>NW_020825289.1:0-10000000 GCF_003286085.1 Drosophila persimilis | reverse complement strand
GTATGTCGCTGACAGATTCCGCCAACTTGAATTGATAAGCCGCTGATCCAGAATAGATTGGAATGCGTCTGCCCCTGTCTCCTCTTCAGCTAAGCTTTAACTTTAATTAACACCCAACCATCCTTGAAAATATATAGAATAGCTCTCTTGTGTGCGTGGCCTTTATCTAATCCAGGGCTCTCTTTTTTCTCAGGTCTGTCGCGCCCTGAACATCATCTGTGAGATGGAATACTTTGGCCTGGAGCACTGGACACCCAACCAGAAGGAGACGCAGACGCGTCAGTGGATCAATCTGAGGAATCGGCTGTCCTGCGACAGCGGCAGCAGCGGCAGTGGCATCCAACTGATGCTGGCCCTGCGCGTCAAGTTCTGGGTGCCCGTGCACTTTATCCTGCAGGAGAGTGTGCGCAATCTGTTCTACATGCAGGCCCGCCGGGACCTGATGGAGGGTCGGCTCTCGGCCAGCGACTGGAGCAATGCGGCCAAGCTGGCGGCTCTGCTCTGCCAGGCCGATGGCCTGCGCTTCAACGAGGCGGCCCTGAGGGCCGACTGCCCCATGAGGATGCGCCGGGAGTTGGCCCAACAGCAGCTGCAGCAGCAGCAGGCCCAGCAGCAGCGTCTGGAGCAGCAGCGCAAGGAGAAGGAGCACGTGCTGAGCTTCAAGAAGCGACGCCTGTCCAAGCAGAAGTCCATGGAGCACATCGAGAACTGTGCCCTGCCGCTGGCCGGGACCAGCTGCAGCCTGCAGCCGTCGCCCTCAGCCTCTGTCTCCGCCTCAGCCTGCACCTCCACCTCCACCTCCGCCTCCGCCACCACATCCCACACCTGCTCCCACACCCACTCGAACTCCAGCTCGAGCAGCCCCAGCAACAGCAGCAGCCAGACGGGGCTGGACGAGCGCCTGGCCAGCAATCCGCTGCGCATGTACGAGGAGTACGTGTTCCTGCCCAGCCCCGAGAGCGAGAGCGAGGCCGAGGCCAATGGCTCCGCGGCAGAGCCACCGTCGGACTACCTCCGACAGATCGCCACCGAGCACGGAAAGCTGGCCAAGCTGCAGATGAGCCCCAAGTCGGCCAAGTACTGGCTGCTGCAGTCCATCCAGGACCTGGCCGGCTATGGCGAGGAGCTTTTCAGCGGCGTCACCACCAACGAGAGCGCCACTCGGTGCGACATTGCCGTGGGCGCCCATGGCATCACCGTTTGCCGTGGGGGTGAGAAACAAAGGTGAGTCTCGCCGGCTAATCCCCCCCCCAAAAAATCCCCGAAACTAATCGTCTGCATTCCTTTTCGTTAGCATCACCTTTGGCGCGATTGCCGCTGCCAAGTCGCTGAGGCGCACCTTCAAGCTGGAGTACGTGGACGATCACAACGATCGCAAGGAGCTCGAAATCAAGCTGCCCAAGCAGCCCATTGCCGCCGGCCTCTACCGCTCCATTACCGAGCGGCACGCCTTCTATGTGTGCGACAAGGTGCGGGGCGTTGTGACCAATCAGTTTACCCGGGATCTCAAGGGCACCATTGCCTCCATGTTCAAGGAGGACACGGAGCTGGGCAAGCGCTATGTGTTCGACATCCAGCACACGTGCCGGGAGGTGCACGATCAGGCCCGGAGGATTCTGCACGAGCGCGGCGGCGATGCGGCTGTCCAGGCCGGGGCTGATGGCTGTGCGGCTGCTGCTGCCGTTGCTGTTGCTGTTGCTGGTGGTGTCGCCTCCGAAGCATTTGGCGCTGGGGCCGGCCCCAGTTCAGGTGCTGGTGGTGGCTCCATGGCCGGCAAGATAGATTTGGCCATACGCGAGAAGGAGGCGCGTGAGGCGGCGATTGAGCGCTGCGTGGACACGCGCATATCCGAGGCCATGCAATGCAAGATCTGCATGGATCGCGCCATCAACACAGTGTTCAATCCGTGCTGTCACGTGATTGCCTGTGCCCAGTGTGCCGCCAGGTTAGTAGTCCCCCTCCTCCCCACTCTCCTGCAACCGCATCTAACCGTGTCCTCCCATCCCGTTACAGGTGCAGCAACTGTCCGAATTGCCGGGTGAAGATCACCAGCGTGGTCAAAATCTATCTGCCTCCGGAGCTGCGCACCAGCCAGTCGGAGAGCGGCGGCGGCAGCGGCAGCGGCAGCGGCAGCGGTGGTGGCAGCAGCAGCAGCACCAGCCACATCCACAGCGATGGGCCCAACGACACGGAGCTGCAGCTGGACGAGATCTCAACGGCGACAGTGACGGCTGAGGCCACTGCTGGAGGAGCAGTGGGAGCAGGAGCAGGAGCTGGAGCTACAGCCGAGCCTGGTGGCGGCCAGGCCAAGGTCACGACGGCCGCCTAGAATTGGCTGTGCTCGCTGCTGTTCCGGCTGATGGAATGGGTGTGCGTGCCGATTGTCTGAGAATCATCCGAAAACCATCCACTATGACCATAATCTAGAGGGAACAACAAATCAAAATCAAAAATCAAAACCAAAAACGAATCAAACAACCGAATGAATGGAATGTGCGGGGAGGGAGGGGATAACAGAGAACTCTGTCAAACAATCTTAGCTATATCTTTACTCAAGTATTCTATGGACATAAGAAACTGGAACCTAACTCTAACGTAACTCTAACTCTAGCTAGCTTTAGATACATCTACATAGATATATATATATATGTATTGTAGGATCGATCTGTATACCTGTTTAGCTGTAGACTCTATGAGAAAGTGCTATTTAAACTCGTCTAAGACTTCAATGCCTAGCCTATACGCCTAGAATCTATAACTGCAGATTGTTTCATATACACCCTATACACTATATATCTATATATATATATATACGATCGTTATAGATCAGCGATACCTTTTACGACATCAGAGATGATGATATATGATAATGTATAACCCATGAATGTACAACATAGCGACTACTTACATCGGTGTTACTTACTAAATGTTAGCTAATTTTACCAACTAAACTCGAGATGTATTTACTAATGCTTAGACACTGTTTAGTATTTCCCACAACCCGACCCCGACCCCTTAATGAAGCCCCAATTCTCATACGTAGGGTATATTCTGAGTGTTGTGTGTGTGTGCATAGGACAAGCGTACAATAATCGCAAATCTAAGGAGCAAAAACTAGTACTAAGTACCTGCAAAAACCTGCATATAAACGGAATCAAATTACGAAAAGAAAAAGAAGAAAAGATATATCTCCGCAGCAGATATTAAATAGTCACTAATAATAAATGTTAACCATATACATACATACATATATACATACATATATATATAAAACAAAAAACTACCCATGAAAAAACCAGAAATTTATGTTTTATTTTTTGAATCTATTTTTGATTTTCACACTCCTTTCTCCACTTTGAACTGATTTTAAAAGTTTTGATTTAGTCTTTGGTTCTTCTGTTTTCCATTTGATTATTTTTTGGCCATACTTAAAACTGAATATGATATGAAATAAAGTGTATTTTCAATATATGTATAAATATCGCCAAAATCCTCTCATGTCCTCTACAACTACACCTCATCGAACTCTCCTCACATTATCGTGTTGTTGGTCAATTTTGGAGTTTCCTCTGAGGATGCTGCACCTTCTTTTGGTGGTTCAGAAGCAGTCAACCCTGCGGGGGGCGTTAGGAGCAGGATCAGTAGACCATCTAGGAAGAAAGGATACTCTCTACCCACAGATATGGTCAATCAAAACACCCATCAGTCGAATGTAGCTTAATTTGGGGGATAGACTGCCGCCTGTGCCAGCATTGGACTCCGCCGTTTTGATCGTGTTGTTGCGTTCATAGCTAACGATGGGCTCTATCATGTTAGCAAAAATAAGGTGGGGCAGTAAGATTTGCTTGGGCAGCATTTCCTTCTTTAATGGCTCTTCAATGTTTTGCTGGATTCGTTTAAAGGATGTCTTCAGATCATCCACGAATTGTGAATTGTTCAGCATTAAAATAGATTCATTGATCTTTTGGGATGTCCCATCATATTTGTTTGTTGAATTTCGTCGTGTTTCACGGGGAATTGTGGTCGTTAATAATGGACAGAATGCCAATCCTGCAATGGAATAGAGCTTGATTTATTGCATTTCTGCAACTATATTCTTACCTATGAGGATGGTGACAATAGCAACCATATTTAATCTCATTTTGTGGTTTTGTTTCCCGTTTTCAATGTTTCCGTTGAATACAATGTTCAAAAGTTGAAACTATTTTCCGTTTGAATACAATGTTCAAAAAGTTGAAACAATTTTCATGGATGTGGCTACGCTGTGTTGCTAACGACAGGTGGCAGCACTGGCTCCAATCGATACTTTGCATCGATATTGCGATCAGTTCAGCTATCGCACACCAAATCGAACGACTGCCATCACCATTGCGGAACAAAACAAAGTGGTATATTTTTTAAATAACACGGTATATTTTGGTATATTTCTGAGGGTCACATCGTATAACTTATCGGATTTTCTTGGCACCCCGTCTAGCTCACACACCTTGCAATTTGTATACTTTTCATAGTTTTTTCTAGTATTTTCCAGTATATCTTAAGACGCGTTACGGTCTCACCCTCTTGTCCAATGTAGAAACCGCGTAGAAATGCCACTTAGAGCCATGTCGCAGGCCACATTGAATCGAATCTTGATCAGAATCGAATTCCTGGTTGTTTGCCATCAAAATCTCAATTTTTTGGATAACGGAGGTTTTTCACACTGGCGCGTCCATGGGGTTTATATGAAAAAAATCGGCCAACAATTTTTGAAACGTTCACATTTCCCCTTCAGGTGTCGCTTTTGTTATTTACATGAAAATATAGTAAATATGTAGCAAATGTGTAGTTAGCGTGTAGTTAACATGTGATTAAATTAATTTAGTGGAAATTGTGGTTGACCGGTTTTGTTTAAACCTTATTTTATAAACAATCGAGTTATTATGATAACTTCTAGTTAACCAGTCTTGTAGGAAATTGATGCAAGATTCTGATAAAATTATGAGCTCAGACCCTCAGGTTTTAGCTAGCTACTTATATTCCACGGAATATCCAAAACGATTATCCAACTTGAATACAAATAATTCGTCAGTATATTTACGGTATATTTTTTTAAATGTGACGTAGTTTCAGTATATTTCTGAGGCAGCTCTTGTGAACCTGCACTTTTCTATAACTTTACCTCAAATTAAATTGTACGTAAATAATTGCGCTAGTCGGCAAAAACTCGCGGGTGATTGTGCCAATTATTAAGATATTCGAAAGCACCTGCGAGACACTCGCGAGTTCCAGCAAATCGCCAGAACAACAGCAGCAGAAGCAGCGCGCCAGCGCCGCAGCAACAAGCGTAGGCAAAAAGCAAACAATTGGATAAGCGCTCGCTCTGGCAGCAGCGGCAGAAGTAGAGAGAGAGAGAGAGGAAAGTGTTGGGGGCACGCTGCTTAAGGCTGATAGAAACTCTTTAAGCGTTTAAACCTTGGCTAAAAGTTCAACATTATTACGTACAAATATTGTTCTTGTTGTGGCTGGCTGCTGTTGACGTGGGGGCAGAGCAGCACCAGTTGCAGCGCGAGCAGCAGCAGCAGCGTGTGATCGAGATTCTCGTCGGTTGTGGTTGTCGTTTTCGTCGCCGGTGAAATGGTGTCGACTGTCGTTGCCCTCGTCGTAGCCGTCGCTGTCGCCGTCACCGTCACCGTCTCCGTCACTGGCTCTGCCACTGCCTCTGTCTACGTTTCTGGTGCAGAGACCACCGCAGTGACCATGAAGCGAAAAATGCTGTTCTGAATTCTGTAAATGTTGAATAAAGTGAGAAATTCAATTGCACAAATGCACAAATCAGCATGAAAAGAACAGAAAAGTGCAATAATAAATCAATTAAGTTTTTATACGCGTAATTAAAAGAAATGAAAGCCCAAAACAGCTGAGAATACCAATCCAATCATATTCCATTTGTGCCCTTTAAAGCTTCAAAAGCAACAACAAAGAATGTGAGAAAGAGGTGCGAATGAGCCGAAGAGAGTGTGAAAAGAAAGTCAAGAAAAGTGCCTGCACCCAAATGTGCTCTCAGTTAAGTTAAATCCCCATTGAGTCTTCCTGCCCTGCTGTGCCCCTCTGCTAAGCGCCAAATGGTTCAACGGATTTAATTCCCCCAAAGCCCGTCTCCCACGTGGTTCATCCAGTTGTTAACTCTCCTTGGGCTTCCTCAGTGAGCACACACACACACATGCCTGGGATTAGCAGCGGATAGCGACTGGAATAACCCAAACAAAACCCCAAATTACAGGTCAGTATCGGAACAATCAGTACAATCATTCAAATAACGTTTCTTCAATTGGTCGGATCGCCTTGAGTCGGTGGAAACCGGTTTTCGGTTGGTTCGTCCAGACGCCAGCCAAATTGAAAATTCAATTAATTTAAATCAATCAAAGTCTGGTTTCCATTCCGAATCATAGACCAAGTATTTCGTAATACACGTAGTGCAATTAAAAATTGCATATGTACGTTTGAAGAAGATATATTGGCTATATTGATTACAGATCACCCTGTTCAAGAATTACATTTTTGATTAACTTTATGAAAACCCAACGGTTTTATTAAAACGGTTATTCAATTTATCGGAAAAAAGGGTGAAAGAAAAATAAAAATGATGATTTACACAATAATTAAATGTCAATTCATTGGATCCGACGTATCACGGCTCTTCCGTACCCGAGACCTTTGGCCAACCAGAACGGTTATTAATTTACCATTTTTATTTGTTTTATTCCTTTTTGATTGGCGGATCCCCAGCCTCGAACCCTCGACCGTTCTCGGGCCCTTTTTAGCCGTCCTGTCCAGGTTTTTCGGGGGGCTCTTAATGGAAAAAATGTTGTGCGGGCTTTTGCTTTTGTTTCCCCAATTTCATACGCTTTCATGGAGAGGGTACAAGCATTTTGGTCAGGGGTTTGCAATGGCTATGGTCTTAGATAGTTCATGGTCTTTTCTTGGTCTATTCGTCAATTTATTTCTGTTAAAAAATCTATCTTATTTGCAAATATATCTGTTCGAATCGGTAGAAGAGATTGCCTTAGAAGTCCTTGCTATAGATGCGTCTGGAAGGGTATCCACGGCTTCGCCTTCCTCCTTCCTGTTTCCCTTTGCAACTGTTTGGAAGGGGGGAACTGTGGGGAAGGGAGAGGCAGTGGCAGAGACGACGTCCTGCTATAAAATTGCATGTCCAAATGCTGGCATTGGTGTGCGTTGCGCTCTTTGTGCATGTGTGCGTCTGTGCGTGTTTTTGTAGCATTTTTATTTTTGTGCGAGAGTTTATTGCGCGGAATGCTATTTAATAAATTCCATTTTATGCTCTCTCTCTCTCTCTCCCTCCCCTCTTTGTCCCCATCTCCCATCGGTCGGGACAGGATTTATGTTTTTCATGTCGCTATTGTTGGCTCTGTTGTTTCTGTCTCTTTCGTTCCTGTATCCTTTCGGTTTTGGCCAATGCAAATTTTAAAATTCAATTTTGCTCGTAACTTCAATTGCAACAAAGAGAAAATATGTATGAAAAGTGCGAATATTCGCAGTTATTTCCACATCCTCTCCTCTTCTCCTTGCCATTTTTCTGCTATTTTTTCATATTTCAATTTTTAGATTTATTATTACATTTTTGTTCCGCTGAAAGTTGGCAAAAAACTTCCCAAAACTCAGCATGGCTCCGGTGTCTCCCCGCAGCGTTTAGTTTTTTTCAGCACGCCCCCCTCCCCCTGCAACGAACAAAATAAAAACAAGTGGAAACTGGCACAAGAAAAATACGAAGAAAATACGAGGAAAATCAACGAACAATGAAGACAGCGAAACTTAAGCACCTTAACTCACTTTGCAGGCTCCTCAGAAAATAACCAAAAAATAACGGAACAGAAGGCGAAAAAAAATAAGGAACGCTTTAGTTGATTGCCTCGACAATGACATACCCAGTACTTCCATTGCACGGGCACGGCACGCTTAAGAGCTGCTACGAGAGAGCCCTTTACTCTTTATTTGCGTTTTATCCGTAGATTATACCGATATTTCATATGCAGCTATGAAATGAAATATACCCCTGCACTCTACGATTACTGGGTACAAAAAAAAAACCATAATCGTGAACAGAAGGAGCAACAGGAGGGAGGAGAATGGGTGAATGGGAATTCCCAACTGCGCTAAAAACTTTCGCAACTTGTTCTTTCTTGTCCTGCAACTTGTTCAATGCCCTCCTCCCCCCCGCCCGTTCTCTTCGTGAAGGCAACTTCCGTTCCATTTTCGCCTCCAGCTGTAACGGCATAGAATAACAAAAACAAAGTCAAGAACATCAGAGATAAGCTTGAGAGAGAGAGCATAAAATGTAGAAGAGAGTGGCGAAAGGGAGAGCGAAAGAAGTTCAATTGTTAAAGTTACAAATTTCATAAAAAGTATAGAGGGGGGTAGAAGGAGCGGGAGAGAACTTTAAAAATGCTTTGCTGGCTTGGCACTACCAGTGCCACGCCTCTGCCCTCCTCCCCCCCGCTACTACTCTTTCTAAAAAAAAAAGAGCGCAGAAAAAAGTAGAAAATTCAAACAAAAACAAGGACACGAGGGCCATAAAAATGTTCTTATGTGAAGCAAGCAAACAAAAACTAGAAATTTCACTGTATTAACTAGTTGGACTGTAGAGATACCCTCTACTAAGCTATTTCTTGTGAGAAGTACATATCCAACTACAAGGAAATCTCTGGGCAGTGAGATGCAAAGGCAGTGAATAATCGATATATCCTATGTACTATATACAGTATCTTAGGTGTCCTTTGTGTTAGGAAAAGATTTCATTCGAGTATTTATTTATATTTATATTATATTTATTCAAATTAATATTAATATTAGAATATTTGATCCAATATCTCTCTATTATATGAACAAGTTTTGTGTCGTCGTCGTTGCCCGATATTTTACTCATAACGGCGCTAGCGAGTGAAGCGAGTGTGCCAGGGGGCTTTCCTTCTAGTATTTCTTATCTAAATTAAATATATTTCATATTTAAATTAAATATATTTTATATTTAAATTAAATTTATTTCATTTTTAAATTAAATATATCTCATATTTAATTAATAACATCTCATATTTAAATTAAATTTATTTCATTTTTAAATTAAATATATTTTATATTTAAATTAAATATATTTCCCACAAATTTAATAAAATATATTTATTTTAAAGTGTTTTATATTCAGTTTATAAATAAATTTATTTTGAAATCAAAATGAGTTATATTTAATTTTATTATGTTTGAATTTAAAACTATGGGTTTGGTGTGTTTCTTGTGACTGTGCTATTTTTTCTGTGTACGTATTGCTGTCTAAAATATTTATTGTATTGTCGATCAGTCGGACATCGGTGCTCTACGTTTCAATGCGAACGCAGCATACCCTTTAGCTCTAAAAATATCGGGTATAAAAACTTTGAAAACAACTGCAGGACGAACGAGTGTGGGGGAGGGGGGCAGAACAACAGCAACAATGTTCAAGTGCAGGCTGAGGCACACACACACGCGAACACACACTCACGAACAGTTGAAAAACAACTCTTAAAAGCTTGCAAAAGCAAAGAAAAACGCAAAAAGCAAATGCATATAAAGTGAAATGAAAGCTACCCGCGCGCGCTCTCCCTCTCTGAAGTTCTGCAGAAACAAGAAGCAAAAACCATTCGGCAGAAAATCAATGAAAATGTGCATTCATAAAAAATAATTGAAACATGAAAAGCCACCGATCTGTTTGCTTTTTTATGTGCACTTTACAACTTTATTTTGCTGCTGCAGAAACTAAATAAATTGTTTTGAGTAAATAATGAAAAATGTAATGGGTTTCCTAATATTTTGATTGGATAACTTTACACGAAAATAACCTTTATTGAATTGTTTTGAAATACCCTAACCTATCCTCTGTAAGGGTATGCCCTGTTTACCTCTGTTTACCGCTTAATTTCATAATTTTTGGGGTGCGCTAAACGAGGACAGCACCGAATTGTTTAGCAAATGTTGTGGTGGTGAATCTGCTTTGCTTTGATAAAGAAAATTAGCAACATTTCGATCTGGTTTTGCGTATCAGCAAATAATCGATATATGTATGTACATTTGGGCCCCACATTTAGCCGGATTATTCTGGCCAGCTCGAGTGCGAGATATATGCAAATAGCGTTCCCAAAGTTTCGCTCATATATTCCCTGGGACTGGGACTGGGGCTTTCCTCGCCTCCGCTTTTCCCCTGCCATTTCGCTTGTTATCAGCTTTTCGAGTGTTTCCTTTTGAGAGACTTGCGTCACATGTCGCTGAAACTGTAATACATATTAATGAAAACAAATGCGCAGAAAAAAAAAAGGAAAACACACTGCCACTCAAAATAAATACATCGCGACTCGAGACAAGAAGCAACGTCCGACAAATCGTCGAATCACTTTAGCATGCAAATATTCTTCTCGCATATTCTTTCTTTTCTTTTTCGCTTTATTTATTTATACTTCCCACATTGATGCTCTCCACGGAAATCAGGGGATCATGATCGCCGAGTGCTGCGGGTTATCGTGGGCTGCGATTAAATAGGTTATCGCCGTCGGCAATCGTTCGATTAACGAGCGTCGAATTTTCTGTTTTGCTGGCAGGCTTTTACCCGAGAGCGGGGAGTGGGCAGCGGGGAATCGACTGAGTTTACAGCTGTTAAATGGGGGCTTATGAAGAGAGGAATGGGTATATTTATTCCGTTTTTTCCCCGTTTATAACTTCTCATCGAACTCTTTCTTTGATTTATTTCCATTGCAGCTGAAAATATTATGGAAAAAGCGAAAGCGTATATCAAAAATGAACTTCGTGGTGGCATCCAGCCACAGCAGCAGCAGCAGCAGCAGCAGCAGTCCCTTCAATCCGAGCCAGCAACCACGCCCACACCACCATCAGGACGAGGTCCCTCTCCGGCCTCGTCCAAGCAGCAGCAGCAGCTGTATCCACACTGCGAGCTGATGCCCTCCCCAGGAGCAGCTGCAGCAGCGGCGCACCGAGCAAGGACACCCAGCGACCTTTACCACCAGCATGCCGTGTCCCTGGGCTATGCGCAGCAGCAGCAGCAGCAGCACTACTATCCGGCCCATACGGGGGTCAAGTCCACGGGTCGGGCATCGGCGCCACCCGATCACCACATGGCCATTTCCGTGTGCTTTGTGTGCGGCGGCCAGGGGGGCTACGAGATGCAGGCCCTACGCGTGCGTCAGAGCCCGGAGAGGCCGAACGAGTCGTTTTTCCCGTTTCTGGAGCGGCACGAGCCGCCCCACGGGATGGCCAGTGTGACGTCCAGCCAGGAGTATGTGTGGGCCTGCCTGCTCTGCTTCCGGTTCCTCAACGAGCAGTGGGACGCGTACGAGCGCCACAAGAAGCCCCTGCTGCAGCGCATCTATCACATGAAGCGGCTGGACGGCAAGGGCTACATTGGGGCGGATGTGGCCACCCAAAGCGAGTACGCGGCCCAGGTGCTGGGCCTCAGTGCGGAGCATCTCGGCCAGAACGGGCTGGCGGAACTGCATGGCATGGATCCCTACGCCCTGGCCCGCCACTATTCCCCCCACCAGCCACCGGGGACGCCCACGACGACACCTCATCACCTTAGTACCTCACGGAATGCCTCACCCTCGCCCATATACGGTGGTGCGGGGGGTGCGGGTGACTATTATCCACGGACTGCCACCACGCCCACAAGCAACCACAACAGCAACAGCAACAACAACAACAACAAATACCTGAGTCGGCCGCAGTCGCGGGACATGCCAGTGGCCTCGCCCTCCTCGCGACCGCCCAGCGAACCGCCGGCCCCAAAGAGCAGCAGCGGTGGCTACTCCCAGCACAAATTCAAGCCGGGCAACGCTCCCGGAGCGGCTGCATCTCCGTATCCGGGACAGTCGACGAGCTACCATCCCGCCCAGTACCAGCAGCTGCAGCAGCAGACGGCGGCCTACCACCTGCTGCAGCAGGCGGCAGCGGGCGGAGGAGGCGGTCCTGAGCACCCGCAGGCCCACTACAAGGGCAATCCATACAGTGCGATGCCCTCGCCAGGCAGCGCACACCTGGGGCCGCCCCCGACGGCCGGCCTGGAGGACGACAACGCCACTGTGCTGGACCTGCGCAACGTGAGCGCCAGCGTGAGTGCCTCGACAGCGCCGCGACAGAGCGCCGCCTCGGCCGCAACGACCAGTCAACCGCAGGCGGAAGTGGGCATACTGGACCTCTCCATGCCCGACAAGAACTCCATCACGGAGGTGTGCTACGTCTGCGGGGACGAGCAGCGTCGCGGCAGCCTCCTCGAGCTGAGCACGGTGAAGTCCAAGGAGTCGCGTCTCGGCCAGTCCGTGGCCTACTTTCCGCTCTTCAACGAGCAGCATCCGCGCCCCGCCCGCTCGCGGCCCAAGGATCCGCGGGGCATGATCCAGGCCTGTCTTCCCTGCCACGAAGACCTCATGCAGCAATGGAACGCCCAGCAGGTCAGTAAAATATTTCAGCAAAGATCGATTGGCATGTATCCATATGGAGCAGCTTTATGGGGAATTGGGGGACTTTTCCCATTCGAATGCCTGGCTGCAAACGAGGTCGAGGGGAAGGTAGTTGGAATAGTTAACTAAGAGAGAGAGAGGGAGAGGAAATTTCCAATTGATCAGCCTCAATAGCCGCATCGATGTAGTCTACCTCTCTCTCTCCCTTATAAATATTTTAAAAATATTTTTCTACCATTTCCAATGGCATTAGATATTTCTGTACTGGAGAAAAAAAGATTGAAACAATTCTCAGAATTGTTTGTGCTAACGAAATATGCATTTCATTTCGTTTCCGAGAATATATGGAAATTCTACGTAAAAAAATCTGGGATTTTCCGAATTCCCAATCGAACAGAATTTTCTTTAAATTTCACCAAAATTGCATTTGTTTAAAGCTAATAGAAATGTTTATTGATGCTGGCATATTTCCCTACTTCCCCGCGGACTCTATACAATATCTCGCCGTTCCCTCGTTTGTTATTTATTTTGTGAAAATTTCCATATTGTTCAGTCTGGCATGAATAATTGTATTAAATAAAAACAGTAGGCTTGCGGGTGGCAAAAGGGGTGGCGTAAAGGGAGGCGTTGGATTAAAGAGGAAATGCAAAAATAGCGCAGCTGTTAGACTTCCTGTATCAAAGATTTGATACCCTATAGCCTGTAGTTGCCATTTGGAGTCTATTACCCGCTCAAAAGTGCCATCATACCCTCGTGCGGGGTATCCAAAACGGAAGAGACACAAATTTGCGGGAGCGAGTACTTTTTCGCGTCACACGAATCAAAAATAAACAAAACGAAACACACACACAGACAAACAAAATGTTGCCACAGCATCCGACCACGATGATGAAGAGGATGATGCCCATAATGATCTTGCGGCTGGCTGCTCTTGGCTGTCGCTGGCGCCATGGCGGTTGACCCGAGAACAAGACCCTCTCCACTCTGCAGACGATTAATCAGTGGGGTCGGGTCGGTCGTCGTCGTCCACAAGCAGGCGTCCCCGCCTTGGCCCCTGCCCCTCCCCCTCCCCCGAAACAGGAGGAATTATCAACATCCCACCAGGCTCTGACAGAGGGTCAGAACGAGAGGGAGAGTGTGTGTGTGTGTGTGTGTGTCAGTGTCAGTGTCTGGGAGTCAAGGGGAGCGAGCGGCGAGAGTCACAGATAGGCGGCGAGTGTTGTGGGAATTTTGACCGCAGGGTCGCTTGTGTTTCTGATTAAATTTTAATAGCTTTCCGCGATTATTTCTCTTCTTTTTATTCGCATTTTCGTTGCTTCACAGGTATACCCTAGAAGAGGGTATCCCACTGTATACGTCTTGATGGCACCTTTCCCCTCGATTGGGATTCCTTTTCCGGGAGAATCTCCACAAACGATTGCTTTGAAAGGGTATCAAAAGCGTCGCCTACCGAAACCAAATTTTAATAGCTTTCCGCGATTATTTCTCTTCTTTTTATTCGCCTTTTCGTTGCTTCACAGGTATACCCTATCAGAGGGTATACACTTTATCTTGATTACCTTTTGATGGCACCTTTCCCCTCGATTGGGATTCCTTTTCCTGGAGAATCAATAGAAACGATTGCTCGGAAAGGGTATCAAAAGCGTCGCCTACCGAAACCAAATTTTAATAGCTTTCCGCGATTATTTCTCTTCTTTTTATACGCATTTTCGTTGCTTCACAGGTATACCCTATCAGAGGGTATACACTTTATCTTGATTACCTTTTGATGGCACCTTTCCCCTCGATTGGGATTCCTTTTCCTGGAGAATCCTCACAAACGATTGCTTTGAAAGGGTATCAAAAGCGTCGCCTATTAAAAATAGGTACATTTTTTTGGTGTTTTTTTTTTGTTTCTCATTTTCAGCTGTTGGTTCTTTTTGATTCGATTTGATTTTATTTCTGTATGCGAAATGTATTTATAATTTTGAGACATCGCCCTGGTTTTGCGGCCATCGATGATGGCAGTGGAGCGTGTCCCAGGGGTGTACAGAGATTGCTTAGTTCTAGATTCTAGATGATTCACATTTTGTGTTATTTGAAATACTTGAGAAATGTGTGTAAATATAAGCAAGTGTGTCGGACAATACAATATTTAAAATATTTTCGGGTAAAATATACTCACGCGCGGAATCTGGGAAATATCACAAAAAAATAATTTCAAATATCAAAGAAAATTCCCAAAAATATTTTTGTAACGCCAACAAATTGGTTCCCCTTTCAAAGGACTTGTACAGACATTATTATTCGTCTTGGGAACTCTTTTAGCAGCCCTCTTATTCCACACACTATTACATGCCCCCTCTCACTCTCACTCACTCTCTCTCTTACTCTCTCTCTGCCGCCACCTACGGCACTTTTTCTCACGCAATGAGGCCCACAAAAGTGGACATTGTTTTGCCCAATACCACCCCATTTTTCAGTGTACACCATTTGAATTTTAAATTCCAAACGCAAATATTTACAACATGCCATAAAAATGCAAAATTCATTGACGGCTGCGGGGGGCCGGGGCAGGAAGAACACTGTGTAAAATGCCGGATAAATAATTAAATGCCATTAATTGGAATTGTGTAAATTTCGCAGGGAAAAAATTCAAATTTAAATGAAGCACAAACACAACAAAAGTATATGTGTGTGCAGTGGAATAAAAGTGGATGCACATGAAACAATAAATACATAAATAAAGGCAAATAAAACAAGGAAAAAAAAGGGCATCGGAAGGCATCGAAACATTTAATACCCTGCACAAGGGACACAGAACGCTTCTCCACTCTTACTCTTTTGGTGATTATTTTCTTTTGTTCCTGAAATCCTGAATACCTCAAGAACGCCTGAACCGATTTGAAGGGATTTTCTTTTGTAGGATTCGTCTTTAATCTATACATTTTATCAAATAGCTTTTACTTTGCGAACATTTAGAAAGAATCATTATACCCTCATAATAACTAGGGTACATGAAATTTGCAAATTGCAGGCGACAAAGAGACAGATTGGATTGGATCCCTATTCAGGGAAATGTCCATTGAATATATGTGTAATTACACACGGTTGGAAAACATTTATAAAGGACACTGTGAATGGGATAAATTAATTAAATTTAACCCAATAAGCCATGGAAATTTCATTTCTGGCTGGCAGCCAAAAACTATCTACAGCACGGCCACCACCACCAAGCCACTCTCCTTCGCCCCCTTTCCCGGCCCCCCCTCAACACAACGCTCCACAATGACGTGCACAAATTTTCATTGGAAAATGAAATGTGCGAAAAGCAATTTAATTATTTATCCCCAATTTTCGCTTAAAGCGAAAACACAACTGAAATGAAATGAAAAGAAATCAAATCACGCCAAACTAAAAAAAAATATAAAAAAAAATCAAAAACAATTTATAAATCGATCTGGTTTGCTGCTGGCTCGATGCCAGAGAAACGAAAATAAACGGATTGCCATTAACTGAAACTAGAAATGTTATAAACAAATCGGGGGTGAACGAAACGGCTGATGGATACCCTGCATCCTGACAAATGGGTACATAAATATACGAATTTATCCACAAGAAATAGTGGGGATTTCATTACGGACCTAAATATTTAGACAGACATCCCTTAAGCCAGATGCGATTGAATTGGTAGCTCTCCAAGAGGTGCTTATAGGGTATTTCTTGCGTCGTTATTGCACATAAATGTTTCTTCCTCTTTTTTGTGGTTCTAGCTATAAAAATCCCAAATACCTCAGTTTTCTGTTTAGAATATCATTATAATATTTCATAATAGACAATTTCCTGAATACCAAATGAAATATTGCAAAAATGTGTGCTTGAATTCCCCAAAAACCTGATTAATTATGTTCGAAGCATTTAAGAAATGTGTGGATGATGGCAGGAAAACTAGAACAAAGAAACAAAAAACAAGAAAATAGAACGGAATAAGTAGATTGACAACAATGACCTGCTGCGGTGTTCCCTTGGCTCGCAAGGAATCTCCGGGCAAATTGCCAACAAAAAGCAACGCCAACACGACCCAGAGACAGAGGGACTACGTCTGCGAGTAAAAGCAGTTTGTGGGTTTGGTTTGGCAAAAGCAATTGCAACCAGTTTCTTCATAAAATATAAAACAATAAATCATGACTGTGGCTTTTGGGTTGTTTTCCTTATTTTATTCCCAGTTTAACTTCTGTTTTAAGGCATTATAGGCAGTTTTTCTTCGTTCCGTTTTCCCTGGCTGGTCCATTCGTTCAGTATAGGCTCTCCCTGGTATAGAAGCTGTCCCACACGACAAACTGTTTGCTCTCGGGCAGCGGAATAAACTCCAGGCCATCGGCAATGTTGAGGCACAGCTCGGGACCGCCGGGACGCAGGGGATCCCATTTGACCGGCGCAATGGTCTCGCAGTTGGGATCCCCGGTGATGGCAAACGATGTCCACATGGCAATCAAGCGTTCAATGGTCTGGTACTCGGGCGTGGCCTTGTCCAGCTTGCTGGAGAGTATGCCGTAGAACATATAGGAGATGTCATCGGCGTGGCAGACGCCGCGCACCTTCCGGCCGCACTTGAGGTTCCGATAGTGGTTGAAGTGCGGCGAGTCCATGTCGAAGCGGTACAGATAGGTGGCCGTGGCCGGGGCATAGACCGATCGGGCGAGCAGCGTGCGGTGGATGTCGTGCCAAAAGTTCTTGGTGCTCAGGATGTGCAGGCACTCGAACAGCTCCATGCTGCCGCGGTCGGGGTCACCAAAGTAGGCGACCTTCAGCCGGCTGACCATTTCGTTCAGCTCGTCCTGGTCGATGACATCGCGCACCTGGCGGGGAATGAGCGCCTCGAAGGCGCTTAGCATGTGAAGGGCATCCTGCAGAGTGGTCTGGTAGGAGAAGAGGCCCTCGAAGGAGTTGGCGCCGATGATCAGCGGCAGCGCATTGCCCCAGGCACTGGCCAGCTGCTCCTGCTGGGGCCGCGGCACCACACAGTCCTCCCCCACATACGGCTCGATGACCGGACCGAAGGCGATGATCTCATAGTCCCGCTGCTCCTCCTGCGTGATTATCGCATTGCAGTGAAGGGCCAGCTTGCTGCCGGGCGTCTCCTGCAGGAACTTCAGCAGTTCCTGCTCGTCGTCCTCCTGGCCCGTGTAGCCCAGTTTCTTGACCAGGCGCTGGGCCCACCGTCTGTCCGGCTCCGTGGCCCAGGCGCACAGCGCCGACCCGGATTGGACAATGGCGCGATGGAAGAGGCCACGCGTCTGGTCCGTCTGCATCATGATGTGCGTGGAGGCGGCGCCCGCGGACTCGCCCATCAGCGTCACATTGTCGGGGTCACCATTGAAGCTGGCAATGTTCTCCTTGACCCAGCGCAGGGCCTGCACCTGATCCTTGAGCCCTGCGTTACCGGGGACATTGAGAGAGCGCTCCTTGAGACTGAGGAAGCCCAGGACGCCAACGCGATAGTTGAAGGTCACCAGGATGACATCGTGCTTCATGAAGTAGTCCGGCCCGTAGAGATCCCGCGAGGCGCCACCGATCTGAAAGCCACCGCCAAAGATCCAGACCATCACGGGCAGCGGCCTCGTCGAGTCCAATCTCTTGGCGTACACATTCAGATAGAGGCAGTCCTCGGAGCCCTCGGCGGACATTGTGATGGAGTTGCGCTGCATGGGCTTCTCCCTCGCGTACGTGCAGTCCCTCACCCCCTGCCAGGGCTGCACGGGCTGGGGGGCGCGGAACCGCAGCTCGCCCACCGGCGGCTGGGCAAAGGGTATGCCCTCGAAGGCATGGTAGATCTCTCCGTCGTAGACGGTCCTCCGCTGCAGACCCTTCAACAGGCCGTATTTCGTTTCCAGCTGTGTGCTCTGATTCGTGCCCAGCCGGTATTGGATGAGCTTATGGCCGATGACTCTGAAAAACAGAGAAAAACCAAAGATGAGTCATCGTGCGGCCAGATTAAAAGCTGGCTTTTCAGCCCGAACTCTGAACTCACTTTGCTCCCAGCTTAACCTTGTCACCAAATCCCACACGTAAATCCATTTCGCTCTATGTACCCTATGTACTCTATACCCTACACTATACTATGTATAGTATTTGTATAATCTCCACCGACAGCTATGTGCTTACACTTCCAGCGCGGTAGAGTGCCACGCAGAGACTGAGAAACCATTCTCGCCGCTCTATGCCCCAGTAAAAGTTGCTGATAAAACTGTTTAGATAGCCACCACCACCCCCTCCCCCCAAGTGTGGGGCGTGGCGTGACGCCCGCCCACCGACCCTCCGACATCATAATTATTCCTGTTGGACTCGAGGCATTTGACGGAGCTCTGGAGTCCGTTCCATATGTGGATCCCTAGATAATAACAAATTTGAGTAGTACTCATTTAGCCAATCCCTAATTGCGTTCGGACAGCGAACACATAGGTGCATTGTGTTAGCCCCTCCGATAAGGCTGATAAGGTGTGGTTCGGTTCGGTTCGGTTCGATGAGGGGGAAATCAAATACAGAATCTATATTTATAGCTAATACAGAGAGCTATACAGAGATTATGGGGTAAGCCAGAGTAGGATAGTGGAAGGGAACATACATACAAATTGAAGAAATGAAGAAATGTTAATGGATTAATGGTAGAAACGCTCCAACTTTGTCTGCAGCAAAGACTCAATATCCCAATGAATGGTCATACATTTCTCTTTTCGTACGCAGACACCAAAGTTCAACGAATAGAAACAGAAATTTCTTCCTTTAAAATATTTTGCCTATTAATTTTAATTGAATGAAATAAATGTGTTCTAATATGATTATCTTTGCACTTCATTAAACTTAACCCCAAACGGGAAAATTGTTTCCTTAAATATCTTGTGAATCGTAAATATACAAATTTCTGTATTTAATTGTCGATGCCTGTGAGTACTTTGCTGTCATTAATTAAGCGCCAAAATGATATATGGAGTGGGCCTCCTCCCCAAAAGAGTATACTCTCAGGCATCCTTGTGATGACGTCAGCAGTGTAGGTGGTGGTAGGGTGTCTCTGACTCTGGCCGTCTCTTTCGTTGATTGTGCTCACCTCGCGCTCTCTCTCTCTCACTCCTTTTTCACCTCCTGCTCTTTGGTCTCGTCTGTGCATTAGTTAATTTGATTATTTCACACTTCGTCTGCTTTGAACCAACATTTAATTTTGCCTCAACGGAGCTTAGCTGCCCCCCTCTCTCTCTCTCTCTCGCTCGCTCTCTTATTCATCCTTTATTCGCTTTGTTGGTTTTGTTTACTTTGTGTCATTTGTTTGTTTGTGCGTTTACTCAACTTTTGTTATCGCTTTCGCCTGGTTTCTCTCTCTCGCTTGCTTACTTTTGTTTCAGTTTCTGTTTGCTGTTTGGACACGAAACATTCTAGCATTGAAGCACCCTCACTAGTATTAAATTAGTAAAGAACTTAACAAGTTAATCAAAGTTAATGCCTAAACAGTGTCTTTAATGTCTTGAATTGTATTGAATTTTATAAGCTCAAGCCTGTTTTCCTTTTAAATTCCCACCCCTTGAAGAAAAGCCTTCATTTCTTGTTATTTATACATATACATTTGTATGTATGTATGTATGTACATGCATGTACATGTCCCCTTGTCCCCCCCTGTATCTTTAATACTTTTTGTTGCTATTCCTGCTTATTTCCACAATATTTCGGCTCAGACTGTTGCCAGGTGGATTACTGGCAGAGGGGGGTCCTAAGTGTGTCTGAGTGCCCCCTAACCTGCACATTCTGCAGATTCCATTGACTAAATAAATAAATGCACCACAGTGCAATCTATTCTGTGGAGAGCATACGTTGTTGTCGGTGTGTGTGTGTGTGTGTGTGTGTGTGCCTGTGCGTTCGTTGCTTTTGTGTTTGCTCTGCTTTCGAGCCCAGGCCCAGGCGCCGCTGTTGCATTTGCAGACTACGCATTTGCTTCCCGTCGTTATCTTAGCTCCACATCTCCATCTCTCTCCCCTCCTCCTCGCATTCTGTCTTCCATTTGACTCTTGCCATGACGACCTCCAAGTGTCTGCATCCTCTTCTTCTTCTGCAAGGTATATTAAATAGAAGGGAAGGCCAGTCTTTGGTACTCTCTCTTTCTCGTTATAAATACCCCGCCAGAGTCCTCCTCCCCATCTTACTGCCTACTCCTTCGTCACCTTCGTTTTCCTCTTTGTGTTGTTTTTGGGGGCTCGTGTTTACATGAATGCCGCCAGCCACCGCCTACTTGTTAAAGGTGACGCGACCCTCGAGCTGCTCCCTGCCTTGTCCCACTTCCCTTTTTGTCGCTTGCTCGTGTTGGTTTTTGTCTACCACTCCTCTCTCTTCCCCTCCCCTCCCTCCCTTCACCAATCTGTGCTTGTGTTCGGAGCGCATGTAGAGATTGTTTTTTCAACTGTCCATTTTCCAGGGCTGAAAACCAACGAGTGTGGGAGCATGCAAAGAATTCAATGCAATTTGCATTTTGAAATATTTTTGCAATTAATTAAAATTTGAATTATTCGGAGAGCCTAACTTACTAATTGATAACATTTATTTGAATCATTGTTTATTGAGTAATTATTGAGTATATTATTATAATTATTATTAGTATTGTATCATGGAAATGTCTACAAATTATGCCATAATAATTGCTTGCAAATTCCATTATATTGTGATTTATTCATGGGGTTCTCTTCTCCTCCGTCACTCCTTTGCAATGTTTTCATAAACTAGTTCAGTCTGCAGCCTGTACGCTCCGCCCCATAGGCTTATATGGCCCTCCACTACTCTTTTTACTCGTAAAATAAGGTTCACTCCCCCACTGGTTCGTAAGCTAGTTCCCTCTGCAGCTGCTGCTCCTTTGCTTTTTGGTGTTTTTGTTTCGCCATTCGCCGCTTCAATTCAATTTGATTCAGTTCGTGCTTTGCCGCTCCGCTTTGGCTTTTCCATTCGTAGACTCGTGCGACGCCATCGCCGACATCGCAGTTAACGCCAGCAGCGGCTGCGGCTGCGACTTCGTTGTTTGTTTGTTTCAGTTGTGCGCTGCCCTGAGCGGCGTCGTCGGCGTCAGCGTCAGCGTCGTCGTTGCTTTTGTTTTCTTGCGGGGGCCCACAAGAATAACAAGAGAGCAGGGCTCCATCAGGCAAAGAGGAGCAGCGGGAGCAGCAGCGAAGTCAGCGCCAACGCCAACGCCAACAGAAAATTGCTTGCTTTGCTCGATCCGTTCTTGTCTGGCTCTGGCCCGCTGGTCGGCTGCGTTCGGTTGTTGGAGCATTCCGTTTTGTGACGCGCGCCGTCGGAGTCGCACGATTTTCAATCTCTCCCGCCGCAATCAGAGAAATCCCATACGCTTCAGTGTATTTGTGTGTGTGTGAGACGAGACCTTATCAACAGTGCCAATTGCGACAATCGCTTAATGAGACGAGGAGCCTGCTCTCTCTCTCTCTCTCTCTCTGTGTGTGTGTGTGTGTGTTCGTGCCTGGGGCGCATAAAATCAAAATTGATAAATGCTCAACTGGCAATAAAGTGTAACAAACAAGAATGTCAGCTATGTATGTCGTGTGTTAATAATAAAAGCAAACAAAAGTCACGGCTGTCAAAGCAGTTCAATGTCTCTGCCCCCTCTGCTTCCCTCCGCTGCCGCACACCGCACTCGCCGCAACAGTAGCCGGTAACGGTGGCAGTGCCGCAAAAAACTGGTTTTAAAACACCAAAAGCAACAACAAGTTAACGATGCCGCCTCGAAGTTTGCCCTTTTTCAGTTAGTTAATAGCCGGGAACCAAAGGGGCTCCACTGGAGGCTAAAAAGGTGTCACACTAGAGACGGTCGCGTGATTGATAGTGCAATAATCGCATCACTATCTATACTGTGTGTGTGTGTATCTGTGTCTTGTGTTAATTAAATTGCTTGACTGCAGTTCAATGATTTCCATACGGGAAATAATAAACAGCAATTGCCACAATTAATCCAATTGGAAGCACTTAAATCAATTAAATGAACACCCCTATTATACAAAGAAGCAAAGCCGTTATGAATATCGTTTTGCCCCCCATCCCTAGTGTCACAAGAGGGGTGGGGTTCAAGTTTTATTTCGTAGTTTTTTGTTGTTTGTTTCTGAACTCTTGTGCCTCCAACCTGTCGGAAAGTTGGCTGGGGCCATTAGGTGTCTCCATTGAGGGGGGAGAGTACATGCACAGTACATACATACATATGTACATGACTTGGTCGTGAAGGGGGCACAAGTCAGGAACGGCAGTAGCAGCAGCAGCAGCAGTCACAAATACCGTTTTTATTTTGCGCGTTTTTAAACACGCGCGCGTTTTTGCCATTTTCAGCGCGTTTCTTTGCCTTCCTTTGTGGCTGTGTGTGTGTGTGTGTGTGTGTGTTTACCGTTCTATAAATAAACCGTTTTATGTGCAGTCGTTTGCTTTTTACTTCGTCCTCTACTTCTACTTCTTCTCCCCCCTTCTCCTCCCCTTCTCCCACTTCTTCTTCTTCTGTGGGGGTCTGCTCGGCGAAACATGAGGAATTTTTTGTTATCGGTTGTTTCACGTGATTTATTTGCGTGCGAATCATGATTTATATCGCCTCAAAATAGCAACAATCGCAACGACTCTATACTCTCTGGCCCCTCTTTATAATGGAGCACGCACATTGGCGCTTAAGTGGGTCAAACAATAACTGGCACGCCCTCCTGGCTCTTCGTTTCGCACTGACTGTCCTTGTCTGTGGCCGCCCCACATTGACCCACTTGGGCGGGCGGACAAGGTTAAGCTTATGCTTGGGGGCGGGTTCTACCATTTGCCAATGAATCAATGAATCTTGTATACCCTTTCGCATGGGTACATCTGCCCATCAAAAACTGAAGTGTCTCCATGACGAACCTTGGAAAAAACACCATGGAAATGCCCCATTCCACCGAAAACCGTGGTGATTATAGAATGATTATAATCTTAATAAGGAATGAAAGGCCATTACCTTAAGCTCCATTGTCTAATTGCAGTTCATTTAATTAAAAGCTCAAACTATAATTATTCAAATGAGTCCCTTCCGTGGCATGCAAATCAGAATCCTCCTCTCCTCTAATGAGTTACTTTCACTCGAACACAAAAGTTTTATTATCGAATAATTGCACACAAGTTTTTCGCATTTGCTGTTGTCTTTATCTTTCGCCAGAGACCCCCTCAAATTGATTGTGTGGCAGGGGGGAGGGGGTTCCCGTGGCACTTGTAATTCCCGTTCCCTTTCGTGTGTGTGCCATTTGTGGCTTGTGCCCCGCTTAATTGCCATTGGGGGGTATGTGGTATGTGGTAGCAACAGGTGAGACGGGCGGGGTGGGGTGGGGTGTCGTGTCTCCTTGAGGAGGGTTTAATGAACGCGCGCCGCGCACTTCCATTAGGCCAACGGCAATGGGATGTTGACGCTGATAGCTGGCATGTTGCATGTAATGCATAATTAGTTACCTCTTAATCTGCTGCATCCACACTGATCGCGTGTGTTTGCGGAATTCCATGTGGCAAGGTGGGGAGTAGTGTGAGAGAACACCCCATATGGATACGGAACGGATACGGATGCATCATCATTATCATCATCATTAACATCATTACCATCATCATGAGCGTCATCCGTCGTCGCGTTCGCGTTTTATCCACGCCCAAGTGCACACACACACACGCACACACACACACACAGAGAGCGAAAGAGAGAGAGAGAGAGCAAGAGAGGAGCAGATGCAGAAGCAGAAGCAGTAGCAGGAGGAGAACGTTTATATCAGTTTCAATTAAATTTAATTTGTTTCGTGTTGTAATTAAGGTGCCACAGACGCAGACTCAGACACAGACACACACAAAATCCCTCTCTAATTAATCTGCCAACAACCCCAGCAGCAGGAACAGCAGCAACAGCAGCAGCTTCAGTGTTTAATCAAATGTGATTCATTCAATCTCAATCGAAAACCATTAAGCAATTGAAATTATGCAAAGAAAATGATTCACATAAATACAAACCATTTACAAATACAGCAAAGTGATTGAGTGATTAGTGAATGCCCAGCTCTCTCCCTCTTTAAAATGGCCCAAAATCTCACCGTTGTGGTGGGCGAGGGCGGCCACGGCCACACCCACAATAACAATAATTGCTGCATCAATGAGAACAGCAGCACCAACAACAACAGCACCAGCAACTCCTCAGGCGTCGGTTTTAAGCCAAAGGATACGAATGGCTGGCGGGAATACAGGAAACTAAAAACCTATCTGATCCTCAAGGATCAGCAAAGCGCGAAGGTAATTTGAGGAATCCAACTCTAAAAGTGCAATATTTGTTTATTTGATGTTTAATGTTTAAGGAGCAGGAGCCTTCAGCTTGAGGAAGGTTGAATTCTAGATTTCATTGCAACTGAAGATACTTTGGAGTATCCAAAGTATCTACGGCTTGTACCCACACTCGGATCATTCACGAATACGTTTACAAACAATGGCAATCGCCTCTAATGGAAACCGTTCTGCAAGGCATCAAACACGGGACTCACTCACTCACTCAACCGCTCATTAAATCAATCAATCAATATTGACCCAAATTAAAGCCAAAGCAAACACTCGAAAAACCAAAACTTGAACATGATTCATGTTTGAGAACTTATAATCCCCAACACAAAAAAATATAAATTAATTAGTGGAAATAAATTCCACTTTGGCTACTTATTTATTTCTACTCAAACAAACAACAAAAACGCTGAAAGCGAGAAAAAACTTTTGTATAAGACAAAAAAAAAAAACCCACACAAACAGAAACAGAAATCATTCCCCAACCGCAATAGTGCTGTCTCTCCATCACTTGGGGGCTATTTTATGCTTCATAATTAACAAAAAACAAACGAAACGAAATAAAAGTTATGAAAGAACAGAGATAGAGAGAGAGACAGAGAGAGAGAAAAAAGTTGTTCATAAAAAGTTATTAAACGGTCATGACCCCCATTGCCATTGCGGCTTATCAACGGGCATGAAAAGCACAAACAAACAGCGAACAAGAAGGCGGTAGAAGAAGAGCGGGGAGGGGAAGAAGTTTTGTGGGAGGCCGAGCCAAGCCGAGCCGACTGTGGTTTACCCAGTATTTATTGCCTTTAAAAAACGTAAGAAATGGAAGAAATATTACAGATTTTTGTGCTCTAATACTCCACGATTGCTGGGTATCCCATGACGAACTTGTTTTCCCATAAAGCAAATTGTCAGACGTTCGATGGCGGCACGCATGGTAAGCGATAAGGGGGCTGGAGTGGGTTGGGGAGAGATGGAGTTGAGTGGAGTGGAGTTGAGCGGAGCGGCCAGAACAGAAGCAAGCGACGCCATCGAAGCCATGGATCAATAAATATAGATGACATGGCATTGTCCAGATTGATGGGAAGCGATATGTGTGTGAGTCGCCGCATGGCGAGCCAAACAAATAAAATGGAAACAGACATGACAGCGCACACAGAGACACAGAGACAGAGATACAGATACACGGATACCCGAAGACACATTTGTATCCACAAGGAACTCAGGCCGTTCCATTCGGTTGTGTAATCGAAATGCGCGCGCCCCTATCGATGTCAAAAAATCTGACACACAATGAAATGGGGAAAGTAAACAAACAATTAAATTTTCTCGGTGCCTAATAAAATAAATGAATGAACGCTCTGGCCCTCTCATGCCTCGTTCCTCCTTTTGAGCTGTCTAGATATGAAGATACAACAATATACAGACACAGCTGATGCCTAGATACATAAATTGTGTCGGTTGCCATGAAAGCGATGGAGAACGTGAAGATTTGCTGGGAAAATACATTTGTGTATGTTCAGAGAGGGAAATATTCAACTAATTTCGGGAAAACGGCACTTGGGCGTATACGTAATATGATAAATGCCGTCCCGTCATTGTTGTTGACGAGCCATGATGCGCGTGTGGCAGTGTGGCAGGGCGGCAGGAGGGTGGCCAGATTGCGTATATTAATTTGAACAAACACAAATGACGTCTCTTTATCCCCCCAGGCGTCCATCGTCTGACAGGTCGTATACGCAACGAATATCTGTTGTCTGTGAAGCAAGGGATTTTATTAGTACAGATATTATATTAGTTAAATCTCTTTAAATTTATAGTGTTTTGGAATAATTTAAAGCAGCTTTTGGGAGCAATCAAAACACTAACTTTTACATCAGGCACACGCAATGTTTATTGTTTTCCCATATCTCGGGCCTTCTCTTTGCCGGGATTCGCTTGAGCATCGAGCATCCATGTGCCGCGGAGCAGTTTTACAGCCAGATGGCACCACAAAATGTTTTATTCATACTCGTACGCTGTGTGTCAATCCATCAATCAATTCGAAATGTAATTCATCAAAGTCGTTGATGTGTCGGCGGCATCTTCTAGAGAATGAACTGCAAATTGCAATCGAAACGGGCTAACAGACCTCCTCAAATTAGAAGCCCAGTTAGCCCGGTTTGTTTCTATTTCTGTAAGCGTAAGTGCGATCTGTAAATAGGAAGATCTTTCCTTTCTTCTACCTGGTTACCGATCTGCTCTGCGGGTGCCCGAGACCCCAAGATCTGAGATCTAACAGTTGTTTGCTAAAAATCGCCACGGTGTTAATCGATTTTAAATGGTATCATATTTGTATGCTTCACGCCCAAGCTGTGGTGCTTATATAAGCCTGCTAATTGAAACTGTAAATGTCCGGACCGGCCAACTAATGACTAATATGAGATCGTGATTTGTATCTTCGTTCAGGCCTCGCACAAACCGGAATCGGAGCGTTCCTATATGTTGCGCAAACGTCCGACTCCAACAGCGGCAGAGAGAACCACCTTTGTGTGCTATACCTGCGGCACGGACACGCCCTCGTCACAGCTGCGGCTCGTCTACTGCTGCCCCAATGCCGAGCGGGAGCCCTACTATCCGTTCATCAAGACCATGAAGGTCTACAAGAACGCTAGTCCCATCAGTCCCCAGGGTAAGTGCACTCAATTATTGGCATTGTCCGCCCTGTAATACCGCAACTAACCGAATTATTTCCCGCTACCCACACCAGGCATGGTCCAGGTCTGCTCCAGCTGCAATGAGAAGCACAGCTGTTTGGCCGAGGGTGGGCCTCCTGCCTCCGGCCCCGTCGGAATCACAGCACATCCTGTGGGCGGCTCTCCCAGTGCCGGACACTCGCTGGAGTCCAGCACGGCGCTGTATAGTTCGAGTGGTGCGATGGCCGCATTTGGGGGTCGCAATTCCCCATCGGAAAAGTCGGTGGCCAATTCCGATTCCACCAGCAATGTGCGGTTTAGGGTAAGGATGGAAAAATCGATGGAAAGCGATATAAATCGATATCTTTTCGGCTGTAGGGGACAGACACACACTCGATATCTGATAGTTTAAGACGAAATGTGATTGAGAATTCTGATAAACTTGGGAAGTACCGCAAATAACCGATTCGATTCCTAGCCGGTAACATTTTGCGTACTTCCGTTTACATTCAATGTGTACAATCGATCCCAATCGATTCTCAATAACAATTTGTGCCGTAATCCAATGTGCAATATATGCAGCATACACGTAGGTACTAGTGCATATACGAGTGTACGGATGATGCCAGTGGCGTATCGGTTAAATGCGCAAACATGGAAATTTACTAGGAAGAGCGAGTGAGCGAGAGATAATAGATAATGTGCGTGTGTGTGTGTACAAATATAGAAAGAGTAGTGATTGCCGCTTGTTACAGCGAAATGTGGGGGCAGGGGATGAGCCTCGCACCCGATCCATCGGGTCAGTAGCAGCTCCTACTTTAGCTGCAATCGGTAGCTCTGGCCAGGCGATAACATTTCGAGCGATTAGCGGCCACCCCACCCATTTGCCCTCTGCGCCCGGCCACTGATAACCCCCATTAATGGGCGATGGGGCGTCTGGGTATGGACGACTCCAAGATAGATGGCTGGTTCACGACCTGGAATTGTTGAGTAATTCATTTGAAGGCAGAAGCCTGCCGCTCCCACTCCCTCTCCGTCTCCGTACCGCTATATCAATTAGAGACGAGCGAGGCAGCTCTTGCGCCTTATCATTCTGGCTATGCTCGGAGCGTGCTCGGCAACCACTTGGATCGTCAGCATGTTAACCAATTTGAGTCAACAAATGTCCGTCCAACCGATTAGATAGCCGGAATACACACGGCAGCACTGCATGCTCTCCGCTCTCCCCCTCTTCTCTGCCGAAGAAAGACATAAATATAGAGCAGGCTATAAACGGAGAGGGGGGGAGAGGTGAAGCCGCACGAAATCATTGTATAAACAAACCCTGAGATCCAGAGAGAACCACAATTCTGTCGTGGGCTGCGTTTGTAGACAAAAAAAAAACAAAAAAAAAACTGGGTAAACTTGGTCGAGTCCGAGTCAGTTTTTTTTCTTCCAGGCATCTGCTTTGAACCGGTTTTCGTTCATTTTTTTTTTTGCTTTTTTTCGGTTTTGTTAATTCTACTTAAACACTTTTTATTTATAGCCGATTGTTTTTTCTTTTCTTTTCGTTTCAACATTCTAGTTTTTGTTTATTTTTGATTTGTTTTTGTTTTCATTTTGCTTGAAATCTGAAAGACCAGACGTCGCCTCTTCCATAAATTATTAGCCTTCTTCTTTATTGCATTTCTTCAGATACAATGTATTATCGTATATATATAGTATATAAAACAGTTTTGTTTATTACTTTAATCTGCAAATGTTTGTTCTCTGGGAATAGCTTAATTTGTCTTTCGATTTTGTTTTCTTTGTTTGATTTATAGTTTTGGGGATTGGTTCTGGTGTTTCCTGTGCGTGTGGCTTTCGTAGATTGGAGGCCATGGCAACCTCCTAAAAGTACTCTTATTCCGAGAAACACGACCTTGAGTGAGAGTTGAACGACACGACTCACGACTCACGACTGACGACTACTCTGCAAAGTATTTGCTTAATTTATTTGCCATATTTCATCAGAAATAAAGCCTCTGTTTCTGGTTCTGGTTCTGTTTCACTTCCAATTTCCATTTCCATTTCTGTTGGCTTTGATTAAACAGAATTCGGTTTGTTTGATGAGCATGTTGGGCCAATAATTCATCTTTGAACAGGTGCTGGAGGCAGTTGTTCCATTTTATGTATCCGTTTATCCACTGGCTAGAGTCTGTGCAGTGGAGTACACGTGTGTTTCTGGGGGTTTATCCAGGTCATTGCACAATCGGTCGGTCGTTGTTTTCGAAATACGAAAATTAAATATAGATAAATGCAAATATTTATCAATGGTGGGGTAGCAAGAACCAAGCGCAATATTTAATTAATTCATTTCGAAATGTTTTCATTTGCATTGTTTTATTGGTTTTCTGTTTTGTTTCTCTGTTTTTTACTTTATTATTCCCCCACTCCTACGCTCCTCCCTGGAGACCGGCTTTCAATAGCAAATGTTTAGATTGTAAAGAATTTGTTTTATCCACAGCCATATAGCCACATCCATATCTTTAGCTCTGAATCCCCCCATTTAACACATGCTTAAAGATCATAAACGTGTACAAACGGCTGGCAAGTCGAGTCATTCAACCTTCTTGAATAGTAAATAATATAAGGCCATAAAATGATCGAGTACACTTATCTTTAAAAGAAGCAGAGCAGTACGTTTTTGTATGGTGGATGTTGGGTTTTTATTCCCATTAGATTTCCTCGTAATTTAATCTAAAAATATTAGAAACACACCCATATTTAAATTGAATATTCGGCCTTAAAATATAAATATAGGGAAATTAATTTGAATTAATTTATTTAAAAGTCTTTTTAATATGGCTCTCATGTCATCTGAATTCAAAACACTTTAAAATAAATATAAAATATTCAATTTATAAGAAATATATTTTATTAAATATGAAATATATTTAATTTGAAAAAGGAAATATATTTTTTTTGCCTAAATAATTTTTATTTGTATTACTTATATTTATTTAAATGTGAAAATATTTAATTTAAATATAAAAGTGTTTTTAATTTAAATTTTAATTTATTTTTAAATTAAATACGAAAAATATTTGATTTAAATATTTCAATTTCCACCCTTGGAGCAAATCTTTCTGTAAAAAATGTTAATTCCAAGTACAAATAGGGTTTTTGTCTTAAGATACGAGTATTTCCTTTCAACTCTAGCTGTAGTTCCCGTGTCTTCCCTTGAGAAACTTACGATATTCTTCTGTTTTCTGTTTGAGTACGTTTTGGCTTTCTTCTGCGACTCTTCTTCCCACTTGTCCACTTGGTACGGTCCATCTTCCCACAATTGAAGTTGAAGTGGACGACTGGACAATGACTCAAATGACACTCGAGAAGCCCACCAAAAATTCCAATTTTATACAGTGCTGACATACATCAGAAAACGTCAAAGAGATGAGGCCAAGTCGCGAAGCAGTGAACGGGAATCAACAAGCGATCTACTTTCGCAGGCAGGGCCTCAACTTTGAACTCTATCGGTGATTGTAATTAGTCGCAGGAGATAAGAAGACTTTTGATTGGAGGAGATTGTTGGCTCACGCAATCTCTCTATGTCTCTCTGTCTCGCTCGCTACCTTTCTCTTTCTGTGGCTCGAAATATAAGTCGCAAATCGAAGGGAGATAAGTGAAACCGAACACGGTTCGGACCGGTTAGGGGCGGTTCTATCGGCCAAATCGGACACAGTCCATCGCCAGTCATAGTCGAGTGGCTACTCCTTGAATAGCAAATCAATTGTATACAATATTTAATAAAATTCGGTTCGTTTTTTTCTTTTTCCGCTGATTAGATAAGGCCTAAAGTGTGCATTTGGTTGATGCTTAGACCTGGGGACTGCCGTATCCGTACCGGTTGGGTGGACAGTCTGTGCGCGATATTCTTAGAACAAATACAGAAATAGCCCATACAATAATCTCTAATATTACCATACCCATTCCTCCATTGATAGCCGTACGAGACGAACTCGAACAATTCCAACTCGAACACGGCACGCGACCTCAAGCCGATACGCCGCAGCGATTCCCGGCCCAACTCCCCCAGCTCCAGCCAGGGAGCCATCGAGAATGGCCATGGACAGTATCCGTGAGTACCGTGCGCCTTTTTATGCTGTTTACATCTTTTAATTGAGTTTACATTTTCTCTGCAGGTGCTCCATTTGCAAAGTGCTTTGTCCGTCTAACAAAATGGATTGGCTGTCCACCAGTGCGGAGCATATGAATTCCCATGCCATGCACTTTCCCTGCCTCAAGGCCAATGCCGCTGCCACCAGCAATAACAATAATAGTAATATTAACAATAATAGCAACAGTGGCAACAGCAACAGCAGCAACAATAATAATAACAACAACAATAACAACAACAACAACGAGTTGAACAGCAATCGCGTGCTGGCCTGCAAGGACTGCAAGGATTACTTGGCCAGCCAGTGGGAATCCATGGATGCCGAACGTGTACCCCTAGAGCACAGAAGGTTTTCTTTCTTTCCCATTCGCATTCCCTTTTACCTTGAATTTCTCTAAAGAATGCTCTATTGATTATATTTCCGTTTCCCTTGCAGATACAACATTCCCTCGCCCATGATGACATCCAGCTCACCGAACGGATCTCGGCACGGCGCCATGAGCATCAATACACCGCCCTCCACACCATCCATATCATCATCGACGCCCGCCAGCACATCAATCTATTGCTTCCTCTGCGGCCTTCACTCGGACCTCACTCTGGCCAGAGTCCTCTATGCCAGCAAAGAGGTAGAGTCTCTCAAGAGAAAGTCTGAGCTGGGAGAGTATTAGCGATAATTGTGTTATAAGTGAAGAGAATTCCTAGATAAGCAGGGGGGATATGAGCAAGATGTTCAGAGTTTTTGTAAATGATACAGTAGTTTTAGAAAGAGCAGAAAGAGCCTTGATGAAGGCGATATATACACAGCGGAGGAATGTCTATAATAAGTCAAATTTCTAGTGCATTGTAGCGGGATTATGTAAATGAAGTATGCACTGTGCACTGTAGGAATACTTCCTAAATTTGCTTGTATTCCAAAGACTCAACGCAATCATTGTTATTGTCTTTCAATCATTTGGATTTGTCTTTAAATCTGTAGATGTACACGATGCTAGATATCGTTTGATAATTAACCTAACAATGCTGCCGGTCTGTTAATTGTTTGAGAAACTAATATTGCAGTATTCATGTCGATGCGTCTTTGTCTTAAATTTAATTGAAATGATTTAGTAAATGTGGCAACAAGATATCAAAATACGCCCCCGAGTCCATGACAGATTGATTGAATTACTAATTGGAGTAAATGTATATCAAATTTATCTGCCATGCTGCACCTAAAATCGAGACATTTAGAAATATTCAAAAGATACAAGCCTCAATCAGTCATATTTAGGCTTTGCCCTAGACATTAAGCCATTTAATTGATGTTTCGGCTGCACTGCTCGCCTGACCTTCCCTTCGATTCAGGTCGCATTCTGAGATTACGTTTGTGTGCGCATATTATTTGTACACATCGCTTGGCAAACATGTAATTTGATGATAACTGTAGGGATTTTCCCAGGCCACCAGCGATGTCAATCAATATAGATAATGAGTCCGCTGATGATGTATCCATTAGAAGTGATTAGATACAGGGATCAAATGTTTTACGATTGTTTCAGATAGGCCCTGGAATGGCGTACATCCGTTGTAGATAGCAGCCTATAAATACATATATCATGCTAGTTGCATTAATTACTTAAATTATTCATTCGATACTGTTTCGATTGTAAGAATATTTAAGTTCTTCGTTCTTTGAGCATCTTTAAGTGTTCTTTAAGTATATTTTATGGGTTTATGTGTACCTTTTAGTATATTTTATCTTTTTTTAAGTATCTTTTATGTTTCTTGGAGCATCTTTCATTGTTTTACCAGGCTTTGGACATCTTGTTTTTATCATTTAGTATCTTTCGTGGTTCTTTTCGTATTTGTATCTTCCTTTAAGCACTTAAGGCAACATGGTGTACGCATAGTTGGATTCTCTGAATTCAGATATTTATTCAACCTAATTTTGTATACTCTTCCAGGGTTCGCGGCCTTATTTTCCCCTGTTGCTGAAACACAATACGCTGCCGAATGCCGAGCAGCTGAGGAACAACTCGGCTTTGGTCTGCACCTTCTGTTATCATTCCATGTTGAATCAGTGGCGCAAGTGAGTCACCCAACCGCACTCTATATATAGAGAACATCTAATAATTGTATGCCGATTGCTTGACAGATATGAGGCGCAAAGTCCGAGCGTGAATCCGACGGAACGCAAATACAATTGGCACGACTACAACTGCCACCTGTGCGGCATTACGACTTATAGGAAGCGGGTGAGGGCCCTGCCCGTCAATGACTTTCCATTTGTGAAGCACCAGAAAAGCGACGACGGGCTGCTGCTGGAGAACGGAGAGTTTGCCGTGGTCTGCCTCGACTGCTACGAGAGCTTAAGGTGAGAGATCAGAGAGCAAACAGATGTGATGTGATGTTCAGCCAACTAACTGAGACGTGTGCTTGTTTCCTTTCACAGACAACAGGCCTCGCAGCACGACCGCTTCGGGGTGCCCATATCTAGGCGGGCCTACAATTGGGTGCCCCAGCCGCCGCCCCCGGAGGACAGTCCCGAGTCCGCAGTGGCACGTCTGCCCTGCGGCGAACGCTCTGATCGCATTGTGAGTAGAGAATGAGAGGGAGAGGGAGAGCTACCTGCCAAACTACCCTAACTAATATCTGTATTGAAATCCCGCCTTCGCAGCTCATCAGCAATGCCCTGAGGCCCGTGCCAGGCAAGAAGACCACGTCGCCCAAGCAGTACGACAAGTCAAAAGAAGGTAAGTGTCTCTGTGGCTCCAAAATGGGGGAATCCGATCTGGTTCTAGTAATGCGAGAGGCTCCTCAAGCGCCCCAGGGCGAGCAGGTTCAAGTGAAACCCAATTCGCGTCAATAAATCTCAATTGGTTTCACTTAACTCTGAGCGTTGAGCGTTTTCCAGCTCGGTTTGCTCGGTCTCGGCTTGGTCAGTCCAGTAATAGCCTTAGCCCCACCCCCCAGAGAGGAACCCTGTTCGAGGGGTGGTTTGGGCGAATTGGTGGGGGCAGCGCTGCGTATTGGGTTGCAAAGTTTACGTTGGGGGCATCCAGCACGGGCCAACATTTGCGGATTATTTTGTATTTTTTGTATACACAAAAGAGTTGAGCATTTGTGGGGAATCTGTTCAGTGGCCTCCCCCTGTGTTTGGATCTATCAATGCACTGCCGCTATCTGCATGTGGCACACTCGTCCCGAGAATGACACAGACACAAATTGGACAAAAGTTGAACAGTTTTATAGTTTTTGGAAAATTGTCAATTGATTGTTTGTGTAGCGGGGAAATGACATGACAAATTGTGTAATTATGGATTTGTTTGAGAAGAGAATCCTCATTTATGTTGTGTTTAGGAAACACACAAATACTCTTGAAGGACTCAACAGTAAATCTGTTTAAAGATACGAAAATGTCGAATGTATTCTATATACTTATTCCCACACACCTAAATTATTGTTAAACCTAAAGATGCAATAATTGTGCTTGTATATTTAAATGGAATCATTAGTTCACTGGTATATCGTCTTTGTAAATAGCACCGCCGTTTACTTGAGAACAACTCTACATTTTAGTGGAGTGCTCGTACTACGAGAATATGTGTAAATTATGTCGATTATCAACATGAATGAATACAAAAAAAGTGATTCTTTAGTTGTCTGTCAGGGCATTTGCTTATAAAGCTGTGTGCCAGCAATGTGCCAGTAACATATCTCCAAATGGATCTTCAATTCAGTTGACTATTGTATTTTCGAATGCATAGCACACTCGTATGTGCTATGAGGCCCAACCAATTCTATCAGCTGATCAGCTCTTTATCCCCACTAGAGTCGAAATGTTGGAGAGAACTGCCTTTTCTTTACATGATTTTTGAATGGAACTCAACTTTTCCAGCTCTTCGCTGTTGACCGTGTAATCCAGGATTATTTCTGATGAGTCTACTTTTTGAAAAAAGTCTCTCTCTGGGAGTTTTCTGTAAACACCACCACATAGAAATACACGTTAAGTACAGCTTGAACATATGTACAAATGGTTTTCAAGCCGTACTCAAGTATATAAATATATACATATAAATGTGGTGGTGTTTCCAAGTATCTTCCTTTATCTTTATCCTTAATCTCTTTATCCTTTTTGTTCTAGTTGAGTTTTTTCAATTGTTGCACACATATTTCTTAATGGATATTCAGTTGAATGTAAATTTCCGTTACGCCATAGTTACAAACTCGATATGTATATGGTTGCAATGGAAACATTTCAAATATTCCAGTTGTGATTCATTTGCAATTCTTTTATTGACTATATTGCATTTTTTGTGTACCCTTGCAGGGGGTATTGTGATTTTCACCACACAAATGCATCTCCAATGCAAAAATAGTAATACTTTCGATGATATTTTTTCAAACATAAAACGGAATCAACAAAATATAATATCGTATCATATGGTACGCTATGATATCAGAAACCGACGTTCAAAATGAGAACAAAAAGCAATAGAATTACCCTTTTTCTAAAGATATTTCCAACATCATCATCAAACATTATAGTTTTATAGGAATGATAGATCGGAAAGGGTATCAAAAGCTTCGGTTCGCCGGACCCCAAAGGATTCAAGGATTTTATTTATTTAAAATTGTTTTTTTTTTAATTTTATTTTTGTGCCCCCTTAGGGGACACACACACCCACATATAGCACTAGGAAACCCTGTACAATAGAATACTCGTAAATACAAACCCCATTCCCCATCCCCATCCCTCAGCCATCTCGGAAAAAGTTTCTCTAATTGCATTTCCCAGTATAAAAGCAAAGAAAATAAGGGCAAAAAGAACCTCAAGTTGAATAAGAAATCAACTGATTAAATGCCCAATCACAGGGTCGAGGGGTGGGGAGGGGGCTGGTGATGGGTTAGGGGTGGCGAGGAAGGAGGTGGTGATGGCAAGGACCATGTACCGTGCACCACTAGCAGCTGTAATAAATATTGATTTTTTATGAATTGCAATGAGGCGGACTGGGTGGGTGGTGAAGGGTGGCGAGGGGGGCAGGGGGGCGGGGGGCTATGTGCTTGTTAGCACTTCCTCTCTCCCCCCCCCCTCTATCCCAGCTCTCAGTTATTTATGCAAGAGCAATGGCGTCGGTAAACTTCTTCAATAAAATGCCAAAAAGGAAACATCATAAAAATAAATAAACAGAGAAACCACAAAATACACAGATACAGATAGAGCCTTAGCCCCCCCTCTGTTTGTGTGTGTGTGTGCTCGTTTATGCGGCTACCCCCTGGTTCTACACCACACACACACACACACACACATATATATATACCGCATACATTCCCAGAACCCACCTACAAATGCCACTTCCGACAACAGCAATCCGTAAAGCAAAAGAACGAAAGATGGATGGAGAGAGTGGGAGAGAGTGGGGGAGAGAGAGAGGGAGCCAACGAGAAAGCACAAATAATAAAAGCAACAGCATAAAGTATTTCGAATTGAATTACTCCGTGTTATCCTGTCAACCATACGAAAACACTCAAGACCCATTCAACATGCCACACGCTTCCTGCAGCAGCAGTGCCACAACGGACCAGAGAGCCCCACCCAAAGCCCCAGCCTAGGCACCGGCCCACCCATCGTTTAAGGAGTTGGCATCGATTTGCAAAAAGTATATTGCCACCCGAATGTGGGGGTTTGCTCCTGTAGCAGCTGCCACCCACCCATCTTCTGCGCTGCTCTCAATAAAATGAAGTTGTGCCCCACAGAAGAAGGGCGAAGGTGGTTTTCCCTGGAGTGGGTGGACTGGGTGGGTGGTGGTTGGTTATGGAGGAGTTGAATAAGTAAACATAAAACCACTGAATTTACGCTTATTGCACCCGCAAACATTTTGTTTAACACAACAGCGGGACAGACAGCTCTCTCTCTCTCTCACTCTCCTTATACGGCCCCCTCTCTAACTCCCTCTCCACCCTCTCTCCGTCTGTGCCTTCTCTCTTTCGCTTGTGCCCTCTCTCCCTCTCACACACACACACACACACATAGTGGTACGTGTGGGTGTCATTTCCGGCCTCAATTTCAAAAGAAGCTCAAATTTCCACACAATTTTCCGGCTTCGCTCTTTGGCACTTTTGTTCGTGTCGTCTCGTCTCCTTTCGCTTCGTTTCGGCTCGTACGCTCTCTGACTCTTGCCAGAGGTGGCCTGTGGCCTTCCCCAGCCCCTGCCACAGGACAGTCATTTCCTCGTTGCCACTTGTTCAGTCAGTCACTCAGCAAAGGAGGAGTCCCCAGCACCGCATCCTGTTCGAGCCACAGCCACGCCACTCCTCCACTCCTCAACTCCTCCACTGTGCAACCGCACGGCCCAGACCCAACTTCGTTTTGTGCTGTTGTTGCAGCCTTTGGTTGTGCTTTTTACTTGTGCCACATCTTGTTGGTGAGCAGAGGAGTAGGAGTCCACCTCCTCGGCCCAAGTTGCCACCTTTGCCACAGAAATATTTCAAACACTTGCACCACACTTCTGGCTCCTGCCGCGTTCCCTCGTTCGCTTCCGCTTTGCGTAGAATAACAGTTACATTATCCTTTTTATTGCCACACTTTCCAGACACACACACACACACCCACAGACACATATTTATACATATAGAATGAAGGCAAGAGACGGCAAGACTGTGTAGAATGAGAGAAAGAATGAAACAGAAATACGGCGAAGGAATGAAGAAGGGTAGGAGGGCGGGAGGGTAGTCGAGCCCAGACACAGACATATTTGGCTTGTGGCAAGCTACGACCTACCCCGACCCCCGACCCTTGCCTTCCTTTCAGTTTATTGTGCTCGCATTCCCCATTCCCCATTTCCCGCCTCGCACTGCCACACTCGTCCGTTCCCCCCTCTCTCTCGTTCTCTCATTCACCCATTCTGTCACTCTTTCTCCCTTGCTTCCAGGAAATTGTGGGCAAAAAATGTGCATTTATATTTGCCCATACCCCCCTCTCGCTGTCTCTCTCTCTCTCTGTGCTTTAGTATCTGGGTTTGTGTGTGTGTGTGTGTGTGTGTGTGTTTGTGTTAACTCGAGTCGGAGTAAATTGTGGTAAACACGAAGCCAAGTGTTTGGAGAGTATTTACCCAGCTATGCCCCACAGTGGCTCTGCCTGCACGCACAGTGGGTCGCATCATCATTTGCATAATTGGCAAACATGATTGCAAGTTGAAAGGTTCATAAAAGGGGAGTGCCAGTGCTGCATAAGGATTGCTGTACGTATGAGAGTGTTGCGTACAACAGAATTATGTAAATTGAAAAAAAAAAAGAAATAATTTCTGGTTTGAGGTTTGAATATTCAGTACAATCGATGGAGGTAGGAGGAATTAACATGGATATAAAATGTAAATTTACTCCCAGAAATGGAAGAAATTTTAGTGATTTTTAAGGAATACTTAAAGGCAAGTTACATATTTTTTCCAATATTTATTAGACGGCTGAACCATTTTAATAGATGCATATCACCAACCACACATCAGACATATGTTTTTCCAACAGTTTGCACAAAGTTCAGCAATCTACCAGCTACCAAGTACCAACTACCATCTACCATCTAGCATCCTTATTGATTTGCATAATATGGCAGTTTATTGTGTTGTTATTGTATTGTGGTAGTGTAGTGTGTATTTGCCTGTACATCTTTTTCTAGCAACTCGTCGACTTACAACTTCATCCCCATGTAATCATCTGCTGGGAGCACAGCTGATTTATCTCTCCGCCATCGAGGATATGCATATGTTGGTGCTTTTAGCTGTCAGCACATAACCTCAACTCAAGGGGTGTGGGGAGGGGGGAGGGGAAACAGCTACCCTAAATCTTTATTCGCATTCTCATTCGATATGTACATATAGTACGGATGAGCATGTATATAAAACGCTGATGTGGCATGAAAAAAGATATAAATTCTGCCAATCGATGAAGATAAAATACATTTTGTAATACCCCCGCCCCAACCTCCGTCTTATCTGACTGTTGGGGGGGCTGGGGTGGCCTCCGAGGTCAACCATTTTGAGTGTGGGCGTCTTTTGGGAGTCAACGAAGTGTGCAACGTCAACTGTGTGGCACATACACAGGCACACAAAAAACAGGGTGGGGTGGGTGTAAGTGAAATTTCAAGTGGCGTCAGCATCGACTACCCCCCATATGGTCGTGTGTGTGTGTGTGTGTGGAAACCCTTTAAAAGCTTGTTGTTGCCAGACACATAAACGTTTAGCCCATAAACCCCTGATGTATGGAACATAAACACCACACTTGCAAGTGCCACTCATTCCGTGGCTTCTGTTTCTGGGGTGGGAGTGGGGAGGTGGCCCCACCTAACAGGGCTCAGCGTGTTGTTGTGTGGTGCTGGTGTCAGTGGTTAGTGGTGGTTTTGCTGCTTGCCAGCTAACTGAAATCTAATGTGTGTGTGTGTGTGTGCGTGTGTGTCTCGGCCGGGTCCGGCTCTGTGTCCGGGTCCAGCAACCGCAACGTCAATAAATATGTTACGCTTGACTTGTCCTTTTCTCTTTGCGAGGGGTTTTCTGGTGGGTTTTTTTTTGTTGGTTAGCAATTTGGTTAAACATATTTATTTGTGTGCTGCTCTCACCCCGTCCCCACTTTTCACATTTCACGAGGACCACTTCTATTGTTCATTGGGTCCGAGCTTCTGTATTTTGTTATTCAATTTCAACCAGACCATGGGTTATTATTTTTTTTCGAAAATTGCAATCGGAAGAGAGATTTTCCATTTCCCCATTTGCTTTGTTGGGTTTTCCAGTTCTCCCTGGGGAATGCAACATTTATGGGCAGAGATTACTCCATATTCAAATTGCATTTTAAACTCTTGCACAACTTTTTGCATATCTTAATGCGAAGAGTACATTGTTGAAGGTTTTTATTGGCCTGGCTAATAGGATCTTCGATCTAAGGGAAAAGGGAAAAGGAAACTTTTGCAAGAGAGATAATCCCATTGTTGGCAACTAATTTCTGGGACAAAAGTTTTCTTACTCTGGTCCCACCTCTTGGTACTTCTTTTTTGGTGGGTTTTGTCCATTAAGTCTGGTTGTGCACCCCAAATTTAATTAAAAAACTTGACAACAACTAAAGCAAACACTTGAGCACCCACACAGACACAAAGTGACTTTGAATTTTATCAACCCCGAAGTGCAACAAAACGAAAGGGTAGAAGTAGAACCAGCAGAAGGAGATAGCGAATGCCATAAGCCTTGGAACCCGCCCCCTCCCCCTTACTGCGAGCTTTGTTGCAGTTGTTGTTGCCTCCTTACCGCCGTCGCTGCCGCCATATTTACTTTGTATTTGTTTACGCTTTTATTGTGTGTTTTAGCGCACGTATTTAAATATTTGCTGGTTTTTCTTGCCCCACGTCTCCCAGGACAAAGATTTTGCCAGAGACGCAAGCACTGGCTAAACGAGCCAGCAGTACTCCTTGCATAGAACATTTATGTATTCGATTTCTTTTCGATTTATATTTTTAAAATTATAATATAATCCACTGTCCTAATTCGTTGAGAGGATAAAAGTAAGTGTGTTCGCACACTTGTTGCGTTATTATTTGGTAGTCAAGGACATATGAGATATGGTTTAATGGTAATTACGGGATTGCTGATGGGGTTTTTGTTTGCCAAGACCATAGCCGAACACTTTGTAGAGCTATTTTTAGTAGGCTTACATATTTTTCGATCACTCTGCTGTCGCAACCCGAAATTCCTTTAAGCTTCTTTTGAATTTTTCCAGGTTGCGGCTGCTTCGTTTGGCCAGTACTTAAGAACAACATTTGAGTAGCGCAGGTTTCGTGTTGCTCTTATTGCACTTTTGCACTGCCCCGCTCTCGCAGTCTCTGCTTGCGTCCCTCCCCCGTGCTGTCTGTTTGTGTATGTGCAAGCGCCAAAGTGATTTACTGTTATAAATATTTGCTTGTGAGCTTTTTAAGTACTTTTTCTTTTCCTTTCTTTTGGTGTGCCCTCGCCGCCGCTGCCGCCGCCGCTGCCGCCGCCGCTGCGCGTTTCAGTGCCTTTGGCTCGTGGTTTTGTTGCTCTTCACATTCATTCTCATTCAACGGGGAATAAATGTTTACTCTATAAGCTCTGCTCAGCACTCTCCGCCTCTCCCTGCATACATATGTATGTATGTGTGTTTGTATTTTTCCCTTATTCATCACTTTGTTTGCTTGTTTCTGTTGCATACTTTCGCAGCGTAATTTTATTGAATCATGTTTGCCCTTATGTCGACTTGGGTCTGGTCTGGTCTGGGCTCTGACTCCGTCGCTGCTGTGTTTCGTTTTCGTTTTCTAATTTTTTTTTGTATTTTCTCTCTTTTGTGCTCGTAGAGTGGCGCGCTTTTTGTGCGAGAGAAGAGTGAATTTCGTGTTGGTCTGGCAGTGCCGCTGCCGATCCGATCCCGATTCTTGTGTTGTGTACAGTGAAGACTCTGACGAGATAAACTCGAGTTGTTTTGAGCCATTAAACTTGGGCAAATCTAAGCAATGGATTGGCAAGAGCTTTTACGAGCTGCATTTTAATTTTGCTCACTTTATTTAATAGCCAGTATCCACTGTAGTCGCACCACGGACCACACCTCTCCCCTGGGGAATAATTTTGCATTAACAGTGCAAATAAACCAACTTTGTTATATTTTCGTTCATTTCGTTTCGCTTGCCTTTGGCTTGTGTGAAAGGATGTTGGGTCGTGGATGGCGGATGGAGGATGGAGGAAGGGAAAGCACAAGCAAGCAGGTAGAGGGTTCTAGAGCAGCGACCACCAGCCACCGTTTGCGTTCTGTTTCTGGGTACGGCTTCTGTTACTGATTTTCTTTTCGGTTGCCTTTGCCTCGTGTTCCTTTTTGTTGTTGATTTTCTTGGTTGGGTATTTACCCGGCTTTGGCTGTTGTTTGCTTTTTCCCTACTCTCTTGCTTTCTCACTCTCCTTCTGAGTCTGAAATTGAATGCTCAATTGAGCACTTAATTAGCAAAAACAGTTTTTAATGACGACACGAAAGCTTTTATATGCTTTGAGTTCTTTGAAAAGGGGTCCAAGTGGACTGCACTGAGAAAAATCCGATGCATGATTGATTGTAATTATAGATTTAACTAATATGGATAATAGTGCCAATGCTTTACTGCGAGAAATTGATGTTGAAGTCTCTCTTTAGCTAAACAAATAAAGATTTTATTTGAAAATAAAATATATATATGTATGTACCTATTACCCTATTATAGGTAGACTTTTTCTTTCAGTGCAGGCTGGTTTTGGCTCTGTATGCCGCGGTGGTTGGCTTACATAATAATTTCCATTTTCCCATCATTCGTTGGTCTTCAAAAAGATGGGGGTATGCCACGCACTTCCAAGCACGTGTCCGCACGCTCTCTCTCTCTCCCTCTTTGGTTCTCTCTCTTGCACTTATTCCACTCAAACGCATGCAACAGAGGTCCAGCATAATTGGCGATCTGATTAATGCGTTTTTAAGTGCATCATTCTGAGCATATTATTCGTTTATAGGGGTTAATTTCGCTCCCCACTCGACCCCTCCCCTTTGGCATTTTAATTGAATTGTTGCCATTGCTTTGCCCGCTCACTCACGTGGTCTCGCCGCGGCATGTGCATGTTTGTGCATGTCGTTGTTGCTTGCTGCTGAACAACGGTATTTATTACCGATTGCTCTTCAGTGCCCGTGGAGCCCTCTACAGTGCGATTTTTTAATTAAAGCGCTTTTTCCGATGTGGAAATGTGTTAAATATTTCGTAGAGCCGCACTGCACGAATGGGGGCGGGGAAATGGTACTTTATCCAGTGTATACCCAGAGGATTTGGTATTAGATAAGCTTACTCTTTGTTTTGGCTATTCCATCCCTTGATTCCATTCACCCTTACCCTGATTCCGAAGACAGATATCAAGTGGCATTGGTATACATAGTACATCACCAAATACGAGTACTTCAGATATACATACATACATATGTAAGTTGGCTTCAGGCGACGGCGATGATGATGATGATGAGGATGAGGATGAGCTTGGTAATGGGTATGGGAATGAGTATGATAAGGATACTGTGCCTCAGTGGCATGGACCAGATCCTGTTACTGGTCCTACGCACGAAACTTCATGCCTCAGTGGGCAACAGCAACATTTGAAAATTCAATTGAATCGATACACGCACCACTTGTTAAATCATTTCGGCCTGAACTGACACGGACCACCAGCCTCAGCCCCAGCTCGAGCCACCGACGGCCCACCATCCACCGGCCCAACCATCCATCCAAGCGTCCAACCCATCATCTATCCTATTGCCAGTCGGAGTCCTCTTCTCCCCTGTGTACGACCGTCTTATTATTGGTTTTGCATACACATCCGTTCCTCAAATATCATTATACGGATACGCATACGCATGCCAGGCACAGGGAACAGTCAGTCAACAAGAGAGTTGGATGTTTGGGTGGGGATGGGGTGCCTTGGCACGCTGGGTTATTTGAACAATGGCTTAAGGGCCTATAAAATCACACAAGGGGTTATAAATCCATTTGCAAAACCAAAATCCAAAAATATCCCAAAGCCAAACACAGACCCCACCCACGCCTCTTGAGAACTCCTCCCCATCCTCCCCATCCTGTCCATCCTGTTCCTCCTGGCCCCACTCCGGTGTTGGAGTGGGGAGACTATTATCATGGTTTTGGTGGCGGCTTCAAGTTGGCTGGCTTTTCTCCATGTGCATGCACATGGTTTAAGTTTAAGCCTAAAAAGTTCCCGTAAAGAGGGGCACTCAGTTCGTGACACGGTTGATCAAACTGCAAGGAGGTTGAACATATGACTTGGAGTACGAGTTGAAAGCCCTACCAACCTGTTGTTGATCAGCCTCTGCGCTCAAGTGTATGCTATGGTTTTTCGTTTGAGAGGTACAGTGCCACAGGGTATGTCTCGCTCCTCCTGCTGTCAATCAAAGTTGACACTTTTACAAAAAATAATCGTTCATTGTCAAGAAAAATGTTCTTTTCTGTTGTCCTTGTTCTGGCTTTAAAAACTTTACGTAGAAGCGGAAGCAAACAACTTTTCGAGAAGAGAAAGCAGAGATGACACAAAGGAAGGGAGCAAAACTTTGCACCCTCTCAACCCTACATCGCCCCTTTGACAGGCCCCCCCCTCCCTCTTATCCATTCCTGCACCTGAGATATTTTTACACTTTTCACATTTGCACTGAGCACACAGCCACCCACCGTCCGCCGTCCCCCACCCACCGTCCCCCGCCTGTCGCGCGCCCGTCTTTTTGTGATGAAGCGCGTAGTTTGGCCATAAAAGTTTTTCCAGCATCGCCCCGCAAGAGCAGATTTTTATTAGTTTTTCACGTTCTGCATTTTCCACGCGCGCTTTTCACATGCCCGCCACCATGCCAAAGCCAGGGCAGCCGAAGCTCGGTTTATTGTTATGGCAACATCGTAAAAATTTATCATACTCTCGTAGTTGGCAAAGCGGCAAAAACAGTAACAACACCCAAGAGTGGGAGATGAGAGAAAGACAGAAAGAGAGACACAGACAGAGAGAGAAATAGTGTGGGGGGTGGTGGGGATGAGAGGCATAACAAAACGGAGGAACAACACAAAACAAAGTTATCGCATTTTTATGACAATTTGACGACGACTTTCATTGCAATTTTTAAGGTGGCGCACCATTTCCTCCGATCCCCAGGACCAAAAAAGTTTTTTGCAAGCAGCAACAAAAAATAAAATAAAAAAAAAAACTGGTATAGCTATATCTGTGTATACAGAATGACTATATAGAGTAATAGTCTGGGAGTTGTGATTTGTGCGGGCGTGGCAGATGTGCAGAGTGGTGGTGCTGCCGCCCATTTCCTGTGGCACGGTGGCAAAAAGTTTCAAAATGGCGAACTATATGAGTGCACGAGTGTTGCGAATAGTTTTAGAATTAGATTAAACAAATATACAACTAAAACAGTCCACATTTATGTAATTAAATAACACAAAGGATTTTTTGTTTTTAAGCTGCAATTAAAAAGGAACACATTTATTAATTACTTAATTGCAAAAACTCTTTATTATATACTACGTACATAAATAAACCACTAAAACAGTGCACAGCTATTTGATCAAACATAAAGCTAATTTTGTTTTTAAATTGCGACAAAAAAAAAGGAATTCTTCTAACAAAATTGCAGTAAATCTTTAACAAATAATTAAATAAATAAACCACTAAAATAGTGCATATTTATTTAATTAAACATCAAACTAATTTTGTTTTTAAATTGCAAATTAAAAAGATCAAATTTATTAAAATAAAAAATTGCAGAAAATCTTTAATAAATAATTAAATAAATAAACCACTAAAACAGTGCACATTTATTTAATTAAAAATCAAAATAGTTTTTTGTTTAAATTGCAAAGTAAAAAATTAAATTGATTAAACTAAAAAATGGCAGAAATTCTTTACTTGTTCATACACAAATTATAATAGTCACAACAGCTGTTTTAGGACAGATGTAAATTAATTGTAATGATTGGGAATGATAAATTCCTAAAAAACATTAATTAAAGGGATTTTCTGGTAACTGATGAAGCAAACATTCTTTAGAAATTGAGTTGCTTTACAGGACTTACGCACAAAAAGATCCTGAACTACTCTTAAATTCCTGATGTTCCAAATTGAAATGTGAACCGAAAAACATTTCCAACAACTGGCTCCAAAAATCATTTGCCCTAGCAAATGAGAGTCCCACAAATTATGTTGGAATTCTTGCTCCGTAATCAATCAATCATCAAACCAAAATTCTAACTTGGATTCTCTCTTGAAATTGTAACTTCCAGGCTCACAGTTTCCAAGGCTAATTGGTTAGACTTTGGGCCCAAGTAAAAATGTGGCATGAAATTGTTTTTGTCTAGGATTTTGCCCAAGCTCCTCGTGTTGATGGCCTGGGGCTGGAATAGCAAGCTCTATTAGTTGGGAAATAACCCAAAGTTGTTGGCATCTGAAAAATGAACACTAAAAACCAGTAAAGCAAGGACCAAAGGCATGTTGGAGGAGTGTTGGGCGGAGGGGTGATGTGGTGGTGGGTTCCATCGATGGAAAATATTCTCACATTTGAACTTCGAGCAGGAAACACTAAAATGCAGCGCCAGCAGCAGCAGCAGCAACAAAAACAACGAGAATCTAGGATGCGAAGAGCACTGGGTCTCCTCCAATACTCTTCCTGTCACTCTCTCTCCCTCTGCCTCTGCCTGTTTACCTCTCTGTCTCTATCTTGCCCCTTCTCTCTCTGCCTTTCATCTTTCGTAGTGAAATGTGTTGCTGGCACGCAAAAACTCTCCGAACCATGTAACAGAATGAAGCTTTCTCTCCCTCTGCGGACAGTGGAGTTTCCAACTCCCCTTTTCCTTTGTGTGTGTGTGTGTCTCTCTCTCTCGTCTCTGTCCCCAAAGCCCCCCTCCCCCCCAACCTGTCTAATCGGTGTTTGTTAGTATATAAATCTAAAAGCTAATCCGCTTGTATTTCCGCTTGGGCGCTGTGAGGTTAGACCGGAAATTCCGCTCTATATGCAGAATGCAGCAGCACCAGCAGCAGCAGCAGCAGGAGTCGCATTCAGAGCCCCAAGTGGAGGAGTCACAGGATCGGGAGAGCGGAGGGGGAGGGGTAGGGGTAGGGGTAGGGGGGCAGTGGCAGGACCAGGACGAACCGTGTGTCGGCTCTTCCGCCATCGATGTTGGTGTCGACGACGGAAGTTGAGTTGTGCAATGTTGGTTGTTGCTTGTTTAGGGATTTGTTGTGGCGGCGCAGTACATTTGCGCCCACCCCGAAATGGGGCTCCTCTCCCACCCCCTGTGTGGTGTTTTTGTATGGTATATACATACAGACTGGGTGTGCCACAGTGTGTGTGTGTGTGTGTGTGTGTGTGCGTTGTTTGCATCCCCTCGAAGGCTGTGTGGAGAGTGCACCAAAAGCTCCCATTGCCATTGCATCGAGCTATCGATGTAGTAGGGTGAACCCACGAATCGTAGGCACACAGTTTGCTCTGCTTTTTTTTCTGTGGCTGTTTTTGGGTTTGTATCCGAAACACTGAGAAAAACTCCCACTACTCAAAAGAGAGACATTCAACTTGAATACGTTTTCTTTTCGAATATGTACTGTCTTGCAAAATAGTTCTGAAACGATTGCGATTTTTCCACATCAACTTTTTCAACTTTTTGCTCGATCGTTTCTCTCAGTGCAGATGCGAGAGTATCTGTGTATCGCAGCTTGTATCGCCTGCATCGCCTGTATAGTGCTGTTGCATTGCCCAGAGTTCGCTGCCTGCCTGCCTGCCTGCCACCTAGGCACATAGGCACATAGGCCCTCTGCCCCCTAGATCTGCCACAGAGCTTTGGCTCTCTGTCGCTCTGTCTCTCTGTCTGTGTCTCTCTCAGCTGCAGCCAAAAGAAACGACGGCTCTTGGTCCTGGTCGCCACGGTTCGGGTTCTGGTTCGGCAGAAAGATTTTGTGGTGGCTCCTTCTTGAGTGCACGAAAGTGCAACCAGTGGGAGCACGGAGATAGGCTAACCGATGGGGTATACGTACACATGCATACAGTAGATACAGGAGGTACAGAGAGAAAGAGAGAGAGAGAGAGAGAGCGGGCGCTAGGCGCCACAGAGAGGAGTGGCACGAAGCGATACGAAACGAGGCGAAGTGCAGTCAGAGGAGCGAGAACTTGAAAAGTGAAAAAGTTTTCGAGTCAGTCCGAATGTGGTAAAAGCTGTTCCTGCACCAGACCTGCTCCTCGTCCTGGTCCCTCTTTCCGGCTCCGAGTCCGAGTGGCTGCAGCAGGGGCAGGGGCACAGGTTAGGGGTCAGGGGTTAGGGGGTTGTGCTGTCAGTTTAGCACAAAGCCGTATCCGTTATGAGCGCAGGCAAAGCGTTCGAAAAGAGCAACAAACTAAGAGCTCAGCTCGGATTTGCTCATCGGGTTGGAGGGCAAGTGGCGAGTGCGGGTCGCTCGGCCCCGACCAAGTGGGCATATCAAATGGGATGCACACAGACAGGCAGAGAGTGCGAGAGAGGAAGAGTGGGAAAGAGACAGACTGGGACAGAGAGAGATGGGGACAGAGAGAGAGTTGGGTTGGGTTGGCCACTGACCAAGGAGTCGAAACGGGGGCCAGGACCCAGGACCCAGGACCTGCCCGACCAGGTTATGCTCGTAACTAATAACCAAGTAAATTGATACGTGACCCTGCATTTAAATGCCATTATTGCCCACGCCCAGACCACTTCAGCCACCCCTTTTGACCCGTCCGTCCCACCTCCGACCCGTGGTCCAGCAGGTCACTCAAGTGAGTGGGTGCCTGGATGTGTGGGTGTGGGTGTGTGCGTGTGTGGGTGAGGGGTCCTGCTCTTGGGCCTGCGCTTGACTTGGCTTCCGCCTCCCAGCCGCACAGAGGATGGATGGCATTCGTGGTGGATTCCGCTACGGTCGGCTCTCTGCCAATTTGTGATTGGAATTTTTGATGAGCCCTGAACTGACGTATTGATTGACTGCCTGTGCACACAGCCCACCATCTATACACAGGGACACACCGACAAGGACAGGCCACCGCAGCAGCATCTTGCTAGCATTCAAAAATTCATCTCCGGCTGCGCCTCTCCTGCCGCCTGCTCTTACGATGTCTTTCAATGGCAAGGAGGGGGGGAAGAAAGTGAGAGAGAGGAAGCGGAAAAAGTTTTTCCAAAATGCAACTATAAGGTACAGGGACTTGTTTGCACTTTGTTAAGGCAAGGGGTGGGGGGGGGAGGAGGAAGTAATCGCTACATATGTATGGCTATGCTAGGCAGCCCACACCCACAGATCCCGACTTGGAGGCAGAGCCCAAGCCAAGTTGCGATTGCAAGTTTCGAGCGCCGCCCAAGAACAACAATTGTCTGAGAGTTTTGCCTTTGGGTGGACTTTGGCCCGGAACGGACTGGCGACTGCTGGCAGGACTTGGCAGGACTTGGCAGGACCGACTCCCTTTTGTGTGTGTGGGCCGAAGGAAATGGCTGCGGAAATGAGCACGGAATATTGTACATACGACCGGAAACTTGCAGAAGTTTCGTTGTATTTTCAGACAGTTGCAAACGGACTCTAAGATTCTTACACAGTCCCAATACCCCATGCCGCATGCCCCATGCCCCAAACGGGGCCCCATCCGGCTGGCTGGCTGCTGTGACTGTGTGACTGCCCGCGGGTATGATTAAAGTTTTCCTTTTAATTTCCAGCAATTGTGTTTCGGTTTAGATTTGGGTTTGGTTTCCCTCCTGTGGGTCCATTGGTATCCATTGGTTTGTCCTCCTTCACTCCACAGCAGTGAGTATATTGAATACTCTGCTTGAATGGGGCCAGTGAGTGAGTGAATGCACTCTTTCTGATGGCCTTCATACGACTAATCAGTGCTCGAACATCGCTTTCATAGCCAATCTATCTAAGGACATGTACATGTATCTCTTTCAGGCATTCAAACATTTCAATTGAATCATCGCACTCATTTAGTTATTTCCTAAATGAATCATTCACTCAGCCACATTAGAGAGGGCCCCTCATTTCTGTTCAGTGGATGAGCATTCCTTGAATTCCTTACCATCCGAATGAAACATTAATTTGCATTCCCTTCTCGGCATTCATACGCACATGTTCATTACGATGTATTCTTGTTTCCTCTGCCGCTGTATAGCATTCCAAGTAACAGATCCTGCTCTGGGCTGTGGGCTGTGGGGTCTGGGCTCTGGGCTCTGGGCTCTGGGGTCCTGCTACCAAAATCACTCACTCTCGTCAGCTCCAGCTTGAGCTTTCAGCGCATTCGTTGTGGTCTCCGTTGGAATCTCCGGCATTTGGCACTAGCGAAAGGGTATTTAGACATTTGCCGTCTACTTACGGACATTCTCCATTCTCTCCTTACCCCTCGTCAATCTCGACTCTTCTCACTGTCGCTCTTTGTGTTCTCCAGTCAGTCACTCGGTCTACTCTCCGACCCGCGTATTCCTCGCACTTCCGTTGGGTTTCGTGCCATTCTGAAGACTTGGCCGCGTTGTTATCCACATCTCACTTCTCTGGCATGCACTCTACTCTGTTCTTGTCTCTCTCTCTCTCTCACTCTTGTACTCTTTCCCTTTTTCTCTGCCTGTACAAACTTGTCGCTATGTGGTGTGAAAAATATTTAAGCGTGAAGTTTTAGCAGCGGTTTTCGCTCGAAGGCTCATTGTCGACACTGTTCTCGGCCTCTCTCTTTCTCTCCCTCTCCCTCTCTCTGTCTCTCCGGCCCGTTTTTTCCTTCTTCCTTGCTCTTCCGCTGTCTTCATCGCCGTCGCCGTCGCCGTCGACGCTGACGAACATCGTGTTTCCGCATCATTTTTAACGCCACTTTTGTGTAAGCTTTGCGCTTATTCTCCCACTTTCTGGGTGTGAGTGAGTGCTGCTCTCTCTCTCTCCCTCTCTCTCTCTCGTATGTGTGTGTGTGTGTGTGTGTGTGTGTGTTGGCCCTGTGGTATCCGTGTCGGTATTTTTGTGGATTTGTTTTGTGTCTGAGGGTGTTTTTCTAAATGGCTTTTAAAATCTCATCGCCAGCGTTTTGTCCTCGACGATGGCAGCGGAGCAGAAGTGTCTCGAGGCTGTCCGCAGGGAGAATGAATGGCGGAGAACTAAGAACGGCACTGATGCACTATGGTCCGAACGACCACTTTTGTTGGCCAAAACCTAATTTTTCAAAGTCAAAACTGAAACCTGGTTTTGATCGCTCTGCATTAGAAAAAGATCGACCATTAAATCTGCGTACCAGAAATTTCCATAGATGGCGCCACATTCGCAAAATCAGCTGTCCAACCCAACTGTTTTTATAGTAAAGCACGTGAAGGGAAAAAGTGGCAAATTAATAACCACTTTAGATATCTCAAAAATTGAAAAACGCCAAGACGTGATTACATTTTTTTGATGAATCTTGATCTGTCGGGTTCTTACTACGTGTTTTGAGTTTTTAACTGTCTCTAGTAGTTCTGATGTCTTCGTAATTGAAGGTTAAAGTGAGGCCTTCAACATGTGCCAACTTGTAATGAAAACTAATTTTTGAAAAGGTGTACAAAGTGAGTCCTACCTAGTCCCACCCTGAAACCTTTTCTGTGTCGTAGATTAATAAATTCTTTTTGAAATGTATATAGTAAGAAATGCCACTTTTTACCACAATTCTTGGAATTTGCATTAATAGAGCATAACCTCAAATTCGAAAATGCAGATTTGTTTGCCGAATGGAATTCAGAGAAGGGTAAAATTATCAATTATTTGAAAACGGATCTTAAGGCGACATATCATATGAAATTAATAAAGCTTTTGAAGATACCAGCAAGAAAATTTGTTACCGTTTGGCAACATACCGGAACAAATGCCGGTAAAATTCAAAGATGTTTGAACGAAAATATGTGGATTGGCCACAAGCCTTTGTTATAATACATTTATCTTTATGTCCAAATATGCTAACTAAGTTCGTAAGGCTGTACAGGACCCAGTCGGAAAGCCGGCACATATCTCACTTAACGAGGCGTTAACCTTGCTTCTAGACAAGGATTTCGGCAATAATTTACGGAAACCTTTAAACGATTTTATTTTTATTTAAATCAAAATTTTTTTTAGTCGTGCAACGCCGTTTTCTTAAATAAAATATGCTTAATACTTTTTTTCACTATAACTAAAAATTTAAATATGCATTATTAAAAAAAGGGGCGGTGCCACACCCATTTTTTTTCTTAAATCCATTTCTTATTGATTATATATATCCAATACAAAAAACTAAATGAAAAAATCTTGTTCCGTTCGGGAGTTATTAATTTTGGCCAACAAAAGTGGTCGTTCGGACCATAGTGTGATGGTTGCGGAGGGGTTTGCGGGGGGGCTTTTGTGGTATTCCGAAGGGAGAACGGGGTGCTCTGAGGTTTTTGGGGTCTGGTGTTGCACGGAGTTTATTTTGTTATTGGTTTTGGCGATGACTTTCCTTTGCTTGGCTTCAGCTTCGGCTTTGGTTTTGGCCTTCCTGATTGTTGCACCCACTGGCCCCAAAATCGGATTGCTTTTTGGGCGAATGGGCCACACAGGAGATTTGAACTGTAATTGGTTTTGAACAAGTTTTCCTGTTTCCTGGACAGTGGAATGTGTACAGAGATCGATAAAAGATCATAAAGAATGGAATTTCTCTTTGGAAATTTGCAGCTTTGGCATTTATCGAGCGAATGTTTATCGTGGCTCAATACCTCATAGACGCACACACACCCACACCCACACCCATTCCCCTCTAAGTGGACTCACACAAACAGAGTGACGGCAATATCCTGGTCGAACCCATCAGAATCATCCGATTTGGCTTGGTTCACACTGAACAAGGCAATAATTTCAGCTCCTAAGCCCTATTAACCATTGCTAACTGAACGGTGGAAGCAGCCAACCGAAAATTGCCAGGATGTGGAGTAGTGCGAAGTGGAAAGAGCACGGGGGGGATTGACTGTGGCCAAGAGCAGGGCGAGGGGAGTTCGTGTTGACTGAGCGAGCAATTGAATAAGCGGCAGAGTCGCACAAAGAATTTGAGTGGGCGACAGCCACAGAAGGAGCACGAGCAGGAGCCGGAGCAGGAGAGTTCAAGCCGAGCACGAAACGAAGGGACGAACCGGAGCAAACAGAGCGGGCGGTCCTTGTGGCCCACACGTACACCCCCACCCCCATCCATACACATACCCATACCCAGACAGAATCCCAACCCCAGGCGAAACCCAAGTGCTAGCCCAATTCAATCCCATGATGATGCCAACTGCCGGCAAAAGGCCGTGCAAATCCGGAACGAGTGAACATATTGACAAATTATCCTTTTTACACGCATCGCCTGCTGAGTCGGCTTCGCCTCACTGCACGTCCTGCCTGCCCGCCCGCCCGCCTGCCCGCCTGCCTGCCTGGCACACACTCAAACACTCGCACACGGATTCAAACACACACAGATCCATTGTTAAATGTGCCAATGTGCACACATACTCGTCCTCGTAGTTGTTCCGCTTCGCCCTCAATGATGCCCGCTGCGCCACCGACGCCGCCGCCGCTGTCGCCTCATCGACATCGTTATCGTCATCGCCGTAATCGTCCCTTTTTGTGAGAGAGTGTGTACTTGCGTTTGTGTGTGTGTGTGTGTGTGTGTGTGTGTGTGTGTTTGGGTACATAAACAGCACCAGAAATAACAGCAAAAATATAAGAGGTCCAGTCGAAACAACAAGTACCCTTCCGTACTCCTACAGTAGGTCTTTGAACTGTGATCCTTTATATTTAGCTGGAACATTCGCCACCACCGCCACCACCCCCCAGATTCGAAAGCGTAAACGGCACTATATTCAGGTAGATATTAGCGGAATCAAAGTTTGAATCAAACTGCTGACGAAAATCGCAGTGCTTCTGGGGCAGGGTATGGAAACAGCGGTAGCGACACTGCCAACATCATCATACAAGCGAACCGCAATGCCAGCAGCAAGTAGAAGGAGCAGCAGCAGGAGCAGGGACGGCAACAGAGGCAACAGAAGCAGAGGCAGCATCAGCCAAATGCTCATCCGAGGATATCGTGAAGCTTGCTTTTGTTCCGGCACACAGAAACACACACACACGCACACAGAAGCACACTGCAAGGATGCATGAGTATTTCAGTTGTGTTTTTTTGTTGTTATTGTTTTTTATCTACCCAGCGCTTCGTTTCACCCCATTGTTCTCTCCGGCTCCGGATCCGGCAATGGCTTCAGGTCCTGCTTGTGCAGGACTCTACCCCACACCCGTTCGAGTTTCGGGCTCTTTTGTTCGAATCGGGCATAAGATTAGAGATGAGAATCCTATACTGTGGCTCGGGGCTGTGAGTGGAGGAGGGTAGGGCTGAGGCATAGATCGCATTGATTGCGACCCCTAAAACCTCAATTTGTGCTCAATTTATTTGCAATCAATTTATTTTTGGGATTACGATCGATCGGTGATCGTGGTGGGATCTGGGCAAGGATTTCGAATAGAGAACCAAGCCGAATCAACTCTTTCTTTCCCTTTTTGCTTTTAACGAGAACTAACCAGACCTGACAAATCTGTGCTAACCCAATAACGTCATTACCTCTTCGATTTCCTTTCATTTCCATCCATCAATCGCTCTCTCAAGCACAGACTCTATCTCCATCCCCCTCTGCTCCTTCGTTGCAGTATTGTGTAGGGTAGTCTTTGTGTTTTGCAATAATTAACTCAACTTAAGCTCTCATCGTTCTGTCTGCCTCTCACATTCCTGCCCTGACAAGTATGCAGCAATATTTTCCATTGTGCGACACCTGAACTCTCCTTCGACGGCGCTGCAGCTGCAGTTCCAGCTCCAACTCCAGCTGCGAAGGCGTTGAGCTCATGAACCGCAAATTTTGTTTACAGCTATGTTGGAGCAGCAGCAGGAACCGATTGAGCGAGCGACCTCAACGATGTTGTGTTGTTGTGGTGGCCACCATTTTGAGTCCGTTACTCTTCTCTCCCATTTAGCTGTGAGACTGACTTCGCCTCTGCCGCTACCGCTACCTCTACCTCTGCCATTCCGTCTCCCTCTGCCGCTAGCCCTAACGCTTTCTGACAAGCTGCCATGTCATGCTGGCAATACATATCAATTCAACCCCCAAAGTGCAGTGCAGTGCAGTGCAGTGCGAGGGAGCAGCAGAGAGTGGAGCGAAGGCAAAAGAATGCACACGAATTGCCATGCACTCGCACTCGCACTCGCACTCACACTCGTACTCGCCTGCTCTCTAGCGCGCTCTCTCTCTCTCTCTCGCTCGGGCCACTCACACGCCGACGCCGCCGCCTGACCCTACTGTGAGAGTCATGCTCAAATTTTCTAAGCAACGGGCGGCGGTTGTTCTCTCGTTTTTACGTTACGTACTCTCTCTCTCTCTCTCTCTCTCTCTATTTTGCTGCCTGCCCTCCTCTCAGTGTGAGGCGCTCCCAGAGAGAGAGAGAGAGAGATAGAGAGCGTAGGCCAGAGTGAGTGTGAGGCTGAGTTCTGGTGCGAGTGTGTGTGCTGACGTCTTACCCATTTTCGAGTCGACTCGTCTGCCGAGTTCCGTTCGCCCGTTTAGTCCTTTCACAATCGTCGCCATTGCCGTGTCTTCGGTTTTTGGTTAACGCTCTTCTGCCAGTGCTGCTGCTTCACACAATTAACGGTTATAAATATTCGGTTAAATCGCGTGGTGAGACTTGAGACTCTCGTATTTTGTGTGCGAGTCATTCCAGTGAGTCCGAGTGCGAGTGCGATTGCGAGTGTTGTGTTGTGTTGTGTTGTGTGAGTGGATCGCTGATTGGTGTGGTTTGTTGTTTGTGTGGCGTGGCGTGGCGTGGCGTGAAGCGGCTGCCAAGCGAATTGGATTACAATTACTGTTACAATCACAATTGCGATTACACGATTGCCGTAATTATGGCGGCCACTTGAAGTGGGTGGGAAATTGTGTGGGCGCCCGCAGAATTTAACAACTTTCCCCCAACCCCCCTATGCGTTTGGAGAGAAGTGCAAATATCTCCATAAGCAAATTGCCAGCCAGAGAAGAACCGAAGCGCAGGAGGAGGAGTCGTAGTTTGGGTGTTCCTTCGGTATCAGTGCAGTGCGGTGCGGTGCGGTGCGGTAACCACCCACCATCCAACTTCCGAACGGCCCCCATACCAAGGTACCGTTAACCTTTCCGAACCCGAGTAAAGCGAAAAGCGGCAAAAAGTTTCCCACTCTCTGCACACCCGCTGTGCCCCCGCTGTGCACCCCCGCAACGATCCGCAGTCGCGCAGTCAGGGAAAACTTTTCCGGCGTGGAATTTAAATTGGAAAAGTAAAATGAAAAGAAAAGCGCTCGAGTAAAAGTTAAACAAAGTGCAAAGTAAATATTAAATTAAGAAAAAGAATAAGAATAAGAAAAGAAATAACAGCAGGAAGGAGGCGTTGCGTGGTGTGGTGCAAAGAGCAAGAAAAGCGCGCAGTGAAATTTTCGGTGAAGTGCAATAAAAGAAAGCCAGAAGGAAAGCGCAGGGACCGGAAGGAAGGAAGTGGAAGCAAGAGGAAGTGGAGAGCACGGAGAGAAGAGCGCGACAGGAGGTAGAGAAAACAACTTCCGCCTGCATCCTCATCCGCATCCGCAGCTCCTGCTTAAGCCAACTGGAGTTTCCCCCTCCCCCCGTAACACCCCACATCCCCAACAACCTCCAACCGCCACCCCGTTGCTTCCTTTCATTAATGCAGAGCTCCGGCTTCTGCTGCTGCTGCTGCTGCTGCTTCTCCGCCCCACGTAAATCTCAACCGTTTGCACGCAACACGGAGAGGCATCATTTATAAAGCAGCAGAGCCAGAGTACCATCTCTCCATCGCACTCTCTCTCTCTCTCTCTCTCTCTCTGTCTCGCTCGGTGCCTCGTTTTATTATTCCGTTTTCTTGGATTAACTCAATTTGTTGTGCCCGCGTCGCGATACGCAGAAAAAGGAGCAAACAAAAATACAAGCAACAAAAACACCAAAGGAAAAACGTCAGCAGGAGAGGAGTGGAGTGGCGAGGCGAGGCGAGGCGTGGAATACGCTTACGCATAGTGCAATCCGATATATACACACAGAAGGCACACCAACACACACACACACACACACACACACACACACACTTGTACCCCACAGCTTCAGAGGGACTCTGTTGTTGTTGAGCGAGTGAGTGCGGGTGCCTAGCCCTCCTCCACTGGTGGCACCTCGCCTGGATTACAGCCCATAATAAATGATGGAATGGCTACCAAGAGGATTACCCAGCATTCATGCCCCGATCCCGATTTGTGGTGAGTCGTTGGTAAAGTTCTCCCATCCTAGGTAAAATGCCTTATCGCGATTATCTCCAGATCGAGTGGAGTGCGAAGATCGGTAGGATTCCATTCAGAGATCAAAATGAGTATCGATTGCCTGAATCAAAGGAATAAAGCTACAGATACTATTTATGATCGTCTTAAAGGCAAGAAGTAGATTGTTTGGAGTACACGTAATACCCGGCCACCGATCCCCTATCTCTGGCAATCCAATCGGAGCCCCTGCCCCACCCAGTGGCACATAATGGAGAACTTTCAACAGATTTCCATCTAAAACTGTTGTCAAACACACAAATCGCTCTGCTCCTCTGAGTCTCCCCTCCCACCACCTTGAAGAGCAATAAAATTTCAATTTCAGCACCAAAAAACGCTTTGGCATTAATTGTCTGCCTCTCATCGGTCTTCTGGCTCGTCTTGTCTTGGGGCCGGGCCAGTGCGTGGTTCCAAAAATACACCATCCCTCATCTAATGGCACCTCTCACCCATAACCTCAATAGAATTCCAGATCGTAATGGTAGGAACGAGGGAGAGCGGGAAAGCTGTGCCGTTCCAATAAGTTTCTCTAATTTTCATCTATTTATTTTGACATGCGAGGCCCTGGGCCGACAATTAAATGTCAACACGCACAACGATCGATCCGATCCCCAGAGATGCCCCCAGGGAGGAAATGGAAGTGGAAGTGGAAGTGGAGAAGGGAAATGGAAATGGGATCGCATCACTCAGGGAAACAGACGCAACATAAACACGATCGCCGCGGGCGGGAATTGATTAATTTGCTGACACGCAGCACAGCTGATATCCTGCTGATGTGCAGGGCATCCATGGGATGGAGGTGGAGGTGGAGGTGGAGTCGGGGAATAAGTGTCGGATCAAAGTTATTTGTTTTGGCTGCCACAGCAGCTGTTGCAACATTGCTCCCTTGCACTCTCCCCTCTGCTGCTGCTGTTTATTTTTCCAATGATCTTCGCTTTTTGTGTGTGTTTCTGTTCTGTTCTTTTCCGATCCGTGGTTGTTGGTTTTAACGCTGCCATGGAAAAATTATCACCTTGTAAATTGTGTCTCTCAGAGAAACATGTGCTTGGCATCCCACACACAGAGAGAACGATGCTGAGAAGGAAGAGTAATCATAATTGTTCATTGGAATGCTTTGGCATTGGCATTTGCATAACTAATCATTCAATTATTGACTTGGCCTCACACAAAAGTCAATTAAAACTGAAAATGGAATAAACTGTATTATTCGCACATCCGTTCTTTTGGCGAAAACCCCACATCCCCCCCTCTCTACTGTAATTCATTTGTCGGGCCCGACCCGAATCGTTTGTAAATATTTTTGAATGAGATTTTGCTCCAAAAATACAAAATTACTTTTGCTATTATTTCCGTGTGTTATTATTGTGTTATTTTCCTGGTAAATTGAATTGCAATATAAAACAAATAAACTTTGTTAGAGAGAGACAGAGACAGAGACAGAGAGAGAGAGGGAGAGGGAGGGAGCGTGCACAGACATTATTAATTCCCAAAAATAATAAACAACTGACTTTTCGATGATGGCTTGTTAAATATCAATTGTTGCAATCAATTGTTTGGTGATTTTCACTTGAATTTTCTCCGAAAATCCCCCTTACTGTCCCCCCCCCCCCCTTATTATCCATTGGTTTGTCTGTCTGTCGGCCTTTAACTCATGTGCTATTTGACTTAAAATCAATATTTGCTTAGCAACAACAGCAACAGCAACACTGAGAATCGCACTGAAATGTTAATAATTTGTACAAACAATCGACGGGAACTTCCATCCAATATCTGTATTTAGGTGTATCTTTTGTTCGGTGCAACCGAAGGGGGGGCGGGGGGAGCGGTCAAATACAGATGTCTCACTCGTCGCCCCCAAATGTTGGAACCATTTGAACAGAGAAATAAAAATAAAAGCCTCGGCTATTAGCTGGCTTATTAGAAGCCCCAAAAGATATGCCTAAATCAGGTTGTCAGGGTGTGCCCTGGCACGAATAGTGATTACAATACACTCTTCGCACATCCCGGACAAGCACTTGAATAATTTGTATCTGCCACACGCACCCCCATGCCCAGGCACGCACAGACATTCAATTAGATAGTCACTTGTTGGTGGCACTGGCAGGGGCAGGGGCAGGGGCAGGATAGACATCTGTATTTGAGTGTTGCAACATGGATGCCGGCAGATTGGAAATTAATGTACAGACTCCAGGAAAGACATGCGAGTCTTTCCCCGAAGGAGCCCCAAGGAGCGAGACATTAACGAGAGATCTCTCGGGGTAAGACGACGCAGGGCAAAGGCAAGGGGAAGTGAGTGAGTAAATTTGTATGCCAATTACTTAAGCAGCTCTGACAAGGCAAGACATGAACCGTCCTGGGGCCCAGACCCCAGAGGAGCCTTTTGGCCACGGGTCGGTCCAGCTTCAGCTCCAGCTCCGAGTCGTGTTTCTCTGGCAGAAGGGGTCAGAGTCATTAACATGCTGTTGTCGTTGCCAGCATTTAGGACGACATCTGCACCTTTTTCGGTTTTCGTTGCCACCACCTGCCCCTGCCCCTGCTCCTGCCCCTTGCCGAGGAGATGTGGCTGCCACTTATGCGACATGGCAGACATGAGAGGGCGACAGCTTTTGACACTAAAAAGCCAGCCGCATGCGGACAGACACGCCCCCCAAAAGGAGGCCACAGACACACAGAACGTTCGTGCAACACACCCACAAATGAGTGGAGGCCGAGTCGGGGTGGAGGATGAAGGGATAACAGGATAACGGGAAACAAAAATTTTAATACGGCAAAAGAATTTTCCACAAATTCGTTTGTTTGCCTTGCAAAATTTACGCAGTCTCCCTGTCTCTCTCTCCCTCTCTCTCTCTCTCTCTCCATATTTTTGGTTGGAAAGTTGCTTGAGAAACTTTTCAGTTTGTGGCCTGCAGGGCAGACACGCCCCGCCCCCTCTTGACCCCTGGCCGCCTCCCATCCGTGTGGGTTCGTTTCGCTTAACCTTTTGCCTCGGGCTGGGGGTGCCAGGGATCACACCCTGTCTACACATGGTGTCTGCCCGTCCATCCTGTCCGGAATATGTCGCCAAAAAGTTCCTCACTCCTCTATCTCTTTCTCTCTTTCTTACTTCTTCTCTATCTTTCGCTCTGTTTGAACTTTTCGGTTACTTTGGTGTTAAAGTTTCTCCCTCAAAAGTTTTCAAGTGTCCCCCAGACCCCAGACCCCAGACCCTACTGCTCTGCTTTGAGCCTGCTCTTTGGAGCCTCATTTGCGGCACAGTACAACAGAGTCCTGCATAAATTAATTCCTTAAAATCAATTATCACCCGAAGCCCGAAATGAAGATAAGTCCACACAAACTAATGCCAAGATAGATGATAGATACATAGATACTTCAGTGTGGCTTCCCATCTTACTTGCTCGTGCTCTCTGATTAAGTCCAGCAATTGTCTTGAGAACAATGTACTAGATGGGCATTTGTTGTTGGCTAGGAATAAGACCATCAAAGAATCAAAAAACAATACCGTCTGTGTTCCTTCTCCGACTGGAGGCAGGAGTCTGGTGTCTGGTTTCTGTGTCCTTCTTTGCGGCTAATCAGCTTTGGCTGTGTAATGCGATTTCCACCGCTTCTCAGGGGGCCCCCTTTTCGGGGGGCTAAGTCTTGGCTAATGTGTTGAGCTGTATCTGTATCTGGCTGCCGACTCAGACTTGTGTATAATTGAAATTGCCTGCAAGTAGGGAGTGACGTGGCATGAATATTAAAACTTAATTTAAAATTACCAAAAATAAAGGGAGGGATAACTGGGCGAACGGCAGCTGTTGTTCCTATCACAGTATCTGAATAAAACCATAGGATCCTTCCCAGCGAAGGGTATCAACGCGGAAAGCCATGAAAAGAGTGGCAAGCGAAGCTTGCCACAGGGAAAAGGATGCGAAGCCAGCCCGCCACTCACGCAACTGTACAAACAGTGGCTGCAGCAGAGAATAATAATAAAGAAGCAGCCGCAGCAGGACTTGGGATGCCACTGGTGGGCAGGGGGAGTGGCCTGGGCGGAGGCGGGGGCCAACTGCCGGAGGGAGTTGGGTGGGGGTGGGTGGTACACTTTGAAGAGCGAAAAACACATTTTTGCACTTTTATAGCGCAACATCTTTTGTGCACAGACATCCTGCGTCCTGTGTCCTGCGGGGAGGGGCGCAAACCGACAATGAAAGGAAAGAAGGCAACCGCAGGAGGAGGACGAGAAGGAGAAGGAGGAGGTGGGGGCTTGGTGGGGCAATGCCTTTAATAAACCCACTTTATTGTTTAGAGCCCAAATAAAATAATCCCCTTAAATGATGCCTTCGCATAATAGACGCCTTTTCCCCTGTCCTGCCTCTTGCCTCCTGCCCGGCTGCCTCCTGCCCCGCTTTCCCGCCTGCCTGCTGCTTATTTTACTGCTTCTGCTTCTGCTCCTTATCCTCGTCCGACGACGTCCTTGGCAATTCGTGCCGTGTTTCTGCTTTGTTGCGTCTCGGCACAGTGGGGCAAACACACGAAAATGGAGAGCATTTTTCTGTCCCCAAATAAAGGAATTTCAACAAAAAATTAAAGCAAACCTGCACCACGGTGCAAAGACAAGGACTGCGACTGGGAATGAGCCCAGATCCTGTGTGTCTGCCTGCGTCTGAGCCGGAGACAGAGCCACAGCCACAGCCAGAGCCTTTTGCGTTAGCGTCACTAATGATGATGATTTTGTGGTAAAACGTTGTGTTTGTGCTAATCGGGACAATATTATGCGGCAGTAAAAAGTAAATGACTCTAGAGAGGGTAGGAGGCGGAGAGGAGAGGAGGATAGCAATGGAAGGACAGGGGATGGGACCGGAATGCCACCAGGGGTCAGAGGCAGCGCTAAGGACAGGCAGACGGACAGACAGGAGGGTCGACAGGGCAGCGACAGCTGGCGGAGGCGAGACCCAGCAACGCCTTTCACTGGAAAGATAAAAAGAATCAACAGCAGCCCAGGAGCAGCTAGGAGCAGCCCAGAAAACAGGAGACAGGAGGACCAAGGAGCAGCCAAAGAGCAGGGGGTGCGACAGCGCTAAGCCAAGAAAAGGCAGCCACAACATGGTCTATGGCAAAAAAGGAGAGGAAAATACTAAATAAAAGGATCAACTGTGCAGGGCAAAGGGTGCAACAGGGCGGGTGAGGCGAGGACAACAACCCATAGACAGAGACAGAGACAGAGGCGGAGGCAGTGGCAGGGGCTGAAGGCATCTCAACATCCCTTAGACACCCGAGACTCGGAATCCGCAATCCGTCTCGACTCTAACTCCAACTCGGACTCCGACTCCGACTCGCACTCGCACTCCTCCTCCTCCTCCTCCTACTCCGGACTCTCATAGTCCTCGCCCGAAGCTGACTGCTTGGCTGACTAATGCGAAAAATACGTAATTGCGCATAAATACGGGATTAACAAAGTGCTCGTCGGCTGTCGGCTGTCGACTGTCGGCTGTCGACTGCCGGTTGTCGCCTTTGCGGGTCTGAATTGGTTTGGATTTGGGTTGGGTTGCGGGCTCTGTCCCCCTGTCCCTTGTGGCCAAAATTAGGCATTACAATGCATACAAAAGACCCCTGGGGACCATGAGGGAGGGTTGCTTGTTGTTGTTGCTGAGGGGGGGGAGTGGGAGGTGACCATAAAAAGGGAAACCAATTCAAGTCCCAGGAAATCCTGCGAAACTGTTGCCAGGATTAAGCGGAGTTAGTTGTGTGCAACTTAATCAGAAGGCGGGCTTCTCCTGTCATCCCTGTCTGTCCCTTATACTTATCCTTATCATTGCTGACGTTGGCAATCCATCCATCCATCCAGCCATCAGCAGTCGTCCGCTCAGATTATACAGAAACTCCCGGGATATATTATAGTTTTTCGCTGGAAAATACATTATAATTTATGTAAATCCATACTAATTTGTGCACCCTTTTGGTTCTCTGTCTCTTTCAGGTGAGTTTCCCCATCAAGCAAGGGCTAGACATACGATCTACTGTAAGTATCATCCGTGCCGCAGGGCTGGAGTCCTTCAGCCAGAGAAACAGCTACCCGAGAAATGTCCCCCTAAATAGTTATCATTTCCGACTAGAGCCAGGAGTTGGCTGGGCTGCAGGATACCAGTAATCGTGCCGTGTCGTGTCACAGCCTCCCAGTCAAGTATCCTGGCTCCCTCCTGAGCCAGTGGTATTTCAGGCATGTCCTTCAAGCTCACACACACACACACACACGCTTGTGCGTGTACTATGCAAATGTGTAACTGCATCCTTATTCATTTCCTGGCCCTGTCTTGGCAAAGTCCTCGGCATATGGCTGCCAGTTTCAGCACTTGAGCGCTGCCTCTTTCCCTTTGACGTCTGTTTTTTCTTAGAGATTAATTGGAAATACTTTCGAGAGCAGTGTGGGCGGGTCCCCAAAGGAAAATAGTTGAGAGCTGCTTCTCTGGAACTGAAGCCGCCTTGATGGACTCTCAGAGAGGAATCCTGGAACGTGCATTTGCCTTTGAAGACTGGCTTCCAGGGTGCAACACACATATAACAGATCTTCAGCTTTCCTGTGGCGGGGTTTAAAGTTGAGAGCCATCTAGCAGCACCCTTGAGGCTGGATCTCTGCCTGGTATGTGCCGCTTATGCACCGCCATAAATGCGTTGCTGCTGGCCTTGGAATGTCCTGCCTGCCTGGAGTCGAGTTGTGCATTTCTTGGGCGCTTGCTGGGAATTTCCAGTGTGGAATTCCTTCATTCTGGACATGCCTCCTCTCCAGACACTGTATTGCCACAGAGACAGAGAGGGAGAGAGAGAGAAACGAAGAGGAGAAGGAATGCTCGGCTTGTACTGGCAGCTGTTTCTGCTCCTGTGGCGTCCTGTGGCACTGGAACCTGCCTTGGATCCCTCGCATTCTCCTTTGTGTTCGTGATTCCTGGCACTTGTTTATTGTCTGTGTACACACGATAGTCCTGCCACGACCCCTTCTGTCTGCGTGTGTGCATCCGAGTGCTGCAGAATGCGACTGCAAACTATTTAAATTGTGTACGAATGCGAGCCGAAAAGTTCGCAAACATTTTTCTTGCTCCACGCAGGCGTCTCCCCCGCTGGCCACCTCCATGCCGCATCCTTTGGCATCTCCTTGCCTCACATCCTTTTGCGTGCCGGAATGCAGTCGAGCAATTTTCGGCATCGTGTAGACAACATTACTGGAATCCTTTTGCTTTTCCAATTAATTAAAACGAACTCTTTTGCTTGTGGGGGCTAAAAGGCACAGAAAGAGATAGATACAAAAAGGGGAATGTTCTGCCCCCTTAAAATCGATGTTTAATTCCATGAAATTATGCGACAATTATTCAAAAATACACGGAACAACTTTTAATTGCTGCTTCTGGGACGCGGGTGTTTGCAGCAACAAATAAAAAACAATATTTCTACGAATTTTTCGAGGGTTGGAATACAACCGTTTTGAGGGGTTTTACTTTGAAGTGCGACAAGTTGTAATTAGTCGAGGGCCGGGCCAAAAGAGGGCGGGAGAGAGTGGCGTATTCCCACGAATTACATGGAAAAAAGTGGAAAGAGCTCTCCACAAAATGTATGCCATTTCTTATGCCCAAATCTGTCCAGCATCACCTTGTACCTTGCGATGTCCCTCCAGCATTCGTGGCCGAATTACCTTCGAAATTACTCTCAAAACCAAAGGGATTTCGACCTGCATGCAATCCGAAAGCAAACATCTTCGATTTCACCTGTGCTACGATTTCGATTAGAAGTTTGATTAGGAATTTGCAAATCATTTGATAAACAAATTCACGAGATGGAGAGCGTTTCAATGGTATCGACTTCCAATTAGCGAATTCAACTTTTGTCAAGGCTCCTGACTGCAGCTAGGCATCGCAGCAGCAGCAGGATGTGCCGGATGCTCAGGACCTGTTGGGGGGATGTGTTGGGGCTTCCTGCACTGTACACAGGAACTGTATGCAACTGCACGATAATGTATGAAATTACTATGCATATTTATTGTGGCTTTGTGTGTCTAATAACCTTGTTTGGCCCGGGCACGGCCATGGTCAGTGGGTCCAAGCGGCAGGCCGGGATGCGGGATGCGACCTGGCTGTGCCGCCCAAATCATATTACACTGCCTCCTCCCCCGACCTGGGGAAAATTCTGGTAATTTTAGTTGGCTAAATGGAGGCGTGACCACAGTCCTTCCGTTCCCGATGGGGCATGGGCATGGGTCTGTGCTGTCGATGGTCGATGGTCCAAATTGATGGTCTAGTCGGGTCAGATCCGGCTGGGACTCGGTTCCTGCGGTCAGTTCTGGCTCCTGTCGTCCTCTGCCCTGCCCTGCCCTGCCCCGTCTTTTGCGAAGCTGCTGCACTCCTTGTCCTTGTGTCCTCTGCTGTGATGTCCTGCTGGAAATGGCACTGGGGGTCTTTGGAACCGCAACAGACCAGCCATAATTAATGCATGAGCTGCCAACTAACTAAATTCCCAAGCTCCTGTGCCACCTCTTTCCAGCTTCCGGCTGGTCTACAGCCTCGCAATGAGAGGAGGAGGAGGAGGAGGAAGGAGGGAGAGAGTCTTTCCTTTTGGATTGCCTGTCCGATTTTCATTGTGCTGCGGCAGCCGCAAAAGCTCCCGGGGCGTGTGTGGCCAGGACCAGCCGGACAGCAGGAGCCCGGACCCCGAAGCCCCACCACCGTGCTTTGAGGCAGCTGTCGACATGGGTCGGGGCACAGCACAAATGGCACAAATAATTGCATATGAAACCGCAGAAGCAGTTGACGGCCGTCCACTGCTGCAGTGCCCCACCAGCCGCAGGACATCCACAGGACACAGCTGGTACAATAGGGTGGAGGGAGGGAGGGGAGACCAGGCCGCACTGCAACGGAATCAAACTTAATTTATAATTAATTTGTGCTCCACACGGACACACACACACACCAAGACACACGCTGCAGAATGCGAAAGTAAATTAATACCAAAGATTCGGATTCTATGGCAGAAGGATGCTGGCACAGGAGCCTGCCAGGAGGTGGTTTCTTAAGGCTGCAGGCGGCTACAGGGGGAATGTTTCTGCTGATTGGAATATATTGGCCTGGCCCCCATGCGGAGGCGAATTATTGAATATGCTTAGTGCCCGCACAAAGCACACAAACAGGATACTAATTGGCACCTGTATTTCGGAGTGGAAGAGACAGGGGCACCAGAGTTCATCTTGCAGATCGAACATCTTGTAATCCTCACTCGAAAGAAGAGCCTATGCTTTATCCAAGACTTTAAGGATTCCAAGCACAGATATTTTGTCCATTCCAGGCCCATTCTAGGCCCATTCTAGGCTCTCTCTCTCTCTCTCTCTGCTGTAATTAGAGAGGGTGTCCCAGTGTCCAGAGTCCTCTGACCAGGCCACACAATTTTCGCATTTGATTTAATTGTGAATGTATTTATTAAATAAATTATTCATGGCCTGGCCAAGAGTGCACTTTGGCCATCTGAATTTCGTCCTGTGGCTGACCTAAACATGTCCTGGCCACAGTAGCACCATAGCCCCAAAGCCCCATGGCCGGTGGGAGGAGGGCCGGGCAGCAGCCTCCCCTCCGTTTGCCACTGTAATTAGTTGTGGTGGAATAATCGCCTGTGAATGCTGACAGTTCTCCAATGCAAGGAATTTTCGGCCACTCCACATGGCTGCGTATGTCCTGTGTGTGGGCTGTGTGGGGCTGTCCAGGGATGAGATGGAGGATGGGTCTGCCTGAGTTTACCATAATATCGAATGGGATGGGGCGGACTCGCCCGGAGGTGAGGATGGATGAGGATGGAAACATGTGTTAATGTGAACAATGTCCTGTTCATGCGGCGTTGTGGGGGGTGGGGGGCGGGGCATGTGGGGCCACTGAATGCTCTGTGGTTGGGTGCATTCCGAATCGGAATAGGCAACATTTTAATTAACCCAAGCGACAAAAACCAATTTTGCCGAATGGAACACAAAATTTGAAAATTCGAAAATACGAAAATGTGACAAATGCCACGACAAACAGCATCCATCCAGCAGCAATAATGATAAACTCTCATGCTCGTGGTCGAACAACAATAATAATAATTATAATAATAATAATAGCCATTGCCTATTTTGCAAAAAGGATGATTCCGATTCGTAGATGCGGCAGGAGGGTCTGTAGTACTGGGTCCATTGTCCAGTGCATAATTTATTCAGCATTTATTTATTGGCAGTTATGATTGCATTCTGTTGTGGCTGTCCCTCTCCCAGTCCCAGTCCCAGTCCCAGTCTGGTGTTCACTTAATTGACTTTGGAAAATTAGATTTTCATTTGAGCAAATTAACAGAACAACAGCCGATGCAGCAGAGCTAATAAATGATGGATGAATCAATTGAGTGCAGATTTCGAATCACAATTCACCCAGGAGTCCAGGCTCTGGAGAGCTTATTCAAATATTCATTAAATGCCCGTAGAAAAAGGCAATTAAAAGTGATTAAGAGATGATTAGATGGATCCAGTAGATGCCAGTGGATAGATCTGGAAAGCCTGCCACTGCTCTGATCGGGGGGCTGCATCCTTAAAGAGATGCTTCTACCTGCCACCCACTCGATGCTCACAGATTGTTTGATGGACAAATGCCGAATTCCGAAATGCTTGGATGGAACTCCGTCTCGTCGGTCCACATCCGATGGTAGGCGTGTTTTGTGGTGCCTCTTGGGCTCGTGTCAGTGCGCTGATTAAATTCGGCAAATATTGCTATTGCCTTCTCAATGCAAAGCTGAGCAGCGCTCTCTCGTACTCTGTCTCTCACTGTGCCTGCTGCAGGGTGTGGCAATGCAAAATGACGGTAACGGTGTGGCATGTTCGGGGACTACGAGTGGGTCCGGTTTCGGGTCCGGGTCTGGCCCTGGTTCTGGTTCTGGCTCTGGGAACATGTTGAAGTACACAAAACCCATGCAAACAAACAGGCATTGCATGGCAAACAGTCCAAGGGATAGAGAGTCAGGAGGGGGGAGGTGCGGCAAGGGGTTTAGGCAGATTTCCAGCTAGCAACTAGGAGATTCTCCACACTCCGCCCCCCCCCCCCCGCACTTGGGAGTTGGGCAGAGTGGCAACCATCCAGCCATCGAGCCGTCGAGAAGCTTTGTTTGGTTTTGCTCCGTGCAGCAGGGGCAGCAGAGGCACTCTCCCCGCATTCGTAGTGGCACCGCACCCTCTGGCCCCCTCTCCCCTCACGGCATTCACATTCGCAGTGGTTCGACGTCGGAATTTTATTGTTGTAGTCTACATCGAATGTTGCTCTGCTGCAGTTTCGGGCATTATTTGGGCTTAGTTTGGTAAATACACTCGTCAGGCGGGGGGGCGGAGAGCGGGGAGCACCAGGAGCACCACCAGGGGTGGAGAGAGACGGACGGGGTCCCACCTCTCTTATAAACGACACAAAACACTCTAAACCAGGAGCTTATGCGTCGCAGACCCTATCATGATGACGATGATGATGATGAGTCCTGGCAGAGCCTGTTGTTGCTGTTGCTGCTGCTGCTGCTACAACAACAGAACTCAAAACATTCTAGGGATGCATCTACCGGAAGAAAAACTCTCCCAGAACGAAGTCGGCTCGGGTTGGGGTCGAGATAGTCGTTAAATAAATGCAACAGAAATACCAGACAAAACCCAATCTATGAAGTGGAAGTGATGTAAGGGATTGTCAAGGGAAGGGAATGGAGGCTTTAGCCATGTTGCAGTTGTTTTCCTTTTCTTTCCACCGCCCCTTGGATGTGGGCCTCTGTTGTTTTTAACCGAAATGCTAAATATTTTCCCTATATTGTATATTTTTTTGGCTGTTGGGTTTTCTAGTTGAAATCTCAACTGCCTTTCCAGTTGAGGAATGTTCCAGGCTCGGGGACGCGTCGGGAGGGGCTTTAATGTACACAAAGGACCTGCGAAATGGTTTCCAATCCTACGTACATCCATAGTACATGCCCCGCTCTGCTCCGCTCCGCTCCTTCCTTTTATTTCGGACAACTGCCACGATGTCATCGATGTTGTCGTTGCAAATTCCATTTGGCATTGAATGCGACAGGCGATTCGAGAGTCGAGCAGAGTCGAGTCGGGATTCGTGGGCGGCTGCTGCAACCATCACCTGAGCTGACCTGAAAGGGGCGGAGCTGGCAAGAGCTGGGGCGGAATGGAGCGGAACGGAACAGAACATAGCGCAGCGAAGTGGGATGGGATGGGATGGGATGGGGGTGGACTGGTCGACTGGTCGACTGGTGGCTGTCATATCTGAAAGCAATTTCGCAGCGGGCAACCCGAAAACGAGCAACGAGAATCGATAAATTCGTTGGGCGTGCAATTTGCGACAAGCGGAGGAGCCTTCAAAAGGCAAGTGTGGCGACCGCGGGGGCGGAAGCGATGCTAAGGGTGTATCAAAGGTAGAGAAGTGTTCCATCCGCCCACTCCCGGCCTTGCTGGCTCCATGCCACTGCATGCCTCAGTGAGCCGTGTCCGAAATGCAAGTTTCAGGCCTTTGCAATTTGCATTCGTCCATCGCTGACGGTGGCGCCACCACATCGGCCACGCCAGTGTCCACCCAGTGGGTGTTCGCTCCTCCATAGGTATGCAAATTGCCGCAAATGCAACGGGGCGAATGCGCAATTTTTGGTCGACACGCGGAGAGTCGACATCAATCAGTTATTAGCAAAGGAAATCCGACACAGGAGGAATCGCCGTCCCCGTTCCCGACCCTGCCCCTATCCCATCTGTATATGCATTCTGTTGAATTTTGTCAAACGCGGATTGGTCTCAGATTCCCACTTGAAGGGCGGAGTCATCCCACAGCACATTCGTCATCGCCATTGCTAACCGAACCCCGTCTCCCCCCCCTCTTCCCGTTACAGCGCCACCCAAGGCTGGACAAAAGCGACCGGCAACCAGCCCGGCACCGCACATCCCCGTGCCGCATCACCTGCAGACGCCGCCGGGCTCCGGTGTGGCCGGAAGCCCGGTGCCCCCCACGCAGGGTAGTGGCCTGCTGAACCACGGCCTGCCCAGCAACCACATCGGCACCCCCTCGCCACAGCAGCAGCACCAGCATCAGACGCACCAGCAGCAGCAGCAGCAACAACACCAGCAACAGCAGCAGCAGCAGCAACAGCAGCAACACCAGGCGCAACAGCAGGCGGTGGCCGCTGCAGTGCAGCAGCAGTTGGCTGGCGTGGGGATGCCCCCGGGGGCCATAAGCGCGGCGGCAGCGGCGAACAGTCGCGGGTCTTTTGCGGCAGCCTTGCGGACTCTGGCCAAGCAGGCGGACATCAAGGAGGAGGACGTGGGCGGGGACCGAAATGTGCCCACATCTGTGGCCCAAGGACCGCCGGCCACGTCGGTGGGCCAGGGGTCGATGAATTCAGTGGCGGGTCGCGGCGGAGCCGAGCGTGGCATGGCCAACAGTGGAGGCGGGGACGACCGAATGGGGGGCAGCAAGAAACGCTCTCCACCGTCGCCCCAGCCGCCGGAGAAGATCGCCCGGCTGAGCCACACGCCCCAGAGCGCGGCCATGCAGCCGGATATGCTGGCCCGGAGCGGCTTCCAGCCGTACAGATCGGACGAGCGGCTGATGCATCCGGCGGGAGCCTTCCCCCTGGAGGCCTACTCACACTTTCCGGGCCTGCCGGGGCTTCCACCAGCAGGTAAGAATCGAGAACTCTCTTTGCTGTCTTGGCCAGCTCTAATGTGCCCCCTTTCGATCCCTTGCAGCATTCTTGAACCCCGCGGGACTGCAGTACTCGGATCCTCTGTACTTGGAGCATCGTTACCAGCTGTTCCGCGCCGCCGGTGCCCATCACACCCATCCCCATGCGGCCGCCCTGTACCCGCAGATGGCGTCGCCCTACTCGCACCTGTACTCGATGATGCCCGGAGCCGCGCTGGGCATCTCGCCGGCCATGCACGACCGCATCAAGCTGGAGGAGGAGCACAGGGCGCGCCTGGCCCGCGAGGAGGAGCGCGAGCGGGAGATGCATCGCGAGAAGGAGCGCGAGATGCGGGAGAAGGAGCGTGAGATGCGCGAGCAGCGGGAGAAGGAGCAACGCGAGAAGGAGCAGCGCGAGCGGGAGCGCGAGCAGCGGGAGAAGGAGCAGCGCGAGCGGGAGCAGAAGGAGAAGGAGGCCCGCGAGCGAAAGATGCGCGACGAGGAGCGGGAGCGCGACCGCCAGCAGCTGCTGAACGCCTCCCACCACTACTCCAGTCAGCTCTACTCGCCCCTCAACCGCACCCTGCTCGGCAACATGATTCCCCACCTCAACTTGAGCCTACGCGGTCCGCCCGGCTCCCTGCACGGCCTGCCCGGAATGTCCCACTACCATGCGGCGGCGGCCAATGCCCAGCGGCAGAGTCCGCATGCGGCCATGGGCCTCAATCTGGGCATGGCCGGACTGCCAGGCGTGGCCGCACTGGGCGGACACGGGCCCAATCTGCAGCACCATCTGCAGCAGGCGGCCATGGGGCTGGGCCATCCGGGAGCGCCTGGTCTGCCACACCCAGGATTCTCGGCAGCCGCCCTGGGACTGAGTGCGCATCCCCACAGCCTGAACCTGAGCCATCCACACATGTCCCCGCATCACCCCGCCTCCATGGCCGCCCACCAGCTGCCCCCGCACACGTCGTCGGCAGGTGGAGGAGTGCACAGCAACTCCATTCCGGTGACCGCCGGCTCCAGCTCGTCCGCATCCTCGCCGCACAGCAGCCTCAACCTGACGGCCGCCGTTAAGCTGAGCTCCGACCAGCAGGCGGCCACCTCGACGCCCAGCAGCATCAGCATCAGCAGCAGCGGAGGGGCCCTCACCACCTCGACGGCCAGCTCGCACATGGCCACAATGAGTCACTACTACCACCACGGCCACCTGGCGGCCATGCATGCGGCGGCGGCGGCTGCCAGCGGCCTCACCCCGACCGCTGCTCACCAACAGCAGCCCCTGTCGCATCCCAGCTCGCCCAAGATTACGCCACCCATCGCCGGATCGGCTTCTTCCAACGGAGGACGTGCCGGGGGCAGTCCACACGCAATGAGGCATCACCTGGCGGCTGTAGCTGCGGCCGCCCAGCAGTCGGCCATGATAGTAGAGAAGGCCGCTGCGGTTCCGATCAGTCATGAGCCGGCCACCCTTGACCTTACCGGATCCAACTCCAACTCTAGCAACAACCAGACGTCCTCCAACGCCAGCAGTAGTCAAGCAACCACAACCAACCACGAGCTGAACGGAGTCGATTCCAATGGAGCGTCGCAGGGAGAGACCAAGGAGCAGGGTCCAGCAATCAAGGAGGAGCAGACCTTGAAGAGCTCTCCACCCCCGGCGGCCATCGAAAAGAAGCCGGCCACCCCGAATGCAGCCCCCGAGAAGCCGGACAGCTCGCCGGAGAACTCTTCGCGACGCAGTGCCAGTCCAACCTCGGAGACCAACACCTCGCTCCCGGCGGTTGTCAGTGGCGTCACTGCAGCAGCAGCAGCAGCAGCAGCAGGTAAAAGCTCAGAGGAGACCCCAAAGATTCTAGAGTCGACACCGACTCCCCCTGCCACTGGTGGGGTCAAGCCAGATGCAGGCGAATGTCTGAAGGAGAAGCAGCGCACTCGGTTATCGGTGTCGCCGGCCCCGGCACCGGTGCCTGTTTCGGTTGTGGCTTCCTCGCCAGACACCGTCTCTGCTTCCGGGGGGGTTACCTCCACGACCAGTGGCAGCACAACTCCGCCGGTGGTCAGCAGCAGCACGAACATAACGGGCAAGCCAATCGCCACGAGCGACGAAGTGTCCACCAGTGCCAGCTCAAAAACAGGGCCCACAGACACAGAGCCAGTGGCATCGGCGTCGGCTTCGGCATCGGACAGCAGATGATCCCCCCGCCCGGCTCCGCTTAGGTTTAAGTTTGAAAGTCGCCTCGGATCGAAACTAGTTAACATCTACCTTCAGTAATCTTAACTAAGCGATAATTTAGTTGTTAGTCGGAGATCTTTTTATTTATACAAGAATTTGTAATGTATTGCCAACGCTGGTTAGATCCAATTCTGAATGTTTTAATCCCTAATCTTTAATTAATATTATTATTTGCCCCTATTTAAATGTGAAGTATAGTATATACCTTTAGAGATTGCCTGAATAAATCCTTTTTGTTTAAAGTTAAAGTACCATTATCATTTGCCTTTGGTTTCGTTGTCCCCCTACCGCCATCGAAGAAGATTCTCCAACTATAACTTCGGTGTATTGCAGATGCCGCAGACAGCAAGCCCTCGCTGGGCGGACTGGGCCGCAGCAACAGCTCGGAGGAGGCCACCGCCTTATGACACCAGCTCTTCAGCAACTCGAACAACTAACTAACGAAAAACTTTGGCGACATCGGAATGTATTTGCTCTCGGAACAGGCGCTCCACCAGCAGCGCAAGCGGATGCTCGACGAGTTCCTGAAGCTATAGGAGAGGCCTGGATAGGGATATTAGATTTTGAATTCCAGTGAATACAACCCCTAGATACACAGTAATAGCGAACCATCTGAATCCTCCCCCCCATAATGAATGTATAATTGTATAATGAATGTATAATGGTTAATGGATAATGGATAACAGATATCAGATATTTGTTTGTTCTCGGTGTTACAATCTAACGTTTACCCCAACCAGTTGAATACAATTCTACAGCAAAAGACATTTGCAATATGTGTAAAGAGTCTGTCTCTACGCTACGAGTAGTCTGCATTAAATGTAACACAATGTATTGTGAAATACTCGATATTGAAAGAATTATCATTGTAAGATCTTTTAGGCACTTGCATAGAGCTCTGAGTGTAGTCTTTGTGTGGTGTGGAACATGTTCACGGCCCGTCCCGGTTCCCGTGTGTGCTCGTTACCGATAGTTGTAAATTTAGACTAAACCTCTGTTAAGAAATATATATATATATATATATATACATACATACATACAAGCAGAAACCAGAGCAGGAACGAGAACGGAAACGGAAATGGATGCAGAAACAGAAAGAGAAACAGAAGCAGAATTATACAAAACATACTGAGTAGCTATAATTTATTCTTAAATTGCTAATAATTGTGATTTGGAGAGTACGAAAAATGAACAAAACCGAAAACGGAAAACGGAAAAATGTATGAATACAAAGTGGGGAAAAAAACGGAACTGAAATTTAGATAAAAAATCAAATACTAAAATGAGGATAAGATCATCTGGCAAGGATGAGTAGGATGAGCAGCGAAAGGCTTAAATTATTTTTCGAAATTGATCAACTTTTGTATGCAACCCTTTGGCCCTTAGCTTTTCATATTATTTGGGATCATTTTGTACACAATACACAGTTGAGGAATCGCTTCCATCTACCGCAAAGACCACAGCAAACATAACACAATATAGTAAAGAGACAGAGAGGCAAAGAGTGTGAGAGAGGAGGTGTCCCTTAAGAGAGGAGTATTTCTTAACCGCTCTGTAATTGATGTTTATAGTAAGTAGCTAATGGCATAAACCCTAAAGAATGTCTCGAGGGGATCTATATCCATAGTTTTTGTTCCCTTTTCCAATCTTTGCCCGAAGCGTTTTTGCGTTTGAGATTGCCTAAAATTTCGAAGACGAGACGTACAGATTTATATTATTTTTTTAAAGCATAAATCTCGAGCAATCTGTGATATTATAAAATGAAAAAGACAAAAAAAAAACACAAAAAAAAAACCAAATCAAACCAAAACTCAACATATTATTGCGTATGAGCCTTAATCTGAAGTCTCTTGAGGGCCAATACTGGAAATTCAGATCAAGTTTTCGAAGCAGGGTGTACACCGAACCGCAGAGTGCGGGACTGGACCCCACCAGACCCCCGGAGCGGAGGGAGACGCGACACAGCCATAGACACCGACATGTTCCGATCACATTTCCTTACAAATTCTGCCATATGCAAGTCGATTTTTCCTTTGACAAAACTATGTGTATGTACCAGTAAAACTGAAAGTGAATATATTTTAATAAACTAATCGTAATAGATTCTTGAATAATATACAGATAACTGATATCGATTGGCGTGCATCTAATAACCTAACCCACAAATGCCATGCGATAGCTAATCAATTTAAAAAACAAATAGTTTCAAATACAACCTAAACAATTAAAAACCAAAGAAAACAAAACAAATGCAAATAAAACCAAATAAATTAAATGTACTGTACTTCTCCCTCAATCTTCGTTGTGTGTGTAAACAGAATACAAAGTGTAAAACATTAAATTGTAAGCTAACCGAAACACAATCAAAATCGAAAACCAAATACACAAAATCACAGATCATACAGCATACAGCATAGCATCCATACATACTTTGACCATTGACCGTTGAGCCTATCATTGATGGCAGACAAGCGACTACGCAAGCAAGTACAACCAGGAACTGTAGAGTACCCGCTACTGAACTTTTATCTGCAATCTTTATTACAAGTAACAGAACAGGATCACAACTTCAAGCTCACAAGTTCACTCTTTAAATGCAATTCCAAATCAGCTGTCATCATTACGACGCTTAGGTATAGGTGTGACATCTGAGCAGATAAAAGAACCTCTATACCAAATCTCCAAGATTTTCATATACCCTCATATTTCGTCCCATAATTGCACAGGAGTAGCGGGTACAACCAGAAACAAACATTCAAACTACAAAACAGCGCACCAGTATAAATACAGCGTTCAACCATGTGGCAAACGATATGCGAAACCAACATTTAAACAATCTTGTACAACATTACCTAAGGCATTTATGATTTTATGAAATAAACTGTATGTAAGGATTCAATTGATTTGCTGTGCTTTTCATTTAAATGGTCGCTGTATTGATTCGCCTGGCAAGACTCGATTAGCTTAATGGAGCGTGGGATGTCCAAGGTTAGGGTACACGATATTCCCTGTGGATAAATCAATGGGCTGTCCAGGTCTATGGCCAAGCCTCAGGCCTTTGTTAGAGAATCTCCCATTCGTCCAGGCGGTCTCACCTCCAGTTCAATGTCGATGCTGGTGTCTACAACAGTTGGCTTTAATCTCCAGGTCCTGCCTGCTAGGAAGTTCCTTCGGGACAGCTGTCTTGCATAGCTGCCGATCGATCTGTGCCCGCGGCCCACATCGGTTGTTGAGCACTCCAGCCACATCGCAGGAGCGTGGCTCTTCCCAACTCCCCCGAACGAAGGATTGCAGGACATCTCGCCAATGGTCTCCAGATTGTGTGTTAGCATCAACGTACGTGCAACCATCCGAGCAGCGGCTACGAAGCCTCTGTGCTGGCATGTCTTGTATTAATTTTATTTAATTTTATTTAATTAATTTAAAGACAATCACAGCTAGGGCTGGAAGAAATCAGTAGCGCTATCGATGGTTGAAAAATTACACGACCATCGATCGTTTCGACCATCGATAGAAAGTTTAGAAGAAATGTGTTTATGTGTTATATGGGTTTCCATGTCAAATCTGGGCAAAATAACATTAAAAATGGGTTTTAATGAGTTTATTTTGTAATAATGATAATATAAACAAATAGAATTTGTTAAATTGATTAATTAAAATTGTCCGTTAATATCGATATTGAAAAACCGATAGTGGAAAATATCGATGTTTTTTCAGTCGACATATCGATTGAGCTGTATCGATAGACGTAATCGATAGAACGAAACTGAGTTAGCGGCGCCAAAATTCAAAACATCTTTTATACAGTCTAAACATGGTTTTGGTTTTCCCTAAATGGCTGTGACAACCAAGGGAGGGGCCACGCGGGTTATATTATAGATATATCTCGTTGTTATTATTTAGATAGTAGATACTAATGTTTTCCGCTTGTTTATTTATTATTAAATTATTATTAATTATTATTTAATGATCTTTGCTGTTCTTGTTTGGGGGACACTATCCAAATTACAAAAAGGAGTGGCACGTCCAGATCAGTTCACAGTTAGCAGGGAAAAGTCAATTTTTTTGATTGGGGAAAATGTCCTTGATCCTTAAAAAGGACTCCAAATCAGGGACATTTTTTCGATGGCAGGAAGCCATCCGTCTAAAGCTGGGGAAAATATCCTTGATCATCCGTGCTTGAAATGGACTTAATCAAATCGCGGACATTTTTGAGATCATAGGAAGCCGTCTCACATCCCGATCAAAAAATAAGGGAGAAAACTAAATATTTATATCTGGAAAAAATCCTGCATCCTTGGTCCTTAATAAGGAATACATTAGATCAAGGAAGCTAGTTCGAACCCAGAAAGCCGCCAAACGCCTGGGTCGAGATCCAAACAACAGAGAAAAACACAAAAGTTGCTGTTGTCAATTATTGAACAATTTTTTTTTTTTTTTACAGCAATAACTTTCAATAACTAACCGCTGACATGGCCAAAAACGAGAACTCCAAAGGCCAACAGAAATAAGCAGAGGGTCAAAAATCAAAATTGTGTAACGGCCAAATTTCAAATCTGGGATACCAGGCAAACAGAAATCAGCAGAGGGTCGCTAGTTTTTTTCATTTCTTTTAATTTATTTTTTCCGTTTTTTCTATTTTCTTTGGCCGCTTAAATAGCTCAATAGTTATATGCATCAGAACTTAGCTTAGTATAAGCAAGTGGAAAACATTTGTAGCGTCTAGAGTCTAGTAGCCCGCGTAGCCCCTCCATTGGTTGCCATAGTCAAAGTTCTTGTTGTCGATGGCCAGGTGGAGGGATGACGATGGCTTCTTAGGTTCCGATCTTGCAAGTGGTGAGCTTCTGTCCTGCTGGGATACGTTTCTGTCTGCCTGCGATGGGACTCGGTCTGTCTCGAATACGCCTCGGTAATTCTTGGATAGGACTTCGTTTGGCGGGGGGAAATCGGATTGCTGACAAATTTTTCCCGTGGCCGTGAACCAACTTTTCCACAGTCGATCCCTGGTCCCTACGGCAGCAGACGGGACGCCATTGTCGACCCAGCTATGCTTGGCTAATGCTTGTAGCAGGACAGGCAGGGACTACCACAGTCCAGCTAAGAGACCTCCCGAAAGTACAGGAACCGCCGGGGAGTTTACGATGGCCGCCGATCAGGCGAGGGTATCAAAAAATAAAAGAAGAAGACCTAAGAAAAAAATAGTCAATGCAAAAGATGAATAGGGAGGAAACAAGGAAAACGTACCCGGTTTGGGCTGGCTCATGATGACGCGGTGGTAGCCGAACGCCAGAGCCGAATACCCTGGAGTCTAATCCAGAATCCATGTACGAACTGGCATATCTATATATGTAGCTCTATAAGCTAATCGTGATCTACAAGACTCAGAGCTATCGCAACGCGGGGCCCGATGGTCTTGTCTCTGAATTTTACCTAAGAAAGAAATGCATGAGCTTCATCACCGGAACGAGTGCGTCAGACGCCTTCAGCAAGACACGGTACCAGCACGGCCTCCTCGAGCTGGACAACCGTCTGAAGGTGGAGCTCCACACAGAGAAGATGAGGTAGGCGATTTTAAGTAGATTGCGGGGAGAGGCCGAGGCCGCTAAAATCGAGTCCGACGAGAATGTCCGCAACTTTGAGGACAATGTCAGGAAGAACTTATGCTTCAGGGATGGGTTAGATCATCTCAATAAACTGGTTGGGGAAGTCCTGCTGCGCATCTCAACGTTTCGCGACGATGTGGACGAAGTCAGAGAGGGAATCAAACAAAACTAAGTACGCGGCACAAAATTCAAATAGCCAAAAGAAAAAACATAGTTTTGGTTTTCAGTAAAATTAAACTGCACTGAATGGTAGAATTTGATTTATTACCTCTCTATTGAGAAATACTTACCCCACGCTAGATCTGAAGGAGAGGCAAAATTCGAGCGATATCCCCAACAACGAGGATGACATTGACAACTCAGGTAGAAAGGTATGGAAGAAGAGATTGTTTCCGTCTTCTTGAAGATCGATTCGTGACCTGTGACCTGTGAGAGGCCTCTCCTGCAGGAGCTGTGCACATGTCTAGGACCTGCTGCTCGCTTTTCCTGACCGCCTGCAGGACGAGGCCAATGAGCGTCTTCTGGTTGATTGGATTGGTGTGTATTTTGTGTAAATATCCAGTTTGTTCCCAAGAAAGCTAAAGATAATTCATTGAACCAATCTGCCTGAAAGTTAGCCAGGGCGCTCTTGCAAGTTCAGGGCGGTGGCAGGCAGCTGCACTTTTGGCGCATCCCCGACCCGCATTCGGTCAGTAGCCAAATCATGTTCAATTGATGATCCCACAGGAGTCCTGAATGGAATTAAATGCAACCAGCATAACTGATAGAGGGCCCACCGGTAGCTGGCAAACTGACGCAGAGCAGAAAACCACCCCTACCGCTAGCCCCCCCACCCATAGCTAACTGTTTTGTTATCATTCCTTGAAGAACCCTTGAGCGAACTGAACACCATTCCAAAGGACCGAAAGAACCCCCTGAGCGTGAGAAACGGAACAAGATCGCCAGAGGAATAGCAAAATCTTGACTAATTACTATGCACTCAACTGGTAGCTGTAGATCTGCTTAGTTCTGTTCAGTTCGGTTCCCATAGGGCACAGTCGCACAAAACTGGGGGTGAGTGACCCAACAATAAGCTGAACCCTCCACCGAGTGACAAGAGCCAAGATTCGAGATTCGAGAAGCAGAGCGACCTATGGGCAGAGCGATACCAGCATAAAAATGAAATAAACATTTCCAATTCAATTCATTTCTTGAAGCGAACCCTCGTATTGTCATTGTTATGACCCAACGGCACGCACCCGGTTACCCGTTCCCGGCTCCCGATTCATGGTTCCCAGTGCCAGACATTCCCCCTCTGGTGGCACGCCTGCGTCATGCGAAAGTATTTTCAATTCAGAGTTTTGGTGGTGGATTTGTCCGCAGCCTATAAATAGCCAGGCCATATCGGCATTACGGCACAGTCTAGTTGGAAGTGCCGCCGAGTAAAGACAGAGGATCGAAGATCTCACTGGGCCCAGCCGCCACCGTCTTGTGCGGCGGCCCAGCCAAGGCCAAGCTCTCGCTCTACTTGATTAAAGTCCATTAATTCCATTCAAAGTGAACCGATAAAAGTGCTATACAATTTCCCGGAATGTGCTCTACAAAATGTAAGTACGAGGAGAGTGACAACGTTTGACCCGCAGCTCACGAAATCCTGTTTCAGTCTCTACAGGATCTTCAAAAGTGTTCAAATCCCTCATCAGACTGACCGACAAACCAAGAAGTTAAAGAATCTTGGACCGATAAAGATACTATTGATCAAATTCAAAAGGTTGTCAGTCGCAATGGCAATTTCCACAATATTTCCCACCCAATAAAAGGAGAGGGTTCGATTTAACCACTTTCAGACCATTCAGGAAATGTGGAAATGTTCTACCAATCTATCTAAAACTCAGATGAATTACGAAGTCAAAGAAGAACGTGCCACAAATATGTGAACGAATACGACTCTCGGCTTCTAGAACAAGTTCGCTTCTCAGAACTGAAATTTTCTAGGAAGAAGAAAACTCTTCCAATCATTTTCCAAAGTTTTTCTTTGATCATCGGAAAATAGTACGTTAGTTAAAAATCCTAATGATTTATCAGTTGGGCAATAATCAACATGAAAGCAGAATTTTTATTAATCAGATATAGGCGATTCTTAGCCCACTCAATCATTGGATATCCATCCTTAGTCTACAAGAAAAAATAAGTTGACGATCTACAAAACCACAGCAGTTATCCAAAAATTCTTCCAAAATTATGACTTTAGCTTATTATTCAAAAACTACAAAACATTTTAGTTGATCATATTTTGTGCCTTTTTAGTTTTGAATTTCTTATAATTTTTGTTGATGTTTTCGTTATACATTTTTGAAAGCTATAAATTTGTTGGTCTAACAATACCCTCGATGACAGCTTTCACTTAAGATAGGAGCTAGGTGATAGATTATCAGGAAAGTTTCTTCGACGTGTATTGCCAATAGCAAAGCGTGTTTTTGTTGCATAAATAATGATCTAAGTATATCCTTAAGCTTCCCGAGCTGGTAATCATTTTCGTTTAGTTAATTTCTTCCTTTTAATTTTCGGAAAGTTTAGTTCTGGTTAGATTTTTCAATTTCTTCAATTTAATATATATTTTTTTTATTTATTCCGTTAAAGCATTTATTTATTTTTTTATCGTTTCTTGGTTATAAATATTTTTTTAAAAAATGAAGTTTTTCTTAAAGAGCGTTTTAAATTTTTGTTTCGTGAATTATATTACTTTGGTTCCTCATTATTTTGGATTCGGTAAGTTTTGATTTTTTTTAATTTTTCTTATATTAAAACTTATTTAGTTTCATTTAATTTCTATACAATTTCTGTTTAAAAATTCTTCTGAATTTTATTATTATTTTAACATTTTATACCTTTTTTATTTGTCATGGTATTTTTCATCTTATGAAGAATTATTTGCAAGGCATTATTTTTAAATATATATTTTTCAGTTAGAATTATATCATTTTTTGGTTATTCTTTTGCATTCAAAATATTAATTTTTTAAGGATTATTTGATTTTTCTTATTGATTCTCAGACTTTTTTTTTAATATGTTTTAAAATAAATTTTACTATTTTATTTTTATCTTTCGACACTTTTATAATATATACTCCTTTTTAATTTATGCCACACACTTAATTAATTTCCACAATTTTATATTAATATTGATTATGTTAACATTATTTGTTCCTTTTTCTTTTGTATTATTGGTCCTTTTTTAAATCTTTTTACTTTCATTTCACTTATTTGTTGAATTTTTTTTTTTGTTTTTTCATTTTGTTGAGTATTTATTTTTAATTTAATTTCATTCTTTTCAATTTGATCAATAATATTTATTTTGTTATTCTTATTATAATTCTTTTCTTCGGTACGTTGTTTATTCATATTTTTTCATAATTTTTTGGTATTTCTTTATGTTTAATATTTATTCTTTTTATATCTTAGTGTAATTTTTATACATATTTTATTAGTCAATTATTTAGTTAAATTGATTAACTATAATTCTGTGATTATTTTATTTTCTCACTTATTTTTTTATATATGTATTGGTTTCCATTTACTTATTTGTTGTTTTATATAATTTTTTATTCACTGATTTACCGTATACTTTCCTTGGATTTTCATTTTGTGTACTTTTGTGTTTGTTTTATATTTTGCTCAGGGACGCGACTCTCAAAAAAGGGAGAATATAGTATTTTACCTAAAAGAACCGTATTGAATCATAGTTAAGAATTTAAAACTTAAACAATAAAGCAAACTGTACTTTCTCCCCGAAAAATATGTCGTTTCATTCCCCCTTAATCCCAGCGAAACTCTGAGTCCTTGAGGATCTTTGAAGATTGTTTATTTGAGCAAAGCGTGCACGCACACATAAATAGTTTCTTTGGAGACTTACGAAGTACACATAAATACGGAAGGTAGGTTACACTTTGCGCTGCCATTCCCAGCAGGAGCCACCAGGCCGCTCGCATCGGGGCAGGATCTGGTTTCGGTTCCGCTAACGGAGCTATTGCCTTGCATTGTCCACCGTCTTGCCGGGATTGCCCTCGGAGGCCGTCTGGGCCGCGGGAATGGGCATTCCCTCACCATTAATTCCACCACCACCGCCGGCAGGACTCGCCGGGTCGCTTGGGCCATCCGAGGAGGCGTCTGCGGCATTGCCCGAGTCGCGTTCGAGCAGATAGCTGACGCCTAGAGGACGCGGTCGGCCACCATAGGAAGAGCTACAAGGGGCGACAAGAGAGCAAGCCTATCTTAATGCTTTGACCGATTCCTGGCTGCGACGAGTGCTGGGGGCTGGAGCTGTGGACAGGAGTTGCAGGAGCCGGCGAGGGGCAGCACCCACTGCAACTTACCTCTGTGCATCGCGGTCCCGATCCCGTTCCCTTTCTCGATCCCGACTGCTGCCGCTGCTCATGCTAGCGCTACCCGATGAGCCACTCCCTCCTCCATTGCCCCCTCCGCTGCTGCTGCCGCTGCCCTCGGATTTGTCCTGGTCCCCCAGATAGGTCCAGCTGCCCTGGCCATTGGGCTTGATGCCAGCATCTGATCCCAGGACACTGGTATGTCCTCCGCCGCGGGAGCTGTCGCTTCCTATGGCCGAGGATGAGACCTTGGAGCCTCCGCCATAGGGACAATTTCCGGCCAAGCGGCCGCAGGGCGAGGAGAGCGATTGAGGGGGCCGGCTATAGGCGTAGCCGTTGCCATTGCCGCGGGTGCGCATGTCTCCATCATCCTCGTCGGTGGCAAAATAATAGCCACGTCCCGAATTGTCGAAGCCCGACTGTCCCCTGATCGGGCGGTCGGGTGGGATGGGTGTTGGCGTTGGCGTTGGCGTTGGCGTGGGCGTGATCGGGTTTCGAGTCGGGTTGGAGGCGAGGGTGCAGGTTAGGCGGAAAGGTGGATTTTGTGCAGTTGGGGTGCAGGAGCATCCAGGAGTTTCCACAGTGTTGTTGTTGTTGTTGTTTTTGTTGGTGTTGTGTTTTGGTTGTTGTAGATGTTGATGTTCATGTTGTTGTTGTTGTTGGTGTTCATGTTGTAATGGTGTTGTTGTTGTTGTAGTTGTACGTTTTTTTGTATGAAATTAGAGAGTAGAAATGTAAACATCTTGTAAACATAGCAGAGAGAGTGTGAGAGGGGAAGTGGAATGCACATAGCGATAGGTATACATATATACAAAGACAGGAACTGTTTAGCGATACCTGTAGGTCTCATCCCAAGGGCGATAGTTGCGAAAATCATACCTGGAGTAGTAGCGGTCATACGGGTCGTAACGATCGTAGCTAGAACGCGATCGATCGTAGTAGCGATCTGTGGCATGAAGAAAGAATTAAGAATGAATGCAAAGAGATATCATGGGCTGATCAAAAGTAACCTCTGGAGGAGCTATCGCTGTAGCGATCTGGATAATAGCGTTCCCGATTGTCGTAGCCGTAGCCATAGCCGCGCTCCCGATCCGGATAGGAGCCAGAGCTTGAGCCGTAGCCAGAGCTTGAGCCGTAGCCAGAGCTGCCGCCTCGTCTGTAGTCGTCGTAGCCCCCCCGGCCCTCGTAGCCGCCCCGGCCCTCGTAGCGATCGTAGGTGCGCGGCGTGTAGCGATCGTCGTAGTAGCGACTGCGATCGTAGGTTCTGTCATAGTCCCGATCTCTGGTGGTGCTGCGGTCATCGTAGCCCGAGTAGTACCAGGCGCTGGTGCGCTGATCGTCGCCCATTCGACTGGAGTATCCGCCGTAGTAGCGATCCCTATCCCGATCCTCGTAGCAGCGCACGCAGCGCGACTGGCGGCTCTTGCCCCGCAGCACCGAGTCCAGAACCCCCACGCCAGCTGTGGCCACCTGCTGGTTTGGGCCGTTGAGATTTTGGCCGGGGCTGACACCTGATCGGGCCTCGGGTCCTGTCACAGCTGCACGGGCACGGGCGCAGACGAGCAGGGCCAGGCAGAGCATCTGAAATACACCGTGGTCGAGATCATTACTTGATTGGTTTTAATTGCCCCTATCGCAATGGGCCTCCGGACTCGGAGGCAACCAGCCAATACATATTTCGCGGTTCAGCAGATAACTGGGCCAATGCGGAGCTCCCCGGCAGTCTCCGATCATAATAGGCGAGAGTACAAAGGCCTGCGGCCCAGCCCCAATACCAGCCCCAGCCTCTGCGCCATTAAAAATGGACGACAACACTGGGGCTCAGTCGGCGTGAAATATGATCAGCACCCCTCGATTATGCAACGGAATTCTTCCGAATACCACGCAAAGTGATTCGCGTTGGTATGTATGATCGCCCAAATAGCATTGACATCATTTCTTAGAGCCACTCATGGCTGCATGAATCAGATTCTGGCCTGGACACAGATACAGATACAGATACAGATTCGAATTCAGATTCGAATTCGGAATCATAACGCTCAAATGGCCGAAAACCCAACAGGTAATGGTAATGGAAATCCCAACTGCCAACTGGCCAACCAAGAGAGGTAATCATGAACAGTGTTTTGTTGGCCCGTCCCCGCCGCCACGCTTTGTTAGCCAAGCATCAGGAACAACTTCCGGTGGCTGGCGCTGCTTTTGGCTTTTGGTTTTTGACTCTGGCTCTCTGACTGTGGCTGTGGACAATCTGACTTGTCACTGACTCTGGCCAACTTCATTAGAATAATTATATTTCGAATTGGGAGCCAAAGTGTATATGAATATGGTAAATTGTTACAGCGACCAAGGGTCGTTGCCTTTCCAAAATGGACAGTCTTTTCGGGGATATGATGGCTTCGTTATGAAAATCGTTATGTTTGTGGATTGCATAATGTATATTGTATAGAACATTGCATGACCAATTTTTGGAGGCCTTCGGATTAGATACAATGTGAGAGAAAGGTTTCTCATAAAACAAAACAGTGAACTTTCAGAAAGCATTGTCATGATAGGTCGTGTAATGTCCCTTCCCCAATAATAAGCTTAACATTGGATTATTACTGCAAGGGATCTATGGTTTCTGGCTAAGAAGATGAAAAGTACTATCTATAATTTGTTTAGGCCCACATTATTTGGTATCTGATAAAATGGATTTGAATGGGAAATCCTCAAAATTCTTATATGCCCTCGAATTGTAGAAGAAAATATTTGTTCCCTATTATATATAAGTTCCTTTAATTTACTCAACTATAAAATAATTTGGCCCTCCCTTTGATCTCCATTTCTTATAAATTCCTCTCGTTAGACTTTCCAGAATTTGAAGTCTTGAAATCCACAGAAGTGGTTTAGAAATTCACGGTAAATCGTCAGAAATATTGCTTTAGCAGTAGTCTAGCAGTAGTCAATCTTAAGCTCCTCATTGTGGACCTATCATCCCCTAAATGAATCCCCTGGCATTCGCACTCACCAATCCAAAAGCACGCATGGTGTCCGCACTTCACTTTGTTCCAACGACTTAATCACAAATGTTGCACCAGGCACGTGTTGTGCCTCTGCGGTTTGATGGGGCACGGAAATGGGAAACCGAATATGTTTATCCTTTCGACACTTGTTCACCTTTCGAAACGAGTCAGAGTTTCTCGATCTGGCGTCGGACCGCGAATGATCTGGCTAGAGCGGTCGCCAGCGTATTTATCTGAACTCCGGCCCGAGCCCCAGCCCGTGCCCGAGATGGGTTCTGCCTCTGCCCAGTCGAGAGCACTGAACCGCGAGGCGAGGCGACGGGCTGCTGATGGCTCTGGTTCGCTGGCATTCGCGGCAAAGGTGTTGGCACTCGGAATCTCGGCTGGGGCGGGCGTCGATTTGTCACTTCACCTGCCCAACACCTTGGGGTGTGTGCTGGCTGAGCTCGGGTCCAGTCTCATTTGGCATTCTCTGGTCATGTCATGGTCAGTTTGTCTTTCGCAGAATGACAGGGAGGATGTGCCGAAAAAACGCCTTAATTATTTGTCGAAATCCCTTGCTAATTATGAGTCTGCTATTGCGTAATAGCCGCCAGAGAACACTCCTGTGAAATTATCGCAGATTATTTCGATCATATCACGGCTTCTAAGTCGTTGATTCAGACTTCCAGCTGCGAGATTAGCATTTCGAATTCCGAACAAGTTGAACAAAACAAAACACTCCTCGGCGCTTACATAACCTACGACCGTGACCGTGAAAAGGCTTTCCAGGTGAAGACATCCAATTCAGAGTAGAGAAATTTGATGCAAGAAATTATGACCGAACGGGGAATACCCTGAGACTCATATTTGACACACAAAAAAACTAGTTACAGAAATACATAGTTTTATTCGAGTTTATCACTTCTGCGGTCGGACATATGAAGTGAGTCCCCCTTCAGACAAGGATATTCAACTACATATTCTCAATCCAATCCATGATTTCAAATAGCGTTTCAATATCAGATGATTGGAAACAGAGAGCTCAGAAACAGAAATACCTTTTAAGACAGTCATAGCGATATTTCTAAGATAACAAAATGTTCAAAACTAAACTCATTTTATCCTATGATTCAACTAAAACTTATTGAATTACTGTCCAATAAATGTTCCCAAAAGTCATAGATAATTCATGTATTCCTTTAATTCTCAGATTGTGCACAAATAGCACTCCACACTCGTTTGTTAATGTGTTTGAAAGGACAATTTCGGAAGATGTAAGAAATACCAGTACCAGTGGAAATGTAAAAAGTTGTACGGCTGGCATGTTTCCGGCTGATGTCGCCATTCTATCAAAGTATAACAAATTTACTTTCCGCTAGAGTGCCAGAAAGATCCCCAGCTTATAGCCGGAGTGTGGAGGAGGAGGAGGAGGAGGAGGAGAGGGCAGGTACTAGATCACCTTCTTCATATGCGTGCTCACTGAACCCCATGTGGAGGTCGTTGGCTTCGACATCCCCCAGCCATGGAATGGAGCGAACGACCAGCCGAAAAAACAAAAACCAGCCAACAACCAGGCGACAAGTTTAATTAAACGATTTAATTTAGTTTTTACAAAGCGGGCAGCACTCTGGCAGATCTGTTTAGGGCTCAGTTTAAGTTACAAAGTACATGAGATACGGATTCGATATGGTAAATATCTTGGGGCTTTGGAGATTGCATCTAGTTTGCTTCATGGAAGAACAATTTGTGATGTGTGTGTGTGTGTGTTTGTTTGTGTGTGGGTGTGTGGCACTCTCGAGGGCGCAACAACAAGATCAACAATTAAGCTAAGTCAACGATTTCGCTAAATACGAGTTATTGTCTCCAGTTTTACATATTTGTATTCATGTATGCGTGTACAGCACAATGCAATAATTAGGGGATACGCGGAGAAGGAAGCATTCCCGATCCTATAAGTTTTCTTGTGGATTTATATGATCCAAATATGATCATAACTGGACTACTTAGGAATACACTTTGCAGACTTAAAGGTTCCATAAGTATGGGATTTTCCACACTGGCCTTTTTTACAGAGTGTATGCCTTAGGTTGATTAAGTAGCAGCCCCAGGACAAGGGAAATCGCTTGGGAAATGTAAATGTATCACGACTGCAGCTTGGCCGCATTGGCGGCGGCTATGTCATCCCGGAAGGCCAGGAAGCCGAGCTGGGCATGGGAGGCCTCGTTCAAAGCCCGCGATCGGATGCAGGCGCGGTACTGGTCGGCAGTCAGCGAGCTGGCACAGACCTGTCGGGAATGCAAAGGTAGAGAGCAGCTTAGAATATCGATAGAGATGAGGGATGGCGAAAGGTTACCTTGGTGTGCCAGCGGTGGAAGATGCCCGGATCGGTGGCCCTGATGATCTTAATCTTCGATCGAATGTACTTGCGGTAGAGCATCACGTCCTCGCCGCCCCAGCCGACGATCTCCTCCTCGTCGAAGCCGCGTATCTGAAGGAAGTTTGAGCGGTACTGGCAGGTCATGCCGTAGCCAAAGTCCCTCCAGAACCCAGTGTCCTTGGAGATGACCAGCTGCTCTTCCTCGCTGGGCAGCGGCTTGCCCTGGAGCGTGTACACCACGTGCGGGTTATACAGACTGAAAACCACCGGATAGTACACCTGAGAGGGCAGGGAGATCATTACAGATCTGCTTGGAGCTCCATTGTGGACCACGACACCTACCTTCTTGCCGGGCGCGGCATTCCAGCGACAGCGCTCCAGGAACCTGGCCGTGAACATGATGTCCACGTCGCACATGAAGAGCAGCACATCCTCCGCTGGCGATGGGGATACAATGTGCTCCGCCCCCAGCCTCAGGGCCTTTGCTGAAAGATGGGACAAACTGAATGAGTGGCCGAATGGCTGGGGGAATCGCATTACTTACCTCTGCTGAAGGTCTCGTTCAGGGCGAGGAACTGTGTTCTCTCTGACAACTCGGCCATCTGCCTGGCCTGCGCTAGCCCACTGTCGCCAAAGTACACGACGATCAGCTCGAGATGCCGATCCCCTAGACTAGCGAACATCTGCAAAAAACTACGGAAGCTGTGCAGCCGACCGGCCAGCGGCACTATAACATGGATTACGGCCGGACTGGAGCTGGGGCTGCGGCTGGCCGGAGTCTCCGACAACTGCACCGTCTGGAGGGGGGCGAACGGGCGCATAACCAGGGCCCGGCGCACGGGACTCGTGTGGTGCTTTACGCTCTGGAAGTAGAGCTCGTACTGGGTGCCCGTCGTGGGCTCGGTGCGGTAGATGCCCTCAATGAAGTCGTCCAGCGTGTACTTGATCACGTCCAATGCAGCTCCCACTCCAGCTGCCTTGGCACGCACCCGTGCTGAATGGTTGCGGTTGAGGCTTTCCAGCGCCTTGTTGACCGCCCCAATGAGGTCACGGCGGCGATAGCCAATAGGCTTCTCAACCACCCGCTTGCCTAGGCCCAGGTCGATGGGGAATACGCGAGTGAAGGTGAAGTGGTTGAAGGGAATCAGCTCGTACTCGTTGTTCAGGGGCAGGCCGTGCAGGATCTCGGCGGCACCCACCTGCTTCCGGATGTAGCTGCTGCAGTCGTAGCTGTGGTGCGTCAGTGGGGGCAAGGGCGGCCCCACAGTGGTCTCTGGCAGATGGTGGCTGCCATTGGAGGCCGCTCCACCGTGGCCACTCCGATTGTTCTGAAGAATGACGATTTGAGCACGCAGGGTGAGCACCTCATGCTTCAGGCGCTCAATCTCCGCCTCACGGTCGCCGCCCAGGACATAACTGGGGCCACTGGTTTCGCTGGGATGATGGTGCAGCGCCTCCTGAGCCGTGAGCTCGTCTATGCCGCATTTGGTCAGTATTACAATCGACACGGCACTGACCAGGACGAACAGCAGCAGGAGACGCACTACCAAGCGGGAGGCGAGCGAGCTATGCATTTTCCATAGTTCCGTTCCCCTTCAGTTATTGCGACTGCAAGAAAATTTAAAAATCCGTTAATGAAAATAGGCAATGAATTAGAGTGTGTACACACTGATGCCAAAGAAGTGCTGCATAATTTCACTAAACTTTCGATCTACGTTTCGATAAATACGTATCGGCGCACATTTTGAATTGAATAATTTTCAGTCTGAACAATCTGATTTCGAAGGTTTGAACGCAGCTTGGAAAACAGTAATTTTACATTAATTAATTAAACTCCACAAAAAATCTATGTAGGAAAAATAAAAAAAAAAAATAGTTCTAAAAATGGTCGATCTCTTAGAAGTTGGATTCATCAGTCGGTCAAATTTAAGTGCTAAGGGCTGAGTTGGCTTTTTATATGCAAACGAATATCAAAATCGAGGAATATAATTTTGATTTGTATTGCATAATTATTATCCTTGATTTTTATGGAATTATTATTATTTTTGATTTTTATTGTATAAATATTATTATAATTATTATTCCTGATTTGTATTGAATTTTTGTTTTTGATTTTTATTGTATAATTATTATTCTTGATTTTTATTGAATAATTATTATTTTTGGATCCAAAAATGACGTCACACCACTGCGACTGTTGTACATTTTTGTTGAAACCGTGTTTATGTCAAAACAAAACACATGCAAGTACTTAAAAGTAGTAAATAGTGATCAAAATTGATCCATCAATCATATATAATTATCTGGGAAAAACTGAGAGATCTATATAGCTGGGAATATTCGACAGAAGATAATAAACGAGTTATTGGTGAATAACCGGTTGACAACAATGATTACCAGCAACATTAATTGTCATACCCTAGGGAAAAGGACATTATAGAATTGAGAAAATGTTTGTCATCCCAAGCTCCGTAGGCATCAGGATCGAGATAAATATATACAAGATACTAATAATATACATGAATATGTCTAAAGAATATCGATTTGAGAAAAGGTCTTTATAAATTACGTTTTATCTTCATATGAAATTATCGAAATAGGGTGTACAAAGGCATATACACGCGTAATATCTTAAGATACCAGCAACATTGGGACTGTTTTTTTTTGTTGAACTACTTTGTTATTGCGTTGTTTTAGCCAAAAATACAATAAAAGCAAGGACTAAAAACTGGCCAGTTAAGTAGAAAATTGATTCATAAATCGTATAAAATTATGTGGGCATAGATAAAGGCCCGGTTGACAACATTTAAATCCTTGTCGATCACATTCAAAAAAGTTCGATTTGGCGCGCACCACTCGGTATATTTTGTATTTTGAGGGTCATACTGTAGAAACTGGTTTTCGCCGCGCTCCCATGTGGTGTTTTTTAGTGCTAAATGGTATTTTTGTCATCTATTAATTTAATTTTCAATTTTATATAAAAATCCAATAAATGCAAGTATTTCGAATAGGCCAATCATGTATAGAATTTATTCATCAAAAGTATAAAATTGAGTGGGCATGGCTAAATGTTCTATATAAATAGTATTATTCAACGGAACAAAGAATATGAGGAATTGGTCGTTTTTTTTTAATTCGCCGCAGTTCGCCCCAGTTCGCCGCAGTTTCGCTTTAGCAACAATGAGTCTCGTTCCATACACAATGTTGCGCATTCCATACACACTGTTGCAGCAACATTTATTTGAAATCCGTTTTTTGGTCAAAATAAAATACATTAAGGTAATTAAAAGAAGCAATCTTGTAGAAAATGCATTTATCTATGGGATAAAGCTAAGTGGGCATCTATAGCTTGAAATATAGGCAATACCCGATTCGCCGCAGTTTAGCTTTTGCAACAATGAGTCTCATTCCATACACAAACATGTTGCTAATTCCATGCACACATACCCTGGGGGAAATGGATGATATAGAATTGTGAATACGTTTGTCTTCCAAGGCTCAGTAGGTATCAGGATCGACATAAATATACACGAGATACCAATAATGTACTCGAATATGTCTAAAGAATATCAATTTGAGAAAAGGTCTTAATAAATCACATTTCATCTTCATATAAAATTAACAAAATAGGGTATACAAAGGCCTATACTAGGGCTTTAGTGACTGTTTTCTTGTTGAACTATTTTGTTTAAACCTTGTTTTAGTCAAAATACAATAAAAGCAAGTAATAAAAATAAGCCAGTTAAGTAGAAAATTGATTCATCAATGGGCTAAAATTATGTGGGCACGGCTAAATGTTCTATATAGCTAGTAATATTCGACGGAATATCAAAATCGAGGAATATGTAAAAAGAACTTGAATTCGTCAGTATATTTACGGTATATTTTTAAAGTGAGACGGTATATTCTGGTATATCCGCGGTCACACTGGCTCTAATCATCACAAGCTTGAAATTTTTTAATTTTTTAACTCAAAATCTGAAATTTTGCTAAAAAAATAGCAAGAGAGAGGTTTTTCTGTGCATTAAAAGCAGTATTTCTTCAGTAACATTGTCAGGTAAGTGCATGGGTGGCGGTATGGATTGCTCAGAGGGAAACAATGTGTGCGTAGGGCATGCAACAAGTTCTTTCTTTGGCTGGTGCGGGGTGATGGCATTTTTTTTCGCTAGCTGCGGCCGTGGAACTGGAATGATTCATAGGCCAACAAGCAGCGGCTATTCATTCGGTAGATAAGGTGTGTGTCAGTGCTCTGGATTTGTTTTTTGGTTGGGCAAATTTAATCGCAGTCTTTGTGCGTGTTTGTGTGCATGTGTTGGAAATTGCATTGTGGCTAAAATAAGCAATAAGACATCTATTAACTCCTATTTCCTTGCTACTTTTTGAACAGAATTTCCACAATGGAGAACAACGAAGCCCCCTCACCATCCGGCTCCAACGCAAACGAGTAAGTGGGCCCTCAAATTGAAATATCCACGGAAGCTACCTGAATCGTCGTACAAATGCAAGGCGGATTTGCGGGAAGGGAAGCCATTGATGTGACGTCACTGGTCACTGATTAATTGATATGTAAGGGAGCTGGCTACCCGTATGCGGGAAGTGGTATTCAGAATGGCCCTCAGCGACTGACTTGCATTTGTACGATGCCGGCTGGATGATTTTCCGTGTATACGTAAGCATCTCCCCCACCACACGCATAATATTGTACAGTTTTCCTATACTTCCGCCGCCGCCAAACGCCTACAACAACAACTTCGCCGACACGAACAATAGCAACAACAATGCCGCGGCCCAGAAGCGCCTGCAGCAGACACAGGCCAAAGTGGACGAGGTGGTGGGCATAATGCGCGTCAACGTGGAGAAAGTGCTGGAGCGGGACCAGAAACTCTCGGAGCTGGGCGAGCGCGCCGACCAACTGGAGCAGGGTGCCTCTCAGTTCGAGCAGCAGGCGGGCAAGCTGAAGCGCAAGCAATGGTGGGCCAACATGAAGATGATGATCATTCTCGGAGTGATCGCAGTGGTACTGCTCATAATCGTCCTAGGTAAGTTCCGCACTGATCTGCTTATGCTTTTGGGCTTTTGGCTTCGGGCAACGGTTGTGGTTTTTTGCTTAGGCCTAAGAACTATCTAGCTTATGTTACTGATGCTAGCTTTAAGCTTTGTATTGCCAACGCCCTGCAACGCGTCTGTCTATTTTCCAATCTGTGGTTGCGGTTCTGCACATAACCCAAGTTTCAATGGATCTTTCAATGCTAACTAACTCGATGATTGATATGTATGATAGATATGCCGAGCCCTAACTGATGACGAATCGTTGTCCCTTTCTGTTTCTACTTGCAGTGTCGCTTTTCAATTGATCAAAACATACACAAAAATTATAAAATTCCGTTTTCTATATGTACAACAAAGTTAAGGTTTCATTTATGTCATTATATACACACACACGCACGTGTACAGTGTAGATGTATGCATGTATATTGTATATTATATTAAGCTAAGAAACTCCAAAAAACTAAAGGTAAATTGCGCCTCGTCCCTCAAGTGTTAATTATCATATTTGTTTAGTTTATAATGTGTAGATTAGCTCATGTCTATGTGTGGAAACCATATATGTACGATTTTCAGTTCACGGCAGGGATGTGTTCTTTTGAGAAGTCATCACACCACTTTGGTAATAAGAGTAATAATGTTAGAAGGGCGAAGGGTGGCAGAAAAGTGTTTTCACACTCTTACTCGTACGATGGTTTACATCGTACGGAACGAATAACCTTTGACCCCATCAACTATAGATACATACACACATATACTTCGTTCTAATGCAATGCAATATTTCTAAGGTAAACTCGTATATTTATAGCGTGCAATGGCTATTATCGGATTAGATCACAATGTTGTAGAAGAATATAGAACATATATAGAAAATAGTGGCAATAGGAGCAATTGTTTTGCCTAAGTGTTAACGTATACGTATACGTATACGTCCATCCGATGATACCTTTCTAGTTCTAGTATATAGGGTATTTTTTTACTTTGTGCAGGATGACCCAATTCAGGATTAGATAACTTGTTGAATTTTCTGATGCTCGGAATGCCAGTTCTGTTGACTAATTGTGCCCTCCCTTTCAGTCTCGGTCTGGCCAGAAAGCAGTGGCAGCAGCGGTGGAGGAGCCAAGTCCATTACCGAACCCAAGACCGTTACGGAAACACCCCCTCACTAAGGTCGCGCTCCATTCACTAACCAGAAAGCACAGATATGGAACACAGGAAACCAAAATGGACCAACACATCAGGGGCATGGACATGGACAGTGTGGCCTTCGCTTTGGCCAAATCGCGCAAATAAAAGTTAATTCAAATAGAAATGAAGAGAGGAAAATCAAAAGGAACACTATCTAAACATACATATATTTAACCAGGATGTAATTATTAAAACCTAGTGTTAAACAAACATTTTTCACGTATTGTAACCCAGACCTGAGGTCTGTGTGTAGGGTGTATGTAATATGCGTAGCTCTGTATATGTATTTGTATATCGTATAATTGGAAATACACTATGCCACATACACTTTACAAAACCTCAAGCACCCCGAAGATTCGAAGAAAACTCTCACGTTGAAAGCCATTTATTTACTTTTTAATGTAAAACGCGCGTTGGTTAGAAAATATGTATTGATTTTATGGCGACGGACGCGCACGTGCACACGAACCACTCAAACAACCGAACCGTTCTGTTATGTTCCGAGCCGTGCTGATTGCAACCGGGCCAAGTGCAATATACATAGAAACTGTGCACGATGCGATGCGACAGGGCAGGACGATGTAAACACCACGACAATCCGCTGGCCCAGCTGTTCCGATAGTCGGCGCATGCTCCGGATTGGCGTACATCGATTCAGAACATTTTCTGGTGATGAGAGCCGCGTGACCGGTGTGTGTGACTGTGACACTGTGACTTATTTAAATAAATCTGTGAGCTTGACATTCCAATCCATTATCTCGAACCAGGAGGCTGTCGTCCACACATAGCCCATGTAGAGGGCATAGAAGTTCAGGTAATACAGCTGGCCGATGAGTATGTGGTCTCCCTTGGGCTCGTAGTGATAGAAGTTCGGTTTCCTTATTGAGGCGGCAAATATCACCACAAACTGCAGATGATTAAGGCAGATAGAGGTAACGAGCTACAGCGGCCAGGAGGATTAGTAGATCTTACAATGTTCGACAGAGTGGTGTAGACGAGAAGGGTCACGAACTCGATGGTAATTCGCTTCATTTCGGCGCACACGATGATGCCAAAGCTGGTGAGGACAAATAGACGTTCGCTCCACCGGATCACATTGTGACGTGATACCTAGCATGAGGTCAGGAGGGATCAGTACGAGTCGTGGCTCCCTGGGAGCACTTACGAAGAGACCACGCCTATGGCGCACCGCCAAGTTTCCGTAGCACAGACTGATGGCCATGACGATGAAGGTGAGCGCAACGGAGATGATTAAGCTAATATATGGCGCCGTCTTTGCGGGTTTCATGATAGATATGGTATTTACCTCGAACTGTAGTGATACGGGGACTGTTAGTTGGGTTCCTGGCCAAAAAGATGGATCGCCGCGCACCGATCAGATGACTCACCGTCCAGACGCCGGCCAGTATGCGCTTCCAGGAGGACTTTTGCACGATCATGTGGTAAAAGAACACGTACAATTGTATGGATATGAAGCTGACGAAGAACTGCAGCAGGCTGAAATAATAGTGCTCTTCGAGGAATCTCTTCACGGCCTTTCTGCGGGGTGGAAGATCGAAATAAGACGGAGCACTGATCCCGACCCCCGAATCCCTAACTCCACTCACATTTCCATGAAAATCGAAACCTGTATCTGTCCAATGATCAGCATAATGATGGTCACCTTGTATGTCTGGCACAGTATTTTCTTTGTCCGTTCGTCGGCATCTCCGGTCTGCTCCATAGCTGGAGACGGTCTGGTGTTGCTGGATTCGCTTTACATAAAAATTTAAGTACAAAATAATAAAAACCAATCGCAGAAAACGGTAAGCCAACTGAGCAACGTAGAGTACGATATGCCGGGCCGCACCGATCTCATCCCCTTGAGTAGACTGGTGGTCGGAGTGTTGTCTACGGTAGTGTATGCCCTTTTATTTTTTAGCAGATAACAACATCGGTCATTTGTAGCGGGACAGACTACTTCCTAGCTACTCCCAGTTTCCCTTCTCCTTGGTTTTTCTATAAATCAAATTAGCCTTGAGTTCTCCGTTAATGTTGGACAGCATTGTGTTCAGTGATTCTGTCCGTAGAATACCACATACTATACTCATTTCCAACCACTAGGACTTATACCACAGTTGGATTATGGAAGGGCGTAGAACGAGACTTCGGGAGTACCAAAGGGAAAGGAGGAAGTTTGCCTGCGTGTCCTATACGCTGACGCTGATGTGGCTTTTGGTGGCCTTGATCCAATGGGCGCTTGTCTCCATTATGTGAGTGGCGCTTCTGAGGAGGGGGCATTAGCATTGGCACTGAATCTACTGCTTCACTTTTAGAGCGGATATAAATGCCGTTTTCATCAAGTTCTACTGGATCAGCCTGATTTTCTTTTTTGTGGCCATGGTCTTGGTCACCGCTTTCATATTCTTTGAGAAGTTACGCGCCGTCACCTGCCTGAACTGGCTAATCTGCCTGCTAATAGTGAGTACATCTGATCCTGATCCTGCGGCCGATCAACAGTTTACTAGTGTGCACCCTTCAAAGGTGGAGTTCGTGATTGTCGGAATTTTCACCCTGGCGGCACTCACCCATTGGCTGGAAATGGTCGTGTGGTTCTTTTTCTGCGTGTTCCTCCTGTTCGTGTTCATACTAATCGGATCGATTATACCGGTAAACACCCTTATACGGAGGAAACCCTCTCCTCTGAAGGCATCTTCTCTTCCGCAGCACGACCTGACGCTAGATGTCGTGATATTGTTTGTCTTGGCATTCATCTTCCTGATCATCACCGTCTTTTTCGCTATGATCAGCATTCTGGTCAAGATGCCAAACACGTTCATTGTCTATCAGGTCTTCATCACAATCGTTGTGCTGTTGGTAGGTTAAATCTATATCTAAATCCCGACCCAAGTAAGATTTCCAATCACTCGAAGATTTTCTCTCGCTCTTTTTCTCGCAGTTCGTGATGTACCACGCTCAGACAATCAATGGCGGCCGATATGCGGAGATGCGTCTCAATGACTATCTACTAGCCGCCCTCATCCTCTTCCACGATTTCATCATCATCTTCCTGCTTACGTTCTTCCAGCAGCTCGTTATAAAATTCGTTGCGGGCCCCATCACCACCACAACGGAAAATATTGACAAACGTGCTGTAAGTTACTTCGAGCCCATCATAGGCCCGGTTTCAGAAGACTTTATTGACGATGATGACGGCATCACTGCTGCTTTTGGGAACACCACTACGACTAAATAGGATAGTGACTTTGTGTTAAAACTAAACATGATCACTTTTGAAGTAGAAACAAACACAATTTCGCACAATGGCTATGTCCAGCGATGAAGATACCCTCCTTGCCTTATGTGAAATAAATGCGAAAAAAAGACGGAATGGAGCGAAGATTTTATTGATTTAAACACTAGAACAGTAAGTGTCATATCCGTATGTATAGCCTCCCTGCGGAATTGGTTCTTGGGATTCGGAAACAGCTCCACAGGATTTCAGGCATCATACTAGTACAATAGATATACATAGATATAAGCATAGGCATAGATATTATATGGATATTACGTGTTTTTGATAGAGATTGGAACTACAATTGGTTGCATTATTGATTGGTTGCACAGCAGCGATGAGTGTCCCCCCTCCCCCACCTACAAATACATGCCCGCACATAGGCTCACACACACACACACACACAGAAACACTAACACTATTACTAACTAGAGCTAGAACGACTCCATCGAGGATGCCCCTGAGCAGATGGTCGCATCCGAGTCGCTGGAGTCCGGTCCTTCCCCTTCGTCTCCATCTCCTTCCAATTCCCCTCGGGCCGATTGCATCAGCTGGGATGAGGGCGATGCAAACGATCCGAGCAGTGGCGAGGCCAGATCGTTGAGGCTGCTCCTCGGTGTGCCTGTGGGCGTGGGCGTGGCCAGACCACCATCTGCACTGGGGTAGCTGATGCTGCTGCTGTCCGTCGAGGAGTCGCCCGGCGATTGGGATGCGTTCGAGTAGCGCTCAAGCAGCAGTTGGCTGAAGGTCTTGGCCGGCCAGTCGAAGTCCTCCAGGTCGGTAGGCGTGGTAATGGGGGTGGGCACTTGGAAGACGCTGCTGGTGAAGGAGGAGCTGTTGTCCATGAGGCTGCTGACGGGCTCCAGGAACCGCTTGCCGTGGTACATGTCGCCGTGGGTCAGGGGTGCGAAAAGAGTGTCCACGGAGACGGTGACATTGTGGCCTATGCTGGAAGGAGTAGAAGAAGGGGATGGCAACGGTTTGGGATCCGGGAACAAGGAAATGGGTCGAAACTGGTTCGTTGGTGTCGAGTGGGTGCTGCAGCTTGGGCAGGTGGACAGGGAGTAGGAGTTGGAGTTGGCGCTGCTGGTCCGGCAGAGTTGCAGCAATTCAGTGTCTACACAGAGATGGAGAAGATTGGAATGTGTTAGCCATGGGACAAGATTAGCTCCTGCAGTGGGAGGCTAAATGGCTACCGAGCACTGGCAATAGATCTAACTGGCGACTACGCTACCTGGGCTTCATACCTTCCGTCGACTCCTCGTTGTCCTCGCGGATGCTCGCCTGCTGGCCCCCGGCCTGGGCCGAGTTCTCGCGCACCGCGGTCCTCCCATACGAGTTGGTGGTGCTGTTGGTCTCGCCGGTGGTGGCATCCAGGGTGGTCTGCACCACCACATCCATGTGGGAGTCCAGCGAGAACTGCTTGCCGGACATGAGGATGCCACGCACGCGTCGCCGCATCGATGGGGATTCCTGGTGCTGTGTTGAGGATGAGATCTGTACTAAAGGATCTTCATTGGTGGGCCTGTGCCTCCACTCACCGCTATTCGAATGCCTGCATAGGTCTTGGCCAGAAACTCATCTGCGTCGAATATGCCGGCGAAGGAACCGTTGACCACTTTGGGGGACATTGGGGAGTTCGACAGCAGCAGGCTTGAGCCAAAGGCCTCGCTCTTCTCCTTGGTGTCTACGGAAGCACAATTGAAAAAGGCGGAGTACTGTCAAGAATGTCGTGTAGGACTGGCTTCTATGATTGGGATGGCTCTGGGCAGTGGACTAGACTAGGCCTGTTCTATGGCAGGAAAAATAGTACGATACTAAGAGGATCGAAAGACTAGTTTAAGGCTTTTCTAGATACTCCTTTTTGGTATCTGTACTTCTCCCACCATATTCATCCATTTACCCAACGACTACCCATTATTCTATTCCGGTCACATTTGAATAAAACGGACTAGAATTATCATTCCCATTACAAGGAACAATCTCAAGCAGTGCCCCTATATTGTCCCAGATCTCTCAAGAAAATCATCGATTTTGGGTGGATCGAAGTGCATTAACTCATGAACTCAAAACATAAAAAATCTAAAAGAACAAAGGCAGGCAATAGAACAGAATAGATTCGGGAAACTGAGGTTGAACCCCACTAGGTTCCACTAGAGGCGGAAGGACTTGCGTTTACCCTTGAGATAGACGCGATTCGAGATGGTAATGTTCATCTCCTCGAGCACCATAGAGGCCACCTGGCGGATCTCCATCCAGTCCTTGACGATGTCGTCGAGGGTCGTGTGCGTCGAGGTGATGGTGAATCGGATGACATACTGCCCCTTCAGCGAGGAGGGGATGCAGTGCAGCTTCCCGCGATGGTTCAGTCGCTTCAGCAGCTTCTCTGTGAGCTCGTTGTCGCCGCGAATGCGAAACACCACCAGGCCGAGGTGACGCTTCGCTGGCAGCTCGAAGCGGTGATCAGCCAGGACGAGCGCCTCGAACTTTTGCGCCAGGCGTACCCCCTCGCGGATGTGGCGCTGCAGGCCCTTGATCCCGTACGAGCGCAGCACGAACCACACCTTCAGGGCGCGGAAGCGGCGGCTCAGGGGTATCTGCCAGTGCATGAAGTCCACGGCCACGCCCGAGTTCTCGTGCTGCAGGTACAGCGGTTCCACGTTGAAGGTGCGATGCAAGGCCGTGCTGTCGCGCACCCACAGGGCGGTGGCATCGAAGTGCACCATCAGCCACTTGGAGGGGTTGAAGGCAATCGAGTCCGCCCGCTCGATGCCCCGCAGCCAGGTGCGAAACTCGGGGCAAATGAACGCGCTCCCAGCGTAGGCGGCGTCGACGTGCAGCCACAGGTTGTGCTCCCTACAGACCAGGCCGATCTGCGGTGGAATTAAGGAGTGGGAGTGGAATTTGTCAGTGGAAACAGATTATTGGTCCGCAGAGAGAGCACCCACCTCCTCCAGATTGTCGAAGCTGCAGCTGCCGGTGGTGCCGAGGGTGGCGCAGACCTGAAAGTAGAAGCGTAGAACCACGGCAGGCGGACAGTTAACTGCTGACATGTATTAATTGGCTCCAGTGGGAGTTGGGCAATCAGCTGCCGCCGCATTCTTGGCCAATTAGTTTTGACAGACTTCAACTTACCCAGAAGGGGACCAGGCCCTGCTTAACGTCATCCTCGATGGCCTCGCGCAACAGTTTGCCGCGCATAGCGAGCTCCTCGTCCGCCTCGATGTACCGCATACGGACGAGTCCTGTGTGGGTGGACAGGCAGAACGAGAGTGAGAGTGGGAGTGAGAGGAAGGGGAAGAACTCTAAAGTAAGCCTAAGCTGCTTAGAGCCACGCACCAATCAACGCCGCCTTCTCCACGCTGGAGTGGGCCTGGTCCGAGCAGTAGGCCACCAGACGGGCATTTATCTCGGCATCCTGGTAGCCGGGATGGCGCTCGTGGAAGCGCTGGATAGCCCGAGTGCGTCCGGCCAGCAGGCAGACCAGCGTGGCCTCGCTGGCCGTCGTTTGGAGTACACCGCCGCCCTTGCTGCTGCCGCTGCTGCTCAGGTGGAGGAACTCGTCCGGCAGGTTGATCATCTTGCCCAGCCAATTCATCACGACGATCTCCAGCTCGGTGCATGCCGGGGAGCTGGCCCAGGTGAAGCCCAGACAGTTGATCGCGTCCGCCAGCATATCGCCCAGCAGCGAGGGCATCGAGTTGAGGGCCGGGAAGTAGGCGTGCATGTGGGGCGACTGCCAGTGGGTCACGCCCGGCATGACGATGCGCTCCACGTCGTCGAATATCTTTGGCCAGGGCTCGCCCTCAATCGGGGCCGACTCCGGCAGTAGCTGGCGCATGTAGCCCGGACTGACGTCAGGAAAGACTCGACGCTCCCGTATGTTCTCCAGATAGTCCGCTATATAGTCGACCATCTCCTTGCCTGTGTGTGGGGCAATGCGGGGGATTCGGTTAGGGGCCATTAAATGAAGACAAACGATTGGGACAAATCCCCTTGGGACAAATCAAATATGCCCCCGAAACGGATTTACATCCGCCGCTGCCGCTGTGCAGTTTATGGCCCGGACTTAGTTCTCAACTTACCCCGCTGACGGTATTCCTTAAAGTCCATGGTGCAATCGCTCGTCTCGTCTGACCCTTGCTGACGTAAATTGCTCGTATTCTGCAAATGCCGTTCGTTGGTATCTCTATCTGGGTCTGTATCCGAGTCGGATCTGTCTTGTGTGCTTATGGGTTTGGCCTAATCCTGTTAGACTTTTCTCTCACGCTTCTCACTCCCTGGGCAATGGCTAGGCAAGCTCCATTTTCTGGGGATTCGGGCCAGATTCAAATGCCAAATTGGAACGCTCTGACCGCTGCTAAAGCACAAAAAACAAGATAGAGAACAGTACGAGTATAATGAAATGGGAACTTTGGACACTTCCGATGTTGTGGGGCTTCTGGCTGATTGGAAATGAAAAGCGGTGGAAAAGCCTGGGCTCTGGGCTCTGGGAAAGGCTGCCAGCTGAGAAAACACGAGGTTCGAGCTGGAAGGGCCAGAAAATTCACCCACTTAATTATGGCAGCGAAAATATTTGTTCTCTGTCGTTGTTGGCTAGGCAGCTGGGATTGTGCCCTCTTTTATAGACCTTTTGGCGACCACAAAAATAATCGATTAGGCGATTCGCTCCAAAATAATGCAGTTCGCAGGTACATTCGGGAGTGTGTGTGTGTGTGTGTTGACAAGTTGTCAGCACACGGAGCCCCCTAATTGCGGAGATGATACCAGCCCCAACACGCCACCCGCCACACGCCCACACGGCCACACGGCAGTATTCAGTATTCGGACAGGGCTCGAAACGGATTCCCAACAAAATTCCGTTTAAATTGGAAAGCGCTCTCTAATTGTTTATGCTTGGTAATTCGCATAGCTTGATTATACTTTAAATACCGCAAATTAATTATATCTGCTCGATCTGGACTCGTGCACTGGATGTACTCTGAGTGTATCTGGATCGGTGTGGATCGTGGATCGTGGATCGAGGATCGAGGGGCTGCTGGTCTGATTTTCCCAACTGTATTTTGTCATGCATTTAGAATGCAGAAAACATGATATCAGAACTGCTCATGCGGCGTTTGGAAATGCTGAATTTTTCACAGACTGCAGCAGCAACAAAGTATCTGTCAGATAAATGGGGAGTTAGCAGATAAATATGGCGACGAATCTGATATTATTCATCACTAGAACTATCTCATCTTGAAGCTTAAAATAAATATAGTTATTCTGATTGTGGCACATTAATTTATAAACAACACTTATAGAACTATTTATAGAACTTTCTTTCCCACATTCGGACTCTACTAATAGCAGTGTGCGACAGTGATTTTGTACATACATTACATAAGACAACATTCAGGTTTTAGGCCTGGCTGAGTAGATCAAATCCTCAAACTTGCGTTTTGAAATATACCCCGAATATCTTTTTTAAAAACTAAGCCCTTGACTTGGTGACTTCGTAATTTCACGCGGCATTTGCGTTGCCAATATCTTAATCAATTGATTTTTTTAAGTATTGTATGACCTTTAATAGTGTTTTTGCTAGTGATCATATAATATCTCTACCTGGCCTGAAGTGGCGGTTTTCTACTATTTTTAATGTTTCTTCAACTTTGCTATTTTTGTACCTAGTTCATTTATGGTATTAAACTACTATTAAAAAGTAACTAATCCTTAAAATGTTCCAATGAATTTCAAAGTTACGAATTGCTTTGGTAAATCAAACCCATTTTCTAACCAATTAGACGACAGAGAATATAAAAACCACGGAATTATCTGTGATCGATTATTTTATAGAATCCGAATATATAGTTATAGTTAAGCAGTAGTATATGTTTTATTTATTTGGAATATGTGTATGTTTCACTTTTATAGAGCACTCTGGACACACACACACTCACACACAGGAAAGAGTTGGACTCGCAGAGGACTCGAATGGGGCCGCACTCGGAGTGAAACTGAATGGAGTTGCCTGCAGAAAGGACCTATTTATACCCGAGAATTAGTTGCGCTGCTGCTGTCACTACGAAGGACGATCTGCGCAATAAAAATGTCATTAAACAGCAGGATGGTTATTTTCCTAATATGACTGAAAATAATACCAAGCAGAACGAAACAAATGTGGTCGCCCAGGGGGAACTTTGGATGCCCTTTGGTATCTGTGGATATCTTATGGCTCAAACATTCAAATATATATTCTACATTTTATACAGAAGTACCATAATATTTAAGATGGTATTTTCTTAGTTTAAATCATTTTCATGTTTAGTGTTTGATAGTAGCTCTCCCGAGAAGAGTATGCACAAAAGCAACAGGCTTATGGTGGGGACAAAGAGCAGGCCAGTCAGCGAGAGAAGGAGTTTATAAGCAAATAAGAAAATCAGCCAATGGCAGGAGACGTCCTTTGTAGGGATAGAAGCCATTGACCAATCGCAAGAAGGCGTCCACCCCCACAAACACTCACACATACACACGTATCAGCGCCTAAGGACGAACACAAACAGGATCAACAGGCTGTCAGGCACAATCCCCATTTCCTTCCAATTAAATTTGCGGCAGTGTCCGTTGATGCTTGAAGGTTCTCTGCCCGCTTTCGTGCTGGCCAATAATACGAGCAAATACCACATCTGGGGAGATTAAAAAGGGCTCCCCATCTCCACAAAAACCATCAAACATTCCCAGAAAGTGCACGGGAAAAAGGGGAACATGAGGAGGAAGATATCAAATCAGAAAACCGCCTAAAGATTCCCGGAAGCTTGGCTCCCGCTCCCGCTAAGCACTCCCCTCTCCCTCCTGCCACGACCCTCCCACTCCACCATCTCATTACACACTTGTTACAGGAGGAAGGGGAAGGGCAGGGGGAGGGTAGTCTCTGCCGCTTACGCCGTGGAGGTCAATGAGCTTTGCCTGGCTCGGTGCTCGTCTTGAGACTGTAAATTTCGACAAAATACCGCTACATTCAATGGCTTTTGCACGTCTCTGTGTGACTGCGAGTGTGTGTGTTTGCTTTTGTCTGTGTGTGTGTGTATTACCAAATATTGAGCAATAAGAATAAGAATTTCGGTTTCTTTCGCTTGTCATACAGACAGTTACAAAGCGGCTTTTGTTGGGGCGCAGACACGACCGCCCCATCGCCACGCAGTCCCTCCCTAGCTCGCCCTGTCTCTCTCTCTCACACTCTCTTTTCTCCACCGAATGCATTCTTATTAAATTTTCTGCTAAAAATACATTTCGTTTAAGCTTACGGAGTTTATTGAGCAACAGAAAAGACCGAAAATCTGTATTGAAATGCATATGAAAACACACAGGCGAGAAGAATGCAATATCATTTTCGAACAATCTCTTCCGCTCTTCAATTACATCGCTCACTCGCCTCACCTGTGCTCTCTCTTCAGATGGTGGCTGGCTGGCTGGCGCTCTCTTTTGCGCTTGATCGTTTTGCTTTCTCTTTTGATACTTTCTTTCATCTGCTCACGCCTTGGCTCCCGCTCTCTTTGTCGCCCTCTCTCTACGCTCTTTCGACGCTCTCTCGACGTTTACACACACACATGCTTGGCATTTTTTCGTGTGTTTTGATTCCTTCATTCTTGTGGCCGCCGTTGCTTGAGCGCTAAGAACGTTCGTTGACCTCTGCTGCTGCCTCTGCCTCTGCCGCTGCCGCTGCCGCTGCCTCTGCTGTTCGGTTATGTTCAGTTCTGGGGCTCTCTCCTCTTCTCTCCTCTGCTCTGCCGTGCACCAAGTGGACTTCTTCTTCTTCTTCCCGCTTAGCGGTACTTCTCAACCTGTTTTATGTCTCTCCCTCTCTAGCGGGCGTGAATGTGTGTGTGTGAGTGCTGTTTGCCGTAGAAGTCTTCCTGTTTATTCAGCGATTAAAGGTGCAACTGAGAAAGCTCCAGCGCCGCCACGACGGGCCCCAAAGCAGCGCGACGTCACGGCTCTCAGGTCTCTGACTCTCGGACATTTCTGATCTCTGATGAAATGCACGCATGACTCTTTCTTACAAGTATTTTATGTACATACAAAGATTTGTATGAATGTTTCATCTTTTGTACTTTTTTGGTTGCTGAGTGGATATTTTCGAGCAATGATCACGCATTTAATTAGCAGGAATTTTGATTCTTTTTTGTTTCCCCTTCTTTCAGGTGTGCGTGTGTGTGTGTTTGTCTGTCTGTCTGTGTGGTGGTGGTAGGTGGGAGCTATTACAGCTCCTTTCTCCTTTCTCGGCTCAAACCGTCTTCGTACACCGATTTTCGCACACTTGCACACAGTTTCCCGTTCCCGTTCCCGTCGGGGATGACTCGGACTCCGACTCCACCGCAGAAGATGATGATCAGGCCAGATGCAACGGGTCTTCGCCTTGGTCTTCTGCCATTTAGTGTGCAATCGTGTGTCCCCACGTCCAGTCCAGTACATTTGGTTGCTCGAAAGCTGGAAGCTGGCTCATCGGCTCTTCCCCTCGTCTCACTTCCAGCCAGCGCAGATCGTTCGGCCTTCTTCCTGATCCGATTCGTTGAGTTTCGCGCGCGACTCCCTCCGCCCGCCGTCGACATCATCCTCATCGCCTTCGCTGGCCCGTTTTACCGTTTGAAATACGTTTTGTGTCGTCATCTATTTCTGCCCGGAGCTAGCTAAGTGGCAGCTATAGCGGACACGGACTCAGGACTCGTCCCCTGCCCGGTCCACTATGATTCTTCTCCAGCCAATGATCTTGTTGCGTGAAGGGATCAAGGCTTCGACTCTGATCGGGTGACCGGGACTCTGCCCTACGGGGAACACTCTTTATACACCCATTTATGAGATCCGTGAATCTGGATAACATGCCAAGCACTATCAGAGGTGAGTCACATGTCCGAATACACGGATTTCTACGGCATTGGGATCGGAGAAACGGATAATTTCCTACTATTAATTATTCTGATTGTCTGAAGATTCTAAATAGAGTAGCTGTAGCTGAATATGGATGGATATGTCAGTAGGTTTACCACAAAAAGTTGCCATCCGAGGTTATCTACCTCGCACGGAGAGCTTAAGCTTAAGAGAGTAGATCTTATGGAGATTAGATCTCTCTGCACAAGATCCTTACATCATGCCGTTCCTCCAACAATGTCCAACAGATGGTTTTATTTTCAAGATTTTATAAATGAATTGTCTTTGTGTTAGTGGGGTCTCATCTTTATATAACGTATATCAAACGAATGAAATAACTTAATCGACTTCGCAATCAATTTAAAGGTGAAAACAAAATAACATAAAAGTTTCGCTGGCAATCAAAATATTTCTGGTGATATTACGCCCCCCCCCGACGATCAACCTTGCAGGGCTATAGCATAGTCGATGGTCTAATGAAATCATTAAAAGAGCAACAACAATTAATTGATCATAAAAGGCAACGGCTTTCAATAGCCGCGAACAGATGGATGGAATAAGCAGTCGAGCTTCAAGACATGCAATGGTTCCGTCCCCATCCCCATCCCCGTCCCCGTCCCCATCCCCGTCCGCGTCTCCGTTTCTGGTGGATTTCCGATTCTAGCCAAAAGATTTTACAACATCTTCAAGGCGCTGAGCGGCTGCTGGCGCAACAACAGCAACAGCAACAACTACAATGAGCCACTGTTGCCTCATCGACAGCAGCGCTGCAATAAACCAGTAGTTGGCAGTGGCGGTGGCGGTGGCGGGGGCGGGGGCAGTGTCGGAGTCGCAGCTAATCTTGCAACACAGTTGCGCAACAAAGAATCCGAAACAACGGTACTAACGTGTTTGTTTGTGGGGCTTGCTGTTGCTGTTGCTGCCGCTGCTGCTGCTGCCGCTGCCGTTCTGAGGCTTTTCGATTCTGCTGCTATGTTCTGTTCTTGGCAGCAGCAAAGCAATCAGCTTTGAGCCAGTTGCGTGTAACAGGTTTTTCCTCTTGAATAACTGGGACTTTCTTACGGGACTTTTTCGGAGAGTTCTGCACAATGACGATGGAGGAAAACAGGTTGGCATCGGCATCGGCATCGGCATCGGCATAGACAACAACAGCAACAACAAACCACAAGAAGAACCAGCCTCGATCGGGGCACAACGGTGAGGCACACATTTCACGTTAGAACCAACGGTGCTCTAGCCAAGTTGCAAGCCGCAGCCTGGGGCCCGGGGCCCGGGCCAGAACAAGTTGGCTCTTGGCAGTGGTTGCGCAACGCAAGCGACGGCAGCTGAAACCAGCACAAAATAAATCTAACATGATTTAAGCAACGGAAAAACATGAAATATTAATGCTGATGGCTGCCCCAGCCCCGGCCCCAGCCCGTCCCCACTCTTAGCTCTTCACTCTCGACTGTTGGTGGTTGGTGGCTGGTGGTTGGCGGTTGACGCTGGTAACGGTTGACGATGGTCTGCCCCCCCGCCAGCACCAATCGCACTGATCGCTAATGAACCGATCCGGTTCGATCCGTAAGGGCCCGATTAATCCGAATCTGAGTTGGGTAATGCGAGGTTTCTCTTCTTTTTGCTCAGACCCCACTCTGTTGGAGTGCATCGTTGCGGTCTAAGACATTTTTTTAGTTCTACAGAACAGCTGATCTGAGTCTGATTTGAGATCGAGGTGGGGGGCGACTCAAGTACAACTCAAACCCAACCCAATCCAATATTCTCTTACTTATCTTCTGGATCGGAATCCATAGATGAGTAAATATTACTGTGTATTGTTCAGACCCCTAAGACCCCTGAACCTTTGAGCGCCTTTAGTCAAGAATCAAACCATGACTGGCCATGACTCCTTGTGGATCGAATCTCTTATGCTTTCCCAGATTCTCATATCATATCATAGATGTCATACAGAATGAATTCAAACTTCCCGCCCTGTACACTGCCACCCCCAGGCGGGCTAAAAATTTCCCTATAACAGATTTCCACCTCGGTGGGAATTTCCCAGCCGACACGGAGAGAGCGGCGCTTAGGGGTGGAAAAGGCTGCGCAGCAATGCCGAGTGCGTATCGACTCGTGTCCGCTTCCAGTTTTCCCGGCTATGCACTTGGCATTATGCCTACTAACCCTATTTCGCGGCGGCTCGCAGCAGCGAGTCCCATTTTTCCGCTGCATGTGTGTGTGGAATTGGTGTGGAATGCGATTTTCCCAGCGGAGTGCGCGAGTGTGTGTGCGCTAGCCCGGCCACCTCCTCTTCCAAGCCTGGCCACTGCCTCTGCCACTGGCGGAGGAAGCAACCCCACGAAACGGAAAGTTTGTGCAGCGGCAGCAGCAGCGGCAGCGGCAGCAGGAAATGTGTTTGTGGCACTCGAATTTGGGACACATTCCTGCAAAGGACGCAGCTTCGGTCAGCTGCTACCAACTGCTGCTCCAGTCCGAGGAGTGCACCTGCAACCAGAAGCCACAAAACGCGCGCGCGACTCATCCAATCAGTGAAAATTTGCAAATTTCCCAGCGAGAACCAAAGAAAATTCGGGAAAAAAGTGAAAAGGGATACAACCGTGACATGTTGATTCCTTGAAAGTGAATTACGGCAAGTGGGAAAAATGGAAAACAATTGAATTGTGAGACCTTTGCATACGAGTAGGTGTGAAAGTGTTTCGAGAACGTTGAAAACAGTCCGTGCATCCGGAGGAGTCGAGGAAAAGGGAAAGCAGAGCCCTGCAGGAGGCCCCCTCCCCGGATCGTATCGATTTGCATGTGTGCCCGCCGCTGAAAAATCGATTATTAAAGCCACTGGCAAGCCACTTTCCACTCGCCAGCAGCTGGTGGTTGTCGTTGTTGCCGCTGCCTCTGATGGTGGGGCGGCTGGTGGTGTGTGTGTGTGTGGGTGCGGGTGCGGGTGCATGGTGGGTGGTGGGTGGTGATTGCGTGCCGCAATGTGGGAAATAAACAGAGGCAAGAGCAGCAGCGCTGGCAGAGACACACTTCCAACTGATTTGACGTCGGCGAGTTCCAATGGCGCTGGTTCCACCGAATGCTGCAGCGCAGGCTTGCAGCCATCCAGCAGCTCCTCGTTGCATGTGCAGCAGCAGCAGGATACGAAAGCGAGGATGACAACAACGAGGACGCGAACGACAACGACTACAAGCAGCCGCGACTACGGATACAGATACAGGCACAGCCACAGATACACAGCAACAGCAGCAACAGCAGCAACAGCAGCAACAATCGCTGCACAATAGCCCAGAAGCGGCAGCATATTGTGGCCAAAAGGAAAATCCATTAGTTGTATTTAAAGACACAATCGACAGTGAGAGAAACAAAGACATACCAGTTAATCAAACCGACTAGTTCATCAATCGGCATCGGAACTATCGCGTCTATCGCACAAAGAAGCCTCGGCCCAGGCCCAGGGGTCACGTTGAGCGAGCCCAAAGGAACGAATCGAATCGACAAGAAACGATACGAAACGATACGAAACGAAACGCACAGGTGCATTAGGCAGCCCCCCCCCCCACAGGTCCTTCCGAGTCCCCAGTATCCCCAAACCCCCCCGGTATCTACACCATTTGACAAGCAATCGCGCGAAGGGAAATGTGAAGAAAATAATGTATGTTTAGTAGACAATTTTAAGTGCACTTTCGTAAGGCTGATTTTGAATTTACTTATTTCGATGTTGTGCTTCTACACCCAAAATACCGCAAGCCAGGCAGCAATCAAACAATAAACGAAATCAAACTACGAGCAATGAGGCAAGTGAAAGTGTTTAAGCGTTAAGAGGCGTTAGGACCCAAAAAGAGGGGCAAGCGACCAGCAAGACTCTCCGTACAGTTGCTCCAAACAGCCGCCACGACGGATAGGCCCCGAGATCTCCTGCTGATTCAGCAGGCCAAGCCCGCAGGCAGCAACAACAGCAGCAGCAGCAGCAGCAACAACAGCAACAGGGCCTCGCCCGGTGGCAGCCACACGTACATCGATGCGGACGCCGCCACCGCCGCTGCCGTGGCGAGCCTGCGCAGCAAGGTGCCCTCCATATCGATAATCCCGCTGCCGGTGTCCACCACGATCGTGACCAGAAGTGGCCCGGCAACCCAGACCAGCCAGACCACCCAGCCGCCGCAGCTAACGCATGTTCGCAGCACCTCCAACAAGGCCACAGCCACATCTCCGCCTCTGGCCTTCCTCTCGGATGCAGGTGGCTCCGGAGCTGCCGCCACTCCCGCACTGGCGATCCTGCAACGACCGCAGCAGCAGCACCAGTACCAGCAGACCGACAAGTGCACCGTGCTGAAGCTGGACATGCTGAAGCACTCGGTGGCCACCACCAGCACCACCACCAGCAGCTCCACGAGCACCACCAGCGCCACGTACCTGCAGATAGAACAGCAGCTGAGCGAACTGGAGGCCGCCGACGAGGAGGAGGAGAACATGGCCAACCTGCTGGGGAGCGCGCCGCCGGCCCAGATCCTGGCCAACCAGCCCATCATCGTGAAGATCGAGCCGACCCAGGCCTTCCACATCGTGGACGAGGGCGATACGCGGGTGCTCAGCCTGCCCCTTAGCGATGCCGACAAGCTGGGGGCCAGCTGGATCGACCTCAAGGACATTGCCGGCCTTCAGGCGGGCAGCGGGGCCACGCTGCTGGATGTGTGCTTCGAGCAGACCAATGAGGACGGCACCATCATAGCCACGGTCCAGCCCGATACGGATACGGAGCTGGAGCTGGAGGCGGAGCTGCAGGCTGAGCTCGAGGCGGACGATGAGACGGACCAGGAGCCGCCGGCCCCCAAGAGAGTGGCCAGGCAGCAGCCGGCGCGAACGCAGCTCAAGTACATGTCTGAGCCCCCGGCCCTGGCCAGGTCGAGCAGCTTCAGCAGCCTGAGCAGCTTCAGCAGCATCAGCAACATCAGCTCCGTCTGCAAGACCATGACCAGCAACACCAGCGAGAGCACCATCAGCAATCCCGTCATCATCAGCAACCAGCATCCCAAGGGGCGGGACCGGCCCAAGGAGCGAACGCCACCGCCAATGTCGCTGCTCATCGCACAGAAGCCCGCTGCAACGACAGCACAGGGAACATCTGCCACATCTGCCACATCGGCCAGAGAGAGCCACGGCAGCAGCAGCAGCACCAGCAGCAATGCCATGACAGGTAAATCCGATATCCGATTAATAGCCATTCATTCCGCTGCCACTTGACAGCCACTCAACTCGACTTAAGCCCACTGGAGTAGTGGTTTAATCCCTCCGTAATGCAGTCTAATGAGAATCCATCTTTTTCCCACATATGGACTCATCCTTGTGCAGCTTCGCTTAAATTATTTAATAGCCTAACTTCTGCTTGGAATTTTAAGACTTATAATTGCAAAGAGTCAGAACAATGGACTAAGAGCAGAGGATTACCCTTATGGCCTTCTAAAACCACTTTCAAAACAAATGTATACCCTTTAAATTTATGGACCTTACTCATCTATCTATCTATGTATATATTTGTCTTTGGTCAAATAATGTTGGGAGTTTATCTTAGCTTCATGTCATAGTTAGGTATTCGAAAAATTCGTAAAAGTTTGAGAAACCGTCGGTGCCCGTAAACCCATTTCATATGTAGAAACCCTTGACCGTGTAGGATCCTTCCTCGGTGTCTTCTTTGAATGAGTGTGAAAGGGTCGGGTGGTTACTCTCTGAAGGGAGTCGGCAATGAGCCACAGTAGGAGCTCCCCGAGTGAACAATGGCCCATTCGTGGTTTCCCTTACGCATGAATCCCAGAACCTACTCGTAAGAATCAAAAAAATCCAAAAAATTCAAGCTATGCAAATGAACGCCCATTGCGCAAGCATCCTCAGCAGCAATTAACAGGCTGACACATCAGCAGCTCCAGCAGTGGCAGCGGCAGTGGCAGCGGCAGTGGCAGCGGCAGCGGCAACAACAGGTGTACGTGTACACACCCCATGCTAAAAAGAATTTCAATTTACAAGCCTCGATTTATTGGCTATTCACCTTTGTGTGGCTGCAGCAGCAGCAGCCCCGGCCGAGGCAGAGGCAGAGGCAGCGCCAGTGGCAGAGGCAAGTGTCCCACTTTCCACAGCCAACAACCAACAGCAACAAGAACATGTTTTGACATACTAAATAAGCCTCACTCGCTCCGGCCATGTCTAGGTGTTCTTTGCCATTAGGTTCTGTTTCTGTTAGCTGTTTCTGTCTCTCCTTGCCTTCCCCGCTGCCGCTCTGCCGTTCTGCCTGTTTTTTGCGACTCGCGCTGCCCCGGCATATTCGCTTTACTGCTGCTCGGCTCGAATGAGCCAGCAACATGGCCAAGACTCTGCTGCTGCTGTTGCTGTTCTTGCTGGCTCTTCTTCTTGGCTCATATTTTTACCGTAGCTCGAACTCTAGCGGTAAAAGCGTCAACTACAAACTATACAGTTAGCTGAATGGAGCCTAAGCACAGAAAGAGAGACAGAGAGAGAGAGAGAGAGGAGGAGGCTCAAAACCAAGCTAAAACATAATAGAATCAACATCTGTAGGCACTCAAGCTTGAAGGGACGATTGACTGGGGGCGCGGTGGGGGGAGGTTAGCTTTTCCAGCTAAGCTGAAAGAAAAATTGATTTGGCATAGCCCCAGGGCCCAGAGCTGCTCGGTTCTGCTCACTTCATGGCTACAAATGAGTGTCAGGCACTGACACGACTTCCCCTGCAGAAGCCCCACAGTCAGTCGGCCAAGATTGATCTATATTTTATAGTTTTTGTTTTTGTTGATAGTTTCTGCTCAGGGCGGCCGTACTCATTAGCCTGCCGGGGGGCGGTGGCTGGATGTCGGCCCTGCTCGGCCCCGTGATTGATGAGCGATCGACATCAAATGTTACCTAATTGCCGTCCCAACTGGACCAAGTAGAACCAAGCCCAGAAGCAAGTGTCTCCCGTTCAATGCTCTCTCTTGAGTTCCTTAAGCCTCATTATATGTGAAAGTATTCCAGCGATTGGTATAATTTTACAAAATGAAGATCTTTTTTTCGATGCGAAAGCGAAATCAAGAACAAACTGAATATCTTTCTCAATCATTCTCAAAAGTCCTCCTGGCACTATAATCTTTTATTAGTTTAAATATTGCTTTAAATGAAACAAGTTTCCCATTCCAAATATGATTCATATGCTCTAGTCTCCCACGAAACTCGTTTGGGTCATCCACCAGTCACGTGCACATTTGACAATGATTAGCCCACATAATAATGGTTGGCAAAAAGGTGCATAAAAAGAGGTTTTCCTAATCCGAACCTTTTTGCGGATGGGGCTACGGCGGCGACGACGACGGCGGCGACCCTGAACGTGGTCGATGGACTTTGCGGTCGTCTGTCGATGTCGTCGAAGATGTCGCAACGGAAAGATTACGAGATATATCTTGTCACTATCACTTTTTGTGCACAATCTTGTGCACATACATATGTATATATATCGACGGTTATTGTTGTAATCCCCCTATGAATTGGAGTCAGGTTCATTATAATTTTTGGTTGAACAACGCTTTGCATTTCACGCATGAATCTTCTGCCCCGACCCTACCATTAGCCAGGTCAGCGCCGCATGAGGCTGCCTTCGCCTCCGATCGAGCGTGGCGAAGTTTCATTATCATATTTCGGATTTTGCCAAACTTCGTCGGGACTGGGACTGGGGCTGGGACTGGGGCTGCTCGGGCCAGGGCGATGTCGTAATCCCCCGCCAATTGGCTAGCCAATAGGCTAGCGCCCATCTCTTTGGCGTCTATGCAAAATGCGAATTATGCTGCACACACACGATCGTCGCTGCGGATCTGGGAGATAGTTTCAGAGCTAATGGCCCAGCATCGAAAATCCATAAATTAACAAATGAAATATTAATTTATGGCCTGAGCGCGAAGTTTCGGTTTTCAACATTTACATGGAATCTTATTTTTCATTTTGGCTTTTATATATTTTTTGGCAAACTTCGAAAGCAAATTGCCAAATGTTTAAACTAATTTTAACATTTTTAATTGGCTGCAGTTCACCTTGACTGCTGATGGGTGGCTTTTTAAGCGATCTTTAATATTTATAAAATTAATAAATACACTATATGTATGTACAATAGAATATATAATGTGTTTATGGCCAATATCCACTTAAGACGGCTAAAGGATAGTAGGGTGGGGGGGTGGTAGGTCATGGGGGACTGTATTTAAATGCTGCCGACTGCTTTCTGGCGAATAAGTCAACTGCAGTGCACACATTTTGCCCTAAAAAGCAATTGACCTGCTAATTGCGGGAGGCAGAGGCAGAGGCCTGATGGGACCGACCGGGAAATGCGAAAAGGAAACGGAAAAACAGCGCCAGCTTTTCCAAAAGCTCCCTCTCTCTCTCTCTCACTGCTTTTCTAGCACTCTCTTTGGGCAAAGAGAGGAGAATGGCTCGTTTTAAGAGAGCCAAACGGCAACAGCTGATTGCCGCTCTCTGGGCAACTTTTTGGAGTGTTGGGGCCTCGGAGCGATTGGTTGTTGGTTGCCATAGCGAATGAACGGCCCAAAGCGGAATGCTGACAACAGAAAAAAGCTGGTGGGGCGTCAGCAGCAGGAGGGGACGTGGGCCAGGGGCAGAGGCGGTGGCGGTGGCGGAGGCGGAGGTGGAGGCAGAGGCAGACTGAAGAAGTCATCGGCACAGAGACACATATACCCACTCAGCAGGCAGCGCTGCTTTGGGGGCTGCCTGCCCCGCTGCCGTGAACTCTCTCTCTCTCTCTCTGCCTCTCTGCCGCTCTGCCGCTCTCCGGCGCTCTCTGCTGCCACACACCGCATTGCGACGCTCGCTGCTGGCTGCTGGCTGCTGGCTGCCACTGGCTCTGCGGCAGCGCTGCCGCCGTACCGTACGGACGACAACGAACTCGATAACATTTTGAGGCACGGCAGGCACTCTTCGGCTACACTTTGAATCGAGCGAATGCGGCGGCGGGTTACGATGCGCAGCGCGTTGTATCTTTATTATTAATTATTTGTTGTTGCTGTTTACTCTGTATTATTTCCCATCAGCCGGTGACTGCCCGCGTATCCGTATCCGTGTGCGTGAATCCGTGTGCGTGCGTGTCCGTCTATCCGTGGGTCTATGCGTTTTTCCGCCGCCAACGGTTACAAGCGGCTCCAGTGGCTCCAAAAAGCACCGAAAGCCACGAAATTAACGCGCGCGCCCCCTCTCTGCCACTGCCACTGCCACTGCGTGCCTGCTCGTGTGTGTGTGTTTGTGTGTGTCTAGCCAAAGTGCAACATCGGCAACGGCAACGGCGACGGCAGCAGGAATATTGGAATATTGCAACAGCAGCAGATAAACGAATCTGCAACTCTGTGGAAGTTCGTTCGGTTTCAGATCAAAACAAAATCATAGAATAAATATATATCGGGTGAAAAAGAGAGAGATAGAGCGAGCGAGATAGCGATAGAGTATATATCAATCAATATCGAGTGCATTCAAATTCCAAATCGTGCCTAATAAAAACCAAAACCAAAACCAAAATGCAACTGCAACTGCAATGCGGCCCCCCCCTGCCTTTACCTCTGTCCCGTTAGCGACGGAAGTGCCAGTGACGTAATACTCCAGACTCCGAGCGGAGGAGAGGAATGCAAAAGCGCGGCCCTTGTCGCCCGCCAAGCCCACGCCGACCCCCCTCGGCGGACACACGGATTCGATTGTGTAACAAAAACAACGCAAATTTCAGTGTATGTGTGCGATCGATCGATGCACGCGTCTGCGTGTGTGTGTGTGCCTCCGTGTTTGTGTGTGCGAAAAGGATATAAAAATATCAAATTAAATGAAAATTAACAGAAATGAAAACTGCCCATCGGAACCCAAGGAACAAGGCCCCCATCGGCACAACAAATTGGATAATTTATTGGAATAATCAATTGGCCTCTAATCGGACCACTTTGGATATACTCACCCATACGATCGAAGCAGATTGGGGATCCCGCGTTGTGGGTTAAGGGGGAAGAATTTGGGCAGATAGATGCCTCCCCCTCTCCAGGCCTCCTCATGCTCTAGCAGGCAAAACTGTCAGCTTAAGTTTTCCTGTAATCTTTCATAGTGCGGCCCATTGTCTTGCCCACTCCGTGGGCCCCCTCTCCGGAGATCCCCGAACCGGAGGAACCCAAATGCACGAGATGCCCTTTTCTAGTGGAGCTTTTCTAGTTTTCCCTTTGTAGTTGCTGCTTTTCCCATTGTGCAGCATTATGATTATCAACAATTGTTATTGTTGCAGCAGTGGCAGCAGTTGCAAGTAGGCGGCAGCAGCAGTTGGCAGTAAGTCACTGCGGCCCAGAGTTCAGAGCAGAGCAAAGTCGGTCGTCGCTGGGGTCCCTGCTCCCCCATCATCATCGTGAGGCCTAGCCACCCACCCACCCACCTACATCCACTTCCACACCGAAATCCCCGTTCCCGTTCCCCTTCCCGTTCCCATTCCTATTACCGCTCCCCTCTTGGCAGCGCCAACTGTTTGCATTACCGTTAGTAGAACACACACACACAGACCAGCACTCCATGTGTCGTGTCGTCGGGTATAAGTGTGCCACCCCAGACTGCCGCCCAACAGCTAGAAGCGGAAAACAGCCTAAGCAGATCTGGGGTGGAGACGGGAAGGGAGGCGGCGGGAGCAGCGGAGCCCACCCATAGGTCATTGGTCTTTTTCGTCGGCGTCAACGTACTGCGACGGCAACAGCAACAGCAGCAGCAGCAGCAGAAGTAGAATCAACAGCGACAGCGACAGCGACGCCGACTGCGATGCCATGTAAAGTTTGTCGTCTGCTTTTCTGTCGCTCTGTTGTAACTGTAACCGCCTTCGGCCGGGCCTCTTCCTCCCCCTCGCGAGAGCGCGCTCTCTCTCTCTCTCTCTCTTACACTACTTTCTCACCCGTTAGCCCGCTCTCCGCTTTCCACCATCATCATCGCCATCGTCATTATCATCATCGGCTTGACCGGCTCGTTAGCTTGGGGGTACCGTTAGTAAGTTCGTTGTCGTCGCTGCGAGAGAATTTTTCATTTTAACTGTTTTACTGCCGCTGCCGCTGCCGCTGCCGTATTTCGCCTCTCCGGCTGTGTGCGACTATTCATTTTCATTTTCTTTTCAGCCTTTCTTCTTTTCATTGCGTTCTGTCTGTATGTAAATATCTCTCGCTCTCTCCCTCTCTCTCGCTATCTCTCTGTCCCGCTCTCGTTCTGTGAGCTGGCACAATTTCTGTGTTGTTGTTGTTGTTGCTGTTGTTGCTGTTGCTGGGGGCTGGCTGTCGCTTTGGTGACGTATTTTATATGTCTGCCGGGGGCTTCCGCATGGCCACCCAAAGCCACCCCAAGCCTCCAACAAAGTAATCGCCATCCCCGCGCCGCACCGCTTCACCCACTCGTGTTCGTGTAACCAGCCGACAGAGAGGCAGGCCAGAGACAGAGAGAGAGAGAGAGAGAGAAAGAGAGAGCGGGGGAAAAGTAAAATGTTTTCATATTCATTGGGTTTGCCGGCTCGTTTGTGTTTTTCTGTCTACGTGTGTGCCTGTGTGCTTGTGTGTGTTTGGGTCATAGAACTTTTTTCTATGTTCACACACACACACCCAAGCCCAAACACACACATACACGAACACACCCACAACTGACGATGAGATTTATGCGCTCGTTTCTGTGGCGCTCACTCGCGTTGCACTCAGCGGCAGCGTGCCTTTTTATTTTTTTGCCTGTTTGCCCCAACATAGGGCACCCACCCCCCACCCACACACCCACACACCCACGCCCAACCCTCTCGTCTGTCTGGGGGCACCCTTAAATCCCATTTCTCTATCGATTTTCCATGCTCATGTTGTGGGATAATCACCGCCAGAAGGGGCGCAGGGGCGCAGTAGTTGCCAACCCCAAGGGGAGGGCCATAGGAGGGGCTTTAGAGGGGGTGGTCGTGGTCGGCCCAGTTCCTGTTCCTCGTGATGTTGGGAAATTAAAGCGAAATTCGGATCGACACACACGCAGAGGCGCGCGCGCATCGATGAACGACCCGTGTCAGTCCCTTGATCGACCCACAATCGATAGATATGTATGTAATTGCCACTGTGATACCCTGTATTTACCCGTAGACGACACCCCGCTCCCGAGCAATATGCTGAGTGCCAGGACCTGGCCCTGGCTGAAAGTGCGTAGCAAAAGTATTCACATGACTGGCCAAGCCATTCTGTACATCAAGGTGTTCAAACTGACGACATAGACCAGGCCGTTCAGAGGGGAAACGAGTGCGCTGCGCCTAAATGTCTTCCGGAATCAATTGTCGTGAGATTTTCGTATTTTTGGAAATTTTGATTTGGAATCAAGCGAAACAGAGAAATCGACAAAACAGTCAGCATAGCAACAACAATAGCGGCGGCAGCAAAGAGACAATAACCAGCAACCACAAAAATCGCTGCAACCGGAGAAGCGGCAACAACAGCAACACCAACACCAACAACAACAACAGCGCAGTGAAAGTGATAAAGCAGCAGCAGCAGCCGAGGCAGCCCCTGCCCCTGCCCCTGACACTGCCCCTGCCCGAAGCAGGAAAAAACAAAAACTCTCGCGGCAGCAGCAGCAACAACAGCAGCAGCAGCACTACGAACAGCAGCAGCAACAATCTGCATATTCTGCAAAAGGGTTGAGCCAATGGTTGAACAATTAAACAAGAAATCATTGATAAATCGCTTTAAAAATACAACAAAAACAAGCTAAAACATACGCGAACAAGTGTCTTATTAATAAATAGTTAAAACAAAAACAAAAAAAAAACAAACAAACAAACAAGCAACAATATATAACATTATATAACCAGATCCAGCAACATCAACAATTTAGTACCTACAGGCCTGACAACGTTAGATCATTATATAGTATACATCTATAGCAATATACACCATATACATATATACATATTATATACATATACATACCTAAATTGATTGGCAGCCCCCCATCCCCCCTCTCACAACCCCACTGTCTCATAAACACCCACACACTGTGATAGTTCTTGATTCACACGGAAGGCGAAAATCGAAGCAAATTCATTCGTAAAATATACATACTTATATGGAAACGAGCAGCGGATAGTAGACAAGAGGACGACCAAGTGCAATAAGAAGTTGGCTTACAGAAATCACAACCGAAGGGCAGCTACATACTGAGTCCTGTATACAACGTTTTACACATTTACACAAGTAGAGCTAAAGCTAAACTAAACGTAAACGAGCATCTAATTCAAGCATACAGATTGCGCATACGCCCCCCCCCACGAGGCGTGCGGCATGAGCGCGTGGCTGAGTACATCAGAGGCTGCAACAACCCACTCAGAGTGTACATAATACTTTGCCAATCAACGGCAACTGCAACATCAGATACAGGAAGAGCAACAGCAATAGACACGCACTACAAACGTCACCAAAGCTTCGCATTTCGCATTTCTCACTAATAATTATGTATACGCAACGGATGTTTGACATGTGGAGCAGCGTCACTTCGAAACTGGAAGCACACGCCAACAACCTCGGTCAAAGCAACGTCCAGTCGCCGGCGGGACAAAACAATTCAAGCGGTTCCATCAAAGGTAAACCAAGACCCCCCCATTTACACCATTATCCCATTACACCGCTCTAGAATAAGTTGGTAGGAAAACGTCAAGAATAAATCTTGCACAAAAAAACTTGATAAATACCAATTTAATTGTTGATTAAGAGCTTATGGATTTGCAATCAAATGTTTTGAAATTCCAAAGAAATAGTTACTATCTTTAAGATTATATGCTGAAGATTTGTTGGAGATTTATTAGCAAGAAATATACCAAGCATCTCAAAGATTTAAGAAACTTTAACCCAAGACCACAAAATTAGCAAATGTTATGAAAGCTTTAATAAAATAAGGATTTCATACATATGTGGCGCCAAGAACTCCTCAAGGAACTCCATTAAATAATGAGCTACTATTATTACACTTTAAAAGTTATTTGTGATTTTTCTTTCCACAAAAAAGGAATGGAAAAATTGCACAAAATAGTAAAAAAGAAAAAAAAAAAATTAAAAATTGTAATTTAATGAAATTCAGTTAAGTGCGAAGTTTTATGTGGCAGAGCTGTGGAATTGCGGAGTCAGTCAGTCACTCAGTCAGTTGGTCCCGGAATGGATTGCTGCCTCTGTCTCTGGCACTGCCGCTGCCGCTGATGATGTTGTTTGGCAGTGAAAGTCACTTGGGTTTCTCAACAACAACAACAATAACAGCAAAGGCGAAGGCAAAGGCAACAACCACAGCAGAAAAAGCAACAAAACTTATTTTAGGGAAATCCATGAAATTCGTAAATGAAGAAAGACGCAATAACAAAAACACAACGGCCAAATGAAACATTACGAAACACACTCACAGACGGCCACACACGCATATGTATTTTGCATAGGTGTATGCGTGCACATATGTGTGGTTTTTGTTGTTGATTTTTTTTTTGCATTGACAATTCAACTAATTTGAAATCAGGCAGCCAGATAGAGAAAGAGACAGCGAACGAGGCGACCCTTTCGCTCGACCAAAATATACAAAGATACAAATTGTATATGTAACAAAAAATATGCGAGCAATAAAGAGATTCACAAAAAAAGAATAATAAAACAAAATGGAAAAGAAACTTGCGAATTAAAGCTCGCGCGCTGGCCATAAAAAATAAATGCGATATTGTAATGCCAACAACATTTCAACAAGCCGTATGAGTATTTACATACATACACACACACATATGTACATTATCTATGCACATATGTAAGTATGTATGGATGTATGTGGGTGTTTTTATGTCTAGCTGGCGATGAGTGTATTCCATTGTGTTGCACATTTTTCGGCCAGGTTTCCATTTCTTACAATCCACAATTGAATGAAGTCTATTTTTGTCTAAGAAGGAAAGTAAGCACTTGCTTCTTTCATAAACAGCAATTGATGCTACATTTATTTGACAAGCAATTAAATAAAACATTACTCTGAGATTTAGATGCTCAAGGAGATATAACCATGTTGTATTCATTTTGATTTATGCAATGAATCCAGCTATTGCTACCCTTTCAGGAAGATCTTTTCTAATTTATATTTATTTATTATATTTACTTTGAAGATATTTATAAAGCTATTCGCATGGCTCTTCAAATGAATAATAAACCTCCATTTCGAATGGGTATATAGCCCATAATATGCGTTTAGGTATTTCAAATATGGGCTATTCCATTTCGATTCCATTCTGAAATTTTATTTAAAAAGTATTTAGGTAAAAAAAATGATAATAATCGAACGTACGGTATAAGATATAAGCCAAAATATGACGCAATGTTAGACGTTACAAAAAAAGGAGTGGTTTTTGAGGTTGGGGACAAAATTGCAGAACTCTTTCTAGCGCTAATTTTCCTAGTTCTTAAAAATAAAAAAAAAACCTTCCTATTTTTTTCAATTAAATTCAATTAAAAGTTTGAAAATCTGCCAAAAGTCAAAATTGGGCAATTATCTGGTTTTTTTTTTCTATAATTCAATATGTTAGAAGAACTTTGAGTTAAAACTTTTATCAAGAATCATCTTTCTTGTAAGAGATAATAGTAAAGGGAAATATAACTATAAAAATACCAAACATTATCGAAAAAGTGAACTTTGGCTTTGTTGATTATGTTTTCAGATCAAAGTTACTGCAATTAAATGTCAATTTGGTAAATTAGTTAACTTTCAATAAACTTGGAAAATATTATTGCGATAAAACTATGATATGGAAATCAAATTTGATTGACTTTTAATGTAAAAGTTCCGCTATGATTTTTTCATAGAATCTCCTTCCAAATTACCTATATTTTATTAGGGTTGCTTTCGCTTTTGTGATATTATAATCGTACATATAAATGTGTATATTTTAGGTACAAACTAATTTGAGTTCCCTGAACCCTTAAAGGGTCACCGCCAGGATCTGATAAGCAATTAACATTTTAGTCAGGATTGCTGGAGGTATTATTTCTAACATACATAAATCTTAATCGCGACAGGAATCTCTCCCCCCCTCATCGCCCCCCTCTGACAGAGTTGCGTGCAAGAAATGAAGGCAACCCACGGGGTTGTCAGAGGGTGAATCGGTCACTGTTACTGTTACTGTTACTGTTACTGTTACTGTTACTGTTACTTTCGGCATGCAATTTGGCTTTATGACTTCCGCAAATCAACTTTTATTCCGTTATTGAAATTTTCACTTTTTCTCCTCGCGTTTATTTTCTCCCTTTGGTTAGCAATGTCTCTCGAAAAAAGAGGAAGAAAAAGGTGAAGCAGATAGAAATGTACGCAGAGAGTGAAAGAAATTTGCGGCGTAAACAGAAAGCAGCCGAAAAATACAAAATACAAAATACAAAATTTAAAAAGCGAAAGAGTTGACAACGAAAGCGTCGGAGCGATGACGCTGGCTGGGGCCCTTGGGGGGGGGGGAGCAAGAGCAGTGCAAGGCGGAACAGCAGAAAGAGAGATGGAGAGGAGAAGCAACAATGAAATATTCAAAAAAAGAGAGACCGAAAAAGTTTTGTTAAAGTGAAATGTTGCTGTCGCTGCGGCCTGCCTCTGCTGCTGATTGTGTAGTCTAGGCATACGCACGCACACACACACACATACCCGCTCTGGCAGCGCCCCATGCTGGCCCAAGCCCTGCCGCCCCTCCCCAACCAACATCTCCCCGCCTAGAGACCCGGCGAGATAGTGCGAACGCCCGTTAACACTCGAAAACTATGAAGCTACAAAATTGTTGTCTGTGTGTGTGTGTGTGCGTGTGTGTGTGCATGGTCTGGCAGCGGCAAAAGCACACACAATCATCATCGCCAGCGTCGGCGTCAACATAGTAAAAGTCTAAAATCGACAAACAAAAAAAATTTATTTTCGGCGGTCATTCAACTCGCACCGCACGCACACACGCACTCCGCCAGAGCGATAGAGCAACAAAGCGACACAAAGAGCGGGAAGGAGAGGGAGAGAGAGTGCGTGAGCGAGCGCGCTCGACGCCTGTTATGCGGGAGCGTGCGTCGACGTCGACGTCGCCGTCGCGACAGCGGCAGCGCGGCGCACGCACATTACAACATCCCACACACACACACTCATGCACGCACGCACAATAGAGGAATACTTTCTATGGCTTTTGCTGCTGTTCCCCCTTGTCGGCCCCTTGCCTCCAGCCCCTGATTTGCTTCTATTTTCTTTTCAAACTGAAATTATTATTATTTTTTATGCAGTCCAAGTTTGGAGCCAAAGAAAGGAGAGGGAGAGATCCTCCCCCCTCTCTCTCTCTCTCTCTCAGAGAGAGGGACCGAGTCAGAGAGTTTGGAAGAAGAAAAAGAGGAAATTCTGCTGCCCATTTTCTTTGTTTGACAATTACTGCGTGAATTTCCATGATTACCGTATTAATTGCCTGTAGGAGAACAGAACGCTCCCAACGAACGAGTCCAACTTCCTCTCTGGCAGTCCGTGGACCGTTAACTACTTCGGATCTGGCACAGGCGATAAGGCAGTGTATTACCCGATACCAGATTTGAATTTCCCGATCATTTTCAAACGTGCGTGCAGTCCAGGTCTCACTTTGCATAGATCTTCAGTGCGAGACGAGAGTGAGTCAGCAGAAATGGAAGGGTAGCCTATGATATCATATGTACGATGATATGCTTTGAGATGATTACGGGGCAGCACTTGAGTGTTAATTTTGAAACGTGACAACATTTTTACACTCGTCGTTATGTGTAAAGTTTTTGGAATGGTATTCCAAGAACTCAAAGTCCGCTCCTTACTTTATATTGATGTACATCTCCAACACCATGCACTGTCGGTTTTAAGGACAAGTTGAGGATATAAATGTTTGTTGATCTCTGAGAAATTTCATCCTATTATCCTGCCTGCGCAGTTGTGAAAACCCTTATTATATGATTCATCTGTCCCAATGGAAGTAGGATTTTCGAGAAAGGGACTATTTGCACTCAATTTTGTTCCACTTACAGAGACATCATGTGTAGGTACTAAACGATAGATTGTTTTTCATGACAAACCAACCATAGGAGTCCGTAAGGAAGATCTTCTGCGTTCGAAACTATTCTGGTTCCAGCCGATCTTTGACAGATGTTTGCCATAAGTATTGCCACACAACGCACACTTGCACGTGGCCGAGCATGTTGAATGGGTTCTGGCAGACATAAAAAACTTAAATTTGCCATGGAATTTCCCAACACCCCGCTCCGCAGTGCCACCCCCATAAATGTACAATATGTACTCATATCCATATAGATTTTGCATGTGGAGCATGCAAATATTTTGAAAATTCTGGCCTGTCTGCTGGAGCAAAATAGCAATTTGTTCTTGTTTCGGCTGGAAAGTTCATTCGCATTTGTCCTAGAAAACTGTTAAATGCAGAAACCACACACAGCGGTCTGTCCCTTTATTTGTTCTGATAATTTATGGAAACTTACAAGAGTGCTGCCAAAACCACGCAATGGCTAAGTGACTGATACGCGAAGAGTTCAACGACCTGTGAGTAACATCACCGTAAAGATAACCCAACAGTTGGCAGACAATTGTAGAACCTACTGATCTTTTTTCGATGGCATCTATCTTCTGACGAATTCATGCTCTACTTTAAGTTATGTTCAGATGGCATCGATATGATATTATCTCTACTCTCCCCCCCCCCATACACTGATTGCATTGCCGACTAAAAACAATGATAGAGATTGAAAGCTAATCGTTATCTGCTGTCTTTCTCTCACAACTAGTACTGCAAGGAAAAAATACACACTTCTTACACACAAATATGTGCTATACAAGTGCTGGTAGACGAGATAAGGTCGACCACAGAATGTGTGTCATAAGGCCACCGCAACTTCAGGGCTCTATGCCAGAGCTATAGACAAGAAACTATACAATAGCTATACCCATCAGATAGTACTAGAATATTCTTCCAAAAAATTATCGGATAGTACAGATAATACGGATAATACTACGGATAATACTTGCTAGAACTAAAAGTTGAAGACAAAATCCTTTAAGGAAGTTCCCAGCTTTTCGGACAATAGTTCAGTTTGTTGGAAAAGTATCAATGTTTATTTGGAGTACTGTATCGTTTCTTATCAACATATTCACAAAAATGGATCACCATTGAACGCACTCCATAAACACAAACAACATTCGTTTACAAGAACTATATAAAACGAAGTGCTATTCAGACGAAATGAAATTAATGAGAGAACCATTAAAAGGCATAGAGAGGGATCTGCCAAATGATTCATCAAGTACATTGATAACCTCTAGAGTCTAGACGTATATATCTCGGTTCTATTGGGTTAATTGCAGTTTCTCCGGCACATACATAGATGTACATACATATGTACGTTATGACATCCGTTCAATAAACTACAGTCACAGAAATGAAACGAAAAATGATTTACCAAAACGACAAACGTTTTCATTATCCCAACGAGCAGCGGGAAAATAATTAAATAATACTATTTTAGTAATTATAAAGCAGACATCTATTGCCATGCCTGAGTGATCCGCCCCCTCCCCCCCCCCAGCGACCACTCGGGCGCAGCTGCGTATCTTATCTATGCAACTCTTCGCATAGTTTAGCGTTTTGTGCGTGCGCTTGTCGCACATGAATACCCATACATATGTTCATACATATATGCATATTTGTGTGTGTGTATATATATATAGGCAACAAATAAAAGATTGCATGTGCCCCACAATGCAGACACAAACAGATTCACAGACATTGCATTGAGTCGCGTCGCCAAATGAATAGACAAATATGTATGTATGCACACGCACACAAGCATGCATATGCGAGAGTGCCTGTGCATTGGTGGAGCTCTAAGCACACAAACACACACACACACACTCATAGACCAAATGCAGCGCCAACGCTGGTGGAGGCAAAGCGCGCCAACAAAATGCGAAAACTGGGACAAAGTTGAACAGACGAGCCAAGGACGGATATTAGTGCGACGCGGCGCGGTGCGGCTCGGTGCGGCGCGAACAGTTGCATGATGAAGCGACGACTGCTGCAGCAGCACGACGGCAGAGACGCCCGCAGAGACGAGGCGAAGTTGGCAGCGAAAAAGTGGAAAACAAAATGAATGGTTTGGTCCAACAGCATATACAGTGGCCACTCGATAGGATTGAAAGCTAACAAAAGTAGAAATACAACATTTAAATATTGGGGAAATCGAATAAAACGAGTGCTAAGAACTCCTCAAAAAATATAATACAAATTATAGGAAAATGTATTAAGATCGGTAAGGAACTAATGGTCTGTATAATGTTGGAGGAAGATGCGAAGAACTGCTCGCGATGCAATAAAGAATTGAGGGAATTTGAGTATCTAAGAATTTGTATACATTTTATAAACCTTTGATTTATTCATCAAACATTTTAAAAGGTTCCTCCAGCTCCCAGGGACTTGCGATTGTGATCCTTCAAGGCGATATCGGGAGTGGCCACTGTACCATTTGTCAGTATGGTTTTGGCTCCACTGAAAATGTTGTTGTTTGTTGATTACAATTTGCATGACGCCAGCGGCGGTACAGCCACCAGGGCGGATAGAAACACTTTATCTCTCTTTCTCTCTCTCTCTCTCTCTCTCTCTCCCTCTCTCGTTTAGGTTTTCCGTCTTCTTCTTTTTTTGCAGTAGCAAAATGCAATAGATGGGCTGTTGTTATTTTTTGTTAATTTTGCAGACATTTGAGCCAAAAAACAAAAAAAGCAAAAGACAAATTTTAATTAATGGTGGAAAAACGAGTTTGCCTGGTTTCCATCACCGTCACCCTAGCAGCCACGACAGCGACAGCGACAATGAATGGATTTTCCTCTAGAATTCTTTTTTCCAAACAGATTTCAGAGATACATACATACACATATATACAAGTGTGTTTCTAAACGGACAGATACGGGTACGGGTACGGGTACTCATAGAGTTCGTGTTTCTGAATGTCTCTGGGGTCTGGTCCGTGGGGTCTGTGGGGTCTGGCTCAACTTGAAAATTCTTGTTTTGGGCAAATAGCAAGCTGGAAAAAACCGGCAATCGGCCAGTGGCAAGCGCCAATGTTTAGTTCTTTTTGGCTGATCTGATGCCTTAGTCAAAACACTTAAATACCATAAATAATTGGCCGCCGTTTAAGTGCACTCGACTCGTTGCTGTTGCTGTTGCCTTTGCCGTTGTTGCGCAAAAATCTAAGCAGAAAAGCTGAAAAGCAGAGCCAAAGGAGTCGGCTTACACGCTCTGTGTGTGGCTTTTGAGGTTGTCAAGGTATTTTTTCGGTTCGGTTTGTGTTTTCTCTACGAGTCTAGGCGGCTCATTCGCGAGTTGAGTTTCATTTGTGCTGCTGACTCGCTGCGTACATACTCGTACATAAATAATGCCGCAGGCCTACTTTTTATGCTGCTGCTGCAGGGGCAGGGGCAGGTGGTATGGTAGGGCCTGCTGTCGATGTCAAACAAACAAATAAATATGCATTAACCCATTCCAATTCGGTTTCTGGCATAAAACTAGAGGAAATGTATTGTATTTTGCGAGCAAAATGTCGGGAAATATATGCCCCCTCCCTGTTTGGGGGTTCTAACGCTTCACCCCATCGGGTAGAAAATAATCTTTTTTCTCAAATTTTCCATATAAAATCCTGATTGCTTTAATGGAATCTGTGCAAATATAAAGAGATTTTAGTTTAAACCTTGACTGGCTTATACAAAAGACCTTTGGCGAATTTGAGTTTTGCAAGTCTGTCTGTCTGGCTCACGACTTACTAAGGGATTATAATTAAGTTGTGGAATACCCGCAGAAATTAAATCTCCAGAATATATATATTGCAAGCGTTTCGCCGCACATTTATGTATTAAATAAGTCAATAATCTGTACAAAGAACATTTCTGGCAATGCTGTGACTCATGTGGGAGAAAACCGTACATTTCTCCCACTCTCTGGCCATTTCTCAATCGTTTTCTCGTCCCGTCAACCTCACGTGAGGCGTATACGTGATGTTTCGGGAAACAACACAGTACATTTCGCATACGTCATGTAGGCATAAAAAGCTGACTAATTGTGAACAGAGCAGACCCATAAAGGTATCGTATTGTACACTGTGCACTAATAACTGTTAACTTTTGGCCAGCCCAATAAATCTGAAAGAAATGATCAAATTACTATGCATCGACACGAAGAGCGGCGCAGAGCGGGGGGAGCAGAGCGGTGTGGATAGCAGAGGAGGGGGAAGAATTACATCATTGGGTGAAAATGCTCAGCGTTTCGTTTAATCGACCAAAAATGGCAAATTCTTCCGCTGCTGGTGCTGTGGCTGTTGCTGTTGCGGCAGCTTCTTCGACGGTTCTCGTGGGTCAATAAACTTTCGGGCCCAGTCAAAAATTTGTATATGAGAAATTCTTTTGTTGGCAACAAAAGAACGAGCGCGTCACGTACAGCTGTGTGGGACAGGGACGGCAACAGGGAAAGAGAGAGAGCGAGTGTGAAATGTAAACATTACAGAAATGCCAGGCCATCTCCCCATCTCGCCATCTCGCCATCTCCATACCCCATCCCATCTTTATGGTGATGGTGTGGCCAAAAAAAGAAACGAGCGCGAACGATGGCCGAGGAACCGTTAGCATAGCTGGGCGCTGGGTTCCCGGCGATGGACGATGGGTGATGGGCGATGGGCAAGGGGGCTGAGCTTCTAATAACGATTAAAATATGTATTAGAATGCGGCTCTGAATGAGTGAATGAAATCGGACTTGGGCAAACTCTAACGGCATTCTACAAATATGCAAACGCAAAATAATAAGGCAGAAAGAAAGCGACAAATTACGTAGCCAGCATGCTAATGCCCCTCTCTCTAACGGCACTTCGTACAGCCGGCTAAAAGCCACGCTCCTCACAACCCGCTCCACGTCCTCTTCCTCTTCTTCTCCTAAACCGTGAGAGTGGCTGTGTGTGCTTGTGTGTGTTTCACTTGTGAAAGCTGGAAACGGGTTTTCTATTAGCATTACTTGGCGGCAAAAGAATGAAGCACGACACAACACCAACAAGAGAGAGCCGAGCCAAAGACAATCCGCTCTTTAGCGGGCAGCCGTAGTGGTAGAACCCCAACAGCACTCTGGCGCTCTCTTGGCTCTCTTACGTGGAGCTCTCCCGCTCCGACACAAGGCAGTCGGCTGGTGCATTGACCCCACATCGCGCTGACCCACTTACGAAGCTGCTTTTGCGAATGCGAATTGCCGAGGCGCGCTCGTGCCGCTACCTCGCGAACAACTTGTGCAATAGCAGCCTCGGCAGCAGCGGCAACGAACGCTGCTTCGCTCTCTGCTTTGACCGACTGCTGCGCACAGTGATTCGAGCGGGCCGCAAACCGGAATGAAATTGGTTGCTGTCTAATGAATAAGCAAAGTATATTGCATTTACTAAAAAATAAGAATAATAATAATAATAATAATAAGTAATGGAATAATATATTTACTTGATTTCTAGTAGTTGTACTCGTGAAAACTGACTTTATTCCATCTGAACATCAGAGTACATGTTTAAAAAAGAATTGAATTTAAATTCAAGCTGTTCCACTGTGTCGGAGGTATTATGTGTTTTCTTTATAGCACTGCTATAGTTTCTGGCGCTGTTATTGTTATTTTTTTTGGCTTTACGTTCGCCGCACTGCCAAAAACTGCAATTCATATGCAGCAGCTTCTCTCTGTCTCTCTCTAGCTTCTCTCTCCTCGCTCTCCTCTCTCTGTCTCTTCACACATGTCGCTGCATATTAATTTTCGTATACATTTGTATTTGTATGGGTGTTTGCTCCGTTTCTTCGGTGCTGTGCTGCTTTTTTTCGAGCATGCATTTGCAATAAAGAAGAACATATTAATTTTGACTTCTGGTTATTGCTGCACCCAGCAGAAGCAGGGCAGGGGCTGGGGTGGGGTGGAAAGCCGCGGGGCAGTGCAAATGAAATGCATATATGCAAAATATTTCAGCCTTTTCTCGTTTTCCCCAAGTGCGACTGTCCGTCCGTCCGGGTTGCCTGTGTGTGTGGTGTGTCAGTTGTTGGCGGTTTCCCATTCAGAATTTATTTTATTAAGCGCTTTTTGGTCAGCGTTTAATTTTGTTTGCTGCGCGAAGGAGCTGCTGGTGTCGCAGCGGCCAGTGTGACGTGTGACGCGTGGAGCTGCCTGGAGGAGGCAAACTTGTTGGTTGGTCAACAGCCACTGCAGGTTTTCCTCTGTCACGCCGCCTCTTTCTCCTCTCCAAAAGCACTTGATTAACGGTAACTGGTTTTCCTTCTGCATCGGACCGCAGCGCGTGTGCGTGTGCGTGAGCGGAACACAAGTGCAGGGATGATTCGATATTACCCAATAGCTGACTGGGTGCGAATCCATTCGCGATGCTGCACACGGTATCGGTTTGATAATTGCCCATCAAATACATATGTACAAATTAATCTACTACTGCATCAATCGTTGATCGCTTTGTAATGTAGTAAACATTTTAGCAATATGAACTAAATCAAGGGCAAAGCTTAAACGGCAGCATAGTACGCTGAACTCGGTACAGTGTTGACCCTACCAACACCTAGTCAATAGTCATATTCCTAAGAAATAACTAAAGACCAACAAAAAAGATATAATAGATTTTCAAAATGATTGTTATGTGAATATTTTGTGGAAAACCGTACCGAATGAATCCTCTTCTATTCATTATGTTCTTGGCTCTACTCCTTAAAAGTCGTATATTTCCAATATCTATCATACATGTCATAAGAATCTATTTATAAGAATCTATCAAATAATACATAGTGTATCCGTGAGACACAATTAATTCAACGTGTTTTTTGGCTTCTACCTTTTTCGAATACGCGTAAACAAACAAATTTCAACCAATATTTGCTTTCATTTCAAGAAAAGTATGTCATACATTTGTTTTCTCGCCGACTATATGTACATTGCACAGAAATGGCAAATAAAACAATAAAATGTATATCATGACACACTTTTCCGAAGCCGTATTCAACAAATATGTATGTATATGACAGCGGTATTTGTTAAACCCAATTTTGATAAAGTTAGGTTAAGCAAATACGACATTCCTGCGAATTCTAGATGGATGGTGTAAAAGTCAGATTTGGAGACGGATACTAGTCGTCACAAAATCACTAGATCTCTGATTGTCATTAAAATAAATTTCATATTAGAAGAAATGTTCTTAAGTACATTACAAAAGTAACTTAAAAGATTTCATTTGATATATTGGTGATATTTTCTTTCAAAAGATGTCGATAATTCTGTTCTATCAGAAATATCGGTCCTAAATTTCTTCGTGGTATTTTATAAATTTATGCTTTGATCGGTTAATAATTAATAATATTAATTTATTTTTCGGTCCAGTAATGTAATTTTTCTTTCAAAACCCTTGCGGGTTCTAATGAATGTCGTTGCATTGAGGTTTCTTTTCAAAACGTAGTTAATACATAATCGTACAAGTGTAACCGCTATCCGTTGAATTACCGATTTCATGGACTGCATACAAATGAGCTTAAAGCGCCCTCCCCTCGCCACTACCCCCGCCACTGCTGTGCGGAGGCACGGAGCTTTGCATATTCATTGACTGAACATAGCGGTATGTGCGCCACTCTGCCTCTCTTTCCGCCGCTCTCTGGTGCAGTGCAGCTACCGCCGTCTTATCTGTCGAGGCCCCATAAACACGCACAGGCAGGGCCGTACTTCAGGCTGAGAAGATAAAGATTTATGTTGGGCTTTTGGAAAAGCCGTACAAAGCCATTCCATTTCCCCCAGTGTTTCGTAATGCCCGAGAATCATACAACTTTAAAGCGCTTTAAGTGACCCCGTCACCCGTCACCCTCCACCCACCAACCACCACCCGCCACAGCCCAATACATGGCATAGCCCACTGGTGACGACACACATTTTGAGCGAGCCAACGACAATAATTAAATACATAGCTGGCCCTCGGTTGCATTGGGAGAGTGCTTTCGGCTCTCTTCGCTCAAACACATCGCGTAGTGTATTAAGAGAGCCAGCAAAGAGAGCCCAGAGCTAAGAGTAAAGAGCGGAGAACTTTCCTTTCGATTCTGTTTTGGTTTTCTTTTCCTCCGCTCGCTGAGAATGTTTACGAGTGTGTGCATCGGTATCTGTGTGCTTGTATGCCTGCCCGTGTGCGCTGTGAGATACTGCCGTGCGGGGAAGGTTCATTGACACTTGAAAAACATTCAGTCAGTCACTCACACTCTCACACTCTCGCACAGGGAGACTGACAGTCACAGGCTCTCTCCCGCTGTCGCTCATCATCTGTCACACATTTCTCCGATCCGATCCGAGCAGCGGCTGGCTTGCCTGGCACATTTTTCAAGCCGCGTTGTGTTTTGATTATACCACGTCTCTGCTGCTGCTGCTGCTGCTGCTGCTGCTGCCGCTGCTGCTGCAGCGTCTGTGTTTGTCAGCGTTTGGTTCAGCGCGCAGCGTACGTTCATCTCATCCTCGTGGGTAAATACGCAAAAGCGCCTATATTACACAATGGTCTCCACCAGACGAGACCAAGCTGCTCTCTCGCTCTATCTTTCTCGTTCGCCTATAAGTGCAGCACTGTCCGACAAACTTTGGGAGCGCGGCGGTAATGTAACATATTGCATTTGATTCTTCTGGTACAAATTAAAACTTAAAATATGCTGTATAAATTAATTGAAAATCAAAGCAAAACGAAATGCTCTCAATTCTGTTGTGTTCGCCGCTTTGGTATCCAACATTTTGTCGGCTAGTGTGCGCTGCTGTAAACTGCAGCAAATTCTCACTTTGAACCAGTTCTCAACCAACGATGCCGCACTGCTCTGCCGTAGTTGATCAGGAAGTTGCATCATCGCTGAAGGGATTGCAGCAGGGGAACCCCAAACAGCTGTCGCACTACTATACCTTCCCCTTCCTCTCCGTGCCCCTGCTCCGTGCCCCTCTGCGGTTCTTTTTGTCTGGGCAGACAAGTGGCTTAAGGTACACGGGCATTGTGTTGCACGGATAATACATTACACTATTGCGCAATAGTTCCTTGGGGTCGATTCGGCATTGTCTGGACTCCGACAATGGTGGAGGGGGGCAGTGGGAAATCCATTGACTGGAGTTGCGGGGCGTTTTCTATTGGGATTGGTTTTTGTGGCTATACGAAGGGCATGGAAGCGGTTTCTATCCCAATCTAAAGACAGCCTTTAAATCAAATTACTTTTCAAGATATTCCCAAATGGGTTATAAAATAGCGGAAAGATTTACTCCGAGAACAGCTTCTCCCTAAGTGGAAGAAAAGGGATAACTTTTTACAACTTTTTTGCTTTACAAGAATCAACAAGCAGGCGATGGCAGATACTCTGACACCATTTATGATTAAAGAACGTTATCTTAAATTACACATTAAAGAAGATTTGTCTTTGGTAGCACAAGTGTCAAAGGAGGATAGATGGACCAATTTATTGTAATTACGGCAAAGGGTACGGAATAATTCATGGTCGGATCAGTTAGAAAGATAGAGTAGAAGATGAAGAGGAAAGTATTGCCCATTCGGGCGGGACGAAACCGCAATACCAATAAGACTGATGAAAAGTTTAGTCCTACGGCTTTCCAGAGGGTGGATGTTAATAAGACGCAGCCGACTCTATATAACTATAATTGCAGTATTTAATAGTATTCTAATTCAATATTCGAATCTGTCTATTCCAGCTCAAATTGAGATAATTCCATGCAAAGTCTGCGGCGATAAGTCATCGGGAGTGCACTACGGCGTGATCACCTGCGAGGGCTGCAAGGGGTTCTTCCGCCGCTCGCAGAGCTCCGTCGTCAACTACCAGTGTCCGCGCAACAAGCAATGTGTGGTGGATCGCGTTAACCGGAACCGCTGTCAATACTGTAGACTGCAAAAGTGCCTAAAGCTGGGAATGAGTCGGGATGGTAGGTGGCTGCTCCGTTCCGGAGAGTTCGGAAGGTGTTGATGCTCTCATAATGACCTCTTCTTTGCAGCTGTAAAGTTCGGCAGAATGTCCAAAAAGCAGCGCGAGAAGGTCGAGGATGAGGTGCGATTCCACCGCGCCCAGATGCGGGCCCAGAGCGATGCGGCTCCGGACAGCTCCGTGTACGACACGCAGACGCCTTCGAGCAGCGACCAGCTGCACCACAACAGCTACAACAGGTGCAGTATGACCGATATGAGAATGATCCTCCATATTGATGCGTTTGTGTGCACCACCCGACCCCCATCCTGCTTCTGCTCCTGCTTTCACTTCCATTTCCACCATCTTTATCTCTTCTCTGGTCTTCTCTTTCTTTTCATCCCTGCCCCGTCCTGCAATGCTCCTCTTGTCACTCAGCTACAGCGGCGGATATTCAAACAACGAGGTGGGCTACGGCAGTCCCTACGGCTACTCGGCCTCGGTGACCCCCCAGCAGACCATGCAGTACGACATCTCGGCGGACTACGTGGACAGCACCACCTACGAGCCGCGCAGTACAATAATCGATCCCGAATTTATTAGTCATGGTAAGTGGATCCCATCCATAGGAATGCTTTGCCCCTCATAATGATAAATGATAAATCGATACCCTGTATTTCAGCGGATGGCGATATCAACGATGTGCTGATCAAGACGCTGGCGGAGGCGCATGCCAACACAAATACCAAACTGGAAGCTGTGCACGACATGTTCCGAAAGCAGCAGGTGAGAGATGGGATGCGATGCCCCCGCCCAAAAGTATGCCACATAAATTGCAAATACTAATCGTACTACTTGTACTCCCATAGGATATATCGCGCATTCTCTATTACAAGAATCTGGGCCAGGAAGAACTCTGGCTGGACTGCGCCGAGAAGCTGACGCAAATGATACAGAATATCATTGAATTTGCGAAGCTCATACCGGGATTCATGCGCCTGAGTCAGGATGATCAGGTGAGAGCCATACCCATACAAATACCCTAACTGTCCTCTGATTGATCAAATGCTAAATGGATGCTTCTTGCCCAGATATTACTGCTGAAGACGGGCTCCTTTGAGCTGGCGATTGTTCGCATGTCCAGACTGCTAGATCTCTCACAGAACGCGGTACTCTACGGCGATGTGATGCTGCCCCAGGAGGCATTCTACACGTCCGACTCGGAGGAGATGCGTCTGGTGTCGCGCATTTTCCAAACGGCTAAGTCGATAGCCGAACTCAAACTGACTGAAACCGAACTGGCGCTGTATCAGAGCTTAGTCCTGCTCTGGCCAGGTAAGTTGAATCACTCGTGAATCCCACCTTGCCATTGGCTCACTTCGAACTCTGTTTGTAGAGCGCAATGGAGTGCGTGGTAACACTGAAATACAGAGGCTTTTCAATCTGAGCATGAACGCAATAAGGCAGGAGCTGGAAACGAATCATGCGCCGCTCAAGGGCGATGTCACCGTGCTGGACACACTGCTGAACAATATACCCAATTTCCGGTAGGTATTCGTAGTGCGTCTAAGTAGATCCCTCCTATATCCATGTACCTGTGTATAATCGGTAATCTTTAACCGGATCTTTGCAGCGACATCTCCATCTTGCACATGGAGTCGCTGAGCAAGTTCAAGCAGCAACATCCGACCGTGGTATTCCCGGCGCTGTACAAGGAGCTGTTCTCAATAGATTCGCAGCAGGATCTGACATAACAAGAACAGCAACAGCTCATGGAGACGTCCGCGGATGATGTTGCTGAGGATGTGGGTGCCACGGGGTGTACCCTGCCCCATGAACCTGCCCCTGCCCCTGACCCTGCCACGCAGCAGTCGCTGCTCGTGGACTGATCACAGGACAGCAGCAGGAAAAATAGCAACAGCAGCAAATACAACAACTTTATCATGATTTAAGCTAGCATACAACCAAGGATGTGATCCTCGCCAAGGACTCACTTAAAAAAAGAACTCTATATATATATGCATATATACATTATATATGACAGAGCGAAAGAAAGAGAGAGAGAGAACGCAAGGGAAGGGAAAATATTTCAAAAATATTTGTTACTCAGTTAAGACTTTTTGCTTCATAGAGAAACCAATTGCATTTCGAGCAAGGGGCTTCAAGTTTTCGATTTTCGAGGTTACGCATCCAGTCCCGGTCCCACACCCATCAACCCCATCAGGTTATCCCACGAGTATCCCCAGGCAAGCCCTGACCAAGTACTTAAAGATTCAATGACGACAGACCCATGCCCTCTGCTCCACGCACACGCCCAAGCCCAGGCCCACGCCCAAGCCCACGCCCACTCCCGCCTAGGTTTTCTTCGCCTTTCGTTGTAAACTGAAGAGTACATATGTATGTGTATTATATATGCAGGAGATGTATGTATAACTATGTCTTATCGGCTATGTGCACGCATATAGGCCGTATTTCTTTGTAAACAACAAAATCGAATATCTCGGAAAATGTGTTCTTATAATTATATTGATTAATGCAATTACAATATATTTACAATTTACCGTTACGTTTTTACATTTTACATTAGACGATGACGGAGAGGATAGAATAAACGGATAAGCGGATAGGAGGATAAGAGAATACAGAATCGAGAGAAGAAAGCGGAATGCAGAAAAACAAATAAGAAAATTCAAGCAAGCACATAAAAGTATGCAATATTTTGTTTAAAAACAATTTTTTATTAATTTCTTATATATAACATAATTACGTACATACACACACACACGTATATATAGCACTATATATATACAAATATATATATATATATATATATATATACATGATAGACAAATCCCAATCCGGTTCCAAGGTTTAGTAAAAATAAAGAAAAAGATAAAACAACAAGAAAAACCAACAATTTTTGATATGAAATCCTACGCATAATTACGAAACTTTTATTGTTTATAAGATAAAAACTTAAATACAAAAACAAAAATTAATAAATTAAAACAGACTGACGGACGGACCCTGACAGCATGCCCCCCTCACCCCTCGCCCCACGCCCCACTCACGCCTTCACAAAGCCCAAAAAACAAATAAATAAAAAATGAAAGAAAATCTTCAAAAATTAGAAAGACAAAAGAAACGGCAACTTTTTGGTTGATATATACATAAATATATATACATTTATATAACTGACTGACTTTACAAAGACGATACACACACACACAGAAAACATGCTTACATTATATAAATTAGTTAAACTTAGTAAATAAAGAAACCAACAACAAAAACAATTGGATAGTAGGTGATAATTGGTGTGTCTTAAATACCCCCCCTACCCATCCCTTTTCCCCCTTCCCACTCCCGCTTATGCCCCCCCTTCCCATCAGCCTGCTACACTGTCATTTTGTACTAAATTTTAAATTAAAACAAAATCAAAATAGTTTTTGGTGAACGTAAAACAAAAATTCATCAGGCAGGCATAATTATTAATTACCATTAATTATACGAGTAACAAAGGAAAATTATGATTAAAATGTATACACAACAACAACAAAAACAAACAAAAAAAAAAACAAAAACGAAAAAATACCAATAAATTACATTTTGCAATTCCACAAAAAAAACTAAACAAAAATATATAGAAAAGCGCAGAAATAATTTTTGTGAGTTTTCGCTGAGATCCTTTCCACACCCACACCCACAACCACACACACACACAACCGCGCGCAGCAAAGCTTACACTAGCCAACATAGAACTGGGGACAGGGACGACAATTTGTACTTCAATTGCGAAACTCTGTGGGTTTTTGGTGCAGTCAATCGATTGGACGAAATTTCAGTTCGACATTTTTGGCCTTAGAAAAATAACAGATATAAAAAGTAAAAAATAAAAAATAAAAAATAAAAAACAAAAAACCAATTGAATGAAACTAAGAATACTTTATATATATACAAACCACATATACATTATAGCGAATACGGAACTAGTTTTAGTTTATACAAAGCAAGGGAGCAGCTTTCAAACTTGAAATAAAACAAAACAAAACAAAACAAAACCAATCCAATCCCCAAAACCAAACTTTGTTAAAAACTAAATACAGAAAGGAGGAAAGAGGACGAAAGCTAATCTATTAAATAATATACAGTGACGTTGAGTTGGCTAGAGCGGAGGACGCGGCAACAAAGTGTATCTATATATGATATATGATATATATATACAAGAAACAAACACATATATAGATATATCTACTGTTAACTTTTTACGCTAAGTTTTTAGTGAGAGAAATGGTTAAATTTTTAAAGTAAAACTGAAAACTGAAAGTGGAAAGTGGAAAATGGAAAACGGAAAGCGGAAAACTGTAAACTGAGAGCTCGACAGGTGTAAAATGAGTAAATTAAATATAAATTTAGCATACATATACATATATACGGCATACTGATTATGTTACGATATTTACATTTATATAAAGAAAAGATGCAACAAGCCCCGGAACTCCCCTCTGAGTAAAATATTAAAATCAGCAGCAGGAGGAGCTCTCCGGGTCCCAATAAAATAGCAAACCGAAACCAGGAGAAGGTAAACAGAATTCATTATATATACAAGCAACCTCTTCTCTACATACGAGTATATGAAAGAAAGGCATTATACATATATGATATAAGATTAAGTAGCTCTAGGCCGACTGTTGCACACATATATACATCTCACCCACACACACAGACACACCCTCACACCCACACTCACAAAACCTCTGGCATATGCTAATGAGGGCCCTCTGGCCGCTGCCCATGACAGATACAAATGATCATCCGCAAGGAGTCACCCACAAACACACACACACACACACAAAAAACATTCTCTAAAAGGTGTACAAAAAAGCAATATAAACACTGTGAAGGGATGGGATGGTGATGGAAGTGAATGCTAGCCACAGTGGACATTGTCCAGACTGATCCAATGGGCCCGATAAAAGCCGAGTTCTTTATTTCTACTACGCTTCTTTTCAAGCATTGGATTCTGAAGAGATTCTCCACACGCATACATATGGTACAGGCGGCATATATTCGATTTCAGATCTCTCGGAATTTCCCGGAGCTGTTCAGATAGTTGAAAAATGTAATGCATCCGTGATTCGGTCATAGTTTTTATCTAGCCTATGTTTAGTGCATCTTAGTCAATCTTCTTATCCTGCATCTAAAATATTTTCACCATTTAGACACCCCACAGATTGGCTTTAAGTTTTTTCCTCATCAGGAATGCTCACTGTACTTCGTTATTAGTCTTTACTTCTACTGTTTCCTACTGTCTTGCATGCTCCCAGGGGCTCAGTGCACTCTCATCGACTCTTTTCAGTCCGTGGCTGCACAACGTGGCGTATGCGCAACTTCTTTTCTTTCTGGCTCCCAGCCCCGACCTTCCGACGATACCAAAAATTTGTTATTTATATTTCAACGAGCAGGGCTCGAAGCATGTTTAATTTCAAACAATTCTATTGCGTTTTTTAATGCCCAAACACGAAAAAGAAAACGAAAATAAATAAATCGGAGATCTGTAGCCAATACAATCCAATATTTACGCAGACCAGTTGTAAACAAATCGGTACGAGTAGTGGAAGGGTCGGACAGAGGGTAGTGGCACACGAATGTATGTTGCATAAAACAATAATAAGACGAGGAAGAAGATGAAGGATGAAGATGAATCATGAATCGAAGTATCCGGAGACATGGTACTCCACACGAGTACATATACACCCATCCCAAACACAATCGAATACGAATGAAACCGATTCGTTATTCATATGAAAATTCACACACTCACACACACACACACATAGACACGGATGTAGTTTTAGTTGATTAGGCGAATTCGTTTTTATATATTTGTAAATTGTTTTTAGGTAAATCGAATTATATACAAACATAAATCATACATGCATACATGCTATGTATGATCCAGATTATATATAAACTATGTCATACTGCATTATGGTTATTATTATGATTGAACGATTCAAATGATTCATGATTCTTGATACCGGAAAGGGCGAGCATCAAATGGAAAGACCGCAGGCGAAAAACTCGGTAAAAGGCTGGAAAAGCCGTTCGAGAGGCAGGAGTGCAGAAGTAATTCAATTCATTCTTAACAATAAAATGTAATCTGAATTATACAAAACCAAAAAAACAAAAAGCAAAAACAAAAAAAATCCAAAAGAGAAAACAAAAGAAAATCATAAAGAAAACATTTTGCACAGTTTTACTTTGAAGGGGGGAAGGGGATGCAAAGACTGAGCAACAGTTTGATTGCCTTTATTATTCTCATTGTTCAATTAAAATGAAGAAATTTCATTAATTGCCCAATGGCATTGTTCGATGTCCGATTTTGCATTTATAATCCACGTCAATGAAAAGCCAATCAATTCCAAATGGGACTCCGCACAGCGGCAATAGTCGGACTGTCGGACAGCCGCGGAAGCAAAATCCGACTGATCTGCCCAAGGGGGTATTTATGAGGGAATCGAATCCGATCAATGAACTTAAGTTCGGAGGTAAGTGAGTTATCGAATGCGTTCCCACGGAGGAAGCCAGTAGATCCCAGGGATCCCAGCTGGGCCAGGCTATATACATAGATGTAAGCTTCAGGCAATAATCTGATTGACATGTTTTAAAGAAATCCCACTGAGATCCAAGTGACAATCCCTTTCAGTCCTTCTGGCAATCTGCCATCAAGTGGCCACTCTCAAAGTCAATAAACTCAGTAAAGTCATTGAAATAGAAGTTATTTGAATCAATAAATACTCGCATGAAATAACATTTCAATATCATGCTAAACTGTTGCCTGGCTCAATCAGTAAAGGATTCATATGCCAACTCTAGTCGTGAGGGCCACCTGATGCTTGGCAAAACCCCTCACAACTTTGTTTGTGTGTCTTGGGAGTGGGAAGGGCTTCATTTCTGCCAAGTTCAGCAAACTTTTGTGGTTCAGCAGGACGAGTGGACAATTGTCTAACTCGCATTTGATAGCCATAAATAAATGCACCCCGCCGCCTCACCACAACCCTGCAGTCAGTCTCAGTGGCCATAAAAACGTGCCACACACACAGGCCGAAAGAGAGAGAATCTCGTACGAGAACAGCCACAGCAACAGCAATTGAAGCATTAACAACTACAACAACGACACCTGCGCGCCCCGTTAAAGGCAAATCCATGTTTGGGGTAAACTAAAACTTGGCCGCACTTGCCACATTGAGGCATTGGGAAGAGTAGATTTATGGCCACATATGTATGTAGTACACGTTGCGGCTTTCTGTGGCAAGGTCGCCTTTGATGAAGTCAGCAAAGCAAATAGTTTTCCCTGCGAGTTCCCCTTGAACGTTATCGGATTCATAGGAAGCTGAGCATTGGATTTCCATTTGTGATTTAAAGGCCAAATGGGAGGAGACTTGCTTATATCATCAAATTGTTGTATATCCTACATCCTTCTCAAACAAAAGTAGCCTCCTCTATGAGTCTGGCTCTACAAAGTCCAGGTCCCTCTGAAGGACAGAAAGGCGCTACGCTTCAGGCCTTTTGGTAGGTCTTCAGCTGGAATCTACTTTGTTTTCTTTCTGAAATACAGGTCGATAAGAGCTCCATTCAACATTATGGATTCCTAACAGATTTTCGTGATTTTGGCAATGTCAAAACCATGAAAGAAATGAAAATTGTTTCAAATTTATTTTGCGAAAAAGCGCAGACATTGAAATATTCAGCAACCATAAGTGCCGTGCGTCTTTTAAGCTCGATTTTTGATCAAAGCCCCATGTAATCTAGGCTTTTGGCTCGCGGGGCTCTCTCCCCAAAGGGGACCGGACCCGGCCGGCCCCCGGCTGGATGAACTCCTCGGTTTTGGCCATCAATTATGTACAAAGATGAAGCGGGAAACTCTGCTCGGCCCGGCTCGAATATGCAAATACATAATACATGAAATTTTCACTTTGTTTTTGTTGCTTGTGTTTCGTTTTTTTATCCATTTTGCGAGTTTTTTTGTGGATTGGTTTGGCTTTGCAATTTTAACGCGCTTCCGTCAATTAAATTCGCGAGGCGTAACTGGTAAACTGGTAAACTGGAAAATTGTGTCACACACAAACCACACCCCAAGCCCCAACCCGCCCCGGTCCAACAATGGCAGTTTATGGCGATTGGGGGTGGGGTGCAGTGGGGCGCGTGGTGATGTGGCGATGCACATGAATGTTGCACGTTGCACATGCGGTGGCGCTACTGCTTGTTGTCCGATGATCGACATAGTTAAGTGAAAATTTATTGCAGAAGGAAATGGCCGGGAAGAAGCAGACGGCCGGGGCGGGGAGACTGGGATACAACAGGCCTGATGTATCGGTTTCCGGGGCTTAAAGTTGGATAATCCCTGCCGGCACGGTCGGGCTGAAGTGAAAGGCGATTCGGTTCGGTTCGGTACGGTTCGGTACGGTTCGGGCCGGGTTAACAACATGTTAAGCAAAGTTTGGCCATTGGTTTGCTTTTGCTGTTGCTGTTGGCCATCTCCAATATTTATCTCTGGGTAAAGTTTTTCCCCTTTCCCATTTGGCCTTGTGCCAGTTTTCCGTTTTGGCTCCCCTCCACCGCCGCCTCCAATAAATACCCCGCACAAATATTGACGCAGCGTTTTTGATGGAAAGGCTCTCAGTCGGTTGCACTTGACTTGACTTGACTCGGATCGGCCCCGGACTGGATGTGATTCGATGTGGTTTGATTGGATTTGATTTGATTTGATTGCTGCCACCATTCACTCGAATGTGGTGCTAATGACCCGATACCAGCCCCGGGCCGGGGCCACCGGCTGGGGCTTGCACCTTGTAGGCAATTAATTTTGACACTTTTCGCAAATGCGAAGACCTGGTGGAAAACCGGTCAGTGCTGCGATCATATATCATTCCTATTTTCTGATTATATCATCAAAAAATGCCTGCTAATTGCCGAAAAGTGCGGAGAGGTGCAGAAAACAGTCCCCAACAGTCTGCAGACCAATAAAGCGGAGTATCTGAAAGTTATATCATGTCAAGCGGAACAGCAGCGACAGGCAGAAAAGAAAACTAGCTGGATGAGCCAGACCAGCCGAGACCCGGCCATGCAACACCGCGAAGACAATGACCAAGTGTCGTGCCGGTCTGGATTTGTGATTGTTATGCAACAGCAGCGCGAAACCAGTTGATTAGCCAGCCGAAATGGCTGGAATGGCTGAAATGGCTGAAATGGCTGAAATGGCCCAAATGGTGCGCTTCCTGCATTACTCTCGTCGCGTCAGCCAGCGGCAAGAATGGCCAATCAAACGAATTGCCATCGTGTTGCACATTTAAATTGCAACCGGGGAGAGGCGGGTGGGGGTGTGTAAGGGCGCAGGGCACTTGACATGACGACATATTTCAGCGCACAACTCAATTTACGACAAACGTCCCGATCCGAGTCCAAATGTCTAACCAGGAAGCTAACCAAATCCTTGATGCATTTGAAACTGCAACATTGTGCCGGCGCCGGCCCCCCCATCCCCACATCCGCACACCGCCCCTGCGGTGGCCGGCGGCTGCCTGGCAGCCAGACCGACATAATCGCTGCGTTTAACTCAGGCAAAAGCTTCAATTACACTTACATCTCTCTCTGTCTCCCTCTGCTTGTGCTCTCTCTTTGTCTGCCTGTTCGGTGGCTTTTTGACTGCGACAGACAGAGATGGGACGGTGACAGATGGAGAGAGAGAGGGAGAGCGGGAGAGTGAGGCTTGTGGCTTTGAGCTTGAGTTGTTGCTTTTGATGTTTCTTTGGGTTTTCTTTTGGCTTTGGCTTTGGCTTTGGTTTAGTTGTGGTGAGTTTTCATGATAGTGATAGCCAGGGTGGCAGGGCACCCTACTCGGCATATTGGAGGCCTGCGGAAACAGAGATTTAGGTACATTCTTCTGGGATTATCTGGGACTAATAAACATCTCTGTCTGTAATCCCAGGAAGGCACGTGCATGTAATTCCAATTTATTTTCCTTTGCCATACTTGGAGGAATCGATCGGCTGCAGCGCCTTGGCCGCGTCGGTGCGAGCCGCAGCCCCTTGGAACCGTTGAAACCTGGGCTGACGTCCGTTGGCCGTGCCGCAAGTCTGGACCTGCCGGGCGGGTCTCGGTTTGTCGCACTCGCTGCCCCTCCGTTGGGGCAGTGTTTTTGTTTTTTGTGCCGTGTTTCCACTCCGGCAACTTCGTGTCACTCCATTGGCCCGCTCTCGCTCTCGGTTGCCAGTTGTGGCATGCTTCACTGTAGCAGCAGCAGCAGCGGCAGTGGCACTCATAATTTTTTTCTTCGCTTTTTGCTTCATATTTAAGCGGCTGCAGGCGGCAGGTCCAACAGCAATTTCGTTTCCACACGCGTCGACGATGGTTAACCAAAATCCGCGCTTTTAATCCAATCCAATCAAACAACAGCATCAGAAGATACGAATTAATCCGCGAACAACAATGCATTTGCCCCAAGGAGTAAGTGTTCCATTGAGCGTAGTCCTCCCTGCGCCAAAGAAAAGGTCTATGAAAAAGCCAGTGCAAAATACTCGAAATAAAAAAGTGAAAAAAACAAATATGCATGCAGTAAACCTTGTATAAATTGAACTCCCCTTAGAAAGTCCGCCAAAAAAAAGTGGCCAAAAAATACGAGAATAAAAAACGCTCCATTTTGCAACGAAGTTTTCTTCAATCGCGCGTGAAATGAGTAAAACATAACAGAAACAGAAATGATGAAATGAAATGGTCAAAACCACAAAAAACATAATTGGTTTTTTACGATCGAACATGAAAAGAACTCTCCGTTGGCCCATAAACAGTTAATTCAACCAAATTGTGCAACAAAGGGAAAGTCACTTTGCCGAAGGGGCACCACCAGTGGGGCGGGCATGAGGATATCCATTCAAAGACATTATTTGGAGCCATTCCTTGAATATCGAAGTCATGATTAAATAATTTACCAATCTTTTGCTTAAGGAAAATGGTGGCAATTTATCCCAGTCCTCATGGATTTAAATAGTTTAAAACTCCTCAACTTGTAGATTAAAAACTCATTTGTTTTGTTTTATGTTTTCAACAAAAATCTCCCCCATCAAGAGGCTCTGCTGTTTTTAAAATGGGACTTCCAAAGAAAATTATTCCGGATTTTCGCAGCTCAACGGAAAACCATTTGATAAAAAGATTTGAAGGATCCGAGGGGAAGCCCCAAAACGGCTTGACCTCCACCCCCATCGTCCTTCTCGTGCTGCTGACAGCTTCTGTCAATGCCCCATCAAAAGCAGTCGGCCGAGGAGGAAGGCGATCGGCCAGGCAGGGAGAGTGGAGGTCGGGATGGTCCTTCTTCTAGGCATTATGATAATTGTGTCGCGTGGGGAAGCAGGACGTAACCCCGCATGTACTGTACTGGACCGAATCGTAATCCTTGTACTCGTTTCCTTTCAGGCGCTGAGCTTTCTCTTTATCACTTGCGTGATGTTCACGCTGGCTGGCGGCCATCCATCAAGCGACAAGCTGAAGTAAGAGGCAGTTCCCACTCCACCGAAGTGCCTGGCACGCCTTTAACGACACACTTCGTGCCACATGAAGCTGATGAGCATATCCCTTCCATTACAGGATCCGCATACACGTGCCGGTGAAGCACCACACACATATCCACACGAAGACGGTCATTAAGAAGGTCCCGTTGCCCATTCCAGTACCGGTCAAGGAGCACCACGAGCCGCCCAAGAAGCACCACAGTCGCAGCCACCACCACCACCACGAGCACCAGGAGGACGAAATGGACGACGACTTCGAGGGCTACGAGTATCCCGTGAAGGCCAAGCGACGCACGCGGCATCCCTTTGTCTGAGTGTCTGCAGGGGCAGGAACCACCCACAAGAGGCCCCAGCCGCCGCCCCCCGCCCCCCACACTCCACGCAGCGGGGGAAATGGAATCAAATGAAATACAATTTACGCAGATTAAGGCAAATACGAGTATAAACCAAAATACGAGCCAGCATGAAGGCGAAACATAAAGGAAAGGAAGGACAAAACAATGGAAGGAAGGAATGAATGAAGAAAGAAGGGGAAGTCTGGGTCTGATTTGTCACTGGTTTTTAGTGTGTAAGCAGAGTAAAAAAGGAAGAAGGAGTAAAAGGAGGCGCCACACACACTTCTGTGCAATAAAGTAAACAAATATTACATTTAAGCACCATTTAAAGCCACGTCTTAAAGTCCATTCTCTGGGGTGTTACTCGGTTTGGGTATTTCAGCCAGGCCAGGCCAGGCCAGAGATGCTGGAACCCCAACCATATGGATTTGAGCACGATCGAAACTGTAAGCTCTGGAACCTTTATGGCAATTAGCAAATCCCACGAAGTTTGGAACAGGACGCGAAACGTACAAGATGTTTCACTGAGTTTCTACCCAATTTCTTGGTGATCTTATGAGCCATAACTCTAGCCGGATTGATAGTTCTACTATAAATCCTTTTTTGTTAGAGTTCCGTTCAAAATCCCTTTTCCGATTAAATAAATTTCACAAGAATGCAAATGTGTTTAGGTTTAAGGTTTCTCTTCCATTTTCTCCCCCGTTTCTAGACGCATTCTGGCCTTGGAGGAGCATTGCAGGGACATGTTCGACGGAAAAGTTCTGAAAATCAGGAATTTCCGTCGTGTGGCCTGAATCTGAAGCCCGGAAAACCAACAAGATTTAAATTGATTGAATTGAGCATCTGCAGCTGTTGCTGTTGCTGTTGCTGCCGACGCCTGCACCTTCTGTGGGATATTTGTGCATAAATAAATGAAGGAACAACAGCGGAACCAACAGCAAAGTAAACTAAGGGCCGGAGATGTTTGTAATGATGTTGTGGCTCCCCGAATCATCTGCCCCGGCAGCGCCTTGGAGTGGGGCCGAGCCCGAGCCCTGGCTTATGCCATGAAATATGCATGCTCAGCTGTGTCCCTCGGTCTCCGGTTATGTTTCTGACTCTGTGGCTGGAGCCGAGTCCTGAGCACGTGCTGGGAGGCCGTCTAGTCAACAGAAATGTTAAAGAATGTCAACAACCGCTTTCCATGCACGCCGCCTGTTGCCCGAGCAAGCAAACATCCCGGGGCGGCAGCTGTTGATAGCTCATTTCCACGACTTTAGCGCCACTCAAGTGCCAGCCACTCAAAGCACAAGCACAAGCACAGGCAGGAGCAGAGCGAAAGCGAAAGCGAATAACAAATGCCACTCATCATGTAGAGCCACTCAATTTACTGGCTCCACCGCCCACCCGCCGCCCAGCACTCAGCCGCTCATTGGGGGGGAAATCGGTTTAGCCGGGGGGGAGGGGGTCTAATTAATACACCCGAACACAGCGAGCATCCCACAAACATAGCATACTTGCACGCCACACCAAGCAGTGTCCGTGCAAGTGTGCAAGCAGCGAAGAGAAGAGAGCTTTTGCTGGTTATGCTGGCCACTAATCGACTGGGAGAGCGAGCTGCAGCTCCAGGAAGCTTTTACTCGATCAGAGGCTGTGCAAAACACACACTGGTGTTTATCGAAGCGACGCGTCGGAGCCAGAGAGCAGGGAAAGCTCCAGGTAGCTTTTCCTCGATCAGATCAGGTTTTACAAAGCCCTCCGTTCCCGCTTCCCAACCACTTCCCACTTCCAGCTTCCAAAGGAAACAATTTGCATTGGAGAGCGTTTTGGAAGGCATCCAAATGAGTAGCCTTTGTGGCCATGCCTTCTTTAATCAATCAGTAGAGCTGATAGCGTTGGTAATTCTTAGAAGCAATAAGACCTCATTACCAGACAGAGACTCTGCAGCGATCTCTTCGAAACTTTTGCGTAATTTGTCGAGCTAGGGGCAGACAGTTCACCGCAGGACCTTCAACCGTGCGTCTGGACTGCGGTAGTACAAAACTCCGCCACTCTGTGGGTGTCAGGCACATATATTTACTTAGCTTTTCGTGCTGGGGCTCCGGCGCTCTGGCGCTCCGGTTCTGGTGTCGTTGTTTGATTTCGGCGCTTCTATTTGATTAGGCCGCCTAAGCGGGCTACGTGCCCGGGTTAATTTGCGGCCCGAAGTGTTGGCTGAGGGTGCGAAAGTCTCTGCTAATGTGTGCGTGTATCTGTGTATCTGTGTTGATGTTTGTGCTGGTGCTTGTGGTGACAGCAAATAAATCGCACGCATGTACCCACCCCCCACAAACACAAACACACACACACACAAGCACTTGCAATAACAAAAATAGAAAAATTGTGCATACCACGCATAACAATGAGAAAAGCTCACACGAGGGGAGTGGGAGAGGGGGGGATGGGCATGGGGGATGGGCGAATGGGAATGGGCCTAGACAAACTACTTTTTGGCTACTTAGTGATAAATATGCTGGCTAATCAAATGGGAAATGGATTTGTGAATTACGAGGAGGCATCCACGAGTGTTTATCCAGCCACAAATCCCTCAACTAATTTCCATTCATCAGCGATTCGGACGATTTGATGAGCCGTTCGACCCATAACAATGGGTTGCATAGGAATTCTGGGTATTCATTTCGCAGGAAGGAAAAACAAGCGTGAGTTCTCCTACTGCCAGCCAGGGACTTGCGAGCCCACTGAAGAGTATGCCAATTTCGACTTATCTCGACTCTCATAATTTTCTAGCTGGGCAAATAATAAAAGTTTACCCCACTCGACCCCCAGCCCCGTAACTACACATCTGCTTGAGCCGGAGGGATATTTGTCTCGAGTGGATAGCTCTTGCAAAGGGCCCTCCTAGGGCCCTCATTCTCCCCCGTGCCCCTGCCCAACCGTCTGCATATTTGAAATACAAACATAAAAGGACAAATTTGCTGACTTCGGTGAATGAACCGGGACAAAAACATAAACCATATAAACATATTGTTAAATATAGTTTATGCCAGAGGCTTCGGGCAGCTGCCCCTCCCACTGACCGACTCCCTTCTGCGTGTGTCCGTGCCCGACTTTTCACATTTTCCTTTTACGATTCCCGTCTGGCCTAGGGGCGGCAGTAGGAGAATGGCCGTGTATGTTTTATTACTGCCAGAGAGAAAGAATCAATATCAAATTTCGGTTTTATTATTTGCATAGTCCGAAGCAGTCGGAACCAGGGCCAGGGGCCACGACCCCGTTCGCCCACTGTTTTATGGCCACATTTAGCCAGAGGCTACGGAGAGGGCCATGGTCGCGTGGCACTGCTCTCGGTGCGCTTAATTCCCAATTAATTTGGGATTTGGCCAGTGCCTTCCGACCAGCTAATTAGATGGCCATAAAGCGGCCGCTAAATTCCGCCAGCATCTGCCGTGGCGGCGGCAGTTAATGCGCTCGTCACATGCACAAATTAATTACAATTCGACACCCCCCCCAGAGATTGGGAGGGGACTCCTACTACTACCATTTGGCTGTTGGGAACACCAAAATTAAGTGGCATATTTTAGAGTTTCGAATCTACCTATAGTTGTGCGCAGACACTGCTTTTTATCTGTAAATTCAGTTCGGAATCAGGAGACAATTCCAACAATAGACTGTTTTCCCCCACATATTATCATCGATTATAATCTAGATGTTCATTTATCGATCCAGCTGGTATTTATCTAAACATTGGTAGAAATAATAGTAATTTTGATTAAATAATGATTATAGTATTGTCTTTATAGCCAATTCAGATTGTCCATTAAATTTTCAGCAACGGAATTACGGAATTAAAATATCCCTCTCGTCTAATCCCATCCTTTCACTAAAGTACTGATGGTTAGATCAAAGTTTTTGTCTGTATTTTTTTGGAATTACGCGAGCGCTTAAGTGTATTCATTGAATCCAATCAATAGCTCTCAAAATAAAATTAATTGCAATCCCGGGACTATATACACATGTCAGTCAAAGCCAAAGAACTGCTCAGCTATACAATATATTATTTATCCAAGAACGAGTGTAAAGAAATCCGATTGAACCCTTTGAGCCAGCAGGCCTTATTTGTATTCATTGTTTCGATTGCTTCGGGCAGCAAACCCCAAACCCCAAACCCCAAAACCCAAATCCCAGTCTGCAACAACCGACTCTAGTTTGGTTAGTTTCCCGGAATCCCATTCAATCATCCGGCCGCCCATCGAATACCGCGAATGAACCCTTTCTAGGATGGGAAGGCACGCGCGTTGGGGCGGGCGAGCGCACAAAGGAATCTGCGGCAGCACGTGCAAATCGGGGGGGATTCATTAATACGGGCTTGCTGTTTCTCCCCCGGCAATTACCCCCAAATTTGTGTATCCTCGGGCATAGTGGTGCGGTGTGGTGGTGTGGGGCGCGTAACGGTAACAGATACAAGCCATGTACACGACACGCACAACACACAGACAAACAAACAGAGGAACAGCGAAACAGCAAAACAGCGAAACAGCGAAACTGTTGCGCGAAGTGGCCGTCGTTAATGAACTTATGCCTGGAACATGCACAGTGGCAGTCTCAGATACACACCCACACTAGCACACACACGAGGCAGTGACCTACCAACCTACTCACATGCACACGAAATGGCAACAGTTTGGCCATGCCAGACCGAGCGAGCGAGTGAGGGAGGAAGAACATTGGCTAACAGAGAACTGTTATCGGTCTGTTATGTGCAGAACAACGCTTTTCGCACAAGCCACGACGCTGGCGATGACGATGACGACAACGACAACGACAACGACAACGACAACGACAACGACAACACCAAAGACGACGACGATGTTCGCTCACTCGTTCGGGAACGCTGCTGCTGTCCGCTCCGTGCTGTTCCGTTCTCCATCGCTCGTCGTCCGTCCGTGCTCCGGGTACTGGGTACTGGGTGCTGGGTGCTGGATGCTCTGCTCTGCTCTGCCGCCGTTAGTTGCGGATAAGAAGCCGGCGCTGTTGGTTGTACTTTGGCGAGACGTGGATAACTAAATCGGCTGCGCTCGGCGCGGGAACGCGAACGCGAACGCGTGAGGCGAACGCGTGAGAATTACCAAGTTCATTCGATGCGGTGTTGCGCTAGGCTAGGCGGCGAGGGACGGTCGAGCGGCCCCACTAGCGTATATCTTTATCTCAATTTGTATCTCTATCTGTATTTTGGTCCGCAAGTGTATCTGTGAGTGCTGTGAGCTTGGAGTTGGAACGCTCAAACAGAGAACAAAACAAAGCAAATAAAACAAAAAGAAATCATACTAATATTCTGCAAACAAGTCGAGCAAAACAGGCCAATATCGTACAATTTGAATACTGCTGACTGTGCTCGTGGCCTGGGCCAACACCAGCGGCAGAGGCAACAACAACAACGGCAACGAAAACACCAACAAAATCCAGGCAGTGAGGTGCGTGTAAGCGAAATAATACGAATAGATCTAGAAGCACATACATACATATATGTAGCACCCCTCGTAAACATTTTGAGGCATGTTTGAGCCTAGGGCTAAGCGAACTGCATATATTGCACTACACATTTTCCAAAAATTTCGAAAAGAAAAACAAAATCGAATTTTATTTACTAGGGGAATATTTGTTTTCGTTGGGCTTTTTCGGGTTTTCGGGCTTTTTGGCGGCGGAAACAACGTCCGATTTTATTGGATATACAGCTCTATATGTCGGCCCCTGTACTGGATCTATATTCGATTCCATCTACCATATATGTATGTATGTATGGGTGGGTGTGTGCGTGTAGCCGCCACAAACAAATTTGTATTTATAAGATTTTATTTAAATATTCAAATATTCAGTTGTTAACGGGTCGTTAAGCCAAATTGCAGCCAAATTCTTGGCCGCAGAGGAGGAGAGGCAGCAGAGAAAAGCCAATTCGTTAGGGCTTTATCGATTTCTATGCTCGATTTTGATCTGTAAGTAAAAAAAAAATATATTCTCTAGAGCCAGAAATAAACGAGGTTTTTTTCGGAAACACGAAAGAATCATTAAATTCCCCAAAGAATCTGCCAAGTAAGCAGCAAACAAATGAGCAACAACAACAGCCACCATGGTGTATAGAGATATGTATAAAGACATATACGAGATATGATAAAACCATACAGAATGAGACCAGAAGAAACGCTTCAGGTTGGTCGAAGCCGGGCATACCCTGTGGAGTCAGAGAGCTGGGTTCTAAGTTGGGAGATCTTAGGAGTTTGGAGATTATAAAAGCAGTTGAACTGGTTTACACATAAGTACTTGTTCCACATCGTTTTAATTGATACAAATTAACAGTATGCATATAATGAGGTCTTAGTATGGTGAAACTTGTTTTTTAATATCAAATGAAACAAGCTATTTCTTGGGACAGAGAAAAAATGCATACCCTTGACTATGAGGCATATTTGTGCCCCAAAAACTTGTCTGAAAACGACGTTCCATATATGTATCTACATGTGTATGAGAGCTGGGTTTTAATTTAGGAGAGTGATCAGAAATCGATGTGGCACATTTAAATGACTGACAGAACGATAAGACCCGATTGAGGGGTATCGAAACGTGTTGGATTCTTTATTAGAAATGTATTTTCATGCCCCGAACGTGCTGGGGATTGCCTGGAAAACTAAAACAAATGCGAAACATGGCCTACTGCCCCACGTGCCCTTGCGGTTGTCACACCAATTTACTTCGGTCCATTGCAAACTACAGGGCGACGATGTGGCAATTACAACTGAGCCCCAAACTGAAACGGAGACAGGCACAGAAATTTAAAGCGGGAGAAACACTGGCGAAGGGATGGAACATAGCATGGGAAATGGTTTTGTACGTGCCCGAAATTATATCGCCTGTCTGACATCCAATCCAAGTAGGGGACATCGACACCGGTGGGCACGGGGCGGTAAGGGCTAGGGGCTGCATTTCTATTTGGTAAATCAATTACCCACCCACCGAAAACGCTTTGCCACACGTCTGCACTCGTCAATCATCAGCCATGCACACAAATAAGGACACTGCTCCAATGAAAGTACGAGTAACGAATGCATCCCAAATTACATTTTCATGCAGTCCAATCTCTGCACAATTGAGTCCCGGCTAATCCCAGAGAAAATGCAGCCCGACCAGATCTGACCCGTTCTGAGCGGCAGCCCAGTTAGCCATGTCAGCATTGTGAGCTCTTTTGGAAATTTCACAACTTGACAAATGTCGGGGATGATGGAGACAAGTGGCCCCGAGCTGCGAGATGGCCTCACTCCTTTGGTACCCATGCATCGATAGAATGGGGCAATATCAGACTGTAGCAATAACAGCTGTGGAGTCACTTCATCGATCCCTCAGCTTTTCAGAGGCTCTCCCTCTCTCGTTTGAGTACGGGGTATGGCAGAGTCCGTTCTGGATCACCCTCTCAATGTTGAAGGCATTCATTCCACAGCCGTTTACGACCGCAGCAAATCGAACATAAACTTGTAAACTTGTCATGGAAATGGCCCGAAACTGTTTTCATTGTTCTACGTAGCGAATTATAAAGATATATAGAAGGTGATGCCAGGTATGATTTGATTTATAAAGTACTGAGGGTTTCAGGGAATCGCACATCCTTAGTTGAGACATATTCCATAGTTTTTACTGGAGAATCGAGATTACTTTATGGAAAAATGGGACAAAAAAGGGGGCCATTTATGTATTATTTCAGTGGCTATATTTGATGGGCCACGCATCACGGCCCTGTCGAATCCATATCTTTAAAATTATTTGTTTACTGAGTGCCACCTTCATGCCACCTTTACTGTCCGCAGAAATGGTTGGAAATGCCAGGACATACCAGATATATTTACGACTATTACTTGTACTAGTACTAGACTTCAGCTGTAGGCAATGTCCTATTATTCCTTATTTTCTTCATGCGAAATATCTCTATGCATAGCTACAAATTGTCAAAAAAAAAATATTTACATATAAATAGATACATATGTATGTATATGCAGACTAGACATTCCATCTTTTCCCAGTTGATTGCTTGAAATGGGAAACTGGAAGCTGAATTTTAATGAAAATATCATTAAGGATACATTTCAGCCATGATTGCTGGAGAGGAGTACCTGGTGGAGGCTGGTGGTAGGGGCTGTCGTTGACATGGCAACTATTTATCATCATTTGTTACCTTCGGCCTGAATTAATTCACTTTATGCATTTTCCTGCTGCACGCCTGCTGCGAGTGAAAAAAAGAGGAAAACTTGTGCCGCAGCTGGAAAACTTTGTGCCAGCACGAGTTCGGAGAGTGAAAAGGGAGGGAAATGCAAAAACTTTGGACCGGAACGTTACAATCTCCTCTTGGTGTTTGACCACGGCATCGGACAGTGCCCGCCCAATGGGGCATTAATTAATTTGTAAGCCCTTGGCTGTCAATTTTGAAATGAGTATTTGCATAAGTTTGACATTAATAAACCACGAACAGCTCCTCATCCACATCCTCATTCTCATTCTCGTCGGGAAGGACACAAATTGAGTGTGAAATGCTACGCATCATTTAACAGCGGAGCAGGCGGGGAGCAGGCTGGGTGGGCCGAAGTTCTTTAAGGTGATGTTCGCTGGAACTACAGCATTTTGGCCACTGGCATCCATAAAGCATTTAACTTGACTGTCAATTACCCAGAAATAAATTATGAACACGCCCCCACATCTGCGACGCAGAAGAAGGCACGGACGAAGCCGAAGACGGTGCGGCGGAAGCGGAAATGGAACCAGGGCGAAATAGACATGTTCCTCCCCCTCCCCTCTGAGTGTGTGTGTGTGGGGGAGTGTGCAGAAAGCTCGGAATTATGCTGTACGACGAGTATATGTACATAATTTTCGCCATGAGAAGCGCTTAAGCTAGGCAGAGGCTCCTCCTTCTTCCTCCTTCCTCCTTCCTCCTTCCTACCCTGCAAAAGAGTTTCTTTCTCACTTAATTCTTGTTCTAGACAAATATTTACATATACTCGTACGATATGTCGTGCGTCAGTCAGTCGAGCTAACAAAAGGATGGCGTCAGCGCAGGAATTCATCTCGAGATGTGGCAACTTGAAATTATTTGTGCAAATTTTCTGTTGGGGCAGGCATCAAAAAATTAAAAACATTCTCCAGGTTCTACGAAGGGTTGAACATTACGCACTGCCATCCATCTACAAAAAGCCCTCAAAGGATTACCGAAACGAAACGAATGAGCTTGAAAGCAACATGCAAATATTTTTTACAACAAAATTGTGGAATTTTTCGTTTATTTGTTCTGTTTTTAGTTGCAGAATATTTTGTGAGATTTTATGAGTAGGGATATGGGCATTTAAGGGTTTTTTTGGTTACTGAAACACCGATTGTTCACAGCTAATCGACTCTGGGGAATTGCATTCAGTTAATTTTTGTATTTTTTTACACATAAATATTAATATTATCAAACAAAACCCTTTTTCCATTCGAATTTAAATCGTAAATAAATTACAAAATGCAGTCTTGAATGGAATGAGACTTGTTTTGCGGGTTCGTCATTCAATCAAATTATATTTAATATATTCATGGGTGAGTGTGTGTGTGATCCTCCCACACATACATACATATGTAAATAGCTACACAGCTGTGTGCGAGTGTGCAAATAAAAGCGTAAAACTTAAAAAAAAACGAACGAAAGTGAAAAGCCAGTAACGCCCATACCATCTGCCACTCGTCCTACTCCTGCCACACCGCCGCCCGCTGTTTCTGCCCCCTTCCGCTGCCTCTGCTGCTCCACCTCCTGCATGTCGTTGTCGTCATCTTGGTCTTATTGCCACAACTTTTGCCAGCATTTTGTAAATGAATAGAAACACGGACACACACATCCACACGGGCTCTCTCTCCCACCCAACAACGCTCTACATTTGTTTACACTTTTTCCCTCTTTTTCGCTTCTCCTTTGCACATTTGCACACATACATACACACAGAACACACTCGCAGACACAGACACAGAGACACATGTTTATTTGTTATTGTTAACCTTACCTCAAACACATTTTTATGACATTCAATGGCAACGGCAGGCAGTGCTGGAGACCAAAACTCCATCGACACCTCGCCATCCCTTGCCTGGCAGATAGGGGCCGCTGTACACGGCGTATACGTAATTATGTCGATGACGTCACTAGTCAGCAGCGACCGCAACGCGGAGACGGAGACGGAAAAAGAGCCAGAAAATAATATCAAAATTCCAAGTTAATTTCCATCTTAGTTTCGCTAGAACTTCACTGGAAACTTCAAAGCCATTTTCCTTGATGAATGGAAACTTTTTACGTCACTGGTTTTTGCGGCCAGGCCGGAACCCTTTTGCCGAGGGATGTGATGTGGGGAGGACTCTGGCACACTCTCATTACCGTACCCGTGCCCCATTTCTTGTGGGTTACAGCTGTATTTTCATCACAACTTTCCCAGAATTTTTGGCATACATTTTTAAAAAACTTGCTCCCCACTTTGGTATTACTTTTCCTCAAAGAGGGTATCCCTTTCGTGCTTGTGGATGGTGCGGCGAGGGGACTGCTAGAGGGACTGGGACTGGGACTGGGGCAAGTCCAATTTATGTTCAATTGTAATCAGATTGATGCCCCAGATAGGGAGCGGCGGGGGAGCCATTTCTGTAATTGATTCAATATTGCGTGTGCTGAGCGCCAGCGGAAATCGCTTCTAATTGGGGGTGGAGGGGGTACACTCCTGGGTTTTCCTCCGCCAGCCTTTAAGAAAGCTCATGGGAAATTCCCATCCACGAAATCTGCATAACAATTTGTTAAATGTTGACGTGTTATAGTTGTCGTTGCTACTCGTATTGTAATTATTGCTGCTGTTGCTGTTGCTTCTGCCATGAGTCGTGACACATTTTTGTTTTCTATTATTATTTAGCTTCTGCTACTGCTGTTTGTTGCTCTTTTGTCCGGGAAGTCCCCGACTCGAGCCCTGCGATAAGGCACGTCTGGAATTGGGTCGTGTTTTGCTCGAATGTCCCATGAAGCAACTGTCGGAACAGTCCGGCTCTTGCTCCCGCTCCTCCTCCTTCTCCGACTCCTACTCCGGCTCGCACTTTTATTAGGCCATGGCATGAAGGGCCTCTGACTCGGGTCTGCTCCACTTTCGCTGCCACCAGCCCCAATATGATGGAACAAACAATAAAATGTGACATTTCGCTGCCAAAATTATTTGCTTTCTGCTCTGGGTCGCGGACAATTGCTTTAAGGGAACAGGGCCACAGGACAGGGCGCCTGCACGAGAAGGTAGTTCCAGTCCGGGTTCGAGGACGGACAGAACTGTGTCAGGCGAAAGGGTTAAGGGCTCCCTCTTTATGCCTTTTCGGGGGTGGTGCTAAAAGTTTGAAACGCACATAAAAAACTGGCTCTATAAAGCCCCATAAACAGTATTTATTCCTAGCTGATGCCGCTCGCAACCAGCTGGATGGGATCTGTTCCACAAGCTGTTCTTCCACTGATTCGATATTCCATTCGATACACACAATATATGTATGCCTCATTAGCTAATGGGACACACAGCTGCCTGTCTGATTAAAAACGAATGAATTTTTAATCTTAACTTCCTCCGCCCGAAACGAAATTGAAAGACTTTCCCAATATTGGAATGCAACACTTCGTTGTGTGGCCATTCTCTGAACTTGAGAGAAGTGTAATTAAATAGCCAAAAAAGAAAAAAGAAAAACAGCACTTGAAATGGAAACCCAAATATTGGAAACTCAAAGAGTTGCAGCCCTCGACACGAAAGCCATTTCTGTGCCACCTTTGTTGTGGAGCCAATTAATATATGAGGCATGGGGCACAGAACAAAGGCCGGGGCGGGGACGGGCACGGGAACGGGCACGGGGCGGAGCTATAACTTTTGCAACGTTTCAGGAGCTGCTGTAATAAATGCAGCATTGAAAATTGTACTTGAGCTTCACGTATCGAAAAGCCAAAAACATAAAAACGGCTGACCCCTGCACTGGATCGAATAGAGTGGAGTGGAGTGGAGTGCAGGGGAGTGAAGCCAGGGGTAAAGGTAACTTTCCCTGACCTGGCTGCATGCAAATTTTAGCCGGCTGCCGTGAGATTCGGATCACGGATGCCACGTAACAGAGTTTCGAATGGGAGACGGTGGAAAGTGAATGGTGGCTCTGACTCCTGCCCAAATTGGCTTAAGGATAACAAATGGCTTCAGCATATCATTTTTCTACCAGAGCAAGCTACCACAGGGGAGGCCCCGCATCGCGGATATGTTTATGTTTGTTACTATAAATTCAATAGGCTTGTATGTACGTACTTTGGAGTGTTCTTCAGGCAAACAATTGGCCACGAACGTGCCACGACTCCACTGGCGTCGCTCTCCCTGGAGACACGACCGCACTCTACTCCAGCACCATCCTCAGACTTCAGGGCCTGCACTACTCACCCAGGCTGCTCTGACCCTCTGACTCGTCCCATCTTACTCTTTGTGCTGGGAGAGATTGCTGGGTTCTTTTGTGCCCTTTGTCCACGTGACTGTGGGGTCCTTAAAGACTCTTCGCAGGAAAAACGAGAACAATCTATGTATCAGGCGAGCCCGTTGCGAGTCTGCGAATCGGACTGATGAGGTCTATAGCCCACATCCAGCTGGGAATGGCCACAATTGGGAAATACTGTAGAACGTTTCATTCCTATATTGCCGATCAATCACCGACAAGTCGAATGTCGAGAGAGCATTTCCGCTTCGTTGGCTCGCCCGTAATCAAGTCGCATTCCTGTACTTGATGTTTTTTTACGCTTTCCTGCTTACGCTTCTGTCATCCCCCCGTTGCCCTCCCCACCATGGCCCCCCTCGTTCTCGGGCAGGTCGGGCCCTATCTGCAGCATTTCGTTAGCTTCAAACGAGCATTTCGGGCCCGCCAGCAAAAAGCTGCTTCATAAATTGCATGTTGGCTTTTGTGTTGGCATGTCGCCCTCGCCCACTCCTCCCAGCCACCCGGCCACCCTGTCAGCGCCAGTGCCACCCCCCACCCTAAGTGGATATGTGCTGGTGTGTACTCCATTTGGTTTTTTAATAGACCCAGCTCGCATTTAAACTGTTATGCTTGGCCTGGTCCGCCCTGCTCTGCGCCCCTGCTCTGCTCTGTCCTGGGCATAAAGGACCCTTTCCCTGACTTTATCGTTTAGGCAAAATCAGTGTCGAGCTTTGGCACAAATTCCACTGGATATCTGTGTGTTGTGTGTGTTCGTGTTCGTGTGGGAGATGGGGATCGATTGTTCAGGTTGCTAAAAACCTTTCCTAACTTTAGCAGAATTTTACATTTTGTGGCTCCCTTCTGCAGGAGCCCTCTGACCACCATCAATTTCAGCCAATTCCCCAGTCGCCGCGTGGGCGTTCTCGTGTTGGGGGCACGCCCCCGCTCCACCTTTCGCACCTAATCGCAGCCTGTAAGGAAAGTAATTAAAGAATTATTAGCCCCCAATTATTAGCGAAACTTGAATTTGGTTGTTGCTCATTTTCGGCAGATTCCCATGCTAAGTGGCGTGGGCTGGGAGCTCGATTACGCCGATGTGCTAAGTGATTTATATTAACGAAAAATAAACATGCTGCAGATAAAGGCTTTCGATTGTTGCTGTTCGCCGTGGAGGAGATGGGCGGCACTGATAGTGTCTGTATAGCGTCTATATCCATTACCGTCCATTACCGATTGACAAATGACGTGCAGATACGCCGGAGCACTGCTGAAGCATTCGAAAATAATTTATTGCCATTCGAAGATATCTGTCGTTTGCGTACGGGCCATAAAACGATAGTTTTGCGATGATAAGAAAGCTCGAATTAAAGCGAAAGTGCCATTGCTTCGGGAGAGTAGGGCATGGGCGGCGGGCAAGCCATTACCGGGGTCATGGGCACAGCGGAAAGTGCAGTTAACAGAAGTATTTACGGGTTATAGAGGCAGTGCCTTGGCTCTTCAGAGAACAAGCACCAGAAGTGCAAGGGGAGACCCATGTTCGTTGTCGAAATGGCTTTGGGTCGGCCAGCAGCGGGGCGGCAGGGAGCAAAATGGTACAGTTTCATCTATGCTTTTAGCGTCATTCAACCACATTTATAATTGACCAACAATTAGCCAAACCCCAGACAAACAACCAACCGAATAAAATGCCAGACAAACAAATAAAAACTCAATTAGGACTCGCAAAAAAATGCCTGAACATACGAGAGTGGGGAGTGGGTGGGGACTGGGGAGGTGCAGCCTGCATTCGACATTTGTAGTTTCATTAACTGCTCATTAATTAAAAAGCCGCAGCTCCGTGGCGGCGTGTGCTCTCGAGTGTTAGTCGCTTGTAATTAAAATAAATATATCCAGGAAATTAAAAACTTTGCCTCGTCGGCAGTGTCGCGGCCATTGTTGTGGCAATGGCACATGACGTATACGCAATGCGGTCACAGTTATTATTGGGTTGCAAGTGCCTATGTGCCTCTGTGTCTCTGTGTGTCTAGGGTTACCGCAGTGAAGTGGAGGCAAGGAGGCAAAACACGCTTTCGAGTGTTTATTAGGAACTGTTTTCATGTCATTGTGTGTCAGTTATTAGTGCAGTTCGCAGTTCGCTGTTCGCTGTTCGTCCTTTGGTTGCTTTTATTGTCGCTGCCGCGTAGGTTGTTAGCTGCTATTGCGGCTGTTATGTCAAGTGTGACCCCCTGGCCGCCCTGCCACCTTCCAAGTGCGGCATTGTTAGCCGCACTTGCCACCAGTATCGCTTCAGCCTTCACTCGTCAACGCCAAAACCCAAAAATAGTTCAAAGGGGAAACCTCCACGAGTACCAGGGCCCGCGGCAGCATTCGGCTTGGTTTCATTAATTTACATATTTAGCCAGCACTCGACCTCGCTCCTCCACCCATACCCATACCCTTCCGCCCCCTTTCGCGCCCCTCAATTGGCGAACTGCACTCTCGGCTCATCAGAATGCACCTTCGCAGAGCTCTGCTCCTGACTCCGTTTGCTCTACTTGGCCATTAGATACACAGACAACACACAAACACGGAGAAGGAGTACTACTATATGCAGATACCGGATAATGCGGCGAAGATTGCTTCTGCACTGCGACGGCATCGGGCTTATGCAAATGCCGGGACTCAGTCCATCTATCATATCCATAGGTCAGCAGATTATGCCCGGTCCCCCCGCCCCTTAAACAGCATTTGCATACGGCAAACGTACTTGTATGAATTATAGTGCTCAACGAGCCATCATCACCCATCGAGAGCATATCCGAGAGAGTCTGTTCGACGAGTAGTCGTGGAGTGGAAAACAGGGAAAGCTTTTGGTGGATCCCTATACCGAATGACATTATTTTGAATACAAAATATAGGCATTAAATCTGCTTAAATACGTGTGCACAATATTCCAGTAATTGGCTTGAACTAAGACCTGCCTTTCTCCTCATTTTGTACATCCGAACCGATTGGAAAGTCCCCACTATAAAGATATTGCGCTGTGTTTTCTGTGGCACTTGTGAGAACTCTTCGCTGAGAAGCCTGAATGTGAAATCAGCTCAAGATGGTGGATGCACGCCGCCGATTGGAGGCAGTGCGGAAACAATTGTTGCCAATGAATACCTTACTTTTCCGCTCCATGCCACGGCTTCCCTTCCCTTTCCTTGCCCCTCCTTCCTTTCTTCTTGTCTGCCCGAAATCAATTATTCTCGACTCTTTGAAATTAAATTAATTATAAATTGAGTATAACGAGGCGAGCCAAAGCCGCTTAAAGTTCTCTGGAAGGAGGCTGGAGGAGCGGAAATGCAAATTTACTCAGTCGATGGCTGAATTCCTGATTACTTGACTTGCATTTTAAATATTTGGGCCCAAAGATTACGGCTAAAAGTTGGAGGGACAACTTCCAAGTTCTAGGGAGGGGAATGCATTTCCCCCGTACGACTGGTTAAATCAGCTTAGAACGAGTTCCCAGCATCCAGCAAATAGCAGTTCCAGGAAGCACACAGGCTCGAGAGAAGCTAGACCGACCCTAATCGGATTACAGTTGGGCAAGTTGAGGTAAACCAAATGATTACTGAGAACTAGCCGGAAAAACAGCCGGTGAAAACTCATGTCTGCCACATGTGAAAATCTCGTCAACAGGATATGGCTCCCTGTCTCTCCTGTCAGAGGGCGGAATTCGGGCATCGAATAGCGAACATTCGGCATCATTTGTGGCATCAGTTAATTTTGCAGTCTGTCAGAAAGCATTCCCCAAATCAAGCTCAATTGGCAACATTACCGTGGGGAGATGGCAGAGTCCCAGTGGTGGCAGGAGCGCAGAAGTTGCAGCTGCAGATGAAACAGCAGACAGCAGCCAGCAGCGAGCAGCCAAATAAACAAGGCATATGACGCTGGATTACATTTCACATTTCATTTCACTCACAGCAGACAGAGACAGCTGCTGCACAGAGAGAGAGGGAGGAAGAGAGGGAGAGCTGGCCACTGCCGTGGCATCATAAAAGCCAAGCTGGCAGCGGCAGTCAGGTGGAGGCGCACTGACTGCGGCAACTGTTAAATTTTTCAAGTGCGGCCAGGAAGCCCTCTTGGGCCCAACGAAATTGGACGTGAAAATGAGTGGCGTGGCGTGGCGGAGAGGCGTGCCACGGAAGAGCACTGCAACAGCGGAACGTGGCAGTAATGCAGCAGCAAGTGGCACAAGTAGCAGCTTGCACAGTTTTGTGGCAGCCTGGAACGAGCTGCAGCCACCACGAACTGGCAATGCCCTCAGAGAATCTTACAAATGTAGGGAACATTTGTTTGAATGATTGATGGGCCCGAGATGGGAAGTCCATCGAGGTATCCTTTACCTCGATAGCTGCACAAAAAAGTGAAAATTATTATCGATAAAATCACTCTATTGGAGGTACATCCCGTAGAGCCTCAAGTCGGGCAGAGTGCCCCATAGGGCCGTTATGCGGGCCACTGTAAGTAGTCCGTCCGTCCGCCACAAGTGTCAAAGCGTCGCGTCGCCAGCCGTGCCGCAGCCGTAGCATACTTCTAGAGCGGTCAGCCTTTGTTCGTGTCTGTGTGTGTGTCTGGGTCTGGTGTGTGTGTGTGGGAGGGTGTGGCGTGGGGCCTAGTCCGAGTGGGGAAGATGGAATTGTTTCGTTTTCGTTTCGAAATGAAAGAAAATGCTGTTTAATGTGCTTTTTATTATTTACATCCTGGGCCCCGGGGAGAGGGCGTTGGCTGTGGCGGTGGTGGTGGTGGTGGCGGTGGTGGCGCCTAACAAGGAGTGACCCACCCTAGACGGGAGCCTCCCCCCGCACAGCCGCAAACTCATCAACGTTTCTTTATTTTCTTTATTTTTTCACTTTTTTTGTGTGGCACAGTTCCGGCTGCGAGGCGGCTTTCATCTCTATGCAAATTCTTAATGCCGCAGGCGGGCAATGTTTTTATTGTATTTAGTGGAATTATTCACGCCAAACTAGCTTCTGCGGCGAGGGGGGAGGAGAAGATCCGATGTGGGTCCGCCATCGAGAGACTTCATCGAGGGTGTTCCGGAACATGTGCACATGATTTGCTGGCAATCAATTGTAATGACAAACAGTGCAAATATTTTACACAAGTGACTCACAGAACCCCAACCCCGCAACCCCCTTCGCCAGCAATATTGCACGCAGAACCAAGAAATGGCAATAAGTCGCAGCAAAATTCAATCAATATTATCGATCCCATCCATATTCAAACACATTCGCATGCACAAACATATGATATGACAATTCTACTATGTTTTCTATCATTTTTGCACCGCAGAGAAGTGTCGAGTGGTGCCAGAAAAGGAAGGCTCCAATCCGAAGAGAGCTTCCCATTCGATCTATCCTTTCTGGCATCCCCTGCTATCCCATTGTTCCCATCGCTCTGTAAACTTCGTCTGGTATCGCATCGTATTCACTTTTTTCCTAGCATACTTTTGGCAGTCCCTTGCCAGCGCGGTTGTGGCATCCCCCCGCCCGTTGTCGACCTACGTACCGCTTGAGGTTGAGGTTAATTAGTGAAGCCCACTATCTAGCTAAATGAACTGATTGAGTGGCTTACATGACATGCATATCGCGGCTACTGCCACACGGCTTTCGCTGCAACGGATCACATCAGCCAACAACGAAATCTTAATTGTCAATCAATTTAAGCTTATTTAACATTCATGATACTCGCTAAGAGGCAAGCGGCAAGCGGCAAGCGGCAAATGCCAAACGGAAAAGCGCACAGACACGGACATTGTGGGGCGCCTGGTTGCATAAACGAGAACGAGAACGAGGAAGGGGCAAGAACACCTCAAGAGATGCCGACGATTTCTGGAAACTCATACGAAATGCCGCTTACGTAACCGGAATCTATATGGTGGCTCGCATCAATGCATGAATATCGAGGTATATGGCGCATATCAGACAGCGACAACGTTGCGTATGAGCAACTTTGAATAATTAACACACTTCAATGGCTGCCGTCCTTCTCTCTCTCTCTCTCGTGTCACTTGATGTGGAACGTAATAAAGTAAGCGGATGTGAGGATGCGAGGATGTGAGGATGTACGGATGTGGGCGAGCCCTCCATGGCATCGGAATATTTCGCTGGGAATATAAATTGCATTTTGGCCATTGTCACTTTGCCCACTTGCACTTGGCTCGGCTTCCCGGGTGGCCCTTCTCTGGAAATATTGTCAAAAAGGGCGCCATTTTTGACCTTTAAAACGGTTTAAATTGAGGCATTTCCCCTTCACCCTGCCACACGGAAACTATCGAGAGTTTCGTTTCCAATTGAAGGAAGCCGCCGCAAAGCCACCAGAAATTGAATTAATTGATTCTTGTAATTCAATATTTGGCCATTGATTGAAACCTAAGTGAATATATGTAGCTTCTTATGCCAGGACAGTGCGTTTCGAAACTGTATTAACTAGGCGAGAAAACACGGGAGTTCAACTTCGATCGATTGAGGCAGTCCTCTGCGATTAATTATCGATCAATCGACGATTGAAATCATTGGCCAGAAGCGTGAACTACCCTTACGAAACGCACTGTACTTGCATCGATGAATTTATGTCTAGAATAATTGCTCTCTGTGTCCTGCTGTGAATGTAACGCAATTTGGCGATAATTAAAATTAAGCCTGCTGCTGCAAGTCGGGGATGTCGCAGGCGGTGGCTTATATATAAATAGGTGTCGCGGGAGGTGTTGGCCTTAATGCTTAAAGCGGCTTAAAGGACCAACCTCCCACGCCCTGCCACGGCCACTCCACGGTGCCCCCAGTGCGAAGGCCACGTCGAATGTAATTATCATTAGTTGAGACAGGGCTCTGCAATTTTTGCGTGTCCGCACGTACACGAGACTCGGGAGTCGGGACTCGGAGCACGGGACTCGGGACTCGCGACTGGACTCGAGAAGGAGGAGGGGCAGGACCAGCCTGACTAATCTCTGGCCAAACAAAAGCTGCCTCCTGCCTCCGTGTGATGGCCGCCTTTGCCAGCTGTTCAAACAAATTACAATAAATTCTCAACTGTTGTTGCTCCCAAGGAGACGACTGAGCCGCGGACATTTGATTGATGAAAGGCATCAACAAGTACAGCAACAGCCAGAAACCAACAGCAGCAACAATAGCATTAAGATCTTAACAATTTAAATCGACAAACAAAAGCCAACAGATGGGGAATATGCAAATAATGGCCGGGCTTATGGCGCTGGGCAAATTAGCGCACTTAGAGTGATTCATTGATAACTTTTTGGCACGGCATCCGACAACGTCATTATCCAGTGTCGCCATTGCAGGTCCAATCAGTGTCAAACGCCATCAAAACGGGTCAAAAGGAGAGGCGAGGCGAAGCGAGGCGGCTGTCTGGAACGAAGGCCAAAGGATTAGGCCACAGTAGTTAGAGAAGATAGGGCCCCTCCCCCCTGTAATGGGTGTACTCTGCAGGGTAATCAAGGTCTATGTTACCGGGGAATTAGATCTGACACATTGACTCGGGGTGTGTTGGGGAAACTCACTTTTGCTTCCGACAGCTTGCCACATTGACTCCTTGACTCCTTCACAGATCAAATGAACTGCTCGCAGTCGAGTGCCATTTTTTGATTCATAAAAATACAAACTCCCATCGATTATCAACTATTGAATCGACACTCGGATCCTTCCTGTCGGAATTTCAATTATTTAAACAGTTCAGATGGATGGAAATAATTCTTTTGGAAATAGCATATTCTAACGAAAATAAAACAATGAAAACTGCTGGCGATGTCTGTCATAGACTGGAGAATTTATGATGGCCAGTTTCAGATAAAACTGAAGCAATAAATTTGAATTTCGGTGGGATGATCCCCCAAAAACAGCTTAAAGATACCATCTGTCAGAGCTATCCAGAGTTTCTTTTATAATATATGCTTAGATAATTAGTGTTTCTATCTCTGATTGGCTTTATCTACGGACCGTCTCAATAATTAGTCTTGAAGCTGGATTTTGGAATTCCTTTTGCTGTACATGAAATATTATATATCTCGCATCATCATTCCATGTACATTTCATGGGAACCATCTGTCGTATATCAACTCCTTGCGACTCGCTTTCAATTCAATCAAAATATAAAAGAGCAAAATAGAACTGAGCATTCCCCCAGACTCCTCGATTATCCTCAAACGAATCAGAGGGGAGGGGCTCTGCTCCTGTTGGCGTTGCCAGGTATTTTAGTTTGATTAAAAACATGGCCCAGATGAAAAACAAACAGCTCGACATCAGAGCGAACACCGTGCAGTGGGGGCAGAGTTCATGGTCTGGCTGGGGGTGGGCGGGGTGAATGGGTGGCGAGTGGGATATAATATATAACGCTTTCGAGTCCCCGTCTGAGGCTGCCGGCAATTGATATGCAGATCTGGAGGAGAGCATGTGAACGATGGGGAGGTGGGGGAGGCGCGCGATGTGTTGCCAACACCGACACATTGGCAACTCTGTTTCTCCTTCTGTTTCTGTCCTCCTGTGCTATGTAGGCCATGGAAAGGCCCCTTCCTTCGCACCACTCACACACATTACAACAGCTGGCAAATAATTTCATTTCATTGAATGCTACAAGGGAGAGCCCGGTACAGAGAAACAACTGTTTCCACATCGAGGGGGGAGTGGGGGAGGTGGGGGAGAGAGACGGGACGCAGGCAGTCAACTGTCAACGATGTTCCTTGTGCCAACATTTTGTCCTAGATTTCATTATTGCCAGCAAATTAATTGCACGCCCAGCCCCAACAAAACCGATACTTACCGTAGAGGCCTTCGCAGCCGAGCACGGCAAAGCCTACCTCACCTCAATGGTGGCTATGGGGGCTTTGTTATGAATAATTCTGTTTGCCATTGGCTTGACCCCACCAGGCACGACACACCACCGCCCGCCGAGGGAAGACTGGTAATATCCTGGTAATGAGCCGGGAGAACTTCTCCCTCGCAACCCCCCACCCCCACCACCATCCCACAAATGATTCAGTTACATATATGTGTAGTACTACTTTCAGAACAATCAACTTGGCTTTTGTATTAAGCATTCCATTGCCAGACAATATCTGCAAGCTCTTCCCGGAACCCATACGGGCACCAGCGCCCAACCGCCCCCACACAAGGCGATGAGTACGGGGACTAAGCCGAATATTATGGCCATAAAAATGTTTCTTTAAGCTTCTCCGATAACAGAACGAGACAGAGATACAGTAGCAGAGGCAGGAACAGAGACTGAGAGTAAGAGTGCAGCCAAGCAAGTGAAATCCTTTGGCAAGGCAACAGCGAAATTTCAATAAGCAAAACATCCATGGGATTATTTTATGCAGATATTCTTAGGATTCCAAAGTAAAGGGATGTTTAAGAATGGCAACAGAAGAGCTATAAATGGACTTGAGTACATACATACGAATATGTATTAGCAATGAGGTTGTTTGATTTCAATTTAAGACCAAACTTTATGTTCCGCAGTACTTAAAGCTTCTGTAGGTCCCCGGGTCTCCAGCTATTGAATAATTAATTCACATTTAAATTTCCCCGCTTAAGCTCCCCAATGTACGTAGCGTAACGTTTTATAGATGTGAATAAATGTTGACTGTGGACAGAAACTGTGCACAATTTGTTCTTATCAAACAAGCCTTGCCACTCCGAATCGGAATCCCGTTGCCACCTCCACCGCTCGGCAGACCAGCCAAAGTGCATCACGTAGATTGCTATTTTCGCTGGCAAGGCAATCTGCTGGGTTGGTGCTGGCCCACAGAGAGCCGGCAGGCAACAGGGCTGCTCGCAGAACATGACACCGCCACCGATAGCGTAACCGATGAACCCCAGATCGAGTGGGTTCGAGGGCATGGCAGTGCGGGGTTGCGCTTCTGCGTCTGTCTGGTGTTTCGTGAGGAGGCAGCTGACCGAAAAGTGCAAATGTTGCATATTAAATTAACGCTAGTTGACAGTGCCCCATGCCCCACGCCACACCATGCCCCACGCCACACCATGCCCCTCCCGGCGCGGCGTGCGAAACAGAATTAGTCGAAGCGTGAAGCTGGCAACCATAAAAGCCACAGGGTAAAAATTGAGTTAAAAACTGAAAATTCTTATCGAGCAGCGGGGAAGTCATGAGACGGGAAGGCAATAAACTGAATATTGGCTTGTCAGCGCCGTTCCAGCAACAGCAATAGCAAAAATACCCAACAGTCAACAGTCAATCATTTAAACCATTTTTTGTTCTCCTTATCGCCAAAAAAGTTTTTATTATTGTTCGATTCGCCTGTCACTCTGCGAATTCTCACAGAACTTACGAGCAAAGTTTCCCATCGGAGAAATATGTCACCGACCGACCTCTCAGACGTATTTCAAAGCCGCTAAAACGGTCTCGCAGACCTCATTTGAAATGCGGCACAGGGCGGATCATAATAACCAAATTACTCATACGCAGGGCTTCAGCCGATTCCAGGGCCCAGACACAGAGATGCTGTTAACAACGTTGGTGGGTAAGGTGCAATAATTCAAAAACTGTCTAGACTTTCACCGAGACAAAGACAAAGCAGTGCAAAGCAGGGCAAAGCAGCGCAAAGCAGGGGGGTACTGGTCCATCTAGCATCTCGACAGTGTGTTTATGCTCTCTGAGGTTCTGGTGTGCCATTCTGCTTAAAGTCGTTAAACGTCGCAGACACCCGAACAATTTTTAGAACTTTACGAGCAGCAGGCAAGAACAGTGGCAACAACAGTGTCAGTGCCGCCGGGCAGCTAGATTTTAGTTTTTGCATTTATTGACGCAATCGATTCGAAATTTCGATGGTATGGGATGGATTATACTGGGCCTTTGTACATGCCCCACATGTAAACAATCCACCAGCAATAAAGAAATATTTATATCGCTGCAAAACAACAACAGCCGAGAGTTCCTAATTACACGAAAACGCATCCATTCATCTTCGTGGAAATAATAAACCCAATAAAGTCAAATCAACGGGGAACCTAGACATGTATGTAGATCAGAAAATAATAAATTCTAAATGATATATGATATATGATGTTGATCTGTGGTCCAGGAGTGAGCCGGTGTCGAGCCCTGTCAGCGGTGAAAAGTCGCTGGGGGGCCCTGACCCATGACAAATGAAAATTATATTGACAAATGGCTTATTTGTTGCCCTGCTTTGTCGGTTGAACTAGAGACGGGGAAAAACCCGACGCCCAGAGCCAACAACAGCAAAAACAGCAGCAGAAATTATATATATTTTTGAAATTCTCATACGTTTGTATGTATGAAATGCCGACAAGCTTAGAAGCAAAATTCCAAACGATTTTGGTTAAATATAGAAAGAAAGTCCCCCTTCTGGGTGGAGGGGATATGCCGGGCGGCTATATCTGCACACACATGCGCTTATTTGTGTCTATGCATGTACTCTAGTGTACAAAGAGCTAATGAGCGATGTGGTTCGACGACATAATTGATGGCTTGATAGATGCTCGAATGAATCCGCATCTGTCTTGGGGACAGGTTGATTCATACTTAAGTGATTGACTTCTGGGGTTAAAAGCACCATCAATCGGATCAAATCTGGTAAAACGGGGCTCTCACGTCACAAGGATGCTAGTAGATTTTCCTCATAGAACCATGGGAAATAGGGGAGATCTTTGATTACATTTTGGCAGCTTAGAATATTATTGGCAAATAATACCACGGGAATTGTCTCCCTTCATGTCTATAATAAATACCAAAGCAGTGTTCCTATCTGGCAAATTGGAATTACCAAAGGTATTCCTTCCAAGTCTCCAAGTATTGAAGGAGGAACAACATTCTCAAACCAATAGCATTCCCCTTCAACTTGTTTTCGAGTGTAGAACCAATAAAAAACTTTTCGAACTACATATTTCAGAACCGTCATCCCCGAAGAGGTACTGAAGGTAAATCGGGAATTCTTCCCCTCTAAAGTTACAGGAATTTAACTAGTCCATCCCCCAGCCTGAAATTTTTTGCAGGATATCAAACTGTGAGTGGGCTAAGAGAGGGGGGTGGAACAAAATGAACAACATTGTTGATAAAACTGATTGAACCCTGCTCAGGTATTCAGCAATTTGCAACAAGCTGTCAGTCCAAGATATTGCCCGTAGATTTGGGTGCACCAGTGTGGGTGTGCAAATACATTTATCTATGAGCCATATTTATGGATGTGTGCACAGCGAAATATTTGCAAATTGACTTCAGCAGAGCGTAGCGGTGGCAACAACAAAACCTTCGGTGTAGCTCGGCATCAAACGGTACGCTTTGTGCAAATCAAATTTATAACGCCCCCCAACGCCAGAAAAAAAGCCCATCTACAACAATGACAATCGACGCCTGCCTGCCAGTGCTGCCATCTGTTTGGGTCGATAGAATGCACTGCACATGGCGTGAAAGCTCACGGCACCATCATCGGAGTGGGAGAGCAAGAGCCAGAGCCAGAGGAGCTTTCCTGGCCAAACACAATCAGCTGTGCTCTGCAAAGTGCTGCGTAATTTTATTTCTAAGAGCAAACAAACATATGAGACCCCATTCATTTCCTTCCCCTGTCAACCCCTTACGCTCTAATGTACGTGTTTGCATGTGGAAACAGCATTAGTAGCGAGACAACAAAGCACAGCTGTGTGCGCGAGAGCTTTGTAAATTGGCGCGCGCGCTCTCTCTTCACTTCTCTCGCACTCGCACTCGCACTCTATCTCTCTCGCTCTCGCTCTTCCTATGGATGGCTTATTTATTGCGCACCTTTCAAGCTGTCGGCAAAGTGAAACCCCATTGAGTGGTTACGGTAACCTCAGCGACTGATACACATGTAATCCCATATGAGAGCCAAGGACAAATAAATTTAGAAGTACTTATGAATATTTGCAGTTCGCCCCATTTGCAATTGCGACTGTCAATCAAAATCAACGGCGAGAAGTAGCGTGTAACCTGTCACTTGTACGGGGTACCTACTGTGGCATGACCATTGACTTTATAACTGGTTTTCCTCACAGCTCCACAGAGGCGAACTCACTTTCGATGGAGGGCCTCGCGCCCAATTTGACAGCTGCCAGAATATTTTGCTAGGGCCGCTGCCAAGTGCATGGGACAAGGTCATTATAAATGTGTATTTTCAATAATATTCTGCTCTGCTCTGCTCTGCTCTGTATTCTATTTGTGCCCCAAAAAGCGAAAGCAGTCAAACAAATAATTTGTGTTTTCAGTTTGAAACAAATTTCGTAATTGAGCATATTTATTTTTATCGGCAAGGTCGCTGTCAGAGCATTTACATGAGAAGCAGGCAGACAGCGCCGACTACGGGGCCCTAAACTGGGGCTAGGCTAAATTCACAAACAATACACAGTCGTCGGGAGAATAGTGTCCCTGTTTAAGTATTCCTGGCCTCTTCGAAATTCATATTTATGTAGGTTCTTGTCTGATTAGAAACATAGTTGAATACCATTGGATATAAAGCCAGACGAGAACTTATTGTGCACTTTTGAGCTCGAGCAACACCAAATTCTAAATTGTTCGCGGCACCCGAGAGCAACTGCAGCCGCCCCTGTGCGCATGTCGAGCGACCTACACACAAAAGCAGCACTGAACAGGCCAGAATCGGAATACAGCACGACCACTCACACATACACAGAGACTCACGTACACACACGTCGACTGCTTGTTGGAGTTCGCGTGGTGGTTCTCTTCTCAGTGGTTGGTGGATTCATTTGAACATTTGGTGGCACTGCGAGCGGACATCGACGACACGGGACGCGACCAGAGAGGAAGCAACTACAGCTACAGCTACAGCAACAAAAACAGAAACAGAAACAAAGGTTAAGCGAAGGGAAAACGCATCTAAGGCCAGCAGCGGAGAGAGACAGACCAGACCAGACCAGACCCATTGGCCCATTGGAGACCCCTGGCTTTGTCCGTCGCGGACTGGACTGGAATTAGTAACTGTGCTTGCACGCACTTTTGGTTTCTTTGTTACGAATCTTTGGCTCCATCCACAGACCACAGAAAAAGACTCAACTAAGTGCGCAATTACAACAAACGCGAAACGTGCGCAATAATTTGTTTAAAATCAATGAAGACTGCAACTGCGCAAAAGTGGATTGCATCACACAGACAAAAGCAGTTTTGAGGCAAATATAGAAATAAATGAGAGCTGAAAATCAATAGGCGAAATCTGCAACGCTTTGGATGAGAAGAGTCTAAAGAAGCCACAGAAGCTGCCCGATTCAACAAATTTACATAATTGCAAGTGCCTGGCAGCCAGAGCAGCAACAGCATCAAAATGCCCTCGTTGCTGGAGGCGCTGGAGCGCAAGTACTTCTCGGAGTGCGAGTTCGAGAACGCCCACGAGCCGGAGCTGCACAAGCGCGCGGACCTGCCCAACGACTTTACGGTGACCAAGTGCGGCGGCCGGATGGAGTTCTCCATCTTCATTCCGCGCCTCTCGCCCCTGACCAGCGTGCCTGCACTGCTTGTGCTGAACGACTGCGACATTGATTCGGCGGGCGACTTCGAGAGCATCCAGGAGAAGTGCCAGCGCGTGCGGGAGCTGGACCTGGCCCAGAACAAGCTCAGCGACTGGCAGGAGGTGTTCAACATCCTGAAGCACATGCCGCGCATCGAGTTCCTCAACCTTAGCAAGAACCAGTTGGGCAGTCCGCTCAGATCCCTGGCGGAGGCTCCTGTCATCAACCTGAAGAGTCTGGTGCTCAACGGCACCTACCTGGACTGGCAGTGCGTGGACGCGCTGCTCCAGAACCTGCCGGTGCTGCAGGAGCTGCACCTGAGCCTGAACAACTACACGAATGTCCTGATCGACGCCGAGGAGGCGGAGCGACGACTGCAGGAGGATGGTGAGGCCGGCCAGTGCGACTGCCCGAAGGAGAAGAGGAGAATCACCAAAGCCCATCCCGCCCTGAAGACACTGCATTTCACAGGCAATCCCATCGAGCACTGGCAGGAGATATGTCGGCTGGGTCGTCTCTTCCCCAACCTGGAGGCCCTGGTCCTGGCCGACTGTCCCATCCGGTCGCTGCAGGCCGAGGAGAGCCGGGACTGCGACTCCCACAAGTACTTCCCCAGCCTGAAGCTGCTGAATCTGAGCTCCGCTCAGCTTAATTGCTGGAGTGCCATCGACGAGCTGGCCAAATTCCAGCAGCTGCAGAACCTCCGGGTCAAGCACTGGCCGCTGTGGGAGAATCTGGAGTGCACAGAGCACGAGCGACGTCAGCTGCTGATAGCCCGGCTGCCCAACGTGGAGATGCTTAACGGCGGTGGCAAGATCGGCACGGACGAGCGCATCGATGCAGAGCGCGCCTTCGTCCGTCACTATATGGACAAGCCGGAGGCCGAGCGCCCGGCCCGGTACAAGGAGCTGCTCCAGGTGCACGGAAAGCTGGACCCCCTGGTCGATGTCAGCCTGAAGCCGGACAAACGCGTCAAGGTCATCTTCAACTATGGCGAGTTGCGCGAGAGCCGATTTGTGGACATATATCTGACGGTGAACGACCTGAAGGCCAAACTGGAGAAGTTGGTCAACCTGCCGCCCAACAAGATGCGCCTCTTCTACCTGGACCAGGACTACAAGGAGTTCGGGCCCGAGGAGATGCGCTTCCCCAACAAGAAGCTGTACAGCTACAACATCCAGTCGGGCGATGAGATCATCATCGACGCCAAGAAGTGATGTCCCCATCATGCAGCGGAACGAACGAAAGGAGGCCCGGCCTGGTGCTACAACTTGTGATCTTGTGTCATTGCGGATACACAACCATATATGATCCATTTATATTTAATGTATGTTTATTTCTATCATTATATTCTCGGTTCTCCCCCGACAAGCTACTGTAAATACAATACATTCATAGGCGGCCGAGCAAGCATTACAAGGTGCACATACACACATACATACATACAAATATTTTAATTACTGCCTAACCTAAGCCCATAAAAAATGCATTAAACAATTTTACAAAAACTTCCTACCCGTCTCTGCTCTGCACTCAACAATGCCCCAAACGATGGTGTCGTCTATTGGAGAGAGGAGTACTTTTTGGGGGCCTAAGATATGACTGAGACTCAGTTCAGTGCAGAATCAAAACAAACGCACACAAAGGGTCACGACACTCTGCCCGTGTGCTTGTGTGCTTGTCTGCGGGGGAGCTTTCAGAGCGAGTCAGAGCTTTGAAAAGCGGTTTCCAAATAAGCTTGGAACTGGCTCTCTCTCCGCTGCTTCGCTTCCCACATATAGTTAGCAGAATAGTAAATGCTTTGTGCTGATTGTTTAATTTAACCATTTAGAATGAGAGTAAATCAGGCATACGATTTTGTGGGGGAGCTGCTCGTATCTTTCTAATTAGGATCAATAAGATAAGCCATAAAAAGATCTGGGATCAGTATTCTTACGAGCATCCATTAGAAAAACTCGCTCAAGAGCTGTCTCAAAGGTAAAAAGAAGCACAAGTAGAAGAAACAATACTAGTTACGAGTCTTTCCAGGCTAAGATAAGATTGTTAATAGTACAAGCTTAATTTTAGAGGACTGTTTCGAGATAAAATACTGATTCCATTTCATTACTCATCATAACATATGCCTTATCATGCGTTTCGCTCAGTGTAGTTGCCAAAGTTAGCTGCTAATGTGCAGAATTTCCTAAGAATCAGATCCCAGCTGGTTAGAACTTTCCCACGATTCTTTGGTAATTTTCCCAATTGAGGTGCACACACACCCCAAACCGTTGGCCAAACTCTCCCATATTTGCCTTGTCTATGGAGGGAGTACTATGCTCGCCAAATGGGAGTACTCGTTCAATGCTAATGACGTGCGATCGTTTGGCAGCACGTTGGGCGAAGACAAAGTCGACAGATCGTGACTGGAGTGAGCCTGACCCGCCCACGAAGACACACCGAAAGAGACCCCAAAACGCTAAAATCCGCCAATTTTTATGACAGTTGTTTGATGACGAGGTGCAATATACTTCCACAAACGTACATACATACATATACAACGTACAGTGTACATACATGTAAACGTTTTGTAGGTATTATACGGTATATATCAAAATAAAATCAAATAAAGGTCTGCGTAGATCTAGCCTGGTCATAAAATGCAAGGTGTGTGGAATAAAAACTGTTTATGTAGATAATTAATAAAATTTACACATGAGGGTTTTGGATGTCTCGATGTTAAGGAAGGGAAGGTTTTTTAACTGGGGACTCACTCAACCGTCGATCGAGTTGCGGATCGAGTGCCGTTGCGATCAGACGTGGCGGGAGTGTTTTTAACAGCGTTTTGAGAGTGAAGTGGTGTGGAATGAGACCAGAATGGATCCCGACAACGATATTTATGCATTCTACGACATCCGGGGGTACAAGGGGTACTTCTTGCTGATATATAATAATATATGTGACTGGTTTCAATGCCTATTGATGTTAATGGTGATCCTTTCGTTCTCTTCGCTTACAGGAAATGTAGACCGGGTGGGCCAAACTCGGAAAGAAACCTGCAACCGCGAATGTCACTCCTAGGGAAGCCGCTGAACTACAATCGCGGCTCTCGCCGCGATGTTCGTTACCGGCGTCTCCAGAGTCGCCTCTACAACTTCCTGGAGCGTCCGCGCGGCCTGCATGCCATCTTTTACCATGTGATGGTGTAAGTGAGCGGATAGCGGATGCCTAGTGGATCTGGTAGTAACCTTGTCCTTTCAGATTCCTGATGGTGTTCACATGCCTCGCCCTGAGCGTGTTTTCCACCATCAAGGAGTACGAGGACGACGCCGTGTACATTCTCTTTCGGATGGAGATCCTGGTTGTCATCTGGTTTACGATGGAGTTCGGTGCCCGACTATGGTCGTCGGGCTGCCGGTCGCGCTACCAGGGCTGCCTGGGGCGTCTGAAGTTCGTAAAGAGACCATTTTGTATTATAGGTGAGTGGAGCTGGAGAGCGACTAAAAGAAGGACTATCTGAGGACCAAGGTCTCTGTGTGCTTTTCAGATATTGTCACCATTTTAGCCTCAATTGTAGTATTAGGCATGGGCACTTCGGGCCAGGTGTTCGCCACGAGCGCGTTGCGAGGCCTGCGGTTCTTTCAGATACTGCGCATGGTGCGCATGGATCGTCGTGGAGGCACCTGGAAGCTCCTCGGTTCGGTTGTATACGCACACAGACAGGTGGGCCGATCCGCTAACGCCTCCCCTAACGGCACATGTATTTTTACCGATTCGTCTGCATTGCAGGAGCTGATCACAACCATGTATATAGGATTCTTAGGTCTAATCTTTGCATCATTCCTGGTCTACATGTGGGAGAAGGATGTCAACGACAAGTTCAGCAACTTTGCACAGGCCCTCTGGTGGGGTGTGGTAGGTTCAAAGGCCCCCCTTTCCCTTCCCCCACTGTACCATCACTTATTCCGCCCGACATATCCCCACAGATCACACTGTGCACGGTGGGCTACGGCGACATGGTGCCCATCACCTGGCAGGGCAAGCTGATTGCCTCCTGTTGCGCCCTCCTGGGCATCTCGTTTTTCGCTCTGCCGGCGGTAAGTCCATAATCCATATTGAATGGCATCCTGTTTGCCCGTTTTTGTGGGTCCTGCTTCCTGTGCTGACCCGACCGACCGACTTCCTTCCGCAGGGAATCCTGGGCAGCGGCTTTGCACTGAAGGTGCAGCAGCAGCAGCGACAGAAGCACATGATCCGACGGCGCCAGCCGGCGGCCACACTCATCCAGGCCGTGTGGCGGTGCTATGCGTCCGATGAGCATTCCGTGTCTGTGGCCACGTGGAAGATACACCAGGTGGCTCTGCCCAGTCCGCCGGCTTCGTAAGTATTTTTGCACAAGTCCGCAGATGGACCTTTGTTTGTATTCAGGGATATTTCGCGGATGAGAAGTGGATTGACCTTTGTATAGACACAGATTATTCACACACACACACACACCACTCACAAACACACACACACACAAACAATTGACACAAAACTGCATTCGTGTGTATAACAATATAGAAAATTGGTTCACGAGCTGCTGAGGTGAAACGTGTCGTAGAACAATCAGAGAACCCGCCAATCTGCAGCTCATGAAACCAATTTTTGAAACAGAAATAATCCAAATTGTACAAAAAGCGAAACGCAACCCAATAAACTAGAAACACCCAGCATGGGTAGAACTATTAGAGATATACATATCTATACATATACATATAGCGTATCTTTATCTTGTGTGCTCCCCGATCAACGCCCACTCGACTGCCACCATCTCTCTCTCTCTCTCTCCCTCTAACCGCCCAACCCCCCCTCTCTCTCTTTGTCTCTCTGTCTGTTTGCGCCTATCCGCTCGCCAACCGATTAACCACTTAAGTTTTTACGAATATAATTTAATTTCTTTCCATCGATAATATAATTTTTGTAAACATTTTCAGTTCTGAAAACTGGGAGCGATTATTAAAAAACATAAGTGAATATAGGTAAAACCTGATAACCATATCAAAAACCAAACACCACAATTTAAAGCAAAGACTCAGCCAGCAAATTGCCGAATCATCCTGTTACGGGCGGTGGTCCTCCTCGGCCCCTCCCAGCACTCACATTCGTAGTAGACATGGCTCCTCCACATTCAATCGAATCAAATCAAGATAATTCGCAGCTTACTTACCATCTCCCATCAGCACCCATCTCTCTCTCTCTATCTCTGTCTCTCCCTCTCTCTCTCTCTCTCTCTCTCTCTCTGTCTTTCTCTCTCATACATCTCTTCCGACTGCTGCTACATTTGAAAGAATTCTATGCTTAATTTTTTGAAATTTTCCCCAAAGACCAAGTCAAATTAATCAATGTGATACGAATTGATTCTCATTCTGTGTGTTCTGCTGCCCCATGCGCCCGCGCGGTCATTCAACCAACAAAAAAACAAAAAAAAAAAACAACAACTCCATAAAAATGCAAATAAATGTGTGTGTAAACTATAATTAACACGTGAGTTCAATGAAGCCAAATGAGCTAAATGCTTTTTATTCGATTCTCTCTCTCTCTCTCTCTGCTCCCCTCTCTGTTTGTGTCCCCCTCTACTCCAAGAAACCCACCCACCCACTCACTCCTTCCAGTCCAGCCCAGCCCCTACCCTGAGCACTTCAGCTAAGCCGCGGCTCAGCTGGATCCTAGCCAAGAGAATACGTTTCCGGTACACCTAGATCAGATCCTTTTTCCGTCAGTCCGCGTGAGGGATCCGTTAAGGAAGATCCGAGCTAATGAGGATACACCACCTGAGGAGTAACATGAATGATTTCGATTTAGATAAGATCTGCTAGTGGATGGGTATCGGGAACGTATCGCAGTCGGCAGCGGACCGACTTCAGTGCCGCACATCAATTGTAATTGTAAATGCTTGAATTAATCCTCAATGTTTTACCACAGCACGTAGCACCCAAAGCTCAACCACCTACTTTCTCACCTCTCAATGTCTGCACACCCACAAAAACACACACAGCTACACCTACACTTGTACCACACGATCCTATCTCACTCGTATCTTACTACCTGTTTGCGTTTGCCAGATAACCTACCTCTCAGTTTTAAAATACTATGTATATACTCGTGTGTCTCGACTACAGCTTTTTGATATCTGCAACTATCTGAGTGTTGACTAAAACTATCATATTCTCTGTTCTCGAACATCGCCCATCCTGATCCGATACAGACGCGCGTCCTCCAGCTTTAAGCACAACACATCTTTCGTGGCCCGGCTGCCCACAATTAGGCGACACAAGAGCCAGACCATCCAGACCCCGGGTGCCGATGGCAGCGGCCTGTCCAAGCCCCCGGGCTCGTCCCGTGCCTCCACACGCTACACTCGCACCATTCGGGACATCAATGCATCCGTCGAGAACTTGGGTAAGTTGCAGGCCGAACGATTTCCGACTCCTCTCCGTTTATGTTTCCCATTTCGATTCCATTACAAATTTCTGTTTGCACACAACCCACACTTACTCACTCAATCAATCACACACACACACACACACGCCAAGCTTAACAGGATATGGGGATACAGTGCGTTTTGTAGCTATAAGGAACTAATGGATCGATCGCGGATCGATGGCTGAACTAATTTGAAAAGCTCTACCATTTAATATTCGATAAATGTTATTATATTTACAATACATTTCCTAAGTACACAAAACCGCTGTTCCAGCTCGCTCAAGGCCATAAAACGCTCTGTACAGTCCGTGCATGTTGTTCTTTCCAACTCTACTTTTGCAGGGCAAACAATATCAAAAAGAAGGATTTCTTTTGCTATTTACGCTGCCCCCAGCACCCCTAAAGACAAGGAACACCCCCCTCCCCCCAACCAACCAGTATAAGTAGCCAATAAATGTGGGAGAATTCAGTTTATAGATATGTCTTTGGTTACTTGAACTGAAAGATGGAATGCACTTAACTCGTTTCGATGGACATATTTACTCTATAATTTGTTGGTTTTTTGTTATCGTCATGCATGCAATGCTCTGCCATCAATTTCAATTCAAGAAGTGCCCAATCAATTAGCCCTGAATCAAACAATAAACAATAAATAGTAGTTCCAGCCAGACTGTATGCATTATTGACATTGATTTGCCGATTCCATTCCAGAAGCGTGTTCATGAGTAAATATGTTAGTTATGAATTAATTGTCTTTACAAATAACGTAATTATTTAAAAACTAATTAGAGCTATCTTTAGTTTTCGGTCATCTGTTGGCCGCAACTGCCATACTCATTTTTGGACTAGGATTTAATCTATGTGACCAACAGAATTATCTTCTCAGACCCCACAAATATCAATCAATCGCTTTCTGCCTTTAGGGAGTATGAAAAGAGATAAGACTAGGACTAGCTTCAGTGGATTTGTGCGAAAGGAACCCAAAGTTACAGCTAGACCAAGTGCAAAGTCATGACCTCATAAACCAGAATCAAATCAAGTCAAACGTAACTCCTAAGTTGACCAACAAACAATTGATAGAAAATAAAACACAGAATGATAAAACACAAAAAAGAAAACTGCATCCACTCAAAAAAGAAGAGGGAAGAAGTAGTTCCACTGCTATAGAAGGTAGAGCCGATTTTTCCCCACTTGTAACAACAATTATGATTTATGTATTTTCGTAGCCAAGGCCCCACCCCATAGAGCGTGTCCGTACCGTGTCTTTTGAACCCAAGTTTTACTGACACATACTATACTCGTACTCGTAGTCCACCTTCAGTTATAGTTACAATTACAGCCTCCTCCGAGATATATTGTGTACATACCCGCATACCTAGTGTGCGGAATGAAAGTTTAACCTTTGATTTGAAATTTTGCAGAGGTAGTACAGAATGGCAAATCCATGAATCCAAGTTTCAGCGAAGATTCTGTGGCTGAGACCACTTGCTTAAAAAATATTAAAAATTCAGACGGTAAGTCTACAAGGTCCTCTCCCCCAGGTCCTACAATACGAATGTCGAGAGAAAAAAACAAAAAAAAAAAAACTCAAAACTTAAACAAACAAACTTTTTTTGTATCACATTTTATTATATTGAGTGTTGTGGTTGTGTCAATGTTGTGACTTGCATCCCAGAGATAAGACTGATTGAAATTTTAATTGATGTTGTTTGTTGGTTACATAACATTCCCGACACCCGACCCACGACACACGACACCCGACACCCTACACCCTACACCCCCATCACCAGACGCCCGACTCCACGAATCCACGACTCCCCGACTAACTGTGGCTCCACTAACCCTGGGACAGAGGGATCGCCATCGACATCGACAGCAACTAATTCCGCTCTCTAACTCACTTAGCCCAGCCCAGTGGCCAGCTGGCCAACTGCAAGCTCAGCTCCAGTGCTGGCGCTCTGGCCCAGTTCTCCCACCAGGCGTCATCGGTCGAGGAGGGTCCGGGCCAGGCCAAAAGCGAGTCTGCCTCTAGAAATCTAACCATTCCCGTGGTGCTGTTTGGCTTTCTGCATGGCAGCTTATTCGGCTCATCGCTTTCGCTGCGCAATACCCGGGTGGCCCCCACAAACCCTGCGGACCTGGAGGCCGGCCAAGAGGACCCCAATACGGATAACTTTGAGAGGAACAGCACGATGACGCTGCCAGTGCCCACCCAGCGCCGCAGTGCCAGTCCGAGTCCGAGCTCGGGAAGTGGTCGGACGGGTCGATTCTTTGCAGCCGCATCGCAGTTCCTGGAGACAGGATTCTCGCACAGATCGGCTGCTGCTGATGGTGGGCCGAACGGGTCCTTCGGTGTGGCAAGTGCGTGCGAAGCATCTCTCTCCCGCTCTGGGAGGATCTCCTACCCTCTGCTATGCTGCGATGCTAGGGATGCATGCCGTCCACCTGTGTAGAGTGCCCCGCTTTGATTTGTAGCCTTAGTTAGTCCCAGTCCAGCCGCACTCCATGCTCCCCCCACACACATCCCATCTGCCACTAGACATAGGACACAGGACACAAAACACCACAACGCTTGCTTCAGAACTGGGCTGGAGAATATTCCAGCCATCTACAGGCATCTCCGACTAACTCCTACTAACTAAGCTCTAGCTCTCTCTCTCTATCTCTTGTTGACATTAATCATATAATTCTATATATATAATTATCAATATCGTATCCGTATTTACTAATTGCTCCATATATGTGTGTAACGGTACTTTTTGTATGTGTTGTTGTATATTTGGGTTGACGTTGACTTGCTTAAATGTATCCAAAACCAAAAAAAAAAACACCAATAACCAAACCAAACCAAAACCAACCAAGCGAAGCTAGCAACCAAAACCTAACGCACAAGTCAATCTCTCTGATTCACAAATTGCCCGCAGATGAGGAAGATGAGCCGCGCTGCACGCAGCTAACCAATAGACACAAGACGGCCATTCGGTTCATTCGCAAGGTGAGTACGTGGTTGGACACGGACACGGACACGGGGCACCACTCACCACTGGAAGGGATCGAGTCGGATATGCAACTGAGAGAGATTTTTATTGCAGCTCAAGTACTTTGTGGCACGGCGCAAGTTCAAGGAGGCCTTGAAGCCGTACGATGTCAAGGATGTCATGGAGCAGTACGCAGCTGGTGAGCACCAAAGCCCTCCCCTGTTCTGCTCCCCTAAATAGTATCCTTCAGGCTATGAGCTATAACTCTAAGACTAGCAATACTAGCTTCAAAACTTTATACCTCTCTTTGCTCCTTCTAGGCCACGTGGACCTGTTGGGTCGCGTTAAGATGCTTCATTTGCGGTGAGTCTGCCAAATAAACGTGGAATGAACATCCGTTTCCCTACCATTTACTCACTCACGTTCATTCCACAGTTTGGATCAAATCCTGGGCAAACAAGGCTCCAAGGCCAAGGACGTCTATGCATCTAAAATAAGTTTAGCCTCCCGTGTGGTTAAAGTCGAGCGACAGGTGAGGTGGCCCCACAATGATTGACCAGCCCAACAGAGCTAGACTGTAATTATTGTTGATTGGATAGGTCGCTGACATAGAAGAGAAGCTGGACGTGCTGATCAAAGCCTACATGGAGGATCGTGATAGATTCTTGGCCCTACCCCTCCCAGCAAAGCCCAGCAAAATACATTCCATTAGCCCTAGCCACAATCCCCTGCACCACACTCACAACCTGTCGATGATCGATGTTTGGAAGCGCACCGCGGCACTGAGTGTGCATCCAGAGCACACACCGACCGCCACTTCGGCCACATCCACGGATGGCACAGAGCTGAGGGCGCTCACCTCCACGCAGACAATCACAACGACAACCGATGTGATCGCCACGCAAACCCCGATGCCGCCTCACACGCAGCATACATCGACCAATACCAAGGTAGAACTGAGACTGAGTCCCTCCAAACGATCTCATAATTGTACATGTATATCCTTTGTAGTCTTCCGTGCTTAACTCATATCAGCTGGGGTCTGAGAAGCAGCAGCACAATGATGTTTTTATGACTGAATTAGATAATAGGACCAAGAAACGTGTTACGTTAAGGTTGGTTCCGCCATTCCCATAAGCAAATCCTTATACGAATAAGAACTATCACATGTATTGCAGCCTGCATAGATCCACATCGGAGCCATATAGCAAGCAGGAACAGCGCATTAGTATACCAGACGAGGGAGCACAATCCCTGGAGTGCGCTGCAAAGGCAACGCCGCCAGATAGTTCAAGTAATTAAATCAAATTATCAGTCGAAATATATATATGTAGACTTTGTGCCTGCCTTTGAAAATGTTCCCAAAATTCGTACTGCTTTAAATGCACTGCGGAACCGAATTAGAAGTTGAGGTTCTGAATATTTAAGTACGTATATCTCCCCACATCATACAGTTATCCTTATCGACGAGTATGAGGACTTCGAAGAGGAAGATCTGAACTGCGAGGGCGAAATGGAACATTTCCCATCGTGGGAGATCGACAGCGACATTGGGGTCGACGTGGATGTGGATGCTGACGGTGACGGTGACTGTGATGAGTCCACTGAGGACACGGCCCTGCTGCACTGTGCCACGCGCACCGCCATTGTTATTACACCAATTAGCCCAGTAAGTCACATTCAATTACTGTTGTCCATTTGTGAATGAAACTCTTCGATTTGATATATAGGTAAGCTCCGCACACAATCTTCAACAGTTAAATGACCAAACTACAACGCTTAATAAATCAAATTTGCTTCCGCCAGACTCTGGCTAGTTAATTGCATTGGAATTAGCCTAAATGTACGTGTAGCTATTACATTATCATTAGAATTGTATTATGTACTATGGAATACATATTTATGTCATTTTCTGACATCTCTGTGTTCAAATTATGGATAGCAAATGAACGGAAATCAAATTAAATATATCTGCTTTAGCAAAGAAATGGCTAATCATCCGAACGGAGTTTTCTTCCATGTTTTCTGTTTGAGCCACGGTTCGGCTTTGGTTCCCCCTCTGCCTCATCCTCGGCAAATTCCAGCGCACATTCTTCATCCTCCTGCTCCATATCCTCCTCTTCCTCATGCTCTACTTCCTCATGCTCTACTTCCTCCTCCTCCTCCTCTGTAACGTTATAATCAACGTCTTTCATCGTGTCCATGTCAACAGCAGAATCGTCTATGAACTCAACTTTTTTATCTTTCAAAATACCAAAGCAACGTTTCTTCGCTGCCGGCGGCCTGGCGATGGCATACGCCTCCTCCTCGAGCACATCGTCGGCTACTAAAGTGGAGTTGTGCACCTTGCGCAAATGCACGTTCAGCTGGGAACTGGTGGTAAACGAACGGCCGCAGCCGTCGTCAATGTAGTTACGGCACACATGCTTGGAGGCGTGCACACGTTGTATGTGGTTGGTCAGTCCTTGGCGTCGACCAAAGTGCTTGTCGCACATCTTGCAGTCGAAGGCGAATCGCTTAAAGTGCTGGCCCAGGGTATGAACAGACAGTGACTTTTTGTTCCTGGTGGTGAAGCTGCACTGCTCGCAACTGTACGACTGGGAATGGAGCTACAGGGGGATACCATACATCGGTTGGAGATCGAATTAGTAATGCTACAGTACATACCCTCTTGTGAGCCTCCATCTCGCTCTTGTGGTAGAAGCCTTTCTCGCACACACTGCAGGTGTAGCGCTTTTTGTTTGAGTGCACCACATTCACGTGGGTGTCATAGTTACGCCTGTTCTTGACAATCTTGAAGCACTGCGGACACTCGATGGGCTCGTGCCAGTAAGCAAAGTGTTTATCCAGGGCATCCTTGCTCTTGTACGAGGCGTTGCAAAGTGAACAGACCACATTGTCTGAGAAGAAGCGTCGTTAAGATAGTCGGGAATTAGATTAGGCGTATTGTGCACTCACCATTATTGTGGCTCCGGGCGACATGGACGGATAAGGACATTTTCGATCGGCATAGCTTAAGACAGAATTGGCATTGCCATTCCTGCAGCGGCTTGGCCGATTTCTCCTGCCGCTCTTTAGACTCATCGTGAGTGCGTCGCTTGTGCGTGTAGAGTGAGTTCCAGTTCGCATATGCCGCCGAGCAGTCCTGAAAGGAAGATTCATTCAAGCCACAGGTTTTACGGTTGTCTGGCGTGCCATGTCACCTTCTGGTCGCACATGAAGAATGTGCAAATGTCCAGCTTCCGATGAGCAACATCTACACGCAGTTGTTGATAGTTGCGCCAATGGTGACGATACAATTTCATGTCGGTAAAATCCTTTCCGCAAGGCTGACACGAAAAAACGCCATTGTCGTGCACACCAGTCTCGCGATGGGACTGTAAGTCTGACTTCTGCTTAAAGTACGTGGTGCAGTATTCACAGACATAGGCATCGCGTAGCAGTTCCACGTACCTCTCCGCCCCAAAGCAGGCAGAGCCCTCGCTCCCGAAGTGGGCGTCCATTTTCTCCTGATTCTCGCTCAGTTGGCCACAATTCCCGCAGACATGAACGGAACGTTCGATAATCAAATGGGACTTCATGTGGACGTTGTACGTGGCCTCAGAGGCAAACTCGCGGGAGCAGAGCTCACAGCTGATGACGTTGCCATGCATTGATCTCTGAAAAGTTTACCCTGATAAGTTCAGCTATATTACCAGAATATCTCGACGCAAATTCTTACTGTGTGGCTGTTCAGTTTCCCACGTGTCTCGAAGGTAGCCAGGCATTCGCCGCAGGTGTAGGTGGCGTTGCCCACAGTCGCGTGCGACGTGTTGTGCTCTATGAAGACAGCGGGATCCCGGAACGTGCGATCGCAACTGAAAGCGGAGGAGAAGTCAGTATGTGGAAATGGTGCAGTAGAGCCTGAGAGAACGTTACTAACAGATCACAGAAGAGAGTGCCCTCTGGCTCGTGGGAATAATGCAAATGCTGGAAGAGCTCGTCGATGTTGGTGTTCTCATAGCCACAGACAAAGCAAGCGCGCGGTCGGTGCTTCTCCAAATGGAATTGATTGTGAAAATTGAAGCTGCATGGAAAAGGAAGAGGATATATCATGACAAGAGCAACTTCATTAGAAATCAGAGCATACCGCTTCCAGGAGGGAAACTCCAGGGCGCACATTTCGCAAAACAAGCGAACGCCCCGTTTTTTCTTGATGATATGAGCACACGAATGTTTATTGTATTGTAAAATATTTGAGAAAGTCATCTTGCATTCCGGACAGCTGCCGTAAATGGCAATACTAAAAGAGGGAGGGTTCCATAATATATCACAACGACCTCATAAAACAGACTTTCTTACTCAGCCACAGGCGCATGTAGAACAACCAAATGCATGGCCAGAAGTTTGCGTCCTTTTAGCTCCAAGCTGCAGCCCTCGATTGGGCACCGAAAGACATCCGACCGGGACTTGTGCACCCTCAGCATGTGCTCCAGCAGGTTCTCGTAGGTAGTGGACTTTAATGTGCAATGTTGGCAGACAGTATTCCAGTTGAACTTTAGCTTCTCAAAGCTGGTCCTCACCACCGTGGCTAAGTACTCGTATAAGTCGTCAATGTCATCCTCTGCAATGGCATAAAACGGCACAATAAACGACGGTATGGTTAACACATTCGCAAATTCCGATTCCACGTACTTTCTTTGATCTCGACAAAGTTAAAGAGAATTATATTGCTGGCCTCGCTCTCCTCGTTGTCTGCCTCGCTCTGGCTCTCCGTTTTCTGCCTTTTTAGTCTGGATGGACGGATGTCTGGCTTGGTAATTACCTCCTCTTCAATTGAAATATCTAAAAACCCAAGTTCTTTTAGGACAAAATTCATAAGCCAATAGTTTCTACGCACCTTCATGCTCGTATATGATATTCATTCCATCTAGATCTTCTTCTTCAGTCACCTCAGCTTCAGCCTCAGCCTCCGCTTCCTTCTCTGGCACTGCAATTGTTGTTTGGGAAGAGTCGGGAAGAACTGTTTCTGACTCATCTACCACGCCCGGCTCGTCCTCGTTTAGAATATTGAGAATGAGGGCACTAATCTGCTCCTGGTCTGCCTCCTTCGGAGCATGCTTAGTCTTGGATGGTGCCTTGACTTTATCAACTTCGTCTGCTACAGAGGCCGCAGATGGCAGTGGCACGGATACATTTTTAATTATACGTCGGCTGGGTTTCGGGTCCGGCTGTATCACCGGCACAGGCTTTTCCACTTTAGTTTGGGGCTCCGGCAGTACGGCCTTCTTAGCCGTAGGCTTGACAGGCTGTGCAGTATTTGGAGGCGTGTGGGATCCACTCGTTGCAGCGTTTGGAGCCGTCTTGGAAGCAATCCTTGCAGCATTTGGAGGCGTCTTGGGTGCGCTCTTTGGGGCAGGAGCATCCTGGACAGCGCTCTTTCGTCTGGCAATCGCAGCATCCTGTTCTTTCTGTAGCTCGTCAATGTCAAACAATCGGATCAGAACATTCACGCACTCATCGCAAAGAAGCTGTTGCTGCTTTGCGTTGGGTGTCACATCTAAGCTGAAGTGCTTCGCCAGCAGCTCTTTGAGTCCCAGTTCCAGGCCAAATTCATCAAATATCTCCTGGTACTTCAATTTGGCACCGAATGCGCTGCAATGCAGGCAGCTAGGACCGCTGCGGCTTGTTTTTGGGTTTTCCGACATCTTAACTTTGTCCGTCAGCAATAACGCCAGCTGACTGACCGATACGATACGATTGATGCGATAATCACAGACGCACAACTTGTTAACATGGACAGTCCTTACATTTTTAAACACCCACTTTGCCCGAGAATACAATTTTCTGCGCGTAATTTACTGCATTTCTTTATTTAATTTAATTGCGTGCTTTGCTAAATCGATAAGCGATAAAAATACTTTTCTGGTTTTTTTTGCCAGCTACTAGTGTGACCATATTGCTGCAGGGAGGATTGAAATCTTGATGGTTGCCCGGTAATATTTGAAATTATTTTTAGGTAATCCATTGATAACAATCAGATTCTAACTGTTAACGCGCTTCAGCAGGGCGAAGTAGCTGTAGGAACAGTTCACAATCTGGAAATAAAGAAAATCCATTAGTTATGTTCAGAATGGTGGGTTGATGTTTCCCTACAGATCCAAAAGCCTCCAGACTAAAAGTGAAAGTGGGATTAATAGTGCGCAAGCTAAGAGGCGAGTCTAAGCGCTGCATCATAAGCACAATCATTTGGCGATTTTCCTTGTTCCAGCTGGTCCACTGAGACTTATAGATGCTGTGGCACAGGCGCGAGCTGTGGATTGTCACCTCGTTGGAGGCGTAGCAGATGATGAAGATCTGCCAGAGCATAACCAGCTGGTAGATGCAGGTCTTGGTCATATAGATTGCTTCTCCATTGGCAATCGAAATGGTCGACATGTCGAACAGATTGGAAACCAACACCAGAATCGAGCACATTAGCTGCACACTGCCTGGCACTTTGATAAACACCTCCACCAGATCCTTGAGCTGCACAATCCTGTTGTAGTGGGCACTGCACTCGCGCAGCTCCCTGGCAATGCGCTGGTTATCCTGCGGTGTCTCAGCCGGCCCCAACTGCTGCAGGCGCAGGGCGAACATCTGCACCTGTACCCGTAGATAGGTGAGCACACTGTAGGCCACCGATTCGAAGGCTATGTTCAGGCAGCACGTGGACATCAGAGAGACAGCGTGGGTCAGGAATAGGACCCAGTAGCACATTCGTCCCTCAATGCTGCAGAGCTCGTACATGGTCAGCGGCAGCTCCGAGTTACCCGCAAAGAACGGCACAAGGAGAATAAGGGTGGCTGTCACTAAGGACGAAATGCCGTACAGGTTCCGCAAGTTCACCACCGACACCCTTCCGGCTTCCATTAGTTGCTCCTCTTGCTCACTTTTGGTCGAAAAACTCGAGGATTTCATCATTGTGACGAGGCCCGCCAGCTTCCGACTCTTCAGCTTCATGTGCATCAGTTTGGTCATGCAGGATATCTCGGTGGCGAACATGTAGAACACCTTGAGTATCTCCCGCAGATGGGCAATGCTGCCGGCCAGCTCCATGGCGAACAGCAGCAGCATTCCACTGAGAATAGCAAAGATCGAACAGAATCGGAGCTGGTGCCAGCGGCGCTGCTGCCCTGTGGCCCCATCTGGAAGTTTCCAGATGCCCAAAATCTGAAAGTACCACACCTGGTATTTGTAGAAGTGCCCTGTGACTTTCAGATGCTGCTGATTCATGCTGACTGGCGATGCCCGACTGACTTAACCTACGTGTCCTGCGTTGCGGGCCTTTTATAGCCCCAAGTTGTTGCAACGACGCAAATGAGGATAATTATGGAAATCCGCTAATCGTACAGTGAAAAAAAAGGGAAGAACGTACCGAGCTGAAGAGCGCCAGGTCGAAGGCACGACTGGGGTTTATGGTCCTTATCCTCAGCTCGTAGTGGAGACGTTGCATGAAGAGCAATGCATTCCGGCGATCGGAGCGACTCCAGTCCACCCAATTGGTATTGTAGAGCCGATGTGGCAGCTCGGCACTGCAGTGGGTGACCTCGCTACAGGGTATTCAAAGGGTACTTCAATCACTCAATCAGTCAATCACTCACCCCGCAAAATAGCACAGCATGAAGATCTGCATCAGCATGCAGGCCTGGTAGGTTACGAACTTGAACAGCGCCATCTTCTCATCGGACAACTAAATATGTGATGAGATAAATATGGTAAAAATGCATTTCCATTATCAGTTCTGTTGCACTCACCAAGGCTATGGCATAGAAGTTGGCTGTCAGCACCAGTACCGAGCAGAAGATCTGCATCGATATCGGTGTGCAGAGCCGACGCTCTATAGTCTCGGCCAAATCCACAATCGCCATGTGGAAGCGGATGCACTGCTTCAGTTGCACATCAATACTCATCTTAGTGTTTCCGTTTTCCTTACCTTGGCCGATCTTCTGCACGCGCAGTGCCAGAATTTCCAATTGGCAATTCACGAATATGAAAAGCGAGCAGCACAAGGAGTCGAAGCCAATGTTCGTGAGGCACGAGGTCGACAGCGCCAGGCACTGGTAGCAGTACAACAGCCAGTATCCGGCCGAGCCCGGATTGTCATCGAATGGGTTGTAGGTGCCCAGTGGCAGATGCGACCAGTCGAGCACGAACTGTGGGATCAGTATCATTGCGAGGGCCGCAAATGACAGCGCCGCGTAGTAGTCTCGCGTTTTGCGGGTCGTCTCGCAGGCTGCCGCAAATATGGCCCGCTCCTCAGGTCCCTCCGGACGGAAGTCCTCATCGTCCAGGCGGTCGAACAGCTGCTGGAGCGCCACATTATTCATCTTGACGGATATCAGCTTGGTGGTATGTCCGGCGCTCGTGGCCAGCACAAAGATGGCCCTGACTATCTCGAACATGTTGTTCAGGTTGGACACTACGTGCAGCACCAGCAGAAGATCGAACAGGAGCACCCAAAAGCCCATGACGTGCCAGTAGTTGATCTCATGGAGAATTCTTTTCCAGCGCTGTTCTTGTGGCATCAGCGAGTAAATGTTGAAAATAAACGTCTGCCCCTTGTAGAAGATTTCCGCCCTCTTAGACATGCTCCTAAACGATTCTTTGACAACTTATTGGCATTCAGGAACTCTGAGCGCTTTTATGGCCACTCAAACAGCGTTTAAAATGTCGTTAGGCCGACTAATTGTTTCTCAATACGATTCCCTAGAAATAATTAATCGGGAACTTTATAGCGATTTTATTTCTCCCGCATGGCGGCTGCAACATGGTGATTAATTGATAATAATGATAATATTAACGTAGCTTAAAAAGAAAAATTCTGGATAATAGTCAATCCGCCCTGCAGGATAGACCCAATCATTGTAACCCAATTACATACATAAAATTTAATAAAGAAGTGATTCCTTCGGTTTATTTCTATTTCCCACGTCCTGCCCATGTCTTGACTCTTAATAGAAATAGTATATGTTGATTCATTTGTAAACTGTACCACAATTTTCGTGCAGTGATTGCTGTTTTGAAACTTATACTATTTCCAGGCATTAAATACAAAATATTAAATTATTCAGGCGACGATTATTGCGTAGGATAATTTCGTAAGGCCCGCCCAAATACCCAGGCTAATGAAATATTTATGATTAGAGGGGAAATTGCTTCGGATCACAGCAGAAGGTGAATCCATCGTGGGGCGTATTTGGCAGGCTCAAAGGGCAGCTGACGGGGCTGCAAATATTCAGGACCTGCGGCCTCTCTCGCTGGAACGTACAGTTGTAGGTGAGGAAAACGTAGAGCCCTCTGCCACCGACTTCTCGCACAACCTTGTAGGTCCACTCGGGGACTGGTATCTTCGAGCCAGCAAGGTAGGCCTGCTGGAACACTCCCCTCGTGTCTGCCAGCATGAGTATTCCGATGCCACCAGTCTTGACCCGGAACGGTGTCGATTGGGGGATTATGCTGCGCACCCAACGCTCGATCTTCTCCCAGTTGCCATCGTTGATTGACTTGAACTGGGGCACAACGTTCAGGTATCGGAAAGTGCTGCTCATCTGATCCACAAAGAGGAAGTCCGCCGACGCTACCAGATGCCCACGATTGATCACTAGGGACCGAGCACTGGTCAAGTAGGTCTGCCCGTCCCCGTAGATGTAGTTAAAGGCGTGGTAGATGTTGGATTTTAAGTAGGCAGTCGCCTCTCTGGGGCTGAACAACTCATCGGCCACAAACTCTACCCACGGTCGTCTGGGAACTATCAAGGACTCAATGGGCAATTGGGGGAGAGTAGTAGGAGGCGGGGAACACTTACAGAAGGACTTGTAGTATACATCGCTCTGCGAGTACAAGACCCGTGCGTTGCTGGCATCAAAGCACGTCCGATAGAGCTCCAGCTGTTGTCCCTCGATCGTATATCCCACAGCATACATGGTCCCAGAACACTCGTTGTCCCTGATACGCGTGACTGTTGGCCTCATCGGTTCGTTGCATGTCATGGGCATAGCGACACTGAACTGTCCATTGTCCTGGCACTGAGTCTCCACCCAGTCCGTGACAGTGCAGAACATGCAAAGAGTCACTCCGGCAGGAACGATTTCCGTTCGCTGCAATCGAAAGGCTCCACTGTCATCGCGATAGGTGAATATCCGATTCGTTCCCTCCACCATATACTGCGCAATCTGACAATCACTTCGAACCCCCCGACCTGCGCTGGAAAAAGCACAACTTTGGAGCACATTATCATGAATACAGTAGTAGACTAGTAGAAACTTGCCCATGGCGCAGAGCAGAAGGAGCAGGAGTATCTGGGAGCCATCCATCTGATGGGACGCTGATTCTGATGACTATTAAATTTTGAAAATTATACTCTAAATTGATATGTATATGAACTACTGCCATCGCACTACATTTTTGGGGGATCCCCGAAAAATATATAAGTTGGAAATCGATAGACGGATCCGATACTAGTTCCGACCCATTGACTCATTGATGAGAACCAAACAAGTGATAGTTATGCAACGAATCGATAATAGAATCTAAATCTATTGTGTGTATAGAAATTTGCAACGAATTTAGAATCAATCCAAGCTCACTTAGATCCCCATATCCCAGGCACTTACTTTCCCATCCATTCATTATTAGAGATCGTGTGTTTTTTGACAGTCCACTTGTGGATAACACTTTATTGCTTCTATCACATACAAAAGTTGTTGTTTGGTTGCTAGTTGAACTCTGCTTCGAAACAATTGCTCAATTCTTGTATTCGTGGTACTGTACTTGATGATGATATTATATATGTAATTATTAAATTTAGGTTGCTTTTTTTGTGTTTTTTTCTTTCTACTTCAAATGGTGCACATACATAGATATATGCGTGTAGGTGGCAGGCGGGCATGTGCCGTGGCAATGAACTAAAGTAGAACAAATATAGCGAATCGAAATGCCATCGCTTGGGGGTGTACTGTACTCGTAAATGTGCATAATCGTAGACAAGGAACACCCCCCTACCCCCAGCCAACCAGTATAAGTAGCCAATAAATGTAGGAGAATTCAGTTTATAGATATGTCTTTGGTTACTTCAACTGAAAGATGGAATGCACTTAACTCGTTTCGATGGACATATTTACTCTATAATTTGTTGGTTTTTTGTTATCGTCATGCATGCAATGCTCTGCCATCAATTTCAATTCAAGAAGTGCCCAATCAACTAGCCCTGAATCAAACAATAAACAATAAATAGTAGTTCCAGCCAGACTGTATGCATTATTGACATTGATTTGCCGATTCCATTCCAGAAGCGTGTTCATGAGTAAATATGTTAGTTATGAATTAATTGTCTTTACAAATAACCTAATTATCTGAAAACTTATTCGAGCTATCTTTAGTTTTCGGTCATCTGTTGGCCCCAACTGCCATACTAATTCTTGGACTGGGATTTAATCTATGTGACCAACAGAATTATCTTCTCAGACCCCACAAATATCAATCAATAGCTTTCTGCAACATATGTATTCCTTTAGGAGTATGAAAGGAGATAAGATTAGGACTAGCTTCAGTGGATTTGTGCGCAAGGAAACTCAAGTTACAGCTAGACCAAGTGCAAAGTCATGACCTCATCAACCAGAATCAAATCAAGTCAAACGTAACTCCTAAGTTGACCAACAAACAATTGATAGAAAATAAAACACAGAATGATAAAAAAAGAAAATGAAAACTGCATCCACTCAAAAAAGAAGAGGGAAGAAGTAGTTCCACTGCTATAGAAGGTAGAGCCGATTTTTCCCCACTTGTAACAACAATTATGATTTATGTATATTTCGTAGCCAAGGCCCCACCCCATAGAGCGTGTCGGTACCGTGTCTTTTGAACCCAAGTTTTACTGACACATACTATACTCGTACTCGTAGTCCACCTTCAGTTATAGTTACAATTACAGCCTCCTCCGAGATATATTGTGTACATACCCGCATACCTAGTGTGCGGAATGAAAGTTTAACCTTTGATTTGAAATTTTGCAGAGGTAGTACAGAATGGCAAATCCATGAATCCAAGTTTCAGCGAAGATTCTGTGGCTGAGACCACTTGCTTAAAAAATATTAAAAATTCAGACGGTAAGTCTACAAGGTCCTCTCCCCCAGGTCCTACAATACGAATGTCGAGAGAAAAAAACAAAAAAAAAAAACTCAAAACTTAAACAAACAAACTTTTTTTGTATCACATTTTATTATATTGAGTGTTGTGGTTGTGTCAATGTTGTGACTTGCATCCCAGAGATAAGACTGATTGAAATTTTAATTGATGTTGTTTGTTGGTTACATAACATTCCCGACACCCGACCCACGACACACGACACCCGACACCCTACACCCTACACCCCCATCACCAGACGCCCGACTCCACGAATCCACGACTCCCCGACTAACTGTGGCTCCACTAACCCTGGGACAGAGGGATCGCCATCGACAGCAACTAATTCCGCTCTCTAACTCACTTAGCCCAGCCCAGTGGCCAGCTGGCCAACTGCAAGCTCAGCTCCAGTGCTGGCGCTCTGGCCCAGTTCTCCCACCAGGCGTCATCGGTCGAGGAGGGTCCGGGCCAGGCCAAAAGCGAGTCTGCCTCTAGAAATCTGACCATTCCCGTGGTACTGTTTGGCTTTCTGCATGGCAGCTTATTCGGCTCATCGCTTTCGCTGCGCAATACCCGGGTGGCCCCCACAAACCCTGCGGACCTGGAGGCCGGCCAAGAGGACCCCAATACGGATAACTTTGAGAGGAACAGCACGATGACGCTGCCAGTGCCCACCCAGCGCCGCAGTGCCAGTCCGAGTCCGAGCTCGGGAAGTGGTCGGACGGGTCGATTCTTTGCAGCCGCATCGCAGTTCCTGGAGACAGGATTCTCGCACAGATCGGCTGCTGCTGATGGTGGGCCGAACGGGTCCTTCGGTGTGGCAAGTGCGTGCGAAGCATCTCTCTCCCGCTCTTTGAGGATCTCCTACCCTCTGCTATGCTGTGATGCTAGGGATGCATGCCGTCCACCTGTGTAGAGTGCCCCGCTTTGATTTGTAGCCTTAGTTAGTCCCAGTCCAGCCGCACTCCATGCTCCCCCCACACACATCCCATCTGCCACTAGACATAGGACACAGGACACAAAACACCACAACGCTTGCTTCAGAACTGGGCTAGAGAATATTCCAGCCATCTACAGGCATCTCCGACTAACTCCTACTAACTAAGCTCTCGCTCTCTCTCTCTATCTATCTCTCTATCTCTTGTTGACATTAATCATATAATACTATATATATAATTATCAATATCGTATCCGTATTTACTAATTGCTCCATATATGTGTGTAACGGTACTTTTTGTATGTGTTGTTGTATATTTGGGTTGACGTTGACTTGCTTAAATGTATCCAAAACCAAAAAAAAAAACACCAATAACCAAACCAAACCAAAACCAACCAAGCGAAGCTAGCAACCAAAACCTAACGCACAAGTCAATCTCTCTGATTCACAAATTGCCCGCAGATGAGGAAGATGAGCCGCGCTGCACGCAGCTAACCAATAGACACAAGACGGCCATTCGGTTCATTCGCAAGGTGAGTACGTGGTTGGACACGGACACGGACACGGGGCACCACTCACCACTGGAAGGGATCGAGTCGGATATGCAACTGAGAGAGATTTTTATTGCAGCTCAAGTACTTTGTGGCACGGCGCAAGTTCAAGGAGGCCTTGAAGCCGTACGATGTCAAGGATGTCATGGAGCAGTACGCAGCTGGTGAGCACCAAAGCCCTCCCCTGTTCTGCTCCCCTAAATAGAAACCTTCAGGCTATGAGCTATAACTCTAAGACTAGCAATTGTACTAGCTTCAAAACTTTATACCTCTCTTTGCTCCTTCTAGGCCACGTGGACCTGTTGGGTCGCGTTAAGATGCTTCATTTGCGGTGAGTCTGCCAAATAAACGTGGAATGAACATCCGTTTCCCTACCATTTACTCATTCACGTTCATTCCACAGTTTGGATCAAATCCTGGGCAAACAAGGATCCAAGGCCAAGGACGTCTATGCATCTAAAATAAGTTTAGCCTCCCGTGTGGTTAAAGTCGAGCGACAGGTGAGGTGGCCCCACAATGATTGACCAGCCCAACAGAGCTAGACTGTAATTATTGTTGATTGGATAGGTCGCTGACATAGAAGAGAAGCTGGACGTGCTGATCAAAGCCTACATGGAGGATCGTGATAGATTCTTGGCCCTACCCCTCCCAGCAAAGCCCAGCAAAATACATTCCATTAGCCCTAGCCACAATCCCCTGCACCACACTCACAACCTGTCGATGATCGATGTTTGGAAGCGCACCGCGGCACTGAGTGTGCATCCAGAGCACACACCGACCGCCACTTCGGCCACATCCACGGATGGCACAGAGCTGAGGGCGCTCACCTCCACGCAGACAATCACAACGACAACCGATGTGATCGCCACGCAAACCCCGATGCCGCCTCACACGCAGCATACATCGACCAATACCAAGGTAGAACTGAGACTGAGTCCCTCCAAACGATCTCATAATTGTATATGTATATCCTTTGTAGTCTTCCGTGCTTAACTCATATCAGCTGGGGTCTGAGAAGCAGCAGCACAATGATGTTTTTATGACTGAATTAGATAATAGGACCAAGAAACGTGTTACGTTAAGGTTGGTTCCGCCATTCCCATAAGCAAATCCTTATACGAATAAGAACTATCACATGTATTGCAGCCTGCATAGATCCACATCGGAGCCATATAGCAAGCAGGAACAGCGCATTAGTATACCAGACGAGGGAGCACAATCCCTGGAGTGCGCTGCAAAGGCAACGCCGCCAGATAGTTCAAGTAATTAAATCAAATTATCAGTCGAAATATATATATGTAGACTTTGTGCCTGCCTTTGAAAATGTTCCCAAAATTCGTACTGCTTTAAATGCACTGCGGAACCGAATTAGAAGTTGAGGTTCTGAATATTTAAGTACGTATATCTCCCCACATCATACAGTTATCCTTATCGACGAGTATGAGGACTTCGAAGAGGAAGATCTGAACTGCGAGGGCGAAATGGAACATTTCCCATCGTGGGAGATCGACAGCGACATTGGGGTCGACGTGGATGTGGATGCTGACGGTGACGGTGACTGTGATGAGTCCACTGAGGACACGGCCCTGCTGCACTGTGCCACGCGCACCGCCATTGTTATTACACCAATTAGCCCAGTAAGTCACATTCAATTACTGTCGTCCATTTGTGAATGAAACTCTTCGATTTGATATGTATAGGTAAGCTCCGCACACAATCTTCAACAGTTAAATGACCAAACTACAACGCTTAATAAATCAAATTTGCTTCCGCCAGACTCTGGCTAGTTAATTGCATTGGAATTAGCCTAAATGTACGTGTAGCTATTACATTATCATTAGAATTGTATTATGTACTATGGAATACATATTTATGTCATTTTCTGACATCTCTGTGTTCAAATTATGGATAGCAAATGAACGGAAATCAAATTAAATATATCTGCTTTAGCAAAGAAATGGCTAATCATCCGAACGGAGTTTTCTTCCATGTTTTCTGTTTGAGCCACGGTTCGGCTTTGGTTCCCCCTCTGCCTCATCCTCGGCAAATTCCAGCGCACATTCTTCATCCTCCTGCTCCATATCCTCCTCTTCCTCATGCTCTACTTCCTCATGCTCTACTTCCTCCTCCTCCTCCTCTGTAACGTTATAATCAACGTCTTTCATCGTGTCCATGTCAACAGCAGAATCGTCTATGAACTCAACTTTTTTATCTTTCAAAATACCAAAGCAACGTTTCTTCGCTGCCGGCGGCCTGGCGATGGCATACGCCTCCTCCTCGAGCACATCGTCGGCTACTAAAGTGGAGTTGTGCACCTTGCGCAAATGCACGTTCAGCTGGGAACTGGTGGTAAACGAACGGCCGCAGCCGTCGTCAATGTAGTTACGGCACACATGCTTGGAGGCGTGCACACGTTGTATGTGGTTGGTCAGTCCTTGGCGTCGACCAAAGTGCTTGTCGCACATCTTGCAGTCGAAGGCGAATCGCTTAAAGTGCTGGCCCAGGGTATGAACAGACAGTGACTTTTTGTTCCTGGTGGTGAAGCTGCACTGCTCGCAACTGTAGGACTGGGAATGGAGCTACAGGGGGATACCATACATCGGTTAGAGATCGAATTAGTAATGCTACAGTACATACCCTCTTGTGAGCCTCCATCTCGCTCTTGTGGTAGAAGCCTTTCTCGCACACACTGCAGGTGTAGCGCTTTTTGTTTGAGTGCACCACATTCACGTGGGTGTCATAGTTACGCCTGTTCTTGACAATCTTGAAGCACTGCGGACACTCGATGGGCTCGTGCCAGTAAGCAAAGTGTTTATCCAGGGCATCCTTGCTCTTGTACGAGGCGTTGCAAAGTGAACAGACCACATTGTCTGAGAAGAAGCGTCGTTAAGATAGTCGGGAATTAGATTAGGCGTATTGTGCACTCACCATTATTGTGGCTCCGGGCGACATGGACGGATAAGGACATTTTCGATCGGCATAGCTTAAGACAGAATTGGCATTGCCATTCCTGCAGCGGCTTGGCCGATTTCTCCTGCCGCTCTTTAGACTCATCGTGAGTGCGTCGCTTGTGCGTGTAGAGTGAGTTCCAGTTCGCATATGCCGCCGAGCAGTCCTGAAAGGAAGATTCATTCAAGCCACAGTTTTTACGGTTGTCTGGCGTGCCATGTCACCTTCTGGTCGCACATGAAGAATGTGCAAATGTCCAGCTTCCGATGAGCAACATCTACACGCAGTTGTTGATAGTTGCGCCAATGGTGACGATACAATTTCATGTCGGTAAAATCCTTTCCGCAAGGCTGACACGAAAAAACGCCATTGTCGTGCACACCAGTCTCGCGATGGGACTGTAAGTCTGACTTCTGCTTAAAGTACGTGGTGCAGTATTCACAGACATAGGCATCGCGTAGCAGCTCCACGTACCTCTCCGCCCCAAAGCAGGCAGAGCCCTCGCTCCCGAAGTGGGCGTCCATTTTCTCCTGATTCTCGCTCAGTTGGCCACAATTCCCGCAGACATGAACGGAACGTTCGATAATCAAATGCGACTTCATGTGGACGTTGTACGTGGCCTCAGAGGCAAACTCGCGGGAGCAGAGCTCACAGCTGATGACGTTGCCATGCATTGATCTCTGAAAAGTTTACCCTGATAAGTTCAGCTATATTACCAGAATATCTCGACGCAAATTCTTACTGTGTGGCTGTTCAGTTTACCACGTGTCTCGAAGGTGGCCAGGCATTCGCCGCAGGTGTAGGTGGCGTTGCCCACAGTCGCGTGCGACGTGTTGTGCTCTATGAAGACAGCGGGATCCCGGAACGTGCGATCGCAACTGAAAGCGGAGGAGAAGTCAGTATGTGGAAATGGTGCAGTAGAGCCTGAGAGAACGTTACTAACAGATCACAGAAGAGAGTGCCCTCTGGCTCGTGGGAATAATGCAAATGCTGGAAGAGCTCGTCGATGTTGGTGTTCTCATAGCCACAGACAAAGCAAGCGCGCGGTCGGTGCTTCTCCAAATGGAATTGATTGTGAAAATTGAAGCTGCATGGAAAAGGAAGAGGACATATCATGAAAAGAGCAACTTCATTAGAAATCAGAGCATACCGCTTCCAGGAGGGAAACTCCAGGGCGCACATTTCGCAAAACAAGCGAACGCCCCGTTTTTTCTTGATGATATGCGCACACGAATGTTTATTGTATTGTAAAATATTTGAGAAAGTCATCTTGCATTCCGGACAGCTGCCGTAAATGGCAATACTAAAAGAGGGAGGGTTCCATAAGATATCACGGCGACCTCATAAAACAGACTTTCTTACTCAGCCACAGGCGCATGTAGAACAACCAAATGCATGGCCAGAAGTTTGCGTCCTTTTAGCTCCAAGTTGCAGCCCTCGATTGGGCACCGAAAGACATCCGACCGGGACTTGTGCACCCTCAGCATGTGCTCCAGCAGGTTCTCGTAGCTAGTGGACTTTAATGTGCAATGTTGGCAGACAGTATTCCAGTTGAACTTTAGCTTCTCAAAGCTGGTCCTCACCACCGTGGCTAAGTACTCGTATAAGTCGTCAATGTCATCCTCTGTAATGACATAAAACACCACAGTGAATGGCGGTTAACCCATTCGCAGATTTCAATTCCACGTACTTTCTTTGATCTCGACAAAGTTAAAGAGGACTATATTGCTGGCCTCGCTCTCCTCGTTGTCTGCCTCGCTCTGGCTCTCCGTTTTCTGCCTTTTTAGTCTGGATGGACGGATGTCTGGCTTGGTATTTACCTCCTCTTCAATTGAAATATCTAAAAACCGAAGTTCTTTTAGGACAAAATTCATAAGCCAATAGTTTCTACGCACCTTCATGCTCGTATATGATATTCATTCCATCTAGATCTTCTTCTTCAGTCACCTCAGCTTCAGCCTCAGCCTCCGCTTCCTTCTCTGGCACTGCAATTGTTGTTTGGGAAGAGTCGGGAAGAACTGTTTCTGACTCATCTACCACGCCCGGCTCGTCCTCGTTTAGAATATTGAGAATGAGGGCACTAATCTGCTCCTGGTCTGCCTCCTTCGGAGCATGCTTAGTCTTGGATGGTGCCTTGACTTTATCAACTTCGTCTGCTACAGAGGCCGCAGATGGCAGTGGCACGGATACATTTTTAATTATACGTCGGCTGGGTTTCGGGTCCGGCTGTATCACCGGCACAGGCTTTTCCACTTTAGTTTGGGGCTCCGGCAGTACGGCCTTCTTAGCCGTAGGCTTGACAGGCTGTGCAGTATTTGGAGGCGTGTGGGATCCACTCGTTGCAGCGTTTGGAGCCGTCTTGGAAGCAATCCTTGCAGCATTTGGAGGCGTCTTGGGTGCGCTCTTTGGGGCAGGAGCATCCTGGACAGCGCTCTTTCGTCTGGCAATCGCAGCATCCTGTTCTTTCTGTAGCTCGTCAATGTCAAACAATCGGATCAGAACATTCACGCACTCATCGCAAAGAAGCTGTTGCTGCTTTGCGTTGGGTGTCACATCTAAGCTGAAGTGCTTCGCCAGCAGCTCTTTGAGTCCCAGTTCCAGGCCAAATTCATCAAATATCTCCTGGTACTTCAATTTGGCACCGAATGCGCTGCAATGCAGGCAGCTAGGACCGCTGCGGCTTGTTTTTGGGTTTTCCGACATCTTAACTTTGTCCGTCAGCAATAACGCCAGCTGACTGACCGATACGATACGATTGATGCGATAATCACAGACGCACAACTTGTTAACATGGACAGTCCTTACATTTTTAAACACCCACTTTGCCCGAGAATACAATTTTCTGCGCGTAATTTACTGCATTTCTTTATTTAATTTAATTGCGTGCTTTGCTAAATCGATAAGCGATAAAAATACTTTTCTGGTTTTTTTTGCCAGCTACTAGTGTGACCATATTGCTGCAGGGAGGATTGAAATCTTGATGGTTGCCCGGTAATATTTGAAATTATTTTTAGGTAATCCATTGATAACAATCAGATTCTAACTGTTAACGCGCTTCAGCAGGGCGAAGTAGCTGTAGGAACAGTTCACAATCTGGAAATAAAGAAAATCCATTAGTTATGTTCAGAATGGTGGGTTGATGTTTCCCTACAGATCCAAAAGCCTCCAGACTAAAAGTGAAAGTGGGATTAATAGTGCGCAAGCTAAGAGGCGAGTCTAAGCGCTGCATCATAAGCACAATCATTTGGCGATTTTCCTTGTTCCAGCTGGTCCACTGAGACTTATAGATGCTGTGGCACAGGCGCGAGCTGTGGATTGTCACCTCGTTGGAGGCGTAGCAGATGATGAAGATCTGCCAGAGCATAACCAGCTGGTAGATGCAGGTCTTGGTCATATAGATTGCTTCTCCATTGGCAATCGAAATGGTCGACATGTCGAACAGATTGGAAACCAACACCAGAATCGAGCACATTAGCTGCACACTGCCTGGCACTTTGATAAACACCTCCACCAGATCCTTGAGCTGCACAATCCTGTTGTAGTGGGCACTGCACTCGCGCAGCTCCCTGGCAATGCGCTGGTTATCCTGCGGTGTCTCAGCCGGCCCCAACTGCTGCAGGCGCAGGGCGAACATCTGCACCTGTACCCGTAGATAGGTGAGCACACTGTAGGCCACCGATTCGAAGGCTATGTTCAGGCAGCACGTGGACATCAGAGAGACAGCGTGGGTCAGGAATAGGACCCAGTAGCACATTCGTCCCTCAATGCTGCAGAGCTCGTACATGGTCAGCGGCAGCTCCGAGTTACCCGCAAAGAACGGCACAAGGAGAATAAGGGTGGCTGTCACTAAGCACGAAATGCCGTACAGGTTCCGCAAGTTCACCACCGACACCCTTCCGGCTTCCATTAGTTTCTCCTCTTGCTCACTTTTGGTCGAAAAACTCGAGGATTTCATCATTGTGACGAGGCCCGCCAGCTTCCGACTCTTCAGCTTCATGTGCATCAGTTTGGTCATGCAGGATATCTCGGTGGCGAACATGTAGAACACCTTGAGTATCTCCCGCAGATGGGCAATGCTGCCGGCCAGCTCCATGGCGAACAGCAGCAGCATTCCACTGAGAATAGCAAAGATCGAACAGAATCGGAGCTGGTGCCAGCGGCGCTGCTGCCCTGTGGCCCCATCTGGAAGTTTCCAGATGCCCAAAATCTGAAAATACCACACCTGGTATTTGTAGAAGTGCCCTGTGACTTTCAGATGCTGCTGATTCATGCTGACTGGCGATTCCCGACTGACTTAACCTACGTGTCCTGCGTTGCGGGCCTTTTATAGCCCCAAGTTGTTGCAACGACGCAAATGAGGATAATTATGGAAATCCGCTAATCGTACAGTGAAAAAAAAGGGAAGAACGTACCGAGCTGAAGAGCGCCAGGTCGAAGGCACGACTGGGGTTTATGGTCCTTATCCTCAGCTCGTAGTGGAGACGTTGCATGAAGAGCAATGCATTCCGGCGATCGGAGCGACTCCAGTCCACCCAATTGGTATTGTAGAGCCGATGGGGCAGCTCGGCACTGCAGTGGGTGACCTCGCTACAGGGTACTCAAAGGGTACTTCAATCACTCAATCAGTCAATCACTCACCCCGCAAAATAGCACAGCATGAAGATCTGCATCAGCATGCAGGCCTGGTAGGTTACGAACTTGAACAGCGCCATCTTCTCATCGGACAACTAAATATGTGATGAGATAAATATGGTAAAAATGCATTTCCATTATCAGTTCTGTTGCACTCACCAAGGCTATGGCATAGAAGTTGGCTGTCAGCACCAGTACCGAGCAGAAGATCTGCATCGATATCGGTGTGCAGAGCCGACGCTCTATAGTCTCGGCCAAATCCACAATCGCCATGTGGAAGCGGATGCACTGCTTCAGTTGCACATCAATACTCATCTTAGTGTTTCCGTTTTCCTTACCTTGGCCGATCTTCTGCACGCGCAGTGCCAGAATTTCCAATTGGCAATTCACGAATATGAAAAGCGAGCAGCACAAGGAGTCGAAGCCAATGTTCGTGAGGCACGAGGTCGACAGCGCCAGGCACTGGTAGCAGTACAACAGCCAGTATCCGGCCGAGCCCGGATTGTCATCGAATGGGTTGTAGGTGCCCAGTGGCAGATGCGACCAGTCGAGCACGAACTGTGGGATCAGTATCATTGCGAGGGCCGCAAATGACAGCGCCGCGTAGTAGTCTCGCGTTTTGCGGGTCGTCTCGCAGGCTGCCGCAAATATGGCCCGCTCCTCAGGTCCCTCCGGACGGAAGTCCTCATCGTCCAGGCGGTCGAACAGCTGCTGGAGCGCCACATTATTCATCTTGACGGATATCAGCTTGGTGGTATGTCCGGCGCTCGTGGCCAGCACAAAGATGGCCCTGACTATCTCGAACATGTTGTTCAGGTTGGACACTACGTGCAGCACCAGCAGAAGATCGAACAGGAGCACCCAAAAGCCCATGACGTGCCAGTAGTTGATCTCATGGAGAATTCTTTTCCAGCGCTGTTCTTGTGGCATCAGCGAGTAAATGTTGAAAATAAACGTCTGCCCCTTGTAGAAGATTTCCGCCCTCTTAGACATGCTCCTAAACGATTCTTTGACAACTTATTGGCATTCAGGAACTCTGAGCGCTTTTATGGCCACTCAAACAGCGTTTAAAATGTCGTTAGGCCGACTAATTGTTTCTCAATACGATTCCCTAGAAATAATTAATCGGGAACTTTATAGCGATTTTATTTCTCCCGCATGGCGGCTGCAACATGGTGATTAATTGATAATAATGATAATATTAACGTAGCTTAAAAAGAAAAATTCTGGATAATAGTCAATCCGCCCTGCAGGATAGACCCAATCATTGTAACCCAATTACATACATAAAATTTAATAAAGAAGTGATTCCTTCGGTTTATTTCTATTTCCCACGTCCTGCCCATGTCTTGACTCTTAATAGAAATAGTATATGTTGATTCATTTGTAAACTGTACCACAATTTTCGTGCAGTGATTGCTGTTTTGAAACTTATACTATTTCCAGGCATTAAATACAAAATATTAAATTATTCAGGCGACGATTATTGCGTAGGATAATTTCGTAAGGCCCGCCCAAATACCCAGGCTAATGAAATATTTATGATTAGAGGGGAAATTGCTTCGGATCACAGCAGAAGGTGAATCCATCGTGGGGCGTATTTGGCAGGCTCAAAGGGCAGCTGACGGGGCTGCAAATATTCAGGACCTGCGGCCTCTCTCGCTGGAACGTACAGTTGTAGGTGAGGAAAACGTAGAGCCCTCTGCCACCGACTTCTCGCACAACCTTGTAGGTCCACTCGGGGACTGGTATCTTCGAGCCAGCAAGGTAGGCCTGCTGGAACACTCCCCTCGTGTCTGCCAGCATGAGTATTCCGATGCCACCAGTCTTGACCCGGAACGGTGTCGATTGGGGGATTATGCTGCGCACCCAACGCTCGATCTTCTCCCAGTTGCCATCGTTGATTGACTTGAACTGGGGCACAACGTTCAGGTATCGGAAAGTGCTGCTCATCTGATCCACAAAGAGGAAGTCCGCCGACGCTACCAGATGCCCACGATTGATCACTAGGGACCGAGCACTGGTCAAGTAGGTCTGCCCGTCCCCGTAGATGTAGTTAAAGGCGTGGTAGATGTTGGATTTTAAGTAGGCAGTCGCCTCTCTGGGGCTGAACAACTCATCGGCCACAAACTCTACCCACGGTCGTCTGGGAACTATCAAGGACTCAATGGGCAATTGGGGGAGAGTAGTAGGAGGCGGGGAACACTTACAGAAGGACTTGTAGTATACATCGCTCTGCGAGTACAAGACCCGTGCGTTGCTGGCATCAAAGCACGTCCGATAGAGCTCCAGCTGTTGTCCCTCGATCGTATATCCCACAGCATACATGGTCCCAGAACACTCGTTGTCCCTGATACGCGTGACTGTTGGCCTCATCGGTTCGTTGCATGTCATGGGCATAGCGACACTGAACTGTCCATTGTCCTGGCACTGAGTCTCCACCCAGTCCGTGACAGTGCAGAACATGCAAAGAGTCACTCCGGCAGGAACGATTTCCGTTCGCTGCAATCGAAAGGCTCCACTGTCATCGCGATAGGTGAATATCCGATTCGTTCCCTCCACCATATACTGCGCAATCTGACAATCACTTCGAACCCCCCGACCTGCGCTGGAAAAAGCACAACTTTGGAGCACATTATCATGAATACAGTAGTAGACTAGTAGAAACTTGCCCATGGCGCAGAGCAGAAGGAGCAGGAGTATCTGGGAGCCATCCATCTGATGGGACGCTGATTCTGATGACTATTAAATTTTGAAAATTATACTCTAAACTGATATATGAACTACTGCCATCGCACTACATTTTTGGGGGATCCCCGAAAAATATATAAGTTGGAAATCGATAGACGGATCCGATACTAGTTCCGACCCATTGACTCATTGATGAGAACCAAACAGGTGATAGTTATGCAACGAATCGATAAAAGAATCTAAATCGATTGTGTGTATAGAAATTTGCAACGAATTTAGAATCAATCCAAGCTCACTTAGATCCCCATATCCCAGGCACTTACTTTCCCATCCATTCATTATTAGAGATCGTGTGTTTTTTGACAGTCCACTTGTGGATAACACTTTATTGCTTCTATCACATACAAAAGTTGTTGTTTGGTTGCTAGTTGAACTCTGCTTCGAAACAATTGCTCAATTCTTGTATTCGTGGTACTGTACTTGATGATGATATTATATATGTAATTACTAAATTTAGGTTGCTTTTTTTGTGTTTTTTTCTTTCTACTTCAAATGGTGCACATACATAGATATATGCGTGTAGGTGGCAGGCGGGCATGTGCCGTGGCAATGAACTAAAGTAGAACAAATATAGCGAATCGAAATGCCATCGCTTGGGGGGTGTACTGTACTCGTAAATGTGCATAATCGTAGGTGGTAAAAAGATAAAGTAAGACATGCATAAAGTAAACAAACTTAAAAAGAGTGAAAACGGTAGCTCACATATTTTGCACTAATTCTTTAACAAAAAGGTTAGGCTTGGGTATTGGGGTTGGGCGGGGGCTGGGTTTGCTTGCTTGATACTTGTTCAAAATTGCTGCGCGAAATCTCATAGACATTGAATCATATATAGAAAACGATATCGAACTGTGAGTGTAAATGCTATAAGCTATACTTGGTTTCTAGGGTGGTAACAGCGGGTTCAATTGTTGTCCTGCTTGTTGATCAGCTTCAAGATGACCTTGCCGCTCTGCACATCCAGGGCATAGAGGCTGCCGTCCTTGATCTCGTTGTTCAGCACCTCGTCGCTGACGCTGACCAGGATCCCAGACGGTCCCGAGATGTACACGCAGCTCTTGTTGGCATCGTTGTAGATGTTCGAGCCGCTGCCTGAATACTTCGAGTGCATGCTCCAGCTGTTGTACATTGCAGCAGCCGCAGCGGCGGCCGCGGCTGCAGCAGCTCCTCCATTCTCCTGGGCACCCGCCTTGGCCATGAATTCGTAGAAGCCGGGCATCTTGAACAGCTTCTGCTGCAGCTCCTTGGCCGTGTTCGACAGCAAGTAGATGGCATTGTAGCTGCAACCGTCAAGGCTGGCGTACAGCGTAAGTCTGGGCGTGATGGTCCTGGAATAGATGAAGGTGGTCTTAGAACAGATTTTCAGACTTCGACTTTCGTTTGGGAATCACTTACTTGGCTCGCAATATGTTGAACATGCGTATGCCGTCGGCCAGGCCACAGATTTGTATCAGATCCTCCTTGGACATGCTAAAAAAATAGGCCCAAAAGCGAGAGACATGAGGAACTAGAGCATCCAAATAAGATAAAGCCGACAGTGCGTTTCGAAACCGCAAGACTGTCGGTAATTTTGGTAATTTATAACCTCGTTCGAAACTGAAATTTCTAGTCGAATATTTCTTATATTGAATTGTGCACCATATTTTTAAATCTTTGAACCACATCGATTATTAATAACTTATCTATGAGATTATGTCGTCGGGCTTTCCCAAGGCAAGGGTCGTACAGTTTCGAAACGCATTGTAGAGAAGTACAAACCGCATTATATCAGCTCCTGAGAAGTGGGCGAACGTCGATAGATAGGCCGTGAGGCGATTGTTGGTCAGCCACTGCGTCACTTGGGCGGGCGTCGATTCCGGCATAATGTTCTGATTCTGCTATCATGATGGAGGGGGATATGATAAGTTAGGGATTGGCGAGCTACTGTGCAGAAATAGTACGTACAAAGTCATCCATGTCCGCGGGCACATGCTGCGGCGAGACCATGTTCGTGGCGTCCATCAGCTTGAGGTTGGGCGAGTTGGTTGACGTCACCGAGTTGATGGCAATGGGGCTGCTGCTGCTGGTCGCCGGCGATGCTGCACTGGACGCGAACGGAAGCATCCCATCGTACTTGGGTATGTGCACGGGCGAATTAGGCCAAAGTTTCATACTGTGGAAGAGTGAGGGAAGCGCTGTGATTATTTGGGGCCCACTGTACACAGCACTGCAGCCGAATCCTACAAGTTCTGGGTAATCCCGGGCTCGGGCTAGGGCTCTGTATCTTGCAGTGACAGGAGCGACGATCCTTAAGAGGCCAGTGCATGTTCACGAATGCAGCCAGGCCTGGCCAGACCAGACCAGGCCTGGGCTCTGCTCTCGGTCTCCAATTCAGGGAATGCGGCAGGGAATCAGGTTTTCTCTTCAACGAAACGGCTCGATTTCTCTTACAAAACGATACACCCCTACCCGGAACCCGATAGCCCCTGATACTCGATACGATCCCTGATTAAATAAGAAAACTTGTTTGGACGTGTATGTAAATCATGCATGGATAAACCGCTTATACCCGTAATTCATACTGCCGCCATTCATGGGGAAATTTCCTAGACTTTCAAGTTCTTTTCCCTCCCTCCCCACTGCCAAATTCCCTTGCCCCCCCACTCTGCCTGATCGAATCTACAGAGATGGATTATGGACACTACAATCGGAATGCTCATGTATTCTGGAACGCCAGCAATGTACCGCCCCGGGGGTCTGCGGAGTGACTAGCAAGTGGAAAATACAATCGATTTGAGACCTACAGGTCTCCCTGTCTCATTCGCCAATATGATCTGTGGTGCCTGTAGTGCCGTAGTGTGGCCTGCGAAACAAACAAAATCATTCAGCCAAAAAGAAACAAAGCCGAAAACCGGTTAAAAGCAACTTTAAACTATAAATAACTTGGAGCAGGGGCGGCCCCAACGGCAGAAACCACACGAAACGCTCTTCGGGCGTTCTCTTAGCGGGCAGCACCTTGCCAATGATCCTTCAACTCGGCTCTCTTTAGCAGCACCTCTCATCTCTCTACCGCTCTCTCCATATCTCTCATCTAAGTGGTATATGTACATATATCTATGTATGTACATATTTACGCTCTCAATTCGATTGATCGCTGGGATTTATGTGACAAAACGAATTTTCTCTCTCTTATTCGGTGCGGGAAAATTCCATTCCACAGTGCGTGTCACAGCTATAAGTCTACAGAATAAATAAAACTAAACGAAAGCTCATTGTATTCTGTTCTATTCTATTTAATTCTATTCTATCAGATTTAACAGCGAAATCGTTCAACAACGTATAGTAAGCATTTGTAAATTCGCATCTATATAGATTTGAAGAAACATTAAATAACCCTAAACACTGAACTCATTGATTGATTGAATATATAACCACAACATTTGGGTCTATATATAATACGGAATATTAGAGCCGATTAAGATTGATGTTTCAGAGCTTCAGCTAGGAGACATCGAGTGGGTGGCCAAGCCGCCTTAACGTTCTTAAACGCACTGTAGTAGAATAGATAAGAATCGAGGGTCTACACGTGCATGTAAGACGGAATATGCGCATGATGATCATAGTAACTGGATGTTATGCAAATAGTTGAACCTAGACTGCAGTGCAGTGCAGTGCAGTGCAGGAGATCATAAATTAAAACCCCAGCCCTGGCTGTCACATAAACAACACTCTCGAGACAATTTGCACGGTCAATTGAAAGATTGCGTCAACTGCGAGCGACTACGTCAATTTGAACAGTCGGGGGATGGGATGGGATGCGATGAAATGGACACTCACTACTCGGGGCTGTAGCAGCCCGTGGTGGTAGCGGGCATCACCAGGTCCAGCGATATGTCGTTCATGATGGTGCACTCGTAGCTGGGCTGGAACTTGTCCTGCTCCGACTGTGGACGCTTCTGGATCTTCTCGCGGTCCTGCTTGTGTTTGCGATCGGCGCCCTTCAGCTTGAAGACCTGTGGGAAAGGGGTGAAGGAATGAATGAATACTGTCTCTATATCTCTCCCCATCTATCCGCACTCCCTCACTCACCTTGATCTGGCAGGCAGCTGCATGGACGGCCTGCTTGACGCTGGCGATGGATAGCCCTCCGCTGCAGTTGCTGTTGCTGCTCCCATTGGGGGTGCGCTCTGGGGAGGCTGGGGCAGTCGAGCCGCTATTGTTGTTCGAGCTCGGATTCGTGTTGTTGTTGTTTTCTATATAGGTTTCGATCTGGAGTCGAAATGGTACACCTTTCTCCCCGCCGTGCTTCTTTGGGGTAAATTCGGTTGAAATGCAGTTGACCTTGACGTAGACGCCGACCTCCTTGAGGGGATCCCAGAAGATCTCGACGGTGTTGAGCGAATGGGAGCTCAGGGGCTGCGAGACGTGGCACAGGCCGTACGAGAGCGGCACATCCACCTCAATGATGCGTTCGCCGGGGCGGGATTGCTGCCATTGCTGCATCTGCTCGCGCTCCATGAACTGGAGGCGGCGCTCGTGGAAGCAGATCTTGATCACGCTCTGCAACAGAATTTGCAACAGATGAAGTCAGACTTTATTGCCATAGGATAGATGTGTAGCTATGCCAAACGTAGATACTCTTGTACGAGTATCTCCCCCTGGTCGTACGCATGCACGGTCCTCGTGAATCCATCTCTCAAATTCTTCGTCTTAATTGGGTTTTATTAAAAGCAATTGACGCCAGACAGCCAGAAGTCAAATCGTTCACTGAATCACATGTCTCTGCCTCAATTGGAGGAGGCATCGGCATCGGCATCGGCATTGGTTCAGCCGCAGCTGGGGCACAGCCTTGGACTCACCTTCAGAATCTTATCCCTGTAGAGGGACAGGTCCCCGATCTTCTTCAACTTGATCTCGTAGCTCTGGCCCTGGTTCAGATACGTCAGGGTCTCCTCATTGTTCTTGGTTGCAATCGAGGTGGCGGCAGCCAAAATGTACTGAAACCTTAATGGGAGAATCATCAGAGTAATCGGACCAGCTCCTCCATCCGCCTGCTACTTACTTGTGATCCTCGGCGTGTGTCGCTCCGTTGGCGGACACAATCTCTATTTTGGATGGATCGAGCACGCTTAACTGCTGCTGGGGATTGATCTTGCCCTTGTCAGAGTGTCCGCCCAGCTCATACTCGCTGGCAGCCACTGGCGAACCCTGGGGCGAGCCACAGCCACAGAGGAGCCCGGAGCTCAGGTCGTGCTTGCCATTGCCAGGGGACGTCTCCTGGCCACAGGCCACCGCCAGCTGGGGGGAGTTCTGCGCCTCGTCCACCTTGGCAATCGCCACGGTGGCAGAGACACTGCCTCCGGCATTGCTGCTGTCCAGCGAGAGCTTCGGATTCGGCTTGATCTGCTCCGTCTGGGGCTCCTGCTTCAGGGTGGTCAGCGTGGGGGAGAACGACAGAAAGTTTTCACTGCTTGTAGAGGAAAAAATTAGCTCCGATCTGACATGGCCTCGCGATCCCAGGGAATATCTTACTTGTTCAAATACGAGTTGCTGTTGAACTCGGCGTTCAGATCAAAGCCAATGTCATCGCTCCAGCTGCTGCGGCCTAACAAATTACAGAGTATATAAAAAGATAATTCAGTCCAATTGACATCTCGATACAATCCTAAGAATACGCACTCAAAAAGCGCTAGTCCGCTAGAAACATTCATCAAACATTTTAAATGTCCCAAAAATGATCAGACAATAAATAAAATGCTTCGCTAATTGATTTAATCTATCTGCAGATACCGAACTGAACGCTATATACGGATCGGACAATACACTCAAACGAGTGGCAGCTCAATTCCAGAGCCTATCCACAACCGAATGACGCACAAACAAATTTGTGCTGTTTTTCGTTTCGCATGCGAGATAGTGTCACAGCTAATTGTTGCTTGATTAAGAGTATCAAAAGTATCTGGAAAGTCGAATAGATAGAATTGATACTAGTCCCGGCTATCGTTGATTGCCGCCCGGTGATATGCCACGACAAATGGCAAAGGGAAATGGCTGCCAATCAGTCCACGCTGCCGCCTTCGATTATATAATTTCTGGGGAAAAAGGCTAGACAAAAGCAGGAGTCATTAAGAATGACTGAATGATCTCTGATTCAATATACTCGCGCTCGTATAGTACACACTATCGCTTCCTCTCTCTCTCTCTCGGTGTAAATTCTTCCAATCTACTACTAGTGGCTGCCCAACAGTTGTTTGGTCTAAAGAAAAAAGGCGAACATTTGGGTCTTATCTGCGGCAAGTGTCGCTTGATAAGCCATCGAGGGGGGAAACGCGGCAGAGCTTTAGATTCGAGTCAAAATTATATGGCCGGGTCCCCACACACACACTCACACACACACACGGCATACTCTAGTATAGAAGTATGTGTATCTGTGTGGTGCCAGTGTCATGCCTCAGTCACCCGCTACGGAATAATTAGTCCAGCGGCTAGTGGTGGGGACCTTGCGTGATTTTCAAACAATCTCTCTGACAGATCTCTTCAAAGCTAACGGCGGGTTGGGAGTTGCACTCTCTTTCGCTCTCTCTCTCTCTCTTACTGTTTCTGTACGAGTTGGGGGCCTGGTTTGGTCTTCGGAAAAGTACCAAAACTTACTGGAAATGTTCTATTATTAAAGTGCGCTATTGATTAACAGCAGATGGAGACCATGGTGGTAGGGAGGTGCTAAGTTAATCCCAGTCGCTGCTCTGCTGTTAATTTCATTAAGAGAACCAACTCCTATAGCGGCGATGCTAATGAATTTACGAAACTATTTAATGCCAGACTTCGAGGGTGCAACTCCATTTCTGGCACTCCAATCTCGGGCTAACCATTTCAAACATTTCAGGTTAAACCCTTCGATAGAGTCCGATTTAATTGCGAACTCACGAAGTCATCTTTCGGATAACTCTCCACATTCATATCTACGCATACGCATACACATAAATTTACCCACTCATATCCACATCTGATGGATAGATAGATACTGACTAATTAGCAGTGATATTTCTCTGCTTGTTCAGCACTTAGCACGTCCAGAGATAGGGACAAAAGCAGAAGAAACAGAGACACATGCACTCACGTTTTGTCTTATGGAATGATAAACTTAATTATAGGATGGCTCTATCTATCGGTGTATCTATCTATCTATCTATCTATCTATCTATCTATCCGTCCATCTGTCTGATAGACAATCGAAAATCAAGGGACGCAAACGGGTTTCTTAATTATTCCCAATTTACTACCATACACGAGTCTACACGAGTGTACACGGGGTATACGCGAGGGAGAAGATGAGAGGAGAACGAGTTTGTGGCCAGGAAGAGGGTCGGGTCTCGAACAGGTCTCAATATCGGATTAAAGTCCAGACGAAATTTCTTTCATTCTCACTCGCTTTCGTTGATTGTGGGTCACCGAGCAGTCAATAAACTTATTTACTTATGCAAATCAGATAGCAAACGCTTTAAGCGTAGCGATGCGATCAGATAGGATGGCATGGGGGATTGGATTGGATTCCTTACCAGAGTGCTTCTCGCGCTTGTGCTTGTCCTTTTCTTGGGGGGCCACTTTGGGGGCCAGCTCGCCGCTCTGGGATGCTGTGGGGGAATTCTCGGTCTGGCCAATGTCCAGTGAGTCCCAATCCATTCGTCTTTTTCGGGAGCCGCTGTTTAGGTAGATGGTCTGAACGTCGATTATCTGCGGTCCCGGCGAATCCTTCGACTGGGCGTCTACGATAACCGTAAGTTCTTCGATTAGCGATATCTCTAAATGCAGCACAGGTTATGCCACAGAGTTGATGGTGATGGTGATGCAATGATGATGGAGATGGTTAGAGCTGGCTGACTGATGATGGACTGATCGACTAATCGACTGACTGATGGATCGGGGTGCTGTGACCTTACCTGTCCACGATTCCTCAGAGTTTGGCGGCGAGTCAACGAAGTTGATCACTTGCTCATAATCCGTTCCAATATGCTGATGGTGGTAGCCGCTAATAAAGTGGCGGTTCTCGATCTGGAAAACCAAGCAGAAGCAGAAAGTGACTTTCAGTGGTCTAAGCCTGAACTCGTAGCTCGAAAACTGTTTTTCGGTTCGTAGTCGTACTATAGGAACACGATTTCGAATCAGAAACAGAAACAAAGCCCGTCTAGCCGCCAACGAGGCTATGCCCTCACAACATTATCTCTAGAGTCCAGCTCAAGTACTATACTATGTGTGTATATTAATATTTTTTTGTACATATGTATGTATGTAGGTCCGAAACCTTGCTGATAAGGTCGCGTATAATCTCTCTCCTCTCTCAAGTGAGAGTAGGGGAAAACAAAAATCGGTTTTTGTTGCTTCCATTTAATTATGTTCCACAAAGATAAGATCAACATGCCCGACATTTGAGTAAATATCCCCGGATCGAAGATCTGAAGAGGTAACAATCAAGATATCCCACCAAAAGGAAAAGGGAGGAAAAACAAATATGTATATAAAAGAGTAAGTAGCTCTGGCTGTTTACGTAACATTGCAACTATTTATTAGGCGCTGGTTTCCCCATAATTCTGTCTATCTCCCTGCCCCCCATCAGGCTACCACAACGCTGTTATATGATACTTTGTCTGCTGTGCGAGTATAGTATAGCAATTAGCAATTGAACTACATATGTATAAATATGTGCCTATGTAGATTTATATTCAAGGCGGTCTGAATTCTGAGGGAATTAGTTGTAGATGGGAGTCATTCTATTCCATTTGTAGACGCGAGCACTTGCTCAGGTAAAAACAATTGTACAAATATACCTACACACCACACTAGATTTGTATTGGGTTAGTTTATAGAGTTACGGGAACAACTATGGACATGTGTTACTATCTGTACGAGCTTTTCCCTGGGGAAAGCGTTTTAGTTCTGCTTCCAAGCGAACGTTCTATAGATTTCTGATTAGTTTCAAAGACTATAAAACTATCAACCCATTACCAATTTCTTAATCTAATGAGATGCTCCCCAAGGGCTGCCTACGGCTTGGGATTGGGTCAACTCTTAACCTAGCGGCGGGAAGCTGATCACGGGGATCACTGATCACTGATCACTTACCTGATTTAAATTCTCGCTTGCACTGTGGTTGACGTTGCTATTAATGCTGCTGCTGTTGTTGTTGTTATTATTCTGATATTGGCTGCGATTCAAATTGTTGTTGAATTCCATTTGATCGAATTCGTTGAAGATGCTCAAATCGAATTTCGTGGAATTCGTGCGTTGTGGTAGTTGAAGTTGTAGTTCCTCGTTTGGCTGGTGTTGTTGGTTGATTGGATGGTGGTGATGGTTGTTGTTGTTGTTGTTGTTGTTGTTTAAATGTTCTTGTTGCAGTTCTGAATATTGCGGATCGAATATGCTTTGTAAATCCAACAGACCGGAGTTTTGCGATAGAAACGAAAGCGCCATTCGGTAGATGGGCGTCGGATCTGCGTTCTTTTCTTGTTCCTTCTCTATGATGTGATGTCCTCGACCGAAAAAACACACACGCACTCGAAAGTCAATAACGGGGAGGGAGGGGGGTACACACTATTATATCTATAAGCACGTTCGTTCCACCGATATCGCTAGCGGTGGTATCCTTGATGGGCGCCAGCAATTTTTCACAAGTATTGTGCAGAGCGAAATGCAACAAAAAGCAATAATAATAGTAATATTCGAAGTAGAAATATAATGTGGGGCTTTGTTATATTGTGATGGCTTATTAAGAATTGGATTTGCTTAGGTTAACATTTTGGATCTGTTCAAAATGGTCTTTATGACACTACACCGTTATGCGCACAGCACTCAGGATTTTGGATTTTGTATTTTGGATTGCGGGTTGCGGATTTTGGATTCCGTTTAATAACAATTTTGCACTTCGCGTGAGTTCGACTAACAACCAAATAATATCGATATAGTTAATATTTATTCACTATTTTAATTATTTATAAACGTATCTGCTTCCTTTTTTTTTTGTTTGTTTTGATTTTGATTTTTTTTGTAACTTTTTCTAAGGTTTTTTTTCACAATTTGTGTGGAATTGGAATAGTTGCGTTGTGCGTGTGTTCTTTGGGGCCTTGGGAGGGGTGGGGGACCGGGCCAAGTTAAAACAATACGAAAAACGAATTGTACAGTTTCTTAATTCCGGTGGTCTCACGCTGACGATGGCTTCGGAGTAGGGTATTTTCGATTTTTAACAGCATTTTGTTCCTCAGATACATATAGCTCGATTGCGATTGATATACATTTGACATGCGCTGCAGTCGTATTTCAGATTTCTCCATTTATTGCTGCTAAATCTGCGGATGGCGTTGTACAGTTGATGTGATATGTGGTACAGGTCTCACTGTCACGCGAGGACTTGTGGGATCGCTGGGGCTTGGCTTGCAGTCGCTGCTTGCTGGCTGGATCGTTTCGCTCACTGTCAGATGGCTGACATTATACAGCAGTTGTTTACTCGCGAATTGCTTTTTCTTCACTGATAACAGAGTGCACTCCCTGTGGAAAATACTCGCTCTGGCTTTGTTCGTACCGATCTGCTCGTTTTTTTTTTTCGTCTCAAATTTCCTAGCGTTTACACTCGGACTCGACTCGACTCAACTCGATTCAGAAAATTTTATGAGTGTGGGGGAGAATATCTGTGCTTTTGTCACTGTGAAATATGCGACATTCTAATTAACGCTGACTTTGGGGTACGGAATATGGCTTCTTCCACGAAAAAAATGTTATTTCGGTATTTGCTTTTGGAGACACTCGGACACTGTCAGATGGCGATGGCTGACATTCTTCAGCAGTTATGTTATGGTTCTCGGAATGCGTTTCTTAAACTCAAATTAGAATTGATAGCAGAGTGCGCTTCTTGGCTGATGACAACTTGATAACTGGATCGGCTGGGGGTTTTGGCTGCGGAGCAACGTTGGACACAACTATTCAGGGCGCGTTTCGAACGTATTCTGTTCAACGCTGGCTGTGCGTCAGGGCTGCGAAGTGAAGTGGCTCGAGTGAGTTTGCTACGAGCTTAGTCGCTCGGGGCTTCGTGGTACGGGCTCTGGACTCAGGCACGGTACGGGGTATGGTGTGGTCTGCTATGGTACGGCTGTTATCGCCGCGCGCGTGTGTTGGTGTTGGTGTTGGTGTGTCGAGCGAGGGGTGTTATATATTAGCTCTTAGTCGGATTTTATTGGAGCCTAATTTTTGTGGCTTTTTGGCGATGCTTGGTGGCTGGTGGTTGGTGGCGAACAGGTTATCGATGCGATCGAAACGTTAATTATTCACAAATGTTCGGGTTTCATTAGGCGAATTAACAGCGCGAAAAAGAGTTTGTTTGTTCGGCTCGATTCGATTCGATTCAATTCGGTGTTTCTCGACTCTTGATTTGCACTATTTACGACGGTTGGATTTTCTATATTTTTCGGTGGCTACTGCGATAAGGCTAGCGGCTGCGATTGCGGTTCAATGATAATTTGTTTGCCAATTCGATGGTTCGCGGGACTCGTCACTTTTTTGCGGACGGTTCTTTAGAAGGAGTATGGGACCCTGGGCGTTCCCTATAGGAGCACTTTTAGTCCGACGAAGCGAGGCTTCGAAAAGCCCAAAGAGACGGGCATTTTGTGCGGAGAACCTTGGTCGAGCGGCAGCCAACACGGACACGAGGTTAAAATATCAATGAGTTGTGAGAATTTCTGCCGTTAGCGGGAAACTACAGACACAGTTTCGGAATCAGCAAGCCCCAATCAAGCCGAGCGGCCCGACGGCACAGACACTCATACAAACCCCGAGAGCAGAGGCAGAAACGGCACCGATGCTCGCGACCAGCGAAGACGGAGCGGAGCTGGAGCTGGGGTCGACGACGACGAGTGCTACTTGCGATTACGGAGGCGGAACGGGAACAACTACAGACACAGACGCACTTTCGGAATCATCCAGCCACCAGTTGTCCAGAGATCTCAGCAAATGGATGTGGATGCTGTCGTTGTCACTGCTGCTGCTGCTGCTGCTGCTGCTATCACTCTAATTGATTGTGGCAACAACAAAGCCGTACACACACACAAACAATCAATTGAAAGGGCTGTGCTGTGCTGTGCTCCGTGTGTGGGAGGGAGAGATACACTTGTTGCTGTTACTTCTGCTTCTTTCTTTCTGCTTCTCTTCAGCTGTTTTGCACGTTTTGTATCGCTGCCTCTTACTGCTGCGTCTCCCTGTGAATGCCAACGACGACGACGACGGCGACGATGGAGATACAATAACAAGTCAATTAATGCGAATGGACAGCACTATATAAAAATTTTTCCTCGATTTATGTTGATTGGGCGTTGTTGTATCTGCAATTGGACTCAATTCAGGCTCGTTTCTGCAAATGTGTGTGCGCTGGGACTTTCGATTTAATTTTCGGCTGCTTTTTCGCTGCGCGCGTCGATGACGTATTTCGCGAATACACGAACACGCACAAGTTGAGAAAACTTGGACGTTGGTCGGATCCCGGGGGGAGGTGGTGTGGGTGGCGCTGACCGCTTATTGAGCTTTTCCGCCGTCGATAGACTAGAAGCATCAACGTTTAAATATTATGGTTTGACTGGATGGATGGTTTGACTCTGGCCAAGATTGGTTATTACACTCCGTACAAAATGAAAAACGTGTGTCGCCGATGGAAGCTAAAATCTCTTTGGTGGTACTGATTTGGAGAGCGTGCTTCAAACGCTAATATTAACACTAGCCACCGCGGCCCTCTCCGGCTCTCTCCCGCTCTCTCGGGCTCCACTCATTTGTGGGGGCCGTTCCAAAGAGCACGGCCAGCGGCGCTCTTTATGTCTGGCTAAAGCCCCTATCTTTCCATGTGTGTATGTGTGTACATATGTGCGTGATAGTGCCAGTTTGGAATGCAACAAAAACACGCACTTTTTCCACGAACTATAACTACCATCGAGTTACTGTTACTTCCAAACATTGTATTTGCTATTTGGGGCTGATAACAACAAAGAACTTTGATTATCAACAAGAACAGCTGTTGGCCTTAGTCGCAGTCCTAAGAGAAAGAGAGTGAGTGAGAGAGAGCCAGAGAGAGAGAGAGGGAGAGAGTGCACCTGCTTGTGTGTGGGCGCTGGGCTCTCTTCAGAGTGGGTCAACCACGATCTTCAGGGTGAACCATAATATACGATCTCCAACGATAAATAAAAGTTTGTTTCCAGCTTTTCATTCATGATAATTCTATTCAGCCATATCCATATGAACTAATGTTCATAATTTAGGCGTTAATTAATCAAAGGAAATGCTAATCTGTCGCCGAATTTCTAAATTGAGTTCCTAACGTATTTTCGCTTGCCATCAATCTTTATTTCGTCTTACATCTCTCTTTAATTGTGGAAGGCGAATTAAATAATTCTCAATTGATTTTAAATTGCCATCAATAACAAGGTTCAAGTGAAATGAATTTATTTTGCACATCCAAAGTCAAAGACGCAATTCGCTTCAATGGAATTACCAGCAAATATCCTATGGCAACAGATCTGGGGAATTTGTTGCACGTTTTCAGCACTCATATTCATTGGTGGAACAGTTTAGGAAGCCTATTGTCTTCTTGGTTTTTTGGGCTTCAATTAGCGTCGCCAAATTCGCAGCTGTTAATTTATAAAAGTTAGCAACATTTGGCACAAAAATACGTTTTATGGCCATTGATCAATTCCCTGCACAGTAAAAGGTTTATAAGGCGTAATAAGAAATGAATGAAGCTATGAGACTGCAAATTAGCACGGAAATTAGACAAAGTTGATAAAAAGAGCGGTCTAATTCCAGACAATCAAATTAACATCTCTGCGACTTGATTTGAATTTTAAACGTGGCGCTCAGCGGGCTAGAGCAGCCTGAGCCATGAAACGGTCATACTGGCCACTACTCCGTTTTACAGCACTTATAGGAAATGCCATCTTTTCGAGCCGACGGTATATTTAGGGTATAAAATTGTATATTTTTTCAATTTAATCGATCTATTTTTTTATTTTCAACGGTATATAGAAATCCAATAAAAGCAAGTATTTAGAATAGACCAGTTAAGTACAAAATTGATTCATTAATCGTATAAAATTATGTGGGCATAGATAAAGGCCCGGTTGACAACATTTAAATCCTTGTCGCTCACATTCAATTTTGGCGCGCACCACTCGGTATATTTTTCAAATGAGACCGTATATTTTGGTATTTATTTGAATCGGGTAGAATCTGTAATAACCGGTTCACAGCAACATTTACTTCAAACCCGTATTGTAGTCAAAATAAAATACTTACAAGCAATTTAAAGATGTTAGAAAATAGAAAATGTATTCATCTATGGGATAAAACTTAGTGGGCAAAGCTGAAAACTCTATATAGCTTGAAATATCCGGATTTGGCAATACCCGGTTCGCAACAGATGAGTCCCATTCCATACACAAACATGTTGCTTATTCCATGCACACATACCCTGGGGGAAATGGATGATATAGAATTGTGAATACGTTTGTCTTCCAAGGCTCAGTAGGTATCAGGATCGAGATAAATATATACAAGATACTAGTAATGTACTTGAATATGCCTAAAGAATATCAATTTGAGAAAATTTCTTTATAAATCACGTTTCATCTTCATATAAAATTAACGAAATAGGGTGTACAAAGACCTATACACGCATCATGTCTTTAAATACCAGCAACATTGCGACTGATTTTTTGTTGAACTATTTTGTTTAAACCTTGTTTTAGTCAAAATACAATAAAAGCAAGTAATAAAAATAAGCCAGTTAAGTAGAAAATTGATTCATCAATGGGCTAAAATTATGTGGGCACGGCTAAATGTTCTATATAGCTGGTAATATTCGACGGAATATCAAAAACGAGGAATATGTAAAAAGAACTTGAATTCGTCAGTATATTTACGGTATATTTTTAAAGTGAGACGGTATATTTTGGTATATTTCTGAGGACCAGACTGTTTACAACACTAAACGACTCGTCATTGGCGCAAAGAAAAAAACTCCCTTTTATTCTAGTTTTTAACAATTGAAAGCTGTTAAAATGGCTTCAGTAGATGCGGACACGGTTCTGTACAGCATTTTGGCTTTAGTTATTATTGAGAACGCTGTGGAGATTTACATATCGCTGCGCCAAGTGAGTATTTTCGCAGGCTGCAATGTGCCGGCACGTGCGAGCGAGACCGAGAGAGTCGGCAATTTGTTTTATCAGCGACGAATGATAAATTTAGAGACTGTTCGTGTTTTTTGGCATTTAATTGTTTCCCTTCTCATCTCTTACCCCGCTGTAACCAGGTGAAAGTATATCGAAATGCACTGAAAGTGCCAGTGGAGCTGACGTCACACATGACGGAGGAGACATTCCACAAGGCGCGCAAATATGGTCTGGACCAGGAGAACTTTGGCATCTTCAAGGCGGTGCTGATGGACGTCGCTTTACTTTGCCTGGAGCTGCACATCGGGCTGATTGCCGTTATCTGGAAAATATCGGTGAATGTACTCAACCATCTTGAATGGGACGCCAGCAATGAGATTCTGGTCAGCTGCGTCTTTGTGGTGATCTCCAACGTGATTAGCACATTTAAGTCGCTGCCTTTCAAAATCTACAAAATCTTTGTGCTGGAGGAGACGCATGGTTTCAACAAGCAAACGGCTGGGTTCTTTGCCTGGGACCAGGTGAAGGGATTCCTGGTCACACAAGTACTCATGGTTCCCATCACGGCGGCATTGATATTCATAGTGCAACGCGGCGGAGACAACTTCTTCATTTGGCTGTGGCTGTTCACTGGAATGGTATCACTGGTCCTGCTCACCCTCTATCCGATCTTCATTGCTCCGCTGTTTGACACGTATACGCCGCTGGAGAAGGGCCCCCTACGACAGTCGATTGAAGATCTGGCCGCCTCTCTGAAATTCCCCCTCACAAAGCTCTTCGTTGTGGATGGCTCGAAGCGCTCGTCTCACAGCAATGCCTACTTCTACGGATTGTGGAACTCAAAGAGAATCGTGCTCTTCGACACTCTTCTGCTGAACAAGGGCAAGCCAGATGCCTCGGAGCTTTCCGATGATGAGAAGGGCAAGGGCTGCACCAACGAGGAGGTATTGGCCGTTTTGGGGCACGAACTGGGTCACTGGAAGCTGGGCCACGTCACCAAGAACATTGTTATCATGCAGGTTCATCTGTTCCTAATGTTCCTTGTCTTTGGCTACCTCTTCAAATATGCTCCCTTCTATGTGGCAATGGGATTCGAGCCCGGCACTCGTCCCATTCTGGTCGGCTTGCTGGTTGTGTTCACCTATGTGCTGGCGCCGTACAATGCAATCATCAACTTCGCCATGACGATCCTTTCGCGTCTATTCGAGTACCAGGCCGATGAGTTTGCCTTCAAGCTGGGATTTGCGGAACAGCTGGGACGGGCACTGATCAAGTTGAACCTGGACAACTTGGGCTTTCCTGTCTACGATTGGCTGTACTCTACCTGGAATCACTCGCATCCCACTCTGCTCCAGCGCCTGAACCGTCTGCAGGAGCTTAAGGAGAGCAAGAAATTAAACTAGAAGACCATGCTGCGCACAGACCAAAGTTTACACTGTATTCCCTATTTTATAACGTAAAATAAAGAATGGGGGAGTAACCCAAAAGAAAATGATCAATATTTTCAAATCAGAACCGACTGTCTGTTTTAGACTTTCAAAATTTTCAAAATGTACCTAATATGCCAAGTTCTTCGAGTAACATGTCTGCATATTTCTGGGACAAACCTGACATAATCCTGTTTATAATGATTGCCGTGTTGGTCGTGGACAATCTCTGGGCTGTCTACCTGTTGATCCGTGAGGTGAGAGCTCCTGAAAGTCCACTTGGTTTGCACTGTTCTGGATGCCTTTTCACAGATAATCGCTGTCCACGAGGTGGAGAAGGTGCCGTCAGTGATTAGTGCGCATCTGCCGCAGGAGCTATTCAACAAAATGCGCACCTACATGATACACAAGAGCTGGTTCAGCATTGTCAACATCCTGCTCATAGTGGTCTTCAGTGGGATTATGGAGCTCTATTTTGGCTTCTATCCGTGGCTCTGGAAGGTGGCGACTAAATGCTCATTGTCAAAGTGGATGCAGCACGAGGCCTGCGTTTCCATATTCTTTGTGCTACTGCTGTCCATCTACATGACTTTGAAGGCATGTCCAGGCATGCTCTATTCGAAGATGTGCCTTTCGGACCTGCACAAGAGGGGGACTCAGTCGTGGACGCGTCGGATTGGCTGCGAGATCCTGGAAACCATTCTGGCCATAATCATCATGAGTTTGATCGTGGTTTCGATTGTGTTCATGGTTCTCTGGCTGGAGGAATACACTGCCGTGGGACTCTACGTGCAATCACTTCTCTTAACCGTGCTCCTCATTCTCCTGGTGCCCTTCCTGATCGATCCTATTTTGGGCAGGCGGGTTCCCTTGGAGAACTTGACCTTGCTCTCAGAGCTGGAGCATCTTACGAATGTTGTGGATTTTCCCATGCACCAGGTGCACATCTTACGCGTTAACGATCCCAATGCCTCCAGCAATGCCTTCTTCTACGGGTGCTGCTGCCTGAAGAGGATTGTGATCTTTGACACTCTATTGCTCAACAGGGGGCGGAAGGATTTGTCATCGCTGGAGCCGGAGGAAGTGGGCAAGGGTCTGCGGGACTCTCAGGTGGCTGCCGTCGTGGCACACGAGCTGGGCCATTGGGTCAATGGGCACTTCTACAAAGCGTTTTTCATGTTCCAGCTCCACATGATCCTGATGCTGTGTCTCTTTCACGTGCTCTTCTCCCATGGGCCCATCTACCAGGCTGTGGGCTTTGAGGAGGGTCTGCAGCCCATTATTGTGGGCTTCCTAATTATATTCGGATTTGTGATGACGCCCTACATGACGCTGTCCAACTTCTGCATGCTCTCCGCGACGCGACACTTTGAGTATCAGGCGGACAGCTTTGCCTGGGAGATGGGCTATTCCAAGGATCTGCGCCAGGCCCTGCTGAAGCTGTACGCGGACAATCTGGCGTTTCCCATCACGGATCCCTGCTACTCCAGCTGGAATCACACACATCCGTCGATGTTGGATCGGCTCAATCGATTAGAAAAGCTGCAGCAAAGAAGATCGAGTTGATCTTTTATATTTTGTGACTTTTTCCGAATCACAGTAGGTTCTGATTTATACATATCCATATATACACCCAATGTTGTTGTTTTTTGTTGGGGAAACATGCTCTTGTTAGATGGCTTTCTACGACAACTGGCCAGAGTGGGACTCCAAGGTGGTGCTCGCTTTGCTAATGATCATTGTGGTAGTCGGAAATGTGTGGGAGCTGATGCTGACCAAGAGACAGGTAAGTGAGTGGAGGCTCGACTCCTGCACCGACCCTTTGATGGATTCATTCCGTTTTGCGTTCCTCTTGCCGACAGCAATTGGTGTGCCTGAATTCCGTCATCGTTCCCGATGAGCTTCGCGGGATCATTCCACCGGATATATTCCACAGGGCCCGCATCTACGAACTGCACAAGATGGAGCTCATGAGCTGGAAGATTTTGGTAGACATGTTTCTAAGCCTGGTCGAGCTCTTCTTTGGATTCTATCCGTTCCTCTGGGGTCTAGCTGCAACTACGCTGGCAAAAGCCACCCATAAGGAGATCTGGATAAGCCCGGTATTCGTATTCTATATGACAATCTACAGCTGTGTGCGATACCTGCCCGTGCTGGCCTACGACAAGTGCATCCTGCAGCTGCGCTACGGGGTCCAGGGGCAGTTCTCCTGGTGCCTCTACTGCTGCGTTGCCATTCCAGCCATACTTCTGACGCAGATTTTACTGGCCCCCGTTGCGCTGCTCATTGTGTTTACCGTGCAAGCGGCCGGCTACTGGTTCTTCCTCTACTTCTGGGGCGCCTGGGCAATATTCACGATTTTGCTGGTCTTCTTGTTCCCCTACTGCTGCATCCCCTGCATTGGGAGGCAACGGAGGCTGTCCGAGGGCACGCAGCTGTATACCGATGTGAAGCGCGTCTGCGACGTGGCCGGATTCCCCGTGAAGCGCGTCTTCATCATCCGCACCAAGAGCATGCAGTACAGCAATGCCTACTTCTACGGCAGCTGCTGCTTGAAGCGGATCGTCCTCTTCGACACGCTGCTGCTCAACAAAGGCCTTGATCCCAGTCAGCTGAAGCCCTACGAGGTGGGCAGGGGACTCACAACTCAGCAGGTGACTGGCGTGGTGTGCCACGAGTTGGGCCACTGGAAGTACGGGCACTTCTGCAAGACGACGCTGATCATGAAGCTGCACTTCCTCCTGACCATGCTGCTCTTCGGCGTGCTCTTCCACTGTCCCCAGCTGTACAAGGGTGTGGGCTTCGCAGCAGGAATTACTCCCATCATCGTCGGCTTCATCATCGTCCTGCGCTTCGCTCTGACCCCATATTTGACGCTTGCCAACTTCCTGATGCTGTGGATGATGCGGCACAACGAGTTTGCTGCCGATCGCTATGCCCATCGTCTGGGCTATTCCGCGCAGCTGAGCTCGGCCCTCATCAAGATCTACGCCGATCACATGACCTTCCCGGTCTTCGATGATTGCTATTCCAGGTGGCATCACACGCATCCCACGATCCTCCAGCGACTGGCCTATCAGCGTTTCTTGGACTACAAAGCCGCTACCAAGACTGAGGACTCTGTCAAGCCCTTTGCCAAGATTAGGAAATCAGACTCAGCGTGAAGTAGTCCCTGAAATTTGCTTCGCATTATCTGTTACACTATTTTGAGAATTAACATAAAATTGTCCGTACGACCCGAACACGAACACGAACACAAATGGGCAATGGCTAAATTTGGACCAATTACAAAATTGGCGGTCAACATCGACAAGGGGTGAGTGGAGTCGAATACGAATCGAATCCTAATGGCCTTCTCTGTTAATACTTGACAATAAAGAATACATTTTGGAACACTCTTATCCACTATTATCCGATTACTTCCTCTGAAACCGCGCGCTTCTTTTTCCCAGGGAAACACGCATCAGTTATGGAAATGCCTCTACACGTGTGATCTATGCGAATCCCTCGGGGCTTGCCTTCCCTGGGGGAATGATGGATCCTAGTCTAATCAGCGATCCCTATTTGCAAGACAATCGATATCGCCCGGAGTCCTTCCTACAACGACACTTCTCCCTTCTGGCTAAGCGGTTACCCAATTTAATGGGTATTACTGCCTCGGATTCCAGTGAAGTAGAAGACCCAGTTAACAAGGATGTCGTCTGGTATGCCTGGCACTCGGAGGAAGTTGAAAGGGTCGAGCCACAGCGGGTCGAGTTCATAGAATGGAAAGCTCCAGAGACAGGTACTGTAAGGATCTTCAATCGGTTTTGGCATTTGCAGAACTGCTTTGCCAAGAAACGTCTCAGCCATAAATCGGAGTCCCCCAAGTGGTAAGCAACCATCAAAACCCCAACCTTGAGTCCAAAATCTATCCAAGAAACTCTTGTAGCTATTGTCTGAAAATAAAGAAGATCACGGACCACATTAAAGATCTCATTGCCCCGGAACTGCCGGAGTATCAATCAGTTGACGACGCATCGAAGCCTCATGTTTTTGACACCAAAATCAAGGAGGTGAACGACTTGCTCAAGCAACTGCATGATCTCCTGGAGCTCCAGGAGCAATGCAATCGAAACCAGCTACTCCGTACAAGAGGGGACGAAGACACCCAATAAAAATAAATCATTTCATTTGGTGTGCTGACCCGATGATGTCTGCGTAATTGTATTTAATTTGTTAAAACATAGTATCTGTCATACATACATAGTACATCCATATAGATATTCGATATTCGGGTATTTCCCGCTAATGGGTTTCTTTTTGTTGTTCTTGTTGTTGTATCGCATATAGAGAAAGTCGGTCTTCGAAGCTTTACCATGTGTGAACAGTACGAGTATCTTATGTATTAGCGCTAGTACCATATATATAGAGTTGTATCGTAATTAGTTTATTTATATCTTTAAGTTGGCATTTACGGACGCGTACAAGTTCTCCGAATGCAAAGAACGGACTGTTTCTATATTTTCTTCGACCCGATCAGGGCACCATTTGAGTAACTTGCGTAATGTTCGATTGGAAATGTAATCAAATTTTTTGCGACTTAAAGCTTACAATGTAATTAATATACTTTATATATATATATAGATAGGTTTGTTTTGTTTTGGTTTCTTGGAAAAATAGACTTGAAATTGCATAGGATTAGTATCGATTTTGGAAACTCGAAAGGGCTAAATCATAGCTGTGTAATTATATAGTAATAGCACCTTGAAAAAACGTTCTATAAGTAGTTCAGATAGATAGCTTAATGGGTTAACCATTGATTTTCCTATAGATTTCGTTTAGTTTTAGAGTAGTCAAAGCTGTTCCAATTTTATTTAAAAAGATAAATAAGAGACTCCTCGTGTGTGTGCCCTCGGGTGGAAAATCCTTTTGCAGCACTTACACAGACAACAAGGACGACTACCAGATGCGTTCCAACTGTGAGTGATGTTGCAACGCTCAAGGCTCGTGCACGATGGTGTCGTGTCAGGTGGTGTTGGAACAAGCCTACCCTCGGGCGGTTCCAAGTGCCTCTTGATTGATTGATTGATTGATGTTTGTGGTGGAGAACTCTACCATAAAATGAGTGCAGGCTAATTTCGTTTTACATTTACACGGAATACAATCAGATCGAGGCTGGGCAAAATGTACGATTAGCACACCAAAAAGTATAGTGCTGTGTTGCATAAATATATCCACAATCCACAATTATTAACAACAATTATCTACTAGTTCTAGCCACACACATTTATATATTTATATGTAAATACAATCTCAAATAAATCACGACTGATTCTGTTGTGTTCTTAAGTTTAGCTACATTTATTTTAAGTTATCGTTTTGTAATTAAACAAAATAAAATATATATGTGTATATATCTATATATAGGCAAATACATTTAGAAAATATACGTAAATATATAATATAATATAATATAATATAATATAATATAATATAAAATCGATGTACTGTACTGAATTTGGTTTAATTCTTTTGTTTTACTTTAAAATAAGTGGCTCGATTCAGTGTTGCTTGGATAAATTTTCGGCTTGGAGTAAATATATCTTTGGTGTTTCAGTTTTGGGGAGGAAATACATACATATATACTCTCAATAGCTTAACATACGATAAACATTTATTTAAGCTTGAAACATTTATGTTATATATAGTTTTACCAATAGTTTTTGTTTTTTTGTTTGTTTGCTTTTTGTTTCGGGTAGCATCTCCATTTCATTTGCTGTGGAGATCCTCCATCTTTACCAAAATCGTTTATCTTCTGCTAATTTTTCAGCAGGTTTAAAGTAATCAATTGCCTCGTGGCCTTCGGTGCCTAGATTTTGGGGCTTACCAAAATTGGGTGACAAATATGGAATCGGCTAAAAATCCCTTTACTCCTCGTCGTCGGGCGATATTTTGGCCAGTGTCAGGAGGATCATGGTCAGCTCTTTGCGGGAGATCTTGCCGTGCTTGTCATGGCCCACGCCCCGCATGATGGTCTCCTCAAAGGCGGCCAGATCCTGGGCATCGTAGTCGTCCTGTATTGCACAATAGCGAAACGTTGATAAGACCAGCCTCCGATGGCCCTGACTGAAACTTACCTTCTTGACCAGCTCTAAAAGATCCTTGAGGAAGCCCTTGAGCTCCTCATTTTCAATGGTGCCGCTGTTGTCCTGCAAGATTTTTAGTTGATTGACATTTCTGTTGACTTCTTGACAGATTTCAATGTTTACTTACGCGATCGTAGAGCGAGAACACCTTCTCTATATCGTCTTTGGTCAGCTTTGTGGCACCCTGCGATGAGGGAGAGATGGGAGCAAACATTTAATGCGTTTCCTAAGATACCATTGGATATAAACATTTGGAACAGACAGTAGTGGTTTATCCACAGCTATAACAACTAGGTTTAGCATACTTTCCAGATAGATTTTTGTCGAAAATTCACTTCTTTAAAGAATATTCGCAAAGAAAATGGAATGTATGCTAAAACTTTAGCTGTGGAACTTTCTTTACAGTGGGAGTAACATCCAACAGTTAGAGGATTCACCAAAGCACACCTTTCAGATCCCACAAACAAGATGGGTACGCGATAATCATGCAATGATGGAATCGGAGAGGATGTGCTTGATTTTACGACGACATCATATATCGGCTCTATATGATTTGTGTGCGATTTTGTGCGATTTCCGAAATGATTTGTTATATACAAAGCTGTCGAATGCATGCATTTCATGCAACATGTGGGTTTGGGTGGGCTAACAAACTATCTAGCTATTCCCAAATCTTTCTCGGGAAAATATCCCCTAAGGATACCAGCATGTGGCATGTAAGTGGCAGGACAAAAATACATACATATTTCATATTCACAGACATTTGTTATTACATTTGTATTATGCTAATGCTGAAAGCCTTCGTATAATTAAGCTAAATGAAACATTCTGCCAATTGTGTGCTTATGCCTTTGACAGTTCCTAATTAACAAGAATTATTCCAAAGGTGCTGGCCATTTTTCCCGTACATTAGTCTCCGTCGAGGCTGGGCTCCGTTCCGGTTCCCCCCCGCCCCGAGAGCACAAGAATTTATCGATTCCATTTGTGCTCGAATTACTTTTCTTTTCTTTTCACTCATACTCCCACTAGCACTACCACATCCATGCGAGTGTAGTATACCTTTAACACACACTCAGGCACACACAGACATGCAATTTGTTTTTTTTTTTCGGTGGTTATGTAATGAAATGCAGCCCTCGCGGCGCCCAAGCTCAAAGTTAGTGGAGAGGCCAGCTGGGCGCGGTACGGCGCCTCAGGAGCTGCCCCAAAAGTTACGAGGTGGAGCTCAAGGTGTTGTTACTTCTGTTTTCCTTGGGAGCCGCGAAAACGCATTTGGCGCATTCCTTGTGCGGTCTTAAGGGGATTACGAACCCATTAAGAGGCTGTGCCCTTTTCTTGTCACCCCTTTCTTGAGCTGCGCTTAAGCCTTCAGAAATGTGCTCATCCCGGCATTAAAAAAGTTTAGCGCGTTCCATTTGCTCAAATTCATTTTTTCGGCAGCCGTTTTCTTGGAATTGAATGCCACACACGCTGCTGCTGTTGTTGCCCCGCTCTTTTGTCAAATTGCTCATACTTAAGTCGACTTTCGCCCGGAACGTGACGCTCATCCATTGCTAAAATGAAGTAATTATTTTACACTTCAACACTTTGAGACCCGCTGCCAGCGCCAGCGCCAGCGGCTGTGGCTGCCATTATCCATATGGCAGTGCCTCAAAGTTCTTCTTCCTCTCACTGAATGACTAAATTATGCAAAAGGTTATGTTCTCGCTCCCGGTGATGGGAGGTGGTAGCGCGGCAAATGTGTAATTTGCGGACCCCACATTAGGTTAGGTCTAAAGCTGTTCACGTACCATCCCAGCCTCCGAATATGTGTGCCATTGGGTGGACAAATACAAATGCCATCAAAAGTCTAATTAGTAGCCCATAGCTATCATTCTCAGTTGGGCCTCAGTGCACAGAAAAGAGGGAAGAGTACCCTCCTAATGATAATCTGCAGTAAGCTCTTATTAATTGCAAGCTCTCGTACGCTCTCTCTCGCTCTCTGTCCACAAACATAAAGTTCTGGCTAAACGAGGTGGCCTGCTGTGATGTGTACTCGAATGTGTAATCTATAGAAACACATTTCAAAGGCAAAAAGTTATTTTTTGTTGCAGTATTCTCAATTTTCACTGATATCTATCTAGATATGAAAAAAACTAATAAGCGTGGCTCCGCTGCAAATCAGCTGCAGTTTCGTTTCGCAAAAGTGCTTTTGCGGAGAGCTAAGCTTGAGGACTAACGGATCTTCATTGTGTATTAGCTTCTCAGAAAGTTGCATAGACAGAGAGCGTGAGACAGAGAGAGCTTTCCTCCCACCTTTGCTCTCTGGTTTTAGGTCCAGCTGTTGCTTAGCTTTATTTGCACGTGTTTATAAGTGCCTTGGGTATTTTTCTCCCACCGCCAGGCCACAAAACTTCCAAAGCAAAATCACATTCGCATTCACACTCAACCAGAAAATACCAAGTGAAATTATCAAAGGAATAACATTTCATGCTGCGTCCATGCATTCCAAACCCACACGAATCTAAAAAACAATTGTACTTTTTTAATCAAATGCAAAGCAGCTTTGGGCAGTAAAGTTTCTGCTTTTTTTGGCTTGGGAAATATACTAGCTAGATACACAACACAATCAATCTACAAACCAGGAAAACAAAAGAAAATTCAATACAAATATATGCTTTGGCTTTCGCAAAGTAAGTGTTCAACAAAAACTCTTGAACGATACAAACACAAAAAACCAAAATTTTATTGACGGTTTTTATGGCGTCTCTCTCTGCGTGTAAATACATATATCTCTGGCCAGAATCTATCATATGTATAATAGAACGCCATCCAGTGGGGGATTTTTCACCTTTTGGGGCTTTTTTTTTAATTCGGTGTTTGCATGGGAAATAAATACTTACATCAATGCCCTCCTTCAGAGTGTGGTTTTATATTCATATACAGTTTTTGGTTATTTATTTCAATTGCAGGAATATTCGAGTGTATGGTTACAGTAGGGAAGATTTGGTTTTTGATTGTTTATTTTTGCAGTTGCAGTGCAGTTTATTGGAGATATTATATTGGTGTGGATATACACAGCATATGGTTGGTAGAGTTGGTTTTCGAATTGCATTTGGTTATTGGAGCAACGTGAGAGAAATATGTAGTTGGCAGCCCCGACATGTTTGATGTCACGTGCAGAGTATTATTTAATTCGGTATACGGTATTTATTGTTGATTGTTGTTTGATTATTGTTATGTTGTTGGTTTAGAAAATAAAAACGCACAGGATTATCGAAATATATGCATAGTTCGTATAGGTACATATGTATGTAGTTGGTAGTTGGTTGGGCATAGAGGAGAAAGGCGGGGGAAAAACGAAATAAAATATATATATATATAGAAAGTTAGAGAAGAGTTGAGAAATGTAAATTAAAATTCAAGTTTTCTTTTGTTTTAGTCCGAATCAGTAAAGCCGGCAACTCAATCCAAATCGGATTCATTTTCATTATATTACTCCGATATATGTACATTGTAAGTATTTAATTAAGTTGCCGGCTTTCATCCGATACCAATTTTAGAATGTCACTGGTTTAGTCTAGAGTTTAGTTAGTAAGCTAAGCGATCTAGGATCTAGGATGCAGAAAAACTAAAAGAATCTCAGAAATATCAAGTATACGTCTACGCAAGACCAATGGGAGTGCAAAATATTTGCCGCTTGCAGTTGATCGCTGGTTTTATCTAGTTCATAAGAATACATACAAAATGAAAATAAAAGAAAAAGCGCCATGTCTGTGTCGAGTCATCGGAAAAGGCCCTGGTCACGTTTTCACTTAGCCAAGTCTCTTACTGTGTCACAAAAATTAGCGGACATTAAAAACATCGCATCTGTGGTGCAGTCCACTTCCAGGACCAGCATCGGCTTCTGCTGATCCCCCAGTCCCACTCCCACTTCCACTTCCATTTCCATTCCCTGTCCTGTTGCTGCACATTATGTCACTGTTCGTTGCGGTGCATGCGGCGAATACGTGATGTGCATTAGCATAAAGGTTTCTGCCAGTTTGGCCGTGAGCCAGCCAGCGGGAAAGGGAAGGGAAGCCAGCTACACTGTGCTGCAGAAAACAGACATTTCTGCCTGAACAGGATCAAAATATTGGAGAAAATGCTTAGTAAAGTAAAGTAAAGCCCGCAGTCCAGTGTAAGCTGTGCGACCGAGTTGAGGTCAACTTTTCGGAGCGTTGTGACTGCAGTCCTGCCCTGTCCCGCTGTGCTTATCAAAATGCTGATGCATGCCCCGTTTTTATGGAGCTCCTAAGAAATTATAAAAAAGTAATAAGTGCACCTTCGGTAAATGTGCTGGAAGCGCCTATTTTATGGCTGCTTGAGCTTCTGCTTCGTGGCTTTTATGGCTCTTCAGAGACAAGGACAGCGCTGCTATCGGAGTTGGTCAGGTGACTGCTGCTCCCATTGCTCGGTGGGACAGCAACCTTGTCGTCTCCACTGGATATTTCGATTAAAATCCAACTTGTTTCGTTTCGTTTCGTTTCACATTGTGATGCATGATTCCAGCCACAGCTCCCTGCACTCCCCGCACACGCTGCGTCAATAAAAGCCAAATAAAATGTCGTTTGTGCTGCCAGCTGTAACAATGAGCAAATACGTAGGACTCTCATACCGTGAACAAGCATTGTTCAGTGTTCATTGCTGCGGCAGTGGCTGTGGCCTCATCCATGGTGGCGTTGCTGCATCGTTGGCGTTGGATGCACACCAGAATGTGCTCATGTGCCACAGAAAAAGCAACGCCCAAGCCCCATCCCAAGTCCACAACATGCCAACAGTTCCAACAACAATGTTTCTAGTGATGAAATGAAAGTTACTCCTTTGGGGATGTTGCAAGCTAACAAGCGATAGTTGAGTAAGGATCCCAGCATGGATCGATGTACACACAGACAGTGGAGTATCAAGCCACAGATTGGTACACGGACTGGCAGTCGCTGGTACTAGATTTTATAACAATTGCAAGGGAATTACATCCGTAATTGTGAAACTGCCTGACTGGTTTTCCAGTTGGTGACCAGCTGGTGTGTTCATTTTTTTCACTGTTTTCAATTTTCATTCATTGGCCGCATGTACGTGTGGAGAGTGATTTTATCCCATGGAAATTGCACGCTGGCAACACAAACAGAAACAGGCAGAACTTGGACGCAACACTTTTGACTTAGTCGCCACCCCCCGTGTCCCCACTGTACCGTGTCGCTGCCGCAATGCTTACGCTGTTCTCTTCCGATGTGAGACCACTCCTACTCCTGCTTCATCGGCAATGGCAACTGTCAATAAGCAGCGCCCAATGCGACTGAATCACGTACATTTGCAGCAAATAACAGAAAGACGTCTGGGCGGCCAAAAGGAACTGTTACACCCCCCTACACCCCCCACTCTCCCTGTGTAGCCCAACTGATTGCCTGGAAAAACACCGCAAACCGTATTCTTTGGTAACAGGAAACAACACGCCAGACGGAAAGGAGTTGACGGAAGACCTGGCGTGGCGCAACACAAACTGCCGTGCTCTTTGGAAGGGGCTGTGTGTGGTCTGTGCTCAGAAAACTGGGGAATATCCAAGGTAAGACAGCCCTGATCGAGTTTATGTGTGTTATGAAATCCTACTTTTCCCCAAGATTTAGCCCAAATGTTACACAATTCATATATAAATTCTTCTTGGGGCTTCAGCATTTGTCTCGGCACAATTTCTTGCCTTAAACATCTGGTGCGCCGCCTTGGAGGCCAAGACAGGCGTTCCTTGTTCTTTAGTTGTGTCGTTTCCTGGCCAAAAGTCTGCTGAGCATGCTTAAAATGCGAAAACGGAAAACACGCTCAAAGTATGAGTATATATTTTGGCCAAGTGCTGTCCTGCGGCCTCTTACGTGACATCTGACATCTGCGTGCTTCATTTAGCCGCATTTGGTATCGCCGACATTTGCTCAATTCGAGTTTTGTAATGAGTTGCCAGCGCTACTCTCCCCCTCCTACCCCCTGCCAGAATTTCCCAAGGGATTTTTAAACGTCCCCATTAGAGCCGGCATCTGGTGGCAGGCTCAGAAAAGTTTGCTTCCCTGAAAAAGGGCTGAAACTTTGCTAATTGTTTGGGCCTCTTTTTTGGTGAAAACTGATATTTAAGTATTTCATGAGGCCATTCCATCTGGCTTGGGCCATTTTACCTTTTACTTTTTGCCTGTGCATTCGTTTTCCTTCTTTTTTTTAGAACCTAATCCCAAAAACATCAAATCTGCTGGGACACGGACAAGCCAAAAGGGGATGCGAAATTGATTTCGAAGGCTCCCACGCATCGCAATTTCATCATAGCGGTACAGGATGATGGCACCTGAGGTGTGTGGGGTGTGGGGTTTATTCCACCTGAGCTCTGAAACCATTTTGCTACATTTATTTTTACGTTTCTAGACAATATTTCTCTGCCTTTTTTTTCGGCGGAGCTATTTATGGCCTCGGCCATGACTTTATTTTCGGCGACGCAGCGAGAATTTTCCTGAGGCGGGGATTGCCTTGCGGAAGAGGATTCAATTTGTTGCTGGAGTTTGCTGAGGTGATACCTTTTTTATGGGCTCTCGATTTCAATGTTGAGCTCTGAATTGAATTTGTTGAATAAACGTTAGATTCTTGCAATGAGAGAGCATTAGGAGTGGGTGCGGTGCGTGTTTTTGTGGTTATTCCCCGTATCTTATCCCCGTGCGGAATCCAATCCTCCGCATGAGTGAGCGCAGTGAGCAAAATTCTGCTCAACTGCAGCTGCTGCTCCTTCAAGGAAGTACTTAAGATAATGAGAATAGACATGCAGAGTGCTAATTACAGATTTCCTCCATCCATCTGTTCCCCAATCAATTTAGGATGTCAATTCCCTTAAGTCGACACAGACATGGCTGGAAAATAATTGATATCAATTAAGCATAATTAAATGAAATTATAAATGTATTATTTTGCTGAATGCATTGCTTGTTGAGTTAATTGCAAAGCTAGGTTAGTTGGCAAGTCCAGGCTTCAGCTAGAGCTAGTGAGGGACTAAAAACAAAGCTAACCAAAGTGCAAGTAAACGTGTTGGGCAAGCCAAAAAGGAGGCCTGTTCGAGCCATACTGGTATGGCTACACTCTGAGCACTCCACACTGATTGATTCTATCTTTTCTGGGGCAATTTCCTCAATCGAACGATCAGTTGCCTCGATTTGGATATGCCTACTTATGTACTCGTTTATTTCTTTCAGGGAGGAAATCATTGTCATATCGCTTGTCACTTACCTTAAACACCTGGCGGCAAAGGAAGTTCTCTTTTACCGGAAGCAATCTGCAATAAATAAGTTGAGGTTGTCAGACGCCCACCGTCGCCATCACCGACACTGCACAGGTCTTCAAGGACACTTACTTGGCCATTTCCGACAACTGCAAACGTCCGTCCTTGTTGGCATCGAAGACTTGCAGCTGAAAGTGCGGGAAAATTCATTAGGACTTACACCGGAAATGGAGGAAAGTGCTAACAGCTAATGCAAGGGATTTTCACAGCTTTTATTTGAGGTGATTGATTCGTCATACTGGTTGCAAGGATTGAAGAGAGCTGCCATACATACCATAGTGTCAGTGTACTCAATGAGCTTGTCCTCGGACACATCATTGATCTTTTTGGCCTCTTTGAGCAAATCGCGGAGGAAGTTCTTCAGTTCATCCGCCTCAATGTAGCCCGAGTTGTCGGTGTCGTACTCGCGCCAGATCTAATTGGTTTGGAATTCCAAATAAAAAGGTACAATCAATGACAAATCAATTTGGGAATTCTCGGTCGGGAATGCTGCTCATTGGCACCCATCAAAACCTCTAGCTTGGCACTTACCTTCATGAATTCCACGCTCGATTCCAGTGGGTTATCGAAGCGGAAGAGCAAAAGGAAATTCTCCTCCATGGGCAAAAGTTGAGCCAGCTGTGAATGGTGGAGAAACACGAGTGGCATACAATTTCGTCTGTTTCAATGCGGGGCGGGACTTGACAATAACTAAAGTTTCAAATGCATATTGTATGGGGTGTCCTGAGAGCGGGCTTCTGGAAACAGTTTCCGAAACGGCGGTGAAAGCTCGGTGAGAGCTCTGGTTCTGGTGCAGCCCGGATTTTCCTCAACCGGAAAGTGAAACTGAGCAGACAGACCAAGTTTTCTTCTTGGCTTTCATTAAAAACTTTCCGACATAATTGAAGTGTTGAATCTGGAAGCCCTCTGGTTTCCGTGTCCTCTACTTTAATCAGCTGAGGCCCGATCAAATTCAAAAACTTTTCATTTGCGCTCTCTCTCTCTGCGAGAGTGCAATATTTGCATTTTTATTATTTGCTCTTGGTAATTAATGCACTATTGACATTAAAGTTGATCCCTAGACAGAAAAACCAGACTATCTTTTCGGGCAAATGAGCCAGCAGGCATTTCAATCGATGCAGACTCTGTTCTGATCGACATGGCGTATGAGCGATGCCACCAACCACTTAAATTATTAATTCTTTATTTCTTTTGTACTTGTACCTTAATAAGCCCGCCCTGGGAAGGGACTGGGAACTTGAACTTTCCTCGTAACTTTTTACGGGTGCTCATTTATCAAAAGTCCATTGTGCGGCCCCCAAGAGTGCTTTATTCTTTCCACCATTCAAAGGCAATCCCGAATACAAAAAAAATTTCTTTCAGTAGTCCAATGCTGCGGCGGTGCCGCTGGTCCAACTTCAATTAAAAACTCATTTCATAAGTGGGGAGAAAGTTTTTTTTCGGGGAAAGACCTTGCCAGAAACGAAACTTTTTTTGTTGGGAAAACGCCAAATAAATTATTGACACGGTTACGAAGGAGGGGCAGCTGGGAGTGCCGACATTTAAAAACCAATTGGGACAAGGAGCCACCGCCAGCGTCTCAAGTGAATGTCATTTGAAAAGGAGAATACATTGCGCATACGACACGGGGGCCGTCATCAAAGAAGCATTTTGTTGTGTGGCCCCGGGGGTCGGGTGAATTATGCAAGGCTGTCTCATTTGAGCCATACACACCTCTCTGATATCGATTTTACCGTCCTGATTATCATCGTAGGCCTCCATGAAGCAGGACTTCAGCTCCTCGAGCATTGTGTCTGTGACGGCCTGGGGGATCGGGACGAGAGCAAGAACAAGCATATGATGAAGTGGCAGCTTAAAGTGCTTTATAATGGGGCTTATAATGGGGCGAAGCTTACCTCTGGACTGATGTCTGTGACATTGGCACTGGCCACGAACTCCCGGAGAAAGCCGTCCAGCTCAGTGCCCTCAATGTAGCCGTTGCCTGCAATGACAAATGTTGGGAAATCCCTGGGAGAATCACCATCTCTTATCGTCGCACTCACCATCCTTGTCGTAGTGGGCCCAGACATCCATGAACTGATTGGCCGACAGCTTCTTGAGCTCCCGCGACTCGGGATCGCGGTACTGGCGCATAAAATTGTGCGCTTTCTCGATCTGTACACGCTTGGCGGCGGCGGCTGCTGCGGAATCCATTTCTTTTTGTTTATGCGGTATTTTTCTTGCTAACGGAAGTACCTAACAAAGGGTAGAAGAAAAAAAAAAACAAGCAAATGTCTTAGTTGAAGTGCAATCACATACATATGTATGTAGTTCTATACGCGGTTTTGTTATGCAGCAAAAAAGGAGAGTGGAGATCCCCAATGTTGTGTAAAGAATGTGGAAGTTCCTGTTGTTAGCTGAATATTGGGTAACGGAGTGGTGGATCCCCGTTGTCAGGCCAGTGTGGGGCATGGGGCAGTTGTCAACCTTGCTGAAACCCTTAAATTAATATCATAAAATACCCTCACACCCTAACCAATGAAACAAAGCCGCAGCGGGAGCTCCCATGCAGCAAAGGAAGCGCACATTGCATTCGTGCCGGACTCCCCCGCAGCGACAGCGTCAGAACAGAAGAGACAGTACGCCACGTACATAGCCCCCTGCTGACCCGCTCTCTTCGCCACCCTCTTGTGCCTCTTTTTGTGCTGCCCGTCTCCTGTCACAAGTTATCTGAGTTAAATACGTCACAAGGCGGAATAAAGGAAGGAGAAATGTAAACGAAATTGCTATACAATGTCTACAGCTGCCTGGCGGGGGGCGCAGTGCGGTGGTTCTAAAAATAAAACAAGAAAACGCAGAAAACGCAGAGCTCGCGGCAGCGGGAGAGCTGCAGTTAAGTAGAGCTTAAGACAGAGAGAGAAAAAAAGAGCAGCCGTTGGGCGAAGCTTAAATCAAAGGCAGAGGCTTGGGCAGAGGGAGAACACAGTAAGCGCAGAGCACGAGAGCGAATCTGGAAGCAGAGACATCTATTTCTAAAGCTTTATGCTTAGCACATGGCTGGCATAGAACGAATGGACCTGCGAGGGTATCAAAGCTTCGGATTGATTCGCAGCTAGCACATCTGTCTGTTGGTTTTTGTATTTGTTGCTCTGCTGTGCTCATCTGTCCTGTCCAAACAGGATATTTGCAGTGGGAATCGTTGACAGCTTGTTGCGGCGGCTGCGGCTGAGCCACGCACCGGACGCACAGAGGCATAAATTCCCGCGACAGTGGTCTGTCATTCAGGGAAATGTCCCATGCAGTTTAATGAGCAGTGCGGACTATATTGTCTATTTAGCAGCCAGAAAGTGAGGAAATCAGGAGACAAGACAGAAGACAGAAGAAGAGTGCAAATTAATTCCCACTTTGTTTCAGTTTACTATTAAAAGCCACCCACTGTGCCAGAAATGCCGTGCCACCACCAACTTGTTGACTGTCATTGTCCTCCTGCTGGCAGCATTCTGTGTCCTCCTCCGCCAACATTGTTTATCGAGCCCCTACCTACCAATAGGTATTAACTTTTCGTTTAATTTTGCAGGCTAGCGAGATGTCGGGCGAAAGTTTTTACATTGTTCCCGGGCACTTTAGGAACTTGTGCAATCTGCCAGCATAAAACAAGCGGCTTCCACATTAACCAATGAGGGGGGTAGTCAGCGGCGGCCATTAGCTGCAGACCCTTATGACAAAGGCAGAATAAAGACCTTACTGCTCCGACATTTTATGGACTGGAAATTGCATTACAGCCAAAGGTTTTGCCCAGGCATCTGCCGTTTCCGCATCTCTCCATTATAGTGGGTGACAGAGAGAGCGCGAGAGGGGTGCGATTATGGCGTAATGTTGGCCGAGAACTTTCCCAATTTAGAGTGCAAAATGGCAAATACTCTTGGCCTGAGGCCAAAGGGCCGGCCAGCTAATGTTATATATTGAAGGTTGAATTACGGCCGTCATATAAGTTTCGTAATGAGAAGTGCAGAGCAGTGCAAAAATTTCATCGATAAGAACACGAATTTAATGAACAAATAGATACAGATCTATCGAACGAGCACCCAAGGTGAAAGCGAACAAGGAAATAAAGCTCGTGTCCCATTATCATGTCTCATCTCGGTTGCACGACGACCAAGAAATCGATAGCGAATCCTATTGAATAGCATAATTTTGGATCAGGTAACATCATTAATGGCCGCCTTGCATGGCACACAATTATCAAGCCTCTTTGCATAAGGTGCTGTTAGTGTTTCCCCCTAGCACAATGGAAGCGCACGTGTTCGAGTGCTCCCACTGAACGCACGACCTACCACTGCCACAGCGGCTTACCTGTCAATGGATCTGCCCGTCTGTCTGCGTGTGCACACCTCTGACATTGACAGTGGCTCGTCCTACGATGTTCCTTATCCGTATCCCTACCCTGCCTTGGCTTCGCCCCCCACTTGAGTATATTGCGGGAATGTCGTGGCTTTAAGTGCATTAAGCTCAGTTTGCAATTTAATTTGAGTGCTTGTCTGTTTACTTCTCACGCTGGCCTCTGTTTTTCTTTTCCTTTTCCCTTTACCAAAGGCAACCCTTCCTTTTCCTTCCCTTTTTCCCCTTTATTCGTGCTTGTTGCTGCCAATTTGCTGCCCCCCTTTAGGGTTCGTGCCGGTATTGTTTCTATTTTTGAACGTTTCTCCCTCGCCGACGCTATTCGACCCAAGTCTGAATTATGCATTAGTGTTTCTTGTGTTTGATTTCCGATGTTGGCCGCCTCGGCTTACGGTTATTTATAGCCTTAATTGTGCCTCAGGTAATCTTTTCCATTGATTGGGCCTGGGGCTGGTCAAGCAAGGACTTTTGTGTAGCTGGCAAGGCTATTGATGGTCACACTCCCAATCAGGCATTGCCAGCCCCCAATTAAGTGATACTTTGTGGGATAAATCGCACACCATTTCTCATCGTTATGAGTGCACTCTCCAACATGAGATTGTGACGTCAAGCGTGAGTCAATACGAGTAATAATCACATTAGAGTTATAATGCATCTAATAATTCACTTGGGGGTACATCCGGGCCCCACATTTTCCATTAGCTTTCGTGCAGGAAATTTCCTGTTTACTACCTGACCATAATTCTCTTTTACTTTAATGTACAGCCGCGGCACATTCTTCTGTTGCGGCATTGGGGAGGCGCGGTGGAGCTGTTCTACAACTAGAAGAGCCACCATATAACCGTCGTATAACCAAGACATCTGCCGCAGCAGTATGAATGTCAGTCGCCCAAAGTCATATTCATAAATAATAATATAAAAAAAAGAAAAAAAACTCCCACACACACACACGCATGGACAGACAGACAGCCTTTGAATGTATTCAAGTGCAGCAGTCCCGGGGCAGACACAAGAAACTGCACGGAAAATTGAAATGAATGAGTGAGTGGCTGAGCGAATGACTGACTGACTGACTGACTGACTGACTGACTGACTGCTTGAGCCTGTTTTAGCAGTTGAATTATAGAGCAGACATGCTTTCTCTTGTTCGGTTGAGTGTGTGCTTGGGCCTGACTGTACGTAGTTCGTACCTTGATTCTCTTTCATGCCAGAGTGAATAAGCTGGCGAGTGCCGGGGCGCCAGGTAGAGCCAGAGCGAGAGCTCAGATGCGGCATTCGCCGTCAAGTGGTCCCCTTCGCTCGGCATAATACCCGTAAACTTATCCTTGGCTGGGCGCCACTCCAAAGCACCGAAACCCCAAAGCGAAACAAAAGGCACGAGTTGACATTGACATTTACTACTTTCCGTTACTTGTGGGGGGTGGGGGGTTGGCCATCCCATCCATATGTGTCCATGCATACATAATGTAATAGTATTCATCAGTTAATACCTTAAGCTGGTTATTAAACGAAGTCTAATACATTGATTTGCATGTAAATTGGTGAAACACAAAACCAAATCTTCGCTTTCATTTCGTTTGTTGGGCGAAAACCCGAAAAAGGCTTAGTCGGGTGGGGGGTGGTGGTGGAAATCGTATAATTTATGGCCCAAGCCCGGAGGTGGACAATTTGTAACACCCGACCAAGTACAGCTTTATTTATTGCAATACGGTTTATTTTATTTTATTGTATTTTTTGGCAGGGCAGGCATCATAAAAATGCAGTTAAAAATGTAAATGCCAATTTGTTGGTTCCTTAGGAAGCGGAACGGAAGATAATTTACCGAGGTTTGATGGAAGTCTTATTTGTATCTTTTTGAAGGTCAAATAGCGTAGGTTAAAACTAAATCCCTGCACTGCAGCTATCTGTCGCGAAAGATCTTCTCGTAGGTGTTGGACTTCTTAAGCAAATTAGCAGCGGTAATTTACGATTCGATTGCGAACAAAACAGAGACAATTTATGGGGTGCAAAAATAGCTTTTAATTGGCAAAAGCCATTTGAAATATGGCCATATCAATAGAACTAATCCCAGAGCAGCCCAGCCCAGCCCAGAGATGGAGAGAGAGAGTACTCTTAATCGAATGGTTTATTGCATTTGATGATTTTAATAAATTGCTTTATTTATTTTGCCTCTCTGTGCCTGCGCCGAACGATTTAGTAGCAGCATTCTGAGGCATCTGTTGATTTATGTACCCACATACTCGTTTGTACACGTGCCCCGCCTCACGAGCATACGGAATGCCCTTCCTCTTCCTGCAGATCTTTTTGTAAACAATTATAGAAATCCAAGAACGATTTCCTTTGTAATTTATCGTCGATAATCGGCTTAATTTGTATACTCCGTGGAAAAGCGATTACAGCATCGCATGCAAAGTGCTGATGATGATCCCTCTATATATAGATCTTACAACTGCCAGATCTGGCCAAATTATTGTCATGCTAGGGAGCTCCGGCTAGGAGATGTTTACAGTTCGACTTTTGTGTGTTTAATTTGCCATTTTTATTTGCCTTTTTTCTCGCGCCTCGAAAAGTGTGCAAAAGAAGATGTGTGAAAAAATGCTGTGCAGCATAGTGGGTGGGGGTGGGGTGAAATAGTTTTCCCGTTAAGCCAGTTGTGAAAGTTTTCAACTTTTTTTTTGTTTTTATTTCTCGCTATTCAGTCTGGAATTTCATTACGCTTTATTGGTCTACTAGTTTTTTTGTTTGCTGCTGGTCACTCTGGCCAATCTAATTAGCGTTGCACTCGTTGGAGTCTGTTGGAATTCTATTGAAAAATACCCTTGCCTTGCATATGCTGGGAGAAATCTAATGAATGGTGGTATTTCCTTTGGCACGGCCGCATGACACGCATGTCCCGTCCGCCACCCGCCGCCCGCCGGCCGCCAGCATCCTGCTGTGCCTTGGAGAGTTTTAATTAAATTCTCTGTGGCATCAGAATCGGATTACCGAAGGAGGGAGGCGGGGCTATGCCAGGGGAGGCTCTGCATGTGGCCATTTTTATGGGCTCTTATTAGTCCCCTGTCTGATGGCACTGATGGCGCTTTTCGATCAGCGTTTCTCTGAGGACATCAGACATCAGCTAAAAGCAAATTATCGCAAGCTCAAAGCAAAGAGAGAGAGAGAGAGAGCGAGCGGGCGAGCCAAAGAGAGTGACAGTGTAGAGGGTGTCGTTCAGTGAGAGGTCTGTTCACCTTCTGATGGCACTGGAGCTTTGATCAACGTTTCTCTGAGGCCGCGCTTTGCTTATTTTTAGGCAGCAGCTAAAAGCCCTCCATCGAAAGCTCGAAGAAACGAGGGCGAAGAGAGAGCCGCAGTGGCGAGGGTTTCGTTCAGTGCGTATAGTGCTTATAGAGAACTTTCAAAAGAAACGGCGTGTCTTTGAGATAAAGGATGGGCACGTCGTAATGGAGGTGTCAGTCACTCAATTTGGACGGACACATGTCCTGGACATGCCATAGGTGGGGCAATACATACATATGCATGTATGATGGCCTATAAATAACAAAACCAGGAAAGCAAGAATACCTTCGGTGCCCAAAGACATTGATTGATCTATGTATGCTTCAATCAACTAATTCTATATGATTTAGTCAACTGATCCTATCGGGTCGCCACTCATGAATAGGGTAGATACTCGTGCTATACAGACAAACACATTTTTTTAATTTTTTTTTGAATAAACGCGAGTGCTACGCAATTACTGGAATTTCCAATTCCATTTCCATTTCCATTGCGTGGTGTGATACAAATTAAAAACCACCACGAGGAGAGCGAAAAAATGAAAACAAGAATAACAAACCAGAGTGCCAGCGAACGAAAATCAGAGTCAGTCGGAAAAACCATCATCTATTATTCTTGTGTTGGCTTTCTGTGTTTTCCAACGAATTCAGGAAAAAGCAGTGCCATAAAAAATCGAACAAAAGATCGCCACGAATGCGGGTGGCAGTTTGTTTGTACAATTAAATGTGTACATATTCCACCATATTAATATTTACTTAAGAGTTTTTAAAGGTTTCCCCTCCTCATTGTTTATTCCTTTGATGGCGTCACAACTGGCAATTGTCCAACTAGTCCCTCCCCCTGAACGATGCAAGCATTTACATATAGCCAATATAAGCCAGTTTTTACACACTGCTGTGTGTAAATAATAATCAAGATGTAATAATCATAATAAAAAATAATAATGGGGCCCTGGGCCCCTAAACGCAATTAACCAGCTGGAAGTCCATGGCAAGGCAAAGGGAAACGGAAACGAGTGTGTCGAAAGATTTCTGACTCGAAGAAATACCCGCAAGGAGAACCGCAAAGTTATGCTGAATGCTGGGAGCGTCTCCCCAACGTCTCCAACGCCAGGGCCCCGGGGAAAGGAGGCCCGCGGCGCGGCAAGAACTTTTCGAAAGAAATGCCTCGTAATTAGAATAATTATTACCGCTAGGCGCGAATGTTTTTTAATGGCACTTTCAGTTTTGACATTGTTCAAAGATAATTACGCCCAATACCTGTGGGCGGAATTCCCCCTCTGCGGCGGCCCAATGAATGAGTGGCCTGCTGGGAAATTTAACGGCACTTAGGGAATAGCCACGAAAAGAGCATAGAAAGGAGGGGGAATAGGGCAAATCAAGTGCGTGTACGGAACTTTCACTAGTTAAAAGCTTTAATTAGATTAAATTTAGATCGAATACTGTGTACAAAGACCAGCCGTCGAAGGAGTGGGAGTTGCAGTTGGAATATCAGAATAAATTCAATTGAATTCTCAAAGCCAGACAAATATCTTCGGAATACCAAGAAAATGATTAAAATGAATCACAATTGCCCATTGCTCATCTCCGCTGCTGTCAAATGACGTCGGAATATCTAGCGGTTGTTTGTCTTCCGCCGACTGCCTTCTCCAAGAACACCCAGATATTTATAAACGTAATTTCGCTTCCTTCCCATTGCCATTAAATACAATACTATCTGGCGAAACGCAAACAAGGCCTTCCCTTCATTCGGGGCTCGTTAGCATTCTGGGCATGTCAGACGACGACTGCCCGACTGCCCCCCAATCATATTTATTTTGATAACTTTTTCGGATTTCATATTCCAATTCCTATTTATTTATGCTGCACGGGCGCGTGTACAATGCGCTTTTGTGCGAATCAAGAGGAACGAAAACAAAAACAAAGCTCCCCACAGGGACTGAAAAATTTCGATACCCTGCCAGTGAGTGCTATAGGATGTATAGCACTTGGATTATTCTGGAAAACAATAGTTTCCCATGAAAACCCTTGACTTTTTCCAATGGAAAACTTTATAATGTAGTAATCGTATAAACTTTTTTTATTGAATCAGAAATGTTACCATCTTTGTGGAAAGAAAGGGTATTTAAAATAATTGTAAAAATAGTTATTCAAATGTGTTCAAAAATAATTCTTTGGCTTTGGTGGGCGCTGGGCGAGGCGATTATAAATAAATGCACAAAATAATTGCCATTTGCAGATTGATTGAATTCTGAGGACGCGCTGCTCAGCAAGTGACAATTTGCATGTCGTCCAATTAGCAAATCTGGCCTCGAAACACTCTGCTCGGATTTCGGGCACATCTTCAAGGGAATCCGCACAAAGGGCTGCCATATTTTTAGAGCTGTACATACATACATATTTCTCAATTAATTTAACAATTCCCGAGTGAAATTGTCGTCATCATTTTCAATTTTCTTTATTATTGCGTTGCTGTTGCATACGCTCGGGCGCCGAGTGCAAGGGAGCCGCTGGGAAATTTATGAATGAGCATAAATTATGGGGACTCATCGTAAATGTTGGCACGCAGCACACAGGCACACAGGCACACAGGCCGTTCCCCAGCCCCTTGGCATTCCGAACCAGCCACATTGACACCCGTCGAGGAGCCATTATTTTCCTGCTGTCTGTCCTTCCCCCCGAATCGTGTGTAATTTTGCGAATGAATAAACAAAGACAAGGACATCAACGACGGCATTTCAGTGTCAAGACTTTCGACGGCCATTAGGCATACAAATGAGGTATGGCTGTCCCTATTTGAGCCCTTTTATTGAATACGGGCTTCGCAGAAAAAGTGTCGCCAAAAAGGTCGGAAGCGACGAAAACCAAATGAAGCCATTTGCAAGCTTGGACCTGTCAGCGACATGAATATTCATGCTGTTGCTCTCTTTTTTTGAGTGTTCGAAAGGGTTTTGAAAATCTCAAATGTCAGCTCTGGCAGGGGACAGCTCTGACTAATTTTAGCTGGATTTGAAGCAGCCTTTGGCATATTTGATCACCAGCATTTGATAAATTGTTTTTGAAAATACTTCAGGTTTCAGCGATAGAAAATCGAGCGTACATTTCGAAATATATACATTTTGGCATCTGCTTTCAATCTGATTTGCATTTTGAAACTTTCCAGAGATCTTTAAGCGTATATCAAAGAATGATCTGATCATCTTTTTAAGAAATTCATTCGTTCAAGGAAATTCTTGAATACAGTGAAACCTGTCTTTGGATGGATACACAGACAAAGTTGTTCTGTCTAATCCTCAAAAATTCCAATTAGTATTCCTTAATGTATCTATATTTTGTTTATATTGTGTATATTTAAGAGAACTTTCTTTGTAAATTGCTCAATTTTTTAATAGAATATTTACTTTTTTGAAGCTGCTTCGATTTCCTGTTTTTTGTATTCACTTTTGTGCACTTATCGGACTTAAATCTTTGAAAATCAACTACTGATGGAACGCACGCGACGATTTCCTTTGGATAGTTCACGGGGGACTTTTGGAGAACCGTAAGCGACTAGAATCCTTTGCAGACTGCTACGAATGCGGACTGGTCTTTGCTTTTATCAAACCAAGAAACTCAACACACGGCAAAACGCCAAAACGCCCAAGAGAGAGAGGGAGAGAGAGAGCAATCGTATTTTACCCGGGGCCAAAATGGAGCGTAGGCGCCACCATGTTGCTGGCCGGATAGGTGGTTGTCGTGCAGCATGTTGCTGGCAACAAACTGTTGAATTTCTCATTGTTTTTTGGCCCGTTTCCTTTCCTTTTTGTGCGTGTCTGTGGTTCTTCTTCTGCTTCCCTATGTCTCTCCGTGCGGTTTCCAGGCATTCCAAAAACAAACGCCATCCGCCGTCCCCCTTTCGCCTTTGGTGGACATTCTTGTGGGCCTCTGCTTTCCCTCCATTTTGTGATATGGACTGAAAAATTCTAAGAAAATTGCTTGGCTGGAAAAGTGAGTGGGCCTTTGGTTCGTTCGTTTATCTTTATCTGCACTGGAAAGCGTATGAGAAATCATAAATAAATATACCTATGTACCCACTCGTATGAGGAGAATATTCTGGAAATGACTTCCGGCACACACTCTCCCCCCCTCCGGACTTTCCAACTTTTGTTTTGACTGGGTAGCATTTTGTGTGCGTGTCACACTGCCTGTTAGTGTGTGTGTGTGTGTGTGTGCGTGGGTGGGTGTTTGTGTGCGTGCTCTTTTAATTGTAGTTCCCTCAGGGCCTTTTGACTTTCAATGTTTTATCTGCATGCCATATTATAATTCACTACGAAAACGACATGCTTACGGCCGTCCTTCAGGGCCTCTTTGAGAGCGTAGCCGTAGCCGTGGCCGTAGCCAGTCGTCCAAGCAATGTCAAGTGTTACTCATGCCAAGCTCTCTCCTTTGATTCCACCTCGTCTTTCACCTCCCCCTCCCTCCTGCCGCTACACTTACACTTACCCTTCCACTGCCACGGCCAGTTCCTGTACGACCGACCATGTTGCTCTGCTAGCGTGCCGCTTGGCTCATTCATTATTCATTTTATACTTTCTACTTTCTACTTTTCACTTTTTACCGTCTTCGTTGGCTGCTCTAGCTCTACTATTGTACACATGCTCATACATATGTTGTGTTCCACAATTGTGCAAGGATTTATGTCCTGAGCCTTTAAAGTTAATTGTTATGAGTGGTGGGCGCCAGACCCGAAAAAGGGTTTCCGCACACCCACTGGGGACCCATTGGGTAGTAAATGAAACTGTTTATTAATCTTTTCTACGTGTGTGTGTGTGTCGTTTAATCTTTGGGTCATATCAAAAGGGACAACGTCCCAGGTTTCCATTATGCAATTGCTTCTTTGGGCTGAGAGAAGTTTATGAAATTTTGCGATGGACTGAGCGGGACTCGAAGGTGAGCCAAAGGTACAGTTTACGGCCTACATAGTATAGTAATATTTAAACTATGAAGGTCACTTCGTGATCCCTTCTCACTGGATTACTGTGTTGCTAGACTTGCTCAGATGGGCATTTCATTGATTACCTTTTGCCGTATTTTAATGGGCGGCAAGGGGAAGTGAGAGAGAAGAGAAAACTGATAGAAATCTGACTTGATTTATTTACTATATAAGTACTTTACTGAATGTATTGTTACGTTTAGTATCCGCTTTCATCTCGAACAGCTCGAAGATCCAATTCGTTTCGCTCTGCATTGGTCGCCTGAATGGCCTCCACCAGGGTCTTCGGGTCGCCGATCTTTTCTGCATCGTCTCTTTGTGCTGGAGATCCGTGTTGGTGATTTCTAGACGCTCCTTCAGCTCCCTGATGGCCTCCTGGGTGCCGCCGCTGCCAGGCCGACAAGGCTTTACGTGTTGTTCCGTACAGCTCCGAGCCGAGACTGGATATTAGAACAATAGTCAGCCAACTTAATCTCCATTCGTTACAGTATCTGTGTAACGCCTACGTAGACAACTTTTTCATGAATAAAATCTCACTTGAATGCCGCGCCTTAGCCACTCAACATGGCCAAACTTTCGGCGGCTTTGCAATCTGGCAATAAATTACAACTCCTAATGCTTCTAAAGCAGATCTTGCCGCAAGGCGGAGAGGGGGTGTTTGTGTACTGGTGAGGGGGAATGGTAGTGTAGGGGAAATTCCTAGGGCCTCGTATAGCAAGCAAAAAACAAACCGAAAGGAAATCATTTGTTTATATTTTCTCAATTAAAATAATTAAATACCAAATAAATGTGCTCGAAAGACAACAACAAAAAATATAGTTACCTGTGAGTGGCGTACAAAATGGCCGAAAATAGATTTTTAGAGAAATGCCCAAAGCATGTGCTCGATTTAAGTCGTTTTCCAAGTAGCTTTGTTTAGATTTGTTTTAATTGAAATTATGTATATTCGTAGTGCAAAAGAAAAGCTGTTGCTCGGGATTTTCCATTTCCCAGAGACAGATTTCCAGGAAATATTGTACACATATAATATACATACATAGTAATAAATATAATATATGTATGTACATATTGTGTATAAATAAAGAACACTTTCAATACCGAGAATGTGTAAATTTGTTAATGGGATTTTGTGGGGTCCCCATGAATAAAACATTAACTGAATCAAATGTGCAATCAAAATGAAAGAATTTCCCCAAATTTGCCATGCAAATATACGTAAGTCAGTAGGGCAATACGGCCAGGGTTCAGAGGGGGAATCTGAGGTCTGAGTGTGGCAATGGCTACGCTGCCACTTCAAATGCAGCCACAGACCGACGGCTCAAATAAATTTTCCAAAAATTTATCGTACCCCACACTCACAGACACACACACAGACGCCAAGAGTGGTAAATATTTGCAAAGGAACGAAAAAATAAAGTCAAGCAGGTTCTGTTTTTCAGTTGCTGTTCTGAAAAGCGATTTCTCCCAACTTTTGGGATTGGAATATTTTGCATACTGTTTTGATTATTGATTGTGGAGGTTTTGTGCTTGGGAATGGTTTACTAATCGCCATTGCCGGTAAGTGATAGCCATGGGTATCCCTCGACTGAACGTATCCTTCAAATCAAAGGAAGAGACCACCTAGTCCACAAACTCAACTACGATATGGCTTTGGCTTCTTCTTCTCAGCTATTCCAGAAGGGCACTCCAAACGCCGACTTACCCTGGCCTTGACTTCTCCCCCACATCTCATACTCCTTCAGCTGCTTTTGGTATTCTGGTCGCCGCCTTATCTGCTCCGAGAAAACTTATTTTCAGTTCGTGGAAAGTGCGGCAGAGTGGCGGAGGGCAGCCCCAAAGCTTTATTTATTTGTGTTTACATTGCATTAAACAGCTTGCAATCAGAGGAGCACGAAAAATCACTAATATCAAATTCGGCTTAATTAATTCGAAGTGCACACATCACTGGGGACGTCGCTTCCGATGTGGGATGCCTCGCCAGAGGCTGGGCGGCAGATAAGTGGATAGATAAGTAATAGGCAAATCGTGAGATTTACTCAAATTACCTCTGCCCCGGCAGAAGTCTGATCTCAAAGGGGGGCAGTGGCGCCTCCTCTTCCTCCGCCCTTCGGGTAATTGGAGTTGCAGGCGGCCGCCGGGACTGTGGCCCGGACTAAGGCTTTGCTTAAGATAATTGCTTTTTCCTTAATTAGGGGGCCATTGTGTGGATGTGTCTGCTCTGTCTGCCTACTCGTGTTTGTCTGTGATAATTATAAATGAATGCGATTGACAGCCAGCCGAACGAAAGGGGAGAGGAGGGCTAAGAGGGTGGGGAGGGGTTAAAGAAGTACCCTGAAAAATTGATTTGAGAATTTATCACATATTTCTGGCCGTTTTGATGCGTTCGAGACACGCAATCATCCAAAGGGTGGGCGAAGTACGAGGAGATAAAGGACATAAATCAAAACTGTTTGCCTTTGCCGCTCTCCCACCTACAAACTACATTTTTATTTTTGCTTTGCCTTTGTGTAAGTGTGTGTTGACATTTGCAATTGGCTGTGGGCTCACACATGACGGTGCACGCAATCGATGGGCCCCTTCCATATCCTTCTTTTTATCCCATCCGTGACAGCAGCAGTAAAATTTGTTACGTTTTCATACACGTGCCACTCCATTTAGGTGATGATCTGCTATGTTACCTCGTTATATTCAGTAAAAATAATCTTTTGGTTGGTCAAAAGTATAACTGTTAATCAATATGGGAGCTGCTGCCAAAAGAAATACCAGTGACGTCACGGAAAATTAAGGCAGGAGAGTATAAGGTTGCTGGGCAGTGCTCGAACGGAACTCATTCATCTGATCAGGCATGATAGTAATGGAATATGTACTGCCTTTTATTCATCTCAAAAACCCGATAATTCACAGTCACGTGGCCAGACCCATAAGGTCCCACGGCACAGAGTGGCCGCAGCGGGATGATGTGCAACACAAACTGCTGGTGATGAGGTGCAACATTTGCTTTAAAGAGTTGGAGACCCACCCCGAAATTACGCCAAGCCATCAAAGGATGCCTTCCTCTATCCAATCGGGAAGAGTGAAATGTTTCCCGAGGTGCAAGCGAATGGTTAGTTTTCCTCCTTTCTTTGCCTACACGGGCTGCCACACTCTGGTGCCGCAGATTTGGCCCCTCTGAAGTCCCTTTAAAACTCAGATAAATTTGATCTAAATTGGACCACTATGTGTATCTCCTAATGGCTGCCATGTGAACGATCTATCTGAAAGGGTATCGCAATCTACGACCCCGAAAATCGTCGTTTACCCTTCCTCCTTCCCCCTTTCTCCCCCTTTCTCCTCATGCTTCAGTGTTTGAGTGTTGCGCGTGCACTCGCAATTTGTGTTTGAGTGATGATTGAAAGGGGTGGGTGGGGGTTAGGGCAGGGGGAGAGTGTGCATCGTAAATGTTGCAAAAGTGGCAAATGCAAATATGCCCCTATTTGTAACTGGATTTGTTCGAAAGCCACAAACAGACTGCATTCTATTTGCGGAATTTTATTTGTGTGACAGTTTTTGGAATTAACCGACATTTCTATTGCATTTTATTGGGGGAACTGAAGTAAATAATGGTAACAGTGCGGTTTAGAAATGTTTTCGTTCTAAACTATAACCCCAAAGGCCTGATGATGTAAGGGCATCAAAGACTGTATGGAAATCTGCACGGATTTGCTTCGTTTGCCAGCACCGGAGACAGCTATGCCACAGGACTATCCAAATGATTTCAATTTACATATTTCTCTGTCTTAATCTGTGCTGCCTTATACCATCCGGCTGCTAGCTTCCTCTGGGAACCCTCTGAATCCTCTGGCACTCGAACAATTACAAATGGAAGCATAAGCTGCTCTCAAATTACCATCAAAGTGATAGACATTCGACATGGATCCCTTTCCTTGTCGGTGGCTTTGGTTTGTTGGATTTTCCAGCTCTACAGATCTCCTCCACAGCTTTTTTGTGGAAGTCGTTTTGGCATGCAAATGGGAAGCATTTGCTTTGTCCTTGCGGCCGCAGGCTATTGGCGTAGTCAAGGATATGCATGCCAGAACATCAGTGACTCTCCATTTCTCTGACTGTTGGCTCCCCCACTTCTGTCAGAGATTGATTTCACGTCTGTAATTGCAGCAGAATCGACATGGCCCAGACAGATACGAACGAATATGTGTGGACCAGTCATCATCCAATCCATTGTGGCTTCTTCAGGCAACCATATTTCACATACTTCTATGGTCACGAGTAGCCCTATAAGTTCCGCACTAAGCCCTGCCGCATCATCCGTGTCGGAGTGGACAATGGCCTAGGGCATTCAGGGAAGCCCTTAATGTCCCTGGCTTAGTCGGAGTGCCAAATAAGTTAACAATGGACCACGAAGTGGTAGAGCGGGACTGGCCAGGACATGGCCAAGACTCTTCTTGGCAAACAGTCACCATTTAAATGAAATGTGTCCGACCCTGTCGATGACTGAAAACCAGCTGCAGTTTATTGGCACACGCCCCGCACGACCCCCCAACCCCCATAATTTGGGTGTCATGTTGCATGCAACACTTTTGGCAAATTGCTGGCACTTAATACCCCATTAAAGCCAAATAAAGTTGGGGGAAAACAAAAAACAGCAACGATCAGCGAAAACGGGAAAAGTTGAAGGATTAAATTCATGAAAATGAATTGGGAAAAAGCTAAATGAATATTCCAGTCGGAGAGCAGAGCAAGAGTGGTGTGGCAACTGCTTTCTAGCACGTATTTATCCAGCGCAATTTGCAACTTAAAGCACTGACACCGCGTCGTATGCGTAATATCCGCATAAAGTGTAATTTAGCCGCCACCTTGGCTTCTGTCTCCTGTGCCGCACATTTTACCGCCAGTACACCCTCCGGCCCCCCTCCCCATCATCACGTGTGGCAGGATGCAGAGCTCTAAATATTTATGCCAAAGAAATGGCGAACGTTGGAGGAATGCCGAAGAAGGGATGCTTCTGATGCTGTTCCTCCTCCTGCTCCTGCAGCTGCTGCTTCAGCTCCTCTTGGTGATGTTGATGATGATGATGTGGCTGTGGATGTGGCAGCCGCAACATGCTTCCTCAAATATTTACAGACAGTAAGTTAGTTAGTGTTCGAGGGCCAGACCAAGGCGAGAACTTTGCCAATGCATCTTGAAGACCCTTGCCAAATTATTCCATTTTTGCGCCCTCTTTTCGAAAAACTTTTCGATAATTTGCAAGTTGCGCGGCAATCGATGGGTTTGTGCAAAGTTTGTGCTGAAAGTACTCTGTATCTTTTGTTATTCTTCCTTTCCCCCCCAACCTCTTGTCACCCTCTCTTGCACTGAATAATGAATACATTTCATCATTGTCGCAGCGCTTAGGGCATAAATTAAAATTATAAGCGAGCGGCTAGCGTTGCGCGACGGGCGTTAAAAAAAACTACTGAATGGGCAACGTGGCGTATGATTAATGCAATGATAAAGCAAACTTACCCCGCCCCTCGGACACTGCCACTTAATGAAGGCCAACATTTTGTGCCACTTCTTCCAGACACTCGCCCACTCGTTCCTTCTCCCCTTCTCCCCTTTTCCTCTTCTCTCTTTTTCTATGCCAGCGGCAGACGGAGCGTATGAGTAATCTAGCTTTCGTGTAGAACATAACATAAAATCTGATGGATTTTTGTTTCATTATTTAAACAACAACAAGAAAAACAAATGGTTTTTATAATATTAATTTGGTTTAATGGAAATACGGACCGACCAGACACTTTTTGTGAGGGCTGTATAAACTTTGGTCGATAAAGGGAATCAACAAAAGGCGGTAAAGTGTACGACAAGGGCTAGGGTGTATGGACTTTGGGAAAGGTTTGTGGGGCCAATCAATGAATAAAAGGGAGGGCATATGTGAAAACGACTTAAAATATACGGAAAATATGTTTGGAAATACTGAACAAAAAAGTCAATGTCTTGCATCGGCCGGGAATCGAACCCGGGCCGCCCGCGTGGCAGGCGAGCATTCTACCACTGAACCACCGATGCTTGGTGACATTCCCATAACACTCAAGATGGGGTTCCGAAAAAGGTAATCTAATCTAAAGAAAACCAAGACAAAAGTAGGTTCTTCCTTTATCTAGAGGGTATCCGGGTGTTCCCAATCGAAAATCTTTCCAGTAAAGACATTATTCTTTAATTCTGCCATAAATTGCTTACAAAATATTGTTTATATTTCTAAAGTATGTTGGAATAACAAAAATAATGACTGCTTCGAAGAGTGGGAGAATTGGGTACCAATGTTTTTATATTTTGAATTTAATAGAATAGCCAACACACAACAAATACACGAAGAGAACTCAATTTCGAAACGGAAGGTGGGTGTGGATGAATGGATGGGATAGATGGGATAGAAAGATGGATGGCTATGCGGCATATCTCATTTACTAGTTTATTGAGCACTTTATGGAGGAAACGATTTCGCGCCGTCGCTGGCAGATGAATTTCTATATTGTTTCCCAGGGTTTTCCCCCCTGGGGAATAGGGAACAGAAATGGGAAAACTTCGCCTCCCTTTTCAATAGCCAATTAAAAGCTTAGGGGTGGCCACTCCCTGCTGCCCCACTGCCCTTGCGGCCACTTGTAGGACTCATAAAATATGCACGGACAGGCGCCAGCTCTCACTGTCCATTGTTTGTATTTCCGCAACAGAGTCTGCCCGGGATTCCTGTTCGAGGATTATGGAAAATTTTTGCTGCTTTTAGCTTTCATTTACATGAGCAAACTGGATATTTAAATCGAAAGCAGCAGCCAGGAAATCTTTGTGGAAAGTTGCGTTGTTTTTGCTAAAAATACCCCACTCCACGCATTTAGCCGGACTATTTTCCCTGGCTAAGATTATTTTTAATTACATTTTCCAAGTACTTCCAGAAGCATTTTAATTGTGGATCAAAGCTCATTTCAAATGAAAATCTCTCCAAATTGTAAACAGCTCTCTGACAACTTTTAATTTGGCTTAAAATGTTGGCAAAATAATTTATGAAAATTTAGATAATAAATATCGTTTGAAATGTGCCAGATCTGCGCGGTTAGTGCTGATGACACACACACACACACACTGGACACACACAAGAGCGTGTGCGGCTGCAGATACAAAAATGTATCTCCGACAAGCATGTATCCTGTGCATTGGAAATGGTTTCCATTAAGCGTAATGCGGGCTGTCAGTTCGTTGAATTTTAAATTGCCTAATGGAGTGGAAGATTTTAATTGGCGTGAGGAACGTACATATCTCTCAAATCTAATTGTTTCCCATTCCCTACTGTGGATTATCAAACGTTTCGTTTCGATTTTCCTGCAACTCCCATTCAAACTTCCATTCCAATTTGGCTTAACTTCACTTTAACTTTATTACATTCCCATTTTATTATCATGCCATTGCAACTTAATCCGTATCATTGATTTTCATGGAATGGAATTTTAGTTGGGCTGCAGTTGAACTTTTCAACTAAACTTTATCTGAATAATTAATTCATTATGATGGTTTGCTGAATACCATTAAATTCCGTTTTGATTGAATACAGCGTTTATCCGCATTGAATTTTAATAGTGAATTTTCAGCTTACATTTTAATCTGCTTAACTGTGGTTTTATTCAGATAATTTTACTAACGAATTTTGACTTAAGTTCTGCCACTCTAAGCCATATATAGCCAATTCCAGTTCAATTGTAGCCCCATTGAATCTCCTCCAGCCACTCGATAGCCATTAGCATGGGTAATTACACAGTATGGTACGTCTGGACATTAGAATTCATATTCTCAGCCCCACCCTCACGCTGTCAAGTACAGTCATTACAGGGCAATTAAGTTGTCAACTCAACTTTGGTTGAAGGGCTGTACATTAATTGGGGATTGCGTGGGTAGCAGTTGATCTAGCAAACCGAATCAGAAAGCTTTCCCCCAGACACCAGAGGAACGTGCAAGGGACTAAGGGAGAGCTTCAAGGAATGCTATTATCCTTCGTATTTGCAGTTAATTTGCTTAAGTCTCGTCTAAGGGTATCTCTCTCTCTCTTCCCCTTTATCTCTCTCGCTTGTTTAAGCTCTTGTCTATGTTCTTGCCTCTAGCTATTTTCAAATTGTTTTACAAGCACTTTTGTAGCTTTTGTTTTTTTTCTGGAATTGTTGTAGATCTGTGTTGTCTTGGCTTACCCTCAGCATATTTACATTTACATTTGCATTTATGTTTATTTTTAGCCAAGGACAAGGACAATAGTCGGGCGAAAGCTGAAAACAAACAAAAATATCTGATTCTACTGCATATGACGTTCTTTTATTGCATTCCCTATCCAACATGCCTGCATGGATATATCATATATGTATGCATCTCTGGGACGGTCCAAGGATACACACTCACACAAACGTATCACATGCCACTTGCCACATGGCACATGGCAAGGTCGTGCAGATGCTGTGGGGCACAATCAGAAAATTACATTCCATTCATCTGGCACTAAGTAAGGGCCAGACCAAAGACTCGTTAACCGTGCTAACTTGGCCAATTGTCAGTCCATTAGAAGTAGGTTCTAGGCCAACTTCATAACCTTTCGTCGCTGTCGGGGCAACTTTGTTTAAGGGAGAAGTCCCATCGCTCCCATTCAGGCCACTGATGTCTGCATTTTGAAGTTATTTATCACCTCTTAGACTATGGTCACGCAAACCCTTGCCCCACAACCCACCACCCACTTCTTTCTCCTCTTTCTCTCTGCTTTGCATGTTTTTGGAAGGAATGATGCATGACGAAGCGGAGTGCAGTGGGGCAGTGAGGTGTCTGTGCAGGACGAGGACAGCACAGTCGTGTGCACGTGCTTATGAACAATTATTTATTCAAAAACAAGATGATGGGTCGTGACAATGATAGCGTTCCCTCGTCCAGAGTGCAAAATGTCATAAAATAAGGTTTATTTTGCTCTTTTCTGTCATATATGTATGTACCTACCCTCTTCAAATGAGAAATGGAGAGCATAAGAAGGATATGGCAGGGATGGGCTTCTTTATACTTCCCTAAGTTCCTGTTGTTTCCCAGGAGCTTTGCAAAAAAGGAAAGAAATTATTGGAAATGATCGGATGCTGATCGAAATGAAACGTACTGATGTGAATGACTGGAAATGATCGAAAAGATCCATTAACGAAGTAAACAACCTGCTATTTTAAAAAGATTTCTTCGAGGAGAGGCACCAAAGAACTAATCCAATGGCACTTTTCCATACCACGACTCCCCCAGCAGTCAACCACTTGACTTTCATTGTGTTGTTCAAGTTTCCCTAACTTATTTTGCCAAAAGTGCCTACCTCCCCGTTCAAATGGGACTTGCCTCCCTTTCAATTGCAACTTGTACATTTGCCTGCCCTCCGATTCCGATGGGAACGTGGCCGAGAACACTGTCGGAATGACAACGAATGTCTGCGGACTGACACCTAACATCCTTGGGGCCACCGGCTGGGACTGGGGCTGTAGCTGGGGCTGGGGCAGTGGCAGACAGACAGAAAAGAAATTTAACTTGTCGGGCCTCATCATCATCATAAAAAAGTGAGGCTCGAACTTTGACGCAAAAGTTTATTTTACTCCCAAAAAAAATGAACAGCAAGCGGTATTTCACTGTCCCTCCTGCTCCCTTATTTTTGTTTTTTTGCATAATATTTAAATAAAAAATGTGTTTTTGACAGTCGGAGTGGGAAAGGGGAAGGAGTTTTTTAGCTGACAAGTGAAGGAATTGTTCTGCTGTACTCCATTGCCTTGCCCTTGCCCTCCATCACCCTCTGTTCATCTTCGTTCCGTGACTTTATTCGCTTCGGCAACACTCGACACACACTGTTGCCAGATATAAATAAATCTCTTTAATGTCCCCGCTGAAGCTCCTTCCGTTGCTCACGCTGCTCTCCTCCTACCTTACAGAGCACCAGTTGCTGCCTGCCCAGTCCCCTCGCCCGCGGCTTGGTTTCTCTATTGTTCCCCTTTGCTCTTCACTGCCTGGCCCTGTACATATTTTGTATATCTCTGCCGACAGGGTATTGCGATTTTGGATAGCGGTCTGTGACTGTTTGGACTCTAGAGATCATACAATATCTAGAATAGCCCTAGCAGCATTCATCCGTTAATACCTTTGGTTATGAGGCAGATATCCTTTGAGACTTTTCTTGGTTTTAATAGTTTTGTCATAAAAGAACAATCGATGTTTCGTGCTGCGAAAGCCATTCAAAAGAAGACTCTAAGCAAATCAAAAATGTAGCTTCATTGTACAGATATCATACATATATGTCCAGTCAAGATCTATCTGCAAGGGCATCTAATGCTTCTCCTAAGAAAGAGGGGATTTCTTGTTTTTCGTTGTACTGTTGATATTCTCGTTCCTCGTTTTTGTCCACTAGCATTCTCTAGTGGTGGTCGTTGGGGCCTCTGCCTCTGCCGCTGCCGCTCCCTGTTTCCCTAGCTCCCTAGCTCGTCCCTGGTCTCTGTGGCAGTCGCGGGGCAAATGTAATTGGTTTAGCTTGCAGCTTAAATTTTATGCTATTTGCTGCTCTTGAAGGTAATGAAATTTCATGGCATTTGACTCGCTGCCCTATCAGTGTACTATGGGACGTATGTAGGAGTACAGTGCACACATATTGTCGCTGTCTCTGTCGCTATCCCTGGCGTATACGTAATGCTGTTTTATTTATCGAGTCCACAGGCTGTGCAGACACACATATATCAACGTAATTACAGCACCTGCCCGAACCAACACTCAATTAATTGTTATTCCATTGAATTTCAATTTCAGGCAATTCCTCACTGGTCAGTCGCTCAATTAGTCAAAAGTGAGCGACCACCGCGTGGAGTGTTCCGAGAAGAAACTCTGAAAGATGGGAATTTATGTGAAAAGTGAAGCACAAAAGGGGGTGCAACCGAAAGCGAATGTGGGTGCTGGTGTAAAGCCGAGAGAACTGTAGGACTCTGCAAGTGTGTGGGAGTAACTTAAATGTCCTTGTTTCGGTGGAGAGTTCCTTTCATACTGCAAGCTACAAATTACATATTTACTCCATAGAAAACACCACGCTTTCATTGCGCTTCGAGCGCTCGACACTGGGACAAACTGTAAAGTTAGATTTATCTAAGGAAAATCTCAGGCATAGATAGCTTTGGCCGTATTACTGTGCATTCAAATACTCGTCGGTGCAGTTTATTTATCGCAACTAATTTTCAAAGCTGCCAGGAAAGTTTTTCACAAGTTTCAATGCCACAGAAACACAAACACACAGAGAAATACTTATAGCATATATGTATATGAGGAAATTGCCATTCCACATCCGCCATCATTCAAATTGAATTATATCCCCAAGCAAAACCGTTGAATAGGATGACATTCCCTGAACTCCGACATAGTCAAACAGTGTCACTGGGTGGGTGTCTATGGATGGGTGGGTGTGCTGCTTCCATTGATTTTTGGCTGGAGGTACTTACTTTCATGCCCTGCCAAAAATTGCACAGCAAAAAAGGAAAAGAAAGGAGAGTACCAAACAAATCTGATTTGCATCTGCCGCATTGGCTTTTTGATTTAATTCCAACTTCTGGCAGAAACAAGCACGAGCAGGACACAGAACCCTTGCCTGGCACGTCCCTTTAAGCCACTTGAGCGCACAATTAGCTGTCAGCTTGAATGGAGAGCAGCAGGCTGTTCCTTTGTTCGGGACCGGCTTTGTTCCCCCGAAATTTTGCAGCAGCTCCAACGGGAGAGCCCACTTGTGTTTTACAATTCAATTTGTAGTCGAGATTCCTTGCCTGTTTCTTGGCTAACGAGCTGCTCGAATGATATGCTGCTGCCTGCTGCTCCATTCTTCTTGCGCCCTGTGCTGTGCAGGAGCTACGATGCAGGGCTCCTGCAGCTGGGAACTCTGGGGAGCTGGTAGCAGAATATTGATCCCCAGGATAATCGCTAAGCAGTCAAACAACATTGCTGCACCCATGCCCATACCTATTCCGCCCCAGAACCGTTGCTCTGCTGGAGCTTATGGAAAATTTATAAGCTCAATACGATTATCGGTGGGTGGGAAAAGCCGGCTTCTGGCTGGAAGTGGGTGCGGTGCTAAGCTGCCGCGCATCGCACTGACAGCTGTGGAAATTATGGCGGCAGTTTGTCCTTCGCTGCTTGTTTGCGCATGGGACAAGACAAAAACAATCGGCACTTCCGCAACATTTCGCAACCGATTTGTTGTTCCATTCGGTGTGGCCTGGGGCACACTTTAATGTTCATCTCGGCTTAAATACTGCTGCCACAGAGCTGACCTTAGTTCAGCTTTGCCGGGGGCCAAAATGTTAAGGAGACCCTGGAGGGACATTTACCGTTGGTCGACTAGGAGTTCCATGTACGAGTATGTAGAAAACGGCACAGTTTCGCCTAATGCTTGTTGGCAGTTGAAGAACTGTGATTAAGATTAAGGATGCTTGTAGGAGACACAAACGAACACGCATGGTCATGCATGAACTTGTTTTATCCAACGGTAATAGCACCATATCTGCGGACAGCGTAAATCGAGCTTAGCGAGAACAACTCAAGCAAAAAGTTTATCAACAGTTGAGAGAATGAGAGAATGCAGCCTCTTGTACCGTTAAAGCTCTACAGCTCTGTCGCAAGCAATTGAATGCAATCAGTCGCTTGTTAGTGCAGATGAGTTTTTGCTTTATTTCTTTGGCAGCAGTTGTGTTGTGTTTTTTTTTCTGTTTAACTTTATGTACAAATGTACATACATACATACATATATGTATTGTAGTTCATTATGGCTGCAGAAACAAATTACTAAAAATAGCACACGAGCTTCATTGATGGTATTTTAAAATTAAATTAAAATATTTCCATAAATATACATGGAATGTTTTATCGAATTTGTAAGCCTAATTAACACTAAAAAAAAATAATGAAATATTATTATTTCTATTACCGCAAGGCAAATATTTAAATTTTGCTCAATTTTAAGCACTGGTTTAAGCTCCAGCTTAAGCTCCTTTTTTCAACGATATTTTAATGGAAACATTTTTTACCACCACTGTGGTTGCCGTGGCTGAGGCTCTGTGTCCCTGTCCCTGTCATTTCTCAGAGGCGACACTCGGCAGCAGCCAAGTTTCAAATTTGAAAGTTTTTCGCATAAATTTCAAGCAGGCAAAAACAACAACTACTAAAATGAAACTGAATGAAAATGAGACAGTAAGCAGGAAAAGCAACAAAGTCGTCCTGCCCTGCAACCTCTCGACCGGGACTAAGACCCTTTAAGTGCTTTTCCCATGACCACGTTGGAGCCAGAGCTCTGCGGCAGGTCATAATACTCGTATTAAGTTGGATTTGATTGGATTCGAAGAATATATGTATGTACATACCATATAGACGTATGGGATATTTTAGGCATTATATCCTAGGTGGGACACCTTGATTTGTTGCAGGACTTGGGATGCGCTGGTGCTGCGATTACTGCAACAATTTCGTAATCATCAACGGCCCCAATTTTTGCACTTGCAACACAACCCAACACGCCAAGAACCCACCACAGCCCCCGGAGAGAGAGAGAACTCTGGTTGGTTTCCGGGCCACAAAAGAGAGCCACTCTCGCTCTCCCAGTACGTGGGCGGTCGCATGTTGCCACCGCCACATGTTGCAACATGTTGTCGGACCCACCTGCTGCCGAAGCATCATAAATATTCAACAAAGTTAAGTTGTCATAGGCTAAATTGAAGACCATTTTCCCCGGCATGTGTGGCAAGGGGTGTGCATCAGGGTGGCATGGGTAATGGTGACTCCACTAAAAGCGAAACGGAATAAAAGTACAATTCGGAACATTTCCAGCAAAGTCATGACCAAAAGACGGGGAGAGGACAGTCAGGTGGGGAGGTTTCTGGAATTGAAATTTCGGTACTTTGGCCCACGTCATCTGATATGCAGGAAAAAGGTGTGTGGGTGGGCCGCCTGGGATGGGAGGGGGGATAAGAAGTGGCGTTCCACACAAAGGTGAGTAATGACCCTTGAATCGGACTCCCAGTGCCTGTGGGCAACAACTGGGCCGGGTCGGTCTTCAGTTTCACCTACTCCTGCTCCTCCCAGTGTAAAGGTCGAATTTGAATTGTTGTGAGAAGCTCTGGCAGCTGGACGAATTCGATTGATTTATACTCTGGTGCGTAATACACCCCGTATTTGTAGAGTACATGCCATTGCTGTGAAGAAACGATTTTTTACAATTATGACAAAAATCAAGTGCATCATTATCAATGAAAATCATACATGCAAAAGATGCAAATTATAAAGGTGCGATATCTGTTTTTTAAACCTGCCACTCGGTGAGATTTGCTTTGATAGTTTTCCCATTCGCATGACTAACGGGTATTCTGAGTACCGTTACACTGCACTCAGACGAATATTCATGGCACTTATGTATCCATTCATACGGAGCCATGCACAACCAATCAAAGGTAAAACATTCCATTTGGGAACCATAAATTCCTCGTACGATCTACTCGACTGCTTCAGTGAACCGAGACTGAAAAGTCACCCGTTTGAACCTGTTTGTCTTTTTGTTTGTACCTTTGTCATTGTTTCAGAATTTCCTTTCATTCGCAGCGAGCACTCGAAATAATAAATTTTAGAAGAAACGCAATTTTTGAAATTATACCTGTTAATAACGCGAGAATCCAAAGATGTCTGCACTCGGAATCAATGGCTTTGGACGCATCGGTCGCGTGTTTCTTCGCAACTGTCTGATGCGCAAGGAGGCGAAAGTGCTGGCTATCAATGACCCCTCAATGGACCCCAAGTACCTGGCATATATGCTGCGTTACGACTCCACGCATGGCATATTCAACAAGAAGATCTCCCTGGAAGGCAACACAATAGTGGTCGATGGGAAGAAGATCAAGCTGCTGAAGGAGTCCGATCCCAAGAAGCTCAAGTGGGGGGATCTGGGCGTGAAAACCGTTGTGGACTGCTCGGGCCGCTTCACCACCCTGAAGGCGTGCCAGGTCCATTTGGATGGGGGCGCAGAGAAGGTGGTCATCTCTGCCCCCTCGTCCGATGCACCGATGTTCGTGTGCGGCGTGAACCTGCACAAGTATAAGCCGGACATGAAGATCATATCGAACGCTTCATGCACCACCAACTGCCTGGCCCCGCTGGCCAAGGTGGTGAACGACAGGTTCCAAATTGTTGAGGGTCTGATGACCACGGTGCATGCCGCCACGGCCACCCAGAAGATCATCGATGGGCCGAGCAACAAGGCTTGGCGCGATGGCCGCAGTGGCATGTGCAACATCATACCCGCATCCACGGGCGCTGCCAAGGCAGTGGCCAAAGTGATTCCCGCTCTGAACGGGAAGCTCACGGGCATGGCATTCCGTGTGCCCACCCCAAATGTCTCTGTGGTGGATCTGACCTGTCGCCTGAACAAGCCCGCTAAGCTGGATGATATCAAAAAGGCCGTCAAGTCAGCAGCCGAGGGTGACATGAAAGGGATCCTTGGCTACGTGGAGGAGGAGGTCGTCTCCTCCGACTTCAACGGTTCGCGCTTTGCATCCGTCTTCGATGCCAAGGCCTGCATTGCTCTCAACGATAACTTTGTCAAGCTGATTGCCTGGTATGACAATGAGACGGGCTATTCGTGTCGTCTCTTCGATCTCATTGTGTATACCCAACTGGCTGACAAGTGCGCAGAGGAGGAGCTGAAGAAGAAATGCGCAGAGGAGGAGCAGAAGAAAAAGTGCGCCGAGAAAGACAAGGATCCCTGCAAGAAGAAGTAGGTTTCCATTTAACTGAAAAGATTATATTTAAATAGTTTTATTTTGTTATGGAAATGGCCTTTAAAATAATTGCATATTTTATTGGAAGAACCAAAGCGGGTTTCGCTTGTTTCTATAGGGATATACTTATTATGAGTGTTCTTTGGGCGATGGCTTAGACATTACTGGCATTCCTTTGGAATTGCATAGCGGAGATGCTTCTTATTTCGTTCTCCGCCCCGTCCACGGCAGTACCATCGCTGCTCTGATGGTGGTCCGCTTCCACAATGATGTCGTCCAGTGTGGGAGTCTTGATTCTGCTGCGTATAATGAGATCCCTTTCGGCTGGGGCCTGCAAATGCAGAGGATTGGTGGCCAGCTCCGCGATGCCGTCGATAGGGACGCCCTGCAAGCCGAGTGTCATGTTCACCTTGGCATGCTGGCCTGAAGTCAGCTCACTGCTCGGTTGCACATTGTCTAAGGATGTGGGAGGACGCAGGCGAGCCGGATCCAGTAGAGAGTGCATTTTGGTTTGCTTGCGTGGAGTGCGGGCCGGTGAGGCCTTCCTAGAGTTGTAATTCTTCAGCTGCTTGGATCTAAAAGAGTGTTTCATTAGAAATCTAGCCAGACGGGAGCAGTGTGTACTTACGCTTCCATGAGCTTCAGCAACAAATGGTGATACGCCTCGTATTCGTCCTTGCCAAACTCGTTGGGATCGTGGCGAGCGTGCTCGTACATGTCGCAGTACTGGTGAATCATGCGTTGACCCGCACCGGTAAGTGGGATCGACAGCGTGGTAAGGAGAAAGGCACGAAGGCTCTCGTGGGCGTGCCGTGAGCTGCCATCGGCCCGGGCGATCTCAGATTCCAGCAACTTCACGTCGTCCACAGCCTTCATTCTGTAGTAATAAGGCGGCAGAGGCTCCTCCTGCTCCGGCGGCACTATGTACTTGTCGCCGTCGGTCCAGAGCAGCTTTGGCTCCTGCGCTATCTTCTGGATGCAGTCCAATCGCCGTTCGATCTCCCGACGCAGCACCTTCTTGGCGTCGTTGCCCACTGGAACATGAGGGCCGCGACGTCCACGCAGCTGGAACCGCATTATCTGACGCTTTGCAAAGATAAATAGCATCAAGGATGTGAGCACACCTCCACTGATAATGATGATTATCATAACACCCGAAAGCTGCTCCATGTTGCTGCTTGTGGCGTCCTTGCCCGGACTTTCTGGAGAGCGCAAGTCGCTTATCTTATGTAGGTGCAGCCCATCCATTTATTGCTTTTTTTATTCCCTCGTATCGTGCAGATAAACAATTTTCGCTTTGTTTTTGCTCTTCACCCCAACAGCTGATTTGGAAATCGATAGACATAGTGATGTGTGGCTGGCATGAGCTGATATCGATTAGTCGTAGTTCAAAAATTTAATTCAATTTTGCGGTCAACATTATGAATAATATTTACATGCTACAAATTTAATCCTTTCGGATGTACAGTCTCTTTGGCAGCCAGCGCTCGTGCTCCTTATCCTCTCATCCACTTTACGTCCATGGGTAGTTGTTGCTGAAGAGAACAGTGCCCACCAAGCTGTATGTGAGGCACCATATGAACAGTGCCCCCGCCTTGGAGCGGAAAGAGAGCTGGAATGTGTTGGGCATGTAATCGGCGGCAAACCAATAGAACACGGGCGTAGCCGAGGCCAAGAGTCGGGTGGACACTTGAATGTGAACGTACAACGTGCAGACGAGGGTGAGCACAGCGGCGTGTAGAACGAATGGGAAAGAAATGTGCTCCTTAAGGATGCCTTGGTACTCGGACGGGCTGATCTTCGACCATGTGTTGGCCACGAGCTTCCTGATGTAGTCGTAGCAGTGCCAATGCATGAAGAGCAGCATCGGGAGTGCCAACAGAAAGTTGGGAAGCTGTTTCCACTTGTAATAGCGCAGAAATCCAACATCCCAGTAGTGGGATTGGACATACGTGTAGGGGAACGGCAGGGTGTATCCGCACCAGGGCGAACCAACCGATGCCTGGCCAGATATCAAGTAGCTCCTCTCCTTGGCATAGTCCACGACGTGCTGGGCATGCTGCACCTTAACATCTGGCAAGCAGTATAGTCGGTAGATGTAGAAGTAGTATGTGTGGAGGATTCCAAGAGCAACAAGCATTGCCAGGCCCATTTTAAAGAGCTGCCAGCAGCGCTGGACCGAGCTTGTAGAGAGCAGAATGTGGCGAGCAAGGAAATACAAGGGAAATCCCAGAGTTAGGAGTCCATTGGAGCGACAGACAAAGCATCCAGTCAAGGCAGCTCCCAGCCGAAGAGTCCGAAAGTCCTTTTCAGATCTCATGCACTCCAGCATAAGGGAGAAGCTGGCGAAGGCAAAGAAGGTCTCCGAGTAGGCGGCACTAAAGAATATCGACGCCGGATTGAAGCAGAAAATCAAAGCCGCGTTCCAGCTCTTGTTGTGGTCGTTGAACATCCGTTGGGTCAGCTTGTATAGTACGTTGGCCGTCTTGCAGAAAATTAAAACATTGAGGGCCACTGCCACGAGCAAGATGAGCGCGTCTCGGGACAATGGTATTCCCAGATGCTGGCACGCCTGTGCCACGTGACGCACAACGACGGGATACAGAGGATAGAACGCCAGGGTGTTCTCATAGGTGTACAAATTGCTGGCTATGTGCAGGAAGTACTCGCCATCCCAGTGCCGTAGGCCCGACAAGCTCTGTAGGACCAGTTCGTCGAGCCAAGGAAACGGTCCATTCTTCTTGGGGCCTTCGGATTGCGGCATGCGGAACACGTCGGGCTTATGGTCGGGCGTGGCAAAGTTTGCCAGCAGTTGGACCACCAGCACAATGACGCGACTGGTAAGCGCCAGCTTAGTTACCTTTCCCATCATTTCGTATGCCTGCAAAGGGTGGAGTCATGGGGCATGTGATTCACACTAAGTTCAGAGCTTACCCGCGTATGACACAATCAAATAACATTCAATTTGGACCTCCACGCTTTGCGCAGCGTTCGGCTAGCTATTTAAAGACCACTCACGGTTGAGAAGGTCCTGGCGTCGGTAGCAGCAGTCAATTTTTTGTGCATAAAATATTTAGCCTTGGAAACACCCGGCAACTGGACAATTCCACAACAATTTTCGATGAAATGGCAATCGATAGTAAAGAGAGTACACACTGCCATTGTGCGTATTCGAAGCGATAGTTGGCTATCGTAAGAGCCCCATCAACTAATTTTGGTGGCGGCATTTTGTGGACACACTGGTGGCATTTTTGTTTTTAAGTTAATCTTTTCTGCTGAAATATAAATGTAAAGAATATAAATGTCTCGAAAGAATGCCAAACAGTGCCAAAAAGTCGGACGGTGCCAGCAGCACCAGCTCAACGCCGAAGCGAACGCGAAAGCGGCGCCGCATTGACCGAAACAGTCTCGACTCTCAGGTGGACGATGATGCCAAGGAAATAGATCGCCGGCTGCGGAAGGTGGCTCGCGACAATTCCATTAGCAGCGAAGATATGCACAAGGTGGTGCGCAGTGTGGTTCGCAACGATCATGTGCTCGCATTAGTCACCTTGAAGGCGGAGGATGAGATGGCCAGGGAGAAGCTGGAGTCGGCCGAGCAGCAAAAACGTGGTGCCATCATCATCACAGATACTCCGTCGGTGGCCAAGCTTACCCGTGCGAAGGCGAGAGAGCTGAATTGCACTCCAAGCATTAGTCTGCCTTCCCTGAACGATGCACCGGCCGACGCCAACGGAATAGAGGCGCTGATACGCGACGATTTTCACTCCGACGAAGAGGATGAGGAGTATACCTTCAAGGAAGACGACTTCCACGAGGTGGGCAGAAATGCATTTATATAGCACCTTCACTATTATTTTGTCTTTGTTTTGTAGTCTGACGACGATCCAAACACCACTGCCTCTGACTTGGACTCCAATCCCTGCACACCAAATACTCCGCTCACTAACACTGAAGAGTCGCCTGTCAAGCTCTCAGATGATGGATGCTTCAAGGTGCCGCTTGACAAAAATATTGCTGGCAATGAAGACCTTCGTATTGCCACGCGGACGCGTTCCAAACTTTGTCTGCAGGAGACTACTATCGAGGACTTGCAGTCGGGATTTGTTCCGCCTGACTTGGAGCCAAGTGATACATTCGAGCCCGACATGACGGCTACTGATGCCGACTGGATGCAGTTCCTTAACGATTTTACAAAGCCTTTGAGTGGGTGAAGAGTTTAGTTAATCTCCTGTTCGACGTACTAATTCTTCCTTTTGTCGCAGATAATAACTTTCTCGGTGATGACGACGATCTCATAGAAGATCCGGAGTATGTGGCTGCTGACCATATTGATTCGGAGTATGAAAACGCTGAGGAGCTGCGTGATGTTAATATATCGAAGAAGGAGCTCACTGACTTGGTCTCAGAACTATTTGCCGGCCTCCTTCAGGAGGGAGTATCATTCGAATCCGTTGAACTGGAAACCCCACAGAAATTCTTGGATAGCGCTATTACGATTGACCCCATTGATCAGGTATCGCGGCATATCGATTTTGATGAGCAGCCAGCTATTATGGCCCACCAGCCAGTAGTGGATTCCTTTCAACCGAGTGTACTACCCACACCTTGTATGGAGAATAATATGGCCATGTTAATGCCCGTTCCCGTTGCTGTGCCGCAGGAGGCGGATGCGAATGAGCCCCCAGAGCTGATTGCCGTTCCGGTGGATGGTCAACCCAATTGCTTCCAGCTGGCGAAGGTTATTGCAAATGGTCCACCCCTTTACAATCCTCCTGAGCCAGATCCCTTCCTAGACTACGCTGCCTCAGAGCAGTCGGAACCGCCTACATCATCCAAATACAGCAAGGATCGTTATATGAAGCCCTACGATACAAATTTCACGTGGGAGTACATCTCGGTTCGCAAGCACGTCTTCGCGGAGTACGATGAACAGTTCGAAAACCTGCGAAACATCCAACCAGCCTCTCCCACTGTCAGTGGCAAGGGATTCACCAAGTATCAGCACGATACGCTGCAACAGCAGCTGCGTATACACACTCAACTGCTTACCCAGAGCTACCTGCAAACCTACTCGCATCCCACACTCTATTCCATGGCCAAGAAGCCCAAGGAAATGCTGGAGAATCTTCATCAGAGGGCTGCCACAGACGCCAGCTTCAATTGCTGGAACCTGAAGGAAGCCGTTGAGCTGGTCCGACAGTGGGAGCACGATCTCAGTAGCGATGACTTCCAGGTGGAGAACAAAAAGATGATGGACTTTATCAACAAAGAGACGGACTTGACGTGAGTACCAAGGGCGAGTACTCATACGAGTTTCCTGACTAACGTAAAACGTCTTTATTTTCGCCTTTAGAGATGGCCGAACGCGGCAGGTACCTCGCCTCGCTCCTAGGATAATGGATCTCATGCTGGACAGTCGAGTATTCATGTATCCGCAATATATGCCTCGCATGGCCTTTAAGCCGCGCATGCAGCACATAAGCGCCTACGCTCCGTCCGAGTACCAACTGATAGCCATGGGCCTGGAGAAGCATATGACTGACATCAGGAACTCCAAGAGACCTCTGCGCAAAAGCTCCGATCCTGTGCGCATTGCCTGCAGGCGTATGGCCAAGGATAGGCTTCATGGGAAGTCGGGCAAACGAATTTTCTTCAAGGTTAACGAGCTGCGCGAGATGTATCAGTATAATCCTGTCAAGTATTACTTCGATCACGAGCGGGCACCGCCCATCAACCACATCCTGCTGGGCTTCGAGGGAGGTCAAGTGCTGACGCCTCGTGAACGCTACCAGGAACTGCCCAGTGCCTGGCAATACTACATGCAGGTGAGGATTTCTTCATATTACATTTAATTGGGGGGGAAAATCTCAAGCGGGAAATACGTTGAACTAGCTAATGTCCTACACGATCTCTGGGTATGAGACGCAGTTCGGAGCCATGTTTCAGGAATACGTTTCCGGCCGTCTGCTGGGGGCTGATGCCAATACCATCGTCGGTGATGATTGCGCTCGTCTCTGCGGGCACTTTGAACTCCTCCGATGCGAATTTGAGCACGGCCGTGAATGGGGTTCCCTCCGGTACACTGAGCACCTTGAAAGGCAGCTTTGGGTCCGAGGTTAGCGTGATTTTAAAGGTTACTTTGCTCATGTTGGAATGCAGATTTCCCTGTGACGTGGTCAGTTTTTGTGTGTACGGTGAACAGCTGCCAGTGCCGATCGTCGCTAATGGAATCCGTACTCAGTTTTGTGGCACGATCAGACTGAAATTGAAATGTTTAAATTAGATACTTTCCTCGCCATAATTGGTAATTTTAATTAATAACAAAAAATATGGTTCCGCCTCACATTCTTGCCAGCAGTCAAAAGTGCGATAGGCAATGGAAACACTATCGGCAACTACCGATTGCAAGTGATAGTGCGCCTGTTGGCTGCGCGGCTATCGATAGCTGCTTACCTTTGTTTCTCTCATCCCTGAATGTTTATAAATTGCGGAAAATTTTCTATACTCGCCTGAATTGTTGAATATTTTGCAGAAAACTTGGGAAAGGAAACGTGCCAGGCGCACTGTAAAGCCAGCCAAGGCTTCTGCTGTAGCCAGTGCATCGTATATTGAATTTGTGCGGGAGGCAATCGGTGAAGATTTGCAATTGCCCGAGAGTCTAGGCGAGGCTGCCATCCCAGACGGGGGTGCCACTGTTTCAGCACTCATAGAGCCACCAAACAAGTCGCAAACGAAGCGAAAATCCGCAGCTAAAAAGAAGGGACGTCAATCATCCTTGCTGACCATCAATGTTAACTATGTGTTTGGCGGCGGAACAGATACGGACATACGCGGAGCTGGTGTCTCCGTTCCCTTCCAGCAGGGAAACTTGGCCGACAATGTGGTGAACATTAATCGTTCGCTACACACCAGCGCCGAATGCAGTCGCGTGCTGGCTCTGCCTTCACCGCCTCCTCCCTTGGGCGAAGATGCACCTCCTGCCATCAACTACACGGTGGATGTGTTGACGAATTCTGTGAATATAAACGAGTCTGAAAACTCAGAAGAGGCAGAAACTACGCAGCAGGATTTGTTGCTTGCTTCCCCGATAGGCAACGAAAGGAACTCATTTACAAGGACAGGCAGAAACTGCAAAAGGGCGCGCTATCAAATATTTAAGCCAAGGATTAAGTCGCGCAATAAGCCACGTCCCTCCAGCCTATCCCCGCCACAGAGTCGCTACCACAGTTTGCGCAAACGCTTGCGCTATAAACTGCAGAAGCGCTGCCATCGCCTAATCACCTCCTACGCGTCCTACCTGCGGAAGGAAACCGAAAGGTACAAGGCCTGTGAGCCTGTACAGATCGTCCACAGACACTTTCTGTCCCTCGAACTATACACACTGATGCTCGGTGACTTGAAAATGCTGTGCAACAACAAGGTGCAACCCTCGACATCGACGCAGCAAAAACGATCACGAGACGATCATGAAACTGCTCGCATTCGCAAGGCCAACCGACAGGAGGAACTTCTCCGGCACATGCTGAAGCCGGATGGATCCGAAGAACAAAACCGCAACGATGCCAGTAAGATCAAATGGTTTTTCAAGTGGATGGATAGAACATTGTATTCATTCATTTATCTTTATACAGTTTTTGCCTACAATTTCTATGACAAAGTGGAGGAGGCCTTGCTGAATGCGGACCGGGTGGAGGATTGCAAGAAATTCAATAAATTGCTGCAGAACTTTGATCCCCAGCATGACAAAGTGTCCGATTTATATCTGGTAATCATAAGAAATATAATATTGTCCCTCCTTTGTGAAAAAGATTACAACTTGTGGTTAACCTTACAGAAAGTGGAAAATCTACTCTTGCCAGATTATCCCGAATTGGCAGAGGTATTCCTCAACTTTCTGCTACCTGCGGAGGCTGCTGAATTGGGGAAATTCTTCCAGCACTTTATGATCAGCAATGCCAGCAATTTTATCAACAAACTGAATATATATTTCTGCAAGCAGCCCGCCCAGATAAGAAAGATCTATGCATGCCTCAGCGAGCTGGCCGAGCTGCCCAGTGTGAGCATGAAGAAGGTGGAAAATAAGATTATGCCCTTGCTCAAGGGCAATCAGTTTCTGTGCGATTGGTTTGTGCGGCAATTCCCTCAGGGCAAGCCCCCGAAACGGTAAGAGAACAAACTGATTGATACGCTGATGCCTGAAATGCAACTAGTCAATACATATTTTATTAATTTGTACAGAATGATGCCCCCTGTGGAAACGTTTAATCTGAACGAGCTGCAGCACAACACAACCGGCGAGTATACAGAGACTGTTCACGATTACGCGGACCCTGTGACGCATCCGAAGCCTCCAGCAGCATGCAGATTGAAGTACATCAATGGACGTATGTTCTATGGCTCCAAAATCCTGCTACCCGCCAAACTCTCCTTCATGGCTGCCAGCATCTACAACGAGCAATTGTACGATTTGCCAGCCGATTCTGCCGATGCCCTGACCTGTGTCCATGGCATTCGGGAGCACGGCGAGAAGCTGCTGAGCCTGGCTACGTCGGTGGACAGTGACGATGCGGCTGACCGGAGTGAAGAAGATGATGCGAGTCGTGGTCTGATCATTGACACAACTGGCGACGAGCAGAACAGTAGCTCCTCTATCGAGATGTGCGACGATGTGACATTGAAAGCTCATGCCGTGCGCCTGAATGCCAGCCTTTATAGCAATCAAAACTTTGGGGCGACCAGTACGCCCAATGCCAACCATTCCCAGGGACATCATCCGAATGCCAGGAAAACGGCCATCAACTTTGGCGAAATGTCGCCACGCAAACAGGCGAATAGCTCTGGATTGAGTCCGTTGTCGGGTCTGTCCCCACACCTGGACAAACGAAAATCGCCCACAAAGAAAGTACGCTCTCCTCAGAGCCAGTCGCAGCCTAAGCCCCGCTACAATGTTGCGCCAATGGTGGTAATCCATGAGTCTCGGGCGCCACCCTCGCCAGCCATTGAGTGTGCCAAACGTTTGCGCACCTTGATCGACCAGGAAAGTGCCCGCGATGCCACGGATAACAAAGCTGGTATCCGCGTCATTGCCCTGGCCAAGCAGAAGCCAACAGCAACACTCTCTGTGCCCAAAGTGGAGCCCGACAACCAGGATGAACGGGAGTTCCTGTCGGACAGTGGCGGAAGCCTGGCCATGTCCATCTCCCCGCAGTCTTTTAGCCCCGTCAAAATGGATTTGGGACAGTCGGAAGAGGAGGAGCTGGAGCCGCTCCGTGTGAGTGCTGGCAATACCCCCCAGCACATGATCACGACACAGTTCGACAGTGACGAGGACTGCAAACTGGATGTGGTAGCCAGTCTGGCAAACTTCTCAACCGCTGAGGACGCGTCCGCTGGCTCTCCAGCCTCAGTGGCCGCCAGCACATCAAAACCTGCATCACCACCCTACAGATTAACCAAGTCATCGCCGTGGACGCGCGAAGAAGACAAGGTCATTCTCACCGAAATGAAAATGGGGGCACGTGATCGGGAGCAGCTCATTAGGCGGATACGTGCCAAGCTTAAGCATCGAAATTTCATCGAGCTGCGTACCCGACATCAGTTCCTCATGGACTTTCTGTCTAAGCTGCAGGGTAAATAGGGGAAGAACGCGCCTCTGTGTCTTGTATTATACACCAAACTGAATAATTATTTTACTACGATTATGTTGGAAGGATCTTTTACGGCCACAGCTATGTCGGCTCTCCCTATGATTACGTTAACCATGAGTTTCCCACTATCGTTAAGACTGTTAACATTGGAAAATAAAATGTTTTTAATATAAACCCAAATATAGTCTTTGATCTAAACTTCATAATCTTTCCAAAACGAATAAGTTCTTGAACTTGCTTTACTCTCTAATCTTCAACCTTTGACTCGATACCAATTATGCCCAGTTTAAAGGCACATCGCATAGACCCTGAGGCAACGCTTGATCAGCCCAAGTATGCCTTCTTCTTCTGTATTATGGGAGCCGTATCAGCCATTGCCTTCTCCACGCTGGGAGCTGCCTATGGGACTGCCAAGTCGGCCATTGGCATCTCATCGATGGCGGTCAAGCATCCGGAGCTGATAATGAAGTCCATCATTCCCGTGGTAATGGCTGGCATTATAGCCATCTATGGACTGGTCGTGTCGGTGCTGTTGACCGGTTCGTTGATAAAGATGTACCCCACCTACAAGGGATTCCTCAATCTTGGCGCCGGTCTGGCTGTGGGTCTCTCAGGAATGGCGGCTGGCTTTGCCATTGGCGTTGTGGGGGATGCTGGTGTTCGTGCAGCTGCACAGCAGCCGAAGCTGTTTGTGGGTCTCATTTTGATACTGATATTTGCCGAGGTCTTGGGTCTCTATGGCCTGATAGTGGCCATCTATTTATTCACCAAATAAAATGTCAATAAAACCGGGACATTCCACAAGTTCTTTATAAACGAGTCGTCACTTGTGTTTGTTGGGAACTTTTTCTTCTACAAACTATTTGCTCAACTGGATGATATGCTCTTGCAATGGATGCACACATCGCGACGACATGTCCGCCGGAAGTTCACCGATCATATAGAGCGTTATCACAATCATAATACTCACCGTCAGCTTCATTTCGTGCTGCGGGAAAATACTGATATTAAAAATGAACATGGTAGGAAAAGCCTTCTCCAAAGCTACTGTACCTGGTTTCGTTTGATGATGGTGAGAGTATCGCCATTGTTGGCAGTGGACTGGCAAAGGCGACAACGATCATACAGCGAGCAACCTTGTGGTGACAGAACCTCGGTGGCCCACTGTTTCTCCTGAAGCTGGACAAGTAGGTGAACTGATCAACCGAAATGAAAATGGAGGCACGTGATCGGGGCAGCTCATTAGGCGTATGTGTGCCAAGCTTAAGCATCAACATCAGTTCTTCATGAACTTTCTGTCTAAACTGCAGGGTAAGTAGGGGTAGTAGAACGCGGTTCTGTGTCTTGCATAGTATAGTATAGTATAGTAAACTATAATTATGTTAGAAGTGTAGTTTAGGCACATCTACATATGTCTGCTATCCATACGATTAAGTTAACCATGAGTTTCCCACAATCATTAAGACTGTTAACATTGGAAAAAAGGGATTTTGAAAATAAATCGAAACCCATTGTTTGATCCAAACTTCATAACTTTTCCAAAACAATAAATTGCCCAACTTGCATTATTCTCTAGTTTAAAATCTTTATTTGACTCGGTACCAATAATGCCCAGGCTAAAGGCACATCACATAGACCCTGAGGCAACGATTGATCAGCCGCAATATGCGTTCTTCTTCTGTATTATGGGAGCCGTGTCAGCCATTGCCTTCTCCACGCTGGGAGCTGCCTATGGGACTGCCAAGTCGGCCATTGGCATCTCGTCGATGGCGGTCAAGCATCCGGAGCTGATAATGAAGTCCATCATTCCCGTGGTAATGGCTGGCATTATAGCCATCTATGGACTGGTCGTGTCGGTGCTGTTGACCGGTTCGTTGATAAAGATGTACCCCACCTACAAGGGATTCCTCAATCTTGGCGCCGGTCTGGCTGTGGGTCTCTCAGGAATGGCGGCTGGCTTTGCCATTGGCGTTGTGGGCGATGCTGGTGTTCGTGCAGCTGCACAGCAGCCGAAGCTGTTTGTGGGTCTCATTTTGATACTGATATTTGCCGAGGTCTTGGGTCTCTATGGCCTGATAGTGGCCATCTATTTATTCACCAAATGAAATTTCAATAAAAGTGGGACATCTTCAGATCCCACAAGTTCTTCGTAAGCGAGGCGTCACTTGTGTTTGTTCGTAACCGGTTCTCACATCTGTTTCATGGGGGTGTAACTTTTTCCTCGACATTCTATTTGCTCAGTTGGATGATCTGCTACTGCAATGGTTGATCAGTTTGAGTTGAGACATTGTCGGAGACACTTCGCTTCTGGTGCTAGAATGTTTCTTCATTTCGTCGGCTTTTGGATGGTGCTTGGCGTCTGTCTTTTCCACGTTCAATCGCAAGATAACACAACTGTTGCAAGAAACACCACAGTGGCAAGAAACACTACGAAACTTGTGATGGTGCGTCCACTGCACAAGAAGGAGGATGAAAAGAAGGATATGATGCACATCGTCATACATAAAATACTCCCGGGGGATCCGTACTACAAAGTGTTCGATGGAGACCAAGCCAAAGCACGACGCTACACCAACAAGATCTGGCAACGTCTCCTGGATCGTTACAATACCATGCTGATATAACTTAAGTAATGTTTATTGAATGGTCGTTTACTAAGTGATTATAATAAAGCTAGAGCTGAAGATCGAATCATCGTTTGTGGCCGAGTCTTTCGCGTGCAGGCAGGAGCTTGATCTGGTGGTGAACACCTCTGGCTCTGGATGTCCATGGGAGTGGGAATGTTGTTCCTCTTGGGAATCCTTCACTAGCGTAAAGGTGCCCACAGCTGTTCTACAGTGAGCATCGTTCTGACAATCGGAGTCGCTGGCCCAGCTCGCGCAGCCACACTGCATCGCCTCGTCCGCCGGCAAATGATGGGGCGCCACACTGCTGACCACGCACTCCTCGGCCGTGGGTTGCTGTTGGCGTCGGGTCCGACATCGGCGCCAGCTCCGCCCAATGGCACGGAAGCAACAGATACCCATGCACACATCTGAGGTGCCCTTGAGGCAGAGAAAGAACTCTGGCATAAAGGAGGGATTGATCACGGCGTACACGACAATGTTCAGGGACAGTTGCAGGGCATTGAGCGTGATGCAGATCACCTCCACCTTCTCCATCACCGACTCATCCACTTTGTTGGTGTCGCCCCCGAAGAGTAGATTGAGCGAACTCTTTCGTGACGTCATGTGCGCCGGAAGTTCACCGATCATGTAGAGCGTTATCACAATCACAATGCTCACCGTCAGCTTCATTTGGTGCTGCGAGAAAATATTGATATTAAACATCGTAGGAAAAGCCTTCTCCAAGGGCATAGTTCTGTCGGCAACTGTACCTGGTATCGTTTGATGGTGGTGCGAGTGTCGCCATTGTTGGCAGTGGACTGGCAAAGGCGACTCTGCTTTGTCCACCGTCGAAAGGCAATAATGATGGCTGTGTTTCCGATCAGCAGGAATACGGCTGGCAGCAGGGCCAACAGGGTGAAGCTGAACCAGTTGTGCACCTTATAAAATCTGCAGAAAGAATGGAACAGTATTCCGTGTAGAAAGTTGACCCATCAATCCAGCTTCTCACAAAACTCACGTGGAGTAGTAGAACTCTTGCACATGACAGGTTCCGTCCTGATCCACATAGAAGACGAAAAAGTATGGTATATTGGCAATAACAGAGACGGCAATCACGACGGCGATCATATAGCGAGCAACCTTGCGGCGACAGAACTTCGGTGGCCCACTGTTCCTCCTGAAGCTGGCCAAATAGGTGAACCGATCCAGGCTGAGACAGGCCAGAATCAGGTTGGCGGCTCCTGTGCTGATGCCGAACAGCGGCGTTTGCCACCGGTAGTCGTAGGTGATCCAGGCGGGGCTGTAGTAGAAGTAGCTGCGCGACAGCGCCGTTAGCGTGATGAGCAGACAGGAGACGCAGTCCATCCAAGAGAGTGCCGCCAGATAGGTGAAGGCCGAGGGCGTCATCTTGGGCCGCATGAACACCACCGCGTTGATGAAGTTCGTACACAGACCGAAGATGGAGAGCGTGGGGACCACTAGGCCGTACAGCACGAAGTTCACCACCGATGGCATGCTCCTCTGGAAGATGCACTCATCGCTGTGGAACGGCATCTCATGCTGCGGGTCCAGCCCCCAGGGGCTCACAGTACTGCTGATTGAATTCAATGCGAACATGGCAGATGGACGATGGACTGACTCGATGGATGGGATGGCTATGTCGACGGATGACTGGCAGCAACTGGCAGCGACTGGCAGGCGATGCCTGGACACGTCTATCTAATTGTCTGCAAATTCTCGATAAGATTATCTAACGCTAACGGACGCATCAATGTTAATTTGTCAACGCAATCAATGATAACGAGCCCCGACTGATGAGGATGACTCGCTCTCGCATTTTATCTGTCTATCTATTTGTATTGTATCTATATTTTCTGCTCGGATATTCGATATTCCTTACTACGAGTTGTACATTTATGATCAGCTGCTTTGGAATACCTCCATTTGTAGAAAGTATCACAAACATACTCGTATCATAAATCATCTGAAAATACCTACCGAAGATTCAGCTATGCAAAGAGCCGTCGCTTCGAGTAGTTGTTGTATCTGTACACACCCAGGACACATTCTACACACCCACACACCGGTGGGCGTGCATTCCACAGATAGATAAACACGGCCCGTTGTGGGGACTCTGTTTGGTTTTAGTATTTAGATATATTTGTATTTACTTTCGGGTATTACGAGTATGCACATTTGTGTGTGTGGTACGTACGAGTATATGCCGAAGTCCGATTGTATGATTTTGTATTTTTTTGTGTGTTGTTTGTCGGTTTGGCTTGGCTCAATAAATTACAGATTACATTCGGGGTGGCCTCTAGGCATGGCATAGTACTACAGCTTAAGTAAATGTACATATATAACGGAGCATATATGTACATACATACACAGGCATTACTTAGTTAGTGACTGTTCAGAGTTTTAGAGTATTCAGTGAAAGGGCTTCTGTAGATGTAAAAATAGTTTTGCTTTGGTTCTAGATTTAGTTTTTCGAGTGTTTTTCTTTTGGAAGCTTTCGTCTACTCTCCAGATATCAAATGGTGGCTATCGTATCTTTTTTTCGGATAATTTCACATCGATTTTTCGTAGATGTAATGCATTTAGATATCTATTTTTGTTTTGTACTAATTTAATATGCAATAAAAATACATACATATGTATGAGACTTTGGTTTTTAAAAAATGTCCTTGAAATTCATCAGAAGTAAGCATATAAATATGCAGTGTACAAATTTTGGCTGTAAATAAAACTGAATGCAGTTGAGTTTTACCAATATGCACTCATAATATGTAGGTATGTATATGTCTTTCGATAATCAAAATTACGAGTATTCAAATTGAGTAATTCTCAAAAATTTGAACAGACTTGACTTGGAAATGTTTGCTTCATTTATAGGTATATTTTAGTTGGTTTTTGGGTTTTTAATATGTCATAAAATTCATTAAAGTAATTCAGACACACATCACATACATCTAAATTGTACACAGATTATATTTTAGTTATGTATATATTAAATTTATTTGTTAAAAATACGAGCAAATTTCATCTTTATCTTCACGTTCGGAGTACGATTGCATTCGGGTTTGACTTTCAGTAGCACTCATTCTCTGGATAAATCATTCTTCCCTCAGTGCCGGGGACCGAGCATATTTAATTTTGATCATTTTGGTTATCTTAGCTTACGTTTTGATTTCAAATTTGGAGAGTTAAAGAAAATGTTTAAATGCTTCAAGTTCGGAGCTATACAATTATACAATTTATACGTTTTTTTATACTTTGATGTTGTTATTTATCGAAATGTATTGTGTGATTCAAACTACTTTAAAGATACACCAACGAACTGTCATGTAATTCTGTTCATTTTCTGTAGATTTTAATCCCTTATTCCCTTAGTTGGCAAAACGTTCCACTCCTACCACGATTTGCATTTTAATAATTTGTCTATAAATAGTTGTAGCCTCTTGTGGCCAGAATTCTGCTATGAGAGAAAGATACGGAGCTACGAGAGGCACAAAAGCTTAGCTCAGCTGTCGCTAATCATGGAAAAATTAGTATATGTACCTTAATGATAGCCGATACGATAGGGGGTGTATGTCACATACGAGTACATATGTTACACGCTTAAAGTAGATTGTCTTTAATCCATAGTTAGCAGCTAGTTTCATGTGTAGTAGGTACTAAAGTTCTCGAAACTCGAAAACAATCTCCAGCGGGGAGCGTAGTCGTCTCGTCCTCCCTTTTTGGGTTACAGTTTTATAGTTGTACAGATTTACAGTTTTATAGTTGTACAGTTTTACAGCTTTACAGTTTTAAGTATTTACTAAGCTTAACTTATTGCTATGCAATTTGTTAATTATGGTACATTGAGACTCTATGCCAGCTGTATATATAGACACGCTATATATACCTTAATAATGGTTTTGTTTTGTTTTGTTTTTTGTTTGTTTGTTAAATAAAATGTAAAATTAATTGAATTTACACGCACATTGATATATTTGAATGGAATTAAAAGATTACGCTTTCTATGATATTTCTCAGCTTAAAAATTGAATACACGATTAACCGAATTGGTAATTGCTGTGTTGCTTGCTTGCTTGCTTTTCTCTAGATATTTCTCTAATGTAATTTATCCGTTTTGTATTTTTGGCGAACCCAGTTAAACGCGATTTCGATTTGATCGTAGTGCCGGGGCGAACACTACAATCGAATGACGTTTGAACCTGACTCCAAACTCCAAACTCCAAACTTCTAACATCTCTGATCTTTCAATCGTATATGTACGATTTCCAATTTTATTTATATATTCAAATCGATTAGATTTCTACAAAACACTTAGATGTTTGCTCAAAAATAAGTGAACTCTCAATTGGAATATTTAAACATTTAAAGCTTTGAAAAGTTGTTCAAAATTGGACTGAAACGATAGATCGCGGATCGCTAGAATGCTACACAGAATGAGAAACGGGGGCGGGGTGCTTGAATATTCGCTATGGTTATGGCTTAGATATATTGCTTTCCTTTGGCTGCCAGGTGAGACTTGAGATGTTGAACAGTATTCGATTATTGCACAACTGAAGGTCTGTTAAACAGTTAAAACTTAACAATCGATTAAATGTAAATGTACATATATATTATATAAATAACAGAAAACAAACAGAAACAGAAAACTTAACAAAGAATAATTGCTCTTTAGAAACTATAAACTATAAATTATTTATAAATACATATAACAAATTGTCTTTTTGCATTGCCAAAAGTTGTTAATATCGAATATCAAAAGAGATTTATAGGGCACAACGCGCAGATTGGGGATTGTCTCTGATCAGATCAGAGATCTATGGGAGGATTACGTAGTCGGGATTCACATAGGAGAAGCCAACAAATTCCGACTGATCCAGATTCATCATGAATACCTTATCCGTGGGCGTCAAGTCTGTTTTCTCTGATGTGAACTGCTTGTCAAAGTTGGACACATCCTTGCGGTGTTTCTACAGAGGCAGAATAAAGAAGGGATGTTCGGGAAGGATCAATTTTGTACAAAATATTCCATCTACTCACAATCTTTGGCTTAAACGGTGGCTGCACTTCGCGGTTCTCAATCTTCTCCCAATCGATGCGCCGGAAAAAGGCATGCAGACGCACATCCTCCTCGCCGGTGGGACCACAGCCCAAGCGTTTGTTCGGTAGTTTGGTGAGAAACTAATGGTAGAGGAGACATTCACCTGTATCTGTTATCTGTATTCATTCTATATTTGCGGCAACTTACACCCTTGCAGGCCTCTTTGGCCTCCTTGCTGAGGCTCTTCGGATAGGATACATTGTGATCGGTGATGGCCGCAAAGAGCTCCTCTTCATCCTCGCCATCGAAGGGCGGCTGACCCACCAGCATCTCGTAGAGCAGCACTCCATAGGCCCACCAGTCCACAGATTTGCCATACGGCTGGTACAGGATAATCTGCAATGATTCCTCCTCAAATCAAATGCCATCCATAAATAAAGCCGCCTGCGAAACCCACCTCAGGTGCTATGTAGTCCGGAGTGCCGCAGAAGGTCTTAGTCGTCTTGTCGGCCATAATGTTCTCCTTGCACATTCCAAAGTCGGCAATTTTCACGTGTCCATCCGCATCGAGAAGGACATTGTCCAGCTTCAGGTCGCGATACAGGATCCCCTTGGTGTGCAGAAAGAAAAGTCCAGCGGCTATTTCCGCTGCATAAAAACTACAAAGAAAGGCAGCACATCAGAGATGTGAGTTGTGGGATGGAAGGATGGATTCAGAGTTATCATCTTACACTGCGACTGGCTCTTTGAATTTGCCAAACTGTTGGATCTGGAACATCAGATCACCGCCGTTCACATACTCCATGACAAAGAACAAGCGATCCTAGAAAGGAGGGAATGATAATCATCTAATCTCTGGTTGGGTTGGGTGCGAGGACTTACCAGTGTCTGAAAGCAGGAATGCAACTGGACCAGAAATGGTGGCTTCTCACCCAGGGCCAGGACGCGCTTCTCGATCATGGTGCACTCGACATCGTCGTCTTGAATGATCACATCCTTCTTGAGTATCTTGATAGCATACAGCTCCTCGCTGCCCTTGCGCTCTGCCAGCAGGACCTGCGGCGGCGGTAGATCGTTATGCATTAGGAGATCTGGATCTGATTTGGAAGATCACCCACCTTGCCAAAGGATCCCTTGCCCAGGACCTTGATGAAGTTAAAGTCGGTGGCCCGGATCATGTCCTTCTTGGATATGGACGAATGTGTGTTCGTATCGCTGCGCATAACCAGGGGCTTCTTCTGCGATGGCTTCTGCTTGAGCTTGAGCAGATCCTGTTCGTCGTCGGCACAGGGCACATTGTAGTACTCGCCCTCGTCCTGGGTGAGCAGCTTGAACCACCCGTTGGTGGGGTTCTTGATGATCTCCGAGATGCCAAAGGACAGGGCGCCCATGAAATCATTCCGCGAAGTGCGATCCCAGTCCCATACCTCGATGAGGATACGTCGATCCTTGTCCTCGGGCTTTAGGTCACTGCGGAAGGGGAGACGATTCTTCATTATATGGACTGGACTCGGCACGGATGTACCCACTAGGTGATGGTCTCGTTCCAGACGGGATTCAGGCAAGCCTTGATGGTGCGTGTCTTCTTCTTGTTCTGGTCCTTGTCGTCCGGAATGAGCTTGACCTTGACATAGGGGTCGCTGAGTCCGTTGGGATCCATGGGTATGAGATTCCGACCCTCTATGACTGCAGTCAGTGTGCCACAGATGTAACAGAGAGTGGAGCAAACAAGTGGGATTAGACAGTGGCTAAAGCAGTATCGCAATCACTTGAGTGGATTGTAAATTATTGTCTACCATTCCTGCGACAACAGACCACAAACTATGTGGGATGGGCTCCCAAGTCTGCCGGGAACAAAGCCACCACAGTCCCAGAGGGCGTACATAAGTGCGCGAGAGGGGGCGTCCATTATTCTGCAGCTGCATTCCGTTTGGTATTCATTATGTGGCATTTGTGCCTGTTGCGAAGGAGCACCGAAGGGGCAGGAATACAAAGAATTTCCTTAAGCGCGCATAATGAATTAATGCAAATCGCAAGCAATTTGCCGAGGAAGAGCCTGAGCCTGCCCAGAAGCTGGAGGACAAGGCCACCCCCGCAGGCCCGAAGGACCTGCAAACTTTCGTCGCCGCACGACGCCAAGAAGATACGAGATACAAAGACGGAAAGACTCGAGAAGATGTAACATTTTAAGCGTGTTGCTTGGGAAACTTTGCGGCTTCTTGGGCGTACTTTGTTCTCCCCCCAACCACCACCCCCTTATGCTTTCTATATTCTGTAAACTTTTCGCCCCCGCAAGGCAGAGGGAAAAACTGTTCGGGAAAAAGTAGGTACAAAACTGGGAATAGCCAGAAAAGAGAAAACTTTTTCTACAACGCCATAATTGGTTACAATGCTTAAGCGGCTTAAATTTGTATGTACTTTCCCAGCGGGGATGGGGCGGGGGCTGGGGATGGGCCTGCGACCTACACTGGTCTGTGGTCTGTGGTCTGTGGCAGGGTCTGTTTGTCTGTCTGTGGGGCTTGCTTGGCACTTACTCTGGACAGTGAGGAGGTTGTCCTTGACATTGATCACGAGATTAATGCGTCCCCGTCGCTCCGTGTGATCGCATCCGCAGAGGCTTGGCACATTCTCCTTGCAGCGGGCATGCACGTTCATGTCACATGCTAGAGGGTTTTTGCGGAATAATTCCAGTTAGAGGCGATACTTTGTGGATGTTAAAGGCAGGTAGAAGGGTTGAAGGGTGAATAGCTGGGGCTGGAGAGCACGGGGAAAAGTGAAAGATGTGGCACAGACACACACACACACACATACACCCGTAGACGCACACACAGGGGGAGTACTTACCTGGCTATCGCTGGAAATTCTTCCTTACCTGATGTTATCCAACCGATTAAGGGGGCTTCCATGGGAATCCAATCAGAATCAGTACATATGTACATACTATAGCCCATGCCACCCGTATACATACATATGTAACCCCCCACCCCTCGTCATGGCGTTACGTTTTGTTGCCACCGGAAATTGACAAACTGTTGCATAGTTTCGAGGCAGCGCTCACTGCCACTGGCAGTGCCATTGGTGACTGCTTTTGACAGCAGTGCCGTGGGAGCGTTCAATTGGAAATTATTTGCGAAAATCGAATTGTAATTCATTTTCCACGGAGCACTGTTTTTTTTTTTTTCAATTAAGGCGCGTTGGCCATCATTCCCAATCCCCACTCCCAGCTCTCTATCATCATCCTCAGCATCAGCGTGATTGGGCATCGTCCTGTTTGTGTTGATTGCTTCAGTTCCTTTCACATATCCGTGGCCCTTCTGTTCTGGTCTTTTCTTTTCTGTTGCTCTCTCCCACTCCATCCGTCACATTCCGCTTTGGTCATGTGTAAAATTACTTTCTGCTGTGCCTGTGCCTGTGCCAGTGCCCGGCCTGGTCTTAGTGTCATTCAAGCGGACGCGGCTCGTACCGCTGCGTATACGTAATATTTAAGTTTCGCTGGCAAAACGCTGGACCGGGCAAAAACAGACTCCATGTGCCACAGAATGTACGAAAATATACACAAGGCAAACTGATAAAGGGTTTTCCATTGGCGTGCCAGAGAAAACAAACACAGACACTCTCGTATGCCTCACTGATTGCATGTGTATTTTCGGCGCACGTGGGTGTGTGTGTATTATTGTTCATAATGTGGCTATACTTGTATCTCTGCATCTGCATATGTGGTGTATTTATTTTTGCCCTCCCACTCGGTTTCGTGAATTATATTTTGTTTTTCTTTTTGGCATACATCAGCGGACATTTCCCTGTTTTTGCAGCTGGGAAAGTTTTTCCTCTGATTCGATTTTCAGTTACCCCAAAAGAAGAGCGTCGGCATTCCATTGGCATGGAATATCATATTTATTTGAATATTTCAAGAGCCTCCTCCGTTATATCCCCTTGGAACCCCGTAGTCATTAATCTCTAGCTGGTTATAGTAGTAGAGCTCATCTGCTATTCCATATGTTATTCCATTTTCTGCCTTAAATACGCAGCACTTCTCATGATCCTCACAGTTTGGATGCTCCACGACTAGTGTGCAGGGAGCGCCTCGTTGCAGGCAGGCTCCGTTTGACCCACAGACTGCAACATGGATCAAGAAGTCACACCTTTGAGTGCCCCGAGGTGGAAATATACTAACAGTTGTGTAAAGCCTGGCAGCGATATCGGAGCAGCGGCAGGAGGAAGGCGGCCAGTAGCCAGTACTTCGTGAAGGTGTTGGCCATCATCAGCGTTCACTCTCAAGACTATCGCTGAACGGGCAATTCCAGAGCTCTTAATATACATATAAGTCTTTGCCGCATACCGAATGGTTTCGCTTCGGTTGAACTTTATTCAGAGTATCCCAAGTGGAGCTCGAATTGCTGGAGAGAACGGGAGAATGGCTCGCTTTTCTTTATAGAACGCAGATTGGGTCAGACACAGCCTTGAAACCGTATTAGATTTCAATCAAATTGTGGATTGTATTTGGGTTTTGAACTAACTAAAGATCGTTGCAGTTCATGCATATTCAAATATGTCTTTCCCTGGTCGAAAGCGACTTCGCAGGACCCGCTCTCTTGGGGCATTTACCATGAAGTTTGATGCACAGCATTTCTCATCGTCAGAGCACACACCGGATTCAATCACGATGAGGCATCCAGATAGTTCCTTCACGCACATTCCACCACCGCCGCAGCCTTCAAGAGTGATTGATATATAGATCAATAGTATAGTCCTGGAGGTATACTAACGAGTAGCTGAGCCATGGATCATCGGTAGGAGAGCAAACAGTACGTAGAACAGACATGCCTCCATTGTGGTATATACGAGTATATATTATTAAAAGTAAAAAGCTTTATTGTCCAGCACAATACGGGTTTGTACTGGCAACCAATTGATTCGATTTGCATCATTTATGATATTTAATCTGGATTTTCTAAGCAGAAACAGCGGACGATTCGGTCGAATGGAGGCAATAGCTTTTATGGTATATTTCGAGGCATGATAATCCTTACCTTACTCTTATAAAAGGTATGTAAGGCCATTGAGCGTGCAACAATGCAAACAAAAATAAATAAAAATACGCTTGAGTTGATGTTTTGGTCTTTGTGGGAAGGTTTCGTAACTAGACCATTCGCTGGCCCTCAAAGGATGCCCTATATTTGGAAAATTCTCCGACAAGCAGCCCCCACACAGAAAATTAAGGCGCGTGTGCGGGGCGACAATTAAAGTTGCCAAATATTTATCCACTGGTTGACAGACTCTCAATTTGTGGCATGCACGTGCAAATTGAGTCCAACAAACAAAAGCAACGTGAAAATAACACGGAAATTAACAAGTTTTTAAGAGTGCAAACAGAAAAAAGAAAAAAACAAATGCAGCCAGTGGCAGGGATAGAGCATGTCAACAGCGGCAGTGCCAACAAACAAAAGGAGCTCGCTCAAGTGTGCACAATTCCCACACACACACACACAAACCCCCTACTGCCACACACACACACACACACACACCGAGGGCAAGTGCACACTTGAGCTGGAACAAAGCGCCGCTAATTGTAAATTGCAACATTCTAATATTCTAAAAACTCTGCGGCTAACGGCGGGGCATCCAAAATGCAAATGCAAATGAGAAACGAAACTTGTGCCGCGCCGACACCAAAAACGAAAAACGATAAAAAGATTCAGTTCGGGATCCGAAGTTTTGGATACCCTTGCAGGGGAATAATTCGTAATTACGAAACGAACGGACGGATATGGTATATACCTATGTACCATGATGAAATTATATAAGGTGGTCCGCTCCTGCAACGCGCTCTCTTTTCGGGTCTTATTTTGTTTAGTACTTCTCTCACTCATCAAGCCTGGCGTCAAAGCGCTCTCTTAGCACTGAGCGTAATATAAGACCCTAAAGGGAGTTAGCGGACCACCTTGTATAATTTCATCATGCTGTGCTCTGTATACCTCTGCAAGAGTATACAAAGAGAGAGAGACACTAGACAGAGGACAGCGACAGACAGCGAGTGTGTACATGCGTGCGGTTGAGAGGGTTAAGACGCCATTATCACTCCCCGTTCGACATTACCTCGACACTTGAGACCCTTATGCGTGATGCCGTGCAGCAGAGAGCCGCAATGATCGCAGAACATCGGCGACAGAAAGGTGACGCTCTGCCATTTGTGGGGCATTTGGTGTGCCTAGTGGTGCCGTCGAGGATCGTTGGAAGCGGAACCACAGGAGGAACAAGTTGTAGAAGAAAAAGGAAGAGAAAACTAATGGAACATTAACGCTAGGCTCGCCTTAAAGTGTGATTACATAGTACATAGTATGTGTGTGCTAAGGGATGAATAACGATAATTGAGGTGCAATTGCATAACAAAATACGAGCACAAGCCAAAATGAGACAAAAGGACAAAAAGGACACACTGAGAGAATGAGCAAAACCGAAAGCAAAAGTGAATAACAGTCGTTGGTTTGGTCGTTTGGTTCTTGTTTATGAAAGGTTTTTACTGTCGCATGCAATGCCTGTAAGTCCGATGCCACTTCAGCAGGCACTCTCTTTCGCAGCACAGAGAGGGCGATCAGCCCTAGCCAAGTTACACATATGGTCTTAGGCGAGGTAAGGTATTCATCCCGTGCAGATAGACCCCCTATATCTAAGGAGGTTGCGAGGTTGCTTCAATTCAAGAGCCCCAATTTTGGACTCTTTTTAAATCCACTTTGGCCCCTTCGACTCGAACACCATCCGGCAAATGCAAATGCAAAGTGCAAAAAGTTTTCCGCTGCTCTCGCCTCTGCTAATGAAATAAGCGCGACGCTAATTGAGTTGCAACTTCGACGTCCCATGTCGCAGGCGGTGTTAGAATTAGATGTGCGATGTGCTGTGCTCGCGGTCGGGGGGGGGGGGCTATGCGGTAATGCGGTGGGTGTTTGGGTGTTTTGGGGGCCATAGAGCAATGGGGGGGAGGGCAAGTGCTGAGTGCCTAGGTCCTTGCTGGCAGTAAAACACAAATAACCTTTTAAGGCTCTCCCGATGCTCTGTCAGAAGACAATTGCTGCCTAATCCCCCAAACCGCCTCTCACCCTTGCCCTTCTCCTTGCCGACTCGTGACATTGACGGGCAACTTTTAGAGGTTTCCCTTTTCTTGTGTGTGGTGGGCATATACTTTCCGGTGGCAGTGTCAGCAACACCCAACACACACACACACACACACGGAGACAGTTGAGTCTTTAGTTTGTGGGCGGTCGAGGATTGGTGGCCTGGTAAGCAAGGACATTTGATAGCATTATGCGCATGCATGAGCATCCACTGAGTAGTTTCCCCACTGCCTTTCGACTATTTTCGGGGGGAGGGCAAAGGCAATTTGTTGTTTGACTCTCGCTCGCTGGCTGCTGCCAAGGTTCAACAGCTGCTCAGCCGTTAATATCCCTTTTCCACCAAAAGACAAACAGACGGGGGCCCGTACGCCACCCCAACCCCCCCGCCTACATACCACAGGCAAGGCTGTCGTCTGGGTGACCTTGCCTGGTTGTGGCAGCAAAAGTGTTGCCTACTTTATGGGGCAGGATGGGGCAGGATGGGGCCGTACGCGACACACATACGAGCATGTAGGAGGCCGTGGTTGCAATGATTTTCCATGAATCCCGAACAGAAGGTCAGCTCGTGACCTTCGATAGCCACAGGTGTTGCCTGACATTCGATGGAGTCCTCCTCCAATTGGATTTTCTTGTCGTGCAACTCCCGCTCCACCAAAGCCGTGACATTTCAACGCCGCCACGTTGTCCTCCCTCTTTTCCAATAAATCTTTCTCACACACTGACACACAGACACATAACCATTTGGCTAAAACGCCCACATTGGACGCCTCCTCATTTGCCACGTGCCGTATTTTGAAAAATTTGTTGCAGCAAGAATTTATCACCGAATTTTTGTCTTTCCTCTGCTGTCGCCAAACAAATTCATCCTTCGTCCTGCCCCGGCACGTGGCTACACCTCTCTCTACTCTTTATAGCTGCTTCATGCTCCTCCATGGCCATCATCTAGCTAGATGGCAGCTTCAGCTTCCATCGACTCCATTCAAAGTAATTTTTGATATATAAAACGCTATCATATACGACCCGTAGTCGTATAATATAACTGCCAGCATATTAACAACCGATGCCCCAGATAACAAATGGGAGGGGTGGTGGGTGGTTTGTGTGGCAGACATTGGCAAATATAAATTGCCATGTCATTTATTCCGACAACGCAGATAAGAACCGTTTGTGGCGTAGATGGAGCGAGAAGAGTCACGAATGTTGTCCGGGGGGAAGGGGCAGGATTGTGTCCTGATTGTGGTCTCTCAGGGGGCGAATGGGGATCGTTCGTATCGGATCAGATGGGATCTGTGTGCCACACACACCATCTGGCGTCATTTGGCGAGCAGCAGACAAACTCATTTGCTTTTCAATTTCCGCTTGAGTACAAATTGGTTGCACAGTGTATATTTTCTCGCACTCCGAAAAGGCCATCAAGTGGGTAGCATTTTCATCTGATTTTGTAATCGAGAAGAGGGGCAATCAGAGCGGGGCGGGGCGGGGTGAGGGGCCAACAGGTGTGAAGCTGAGCTTTAGCCATAAATTGATTTGTCTACTGTCTGCCCCAGGGCCCCACCAAAAGACGCCCCTTGCTTGTTGCCGGTTTGTGTCAGTGCGTCAAAGAGAATTTGATCCGATTTGGGGCAACAAGGAAACAAATAAAGTGCCAAAAAGATGTCACACAATCGCCCACACACACACTAACGACAATGGCCACATTAAAGCACATTGGGGCCAGATTGTATTACACAGGCAGGCAGGCCGAGGCAGGCACTTGGGGGACAGGGGGGACGCCACTCGAGCGTGTGTGCAATTGATAAGCACTCGATTTGTCAAGTTTTTCAAGTGAACGGCACGGAAAGGAAAGGCATGTCCTGTTGCCATGAGAGATGCCCCCCAACTTGTGGCACAGTTGGTCCAGAGGCACTTCAATTTGGGGGAAATGCTCTCTTTTTAGCGCTAGCTGCGGTGCTTACATTTGGCCCCGTTGCCCGGCTATAGATATTTAAGTATGAATTGGTTTCCGAATGACGGATTTCCCCCACTCGTCGCGAGATCCGTGAAAAGGGATAAGTAGTTACAGTTCCGGGCTTCGGGTGGGTTGCCAGGGAGATCGCATCATAGTCCCAGCCAGCTACACGTGCGAGGCAAAGGCTTCAGTGGCAGCGAGTCCTGGGGCAGCACTAAACGAAAGTTTTTATCCGCAGTAGTTATCCGTTTTTTGCTGGCCCCAAAAATACATCAAAATCATATTCATTTCCGAGCAAATGATAAGCATTGTTCGGGCGGTAGCCCCTCTCTGGGATGCCTCCACTGGTGGTAGCATGTGCATGATTATGCAAATGAATTGGATGCCAGGGACAGGCCAGAGGGCAGAGCCAGGCTACACGTGCCACAACAGAAACCAGAGAAAACTTTCAGTTCTCTTTCGGTTGGAAGCAAACAAAAGGTAAACCCCAGGGATTGGGATTGGAGCGGAGTACGAAAGAGTAAATATATAGAGTATATATATATGCAAAGGTGCGGTCTGCATAAACATATATATGTGTGTATGTATGTACGAGTATGTCTGAATGTATATGTAGGTAAAACAATTTAAATAATTAACTTTTTAGGCCTCCCCATGAAAAGTTGCTCCTTGTTGTTGGCTTTGGCTTCGACGGCAACTGTTGACCAGGTCAAATTGCGTTTAAAATTTAATTTTTGTACTCAAACACACACACAGAGAAGCACTCGAAGGATTCGCCATTTGGGTATGGTATCATCATTATTTACACTGTCAAACAGGGCTTTATGGAAAAAGATTAAAAGTTCAGCGACAGAGGGAATCGAAAGAGCAGCAGAGAAACTGAGAGAGAGAGAGAGAGAGAGAGAGAGGGGAGAGTACTTAAAGGGCTAGAAGAGAGTATAGGGGGACAGATAGCAGACGGAAGCTTATAGAGTGGGGGTGGTGGTGGCGGTGGTGGGGAAAGAGGAAACTTGATATTCTCGGGAATTTATTTCGGGGTTCGGAGGTTACCTGAGCATTTGAGACCCTGGTGGTAGATGCCGTACAACAGCGAACCACAATGGTCACAGAACGTGGGTCCTGCATATGTGAATGGTTCGAAATTGTGTTGAGTTTTTGGTGAGTCCTTTTTGTTGTCGTTGTTGTTGTTGTTGTTGTTTCAATTTCAATTTCAATTATGACGATTTCGATTGCGATTATTGATTTCGTTTGTCGTTGTGGTTGGGTGCGTGTTTTTGTCGTGACAGCGTGATTTTGGACAGCGAATTGAGGTTTTGGTTTTGGTTTTGGTTTGGTTTTGGTTTTTGTTTTGTTTTTTTTTTGAGTGGTGGATGCGCACATGGAAAAGAATACAAACAACAAATTTTTGTTTATGGTAAATAAAACAGAGCACAATGACAAAAACAAAAGAAAGGTTTTGCGTAATTCTAGTGTACACTTTTCATAATTCTAAGCTAAATTCGAAGCACGAATTTTCCCAGTGCTGGGCGGCATTGCCAGGTGCAAGTTTCTCGATCAGAGCCTAAGATGAGCCAAGGACAACATCTTTACATACAGGCTCCGAAATAAACCCATCTTGAGGCGGTCTTATGTCGGGGATAATAGCATCCAACGAGTCTCCAGCCAGGCTTCTCCCATTCCCATCAATCCTAGTCATGTCTCTGTCATATTTTGTTGCCCCACATTTATCCCGAGCCACATTTTTGCTCGGACAGGCCTAAGCAGAGAGATGACCGCATTAGAGAGAGAGAGAGAGAGGAAGAGAACTGCATGAATATATAAAAACTGCGGCATGCGGAGCATCCCCCAAGTGCCCCAACTGCCCCAACTGTCCCAACTGCTTCATAAGCCAACGACAGAAGGAGGAAAAACAGGAATAGCACACAATCGGACGGACGGGGGAGTCTGTGCTTAGGTTTCAAAGCAAAGTTGACAGGCCGTCGGGCAGGCGGAAGGACATGACTGGCTGGGACGACCGACAGGCACCCACCCATCCGAGGACATTGGCCGGGGGGGCGGGGAGAGGACATTGCAGAGCATAGCCGAAAATCCAAATGACAGTTTAATTTGACAGAGCATCCCACACAAAGGCAAGCAGCGGGGGCCAGCGCTGGAAAGTATGCAATGCAAATATGTTATCCTTTGGCTTCGTCGTTGGGACTCGCACTGGCTCGCACATGGCAATGCAGCCCACACAGACAGCCCCTGCATAAGGCTACGGGCTAAAAGCTTGCTTATTAAAAGTAAATCCATTTATATGTATGTATATTCCATATACATATTTGAATATACATATATTTATATGGCTTTGTGGGTTTTTTTAAGGGCACTGCCACTAAAATATTTTCAGTGGAGAACTGAAAATATTTTCCCTCTTTTTTCAAAGTTTTTTATTCATTTTTATTGAAATTTTATCTAGGAAATGCCCATATATATTCATGTATTACATGCATATCTTTTGTGGATGTCGGTGGATGGTTGGGGCACACACACTTACCGAATCGATGCCCTTATCCTTGCCGGGACATATGAAGGTGACATATTCATGGCATCGCTTGTGCACCACATAGGAGCAAACTGCAGTCGGGGGGATGAAGAGTTAGTTGGCGCTTGGCAGATAGTTGGTGGTGTGGAGGGCGATCCTTACCTTGGCACTGAAATCCTTGCTTCCCGAATCCCCTGCACAGAACGGAAGGAAAAGAGAATCGTTAATTTGCAATCAATTTATTGGCAATGGTGGTTTCTGTCCTTCTGCTTCAATTAGCTTTAATATTTAAATCGCTATTAATCAATATTATAATTTCCGCTGGCACAACAATGAAATCAGATCAATACAGTTCATGTGGGTCGTGGGGCAGACCGGAAGGAAAAAGGTTTAAGGAGATGCTTCACAGCACGCTCTCTCGCTGCAAACAAAAATAGTGGCACACTGGTTGGTGTTCTCCGTCTCTCGTTACTCAAGAGACGAGTATCAAGCACACACGCTATTCGCTGCATTGCACAAAATGAGCGATAGATTACAGTTATCGTTGCCCGTTTGAGTAATGCGTGATTTATGACGGAACGTTGCATAAACTGTACTTACGTGACTAAAGTCACTGGAGTACTATCGTAACACTTTCTTTCTCACATAATATTCGCCCTTTCACGCTAGAAAACTTAAAGCTCTTTGGGTTCTCAATGGGCCCACTAATGGGTAATGGCCAGAACCTGCCCGAAGCGGCTTACGTGACCTGTCCGCAGCCGAACGGGTTCTACGGGGCTCTACGTAAATGACTTGACCACAAAACCCTGCTTGTGCCTGTCCCTCTCACATCTCCTATTCGCTGCAATTGGGACAAGGCAAATTATTAACATGCACAGTACTCCCGTACGGAAGGGATATACGAGTATGTACATACATACATCCGCACTCATTTATACGAATATATACCACGCATATATTTTACGAGGGGTTGGGGCTGGGGCTGGCGGTCAAACTTTGGGGCATTTCAAATTTGTTCGCTTAACTTTTAACTGCGGCTGCAATTGACAAAGTTTACAACTTTTCATGGCGGCTGTCGGGGGGAGGGGAAACTTTCGGTGGCAAGTTGAGGGCCGGTGAAAAATGGATCCGATTAGGTCGAAACCAATTCGACAAGCGTCCCACAAATTGAGGGACTGTCTTTTAGCCACAGAAACCCGAGTGCGAAACTGTCCCGTGGTTTTTATATTTGTATAAATTCTTTTTTCTTTGTTCCCGCATTTCCCATTTAGAATTTTAATTCTTTTGTCTCCTGGTGGCTTTTCGCTGTTTTCACTCTGTTTTTTCCCTGCTTCTGCCTCGGTGTCTGGCTGTGTTATTTCGCTACTGTTTGTGAGTCAAATGAACTGAAAAAGCAATTTTCCCGCGCCTGCAGTTATGCTACGATTCTTTTTATATCCAACCATGCATTCATTTTTGTGTGCTGCACTACCGCCCTCCCCTCCCCTCACCACCCAAAACGACTGTTTTTTTATGCATTTCTCATGTATTTTAATTAAGCGAATATTTTCCCCACAGAATGCACGAAAAATTGCCGTAAAAAGATTCACGCTTCAGGGGAAAAGTATAGGGAAAGGGATGGAAATTTAAATTTGGAATTAAAATTAATTAAATAATATTATTTTCCTTTGCATCATTCAGAACCCTTATTGGACTTCCACTGAAATGTGTAGCGTTCCCAGAAGATTCAATTAGGAAGAATTGGAGTTCAACCACCTTCAATCTACAGAATATTGCAGTTCCAGGAATGAAGAGCCTAAAGTTCCCCATATTGTTGGGATTCTGTCCATTGCCAAAACTCAACGTCCGATAATCTTTTAATGGTCTGATTGTCCTATTTTCCGTGTAGCTAACCCTTCCCCCCTCCGTGCTCATCATGTGGTTCTGTTCTCACAAGATGGGGGTTTTCCAGGAATTCCCCTCTCGGTGGTTTTGTGCTATTATGCAAATGACCTGCCATAAACATGGAAAATGTTTCACCTGCTGCCCCGCTAACGAAGGCGGTTGGCCCCCTGGTCTTTAGCTCCTTCTACGCCTCCTCCTCCAACACCTTCCACACTCCCCACACACATTACGTGCCTGCAACGCCTTCTTGCAACGCGTTTGCGTACGTTTTGTGTGTCTGTGCCCCCCAAAGTCCCCACACTATTAATTATATGTCGCTAAAGTGGAGCTGAAAACGGTAACAAAAACCGAACTTAATTAGCTGCAACTCAAAAGAGGCGTATACTGCCATGGGCGTGGCAGGGGGTAAAGTGTGGCAAGGCGAGGTTTGTTGCCATGTTGCTGTTGTTGCTGTTGCTGCTGCTGCTGCTGATATTGCTGTCAAAGCGCGTTAATTAAGTGTAATAATGATGCAGTGGAAGTAGTGGCTGTGGCACTGTTTATCTGTCCGCCACTCTGTCGCACTCTTCACCCCAGCCCCCTGATTCTCTTCTTCTTTTTTTTGGCTTCAATTTCTGCCTTTGGAGCAGCCGGTCTTGTTGCTGTTTAAAGGCATAGATCGATTCTGGGTGCTGTTTGTCGCATTTTAAGCAGCAATTAATATAATTATTGCCGCCATGTTGTGGCTGACAACGATGAAGCGACTGGCAGATGTCCCCCAATCCCGTCCATTACTCAATGAAAGCCAAACCATTCATTAGTTAGGCGGTGGCTTTAAATTGTCAACGCAGCTCTTGGCCGCTTCTGGAGGTCAAAGAGCGTGTGGCATGGAGTGTTTTCTTATTAAATATGAATTAATATCATTGAAATTGCTCGTCAAAGCGTGGCTGAGGGGCGCATCTCTGACTATGAATATTAAGTGTGGAATTAATTAGTCTGTGGGACTCGGAGGCGTATCCTTTAACTGGCCCGAACTGAATTTTAAACACATTGAGTGAGGGTTTAGAAAATGTGGCTTCCACAGCTGTAGAAGCGAATACTCATAATGATTCAAATGACGATATTCTAGCAGTACTTTACTGAATATACAATATGACGAATATTATACTCCAAAATATACCTACATCCAGGCATATCCCGACTGATAGCCGCTGTAAAATTCCAGAAATGCAGTTCAAAATTCGAGTGTTTCGAAAATTCACTAGAGAATGGAGAGTGGCGTGGGGGGGGGGGGGGGGGGAGTGGGGACTTAATGCGCATGAAATTGATTTATAATCCCCCAAACAGGAAGCTCTGTGATGGCCGGGACTTCCAGGACTACCAAAAAGTAAACAGGTAACCCGAAGACGGTCGCTCCTCACATAATTTCAACATCCATTTTTTGTTTGTTTCGAGCTGTTTTCCCCTCTCGTTGCTTTGCTTATTCGTGGGGCAGAGGCGAACAATGGATTAAGACAGATTTCCCGGGGTTTTGCCTAAATTAAATATTACACATTTTAGCTTTTGCCCCATTCCGCTCGTCTCCCCAGGCCTGCCAAGTTTTCCTCGGCGGAAAAGGTAGAAAACAAACAATGTAAGTATCCCATTGAAATGCCTTGACTTGACTTTTAGTATATGTTTTTGTTTCCCTCTCTTTGGGCCTTTGCTTTCTCCGTTTCCATTTCCATTTCCACTTCCACGATGCCTTCTGCTGCCACTTCTTCGTGGTTTTGCTTTGTTCGGTTTGCCTTGTCAATAGAATATTATCGATTCCCTGGCCTGGTCTGGCCCTCTTCTTGCGTTTGTCTGATGTTATGCGAAAGCTTTGTCTGCAATGCACGTGTAGACCCACAAGTGCCCGCCATTGATGGGGGAATGGGGATGCGAGAATGGTTTTCTATGTGTATGTGTCTTGGGGGGGGGGGACTAATGATCCTCCTTCACTTACCAGATGAAGTCCTTGCAGTGCGAGCAAAAGGTGGGCTGCTTGAAGAACCTCGCGATGAAGCAGTGATCCTTCACATTGAAGACATTCTTCTTCTTGAGGGCTCCCTTGCGGAGGCGCGACTTCATTTTGTTCTCGCCCATGGCCTCGCCCTCCGCTCCAGACCCCGCCTGCTGCGACGGGTCGCCACCATTGTTGTCGCCGTGGTCGGACATTGTAGTAATCTCGTCTTGTGTGTTATTTTACTTGTTTTTTGTGTCTGCTGTTGAAATGGTATTACGCTTACGAACTGGTAAATAATCTCTTTAATTTGTTCACTTTTTGCTGCATTTGGTATTGTTGGTTGTTCTGCGCCTTATGACTTTGTATTGTTTATTGATTTTTATTAGGCCTCAAACAGCATCTGACCGTCGTAACAAAACAAATATAAAAACGAATAAAAACAAACTGGATTCATGATTTACTTCTAAAACTTGACTCAATCTCCATTGAATTGTGTCTCCCAGTCCGAAATTTGCATAATTTCGCATTCATCAGGTATTCTTTTCCACAAGCGTTTCGCCCCGATTCAAATTGATTTTTCTCTCAACAAGCCCCACAATTAAATGAAAAGTTGTGCAAAAAGTCACGGCGACTGACGGACAAACAAGCTCATAATTAGCATTAATTTTAATTACACAAAAGAAAAGGTATTTCAACGACATGGCAGTGCTGGTGGGTGGTGGGTTCGTTGTCTCTGTTGATAGGGCGGCGGCAGCGGCAGCGGCATTGCACTCCCCAGAAAATAAATAATAAGTAATAAATATCAAAACTTTTGCATTTCTGTGAATTTTGTGCTTGTTGAATCCGAAAGAGAGAGGAAAGTGTGTGTGAGAGAGAGAGGGAGACGGACGCTCGTGCAAGTAAAAAAACGAATATTTATTTCAAAATTATTTTGTTTTTATTCAACTTTTTGCCCTGCCAATGTTTGTGCCTTGCCAACAGACACGTTCTTGCTGGTCAAAAGTCTCTCAGCGACACCTGGCAGCCACCCAGCTGATACCCTGTAACTGGCCGAAGCAGCCTCCTGAGCCCAAGTAGCTATGCAAACCTTTGCTACCCAGTAGAGGAATTGGCATTGATTGGAGGCGCGAGGCCACACACACACGTAGGCCTCTTAGGGCCACCACAAACACACACACACATACACGGAAGCGACAAGCAACAGTTATTCCCGGGGCCCTCAAGTCCTTGTCTCCGCATTTCCTCTTTTTAGAGATTCGTTCACCCAATTGGTTTCATAGCTATGATCCGGAACTTTTCCATAAAATTACGAATATAGTATCCATAGATTTTGATTTTGATGTTCAGCTCAAGCACTTTTTCACACATTGGGTATTATTGAGTTCCCAGAACTGGCCAAACTTTGTTTACTATTTGCTTTGATGGAGAGTCCACTCTCACTTTCAAATTACACTACACTACACAACAGACTTTGGGGCACAGCACACACACACACACACACACACACACACACGCACGGACTCCGCTGGAATGTTGGACGGGCAGCAGCACAAGCACAGCAGAACTGCCTCTGCGGGCGAACCGTTACGTTGTGAGCGCGGCGCGTGAAAATGTTCTCGCACGAGGCGTAAGCCGAAAGCCGAAATCCGACTCGCATGGGCTGTGGTGAGTTTCGGGGCCTTGCCTGCCTCTCCGCCGGTTACACAAGATGTCTTCTCGGACGCACTCCCTCGAACACATACACACACTCGCTGTTGGGGCTCTCCTCCTTCCCAGCTGCTGCGCTGCTCCTGCTCCTGCTCCTGTTGTAGCTGTTGCTCTCTCGCTTCGCCTCTCAGCTCTTCCGCGATACACGAACTATAGCTTTTCGGCACGTGCGCTTCGCTCGAGTTACGGACACGTTCTGACATGTCTTGGCTAACGGCAGGCGAACCGTAGCGAGCTTTCGAGCGCTCTCTGTAGCGTTAACAGTGGGCTTACAGTGGGACTCGCACACGCTCATTTGCATGGGCGGGGTGCGGGGGGGCCAATTAACATAAGCATAACATAAGTAAGCGGGACGCAGCCCAGCGCCAACGTCAGACTTTGGCTTCGATGACGCCTGTGGCCGATCGTTTTTGGCCGCTAATTGATTCGATTGAACGAAACTTGTTAAATGGCCAAGGGGAAGCCGGTTTTGGGTTTGTACGAGCATATACCCCCCGTTTTTGGATTCAATGGAACGACAAACAAGCCGGTGGGGCAAGGCGGTAGTCTACCGCAGAAGTAACCGGAGAATGGAGAACGGAGAAAAGATGAGCGGAGCTCCCCACGGGGTGAGGGTTGATCTGGTCACAACCGCCAGCCAACCTTCGCCTCCACACGTTCGTCCACCTGCTGCATGCCCCCCCCCCACACACACACACACACACCCATTAGAGGCACGGTGCCACATCTGATAGCCAAGTGTCACGTTTCGCGGTCGCAGACGAAGCCGCAACGATGTCGAGCGGCTAATGCAATGATTATTTATCTGTTAGATACACGGACAGACCATAAACTACGGCAACAACATGTTCGAGTTCTGTTTAGGTTGTTGGTCAGCTGGTCAGCTGGTCATCGAAACACGAAATATTTGTGCAAAAACAGATAAATAACTCTGCCACGCACCCGAAAGGCAAAGAAAATGTTGCGGTAAATTCCTATTGCCAATTCCTCAAACAGCCATTCGCCGGTCGACATGTAAATGGGGCGGGGGATGGTGTTGAAAGGCAATGGAATTTGCGTTGCAAAATGTAGATACTGATACGGGGGCCGATAAGGCTGCTGGTAACTGTAGGAAGAATTCAGTGTTTCGGCAGATAATATTTTTATGAATAATCTGTTTTAGATATCGCCCGAACAGAACCATAAATTTCAATAAGTGGACGTGCGGGCGAGGCAATTACAGCCCATTGAAATGTTTACTCTGATGAAAATTGTTTTCGATACCCTACAACAAATTAGGGGTAGTATGTATATAATTGTAATGAAAAGCTTTCAGAGAGTGAGTTCTGACTGCAGTGTGCAGGGTATTTTGTGTTTGCAATTCTCCCAGCTCTCAGCTTCTTGGCTCATGGCTTGTCTCGACACTTTGGAATGAAATATGAATGTACTTCGAGCTGTAAATATATTTATTTTGTAATTTTTCTGCCCTCTGTGCGCAATTTAGCATTCATTATATTCATGAGTATACCCCTGACATGTTTTGGATTTTTTATTAATGACGGCACTTTGCTAATTCGTTCAGTGCAGGGCACAAGATTTTTCAAACTAGAAAAATGCTCCATCTTTGGATTTGGATGCTGCCGACATTACACACAAATTTGCAGAATCATCGTAAATCGTATCGAAATGGAATGATAATTTCCAATCTGAATTTTCTACTTTCACTTGGACACCCGCAGGTCACATTGAGAGAGATCACCCCCGCTCCCGCTCCCTCTCTCTCTCTCTTGGAGCTTCGGTGCTTCTGTGCCTCTACTTCAGACCCTGATCTGCCTGTGGCGCTACTTCTGAATGCGATCTGCAAACCTCTGCCACTGCTCTGCCAGTTTCTGCCTCCAGACCTGCCTTTTTTAATTTTGTTCTTACTTTGCTTTCCCTTTGTGGAGAGGATAGGTCTCTGGCAGTTCTTGGTTTTGTTTTTTTGATGAGAATTTTTCAAACACACAACAACAATGAACGCAAATTTCAATTAAAATCGTGGGCGACGGTTCAAAGGGCGTGTCATTCACGCATAATTGACACAAATTGGAGCAATGCGATAACAAAACATTTCAAAAGCACATCTTTGCCTTTCCCTCCTCCTCGCTGTTTGACTTATTGTTATAAACTATTGAATAAACATTTTAATTTATGCCAATTAATTTTGCCACAAAGGGGGGTGTGGCATCCACCAATCTGAAGTTAAAGTAAACAATCCCTTGCCCTGGTTTCGGTTTCGGTAACTACAACAGTTGCTCCTCAACTTCTAGCTAACAATACTACTGCCGTTTCTTCTAAATTTTGACAAAAGAGCAACAGGGGAAGAGATATGTATACATGTACATATGTATATAGAGATAGATATACACGCAGAGCGTTAAAATCATTTAATGGGAATCTTCATTCCAGACACAAATCTTCCAGCTGTTGAAGGCATCCCAACCATTTGGCGCACAGAGGAAAAAAGCTACAAATTATCTAGACGTTCGAATGGGAAATGAAAGCAATATTCATACATATGCATGTACATATGTATGTACATTTGTATGTATTTAATTGATATTAATTGATGTCTAATGATATTTCCCCACTTGCAAATTCTTTATATTTTGCACTTGCTGGCCAACCTATGTAATTTTGTTCAGTGCACCTCGCGTTTGCTTTCTGTTTTTGCTTTTGTTTCGTTCACGTTCGCGTTCGCGTTCACGTTTGCTTTTGATTTTTCTTTTGCCTTTGCTTTTGCTGTTGGTTTTGTTGTTTTTCTTCTTGTTGAAAACGACGCATAATCGAAGCGGGAACCGATCGCCATTTATCGCTACCCGGCTGGCGTTATTGAAAAACACTTTCAGCGACGCTCCGTAACGCCGCACGACCCGATGCGTTCCGATTCGCCCTGCTCTTGACTGTGGCGTGGCACACGTACAAGTACTGCTCCCGCTCGTATCGTTCCGATACAATTTACTCGTACGTCTGTCTGCAGGTCGCTGTCGCTACCGCTGTCTCTGCCGCTGTAGCTACCGATTTCTCTGCCGCTGTCTATGCCGCTGTCGCTACCGCTGTCTCTGCCGCTACTTGATTTGGCTTTCGTGCCTCTGCCAGCAGCGTCGCGTCGCAGTTCAGGCTGCACCGGTTCTGCGGTCAATCTGCCAGCATGCGACCCACTGTGCGGCCGGCAGAGATCGATTAAGCAGATGCTGCCACAGCTCATGTGATGCGGGGAAGGGTTGACCGGATTGGACGCTCTTTTTTTGAGGAACTGGCCTTGTCGGATCTCTGGAGAATCTTCCTTTCTCTTCATCCTTAAGGAAAAGCCCCTGGTAAGGGTATACAAACTTCTACGTTGTCTCCTATGACGACTGTCCCGTTTTGGCGCTGCCTTCGCAAGCATTTTTATTGCATTTTCTTATTGCTTGCAGTTCGGGCTATTTCTGTCCCGCTCCATCTACAGTGGCGTCGCGCACATGTCTTCCGATCTTGTTCCGTTACATAAATGAGCGACAAAGCTAATTTTACTGTAATATCACTCTCTTCAATATGCTACTGCTCTTCTACTCTCTCACCACATGTACATATGTATATATGTACATACATATGTATGTATAACGGTATAGAGGCTGCAGTATGTATTTGATGGCTTTATCGCTTTTCGGCCTCCAGCAGATGTGCAGTCTCCATCCCACGGATCATCCATTTGCATCTCTATCTGCAACTCGCACCACCTCTTCCTGGCACCATGCCAATGAATGTTGTTGGTGTTTTTCACCATATTCAAATGGCTAAAAAATCGTATTCCACTCCACAGAAAAAACGTAACCTTTCCCAATTTGGTATTCACACGTCATCACATGATGATTGTCAAGGTCTTTACTCGAAATAAATGAAAGAAATTCCGGAACCGAATTCCCCCATGAAAACACTTCGATAGCGAAGTTTTAAACACCCTATCAACTGTATTGTTCTTGTGGTAATTTGATTGGATTATTATGATAGAGATTCCACCAAGCCAAATCTATTCAAAATCAGGCTAATCAGGAATTTATTCTCCCATTGGCACCTAATCCTGCAAGGGTATAGAAAAAACCAAGCCAAATTACTTGTGGCACATATATATGTACATACATATCTGGTATCTCTCGTCGCTTGTCGCACATTGGGTTGGGGCAGCGTGCTGGCAGCGATTTTTATGGAGTGCGGATTGCCGGACTCGCCCGCGGACTCGAGGTCGAATTGGGATGCAGAATTATCAGCCGAATGCCGAATCAAAAGCAACAGACCCATGTAAATAATCAAAAACCCCTGCTATACTCGTACTCGTAAATAATTCAATGAATGTCGTTCAGCGATACAAATTTGCTCTGGGAAATATACGTACATGCTGGAAGGAGGGTCGGACCGATGGAGCGGCAGGGTGAGACTTTATCGCGTGGGAGTGTTATTGTGCCAAGCACACTTGGGAAGGAATGGAGGGAATTGATTTCGTTTGATTTCAAATTGTTTTCGCATTTCATTTTTGTTAAAACATACTTTCGGGCTTGGGGAATAAATGCGGACAGTGGTGGCAGCGCTGGAAATGCCACCCACTCACCTCTTCAAAGGTCTGAAGGAAGTTCTCCCAATAGAAATATTAATTAAAAATTCTACAATATATTTCTACTATGTATGGAAAAAATAACAACTTGAACTTTTTACTCGCTTTGGCCTTCTATGAAAAAAACTTTATAGGTGGGTGGCCCACCACACTTCTATGTCCAACCTTGACAGTAGCTGCTCAAAACGCTCTGCTGGCGGAAAAAGTTTTCAGAACAACTTTGGGATTCTCTCTGATTCAATTAAGCGAAAGTGAAGGTAGGGGTGAGGGCTTGACGTTTATGGGGAGGGGATGATACACGACTTCTACCTCGAACCTTAAAGATCTCTAAAGAGCGGCTCTAAGGATGCGCCTATCAATCTATGTGCTAGTGATTAAATTTCTCCCTTGGCTTACTTTCATTTCCATGTTCAATGTTTCCTGCTACTGAAAATTATTTGCAGAAGGGAACAGCACGAGCGTACGTGGGTATGAGGCCTCCCATCAATGTGCGTGGTAGCACCTACCCAGGCTCCCATCCCTTCTCAGCCAACGCAGTATAAAGAGCAAGAGTTGAGGCCACTTGTCCTGGCCAGAAATGGCCTAGAACAATGCGGTCCATCATTGGCAGCATGAATAGCAGGGTGAAGCTGGGGCTTGTGGGGTGGTTGGCGGGGGGCAACAATTGAACTACGGGCCACCAGAGATTCAACTTTTGTTGCCTTGAGGATGACACTTTGGCATCGCGTGAGTGTGTGTGGCAGCTTCTGCTTCTAAAGCTGCCACTGGACCTGTTCTCCGAAGAAGCGACTGCCATGGCCGATAATGAAAAGGGGCACTGACAGGGCCTTCCGTCTGAATGGAATTGAAGTTGTCCCCCAGCCGGAGACAATGGGAAATTATCTGGATACGAGTAAGGGGCCGAGATTTAAGCAGTGATAGCAGTCATGCGGGTATTAGCATTTAATAGGAGTCTTTAGCTGGCGTAATACTCGTCGTTTAATTGGTACATGTTGATCGGCTAGCTATAATCTCTGGTCAATCATCTTTCGCATAGGCGGGCACTTCATTGACTGCTGTCAATCGCAATCCGCCTCATCGGGTGTCCTTTTGTGGGCGGCCGATTATGTCTCAATGAGTCCTTGCTGAGTAGAAGCTATGTTATCATCAAATGTCATTAGCGTAATCCAGCCACTGACTAAAACAGGCCAGCGCACACATCCACACCGATTACAGTGAGCATTGTCAGACACAAACACACTCGAATTACGATAAGTATCCGGATACGCACTTCGCATTCAATGCACTGATTACAATAAGTATGCGGACAGCCACATACGCACTGGCACTCGCACGAGCACACGTACATTCCAATCCCCATTTGCATTCTTATTGCATTCCATGGGCAATTTTCCAGGCCAAAGCGCCGCATTTGCAGCGCCTCCGTCGCTTGGGCCCTCCCTGGCATTGACCGCCACGCCCCCGCATTAATTATGCACTCATCGGAAGGCAACAAGAGCCAGAATATATGTAGATGTTGAGTCTGTGTAACCTGACAGGTTGGCTGCAGCCGTGACTGTGCACAAGGCAGACCACTGAAATGCACAGCAATTTGCATTCAAATTAAACCAAACTAATCATCCTTTTAGATTGTTGTCCATGTCCGAGTTTGACGAGTAAATAGTGAAATATTTAATCTTCAACATACTTGTTACTCAGATTTACTCACTGAAATATGTAAATATTAATATGATTAGAGAAAATACATAAATTGAAGCTGAAAATTGAAATACCAAAAGAGGTAGCAAGAATGGTAGGTTCTGAACAGTGTGGCATGCACTCTACATTCTACAGGTTACAAAGTTGTATAGGGATCTTTCGAAATAGGCTGCCACTGGTCTCCGACAGCCAAAGGATTCAACACGTGGCAGCTCTGGCTCTGGCACTGGCATCACCATTTTCCCTTCACTCAAATGGCCAACCGCAAACGCACAAAGGAAGGCCGGGGGACGCGGAAGGATGAGGTAGTGAGCGAAATCCTCATTTATCGTTTGCAGGCTACTAATTTACACTCAGAGCTCTCGACATGGGCCCAGAGAGATGGTCGGCGGCGAATGGACGACTGCGGTCGTGTAATTAAAATGGAATTGTAGCGCGTGCCAAGGCGTAATAAATGGTTCAGAGCGGAGACGAAACGGGAGACAAATGAGGAATGCCAGCCAGGGCACTAGCTGGGCTCAAATACGAGTACCAGGGGCCCTGCCCAAATGTCCATGGGGCACATCACGTATACGCAGCGTAAGCACACATTAATTCTGGGCTCATCCCGCACTTGGGCACTCTTAAAGGGGGATCTGCAATGACATATAATGAAGGTATTTATGGGCTCCTAGCACAAGTACACATCCTGGCAGTACCACAGTTTATTCTGCTCCACGAGAGTTTTCACAAAAGCTTAGTTGACTCAATTAAAAGTTCTCACCCCAATGGGGCAATACCCAGAGCTCGAAGCACCAATTGCATCATCTCCCATAAGCTGTCGAAAGTTTCAATGGTTTTTAATTACTCGGGATATCTGGTAAAACAGACGCCAATCGCTGTGAGAAGAGCTTCAAACTGTCAGGCTGAGTAAAATAATTGAATGTTGAAATCCCCAAATGGATTTCGAATGTTTATTGGAAGTGAAGGAAGGACAGTGAAAATATTGATAAAAAGGAAAGGAAACTGCATGCTCACATGAAGATGGGCAGGAAAGTAATCTATTATTCCCTCTTTACCTCTCTTCTGCAACTTTTTGGCCTTGACAAACTCTTCTTTTGTGAAATATATTGTGGTATTTTGTTCCTTCCTTTTCAAGCCACACTTATTCTACCTCTCTTACACTCTCCCCTCTGACCATTGCCCATTAAACTAATGAATCTGACTGTCAAATTCAAACTAATTGGTGCTCTTATTGCGGTCACATCCTTAATGCACTCCAATGTGGGCAGAAAATCAAGGTTTTCCATACGAACGCCTTCTGTAACAAGTTTCCAATTAGGCAATTTCATTCAGGTGCATTGTATCTCTAACTGTACAAATATCCAGTGGGGTGTGATTGTTTAATTGCAAACAAAAGCCTGCGAATGCAAATTAATGAAAAAATTAATCAAATTAGCAAAAAGTTCAATGACGTCCTTCCATACCCATCATAGAATTGAATAGATAGAAATATAAAAAAATTTACCCACACTTCCATTTAATTTTATAAGTTTTTCGGGGGAGCCGGACTGTTACGATTGGTATTGTCCAAAATACAATCACATATTTCATTTATATTTTATACGCTGGAACCACAAGGGAAAACAGAAAGCAACCAAATAAATCAAATCCAGAAAGTTATGAAATATTCATAATACATACCCTTATAATATGTATACCATGCACACCTTCAGTGCTGTAAAACGACCAGTTGTCTCGATATACTGAGCCACGCAACTCTGTTTTGTACATTTCGTTTGCAAGTGAGTCGTAAATACCGAAAATTAAAAATTACTACAATGAATGACGAAGAAGAACTATACAAAATGTGGCGCATACGCAAGACAGTACTGCAAATGTGCCACGACCGTGGGTATCTGGTTACTCAGGAGGAACTAGACCAGACGCTGCAGGGGTTCCAGGAGATTTTCGGCGACAGGCCAAGCGAAAACTGCCCCTCGCGGGCCGATATCACGTTGCTTGTGGCCCACAACGATGACCCCACCGACCAGATGTTTGTGTTCTTTCCGGAGGAGCCGAAGGTCGGCATCAAAGACATCAAACGCTACTGTTTGCGCATGCAGGAGGAGAGCATTTATCGTGCCATTATTGTGGTGCAGAACAGCATAACGCCGTCGGCCAGGCAGGCGCTCGTTGAGATGGCCCCCAAGTACGTTCTGGAACAGTTCCTAGAGGCCGAGCTGATGTTCAATATCACCGAGAATGAGAATGTGCCGGAGCACGTGGTGATGACACCGGACGAGAAGCAGGAGCTGCTCAGTCGCTACAAGCTAAGGGAGTCCATGCTGATGCGCATCCAGGTCAACGATCCGGTGTCACGCTACTTCGGCCTGAAACCCGGCCAAGTGGTGAAGATTATCCGCTCCTCTAAGACGGCCGGTCGCTACATCTCCTACCGCATCGTCGTCTAAGTGCTCGCCACCATTTTGTACACAATTTATCGAAGAAGAATCGAAAATCATTCCAGACACTCTTCTCTTCGATAAAGCGAAAACTTTTCCACAAATACAAACTTTTGGGGTTATGTTATTTTGTTTCAAGTCCAAGAAGAAATATATTTACACAAAAAAGATGTGTTGTGCCTTTATCTTGAGAAGCTGTAGCACCTTACCTACATATGAGACGGTGGTGGCAGAACCCCTTTTGCAGGTATTGAAGGAGCTACCGCCCACTGTGGATACTGTTGCTAATAGCATTCTTGGAATGGCGTAAGAAGACGCTAGAAATAGAATGCACCTCAGGCTATTCCTGGAATCCTGCTTTGACTTTTCTGTGACTGCAAATCGAATGTCGTATGAGCTGCAGGAACTGGTATTGTACATGCGTGTAGCCCTTCTTGAAAGTTGAATTAACCCAATATTCTTCATTTTCAGGACCCTTCCTCAGTGCATCGTCTATTGGCAGTCTTTCTGCAGCACCCATCAACAGAGTTGCGTACAATTTGGGTCTGAAAAATGTTTAAGAACCACTACTAATTACTATTCCTCGTGGTTTTTAGATTGGGGTCCCACGGAGATGCGTGTTCCTCCATCGGAGTGATCCACATACAGGTTTACGGATCCCAGTTGCAGGCATTTGAGTTATGGCGTTCATAGCTAAAGTATGCTGGCGTATTCCTGGAAGCCATTCATTTGCCTTAATCTCTCGGCAAAAACTCTCCCACACAGAGCCCGGCGAATCTATGAATAATTAAATTTGGCTTTTGCTTAGACAGCTGCCGCACTTCAGGCCGCAAACAAAAAGGCCGAGAAGAAAACCGCTGAGGCGCCACAAAACGAGGAGAGGCCAAACAGAGGAGAGGCTTAACCGGTCCGGTCCGTTCCGGGCCGGTCCGTTTCTGTCCAGTCCGGGTGTCGCCTGCTCATTGTTTTCTTGGGAAATTTCACCTTTGAGGACTACTAAATGGTAACCGTATACCGTAGACGCTGTGTCTGCCGTCTCTCTTCCATTCGGGCCGTCGTCCGGGTGTGGGCTCTACTCATTGTTGTTTGCTTTTCCTCTATCTCTCTCTCTCTCTATCTGGCCTCCATCCCTCTTTGTTTTCGGTTCCTTCTTTCTCTGTGTCAAGCGGCAGTTAAACGGCATTCGACGCTTTTGCCAAGGCGGCTGTGGGAGCGCAGGGGAGAGGAGGAGTCTAAAACAAATGCCTATTGCTCCAAAAACAACCAGACAATATCTCTGTGTGGGTGGCTCTTTGTGTGCGCGTGTGTGTGTGTGTATCCGTATGCTTAACCTTGTTTGCATGCCTCTCTGTCTGTCTGTCTGTCTGCCAGTCGCTCATTCTGTTCCGTTCTGTTCTGTTCGCGTTCCATCTCTTTTCATGATTTTCCAGGTTCCGCTCCATCTTTGGCGCTTTTTTTTGTATTTCTGCGAAGGTTAAGCGCCGAAAATGAAGCCCAGATGGAGCTGTGGAGAGGAAGAGACGCAACAAGAGAGGGAGGAAATGCCCGCAAGCGCCAACATTTAAGATAAATACAAATCCCGCTCAATTCAAGCAAAAGACAAGGCATCACTGAGAAACAAGGAAGTGGCACAGTAATTAAGTGCCCCCTGTTTATACAAAACATATACATATACACCCATGCACACATCTGTGTGTGTGTATTTTTTACAGCATTTTGCACTTTGCAGAGAGAGAGAGAGAGGGAGAGAGAGCCAAAAACAACCTCATTGCGGCTGCCATTCTCATCAGACTAATTATGATTATGATGATGCCGCATGCCCCATGCCCCTCCTGTAAACCACTTTCGGTACCGTTTGCCGTTGCCCCGACAATTCCGCTTCAATTTGGACTGGCAGCCTGACTGGCATGGGAGGGGGCAGAGTGTGCGTGGCTGTCGCATATTTGTTGCACAGCGCGCTTAGCACATCGTTACCTGTGCGGCATGGTCGGTTGTGGCTGTGCCTTCTGCCCCACTGCACGCATAACAAATCAATATAAACAGGCCCGAGCCAGAGCCAGAGCCAGAGCCAGAACGGTCCTTTGTCCTGCCGCTGCGCCCAATGTTCCAGCTAAAACAGTTCATTTGCGGTTATGCAACATATGGCACGCTCTTGAGAACTACGGGCCATCTCATCGTTTCCCTCTATTCCGGGAACAGTTCATTAAACTGCAGAGAACAGAGAAGGCCGGGGCTGGCTCTTATTGGTTCGGCTCGTATCGCATTTCGCCGCGGTCTAAATTGTGCATATAAATATTTATAGACACCATCCCTCCAACATTCTGATTGCCCTGCAACATTAACACAAAATCAATAAAACCGTTTTAGAGCTCATTGAATCGTTAAAGGACAAATAACGAACCGAACCCAAAGACTTATAAATACTCATACAGACAGACACACACATCCCCATATATTCATACATAGGACATACATATACTTACATATAACCACAATCCATTAATCATATATATTCCCTGAAAAGACGACATTAAAAATACATCAAAATGCTAGAAAAGCCACTTGGCACTGTCCCAAAAACATTCGAGGAAGCCTGTGGATGGATATAAAATGTATTTTTCTTCGGTTCCAACACAGTCCTCTTGCAGTAATCCTTCTTCTGCGACTTGTGATGAATGACTTGCCTCAATTTGCGCTTAATTAAAGCTATTAATTTGTGACCCTCAAATGCGTATCAATCAATCATAGACCGCGACGTAAGGTCGAAATAGAAGAACAAGGAACCTGTTGATGTGGCCGATGCAGCCTTGCTAATGGCCAAAGATGCCAAGGTCCTGTAGGTCCTTTTACCCCATTTTGCGCAGTCTTGTCAGCTCTGATAATTGCCACAAGATAAGGCACTAGGATGCATTATGTTCTTAATTAAAATGGAGTGAAGGGAACAAGCCCTGAAGAAGGAGGCAATCAGGTTTGTTTCAGGGCTTCATGACATGTGTGCCACGCCCCACACTTTAATGCCCTTGCTGAGCGAGTGGCACATTGTTTGGCCACCGCACTGATACACGCACCCACACAGGATCCTGCATCACTCACTTTGCTAACTCACTTTGCAAGGAACACACGCCCCCGGATTGATACGGAGTGAAATGTGGAGGCACTGCCACATAGAGAGGGCGACAATCACTCGGTTTTGCCACCATTGGCATTGTTTATTATGCCAAGTTGGCTCGGAGCAAACAGCACTGGCAGAGCCACAGTCAGTCAGCAGAGCCAGTCAGAGAACAAACAGAAAAACCAGCGGAACTGGCAAAACCAGGAAAACCAACAACCCATCTGATACCCGGCCGCACAGCATCGGAGCATCGGAGCATCGACAGCATTGGAAACACAAAAACAATTTTCTGGTAGCTGGAAAATTCGAAAATAATGATTTCCACCCATGGCTCAGCCCAGACCTCCTTTTTGCCAAAGCGAGTGAGAGGAAAAAAGAGAATGAGAGGGAGAAAATATTACATATGTACATACAGAAATTGGGAAAGCCCTGAATGTGCGCCCCCGCACACCCCACACGCCCGCAGACACTAAAATATGCATATATGTATATTCCGAATAATTCAAATGCTTTTCCATTGAATTTATGCGGAGAACGGAGACTCCCCTTGGCAGATCGAAGATACTTTTTTACTCCTGCCTTGACAGACAAATGCTACTCGATAGAAACAAACAAAAGTCAATGCAACTCGGAGGCGACAATGGGATGGTGTGCTCCGGTCTGGACAGGCTTTCTGGCTGGCATAAATCAAATCAATTCTGCATTTTTATCCTCCGTACCGCGCGCAAAGTCCTACAGAGACTTGAACTTGCTCCGGGTCCAAGAAAATAAAGTTATGGAGTGGATAAATGTTGCAAGAGTGGAAAAGTTTTGCCGGGCAAACAATCTGAACAAATCTTGCTTAAACATATTGAATTGAAATGTAAACGCTTCCTGAGATTCCGCCTCCCCGCCTACCACCCCCACTAGCCACCGGAGAATAAGCCAGTCTGGCGGCCAAGGCCGTTTCATTCAAATCTCTTAAGGATACTCTGGCTGATAAGTGGGACTGGAGACGGCTCTGGCCATTTGCTAATTACAAACCGGAATGGAAAGTGCACGCTTATTCATTTTATGCGACTGGGAATACCCTGTACACCTAAAGTAATTCTTAGTTTGCGATAATTTGTGTGAATTGAGTCCTGAGGCCAGGGAATTGGCTTAAGCAGAAAAAGATGAAAGACCAAAAAGCAAATTACAAGTTATGGAGCAATCGCTATCACCCCTTCCACTTCCTTCACTAATGCTACGGTATCAATAGCGTCGAGAAACGCGTCTTAAAGGCACTACCAAGTGTATGTGTGGATGCGAGTGCGCTCAATAAAGTAAATGAAAGTGTTTCACAAGTGCTACAAAGACCAGTTGGAGGATGATGAAGAGCAGGGGGAGGACACACCTGTCCGACCTCCACCCCTCTCTGGCCAACCTCCGTCCCTGTCTAGCCATCACTTTACCTGTCCGTCTGGCAGTTGAATGCCATTTATAATGGCCTCCAGGCGACGCAAAGTTGGAGGAACTTTTTAAGTGTTTGGCCAAACACGGAGACAATTAATGCAATACGTTTTGCGTGGATTTAACAAAACTTAACAAATGGCCGAGTAATTGACAGTGGCCTCATCAGAGCTTGGTGTGCCTGGAGTACGGGGCGTATGGGTGATGCGATGTAGGAGCACGCTCTGGCGGCATCTTATTTCGCTGCATGGCTCGTTATGGCGGTATTGAAATAGAAATTGGATTTGCCAGATATTAAATGAATCACGGTCGGGGCATTCGATTTCAAGATTTTCCCAGCTTACTCAGACTTTTCTCGCTGTCGTCTGCAGCGTCTGCAATGTCAAGCACTTGGGATTTGTTTGCTTCGCCTGATTGCGATTGCAGCCAGCTGAAAGGTCGCACTCCTCCTCTCATCTCCATCCACTCGGCCGTAATCAAATTGTTTGGCCCAAGTGCGGAAGCTCCACGAACAAGCCACTCATCTTAGATAAACGACAGGCAATGAATTTGAAGCCAGAAGGATAGCAAAAAGTTGGTCCTCGCCAGATATGCACATCTAGAATGCGTATACGTATACGCAAAACCCACCCACTCAGTAGCTTGTTAGCTGATTCACGGCGCAAACTATTCATCCAGCCAATAGTTCAACTCATCAGCAACAGATTGAGTCTTTGGCGAGTTGAATATCCAAGTTGAGGAAAGCTTGCTTTTGGGGTCAAACATCTATCGATTTGCCAGCGCCAGCGCCAGCGTCAGAGCCAAAGCCTTTGTCGAGTCCTTTTTGCACTTTGCTGACTTTAAGTGCCCATACCGTCCCCGGGACTCACACTAAACGTTGTCGTTGTGCCTTCTCTTTATCTCTTTTCCTTGGCCAACCACCCCTTCTGACCCTTAGTAATTGCATGGCCCGGACTATTATTATGTGCTAAAAGTGTTGTGTGGCCCCACAGGGCAGGGAGATTGGCAGGCAACCAACAAAATGGAGGAGAACAGAAAAGCTCAGGCGCAAGCAAAGCAAAGCACAACAGAGCAGAGCAGCGCAGCGCTCAGCATTAACATTATAAATTTTGCGATGTGCTGGCAACGCCATATACTCCCACTCGTAGTCGTAGATGGAGATAATCACGTTCAGAGCAGATGGCGGGTCACCCACTGAATGCCCTGTAATTCCTTCTCTCAAAGATTGAATTCAAAGGAAGATGAATCATGGAGTGGTGAAACGAGTTGCTGCAGGGCGGCTGGACTGTTTTTAAAGTTTAATTAAATTGCTTGCGGGAGTGAACTGCAAAGGGCAAGCAGGGCAGAAACTGCTTACGGAGAAAAGCATTCAAGAACGGGGCTTACTTATCGGGGCAAGCAGGGCATGAACTGCTTGCGGGAGCACAGCAAAACTGATGGAAGGACACGAGCTATATAGATGGGGGTGCGGTGACAAATCGTTTATCAAGTTTTCGGTGACCACAATGTAAATGGGTGACCCCGACATAGGCAGAAAGCTGTCGTTAGCCTTGATCCAAAGAGCACGAAGCCTTTAAGTTTACATTGAACTTCATTAGTGACCCCGAGATCTGATTTTTTTTGCCTCCCAAATCATCTATCAATGATAAGAGCTTTATTAAGAGGACGATGAAAGGCAGAAGTTGCTACAAAATGTATGGAACTCCCCTTGATACCCTATCTCGAAGCTTCTGCCCAGCCCAGCCGACGCCTTCATGTGGGCGTGTGTGAGGAGCAGACTTTGCTTTTATCTGGCAATTTCAGGCACTTGATTTGAATTTACGATTGCCGCTTATTGCTTTCTTTTGGAGCTACGCTCCTCCTCTAGGCGCAACAGTTGCCAGGCAGGCCGTATATGTTTCCTTCTCTCCCTCGAGCACTGTCTGGGATTGATTACATGGACATAATTACGCACGCTGTGCATGGCTGGAGCGAAGTAATGTCCCAGTGCCACAGCAAATAACTTATGGCCTGAGACGGTGCTGATTCATCTGGACAGACTTTTCGGGGTGGGCTGTGCCTGCCTCTCTTGATTCCTTATTTCAGTCACAGCACTTTTCCGGAACATTTCTAATTATTCTCTACTCTCACCTGATGATGTTTCTGCCAACCTGTTCGACATTTGTGCTGCCTCTGGGTTCTGGGCCTTGGCATTATTTAATTGTTAATTTGTATGCTTCCGTTTATTGAAAAGGCCTCCTGTTCGAGGTTCGAGGAAGTTTTCACTGGGGTCAGCACAAAAAGTCCCCTCCAGACCAGCGTGTCCGTTGCCAAAAAGTAATTAACAAATGTGGCAAGCTGAGTCAACTGCTGTGCCAAGCGGCAGAGCGCTATCTGTGTGGCAGCTTGGGTGTACACGAGGGAGTGGGTGTGGGCATGAAAATTACGGCAAAACATTTCATTTTCAGCTCGTTTGCGGAAATCTTCCTCTAAGCCGCTACATGGCAACTCTTTGAATCCCTTCCACTTGGTCATAGGGATTAATTCTGATCCACTCAACCGTCTTCAGTTGAGGCTTCTCTGCATAGCCCCACGTACTCGTATGGTATTATTGATTTTTCTGCCCGAAAAACATTTCATTTGACCTGTTTTACCACTTGGCTCCGCTGCTTTTCCGCTCTTGATGAATGCTAGAATTATGTGTAAAATTTTCCGCACCCCTAGGTGGGTGGCGAAAGCATCTGGGGATATCGGGAAATTGACAGGCTGCCAAGAGGCTTCGTTCGGCTTCCTTGACCTGTCACACACATGCCCTGACCCGGCCCGGCCCACTCCCACTCCCTCTCACTCTCTCGCCCCTGCTTCTTGCGGCATTCCAGTTTATGATTTCGTTTATTGATTTCATCTCTTTCACCCTAGTACACCCCCTGCACCATGTTGAAAGCGGAAGCACTTAAATTACTGCCGTGTTTCCGTTAGCCAACCTAGCGACACATTGCCGTCTTCATCCTCCGTCTTGGCATTCTCTTATAAGCCAAAAATCATGACAAGGAAACGAACTCATTCTCGCAGTGCCAGCGGCCATTGATTGGGCTGATTCTTTCCAAGACACGGTCGAGGAGGGGCCGATAACGAGAAGCAGAAGGAGAAAGAGAACGGGCCCTGTGGCATGTGGCTTGGCCACATGCGGTGCACCGCAAGTGAGCATCGTGCTGGGAGTGGATGCTCCTCCTGCTGCCTCTCTCTCCATTTGCGGCACTGCAGATGCTTATCCCCTCTGCAGCTGTGCTTCCTGGGAGTTGAAGTATAGATTACAACGTCCAATTAGTGCTGACCATGCCTCAAGTATTTTGATTTTCAATATTTATGATTAATTGGCTTCAACGAAGGGGTACTTCTAGGGGATTTGCCTAGCTTAGCCACATTTCTCGATAACCTTTATTTAATAGTATACCTGGCCCTTGATGTGGTATCCCTTTGGCCAGATTTTGTACAGGATCCGAAACCTGCAATACTCTTTCGGATTCGAGCTTCCCGCTTTACTTACTCGCAGCCTTGGAGGCATTTTTTTGTTCCTTCATTCGATTTTTTGCAGCTTTATTCTGTGGCTGTGGCAGTGGCTCTGACTTGACACAAGCCAACATGTTTGGCTTGCTAACACGCCTTGTACAAGCCGTTGTTTGCTCACAGCCACACACAAATAACGGTTCCTGCTCCACAGACACATCCTTCTGCCACTGCCACTGCCACTGGCCCATACCAAGCCCAACCCATCCCAGCCCATTCCATGGCACATCCTCTGCTTGTCCCATCATCCTCATCGCAGCTTTCGCCCCAGGGAAGGGAAACTTGTATCGCAGTACCCACAACTATGTGTACCGTTAAAGGTCTTTTCCCCTCCGCATGACATGGAATCCTTGGGCGCCTTGTGCTCCTTGTCCTTCGCCTTGCTTTTCCTTTTCTCTGCCTCATTTTCATTTAATGTTTTACAGTTAAACTGTTGCTTTGCAATGCTTGGGCTCTCATTCCGCCTCGTCTCCCTCCTGTTGCTTTTGCTGTTTCCGTTTTCTTTTGGCGCTTTCTTTCGTTGCTGGGGCCTGGCCGTTTCCCAGTTTCCCAGTTACTCGTTACTCATTTCCGTTTCCGCTATGCCGAGAGCCGTTGCCAACTGTTATTGTTGCCCTCTGTATTGCTCGCCTGAGAGCTGCCACCTGTCTCTTCCGCTTTGTTCCCTTCCCTTTCTTTACGGTCCACAGTCCACAGTCCGTTACGTTCTCTCCTCAATTAACTCGAAAGTCGTTTATTTCGGCTGCGGTGAAGGGTTGCTGTGCAGGTCTTGGGGGTGGCCACAATAGTAATGCTGCAATATTGCCAAATTATTTATCATTTTATCATGATAAAGATACTGCTCCACCTGCTCGTCCTGCTCGTCCTTTTCCTCCATCCTCCTCCTCGGTATCGCACAGATTTAATATTTATATCGTACGCTCACTGATTTCATGATTTTCAAGATTTTCATTATTGATTTTCTCCTCGTAGAGAAGACGAGAGGTCTTAGGGGTAGAAAAGTTTACTCACTTCTTTGTTGTTGTCTGCAGGATTTTTCATTTTCGTTCACAGCACGTTTTCACACATCAATTGTTGCTTCCCGTCTGTCAAGGACACGCGTGGTCTCCCACTCACACTCTCTTTCAATCCCTCCCTCTCTCTTTCTCTCTCTCTCTCTCTTTTCATAAAAAACTTTTCTATTTCCGAAACGAAAAACTTTCCCAGTGAAAGAAAGGTCGAGCCATTGTCCTCCTATCCTGTCCCTCTTTTCCCACTGCTGCCACAATTTTCTTTTACAATTGAGCAATTTCTGCCTATAAATGGCAAGCGGAACGAAAAAACAAAACAAAAACCGAGTTTGGCTCTAATCTCCGTGCCTGCAGCTGATGCAGCAGGCCCCCTGCCACCTTTCTGCTGGTGACAGCTATGATGACGACGATCGGGTCTCATATTCGAATCAATTTCTATTTCACTTTAGAGTTTTTCTAGCAAAAGGGCCGGCTTTTATTGGATAAACTTGGGAAATGCTCTTGAAACGATTTATGCCGTGGAAAATTAAAGATGGTCCACGATAGAATAGCTATAACTTTTGCGGTGAGAGGACATTATTATTGTAAAGAATCTCAAAGAAAATCAAGGCCTTTTAGAGGGCAGCATCAACCCAAAGGTTGTCCATCATCAGATTCCTTTAGACCCCTGCAAGACATTGAGTTTTCCGTTTCATTTGCCAAAATTTACATTGCTTTCTTTGAAACTTATTCTCTCTCTTTTTTGAGTATTTACCTTGCCACCCTTTTCATCTGTTTCTCGAAGTTGCCGTCTACAATTATGGCAAACAAATAGAGTGATTTTCCCGGTGATTTTCCCCCTTGCTCCAGCCATTTCCCCATCTATTTGTATTTGTCTTTACACTTGACCTTTTTGCCACTTCTCATTTCGGGTTCGCAGGCAGGTCCTTCTGTTTGGCTCTTGATTATTTGCACGCAACATTAGTTGGCTGGCAGCTAGCCTAATGATTTGAATTTGTTGCATGCTGAAGGTGGGTTCAAGTGGCAGACACAGCGTCGCTAATTCGGTGGGGCTCACATTTGTGTACATAATTCTGGGGAATTTCCTCCGTTTCGTCACAAGTTTCATTATATGACCTGAATTTGTAATCAAAAGGAATAACAGACAAAAGTGCGCAGGACTTACATATTTGTATGGGGCACGTGTCGCTCTGTGTGAGTCGTGTGGCTTATTGGGAAGAGTCGTCGCTTATCCCCACTCACTTATGGCTCTCCCTCTCGAGCCCCCAGTGCTATTACTCATGTGCTTTTCATATGCTCTATTGGATATTGCGTGAATATCTGGAGGAGATGTTCCCGCCTACGCAATTCTCCAGAAAAACGTCACTTCCAATGGCTCAATGGTGCAATGATTTTGGTAGAAGAATAAATTGCTTGAGTGATTTTACGAAAATACTGAATTCATCCAATAAGTAGTAGGTGTATTGCGTTTTTTTCCCCCTTTGCCACTTTAGAATTGATTTACATTAATTCCGGCTAAAATCTCCTGGATAAAAGTACTAGTAAAGCAGAACAATATCTTTTCTCTCTCCTCATTTGTATGCAGAACGCGTAACGCGTTCGAGGGCCCAAGGGCCCTCCCTCTTGCCACTGGTTCCTGTACTCTCCTGGGGAGCTCAGTTGCCGCTCGCCAAATTGAAAAGAATTGTCTATCTTTCTGGCAGTTTTGTCAACGCAAATTGGCAGCTGCCGCCTGGCTCGATGACTCGATGGGGATAAGCTTTTTGAAGGGCAAAGGGAAACAAGTGCACGGGGGGGAGTAATTAGGTGTGCTTGTCCCTGTCAATCTGCAAATAATACGAATAAATTGTTTTCGCATGCAGAACAAGATGGAAGGGACCTTGAAATTTATTGCGAATAATGCATTTGTGGCATCATCAACGCTGTCTGCCACAGCAATAAACGGAGCACAATTGGCCACTTAAGCTGCGGCAAGGTGTGGCAAAAACTGGAACCAGCAAAGGTATCCCGTATCCCGTATCCCGTGTCCGTCCTTGCCTTTGTCCGTGCTCAAGATTTCCGTTGGCTCTCCGCCCCTGCTGTGTTTGAGAATTTATGTGCATTTTCATTGAAACATCTTTAAGAGTAAATGCTCACGTAGTGGTATCAGCATTTCAAAGGCATTCTCATTTAATTTCAGCATTTTCCTTCCCTGTTTTACTTTTTTCGATGTGAAGGCTTGTTGCCCACCTGGCTTTCGCTTGATTAGGCTTTTGTTATACCGAAGCTGCTGTGGTGGCTAACAAATTAAAAGCAAATATGCTCGTATATTCGTCTGATGGAGTGGCAGTAAATCTACGGAGGGGACGCCGATGCAGCATCCGTCGTGCTTTGCCTTAGCCGAAGCGAACCCCTGCACATGCCGCCACGTGAGCAATCAAAATGGTATTAAAGCAAAGGCTGCGAATGGGAGGAGAAGAGCGGAACAGAGTTTCGCTTTGATGCACGCTATAACAGAGAAGAGCAGCGACAGACACAGCGTCAGAGTAGCGCTCACATCCACCGTTAACTGGGCGACAATCAGAGAAGCACACTCTCCCACTCTCCCGCTCTCACATAAAGCCCAGCCCAGCCGAGGGGCTGCGCTTTTAAGCTGCACTGAAGCGTAACAAACGCAATGAAGGAAGCGAAAGGTGTGCACTGGAAGCAGGAGGAAGCGAGAAGCAGGACGACAAGCGACCGACTTAAGCGACTTACTTTGTCCATTTTATTGGACAAAAGCCTTTGTGCTGCGCAACGTTTTTATCTATTTTTTACACTTCTCCAAAGAGCAGAGTCCTTTGGCCAGTTGGTTTGCCACTTTACTCGTAGTAGCTTCGATATACATACATAAAGCTCAACGAAATTTCATCAAAATCGGAAGAGTAGCAAAAGCTTCGGTCTTCGAAACGACCACTTCTTTCTCGTTTATATTCCTATTTTTATTTTTATTGTAGCTTATAGCTTGATGCAACGGACTGTGCCATAAATTCCTTAGCTGCGTGTGTGCCGCCCCAGTCATACTACAGCCTCTCTGTCTCTGTCTCTGTCTCTCACACTCTTCGCGGGCATCACTTATTAATTAGAGCACGAGAACTCGCAACGCGACTAAACTTTGTTCATATCGCTCACTGAATAACCAGCATGTGGCAGGGAGAGGTGAAAGCAGAGCAAGTCGAGAAAAAATCCTTGGGGCGTGAGTGCGAGTGTATGGCTCTGTGTGGAAACTATAGACATTATATATGTGCATACATGTACATATGGATATCCTGTAGCCACGAAGGATAGTGCGAGTGCGGATTCAACATACCATCCGGACGCCTGGGACTCCCCACCCACCTGTGCCGGACCTGTGGCATCGTATCGTCCATTTAGTGAAAAGGAGTCCTGTATAATTATTTCATGCTGCTGTTTGCGTTGCGAATAGCCAACCCGAACTCCACTGTGCTGAGGGGCGGGGTAGAACTACGGCACCGAGCAGAACCAGTCCAATATGCATGCCAAATGTTTGTGTTTCAGTGTGTCGGTGTGAAAGCTTTGCGGCGTGCCCACAGAGCACTTTAAAAGGGGCCAACGTAGCAAGAGAAAAAAAAAATAGTTGAAAAGTTAAAGTTGAACAATCCCAGTTTTCATTTGAAATTCCCTTTTCAAAAGAAGTTTTACCCTGAAGTTTCTGCCACAGAACTTGGACAAAAGCACTTCCCTTTTGCCATACGCCCCTGGCCAAACTTAACCATCACGTTTGGTCTATAAAACCAGCTTTTCCATGTGTGTTTTCCCCATATGCAAACGTTTCTCTATTTTCCCCTCTGTTTGAATGTACCATATGTGTGTGAGTGTGCTTGTGTGTGTGTGTGTGTGTGTGTGTGTGAAAGTCTTGTTTGTGTTTATTAGTCGCCTGTGTGTCTGGATTGATGGCGTGTGTCAGAAGCCGTGCGGACGCATACGCTTTAAGCGAGAAACAACCTTTGCAATGCTGGACAAAGTCTTTAATGGGATTTGCATATTGAACAGGGGCACGTAGAGTCCAGTCCGTTTGGGACTGTTTCAAATTGATATGGTAATAGCTGGCGTTAAAAATTACGTTTGTAAGTTCTTTAACTGGATTAAGCAATTGATCTGCCCTTTGCTGCTGCTCTCCCTCTCCCTTATTTATTTTCATCTCTCTTCTCCATTCGATCGTATAAGCTTTCTGCGAGCCATACCACACTCTTGGGAGCTTTCTTCGGATGTCGCGTACTAAACTTGCTCTCCTCTCCACGGGTTAGTGCTTTTGCCATAACAACTGATCACTCCTCTTGTGGGAGAGGGCAGTAAAAGCTTCACGCCTCGCTAGAGCCCACTACGCTCTGTGTTTTTTTTATGTTTAGCAATTTGGAATTTGTTTTTATTTCTGTAAATATTACTTGGGGGTCCCGAGGAGTCCCGGTTTATGCAAATACTTATGTATATATTTCACTGCTCGAATAGTATGTGGAATTTCTGGTACAAGTTTTAGTTCTCTTCTCCCATTTCTGCTTTTGCGCTTCACTGGCGTCGTAATTTATTTGATTATGGGTGGAAAAGGAAACGAGAATGGAAACGGAATGCCAGCTGTGGAATGTGCTCGTAGTTCTTGCAATTCAAGAACTGAGAGCATCGCTGCGAATAGTTCTTCATTTGATGGCATCCTTCACCCTCGGGGAGCTCGGGAAAATGGCTCAAATTGTTGCCTGCATTTTGCATCTGGGCAACTGCCAAATGGCAAACAGCTGTGAAAAAGCTACACAAAAAGAGGGACAAGAATAAAGTCAAACAAGGACATAAACACACACACACCCACACACACAGACAGATCCAAGCGCTGGGGCAACAGTTTGTTTGGCTAAGTGCTGAAAACTGGCGCCACGTGCAGCTGAAACAATTCCACGGGCAATGTTTGCATTCTAGATGAGCATGAGGAGAGAGGAGTAGAGTAGAGTTGAGGTAGGCGGTGCATTCAACAGGAGTGCGCAATAAATTAAAACCACCTGGGAGTCGCTTTAAATATTTAGGCAGGCCATGAGACTCACTTAGCTAATAAATCCCCGGCTTTTCCTCTCATCCACCAACGAGGCGTTTTCAACGAGGCCCCCGCAACAACAACAACAATCAGATCCCAACACCATCAAGACAGGCAGGCTAGGCCAGGCCAGGCCAGGCATCATGCAGCTAATTTGGGACAATATTTGGCGGCTTTTGTGGTTTTTATGGGGACCAGGCCATATGCATGTCAGCGTCGTTTGTGCCATCAGCATCACCATCGTCCGGCCAGCAGCAGCAGGAGCTCATAGCGCCACAGAATCCGAGGAGTGGCGTCCAATTGCCAGAGCAGTTAGTGGCAGCACAAAAAGCGGCTATGGCACGCGAGGCAGTCCACATTCAGTCCGGGTACTCAGGCGGAAACGGAAGTGACAGTGTATGAAAAAGACAGATAGCGAAGCAGTAAGAGCGAGGGACTGGCACTGGCACTGGCACCGGCACCGCAGGTATTAGGGAAGCAGAAGAGCAGCACGAAATATACATGAATAAGAAACACATTCAGTAATGCGTAGCAATTTTATCGTTATCATCACATAAAAGCACATACTCGTATACATAAAATTGCATTGGATTTCTGTTGAAATTCAGGAACATGGAAGTTTATTTTATATCGTTGAAATGTGAACCAAGGGTTGGGTTCTATATCAAAGCATTCGTGGGTGCGAAAATCGGGGTCTAAGAATAGCGAAAGTTGCGGAAAACCAAATTAAATCATTCTTATCCTATCTTAAGTGAAGGAAATGTGTTCTCCTCAACTTTTTTACCACGCGACCACACGGCCACGTGACCACTCTGGGCATTCATAAGTAGTAGAGCAACTTAACATTTTCCTTCGGGAATGGCAGGTTTACTGGTGCTTTCCCCTCACCCATATTCAGATCTAATCCAATTGATTTATAATCTGTCAATTTAGCCACCCAACGAAATTTTCCGAAGAGAGTTCTAAGCAGCGGATGCCATCAAGGCCAAGAAAACTATGCCAACCGGTGGGATTCCTTTAAGCCGCTGTCTGCTCCATTTTATTACACTCTGAATGTATCGCTGAGCACCAGCCCCACACCACACGCTCCCGTTTGACCATTATTTATATTGTGTTAAGCCCTTTAGTACATCCTTATGCGCTGAGCTGTTCCGCTGTCCTTTGCCAAACCCCGACAAGGCCAACACTCGACCCTTAACCACGAAGCGAAAAGGCGGACACCAAAGGCACATGTTGCGGTGACGATGGCATAGGAGGATGTCGATGCCAGAGAGAAGCGGAGAAGAAGAGCGGCGGGGCGGCGGCGGAAGCGGATGAGCAGAAAGGAAGCGCAAGGACAACAGTGCAAGCGATGTCTGCACTGTGCACCCGACCGACCCGCAGACCGAGGACATGGCCGAAGAGACATTGGAACGTGTCTAAAAGCCGTGAAAAGTGCACGTAAACTGCAAATTGCCGCTAATAGAGTGCAAACAGCTGAAGGCGGATGCTGTTTTTCGCCGGGAGGCGGAAGAGCGCCTTTGAAAGCGGAAGCTGCGATTGATGGAAATTCACTTACAAAGACCGAGGAAAACTTCCCCCAAACGGAAATTGCATTCACTGCAGATTCAGGTCCTGATCAGATGAGGCCTCTCAATCAATATTGCAAATATCCTGCAGTCAGCTTGCACCTGCGGCGCTATCACTCCTCTGGAGCAGGGCCTCCCCTGTTAAATATCGGCCATAGTACCCCACCTTCGTATTTAAATGGGGCCAAAGACATATTTTGAAGCTACCGAGAAACAATTTGCCATCCAGATTCCGCCTGCAGCCTCTCACAGAGCCCACACCTGCCGCCATTCAAGTGCCAAAAACGATTTTCGACACAATTTTACGCTTGCAACACTAACTGGCAGCCACTGCGGTTGGCAGAGGTAAACGAATTTGGGGAATGGGTCCATATAAATTTAATTAGAAATCCGGAAACTATATGGAGGGAAAAAGGAGCAACAAGTTTTGGAAGTGAGAAACCATTGTCGTTACCAAAACTTTAATTTTCATTCCTGCTGATGCGTATAGCGTATCGCTGTGCCCCAATCTTTAGTCTTCTGGGAGTAGAGTTTCCTTTGGAGGGGCACTCGAGGCGTATGCGTAACGAAGGCAGATGCCCCAAGTGCCGAGTGGTGAATTCAGTCAAGGCAGTGCTTAAGACCCCTTCAAGAAAATGAGAGAGAGGCAGCTTTCGCTCTTGCCGGGACCGAGTATGTTTTCGTTTACTATCTGGGCCTCTCTTATGTTAACAGCATGGCGGGAGAGAAAGTTCTCTATGGAGAGAGGGAGCGAGAAAGCTCAGTTTGTGGCAAGCTGGAAGCTCCACGACATTGTATGACTTTATTTGTATCCAGAATCGTCTCTAGGCTTTCAGCTTTTATCCGTATTAGCTAAACAAACTTTTCAGCGCAAATTAAGAGCTTTTTTAAAGCCATAGAATCTTTAGAGAATGGTTATAAACTCGGGATTCATGTAGGAGAATCCAATGAAATCGTTCTGGTCCAAGTTCATCATGAAGAGCTTATCGGTTGGTGTCAAATCTGTCTTCTCCTTGGTAAAAGCAGCATCAAAGTTGCTAATGTCCTTGCGGTGTTTCTGAAAAAAGAAAACAGTTTCTGAAAACAGTTCCTCAATAGGGCTCCAAAACCGAGGAAACACGTACAATTCTGGGTACGATGGGTGGTTCCAGTTCACCCGCCTCGGCCTTTTCCCAATCGATGCTGCCGAAGAAAGGATGCGTGGTAATCTCCTGCCTGGCGTATCGACCAGCGCCCAGGCGATTGTTGGGCTTCTTGGCCAGGAACTGGGCAAAGGGAAAACAGTGATCTACAAGAATCGAAAAAGGTAATTTCTGATACTAACACTGGTTAGGATGTCCATGGCGTCCTGGGTGAAGTGCTTGGGGAACACGGCCTTCTTCTCCTTGATGTTGCGAAAGACGGTGGACTCATCGTCCCCCTCGAAAGGAGACTGTCCGGCCATGAACTCGTAGAGCAGCACCCCATACGACCACCAGTCAGCGGTAATGGAATACGGATCAAAGCTAACGATCTGAAAGGGTTACCGGATCAGAGAAGGGTTGCCTTTCAAATCATTAGGGACCTGGGTGATTACGGACCTCCGGTGCCATGTAGTTGGCAGTGCCGCAGAAGGTGCGCGTGTTATCGCGCTCTGTGACTCCCGCCTTGCTCAGGCCAAAGTCCACGAGCTTCACATGCCCCTCGCCATCCAGCAGAATGTTGTCCAGCTTCAGGTCGCGATAGATGATGTCGCGTTCATGCAGGAAGAACAAGGCAATGGCTATCTCCACAGCATAGAATCTGTAACGAAATCTCCCTCAATCTTCCCGTATCGCAGTCATCCCTGATCTGATCCACTCACATGGCCACAGACTCCTTGAACCTTCCGTACTGCTGCATGTGGTACATGAGATCCCCGCCCTTGCAGTACTCCATCACGAAGAACAGACGGTCCATGGTCTGGAAGCACGAGTGCATGGACACCAGAAAGGGGGGACGACCGGAGAGGGCCAGTACTCTCTTCTCGTTCATCGGCAGCTCCATGTCGTCCGTCTGGATGATGACATCCTTCCGGAGGACCTTTACTGCGTACAGCTCGTCGGTGCCGCGTCGTTCGGCTAGGAAAACTTTGCCGAAAGAGCCTTTCCCTATGACCTTGACAAAGTTGAAGTCGGCAGCGCGGATCATGTCGCGCTTGTTCATGTTATGCGGCATGTCCTTGTTGTCCATCCGACGCTTGTCATTGGGTCGCCGATCGTGCTGAGGTAGGGCGAAAGACCCTTAAGAACGGATTACGGCTAGGGGTTACTGATCAGTGATCACTTACCCTGACTTCGTCGCTCAGACGGGCCATATCATTGACGACATCCACGCAGGGGATGTTGTAGTGCTCGCCCTCCACCTGGGAGAGGAACTTGTACCAGCCATCGACCGGTTCCTTCTGCAGTTCCTCGATGCTAAACGAGAAGGAGCCCATGAAGTCGTTGCGCGAGGTACGATCCCAGTCCCACACCTCGATGAGCAGACGCTTGTCTCGATCCTGCGGCTGCAGTTCACTGCCGGACAAAGTAGATCCTCAGTTTCAGGCCAAGGGAAGGGGAGAGGGACAACGTACAAGGTGAAGGTCTCACTGAAGACCGGATTGAGGTTCTTCTGGATGGTCTTGGTCTTCTTTTTGGTGCGTCCCGAACGGTCCGGATGCATTTGGACAGCGATGTACGGATCGCTGAACCCATTGGTGTCCATGGGAATGAGGTTGGCCGCCTCCTTGACTGGGGGTTAGGATATCCTTTTAGGCAAAATTCTGGCTATCCCCCACCCACGAGACTTACTGTCGACTTTGAGGTTGTTCCCCTTGAGTTCCACGTAGATCAGCAGCCTGCCGCGGACCTCGCTGATGTCCGCCCCGCACATCGGTGGCACCTGCTCCTGGCACGCATGATGCACATTCAGGTTGCAGTCTAGAGGGGTGACATGAGAGCCATTAGAGGTGTCTCACCGCCCGACAACCGCCCACTCACTCTCGCACTTCACTCCCTGATGGGCCACGCCGTGGAGCAGCAAGCCGCACTCATCGCAGAAGGTGGGCGTGGTGTAGGTGGTGGAGTTCCAGCCGTGCTTCACCTTGGCGCAGTCCGCATCGAAGTCCGTGTCCTTGCCGGGGCACTTGAACTCGACGGACTTGCAGCACTTCTGGTGGATGTTGAAGCGGCACTCTGCTTGGGATGCAAGAGCAACTCAATTAACAACGTTTTCTGCATTTGGGGAAAACAGCTCAACCCACCCTCGCACTGCAAACCAGGCTTTCCAAAGCCCCTAATCCCGTCCAACGTAGTCCACAAATGCAACACGAATGCGAGGCGGAAAACACCGAAAAAGAACAGCGAAAACAAAGAAAATTGTGTCAACCAGCAGCGCGCTAATTAAATTAAAGAGCAGAGTGGAAATTTGCGGAAAAACTATCCGGCCACGGGGCCCCGAGGCATTGAATACCCTTGCAGAGGAAACTGTACTTTGGGATAGCTATAGGATACTAGGCACTACTACTCGTACTGGGATCATGGCACCCTCTGCAAGGGTATTCAAAGGGACTACAAAATACAGGTCCCCTGTCCTTGCGCCGCTCACCAGATGAAGTCCTTGCACTGGCCACAGTAGGTGGGCTGCTTGAAGAAGCGCATCCCGAACCGATGCCCATTCACAATCTCCTGGCCCTTGCGCTTCATGGCCCCCTTCCTCAGGCGGTTCTTCATGTAGTTCACAACGTTGGCCTCGCCAACAATCTCCAGCAGATTGGCCGGTCCCTTGCCGGCAGGTGCCGCGCCCGCACCGACTGGCAGAGCGGCAGCAGGTCCTGACGGCAGCACGGTGGCCCCTGGGGTGGCAACAGCAGCGGCAGCCATTGACAAGGATGCAGCAACGAGGCAAGACAACGAAAGAAGCGACTGCTAATCTGGCTGAGAACCGCGCGACGTGGAGACCGTCCAGCAACTGACCCGCGTGGTCAAGAGGAGACCCAGACCAAGCGTCGGGGCAGCCAACAAAGTGCCCCCCACAAATGTTGAGGGCAAGACAACGGAAGCCCCAAAGAAGACCTAAGAAATGAACCCATATGAGAGAACTATTAATCCTCGGGCAATGTATCAGAGCTGCCAATGAACTTTGATTCCATTTGTTGCCTCAGAAAAATAATACTCTACCGATTCTGGCTGTAAAGACTAGTCCCAGATACGTACATATATCCATCCAGCTGTTAATGAATACATAACTGATTAACTAAGGAAATTAGGTTAATGCTTCATTAGGGATTGTTCAACGCCAGTCAACCTCCCGGAATCCATTGACTCATCATTACACCAATTACCCCCTTCTTACTGGCTCCGTAATAGACAGGTCAGCCCAGACAAGCAGCACAACGACAGGCAGCCCGTGAATCGAACTAAGGACTGAGCCCCAAGTGCCATCTCGTGTCTCTTGTTGGGGCCCTTGCCAGTGATAAGTGTAAACAGTTTGGGTAAGGTCAAGAGGGTGCTTACCTATAGAGCAACGCCATCAACGTCTGCATCTGCATCATCATCTTCAGGACGATTGCAGGGGAGCACTGTTCGTGGGTTCGTGTGACGTCAATGGCTGGACCTGAGTGGGTCAGGTCTTGGTCTCGGTCTCGAGCAGCTTTTCTGTGTATGTCTGTGTGTGTGTGGCAGTTCGCTTCGATTTATTTCTATCTACGGATATGTATATGCTTGTTGTCATTGTTGATTAATTTATGCAACATTTCTCTGACGAATGTGCAGGAGGAGACGGAGGACCTCTTTGGCACCCCTGTCGCTTGTGCTTGGTTTTGTGCAGGGCTAAAAATAGAAATAGAAAACGCAAAATTGAGCACAGAGTGCACACAGTACATGGAAGGACATACACATACATACATATATGTGTGTACACACACACACACAGAAAATCCTGCTGCACAGAACAAACAAACTAAAAGCTTCTGAAATCTAAACCAAAACATTTTGTGACGTGGCAAGCGAAATATGAGTAAAACCCACACACACACACACACACACCCACACACACACACGCAGGGGCGGAATGCATTTAAGCGGAAATGGAAAGCGTTTGTCAGCAGAACTGGAGGTGAAACAAACAAGCCACCGGGAAATGTCATTAGAACAAAGTCCAAGTCATTGCATCTCGGCCTCTGCTCAATATTTCCATCTGTATCTGTGGCCTGCCACTGTCTCTCAGAAGTGCACTCAGCGACTCGACAAATATGCACTCGGAGATGGCTACAACACCTGTCAGGTGGTGCTGTGATGGAGGAGGTGGTGGGGTCGTTCAGAGGGAGGCACTGCCTTAAAGTCCACCCCCGTTCCCTTTCTTGCAAATAGATTTCGTTGCCGTAGCAGCTTTTGGTTTCAATTTACGTCATCATTTCCATGGCGTCGCCAAACAGTTTTTCCCCCCACGTTCTGCCCGTTCACGAAAGCAGGCCAAAGAGCCATAGAGCCAGAGATAGAGAGAGTGAGAGAGACTTTTTCTGGCTCTCTTTGGCTTTTGTATAACAGTTTAAATTTACTTTTGCTTCCAGTAACGGCTGCCACAATTTGGTCCGAAGGTACCGCAACTGGTCCTTTTCTTGATCGCCATTTGCCATGATCCCTTTTTCCACAACGAAATCGTTTGACGCGGTTTTGAAAGACGTTCTTCTGAGGAGAAAGACCACAATTTGATGCCACAATTTACTTATATTCCAGCCATTTTCTTCGACTTTTCTTTGGTTTCTATTACTTTTGTTTTACATTTCGCACATTTGGTAATTCTTTTAGCTGTTTAGCTGACCTGCGCTCTTGACACCTATTGATCTGCATTGCACCTGTGACGAGTGGAAACCAGAGAGAGACTGTGGTCAAAAACTCCTACAAATTGCAGTGCAAAAGACAACAAACTCATTTGATCAGCTACTACCAAATCTCTGTAGATATCTTTTTCCAGGAAGGCTCTAGGGATTACAAAATACAATGCGAATCACCCAATAGCAATATACAATATCTATGTTGACACTTCATGAAATGAATTTGGCAAATGGTTGTTTTCTCTACACAATATCCCCCATGGAAACACTTGCCAAAAAAAGCGGACATTACACTTAATATTTACAGCTCTTGTGCATTTTATTTATTGGCAATCGGACACCGTACGTGGCACAAAACCGCAGCAATTAGCCGGACAAGAGGCAAATGGCTGGCCACAATTAACAGTGTCTCATAAAATTGAACGGACACAATGGCGTGAGCTGACAAAGCCACAACACCAGTAGCGGAGGCACCACACGACGAACAGGAGGCAGGCACATGGAAATGTTGCCTCAAAGTTCGTGATTTGTTTATACGGCTCGCACTGATGACGTTTTGCCATTACAGAGTGGAACAGAGACAGAAACATTGATAGAGAGAGAGAGAGAGAGAGGGAAGTGTGAACTGAGTAAACAATAAATTGGCAACACACAGAAGGAGCGGGGAAACAGGAAGTAATAGAATCGAATCTGTTATACCGAAGTACGAGCATAGCCGGTAAATGCCGTCAGGCGCCTGCGCCAAAATGAAATAACTGCCTCTGGAAAATCCTTGCAAAACTCGGCCTGCTAAACGGGCCTGAGACGGGGGAACTCGCTGGCAGGCAGGCAGTCGCTTTCGATGGCGCTACAGTGCAGGTGGACGGCACACGCGGCGTATACGTAACGCGGACAACTATTCACTTTCCGTCGCGAAATAAATTCGAGGTTGATTTTGATCAATTAAACCTGCCATTTGCCAGGCATTCCCACCCCACCCCGTCACAGCCCCGCCCCCACTGAATAAAACAGTCAAAACAATTGGGGAAAAAACTCGCGTAAACAAAACGTGTCCAAGCACTGGAAGGGCCAACGGACCAGCATACTGTAGCCCCGCCGCCCGCCCTGGAAATTGCGTCAAGCTCACGCAGCTTCCACGACGGTTGCGTGGGAAACTGGCGAGGCGAGGCGAGGACTCCTCTGCGACATTCACCGTTCAGCGTTCGGCCAGCGAGCACGTGGGTTACGCCTGAAGCTCCAATTCGGTTACGGTTTCGGCTACGGCTACGGCTACGGGTACGGCTACGGCTACGGTACATCCTCCACACTAGACGGCGGGTTGAGGGGGTCGGACAAAAGTGTGACACAAAAATATCCCGTAAAAATATCAAGTCAAAGAACAGACATTACTTGCCCCCTCCCCACAAAAAGTGCGCCACAAGCTCTGTAATTTCTGTGGCCCCCAGCCTTTGTGTCTCTGTTTGCACTATAATTGAAATTAATGATCCTCGCGGCTGTCTGCTCTCTAATTTCGGTTGCTGTCTTGTAACTTTACGGGCAGAATGGATCCCAAAACGAGTCCCAACACTTTCTGTTATTAAAAAGTTTCACCCCTCAGGGCCAACAAAAGTGGAAATCAGTCAAAGGAAAGCAAAAATTCATCAACGAAATTATTTTGCACAAAGAATATAAAGTATTTTCCTTGGGGAAGAAGCTGAACAAATACTCGTCCTTTATTTTTACTTTTATATTATTAAAAACTTGTACATTCCGAATTTGTAAAACGGGCTTAAAAATATAGTTTCAATTAAAGTAAAATAATATTACAATTTGTACTGCCCTGTTTTTGTTTCGACTTGTTGATATCAACATAATTTGTAGTTTTTCCTCAGTGATGTCCGTTTTAGAGAGCTTCGCGTAGGTAGATCTCTGTCGTCCCCATTCGACCTCAGGGAGCGTATATCCTGGGGGTGCTTTTAACCCTTCCCAATCACCCAAGCCCACGCCCACGCCCACTCATGCAAAGGTCTCTCAAATTGCAGAATGCAAAATTGATTGCAGCTCATCAGCAGCAGAAGCAGAGCAGCAGCAGGGCTGCCAGCTACAGCATTAGTAATAACAGTAACAGCATGCGAAGGAGAAAGAAAAGTGAAATGAAAGAGAAAGCGAAAGAGAAAGAGAACCAGAGTGGACTCTAGGCAGGGCCAGGCCAGCAGCGGGCCCCCCCCAGCCAAATGTTGTAAGTGTTGTGCCAGTGTCCAAATCGTGATTGCATAATGAGACGCCGCTAAAAGTCAAAGTCCAAAGGAGAGAAGAAAGCAGAAGAGAGGAGAATAGAAGTAAGAAAAAGTGCCAAGTGTTTGAAAACCAGAAAGTAATATTTCAACTAGCCAGAAAAACCCCAAAGAAAACCGAAAGAGAACCAAGTGAGAGAGCGAGAGAGAGAGAGAGACAGAGCGAAAGGAGAGTGTGTGCAGGAATGCCCTTCGGTCGCAAGTCCCCGCTGGAGGCGCTGGCCCTCCCCGGTGTGATGCTCGCCTACAAGTACAGCCAGTTCCGGCAGCGGCGCCGCGAGGCGGCCAGCCGACGGGTCACCGAGCGCGAACTCTCGGCGCTGCATCATAAAATCGTAAGTATCCCCCCTCCCCCGAAAGCGTAGGGAGGCAAAGTCCCTTTTTTTTATTATGCCGGTGCGTCCGCATCTCGACAGAATGTAACGCAATAAAAGCGGAGATGGGAGCAAACAGAGGAGAGCGCTTATCAGAGCGGGTCGGGCATCATTAGCCGCGTTAAGCCCAAGGAAGACAGGAGCCCAAAGAGGAAACAGGCTTCCCAAGGAGAGCCGCTAAGTAGCCGCTCTGCCTCGTTGCTCTTCTTCTTGCGATACCCCTTTCAGGGAGGGTATTATGCGTTTGAGCAGGCTTTAGACAACCAGCCGTATCTTTAAATGTTTCTCCTCCACTCACCCAATTCAGATCAAAATCAAATGACTATACCCTATAGATGACACAGAAACAATGCATTTCCTAGGGCATCAACAGATTCGGTTCCCAAAGCCAGACCCTCTTTCTTTTTTAAGGTGTTTCTCGCTTCCTGTTTGGGTTTTGCTGCTGTTTTTGTTGGCAAATAGTTGTACAAATAAAAACCACACACAAAAAATGAAGCACATCAGCATAGGTGGGGTCCAAGCTCTGGCGTTCTGTTCGGTGTCTGTCATGGCCCACAAAAGTAGGCAATAAAAAACTCTATAACCTGTACAACATTTCACATGTGCTGGCCATATACATGTTTTTTGGTGTGGGTGTGGTGTCTAAACTTATTTGCATTTTAAGAGTCAATAAAATAAATATACGGCAAACGAAGCAAAAAGCAGGAAAACAGGATTTCGATTGGGTTTTTGAGCCTGGCTGCGGACTCTCTCCCGAAAAGTTCTATGCCTGTCTCAGGATCGTCTGCCTTCTATCCTTGCAGCGTAGTTCATCTTTGGGCTTTAACAGACTTTAAATGGTTTGCATTTGAACAGATCTTAGTGGGTCTCCTTTATGGCCTGGCAGATAATGGTCCTACAGGGCAGACGTTCTACAGTGAGTCGTGAGGCAAGAGCAAGCATTTGCCGCTGCTCATTTGCATCTGCCACAGGACCGAAATGTGCAACGCGGACGGGCGCAAAGTGCCAGGCTCACTTGAGATTTTACGAGACTTGTTTTGAAATTTATGACTTCCAAAGCCATAGACAGCCACGCCCACTTGCCAAACACACACATTTGCATATAAGTACACGTGGATGTACAGTCTCTTGTCCGCACTCTGCCACTTACATAAGGAGGGGGAGCAGCAACAAAAACAATCCCAAAGTGCACAAACTAGAAAAAAAACAAAAAAAAAAACAAGTTGGCAGCGCAGGAGGCACAGAGCCAGAGCCAGAGCCAGAGCCTGCTTCTGAGCCTCGGCTCAACTGTTTTGCATAAAATCTGACGCGTGACTGTAATTTCTGTACAGCGACCTTGAAAAGCAACACACAGTCGCAGCCACACGCACACCAATACACTGATACATTAGCCCACCACAAGGGGGGGGGACAGTCGGAAAATGCTTTTATGCAACATTAAAATTCACAAAAAGCCCAACCAAACTGCGTCCTCAAATGCTTTCGCAATTAAATGGCCATCAAAGGGAATCACTTTTGAAGGTTTCCATATTCCATGGGTTTTCATTGGCTTTTTGTTTTACTTTAGCGCCATTTACGGGTACAATTGATGACTCGGATTATGGAAAGGGAAGGCAAAGAGTCAGTTCGCATGGCAACCATTCGAATATATGTATCTTCACACTATGTTGTATGCCTGAGCCTTGACTAAAGGCTATGACGCAGATTCATGCTGGGCACATTTCCTATAGAAGTACACGACACATCCCGCACATGAGACCCGGCTCAGCACCAGCTAAGCAGATGTAATTCCAAAGAGAATAGGGGGGGGGGGCGTCGCGTCGTTGCGTGTATAATCCCCAAAAGTATTCAGCGACAAAATTGTCATTTACTCCGTGCTGTGCAGAGAGCCCGCTCGCGATATGTTATTAATGCAAATACGCATAATGTATATCAACTTAATTAGCTAAGGAACGAGCAGAGAACGAACGAAGGGCCAATGGGAAGACAATCTCTTTCGGTGGTTTAAAAGGAAAATCCTGTCAAAAATGAATGCCCTCCTCCGAAAAAGTCGCGTGACTATCGCACATAAGCCAAGCCGACCAGAAAGAGGTGGTGGAACCCAGGCCAGGTTCGGCCAGGCAATGAAAATAAAATTTATAATTTACTTTGGGCAAACGGCATTGGACATTGGACATGGGACACCGCGGACAGCGGAAGTTCTCGGACCTCGGGCGGCATTGAAAATAGGTGCAAATTAATGAACCCTGCGCCAGGGGACAAAGGTCAAAACGCTGCCATTTCGCTGACAGTTTTTTTTTCTCAAACGAACGTATTTGCTGCTGCAGTCCCTCCTCCTGCCCAACCAACTCTTGACCTCCCCCCCGCCTGGCCCCCCTGGCTGGTGTTTAGCAATAAATGACCGCAAAATTTGACTTGGCACTTGAAACGTGCACAAGAACATGAAAGGAAAAGGAAAAAAGATGCAGCTTAGTCATACAAAATGCCAAAACACTGACCAGGGATTGGTATTGGTTTGGGTTTCGTTTGATTTGCCTTGGCTTTGGCTCCGTCATGTCAAAGGTTATGCAATAGACGACGAGTACAAAGAATTTCCGCCCCTTTGGGAAAACGGAAGTCTGTGTCTGACAGCAACTCTTCGTTTGCTTTGAATCCTACGAGTGAATCCTTCCGTGGGGGTGGATAATACTCCTCAGCTTAAAGAGTGCATTGTTGCCGGGTATTAAAGGGTATTCCCAAGTCGAACAGTCTGCCTGCAGCACTCTATCTCCCTTTTCGCTGGTATTTCCTTGCGGTCAAGTGCACAAATATTTGCCACTGCACCTATCACCTGTCACTCCCTCCCGCTCTCTGCCAATCCTCCTTGTGCCCTTCGCCACTGTGACCATAAATCAGACACAAAAAACATTTGAAAGTGAATTCCATTTTGAGTGTTCGCTTGGAATGTGTTCTACAACGCGCCACTGGGTGTCGGTCGGATCGGCTTACCTTGCAGCAAGTCCTCCTCCGTCGCTGCCGCTTCTGGACAAGTTAAATAAATCATTAAAATCAAACATTAATCAATTTGATGGAGAGCGTCGGCTATTGCCATTTAGCGGGAGAATGGTCATTAAAGAGCAGCTCTAGGATTTGGCACGCAACGCAGGAGCCGGATATCCGCTGTGCGGCCGCCCCGTCACCCCCTCACCCTACCATCCTTCCGAGAAGTAATTGAACTTTTGTGTCGCAGCAGACACGCAACGTGCTGCAGGAATAATGGCTGGCGATTCGGCTCCCCACTTCCTTTCTTTCTTCTTGTACGCTCTGTTAAATATTCAACATGATTTTGAAAATGGCGTCGTGTGTTGCCTTTGTCGTCTGCGAACTTCCGCTGCCCCACCCCGCTCTCCCCCTGCAATTAGAGTGCATTAAACTTTGGTGTTTACGCATTGTGAGCAGCAGAGTGGAGGAGGAGGAGGAGCTAAGAGAGCGCTCACGTGCTGCAGAAAGGGTTGTGCCTGCTCGCTGCTCCAACTATCCCTGCACTCTTCAGGGTGCGGCCATGCATTAGCGCGGGTCACGCGATGTCTGCGCCATTATCCCCCCCCCCAGACACATACACACACACACAAACACAAACACTGGGAACACATAACCCTCGGAAAATGTTAAACATATAAGAGAAAGAACTATAGGTGTACGAGGGTGTATACTTAGGGCAGACGTTTACCGTAATTGCATTGATTGCAGCAGTTAGCTGTAAGCATAGAGTGACCGTCGAGTCGATAGGAAATTACAAGTACCTCGGACGGCTCCGCTTTTCAGTTTTCTGGGAAAACGGGTTAAGGCCAAAGCGACTCACTGAACATTCCCTAAAGCCTTAGCAACCATACTGTGCCCGTGCCCGTGCCCATGCCCCAACCATAACGTTTCCACATTTTATTACGCGCTGAAAGAGATAAAGTCCTTCCGAAAGGCTTCTCTGCAAAAGGAATAACTAAAAATGAAACCATGACAATACAACAACAAAAAATGACAGCAGCACAGGGAGCGGGAGAAGAACTAGAGGAGGAGGAGGAGGAGGCGGAGAAGGAGAAGAAAACAGTAGCAGCAGAACTGCGCCCGACGCCCCCACATGGACTCCCGCCGGAGGCAATGCGTTTTGGTTCTTCCCAAGGCCAGATTTCAATTAAAATTTATTGTCTGTGCCAAACAGAAGGAGGATAAATTGAATAAAATAGTAAAATGATATGAAATTGTATAAAATGGACCAGCATCCAGCATGGACTGAAAGGGAAAGCGCCCACGAGCTGGCAATAGTTTTGCACTCTTTCCCTACCCGTCACCGCTAAACTGTAACTAAATAGCCGGCACTCATCGAACAAAAGCCAGTCCCGCTATTGCGCTCTCTCACAGCTCAACACCTCATCTATAAAGCCCCCTCTCTACTCGAAAGTTATCCCTGCATGGCCACTGAGCATTTATAAAAAAAAAAAAAACAAAACGAAAAATATAAAAAAATACTTGGTCCACACATGAGCTGCTGCGCTGAAAGCAGAGACTGGAAATAGAAATACACCAACATAACTTTCAAAGCCCTTCGCTCTCTCGCTCTCCACCTCTCATACACTCTCTTTATACACTATTTCACCAGCCGAGGTGCAGCTGACTAAGCGACTACATCATTCACACTCTCCTCCACCTCGCCCGCGCGCGGGCAGCTTGATTTCAATGAGTTTCAATCCATAATGGCAGCGCTTCGGTTTCACTTTGCACTTTTCTGTTAAAAGCAGTAATTACGCTCTCTGCAACACCTCCTCCGCACCGTCCCGTGCAACGACACACGAACACATGCACACACATCCTGTTGCCCATGTGTCTAGTTGGCAAATTTGACACTTTTGTCATAATTTTGTATAGCCTGCAAACGCAGCTGTGGTGCAGAGAGAGAAATCAGAGCATTAAATGAAAGCACTCACCTTTTCTGAGTATACCTTGGGCACCAGGCGCTCTCTTTCAATACCAAACGAAGGCAAGATCGCCACGAAGCCGAAACCGACAATCGTGTCTGATCACGATGAGAAGCTTTGACTAGAGTCCATCGTGCGGGTCGTGGTGGGCAAACAGACAGAACATATTTTCTTGTAGTGCAAGTCTAGTGAGCCCTTTGCTGTCCTTTCCTCTCACTCCCGCCTGGTCGTTGCTATTTTTGTTCTTCCTGTTGCTGTCGAGGCACACAGCCACAGCTGCTGCACTCGTGTGTGTGTGTGTGGGCGAGAGTTTTGCAATTAGCCCCGTAGTCTGACAATTGATGGCGAGGGCAGAGGATGAACAAGTGATGGAGAGGAGAACAGCAACACTCTTGCTGTTGTCTCCCCCACAGACAGGCACCGACAAGCACGGACATGCCTGTCCCCCGCACATGGTTTGATTTGACTTTTATGGTTTTTAATTGGTTTTTAATATGAACAACAATTACGAGTAACTGGCTGCCGGCAGCCAGGGCGAGAGCAACCCATACACCAGGCTTTTATCTGGACAATTTTAAAGCTTCAGAACTCTCTGTTTGACATCTGCTTTGACATCTTATTCCAGTTCCAGTGGCGGCGATGAAGTCCTCTAGCGGGCCATAAAAACTGGTTGATTTATGTATGCTAGAGCAGTGAGGATTGACATGAAAAGCATATTAAATGCAATAAATTCACTTAGCGGCAACATGGGGCACCAGCAAGCGTACACACAGTGGCAACATCTCGTTTCTGCACCCCTCACTGACTCTGTGTTTGTGTAGAGAAGGAGACTCGCTGACACGTAAACGTTGCCTGCTATAAATGCAATTTCTCACGACAATGTTGCCACGTTGCAAGCAGCAAGCATGCTTCAAATAAACAAGCAACAAAGGGAGGCGTGGCACAGGCGAAATGAAATTGTTGCTGTTCCCGCTCTGTTGCACTCCCCCTGCTCTCTCCGTCCAATTATCGGCGCATAAAGTGAAAAGTGCAGCAGGAGCAGCAGCCACGGCAGCGGCACAATAAACAAGAATAACAGAAGCAGGGGAAAAAGCAGGGACATATGGTGAAGAGCGACAGAGAGCTTGGGACAAAGAGAAAGAGGGTTACACCCATACAACAGAACAGAGAACAAAACGCCCTATCGATTTAATTAATTTTTCCTTCCCTTTGAACTGGCAGCAGGTTCCGAAAACTGACTGAATGACTGACTGACTGACTGACTGCAAACTGATGCACCAGTGGATTGCTAACAACCTACTTTCCAGGCTTCAAAGTGCCTCAATTGAAGTTTGCTGGAAACGTTACTGGAAACCCAACATTTGATGTGAAAATTTAAAGAATTTTTCTAACTTGAATAAGGCATCTTTTAAAGCATTTCTTGAGAGCAGCTACGGAGAGATAGAGATTTTTTGTTAAAAGAAAACTGTTTACTGTACTTTCTTTCTCTTCCTGTTTAAGATGATTGCCAAAAATATCTGGATTTCCTATCGCTCATATTATTTTCCACCTGTGAACATTATATAAATGTTCTTAAGTTAAAGCAAACAAGAATAGGGACAACACACACGATATTAATAATCAATTCCGACCTCAATCAATCAGCAATCATTCAGTCAGCAAAGCTCATTGACAGCTCCGCCCTGTCCTTCTCTCTCTGCTCTCTGCTCTCTTCCTCTGCACTCCCTCATTAGCCTTCATGAGTCAGCAGCAACGGCGACTGCGGACCGCGACCGCGACCGCAACTCAGACGCATTCGCACGTGTCCTCCGCAGTTGTCGCTCTCTTGGTCATGGCATGCCTGACAGCCATTGCGAAGGAGCAGGAGGGAAAGCAATAGAGAAGGAGCTGCAGTGGGTGGAGAGGAAACCGTAAAGTAGAAGCAGAAGTGGATGGAAAGAAAGTCGTAGAGAAGGAGCAAAAGTGGGTAGACAGGGAGAAGGATGTGGAGCTTTTTTATTAGTGGCCTACTTTACCTGGCCGCTACCCCCACGCTACAAAAATGTCCATAATTGACAGCCCGTTAGCGGAAAGCCCCAACCATGCTGGAAATTATTCAGGAAATGAGTGCATAGAGTGAATTCATTTGATTGCTCAATGGACAAATCGGTTAACCATGTATATTCCCGTCGATTGAAGGCATAACCTTGATCGGACGGACTTGGGCACTTCCTTTGACAGTATCAAGCATTCCGTGTGTCCTTTCTTCCTCTCATAGCTTTTCGTAATGGCCAATTCGATGGCTATAAATGTGCCGGAATCGTAAAAAAGATTAGATTCAACAGACAATTACCCGAAGCCGCGTCCCGAAACACTCGTATATCATTGACTTCCGTCAAACCTTTTCAGCTCTCGCTGCGGGGATTCTTTATCGATTTTGTAAACCATTTAGATCTGTTCGCCACACCATTAAATATGCATTCGATGAGCCATCACAGCCCATCTGCAGTTGACCCAAAAAGCCTGCCCCAGAGGTACGCTGTCTGAAGAGGTCTGAGGCCGGGCACAAACAAAATGCACGAATCATTGGGCTGTTCGAATTTTACTCGCAAATGCTGAGCACGGCGCACGGGACATGGCACACGGAAAATGCATCTGCATTTGGCTGCCGAAAAGTTGGGGCTCATTAATAATGCAGCCCGCATATGTGCATATGAATGGCCACACTGGTCCCACCTTCCTCTTCCGGCTGGCCACACCAACTTCCCAAACTTCCCAAAAACTTCCGCTTCCGCTGGCGCACTGGCGCACTGGCGCCGCCGCCGCTACGACGCTGATGGCCTGTGAAAATGAGCTCCGACGTTCATTGCACATTATGGCCCATGTCCTGTTTGCCAGCCACCCTTCTGCCTTGCATAATTATGGGGAGGTGGCTGCATTTTAAGGAGCTCCAACACTCTTACCCACCATCGAAGTTAATAAACAATTTGCACTCCTTATGGCGACTGGGGCCGCTCTGGCAGGCGCATTATTCGTTAATTACTTTTTAATTGCACTGGCAATAGCTCGGGTTCCTTCGAAATTTTTGGGTCTCTACGGCCTTCAGTACGTACACTTATTGTTGCTCCTTACATACTGTACATACATAATTCCTTTATATATCGTACATACGAGTATTCTCGCCATTTTGGGCCGTGTTTTTCTAAGGCTTCCCGTTGCGTCATAGGCGTATCCACTTTGCATGTCGTCTCTCTCCCCCGCATCGACCCCAGGGGGTGGGGCTAACTAAATTAAATTACTTGCCTTTTAGAGCGATTGTCACGATGAGTCATGGCTAAAAGTGTGCAAAGTATCCTCTGCCTCTCACGTTCTGGCCCACTTTTTTTGGGGGAATGACGAAGGTTTCGTTGATTGTCGGGTTGCTACCTGAATTTTGAGTTATTTCCAAGAAGACGTGGCCACTTATGAGGCTTCTAGTTTTTTTTTCCTCTCGAACTTGTTCTAAAAGAGTATTGGGAGGGCGGGAGGGCAAAAATTATTTTGTAGGCTAAAACTTTTTCATAACTTTTGAGTCCATGTTCTATAAGTTCTTTAGGCCATCAAATGGTTCTCATTTAAGTTCTCATCTTGGAAATCTGTTGCATGGTGTGCCACAAATCTCTTTTAAAATGTGAAATCAATCCAACAGCATAAGTCCATTTCCACACAAATGTTATGAGTGAATACTGCCCCACAAGCTCCTTCTGGCCAATTTCCACTCGCACAAAGCGTTCCCCATTCAACTCTTTATGTATAAAGGATATATTTAAGCTGTTAACAAATGTCCTGACTACGTGCTAGCAATACTTAAGAGAAAGATCACAAGAAAACGTTGCCTGCTGCCGGGCCAACTACAAATGCGAGTACATGCTCGTACAAGTGCAAAAACTTGGAACACAATCACGCAGCATCCCACAAAACTCTACCGAGAGAATGGTAGCTGTCCGTCCCTTCGAATCCTCGCCGTCTCTTCGGGCACTTTTTACATTTCGTCACGTCAGAGAGGAGCTGTCAATGCTGTTGTTCTCATCCTCCTCCTGCAATGGGTCTTGTCCTGCTGGTCCATACTGATTGACGGATGGGCTCTGGCTCTGGCTCTGGACTGTTGGCCTGCTGGCAATTGGGGGCAATTTGTAGGCGATGGGCAGCTGAGGCGCCAGCAAGACAATTGCCTGGCTCCGACTATTCCTCCCAAATGGCTTGGCACCATTCGTTTCCAGATAGAATTTCCCCCGCAGCCTGTGAAAAGAATAATGTTGGGTTAGCTTGAGAGTAGAGTTGGATATTCGGTAGCTCCCTTGCCTGGGATCTGCGCCCATGCCCATGAAGGCCAGGCCGTTTCCTCCGTCCCGGCAGACGCCAAATGTCACCGAGGGCTCGCATCGCTTGGCCGGAAAGCCCCGCGGCTGGGCTATGCTCTCCACAAAGTACTCCCAGGCGCGCTGGTGACTGCAGCCAACTGTGAAGAGGACAAAATGGATTGAATATTCGGCCACGTTGATCCAAAACACTCCTCCACTCACTTAATATGCCCAGCCAGCGATTATTGGCAATCTCCTGGCGGGCACATCCAGGCTGCAGTGGCCTTCCTCCATTTGGATAGAAGTCCGCATGACCCATGGCCGTGGGATTGCCCAGGATCCCGCCATCCGTGTGTATGACATCCACGAATCTGGCATCGCTCGGACTGAGACGACGGTTGGAGCTGTTGCCCTCGAACAGGGGCAGGGCCGGATCGAGGGCCGTTATTCTGGGCAGCTTGATGCCCCATTCCTGCAGCTGCTTGCCCGCGAATCCGGCCACCTCAGCGCCCAGGCTGAAGCCAATCAGGTGGATGTGTTTCGCAGAATAGCCACGCCCCACGAGGTAACGCAGGAATCGCGCAATATAGCGAGCCGTGATAGGCAGGTTCTCCACGGAATTCGAGTACCACGGCACCGCTGTCATCGCGCTCCAGTCGATGAGAATGACATTATGGTTGCCCCGCCGCAGGAAGGCTGCAAGAGAGCAGCATATGGATATGCTAATTGACCGTAGAGGAACCCCTTCTGTACGCCATATCGCTTACCATCCTTCAGCTCCTGGCTGCTCTGTCGCTCTCCGGTGGCCGACTCTGAGAATCCGTGCAGGTAGATAGCCATCGGGTAATTAAAATTGAAATTGCTCTGCGCCAGCCGGCCATCGTCGTTCAGGTGGAGCAGCTGGGCCGTGTGGCGATTCCGTCTGAAATGGCATTATCCTCTAGATTCTCCTATCAATTTAGCATTCATGAGCTGCTAAGGCTTACCTGGTATACAGCATAAACTTGATGTCCTCGCGCTCTCTGATCCCGCAGCAGTTGGCGCAGGATCCACGCGGGGCAGCGCTGTAGAAAATGGGCGAACCGGCTAGAGGACAGAAAGGTACATGGGAAATCGATCAGCGACTACAACTTTTGGCGGAAGTGAAATTGTTGTCAAAAGGTAAAGGCGAGCAAATTAATTTGGAGCCACAAATACACAGCTAATTGATTCATTGCTTCATTAACTGGCCGAAATGCCAACGCCAGGTAGCCGTAACAATAACCAGCAGAAATAACAAACATACAAAGAAAACGAAACTGGCCCAAACGAAAACCCACTTGGCCCTGAACTTGAATGAAACGGCGTCGAGTGCGGTGGGGTGTGCTGCAGAGTGGAGTCGAGTGGCGTGGAAAAGTATTCGGTTGTATGGAGAGCAACAATAACAAGAAGCAGTGGCAACAACAACGCGCGCAGCACGTGACGCATACGCCGCGTGTTACGCAGTCGACAAAATCAACAAGACTAGAGGTAAAAGAAGCAAAAACAAGTTTGAATTTCCATATCGATATTCACGCTGCCGCAAGGCGTTCGATTGGGTGGAGGTGGAGGCGTCTACTGCCACTGGGTCAACTGATGGCGATGTGATGTCAATGACGCTGCTGCTGCAGCTGCTGCTGCTTCTTCGTTTTCGCACTGTTTGTTTTGCTACACATATTTTGGGGGCTGCGAGAAGTTCGAATCGTAACGAAACGAAACGGATGCCACATTTGATTAGATGCCAAGCGACAATGCTGATGGGATATGACCTTAGCCAATGCCACATTCATTTGCAATTCTGGCCACTTATCACCTTCCGTTTTTGCTCGACAGCGCTAACCGTATTTGAAGTATATCAGCTACTGAATGAACATTGCATTCGAAATTCCAATTACAGTTACAGTTAAATTATTCTGCTCTCTGTCAAGTTCGAATTTTCGGAGACGCTTTCGATCGTTTGTCTATCTCTGTCCGCAACTATCTCTGTCCTTCCTACTGCCACCGCCTTTGCTTGCCGCTCTTTCTGCATTGAGAGAGCGGGTGAAGGAGAGCGAGAGCGAGAGAAAACCGTTGCATTTCCCGAAGCTCAAGAGACAGTCTTCTTGAAGCGTATGCAAACTTCGTTTCTCTTTTGCGTGTACATCTTCTGCTATTTAGACATAATCCAAATTTTATGTATGTAGCTTAAATATCTTTTATTTATGTAGATTAGCTGCCCAGTTTCGCTGCAGAGCGGAAGAGCTTTTTGTCGCGTTTTATTTATGGGGAATGCTCGTTATTGTCTTAACCATTTGTTTTTTTCTTGTTTTTTTTTTCATTTTCTCTGTTTTGTTTTGTTTCTTTGCTTTGTTTCCATGTCGTTTGCGACGTCATGCCGTGCATTTAATTTGTATTTCTTTTTTAATTATCACGCTGCCGACTTTAATGTAAATATACGTTTGGCCAGCAGTTAATTAGCGGCTATACACGATTGTGATTGTGATTTTTGTGTTGGCTGGTATTCAGAACTTTAGTGAGTTTTTGAGCCGGCTTTATGGTTCTAGATATGATTCCTCCAAATGGTGGCATTGAAAAGTTGTGAAATGTCTTCCACTATTAAACATGATGAACCAAATCACTGAGCAACGATGATATTCAGGAAGAATAAAGTGTATGCAAACACAACACGCTCGGAGGTTTCAAGCTTCCATTCGTCTTCCCTTCGCCTTGGATCGGTTCGGGTCAAGGGAGGCACGGCATTGTGTTACTCCCTCTCTCGTTCCGCTAAAGGGAGGGCCAGAACTTAAGCTTCTCTGCCTACGGATAGTAAGTGCTTTGGACAGTGTCATCCATGGCTTACTCCCTCCCCTTATGCGACCTTCTTTCATGGCTGAATGGGGGCTCCGCCCCGACCTGCCCCAATGCAAGTCAAACATTGGCGAGAGCCAACAATTGAATCGTTTGAGAGTGCGCGTATCAACAAAGACATCAACTTGTTCAAACATGTCCACTACCCCGCCTCCGCTCCCCTGATTTACAAGCCGTTCCACCTTGAACTTATGCACAGAGATGTGTTGTTCGGTCCCCTTGTCCCCTGTTCCCCCATGTGGCAGATACCACACGATTTCCCAGCTGACATTGGGGCAGCAGAATCAATGCTAATAGTAGAAGCCGCACAACAGCGGGCTCCTATTTCCATATTTGAGTGCGATAGGGCGCGGCGTGGCAAGGCGAGGCGTAGCGAGGGGAGGAGGCGTTAACTTACCCAGCAGAAATGTGAACACATTGCACAATGTCGAGGTGGCTGGCAGCACCATAATAACTACTGCAAATATACGTCTACCGTTCAATGAACCCTTTTCCTTCAGATTCGATTTCAGTTTTAATTCACTTTTGAGGCTTTAGAATAAACATTAAGTGTGACTTCCGCATTTGAGTTTTTGGCCGTTTTTTAATGGGTTACGATCGCGATAGAGACGCGCCAAAACACTTTCGAGATCGAGAATCGATAACGAAAGCAACAACAGCGACAACGACGATGGCGACTATGACGACTACGACTACAACGAAGCTCTGTTCTGGCCGAGCGGCGAAGACGGACTGAGCACGACGAACGGCCCGATTCGGCCAGGTAGACTCGCCTGGTCCCGTCCCCCTAGAAAAGCTCTGCCGCTACTCGGACCTCTGTCGCGACTTCTGCTGCCGCTGTGCTGCTCCTCGGAGAAACAGAATTCGCACGGCCCTAAGCAAAAGACTGAGGCAACAAACTCGGCTCGGCTGTGGGCCTGAATGTTCCGTATTTAAATGAGTTAATCAGGCATGCAGGCCAGGGCACTGTCTGAGTTCGTAAAAAGTTTTTAATTTCCTGATTGTCGCGCGCCCAGCGCCCACACCCACGCCCTGAGGGGCATACGCAATGAGCCCGCCAAAAGATCACCTGGGTGGTCGCATCAGGCATCAGGCATCAAGCATCAAGCATCACCTGGCAAAGTTCAGCCGACAGCCCGCTCACCTTGACCAGATGATGTCGACTTTCCGTTTCAATACACTTATCGCCTTTCGATCCGACATCAGGCTTAAGCGGTTCTGACCCATCCTCAGTGGATCGGAGCCACGTCTTGTGTATCTCTTGTCTGTGCGGGTCAATTAGTGTGGCGCTGAGATCTACATTAATCAGACGAAGGGTACCCTTCTTTTGCTTAAAATGAGGATTAGTGACTTCATTAGACAGTTGGTAACTTTGGCAAGAAACCAACGTTTGGCTGAGTACATGTAAGTCTGTGAGGATTTATCTGCCTATGCTCTTTGGGTGGAGAAGGAGAAGGGTATCCGTTATTCTAATTGAGTCTCATCTGGTTGCGGGCGTGCAATTTCGCGGCTATTTCGTCATTGTCTCGACTTTAGATATTGATGTTGTGTGCCCTGAACCGTGAATTTAGATGGGAAGAAGTAAAACCTTGCGTAAAGATTCTTGGTACATCTGCGGTTGATTGGCAATCTAACAGTTGATTGATTTGCCATTGCTTTCATAATCGGCGGAGAGCTAACCAGCAATTAAATCTCTTACATACATGTATATGCATTTCCACAATGAGCCAATTAGTTGGCAAAGACCTTCGCAGTCAAACAACTCGCACGATTTATGCAGCGCCGCTCCGACATTGAGAAGCCATCAAGTGCAAGGGCTAACCCACGCCGCCCACTTCAGCCAAGCGGAACCGCCGCATTGTTGGGCCCCACATGCGAGGTGTTTGGGTTCTACCCATGTTCTAATCTAACCTCAAGAGCGAGCCCATTAGCCACACTCGAAGTCGGAGTGGTGTGTAATGGAAATTGAAATTGGAAATATATCTGAAACTCGTCGAACCACTTTGGACCAGCGAAAAATATCTTAACAACTTCCTTGTGACTCGTGCCTTGGAAAGTTTACGTCGCACAATTCAGATTTTAATTTTCATTTACAGTAAGGCCCAGACAGACACAATGGAAGCCCCAAAAATAGCCAAAAGGCTATTAATATCTCGATACTTAAGATGTTATAAAGTAGTCCATTCAATCAGCGCCTTAAAAAGCTGCTGAATCACAAAATTAATGACGGCGGGATGGGCAACAATGGGCAATTCTTAAGAGATTAAATATATGATCAATAAAATTGGTTATGTTCGGCCTCAGGTCGAACACCCAAGCTGACCTCAGAAGGCGTCTGCGGCGAGAGGGACAAAGCGAATCGAGTTGATAATCGATTTGCATAAAGATTCATTCGCCACACAAAACAGACCTACAGTTAGCCAACGCGAAGATTGCAATCGATGGGTTTATGGGTCGATGGGTTGGAATTTCTGCCGGTGGTGATCTTTATGGGCATGTCAGACGGCTTCCGGATGCGGCCTTCAATAGTTAGTTGGCGCTTGGCTGTCATCGTTTACAGCTAAGCAGCTGTCAAATGAGTTGTCGTCACACCGAGAGCCAAGACTAATAAATGTCTGGGGTGTTTGGTCAATTAATTATACCCCTTGAATGAACAGCTGGATGGGGTATATTAGTGGCAAAGATACGGATGAAGATCTTGGGATTTGGCCAGTCTGAACGTCGCATACTTTCAAGCTCTCCCCAAATAGACCCGAACCAAAGAGTTCCCTTGCATACTTATAGGAAATCAATTCACTCAAGCAATTTTCCTCTCGTTTTTGCAGGACAAATTGCTGAGCAAGCTTGAGGAGGAGAGCGAACCGGATCCGCCCACCTCCCAGGAGGACGAGTGCGTGATCTGCATCAATGCCAGGGCCACCATGCAGACCTCGCCGTGCGGCCACCGCGTCGTCTGCCGGCGCTGCTTCGTGAAGACTATCCAGAGCGCGGTGGCGCAACGACTGTTGCCCCTGCGCTGTGTGATCTGCAGGGCTCGGGTGAACCGACTGACCTCCTCGTCGGGCACCTGGCGCATCCAGGAGTCGGCCAGCAGCTACTCGATGGGCGCCAAGAGCTGGTCCTCGGCTGGCGTGGCCGCTGGCGGGGTGGTGGCCTCCGCCAGCTCCTATTCCATGAACGATGCGCACAGTGGACACCACACGTTCCGCCACCAGCCCACGCTGCACAAGGCGGCGACGGTGGGGCGACATCATCAGGCGGTGCGTGGGACGCGCGGCCGTGTAGTGTCCCAGTCCGACAGCCTCTACTCGATGAGCTCGACAGGATCGGCGGGGTCGTCTCTCTCCGGATACTCGCACTACTCCAAGACGTCTTCCATATCGAGCAGCGGCCCCTGCTCCCCAGCCTCGGCAGCGGCCTCCGGCTCCCATCACCTGGCCCCGCCTTCGCCCGCCACCCACCATCACCCGCATCATCATCACCACAGAGATCCCCATCACGCGTCAACATCCCCCACGCCCTCTGGCTCTTCGGGCAGTTCCCTCTCCCCGCGCGATAATGGAAGCCACTCCCACCACGGTGGCTGTCCCAGCGGCTGCTCGGGAGCTGTGCCCCGCAAGCCCCTCCACACGCTGAGCAACTGCCTCACATCCACATCCGCATCTTCTTCGAGTGGCAGTGGCAGTAGTGGGGGTAGCGGTAGCAGCAATGGTAGCGGCACCATGACGCCCATGCACACCTATCCGGGTCGGAGGCACGTTAAGAATCGTCTGCTGGACATCCAGAACCGCCTGCCGCCCATCAAGGAGCTCCGCAGTCCGGCCAAGGTGCCACACCCCTCGCCGGTACACGTCAGCAATCCCAGGTTTCGGTGAGTCCTCATCCTCCTCTCGGTGGGTCATTGTCTCTCATCTCCCACCACTTCACCACTTCCTTTCAGGTATGCCTCCTACACAAAGTCCAGTACCCACGAGCTGGCCCCACTGCTGCGGGAGGGGGCATCACCGCCTCCTCCACGTCGTCCCAGCCCCATGAACATCCAGCTGAGCTGCACCACCCTGGCCCCGCCACCACTGAAGGCGGGTGGCGCCAAGATATGCCCTGTGACCCCGAAGAACGCGCTGCCAAAGAGCGCCTATGTGATGCCCAAGGAAAAGAAGATAGAGAAGCCCCAGGCAGCAGGCGGCTGCAAGGGTGCTGGTGCTGCTGGCCCATCTAAGGCAACGATTCAGGGATCAGGCAGCACATCCAAGACTGGGACATCTTCAGGGGAAGGCAAGGGCCCTGGCTCTAGCTCTGGCTCTGGCTCGGGAACATCCGCATCCAGTAATCCCAAGCCAGTTTCTTCCAGCTCTTCCAATCGCAGCTTTCCGCTCTTCTCCGCCGGCAGCAATCAGAGTAGGTTTTCAATTTTCCAACCCCAGCCGTAGAGATTCCGGCGGAGATCCGTCGGAGATTAATCCTTTTCCAATTGGTTGCAGGAGAACGGGCTGACAATAAAAAGAACGAGTCTGTGGAGCGCAAGAAGAAGGAGGAGAAGCTCAAGCTAAAGGCAGAGAAGGAGGCCCGGAAGGTGAGTGCGGTATGTCCCCATCCTTTACCAGTCTACCCTGCATTGTTCCGGAGATTCATTGTTATCCCCATTCGACCCCTGACCCCGCTTTGGCAGTTTTTCCATTGCATTGTTTGTAATTGGCCTCGTTCCCCTTTTCGTTTTTGCTTCGCCAAAGTTTTTCATTAATCGCGTGGGTGGAGAGTGGAAATGCAGCAAATGGGGAAGGAGAAAGGGGAGGGGATTTCATCGTCTTTTGTGCATAAATTCCAAAAGGGGGAGAGGAGGCTGCTCATAATTCCGATTTCTTCTTTATGCTTTCCAGTGCATTCAAACAAAGTTATAGCCAACAAACCTCCCCCGACCCCACCCGCACCATCCCATCTCAACTGAATTTCTCATAAGAATTGTGCTTTTTGCAGGAGGAGAAGCGGCTGGCCAAGGAGGAGGAGCGGTTGGCCAAGCTGCACGCCAAGGAGGAGAAGAAGCGCGGCAAGAAGGAGGCCAAGGAGCTGCTATTGGCCAACGACATCAAGAAGTAAACCCAATTTTGGCAAAGCAAACGCATATTTCCAGTTGCAATTCTAGATTTAAGACCATCACCGATTGAATGAATTATAGTAGTATGTATATCAAATCAGATCAGATCGGACATACCCCCACACACACCCATCCGCATTCCGTATATATCGAGCTTGATTGTATTTTAAGGATAATAGCCACGGATCGTTTCAAACCAAGAAACCAAACCATTTTTCAAGAGAAGAGAGCCAAGAAGTACTGTATTGTGAATATCCATACCAGAACACCTCTCTAATGAGTTCCAATTATCCAAAAGATCTTTGAAGAGAACCCAGATAAGAGATCTAAAGAAACAAATTTGGGGAAGATTTAACCAAAAACTATAATAGGAACAATAAGCGTCCTTGGATACACCTACTGCCTAAGATATGGTGTTACTTCTTCTACACAGTTCTGGCATCTGGATTTTTGCAAAGACTTAGCTATCATTATGTTCCTTAGCCTTGATCTATGTTTAGTTCTTTGCCGAATTGTTCAAGTAAATTGTCTTGTAAGTAGCATATTATTTATGGGCTCACTGAGAACTTTCATGGCTCTTCGCCGTCTAGAGCTATGATAAGAGCGTAAGATGGAGAGCTGCCCAACAAACTAAGTCATCGCTGCCTTTCGTTAAACATTGCCTCAGCCCATTTATCTCATCATCAACTTAAAGGTTGTTGAACAAATATCGACTAGAACAGATTCTGATAAGGTGGAAGATGCAGATACTCCTCAATTATATCTTAAAGAAGAGAGAAAGAGAGAGAGAGAGAAAACCTTTAACTTTCCAATTTCCAAATAATAGTTTTTACTACTAATGAAGAACTCCCCCCAATTATAATAGTCCCCAATAGGATGGAAGCAATGATGATACACCCCCAATTCAAACTATAGAACTATAAACAATGACCATGTTAGAAAAACTTACGAATGTTAGAGCCAAGCTATAGCAAAAGTGAGCTGCAATGATCCGGATATATGTACATGTACTATACATATATACTCGTACAGATATTTACATAACTTGTTGACTAACAAATTCTAAATGGGAAGCATATTACAGTAGTTTTCATATACCCTCTATATATATATATATACATACTACTCGTATGTTTGTATGTACTATGTGTATTGTATACCTATACCAATATCTACTATATCTCCATACCATACCAATATTGGAAACTGTTCAAGCGTCAAAGATAAGCAATGTTTCGATGTATGTATGTATATGTATTAAAAGATTGTTTAAAAAACAGTAAAACGATTCAACCCAATAAAGAATCAATTATGTTGAGGACTGGTCCTTGATTTTCACTTGGTTCGGGGTCTGGTCCGCGTTCTGGGCCTGTCTCTCCTTGCCCTTAAGACAGCTGTTGAATACCTTGGCGAATATGTAGGGTAGCTCGCCGCGGCACTTCAGATTTCCCAGCTTGTGCAAGGCTCCAAAGTCCAGGCAATCGATGTGATCATCGCCATTGCAGTCCTGCCCGTGCTTGTACATATAGCTCTGGATCGTATTCGCCGCACAGAGGGGCTGATTGACACAATTGATGAAGGCTAAAAGAGGATGAAGCACATTAGTCGTCGGCTTGGGGGAAAGCTGGAGTACTTACCTCGCTTGGACAGCGGAGTCTCGTTGGGCAGCGTTAGTTTTCCTCCCTCCACCCAATATCCCTCGGTTATCCGAAAGATGCCACATGCCCCGTTCACACAGATCGCTGTGTCATTGCAACCGCTCATCGTCTCGCAGAGGCACTCCAGGCAGTCTTCCGTGACGGGTTTGTTTTCCACTGAATGCGAGAGATCGAAAGCCAAAGGCAGCGATGGAAATTGGCGGATGTAAGTCTGTGCATACTTGGTATATATACTATTCTAATGAACTGATCCGGTTTCAGTTTACAATGGATTACCATAATTGTATAGCACTCTCCCATACATACTCGTAGTGTGCCACAAATAATTGTTTTTACGCGCGGTATTCGCAGAATGCCAGGGTATATTCGACTATTTTCTAGTTTCCGTGTCTACACCTCTGTCTGTATCTGGTCAGACGAAGATTGTAATGTACTACAACGTTCCGGCTTGTTTCTAAAGCGGCACAGTGGGGCAAGTGGTACGATGAGTGCACTTACCTGCATGGCCGGGAACACTGTCCAGCCGTAGCCACAACAGCAGCCACAAACTGGTGAGTAATTTGAGACTGGCTAACATAGTATCTCAAACTAAACTCCGATGGATTTTTAGACGAGAACCTGACCTGACGTCGCCGTGTTTACTGCACAACTGATCTACGCTGATCAACCGATCTGTTGTCTATTAATCGAGAGGCTGGCTATTTGCAATGCAATTTTCTGACACAAATTTCGCGGACTCCTCCTCATAAATTAAATACTAAATACTAGAAGCTAGAAACTAGATATTATTGGTTTCCCAGCCGCGGATTATGTGGACGACTGTCGCTGCTGTTCCCGCTGCGCCCTTCTCAGGCACCGCTTGAAGGTGTTCTCGTAGTTGTAGGGCATGTCGGCTTTGCAGTTGAATGGACCCATGTAATGGATCGCGCCATAGTCGTAGCAGTCCTCCTGCTGATCGTCATTGCAGTCCTGTCCGTACTTCACCATGTAGTTCTGGAGAGTGTCCGCCCCACAGTGCGGATCGTTGGCGCAGTTGGTAAACGCTGTAGCGGTAAATCATGGATGATGAGATCCCCTCCCTCCCAATGGCGAATGTGCTGTGGTTAACTCACCGCTGTCCGTTACGGCTGTGTCACCCGGCACTGTCAGTCGTCCCGCATCGACCCACTGATCCCAGGTGATCCTGAAGATGCCGCAGGCACCGTTCACGCACACAGCCGTGGCATTGCAGCCGCTCAATGCCTCGCACATGCAAGTCAGACAGGTCTCCGTGATCGGTTTCGGGCTCTCCGCCTGAACCAAGCCCAGAGCCAAAAGAATTATCAGCGTGTATTTATTTGTGGACATGGTAAGCCGAATATTCACTACCGATTCAATGCGTTGCTCGACCATTCAGTCACTGAACGCTCGCAGCACTGACTATAGATTTATATTGGCCTGCCGAGCCGAGAACCAGTTCAATATATACTAGTCAATGGGGTCGTTGTAATGGGTGTGGAATAGGAAGTGATTTAGTCTGCTCTGATCCGTAGGGGAGATTCCCCGCGATATTTATTTGATGCATAACAAACTCTGTGTTCCGGAAGATCACTCGAGACCCTGATCTTCATAGTTCTCGATGCACTCATCGAAGACGCTCTGGTAATTGTATGGCAAATCCGCCTGACAGCCGTAGGCCCCCAGCTTGTGGATCCTCGCATAGTCATGGCAATCCATCTCGCCATCGTCATTGCAGTCCTGATTGAATTTCTTCATGTAGTTCTGAACCAGATTGGCGGCGCAATGCGGATCGTTGGCGCAGTTGATGAAGGCCCGCTCCGATTCGGGATGCTCCCCGTCGATGGTCAATTTGCCGGCGTCCACCCAGTAGGCCCAGGTGATGCGAAAAATGCCGCATGTGCCCTTCTCCGGGCTGGTGCAGATCCTTGTGGCATTGCAGCCGCTGATGGCCTCACAGATGCACGTCAGGCACAACTCCGTAACGGGTTTGTCGATCACGTGACCTAAATAGCAGTTGTTAGACCATATAAATATATGGGTTTGGTTTAGGACTAACCTTGACTCTGGACCAACGAAGGCGACACCGCCAACAGCAAGCATAGCATATATTCCACCTCAAAACTCATTCTAATGCTCTTAATGCTCTTCAACTTGGTTCAAACAGTTCCGCACCTAAATCGCAAATGGTGCCAGCAAATCCAACAGCCAGCTCTCAAGTCTCCCGGGTCTCTCCCCACCAGTACCGGTTTCTAAGGCGCATCCAAACGAATCTCTGCCAACAACAGCCATCGCTAAAACTAACTAATGCGGGAATTACCAATTACCTGCTACCAATCGAATGATCGGTAGTAGATGCGAGTGATTGGAAAGAAATACCCTGAACCGACCGGATATACATATTTCTTGACCATTCCGGAGAGCTGCTACTCTACGGGCATGTAGTAACCACAAGTAACTACATGTCGTGACAGAGACACCTGCCGACGAATTCGTGCGAATGTAAAAACTTCCATTTATTTCCGCTGAATGTCGCCAGTGTTGTCAACGGTAATTTAAAACTGATTTCATTATAAAAATATCTCGCAATAAAAGCTAAATTTCGTGTTGCTTTACCATTATAGTTTTAATATCAATCTCAATCTCACAATCTAGCTCCAATTCAAATGCATTGCCATAAATTAGTATTTTAAATATTAGTTATCGTTAATTATTTGATGCGTATGTTCCCTACTCTTGCGCTCAAGGTCCAGAGCGAACGTCCAATTGCTGGAACGAGTTCAGGCAGCTCTGTAGGCTGGTTTGGTACTGATAAGCCAGCTCCCCACCGCAGCCATAGCCCCCCAACTTGTGAATAGCAGCGTAGTCGTAACAGTCGATGCCCCCATCTTTGTTGCAGTCCTGCCCAAACTTGGTCATGTAGTTCTGGATGGTGTTGGCCGCGCAGTAGGGATCGTTCACGCAGTTGGCATAGGCTGAAAAGGAGTTTAAGCAAGTTAAGAAGAAGAACGATGGCGAAGTGCGGCAAACAGGCTTACCATCTTCAGACTGGGGGCTCTCGTTTCCCAAGGTCAGCTTGCCTCCATCCGACCAGTAGGCCCAGGTGATGCGAAACAGGCCGCAGACGCCGCCGCCGCAGAATCGTGTCTGATTGCATCCGCTGATGGCCTCGCAAATGCAGCCGAGACACACATCCGTCACCGGCTTATCTGTTTTGGGGGCAGAGGGCAGGCGAATTAGTTTGAGATCAGGCACGCGATTAGAAACGAGAACCACGTAAACAGAGTAAACAAAATAAAACTCGAATTAACATTTTTACCCACCCATGTCATCGCTTTATTCAGGGCGTTCCGTAATGTGCGAGTCTTGAGAATGATTTCGAACCAAGATCGTTCGAATTTCAAACTCATAAAATTTCGAAAATATATAAACGCATTTATAATACGACAATATTGTATTATTATAAGAACGTGAAAAAACAATTCCGATGGTTGTACGCCCATGAACCTCAGACAAAGCTCCATCGTATCTGCTCCGCCAGTTTCAGCCTCCGACTCTCTGCCGAACTAGTTTTGCAACTTTCAATGGCAACATTGAGTTGAGGCATCTCTATGCCAGCCCCCCGTAGGCGAAGATGAGTCAATATTTTCAGTGTTATCAAGAACTGTTGTTCTTGTAATTTAATTATTTATTTTTCCACGAACAGCGGGAATTTGAAAAGCGGAGGAGGTTGTCAGCATGCGCCAAATTCTCTGTGAGAACACCCTATCAATCATCTTTATTCACCCACGTAATCTCTTCTATGAGTTCACTGAACTATGCAATACATACATATGTAGTCTTGAAAGTCGGAGAAATCGGGTCAAGATTTTAAAATAGACTCCAGAAATTTAAATTGCTTGCATAATTTTACTTTTCTTATTGCTGAGATTTGATTTACTCGGGACTAGTATAGAAAAATTGGGAATTTCCAGGCACTAGAGATAACACACACTCAGGCAAAGATAATGCGAATTGTTTGCTCACAAATAAACGTCATTTAAGCGGAAGGGAATGTATTGTCACATCACGAAGGTGGGATTTTTCAGGTTATTCCGAGCTAAACAATTATTTTCGAAATTCAATTAATTTGTACATCCTTTTTCATGGAGAGTCCACAGTTTAAATTGTTTTATCTCTAATATAATCAGCTACTTATGCAACTAATTATTTAATCGAATACATATCCTATGAGCTCACCCTGGAATAATTGTGCAATACACGATGCAGGTGATTGATAGCTAATATTACTACAAGACATTTTTCAAGCGAATTAATTTCCGTCTAATGTAAGGGGGGCTACACAAATCGGAAGCGATTTCAATGGCAATGCCGTGTTATTGAAACCACCGCAGTCAATGGCCCGGCTCGTTCCTAATGATAGATGCGCCAGTCTCGCATACGTATTCGATACCCGCAGTATTTAGTTGGATGCAAATACGAACAGACTTGTTGGGCAAATGCATATAGAGCTGAGAAATCCCTCTAAGAACGAAACATGTCTTCGCACAGAACAAAAGACACAAATATTTATACAATTGCTAATTAATGTTAATGAAATGCACGAATCCCGCACCCGAGACGAGCAGGTATTCCAAAGCAAAACTCCACTAAATGGGTAACAAAACCGAACCAAAAACAATAACCAGAATATAAGCTAATCTCTCAATATGATACAATTCCGGCTTAAATATATTTGACTCACCCTGCGCCTGAATAAGAGCAACCAGTCCCAGGCACAATAAAGCACCAAACACCAAAGTGCAGCACAATTTGTTGGCAGCCATTATTAGCAGTTTTTATTGTCCGAAAAAGATTTGTTTAAACCGGATAGCACAATAAAGTGTATCTCTGTGATTTTATTTTAGCAACCGAACGAACGCTTTCGCGCTTAACGGACAAGTGAGCTTGCAGCGGGCCGTGCTACACAGTTTTGTTGAGCAAAAGCTTACTGAAAGCTTCCGAACGAAAGACTCCCGCTGAGAACTGGGCAGAGAGAACTGCTCATCAGAAAGAGAGACACACAGATACTATGGTAAATGTTTGTGAATACACTATTTAAGAGAGTTTATAAATTTGTAGTTGCTTCGCCTTTGCTTGGATTTATTCAAAATAGTAAGAATCTCAGTTTAGATCTTGTTGAAGGCAGCAATATCGACGGACTGCACAAAGTCCTCGAACTCCTCAATCTTCTCCTGCAGAAGATCGATGGACACCTTCTCGTCCTCAATGACGCACATGATCTGCAGCTTTTGGATGCCATAGCCGACTGGCACCAATTTGGATGCGCCCCACAGCAGACCGTCCATTTCGATGGTGCGGACATTATTCTCCATCTCCTTCATGTCGGTCTCATCATCCCATGGCTTGACATCGAGCAGCACCGACGACTTGGCAATAAGGGCGGGTTTCTTCGATTTCTTGGCGGTATAGGCAGCAACACGCTCCTGCTTGATGCGCTCGGCCTCAGCGTCGTCCTCCTCGTCGTCGGAGCCGAATAGATCGACATCGTCATCGTCGTCAGCAGCTGGCTTGGCCGGAGCAGCCACTGTGGGTTTGCCACCAGCCAACTGAGGCAGGGGAGCGCCTGTCCAAGCGGAGCGCTCTCCGGCCTCGAAGGAGGCAATGTGGCGGTACCAACGTGCAACGTGGGCGTAGTCTCCAGCTGGAGCCTTACCCAGGGCATCGAACACAGACAAATCGGCCTTGCTGGGTGTGTATCTGTGGCGGAAAATAAATTACATGAGCGTCAAAGTGAGCAAAAAGAAATCGCCGACGTGTGCGGTTCTCACATAACCTCACTTCCTGACGCCGCGTGCTAATGCTTACCCGCTGATGTAGCTGCTGTTGGCCAGGAAGTTGTTCAACTCCTTTAGTCCCTGTGGGGTCTTTACATCACCGAAAGCCATTTTAGTTTATTTCTTAATCTGAATTCGCGTTTAAAAAAATCAATGCCCGCGTGCACGTACCGACGAAAAAGGAAAGAGTGTGACCGCGGATTTTTCCATAAAATGTACGGTCGCACAAAAAAAAACTTAGCCCACTTAACCCCCTCTATTTAAACAGGTGAACAAGTTTAGTTGAATTTTCGATGAAATATTTAAATACCCCCTTGGTCTACAATGGGTTAATCGTGCTCCGTCAAGAATTGAAAACCATATTCTTCGATTTTGACATTCGATTTTATATTACCAGCTAGCTCGGACTTCCATACCTGAACACATAATTATATCCGATTGATTCATTTATTTTCTATAAGACTAGCTAATTTTAAAGACTCCCAATTATTGATTGTTTGTAAGTGAGTGATTTATCGTATTTATCCCAGCAATTCGAATTGAAACAACAATGTCTTCATTCTTTCTTTCATTTTTATAAACAACTTACGGCTTATTCTTACATCTAAATAATTTGTTCTAAAATAGCAACATTTGACCAAACTCTAACCTAGCTCTGGCTAAGACCAACGCAGTTGGTACTTAAGCTTTCTCAAATGAATGCGCGTCTTAAAGACAACATCCCACAGAGGACTGCTGATACCATATCCCAGGTCCTGGTGCGTAAAATGGTGTTGGTAATGATATCGTTTCATATGGACAATGTGCCTGAAAGATGGATTGCCGTAATGTAGGTAATAGTGCATCATGTCATAACACAGGTAGCCGGCGAGAGCACCTGATAGGACAACTCGCGGTTGGATGAGAAAATAACTAAGTGGGTAATAAATAAGCGTAGCAAGAATGGCACCCGGAAGTGGGGGAAACACGAGGCGCATGGGATCGAAAGGTACTTTATGATGCAGGCCATGGATCATGAAGTGAAAAGTGCATATCCAGGGCCCACTGTTGCTCTTTAGTTTAATATGAAACACCCAACGATGTAGAGTGTACTCCAGAAATGTCCACAGGAGCACGCCGAACAAAAAGTAGCCAGTGACACACGCAAGCTGTAATATTTGATAATGATTAAGAGATTGTCATTAATTGGTAAACAAATATATGCGTACCTGACTTTTGTCATTCCAACTGGTGTGAATGTCCTCCCACGCACACCGTATAATGACGGGAATCCAGAATATGGGCACCAGCCACCAAGGCGTCTTGGTCAACATTTCCAAATACCAGGGGCCGAAGAGCCGCAGTGGCCTGTCTACTGGCTTGTGCACCCACTCATCGTAGCATTTCGTTATGTTGGCGATTTGCGGCAGCATGGCCTTTGACCAATCAACCAGGTGCTGAAACGAGTTACAAGTGTTTTTAAATATGGCGCGCACCATCCAGTCGATAGTATCGATAACCGAACTTGAATCGGGTAAGGCTCTCTTTGAAACCTTTTTTTACGCAAAATTCAATAAAAGCAAGTATTTAAAATAAACCCGTCAAGTAGTAAATAGGTTAATTATTTGGATATAACTATGTGGCTAGTAATATTCCACGGAATATCAAAATCGAGGGATATGTATAATATAACTTAAATTCGTCAGTATATTAACGGTATATTTTTAAAATGAGACGGTGTATTTTGCTATATTTCTGAGGGTCGGACGGTATATTTTAACGATAAATCCGCGGTCACACTGATCAAAAACTCAAATTCAACGACGCAGCGCGACTACCTGCGATAAAGCATTCTATATTTTAATAGCAGATTCATAATACTACACAGTGCCCACTGCACTTAGTTATACTATAGTCGGAATAGAATATGTCAAATACATCAATTCGTCCGATACCTACGCTGAAGGGGATTTTTTCAGTGCCGCGTAAGATTTTTCTCGAAACTTGTACGGTCATGGCAACCGAGGTATAATTTGTTTTGGTAATTTTATTGCAGGAGCAGGAGCTAATCAGGGCCGCAACTTTCTTAAAGAGAATAAAGTGAGCTTGCGCTCGCTGGAGAAATCAACAAGTGAAAAACTAGCAGCCAAGGAACCAGTGCGTCCCAAATGGATGCCACCTATGCGCCGCGCTGGCAGCGAGGTACGGGAATCGAAAACAGGAAGACCCCCGGTGTCCAGACAAAACACCCAGGAAACCAGTCTGCAACGCAACCGTAACCACTCGCGTTCCCATCACCAATTGGGTGTGGCTGTTCCAGATGCTGGCGAACGTTTTGACGGCTTGGAATCGCGCAATCCTATGTGCGATGACTCGTCGGTGGAAGCACAGAAAGATTTTGAGCAGTCACCGGACAAATATTCAGAACGCTGCAGCTCTTGCGGCACCCAACGCAGCTCCACAAGCATTGGCATACAGACAGAAGATATCACAGATGAGCTCTACCTAACAAATGCCTTAAAAAAGTAAGAAAAGCAGCAGCAACCCATACCTTAACGTACTCTATTCTTGCTATTTTAGATGCAGTTTTGATGGTGATTCTATGCTGGATGACCACCCCAATAAATATGACAACAATTACAGACGGTCCTCCAATCGTTACGATAATAACGAAAACGAGCATCTTCAGCCCAGTCGGTTCAACATGAATGAGTTGAACACAATGATACCCTTACCCGACGATGATCTGAGAACTGAAGTTGCTTCGGATGAAGAGGCTCCGCTTAGTGCCCGCAGCCGCTTTACAGTGGCCACAATGGCGTCAAATGCTAGCACCACGTCCATAACATCGAAGCGTCGCGAGCACAAGCTGGGATGTGAGTATATATAGGGGAACTCGGCGGCTCGATGGCTAATCAAGCTTTGTTTTCAACAGCACGCGACGAATTGCGTCTTCCGCGCTACCTGGAGAAGGAAAAGCGCGAAAAGGCCGCAGCCAAGGAGCTTGCCGATGCACGGGATCCGGACTGTCCACACGGACATACTCTGCTCTCGGAGGAGGATCGTGTTGGCCACTTGAACAGCGCAAAGAAGCGTAAGTCTTACAGATAGTATCTTAATTTTGCATATGTTTCAATACGGTTCGCTTGACAGGCTATGATGGTCTAATCAGTGAGCTTAATCACATGCCTATGACCGCCCAGACTCTGCGGGTGCGCAACCGCAAGGCGGAAATCGACAAGGAGCTGGGTATCGTAGATGAGGAGATACGCGTCTACTCCAAGCCCAAGGTATACATCAGCTCTAGCAAATATCAGTAGCTCTGATGGCTGTACTCGCAACATCCCAAAGAAGTCTTTGCATCAAATGACTGTTAGTTCTACGATCTCCCTAAAAACTATCTACTATGACCTCCGCCGATCATGTGCCTTAAGGAGTCTTTATGAATGCATGAATCTAGTCTTGTGTTAACTATATTTAAGAATAATTTCGATGTCATCAATGGAGACAGTCTTATGAATGCAACCAACTGAAGACTCCAGTAAACACAACAGAATTTCTACATTAAATAATAATCTAAAAAAAACTCACCTCCATGCTCTCATCCAATTGATTGTTGTTTTTGTCCTCGGACTCGTTCGACCGCTCCTGTGAGTCCTGGCCATTGTCTATTCTTCGAGCCTGATGTCGAGGTTTGGTCATGGGAATACGAGGGTCCTCAGATTTTACTTTGTACTCCTTCATCAGATACATGGCCGCATCCGAGTGCGGTGGGGCCTTCATGAAACGTGCTGTCATATCTGCCTGATTGAGACCGTTAAGAGTGTTGATGCCACCCGGATGCTTGTGCATGAACTCGGACAGATCATAGTACTCCTGACGGTATTTCACGATAAACCCAGCATCCGATCCCTTGGGCGTATCCATTGCGATGAGGTTCGATTCGGGAACTGAAATTTAAAAATGCGGTCAGATAAGACTACTATATAACCACTACTACTACACCCAATACTGTTACAGATTCCTAGCTTAATAATTACTTTGCGTGCCATCGTATAGCACGTTACCATGATTGTATTGTTAAATTAGTTATCGGTTGTATCGGACACGGTCAAATTAACTAATAACTTCAAATATAAAAATGTATTCCATTCCTCAAACGGAAAGTACATATGTTTTTATCCATCCAGTTTCCCTTTAATCTAAGCAATTTTTTCCACTATACATAATATAAATGGCGGTATTGGCTATTGTCCTCTGCCGTTGGCTTTTCTTGATTGCAGTTGAGAATAAAATATTTATGAAAATTGGTAGGTAGAGCAGCTAGCTGCTTTCGATTGATGGGGCAGCAGCTTCGACCAAGAAGTGGGTTTGCTTTGATTCCAAAACACCCATCGGGCGAAATCTAGACTATAGCAGTGCAGGACGCTATTTATATTCTTTAAGTAATATATATAATTACAGGGACTGGCCTGCCATTATTGGCAATGCAATGCATTGCTACAGAGCCCGTGTGAACTTGGCATTCTTCAACTCAGACTTTCTCAGTGTTTGCCAGATGTTTCATTCCTCAAATGAGTTCAACCCTGAATTCAAATAGACATTTCCATTCTAACTGCAATCCGCGATACGAGTATCTGTTTCTGTCTACGCGCCAAACTAAACGTCGCCGTTATACTGCCTATACCAAAATAAATATTTCATATATACTCGTATGTAGTTATGAGTAAATCCATACACTCTTATCATCAACTGATATTGTAGGGGTTGGGTCTATTGGGAAAGCTTGTAAGTGCCTGGATTTGTTGAGAACGAGGACGAGTTGTCGGGTCGTTTGTCAAAGTCGGTCTGGGTAAGCCCACGGGAAGCACGCATAGACAGGTGTAGGTACAGGTTGTCTGACTCAACCGATCGGCCAGTGCATCTGCGTCACATATGATTAATAGCTGAGGCACTATCTGACATGTATACAAATGTGGCATTATCTAGCGGATGCCATATCGCTCTGGGTTATTATGCTCTTCTCCCAGGCCCATCGAACTCAAACAAACAAACACATGCCACTTCAGAGTATACACGCGGTTCTTGTGTAGCTTGTAGTTTCGACAGTCTCCACCTCTGTCCATCGGGGTTAGCTGGGGCCATATAAGTATGTATGTATATGGGGTATATCTTTGTTGACGGTCAAAGGGTGTCTCTCACTATCTTATCACTTGTGGCTCTAATCATTATAGTTATTGAACAATTCCTTATTAGGGAACCCAGTTTGCACATTTTGTATAAGTATTTCGAGACAAACTTGAACGGCATAGATAGATAATACGCCACAATAGCCGCAATCCTTTGGCAAAGTGTTTAAAAGTATTAAAAACACAACTTCAACATTAGTGAAATTATTTATTTATTAAAGACGAACCAGCTTGGGGTCGGAGGAACTCCTCGAACAATGTGAGGGCGACTCAAGTACGGTTTCTGGAACCACAACCGCACGCAATGCAACGCAACTGGCAACTAAACAACTGGCCCACCCACCCAGCCCTAAGCCGATAGTGGCAGCGGCAGCGACAACCGCCCCGCTGCAGCTTGTACTCAGGTTGGTATTATTAGTACCACTGTTGGCAGTACGAGGTGTACAATATAGTTCTGGCTCTGCCAGAAGATAGCCGCACCGAGCCCGAGCGCCGATAAGCGATAAGATAAAGTCTTCGGGCTGGTAGTTTGTCCAGTTCGATTCTCCTGGCCACAGAGAGTGAAAGTTCGTTGGATGGTGCTGGTTCATGCTTACGCGGAGCCTTATCTAGAGATTTGCAAGACATAATATAGTTACTATCGGCGTGTGTTCCAATTTCGGAATACACACCTGATGTGTGCATGTAGATTTTTGATAGCGGCAGGCAGGTGAACTTCTAATTTGGGGTGCTCTCAGCCAGGTTCGGGTTTGAAGCAGATTCGTTATCTGGATGGCATAGCTATGCTAAAAGTCAATACGAAATGAATCACGATGTGCCAGGGGCTTTGGTTTCGGGCATTGGAAGTGACTCAATCCCATAGAGAGATAATACAAATATCTTTCGATTCATGGCCAGATAAGCATGTCTATAGTGTAGCATTTTCAGTGCTTCCCCCTGAGAACGTCAATCAATCAAACTCCAACTAACTGCCTGATTCAGAGATGCCAATGTGCGATAGGGTAAAGCCACAGGTACACAGATATGGCTTCGGAATTACATGAGAGACTGAGGACTGGAGTCAGGCATAACCGCGGAGCAACCCACTTTGTGCCATACATTCATATGTACATATATGTATGATCTTGCCACACAACCGGAACTACGAAGACTAGATACAAATCGCCATTAGAGTCCCGTTTTCTCCACTGCTCAATCACTTAATCCGGATGAAATAATTCTTCGCACCAGCTAAATTCATTTTTTAATTAAAATACCCTGGTGCTCCAGTTAATTTATGAGACCATTCGTGTCGGGGCAAGAGCACACGCAGACCCGGCACCGCCAGAAGTGTCATTCTGTGCCAACAACTTGACGTTGAAGCGCCAAGCCCAGTCGGGCCCTTTGCACAGCCTTGGCTCTCGAGTGCGGAGTACAGAATGCACGAACGAGCTCTATCCGAAAATTCTCGGAGGGAATTCCATTTGGTTCGTTCGAATGGCTGGACTGAACTTCTCCTTGATAAGTGATGGCCGAACGGTAGACTAATTACAATCCAATACGTTAAACATATCACTATCAATCAACCGAATGAAACCGTTCAATATTACTTCATAATATACCACTAGTGGATTATAATTATGGAGGGAGTGATATTCAGGGAGTGACTGTCATTAGATGGTCCAAACATTAGCGCCATTTGAATATTCTTTGATATATGAAACCGGGATACGAGTAGTGGTATTATAAGGCTGTGCTAAAGTTGGCGGTAAATCTACAAAAAAATATGTTTGATTGGGGAGAGTAAAGTTTGTATTATTAGAAACGTCCTATCTAAAGTACCTTTTACTGCCATCAACGATACGATACCAAAGAAATAACCATTAGATATAGTGTATCTCATAAAATAGTTTGTATGTAATCAGCGCCGAAGAACCCAAAGATCCAAACGTATACTTAGAGTCATCGGAATTCACAATGCACCGCCTTATCTTATCAAGGAGCGTCACTGAATTTACATTGCATACCCTTAGGCGGTTCCTTGGTTACATTTATCAATACTTTAATGGATTGGCTAGCATTCCCCGATACTCCCGATGACGTCCAAGGGAAACGGAACCATCAATTGCACATTCGTTTCTATATGTTTTTCAGATATTCGTCCAAATAATCTTTAGCGTTTAATAACGGAAATATACTCATAATTGCCTTACTACTTGGCAGATTCTCAAATATATGTATTCAATAGTGTGGCTGTTCCAGATGCTGGCGAACGTTTTGACGGCTTGGAATCGCGCAATCCTATGTGCGATGACCCGTCGGTGGAAGCACAGAAAGATTTTGAGCAGTCACCGGACAAATATTCAGAACGCTGCAGCTCTTGCGGTACCCAACGCAGCTCCACAAGCATTGGCATACAGACAGAAGATATCACAGATGAGCTCTACCTAACAAATGCCTTAAAAAAGTAAGAAAAGAAGCCGGCAATGAAAGCAGCAGCAACCCATACCTTAACGTACTCTAATCTTGCTATTTTAGATGCAGTTTTGATGGTGATTCTATGCTGGATGAGCACCCCAATAAATATGACAACAATTACAGACGGTCCTCCAATCGTTACGATAATAACGAAAACGAGCATCTTCAGCCCAGTCGGTTCAACATGAATGAGTTAAACACAATGATACCCTTACCCGACGATGATCTGAGAACTGAAGTTGCTTCGGATGAAGAGGCTCCGCTTAGTGCCCGCAGCCGCTTTACAGTGGCCACAATGGCGTCAAATGCTAGCACCACGTCCATAACATCGAAGCGCCGCGAGCACAAGCTGGGATGTGAGTATATATAGGGGAACTCGGCGGCTCGATGGCTAATCAAGCTTTGTTTTCAACAGCACGCGACGAATTGCGTCTTCCGCGCTACCTGGAGAAGGAAAAGCGCGAAAAGGCCGCAGCCAAGGAGCTTGCCGATGCACGGGATCCGGACTGTCCACGCGGACATACTCTGCTCTCGGAGGAGGATCGTGTTGGCCACTTGAACAGCGCAAAGAAGCGTAAGTCTTACAGATAGTATCTTAATTTTGCATATGTTTCAATACGGTTCGCTTGACAGGCTATGATGGTCTAATCAGTGAGCTTAATCACATGCCCATGACCGCCCAGACTCTGCGGGTGCGCAACCGCAAGGCGGAAATCGACAAGGAGCTGGGTATCGTAGATGAGGAGATACGCGTCTACTCCAAGCCCAAGGTATACATCAGCTCTAGCAAATATCAGTAGCTCTGATGGCTGTACTCGCAACATCCCAAAGAAGTCTTTGCATCAAATGACTGTTAGTTCGGAACCATCAATTGCACATTCGTTTCTATATGTTTTTCAGATATTCGTCCAAATAATCTTTAGCGTTTAATAACGGAAATATACTCATAATTGCCTTACTACTTGGCAGATTCTCAAATATATGTATTCAATAATAAAGCTACAGCCGATCCCAAACAATTTGGGCATTCTGGATGGATAGGGGAACGAAGTTGGGAAAACATATATTATGCGAGGAGGAGCATCTCCAACTGTGCGCAGTTCCTCCATTTGGATACCCACAAGTAATTCATAATTTCTCATTTCTCAGCCATGTGACACAGCGAAACCTGGCAGGGCCCGCCACTAGTATTTTGTAACAAAAACCGGCAACTGATAACTGTTTATTATTAGTAATATTAGGCTTTATTCGGAGGAGCCCGTTTTGTTTAACGTTTACAGTATATATATTAATAGCTTAAGACTAAGTTCAAATTCATCCATCAAAAACCATATATGTATGGTTATACTTTTCAACACACAAATCGATTCAATGGAGGATGTGACCCTTCAGTGGCCATTTCCGTTGGCGGCCAACTTGGTGCCATTGCTGTGCCCATTGGCATGCAGCTTACCTCCGTTGGTGGAGGACTCCACGGCACATGGCTGACCCAGTAGCTTGGCCCGCTTCACGGGCGGCTCATTCGTGATGGTGGCAAAGTCGAACTGAAGGAAACAAAAAGTCAGATAGAATATTAGGAGTGGATGGAGTAAAATGATTCGGTATGTACTCACGCGCTGTTCCAGAGTCATGTGGGAAATTGGCGGAAGTCCGATGCAGCCGCGCAGGATGTTTTCAATGGCAGCACGCTGGCGGAACAGCGAGTTGACCACTTGTGATCCCTGGGGAACAAGCGGGGCCTTGCACAGATAGCTCAGCAGCGAAAGGACCGGCTTGAATGGCACCCAGGAAGCAGACTCCTTCTCCGCGCTGCGCAGCTGGATTCGTGTACTCAGCTCGCCCAAAATAACCAGATCCAAAATAAGGGGTGTGGCCAGGAGCGAGTCCTCGCAGGTGTTGTGGATTACCAGAGTGTTGTGGCCACCCATCATGATCTCGGAGGTGTACTCGTCCATGGCCCGCTTGCTGTCACCCACATAGGGCAGGTATTTGATGACAACCACATGGTCGGGATGCTCGTTGGCGCCGTAGAGCAGCCTATTGGAGGCCACCATATCGTCCACCACATTGCTCTTGGATATCTGCCGGCGGAGGGGATTGTTAGTCACAACAGAGGGACAATAATTGATCAACATCAGCCTACCTCCTTGGAGCGGAACTGCTGGGGAGCAGACAAGTTCTTGCCGTCGTTGTTGCCAAGGTGATTGTAGCTGGCAATGGAAACTGGCTTGATGCCGGCACCCACCAGGAAGTCGACCAGCACACTCTTGATCTTGGTCTGGCCGGACTTGAAATCGTCGCCGGCAATGAATACGTTCTTCTCCTCGGCCAGCTGGATGAGACCCGGCACAAAGGTGTTTTGCGGCGAGCCGTTGATGTAGGTGCACTGCGGGGGAGTCCAAGAGGTTGAGTTCAAGATCACATCAAGTAGGCAACGAGTGAAATACTTACACCCTCGGCTACGCTGGCCATGGCAAAGATGGTAGACGGCGAGACCTCCGAATGGTTGGCCTTGAGAGAGGCAAGCAGCTCCTGGCTGGTGGTGTTCAGACCTGGCTGCACCTCAGAGAACCGCTCGGTATTGGCCGTCCAGAGGACAATCACGGAGTCGACGCCGCTGCGCTGCTTAAAGTCGCGGATGTCGCGACGGATCTGCTCGTACTGCTCCTGTCTAGTGCCCTTGATGAGGTTGTTGGCCCGATCCGACTGGTTGGCCGCAATGAAGTCCGGATCGTAGATCGATGGACGGGGCTTAAGTTTGGCCATCTGCTCGTACAGCTGGTCCTGCAGGGCCACATCGAGAACCTCGGCACGCACCATGGCATCCGCCAGGTGCAGATTGCTAATGTCCCAGCCATCAACAACAATGTCGTTCGGCTCCACCATGGGCAGGAGCTCCTTCATGGGCGCAAACACATCGCTGCCCGTCTCGTCCGAGCCAATGAACACGGTCGAGGCCTGCGTGATCGAACCGTACCAGTTGGCCTGCTGCACGCCCGTGCGCTTGCGCCACTTCAGCTGGCGGCGGTTGGCCTCAAGGGCGGCAGTGAGGGTGGATCCGTTGTTGCCACCCCAGCCCACCAGCATGACTCCCAGCTTGGGCACCTGGCGACCCGTGCGAATCTTTAGGGCAGTCGTCTGAGGGTGCACCTGCAAAGATCAGTCGGCGGAATCACTGATTAGTAAGTATCTGGTCTACTCCGAATCCAACCCAACCCGTTCAGCCCCTGCAGGGGTCCCCAGCCACCTTATCTCTGGTCATATCGAACCACTCAAGAGTCACGTCCCAGCATAAATTATAAATTATGCGATCGCCTGATTTTTTGCTTACCGTTCGACGAACCGAACCTGATTTCGGTACCGGTTACCATTGCAGAGCGGAAGGGCATATTGATTCCGTATTTGGGTGGAATAACAAACGTATAAATTTACATATTGTATAAACAAAATGTTATTTCAAGTAGTTAAAGGGCTTGATCTCTTTGATCTGCTTAATCTTTACTCTACTCTACTCTTAAATACATTTACATTTTTCTTTACAACAAAAAGACCGAAACAAATCAGGTATTTTATAGTCGAAGCACAATTTGAAAGGCTTTTTCGTTTGGTTTTTTATGAGATTTGTGTTGTTGATTTTACCCAAAAATAAAATCGTGAAAGAATACATAAGGAACGATGATTGCATTAATAATTTAACAACGTGTTCGTCCAAAGTCCGGTAAGAATTGTTGTCAGCTCATTTGCCGGCCGGCATAATTATGTATCATTTGCAGTTAAAGAGAGGCGAGGAATTTAAACTGTTTCTCTTTCTTGGACAGCTAAGAGCAAAAGTTCCCCCGGCATTTCATTTTATTATCTATCATTGACCTTGAATAAACCGACGCCGCTGTATGTACATACATGCAGCAATTGTTCCCCTCCTGGAGGGTGGGCGGTGGTGAGATGTAAACAGAGCACAAACGACGACCACAGTTGTTGGAATAGGAACGTAATCGGCTTTCGATTCGGTTCGTTCTACTGCAATCCAATAGCAAGAACTGCGACGACACAGCCAACCGACACCAAACGGCGCCTGCGCGCGTAGAACCACGCCACCCACAGTATCGGGTGTCAGCAACAGCTGTTTTCTGGAAGCAATAATCTGTAACTGTGACTGTACCCACCCACCCACGCCTCTTCGGACTACGCCTTATCGGGAGCGCACATATTGGATATCACTTATGTTTGTACGTATGAGCCACACAACCTATCCCTTGCCTAAACAATGGAAAATTTCCACTGTTCCTAAGCAAATGTCCGGGGGTGTAAGTGTGTGTATGTGCAGCTGTGGATGACTGGAAGTCGGGCAAATTCAATGTGAAGGTCAGTATTGCCACTCGTACATTTCCAAGGGAAACTTATGAAATCCTTAGGCAACTGGTGTCATCGATTGGCATGGTTTTCCCTGCACCAACTAATCAATTTTTTCTCACAAATTAACTCACCTGCAGCTGTCCGCCGGCGGTACGCTTCACATGCGATGTCTGATATTCGTAGTCCGTCTCAATGAAGTCATCGTCCACCCGCACCTTGGGCGAGATGATTTCCAGCGTCGAATTATTTGTGGGCTTCATTTTCAGCAAAAAAAATGCAATGTTTTTTCTGTCTGCGTGCGACTTTGTTTCTTTTTCTTCCTGTACTTTTGGCAATTTTCACACCCACACCACTTGCTTTTTCTCAATTAGCGCGACTTTTTTTTTTTGTTTTGTTACAGGAATTCTTTTCTCACTTGCTGCCGGGCTGCTTGCGCGGGAATCCAATGGGACTGGAAGGTTCTGCTGAAGGCAATGAAAGCGAATGATTTGCCAAACGAGTGTGGAAGCCGCTTTTATAGAAATATGAGTACAGTGGCTCACTGCTTAGATGAACCAGCGCACCTTTCACACTTAAAACTGTTATAGCTTCTAAGCCATCTAGCCTACCACTAAAAATCAAATGTATACTGATAGACATACATTTAACATTAATTTAAACCAACCTCATATGTATTAAAACATTTTTTTAACACATCTTCATGTGTGAAAGGTGCTCTCTGGTCTATTTAAGCTGGGAGCCACTGTACATATGCTCATACATATTTATATAAAAACACCATGTGGACTCTCAGCCGCTCTCCCGCGCTCTGTGAAAACTGAGAAGAGAACATTTGCGTGAGTTTGTGCTGGTGGATGGGCTTCCATCTGAACAGCACAGGATTGAACCCCTTCTTATCGTGCTCTTTATAAAGATCATGGGCAGGTATTTAAGAAAGGTGAATTAGTACAAGGTAAGACTTTCGTTCCCTCACTCATAACATTCCCACTCTCTCTATTATAAGAGTGCTCCCGCTTGGACATATCAATCAGAAATTTATAAAGTTCTTCTTTAACTAAAATTGTCTTTTTTAATGGAAGGGTTCATAAATTTAAACTAAATTCCTTTTAAAGTATTATAAATGGAATTGGATCATATGTCTTGCCCTTTTTATACCCTTGTCTTAAGTGTAGTCTTTTTGAACTTAACTCGAAAAACCTTTCCGATTCTTATATATCAAGATCTGATGTCCAGTGGTCGCGGGCCGTATTTCATGGGGTTACAACCTTTGAAACGGCCCTCTTAATAGCTCCCCAATACAATTTCTTGTTCCTAGAATCTTCCAGAAACATGCAAATCTTATAAATGAAAAACTTTCCATTGTTACAGTCAATTGAAAGCAAACCGAGTTCAAATTACGAATTGTTTCTTAATAAATATGGTGGGTCTGGTTTCTTTTGACAAGCCCAAGTTGTGGTTTGGTTCGGGATTGAATAACAATCACCGTCAACTGATCGGTATGTGTCCACTTCAGAAGTTTTCCATAGAACCGAAACGAGCCGTTTTGCATCAATGGATCCTCTTGGTCGACCAGGTCTATCGCCAAATCAGGCACATGCTGTCGTGGGAGGCTCATTTCCCACAGCTGGAACCTTATCAGCTCAGACACGCCCTAAGCGCCACATCCATTTCCTGTGGCGTGGGTTTCCCTCAATGTGAATGAACACACTCGTGTGCATACGTGGAATGATTGCATTTATGTAAGATAATTGTATTTTGTGTGTTGCAATATAAAATACTTAAAGCATTCGAATGTGTGAGGGAAGTAACACAGGGATTGATATCAATATCCTAGCATTAGGACAAGATCACAGTGCTCATCTAAGTGTTACCTCCATAGGACAGGTTTAAATTTTGAATGAAGATTACTAATGCTAAAGTTATGTACAATTGTGTTAATTCGACTCATATAAATAAATCACGATAATCACACTCTAAAACGCTCAACAGTTTCGTTGAGCGGAGCTGCAAAAAAAAGCGTGTAATTTGCTCAAAATCAATTTGAAAGCAAGTGCAAATGATACACTTATGGGTAATACTGAAACTAATTGTCCAGAAACTCCCATTCACTGGACGTGTTGGAATCGCTTGTGGCTGGGGTTTCATTTCTCAAGGGGTCTCCAGCCCGTCGAAAGTCTGGCAAAAAGCTTGTGTACTCCTCCTCGTCCGTATCATCTTTCAGGGTTAGTGTTGCCTTCGGCCTGCTGTTGACAAACTTTAGAGGCGCCACTTTTGGCTTCGTGGGAACAGACGCACAAATCCCGTCTATCGGCTGGCCCGCATTGTAATCGTCGACGGTATGCATTTTGTGTGGAGCTGTCTGCACACTGGCCTCCTCCAGTCGGGTGGGATAGCAGCTGATCAAATGCTCAGTCAGTTGCTTCGTCTGAGCATGGGCGGCACACAGCTCTTCTTGAGTGAGTGGGGCCAGGTGCACCTCGGGCAGGTCCAGCTCGGCGGCGAGGGACTTGGCCTTGGCCGCCACGGTCTTTTGAAGTGTGGTCGGGCTCAGGGTGTCCGGTAGGTGCTCCATAAAGGCGCTCTTCAAATCCAAAGGCGAGGCCAGGCCATTGCTGCACGGAGTATAGAGATTCATCTTGATTGAAAAAAAAAATGGTGAAATCTTTGAATACTCACTTCTCCATCTGACAGTAGCTGGCCTCCATTATCGTGGCGGCACTAGTGAGCGGCAGTTTCATCTCATGTGTCTCGTGGCCGATTTCTACAACGCCCAAGCCACTGCTCTGCTTGCCCACAGATGTCTTGCGCCTTCTACTGGAGGTCGTACCGCTGGTGTGAACTATAGACTGCTCGAAATCCATTTCGCCTATGCGACGAAAAATGTCTAGTCGTCGGTTCTGCTGAGCCAACGGCGACTCCACGGCCAGCTCAATGGGAACGTTCAGATCGAGCTTCTCGACGGGTGGCAGCTCAAAGCATTCTTCGGCACAGTGGAGGGGCTCCGCTTGCAGTTCCAGCGGTGACTCCAGCTGGGAGGAGTGCGGAGCGCCTAGGACAGGAACTGGCGGCGGCATCAACGGATTAAATATTACTTTCGCCGTCTTGTTTGGTGGCTCCGGAAGTGGAGCCAACCGCAACAGGGAGCGCTCGCCTTCCAGAACAAAGATTTCCTTGCCATAAACGCAAAAGTCGAGAATTTTGCGAAACCCGCGCGCTACCGCTTCCACCTTGAGGCGGTCGACATTCAATATATACAAAGTGGTATCGTCATGGGTCACCAGCAAGGAGTCCTGGCCGTCGTACAAATACAACTGGCGGAAATTGCTGCTGGCCACGTAGGGCACTTCGCTTTCTCCATCTTCCGCAACAGCTGGTTGTGACCTTGTGGATGGATCACTGCGCTTCGGGTTAAGTATGGGTATCTCCCACGTGGGACTGCGCAGCACAGCGTCCCTAAATAGAAGGGTCCTAGACACATTGCCGATGGTGTCGGCTATCCAGAAGCGCAGACCAGGTCGCCCGCAAATGAGCTGTGGCTTGCTATTCGACAACTTCTTAAGGAACACGCCGCCACAGTCGATGAGCTGCTTGCGATCCTTCTTGCCCACCTGGGTGATGTGCCACTGTCCAGTTTGGACGTCGCGCTGGCACACGATACAACGATAGAGCGTGGCCACGAGCAAGTGGCTTTGGTGTACGCTTAGCTGGACGATTTCATAGGCTTCGCTCAGGATCTCAACAGATTTGCTTAGGTGCTGGATGGAAAATATAGTGGCTACTGGAGGATTCTTTCAAAACTCTTGTACCCACCGATTGATAGTCGAATTCCGTTAGCACCACAACGCCTTGGCGGTCGCCGGAGAAGAGTTTCATTCCATTCTTCGACCACTCGCAGCAGCTGACCACGCAGCGGTGCAGGTCGCGGATGGTGTAGCGTTCGATAGGCTTGCTGCGCGTACAGGGAGCCACCAGGTTCAAGTCCTGGGGCAGTTCCTTCTGTATCTGGAATATGCTGACTTGTCCATTGGCGCATCCTGCAGCCACCATGTACTCCACCGAATTGACTATCTTCACGCACGTAATGCGTGTGGCAACCTGCAAAGACATTAGAAGGGGGAAGCCCACGCCACCGTTAGCCAAAATTATGAGTGAATGACACGCAAGGGATGGGCCATGCTATTGAGATTGAATTGTAGAATGAGTCATAGGCTACCTCCGACTTGAGCTTCTGCATCTCGCCCGTTTGGCGATTGTACCAGAATACAATGCCCGCATCGCTACCCACGGCCAGGAATTCGTTTGTTCCATCGACGCAAGTTAAATTGAGATTGGCTGGAAAGAATCCCCGCTGCAGCCGTGCCGGAATGTGATCGATGATATCAGTTAGCGGTGCCCACTCCCGTATGGAGCACAACTCCTTGCTGTTGGCCATTCTTGGCCTGCTGGTCAATACGACGCTTCAATGACAGCGGATTTATCGTTAAAATATTCCGTCCGACCCTCAGAAATATACCAAAATATACCGTCTCATTTTAAACTATACCGTAAATATACTGACGAATTCAAGTTATTATTATACATATTCCTCGATTTTGATATTCCGTACAATATTACTAGCTAAATAGAACTTTCAGGCCTGCCCACATAATTTTATCCGATTAATGAATTAATTTTCTAATCGACTGGCTTATTAAATACTTGACTTTGATTGTTTTTGGATCAATTTTGGTTCCTTAACAACAATATAGCTTCTCGTATGATGATAAACCGAACTTAGCCCACTTAAGCCCCCCCCTATTTAAATAGTTCAACTACTTGAGATAAATGGCGGAAAATATTAACGATTGTAACTTCTCCTTGTAGTTTCATGCCTTTATTCCTGCGCAAAAGACTAGTCAATTTTCATTATTTTCGGTGGAAAACTAAAATACACCCTTGGCTTATAATAGGTTAATCGTTCTCCGTCAAGGATTGGAAACTGTATTGTTTCGTCAAATATTATTAGCTAGATTGCACATTTAGCCATGCCGATTAATCAATTTTTTCTTAACTGGCTTATTTTATATACTGGTTTTTATTGGATCTTGTCGAAAAAAAGGTTTTAGCGAAATAGGTAAAACAAAAAAAGGGTTTTAACGAAATGGGTAAAAAAAAAATTGAAAGAGGATAGTCGTTGATATTGCTCAATTTAGAGATTCCGTTCAATAATTCTGGCTAACTAAAACCCTTAGTTCTGCCCACATAATTTTAGGACATTGATGAAATAATTTTCTACAAAATTAGCTATTTCTTAGTCCTTTCTTTTATTGTATTTTGACTAAAATAAGGTTTAAACAAAATAGTTCAACAAAAAAACAGTCGCAATGTTGCTGGGATTTGAGGACATGTTGCGTGTAGGCCGTAGTAGGTCTTTGTATAGCCTATTTCGTTAATTTTATATGAAGATCTTCTTTGAGCCAAACAAATCAGTGACATCATACTGGTCGTCATCAGCAAAGAGAGTTTTTTCTAACTCTGAGAGTTTGTTCGGCTGCATCGAAATCATCTAAATCCAAATCATCGTCATCGAATAAGGAGGATTTAAATGTTTGTTCTGGTGGCTTTGGCTTGGGCGAAAAGGAGCTTAGGAAGTCATCTTCCAGATCATCATCAAAGAGATACCTTGGCGACGGTTTCGCAGGCTTTTTGGGAGGATTTTGAGGCACTCAAAGACGACGGCCCGTCATTAAAGATGGGCCAAAACAGATCATTGGTCGCATTATTAAGCGGAGCCTGCGTTGGAATGGGACTCAACGATGGGCTGTCATCAAGGAGATTAACAGTTTTGGGCTTGGGCTGAGTTTTTACAATCTCATTGATCTTCTTGGCCGATATGCAAAGCTGTGGGATGGGCGAGTAGGATATTGTTAGTTTAAAAATTTGCGACACTGATGTCGGTGATCCGCTGCAGCTCCGCGGAACGACGCTCTCCGTTGACAGTGATCCGTTCCACTCCGGTCTTGTCGTCCAGCCAGTACACAAATGCCTCCCAAGGCGGCAATGTTGATCACCTGCGAGATGGGCATGGAAACAAGGGAGGGGATTACACATATGTCCAAAGGATCCCCATATTCGTTGCATACTTGCTCTTTCCATCGATTCGCTAGCCATGGGCATAGTAGATCATATCGGACTGTTGGTCCAGGGCCGTGACTCCTTCCAGCTTGTAGGTCAGCCGCTCATTGCCATCGACTGAATGATGCCGGGATAATGGCCTGATGGCTGTCAACATCTGTCCAGAAGAGCAGACGCCTTCATGGCATGTACGGCAATGTTACGGTTTTTGTTTGTTTTGTTCGGCAATTGAGATGGCAGTGCTTCGATAAGTCGCGACAGCTGATTGCTGGTGGTGGGAGTTTTTCAATATCGAAATAATAATCGAGTGCAAAGTATCGATGGCGATAACAACTCCTGGCTCTGTTGCCAGATGGTTGGAAAAGGATCACATCGCCAGACTATCGATAACATTAAGTATCGAAACTGTTGGACATATTTATTATTAAAAAAAATTTCACCAATTAAATTTCTGAAGGAGTATCCGCCCCTGTTTGCAGTCGTCGTGTACGAAAACAGAAGTGAGCTAATTGGCAAAACAATAGCAGCCCCTCCCGCACACACCACATAACTCTACCACATAGTTGAATACGACTAGGCGGAGATAAAAGTACAACAGTACCTCCCCCCGCTCGCTACTCGTTTGGGGTAAAGTTCACAAAGCCCATTGCCAACGGCGGAGCTACATACGACAGTTTTTAGCTATCGCCATGGCCGACAACAATAATCTTCGCAGCGCTGTGATCAACGAGGCACCTTTAGTGCCGCCGACGAGCATTGTTGGACCCGGATTTTCCAGTGGGCCTCCGCCAGATGCAGTGCTGCGCACACCCTTCGCCGGTAATGTGCGTGCTCTACCAAACCTCGCCCCACCACTTCCACTGTCGCCGTTTCAACAGACGCAATATGGATATGGCGGAGCATATGGAAACAATAGCTACGCTGGTGGCTATGGCGGCTACAACACGGGAGGAGGATTCGGAGGAGGATATGGAGGAATGGGCCAATTTGGTAGCGGTTGGGGAGCTCCATACAGGTCGTATGGCGGTGACTTTGGCGGAGGCTACAATAGATTTGGCGGTATGGGGGGCATTGATCCGGAACAGCGATTCATCCAGATGGCCGAGGCAAGCTCGCGTCCAGCGTTCCAGAGTATAGAGTCCTTAGTATCGGCTATTGGGAATATTGCCTCCATGCTGGACTCGACATTCTTTGCGTTAACGAGCTCATTTCGGGCCATTCTCGGCGTGGCAGCGAACTTTGGACGTCTGCGCAGCGTTTTTGCGCAGTTCTGGACGACATTTGCCATCTTCCGAGGGCTGAAATGGATCTACAGAAAGTGAGTAGCAATCGGAAAGAGATTTAACTCTGGCTTTACTGAACGTACATACTTGTAGGATTCTTTTCTGGCTGCGATTATCGAATTTGGATCCTTCTTCGGAGGCCTTCAAGAAGGCCTTTGCTGAAGCTCTCAACGAAAATCATAGTCAGGTCGGAGGGGGACCACAGCCTCCGCGAAAAAGAAATTCGCCCTGGCCGGTATTAGCCTTCATAAGCTTTATATTCACGGCTCCCTATCTGATCATGAAGCTGTTGGGCTCGGTAACGAACACGGCCCAGGAGGAAGGTACATAAACCTTATGCACATTGCACACTTGCTTTATCTAATCGCGAGCACTTTGCTCTCGCCATGTGCTATTAATCTGGCCGATAAGCCGTGAGAAATGTGATAAGCCCCGGGTATAATTCTTGTATGTTTTTGTTTCTCGCAGCCCGCAATCCATCCAAGTGGGTCGCACCTATTCACACCCAGGCTGTTTACGATTTCGCCGGACGTAATCAGAGTGAACTCTCGCTGAGTGCCGGCCAGTCGCTCCAGGTGGCCCCCCGCGAGATTCAACAGACTCTCAATCTGCTCAATACCGGCTGGGCCTTGGCCACAACAAATGGCCAGACTTCAGGCATCATTCCCATTAGCTATGTCAAATCACCGCAGCAACTACGCCAGGATCATCAGGAACAAGTTAAACCCACCCAGCCGCGACCCGAGCTGATGAATCTTTCTACAGATGCTTTTCCCGCACCGCCGTTGGATCAACAAATGAACTACGACTTCAACCTGGCGGCCCAGCAACAGGCACCCCTTGGGCCGCCCTCAACTGCAACAGCGGCATTTGAAGAGGGTTTCGCTTGAATTACCCCAGCCAGTGGCCCCCCCGTGCACAGTCCTAAAACATAGCTTTAGTTTAAGTATGTATCTTCGGTTGACCTGTTGTATTTTAAGATAGCTTCCGCCTTTTGTAAGTATATTTCCATTTAAGGTTTTTGAATTTGTATGTAAGACTGTTCTGCTCTACGATCCGATCCCAATGAACTAAAGTAAACTACAACAACAAACCGAGTTCCATGACTCATTTCCATCGCCAAATGTGGTGGCTTTCAGCCCAGTTCAGCCTCCTCTAGTCACGCAGTTCTAGTTAGAAACTCGTTCCTCGGGTTTGCTGAGAGGGTATGCAAAATGAGGTGAAGAAAAATGCATAGGTTTTCTTTGTTTATATCATATTTTACAATATGCAATCCGCTTTATTAACTCGTTTGTTTGTCAGTTATTCCCATTGCAGCAATATGCAATTCAATCCAATCATTAATTATTCCGATTTATTACACAGCTACATGCACTCGACACTTATATTTAAACGCATTCTATTTGACTTGTCTACTAATTTGTATTTGTATTTGTATGCTTCTCTGTATTCACTTGAAGATTATATAAATTCTGAAAATTTATATTTCGCTCGTATTATTATTGCTAAATTGGTAGGTTGATTATTTGCATTCATCCCATCTCCGTTTCTGTTAAATTAAATGTTTTGGGGCTGAGAAATTGTCAAAGACCTTCCACTTGTGGGGATGATTGAATAAAACATATTACATATGTATGTATTGGATGCCCTGCCATTCTTGTCTTCTAATCGTACAAATAATTCCAGTTCGTTTTGGTTGTGTTTAAAATTTGGGTGTATTGTATTATCCAGAGAAATTTACCCATAACATTATCGCTTTCGCTTTAGTATTACCCATTAAAAGAGGAGGGGCGGCAAAGGGGAGACGACTCGTAACAACTAAGAAACAATATTTTTTTTTCGTTTGCTGGGGGGGATTGCTTAATATGTTGTGTACACTTTTCGCTTAACTAGACAAATTACTTTTTAAAAACTCATTCAGCTTAAACATAAATCTTCAAAGATCCAAGGGAAAATGCGTATGCGAAACCATTCACTTATGATTTTCCCCCATGTTGTTTAGACGATAATTATAGCAATATTGTATAACTTAATAAAGTCTCATTGAAATTTAAAAAAAAACCAACTGTGTGGGTGGGATGGTGGTAGGGGGTGATAGAAGAGCCGACAAGTTTAACCGTGTGGGGGGCGTGGCAAACCTAGCAAAGCATTGATAAACGTAAAACTAAATGAATCTTCTGCATCCGCAGCATCTGCATCCCCGTCCGCATCGGCCATTGCATGTGCAATGTGAGCGGCATCGTCAGCTCAATCTATGTCATCCTCCAGCTCGTCATCGTCCAGCTCCAGCTTGAGACCGTCACCAATGGTGCGCTGTGTTGTGTTTTGTGACAAGCTTTGAGAATCATTGTACACTGTATACTCGATATCCTCGTCGTCGGAATCGTACATGGTTTCTCCAGTTTTTCCGGCTCCATAAGCTAGAAGACGGAATGGTATTGTAGATATTTTGATTGATATTTTTATCCGATATGAAACATACCTTCTACATATTTGGCTAGATTTGGTGGGACCCAATTCTTCACGCGCTCAATGTTTTCGGGCGTGCACTTACCCTTATCCAAGCCTAGAATGGTTGAAAAAATCAATTAGTTTACTGAAAACTGTGGAGGAGGATTCGGCACGGAGATTACATACCCAAACAGAAGCCCATACGCTTGAGGACTTCAATGTCATCGTGCATTTCAAATGTCTTGTCGAACTTGAATATGTATTCGGACCTACATAGTACGGACAGGGCAATGAATAGTGAATGAGTGGTAGAATTTGGGGGAACTAAGAGATGTTGGACTCACTTGTCGTTGGTCACGCTGCAGTTGATCTTGGTCGATTTGTGCGTGTTAACTATGATGAACGGCAGCTGACAGGATGCATTGGCTGAGGGCACCACGCCCTGGCTCTCATTCCGCTTGTTTCGCTCGACTAGGCCTTTGAATGCTACATGCTGCATAATCATTTCGCGCAGCATATCATTTTTCTGTTTGATACGCTCCCGCCGGAGACTATTCTCCTCTTCCAGCGCCAGAAATTGCTAGCGAATTGATAGGGACACATAGCATTAGCCGACATAGTCGCAGGACTTTTGGATTGTACGGTCTTACCTCCGCTGAGTTGGCGGGCAGTCCTATCCAGCGTATTTCCTTCTTATCCTTGGATATAACATTGATTGCCATCAGTACGTTGAGCGCATCGTAGACACGACGTCGGATATTCTTTTGATCACAGTTACTGTCGTAGGCATTGTTTTTCATTTCTTCGCTGACGAGGTCGTCGGCCACTTCATTGTATGTGGTTTTGCCCTTCTCCTCAACCTTCTCGCACACCTTCATCGAGAAGTGACGGAGACCCTTGCCGGCCTTGTCCGGCTTGCGTTTCCTTTGTACTGACGAGGATGAGGCGGAAGTTGAGTGGTTGCTCTGTATGGCATGGCTGTTAGAATCAAGAGAACGATCAGCTTAGTTCCTGTTTTTTTTTGGACTTGCATCAGCTGGAAACTTACAGTCTTGACTTCAATTTAATGGGATTATTTGGCGTAAACCTCTCAAAGCGTTCCTTTATCTGTTTATGCAAAACACACATTCGGTTAATGCCGCGTGGAGGTGGAGTAGAGTACCGCGCTACTTACCACGTCGTACATGCCGCCGCCCCCGCTGGCGCTCTTCTGTGCCGACCCAGTTGTGTATGAAGTATCTGTGTTTGTTCAATGGATATCGCATGAGAACCGATCGAAAGGTTATGTGTGTTTGTGGCTTACTTTCTGTTTTTGGAATGACCGTACCGTTGTCCTGCAATCGAATGAACTGTCCCTGATTTGTGGAGCCCTGTGAGGGTTGTGAAATGTGAGTTAAGCAACGATACGATACCCTCCGATCCGAAGTAGACGCCTTACCATCTGACTGAACGCGCCCATGCGTCCAACGGTGCCAATGCCACTGCCATTGCCACTGACACTGTTGCGCGCGGAAGAGCTGGTGGCATACACTACGGAAGATTTTCCACTATGCATTTCAGATTTCACTTGTGCCGGCTTCCGCATTGTGGCTATTTGTCCTAGAAGAAGATAAATGCAGTTTCAGATTGGATTCTCCCTGAAGAACTACTAAGAATTTGATAACACGATTGTGTCAATATCCCCAACACGCACACACACATCAAATTACACTGGCATGTGTGTATTCGACTATTGTCGGTGTGCAGCCCTCGCTGTGAGGCAAATGTAGTGAACACAACAAGCGCGCGCAACTGAAAACGACTGCAACAACAGTAAAATATAACGAAGGTACATATTTCTGAATCAGAATTTTAAGGGTGCATACAACACACACACACACATAACAATTTCTATGTATAGTACAGAAGAGGATGCAGCAACAACCCGAAAACAGATCACTTAGGGTTGTTGAAGATAGATTTTGGTAAATTTTTCTGGTAGTTACATTACATATGTATGTAGGTATATTAACGGAACCGCCAAGTTTAAACCAAAATTCTGTTGTTTTTTTTTAATTTAAAAAAAATGTATTTTTTTTTTGTCTCAAAAGCGACCACCAAAAAGGCATTTCTACATGATTTTTACATGCAATTGTGCAAGGTATTACTGAGAAGAGGTGGAGTTCTAAATATCATTAATATCGATATTTTTATGAACTACTTTTTAAGTCACAGTTTGTCTAAAAGAAACATTAACTTGAAAGTGATCTGAACAAAGATCGAATTAAACCCATAGATCATATGGGTACCTTATCCCAAAAGATAAATATTGCTCTGATAAAAAAGGTACCAAATGCTAGGGAAAAATAGACCATAACTAGAATCAAAAACCTATGGGGCCAGATTAATTGTATGCATCCCTGGCTTACATCTTTGTCTTTGTAACCGGCTTTTCTAAGCAACTCAAGTTTTTTACATTAGCTTCATTCGGTATGATAATTATTCACCTGTCGCCCAATATTTGCATAACCATAACAACAGAGCGAGTGGTCAAGGGAGAGACCAAATGATGGCCTTCGCTCTCAAATCAAACTCCTAGAACAAGCAAAACAGCAAAGGGTCTTCGAATACTAAAAATAGCTACAAACTCTCTCTCTCACACACGTATGCAAGCTACCTTCAAATGACGCACACAGTGGCTTAACTACAGGCATACACGCCTTGGGCTGGCCAGCGGGGCGGACTGGGGATCGGCAACTTTTAAGTTCTAAAAACGTTTGTACTGTATTGAGATAATATTCTGGCAGACTAACACACAAAATTTTCAAAAATAAATAGGATTCACTGTAATTAGTTTTGGGACCGTGGTTCGATGCAAGAATCAAACACTTACACGTGTATACCAGTCGCTACACATGTTTGATGTTTGCCCGTTTTGGGGGTTTAGCTTTTTTACCTACGAGATTGTGTGTTTGTATGTGTGGCATTGTTGTTCTTGTCTCTAGCCTTGTTCGCCCGCGCTCTCTCTCTCTCTCTCATTCCCATTCCGGTCTTTTTCCGACTGTGTGACACATTGTCACGCAGTTTTTATAATTTTTCTTTTGCTAATATTATTAAAAATCATTATTTATAACTAAAAATAAAAATATTCCAGGTTTTTGATGCAAAACTTTCGTACTGAATGTAGCATAAACAGCGCTTCCACGACCGCCAGCGCTGGGCTGCATATCAGCTGTTGGCTAGTACGATAAAATAAAAGTGGGAGAATAATATGTCCATGTATGAATGTGTGACGGAGCGCGCCAACTGGGCGATAGTTGAACGGTAGGTGGGGGCGGAGAGAACATACCGATTTTAGTACTTCGAAAGTAGCTCTCTCTGTCTCTTTACCATTACTTTACTTTATTTTGTTCATCCTGTTGTGCAAGCTATTGTTTTTCAGTTGTCCTCTGCTTGTTTCTCGTGCACTAAAAACGTATCAAACGATGAATATTGTCAGCAAAAGAAACCCGAAAAAGAAAAGATGGCGTTTTACGCTCCCCATGCAACTTTGTAGTATCGTATCGCGCCCGCCTCCATATGTGCGTGTGCACGAGTGTGTGGGTATCACTGTGCCTCTGCCTCTGATAATACACACACACACACACAACCAAATCGAATGCTCATTAATCAAGGCAGCCCGAAGTCCTTCCCGGTAAGATAGAAAACATCAAGGCTCTTCAATTGCCTTGGAGGTATTTCGCTTTAAAGAGAGATGGAGATGCCCACTTACCATGCTCATCTTGAAAGAAGAAGTTTACTTCATCCGTTTTAGCTGCACCGCTCGCTGCTGCTGCTGCTGAAGAGTTATGCGACATCTTAGGAGTAACTTGGCTGTTATTGTTATAGTGGGACACACTCCTTTCATAGAAACCTAACCAGGTAGGCAGGTGCAATAGTGTCGACGTTGCCGCTATCACCGGTGCCGAACCCCGCACAGATAGCCGACTGTTGCCTCTCGCCCACTTTTCTCCACTCTCGCCCACTACTCCTCACCACAGTACTCTTCTGGCCGTCACCTCCTAGAGGGCCGCCAAAAAAAGAAGTCTTGAATAGGAAAAAGCACGTAGCCGCAACGTGTGTATGGGTTGCCTAGTGTGAGTGCTGTATTCGTAGTTTGTGTGTATTTTTCACTGCACTGCACTATTGAAACACGTGTGTTAATCCCCTCTTTGCCTACACTTTTATGCACTTAGGGATCGGTATTAATGGGTACAAAATTGGTTGTAGCTCGAGTCAAAATGGCGAGCGCGAGCGCATTTTTGTTCACTTCCAGCACAAGAGCATTTTTTCTTGTCACACACACACAGCGGCGGCCGCAAAATTGCTTTGGTGCCTGTTTTCGATGGCGATTTTCGCAGACTAAACGCACTTCGATTTTCACAAACAATATCGCAAAAGATTCCCCGAAATCGACTCTTTCGTGTGGTGTGATTACTTTTAAACAATTTGTATTTTTTAACGGAGCACGATATGCACAAAATTTCCACCAAGTCGTTGCTTTTTCGTTTTCATGTGGGAAAGGCAGAGCAGGCCAGTGTGCGGGTGCGAATGAAATGGCAGACAGTGCGCGCCAATTTACGCATCAATCGAGCTCAGTGTTGGAAGCAGCTGGTTTCCGAAATCGACTTGCAGCACTCGCCGCAAAATGTAAACAATGTTGCCACTGCATTCCGCGACTAGGTATTTTTCACTCATGTCTTATACGGTCCCACCTCGAGTCAAATAATAAATTAAGCAGAAATTTTATGATAAAAACAATGATTAAGCTAGCTTACAATAATAAACCGAGAAGAACACCTGAAAAGATATAGCAAGTCCGAGTCACAGGAGCTATATACTATACTTGCGGAAAAAGCCAAGCGAGTAGTGGATAGGACAGCGAGGACACTACACTATCGACTCCAGACAACAACAAAATGGTCGATCGTGTGGCAGCTCTGTGCAATTATAATGTCTTGGAGGTTGTATTTTCGTACCTGGACCTCAATGACTTGGGCCGCTGTTCGCAAGTCTGCAAAAGTTGGTTCCACTTCCTAAACGACGAGAACAGCGACGTCTGGCGGTTTCACTGTCTGAACAAGCTGCCAAAGGAAGTCACCAAGTCGGAATTGCTGTCTCCCGTCCCCACCTACAAGACAAAGCTGCGAGCGTTCTTTCATTCGTGGAATCCCAGCGATTGTTCGCGAAATGTGTATATTAAGCCGAATGGATTCACCCTGCATCGGTAAGACAGTTTGGTAGTAGGCTTAAACGAAAATATAGCAGACTCCATGTTCTTTCGTTGCTAGGAACCCCGTGGCTCAGAGCACAGACGCTGCAAGGGCCAAAATCGGTTTTCGACACGGACGCCATGCCTGGGAAGTCATCTGGGAGGGTCCACTCGGAACGGTAGCCGTAATTGGGATATCTACGAAGGAGGCGGCCCTTCAATGTCACGGCTATGTGGCCCTGTTGGGGTCCGATGATCAGAGCTGGGGCTGGAACCTGGTCGAGAACCATCTATTGCACAACGGCGACATGCAGGGAGGTTATCCATTGTTGAACAATGCACCCAAATATCAGGTGGGCGAGAGGATTCGCGTCATATTGGACTGTGATGATAATACTTTATCGTTTGAAAAGAACTACGAGTTTCTGGGCGTGGCCTTTCGAGGTGAGCTTATCATTTGGTGATTCTTTAATGATTTTAGATGCTCACTGCCAACTATTTACCGTATCTGGTTTCAGGTTTGCCCGATAAAAAGCTTTTTCCCACAGTATCTGCTGTCTATGGCAACACTGAGGTGTCTATGGTCTATTGTGGCACCCCCTTAGACGGTTAGCTATGCCATAAGCAGATGCAGCCTTAATTGCGTACAATTTGTTTAACAAATTCCATGGATCCATACAGATTTATCCTTAATGTGTACATGTAATCTCGATGTCAATGTCTTCAATCATTCCGCATGCGACTCAGTTTGATATCTTAAATATAGTTTCTAGGTTCTTTTTTGTACAAAAATTAAGCATTTTGTTGAGTTTATACCACGCCACGCCAAAGTTCAAATCCACCACCGCACTATCCTCGAACGGCAATATTTAGGTTAGTTATACGAACCAAATGAATATATTATAGCAGCCAACCAATTCAGCATTGTTTGTACATCCTTATCCAAGACATTTGCCCAAATAAAACAGAATAATGAACTAAACGAAATTAACTCAACATATATATTCCTTTGCTTATAGTAATTGTCCCCTTTTGGGCGACTTACGTACAAAGTTTAATCTACTGTTTGGGATTGTCGCCAGTTTGCTTGACTTTGGCCCAATTGTCATCGTCAAACAGATCATCGAAATTATTGTAAAAATCAGCATGCACATGTTTATCATTGGTGGGAAGATGATCCATCATCATGCCAGTAGCGCCGCCCGACTATAAATGTCATGGTAGTATAATTAATTGTTTTTCATATTTTTTGTTAGGACTTTCCCCACCCTGCTGAATTCAAACTCACCTCGTCCATTTCCATATAGCCAGGGCCCTCTGAAAACATCTCATCGGCAGCTAGTGAAGGCTTCATATTGAGATCCATTGTTAGCAGGTTTTTGTTGTGTTAAATTTAAGAAATTGACTTTTGTTTATACCAAAATCTTTTGTGAAAATTCTCAGCGTTGCCCATTGGGGCTACAAAACCATCGATGACGCTATCGATATTATTTCGAAAAATATTGATAGTTGAAAGTTAACAGCTGAGCAAAAATTAAGCAGTCTGGCAATATCGCCAAACAGCTGCTACCACCGCGTAGAATAAATATTTGCAGAAATGGTTCGCGTGGGACTTCAAATATCTGCCACATTGGAGAACATAGATAAATTAGAGACTTCCCATCCAGACTATCCATTCTTCGTGAAGTTGACCTGCAGCAACTGCGGCGAGCAGTCCGACAAATGGCACGACATAACCGAATCGGAGCGAGTGCAGCAGGATACCCGGAACACGGCCGGATTTAATTTCTTCATGAAATGCAAAATGTGCAGTCGGGAGAATAGCATCGATATTGTGGAAAAGTCAAACGGTGAGTGCTCTTACATATTTAGAAGGTTCATTCACTGATTTTGTCCCTGCAGTGCCCTACACGGCGGATGATAGTGGAAAACTTAAGACTATCGTCATCTTTGACTGTCGCGGCCTGGAACCTGTTGATTTCTCCCCCCGCTCCGGCTGGAAGGTTTTCTCCTCCGAAAATGGCCAGTCTTTCGAGGATGTCGATCTATCGGAAGACGACTGGGTGGAGTACGATCAGAAGAATAACAACTCCGTAGGGGTCTACGAGTTCGCCTCAAAATTCATCAAATTAAAGAAGTGAGCAGAGATCTTTACTCATATTGTCTCTTTGGTTCTCCTCATTCAATATTATGAATAAACACAGAGAATACGCTCTCGCTCTCATAAGACAGTAGAAATAGGATCTGCTCTTTCGAGGCAGGCAAATGACTCATTTTTCAAATGATTAACGAAAAAAATAAGCGTTCTATGAATGCAAGAGCAGGGAGAATTTAAATTCTCATTACGCCAGCTCTCCCGCTCAGGTGTTGTATTGATTTTAATGCCGGCTACTTTGATTTTAGAACGAGAAAGAACAGCGTAAGATAGCGTTCTAGTAAAAGTTTGGGCCTGTTCTGTTCGTGTTTGCATGATGTTTTGAGACATTTCAGTTTATCGCCAGACGTTTCGGCGAGCGGTAATGGCACGAACGAAGCGGATAAAATCCCGGACCCAGAAAACAGGCCGCCAATAGCGTTCAAAGTAATTGGCGCCTCAATCACTGAAGGGTGAAGCATTAATAGCAACTAGAAAACACCTGTCAAGTGCGATAATAGCAGGTCGTGGTGTGGCAAGCAGAGCAAATGTGAAATGAAATAATTATTTTTGGAAGTTCGTAAGTGCATCGTTAAATAGACGCCGCACCGATTAGATAATGGGAGAGTCCCCATTATCGACTGGCCCAGACCCTGGACGCTTAGTCAATGCACCTGAACGCTTGGCAAATGTTCTCACAAACTCAATGAATTAATAAGGCATGGGCGAATTTTAATGGTAGTTGCATTTCCACCTAATCAAAAACCCCATGCGGATCCCAGACTACGTGCTGGGCAATTCCCCCCATGGCTCATCCATAATGCAGTCATATTGCATAGTCAGCACGCATCAATCATTTAGCGCTGGCCTGCGGCAGCTACTCCCCGATGCACTCTACACTTTTGTTTACCGCTGTGTGGCATGCAACAATTCATTCCAATTGGCCACGATTGGATTGCATGCATGCACAGAAATATGTACTTGATGTTCGTCTCAAGACGCTGAAACCATTCATTGATCATGAAGTATTCTTGTAATTAATAAGTTGCTGAGATGCCACACCATCACACACGTCTGCCACAGCCAGAGGTCTCGACTTAACAATACCCAGTAGTCAGATGCTTTTAGAGGAGTATCGGAGCTCAGGGTAATCTTTTTGAACACAACGAATTGCCTTACTTTTGGCATTGGCTATGCACACCGATTAATAAATGTTACTGAATGACTTGTGGACAGACATCGGTAACAGACATTAGATAAGCTTACACAAATGTACAGCATATACATATACAAATTAAAAAGTATTCACCTAATAATTCCCTTGAACCCTTGTTGCCGGTAAAAATAAATATTCTATAAATACATACGTACATACATATGTATGTGTGTATCTTCCAAGATTCCATTCACACAAAAACACCATACGCTCCCCATAGGTCTATCAACTAATCTTCAATATATGTACTTCGAATCCCATGACTCTGGAGCAGCGGTTAAGTGACTTATTGAACACGTACCAAGATTCCTACGGCAGATACCACTTGGGTAAAGGATAAAATGTCCCCTTCAGCAGCCGGAGCCACGACAGACCTATTGGACTTTGATGAAATACTCACTCAAATTGGGGAATTCGGACGCTATCAGCGGCGGAACTATCTGCTTATCTGTCTGCCCGTTCTGTTTGCCGCAGCAAACAGTCTGTCGTATGTGTTCACTGCTGGCAAACCCACCTACCGCTGCTACATAACCGGGTGCGACAGCATCCAGGCGCCAGAGTACCATGCCGACTGGCTGCACATAGCTGTGCCTGGAACTTGGAGCAAGAAGGGTTTGTTCACGCCAGCCAATTGCGATCGGTATGTGGCCAACGAGACGAGTGGTTTCAGCTGGGACCCTCTGCAGCCGGGACAATGCACGGCCGAGAACTTCACACAGGAGGAGGAGCGTTGCCTACAGTTCGTGTACGGGACCCAGGAGCGAACCATTGTGCAGGAGTGGCAGCTGACGTGCCAGGAGAACGCCTGGAAGCTGGCCTTTGTGGGAACCACACACTTTGCGGGACTGGTGATCGGTACCGCGTTGTTCGGTTACCTGGCCGATCGGTGAGTCTGATCGACGAAACATAGATCCATTCAGTATCCTCCGATTTGTCTACTTTCAGATTTGGACGCAAGCGCATATTCTTGTTCTGCATCGTGTTCATGGCTGTGACTGGAGTAGCGCAGGCCCTGGCCTGGGACTACATCAGTTTTCTGAGCTTTGCCTTGCTAAATGCCGTTGGCACCTCCGGCGTGTATCCGCTGGCTTTCATTATTGGCGTGGAGATGGTGGGGCCGAGGAAGCGCGAGATGTCCTCCATTGTACTGAACTATTTCTATGCGGTGGGCGAGGCCCTGTTGGGGTTGTCCGTGTTCATTCCCAATTGGCGGAACTTACAGCTTATACTGTCTATACCACCGCTGATCTTTTTGGGATACTTTTGGATTGTGCCAGAGTCGGTAAGGTGGCTATTGGCTCGCAACCAGCGGGAGAAGGCTGGCGTGATTATTCGGAGAGCGGCGGAGGTCAATCGCCGGGATATTTCAATTGAGTTGCTGGCCAGTTTCAAGCAGCAGGAACTGGACATGGAAAGTACCGACTATGATCAGAAGGAGAAACAAGAAAATAACCAAATTTGGCTGGCCGTCAAGGAGGTTTTTGCTTCTCATACTTTGATTATTCGCTATGTGAACATGCTCTTCATTTGGGCCGTCAATGCCATCGTCTACTATGGACTCTCCCTGAACTCGACCAGCTTGAGTGGCAACAAGTATCTGAACTTTACCCTGGTCTGCCTTGTGGAAATCCCCGGCTACAGCTTGGCGTGGGTAAGTTCAGTATCAGTATCCATCAGAAATTGTCCCAAATTTATGATTCATCTTTTCACAGCTGTGCCTGCGAAAACTAGGCCGCAAACTTGCTTTGTCTGGATCCCTGCTGCTCTGTTCGATCACCTGTGTGGCCAGCGGCTATATGACTATGCGTATGTGGTAGACTTAACAATTTAGACTTAAAACTAATTTTAATGCGAGCGCTTTCTGTGCATGCCTGCAAAGTACAAGTCGAGGGGAATCCCAGCGGACTTCAAGCTGAGGGTAAATATTCGTGGAGTCGGGTCCATCTCCATGTTTGGTTGCATACCGCTTTAGTCATAGTTTATGCGTGCTTTTTCTTAGATGCGCATAATGTTTTACCTTTTATAATTCCATCTAAGGTGCCAACTGGTTGATTGTGACGCTCTTTCTCATTGGAAAGCTGGGCATCACGTCCTCGTTTGCCGTCATCTATACGTACACCGCGGAAATGATGCCAACGGTTTGTGAAGACCTTCAAATTGACTAATTTGATAGACTAGTTCACATGGTTGTAATCTTCCACAGGTCATACGTAGTGGAGGCGTTGGTGTTATGTCCACCTTTGCTCGCTGTGGTGCCATGCTGGCTCCCTTTGTGCCGCTGCTGGTAGGTTATTTGTACATTTCAATCGAACAGTTTTTGCCATCGTTTTCATTCACGCAGGGAACATACTACGAGCCCCTGCCACTGCTGCTCTTTGGAGCCGCCTCGCTGATTGCTGGTCTCCTTTCGCTGCTGCTGCCGGAAACCTTTCACATGAAGCTGCCCGATACGGTAGGTTCCGGGGGCAGCCATTCTTTTGTATATTTATATCTTACATTATTATATTGCAGGTAGAAGAGGCCATCGCTTTGGGAAAATAATAAAGGAAATTATTGTAGGAGCAAATCCTGCGAATACAATCTCTCAACAATTAGACTTAGATGATATTATTTTCTTGATGTTAGGACTGTACAATTAAACGTTTGCACACCTAGTAACTAGTAACAAGTGTCTCCAATCTTATGGTTCTTAGGTATTAATCTCCAAAGAGACCCTCAAACAGTTGCGGATCGGCAATGTTGCCAAAACGATTCAACAATTTGTAGCGCCTTTTGGCATCACTCCGCAGGGCTATGGGCAAAAAGAATCTCAGTTGGCTCATTGTCCCCCGTTCCCAGCTGGGGAGCAAATCATCGGTCTCCACCAAAGTCTCTACACGGCGGCCCCAGAAATCCACATAGGCAAGCTTCAGCATGTCCTGCTGCTCGTTGATGTATATAAATCCAACGAGATTTGTCGCTGCAAAACTGGCTAGGGTTAGGGTTATCAGCCCACTAACCCCTATGGCGGCATAGATTCCCAGTGCATCCGTAGCGTGTCCGGACTGTTCGAGAGCAAAGGCAATGGGAGCTCCCGCAGCTGTAACAACAGCCTGGTAGATTTTTAACCTATTAAATGCAGCCACCAGTCGTATTGACGGAAGGCTGTAAATGGTCCGCCATTCGGAAAAGCCAGTTTCATTGAGGATCTTGGTTTTTTTGGGTGCAGTTCCAAGGCGGCGTTGATGCAACTGTTGTATCACTGCAGGCACAGAGCTTGGCCATCTTACTCTTGTAATATGAGATCTGCACAGTTGTTGTAACACTAAATGTAATTAAATTTATCTCATATATTAACAAAACCTCGCTTTTCTTATGTAAAAAAAAACTTACTTGCGTTTGTTTTGAAAATATCATCAATCAGCTGTGCAGTTATCGATGACACACCATCGGCACTGGCACATGTATTGGCCAGTGCTGCCCATTCAGTCATGCTGTATTGGCCGCGCTTTTTGAATTTCAGCAGGTGCCAAAGAGCATTCTATGACGTCAACAGTGCGCGTATTGAGCATTAGTTTAATTATAACCAAAGCCAGATGACTGCCCGGCGAGCAAAGAGAACGATCAATAAATAATTCGCTAGCACAAAATATCAGTCAGCGGCCAATTCTCAGTGTTCGCGGCGGCCCTACGGGACACACATTGTATCCATTGTATCCGATCGCATTGTATCCAATCCTCCAATTGCGTAGTATGTATTTTCTGGGACAATCCATCATAGCACCGGACATTTCATGCACAAAAAACAAACTTGAACTTGAGTTTAAATCACTTCTAGCAGTGTGGTGCGAGGTCAAATCATTTCATAAAAACACAATAATTGCAATAAGAGCAAATGGGATTCAAAGAAAGAACAGTATCGTATCTATTTTTAGTCCATTTTTCGTGTGCTTAGATTAAGTAGTGTGTGACATGAACATGCCTATGCATAGAAAACCAATTTTACTCAAAACAAAAGTGTTGCCATGATCCATACCCGGCCAAGGTTGAGGCAGGAGAAGTCTTAAAGTCAGCTTTGTTTTCATATCATATATGTATAATCACTAAGGAGTGCCTGGTCTTTCATTGGACTTATTCAAATGTTTTTAGGACATGTCGATGGCATCGCTGGGTGTCAGCGGGATCTTTATGGTCGGCTGCTGTGTGGCTGCCCAGATTGCCCGCCTGGTTAGCCGGCGCTTGGTGACACGGGAGGGAATCGTGCCCATTCTGGTCAACGAGGCGATAGCCGCCGCCGAGCTCTGTGCCTGTTGCTTCGAGCTGATCATAGGTGAGTGATGAGTGGTGAGTGGTGCATGTGCGATGGACTCGAGTGTGGGCTAAGGTTTTGCCGTTGTCAGTGGCGGACAACTTTGGCGTGGCGGCCTATGCTGTCTGCCTGTTCGTGCTGACGGTGTGGTGGGGGAAGGTCTGGGGCGACGCCTCCGCCTGCCCCTACACCCACATGGAAGACGTACTGGAGGGGCGCACCAGCTTCAAGGAGATGGCACTGCGAACATGGGCCGAGCTGATGGGCGGCTGCTGCGTCTACCGCATCGTGCAAGTCTTCTGGTGGCTGGAGTTCGCGGAAACCCACAAGGGACGGGCCTTCGAGTCCTGCAGTGCCGATCTACAGGTCAGCCCCTACCTGGGAGCCGTGATTGAGGGCGTGGCCACACTACTGTGCCGCCTGGCATCGAAAACCCTCAGCGACAAGGAGCCCAAGTTCGCCAGCTACATCGACTCCTTCATCGGCACCAGCCTGGTGGTGGCAGGTAAGCGTGCGCCCGCTTAAAGCGTGCCTTCCAACTGCTGTCATCTGGTCTCAAGTAGTTTACGCTTTCAACTATGCCCTGCTTGCAGCCTTCAACTTCTCCGGCGGCTATTTCAATCCGGTGTTGGCCACCGCCCTCAAGTGGGGATGTCGCGGCCACACCAACTTCGAGCACATCATTGTCTACTGGATTGGTGCCTGTGTTGGTGCTGTGCTCTCGGTGCCGATCTACAAGCTGCCCATCGTTCGACGCTTCCTTCTCGGCGAGGATAAGCCAAAACAGGACTAGGAGCCGACATCCCGCAAGGCTAGAAAGGCCACGGGAAAGACAGGGCTTTCGCAAAGCTATAGTATACGTTGATATCTTTACCTTATGCACATGCACATTTGTTAGAATATTTCGTTATTTCTATGAGAATTTTTACAAATTAAAACCGATGGTAATCGTATTTTCCTTGTCAATGGAGTTTGAGCTGTTGTATCTGTATACTTTTTCATATATTATAAGGATCTAACCGAGCCCTTCCTATACGCTCAAAATGGGCCCAGGTGAATATTGATGGAGGTGATGACACCCTAACTACAGACCTTAAAAAGCTGGAATGCAAGTCTGGGAATATAATTTCATATATAGAGAATTGCCCAGATCTAAATTTTAATTAGATCAAGGTAGTCTTGAAATTAACAACAGCTAGACAGAAAAACATTGCCGAAAAATTTCGAAAATTATTATAAACTGTGAAAATGATTCAGATCAAAAAGGTTTTTTGCCTTCTGGAGCTAAAATGGGGTATGTTACTTATTGGGATCGTGGAATTAATACTGTGTTCTATTCTCGGTGGGGTGTGCAGAGGTAAGTCGAGTACGTAATCTTGAACGTGTCTAAATCGTGTGTCTATATTTCAGGAATGCACGTAAATGTGGTTTACTATCTCAGCTTGATTGTCTCCATTCTTCACATTGTGGCCTGCGTCCTGCTAATTGTTTCCATTTTCGAGGTATGTGTCCTTGAGAAATCCTTAAGGTATGGGTCGCGTTATTGTAAACCACTCTTTGTCCCGTTATTTGCAGCCTAAGAAAGAGCTGGTTATTCTCTACTTGATAACTGGTATCATACGCGTAATTGTCCTTATAGTGGGCATAATTTGGTTGATCTGTTACGGTTTAGGTAATAAGATACATAATTACCAACCAATCCACACAGAATCCATTATTGTCATGGTCATATCTTTGGGTAAGCACGTTTATCATGTCATTTCTGGGAACAAAAAATCTGCATATCGCTATTTGGCCCACAGTTCTCACCGTGTACTTTTGGCTATGCGTCTACTCATGGTTCAAGAAACTCGGTGGCTCTACCCCAGTGGATTAATAAGTCGACCATCCTTGGAACTTGACAAACCATTCTCAATAGCCAATACTCGTCGAAATTCAATTGAAGTCTAATATTTTCTATAATTAAATTAAGCAGTCCTCGAAATATGTTCTTTATGTTTCTAGTATCTTGCACTCGATCAGGAAAAACACTTATTCGTTCGTTTTCCCTAATTTTTCAAGCTTTTCATTGGCTGATAGATGACACTCTGCAATAGCAGATAGAAAGGACTATACTATCGACTGAGGAAATACATAAACAGAGTCACATCCATACCCCAACGCCACTAATACACCTGTTGACTTGCGGTGAGCCAGAAATACACATTCGGGTATTCCAGAACCATGGGACGTTGAAACTGGGACAGGAGCCTACTTCAAAAAGCAGCAAATCGAAACACTCGAATTTAAACAAGAGGATTTAGATAAATTCAAAAATTTATTAACAAACATGCACCGCAGAACTACAGCTAGATCACTTCCTCACTTTACTTGTATGTACAAAGCACTTGCCCCATAGGCTTCGTCTCACATCTGGCGAGGCATCGAGAGCAGGCCACCGGCGGCGGTGGCACCCAGGAGCTGCCGCACCGTCTGCAATTCGTCGCGTAGGGCCAGCACCTGAGCCCGTAGAATGGAGTTCTCCTGCTCGAGAAGAGCGGCCCGAAAGGCAATGCGATCCTCTCGGATCTTGCGGGCATCCCGTGACTTCTTCGCCGCCTCGTTGTTCCGCTTGCGCCGCTCATAGTACTTGGCATCCTTCTGGGCATCCGGAATCGGTCGCTTCTCGCCGCGCGACCGTCGGTGCAAGAAGCCGGGAAACATGCCGCCAACAACACCAACACCCACACGATGGTTCAACTCCATCAGGGGAAACTCCAGGGCCTGCAGGGCGTGGTTCGGCGGAGCGATGTACTCGAAGGCGGGCAGAGTGGAATTCTTGCTATTGATCAGGTTGGGAATACTGAGGCCCGGCAGACGTAGGCTATGACTGTGGCTGTGACCGTGACTGTGCGGGGCTCCAAAGGAATACAACGCTTTTTTCGGTTCGAGTTCCAGCTCCATCTCGCTATGAACCGACAGGGTCTCGGTCACGTCCAGGATGGGCGATTTGCAGGGCGTCGGCGGCGGTGCCTGTGACTGAGCTGAAGGCGATCCGGGTGAATGCATCCCGGCCAACATTCTGGCGATAAGCCCCGGACTTCCGTTCGCGGCAACGTCCGCGGTGTGTCTAAAAGCGGAGCACTAAATGGTGGATTCCTGGTCTGGCGACCACCTGCCTGGTCTGGTAATTATAGGTTCCTGTCACACAACCCCATCCGCATACCCCTGGCAACCCCACCACGGGCAGCCGATTTGGTTGGGGACCTCGGCTAAGTCCTAAGCCAGCCAAAACGCCCTCCCGTCTGATTCAACCAATCACGCAATGTTGACGGTAATTATTCGTCAAATACATGACACTTTTCTACGCCGACTGGCATTTATATTGCTGCCCGGTTACAAGGACTTCATATAACTGGTTAGTGGGACTACACCCACCCAGTCCCGGCCTCAAGCAGCAGTCCACGGCAGTTGACCACATGTCGCCCTGATTTACCCACCCGCCACTGCCACAGCCCCAGGTTATATAGGATTTGACCAACTGTTATGCGGCTCAAGAGGTTGTGGCAAGTCAAGGGGGCAGAGACTGAACTGGCCAATGGGAATGCCGAGTCTCGACCGTCATTTTATTGGGGAAAGTTGCTGTAATAGTCTGTAAAAAGGGGCGGACTAATCCCAATCGATTTTTGCAATAAGCTATATCTATTACTCTTCATCCCAGGAAATGTAACTCCAGAAAGCAAGCCAAAAAGTGCAACGTCAGAGCGACCCGACCCCGATTTGGCGAATCCTTGAAAAGAAGACATCAAGCAAACTAATCGCAACTCCAATTTGATCAAGCATGACTCTCCAGAATTTGAACAGAGAAGAACCAAAAAAGAGTTATGTATTTGCATACGAGTATTCCCACCGTACCACCACCAAAAAAGAAATATTCACATAACGACAGTGTAGTGCAGTAGGGTTTTCCATATTGTTTCACTCAAAGATAATCTAAGAAGTTACACTCCCCCTTGGCGTAGAAGTCCCGGAACGCTACTTTTACCGTCTTCCCGCACGAGTCTTCGTTCAACCCGTTCATGTGCCCCATCCCATCCCATCCCATCCCATCCCATCCCATCACATTTCGTCCCGTGCCGTGCAGTTGAGAAAGTGTCACCTGTTTGTAAAGGTTAATTGGCAGTTTGAGCCCCGGGCACCACATCGTAGCCGGAAGTTAGACGGCAAAACAGTCGCATCCTCATAACATTTCGTAAGGTATGCGCTAATTTATTATCTGTGGGTAAAAGTTTTGCCACAGTTAACCCTTTGACTGGCGTGGCTCTGAGTTATGTCTATTATTCGATGTCTTTTATGGCGCGTCGCCTAACAATGGGTGGAATCCGGAATACGGAATAGGAGGATTGCGTGCTGGGGTGACATGTCTGATCTAATAGAAGAACGGGTTTACCATACATATTCAAAAACTATACTATGCATAGAAAATATGTCTTTAGGAATAAAATTAGTGGAGAAATCTATAAATTGCCTCCCATCCGAAGGACTACGACTAATGCACTGGGAGGAACGGAGAGAACCCTTCGGACAGAGACTATTTTACTATAAGTATTGGGCAAATTACCAAGTAATAAAAACCCCGAACATGTAATTGTTTCAATATTTGTACTCTATTTTACTGGGTCAATAATTGGAGAGCACAAGGGACCTCGACACCGACAAACCGTTAATGACACCTCTAATTGGATGACATTAGCGCTTGGGATTTGAGGCAACCCAAGTCCGAGTAGGCATGACTAAGTAGCCCCTGCCTAAAATGGGTTCACATACATGTGATATGTGTATAAGCCCTGTTCTGCTTTTCCGAGATACAGGCGAAAAAATATTGTAGAATACGAATAAATATAGAACTGCCACGAGACTAATCAATATGTCTGACGAGGCCCCGATTAGCGACTGTGCGCCGAGCACTTCGAGTCTGCCCTTCAACGCTTATCATATCCACTTGCCGCTCTACATCATGGACATGGTGCGCGTCTTTCAGGATCATCCCAGCTACGTCGATGGCATACAGGAGGCTACTATCATAGAGATGCTAAAAAAGGAGTAAGACATGCATTACAATAATCTCACAATGCACACATGTAAGCCAAACAATATTCCTCCATCATCACAGACCATTCGCCTGTGGCGATCTGGAAGCCCAGGTGAAGACAGCCCTCATGGACCTCACTGCCAAGGGCTTCGTACGTTACATTGGCAATGGGTATCGCACGCTGGGACCTATTGCGAAGCTGTCCAATTCCCGATCTGCGCGCCACTTCAACCAGACATGGCAGCGCATTGCCGCCTTGCAGCTGCCCCACGGTGGCAGCCCGGAGGCTTCCACCAGCAGCACTGGCAATTGCCCTCAGCGCGGGTCCAGCTGCTAAGGATGGACTCTCCCCAAATATATTTATTTCGCTTCTTGTTTCGTTAAATGAGTTGAGTTTCTTCCAACATAGGCAGACAAACGTACACCCACCCAAAAAGTAATCGAAATTGTATCAGTGTATTAAAATTCATGCTAAGAAGGCCACCAAATCAAACAAGATGTGTGTCTATAAAACTATGGAACTTGGGGTGGTTCAGTGCCCATCATTGTCATCATCATTATGCTTTAGAGCATATGTCTGGGATCGGGGATGGGGGTCTGCCATCCTTTTGACACTTAACTGGCCGCCTAATTATGGCCAGGGGTTGGCCACAATAGCGAATAGAGGCATGTAGAACATAGCAGGTGACTCTGCCTATCTATTTCGATGGGAACAAAACTATTCTCCTTCCTGAAAGTGATTAGAATCTGGAAATTGAGCGAGTCCAAGGTCCACTTAAGGGAGTACGAGTACATGGTAGATTTCGTTCCAAAAACTCCAGTCAGTTGTTTCAATTCACAGTCCAGTCCGAAGCTCATCCCAGCTCTGAGGGACGCGACCCTTGAGCCTTCAGCTATTACCCTTTGGCCGAAACATTTAAATTGTCAACACCAGGACAAAAGAGCGGAGGACCTGTCCTCAATGTGCTCTCGCCCCCACCCACCCACATGTGCGGGTCGGGCCAAACACGCATGTGATCCCGGCCAGGTGTTATTTATTGCCTTTCTAATCGTTGCGGCATAATCTATTAGCACCCCGCACCGCACCGCATCCAGGACGAGACCACGACAATAGCTCGGTGTCCTTTGATTTTTTTGCGCTTGCACATTAGAGGCAATTATTATTATTATTGTTTTAGTTTTGAGGCTTTTGCTGCTGCTTGTCATTGGCCTTTGCTTTGCGTTTGGGCCTTTCCTTGGCAATTGGGCGAGTCCCAAGAAAAACATTAATCAAGCGACTTGACGTGTGAGAGAAATGAGGAATATACCCCTGAACATATACATACATATGTTTTGTTTATTCGGTGTGGATATGGCACTAAAAAAAAAGCTAAAGAAGGATACGTAATTCAAAGTTATCTAAAAAGGACAAAGCTAGGTGGCTCCGCCAGGAAGCATATCCGTGTTTCTCAATCTACAGCAATAGTCATTGTTTGCTTAAAAACCGAACTACTCCAGCACCGTCTCCGTTGTGTTCGATTGTGTTGTGAGTGTTAAAAAAAGTAATTAAGAACTATTGGAACGCTATATGAATGACTATGTTATACTTCGTATACCAAGAAAAGGAAATACGTTTACAGATCAAGATCAGAATCATATGGTTTATGACCGTCGTCATCGGGCTGTGCATAGCCGCGCTTTATCAGTTGCTCGGCCAGATCGGCATTGTCGCCAAGGAATCGAATCTCAAAGCCAGCACCACGTCTTCCTCCACGTTGAGTATGTCCAACATATGCGGTTTCTGCTTGAACTGACTCTTGGCCCCTAGGACATCATTCTTGATCCATACCAGAGGAGAAGAGCCATCTAAAATTTGGGCATAGACTACCGTGGAACTGCATTTCCACAATGCTTCCTAATTTTCTTGGAAATGGCGCATCAAACTCGGTTTCCGGCAGAGCGTCTAACACCTCAAAGTCCTTGGTGACGCCCTTAGGTGCAAAGAACTCATGCAACAAGCGACACAGTCTACCTAAGGGGAAACATGAATTTTATCAAGACTTTTCTTGTGAGTTTGATTGTTTTCTATGCACAGACTTACCCTTGAAGCCATTGAGCTTAGGATCGTAATGCCCACAGATTCCTTGCTCGTCTTTGGGCCTGAAACCCAGGACAGCCTTTAAGGGGTCACTGGTGCCTTCATCAATCGTGTTTAGCATGGCCATGTCTGACTCACCTAACTGTGGGCCCCCGTATGGCATGTCCGTAACTGCCTTGCCTAACTGCGGGCTTTGGGGGACTGCTTTTGACTGATCTGGGTAGGAATCAACTGCCAAGAGCTCTGCTGGTGGGCAAGAGGAAGTGGACTGATCTTTAATAGAACAGATTTCCTTGCTAAGTTGTGGGTCCTGTCGCTTGGCGGTGGTTGGAGCCGCGGAATCGGACTCTACTCCATTAGAATCGACTGCCACTCCTAACTGTGGCCCATTTGTCTTGGTTGGCACGGACTGATCTTGAATAGAATCGGCTGCAGCTGGTTTGACAGGACTCTTCCTGCGACGACTGTGGTTTGCCTTGTCATCGGCCAGTTCAACTATTAAATCGTCACCACATTTTTCCAAAACACGCAATGCCACTCTTGTGAATCGGAACTCGGACATATGGGACACATCGCCTTCTCTGAAGAAGCATCTGATGGCCTCCGCCGGCAGCAGCCGTATTTCATCTGGTAGGGCAAATATATTCTCGTCGCCAGTCATGTGTATATGCTCGCCGAAATCAATCAAATAGGCATCATAGCCACCTTCATCCGCATAATCATTGATTGTGACACGTGGAATGACCCCGTCGTTGCAATCGTACACCGCAAATATCTCCCCAATGTTGGGAAGCTGGTCCAACTCCTTAAGAAGTAATTTCCCCTCGAATAACTTTTGCAGCGGCTCCGCACCCCACATGCCTACAAACAAAACACTTTTCGGCTATGTTTAGATGCATCAATTCAGCCTTTATCACACTTTCCTCTGGAAAGGCGGCTATGTTCTTTACGATCTGATTATAGATTTCACTGCTGGATGTTGTTTTTCCGCCTTTCGGTGGCTCGAGGATACGTTTACGTGGTGAAACAGGCAGCATGGTTTTTGTTTTAGCGGAAACAGTGGCCGTGTCCTGTGGCTGTGGTGAAGTGGGCTGTGGGGACGTAATGGGCTTTGCTTTTTGCTTTTGCTTTTTATTAAACCAACTCGAACGCGTTGATAGCGAAAGACTATCCGAAACCGGCCTGGCTGGACACTGTGTTGACTCCACATCTCGCACTACCGTTGCCGACTGATCAATTGGAATTATATGCTTGGAGTCCGCCATTTTTTGGATTATCGGTCGTCGGTGTGGACGTTCATTCAAGATATTTTCAACTACAATCCCATCTTTGTTAGTGTTTGTGACGAAGTCATTGCGCTGCAGAGGCTCGGCGATGTCGGTGACCAAAGTTTCGAGACTGTTTAGATCAATGTGCATGTTACACTTGATCACACATTTATTGAAACTATTCATGCTGCTTAGCAAGGCATCGTGCAGACCGATAAGTTCTCGATCCGCATTAGCCAAGTTCACCCAACGATGGTGAAGATCTGTGTACAAAACATCCAAGTGACGCCTAAAGTTGTTTAATTTAGCGTTCATTTTATCGGCATTTTTATCGAGCAGCTGCTTTACTTCAAAAATATCATTCATATCATCATTCAGGCGAAATTCAAGAGCCAGCTTGAAAGTAATTCGTCGCTGTTGAATCGCAGCTTTCCAACGGCCGCAACTGTCCTTTGGGCTTGGTGTAAATCCGAATCAGCCTCAGATATTCCCACATCAATTCGAGCAAGTCGTCAAAGTTCCAGTGGTGATGCGCCGAAATGGGTACACAATGGGGAATCTTGTATATGACGTCCAATTCTTCAATGGAGATCTGGTCGATCTTGTTCAGCAAATAGATACAGGGTATATAAATGCGATTTCCCTCAATGACATCGATCAGGTCGTCGCTGGTAGCATCGTAACGAAGCGTAATATCAGCATTGTGTATCTTGTATTCCGAGAGAATCGTCTTAACCAGATCCGTGTCCAGCTCCGATTGAGTAACCATTGAATTGAGATTGATGCCACCCTTGTCCTTCCGTTTGTAGTAAATGTTTGGCGGCTTCTTGTTTAGCAGGTACGGGCCACGGCAATTACCTGACGACCTCGACCCTTGCCATCTTTGGCTCCCTCGATGATACCGGGCAAATCAAGCAGCTGGATCTTGGCTCCTTTGTACTTGATGCATCCAGGCACCGTCGTCAGGGTTGTGAACTCGTAGGCGGCCACCTCCGAGTACACTCCGGCTAAATTCGATAGCAACGTAGACTTGCCCACTGATGGAAAGCCGACGAAACCCACTCGTGCATCTCCAGTTTTGGCCACCTCAAAGCCGGCTAAAAGTGATTACCAGTTAATTATCTATTCAAAGGAGGGCAAGTGTCGACGTACCTTCTCCAGTGCCACCGCCGCCTCCTTTGGGGGAGATCAGCTCACGCCGAAGCTTCGCGAGCTTCGCCTTTAGCAGACCCAAATGCGCCGATGTCGCCTTGTTCTTCTGCGTGCGTGCCATCTGTCCGGTAAAGAAGGTGAAGAGGGGAACGATACCAGACAGGTTAGTTTCTGTGTGCTCTGCTATTGATTGTGGCTTCGCTTACCTCCGACTCAATGGCCGAAATTTTCTCCAGAATCGTACTCATGGCTACGTCTCAGCTAAATTTTATTTGATCAACGAACTGCTTTTTATCAAATAATTTGTAATTTTTTTTACAAAAATAAAACGAGGGGGAACGTTGTGAGTTGCTGCGGACACCGCAACTCTACAGTTATACCCGATACTAAGTCAGTATGGCTCTCCTCCGGCAGCGCTGCTAATATTAAACGACACGACAAAGAGTGCGTGCGAGAGAGACAGAAAATCAGTCTGAGCGTGACGTCGGGCGCTGCGTAGCCACTGCAAATTGATTTGTTCCTTTTGGCTACAAAAATTATCTGATCCAAATTCAGCAACCGGATAGATATAGTCATTCTCTATGATTCTGCGTTTTTAGTTTTCTCGAATCTGCAATATTGTGGATGCAACAGATTTTCGTCCTTTGTGTGGGCGGAAGGGGGTGGGGCGAAATTTTGAGATATACGTTTTATAGTGAGATCTAACAGAAGTGCGGATACTAAATTTGGTTACTCGAGCTTTAATAGTCTCTGAGATTTGTGAATATCCCCAGATTTGCATCCTTTGCGGGGGCGGAAGGGGGTGTGGCGAAATTTTGAAACAAACTCGTCTCGGTCCGATATATTAGGAGTGTGGATACCAAATTTGGTTGCTCTAGCTTTTATAGTCTCTGAGATCTAGGCGCTAATGTTTTACTCTAAGCAAAGCCGCCTATGCTACGTGTGTGTTAGAGAGAGACAGGGCGAGAAAAAATTAAATTGTTTTCGTGATGCTGGCTATAATAATAATACGATCCAATTCAGATTCTGTAATCTAAAAGATATAGTCATCTTCTACGATTCTGCGTTTTTTGTTTTCTCGTATCGTCGAAATTGTGGATGCCACAGATTTTTGCACTTTGGGGGGCGGAAGTGGGCGGGGCAAAGTTTTGAAATATTTTTGTAACAGTGACATATCACAGAAGTCTGGATCCAAAACATCGTTGCTCTAGCTCTTATAGTCTTTGAGCACTATGCGCTGAAGGGGACGGACAGACGGACAGACGGACGGACGGACAGACGGACAGACAGACATGGCTCAATCGACTCGGCTATTCAAGAATATATATACTTTATGGGGTCGGAAACGATTCCTTCTGGACGTTACACACATCCACTTTTACCACAAACCTAATATACCCCAATACTCATTTTGAGTATCGGGTATAAAAACTTGTGGACAGCGGAGCAGGACCGACCCTCAGAAATATACCAAAATATACCGTAAATATACTGACGAATTCAAGTTCGATTTTACATATTCCCCGATTTTGATATTCCGTGGAATATTACTAGCCTAGCTAGATAGAACCTAGGCCTGCCCAAATAATTTTATCCGAATAATCAATCAATTTCCCACTTGACTGGCTTATTAAATACTTGACTTTGATTGGTTTTTGCGTCTCGTATGATGAAAAACCGAACTTAGCCCACTTAAGCCCCCTATATTCAATAGTTAAACTACTTGAGGTAAATGGCGGAATATATTGACGATTGTAAATTCTTCTTGTAGATCCATCCTCTTCATCCTTTTTAACTACACTATAACTACACATTTAATTAATTAAAATTAATTTATGCTAAAATTTTGATTTCCAATCGACTTGTTGTTTACCTAATAATACATTTAATTAGATTCCTGTATATATATCTCGATTCCAATACATAAACTACACAACTTCGTTGAGACAGTTTTAAACATTATAGATTGCTTTTACTCCTTTTTAAAATTATTTAACTTTTTTCCATACAATTGTTTTGCAACCGTAGGTCCGAGTTGTTTTCGAGCACTGCTACAAGCGTTAAAATCGTGCGTTGCCCACACTTGTTGCGAGTTGCGCTTCTTTTCTGTGCATTTTTTATTTTATTTTATTAAAGGAGAATTAAAATGAATGATAACACAGTATCCACTTTTGTGAGTAGTTTTGTATGATATATATGTTATCTGTTAACCAAATAACGAACCGTTTTAGGAGCTTGGCGACGCCCTGGCCACCCGCTTTGGAAACACACTCACCGGCGTTTTTGTGCCGGGTTCCAAAATAGCGCTCAGTGCCTACCGTCACGTCAAGTGGAATTCAAGAGATGTCCCCAGCGAAACAGCCGGCCAGGATCCCGTGCTCATCTATCTGGCTCAGGAGACTACACTGTTCGACGAGCCTGTACTGCGAAGTCTGCTTGCCGAGTCGAACATCACCTTTGCAACGTTGCAAGAATTGGGTCAGAGGGCTCCAAGGGCTGAATATCTGAGAATTTCACACATGTACCGCAGTGTAGTGCGGGCCAGCCTTGAGAGGCTGGAGCATGCTAAAAAGTCGCCAGAGGTACAGATGGATGAAGAGCGTCAGCAACGCATTAGCGAAACCGTCATTGTCTTCTATGCGGCAGAGTGCCTCTGGCATCTCTTCGAGATTCTCTACATGCAGCAAAGTCAACTTATTGTTCCCCAGCTACTCGACTGGGCACGTTTTTATGCACCGCAAATCGAGGATCGAGCCACCGATTTTCTACTGATGGCTGAAGAGGCCAGTGAGAATGATGATTATTGGAACGTTCTAAAGTCTCTAGTCATGGTTGGCGCCCTGGACGTCACACGTGCCATCCTTCGCCAGAATCGCAAGGCTAGCCAACCAGCTTTCAAGGCAGCAGAACTGATACTTGCATCCATGCCCGTCTATAAGGAAGGATTTCCACTGAAGAAGTTCAACTCGCAATGGGAGCATTGGCATGTGGATGCGGAGCGTAAGATCCGGGCAAATACATTTGGGTCTGAGCCAGAGCTCGAGCAGATCCTTCAGCTTGTCACAGGCAGCAATGAGCACTGGGATGCCGGCATCAAGGAGTCAAACGAATGGTACGAGTTCCTACCTGGCTACCTGCTCTACACCAAACCCACCTGCAAGCCCTTTGAGCTGAAAATTGCTGCGGCCAATTGGTTGAATCGGTGGACACTTCTTCGGCCCAACAGCCAGTTGAACAACATGTCCCGAATGATCTCTCAGCTCATGGAGCATGATCTAAGGCTCTTCATTTATGATACCCAGAGGATCAACGACACCAATTGGCTAACTACACATATGATTGATTTGATCTATCATTCCGGAGAGTTAAAGGGCTATTTTGAGCAAAACAACATGTAAGATGATTTAATTTTTAAGTTCTTTGTTTTTCTTTGTTAACGATTTATCATACATTTTTAGTGATCTTCCGGCACTGCGCCACTCTATGATATACGAGTATGGCAGCTATTTGATGAGCACACGGAGCTTATGGCAGCTGGGAATTGATTATTTGGACTGTTGCAAGCAGGAAGGTAAAGCGGCCATGGAGCTACTTCTGCCACGCATATCGCTGCGTAGCGACCGGCATGCCCTTAAGCTCATGAGCGTAGCCAGGAAACGGGGCCTGATTGATGTGGAGCAGGAGATATGCAAAGTCCTGTCCAGGCAATCATTCGATGATGAGCGCTATGGAAACGCCTTAGAATGGGGCATACGGTCTAAGGATGTGCTGTTGGTCACGGGAATAGCTGACTTTATATTGAAGGTGACGCCATATATCCAAAATCATAAGCATTAATCAAAGCATTCTTTTACCCGTCGTTATAGAATTATTCTCAGACGGGCAATATGCTTTGTCCGGATGTCATTGTCCACATTAAAAGTCGCATGTTCATCTCGCCGCGATTAGTTTTCCTCTCCAAGTACTTTGAGTTCTACGAGCTATATCGCAACCGTGACTTTCTGGCTGCGGTCGAGCTACTGGTCAATCTATTGAACTCCAAAATAACTCCAGATTAGTAAGTGTTTAATTTGAAAGAGATCCGATCCATGCAATTTAAATGTATATTTCCCCCACACCAGCTTCTGGCCCTCTTTGCTCATTGACACAGTGCCACTGCTGGAGTCGAAGGATCCGAAAATCTTCTCAAATGAAACTGTAGCGATTCTGCATCATTTGGAAACGGAGCTGGTGCCCATTATAGAGCGTAACACGGACAAATTAGGAAACGTATGTTGTCCAAAGCAGACCCCTACAATTTGTAAGCAAATGTTAATGTATTCTTTTAAACCAGCAGAAAAATGCAGAGACCGTGTTCAAGGACTATCGCGCGGAAAATATAGATGAGATTCTCAATATTTTGCGCCTGGCATGCGCGCGCAATTTGGCCAGGTCCCTAGTCATTGAAAACACAAGTCCAGAATCGTAAATTTGAATGCATTTTTAGTATAATTTATTTTTGTATTTTCTTTCCAATACATCGTAATTTGTTATACACCTTTTTGTTTGCATTTTGCATAACTAATCTGTTATTCATACGCTTTTTTGTTTGTTTTTGTTTCTTGTGCCTCTTTGTCTGCTATTTATTGTACCAACAACGCTACTGACCTTGACTGGCGGCTGCGGCTGCCCATTGACTAAACGGAAATCCAAGCTGCGAGAGGGGCTGGAGGGATCTTCGCAGTACACATTTATAAGAAACTACGCTCCGCATCAAAACCATTATCCATACCGACTAGACTCTGTTGAGAAAATCTCTCCAACAAAATCTCACCGCATTCCAGAAATCGAAACTAGTGTAAACAGTGGGTGGGGTGGTAATGGTATGGTAGGGGATAGCCGGTCTCTGGAATCCGCTGTGCGGCAAATCAAAAAATGTTCAAGCCAACTTTAAAACAAGATTTAAATCCTAGGAAAATAATTGTAAGGGACTTTAGCTTGCACTGAGGGTAACAAGTTTACACGCGCATTTCACGCGTATCTAAGAACTATTAAACAACGCACAGAGCACAAAGGGTTGTCCACATATGTATATACTACTCGTATGTATACGTATATAGGGATATATGCATTTATAGTATAGTATCTGTGGTTATATGTATGTATATAATTACTATATATGTTTATGGGGGGTGTTTATCGTTATGAGAATCGCACGGCCTTCTACAAATATTCGGAATTACAATTAAGTGTGGCTTGGCCCGACTTGGCCAGCCAGCGCTTGGCATTATACAAATTGTCCTTATAAAAAAATAATAAAAACTAAACTATACTTAGATGAGGAGCTGCAGGGATGGGTGGACAATGTTCCATAATTCGAATGCCTAACAAAATTCTTTCGAATAGATTGCTATAATATAATTTCTAGGTAGAATCAGGATTGGGGCCAATTACACCAATCACACAGGCAACAGAAATGACAGAAACCCAATCGAATACTCGATAAATATAGTTGAAACTGAATAGAATGCCATAGATAAATCATCATAAATGGTAAAATACTTTTTACACACATTTTTTCAACCAAAAAAATTTAAGATTTGGGTTGGAAATATTGAAAAGAACTAACATTAATAGGCCTCGAAACATTTGGCTATTAAATGGCTTTCAAGTCGGTAGTTATCGAGTATATACCACACGAGACAGCAGTTTGAGATGCAAGATCCTATATCCTGTTGCCTAGTGCAGTGTCATTGAGCGACTACGCTGCTTGAGTATTTTCGCTTACGCTATGCCAATATCTGTTTATAGCGCGCATACATATGACGCGAGTGGTGAGGGTGTGGGGAGTTGGTATCGTGTCTAATTAATTATGCTTTGCTGTGCCAGCTCCAGCAGCCGCTGCCACGCTCGTCGAAGATGGAACGGGCGGGGCTGCAGTTGCTGGCACCGCAGCCGTGACCGATGCTATGGCACTGCCGCTTGTTATGGAGCCCAGGCGGGAGAGAGAGGGCTCCCGCTTGGGCGGTACAATTGGCTTGGTCGGTATGGGTGGCGGTGCCCCGCGAGCGCCCGCTGGTGGCACCGTCACTGGGGGCACTGCAATGGGAACAGGATGTGGATGCGGTAGTGTGGCCGTCTGGTCGAGAGCAGCCGCTGCAGCCAGCGCAGCATACTTGCCACCTGGGGCCCGTTGAATGGTGGCCGTGGGCTGCATTTTCGCCGGCGAGGGAGAAGGTGGCACCGCCACAGTAGCGCTCACACTAGCCGCACTCGCTCCTCCATCCACCGATGATGTGACGCCAGCTGTAATGCTAGTGGTTCCACTGCTGTTATTGGTGCTGGTGTGGTTGATGACTGTGGGTGCTGTGGCCGTTCCCGTGGGGACCGTGGCTATCCCAGCGCTGCGTATATTCTGTCCAGGCGCTATGGAACGGGCTATTCCGGTTTGAGGGCCCGACACCGGCATGCTGCTTACTGTGGCGGTTGGCTGCACAATTTTGGCGATGTTTGCCATTGGTGGTGTGGCACAAGCGTCGTCTGAAATATGTATTTGCATATGGGCCCGTATTAATATCATGTTTAGGAATAAATCATTAAGAAATTCCTCGGATTCCCGAAGTGTAAGTGCCCTTGCAGCTGGGACGAAGGAGGAAATGAACTAAGTGCTTGGGGAAGCATTTGCCAATGATGCCCTCTGCAAGGGTAAAGCTGTAGGTTGTGAATGTTTTGGCGCGGACGTGGAGCTCTCTAATAGCCAAAGGCTATTTCTGGCAGCGTTCAGTGCGAGATCCAATGACATGAAGGTGCGTGGCGTTGGTGGGCTGTGTGATAATGGGTGATTTGATTGGTTGGTGCAACGGTGGAGTGCACAATAGTGGAGAAACGTCACAAAACAAAAAACAAATCACCTTGCAATTGCGTAACATTTTTCTAACAAAATATTTCAGCTTCAGAAAGGAATTCGAAAAAAAGTAATATATGTAGAGTTATAGTTCATATAGAAAACGATAAAGAGGGAAATCATAATTACAACAGCCACAGTTGGAGTGAAACGGGGGATCCTTCTCTGACACACTCACCGCTGAACTGACGCGCCTTGGTGGCAGCCACCGTTGAGCTGCTACCTGCCAGTTGTTGCTGCTGTTGCAGTTGCTGCTTCTTCAAAGCCTCGTGCTCGACACGCAGGCCGTTGAGCTCCTGCTCCATCTCTTTGACTCTATTGGGATAGAGAACAAGCTTTAGTTTAGTGTCTTGTTTAAACAAAAGAAAGAACTACTAACCGAAGCTCCTCTTTGGCCAGCTTGGCCATTATCGCCTTGCGTTCGATCTCCATTGACTGCGCTTGCTTTTCCATCTCCTCTTCCATGCGTAGCGACTTTTTGCTTTCCTCCTCAAGGCCCTCAGCGATGGTATCCGACCGCTGTTTCTCCTCGGCCAAGATTTGGGCCAAATCCTCAGAACGCTTGCCTAAAATTTTATTTAATGTTTGATGAATGAGTATTATTAGGTCTGCGACCCCACTCACCCTCTTCAATGTACTTCATCAGAATCTTCTTTCGCTCGGCTATCAGGAGGAGGACAATCTGCTTCTGTCGATTGCGCTCGTACTCGAGGGTCTCTTGAAGCCTCTGCAATTCCTTCTCCATTCTGGCCACCTGGGTCCGCTCATTCTCAAGATCCTGCTTTAGCTTCGAGCGCTCCATTTCCAGGCCATAGGTGATATCATCGCCCTGGGCCGTATCGTGCTCGTGCTTGGCTTTCTCCTCTTCAAGTTCCTGCAGCATGCGCTGATTGTTCTCCAGGGATTCGGTGAGTATGTTGACCATGCGGAAATGCGTGGCCCTCTGCTTACTGACCATTTGGTACTGCTGCTCCATTTGCTGTTCTATTATCTGCCGCACCTCCATCTCTGCTTGCGCCGCCTGCGTGGAAGATTCCCGCGAAATAAGATTCCCATTCATAGCGATCTTATCGCGGAATATAGCCGCATATGGATCGTTGGGCTGCACCCGTTTGGTGCGCAACTGGGTGATAAGTTGCTTCACCCGCTCGTTGCGCAATGCGGCAATGCAGACATCCCGAGCCTGCAGCTCGCCCTCCAGATAGTAGAGCATCTTCACCAGCTCGCTGTGCGGCAGCTCGGAGCGAGTGCGCCCGTTGCTGCTGGAACACGGCGGCTGCTTCTGCACTCCTCCTGGGCCCGGTTTCATGGTCTGAAACTCGTGTGTGGCGCTCACTGTGTCGCTGCCAGATGCGGACCCGGAACAGTTATCCATCCCGAAGTTGGAGTCGGAATCTGGGTCGATCTGTGTCGGAATCTGGCCCACAAATCGGGCTGTGCCCCCACTGCTCTCCTCTGCGAATGTCTCCGAACTGCTGTTGGAGTTTTGCTCCATTCTACCAACTTTCTTTACAGCATAAAATTGTTAGCGAGACTTGTGGTTGAGACGCAGTTCGCTTGGGGCGGCCTGCTAAATACAATTTCCACTGCAATCACGGGCCGAAACAGTAATTCACTTTTTCCCGTGTCTTTAGCTCACTCGAAGGGGCATTTTAAACTGCAATTGGCACTAATTTAATAAATTCTGGGTCCACAAAATTCTTTGTTGCTGCCGTGAAAAATATCGAATATCGATAAGAAATCGAACTTAGCCCACTTAACGCCCCTCTATTTAAACAGTTCAACGACTTGAGGTAAATAACGGCAAATAATACTGATTGTAAATTATTCTTGTAGATCCATGCATCGTTCCTTTGAACTTAAAAAAAAACCCAAGATATCTTTCACATCAACTGCGCTAAAATTATTCAATTTTCATTATTTTCGGTAGGATATTAAAATACCCCGTGGTCTACAATGGGTTAATCGATCTCTCTCAAGGATTAAAAACTATGAACTCATAGTTTTATCCAATTATTAAATTAATTTACTAAAATAAGGTTTAAATGTGAAATCCAATATTGGACAAGACGGTGAGTAAAGTATTCTCTAAAATACTATGTAAAATTTGCAAGTGTGAGCTAGACATGGTAGCAAAAAAATGAGTATGACCGCAGATGTTCCGATAAAATATACCGTCTGTTCCTCAGAGATATACCGTCTCACAAAGAGAGCATTTCCCACCACAAAATAGAGAGCAAATCCCAAAAAAAGAGAGCAAGTCCAAACTTGAGCGCCAAATAGAAATTGTTTGAAAGTGAATGAGCGACAAGGATTTAAATGCAATCCATTGGAAGAAGTGCCAACTCTTAAAAAATGGCGTGCAGAGCCAGAGCTGCACAGAAGGATTCAGATGCTAGCGGCATTGTGCAATTTCGATTTGAATCCACCAAAAAAATAAAGGCATTTCTGGTCTTTGGTTTTATTTTTTAAAAACAAATGGCATTGTGGTATTGTAAGCTAACGAGTTTCGAATATGTTTGCCCACCAACCGATCGGCAAGTGGTATTACAGCCGGTGTACGTACATATATTCCCGCTGCATGTGGCGTCCATACCCGAAGACTGCACTCGGAGTTATCAGGCAAGAGTAGGCCCAGCCATCCTGCGGAGCTTAGTGTAATATCACAATTCAGCCTTCCCTCATGCCTGCCGCTTTTGCTAACAACAATATCTTTTTCTTTGCAATGAAGGCCTGGCCAGCGTTTCAATCGTGCCTCTAAATCCCCACTAGCTGAGGGAATGCCAAGGAAGGGAGTTCCCAGATATCGCTTATATACTGTTTCTGCTTGCAGGGTGTCTGCTATCATCACGGGAAGGTTTTGAGAGGCGAAAACAAACACCTTAAGCCAATCATAGTGCTTCTCAGAGCCGGAGAGATCCAAGATATCCATGCGGGCCAAGCCTGCTAGCAGTAAAGTCATCTTGGGTCGCAGGCGAAAAGCTCGGGGACGAATCATTGTCGTTGGCTGCAGCTGTGCGAGCTCCTCAGCGGTTAGGAGAGCTGTCAGTTGATCGGGCTGCATCACTCCTGGTGTATCGTAGACCCATCGAGCCTCCCGATACTCTGCACGACGTTCGTTCAAGCTAGTTATGGGCTGCGTGCCGGCTGCCATCGAGAAGGAGTCATTGACCACCTCACGGCGATCGAAGCTACGTCCCACTTGAGACACTGGCTGAGCCGCGGCAACAGCTCCGGTTTTTTGGGCTTGTTCCCGCCGCAGTTTATCCAAGGAGGCCCTTTCGACGCGTTCTGAGAATAAGCGCTTAAAGCGCTGATAGACTCGGCTGTCAGATGGTCTGAAGATGGGGAATCTCAACAGTTCAAGGGTTGTTCCTGGCCAGGGGCAGGTCGTGGCCTTGCGCACAAGCTCACTGGCCTCTGGGCGGCAGTAGTCCGAGTTGAGCAAGATATTAAACAGTGTACTTTTGCCCACATTCGTGCATCCCAAGAGATAAACATCTCCCTTGTACGACCAGGTCTTGTGCAGCTGCGTGATCAGTTCCTCAATGCCATAGCCTGTCTTGGCCGATATCAGACTGACATTTTTTATGTTGAGCCCGTCTCCGCCACCATGCTGGATGAACGAACGCTGCAGGCAATGCTTCACGTGATTCAGGTAGCTGTTGGAGTCGCGCGGCAGGAGATCAACCTTATTGCCGACTAGGAAGACAGGGCGCTTTGTGCCCAGAACGTGCTGCATGCCGGGCCAAATGGAGCTGGGAAAGTCCAGAAGGTCCACCATTACGATTGCCAGGGCAAAGTGGTCCTGTATGCGCGAAATCGTATCCACATAGGACGAAGGTGGCACATCAACATCCAAGGCGATGTTGTAGTGATTCAGGAAATGGCATCTTTGGCAAATGATAGTTTTCAGCTCCTGTTGCGACCGGCCGTTGAATATCTCGCTGGGTATGTAGCCGGGCATGGAGATATTTGAACAGTGCAAGTGTGCTCCGCATCCGCTGCATGGAACGGTTGAAGCTGGTATTGAGGCGTCTGGGGTGCCGTGTTTGGTATCTGTGCTCTTGCCTCCCTCGTAGAATTCGTAGTCGTCCATCCAATCGTGCGGAAATTGTGAATTAACTGAAGCCGGAGGGGTAGATGACTTCCATTTGGTCTCCAAGACGGAGCTGTAGTAAACGTGCTCGTGATTCTTGTAACGTTCCCTGGCCGTTAGCCACGCTTTTTGGCGTGAGCTCTGTGTGACATCGGAAGCCGAATTCTGCAGTCGCGTCCATCTTAAAGATACATTATTATTAATAATCTTTAATAATCGCGAGCTCTTCAACATTTTGGTTTTGGAATTTCCATCTACACCCTGTCTAATGTTTCTTGCTATAGAATTATTCAGTATTGGGAAGCAAACATTCTCAACACACTTACGTTTCTTTCCGTGCACTCTTACGTTTTATGCTTGGCCTTCTTTATTTAACCCTTAGTTTAGACACATTTCAATATAAGGGAGTATCTAAAATTAGCCTGAATTGTAACAAATTTATTCATTTATCGGCTTAAACTATATGTTTAATGCAGAATGGCCTAACCAGCTAGGAACAGTAAGCCGAATATCAAAATCGAGGAATATGATTTCTGATCATGGGCAGAGAACGATTAGCCCATTGTGGACCATGCTATTTAAATATTCCTACCTATATGATGAAACTTTATGAGCTTTTGGCGTAGTTCGGGTGAAATATATAGCAGTCGTATTTGTAAGCAAAGAGAAAAGTTTTATCTGCAAGACGAATTTATAAACAATATTTTTTCCGCGGTTTAACTCCAGTTGTTTACCTGTTTTAATTGATGGGGTTAAGTGGGTTATATTTGTATTTCTGATGGTCATACTGTAAATCCGCGGTCACACTGAGCGGAAAGAAAGCGGAAAGAGAAAAAAAAGAAAAAGAAAAAAGAAAGCAGAAGGTGAGTTGTGTGCGGGGCTAAAAAAGCGTGTATGTATTAAAATTGAAACAAAAAGATATAGAAAAACGCATGGCTACAACGCAATTAAAGTGTGTTTGCAATCAATAATATTCATTGGCGCATTGGTAAAAGTACAGAGTGCACGCCAAATACAAAGCAGCAGCACAAAAAAAGTGATTAGGAAAGTGTGTGGAAAAAAGACATAAGTGTACGTGAGTGAGGGCTGCATGTGTGAGTAGAAGTGAATGTATGCGTACTGCTGCTGCTGCGTGTATATGAAACAAAGTAACGCGAAGCTCGACCTAATTTTAAACATATTACAATAATATTTGTAATACACGTACAAAAAATAAAAATAAAGGAATATGTGCAATGATTGCATCGCCCAATACACCAAAAAAGAACCTTGAATATGCTTGTTGTTCTTATGACATGCCACGAAGAGTTGCCGCCGCCGCCGCCATTGTCTAGCCAAGACTCACACATTTCTCCGTGTTAGTTCTTTTCCACACTTTTGATGCATACGGGGTTGAGTAATAATTCAACAACAACAAGAACACCAGCTTCGTCGGCGGCGGCAGCAGCTCAAATTTTGTGAGTGTTGCAACTTTCGTCCGAACTCGTTTCGAACTGTTGTTGTCGCTAACTAACTTACTCAGAGAGAAAGACTCGTTCCTTTCGTATTCTGTTGTTGTCTGAGGCGATAAACCAAAACTGGTATTTACCTTTATACATCATACACTCTGCTCTGGGAGCCATTTCTTAATGGGGAAAAATCAATAATTCAAAATTAGACAAATTTCAACATATACTCCTATTGCCTCTTACGGCGCAACAGACCAACTAGAAGAAGAAGCTAAAGATAACCCCAAAACACAAGTGCAAGCGAGATAGTTGCTCACACATACACACATAAATGCAGTTGAAATTTCCAGCAAATGTCTGCTCTTCGTCGGCGAGGTTTTTGTATCGCTCTTGTTGTTGTAGTGTAATTGCGAAATCATAACGGCAGTTGAAAGTTGAGAGCGCTTAGCTAAGTGTGTGTGTGTGTGTATATGTGAAAAAGAGAGAGATTGCTGTTGTAAATTTTAAGCTCTGCTGAAGTTTGTACGCTCTACTCTTTGCCTTGGCTCTCGACACCCTTACGGCCGCCTACACATATCAGCCGGCTGGAGCGTCGCAAGTGTAGGGCATATACATATGTGTGTCTTGTCAAGCTGGTCCCGCAAGAAAATAAACACATGTTGTCTGCACAGTGGGATGGGTTCACATCGAACGATTCAATGTGTAGGAAAAGTATTTTGGTATTTGTAGTGGAAATGCGAATGAGTTTCCTAGTTTTCGGCGCCATTTTGAAGAGATGGTTTTAGGTGAACGTCTAAATACATACATTGCACTCACATTGCGATACTGTGCGAGCGTGAGTGTGTCTTAAATTCAAATAAGCAAGCAAATTACTGAAAATGCAGAAGTTGCCTTGAAAAGTGAAAGGCATTCAACTCGCCGTCCCGCCGCTGTCTTTGATATTTTCGCTTAACCTTTACTTGCTGCTGTTTTTTCTTGTTACCGCTGCTGGCCAGCAACTCTGCCTGCCATTTGACATTTTCGAACACATGCAACATATTGCGAATTGCTATTTCCATAAGCCGTTGCACATGCGCTCGAATCTTTTATTTTGGTGCTGCATAGAATGTTTTTGTAGTCGTATTCATCGTCGTCGTCAGCTCTGCTGCCGCTCTGAGCGACTCGACTCTTTCGCAATTCCGCAGACTTGCTCTATTCGCAATCTCCCGCGCCATTCGCTTTTTGTTTTACGAATTTCGCCAAGTTTGTTGTGAGCACTTCTATTTTTGGAATTTTTACCACTTTCTGCATTAATACTTTTTTTTTCTCTTTCAGAATAGCATTACGATACACTTAGAAACCAGAGGATATTTTGTTCCAGTCCTAAACACTTGACCAATTAACAACCATCTGACGGAGAACATTTCGGCCTCTCCTCCAAATTAAAGCTCCTGCGTACATTGGAGCTGTGATCGCGCGACCCGCAAACCCCCACCAACTTAAGCTTCTTCATGATGTCGTCGGATCAACAGTTCTTTCTTAAATGGAACGATTTTCAGACGAATATGGTGACCTCGTTCCGTCACTTGCGTGATGAGAAGAGTTTCACAGATGTAAGTACCGACACAGGCAATGGGAAACCCCTTTCCAAATTCATTTAATTGTCTATGAGGTCCCAAGAGTCTTAGCCCCAGCTCTGTCCGAGGGTCAGTTACCAGCTCACCTTGTCTGCCTACCTCTACCTGGCCATCAAACTCTTCTTCTTTTCTCTTACCTGTCTCTTTGTGTTAATTGATTTTGTCATTTTGGTGATTTCGTGTTTATTTAGCAAATGACTTATTGAGTTTTCTTTTGGTTTTCCCCACAGGTAACACTCGCTTGCGAGGGCCAGACTTGCAAAGCACACAAAATGGTGCTTTCCGCTTGCAGTCCCTACTTTAAGGCGCTTTTAGAGGTACGTTTTCGTATGATCCCCCTTTGCGAATGACTAAAAACTGATGAAATTAACTTTTTATCAACAGGAGAACCCTTCAAAGCACCCGATTATTATACTTAAAGATGTCTCGTATATACACCTACAGGCTATACTGGAGTTCATGTACGCCGGAGAGGTGAATGTGTCCCAAGAGCAGCTGCCAGCATTTCTTAAGACAGCCGATCGCCTCAAAGTAAAAGGCCTGGCAGAGACACCCAGTTCAATAAAGCGGGAGGGTTGATGGTATTAAACAATTAAAAAACAAACAAAATAACAAAAAGAAAACTAAGAAACCTATATATATATATGCAAGAAAACAAAATTCCAACAAAAGAAGAAAGAAAAAACTTACGAAAACGACATTTGGTATACAAAAATCATTTAACTTTATAAAATAAACAGCAAAAGAAACCCACACAAAACTGACAGATACAAACGCTTAGTCTGTAAAGTAATATCGGTAGTAACCAGAAGAATATGGTTCCACCTGCCCAAGCCCACTTATTCATACCGGATCTACCTATCCATTTGCAAACCTCTATCGATCGGCTCATTTGAACTGTGTGTTTGTATAATTTCTGCATAAAATAGTTTGTAAAATATTATATTAACAACCAGAAAACAAAGCAACAACCCCCACTCTGTATAAAAGGAAAGATATGGACAGGACAACCCCTAACAAAACAAAACAAAACAAAACAAAAACGCACTTTTGTAAAGTAATTAAACAGAAGAATTCATTCATGAAAACTATATAAAGATAATTATAAATATAGTGAGAAATGTGCAAGTAGAACGATAGAATGCCGCAAAGGGAGCGAATATTACAACACATTCGGTTAGTTTTTAAGCCACTAACTACAGCCCAAACCCCTCAACAGCCCCTATACAAAAAACTCACACACACACACACAGACTCAACAACTTCAACACCATAAAAAACATCCTTCATCTATAGTTAATGAATAAAAACAAAAAAATGCAAAATTGTACTTTAATTTTTTGTTGTGGCGACCTTTACAATATGATTACGATGTATTCTCAAAACTTTTGAAAAACACAAGACACCTACATATATATTTTAACTAAAAACCGAAGGCAAAACAAGGAAGATTCAACTAAGTTTAAACAGAAAAGGAAAGGAACGATGCGGAGAAAGAACTATACTTGAATATTATTACATAAAGTAAAATATTTATATGTACGAGTATGTATATGTATACATGTGAGCATAGATTTAAATAACTACGGTAAATAAACAGAATAATTCCAAAAAAAAATACGAATACTTGTGCTTACCCTCGATACTTTATCCCAGTCAATTCGTGGACGCGGTTGTGGAAGAATATAAAACACAAGACATTTGAGAAAAATTTCTTTGTTTTTATTTGATTTGATTTTTCATAACATAATTGTCATTTTTCATTAGGGCCGTCGTGTACTCTACTCTGTATATCATATATATCATATTTCGTTTACACATTAACAAAAATATGTTCCCTTATAATAAATTACACTATTATTTGATATATTGCTGGATCATATTCGCAGGCCAATGCATTAGAATTACAATGCATTGATTGCGGGATTTGATCTAGTTTCACATTACGCTACAGTTCTTCTCAGTTATTGAAACAATACGCATTACGTGTATTCAGTTCAAATGGATCGGTTCGCATCTTTTGCTGATTATCTTCAACCGTGCGCGTAACATCCCGAATGAGATTAGGCCGCTCAGCGGAGCTAGGTGCACACGGTGACCAGATCTTGACGTCGTGATCAATGCCGCTGGTGGCCAACATGCAGATAGTGGGATGCGGCTGCACGCAGTTCACAATGGCACTGTCGGCACGATAGGCGGCTCGAATTTTTCCCGTTTCCCCCTCCCAAATATAGAAATTTCCATCATCAGAGCCGGCGGCAATGAATTCGCCATGGATGCCCAGATAAGTGGCCTCCTTAATGTCCGTAGTGATATTGCAATGACCCACATAGCGATGTTTGTAATCCTTGGCAGCGCATCGTAGATTGTATTCCTCGTCGGTCAGGCGTAGATACCGCGAGCCATCGTTCACTAGTACTGGTTCTGGACTTGGGGCATCAGTGTTCTCGGATTGTCGTCGATTTTCCTTGATGTCCTTGTGCAGCATGAGGACACCATGGTTGTTGGCGAAACTGGGGAATCGCTGAATGAGCGCTTGAAGGCATTTATCCGCATCATGGGGACGACGAAGCTCCAGCAGGGCCCGCGCCAGCCGAAAATGAGCCTTGACATAGGTGGGATCTAGGCGAAGAGCCTCATGACAATCCCGTAGAGCTGCATAAATGTCACCAAACCATCCACGCCGCATCAGAGCCGTAGCCCTGTTCAGATACAGAACTTCTCCCCGTGGATACTTGGACAATGCTGTTGAATAGGCCTCAATAGCAGCCACTAGTTTTCCATTTTCCAGATGTTCATTGCCCTGTTTCTTATGCAATTCAATGCTGGAAGGTAAGGAGCGGCTTTTGTGAGGTGTCTTGAACTCTTCCTCTTCGTGTGTGGCGTGGGCAGAGTAGGCAGGCAGTTCGTAGAAAACAGGAGGCTCGGCGTTGTTTAGATCATAGCGATAGATGTGTTCACAGCCCATGTTGACGAGCAATTCCGTGCCATTTGCATTGAAAGTGAGATATGTTATGGCCCTCGACTCGTGGACAATGTTCCTGGTGGTGTCCTTTACAATCTGTCCAGGCGCATAGTACGAAACGCACCCAACGGATTCTGGAAAGACAAGTATTGACTAAAAGTACAGAAGGGAAAAAATTCACCTCAATAGATACCATTAGCACCACTAGTGGGCAACTTGCGACGATCATAGATGCGGGCAAAGGGATCGTTGGTTCCCACAGCCAAATACTCCGTTCGTCTAGGATTTATGGCCAAGCATTTTGCCTCTGTGGTCGCCTCAACCTGATTGCTCAAGCTAAGCAGCCGCACGCCAGTGCCTTCTTCGGGACGGCAGCGATGTGGCTCCCGCATGTCCAGTTGTAGGATGCAACCATCCTCGCCCGCAGACCAAAAGATGTGCGGTGAGTCCTGTGCTGTAGCCAGTCGCTTCGCTCTCATCGTATGACAGTTACAGGAGAACAGCGTCTCATTGGCGTGATTGATGTCATAGACGTAAATGAATTTATCTGCCGCACACGTAGCCAAAATGCTGTTGTTGTGCCTGGGTAGAAACTTCACCGAAAACATGTTCCCCAGATGCTTAGTATTTATCACATGAACGCGCTGCTTGCGGAAAGGGTTCCAGATCATAACTCTGAAATCATCTGAGCCCGAGGCCAGCAACAGACCGTCACTGCTCCACTCCAAGCAATTGACGCAGCCATCATGACCAGCCAGAACCGCCTCCTGTTCCAGACGATCTATGTAGGCTGGGGAGGCCTGGAGCCGCCGACGCACCACCTCATCCAAGGACGAATCGTACCCGTATTGTTGGCGCTGCCACTGCAAGGAACTGGCATTCAAAGGCACCTTCTCGTCGCTCTGGTGGCGCTGATAGCGCGAGCTAGAGTATTTGATGCGATACAGTTCATCGCTCGACATTATCTGGATGTAGATGGGATTGCGACACTTGTATTTGTTTGTTTTCAAATTGTTTTCTTTTTAATACTATTTGCATTTCACTGACCCCTGCTTCTCCCTTTGCCCCGTCGGACACTGTTGACATCTGTTCGCGGCGCTGCCAGATGGTGAAGGACTTTTGTAACGTCTAATCTAACGCAAAGGTGAGCCTACTTTGAAAAGGATTGAAAGCGGCTGTATATAAATTCACAATTTTTCTTCGACCGTAAAATGGAATAAATATTACGTTTGTGGTGAGTGTAATTTATAAGTTGTTTCATATCGACTACTCGTATTCCACTACACTTCAAGTTAAGGCAGTGAAAACAGATATAAAAACCTTATAGCATTACACTTTGCTACCTAACTGAAAAAGCAGTGAGAGCTAGATAAATAATTCGCCAATATTTGTTATCTTAAGCACCAATAAATGCAGAACATTTTTTAAAGCTATCTCAAAGAAATGTTGAATTAAATGCATGGGTCCAAAACATGTCAAGCAGGGAGGTTAGGTTATTAATTAGGTTTCAAAGCAAAGCAGCTTAAGAAAAAAAATTGTAACGTGATTTAAAGGAAATAGGGTATACAAAGGACCATACTCCATAAAGATGTTGTTGATATGTAGCAAATGTGTAGTTAACGTGTAGTTATTATGTCAAGCAAAGGCAGACAACATTTAACCCATTGTAGCCCAGTGGGTATTAAGCTACACTCTACGAAAATGATGCAACTTGAAGAGCATTAACGCAGTTCAGGTGAAAGATGTTGTAGTAATTTTTATTTTAGTATCAAAGAGAATGAATTGATCTACAATAAGAATTTACATACGGTGTTATTTTCCGCAGCTTAGATAAAGTTCACCTGTTTAAATTGAGGGGGGTTACGTAGGTTATATTTGTATTTGTGATGGTCATACTGTAAATCCGCGGTCACACTGCAGCTCTGCATAAACTAAAATTGATTAGTTTCGAAAAAAGGGGGGTCACAAAGTGAAATATGTCCAAAGAAAAAGAGGACGAGTGCGAAAAAAAGGAAATGGGGGACGCGGATGTGAGATCTTCAAACAGCGATGAGTCAGATGAGTATCAATCAGCCGGTGAGGGGGACGATTCTGATTCAATTCCTTCGGAGCCCCTGCCCCAACCCAACACACACCTGTGCGAAGACACCACACCTGACACACCTACAGCAACAGCAACAACAACGGCAACAACGGAGCCCCTAGATGAGTACACAATGTATCCCATGCATCAAAGCGTATTTGAAGATGACATCAAGACATTGCAGCGCCGACTCCTCCTGCGCACTGCTCAGGATGAGATTGGCAGCAAAGACAAGCACGGTAATACGCCACTGCATTTAGCCGTTATGCTGGGCAGGAAGCATGCCGTGCGCCTGCTGCTGGCCAACAATGCCCCCGTCAGGATCAAAAACAACGAGGGCTGGTCTCCTCTGGCCGAGGCCATTAGCTACGGCGACCGCCAGACAATCACTCAATTGCTGCGCATGCTAAAGCTACAGTCCAGGGATCATATGGAGAAGCGCCGGGAGAAACTGGTGAAGGCGCTCAGTCAGATGCAGGACTTCTACATGGAGTTCAAGTGGGATTTCCAGTCCTGGCTACCGTTGGTGTCCCGCATCCTGCCCTCCGACATTTGCAGGCTATACAAGTCCGGGGCCTCCATTCGATTGGACACCACCCTGGTTGATTTCAATGACATGAAGTGGGAGAGAGGCGACATTTCGTTTCTCTTTCGGGGAGAAGCTCCTCCAAGGGAGGCTCTGGTCCTGCTTGACAACGAACAGGCGTGTTATCAACGTTTGCGCCACGAGGAGGCCGACATGGAGGATGAAGTCGATGGGCTCATGTCAACGGACATAATGGCCACCCAAATGTCCACCAAGACGATCAATTTTGCTCGGGCGCAAAGCGGCTGGATTTTCCGCGCGAACCGGAAGGAACTCATTGGCGGTCAGTATCAATGTGAGCTCTATACCATACAGGGCCTGATCATAAAGCAGCGCAAGCGACGCGAGCATCTCTCACACGAGGATCTGCAAAAGAATCGCGCCATTATCGAGTCAATGAGGAGCTCAGTAGTACAGCCTGACGGGCGTCGCTCCAGCCTGAACAGTCAGACCACGGATACGACCACTGACAGCAATAACCCAGCAGCACCGAACGGCATTACCCTGCCAGAGCTGCCACGCCGCAGCTCATTGCAAGCTCCCCCAGCCAGCAGTGTGACCTGGGATCAGTACTTAGAGGCTGCAGTGGGGCGGTGCCCGCGTCTGGGACGTCCACTTGTCAACAAGCAGTCCAGCAAGACCCTGCGGGCCACAGTCGCCATGAGCACGGACTTCCCACTCAGCGTGGAAATGCTTTTGGACGTCCTCGAGGTGGTGGCTCCACTGAAGCACATCAACAAGCTGCGAAATTTCGTGACGCTCAAGTTGCCCACTGGATTCCCGGTCAAGATTGAGATTCCTGTTCTGCACACTGTGACGGCCAAGGTAACTTTCCAGAAGTTCGAGTTCACCAACAGCATCCCCGATAAACTGTTTGAGATTCCGTCAAACTACTGGGAGGATGTGCGTCGTTTTCAGGATTTATGACCAAGCGACGCCGACGCTGAAGCCCGGCCCCAAACATTTTCGACGGCCACCCAGCATGGATCCCCAACTGAACTCTACGTGGACCTGAACACTTAGAGCAATGCGAGCACACGTGTCTGCGCATAGCTACAGTTAAAATGTTCACCGAACGTTTGCGTATCCCTTCCTATCCCTATCCTGACTACTCCTTCGCTTTGGTCGTGACGTTTATTTCGCCGACGAAACCCCAAATTGCTCTCAAGTTGTTTCGCATTTGTATGTTTTCGTAGTTTTAAGAGAAATTTTTCACAAAATTTAAATTTTTATTATTGGCAGGATGTAAATATCCCAAAGCAAACTCTGGTTTTGCTCCAAATTCATCCGTTACGTTGAAATTAAGGATATTTTCCATTTGGGTCTCTTTCTAAATTAAATGATTAAGTGATGCCCTGAAAATTTTAATTTTTCGCCTACGATTTGTTATGTACTCCTATGTATATTTTTCCCCCATATTCGGTCTGTTTTAGAAAGAAATCTGTGTATTATGTATTATTTAGTATCCAAGTATTCATCGTAAGATACATCTGTACTACACTTGGAACATTCTGCATAGAATCGCAACTGTTTCATAGCTTAAAGATTGCTTTAGTTGGAATGAATCATTTTCGGGAGTGGCACATAACGTTTCATGGTAAAAGCCCTACCAGAGGTCTCACAAAACAGCTGCTCTTTTGTTGAAACCCCTTTCTTATCATACACTAATCGCAGCATAGTATAAATAAGTAATCTATCAGGTTTTTAAAGAACGGGACAGAAAACTCATTCAAAGTCTATTAGGCAATGGACGCGATTACCAACACAACTTGCTCAGCGCTTAGTGATGATTGGTGATATTATTGCATAAATTCATCCATCAGAGCGTAAAAATGTAGCGTCTTAATACTTAATGGATGACTTTTGGCTTAAATTGAATGACCAGATGTCGATGAAAAGCAGATTGTTCCCACATCCATTGCATTTTTTTATTTATATTTTCATTCTGTTTCATGTTTAGTTAAATTTTAATTGCATATTTTTAAGGTTCTTGAAGGGGAGCGTATTGCATGTATCTGTATCCTGCAATCCACACCCCATCCAAAAAGAGTCTGCATCGGAAGGGAGCGCATAGTAAAATTAGTTTTGTTTTTGTTAATTATGATAAAAGATGTACAAGAGAAACGTCCGTCAACACTTTCCTAAACAATATTAATAATCGCCCAGAGTATTTAAGAGTGCGCAAAAGTAAAACGGCTTCACAAATCAAATAAAACTAAATATACACATACAAAACAAATGTATGCTATTGATGGCATGCATGCATATAGTTCCATTTTAGCCAATTATTTTAAACTGTAAAAATAGTGATTTTACTCGGTATTTCTTATTTGTGACTCAGCAAGGGCAGTGATAATCGATTCGGTTTGCTTTGCCGTTTATTAGAGAAACAGGCCGCGAAAAATGGTTTATTTGTGTAAAACTGCCATTGTTTCTCTTTTGGGCACAATATAGTATTTGTTTGTTTGGTTTTTTTTTACACTTTTTGACCAGGATTAAACAATCAAACGAGAAGCGTTAAGTAATACATTTGATACACTATAATCCCAGAAACACACAACATCCAAAGCAAAAGAAATCTGTTAAGCCAACGGATACAAGAAAAATTATATGTCTATTTTATTAGTGGAGGAAAGATAAAGATATATCTCTCTATTGTATAAAATAGTTTTGGGTCGTCGTCGTAGCCCGAAAACGTATTTTGGCGGGGGTTGGCGCACGATACTAGAAAGAGTGTAAGGGGCGTGCACCCTAGTATATATACATACATATATTTATACATGTCGACCCTAATTGTACTTGAACCGAGCATTTGTATACGCTCTTTAATATATATATACTTATATATATATATATGTATACACCCACAAATTTAAAAGCTGTAAATGTGCAACCCAAATAACAATTGTTTTATTTGTGTTGGGACCCCTGGGACCAAATTCTATAGAAGCATACCGCTAAGCCACTACGAAATAAGGGTATTGAGGGAACTGCAAAGCAAGTTCCTTGGGAAGAAGCTGGTTCAAATGGACAGATTCCCATCCGGTGCCAGCCAGGATTGAAGAGATTGCTGAAATCTTCAAGTCCCTACTGAGGACAATGGCACATTAAAGGGCTTGCCTACTCGGGCAATAGTCTACATACCGTAAACCTACGATGTTAAGGGTACAGCAGGATTAAGCCAGGCCTGGTGGACGTGAAGATGACCCTGAGTCATATCGGCTAATAGGTCTGCAGTTATTCCTTATCTAAGGTGCCAGAGAGGCTTATTGTCAATCGACTTGGTGATACTAGCCGGATCACCATTCGGGAGAGATACGGGACCGTGGAGCTGGCACAGATCCACAGATTGGCAAAGCACATTCTACAGGCCTTTGATTATATAGAATACTGCTTTGCAGTCTTCATTGATTTATTCGATGCAGTTTGGCATGCATGCCGGTCTACTGAACAAAATTAAAAAGCTCTTTCCAGCATAATATTACTGTGTCCTATGATCATACTAGGAAGCAAGACCACCAATCCCTGCTGCAGCCTGAAAGCACTCATCGAACACACCCTACCTATACAGTTGGGAGGGAATATTTGTGAATATATATGAGAATATTTGTAAGTCCTCTTGCGCAAAGCATGAGATTTGGTTTTGTGCTTTATCATTTTTAACTATTTAACAAAAGTTCAGATAAATTTAAAAAGCGCGCCAAGTCAGTGCTATGCAATGCAATTTCACTGTGCATTTTTGAACACTACTCATCGCTGGAACAGCTGTTTGACTCATCATCTGCAAAAAAGGAAAATTTGGGAGACAATTTAATTTAATAATATAAAAAGTCTACACGCACAAAGCACAATAAGAACGGATTGAAGATGATTGTGTCGCGCTTGACATTTCCACTCCAGGCTGCAAAGCTGGTTGCCCGCAAAGCTGCAGGCAATCCCAGCAACAGCATCATCCAGCGTCGCCACATGTCGGGTGTGTATTTCCGCAGTGGGGCCCTCAGGCCAAAGCCCGACGAGATGCCCTTCGGCCTCTTCGCCATCTTTTGTGCCGTTATACCGGGACTCTTCATTGGCGCCACCATAAGCAAGAATGTGGCGAACTTTTTGGAGGAGAACGATCTGTTTGTGCCCTCCGATGACGACGACGATGAGGACTAATCAAACCACCGACTGACGAATTCTGACGGGAGTCTGCCCTAGTCGTGATGAACAACTATAACCAATGGTGGTTCTTCCTCCTTTTGCACTAAGCCAAATGTTTATTCATTTATTAGCTATTTATTCAATGTAAATCTCCACTCTTAAGATCCCAAAGCTCTCACATTTTATACTCTTGTTTGTATGTACTTACCACATCCTGCTTTAAAATGTTTCAATGTTCTATGGATAAGATTGATACGCTGACGACTGTTAGTTCAATAAATAAAAAGTTTATTTGCCTATCATAATGTGATATTCCCCCAACATGTTTGACAATCTCCGATTACATAATGGCCAGAGGGGACTGGACCAATTTGTGGGCTGACTAAAATTTAGTATATACATACATACATATGGATATGTATACCGCCCACATTTGTAATTCCCATTCCCCAAAAAAGCATTGAAAAAAGCAAACATGTTTTTTGCCGAAGTGGAATTTTATTGTAATTAAATTTGGGTGTACAAAGGTTTTTCTCTTTACTGAATTTTGCTCTCTGGCGACTATTACATTTTTCTGGGATTGTTTCAAATTTTAACAATTCTATTTTCTGAATTATACAAATTGTGGTTTATATCGCTTGAATACATATATATCTGCTATATATATATATAATTGTGTGGTTTGCTTTTATTTTGTGAAAAGTAAAAGAGTTCCATCTCGCAATTTGGATTACTTCAATCTTCAGCAAATCTCTGAAATTACCTCCAGTTCGGATTTTTGGGTTTTTTTTATAGTTCGTTTTCCTTTCTTGTTCTTGTTCTTGGTTTTGTTGTTTGCGTTTTTTAAATATTTTGCATTTATTGCGTATAAATGTTTTTTGTATTTTGCAATTTTTTCAAAGATTTTTTGTTTTTAGTTTGTTTAATAAAAAAATATGAATTTCACATCCCCGACAGACACTTGGAGGCGTGGTGACCTATCTGTTTGCTTTAATATATCGTATGAATGGTGTAAAAACAGTATTTATTTATATTCAATAATCTTTTTTCTCGCTATAACAGAAGTCTGAACGCAATTAGGGACATTGGCGATCGCCTGGCCCGTTTTCGTTCGTTAAATATTTTTTGCAAATTGTAATAAAGGTGTGTGGTGTGGGTGGGGGGGTCCCCTTTTCTCGGATAAACACAAAATCCGGCTTGCAATGGATTTATTTTGCCTCTACTTCTACTTGTAGTCTCTTTCATCCCCATCAGTATGCTCTCCCTCCGTACGGGGGTTGCGCTTTAGCGCTTTTCTTGTTTATTTTTCTTTGTTTTTTGTTTCCGTATATGTTTTGTTTTAATATGTGTGTTTGTGTGTGTGTTGGTTTGTGTTTGTGTGTATATATATTTTCTTTTTTTGTGCTTTTACATAGTTTTGCAATTTTTTTGTTGGTTTTTCCACTTGTTTTATACGTGTCGCGTTCATTTTTCAACATATGTTCTCTCTTCTCTGCTGTTGGTATTTGTATTTTTCTATCTTTTTTAAAGTAGCAAAAACTTGACTCTCATATTCTTGCGGCTTGCGTTTTTCCCTTTTCTGCGCTTCTTTCTTTACATTTCTGTTCTGTTCTGCTCGCAGTTTTCTTTCACATTTTTTCGTTTTTTATTTTAACATTTTTTGCAATTTTTTTGTGTTGTTTTTCTTTACTTTTTTAAAAGTGTGTGTGGATCTCTCGCTTTGCTTCTTTCGCTTTTTCTAAACACAAAGCTTTTTTAAAGTTTTGATTTTTGATTGAGAAATAAAGAAAAAAATTACATTTCGCTTTCGTGTTGTTTTTGTTGTTGAAAAGTGTGGACGAAAAAAAAAGGTTTTGAAAAAGCTAGAAACTGGTCTGAATTTTCACACGTATCGTATCCGACTAGTCTTGCCACAATCTTTTAGCTTGAATTGTGTTTATTTTTCATTTATTTTTTTACGCATATACAGAATAAAATTGAAACAATTTAAGCAATGCCAAAAAATAAATGTTCAATTCGCATTTTGTTCTCTTTTCTTCTTCTTTGTTTTTCTATAAAATTGCAAAAATTGATTTGGGGGATATTCAAATCGATTTGCGGAATACGTGTTTCTTGCTTTTCTTCCTTTTTCTTCGTGTACTTGCGTAAATGCGTTCGAAATTAAATGATTCTTTTAAGTGGTTTCTGGGATTGAGAAAAAAGGCTGTAGCTCTTTGCGACGTTCCAGCCCATAAGTTGTTCTGTGTGTTCATTTTTTGTCCTTGGAAGCCGTGCATTCTTTGCACGAGAATTATTGAATGCGAATTGTTGTTGTTAATGAATTGAAAGTAAAGAGGAAAACTGCAAGAGAATGAAGTAACATTAGAAACCACGGCCCAAGGCTTTCAAATGCGGAAATACATACTTTTTTGGGTGTCGAGTGTTCTGTGTAAAATTTTCATCCGCTTTTGTGGCTCGAGCTTAGTTGGCGGGCTCGCTAACGCGATGCACCTGGAGCACGGCCACGGCTTCCTCCACCTTGGCCTTGAGGGCCTCCTTATCCTCCAACATGTGCAATAGCTCAGAGTTCTCAATCTCCAGCAACATGCCAGTGATCTTTCCGGCCAGGGCTGCGTGCATGCGCTCAATCATCGGGTACAGACGCTCGCCCAGGATCTGTTTCTGCTCCTGGGGATTGGCATTAGCCAACAATGAGGCAATGAGCTTCTCAGAGTCTGAAAGAAGTGAGAAAAGAAATAATAACGCGTGTCCACAAGCCTTTTGGTGCGTCTTTTCAACTTACTCTTGCCCTGCAACTGCTGCGGCATGGGCTGCGCCTGCTGCATCTGCTGCACAGGGGGATTGCGCATGTTCGATGTGTACTTGTAGCTGGGTGCACGCTGCTGGGCACCGCCAGCGATCTGGGCACCAGCGATTTGCAAGTTGGGGGCAGCAGCTGTCTGCTGGCCGGTGATGGCTCTGGCTCCAGTGTTGCGCATGTTGTTTGCAGCCGCGGCAGCAGCGGCGGCATGCGTGCCCTGCACCTGCTGTGGCTGGGCACCACGTGCACCGGCTGCAGCCGAACGGAACTGTGTGGGCACCGCTCCGGCTGCACCCTGGAAGCCTCCAGCAGCGGCGGCGGCAGCGCCGGCCTGCACGCTCTGCACGGTGGCAGCTGGACGCACCTGAGGAGCCCAGCGAGGGGCGTTACGCATTTGGGTGGTCATCTGGGGACCGAAGAAGCGCTGGCTCGGAGGTATGGTCGGAACAAAGAACCCGCCAGTGGTGTTGGGCTGGAACATCTGTCCAAGCTGCTGCATCCGCATGCCGGTCATGTGGCGCATGTACTGCGATGCGAGGTGAGCCTTGCGCTCCTCCTTCCTCTGGGCCAGGGCCACGTACAGAGGCTTGCTGCCGATGACGCGGCCATTCAGTTCTGTCACGGCGCATGTGGCCTCATTGGGTGAAATGAAGCAGACGAACCCGAAGCCCTTGGAGCGGCCCTCTTCGTCGGTCATGACCTTGGCCGAGGTAATTGTTCCATACATGGAGAAATCCTTGCGCAGACGCTCGTCATCAATTGTGTCGTCCAAGTTCTTGACATACAAGTTGACACCGAAGACAGAGTCGTGGCGCTTCTTCTTCAGCTCCTCAAACTTACGCTTGAGCTCCTGCTGGCGCTCAGCCTTTTTCTGTGCACGAGCCACATACAGGGACTTGCTCTCGCCCATATCCTTGCCGTTGAGAGCCTGAACGGCGGCTTCAGCAGCCTCTGTGGTTTCGTAGGCCACAAACCCGAAGCCCTTGCTCTTACCATCTTCCTTGGACATGACCTACAAGAGTTGAACAATAGAAATTGTATATGGTCCGGATCACCCGTTGCGCCGTTGCGAATCACTTACCTTGTAGCTAGTGATCTTGCCGTATGGCTCAAAGAATTCCTTGAGCTTCTCGTCATCAAAGTCTTCGGTGAAGTTCTTCACGTACACGTTGGTGAAGAGTTTGGCCTTCTCGCCCAGCTCCTTCTCGCGCTCCTTGCGGGGAATGAATTTACCCACGTACACCTTCTTGCCGTTGAGCAACATGCCGTTGACTCTGTCGATGGACGTGTTTGCTGCCTCCTCAGTCTCGAAATGGACAAAGCCATAGCCCTTGGAGTTACCCTTCTCATCGATGGCGACCTTGCAGCTCAGGATATTGCCGAAAGCAGAGAAAGTGTCGTAAATGGCTTTGTTGTCGATGCCCTTGTCCAAGTTCTTAATGAACACATTGCCAACACCTGAGCGGCGCAGGGAGGGATCGCGCTGAGACCACATTATGCGAATGGGTTTGTTGCGGATCAAGTCGAAATTCATTGTGTCCAGAGCACGTTCAGCTGCGAATGAAAAAGTGTGAAAAAACTTGAAATCGGTTTCAAAAATTAAAGGATATTATAAGTGACATTTAATGCTCTTGTGACTCTTCTACTTCTGCCCTGGCTATGCTCGAAGAGCAGCCTAGTGCATGGTAAGTAAAGCCTGGACTTTGATCTGGCAACTTTGAATCTTAGTCGGATCAACGATGAATGCTAGTTTGACCAACCAATGGGTAGAAGTTGCTATAGAGGACACAGGTGCTTCAAGATATTCTGAATGTAATGCTTCTACTTCTGTCGATGGCATGAGGACCCATCTACATGGTAAGTTGCATTCCTTTCTCTGGCAACTTTGAATCTTAGTCGGATCAACGATGAATGCTAGTTTGACCAACCAATGGGTAGAAGTTGCTATAGAGGACACAGGTGCTTCAAGATATTCTGAATGTAATGCTTCTACTTCTGTCGATGGCATGAGGACCCATCTACATGGTAAGTTGCATTCCTTTTTCTGGCAACTTTGAATCTTAGTCGGATCAACGATGAATGCTAGTTTGACCAACCAATGGGTAGAAGTTGCTATAGAGGACACAGGTGCTTCAAGATATTCTGAATGTAATGCTTCTACTTCTGTCGATGGCATGAGGACCCATCTACATGGTAAGTTTCATTCCTTTCTCTGGCAACTTTGAATCTTAGTCGGATCAACGATGAATGCTAGTTTGACCAACCAATGGGTAGAAGTTGCTATTTATTATTTATTTCGACCAACCCCAGCAATGCATTGACGCCTCGCCCTAACCTCATATTGGGAGTTCAGTAAACTGGATGGAATGCCCAAGCTTTCACAGAGCAGCGTAATCAGTCCCCCATCCACATGCCGGGCCGAACCGTCCCCCAGCCGTGTGCTTAATTCAATAAATATAATGTGAGCGCGGACAACACAGCCGAAACGAAGAAGCAGCAGCTATGCGCAGTGAAAGTTTGTTTTCTTATTGTTAAAACAAGATTTCCATAGGCGAAAGGCATGGAGCAAGGGGGAGGCGAGGATGGCGGCTTGGTTCAGTGACATGTCAAGAATTTGGAAGTGTTAATGAATTAAAGCGGAAAAGACATGAATGGGTACGTGCTATATGAAAGTGAAAGCAAAACAAAAATAAAACATCGTTATTCGGCAATCAAAGAAAGCATGCAGAAATGTAGCCATTGGAATATAACCTAAAACGATGGCGAGTCGAAATGGTTTAAACAATCAACACATGTTTATGGAAGAGCTCACACACATGCACGCGCGTTTATTTCACACACACCAACACGGAAAGATATTGACAATTGAGCGCATGGCTGTGTGCGTGAGTGTTTGTGCCGCTTGGAAACAACACAAAACAGCCAGAGAAAAAATCCGGACGAACGATGAAACACAATGAGGACTGGTGCGGGGTGGGGCTGTGATAAGCCCGCTGTGTGCTGTGTGGATCCATATTATGCCACACTCATTATTGCATATTTTCAGTATGGAGACTACGCTATTCAGAAGTTTCTAGTCGAATGGGTGATTTGATTGGCAAAAGCCAGCTGTTTTTGCCTCCCCTTTTCCACTTTCTTTCCATGTACAACAACACAAATGGAATTGACATGTTCACATATAGACACCCACACCCACACAAACATATACAGTTAGCAGGCGAAGAATCAGGGTTCAAGTTATGAAATATTTCATTTTTACTTTGAAACGTGGACTCCAATGTTCGTTTTCAAGAATTTTGGCATATAATCTATGTAAATTTTCAAAATGCTGAAACCCCTGTGCGGTGGCAGATATATACATATACGTCTCTTTGTGTGTGTGCAAAATTTGCACACGTGTTTTCTTTGTTTCGAGCGGGAGGGAGAACTACTGGATGCCTTCTGAGGGGTGCAGTGCAACTACGTGCACATTACTTTACTGCCTTTGTGGCGGATTACTCACCATCGGCTGGCTGCTGGAAATTCACGTAGGCATAACCCAATGAGCGACGGGTAATCACATCGCGGCAGACGCGTATGGACAGAACTGGACCTGCAGTCGAGAACTTTTCAAAAAGTCCAGCTTCGTTGATATCCTGGTGCAGATCACCGACGTATAGTGAGGCCATATTTGGTGATCGGGTCTACCTGTAATTTAAATAAATTATTTTACGTTTCACATATATATTTCTGTTTTTTTTTTCTTTAGGTTCGAACCGGATGGATTCGGCAAGGCAGGCAGAGAAATAGAAAGAAAAAAAAAGCGGCGTGGCTTTTGCTTTTCGGTTCGTCTTTCTGTCTGTGTGTATGTGTGGCAACTCTGACGCATGTGACAGTCGAACGGGTCGACATGGCAACACTGCATGTGCTTTGTTGTTGCTGGCCCTCTTCGTCTCTCGCACCAACACCAGCAAAGACACTCGCGTAGAAAAATTTCCACACACACAAACGCACAAGCACACAATTAGACACACGTTTTGCCTAGTCGAAAATATTAGATTTAGCTTAAATTTCAGCGAAATATTCGAACGTCACCACGGGGCTGGGCCCTTTCATGCTTTTCAGAGCCAAAAATCACGTTTTCACATCGCCATCTTGCGTCGACGTCGACGTTCATCGAGCCACATTTCACAAGAAAATTCCGCATTCTCTGTGCCCCTGCTTCACCCGTTTTCCGTCGTCTTCATTTCTCCTACTTACGCTTAAACACTTGCTCGAATTTTTTGCTACTTTTTACAATTTTTTTTGTTACTTTTTATGTTTTTAATTTTTTTTTTGTTTTTTAAGGTTTTTTTCTTCACAAAAAATATGTGATAAGCCGTGTGCTATAAGCGAATCCACGACCGCTCACGTAAACGGACTCTGACGACTCGACATTAGGGATGGTGACAGTTTATCGATACATATTGTGTGTGGATAATATATGCGATAGTTTACTGGATATTTTGTGGGATACATAATCCGTACTACTTTTGGAGCAAGCAGATACTATTTTTTCACGGTTTCACGTTAGCTTAGATCAGATATATCCACAATCGCATCCCTACATTTAGTTGGCGGTGTCAGAAACATCGGTGTCTTCGTAGCTGACGTAGGGCTGGTGCAATAGGAACCAGGGCTGACATAAACGGACTTCGTTGCAAAATTTCACGTTGAAATACCGCTTGGGGCGTCTCAGACCGCCCCGAATACGAATCCATTAAAACGCAGACCGATTGAGACAATAAAATCAACCGACATGACCAACAAATGTTTCAGACATTTGACGGGGTTATAGCCGTCACTTTTGTGTAGTTGCCATGTAGCAGAATGACGAATAAAAAATGTTTCTCGGACTATATGCGCATGCTCACTTTGATTTACTTTTCCTTCAATAAGTTTTCACGGCGGCCGCGCCGCTTGCTACGAAATATAAATTTAATTTAAAGAAACTTGGTGGCTTAACCGAATTCTGTCGAAGACTTCCACTTAGCTTAAATTTGTATGCTTATTTGGCGTTGTCTTAACATATTGGTGTACTCCTTGTTGAAAACTTACCTAATTCAGCGGTAACGGGAAATTAACACTTCACTTCGACAGAGTTTGCGTTTTTGAATTTTTTTTTTGTTTGTTTTTTTGATTGCCTTTTATATACGAAATTAACAAAAATCTAATAAAACGTCACTGAACGAATTCATAAATGAATATTTTTTTGTAGTTTTTCCGGCAATATGTTTTTTATGTTATTTCTTGGCAGCTACGCTCCGTGCTATCCTGTTGGGATACGAGTACCTAATGAAGTCTCCTAGCCAAAATTGACACGACGTCAACTAAAGTGTCAAAATATGGCCTATTGGGGTGGTTCTAAAAACGGAAGGATGATGAACAAGAAAGCATGCTCTTCGAAACATTTATTTGGGCACTATATACTTTAAAAATTTTCATATTTTGTTCCATTTTATTCTAATAATAATATAGGTCTGCAATGCGCAAATGCATGAGATTTAGTTTGCGTTCAACTCGATTTTGATTTCGTGTAGCTTTTAATACTTAAACCTTATGGGTATGTATGTATGTATTTCTTAGTCATGAAGTTTCGTCTAGTGTATGGATAGATTTATTAGGTAATTATATTATTACTAAATTTGTTTAATTTTGTATGGTATACCTCAAGTATTTTTTGTATGCATAACATGATTTGTGAGAGTGGTTTCTTTTTCCTTCCAACATATATTTTTCGAAAATATACACGGGCTAAACTGAATCGAATTCTAATTGAATATACATTATTTAATACGTTCTCTTTCAGCAAAGACTTTTACATTAGCTTCCAGTTAAATCTTCTAATACTGCGCCAATTTTGTGGTTAATTCATATTTTTCTTGTTGCAACAATTAACTGCCATTGCACAATAAAAACCTGTATTCAGTTGCGTGTTTTGCATTTTTCGCTTTAACATTGCATCGTTTTGAATGCTGATCCAATATTTTGAACATTCTTTAGCTATTTTGGCAGTGGATCGGTAATCAACTTTAAACAGTAACAAAAATAATGAATAATGAAAAATAATGAAAAAAAGCCAAAAGCTAGCAGCAAACATTCTCGTCTTAAAAAACTAAAAAAATAAAACCATAAAAAAATGATAATGATTATAGTCTAGAATGGATCTAAATCAAATGCCAATAGGTTTAGACTCCATTTGTCGTTGTCGCTGCATCTCCACCCCATTCCACAAGGTACTGAACCTGACCATTTCCCGTGCGGCGTTTGGCTCGGATGGCAAACGGTTCACCGGAATCAATGCGATTCATGGCGCCACCAAAGTACTTGTTCACAGACTTCTTTAGATCCAGTATCGAATGTCCATTGCCAGCACTGCTGCTTCCACTGGTTGCCGTCGAGCTGTTGGAATTTCTGCGACTCTCGATGGGAGAGCTGCGAGCGGACTTTTGCGGCCGTTGGCGCAGTAGACGGCCATGCGTAGGCTTTTCTGGCGGCGGCAGCGAATCTTTGGCATATAAGGGAAAGTATGGGCTGGATAAAGGATTGATGGTCGTCGTATTGATAATCTATATACAAAAAAAAACAACAAATTTTTTTGATTCAAGTATATCAGATTTCAATCGTTCTGGGCTCTTACCTCGACGGTTGTCATGCGGCGATTCCGACGCCTGCGCACCTCCTGGTTGGGGCCTATGGTTATATCTTTGGCACTCAGTCTTCGCTTTATGGTGCGCACGACGCGCGGCTGATCCATTCCGCCTCCCTTTAGCTTAAAAATTCTGTTGATGACGCCATCGACTCCAATGCCCGTTCCCGTTCCCAGCCCGAATGCCAGGCTGCTTTTCCCTTGTGATGATTTTTTCGGTGTGGCCATAAGAAACGGATTGTTGCGGCCTCGAAAATTTACTGGCGGCGGTATAATGAGGTCCAGGGAGCTGGTGCCCCGACTGCTGCTTGAATTCTCATCGGACGAAAGATCACAGTGGTTTCGGCTGCTGTCGTAGCGCCTAGACAAGTGGAAAGCCTTGCGTTTGCGGCTGCTCTTGGCGTTTGGTTGCGGTTGAATAGGTGCTGGCAACTTTCCATGGTCACCATCGTTGGCATTATCATCGGCTAGGTCGAGTGTGTCCACTTTATCGAGGTGCTTCTGCTGCAGCTCCTGCTCTTCAGGGGTTTTGTTGGCTTTCTTTTTGGCTTTCTCAATGATCTGCTTTATCGGTATCTCATCTTCGCTGGTATTGGCCGCCTCCTCCTCATCCGTACGGAACTCGTACACATCTTTGGACCCACTCTCACTCTCTTTCCCTGGCATTAGCAATATGTTGAACCTATTCACCAGAACCGCATCACAGACCTCCTCGTGCGGTTGCAGCCACACTTTTGGTGTCACGGGTGGCCCACTGTGCCGCAGGGCAAAAAAGCTTGGATCCCGCTTGAACTCACGTCCGCACACAAACCTCCCTGTGTGATCCTTCAACGTTTGCTTGATGCGTTCCATTAGTGCCGTCTCTGGCAGGGTCTTCCATTGCTCGGCTATGGGGAGCTTGTGGCGCTGCTCGAGGACGAATGGCAAGATGTCTAGCAGATGATGATACTTCTGATTATGATGCTTGCGCAGATTATAGAGCGCAATGTGGAGCATATCCACCCAGTCGATTTGAATGCGCCGCACATATTCCACGCCATCGTTGCACACCGTGCAGCAGAATACAAAAAATCTGCAAAAATAAAATTAAATTACCATTAGATGCTGGCTCTCAGTGAAACGAAAGTGAAAGGCGTTCTCCTTACGTGTCGCCCCGCAGCAGTTTTTCTTTAAAGTTCTGCATGCACTGAGTGTGGAACCAGTTCTGACATTTGCAACACTGCAGCATGTTGTGATTGAATTTTCCCGGCTTGCCGCAGTAGCAGTAGATTTGCTCCTCGTTGACCCGATGCTTCTCATCCCAGCTGAGTTTATCCGCCTGAGAAACGAACCAATAATAATCAATAATCCTGTGCAATAATCCGTACTCTGCATGATCTACTCACATGATAGGGCAACTGACGGCAAATCCCTGGTGGCTTCTTCGCTGTTTCATAATTCAATGGCTGTTGCATTTTCATGGGCTTCGCACATCGCTTGCAGCTCCAAATTCCACTGCCATGGGCTATTTCGGTGGTACAGCCACGATGGTAGCCCCGGCCGCAACGTTCGCAGATTTCAACGACATCCTGTTGGTCCAAGCGCTTGCAGGCCACACACATGGGTCCACTAACCGAGGCATTAGAATAATCCGAGCCACTACCGGCTCCTCCATCGCCACCTGATGAGCCGGCGCCCAGCTTCCGTAGCTTGTCCAACTCGTGCCACTGTTCCGATCTATCATCGAACCGGATTAGAAACTGATCGGGTTTTTTACCAACGATAGTTCCCAAATATAGTCTTCCATCGTCGCACTTAACGAATACATCCTCCTGTAGCGAGTAGCTAATAGCGGGGGGCGATGGCGTTGGAGGTGTCGGCGGCGCTGAGTTGGTGCTCTTGAAGCTCGGCTTCATTTGGCTCGACACTTTAAGCAGCGTCGGTATAGGTATGGGTATGGGTATGGGTGTGGATGTGGGTGGTGGTGGAGGCGAGGGCGAAGACTTTCCGGGAGAACTCATTGTCTCCGGTGTGGTTGGCGGCGTCTGAGGTGTCGTTGTGGTGGAGTCCGGTTCATCTATTACTATCACAGCGACAGTAGTTGTCGTCCCTCCACCAGAGCTGCTGCTGGAAACGGAACTGCTGCTACTGCTACTGCTATCGGCCGTACTGCTGTCAATGAGCGACAGGATAGACTGGGCCTTGTGCTGTATAGCTGGGATGATGGGTGAAGGCTGCTGGGCCGTGCCAAGAGATGTGGTGAGGTTGGTACTGGCGGCGTCTGCATAGTGATTGTTTATGCATATGTTGATGCGGTCATAGACCGCAGGCGGCTGGTTGTGTGACGAATGGACCACTTGCTCCCGGGGCAGCGGTGGGAGGTGTTTGCCAGTCACCAGGCCTTGATTCAGCTGCTTGGTGGACGTGGGTGCTCCAGCCTGGCGCGGTGTCAAGTAGTAGGATTGAACGGGTGATGATTTATTAAGACTGTACACACTGGGAGCAGTGGATATAATGCGTATGTTGTTAGCATTAAACGGGTTGGAATTGGAAGTGGATGAGCTGGCAGCCTGCTGCTTGGTCGGAGGGTTCTGCTGGCCATAGCTGTTGTTTATTTGTATGGTTCTGGGATGCGTTGGCTGCGTTGTGGTTGCATAATATCGCTTCGGTCTATTGGTAGGTCCGCAAGGGGCGATTCCCTGTGTGGATGGCAGGATTTGGTAAGTCATCCATTGGGGCTGCTGTACATGCTGGTGCTGCTGCGGCAAGTAGCTGTAGGTTGGAGCTGGGGTGGGAATTGGTGTGGGAGCTGTGAGTGGCGGCTGCTGCTGCTGCAAGTACGGCTGGGCAACATTTTGTGGTGTGTGCTCATGTTGCATGTGAAAATGGTTGTTCATCTTTGTTGTTGTGTGAGTTTTATGTGCGGATTATTGTGCGCAGTCTTTTCTGGAAAGGAAAAGAAGCATCCTTCGATTAGTACAGCCGGCTTTTAAATTTTCTTTCTCGTTTGATTAATTATCACCGGGCTCAGCTCAGCAATCTGGCGCCTTTTTCAATGAATTTGTTGTTGCTTTGCCCCAATACACGCTCACTCAAATTACACGTATAGAAGTCTAGAAGCGGGCCCTTTTGTATTCTGTCGTTCTACAATCGTATTTTTCCACACGCACGACGGGACACATTTTCAATGGCGATGTTACCCACCTTTCAGTGTGTTTCAACGCATGGATTAAATTAGCAATGCATTGAAATACATTCAGTTGTAGGTTTTAAGTATAGTTGTGCATGGTTCATCATTAATACACGCAAAAATGCACTAAAACAATCACTTGCTTCGGCAATTAAAAGAGTCAGCCATTTTTCAACATTTCCGACAAAGTAACGCAAAAAAACGCCAAACGCGTTAATGGTCTGTTTTTGGCTAAGGTTAAGGTTTCTTTGTAACCATGGCGTTTTTGATTTATTGAGAGTTGAGCTGTTTTAGTTTCGAAAATCGGATTCGTCAGCTATTTAAAATAGGTTGAGTTCTTTGGCACAATATGTTATTTTCGTTGCTTCATTTTGGCGCAATTCTTTCTGCTTTCTAGCATTCTAGCATTCGTGTGACTCAGCCACACTTATAGTCGCCGCCAAAAACGAATGAGATGAAAGAGTAAATCAATTTTAGCAATGCCGTATGTTTTTGAAAATAAACATTTTAACCCGCCCTTCGGTGCTGTAATAGTGATGTTTTTCCTTCGTGTAGAGTTTCAGAATCCTTCGCTCCGGCAGGTGGCTTCCAGTTTGCTGGATGGGATGTCCCCCGATACTGTAATCGGAGTGGTTACTCAGGTGTTGGGCAGCATTTAGACTGAATAAAGTCAGAACCAGAACCATTCCTTGCACAACATTCTTACAGACAAACAGTCTAGTTTCAAATAATTGTAAGCGCCAGAATATGCCAGGCGAGCCGATATGTCGGCTGACGTCTGAGCAGACGCCGTCGATTCGTATAAATAGCAGCTGTGCAAGTCTCGATAGGTATTTTTTTCTGACGAGCGATAGCGATAGACGCGAGACCAAACGAAGAAGAGAGAAAAAAATTTTATTTTCGTGAAATTCCATAAAAATTATAAGTACAAAGTTGAAAACATAGAAAATGTGGATATAGTTTGGACTAAAGTGTAAAAACACTAAAGACATTTTAAGAAACGATCAAACAGTGAGTGAATTGTTTAAAGCCAGAAAATTGTTAAGGTAGGTGTAGGCGGAGAGAAAGAAAGAGAACTTGAATTAAATGTGTGTGCAGGTTTAAGTTTGTATGACGCATTTGGCCATAATTGAAAATATCAAAGTTGCAACTTAACTTTCACATCAAATCGCATTTCGTCAATCGTGTCGTACCTGCCCCCACATGCAGACATATGATCATATCCATATATGCGCATGCAGCCACAAACACACACACACACGTAGCGCTAATGGGGCTGAACTGTGGACCAGAGTAGAGCGTGTTGAAAATTCATTGATTTAATTTGTTTCCCATTCGTTTTTCGGGTATTTATTTGCAGTTGTGGTAGTGACTATATGTCCAGGCGTTCATCTGTCAAAGCCGTGCAACACAGGCACGAGTCCAGTGAGGAGGAGGACGACGAAGAGGAGCGCTCTCCGCGTCGCAATATGCATTCATTTGGGGATTCGGGCATGGGCAGCGGTGTGCCCGCCTTTCTGGCCAAGCTGTGGCGCTTGGTAGACGACACCGAAACCAATCATTTGATTTTTTGGACGAAGGTAACGATTCAAAAGCCGCCATATTGTTTATTTACCTTGCTTTGCTTCTCTTTCCCCATTTACTCTTTTTTTTTTATTAGCATGGCGACAGAAACAACAACGAGTGCAGGTGCCTTACTCTGCTCTCTGCTCTCTGCGTTTTAGCTTTCTCTCTGTCGTCGTAGTTGTTGTTGTTGTTGCTGCTGCTGCTGCTGCTTACAGTATGCCTCTCTGCACGTATGCATTGTTGTTATGCGATTTGCATAGGCCACAGAAGTGCGTACGTGCGTGCCCTCTGAAAATTTTCCGCTCCTCGCCCGCTCCAGCTGTCAGTCGGGAATTTTCCCCCTCTACGGTGTTTTGACTTGGTCATTCTGTTTAGCAATTACATAGATAAGAGAAAATCCAATCGTTTCTCTTTCCAAAGAGTGCGACCTGATAACAGCCAGCGTCCCAATCAATCACTTGATGAAATATTTGCTCACATTATACATGCATATGCGTATGTACATTCACATGTGTGTGCTTATAATTAGATACTTATTTCTGTGACCACAAACATACATACATATGTACATGGGGCTTATCGCTAGTTTTGGACTTTTATTTGGCATACCGCAACTTTGTGTTTGATATCCACTTATCAGCATGACTTTCCGTATTACTTTCGATTCCAGGATGGCCACAGCTTCGTCATACAAAACCAGGCGCAATTCGCGAGGGAACTGCTGCCCCTCAACTACAAGCACAACAACATGGCCAGCTTTATCAGGCAGCTGAATATGTGTAAGTGCAAAGGACGCACAAGTGACAAGATGGGGATCTAAGCGGTTTTCCGTTTTGTTTTCCCGTACAGATGGATTCCACAAGATCACATCGATTGAGAATGGGGGCTTGCGATTCGATCGCGATGAGATCGAGTTCTCCCATCCGTTCTTCAAGCGCAACTCTGCCTATCTGCTGGACCAAATAAAACGAAAGATATCCAACAACAAGAATGTGGATGACAAGGCGGTGATGAAGCCGGAGGCTGTGTCCAAGATATTGAACGATGTGAAGGTTATGCAAGGTCGGCAGGACACCATGGACTCGCGCTTCTCGGCCATGAAGCAGGAGAATGAAGTGCTGTGGCGGGAGATCGCTAGTCTCCGGCAGAAGCATTCGAAACAGCAGCAGATAGTTAACAAATTGATACAGTTCCTCATTTCGATCGTGCAGCCATCAAGGAATATGTCGGGAGTGAAGCGGCACATGCAGCTTATGATCAATGACACGCCGGAAAACGCACGCGCGCGTACTACCAGCGAAACGGAGAGCGATGCGGGCAGTGGCCCAGTCATACATGAACTCAGCGAGGAGCTGCTCGACGAAGTGATGAATCCCAGCACCGGTCAATATGACCAGGAGAGCGTCTCTCCACAGTCCGTTGAGCGGCCACAGTCGATAAGCTTTGACTACTCCAATCAGAGCGTCGAGGACTTGCTCCGGACTAACAATGGAGCGGGAGGAGGTGCTGCCGGCGGCAGCCTGCTGCAAGTGGGGGCTGGAGCTGCCTCCCCTCTGGCCTCCAGCTTGAGTCATTCGCCGGCTGAACAAATCGCTTACACAGTGACTGAGCTCCCGGATGCTCATGTCCCGGAAGTCTCCAGCAGTCCTGTCTACACCGATGAGCATAATGTGCTTACGCCCCTGGTGCGTGAACAGCAGCGCGAGGAGGAGCGCAAGCGGCAGCAGCTCAAGGAGAAGAACAAACAGCGGCGGCAGACAGGGGATCAGATGCTCTCAGCCAGCGCCATTTCAGTCGATGAAGCGTCTGCCAAGACTGTGCGCACACGCTCCCAGCTTAAGACGAATTCTCAGGTCAATGTGATGCCGCAGCCTGTATTTATCAAGACAGAGCCCGAACCCGATTCCGGATTGCTAGACCTGATGAATGGCACTGACTCGGACATGTACAACGTGAACTTTATCACCGAAGATATGCCGTCAAACATATTTGAGGTGAGCTTTAACTTTTCTGCATTTTACACGCTTATTAATAACAAACTGCAGGACCCCTCAATGCTCTCAACTGATCTGGGAGAGGTTGACAAGCTGAATCAGCAGCAGACATTCGGCAAGTCCACAGTCAGCAGTGGAAAGTTTTCCAGCAACTTTGATGTACCGATAAGCGGCAGCAGCAACTCTCTGCTAGACGCCAATCAGGCATCCACATCGAAGGCAGCGGCGGCCACAAAGGCCACAGCATCAGGCACTGAGGGCGAGGCAGCAGCAATGGCTGTGGCCAAGTATGCTGGCGAAAACAGTGATGTTCGGGAGGGGAGCAATGGTCCTCTGATGAGGATTAATTCAGTGTTAGTAGCTGAGAAGCCTTTATTAGTCCCCAGAGCGATAGACAATAATCTAGAGGCCATTTCCCCTTCTTACTGTTGCAGTGACGATGTCCACGGGCATTTGGATAATGTGCAAGATGAGCTAGAGACCCTCAAGGATTTGCTGCGTGGCGATGGCGTCTCCATCGATCAGAACATGCTCTTGGGTGTAAGTTAATTTTCCCTCCGTTTCATTTACTTGGGCTGCCAGAGAACGTGTCCGTTTGTCCGAAGTGCATTTTATAACATACGTTCTATTTCTATACGATTCTATACGATTAGGCTCTTGCCAGGACGTCCATTTTGCAGCTGACCGAAGACGACCAGTTGATAAAGGTCAGCGCAAGCGTCCGGCACTTAATAAGCCCACTAATTTATCGAATATATGTCTAAGAAACAATCATTGAACTAACCTCATTTATTTATGCATATTGCAGCTCTTCAATGACTCGGAACTTCTGGACACCTATGGCCTATCGTTTCCCACTGATAGCATAAGCGGTGAAAAGAAAGGTAAGCTGAGAAAATGCTCAATTCGTTCAACCGTAAACTGAATTCGATTTCAATTATTGCAGCTTCGAGTGGCTCGGAAATGATGGCCTACCAGCCCAGCCCGTACGACCTTTCCGACATACTTGACACTGACGATAATGAAAAGAGCCAGGAGCCCATCAGTCGTCAGTTGTTTCAGACGCAAAGTTCCGTATTGAACACACCGCGTCACGATTTTTAAACGTAGAATTTAGAGAAGACTTGAAGCAGCTATTACACGGATGCTCATAAAGTGAACAAAAAAGTTGTTTTAAGTTTTCTATGTGTTGATTATCTCTTATACCCATTAGTTGATCTATATTTGTTAATCATATTAATATTCATTTCATTCATGTCTGTGTATGTATGTGCCTTTTGCACTATATATTAAATATATAGCCCTAACCTTAAGCCTAATCCTAACCCCGAACCCAATCTAGTTGTATAGACTAAAAGAAGAACCAGTTAATATTTACGATAATCAATTTTTTAATCGGTGAAAAGTGTGAGAGCCACCCACACCCACGTGGGTCTCTCTTGTAGGTAAATTTTCGCTAAACGAAGATTAACCAAATTAAATGTTACTCTGATTTGTATACAAAGGTATAAGAGCATCATCTTTTTTTGTAGTTTATACGCTTTACATACACTACTTTTAAATATTTGAATAATAAAATACATACTACTCTGTGCTGACTCCACGCGAGCAGCAAATGAAATCTGAGGCATTAAAGCATAGAGATGGGGATGGGGGCATGTCATCTTCTGGCATGATTTGTGCACACTTTATTTGGGATTTCTGTTGATACAACTTAACAGATACGGACTTATCAGGCTGCCTCTTGGTAATAAATATATAAATACAAGTTAACTTAAGCTTATACCTAGAAACGCAGACAGACGCAGCAAGTACAAATGCTATGTAAATGGATTAATACATAGGTGTATAGTCTAGTGTGTAAAAAAAGTGTGTGTATAATCGATTGTATGCCTCAAATCAAATGTTGTACGTATTGCATATGGATTAGAGAGATCGCCGTTCGCAGGCAGTAGTCCCTTAGGACTCGTCCTTGTACTTGGCGTCCTTTAGAATGTTTGCGAACTCGAATTTGACCCGTTCCCGCTCCGACCTGGGCATGCTGCGCAGAGTATCCACCAGTGAGAGGCAATAAAGCTCAATGGGGTCATTGATGGGCGCCAGGCTAGGCAGAGGGGCGACCATGGCCTTACGTTTGGCTGCATTCCCCATAATATCGCTGGCCGCCGGTCGTCTTGTGGCTCCTGACTTGTATATGGGCTCAATGGTAACTTCTCCATTCGAGAGGGAGCTGTTCTTGATGTCCTGCTGTTGCTGTTGCTGCCTTTGCTCGTCCTGTTCATACCCATTGCCCATGACAACCATTGGTGTGAGGAGGGGCGAGGAGGCTGGTGAGCTATAGTGGGTGTTGTTGCGACTATTATTGCTGCTGCTATTGGTGCCATTCAAGCCCCCCTCAATGGAAACCTCCATCTTTGGCTCCATGAGCTGCAGCTCGGGTACGATTTCATTGTCGTCGCTATTCGATCCGTCCTCACTGTTGTCCAGCTCAATGATATCATAGTTGCAGGACGCATCGACCGTCAAGTGCTCCGGATCGGGATAAAGAAAGCTGTTGCTGTCGTTGTCACTGCTCCCATTATTGGTGGGCGCCGCAAATGTCTGGTTTTTCTTTACATTGTATGTTTGGGCGGTGTTCTGGAGAAATGACAGATCCTCCGTGAAGCGTCGCTTTCGCACATTCGGATTTACTTGGCCGGTCTCAATGGCCTTGATCTCCTGCAGATAGTTGTAGCGTATGTTTTTCCATTTGGTCTGCAGGAAGCGTGCTGTGGGGTGGGAAGACAAGGGGTGGTGGGTGGATGAGTACTACGGCTTGCGGGGGGCCGTTCGCATAAAAATTACTCACAGGAGGTGCCCAGTTCGTTGGCAATGCGATCCCATATGTCGACTCTCACAGGATTGCGGCGATAGTGCGGATGGCTGACGTCGTAGATGGCTGGATTGGCGCGGACCAGTTTTATCAAGCGATCGTCTGTGGGTTGTTTTTGTGGGAAAAATCGTTAAAATCCGTCAATCAGTCATTTCTGCTTTCTACGTTTCTTCGCAAGCAACCCCTAAGCGCGGAAGACGCGGCCGGGCAGGACAATCGTCCTGTCCTTCATTGGGGGTTGGTTTGATTCTGCAGCGCGTCTCTCTCTGTATTGTGTATTGGCAAATCCATAAATGAAACTCACCGAATTCTGGTCCTGTGGTCTCACGTTCAGCATAATAGCGTTGCATTTTGTGTTCCAGCTTTGTACTTATCATAATACTCAGTAGAGTATCTTTTAATTCAATCCGATTGTTTTCTTCTTCCTCGCTGTGGTGACGGTCACTAACTCAAATTGCTGCCATAGGCTGTGGTTCTTCTCAATTTTCCGAAATGGTCTGAGCGACGACTCCAAAGCGTTATTTTGTTGTGCACAATTAACCGTTTGACAGCGCTGCGTTTATTTCGTCTCTCTGTTTTTCGGTTTTGTCTTACGCGCTCTGCGCAGTCTCACATTGACAGGCCTGCCAACTTGATCTGCTTGGTGGTAAAACCTGGGGCGCTGCCACCCTAGCCAAGTTTTTGAATTACAATCGAAGTAGCGTTTTCCAATCGTGTACAAGGCACATTAACCCATTGTCGACCAGTGGGCATTCAAATACACTCCACGAAAATAGTGAAAATTTAAGTTCAGGTGAACTTCAAGTTCAAGTTTTTTTAAGCAAAGATAAAGGATAGGCAATTTAACTCAAGTTGTTTAAATGAAGGGGGCTTAAGAGGGCTAAGTTCGTTCCTCTGTCAGCTGTCGTCATAAACCGCCCTTCGCCAAACGCTCTCGGGCTTAATTTGATTCGTTCCGAAAAGCAACAACACAAACACGGCTTGAGCATTTTCCACCGCTCGCGCGCCTATTACCAAACAGCACGTGTGTGTGCCACACACAGCATAGGTAACAAAATATGAGCAACGGCAGATATGGCAGATTTGGAGCACTCATTGGCATTGCGTACGTGAGCGTCACCCACTGCAGATTTCTGGTAAGCCAAAAACGCACTCGTAACACGCACACACACACGCGTGAGTGTCTGACTGTGTGGGTAGACAGCTGACTCAATATCTATTTCCATAGATTTACTCGACAAAAAACGCCGAAGTCTTGGCCTGCCATGAGCTGAAGCTGCGGCAGATCGTCCACCAGGCCGGCTGGCTGGAATATGACCCATCGGAGATCTGGAAATACATGCAGGAGTGCATTGAGGTAGCGTATCGGGGACTCTTGCACCAGTTATATCATCAGAAACTAACCCAAACAAATAACTTCGTAGTCGGCGTACAAGAACTTGGTGACACTGGAAATCGATCCGCATGACATCATCGCCGTGGGAATTGTCAATCAGCGGGGAACGTCCGTGTTGTGGAACAAGTACACTGGCCAGCCGCTGCACAATGCCATTGGTTGGTCGGACAGTCGCAGCACCCCAGTCCTGAGAAGGGTCCTGCACAACGTGAAGCAGAATGTGGATTATGTGAGGGAACGCACTGGGCTCCCGTTGAGTGGTTGCTTCAGTGCCTTGAAGATTCGTTGGCTGATGGAGAATATTCCGGCTGTGGGAGGTGCTATAAATGAGGACAAGTGCCTTTTCGGCACTCTGGACTCCTGGTTGTTGTGGAACCTAACCGGTGGCGTCCAGGCGGGAGTTCACTCGACGGACATAACCAATGCGCACTACACTTCGCTAATGAACCTGTCTACACAGCAGTGGGATGCAAAGCTGTGCCGATTCTTTAATCTGCCCATAGAAATACTGCCACAGATACGTTCCAATTCCGAAATATATGGCTACGTGCTAGACGGACCGTTGTTGGGAGTCCCTATAGCAGGGGTAATTGGCGAGCAGCCTGCCTGTTTGATGGGCCAACTGTGTATTAAGGCCGGCCAGAATGTCTGCACCCTGGATGACAGCTGCTTTGTCCTACTCCACACGGGCACAGAAAAGTTTGAATCAGAGAATGGACTGATCACAGGAATAGCGCACCAGCTGGGACCCCGAGCGCGCACCAACTACAGCCTTGAGGGAGCCATTTCCAATGCCGGATCCACAGTAAATTGGCTACGCGAAAAGCTGCGCATCAATACCGAGATTAACTCCAACGACAATGTAGTGGAATCACTTAATACCTTTATCGGCGACAGCTCAATGATTTCCTCCACCTGCTCATCCTCCATGCTCAATGCTGAATGCGGTCTGGCGGCCAAACGGTCAGAGATTACCCTTGTTCCAGCCTTTCATGGTCTGTATGCGCCCTATTGGCGCTATGATGCTCGGGGCATAATTCTGGGCCTCTCCAGTCAGACTACGGCGGAGAACATCACCCAGGCTGCCTACGAGGCGACCGGCTTCCAGATCTACGAAGTTCTCGAGGCTTTCAAGCGGGACACTCCCAACTGGGATCACGCGTGCATGAATCCGGTGCTTACTTTCGGCGGCGAGTACGCAGAAGACACACACCTGGTCCAATTCATAGCGGATATCATGGGCTACATGCTGGAACGGCCACATACCGCCTCGCCAGCTGGTCTGGGAGCTATGATGGCGGCCGGCGTGACCATGGGCGTGGTATCCCTAGAATATGCGACAAAGATGTATGCTCCACCGACGGACGTCTTCTCTCCCACCACCACACCGAACCGTAAGTGCAGGCGACAAGAGTACTGTTGCATAGCTATAATGGAACTAATTTGTATTTTATTTCGCAGGTCGAGAGGTGCTCTACAGGCGCTGGGACTACGCAGTAAAGAGGTGCCTGCACTGGAACAACTTCGAGACATACGAGGCAGACATCGAGCTGTTCTCGCAGCGCGAACGTGATCCCAATCTAGCCATACGGCGATCAATACCTGGCAGCATATTCATGGTCACATCGTTTGGTCTTCTCCTGCTGGCCAGGTACCTGCACAACAATCCTCTGACCTAATGCGCAACGGAGGAGCCGCGGAAGCAGCTATCGTGTGCAATTCTAGTCAACCAAACATGTTCTGCATGCGCATTCAAAATTAGTTGCTTAGTTTAGCATTTAGTCGTTCATAGTTAATGCTTTCTTATGTATATACTCTCGTATCATTTTTCTACTTTGCCTGATTCGTAGATCAAATTTTTGTGATTTACCTTATACACAAAAACTACACAACTTTAATGGAAACGTTCATTAACTTGTGTATACTAATAGTGTGCCGATCTGTTAAATTATTCAGTTTAGCGTATTTATGCAAACGATTTGTATTATTTAAAAAACTAAAGACAAATCTTAATGCTGTGAAGAGATGTAGACACAAAAAGACACGTACGTATCTATTAAACTGAGTAAAACAAAAAGAATGTAGAAAACCAGCCGTCGAGAATGCATTTTCAAGTGGCCATTGGACCAGAGGCCGTGGGTGAAGCATATCCCTGCTCTCGGATAAAAGTGGCCAGTGTTTGCTGGCTCCTGTTCCGCTGCTGAGATCCATTTGCCAGTTAATTAGCTGTCAGGTATACTCGACGGAGGAACGCATTCATTACCTGCCCTGCATGTGGATGCCATGCCTCAGTTACCCGTTCCACGCCATACAGAAATGCACGCTTAAGTTATTGCGCTTATTGTTGACACGCGAATGGCTGGCAGAGCCCGGAGGCCAGAGCATCTCGCCTCATGAAGAACCAGCAGTGCCCATGCATAGTCCCAGCAGCCAATGTGCACTTGAACGCGCTTCTCTGGCCTGTACGGAGGGAGGAGTCGCTGCTGGGAGCACCCTCAACTGTTGTCTTTGCTGGCCATGGGAGTCGAGTGAGAGGCACTCTTTCAAATGAGTTTTTATGCGCGAGCGTTTGCCAAATGCGCTACTGAAAGATGAACGCGGCCTATCAGTGAGCTTCAAACCTGAGTAAATAACTTGTACTGTTTCACACACTGATCACTCAATTCGAAAATGAACTGATGATTTATCGAACAAATTAACTCTTAAGAATGTAATAGCTGAACAAGTTCAATTAAAATCCTAATAATAATTGCTCGCATTCACCGCTAAAGTGACCGTCTTTATACCCTTCAAAGGGTAGGTCATCAGAGCTGTCGGGCAAACCGATAAATATGAATCTCAGTCGCGTATCCGTATATCCTGGTCCACAGTCTGAAAATTGGTTTGCATTTGAAGACAAAAAACGTCAACGAAGCGCAGTAAAATGTGAAATTTGTGCAAACATTGACTCCCCTGCCTTCTTCCTCGCCCTTAGACGAAACTCTCCTTGGTAGGAGTTCGTGGGGGAGGCGTGGCATGGTCCAAGACGTAAGTAAACTTTGCACGTAGTCAATTTAAATAAATTAACACGGTGTTGGTTGTGTGTGTGTGTGTGTGTGTGTGTGTGTGTTGTGTGTGTAAGGGCGAGAGATAAGGAAATGAGGGGGGGAAGAGTAAGCTTATCGGGGAACCACTCCTCCCTCCCTTCCACCCTCTGGCTTGATGGGTTATTTGACTTCGTTCCTGCTGCGTCCCATTGTGTCCCACTGCGTCCCACTGTGCTGCAATATGCCAAAATACGAACTAAAATTTGACATGGCCACGTAGCCAGGACGATTCCCTGTGCCGGGGGGTATCAATGTCCTCCTGAACGGGTGGGTTTTTGGCTGTTGTGCGGTTTCCCCCGTTTCGAATGCATTCTCGCCCAAAAAGGGGGTGTGCTGTGGAAGGAGCGGGCTGCCAGAACGCATAAATCCTCAAGTTTATGGCATCAATAAATGTCGAGGCGAAATAATGATTTCGTCAAGTTCCCCGGTCATTGTGCTTCCTCCCCCTTGGCGCTGGAACTTTTTCTGCTATCGATGTTGCATTCAACTGTACCACGGGGGTTGCTCTCTCGAGGATCTGCCAAACTAGGCAGATCTTTGTTAGAACCTCTCATGTTTCGTGGCTTTCATTCCATTAAATTTTGGGCGTGTCGACGCCCACACAAAAAAAGGGGAAACGAAAGGATTGAAAGGCTTCACACATTCAGCGCGCAATTTATTTATTGAGCGAAATTTCCTTGGAGGTTTTATGGCCAAAACTCATCTGCATATGCGCCCAAGTGCCAGGAGCAGGAGCAGGAACAGGAGCAGAAGCGGCAGGAGGAGCATTCAATGGCTTGACAGAAGGCTGGTGGCTCTTTATCAGCTGCTCCAGGTCCTGCTCCGGTTGTTCCCAGCTCCTGCCACTGACAGAAAGTTTTACGCACTTTTTTTACGAGCCTCCGGCTCTCTCCTCCCCCGTTCGCATGGCAGGCCGTCATAAAAATGTCGTAAATTCGCCGGAGCGAAAGTTTTTGTTGAGCTCGAAAGCCCGGACTCGGCCCGGTTGCCTCGGTTGCCATCGTAAAAACCTTAATTAATTTTCTAATCAACATTTTGCCTGCATGTAAATCGTCTGATTTGCCGAGTGGAGTCCGTTTCGGGACTCTACCGCTTATGTGTAGCATAATTTGAGGCGTCTCCGTGCTGTACGAGTAGGAGCACGAGTGCCGCCTCTGCTGGAGCGGCTTCAGCTCCATTAGACGGGACGGGCCCGGTTAAGTCCGCTGCGATATGTCAAAGTAAACGGCTATAAAGTCCCAACTGAAGGCGGAGTGGGTGCCGGAACTGGCGCCAGCAGTAAAAAGTTGCGTGCTCTGCGTTTGGATGATTCCCGCTTGTTGTTGCTTTTGGTGGTGTTTACTTGGTTTGTTAGTTTCGAATTGTTTTCCGAGTTGGGCATTATCAAAGGGGGAAGGGAAATATATGGGGGAAGGGGGAAGGAGCTGAGACAGCTTCCACCAAACATTACTCACTCATTCGCTCTGCGGCTACGACGGACAACGTGTTCCAGACCAATTACAAAAGGCATTTTGGACAACACAAATTAATTTAAATATTTAAATACTTTAATTATTTTTTAATTGTCCTGTGGGGAGTATAGGGTGCAGACAGCCAGCGTGGAGGAGGGAGTAGGGAGTAGGGAGTAGGTGTACAAAAGCCAAGTGCCACGATCCAGGGGCAAGCACACATAGCTGGATGGCAACCTGCGAGGACGACAACGGGCAAACAGCCAAGCGTAAACTTAACTGACAAGTGGAGACTTAACTTCCCATAACAAATTGCATTCCAATTGCATGTCGTCCCCGGGTTCGCAGTCTCCTGTTCCCCCTTCCAAGCCACCAAATCCCGCGAGGCATGAGCAAACACACTCACACACACCCAACATCCCATCCAGTCCGCACACAGGGACTCTCCAGGCCCATTCTGCTGCAGGAGGATGTCGCCATTGCTGTTAATTTAAATTGCTTTAAAAAAGCATGTGCATGTGCAGAAGTCAGATTCAGATTCAGATGCAGATGAAGAGATGGCAAAATGCTCGCCACATGAAATGAGGAACAGAAGCCGTAGTAAGTACACCGTATCCCCCATTCATCAGGGCAAATGGTAACAGGAGCAACTCCGAGCTGGCAGTTGGCAGCTCCTGTCGAGCAGCCTCTTGAACTGCTTTCACGAGCAGACACACCCACACTTGCAGAAAAGCCACAATGGAAGGCTGACTCTTGATACCCTTGGTGATCCATCGATCCTTTTATATCTATAATCTATCATCCGATTAAAGTAACGCACCAGTTTTTCCTAAATGTCCATATATTTTGTTAAAGTCAAGGGGTTTCTTTCAGTGCACTCACATGCCATGCTCGAAGGAATCCTAAAGGGTGTGAAAAAGTATGAATGCAGCCAAGAAGGTGCTCACGAATGGGCCAGGACCTGAGTCGGAGCCAACGTGGGGCGCGGGCCCCTGCTCTGAAAGGAAAACAAAATTATGCAACTTGAGAACCAGAAAACAGACACACAGACAGGGCATGGCACCCCACAAGCACACTGGGATTGGTGGTTTGGGGGTCTGCTGCTCCTCAGCTGCCATCTCAGTTGCAGTTTTGTGTTGCTGTTGCATAAAATATGGCTGCTGCTGCTGGAGCGTCTCGACAGCGCCAGCAGCTCCTCCTCCACCAAATCCCTGGGGATGCGGAGGACCTATTTCAGTTGCTGTTTCTGCATTTGCATTCAATTAAATCAGGACTTGAAGTAATTGCCAAGTAAATGCAAGTGCCAGGCCAGGGCAGGACTAAAGAGGATTATAAAACAAGTTTCCAAGACGCAAGTTTTTTTTTGGGGGGAAGGAGCTACGGGAAAAGTATTTTTCTTATTGATAAAAATGCTTAAGCTGACAACTTTTCACTCGACCAAGATCGTGTGGGTTGTCGCCAAAAAAAAAAAAAAAACCCTTTAGCCCTAGTCCCAGTCCCTACGCGGCCTCCAGTCAAAAGTTTATTAAAATTCAGGACAAGAAGCAGCCGAGCCGCAACAAGAAAGTTCCCAGAAATTTTATTACAAACAAAACCGAAGAGATGGGGCCGAGGCTTTAGATACCCTTCCAGGTCCATCTTCCGTTCTGATTGAGATGCATATTTCGATGAGCTCCTACCAGTTCCTAATCCAGCTACATATATGATTTATTAAGTCTGAGATATGAAAATAATAATACCCTTTGTACTCTTTGTAAGGGTGCACAAATAAGGAAAAAGAGAAACGTAGGAGAGTAGGGAGCTGGTAGCTGGGAGGAGCCGTGCTTTGCCACATGTGTCGCCTTTGGGGGCAAATCGATGGCAGATTGAATTGAAGCAGCAGCTGAGCCTGGGGCTGTCTCCGTCCCGCCAGTCTCAGTCTCGGTCCCTGTCGCACTGCGGTTCAATTCAATGATTTGTGGCTCCAGCGTCTTAATTTATCAGCTCCCTCCCTTCCCAAGACAATTTCTGCCTAATGGAGAGGCAGAGATGCGATGGCGTGAAACTTTTTAAAATTCTTTGCAGTTGAGTTAAACTTTTGGTCAAAATAATTTGTATGCGGCTGCTACCAGCGTACAAGAGAAAGTTCTCTGCTGCACGGATGTGCGGCGGGTGGGTAGAGTGGACGAATGTCTTCTGTCTGCTGCTCAAAGGGGGAAGCTGGGATTGGAAGAACTACATATATGTTGAGGCTACTTATTAAGGTCTTCCTTTGGCTGCTCGCAATCATATGGGAGTGCGCTCCCTTTCTGCCAGGGTGTATTTTTAAAAGGTGGCAATTTGATCAAGGGTCTACAACATCCATGTCGTTATAGAACTATACAAAGAAGTGTTTGTTTAATTCTTTTTCCAGTAGTGTGTCCTCTGTAAGGAATGTCCAAAGGCGGAACAAGGCCTCACCTCTTTTAATCACTCCTTGCTAGCTGGCTGAACACTTGAGTTGCATTGTCCTCGGGTCCGGGACTTGCACATGGTTGCTCTTTCCGTTGAAGTGGTGGGAGGGAGCGGAGAGAGAGTGAGGCAGTGTCCCTGGGTTCCGCTCTGCCTGTTGGAATGTGTTGACATAGCGCTAAATTTTACAGTTACTTTTTGTTTGCCCTTCTGCTAGACGTTCTCTCCCACTATGTACACTCTCTTTCTCTTTCTCTTAACCTTTTGCTGTAGTTAAAGCTTAACGTTTTCTGGGAATATTTATTCAAGGCTAAGGGGCCGAAATCCGTTTAATGCTGTGGCCAAACGTTGTAGGGGGCTGTAAGAAATGATTCAGTGGCTAATCAAACATTATGAATAAATCAGTAATGGGTTAAGTAGCGTACCCTATTTTTCCTCCTTTGGCCTCTGTGGCTCTCGCTTGTCTCTCCGAGGGCGGTAAAGTGTTAATTAGTCAATTTTTAAAGGTATTTGAAGTATTTTTAAAGGAATTCTCAGAGGATGTCTCGTTACACGGTTTACAGTTTTGCAAATGACAGCCCATATCTGCCCCTTCCCCCTTGGTGCCGACCACCTCCCAAATTACCCAATTGAACTTAAATGCCCCGTGGAAAAGAAAAGTTTCTCTCCTGCCACTGGCATTTTCTCAGAGCCTACTTCCTGCTCCTCCGCCCACTGTTCTCCTACCTCTCTCTGTTTCATAGTCTCAGCCCACTAACCTTGCTCATTTACCGCTAATTTTGTCACTGCTGCAATCTCGTTCTGGCATAACAAAGGAGCGGGAGTGGGAGTGGTAGCGGTAGCTAATGCCGCTTAACCGTTATGGCTATAAAAGGAAGCTTCGGAAGCTTTTGGCACAAGCTAAATGCAAAGCGAGTCAATAAACGACGAGAGCGACGATAAAGACCAAAACATCACCTGAACACAATTCGCACTCGCGCTCTCTTTCGCTCTCGGAGTAACCCTTGCCCCAGCAGTCGCAGAAACGGCCGCAAATCCCCCAAATGGACTCTGTGGATCGGATCTGAGGACTTTTCCCCAAAGGGCTGGCTGCCAACTCCATTGAAGCGTAAGAGTTTCTCGCCAGACTCCATTCCAAATCAACTGCATTCCTAAGCCCTGTCAGGCATTTTATGGCCAACACGAAAGCTAAACTTTTACCGAGGGACTCGTAACCAACCCGGACCAGGATTCACTCTCGCACTCGCACTCGCATTCGCACTCTCCTCTCCTCCCCGCCTATTGCTATATCGCTTTCCTTTCTGTGTTGTCCCTCTCTCCCTCTCTCCTTCCCTCTTGCTTAGCTCGGCTCGTAAAATTTTATGCGTTTTTTGCGCCCTGCGCTTGGCGTTTGGCGTTGAAAATGAAAATTGTTACTCCACAATGAGCCGGGGTTTCCAGCTCCCGGCTCCAACACGATGGCATTCGAGTCGAGTCGAGTCAAGTCGAGTGTCGTCGTGTCGCCTGCCTGCCTGCCTGCCTGCCTGCCTGCCTGCCAGACGTGGCCTCTGTCCTGGGGAGGGGTGGCAATGGCAACTCCGGTAGAGATGGGAGTCTTCAGACAGTGCCAGTTCGCATAGCGAAGCAGCCCCACTTTGGCTGGCGAAGCGTGTTGTGTGTCAGCGATTCTCGTGTCACGCGCCCGTCGCTAGTTCTTCTGTACATTGTTGTTGTTGTTTGTTTGGTTTTTATGACTTTGGGGTATTTATTTCACTTGAAGCGGGACGAGTGGAGGAGGGACACGGAACAAGAGAAGCTCCTGCTCCTGCTCATGCTCCTGCCTGATGTTTCATTTCTGTTGTTTCGCTAGCTTTCCTTCGCAATTTTCCCTCTCCTCTCCGCCCACCGCCAGTCTGTGCGTTAATGAGTCAACACAAAAGGCTCAGCTGTTTGTTTAATGCATGTTCCACCCCTTTTTCAAACACGACACGACACCCTTCAGTTCGGGATTCGGTGATGTGTTTTACGTTTCAATTTCGGTTGGAAGATGGTAACGGTGTGGGTGCATCCAGGCTTACCTTTCGAAGGATCAGTGTGATCAAATATATGTACCGTTTGACTCTTACAAATATACCAAAATGTACGTTTATTTTTACAACCCTATAGCCGGACAGTTTTACAAATATATCTAGAGTCTCTGCAGATGAAGATTCCATTCCTTGACTGGGGTCTTTGGAAACCCTATGGGGAGACTTCCTTCAAAGGTGAGTCTAAAAGTTCGATGTGGAACACACTTCTATTCAAGTCTGCACGGGGTTAGCCTGCCTCATTTTTTGAGAGATCTGATCGGGCTACTGCACAGATCTGTCGGCGAATTAAGTCTTAGACAGTTAGCGGTTGCACTCCACGGGTCAAATACTGCCCCGATGGATGGGACTACACCTGCGCGGTGAAAACAGACCATAAATGGGGGGATTTTCCCATTAAATTATTATTTAATTTGCACGCTTTCACTGCTACCTCTGTGCTTTTTTGTGCTTGAAATAATTAAGCCAGCGGCAGGATGGAGAGTGGAATTCCAGTCTTGCTTTTGGGGTGGCTGTATAATTGGGTGTTCATTCACTGCTATTTCCTACCCCTTTTGGGAGATGACGGCTCATATTCAGCTTGGCCCAAAAACACAATTCAAACTTTCCCTCTCGCTAATTGTGCGAATATTTCGCAGAACGAGGCTGGCTGGGCTGCCATAAAAACCAGAGCAGACCTATAAAACTCCGCACAGTACACCATACACCGGGCATGTATATGTGCATATGTATGATGGCCGGAGAGATGGCTGAGCTGAGTAATAAACGAGTCTGCGATGTGCTTCAATTATGTGCCAGGATGCCAGGATGCCAGGCTGTTTTCCCATTCTCGGGTTTCGTAAACTTTGGCCCGTGATGAATGCGAAAATATGTTTTCGGCGACTCCATAATGAGGCGACTTCGCTGATGCGGAGGGACGGGTGTACCATCAATCTGCGGTTTGGGTTGGAACCGCCTGCGGGGGGTGGAGGTATCATGGAAACAAAAGTCAAATTTTCTGCGAAATTTATTTTGTGCCTTGTCAGGCCCGGCCATTGGTGCGTATGGGTAATGTCATGTGCAATTTATGCGCCGCCAGGTAAACGGCATAACCAGGTGGTATAGGTCAGTGGGGACTCGGGCATCCCCCGCCTTGGTGTGCGGCGTATGAGTAATGCACATTTTACGCTTGAATTGCCAAAGCACAGCCATTTTGCCCACTTTTTGTGCCACACAGGGCTACGCTTGGCTGCATAAAATATTAATAAATTGAAAGCCATGTGAAATGGCATTTTTATGTTTCTTCCCCTGCCCGGCAGCAGCGGCAACAGTAGTTTAGGCATTTCTTTTGTTGCAGCACAGCAGCACCACAGCTGTCGCGGTTTTCCATTACGAAATGCTGCTGCAAATATTGCGCATACGCCATGTGTGGCCGGCCTTTTAGCCAGAGAGCTAGCAAATGCATTTGCATTCGAGTCGAATCAGTATTTGTCTATCCAGTGACATATGTACATAGGTAGATTTGTTAATATTTGTAATAGTTGAATATTGGATAGGTTCCGGGAGGGAGTTCGGTTGGAGGAGAGCAGGGAATCGGAGCATACATATGTCTCCTCTCCTGTAGGGTATTCCCTCATCACCGGCCTCATTCTGGCCAACTCTTTACGCTCCGAATTCTGCCTGCCGCACTTCCTGGCTGACAACTGTTCAATCAACCTTTTTCGGTGGAGGCATTTGCTATTCATGACAGGCAGATATTCGTACGTGCCAGGAAAAGCTAAGCAGCCCATCCACTGGTCCTGCCAAAAGGAAAAGGCCAACTCACTCTGGAATGGTGCTGTATTTTTCTTGCTTTTGCTGTTGCCGATTCAAATGCAAATATTGCTTCGTTTTTGGCCTGGATCTCGGCCTGGAAAAAGTTTTCGCACGAGAAAACTTTTTGGCAACGTAGGCGCGCTACCCAGAGAGAGAGTGAGAGAGAGGGGAGAGAGAGTGGGCCTGGGCCAACTTAAAGCCCCAATAAGCCAAGGCAACTTTACGGTTTATTGCCGTGTTTGTTTGTCAATCGTTTTTGGGGCGGGGGGGAGCGAAAAAAAGCCAAGTCAGAGCCGGCTCTCAATCCGGGCATTCAATAGGCGCTCATTTTTCAAATCAAGTGAAGTGTGAATGAGCCAAGGACCCCTACTCGCAGGCCCAAAGGACCCTTAACAAATTTGCCCGGTCCAAAATGAAATGCCTATGAAAGGACGCCCTGGACCCCACACGAAGTAGATTTTTCTTTAAATAATTCAGAGGGGCTTTGCTTTTATTTCGGTTAAATTTATTTATTCGTGTTTATTTAAATGTTTTTTAAACATGCATCAAAGCTTAAAATACTAGCTGTAAGTGTGTGTGTGGTTGTGTGTGTTCCTTATATAGCTATAAATACATACATATACTATATTTAAAAAATGGATGCGTTTTCCAATGCTAAAACTAAATTAAAATTTGGCTTAGTTTTCCTTTCCTTTCGGCATTTGAAAAACCTTTGAAAATCTGCGATACTCGTATCAGATTATTTCTTCTTTGTAATAGACTCGTACTCGTATGTATATTCTCTATAGTAAAATGCTGATGGTGATGTGATGGTTAAAAATGCTCTCCTAATCCTAGAAATGCTTCAACTGGTCTAAATGCAAATATTTTGTGGCTGTTTCTATATACATTTTACCACGCAAATGCAATACTTTCATCGTTATTAATTCATATCGTAAGTACTCGTAATCGAACAATATAATATGCATATGTGTCTGTGTGTGTGTGGGTGTGGGTGTGTGTTACGTAGGGTGTAATGGTGTAGGTATATGTATATCATATGTTTGTACAGTTAAAACGTGTCCATATATAGTACGCATGTTGAACAGGCGCTTAGAACCTAATGTTTAGCCTGGAGAAGGAAATACTTGTGGGGGAGATACTTAGGGTGGGGGAGGCGGGGAAAACCATAAATCTAGAAATTACTTTTTGGCATTTGCTCAATCAGTCTGGGCCTCCTCACTTCTCGGCTACACTTTGCATGGCCTTGCTCAGGGCGGATCCCAGTTGACTGAAGGACGGTCGCTCCTTGGGATTGGCCAGCCAGCAGGATAGCTGCAAGGGGCACAACGGAGTTAATTAGCCCGTCGGGACTATGGATTCATTTGCTGCAACACTCACCAATATCTCCTTGAGGCTGTCGGGCGTGGCCTCGGCCACCGTCCACTCCAAGGTGCCGGCCTGCGACCGCTGGATGACCTGCTCGCTGGTGAGCTCCTCGTGGGGCAGCTTGGTGGCCTGATTGAAGAGCTCCCACACCAGCACGCCGTAGGCAAAGATGTCGCTCTTGGTGGTGTACTCGTCCTCCTGGATGCATTCGGGCGCCAGCCAGCGCACCGGAAGCAGCGTGTTCCGGTGCTTGTGGTACTCTCGACTGTACTTGTCCTTGCACAGGGCCGGATAGGAGACCTTCACTACGAACTCGCTGGAGATGACACAGTTGCGAGTGGCCAGATCCCTGTGGAGAAGGTGAAGCTCAGAGAGGATGGAAGGAGAGACCCTCTGACTCCACTTACCTGTGCGTGCAGCGTGAGCGGTAGATGGCATCCATGCCGCGTGCAATCTGATAGGCCACGGCCAGCACTTGGCTGGTGGTAAGGGCCGGCGGCGAGGAGGTGGCCGTGGCTGTGTTCACCTTGCCGGCGGTGGCCAGCAGGAACTGCTTGAGGTCGCCCCAGTCGGTGTACTCCAGGACCATGTAGTGCGGATCCTTCTCCCGGCAGAGGCCAAACAGGCGGACGACTCCCTTGTGGGAGATGCCGCGCAGCAGATCCAGCTGGCGACGGAACTCCTGGCACGCCTGCTCGTCCTTCACTTTGTTCAGGGCCTTGACCAGGACCAGTTGCTCGAGAGCCGACTGCTCTGGCTCCTCCTCCTTGATCTCCTCGATGTCGTCCATGGAGGTCTTGGAGCGCCGCTTCTCGTTGAGAGTGCTGAGGGTGGTGCTGCCGCTGCCGCTGCCGCTGCCCCCACTCCCGTTCTCGCTGTTGCTGTGCTGCTTCTCCGTGTCCGCATCCTTGTCCGACTGAGCACTGGCCGCCACCAGGGAGGCCTTCAGCTTGCCCACGAACACGTCTCCGAACTCCCCGCGTCCGATCTGCAGGAGCTCGCTCAGACCCGACCGGGGCAGGACGAGCTGCTCGTAGACCGACTTCTTGGAGCTCCTCGACTGCTGGCTGCAGGCCGTGTCGTCAGACTTTTGGGCGTCTCCGTTGGACTTGGACTTGGGCTTGCCCGATGCGCCATTGCGCTGCTTGGACAGGCACGGCTCCTGTTCCGAGCCCTTGCCGTTTGTGACGGAGGCATCCGGCTGGTCGCCGCCAGCCTCCTTGATGCTCAGCTCGTTGAGGCGGGCCTTCCGCGCCTGGCGACGATACCGGCACCACAGCATGAGACCCACCACCAGGACAATGTAGGCCAGCGCCACAGTCATCGTGATGAGGACAGCCCGCGTGACCAGGAAGCCATCGCCGCCCGTTTCCTCGGGGGCGAAGCCATCGCCGGTGCTCCGCACCACCAGCTGGACATCCTCCCGCTTCAGGCCCGCACTGTTGCCGATGGTGCAGCCATAGCTGCCCTCGTCCTCCACCTGAACATTGCGTATCTCCAGGGTGCCATTCTCCAGGAAGCTGAACCTCTCCCGGTCCGTGTTGTTCTCGCTGAGGTACTTCAGGTCCTTGTCCCACTGAATCGTGGGCTTGGGATCCCCAATCGCCTGGCAGTGCATCACCACAGTGCCCTGCTCGGTGGTCTCAATGGGTCCCACGGGGGGCACACTGAACTTGGGTGTGACCACCACATTGATGGACACAGTGGCGCTGATCTGGCCCTGGCTGCTCCTGGCCTGGCACGTGTAGTTGCCCCGATGCTCGGCCCTCACGTTCCGGAAGATGAGCGTCCCATTGATGTCCACCTCCACCTGGTCGGGCAGCGAGCTGTTCAGCGAGCCTTCCTGCAATTCGAAACGAGTTGCGACGATTAGTAAACAGTTTCCAGAACCCTGCTCGATGCGTTTTCATCAAAAATTCAACAAAAAACACACGATGGAACTCAACGCAAAGCAACGTTTTTTTAGGCCAAATGAAAAAATCTCCTTTTGAAAGGGGTCTCTTTCTCTCGGTCTCCCAAATAGACAAACAGTTGCCGAAATTGGTTGGCCATTGGCGACAGCTGAAAGCTGAAAGCCGACGGCAGGAGGAGGAGATAGGTGTTTAGGCCAGATGGACCCGTGCGACTGGACAGAGTTTTGCATATCAAATGGTTTATTCGGAGGGGAAATGTTTGCTCAGCGACGCGTTGCGCGAGTTTTTCCAATTTGTCAGATATGTACATGCCATTGACAGGGGGATAGACGTAGTGAGGATACACTCTCGTCCTGTTTGAGTGCTCTCGAAATGAAAAGCACTCTACTCACCCTCAGCCATTGCACCTGCGGCGACGGTGTGCCCTGGGCCTTGCAGTGCACCTTGGCCACGGCTGCGTCTAGCTCCAGATTCTTCGATGTGGGCTGCGGCACGAACTTCAGCTGCTCGATGACCTCCAGGAGGCCGGGGGAGGAGTTGAGGGGCGCATGGCCCTCGAGCTGCAGCTGGCACTGGTACTGGCCGGCGTCGCTGGCAATGATGCTGGCGAAGCTGAGGGTGCCGTTCTGCTTGTGCAGCACCAGGCGGGCGTCTTCGCGCAGCAGCGCATCCTTGCCAGAGTCGTGAGCGTGTCCTGGTATGGGGATGGCGCCCCCCAGCTCCACGTGCCGCAGCAGCTTGCCATCCTTTCGCCAGCGGAGTTGAATGCGCTGGTTCTGCAGCTCGGCGGGCAGCTCGTAGAGGCAGCTGAGAGCGGCTGAGTCGCCCTCCTTGATGAGCAGCTGGCCAGCGGGTCCCTGGACAATGCGCAGATCCTCTGGGGCCGGGGAGAGGGCCTGATCCAGGCCACCAGATCCGCCCCGCTTGCCGCGGCACAGGAAGGTCTGCTTGCCCCACGACTCGGGCAGCTTCTGGTTCTTCTTCAGCAGCCGGGGCAGGCACTTGATGTTCGCCTGGTAGACGTATCCCTGCTTGCTCATCACCCGCCCCGCCGCGTTCGAGGCAGTGCAGCGGTAGAGGCCATCGTCGGAGGGACTCGGCTGACGCACCAGCAGGCGATGCTCCTCCAAATGGACGTTGCCCCAGCTGGCCAGCCTGGCGCTGTCCCGGTACCACTCGATCTGCAGCGGCTCGTCCCCGGAGGCGCCCTCCACGTGGCACTTGAGCAGCAGCTCGTTCCGATTGCTGCCCAGCAGCTGCACGCTGGCCGACTCCAGATCTGGAAGAAACAGAAACAGAAACAAAAGCACAAACAGACGATCAATAATTGAATTTATGGTACGAGTATGCGATTCGGGTTTCCCTTGGGCCTTGAATAGGCTGGCATTTCATAAATATGCATAGTACGTGTATATCCGGAAGATACATTTCGCCTTAATGCGTTTTCTGGGCTGCGCAAATTTCAGTTTCTCTTCTTTTTTTTCCCTTTTGAATTTCTCGCTGCATTAAGTGCATTTTATCGTCAGTTCTGGGCGGAACACGACGCTCCGCTCAGCCCCAGCAATCTTTGTGTTCGTTGCTGCCGCTTAAAGGGGCAGAGGAAGCATAAATTGAACTGTCAGTCAGTCAGAGGCAGGGGCAGGGGCAGGGGCAGGGGCTGGGCGGGGGACCTGGCTAGGGTCGCGTCTACTCTTGCACCTTTATGCATGTAAATGCTCATACGTGGCAGCATATTCCCCTCCTCCACTGCTTCAGCCATCCACTCAGACAGAGGAGCCAGAGCAGACGGGGCAGACTGAGGAGCGGAATGGAGCGGAATGGAGCGAAACGGTACTTGCAACAATTGCTGCATGAGAAAAGAGTTTTGTGGCAAGAGCACAAAAAGCAGAAAAGAAAAGCACAGGCTGAATGCAAAGCAAAAAAAAAAGAAAAATATGCTAGGGTTTAATTTATGTTTTAGTGGCAGCTGAAGGCGCAAGGGGCGTGGTCGCTCATGTTGCAGACATGCCAGCGCAGCACCGTAGCCTTTGTGCCCCGTGGCACTGTCCCATCCCGTGTCCCCTGCCGTATCTCTGCCTCGCCATCGCATATCTCCGGACCTGGGCAGCCTGCGATGGCGCTGGGGCTCCATTGTGGCATTGAGAGAGCGAGATACTTTTGTATCTCAGCGTGATAATTGTCAATCGCCGCGAGATTGTTCGCCTTAAAGTTCTCATTTGAGCTCTTGGATAATTTATTCAAATGGTATTTTTTTGGCTCTTCCTCGGTTTCTGCCATAATTTTCCTTTATCTACGGATGGGCAGGAGGCAGGAGGCTGAAGGAGGAAGCCATGCCTTTGCTGTGTGTGATGTATGTTTTATGGATATTTCTCTTTTGGCCTATCTGAATGTTTGCCAGGTCTGTCGACTGCTGACTGCTGACTGCGGACACTGCGGTTAGAAAACACCAATTTACATATGCACATAAATCTTGTTTGGGCTCCGACTCTCTGCCTCTGTTTGCCCTCCGACGGTGGGAGTCGGTGAAGAAAAGAATCCCTCTAAATATTTGTAGATACTTATTTGGAGGGAAAGAAAAAACAACAATCTCGGCAATGGCAACACCAAAACCAACACCCCAGCCAAATACAGAGCGACAGCAACAACTCAATAAACAGAGCCTGGGCCCATCTTCCTCTCCATCTCCATCTCCGTCGCCGTCGCCGTCGCCGTCGCCGTCGTGGAAGTGTCAAAAGTTTGAGATGTATGCACGTATGTGTATCTGTGTTTGTATTTGCTCTGTTTTCTATGTGTGCATGAGGTGGGGCACCACCGGCACGTCCCATCAACGACATACTGACGGAAACATTCCATTCAGTCGGCCTGTGGCATAAACTTTTGGTATATGTTACGACTAGAATGACAGTAGAGTGAACTAATTGGCACTTAGACAGCCCAACCAGAGCCCGAACCCGAAGCCGAACCCGAACCAGCGAAAGTATCTAATGGATGACTGAATGAGTGGATGGCATGGATGAGTGGCAAAGTGGCAGGTGAAGTGTCTCACGGATAAATACAAAAGTATCTAATGGCTACGTAAGCTGGAAATCTGTGACAGATACTCGTACGAACTTTGCTGAATTATTGATACAAAACTATCGCACGGATACGAGTCTGGAAATGTCAAGAAATTTCTTATTGGGAGAGAAGCATAGCATCCATTACTGATGGATGAATCGGCTTAAATAGTTATGAGTATGTTTTTATCTACAAGATATTGTATCTGATGAATGTTTCAATATGGATAAAGGGGCTTTGAAGTTGTTTTTCAGTTAAAACCATTCTGAATCTGGATATCCTTGGGTTGCATTCCTATCTGTATCTTAACTACCGTCTGGGCTGGGATGGAATGGTATGGCATGGTATGGCATGGCATGGGATGCGGGTCGTAGACCCTGGCTAACTGTAACTCAAATTAGATGGCCCGTTGCACGCCGCTCGCTAATTAACGAGCGTCGTCTCATTAGACTGATGTGCTGTGCAGCGTCGGTGACTCCAGCGAGCATGAGCACGGAGTTTGGGGGCAACTCCCAGATCTTTTGACACCTACACTCATCACAGAATCGAGGGCAGGCGGGGGGAGAATCTGTCTGTCTGTCTGTCTGTCTGTCTGTCGTGGAAGCGGCCATCATTCACACGTTGGTCGTGCAACTCGAGGTAAACATAGAAAAACAACACTGAGAACAGAACGAAGAAAAAACGAAGCAAAGCAACGCCTTCGGGTGGTGGCTCCAAAACAAAATAAATTTGTTAAACTTTTTTCCGCTGGCTGAGGCATAAACCACAAAAGGCTGTAAACAAATGCCAGGCCATGGCTCTGGAATGTCCGGAGATGTGGCAGAGGGACAGAGACGGAGGGCCAGAGCGGAGACCCATAATAAAAAAAGAGACGCGAAATAAACGCGCGCCCGAGTAAACAGAGTGGAAGTAAATGTCGAAAGGCATGGGGCATGGGGCATGGTGTGTGGGGCATGGGGTGTGGGGCAGGGGAACTATAGATATAGAAATTGACAGTCGCCGGAGTTGGTTTTTGGGGACCAGATCGACTGTTATCGATGCCGCCTCCCACCGAAGACGGTATAAGTGTGCCGACTGGGTCTTATTCCATCAAAATGTAAGCGGCGATAAGATAGGAGCTGAGAACTCAGTTCCTCCACAGAAAAGGGTTCGGTTCGCCCTGCATTCGCTGCACTTCTTGTTATCGTTGGCTTTTTTTATGAAAATATAATTAATTGATAATCAAAAATAGATTATTTCCCTGGGGGCAAGGGCTGGGGCTGGGGCTGGGGCTGGGGGCTGGCTAAAGCTGTGGCTCCAGCTCGAGTGGAAATGTTTTCAGCGCTGTCATAAACCAAGAGCCCATAGAAGTGGACGAGGGACTGTGAAGTGGCCGGCAGTAATTGTGGATCGTTAATGGACTTATGCACCACCACAACCACCAGCAGGCAGCACTCCACTCGAATGCACTTCAATTGGTTTCGAACAAAGCGGCTTACAAGTTATTGACCCATTTCACAAATTGGCGCAGCAGTTCAATCTGAAAATTCATCCAGATAAAATTCAGTCAAGAAATCAACTATTTGCCATCCATTGGTGGATGACGACTGCTACTGATTCATCAAATGATTCGATTTCAATATCAATGAAGTTTCATGTTTACCCGATTCCTTGTCATGGACTGTGCTTTTCCTTCGACCATTTGGTGGGGAAATTTATGGCACCATCTATACCGTCTGTGAGTACGACTACGAGAGCTTTGGGGGGCTTTCCTCTGGGCGTTATCATCAGATCTTTAATTAAAGTTGGCCAGTCGCTGACACAGCTTACAGCCCTGCCCCCAACTCGCCCCTGCGTGGCCACCCCTAACAGTTTTCAAATTAAAACGTTAAACATTCGATTATCGCACGTTGCCTGCGTGGGTGTTACATATATCCCCCTGCAGAGGCATGGCCCAAGGGGGTTCAATGACGAATATATATCTAGCTAGGAAATCCTAGATAAAGTCGAGTTAAAGATACATGTACTATGTCCTACCGATCCACCAAAATTCTGTGGATTGGAACCGCCTGTTATTGGCATTCCAAGATTGTGGGATGCATTGAGGTCCCCTAACCCTACTTCCCTCTTTAATATCTAGACTACGCTCCTGTGCCCAGCTTACCCTCTAATGCCTTTCCTCTCCCTCCTTCCCCGTGAAATGGCCAAAAGTTGCTAATGATCAACTCGTGTAACAACAGAGAAAAGCCAAAAGTAAAATAAATGTTCCAAAAGAACAAAAAAAAAAAAACGGAAAAACCAGAAAATTAGACAGAGATAGACAGGGAGAGAACAGGAGAGCGCGCCAAAAAGTTGACTACAGTTTCTGCTTCTATTCCAGCCCTACATCCAGTGTCTGCCAAGCCGTCATCGTCCTCGTCCTCGTCCATGTCCTCATCGTCCCCTTTAATGTTCTCTGCGAGCTCGAGCTCGTAAAATTTTATGCGTTTTTCCGGCATTCACAAAATGAAAATTATCCGGTTCTAGCCCGGCTCGTCCCTCCCCTCCCCCCACCCCCAGTCGCCGCCCAAACTGCAGTCAACTTGAACTTGGGTCTGGCGCACAGATACTCGTGCTGTGTGCGGAGCAGGAGAATATCAGCCATATCCAGACAAAACCCAGCGACTCTGCCTCTACGTGATGGGGGTGTTGTTCTGCTGATTCGAGGGTTGCTTTTGTCCTGTTCCACCCACCGAACCCACCCAGCCACAGCCACTCGCCATGGCCCCCCTTCTGATGGTGTGTCTTTGCATTTTGTTTGGTTTTTATGACTTTGCTGTTGGCTGTTGGCTGTTGGCGGTTGGTTGCCATTGTTGCTGCTGCTGTTACTCCGTGCTGCTGCTGCTGCTGCCATTTCTCATTTTATGTTTATGTTTCGTGTTAATGTTGCATTTCATTTCCATGTACATTACAGCCTTTCTCCGCTCAGCTGTTCAATGGCCAGCCAGCCCGTGCTGACTACACTTTATCCTGGCTGTATCCTGGCTGCAGAGTCCAACAACCCCTTTTGGCTGTGCAAATGTTTGGAATGTCTCCCCCAACCCCCACCCGCCCTGGCAGATGTCTGGCTGGGGTCTGGACGAGCTCTGGCTCTGGCTCTTGGCCTGGCTACTGTTTCTGACTTGTTTTTCGGGTTCGCTGCTGCCGCTGCTTTGCTGTCTGTTTAATTCCTTTCAGTCATCAGTTAGTGCCGTGGCTCTGTCAGGCATTGGTCTTGGACTTTTTACGATCCCTGCATTGAGGGAGACTTTATTTCTATTAAGTCCAAATCTATATATAAATAATACCCTTCTAGGGCATCAGTTATTCGTTCGGAATTATCATCTCCGTTTCACTGTTTGTTCTCGAATCTGTTAAATGTTGCCAGCGAAAATGTCACTTTTCTTTCGCTTAATTGAACCTTTATTTCCAGCGGATAGATGGCACCAGCGGATGGCTAAGACAGCCAGACAAAAGCAGCCGGGGGCAGCCCCTCACAGGAAAAGGAGGAACATAGCCAGGACCAGGACCAGGAGCAAAGGCAGAGTCAGAGGCAGCAACATCATTCAATGCATATTTTAATAGTTTTTGTCTGCTCCTTGAAAATGATGAGATTGATAGAGGAAGAGGGAGGGGATAATCACATAACCCACTTAGTTTCAGCTGGCGCCAGCCACCATCCACCGGCAAGATATCCTCTCCAGCCCTCGCCCATACCCCGCTGCAGCCAACAGCCAACAGCAGATGGAGCCAGAGGCTGCAGCAGCAGCCGGCAGACAGCAGCAGCAATTAAAATCAACTCCCAAAACTACAAATTAATTAGTTAATTAATTAGCTAAAAACACTTGAGATGAGGACTATAAATAGATAGATGCGATGGCATGAGTAGATGGATGAATGGATGGAGATGCAGGTCCACTTCTGCATCTGCTGGGTGGTTGGTGGCTTTGATCACCGCTCGAATGCCGTGCCAGTGCTGACAGGAGAACTCTCCCAGATACGATCTACCATCCACCATACACCAGCCACCATCTATACGATCTCACAGATCTCCTCAGTGCCAGAACACATGCAGTCCAGATTGTGCATAAAAACTTTCGTTTTGTTTACACGGACTGTGCAGCGAGGCTATAGATACTCCTCGCACAGGGTCGGAGCGCGGAGTTGTTTGTTAAATTTATGCATTTTTCTGCTTAAAGGCAAATGCAACTAAATGAACATCAATCACATGAGGCCGCCACGCCACCAGTACTGTGGCTGCCTGCCGCCTGCTCCTCCGCCAGTTCTTCTTCTCTGGGAGCGGTGCCAGTAGCATGCTCCACTGCCTCGCACTGCATTCTGCTCACTGCAGTGCACTTCCTGTGGCCGCGAGGGCCCCCTGACGCCTGACGCCTGACGCCTGACGCATGTACATCAAAACTTTCGCTGTTCGCTGTTCGCTGTTCGGTTTTTATCTTTCATCAGCTGCCCGAGAACGGGTTGCTTCGGTTGCGTTTTTATGCCTCTTTACCTTTGTCTGTCTTGTGGTTAGCTCAGATCTAAAGAGTGGATGGAATGGGATGGGATGGGTTCAGTCAGTGGAGTGGTGGACGGAATGCCATTAAAGACCCAGCATTAATCAAATTAATTTGATAGTTTCTTTGATGGGATGTTCTTGTTCTTGTTCCCCAAAGCAAGGCAATCAGGACAATGAGGACTACTCACATATCACGCTCAATTTGGCCGGTGGCGAGGCCTCTCTGGCGCCGCTGGCCAAACTGGTGGCAATGCACACATAATCGCCGACATCCTCCTCCCGCTGCACCGCCTCGATATGCAAATGGGAACCGATTCGATAGACCCGCTTGTCATACGAAATCTCGCGACCTGAAACGGGCATAGGAATCAAATTAGTACAGCCGAATGGATGGGTTTGGACTGTTTGTGGTATGCCCTCACCATTGTGCAGCCATTCGTAGTGCAAATAGCTGGCGGGATCCGTGGCCTCGCAGCCAAAGTCAGCGGCCTCGTTCTCCACAATCGACTGGCTCTGGGGCACGCGCAGGAAGCCCGATGTGCTGGCCCAGCCGGGAGCTGCAATTTGATTACAAAGTGGATTCAAATTAGTTAAAAGTCAAACCCCTTCACATAATATTTATGATTAAAGAGTGTTGCCAAAAAAATGCACTAATATAATTGCATTTAATTGGTTTAACAAATTAAATGCGCTTAAGCTGCACAAATTACGGTGTTTAGGTTAAATGTAATTATGTTGAGCAAAAAAAAGAACACTGAAAGGGGAAAAGAAATTTCACATGAAACCTCCGAAGGATACAATACTCTACCAAATTATTTATCATCTATCAGAAGAAGGTAGGATAAATATTTAAATAGCTTTCGATAGTCCTCAAAAAATATACCAAAGGGTACCTAAAAGTCTTCCGACAACTGACAAGAAGCCAGAATGATTCCCAAAAATTCCTGTCTCCGGTTAGCTCTATCCTATACTCTTTAGAGCAAGAGCTAGATTGTATCTGATGCTAGCCAGGATACCCCTTTGGAAACAGGGTATTTCATATCCCATACCCTATAGCAAAGGTCCCTGCATCGTTGCGTGCTCTCTACTAAAATTACAATGTATAAATGGGGGAAAATAAAATAAGCAAAAACGTTTTCAGAGCCAACATAATTAAAAGCCGGGCGAGAGGCTCTTTTAAACAAAAAAACTCGTGCTATGAATGCACAAAGGGAAAATATGCTTTTTTTCATTTTATTATGTGTATTTTTTTATATTTTAATTTGTTTTTGTATAGAATATTCTTTCTCTCTGGGTGAATGCAATTTACTCGTTATTTATTCGTATATTGAATCAACATCCGCGAGTGCAGTTTATGGGAATTATCCTGCGGTGCTACGGGGCCAGAAAACACGTTTAATTGTTAATGGGATTACTTAATGAGCCAGAAATGAAATGCAGCAATTCATACGAGTATGTGCATAAAAGTTGGGCTTATGCGGCCACAACTTTTGGGGAGGCGCCACCACAGCACCTGAAGCCGGAGCGGAGTTGCAGTTTATTTTGAACCGCATCGCATCCATCGAGTAAAAGCCATGCAATTCGAAAGTAATTATTCTTGATTACACCACGAGGAGAACTACAAAACGGCAACCATTATATTTGGCCACTAATTGGAGCAATTTGAGGCAACACCTCAGATTGTGGGGGCCACGAGCAGGACCCAGACCGAGAGCGAGACCGAGAACCACGACCACGACTACGACAAGGAATCAATAAGCAGACACAGAACCACACCAGCAACAACATCATTAAAGGCAACGCAAGGCAAGGCAGTCGAGTCGAGTCGAGTTTCTGTTGCTGTTTGGGGCACAGTCGCAGCGCAGTGGTATTCAGATGCCAGTCACATAGCCGGTCGACGTGCTATGATACAAGCGAGCGAGAGCCCCACCGTAAAGTCAGTTGGACAGGCAGGAGCTGGGATGGGAGTCTGGCCCTGCCCCTGGTCTTCTGGTCCCTCTGTGCGTGCGAGTCGCATCGATTTAATTTGCTGTGCAGAAAACAAGTTGGCAAGCTCCCCCCTCGTGCCCCCCCAGTCGCAGGCTGCCCCATCTCGGGGCAGTTACTGGGCGTCGATTAAAGAAATATGCGCCCCGTTTGGCTCCGGCGTTGATTGCGCTGACGTGGGCCCGATGCGTGAGGGGAAGAGGGAGCTGGAAGCAGCCAGAAAAAAGTGTTGATGCTGCAAACAGAGACCAAGAGGCTACACTGAGAGCAAAAGTGAGGCTAGAAGTAAGGCAGAAATCTTAAAAACTAGTGGTTGTTGGAAGATAATGGCAATCAATCCCCTGTTTTATTGCATAGAAGGGCTTTTACCTGCCCGGGACTCAATCCTTTTTTCTCCCAGTGCACAGGGACAGGCAAGGCCAGAGCAGCGGGCAGTCCATCTGCCCAGCGACTGCCCATCTTGATCTGTCTATATAGTAGCTGCCTTTCTCCGTCTCCGTCTCCATCGCCGTCTCCTTCCGTCCCTTCCGTCCCCCTCTGTGTGTGTGTGATAATTAGTTCGTTTGTTTGGCTCAAATAACCGAAATCAGCAAGTCAGCAGCATTCCCAGACCCACTGCTGAGGCCTGCTGCTCGTCAGTATCAACATCTTCTGCCTCGGATTCGGATTCGTATTCAGATTTCGATTCCGAATCAGTTCGAGATACACGCACACATTCAACTGCCACAAATTGTGCGGCAACATTTGTCGATTAAGCACAATGAATGCGAAATATTGTTGTAATAATCTGGAGTCCCACTGTGGCATCCACTTGAACTTGCCCCAGCATCAGGCATCGGGCATCAGGCACTCCGCACTCCGCACTCCCCATGGGCGGCGTTTTGATTTGATTTCATTGGGGGGGTGGGGGATCGATTAAGGCTAGAGATAGATGGAGAAAAGAAACTGAACTGTCACTCTGTTGTCTGGAATCTGTGGCATTTTGTCTGGAAAAACCTTTATCCAGGGCAGAAACTGCAAGTCAACATGGGAATGAAAACGGGCAGGAGGAAATGACTGCGACTGACAATTACCCGTCAAAAGTTTGTGATCTGGGGCTCTGGATTTGAGGGTGAAAGGATGTTCGTTTTGATGGGGTCTTGTCGCTGGTAAAAAGTCAGGTCTCGGAGGTTCCACAAATGCTAATCATTCTCAGGCTTGCCGGGGGTTTCCTCCCTGAACTCCGTCAACATTCGTCTGAATCTGAATGAATGCCTAATTTCTTGCAATTCTGAGAGCGCTCTCGAGTGAACTTTCAACTTGAAGGCTTTAAGATTGCTCAGGATGAAGCAGACAGGCCGCAGTGGGAGAGGAGTGGAGTGGCATAGAGAGGCAGGAAAGCTGAGTTGTAGTTGCCACACAGCTGCTCTGTCCTGCCCTGCCGTGGTGCGGCCCGGCTGGGCATGTTGCATGCAGCATTTTGCATGCTTGAATAACAAATTATGACTGCCACACAAAAGGAACTCACACACACACTGGCCCACGGTGCAGACGGAGAGACAGGACAGCCATGGCATATTATTTGCCATACAAATAATGGACCTCTGTGGCGTGGCGTTCGTTGCACAGATTTTGAAATATGGCAAGGCCTCTCTCTCTCTCTCTCTCTCTCTCTATGTGCCTCACTCTCGCCCTTTCGCCCTCTCCTTTCCTGTCTGTCGTCTGGACGGGGGGACGCCCTTTGTTTGCGGCTGTTTGCCTTTGTGCTACTTAACCGTCAGCCGTCAGCAGTTGCTGGCTCTATCCTGCCACACACACACACACAAACGCAGCAGTCGCCTCCAAGGACCTCAGCTGGCATAAGTGTTTGTGTATGTGCTGTGAGCCTCTTGAGATCGCGTATGATCCTTGCCCTAAACTATATTTGATTAGCTGAAATTTCGGCATTGCCTGTCCCACTTCGAGTGGCCATGCACAGATCCTTGTCCGACTGCCTGTGCCTGCCTGTCATGACATGTCCTTTGCCGGCTGCCGTCCTGTTTGCCTAAGGACTTCATTTTGGGTCTCATAATCATTCCATCGGCTACCTCTCCCGCTGCCTTGAACATGAAAGACTCCTGCTTCTGTCCGGCTTCTAATTGAGTCATTTTGCACGCTGCTGCCGCTATTCAGAACTCAATTGTATGCAGATACAAAGGCCCGACAGGGACCATGGTTACCCAGGCACCCAGGCGGCCACCCACATAGACGACGGCAGATGTGGATGTATCCAGCTACGTAGCAAGATGTGAATGGACATGAATCCTTTGAAGTTCTTTGAAGTCGGTTAATGCAATTTCTCAAGCTCCGAACATCAAAACAACATTGATAAGAATTTCAATTTCAATTAAATATTGATTAGATTTCTCACGGATCACCCATGATTCCATCCCATCCCATTCAATGATTGATTCCTTACCCATCAAGGTGCTCGCCAGGATGCACATCGAGATCATCATCACATCCATATCCATAGTTTGTACTCCTTTATCGCTCTCTCTCTCTCTCTTTCTCTGTCTCTCTTTCGGTCTTTCTCTGCCCAATTAGCGGGGATAAAGCCTCGCAATCACACACACACACTCGAATCACGCGGGAGGACACTCACGAATCGGATTGAAGGGTATTATGTGCTGACAATCCGTTGATATAGTCAGGCGACTATCCATCGGCTCAGAGCCTGGTCGGGGAGAGCTGCTGCCAAGTAAGTGCCAGGCACTCGAATATCCACTCAAAGCATCTGTAAATATTCAATATTTGGCTGCCAGACGAGTGCAGACGTCGAGTCCAATTGCTGAATGGCCTTTTCGACGGGCTCCTTGGTCCCTGGGTCCCGGATTCGGAGGAGCTGTGTATGTGTCGGGTCGGTTTTTCGATATTTACTGTGGACACTCAAATTAAATTGCTATTTACATAGCTGGAACGCATGAAATGCATTTATCAACGAGCACACGGAGACAACTCGGGGGCCTCAAAGAGATACGGGACACTTGCTGTCGGTAGTCTGTTGTCTGTAGCGTAGCTGCGTTGTTGGTTTATGTTTCGTGGTTACTGCTTTTTTATCAGTGCCTAGATTGACAAGCGACAAGCGACAAGGGACAAGCGACCGGGGCAGAGCGACAGTAAGAGGTGCAGTAACAGTTTACGGATACGCCGATACGCCGACAAAGGTATCTAGATACACAAAATGCACTGCAAGACGACCGAGAGTAGTAGATACGGACCGGGACCGGGCGCTGAAGTGACGGTGACGGTGACGGTGACGGTGACGGTGACGGTGACGGTGGAGTTCAATTACCCAGAGAACCGATGTTGATGCGAACCGATCCGAACAGAGCGCAACGAATCAACTTAATTTGTATCCCAAAGATACTACTGGAGGAATACTGTCCATCTGCTGCATCCTTGGCATTGGGCTCGAAACTCGAAATGAACCGGCTTTTGGTGGGTGATTTTGCCTGCTGCCCGCTCCCCGAAATGGGGGGAGTTTTCGAGATATTCGGACGCAAGGGAACACGGAACAACCGAACGAACTGCTTGCGTCGACTGTCGTGGAAATGGAAAAACTGGTTGCCGTGTGAGATACATTCGTGCGGCAAGGCCATTCTTTCAAATCCGCCCGCCTTCAAATGTTGCTGGTGATTACAAATGTTGCTCGGCAACAAAAAACGAGAAGAAAAAAGGTGTGGACAACAGGCAAAACGGCCCAGAAAATTCAACGCATGCAAGTAAAATTCACCCCCTTTGCTTAACATACCTTGGAGGCCAAGACCCGAGAGAAGAGAGAAAAATAGAGAGAATGTTCCTGTGGAATACTGGGTGCAGTCTGCATGTGTGCGTGCGAACCAGTATTTTTTTACTTGTATTGGGCAGTATTGCCGTGCAGCAGACGATGCGCGCCAAAATAATTTGAATTTGAACGGATTTCCTGCAGTTTTATATTCGGTTATAATTACTTAAGAAGTGGGAGAGAGTAAGAGCAGAAAATCACACAAATTAATTGAGATCTGTTCGCTATGCGATTTGAATAGCGGTATTACAATTCGGCTAGCATTGATTTAAAGCTCTGTAATACAATTTTTACTCTTCATTTGAATGCTATAGCCATGACAGGTTGATTTATTTCAAAAGTAGTAGATAAATGACTCCTTTCGTGTTTCTTCAAAGTAGAAAATGCCAATCCGATGCAATGCATTCATACATTTATTCACAATTTATTTAGTCAAATGCTATCACAAGTTTGATTCAAACGCCGGTTTAATTTTCTCCAAATGAAGCCATCAGCTGCCAGTAATCAGCCAAGAGTCGCTAGGCAATCATTGCTGGCTTTTCCACCTCCCCCTGCTGTGGTTTTTCCCTCATTTTAAATCCAAACAATAATGCGTCTTAATGACCCAAACCAGAGGCAGCAGGCAGGGGGGTGTTGCGGGCTAGATAGTGTCAGTGGAAGGAGGGTTGGGGTGTTTGGGAATATCCATTGGCGGCTTGCTGTTTTTACGAGCAGACGAGCACACGCTTGGGGAAACTGCAAGAGGCTTCCGCCCGAGACACCCAGGAGCTACTGTGCGTGGCCCGATTATGAGCCTGGGTGCCTGGATGCCTGGATGCCTGTCTCTCTGTCTGTGTGTTTTCCATTTTATAGTTTTCCGCTTGTTTTTTTACGAGGTCTTTCAACCCCCCTCTTCCCTCTCTCCCGCCGAAAATGGAAAACAAAACCCAAAACCCACACAAAAACAATTGCAGCAGATCCTTTTGGACGAGCAGCGGCGCTGACTGACATCCAACACAGTCGTAAAATGCCGCTGCCATTTGTATAAACTATACATCCAGTCCCGGTCCGAGGGGTGGTGGTGCCGGTGCCCTGCCCCTTGCCCCTTGCCCCTTGCCCACCCCTGATTAACAGCCCTTTGTGATTATATCTGGGTACAATGTGCGTGCGTGTGTGTGTGTGTGTGCGGTTATCGAGTGAAAGCAGAGAGAGAGAGAGAGAGAGAGAGAGAGAGCACTGCGCTTTTCCATTTTCCATTTCCCCGGACGCACGACAGTTATTGATGTCATAAAGTTGGAGATTTATGCCATGCTCTGCTCTGCCAGAATGTTGGGCTTATGTTTTATTATTTTGCCTCCCCTATATCCCATATCGTGGGGTGGAGACGATCCGATCAGTCGACTCAAAGCGGGCCAAATGGTGTGTTAATAATTAGATATTAAAGTAAATTTCTTAAATGGTTAACAATGGTTAGAAAGCAAGTTGCCGCTTAGATGATCCTCTCCCATTTATCATGCATGCATACATATATCCCATAGAACTGTTCCCTGAGATGTATTTTGTGTTTCCACACAAGTACTTTCTCCAAGGACTCCCCATTGCAAAGTACTAGTTCCTCAGATCTTTCCAAACTTATTTAATGCCCTCCGATCTTTTCATCTTTCTGAAGTTATTGTTCCCCCTTTTTGGACCAACATCATTTATGGATGTTTAAGTTATTGTGTATCTTCTTCTGGTTGCACTACCTTTAATCAACGCCTCGTGCTCGTATAATTTTATGGAGCGAGCAAAACCCCCAGGTAATACGGAATCGAGTGCATATCGAATCCTCTACGCTGGCAAACATCAAACATTTGGAGGCATTTCAATAAATTTTAGTAACGCAACGCGGCCTTTGCGTAGACTAAACAAAATAAACATTTAAACAGCTTCCTCTCCCACCCGCCCACCACCGCTCTCCCATATACAACTTCTGAAGGTGTTTCGCGGGGGGGTGGGGGGGGGGGTTGGGGCATCCACTATAAACAAATGAGGCGAAAAAGTACCAAAAACGAAAAGAAGGCACACATCACATCGGCGGAAGGGCCCCGCAACAACAAGTTTTTAATGCATGTCGATTTCGATGTCGTCGTCGTCGTCGCCGCCGCCGCAGATCAAAGGCGAATGGCATCAGGCACGGAGGATCGGCGGAGGAGGCAGTGGATGGGATAGCACTGGAACGGAATGGGCAGGGGCAGGGGTAGGGTAGGGGTGGTCGTTTAATTGCACTTGCCGCTTACTTTTTTTATATCTGCCCCATGCCTCATGCCTGCGCATGTGTAGTTGCCTTTGATGTGCGGTGGGCGCATAATGTTTATGCGAGCGCTATAAAAAACCATAAAATATGCATAAAACGCATAGCTTTTTCCTAGGGAAGGTATTGGGGCGGGCCGATTGGGGCCGTACAGAAATGGAAATGGAAATGGAAATGTAAATGAAGCGATTAAGTGCAGACGCTGGCAATTGGAATGGAATTGTCGCTGGCAATGCAGAGGAATTCGTATTGACAACCGATGACATTAGGGGGAATCACATCTCCAGATGGGAGGGAACCCTTCCCTTCCATATTAAAAGGTACTAATTGCAAAGGAACTGTTTCCCTGGAACTGTTTCTGGAAGGGGTACAAAAAATATGAATATTTCCAAGGAATATCTCATATTTTCTGATCTCTCCTTCTGTCGCGCGCGCACCCCCATGATTTCATATTCATTTAACGCAAGATTTCATACCCCTCCCAAGTATTGAGCTCGGGGAAACTTTACGACTTTCTATTGTAGCGGGGGTTGGGTTGGGTTGGGTTGACGGCTGCTTTCGCTATAAAAAGCGCATAAAAAACTGTTGAGCATTCTGTGAGGTTTACGGCCGTGCCAAGTGGGCAACGCAACGAATTTATGATGGTAAAGAGAGGAGACTTTTACGAGGCAAACTCCACCCCAATCCCAATCCCAATCGCAGTACCAGTCCGCACCCCCACTCTGAAGTCCGTTCCGAGTGGAGCCGCAGCAAAAAAGATATGGAAACGATTGCGCTATAAAATGGGGCTCTATGAGAGCTATAAAATATTTATTCTACTAAAAAATAACTGTACATGGATATATACACAGACACATACATACATACATACACGCATAAAGATATATATATATATATGTTAATATAAATACAAATAGATTTATAGGGGATTTTTTTCGATTTTTTCTTTTTAGATTTTTGTTTTTTTTACACTCAACAACAAACTGGAGTAACATTTGAGGGGAGGATGGGTGGGGACGAGATCATTGAAAGAAGCAAAAGGAGCAAAAGGGAGGCAACGCACTCAGACAATGTCATCGGCCACCTGCGACTCCTGCTCCAGGATGGTGCTCTCCCGCAGCTTGCTCTTCAGGTTCTTGCTGGAGTTGTTGGCCTCCGTCAGGCAGGGCTCATGCTCGGCATGCTCGTGTCCGTCGCAGGTGGGCGCATGGGTGGCATCCTCTAGCTGCACCTTGCCCAGGTGGCGGCGGTAGCGGTACCAGACCTTCAGGCCCAGCACCAGAACGAAGTAGAGGAAGGCCAAGCAGATGATCACAATGATGATGCGGGTGACAATTGAATTGGAGGCCGATTTGGCTGACTTGACCACCAGCAGGACATCCGCACGCTTCAGGCCAGCACTGCTGCCGATGGTGCAACCATAGCGTCCCTCGTCCTCGGCCTGGACATTCCGTATCTCCAGAGTGCCGTTCTCCAGCAGAGTGAAGCGATCCCCGTCCGTGTTGTTCTCGTTGAGATAGGCGAGGTCCTTGTCCCACTGAATCGTGGGCTTCGGCTCCCCAATCGCCTGGCAGTGGATGACGGCCGTTCCCGATTCGGTCACCTCAATGGGCCCCTCTGGCGGCACACTGAACTTGGGCGCCACCACCACACTGATGGACACTGTGGCACTGATCTGGCCCTGGCTGTTCGAGGCAAAGCAAGTGTACTGTCCGCGCTGGTCGTTGCTGACCTGGCTGAAGATCAGCGTGCCATTCAGATCGGTCACGTTCGCCGGCAGCGGCAGTTGGGTCTCCTGAAACGAGTATCCCATAATTAATCCATGGAATGGCCGCAGAGGTACCCGACCACGAGCCCGACTTACCCTCATCCATTTGACTTGCGGCGGCGGCGTTCCCTGAGCCTTGCAGTGCACTTTGCTCAGCGAGCCCAGCTCCAGATTCTTCGAGGTGGGCTGCGGCACGAACTTCAGCTGCTCGATTACCTCCAGGATGCCGCTGCTAGAGCTGGCAGCCATCTCTCCCTCGACCAGCAACTGGCACTGGTATTTGCCCGCATCGCTGGCCAGAACGCTGGCAAACTGCAGGGCTCCGGTCTCCCTGTTCAGCGTGAGTCTCGCATCCTCGCGCAGCATGCTCTCCAGCTGGGGCTCGCTGGTGGTGCTGCTTGTCTGGCCCAGCTCCGCCTGACGCAGGGTCTTGTTGTCCTTGCGCCAGCGCAGGATGACGCTGCTGCTCTGGCGATACCCGTCAGGTAGCTGATATTGGCAGGGCATCTGTAGCCCGCTCTGCTCTTTGACGGTCACCGCGGCTTGGGGACCCTTTGAGATGCTCACATCGACCAAAGACACTGGGGAGGCTGTGTGGGGCAGGGGATGGCGATGAGAATTATGCTCGGATGAGTCAGCGGTGGCATTGTGTGTGTGAACTCACCGCAACAACAGAAGATCAGGCTCAGAGCCAGGCAGCAGCCCAACAATCGCCTTCCGTTCATCTCGCGAGGGGAAGAATTCCTTTGGGGCTTAGTTTTTTTTTGCTTTTATGATTCGTCTTGGCCCTTGGTCTTTTTTTTCTCTCGCACAAAACCGGTGTGCGTGCTCTTCTTTTATTTGTTCCTCGATTTTGAAAAGGAATTTCGAATTTTTGGTTTTAGTTAACCTTCGTTTCGTCTTTCGTTTCCTTTCCGTTCGACTCGGATACGGATACACTTCACTTCACTTCTCACTGGACACGAGTGCTGTGCTCGCCGACTGGATGGCTGGCATTTGGTTTATGGTTATTTTTATGTTACGCACACGCGTCACGCTTAATTATCCTACCGCAGACGCAGAGAGCCCGGGATCTCGTTCGCGTTTCGCTGCTGACCGACCGACCGACCGACCTCTCGGTTCGACTTTAAAAATTAAAATGACGCGGCATCGGGGCTAATTTTCAGCTGGAAGCGGATGGTAGCAGGCATCGGAAGGTTTGCGCATGCGCACTCGACTGCACCCAGTATTTCCCGCTATTTTCTGGGCGAATGCAACCCTGTAGGTGCCTACTACACTTCCTACTCCCAAATCGAAAGAGCAGCAAATCGGAGGACAGCGATACATTTTATTTCCTAAGTTAATAAACATAAAAAATCATCACTTTTGCTAACAATTTATAAGTAACAATTGGAATAATCTACTTAGCATTATATATCATTGCAATCTCTTTAATTAATCGAGCTACTTTCGTTGAGAATCTCCAGTTTGTTGGCCTCAAGGGGCGGGAGGGAGAGGAAGATACAGTCTAAAATTGAGGTATATTGGAGACGCGGCTATAGTGCGTCTGTCGTTTGGCGACACGGAAGGGACAGCGGGTCATCATTTTGTAGACAATCGCCCCGCAGAGCACGAACAGGCCCCAGAAGACGTAGGTGAAGAGCAGAATAAAACGGTTGGGTTGCCACAGAACCGTGTAGCTTAGATTGTAGTTCTCTAAAAAATGCATATACTTAGAAAATAACCTAAAAAAAACCAGTCCAGCTTTGTACTCACCCAGCACAGCATAGCCCATGCCAATCTTGGACTTTCCCATGCGATACGAGGAGGTGGGCACCATAATCTCCAAATAGCTGTGCTCCTGCTCCTTCAGCGCCTTCAAATCAAAATGCCGCACTGCATTCTCATAGAAGTTGATCACCTTCGTGGAGGGGTAAATAAATATCCTAGACTCGTGCCAATGGCCAGAGAATATGATATGTGGATCCAAGTCGCTGATGACGGCCCGCAGCAGCGGTCCACCGCCAATAAGCAGAGGAGCGTGCGAGACCCCAATACGGAGCCGGTCGGCATTATGGTCCCTGTCGGGATTTGTAAAGTCCAACAGCATGCGGTTGATCTTAAAGAAGCGGATGCGATGGTCATAGTCGAAGAGGTCTTCACTCATGAACTCGTTCTCGAAGCGTCGCTGGTTCGAGTTGGAAATGTAGTCGCCATTCTCGCCGCCTATGTCATTATCCCCCGGCACATGGACGCGCTGAAAATAGGCAGATATCATGCGGAACTTAAAGTTATGGTGTTGCCAGCAGGACACTCTCTGAGCTGAAGGGATTTTGTTCATACTTTACGGAATTTCTTGCTCTGATAGATGCGCCGAAAGCGCTTTACATATTGCTTATACTCCTGCGCCGTGGCAATGTTGCCTTCGTCTAGCAAATCCCCCAGAAACACGATTATGTGCGGCTGGGTAAAGGCCACGGCGCGTTCAAAAGTCTTTTGCAGATATCTATCCGAGTCGTAGCGAGCCAGCGGGCTGTGGGACGAGCGATCATAGGAAGTGCCTAAGATCTGCGGGTCTGAGATGAGCAGCAGGCGTGTGCAATTATCTATGGAAGAAGTTGTCTGTGTGTAAATTATGTGAGTTTATTTTTAGGAACTGGGCTAAGAAGCTTACCCAGTTTGCAATCGATTTGGTGCCAGCTCGATTGGGCCATGTAGTAGATGAGAAACTCGTTGAAGAATATCAGCAGCAGAGTCAGCACTACAAAGCCGCGGCATACTAGTCTGTTGGACGGGGAAATTAAGCCATGACTTTAATGAATGAAAGTACTCTCTTCATATCATGGGATTCGATTTATACCTATTAACTACGCGCAAAGAAGCCATAATGCAGTCGAGCTGTGCGCTATTCTACATCGATTCAATTAATACTTTAGGTTTCCTTTTTCCAAATGCGTGGCATTGCGTTTGCGGCGTGGCGTCTATATTTAAACGTGTTGCATATGCAATATTTACGTAAGTCTGTTCATAATTATGCGAATGTGGAGCTGGGCTATCTGGGCATTCCCTTTTCGACGCCGCGAATCAACTATTTTGCATCGGATGCCTCGGCATACATTGCACTGCGCTCACTAATTGGATTAGAAAAACGGAATATGACAACGTGGAATAGCGACTTGCAAAAGCGTAAACTGCGTCCTACCTGCACTGGTTTCTATGGCTGTGCGCGCCATTGGTTCATTCGAATTTAAATGCACAGAGGAGCGTTACTACGACCGGCACCCGCGATGACAGCTTCCGTAATTAAAGCGTCTAATATAAAATAAAGACTATCTCCTCCGATCCAAACGCAAGAAGATTCTGTGTCTAGCTTCAATGCTGATGTTCTCCTGCGTGACATAGTCCATAGCTGCTGTTGATGATTCTGATTCCCAGCAGATCCCCCTCATTGTCCCATGTGAACCCTCAAGGAACAGAGCGCTAATGGAACAATTAAGATGAAAATAAATACAATTCAATAAACATACGTGGGCACTGCCTGCCTTTACCTGAGGAATTTCGCTGGCCCTGGCGATTCCAAACACAGACCCGGATCTAGTACAGCCTGTTGTCGCAAGAAAGCTGCTCAATGACAGCTTCTCTATCTTTTTATTTAATAGAATATTAATTATTTAATTCTAATTTAAATACAAATATTTTATCTCAAGTGTTTGTTGCTGTTTTGCAGTGTGGCCGTGTTTCTAAAATGTGGTATTTTTGGGCTCTTCATCGATAGCCGTTTTTATTTAGCAACATTCTGCACACATACCCTTGGGAAAAGTACATTATAGAATTAAGGCAATGTTTGCAATCTCAGGCTCCAGTGAATACAAAAAGTTATCATAACTAGTATCGGGAACAGGATATATACAGGAAACTAATCAAATGCATGAATCCGCCAAAAGCACATCAATTTGAAAAAATTTCTGTATTAATTACGGTTTAAAAATAGTTTGGATAGGGTATACAAAGACCCATACTCCGTTTGTAAGCAACAAGTCTTCAAATACCAGCAACATTGCCGTGGCAACATTGCAATTTTTTTTATTATTTAACGTTTTTGTTTAAACCATGTTTAAGTCAAAATACAATAACTGGTAGTACTTAAAAGTAGGTAATCTTGCAGAAAATGTATTCATCAATGGGATAAAACTATGTGGGCAGAGCTAAAAATCTTAGTTAGCCAGGCATTATTCAACGGAATATCAAAAATTTGCTTGACGTTTTTCGCTAAAACCTTTTTTTTAGACAAAATCCAATAAAAGCAAGTATCTAAAATAAACCAGTCATGTAGAAAATAGGTTCAATAAGTGGATTAAATTATGTGGGCAGGGCTGCGCGATCTATCTAGCTTGTAATATTCCACGGAATATCAAAATCAAAAAATAAGGTTTCCAGTACTTGACGGATAATGATTAACCCATTGTAGACCAAGGGGGTATTTAATATGCCACAAAAATATATGAAGAAAATTTAATCATTTTAGCGCATTCAACTGTTTAAATAGAGGGGGGTTAAGTGGGTTAAGTTCGTAAATCCGCGGTCATGATGGCGTGCGACTCTGCATAAATGCCCTGCAAAAGTTTTTCTTTTTTAACAACATACGCGCCGCTCAAAAATAACCAAGACGTTGGAACATGTGTAAATAAACGTCCATTCCAAAGTTATGTTCTTGTAGTTTGCAGTGATTTCGTTTGTGTGCACCAAAAAGAAGCGGCTGAAAATTGGCAAGGAATTGTACCGCCGCTGCCCGTTGTGAAGAAAAGTAAGATTGCACATCAGAAATTTTCCTCTGCCATTTTGCCCGTCCCCGATTAGTACAACAAGCATTATGAAAACACACTGAATTTAAATATTTTTTGTTTTGTTTGTCGAAACGAGGAAAACACTGCAAACGTGCGAGTGTGAGTGGAGTACGTGTACGTGTACGCGAGAGCGTATGCGTGAGTGTGGCTGTGGCAATGCCACCCTCCGATTTGGCACTGCTATTTGTACATTGAGGGTCGCCTAAAATTGTTGTTGGAAAATGTGGTTTTGATGTGCAAATTCTACTACATACGAGTACACGCTTTTGGGTTTCAGATCAGCGCCTGCCGCGTTCCGTCCTGTCCGGCTTCAGTGGGTGACGATGACGGACATTGTTTATCCGAACGGCTGTCGGCCATTGGTGGAAGACCTGGGCACAGACGAGCTCATACGCCGCCTTAAGGTAAGTTTTACTGGAAATCAATTAACAACGAATGAAAGTCACATTATCCTCATTGACAGACACTCGCCAATGTCCTGCAGACCATGGACCAGGATGACAATCTCTATCAACAGTATATACCATTGGCACTCCACCTGCTGGACGACTTCTTTATGCAGCATACATCCCGCGATGTCCAACTGCTGATAGCGTGCTGCATAGCGGATGTATTGCGTGTATATGCGCCTGAGGCCCCCTACAAAGAGCAAGATCAAATCAAAAGCATTTTCAAGTTTTTTATCAAACAATTGCACGGTCTAAAGGATCCCCGCGATCCGTCCTTCAAGCGTTACTTTTATCTCTTGGAGAACTTAGCCTTTGTCAAGTCTTTCAACATGTGCTTCGAGCTCGAGGACTGCCAGGAAATCTTCCACGACCTGTTTAGTACCATTTTTAAAATTGTGAAGTGAGTCTCTGGCGATTGGTTTATAAAAAAGCAAATAATTTGACTGAAATTCCCTTGCAGCGATCAGCACAGTGCCAAGATCACAAACTTTTTCCTGGACGTGCTGAGTCCCCTGATAACCGAGGCTGACAATTTGTCCGTGGAACTTCTGGACCTCTTACTGATTAACATAGTGGAACCAAATAAATCAAGCAACAGATGTGTTGCACATCTAACCGAGCAACTGCTCGCCAAGACCGGTGACGCATTGGAGTCCCCAATCAAAATGGTATGAATGAATAGTGATGTTCAGTTTATATACCAACTGAAGAAGCTCTATTTCTTCCTGCCCTGCTAGTTCTTTAACCGTGCATTGGTCATGGATAAGCCGAACAACAAACTGTCTATTACAAACAAAATCTATGATATCATCTATGAGCTTAATCGCATCAATCCCGATCTTCTGTACTCCGTGCTGCCCCAATTGGAGAACAAACTACTGTCCACTGATGATGCAGAAAGGCTGAGTAAGTGATGCCACGATGCACCTTTAATATACTCGTCTATACATGTGGATAACCATATTCCTGACCCAACAGAAGCCACCACGTTGCTGTCGCGCATGTTCTCCGAGAAGGACTCGCAGCTTTCGCAGAAATATCAAAACCTGTTACGCACCTTCTTGGGCCGCTTCTGCGATATCTCGGAGGCAGTGCGTGTCAAGTGCGTACAATCGTCCATGCATTTTCTCCTAAATCACCCACATCTGGAACCTGATATAACGGAAAAGTTGCGCCTGCGTAATCACGATTTGGACGAAAATGTGCGCCATGAAGTGGTCATGGCCATTGTGGCGACGGCCAAGCGGGAATTTAGCGTAGTAATAGAGGCGCCCGAACTACTCGAGATTGTACGCGAGCGGACGCTGGACAAAAAATACAAGATTCGACGAGACGCCATGAATGGCCTGGCCTACATCTACAAACTGGCCATCTGCGAACCAAATGACTTGAGTGCTGATGCCAAGCAGAGAGTGGACTGGATCAAGAACAAGATACTGCACGGCTACTACAAGGTGGGTCTGGAGGATCGCCTGCTAGTAGAGCGTTTGCTCATCACCTCATTGGTTCCCTACAAACTGGCGCCCGAGGAGCGCATGAAGAAACTGTACCATCTGCTGGGCGATCTTGATGCGAATGCGACCAAGGCCTTTGTTGAACTCCAAAAAAATCAAATGAAGACACGCAACACGGTTAGCGATTGGATCAAGCTGCATCACTCCAAGGAGTTTACTCCACGGGTGCTCGGCCAACTGGCTGTTAAACAGACCACCATTGCCAAGTGAGTGAAAGAATAAAATAAATTATTACCTCATGACTTAACTGAACTGAACTGTGTGTGTCGCTTGTAGATTGCTTCCCGATCCCTTGAAAGCTTCCGAATATCTCACACAATTCAGTAACAATCTACGCAAAGATGCCCAGCTGTTGCGCTGCATCAACATTGTCCTGAAGCGCGATGTCAGCTGTCGTGAGTGTGCCGACACTATGGGCACACTTCTGAAAAAGCTGGGCTCCCACGTCCAATCAAATCTGTACTACAATACGGTCAAGATGCTGATTGAGCGCGTGGCCTCCGTGATGGTGGATAAGGAGTCCATTGGTGTGCTGATAGGGTAAGCCAAAGTCAAGATTGAGTCTTTCATGTTACACCTAATCCTTCCCTATTCTCCGGCAGCCTGATTGACCAATGCATTCAGGGTGGTTCTATATGCGAAGAGATTGGCATATCGTCCGAGGAGGCAGGCGAGCGTGGACTCAAACTTCTGAGTGTAAGCTAAAATATGACGCCAGGCAGCATGCGCAACTGTAACCTCTTGTCTGCTTTTCAGATGCTCTCATATGTTTTCTCGGCTCACTTTTTCACCGATACCTCTTTGCGTCATTTGATCGCCTTGCTCAGCTATGAGCACGATTATGTGGCGCCACTGGTGCTGAAGACCCTCACGCATTTGGGACGCTATCAACCGTTGATTGACGCCACGCCGGCGATTCTCAATGAGTTGGCTCCAATCTGCCGAGACTTTGCCTTAATTGGAACACCCAAGCAGGCCAAGCACGCGGTACGCTGTATTTTCGTCAACAGTCAATCGTCGGCGCCCACCGATGGAGCTGGAGGTGGCGGAAGTGCATCGACCACGACACAGACGGTGCATCCCATTTTCAACGAGATCATTGAGGCACTGCGTCTGAAGCTGACACCAAATTGCGAGCATCAGCGCACGAAAATAGTGGCCCTGGGCCACATAGCCTACAACATGCCTCAGGCGTTCCTCACACCCATCAAGAACATGATTGCCCGCCGTATTGTCAAGGAGCTGCTCATTCAGGAGGTGCCAGTGCAGCGGGACTACGATCTGCCCGACGATGCTGATTGGTGTGCCGAAGAAGATCTCCCGCCAGACACGCTGTGCAAGCTGGATGCCCTAAAGGCCATGGCCCGCTGGCTGCTCGGCCTGCGTACGGATGAACACGCTGCACAGAAGACATTCCGAATGTTGGCCGCCTTTGTCAATCAGCGTGGCGATCTTCTCGCCCAGAATCGTCTCTGTGGAGCTGAGAAGTCCTGGCTACGCTTGGGCGCTGCTTGTGCGATGCTCAAGGTTTGTGAACAGAAGGGCGTAGGCGATCAGTACAGTGCCGAGCAGTATTTGCAGCTCTCTCAGCTTATGGTGAGTGGTCTTTCGTATTATCAGAGAACTCTCGCTAACTATTTTTTGTCGCTCAGACTGATCCGGTGCCACAGGTGCGGGAAATCTTTGCACGTAAGCTGCACAAGGGCCTAGGCAGGAGCCTGCCAAGGAATTGCTTACCCTTGGACTTTATGGGCTTGTACGTGCTTGCTGGCCTGGAAACTGACAGAAAGTGAGAAATCTAATAATGCAAGTTTCTCCAGTTTCCATTATTTTCAATTCAATATTTTGCAACAGATTGCAAGACCTGGTGCGTCACTATGTGGACACGGATGTAAACAAACGTCGGGAATATCTCAAAACTGTTGCTATGACCTGTAAGTGTGCGATTGAAATGGTTTATATTTGCATAGGAAACGACCATTTCCATTTGATAGCCCCCGACAGCTCAACGGAATCACAATCGCTGCACATTCTACCTGACTACATGCTGGCTTTTGCCATTCCCGTGCTGGTCCACGATCCAGGCTATACGAATCACGAGGACTATGTTCAGCTGCGAAAAATGGAGAAATGTCTGCGCTTCATACTGGAACCGCTGATGGCCAAGCGGGAATCCTTCGTCTATGGTTTCTACAAGCAACTCCTTCAGCTGATAAAGCACCGCGAATTCAGCCAAGGTTCCGACAAGCGCGATAACTATGTATGCTAAACTGCCTTAAAAAGGTTTTTGGGTCCCGTTTCTCTTTTAAAACCATGCACTCTTTTAAATTATCAGAAAATGTGGGCACTGTGCGATCTCGCCATGTACATTATCGACTCGAAGATGGGACACATCAGTGAAAGCAACTCGAACACATTCTCCATGCCACTGGCATTGCCAGAAATGTATTATAAGCAGCCTGCCACTGCAAACTTCCAGAACAACGAGGTCTATATACCGCTGGACGTGTATACGTTGGGCGCCAAAGTGAATAAAGCCACCACGACAGCAATGGCAACGTCTCGAGCGGTTGCTGCACCGAAAAGGCCCGCAGAGCCGTCCCTCTCAGATGATGAGGATCCACAGGTGAGAATAAAAAGAAATAAGCTTGTGGATTGTGAATATTAACTGACATTTTTTGCTTTACAGGAGAACAATCTTTTTGATAACATCCGAGCAGCAGACACAACGGAACCTACGGCTAAGCGAACGCGTGGAGGAGCCGGCGCAGCCAAATCGTAGAGAACGGAGAAAAGAACAAGCGCGTACTTGTTAGTTTAGTTACTGTTAGACTAGGCGCCTAAGTTAACTAAATATGTAAGACGTCACGTAGGATGGGAACTACGATAGTTGTTAAACCGACACTACCTACAAAACACAACACCAACAAAGAACACGCGCACTCAAACCAAACCCAACCCAACTCATACATACAGAGAATGGCCCCGCCTCTCCTGGCCTCTCCTTCCTCATATGATTATGTTTTAAACCATGCTGCTCCGCTGCTGTAAAATATTCAATTTGTGGAAGAGACCAGACCCAGACCAATGCAAAACCCAAAATTTACAATTATCTGTCGCCTATTCTGTTAACGTTATCCTTAACTGTTTATGATATTTTATGATTTAACATTTTTAAACTGTTCCGTGTTTTGTATTGCAAATCATCTGTGTTTCATTTAACCTTTAGTCGTAGGCCCCTGTCGAATAAATGACGAAGAGTGTATTGAAAATTAGAGTGGAGTGCGAAAGTAAAGTAATGAAAACGTAAAATGAGCCTTATTAAGAAATTAAAATTAACTTTTCTATGATCGCAGTTAAAATTTAGTTATAAATACATACAGTTTCATAACTTTATCAGACGAGAATGCATTAAAAATGCATAAAACAATAATGAGACGAATATGTTGTAAGGATATTGAAAGCATAACAAAGATACAAAACAAATCATGTAACTTAAAGAATGTAAATTTATCTATTAACTGTTTTTCAAACGAATTAAACATACAAATTAAATATTATTTAAATAATAAAATTGCACACATCGTTTTCTTTGCTATCAACGCAAAAAATATGTTGGGAGAGCGTAAAAACGGTTTGAACGAACAGCTGGCTTTGGAAAGGTGTGTACAACAGACAAAAACCTCACCTCGCCGAAGATCGTCCTCATGGTATGTTATGCAAAAGGTGGATTTTACCTTGCATGCGTGGCATTTTCTGAGCCGTTTTGCCGGTTGTCTATATCCTCCTTTTAGTCAGCAAACCTTCCATGGAAGGGCATTATGGGATTGATGAAATGTTTGTCCGTCCAGGCTCCAACGAATGCCATGACGGATTTTATTAATAGTTTTTGTATGTTGAGTAGCTATGCAATAATAGCCTCTAAATTGTAAAGCTATCTTAACGAAATTTTGCAGTTTATGGTCTTTTTACTGATTCAAAAAATATGTATCGGGATTGAGATATATTTACAGGAATCTAATTATATGCATGAATGGTCAAAAACATGTCATTATGAGAAAAAGTCAGTGCGTGGAAAACCAAATTTTAACATCAATTTCAGGAAATACCCGGAAATAGGTATGCAAGAGTCAATACTCTATAAATACGTTCGTAGTTTTTTTGTAGGACATTTGTAGTTGCCGTGTAGTTACCATGTAAAAACTTTATATTTTTGTTAACCTTTTTTGTTTGAGCAATTCACTTTAAAAAGGCTAGATCTAGCCTGAAATATGCTAAAATGGCAGCACTGAAATGCATTCGTATTGGAAAAACGGGGGATGGACTTGTTTAGTTCTTGTTGTAATATTCGTTGTGTTTGTTTTGCAATAATATATCAATTGTAGTGTAAAAAGTATTGTGCTTTCGTGTTTGCAAGCTCCCCCACACATACTTAGATATTGTTGAACCTGCCCCGGTAAACAAAAAGCAAAATGAAAACAAACGTCGCCGCTGCGGCCGTCATTCGAAAATCAAACGCGCAACAGAGCACAACACGGATATTCACATCCACCCCAAATAATAGTCGTCAGCGCACAGAAATTACATCGCCACTTTTCCGTAACTGTGTAGGTGCAGTCGAAGCGGCTGACAAGGGCGGCGTAGGCGTGGGCGTGACACTGACAACCTTCGACCCACGGCTCAAGAAAGCAGCGCTTTTTCTGGGTATACTCATCATTGGATACAAGAGCGTCATTCTAAGCAGTAAGTGTGTCAAGTTGATGGAGAAGCAGGATGGGGAGGGGGAGAAGCGTTCCCAAGGCTGCAATTGTCGGTGACGTCGTTGCCTAAGCTTATTTGTTTGTGTTTGCCTTATAAATAGCCAAGAAATGTGTGTGTTTGTGTGATCTCATAGCCATTTTCATTCCGTTTGCTTTGGCCTCCGCTCCCCTTCCTCCTGCAATACTCCAAGCATCTAAATAAAGACCGCAAATTGTGTGTTGCGCATTTTGCCTTTTGGCCGTAGATTCTCATTTGCATAAATAAGCCAGCCAGGCGGAGTGATTAGTTTTCTTAATTGTTTGCCTTCTTCGGCCTTTGTTGTTGGCTTACTTTGATGGGTGACTCCTAACGGTGTTTTGCACTCAGGTCGTCACGCGACACGCACACACACGTATTCAAACTTTTGTAAAAAGTGCTGCCCATGTCACGTCCCGCTAGAAACTTCTTTAATTTCGCTCAGAATCCACCAACAACTTCGTCTTTTGAGGTATTTTCGGTTTTCTATGACAACTTGAACTTTAATTGCGGCAGTATGTTATCATGATGGCACTGATAACACCGAAATCAATTTATTGACACTTTTAACGAATTTCAGTGCCGTACATCAACACAGACAGTGTTCAACAGTTGACCGGCTTTGTACAGGGTCAATGGAGCGAGGCCTTGGGATGGTCTGAGAGGCACCAACTGGTCTCCAAGTTGAGCCCACTGTTGTGTGGCCTCATCGTGGCCACATTCGCCTACGGAATGGTTTACTTGGACAGCGCAGTGCCAGGTGTGACGCCACCCTCGCCCTTTTCGCCCCGTTCGAAACAGCGGTAAGTGGGGAGACACGACCTTTTGAGGGGTATTAACATTGAAAATTCGTGTCTTTATATTGCAGTTTCCGTCAGCAGAAGAGTGCGTCGCTTCACTTGGGCTATCTGTGCGCTCTGTTCTCCGGATTGCTGGTTACGATCTTTATGTACTTTGATTTTTAACATTAGAGCAGAGCCCGCTTCCTTCCATTTAGAAAATTATTCAACAGTATTAGATTTAACTTTATTTCTTTTGTATTTCCTGTGGAATCTGTGTTTGTATTTATTCTATATGTAAGTCTGAAGTGTTAATGTGCAAGGCTACTGGAGAGCCAAAGTCAAAGGAATAACTGCAAACATTGGGGCATTTTGGAGCCAACTTAGTTCCTAGGTAAATTAAATCTAGTATATTTACATGCTAACTTATATGTTATTTATAAAATTACATAGTACAAAATGAAAATATCCAGTAAGGACCTTAGACTAGAACAGGCGATTCCAGAAATACATACATAGTTTCAATTGTAGAACTGCTCTCTGGTCTTAGAGTCTTGGGAGAAAACCCGTAGTATTAACACTCTAAAAATACATTATAAACATTTTTTTGCACTAAAATATACATATGTAATAAAATTCCCAATGGCATATCTATATCGTGGGTGATCTTGAATGTCTGCTAATCACAGATGCAGTATCCTATATAACTGTTCTATGTACATATGTTTGTACATGTATAAGAAAAGTTAATCCTCACATTCGAATCAAACTAGTTTATTTTCGAAGTGAAACTGAATTATTGCCAATAAATAACACTATGCAATAGAACTTAATCAAATGTGTTTTCGATTGTCTCTTATCTTTGAAATTGTGGATGCCACAGATTTTCCGCCTTTGTGTACCGGGTATTATTAATAGGATGCAATAAATGCAAAAATTTACATCTGAGACCGGTTATAAGCTAATAATATTCCACCGAATTTTATATCAAGGAATATGATTTCCGATCATAGACATAGATCGAGAGCCAGTGGGCTTAGGTGAAAAATATCGTGATGTTTTTTGTAACTAAAAAGGTAGGATAGGATGGATCTACAGGAAGAATTTAAAAAAGTACCTTTTTTCGCGGTTTAACTCAAGGTGCACATCTGTTTAACTAAAAGAGGGTGAATCATTCCGTACACACTTACGTTTTATTCCGTGAACACTTACGTTTTTTGCTTTAATTTGTTGTTGAACTTTTTGCTTTTGGACACAATTCGGATAAAAAATATGTGGGCATGGCTGTAATATTCCACGGAATATAAAAATCGAGGAATATAGAAATTGAATTCGTTTCGTATATTTACGGTATATTCTTAAAATGAGGCGGTATATTTTGGTATATTTCTGAGGCCGATAAATTCGATAAAGGCACAAAGGAACAAATGTGAAAAATTGTCGCTTTAAATTGGCAATTATATATTTAAGTGAAATAGATATATACGCGCAGATATATGTGCTTGTGTGGCTGAGACTGACGATAACAATGGCCGGTAACATGTCTTCCAGTTCGAATGGGGAGTTAAAGAAACTTTCGGAGGAAAGTTTACTACAGCCCCCGGAAAAGGTTTTCGATATTATGTACAAACTGGGCGAGGGAAGTTACGGGTCCGTCTATAAGGCGCTCCACAAAGAGAGCTGCTCCATTGTGGCCATTAAGCTGGTGCCGGTGGAGTCCGACCTGCACGAGATCATAAAGGAGATATCAATTATGCAACAGTGCGATTCTCCGTACGTGGTTCGCTACTACGGGTCTTACTTTAAGCAGTACGATTTGTGGATATGCATGGAATACTGCGGGGCGGGCAGCGTTTCCGACATAATGCGCCTCCGCAAGAAAACGCTGACAGAGGACGAGATAGCCACCATAATGTCGGACACGCTCAAAGGCCTGGTCTATCTGCATCTGCGCCGGAAAATACATCGAGATATCAAGGCTGCCAACATACTGCTCAACACGGAAGGCTATGCCAAGCTGGCCGACTTTGGTGTGGCTGGCCAGCTTACAGACACGATGGCCAAACGGAACACGGTCATAGGAACTCCCTTCTGGATGGCCCCCGAGGTTATTGAGGAGATTGGCTACGATTGTGTAGCGGATATTTGGTCCCTTGGCATCACAGCCCTTGAAATGGCTGAGGGAAAGCCCCCCTACGGTGATATACATCCCATGCGGGCTATTTTTATGATACCTCAGAAGCCACCGCCCTCATTTCGGGAACCAGACAGATGGAGCACTGAATTTATTGACTTTGTAAGCAAATGCCTGGTAAAGGCTCCCGATGAACGTGCCACAGCTACAGAGTTACTGGAGCATGAATTCATCCGTAATGCCAAGCACCGTACCATATTGAAGACCATGCTGGAGGAGACCTGTGCCATTCGAGAACAACAGCGGGCCAATCGGGCTGCTGGCGGAGTGTTGGCCTCTAGTCAGGCCAAGAGTCTTGCCACACAGGAGAACAGTATGCTACACAACATGCAAGAGGAAGAAACAGAGTTCAACGGCACGGGCAAGACCTTCATTGATGATCCTGGCACGCTGGTACCTGAAAAATTCGGTGAATATCAGCAAAGCTCCGCTTCAGATGCAACCATGATATCGCATCCGGAGCCAGATTTTGACGAAGGCACCTTGGGACCGGGTGGCGTACGAGGTTTGAGCAGGGCAACGGCAATAACGGCAACCGGCGCGACTGCTGCGTCTGCATCATCACCTCTCGATGTACCAGCAGTCGATAGTGGAACGATGGTGGAGCTGGAGTCAAACTTGGGTAAGGAAAAACCTAAAACTAATAACAAAAACATAACGTCTAATAACATTTAATTGCTTTTCAGGAACAATGGTGATTAACTCTGACTCGGACGATTCGACAACGGCTAAGCGCAATGACGATCAGAAACCACGCAACCGGTATCGTCCTCAGTTCCTGGAGCATTTCGAACGTAAAAATGGGGGCGATGGACGGGGCGACGACAAGTCGGCGGCTACAGAGTATTCCCCAGCGGCAGCCGAGCAGCAGCAGCAGCAGCAACAACAGGAGGAGCAGCATCTGGCCAGTGGAGCCAACGATTTAAACAACTGGGAGCACAACATGGAAATGCAGTTCCAGCAGATATCCGCAATCAATCAGTACGGGATACAGCAACACCAGCAGCACCAGCAGCAGCATGTACTCATGGCCTATCCACTGATGAATGATCAGCTCATTGCCATTAACAATCAACAGAATCTTCTGCGCAACAATGCCACGCCCCTTGCTCAGCAGGGACACCCGGCTGTGGCTGCAGCTCAACCGCCGCCCGCATATCAGAACCAACATATGCATTCGCAATCGCACGCATATGTGGAGGGTGAATTTGAGTTCCTTAAGTTTCTTACCTTCGACGATCTAAATCAGCGTCTTAGCAACATTGACCACGAAATGGAGCTGGAGATTGAGCAGTTGAATAAGAAATACAATGCCAAGCGGCAGCCCATTGTGGATGCCATGAATGCAAAGCGCAAACGCCAGCAGAATATCAATAATAATCTGATTAAGATATAGAAAAATCGACTCACAACTTTGCAAGGCAACTGAAAATAGAATTTCAACTCACAAGACCCTTTGCATTGGGTGCATTCTTCCATATTGATCATTCAATACAGTGTAGAAGGCTCGAAACAAAACGCAAGATATAAAAACAAAAGCTTTATTGTAAAATGCAGTGAAAACAGGAAAGAAATGTGGTTATAAACGTCGTCGGCAAAACATACAACATACATATATTAAATAGCGCACGAACACTTATTTCCTCCTTTTTCCGTATTGATTTTGTTCAAAATTTTAGTTTTTGTTTCGTTTCATAATTTATATGATTTCGGACTTCATCTATCTTCCAACGAAGACATTCTCGAATTAACAAGATATTTTTGCATCTCGCAGCTGCCTGCATTATCTACTGCCTAAGTCCACTCCAAATTGATAAGACTCCATGAAATGTTCTTCCCGGTTAACTACTATTAACCTTAATCTCTTCCTATATTTTATACTTTTACTTGTGTCTTCGTGCAAACACAAACACACACACACACAGAAACCCGTCAAGCAATAAATATAAATAAATACGTTTTTACAACGCATAAAAATGAATATTTTTCGAAGGTATACATATTTATCAAAGCAAAATGCACTGAAGCACTCACATTTATATATATACTAGTACTTTTAGATCTTATAACTAATTTACCTAATAAATATATAGTAATATATGCAAAAAAGCTTATCAATACAAATACCTTTGTATAATATACCTATTCTTTCTTTCTTATTAACGTTAAAACCTTACAGTCCACATTCAAGTCGTTGTGCTTTGATAATGTTTTGATGAAGGTAGATTTAACTATGGTTAAAGCGCAGCTGTCATTCAAATATATACTTTGTCTAGTCTTGTATATCCATTTCTTCAGTCGCCTGTTGCATGTCCTGCAGCTGTGCACGCAAATCCTCCGGCAAACTATGCTCGTTCAAGGCACTTGGATCCTCGCCATCGACGACAATCTCTTCAACATCTGGGGCACGTGGTAAAAATTCCACATCCGTGTAGAGCTTGCCAAAGATGTGACGGGCATTGGCAATGGCATCATAATAGTCCATCTCGTAGCTAGGCGCGTCTGTATAGTAAACGATATCATCCGCGCCACCTTTATCCGGTTGTGATTGTGCAGTAAGCGTAAAGTATGAACTGAATATGATTTCTGGCTCGGCGTACTGGAAAAGCTGCAATGTAAATATCCTTAGATCGGCCGCAGGATCATCCGAAACAGCGGGTGTAGTCAGATGGAATAGGTCTGCAATTGATTTGAGCATAAGAATTAGTTCAACTTTTAGTTAGATTATCGATAGGTTCTTACACAATCCCTTCGGGCAAGCTCCAGAATAGTGCGAGAGCTGGATGAAGATGGCCTCCCGCGCTCCTTCGTTGTCCATCAAACGAAGGATATTAACACCACCGCCACCTTTATTCAGCACGTCGTTGCCCAAAGGAGTGGAGGATAGAAACAAGCCGCGAGATAGATGAGGTCGCATCACGTAGTCGCGCGATGCTGGCAGATATCTAGGAGCAGAAACCACATGTTTCGCGCGGAACGTTGTTCCAGCGCTGCTTATCAAAACTTCATTCGAGTTGACGTCCACGCTACAGTCATCCACAGATCGTTTCAAGCAATAAATGCCCCCGTATACAGCACACTGACGACAGAAGCTTTGAGGAAATTCCCCACACCCGTACATGGGATAAAGAAAGGGCGTGTTGCCATAACGACCGAGGCTGTGTAGAAATCGTTGAGTGCGCAGCATTCCCTCCTCAAAGCTAGTGTCAGGACCACACATGGCAATGGCCTGCGTCACGCATGAGGCAATCTTCTCGGTCACACGCTGCGCCTTCAGATAGTCGAAAAACGTTCTGCCCCGGAAGGCCAGAGTATCCTCGTTGCACTTGTCCTCTCCGTAGTCATTGCACGCGTTCATAAATTTCATCAGCAATCGCTTCTCCACTATAGTCAACGACTTCGTATTAAAGATATCACTGCGCGAACAGGGTACCGAAACGATCGTTCCGTTTTGATGCATACACACATTATCCACGGCACGGAATTCCGTATAGCGACAAATGTTGGACTTGATAAGCAGCTGCACCAGCTCTCCAGCGGAGTAGAGAACACGTGGGCAGAGATCAATGCAGAATCGACGCGACATGGCCAGCACTGTCTCCCGCGTCCATACCTGCCCAGTCTCTACTTTCATCTCTTCCGTTTCTGACGTGGGAGTGGCAGCAGATTGCTCGTGCCAGTGGTAGCTTCCATTGCGTAGCGTCGAGTGCGGTGCAGCTTCCCTGGCCAACAGACTTATCAGGTCTTCAATGCCTAATGAGCCCCAGACATTACCGTAGTAGTCATTGATGTCTAAATGGAGCACCGACTTGCCCACCCGACTGGCCGCCGCGGCAATGCAAGACTCAGTGAAGCCTGAAAAGGGCGTCCAGATTTGTATGACTCATTCGAACTTGAAGCTACAATCGATATCCACCTTACCTGTGCCTATGACTATTAGGTCAAACTGCTCCGGCAAGTCATCCGCCATTATAAGAGAGAGCTTGTCGAGGATCAAATTAACCGAAAGGATACGAAGAATACGAAATATAAAAATTGTTTATCGTGGGAAATTCCAAACATCTGCTTAGAGATGGACAATTATTCGATATCCGTCGAGGCAGTGCTAGCTAATCCGGCATAGAACAGCTGTTTATATTTAAAATATTTAAAATTTAATTTGCGTAGTTGTTTGGCATTAACACTTACAATTTGAAGCATTTAAAAAAAATATTTATACTTAAGACATAGTATCATAATTATGCGGTTTTCGCCGATTACTATTTCATGCAAAACCTGTACCTGTGAAATCAACAGGTGCACGAAAATGCCAGGTAGCGCAGATACACATACGCACACGCACTTGTAGTGGTGGCTGTGTTCGTATCATAGCAACGGGAAAACCGTAAACAAAAGCCGGAAAATTTTAGATCAGAGAATGAGTGCTTCTTCGGTATAGAAAATACGCTATCTTTAAGTGAGGTAATGTCGTTCGAGAAGATACTCTACAAGTACGAGGAACCGCACGGAATCGGTGACGTCTACTTCATTTGGCAAAAGGCTTTGCTTGCGACTACAGGTACAGATGGATCTGTGGCGTTGTACAATCGCCAGGGACAACTGGTGCAGCGCATTATCCTCGCAGGGTAAGACCAGCCCCCATAAGTTGTACTCAAAATATATTTATCTGCCTTAAAATTGTTCCATCAGGCTCTGTTCAGGATTTGCATGGGACAATGAGGGGGATCTGCTGGGAATCATCACAAGCGGCTCCCCGAACATTACTCTCTGGGACTATGGCACGCAGGAAAAGATCAGCGTTGAAACTGGACTGCGAGATCCTCTCACGTGCATTTTGTGGTCAAAACAGCAACAGTTGCTGGCCGTAGGCACGGGGCGAGGAAACTTGGCGATCTACAATCACCGCAGTGGAAAGCGTCCAACCCCGGTTCTGGGTAAGCACAGCAAGCGAATAACCTGTGGCGCCTGGTCGGCACAGAATCTTCTCGCGCTTGGATCGGAGGACAAAAGCTTTTCGCTGAGCAACGAGGATGGCGACACCGTGCGGGTGGTCCAGCTGCGAGATGCACCCACCGATATGTATTTCGCGGAAATGGCAAATGATGATCGGATAGCTGGGGACAATGCAATCAGCATGATTATTGGAAAACGGACTTTGTTCCTCTACTACTTACCAGACCCGGAAAATCCCACAGAACTGGGATTTCAGAGTCGCTACGGCTCGCTGCTTCAGCACAAATGGTTCGGAGACGGCTATATATTGCTGGGGTTCTCAAACGGACATGTGGTGGCCATTTCCACGCACCCCAAAGACGTGGGACAGGAGCTTTGGCAGGTTAAGAATCATAAGGACACGTTGACCGGCTTGGCCTATTGCCCCACATTAGATATCGTGGCCTCTTGTGGAGATGACAGGTAAGTAAATGACTAAATGTCTGAAGTAAATGGCTAAATGTTGATATTAATTCAATCATACTATCATCTACCCGCAGCATAAAAATACACTCGATTACAAACCTGCAAGAGACCGAGCGCATCATCACTGTGCCAGATCATGCTGGTGTCCAAATGATCGACTGGTCACCGGATGGTCAACTACTGGCAGTAACAACGAATAGTGGTACCGTCTATATCTATGTAACCAAGCTTCCTCAAATATTTGCCGTCTCCGCACCCCGGATCGTTATGCTCAGCAGTCTGGCAGAGGTTTCCATTTATGTATACGCGCCGGATAAGTCCAAGCCACTGCCCTTTCGATTGCCCCTGGAGGGAGAACCTACTTTTATAGCTGTTGGCCCGTATAACTTTGCTGCTGGCATCGACAAGCATGTTTGGTTCTACGCTCTGGGAAGGACCCTGGGCGAAGAGCCCCGTCCGATGAGTGAGCGAGACTTCCCACGGAATGTTTCAAGTATGAAGATGAATGCTGAGTACTGTGCAGCCCTCTGTCCGCCTCAGTTGATCCTGCAGGCTATTACTGCAGACAATCCCAATTGCAAGGACAAGCTACAGGCCACTTTTCCCAGCGCCCTCCCGAACATGCCCAACGATGCAGTGATCACGTGTTTTGCTTTGAGTCAGGAACTGTTGGTATTTGCAACCGATGTGAGTGTTGACCCTGTCCAGGTACTCGTATTACATTACAGCCGTATGGTATTGTCTCTTTTAGATTGGCCACCTAGTATTCTACTCTCTTGAAAAATGGGACAGTTGTACAATCTACCGTCATAGCATGGGTATTCGCCAGATGTTTATGGACATTGAAGGAACTAAGATCATTTTCATTGACGATCATGCTCAAGGACATCTGTTTCTACCCGCGCTGGATGAAGCCTTGCTTATACCGGACATTGCGAAGCAGTGCCTCGGCTGTCTTTGGGATCTCACGCAGCCAAATATTTTCATTAGCTACGATACAAAAATTGTGAACACCCACGTATTTGTTCGCCATTCCGTGCAGGGCACACACACCATCAAGGTGGGCGAGTCCAAGCTAAATCCTGGGCAATTTCCGCTGCTACTCTGCGGCGGCGAAATGGCCCTCCACGTGGATGGCGGACAGTATGCCACGCAATCCCTCAGCACCCATGTGGTGAATCCCAGCAACAGCCAGACTGCGAACCTGCAACTGCTTCTACGCCTCAGGAACTATGACGAGGCGTACAAGCTGTGCGAGCAGATGAACTTGAGCAGCGCATGGCGAGAGTTTGGCGAACAGGCCACTTCTGATCTAGAGCCGGATATTGGTAATATTACAACTTCTCATCATTCCCATAACATCCTGTGGTTGATCGACATCCGATTATTCAATAGCTATTCGGGCCTATCGACAATTGGGTGACGCTGCTCTGGTAAATGCGTTGGGTGAGCTCCGATATGTGGAGGACCTGGACATGCTGATCGGGTGCTGCTGCACGATTTTGGCCCAGTACGAGCAGGCCAAGGAACATATGCTCAAGGGTGTATATACAAGGGCAGCCTTGGAACTGTGTAGAGACCTCCTCCAATGGGATCAGGCTCTTCTTCTGGCGCACAAGCATGACCCGCAAGAAGTTCCCTACATAGCGAGAGAATATGCCCAGCAGCTGGAATTCACGTATGATATATATCCGTATAAGAACAATCAAAGGTCATGATTTTCATGTTTAAACTTTGCTTTAAAGTGGTAACTATGCGGATGCCCTATATCACTACGAGAAGGGTTACAAGGAGGATTTAATCAACGACAAGGATGCTGAGCAGTCCGCTACGATGGAAAGCACACCTGAGTTCCAGGATCATGTACGCCTCTGCAAGATGGGCATTGCCCGAACTTCAATACGTGCCGGGGATTTTAGACGAGGCGTAAGCCATTTGATCTATCTGAGAATTTGGACAAAAAGTGTATTTACATCTCCTTCAATAGATTCAATATGCCGTAGAGCTCATGGATAAGCAGCTCCTCTTCGACTGTGCGGAGTTATTGGCTACGGTCGGACATCTAACAGAGGCTGCGGGACTCTATGAACGTGGAGGGTTTTATGATGAGGCCTGTGGCCACTACATAGCCCTGAAGATGTGGCATAAGGCCAACAATGTACTTTCCAAGGTGAAGAGTAGCAAATTACATGCATCCTATGCCAGGGCCAAAGAGAGCGACGGCCATTTCGAAGAAGCAATACGGTGTTATCGCATAGCCGGAGACTTGGATGCTTGCGTTAGAATATACCTTGATCATTTGTGTGATCCTCATGCAGCGTCAGAAATTGTTTTAGAATCACGATCAATGGACGCGGCAAAACTGCTGGCCAAGTTCTATCAGAAGATTGGAGATATCGAACAGGCTCTTCAGTTTCTCGTTATCTGCGGCTGTGTGGAGGAAGCCTTTGCTCTTGCCCAGCGCCACAACAAGCTGCGCCGGCATGGCGAACTCCTGGAACGCTATGAAAATGCGAAATCCTCCGACTATCTGGCCTTGGCTCACTACTTCGAAAGTGAGAAATATACATTGCAGGCTGGAAAGTATTACTTCTTGGCACGTGAGTTTACCAAGTCCTTGAGACTTCTGCTGAAAGCCTCTGCGTTCAACAATGAGGAGCAGCTAGCTCTCTCCCTGGCAATCGACTGTGTGGCTACATCGAACAACGAGCAGCTGGCCTCGCAACTCATCGAGTTTCTCTTGGGTGAGTTGGATGGTGTTCCCAAGGATCCACGCTACCTGTTCCGCTTGTATATGGCTCGAAAGCACTATAAAGATGCGGCCAAGACGGCCGTGATAATTGCCAATCAAGAGCAGATCGCCGGAAACTACAAATCCGCTAGGGACCTCCTTTATTCGATGTACCAGGAACTTCGCCGCAACAACCTATCTGTATCGGCCGAAATGCGGCACAATTTGATCCTGCTCCACCGTTACACGCTGGTCCGTATTCATGTGAAGCTGGGTAATCATCTCCTGGCTGCCAAGCTACTCGTTCAAGTGGCTTCTTGCATATCCCAGTTTCCCGAGCGTAAGAATGGAGTCAATTGTATTGGGATTTGATTGAAATTTTCATTGCCTTTCCAGACATTATCCCTATTCTCACCTCCACGGTCATTGAGTGTCAGCGGGCAGGTCTCAAGAAGTCTGCGTTCACCTATGCCTCCACGTTGATGCGTCCGGACTACCGCAATCAACTGGATACTCGCTATGCAAAGAAAATTGAATCTGTCGTCCGGAAGGCTCCCAAGGGCATTAAGCAGTTGCGGGATGAGATAGACGATGAGACCATGGAGTGTCCCATATGCGACTCCAACTTGGCCAATATGGAAGTGACGTGCTACAGCTGCAAGACTACGCTACCCATCTGCATAGCTACGGGTCAGCACATCATCAAAACGCTCATGACCTCCTGTCCGCAATGCGATTTTCTCTGCTTTCGTGCCGAGATGGAAAAGTGAGTATAAACTGTTGAAAAGGTCAAGTGTGGATTATTATACTTCTTCTTTCAGAATACTCTCGGAGAATGGCGAGTGCCCCATGTGCGGGGAGCAAGTGGCCCCCGAGCAACTGCTGGATGTGGAAGACATACGCCCATACATCCTGGCCGCATCTTAAGACCGAAGGACTCTATATAGGACTTGAAAAAACGAATAGACTGCACAACACCACAGAACACCAAATAATAGATATAAGTTTCAAGCACAAATCCCACTTTATAAATCACAAGACTAATCGTTTGCAAATAAATAAACAGCCTTGCTGCAAGAAAATATTTCGCTGTTGAACTACAGCCAAGACAATTAACAAGTTTTTATCCATTTTCATAAAAAAAGAACAAATCTTCCGCACAAAAGCTTTGACTCAAAAACTCAACAATGGTCAAAAACGAAATATTTCAGATCTGGCGGACACTAGGCAGAACAGAAATCAGAAGCAAGAAACTTTAGAAGGAAAAATGAGTTGCATACTTCTGGGCCTCAAAACAGATAATTTAATAAACAACATTTTTGAAAAACCACCGACTGACCTTTTGATTATTTCTATTCGCCTGGTATCCTGGTATCCCAGATCTGAAAATCGAAACAATCTCTGTTTTGAGGGCCACCCAATTGAAAGTAGTAGTTGTTTGTGTGATTGAAATTACATCCTTAATCAGATGAAGACTTTATTAGGGACCAACGATCAAGGATATTTTCTGTTTTCTCCATTTTTCTGAAATTCGAAAAATCATTTTATCCTTTGGTAAGGACTGAAACAAGCCCAGCCATTCATATTTCCCCGATTCTGGGCAACGATGACTTTTCAAAACTAAGCATAATAAAAAAAACGAGGGGGAACGTTGTGAGTTGCTGCGGACACCGCAACTCTACAGTTATACCCGATACTAAGTCAGTATGGCTCTCCTCCGGCAGACGCCGCTAATATTAAACGACACGACAAAGAGTGCGTGCGAGAGAGACAAAAAATCAGTCTGAGCGTGACGTCGGGCGCTGCGTAGCCACTGCAAATTGATTTGTTCCTTTTGGCTACAAAAATTATCTGATCTGATCCAGATTCAGCAATCTGATAGATATGGTCGTTATCTATGATTCTGCGTTTTTAGTTTTCTCAAATCTGCAATATTGTGGATGCAACAGATTTTCGTCCTTTGTGTGGGCGGAAGGGGGTGGGGCGAAATTTTGAGATATACGTTTTATAGTGAGATCTAACAGGAGTGCGGATACCAAATTTGGTTACTCTAGCCTTAATAGTCTCTGAGATTTATGAATATCCCCAGATCTGCATCCTTTGCGGGGGTGGAAGGGGGTGTGGCGAAATTTTGAAACAAACTCGTCTCGGTCCGATATATTAGGAGTGTGGATACCAAATTTGGTTGCACTAGCTTTTATAGTCTCTGAGATCTAGGCGCTAATGTTTTACTCTAAGCAAAGCCGCCTATGCTACGTGTGTGTTAGAGAGAGACAGGGCGAGAAAAAATGAAATTGTTTTCTTGATGCTGGCTATAATAATAATACGATCCAATTCAGATTCCGCAGTCTAAAAGATATCGTCATTCTCTACGATTCTGCGTTTTTAGTTTTCTCGTATCTTTAAAATTGTGGATGCCACAGATTTTCGCCCTTTGTGGGGGCGGAAGTGGGCGGGGCAAAGTTTTGAAATATTTTTGTAGCAGTGACATATCACAGAAGTCTGGATCCAAAACATCGTTGCTCTAGCTCTTATAGTCTTTGAGCATTAGGCGCTGAAGGGGACGGACAGACGGACAGACGGACGGACGGACAGACGGACAGACGGACAGACAGACATGGCTCAATCGACTCGGCTATTGATGCTGATCAAGAATATATATACTTTATGGGGTCGGAAACGATTCCTTCTGGACGTTACACACATACACTTTTACCACAAATCTAATATACCCCAATACTCATTTTGAGTATCGGGTATAATAAACAATGGAAAATATTTGAACCTATCTTAAACATAACAACAACGATATCTATCTAGAGTCTAGTAACCTGCAAAGCATCTCCCCTGGTGGCCATAGTCAAAGTCGTTGTTGTCGATGGCCAGGTCGAAGGATGACGATCGGATCTTGCAAGGGATGCGATTCTGTCCTGGTGGAATACTATTCTGTCTGGCTGGGACAGGACTCGGTCTGTCGCGGACACGCCTCAGTAATGCTTGGATAGGACTCCGGTTGGCGAGATACGACTCGGTTTGTGGCAAGGCTTAGGGTGCATAAGTCATCTGTGAAGGAATATATATCTTATAATATATCCACATACATATATCCGCTGAAGTCCAGCGTTTGAGTCGGACAGCCGTATTGAGTATCGTTCCGGCCGCCTGAAGGCGCGCGCGCCATTTTCCTCAGAAGGAATAAAACTTTCGTAATCACTATCGGGAGGGGCTCCCAGGGTCTTCGGCTCTGGCGTTTAGCTACCGCTAGCCAGCCCAGCTTTCTCATACTTGCGCATCAAACTTGAAATCATTACAGACACGCAGGCCAGCGCAGGCCAGCAAGTCTCGGGGGAACGGTGCCATTTTTGGACAGATGTGAAACACCATCCATCAAAGATTTAAGATTTGTCAATTGTCTTGGCTGTGGTTCAACAGCAAAATATTTTTTTTAACCAAGATTTATTGAAGCGCCTAAGTGGTCAATTAGCACCAGACTGCCAAATTGGCTATCAAAATCATTTCCTCATATGAAATACACACCTGGGAGTACAAAAAGAGAGCTACACACTCAACTACTCAGCAACTACTTGAAACGTTGGATCATCTAAGAAATCCAAGGAGGCCCCCTTTTTTCCATTTTCTTAGACCATTATGGTCGACCTGTAAATTACAAGCCAGGTGCACAGGTGCCAATTTCATTCTATATATAAATGCAATTAATTGAGCTTTCACGATTCCAGCTCGTGTGTTCGATATTTTTGGTGGAGACATTATTTATAATCAATTTGGTGAACCATTTATTGATGGAGACTTGGGTATTTTAGATATAAATATAATTTGGTATGGGTATATATTTAGATAGGTAAATGTATGAATATTTAACATTATAAGGTACTTTTTGGTGTGGAAGCCACTCGGCTATACAATAATTATTCCCTAGTCTAATGCGTAACGATCATCATCTTCAGTCTGTAATCTCACATCCAGTTTGGAGCAGGACCGTCGTTTAGCCAAAGAAGTTGGGGACGAACAGCTTCTTGCGCTTGGTGCGGGTCTCTCTGACGCGAACGAGTGGAGTGAACCTCACATTGGAGGGCAGATCACCAACCTGTTGGTTGGCATCTTGGCGACGGGTGTAGGGTCTTGTCCCGGTGGAGACTGGCGCAATGTAACCGTCATCCACATAGTAGTAGCCTGGATTGAGCTTCTTCAGGCGGTTCTCTGTCAGGGGCTTGCCATAGGAGAGGGCGTAGGAGTTGCCCGTGTCATAGCGATCGGTGTCATAGTTCTCGTAGCTATCCAGGTCATAGTATGTGGGCTTGGCGCTGCACTGTGAGAGTTTGCAGGCGATGATGCTGAGCAGGAGACAGGCCCATGTATACAGTTGCTATAGAGAGATGGGGAGAGTTTGGAGTTAGTCGGGTTGGCTGGAGATGGCTGTGGCGCGGTAGCGGATGCTTACCTTAAGATCCATTGTGTGGTTTGAACTGCTATAATCTTTTGAAATCCAAAATTGCGTGTGGTATCCTTTAGGTGTTGGGTGATTGTGTTGCTTGTGGTTGCTTTGCTGTGAGTGCCTTGAACGTCTGTTGAGTTCTGTGGTCTTAGCAGTGAAGAACCCTTCCTTTATATACGAATATGCTGCCCTGTTCGCACCCAAATGTGAAAATTTTGCCTTCGGGCAGAGCCGATGCTCCAGCTATGACGCAAGTCCGGAGGAAACGCTTGGTGGCTGCGACAAATCGACAATCGACGAACGACACTCGACTTCTCAACTCTCTTTCATTGACGCCATACCGCCGTCGTCTGGCTTTTGCGCATGCGCCGCCGCTGTGACTTCAATTCGATACGAATCGTTGGGATCATTGGGATGGGCTGTTGTCTTATCACTATGTGATTCATTTGGTCGAAAGGCTCTAATTGCCGGTTGCAATGTTTCGGTTAGCAGGGAACGGGTCCAGTTTGATTCGGAAAACTTTTTACAATGCGGAAAGATACGACACTCAAAATTCCCCCACTGTCTGGCTTTGTCTTTCAAACAAACATATTAATTAAATGCTTTCCAAATGTCTATCGGATTCGAGGTCGGAAAGATACGCTACTTAGATCTGACGGAGTTTCTTAATATATTATATTAATATATTAATTATTTGTTTTCAATACTTTGACGTCAAAACAAAGTCGAGAGTGTGCGACCGAGTGTGCGGAAAGATACCTACAGATCAAATAAAATTCCTATGTTGTGTATATATCTTGACTTTGTTTTATAAATTTATTGTTTTCTTGGTTACTTATTTCGGCATTTTAGGGTGAAAGAGGACCAGACTAGGTAACTAGGTAGTTTCAGCAGGTTTTTGATGGTTTTGCGGAACACATGGCGTTTAAGTAACACATATGGCTGTGTACCAGGCGCTGTGGTCGGGAGTGGTAATTTCCGTGTGGTCACATAAAATCCCTATATTATGTATATATATAAATTAGTTTTATTAATTTATTGTTTATTTGGTTACTTATTTTGGCATCCAGCTAATGTCTAGGGTGAACGAGGCCAGACGAAAATAACTAGGTAGTTTCAGCAGGTTTTGGATGGTTTTGCGGGACACATGGCGTATGAGTAACATATATGGCTGTGTACCAGGCGCTGTGGTCGGGAGTGGTAATTTCCGTGTGGTGACATAAAATCCCTATATTGTGTATATTGATGAATTAGTTTTATTAATTTATTGTTTATTTGGTTTCTTATTTTGGCATCCAGCTAATGTCTAGGGTGAACGAGGCCCAGACGAACTTAACTAGGTAGTTTCAGCAGGTTTTCGATGGTTTTGCGGAACACATGGCGTATGAGTAACACAAATGGCTGTGTACCAGGCGCTGTGGTCGGGAGTGGTAATTTCCGTGTGGTCACATAAAATCCCTATGTTGTGTGTTTTGCTTGAATTAGTTGTATTAATTTTTCGTTTATTTGTTTACTTATTTTGGCATCAAGCTAGTGTCTAGGGTGAACGAGGCCCAGACGAAAATAACTAGGTAGTTTTAGCTGGTTTTTGATGGTTTTGCGGGACACACGGCGTATGAGTAACATATATGGGTGTGTACCAGGCGCTGTGGTCGGGAGTGGTAATTTTCGTGTGGTCAGGTCACACGCTAAATCTAAATCGAGACTCCCTAATATCGTTGTAATATTGCGACGTTCAGAGCTTTTATTATAAATCAGCACAGATACGCAAATGGGGTTGGCGCCTTCCGAAAATACTCCACTAACTTAAAAATATCCAACCGCAATGCTTCATGCCGCCGCGGCGTGAAAATGTTGCTGACTCAAGTGAGAAATATAAAATTTTCTGGAAAAATATGAGCATTCGAACACGGACCGGACTCTAAAAAATTAGCAAATGTGGTCAGTCTTTTGGAAGGGGCCTGAGTCTGAGTCGCAGCTACCAAAAAGGGGGCATGATTTCATAGCTGGGGTACTCATAAATTAATTACGAACACCAATGAATTGGTCTTCTGTAAACCGTCGTTAAGTAGATGAAATTAGTTCCGGAAAAGACTAATGCTTGGACATAAATTAATTCGCACTTAATTATCTTCAGATGCTTAGAAGATTTGCTCGAGTCGGTAAATATAAACGTGCTAATTCAATAAATTTATAAACAATTTATATAAATATAATTCCCAAGACGCCTGTCTCAGAGTCATAACAACATTTTCGTTGTTTTCCACAACAGTTCGTCTTTTCCCCCTCGCAAAATACCGCGCTGAGTAAATATTTTTGCCAACTCCAACATCAGCAACAGCAGAAAGGTGTGAAAATCGGCAGAGAAAAAGGAAAACATCAGCAATGAAATCGAGTTCAGCTTGCATTACGTATACGCACGATTGGCTGCACTAACAGTAAGTCGATATGGAGTCGATCAGATTGACTGCTCTGGGAGCACGTTTTTTCCAGCACGCTTTTGTGTCACACCCCCACAAATGCTTGGAAGTTGGTGCAAAATATCAGATGCTCTGGCTAATTTATGCCCGACGTCCGACAAACATTTTGTAGTCAGGTCCGATCATCCACCCTCCAGCTGCTCGGTAAATTTCCTTAGACTTGACTTCTTTGTTAGATTTCAGTTGTTGAGTGCAGTCCATGTGGCAATGTAAATATCTAAATTTGCCGCCTTCCAGTACTTTAATATTGATTTTAGCACGATTTTCGCCTATTCAATCACTGGTGTGAATTTGTATTACAATGATTTGTGGAAAATTTCATGTCTGCCACCTCAGGGATCAATGGAGCTGGGCGGATCAGGGATTGAAACTATGAAGTAACATACAGTTAATAGCTTTCAACCAGTTTCTCGCTGCTAGAAGGTATTACAACTGGCTGCTATGGATATATAAAACCTGACTGCCAGAAGGAGCTCATACCTTCCCTATACCTCATGGAATGGGTGTTACAGCGTTAGTCAAGTGGAGCACGTTTCTGTGAATTATCTCGAATTATTTCGATCTTGGCCGCAAACAAGACAAACACATTGCCATGAAGTGCAAAATTCTTGGTCTCCTAACCGATTAGTCAAACAGCCAGGAAAACAAGGGAGCCACGGGCAAATATTTAGCTGGTAATCTCTTAGGCACATATTGTGTTTGTATGACTATGAGAAGCATGTTTGTTATGACCGGTTAACTCTGTAAGCACGATCTATTGGGTGCTCCAGATGGCTTACGCCGGAAGACGGAACAATGAATAAGGTTTATTCGCTGGTACCTTGTAAACGACCCTCGAGAATCGCTTACAAATAAACAAGTTCACTTCCTTGTTGACAAAAATAGTTTGTGCAGCAACACAAATGTGATAGCTCAAGCCTCTTATTAGCGGCTAACGTGTGAATCGCATCCGATTGAGCGTGCCCTCACGTGCAGTCTATTCCCGGCGCAAGGGTTCGGTTGGTTTGGCCACGCTTGTATAACCAGCATGCCATTCGGGAAACCCAGCATCTCTTTCATCTCAACTAAATGCCAGGACACGTTGCTGCAAGTGCGTCACTGGCGTTTTAAAACTTCATTATCGAGATATTCCCATCATGCTAACGCCGGGCCGGTGTATCGTACTTTATCCACAACAGGTATTCCACAATATAGAGATGCGTCTCTGCTATTAGTTGCAATTAAATCACGATTAGCAGTGTGTCTAATGAACTGGCGACTGCGCCACGCTTAATACAGTTTGAGGAACGTTTTATAAACGTGTTTTCGGCAAACATGTGTCCCCACATCACAAGACCAATCAATCGTATAGTTTTGATTTCATTCACTAGGCAACTTAGTATAGCTTATAACAAGTAAGATGCGGAAACAAAATGATGCTACTTTTTCTGCTTCAGCATCAGATGGCCCTTGGGCTTCAATTTGTTCTGGATGATGCGCTGCTTCTCTGTGGCGGCTGCAACTCTCTGGCGTTCGTACCTCTGCTTGGCAAACTCCAGCTCGCCGCTCAGCTCGACGATTTTGGTGGCGATCTCTTGTTGCCTCTCCAGGCGTTTTTTCTGGTTGGACTAAAACAATAACCAAATTAGTTGGCAGTTCGGATTTCGCAATATCTTATACATACACCCAGTGGCGTCGGTCGTCCGTCAAGGAACGTGTAGTCCGGCAAATTGGTGAGTGGCCCAAATGCATTCGGATTCTCTGGGAGCCCCTTGTCCTCTCTCCACTTCTGATCAATGGCACGAGCGGTGGTGACAGCGACATAACGCTGGGCTATTGGGGGAACAGAGTTCATGAATTAATGTGCAACGAGATACGTTCTGATACGCAACTCACCAGTGATTCTACCTGAAGTGGCAAGACACAGCTTGGTGATTTGTAGCATTATGTTATTTGTGGAGCAGCGGCAAAACCCGAAAATACGTAACATAACCAAACACTGCAATTGAGATGGGAGTGCTTCGATAAATGACGCGACAGATGGTATATTTACGGTATATCGGTATACAGTGGTATATTTTATTATTTTCATAAATCCATTAAATTTCATTTTCAACATTATATAAAAATCCAATAAAAGCAAGTGTTTAAAATAAACCAGTTGATTAGAAAATAGATTCACTAATCGTATAAAATTGAGTGGGCATGGCTTAATTTTCTATATAGATAGTATTATTCAACGGAAGAAAGAAAATGAGGAATTGGTTGTTTTTTTTCAATCGGTAATGGCCCGATTCACAACAAATAGTCCCATTCCATACACAAACATGTTGCTAATTCCATGCACACATACCCTGGGGGAAATGGATGATATAGAATTGCGGAAATGTGTGTCATTCCAGGCTCTAATTAATGCAGAAACTAGTCAGTATCTATTTTAAACGATATTTTGCAATTAGTGGTCTTCTTACAGAGACCAAGAACTGGTACTGGGATCAGGATTTATTTACAAACACCTTATCAAATGCATGAATAGACCAAAAAAATGCAATCTAAGACAAGGTCTTTACTAATTACGTTTGAAAGCAGGTTGGAAAACAGTATCTTTAAAAAATATTCACGAAATAGGGTATACAAACGCCCATACCCTGGTTGACAATAAATTAGTCCGCAAAAACCAGCAACATTGACGTCACAACCTGCAACTATTGAACATTTTTGTTAAAATCGTGTTTTTGTCAAAACAAAAAACATGCGAGTATTTGAAAGTAGTTAATCCTGATCAAAATTGATTCAGCAATCATATAAAATTATCTGGGCAAAACTGAGAGATCTATTAAGCTACGAATATTCGACGGAAGAAAGAATAACCAGGAATTAGTCGTCATAACCGGTTCACAGCAATGAGTCCCATTCATGCACACATACCCTGGAAATGGATGTTATAGAGTTGAGAAAATGTTTGTCTTCCCAGGCTCCAAAGAAGGCAAAAACAATTTAGTCTCTGTTTTTAACATATTTCAACGATATTTGAAACTTATTTTTTTCTTGCAGGGACCAGGAATAGGTATCAGGATCGAGACATATATATACAATACACTATTAATAAACATGAATATGTCTAAAAAATGTCATTTTGAGAAAAGGTCTTTGTTAGTTACGTTTTATCTTCATATCATATCAAAAATATCATATCTTATAAAATTAACAAAATAGGGTATGTTAATGCTATACTAGGGCTTACACGCAACATAGCGACTGTTTTTTTTGTTGAACTATTTTGTTTAAGCCTTGCTTTAGTCAAAATACAACAAAAGCAAGGACTAAAAACTAACCAATTGTGTAGAAAATGTATTCATCAATGGGCTAAAATTATGTGAGCATGGCTAAATGTTCTATATAGCTAGTAATATTCCACGGAATATCAAAATCGAGGAATATGTAAAATAGAACTGTTATATTTACGGTATATTTTTTAAAAGAGACGGTATATTTTGGTATATTTCTGAGGGTTGGACGGAATATTTCAGCGATAAATCCGCGGTCACACTTGATAGTGATAAAAAAAAATTAATTAACAATAATTTAAGTGGGTCATCATAACTGAAATTCATAATGTCAACCAAAACGAATACTATTGAGCGGCATGGAAACGGTGGCGCTAAATCATCCACACTGAAAGAAATATGCGCGCGCGCCATCACAAAATCCGAATGGGAGGACAAGGTAAGAAACGTCCGGAGCACCGACCTGTGCACCAAAGACCGCGTGCAGGCCAGGGCCAGGGTTCATTCTTCGACTTTTGCAGGAGGAATTCCTAGATGTCATCTATTGGTCGCGACAGGTGTTCGGCATTATCCTTGGTGTCATCTGGGGCATTGTGCCGCTCAAAGGCTTCCTGGGTCTTGTGCTGTAAGTGGGCCGGACTATAAATAGACTATTCATATTCACATCGAATGCATAAACTTGTCCACAGTTTCGCCGGTATCAGCTGTGGCATTGTCTACCTGTACGCCATCAACTTTCAGAACGTAGACGAGGAAGCGTACGGCGGTGTTTGGGAATTGGTGAAGGAGGGATTCATGACATCGTTTGCCGGATTCTTGGTGACGTGGATCATTTTCTACACGGGACTGCACTACGACTCGATAATGGCAGCAAAGTCCTCATAATGCATTTCCCAGCCACTCGTCGCCGCACTAGAGCAGTAACCAATTCCAGAGTCCAATATCAATACAACTATACCCGCAGATCCACTTGTGAAGCCAAAATAAGCTAAACCGTTTTGTCCTTTTTTAAAATCAGTGTAGATTGTTAAACTTTAGTGAATTACTATCATGTGTGCATTTGAATGGTGGTCAGCTGTTCTGTATCATCGCCAGACGGAGATTTTTCTGTGAAAGATCCATCCCGGTCATCGGCACTACTTGAGAATCAGAAACAATATATATATTTGTGTATGTATGTATATCTAGCGTGCAGAAAATGGGGATACAATTTTTCACGATTTTTTATTACAATATATTGTTCTACAGTTAAAATGTAGCTGACAGCTATGGGAAATCCTAGTAATCCATGGCCACCGGCTCCGACCCATTGTGCGATGATCCGTTTTGCCCCAGGTCCTTTTCGTGCTGGAATTTCTCCGGCAGCTGCCCGCTCTGTAGTATTTGCGACAGCCGTTCCACCTCTGCCAGAGAACTGGCCCGCTTGATGGCCTCGCGTATGCGCTGCATATCCTCCGGATTGGCAAATCGACCACCATCAGATCCCCGCCCTTTGCCGCTACTCGCTTCGGCTGCCAGTGCTGCGGCAGCGCTCAGCTTTGACTTTTTGGAAACCTCCCTGAGCATGTCCTTGCCCTGCTTTGTGCGGAAGAACTCCTGAGCCGCTTGCCTGTCTTTCTGCTTTATCTTCCGGAAATCAAGCAGGCGCAGATGCGGAAACTTGTAGGCCATGTACTCGCGATAGTTGGTCTTTGTGGAGACCGGGTTGATTAGCAGGCATATGGTTTCCAGCTTGGTGAACGAACCGAGTGGCTCCAAGTCGCTGAGCTCCTGCAAGTTATTGCCCGTCAGAATGATGGAGCTCAGATTGGGAATAACGGCCTCCAGGCCCTCGCTGATGCGCAAAATGCGATTGTTGTTCAGCAGCAGGCACTTGAGACGCGGTAGGTGCGGCAGATTGTCCAGCTTCCTCAAATCGTTGTCCGACAAGTCAATGGTGTCGAACTGGTCCAGAGTAGCACCAAGATTTTCGATCTGTGGAATTTTGTAGCCGCGCAAATCGAGCTCCCGCTCCCTGCACGGATTTATGTATTGCATGGACTGGTTTATCAACTCCGGCGTAAGCTTCACCATAGTGTCTGTGCTTATTTATAATAGTTTACTCAAAAAACGCTATTGAATGGACAATATTTTTCACAGAAAATACAGTAAAAAACGAAGCGATTCCGACGCGTGCAATGTGACCGCCGGTTTACTGATGAAAAAACAAACTTAGCCGACTTAAGCCCCCTACATTTAAATAGTTCAACTACTTGAGGTAAATGGCGGAAGATATTAACGATTGTAAATTCTTCCTGTAGATTCATGCCATCTCTTCTCTGAACTTCAAAAAACACCACGATATCTTTCCCCTGAACTGCGCTAATATTAGTAAATTTTCTTTACTTTCGGTGGATTATTAACATAACCCCGTGGCTTACAATGGGTTAATCGTTTTCCGTCGATAGATAGAACCGCCAGCCCTGAAAAAATTTTGACCAGATTAATGAATCAAAAATTCTACTTAACTGTCTTATTCTAAATACTTGCATTTATTGGATTTTGTCTAAATAAAGGTTTACTGAAAAAGGTGAAACAAATAAACGAAAGGGAATAATCGTTCCTATTGCTCAATTTTGTTATTCTGTTGAATAATGCTGGCTAACTAGGACCTTCAGCTCTTTTCAAATAGTTTTATGTCATTGATGAATAAAATTTCCGCAAGATTTGCTACTTTTATTACATTTTTCTTAAATAAGGTTTAAAAAATTAATTGAAAGCACAAAAACGTAAGTGTGCAAGGAATGAAACGTAAGTATGTCTCGAATGTTACGTCATTGTTGCTGGTCAAATGAATCCGCTACGAGTATTTATACTCTATTTCACGGTAAAATTCTTTTTCCAAGCTAATTTGAATATTGCTCCCGATACCTAATGTTGGTCTCTGTAAGAAGGCCACTAATAACAGAGACTGACTATTTCTGTATTCATTAGAGCCTCGGATGACAAACATTTTCGCAATTCTATAATATCCTTTCCCTAGGGTGTGCAGAATCGCGCGCACTTTTTGCGGGACATGTTCTAGGAAAATTGAATGTTCCCAACGGTAAAAAACGTAAAGTGTGGAATGAAAAAACTTAACCCACTATTTAAAATATCGACGACGACCCAAAACTATTTTATATAATAGAAAAATATCGGTATCGATGGTGCAAGTAGTGGCGGTTTTGTATCGAAGTTTGAAAGGGAAACGCAGGGCTAAATTGTTGTTTTCCATTTAATTTGAATTTCAATAGATTACAATGAAGTTTTAATTGCTTAACCATAATGAACACGTAAAGTATTTCGTATTTTCGTTTCATTTGTGTCTAAGTTGAATGGCAAACAATTGAGCCAACTATGGGAGATATCGGGCAACACTTTAAACTCGAAGTGCGTGTGTTCGGTGGAGGTGGACTGGGTCAAACTCTCTTGGATAAAACTTCCTGTGTCATTCGTGCAAACTACTTGATCTTCATCTCGAGTATATAGTAGTATGTTTACTGTACTTTTAAATGCATTGGGTAATTCGTTATCGTTCACATATAGTAATTTCTTAGCGTAAATTGTTAACTTTGTATAAAAAATCAGAGCAGAGCTTCTCAGTAAATAAATGCATACGTTCTTTGTCGCAAACGGCGCTTGAATATTTGAAACGGATTGTCGTTTTAATACCACACACATGTATGTACCTATATATACATATGTACGTGTATAGTTGTAAGGAAAATGAAAACTATTGAAATAATAAACGATAAATACGTGTATTTGGAAGCAGTTATAAAAAATATTGTATTTCATTTCGATTTGTTTAGGTGTAGGCCATTAAAATAGTTCGTATGCACGCAATCGATCTACATAAAGTGTATACATCGTATAATCTCTCCATATCTCTCATTCATAGATACATATCATATCATATTCATTGCGCTCCTTCGTTAGTTTCATTGAAATTGTTTAATAGCACGCGCTAAAAATAGATTTCTTTTAGTTCTGTATATAATTGGCACTTAAATCATTTAAAATACATAAAATATAAAATATAGTACACAAAAACATCTTTATAAATATGCAAAGGTTAATTTGGATAAAATGTAGGTTATATAGTAGGTATGTATATCAATAAATAAATCACGTTCATTCCACAAAATTGCCAAAGGAAAACAATACACACGCGCCATTGCACATAAATTAATGGTTCAGTACGAATAAGTTGCAACCTCGTTTCCGTTACCGTCTCTACATATCTTCTCGTCTTAAACATATCATCATCTAATCATCCCTTTGGATCGATCGATCACACAAAACTGTGGCCGGCTCTCGGATGGGATGGGGCGGGGTCGGAGTTAGGGTGGGCCAGGGACGATCTAAAGGAATGTTGAGCATATAACTAGAAAACTTATAAATCAACGACATCCTCCTTTGTGTAGGGCGTAGTCTCTCTAAACATGCGTCGTGTCGAGGTGGTGCGCTGCAGGTCTTCAGCTAATGTCTCCTGTTCGGATGGGCAGAGGTTAAACGTGTGTATACGTTATTTTCGTATTTCTCAGCTTAACAATTACTATGACAACAGGCAACATACAGATGCAGGATGAGTGCTAGTGACATGCAACCTAGGGACTACACACTAGACAACAAATGTTAGACGCACAGGATGAGCAACCGAAACAACGAGGCCACCAAAAATTTCGAACGGCGATTCATGATTGAAGCAGCTGTGGTTCCGGGTTCAAACCTCGAATAGCGTTGAGATCTCCTTGCCAGCGATGCGCTTGATGCCGCCGCTCTCCGCACAGCTGCCCGACTTGCCGCTCAGCTGACCGTTGCGCATGCTCAGGATCTCATTGCTGATGAGGCTGGCGCAGGCCATGGCGTGCTTCTTCTCGGTGGTGCTCGAGTGGCTGATGGACTGACTGCTGCCGCCGTGCTCTGTGATGGTGATCTTGCTCAGCGTCTCCTGGCTCTCGCTGTTGCTGCTCGTGGTGCTCACAATCCTTGAGCGCGCCTGGTTCTGGGTATTTAATACTGTAGTCGTTGTTGTAGTAGTTGTGGTCCCACCGCCACTGGTGGAGGATGACAATGACGAGTTCGAGGAGGTGGAAGATGCATTGCTCGTGCGCCCACCTGCTGTGTTCAGGAGGGTTCTGGGCATAACGGGCGGTTTCATGGGGAGTTCTTTACATTTAACGAGTACAACAAATCAATCAAAATATGAAAATAAATAAGATACAAAATAAAAATAGTTTAAGCTTGCAAAAATCTACATCTACGAATGGAGATAGATCTACAAAGTGCTGGGCAGGCATCGCATACATCTTCTCATGCACTGACTGGGACACTCCACTTACCCAATCGACTAAGGCCTGCCGCCAGCTCGCGCACAGACTTCTTCTCAAGGGCAGCTCCTGCAACAGAAGATTGATTATTTCGTTTCGTTTTCGTTATGGGAACAGTGTCCGGCGCTCACCTGGTGTAATGCCCACAATGCTGCCCCCGCCACTGCCGCCCCCTGCTATGGCTATGCCCGGTGTGATACCCACTATCGAGCCGCCGGTGCTCTGGCCAAAGGTCAGCACCTCAACATCTGAACAGAAAAGAGTGATTAGTGATTGCTGATAGGATTCAGACCCCCCTCCCATTTCATACCTTCCTGCAGCTTGTCCGGCGTCGTCTTGTTGGACTCGGCGGTACCGTTTCCAGTGACCAGATCGCTGGACTTGGGCTCGCTGCCCACCACAGACCAGGGACGCGGCTTCTGCAGCACAATGGGCGTGCGCAGGATTCCGTTGCCCGTCTTCACTATCACGCTTCCCTCGCCGCTGGTGGCGTGGCTCTTGATCGAATCGCTGCTCGGCGAGCGCATCTTGTCATCGCGGTTGCCCGCTTTGAGCAATCCGGATGTGGCTCCCTCTTCCATGGCAGCACCCGAGCCCGGCCCACCCTCGGTGCGCATCTTGACCAGCGGCGATTTGCGTCCCACCAACGGCGAATACTTCTCGAGGTTGTCCGTGGAGCGCGACCGGGTGGCCCAGGAGGCACCTGCGGGAAAGGCATCATCAGATATGGTTCTGTAGATTATCCAGGATTCACTTACTCTTGAGGAGGGGCGATTGGCGCTCTAATTTGATTGGTCGGCGCTCCTCCAGGATGGGCGTGGTCTCCTCGGAGGTCATGTGTCCGTTGCCATCGCGGCTCATGGTGGGGCTGTCGACAAACGACAGCGAGCTGCACTCCTCCGACGTGGGCGAGACGAGGGGCGTCAGTGTGGTGGGTGTCACCGATCCCGGACGAAAGAAGTGCTCCAGTCCCTCGCCAATCTCCCTGCCGCCACCGGCACACTCGGCGCTGACCAGCGGCCGGGTCGGGGCCCGCGTCTTGGCCCGCTTCGGTCGTCCCTTGACCAGGTGCTGCAGCTGGAACGAGGCGCTGGGCAGCTCGGTGATAGAGTCGCAGCACTCGTCGACGCCGCCATCGTCCATGGCCGCGATGCTGTCCGTCATGTTGCTGGCAGCGGCCAAGGCGGCGGCACCGGCAGCTGCACCGCGGGTCGACAGCTGGGAGTTGGAGCGATGCGAGGAGGGGGACTCCAGCAGATCCGGTATGTGGCTCAGACTGAGATTCTCCACGACCGACTGGGGACGAACCTTTCGGGCAACGCTGCGCCGCTTGGTGGGCAGATGGGGAGTGGCCTGCGGGGTGGATGGATGTCATTAGATGGACTCCATTAGATGGAGGTGTCTGCAAATCCTTCATATTCGGAGGGGCGGGTCGGGGAGGGATTTCTACGGGTGTGTTTATGGTTTGTGTGAAATAATGAAATGTGTTTGTATTTCGGGGGATCGACTACGGTTTAAAACAGATATAGATATTCTACAGAAACGAGCAGACTACAGCAGAGCGGGGGAATGGAATGGCATAAATTTAAGGATAAGAGTTGGGTCCGATCTCTCTCAGCCAGCTCTCAGCTGTCGGGGAATCAAGGAGCATCTGCCCCATGATTCGCTGGCAGTCCCAGAGGCAGCTGATTCATCGACCCAACTACAGAGTTATACAGAGATAGAGACAGAGGGAAACAGAGAAAGAGAGATATGACAAATACTACTTACAAGGTTGAGATATTCCAATTTCTTTTGTGTTTGTTTGATTTTGAAATGCAATTATGTAAATGAGTTGGAGACAAGGTTTAAATATAGTAGTTTATATTTATATAGTACGAGTACGAGTACGATTACGAGTACGAGTTGTTGCGGTTTTTGTACATTGATTTGGTTTGGTTTGGTTGATTTGATGGTTGATGGTTGGTTGGTTGGGTGTTTGTCGGGGGCAGGAAGACATGAGAAAAATAATGAGCATGAGCATTTTGAATACACATTTGAGTACATAATTTATTAATGAGATTCGATGATTCAATGATGTATGTATGCACGAGTATGTAGGAGGTATGCTGGTGCATATTGCACTTTAATTTGTTTCGATTTCGATGTCTTTCATTTGCGATCGTGTGTTTGTTCCAGCTACGGTTTGTTTTGAGTTCATTTTACACATGAATGTACGTATATACGTATATATGCTATATGGGTGTATGTGTGTGTATCTATGAGGGTGTGACTTCTTCTCAGCATTTAGCACTCTACACTATTCGCTTGCAATCTTCGATGTATTTCTATGGTCTAATTGGTTTTTGGTTTATTTTTTTTGGAGGTGTCTATTGCATCCAATTGGGTAGCGACAGATTTTCAACACTTACAGTGGGCGATTCCAGGCCCAGCTTGGGCAGTATCGAGCCGCGTCCGCCCGGGCGTATGATCAGCCCGTCCGCATCCTGCAAGAGTCAGAGTTGAAGGGTATGTGCGATCGGTTAGTGTTTGCTCGTCGCTGTCTGTTGCTGTCTGTGTTGTGGTCCACTCCAAATAGTTTGTCGATTCGGCAACCCCCCAAAACTGGCCCAATATTTAATCGAATGCTGATAAGCGGAGTCGGCGGCCAACTGGCTCAGTCGCTGGCGAGGTGCTCCACTTTTGTCGAAAGTGGGTACCTCTCTCTGGGGGCCTTAGGGGCCATGACATCACATGTGACATGAGCCAGCTTTGCCCCGGGCCTGATAAGGGGGGTGCCTCCTCGATAGACGCATAGGTAGATCGATGCACACTACTTACATGACTGGAGCGACTGCGTACAATGTCCGGCGTCTGGGGCTCATCCAGCAGCACCGACGGCGACTCGGCGATGCCCATGCCCCGGCGATAGCGGGTCAATGCCTCCAGCACCTCATCCGTTGCCCGGTCCGAGATGGCGGCGGCCAGCGTCTGCTCAATCTCACTGTAAAGAACCAAGCACCAATTAGTCAATGGAGTCGAAGGGGAGCCGGAGAGCAGGGCTACTTTTGGCCAGCTGGCTCTGGATCTGCGGGCAAAAGGGCAGGCGAAGGTTCCACCTCTTCATCGGGACACACTCTGTAGACTGGACTGCTGCCCTGGGCCTTCGAGGACGAGCCGCCGAAGCAGCAGCACAGAGTGCGCATCAGACCCATCTCTATGCTGGTCGGGGGTCGCTGCTCAACAGCTGTCGCACGATGACTGCCAACTGATTCGCACTGGATTCTCCTCGGACTATTTGCTGGCGCTCACACAATATCGCGACACATATGTTTTCTTAGAAATGTATACATATGTCTATTCCTATATCCTATGTGCCTGGCTCTGGCCCACAGACGCGTTTGAGTCCGATATCCCCTTTGGCACAGTGGAACTGCATTCAGCTGTTTCTGTTTTTCTTGTGTGTGTGTTTTTTAATCTTATCGGGGAGTATGCTCTCTCGCTCTTTCTATTTCTACCACTATCCCCCACACACACACACGTGCTAATGCCAGTGCTCTCCACTCTCCACATTCCAACTGAGAGTGGGGAGTCGAGCGTTGTGGAGAGGCTGCTTCGCTGGCAGAGAGCGCCACTCGAAACGCAATTTAAAATATGCAAAAACAATATGTTTGTTTGCTTGCTTCCCATACTCTTCCAGAGGGTAGCCCCATTTGGGCTTGCCATACAAATTCTTGGTCAGTTTGCATATTAATTAGTCTGTTTTTATGGAAACTACTCTGTCGGCTGTAACCTTTCATAGATCACTCACGAATCACAGAAAGTGCTGTCCAGCTGTAAGTGTATCTACAGCTTCGGCCTCATTTCTTTTTTCGTTTGCGAATCATGACTAATAACTGTGTTAATATTTACTAAAAATTCTACTGTATCCTAATCTTAATCTTTCTACAATGCTCACCATTCTGTAATCATATTCAAATGAAATTCTACAATTTTCCTAAACATTTCCCATATCAAGACTCCGTTTGGTCTCCTTTTTTCTCTCAGTTATCGCAATTCGCGCTTGAATTCGACCTTCGAATCTTGCTCTAGCGATAGCTATGAGCATTGTATATAAAGCAAGATGATGCTCTATGGATCCGCTTACTGCGAAGTTCATTTAAATATATATTTGTTGTTCCATTGTATACTATAGTCCTCCCAATCTTCCAACTCTTTCAACAGTCACTTTCTTAACCTATTGTAGCCCTGATCATTTCCATCTTTGTGACACTCACCCAACTTTGTTCATTATCTCGCTGCCGGCATTGTTGAGGAGGCATTGTTGCAGAAAGTCTTCGGGGACCACCAGTCGCTCGGCGAGCGCCTTGCGCAGATCTTGGATCACAATCTGATTGCCCAGGGTCTTGGGGCACTGCTCGATGCCGGTGCGTATCATGGTCTCTAGGGTCTCCTCGAGGTAGCTCTTGATCGTGTAGCCCAGCTCGCTGGCCACTCGCGTCAGCTTCATCTCGATGGGATGGGCATCGCTGCGCACGGCCTCCTGGAGCTTGGGCATCAGCTGCTTGCAGTTCTCGGCGTCGGTGATCAGCCGCTGGACGGCAGAGGCAGCCGAGTCTCCGCCCCCGCCCTTGGCTATCGAGATGGTGTCCTGCGTCTCGGCCACGAGTTTGTCCACCAGCTGGTGAGTGGAGGAGAGCATGAAGCCGTGCTGCAGCCGAAAGCCCTGACCATTGGTCCGCTGCAGACCATTGCAGTTGCGCTGCAGCAGCTCCTGCATCTTGCGCATGACGGCGTCCGTCTTGTCCGGATGGTTCTTGAGGTGCGGCGCAATATCGAACACCGGAAAGGGGATGGTGCGCATGCTGTGGTTGTGCTCCAACGCGTACACAATGTCCGCGTACCCCTGCAGCGTGACCCCGTTCTTGTCCATGTAGATGGTGCGCAGGCGATTGTTGATCTGCAGCGCCTTCGCGAGTAGCCGGGCGCCCACGTCGCCCATGAAGTTGCCGCTGATGTCCAGCTTCTGGAGACTCTGGTTGCTGCCGAGGGCGTTGATGAAGTCGTGCAGGTCGTGCTTGAGTTTGTTCTCCGACAACACCAGCTCGGCCAGCGGGAAGTCGTCCTTCTGGATGAGGTTCACCAGGGCGTCCATCACAGGGGGTATGTGCTTCGGCTTCATGCCCGTCAGACTGCGGCACAGGTGGAGCGTTCGAATCGAGGGGTTCTTCGAAATGGCCGTCAGCACGGGCGCGAGCTCTGCATCCAGATCTGCAAGGGGATTCGAACAGTTAGGTTAGGGATTGCGACACCCAATGGTAAAGACATGCTCTGGCCACCACTCACTGTTGTCGCTGATGTCCAGGCTCTGGAGCACACGTACGCCGTGTATGCAGGACTCGAGCACGTGGGCGCCTTGGGTGCCGAGCGTATTGCTGCTGAGGTCCAGGTAGAGGCCCGCCGTGGACTCGTTGCAGGCCAGGCCGAGCAGCAGGTTCTTGAGCGCCTCCATGGGCAGCTTGCAGCCGGCGATGTTCAGATGCTTGAGGCTCAATGTGCTGGTGAAGAACTGCTTGAACGAGGGCGGTATCTCCTTGCCCTTCTTCGTGCTGAACGAGTTGTGCGAGACATTCAGGTGGGCCAGATGCGTGGCACAGCCGCGCAGCAGAGCTCCAAACAGCTAAAGGATTAAATGGATATTGTTTGAGTTGGAGATTCTCCATAGATTCGATTTCTAATCCAAGATACATACATTCTCCAGCATGATGTCAGTCGAGGCCAGGTCCAGGTGCTCCAGCACATTGGGTTGAGCCAGGAAATTGTGCAGATTCTGCGAAACAAATAGCAGATTCAGTTGTAGCTCCATTTGGTTGCAGACGCAGGCAGTACTCACGGTTAAATCATCTTTGAGACTATTACCACTTAGGTCTAGATACGTGAGCGAGTTCGAAATACTTTGATTGAGCGTCAGTGAGTGCGACATCTGGTTGACGCCCTTCGAGGTGAGGCCGCAGTGGGCCAGGGCCAGCTTGCACAGACCCTTCGACACCTTGGCTATGGGTCCGGCCAGATGTATGGCACCTAAGCAGCAGAAAAGAAACACAAATGCTTTAGCAAATGGAACTAAGGAACTCTAAGGAACGATATTTGACGAACAACGAGAGATATTGACATGAATGAAGCATGATCTGTGGTGGTTCCAATTGGGGAATTTTTCACTAATTTCTGGACCAATATTTTGGTATATCAAATGCATGAAGAAGAGTATGAAATAAGGTCTGACTGAGTGCTAACTTTGGTGGCAATTTGCAGAGGGGCGGGGGGCATTTGTGGCAATGGGTTATGGACGGGAAGGACATGTCGGGTGGGAGGATTAGTTTTGGATAATCGTATTGCAAATATTGATGAAATCAACAAACAAGAGCGCTTACAACAGCAACAACAATGGCAAGAACGGCATGGCATGGCAAATGTATTACAATATGGCAATAGGTATTATATATTTAGAGATAAATGATAAATGATGTTTCTATTAGTGGCTGCAAACCTTGTACAATCTTTCCAAGTAGGGCGCACAACGAGCTTGCACCTACACGAACAAAATGTCACACATAATCGACAATAAGCATCGAAACAAAAAGGAAAATCGACAACACAATCGACAAGAGAACACACAAAGAGAACAGATGGGTAGAGTAGACAAGAATTGGATTAATTGGATTACGCGTGGCGGCTCTCGGGGGCAGGGCAGAGGATTAAGGGGTTTGGGAATAGGGGGCTGGATGGCTGCATGGCCTGGGGGAGACACACCTTTGTCCTCAATTATATTGTGGCTCAGATCGATGGTGCGAATGGCGGGATTGCTATTCGTTATCACAGATATAGATAACTTGTTCAGGAAATCCCATCTGAAAAGAGCGATAATATGCCATCAGTGTCACGCAGATTACTCGGAATGTGGCTGAATGCTCACCTTAAGCCTAACGCCTCCAGATGCAGCTCCTCCAGCCACATCGAGCGCTTGAGCACGTGCAGGATGCGTTCCAGGGTTTCGTGGGAGAGACGCATGTGGGCGGCCTTTAGGCCACGAAAAAACGTATTGTACTCCAGCGCCGAAACGATGGCCATCAAGTCTCTGCATAAAACAGAAGAACGTCATTCAGTCAATTATAATCCTCATTAGCCACTTAGAAACTTACTTCGGTTCCAAGTGGTCAAAGTCGCGCAGGTTGAGGACTCGCGTGTCGTGGGACAGATAGATGGTGTCCACATCCCAGGCCACCTCCTCGCGGTACGGCACCCCATGGAAGTCGCACATGCAGGCGTACTGGGCGCTGAAGCCACCGCAGGGTCCCACATTCCGCGGATCGGAGGGTCGGAATTCCTCGGAGAAAATTGTCTCCCGTTCCGGGGGCTGTATATCGATCTGTTGAAAAGAGAGACAGAGAGAGAAATGCAAAAAGTTCAGAGACCTGCTGCAAATATCTGTTTTGGAAAAACTTCATCAAGTTTTGAAGAGCTTCCAGGGTTTCAAGTGTCCGACATTGTTGTGCTGCAAGTTGACCAACTTGAAGAACAATTCACAGTTCCATGACTCCTCGGACTCGGACTTGGACTCGGAAGCGACCCCACTTTGGGCAGGCCTGCCTGCCTGCTTAATCTCGCGTTTAACACTTTTGCTTAATGTGAATTTTGATGCCTAGATTTTGAGTCGTCAACAGTTCGCGTGTCATGTGGCAATTATCCAAACATGTTGCTTCAATTGCTGGCTGCCTTTTTCCCCACTCGACAATGGAAAACAAGAGAGGTGGAAGCTTCAAGGGCCGAGGTTTCAGATACTCTTGCCTAAGACAGACAGACACCCACGATACCCTATACGGTGTGGTATAAGTCCCAGTGGAATACTTGCTTTGCAAGATGATAGTACTCGCCCCAAGAGAGCGAAAGGGAGAGTACTTATTCTTAAATTATGACGTGGGTGCCGCTCCGAGTGGTGGCCGGTGGTGGGCGGATCTGCCCGATTTGCATAAACGTATAGCCAGCATATTTTATAACAAACTCGTGTGCCAGTTGTAGGAGCATTATAAATGCATTGAATTATTAACCCCGACTGCGCCAGATGACAACGTTTATGCACTTAAGCCCCTAATTGGCCGGAGGGGGGAGCAGTGCAGATGGAACGCACGCATGGCTGTGGGTGAGGCACACCAGATACACACAATTGTTCGCTAAATATTCAATTAAACATTAATTAAAGCCCGACGTGAGTCAGTCAGTAGTCAGTGGATTGTCGTCTCTCTACACCCTTTTCGGGAGTGGGTTTTCCATTGGCAAAAGCTCTCCATTGACACTCCATCAATAAACGATCCCAGAATCAAGTGATTTCATGGATTCATCTGGCTAACATTCATACTTGCCTTGCGGATGATGTATTTTAGAGGAACTGTTGGAAATATCTGCTTGATGGCTGAGGCCAAATCGGTTAGAATGACATCAGCGTTCTGCAGAATGAGCACAAAGATGGAATCGAGTTAATTATACACATATTGTACTTTAGAATAATAATAATTGAATGGATGGAGGGCTCCGTACCGAGCTGAAATTGCCCGCATCGCCGGTGGTGGCAAACGAGTATGGCCGATCGTTGGTCACAATGGAAAAGTGGGTGGACTTCTTGCTCTCGACCCCCACAATGTCCAGATAGTGGAAATGGCATTCGATCTGAAAGCAATACGAGATAAAAGAAGAATTAGCGTTGATGCACAGGACGTGCGTTAAAAGGCTCACCTTCGTTGGCACTTTGGCATTCAGCAAGTAAACCCGCACGGGAGTAAAGACCTGCAAGGAGAGAACCATTAGACAGAGTGTTTTAATTGGAAATCAAAAGGCAGACACTCTAGACACTCTGAAACAAAACTGCAACTCCATTAGGGAGGTGGCTCATTAGTGGAGAGTAACTCCATTAGCCAGCGGACCTACACTCAAAGAAATATCCTGTATCGTGGGTATTCTTTGCAGGGTAAATTCAATTTTCTACGGCCTTTGTCCCAGTCCCGGTGGCTGTCTCTCTGCTCCTCAACTTCTGCATTGATAAAGAAAGTTCGCTGCCTTCCAATTGGAAATCAAAGTGCGTCACATAATTCGTTTAGCCACTCAAATGCAGAGGCAACAAAGCAGTAGAAGCAGCAGAGGAGCTCCGGCCGACTTTGGTAATTGGACACTTTGTCTCAGCCACCGTACGCGACGTGGGAGTAGGAGTATACGGGTAAGCGGCTTGCACAAATCAATTTTCCGGCTGTGTGAGCTCCTCAAGCGGCCGTACAAGTTTTGTCGGCCTGGCCATCCAAGAAATTAGCATAGCTTGGCCTCCAAAAGGGCAAGGGCCGTGTCGCCGCTAAGTATGCTATAAAATATCAATTACAGACAGTGACTGGGCGGGCGGGGCGGTGCGGGGCAGGCAGGTGGGAAACTTTTGCCTCCAGAAAGTATTCTTTTTCCCTCGAGATTGTCTCCCCCGAGAGTGGTTTTAATTAAGTTTACGGATTGATAGCTGAGAGCTGAGATGGAGCTAAAACTGTAAGAGCTAAAACTGATTCAATTGTTGAAATTGAAATCTAATCTTTGATGATTGAATTACGTATGTTAATTGCTTTAATTTACGGATGGCATCATCGTTTTCAAAATGCTTTTTTTCCCAAATAGTTCCGATAATTACCTTTTAGATTCTATACAAAAGCTACAGAACTTGAGATGACCTTCACGTAGGGATTAGTATTTCAGAAAATCTGCTACTCAGTCTGGGATGGTTCAAAATACTGAACAGATTTCCAGCTTTTTGGATAATTCAATGAGGGAACTCCTTCCTTGACTCGACAACTGACCTGACCTTAATCTATAATTCTCAATAATAACCTCGTTCCTCATTTCTCTGTCTCCTTGTTCAATTTGTGGGGCTTTGTGCCAAGTGCCCCCCATTTCGACACCTGTCTCAATTCAATTACTGAACATTATTATTCATTATTCCTAGACTTTCGAGAATATTTCAACATTTTCTGATTTTTGAGGAGAATTTTCGTAAAAAGTTTTGGGCGTTTAATACTGAGTCTGGGACAAAGTTTGTCTCCTTGCTCCTTCAATTACTTCGGAAAAACACTTCAGGTCATGCCTGGGCCCTAAGTGTACTTGACAATTCATTCATTTGCTGGCAATTTGGCTGCAGAATGCAATTTCCATGCACAAATTGGACCACTGGACTGCCCGACAGAGAGGCAAACATTTGAATCTGTGCCGCTGACAGGCAGCAGCAGCATATGCGGCACCTGCAGCTTGTTGAAAGTCCAGCCACTGGCGGAAGGTGGATGCGGGCTGGGGGGATCCACTTACCAAAACACGATTCTCCGTCTTATCGCCTTTCGTTTCCAATTTGACCATATACTTGACGAGTATCTTTGTGTGGCGCCCCAGAATCGATTTGACACTTTCTGCAAAGAGAGATAGAGATAGAGAGAGATGAAACGGTATAAATATCATCTTGGAGGCAAGCGGAAATGCAATTAAGTGACATCCGAGGTCCGCTGTGCAGCTGCGTCGCACAATAAAAACTTGAAATATTATTACGATATCACACATACATATGTATGCACATATCGTTATACATATGTGTGTGTCGCGCTTTGTGGCGTTATGCATGCTAAAATCGGGAATTATATCATTGCCCGTATAACGAATTGATTCAAAGGTTTTCAAACGAAACACGTACAGCCCCCCCGGGGAGCCGTGAGAGCAGGATAGGGGCACGGGGCAATGCCGTGCCTGTGCCGCCAGCTACTTAGCATACTCTCACACGTTCTCTCTTTCACTCCAGCCAAACACAGACACACACACACACACTCCCACACACGGCCGAGCGACGACGAGGAAGAGCAGCATGCTCAAGTGCAAGGGGGAGGTAAGCCTACATATTATGTCATGCGACAGGCATGCCTCCGGCTCTTTTTTCTCTGGGGCCTGGAGTCGAGAGTTATGACTCCTTGTGTCTGGCTATGCCGCACGCGAAGGAGGGGGAAATGGAATTGAAATGCCAAAAATTCTGACTGCCGGCATAGCAGAGGTGCCGCTCCCTCGAAACGAAAGGAGATATTTTTTGCCTCTCTTCCAGCTATCTTCCCGATAATCACTCTCTCTCTCTCTCTCCGCCGCTCTCCCTCTTTTGGAGTGGTGCCAGTGGAAAGTGAAAAGCAGATACGGGCATTCGGGTAACGCTTGGCAATGGATTTGCATGATGACGCCCCCCCCTCCCTTCACGGCCATAAAAAGAGCTGCGGCCGGCCAATTTCCGAGCCTGACCACACTCACTAGGCCCGGCCACAAAGTGCTGGGCAAAATAAATATTAAGGCATTTTGTCTTTATGGCCCACGGCCCATGCCCATGGGAGGACGGCGTGACTACGATAATGAGTGCCAATTGTGCGTTATGGCCAAAATAGATTGTTAAGACATTTCGACACGCACAGACCACACCACACCACACCCCACTGGAAGACCCGGGCCTGTCGCGTGAAGAAGCCGAGCGAGTGAGATGGCAACAACAGTGAACCACAGTTGACTGATTCTCTCTTAATTGCAGGCCGAGCGCTTCGAAATGTGAATGAACCTGGGCACTCTATCCCGCTCCCTCTCCCACTCCCTTTCTGAACTCTCAAACAGAGGTACGTATTGGGCGTCACTATGTCAATAACGTGTACGAAAGAGAGATGAAATTCGGAGCAGAAGCAGCGGAACTACTTGTACAACAAATAAATGATAGAGAACGGAAATTACCGAAGTTTCTATACACTTTGAAAACTTTCCACTACTTTGCTGGCAGTTCTCCTCCCTACCCAGTCCAGTTGCCCAGCTAGCCTACAGTTCCCAGAAGTCACTGATTTGTCACGCATAAACATTGCCACATGGTATATCCGACATCCACTGGGATTTCGCTATATATTCTTATTGAATGTCTAACCGAATGATGGCTCTGAAATACCCTCATACGACAAACCAGACGAGGAAAGGTTATTGAAGGTGGAGAGCGGTGAGACGACAGGAGCAAACATTGAACTTCTCTGAGGGCGGAGTTCTACAGATACAGATATATGTACACCTGAAACTCCACAGCCAGAAGCCCATTACATTGAACATGCAACATGATTACCTGTCTGGCTCAACCCCCACTCTGTTACTGTCGCAGGTCCATTTCCGCTAAAAGGAAATTTGGCTTTAATTGATTTCTGCGGTTGTTTCGTTCGATTTACGGTTTGGGCCTCATAAATGGCTCTCCAATGGCCGTGTAATGTACCCAGATCGGGTTCAAAGAACTGATACTCCCATAAAGTTTGGCCAACAAGTTTTTGTCCAGTTTGTGGCCTTTTTTCGTAGCGGAATCTGCAGGCGGCATTGACAACCATCTAAGCTGGCTCAGACTCAGAACCCAACGAATGTGACCCAATTTTATCTGCTTTTTGCAGCTGCAAAGCTCGGCACAATGGCAGAGATTACACGAGTTCAAAATACTCATACGCTCCCAACTACAAGTGTCTGCCCTCGCCATCGCCCTGTCCCCTCCGCCTTCGCCTCCGCCTACCTATGGGCTGGGAGTGACTCTACTGTGCCGTGAGCGGGTGCATGGTGCATGGTGCATAGTGCATGTGTCACCCGTCAGTATCTCTTAGTCCAACACCCCGGCGTGTGTGTGTGTGTGTGTGTGCGTGCATTGTCTGTGTAGTTTGTACAACAGTTTGTAGCACTGTCTCCGCCTGCAAATGCAGCAAAGGCTGTCAAAACTTGTCAGAAAAGTATTTTGCAGTTTGACAGCAATTGCACACAATATTCTGAAACGGTCAGTCAAAGGGGGGAAAGGCGCAGGGCAGGGGTCGTGACAGAGATAATGATGACTACCCAGGGAAAACAGAACAGAAATCTGGTAGTTATCTTACCCATTTATCATTTTTCAAATTTAAATGTTTACCAAAGAGAGGCTTAGCTTAGCTTCTCCCAGTGCATGCCAGACGACAGAGAGTGAATCATTCGCGCACACAACAACAAATTCAGTTAACGGCAATCGCTTTAAATGCTTGCGAGAAAAAAGTCCGAGTACGATATAACAATGGCAAGGCCTCTGTATTTGTCTCTTCCTCTGTCGCTGTCGCTGTCTCTGTCGCTGTCGCTGTCGGCTGCCCTTACCGCTGCCGGCGCTTCCATCAAGCGCAGCACAAAAGAAAGTTAAACGAAGGTTTTTTTGTTTTGATTTTCGTCTTTCTTTGCGCAAGTTTGTGATTACTTTACGTTATATTAATTATATTTTTGTGCAATAGGGCACACGGCGAAGACAGTGGGCGGACGGGGGATCGAAGAGTGAGTGGGAGGGACTTCAAGAAGGAAGAGAGAAAGTAGGAAGCATTGGGAAGAGTGGGACTCTTAATTAAATGCTCAACTCTTAAGAGTAAGAGAAAGGAATCTTCAATCGTTTAAAGTCATTCACCGTTATTATACAGTGACCAAAACAAAAGAGTCATCTGATTTTCCGTGAATCATTTACTATACAGCTGTTGATCGAATTGTTTAACAAATTGGGCGTAAACAACACCTTCTGCCTCCCATATATGTACATACATATGTATGTGTGACTCTCATTGCGGGCGGAGCGGGGCGGGGCGGGCCTTGCTTGACCTCAAAACGCAATTTATTGTGCGAAAATTTCGTTGCGGCCTGCGCTCGCCCATTGTGGCAGAGTATTAGAAAGCGACAGGTTCGGGTTCTCCTACTCTCTCGGTCCGTTGTCCGCCTCTTTTGCTCGCCCAAAATATATAAGTGGGCCAAAGCAGCAGCAGCAGCAGCAGCAGCAGCAGAGCGGGAGCCAGGTCAGGGATGCGAGCGTCAGGCCCGACGTCATTAACGTCACTTGTTGGGTGACACAATTTCACCAGCCAGCACCATAGCCATAGAGAAAGAGAGCAGCAGGAGAGCGGAAGAGAGAGAGAGAGAGATTCGCACTTGGCTATTGGAAAATGGAGCACATGAGCGTGTTTCGGCTTTGGCTTTTAATGGCGCTGCCGTGCGGTTCGTTCTTTCTTCTTTCTCCAATGTATTTTTTTTTTGAGATGCTGTCAAACTAGTTCGGCCCCAACTTTCGTCTTCCTCTACCCCCCAATCCACCGAAAATTGTCTGGCTCAGAGCGCCCAGGTGCCGTTACTATGCGTGAGCCAAAGCAACAACGAAAACATGCATCACTAATGAGCAACAAGGATAACTAGAGCAGCGCCATTGAAATTGGAGCAAGCTGAAAGTGAGAGTAAAACAAAGATAGCAGGAGAGAGAGAGAGCCGCGACGCGCCAAGAGAGAGGGGGAGCGGGTGCTGGAACGGAGGCTGGTGCCTGCGATTATAAATTCGCACTAATGGCGGGCCATTTGCCACTTAGTTGCATTGCAAATGAATGGTAAGCACGCCACTTAATTGGCGGCATAAATAATCCCCCACCTGAGCGGACAGTATCATCGAGAGCTAGCAACTGGGTCAGCCCGGGGTCAGGCTCTCGCAACCCCAATTGGGGCAATCGCCACTGCCACTGCCTTTGTTTTTTTGCATTGGCCTTCGGAGAGCAGCAGCTCCGCCCGACGATTGAGATTTGTATAAATTTGTGAATTGATTTGCATTTGATTTGGCTTTTGGCTGGGAATTTTCTCACACACGTCTTCCGAGGGGCCGCGGGGTAGGGCAGAGACCTCGCACGGTTGAAGTCTATTAGAATTGGGGCAGTGGAAGGATGCATTTGGGCGGTCCATTCCACATAAATCCCACTCAGAAATTTCCTTGGTCTGTAAGCACTTTTGTTGGCCATAACTCTGCCTTTGTTTGAAAAATCTTCCTGAACGCACTGTTTTTCCCAATCATTCTGTTTATTTGGCTTATTGCACATCCACTTTGTGTGTAATCGATTGCAACAATGAGTATGGTATACGACCTCGGGGGCTCTCTCCCCGAAACTCCCCGCTGGCGCTGAGTAAATGGAGTGGAAGTCGCTGCCAGAGATAAGCCTTTGAAGACCCTACACAACAAATAAACAAAGAGAGGAGCAACCGCAAGAGCAACAATATACTTTCAACAAGTCAATTTCCGTTTGAGTACAAGGTGTGGTCAGAGGGTCAGTGGGGAGGATGGGGGTCGGGCAAACTTTTATGAAGTGCAAAATCGTTGGAGAGACCGCACCTGAACGACTGGAAGATCGATCGATAGATCGGTTCCAAGGCGGAACAGAACAAAAGAGAGCCACAGAGCAACAGAGCAACAGAGCGGGAATGTGCAGCCGCAGCAATGACGCATTCAAATTACGGTAAACAAATGGAAACGACGGCGCTCACCTTCGTCGCGCTGCTTCTTCACCACGTCGCGTATCTGCAGCTCCATAATGCGCCGCAAATACTGATCGATGTGATTCATCATCTCGTTGGTGTACATGCCAGCCATCCACGTAATATTCGTAATAACGGTTCAAGTACACCGACAGAAAGACAGACACAAATACATACTAGTACGGCGAGTGTGTCCGAAGACCGGGGGACGCGTTCTTAACGGATTTGCGGGCCCACAGAGACAGGCCAGGCACAAAACGCGTCGAAATAAGCACTGAGAGCCCCCCCGATAAACACGACCGCCTTATCAGCGGGCCCTGGCTTATCAGCAGCGAACGAGAGACAGAGAGCGGGACAGAGAGAGAAAGAATCGAGTACACTGGATAATAGAAAACATTGATAGGCATACAAGAAAATGGGGCTTTTACCCCCTCATTTATTGCTGCATTGCGACGTAGTGTTGATAAACGACAAAGGGTCCCCAAAGGAAGCGTTTAATTACCTTGCACTCAAATCGCAATCTTTCTGTGGTATCAATTTATACCGACTTCTTATCTTATATTTCCTATAACTTTAGAAGGGTGGGCGGCGCCTTCTATCGGGCAATCGTTAATTTCCTTGCAAGATGGAACGATTTTCAGCATGATTAATGACGGCGACAGGTGTCCAAACAGTCTTAAATCTTTCAAAACAATGAACAGTGCAGTCAGGCCGAGAATAAATCAGACAGCTGATCGCTAGACGACCACTATATAACGCCCAATTGAGTTTCGGGTGCAGCACCGATAGCCCCAGGCCAAAAACACCACACAGCTGCGGGACAGAATCAAGTTTATTTTGGTAGCCAACTGGAACGAAAGTCGCGACAGAATCATAAATTAAATTGTCAATGCACAATTTGGAGCGGGTGTGCCACATTCCAGCGCACTCAGATTCAAATTCATTTGCAACAGCCGTCGAAAATAAAACATCGAGATGATTGCATAAGGTTTTTCCCATTTAATTTTAATAAGAATATACTAATTGGAAGGGAAAAGATTCTTCTAAAGTCGGAGTAAACACGGGAGTAGCAACGAGAGCATCTCGATGGGTTAGGTAGACGGTGGTACACATGGAGGATAGAGGAGACCACCACCTGGACAAACAACACGTAAAGCAAACAAACAAGAAACAACCATGTCAACACCTACACCTGGGAACAAGAACCAAGAACCAAGAACCACCATGAACAGAGAACCGACTCCTCCTTCCGCTGTCACTGCACTCAATTTAAATTACTCGCAGTGGCGACGAGCTTGGGGAAAATTCCCATTGACATCGCCAGGGCACAGTGCTTCGGGATGATGGATAGTATAGTAGAAAACATTTACCAATTTCCGTGATAGTAAAATCGGATAGATAAGATATATACATATATTATCAGAAAAACACCTACACAAATATATGGATGGATGGATCAAGAGATTCCATCATTTGGAAAAACAACACAATTCTAAAATTACGGTAGTTTTTCAATTGTTCTTCTGCAACCACAAAACGTTATCCACTCTAGCCGCAAAAATAGCGAAAATGGGGCACCAAAATGTTCCGGTTTTCGCTTCGATTCGGAACCAGTGTGTGAAAGGGTTGGGGGATTGCGGAAGCCTGCGATATTGGACCAGACAGACACCTGTCATAGAACATTACGGTGGGGGCTCTTCATGCCCAGCGGTGAGTGTTTCGGCTTTTGTCAGATTGGGTTTCACGCCCCGTGGAGTTCTGGCCCCCCCCGGCGTTTGGCCAAGCGTTAACCGATTTCCGTAGGAACCTGAACGTGAAGTTTAATTGGTAACCACGAGGATTGCTTCGGTAGAGTACACGCATTTGTATGCCCTGTTATCAATATGGTTGAATGGAAGGAAGCTCTGAATGACAATAAAATAAAAACGGCCGCTGAATAAGTATTATTTAGTTAGCTTATATGGTATGTACCTACTTTTATTAGCTGTTTATTACGAGCACATAAACACGGTCTAGTGATATTTCCACTTTCTGCTTCTGCTCCGATACTAAGTTTAAGCTCAATTAAAGCAGGAAATAATACATCGCGGCTGAAGCTTAAGATACCCTTAAAGATTGATCGTTATTTTGTATATGTACATTGTACATTGGAGTACTGAATCAGAAAGCCCCATTTTTAAAAGGGTAAAAAATTAATTAAAAGCAAAGTTGGAGAGCCACTGCCTGCGACACAGTGCTTCGAAAACTGATTGTATCAAAGGGAAGGGGGGGAGTAGTCTGCATGTGTGTGTGTGTGGGGGGCCATTTGTCATTGGGTGGGTGGAAATGTTAACGTGCGAACGGTCCGTCTGTGTCCCTGTCTCCATCCCTGTCCCTCAACTCGGGTGTCGCATTCAGGCAAACGGAAGCCGGCAGCGGGCTAAACAAAACAGTAAAAACCGAAAACAAAACGTCGTCATCGTCGGCGCTGGGGATGCAGATGCACTTCCTCAAAACAAAGGAACGACACAAACACCGCTCGAAGGAGAATGTGTGTGTGCAGGGGAGACAAACAACGCGAGAGAGTGAAAGAGAGACAGAGCGACAGAGACGAAAGAGAGAATTACTCACCGTTCAAGTCCTTGGTTAATTGCGAGCGCGTCGACATCTTGCCTTCCGAAAATTGTGTTTTAATCTTTTGTGGCGAAAGTAGCGCCGATTTGGCAGCGAAACGAGTGAAAATGAAGTCAAACAGGAATAACCAGGCGGTATCGGCGGCGGGTGCAGTGATGCCAGGAAAGGGCCAAGATTTTTGGCTCCGCTTTTTCTGTTGTTGTTTTTATGGTTGATGTTGTTGTTTTTAATGGTGGTGGTGGCGGCGGTGGTTTTCGGTTCGATTCGACTTCAATCCTGACGAGACGCCTTGCCTCACAGCAGCCAGAAACTGGATTCTGCAGTAGCTACTCCTCATCCCGATCCCCGAAAGACCATGGTTGATCGGACATTCCGTGCTTCCGTGGGGTTTTCGCTGCGTCTTTTCCTTCTGGCAACGTCTTTTATTTATTCACATTATTCGCAGGCTCACACACGCACAACGCCTTGCCTGCCGTTTTCCTTTCTTTTCACGCTTTTCACGCGTTTTCCACCCTCGTCTCGCGGGGTCGGAAAACTCGGCACTCCCGAACACGATACCGAGACCAAACCAGAACCAGAACCAGGTTTCGCTTAACTCTTTTTCTGCCAACGTTAACTTATCTGTTTGATATTTATTTCAACAATTTTCAAATTTTCGAATTTCTATTTACTCTGCACTTTTCGTTTGCCGCATTCGCGGATTTTTCCAAGCCACCAGGAGCTGGCCACTGAACACTTTTGGGTACAACCGGCACGCGCGCTTCTTGCGGCTCCACTTAACGCAGTTCACTTAAAATTATGATTAAACAATTTCCCCGAAGTTCGCAAAAAACGCACTACTTTAACAAAAACTACGCTCTCCCCCGGCCCATCACAGAAAAATTTGTGAGACCATTTTCCGCTAATGCACTTATCTCCGAACCCTATTTTCAAAATATACCGTAAATATACCGATAGAAAAAAAACCTTAGCCCACTTTATCCCCCTCTATTTAAACAGGTGAACAGCTTGAGTTAAGCCGCGGAAAGAAATACTGTTTGTAAGTTCCTCGATTTTGATATTCGATTTGGAGTTACTAGCTATCTATGACTTCCTAGCTAAACACATAGTTTAATCCGATTTATACACCAATTTTCTACACGATTAGCTAGTACTCAGTACTTATTTTTCTTGCATTTTTTCTAAAATAAGGTTTTAACCAATAAAGTCAAAACATAAACCGTAAGTGTGTACGGATCAAAACGTAAGTGTGTATGGAATGTTACGTATTGTTGCAGGTCAACCAGTTCAGCTATGCCTATAAGGACATTTGTATACCCTATTTCCATAAATAAAGTTAAAATTCTGTTTTTCAAGCTGCTTTGAACCTTAAAATAAACTGAGACTGGCTAGCCGGCCTTGCCCCAAAGAGAACAATTGTTCGTAACACAAACTTTAAAATAATTTTTCACCGCCACACTTGAAAAAAAAATGTTTCGATAAATTGGGAAAAATACGGACGTCGTGCAAAATATACCATCTGAACGCCATACCGTGTAAAATATACCGTCCTAACGCCACAAATATACCGTAGTAGTGCTTTAGAACACTCCCCCCACCAAATAAACTGTTTCCAGTCATTCTGACATTTTCAAAGCGCTAAAATGGCAAACGTGCGCTGTTTGCAGAAACTATTTCGTTTACAGAAGCTCCTGCTGCCCCTTCGTAAGTAATCCGTCCCTAGCCACACGCCTGTTATCACATCCAAAGCCACATTTCGCGCCATTCAATTCAGTGCTCGGCCATTACGAAAGAGAAGCGGTGAACAGCTGTTTACGATCGAGAAGTGTGAGGGGGATGCCGCCGGGTCATTGTTTTTTAGAGATTTGTGTAGTAAAATTTGTCAGTATTACTCTAAAAAAAATTGTGTGAACTTTGTGAAAATTAAACGTGGACATGGAGCCGGCTATCGAGGCAAATGCCGCGGCAGCTAACCTGCTGAGGCTTATCAAGCAGCTTCTGCTGGAGAAGGCATACGACGGCGTCAGAATGCTCTTCCAGAGCCCGAACGAGGCGTCCAGGAACATACAGCACATGCCGCTCATCGCCATGGACATATACAACGATATTTGCGTGGTCAACCTGGTGGACGAGGTCAATGGTCGGGAGCCGGAGCTCTTCGATTGCGCCAACGAGCTGCTGAAACTGCTCGCCGAGCACGCCCCGGTGCAGGAGATGATGATGGAGCTAATGGAGAAGATCGAGGAGAGCAGAAGCCACGCGGTGTTCGCGGCATACCTGCGCGCTTTGCAGGTAATCCTTGTGCGCCAGGGCCAGGACAAGCCTCAGGCGGTGATGTGGTGTCTGCAGAGCGTGTTCACGCGCCTGAAGGATTTGCCGCTGCCGGAATATCTGAGCGAGGGCTACGACGAGGCTGCGGGCCGCCTCGTGGAGCAGGATAAGCAGGTGGAGGATCTACTGGCCCACTACATCACCGTCGGCCTGTTCGAGGCTCCGCTGCTCGTGGACATTCTTCAGCGGGACCCCCGTCCCGACCCCCACATCTTTCGCCACTCCACTATGTCACGCCGCAACGCGCTCACCTGCTTCTTAGTGCAGCTTCTGGGCAAGCCACTGGCCCTTCTCGAGATGAGCTACGTGAAGGACGACCTGACCCACACCTACGTCCATCAGGTGGTAAAGAACCTCACCCAGGAGGTCACCAAGTCCATGGGCGGCGACCCCTTCTATCTGCTTGCCCTGGTGGAGAAGCGCGCCCGCTGGGAGCGCAAACTGAACGCCGCAAAAGGCGTCTACGAGATGACTGGCCAGAACGTGTTCCTCATCGAGGATATGATGCCCCTGCATGCCATGGCCATGTACTACCACGCCCTCTTCGTGCGCGACTTGTTGCCGCCAACAACACCCAAGATTTATTCGCCGCTCTTCCTGTTCGAGTCGAGCCTCTATCTGGTGGTTGAGCTGCTCCGGCAGCCGGAGCCACCGCTGCAGCACTGCGGCCTGCGCCTCCTCGAGCACGTGCTGATCAATCGCGGCGGCGCATCGGTGCCCCATTTCTCGCTGCAGCTGGACGTCCATAAGCGATTCTGCGATGAGCTCTGCAAGATTGTCGGCTACTCGCCGCAGGTGGGATTGCGTCAGCTGGGACTGCACGTGCTCCGGCATTACATACTGGCGTTCGATGACCAGGGAAAGTGCCTGATCCTTAAGAACCTGCTGGAGACGCTACAGCACGACGGCCTGATGGGCTACCTAAGTGCCATGTTCAAGGACCTAGTGGACAAGGCCCTGATGGCCCACATAAGGAGCGGCGTCGCGATGCCATCCGAATTCCGCGGCAAGCATTTCAGGGAAATGCTGATGCTGTGCGTCTGCGTGCTGCCCAACGACGTTAAGTCGGATTTGCTGCTGCACGCCGATCGGATCTGCAACGCCATCAACATCTTGCGGTACTTTGCCTTGAGCGACAGGCGCAACGTCACCGGATTCTGGGACATTCTGCCAGAGATCGAAAAGCGTCTGCTGGTGCCCCTGGGCACGGCCCTGGACTTCTCGATGGCCCACTACAAGGCGTACAAGGAGCGCGTGGAGAACGGCCAGAGTGCCTCGGACGACGCCCTCATGAAGAAGCAGCTGCAAATGCTGGCCGTAAACATCACCAACAGCGGCATTGCCGGCGAAGGCGACAGCAGTCTGCCCGACATCGGGCGCCAGGAGAAGCTCGACGTGCTAACCAGCTCTATCACCAGCCTGGAATGGCTCCTGTCGATTTATGTGCGCGCCAACGAGGTAATCGAGCAGACCGCCCGCCAGCGCAAACTCCTCCAAGACGCGGGCCCAGTCCTGACCCCGGCCCCAGCCACAGAACCCGTTTAGGCTCTTAACTTTATACATTTGTGTCCATAACGAAAGCGAAATGATAGCGTAAACTAATTGTATGTGTAAACAGATTAGAAACCGAAACTGAAACGAACAAGCGAACTGTGTGGTGTGTTGGGGGATCTCCGGGGCGATAATTGGCCGGCAAATGGCAAATGGCAAATGGAGCTACTGAGTGTGCTAATCAATTGGCCACAGAGGCTGGCTCTGTGTCTGCCCGTCCTGTCCATGACTTTAATTCGGGGCTCATGCCTGCCTGTGTGTGGCTTCTTCTATTTTCAGATGCACAGACCTGTCACCTGGCCTCCCTGCACAGACAGCTGCCCCTGGCTGCTGCATCTCTGGCGCGCGGCTATGCCAAAGATGCCACGGACAAGACCACCGGCAGCACCAGCTTGGAGGACTTTCGGGCACGCGAGGAACAGCTGGAAAGGGAGCGGGATGCCGCGGAGGAGGCGGCAGCAAAAGCCACACAAAATGAGGCCGGTAGTGGGGGAGCAGGAGGAGCAGGTGGCAAGCACCAAGAGTCTGCAGAGCAGACCGCTAAGCAGGCCAAGGTGGATGCCATACGCGACAAGATACTCGATGCGGCCCTGGAGCATGTGCCTCAGCACGGCTGGACAAGGCAGGCCATTGTCCTCGGTGCCGAGCAGTGCGGCTACCCCAGCGTGGTCCATGGCATGTTCCCGGAAGGTGGCTTTGCCCTCGTCTCCCACTTCAACGGCAGGTGCAACGCGCAGCTGGTGCAGAGCTTGAAGGAGAAGACGAGCAAGGGCCAGCAGGAGGTCGAGAATCCGCTCGACTTCCTGGTGCAGGCGGTGCGTCAGCGTATGGAGATGATCGCGCCGTACAAAGCTCAATGGCCGCAGGCGATGTCACTGATAGCACAACCGCAGCACGCGTCGACGGCGCTGGCCCAGGTGCTCACCCTGGTGGACGACATCTGCTACTACTCGGGCGATCGATCCGTGGACGTGAGTTGGCGCGAGTAATCGTGATCCCAAGAGTTTTGATTGAGTGATTATCCTTGCAGTTTGGCTGGTACACGCGGCGCATTGGCTTGGCGACCATCATGAAGATGACCGAACTGTACCTGCTGCAGGACACCTCCGCTGGCAACGTCCAGACGTGGGAGTTCCTCAAGAACCGCATGGACGAGGCCGTTCAGCTGCAAATGGCCCTCTCCCAGACCGAGGGCATGACGCACACGTTTCAACGTTCCTTCAACTCGGCCTTCATAACGGTGAGGAACCCGCCGACCTCCGCGATCTCCGACGCTCACTCACTCTTCAACTTCTTTCTCCTCCACACAGGCACGGAATATACTCGGCCTGGGATTTAAACGAAATTAGCCCCGATACCTGTTGCCTCACGCAGTCCAAAGAAGGAATGGGAATCCTTTGGCAGCCATGGATCCTCTCCCATTCAACGATCTACACTTATATTATACCTTAACTCTACGTGTTTATAAGTACATATACGTACGTCTTTCTTTCTACAATCCTGATGTTTAGCTGGAGTCGGAGGTCCTTTGTGGGTTCTTTCTGGTGTGATGATTATATAGATATTAAATGAATTATGAGAATTTCGTTGGGGCGTATGAGTGGGGAAAACTATAGAACTAGATAGCTAGTTGTTTGCTTGACCATAGCATTCTCTTTGTACACCTTTACACAAGTTTATTTCAAATTTAAACTAAATTCCGATGGGACAACCACAAAACTGTACAAACTGCATTTCTACAGGAGGCAGCCGATGGCAACAGCAGCTACCACAAAACGTAGCAAACGTTTGGGGCAGCCGCCATCGCCAGCAGGCGCCTCTCATGATTACTCTACGCTTCTTCGGTGGGTGGTCTTGTTGCTGCGACTTTCGTGAACTTGGGTCAGACGAGCTTTGCCGAACGGCAGAATAAAGTCTTCCGACGGAGCCTTCCTGGTTTCCAAATATTCTTTGAAGATCTTAAGGAGCTCGTTGTCTCGCGATGGCTTGGGTGTTGCTACCATGGTCCTGGTCTCCGGATCTGCTGTTTTATATGCCGAGCAAATTGGGGGATTTGCCATCTTTTCTGCAGTAACTTTCAATGGAGAACGAGTCGGGATCTGGGCTTTTGAGCCCGCTACGCCCGCGTACAGGTCTGAGATACCCCTTATCATGTTGGAGCGCTTTCGATCCACCGTCCACTTGCCGAAAACAACGAACAGATCCAGATAGAGCAGCGTCTTGAGCATATCCTTTATGAACGTCGAGTCGCTGTCTCTAAACAGGGCACGAAGCAGCTTCAGCAGCTCGTCCTGCTTCCCCAGCAGGCCCACCAGGTCGCCCTTGTCCTGGCCGTTTCTGAACCACTTATACTGGCGGTTCAGCAGCTGCATTTGGGACACATAGTCCTGCATCATCCGCATCAGCTTGCCGACAGCCTCCGGAGCCATTGGAATGGTGATATATCCCAGATCGTTGAACAGAGAGAAGTTGGAGAAAAGGGCGTCCGGGTAGCCACTTATCGGAACCTTGTACGCCCGTCGCCTGCGAACGATCTGCAAGACACCGGCGTAGTTGGCGTGAAGCAGGCGCAGCAGCATGTAGTGGATGGTCTGCGTTGAGCGATGCATCTTCTCGGCCATCGTGGCGATCAGCCTGCGGTTCAGCTCCAGCCATTTCTCGGGCATCGTGTCGCACTGGTTCGGGTATGGCCTGTTCTTGTCCGGCAGTAGATGCTCTCGGTTGATGGTCCTCCGCTGCAGCGAACAACTCCTGGTGATGTCCCGTACCGGACAGTTCGGACAAGCGTAGGGAATCTGCGGACAGGGGCTCTCTTGCTGGCTGCAGAAGTTGCACATCGTGAAGGATCTTGATATTAGGATTAAGCAGAGGTCTGAAGGGGTTTTTGTACTGATTTTTTTCAAATTTTGATAGCTTTCAAGAGCTTAACGATCAATGTCCAAAGGGGCCCAAACAATTAGATCTACACACCATTGAAGAATCGAATCAAACGTTTGGGAATGATTAGAATTGATTTAGCTTCGAGGAGCACTTGCCCGCAAAGCTGTTGACAGATATGGCACAGCAATGGTTGGAGCCTCAGGTTCTCTTGAATCTGATTTCAATGTTTATTTCAAATAAGAGGTAATCTACTCGTAGCTGCTTCTCAGCGTTGTCTGAATTTGATTCATATCATATCATATTGCACATTAAACGCATTAATTTGCGTGCTTAATGACCTCCATTTCGTCTGATGTTATCCCACTAGTTCAAAGGCTCCAAGTAAGTCTCTGCATCCTTGGGCAGCTCCTGCTCCGGCACCCCTTTGCTACTGTGCATGATGCCACATGCCTCTGGCTCGGGCTGTGTTTCTGCCTTTGACTTGGACTTGGCTTCTGCTTGCTTCTGCAGGCGAAGCGGCATTTCGTTGGTGGCCAGAATCATCCCACCCAGACGCTCTTTGAGACCGGTGAATGTGGGTCTGTGGGAGGGTATCGAGCTCCAGCAGCTCTTCATCAGACCGAACCTAGAGAAGTGGGCGAAAGCCAGTTGGCAGTGGAGATTCAATGGAGTTTAGTGTTTAGACATACATTTCGTGTGTGCAGCCCTCCGGCCGCTTCATGCGGTGGCCCTGGCGCAGCATCTGGAGCAGGTCGCCGGGCGATACAGATGGATAGGGCATTCCGCCGAGGGTCATAATCTCATAGAGCAGCACACCAAAGGACCAACTGAAAGAAGTAAGGAATCAGCGGAAAAGTAAACGATCTGCTGTAAAAGGCTGCTTACACATCGCTCTGACTGGTGTACACCTGATGGGTGAGTGACTCCAGGGCCAGCCACTTGATGGGCAACTTTCCGCTGACTCCGCTCTTGCGATAGACGTTCTCGTGGTAAACATCGCGACTGAGCCTGCAAGAGAGAGGGCTTGAAAAGGGAACACTACGCCTCAAGGACACTCACCCAAAGTCGGCTATCTTAATGCTACGGTCCAGGGAGATCAAGACATTGCGTGCTGCCAGGTCGCGGTGCACCACTTTGTTCTGCGCCAGGAACTCCTGAAATGCAAGAGATAGGATATTTTGACCGCCACTTGATCACCAATAGACAGCTGTTCCAATCACTCACCATGCCGACGGCGACCTGCTGGGCGATGTCCAACAAATCCGCGTACTTGAGTGGCGCTCGTTGGGGACTTAGCTTAGGGTCTGCTCGCGAATCAAAGTATTCCTTGTTCTCGAAGGTTCGCTTAGTCGCTGTCCCTTCCCCTTTCTCTGGATCGACTTGCTGGATCTTCGACTCTTTCGAAAATGGTGGCAGGGTCATGCTACTTCCAATGTTTTCAATGTCATCGAGTCCGTAGGACTTGTTGTCTGCTGCATTGGTGAATCTTGCGAGAGAGTAGGTCTCCACGCGGTTGCTGGTGCGCGTCTGATCTGTGTCGGACTCCTCCTCCACGGTGGACAGCATGGAACAGTTGATCTCCTCGATGCGTATGTTCCGATCCAGATCAAGAGAAGGACTACGTTTCGGACGTTGCACTCTCCGCTTCTCGAATTCCTGCTCGTGCTTCTGCTTCAAGTGGATCGCACTGCGCTCCTGTCTAAACTTCCACTCCTCGCTGGGTTAATGCAAATTAGACTTGGACAGAGCTTTGCATGCCATTCCACTCACCGCAGAAAGTTTTGCAGACTGCCGAGGCTGCAGTACTCGATGAGCAGCATCATGCGATTGCTGTACCTCGTCGAGTAGCCCACGATGCCCACGATGTTGGGATGCTTGCCCACCGCCTTAAGCATCTGGATCTCACACTTGAACGCATACACATCCTCCTCGTTGGGCTCATCTGTCAGGAAGATAGGCACATCATTTCTCGGCGGGAAAGGAGCTCAGCACCCTTTCTCACCTTTCAGCAGCTTGACGGCCACCTGTCGCTTCTTGTACACGCCGCGTCGCACCAGGCCAAAGGCACCCTCGCCCAGCACATCCAGCAGGAGCACGGTTTGCGGCTCCACCTCCAGCTCATCAACAAAGTCAAAACTCTCGTTGGCCGAGAGAGTGACCAACAGGCCGCTACTGTCTATCAGTGAGAGATGGAAGTTGTTCTGATTGGCCTTCTCCTTCGACTCCATGTCCACGGCCTGGGCGTCCTGACGATTGCGCTTGCAGAACGTCAGTGAGCACAGAATGATGATGCAGAAGACGGGGACAATGACAAATACCAAGAGCTTGATCAGATTTCCCTCTATCAAAGTGAAGTTATCCCATCAGTTATACGATTGCGGCTTGACCTGAATACTCCTCACCCTTCAGCCACTCGTCGCGAGGCGCCTTGTCCAGCAACACTCCAGAGGCATTCCTGCCGCCCGCCGTATGGGCCACTAAGTGCACCTCAAAGCTAGATCCCAGCACCTTAATCATGGGAATGAAGCAGTAGCTCGCATTCCCGTCCAAAGTGAAGTTCGCCTCTTGGCTTTCCAGGTGCAGGTCGAGGATGTGAAGTGTGTAGTAATCGGGCAGGTGGCTGGGCCGCTGCCAGCTGACATTCAGTGCCAGTGTGTTCTCTAAATACTGCTCCTGTGTCACGGATAGATTTGACGGTTTGGTCGGTGCTGTCGGAGGAGAGGGTAAGTGGGCTATACTTAACCGACTTCTGGGGGTTGGTATGCTTACCGCAGAGCGTGTAGTTAAAGTGATGCCAGTCCAGACAATTTGGAGCCTGCACTACCAACCACTTCAGGTCGCTCTCCAGCATGTTTAAGTAGTTCACCGTCCGCACGCCCACCATGTACTGCTCCCCGAACTTCAGGCTGTCGATGGTGTGTCTGTACAGTCGACGCGGCTGTGGACGGCAGGTTATGGTGATTATGGGGACATAGGCATATGGTTCGCCTGCATTCCTGCTACTTACATCGCGAAACTCCAATTGCATAGGCTGATCCATTGTCACGCTTTCGGTTGAATAATACACCAGATCGAAGAAACAGTTGCGGTCTGGAGAAGCAAACAATTGTGACGCGGCGGATGAGAAAATAAAAAGCACCCACCTGCAGAGGGCTGCCACTCTATCTCGGCGGCAATATGTTGCCCATCTTCCTGGGGCTGGACAAACCCAAGCAGCTTCACGGCACCCATCTTGCTGGGCTGATAGCCACGCCTCAGGGTGCCAAATGTTTCCTCGTTGGCTATCACGGAGTAGCTGCCATCGCTGTGCACAGCCAGAGCGGTAATGTTGTGCTCAGTGTAGGCTTCCAGTGAGTGCAGGACCAGGAAGTTGTCATCTGACTGCAATGGAATCGATTCGTTGAGCAAAGAACGCCAATACGTCTTCCACTCACCAGAAAGAGCTTCGACTCCACAATGTCCTCACTGACAGCATTCACTTTGATGATGTACGTGGCGTTCGGTGTCTGGCCCAGCTCCAACCTGCTGTGCTGCACCCAATCTATGCGGAAGGCCAGCATCGACTCTGTGCGACATACCATCTTCAGCTGGTAGTTCTCCTGTATTCTGCGCACCGTTGCCGGAGCATAGTCGCTGGCCTCGTTCTCCCTGCAGATCTTGAAGCACTCAAGAAAGTTCTGCAAAAAGACATCCAGGTCATTGAATAGATTAGCGTGTCAGTAATCCCCTGGGGCAGCTCACCTTTGTTTCTTCCAGGCAGCGCTGGGTGCAGGCGGACACCGTGAGGAGCGTCTTGTCCTCTGAGATCTGGCTCATCAGCAGCAGTTCACCTCGGTTGCTGCCAATCGTCAGCCAAAAGAGAAACGCGTATTTGACATAGAAAATCATCATTTTGTTATTCCTGTTCGATTTTTTCAGTTCTTTTTGTACGATGTATACGTATGTGTATGCACAATATACTATTTGTTTCTTCGAGCTGCTTAATAGGCTTTCTTTCCGTGCAGTTCACGCAACGGTTATTGCACTTTCTATTATGCACTTTGGCACATCAATCCATTGCCGTGCGGCCCTTCAGTTAATGCTGGATTACTCTGCCCAATCTATAATTGATAAAGGAATTAATTATTGGCGAAATCTCAACCGCCGCACACGGATTATCCAGCTAGAGTGAAGTCGCGAGAGTGAGACGGCAGTGAAGCAGCGGGAGCAGCGAAAACGAATGATAAAGGCGGTGGATAGCAGAATGGAATACATTTTATTCTATTTTGTTTTGTGCTGCTTCGATGTCTGTCCCATGCATTTAAAATGAAATGCAAAATTCGAGCGTTTCTCTTCGATGACTGGGGATTGGGCAACTGATCGACGCCATAGAGCAACGGAATATGTACACCCGCACACCCAAATCAGCGGAGAAGCAGATAGATGGAATGTGCCAGGAATCTCTGCTCTTGATTGCATACATTACCTTTTACTATTTCATGTTATGTTATTTTGTCGTTCCGGCAGTGTTTCTATGGCCTTTCTACCAGTATATCAGACTTTAGTTATAGAACAGTGGGATTTCAAAGTAGGAACCTCGTTTATGTTTTATTTATAAAATTACAGTTTTTTTTGGCGGCAAATAACTGTTATTTCGAACTGAACTAATTCGAAGAATTCGATAAATGATTTTTCGAACTACATTTTTATGATATCGATTCCTAAGCAAATGCAGCTCAGTGAACGCAGGAGTGGCGCCTAAATTTAAAATACCTACATCCGATCATAAAAAACTTTCCCTGAAAATGTATCTGCATGCGTCGGATATTTTAATTGGCAAATAGGATTGCCAAAATGTTTTACATAGATTCACGGGTGTTTCGCTCTTTATTAATATATTTTAGTTATAAAAGTATATCAAATTACGTTCCCTAATCCACTTGTTGCATCTTAACTATGTATATTAAAGAAGTTCCCATCAAAATCTATCCAGAACATGATTCACTAATCTCAATCGACGCCACATAATGTGATTTCAACAATCCCAAGTGCATGTTGCGACCCAATACCTTTGAATCATATGCACTCGCTGTTCTAAAGGTCGAGAAGGGGCTATGATAGAGAAGACTATGGGAATTTCGGTAGCAGCTTTGGCATAGTACCATACTAGACTTTGACCCATAAAATATGATTTCCTAAACGCTGATTAAAAGCCAACCTATTATCGTCATAATCGGAATTTTTGCCAACAAACAAAGAACTGTTGACCAGTTGGTGGATGTGGTTGTTAGCAACTATTACGGATAGTCGTTGCCACCATCAACTCGAATACCGATAATCATAAGTGTTATACTTCGGAAATTGTTTGACGCTTGCTTCGGCAATCGTTCAGTAGCTTGTTAGACGTAAGACGAGTAGGAAGACCAACCGCAGAGTGGTTTTATAGGACAACGGGAATCATGAAAATCGAATGGGCTCCTCTCAAAGTTCCGCCGGCCCGGCGTTTGCAGACCATGATCACGGCACTCTTCACCATGGCGTTCTTCGTGCTGTTGTTTTCTTCTTACTTGTTTGTTGCCGGTTCACTGGTGAGATAATCCTTCATATACATATGTAGCTCTCTTTGGGTCAGTATTGTATATATGAAGTATCTATATTCTAGATCTATGGTGGACTCATTCTGCGCAGCTTGATACTGATCTACTTGGTCTATATGTATTTGGACCACAAGAGAACCCACTCCATCATTGACAGCAATGGGTAAGTCCATAATCCTAATGGATAAACAGTACATATTCCTAATACTAATACCATAGATGGATGCTAAACCGAACCAATACCCTGTATCGGAGCTATCGCAACTACTTTCCCGTGGAACTAGTGAAGACCGCAGAGCTCCCCGCAAACAGAAATTATATTTTAGCCAGCTTTCCTCACGGCATACTGGGGTAAGAGCGCCTGACAGGGACAATCTTATCTATAAATATTCTAAATTCGATTCGCTACTGATTTCCCGCAATAGAACTGGAATCGGGATCAATATGGGAGTGGAAATCTCCAAGTGGCTGGAACTGTTCCCCCAGATTCGGCCCAAGGTTGGCACTTTAGATCAGCACTTCCTTGTGCCATTTATGCGGGAGGTGCTGCGCGCCTGGGGGCTCGTGTCGGTGTCGAAAGAGGCCCTGATCCATATGTTAACTAAGTCGAATGACCCAAAGCATGCGGACAATCGCGATGGCTTCACATCCAATGCGGTGGCCATACTTGTGGGTGGCGCCCAAGAGGCCATGGACTCGCATCCTGGCCAATATATACTGACCCTGAAGAGCCGCAAGGGATTCGTCAAAATGGCCATAAGAACAGGGTGAGTGTATAAAGAAAGTAGCATATTGTTTAAATACGACAGTAACCTTGTTCCTGATGCAGTTCATCGATTGTGCCCTCATTTTCCTTTGGGGAGGTGGACATATTCGATCAGGTGGCTAATCCGCCGGACTCCCTACTCCGTCGCGTTCAGTCTGTGGTGAAGAAATTGACGGGCGTTGCCCCGCTGATTCCAGTCGGTCGCGGTTTCTTCAATTATACCTTCGGCTTCCTGCCCCAACGCCGTCGCATCGTTCAAGTCGGTGAGTATCTGTAAAATGTATACAAGAATAAGATCTTTAAGGCCTAAACCATGATCTGAATCCTCCAGTCGGCGCTCCCATCGATGTGGTAAAGAGTGATCAACCGGATGCCGCCTATGTGGACAAGGTGCATGGCCAGGTCATGGAGGCTCTGGAAAAGATATTCGATCAGTACAAGGAGCAATATATACCGCATTCAAAGAACACCAAGCTGGTTATACATTAACCTGGAAACATTAATTGATATTTTTCCTTTGAAATAATGTGATCTTCAATCTACTTTAAAAGCATTTATTACGAGTATAAATACATACCTACCTATATACATATATTTACTTATTCTTGAACTAACTATACCTATGTATACCTATCGAAAGTCACCAATTATTATGTTAGCTATATCTCGGCTGGATATTGCCATGGCTCTGGCATACCTACATGTGTTTTGTAGCCTATAGCGCACATTCTGTATAGTATAGTATACTAGTATATAGTATTAGTATATAGTATCTAAATGACTCGCATATCGTGCACTACATTCAGCATTTGCCAGTTGTGCGCCAGCGTTTTCGGTTCTGCTTGTTCGTCGAATGCGAGAACATTCTTGGCACGGGGTCAATAAATGAGCGAATCGTTGGCATAATTAACGTTGAACATGAATGACCGTGATTGAATTATACAAACTTTTCCACGTGCCAAGTTCTCAGTCAATTTTCTTTTATGTGGCGCCCCCGTGAAATTGCAAATTGGAAAACAGGTTGTAATTACAGCACTACTTTAAACTAAAGTGTGAGTATATATGTTACATGTGTATATCCAAAACTCGTAACATACATATGACAGAATGCATGGAACTGAAGACGTGAAGTGTGATGAATACTAATCTAAAGGTCGAGAGGGGGAGAATGATAAAGATATGCCTGAACCCAACCCATATCGAAATCGCAATCGCCCCGTACTCTTATCGGGGGTCCACTTTGAACCCCAAGCATATAATTTGCCAGACGATGATTATTGCAGCCACTTCGAAACGACGCCTTTCACGTTAATAGATCGTATGCATTGATTGGTACACCAAATGGTAGGGAAGGGGTTCTTTAAGGGATTGGATACACCAATGATAGCAAAAATCTTAGCTTAGTTAATGGGATTTAGAAAGACGGACAGACCGAGACGAGTACCCGAGTAAGTGCTAATAAGTTTTTAATCTATTATTAACTTGTTAACAGCTGGGGGCCCCGAATTCGACCGCCCCTGATAAGGATAAGTTCGAGTGTCCAATTGAAATCGCTTGTCGCCACTGAGCTCTCATTCAGTCGCTGGAGAGCCGTTGAAAAGGTTGATTGTGGTCGGTCCGATCCGTAGCGGAAAATATGAAAATTGAATGGGCTCCTCTCAAAGTCCCGCCGCGCCGGCGTCTGCAGACCCTAGTCACGCTTTTGATCACGTTCACGTGCTTCATTCTGTCAATAACTGCCATTCCGATTATCGTGGCTTCGCTGGTAAGGCAATAGATGTTTTTTTCGTTGTCATAGCTATCATTGTTTAGATAATTATCTGAAACCACTCCATTCAGATCTATGGTGGTCTCATTTTGCGTAGCTTGATACTCGTCTACTTGGTCTACATACTCTACGATCACAAGCGAAACAATTCTGTAATAGATGGAAATGGGTAAGTGTCGATCGTCCACAACAGCCGTTTAAGATACAATAATCCCATTGAAAACCTCCCTTAGCTGGCTGTTGAACCGCTCTAATCGCCTGTATCGGCACTATCGCAACTACTTTCCCGTGGAACTGGTGAAAACAGCCGAGCTGCCACCAAACAAAAACTATATCTTGGCTAGCTTTCCGCACGGCATACTCGGGTAAGAATGTCGACAGATAGCCAATCTTATCGAACCACTCCAGTGACGAAACGCACTATGCATACATACAATAAATATGTACTGATCAAAATAGAAATGGAATCGGCATCAACATGGGCCTGGATATCTCACGGTGGCTCGAACTGTTCCCTAAGATCCGACCGAAGGTGGGCACTCTGGATCAGAACTTCCTGATACCTATTGGACGTGAGGTGCTGCGCTCTTGGGGCCTGGTGTCGGTGTCGAAAGCCTCCCTTAACTATTTGTTAACCAAATCGAATGATCCGAAGCATGTGGACAATCGCGATGGCTTCACATCCAATGCGGTGGCCATACTTGTGGGTGGCGCCCAAGAGGCCATGGACTCGCATCCAGGGCAATACATTGTGACCCTAAAGAACCGCAAGGGATTCGTCAAAATGGCCATACGAACGGGGTGAGTAAATGTAGGAAGTGCATGCTTAAATATGGAACTATGCTACCTCCATTTTAATGCAGATCACCGATCGTTCCGACGTTTTCCTTTGGGGAGGTGGATATATTCGATCAGGTGCCCAATCCCCCGAATTCCCTGGTCCGCCGAGTGCAGACTGCGGTGAAACAGCTTACGGGTATATCGCCTCTGATTCCAGTGGGTCGTGGCATCTTCAACTATTCCTTTGGCTTCCTGCCAAATAGACGTCGCATCGTACAAGTTGGTGAGTATCAAGTGGGATTCAATTGTAGGGGAATGCTTGAACTAATGTATTGAATTTACGCAGTGGGCGCCCCCATCAATGTGGTGAAAAGTGATCAGCCTGATGCCGCCTATGTGGACAAGGTGCATGGCCAGGTCATGGAGGATCTGGAAAAGATGTTCGAAAAGTACAAGAAGAGATATATTCCTAACTCAAAGAACACCAGGCTGGTCATCCATTAAACGGGAAAATGTTCTATAAGTATGTCGACGAAATGTGATCTTAGTTCCACTTGCATTTAATATAAACCTAAATTCGGTATTGTGCTTAAATTCGAAATGAAAGGTGGGCGCGAACTAAATCGAAGAGCTGCCATCCCTGGGTGATGGGGAGAACTTAACTGGCGGTGTAGGATAGATTTTATGATGGCAGGGTGATTCGGTAGTTTAAGGAGGGTTAATTGGGAAAAAAACACCGGCATTTTAAGTAAAACGGAGGGCAAAGCAAAAACACGTCTGGTCACTGCAAAATGTAAAAAAATCTACGAATAAGTTCCTCTAATCGCACAAAAATATCACCGACAAATATATTATCAGCACATCGCGGCATATATCGATGTATTGTATCAATACAACCCATCCCTAATTGGTGGTTGCATCATTTACGGTATTCTGTTCCATATATTTTGACATCGAAATTGAGTTGAAGGTTATTTATGAGTCATTAATCTTTTTAATTTGCATTCATATCCTTGTCAATCCTTCACTTTCCAAAAATGTATCTTTGTCGCGCACTACTTCTATTCAGTCGATAGTATCGATGGCCGAACTTGAATCGGGTAAGGTTCTCTTTGAACCGGTAGGCAACAATGAGCAATTTCCCTTACGTTTCATTTGTTTTTTTAGACTAAATACAATAAAAGCAAGTATTTAAAATAAACCAGTCAAATAGAAAATAATCTCATTAATTGGATAAAACTATGTGGGCAGGGCTGAAAGATTTATCTAGCATGTATATTCCACAGAATATCAAAATCGAGGAATCTGGTTTCCAATCCTTGATGGAGAACGATTAACCCATTGTAGATCAACGGGGTATTTTAATATTCCACCGAATACATTTTTTAAGTTCAGAGGAAAGATGGTATGAATAAAAGCAAGTATTTAGAATAAGTCAGTTAAGTAGAAAATTAATTCAGCAATCGTATAAAATTATGTGGGCAGGTCTGAGTGATCTTTCTTGCTAGTAATATTCCACGGAAAATCAAAAACGAGGATTATGTAACATAGAACTTGAATTCGCCACTCGATAGTGTTGAATAGAATGATTAAAAAAATTGATACTATCGATAGTGCAGGGCTTCTTTAAATTTCTTGGAAGTAGCGAACATGATTTCCAGTAAAACGGCAGCTTGATCTGCATAGAACTGCGAACGAAATCCTTATTTTGTATATCGGGGATGGTGGCATTGCTGAGCGATCTTAAAATATCAAAAGCCTTTTTTTTATTTCTCTAGCAAAAAAAGCAGACCTACCTGCCAACAGGTGAGCATTGATCTATTTATGCGATCGTGCTACTTTCAAAAGCCCTAACTTCAAATTTTCTTGGCTCAAGCAGTCTGAAGAATGTGACATGCCTTAACCATTGTCGAACTCGCATTGTCAGTTACAATAACACCCAGAACATTTCGCAGTGAGTTGGCTATGTTTCTGAATGAATAAAGGGATCTTCAAGTTTTTCGGTTGACCCCACTGCACTTTTCAAAATCAAATCAGAGATGGGGAAGCGACCGATAAGAGCTCAATAGTATCATGAAAAGTAGCAAAACCATCGATAGTATCAACTAGCACCAAAACATCGATACTATCGATAGTGCCATCGATGGTTTGACACCTATAATTTGTTGCTGCCAAAGTGAATGTGCTTATAAAAAAAATAGTAATATTTAACAGCATTGTGTGTGTGTCGGACAATCGGCGATTAGCACTTTTGTCCCCTAGCGCAGTTGACAAAAAAAACTGTCACCCAATTCCCAATATCAAGTTACCCATCACATCATTTTGGATATGTACATACATAGCCCACGAAGGGCAGAGCAGAATAAAATTCGTGGCCAACAAGAGTGGTGTCAATCGCTGTAATTTTGTGAAAATTCGGAGACCGTCTCGGTGATATCGTAATAACAAAAGGCAATAAATAGAAAGAGAAAAATCTGATTGAAAACCAGAGCCAGCGCTACTGCTGCTGCGAGCGAGCGAGTGAGTGTGTGAGCGAGTGAGAAAGATATGTATTGCATTTGCATTTCGTTGTGTGTGTCCGTTGTCGTCTCTTTCGACTCTGTTCGGTAAAAGTCGGCCTTTCCACCGAAACCACTTTGTGCGTGAAAATCGGAAAGGAAAAGAAAGGAGAAAAATTAAATAATAATAATGTGTTACATCGATGGAAAGAGTCTGCGCTGATAAAGCACTGTGCCTGACTCCCCGAAACACCAAAAGAGAGCAGCAGCAGCAAACGCCTAAACACTTCTTCGCCTCGGTCCGATCGGAAATTTCATTTTATTGGTAAGTATAAGAAGAGAGCGCCTCACCGCTCAGCGCCGCGCCGCTCTGCTCCGCGCAGTCGGACGGATGGGATGGCGAGTCGGGGCAGCCAGCGCCAGCAAATCAATACTTTAAGGGGCTGCCATTCCGTTTCGTTAGTTTTTCTTTCCCATTCGTTGGCAGTACCAGCCCCCGCCTTGTCCGCCAGCAACACCGCCCCCGCTTCCGCCCAGCTATAAAAGCGCTGCTGTGTGTTTGTGAGTGTATGTGTGTGTGTGTGCTCTGTAACAACGAGTACAATTTTCTGCACATACGAAAAAAAGAAAGACCGAATAAAGAAAGAAATTCACATTAATTTATGTACAAGTGTCTCCCTCCGTGTCCATCTCTGTGTACGTGTACGTGTGCGTGCGTGTGAGCGGTGCGAGTGTTTTGCGTTAATTTTTAAAAAACAGTTGTTTGGCAGAAAGGGAATTTTCGGTGCTTGTATTTTTAGACCCCAAGCTCCCGTACTTAAATTATTTATAACCCACTCGAACGTTTCCACGCAATGATTTACGCGATAAACGCTTACAAAGCATAAGTGTTCCCAAAACGAAACCCATTGGGGAAATGTAAGTTTACATATGCACATATCTACTATATCTACTGACGTTTCTATATACTTGCTTACGTATGTACGTCAGATATATATATACATATGTATGTACCAATGTATATCGGGTGGGCGTGTGACGACCCGACCCGACCCCATCCTGCTTATCCCACAACCATTGTTCCGACTATTGAAAAAACCCCGAATTGATGGGATAAATAATTGATTGACCCTTAAATTCTCCGTATTCAGATACGGGGGCGTGGCCAGGAAAAAAGACACAGCTGTTTCGATTGTAAATCCATCTATTTATCCAAAAAAAAAACAAGTACCATTTCCAAAAAGAAGAGACGAAAAGTCTGCAAAGAACAAGGAAAACCAGTTTTGAGCCAAGTGTATCAAAGTTAACACATGAATACAAGTGTAAACCATCGAAAAAAGTTATTAATATTAAGATTAAACAATAGTTAAATGTAAATAAGGAAAGTAATTGAGTGCCATCTTTGAACCAATTTTGTGTAAGTTCCTTAGATTTTAATTCATGTTTGAGCGAGGTAACAAGTCAAAGTTCACCTCACAATTCACGTTAAGATAATATCTAAGATTAAAGATCCACCATTGAGGATAAGTTCATTGAGAGCAGGAAATGAGCGGCGATGTTGAGGGGATTGTGGTGCAACTTTTGGCCAGCTTGGTGCTGCACGGTGATGCCACGTTCATGGTACCCCGAATGGGTCCGGTATCGAGAGATTCTGGGAACGCAAACGGATATCGCCGAGTGTCGTATAACAATCGACGGAGCCGCCATCGCTTCTGTCTGGTGGTGTACATGCTGGCCAAGATTCACCGGCTGCAGGTGAACGGCGGCAGCTACACCGTTCGGGGGCTCTACTACAGCGATCCCCAGCTGATACGAACTCAGCGGCACATTGCCGCAGCCAGACTGGACGTCTGTCATATGCTGAACACGTCGCCTATTCGCTTGGGAGTGCTCTCCGCCTCCAAGGGTCTAATGACAGGTGAGTCGTGGTAGCTAGGCGATCCGCTCTGCTCATGCTGATCTTTTCTTGATCTCTTGCAGGCGACATACGGATGCTCATGACCAACGGAGATGTCTTGGACTGCAACGTATATAGCGGTGCTATCATATTGCCCACGGACACCGAGAAGGTGGAACGCATTGTCACCCAGGCGGACTTTGTGCTGGTCGTCGAAAAGGAGTCTGTCTTCGAGAGCCTGCTGGCACGCGATCTGTTCGGCACCTTCGGTCGCCGCTGCATCCTGGTGACCGGCAAGGGCTACCCGGACTGCAGCACGCGGCGCATCCTGCACCGGCTATCCACAGAGTGCCACTTGCCGGCCTACATACTCGTCGACGCCGATCCGTTCGGCATTGAGATAATGCTCGTCTATCGCCTCGGGTCGCAGTCCATGAGCTTCACATCGGGAGACCTCGCCACGCCTACGCTACGGTGGATTGGCCTCCACCCCTCCGAGATACCGGCCCTCTCCAGCGGTGCGGTTGCCCTTAGCAGTGGGGATAACAAGAAAATCGATGACATACTCGCCCGCGACTACATTGGCCCTGGAGTACGACAGGAGCTGCGTTCGCTACAGCAGATTCAGCAGAAGGCCGAAATCGAGAGTGTCATTGACTTCCTGTCCACCGACTACATTCCGAACAAAATAAATCGGAATTTATTTCTATAGACTCCTCGAGAGACCTCTCTGCAAAGCTCGTTTAAAATGCATTGAAAATGTATACGAATATTCTTTAAAATTTGCAGAGGTCTGAAAGGCAAAGAATAACTACATTCAAACCATATTAATTTCTTCATATATCTACACATCTATATCACTTAATTACTGAACTTGTAGCTGTATCTACTACAGATTTATTAGTTCAATTCAATATTAGTTTTTGTAAAAACAAATATGGCAGACTTCCAAAACAGAAATTCAAAAATGGCACAAACTTAAAAGAAAACTCAATGGAAACTCTGTAAATATAAATAATCAACAGAAATTTCCATTAATTCTTAGTAAATTAATAATTCTTTTTCAATAATAAAAAAAACTGTAAAATAATTTTAAAGATTAATTTCTTTATAAAGATAATCATAAAAATGGCATTCCAGAACGAGAAGTGGATTTTGATGTTGATTATTGAATAACAAATTGGCAAAACTGTAACAAGAGAATATCTATATTTCGGTAGACGGATAATTTTTAGTTGGCTATTTTTTAGTTAATGAAATACAGACGAAATCTTATTTAATGAATACCATAATTTTCATATTTAAAAAACAACTTACTACATTTTTTAGAATTAAATATCTAAACATAATAACAATTGTTGAGATACAATATCGAATGTCCGAAATGGACTATTCCGACTTGCTCGATAAATACATCGAATGGCACTTTAAAATGTCCCCTATTTCCGCAGTGGCCAAGGAAAACGTAAATTATGTGTAGAATTAGGCTAATTATAATATGTAAGGGATTCAAGTGCATATAAATGTATAGTCCGAGTTTTCAAATAGTTTATAGGTATTCATTTCGGTGAAGATATGTGCAATCAATAATGGATTGTTATAAGCCTAACTTTGATTTGCAATGAAGTTAATGTATTTTTGTATCCCCACTGTATTTGCAGATGTTAAGTAGCTCCACGGATGACAGGAACCGCCTGGCATTAGGATAACTTTAGGAGGAGAAACAATATAGACTCACCGGCAAGTACTCAAGTGCAGTTCCGAGGTAGGGGCAGGAGAGACGAGACGAGACGCCCGATTGAATCTCACGATCGTTGTGGACGTACCAAACCCAGCAGGACCTGCACGGACCTCAAGATTACTCATTACTGAGCCATAGGCAATTTGGATTTGGTAGAAATATGTCTACAGCAATGCGAACCACACTGCAGCCAGTTCCTGAAGCCCTGCCAGCCGAGAGCGTTTCAAATGGAACCGCAAGCACCGTTGCCGCGCCATCGACCACCACGTCGAGTGCCACTGCGACGCCTCCCCTGGCGGCCGTCTCAAGCACAACCACCTACGCCACCAACTCGATCAGCACATCATCGCATTCTGTCAAGGATCAGCAGCAACAGCAACAGCATGATTCCGCCAATGCCAACATTGTTTCACTGCCACCAACGACAACCTCTGTAGCCAGCACGACGGTGATGCCCATCGTAACGTCCTCGAATGCGGCAAGCAGCAACAGCCCTGCGGCTGCGCCCACGCCCACAGTCCCGGCCAGCCCCGCACCAGGCTCGGTGACATCCACGCCAGCTCCCGTGCCTGTGTCGGTCTCCGCTGTATCGACCACGGCAAATACAAACCACTCGCACCAGCACAGCCATCAGCACCACCATCACGTGGCCAACAACATGACTACGGACGGTGCCAGACTCTCAAGCAATAACGCCACTGTGGCGGCCTCCGCGATCAACCACCACCACCACCACAACTCAGGCACCGGCGTGGGTTCGGCCGTGCCTTCCTCCGTCAACAAGAACGTTCTCAGCACACACTCTGCTCACGCCTCTGCCATCAAGCAGCGAACCGCATCCGCCAAGGTGAGTCCCGTCCCCAATTGATCTGCGTATCTTTCTGTGGCTTTAGCTGTATCTGTTACCCGTCCAGAACTACACATGTTCACTAGCATCCAGAATCCATCTACTCGTTCGACCTTCTCCCTGTTACTCAGAGTATCGTTGGCTTGGGTCATTCCCTGTAGTGTCTAATTGACTTATTACAAGTCAAATGTCCTGTACTCTCGTTGGGAGGCGGAATATATCTTACCTACTTGTATGAGTAGAACAATCTATTGGGTTTGTCGGATTTAATCATTTGTGAATGTATCATGGAACATTCGGCACAGATTGGGAGAAACTGTCTGCTGTACGGGTCCATTGTGGGAGGCCCTTGTGAACTCATTACCAAATAGTACTCGTATATGTTCTCTGGTGTCCTATAATCATATTTCAGCTGCATTAACAAGCTCTTCAAAATTAAAATACTGGGAAATGGGAATTTAAAATGCACTGGGATTATTTTCACTGTTTCTTGACAACTATATAATATTAGAGTATTGAGAATTTAGTACCAACTGACAGTGCTGGGAAGGATTAAAAATTAAACAGAAAAGTGTTTGGAATAATTAAATGTGAACCGAAATACAAAAAACTGGCTTCAAATTCAAAAAATTAAGAACAGTGTTGGTTAATATCCAATAGTGTTGAGCAACTGCAGTAGAACCTCTTTACGTTTCAAATTGAAAGTTTGAAAAGATTAAAAATATTTACGAAGGTGCAGGGTGTAGGTTCCCTCGCTGCTAATGGAAAGGCAACTGTGAGATCAATAGCCAGCTGGAGCCGCAGCTGTAAATAGACATATGTACATAAGATAATAAATACCCATATATAAAAGATTGTTTGTACAATATGTAGACTTGCTAATTGCAAATTAAATCGCAGAGCAAACAATCTTTAAACCACTTTGAGTTAGATTCGCAATGGCATACTCGGAAAATATAACAAGTGAGTCAATAAAAAAAATGCACACCTCGTCCATTCAAGAACCACATTTGTTGTATTCAAATCGTCAGCTGTATCGAAGGCAAAGCTTCTTACACTTCGATCTACGGCACTCTCAGAGAGTAGCACAAACTTGTAACTGTTTTGATATCCATTTGATGTGCTTTATCCAACACGACCACACACAACACATACATACATACGTAGATACATGCGAATAAATAAGCTTAACAAGCTGACTTTTTCGATGACGATACGCGATAGGTGGTGTGGGTTCGGTTCGTGAAAAACTAGAATCTATCCGTTCCTTTGGCATTCACATTGTTCGATTGCAACAAAGCTTTCGCAAGTTCCAATCCGCTCTTGTATGGAAGCCAAGCCAAACTTATGCTGAAGATCCGTGTGAAGCATGCCAAAGCTTCCTCTCTCTTGGTTTCGCTATCACTCTCTCTCTCTTTCTCTATCTCTGCTACGAATATCTTATACTCGCATTAATAGCAGTGTATGCGTGAGCATGCGACACACACGTTTGCGTTGTGAATCACCTGCAGTTTACCTGCGTCCGTCTCCGAAGACTGTGCGTGTGTGTATGTGTAGGGTGTGTCGTGGCTGTCTTTGCACATTGGACGAACGAACAGCCGCTCTGAGTAAGCCCCGCTGCAGAACTTTTGCGAAACACAAACAAGCCCGAAGCTCGCCACAATAATAACAGTACGAGCAACAGACAGTCGAGTCGCCTCCACAACCACAGGCCAGGCCACAGATACAAGCGATGGTCGAAAGCTTGTTTTAGTATTAAGTTCCACTTCAATCGTGTGGTCACTGTTGTCGCGCCGCGCCGCGTCGTCTTTGTTGTTATTATCCGTCGCGTATCGTCGCTGCCTTCCCCGACGACGATCCGACGATATCGTTGTGGTTATCGCCCAGCGATGATTTGACTGGAACTTTTTTGCATTATATTATTCGACTCTACGCGTTTGCCATTGTGACTGTTATCGCGCCGAGCACAAGGGTAACGGCGGGCGTTACGTCAAAAAAATATTGCAAAAAATAAAAACGAAACGCAGCAGCCTGCGCTCTCCGGTTAGTGGCTGCGCAGTTAGTCAGCGATCTCCCCCAAGTGGCAAGAGTAATCCGACAGCATCCGCGGTAGAGCTACATACATATATACATAACTACAATAGGTATTACGACTGTGCCGGACAGGGGCTTGAAATGACATCAAGGGCAACAGGACAGCGGCCAGGAGAGGGTGGGATTGAGGGTGGGCCGTCACAAATACACACACGCACGTGCGGACTTGTTTAAAAATAAATTCGGTTAAATAGTGTTTAATTTATAAATTTTAAATGTATGCCAGTGTGTGTGTGTGCGTTCGTGTGTGCGAGAGAGAAAGAGATTAGAGCAGAGCAAAAAAACCAACAGGGCAATAACAAGCAACAATTCCAGAGGAATGAGTATATTCAGCTAGAAAGTAGCTTTACAGCCACTTCATTGCCGCAGATTCAATAAGAAAAGCCAATTGGGATGATAAGTTAATTTAATTATAAAGTATAAAAAAGTGGCATGGTGCAACAAGCAAGAGAGAGAGCAAGAGCAAAAGCAAGAGTCAGAGAGCAAGCTAAAAGAACGAAAGCGGAATGAAAATGAAATATGAACAAATTCCTACACACAGAAACACATACAGTGCTGCGACAGAGAGAGAGAGCGAGAGAGAGAGAGAGAGATACAGCAACAGCGGAAAGCTAGTATGTGTTCGTGTATGTGTGTGTGTGGGAACAAGTAACGCTTTAAAAACAACGTAAACGAGGTAACTAGCAGAAGCAACAGCAGCAGCAAGATACAGCGATAAATAGAGAAGGGTACGGAGGGGGGGAACAACAAAAATAGCTTTTGCCCCCAACGTGTGGGGCTTCATCGTTGTCTCGCTGTCTCTCTCCCTCTCTGTGTCTCCGCGTTCGCCAGTATGACAGTAGTTTGTTGTTGTTGGTCATCTACTCTCTGCATCTACGTTTTCGCCTTCGGTTCGGGCGTGCCGAGGCTTACGATCCACACCAGACATTGAAGCTGCTTCTGCTGCCGTGTGGATCGTATTTAGGCGACAGTGGAAATTATCAAGAATGCGTCTTGTACACACAGATACGGATATGTAAAGTGCGATAACTGATAAGAGCAAGCAGCTCCCCCTCCCCTTCTATCTTTTACGCTTTGCCCTCTCTCTCTTTGCTCTGGTATACAGGAAGGTAATCTAGATACATATGTAAATAGAATGTGCATACACTCGTATATAAGAGGCGGATCAGACAGGAATAATAAAGACCAGATTATTTTGCTGTGACTATAGCTGTTACTGGTTACTGTGACTGTGACTGTGAATGGGAATGAGACTACGACTGGAACTGAGACTCGCTTCAATTCTCATTTATTTGTGCTGTTAATCCTCTAATAGAATTTAAACAAGATGAACTTTTGAAAAGTCGCAGCGACAAAGCTACGACCGCCTCGTGATTGTGCCATACCGACGAACAAATTTATCATACAATACAATACAACACAATACTCGTGCATATATCCACTTCGTGTATATGTACAATACCCCAACTATAGTATAAATTTAAAAAAAAATCTGGAAAAGGGCTCTCAATGCTGACACACGGAATACTATTACTGTTTGGTGGGCATTGCATCTCCGGGAAGAGGAATATGTGTCACTGTTTCATTGGAATTGGGACAAAAACTGCAACAACAAACGACAGCGATCATCCGTAAGCCGTAAACATCCATTCAGCAGACCAGACCATACCTTCGAGAATCAGTTGGCTAACAAAGAAACCAAGCTCACATCATGGGCCAGACCTCGAGTCACCGCCAGACCCATTCGAGCAGCCACAATAACAACAATAAAGAGGAGCTACTCGCCACCGGCACTGGCACTGGCGGCGCAACATCACAATTTGGCAACCGCCGAACATCGGGCCGCAAGTCCACATCGTCGAAACATTACTCAACACTGGTGCAGCCGTTACGCAAGGACGAGCTCTCCCTCTTGCGCGACTCCCTGCTGCGCAATGGCAGCATTATGCGCAAGAACATGGGCGATCCCCAGCGCCGGCCAGTGACGATCAGCGAGCTGAAGCCCCTCCAGCCGGCTGCCTCGTCGAGTGCCGCCCAAGGAGGAGTGGAGGATATCAACGGGTCGGTAGTGCCGCAACCTGGAGAGGCGGCCAGCAGCAGCACCAACCTGATGGCCTTCCAGGTGCCAGTGGACCGTAGTGCCAAGACTGACGACCTGGCCGCGGAGTCGGTGGCTGCTCCCAAAGAGAACCGCAACGAGTTCTACATTGTAGGCGACGGATACCACCGGACGGACCACTGTTACTTCCGCGGCCCCAACGGAGAGTTCCACAAACTGCCCTCGGACTCATTCCACAAAATGTCCGAGGGCTGCTTTATCCGCATGGCGGATGGCGTGTTCCGGCGCCTCGAGGTGCCCACCAAGGCGCAGATCTCGCGCCGCTCCTCCAGGGCCGAGGACATGGGCGGCCCCGATGCCACCAGTGCCAGCGCAGCCACCAATGTGAAGAGCCAGCTGATGAAGTTTCTCAAGCGCTCCAAGAGCCACACTCCTGCCACCATTGCCAAGCTGCAGAAGGACAAGGATGAGGCCCGCCTGGACCGGAAGCAGCGACTCTCGAACGCCATGCGCCAGAAGAACCTTGCGGCGACCACGGCAGCGGGTGCAAGCTCTAAGCAGGGCAACGCCTGGTACGGCACATCCTCCGGCGGGGGGCCGTTGGGGAGCCGGAACAACAAGATTGTGGTGACAATGATTGAGAACGGTGGACTGCCCATTGTGGCCACCAGCAAGGCGGAGCGCCCAAAGGCCAAGGATACCACATCTTCCAGTGACAAGGCACGCGCCTCGAGGGTATGTATACGCAGAGTCTGGGTTTCCCGAGGGATGGGGATGATCTGATTGGGGTTTAATTAGTTTTAAGTTTCTGATTGATGGGCGCGTTCTTGTTGTGATCTTGTCCCCAATGAGCAATCCATCCATTCTCCTCCACGCACAGCATTTCATTAACGAAAATTGTCACCTGCCCTACCCCTACCCCTGCCCTGTCGTTACGTTCATTCAATCTTATCGCAATCGCCACTTTTTTGTCGCTGTTTTCGTCCACATATAAGAAACTTTCTGTGACTTTATCGGTTTTGGTTGGTGTGTGTTCGTGCAACAAATTGAAATGATTTTCGATTTGGCTTACTAACATTTCCATTATTTTGATTATGGCTTTTGTTTTATTTCAGATATTTTGTTTCCCTCCCCACATTAGATTCCTCCTTAGCCAATAATCCGAGCGGAAATTACCTTTTGTTTTTGCTAATTGCACACTTGACCTTGACCGGGTTTTCAATGGAGCTGATATTGGAGACTAAATTATATTGATTAGAGTGGTGGCTGGGTAGCAGCTTTTAGTGGGCTCAATAAATTATCGTAGGTCATACGATCACAAATTCTAGATATGATCCCATGTCTGACATTAATCGAATCCTCGACTATCCTCTAGGGTCTCCTTAGATCTGCATAGATTATAGGGTCTAAGCTGCTTCCTAGGGTTGAATGTTGTTTTCCCAGTTTAATGGGGACTAAGAGGCAAGTTATTCAATTGCCTTAATTAATATAAACATGTGTGCGATACTACATAGATACGAGTAGACTAAAGCATAGCAGGCTGCACTTGTGGCTTGTTAATTAACAGAAATTCCCGTAACGACGAAACTGTAAGGAAACAGTTTTCTGCTATCCAATTTCTTTCAAATGAAATCTCGCACATACATATGTACACACGACTGTTGAAAGTATTCTTGAGGAATTTGAACTATGGAGTTTTACTGCATTTGTAGAACTCATTTCTCGGTTCTCTGGCTCTCTTATGTTTACCTTTTCCATTCCATATATCATTTTACGGAAGGTATTATGGCTATTGCCAGAATTGTGCAAGCCAGAGAAGGTACCACTTACAGTATTCCTTCAGATCTTATCGATAAGATCAAAACAATATCGACTTACAAGAGTATCTCAAGTTTCGGAGAGCGTTTTTCCCTTGTTTGATACGAACTAATTTGGAAGTAAACAAGATAGTCAAAGCAGGAATTTAGTGGATGATCCGAACCGGAGTGGTCTTTCCTATCTGATGCCAAAACTCTAATTTCAAGCTTTTATACGACATATTTCTTAACTGGGTCATTTGACCCAATTGGTTTGATCCAATTGGTTTCAGTCCACAATCTGGGGTGGTAGGCAGTCATGTGGTTGGGATCATGATCATTCATCCCTATAGACATTGAACAGCAGGTTGCATGAGCGTGTTAGATCAGATCAGGCTGAGCAGCAACCATTTGCATAACACGAAGATTTGCGTCAATCATTGGAGGAGCTCCAGACCGAGACCGAGACTCGAATTCGTTGAAAACAGCTCTTAGCAATCGCTCTCGCTCTCTCTCTCTCTCTCCTCTCTCTCTTTCTCTGCTAGCAAACGGTCTCTGCTCTGCGCTACGCTCAGGTGATATCAGCTGCACACACATACACATGACCACATGCAAGCATGCATTCACGCTCGCTCATAACCACACACATTCATAAATCAGCGCTCTAAAACGGGGCTCTCTGTCGAGATACTTTTTTGGGGGAATGATGGGGGGCCTGTTATAAGTCTGTGTGTGTGCGCGTGTGTGTTCGTAGAGAGAGAGAGAGAGCAGCCCACCGAATCCATTCGTTTGAGTGTGTATTAAGGCCGACGTCTCTGCCTCGGCACGGCCGCCATTCTACGATACCTCTGCCTTTGCTTTGGAGTACTCGCACTCGCTCGCTCACTCGCACTCCAGTTGCTGCTGTTGGTTCGTGTGGCTAAAGTGGCTATTGCTCTTGGCTCTTGGCTGCTGAGCTGTCGTTGTCGGTTGTCGGTTGTCGTTGATGTGTTCTGCTCCTCTGCTGTCTGCTGTCCGCTGCCGCCTGTTGATTGTACGAGTAGTTGGCTCTGTGGCTGGCGGCGCGTTTACGTCATAGTAACACTCGAACGGACGGAAGGGACGGATGGCCGTTAATAAAGACAAATAAATCTAAAATATAGCATTACTGCTACCCCTCTCCGCTGGGTAAATGCAAATGCGAAAGAACTTTCGAAAGCCCCGCGTGTGTGACTGATAAGATAACTGCGCGAATAAAGAACGAAAACGGGATTTGTGCGAAAAAGTGATACTCTCCTCCCAAATAAGGGGAGAAATATAAAGAGATATCTAAATATAAAACCTAACTGTTATAAAGCAGTGAAAAAAGTCGGCTTAATTGTCTAAAAAGTAGTTCATTTGCTTTCGACTCTTTGCCTGTGTGTTGGTGTTGGTGTAAAAGCTGCATTGGTGTTGGTTGTGTATGTGTGTGTGTGTGTGTGTGTGTGTGTGCATTGGAGCTTTTCAGCTGCTCACTGAACCAAAAAGAAGCTAACGAACAAACGATTTTTAGATACTTGTACATTGTTACATAGATAGATAGATAGATACCAGGCATTGCAACTATTTGGACAGTAATTAAAGCAACAACGAACCAAATAGAAAGAATAGCGTTCAGGCAAATGAATCATAAAGCGAAAAAGAGAGCTTGGAACGAAACAGCAGTGGCAGAGGGAGAGATTGTGTTGGAGACGGGGAGGGGGAGGGGAGGGTGACACACACATTGGAGCTGAGAGCATCTCAGCTGGGCTCCCACAGAAAGAGAGAGAGTGAGTGAGAGCAACGAAAAGCCAACATACACACACACACACACTCGCACAGGTAACAGCTTACGGCGCAGGTGTGTGCGTTGGCTGAAGCGTCTATGTAGGTGTTTCTCTCTCTATCCCTCTCTCTAGCTCCTTCTCGCTCTCTCCACTAATACAACTATAGCCATTTCTTTCTGGCACGTATGTAGCTTGTGTTTATTTCAGTGTCACCGGGTAGACAGATTAGCTCTTGTCCGCCTTTTGTCGTAAATATTACGCTCGCAGCAGATTTTTTTTTTTTGTTGTGCACATTAGATATATACATATGTACGGATGGAAGTTAATTCATTTTCGAGGTTTAAATGCGCCTCAACTGCGACACGTTTGTGTGTGCGTGTGTGTGTGTGTGTGTGTGGCCAGGCGACAAAACAAACAAAGACGACTCTAAATTTGTTCCCGTTTGCCGATCAACATTTAGAAAGCAACTGTAAAGACCCACACACAAAGACACAGACACGCACACAGGTGTAAATTGGAGTATAAGTAAAAAAGTAAAGTGAAGTAATTAAATAGGAAGCAAAAAGCCAATGTTCTCAAGCGAAAAACTCTTTAAAATGTCAGCCACACACACATCCAAACAAAGAAGACACCCACACAGGTGCAGCAGCGTGCCGAAAGCAAAGAAAATAATCTCACCCAACCCCACCCCCAAAAACCATCTAAACTTACAGTGTAACAAAAGCAAGTGTGGCCAGCCGACGTTAAAGAACAATAGCTACAAAAGAGAAAAAGTCGCGATCTCTCCGACAAGTACTTACATACATGTGTGGAGTGCACCGCACACTCGCATAGAAGACGACAAAAACACAAAGCAGCGAAGCAGCAGGTAAAGCTACAAGTGGAGCTATCTTTGGAGAATAGAAAACCAGCAGCACCAGCGGCAAAAGCATAATGGAAACACCTGACCTAATCCGCGGCGATACCACCCGGAAGAGTGTCCGCCTCTATGCAGCACGCAAGGGGGCGGCACCGGCGCCGCCCAAGCTGACCGTACCCCTCCCTGACAGCACCACCACCTCCAACAACAATAATAACAACAACCAAAGCAGCGAAATCTTGCCGGAACGCGAGAGAACACTACTTGCCAGCTCGCTGAGGACTCCCGCTGGTCCCAGCCACAAGGATCTCGAACCCGATCTCGATGGCAGCGCCCAGCTGCTGCACGATGACAACAACGGGGACGGGGGTTCGGTGGAGCTGCGGCGCCGTGAGGCGAAGCCACCTCTGCCACGTGTGGCCGTCTCCGCCATGCCGACCCTGCACCCACAGCCCAAGGAGCGACAGAAGCCGCCGCGCACACTGATGACTGCCGAGGACGACGTGGGAGTTACCTTCGCCCTGGGCTCCATAGAGAAGCACATCCACAACGTCGAGGAGAGCTTCAAGCAGCAGCAGCACCAACAGCAGTCGCAGTCCTCGATGGACGTCATGAAGATGGAGATCATGCGCAAGCAGAGCAAGCGGTACGGCGAGACGGAGAACCTCCTACGGCCGGGCATCAGTGACATGTCCTCGGAGAACGACTTCCAGTACTTTGGTGGACGGCGTGCCGAGCTTGATGACAGCAATGAGCTGATGCTCTCCGAGTTTCAGCGGGGTAGCGACGGCCGAAACTCCATTGGAGCCTATTCTAAGAACACGGCTGTCGCCTCTGGCGGCTCTGGTGCCGTCAAGAACAAGCTGGCGCGCACTGCTTCGGACACCAAGAACACGGACACAGTGCTGGCAATGCGAGCCACGCTCAAACAGAAGCACCAGCACCCGGACGAAAAGCAACCGGCTCCGGCCTGGAGACCAGCTGGGACGGCACCCACGCCGGCCGTCAGGACCACGACAAGTCGTGGTGGCAGCAGCAACAGCGTTGTGGATGGTATCACTTCGTCCAAGCTGACTGCCACCACGATATCGTCGTCCAAGCGGCGGGAGGAGAACTTGCGCCAGTTCGAAGCTCTCCTGGCACAAAAGTCGCATCGTCATGCGGCATCAGGTGGGGCTGCTGGGTCTGGGAGCAGTGCCAGTTCCAGCTCCAAGCGGCGCTCGGAGCGGCCCATTGTTGCGCCGATTCCGCCGTACAACTCGATCCGAACCGAAGCTGTACCCAGCTCTCACACGGGCCGATCAAGCGTGGATCCGCGCTCCACATCTGGCTCGAGCTCGGGGTCTGCATCTGTGGCGACTGCCCCAGCTGTGGGACACCATCGCACAACTCCTCCGGCACCTAACGCGGTGGTGAACCGCAGCAACGTGTACAGCAACCATGTTGCACAGGTAAAACCCTCTCTCTATAAGCCAAGTCTCCCGACCGACCACCCGAAACCACTCAAGCAATCTTGCAAGCCCCTTCCTTTGTACCAAACCAAGCCTCATTCACTGAGACGCTAGCGGGGGGTAACAGATATTTAAATATTTCTCCCCCGTATACAGAAAGAGAGAGACAATTGAACTAATCCATCCCTAATCCTCTTCCAGGGTTCCCCGAACATGCAGATGCGGAGCAGTGCTCCGATGCGATGGCGCGCCACCGAGGAGCACATCGGCAAATACAAGCTGATCAAGACGATCGGCAAGGGCAACTTTGCCAAGGTGAAGCTGGCCAAGCATTTGCCAACCGGCAAGGAGGTGGCCATTAAGATAATTGACAAGACCCAACTCAATCCTGGGTCACTTCAGAAACTCTTCAGAGAGGTTTGTTGTCCTTGTTGTAAAGTCCTCAATGATGGGGCTAATGGATTTCTCTGGCACACAGGTTAGGATAATGAAGATGCTCGACCACCCCAACATTGTTAAACTGTTTCAAGTGATCGAAACGGAGAAGACCCTGTATCTGATCATGGAGTATGCGTCGGGGGGCGAGGTGTTTGACTATCTGGTACTACACGGACGCATGAAGGAGAAGGAGGCGCGCGTTAAGTTTCGGCAAATCGTTTCAGCTGTGCAATACTGTCATCAAAAGAGAATTATACACAGGTATGCGTCGTCTGGGCCATTAGAATGCATTTGAATTGTATTGTATGCAACATTCTCATATTCAACAGGGACTTAAAAGCGGAGAACCTCTTGCTGGACAGCGAGTTGAACATAAAGATAGCTGACTTTGGGTTCTCTAACGAGTTCACGCCTGGCTCAAAACTGGACACGTTCTGCGGCAGTCCACCGTATGCGGCCCCAGAGCTATTCCAGGGCAAGAAGTACGATGGCCCCGAGGTGGACGTGTGGTCGCTGGGCGTCATCTTGTATACGTTGGTGAGCGGTTCCCTGCCCTTCGACGGCTCTACATTAAGGGAGCTGCGCGAGCGTGTACTCAGAGGCAAATATAGGTACTTGATGGGATACGAAATTTAGGTGTATCAGTTTTTATATAGCTATGCTTGGATCTTTGCAGAATCCCCTTCTATATGTCGACGGATTGTGAGAATTTGCTACGCAAATTTTTAGTACTGAACCCCGCAAAGCGTGCTAGTCTGGAGACAATCATGGGCGACAAGTGGATGAATATGGGGTTTGAGGACGACGAGCTCAAGCCGTATATTGAGCCGAAAGCCGATTTAGCCGATCCCAAGAGGATAGGTAAGACGGGTACTGTATACGAAATTCATTACTAATACTATTAACGATTTGTGTATGTGTGGAGTCGAGTTTTGCCTTTTGCCTGCCAATTTATCTTCTGTTATACTCTCTTATCAATGTATCTGCAATGTAATATTACTAATATCTTTACCCAACTGTTGTTGTGTTTCGGTTTTATAATTTGGTAGTTTGTAATCGATTCACGGATGTGAATCCCCCCATTGCGGCACCAGAGCCCCTGAGGTGTGTTGGCTCTGGCAAAGCGATGGGAGGATGCCAAGTGACGCCTCCTCGATCTTGATTTTCGTTTTGTAAATTCTCACTCACAAAGCTGCGGGACCACAAACCGGTGTCAAAGGTTCGCTCTCGATTCGCCGTAGTGCCTACAACTTGATGTTGATGGTGAATTTTCTGATCGACGAACGGAAACCACCCCAAAATGTATGCAATCCCGTTTGGAGAAACACATAGCGTGGCTATCTACGCCACAGCAGACAGCCCCATGCATTAATCCCAATTCATCTCTGTTCTATTTCCCACTTGTTCTTGCCTCCCTCTGCCTCTGCCTCTGCCTCTGCTCCAACAGACCGACCGGGAGGAGGCGAATGCCAAACGAGCTCAAGAGAACGGAAAGTGTTGAATATTGACACGAAATTGGTTTTATCCTTTTATTTGGTTTTTCTTTCTCGTTTTTCGTTTTCTTTTAACGCATCTTCTGTACAATCTGTAGTAAATGTTTTTCGGTGTATAAATATGGGAAATAAATTGATTTCTCCGAGAAGTGAGAACTGACGTGGTCTTCTTTCAATGCGAGTCGAGGCGTTCCACACCAAGTGCAATGCTCTAAATATTGAGTCCGGTTTGGGGTCTGCTGCAAGCCGAATATCAATCTGGTCTGGTGATGATCCATAGCTAAATACCGTTTGTTTTGCTCGCTGCATGGCTACACTTACATACATACAATCTATGGCTGGTGCGCCCCATGCTACACGCTCCCCAAATGCTCTCCACTCTCGGCATGAGAGTTCAGATCAGATCGTGGCTGTGGTATGGGAGCTCCTAGCCCCCAAATATAATGTAAACGTAATGATATTTTGCATGCGATATCTGAATGTAATTCATTATTCCACAATAATCCATTGATCATCAAACCGTACTCACACCTTCTCCTGTTTGTCCTTTCGCGCGATGCACAGAAGCTCTTGTCGCGATGGGCTACAACCGACTAGAGATCGAAAACTCGCTCTCGCAGGTGCGCTACGATGATGTGTTTGCAACGTATTTGCTGCTGGGACGCAAGAGCACAGACGTAAGTGTGGCGGCATTCCCTTGCCTTTTCATCTCGCCTCATTCTTTCTCATTCCTTGTCTCCCAATGGCCTCCAATGCAGCCGGAAAGTGACGGATCGCGGTCGGGCTCCTCACTCTCACTGCGCAACATCTCTGGCAATGATGCGGGCGGCAACGCGGGCAGCGCGGGCGTGCAGAGTCCAACACATAGAGGGGTCCACAGGAGCATATCAGCGTCTAGCACTAAGCCTAGTCGTCGGGCCTCGTCTGGTGCGGAAACATTGCGTAAGTCCCGTAAAGGGACTAACCATTTATCGCATTTAAAGCGACCCATGCTAATCAGAACATCCGATCTTTCTCATCGCAGGCACCGGACCGGCAAATGCAGCCGTAACTGTGGCGGCCGCGGCGGGGGCTGTGGGTGCGGTCAACCCAAGCAACAACTACAACGCTGCAGGAACAGCGGCGGATCGAGCATCAGTGTAAGTGGCATATGCAAATGATGGCCTCGCCAATTGCTTGAAATTGTATCATTTCCCATTGCAGTGGCAGCAATTTCAAGCGCCAGAATACCATCGACTCGGCCACGATTAAGGAGAACACGGCGCGCTTGGCAGCACAGAGCCAGAGACCAGCTTCGGCCACCCAAAAGATGCTCACCACGACAGACACAAGTATGAGGATTATTATGCCTAAAGCATAATAGGGACAGTCGGACATCCATCTAACCATCCATCTTTAATCTGCTTGCAGCGCTGAACAGTCCCGCCAAGCCGCGTACGGCAACGAAGTATGATCCGACGAACGGCAATCGCACGGTGAGCGGCACCAGTGGCATCATTCCACGCCGCTCCACCACGCTCTACGAGAAGACCTCGTCGACGGAGAAGACCAACGTTATCCCTGCAGAGACAAAGTACGTGAGACCGGAACTTGCCAACTATACCACCCGTTGCCCGTTGCTCGTTGCCCTGGGCGGCAGTAGTGTCTTGTTTTCTTATGCTGCATTAGTTTTCCTTACTGCTGTTTCGAATCCCGGTTATTGTTTGCATTGTCATATATATATATATACCCTCGTTTTGGCAGGCACATTTCGTTCGTTAGATCGTGGAGCCTGTCCTTTATAGTTTTGTCTTTGGTTTGTGCACGGTTTCCGTTCTCGGAACGTCTCGGCCTAGAAAGCATTTAGTCTGCATTGGCCAGAGGAGTGCAGAGCCGTAGAGGAGGTCATACAGTGGCGTGGAATTGGCGACAACTCCACAAAAAGAAAAAAAAAAACATAAAAACAAAAACCTAATAGAAACATAATTGTATACCGTCACGCACAGTTCAGTTCTGTTCTCTTTAGTTGCCGTGCAGACAGCACACTTCAAAAGTGATTCTGTTTTAATTTTGATTTCCCGTTCGTTTCATTTGGTTCCATTCAAACCGAAATCGAAAACCCTAACCCATCGTAAGAATACCAAATCAAAACCACAAGCAATACATACCGATACCTACAACCTATTTACGATTACGATTCTACCACCACTATGCACGTAACCAGCAGCGGATCGGCAGCTCCCGCTGGAAAAGGTCATACGAAAAGCGCGTCTGTATCGAGCCCTCGCCCCTCCACAGACGGATGCGTCTCAGTCTCGAATGACCCGCTCGGAACGAGGTATACACTTGTCTAATTAACAAACAAAAACCGCAAAAACTGTATACAACATTTTGTTACTTTGATTATCGGATTATTTGAAACTCAATTACTTCTTATCATTTCAAAGATTGGCTGCCATTTGATTTCTTTGGGAGAATTATTGTGCATTTGGACATTCATTTCGACGTCTCACCTCCATATATCATAGTTTCCATATCAGTCGCCAAGCGCTCTATAGATGTCGTTTCCAGTATATTAAAACTATACCGAAAGCACCCACATATACACCTTCATCTACATGCATACATATGTACAGCCGATGTAATCCAATTCTTCCACAATAATTAGCAAATTCATAGAAAGTCCACCCAGATACCCAGAGTTAAAGTACCTTAGCGGGTTGATAGATATATCGATTGATAGGCAATCGGTTTGCTATATAACAGCGATGGGCTTGTTCTTGCTCCCAACCGCTCCCACATGATGCTGAACTCTACATGTACACCCGAACAATCAACCTATATGACATGTCGTGTGCATGACGAGTTTCGCTGATAATTGTTGTTTTACCCTTTGTTATTGGACTGCTGCTATATACAATTCCTCAAAAAGATTCTCGAATCATAATCAATAATTTAGTCTGATTTAGATGTGACTTTCATCGTTTCCCTTTTCCTCTGTCGGCAAATTAATACCCATTAGCAAGTCAATTAGAGCGAACCGGATCCCAGAGGCTGCCAATAATTCTCACCACTCAATATTTAAACCGAAAATCAAAATTGAATTAAATAATTCGTGCTGTGCGTGTTGTCTGAGACTCGGCTGTCGCAAGTAGTACACATGGTCTGTCCCATGGTTCCTTATAGATATTTCAGATTAGGATTGGAATGATACCTACCTACGTTTATATAACCTATGTTATAACCTATGGTATAACCTATGTTTGTTTAAGCGCGCCCTGGGGTCTTTGATCATGTGGATCTAGCCTCCATATCTATATATATATATATATATATCTGTTTGTATATCTATATATAATTTCAAAGTACTTCGTTTGAATATTATTACTGTTGATTCCTACTCTCCTATTATTAGTATTGTAGTATTGGCCTTTTCTCGTTTGGTTCTCTATTCGTTCTGTATCCATTTTTCGATGTATTTTTATCGATCTTACCATTTGATCAATTGAATAATGTAAATCTCTTATCTTTTCATGTTTTTTACAATTTTAAACATTGTCTGTTTACAAACAAAATGTCTAATTTGATAACTACTACACTACCACATATGTACATCCATTCTCTGTGGCGTTCTATATCCGCAACTACAAATAACACCACCAACCACCTGAACCACCTACGAATCTGAATCTGAATCTGCAACAACCTTCTTCGTCTTCCTATCGACGCTCGCCCAAATATTGTATAACTCTACTACTACTACCTTTTCGTTCGTAATCGTAATGCAAATTGAAAACCTGAACAAAAAAAAAAAAACAAAAATTCAACAATTCAATTCAACAACAACTAAATTCATCAATGAATGAATAATGCATTTTGGGTTTGAATTGAATTCAATTTGGATTCGAATCGAATCGAAATAAATCGAACAAATTTGGTGAGTGAATATCCAATCTTACGTTAAGAGATTTTTTATTGTGCCTCATTTAACCAAGGGTCGTGAGCGTCTCCACATACACACTGCAAGTAATCCTAGAGAACACGAGTATAAGCTGATATGCTATGTAGATTGTATTGTAATATTCAATAGCTACGAATGATCATTTGAATTTTTGAAGTTGTTTGGGTGTACAGTAAGCGATCGCGACCCTTCTTTCCATATAAAGATATGCAGATACAGATGCTATGTATAATTAAGTGTATACAACTAGCGTAGGATTTGGCTTTATTTTTCTAATTTATGTTCGCATCTGTTCGCATAATTTGTCATTCATCTGAACGAGATTCAATTCGCGGCGATGTCAAGGCATACATACGACTACTTCTATAAACCTTAATTGGAATTGCACTTGCCCGACACTTGCCCAGTAATTGGAGGTCCTTCCGAGTAGAATATCGATCTGTTTTGCGAGCCTTAAGAGACTGATCAGATCAAGTGAATAGTTTTTCGTATTTCGTATTCGCATTGGGAGTGTCCAAACACTGAGCCAGCTCAACACTCAGCAAAAGCGGAATATCCGAATATCCGTATACGTTTCTATAAATTCATAATTTCTGTTGTTTCCGTTTCCTCATGCATGTCTGTCTTCGTCAGTCTATCACGAATGACTCTACCATCGCCCGTAAATTGAATTTTCTCCATTATTGTGTGTGTGTTTTCGTTTTCATTTACTGTTACTGTTAAATGCTTATATCCCAGATTTATACTCGATTTGAAATAGTTTGTTATTGTGCTGCTGTTGTAACCCTGTCTACCTGACTGATCATACTAACTATATGCTCTGCAATGTACGATCTACAATGTTCGATGTGTCTATTTCATGCGTAGTTTCTTCAAACTGTAACTCTTACTGTTAGCTGAAATAATCGAATATCAGAGATGGGATGCAGAGAGTCCCCTATAAATACTGTCGAATGTACTGTCTGTTTCATCTGAAGCACTCAAACTTCGTAAGCATGAGTCATCAAACGCTTTCATGTAGATCAGAAACTGGAACAATCGGTTCCCTGCCACCTCCTCGTACGTACATACATTGTACCTGCTCTCTCAGCTTTCCAACGTACTGCATTATGGCATACTACTACTATATTCATGTTCATTCAGGATTTCTTGTATCCAGTATCCAGTATTATTGATAAGAATCGTATCTTTAAGTGCTTGTCTTCTTGAAAAATTTACATGATCTATTTTTATTTTTTCTTTTCATTTTGTTTATGTCTACGACGTGATTGATAATACAATATATACAAAAAATACAAAAACCATCAACTTTTGGTTATCGCCATCTATTTATCACATAAACCAAACAAACTGCTTGATTCGCGCTGTTCTGAACACCCACCCGCCTGCCGCCATCCTACATACATGTCGCCATTGCCAAATACCCAAATCGAACTGAACCGAATCGATATTAAATACAAATCCAACCCCATTAATCGATAAATGATGTCAAATCGATGACACAATCGCCACTGGATGGGAACGAAACTCCAAAAACCCAACCGAACCGAATCGACGATGATGTGCGCCGCCTTCCTTATTCATCATCCGAAACACTCATCCAACCATCATTACTCATCCCATGCGTTCAAACACTCACCCTCGAACGGTTCTTGTACAAACGATTACACAAACAAATATTTTATGGAAAACAAAAACAAAAACAAAAATGAAACAAACCAAACCAACATTTGTATACTGATAAAAACATATTCGTTCCCTGAAATGCGATTCATTGGATTTGAATGTACTCCGACGAACCGATTCGAAACTGATTTGATTTCCATTCATACCTATGTGTGCATACATATGTATTGTACTTGTACATATATATAGTCTGTTCGATCGACTTAGAATGGCATCGGCTGTTAAATCAAGCAGACACTTTCCAAGGAATGTTCCATCACGTTCAACCTTTCACTCTGGTGAGTTTTCTGTTCACTTATTTTTATTAGTTTTAATGATAATAATTTAATTTTATCCACAACTACTAAACCCAACCCAACCCAAGCCACCGAAAACTAGGCTACTTAAAACCCGCATAGCTATCTATCGACTAATCGTAAGATTATCGATAGCTGAAACGATAACTGTTCTCATTATGCATCCGATTCCGATTGAATCCCGCACTGCACCTCCACATCCACACCCACAGCCATATCCATATCAATACCCACACCCAAACGCGCATCGATTTTTGTTTCAGTTTTCAGTCGATTATCTTGTTTCCTATCGACTATCGATCCATTTAGCTGAATGTTAATTTGTGTTATCGTACGGTATAGTACCGCACCACATCGCTTATGATTTGCGTGTTCTGTTGCACACACACCTTCTTCCATGCACGTTTGTTTGTACCACGTATGCCTTCTGTACTTGAACCTATCCCGAATGACCACTGCCTAACCCATACCGCCTCCCCTGTACATATCTTTGTGTGTTTGGAAATACGAATGGAAAACTATTCATAGCAACACGAAATGTTCAACGATAGATAGAAATAGAGACATTTGTTTGTCCACATTCAGCTACCGCGGTACCCAAAAAAACACTAAAAAAACAAAACAAAACAGAAATAAAGAAACTAATGTTAACTACCATTTGGCGGACGTCCCATGGTGCAAAGTGCACTGGGAGAACTGTTGCCCAGTGCACTTTGTGTCGACAAATGGGGCATATTTATGTTCTAGAATGTACATACATATAAACATCGTAACGATCTTGTCTTATAATGTACAATATGTACATCAGTATGAATAAGGAATTATCCAGCTCGTAGATTGTGTCTGTGTGCCGTGTGATGTGTGCTGCACAAGTATGATCGCTGCTAACCGATATGATCGTTGCTATCCACAGGTCAAACCAGAGCTCGAAACAACACGGCGCTGGAATACTCGGGCACAAGTGGCGCCTCCGGCGACTCCGCCCATCCGGGGCGTATGAGCTTCTTTTCCAAACTCTCCTCACGTTTTAGCAAACGGTAAGTACGAACCAAACCAAAATATATGTCACTCGAAATGCCAATTTGATTTCTTCAGTTAATGGAATATAAGAAGAAAAGCAAATGCAAACTGAAAATTTGAATTTGTTTACTTTTATCGTTTTTAATTTCCTTCCTTTTATAAATACATAATTTATTATTTTTCGTTTACGTGTTTATTTATTCTGTTTTCGTTTGTTTAATTTTTCCTTGTTTTTCATTTTATGTTTCATGTATTTTTGTATCATTTAATTGCATATCTGCAGCGCACACACCCGTGGGTATACACTATTCAAATATGTTTATGATCCTGGGTGTGTGTGTTTATGTTCTGTACTGTACCAAGTCCATTCTGCATATCAATTCTGTCCAGAACAGTTTTTGCTCACCCAAGCCAGCTACAAATTATCGCTAAAAAAAAAAAAACGCATTAAGCGCAGACTACAAATAAATATTTGTGGGATATATGGATCTTGAAAACAATTCAAACGTTTTTCCGATTTAACGATAGGATTCATAGTACTTTTATGAAAGAAGGACATGCTTTGGAGTCAATGATACAGACAGCCGGACAGGGAGACGGAGAAAGACAGAGGACAGAGCCCGTGTAATAAATTGGTTTGAAATCGGCTTAAAATTATCTGGTACAGCTACTGGTACTGGTACTGGGAAATTCGATTTTGCATGGGAGACCCCATGAAATTCCACAAGGACAGCTTGTGGACAATTAATATATGATAATCAACTAATTCTCTTAGATAACAGGATCATCTTTTTGGTGATTCGAAGGCTGATTTCAATATGTTACCAGATAATCGTCTAAAACGCACTGTATTTGGCTCTCCACGAGTCTTAAGTATTCATTCTACAAATGCACTAACATTTCTGTGTACCATTTCTGTTTTGTTTAGTGTCAATCACGTGATATTTATGCAAGTTCGTTTGTTTGTCGGTTCACCCACTCACCAATCAAGTATCACCACTGTTAAGGTCCACCCTACTGCACTATAGAAAAAGCAAAAACGAGAAAAGATAGCGAGAGAGAAAGAGCCAGAGCCAGAGCCAGAGCCGATGACCGTGACTGGGTCTGGGACTGAGGGGAATCCGAGAACCCAATGAAGCTATAGATAAAGTCTTGCGGCGATCACGGAAAACTATCCTATTGCGCGCCTATCAACCTAACCGACATTACCCATTAACTTTTATTGCTACTTATGCACATTGCTACCCATGCAATTTCTGACCGTAGGATATAATAGCGTTACTAACAAACAAACCGTTTCGATGGGTGGTTCTTCGTTCAGAGAAGCAAGCGGAAGAGCACTGCAATGCACTCCACTCCACTCCCATTTGGTTGCATGAAAAGATTTGCGGTCGTGATTTCATTTGATTAACTTTGATTTGACGCGAAAGAGGAGTTTTTAATAATTATGAATTGGTTATTTATTTTCCACTAATTATATGCACATGTTTTGTATATGGAATTTTTTTTTTCTTTTTGTTTTTGTTTCTTTTTTTCATTCTTTTTTGAACTGAAAGCCTTTCAGAATGAAAGTATGTATGTACTATGTACTAGGTATATGTGTACGAGTATGTACCCGAACATCTAACACAGCTAACGTACACACAGGACATTTGCTTAAGAACAGACTCCTCGAATTCGCATATGCACCGACACGGACCAGAGGCACGCACTCACTGATTTTGTGGTGGGTCCACCATTGGTGGGTCCATTGGGTTCCGTGGATCTGCGTATCTGTGGGGTGCAAATGCCAGCTCGGGGCTGGAACGACGCATGCATTTGCCAAATACATTTGTATTCCTACTCATATTTAGTTAGCTTACGTACGTACCATATATATACGTACATGTATTTACTCTGTGATCTCCATATTGATTGTGTGTGTGTGTGTGTGCCTGTGCGTGGCCCAGCTGTAGTAACAATGAATGCAAAAATAACTGGCAATCAATCGTTCGGGATGATCTGCCGATGTGTCAGTGCGGGAGTGGGTGCGGGCGCGGGCACGTGCCCTGCTTGCCCGCCCGGTAACCAATTGCTCCACCATAAAACGAAATAATACGATATGTTAACTGCCGAATCGGTTGCAAGACTCTGTATCTAAACCTACCTCTGAAATACAAATACAAATACAAATACAAACCATACATACAAACTGCATATGTGACTACGTGCAATAGGTGCAATACGTCTAATACGTGTAATACGGAACTGAATCCAAATCTCTGATTGACAAGAGCCGAAATGGCCACTCCTGTCGTCTGTCGCTTCCTCTCTACGCTCTCGAAATCTCCGTCACATCTATAATTTGTTTATTCTTAGTTGAATTTATACTTTCAATATACATATGCATATACAATCTATATGCATATAGATATTTTGTAGTTTTTCCAACCATCTATATCCCACGTTTGCTTTATACGACTCTGTACTTGCATTAAATCACCACACCGCTAGGAAGGCTCCTTTGTACTGTACTCGTCTCTTTTCCTTCATTTGTTAAATACATGATCAGTTTAATTACGATTACGATTACGATTACGAATACGATAATGCTGTTGATTAGAAAGAAAAAGACAATGTGAAATGTACAATGAACTTATCAGCTGAAGAGATATTGCGTTTACTTTTCTTTTTCTAATATGAAGAAACATAAAAAACAAAACAACAAACAAACAAAACTTTTACCATTATTCCGTTTTATTCTTATCTGTCTTCTTTGGTTTCATTTCTGGTATTTGTTTTACCCATTATAAATATTTTTTCCAGCCGTGAATAATTTGTTTAAAATTTTTTCTTTAATTTTAGGCCAAACCAGTAATTAACAAAACAAGCATTAACTACTTCTTGTTAATAGTTCTAAAACTGAAACTGAGACAAACGATTCCCCTAGAGTAAACGCGCGTGACGGAGAGTTACAGAGAGATATGATATGATATGATATGAACAGACAGAGTACAGAGATAAGGTCGATTCAGATTGGATCAGATCGGATCGGATCGGATCGGGTTCTTTTGCTTCGCGTCGTTTCGATACCGATCCGATACGAATACCGATACCGATACCGATACAGATACAGAATATCGATTACGATTACTGCTTTCGATTTCAATTCCGATTCCGACTCCGAACCCAGTTCAGCTTTGAGCCAGCCGCCCCTCAAATGAACACCGACAACGTTGAGTTCCGTTGCATTAATTGTGTTGCAAATTTCACAAATGCGCCTATGTTTTATTACAATTATTAACTAATTATACATATACATTTATATAAATTAAACGTACATATACATATACATATACATATATATATTTAAAGTAAAGCAACAACAAACACAAATTATGAAGCCTTTGTTTTCATTGTTCGCAAAACGATGCGTGGAGCTACCAGCGCATGGAAGAACACAACAAATAAATGAAATGAAATGAAATTAAACGAAATTGCAATAAGGAACACAAGCTAAACGCGAGCACTCGTAATAATGCAATAATAATCAGAGAGAATCCTGACTACAGTTGCTGTCTGTCACGGTCACGATTATGGATCACACCAACTACTAAATATTACACCTACGAGTACTACCTAAACTACACATAAATAAAAATATATATATATATTACGGATATAACGGACTCGCGGAATAACGGAATCACCAAATGAAGTGACCGAAGTGAGAGAAAACGTGCAGAGTTCCAGTAGTATAGTACACTGAATGCTAGCCTTAACTGAACTCAACTAAACTGAAACTGAAACCCAAATCTAAACCGATCTAAGCTGAACTAAAAGTAAAATCAATAAAACACAACACCAAAAGAAGTTGCTAATTGTGTAACTACTGTATGATCTTAACTTTTATTTAGCGATACCTGTAGTTGTATGTATGTATGTTTGTATTGTACGTATGTATGGACTGTATTTGTATTCCGATTTGAGCTTGCACTAAATTGTATCCGTGGATCATACAATCAGACTTCAGACAGCCAGCCAGCCAGACAGCCAGCACTCCAGCCAGCCAGCCAGCCAGCCAACCAACTAACTTGCAATTCATAAATCACCCCCCCCTCCACACAACTGCGCCAGAGCCGAGACTCTCTGGGTGCAGGGCCCCAGAGCAGAGGTGCAGCGGTTTTTTTTAGCAATTTAAGCATACCACGTAGCCACTAAAGCCACTAAAAATAAAACGGCAGAAATTAAACAAATAAGCTTAAATTCAAGGAATAACAATGTATTACCACTAGTGCATGCGACCATTTTATTTGTACAGATGATTATCTATAGATCGTGTTATCGTCGGACACCTTCAGTGGCTCGACCAGTAGTTATCTTTAAATATTAAGTTTCAAAGAAATAACGCATAATTAAAACAATTGATAATTTAATAAAACCATAATAAATGATGTGAAACATTTGTGAGCAAAGAAACCTCTACACGCATTTCAATTTTATTTAATTCCCGCCTTTGCATTTTCTGGAATACCCCTCCCATCTTTCCACAGAAGGCATCCCTCGCTCTGGAAGTTAAAACATGTTCAATGTCCGCCCTAAGAATACATAAGTAGGAGGGTTTACGCAATTAGATTGGGACATAAACGGGAACTTGTCCGGCTGTCCGTAAGGAATGTCATAGGGAAAACTCTTGGTTAAATTTCTCATTTCTCGAATGGAGCGGGCTAGTAGTGACCTAATTGGCCATATCCGACACACTGACAACAGAAACTGCTGATCCGAGCATTTGCCACGATTTGATGACGGAAAATAGTGTTTAGGAAAGCTTTCTTTTCGCATTCTCTTGAATGCAGCCTTCCAGCTGTCGGGGTTGCTTATTCTTAGAACTTTTTCAATTCCTAAAATTAGTTGAAATTTAGTAAATAGCTCAGATCCAAAGGTCAGTTAAACAACTCGCCATTTGAAAGGCCATATACGCTTAATTCTTGTCTCAGAAAATATAATAAAAACGTCATTCTTTCTTGTGGTTCGCGAGACTTTTGGCTATTCTAAACCGGTTATATAATTTCAGTCAATCAACCACGGAGGAGCCAGCGAAACCTCGCGTTTTACGCTTTACATGGTCCATGAAGACAACATCGCCCCTGATGCCCGATCAGATAATGCAAAAGATACGCGAAGTACTGGATCAGAACAACTGCGACTATGAGCAGCGAGAGAGGTGAGTAGCCGGACATGGATAAGTAGGATAATTCCATAAATTAATTCAATTTTTTTTAAAACTTTTTATTAGGTTTGTTCTTTGGTGCGTGCATGGCGATCCCAACACTGACTCCCTGGTGCAGTGGGAGATTGAGGTGTGCAAGCTACCGCGCCTCTCCTTGAATGGGGTGCGCTTTAAGCGGATCTCTGGTAAATATGGAGTGATTTTCTCGAAACAAAATAGAGCACTTGCAACACCTTGTTCTCCCCGTGTTTACACAGGTACCAGCATCGGTTTCAAGAACATTGCGTCTCGCATTGCTTTTGATCTACGTCTGTGACTTAACCAAAATAACCATGAGGGGATCGCCGCCGCAGCCCGCGATATTGAGGCCGACACTATCTCCACGGACTACCGTCACACGGCCAGCAATGACGGTAGCAGCAAGCTGTCAGATCTTTCGCTTATGTGCCGATCCCTAACCAGTCAGCATGGCTCTCAGCGGCGCAAAAAGAGCAGGCTGTCCAGCGCGGGAAACGAGGACTCCAAAAAATCTGGATCCTTGCATTCGGCTTTTCAAATGTACTCGCCCTTTAGCTCCAAGGAGAATTTGGAGTCAGGCGATGACATGCAGGCAGCTCGCCTCGGCATAGTGCGTGATCAGGACTCGCTGGGTACTGATGCGCAGCCCAGCGATTCAATTATCATGCCCCTCTGCGGTGAATTAAATACAATAAACGCCATTTTGGAAGAGGAAGCCGAGAGCGTAGAAAATAAAACGAGTGAATCTATTAAAGAGACAACCAAAGGTCCAACGACCACATCGGTGGACAGTGGAAGACATGAAGATGATGTCAGTGGCCAAAAGGGCAGAGGTGATGACAGCAGTGGCAGCGGCAGGGGCGGAAGCAATCGAATAAAAAGGAACCTCAAACACACGGGCAGCCTCATTGTGCGCAAACTAACAGCCTTCAGGCATGGCGGTTCAGACAAAAAGGGTGCGTCTAGGACAAGCACAATATCAAAGGAGCCACAGGTCCCACCCGAACAGCATGGACAGCATCCAGTGGCCAAGGAAGAGGAAAAACCAAACACCAAATCGCATGTGGCAATGCTACGCACCACAACTCTCTAAATATAATAGAACCGGGTCGTAGCATGCGAAATTACTTTAATTGTGGGGGGATATGTAGTCTGTACGTATCTATTGTATGTATGTTTGCTAAATATTTGGGTCAATGCGTACTAAAGGGCCACACAGAATCTCAAGAAAAAAAAATACATGTTAGTGTCCTTCATTGGTATAAACTACATGCTCGCAGAACAATCGAGCAGATGAGCTCTGCTCTGATATATATGTATCTACTTTGAAAATGCATTAGAACCCACATAGATACGCACATATTTACATAGAATACAGTAATTGATAGGAACCTAGGGAAGGCCTGCGGATGATAGGCTCGAATCGACAAAATTAAAGTAAATATAATCATGACAGATCACACAATTCAATAAAAGAATAATAATAAATATTAACAAGAAGAAATCAACGCTCTATAAACTGCATTTATGTGTCGATATCCAGTAAAATTAATTGCTTGGCAAGAAAACGATCAAAGTACACAATATACATACACTGATATCCAAGTTCGGGTTGTTTCATTTTTAAGAAATAATTTAAACAACGTTGATTGACAAAATTTAGGGCAGCATCAGGTATCAATGCTTGGATTGCAGTTCGAAAAACATAAGTTCTTCTTCTACAGCATGAAAAATGCCCAACGGCATCTATTGTAAATGTTAAGACATGCTCGAATACGGTAGTTGGTATAAATTGGTACTTATAACTGAAGATTTGGTTAATTTCATTCAATTTGAACAGTTCATAGAACACAGACGAGAATTGTACGTATATTATTGTTAAGGCTACAAGTTTACTCAACCTATCCGAAACGAAATATGTAAAACTCAGAAGCAATTACGACCGATTGTTAGCTAGTTTCCACTAAGCTCAACTTTACTTGCATAGCCCGAAGAGATAGGTATAGAGGCTCGGGCTCTATGCGATTGTTGAATGTTTCAGAATCAGACTTTTATGTGTTATGGAAAAGTAAATGGGTTTTATTAAAGCAGAACCGATCTCAAGTGAGATGTAGAAAAAGACGACCATTTATCTTAGTTGATTCGACAAGTATGTGGAGGCTCAAAATCAATCTATTGATACCAAAACATAGTTACACTTAAAGGTTGCAGCTACCATGATTGTGAGGCATTTCTAAAACATTTCTAGACCTTCGAGTAAACGCATGCAACGTTTTATATATTTGTTGTTAAACGACAGCTGATTGCAATTTATTAATAAATATTAGAATTAAGCAAGAAAATACATACATGCATACACACACACATAAGCATAAATATACATATAAAGCAAGCAGCTTAATGCTTAATATCCTCACGTAGAAAGCTCCCCTACATGGAAGATATGCATACATAAATCTTTAACAATTGGCAGATATTCAAATATGTTGTCATCAATCAGCGGCCAATGTATTTCGTTGGACTCCGCAGATATCCTTATTGCACAATATTTTAGAATGTATTCTTCTGGTATTTATTTTGTCTACAAGTGGTTGAGTTACGAGTAAAATAAACAGATGTGAAATGATTGAGAACACCATTAAATCAGAAAAATGATAAAGCCGATTATAGAATTTACAAATAATCATGTTGTACGATTATCTGATATACATACATAGATGTTTTAATTAATAAATACAAAATGGCATAACTAAAATTAGCTTTGTTGAGTCTTTCTGTTAAAGTGGTATGTGCGATGTGAGATTTAATAGTTGGATTGAAAAATGCTCAGAGTTCCTCATCAAGGTTGAAGTCTTCTGGTGGAAAATCACCCACAGTCACGGATAACGGGGAGACGAAGCCGCCATAATTTGGAGGACATACAAAGTATACTTTTCCATTGACACTGGAATGGGAAAGACATAAGTTGGCATTTTAGAATTGTGTGCTATGATGAGCAGGTACCTTCCGTTATTCTTTCCCAGTGGTTCATCATACTGTATTCCAATGAAAATACCACTTTTGCCTTCAAGTGGTCCATTGTACTTAATCGTACCGCGACGTCGTGGATTACCCTGCACAGTCACCTGATGAGCATTAAAGAGCAGTGCAGTCAATATATTGTTCCTCGGGAAGGTATATTAAACTCGATTACCTCGCATCGCTTATCAACGACACACAGCTCGGCCCGCTTCTGCACCTCTTCTGCTTGCTGTCGTTTCTTCTCCTCAATCTGCTGCATTTCCTCCTCGTTGTACTTTCCCAGACGATTTTGTTTCAGGTAATGCCGCACTGAGTCGGACCTTTTGTCGTACTGGTCTTTGCTCAGCTCGAATTTCTCAACGGGAGCGTCAAAGCAGAAGCTGGCGAATGTATCGATGACATGGAGGCGAAGACCATCGCAACTGGCATAGTATCCCAGCTGGGCATCGTTGTTATCCAGGGTGCCCAAGCACTTGTCGCCTTTGTACAGTTCCACTTTCATGGTGCCAGCACTCCCGCCAGTCAATATTTCCAGCTTGCTCTGAAGAAAGAAACCAGAATGTGAATATATATTCACCAAAATGTTCAATCATCTGGAAATGTGTCTCCATATGCATAGCGGCTACGTACCTTCAGGGCCGAGATCGTTAAGTCTTTGGCAAGCTTTACCTCAAATGCGACGGCATCATTATGCGAGTTGGATACATTAGCTTTGATATAATCCGATTTACCCAATTGAATTAGATCAGCCATTTCTTAGATCCTTGACAAGGTTTTGCTGGGACGTTGATTAATATCACAAATCACAAGGCTTTTAATTGGAGCTTGAAGCTTATTTGTTGCCTGATTTTACAGCAAACGCGATTTTCAGCTGAATAATTGTCGTTGCCGTTAATGGCAACTACACGGTTACTACACATTTGCTACATAATATGGAAAAGAGAGGTATGGACACCAGGCAACGCGACTAAGAAAAGCCAACACATGCAAGGTAAAATCCACCCCTCTTGCTTAACGTACCTTTCATACCATTCAAGGTATATAGTTCATTCACGCGAGGTAAGGTTCGAACGAACCTTGCAATTTACATTAGCCGTTTTGCCTGTTGTCCATACCTTATACAAATTGACCATTCAAAATTATGAGTCATTTGTTCGGTGCAGGAGAGCTGCAGTCTGACCCTCAGAAATATAACAAAATGCACCGTCTGATTTTCATAATATTGATTGACGTTGATTGATATCGCAAGCTTTTAATGAATCAAATTAGTCATCGGAAAACGTTCTACGGCGTTTTCGAAATACCATACCTTTTTTTCCTCCCATTATGTAGCAAATGTGTAGAACCCGTGTAGTTGCCATGTAACATGTAATAAATTGATGACGACAATATTCAGCTGAAAATCGCGTTCGCTAAAAAAATTCGGGAAATAAATAAGTATCTCCAAGTATAATTAAAAGTCTTGTGATTTGTGATATCAATCAACTTCCCATCAGAGTCTCAGAATCCCTTGTCAAGGATTCAAGAAATTGCAATTGTGGATGAAGTCACACTGGTTGTCCTCATTCGCTGGAAAAATTTATAACAAAAATAAATAAATATAAGCAGACGAAATGAGTTTCATGCAACCGAGTCCCGTTAAGTACGCTTGCTCCTGCGGCATACTAAACCCCATCAACAAGCTGTTCTTCTGCCGCCACTGTCCAAAGTTGAGATGCGGATTCTGCGTGTGCCACGAAATCGAGTCGCACTTCTGCTCCAATTGCCTGGAGAACATCCCTTCGTCGGAGGCGCGACACAAGAAGAATTGCTGTGCCAATTGCTTCGACTGTCCATGCTGCCAGCACACGCTCTCCGCTCGCGCCGCCAACGTTCCAGTGGTGCGTAAGACGGAGGAGATCAAGGACGGAGAAAGTAAGGAGTCACCTTCGGGGGCAGCCACACCCCCAGCTCCAGGCAGCAGTAAGCCGTCGGCCATACCCACAACCAAGAAGATATACTACTTGTCATGTCTGTCATGCCGCTGGACAACGCGCGATGTGGGCATACCAGACCAGGGTGTGGCCTCTGGCACCTGGCCGGACAACGAGTGCCTGTATCAGGCGCGCTTCAATACGCTCGTAGACTACTACCAGTCGATAGTACTGCAGGAGAAGCAGGAAAAGATGGAGTTTCTGCGACGCAAAGCGCCCAAGCAGCACAAATTCCCCAGCCTGACCGATCGCACTGGCCTCACGGTGTCCCTGATTCGTCGCCAGATCGGGTGGCACGATAAAAGCATTCCCAAGACGAAGGCAATTAGCATCACGCCGGCCGAGGTCACTGCAGATGTGGGTGGCCTTCCAGAGGACATCTTTACTGAACCTCTGAATCTTCGCAACATAACAACGATTGCGCAGCGACACGGCCAGCCGGGAGATCAGCCGACTGCTGTCAGCAACCTTTATCCGCAACGACGTTCGCTCTGGATCAAGCGATCTCTGCGTTGCCGCCAGTGCGAGCATAATTTGATAAAGCCGGAGTATCATCCGACATCGATCAAGTACCGCATACAGCTGTTCGCCAGCTACCATGTTCCCGAGGTGCTAATGGTGCGCTGCGAGCAGCCGCTTCAGCCGGGCAAGAGCAATGCCATACTCTTGAAGTTCTCTAATCCGACTATGTACGACATGACCATACGGATTCTGAGTGCACTTCCTCCAGAGGAGGAACTCATTACATCTGAGGCCTTCCAGCAGGCCTGCAAAATTAACGAGGAAGCGGTCACATCGTCTCCACTGGTGCGGGCCATCGGACTTACTTTGTCCCGACAAAATTCGACCCGGGAAGTGAAGCGCGATGTGGAGGATGTGAGCAATGCTGAGATTGTGCCGCTCGAGAGCGAGTTTGTGCTCAGTCAACGCGACGATTCAAAGGAGTTCGACGAGGATGTGCAGCTGCCAACCGAAGAGCCCAAGTTTATCGTCTGGCGCAAGGGCAACAAGGTTCTGATTAGACTGCAGTTCACACCGGCTGCTGATCTACCACCGAACACTGACGTAGTGATGGGTTTCTTCATGCAGTACACGTACGTCAACACAGTGTCCAATGCGTCCGAAAAGAAGGAGCCCACAACAAACGCCCTGCACTCCAGGATATTTATCAATGCGGGCGCCACTGAAAAGGCAGACTGAAATTGCTTAAAATATTTACATATATGGTATATTAATCGAACTTATCTGCACTAACACGCTTTAAGAATGCTGAGCAAATCTGTATTTATTGAACTAATATAATCGTTAGGAGAGCAACTAGTATTACAGTTGGAAAGTTTGAAAATACTGCGCGTGTCTGAATAAACCGCTTGTTCTAATCCTAATTAGACGACACCAGACCCGTCCATTTCTCGCTCTCTTTCCACAGGAATTTCGCAGTTTTGTCGTCTTTGCCAGCAGGGGCCACATCCTTTGGCTTACAGTCACTAAAGTACAGGCCAGAAACGCCATCCAAGTCACGGTCCAATGCTGCATAAATGGAAGTCTGTGCTCCACTCTTGGGAGTCTTCAGGAGCGGCCATATTAGATGCTTCAGGAAGTACCTAAATGAAATTTTGATTAACGGCAGCCTTATTAATTAGTCAAAGTGTCACATACTTCACAAAATTGGTCTGAAAGAAGGCCCAGTTCCTCGCCAGCTCGGTATCCACAACACCAGGATGCAGGGAATTAACAGTGACTCCAGTTCCCTTCAAACGGCTGGCCAGCTCGCGGGTAAAAAGGACGTTGGCCAATTTGCTCTGGCTATAGGCATCGGCCTCACTGTACGACTTTTCGCTATTCAAGTCGTCTACGTTGATGGCCCCACGCGTGTGTGCCAAGCTAGAAACGACGACAATGCGACTAGGGGCCGATTTCTAAAACACTTATATTGGTTACGAATCATCTTTGAGAAATCTACTGGACCCGTCAATACCTTCAGGACGTCCAGCAGCAAATTTGTGAGCAGAAAGTGGCCCATGTGATTCACGCCCAATTGCATTTCAAAGCCATCCTTCGTCAATGCTTTGGGACAGCGCATAACTCCGGCATTGTTGATGAGGACATGGAGCTTATCCTGCTCCTTCTTGAATCTAATGGGGAGGAGACTTATAAGGCATCGTTTTGATTTGTTTTCAAATGAGCTCACCCAGCAACGAATTTCCGAACGGAGTCCAGCGAACTCAAATCTAACACTCTAGAGAAAATGTTCCTATTGTTGGTCTCCTTAACGATTTCCAGACGCGCCTGTTCGCATCTGTTCATATCCCGACATGCCATGTAAACCGTTCCCCCCCGCTTGGCTATCTCCCGCACCGTCTCCTTGCCGATGCCGGTGTTGGCTCCAGTCACAATGAATACCTTGCCCGTCTCATCGGTGTCCTTCCTGAATTGCCCACCTTGCATGTAATCCCTGAAGGTCAAACATTATCAATATAAATCCAGACATATGGTATCAACAAGTGGCATTCCCCACAGTCATAACCAAGTTTCATAATTTCATGCAAACCTCTTGTGGGAAATGATATTTGATCGACTTACTTTAGGAAATAGATAGCCCCGCCGATTAGGGCCGCCCACAGTACACTTGGGCACAACAAACAATCTATGAGACAGCACATTTTGTTTTAATATTGAATTTCTTGTGCTGTTAGCTGTGAAATAATTTTTAGAATGCGAGCAAAGCAGGAGAAACATATGTATATATACTGAGGCATAAAACGCAAACTAACGATGATAATATTACGAATGTGCGAGAACAACGAACACGCTATAAAAACCAAAGCCGAATTTTATATACCCTTAAATTTTGACGACCAATAAGCCTATCGCCATCATCCACCCAACACATCCTCTATAGTTCGTTACTATATTATATAATAGGCTGACCCGGTAATTAATCTGCGAATCTGGGCGTTACAAACACCTGACCTATTTTAATATACTTATCGTCTGAAAGGGTATCAAAAGAAACGATGCGTGTACGCCCAGTGGTGGACCTTTTGAAATCGAGTCGTACAAAGCTGTAGAATTATGTGTGTAGAAGAAGCAATGAATTTCGAAGTACGTGTTGCCATATTGCCATCTCTAGATTTTATTTCACGACAGAACAGCTGTTTATTTATTTGTTTTCAATTATATACCGTTCTTTTTTCCCACAACCTGATGCATCCTATGACAATGGCTTTTTTGGGGTTTCCTAGATTTCCTGGCTCTTATTTTAAGCTGGCATTACTAAGGGCATCCGAAAAAAACCCCCCTTTAAATACAAAATGATCAACTAGTGGCAGGTGACGCTGCCGCCCCTTCAGTTATGATGTGGGTGAGTCACCCGCATAGGCAGAGCCGGATGGCTGTTTGTTTTCACTTTTCTTGCGCCCCAAAACGGCTTTAATGGCATTCCAGTGTAGACAGCGGTAAGTGTAGGACGCAAACGTTCGAAGAGAAAACAAGTAGAAATAATCTATTTCGTGATTACGCAGCACGTACACCCACAAATAGTCAGGCCATCATCAGACAATATGTTCGACTTCAATTTGGAATTTGCGCGTGGCGGTGCCCGCTTCACCAGTGAGCTGTTCCAACTGCTGGCCGCAGGTGGCGTCAAGGAGAACATCGTATTCTCGCCCTTCTCCATCCAGGCCTGCATTGCTCTGGCCTTTGCCGGTGCCCAGGGAGAGACCGCCGATGAGATCGCCAAGGCATTGCATTTCGTGTCCAACTTCCCCCCTGAGGTGGGGCAAACCTTTCAGTTTGTGCTGGAGCAGTACAAGAACAGCAGCCTCCTCAGCGTCGCCAATAAGTTGTACGTGCAACAGGGCAAGCAGCTGAAGCAGTCCTATGCGGCGGCCATCAAGGAGCACTACCACTCCGAGGCGGAGTCCATCAACTTTGCTCTCAGCGATGCAGCTGCTCAGGCCATTAACAGTTGGGTCAATGCCAAGACACAGGGCAAGATAACGGAGCTGGTTAGCGCCGACAGTTTCTCGGACAACACACGCCTTGTCCTCTTGAACGCCCTCCACTTCAAGGGCAGCTGGACCCACAAATTCAACGAGCAAGGCACCGCGGAGGACGATTTCTTTGTGGGCGAAGAGGAGGCCGTTAAAGTCAATTACATGAATCAGAAGGCAAAATTCGGCTACGGCTTCTTTGAGGACTTGGGCTGCACAGCCTTGGATATGCCGTACAAGGACTCCGATTTGTCCATGTTTGTGCTGTTGCCACAGGAACGCTCTGGCCTTAAGGACTTGTCCGAAAAACTAAAGTCAGTGAACCTGGTCGATTTGGCCGACAAACTGGACGTCGAGGAGGTGCAAGTCAAGTTCCCAAAGTTCAAAGTTGACTACTCTCTCGAGCTGGGTGACAAGTTGAAAGAGGTGAGTGCAGACCAAGTAAAGTAACTAAAATAGAATCTGCTTTATGACACGTTGCATTCCATACCACCGCCCCCGATAAATGGAATACTTTTGAAGTATTGTATTTATGGAAGTCTTATCTCGAGAGAATATTTTTAGTAGCTTATCGGCTTAAAAACGTCTCAGATAACCTTCGATATTGTGGTGATCAATACATATTGACGCAGCCTGCGGTTCGTGTCTAAGATCATGTATCACGACTCCATTCCACGGTTATATAATTATTTGTAGGTGCAATCTTATCGATCGCATACCATTTAGTGGGAGATGACCTCATTTATTATTTATTCAACATATGTTTCATACTTCTCTGCACTTTTCAGCTTGGCATCAAGAAAATGTTTACGGAAAGCGCCGAGTTCAACAATTTGCTGGAATCTCCCGAAGGTGTGTTTGTGTCAAAGGTATTGCACAAGGCCACAATTGAAGTCAATGAGGAGGGCACGGAGGCTGCTGCAGCCACTGGAATGATCATGATGACTCGCATGATGACATTCCCATTGCAGTTCCAGGCTGATCGCCCGTTCCTGTACGTCATCTGGAACAAGAAGAACATCCTCTTCGCGGGTGCTTTTGTAAATGCACCAACTTCTTAGAACGTCATCTCTCATTATTAATTTATGTTTTTATATTGAAAGTATTTTTGAAATAAACGATTCGCACAACGACTGTTCAATGTTTTCTGATATACAATTTTAAATCATACATACAATTTGAATTCAACACCAAATTCAAATTCCGTTTATCGCACAAAAATATCCATATTTTCTTATGGAGACCAAGAATGAGTATCGGGATCAGGATTTATATACAGGAAACTAATCAAATGAATGAATACATCTAAAACATATCAATTTGAGATAATTTCTTTATTAATAACATTTTAAAAACAGTTTCGAACAAATTATCATCATATTAAATTCACGAAATAGAGTATATAAAAGTCCATACTCAGGTTGATAAGCAACAAGTCTTCAAATACCTGCAACATTGAAGTGACAAGAATACGACTGTTTTTTTGTTGAACATTTTTTTTAAACCTAGTTTTAGTTCAAATACAAAAAACGAGAGTACTTAAAAGTAGTTAATCTTGTAGAAAATTTATTCATCAACGGGATAAAACTATGTGGGCAGAGCTGAGTGTCCTACTTAGCCAGTAATATTCAACGGAATATCAAAAGTTATCATTAGAAACAATTACTCACCTTCGTTCTATTTATTTGATCTTTTTCGATAAAGCCTTTTTTAGACACAATCTAATAAAATAAGAGTATTTAAAACAAGTCAGTTAAGTAGAAAATTGATTCATTAATTAGTTAAAATTATGTGGGCACGGCTAAATGTTCTATATAGCTAGTAATATTCCACGGAATATCAAAAACGAGGAATATGTATAGTCTAACTTGAATTCGTCAGTATATTTACGGTATATTTTGAAAATGAGACGGTATATTTCGGTATTTATTTGAATCGGGTAGAATCTGTAATAACCGGTTGACAACAATGAGTCCCATTCAATATACACATACCCTGGGGGAAATGGATGTTATAGAATTGTAAATATGTTTGTCATCCCAGGCAAAAACAATTTATTTTCAATATATTTTAATATTATTCAATATTATTTAATATTATTTTCAATATTTCAACGATATTTTAAAGCTTATTGTCTTCTTGCAGAGACCAAGTCAGGATCGAGATCATATACTCATCACTCATCATATACATGAATATGTCTAAAAAATGTCCATTTGAGAAAAGATCTTTATTAGTTAAGTTTTATCTTCATATCAATATTTATACTTTCATATAAAATTAGCAAAATAGGGTATACAAAGGCCTATACTACGGCTTACACGCTATATAGTGACTCTTTTTTTGTTGAACTTTTTCGTTTAAACCTTTTTTTACAATAAATACAATAAAAGCAAGGATTAAAAACTAACCAATCTTGTAGAAAATTGATTCATTAATGGAATAAAACTATGTGGGCATTGCTGAGAAATTTAGTTAGTCAGCATTATTCAATGGAATATTAAAATTGAGCAATATGAACGTTTGTTTTGATTGAGCTATTTCGCTACTTGTTTTTTGTTTGACTTATTTCGCTAAAACCTCTTTTTACGCAAAATGCAATAAAAGCAAGTATTAAAAATACACCAGTCAATTAGAAAATTTATTCATCAATGGGTTAAAATTATGTGGGCACGGCTAAATGTTCTATATAGCTAGTAATATTTGTCGGAATATCAAAAACGAGGAATATGTGCAATAGAACTTTCATTCGTCAGTATATTTACGGTATATTTTGGTATATTTCTGAGGGCCATACTGTATATTTTATCCGAATATCCGCGGTCACACTGATGCCATTATTTTTCGAGTTTCATCCGCAGCCCAAGTGTTTATCAATTTAATTTAAGTGTTAAAATAGTTCTAAAGTGTTTTTTAAAGTTGTGAATGAAAACAGCTTAAGAGGGGCCAGTAGCAAGCGTAGTCCGCGCCGTTAATCTTAATAATTCGCCAGATATAGCTCTCCAATCGATTGGAGGAGTGTTTGTGCTCAATAAAGTGCGTTCGTGTTTGCCTTTTGCAGACGGGGAGCAAGTAAAGTACAAAAATACATCATTGCCCGCTGCGACAGAAGGTATGTTGTGGTTGTAGTTTATCGTTCTCGGCAGCAGAACTCTGGGCGCAGAATGCGAATGCAAATTGTTATGCCATATGATCAGCGGCGTCTGCATTCGATCAGCAGAGGGGGTTCGTTCAGTCTGTCGTTTGTCCGAATCCGATTCCGAATACGATTCGGATTCCGACTTCTAAATTAACAGTTCAATGCACGTTGAAAAGGAAGTGATCCTGCCTGGAACCTGATTTCGAATCGAATTCCAAAATGCAGCTGCATTTTATCCAATTTCTGCAGCTACAGAACTACCACAAAACTAGAAAAGTGCAACAAAGTCGGCAAGATTGCTGCACGTAAATCGATCAATGGGCAAAAAGGCTGGCAGGCAGGCGAGCAGCTACGAATGCTCTTATGTTTAAGAAACGGTGGTTGCTTGGCAGCGCCTCAACCACTGCCGCTACCACCGTCTCCACCCCTAGCCCGACCCCGACCCCGAGCTCGAGTCCTAGCCGTAGCCTGTCACAATTTGATTTAGGCACAGCGCCGCCGTCGTTTTGGTGTCGTGGCTGCCGCTGCATTTGCATGCATGCAGTGTCAATGCAGCTACAGGCAGCACGTTGTTTTCCATTCTTGCTGAAGGTCTGCACAATTGCCAAACAAAGAGACACCTCTCCCCTATAAAAACATTGCTTTGTCCCTGCGTATCTCATGAAAAATGTTACCTCTATTGCAGCTGCACTCGCTCATCCGGCTAGAATCGCTAGCATCGCTCTCCGAGGAGCTCCCGACGGAAGCCAAGCCCCAACATGCAGCACAATGTGCACACCGCCAGACCGGCGCCCCACATACGCGCCCATCACCACACTCACGGCCACACTCACATGCAGATGCATCCAAGCTTGGAGCAGCATCTGGCAGCCGCGGCATCAATGGCCGGCGCTCCCCAGATGCAGCAACAACAGCAGCCGGCTCCACATCGCGATCATCATCATCCACGGTAAACATTCTGAGCTAGAGTTCAAGTTGGAACTATCTGAGGTCCAACCCTTGATCGGCCCCAGCAGCGTTGCTGCTTGCCTTGCCTCGGCTCGCCTCGCATCGCCTTGCCGGCAAGTCTAGGCTTTATGCGATGCGGCAATTATGTTAATTCCTGTCACTGACAATCGGTGTGAGACTCATCATCCCATTTTCTCAACTCATAAATTATAATTTCAGTGGCTCTTTGTTCTTTCGTGCTCAGCATGACTTCCGCTTGATAACGGGTTTGAGCAGGAGCAGGAGCAGCAGCAACTGGGCTGCAATTATCCTTGACGTTCGTGAGGATCGTTCGGATTTCTCGGATCGCTTTCTGGTCTCCCTTCGTCTTTGTATTCTTACCGATCATATGTTTTGCCTCAACTTCAACTGAACTTTTCGTCCTTTCTTCAGTTGCGTTTTGCCTGGCACTCGGATCGCTCGCTCATGAATTTACGGGAAACAGCGCGTTAACGGTCTCAGTTCTTAGCGTACATTTCAGTACGTCATGAAATTCGCAAGTCCATGTCGAGTAAGAGGTGAAAACACTAGAAAAAGATCTTCGCAATTGATGTTCTGTTAAGCCAAAATGCCACTGTCTAATGCAACAGTTGGTTTTGGTTTTGATACTGTGAAAGTGGCAAGGTTTCCCTGAATAAGTGATTTCCCGATACTTCAATACATACATCCCGATACATATATCCTTTAATACATTTTAAAGATTGAATTAGTACCTATTTGTGAGTGGTTTCAAAAGATTCCAGATGAATCCTATTTAAGGGTCATCTGCTGCATCCCAGTACAGCCGATCTTTATCTCTAATTGTCCATATCAATGTTAATTTGAAGGCTTTTTCGTTCCGAACTGATTTAGCGATTAAAAATTGCCGAAATTTGTCCGTGTCTTGTGTGAAACTGATCAGCATTGTGTCTGTGTCTGTGCCTGTGTGGCAGTTAGGCCCATGATTTGTGATGCTGAGGCAGAGGCTGATGCTGAGGCTGAGGCTAAGGCCGTCCCTGATGGCCCCTCAAATGCCCAATTGCGAAAGGATGTCAGGGTGTCGCGGTAGGTGCGTCTCAATTGAAACTGACAGTTGGCGAAAAATGACACGATGCGTAAAAGAGAATGCGGCTTTTGTGCTTTGTTAGGATTTCGCCTATTGTTCTGCCTCACCGCTGTTGTCTGTTGTCCTCTGCAGCAGCAGCACCACCAACAACAACAGTGCAGAAGGGGCAGGCTTTGAACTGGGGTGAGGAGGCAGCTTCAGAAAGGGACGTTGGGACGGACTGCGTGTTGGTGTTTTTGTTTTTCCCAGATGTCAGTCGATGTACTTTTGTCCATCAGCATTCTTCATTGCCTCTCTAATCCTTTTGCCATGCATTGTTTGCTGACTTAACCGCAAAGCCATCGCGCTCCATGCCCGCCGGGGCTTCAGCTAGCTTCCATTCGTTCGATTAACCGATCTACGATTGCTTTCTCGATTGCAGACTGAACCATCACCATCTACACGCACAGCAGCAGCAGACGTCGTCGAATCCTGCCGCCGTTGCCGTGGCGGCTGGACCTGCCTATCACCACAACAGCAACATCAGCAGCAGCAGCAACAACAACCAAATGCAAAAGATCCGACAGCAGCATCAGCATCTCAGCACCAGTAACGGGCACGTGGGTAAATGCAACCAGCCTCTGCCGCAGGCCTACAACCCTCTGGCTGGCAATCCGGCCGCTCTCTCGTACAATCCGCTGCCGCCTCCTCCGCCGCCGCCGCACCACATGGCCACCCATATCGGCAGCTATGCAGCCCATCCGCCCCACTACTACCAAATGAGCCAGCCCAAGCCGCCCTCCAAGTACAACAACAACAGTGGCGGCCACTACATCCCCAACAGTGGCACCAGCAACGGCTATGCCCCCAAGGCCATCCTACAGACAACATATCGCAATGCCAAAGTCGCACCAGTCATGGCCCCAGCAATGGTCCCCGAGGCAGTGGTAGTGGCAGCAGTACCAGCACCAACAGCAGAGCTTCCAGAAGGTGTGAATAGCAGCGTCCTACCGGGAGCTACGGAATCCACATGTTTGGAGGAGTTGCCGCAACTGGAGCAGCCGAATGTGGAGCAAAGCACAACGGAGACGGGAGCGCCAATAGTAAATAACTTCAGCAGCACAGAGCACATCGATGCGACGGGCACGCTGCCCAACGAGGACAGCAGCTCGGGACGCAGTGGCAAGGACAAGACGCCCATGTGCCTGGTCAACGAACTGGCCAGATACAACAAGATCACCCACCAGTACCGGCTGACGGGCGAACGGGGACCGGCCCACTGCAAGACCTTCACGGTCACCTTGAAGTTGGGCGATGAGGAGTATTCGGCGGACGGGTTCAAGATAAAGAAGGCCCAGCACATGGCCGCCTCCAGGGCCATCGAGGAGACCAAGTACAAGCATCCGCCTCCGAAGATACGCCGCAGCGAAGAAGCCAGCACCACACGCACCCACATCACACCCACCGTTGAGCTGAATGCGCTGGCCATGAAGCTGGGGCAGCGCACCTACTACCTGCTGGACCCCACACAAATGCAGCCCACCGATCCGCTAATGCCGTCGGAGTTCGGAGGGGGCTCCCTTTTGCCCACACCACCGCCAGGGATGCAGCAGCCCATGCCTCAGCCACTGCCACCTCCCTTCGCCCTGCGCCCTGCACGACATGGCCACAGTTTCGTGCCCATTCCTTCCCCGCCCATGCATCCACATGGCTTTTATAATCCCCAGCGGGCTTATGGGCCCAAATATGCGTCACGATATACGATGGTGCCGCCGCTAGGGCCTCACATGATCCACGGGCCAAATATGTCCTACGCCCCGATTCCACCCACGCCCAGCAAGATCACCTTGTACGTGGGAAAGCAGAAATTCGTGGGAATCGGGCGCACGCTGCAGCAGGCCAAGCACGATGCGGCGGCACGGGCTCTACAGGTGCTCAAGACGCAGGCCAGCTCAGCGTCAGAGGAGGCGCTCGACGACTCTATGGACGAGGGCGACAAAAAGTCGCCCATCTCTCAGGTGCACGAGATCGGTATCAAGCGCAACATGACTGTTCACTTCAAGGTGCTGCGCGAGGATGGACCGGCCCACATGAAGAACTTCATCACGGCCTGCGTCGTGGGTAGCATCGTCACCGAGGGAGAGGGCAACGGCAAGAAGCTGTCGAAGAAGCGGTCGGCAGAAAAGATGCTCACAGAATTGCAGAAGCTGCCGCCACTCACGCCCACCAAGCAGACGCCAGTAAGGCGCATCAAGGTGAAGACGCCTGGCAAAAATGGGTCGGCGAACGGCAATGGAGGTGGCACAACCATTTCGCTATCGGACGTGGTCTCCATGGCAAAGCCGGAACGGCGGAAGCGACTCAATGTCGCCATCAGACCTGTGGAGCTGGACGATGCCGAGAACCCCATAACGAAGCTCATCCAGCTGCAGCAGACGCGCAAGGAGAAGGAGCCCATTTTTGAACTGATAGCGAAGAACGGCAACGAAGCCTCCAGGCGGCGCGAGTTCGTCATGGAGGTGTCGGCCAGCGGAACCACAGCCCGAGGAACGGGCAACAGCAAGAAGCTGGCCAAGCGCAGTGCAGCGCAGGGTATGTTAATGATTGTCTCCGTCTACCATCAATCTAACTTAATTCTGTTTGCAGCTCTGTTAGAATTACTGGAATCGGATGAGCATAGGAACGCAGTCCAGGAGTCACAGGAGTCCACAATCGATAGCAATCCAACAGAAATAGCAACTGCCACAGCGTCATCAGCGCCAGTAATTGAAGCCATTGCAGAAACGGATATTCCGATGGTCTCAACGCCAGTGGGCCCCATGCCAGGCATCCTGATTCTACGCCAGCACAAGAGACGTGAGTGCATTCACCCTGTTTCCTCCTGGCAGCATAGATTCAGCCCTTCTTCTTTCCCAATAGCACCCAAAAGGAAGGTGGATCCAATGATTATTGTCAAGGACAGCGAAGATACCAAGGAGGAGGAAGAGGAAGCCAACAAGGAGACAACGACCACAAGGACAGACGACAACAGCAGCAGCAGCGAGCCACAACCCAATGAGGCAGCCGCCGAAAGTACGCTGAATACATCGACGGGGAGCAACACGAGTGGCGTGAGCAGCAATAGCAGCAATACCGCTGCCAGCAGTAGTGCATCCGCAGCCGTACACATGAAGGAGCAGCTTCTGTACCTAAGCAAATTGTTTGAATTTGAGGTATGAATAGTGGATCAGTAGATCATTCGGCAAATCGTAGCGCAAATATTAATTATTACATGATTTTGCAGGTTAATTTCTCGGACTATCCCAAGGGAAACCACAACGAGTTCCTCACGATTGTGACGCTCTCGACGAACCCGCCGCAGATCTGCCATGGCGTTGGCAAGAGCTCCGACGAGTCGCAGAACGACGCTGCGCGCAATGCCTTAAAAATCCTCAGCGAACTGGGCCTCAACAATGCCAAAAAGTAACTCTAATCAATTTAAATTTCTCATTTAAATTCCTTTTTAACTGCAATTTTTGTTGTTGCACATATGCAAGGAGATAAGCAAAAGCAAGAGCAAAAAACGAAAGAAATACCCGTCCACAAAGCAAACCTAAACAAAATCCAAAAACCAAGCTGTGTGCAAATTCAAAAAAACACAAAAAAAAGAGAAAAACGAGAAACAATGCAAGAAACCCTACCTTTTGAAATAGCAAATTATTAGTTAATACCTATTTATTTATTTATGTGCAACTTTTGCAACCAAACTGGTGTTATTATTTTATTTATTTGTTGTTGAGAATTGATGAACGAAGCAAAGAACTGAATGTAACGAATTCGAACAGATACACTGAGCAGACCAGAACGGATAGTCGTCCATGTCTATCCTCCGAGTTGAGAATTGAACAATAACTAGCCTTAAAGAGACCCGACCCCCACTAAATAAATATTGTATGCACCTGCTTACAGTATATAAACTTAAGGTTAAAGCTGATGTTGAAGCCCATTTACCACTTGAATTGAATTGATGAACAACGGTTTATAGATACCCGTTCGCTGCATGCGGCAGACGCTTTTAAAAATAAATTCAAAATGAGAGAACTAGAAGGATTTCCATGAAGAGAGAGTTGCGGAAATCAGAGAGAAGTTTTGATTTATTTTTCGAAGCACTCCATATACGTACCGCTTGTGGTCAGACGCTTGATGAAACTCGTCGAATAATGAATCTATTATACATTATATATCATAGTTAAGTAGTAGTCCTAAGCATCGATAAATGGAATGTCACATCCCCCGTGCTTGTCAGCAATGTTAACAAATTTCAGGCAAACATTTCAACTTGCCAAATGCCAAATCGAACGGAATTGAGAGATTTTGCAAATTGAATGCTAGATTGCTTGGAATTTGTGGCTGGCAGCACATGATGTGGACAGAATGGACGTTTGCGTTCAATCTTATCAAATAAAATACAATTTACATAATCGTTATAATTATAATTCTAAATGTTTAAATGGCCATTTTTGTAAATGTTCAGTTTTTGTTACATTCAAGCATATGTGCGAACCAAAAGCTGAACATCTTTATGAATAATGAATAGTGTTTGTTAGCCTCATATATGTTTTTTCCCCCACTATTCTTTGCTTATCTTTGTATCCGTTTTTACATAGGAATATACCGATTCCCTTTACACAAACGCCCCCCTCACATAGATGGAAATTTTGATTACCATAGTCTTAGTCGCTATCCTCCTTTGTGTCCCTGTCACTTGTCCTTGTATCGTAAACAGCACCGGATTATTAAGGCTTAAGTTGCATTATGTAAAATGTATTTTGTCTAAGCAACCGCGAACCTAACATAAGCGTAAGCGAACTGTAACCATGTGAAAGGAAGCGTCGAACCCAGTATTAAATGTATAGATAAACGATCAGTACACACTATCACACAGCAAGAGACATTGTGCTCCTCCATAAATACACACACCATTTGTTCATTTTGTTGGAAGACTTTGCAAAACAACATCACAAATGATGAATATCATTGGAATGGAATCCGCTTTGCAAAGTCTTCACAAAATTGATTAGAATTATTAACTTTAACAACAACGAGTAAAGACCTGTTCATTAGCACCAAATAAAGTAATCGAATGAGAATATGGAGAGAATACACATTTATTAGTCCTAAGCCTGTCCCCACATACACACACACACACACACTCCGACAGAGAAAATTGTTAGCCGTGTCTTCTATTTGTAACGTGAGCGTACTTCTACATACAACCATGTTAAAGCATACAAACAACAATGAAACTATGTAAATTTAATTTCTTGAATAAACATTGATATAAAGATGGAACATACTCTTTGATGGAACGAATCGAATCGATCAGAGGTTGCAAAAAGAAAGTCTGTTCCATCCCATAAGGTTTGTGTGTACATTCTTGTTCATGAGAGTCCTGTAGTACTAACTGTCTGATCTACCAACAAACGTAACGATCTTCGGTCAGAACCATAGCAATAATGTTGTTTTTGTCGCGGATATCCAAAATTTGATTATTGGATTTCATTAACCGCTTCTGTAATGTAGGCCACAACTTATTAACACTCACAGATATTCGAAAAGGGCGTTCTCACCGCTGACATTCGATGAGCATCGTGTTCACATCCGAAATACCAGTCGAAGCTCGTAACAGACCCGCAAATTTGACATTAATCATCGAGCAAGCCAAAACTGTATAGATTTATATGATTATAGGCATCATAAAGAAATTTATGGACCCCGCCTCAGGCCCGTCCCTGCCCTACCCAGCCCTACGCTGAAAATATTTGTTGAGATATGTGGTATAATATGCCACAACAGCGTCGCCAGAAAACCCAAATAGGCATCTTATATAAAATCTCATAAAAGTTAGTGATAAATATACGAGTATTTTCTAAATTCACAATCAAAATGCTGACGAGATCTCGCGGGAGGGCGAAGACGAAGGGTATAAACATGTAAAATACATAAACGTTTGTTAATTTGGCAAAAACGGAAAACCATTTCGCAATCCCGAATCAAAAACTGTAAACGGTTTAAATACCCAAATCAAATCAGATTATAATATGCCGACAGCTGGAGATCTGACTAATCGATGACAGATACTTATGCAAAATTGTTGGGGAATTGCGGAAAACTATGATAAATGGATGAGAATGCCGGAGGGAGTTCTCCCTCGGTTCTGCATTGGCTTGGGCTGGTCTGGGGTGGATTCGGCTGGGTTGGGTTGGGTTGGGTGCGTCTGCAGGCTCCGTCTGCACTTTCTCCGCTGGCATTTGGCTAGTTTGAGGCAATCGCGCGATTAAAACCAAAAGGAAAACAAAAAATGCATAATAAATACATAAAATTAAATTAATGCCTCGCTTGCACACAACCTGCCCCAAGTTGCTCCAAGTTCAGCTCCCTGCCCGGTAAAATCAAAGTGTTTCAGTCCAGGCCCATTCCCATACGCATTTGCATATGCATTTCTTGCGGGATGGGATGGGAGATGGAGATGATGCGCGACCTGTGCTCCTCCGTGCCTCTGATTAATTTATGGCGCTGATAATAATCCGGCATCGGTAGTGGCAGCAGCATCTCCGTGTGATTATGAAATCTTGCTTGCCAAAAGAAATCAATAATATGAGCAGCGGAGCGGACCGTAGAAAGAAATGGAATGGAATCGAATGGAGTGGAGTGGAATGGGGTCCCCAAAGGGGAAACAAGACACGCGGGAAGATGAGTGGAAATTAACATGTGTTTGTCAGACGCCGGGGCCCCGGCATCTCCGAATCTGCATATACGAGTGTGTTGATGTGATGTAATGGCGTTTGATTTGAATTTTGACTATTTTTACTTTGATTTTTTCGGAATTTTCTGGCGGCTACGGAAATGGAACTCCGCCCGGTTCACAGAGCCTTAGAGGTATTTTAGGCTCTGGTAATTAAGCGAATCAATGGAAGTAATTTGATTTTGGAAATGCTTGCCTCTAATCAAGCATTTACTTACATAATTTCCACAAAATGTATATGAATTGAAAGCGATATTGGGGAATTTCGGGGGGGAATTTGGAGGCAAATGAAAGTGAAACCCGGTATTTCTTCAGCTTCTTATGTTCGCGTCGCTTGATTATAACATTTCCAGGTGTGTGTTTCTTAGAGTGTGTTAATTTTGATTTATTCAAATACTATCTGAAAACATTTTGAGTAATGTGATGTTTGACATGCATTTAGAAGCAAACGCCCATCCGTCTTCGGGCATGGCGCTGCCTATCTCTGTGGGAATTGCTGGCTAATTTGTATGTTAAGCTCAGTGTTTAAACGGGAAACAAATGATTGGACCCAACTAATGATGATTACCGCTCCACTGTTCCACTGTTCCGTTGCGTGCTCCCGTGAATCGAACATTTGTATTTGTATACGTAAGTATATTCGATATACAAATGTGTATGTTCCCCACCTCGTAATCAAATTAAAGTCTGGGCTTGATCATCACATCTCTGATGGATGGATGCCTCTGATTTGCCTCTTCCTCTGAGCTTGTGGGATAGGATTTGCATTCAATTAAAGTCGGATTAGAGGGAAATTCTATGCAGTGTCAGATGGCACGTGAGTAAGCATCAGTTTGTTAGGGATAATCCGGTTCAAGCTTCAACAGCCACAGATATTGTATAGTCGCCGAAGTATATCACGTTCTTGGGCCCTGAGTTGGCAAATTTAGTTTTAATAATAGTTTAGCCGGCACATCTTTTCTTGACAAGCACGATAACCGACAATTAAGGCCGGAGCCGAATGATGATACGGCGACTCGATAATTTATATGACACGTGCAGGAAGTAAATCTTTGGCGCTTCCACGAACGCGGCGAGCCCGCATGGGCCGCAGGTGAAATAGCCAAATCTGAATAGATATTTATATAAAGGTACTTTTGTGATAGATTGTATATATATATTTGTGTATAGTGGAGCATGATGAATGGCTCCAACAATTGGATTACTTAATTTATGGAGGAAAAACACTTGAGCCAAGCGGCACAAAGGAAACACTTGGGAGCGAGCCGCAGACAAATTGTTTGCTTCATTTATTATGCCAAATAATTGAAATCGAAATGAAAGAATTTGGCTAGATGATTATTTTGATTGCCTCCCCCAGCAGCGCCCGCCCCCTATTCAAGTCAGCAGGCCGTTTATCATCCATTGATTCAATCAATTGCTTCGGACGGACAAGTGCTTGACTGCTTGTTGGCTTTTCGGCTTTTCGGCTTTTCGGCTTGCATAATGATGATTATTTTCGTAGGAGTTGTTTTGCATAAAATCGAATGGGACTGGGGATTGTGAACGTGCGTCTATAAATATGATTAGTCAAATTGATCGATGCCCAACAATGTCGAATGGCAGGCAGCCAGTGTCTGCTTCTACTTTATCTATCGATTTATTAACTTTTTGTCTTTGCCTCAGCGGATTTGTCAAGAAATAACTAATTTGCCAATGAAAGAAACATATGAAGTGTCATGTTCGGAGATAACACCCAGCCAACGGCCAAGTTGAGGACAAAGAAGATACTGTCACCGAGTGGGGAAATACTCTTGGGCTGAGATCTTTTGAAGTTCTTTCCTGAAATTTTAAGCGTGATAAGAAGCTTTGGCTTACCATCTATTCAACTGCGACAGAGAGAGAGAATCAAAATCTCTATCGACTCTATCTCTTTCAGTAAATAGTGAGTGCAATTATTTGAAATTTGTAGTTTATTTTATCCTTTTTGTTTTTTAATAAATACTTGGCAAATATCTGGGAAAAGTAGCAATGCCCTGAGCAAGGGTGTGAGCTCTGGCAAAAAAAAGGGGACATCTAACGTGGTGGTAATGATGGGTGATATGGCCATAAGGGAAGCGTGCATAATTAAAAAGTTGTTTCTATCCCCCACACCTTTCTTTCTTTTGGTTTGTGGGTATATTTATTGCTGCAGCATGCGACAGTTATGCAATATCTTTATAGAAAGAAAGTGAGATATAGGAGCCGCCTATCCATAAAACGAGGCCCGCTGCCCGTCCAACTCCTCCCGGAAGCCCACGGGGGCCCAGGTACCGAAGATGGCATTACCCATGTCGAGGAACGCCTTGAAGAGGGCCGGGTAGTCGATGTTGGGTCTGTCCACGGTGTCGTCGTCGCCACCGAGGGGACTGGCCCAGGAGGGTTGGGGCAACAGCACGGCAGCGCTGAGAGCCGCCGCAAGTGCAACAAGTGTCCAGGGAATCATTTTTCTGCTCGCAATCAACTGGTGATGCAATCGTTCGCGTTGCACTTTTATAGGCTGGTGGCAGTGGCACTGAAAGCTGGCCGACCCCATTCCGTTGTTGCCACAGTTGCTGGCCAGGCCCGAATCGGCTGGGCTTATAAACACGGTCGAGTCACAGCCATGGCAAATATTTGGCCAGATGTACGACACGTTTAGCGCAAAAAAAAAAAAACAAAGAATTAAAACCAAAGCGGATCAGGGGCAGATGCCACAGCGAACAATTTTTCAGCTTGTCCGTCCGCTTGTTGGATGGCGCTCAAAATCCAATTTGTAGAAGGCACAGCATCGCGTTTGATATGCGTGGATCTGCAAATCGCTGGATCCAAAGATCCAATGATCCAAGCTCACATGACACCACCAACGCTGCTCCATCCATCAATCATTTGGCCAAAAAGCCAAGCGCTTCAAGTGCAGCTGCTTAGCAGCGCTTCATGTTAATTGATCGAGCTTTTGTTTAATTAAAATTTCAGATTTGGGTCACACGATACTCAAACTCGGTCTTAGGTTCATATGCGGAAGTCCCAGACCCCTCCTACTCGTTCTATTCGCCCACTTTCTTAGCCTCGGTCAAGATTACTCAATAAATTATGGGAAAATACATATGCAAGGAATCTGGGGAGCTTTTGAACCCGATCTGCCGCATTTTTCTGCCACTTTAGCCGTGTGAAACCCGAAACCGAAGCCGAACCAGAGCCCCAAATGAAAACGAAAGCCAATTCTTCTTCGGTACAGTGAAAACAATCTAAAGGCCGACGGTTTGTTTTTGAAATGGATTTCTTTCAGACCTACCGAAAATCAACAGTGGTAGAAGATTCCTTTCATCCGTATTTGTGCTGGCAATAGGAAGGACCCTTTAGTTTTTATGGAGTTTTCACTGTGATTTAATTCCCATTCACACACACGCCCTTAAGGAAGACAGTTGACAGTGGTCGTGGGCCTTTCTTTTGTTGTTTTTCAGTATTTTTATGAACTCCAACTGTTACTGTTATGTAGGCAGGCAGCACCATCATCATCATCAACATAAACCTCGGCAGCAGCAGGTTGTCACCGGTTTCCCGGTGGGACCGCAGCAACATCATACGCAATCGATCGGGTCTCTGTTGTTGTATACGTATCTTCTTCAGCGTATATTTCGGGCTATCTGGCTGGCCGAGTCTGAATGTCTGGGTCTTATGTCTGGGTCTGGGTCTTGGTCTGGCGCTGCCGCTCTTCAAACTCTTTTGCGGCCAAAATATTTCGATTAACATTGAATGTTTAGGTTCAGTTCAAGATCGCGCCTCGAACGGTTCAGTTTAACCTGGCTCCGCTCCGCTCAGTAGCCGGCTCCTTAAGCCCCAGTTCGAATAAAGGATATAATCGCAACCGACCTACAGGATAATGCTTTAGCCTAACTTCAGTTCTGTGTTTTGTGAAGTTATATACTGAAAGTATTTCTGTGCCTACATCCATAGGATATTAATTAAAAGAAAATAACCCATACGACGGTTGTGCCAAATTAAGAAAAACAAATACAAGTTTGTCCATTTGGAATCGTTGACTCGGAAATAAATAAGGTAAAAATGTGACTCCACGGAGAGTACCCCGAATAATCATCTAACGAACGGCGAAAATGCTGAAAATGACAAATATCAGACACCCCCACGATCATACGAGCAGATGATGCAGTTCGCTTAAGTGGGAGCTACTTAGAAGATATGTATTGTGTAGATCTAGTGATAGGTCGGGGAGCGAAAATACAGCTTTTTATGGAGCTACTTATTTGAAGATTTGACCGCTGAAATAATGCAAAGAAAATATGAATAATTTTGATAATTAATTATGGGTTTTGGGATGAGTAATGCAGGATGTAGTCTGGAATAGGTTAGTAAAGATACAGAGCCTATAATCGAGATGGAGAGTCGTTAACAAAGTTACAGAAATGGAATTACAATACTGAAAACTAAGAGGCTTACAACTCTCGAGGTAATTCTCAATCAAAAAATCAAAAAATTCTCAAAACAGCCCCTCTCAAGAACATTTCCCCAAAACCGTTTAAACACCTTGAGGCGCTTTGATGTTGGAATAATGATCGTAAATTTGCAAATGATATGTTTACAAAACAAACACCAAAGCTCTCCAATCGGAATATCTAAGCGGATACAGAATGAGAGTTCACGGATCTCCCCAGAACGCTGGGCGCTCGTTGAAGTGCCTCACTCTCAGCTCGTGTTACGCACTCGGTTTACGTCATCTGACCATAAGTAGAACCCAGACTCAGGCCGAATTCCATAGATGCGGGCACTTCAGATGAGTGAGTGGCAGGCAATCGGCGGTGACCAGCAGATCCTTCTACCCATCCACATCCCAGCCATCAATTCAGCTGGATGACACTCGAGAGTCAGGGGCTTGTCGGCGCCAAATAGTCAGCGATTTGCTATAATTAAATACCCGACTAGGGGTAACCCGTTCTCGTGATACCTGGCGAAGATTTATGGTTCGGCCCAACAAAACGTGCTGCCAATTAATTTGCAGCAAAGGCAAACTCAGTCGGAGATCATAATAAAATATATAATGATCCACGCATTTGAATTACAGCGAAAATATGTATTCCATCTCATTGAAAATGCCTTTGATGGGTTCATCCATTCTCTTTTTTGTGGGTTTTGGGTTTTGATTTTCAATGCAAAGTCTGTTATCTGAAAGTTTCCCTCCCCACTCCGAAGTGTGGCTTCTTGTTCGGGGTCGGGTCCCATCATCTTATAATCATCATTTGTCTGGCATTTTAATTTTTTCTGTGATGGATCATTGAAAACAATGAGAAGTAAAACATTTTCTTGTGATGCTTCCTCGTTGTCGGTGGTTGTCTGTTTTTTTTTGGTGTTCAGTTTTCGGTTTCGATTTTCAGTTTTGCGTTGCTCTTGATAATGACCCTGAAGCTGTCGAATTGTAAATGGTTTTTGTAACTTGAAAGTGGAAGTGGAAGCTCTAGGCTGTCCAAAGATGAGTGTAGCACTTGGCCAAGTCCCTATCCCTGGCCCTTCCCCAGCTGCAGTCGATATTTGCATATTGAGGAGTACGCGAGTGGAGCACAGGCACTTCTTCCAGCGCTTCTTCTGGCTTCTGTCTGTGGATCATTAAAATTCAATTAGATGTCGCTTAGATAGTCATTATGAAATCGTATATAGAACTGGAGAGCTTACAGTTTGTTGACTCGCGGGAAGGTCGTTGGACTGTCCACCGAGCACTGCAATTATCAAAGCTATAATTATTGTTGGTTTTCTAATTGTTACATCATCCATCTTATGTAAGCGCAATCGTTTGATTGAGTTATCATTTCAAATTGGTAGACAATTAAGTGCCGATTTGTTTGTCAGCCGAACAAAGCTCCAACTTTGGTCCGCTCTCTAAAACCTGAAGAGTTTTTCTCTGGTTTTCGCTGGCTTTGATTGCCTTCGATCTGCTTCTGCACTATTTATGTAGCATAGCGAAATCAATCATTGAGTGTTTGGATGGATGATGGCTGGTCAAGTGCTTTGTTGCTTCCTTACACAACAATGCATGGAAATAATTAAGGGTAATATTTCAGGGTAAACACAACTGAAGAAGGTGAACTGAAGACCAAGTGCTCGTTTGGCAAGTTCGTTGCCTAAGTCTTTCGTTTGAGCAGGCTTCAATTTGCGTGAACAGCAATGGTCAAAATAATAGTACTGCCTGCTATTAATTCAGTGGCAATTGTATGTATCTGTATGTGTATCTGCTGTCAGCACATTTCATTGGGAAAAAAATAATGACATCAAGTGACCTCAGCGGCTGTCCAACCGATGCCAAGCGTCCCGCTGCAAACCCATCGAGAATTGATTGCTCAAGTGCTTAACTGGAAGCGATTCGAATATTTTTGGTGCTCAGATTTGATTAGCGTTTGGTAATTCGAAATTAGTCACATTCTAATGCGGCCCGAGTGTGATTAATAATGTTTGCTCATCCAGGTGATTGATGATTACCAGTGAAATGACCAACACTCGCACCAAAACTGACTCAAAATCGATCTCGAATGGGTATTCATAATTATCTTGAGTGGCAGAGCACTAAGATCGAAAGTGATTCGAAATCGATCATAAATATTCAAAATATTTCGAGAGGCACAACATCTAGATCGAACGGAAATCTCGGCAGCTATTTCAGGGTCAGGTCTCGCTTCCTTTTATTGTTTTATTTATCGGGCTTAACTGTCATTTGATTCCGAATTCGAACCGTTGATGGACCCACGCAACAGTGCCACACAAAAGTCGCTCCCCGGCTGGAAAAGGCATTTGTTTGGGTCTCGATTCGCTCGTTTTGGTTACGTGAAAGAGCGGACACGCCTCTACCCAATCCGTATGCTAATCAGTCGGCTCGTGGTGGTCGGTCACTTACGTGGCTCCATTCCCCATTGCCCCGCTCTCATTCGTATGCAAATTTGACAAACATTTTAATCAATGAGTTTGCCCCGATTCATGGTTTATCAATCAGCCTAATGAATAACGTTTAAGGTGTTGCAAGCGCCAGCTAATCCGAGCTCCACTTTCAGCATGCAGAGCTCCTGTCTGTGGATGGGGCTGCTCCTCTTGCTGCTGGCCGCGGCCCAGGGCCAGGGCCAAGGCCAGACCCACAGCAGCGGGGAGCACTTCGAGGACGCCGACAAGTCCAGCGAGTACACGGACCAGCAGTTCGATCTGCGGCACACGATACCCGGCGAGCCCGGTCTGGACTACCCCATCCTCAGTGCCCCGCCCAAGACGAGCTTCGTGTGCAAGGGCCGCCATGAAGGTGAGTGGCATCTCCAGGCCTCTCTCTACACCACCGATCTAATGGGATCTAATCTGATTCCTTCACAGGCTACTATGCTGACGTGGAGAGTCGCTGCCAGGCGTTCCGCATCTGCGCCCACACAGCGAGATCCCCCCAGGGCTTCGGCTTCCTCTGTCCCAACGGAACCCTCTTCAGCCAGAAGAACTTCGTGTGCGACTGGTACCGTAACGTGAACTGCGACGACTCGGAGCGGTACTATGACATGAACGCGGCGAATACCGTGGGAAGTACCCACGAAATGATGGAGCGCGTCCGCCACATGATGGAGTACCCCATGAAGACCATAACGAAGGCCCTGCAACAGGCCCAGACACATTCGCAGAGTTCTCCGCAACAGCAGCAGCACCATCACCAGCACCAGAGCCTGAGCAAGGATCTGAGCAGCGTCAGTGGAGTACTCACCTATCCGGCGGAGGCCGAAGAACCACAAATTGCTGCAGGACGGGGCGAGGACATTAAAAGTGAGCCTCTTAATGCAGCAAGGCTAGAGACCATCTCTACCTCCGTCTCTTCTGACGATGACGGCGAGGGCATCTATGTGAACAGCCTGGGGGAGCTCTCCTCGGATCCGGGCATCCAGTTCGACCACACCAATGCCCACATCGTGGCCGAGTACCCGCGTGAGTATCACTACCAGAAGCAAAAGAACTTTGCGGAGCGGGTTAATGCGGGACTGGAGGTCTTGGCCGACACAGAGTCGACCTCGAGCGAGGTCCTTGCCCCTGACTACATGAAGCACATACGGAGCAACAAGGACGAGGCCACACAAGTGGATCTGGTCTCCAACATCAATAACCTCCTGGACGAGGTCTCCTCCGATGCAGATCCCTCCGTTTCCGGCTACCAGTCAATGGCTCCGCACAAGATCAAGCAGCCCTTCCGGTTCCTCAGTCGCGGATTCGCCATGCACGGAGATGGCTCCAAGGGTAGCTCCTCGGCATACGTTTACAACAAACCCAAACAGACGCCGGGCACAGTGAGATTTACGGTGAGTTGCAGACGGATCATCCACTTAAATCCCGGAAACTATCTGGCAATCTCCTCCTCTATTTCTTCTATCTCCTTAATTCATTTCTATCTCTCTATCTATCTCTATCTATATAAATTTCGCTACTCTATCAACTATCGCCTTCAACAATGCCTCACCCACATATGTATACCTCAAACCACACAAACCACACAAATTACACTCCAAAGCCCAATGAGATACCCACCGAAGATCTCAAATCCACTGAGCACAAGCACAAGTTTGCCAAAATCGCCAGCACCACCCCATCGACAACGGAAGAGAGTCCAGCTCTGCTTATAGCCCCCACCCTGCCCACAGCGGAGGAGGCAGAAGAAGTGGAGCAAGCTGAGACCACCACATTGGCAGCAGAAACCGCTTCAAGCACTGTTGCTGTGCCACCCTTCCTGCTGGAACCCCCAATCCTGACTCCTGCACTCGCCATCGAATCCCTGGGCCAGGCAGCCGCCCTGACCGCCAGCCCGCCCCTCAGTGATGACCTGGTCCAGGTCGAGGAAAGTCCCGAGGCCGCCGAGAAGTCGAGCGTCCATCAGGAGGCCGCCAAGCTGCTGCTGGCTGGTGTGCAACTGACGTCCCACGACGAGAAGACGCAGGTCCTCAACACAATTGAGTTGGCAGAGAGCAGCCCCTCCACAACTAGTACCTCAACCAGCACCACTCCCGTAATGATCACCTCCACGGAAACGGTCACAGAGATCAGCAGCACCCAGGAGCGGATTCGCGGCTACCGGCGCTACGCCCAGAATCGCGGTAATTCCACTTTGAGACGCGCCAACGTTCGTCCGCTGCCGGTGGTGCGCAGCACGACCAGCACAACGACACAACGAACCACCAATATGCCCACCCGCAGCTACCTGGAACGTCTGGCAGCAAGCCGCTTGCGTCTGTCCCGTCTGTCGTTGGCCACGAGGAGTACAACCAAGGCCCCGACCACCCAGGCGCCGGCCACCACAGAAGCAACCACTACCACAGCTTCCTCCCTGTCCTATGTGCGGGGTGGGGCCGAGCAGGGGCCGAGCAAAAAGCTATCGGCGCGCCACATTGATCGGGAAACGAAGGTCGAGACCGGGAAGGCCAGCTGGGAGAGTGTCCACAGCAATCTGCAGAGGTTCCAAGTGCAGCGCGGGAATCGCATCTACACGCCAGCAACACGAGCCTCCAGCAGCATCAGCAGCAGCACCACCAGTACCAGCGCCACATCCACGACCAGCAGCTATCCCAGACCCACAGCAGCGGCATCGGTGAATCGCGGAAAGAATCGCTATTCGAACTTCAAGACGCAGGCTCCAGTCACGCGAACTCGGGCTCCAACCACCGCGCGAGTCTACACCACACCCAGAACCACCTCCTCTCCTGCCCTGTCCACCCTGACGCAGCAAATCTCCGCCATAGCCTCGGGCTACGGTTACAGCCAGGCACCACTCAACCCACCGCAGACCCAAAAACACACCCCACACGTATACGCCACACAAACAGTCAGCGACATTGCACCTCCCTCCTCTCAATCCATCACTTCGAGCCTTTCTCCCTCCTCTGGCTTCCTTTCCTTCGATAAGCTAACGCGCGCCATTGTTGACGAATCCGTCTTACAGAACTTCAAGAGTGTCCAGGCCAAGGGTCCGGCCCAGTTCCAGCAGCACCGTCCACTGACCAAGACCAGCTCTATTGGCAGCAGGAGTAGCAGCGGCAGCGGCAGAAACAGCATTGGCTACAGCAAGCCACCCACAGCACCAGGTGAGGAGTCCTCAAGGTGAGGGTATGGCACGGTTTAATACCCTCTCTTCTTCCGCTCCACAGCCATATCCAGTCTCACAGTACCGCCACGCCCGTCGCAGCTGCCACAGCCTGCCTTGCCCACCCAACCCGGAATTGTGATTGTCCGCGCTGAGGGACAACGGATTGCTCCGAACTCCGCCAGCAACATCATCGCCTCCCTGGCCACCCAAGCGCCACCCAAAGCCTCTCAGGGCAACTCGTACGTCTCGCTAAACGACTTCTTCAGCAGCAAGTTCGGACAGGGCAACGCCAACAGTGTTGCAGGCGCCACAACGCTGCAACAGCAGCAACAGGCACAGGTGCAGAGACAGCCTGCACAGCAGCAGCATTATGGGCAACAGCAATTGCAGCAGGTGCAACATCATCATGTGCAAGTGCAACAGCAGGTACAGCGTCAGCAGCAGCCTCAGCAGCAATCAAACTACATAACGCAGCAGCAGTACCAACAGCCCTCGCAAAACATTTACCAGCCAAACATCTACCAGCAACAGCCACATTCGTATCAGCAGCAACAGCAGCAGCATAATCCCTTCCAGCAACAGCAGCAGCAGCAGCAACAGTTCCACCAGCAGGCTCGTCCGTCGATACAGACTAATCAGCAGCCCTACCTGACGCCCAACATCTTCGTGCCGTACCAACAGCAACAGCAGCAGCTGCCACAGTTCCCTCCCCTGGCCCCGCCGGCACCTGTGACAGCCACTGGCTCAGTGCAGGGATCCTTCATCGGTGGACGTCATGTGGATCACCTGAATGTTCAGCTGCCTACGCTGGCCAATGGCTTGATTCCGGGACTGCAGCTTGCCCAGAAGCGCAGTGACGTGTCGGCCCATAAGCTGCAGCTGACGGACACCGGCGGCAGGCACACAGCCAGCTCGGGATCGGGCAAGAGCAGGGAGCGGTCCTTCTACTCCGGACGCACCTCCTACCAGGTGCCCCAGAGCAGCGTGGGTCGGCTGCCCAACGACATAACGCAGCAGCTGCGCGGACGCCACCGACGCTACTGAAGGAGATTCCCCACTAGCACTACTTCATAGCATAGCTAAATTAATGAACTATTTATGCCTAAGTTAAGTTAACGATTTAATCTAGAGATCATTTGTTCAGACCCATATTCTATCCTGTACGTATACGTATGCGGCTGTATAATTTTTGCATATTTATTGAGAAATAAAAAGAAAAATCAAAAATCTAGCGGTGGGAATTCGATCCAAACAAACCAACTATTAAACTTGGAGAGAGTATCTGTTGTTGGTATACTCCCGATTTAATTAGCGAGTCTGTAAGGAGGTAGAAAGACGAGTAGTTTATTATATCCAAAGAAATCGAAATCAAAGTACGAAAACACAACAATGATTGTGGGCGAAAGGAGGAAGCTGTTTAGACATTTACAGGCAAGAAACAGCCTTTTGTTACTATTCTGATTCTGAATATTCGCCCCGATATATTTCAAATGATTTTGCGTTGCTTGTGAGATTAAGTTTTTATTGTTTATATGTTTAGAATTTAAAATTATCATCAATATACGTACAAGGTCCTATTTATACGAATACCTTACCATTAGTATAATTATTAATATTATTTATTATTTATACTTTATACTTATATTGTTTTACAATTGTTTTCCATTTTGAAAAGGGCTTCGAATGTTCTCTCTTCTCTGTTTATACCCTACATTGCTGCAACCTCAACTCCAGTGAATGCTGTGCACATTGCACACATATGTATCAATTGGCTTTTCGCATTTTCGGCGCTATTGTGATTCGTCCTGGTCTATTCAGTTGGCTGTCGGATGGAGTATGGCAGGGAGTATTCGTTGATGTACATGACACTCAACTGAATCAAATTATCAATTGGCATACGTGATGCTGTGGGAGGAGCATTAAATTAATTTAAACTAAAAGGTACTAATGTAAAGGGCACAGTGCTAGGGCGCGTCTGTGCACATCGAAAGAATAATTTAAGTATGGACAACTAAGGATTTGTGAAAGGAATCTAACTAGAGCATAGAGACGCTGTGATATCTCCTGTGCTGTGCGTCAAAGCCTGTAAAATGTACAGCGGGTTTGTACAAAACACTTCTTACGCTATTATGAAGCGCCCCCGGGCCGGGAAACTTATTTACAAAGCCTAAGTATAGGGTGCGGTGGACAAGGGGCAGCGGCTTCGGGGAGAGCCAGAGGAAGAGGCTGCGCTCAACGCTTAACGCTTGGCGATCAGGAGACAGTCCCGGACGCGAACTCGTACTCAGGGAAGCGAACTGACATCAAACTTGGGTGGTGGTGCAACGGCTGGCGGAGCTGCTGCCACAGGCTCAGCTTTGAAGACTTCCGGCGGCTGTAAGTGTGTCTGTGACTCCAACTGCCCATGCATCTGGCAGAATACTTTACGTTCCTGCTCGTCCAGAGTCCAGTTGGTCGAGCGCGCACAGGGCACATGGGCAGTAGCCTTGCAGCACCGCTGGAAGCAGCACACACTGGCCCCCGTTTGGAAACAGACTGCGCACTGGTATCGCGTGCTATCCCACACAGCGGCATCCAGTCCGTTTACATGGGCGCCGATCAGCTGGATGTCGTTTGTCCAGACGGCGCAGTCCTCATGCAGCCAGACCTCGTAACCGTGGTCCGAGGTCTTGCACATGCCGCGAAACGTCTCCACGAACCTGTTCTCAGTTGAGCAGTCGAGAGGATCCTGGGAGGACTGCGAGAGCGACTCGTTCGGATCATCGCTGTAGGCGTACATGCTGTCGTGGATCTGCTTGCGCTTCCGCTTGTGCTGCAAGAGATTGAAGATAAGAAATTCGAATGGCTAGAATAACGCATTCCAGCTTACCATGCTGATCTTCGGTGCCTGCATGATGTGTGCCAGTGTGGCAGGCACTACGGGCAGGTTACGTCGGTGCTGGACCATGTCCTCTCGTCTGCGCTTGCTGACGAAGACTCCATCGAAGTCCTGGCTTCCAGGCGCCTGCAGAGCCGCCCGGTACTCTTCGCAGTCGATGGACACCAGATAGGGTCCGAAAAGGTCGCCCAGGCCCATCTTATGCGGTCCTCGCTTGCAGAACACACAGATCCAGGTTGAGTCGGTGGTGTCCGCATCGTAGCGGTTACTCAGTGTGGAGCTGTGCATTCCGCGGAGACTCTTTCTCTCGTGGGGCGCCTTCTTGGCCTTGGTCTGCTTCTCGTTGACGTCCTCGGCGCTGTGGGTGTTCTTGATGCTCACACTGCCGTCCGGCTTGATCAGTATGAAGGGCGACTTGAAACGTAGATCAACGCCTCCTCCTCCATTCGTAGGCGCCGGAGTGCTGTCTTCGTCGGTGGTCGGCGGCTTGCGACCTCCGGCGGCCGACTTCTTTCCATTCTGCTTGGCCTTACTCTTCCCCGCTGCCCCTTTTTTGCCCTTACCGCCCGCGTTCTTTTTCTTACTCGCTGTGGGCTTGGCGATCGCTGCTTTGGCGGCAGCCACCTCGTTCTGCTGGCGCACTGCCAACGCCGCTGCTGCTGCCGCCGAGGTACTGGGCTTGTCATCATCCTCGCTGTCGAGCTCTGGTTCGGCTGCTGCCCGCTTTCTGCCACGCCCCACGGCTTTCTTGGCCTTGTCTGAGTGCTCATCGATTACGAAGCGCAGCAGGGAGGCATCCATGCCTATAGAGAGCCTTCGGGGAGGCAGCCGGCGCGAATTCGCGTCATTCGAAGAGGTTTGGATGCTAGGAGACTTGATGTCCTCGGTGCCAGTCAAAGGCGTGGATGTGGAGCGAGTTTCTGGCGTGGGGCTGTGCACAGGACTGGGAAGGGTCGACTTCTTCGCTGCCTTGGTGGCTACGGGTCGCACCTCGGGCATGGGGACTGAAAGATTTGTTGCAGGTGAAGCTGACAATGCTGTCCTCGTTCCCGCAGGCTTATCCTCATCTTTGGCACTGTCCAGAGCCAGCTGAGCGCTCAAGTCGTGCGCTACTGCGTCTCCGGCTGGCTGGGCAGGCTTTTCCGGTGGGCCATTCTGTTCCGGCTCCTCCTCGATGCCAGCAAACATCTCCTCCAGCTTATCCTCTACCTCTCCAAACGTAGAGTGTTCAGAGTTGACCGCAGGTGGTGTTTCTTGAGCTGGAGGTGCTGCTGTTCCGGCTGTTTCTGGCACCTGGGGTAAGGAAGGCGCCGGTGCTGGTTGAGGTGGTGATTCTGGCTCCTTGGTGGTACCGCCACCGCCTACTGGCTCCTCCTCTTCATCGCACTCGTGCACACTCACCGCCGGCCTAGCATCAATGTTTCCCTGCTCCACGAGAGCCGGCGACGCGGGCGTGTCCGTAGTGGCATTGGTTTCATCGTTCTCCGGCTTCTCCGGCAGCCGGGTATCGTTGCCAGTAGCATGACTACTATGGCTGCTGTGCGTGTTGCCGCTGGAGCTGCTCGAACTGCTGCTGCTGCTATTGCTTTGCGGACTCGGGGGTGGCATGGTCGGGGGAGTGTGCTTCACTGGCTTATCGGGTTCATCCTCGTGGTGTATACGCTGCTGCTCGGTCAGATTTCTTTGGAGCAGGGCCTGCCGCTGCTTCTTCGTCTTGGGATTTTCGTCGTTGTAGAGCGTGGAACTGTTGCTGTTCTCCGTTGGCGATGGCGAGGATCCCCGTCCGTTCTCCTGCGGCGTCTTGTCATTCTGCGACTCGGACTGCATGCCAAAGGGTTGGAAGTCGGAGCCCGCGATTTTTGGCGAATGCTTTGGACTGCAGATGTTACTGTTTATGCTGGGTGTGTTTCCTGGCTGCTGGTGCATGGTGGTGGAGCTGGCACTGGCGCCTCCTCCTCCCTCGGTTGCATTCTCATTGGGCGTAACCCGCATGACAAGGCTGGATTTCCGCTTGCGACGTTTGCGGCTGTTACTGCTGTTGCTATTCGACTCCAGCGACTCCTCGTTGGAGGTGGTCAGGTAGGGTGATTCGGGGGCATCTGTTACTGGTGGTTTCTCCACCTCTACCGCCGGAGCGGGTGGCAATGAAGGCGTCGCATTTCGATAGGATAGATCCGTGATTACAGTCTGATTCTCCGTCTCCGGCTGCGTCTTCTGCTTGGCCATCGACTCGAGATTCGTCAGTTGCGAGCTGCGGGAATGATGTGTCGTCTGTTGGGGCGTTGATGGTGCTTGCTGCTGCTGCTGGCCTGTACTCTGTTGTTGTGCGTGGAACTGAGAGCTAACTAAATGGGGCGGAGGCGGATGGAGGGGTGAAGCGGCCGAAACAGGCTGATTGCCCACATGCTGATTATGATAGTGCAAGTGTTGCGGCTGGGGCTGGTCCTGCTGCATGTGTTGGTAGCCGCCTCCACCGTGGCTGCCTCCTACTCCACTATTCAGCTGGTGGTGCAGATGTAGCTGATTGTAGTCCATTGTGGGAGAGTGCATCTGGTGCGGAGGTCCGGCCAATGGCGACTGCGGAGTTGGCGGCGTTTGGGGACCATTGTATTTTGGGGTTAAGTTATACGGAGGCTGCTGCTGCTGCTGTTGCTGATGATAGTTGCGCAAGGGTGAGGCTGTTCAGGATTAGAAAATGATTAGATGACGTTCGAATAAAGACAAAAGTGAACTCACGCTTTTTATTCGCATGCTGTTGCTGATGCTGGAGATTGTGCGGGGACAGCTTGTCCTTCTGCAAGTTCTTCGAAGATAGCACCTCCTGCTCGAAGCTACGCTTCAGCTGAGACAGTTTAAAGTTCTCGTCGCGATTCTGCAGGTATTGCGGGCTGGGGATGTTGTTGTTACTGCCGGTATGGTTGCTGCTGCTTCCGGGTGGAAGGTTAGCCGTGGGTGGCGGCCGCGGTAACAGCGATTCACAGTCGCTGCCATTGGAGAGGACCAAGGAAGATGCTGCATTCTGGTTGCCCGACTGCAGCATTGCATGAGCCGCCGCCATGGCTGCCAGGTGGCCTTGCTGTTGTTGCAGCTGTGCGCTGGTTGGCGCTGCATTTGTCGCTAGGTTTTGGCTGCTTGAAACGGAAACATATGGGGATTAGCTCGGCTTGGGGCTATGAAGAATGGACACGGCTCTTACATCGTTGGATAGTTGGGGGCATGCATGAGCGATTGCTGCTGCTGCTGCGGCTGCTGTTGGGATTGCTGGGGCTGCTTGGCCAGCGGCTGGGCCGCGCTGCGTGCGGACTGCAAGGAGAGGTCCATGGAGTCGAATGGCAAGGTTCCAGAGTATGGCGGCGCCAACAAAGGATTCATTTGATGATGGTGATCCAGCTGCGGAGAGTGAGACTGTGTTAGGACATTGCTGCAAATACTATCGCGACATTTAGCAGGGACAATCACAAGATATACAATGCAGGGTGGCAGCAGGCGACAAACACACAACAAGAAAGCAAATAATGATTACAGCAGATAAACTGCTAAAGAAGGAAACTATTCTACTGGCTAGGCGGGAGATTTGAGCATGCGTCTAGTTTGCTGATTCTGCTTTCGGTTTCCTAATTACGTTTTTATGATTGGCCGACATAAAATTGTAAAGGGCATCTGGCGGCGGCGGTGGCTGGGCGGACACGGAGGCATGCCAGGCCAGGGGCGAGCGCACCATGGGCCGTTCGTTCGACATGTGCGCCAGCTGCGGCTGCCGTGGAATGTACGATGGTATCTGGAGATTGAGATTTTTTCAGTCAGCAAGGTGCGACTTCCAGATGGCCGAGTGGCTACTTACTTGCAACGGGTTCCAGGATGGGTTCTGGGCTGCCTGGCTGAGGTGGCCGTGCGGGTGGTTGTTGTTTGCCATTGCCCTATTGCTCTCTATCACCGAAGTCGTCCGTTGGGCTAACTTGTGTCGCGGGAGGGAAGACCTGAGATCATGGGCAGTACCTGTACCTATCTAGCAGTCAGTCCCAGCATTCGGGTCGGAATGTGCCTGATAGCTGATAGCTTTCGCGATGAAAGGGGGAAGCACAGCCTTCTACATAAGCATACGGCACGGCATGTCCTGCCACATTGTGTATGCAGCCGCCAGGCGAGCCGTAGGTGTTCAACTCGAGCCAAATTAGCCGATTATATGTAGCTAGTGCAGGGCGCTGCTAATGCCCTTTTTCTTAGCCTATAAACAATTCCGCACGCACTTTTTTCACACCACCCACCCACTGGCGAAAGGTTTTCGGCGAGCGAGCGGCAGGCGCTCTCGTGGTCCTTGCGCGATAACAGGGGCACAAACAAGGCAGCCGATAAAGTTATCGACAGATGACAGCGTTGTTTTGCACGCTACGCAAAAAACACGCGGTGTTTGTAACAGATGAATGTTCTCAATTGGTTTCGGCACAGAAAAGCCATTTTCCAGTTCTATGTCGTATGGGTTTGTCGGTTAGCACAATGAGTGGATGCGACGGCACAGTTAGTGGCTTTGCTGGTGATATGATATGCTGTATGAATACCTCAATTCTCAATTGCAGCGCATCGCAACTTCGTTGTGGCGGTTTGCGAATTTTTCTTGTTTTGGGTCGTGGACGGACATCCAAGACTGGCAAAATCGGATTTCCGACCGCTTTTTGCTTTCAACACATTGCAGTGGCAGTACGGCGAGAGATGTGTCTTACTTTAACACAAGCCGCATTGATTTTTTTGTGTTTTACGCGTATTTTCCATAACAATTTAAATAACAAAATGTAATTTATCTGCCCTACAGTGTGACCAAACTAAGTCGTTCTGATAGTTCGTTTGATTTTGCGACCCTCTCTAGGCCACACACCTTGCAATTTTCTTAGATACCGGAAAAAATACCACAAATAAAACGCGTATTTTCTATGCCCTGCAGTGTGACCGTCGGTGTCTTTACTTTAAAATACCAGGTGAATGCTGAAAAGAAACATTTTATACAGGGCTGCAGAGTTCGCTTTTTCCCTAAAGATCTGGCTTTTTTTTAGGGAAGTGCTGGCTTGACTACGAGGTGCGCGATTTTTACTTGGTACATGAGTTAATTAAAAACTAAATATCACTCTAATAAGAAAATTAATCTTGCCTTTGATAGCTTAAAAATATCATTTTTCCTGTTGAAAAGTTGGCAGCACTGATATTATTCAAAAATTTTATAACAAACAATTAAAACAGCGCTTTTAATTAATTTACATGACATGACATGACGTGAGGTAATTTCACAATTTTCGGGATAAATTTCGAAAAAAAATCGTTGCAAAATAGCTCTAAAAATTTGGCGCCAAAATACGTTCATACGACTGTGCAGCCCTGGAAAATTTCAATATTGCAATAAAATATAGAACGATTTCACTACAACTAACAAAATGAGCGTCGGTAAACGTGGAGCCCTTTTCGTTTTCGAAGGCTGCGACCGCTGCGGCAAGACGACACAGAGCAGACTCCTGGGTAAGTTGTACTTTTCGCGAAAGTGGCTTCCGCTTCACACAACAACTTTTCGATTGCAGCTGAGTTTCTCAAGTCGAAGGGCATTCCAACGCTGTCCATGAACTTTCCGGAGCGGGAATCCAGTACTGGCCAGGTGATAAACTCGTACCTGACCAACAGCAACGATCTGCCCGACGAGGTGATACATTTGATGTTCTCGGCGAACCGCTGGGAGTACATGAACAAAATCCGCAAGGAGCTTTTGGCCGGCACAACGTTGATTGTGGATCGATATTCCTACTCTGGCGTGGCCTATACCGCAGCCAAGGGATTGGATTTTGACTGGTGCTATGCCCCGGAACGGGGACTCATCAAGCCCGACGCAGTTTTTTACCTGAAAACAGCTTCAGATAACCTTTTGAGTCGCGGTAAATACGGAGAAGAGCGGTAGGTTCTTACCTTATCTTTTTATCTTGTATGAGTTGCACTTGCATAAACCTTTTTCGATTTCATTGCAGTTATGAGAAACTAGAGTTCCAGCAAAAAGTGGCCGAGGTGTTCAATCGAATTTGCGAACAGGAGTCCAGCTACTGGCACCAAATAGATGCCAACCAGTCCGTGGCAGAGATACACACACAGATTTCTGGAATTGCAGAGAAACTGCAGCAGCAGGTGGACGGGCAGCCGTTGAACAAGTTAGCATAGCACATAGCTCAGGGCTGTGCCCAGGGCAATGCGTGGCATACTCGGATTATACCTCTTCAACGAGGGGATTTATTGTACATTGATTTATGCCTTGAAAACGGATTTGATATAAATGTAAATATCCGGAATTGCTTTGTTTGTCGGCGCTTAATTTTTAATTTACGATGAGACCCGTGCTATAAATCGCCCGAATCGATGGTCGTGGACAGGCGACGTTAGGTGTGGAACGAAGGCATATAAAGAATTGCATATAGACCGGATTAAGGACGGTGAAGCGGCGCTGCGATTGGATTAATTGTAAGTCCGCATGCCAAGCGTAATTTTATTTCCATAATCCCCTTGATTTGTGTGCACGCAAAGCCTCTCCAAGGATTAGCTCGCTCTGTTGTTGCTCCATTGTAGTTGTTTATTAATATTTCATTACAATTATCTGAACTAACTAAGGGACCTTCCCGTTACGGCTAAACTAAAGCGAAAATAATTTATGCGGATCCAACTTAGTTACTAATCTGCCGCCACAAATCCAGTTGGGCACACTCTGAGTGTGCTTGGCATATCCTCCACTCACTGCTCCCTGCTCCCTGCACAGGTATTGCCTCTCGCTGTGCCACTAATTCATCTCGTAGCTCTCGTAGCCCAAGTCATCGCGTCGACTGCGCTGCCCGGCTTTGGGACTCCGGGCTCGCACTGTCAGCTGGCGATAGCCCACTCCTGGCCTGTAGTCAATGGTGGGGGCGACACGTCCTCGTACGCCCCCGTGCCGCTTCTGTGTCTGGTGGTAGAAGCCGATATCTCCGTAGCTGTGCTTGGGCCACATACACTCACAGCCGGATGGCACCGTTCGCGTTTCGGATTCCCAGCAGCCGGAGGCATCGTTCAGCCGGATCAGATGGATGGTGCGGTTGAGCTGGATGCAGGCGAAGCCTATCGCCGAGCAGATCTGCAATGGATTCGGGACATTCAGGAGCTGTTTATTTGTGTAACCTTAGATTTTGACCCACCTCGCGCTTCTCTCCCCGCTCCGCGAGCAGGGCCCGCAGCAGTTCGTTACCCCTGTAGACGTAGTCATAGTTGTGAACCCGCGGCGGCTGCGGGGCGTAGTTATGGGCACAGGTGACCTCTACATAATGATTAGGGCGGTAGTCCCCGCTGTCCAGCTTGACGGTGACTCGATTGGTGGGGCACAGCGACTGATAGGTTACCTGCGGAAGAGATAGTCATGCGGATTATAGCAGCACACAGCTGGAGGGCATTATGGCGCTCACCTCGTCACTGTTAGGGCTAGGAGCCAGCAGCTGTTGAGCGGGAGGCATAACGCTACGAACGCGACGCTTGCGCACATTCTGAATGCCGTAGGGCAGCTGTTCACTCAGCTCATCCGCATCCTCGGCCGCCACCGCATAGTCTTCCTCGCCCTCAATGTCGGCATTGGCATCAGGAGCAGCATCAGAGGTAGCACCAGCAGCTGCTGCATATTCGTTATCATAAAGCTCCGGCTGACCCTCCTCTGGTTCCCTGAAATTGCATATGCATGGAAATTTTAGCTTTGGCAATGAATTAACGCCGCTCGCGTCTCTTGCCCGACAGAAGCTGCCAACGCCACGGATGCCGCAGGCGGGCGGAAATGACTGCGACGGAGTGGAAAAACGACGGTTTTTAGACTGCTGTGTGGCGACTGCAACAAAAAAATAAATTCTTTTTGACGTTTGTTATTTGCATGGCGTGGGATATTCGCTATCCCTTCTCCGCCGCCGCCATCCTTCATAGTCGCTTTTTCCAGCTGGCCAACAAAAGCGCATCATTTTGCATTCAACTGCGGCAAATGCCAATGAATTTTTTAGCTTTCTTTTTGCGCGGCTTTGTTCGGGATTGAGACCAGGGCCCTGCAGGTCCCGGAGATGGTGCTACCAATGGCGTTGTTCTGAGCACGAAGCGGCACAAAGCTCCTCCGTTACGCGGCTGTCGTTGGCTGCCAGCGGATTTCCTCTTTCGTTGTCAATGCTTTACTGCCTAGCCACCATGCCACCCCCTCTGACCAGCGACAGTGGCAGTTTTGAAGGGCTCTTTTGAGGGCAACAACGGCTTTGATAGTTTTGTCGCAAAGTTTGCAAAAATGTTTAGAAACGAATTCTTGTTGGAATTGTTGAGGTGAGCCTGCTCTCGTTCAAATTAGTACGGAAAAAAATAAATAAGTGGAATAAAGATGTTTGTGGCGCCTCTTTGAGAACGAAAAGGGAGGGAAAAAGTGGGACTTGTGGTGGAAAGCTAGAAACTGCAGAGCCTTGAACAGACATTAATCTATGCAGTTTCTGGTGGGAGTTTGAAAAGGGTTCGAAAATGTTATTTTTACCGTGTGGTAAACGTTATTTTGAAAAAGCAGACACATGAAAAGGTTTCTGCATTTTAAACCAATTAAAATACCTAAGCACATATTTTTTTGATCGAAAAGGTAATCTAAATGATCTACTCATCTCTTTATCTATCTGTTTACATATGTATGTATGTATATCAATCTGTTGCAGGCTTTCTTCTCTCTCTTCTCCCTTTTTAATGGACAACACTCAATATTTTTTGTAGGGTATCTTTCTATAGAGCTGGAGTGACGCCTTATCTATCTCTCAGCAAGGATTTTCCCAATTGTCTTCTTTCAAATTTCTTTTGAAGTTCGTTTTTTGCCTTTTTATTTGTGTGCAAATTAAACAATAGCGGTAGCGGATTGTGTTTTTAAAAAGTTTTTATTTTACTTCGAACTTCACTGATATAGATTTAAGTAGAGGGTCACAAAGGAATTCCGGGCCAAGGGATTGCGCGATCTTAATATTTAGCTAGACTTTGCGGTGTCGCTGCTGGATCAAGACTGATTTGAACTTTCTGATCTTTGCATCGTTGATCCCTTTCGGGAATCGTTTTTCTATAAACATTTCAATTGATTTCGCCATCCCGAGTATTAGATTTCGTCATCCAAAGAGAGAACTGTAAAAGGCCTAAAGTGCAGGATCTGCAGAAAGCCGGGAGTGAGATTGTTTATGAGAAGCCGGGTGTGGGCAAACATTGGTTTTCCATTTAGGCGAGTGTCAAAGATTGGGATTGCGGCGGGGGCGCTTGAGATTGTACATCTTAGAAATCAATTAGGCGGAGGCCCAAGATTGAAATTGTTTTCGTTTTGGAAAGCCAAAGATTGTTTACAACTCGTATAAGAGCTCAATGGAATTGGGTACGTTAACTCCCCCCATTCTTAAATGTTTCGTCCCGATACATTTTGAAGTTCTGATAGAGCTCTAATTTCTTCTGACAGTATTTGAATGTTGCTTTCCACTATTTCTTCTGACGGTATTCTTATTGATTTAATAAGTACAAATTTGGTTAATTTATAGCCGAAGTAAAATAACATTAACAATATCAAAATGATTAAAAATAATGTTGTTAATGGTAAGGCCGTATTACCTAATGTTATAAGGGGATTTAAAATATTAACATTATCAAAAGAAAATTGCTTATCATTCGATTGTATATAATCGACTAATTCAAAATCGCTATATCTATGATGCGATATATATTTTAGAATTTTACCCTTATCATTTATGTGGGTTATATTATTTATTACAATTGTGTTGTTGAATATAAGGAGATACGATCCTAACAAAGTAGTATTGTCTACGATATTTTTGCCTGAAACTAATATGGCACCATCCTGAATGATGTCTATTTCTTTGTTTTTTTCCCTTTTTTTAGTGCAGTTGGCTTTAAAGCCATTAAGTAAATTGGTGAAACAGGTACTCTTTAAATTTATTTGTGCGTAATTGTTAAAAGTTTCACTTTTAAAATTATTCATTAAATAGTATTTCTCCTTACATTCACAAACTTTTTCACTTATAACTAACATTCCATCATTTTGTGAGATGGCTCTTGCATGGTAAAACTTGCAAATATCTTTAATTTGAGGATATTTTATGTAAATGATTATTAAATCTGCATTTCGAATTATTTTAACCGTTGCAATGTCCAACAGATCAGACAGTTCAACATTATGTTTTTCATGCTTATAAATGTCCTCTATTTCGTTTTTATTTAAAATTTTTGTATTGAAAATGTTTACTTTTAAGAGGGTTATGGTATCAACTAAATTTAGTAGGTCAAAAGTTATTAATTTTAAACGATGCTTTCTCAGTATCGTTTCTTCATTGAAGATGACATTCTTTAATGAATTTGATAGCAATTCAATTTCTTTGAAAAATTTGGAATTTATTACAAATTGTTTATTATTATTTTCAGTTAATTCATTTACTTTATTTTGTATTTTCAAAAAGTCGTCATGATCAGGGCTGCCTGCTATCCATTTCCAAATGGTACCTAATTCATTTATTCCCCTTTCTTTCCGTTTTGGAACTAATTCTGAAATCATTAATTTTAATAGACTTAAGTCCATTGATATTTCCCACTCATCGTCTGAATTAATTGATTTGTTGACATATTTGGATTCTTTATCAATTATCTCTCTATAAAAACTCAAATTAGTAATATGGAAAAGTTCAGCGTATGTTTCATAAGTGTAAACGTCTCTGTCGTCTTTGAGCAATAGATAGTCACTATGCGTATAGTCAATTACTTCCGCAGTCGTCAATATAACAAAAGTCAGTATTAGTATATTCGCATACATTTTGAAATATCCGGTAGGGGTCGTCCTTCTTAGTTTGGCAGATCTTCGAACGGGTCTTCCTTCTTAAATTTCTTTGCTCAGCTGGGTCTTCTGGGGGTCTTCCTTCTTTGGCTTCGCTGATCGTTTCACTTTCTTTGTATTTTGGTTTTGTCGGTTTTGTTGGTTTTGTTTTTTAAAAACTTTGGATTTCTTTGGTTTTTTTTGTATTTACGAATTGCCTTGATTAGCTTTTTGTTTTATTTGTATTTTGCGTTGTATTTGTATTTGTATTGGTATTTGTATTTGTATTTGTATTTGTATTTGTATTTGTTTTTGCACACCCTAAGCTCCGGTTTGTTTCCTTTTTATCTCACTTTTTTTTATCTATATCACACAGTCACTCCGCGTTTTTAATTTTGAAGGATTTATTCCATTAATTAATTGTCCTTCGGGTTTCGGCACGACGCAACACTTTTATCATTCGGTGCTTTTTAGACAACGTCGCCCCACGTTGGGCGCCAATTAAACAATAGCGGTAGCGGATTGTGTTTTTAAAAAGTTTTTATTTTACTTCGAACTTCACTGATATAGATTTAAGTAGAGGGTCACAAAGGAATTCCGGGCCAAGGGATTGCGCGATCTTAATATTTAGCTAGACTTTGCGGTGTCGCTGCTGGATCAAGACTGATTTGAACTTTCTGATCTTTGCATCGTTGATCCCTTTCGGGAATCGTTTTTCTATAAACATTTCAATTGATTTCGCCATCCCGAGTATTAGATTTCGTCATCCAAAGAGAGAACTGTAAAAGGCCTAAAGTGCAGGATCTGCAGAAAGCCGGGAGTGAGATTGTTTATGAGAAGCCGGGTGTGGGCAAACATTGGTTTTCCATTTAGGCGAGTGTCAAAGATTGGGATTGCGGCGGGGGCGCTTGAGATTGTACATCTTAGAAATCAATTAGGCGGAGGCCCAAGATTGAAATTGTTTTCGTTTTGGAAAGCCAAAGATTGTTTACAACTCGTATAAGAGCTCAATGGAATTGGGTACGTTAACTTGCATGCATCCGGGCGATTGCGTAATCTATGGCACAGACATCACATGATCCGCCTAAGCCTGATCGCGCTAGTCCAAACAAAGAACACAAAAAAAAAGAACAAAGCAAAAAGGAAAAGCCAAAGGGAGGGAGAGCAATCTGAAAAGCAACGAATCAGCTTAAGCGCTTACGTCATGCATAACGGCATTGCATTGCCATTTAGCAGGAACAGGAACAGATTTGTCAATGCGTCATTCATCTCCAATGATATTCGGTGACACTGCAGTCACATGCAAATGTACATATGTACATATGTGCACATACACAGTGTTCCATTCCATTCCATCTCACTCACTCACACACACTTTGACCATTCCACTCATTCCATACTCACTTTGACTCTCTCATACACGGATAATACAAATTGACTATACCCGACACACCCATCCCGACTATCCCACATCCATTCATTCGCATAGATTGGCAGCACTCGTGCTAATTCTCGCTTGCGATTTCTGTGCTTCCACTGGCTCTTACCTTCGACTGATGCGACTCCGGCGCTCCAGCAACAATTCCCGTTGTTGCGGCTGGCTGTTGCTGTCAGCATTGTTTTCGCTGCTGCTGCTGCTGCTGTTGTCGTTGTCTTTGTCGTTGTCCTGGTCCGGGCTGTTGTGGTGCTCGACAACAAACCTGCCCACACCTTGAACGGCCGCATTTAAGTCGGACAATTGCAGACGGAAGTCATTGCCAGCATTCACTGGATCATCATCAAACTCACGCCGTAGTTGTTGCCGTTGCTGCGGCTGGCTTCGACTGAAGTCGTATATGCTGTAAATGGGATTTCCGTAGAGCTTCTGTTGCTGTAGGAGCCCCTGGTGCTGCTGCCATTTGGCCACTGCTTTGTTGTAGTTATAGTTGTCATTGTTCAGCTCGTTGTCGTTGCTATCCGCAATGCCACCAACGTCGCCAAACGCGTAGTTGTAGTTGTTGTTATTACTGCTATATCTATTGTTTTCGAGCGCGACTGCAGCTTCTAATGCGTCCCCGTCCGTGGCATCCACCTCCTCACAGGCCAATGCAAGCGTACGCCTGGAAGACCCGCTGCCAAAGCAGCGCACAGCCAGCATGGCGGCCAGGAGCAGCTGTAAGTGTGGAAGCAAAAAACAAAAGAGATAAGAGTGATACGAGTGATACGAGAGAGGGAAATGGAAAAAACAAATGGAAATGTTAAAGAAATTGTTGGCTCAGCCAATAAACTGAAAAGTGTCAACAGTTGCGTCCGGTGGGGACGGATTCATAATACACGAGCCTTTTACACCATGCAGATGTGGTATATAAATATGTACATACATACATATGTACATACATATGTATGTGTGTGTTGTGTGGCCATTTGAATGGAATCGAATGGGGCTTATGCAACAATAGCAGGGATTGATATTTGAATTGTGCGGATAAGTGTTTCTACGAATGGGATTTATTATTATTACGTATGTAAGTATTTCTGGAAATTTTTCAATTATAAGTGCATTAAGTAAAAAGCATTTCGTAATTGTGAGGGGGTTACGTAACAATCCGTGCTAATCGATCCGCAGATACTCCAACATGTTATGCTCTATTTACTCAACGAACAGACCTCTCCCGCTTATCAAATGTTTAGCTCAGTGTGGCCGACCAAAATCGACCACTAATACGGTTAAGAACTCTGCAGGATTTTGATTCGGCTGCGTGCCGAAACTTAAACAGCCGCCGAGCCACTGAGTAAACGGGAGACGAGAAAGTTTAATTCCCTTCTGGACGTTGACAATCAATGCGCGTTGAGAGTAATTTCAAAACCAAAACCGAGCCCAAACAAGCTGAAAAGTTTTTGAGTGGGGTCCCAGATCTGTCCTCCTTCTATACTTTCTTTGATTTCTTCTGCCTTTATGGGAGAAGGTGAAAGTTTTCGGCAAGACTTTAGACATGTCTGTGTCTGTGGGTGCTGTTGTGGATGAGGATGGGCGATGGCTTTGATTATATGTGGCCTAGTCTGGCCGAAAGAGTGCCCCAAGCCAAATAGTTCGAGTTCGCCGTGCGACCTTTAGCGATAATATGCGGCACGCGCATCCTACTTGTACATTCATATGTACATACATGCTTATACTCGTACTCGTATGTATAGTTGCCCCGCATTCATTAGAGGCACACACTACGTGACCAAATAGTTGGCGCCGGAAATGCTCAAAACTAAGATATGAAAACTGTGCGAGTGGCAATACTCATATAAGTTCCTGTTCCTGCCCCTGCTGCTGCTCCACCATCCGCCACCCATCCTCCATTTCCATTTCTGTAGCTCCACAAGTTCTTTTGTCTCAATCTAGTTTTTGCACACAAAATGTATGCTTATATGGCTATACATATACATAGTATGTATCTGGGATGTATGCAAGTGTTGTTGCCGCTTTGGATTTATAAGATTTCTTTTATGCTCTCTTACGCTCCAGAACCGACCTCGACCCGACCCGATCCGACCCGACCTGGCCTACCGCAAAACTTCTTTCATTTGGGCCGCCCCCTCTATGAGCCTCTCCCCTCCATCATCCCGGCTCTGTTGCCAAGTTTCTGTTTCGGGAAAAGCCAAGTTAGTTTGTCAAACTATTTGTATGGAATTCACAATTTGTGTTGATGAAGTTTCAGCCAAGTCTCTGGGCCGGGCTTACCGAGGCGACCACGTGATCTGCGTGAACTGTGTGAACAAGTGTTTATGGAATTGAATTATTTTCTTTCTTTTTTGTGGCTTGGTTTTGCCGTCTTTCCTGGTCGGTAGGCCGGTAGGCGGTGTGTTATCTGTTTCGGGGCTTACAGGTGGCTTTGTCTTAGTCGGGGCGGCCTACTCTGTGATTTAAAGTTGCTGTCAATAAGCTGCTTTCCCGGGGTCAAGCTAAGGCTAAGGGAAAAGTAAATTTCTTTCGGTGTCAGCTTAAGGCTTGACGGAGGTGGCTCGCCCACTAAATACATATTAGCTATTTAAAGTAAAATGTCAGCTAAATTGAATTTTCGGTTTGTTTTCTAGTGAAATTTTGCATCGCTTTTGCAGATACGCTTATCTGGATCGATACAAACTGACTATGGAAGTACTCCCTTGGATTTTCCTTAAAGCGGCTCTGCCTTGATGCGACTTTCATTTAGATTTAACTTAATTTTCTCTTAAGATAGACCTAGCAGGGATTCTCCTTTAATGGGTATCTGCTTTAAGCTTCCGTACGTTGACGTACATAGATCTCATTTCAGATATTTACAATATCAGGGGTCCATCCCTTAACATGGAAGTTTACCTTTGAAGTACATATATAGGTATTTTGAAATCGCTTCGAATATATTGACCATCATGGATATTTCCTTAACAGGCCTTAATGCATCAGTATAGTCGTTTCTGTCTTTCAAAACTTTTGCCTGAATTTTTCGTTCAGGTCATTCTTCTTTTCGGTCTATCATTGGTCATTTATGTATATATTTTTCCTAAACTTAAAAATACAGCGGAAACAATAATAAAAGTGGGGCAATTGAAAATTTAATTTCATAATTTATGGAGCAATGTTTGCCAATAGTTTACACCCTTTCGGGTTTATGCATGCAAATCATTGTTACAATACTCAAAATGACTATAGGGGTATATTAGGTTTGTGGTGAAAGTGGATGTGGAAGTAGATATATTCTTGATCAGCATCAATAGCCCAGTCGATTGAGCCATGTCGGTCTGAGACTAAGAGAGACTTAGAGCTAGAGCAACGACATTTTATATCCAGACTTCTGTGATATGTCACTGTTATAAGTATATTTAAAAACTTCGTCCCGCCCACTTCCGCTCCCTACAAAGGGCGAAAATCTGCGGCATCCACAATTTCAAAGATACGAGAAGATACGAAAAAAAATGTAGAATCGTATTAATATTATAACCAGGATGATGAAAACAATTTCATTCTTTTTCGCTCTGTCTTTCTCTATGTATCGGGTATAAATGTAGAGTTGCGGTCGCAGCAGAAACTCACAACGTTCCCCCTCGTTTTTCGTTTATATTTAATAGCTCTTTTTTGAGTGGGATTTTTGTTCATCCTCTGCACTAACCCCTGCGTAACCCCTATGTTGCCATTTAATTATATTTTTGCAATCAAACAGCAGACCTCGTTCGGCGTTCGACTGGGCACCTGTCGAGAGTGCATGTGCACAGACATGTCGCACCCCTTATGTGAATGGGAGTGTGTGCTTATGACTCATATATATTGCATAATTTGTTACATTCCCAGTTTTCAATTCAATTTGTCTGCACGGCGGCAATTGTTCGAAATAAAAGTTTGTCCTTGCAAGGGTACAAAAATGGGCACAAACAACCACATGGATCGCATGGATAGAGAGATAGAGAGCAAGGGACGGGTGCACCGATTTGCATGCCTGTAGTGGTGTGTATATGTGGTTGGAAGTTTTGATACCCTTTAATCGTTGAATCCGTGGGTGTGATGGTAATATACTAGATCTGGGCTTATCTTCGGAGATAACGGGGGCCTCGAGGAGCTATTAGGCACCAAAGTTGAGCTCTATTGTTATTTAACGCTATAGATATTGCCCACCAACTATCACCCATTTCTCATTAGCTATTGCCTTTTATGTACAAGTTATTGAAAAACGTCAGTTTTCCCTACTTGAATGAATGCTTATTGGAGAAGCGAAATAAAGGCAGGTCTTAGGGTATCCCATTGTCGGTTCATGGACTCTAGATTTTTCGTCTGCAGCGGCAACAAAAAGCATCGAACAGCAGCAGCAACATCGTACAAACAGCACTTTTATCTTCTCGATTTGTTTTAATTGTTGCTCTCTCCTCTGGTTGCCGATTCTGTTGCTGATTCCATTCTGTTGTTGCAGCTGCTACTGCTGTCGCTGTTTCTGTTGCTGTTGCTGTTGCATGCACCCTCTGCCACAGGCAATTTGCCGCATCGGATACATGCTGCTGTCTGGCGATTATTGGCAATTGTCAAATATTAGTTTTTTCGTTATTGTTTCATCAATGGCATGAAGCGATTTTAATTAATCGCAAAACTTTGCCAATTTTAAAGTTATCGCCCGCCACAAATTGGCTTGTTGCTAGCTTTGGCCATGTATCATTTTGTTGCATGTTGCGGTGGCGAGCAGTTAACAACATTTCCCCGGTTCTGCTTTTCAATTAAAAGTCATCACAGGCGTTGCCGTTGGCAATACCTTTGGCCTTGGCGTTGCTCCAATGCTACGCATGCGATACGCAAAAATCATCTGCGCCTGCCATGTGGGGATGCTACGTTCAAACTCTGGCAACCACCAGATTGACAGTTCTGCGGACTGTTAATCCCATATCTAAAACAGGCGAGTCATCTCCTCGTAGCTCTTCCTTTTCCTTTTCTGGCCATGCCACAGAAAAGCTCCCGCTTAAAGTCGCCCCAGTCCATGTAACCACAACTACATGGCGGCAGGTATGGAGGGATAGAATGGTGAGCAGATGCAGGAGAGAGAGACCCAGGTAAGTATGCCCTCAGTCTTTCAGCAGAGACTTTGATCCTTTGGATGTTGCTTCGGGGCTGCTGCCGCTGCTCCTATCACACACAGTGGCAACCAAAAGGAGCTTTAATGTTGCAATTAGTGGCTGACTTTGGCCACTGCCTTATTTGCTGCCTCGTTTTTGTGGCCCAGTGGCTGCTGGGGAAGTGCATTACGTGATCCCACGCCTCTGGCTATTTGAATCCTATCCATCAACGGCAGCACAATGCACTCAAACAATTGCCTTAAGCTTAAGACCGACGCTCCATGCAGCTCATTCAAATGGAATGCCAATCGCCTATATTTGCTCGAATGCTACTCGTATTTGTAAATGGTTTATTCGGTTGCAGCGCAGTTTGTCTGCCTTTCTCTGCCCGGGGCCCTAGCAGTGAATTTTGGGCTAAAATGTGAAAATTAAACTGAGTCTGCGCCCAAATAAACCACGGCAGATACTCAACACCATCATGAAAGCATCGTGCAAGCGATATTTCATCGGGATCTAATAGATATTTTTCTACTGCAGATTTATTCATGCCAGAGTAACAGAGATACCTTTGAATGACTACGCATTTTTCCCAAAATTATGCTTTTGAGTTCATATTGTTTTCATGTATCCTCGTTTGATGGTGTAATGGTTACAAAAAAAACAAAACATACCGGAGACAAGAATCCTGAAATGTATGCTCTAAAAACGAGAGTCGATGGTACTTGCATTTCTATTCGAGAATTCAAACAGACTTTCTGAAATCGACCAAGGAACAATAGGCACAAAGCATTCCGCAAGTACAATGAAAGTATAACTGTGCAACCAACCCACATGTACTTTTGTAAAGGAAAAACTACTTTCTGTACTCTATTATTGTTCACTTTTCAGTGGTCTTTCTTTGGCCCATCATTGCGTATTTTTGTGTCCCGTTCAGTATTCTTTAATTGGCTCTTCCTTAGGTTATCTAGCATATTCCAAATCAGATGCCATGAGTCTTCCATAAGTCTATTAATTGCATAAATGCGGTTCCAATTCCAAGCCCTTAATTAATACGTAACTTGCTCCGAAGCATCGAATATTAGCGTCAGAGTTGGAAGTGGATTTCTGGAATTCCTGTATGTTTGGTGGTCTGCTTTTGTTTCCATATTGATTGATGCAGTACCTAAAGGAATAGGCCGTTGTGCTGGTGTGTGTGTGCATGCGAGGCATGTGCAACAAGTACAACAATGCAATCAATGCACAGCTGTACATTTAAATGTGGCCCCCAAGCATGTGTTTGTGGCAGCGTGAGGAATTTCAGCTGCTTTATTGTGGCATCTATCGTGTAGCGCCATGCAGAGCTGAGGAGCAGATCAGGAGCAGGAGCATATTGAAATTGTTGCCATAGCGTGCGTCGTAATCCCTGCCATCGATGACGGGGTTAAAGCCTGAAAAGGCCCTCCAACCATCGACGGCTCCGAGGCCAGAGCTGGCGCTGAGGCCAACGAAAAAAATGTAATAAACGCCAAGCAAAATATTTGTCAAATCAATTTGGCTCACACCCTATGAGTGGGTGCTGAGAGCGGCGAGTGAGGGGGCGAAAATATGCAAAGAGTTTGTCAGCTCCACATCTCCACAGCACCACAGGCACACGCCCACCCACCCACATACGCAAACACACAAGCATCATACACACATAGTTACAGCACTTTTGTGTTGAGTGAAAGTCGATGGAAAGTTTCGTCCCTGAGAGATAAATGACACTTGGAGCTGTTATTTCTCTTTCGTGCAGGGTACCCTCGGCTGGTGGCCTCTTCCAGGAGGTTTTTTTGTAGTTGATTATTTCCTAAATTTGTATTAATTAATGAATGCTGATATTTATCTCTTCCTGAAACTTCATTGTGCTCGTGTTTTGTGCTCGTACCAAATCGAATTTTCCTAATGCAAAGTACTTTCAACCTTTTATATACAAGTTAAGCTTTGGCGTTCATTTAATTTGAAAGGGTATTTCAGCTTCCGCATACTTTATATTCTTTATTTTTCTTTTGTTGTACTAGTGTTTTTTTTTATATTTTATTTCATTTTATTTTATTCCTTTCTTATTTGCAATTTTGCCCTTTGCGCCAGCAACTGCCTAACGGGAATATAACATGACAGCGACCCAAGTCTCTCTGTCTGTCTGCATGGCATTCTCACGTGTGGGTGTGTAAAAAATTATTGAAGACACTGTTGATAGAGGGAAACATGGGCATTCCCGCATTTCGTCTGATTCGGATGCTGCTGCTGCTGTTTCCAGTGTGTGGCACATGCTTTGATTGAGGTACGCCGCGCCAGCACCATTGGGGGAGCACGAGTACGAGTATCTCCACTTATTTATTACATTCAAGGCGCTGTCTGTCGCCTGGGAGACGGCGCCACTAACTTGCCAACAGGCAAAGGAAGAGGCAGAATCAGGACGGGCGACTCCCAAGGGCCCAGGATGTCGGCCTCCAAAAGGGCTGCAAATTAAAGTTGACCAACTGTCAGAGGCCACCAGGCTCAAGTGGCAACCCCGCCGCCGCACATCTTTCTTGGCGTAAATTCGCATTAAAATATGTCAAGACGACAAAAGCCTTCGCCTATTCTGGGTGGGATTTTCATAATTTCCTCAGCAATACAATAGAGACTTGATAGCCCGTGATTGCTTTTCATCTGGTCTTATCCCCAATCCCTTGATTCGTTGTCATCGTCTCCGGACAAATTGATGCTTTGACATTGTTCGAGCAAAAGTTTAATCTCTATCATCGATGGAGTTAAGTCGCTTTGAGTTATTCTCGAGCATATAAATATTCGCAGCTGGCTCCCATCGAATCTTTTCTGGTATTGCTTTGGAACTTCTGGGACTTGGGCTTCAATTTATCACCCCAAGTGAGTATAGTGTCTATATCTATGTCTTTGTTCTGGTCATGCATCATTGGGAAGCAAAACAGATTGCAAGGAAAGAACACAAGGCAGAGAAACAATTTCAATCAGCAGAGGAAATGAAGACCAACTTCCTGGACTTTGCTGCTGCTGCAGATGACCCAAAGAAAATCAGGAATAACGTTCTGCAATTATAGTTTTCCAGTTGTCATTACTGCTCTGAACTCCATGAGAATTTTAATGTCAGGCCTCCCACCGAAGTTTGTCCGTATTAAATGTCATGTGAGGACCATTTCCTCTGACAGAAGTCCTTTGGTCGGGCCTACTTAATGATGTCCTAGTCTGGAAACCGCAATTGCAATTGCCATTCTATGTATACTTGTGCAGTTATTGCAAGAAACTTTGCCACCAAGTGTTGTGCCATCTGTGATTGTGGCACAAGTTTGCTCATATGCGAGAATAGTATCTATATCTGTGTACATATATTGTGTTTGGTTGCAGCTATGCCGCAAGCTCGGAATGCATTCCAAATATATCTTTGCTTCGGTCAAGCATCAAGCTGAGAATGCATGCCAAATAAATCCTGAGAATGCCTTTGCTTTCCTCTTTACTTTGTGCAGAGGAGAGTCGTTTGAAATTATGCCTGTGACATGCACAGAGGAAAACTCGTACTTCGGACCATCTTCCTGTAAACAAATTCTGGAAATTGAAATAGTTTTGGGTGGAAGGTTTCCCTGCTATCGCTCAAGTCCACATTCCAGAACGGATGTTCCACACTCCATGTGGAGATATCGAAGGATATTAGTGGGTTGCACCTGTTTGTAGGATTATTTAATAATCCATATTACCATTCCTGCCATTGGTAACCGCTATCACTTTTGAAGAGGAAACAGCATCATCTCCTCAAGAGAAGAGAAGAGAAGAGAAGAGAGGACATTTGACGAGCTCGTAACCAACTGCGAATCTTATCACAGGCCTGACCTTTCTCTATCAGATATTTGCTTTAGATTGAGTGAGGATAACGATTTTATCAGTGGTTGTATGTATCTCAATCGAATAATACTACGTACGGAGTAGATAAACTTGAGCTCGACACAAGTTTTTGGCTAGGGACTTGTGGATTTTATTTTATTTACTTTTCTGCCCCAAATCAGAAGATACAATAAGTGCTGGGAGAGGGAACGGGTCCGGACCAAACCCCTTTCACAATTTGGCAAAAAATTGCGTTATTCAAGATGAGGAAGATTGTCAGTTAAGTAGCTTCAAAGTAGCTGCAAGAGTACCTATGTATATTGTGCTTAGGGATGTTTAGATGTGTGCATGCTCGGATACAGATACGAGTAGGGGGAAACAGATGCAAAGTCGCAAAGATGGAAAGATACATGTACAGCGCTACGGATAGAGGACAGTGGTAGGTAAGCCAGCCATTCGAGTGGCAATTTGTGCGTGCAGCGAACCGAAAGCAAAGCCACTCGAGTCGACTCGAGCCACTGGGCCACATGTGTAGCCACAGCCAAAACTATGAATGGAACTGCTGAATGTAGAGCCATCCAAGAGGTTTATTATACTGTCATCTCTCTTGCGAATCTAAATCGGCTGACATGCTTCTCTGTTATTCCTCCTGCTCCAAGGTTATCCCGGGCGCAGCGGCTCAATAAAATAATCATGAGCTTGCGTTGGCCGGAAACAAATGTGCATTTAACATTCATGTTGGCCCCATCCCATCCACAATGAAGGAGCCAAAAATCAAATGCACACATGCAATCCCAGCAAGGACTTAATCCTTGTCCAGCACAATCTTTTCCCCTCCCTTCACGCCTCTTTGGCCGACTCGCAGAGTTATGTAAAACCAACCACAAAGTCATTTCACTGAGCGGATGTTTGCGGCCAAATGAAAGGACACGCAGCTCGCTCCGGCCGTAGATGGCAGGAGGGAGGAGAACGTCCTGTGTCTGTCTGGGCCACGTTTAGCACGCGAGTGCTCGTAAATTGTGCTGGTCCGCAGCCTTTCGGACAGTTTAATTTCGATTTCCCCTTTATCCAACGGCTGCGAAAATGGCGCGTGCAGTTCTCTGGGAAAGCGAAAGAAAAATGGCGAAAACTGATGCCGGATGCCGGGCAATGGCGAATGGGGCGAATGGCGGATGGTGAGTGGCGGATGGAGGATGGCCGACGGGGAGCGACAACTGCCACAGATTCCAAGTAATTCGTAATGCATAAATAAACGCATTGAAAGAGGACATTAAGGAGAGATGTTCGAGCCGCCTCGTTTCCCTTTCGATCTGGCAACAGCTGCAGCAAGAATTCTTTAAGAGTGCTGCTACTATAAAGAACGCACAGAAACGATACTATACTGAATCTACTCTGTAGTCGCGTTTTCCAGCTGTCAGCGCTCCTCCCGTCGTGACATTTAAATTAAGTTCGTGATTTGGCAACATTTATTTTGATTTACACACATTTGCGTACATGAAAGTGTAAAAAATTTAGTTTTAGCCAAAAGGGAAAGCACCAACAACAACAACCGGCGACAGGGACATACAATTAATTGCCTTGTCATGGCTGAAAAATTAATTTCCATTTTTGAATGGCGCCGAGTTGAAATGCTGACACCGCGTTGATTGCATCCACAACAGCAAACCATCCCACGAGCATTGCGCATACGCAGAGGTGGCTGTAAGAATAGGATACTCTGTGGTACATCCACATTAGCTCTAATGCTATGAGGAAACATAACATATGGGGTAACCGCCACGGTATTTTGACACGTAGAAAATCCATGAATAAAGTAAAAGCAAACCCTCTGCCGCTTTAACAGTTTTAATAACTCATAAGGAGATACACTTTCGTTGTTCAAAGGTTTCTAAAAAGCTTTACGTTTCATTCAAAATATGAAATGAATTGAGCGACAGATAGAGTACTCTATAGTGCGTACCCAGCTCCCATTCACAATGTTATCCATATTGGCTTTTTTGTCATACAAACCTTTTATGTTCTGATAACCAAACACATACGCACAGAAACGGGAAAGGAAGACTTGGAAATAACTGAGGCCTGGACTGGGCCTCAAACACGTTTTACGTTCCGTTTGTCCGTAAAGATACTCCGTACATCGAACGGGAAACAAAAATGGAAAAAGGTCAAGTGGCGGTAAATAAAAACTGTGTTTTTGGCGATGGCATAAAAGTTTATATTGCACATTCCAGCGCATGCAGGGACATTTAGGCATAAATGGCCGACTGTACATGCGAGTATATATATTTTTTCAATATAAATTTATTCTCTTTCACTCGCTGGCTCTTTCCCATCTCAAATTTGGTTATCACTGAAACGTGTGTCCCCCTTTGGCTCTCTCCGTGGTGTTGACACTGACCGACAAATATTTTATTGCTTCCCGTTCCCTTTTGTCAGGGGCAGCGAGAGTCGCATTAAAAACAAATCAAAGACAAAACACATAAACACATTTACGAGTTGAAAGCTATCGTTCCGTTGAGAGTTGCTTTGAAAATCAAGAATTTTTCCCATTTTCTTATATCTTTGCTCAAGTACAAAAATTGCCCTTCAATATGAGGCAACAATTGAAGAGAAGGAGTCCCGCGTGACTGGTAACAACTGTCGTTCAACTTCACATTGTGCTACTGACGGCTGATCGATGATATTCTATGTATGTATGTTTTTTTTTTTATTAAGATTAGTAGAATCTATTGGCATGAAAGATGTCATTGTTCAATGGCAAATTACCTACACCGATTCAATCGAATCATTCCCGTTGTTTACCAACTTCTATTGCCATATTTGATTGTGATCCAATAGAATAATTTCAAACGAGGGGGAACGTTGTGAGTTGCTGCGGACACCGCAACTCTACAGTTATACCCGATACTTAGTCAGTATGGCTCTCCTCCGGCAGACGCCGCTAATATTAAACGACACGACAAAGAGTGCGTGCGAGAGAGACAGAAAATCAGTCTGAGCGTGACGTCTGGCGCTGCGTAGCCACTGCAAATTGATTTGTTCCTTTTGGCTATAAAAATGATGGTCATTATCTATGATTCTGCGTTTTTAGTTTTCTCGAATGTGCAATATTGTGGATGCAACAGATTTTCGTCCTTTGTGGGGGCGGAAGGGGGTGGGGCGAAATTTTGAGATATACGATTTATAGTGAGATCTAACAGGAGTGCGGATACTAAATTTGGTTACTCTAGCTTTAATAGTCTCTGAGATTTGTGAATATCCCCAGATTTGCATCCTTTGCGGGGGCGGAAGGGGGTGTGGCGAAATTTTGAAACAAACTCGTCTCGGTCCGATATATTAGGAGTGTGGATACCAAATTTGGTTGCTCTAGCTTTTATAGTCTCTGAGATCTAGGCGCTAATGTTTTACTCTAAGCAAAGCCGCCTATGCTACGTGTGTGTTAGAGAGAGACAGGGCGAGAAAAAATGAAATTGTTTTCTTGATGCTGGCTATAATAATAATACGATCCAATTCAGATTCCGCAGTCTAAAAGATATCGTCATTCTCTACGATTCTGCGTTTTTGGTTTTCTCGTATCTTTAAAATTGTGGATGCCACAGATTTTCGCCCTTTGTGGGATCGGAAGTGGGCGGGGCAAAGTTTTGAAATATTTTTGTAGCAGTGACATATCACAGAAGTCTGGATCCAAAACATCGTTGCTCTAGCTCTTATAGTCTTTGAGCATTAGGCGCTGAAGGGGACGGACAGACGGACAGACGGACGGACGGATAGACGGACAGACAGACATGGCTCAATCGACTCGGCTATTGATGCTGATCAAGAATATATATACTTTATGGGGTCGGAAACGATTCCTTCTGGACGTTACACACATCCACTTTTACCACAAATCTAATATACCTCAATACTCATTTTGAGTATCGGGTATAATTAACGACAGAATAATTACAATTTGAGGTCGCTTTCATTAAGCAGCCACATTTACCACACAATTGTTTGATATTCACATTTGCTTAGTAGAATGTTTAAACGAATCAAATACAAATTAGAGCAAATGTATGATAATTAAACCCTGAACATTTCCGTATCAAAATTAATTTTGTAACCATGGAAATAAACCATCACCAATACCGTTGGGCAAGCGAACAAGAGGACCGCGAACATAAATTTCGGTTTGCCCGATTGGTTATTGGGGGAAATTCAATCATCATAAACTGGGCAGATATAAATCGTATCGTATTGGCTCCGTGTTTCATTATTTTTAATCAACTGATGTTCATTAATTAGCAATCTCCCGGTCTATGCCCGTGAATATGTTTTTGCAGTCAAATAAAATAAATAAAAGCATGATTGATGTCCGCTAATTAACTTGAATATTATTGTAGCTGTGATTGTTGGGTTTTTCTCTTGATGGTGTACCTGTGCACGTACTGTACACGAAATGGGAATCGGTAATGCTCGTTAAGTTCGTATAATCAGCGCCGGTCTCTTCATTATTATCTGCATATAAATTGAGAGTTGAAGCCTTCATCAGCCTTCTAACGTCTGGCTTGAGCGAAAATACGAAACAGGGTTTCTTTAATCTTTAAGCCGCAAGTGTAATTAGTCACAATTTCAGGCCTAAATCTTGCGACGTTGTCTAGTCCTGGTTTCGGGGGTATTTCCTTGTGCTGTGAAACGCATTTTTGGAACATTCCCGGAATGATTTGGCAAAAGTTTTTCGATTACCCTGGCCTCTAGTAAAGGGGCGTAACAAGGACAGCTATTAGTGAAGCGTTCGTTTTGCCCATTTTTATGTGAGAAGTTTTAATGATTTACGAGTTACAGTGCTGGGCAATAGTCGAGAACTTTCTGGGGGGTGGTGTGCACATTTTTGACCCTGGCAACACTGGCAATTAAATCTCATCTGGCAACACTCGCATGTTTGTCATTCCTTCGGAAACCTCTCCACCCCCCACGAGCCACGGCTAAGGAGTGAATGAGCGGGATTTTGGCTGGGATTGAGGATTGAGTGTTCCATTGATTGAAATTTACGATTTGCCCTGGCGGCGGCTCAGAGTGCGAATCCGTTATGAATCGCTTTCTCAGGAACGGAAATGTTGTCATCGGCAATTCTGGGCGCCATTTTGCCTTTTGGCCACGTGGCGCGTCACTTTTATGGCAAACGGAAGTCCTTGTGTTATTTATGTGCTGTGCCGAATGCTGGGGAGGTGGGTGTCGAAGGAGGTGCCGAAGAGGAGTCCCCGCCAAGGATGGGGAACTTTCGCTTTAGACGTTATTTAATAGCTTATTAGGGCAGGCAACCCCGATGCCACCGATGAACAAAAGGCCATGTGAAAATCCAATTAAATGTGACATCTGCTGGCCTCCCCGCCCCGAGAGAGACCTTGGCGTGATTTTGATATATGGCTTGAGCCAGAGCCAATAATCAATTGATGAAAGTTTCATTCGATCGGATGAGGCTCTAATTTATGATTCACAGAGGAAGAACGAAAGAGACAGCGACAGAGACGCCGGCTCGTGTGCAATGATAATTGACTTTTCGAAATGACGGACTGTGTGGGCCAGCCCCACAATTAGTTCAACATAATGATGTATCATTACGGCCAGTAATTCATCAAGCATGCCCTCTCTCCAATGCCTCGCCACTGTCCGCCCCTGTGGCATAGTCCCTGCCACCGCTCTTATAAATCACAGAAAAGCCAGCCAGAGTCGGGCCCACCATACGTATGAGCAATTTGATAAATATTCAAGACAAATATGCTAACGAAACTGTTCTCAAATGCGACTGGCAAATGACACTCCACTCCGTGCACTCAGCGAAAAAATTGTCTTAGAAGTTTTCTTTTATTTTAGAAAAAATCTACACAAAATCCATTAGTTTTGGGGCCCTACATTGTTTTTTTCGAGTGCACATCCCGTATTCCGTGGCATTTCGCCACCGTGTCTATTCCACCTAGCCAGGGAGCATTATTTAATCTCCATTCTCCTCGTTGCTTTCCCCATTTTATCTGGCCGGAGACACGCTAATAAGTCTGCAACGTGACACTTGCTGCGGAGGGTGTTTCGGTGGGGTAGCATAAAGTTTAGGTCTCGGACAGCCGCAGGCTGCAAATGAAGAAGTTGACTTTATCGGGCAGCGGCATCATGAAGCAGCAGAAAAATAAATGGAAGAACAAAAAATTACCGCTGCCGCGAATGTAAATAGCAAACGTGAGGGGGTTGAAAGTGAAGGGAGGCTGGGGGCAGAGGACAGTGGGATCGGTGTCAGGTCGGAGCTTAAAGTGACAATAAATGCCGGCGGTTATGTATAAATTGCTAAAGTGTGCGGAAAGATTTACGGGTCCAAGAAATGGACCAAAGTGCTGCAAGAATGCTTTCCATTCTGTGCCTGCTCCTTTGCCTTTTGGCCAATACTGTCGTGGGCCGTGGCAAACAAATAAGCACAGCTTAGGGCCCAGACCCAGGATAAGGACGGGGACCAGGCCAGGTGCTTTTAGTCTGATTGCCAGGACCCGGACAGAAGGTAGCCAAAGAGGCAGTCACCGCCCACTCAAAATGACAGTTTTGCCAACAGTCAACAAGGCCGCTTGTCGCTTTCAAGAGGCAGAGACAACGCCATGCTGTGATAGAGAAAACTCACAGAGATAGGAGGACGAGAGAGTTGGTGAGATTCCATTTCAGACCTTGGCTGAATGCTCATCAAGTGGTCAAGAATCTGTTGTGGTCGCACTCATGCAGCCTGCTGCCACTCAACCTGCTGAGGCTGATACTGCTGCTCCTTTCGACCTGGCCTAATGATCTGCATGAGGGTCAGTCGATTGGCTGGCAAATTGATTTCAATTAGCCTGACTTTCGCTCCCCATTGCCTTCCCCCAGTCTTCATTCATTCTCTGCCCCCATCAGAGTTATTAAAAAGTGTTGGAGGGAAAAAGTGAGTCGCGACAGACGCGCACATCATTCACACGTTTTCGCATAATTTGGCGATGGAGAGTCAGGGCCAAACATCATTACTCCCCCTCCGCTTTCCCTACTTATTCTCTCTCGCTTAATGAACTGGGGGGAGTGGTGTCTCCACTCCGCTTTCTGAGAGCACCCTTGAACCATTTGTCGCCATATTTATTTTAATGGTTGCTCAATTTAATCACTTCGACAGGCACCACATGCCGATGGGGTGTACTCAGGATGCAGGATGTGTGGTAGGTGGGTGGCAGAAGTGAAGAAAGCGAGTGGAAAGTGAAGAGGGTGACAAGGGGGTTCGTGCACCCAAGGATCCTTTTATTTTTGTGGTTGGAAAATGTTGCAAGCTTTCATTTTATACGACATTTAATTAAGGGAGCGAACTTTTTTTAAGTTTTAATGGAAGACGTCGAACCAAGAAAAGCACGGATAAGTATATACAAATATGTATACGAATACAGACGTGTATGTACGTGGGGCGGCTCCCCAGCACACATTACGCAATACTTTGGCACACTTAACGCGCCTCTTGAATACCCTTACAACAGAATGGGGCATGTTTGATGAATCAACTGATCGACAACTGATTGGGGTATAGATATATTATCCATAAAACATATAGTACATATATAATATTTTAGTAAGATGTTTAAAACATCTAAACCTTAAAACAAATACAAACAATTTAAAATCCTAAAGGTTCGTTTGCCCTAGAGTATATACATATGTCTTCCCGATTCATTTCGTGGCGCAAGAACAATTTCCATTTTGCCCATGCACTTTGTTTAACAGTTTATTAAATTGACTTTCATCCTCGGATACTGAAAAATATTTTGCGGATAAATATTTGAAAATTTATTAAATCAACCCGGCAATGCATCATCTTTCTCGCCTCACGCCTCTGCCGCTCTGGATCTTCTCTCGCGGGGTAGGATGCCAGTCTGTGCCGCCTGCATTTTGTTGCTTGGCCAAGTGAAATGAGCTGCATCCGGGCTTTTCATATATAGCCGCTGCAGGCGTTGCTTTTCTTAACGCCCGAGCACTCTCCTGCCCGCACTCACATGTCCTGTCCGCCTGCCAGGCCACGGGCTACCGCTGCATCCTGTGCGATTGTGTGTCTGTGCCTGTGCGTGTATCTGTGCGAAAATGTGGCATGTGGCATTTGTATCTGTGTCGGGTTGTGTGTTTCTGTGGGTATCCTACGCTGCGTACTTTATTCCTTTTCCTGTGCGCTAGCGCACTTCCGTTGAGCAGACACAGATACGGCCAGTGGGTAAGGAGCCCAGCGAATTTTGATGCATTTCCGGGGAAGCATTTCACCCATCCCAACCCCCCGTGACTCCCACAATGTGTGCCACATTTGATGGTAGAGCGCGCCTGCGAAGAATTTATGTTCAATCTTAGAAAAATAATGATTATCTTTTATTTTATGGTTGAGCGAACGACAACGATGAGCTCCAACGTCCTGGGGCATATGTTCTTGATCGCTTGAGCAGAAACTGGAGTCGGAACAATAACTCTCATATGTCCAGAGCTCCAACGGATAAGCAGGAGGTGAAGTAGGAGTGGACCCCCTGTTTACAAGACAATTATAGAGCGACTCAAGTGGCACTTGCTTCTGGCGCTCGCGACAATTGAGTGGAGACCATTCATTACGAGCACCCAAAACAATTTAAACGTGCACTGAGACTGGGGAGGGGTCTCGTCGCTGAATTTGTGGAAGGTCCCCAGTGCACTAAAGGGATGGGATAGTTGAGTGTTGTCTATGGCAGGGGGCATAGATCGATGGACCCACCGACAGCTTATGCAAGCGATAGTTAAGTAGATGCTGACGGGCTTCTTCCTTTCACACCCTGACAGCAATTATTCAAGTTGGCGTTGCCTCGTCACGATTATGAAGTGAACACGAGGCAACGTAACAGCTACATCCTTACAATGGCCCGGCAGGAAAATGGAGCCCTCACTTTGTGGAGGAACTTTCCACGGATAACGTCACTCAAGGCGAGATGTATTCAAGCCGCATAAATGACGTTACGCGCCCTCAAAAGTGCGCAGAAACCTGGGAGCTGGTTTGGTGCTGGATGTTTTGTGATGTGATGGGGTGGGAAAGGATCTTGAAAGCCCACACTCAGAGCACTCAGACTGCAGGATGGTAGGATGGTAGGGGTACAGGAGTGTAGTGGGTAGGCATCCAAAATTGAGAAAGAGACGAGTTTGTTTCTGGTAGAATCTACATTTAAAAGATGTCCAAAATCTTGTAAATAGCTATAGAACATCTCATCTATTGGGGGTTTTTTTTCCAACTGTGCACAGCGAAGGGCCAAATGGAACCGAAGAGGCCTGATGCATAATGTCCAGCCATAAATTCCCATTAAACGTTTGCGTTGTGTCCTAACCCATCCGCCCACTGGGCATCGTTCCATTTTGTGGTGTGCTGTTGGCGCTGCTTGCAATGCATTTGATTAAGTATACGCCCTATGGCAGCGGCAGAAAGCCGCATGTGGCATTGCATTCAAATGGGAGTGCGGAATTTTCGATTCCTATTTCGATTGCTGTGTGGGCAGAAGGGGGGCGTGGCAGGTCGACTGGCGGAGTCAACTTTTTTTGGCCGGCCATGTTGACTTTGCGCTTAATTGTTTTATTATCCACGAGTGCTGGCCACCAGACAGAGACACGGGCACCGCCGGAGGCACAGTCCCACCCACACTTGAAGTCTGCCCCCAGTTTGGCAGCTCTATCCCTGTCGTTGACCTCGTTGCGCAGGCCACTCCTACTGGCACCCGTATAGTCTCTCCAGGACCTCATATTTTGCCGCCTTTCCCATTCAGTTCGCTGAGTTGTCGAATTCAGAGAGAGAGAGAGAGAGAGAGAGAGAGACAGAGACAGAGAGAGAGCAACCGAAAGCTGCTCCTGCTGCTGTCTGATATACGAGCTTCTGGCGGCAAATTATATCAAGTGCAGCACTTGAGGCAGTTGGCCAGGATTCACGAACTTCTTTTCTGTCTCGACTGCAGCCTCGGTCTCGGTGCCGGCTTTAATTACAGTTCTGTGAAAAATCGTATTACCACGTGCGTGTTATTTTTGCGAATCACTGAATGCAAATGAGTACATTCAGCCTGAGATGCAGTCCAATTTATTTATTTATTAACAAGCTACTTCATTATGAGGCCTCGATGCCACAAACAATTCTCCCGCTCCAACGACCACTCCAGTGCGGAGTTTGGCTCTCCTCTAAGCTGGCTTTAACAAGACAATAAGCTGGCACATACACACAATAAAATGTTACAAACTTCTGGCTATGTGTTGTCTTTGTGTTTGTCCTGCGGTCTGAGACTCAACAAAAATATTTGGACACTGCAGCGTGCAACAGGAGGGGGGGAACCGAAAGCCAAAATACCTAAGGCAAACAATACTCGTACTCGTAAGAGAATTACTTTAATGGGCAGTCGTTGACCTGCCGCCACTCGCCGCATCCTTGTCCTTGGCCAAGGTAAGCAATTGGAAATGCTCTGCGTGCCGGCAATCCATAAGTTTTCCGGCTCTTGGCTCTTGGCAATCTGGTCACATAGCCGGGGACCCACGTCAGCCACTTCCAAATGCATGCACAGTTGACTTGTCAGCCTGTTAATTTGCTAAATAATTTTGGAATTCTGACCAATCCGTAACGAAGGCAGTAACTCAACATGGCACGCCCGTCCGAATCAGGGCAGAGGGGCGGTGGGGCGGGTGAACGGCGGGTGCCAAATGTTCGGCACGGCAATGCGTGTAAGCAAAATCCAGTTTAGCCTAATTCGGAAGGGATACATTCTGGTGGGGCCAGAAACTATTTATGATTTCCCAACACGAACGATTTCCCCAGCCACGCGTCCACACCTTCTGCCACTCACCCTCCGGATTATTTGTTTGCCGTTTTGCTGACTACTACGTGAGATTGTTCTACGTTTAAAAAAACAAAAACAAGTTTGAACAATAATAATAGTACTGCCGCCAACATTTGGAATAGAAGATACCCCCACTTGAGGGTCTTTTGTGAGGAAAAGGTGGGATAAAGCATTCTCCACAAGATGGAAACTACAATTGTTGATGCTGATCGAGAATTATATACATGTGTATATACTTTTTTGGATGCAAAGCGCTTTTTGCAACATATGTATATGTACACTTGTGCGAATACGATGTGCCCCAAGAGTATTCCCTGAGTAAAGGGTATGAAAAAGTAAAGCAACGAATGTTCTCCACGTACATGTATGCATGAATGTAGACCCCTGGAAACACGTTCATCAATTAGCGCCGAAGATTTAATTGTGGCACGTGTGAACTTAATTAAACGGCATTAGTTTGTATAATTGCAGTCCCGATGCGAGGAAGGGACCCACCGTCACTTGACTGTGAGGTCCTGCGCAATTTAATTGCAGCTCTTTTCCCTCAACTGCATTTGCATTCCAATTAATTTTAGAGTACGCATGCAATATGTATTTTTTTGGGGCCAGTTTCGAGTTTCGAGTGGGGAGAGGGGAGAGCAGGAGCAGCTACTCGGTTGGTTATTATTTTAAGGCTGCTTGCCACAAAGTGCTGGGTTTACCGCAGAAGAAGTAGGGGCACCTGCACCTATGTTTCATTTAATTAGCATTATTGTCATGGAAACCGCAAAAAGCTATTTGCGGTGTAAATTAACTTAGTATCCGAGCGAGGGAGCAAGCGACTGCAGGTAAATATAAATATTTTTAATTATATTATACCAGGAGTTGTGTAAACTAAACTAAAATTTGCAAAATGGGCTGATCCAGGTCAGAACACCACATCTGTGCGGCAGCTAGGAGCTGGCAATGCACTTGATCGCCTAGGCGGAAGCCAAAGTGCTCTGCAAAATCCGAAAATTTAAAAATTAAAGAATTTAGCTATACGATAAGCTTTATAGCACTGAATATCTTCCCTTCAACTAAATATCGGGTTTCGTTGTATTTGGAATATTTTAAAGGCTCCACAACAACTGTCTTTTTAACCGTAGGTAGACATAGCAAGTATAATAACATTATAAATGTACAGGTAGATATATACAATTAAGAAAATCTCGCCTCTCTTCAGACGTGTCATTCCCTTTTTAAAACTCTGGGAAATATTTTCTGAAATAAATGCAAGCTGTCTCTGTCATGAAAATGTTTGGAATTTCATGTTATTTTGTTTCAATTTGATTTTCTTTTAGGCCAACAAATCCGAGACCTTGAGTCGAAACATATGTAAATGCAAAATTGACTTGAAGACTGATTCATCTCAAAATGTTTGGCATATCGAGTGGCTAGTGAACATGGCCAAAACGAACAACACAGATTACCCGTGCCGAATGTAGACCATTCATTTTCGGCTATAATGCGAAATGATGTTAATACTCGATGTTCTTGGTGTACCCCGGGTGCATTGTATTTGTGGAAATGTTTGCAACAGAAAGATGGAAGCGTTTTCGACCATACAATCGATACATATGAATATGAATCTCTATACGAAATCGAAATCGTATTTGGCTGATCTTTCTGTAAGAAGCAAGGGGTATTTTCTGTTGACCAGGTCCTGGACAAACTCCTGTGGCGCCTAGTCCCCACACCGCGCAGTTAGATATAATGAAAGGCTGCACAACACGCACGACCGAAATTACAAGCAATGAAAATTCTGCTCTAATTTCTGGTCAGGCTCAGAAATGACCTGAAACGACAAACAAATTTCTGCGCAAAGGAGCAGCTTATTTAATTCTGTGTGAAAACTATGGTCGTTGTTGTACTGTAGTTTCTGTTTGCTGTTTTGGTTGCATCTGCCTATGCCTATGGGCTGGATTTTAGTTGAAAATTTTCGCACCGCACTTAAATAATGTAAATATAATTTGGCTGTTTGCCCGACTGCAATTTGGCAACATTTTATGCGCGCTCATGTTCCATTAGACAGAGCAGAGATCCCGTTTTTGTTCTGCTCCTCCGCCCGCCTGCAGTCAGGTGACAGGGCCACTAATTAGAGTCAATAATGTGGACGGACCGAGTGCGATGTTATGCGAGTCGGTTGTGTCCCATTGTTGGCGTGCTAAATAAATCAGAAAGTAATTAAAACAACATGAAGAGTTTCAGTTTCAGTTACAGCTTCAGATCCAGTCTCTGTTTCAGTTTCAGTTCCAGCGGAAGCGGCACTTGGCCTCCCTGCCACTCCCATGGTCATGCTCATACCCTTCCCTGCCTTGAACAGCGGTGCTTCCTGCTTATTTAGCAAACGAAATGAAATAAAAACAAATACAATCAAATTGAGAGCAACTGAGGCGAGCCGAGGCATTGAACACTCTTGCAGTCGCACTCCGATGTTAATCTCAATCGGTAATAGAAATAACCAAATTAATTTTGAACTACTAGTTTTGGAGATTGTTTGTCTGCAGAACTCTTGGATACTCCTTAGATACCATTGCATCTTAACAGAATCATTCGCATTGGGATTATATTCGAATGGTAATAAAAATACCTCTTGAAAGGGTAACAGCAAAACTGTACAAAAGGACAACAAGGGAGGTCGGTTGGTCGGTCGTCGGAAGCGCAGCCACAACAGAACTGTTTGTTGTTTGGTTGTGGGTAATGGCAGCGGAATAAAATGCGGTGTGGGTGAAAGAGTGGCACGACCCAGGGGAAAATAGAGAAAACAAAAAATAAAAATAAACTTAATTTACGTTTATTTACTATGACAAATGTTTTCGAAGGAGTGCAACTTTTAATTGCAAAATTTATTTAATTTCCCTGCGCCAGCGGATGTATTTTGTTTCGCTATAGTTCGTTAAGTTAATCAGAATATAAGCGATGAAAACCGAACAAAATTCAGCGGGAAAATAACATAAAATAACACTTAACATAAAACATAAATTTGGTTCAAGAAAATATCCAAAGAACTGAAACAACATCTGGCTTTTGACGCGATTTCTATGTTCGAAACTATGCCATTGCAAAGATAGTTTGGTGCCACAGTTTGTTTGACCCGCACACTGTCAAATCCATTCAGCTGTAGAAAAAGACGCACAATTTCTGGATGGACAGGGCATGGAAAGTGGACCAAGAAGAGCAAGAAATATACATTAGTGGGGAAAAAGTGTGAAGAATTTCCCATCTCATGTCTTTTTGTTCTACTGCCACAGGCGGAATTTTCATTAAGGCATTTTTGATGTCTAATTTGCATATTTTTGCAGCTGCCCGAGATGCCAGGCAAGTGACACGTTAAGCATTCTCAAAAAATGGGTGTGCCACCGGGGAGGGTGGTGGCACGGCACCATACTGCACTTGAAAGAAAAGTGCAAGCGGGTTTTTCTTGTTGCATCTCACCATTCCCCTCTCCGTAGCTGCCACTGTGATGGCCGGCTGTCAGTTTCTAGTTGTCCCACGGGCGGCCGACATCCTTTCTGCCCGGATTTGGTGCCTGGACAAAGTGTCGAGTGGCAACACTAATTCGCTTGCAGCATGCCACAGCAGAACGAGCCGCTATGAGCAGGGACACACATTCACACTGTGAATTTCACAGTGATCCATTTTGCATGTTATACCCTAAGCAGAAGGTATTATGACTCTGATCAAATCCGGTTTTTGGCCTAGGAAGAGGCGGAGGGAATCCGAATTCTTTTTTTATTGTCGGTACGTATTATATAAAGCGGATCCGCCATTATCGTATGTCAATATATCACATAGTTGCCATTTACACAATGTACACATCTTTAAGGGTATCTAATGCCTCTGCTACCAGAAATTGCCTTCAACTCTTGTACTTTTTATTAGATTTTCAGCTAAATTTGTGCCTGCGCTTTTTGCTCTTGGGTTTTTGTTAATTTCCAATTTTGAAACCCACCCTCTCTGCTTGTGCGAGAGTGTGTATACAGCTGTGAATATGGTCAACATGTCGCTTGGCTCATGGCATTAATTCAATTGCTGTTTGCATACATACGGCCGAGCCGGAGAGAGCGGAGACGGATCTCATGTTACTTGCCTCCGCCCCGAAATGTAGGCAACACGTTGAGTCCAGACAGTACAATTATGGGGACATGGATACGGAAACTCTAGGGTGAGGTTTCTTCCACTTCACTCTTTCCAAAATGGAACTAATAATCAGAAATGTCAAGAACAAAGAGAAAAGCATTCTCGTGTTTGGGGATCCACAATTCGTTGCTTGCATTCTCGTATATTTTTTTTCTTTCAATTTTTGATTGCTTTTCTGTGCCAAGAATTTTTGAAATATTGTTCTACTCACCAAAGCCTTGGAGCACATGGACTATGCGTACTATGGCTCGATTTAAAAAGCTTTATTTTTCGTTTCGATTGGCAATATTTATTTTTGAGAATCTTTTAACTCAATAGGGATTCTCTACGGCAGGAATGAGATTCATTTGGTCTATTCCGCGGGCAAAAAAATCACTTGTACACAAAGGAGCACTTTGAGGCGATCAACTGCAACGCGTCGGGTTTCGAGGTTCGTTGGAGCGAATGATGCGCGAACAGGTTGAGGCTATGCCATTTATATGGAAGTGGCTACTTATATAGAAGTCGCAGCGCCCGAAAGTAGGCAGCCAACCTTTTACATACAATAGCTAGGCCAGCAGCGGCTGCTGCGGTGGCTGTTGCTAGATATGCGCTAACCTGTTCTGAAACCCGTACAACAGGTTGTAATTGCGACTATAAGATACCCACTATTCGGAAACCATCCAATCGACCATCTCAAAGTGAGTCGAACAAGAAAAGAGTCTATAAACCTAATATCTGCAGGAAATACAGATAAATATATGTATATCTGAGCCACACAGTAACTGCATATCCTTGAATTTGTGTCTCCAGTCTCCAAGATCATGATGCGGGCCATGAATACAATATATCGATCTTATGAGGCTCGCCCTGCATGTTGAATAAATTTGCATATACACCAATATACCTTCGTTCTCTGCAAATGGCGGGGTATGAGAGAGGGACTGTCATTGGAGCAGAAAAGCTGGCGGGACACTGAAAGTAATTAGTCCCACAAAGTACGCTGACGGTTGCCCTTATCAACAGCCCCTGCACACAGATACATAGAGGAATATGGACTGCAGCCTTACATCATCGTCATTGGCGCTTTATAGAAAACGAAGGATTGTGGTTGGGTAGAGTATATATTCAGGGGTGGCAGGAGCTGACGGCCAGCTGGCTTATCTCTAATGTTCGCGAGAGGGAACGAGGGATGGGGGCTGGACTAACCCATACTGCAGTGGAATATCCCACTGTATTGATAACATTTGAATTTTTGGCTTGATTTATGAGCAGGCATACCATGAAACTACTCGTAGCTCCCTGGCATATCGGAACAAACAACAACCAACAGCAAACAACAGCCATAAAAAGAACAACCGTGTAGCAACTTCAACTTTGACGCAGTTGAGCGTAAATTGAATTGAATCATCATGGGCCCCATATTCATGAACGTAATTATTCCATTTACCATTCTGGGTGAATAATTTCGATCTAAGCATTGATCAGGTTTCCGCAAGAGCATACTTTTGATGTTTGCGAATTATTATTTCATAAGGCTGCGTACCCAAACTGCTGCGGATTTTCCATGCCACAAGGAAGATAGAACATGACTCTTACTGCATACGAGCACTTCCATTGAAATGTGAAATGAAATCGGATTTTGCTCCTCATCGATTTCAGAATTTCCATGTTCCCTGCAGGCTGTGTCTTTCAGTTAGCCAAACCAAATTTATGGCCAGCTTCTTGGTTTTGCTTACATTTTAGTTGTTCGGACAGGTTTTCTGCTAGATACCCTAGTAAGGGAAATCTATTTTTGTCTGAATACTATGTATACCTACATACATATGTAGTTGTAAAGGCTTGCAGCCTGGTATCTGATGTGTTGTTGGTTGGTTGTTTTCGAAAGGGTAAAGAGTTGCCCCTGAATTTAATGCTTCTTGTAGGAAGCCTCTTAAATTTTTCGTAGTCGCTTCACATATTTGCAAAGCGTTTGCTTTAGGGTTAAGCGCTTTTATTGCATTCTTGCAGATGCCAATGTGAATGGTCCGTGCTGTTATTGGCTCTGTCTCTGGTGCTCTTCTCTTCCCATCTCACCCACCATTTGCGATCTAATAAACTTTACATTTGTTGGTCTTCTTTTTTTCCTCAGAAAAAGAATGCTGCTGGGGCGTAGATATTGCCCAGCTCGGGCACAGTTTTTCAGGACACTTGAGGCTTTCATTTTGTATGTAGTCCAAGTGGAGTCCTCGTCTGCAGCTGGCCAACTTCCGTCCATTGTTGACTTCATTTTAATGTTCTGGCTTTTTGCGGCTTTTCGACTCTGGCGCTTCACTCACTACTGGACTGCCCCCCTCTCGCTCACTCTCTGTCCATTATATTTAAAAATTTCCTTTGTGTTTTAGCATCTTAAAGTTTTGCAAATAGATTTGGTGCACTTGTTTTTGGGTTCTTTTGCGGTCATATTTTGAGGTTTTTATTCATTTATTTATGCAGATTTTTGTTTTTGCCATAAATTTTCGTTTGTTTTCCACATAATGCATAAAGGATTTGCAGCAGTTGGGTTTTCTTTTCGCCAAACTTTCATTAAAGCGATTAAAAAGTATTATTTTGGGCGTATGCGATGACACAGTTAATAGTTTTTAATTATTTTATCATTCGTTCTGTTGCCTGCGATTAGGGAGTCCGCTAGTGCCGTGGAAAAACAAAAATTCACAGAGCTTCGATGTACCCCTACTCCTGAAAAAAGAAGCTTAATTAATTTCCACGCTGCAGTTCGTCAGGTATTTGAATTACAATGCATGCGTATAAGATACGGTCTGTTTCATAATCAGCGTGTAATCTTTATGGAGAGTGACGCACATGCCCCATTCGATCAAACGCCCACCGGAATGTGGTGCACCACACACGCTCTTTGGCGGCATATACATAAATCACACAAAACTATTCCCTTTTCCGGCATTTACATGGAGTCTTATCTATGATGAGGGAGCTGCCCTCCACTGGATGGCCACTGCCACTGCCACTGCCACTACCACTGCCATTGCCATTGCCACCGCCTCATCGTCTGACTGACTGTCTGGCCGACTGTTGCCCTTCAATTTTATGCAATATCTCGTCTTTATGGCCTGGCCACACCCCTCCATAGCCAAAGCCATCTCTATCTCTTTCGATTATTGTCACTAATATTGAGCACGCGTTTTAATTGAATTTCACGCGCTTCCCATAAAATGACAGCGTGTCCGAGTCCTGGTCCTCCCTTTATGGCTGCTCTGGCTGGAGGTTTATGTATCCTACTCCTTGTAATATATATACTCGCCTCTATCTCATTTGATTGCTCTCGCTTCTTGTTATGGCCAATCGTAAATTTCTTCTCTGTTATTGCCTTGTTCATAGTTTATAATAATATTGATAATTGGCAGTGACATCAGTGCGATCAAGTGCTGCGGCATGTGGTTGTAAAAATAATCATATGTCGCAATACTGAGAATCGTTCATTAGCTTTCCGCGTATACTCGTATAATGCCCTTCCCTTCCCAATTGTTTTGTCCACTGCAGGCCGTAATTTTTTCGATTTTTAATTACCAACTGATAATTGGCAGCGACATTCTTATCAGCTCATTTGGCCGGGCTAAAGCTGGGTAGTTATCTACATACATTCATATACGTATGTATGTGGTGACGTTTAATGGTTGTTCCGGTGATAAGTTGGTGGGGAATCATGTTCGTCAGAGCGAGGTGCATGGCTGACCTGGGCAAGGGGTTTCTTAGGAGATGTGTAAGTTGATTGACTATTAAAAGATACAGGTATTCTATTCTAGACCTACTTCAGCAATCATAGTTCATTCTAAACTTTGAATCTTTGATCTTTGATATAAGTACATTTCAACTGCATGAAAGCTGTATACATCTGGAAAAGAACAAAATAATTCCATGTATCTTATAGAAGAAATTCCACTCTTTACTTTTTTTTCCGTTTACTTCCGTTTCCTGAAAGATATAAACGGTACATTTCTTGCCAATAAGGAAAATAGATATGTATGTTGTATATTTTTGACATTGCTTTTTATTTGTGTGTTTATGGCAGGCAATTGTTAATTGTTAGTCACTAAGCAAATGTTTTTTAGTTGGTTATCTTTGAGGAAACTCATTTGGTTTATATGGCAAAGTACGCATAAGTGGGGTCGTAAAAAAATTATAAACAATTCCCGAGGTGATTTTTCTTCGAGCTGTTGACTCACTCTCGAACCGAGCGGGTGAGTGAGTTGCCAACTGACAGCCGGACAGACATTGAGCAGCATTGAAAATTGTTTGCTGCTGGGCCATTTACAAAACAATTACACTTATTTGTGAGCCATTTAACAGCGTTACCCAAGTGGCCTGATGGCTGACAATCCATCAGCGGGAGCTGCTGTGCGCTCTGTGTAGCAGACACTACTCGACAGCTCGCTGGAGCGCGAACCTTGGGGCAGATGCAGCAGCATCAGGACGGACTCCCTACTGCTTAGTATGCAGCTCAGCCAGAAGGAGGATGAAGAGGCAGCGACATTGACAGTGACAGCGAGGCAGAACTGCAAGGTTACGTGTGCAATATTAAGCATACGCAGTGTGGTGCAAAATTCTACACCTTGGAAATTTGGGTGTAATTGAGTGATTACCTCTCGGGAAGTTGGTTCGCTGTTTGCCTTTTGTTTGCCTTTTGTTTGGCGATAAGCTTCAAGACAGGCGCGAATCGTTATTATCTTATTTCTCGGAAGTTGGGTCTTGAAAATTAAGAATAACAGGAAATTCCGCACTTTCTTTCGGGGGGTTCACCGAACCGTGCTCCCCCGTTCTTAAAATATAATATTATTTATAACGAAATTATTAAACCGCAAATTAATTTGAGGGATTCTTTTATGCAGAGTTTGAGATAAGAATTAGTCCCAAGGATTGACCACAATCAATAAATATATAATTTAATTTTTAAAGTCTAAGGGAAAGCCCCTGATAGGGGTAGTCGATGACTAAGTCGACTTGGTCGTATGCTTTGGGGCCACAGCAACTAGTATAATGCGATTCCATTAGTGATTGTCTTTATCAGTGGCAAGATAAGGGGCCCCTGAGTCCCAGTGGTCTTGTAAATTCATAGATAATTGGTGTTCCCTCATTGTTACGTGCCATAAAAGCATTGACCACAAGTCGCTTTTGACCAAGTTTCGAATAAACACTCGAACAAACAACATGCAGCACGGACTTCTCGTCGTCATCCTGCTGGCCTGCCTGGCGGCCAGCTCTAGCTCCACTGCCACTCCAACATCCCTGATGTCCGGCCACTCCCGGATGTTGCAGCTAATGAGCTCCACTTCCGAACTGCAGAGGGATAACCCCACCCGCTCCATGGCCTGCTTTCAGTACTATAGCGAAGAGTTTGACAAACACCTCAAGCAATTCGAGTACGAGTACGGCCTGTGCAAGGAACAGGCCATCAATCAAACCGCCGACCTCTACGCAAAGTACAATCAGGTTGTCTATAGCCTGGGAAACACAACGATCGAAGTTTGTAAGGCGCTTACGGACTGCACCTACGGAGCGAACGCTCTCGAGTCCCTGAACTGCTACTCCGCTCAGGTATGCACGCTCACTTACTCATAATCGAGAGGCTTGAACTAATTTTAATGAATTTTCAGGGCTCCGAGAGTGTGAGGAATGCATACAATCTTTCTTCAACCGCTTCGCTGTACTCCGCCGACCTGACGCAGGACCTCCAGCAAGTGACCTTCCGGGAGGAGGGCTGCTCCAACAGCTCGTCGCGTCGTTACGAGGCTCGCCTAGATCAGTCCTACATCGATCTGCAGAACTGTTTGTCCGGTGCAAGCCCAGTGCCAGTCCCAGTCCCAACTACAACCACAACACCCCCTTCAACCTCAATCATATCAACGACAGAAGATTCAACTACGCAGGAAATTATTCGAACTACTTGGAACTACCAAGCTGACCCAAAAGATGATGGCAGTATTGCCTCCGACAAGAATCATAGATTGGCATCGAAAATCGGCCACATTATCAAGCATATTGTCTAACTTCTAAATAAACACGATAAATTCCTTTGTATAAAGTCGCTTACAGAGCCACATAATGGTTTTAATTTGTGAATTTTAAGTACATGTAGAAGTGTTTTCAGACTTTTAAATTGCTTATTGAACCACAGACAACTATGAAGGGTATCTGCTGGATAGCTAGGACTTATCGTATTCGTTGAGTACATGACTATTCTTATCCGCTGAATACGATAGATATCAATGGATTTGAATGGGCGCTTTATAGTTTTCATAGTCAAATATCCATATGTGTTTCTCCAACTTTTATTCCTTTGATCCATAATAAAGATATGGTGATCTATGATCTACAACAGGACACTGCATCAAGTGAGAATCCGACTAGCAGGTGTGTTTCAGGGACGAACACAAACAAGAAACTAAAACCTATGGCAACTTACTTAATTAACGGCCCCTGATCTAGGTGGGAAACGGAGTAGGCCGCCAGCCCGATGCGATGCAAATAAAACTTTCTGCATTTGCTGTCAGTCCAAGTTTATCAAAGATCCAGAGGCAGACCGGAGGTAGATAGATAGACGCAGTGAGTGAGAGCAAAGAAAACATGCAAATAAGCTTGGAAAAACTTTACCCCCAGCAGGACAAACAAAAATGGGAAAATAAGAAAGAAAGAAAAGCTAGCTACGAAGACGGATGGATAGATACCCTTGCAGATCCATCGTTCCAATGAAAGCTATTATCTGACATAAGAGGACGTAGTCTTCTTATTGGTTCCGACCTAGTAAACGTTAAGAAGGGCCTGGTGTGGGATAAGTTTCAGCTAGAAAGCTACAGAACCAAGCGACTAGTCTGACCACATATCGCTGAGCTTTAAAATGCTGGTCGAAAGAGTAATACTCTCTGCACAGGGTGCGCAAGTGAAACCAGAAGGATAACTTTAAGGTAATGTTGACAGTTAAGTAAACAGTTGAAGCAGGTCCCTGCGGTGCTTTTCATTCAAATTTAATTGCATTTGTTGTTGTTTCTGGTGCCGCCTGTGGCGGTGTTGTCACTGCAATTAAAACAAATTAGAAACGCTATAAACACTCACATACTCGTAGACGGTAACGGTAACGTTAACGGAACAGTTGCCACATGACAGGCGGAGGCAGAGATTTCTCTTTGCCAAATTCAAGTCAATAACTTGATAGGCATCCTGAAAGCAAAGCACCCCTGGCTTCCTGCATCTCTGCACCGTTGCGCTTTTCTCCAAGGCAAGGGTGTGCGTGCGGTTGCACTTCGGCAACCAACTGCTCACAGAGATACACACAAAGATAAATGTCAAGACGCACGCATACAAAGAACGCAATTAAGATATGCAAATTAGAAGTCGGTGTCGTCCGCCTTGTCCTTGTGCTGCTGCTGCTGTTGTTGCTGCTGCTGCTGTTGTTGCTGCTGCTGCTGTTGTTGCTGCTGCTGCTGCTGCAGCCTCCCGATGAGATTTTCAGTGAATTTGATAATTATGCAGAGGCATGCGATGAGAACAGCTACGAGCACGTGTGGATGGCCGCATATGTATGTATCTGAGCTACTGGTGTTTTTGTTGTGCAATAATAATAAGTCAACGAGCGGCATCTTGTGATAAGTGAGTCATTGTCGGGGCGTACGTATTTTTCCCCATTTAGATGTCATTGTTGCTAGTGACCAACCGACAAGGGGCTGCGATAAGGCTCAAGGGGACATTGATTGGGGATTCATTGAGTAAACACAATTACTGGTGTTGGTACTTTTCAAAAAAGGGAAACTTTTTTTCCCCAATTCAATGAAGGTTAATGAAAAATTACAAAGGAGAATTTATCAAATTTAACTCAATCTATGACATGCTGATAACCACTAAAACTCTGTTGAATATATAAGACATTTCTGTACATACTAGCCCTACATGAATTCAACATAATTCTTTAAGTCCTATCTATACTATATACATATTTATGTAACTTGTTATTCCCCAAATCAATGGAAGTTAATGAAAAATTAGAGAGGAGAACTTATCAAATTTAACTCAATCTATGACATGCTGATAACCATTAAAACCCGGTTGAATATATAAGACATTTCTGTACATACTAGAGCCCTATATGAATCCAACATAATTCTTTGAGTCCTATCTATACTATATACATATTTATGTATATATGTATATAAATACTAGAATTCAATGCTTTTGAGCGATACGAATTTTGCATTAGTTTCTGCTTCCGACTGATCGGCTTATCTGTAAACTATTTACGGGTGGGAAAATATATTTCTCCCACGATCTGTCTACTAGATGGAGATTAAACGGGAGCTGAGTGCCGAGTGCCACTGAATATATTGCACCTTTTCGCAATCACCGGTATTTGTTTTCTTTCCACTTTCGCAGCGTGATTATATATTATCTATGTGATTGTCGGGGGGCTTTAGAGTTTTACTCGGAATCGATAATGCGAATGGAAAATGGTCAGAGAGACATACATACATACGAGGACATACGAGCTGGACAATGAAGACGACCTCCAACGTTAACCAAACTTTGGTATTGTGATTAGGCATCTTTTAATGTGCTCCGGCGAAAGTTTTATCCACATCGATATTATAGTTACCGTTGAAAAATCGATTAACTAATTTGATATCAGTAAAAATTTTGTAAAAATGTAAAAGGTTGAGTGTCGGTCGCAGGACGCTGTCTATGAAGACTCATTCCCCAGATGTCTTTCCAGCATTGTGGTCCGAAACAACCACGGGCATCTGTCATCGCCCTTAGAGCTTCGCTTGCATGATTCTGATTTTATAAAGATACGTCTTCGCTGCACATCCCCAGACTTGAATGCCGTATGTCCATTTAGGGATTATCATTGCCTTGTACAACAATACAACCGAATATAATTAAAAGAGATAGCTATGATCACCAAGATGTCTAAAGACTACATATTCCATATTTTTAACAACGATTTGGACATGGAAAAGCTCTCGGCACGTTGGGCAACAGTTTTTGGAGGTAGTCGTGGAGTAATATATACCGATTATCTGGAGAAACGAAAATTACGAAGAAAATTGTCAGAAATTAAGGCCTTTTTGAACAGCTGAAGTTGTGGGGCACAGCTGGGAGAAGTGGAGACTTAAAAGGATACTCTGTTGAAAAGTAATATAATAAAATACAATTTTAAAGCTGTTGTCAGCCCAGAAACTTTTCGGTCTGCCCTCGTACATATATGCGGCATGTGTCAGATTTTGAGCCAAACCTTTTTAAATAGTAGTTCAGCTCTGTAGCTGATTTGATCATTTGGGAATTTGGGTGGAGTGCAAAAGAAATAGCCTTCCCTGAATAGCCGATTCCAGAAAGTGTTGACATTGATGAAGTGTGGAACGCAAAAGATTTCATAAAAATATCAAGAGAGCTGGCGTCAGGGGATAATGGGTGGAACGCCTAGAATTGCTTTGATAACTTAGATTTGAAGGGGTCTAAATGAGTGGCAGTTATAAAATCGATAAGACTGATAATACCGGAATAGTCTTAGAGATAGCTGGAGTGATAGGCCAAGCCTAAGGCAATAACATAGGCAATAACATGGGTTATTAACTAAAAACAATACGGATTGTCGGAATGAGTTTACGGTCCTCCGATATTGAGCACTTGAGTGGCGTGCCTATAAATACTGAAGCCGGTTGGGCAATACTGCCAAGTACGAATCGATCGCTTGAAGAGAGCGAATCCCAAAAACGAAATCCGAACTACCCCGAGTAAATCAATCTACAGTAGCGAGATGTACGCCCAAGTGTGCGTACTCCTCCTGGCCGTTGGCCTCAGCCAGGCCTATATGTCCGAACCCGTGGTTCTACCGCAGGAGCATTTAATGCGGCTCGTGCTGCAGACGCGTGATGTCGGAACCGACGCTTCCCACTCTCTCGAGTGCCTTGCCTACTATATGGCGGAGATGAGCGCGGTCGGAGAGAAATTTGATACGGAAACAAAGGAGTGCATCAGCGCGGCGCAGCTCAAGGTGGAAGCCATCAACGATGACACCCAGCCCAACCGTACCGCCATCGACAGTTCCGCCGAGAGCTCTTGTCAAGCCCTCAAGGAGTGCACCTCTATTGATGTCGCCGAGAAGTACTTTTCGTGCACCGCCCAAGCCGTAAGTTGAAATCGCCCCAACCCGCACCCAAACAAAAGTAATCACACGCTGTGCTTTATATTCGTTTTTGCAGGGTTCCGAAAACGCCAAGTCCATGTTCACCATCTCTGCCAATTCGAACGAGCTGGTGGCCCAAATCAAGGAGACGTACCGCCAAATCCAGGTGTGGCAATACGATTGCACCAACAAGACGCAGCGCGAATATGCCGAGAGCTCTGCTGCTGTCTACGAGGATATGAGCGCCTGCATGTCCGGAGCTGATATTCCAACGACAGGACCAACCACATCCGCTCCTCCCACAGACTCAACAGAGAGTTCTACAGAGTCGTCAACAGAGAGTTCTACAGAGTCGTCAACAGAGAGTTCTACAGAGTCGTCAACAGAGAGTTCCACTGAGTCGTCAACAGAGAGTTCTACAGAGTCGTCAACAGAGAGTTCTACAGAGTCGTCAACAGAGAGTTCCACTGAGTCGTCAACAGAGAGTTCTACAGAGTCGTCAACAGAGAGTTCTACAGAGTCGTCAACAGAGAGTTCCACTGAGTCGTCAACAGAGAGTTCTACAGAGTCGTCAACAGAGAGTTCTACAGAGTCGTCAACAGAGAGTTCCACTGAGTCGTCAACAGAGAGTTCTACAGTTACCACCACCGAAGGAACCAAGGAGTCGCCCCCTGAAGAGGACTTGAATCATCTGATCAGCAAGATTGAGAGCAACGGAAACAGAGACGTGAAACAGATTTTGAAGAATATTCAGAAGTGGCTCAAGCAAAACTAAGACTTTAGTTGCTTAAACATTCAATTTAAAAGCCTACAATAAAGAAAGCATAAATGTATTTTTATCTTAACTATTTATTGAAAAAAAAAAACCTAGAAAGCCTGATTATTCTATTGTTATGTAGATGGGTGAGTTTTAGGGAGATTCCACCGGTTTTTTTAGTTTTTAAAAAGTCACGTTGATATCGTTTATACCCTTGGATTGGTGTTCAATATAAATGAAATAATAATAGCCAGAGGCCACCTGATGATTCATTGAATAGCTATAGGTTTGGTTTGATAGTGATATAGAAAAGACAAGAGTAATCGAGTATTAAAGTGTTATCTGGAAAGTCGTCGATAAAGTAGTACATTTTAGTCTTGCGTCTTTTAGCGTGATCAAAAACCCCACTCACGGCAATCGTGGCTGGTCACTATGAGACGAAGCAATTAAAAATGGCCTAAAGATAAGAATTCCACATGTCAAACACTGAAAAAATAACTTTTAAAGCCAAGAATATATTCTGGAACGGGAGCACAGGTCGTTTATTCCAGAAGGAACAATAAAATCTATGATTATTTTAATGTTCAGATAAGATTCTTGCTAATTCTAGCATTATTTGAGATCGTAGGTATTAATTTAGCCATTTCTTAGAACTGTGGTATTTCCCGCAGTGCAGGAGCTTTTATTGAAACACCCGTGACCATGAGACAATCGATATTTCGGAGCTGTTTAGTCAGAACAAAACTTATTAAAAACCAAATCGGAAGGAATCACGGCAACGATGAGGTACAAGATAATAAGTTAATTAGCTTTTAATCAGGCCGTAATAAGACATTCGAGCGCTATTTCCCTTTGACCACAAAATCTGATAATCAGGGGCTATAAAAATCAGAGCCTCACCCGAGGGGCTTCCAGTAATATTCTTAGGTCCGCCATTCGCGTATACGTAAACTCCCAAGGATCACGCGCTTTTCCAGCCATGAAGTTTGCCCTTGCCCTGTGCCTCATGCTGGCAGCCAGCTGCAGCGCCCAGCTGCCCAAGCACCCAGCGGACCTCGCCTCCATGCTGTCCCATCAGCAGTTCGCCATGACCCGCATGATCTCTACCTTCGACGCCCGCGCCGATGAGTCCACGCTGGTCAACGACTGTTTCAACCACTACCTGGACGACCAGAGGGAGGTCATCGTTAACTACAACCTGCACTATAACGGCTGCATCAACACCGCCCAGGCCTCCAGGGAAGCCCTTACCGCCGAGAGCGCCTCAGAGCGTCAGAGCCTCCTGGACCGCACTAACGCCATGTGCACGAGCCTTACCAGTTGCGACGCCGAAGTCGATGGTTTGAAGTTCTTTGACTGCTACCGACTTGCCGTACGTATAGGTTGAAGTTTTCTTCAAAGGAATCCCATCTAATCTGACAACATTTCAGTCCTCCGACAGCTACAAGACCATGTTCACCTTGAACAGTGACTCCAACCTGGACTTTAACCGTATCAGCGCCAGTTACAGCGTCATCGAGACTGACCTGACCGACTGCGTGGATGTCGCCCGTGTGGAATATGCCCACGACATGGACTCTTGCGATGAGAACCTCACTGTTTGCTTAGCTGGAGGAGAGGTGCCTTCCACAGAGAGTTCCACTACAGCATCGACCACAGAGAGTTCTACAGAGTCGTCCACAGAGAGTTCCACTGAGTCGTCAACAGAGACGGAAGCTCCCATCAGCACCGCTTCTCCTTCCACCCCTGCCCCTTCAACCGCTGCTCCATCCACCCCTGCTCCTTCAACCGCTGCTCCTTCCACCCCTGCTCCTTCAACCGCTGCCCCTTCAACCGCTGCTCCTTCCACCCCTGCTCCTTCCACCCTTGCTCCTTCAACCGCTGCTCCTTCCACCCCTGCTCCTTCAACCGCTGCTCCTTCCACCCCTGCTCCTTCAACCGCTGCTCCTTCCACCCCTGCTCCTTCAACCGCAGATCCTCTTCCCACTAATGGTCCAATCACCGAAGAGTCCCCGAACGCACCAGAGGAGGATATTGAGAAGGCCTTGCCGATGGCTCACAAGGGAACTTGGCGCCTCTTTAAGCGCTTCTTCTAAGAAGCTAAGGTCGTGCTCTGTTTCAACGATTCCCAATTTATTTATTGCGCCCATGAGTAAACTGAAGCCAGAAATAAGGCCTAAATAAAACAGTTGCTAAAATGTAGAATACTTTTCAGTTCTCTTCGAAATTGCTGTTGTCCGTGCCTGCACATTGGGGATACGAGTATTTTCTTGCCGACGTATATTGAGAAATTCGGTTAATCGAAGTAGATAAGGGGCAGAACTCAGTCGGAGGTCTACTGGCTACCAGAACGTGTAAGAGATCGGATTATACAGGTTTGAGCTACGGAATAACACTTGCAATCAATGAGAACGCCAGCGGAGAGATAAAGAAACACCTGAACTTGTCAAATGCTGATACTATACTCATATATTGTGTAAGTTAGTGGTACAGTCCGACCTGGAATCGTAGAACATTTGAAACATTATTATATTCCTCGTTTTTTAAAGTAATTCTGCTTAACAGTTGAGTACTTTTCAAGTAGTTGCGCGGGTTCCGCTTCAACAAGCCGGACTGTATATTTGTTGGGCTTCGATCGGGACAATAAAATGAATGGGGGAATTGCTAGGAACTGATCAATTAGACACTTCCCGGGCGACACAAGATACTGGATTGAGTACGCTATCGGGGCAGCAGCACCGTCGAGGCGGCATTTGAGATCTGCGGCCAAATGAATTCAGTACGAGAACACAAGCGACTAGGCGAAACCATCTGTCGCCAAATGCGGCTGGCTCTGTTTATGCTGGGCCTATGGGCGGTGCGGACGCAGGCCCTGGGATTTGACTGGCTGACCCCTATGCCTGACATTACCATCGATGAGTGCCACGATGACTATCTCTTAGCCTGCGCTAATGCTTCGCTGACCTTCTCCGATGCCTTTGATCTGTGCGAACAGACGGCCAACGAGACGAAAATTGAGCTCTCTATAGACGAGGAGGTGGAGCGACTACAAATTGAGCTGGGCGCCAGTGAAGTGTGTGGCAATCTCCACATCTGTGACACCCTGGAGAATGATCTCGATTACTTCAAGTGCATCAGCGATAATGTAAGTTGTAGGAGTCTAACTTCTTTCTCTGTCTCTAATCCACCATTTCAATGCCGCAGGGGAGTCGCAATATTGACATTCTCTCCGAAATCACATACAATTCCACCAGTGCACTTACGCGACTTCGGGAGGACTACGATGATGTGTATCGCACCTATCTACTCTGCACCCTGGACGCACAGAAGAACTACATTGAAAACCTGCGTGAGGCCTACACGGAGCTCAGCCAGTGCCGAGTCGACGCAGGCGATTATTTGTATTAAAGAGCACAAATATGTGTGGTAGATTAACCCAAGCTTTAATGTTCTTCACTCTGCTGCAGGCATTGGTCCAGGTCTCTAAAGACCCGGTCCGTCCCCTCCACATAGCTGTGCTCGGTGCGATTCGTGCACAGGTAGTGCTCCACATCGATGGTGCTCAACTGCTGGCTCAGGCTGAGGGCATCCTCTGAGGCGTTGTATGAAATAGTATACACAGTGGCCAACTGCTGCTTGGACTGCTTGGACAGATGGGGGTTAGATTTAGGCTATACCTTGCCGGCTGGCTACTCACCATTTTGGCAAAGCAGTTGAAGAAGTCCAAGGCGTCGGAAATATCCAAACAGTGGTCTATAAATGCACTTATGCCCATGGCAGCTTCCCGAAGTTGATTCTGCGCCGCACTGACATTCGTGTCCAGCGACTGGCGTTCACTTGTGGACTTCTTCAGGCAGCTGCTGTAGCTTTTCGACCAGGTGGTACCCTGGCTCTCCAACTGTGGCAAGTAGCGAGCGAAGCATTGCTTGGTGGTGGTTTCATTGGTTTCCAGATAGGAGAACAGGTTCTTCAGAGTCTTGGGCTGTTCATCTACTGCCTGCAAGGAAAAATTCCTTCGGTAAACTGGCTGTCCGCAAATAGAAAGGTCACGTCTTCAGCCTACCCCCAGGCACATCGCAGGGACCAGACCCAGCACCAGCAGTATGATAATAGTCGCAGGTGTCATGTCTCTGCTAACGCTCGACTGACAAAAAGTAGCCAAATTTCCACCTAAAGTCACCGAAAGTTGGCCGTGTAATCTGACATTGATGCATGGTTTGTTTATATGCTGGCTTATCGGACCGTCTGCAAATATCGATTCAGTGTCCCTAAAACTGTGGAAAATATGTAGCATACGTTTGTGCGAGAACAAGAAAGTTAATACCTTGAGTGGAATGTTCTAAGATTCGTAAGCTGTTTGCAACGCACAGCAGGAGACATCTCCGGCCCCATAACTTTACGGTTATTATAAATGAAAAGAGAATAATAGGGGACTTGCATGGACTAGATCCAAGGGAAAGTCTGAGAATGATTGAAATGCTTTTCGATTCCCAGGGTTACAACAATTTTGGGAATTCCTCTAATAATTGGAGCCAACGACTTCCACTATAGATCTATTTTACAAAGCCTAAAAGCTGCCGGATTCCGTTGGACAAGTTAAAAGTGATGGACATTTTATTGTAAGCGCTCCCGCATTCCTTATCAGTCGTTAACGCTTTCTATATTTGACCCTGACGACACGTGAATGGCATCCACTCGATTGAAATGCACATGCAAAGCAATTTGGGACTCCGGGTATTACGCATACAACTTAATGCTTCCTAATTGATGGCCGCCCAACCGCAGACTAATTGCAGAGACAGAGCAGAACAAATTCACGAAAATTCACAAAAGTTCATCGAGGCGAACAGATCAATCATCCGCCTCCAGTCGCGACGGTACCACCAAGTATATAAAGCTTTGGAGCTTCCTGGCTGCCACCGACAGTAAAATCAGAACCACCGAACAACATGAAGCTTCTCTGCAGTGTGTTAATCCTCGCCAGCGTGCTCGTCGCCCAAGTAATTAGCCCCCCTTCCATCTCCCTTCCCCATTCGGTCTCGGAATTGAGGGCAGTAAAGAATTTCCAATTGATTCGCAGGCCAAGCCGGGAGCCGTGCAGACGCAACTGCAGAGCGCCCTGGACCAATACCTGGCGCACGCTCAGACCTTCGATACCACCATCACGGCCGACGTGACCACGCAGTGCTTCAGCTTGTATCTGCCGATGCTGAACGAGGTGGCTGCCACCTTCTCTAGCTCGTACAAGTCCTGCGTCAATACCGCCAGCGCAGAGGCGGCCAATCTGACCGCTCAGGCCGCCAAACAGCAGACGATCTACCAGCAGGAGGTCACCTCTCTCTGCAGTGCCTTCACCACCTGCGACAGCGACAACGACACGAGCACCTTCTTCACCTGCTACGCCAACGCGGTGAGTACCGATCCCGAGGGCCAGGGCGGAGCAGGGCCCTGCCTGTACTGACTTCGAACTATGCTCCGCAGGCCAACAGCGACGTCTCCCTCATCTACGATATTGCCACCAATTCCGCCAGCTCGGCCAGCAGCCTAAGTGAGAGCATGAAGGCAATTCAGGACACGGAATACCAGTGCACCAACACCACCGAGAGCAACTACGTCCGTGACACGGCCGCCACATACGACCTCCTCGACAGTTGTCTTAAGTACGGTGTCCCCACCGTCTCCACTGCCGCGCCCTCCCCCTCTACCAACGGCCCCGTGGCTAGCTCGAGCGGGGCTCCTACCAGTACTGTCAGCACTCTGGCTCCAACAACGGACGTTCCGGCCAGCAGTGCCGTCCCAGTGACTACCGCTGCCCCCGGCACTTCAGGTAAAGTGACCACTCCTGCTGCCGGCACCCCAGCCGCAGCATAGGTCCAAATCTGATATCCAATAAATGAGCATTCACAAATCGCATGCGACTATCAATTCGATTCCGCCCGGGGCCACACAATTGACCTTAACCAAATAGACACAGTGTTTATACGAGTACAAGGGTAATATTTCATATTAATTCTCATGAATATTTAACAATAATTACTACTGAAATACGTAAGATGTGTAGCATTAACAAGCTCTGGATTTTCCTTGGGAGAAGTATTCACCGAACGAAGTATTCTGAGTGAAAATTACGCGTATCTTATAGCAAAACTACCTAACTACATAGTGAGGGCATCAGTGCGAATGAAAAAGGCACATAAATATTCAATTTGTAAGCCGACATATCGGCCACCTCCGAGCTGCCCGCACATCGGCGATACTCGTACATTCAATTATCTCTCTATGTGGCCATTGCTGTTGCTGTAGCTGTAGCTGTTAACGCTTTAAAATGTGCGCACACACACTAGATTGTAGTCAGTCGAAGTTTGTTCTCAGACCATTAAGCATGAAAGGCCACCAACGTAGTTTCGCTCTGCCAGTTGTCGTCGTCGTGGTTGCCGTGGCCATTGCCGGGCTGTGCGTGCTGTCAGGGCTGAATGTAATGAAAATTGAGTAGAACAACAGCATACATGGCTCTCTGACAGTGGGAAACTACAATCCTGTAAACGTTTATCCTTTATCAGGCAGCGCCTCTCGACGTGCAGTGCAACTGTGGGGACGCAGGAACGCAGCACTCAGCCGACGGCCTTCAGACCCAGACCCAGACCGGTCCCGGCTGCCAGACGCAAACCTCCGAGAATGGCACCCAGAGCCAGAGCCAGAGTGGCAGTGGCAATTCTAGCCAGTCCCAGACCCAGTGCACTGGCTCCGACTGCGCTCCACTCACGCCCTTTCCACCGCTGTTCACCATGAAGCCAATGGAGCCCCTCACGTGGAAGCCATTGGAATGGGGGTCACTGCAACCCATTGCGCCGCTGAATGGGCAGCAACAGCAACAGCAGCCCGATGTAGCTTAAGCTCTTCAAATGATTGTCCGATTCAATAAAGGCTGGCGAGTTGAGTAGAAGCCCCAGCGTGTGGTCCATTGGGTCCACCTCACTGACATATCCAGTACTCTAGTTTTCAATTCGGTTTCATATAAAAATGTCGAATGGGCATCCACTATTTGCTCGGAACTAGGACTGACTTAATTCCATTTTCAGGTTGCTCTTGACGGTCGGCCACCTCTGGCTATGGTCAGGCCCTACACGAATGTTCCACGGGAGATTAGAGAAACCCAGGGAAAACTCTGATTCTCATTGCTTCTGAAGTGCGTTGAAGTCCCATTTCGAGTGCTCACTGTAAATCACAGCCCCATTAGGCTGCCAATAAGTGTCCAACCAGCGAGCGATTATAGATAGCAGAGCATTTACTGATATGGAAAAAATATGTATGTACTGATACGATGTTGGCGCTTTTTTTTGTATTACATTTAACTATTTTAAAGAGTAGATAAGAAGTACGGTGGTAATTAAAAAATACGTTCTGAAGGCTATACTGTACGAAGGATATTTGTATTCGAACGAGTTCCTATATAAGTCTAATTCGGAAAAGTCAGCATCCGATCAATTAAATATACTGAGACCAGAAGCTGTTGGCGGTAAAGAGGTATTATTTCAAAAGGCAATTAAAAATGATAAATGATAATTCCAGCCTCCCATTAGTTAAACCATGACATAATCAAGAAGAATAAACTTTTTTCCTTGGCTGCAATATAAATTGAAAATTTCTTAACAATTAAAACACCAAGGACATTTTTCTTTCAACTTCGGTTGAAGTTTCTTCTCTCATTGCTTTCATCAATTACTGAGAACCGAAAAAAATGCTTTAGTAAATTTGTGATTGAGTAATACTCCAGATGAATTTTATTTATCTCGAATTGCCTCCATGATTTTCCACAGCTTCGTGAACTTTTGCTCACCATTTACCCAGTGAGATTGACAGTTGGGCTGCATCAGAGGATGATGATGAATTCTACCCGAAATGTTGTCTGTGGTTAATGCAGTTTTTTGTTTTCTTCCCAGATAAAACTTTTGTAATGCGCCGAACTTTTACCGACTGTGGCAACCCATTGTGGCACCTCAGCGCGATGCGGCCGTGGGCGACGTGTGCAAGTAACTGTGGCAAAAGGCGCCACAATAATCAACGGCAGCCGTGGCAATCCGGCGGAGGATATCGTCAACGGTTGATGTTGATGTTGATGTTCGGGGTTGCTCCTCGTACTGCCGCCAGCTGGCTTTTAACTCATTTTCTGATTAAAATCTTGGCCATTAAGCGTGCAAGCTCAAATCGGGCTAACTTTTTTAATGGCACTGACAATAGTCGCTCCAGACCCTGCTTTAGCTTTCTGTACTCCCAATCTCCAATCCGTGCAATCTGCAGTGCGGCCGCAAAAAGGACGCGCGAAAATTGGCGCCTGCAACGAACGACGATGGTCACGACATGGCGCAGAATTCGGTGTAAAATTAAATTAAAACTGCCAGCGCAGCAGCAGATGGATCCGAGGCGGTGGGGAGATTGCGAAAATATTTGCGAGCCTTTAAGGAGAAGGCCAGATGGGCTGATAGTGAAAAACAGCATGCGGAGACGGCACACCACCCTGGCAAAGGAGGAGCTGGTAGAGAACTCTCAGCGCCAGCTGTCAGCGGCTGCCAGGCCAACGATGTCAATTAGTTTTTGAAGCGAAGCTGACCCCCGTCTCTTAGCCACCCCTGTCCTTTCGTCCCACTCAAGTTAGCTTTAAGTTAATTGCACAAGATTTCACTTTGCTCTTCCCGTTCTCACATCCGTTTCCGCTACTCTCCGCTCAGCTCCGTCCCACCCAGCCGCCACCACCGACATTTTTAATCAAGTTAAAAGTTATTTTTAAATGGAGTGCGAGCGAAATATGCAATTGCAATGCAAACATAGCAAAGGTCCTGCCGCTGGATCTGCATATGTATCTGTATCTGAATCTGCATCTGCAGCACTGCATACAAAGTATTTATCATCTGATTATTTCGTGGCGCATTCGTGACCAGCTTGATTGCACTGGCGGCATTTCGCCATTCCAGTTTCAGCGGCCTCTCCACATTTATTTACAGAAATATATGGTTGCTCAAGCCTTTTTATGGCGTGTGGGCTTATTATTTTTAACTGTTTTCATCAGACTTAAATTCAATGAAACGGTAAAATTTTTTCCGAGCTAATTTAATTAATTACATACCAAGGTTGGTGATGGCGGAATTTATTCATCAGTTAAGGCTAACAGTTAAGCAAGTGATGGTGCAACGCCGCCGAGGGGAGGAATATTGCGAGATTGATTGGAACGCATAGTGATAGATGGAGTCGAAGATGCAAAGGATTGCAGTTTCAATGGGGGAAGTCGAGGGTGGGTTTCGTGGCAAAAGAAACGAATCTTGTAAGAGCTTGTTTTGAATTAAATGAAAGCTTTTCATGGTATTGCATAATTTCATTATAACTTCTTACTTTTTACCTTTGGTTTTCATGGATGAATAATATTTGCGCGCGTGCTCTCGCTCTCACTCTCCCTTTCACCTACCTTTCGCCATTCATTTGTCATTTTGTTGGCTTCTTTTTTATATTTTTAACAAATTATCTGTGGCAACAACCAGACAGAGATACCATCGCAAACACACACACACACAGCTGTAGGAGCTCACTGAAGCACTCGCCGACTTACCTACGATGTTATTTTGGGTGCTTTACACCTGGAAAGCCTTTGATTGATGATACGACCCATTGATAGGGGGCTCTAAACAGCCACCCGACCAGCAGCAGCACCAAAGCCCTTTCTGTCCAGCTAATTGGCGCTAAAGTAGCTGCCGTTTAAAAATATTTTAGCAAATTATGCTTGTATAGTTTTTCGGGGTTTTTTAAGAATTAAGCTAATTATGCTCTCAAAGTGAAGCCAACTGAACCATGGCATAGCCTTTCCTTTCCAGGCTGGTCGGCTCCGGTATGGTATGGTCTCGTCTGAGCTAATTAGAGCAGCCAACGTTAATTGCAATTTGCAATGATTCCCCCGGGGTAGGGGTGGGCAGAGGACCAGTGGGCGACGGGAGAACAGATGTGCGGCACGTTACATAGATGTCGCATCAACTCTTATAGCTGTTGCTGTCGCCGCTGCTGGCGTTGTCACGTTTTTGGTGGCTGCTTTTCCGTATGACTCCATTGCGAGCATTGCCACAGATGTTGCACTTGCCACACGATTTGCAGTTACGTGCGAGAGGGACATGCAGACAGAGAGCGAGATGAAGAGAGCTGCACTGTAACCGAATCTTGTCTGAACCGAAAATCTTCTAATTTTCTACTGCAGTGATTTCGCATGCATAGAGAGTGCATGCCTCAGCACTGGCCCTTGCACGGTACGAGCACGGGCACGGGCACGGGCACGGCGAAGGGTCTCACTGATTTATGCGCATCAATAAGTTTCCAGAGTTGCCGATACTTATGCGAAATGTGCCGCAATGAGACGTGGACCCGACCGGGGCACGTTCGCCTGCAGTGGCAGATAGATACTCTGGCAGCGACTCCCAGCTGCTAAAATAATGATTTGCATTTCGATCTGGGGCTGGAATTCGATTTGAGGTTGACCAGCGGGGGAGAGGAAAGAATAACGCAACACAGTTCTTGGGACTAATGAGAATAACCCCCACAGCCAACTTCCTCCGACCCCGTCTGCTTATCGCCTCGCTTTGGGAAGGGAAAGCCAAATTCCCAGCCAAATAATTCATTTTCGCTGCTTTGTTTGTTGCCCACGTTTATGGCCACCGCTTATCTTAATGGGTCAAAGGTTATGGCCAGCCTTGAGATGAGACAGTCCGCCAAACTTCCGTTGCCCAAATGCTCACCACGCCATACCCAACCACTGAGCACCAGAATCGGCTTTACTTCTGCATTCAAACAGCGCACTGCGGGCGGTCCAAGAAGGCGCCGTGCGCCCAGCCAGAGATTAGGCGTGTTTATAAATAGATTTATGGATCGTCAGTGGGAGAACCTTTTAGCCCCCAGCCCTAAGCACAGTTCCAACCATAGCTCGATGTGGCAATAAACACGCCATAGAGCCACTGCAACTACATGAGCGGCATTTAATAAAGACGAAACCAAGAAATCTGTATTCCGACTATGCGATACCCGGGAATTACCAAAGAAATCCTCTTTGTTTAATAATTATTGGACTGTAAATTTCAAATATATTTATCACTATGGATGCACTCGTTCATACTCAGAGGTAGACAGGGCTAAAGCGTATAGATCCCATGCATATATGCGATCGGGGCCCTTCCCTCTGCCTGCTACATACATACATTGGTACAAAAAGCAGATACTCCTACTGCACACTACGAGCACCGCATAACGAGTATAATTACGTTATTTTCGACTGTCGGCTGACTGGAGCCGAGCACTCAGCCTCATAGAGCCACACATGGCAAGCTCCACTCCACTCCACTCGACTCAACTTAACTCATTTGCTAAATCAAGCATGCACCACTTAAATTTTCATTAGACTGTTTTCCGTATGCTCACTTGCTGTGGCCTGCATTTGCAGCTCATGCTCCTTCTTCTAAGTCGAAACAGAACCGCAGTGTGTGCGCACTTTGTCTTAATGATGTTAAAGTGAATTTAAACTTACGTGATTTTTACGTGAGCGCCAGTAATTGGCGCTGCACTTGCACATACAGTCATGACCGGCAAAAAGGTGAATGCGCTAAGTAGAAGCCAATGCAGTCTTTCATGAACTGAAAGAAACTAAACTAGAAATAGTTTGTGTTATATAACACATCATCAAATAATAATTGTAGGGATTATGAATATTCTATAAAAATATTGAAGTCATGTATTTCTGATAAATTTTTTGTAATAAGCTTTACTTGCATGAATTAAATAGATTTTTTCAGAGTGTATGCATAGTTGCCTTCCTCCGTGCAGAGATGTGAGTCATATCTCTGATATGGTGTCATCATTCAGCGAGCGGCGGAGATTTTTCGTGAGGAGCTCCTGCGGCACATGTGCTCACGTATTGGCCATAAATATTAGGGTTAAGGGCGGGCATCGCCAACCTGGCATATTGGCAATGCCATAGCGAAATCAAACCATAAATTTAACACGTTTCAGCTTTTGCAGGCGGGCAGTGACAAAGACACCGACAGAGGGATGAGGGGGTAGACAGCCGCCGAGTGACGTGCACACACACATATATTACGCTACGTATACGCAACGGTGTCTGTCGCCGCGTTAACTGCCAGCCACGTCGCGGCTAAAGCCACGTGCCAGCTGATGCCGTTTCTCCAGGAGAGGCATTTAATTTGCTGAAACATCCTGCCAGCCATTTTTCCCTTCCGTTCCTCCTCTAGGCTGCTATTTAGCCAGGTACGCTGACCAAATCGAAGAGCCATTTCCCATTCGGTAAAGCCACAGAATCGGAATCAGGACCAGCATCCAGCATCCATTGGCAGCCTGTCAATGCATGGCTGTTCCCTCTGCTGCTTCTGGCGATGATGCAGGTCCTCGATTCTGTCAAGGATACGCAGCCTTCGGCCTCCTAGCTGCCTCATGCCTGACTGCCTCTTCCTGTTGCTCCGTGGTCTTCGACGGCAGCCAATGCGCTTACTTCCCATGCGAGTGTAGTTAGGTACATGTGGGTTAATTCCGTTTCACCCCGGTTAAACACACACACTTTGCGTGGAAACCACGAGAGATGGAGAGCGAGAGGGAAAGAGAGAGAAAGAGAGAGAGAGAGAGAAAAGCAGAAATGGGGAGTGAGTTTAATCATGGCATCGCACTTCAAGAAGGGATTTGCAGCTTAAAATCGGATTTACCACGCCCAAGCGACGCCTAACCGAGCTTATCGAATTGTTCTCATTATCGTTCAGATTTTAGTGGGCCAAGGAAATTAATTTCGTGAGTAAACCTGTGTGGATGTAGGCACCTGACATGTAATTACTAAGCCAGCCAGGCTCCCTCCCTAAAGCATGTGGCATCCATAATCATCATCAAGTATACCTGTCTGGCCATACACAGCACTTGGAGTACTCTCATGTAAGTATATTGAAGAGTTTGTTGGTTGATGGTTGACTTGATGGCTTGACTTGAAATTTTTCACCAACTAAAAGCAATCTCGTTAATTTCGTTAAAGCAAAAGCATCTCAGATCTGCGCAAATCCCCATCAAGCCCTTACAATCGTTCGAGTCCATACATTTATATTAGGCCATACATTATTATGGTTTCATTTCGGTTGTCGATAAAATGGTTTGACAACAAGCGGATTTCGTGGCATCAAATCCAGCTCAGAGGCCCGAGCACACATGCTTCTCGCACTCGGGGGTCGTTTGTCCTTTGCTAGTTACTCTAACCAAATATTGCCATTATTATAATGAGTATTGGGACATTGGCAGTTTGGTATTTTGTGGACCTTTTACTTCTGCACAAAATCAAAACAAATTACCACGATCAACAACAATTGTCATTCGTTATCCTATTAACGCTGCTACTGCCACACCACAGACTGTGGCAACATTCCGGAATCCAACAATGAATTATGGACAATGGCCAATGCCAGCACTCCCGACAAGAATTTCCAAGTAATAAAGCAATAAATGCCAATGTCGAGGCCCTGGTTCGGCTTGAGTCGAAGAAAAACTTTCCAGAAAACTCGCCCACAAAATGTACTCTCACATAGCTGATGTCCCTCTCCTCTTCGAGGTTGTATATGTGATAAATTCCTGACAAATTGATATAAGTAGAAATTATGTACGAGCAGAACCAGATAATGGCCTGTGGTTGTGCGAATTCCTTTGATAATCAGCAACAGCTGCCAGGAAATGGTAATGCGAGCCAAACGCCTGTGCATCCTATACATTCAAAAGGACACGGCTCATCGACGGTTGATTATTGTGGCCGCCCGTTGGGTGTTGGAAAATACTAGCGGAAATAGCATTTATGTAAAGCGTGATACAGGTATAGATTTGCAGAATAGTATCAATAGTAAATAAGAAAATTTAGTTTTGTTAATATTGTCCAGAAAATTGTGTCGTTTGAAGATCAATCCATTTTCAATTAATTCTGAATTGGTTTGCCAAAACACTTCCATCGGTCACACTGACTAATATATCAACGATTTCCACTAGAAACATGAAGAGAAATGATAAATACTAAAATTCGAAATGGGTTGAGCCCAGGCGCCCATGGATATCCTCGTTTTCGTTTGCACACAACTCTCGTTGCTGTTAAATTTTAACACATTGTGGATTTAGATTATTTAATGGACCACTTATTTGCATTTTGATTACCTCAATTACCACTATAATGCTGTTGTGCCAGTGGTTATGGCTCATCTTTTGTGTGGCTAAGCTATTACAATTTTAATGGACTCCCGCAATGCGATAAGAATAAGTACATATAAGTTGATATTGCTGGCCGGAGAGCAAACATTAGGGGAAAGCACCTAGGCAAATGTATCGAAAGCATAAAAGCAAATAGTCTGATTAACGAATAAAACAAATACGGATAGGGATGAGGACACAGCGACACGGCGACACGGCGACCGAACGGAAATGCAAATATGCAAACCGGAAGTTTTGTCCTTGGAGGGTCCAGGGCAGGAGAGAGGAAACAATAGTGGCCACAACGGCAGGATGCTGCATAAACGGATTGAAATGGGAATGGGATTGAGAGAAAGTGAAACGAGATCGAGTGCGAACTCATAAAAGTGGCATGCCACGAAAACTACTCAGCGCAAAGGACTACTGAAGATAGACACTCGCACACACACAATGTCTAATGCGAATGAATATTACGGCTATTCACATTGAAGTGGACCCATAATTGTGGCTGAATGGCACTCGAATGGCAATCGCTGGGATCGCAGGTGATTAAGGAGATGCCGTACTAAGGCGAGCGAGATAGGGAGAGAGAGAGAGAGAGGTAGAAGTGTCTGATGATGCATGAATATTTGAAGAACTTAGCTAGGTCACTTGAGCACTCAACTCGGAATCCAAGTCACTCAAAGAGAGTGTTTGATTGATTGTGCATAAGTCATGGTCCATGTCCTGGAAATGTATTCATTTCGAGCCGTCCGTCTGGGGCCGCGGACTGCATCTTGATTTATATCGTCTAGACTAGATTTGGAGCCACGCATTTATTTATAATTCCTTCTTTGTCTGCCTTGCCGTGGAGTTGAGGCGCCCCAATGTATAAATGCACATTTACATGTCGTTTGGTCAGCAAAGGAACTTGCCAACGAACTCGAAATGAACTCAGGCCGGCTCCAGCGAACCATTAACGCCTGACCATATGGTCCCAGCCATCATCCCAGATTAAGGCCAAATTCGCAGGACAACTTCCAGACAAAGTATTTTAATTGGGACAACTTTTACAACTTCCATCAGATGGAAAAGGGTCAAGCATTTCCAAATAGACTAGCTGCTAATTTACTTTGAAGGGAGAAGTCAAACAAACACACAACCAAACTACCTAAAGCTATTTGGCGACTGGCCGTCGGCTATATCCCGCTGATCCTTGCCCCAACCACACTCCCAGGAATCAGCTCTCTGGCTGAGAGCGAGGTGCTAACCCTTGGCAATTTATGTGTTTCATTATTAAACTTTGCCACCTGCCGCATATTTAGCAACAACAATGGGGCAGACAGGCAGCCGGGCAACGGCCAACGGCTCCACACACACTTGGCGCAATTTATTGGCCAAACACCTCGGCTCGGGCACTCTAGAAATGACTGCCAGGCAAGAGGTGGATGTAACACTAAAGCCCCATCAACAGGCACCCAGAAAGGAGTCTACCTTCGGGTGCTAAAGCTGTTGATACCCTTGCAGATCAAATGCTCTTTTTCAGTACGACGACTACAAAATAGGAACTCTATACTCTTTAGGCAAAGTTACAGCTATAGAGTGCTATACAAATTAGGGTGTTGTTATTATGAACAGACGGATGGATGTGGCTGCATTTAAGAGTAACAAAGTCTTAATACCCTATGGAAGGGTATCACAAGTAGCAGTCGAAGAAGAAACTGAAAACCAATTGAATTGTAGATGCGGGTTAAACACGAAAGCAAACATGGCACAAAACGGGGCTTCAGGCCGGGACCAAGTAAATAAAAACATCGTAAAGTCAGAGTCCGAGTCGAAATCGGAGGAAGAGTGTGAGTCTGAGTCTGAGTGAGAGTCGGAGGCCCCACCTATCCTTCCTTGGCAGCCTTTTTACACACACGATTGAATGCGCAATTTATGCGGCGTAATTTATGAAAACAAAAACCGGAAACAATATTTCTGTGCGGCCCCTTCGGGCAGTACAGAGAGCGCTACAGTCGGACCATTATCTGCTGTATACACTCATACATATAAGGCCCTAGGCCAAGTCGTAGTTATTTATGCGAATGCAGCCTCAGTCTCAGTTTCAGCCCTGGACAAACAATAGAAGAGCAGTACGGTACCCTGGTGGCTGCCAAGAGGCAAGAATTAAGCGCTTCTGGCTGAGGTCCGGCCACAGGGCGTATGGGTATTCACACTTGATGGTGGATGGAGAAGGGAAGATGGGGGTTTCTTTAATTGCGGCATCTACTGCATTCGCATTTGCATTGCTGATTGCAACACCAGGCAGACTAGAAAGCACAGATTCCATAGAGAGAAGAGAGACCGCTCCACTCCCGTCCGAATCGCAACAAAACTACGTGCATAAACAATTTCAACAAATGGCGGCTAACAAAGTGACGCTTTAGGCCGTGGCTATTGTTTGCCTGCCTCTTTTGCCAAGTCGCCTTCCGTTTTCCGTTCGTGCCTATTGCCTGCCCCTTCTTTTCTTTCCTTTCTTGCCGTTCATTTTATTATTTCGCAGCCCTTTTAGGGGCTTTCCTGGCCAGAGAAGCATAAAAATCACGCACTCACAAACAAATAAAATGCTGACAGCATATATTTCCGTTTCCGGCTACAGTTTTCAGTTAAACAAATGCCCCACATATGTGGCCCTTTCCAGTCCATCCCTGCGTAAGCACCGAGCCCCCAAGCTCCGAGTCCCGAGTCCCGAGCTCCGAGCGGATGTATTACAATTTGGAAACGCACATTTATGACAAAAGGGATAACCCAACAGCATCCTTGTCCCTCAGCCTCTTTTGGCTATTTGTTTAACAGAGCTCGCATTTTTATTTTAATGCTAATTCAGTGGGAGCTGGGACCATGGCTGCACTAAATTAGCAGCCCGAGATCGTAAAATCGAGAGCAAACTAAATCGCACTTCCGCCGGAAGTGGACTCCATCTGAGTGTTCTGAAGAGAGCTTTTCTCTTCGCTCTTTCCTTTTTATGACAGCTTTATGCTTCGATTTGATTGACGCAAAGTTCTAGGACAAACCAATCCAATTGCTCGTCCTCCCCCTCCTCCGTCCCCTTCACACAAGCTTGTTGTATAATAGTTTGGGCTGCCACAGCAGCATACCGCTTGGCTTTGGGTAAATAAAGTTAATTAAATTTAAATATTTGTATTGTGCAGCTCGGCCTTTACGGAATTTTCCCTTTTTTTCTCTCGCAAGTGAGCAAACCGCACTGACGCCTCTCCTTTACGGAGTCAATGCGGCGTTAAATTATATTATTGTGTGCTGCTCCTCCCGGGCGTAGACCTCCGACAGTTTGAGATCCAGGCCACAGCGTGTTGTCCCTGCCATAAACAGAAAAAAAAGAGTTTTTCGAAAATTTATTACGAAATAATTCATAAAAACGCATGCGACGCGACGGAGCATTGTCAAGCCACCAACACGCGGGCGGACACCCAGTGGATGCGGCCGCCATAACGACGACCAGGTGGGCAATCCGCAGTGACCCCCGCCACCCAGCAGCGGCCACACATGTGTTTGCTTTGGACAGTCAGCTACTGTCAAACATTGCCAGCTCCGCGGCACAAACAAAATACCGAAAGCCGAGACAGAAAACGCACTTGGGCATATTCCGACCGAAAGATACCCAATTTAACTCTTTAAAACTTGTAAAACAGATTTTTGTCTGCAGCTCTGACTCTGATTGCGATGGTATATGGGAGATCGTTTGATGAAAACCTTATATATCATCGTTTCCAACGGGGTTCTACTATATCTGTAAAGCATTGCTCGATTTGCAGAGGGGGATTGGAGGTTATAGATACAAAAAGCATAGACACTTTCTTCACGCCGTCTTATAAGTATATTATCACTAATTACCACAATACATATACCCCTTTGCTGTTAGAGTACCAGGTGTAAAAGAAAAATTGTTAAATTTATATTTATTTTTATGGCTTGGCTTTGTTTCAGCCAGACCCCATCCGATGTAGAACCCCGCGGAGGGTCCGGCTGGCAGTGCCACTGCCATTGCCACACTTCCAGGGCACTCGTGTGTGTGGCAGCCTCTTTTATTTTCATCATTCAACATTTTTAGTGAGTTGGCAGCCTTTCAGCTTCGATTCAGTTCCTGGGCGGCCCTCTTCTCGAGTAAATGTTTGCACTTTTTGTTTGCCATTTTAAAAATATTTTCAGCCTCTTTGTTTCGTTTTTGTGTTCGTTTCAGTTTCAGTTTTTCCTTCCTTTATGGCATTCCACACACACACATTTATATGCAAATGCATGTGCGTATGCACGGGTGTGTCAATGTGTGCGTGCATTGGCACAGTTAAACGGTAACGGCCTCTCTTTACGTGGCATTTTTTCGGCGCCCTTTTTTGGGGCCAGCTTTTGCTTTATTGGTCCCTGCGTTTTTCACATTCCCACAAATAGTCCACCGCCACTATTTTTGAAGGAGGGAAGGGGTTTTATATTGCGGGTCAGCAAATGTTTGCGGTTTTACTTGTCAATTTGAAGTGCATTAAAAGGGCGACGAGCGACGCGGGGAAGATGTTGGTTGGACTTTATTTTGCTCTTTTTTCTGTTGGGGCTTGGTATTGCAGCAGAGCCCCAGGGGCTGCGCAGTGCATTGCAACGGACACTATCCCCCCAGGCTGTTGCTGCAGCAACGCTGCTATGTTGCCTGGGAAATATATTGGTAAAGTGTTTGTTGATTTCATTGTGTGGAAAACAAAACCAATAAAAGATATGGTCACGCAATACCGGATCTGTGGCAGGAGGATAAAGCTTAATTGTTCTACTATCAAGAATGTACAAATTTCATAGTTACTGGCTTGCATTGATCAGGAAGCTCGCCACCCATTCGATTAGAATTCTAATGCCAGTCACCATATTCTACTGTGAGAACCCATCCAATATGAAATTCTCAATCCGTAGGCCATACAAATAATTGCTTTCCCAATCGTTTGACGGTTGCCAGATCAAGGTAGAGTAAGCACTCCCTCCCCGAACAGAGTTCTCGTACGATACAGTGCAGAGAGCACTTCGAAATGATTGCAAAATTATACAGAACTCCTGTGTTGTGTTTTCTGTTGGCGGTTGGGTTTATTTAACGCTGTCTAACAATTTGCGCGAAGCGAGAAAGAAAAACAACAAAAGTAGGAAAGCAAAACAAGAACGAAATTTTGCGTCAGTGGGAAAAACGTGCCAAGATCTCTCCGGACCTCTTCCTTCGCTCGGCAAAATTCAACACTTTGTTAAAATGTCAAATGAAACATGTCATTTATCATGGCCACTCCCACCGCGCTCTCTCTCTCAGGCTCTTTCTCTGGTTCTGGTTCTGTCTCTTACTCTAGCTCTGGGCCCTGGGCGGTTTATATCCGGTAGTTGTGGAGTATACTCGCAAGGGTGTATCAAATTCTAAAGAATATATAGAATCCATAAAGTATATCTTATCAGAGCTAAAGCAATAAAACTCCTGTGTTTGCAAATCGAGAAACGTGTAACGAAAGTATATTTTGTTTATTTATTTATATATATACATATATTCCTAACGCGACAGTATTTCTACTTTGTGTTAATGCCCTAGTCACATGGAGTTCACATAGTTATGCTTTTAAACATAATGATATTCTTATTCTAACAATTTTAGTATTCTAATATTTGTTTTATTAATACTAATACTAATTTTAATTTTATTATTATTTTGTATTATCATGTCTAAATTATAAAATATTGAGCACCGTTTTGGTTATACTAGTACCATATTAACCAGTCGACAAATATTCATTGGAGAGTGTTCTTGGAGAGTACTGAAACGTCTTTTCGTTTCTTTCAAAGCGAATTTATTGGATGATTCTCGAGTAGCGGGTATATTCTAGTCGTAATGACGCCTGAAGCGTTTTAACTTGTTTCTGGTTGTTCTCTTTGTATCTATGTATCAGCAGTGTGTGTGTGGCTGTATGTGTGCCTGGAGTGCATATATCCTGTGCGCTCTTATCTGTTTTAACAAGCGTTACATTTCCAGCAAATACGCTTATGCCGGGCGACGCGACTGCTTCTGTCGGTGCCTGCCCCTAACCCTGTCTCTGGCCATGAATGTTGCTTCTGCTTCAGCCATTTTTTGTTTCCTTCCGCTGTCAGTTCGGTGGGGTGATGGGATGGTAGGGTTTGGGGCGCTTTCTCCCTGCTCGGCCCTGCCGTTGACATTGCTTAAGTGCGGTGCCAACCTTTTCGCACTCGAGAGCAGCGCTGAAACATTCCCTGTGATAATTTTTGAGAGCCAACTCAAACCGAAACTCAAACTGAAACTGAAATGCGCAGCCAGCCAAGGGCACAGTCGCACCACATTCGCATGCACTGCCCGCTAAACCTACACGTACATACGGTTGGCAGTACACTCCACGCCTCCTCCTGATGTGGTGGCTGCCTGTGTGGGTGGGGCCGGCGACAAGGCATTTAAAATTGAAACAAATTGTGAATGATGCAGCTGTGGCAAGGGTACTGCCACAAGGGGTGCATGTGTGTTCGCTGACTGCTGAGTTTAACTCGAGCTGTGGTGGAGCCTCTGTTTGCTGCCCCGACTCCGACTTCGGCTGGAGCTCTGTTTGCCATGCTGCTCGATGGCTGTTTGCTTTCTGGAGAGCTGTGTGCTTTGCGGAGGCTACAATAAACTATAACATAACAGACCAGGGCTAACTATATTCCACTGACCAGACTCTCGTAGCGATATGCAAGGGTCCGTCAAGTGACCATTGAAAGTACTCCAGCAATGTGACAATCTTTACAACCATACATATTTTCTGGCATTCAATTTCAGCCAATGACGAGGGAATTAGAAGTATTCTTCCAACAGGATAGAATAAAAGGACAGGAAAGGATAGTCTGCTGATGGGTTGAGAGTATAAACGTTCAGATTAGATTAGGTTAGCAGAGAACACTTTGGTTCAGTTTAGTCTACAATTTGATTATGACATGGGGAATTACCTGCATGACGCAAAGGGGATAGCAGTGAAAGAGAGATGCAGTATCTCGGGTAGTACGGCAATATGTAACTATAATCGTGACAGTGGACTTTGTCATTCACTTAACAGAACATGCTGCTGGACTCAACTATATTTGAGAATACGAGTCGTAGACGGCTACTGTAATTGATATTTGAGTCCATTTATATTAGGATTTATTGGTTTTCCAATTAAAAACTTCATCCAATGATCAGAGATAGTTGCAGAATGCGGGAGTGAAATAAATAGAAAAAGTTTATTAATCAGAAGATGCTGGTGCCAGAGGCAGCCGTAGCAGATGCCGCTAGTTGCTCATACGCCACGTTGAGCGTTTGAAATGCTCCTTGCTGCAAGCGAGTTCGTTCGCGTCTACGAGTTCGTGTGTGCTTGTGTGGATGCAGCATAAAATTATGGCACACATTTATCAACGTTTTAAGTGTTCTGATGACAATCTGCCTGGCTGCAACTTAAATATGCAAATTACAGACGCCAGGGGGAGAACAGTTTATAGGGGAGAGCGGCGAGCAGTGAGATGAGATGGAAGATCAGGAAGCGTTCTTCACATTCTTGAGCGTGGCAGTCGCACGCGCCATTATCTCTCGCGTAGACAAAACTCCCTTACGACTGTCTCTCCTTGCGTCTATCTGAAGTATGCGCGTCAACGCATTGCCCAGGCACACATTTTAGAGCGCACTTAACTCGTGGGCTTGCGGTACTCCTCTCCTTCAGCTCTTGCTCCTACTGCAGTCGTCTCCCGAGGTCTTTTGGCGCGCCTGGTTGTATGCAATAAAAATGGCCAGCAGGCAACAATGCGACTGCGGGGCAGAAGAGGCAGCAGCTGCCGGCCATCGAATGTACATACATACATATGTACGAGTAGATGTGAATGCCATTTGACCTCGTGAACTTTAATTACAAAATGTTCTCTGTCTGAGCTCTGCTCTCTGTTCCAATTCTACCATCCCCATCCACAGCTCCATCTTCCACAGTTTCTCCGCAAACTTTGACTCTGGGAGGCCGCATAGAAAATATGTAAATCATAATAAGCGGCGTGCTCGACTGACATCCGCAGCCAGGCTTGCCATGGGCTATAGCTCTGGTTATAGCTCTCGCTTCGGTTTCACCATCAGCTCCACCGACAGCTCCTGCTCCGGCTGTGGCTACAGCTATGGTTATGGCTTTGGTGACTCTGACTGTGGGTCTCTGACTGTGGGTCTCTGACTGTGGGTCTCTGACTGTGGGCCAACCGCAAATTAAAAATTTCTGCACGTCTCCACATAAAAAACTTTTTTGCTCTTCATATTTTTCTTCGTTTTTCTTTCTTCTTTTATACAATTTCTTTCCCGTTTTCCTTACTTTTTTTATGCTTTCGTTTAGTTTTGCGCTCGTCGGTTGGAAGCGCTGTCGCCGGTTTATTTCCTTTTATATTGCTTTGCTTTATAAACACACACAAACATATATATATTTTTGTATGCACACGCACACTCAAACTATTACATATGCAATATATGCCTGCCTGGCACTTCAAAGTTTAGCTTACATTTATTTGTGAGTGTTTGTGTGTGAGCTTCACTGGAAGTGTTGTGGAATGTGTTTGTGTGTGCGAGCGAGAGAGTCCCATTCATTGCGACCCCTTTCGCAACCCTCAACCACCCCCTGGGGGTGCGTGCAACTGTCCCGACGCGTTGATTGTGTTTGCATATTATACACGCCCTTTTATGTCCTACGGCAATATGAAATTTATTGTCTTCCTCTTTGTACTCAACCTCGGTCGCAGCCTCAGCCTTCAGCCTTCAGTCCGTTATCCGTTGACAGACAGAGCAGCGGAAGGGGTAGCCGGAGGAGCAGGACATTGATTTTAATTCCAGTCGGAAGTTGCATGCCACTTCTTAGCCTTCGTATGCCTCGGCCTCGACGACAAAAGGCAAGAACATTTTTAATTAAAACAAAGGCGAAATAAAGGACGGACTTAGCTTGGAATGGTCCTTCCCAGCTGCCACAATGAGTCCTCTCATCCAGAAACTGTTGAACAGACAAAGTATAAGTTAGAATTAACCATGTGGTAAAGAGAATAGCTCGCATACCTAGTTTAGAGTTCTTTCTTCCCTCAGAACTTGTTAAATGATGTTTCCGTTACCTATTGTAATTTTAATTGTAAGTACCGGACGAACTAAGCCACACAATGCCACAAAAATTCACTTCACTGGAATATGACAAAACTCAGTAAGAGGCTCTACGATAATACACCTGACATAAATAACCTCCTGTCTGTCTCGAATCACATTAGTTACATTATATGACCATTATGGCTTCCGCTGAGCTAGCGCACAATATCGGGAATGACTCTATTGCGATGTCCACACCACAAAATGCATTCAACTGCATGCACACATGCCAGAGCTCCACTCCACTCCAGTCCACTCCACTCAGCTCTAGTCCCCTTAGAGCTCCCAATAGAGGGAAAAACAAATGTGAAAAACAAAACATTGCCAAAAACCGATTGCCCTGAAAAAAAAAACAAACATAACGTTCCAATTTATGTGCAGTGTGGCTTACATGGCCAAATACCCTTTCAATGGCTCTCTTGTCCAGCCATTTAAAGAACCCCTTGCTCCCGAAATTGTTTAGGTGTACTGGTTTCCAACTGGTTGGATACCTAGAAATATTCGGTATGGATATCCCTCTAATTATGCCCGTATTCGATGATAAATGTGGCTGGATCGTGGCTGGCGGCACACGGTGCAGAAAACGCGGCGTATACGTAATTCAATCAAGCGCCATTAAATCGACGTAAACTTTGTTCAATGCTGGCCGACATTAAGTTTCAATTTATTTCAATCAGCGAACGCACAGAATCCCATAAAATTGCAGTAAATTCAACAATTGAAAAGTTCAATTACGCCACTTGGATATGCAGATATTTTCCAGATATATATATATATATATACATTTATACTCGTATTACGATTCGATTCCATTCGCGTTACTTTCTCGCTGTGCAATTGACAATTTAATGGAGTATTCCGCACTGGCGGCTGGGACCACCAAAGCCATGGCCCTGCCCTGTCTGTAAGTGTTAACCGCTTACTTAGGCCATTATGCTGGCCGAGGCGACATTGTATTAGGCAGGCAAATTTATGGATGCGGCTTTTATGCTTTAAGGACTAGACTCCCGCGTTAATGGGCGCACTTGTGAATTTATGGGGCCCAGCCTGCGGTGCCTGGCCAGGAGATAAAGATAGACTTGCTTAAAGGACTATTTCATAGTTAGCAGCCTGAGCTTCCTGCTAAGTGTGTAAGTCCTCACACTCCCTCTCTCCCTCCCTGTGTCAGCTGCGTGTGGCATCTCTGGACATCGTTTTATGGCTTCCACACCTTGCTTACATATTTACTATACAAATTACACTTTTTATTGCATGCGATTTCAGTTCTTTCCAATTTCTTCACCGGAGTACAGTGAAGTGCTGTACGCACGGCACGTGGCAAAGGGTTGTTCCGTTTATTGAGAATTAATGGTTTATTTATATGTTGTGCTCAGGCCGAAACAGGGTCGGTCGTCCCCGTGCGCTTCCTTGCATATAGTATGAGAGTTGCGTGTGCCACAAATTGAAGCCCAAATTAAGTGCCGCAATTTGGGCGAACCCTGACTCCGCATTGTCTTTGTCTTTACGTTTGCAGTTGAATTTTCAGAACTATACGAAAATTGCAGGTGAGCACGAAGGGTAATATTTTGATTATGCCATGTTGCATGTTGCGTGTGGCGAGTATGCTAATTTGACTGCACTTGCCTATGTTGAATGTTGACTGCGAGTCGTGAATGTTTTTCCCTTTGTTAAATATTTATGACATGCAAATGGGGCTGGGGTCTGACTTCAATTAACTCTGATCGATTTAACAAATCATTAGCCACTTTCAGTTCAAATAATTTGTATTTCCCGTGTTTACGCTTCTAGGAGAACGTTTCGTAATGAAATTCACTTGTTTGTAGAAGTCGAAACTAATCCAATTTGATGGCCGTGGCCTTAGATTTTTCATTATGGAATTATCTAATTTAATTCTGACATGTTCAAGCTCTACACTCCCGGAGCGTATTGTTTTATAAATGTGTTGCATTTTCCCACAATTTCCGACCGTGGAAAGCCAACACATTTGTTTTCTCATTCCGCATTAACCGAGAATTTCTTACCCATTTATTTAACGGCGTTTACACTTTGGACAAGCGTTTGTTCTATCCCTACAGTTCCATTGCCTGATTCAATGATTTTTTAATAGAAATAGAGGTTTATTTGGTTAATGTTGACAGTAGGAAACATCATTGGGTTTTATATTAAAAAAAATATTCGCTTTTATTGGCAAATAAACTTGTTTATACTACTCGCCGATTCCCCAGGGTATTGTCAAATTCGTTGCGTAAAGAAATTCTTTGGTTTTGGGTTTCACTTTGGACATCCTTCTTGTTTTGCATAATATCTGTATGCGAAAGTTTTAGTTTTTATTTTATCTGCTGATGGCGTTAGTTGGAGAAATCGTTAGTTCCGACCGAACTCATCCCGTTTACTGCACAGCTTAAAGTGGGCCACATGCATATGCAATGCAGATTCTAAAAATTGAATTAAAATAAATAAACAACAGTGCAGTCCTATGTGGGAATATTTATTCATTTTCATTTATTTAAGCGCAGCTCGTGACGCCTCATGTTTGTCATTAGGCAAATAGTTTGCGGGCATGGTAGTGACTGTGAAATATTTCTACATCTGTGCTTATCCACGGTGTGTGTGAGTTTTTATATGTGTGGGAAACACACAATTGCCGAAACGCCCAAATAAACAATTATGTCTAAATCAGAGCAATCGGACCGTAAGCGATTTATTTCCCGTTCTCGAATGCATGGCATGGCATAAGTGTCGGGTTTCAATTGCTGAGTGGTTTCGTTTTATAGCAATGTGGGCGACTGAATAATCTAAAGGGGCTGATCCTGAAACACAGGTTGCTGTCCAAATTAAATTAAATTAATTGATCCAATTCAATGTGGTCAGTTGCACTCAAGATGAAACGCCCATACATTGCTTGCTTAAATTGCTTGGGTTAAGCATATATGTATGTATGTATAGTATTATCGTAAATAAATAATTAAATGTGAGAACTGAAGTAATTTCTTACTGCTCTTGGTTTTGGCTTCAAATGGGTTAATTCGGTGAATCTAGCCTACTTTTCGGCGGCTCCTCTGCCTCTGACGAATTAAGGCAGAGGGTGAGTTGGGTCTACCATTCCTTGTTTCCCACCACGTCCTTCTGCCTTTCCACTCCTTATTATTCTTGTCTGTTTTGATGCTGTTTTCGTGTTGCTGGGCCACTGTTATTATAATACTTTTATGCCACCGTTCACCGTCCTAGACTGCCCCGGTTGATGTTGGTGTTGACTCAGTCAAGAGCAATTAACATGCAAATAAGGCCTATTAGTTACCAAAACGTCAGCCCTGTCAGCTGTTGTGTCTCCCAAAGCCCACGCCCCGCCCTGCATCCGGACCGTACCTGCTGGTAGAACCTTTTTGCACACTCTATGGGGCGGATCCCGCTGCTCTTTTCAAGCGCCAGGGCAGACTCTGCCTCGCTTTAATGACTTACTAATTTCGAGCTTGGCATCTACTTTTTCTTGAGGAAAGTCGCTCCGTGTCTTCGTGCGCCCGCTGCTGTTGGTTGTTGGGCTGTCGTTAAAAATCTTAATTGGCAATTTAGCAGACAACACTGCCCCTTCGCAGTAATGATCATCATTAGGTTTAGTGTTATGCTGTAATCCTGCAAAACTTTTGATTTCCAAAGGGTCAATCCTTTGTCTTTAATCTAATCACCTCGGCTAACCCTTTCGAATGTAGCCCGAAATTTTTATGAAGTTTCCTTTGGCTATTGCGCAATTAATGTTAATTGATCACTTCATTTCGGAGCATTTTCATTAAAAGTTTTCCGCCGGGTCAGGCCAAAAATTAAGGCAGCTTCAAATGCGGTTGCGGATTCCCTCGTATTGTGCTCCTGCCTTGATTTACATTCCAGGAATTCCACTCATTCCCATGCACCCCTCCCCGGTCCATCTCCATTATCCCGTCAGCGGCAGGACCAGAAGCCGCATCCATGAAAGTTGAATTAACATGAAAAAATATTGACCCAAACCCATAGGAATGGGTGGAGGCGGCACGTCCTGCTGCAATTTATAGCTGCAGTGCCCTGTTCACACACAGTCTGCAAGTAGGTGCGTGGGTGTGTGTGCCACACCTACTCGGACATGGGCAGGGACTTACCCATCACGGGACACACACAGGGGGTACAGTAAAGGTGTGTGTGCTGACAACGAATGCTGAAAGGGTGATGATCCAGGTTGATTTATCTACTGGCACACGGGGGTTAAAAGTTTTCCGCATACCTCCATTGTTTAGGTTGGATTTCCATTGTGTGTTCAGCCCCTGCAGCCATGGGAAAATGGCCCCAGTCGATTGCTCGGCATTGCTCCATTGCAAGAAGCACTGGGACTGTGAAGAGGTTATGCAAATGTCAGACTGTCCGTTGGGTTCGCCCGTCCCAGCTATTCAACCCTTTTCTTCAGCTATATTTCGACTCTTCTTAGAGTTTCCTAGGTGATTTTTGGGTTGCCAATAACGTTTATTTAATCTATGATTATTTTACTGGCTTGAATGAGTACAGGATTGGATGGAGAGCCATCTCATTACTGAGCCCTAGCCAGAGATCCCAGCTAATTATGGAGCTTATTGGCTTGCTCGTTATGCATGCTGGTTTTTCACCAGCATCAGCAAGGACTCCCCTATTGACATGCCTGCCTTTCTTTCTCAGCAACATTTTGCTGACGTCTCCACTTCACTGAAATCCATCATTATTCTCCGAGCCGTCTGCGACACGTGGTCCTCAGCTGACTAATAAATCTTAATCAGGCCTGGCCCTGCTGCCTGGAGTGGGCGTGTGGTCTGGTGCGACCGTTCCCCGACTAATTTGTGGCCCCCCCTCCCATCGACAGCTATTCTCTTTTCCAATTCGATCTGAAGCGGCTGGTAGTGATAGCTTATCAGTTGCTGACTCTCTTGGATTGGACCCGCCAGGCGAGTGTAAACGCTTCTACATGCTGACAAATATTTATTTTGTTTGCTTTGATTAATTTGCTATAACTATTTGCTGTCACCAAACAGGACTTTGGGACGACGCCCTATGGGGCCGCCTAGAAGAGGGATCCAATGTTGTGAAAGAGTTGATCCCACCAGTTTCCTTCTGTGGTGGCGGGCGCCTCGGTTGTGGTTTCATTCAACTGCGGTCTATCGGTGGTTGTTCTGTTCGATTGCGGTCTATCGGTGGTTGTTCTGTTCCACTGCGGTCTATCGGTGGTTGTTCTGTTCCACTGCGGTCTGTCGGTTGAGTTCCACTGTGGCTCAAGGATGGTGGTGTTCAAGTTTGGTCCAATAGTCGTACTATTGCCCCAGGGACCTTGGGTGGTGTTCAAGTTGGGTTGAGGTGTAGATAGGGTCCAGTTTGGGGTGGTATTGGTGTTAGGCCATTGCGTTGTATTCCAGTTTGGTCCGCCAGCGGTTGTATTACCCCACCAAGGACCTTGGGTTGTATTCACAATTGGTCCAGCAGTCGTATTGCTCCACCAGGGCCATTCAGTAGTATTCCCACTTGGACCGGAAGTGGTGTTACCCCACCAAGGACCTTGGGTTGTATTCACATTTGGTCCAGCGGTCGTATTGCTCCACCAGGGCCATTCAGTAGTGTTCCCACTTGGACCGGAAGTGGTGTTACCCCACCAAGGACCTTGGGTTGTATTCACATTTGGTCCAGCGGTCGTATTGCTCCACCAGGGCCATTCAGTAGTGTTCCCACTTGGACCGGAAGTGGTGTTACCCCACCAAGGACCTTGGGTTGTATTCACATTTGGTCCAGCGGTCGTATTGCTCCACCAGGGCCATTCAGTAGTGTTCCCACTTGGACCGGAAGTGGTGTTACCCCACCAAGGACCTTGGGTTGTATTCACATTTGGTCCAGCGGTCGTATTGCTCCACCAGGGCCATTCAGTAGTGTTCCCACTTGGACCGGAAGTGGTGTTACCCCACCAAGGACCTTGGGTTGTATTCACATTTGGTCCAGCGGTCGTATTGCTCCACCAGGGCCATTCAGTAGTATTCCCACTTGGACCGGAAGTGGTGTTACCCCACCAAGGACCTTGGGTTGTATTCACATTTGGTCCAGCGGTCGTATTGCTCCACCAGGGCCATTCAGTAGTATTCCCACTTGGACCGGAAGTGGTGTTACCCCACCAAGGACCTTGGGTTGTATTCACATTTGGTCCAGCTGTCGTATTACTCCACCAGGGCCATTCGGTAGTGTTCCCACTTGGACCGGAAGTGGTATTGTTCCAGTTCCAGTTGGGAGTGGTGTGAGTTGTATTCCAGATGGGTGGGGGCAGAGTGGAATTCTGAGAGGGCTGCTGTTCTGCGAGGCAGTTAGCCAGGACGATGGACGCCCTGTCCAGCTGGATAAGAGCTTGTTCTACCTCCTTAAGGATACAGTGCCGGCTGCGCCTGTAGTCGTGGCGGCTGAGGCGGACGGAGCTGAACAGGTTCAGGATCTGCACGAAATGAAATTCGATAGAGTCAGACCACGGCGGGCGCAGAAGAAAGCGAGAGCTTCTCTACTTACCGAGTCCACATAGCAGTCACGGCGCGAGCAGGAGAGCAGCTCCCGCTCGAATGACTTCCTTGTATGGGTGGCATCGTCTTGCTTTAGATAGCGACGGATGTCCTTCTCATCGACTCTGATGCATCGGCGGATCTTGTAGCTCGCAGTTAGGAGGATCTCGATGTTCTCCACCGTGTAGATGGCCGTGCATTCCTCGAGGCTGCTCAGGGCTCCTGCAGCCTGCAACTCATTGGAGTTGCCGACGAGGGCATCGAAGAACAGGGACTTCCAAGACAGCTCACTCGAGCTGGCTGGCTCCACAGCCACAAACGCCTATGAGAATTGCTTGTTGTTACATAACTCTCCAGGAGTCTTTGCTTTGCGGCCTTCTCTTACCTGAGCGCTGACGAGCAGCGAGCACACTGCTAATATTTTGCAGAGAACCTCCATCAGGGCGGTTCAAGTTATTTCTGACAGTCTGCCAGTATCAGCTGACCATTTTAAAGCGACTTGCAGTTGAAAACAATATTTTTTTTCCTCTATTTGCATTAATTGAATTTATCTATAATTGTTTGGGGCTCCCACAATCAGCGCAAACCCTCTCCAGGCGATAACATGGAGCTATCTAATTGTTGATAACAATGCATTGCCGTAACGCGCCAAGCTGATAAACTATTTTAGTGCTAAAGGAAGACTGAAGGAAGTGCTGAGTAATAAGCTGAAGGAAACCCCCAAAAACCGCACTTGACTTCCAGATCAGTCATCGAAAGAGGGGGAAATGCATTTGACAAGTGGTAAACTTTTATTGATTATCAAAATTCTAATTATTCATTGGCAGATTCTGGACTCCTGATGCCAACTGCTGTTGCTGCTGCTGCTGTTGCTGCTGCTGCTGTTGCTGCTGCTGTTGCTGCTGCTGCTGTTGCTGCTGCACAGGCTTCTGCTCCTTTGGGTCCTGTTTCTGGGGAATCTCTCGCTGCGATGGGATCTTAGCCACGCAAGAATCAAAGTCGTTGGCAGCCTGGATGCCCTGAACCTTGGCATCGCTGACGGCAGCGCTGATGCAATTGGAGCGGGTGGCCTCCACAACCGTGGCATTGGATGCGAACTGTGACTGGGTCTGGTAGGCCATCGAGTTGGAGGTGTCCAGCAGCTGCAGGTTCTTATCGAACTGTAAAAGAGGATCAACCACGTTAAGTTGAGGGAAAGACACTATATAAACACTATAACACGCACTGTGGACACGGTGCAGTTGAGGAAGCGGGCAGAGTCGGTCTCGTTGCGGCAGAGCTGCAGGTTCTGCTCGAGGGCCAACAGCTGGTTACGGATGGTGATCACGGTAGCATTGCTGTTCTTGTTGTTGGAAACAATCGTGCTGTTGGCGGCATCCTCGCAGGCGTTTGTTGCATTGGCGAGCTTCTCGCTATTCTTAGTGGTGGCATTCACGTAGTTGTTGGAGCAGGCCTGGCCGGCGGGGGACAGAGCCCGGGACTCCATCTGGCCTTCGACCATGCGGAAGAGGACCTGCTCGAGGGCATCATCCTCTCCAAAACGGGGCACACCATTGACGGTGAAGAGAGTGACGGCCAGGAGGAGAACTCGTGTATACAGATGCATATTCAGTGGATGATTATTGTACAATTTGATAGAAGTTTCAGGTGCAGGCTTCTTTTATACGAGCAGCAGCATCAGCGTTCCGCGGAAGGTTGCACTGCGATAAGATATACGAGTAACTAACAAGAAAACATGAAAAATTGCTTTTAATTGGCTTCTACAGAGCTAAACTCCATCTACGTGTCTCCAATTAACTTGGGTTAGACGGGTGGTTGGGTTGCCAGGTAAAACGCCTCCAATCAGTGCCCATGTCCCATGAGGCTTGGCATGATAAGCACTCCCACCGCTGTGGTCTGACAGTCTGCTTCAAGTCTTATCTCTTGCTGTGATATAAGACCCTATTTTAGACCTCGTGAATCACTGGAATTACTGTGGCCCTACAGACAATCTGGCCACGCATCGTGTTTTATTAAATCAATTCAGAACGCCAATTGAATGTGGATTTTAATCTGTCGATTACAATCCCATAAATCAGCCGCAGCTCCTTAAATTTTTTTTTGCATTCCGGGAACTCTGGGCCTTTTCTGAGAACTGATAGGGGAATTGCTGATAAATAGTAGTTTTGCTTGAGGTCATTGAAAGCAAAATTTCCAATTTCCATGAATTATCAGCCAGCGCCAGGTATTCGCTTCGCCTTTGGATAGGTAGATGGATCGATTCGAGTGCTCTATCAGTTTCAGAAAATTGGATAAATAGATGTTGCAAGAGAGTGAGAAATGTAATTTACCTAATTAGCGCATCAAACTCCTGTAATTTTTTATCACGAATCACGTGGATGCCAAGAAGCTTTTCGAAAAGTGCCCGAATGGGGCTGCCAAAAGAGTCAGTGACATATTTATCAACAAAGAGAAAACTCCGATGGAGATGATGATGATGATTCCCCCCCGAAGCCAGAAAACCAGCCCCATGTATGTGTGTCTCCATATATCATGCGTTACACCAAACAAAATTTATAAGGTACAACATTGTTCCAAGGCACCTTTCTGGCAAAGTCGCGACAGGCAACTCGAACGATTTATCAAAAGTGCAGGCAGACAGGCCAACTTTTGGTGGGACCTCCAAGGTTGGCTCCAGCCGCCTGCCAGGCGCATCTGTGGTCCTTAACTTGGATGCGGCTTTGCCCTCGGGACCCCTGAAACTCTGAGGCTGAGGCGGAGGCAGAGGCAGAGGCAGAGTCAAGTGCAAATTTAACAGGCGACAAGTGCTAATTTGAATGTGGGCAGCCATTTTATTTGTTCTGACAGTCACCGGGGTAAGCCACAAGTCACAGTCACTGCCTCCCCCTTTTGAGTTTGCTTTTCAGGAAGGATCAGATTGGGATGTCTCTGCTGCTGGTGTCAGATCATTCTCGGTTGATGGTTTTTCAATGTGAAAAGAGTACCCTTACACAGATCCCTACGTAGTGGAGTGGCGGTTGAGTCATGTAATTCCCTTCGAGTGGCATTGTGAGCCTGCTTCTGTTCTGTTCAGTTTACGGTTCTCAAGTATCTGTGGAGCATTTTCATTACACGAGAGCCCCAAAGCGCAATGATTTATACGACTTATGAGTGGCGGACGGGTGGTCTCCCGCATCGCTTTAAATACTCGTATCCCCAGCTGCTGTTCGACTGTCATTAAAAAGAGCAGCAGCAGCAGCAGCAGGTTGGGGATGGGCTGGTTGGATATTGTTGCGCATTGTTTACCCTGGCCGTGGCTGCTGTCATTTTCTTTGTTTGCTGCCGCTTCGAATGCAAATAGCGCCGAGGTCTAGACGGGCACGCACAATGGGTCTTTTAATTTTAAGAGTGCATTCGGAAAAAGAGCATAGCATGGGGCATACATAAGTGCGGCAGTCTTTAAACAGGAAGCTTAACAGACTGTTATTTAAACAGACTGCCATTAAGTTCTCTGAGACTAGTGCTTGAAACTATAGAACATTACAGTGAGTAATGATAGCATTAGCCACAAAAACACACCTCAACACCTCACACCTCGACATTAAGACACTTTCTGTCCTTATCTTTTCCTAATCACAAAACTGTTCAATTTCGGGTGCATGTTAGTTCTTTCAAGGGGTCTCAAGTTCTCTGGATGAATATTTGCACAATTGATTTATTGGTGTTGTGTCTCGCCGAATCATCGATACAAATAATGATAAATTAAAAGAAATTGCGCTAGATACTTTCTCTTATCTTTGCAAAGAGTCATCGCTCAGAGACGGAGAGCCGTTGTGCCAGAATGTTCTTTACAGTTGTATCGAAGTTGACGGAAAATTAAAACATTCAAGTTGTTGCTCAACTATTATTAAAAAATTTTATTAAATGATGACTTTTAATGATGGCTTTTACCCTCAAATTGAATAATCCACTAATTGACTGGAATCAATTTATCCATTCGCTTTGTTTATTTGCTAGTTTTTGCTCCTCCATGGCGTGGGCCTCGCTCTCATTGTTGAGAGCTCATCTTGCTCTCGCTCTCCCCAAGGAAAAAACTCCATAATAAGTTTTTTATGCAAATTACCACAGCAGAAACTTTGCACTGCACTGTCCACACCTTGGGTTATTTTATATTATTTGCATTTATTAATGTTTGTTTGCTTTTTCCAAGTTTTCCTCATTTTTTGTTGCACAGAACATTTAAAATGTGTAACATGTAGCGGTCTTCCTCTTGTTGTCAGTATGCCCAGGGTATCGTGTATATAATAGACAAATGGCCGACTCTTTGGCAGAGTTGAGCTTCCGTAATGCTTCTTTATATAATGTTTGCTTCGACGTGTAATGGGTATCATTCAGTCGCAATCCCCACAGCTGCGGTCTTTCATGTTTTTTGCCTTGCCGTACACGACACCTTTTTTTTGCGTTCTCTAAATGTTAATTCAATGCAACATTTTCGTGTTGCCTAGCATTTGCTGCCATGTTTTCAAATAAATACTTGCAACAACAGCATCAAGAGGGGCGTGGTGGGGAAACATTCGCTGTGTGGCATATGTGTGGCACACCATGGGTGGCTAGGTGGCTTGCTGGCTTGGTGGCTGAGAGGCTGGGTGGGTTGGGTGAGTTAACTTTGTTGCCGGCCTTGATTTCTGTGACAATATTTGTGCGGTCTAATGGCAAAATGGCATTTGAATTTTAGCCCAATGCTCATTGAGATTTAATCTGATTGTAAATGTGATTTACATTTTTCAATGGACGCCCAAGACGAGGTTCATGGGGCAGCGCGGCGGACCAGAATCAGAATTTGCATTTCAAAGCGCGGCAGAAGGCCACTAACAGAGGGGGAGAGGTAGAGAGACTGAACCAGAAAGAGAGAAAAGGAGGAAAAGTTTTTATGCGAGAACTCATGAAATTTATTAACGCTTTCATTGCACGCCGGGGAATTGTCGAGCGGGAGGGCGAATGGAGAGGGACATTTCCTTTGTGTGTCGTAGATTTACTGGCTTTTCCAGTTGATTTTACTGGGGGATATTACGTTTTAGTGTTCGACCCACAAGCCCGTTTGTTACCCATTTTAGAGTGGCTGCAAAGTAACCCAAATGCACGCTTTAATCAAGTTAAATGGCGCGCAAGAGGCAAGAGCCAGGTGTCACAGCATTGGATGCAGTGGCCACAATTGCCAACAGACAGGTCTAACAGCAATTAAAGTGCATTAACCACACGATGCACTTACATTCTCTATCACGCACCTGCACACGCATACACATGCAGCTGCAGCATCCGCATCCGCATCCGCATCCAGACCCACTTCCGCTTCCGGCGGCAGAGCAGAACACAAACCCACGCATCGGAAGCGACTGTTGCCCCGTGCGTGTGTGTGGCCAGATGAGCAACTGAACATTGTGCATCCTCATAAAAACTAATTAGGGTTCTCCTTCTCTGTACCTCCCAACAGGCCGCCTCCCACTTACGTGGGGTCTCCCCTTTGCGATATCATCTGACAACTAACAATTTTATTTTAGTGTATGCTTCCCCACATTTCCGACCTTAGATCCTTCGAGTCTGATTGTGACAGGCAATGGAATCTACATCCTACACCCTCTCTCTTTCCTGTTCTGCTGAGTTCCCGCCCAGTGACCTTCCCTTGGCTGACACGAAGAATTTAATTTCATTTTGGCAAAGACAAACTCAAAGAGACAGACGTCAAATTATTAGCAATATAAATACACTTGTGCCGACAGTTTACTTTCCATTACCCTGACAAGCATACATACGTATGTACATATGTATATAAAGCCCGTATATAATACATACATATGTATACATATTTGAGAGTGGGTGCCAGCGCTACCTTTTTTTAGGTCTTCGAAGAAACTCTCAACTGCGGTGGCCTTATTAAAAAATCATGAAAGGCAAAACAAACGAAACGCGTGGGTTTTGAATTATGAAATTTACGAAACACTCGTATCTGCACCTGCCAAGTGCGAGAAAGAGATTATGCTATCTGGCTACCGATAATCGATAATATTAATCAGTCCCGGATTGGTCGCCTCTTCCCATTGGCCAGACGCAGCGGTTGTGGCCATAGAAGAAGTTTGTCAGCAAAACTAAGCTCTGCTCTCTCCTTCGATACGGCTCCATGGATACGTTTGCTCGTAATGAAGCGGCTTAAGCGGCTGTAAATTGTTCCATAAGCTTCCGTTGGACTTTTAATTTAAAAGTTTCTCCCTCTGTGCGAGAATATGTACGGGGACTTAACTACCAAAAAGCCTCTGGCACATAATGCAATTGGCAAACAAAAGGCACGGAGCCACAGCGCTTTCGATGTCTGTTGGGCTTCTGCCTGGACTTTTACCTGGACTTAAGCAGCCCGAGCCGCTGTCTGTTGCAGCGGCATCGGCTCCTTGCGCGCTTTACACTCTGTGGGGTCCTATGGAGTGGCAGATTGAGTAAGCTCGGATTAAGTGGTGGGTTGCACCTTGCCGAGCACAGACCTGAGCATCATTGCTGCGGTAAAATCACTCATAAATCATAGTCGCAATATGTTTTGGGAGAAATCGATACTCGTCATCTGCGAAATAAGATCAACTGCAGAGGAGGTGAAGCTACGGATTAGCTTTAAAGGCTTAATTGATATTGGAACAATTTCGCGAAGCGATTATTAATTGTGAAATATCAATCAGACGAATGATAAATAACATTCCACTCCTTGTCATTGTTGTTGTACCGTCCTTGTTGCCCATGGATTGTGCTTCAATTCCAATTATAAATCCACCTGGCAGTGGATTCAGAAGAATTCTGGGAGCATTGCGCATAGAGTTCTGCTTATTTCTTATTAACTATTATTAAATAACAAAAGGAAATTTATCTCGGCTTTGTGGCACATAGCCTTGTACTGCGTTTCTTGGAATATTTCTTTAAATGCGTTTTTATTGTGTAAAGTACCATTGAAATATTCAGATGATTGGATTTGTACTCTTGCAATGAGAGTATTTTTACAATAGTACATTGAGCAGGAGCTTGCAAGGCGCAGAGTTGTGTGCCTGTAAATCTGCAAGTAAAATTCGTGCTCTCAGCTAGGCCTCATTTTGGATGTCTTTCAGTCGCTTCTGAATATAACTGCAATGTGATTGCATTCACAGTAGACTGATGCTCCGCACACAAGCCCCAAACATGCTGCATTGTTTCTGCAATCTAATGTGAAACCTCTCTGGTCATAATGAAGTGGCCCAAGCTGTTGTAAACTGTTCTATAAGCTGGACTTTGGGCGTTTTTCATTTGAAAGTAGCGAAAGGTATGGAAAAGGAAGGTAATGCATTTTCCCAAAGAGAAAAATCTATCTCCCCTTCGGGAGAGCAACGGCGTAAGAGAGTGGTTAAGCGCAGATTAAGTCATAAATTGAAGCATTTCGAGGGACGACGTGCAAAAAATGCCATTGTCGTCATATTGTTGGGCCACGGGCCACCCTTTTGGTACAGCCTTGGGCATAATTAAGAAGATATGGCCAAAGGGAAGGAGTGCTCGCTTCTTTGTGGATGCAAAAGAGATGGATGGAAGGACCCTTTGTCTGTGTGACAGGTTTTTAAATTAAATCTCAGCATTATGGCGGATAATTGGCCGCTTGTCAGCTCGTTTCAGGTCTCGTTGTACTCGTGAAAAAATAATTAACGACTCGCATGCCGGCGAAGCCAATGCCATCGCCATCGCCATCGCCAACGCATCTCATCTTCATCAGCATTATGAAGCATCTGCATTCTGCAGAAACAATCAATGGGAAAGCTCCATTTATGGCTCTGCATGGGGTATTGTTGACTGAAGCCCCTTAGTGGGTCTGTCATTGCGGGGCAGCACTCGGCTATGCCTCAGAGAGGGAATGGGGATTTTAATTTGCGGCTCAAAGAGCTTAAAAGCCCATTACTATCCGGACCTGAATTGCAGCCGTAGCTGAAACTGAAACGGAATGGAAGCCGAATCGGAGACGGAGACGAGGGAAACTTTTCCCAGTAATTTCAAATGAAAACCCAATTTTTGCCGGCGGTTTCTGGTTTACGTTGCTTTGAAAAGTGTTTCTGGTATGCAGTGACCCTCTCTCCATTCTCCATTCTCCATTCACGGTTTTATTGGACTTTAATCTTTTGCGTACTGATTCGGCAACTTATTACTTAAGTTCCCGCTAAATATTTCAATAAACTTTCCTCCGAAAAGTTCGCCAAGCACTGGCGGGACTCCCCGGGACTCCCCGGGCGATAGCTAAGCTTCTTTCGAAAATCGATGATTCCAGCTGTTGGGCGATAATCTAATCTGCCACAATGTTTCCAAGTCGAACGAATCAAACGAAGAAAAAACAACAAAAATTGCAATAAAAATCCATTTCCATATTCAATTTGCTTAAGTGGAGACCGGCCCTGCTCAGCCGCTATACTTTCCTCCCACTTCTCCGCACGGAAAACGGCTGAAAAATGAAAATGAGTTGGACGTATAAATAATGCCAAGGGATGTATGCCGGAGATGTAGGACGAGGAGTGGGAGTAGGGAGTAAAACTATTGCCAGTTCGTCAATGTCAGCAATTTAGTGAAAAGCCATGGCCGTAGTTGTAGTCATAGTGATAGCTGCGAGTATAGCGAGAGAGACTCCTAAACTCGTATCAGTGTGGATCATTTATGCGCTTAATACTCTTGCAGGAAAACCCGAACCGACCCCCCGACCTTTGACACCCGACCCCTGACCCCACCGGAAGGTCCAAGGCAGTAGTCCGTTTTGGTCTGACCAAAATGGCATTGTGTGACACATTTCCATTTTGGGGAATTTCTTCATTTCTGCTTTGTTGCGCTTCTTTTATTTACTGCAAAACAACGAAAGGGGGAACAACGCAATGACCGATGGAGGAGGTGGATGGAGGGTGGCGGATGGACAGGAAAATAGTAGTGAAAATTGTGAATAATGCTGTGGGGAGAACTATGGGATGGCAGGAAAAGTGAAAAGCGTAGAGACTAGGTGGAAGTGAGAAGTACAAGCGCACGTTAAATTGAATTTAACGTGAAATTCAGCCAAACGAAATGAAATTTTTCCTGTCGCAGTGTCTAACAAGAAGGAAAACTAACACAAAAACAAAAAAAAAGAAGAGAATGCTGAAAGAGAATTGAAAAGAAAATGAAAGAAGGGCGAGCGAAAAGCGTGTTAACCGGAGATGGCAAAAGATGCAGGGAGTGATGGGGTTTTAGATATTATCAAGAATAATACAAAAAAAAAATATATATAGTACGATATATAAACTCGTGGATGGCAAACACTTCAATCGAAGCAGGATGAAACGAATCGAGTCGAATCGCATCGAAACGCGTGGAATCGAGTGGAAATTTCAAGCACAGGGAAAGAGTGGTGCCAAGCGAAAGCGAATCGAATATTTATTGCCTTTATTAGCGAGTCGATTGAAAAATTTACTACGCTCAAATTCTATCTGAAACGCTTCGCTTCTCTCAGAGAAATGAGGTCCTGGTAGACGAGACTGGTGCCTGGGCATTGTGTGCCACGAGTACTCTCAGCAGTTCATCTTTTCGTGAAAAATTTCCCACTTTTAGCGGTGTGCTGGCGCTTCACATACATATATGTACACCTGCTGAAGCGGCAGCGACTGCTTCAGCTTCAGCTTCTGCTTCATTCTGAAGGGGCACGCATTTTTGAAATGTTGTTAGCAGTTGGCTGCAGCTTGTTTTCCACTTCCATTTCGCAGGGATGTTTTCCCTTGTTAAGCTCCTTTATTGTTCTGTTACTACCGTTGCTGCTCTTCCAATTTGTCTTCAAAATTTGGCGCGGTATCACAAAACTTTTTTTAGAAAACATTTTAGTTTTCAGCGTCATTTGATTATTTAATTTTTAAACACATTTTTGACGGTTTTCAATATCCTGAAATCGCAATCTAAATGATATTTGATCTATTTTGCAAAAGAAATAATCAGATATATATATTCTTTTAAATAACACTAATGAGAGCTCCTTAATATTCAACAGGGTGCCCTTATTGCCAACATCCTATCCTCTTCTCTTTAAGTTCAGTGTGGCGGTCAGCTAAATCGACAAATTGTGCCATTTCTGGAGCTTCAGAAACATGTTTCCATGCGTCGTGGAGAGCTTACCCACTGCCCAGACGAATGCACCCTCGAGGACCGACCCTTACATGCTCGTCTGTCTGTCTGTGTGCTGTTTCCCCCATAGACCGACCATAAAGGACACTCGCACTGCCATGCCGATCTGCATCTGTCAGCGTATTTCCTGCCAGTTGCCTGTCTGTCAGTTGTCTTGTCTGCCTGTGTGCGTGTGCATGTGTGTTTGTCTTTGGCAGTTTAGCTAATTACATTCCGGAAATAAAACGTTGACTGATTGTGCCAATAAATGAAAATAATGACGCACCATTGACTGCAAACTCCAGGTTGGGGCGGACGGGAGGTCCAACTCTTGGCAAACTTTTTCGCCAGAGTTTACTTCGAGAAGAGACCTTTGCCGAAAAACCAGAAAGAAAAGTTATATAGTCTGTCTGTCTGTATGTCTGGCTGGGCTGTATCCTCTGCAGCGGCTGCTCTGCTGTTTCTTCATCTTCATCTTGCCCTTCACTTTCCTTTTCTTATTTTTTTTTTTGTTCGTTCTTCTGTTGGTTCTTGACGAGTTTATTTGCTCGTGCAGCGCTAACTGATTGTCTGTGATTTTCTTGTTTTTAGATAATGAAAGCTGGAGCAATCTGCGGCTGCTGCTGCTGCTGCGGGTACATATAAGTAAAGGCCTCGCAAGTGTAACTTTTTATAAGCGACCCAGCAACAGAAATTGCTGGCAATTTATTCACATATCCAGAAGGGATAAGACAAATTGTGGGAAAACAGGAAAAAGTAGAGGGGAATTAACGTGGATAAATGTATGATGGTCTTGTTTTCATTGCCTGATATATGGGATACGCAAGTTTTACAGTCCCAAACGAAACTTAAACACTCGAAAGCCCTTAAGGTCCCTTAGTCCTACCCCAACAAATGCTGGAAAGGTCAGATCTTAAGGGGGCGAGCTCTCGAATGTTTGGCTCGCCCGAAAGTATGCTAAGTATTGGCCGCACGCCCCAACCTGCTGCAGCCCGGCGGTGCGGTAGAGCGAGTGCTGCATATGAAAGGGAAAGTTCCCGGCTGAGAGGGCACAGAACGTAGCCCCCAACTAATTTCGGCACAATAACCCAAATTGAAGCGGTTTTCTGGCGTTTGTTTGCAGTCGCCAGGGACGTCGCTCGGAACTAAACGAATCGCAACTTGACGCTCCGCGTTCGGCTGTGTGCTGCAAACAGAGAGAGACTCGGGAGAGCAGAGCAGGGAGAGAGAGTCAGGTTTCGCGCACAAGCAGAAGCTGCGTTGAAGGAGAGCGAGAGAAAGCTACAGAGCCGGAAGAAGTTGATGCTTGGAAAAATGTTTGCCATAAAAAATCTGTAACAGCTGTTGATGGCGGACCACGATTTGAATGTACGTATTCCATCAGTGAATCAGATGAGTAAGTTCTGTCTAATTTTCCCTGTGATAAAACATTTAAGATGGATGATATCTCAGTCGAGTAGTGAAGTTTGGAATGTATTTTCAATGTCACGTACTGCACTTGACGGTGCAGAACTATCATAGAATAACTGTCGAGTGCCGATTTGTATCTGAAACTATTTATATATTACAATATTATTGAACGACCTAATTCTATCCTTCCTTCACTACTTCTTAATCACTAGCTTCCATCAATTATTATTATGCAATTATCTTATGTAAAAAAGTTTTGTATCCCTGTCGACGTTGCCCGATATTTTTTTTTTAAGCTTATATGGACAAAAATATGTCTGACCGCCAAGTTCTGCACGTTAATTCTAGATAAATTGCGGTCAATCGAGGATCCATCGGTCCATCGTATCACAAATTACAAATACAACAAATACTCTATAGGTTTGAGGGTAACCCATTCCTCAATATGGACCATTCTCCCGGAAGGGAGATGCCATAATATGCTATAAAGAGCGCATAGAAAGACATACACAGAGAGAAGGAGAGAGAGAGAGAGCGTGCCACGAAGCCCGTGCAGACTGCGCTGCTGCTGTCACTGCCTGCCGCCTGTTTCGTGGCATGTCCTCCATCGTTGCTTCAGTCGCGTGCGAAAGCGTAAAGTAAACAGACAAGCACTGTCCAAGAGGCAGAGCAGCAGAGCAGCAGAAGCACTCTTAAACACTGGGTGCAAAAAGTATATGAGCTGTGCTAGTGCCGACAGCAACAATAGCAATAAAAACACAAAAGAGCGACAAGGAAAAGGCATCGCTAAGGAGCTGCTGCCAGCGCCGACGTCGGCTTGGGTCTGGCTGTGACGGAGCTCTGCTCTGGTCATATCCTCCTTCTGGGAACGCGTCCGTCAGTTAATTTCTGACCACAGCGGGAACGGGTTCGGTTCGGTTCGCTTCGGTACGCTTCACTTCGGTTCGATCTGATCGGAGTTATTCTTCCCAGATCTGTAAGGGAGTCCGATTCGGTGAAGTTCTGGTGACGTGACTTGACGCGTCATCGTATACGCAATGTGAGATTTGTTTCCGCTTCCGGAATGAATTATGAGTTCCACGAATGCTAAACAAGAAGATTTCAGTGTGTGGACCACAAAGGTGACAGTGGAGAGTGAGTGAGGTGGACACCAAATCAGTGGAAGAATAACATACCAAAAACTAACAAAATAAACGACAAATCGGAAAATTAAAAAAGAAAGAAAAACATATAGATTAAACTCATAGTTAAGAGTAAAATATGCATTGCTATGAAGTTAATGGCATTCGAGATTCATTGAAAATGTGTATTAATCAATTGAGAAACTGCATTTAATTAAACTGAAAATTAACAAACGAAATCTCATGGCAAAACCCATTCGCAGAAAAACATATTAATTAGAATGCAATGAACGGAAAATACAGTGGACAAAAGCACTGATACTAAAGCGTTGATAAATTGATTTACATATGCAAAACAATTGACAGCAACAGCAGCAGCAGCAACAACAATAAAAAAATCAACAATTTCCGAGTGCATCAAACCGATTTCCCATCAACAGTTGCTGCCACAAAAGCAGCAGCAAGAGCGCGAAAAATGCCGGCATCAAGTGGATTATATCGCATCAAGAGCGGCCGTGTCCTTGACAGAATGCAAAAGCCAGCGGCACTTATTTTTATTGCATGCATTGCGGCATGTGGCGTTTGCGGTAAATATGGCACAAACACAACCACAACTAGCAGAAAAAAACACTCCCCCACACTGGGTGCAAAAAGCACACATACCCTCCCGCTTCAATACTTTCCCCGCAAATCCGCAAACACAAGTCCATTTTATATTCATACGACAATTACGACCATACCATCAAGTGTTTGCGAACGGACCCGAACCCGACTACGAGTCCGAACGTATAATTAAGTTAGGGCTCGAATGTAGTAGAATGCCAATGGAATGAAATATTGTCAAAAGGCATAACGCATTTTCAAAATATAGCATATAACTATAGGGCAAAGCTATAACTTCCTTGATACTAGCTGACATTTTTATTGAGTCTTAAAGAGTCTCCAGTTTCATTGAAATGTTTTAACAAAACTTAAATTATTCTCCCACAAAGACTTGTTTTTTTCCGCTCATAATACCCTCTTATAGCTCCTATCTTCCTTAAAGCACAGAGTCTCCGGTTTCGTTGAAATTTTTTTACAAAATTAAAAATATTCTCCCACAGAGATTTGTTTTTTTCCGTTCATAATACCCTGTTCAATAAGTATGATAGAAGATAAATCGTTAATTTGTTACATTTCATTGGCCTTGTCGAGCAGAATGACAGGTCAGGGATTGGGCGGGCGCAACGCTGGCAATTGCTGGTGGCGGCGCGGAAATCGTGCATCACCTGTCAATGCCTGACACAGCAACAACAACGAGAACAGCAACAATATCCGTGAGAACAACGAGAACACTTGTCTACAACTCTCACTGAAGGCGGGTGTCCCTGCTTCCCCTGTCGCCTGTCCCCGTCTGCTGTCTTGCCTTGGTCTCTGCCCCAGTCCCCCATCTCCACCGACTGGCAATTTGTCAAGCAATCTACAAAGCCAGAAATTGCCACGCCAATGGAAAAATATAGAGAAAGTGGAAAGAAGAATGCTAGAGGGGCAAAGACCAAATGTTTTGTTGCCAAATCATTGAAACAAATACAAAAACTGGCCAATTCAAATGTGTCTGTCGAAGACTTGATACCCTTTCAATTCGAATTGAAAACAACTTTTCTGGAATTATATTCATAGCACATTATGGACAGAATGGAATTTTAAAGAGATTAAAATTTTTGACAGTTCATTCGTTTATTTTATGCCTCGATCGATATTTTATACTGAGAAAGCAATTCCCCTATGAGAAGAATGAGGTTTATACAACTTTTTAAACATACCCTTTTATAAACATAATCTACCAAATATATACATATGAACATACTTAAAATGAGGTCAGATGTACCCTATGCAAGGGCATACGAGGATATTCAAGAAAACCTATCGAATAAGCGCCATAAAGAAGGGGAAAGCGGGCGGTAGAGTGGCAGGCCACCAATATGTGCAAACTAGAACACTGGCTGTGCCACATTCTGTGCGTGCCCCCGAAAGTGAATGGGCCCGGGCGGGGAGGTGTCTGTAAAATCGTCACACAAAAAAACATCGCCTTCTTCTCGCCCCTGCCCTCAACACACACATATTTACTCATGCACTCACTGCAGCCCGCCTCAGGGGCAGCTCTGAGCACACTTCTGGCAGATCCACAGCACAAGCAGCAGAACTGGCGCATCCATTGTTGCATGCCACGTTGTGCCGCCACTGTGCTGCCTTTTGGGGCACACTCCAGCTGTCGCTGTCACTGTCAATGCTGTAATGAAAAATGCACAAAAAGCAAAAAACAGAAACCAAAACAGAAACAGAGACGGAGACGGACACAGAAACGGAACCCAGTGATGGAAAATGAAAATAGAAATAAAATGAAATGCTTAGAGCTTAGTGCACAAATGAAAAAACAATTTCTGCTGTTCATGCCGCTTTTTATTTAGAGCGCATTAATATTTAGCCAGCACAGCGTCATCTATAGGTATTACTCGCACGCTTGTGGCTGTGGCATGTAGGTATATATACATATGTAAATATATTCGAGATTCATATAAATCAATAGTTTTATGCCCCGCGTGCATGTCTGGGGACTGGGTTCGGGGATTTGAAGGCCAGCAGTGCACCACTTGTACCCCAAATACATTTTCCCCGCTCCACCCAAAACAAATCTGCAGCTCAATAGCTCCAAATATTTGCATAAATATTTGGAAAATTCCCCACACTGCAGCTAGTATGCAAAGCAGCAATTTCATGGGTTGACAAATATCTCCCCGAACCTTACCTTCCCGAAGAATATATCAGAAAAGAAATAAAAACACCTTTGATAGATGAAAATATGAAAATGAATAGTATAGATATCCCATGATTAAATAATTTTTGATATATATATTTTCTGCAATATTCTATTATTTATTGACATTTACTTTTCATTATTTAAATGAACAGAACAAATTTTTATCTATTTAGTTGATTACTGGGACCCCCGTTAGATTTCCCTTTAGCTTTGAAACCCTTGCACTAGCAATAATTTATAAAATGGACCAAAAACTTCCATCAGACAGATCGAATCCAATGTTGCCCATTGCGGCTTCCAATCTAGTCTGATCTGTCCCCAGTTCCACCTCCTGCAGAGCTGCTGACACAGCATTGTAGGAACCACGTGGCTCAAATGCCTGCGAAACAGTCGCATATTGACGGCAGTTGTAGTTGTAGTTGCAGTTACGTTCTATCCTATGTAGTTCCGTAGAGCATCGCATCCCCCAGTTAGTGGAGTTAGTAGAGCATGACGATGCCATGGCATCAGAGCCAACATCCCGCCTGCCGTCGAGGAGTTGCATGTGTTGCTGTGTGGGCGATTGTGGGGATGTAGAGCCACCCTGTTCGAAATTGTCAAATTGCTGTGAAAGTCGGGCACAAAGTTAAATCCATTGAAGCTGCCTGAGGGGATAGGTGGCGGGCCACTTGTGGCAAGTCGGGTTAATTGGGCTAACTATCGTATGTATAGGATGCCGCTGCGGAGGCTTTTCCGGGAGGCTGGGCGTTTGTTAATTGCCACCGCACCGAAATAAGACCATTTCCGTGTCCCGTGGCGATGGAGTGCCATGGATGTAGGTGGGGGGAGGAAACTTATTAAGTGTATTGGGTTGCATGAAATACCAGAGGAATTAGATACATACTATATGTGTCTATATCAGTATATTGCGGCTGTGTATCCTAAATGAATAAAGAACAGATGTTAGTATGCACGTGTAATTCGACGAAGAGCATCTAGGGTTATTGTATTGATTTTAATGTAAAATACACTCAAAACGGCTATCATGCACTCATGTCCGTTGCATGAAAGAATTTTGTAATTGATTGCCATCTATCACATTGCAATCATTCAGTCCATCATTTTGTAATCTTCTATCCTATATCATTTAAGTAGCTGCGTTTCATCAGATGTTCTATCTATCCTTAAATTAATCTACTACTTATGCACTTATCATCTCATATTTCCATTTCATAGTTCTTTCAATATACTAATCAAGCTGTCCACCACTTCTGTTTTCCTTGAAGTTTTTCAGTTTTTCACGAGAAAATAAATCAAATTTCTTTTCGATTGAGCTCTCCATCTCCATATCTCTATCTCTCTCTCTCTCTGTCTCTCACTCTGTTTTTTTCTCTTTATACATCTAGGAATATATCTCTAATTGGGTGGGCAATCGATTTACAATGGCGGCAGTGACAAAGCGAATGCAGTTTCACACGGGGATAAAAGGATTCATTTGTTAATGACACAAGATGATTGACGAGCATGACAAAGAGGGCCTGGGGTGCATCGAGGCATGGGTTGCATCGAGCTATGGGGTGCATGAAATGGGTGGGTGCTGGTGAAAAGGAGCATTTACCCATATGTCTTCATTGGCGGCACAATAATTTTGAATAAACTGAAGGCAGAGAGGCACGGGCAATGCGCCTTCGTGCCAGGGATCTGCAACCCACCCCGGGTCAAGGCCTACACGTTATTGCAGGGTAAGGGCTGTGGAGGAGGAGGCACATACACACATGCTTGGGTAGCGGTAAATGCAACGGTAACATAGCCATAAAGCTCACCTGTTACAAATGCAACACCACATGGACGTGGGTCCTGCCAGGGATGCCTCTGGCCTGGTCTTGGCTCTGGTCCTGTCCCGGGCTCGTGTGCTGCGGCAGCCATAATAATCAGCACAAAAACTAATGGTCCCACATACACACACACATGCACGCAGGGGCACCCAGCAATACACACACACTCACTCGAAAACTGAGAGAGAGAGAAAGGGCGAGCGGGAGGCGCACACACACATGGCTGCACTTTAAGCGCTGAAAGCACGTAAATTTTACATAATTCAAAGGAGGCGCCGCCTTTTGGCAATGGCAAATGCGAAGACATAGACATCTATAAGTGTGTGCATGTGTGTATGTGCCATATGTGTAAGGAATGTGGATGGATGGAATGGAGCAACTAGAACACTAAGATACATTTTGGTTGCACACTCAGTAGCCAAGCGTAGAAATTCCAGCCCCGTCAGCATTCTCCCCGTTTGCAAGGCTCCAATTTGCAACTTTTCACCTCTTTTTTGCACTCCCATTTTCAAGCGGGCAGCTTTCTTGCCCAGATCCTGGCCAGTCACGGCGAGCCATTAAGGACAAGACAAAGCCAACCTGGCCAGAACCCATAGTCACATCCATGGCGCGACCCCAGCCTAAGTCGATGCAAATGGTTTTGTGATTTACCTTTTGCTGTTTTTCCCGTTTTCCCTCAGTTTTTCCACCAATTTCGCTGCGGAAAGTTTCCACCGAACCGCCGCAGCAGAAAGCTGCCCATCATCGCGTATCGACAGAGGCAGATTATGATCTTCCCAACACTCCATTCCATGGCCGGTCAGCACTCCACATTTGGGCTAACAAGCTTTTTTTTATTTGGGCATCTTTGACAAGTGGCAGGCCCTTTGGTTTATGCAATTACAACTTGGGCTGGCGGCTGCACTCGAAACTCGCGGAAAGTTGGCCCTGAGAGCGACCCAAGGGTCAGTGGAAGGGAAATGTTGTTTCAACATTTAATTTGCCTCAAGTGCGGCCTTGATTTCATTGTGTTTTTTGCCGCCTTAAGGCAGGACAAATGGATCCCGACGTCACAATTTCATTAGAGAACCTGCTCTCCAGGTTGGCTTTCGTTGTGCAGATCTGCTCAGCTCTGCTACGCTCTGGTGGGGTCTGGCGCTTGCGCCTCCGCGGAGGCGGAGTTCCGCCACCAAATTGGGAATAAAAAGCGAATTTGCCTAACAACTTGCGCACACTGTCAGAAATTGAAACTTTTCAAAAGCAATTCCTTGAATTTCAAGTGAAAACTTTCTTCTTGTTGCTCGTCTTTTCCTCCTCGCCGCCTTTTTTGGGCCAAGAAAAGTTGTAACTTTTGGCAGAAATATGCAAGCATCCGTACGAGTAGGATACAGATACAGATATATATTTTTGTCGGTCTGCCTGTGTGTCCGTGTCTGAGTGTGTGTGTGTGTGTGTGTGTATCTAAGTAATTGCGCGTCGAGGCAACTAGAGCAAACTGTCTACGTTTTAAATGCCAACGAGCACATTGACGCCAAAAATCCAAAGCCAAATGGCGTCGGAGTTTCCCTCTCCCCCCACCCACAAGCTCTTCTACATGCGTGAGACCAAACAGCAGCAGTCATCAAGATAAAGTACTCCGTTCTCCTGCTCCTGCTCCTTAAATTCTGCAATTGGAATTATGCGAAAGCCTTTCGTTTGCGCGGCAGAAAGACATATGCGAAATGCTTTGTACTCCAGTCTGTGCATCGGGCGGAGGCAGTCCCTTAGCTGATTGCCGAACGGAGAGTTGCTTTGTGTTCCTTGGAAAATAAGTCTTGAAAGTTCTCCGTTTCCGTCTTTTGACTTTGTTCTTCCTCCCTCTCCGTGCCCCTCTGTGCGGCTGCAAGTTTCGTTCGAAAGTCTAGTAGGGAAGTTTTGGATTTTTGGGGAAAAGTTTCCCCATGTTAACTATTGCACAATTTATATAATTAACCCATATGGATATTTATCTGCAGCTAAACTTAAATTCTGCACAAATTAAATTGAACCAGGCCTAAGAGAGAGCACTCTCTTTATGTACTCGTATATGCGAGCGCATACTTGTACGCCTGTCTCCCGCCCATTACTTCGCCCGTGTGAGCCCTTAAGCCGTGGCTTAGCAGTCGGCGTAGGCGCGAGTTTTAGGCATAAAGCTGGATTATGGCTTTAAGTGTAATTACAATTTACATGGCTTCCATCCCGCCTTTGCCTTTCAGCTGCCTACTGTATTAACATGCTCGCCGCACACGCTTCTCCTCAGTGTCGTGCCACCCCCGATTCCTTGGAACTCGGTACAAGCGACTAGGCACATGGACGGAACGGAGCTCCGTGGTAAATGTTATTAAAAACTTAAACATCAACGGGAATAAAAATGCGGAGGAGCAGTGCCGCCGTTAGGCTGGTTTCATGGTCGTAATTAGAAACTTTTTAGTTGGCATCGCCACCGCCATCGCCATCTCCTGCACACGCAAAAGTTGGACATGACTTTTGAGGCATTATCGTGGAGCAGCCATTTTCGCGCCCCGATGCGGTAATTAATTTCCCAGCACCTAACGTGGGCTTTGCGCAATGGATGGAAGAAAGTGAGAAAATGGCAGGGGGAGGGCAAATTGCCGGACATTCGGGTCGCTTAGTTGTCAAGGCCACTGCGATAGGGGGTCAGGAGCATGGTCTGGCCGAACTTGCGAGGGTATTCTCAAAGGATACCCTTGGAAATCGATAGAGAGAAAATCGGCTACGAAAACAAATATTGCAGGAACTACAGAGGGGAACGTATAGCTCCATATACAGTTATATAGAAAGACATTCGAACTTCCAGCTTAATTCTCAGATTAAGCACTTGTTTTAACACTTTTCCCTTCAATTTTTCCAGCTCTAGTTAACTCCATTCATTATTTACCTATACTTTCTTTACCTTTTGCTCATCTTAAGCTCATAAATGTGTCGGAAACCCATTAAGGGCTTATTGCAGAACCCACAAAACCTCCTAGATGTGCGGAAATTCTGCGAGATAATTATTTTTCACAAAATTCGAATTCAAATTAAACTTTCGCTTGTAGATTTAGAAGTCGAGTCCGGGGGCTGAGCCCTTGGCTCCGACTGAGGTTGGTCTTTGTGGTTTTTGCATTAAATTATAAATTTATGGGCCACGCAAAGCGGCCTAAGGCCAAATAACCATACAGTGAGAAAGAGCGGAGCTGTGGAACGGAGTGCTATCCTACTTAATTATCGTGATAATTTACACTTTCGTTGGCAGTGCGGCTTTAGCTCGTCCAGGCCCACCCCCTCCACCACCCCCTGGAGTGTGCTCCACATAAATTAAAGTTTAAAGCTCTGTAAATTCAGTGACAATAAGAGATGTGTGGGCGGGCTGGGAAGGGGAGAAAACACTTTGGTTCCACATGTACATACATATGCACACTGAAGAAAAAACTATAGTCCTTAATCGAATTCTTCTAAGTGAGCTTGGGGCTCCTGGGAGATAAGAATACATTCCTAATCCAAAGTCCTACGTGCTTCGTTGTTTTTTCCACGGTTTTTGATATATACTTAATTCCAATGGCATATTCTTTAATTAGGAAGTAATTTTTTGACAGTGTACAAATAAGTTTGTTGTTTCGTAACAATGTGGATTACAGCTGAAGTAGTTGACAATTTTTGGGCGGCACTTCAAGGGCAGAAAGGCAGCACACAAGAGGAAAGAAAGTCAGAGAGAGAGAGAGAGAGAGAGAGAGAGAGAGAGAGAGAGAGAGAGAGAGAGAGAGAGAGAGAGAGGGAGAGAGAGAGAAAGATAGAAAGAGGGAGATGGGGAAGGCTAATTTATGAAAATTGCTGTCGAAATTATTGTCAATGGGAGGGAGGGTGGTGGAGCTCTTGGGCGTTTAGTGGCACAGTGGCACTGTGACGCAACATTGAAGTCATTCTGCGGCCGACTCTCGCGCCAGCGATCTGTGATTATGGACTGGAACGTATTGAAACTTGTTAGCCGAGTCCGTCCCATCCCGGAAAGTATGCAAATATTTGAGCGCCAGCGAAAGTGGGTACCAGCGTGGGTGGGGAGTGGCTGGCTACGAGTATAATTTATGACTCGGCTGCTTAAATTTCACTCGAACGGTGGTGGCGGCGACGGTGGATGTGGGGGCACCAAGAACAGACTCGGAGGCGCACACAGACACAACGAACGGCACAATGATAAACATGTAGCACCACAAAGATAACATTTTGCCGGCTGCCAGCTAAGCAAAAATTAAGAAACAAAAGAGGGGGATCGCACCCAGAAAGGGGGATATTGACTGGGATGTGGTTGTCCCTATTGTTGGCTTTAATCTTAGCGGCACAGTTAACGCGATTCCAGTTCTAGCCGCACACAAAACAGCAGAAAATAGCAGAAAATAGCAGAAAATAGCAGAAAACAGTGGAAACAGCTCAAGGACAAATGATAACGCTTAACACAGCTCCAGAGCCAGCGACGCCAGCGACTGCCTAATGATACTGTCACGGGTGGGAGTCGTGGCGAGAGGGTGGGTCTGACTTAGGATATGGAAAAAGGACAAGCACGAGTGTTGTTCAGTGTTCCGACTATAAGATACCCGCAACTCCCGAAAAAACGATTACTTTTACTGGAAATATTTAAATTTTAAGTAAATTCAGAATAAGAGCGCAATGTTTTTCACATCCCTACGCTTTGCGGGTCTTCAAGAGAGTGTGCCCAAAATTGAATATAAACATATGCCATATATGATATCCCCGGATATCTCTGCAGATACTCTGCAATAAGAGTATACCCATGTACCCCACGACTACTGGGTGGGTGAAACAAGAACAAGATGCCGCAGAAAGGAAAGTATGATGATGACAGCAAGGACTGCGACGACAAACTCTGTCATTAGATACTGTAACCAAGTAACCATACAGCACCTACCACTCCCACAACAACTGTCGTATCCGTATCCACTCTGAGCCCTCTGCGGCAACTCTCAGAAATCTTGCTCATTTGCCCTGCTTTACATTTATTCAGTTGGCTTTGCTTTAACAATGTGTCCCGGAGTAAGAGTACAAGGAACAGAGCAAAGAGTCTCGAGACCCGAACTCAGAATTCTCAGAGCCACAGTCTGTTTTTACATGCCGCATAGATTGAATATTTTCTGTTGGTGCCGCAGATTTGCCAGCATGCCAAAAAGTAGCAACAACAGCAGCAGCAGCAGCAGCATGTGGAAATGTTTTGGCGTTCATAAATTTATGCCACGCGGCCGAGGCAATGGGAGCGAAAATGTTTTCCCTTGTTGAAATGTTGTCGTACATGGCCGTGGGGCAAGGCAGCAGGCTGCGGACTGTGGGAGGCGCCCCGCAAATAGAATTTCAAAGAAGTAAATCTTGAAATGAAATTAATTTTCTCAATTTTCCGAGCTGCAGCTCTTCCACTACCCCTGCCCTCTCTTTCATTTGCATAGACGCAGTGCAAGGGAGGTGGGAGCGAAAACAGGAAAGTGGAAAACTTTCTTCGGGCTTATTCAGTTAACCCTTGGCCAGATGTTGGTCTTCAGACAACCCCTCAAGCAGTCGGATGGCAAATGCGAGAGATTTCCCCAGACAATGTCTTGTGCTGTCTCCCTCTCTCTCTCTCTCTCTATCTATCTATCTATCTAGATTGGCCTTATTTTGACATTCGAAAATCGATTGATCGATTGGCCTAGACGCTTATTAATGTTATCCCTGGAGGGAAAAGATAATAATTTCCATTAAAACTCATTCATTACAAGTCATAACTCATTGGAAAAAGAAATGGTTGATGATTTATTCCCGGATAAAGTTCCGACACGAGAAACCTCCAATTAAGTTGTTGCAAGAGTACTCCTTGAGTAGATTGTTCGTTGAAGCAACTGCAATCAACTATAGGAATGGTGCACACAAAAATACCACAACAAAACAAATTAAATAAGTCGCCACTCAGTTTGTTCAGTGTTTCGTTGTCCTACAATGGTCTCTGACTGGGCCAAACTTTGCCCATGCAACAAAATGAAATGTTTTCTTCATGTGGAATCGTGTTGTGCCGTGTTGTGGCATGCTGAACAATTGCCAATAGATTGCACCCGCAGTGGGTCAGATTGCTGTTGAATGAGCGCCCATGAACACAGTTATTCCCTCATCATCAACTTTTCATGTGCATTCACTGAAAGTTTCGTCTCTTGCCGAATTGATTACTGCACCTGCAATTAGTTTCTACGGCACGAAGCTCTGCTCCTGCTCCTACTCGAAGTCTTGCTGCCATACAGCCATCGAGTCCTTATGGTCCGGAATCATGCAAAGTGCAATTGCCTGTTTCTGCTTCTGTTTGCTGCATTACAGGAAATTTGTTGCTTTAATAATATGTGAAAAGTCCATAGGAGAGCCAGCATAAATTCAGCATTGAGTGACTTCCATTACGTATACGCAGTGTTTGCTCAACAAAGCCAATACTCGGAAGACTTTAAGCTTCCAAAGGGAGATGAAGTAAATGATTTGTGAATTTTGTATTTGCAAAGATTGTGCTTATGCTCAGAACAGATTAGATTCCATTTTATTCCAGCAACAATTTCGTCTTGCCTTTGGTCTGCATACAAATCGCATTCATGCCTATGTGGTTAAAAGTTCTACCACATAGTTTTCAGTGGGAATGAGAGCCAAATATGTTGAAAGATCGAATGTATGCCTGACTGAACGAACATCAAGGTCATCCCAAGATGAGGCCTACATCTAAAGCGAGTGCATTGCGGTTGCCCGAAGGAATTATCAAGAGAAAAATAACAGAATCTTCTGTCGGCCACTGCACAAATCAATTTGCGGTCGACTATATATTTAATTGCCACAAGGTGAGACCTGCAAATCAGTTTCCACCTGAAAAAAGTGCCTTCTGATGGCACTTTGGTCAGAAGCAATTCAAGTAAATGTTTTACATTTGAAAAATCTTTTGCGGCCCGGCTTCTCTTCTGTCGTATAGAGGACAGGCAGGCCTATAAGCCCCTTTTCCTATTCGGGCTTAGTGAGAAATGTCAACGGCATAAAATGGATAAGGGACAAATGTGACAGTTCACAGAAAAACATTTGAAACATAAAAGGCAGCCCCGAGATTTTCCCAATCTCGGCTAAGTCAACGGGAGTGTCAACGCCAGGGACCTTAATGCGAACACGAGATGTGGGATGAGGGCAACAGGAATCGATCAACGGCATTCGCTTAGTCGCCTGGCCGCAAATAAATTGAACTTAAATAGACGACGTCGAGGGCATTAGATGTGACGTCTCTGTCAAGTCGAGACGACGGCCCGAAGGTAGGACCTGAAGGTAGGGTCGGATCCCAAGCGGCGGAAGGAGTTACCCTGGTGTCCCCGAGAAGCTCGAATGCCCAGCGACTTACAGGATAGCAAAGAGTCTTTTTGTTGTCCTCAAAGCATACACGGTTCTTTTATGGAATAGATATTAAATAGATTCTGTACTGAAGAAACAATGCTGACATGCGGGAAATAATATGTACCACCATAGATATATTCTCAGATTCCCAATCTTTCTGTATCGAAGAATCTTTTTTTTAGACTTGTGTGATAAACGTAGGTTAGGGTAGGTAACTCCTAAGCTACAGGGTAGAGCATAACCCTGGCTAAGTTGAATTCCGATTTTGATTACACTCGACTCTGTCCGCTTCGCTCCCCTCCTGCCTCTGCTGGCCTCTCGCCTTCTTCCTTGTTGTGTCCTCCTCAGTGCCACCAAATTTGCCACATCCGGCGCAGGAGAAGCAGTTTATATTGGACTCCAAGTCGTCGCCGCTGCTTTGTATAAAAAACGTCAAGTGTGTCTGGTCGCCCGAAATAAGTGGACTGCCAAAAAGTTGCCTTCATTCTGTCTGCTATGTTTCCCTTCCTCTTGTCTTCTTTTTATTTCTTTCCATTTTCCATTTTCGTCGTTGTGTGTCCGTCCGTCCTTTGCTGTATTTCTCGTTTAATAATATTTTCACTTTGATGCCAGTTTTTGGTCAGTCAGTGGCCATTGCCCTGGAGCTAAGGAGAGGCAGAAGGGCTGAGAGTGGTTCCTGTTTATGCCTCCACATTACGGAAGTTGACAATTTAATTTTATGTACTTGCCACATTCCCTTTTGCCAGATACTAAACATTTATTGAATGCCGTTTGCCAGGCCAAAGGCCGTAAGGTTCGACTGTTCCATGGGCCATGGAATCCAGTCAGATATCTATTCTAATTCACACGTGCTTGCAATTTGGCAAATCCCACTGACATATAAATCTTCATTATGCTGAAAAACAGTCTTCAGGACTCGCTCACACTTACTTACGCACTTAACTTATGGTATTTTTTATGAATTCCTTCCCGTTTGCCGCCGCCTTTCCGTTTGATTTCACTTTGCACTCGACGGGGCTCTTGGCTTCAGATCAAGGATTTTGTGTGGCATCCACACCGAAACTCGCTGAAGCATATTTCTACCTTATTCGTATTTATTTTGCAGCCATAATTTATGAATCCTCTGTGCTTTCGTTCCCATTTGTGGCCATTATTGATTGGCCCGAAATCAGTGTCTTTTGATGATACTCTCATCTAAAAATGGAAATTTTTAGTGATTCATGATGACAACATCCTCTCCCCCCTACAATTAGCTAAAAGTTGGCTTATCCCAGGATACTGCGGGGTTTTCAACTATTTAAAAGTTGAAAATTCTCTGGGAATTTAAGTATAAAGGAGGAGTGGAGGAAAAGCCAGGCATATTGTCCTAAACAAAGACCCAGAGTTGAACACTTAGACACGAATTGAAATAAAATAAACAAAATTAGAATGCCTCGCGAGCACTTTCCACTCTCCATGCCCCACTCTCCGCTCTTCACACTCCAATCCCCACTCTGACAGCCATTTGCCATTCCCTTTGCCAGATAGAAAGCCAATTTTATGACTCAACTTAAATAGGCACTTTACTTTTGGTCTTAATGCCTTTTTACGAGAGAGCCGAGCCGAGCCGAGCCTCGCGCTCCGCTCTACTATGCTCTGCTGGTGATTTTGTGCGGCGCAGTTGACGTCGCGAGGTCCTGGATTCACGACATTAATGATAGCCTCGCCCTGGTCCAGGGCTTTATTGGAAAATAAATGGGGGGGAATAGTCATAGTATGTGGCAGCGCACCGCACTTATCTGATTTTACACTTCCGCCTTACTCTCATACTCGTACGTACATATGCCAGCCGGAGCCATCAAAATTATGACAGTCGCAAAGTGAACCGTTTGCCCCGAACAACCAACTTCGGGTGAGTGCCCATTAACAACAAGTTCCCAAGTAGCAGACCCGCAAGGCTGCACAGGCCATGCGTGGGGCCATTTTGCGGAATTTCAATTAAATGGCTGCAGAGTGGAAAAGTTTGCCTGGACCTCCTGGCCAGAGGAGGGGCAGGGGCTCTCCTGGGGAGCCTCCAGTTGACGCATTTACACACAAATTACCGCCAAGTGTCAAATGCAAACATTTTGAAAACAGACAACAAACAATATTTGCCATAAAAACAGAAAGCGTCCAACGGAAAACTTTCGTAATGAACCAAGGGCCAAAAGTTTGCCGAAGAGTCGTCCTCGTCGTCTTCTTCCTCTTTTGCGGGCAGTCGCTTGAAGTTTACTTTAAAATAGCTTTCAACCAGACTTTAAGATGGAATTGGAAACCTCTTTAATTAATTAATTTAGCATTCTGTTGTATTCATGTATTTAGTTACAAAATTTCCATTCAAATGCCGCACAGGGTATTGTGTATCTCCTCCTCGCCGCATTCGATGGTTGCGAAAGGTTCGACAAAGGAATTTGTGTCAATTCGTGCGGGCAATTGTCCCAAGCTCTGTGACCGCAAATTTAGTTGCAGCATCGGAATAAATTATGCAGCCGGGGACGTGGTGGCCGCCAGCGGAAGTCCACTGGCCATATATTTGTATTTTAATTAGAGAAATGCACATCGTTACATAAAATATGAAATCAAATGAAATTAATGAGTCTAGCAGGATGTCGTGCGCGCGTATAATTATGATAATGCCATTTCAAAATGCGTTTTCGGCCCACATTTACAGCCATATATTTAACTGATGACAGAGCAAACATTAAAACAATTGCATTAGTTAGATGGATATTTTCGTGTAGTTTCCAGATAAACTAGTACTCGAATTAGAATTAGTAGGCCTCGAATTATTCCGGGAATGGTATCGTACGCTTGCACATAAATTTGGACTGAGAATTGGGACCGCAATCTCCTTATACAAAGCCACAACTAAATGCGAACCATTATCATTCCAGGGTTCAGAGGGTTCATCTGATACGACAGAGCTGTGCATGTAGATTTTGCCTCATGGGAACTAGCTCATTTAGCCAGCTGCTGTCTCAGCTTCAGTCCCTGCCACAACATGCATATCCTTGCGATGATATTCCACACCCCTCCACGGTGTATGTGTAAGCAAACTTAATTAACGTCAAGCCACGATGTCAGATGCAGCATAAATACGAATCCTACAGATCCTACAGATCCTGCAGAGCGATGATGACACAAGCACATGCGGAATCATTGATATTTGCTGTTTGCGAGGGGTTGGGGCTGGGTACTGTGCGGAATCACGCAGCATGCAGCCAACTTTTGATTAAAATGTCGTAGCACAATGGTGGGTAGAGAAGGGGGAAGAATGGTGATGACTGGTATGTGGCTGAAGGGGGGCCAAGCAGGAGCGGGAATGATGAAAGTTTAGCGAACGCACAAATTGCGAATGTTTTGCCAAACGAAAAGTTGAAAATCACCCGAAAACAAAAAATGTACGGGAGTATTGCTGCTGCTGCAACATGTTTGTGGCTTGCGTTTCGGTTTCGTTATCGGTCTCGGTCTCGGTCTCTGAGCTGGGAATCTCTGTAGTGTTGACAATGCGCACAACAGCGGTTGCACAATGCAGAGCGATTCCAAATCCAATCCCATCCCAAACAGCCACCACCACCGCTGCCGGAAACAAGAAAAATACGTAACAGGAAGTGGAACAGGAACAGAGCAGTTCCACTGCAAATGCAGATGTACGAGTGTGTATATCTAGTTGCAGATGGAGGAGCTGCGGACATGGATCCAGGGAGCGATTCTACATTGCGCCGTGAAAAATTCAATTACAAAGTCGCACAAACCATCGGAAGCATGCAAATTTGCAGCTGAAGCAACCAGAGACTCTGGGAGAGAGAGGTGAAGCAGTGCTGCAACAGGAGCAGAAGCAACTACGGGTAGTTCGGAAGCTGTTTTGTGGTCTACCAGCGACCATTACGATTACGTTTACGTATGTACGTAGGGAGCAAGAAGCACGGAGAAGTACTAGAACGGAGGCTGCATGTCGCCTGGCAGTCAGTCACGTGCGAACGTGACGAAAATACCACGATTCAGTTTCGGCCAAGTTCTGTGTGCCAATGAGTAGCAGCAGTAGTACGAGTACACTGGGCGCAAAAGCGGGAACCTACATACAAGATCCTGATGAGAGTGTTAGATTTAATTTAATTATTCAAAATGGGTATATTTCTATTAAATACTTGTAGATTCTCAACAATTCTTCTTTAAATGAAAATTTGAATGAACAAATCTGAAAAAGCACGATCTTCCATTAGTACAGGATTCCCAGGAATCTATTCAAACTATTTTTCATGAAGTCTAGTATTGAATTGTTATTTCATGGTTGTCGCATGATTTTCTCAGCACTGTTAATTTTTGAATTGTTTTTTACTTTTTATCGAGCTGATGTTGGCAATTTGTTTGTTTTGTGCGTGCAGACAACTCCTGGAAGCTACTTGGTATTTATAGAGCACTGCTGATGGCGGGGGATGATGGGCGGCTTCACAACAGAGGAGAGACCGCAGAATGTGAAACGCTTGCCACGGCAATCGTAGTCGTTGTGGCTGACCTGACCCCCGTAACTCTGGTTCTCTTGGCGGAGAGAAATAGTGGGGGTGAATCAGTTGTACGGCTGCAGTGGCAAATTGCTGTGGCAAGACAATTGACAGCCACCTGTCAATTGGTCGCACTGAGCGATTGTCAGAGTCAACAACAACAAGGGGAATGGCGAGGTGTCAATCGAAAGATGTTGCATTGATTGACTCGATTGTTCTGCAATGGCACGATGCGACAGACTAGCCAAATTGTTTTCCGATCCCCTCGAGACATGCACGTCCCCACCGAGATGTAGAGCTTTTCAATTCGGAAATTTCCTTATGTGGAGAATCCCAGCAAGGTACTAATTAAGTGCCTTCTCAAGAGTTGTCGTGCACAAAATTCCTCCTGTCGAATGCCAAACTAATTAATTTTGCATTATTCTATGGCAGTCCAGACAAAGCAATTGCCCCTCCAGATGAAAACTAAACATTTTCTTCGCCTTCTGTGGGCAGGGAATCCATATCAGTGCAAAATTCCAATCAGAAACCAAATGCATTTAGCCATTATTCAATTTGCAGTGTTGAAAATTCAAGTTAATTGACATTGCCGAAACCCCAGGCCCAGTTCGTGTTTGGCAAAAGCAATTATCGTTAATTGTGAAATATTATTTTGTTGGTCCAACAAAATCACCAAAGCAAGAAACGTGCAATGTGGTTATATTCCTCTGGGGCTGTGTCGATGGAATTGTCTCCTCGAGTGTGAGTGTGTGGGTGTGTGGGTGTATGGTTTCCCAGAGCCATAACGAAATAGAGTCGGAATGAATGTCGTTGCAGTGAGCTACATTTAACCATTTAAAATTAAAGGCGAAGAAGAATGCCATTCCTCGAGGTGATAACATGCGGAATTTCTTGAATTTTATTCTTTGTTAGCTCAAAGAACATCGTTAAGTATCTTGTAGTTATAAATTCTTTAGAAGCCATGTATCATCAACATTTCATATTTTTTGCCTCTATATTTTTGGGTGCAGTTTAAGATTTTACAAGCCACCTGGTTTTGCTTTCGTAGGGAAATATACTTAGGTATTACAAGAATAAAAACGTAATCCTATTTTCGGTCTGTAAATCCGTTTTTCTAGCCTACTTCCCCTCGAAACATTTAGAGCAAGTCCTTCATCTTTGACTCCCCATCGACACTTTTTTTAGACTGCTATACGTTCTCCATTGAGTTTCGTTTGCTAAAGACCTAAAATATTTCCCAGAAATGAAACCAAAGGACGAGATTTAATTAGCCCAGCTTCTCCAAATGGAAATGTTTGGAATAATATTGCGTATACGCAGAGCTGTCAGTTAATCCAAATTAATTGACTTCATGCTGTTTCTGTTATTGTTTTGCCCCTCCGACAAACTGTTGCGGCAGGCGCCTGGCCACCAGCGGGCAACGAATATATTAACACATTTTAAAAATGTCACTCTCCCTCTTCCGACTCCTTCGCAGACCATACAGCAATCGCAACCGCAATGGATGGGGCAGGAACAGAAGCAGAAGCCGCTTCCACAATGGCGCCGCAAAGCACAACGGCGGCCGCGGCGGCGGCTGCCAGAAGTGGACATAGCGCACAGCCATCACAGAGGCATATAAATCAAAATTTAATTATGTCACCGGTCTCGGCCGCAGCCCTCACGGCCCCCTACCCATCATACTCCCGAGCTGACTATGAGGGGGAGTCGGATCCCGAGCCTGTGCCCGTGCCGGAGCCCTATGCCCAGGGACCCGTGGGAGCAAGCGGGAGCAGCATAACAAGCTTCGATTCGACCAACTTGATCGATGACAAGCACCAGAGCCAGGGCCAGGGCCCACATGCGAGTCCCGAGCAGCATCCGCAGCAACATCTACAGCAGCACTCCCGCATACAGGCGAAAGACACGGCCGGGCCCTATCCAATTCCCATGGCCGGCCACAGATCAGAGCCGGCTGAGAACAATCTGGAAGCAACGAACGGCATCGATGGAGTGGAAAGTGTGTTCGGCTCTCCCATGTACTTCGGCACTGAGAACTCGACGGTTGTGACGACGCAGATTGGCGCCACCGCCCACGTGCCCTGCACCGTGCATCACATTGGGGAAGGCGTGGTGAGTAAATACTACCTTTCCACCTTTTGGAGTTCTTGATACTCGTCTACGTATTGCTTTAATAATTTATCAAAAACGAATCCATCACTGCTGCGGCCTTGTTTGACTTTGTCTTTGGTGCTGGAGATGACAACGACGTTGAAGATGCCGTTGATGATGATACTTTTATTCCAGTTTATTTAGCGCCTCCTTTCGGCGCGGAAGCATTTGACTTTTCTGTGCTAATTGAAACGGAAACGCAATAAATGTGAATTGATGGGAGATGAATGAGTCACCAGAACGTCAGATAGGGAGTCAGCGGATGTTCTATGCCTATTACTTTAATTCTGGATCTGGAGTTGCTTTGATGGTATTTCATTAAATACGTCTTTATCAAGGCTGAGGTGTGGTGCTCTTCTCAGCCTCCGTCGTAACTAATTCGACACTAAACACAGAGATTTCATTGGACACTCGGGTCTGCCTGGGGCAACATGACTTGGTGGGTCATTAAGCAGGCGAAACACACACGCAGCAGCAGCAGACAACAAATTACACCTTTTGGGAGGTCTCCTCCTCCACCTTCTCCTGGGAGTATATGTGGACGTCTGTCCAGCAGGACATACTGAAGCAGTGACATGGCAAGGCCTCAAGTGGTATTAATTTTCCGCTTGTCTAGAGTTATTACTCATACGCTGTGGTGTGCGTCACGTCTCGTGTATTTGTATAAGCCTTTCCCTGACCCCTGATTCTACCTCTCAGCCGTCTCAGCTTTCCCTTCTACCCTTAAGAGCTGGACACGATTATGCTGTCCCCTTTCTTCATCTCTCCCTTGTCAGTTCCTCCAACCTGACCCTCGTGTGTGCCCGGGTGTTTGAGTGTTTGGCGAATCTGCTGTGTGTCTGGTTTAAATTGACGATTTCATAATTGGGCCTTCGAGTGTGCGGTTCGGAAGTCAATCAGCACTTAAGCCCTTGTAGGCTGTCTCTACTGTACTGTGAGTATATATGTACATAGCCAGTTGGCATTTTGCACGACTGCGTGCTCAAGTGTGGCTGGTAAAGCTTAAGGCTTCCACAATACGAGTATGGGTGTTTGGGGCTCCTGCATAATAAGTTGCCAATTTGTATTATGAAAATTATATTCTAGCCGGTCCTAGAGGTCTACAAAATGCTAATACTCGCATACATCTTTAAGCCGGAGGCCGAGTTTCAGCGAATGCACTGGAGCAATATTCGGAACAGTTCAGAAAGCAAAGGCGCCTAATTTGCCAGATTAAATAATTAGTCCAGAGAATATATAGATGCATACTCGTACTTTGGCATTCACAATGCTATCTCAACCAGGCTCAGTACACGTCCGTGGCATTATGGGAATGCAGTGTACAGGGCGAGTTCAATGGACAGGAAATACACCTCCAGCCCTGGCATCGGCATGGGGCATAATTTCCATATTTCCATTTTTTGCCACTCTAAAAACCTCACTGTTCCCCTTGCCTTTGTAGGGCGGTAGAACTTGAAATCAAAATTTCTGCCTTTGCCGATTCGAGCATCTGTTTGTAAAAATGTTTTCTTCATGAATTGTTAGAGAAAATGAAGGGATGGGGGTATATCAGGCCCAATTTTTTCCTCAAACACTGCACTCTAAACTTTCCCCCGAGCCTCTTCCCCTCCTGGCGCTGTCGTAAATTTCTGTGAGGCGACAATAAAATTCAGGAAACATTAAATAAATGAATTGCTTCCTCGAGCGCGCCTTTGTTTCGGCATTTTGCTGCAACTTTCATTTCAGTTGCGCCATAATTTTACAGTGGTTGCCTTTTATGAGGGGAAAACAAACACAGAGGTAAATTTCCTGTCAAATATTTAGCCCGAAGGATAGTATTCTGGATGGTTATTTATGAATAATTATTTGTTCAACTGGAAGACAAATATCTGCTTGAGAATATATGGAAATTCACTGGCAAATTTAAAACGCATAAATCAAACGTCGAAAACTCCCACCTCTACACAAACACATATAAGAGAGAAAGAGAGCTTGCGTTTTAAATTAAGAATTACGACACTCTTATGTGGCAGTGGGCGGACATTAAAATATGTCATTTGGGTATTATCCCAGAGCATCAGCTTAAACGGCATTTAAAATAAACTAAGCAAATACGTGGGTCCTTCGTCCTGTCAGCCATCACCCAGAGGGAAGGACCCCTCTTACTCCAGTTGCACTTGGCTCTTCTCATATAAATTGAACTAAATCAGCAGCACACTGCTGCCACACACTCAGACCAGAGATACATACATATATGTGGTACAGTGAGAGCCCCATTCAAGAGTTTTCTCGTCAGGCCATCTGGTGTATTGGTGTGTGTACTTCTTCACAGTTGTATATGTAATAATTAAATAATTAACAATTTAAATCAGCTGTGAAAATATGTAGTTACAATGTCTGAATGCTAGAGGAGTATAATTTCATTCTTTTTCGGGTTAAAGAAAGCCCAACATTCAGGTAATTCGAAAGAGACATGGACGAAACTGCCTTTTTGGCTCAGAGCCCACTGTACCGCATACTTTTCTCCATATATGCTCGACTACGAACTGCACTCGCACTGTGCTTCTGGGCCTTAAACCTCACTCTTGTGACTCCTGCCTCCCAGTTGCCTTCCGCTTCCTTTGCTGACTCTGATTCCCATGATTGCCCTGTTGCTCTGCTCCCTGTGCTCTTCCATGCTGCTTCCGTGCATCCGTGTGTCTGTACGACTTGAGCACTTAATTACTTTTTAGATAAATTGTCGTTTTTAATGTCTAGACTCGCCTCTCGCTTGCTCGCATTGGGACATTTTCATAGAGAAAAGTAGCAGTAATTAAATGTGCTCACAGCACGCCGTGGCGTCTCCTAGGCGTTCGACAAAGGAAAATTCCAAAAGCTTAAATGCCGAAAAACTTGCAAAATGTCCATCTCTCTCCCTCTCTTTTTCTCACTCTGCACACTCTCTTGTCTGCACAGATAGAACGTAATTTATTTATAATTTTCTAGAAAATGTTCTCCAATGCAGATTAGAAAATAGAATTATAAAACGAAAGAACGAGAGAGTGGGAGGCCAAGGTAAGCTTTGGCAAACGTTTCCTCTTGGTATATTTTTCCTACATTTTCCAGAAAATAATACCGAAATTGGTATTTTATGAAAATTAACGCTTCGGGGTAGCTCTTCTGGCTCCTCCCTGAGCCATCGGCTCTCGGATCAGTCGTTTAGATAAAAAAGGTTACGCAAATATTTAAGCAGCAGAAGGTCGGTACGGTACGGTACGGTACGGAGACAAACACATCTATATATGCATATTTAATTTGCAAAGTTTAAGATCAGATAAAGGGGGAAATGTGAAGCGCCCTAGTGAGCCATAGCCAAAACCAAAACCGAACAGAAGCCATTTAGTTGGTCCTTCGAGTGTGGCATACAAAAAAAACAAACAAATAATTTAGCCACAATTTTGATGAAGGTTGGCATGGGATACGGGTTACGGGATATAGGATACAGTAGCCGCTCCGCTTAATCAAAACAAAACAAACCCATATTTTCTGCACAATCATAATTTTTGCATAGTTTCAGCTGGAAATTCCAGCTTAAGTGTTCCCTTCCCATGCGATTTGTGGCACATGAATCACATGCCTTTCCAGATTTTTGTGCGAACAAAGTAATACTCGCACACACACTGGTATTCTTATGCCATTTCTCCGGCTTATTTGAACTCTCTCTCTTCTCAGCTGAGTATTTCATTCCCTATTTTTAGGGCCTGGCCTCCATGTTGCTGTGTGAGCGGGCTAAAGCTCCTGCTTGAACTCGAGTTCCAGTTGCCAGCCAGCAACAAGAAGGCAAACAAAGCAAGGACCTCAACAAATACAGTCGTCGAGTCTTCCTACGCCACAGCACTCATGCATCCGCACAACAGTATTGTAGCTGTAGAGCTCTTTGTAGTCGCAGTCCCTGCTTGAAGTACCAGCAACATAAAAAATTATAAAATATTTTACGGCCAGGCTCGGTTATGGCTGCAATGACCTTCAAGCTCTAATGTGTCTGTATCTTTGTATCTGAATCTGGGACTGTTGCTATTTGTACAGCTGCTTCGTGCCCACTAGAACCAACAGCAAATAAAATGTATGTTCTATATACAAAATATGGCCACAAAATGGTAGATCTCTTCATTACACCCACCAAGTTCTTGGGGGGTATACGGCTCTTGGAGTTGCTGGTACTGTCTGCGGGCTGGCTTTGATTTTTAATTGGCATTAAAATTTATTATTTTTAGTGCGAATTGAATTTTATTCCTAAAACAACTGCTTCTTTTTTTCTTGTTAATGAATCGGTCAAAATTATGTTAGCTTTTCAAACTTCTTGAAATCACCAAGAGTAACAGCTCAAGACTCAAATCTAATAACCAAATTGTATTTGCTCACGGGACGATGATTTTTCAATGGCAAATATTAGTCGATTTTGGGCATATTTTAAATGGGAGCTTCAAGTGCAGAGCAACCTCAGGCATATGTGTGTGTAGTATGCGCCAATTTGTCTATTTTGAGAAACCAATTTAATTATAAATGTCATTGAGGGTATGACAATAGCTGTGTGTCCATGACACCCACACCCACAGTGACAGAGACACAAAAACAGACACAAGTTTAAGCTTATTATAAGCTTAGAGAAGCGTGGCAGGACGGGGCTGGGCAATACTCACACTGTGTCAGCCACTTAGGGGGTGCTGCTCCAAGAAGTTAATGTTGCACGAAAATTGCCATAAACCTTTTTGAAGGAATACAAATCATTATCACTTTGTTGCCGGCAGACTTAACCGTAATTAAGGCAGTTGAAGGAGGGACGCGTCAGGACAGACACGCAAGCAGGACAATAGACAGTACAGGGCAGGAGAGGACAGGTCGGGGCACTGGACTTGTTTGCCAGCTAATAAGACATTCCAGTCGACAGCTTGATGAAGGCTCCATAGTCAAAGGCGGGACTGCCCACTCGGATAGCTCTAGCTGCTGTTGCTGTTGCTGCCTGTCACAATGTTTATTAAAACAAATGTCCCGAACAAAGGGGAATACGACTATTTGACCCAGATTTCTTTCTCCAGCGTCCGTGTCTTGAGCATACAGAATGGCTCCATCATTTCTATAAACTTTTGTGAGTGAAAGACAAAAGGGTTCTTCGGGGTCAGACCCCAAACCTAAAACAATTATACTGAACCGCAGGAGGACGGAGTGCCTGTAGGTTTGCGTGAGTGTGTAGCATAGGAAAAAGTTCAATGCCGTGACAGCCTCAAAGGACCTTAACCCAAGCCCTGTCGCTGCCATGCTCATGTACATATATTCTTAATTATTTTAATTGCTATGCAATCATCAATTGTTTGGCTAACGAATAATGCTTGAATTGGGCCCTGTGCTCTGCCATTAAATGGGGAAATGCCGCAGGCAAACAATCGCCTTTCACGCAGTTGACAGCCGCTGAAAAGTAAGCTATGGCAATTTTCATTTCCACTTATTTTCGATGCGGAGGAAGCGAATCGTATTAAACGAGAAAGCGTTGATTGTTTGCCTGCTGCTTTAATACCCTGTAGGCTGCTCCGTAGCATGTGAATGATAAGCTCAGAGTTGGGGGGAAAACAAGACATAATCCCCATAAGAGAATTGAAGTGCGCATTCTTAAATCGAAAAAATACTTTAAAAAGTGAGCAAAGTGGAGTACCAGGATATCTTAGATGGCTTTTCGGATGCAACTCCTTCATGCATAATATTCACGCGTTTGCTCTGCATCAGCTATGTAAAAGCAAAAGGTTTTATTTGCCCCTCCGGCTAAACATTCCGCTCTAATAAATGTTAATTACTAGCAGATTAACTCAAGCTCCCACACAAGAGTGATAAACAGTCAGGTATCCAACCCTTCTGCCCAATTACTCGTCATTTCATTTGAATTATCTTATATCCATCGTATCCCCTACCTCGGGGAAATCACTAATTTGCGGAGCGCCAAGTGCAAATATGTTTTTTTTTGCATTGGATGTTCAATTATGCAGTAATTGCACTTAAAATGCATTTCCGCTGCTTTGAGCTCGACTTAAGTCTGATTTGCCCTCAATTATTGATGAATGACTGATTGGTTGCAAGTGAATGGGAATAGGGGAAAGTACTCATCGATTTGTACATTCCCTTTACCACATGCCCATCAGTCCCGCCACGGAATGAAGTCAATTTATTCGACAAGGAACAATACAGTTGTCAACTAAAATGCAAAAAGAAACCGTTTATTCATACCGAAGTGGCCGGCAAATAGCATGACAATAAATAAATAAAATTTTTTTCTGGATAGCTACATATTTGCACTTCAACTGTAACCCAAAAGTTTTCCTAAAAAAAGCAAACATACACATGAAATGGTTTATAAAAAAGGGTCAGATATTAGTGAAGCTCTTGAGCAACGAATCGGTGATGCCCTTGCATTTTGCGAATGCTGAGAATTATATGTGGCAGATGGCATAATCTGAGGGCTGCAATTTCCGTTTAGTAAAAGTGTACAGATATACAGATATACTTATATATATTCGGCACCTTCATTGCCTTCAATTTAGTTGATTCCTTTGCTCTGGAACCTTCGAAATTGATTTCCTCGTGCAAACATTCCGTTCGAATAAACACTCCCTACGGATCAGAGAAAGCAGACTTCTTTTCTCTCTCTCTCTCTGTTGCTTTATACTATCCATTTTGTGTGTGTGTGTGCTTTTTATGTGGGGGACGAAGTTGCAACCAAAATGGCGGCTGCCGCTGCAGTTTCCAAATAGAATTTTATTAAAATCGCTTGTTAAAAAGTTGTGCACATTGAAAAAGTTGCTTGTACTTTTTTACAACAGTTCTACATCCTCCCCCCTGCTTGCCCAAACCGCAACGCACCACACGGCACCACCTCCCTCTCGCCCGGCGTAAAATTCTGTTGGCCATTGGGATTGTGTCAGAACAGAAATTGGTTGGACAGCGAAACATAAAGCACACAGAAATGTGCGTCAATAACATGCAACAACATGCATCAGAACAAAAGCCAATCAAAAGTTGTACCTATGCCACGGACCGAGTGAAACACAGGGGTGCGGAAGCTCTGGGGCTGTACAAAAATGTAAAGTGAGTTCAAACTTCTGGGGGAAATAGATTTAGCCACCAAGCCATGCAATTACCCGGCACCCGACAGACGGGTGGGTCCCGGTCCCTGCCTGTCAGTGCGGGCGGCTGTCACGAATCGAGATTCTCCGATAAATGCATTGGCAGGCCCTGGGGGCGAGCGACGTCTTGTCGAATATATGGCCTACCTAGGGGCTACTCCGCTGTGGAGCTGTGGAGCTGTGGCACTGTGGTACAAAGGGGACAAGTAGTTAGCATAAATTTGCCATAAATTTGCTAACAAGTGATTTGTGGTGTGTGTGCTGTTGCTTTCGGCCATAAATAAAGCGTCACTTTTTATTTTACATAAAGCTCGAAAAGGTAAAATGTAAACAATTATCTGCGTGCCGCAGATGCAGCGCCACAGAACCAGGAGTCGCCGCAGCCACCACAGCAGCCGCGGGACATGTGTGTGTGTGTGTGTGTGTGTGTGTGGCAGCTGAGATTTATGCGCCACACTCATACACTCTTACTCGTACACGTATGCAGCCGCACAAAAAGTTCTGCCAAAAGGGAAAGGAATTCGCAGGCTTTTGATTAATTGCCGCAACATTTTATTTCTGCTCTCCACATTTCCGGCTGGCGCTGATGGCTTCACTTGGCTCCCATCCACACATTCCACTCGAATCTTCCTTTTTTGTACCCCGTCTGCCTCGTTTCTTCTGCTGGCTAGCTGCATGGTTTATTTGCCGACACGTAGCACTTCCAGCACCAGTCCGAGTCCCAGACCCACTTCTCTGCGCAGTCCTTTTTGCCATCATAAATATCATAAAAATCCTAAAAAAACATAGATATAGATGTGTTTCTGCTTCTGGGAGTCGCCGTCGCCGTCGTCGTCGTCGCCGTCTGGTGACTAGGAGCTTCGGGGCCAAAAAGGAATTTATGCGCAATTTATGCCTCTCACTCGGAATTTTTACTGTTACAGATTGTATTGAATAGATATATAGAAAAGTACAAGCATATATCTGAAGATTTCATAAGCATATGCGAGCAAAATCTTGATAATAAACGACTTCCAGCTCTTTTTGCCATTCAATTGCAAATTTCCCCCATCGCAGCCATAGCCCGCCAGTTTGAAATATGTTTCGAAACAAAAAAAACTGCGAGAATCTATAAACGTATATATGAGTATTTCCTAAACTGAAAGCTCTGTCTGGAAAGCATGATATTTTAAGCCGTCAGCTGCATGGGGAACTGGAACTGTTCCCCTGACTGCTTCTCTCCATTTTCCGCTGCGCCACATTGCGTATACGCCGCATTAAACATTTAAGCACGGCAAATGTAATTCCTTTTTATTGGCAAAGGCAAACGCACACGCAGCTGATTTAACAATTTCCTCGTTCAGCTTAATTTCGAGTTGGCTGCTGCTCCTTTACATCTGTTCTGCTCCCCGCTTTGTGGAAACTTCAGCTTCATCTTTGAGTTTGGGAGCTCGCGTGTGTCAATATTTGGGAGAAAGTTGCCTTTTACTTCGTTACTTTTTGTGGGCCAATAAATAAAGGTTCTTATCAATTGAAAATTGATTGATACATGCGCTTAGGTAGGACTCGACTCCGGGCCTCTCGCCTACAAGGCATCATCTTCTGCAGCAGCCAGTAACCCCATATGGACAGCTAATAGATGTGTTTTTTGGAGGTTCCCATCATGAACAGAAAAGTGGAAAAAAGTGGCGTAAAGTGGGAAAGAAGAAATGATTAATGGTCATTTAAGATTGGCTAAAGTCACATTCACAGACACACTTACACACCCAAACAGGGAAGGATGGAGCAAGACGGTAGTGGGAAGAAGGTTTATTGGGGTTTCTCTCCAGCAAACGCCCCTACATTTATTTGTTTGTTTGTTTGTCTATTTACAGATAGGTAGCCAATTCGAACTTTGAACCTAGGATCAATCAATCTGTTATTATATTGATTGTCGTCCTATCCTGGGCTGTTGTTGTATTTGCTGTTGTAGTAATTCCTACACGTAATTGCTTTTTGATTTTTCTTTGCTGCTGCCCTTCCATCCATTTTGTATCTGCGCCATTTGAAAATTGCATCATCATCAAGTTGTTGTCATCGCCATCGTCCTCGCCGCTTGATGGATTGGCAAACATTTGAGCGGGACACCCAAGAATAGATCCAACCCCAGGCCCGGGGCCAGGCCCAGCCCCAGCACCAGATCCGGGCATATGTTTAGCATTCAAGAAAAAACGTCCAACCCAGAGCAGCGTCCCTGGGAGTCCATTATGTTTGGCTAACGGCATCACCCCTTCTTCTAATCCCGTGCCGTTCTCCTTCCTTCCATTTCTAGGTATCATGGATACGCAAAAAGGATTATCATCTGCTTACGGTCGGCTTAACAACGTATAGCAGCGACGAGCGCTTCAGTGCCACGCACTTGAAGCATTCCGAGGTGAGTTCTGCAGAGTAATTTGCATGGTTGATGGCCGTTGGAGGTGGAGCGTGGATTTGGGGCATGAAGACCGAAGACAGATGAAAACCTGATTGCATCACCAGGGTTCGGAAACGGATCGTCGCCACCTGCATACCAAATCGGTCCCGGTCCCGGTCCAGTTCTCTGTCCTGGTCTCAGTCCCGGTACCATTCTGGCTTTCACATTTTGCTGCATTGTGAACTTTGGCTATGGTTCTTGTCGGCCTCGAATCGGAGATACGTGACAAAAATTCTGGCAAGAATATTGCAGAATATTTATGCAATAGTGGGCCGGACCCAATGGCAGCAAATTGACTTCCATTGGCCAAGCTTTTAATACTAACTTTTTTTTTGCCTGGTTTGTCCCGCTGTTTGTTCTCGCCCGCAGGATTGGACATTGCAAATCAAATTCGTGCAGCTACGTGATGCAGGCGTCTACGAGTGCCAGGTGTCCACTCATCCGCCCACATCGATATTCCTGCACCTGAGTGTCGTCGGTAAGTAGAGGCCTCTATTTGGCTTCGGGTTTCATCTGGGTTTTCCTCTTCTGGTTTTCTGTATTCGATAATTTCACGCCTTACTGAATTTCTTTTGCTGCTGCCGTTCTGCTGGTCAGAGCGGAATAACAAATTCTGGTGGAAAATCTCAGGCAGTTTTAGTTTTTCCCACATTTTCGCATCGTTTTCGATGCGCTCGACCTGAAATTAGAAATGTCCATATGTCAGGGGTCGGTGGAACAGGTGGACAGAAAGAAGGGATGGAGAGGGTTGAGAGACTTTCTAGAGACGGTCGGTGGAGGGACGCAGGAGGGGGAAATCCGGGCCAAATGGCAACGACTCAGCAAGTTCTCAACTCGTCGCGCTGTCCTTGGCTAACTGACGCACATTATTCTGAAATTAACAAACAATTTACTCTGAATGTGCTGCGCCTAATGGCCTTCTGCTGGGTCGAGGTCCTTTCCCAAAAAACAAAGCCGCTCCACTCATTTTGGCACACATGGATACTGATGTGACAGCCCTCATTTGGCTTGAACCAACTCTGGAGCCAACTGTGGACGGATGAAATGCTGGAGTTGGAGCCCGCTCCAGGGGCTCTGAAAGATATTGATAGCAGTTTGGAGAGGCAAAGAATTGGACTCTGACTCGACTTGACCTTGGACTGTCAGAGGTAGACAAGAACTAAGAGTTCGCTTGAGCTTGGGCTGGGGAAAATTCTTGGAACAGGATCAGGCTGAGTTAATGGATGTTTAGGCCTGGAACAAGGCAGCCAAATGAGGGCCAAGTAAGCGTGGATGTAGCTTAGAAGCCTTTCCATGACTATGAGTGCACTGATTATCTTTCAAATGAATTTCAACGTCTGCTTTCTTGCCCTTCCATTCGGTTAGAAGCGCGCGCCGAGATCTCTGGGCCCCCGATACGTTACCTAACGCCGGGCTCCACGCTGCGGCTGCAGTGCCGCGTGGTGCAGAACACGGAGGCGTCCGAGTACATATTCTGGTATCACGATAACCGGATGATTAACTACGACATTGATCGGGGCATTAACGTGTCAACGGAGCCAGGTAAGCGGCATGCGGAATTGCCATTCTGTCCACGCATTATCCTGCAGCGCTGCATTTTCCCCTTGCAGACTTTCAATCATCCGATCTCACCATACAGCGTACACGGCGCGAACACTCGGGCAACTTCACCTGCGTGGCCAGCAACACGCAGCCGGCCAGTGTCCTGGTGCATATCTTTAAAGGTGAGTGATGGACCCTGACCCAGAGAAGGAACAGGAACAGGAAATGCAATTAGTACGTCGGCAACGTATGACGATAGCGTCATATTTATTTGCATTTGGCTGTCTGCCTGAGGGAAATTTCAATTATCATCGCAAATGAAATTAAAACTTGAAATAAACCAAAGAACTGCCATCTGTGCTTGTATCTGTCCGTGTGTGTGTGTGTGTGTGTGTGTGTTGCGATGGGAGAGCTGCTTCCTGCAGCTCATTTGCAGTCCATATATCACGCGACTGAAAACAGAGAAAACAATAAAAGTAATTTATGAAAATTACACGGCCGCAAGCATGTGGATTAAAAATGCCCGCACACGACACGACGACGACGACGGCAACACAGCGGCCATTTGGCAGGCAAACTGCCATTAAAGCCAGGCCATAAACATACCAAGACACACACTTCCACACACATGGATACATATGCAGCAACGCCAAACAAAGACCACCCACATAGTTAGGAGCCAGTCATAATTTATAAGTTTCTGGCGCGATGAAGCGACGTCGCTCATTAGCATTTTGTTAGTTAAGCCCGCGAGCGTGTGGGAGAGCACACATTTCTGTACATACGAGTACGAGTATGCACACATTCCCGCGTGTGTGGGTATAAGAGTGCTCTCCTTCATGATTTTAATTAAATTTTTATAAAAATTTCATTTTTATATTCTCACTTTTCTTTCATTTCCTTTCATTTCATTTGGTTTCTTTTCTGCTCTTCTTTTCCCGGTTTCCTTCCTGCCACAGGCGACAATCCGGCGGCCATGTATCACGGACATGTGGGCGGCTCCACCAAGACAATGCAATCGCAGCTGCATATGATTATGATAATCATTGCCACCGGCTATCGGATATTCCACACGAGTGTGTACATGAAGATCTCGTAAGCGTCCACCACAGAGGAAAAGGAACATAAGGAAGAAGCAGAGGCAGGTGCAAACTATCGAACGAATGTATTGGTGGAATCTTAGCCGTAATCTTACACTAGTTAATTCTCTCTCTCTCTCTCTCTCTCTCTCATACGATATTCATTAAAGCGAGGCCCAAATCCGAGCATACGTACTACCCCATAATCAAACCCAAAGCTAAACTTTACAGACAGCGAATCAAGCTTAAGAACTCTCTCTATACATACATACAGGAATACATACATGATGCCAAGCCATCAATCAGCCCACTTCTATGTGCATGTGTTTGTATTTTGTGAATGTATAAGTGTAAGCGAAGGTGACACACTCCACACTTATCAACAGAGGAGGGAGTCTCTAGAAGTGCTCCCAAGACGGAGGAGGTCTAGAGCAGACAGGCCAACAGCTAGGCAGAGAGAGGGAGAGAGCGAAATAACTTGCAGCATGCAGCAACAGTAAAAAAGATAAACTTTGGAAAACTATCAACTCTACACATACACGCATTCGCATATATTGGAGAGCGCAAGAGTGTACTTGAAAAAGCATCCAGAGTTTTAGGCATTTGCTGTGGCAAAGAGACAAGTTCATATTTCATAAAAGAAACTAATATTTTTTTGAAAAAATGTCTGAAACCATACAATTCTTCAACTTTGGCCGGTTTTAAAAATTCTTTAGCTCTAGAAAAATATCTGCAAAAATATCTCAAGCTAGGCCGAACTCTCTTAAGTCCCCGGCAAAACATTTCCTTTTTTTTGGAGTGCAAAGGCACAAAGAGCTTTTATCTAATACTCGTATATATGTATGTATGTTATCTCTGAACCAGACATTCATACATTTCTGATCAAGTGGTTGATCAGGATCTAGCAGATCATAGATGGAGTCACTTCCAAATCCAATAAGAAGAACTGACCGAACTGTAGCAAGGACACCCCTGCCCGTCTACATATGTATCTATATCCTTCCGTTTGACGTAAGCCCCTTTTTAGGGCTAAGAACTTTGTTTCAGTCACTGCACTAACGGACATCCTCAAGCTCCATCATTCGCGAGTAAATATGATTTATGGGGGGAATTGTACAGAGAGCCGGAGAACCACTCAACTGATTAGAACGGGTTTTGCTAATGGAATTTGACTTCACTCTAGGAAGTTCAGAGTTAAGCTGTAAATAAATTATTTGGTAAACTAAAGTAATGGAAAATTGGAAAACTGTTACCGTTAAGTGTGGGTGCAACTGCAAGTAAAAGAGAGGGGTACGAATGGGATGCCCAGAGAGAGGGCAATAAAAGTTTTGGCCAGAATTTGTTAATCAAAAGAGAAATAACCAATATTGAGAACGAGAAGCACGGATCGCGTAATCAAAATAAACTATGAGTAATTGTCTAAAATAACACAGATATTCACTAAATTAATGTAACTTTTAATTAGTGGACAAAACTTTTAACTGTCTTAGAGATGTGCAATAAGATCGTACGAGTACGACCTAACTAGAGAGCGAATCGTATCCAACGCGGATGCTCTTGCGGCTGCGGAACCTCCAAAGAATATGTGTAAATAATGGCGCAGCTGCAGGAAATGAGAAATTCTAGCCCCTAAGTCTGTGTAGTTAAATGTAACGTAAATTATCTAAAAAAGAAAAACGAAACAAAAACAAAAGAAACAAACAAATAAAACATAATAAAATTATGCAAACTATACAAATTAAATAGCGTCTTGATGAATATGGAGGCTTAAGGGCCCATCAGTGGCAGTGGCAGTGGCAGCTATGGTTGAGCAGCAGCCGCATCTGGGGAGCCACTAGGAATCAGTTCTCTTCATCCTCTTCTACCGTTGCTTTCCTCTACATCGGTCTCCTGCCGCCACTCGCTTCAGTTAATAAAACTAAATTGTGTGACGAGAATGATGACGACGAGGACAACGTGAGCTAGGACGATGAAAATGATGGTGGTGCCGTGTCAGTAGGCGGCACTTGATTCCTGCCTTCCTCGTGGTGGCCATAATAATGCCGTGGAGCCTCAGTTTACTGTCATGGAAGCCAGCCACCCGGCATAATGAACTTCAAGAACACTCTGATCGGCTCAGCCAAACTCTGAGAGAAATCTGTGTAATTAAGTTTTGAGTTTCGAACAATTGCAATTGCGGACGGAGGAGTGTCAGAAATGTTATTCTTTTGGTTTCGCTCCATGGAAGTTTGATTTGTTGCAAATTTGATTTCTATTCAATTGAAAACCAAAACTCGGTATGAACTGACAGCCGCAGAGACAGCCACAAACATGACTTAGAGATTGAGAAACTGCATCCAACATCATGAACGAGCCAACTCCAGAGCCGCAAAAAGCCGTAAAACCAAAAGCAGATTGAGCCAAAAGTGTTTGCGAATGTGCCATTGGCCAGGGGGCGAATATGCCACAGTTTCAGCAAGAGTATACTCGTATACATCCAACTACGAGTGCAAGTATATTGTTTATTATGTGTTATACACGCATCAAAAGGAACTCTAGTCCCATGGGAGATGGCAGGGAAGTGGGCGTGTGCTGCTGGAGGCGAGCAAATAGAAAAGTAAAGTCAGCAGATAATCTTCCAAAGAGGGAGATGTCTGGAGCAGAGACGAGGTCCATTCAAACGATCTTTAAATGATGATTCGAACAATTTCACACTCAATCAGACAGGCAAAAAATACTGAAACTCATTCTATCTGCCTATTTTTGCGTGAATTGTTCGTCAACAATTTCAGTTCTTAGATTTTAGCTCACTCTCCACCGAGCGGCCACACAGAAGCAGCAGGCAAACTCAAAAATTATTGGCCCAACTCAGGCGTTCATTTTGGCCTTGTCAACGCTTAATTCGTTGAAAGGCGGCCCCGACAAACCCGTAACGAAAACGGGGCCTGGGGGAAATTTGCCAAATGCAAAACGCATTATAACTGTATTTATGCCAGTGCCAGTGGTTGTGCGAGTGTGTGTGCCCATAGTTGGAAGAGCTTGTCGGTCAAATGCGCTCACACAATACGCATACGCCATGTGTGCCTGCCGGCGGCTATTGTGTGCCTTGATGATGCTGTGCAGAGATAAGGCCTTGCTCTTGCCCTGGACGTCCCTGCCTGATGGCTGTCATAAAAATTCCAATTTAGTTTCCAATTGCTTGACTTAAACTCCTCTTCCAGTCATTCGTGTGTGTTTCAGGCTGGGCTTGTGCGAGATTGTGTGTGTGTGTATGTGTGTGGGATGGCACTTCATAATAAACTTAACGACGCACAATTATGCTACACTAGAGGGAGCGGCGGCAGGCTTCTGTCCATACAAATGCAAAGCACAGCAATATCCAAGACGTTACTCATACGCCCCATTCACCCCGGCCGTCCGCACGAATTTCCCGTTTTACATTTCGCAGCTTCTTGTAATTCAAAATGACAGACACGTACTTTGGGACAACGGCCTGTTGAAGCTCCTCGCCAATGGTATTATTATCACACACACACAGAAACATATACAGAGGCTCTCACAAACGAAATCGATAGGCATTGTGGGATGACGAAAGGAAAGTGGAAGTGGAAATTGTGCGAGTAGAGCGGAAGTCAAAGAGTCCTTCAGAAGCATCACCATTCATTAGGACATTAGTTTTGATAGCATTGAAGACACACACACTTTGACATCGGATGGACAGACGCTGTGCGGTCTCTCTCCTCCTTTTCTGGCTGAACCACTCCGCAAATGCACATCTACTCATGCACAAAACTTAATTAAGTACCAGAGACATTTGACTATTTAAACCACAACTCTATAAGCTTTTCTTTGTAATTCAATAAAAAAAAAACAGAGCAGATTAATGGACGATTCGCAAAAATAAAGTACATATAAAGGATAGAGAAAATAGAGAAAAAGAGTAACAGAACAAAAAAGTATATGAATAACACTGTATTTCTGTTACTTAGGGGAAAAAGCAATTGTTATTGTTTAATACATCGTAAAAAAATGGGTATTTTTAAGAAAGAATAAATATGTGTTTATATTTACAAAAAAAGTAGAAAATATATTAAATCTTGCAATACCATTTTTCCATTAGCTTTAAACGTAAGTATCCGTTCGAATGTCTATAGCTAAGTAAATGGTCAAGTGGGAAAACTTTTTGCAAAAGCACTTTGAGCTACTTTCAGAGACATTAATTCAAGGCCGTCTGTTTGAGAGTGTGGTTAGTGGAAAGCAATTATTTGGCCAACTTCTTTAGGACACTGAGCACGCCACTGAACGACCAGCCGCAGATTAATCGAATGTAACTAGGAGAAAGCTGGACAAGCAGAGACAGAAAGGATGGAACAATGATAGCCGAAAACAGAAGCCAAACTCCTCGCACTTGCCCCCCGAATGACCATCAGCAGATGTTAAGGGCGTGGCCACAGTCGATCCCATTCCCATTGCCATGGCCACTGACAGAAGGCACACACACGGAGCCACGCGGACATGCTCTCGCCCACAGATGAGTTTTATTTTTGTGCTTGGCATTCCCCACGCGAAACTCTTTGATGTAATGAGGGCCAATTAGACCAGGCTTACAAGTGTAGACCGCTTGGACAGATACTGATGCTGATGCTGATGGTGATGCTTGTGCCGGTGACGAGTTCAGTGCTAAGGGGTTTTGGGGTATGCCATCTGTTGCGGGCATATTGAATAGTTATTGTTATTGTTGCAGTTTTGTTGCCAATTGCTCGAGCATGTACTTATGTGTGTTCTCCTTCTATCTGTTCTATCTGTTATGTGTGTGCTGGAGCCAATTATGCTGGCAGTAGAAACACGCCCTGTTGCATGATTTTTCGAAAAAAAAACCTGGGAGCGTGCAATATTCATGGTGTTGTTGTTAGGCAAACAGCCAAAGGATCAGGGAGCAGCAGAACAGGGCAACGCATAAAAGCATGCTATACAAATGTATTTCCCTTCTGCTTCTGTTTCTGGCCTTGTTTTGCGGCCTACAAACACGTTGCTGGAAACGGGAGGGGTGGAGGGGAAATAAAGCTTTAAAAATAAATTAAATGCCATATAACAAAAGGATTAGCTCGATGGCATCTGGCAGGGGGAGCGGGATCGCAGGGAGCCCCATAAACAAAGCCTGCAAACGACAAAACTTAACCCTAAGCAAAAGACAATAAAAAACTTAAAGAGAGAGAGAGAGAGAGCGTGAGACCCACATACGCACACACAAAGAGAAAGTGGCACATAGCCATATGTACATACATATGTATGCTATATGGAATGGCCGCAATGACCCAGCTAAACATAAACAAAAACGCAAAATGGCGCAAACATGCCACAAAACAGCAAGCAGGCATGAGGTGCAGGGGACGGGATGGGAATGGAGTTGGGGCATGGGCAAGTGCCAGAAGCAGTAGCGGAGCAGAAACAAGTGTAGCGCACATGAGAGATATGAACTAGAAATAAACAAATATTTTGTATTCAGCCTCTGTAAAAGATACATACTATGAGTATGAATGTATGAATGTGTGTGTGTGTGTGTTCTCCCCTACTCCTGTTCCTGCTCCCGCTCCTGCTCCTTCTTCTGGACCCTGTGAAATTAGTTGGCAATGATAAAGATAAGTAACGTGAAATATGCGGCCTTCGCAAGGACCATTGAATCTTGCTGTGCCCTTTGCTTTTCGGCCCTTCTTCGCTGTCGCCATACTGCTCCTGACACACACACATACACACACACGCAGATAAAAAAAAGAAAGGAAGACAGCAAACAATTTTATGACGCTGATTTCTCTCTCGCTCTGCATGTGTGTATGTTTTTCAGGACATTTGCATAGAAAGCCCATCAGCGGCGATACTTGAATCGCATATACGACAATGCCCGCCCGGAATTTCGACATAAAGAGAACCCTAAAAGGGTTTCGCCATTGTTTATCCATTCTTCGAATAAAACTATCTAACAATTTATAATTAAATTGCCAAAATGAATATCCTTTGTTGGGGAATTTTTTTAAATTGAATATCTATCCAAATGTGAATGCATATAGTAGCCGTAGCCTTACTTCCTGCACCACTTCTGCACCCCCGCCCTTGATCAAATCAACTGTGTGCACAGCGCAGATTGCAGCCGCCCATCAATCATCTATTCAACGGGGACGCCAGTCCCCACGCTCTATCAATTGCGTGGCATACAAATGAATAAATGTATTTTGTGGATGCACACATGAAAAGTACCAGGCCCGGCCCATTTTAACTTTAAATAATTGAATTGCAATCAGAACTGGAGAGGCTGTTGAATGCCTCGACCAGTGCATACCTACTAACTGAATATACAATCTGTCTGGAGGGGACTTCGAGGCAGCCACTCAAAAGTGTCACTAACTCGGCTTTCCCACTCAATTTGAAGCTCATCAAATATATAAATCTACACAATTCTGCACACAGTTTTGTCCTCTGCTTCGTTTGGCTATAAATAATTTAATAATACTCAAGAATCTCAATTGGATTACTGTTTTCGTACAGAAATAGAGACAGAAACAAGACAGCAAAAGCAATAGCAATAGCAAGAGCAGAGAGATGGAGGGAGACGGTGAACTGACAGTTGAATGCAACTGCATCTTGGCCATGTCCTAGTGTCAGGCTGTTCAATTGCTAATTGGCCAACACTTTGGCTTGCAACAGACCAAAAGGATCTCTGACTGGGAAATCCTTTCCTCTGAAAGTTCATCGATTTTGCATGGTATGCTCGTACAAACATATATCTAAGCTGGGGATTGGTAGTGGAAACTGGGGACTGGAGACAGGGACATCAACAGATTTTCCATTTTCCATTTTGGTTATTTGTCATGCACCACGACCACTGTTATCGCTCTGGTCCTGAATGTCATCATGACGCTTGTGTGCATAGATAGTTGCCACGCGTCATGTTGCACATTATGATTTGTGTGTTGGTTAAATTGCCATTACTAGCCAAATCACATTCAATGTTTAGTGCGACTAATGAATGCATATTCATATTCATATTCATATTCTGTGTGTGACCTCTCTGCCGAGCATTATCACAATGGCAATGGCCAAGGTGTCTTTCCCGGATTTATTTAGCACGACACACATATGTACATACTCGTACGAGAAATAGAATCCAGTGGCGTGTCATTAGACAACTGTTGTCGGACATTAGGAGCATAAATTATGCACGCACACTGACCCCTACAGCCCCTGATTCTCGACTGATAGATAAACCTCATTGAATGGTTCGGTGTACAGCAGGACAGCCGAACAGCAGAAGAGCAGTGTAGAGAATCAGTATTCCAATAATCTCATTCCAGGACCAATCATAATGAAATTTCCTATATTGACACACCAAGATTTTTGCTCTCGCAGACGATTTTGTTTGCTCTTCTGTTTGTGCTCCTATTTGAGTTTGAATTTTGGCTTTGGGTTTCGGGATGCGTTTTCGGTTCAGATTATGTATTTACCCAGCTCACCCCACCCCACCGCACCACAGAGTACTGCGGAAGCATTGTGCAAACAGACTTCGGCTGACTTTTCAAGTTGTGCAAACGAGTGCTCACCACATGGCAAGGGCACTATGCGACAAACGAGGACTTTATAGTTGAATACAAAATACTTTTCGCAGTGAAAACCATTCGTTCGAATTTGAGCCATAGTTCCTAGGGGCAGGTAAAGTTAATGTGAAATGTTTTACTTGTTCCCTTGTTTCGAAAGAAAATATCTGAGCACCGGATAGCTGCTGTAATACTCTACTATTTGTTGCATAGTGTTATCAAAGCTGCATTTGGCGGAAAAATCAAATTTCAAAGATTTGTTTATTTACTATTTGCTTGTGGCTTTTCCCAGGAACTGGATATGTATGGTTTATATTGTATGACTGACTGCCTTTTGGGCATGTTACATGTTAGGAAATGTCAGTCTTGAGTGCCACCGGACACAGGGGACCTCAATATCTTTTCATCGGAAAATTATCTCCCGTTTATTTGCCAAGCTCTGGAGGAGGATTAAGAACAATTTCGAAGCTTAGCTTGAAGTGAACCTCGAAAGAAATCTGCTCAAAGCTCATGGCTTCCCTCGAATTCCTGTGTTTTTTCTGTTGGCTGGAACAGAGGAACGGAAGAACGGGGGAGGTTGACAGACAACAGCCAGCAGAAAAGATATTCAGACATTGCATTGCGTGCCAGCAAACAAAAAGAAAAATTGCTCCGAAGGATGATGCCACATCAAAGTACAAAAGACTCTATGTTTCACGGGGGTGCGGGGGTGGCCCTTATAGCAACTCAAGTATTCCCAGACACTGCACACACGCACATACACACACAAAACAGGATATGGTAGGATATGGAGCTCCACTTCTAGAGGAAACTTCAGCCCCCACGTTGCAGCATATTCAGAGAAAAACATAAGCTAGAATCAGAAATAGCAGCAGCAGGACTCGGACTCACACCCACTTCGACTCCACAATCGCAAAGATTGAGATGCCCCCGACAGATGTTTGCCCCGCCAGAAGGATGCCGTGCCGAGGCGGATGAACTGCTAAACGCTTTTTGGCACCTTAACAAGGAAAACAGCTGCAGCGGCGGGGCTGGTGGTGGCAGTGGCGGCTGCAGACAAACAAAATATTGTTCCATGAGAAATTGCCGGCAAATAGAAAAAGGCATAAAAAACAAAACAATAAAAAGTAAAGTTTCTTCTGCGCTTTTTTGTCGGTACGGTGGCTGGCCAAAATATGTTGTGCACGGGAAAAAGCTCGTAAAGAACATACCGACCGACCGTTCCGTGTGTGCACTTTCTGAATATTTACTGATAAAGGGCATTATGGTTTTTATATTTGTGTGATAAGTGAGATTAAAGTGAACAAATTCCTCGGACCAAATTTATATAATTTGAAATTTTTTTTGTTTTCTTAGTTTTTTAACTTTTGTTTACAGTTTTATGCCATATGCATAGTGCATAAGGCATACGTATTTAAATTCTGAAATTATTAAGGTAAATTTCGTAATGAGGGCGATTAAACACCATGCTATGTTTAATCGAGCAACAACCCGTTCATTCAGGCATTCAATTTTGGTAACATGTTAAATTTCTGTAATTGCGCGTTAAAGCGTTAATGGAGTTAAGTGTCCAAGTTACGACGACCCGACCCACATTCGTGACCCAACCACTGACCGCCGTGCTATCCGCAACTATCCACACCAGAAGCCATGATTGATAACATCTCCAGGACTCGCACACACTTTCAGGCGCACGTGCGGGTCGCGGAAATTCGTGGGAAAAAGTGCCACGAAAATCGTTGTGTCCTCGCTCATGTTGTTGCCCTCTGCTCGATGCGCGATGCGCGATGTCCGATGTCCGATGACCGGTGTCCGGTAGCCGATGTCTGATAGGCCCCCCCGCTTGTTGGTAGTCGGCTGGTCGGTTGTTGGCCTTATCGCGACACTTAAAATTGCAGTGCCATGTGTCAGGCCCAACCAAACCGAACACAGACCAAAACAGACCAGACCAAACCAGACCGACACGTGTTACTGCCTGGTCATATCAGGATCCCGGCGACATTCGGTTTTCGGTTTTGCATTCTGGCACCTTTTGCCCAGCCGGGGGTTGTGCGATTATTATTGCATGTTGTGCCTGCTCATGCTCATGGCAGATATTCATATCTTATATCGCTGAAAGGCCTTGCTCAACCACAACTTAAAGCTCAGTGGAGAATCGGAGTGGCTGTCGTTCAAGCTCAAGTGCTTACACATCGGGCAGAGGGCAGCAACAAAAACATTTCATGCAATTTGCACTTTCAAGTGGCGTGAAAAATCACTCTACCATAAGAAAAGAGAGGGGGAACGTTGTGAGTTGCTGCGGAGACCGCAACTCTACATTTATACCCGATACTTAGTCAGTATGGCTCTCCTCCGACAGACGCCGCTAATATAAAACGACACGACAAAAAGTGCGTGCGAGAAAGACAGAAAATCAGTCTGAGCGTGACGTCAGGCGCTGCGTAGCCACTGCAAATTGATTTCTTGCTTTTGGCTATAAAAATAAAAATCTATGATTGTGCGCTTTTAGTTTTTACAAATCTTTACTGTTGTGGATGCCACAGATTTTCGTCCTTTGTGGGGGCGGAAGGGATTGCGGAGAAATTTTGAAACTAACTTGTCACGGTCCAATATCACAGGAGTGTGAATACCAAATTTGGTTACTCTAGCTCTTATAGTCTCTGAGATCCTTGAACTCACATTTTGCTATAGACAAAGCCGACCATGAAACCTGTGTGTTAGAGAGAGACAGAGCGAGAGAGAATGAAATTGTTTTCTTGATTCTGGCTATAATAATTATACGATCTAGTTCAGATTTTGCACTCTAGAAGATATGGTCATCCACTTTCGCACTTTGTGGGGGCGGAAATGGGCGGGCGAATTTTTGAAATATTCTTGTAACAGTGACATATCACAGAAGTGCGGATTTATAATGTCTTTGCTCTAGCTTATGTATTCTTTGAGCACTAGGCGCTGATAGGGACAGACGGACAGACAGACAGGGCTCAATCGACTCGGCTATTGATGCTGATCAAGAATATATATACCTTATGTAGGAAACGATTCCTTCTGGATGTTACACACATCCATTTTCACCACACATCTAATATACCCCTTACTCATTTTGAGTATCGGGTATAAAAAGAGCAAAAACAAACTGTTGAAACGATTGCTGACTGGCGGCGGGAAGGGATAAGAACACTGAGGAAAACCATTCCAGTAAGCAAACAAACTGATTATTTGGAAAATCTCTTAGATGGCGGATAGGAAAGAGAGAACTATAGTCGAGTAAAAATGGTAATTGCTCTCTCATAGGAAATTCAATGAATTAGTATCCTTTAAATAGTCAGTCAACACTCCATTGCAAGCAATTGTGCGATTTTCTCCCAGTGAAGTGGCAGAGGATAGATGAGCCTGAGGTTCACTGGAAATTTCAGCTTGGGCTGTTGCTGCCGCCTGCACTTAGGCATAAAAAACAATGCGCCAGGCAGAGTGTAATAAAAACTAAGTAGCTTACAAGCCCATTTCTCTGTCTACGCCCTCGGATCCGCCCAAAGGTCCCAGGCCCAGGCGCCATTTCTCCATCAGGAAGAGCCTCGAAAGGGAGCCTCGCAACATTATGTAAAATTCAGATCTGTCCCGCTGCTTACTTACCGCTTTTGTGTGGGGGTCGTGATTGTTTTACATACTGCAACATGGCCGTCTTGCCACTGCCTGGCTCCCGCTCTCGCTCTTTGGTGAGAATGGGCCTCTAATAACGTAACGTGCTGCTCGCATTAAATATGCTAATTTTTACAGTGAATACATTGCCAGCCGGAACCAAAGTCGAGCAGGGAAAAGTGTCACCTCACCGTCACCTGCCAGCATGCTGTGGCAGTTATAGTTGTGTCCTGCTCCTTGCAGACCATCCCCCCATTATCCCCCTCATCATCATCATCATCAGACATATTATTTGCCACACCAGGCAGCCGCACGCATATTAAGTACAAGACGATGTTGTTGCTGCCATGTTGCACAGTACAGCGCTTTGCCCCACGTTGACATTTGGCGTCACAACAACACCAACAAAAGCCCCAGCAAATGGCACAGTGTGGGTGGGAAGGTGGGGGGAGGGGAAATTAAGAGAAATTACGCTGCAAATTCCACCTGAAAAATTATGAAAAATATTTCTGTTTTGTGACAAGATTTCTGCTTACGCTCATTTGTTGGGCTTGTCGTCGGCTACCCGAAGAGGAAACTCTTCTAGGGTATTGTACCCCAGCTTTGGGATTGCGTTTGCCAAAGGATGCTGGTTGTCTTCAAAAAGTTACTATGTAGAACTTCTGGGTCTTATTCGTAAGTAAACCGTAACAAATTAGCATGTTCGAATGCTGTTCTGTGTTGAGAAAAATTATTTTTTCAGTGTGCTTCAAAGTACACACAAAGTTGAGAAGAAGTCTCTTTTCTTATATAGATTATACACCTTAAACCTTAGACCGATACTGCCTTCCATACATTTGAAGGGTATTTCACATCTTTCCGCAGAACTCCTTGCTGTCATCACCGGTCCTTCGAACTGTTGTCGTCGCTCGTTCCATACTATCGCTGTTGCTCCTTTCATACCATCCTTGTTCCCACTGTTCCTCCTGCTCCTCCTGCTGCTGATGTTGTTTTGTTAATTTTGTTTTTGGCGTGCTTGTTTTTATGCAAGAAATATTCAAATTATGCCAGTCCAAAGGTCGCTCCACCTCCGACTGCCGTGCAACCACCCTGGCACAAGCACCCCTCCTACCTGCTTCCTGGCTGGCTGACATCATTGTCAGTGAATTAAAAACGTCATAGGGGCTTATTTAAATAAATTATAAACCCACAAGGGGGTGTGCAGTCGGGGTGAGTGGCCGGGCTGCTTGGGGCTTTTCAATAAAGGTAAATAATTTATCACATAAGTGAGGCTTATTAGCCAAACTCTCTCTTAAGACATTAGGCCGTCGTGTGAGAAGCGGCAGCCGGTGCTACTGGCCCGGAATGCCCTCGGAATTCCTAAAGGAAATTAGGAGAGCGTTTTCCAGCATTCCGAACGTTTTCCCTGACCCCCAAGCCCTACGGATAGCTGTCAAGTTTTGTGGAAAACAAACAAAAGCGGTCAGGACCTCCTCCTCGAATGAAGCTGGAATAAGTTGGGGAATAAGAAATAGACTGGTGGCCCTGTCTTCAGTACAATTGAGGTGTTGTAGGTGGCTCATGCTCCCCAGGAGTTAACACCTAAAGTGCCAATAATCGGACCCGAAAATGCAAACGAAATACAGAACGTGCCCCGTGCTGCAGGTGCAGGGTAATGGCTGTTGCCCCCTGTCGCCTGTTGAGCCACTAACTTTATGCAGCCCAATGCCAGGATGCTTCCCGTCTCCGTGGGTGAGTGTAAGAGAACGAGAGAAGGCGGAAAAGCGAAGGGAAAATATGCAATGCAGCTGGTGCCAAGCAAAAGGGGAAAGTGAAAGTAACGCTTCATTGTTATCCACCGCTGGGTCTCAACCAGCCCCTCTCTAGCCACTTTGCCGGAATCCGGACGAGATGCTGCCAGCAGTTTGGCTTGAAGACAAACTTCTCGGCATGCAAAAGGCAGATAGAAAGAGATAGGAATAGAGCAAAAGAGATGGATAGAGAGAGTGGGATAGAGACAGAAACAGGAAACAGGAAGGCGGAGCTGCCGCTGCTGCTGCCTTTTGAAGAGCAAATCTCACAACAATTTGGGTCAAACAAGCAAATTGCATTCTCTTTAGTGGCTCACTTTATTGTTGTTGTTCTTTTTTGTATTCTCATTCTTGTTGTTGTTAATGTTGTTGCTGCTGCAATTGCTTTGCCTCCGTTGATATTAAGCGCCGTAGAGATTTGCATTTGACGTAAGCAAAAGGGGGAGCCGAACAGCCACAAATATTTGCTCAACTTTTTGTGTCTCGCAGCAGCAGGAAGGGAAAGAGAGTGGTAAAACGGGGGTGAGGGAGAGCACTATTACCTCGTTTAACTACCGCGTAAGATACATACACACATACGTGTATATCTTTGCTTTTCTTATCCCGGTCTCTCATTAAATTGCGAAACCCATTTCGACGGCTGCGACGCGGACCGGAAGGGCGCTGTCAAGGCAGCTCGCATCGGCATCTGAAAACTTATGCAAATTTCCATGCAATCGAGACGGCACCCTTGTGGTTTCTGTTGCATGCCATGCCCCTCTGTGCATGTACTATATGTGGCAGCGGGTGTTCCACGTGTGTGTAATGTGGTGGTAATGGAGTCGACAAAGAACCCTAAACGGCTGCTTTTAAATCTGAAGGAAGAGCACTGAATGCGAAAATATTTAAATATCGAACTTGAGGCAACTTATGCAATATCCTTGGTCCTTGGCCCCAGGTAGACGGTAGGTATTTTGTGGCAGAACTTTCCCAGAAAACAAAAAGTAGCATTTACAATGCCATTGAGTACGTTATGGGTTCCTTATAAGATATAGATATAAGATATAGATAAATAAATGTTACAATAACATTCGAGCTTTTACAAACCTGGAAAAAATCGCGGGAGAATTAAATAAGATAAATATTACCCTGGGAACCCTCTTGAAAGTTAATTAAAAATCGATGATTCCGACTGCCAATAGAGGTTACGAATTTTTTAGCATATTCTGATAGCATATTTCATGCTACGTTTCCCCGGAAAAGCGGACCGAGGCTTCGATACATACATCCTCGATCGAGTGCATTGCGCAGCTGGTACATTATTTATGTAGCTGCACTTTTTATGACGCACATCGTCTTCCCTTCTGCTCCATGCTCTACCGCATCGGCTATGACCGGGTAACCTTTCCTTGTTCCCCCCAATTCATATATCCACAGACTATTTTTTCTTCGTTCTTATTCTTTTATTTTTGTATTCCCCTTAGCTCTATTGGCCGAGACCCTCACTGGACACAAACTGTTATGTAAAGGTAAAGTTATTAAGTTATTATTTATTCATTGACTTTATTTAACTCTTCCTCCCTGCCCCCTCCAGTAGCCAGCGGACACCGATATGCCCGCGACGTTTACCAGGGGCTTCAACCTTCTGGTCTTCTGGGTTATATGAGTGTGCGAGTGTGCGCTGATGATGGCTGTCGACTGACCGGCTGACATCGCGTACACCCCGCCGGCTCCTGCGCACGGGGCCATGATGCCGTGCCGTGCCGTCCCCTCGGGACAAGATTCGAGCGAGCTGTGGCCTTAATCCTGGCCGACCATAGGGTCCGACCACTGCCATCTCCCTCTTCCTAGCGTCCACGCTGTTTTCTCCGCCTTTCCAGTCCCCTCGCCGTCGCCGTCGCTGAGGACGCAGCGGGTGATTTCTCGGTGGCTCCTCGTCCTCTCGGTAGTTCCGAGGGATGTGCTCCCGGCTGGGCTTTGGCGGCCATCAAACAACATCCACAGCAAGATAGATACAAATCTTGTGCGCTTGTGTTTTTATCTATACTTAGCTAAGTTTTTATGAATAAAACTATTGAAAAATCAACATTTCGAAGAGCCGGGGAAATATGACGGGCTGGGGTTGGTGGAGTTTCAAAGTACCAAATGATCAAGGATATTTTTCAATTACGGGAATTTATTGAACGGCCAGAGAAAATATCCTTGATCCTTCGTCCTTGATAAGGACTTCATCAGATCAAAGTTCGTATTCGAATTACAGGAAGCCATCGCATAAACAAAAAATTACAACAACATCTACTTTTCATTTGGGGCACTCAAAACCGAGATTTTTCGATTTTTAGATCTGGGATACCAGGCGAACAGAAAACAGCAGAAGGTCGCTAGTTTTTTTAAATTTCTTTTAATTTTATTTTTCCGTTTTTTTCATATTTTCGTTGGCCGCCCAAAATGGTCCAAAACGAGAATTTCTGATCTGGGATATCAGGCGAACAGAAATCAGAAGAAGATCGCTGTTTTTTTTTAATTGTATTTTATTTTCCTTATTTTTCTCCTCCCCCGTTTCTCAACCATGTTTATTTTTTATTGGGAAATGCTGCTTTGACTACGAAGTGCCTAATAATTATCTACTCTTGATTGGTACGACCATGTCAAACAAATTCGCATCTGAGGATAATCCCGCAGAGCTAGATAAGGTAATAAAAATGTTAAAAAAAAATGTTAAGCATCACTTCAATAAAAAATGGTTTTTGCTTTTTTTTCATTTTTTTTATACCCGATACTCAAAATGAGTATTGGGGTATATTAGATTTGTGGTAAAAGTGGATGTGTGTAACGTCCAGAAGGAATCGTTTCCGACCCTATAAAGTATATATATTCTTGATCAGCATCAATAGCCGAGTCGATTGAGCCCTGTCTGTCTGTCCGTCCGTCCGTCTGTCCGTCTGTCCGTCCCCTTCAGCGCCTAATGCTCAAAGACTATAAGAGCTAGAGCAACGATGTTTTGGATCCAGACTTCTGTGATATGTCACTGCTCCAAAAATATTTCAAAACTTTGCCCCGCCCACTTCCGCCCCCACAAAGGGCGAAAATCTGTGGCATCCACAATTTCGACGATACGAGAAAACTAAAAACGCAGAATCGTAGTAGATGACTATATCTTCTAGAGTGCAAAATCTGAACCAGATCGTATAATTAATACAGCCAGAATCACGAAAACAATTTCACTCTTTCTCGCTCTGTCTCACTCTAACACACAGGTTTCATGGTCGGTTTTGCCAATTGCAAAATATGAGTTCAAGGATCTCAGAACCTATAAAAGCCAGAGCAACCAAATTTGGTATCCACACTCCTGTGATATCGGACCTTGACCGTTTCCTGTCCAAATTTCGCCACACCCCCTTCCGCCCCCGCAAAGGACGAAAATCTGAGGCAACCACAAATCTCAGAGACTATTAAGGCTAGAGTAACCAAATTTGGTGCACACACTCCTTTAAGATGTCACTATAAAACGTATATCTCAGAATTTCGCCCCACCCCCATCCGCCCCCACAAAGGACGAAAATCTGTTGCATCCACAATATTGCAGATTTGAGAAAACTAAAAACGCAGAATCATAGATAATGACCATATCTATTAGATTGCTGAATCTGGATCAGATCAGACCATTTTTTTAGCCAAAAGGAACAAATCTATTTGCAGTGGCTACGCAGCGCCCGACGTCACGCTCAGACTGATTTTCTGTCTCTCTCGCACGCACTCTTTGTCGTGTCGTTAAATATTAGCGGCGTCTGCCGGAGGAGAGCCATACTGACTTAGTATCGGGTATAACCTTAGAGTTGCGGTGTCCGCAGCAACTCACAACGTTCCCCCTCGTTTTTAGCTAAAAACAGCTTTCCTGCTGAAAATTTACAGATGTACATTTGAGGCAAGATGAGAGATAAGCCAGACTATTCCACAACAAATATAGTAATACAGTAATAATGTGAAATTGCTTGCCACACACTTCTCTGCAGCTCCTTTCACACAAAATCAAACAACGTACAACACCTTGTCAAAGCGCTGCTCGCTGGGGCATTTAATCTTTTCAAAATATACGAATTCGTGTAATAGGATACCCAAACACACACAAACATACGAACACGCAGACAATTTTAACGAAATTTAATCAACGCACTTGGCGACAAGCAGCTCAGCACAGAACAAAGGCCACAATGAAACGCAACTATGTATGTGTGTGTCTCGTCTCTAAAGTGCGCGCACTCTCGCTCTCACTCATACTCTGGCACTCTGAGGTGGGTATCGGATCCATTTAAAAAATGCTTAGTAAAGCACCTGATCGAGTAGAAGACTATTAAATACCCACTATTGCCCATCCAAAAGGTTTGATTGTTGATTTTTTGATTAGCAGGGACATAATATGCAGAGATTCGGCACATAAATTCGGTACATAGCACTGCTACAGCTCTTGAGGTACACATATACCCTTTCATCTGAACGAGTAGAGGGTATGAAAAGCAAACGACGGACCAACGCACCGTCGCGACGGGAGAAACACTCATACACATCCTGTGACGAGTAAATGTCATTTGATATTTTTCAGCTCTAAGGTTGCTTTCCCCTCGCTTCAGCTCGTTTTTCAATAACATAAAAGTTCTCTGCGTTTGCCCTGTTTGATGGAGAATTGTACGAGTAACGACACCACCCACTTGCCACTTGCCACCTCACCCTCTAACCTGCCGAAACGAGCAACAACAACAATTTTCTTGTTAACTCTGTTCCAACACCTGCTTTTACGTTGACGCGGTAAGCACTTTCGATCCATCGACCGCAGAATCAGCAATGACATCAAACGTATGGTCGGGGAAATGTTGATGGGTGATGGGCGATGGGGGGCAACCCCTCCCTAGAGATGCGAATTTTATGTGCCTCAGCAATCGGGCAATTGAATTGCGGTAGCAGTCCTACTTCGCCTGCCGTAAGGTAATCCTATTGAAAATTCAGACAAATCTGCAAAAGAGCTTAATGATGTCAATGACACGCTCCGAAGCCGAAGACAGGGCATGCTTTGCCACGTGTGGCAGGCCCACTATGTGGGTCACGTACATAATTAGCGGCGCGAAGCACGTGGACAAAAGAGAAACTACCTGTGGTACCGCAACAGCAACAGCGTCCTGTTGCACCAAGGCCTTTCTGTGGCGTGCATGCCTCCGCCGATACTCTACACATCAGAAGTTTATCGTTCGATTTCAATATGCAGACACTGAAAGTAGTCGCCCAGGGAGCCGTTCCTTCTACTATACAGAGGTTGATTGGCCATGCCATGCCATGCCACGCCATGCACCAAGGGGCAGAAGCTGCTAGCCTTGCCACCCGTTGCTGTGGCTGTCAGACACAGGAAGAGGGCTCTCTCCCTCGCTGTCTCTCTCTCCGTCCCTGCCCCTCGCTTTCTGTCTTTGGCATTCCAACTCGCGTTCAACATGCTAATTACTTAAGGCGAGCCTCGTCTGGTGCCCGAATGGGGGAATCCCCGCAGAATGCAAAGCGGCGCAATGCAGAACAGCGGACAAAATGGCGATGGGGATAAGCCTGGCGGGGGACTCGGCTGCACAGCATGACTTGGCAAATGCTGGAAACAGCCTGCAAAGGGAAGTGGATGGAACACAATAACGTTGACTTGAGATTCGCAGATTATCCTGTGTAGGCACTTAACATGATGCAGGAGCGCAGGGGAGCGCAGGACAAGTCCCAGTCGGAGTTCCAGTGGCAGTCAAGTGAGAGGGCATTAGGGCAGTCAGGGCAGACAACAACAGCCGCATGTGCCACATGTGGCATCCTAAGTTGGTGGCATAATAGCGCCAAGAGCAAAGCTGATGCGTCTGAGTCTCTCCCATTCTCCAATTCTGTCTCTCTTTCCCACCCTTCGCCTAACTCTGCCCAATGTGGTGGCGGAAGCATAATAAATAAGCAAGTGTGCAGGCGGAAATATTAAGCAGCGGTTGTGGGAGGATCAGCCTGCCACACAACTGCTGTGCCACAACGTACAGAACGAAACTCATTTCGTGTGTCACAAGATGCCTCGACATTTATGCACTGAATGCACGCGCCGATGCCCAGATGCTGTTGCATGCCTCTGCGTGAGCTTCAGTTGATTGCAAAAAAGGAGCCAAGGGCGTGGGGCAGCTCCAGAAAGAGATAGAGAGAGGGAGAGAGAGAGAAGCAGAAGCTCTCATTGTTGTTCGTTCTGCCAATGATATAAGTCTAAGCCAGGGAAAACCACTCATAATTCACAGTCCGCATGACGCAATGTCAACATTTTCCTTCCGCTCTCTCTCTCTCTCTCACGTTTTTGAAAAAAAGGGATGACATCCGCCTGTCCTTGAACGAGGTGAGGCTTAAATACTCTTTCGGTAGATGAAATTTAATTTTTCCCTCCTCAAGGTGGTTGGGAACTGGTTGGGGTTAGGTGAGGGTTAGGGTTAGGTTAGGTGGCACTGGTAGCAGTTCCAGGGAACGATGTGGCATATGCTGCCATATATCATTAAAAGTAAGGGAAATGTACATTTTGTATCGAGAATGAAGACACCAAATATAGTTTGGATGTACTACTGATACTCGTAACCCCAAAATTGTTTTTTAATTTATTTCCAATTTCCCCGCATTAGCAATTCAATCGAATGAACAACAGTATCCCTGGTGTACCATCATTACTAAAGCAGAACCAGATGACATGTCTACTATTATAGGGCTACAGCCCCACTCCAGCTGCATAGATAAGAGCATCCCTACTCTCGCATTGAAGAACAATGCTCTGTCATTTGTTTCTTGTACTTTATGCTCCAATTAGTAGCTTCCGACAACGTCTCAGACTTCGGACACGGACACCGACACCGACACGGACACTGACACGGGTACTGAGGTTCTTTTGTGGAACTCTGCAGAAACGGAAATCAAATAATATTTTCATACTGATTTATGATTCTATTTGCACAGGCAAAAGCGATCCCCGCCCCCATTTGCATGTGATTCATGCTCTGAAAACCATGAATGATTATATTTGTTTGCCTCGGCTGCGAAATTCAAAACTCCCGGAGCACAAATACATATAAATGACTTTGGTTGCGTCCAGCTCCAGCCCACCGGAGTTTATAACTAGGATCAGATTATGAGACCGACACTGGTGCCCCCAGGGACCAAGACCAACGACCAGACCTCCCTGTTTTCTCAAGCACTGCCCCTGTGCTTCCCTGCCCAGTTCTGTCTTACCACGAAATCCTTTTCGGTTTCAATATTTATTTGTGGGCCCCAGCTGGCATTTCTCAGCCCATGCAAATTGTTTTCTAGCTCTCGAAATTAAGTTGTCAAGCTTCGGCTCTGCCCGAGATTGAGGGAGCTCTAGAGCTCACGTTCCATGGACTACGAGTATATTGATGCCCTCCCTCTTGTTCAATTTGAATGAATTAAGCCAGGGCCAAGTGAATTACTATTTTCCTTTAATTTACATCCCATTCTAAGGGGAAGTACTTATAATATCCATGAGATGGAAACCATGTTTGCTTTCCATCGCTTCAATTATACCTCACTGCATCTATCTCTCAATTTAATTTCCGAATTTATTAAGTGCAGCGGAGATACTAAAATATACAAATATTGTATTTCCAATGGTTTTAACACAGAATCAATGAATCATCAAAATCTTAAAACAGTTTTAAAAATGGATTGCATATCGTGCAGTGGAGATTTTAAATATACAATATATTTCCTTTTCCAGTGGTTTTAAAATGGAGTCAATGAATCATCAATAGCTTTTATTAAAATCAAAAAAATCATCCCCATCCAAGTTGTTTCACCTCAATTCAATGGAAAAAGAATACTATTTTCTACTAACAAATGAAAGAAGCTTAAAGTTTATAAGACTTTCAAAAATATTCGTATGAATGCACGCCAAGGGACACGTCGCCGACACATGTAGAAATGAATATACTCCGAATCGGGTGCCACATTCGGAGCGATAAAAAGTGCGAAATGGAGTAAAGTGAAAGCCGGGCGGGGCGGAGGGAGAGTGCAAGTGAAAAGTGAAATGTTAAGCCAAGAAGGGTGAAATACAACTGCATTCTGCACACTAACTGTCGCCATTTGTTATTGCTTTTTAGGTGTCCTTCGGAAGGCAACACAGGGACTGACTTGGAAGACGTGGCAAGTTTACTCGACTCGGGCGACTCGGATGATGCTGAGACGCATCGTATGCTCCACGCAGCAGCAGGACGAGCCGAACCAGAGCTCCAACACGTGCTGGGACTTAGGAGCAGAGCAAACCTTTTCCTCCCCCAGATCCCTGTTCTTTTGGCTCCTCTGGGGCATCATACAATTCACAATTGTTGTCCGGCTCATGTTTGCTTGAATGGTGCCCCAGCTTTTGTTAGATCCCAGCTCATGCCCCATGCACCACCTACGCCCCCAACATTCGCATTTATACGAGTATGTACTTTATTTTGATTTTCTGAGCAGCACACAGAAAGGAAAGCAAAAAGGGCTTATAGAATTTTTAAAGAATTGGCATTGAAAACTCATGTAAATAGAGATTTAATGGGATTTAAAATTTCCGCAGAGAAAACAGAGGTATAAAAACTAATTTACAAATGTTTTACAATAACGGAAACCTCACATTCGGCTTGGATTCGAAAGAAGGAAACGATGTCTGGCCACTTTGGCATACTCGTAGAATACTTTAGAAGCAAAAATGGGGTTTTAAACGTTAAGCCTGTTGTACATATCACTCTCAGAGCTGATGATAAAGATATACAAGAATCTATGATGGGGCATTTTCTTTATCATTTAGAATTAGATTTTGGTTAGCGCCCGACAGGACAATAAATACTAATAGCCAAAAGAGTAAGAGCCGGCGACACATAAACCATAGCCGGCAAAAGTTGTCGCTCTGGTGGTACGAGAAATAATCATCATCAAATTGCCTCGTTTCCAGTTTCAACTCCAGTTCTGAGTTCAGTTTGGTACTGAGGGGGGCTTTCCCTTTCAGTTTCCACTGCAGCTGGTCTGGAAAACAGCATGGGGATGGAAGGAAGTGGAAGTGGAAAGGCCAGAAGCAGGGACTCACTCAAGTTCATTTATTTTTATTGTTTTCGGAGCTTTTGGCGGCAATTTATGGGCCAGCGGAATACAATGAAATATAAACGAGTTTTGTATATATAAAAAAAAAACCTCTGTACGAGTGTATGGCCAGCAGGAATTTTATTTTATTTTATTTTGAATGGAAACAATGTCCACTGCCGCTGCCAGCAGTGAAAGTGCACGAAGAGCATGGGAAATACACAGCGAAATGAAAGCACAGAAAAAATATGTATGTATGTATGTAGTATGTATAGCAATGCATGAAAATAAAGAAGGAATAATTTACTTTTCTTTAGCTCGGACCTGGACCTGAACCAAGGGAAGTGGCAAGAGCAGCATTCGGTGTTCGGCCTCCAACATTCTATCTTATTTTGCACTAAATTTTAACAGGATTTAGCCCCGTCGCTCTTTGCTGTCATTGCTAACAAGCGGAGACGACTGGCCGTGTCCAACCGAGCGGAGCCAGGCCAAAAGAAAGATCCCGGCACAGCACAGCCACTATCCCGTTCCGTGGCCAGCAGCGACAGGGGCGTAGCGAATGAGTTTTGTCGCAAATCCGCTTACGTCCACACCGCCGCAACGAAAATTGTGATGGCGCATCTGATGAGGAGGACAACGCCGACGCCGACGACGACGACGACTACGATGATGATGATGATGATGATGTTGATGGGCCCGAAGATAGCCCCTCGTCCACTGCTGTTGTCTTTTTAACTGGGACATAAATAAATTCCATAAATCTTTTGCACTTTAACGCTTCGGCTTTAAGCCAAGTCAATGTCTCCGAGCGGAGTAAAGAACGAAGACCGGGGCTCATGCCTGAGAGGCCTTGATCCGATGTGTGTGTGTGTGCGCTCTGGGGCTACACTGCAAAAAATGTCAAGGATTATTTGCTTTCACCCCATGTCTATAGGCCATTCATATTAGCCGAGCTTGTGAAGCCCGATAATTCTTTGAATTTACATGCAATTTCTAGGCTTACAGACAAAGTAGAAATTGTATATGACTATCACGAAGCTTACCAGCAGGTCGGGGACGGGGATGATCGTGGCAATGAAATTAAACGGCGTCATAATTTACTGCTGTGGCGCGACGTCACCGACTGCCCTCCGGTGGCCGCCAGTGCATTGAGTCCCGTATAAACTCCTCTCTCTGAGTTCTTTACCCCAGAATCAGTGTGTCTCGCTGTGGGGTCGTAGAAAGTCCAATGGCGGAGGGGACGAGACTCATCGAACACTTTCATTTCGCCGTCAGGGCCCTACATTTGTGCCTCGCTCTATCTGCTTTTCTGCTTTGTGTCTGACTTGTCTGACGCGGGCAGGTGGCAAATTCTCTTTTGGCATTCAACATGCATTTATACTCCCGCCAGATACCCTTTCCCAGATGGTCCCAGCCGGAAATTCTGTATCTCAAATCTGTTAAAGGCGGTTGACGGTTAACGGATATTTAAGGATGCATTAAAAAATCACTTAGTTCCCACTAAACCGATCGGTAAGGGCATCTAAAGCTTCGACTTCTGATTTTCTTCCTTCGCTGCTTCGCTGAGGCACGTTGCCTGGTGCTCAGTCAAATGAATTTTACATGGCGCTTAACTCGTGCCGACTGGCTGATGCCGATGCCGATGCTGATTTGCTGCAAATCAGGCACTGATGAGGAGGCTGTTGCTTAACCTTGCAGGAGCGCTGTCCAAACATTTATTTGATCTGGCATTCATTTGCCAAGCTGAGCAAAAGTCACATGACAAGTCACATGTCTGTCCGTGCAGCATGTACGAGTATTTGAACTCGGATTGTCTGCTTAGTGTTGCATACAAAAGTATCTCAAGCTCTGTCTGCCTGCACGGTCGAATAATTTAATGCCTGTCCACTGGCAGTGTCTCTGCCCTCTTCCTCTTCTGGCCATCTTTCATTGGCCAAAATACACTCCACATGGTAGCAAGCCCGTGCCCGTGGCTGCCATTTGGGATGCACACAGCGTGCCATTTGACTGCAATTTAATGCAGCAGCAGGAGCAGTGGCAGCAGCTCCAACTACTACGACTACGAGCATTTTATGTTTTGCAAAATGACAAATCACATTTATTTATTCTATGCCCTGCCATGTCTCTGTGTAAGCCAGCACGGCTTTAATGCCCTGCCAGGACTCAAGCTGTCTCTGGATCTGCCTCTGTCTCTGGATCTCGAACTGTCGCAGAGTCTGCTTGTGCCTTGTGACACATTGATTCCACCTATTACCGATAGCTGCAGCCGCATTATGGAATACGCACCCATCTGCTGAGCTAAGGCCAAACTTTCGAACGAATTTGTAATCGAATCTTGCAAAACTATTCCAACATCTCCAATGGGCGGCCACCACTCCACTGAATTCTTGGCTTAACCGCAATTTCTATCTAAGAAACTTTTCTCTGCTATGAAAAATATTCAGAGAAATGCACTTTAGACCCAAAGAAGAAGTTTCCTGAGTTTGTGTTCCTTTGAGAACGCATACACCCTGTTTAAATGACATTAATTGTGCATTTTTAATACGAGGCAAGTAGACCTTTTATTGATAAGAAAATTGTAAATAGCACAGCAGCAGAAGAGATTCCCGTGATCCACATCAGAGGGAACGTGCCTATGCTTCATTGCCTCTAGCCATGGCCCTCATTTTCCCAAGGTCACCACAATTACAATGACCTATTTGTACAAGTACAAGTATTCACATACGAGTATTATAAATATTTTCTGGCTTTAACTTGAATAAATCAAAATCGATCAAATATCTGGATGTTAACGTAAAATTAAATGCGAAATAGGTGTTTAATTAAGATAAAGATTAAAGCTCTTTCCCTGTTACATACAGCCCGTAAACCTCTGAAAGTGAAGGGAACCGTGTACTAACTTTCGATGGGCAATCTCAAATCCTATCAAGAGCCTAGGCCAAACTCCACTGGGACCACAAACAGGATGTATTGGTGCGAAGGACTGCCCGAATCTACACCTGCACCGGATGTTGGTCAACCCCGGAGGGTTGCTATGCGACGCTTATTGGGGAGGATTGTGGGTGGGCCGGAGTCTTGGCATTGGCATTGGGGCTTGGCGCTTAATTAGCAAACAACCGTTGTATTGTAGTCGCCGTGGGGCAGATGACAAATGGACGTGAAGATAGCGATGATGGAGGCGTGGAAGAGGGTGGTCTATGACACCCTTTAATGACTGATTGGCGGCAGTTTCAGCACAAAGTTTAATTAGGAAAACGCTCACTAATGACAACTAATGGCCGTGACTTGCGCTCCTACTGCTGCTGTTGTTACTCCAGTGATCGGATCACCGGAGAAAACCTCGGAAATATTAGTTGTAAACATGGAAGCGACAGCAGGGCATGATCAATTTTCATTTGTTCCGGCCAAAAAAAATAAAAACAAAAACAGAAACAAAAAACGTAGAAGCAACCACTTTGTGGGGCTCGCACGGCTCGACTCAATCAAGTTAATGGCAGCCAAATGGGTTTTTGATGCGCTTCCCGCGCAGCTCCACGCGGAATGCCTCCATAAAAAATGATTGCCATGGCTGCTCCTCGCCCTGTCCTGTCCGGCTTCGTCCAGGCCCTGCCAAAACTTGGGCTTAATGAAAACGCGTGGACACTGCCGTCGACGTTTATTGTGTGGGTGTGTGGCAGTGGTAGTGGTAGTTGGACCGCTGTTGAGGTATAAAATGTTCGCAAGTTGGCTTAGCCAGACAGATAGCTTCTCCATCTCCTGCGCCTTCTGCTGCTCTTGGAGGGGTGTGCCAACTTTCTTATTGACAATTTGAGCATTTAAGCGTTAAATTCTTATGAGGCATAAGTTGGCTCGCTCCACTCCCAGTCCCAGGCCCAGGCCCATAGTTAATAAAGGCACTTCATAAGACCGCAACACGACACGAGGTGTGTCCACGTGGATGGTTATGGCCGGTTTTCCTTTTCGTGCTCCTTCATCTTATTCCTTTATTTTTGATGCTCCTTTTGTTTCTGTGCCTGAAAAAGTCCTTCTGTGAGACATAGTAGACCAAAATAGGAGTAAACTATCTCACATCTCTTCACGTAATTCAACGATGCTGTAGTTTAAAAGGAGACAAAAATCGGGGGGAGATTGAAAAGGATACACCTTTTCCTTTTTTCCAGAGAGGCGTTTTATACTTTATTCCTTTTGACTTCGTATTTGTCCCTTCAGGTAAGAGCGAAAAATGGCAATTGCTCTTTTGATTTTTTGCTGTTCACGTGAACCTCAAAAACTGAGAGCTAGCCGAAATGTTTGCCAAAAATGAAACGAAATTGTTGCTGGAATTTCAAATGTATGGAGGGTATTCGAGGGTATTCCATGCATCGACTTTCTTTGTTTTGCCTTTCAGCATTTTTGATGCGCCTGACGTAGCACTCGGATCCCCCTGCCCGTCTAATCAAATTAATGGAATAACTCAACGCTGACTTGGCCACCCCGCCCTTGTACTTTCCTTTATTCGCAGTTATGTTTCTGTTTCGGCCCTTTTTTCGCGGTGTCGGCCAAAGCGGGTTTAATAAACCAACTTCCAACTGGGAAGTTATTTCGTCAGGTTCCGTTGACCTCCGCAGGACGCCATTAGATTCGAACCCTTTCCATAGGATTTCATATTCAAGACACACTCCGTATCGCGATTCGATTAAGAAATTAAGTAAGTAATTACTTTTCCCTTGAATGGTGGCAGAGAGTGGGGCTGAGACTGTTTTGGGATAACGTTTACCGCAAGCGAGGAGATATTTTAATTAATTGCATAATCACTCAAAGAAAACCGCAACAGTCCCCACTTCTCCCAGGGGCGGAAATTTGTAAATGAAACCCAAAGAAACAATCAAAATTCGAAAAGTCAGCAAAGCTCTGCCCACACCCACACCTATACCCTCACCCTGCCGCTTGGAGTACGCTCAGTGTCGCCATTGTACAAGTGTTTTTAATATTTAATTGCTTTTAAATGAGTCCAAGTATTTTATTGTATTTCATTTGACGATGTAAACGCTGCTCAACAGCACGTCCCGAGGTCCCGAGAGTCGTCTTCGCTCCGTTCGCAACTTTGCAAATTATTCAAAGCGAAAATTGTGGGGATCCCCTCGAGCACTGTGGAACGCCAGAGTGGCAGTGGTAGTGGCAGTGGTAGTGGCAGTACCTAAAGCAGGGAGAGTCAGGGGAGGGGAGCCAGGAGCCAGAGCACCGACAAGAAATGGCCCAAGTGGCAATTTATCAATTAAAATTGCGCTTAACAGCAATGAGGCCAAGGGGGAGAAATGGCAGCCCACATCCTTAATAAAAGGAAGAAAACAAGTTCCGACTTAAGGATACCGGCATTCAACCAACGACTGAAAAGTCCCGCATTCTGGCACCGAGTGGAATATACCCTGGTGCTAAGGGGTATTAAAAAGAAGTTACAAGTACTGCAAGTCCTCCAGCGAGGACATTGACAGTTGTCCTGCTATTTGGCTCCTTGCCACTGTCATGCCGGTGCCCCCCGTGGGGAGCTGCCACCTTTCAACTGCAGCGCAGGGGACCGCACCGAACCGGCCACTTCCAGAGTCACTTAACGCGTCTTTACTTCCTTGCCAACGAACCGTTCCATCTGCCATCAAGTGGACCTGTCCTCCCAATTAAAGCTCCTTCCGACGGGGCCAAAGTAAATAAATCTTAGAACAGAACTAGATATAAATTCCGATGTTAGAATGAGGATAAATGAATGGAGAGTACGACTGCTCTTGCTCCTCCGAGGGCTTAATTAAATCAGAGAGAATGGAATAGACGATGAGGCTTACGCATCTTCTAATTTAATTGCTACCCATTAGATTCTATCCAAAACGTAAATAACCTACAAACAGAAGGGAATCTTGAGAGCGCTGTCCCAGTTATTTCATTTTGCATAAACGATTATGATTCTCGTAGACATTCTCGTGTATCATTAAAAAAAATTTGCGTTCCTCCCATCTGCTTTAAAACTTTATCAATCAATTGAAAACTACTTTATACACCAATACTTACAGTGTCTGGGTCACTCCACTGACCGCTATGAAGCTCATCCCTCATGAGTATTTTCATCGAATCCGTCCTGAACAATCACTATCAATAACTTTATTCAAATAAACACGCATATTTTAACATTCTTTTGAGGGAGCATCTGAAATGTCATTCATCACTCCAACAATACAACAATGGGGAAATTCGCCATCTTTTCTCCTTTCAATGAAATTTTGCTTATAATTTAGTTGGAAAACATTTCAAAATACCATTTGAATTGAAATATTTCAAAACCCCATTTGAGTTGTTTTCGTGACGTGGAAAATTGCAAGGTCTCAAAGTGTTTTGTTTCTTTTCATTTCGTTAGTATTGTAGAGAAGGCTTTCCACTTCAGGTGGGTGAAGGTGGCGCATTTACCTATATAATCCGCCCTTTTGTGTGCCCCAGGACACAGAGCACGACCCACAACCGAACCGAACGCCAAACAAACCGCCCACCAGGGTGATTCTCTTTGGGCAATATTAAAGTTTGGCACTTTAGGCCCTGCGCCGGTAATTAACACTTTGCCTAAAGTTGGGTCTGTTTCAATATTTGGGTTTTCAATGGGTAGTTTTGTCAAATTTTTCGGACTCTTCTTTTTATTTTATGCCACAGATTTCAGGGGAATTCTGTTGGTACCGTCAGGAATGGCTGGTGGAAGCGAGACGGGCTCGCTGGCTGGAGAATATGGAAATTTTATTGCTCGCTTATGTTTGAGTTAATTTGGCAACAATTTTGTTGAATTTTAATGAGTGTGCGAGGAACATAAGCCCCACGTCGAAGCTCCCCTCCGAAAGGGGGGGATGGCAGAGATGGGGCGGCAGGCAGAGCTAAGCCGTTGACAGAGAGACTGACAGAGCGACAGGCGAGACCCTGTAGATGTGGATGACGATGACAAGGACTCGAAAAACAGCGTAAACTTCCCCAAACCCAACCCTGCGGCTGATGCAGTCGCCAGGGCTGTGGCAGGAGTACCAAAGACGAGTTTCTAATTAAGCCACAGCCTTGACAGAGGCTGTCAATCCGAAGCCGCAAATTATGCGAATTCTCCAGCTATTTACAAAATATATTAACGATGGAATTACGAAAATCAACAGCAGACATGGGCGAAAACTCTGGCATAAATCTAAATGGAAATGGAAAATGGAAAATGGAAAATCTTTAATGAAGTCGGTGCCCGTTGATTGTTGATTCTGTGCTAATTGTTGTGTGGCAAATTCAATTAAAGTAAATGCCCCAGCAAAACATCACAATATGCTCTGGCCCCGGACCGAGATGAAGTCCGCATGGTGTCTGCTGTCTGATGCCTAATATCTGATGAATTAATTAAAAACGCCTCATTTGCCGGAGCAATCAAGCATGGCAAGCATTCTGGGGGGCCAGGTTTCTATAGTCTATAGTCAGGGAGGCGCCCATCTGGTTCCTAGGTCCAGGGCCCAGGCTGAAATTATGCGCCACTTTTGGCATTTTCATAATGTTGCTTATGAAACGTGACTTTCGCAGTGCGACGACGAAAGGCCTCATCGCATCTCATTCCGGGCCTTTTCAGCTTTTGTTTCGGTCTCCTCTCCCATTGGCCCGAACTGGGGCCGAATTTTAATTTTGAACTGATTTTTTTCGGTTTCGGCCATGCCACGCATTGTTTGTCAACTTTTCAGCCATGGCTTACCCTTATCCAAGGCGGGGTTCGGTTCCCTTTGGATCGCCCCGGTACTGTGTTCTGTTCTGTTCGGATCTTTTTTGGGTGGGAGGCTTGGGGCGTGGAAAGCGCGTGCTATAAATTTTGTGTAAATATTTGTTAGTCGTGGACAGGACGGAGCGGAGCAGGCGGCCGCCGCTTCATTATGAACCTCCCGGAGTTTGCGCGGCATTCAACTTTTAACTTGTTGGACACACACACCGTTTTTTACGACTTTGATTGTTCGTACACAAATTGTAATTTTGGCAAAAGGTAATTAAGCCGCCGAAAATCCAATTAAGTGCAAGGGAATCTCAAATTGAAATCAGTTGCTCCATCGCCAGTATCAGTACGTGTGTGTGCGTAGCGTCCCCATTTACACATCATTGTGCAAATCATTATAAAATCGAGCATAAAATTTTAATGGTCCTGCAAGGCCTAGGCACAGCACAGCACGAGGACAACTGTTTATGGATGGCTATAAAAGTTTTAGTTTCGCTGCTCGACAAACGGAATATCAAGTATTTAAACGCGTAAATATATGTATTCTCAACTGTATAATTGCATCACTTAACCGTTAAACGATCCACCAGCCCAACCACAGCCTCAAAACCGCTCCACCCGCCCATTTGGATGTCTGTGAATGCTGAAGGTTGATGGAAAATTTAAAATTGGATATATGATTTGAGGGCATGAATACATGTATACATGCGTACATACCTAGTGAAGGCTGCAATGCAATGGACCTGTCCGAATGTATGGTATGCACATCGAAACAGCATTAATGTCCTGTACAAGGCAATGGGGATATTTGGCTGTTCGATCGCTGCTGTGCGACCAAAGAAAAAACGACTAAAAGGAAGTAATCTTCTGTCCAGAGTAAGCCGAACGAAAGCCCGGCGGACATAATCCTCTACGGCATGGTTCCTCCTCGTGTGTCTATTAAAATCATCAGGAGCTGCGCTGCAGCTACACATAAGTCAACATTTGTCCGCGTTGTTCTGTTGCGATGTGAGTACATGTGAAACATGTGAGTATCTGCTTGCCAATGGTATACTTGCATTTGGTACCCTTACTCGTACTTACTACTTACTCTCTCAGTGCTTATTTCTCTATTTTTGTATGTAATGAGGGCTTTTGCGCTGCTTTGTCTCCCATCAGCTTTGCTTTTGAGAGGCATCTACCAGTCGCTCCATTTTATTTTTATGTAAAATCATTTTTGGTGAATTTTTTTTGGTTTTCACTTCACTCAATGTTGTGCACTCAATTTGTTTATGTGCAGTTTTCCGAACCGAAAATTGAATGCAAAGGAATGCCCCAATGTGGAAAATAAAAAATAAAACAAAAAGGGGAAACCAAATAAGGAACCCGAGCCATACAATTTCTGCCAACTCTGCACTTTTCATAGTGCTGAAAATGTTCGAGTGGTTGGGGTATGTGGGGGGGGGGGGGGGGGTAAAACGGTTGCCATCCGGCGCGGATGAAGTGCATAAATTGTTAACGCATGATTAGGTTTTGATTTCACTAATTAGATTTATTCCGCTTTAAAATGAGAGCTCCCGTTGCTCTTTGGCCCCCACCGCCACTCATCGTTTTTTTGTTGTTGTTGAATGGAAATTAAAAATTTCAGCTTGATTGCCTTTTCCGACTTTTCATTTACTGAGCAGAGCGCCAGAGATCAGGACTCGGGTTCGGACACACGTAAATATCTTAGATTGGCTCCGTTTCCACACAGATTTGCCATCATTTGTTGGACGAGCACTGAAGGCAGAAGACCAAGACTGAATCCGTCATTGGGTCGTGTGATGAACTGGCAATGTGTCGTGTCGGATTCCGTATACATTTACTTGTCCATAGAAGTCAGAGACGCAGCCAGAGATGGGCCACGGAGTACGAAGTACGGAGTACGGGCCTGGCAGGCTAATGGCGCTCAAACGACTAGCCATCTGTTATCCATCACGCCGGAAGAGTTTGCAACGGGGATGGGGCATGCATCAAACTGACGCTCAAACTGAAATTGAAGCTTTTGCTCTCACCTCTGCACAGCCCCTGCTCCCAGCTGCGGCACTCGTATCTGTGCCAACGGGAGTGGGAGGGGGGGCTGCTGGCCAAGTGGGCGAGAAAGCCATTTATTATTGCATAAAGAATGACTTTCAATTACTTGCAAGTGAGCAAACTTGCTTCTTTCCTTCCAGCACATTGACACTGCCAATAAACTTGCGCTTAGTTTCCTGTTGATCCAGTCCAGGGGTGTGTCTGTGGCAGGGGTAGAGCAGCTGGATTTCACATTAATTGTGCCAATTTAAGTTTGGGTTTCCAGCGGGAGCAGAATGGTAGAACGGACTTAGTGCACTTCTAGCTCAAAGATGGTCCGCATTCAAATTGAATTTTATTTGGCGCGACAGAGACAAATGAAGTGTTAACTGACATTTGTTTCATGGAAATGCATCCACGTCCACCCACTGCAACACCCATAGCCCATAAATCACGCCATTCGCTGGCCCTAAGCGTGCAAGTCGCGTTCGTGAGATAAAAGTGCAAATTGTTCGATTTGCATCGTAAAAAATGCCAAGCGGCAACCCCATCAAAAGTTGCCACAGCCTCAGCCACATCGGCCCCCGTTGCCACCATCCTGCAACGGCAGCTGCAATCATTTGGAACTGCAAAAGGGTGTGGCTAGTTCTGCGGTTTTAGAGAATTTTATCTCAACAAGGTTTTTTTTTTGCGACAGATCTGGGGCAATGCCCATGGAACTAGGATTCAATGTACAGTCCATTTCCCGGAAGCTTTCAAACTCCCAGGAATCTTCTGTCGTCACAAATCAATACAGCTGAGAGTGCAGAATGGTGTTTGAGCAAATTAATAGTAAAAGTCATACTTAATTGTTAATTGAATCGTAACCAATCGTCCAATATAAAATATTTGAATTATCAATCCGGTTCAGTTGGGTATGGCAGTCTGATGAAAGCAAGAGAAAAGACATTTAATTTTCTTAAATAATCTTTGCCCACAATTCACTGGCAGATTACAGCTGTTACAGATTTTTTAACTTTACAGCGTGAGGATTAATTGATTCACAATATGGGATCGATTGATAAACGGTGGAATGCGGTGGTTGGGTGTTCGCATATCAATTTACATATCTAATGCGTTATTATTACACGCGTTAAAATATTTAACAGATTAATGCACGTTTCATATTGCATAAATAATCCACAATTTAATTAAGACTCCGACAGTTCCCTGGAACTCCTGCGGACTTAACAGCCACGCAATCGGTGATATATTTATGCACATATCCCCCCACGCATATGAAAATATTCCCCTGATCGCGTTGGTCTTGCATAAGCATTTATTCCGGCTCAGTAAGTCCGGACGAATGCAGCTGGCAGCCTGGCGCCGGAGTCGCAGTTAATTGACATCATGCCCAACGGCCCTGAGTGGGTTTTGGCATTTTAATTTCATTGTAATATCGAATGTTGGTAATAAGCCATGCATCCCGGCACTCGCGGCAAGACCCCGGTTGCTGGCCCGATAAGGATGCGATTTGTGTGTGGACTGGAGCATGGATTCCAGAATTAAGCGGCATAAAATTGCATTTTTCCCCTGCTGCCCTACGCCCACCATCAGGGATCACCAAAAGCCATAAAAAATATGTATTCGTATGTATAAGCGTGGCACCAGGGGCCGAGTGGAAGTAAAAAGTAAGCCAAATCAAAAATCATAAATAAAGCATGGAAGAAATGCTGGGCGGAGGGCATAGACCAGACGTTTACCCTGTAGCCGGTTCATCTCATACACACAATGACGATTATAAGAATGAGGGATCCTCACCTGCTGCCACCGCCGCCGCCAACCGATCAGTTGATATGAAGTTAGAAAAAACTGTACAGGATGTTCTTAAACTAGTCGCGATTGCTGCCTTCAGCTCTTCACCATGAAGGCTGCTTTCATTTCGTATTTCACACAAAATGATCTCTTCTTGGAACCTCTTGGACCTCTTGGAATACCCTAGCAATAACAAAAACCTGTCCGCCAGTTTAAACGCCCTCTTGCCGCTCTGCAGCTGACGCTGCTGCTGCTTATCAGCGGCGACCATTTGGACACGGATACGGACCCAGAGGTGGACGATGGCCCAGTGCCGGATATGATGGGAGTGGGCTGAAAAAAGTGTAACAAATTTCGGTAGAAACCGGAGCGCAAGTTTATTATTTATTTTGGCGCGAAGTTTACGAGCTCGCGGCTCAGTACCGGGTCGGGTTGGTGTTGGTTCAATCGGGAGGAAATGTGGAGCGGGCTGGAACCAATATATTTTATGACAGGACCAGGACCAGGACCCCGCCCGCTTCGGCTTAGGCGGCCATGTCAGTGTGGGGCTGATGGCGATGGCCAGCCAAAACAAAAAGGAACAAAAAATTAAATTTATTTTTTCACGCACCAATAATCACAAAGCGCCGCGTAATCAAATTTATTGAAAAATGAAAGCCATAAAAAGTGGCGGAATTCGTGGCAGCCGAAAAGTTGCAGGAAAACGGGAAAACGAGGGAGTCTAGCCGGAGGCTATATAGTGAACCCCTGCTCAGAGAGTATCTACAGCTCGAATGGGGTATTCCCACGCCACAAATCGCAGTCTCTTTCTAATGATATGTACACATGTGCACATGTGGGGGTTCAGCCTTGGACATTTCAGAAAATATATTCATAATTTTAAGCAATCGAATTTCGGGTCATCCCCTCCACAACTCCACTAAACAAGAAGAGACACATCGATAGATAGTTTGTGGCAGTGGCATGGATACGCATTGGCAGGAGAGTTGGGGCATGGATGGCGTGCTGTGTGCTTTGATAAGGACATCTGCATTAATGAATTTGATTTGGCCAATAATCGTATTGATTCAACCTAATAAATTTAATTACCATCGACGTTTAATTAGCCAAAGTGGCATTTACAAAATGCCCCATTTAGCCATAAATTATATATTTTTAAATGTCACTCTGGTTGGATTTCAAAGATTTAATGATGACAGAAAATTACGAAAGGGATGAATATGACCATTTATAGATACCTTAAAAGTAGTAATTGATTGAAATGAATAAATTCATCTCTTATATCCCTATTTTCCTTGTTCTAGCCTGATCCATAGAACTTTCACGTCTTAATTACATTTTTGAGTGTCAATCTCAATTTAAGAATCCATAAATACTTTGCGATTCAGTCCCCCTTTGAGGAAAGACCTAAAAAACTTCTGCAATTTAAAAGTGCGGGTATGAGCGTAGCTCCAGACTTAGAAATAACTTCTTGCTAAGCTTGTTTTAAAGAGAAAAAACATAAAAATATTCACTCTTAGAGCCAGGTCTTGTGTTCTATATATTTTCCAGAACAGGACGGACCCAACTTTCTGCTAAACACTATAAAACGTAGAACTTTTCACACATAACTTTAAAGCATTTCATTGTTGCTGGCTGTTGTTGTTGTCGAGTTTGTTTGGTGCTGCTGTTGATGTTGCTGATGTTACCGGTTGTGTTGTTAGTTGTTTGCCTTTGCAGCATTTTATATAATTGCTGACGCTTTGCTTTCTGCCTTCACCTTTCTGGAATGCCCTATGCCGTGCCCGGCGCTGCCCTTCCCTGCCCTTTCGCGGTGTATGTGCCACGAAGCCCACGTATATATAATGGTATTCTTTTGTGGCTCTTAATATTCGCTGGAAAGGCTGCCGTCGTTGACCCGTACCCCTTGCAGGGCTCTCCTCCGGCGAGCCCTCAAAGTGAATATAAGCAAAGATTTAGCACTTTTATTATTACGCTCGAGTTAAGTAGCAAACTATGTTGAAAGTTTCCTACGCGCCACATTATCAGCAGCAGCGTACCGCGAGTCGTTGTATGGGGTTCTGGGTGGCTAGGTGGTTGGGTTGTTGGGTGGTTGGGTGGGTGCTGTTGTGCATGGCTGCTTCAGTGGCTTGTGAAACTCGCCAAAGGAATACAGAACAAACACTCTCCCCTGCCTCACTCTCACACTTGCACTCACATCGCTGTTTCTTTTCTCATACTCTTCCAAAAGTCCCTTTTTGGGCAGTTTTCAAAGCAAGAAAAGAGTGGGCATACCTTCATTTATGAGATTTATATTTGTTTATAAAATAGAATGAAATATATATAAAGTTAAGAAAATGATCGATCGTTGTGCAAGGGTATGAGAGGCTTCGCATAGTCGTAACTGCTCTGCCTTCTAGCCTCATGTTTGTTGTTGCTGCTGCTGTCGGCATCGTTGTCGTCATCATAGTTGTCGTCCGTGTTGCCGTGTTTGTTACGTAGTACTCCCTCCCTGTATCTTTGCGGGCTCCCCTTTTCTCATTCTCATTCTCGTTGTTGCAGCAGTTTGTTTGGTTTTGTGCAAAAGTTTTCAGCTGCGCTTGGGTGGCTTCATAAATTTTTAAATAATCAGCCAGTGGATACCACGTGCGGCGCGTGGACTGCGGACAGAACGAGCACCAGCACCCCAACGATGCGCTTTAAGAGAGACAGAGAGAGTAGAGCAAAGGAAAGTCACCGGGAGAGTCCGCCTTTCTAGGCAGAGATACCAAAAGTGGATGCTTGTGACGACGAATTCAATATTGGTTTTCATTTTCTTGTCGGTCCGGCCCGACGATTGGCACGAGTAGTCGTTTCGGTTTCCGATGTAATTTAGTGGAACAATGTTGTTTTCAAAGGTATTTTGGTTTCATCCCCAATAAACAACATTTGAGCTATGTATGTACGTTTGACGCCAGGATAATCACACATCACGTATATGCAATGTATGCCACTCAGACACTCTCACAAACACGCACACACACACACAATGAGGATGGAACTCCTCCGTCATTGTTTGCCGGCAGGCAATAAAAGTACACGTAACAAAAGGACAATAAAATCCTACGATTGCGAGTATCTGCGTGACATAAGACAACGAAACCCCACGCCGAACTGTAATTTTCAGATACCGGCGCCATCGCAGCAGAGGTAAAAGACAGCAACACGACGCAGCATCGCCGGAAGCGGAGTCAAATGCAAAGCCCCGAGCGGATAGGGTCCGCCATATGTTGTTTGTGTCTGACGGCTGGGTGACGCATGGCTGGACCAAATAATGGCGTCGCTAGCGGTAAGTGTAGCTCTGACTACGAGTACGAGAAGGTGTGTGCTTTTCTCTCTCTCTATCATAAATTTAGTAATCGCGCCTGCGGATATAACAATTGAACCATTATTGATATTCGGAAATGTCGCACATGTTCGGTTCACGTTAGTTGAAAGGACGCATAATCGCAGACATTAAAATCAGTTACTGTTGCTTTACTGTTCATGCCAGGCTAAGTTTAATGTCTAAAAGTGAAGATTAAACCATAGCTCAAGCACATGCTCAAGCATTAAATTGAATCTGTTCAGCTTAGCCTTTTTACAAAATTGATAGAAAGACTATACACACATATAGTATGTATGTACATAGTAACAAATATTAGACATCGTCAAACTGAACTGAAAACGATTCCAGGCATGAACAAAGGAACGTATAAGGTCCAGTGTACCGTTTCCAAATGATTCCTTATTATTAAACTGATGCCACTGTCGCCGTTGTCTTCTGACGTTCTGTAATAAGACGAAGAAACAAAAGTTAAAATATCCCATTAAATCCCAGTCGAAGGTCCTACCAAGCATGCTATAGCGACCCGACAAGTCGGTGTATGTCTTTCGCAGCTTGGCAACAATAGCACGCCTTTCCTGGACTTCCTCCAGGCACTTGTCGTACTCATACATAAGGGCTGGGTGGAAGAGTAGTCCGCCTTTGGAGTATAGGCGGGCGTGGGTAGTCTTGATCTTTAGGCGGTCCGCTTGGATATCGCTCAAATAATGACGCAACTCGTACAGCCTCTCGCCCTTCTCTTTCAGTTCCTCCTTCGCAATCTCCAGGGATTCGGCGATCATGGTGCGCTTCTCGCGGATGCATGTTTTTTCGATCAGGAACTTTTTGTAATTTGCTTGCATGGCCAACACTTCTTTGGTGCGATCTGGGGAATACATAAGGACAGTTCTCTGCTTATGAATAACGTCTATTTTACGTGGAATACTTACCCTCGAGTCGTTTCTCCAAATGTATTATATTGTCAGTGGCACTTTGGACTTCTGATGTCGTCAAATCGTCTGTAATTCTTTCCACTAGTCGCATTTTCTGGACAAAAATATAGAAACATAAATAATGGAACGAATAGAAGTACGATTGTGTCGCATTTACCTCCGTAATGACGGCCAGCGAGCGTAGATTCAGATTGAGTTCGTAGCGCCTCTCACTGATCTCGTTGCGAAGGTTCTCCATGCGCCGAAGCTCGGCATCTAGGAGACGACGCAGCTTGTCCGAGTCCTGGCGAAGCAGACCCTTCCGCATGCAGGTCTCCAGATTCTCCGTCACGAACTTCGACAAGGTATAGCAGGAGTGCAACTCCAGTTGGGCGCGCGAAATCACGAAACTCCCATTCTTCTTGATAATCGTCGAACGCTCCATCAGGTTATCGACTACGTTCAGGGCGCCCACATACCGGCGGTGTTCGATAGTCTCCACAGCCGGTGGCAGCGTGGCGTACTTGTCCGGCTTTCGGTTGCGCTTGCAGTGCTCCCCCATTTTGTTGTTTAGAATGTTGTTGGTGGACCTCTCCACGATGTACAGGTGCACTAGACGCTCTATCTCTACTAACATTTTTCCCTTATCGAACAGCTTCGCTCTGGCCCCAATCTCTGAAATTTGCACGGCCCGATTGATCAAGCTCTCGATGAAATCGCTTATCATCTTAGACAGTTGGATCTGCTGGGCTAGCTTAGGATCCACCACATCTTTGCCATCATCATCGCTCTCCGATTCGACGTAGATCTGGGCCATCATATCGGCGTCATCTTGTATGATCACCTCCTTGCGAACTTTCTCCGGTTCCTCAATCAAGCTGCCCAGGAATGAGCTTTGCGACAGTTCTTCTGGTTCTTCTTCCTCTTCGCCGATCAGCCCGAACACAGACGACGACGATTCACTAAGAGTCCTCCCAGAGGTAGATGAGCCCGAGAAGCGGTCCACGGACTGCACGAATCTCCCGGGGTCCACAGAAATTCGCGCAGGTAGTGGTGGGACGAAGGACGGACGAGTCTCGGACTCGACCGTGGTGCTGTTCTCGGATATGTCGCTCAGTGAGGGCAAACTCTCGAACTCCCTGAGAAATCCGCCTAGGAAGGAAGGCTCGGGCGCACCCCGTCTATCCTCCAGGTCGGAGATTGAACTGTCCAGTGAGAAAGCCAGAGAGTCATGGGATCTGGTGCTGCGTCTGCCTAGAAACTCCATTCTCTCCTCCCAGGCCTCATCTTCGGATCCGTGAAAATCAGTTATCACAGAATCGCCATCCTTCTCGACTCGTTCTTTCTCCTCAACCTCCATCTCGGCTCCGTCAGGCCACTCGCATTCTTCTTCGGTTGCAACAACTTCGGGTTCTCCTTTAATTCTCTTTAGCATCAGTTTTACCCTCTCACGCTTGAGTCTCTTGTGTTCGTCGGCAACCTTCTGCAGCTCCGACCTATTGTCCGCGGATGGTTGAAGATCGGTCGACTCCTCCACCTCGGACGGGGCTACATCTGTCCCCTCACCTTCGATGGATGGATCCATGTCCATTTTCTCCCCTTCGAACGAATAGTTATCCGTCTTCTCGCCTTCGGATGGACTAATATCCGACTTTGCGTCAGTCTTCTCTACTTCGGGTGGGGAAACGTCAGTCTCCCCTGCGTTGAAGGTCACTGGGGGCCCAGCAGCAGCTGGCTGCTCCCCTTCCACCTCCTTTACAGGTTGGGAAACATCCGGCTTTTCTTCTCCGGATTCCTTCACATCGGCTTCTTCCTTGCTCGGTATAGGATTGGGATCCTCTTGCGGCATGGAAGCTGCTTCATCTTCTGCAGCTTCCGCCATTATTGTGTCTGTCGGGTGGATATATTACAGCAAAATATATTTTCAATAAATATATATTATGATGTTTTAGTATGTAAAAATCTTTTAGATATGTTATTTGTTATATGATTCGTGTCAGATGAATTTGAGATGACTGAATCGTCTGCTGGGATTAGTAGTAATTTAATGTATGTAGATTCTATGGCAGCTTAGAGATTTCTGTTTCCTGTTTAGCCTCCTTTCTTGACTCAGGAGATGTCACAATCTATGCAGATAAAACTCAGACTAAAATGTATTTATATTTAGTCATCTTTTCATTGTTCTCTATTTAAACAAACGCCATCCATTACGAGTTATCCGCCTGAATCTGTCCTGTCTGTCTTTCGGACAAAAATGACATAAATGGCTTAAATAAATGCACTGCTGACGATGACTAACGGACGAGCGACTATTTAAACATTATTTAAACAAATATGCCAGAGTTCCTGGCCGAATTCGTTATTTTTTCCAACAGTCCATGGACAAGAATGCCAACAAATTCTCGTACCAGTTAGATAAACAACTACGGCAAAATAACAAACTGAATGCAAGTAAAACAATCTTCAGGGCAGTGACCCTTTGACATGTGAGTCCCGAGCATGGATGGACACGGCCAGGTGAGTGGCATTCTTTAATTAAAGTGCAATGCCCCTGCCACTGCAAATGAAAGCCTGCAAGTGGGGCAACATCAGCATAAGCAGAGAGAGCACTTTTGCTCAAGAGATTGCTTTCCCTCATGAGATTTACAAGCGAGGGAAATTCCCCTGGAGTCAGTCGAGTCTAAAAGTGTTTCATGTGTGGCTCATTAGGGCATCTTCAACTGACAAGGAAGCACCTAAAAGATGCACCTCAAAGCACGGAGGAGTTTCTGTCTGAGTGGAGAAGGGGATCTTTAATAGCTGCAGGCGCACTTGAACACTCCCCCTTGATTGTACCGTTTTCTAATTAGCATAAAGCCAACATTGGGGATAGCTGCAACGGGGGGCAACAGCGGCAGCTAATTGAATTGACCGTGACATCATAGGGGTCAAAACCTCAAGGACTTCATATGCGTTGAAATCACAATTGAGTAATTTCTCACCTGTTTGGCCCGGACATCCCGACCACACCACATCCTACCACACAGCAGGAACAAAGCCTAATGACTTAATGAGCACCCAGACGGGGGCTCCGTTGCGACACCCACAATTCACAATCCACAGTCAGCCCAGTGTTTGGACAAATGGGGTTTGCGGCAAGAGAGTGGAACTGTCAGGGATGTCAAGGATGTCTGTGCCTAAGACCTGCGCCCGCCAGGTTCCTTTCTCAGCATTAACTTAATGCCTAGCCAAAGACATGACAAGGCAACGAAGTGGAGCCACCCGTTCTATCTGCTCTGCTTCAACTTATACTCTTGCTGCCTCCTGTCGGCTGTCTCCTCTATTCTCGGTGATCTTGTGGTGAACAAGGCCAAACTACTAAAAGCACTTTGGTGGAAAGTCCACCCACCTTCAGGCCAACGACGGCCACACTACACAGCACGCTAAAACAATGGAAACAATGTGCTTTTAGTGGAAACCACAGGACATAAACATGGGGCCGTAAGCCCGCAAAAAATCAACAATAACAACCCGTAGCCAGAGACAGCAAGGAATGCTAATGTCTGTTTAAGTTCCTCTGACACTACAGTCAATACAATAGATTGCTTTAAGAAATATTACAAATCGAATCTTAAGAATTGGACAACTTTCAAATAAATAAAATTAATCTATGAGTCAGAGAAAAACGTCAATAATAATAGGAAACTCTAAAGCATTAACGCAAAGCAATCCAAACATGGAAATATTTATGTATATATGTATCACAATATACAAATTGTAGACGCTTTCGGAGCGAATATATACCTATTTTCTTCATTTTTTACCTACTATATTTCTCCCAGTGTAGATTCAGGCTCTTTGCAACACTTCTTGTTGTGGTTGGACTCCCCTGAACTGCCTCTGAGGATACCAGCAGCACAGCTCGCGTTGCGTGTAATGAGCATGTCCTTGAAACACAATATGTCTGCATAATTTACCTTTAGTCCACATTAGTCCTGGAGTGGGCGGCTCAACACTCTCGACTATATAGTTCTGTAATAGAAGATATTTATGATTGAATTGCACTGAACAGATTGTTAGAGAGTCTCAGCATTAAGGCTGCAACAAAAAATAAAGGAAAACAGAGTGCGAACACTTGGATATTCCTAATGTTTGATATCAGATATGCAACAGAATCTTCCCATATCAATCTCTCAGATTCAGCTCGCAATATCGAGATTTTACATGAATAGCGCGTAGTAACACTCCCTGTGACATCCATCTCGTACACGAATTCAACATACCTTTGCCCCCTGCTAGTACCGTGTATGAGATATCTTGTCGTAAATCATCCAAGCGGCAAACTTTTGCTTTGTGTGGACTCTGGGAACGGTGGGAATTCCATCCATGGGAAAAGATTTCAGACTTTCTCAAAGTAAAAGGTCACGGCGAGTTGAGGAATGTCCTAAATAAGAAAAGTTCATAAGTCCACAGACTGAACAGATTTAAGGCTTTACTTGAAGAATCCTTTATAAGAACACATAACCTTCTCATCGGAAAAATCATTAATATAAAAGAGCTAAAATGCAACCTCAAAATAGCATTTTCCAAATAGAGCTTGAGCAGTTTCCCAAGCACTGACAGGTCACACTTTATTTTCTAGCGATTTTCCAAGCCAATCATCAGCTGATTTGCTCAGCAATCGATTGATAAACCCAATACGCCAAATGGAAAATTAAATAGTTTTTTCATGGCGGTTCGTAGTGTTATTGACAAGTGCTGAGAAGCCTTATAAAAATAGATTCGTTTTTCCTTTATATATTTTGCTGTCTGTTTGGATTGCTCCTTTTTTCTTGGCACATCTTCAAGTTTTCCCTTTGGGCTCTTTTCCAGTAGCAGCAGAAATAGCCGCAGCCAGCTCGGTTCATTGAAATGGGTGATAATTCACCATTGATTGCACTTTGTCGCCAAAGTTTTGTGTGGCGTTGACAACTTTGGCCAACTGCAGTTTGGCCTTTCGTTCAACTCTACTCCGCGCTCGTATGCTCCTGTCCAAATCACTTCATTTCCCCCACTGAAATTTGGTTATTTTTATATTATATCCATCCTTTGTTGTCCTTTTCAGTATCTCTTTCCACAGCCTTGGGCCCAGTCCTATCAAAGCTGCAGGCTAGGAAAAGCAATTAGTTGAGATTTTCCCTTTTTTCAGGCTTAGATTCGACAAGTCGAACAACAGATTGCGGGCAAACAGAGAGAAAAGGATAAAGATACAAGTGTGAAGAGAGAGAGACGAGAAGTTAGATTTTCCCCGCGTGGCCACTAAATCATCTTAAAGGTCCCGATGTCAGCGCGGAAGTGGAGTAGCGGAGGATGAAGCGTTGTCACTTGCACTTGGCAACTTCATCAATTTCCCCTTAATCCTCCGCCAAAGTTAAAGATACCGGCGGATCCTTCTGAAGACTGGCAGCGGCAGCGGCAGCGCGGCGGATACGCAACTTTCCGTTGTGGCAAAGTTTCTAGTGTGTTGTTTGCTGGCGCCATTATTTGACCTGCTTGCATACAATTTCAAACCGCACTCACATACACTATAGTACTATGAGTATACCCTCTCTGAGGCGGCCTCAAGCCAGGCATTCGAGCATGGCGAGCACTTGAATTGCGATGCACCAATTACGAGGAGCATGCTGCCGCTTCTGGGCCGCTTCTGGGCCGCTTCTTGGCACCGAAGCATAACTAATCTTTTGAGATTTCCAATTAAAAGTAAAACAAGCAGCCCAACAACGACCTCTCCCACAACGGCAGACCGACTTGCAAAGATGTTGCAGCCGCCCCCAAGACGAAGCCTCCGGGGCAGCCGGTGAGGGGAATAAGAGTGTTTCATACATTTTACGTGCAAAGTGTCTGAATTAACAAGGACGACAAAGTAGGGGCTGGCAGGAGGCATAGGAGAAGCGGAGAAAGGCAACTTTATAATTATGTTAAGCATGTTTCGCTCAGTGTTGCAGCAATCTTACAATGTTGCAGCTTATTTTCGCAGTGGCGCCCTGTGCCTCTGCCTGTGCCTGTGCACCAGAAGGCACGTCAAAGCTGCAGCGTAGTCCATTTAATAGGCAGGCGTCTCCGATACCTTGAGACTCGAGGGCAGCCCTAATAAACACCCACAAATACTTTTACATGTACGTATACGTATGCGAGTGCACAAAGGAGGTATGTCGATGTGGGCCTAAAGCCGGCTTTGCACTTTGGCTTTTGTGCTTTAAGTTTATTAGGGTATCGCCTGTCACAGCCACCACCCTTTCACCCTTTTCCTCTCTCCTCTGAGTTATGGTTGATATGAAAATTACTTTTACGTCAGTCATATGCAATAGGGTACCTTGTGCGTATGAGTAACTTAATTAGAAAACTTTCCCTTGCTGGCATGAAAATACATACATGCACCCACACACATATAAAACCACACCGGATATGCTCGTGCATAAAGGCGGTGCAAGCAAAGGCCCAATCAAAGTCGAGGAACTGCATCTGCCAGCTATTTAAGCCCTTTGGTTTCTCTGACCTCTTGGGAGTGGCCATGAATTAGCCAGTATACTCCATTTGATGCGCACTGGCCTGTGCCTTGGCCTGAGTCAAAGCGAGGGCTTATTCCCTCTGAGGATAGCTTTTTAGCTTTTGCACCGATAGCAATCGTTTGAAAATACCTGCTTGTCCGCTATGCTCTATTCTGCGGAGTACATTGGCAGCTCTGAAGTATTGTGTTCTTAAAGATCTCTCTACGTCTTCTAAGTCCTGAAGAAAATTTGAATATAGTTGTTAATTCAGCTGTATTAATCAGGCAGAATTACTGAAGCGGCTCCGAAACCGTTCAGAATCGAAAGCTGTGACACCGCACGATACCCTCCTTCCTCTGGTGAAAAGTATCTCAAATTTGCGAGCCCCTTTATATCCATGGACAATAACCGAACAAATCCCAAGCAATCACTCAGAGCATATGGATATATGGATGGCCACACAAGCAGGCAGGCAGACATGGCCATGGCTATTTAATGGGTGGGTGTTTGTGCATACTCGTACGGGGTAGAATCAGTCATGCCAGAAGGGAGATCGCTTCGCGCCATGCCCCATGAACTGCCAAAGCAAATAAATAAACAAACCCAAGAACAATCACAAATAACAAATAACACACAAGGCACATGCTCACACACACACACAAGGAGCAAGGGGTCTGGTGCTCGAGGAACGTTTAACTCAAATCGATTTCAAAGCTTTAAAAAAAAAGAAAACAAAAGAAAAGAACCAAAATCATGAAACAAGAAAAAGGTCCCAAAACTGAAAATCGAAAAGCAGCCAAAAATAAAATGAGAATAAGAAAAACACAAATCCAATGAACAAACAAATGTGGAATCAAGCAAAACATTGGCGTTGGTCAGCACACACAGTTACAGATACAGATACAGATACATATACAAACACACTGACATATGTGGCCGGGGGACAGTGGAAAAGCTTTTACAGTTACAGCTGTACGCAGGCTGCGTTGCGTTCATTTTTTATTAGAAACAAACATCGGTTGACGCTATTGGAAAATGGTGAACATATTTGTCCCTGGACGGCAATTATTGTTATCGTTATTGGCATCGACCCGACAAGGGATCGGGGGAAACGCTGGACAACAGGACAGCAGGCGGATGGCAGACCGATTGGGATGAAATTTATTTCGGGCCGGAGTGCAGCAACAACAAACGAAAATGGAGTAAAGAAAAATGGCAAAATGGCAGCCCAATGGTTGCCTGGTCAGCCAGCTAAAACTCAGTTTTCGGCTCTTCCCAGCAACGTGCTGCAATTTAAGATGACCACCACAATGCAAGGGAAGGTTCTATAGTGGGCCAGAGCCGTTGATAGAGCCGGCTGTATGTTCATAGGCCCCAAGGCCAGCAAGGGAGCTCCAGTCCCTTCGGTTTAGGTTACCCTACAGGCTGAAATTATCTCTCAATGCTTTCAATGTAATTTCATCTGACAGATGCAGATCTGCTACCCTCAATAGCACCGGAATCGCTTCATTCATTCCACTGCACATTCACATTCTACTGCACAACTATACTACATAGTAGTATCTGTCAGCTAGCCAAAGGTAAGCAAACACTAAGGTCTGCCGCAAAATGTTCCGCAGCTTCCTTTTTGGGCCCTTTTTTTGCGGCAGGTGCTCGTAGAAGGTGTCGCTGACTAACTGTTTTCGATCCGCCCTCCGTTAAAGACCACACATGAAAGCCCCCCCCACATTAGGGACCGTGTTTCGGTCTCGATGTCGATTTTCGAATCCCAGATTAAGGATTCCACGCCCTGTCCACCTAGTACTTTACTCTGCCATTCACTTGTATAGAATTTTTTGTTTGTTTGCATCTTTAGTCTTTTCTCGTAGTTTTTGTTCTTTCTTTTGACTTTTGTTGGTTTAGTGTGTGGGCGTCTGTGGCCCAAGCTCTGTCCCCCGTCCCCCTTCCCATTGTTGTTTCTGCAAATTGTGCGGTCTGTTGTTTTTGTTACCATACAAAGATAGCATTCAGGACGAGACCTGCTGCAGACCAGCCACTAGACCAACCACCAGACCATCCCTCCAGACCATCCCCCCGGATCAAGACTGTCCGAATCCAGATGAGGGCCTAGGCAAAACAATGGCGTTTGTTTGTTCTCCGTTGCCCAGATTCTCTAATCAGTTTTGTAATTGTTTCAGCTTGTTTTTTTGGCTTTGGTTTGTCGTTCCTCAGTTCCTCAGTGCCTCCGTTGCCTGGCTACAGTTGTTGGGTCAGCTGAGGGCACGGCTGCTTAACCCTAAGCTGCCATTCCCACTCCAGCCCCTCATATCCTTTGTTATCATTCTGGTCGGTTTGAGGGCTCATAAAAGACCTTCGCTTTATGGCTGGGAATTCCCAGATTTGTTTTCCAGTGCCAGCTTTAATGAAAACACTTTTGATTATGAATTCCAAACTGTTGAGGAGCTTTCATGATCTATATAAGTATAAAGGATGTTTAAAACTAATTAAAATTCAAATTTGTTAGAAGCTATCGCGCAAACATATTTATTATGATAATAAACGTGGACTGCCGATGAGTTTTTGCTATGCCATACTATACATACAGATACAGATACAAATAATCATAAACAAAAACATATTTACACATGCTTATGGTACATTAAAGGTGCAGCGTATCGTAAGAATATATACATAGCCCACAAACATCTACACTTTTCTATTCTTCGCATTTATGTCGTAAAATACCTTGAACGCTGTTATAATTTGATTCATATTTGAACACGTACATTACTATTTTAACTTGAAGACGTCTAAATTAGATCAGATCCTCATATGGTTTTAAAACTAGCTTTTGAAACCAATCCTGATCGATATCAGAGGAACCCCAAGCATATGTATGTTGAATGCAGTATTGAGATACTTAACAAAAAATGATGTGCTGCATGGCACTCGTCTATATAAAGGTTTGAAGTCCATTCAATTCCCTTGACCCTGGACTTCTGGGGGTCATGAAATTGCTCGGAATTCGTAATTAGGCGGCTCCTGGTGCAGGCAGCTTTAATGAGGTGGAGGCTCGGCGCCTATGCAAATATTTATTTATGTGTGCATATCATTCAGCAGAAGTCTGGGGCGGCCGAACGCAGTTAATTTTGAGCTCCAAATTGAAAGAAAAAAATGCTGGGGAAAGGAGAAATAAATAACATTGAAGCGGGCAGTACGCGTCTGTAATTAAGGTCAGACCTTGGTTCTCTTTCACTCAGTATCTCCCTCTACCTCTTTATCTCTCTCTCCCTTCCCCCCTCGCTCTCACTCTGTCTGACAACCGCTTGATTTTGAGATAAATTGGTAAAGAGCTGGAAGGCCCGATTTGATAAATAAGTGATGCCGCCGCTGCCACCCACAGTGACAGCTCCTGCTGCAGGCAGATTCCAGTTGTTTTGCATTTTGGCTTTTGTCTCGCTCTCTTTCTCACTGCCTCTGCCACTACCGCCCTCCCTCACCCGAGGCACTGCCCCCCTTCCTGTTCATGGGATTCTGTTTGTGTTTCGCGTTGAGTTGTTGCCCTTTTGCCGGCTCTCGTTAATTGCTGAAGGACGAGCGTATAATTGCGGCAATCCTGTCGGGGGTACCACGCCCTCCCACGACCAAGACCAATCCCCTCTTCTCCCCCCACCCTACGCTCGATCCGGGGCAAAGAAAAAATGCAAACGGAAAATAAATAAATTAAATTTCTGTAAATGTGTGCTGGAAAAGGTCATTTCGTTGAACTGAATGCGCCGCATTGCCATTCAATTTCGAAGGACGATCTCATATATATTTGATGATGATGATGATGATGTACGGATCAGACGCGAGTTTCTACATTTTCTCGCTAATGAATTTTAACGCATTTTCCGGGCCAGCCCACTCTCCTCCAGGGAGAAACCCTTTTCGGCGCGAATCGACTCACTTCTGTGGCACATTCAAAATTACATCGCATTACGAAAATTAACCTCAGACTTAGCAACGCAACGAACGCCTTTTTATGGCCAGACAACACGTAAATGGGGCTTTGGACTTTTTAATTTCTTGCCCCATAACATTTTTTGATGTGGCCTGGACGGTGTGGTGCCACGTTTCCGCGGCACCCTGAATGCTAATGCGACAACATAGCCGCGATTTTTAATTCCTCCGCTTCCATGTTCGCAACTGCCGCGCTTTTATTTCTCATAATTTATGCAGCCATGGGCTTGATTTAAAAATTATTTATTTCCCCTGCCACTTATAATTACATTTACAGCTTCCACCTGCCTCTGTCTGTGTCGTGTCTCTGCACGGGATCCCGCCCCTGGCCTCCATCAATATGTTTAATGTGAACTTTTGAATTAATCACATTTAAGCATCGAGCCATTGCGCATCGATTTAGTTATTAACACGTGTGGTGTCCACAGAAATCGACGCCAGAATACATATGGAAATAGCATTAAATGTGATTTGAAAGGAATGTGTGGTAATACAATAATTAAATTGCCAGTTGATTTTCAATTGGTAAACTCAATAGCCGTTCTTTCGAAACAAAATTGTAAATGTTAAATAAGCATTGAATCGGAAGAGAATTCTCTAAAAATTTGCTACGTTAGAACAAAATTAAAGGTACACGTAATATAATTGGAATCTCCAAGAAACATACTAACGGTGAAGCTAACTATGGTTTGATATTCGTTTTCAAAGTATCTATGGGAATCAATCGGCTGCTAAGTTATTGCCTCCACTGGAGTAGAGGTGCAAGTGAAAGGCAGTGAAATGAATTTGAAGCTGTCCTGCGTCTTGATCCCGGAGGCCGCACATCATTAAATCGCGTTCAGTGGCTACCGCTGCAAAGTTGGGTGCCGTTCGATTCCGGGCTGCCGGCTACCCCACCACAGTTTGTCACTTTGCCGCAACTGCCCCGAGGGCTTCGGCAGCCAAAGAGACCGGAGAGACCAGTCCCATCGAAAGGACCAAAGAGCGAGACCGACCTAAGCTGCCAAAGAGTTATGCTATTACATTTCTCAGCGTGTTTTTCCAAACGTTTCTTTTTTCCGCCCTTTCCCCATTGGGTTAGCCTTTGCCCCAACAGCTGCCACTTCAATTACATAAAATTCACATTATTGGATGGCAGCGTATTTGAGGCGAGAAGGCGTAAAAGAGTTTTTAAATTAAAGGCCAGAGGCTGCTCCTTCCGTATCAGCGGCCATTGCGGGACATTGCGGTGCCAGAGGTCAGATTGATGGCCAAGCCCGCTCTGACACAGAGGCAGAGGTCCGCAAACATTCCGGGACTACTACTGCTCCCCCAGTGCGAAGCACTGATACGGGTCGAGGCATGCAGATGCAGAGATACATCGGCCAAGCGTTGCCAAATGAATGCCAGAGGCCAAAGCAATCGACATGAACGAAGAAAAAACACCGAAAGAAGTCAAACATCCAACAACAGGCAAAAACAAGAGACAAAAAAGCTTTGGGGAAAACAAAGCCGCTTATAATTTGCATGACTGGACAGGGAGCTGGGAAGAAACTGGGTACGGTACTGGACCAGGGCCAGGGTTGCCTACACAGCTCGCTTAAAGTTGCCACGCTTTTCGCCCATTTACCGTTAAAATTTAATGTCCGCCACTTGGCCGGGGGTTAGCGCTGCCAACCGTTTTCGCCATTTTCTATCCAACGCAGACAACAGAAAAACACAAACCGGACCAAAACAGGGAGGAGACCCTATTGCGGGCGCATTGCAGTTGAACAAAAAAAACGAGGGGGAACGTTGTGAGTTGCTGCGGACACCGCAACTCTACAGTTATACCCGATACTAAGTCAGTATGGCTCTCCTCCGGCAGACGCCGCTAATATTAAACGACACGACAAAGAGTGCGTGCGAGAGAGACAGAAAATCAGTCTGAGCGTGACGTCGGGCGCTGCGTAGCCACTAAAAATTGATTTGTTCCTTTTGGCTACAAAAATGATCCGATCTGATCCAGATTCGGCAACCAGATAGATATGGTCATTCTCTATGATTCTGCGTTTTTAGTTTACTCGAATTTGCAATATTGTGGATGCAACAGATTTTCGTCCTTTGTGTGGGCGGAAGGGGGTGGGGCGAAATTTTGAGATATACGTTTTATAGTGAGATCTAACAGGAGTGCGGATACCAAATTTGGTTACTCTAGCCTTAATAGTCTCTGAGATTTATGAATATCCCCAGATCTGCATCCTTTGCGGGGGCGGAAGGGGGTGTGGCGAAATTTTGAAACAAACTCGTCTCGGTCCGATATATTAGGAGTGTGGATACCAAATTTGGTTGCTCTAGCTTTTATAGTCTCTGAGATCTAGGCGCTAATGTTTTACTCTAAGCAAAGCCGCCTATGCTACGTGTGTGTTAGAGAGAGACAGGGCGAGAAAAAATGAAATTGTTTTCGTGATGCTGGCTATAATAATAATACGATCCAATTCAGATTCTGCAGTCTAAAAGATATGATCATTCTCTACGATTCTGCGTTTTTGGTTTTATCGTATCTTTAAAAATGTGGATGCCACAGATTTTCGTCCTTTGTGGGGGCGGAAATAGGCGGGGCAAAGTTTTGAAATATTTTTGTAGCAGTGACATATCACAGAAGTCTGGATCCAAAACATCGTTGCTCTAGCTCTTATAGTCTTTGAGCATTAGGCGCTGAAGGGGACGGACAGACGGACAGACGGACAGACGGACGGACGGACAGACGGACGGACGGACAGACAGACATGGCTCAATCGACTCGGCTATTGATGCTGATCAAGAATATATATACTTTATAGGGTCGGAAACGATTCCTTCTGGACGTTACACACATCCACTTTTACCACAAATCTAATATACCCCAATACTCATTTTGAGTATCGGGTATAAAAAGCAAAAAAGGGTACGTACTTTTTGTGTGTGTTTTTCGAGGGAAAACAATTAAATCAGAATGTCTGCTAAGCTGCGTTGAAAATTGTTTCCCGAAAATTGAGAATATACATTCTGTTCTGTTGTTGTTTTTTTACAGCTTTCGGTGAGGCCACGAGAAAAGTTTGGTTCGAGAAAATATGCTTCGCTTGGCTTGGTGACGGCTCCCGGAGTTTAAGGCAGGCCCATTCCACACAATTAGGCGCAATTTGCATGATAAACGTGCCATCAAACCAAGCCACAAAGAGCATGTTTGAGTGCCGCATATGTGTGGCAGAGGGGGAGATTGTGTACGAATATGTGGGCCGGGGGAGGGGGGGTCACAACAAAAGTTTTACATGTCCTGGGTGAGGAAATCTTTTTGTGTGTGCTTCCACTTAAACGCTTTCGAATGAAGTTTCACGCGTAAAAGCCATAAATAAAAAGACACACATTCCCCACATTCAGGGGTATACTCTCTCTAAAGGAAGAACGGATGCGTGTGTGTGTGTGTTTCTAACAAATCTGTAGGACAACGCCCAATGCCATAGCGAAGACTGTCAGCCACGCGCTCCCATATGAAAAACTCATTTAACTCATAAATTATGCACTAAAAAACAAATAACTCATCATTTTTATGCGTTCGTACAACTTGGTGAACACTGTGAGTGCCTTTGTGCGTGTTGGCCTGTTGGTGTGAGTGTGAGTGCGAGTGTGACTTTGAGCGTGGCCTGCATTGTGGGTGACACTTGGTCCATAAATACACTCGTGCAAAAATGTTGCTAGACAGAGTCGTAAAACAGAGAGGAGCGAAAACTTTGAGGCAAGCTATAAAATCCTTGCAGCCCCAGCGCAGGGCGAACTTTAAGTGCGGAAGTGGGCGGGCGGACAAGGTCACAGGGAAAACTAAACGATTGGTAATTGAAAATCGTAATTCCGAGTACTTAAAGTTGAGACAGGCACAAGAAGAACCCCTTGGCAGAATCGGTTGATATTCGTATCGAAACTATGTCCCACCCATTAGCCAAAGCTGCTCTTCTTTTCTCTTTGGGGGATGCAGACTTTTCGTTTGTCTGATGTCATAGTACGCTTTCTGTGAGTACGCTTTCTTCCAGAACCAGAAAGCGTCAGAGGACTACCGACGAAGTCCATTATATAGTAGAAAAGGAAGCGCTTGAAGATTTAGCCCCGGGATGCTATGAAGCCCCAGCTGTCGCTACGAATATTTTGGCTTGTGCGTGGAGACGCGCTGATCGGGCTGCGAATGATGTATTGCTGTACTGGGATGTATGGGAGCTTTGCTTTACATATCGGGGACATAAATATAAGCACACTCGAACACGCGTCTTGGGGCGGGGCGGACAGGGCGGCCATTTAGCAGTATTTAAAATTTATGACTCGACTATTAAGTGCGTATTAACTGAATGCTTTGTGCATTCCATAAACTTGACAAACACTCGCCTCGCCTCACAAAGGCTTCGAGCGCAAGGCCTTACCCCTCCCCCCACACAGATTATGGGCCAAGAAGGGAAACCAAAGGAAGTTGTGGGGATAGGGCATATCGTATGACAAAGAACTCAAACTCGCAACTTTTGCCGCTTTTGTAAAAATTGTTGCCACTCTCGTACAGTCACTCACTCATTCGACCGCCCCGCCCTCTCTCGTACAGGGTAAAGTTGCGGCAACATGGCTGCCGCAAAAGTTTGTGGCAAAAGTTTTTGGAAAAAGTGCAAGTTGCCTTCTTCTCTGTTACCTGTACGATGCGATTGAGAGATTTTTTACGACTACGGAGCTCGTGGGAGGGGAGCAGAAACAGGTCCAATTGGAGCAGAATTGCATTAGCTAATCAAACGGCTGGCTAGCTGACTGGATGCCTGGCTGGCGATGACTGTCCACTTGTCAACGGAAAAGTGGGGAGTGATTAACGCATGAGAGAGCGCGTGCATGCCGCTTTGCTAATTAGTCCCTAGAATCCTTCTAATACGATTACGACGGCTCTCTTTTCACTTCCACATACACATATCCGTACTTTGATTCCGTGTCGCATCCTGGGAGTGCGGTCAGCTTTGTCTAATGAACCGCACATTAGAGGCAGTGGCAGTGGCGGTCGACAGCGATCCGCATCATGGAAGGAACGTAAAGGAAATGCATGGCCTTTGCCAGTCTGCCAGTCTGCCACCCTGACTTATTGGCATTTCTTTCAAACGCATTTAAAGCGCGCTGCCTGACGGCCTTCCCTGCCCTGCCCTGCCCGCAACCCGTCTGAGCACGAGTGGGATTCTCTGGCTGTCGACGATGCTGCAACCCTGCCGCTCTATGCTGCCTGCCGGGTTGCAGTTCAATTGAATTTCAGTGTAAAACTTTAGCAGCCTGCTATCACACTCAGACCTCGGTAGGAGCACCAGCAACCGCCGTGGCAGAGCCGTCGTGTACTCGCATTTCAATTCTTTTATTTGGTGAAAAAGTTTTCGCTCTCACCCGGATCCCGACCCACCCAATCACATCCCAACCGCAGCGGGTGGTCGGCCCCTGGCTTGTTGTGCCGCTTCATCGACTACGTTTGGTAATTTGCTTTATGTTCGCTTGCTTTGGCTCTCTTACTTAAAATAAATTAGAAATTATTGGAGCATTTTGATGCTTCAGCTCGGGGGCGGATGGCGGTGGCCCCCGTCGATTGATTTTGCGTTTGGTTTGCTCATAAATTCTTAATCAGCATAGGTCCAATTTCCGTCCAGCTGAAAGTTTTACCATACAAATACCGGTGTATAGAGTTTTGGCATATGAACCAGTAAAAAAACCAAAGGACGAGAATGAAAAGATACTAGCCTTATCCTTGTTAATGCCGATTGATCTGGCTGGTATCTCTTTTATACTCTACTATTGCATCCGTTTATATATATTAGGGAATATAGAGGGAATATGGAATATGGTCCATTCGTTTTATTGTTATATATTTTGATTCAACGCTGGCTGGGAATGGGCTACAAGTTTCGATGGGTTGACAGCAGATTTTGCAGCCTCGAAGGCCTACGCCACAAATTTTGGGTGGCACATTAATCGCTGGGCAGCTAACGGGCTATGCGAAGGGTTATATTATCCCAAAGATAATATTTTGCCTTTGAGGTTATGCTCCCTGCTCATTGATTGATGCAGTTATGCGTGCAATCAGCTTAGTGGTTGGGGTTATGAATGGGCTGATTCTGCTTGGTGCTGCGATAACACAACAATTTCCGGTAACTGGTAAGGAGTCTTCGACTCCTTAATTATAATTCAAATTAATAAAGGAAACTTTGTACCCATCAATCGCTGGGCAGGTGATGCGTGTGCTTTTCTGGAGATATTTATGTAGTATATAAATCATTTGACCTCCACTTACTGTAAATAGAGCTTTGGTCTGAGGAATCTTTTCTATTTTCTTGTCAATAAACGGGTACTTACCTAGTCGTTAGTACTTTCTGATTGACCACGATCATCTCTACTAAAACTCTGGAGAACTGCTTCTGATACAGCTTCAACTATATCGTAAAAACAAAGCTTATTGCAGATGTATCGTACTGACCCTACTGTATCATCTAGTCTAGCGAGTAAAAGTAAAAACATATTGGATTCCCCTGTATTCATTGAAATTTAAGGCTCGCCACACCGTCTTGCCCCACGTAGCTACGCCACTGAGTGGATAGTCCTACGATTATTCTAGCGGACCCTAAGGCATCGGGGATCATATACGGGTACACGTAGATTTTCTTGGTCCCTTTTAATTATCGGAATCGTGTTCGAACCTTTAAGTGGTTTCTATTTTTAATTGAATGTGTTTGAACATAAACTTATAAAACAAAAGGCATGAAATTACCTGTTATAAACTTATTTTCCAATTTACGCATCGAACATGTTTCCATTGAAACAAATTTTACGGTTTCATCGTACCTTGAATTTTTTTAGCTATATTTTGTAGCGAAAGTTATCATAGAAGCCGAGCACAAAATTGTTTTGCGAGATTGGGGTAACAGCGTTTCCAGTGGCAAAGTTTTGCAGCACAATTAAGCAGAAGAGAAGCCCCAAAGTCCTGGCTCTCGTATTGCTCCAGCCGAATTGGAGCAGAAATTACGCTCATGACGGCCCTTGGCTCTTGTTATTATGTGGGTGGTGTCTGTGTGTGTGGGTGTGTTGGCGACTGCAATCAATAGCAATTGTTATGTTTGTGTCGGTGGTAACTGGCATCATGAATGTCATACCCCCCGCCCACCCACTCTGCATCGCATCTGAAAATGGCGAGCACAAAATCAGACTGCATGCCATAGACCAATTTGTATTTGCGTAATTAAGAGGATAGCCACTGGTCTCCTGGTGTGGTCCTGCCCTAATGGACGTCGATGTCTGCGATTCTAATTAAGACAATATACACTTAAGCTACGTCCAAAAACGGATGCGGATTGTCCGCCGCGAGTCCTGCCCTTTAAACGCATCCCGGCTGAGCGACAACTCTAACGGCGTCTAAGTCCGCTCTCAAGCATCCTTCGAAAGTTAAGGAACAAGTTTTTCCCACCTACACCAGCCTTGCCCCCGTTTCGTGTTTGGCCACTGAAGCATTCTCCCATTGCGGCCGCAATAACACTGAAAAAATAGTAATAGTTAGCTTAATTTCTTTGCTCCAGTAGTTTTTCTTGTCCTTTCTGGAGAACTCTCTCTCTCCAGCTGAAACAGAAACAGAAACTGGGACTGGGACTGCAAATGCAACTGCAACTTCTGCCACAACTGGCATCCCATCCCATCCCATTCCACTCTTTCTTTCCAGTGAAAGCACACCGCAATGAGTTTGATAATAGTTTCAAGTTATTAACATTAATTTTTTCCTCTTCCTCCTCCACCCCTTAGTTTTTCTTCTCTGCTCTTTCAGTTTCTCCGCACCATGCAAGGAGGATTTAAGTCGGTTTATCATTGAAAATGTTCGCTAAACTTTTTGCATAAATTATTCTCATGATAATGCCTGCATTAATGAGCCTTTAGAGCTAATTAGCCCTACCGCAAACATTCAAATTCGTTTCTTTTGTGAACTCTTGGCATATGATAATTCTATTGCGAATCTAATCAACTGCGTTTGCGGTTCAGAGTTTTTATCGGGAGCTTATTAATTCGTATTAGTGTAGGATTCTAGTAGATGCAAGGACCCAAAGCTTCATTTTGTCAGATTTAGGTGGACTTCAAGCTGGGTGGACTCCAAGCGAATCTTACAAAGTAAAGCTTTAATTTCAAAGCTTTCATACAAATCTTTGTTTACAACCGGATAAAATTCGTTGATTTACGAAAAAGCTTTTACGCTTTTAGCAGTACATATGTATGTGTATGTTCAAACACACACAATTGACTACAAGCTTTAAAGCTTTCCAAAGGAGTTTTATCTACCGTTAGATTAATGTAAAATACATCACGCTTTATGTTAAATGTAACGATACCTACAATATTACATGTGTGTAATATTCTTTAATTTTGTATTGTTTTTATTTAAAAAAAAATATAGTATCACAATTATTTGTAATTCGCCAATCTAATAGAACATTTCTTAATTTGACGGGTAACATTAACAGTTATTTGAAAATTTCGATGGAAAAGCTCTTAAAACAGGAGCAAACTGAAAATTATTCCCTATGCCTATACTGTATGTATGTACATACATATGTGCAAGCATGTTAATCGAAAAATAAAAACTAATTATTTGTCCTGTCATGCTGCAGTGGAGATTACGGTCAGATGTGACACATATATCCATATGTAAAGCAGATGACACACTCATTTATAATCCCACCACGTGCAAGCCACGCTGAACCGGACATTGCTTTCCGTGGAACTTCTAGTTCCCTGGAATTGTTTTGGTGCTATTTTCGTCTCTTTCTCTGGAACTTTTGTGCACTCAGCATTTATTATTAACCAACAAGATGTGGTGTTAAGCGTAATATACGATGCGGTTATATTTTCCGCACTTCGTGTTGAATATATGGCTCAGAAGTTAATGCGCTTACCTTAAACAAGAGACAACATACAACAGACAAGCCCCCTGGCTGGTCTAATACCTCGATTGACATACAAACTTTGGCAATCTGGTCAGTGGATTATGGTACAGAAATGATGCCAAAAGACCGACCATCAGACCAATTGAATTAATCGCATTAAAGTTCGGTGAATCATACGGGAAAAGCCGCTCATGGACGTCAATAAAAGTTGGTCAATTAGCAAACGCTTTGCTGGGGTTTTCAATTCCGACTTGCATCCCTATCCCTCCCTTCTTTGGCAGAGGGAAAGCCACAGTCACAGCACAGCAAAAGTCGATTCAAGTTGTCACATCAAGTTTATTGTTTATTGAAATATCGGATATTCTTGTATGATTTTGGTGTATAACTACATGTATTAACTTGTATATAGTCTTGATAACATTAGGTTAAAACATTTAAAAACGTTTAATAGATGCTCTGTCTGGTAACTGGCTTTAATAGATCTCAATTGAAAAGTTCTGCTTAGGTTGTAGGCCAGTTTGCTTGGCTTGGCTAAAACATATGTGGACGTTTTTATCCACCTAACCACATATAAAACTTACACACTTATTATCATAGAATGCTTACATCAAAGATAGAATGAAGCTTAAGTCTTTATAGTTCTTGGGAGCAAATTACAAATGTACACATTCAGATATACATATACTACAATATATGTACATATACCAGGATATACATGGGATGCCAGAAATGTACACAGTTTTCAGTTTTCAGTTTTCAGTTGAACATTGTAACCATTGAACAAACACCGAATTAAACACTCTGTCGATTAATTAATGTTGCCTCTCCACGCTGCGGATCACAAAATTCATCATCTTATCCAAACGATCGAAAGTTCACTTTTAAAGCAGAACTCTGTCCATTCAATACACAAAGTATTTTATTTGCACACGATTGTCGATTATCTTAACATAATCTATGGGACCCCCATCTCCGACTAGCGAAGTGTGGATGAGGCTCTCTTATGTGTCTACAAATGTGTGGGATCCCCCTTCAAAATACGTACTTTCCTATTACTTACTTTGCCAGATCTATAATCTATACTCAATCAGGTAGCTCCAATTTCTCAAATATCCCCCTATACAGGCATGTTCTCAATTCCAGCTTTTTGGAAAACCTTTTCCTAGCACTTCGCATTGAGAACATCTCCGATTTAGAGTCGTTGATTCAAGATTGTTAATATTTCACCCATTGTTTAAGTGTTTTCAATAATCTTGTGATTTCAGTTGCTAAGCAAACTCTTAACACATGTACATAAACATACACATATACATATATACGGGTAGGTACATACATATAACTAACATTAATCGGAGGTCTATAGATTTGTACCTTCGCTGATCTGCCTCGTTTCGCATTCCATTGCCTGAGCCTGGGCCTAACCGTTCAGATATTGTGAAATATAACCTTTACCTGTCTATCTGCTGTCTATCTGGGTATCTGTATATTTAAATATAACATTCATACGAGTATGTATATGGAACATCTATAACTGTTTGATTAGGAAAATATATGTATTTAGGTATCTGTTCTTTGCACTGCACTTTTCCTGCCGACAGCCACACATTCGGTGGACTGGTGGACTGCTGTACCTGCTCAACGATTCCTGATGCGGTCTTTACAAAAATAGACTAGGCTACAAATATATTTGGATCTCTCTCTCTCTCTCTCTGATATGCTGTACAATAAATATGTATCTGGTTCACCCCCGATTATAGACGCCTGCCTGGCCTAAACTTAAATTTGGGAATGCAACTTAAGGGATATAAATACTTATCAGACTCAAATCTTAATGATATAATATACAGAGTTAGCTTATTAAATGATGTTGAAATTAAACGTAACTAAAGGGAAACAACCAAATTTCGTATATGTACGTTTCTTACAGATCATAAATGTTAAGCTACTCGCTTGAATTAATCATTATTCTAACGTTACTTATTAGATTACTTTTAAAGATAAGTGGCTGAACCTATATGGCTGAAGAACATAACTAAGGGAGAAATCAATGGAAAACTCAGCTCGTATTTGTATCTTAGAGATACAATATAAAATGTACAAGCGTCTTCGTATTTCAGTATTAATTAGGCCATAAATCACGCACAGCGGGTTGCATGTAAATGAGTCCACACATGCCACCCTCATACCTCCCTCAAGCCTCTCACGCACCCACCTATCCATTCATCCAGTCATCCATAAACAATGCCTCTTACTCCTACTTGCCACTCGAATCGCGTAGGGAGCGAGTGGATGGCAGGCCACGCAGTCCCTTCTCCAATTTGTCAGCATCGCCGGCAGAGAAGCGGAAATTCACGGCCTGGCCCTGTCCCTGCCCCTGGCTCACGCCCAGCAGAATTGGCCTTGAGCCACGTCGCGGTCCTAGTAGCTCCACACTCTCTTCCTCGTCCCTGCCATAACCGGCAATGGCGGCAGCTGCCGCTGACACTGGAATCGGAATCGGGTTCGGGGTCTTGGCTGGGGGCGAGTACTCTGCGGTTGCCTCCGACAACCGTCGGTACTCTCCGCTGCGCGAGTGCTGCAACTTCCAGGAGGCGCGTCTTGTGGTGGCCACACTAGCCACGCTCTGGCTGCTACTGCTGCAGTGCACTGAGGCGCTGGTGGTCAGATTGCCAGTGCTCTGCGAGACCACGCAGCTGTTGGAGCTGGAGCTGCTGCTGGATATGCTCGAATTGCTACCACTTGCGCTGCGCCGAACGCGCTTGGATCGCTCCTGGGACAGAGGTGGGCCCTCAACAGGCGGCTGCTGGGCAGCCATCTGCTCCTCCGGTGTCAGCAGGCTGTCAGTGCTCTTGCAACAGCTGTGGTGGCTGCCCGAGTGCTTCATGGTCCAGCGAAAATCGTTAGAGTTCTCGTCGTCCAGTGGCGGATAGATGCGTCCGGTACTCGACCCTCCCGTCGGCCCAAGCAAACGCTCCTTGGAGCTTCCTAGAGTAGGATCTGCCGGGGATATGCATTCGTCGATGGTATTGAGTGGCGATATCTGGAGGGTCTGCTTCTGCTGCAGGAGCTCCATTTCGGTCTTGATGGCCGGCTCGATGCCCAACAGGCCCAGGACCAGGCGCGGATTGGCCAACACGAAGCGCTCGAATGTTGGGAAGTCGATGCGGTAGAAGTCTGTCTGGGAGCTGCGGTTGGCCGTCGTCCGATTGTGTTCGCCGGCGGCTGCTGGTGTTTCCGGGGATGCCTTTTCCGACTTCGAGCTGGCCGCATTACTGCCCGGCAGCTGCACATCTCGACCCCAGACCTCGGGCGGATGCGAGGAGCTCCTGTAAATAGGCGCCACCTCCGGTGCACCATTAGACAGGTGTCCGCCTTTCAAGTCCAACCCAGCTGGATCATTCAGGCCCAATCCGGACCGATTACCGGCCCCTGCGCTGATGTTCGGAATGGAGCGGGCCGGCGGAAATTTCAAGGAGCTGTGCGAGTTCATGGCCGTGGAGGTGAAGGCCATCTCCTGCAGCGCGGTAATCGCATTGCGAACCTCAACGCTCAGCTGCGCCACGTCCTGGTGCAGGGTGGAGACCTGTGAATCCAGCCGCTCCAGCGATGGCCGCTTGGCGACCCCCGACTCCTCCCCTTCTGTGTCTGGCTCCTCGAAGGAGCCTCGGTCCAGGCTGCAGGCCGCATTGAGGTTCCGTTGCCGCTTGTTCGTCTCCCGTAGCGTGATCAAAGAGCGTCCGCGCTGGTGCAGCCGCTGGTTCCGTGGACTGCTCATTCCCAGAAGTGGGGATCGTGTGGCATGAAGCGGTGAAGCAGTACTTACGCTGTGCAGCGGCGAGGGTGTAGCACCACCGGCTCCTCCGCCCGGACCTGCATCATTTTCCTTGTCTGCTGGTCCCACTTCGCCCTCCTCGCGGTTCTCGTCGTCCTCGCTGATGCTGGGCAGCGGGAAGGATGGCCCGATGTCCGAGTCCTGATTCTCGTAGCCCTCGCGCAGGTTGTAGGTCAGGTCGTGCTGGATGTCATTGGCGAACTGCTGCTGGTATTCGGGGTACAGACGAAGCACCTCCACCAGGCCGCCCATGTGAATGCACTTCAGATCGCAGTAGGTGAGCGCCTGTAGATACACAGAGGAGAAGAAAGACAGAAAGTTAGTCAAAAGCCGTTTGCCGCTAAACGATTATGCACTTGGATCTGAGGGTTTCAGGGGGGGATCTGTATCTGGAGTGGGGTCTGGGTCCTGGTCTTAGTCTGAGTCTGAGCCGGAGGCGTGGAAGCTGTTTAAACCCATGAACAAGATACAAAAGCTGAAGCAGCGGGAATGCGGGGTAGCAAGGTGTGTATTGAATCACAGTGAAAGTCTGCCTCACTCATGACAATGCAGAAACAATGGTAAGAGAAGAGATGCTTCTTTTTGCCACCCGTCATTTCAATTTTGAATGATGAACGCATTCCTAAGATATATTTCCTTCTATAGTTTCAACTGTACTTTTATCTTTGTGGAGGTATACTAGTAGGTAGCTTAATGTTTAACCTTTGACGGGGTATTTCACCATTCGACTACTCCGCCTTCCACCAGGCGCACATTTTAATGTTGACGCCTTGCGGGTTGTATTCTTTACAAACTTAAGAGCGCCATCTTGGCGTTTACACACTCTCGCACACACAATCAAACAAACCAGCACCCACTCGCAGTGAAAGGGGGGAACGCTTAAGTATCACTCATACGACCCGTGCCCCGAGAGATGTTGCCAACACGAAGTGGCGCCTACAAGGGGCGCACGGCGGTGCTGGCAGCTGGTGCTGGCTTGTGCGAAAACATACCCAGAATGTCTGCACTTTATTTTCTCGGGGCAGACATGCAAATAAACACGAGATAAAAGCAAAGGTAAGACTAAACAAGAAGAAAAGGCCATATTTGGAGACCGAAAATTGGAATACACTTGCAGGTCGCTCGATTAGGGGCTTAGCTATTATGGATCCAGGAGAATCCACATTCTGATAAACAACCTTTTCTCATAGAAGGTTGGGAAGTCTTCCTTACAGCCACTATAACCATTGGAAAGGGTATACGAACCATAGTAGGAACGCCAAGGGCCAAAGGACAAGAAGGTGGCAACGCATCCACGTATTTCTCTTTCTCTCTTTCTTTTGAAACTATGCAAAATTAAACATTCCTCAACTAATTAAGCTACAATAAAATTCGAAATTCTTTGTTTTAATCATTTTACAGAGACTCGGGCCCCTTTCCAAGAATACGCCGACTACCAGACTGGAGAGGGGGCCAATTAATTAGGCGTGAATCTTTAGTAACCTGAACCGCCCCAAGATTATTGCCATAATTTAGATTGGAGGGAAGGCGGGGTTAGGGCGGTGTAAAAGCATTTATGCCCCATTGACCTTCTGCTTGCACAAAAGGAAAGAATTCTCGGTAAAGTGTAAACTGTGCTGTGCAACCCTGTTGAACCGCAACCGTCAGGCCGCCGGACCCGAGCGATACCACCGGGAGGATGGCGTTTTTAGACTCTGGACGCAACACGATAAAGTTTATGACAAGCGTGATGAAATTGCACTCGATTCAACACACAATTTAATCTTTAAAGAACTCTCTCACAACAATAAAAATATAATTAAAGGGCAGACTGAAACAGTCGAAGGAGCCGACCGTCTAAGAGGGCTATAGACAATTATTCCACGCTTGCTTCATTGCAGAAAACTTCAGGCTAATACTGGGAAAAAAGATAGAGAGACTATTGGCTGGAGCTAGTTCTTAACTATCATTCTCTCTTTCAGGGAAAACCATTATAAGTTGATGGAAATCAAAAGGAATAGTGTCCAGATGTAACCATAGGTTAGTGGAAAGATCAATTCGGACTGGAAAGTTTTTCTTTTCTTCTTTCTCTTTACCATCAGTGAAACAGCGGTCGCCATTCATTGGAGTTCGCCCTCTAGTTTGAGAACTAAACCAATGAAAGGTATATGAATAGATTCTATTTAATTACTGCATATCCCTCACAACCACAAACATCGCTCCCTCTTTTTACATACGGTCACAGTCATGCTGCCACAGGGATACAGATCCCCTCCCCCACATGAAGCGTCATAAGCATTTGAATAGCAAGGAAACTGTTACTTACCTTTATATCGCTGCTGCTGCGGACGACAACATCCTGGCCAGCGCTGTTGGTGGTGGCCGTCATCTGTCCATTGCTTGTGGCCACCAGATGCACGTTGATGTCGGAGCCGACCAGGTCGCCCTTACCTGTGGAGTTAGCGAGAGATTGGTTGAGAGAGTGGTAAAGGTCAGACGCATTAATCGGGGCCATATCCAGCTACAGGCAAGGCCAGAGTCCCAGCAGAATCAATGAGCATAAAAATAGAGCCTGGCTTTTGTCGAGGGGGCCCGAAGTTGATTTCAATGTCAATGTAAGAGTGGATGACGAGGACGATGTCTGCCTTGAATGAATAAACAACCAGATGACTCCCTGCGCCATAGTGTCAGTGGAAGGCGGCCAGGGGCACGGCCAAAGAGCCTGACGTGAATGAACTGGCAAAAGTTCAATAAACGCCCAAAGTCGAAACACAAGCAGAATGAAAATTTGTCATTTATAAGAACCGATGGCTATATTCGCTGATAAAAGAAACGAAAATCATACAGGGGAAAAACGCAAAGAGAAATGAGTAAGCAAGGAATGCCGGAATATAAGATAATTAATTAAATAAAAATGACTTGAAACGAGAGTACATTTATAATACTTAATGAATATTTCTATAGATTCGAAATAACGTACATATTTTTCGAAAAAGAGACGACAAATTAAATTAGTTTATACAGAAATGACAAGATAGGAACGCAGCTTCGATAGCCGACACTTTAGATACCCTGCACTTTGATTGTTTCTATGGTAGATATACTCATACATATGTGTGTAAAATAAGGGATTCAGCTATCGATACACTCACCCAAAATGGCCACCACCATATCGTCCTTGATCACCTCCATGGAGCCGTTGCACAGATAGTAGATGTAGTTGAGGGCGTCGCCTTTGTGGATTAGATATTCGCCGGGTGCACAGAAGTTCGTCTTTATGTGCAGCGACAACAGCTTCAGGCAGCCCTGCAACGAGACCCCCCAAACAAAAGTACAGATATAAATAGATCCGATTCTGGTCTGTTCGAGGAATTGTTGTTGTTTGGGGTCGACTGCTCGACTGCTGGACTGCTGGATGCCGACTCCTCGGTGGCGGTTGCAGGCATTAAGCTCAGCGGTTGCCGCGCTTTATTTGCGCAATGAAACAAAACGACAACAGCTGTGTCCTTGCCCTGGAATGTCCTGCGGTCGCCTCCCAGCAGCCACTGCACGCCCTCTACTCGCATTTAGCCACGATAAGTGGCTTAAAGCGCGCTTATAACTGTTGAGTGGTTTTTATTTGCACAGCCGCTGCCTTGCTGAATGGGCTTTATGAATGTTCGCACTCCCCTTTGTCCGTTTTTGTTTTGTTTAGACTCATTTTGTTTGCGCTCTATTCTATTCAAGTTGCAGCCGAGTCACGGTTCCCACACTCTCTCTCTCTATCTCAGAATAAATTTTAGCAACACAATTCTGAATTAAATATCTATATTTTACCTTTGTTTACTCTTTAAGAAAATCTACCTTCTCCTTTCTATAATTTACCATTTAAACGAGACATCAACTCTTCAGCTTTCAGCAGTCATAGGTTGGTTGAACTGAACCGTAAATGAGAAATCAATTACTTCGTGGAGGGCAGACCGAGGTGGGGCACACACAAAACGGAACTCCATTCCATCAGCAGCCAGAAAAACACTCACACGAAAACTCGTAAAGGACCCATTCGTAGGTAAGCTTTCAGAGGTTGACAAGGGTATTGACATTGGGCATCGAAAACTACTCAAGTTCGGCGAATTTCTGTTGCTGCATTCGGATCTTTGCCTACAAATTTTCCTTAAAACCTTTTTCATGCTCCGCTTCAGACGCTGGCTGGAGCTGACTGGCCCAAAATTCGTGGCCAGAAAGTTTACCTGTGACCATAAGTCGGTTTATGCGTAGACCTGTGCATATAGTACATGTGTGTGTATGTAACATACGAAATATGTATGTACAAGAGCGAAACGAAGGGAAGCCCCAACATTTCTGTTAAGCCAGCAGTTAACTTTTGACTGCTCCAGAATCCCCCCAATGGGCCGTTCGCTCCGCTTTTCTGATTATTTTGCCATCGTTGCCATTTCGTTCCATTTGTCTGAGCCTCCTGGTCGACCCCTGAAAGAGAGCATTCACATCCCCCATCCCATCCCCCGAAGGAGCCACTCACCTGTGAGGCAGCCTCGAATATTGGTAGCTGTAATATTTCACGGTGGAGATGCATGGAGACGTCACCGCGCAACTCTTCGGGAAATTCGCGTAGCGTCTGAAAGAGGACGGACAAAAGCCAAAAAAGAGAAAAAAGATGTAGATGTAGATAAAGATATGCGAGTATGTATAGAAAGAATAAGAAGCAGGTATAAGCCCGCCCTTATCGAACGTACGCAAAGATACGAATCCTTCGAGCTCTTAAGTGTACCTACACACTCGTACACACCTAAAGGCAGTACACGTGAAAAACGAATTACATGAAAATTGTAAGGGAAATATTTGGCTTCACTTTACTCGGTCACCAGGGAAATGTTGGGCTTTCGCTCTCCCATCTTGTTATTCATATGTAATATGTCGTGCAACAGGAAGGGAATACTTACAGGGTAGGGAATGGTACGATGGAATGCTACAGAGATCAGTTCTAATACGTTCGGTAATGAGCATCAGTTACCCTTTAAAATCAAAATTATCCTTGGAAGAACACTGAGCCAAAGAAGTAACCCCGCCAACAGATAACTTACAGACTTATTTTAAACTGGTTTACAGATAGATTCTTAGTAAGAGAATAATACAATTATAGAGCAATCTCTTGAGAAAGTTGAAGAAATCACCCAAAGAATGTTGGAACCTTTTGAAATTCATTAAAGGTCCAAGTAAAATGAGACTTTTTATCTTAATAATTATCTTAATAAATAACCATCCCGATAAATATGGGCAATATTGGCAACTCCAGACTAACCAAATCTTCCTTTCGAGAAAGAAAGCTTGAACAGATTCCTACAGTTTTTTTAAGTTGCCATCATACACGAGAGCTAGCAGAGATGGAGCATTACCTCCGATTGCTGCTATTCGTGAATTTTGATTTATGTTCCTCTTCGAGAGCATTAGCACACATTGTGTTATCTCGTATTGCTCTCCCATCAATTGTCTTAGTGCTTCACTATGCTCTAGTGGGGCTCTGTCACCGGCATTATCTTTATCGCCGAGTGCACTATGATTGTAGCAACACTTGAGTGGAGCATAAGAAATAATCAGTGGGGATATTAATCTACTGAGAACGAACATTCACTGTCTTTATTGTTATTTACTTATGGCTATGCTATCCTTTATTGCACCCTTTCTCCTTAGAGAGAGTTCCTTCAATACAGAGACGAGTGCCCATTTTTCGAGTGGAGACTATAATTTTCACCCATCCTCTCCTTGTGCATCTTGTTGGTATGTGTTCTTCCTCTTGTCACCATATTGCTTTGTTTGTCTCCTTTGGATCTGATGCTTTATCTTTGCCGTTGCATTGTCAGGTGGATAGAAATCATTGTCCGAGAATTCATGTTCAAAATCAAAGAGAAATTTGCATCCCGGCTGTTTACTTCTCTCTGCCTCTATCGCCTTTGTACACTCAAGGGAATTCCTTTGCTACCTACGACAGAATTGTATAAATTAACGCCCTTTCCAGCTAATAAGAAACCTTCCAAATTACATTCCTGTAAGGACATTTTCCATAAATATATACGAATGTGGAATTGTTCGAGGTATGACCACATTTAGATGTTGCCATGGAATTCCAATTAAAATTATAGTTTCTGTGTTTGCTCTTTATTCAACGAAAAATGCAATGAAATCCAATTACCAGAGCCACAGGTTGGTCAGACATTAGCTTTAACTTTAGCCCCAATATACATTGTATTTATGGGTAATATAAAACGAATATGCAGACAAGGGGGCAGAAATTCGGGGTAACCACGCGTAACTAAATAAGGAACTTGTTTTGAAAGTTTTGTGTTCGTTTTGCTTGTAATGCCATCTTTAAATACCCTTTGAGGAGGCATTCTTCCGCCCATACATCGTTTAGACTCACGTCGTATGTTTGTGCCTCGCAAATTTCTCGTCGTTCTTTCGCAGCATCAACGGCTATCCAACTATTATTGAATATTTAATATAGAATATACAAGATTATTTATCTTAGTAACAATGAATCTACGAAGGGTATCCTCATCTTCGGTGTCCAAAGCTAGCGTTCAGTTCTTTCCTGTTTTTTGGTTGTTTCTGTTTTCCCCCGAAAGGCCAATTCGCATGGAATTGTTATTTATTCGCTGCCCTCTACTTCAGTGCTCAGAGAAGTGTAAAATATTCAACATTAATTGAGCACACACACTGCCCAAAAGGACGAAGCCAAAGCCAAAGTGAATCCAAAGCAGATGCTGGTGTTGGGGCGGTTGTTTGAAATTTTCGCATGCCAGAGAGCAGCGGTGGAGGTGGGGCAGGGTGTCCCCTGACGTTTTGCCAGTTAATTTTCATGCGCAATAAATTAACAATTTAATTTACTGCCACTGCCTGCCACAGTATGCCACTATGCCACCGCTTCTGCCTCTGCCCCACTTTGTTGGCTATAATTTGTGGACTTCATCGGTGCATGGGTGTTAGTATGTTTGCAATGTAAATAAATCAAATCTGATTTAGGCTTTTCAAAAATGTTTTTGAAGCTTTTACGCCAGGTTAAGTCAACGAAAATGCAGGTAGATGGTGGAAGGACTGATCCCAAAGTCCATGTCCATGTCCATGTCCAACTGACATACCTTTTGAGGGAAGCTGATGGTAACCGTCAAGTGCTCGGGTGTGCTAACTTCAAAGGCTGTCCGCACTAATTAATTTTCTGCCCCCAGGCCCCGAAAATGCAGTGCACGTGCTCGCTGGCCGGGTAAACAGACAGAGACTGAGATGCGGATACAGCGGGGGAATTATTTGAAGAGTTTTTAATTAACGCTATTAAAAAAGGAGCAGGAAAAACGTTGTTTGCCATTGCCCACTGAATTGTGATAGCAATTAGAAAGGGAATGCCACTTTCAGTCGGGGCTGCAGTTTCCAAGTACGCCATTTGATTGTGCCGCAAGTTGAGGCAACAAAGTCGTACGAGTACTGCAGCTAAATGTGTCTGGCTGTCACTTCTTAAAGTCAGCAAAATGACAGCCAACATTTGACCAAGGTTTTAGAAAGTTCAAGTTCAAAAGAAGTTCAAAAAGTATGAGAAGGTACGGTTCACAGCAGCTGCCGTCAAGATTGACTTCTCATGACCGGCAATCAACAGTTTAAGGGGTGTTTCAATACTCATATAATATATATAAGAAATCCCTGCCATTTGGTGACAGAGACTGCTAGATACCTCCTGGGTGCTCTACAGCGCAACAGTCAAAGTAGTAGTACACAAAACACTTATCTACAGCGAGAACGTAGTATTCGAAGTTATTTCCTGGGAGCACACAAGAATACTCTTACCCATCGAATAGCAGAGGAGAAATACAATTGGCAGTGGCAGAGTTTTAATTAAAATGTACATTCAGTTTCCGAGATATGCGTGGCCCATTCATACTCGTACGATATTTAATTTTGGCTTTGTAATGAGTGAAAGCAGTGGAAAGCATTGAAATTAATGTTAAAATACCTGCAAGCTGGCAGCTGGACATGAATGACGTGGATGACCAATCAAAGGATGACCAGGCATCTGCCATTTAACCCAGTGGCAATCAATAAGTCACAAACAACCACAGCATGAACCTGAATGAATATATGTATGTGGTATATTGTGAGTGCGAACCCTAGGGGAATTTGCTTAATTAAAGGCCCAGACGTATGTACATACATATATCGGAAATGCCAGGGGCAAGCTACAAGTCCGAACAGAATGGAGGGCCTGTCCAAAGATTTACTGCTGCGTCAACAACTTTGCCAATCATTTTTTGGGGCGAAAGTATAAATGATTTACGAGACACATACATAGATGCATATATGGTAGATACATGAGTAGGTACACAGAGAGTTCTTGTAGAGATGTGGTATACCCATGAGGGCCACGGCTTACCTCGTATATATCAATGCCGTGGCTGAGTGACCAGGATGTCTGGAAGTAATCCTCAATGCGTTGCTTCAGCTCCTTGGGCATCTGAAAGAAGAAATCACAAATTGTAATTGGGTTTGCTTAGTTTCTCCCCTTTCCGATCATGGCGGCTAATGAACTGTACTATCTGCGTCCTCTATTCGTCTCTCCATTTTTTTCCTCCACTTTTCGCTTCATTTGCATGCATTACGCGGCTGAGAGCCGCACAAATGCGCTTAATTGTGCAGTGCATTCCGTATACGCCGTGTGCGACGAACCCCATAGAGCCTGCCTAATGGAGCAACGTGCAAGTTTGTCCCGTCATCAACAGGTTGCAGTGGCAGTCCACAGTCCCTAGTCTGCCACAGACGCATAGAAGGGGCAGTAGATTGAATGCAAAAATGCTGAATTCAGCAATTCATGGCCTCTAGGCACCCCTCTCCATACAGTGATGCTGTGCCAAACGCTGCGTGGCATATGGAAAGTGTGCGTTGCATTTTAATAAAACCCATCGAGGCCACTTGGGCGAGCTCTGAGGGGTGACGTCCTGGGGTTCAGTCATTTCCTGTGCGCGTGCGGTTTCTGCTCGAGTGTCTTTCGATGTTCTCAAAAACTCATTCTCGGAAATGAGTTGTGCCCCCTATTGCTATTGCTATTTCTATTGTTCTTACATTTACACTAAAGATGGCAGAAACTATCGATTTAGGGATAGCTATAGGTATAGTTTGTTTTATTTCCCAAATTGGGTTCTGTGTGTATTTATGCCTTTGTACTTACGTTATGCAATGCCACAAAATCCTTGAGATCGCGCCACTTGCTCTCGTAGAGGGATCGCCGGGAGTACATGCGCTGAATGATGGCCGTTACATTACCGAAGACCACGGCATGCATCAGAGCTGGAGAGAGATTAATATCCACATAAATAAGTAGCATACTCTTAAAGGGAACAACAATACCATCAAGGGGAGTACATACCTCCAATAAGCATCATAATAATGGTGAAGACCTTCTCGCACGTGGTATTGGCCGAGACATTGCCGAAGCCCACCGACGTGAGGCTGGTGAAGGTGAAGTACAGGGCCGTCGAGTAGGTTTCCGCCGTCGTCAGGATGGCCACAGTGGCGTTCTTCCGTTCGGCCAGTAGCTGCAGCCACCCTGTAAAAAATACTGGTGCCATTAAGTACGGAGGGGGGGTAGGGAACGAAAAGAAAACTGGTTTAGTATTTAATTGGAAATTCGGCCAAACAAATTGTACTAATCAAATTGACAATGACTGGGCCTAACTTTCCGAATCCCGGCTGTCCCCCAGTCCAGTCCCAATATCCCACACGACTCTCCCTGGTGGCAGTCTGTCAGTCATTCAGTTGGGAGCTCGTGCCAAATCCGGGAAAACTTCCAAGCACGGACCGGAAACGTCAAACAGAACTTTTCGTGTCTATCCGGCTGGCGCTGCGTGCTAAGTAACTGGCAATTTGTGAGAGATTTTCCCAGGCACAGATTTCCCCATGGGCCACCTCCCTCCCACACACGCTTCTGATATGAATTTATACGTATGTCTTATAAAGTGCTAGGATATCATAATAAAAAGTTTCTTTACGCTCTCTTCCTCCCCAGCAAGTGTTTTCAATTACAATACATGTTGATGATTTGATTTGATGTTCTTTAAACTTTGAGCCAACAAAATACATTAGCCAAAGGTTTTGAGCTATATGAACCTACATAAATGCATACATATATGGGTGACAGTGTGGCGCGTGTGTGTCGCCCGAGGGTAGCCAGCACCCAGCAAGAGAGACACAAACTCAGTTAGCACCAACTGAAGCATCAATTTTCAACTGGCCACTAAACTAACCAAATTATGAGACATGCAAACAGGTACCAGCACCAGGGACTCGACCTTGATACTTACCAACGTTGCTCTCGGGGAACCATTCGTACTCCTTGACCGCTATGACGTACCAGATGCAGGCCAGCCAATGGGCGGCCAGCGTGAAGGAGAACATCAGCAATGTCAATATCATGGCCGTGTGCTGAGAGTATCGATCAATTTTTTGCAACAACCTAGCCAGGCGCAACAGTCGCGTCAATTTCACAAGATGGATGTGCGATTCCTGTCGACGGACGGTGGGCGGATATGAAAGCAGAGTTAAATCGGGAATGTTATCGTCAAGGGTTACAAACATGAGATACCTGGTACCCGGACTTATTATAACTACTTGTACACTCAATGTCCAATGCAGTGAGCGGACTTGCCATTTGATCTTCATTGCTAACATACATGTACTTTCTAAATTTGATAATGTACCGATAGACTTCAAGCCTCAGAGAGAGAAACATACCCTACTGGGTATTAAGAGCGTTGTGTTTTTCCTGGAAGGTGGTTTCCTCAGAGGTTATTAAAACGTAAACGTACAGTGACAAAATGGCAACATGTTTCTGGCCAGACTCCGCCTATTCCGCGTTTGGCCATGTATTTTTCGGTTCGGTTTCCGTCTGGGTTTCGCCCTCGCATTTGGGCTCCTTTTTCAACTTTTCACTTTAATCATGAACTTTAGTCCGCATTTTTAGGGCAGCAAATTTTCTGTTATGAGTATATGCACTTGACCTACGAAGGGTCCACTAAAAAACACAATTGACAACTTCCGCCAAAGGGACGAAATCAGGCAAAAAGGATGCCATCAAAAAAGATGAAAATGAAGCTAAAGAAGGGAGCAAAACTGGGAGTGGGAGAAGGAGTGGGTGTGGGAAAGGGAAAGTCTAAGGCAAACATAAACAAGCTTATCGGTGGGAACGTTGGCTCCCGGTGAAAACTTGGCCAAATTGAAGGCTAATGCCGTCGTTTAGTCTTACAGCGCCATAAGCGGACATTTTTATTTCTTTTTGTTGATTGCCGCTGACGAAGCGTCATCTTTAAAATGGCATCTAAGTAATGGGGCACGGATTATGTGGCCTCTCTCTCCTTCTCTTTCTCTGGCTTGCAGCAGCAAATTCCTTGCGAAAAGGAGAAGATGACTGAAAGACCTCTTGGCGGAATATTTTTGCGGTACGACCATAGACAGATAGCTACAGCGTCGCTTCCTCTCTATTATTTGTGCAGTCTATACATCTACAGGCACAGAACGTGAGTTTCGGGAGTGCAAGACCACCATAGTTCAGACGTACTAGTGCCTACCTACGACTCTATATGCTGTCAAAAACTTGACTCATTCTGTTCGCACATTCAATCGATAAACCAAAACCTCTTCTTGTTCCCTGCAAATTTCCCCGTACGTTTATGAAACGCACTGTACTGACGCTCGGCGTGGGATTTTCTTCTGCGTAAGAGACAAAACATCAAGGGCTGTCGGTACCACTGCCGCTGCCTGGTAAATTGTGATTCCCGCTTGCAATTTGTGCTGCGCTTTCACTTTCTCTCTTTGCCTACCACTCACCCACTCATGCTATTCTCTCTCTCTCTCTCCCTCTCCCCTTATCATTCTTCCACTTCCTTTTTCAATTTCTCTTTCTTTTCTTAATTTTTTGCGCCGCCTTACGCTCTCTTTGTTTACTCATTACTTTGTTCGGAAAGAGACAGCAGCAGCGGCAGAGGCATCCGCGGTACCATTAATGGTATTCCTGAATGTGACTTTGAATTGCACTTGATTTTTTTTCATTTCTGAATGAACATTTAAGCACTCTTGAAGCGTGGACATCACTCTTTCCTTCCTTTTCAATCCATAGGTTAACTGGGTCTGCTCAGTAAAATGAAATCAGTTTAGGGAATACCATTATTAGCATCGTATACGCCGTACAGACAGCCAGCAACAGCCTGACGAGTGACTCAACTTGAGTCCCCCGGAAAGTTGGGTTCTCTTTCTCGTTTTCCCACTGACTGACTGCCTTTTTGGGGTCTCAGAGATAATTAAAACTTGGAAATAAACTAAATATGCAAAAGTTTCAAGTGCATTAGCTCAAATTTTATGCAAGACGATGGAATACTATTTTGTACCAAAAAAAATAATATCAAAGTATGAAAGTATAAAAATGTAAAAGTTTCGAGTCCAAAATACATTCATAAATGACTTTTGCTAAAGTTCTAGCGAAGGTTCTGTTCTGGCAATTAGAAACATAAAAGTTGTATCGAAACTTTCTGTGTCAGATTAGGCCAGGAGACAGTGGAGTGGACCACGTGGCCGCTTTAACTTTTTGGTTGCTCTTGGGCAAGGCTTTTATTTGATCAGAGCATCCAGAGCGAAAGCTGTCAACTAAACAGCTAAGTAAGCCGCAGCAAATAGCAGGATGTGTTTCCTATGACGTTGCAGAAAAATGAAATTAATGAAAAGTGAATTTTGCTTTTTTAACAAAATTTAAAAGAAATGGTAAACCAGTCTTGTTGGGGGTCTCGGTCCCACCTCGCAGGATATCCTTGAAATGTCAATGAAGGCTGCGGCAGCGTTTCCTGCTCGCACTGTGATTGTGCGCTGTCCACTTCACAGGGGACTCAAAAGGAGGGGAAAGAAGCGAATCAAAAGAAGCACGAACAAGGAATGGAGGCTAGCTTTTAGGCCGAGACTTGGAATACCCTGGTAGATCCATTCTTTCCATGCCAGCTATATGATATAGTGAGATAGTGATATAGTCATCTGATCTTGGATGGTCCCGCTTATATGTATCTTAATTTTAGCAGCAAAGGAAATATTGTAGGTCATTCAAATAATAAGCCCTGACAGCTCTGTTGTTGATCTATCTTCCAAAATCTAAACAAATACCCTAATACCCTATCCACTGGTATATAGAAGAAAAAGTAAAAGCAGCATCGCCCGTTGCCTCAAGAGAGGCGGCTTTGTCCGTGTCTGTCGCGCCAAACCGCTCGAGGGCCGACTGCTGTTGCTAGTGCTTTCTTTTCTCTGCTGGACAGTTAACTGCACTGTGAGCTTTAAGACACCAAGGACACCAAGGACCGTTTTGGGCTTGAAATTGGTGTTAGTTTTACTGCACATTTGGGTCACAGGCACAGCCTTGTCCAAATGACCTGCCTACTTAACCTGTGCGAGTAATTACAGCACCATCCAGCCAGAACACTCTGCCGGGGACAGTTTGGCCAATTTAATCGGCTTAATGAGCGCCAACAGTAGACTAAATTGGTCGAGGGCCACCCGAAAGGGCGTTATGAAGTGGAAATGAATGGCACTTATGTGATTTTTGTCTAGAATGCAAAAAATGTGCATATTAATAAAATGCAGTAAACGAGATAAGAATATGAGCAGGGAAGAGGAAGATCGATGTACGATACATATACACATACATGTACAAATGTAAGGGGCGGGCAGCAGGGCTGCCGATCTTCTTCTTCTTACTGCATATCTAGTTGCGATTGTGTTGTGTCTCTTTCCTAACTGAACGCTCTCTTTCTGTAGCAGCCTGCAATAATAATGTATCATCATATGGCTCACTCTCAGCAATTCCTTTTTAATCTTCCTTCTATTTCGCTCTCATAGACACCAACAATTTCGCGTCACACACACTCGACTGAGACAATACTCTTTCGCTCTCAGGCCACGCTCTCAGCAAACACGAATTGAAAGTATAACGGATTAATCTACTGCGTAGTTGCCGTCTTTGCCTTTTGATCCTCTTCATTGCAGCTCAACGACTACGAATACGCTTTATTTTTACGCATTAAAAGAACTCGAAAAGCCAGAAAGCCTCATGTAGTAAATGCTGAAAAATGTATGTACTTTTCTGAAATTTAAGTCTGTCGGAGCTTAAGTAGCTTTTTACTTGAGTGCAAACTACTTTGCTAAATGTTAAATATAAATGTTTTATGCCGAACTCCACAACACATTCACTTTTCAGTATAATCGGATTTTGGAGTCCTTTCGTAAAACTGTAAACTTTTGAATATGCATTATGCATGTGGCCGGAACAGTTTTATGCAAATCTTTTAAGTCCGTTTACCACTTGAGGCTCTGGCCATAAATGATTAATGTTAGGTCTGTGGGGCCAGAAAAGTCATGCAAGTGGTAAGCCGCAAGAGGATTTTGGAGCAATTTAACCAACAATTCGCTAAAAATTCTTGCCAAAATACTTATACATATTCGGAAATTCGAGTTGGACGGGATTTGATGGTGCTAAACATTCGCAGTCAAGAGTAAAAGTTATCCATCATCACATCAGTGGCAAAACTTCTGAGATAAAACCCCTAACCCTAAGTCACTTTAAGGTGAAAATGCAAATCTGGCAGTAATAATTCACAGCCTACAGGCATCATTCATGCAGCTCATGCCGTCATGAGGAGGAGAGCAGGACTAAAGATTACTCACCTCGCCGTCGTACAAATCGGAGGCGTAGAGATGATCAAAGGGCAAAGCGGCGAGCAGGTCAAGGGCGAACCAGCCTCGGAAGTAATTGATGGCAATCTGCTTGGAATTCGACACGACCTCCCCTTTGCGCGAGACGAAGGTTGTGCGGAAGTTCAACAGAATATCTGCAATAAAACGACAATAAAGGTAAACGGTGAAACAATGGTAGACAAATAAATGTTTATAAGCCTCGCAGCAGCAGCGGGACAAATTCAATTTCTCTTCCTTCCCCAATGGATGCAGGCAGCAGGTCCAATCATCATTCAATGATGATGATGATTGTTGCTCCTGGTTGTGTACTGTCCCGTTGGCTGGCGCCTGAACAACAGGTTGCCCATAAAAAGGAAACAGCGTCCAAGCTGAGTGGGACTCCCTGTATGTGTGGGAGTGTGTGTGTGTGTCTGTGAATGGGGAAAAACTCACCGACAATGAAAAGCGCCTCCACAATGACATCAGAGACCATCGTCTGGCGATCCGTCTTGGCAAAGGCTGCATTGTAGGGCACCATTAAGGCCACATAGAAGGTGGCCAAAAGTATGACCCAATCCCAGAAACCTTTGAATACACCGTAATGGGGCAGAATCAAGCGTGACTTTTTTATCGATTGTGTTTTGTATTCGGGAAACGGAGCCTCGGATGAATGCATAAAGTTCTGTAAAAGAAAAGTCGAAAGCCAAATCCGAGATAACATTAAAAGTGAATTTTATAAATCCGGCAGGACGATTAGTTGGCAACGAGTTTTAAATACGTTAATTGAAAAAACCCCACCTGTAACTTCATCCAGCAACAGCAACAACCCAAGCCCCGTGCCCCAAAAAATTCGAATCAAAAGGTTAGATTTCATTTAACGTGAGGCGCAACAGGGCGGGCATTGTGGCTGCTGGGGCTAGTGTAGTTGGTTCTACGGTTAATCGCCCTCCGGATATCATACTCACATTGCCCAGCTTTAATTTGGTTTTGACACCACCCTTCTCGGGCTTGTAGTGCCCCGAGAGCTGGTACAATACCGCACGACTGCGCCGCCGTCCCATATTGCAGCCGGCAGGCACATCCAAATTGTTGCCCTCTCCGGCCTCCACATCGCCATCGCTGTCCGCGGGCCCGCCCAGCCCAGGCAGGCCGCCCAGGCCCAGCATTCCGGCATTGGACCCGGCCCGGAACCGAGCGCCCAGCAGTGCAGCTGTAAGGGCAAAAACTTACAGAGTCGCAACAAAAAATGCAAACAAAATAATCAGGATAAAGAGCGAGCATAACGTTAGTCGGGTGGGGGATTGGAATCGGAATTGGTTCGGGAGCCGTTGGGACATACGGTTGTTGGGTTTTTAGGGTTTTTATAATTACAATGATTTACCGGATCGGTGTTAAGAGAAGAAAAAACACAAAGAGAGAGAACACATATAATTGTACACATAAGACACGGTGAATTCAATTTAATTTCAAATTTAAGGCTTTCTTATTTAATGCATATGTTTTTATTTATTTTTATTTGCACCTTTACAAGGGAGGGACAAATGGTTTTTAGATTACTTTTCATTTGTGGGCCTGTGCGATGCGTGTGTAAAGTGTGAAGAGTACAACTAGTGTGTGTTTGTGTATCCCTCTGTGGATCTCCCTTCCTCTCGGGAATGCCTCGGATGCAAGAGAGTCCCATATACATAGGATTCGGATTCAAGGCTATCTATCTATCTATTGCAGATACCTTGACTTGGGTGGAATGCAATCAGGCATAACATTCTGGGCAGCCTGACACCTCTGTCCACTGAACTGTACCAATATGAAAACATTGCCGGACCTTAACAATTAATTATTGTCTGCTTGGGTGTTGGGCAAATATTTGAACGCCCTCGGACATTCCGGGAAATCAAGCGAGTAAACATCATACATATTTCAGGGACCCGATAAGAATGCCCTCCCACACAAATCCCAAATCGCACTCGATAGTCCATAATTTGTTTTGTAAACAAGTCAAATTTGTAGGAGGGATGGAACCGCCGAAACCACGAAGCAAGCTCATTAAATTGAACTTAATTCTATTTGGACCGAACCGCAAAAACAGGCTCCAGTAGTGAAGCATGCGACATGCTATAAATTACAATTAGGTTGATTGTGAAAAATAGCCCCAAAATTCATTTTATGCGTTTCCCATCGCATAGGATACTAATTATTAGGAAAAAGGATCACGAAATTATGCAAATAACCCAAATGAACAAAACAGAACCGAACCGAACCGAACCGTACAGAAACGTTTTCACTGCTTTGAAGGACATTTTTTTCCACAAGGGACTATAAATTTGATTTCAATCTACAGTCCAGTCCGGCTCGGTCCTGTTCGGACTTTTGCCGTCATATCAAAATGCCAATTAAGCTCCGTCCGCCACCTCCGTGATCCGTTACCAAGGCAGCAACAAATACAGTACCGGACAAAAAAAAAAGGTCAGCAAAAAAGAACTCACAAAAAATTAGTACTTCCAGCTAAGCTTACGCCCAATGCATACAAAAATATATTTTTTATGAGAGCGGAGATACTTTTCGTACAAAAATTGAATACTTTAACGTAATATACTAAAAGCAACGCATTCGCGTGTCAAAACAGGGAGATGACGGCAGACAAGGTCTGAGTGAGGGTTAATGATGTGTGAAACGACGGTCATCATTATCATCACATAGCTGTTAGTGTCAAGGCGATAACGATGATAACGATAATTATGACTTCAAATCTACCTCATCAAAACCAGCTTTATCATTAGCATTCCATATTCTCCGCCTAATTACCTTTCCACCGCCAGTCCATTCATCCCACCGTGGGGCCATTGTCAGAGCACTAATTCCCAATTGATGTGGATCAGTACTCAAAATTTTCCAGCCTGCTTCACTCTGCCGGAAATCTCGTTTGTCAAGGCTTGTTGGCTCTGATTTAATTTAATGTGCATAAATTAACCAAAATCTAATAAGTCCCAGCAACAGAAACAGCCTCGGCCAAGGCCTGAGCTCCAGCTTACATCTCATTCTGTGAACAAGATGGATGGCAAGCCGATTTGTAGCCAACTGCATTTCTAATCGGTCTCTGGCTGTTTGCGTGTCGAACAAAATTCATTACAGAATGTTCTCTGTCATGGAAATTTGAGGTGTGTGTCTGTGCAGCTAATGGAGTTAACAGACATGGCGTTTACACACACGATACACATCGGAAGCGGAAGCACAAGGACCGTCGGGCTGCACGCGCGACAGATAGCAATGTGCAACGTCTGTTCAGAGTGTGATTCCTGACGCCCTGTTTTTGGAGAAGCTTAAATATATTTTGGAGCTGGGGACTGTGGCTGCAACAGACAGTAGGAAGCCGTACGAAAATATACACACGATTAAACGCAGACGTCCAACCAAGTTCAGAGCTGGAAATTTAAGAACTTAAACTGATTTAGGAAAAATGGTCCTCTGCGCCAGTTCACCTTCAGGGCACTAGAGAGCGCTCTGTGCTCTGAGGTTGTGGAGGTTGAAAGTCGAGAGCGCATTTGTGCCGGCCACTAAATCCTCTCAGAATGCATCTGGACGGGCTACAAGTGGCTTCAGAACTTTTTCATGGACTGTGCCACTGACGAGCCACTGACAGACAGCACATAGAAGCGTAGAAGCGATATATGTACGTAAACAACGATGGTTATGAAGCTTCAGGTGCAAGGAGAGGAGTGGAGAGGCGATGCGAGTCGAGGTCAGGAGCAGGACAGACTTTTTAACCTACATAAAAACCTGTGAATCCCCCAAAGAGCGCGCTGAAAGTGATACTCGTACCCAAAACCCTCGACGCTGCATCGTCCTGTCCAAAGTAAGTTGTGATTCTGTCAGAATTTTTGGTGCTGTGCATCAATATTTCACTCAACTTTGTGCCCCCATGAGGCGCGGACCGACACACGTGTGTGTCCAACTTTTTTCGTCTGACTTAATCTCTGAATTAAGCAGTGGCCATATTTGATGTCGCTCAACTGGAAAACAGCTCGGAAAACCTGAAAGAAAGCTCTACAAAGACATGTCCTGCTAAAAGCCCCACTGTGTGCCGAGTGGAGTTAATTAGGATAAATGCTTAGATTGAACTCCTGGGGAAAGCTGAGGACTGGTATGAAAGCTGAATGCTGCAGATACGGCAGAAGGAGAAGATTTCTATGGGACAGCAGAAATGCTTTGAATGCTTTAAATGCAGTGGGAAAACCTTGTTAATTGAAAGTACACTCTAAATACAGCGAATGCATAAAGCATACAATATAGTGTGATTCATAGGGATAATTAACGTGCAAATTCATTCGAATTAAAAGAAAACCTGCAACGTCCGGTATGGCATCCAGTGGCTGCCATTAAACAGCCACGGCCACGACCACAACTCAGAGTGAAGTTGGTCTTAAAACTGACATAAAAAAGCAAGGAAAAGCCGCATTTAAATTAATGTTGAAATACAGTGCGCATACATTCAGCTGTCAGAGACATGCGCCGACAAAGTCAAAGGTGAACGGAGCCCACAAGCCAACCCACGAACATTTCCAGCCAGGAAACTAACCGAAAACTCGCTCTCCGCCACGTAAAAGGCTCTCCTGCAGGAGCTTACAGAAATGCGACTTGACATGCTGACGCAGCTCGTAAATAAAGAGGTCTGGCAGAAATCTACAAAAGTTTATATTTGGGATCATTTCACCGTCTTCAGGCAGTTATACAGACAACACTATATCATTAGCACGGACCTTAAATTTTCCTATTTTGTGTGTAAGTGCTGGGTGGTACCATGCTTTGTTGTCCTTTGTTTAAGTTATTAATCTGTGGCAGTGTGCTCGCACGAGGCAGAGGTGGAGTTAGTTCGGGGAAGGTGTTTAGTATATGCATTCATTATTTACTATAACCCACGCGCAATATTTATCAGCGCTTCCGATCTAATGGACCTGTTAGGAGTACTTACCGCTATCACATTCCTCGTTCACATTCATCTCGAGCATCTTGGTGTGGGTGATATCCTTGTGGGAGGCCAGAAAGAGGACCACATCGCGCTTTTCGTTCTTAATGGGCACAAGGTCGAAGAGGCACCAGAACGGAGCACCTGCAAGGGAAGTGAAAGGAAAATTAGAGCGGTAATTATCCATCCATCACATCACAGAACTATTTATAGGATATATTTATAGCAATTTCCTCTGCAGGATGCTGCGGTGGACGTGCGGCCTATTAATTACCGTTTTGTAACCTCAATGCAAATCGAAATTGCTTCGAACGCGACCCACATTCCGCCGGAGGCTTGACCTAATTTATAATTAGCTGGTAAACGTTGTTAAAGCGCGCAGAAATTTATAAATAAATTGCATGGAAACTCAATTACACCGCAATTATTGTGTCGGCTGCATTTTAATTATCTTCGTTAATAATACACTACCCAGACCAGGCCAGACCCGCACCGATCAAATCTGCCCCGGTCTGTTTCCAAGCTAATGCATAATTAATAATTTTCCACAGGATACCCTGGGCGTAGAAGGTGGAATGTGATAGGGGGCTCTCCCCTTAGTTTGTTAAAAGTTTTAAACGTTTCGCTAATTAGAAAACTTATACTCCCAAGCACCCAATGATGGATAGATGGATGTATGCAGCCTTCTCCGGGCTTCTCCTCTGTCCTCTGATTAATCGTGACCTCATTAGGGTACAAAATGCCGCGCGAGGGACGTGAGAAAATGTTTCAGAGCTAAATTTATTGTGTACACAGTATGTGAGTGGGTGAATTGGATTGGAGGGGCGTCCTGCGAGACGAGCCCCCTCTGCGAGCGCGGGGTAGAAACTAGTTCAAGTCTGTCTCTTGTTTAACTCAATCAGGAACAGGGTTCCCCGCCCTGTCTATCTGTCTGCCTCGGTGAGTGACTCTCTGAAATTACAAGTCAAAGGAAATGCTGGGCGGGGCTCTACTCGGTAAGGAGCGATGGGGAATGAGGCTGTGTCTGTGGGGTATTTGTGGCTTTTGCTGCGGCTGCGGCTCTTCTGTCAGACAGTTAAACTCCGCAGGTGATACCCCAATTGATTGTCGACTTTTCACTCTTTTGCAATAATAATCCCTTGTGCGATACAAGAAAAGCATTAATATTTCTCTTTTCACACTATGCCAAGACATTGTTACGGTGCTATAAATTAAGGAGACATGGGATTTTCTTGTCCGGCTAATCCTCTCTCTTTGGCTGGTAATAATAAACCGTTTCTTCTAATCATTAGAATGGGTGTAAGGTGAGGTACTCCCGCAGAATAGGCTTCCAGGGGGTCAAGGACATACTGAATGTTCAGCTTTCGAGGGCTTATTACCCGGCCATCGGACAACCGCAGAACAAAAACATAATTTCCTTTTTCTTAGTCACTAATTATGACACTCTCTCCTGCAGGGGCCGCTTTCCATCACCATGAAATTTTTAATTAAAATACAAAAGATCAAAAACAACCAAAAAAATTAAAGAAACAAAACAATTTTCAAAACATTGGCGCACACTGTAATTTTACCATCCCATCCCGTCCCATCCAAAGAGGGGCTGGGTCAGGCACTGACTTACCTTCTTTCTTGTAGAAAATCACCTCGAGCTTCAGTTCCATTTTGGCGGAGAGACTTTTCTCAATTTGCTGTTTGTGCTCGTCCTTCGTATCCGGTCCGTAGAGGAAATGACATGAGCAGCCTGTTTCGCGTTGTGCAAACACAATTGAATACAATTGTACAATACATTGAAATGAGTATTCAAGTGTTAAATAAGTTGGGGCCATCTGCCTGTACCGTGCAGCCCTGTGTTCTGTGTCTTATCTTACCCTTTTGCATAATTTGAGCGCGCGAATATCCTGTCAAATCCACGAACCCATCCGAGCAATAAACAATAGGATTGCCATTTGCCTGCGCATTGCCGAGCACAAAGTTCGAGTCTGTAAAGGAAACCGACAGGAAGAATGGGGTTTAACAAGATGAAGAACAATAGAGCCAAATGTAAAGCGGCAGATGGAAATGGAAAATGGAGTTTGAAATGTTGTGGGGCTGGTATGGGCGATTTTCAGCCCCTTTTCATTTGTCATGAAATATGGCCCCGACAAATAAGCGGCAATAATACCAGTCCTGCCGTGCCCTAATTCCGACAGACATGCCACTCACTCTAAAGGGAGCTTCGCTTTAGAAGAAATATCCTTTAGTACCTCTGAATCGTTCAAAAATATAAATAGAAATTGAAATTCTTCTCTCTATTATTATTCCTTGACCATTTATTCTTACTTGTCGTTGGTTTTTTTTTTTTTTTAATTTTGGAATACCTCAAAATCTGAAAAAACGAAATGTAATTAATCCTTTCCCCCCCACACACACACACACACACACATCCGACTCAAGCTTGTAGCACAAAATGAAATTCTTTCTCTGGGATTTGGGCCAATTCCCCACTAACATACATATATCTGCAGCTGTCCTTGACAGAGAAATAGAGAGCTGAGGTGGACTAAATCCGCCTGAAGGGTTGAAAAGACTTTTCCCGACTTGGACAAAGCTCAGTGATTCTTGGAACCATGCATTTATTCTTAGAATATATTGAATTGAACGAAATCACAATTGCCAGGACTGACGTATTTCCACATCCACATACACATCGCTAGCTGCAACTGAGAATCTATGAATAGAGCATTCAAGGATTATAATTGCCAGCACAATGGACGCATTACACCCGCAGACATCTGTGTGTGGAACAAATGTACGAGTAATTGAAGAGAAAAGCAAGCCCGATGAAAGGCAGGCAGCCCTGACTGAGCCCTGAGCTCTTAAGGCATGAAATGAAATCAAATCAATTTGCATACGAGTGTGTAATAGGTAGATAGATGGCAGGCAAAGTATGTAATCAAATTTGTATGATATCTAAACCAATTACTGTGCGTTGGGTACTCCTCTAGTTGTCTTTTCCGTTTCGATACAGTGCAATGACAGTGCATCCGTTTCCTGATAAACTGAGAAAACGACAGGAAAATTGAGAGTAATTGCTTGAAATCAAAACCACTTTATCCAGTCTCGTATTTCACTGAAGCTTCCAACACAATCTTTACAGGATGATATTTATTACCTGCTAATTTTCGCCTCCTTTTTTTTGCCTAGCACTATAAAAATATGCTCTTAAATATACTGAAACACTAACTCATGCATTTAAGTGCAATTTTTAATCAAATTTTGTAACAATAAAGTCCATTAACACCATCTCTCTCGCATTGTGGCCCTTCCATTATAAGCTAATTGCCGTTTCCTATTTTTACCGCTGTACAATAACCGTTCTAACGAGTGTTACAACATTTCCTGGTTGTCAGGGGAAGTCGATAGTAAACTACATATAAATTGATTCATTTTGCGGATGCCCATGGCCAAACAAATTGGCTTGAAATGTTACATCGATCAAACTTCGGGGAGGTGATAATGAATACATGTACATCTGATCTTTTATATGCCTACGACTGAGGAATATACTCATAGCTAGGACGAGATCTGGCTTTATTCATCGTTAATTAGAATTTATCCAAAGTTAATCAAAGTAAAATCGTCTATAGTAATGATGAATCTGCCAGGGTTTCCAGAGCTTTGGTTCCCAGGACTTAATTTGTTTACTTTCGTATTTTTGTTTGAGTTACGATTGTTGTTTTGAGGCCGTCGCTGGCGACATGAACAGAGGGTCTTAGTTGACTCGACTCCTGCTTATTTAATATGCCCATTTTATTATTTATGCCTCGTAAAACCTTTTTATCCCCCCGCTGGCTAAGGGCATTTCATGTTCAAAATTTGTGACAACTCGTGAAGACAATTATCGCCATCCAACTGTTGTTTTTTGTGCATGAAAGAGGATTGAATAAAACAATTAATTTATTTAATGAGAGGCGAACATCCTGCTTGTACCGACACGTGTGTGTCCTGTCATCGGTTGATTCGGAAGAGAGGTAAGAAGCCCACCCAAGCCATTCGCTTTGGCATTCCTACTATTTTTATCGGAGCTCCTTTCACAAGGATTCAGTCGCTTTTTGCTTGTCAGAGCCTAAAGAAAAAAGTGTTCTCCTCGTATACATTTTCTTATTTTCTGATTAATACGGCTTTGCTTGATTACCCCTTGAAAGCTGATGAATGGTGAAGTAACTGACGATGAAGGAGGAAAGCTGCAGGCTGATGGAGGCCGATGTAACGCTGAAATATGAAGAACTAAATGAAGATGGGACGCGGGGGCTTAAAATAATACCCGCATGCAAAAGGCAGCCAAACAATTGCACAGTTTAATTTACTGTAAAGCATTCTTTTCTCAATGGAAAAGTCTCTTTTAAGGATTCTGCCCCCGCCTCTGTGGGGCATTGCGTTGCCAAAGCGATGCGGGCCGTTCGAGAGGCAGTCATGGGGGGAAGGTAGGTAGAGAAGCTACACTGAAACAAATAATTAGCTCAAAATTGTAGTACATTTGCACCACATTTGTGCTCATTCTAGAGCGGTGCTTTTGCCACGTCCTTTTCGATCTTTTATAGACTTTTCAATGCTTCTCTATTCTTTTCTTTAGAGAATGCTTTAGACATTGCAGGTCACAGAAATTATCCTACCTACAAGATCCAACGAAAATCTGCTTTGTTTAATGTTTGTGAAGCTCCAATAAAACCATCAGCTATAGTCTTTTTTTGTGAATTCTATAAACAGAACAGTTATTTTTCTGAGTATACTCCACCGCCCATACATACATAGTTTCAATTTATCAGGAGGTAGGAGTATTTTGCAAGCTTTATGCGCTGATTTCAATATGGATAAGGCCACCCCATCCACCACCCATCCACCCCCTACGCAAACACACAGACGCAGAGACGCAACAATTTGTGCTTTAACGGCAGTTTTCCCAATACGCGAGCACTTAACAGACAGTGGTCCCTGTCCCACGCTCCCCACTGTTTCCCAGCAGGAGTGGAAATAGGACGACAGGACTTGTCCCTGTAAGTATACGGACTGCTGGCAATCTCTTATGTGGATTTTTTTTACGAGTTGCCCAAAATGCCGGCATTTGACTTATGCACACTTGCTCTGGCACTGGCTCTCGATTCAATATACGAGTATGTATATCTACCCCTCGCTATGGTGGGGTCTCAATAAAGATTGTCCTAAAAAATCATATATGGTAGGTATGTGCACAGAGTGGATCCTGAGATCTAAGGCACGGGTCCAGGACTGAGGGAATCGCTTAGTATTTCACTTACGCGTGCCATCGAACCGTGTGGCTATGGTGTCCAGAAATGTGTTTTGGGGCGCTAGCAGCCCCTTGCGCGCTGGCATGGGAATCGTGGGGCCGGTGCGCCTATAAAAGCGCTGCTTCGGTCGTGGCAATGCTGCAAAGATACATAAAAGATAGTAAACATCAGTTGTATTATGCATATGTAAGTCTTTTCATAAATTTTTTAATTGGCCTTTTTCCTTTCATACCCATCGCATTGTTGTTGCCCCTGCGATGTGTTTTCATGTATGTAAATTTATGGGTATTGAAATATTGGTCCACACTTTTTTATACGACAGACAGACACTGAACTAATATGGAAAATAATTCGAATCCATTTAATGCGCAGGCAAAAACCGGCAACAAGTCCGGGCCACAAACAAATTGGAAATACATCAATAGGGTCTTCTCCGTATTGGTGGTTTATTTCAGTGCCTACGTCAACGTAGGCGCCGGGTCGTGTAGGTGGTCGTGTAGGTGTTAATTTTTAGACAACGACACCAGAGATACCCTTTCGGATCCATCGTTTGGCATGACAGATAAATGCGATTGTAAGAGGGGCATGTCCAGAATAGCTAAAAAAAAGTTTAATTGTAATTCCTTTTGGAAGGGTATTAAAATACCAGCAATAGAGGAAGACAAGCCACAGCAGCGGCAACAGCTGTTAATGTTTTTTCATGGAAAAAATGTCGGGGAAATGAGAAAAAGTGAAAATGCGATAAGAGCTGGTTAAATACCAATCGCTGACGTCAGCTGTCGTCGTAGGGATATGCATTAGGGCGGTGCAGGAAGCAAGAAGCAAAGAAAATTAAATTTGTAAGGAAAAAATAGAGGGGAAACATGACATTTCACTTTATCATTTCTGTAAAGGTTGCTCCGGAACTCAAAAGTCAGGAACTCTTTCATCATTGCATAGATTGAAATAGAGCGAAACCACAAGGCCCCAACACACCTTGACCGTGCGACTGACGTTTGCTTTAAGGGATCACAAACCAAGAGAAAAAAGGAGAAGCGAAGCGAAGAACTTTGATGCACAGTGGGTCGAGCACATTTACATATATGTACAGTGGAATAATGTATGTATATGCGAAAGATAATTTATCTAGTTTTGCCCATTGCCTAGCTGCCTGGGTCACCCTACTAAAACAGTCAGTCTAATTAAGTTTCGATGATAACGCATTCCAGGCACCGATGAAGACCTGTCAACTACCCCCAATAGCAGCTGCAGCCCCTAACCTGGGCCTAAATTCAGTTAGAACGAAAATGCAATCATGATTAACTTGCCATTAGAAGAGGACCACCACCATGCTGGCATGGCTTTACAGTCCTTGCTGTGACCACAAAATACACACACACACACACCCATTGGATGGTGGTAGGTGGGCGGGGAGTATGCACAATAAGGATGTTGGGTTAGACCGCAATATTTTCATTTCCAACATTTCCGCAACAACCTGTCGAGTAGGTGTGTCCCCAGCAGGTGGCAGAAGCATATGATTTCAAGAGTTTGGTAAGCCCTGACACACACACACACACACGCACAAACACACTATACTATGTTTGTGTGCGTTCCATTTCCGTTTCCGGCTTATTCCACATGATTAGGCTGATGCTACTCGGCAGCTGCTCCACCGCGTCCTCTTCCTTACGGGTACTGGGTCGACGAGGATGCACAGCGCTCAAATTTCTTTGGCAAACGTGGTTTTTGCATAAAATAATCAATATGAACGTACCCCAAACGAGAAATCAAACCTCAAAGTGAATTTCCATTTCGATAAATGAAATTGCTCTGAAATTGCATTCAACACTGCGTACATCTAGGAAATAAACACCAGAAAAGTATGCAACAAATCCACAATAAATAAATATTTTTTATTGATTGCTCTTTTGGTTTATTTTTTTTTCGATAAACTGCTCTGCATTGATTTTAATAAAATTCGAAAATACATACTTTTTTTTTGTAGCTTTATTTGCGTTTGTTTGTTGCTTTTTTCAGCATGCACTTTACGAAGATTAAATTCTGTGGTTATTTGCATTCAACTGATGTCAAATTGAATAGCCAAAAACGGACGGACGGACAAATCTTATATAATCCTATACTTCTCGAGTACCGGGTCTAAAAAGAGGGAGTCGTAGACAGAGTTAAATGCCATAAACTCAAAAAATGTTTCCTTTAAAAGAGCTCGAGTTCTCTCGAAACTAAAGCCTGATCTGCAGGACAACCCAACAGGAGAATTGCATGACTTGTCAATCGTTTGACACAATCCCTATTGGAGCTGAGGTCTAAATAATGGAACAATGAAAGGACTAGGGTTTTCAGCTCTTATGGTCCCCCTAAGGACAAAATCGTTGCCAAGAATAGAAAAAGTCCACGTTAAGAAAACAGCACTTCCAGGAAGCTCAACCGTAGTATGATGCTTGCCCAGAATCTTTAAAGCAGATTAAAAAGGCAACTAAATTCTCACTCGTGTGGCCCCTGCCGCCTGTCCAGCGTTCATTTAAGCAAATTTGGCTTATTCGGTGCCCATAAGATGCTGGCCAGGAGTTCGGAGAGTCACCTAATAACCAGCGTTGAGACGAAATCGCCTTGTAAGAGGGCGAAACGAGTTTGGAATTTTTAATTCCACCTTCCGCATGTGGCAGCTGAGAACGGCACGTGCCTCATAAAAAAGAATATGGGTGGGGGCAAGGGCCAGCGGGGAGGGGAAATGTGGAAATACGTTAATATATTTTTGGCATTTCCATTGGCAAGCGCACACTTGGCTGACCAATAGCCAGGGAATTGAATGCTGTGGAATGGAGGGCAAAACGTAACCAAATTGGCCCAAATTTTATTCCGCCTTCTTGCCACATGCCACTCGGATAAGGGAGTCATCACTCGTCCGAGCCATCCTTTTTGTGAGTGCGTCGTCGCTGTACACGGCTCTGGATGAATCCCCGGATCACTTTGTTCCCATTTGAGATGAACTCGAACCACAGGTTCATGTCAGCCTCAAAATTGAAGGCGGGCAAGGCCTGCATATCGGATCGGAAGCCCCGCACATAATACATCACATCCTTCGGCCAGGGACACCGCTTCGGGACATTGCTAAAGCGATCCATACGCTCACGTCCCAGCTGGATGAAGACGATCTGGTTCTTGTTCGACAGCAGGCTGCAGCCATCGATGCCCGTGAGATTGAACAGGGTGAAGTCCTCGCCCGAGTTGCGCGGCAGGACGATCCGCATGTTCACCTGAAACCGGACCACCGGCTGGCGGAACATCAGCTCAATGCTGAAGGAGGGACGACGGACGCTCTTGCTCAGGCCGCACTGCAGGTGCGACAGCATCCCCTCGGGATCCTCGCTGCGGCACGTGCAGTTCGTGAAAATCATATCAAAGTTTGCCTGCGGGGGATCTGTATTCATTTGAATCTCCATTTAGTATTCATCAGGCTATACATTACCTTGCCCCAGGCTCCCTGCTGGAGACCAGCAAAGATGAGAAGAAATATTGCGCCAAATTTGAGATACATTAAACCACAACCGAAAACAAATTGCGAATGAAAGTATATCTTTTTGTCCGAAGAATAATTACAAATTCTTTCTAATCGCCATGACTAATTGCTCTCATTTGTGATTAGTGATTTTTAGCGGCTTATTTTAATGGGCAACGCGTTAATTGACAAAGTGATTACGAGTGATTAAGCAACCCATAAATGATCCGATTATAATTATTATTATGGAGAGAGAGAGAGAGGGAGATGGAGTGTTAGCCCCTGGTCGATGGGTGAAATTAGGGGAATGGGACTTATATGATGATTCCATTTAAAATTCCATAAAAATACATTATTTTTAAATATTGAATGGAAAAATGCACTCTTTTTTAATGTTATTTCCTTTGTAGTATTTTTTTCGAGCTACAGTCTGTTGTCAGTCCTAACTGGTCATATATTTTAAGAGCAAAAAAGGGAAATACTTAAGATTATTCAAATTGGAACCTAGACAGACCTTTGCGGGATGTATGGGTATTATTTTGGAACCCTGTCTTTGAATTTCCTTGCATTAGATCCAGCAACAACAGATATCCCTATTGATGTACGTTTTCTTGTACATATGCCCCACTATCATAAAGATTATTGTTATTATTATTCAAACATTAGTCACGGCTCGGCGGACAGAATCATTGGTAATATTCTAGTGCCGGCCCTGCATTTTGGTCATCAATTACAGTTTACTGGCGTAACCGGCTTGGTTTTTTTGCGAAATGCGGACTGAAATGTGGCCAGAGACATTCGGGGTGCTGCTAGGAACCCTTTTTGTGTGGTTCTTTTGTTTGGAGCTGACAGTGGAGGCCAAGGTGCGTATGAGTGATGCGAAGAGAGAAATGATGATTGATGTTTGCCTTCGAGCAGAACGACTTTGAGCTGCAAGTCGATAACTTCACCTGCAGCAGCCAGGACACGGACTACCGCATTCTGAAGGAGTTCCGATGCGGCCTGAACAAGAACGCCAAGCGTCGGAGCTGGTACATGGAGTTCAAGCTCCAGGAAGTGACCAGCGAGCACGAGGTCTTCATGACGATCGTCCTGCCCCGCCGCAAACCCATGCCTGAGTTTGTCCTCCTCAACCTCACCACCGACGGCTGCCAGCTGCTCTCAAACCGCAACCAGGTGCCGCTCATGCGCCTCGGCCGCAACATCATGGAGCGCTTTAGCAACTTCCCCAAGCAGTGCCCCTTCGAGGGCGATGTCCTATACTATATACGCGGCTTCCGCTTGGATCTCAGCCTCCTGCCTGCCGTCGAGATGGAAACTCCGGTCCACATAGAGTTCGGATACCAGGCCAAGTCACAGGGTGTACTATGGCTCCAGGGCAACCTGGCAGCGCGTGTGCAACGGATGAGCGAAAAGAAGCGCTCCAAGAAATCATAAATGGCAACATATAAGGGGAAAAAACATGTTTATATTAAAAACATGAAGCTTGGTTAACCGCAACGTCTAACCCTTAAAATACATATGTATAAAATATTTCATATTCCTATGTGTATCGATTAAAGCTAACTAAAGTGCGATTATGCAGAAGTACTAGGTATTATCCATACCCTGGTTAAAAATTAGAGAAATACCAGATTGTTCTTGCTAATAATGTTTATAAAGTTTGGGTTAAGTAAGAGATATATACACACACTTAAACAAGGTTTAATTGGATTGGATTTTTCAGCTTTTCGGCTACACAGTATACCAAACAGTAATATCCCCCATTCACAAGTGTACAAACGAAATTTATTAGGCTATGACAAATCAGCAGAAAAGTAGCATATGGCCGTGGAGTTAATATTGCAGAAAATCATCATCCACCACCTGTCGTGGCAGAAAAATCATCAGCCTCCACCTGTCGTGGCCAGACACGGAATGCCGTCTACGGAATCAGCTGATGCACTGCCCGCTCCCCTTTCAGGCCCCGCCATCGCATCCGTTGTTCCTTCATCTGATGCCGCACTCGGTGCTATTCCGTCCATGTCACTCCACAAAATGTTTTTCAATTACCTCCACAAAGAAGGCGACAGACAGGGACAGGCACAGAGACGGCTAGAGGGACACAATGCGACAGAGACGTAACGGAGACAGAAAGAGATAGATAGAGAGGCACTGTAACGGTATTTTGCCGAGTGTTTGTACGACTGACAGATGGCGCACGGGACATACAAGACAGAAGCCAGAGCAACAGCTGCCACAATTTGTCGTTTGACAGATGACGCGGCAATGGGGCAATACGGCAACGTAGAGAAGAGTGAAGAGTAAAGAGACAACTTATAACGTTTGTCAAAAGTTCGGGAGGGCAAAGGGAAATGAAATGAGAAACGAGGACGACAATGTCGTCTTTTGATGATTTCTTACAGCCACAGCAACAGTTAGAGCTACCGTAGAACAGTCACCGTTTTTAGTAGATGGACTTTCGACGACGGGCCATGTGTTGCAGACATTCTCAATTAAGATCCCCCTTCAATCATCGAACATTCTCTGTCAGTCCCCCAATCTTTCATACTGATACACCCATACACACACATTCATTCTCCCACATTCTCATGCACGGCTTTGATGTCACTCTGGTATTCTATCGCACCAAACTTTACCCCCTCTCTACACCTTACCCCTCGCTTTCTAGCATGCAGCTCTGCAGCAATGTATGTTAATTAGACGACAGTGATTCACTCCCCCTCTCACTCTTTCTCTGACTCGTTTTGTGGCTCTCTGTTTGTGTCGTCTCGTTACAATGAATTTGAGTTAACACCTGCCCTTCCCCCAAATCCCTGACAACCGATTTGATGGGCCGAAACAAAACATGTTGCCTCCAGCATTGAATTCGTTTTAGAACCCTTTCAACAGCAGGCTCAAAACCAATTAAGGCCAATCCGAAATTGAACGACGTACGCTGTCTGCCACACGCCCCCACACAGAGACGTACAATTGCTTCAATAATTATTAGACACATTTGCACATGCAAATAGATTTGAACCCTCTTCCAAAGCTCCTCAAGCCATTGCAAACAGAAGCTGCCAAAGATCTCCAGAAAAGAAACCCAAGCACTGTACTGGCGACGAAATGAATTTCATGTACTAGACATACATCGTAATTTACTCTTACAATGGTGTTCACACAACGGAGGCAAGGACAAAGGAGCTACTGAAGGATTGCTAGTCAACATTTTTCCAAAAATATGAAAAGTGCCAAGTCATTTAATGACGAATGGTTATACATACACACATAGATGGATGGGAGAGAAAACGGAAGAGCGAAACAAGAAAGATGAGTAGAAAAATCTCGTTGGAAAAATGTTTGGGAAACCTTACGAGGAACATCATGGGAACATCATTATGACAACATAAAGGCAACGGAAGAAGAGGCTGAAACAGATTTGGGCACCAACAAGAAGTTACTTTTCATCTGTCTGTCAAGGAAACCATCCTTCGTCATTGTCCAAATACGAATTATATTGCTGTGGCCCCTTTATTTAACTTTATCTAACACCCTGATAAGTTGCCAAACAGATTAGAGTCTTGAATTTTTAATCAGTTCCGTTGCCAAAACTGTTTCCAAACAATTGAAAGCGAAGCCAACCTAAACTTTGCTAAGCCGAGACCCCACACATTTCTGTGGTTAAACCGCGGCTAATGAATAGTTTGAGAACCTGTGCGTGCGTGTGTGTGAGTGTCTATGTGATGTTTTGTTCTTTGCCACAGAGCATTTAAGTTGAAATCTAAAAAGTGAGGGTGCTCGGTTAAGCCTTCCCAGCGGATAATTAACACGGCCCTCACAATCCCGTTTATGGCCCCAGCCGTGGGCCCGACTTTCTGCCCAACTTTGGCCATAATGCATACAGAAAAGTACTCTCCGCCATTTACCACCATCAAGCCACAAAACAAAGTTGTGAGGTTTTTAAGAGAGTTCTGTACTTGTGCCAAAGTTTACTTTTTGGCGGGTCTCCTAAAACTTTTTCACGTGTCCTGCTGAAAGCTTTTCCTGCCGGTCTTTAATTCGATTCCCGCTCACAAAACAGAACAAAGAAAATCTTGACTGTCTGTCTACACGAGCACACACTTTATAATTAATTAAAGCAAGTTTGTCTTTCTGCTTGAAATCTGCAGCACATTTGCCATGTCTGTGTGCTGAATATCCGATGAAAAATGACATTGCTGGGATAAATATTTTCGTAGAGGGAACTCAAGAGTCACGACAAAGTACAAACAGTCGACGTTTTTATGCTCTTTACCTTATTATCCCTAATCCAACACATAGCTTAGCAACTTTACCCAAAAGTTTACCATATGTGGATAAGAGGTAGTGCTAAAATAGTTTTGGTGATGGTATAACCGTGCTGGAAGCTTCTACCTACTCCAAAGACTAGTTTGTACAGGGAAAATGACTAACAAACTTTGGCATTAAAAGTAATTTTCCAATTGTTGTCGTGGCCAAAGTGCAGAAACGGTGAAAATTGTGAAAATTCATATTTTTTATTCTTCCCCATCCATGCAAAATGCCGAAGCTCTTGTTGTTGCTGCTTCTGCTGTCAATTTCACAGATTAATGCGTACACATTTTCATGGAGAAAAGCCAGGAGCAGGACCATGGTCTGAACGGTGATTCGGTACTGAGAAAGCCGCATTTATTATTGACAATGGCAATGGCAAAAGTTTTGCCCCTGACCAGACGCCGAGAGCGACCAAAATTGATTTACAGTATAGATATAGATATTTTAATCATCAAAGCCCACGGGCTGGCCTACCCCAAGGCCTGTTAGTTCTTGGCTGCGTCTCTCCCCAGGCGCATTTATGACCAAAAAGAGAGGTGGAGGAAGTAGACGAGAGTGGGAATGGGAGCTCAAAATACAATTTATTGCCTTGTAGGCAAAGGACGAACGGAGGATGGACTGGAAGGGATGTTTCAGGCAAAGTTTCGATGTTGTTTCTGTACGAGTAAGAAGCTTTTCTAGACCGTACGGACGGCTTGCTTTCAGCAGTTGTGAAATTTTGACACCATTTGAAAAGTGAATACTTAATTTGAGAACTTTTCAAACAAACCCACCCAAAGTTAATGCATTCTTCGGCCTCATAGAATCCTAATCTAATCATTTTTGCGGTCAAGAGAGCCCATAATTAGTTGCATTCAAAATAAAAAACCCGAACCAGGCGTAATGTTCTCTTATCACCTCTTAAACGAGTGCTATCTGCTTAGGGTTTGACCATTTGGATATCGTGAATACGGTTTGCGGTTAGATTTTCGAATGTTTCGAGCTCTGAGTAGACTATATAAAGCCAGGGACTGCGTGGAGACAGCACAGTGCGCTCGTAGCCTGACATCGAGTCACATTCACATTCCCAATTAAAATCGTTTCTGGTGATAGCTGAAAATGACCAATACGGATCTGAAAGCCTTGGAGCTGCTGTTCCAGCGTCCCCTGGAGCCGGTGTTCACCACTCGGGACCAGGGAAAGGTGGTGCTCGAGTTGCCGGACAGCTTCTACACGGATCGCTATCGCAACGACACTGTGGCTGTGTCCAATCGTTTCTCGCAGGATGTGGACCTGAAGATCCCCGTGCAGGAGTTGGCCAACAAGCCAAACCTGGACTTTGCCAAGAAGTTGGGCCGGAAGAACCAGTTCTCGCTGTTCAACGATCGCCACAAGGAGATCGCCAGTCAGCTGATCACCTTGTTCATGGGTGCCCCCAATCTGAAGCAGTTCGTGGCCCTGGCAGCCTACACGAAGTAAGTCCTGAGCTGACAACCGTCCTTGGAGGATCAATGACAACCGCTCTTCTCTCTGCAGGGATCGCCTGAATCCGGTTCTCTTCCAGTACTCTTATGCCGTCGCCATTGCCCATCGCCCGGACACGCGTGAAGTGCCCATCACCAACATATCGCAGGTGTTCCCCAGCAACTTTGTGGAGCCCTCCGTCTTCCGCGATGCCCGGGAGGAGGCGGCGGTGATCGGCGACAGTGGGGAGCGTATCCACGTGGACATACCGCGCAACTACACGGCTTCGGACCGCGAGGATGAACAGCGCCTGGCGTACTTCCGCGAGGACATCGGCGTCAACAGCCATCACTGGCACTGGCACTTGGTGTACCCCACCACCGGGCCCATGGAGGTGGTCAACAAGGATCGTCGTGGCGAGCTCTTCTACTACATGCACCACCAGATCCTGGCCCGCTACAACGTTGAGCGGTTCTGCAACAACCTGAAGCGCTTGCAGCCGCTGAACAATCTGCGAATCGAGGTGCCCGAGGGCTACTTCCCCAAGATCCTCTCCAGCGTGAACAATCGCACGTATCCGGCTCGAGTGTCCAATCAGCTGCTCAAGGACGTGGATCGCGAGGATGCTAGCATTGAGATTGGCGAGGTGGAGCGCTGGCGCGATCGCGTCCTGGCTGCCATCGATCAGGGCTTTGTCGAAGATGTGAGCTTCCACCCAGGAGGGTTGCAATGCCATTGAACTTAATATTTCATCCTCTCGTAGGCTTCTGGCAATCGCACTCCCTTGGACGATGTCCGGGGCATCGATATTCTGGGCAACATGATCGAAGCATCGCCGGTGCTGTCCATCAACAGCCAGTTCTACGGCAATCTGCACAACCAGGGCCACACCATCATCTCGTTCGCCCACGATCCCGATGCACGGCACTTGGAGGAATTCGGCGTGATGGGGGATGTGACCACGGCCATGCGCGATCCGATCTTCTACAGGTGGCACGGATTCATTGACTCCATTTTCAACAAGTTCAAGGCTCGCCTGGATCCCTACAATGCCGCCCAGCTGGGCTTCGACGGCGTCAGCGTGACCTACGTGGAGGCGAAGATCGGCAAGGGCAATGCCAGGCCGAACACCCTGCTCACCTACTGGCAGAAGTCCAGTGCGGATCTCGCCGCTGGCCTGGACTTTGGCCCGTCCGCCGACGGCAACATCTTTGCCTCGTTCACCCACTTGCAGAACGCTCCCTTTACCTACACCTTCAACGTGACCAACAATGGGACACGCCGCACGGGCACCTGCCGCATCTTCATCTGCCCCAAGGTGGATGAGCGCAACCAGCCGCTGCGACTGGAGGATCAGCGACTCATGGCCATCGAGATGGACAAGTTTACCGTCGAACGTGTGTACACCACCTAATACTTTACCCATGCTCTATGCTTATTCCCTGAGTTTATCTTCAGTTCTGCCTGGAGAGAACACCGTTCGTCGCCAATCCACGGAGTCCTCGGTGGCCATTCCGTTCGAGCGCTCCTTCCGGCCCATTGGCGCCGCCTACCAGCCCAAGGCCGCCGACGAGCTGGCCCGCTTCCGTTTCTGCGGCTGCGGCTGGCCGCAGCATCTGCTGCTGCCCAAGGGCAATGCCCAGGGCATGCTCTTCGATCTATTCGTCATGATTTCCGACTACTCGCAGGACTCTGTGCAGCAGCCCAATACGTGAGTGGATTCCTCATGCTTGGGCTTTTCCTCAATTTGACCTCCATTTCTCCCCCACCCGACAGACCCAACGATGCCTGCAGCACCGCCTACTCCTTCTGCGGCCTCAAGGACAAGCTGTACCCGGACAGACGCACCATGGGCTTCCCCTTCGACAGGCGCCTACCCAATGCCAATCTGACTGAGCTGGTCGGCGCCTTCCAGAACATGGCCAAGACCGATCTGAGGATAGTGTTCAACGACCGTGTGGTGGACAAGCCCTAAACCATTGACGACGCGGACCCATTAAACCAAGCTGAACTTACCGGAAATGACCCTGAACTTGAAACTTTCTTTAGCTACGTATATTTGTGCACCATTCGCTGTTGTTTTGTAGGTACCTAGTTTTCTTTAAATATATTCCAAAATATCCCAGGAAATTCGAGATATTCAGTTGATAAACAGAATAATGTTCGATTCGAACCATCATACTGTAAGGATACCCTACACCCTACCCACAAATCAGAAACAAGGTCCAAAAGCCAACCGACCATTTAATCCCTAGACAAATGCGCTAACAGTCATGGTAGAACTATTATAGTATACGCATGTATATGTACATATGGGATGGGGTACGACCTTGTAAAAGAAATTAGGTACTAAAATAAAGACCGCTCCCTGAGGAGCCCTGACCCTTTATAAATCTACCATGCCATAAATGGGGCACAAGACTGAGAGCAAATATTCATCCAGAGAGGATTCTCATGTAAGGCCAGAGAGCAAGCAAGAAATTACAATACAATCCACTAGACACAAGCAGAAACAAAATAGGAAGGCGAAACCATGAGAGCAGGAAATATGGAATCATCGGACAAAAGCAAGCAAACAAAAGAGTGGGCGAGCGGGCAGAGCAGCCCGATGGCTAATGGCTGCAGCAACTGCACACATCTCCAGAACGAAGACAATGGGAAACAAGGAGAGAGGACTGGCATCTGGCATCGAAATATTAGATACCCTTTCACAAGGAGAGAAGACTGGCTCCTGGCACAGAAACATTCTTTGATATAGTCATCCCATTTTGATCACAGTCACCAGTAGACTGGTAATTGTTGTCTTCGGCTTGAATGAAGAAAAGTTTTTACACAAAGTTCCCATGGCAGCGGCAATCATCGTAATATAGTACTCAGTGAGGGTATTGCAAGCTAGAGCGCTGCAGATCTCTTCGCGCTGGATTTTGCATAGAAAATTATTAATCAAAGCAGAGAAGCCCGCCCTCAATTTATTTCTCGCCTCGACTTGTTGGCTCTCCAATGCTCTGCTCTGCACACTCACACACACTCCGACCCAGCCACATACATAGGCACTCGTAGATGATAAATATTTACTGTTATAAGAAATCCTCAGCTAGAAATATTTGCTTGTTAAATATTTGCTTTACATTATTGAATCTAGATGGCCTGTGCCAAGGCGATTCCCGGCACATAAGGACACATCAACACAGGCTGTCGGGCGTTTTTCTGTCCTACTCAGACACGCCCACAAAGTGTGCGAAGCTAATCCTATTAGACTTCAAAGCTGTTTACCACAACGAAACTTTGCCAGAGCCCAGGCCCGGAGACGTGCGACTTGGCCCTAAACTCGGACTCAAAGTCGAAGTCGAAGTCGAAGTCGGACTCGCACTCCGACACCGATTCCAATGAAAACACCCGGAGAGGTGTGTCATAATGCGGCAGTGGGCCTGGCATCAGCAATCTGAAAACCGCTGCACGTGTGGAGCTTATTAATTTTCGACAGTTACCGCGTCGAGCACTTTAATTAGAGCTGCGACGACAACGACGACCCACTCATGGTGCGCAACAGCATAAGGATAAGGATAAAGTTCTGTACCGAGACTGTGCTTCGTTTGGAATTGGAATTGGGGAAGCCACTGGGAGACAACAGCTGCAGAAAACAAATTGATTTTTAATAGATTTTTATGGGGGCTTTGGGAAGAGCAGATAATAGAGGGTGTTGTTCCAAGGATAAATTAAGCTAGCAGTTGCCCTGAACATGCACACCAGGGCGCATACGTTATTACAATCCTTTTTCCTCCAAAGCATGTGCTATCTCTAATTGCTTTGATGTGTCTCGACAAGAGATATTTCGCATAGAATTTTCACTTTTATCCATTTATTCACCAATTTAAACTCAAGCTAAAAATTCCAAAGGATCCAACTCATTAACTGAAACGCAAATAGGCTTAAGCTTTAAGCTGTTTCAGGCTTTAACATCTGCATCTTTTTGTGTATTCGTTTTCATTTTAGAAAAATAAATAAAGCAGCTTCAGTTTATATTATCTCTCGCGCTGTTTCATTTATTTTAAACCGAGTTCATTGAGCCCATGGAAAAGTTGCCCGTACTGTTGACAGCCCGTCTACCCAAAAAGCGAACGTCGCGCCGGACAGGCCACAATTTAATCTCCTTTGTTCCGTCGCTTGGCTTTTTATTTCTTTTCAAAGATGCATATTTTATGGGTACACATTGCAACTGATGTAAACTTTCTCTGAACTTAAATTAAATTACAGCAAAACCGTAAATTGTGGTATACCCTGATCTGGGGAGAAGTATTTGCGGTTAAAAATTACAGATTTCGGCTGCTATCGGCAGGAGCGATATTTCAGACGGAAGAGGGATAACAGATAGTATAGTGAATATAAAAGTGGAGAGTTCTTCTAAAAGACGACCCAAAGCTTCTTTGAAAACCCAAGGTGATAGAATTTCAGAGGAAATAGGAGTCCGGATAAGTGAAACTCCCAGCCAAGGCAGCCAACACTTAAAGAGTGCTTCCCTTCCACCCAATTATTAGACCTGGCCAGAGGACATTCCAACTCACGTTCTGGCTTTATTTATGCGGGCAAATTGTAGAAAATTAAAAAGTAGACAAGAAATAGAAAGAACGAAAAAGTTGCCGAGCTTTGTGCAAAGGAAGGGAGAATGCTTTAATTTATTTTGGTAGCTGCAGGGCAAGAAAATTCGTGTGTTTTATTTTGGTAAGGGTAGCGTGAGCAGAGGGGGTACAGGGTAGAGGGTATGGGTAAGGGAGAGGAGGGAGGGTGTTACCACTTAGGCATAACTTTGACTTTGGCTTTGGGTCGTTTGCCCCATATGTTGTTGTTATTGCTGGCATTAATGTTGCTTACTTTGGGGCCAAGGGCTTACTCTGTGTTGGGAAAAATGTTTGCTAAGGATTTCGGGCATATTAGCATACTTTTTGCACTTCTCGTGTGTGTGTGTGCATGTGTGTGTGCTCCACTTGGGAGAAAAAAACGCATTGTAAATACTGTGAGTGAGAGACACTGAAGGCAATTAGGGAAGCAAATCTAGCAGAAACCAATCGAAATACGAATATTTTCGGCCTAATGCATGATACATGCATACTAGAAGTCCGCAGTCACTGAAAGTGATTTGCACCATTGACTGCTTAATTTCTGTGAAATATCCAGCCAATCAATTCTCGTCCAGAAGCCCATTAAAAAGTCAATCAGACGTGAACGCAAGGCATCCAAACAGATGGAAATCCATAAACCGACCTTGCACCCATGCATTGCAGCCGACAAACTGAAAGTGAGATCTGCCAAATGTAAACTAAATTTTCCATGGCGAAAAACTGGAACATCTCGGGCGCATTCTCGCACGCCTTGAATGAGATCTCATGGGAACGTATTCCAGTGCCCTTCAAGACTCCCCCAGCACATGAGAACAGATTGTTTTGAGCTATTTTTGTCGCCTGCTCATGTAAACATTAAACATATATGGATCCGCGGTCATACATAATTGCGAGTATGCTGCGCCCAGCTCCACTGAAATAATCCAACTGTGCTCCTGCTCCACCCCCTACCAATTCTGCCCCACGCCAAAAGCGTATCATAAACGAAGCCAGGGACTGGATGAAAGTCATATATAGAATTACACCGCTTTCATACAAGCCATCCACATACAGCTGCATACAGTCTGTACAAACAGTTTATTTACAATGTAACTTATCTTTGTTATGCTCTCTTTTCGTAGTTACAGATGTATCGGACGGACAACTCGAACTAGATCGAGGGATTTTAACAAAACTTTCAGTGTTTTGCCATTGTCAAAACACTTTCCAGACAAACTGTGTGAAATCCGTGAACGCTAAAAAGTGTGTGTCACTCTCATATGTATTAAATACGATATTGATTCCCAACTGGATTCCCAAGTAATGACTCCGTGACGCACTCCAGCCCACAAGGGGAATGACAGGCAAATTCAAGAGCTACTCCAAGTACTTCTAGCCATCTTGGGGGGTCCTATTCTGCTTCCGAGCCGATGCTGTGTCTCGGAGCATGCTAATTGTTTGCAATTATGCTTTGAGCGAGCTTCACTTTGCAATGAAAACGAAACGGAATGGAAATTTAAGGGGATTTTGTAAGCACATTTCGTAGAGGAGGAAGCGGAACGTCAATTGCATTAAAAGGATGAAAATTCTCCCAGTGAAGAGCCACCACTTGAAACGGAATTAGGTAAACCGCAGAGAATTTGCATTTGATTTAAATTCCACACAATTATGGACGTACGTATTTCACAATAAATATCAATGAAACTGTGATAATTACTGGCTAAATTCACTTACACAAACCACAATTAAAATGACACTTTGCCGAAAATCGGTTTTCCCGAAATTACCTGCCCTCCGCTTCCCGATACGACATATCGGTGTCGAAGGGCAGTTCAATTGAAATCGCTTGGCGTAAGCGGTGGGTGGGTGATGACATTTCATTTGTTGACCAACGGAGCTACATTAAATTTGCGTTTATTTGTTGTTAAATTTATTCAATCGACGTGAGTGCACTAAAATCCGTTTGAAATTATTATTTCAAATGAGCAATTTTATTTTTGCTATCCCTTTTGCCGTGTATATTTTCGGTGAATGTTTATTTGCCACGCGCTCTGCCGACAGACATTTACCTTTCGACTGTTAATGCTAATATTTAAATTAATTGCTAATAAACCGGCATCGAATGTTTACACCCCACAGCTCATCCGACAGTCCGTCATGGCAACTGTGTTAATTTTATAATTTTACCCCCTTGTTTATAGTCCATTGCCGATGACTTGAACAAATGCGAAGCTGAAATCACTTTTATCTGTTGCTGCCAGTCCCTTGTCTGCCGTCCGTGCTTTTCTTCTACTTCAACGCGATGTGCTATGTTTGTCCGAGTACTTCCATATAGACATTGAAGGTGACCCACTTCGAGCTGTGGGTTCGACATCAGCTGTGTTATTTTACCGTCCAATGCGAGGCGCGGATAATTTAATGTTTTATTCACACTCACACACACACACACACATGAACGCACGCAGCGAGGAGAGTAAATAAATAAATGCCAACATTTACTGTGCGAAACAACAACAATAACACACACTCGTACTGGTAATAATTTAAGCGCAAAAGTGCTGCTTAAAAGCTATTAACTGTGATGTCAGAGAGCCATCTGTACACCCTGGGAAAAGAGGTGAATATGCTTAGATACTGTTCAGCAGCCGTCTTACACCATTTTGCGATCATTTTCTTGAACATGATAGTGAGAGAATTTCCCTGGTTTTCAGTGTGGGCGACTGTTTATTCGGAAATTGTTTCGTGAAATTGGACCTCAGATGTAAAGATCAATGAACCCCATATTGGGTTCAATCTGCCAGAAAGAAGTGTAGCCGTTTCGGATCCGCTATAGAACCTTTTTGCAGTCATTTGCAGGATAAGTTTTATCACAATGCAAGCTTTGAATGTGGGTAATGTCAATCCAGAATAGTATACAGAAATCTAATATACAATTTGAGAAAGACTTAAATTATATTAAATTATTATATCTAATCCAATTTGTTTAACCACATTTTCTCTCCCTTTACATAACAACACACTGTATGCAAATGGCATACCTGGAATGGTTTGAATGCTGGCCAAAGGACTGTGGCTAGAAATGCAGTTTGTGCCTGTGCCGGAGGCACTTTGAGGCATTGTTGCAGACAGCACAATGTGCATAGAATTACCGCACTTCAAGGCAGCAAGAGACAACAATTATTTTTTATTTCAAATGTGTTCCCACACACCCAGTGCTCTGGGGAAATGGAAAAACAAAACGAGAGACAGCGCCAGCAGCGGCACCAGCAACGGCAGCCTCTGTCCATTATAAAGTTTAGCCGGAAAAACGGAAGGCAATGTAGGTAACATATATATATTTTAATTTGGATAGAGTGCAGCTTCCTATCCAGCTCGCAAACAAAATGAAAGATCACGGTCGAAAGATTAAACTCATTTAATATAAAGTCCTTTACTGAACTCAAAGGATAGCTTCAACCTTTGCCATAGTTATTTCTACAGACTGATCCTTTTCTCGACCCAGTTACCTTTTTAAAAATTGTTAAACACAAAAACAAATTTACAAATTGGAAACACTCTAAAAAGTTCACATGGTTGCCAAATCTTAACGTCTTTTGTTACATTTTTAATCTTTTATTTCTCATTTCTCATTTGAAACTATTTTGCAGCGAAGATGAGCGCTCAAGATAGCTTTGTATCGGCTATCAAACTGCATATAAAAACCCAGCAGCTAAGGAAGCGGCTGACGCAACGACGAAAGCTCATCCCGCCTCGTGACATTACTCCGCCTCCTGCTAATGAACCGATAAGCGAGTCCAAAATGAGAAGTCTAGTGCGCAGGATCGATCGATCCTTTGCCAAGCAGGCCAAGCCGTCCAGCTTTTGGCGTGAGGTCGATCCTTCGCAAGTGCGGCCCAAGAGTGATTCTCACTTTCCCAGTTGCCAGTGTTTGGAAATTTGCGATGATAGCCCGGACAGCCGTCAACATGCACGCCGAAATATCATACATCCGGATAAAAATCCCTACGAGTAGGTCTATGAGGCCTCCAAAGCTCTGGAATCATATCTTCTGGGAGCATATCGTCAAAGCATTGAAGCTACCAGCTCAAGCCGCACTTAAATTAGAAGTCAACAAAAATGTTCAGTGTGTATGGCCCTGTCTCTCCTCGATAAACCATGTGGAATCTCAGGCGCAGTATAGCCGTTGCAGTCGGTCAAACCCTGAAAATCAAAAGCCCTGCTCAACCCGTCACTCTGCTGCAACCGCGCAACCGATGTTGCAAGTGCAGCCGATGCCCACACCCTTCGACGCTGAAAAAGCCCAACAATGTGAAGAACTTTGCTAACGCCAAAGGGCGTGAGCCCTTTCGACAGCTGCTAGTGGAACCGAAAATAGTAGATCTGGACCCGAGCTATGGAAATTTTTGTAAGCAGATGGAGGGCAGGCATAAGGAATACCATTGCTCGAGTGGACGAACCCCTTCTCCGAGACGATCTTTTGCAAAATCAAGCAAGCCGATTCCTCAAGAACCCGCTTCTATAGAGAGAGAAAGGTTAGTTTCTGCTGCTCTTCAACACAAGTATTCTATTCCTGCCGGAACCAATTCGAAAACGCTTTTAGAAGGCGTCCAGGGCATTCTAGCCCGGCAAAGAATAGAGGGGACTTCTCCTCAGTCGAAGGCCTCAAAGTCGACAAGACCAAGACGATCTTCTACTAAGGACAAGTCCTCAATAATTGCCCAAAAACGACAACCGAAATCAAGCAAATCGATTCAGGAAAAACAAGTAGTCAAGATCAAGTCACAATCGTCTATGAGAAGCGCACGCTCTAAAAGAAGTTTCGGACGGACACACTCGGCTGATAGTATTTCTTTAAAAAGTGTTGATCTGTGGAAATGCTTAAAGAAACTGTCGATGAAACGTCCAACTGAAAAGGATTCTATACAAATTGACACTGACTCGGCAGCGAAGCCGCCCGATTTATCCAGCATGGATGATCCTGAGATCTCAATGGTCGACGAGGAATCTTGCCATTTTTGTGAATCGAAAGCGATCTCTTCGATATTTTTAATAACGCCCAGTACATATCAGGCCAATTATTTGCCGATCGATATAATGAAACACAAAGATGATTTCCTGTCCTTGTATTCACTGGAGCGAAACTTTAAGAACACCATGCCCAGGATATGGCCCATGACTGAACCAGAGATCATCAGGCAAGCGAAAATGGAATCCATGAAAGCCAAACCTCGCTCAGAAGGGGACCATCGACTGGCCAAGCGTATCCTCAGGATGAATATGAGAAAAGCTGTAGGTTGCCAGACGGAACCGTCGTCCTCGGCCGACTCTGGCAACCGATGCGACTCATGCAACAGCGACGGGAGATACTCGATTCCCTGCTACCGTCCAGCGACAGATTCTCAGCAGCATGAAAAGCAAAAACGGCGGAGGCATGAGGTGGGCTGCCAAACGGGGTACTCTATCTGTGTTCTGTGCCAGATAGAGAGTCAGCCGGAGCCAGATGAGCCCTATATGATCAAGATGAAGCAGCGCAGGCAGCGCGAGGAGCTCCAGGTGTACTACCGGCAGATGGGCGGCCCGGCACCCTCCAAGAGTCATTCGGACAGGAGTCTGCGGCATATGCGCACACAGCTGGAGCTGTACCTGGAGATCCTTGCCCACTGCGATCGTATTGTCGACGACAAGCTTCAGGCTAAAACCAAAAATGTATCAAATCAGTGCTGAAGGCTTTGACCCAACTTGATAGCGATCTTACGTTCAAGCTTTCCATCTGGTTGGACCAAGGCCCGAGCAAGTGTATCCATTTATTCTTTGTAGTATTATTCGAATAAAGTGTGTTTTAACCTTTCTTGTATTTTCACCGAGGTCTTGGTCTCACCCGTGAAATCCCAAGTATTCTTGAGAAAAGGAACTGCCTACGATTACACGGTGTAAAGAGTTCATTCACTTGACTTTATACGACCCTTGAACTACTCGTGCACACTCATGGCATATAAAGTTTATTCAAATGAACATTGGCTCGGGAAAACTGTTTCCCTGCATGCATTTCCACAAAATTTATTCCATTCCGACCAACTGCGAAGCATTATAATATGTCATAAAAGTCAAGTTTTTTTTATGAATCCCGATGCCCAGTCCATCCGCATAAATGTCAATGCCGCAGCAACAAAACCAGACTGAACCTAAGCGCGGTGCGTTCTCATCCGCATGCCTCCTCTTTCGCGCACTCTCCACCATACGCAACACAAGTGCAACAGCAACAAAAAAAATCTTGAAAAATATATATGTATGTATATAAAACTAGGAGAAACTCAGAAAATAGGAAACTCGGACTATGGGATACCCGCTGTATGGATAGGATGCCAAATGATGACACGGAGAAATTCTGTTTTCAAAATATGCTTGACGGTTGGGGAAATGGAAACGCTTACTTCTTCCTGTTACATTCTGTTACGCATATAAGTAATATTCCCCTGTTTGTGCAACAAGGGTGCAACAAGAATAGGAGAAAAAATCATCAAAGCAACAAAAACTCGGTCGAGGGCTTGCATGCTCGAGACGAGAACTAAAAATTTGTATATACATACGATTTTCGAGAGAAATTACGTACGGGTCGTAGTGGTTTCTTCTGGTTTATTAATTTTATATGAGACTCACTTTAATGCTAATTTTATAGTGGCAACCACCACACACGCCCACACACTGCAGTGCACTGGTCGGTGGAAGGTAGCATGCTGTAAAGTATGCAACGCGGGAATGCAAGCACATCAGCAGAGTGGAGAGGCGGAAGAAGCTGTGGCTGTGGCTGTGGCTGTGGGGAGTCCTCGTGCGAGCAGGTGTCAAGGTGCGATATTCGTTGAGTAAGGTGCGTAACATTCCCCGGGGGCCGCAAGCCACACCGTTAAGCGGCAGCCGAGCAGCAAAATGAAAATAAAGGAAGAAATTAAAACGTAAATTAATCTAAACAAAATTGCATAAAACAGTAACCTTGCCGATCCTGAAATACTGTTCCATTACCATTCCATGACTAATAAAATATATATTTAAAGAAAATCAAGCAAGTAATGGATTAATACAATATTCGGGATATGATAGTCGGGATAGTCATGCAAATTAACCAATGATGTTTCAGCAAAGCTCCCCCATTGATTATAAGGTGGAAGATCCTCTCTTCTGTGCTTTACAGGTTATACAAATGGAATGTGGAGAACAAGAAACCGCTGCGTTCTGTTGTGCTTAGCGATTTATGTAGTAGTGGCATCATAATGGGATTAGAGTGGTTTATGTTATTAAATCGGTTAGGTAAAGCTTGTGGAAAATGAAATTAACTCCATCTGCGTCCATCATTCGCGTTTAATTGCATCGCCGAGTGCAACCGAAATTTGATTAAGGAAAAGGAAAAAATAAATTACAATTCTCGGGAAATTGTTAAATCGTTTAATTGGCCAAGGCCAGCGGGGCAGCAGCTGGCGAGTTAACAAGATTTGCAATCAACTAATTTAACTTTTTAAATTAAAACACAAACTTCAGCTGAATCTCGGTGGAAGACGGAGTTTGCCTAGGTTCAAAAGTTCACAAGTTCCGGGGAATACATGAGGAATAAAGCGCCTGGAGTATCGCGGAGGCGATGAAATCTCGGCATCTGATGAAAACTAATGGAAATTTCGGCTTGAGTGACCGCAGGAAGGTTGAAAATCAAAAGCTTACACAAGTACATTACTGTTTCTCGATGATAACAAATATTTAAAAAGAAGCAGAGCCATATAAAATGATTGAAGAACCATGGAGAAAGAGAAGGTCACTCTTCTGTGGATGTATGTATTTACGTTTAATCTATGAGCAAGAACTACCAATAAGCGCTACAGAGAAGCATAATTATCATACTTAATAACATTTCCACAGAAAAGCAGCCAACTTTGTGAAATTAAACATTAAAACCAATCAAACTGTCATGCAATACCGTTTGATATGAGGAAGATTGGACATTTGCAAAGCATTCCCAGAATGATGCAAATTTAAGAGAATTTCTATTGCGGGAAATCGATGTGGAACATACATTCATACAGAACAGGCCCCCACATAAAAACATACAAAGTGAAGCCTCCATCAATCATACGCAGCGTGAGCCGCCTCTGTAGATGCTTGGAAGCCCTGACATGATAATCATACGCACCGCGACCGCAGCCGCCGACACCGACAACGTCAAAAATATTCCAAAACCTTTGATATGCAAATCAGGCTAAATTTCCCAACATAAATCCAAATCAAAATGCAAAGGCACACACACACACACTCACCTTTCTCTACTGGGAGGCGGACAGGCTTGTGCCTGTTGTTCTTGATGTGGCGCCTGTCGGTTGCCGTTGGTTCCTGTCGGTTCCTGCCGCTTGTTGCTTGTTGCTTGTTGCTTGTTCTATGCTGAAAGAACCTGATGCCCTCCCTCTTGCTGTGATTGTGGTTGTCGTCCAATTGAATCAATTCAACAGAAATTTGCGGAAAATTCAAACAAAAAAGAATGGAAGGTAGGGAAAACAACACGGAAAAGAGTGAGAAATGCGAAATGCGTGAGATTTCATTCAGATAAACTTGAACTGCGAGTCTTTGCCGATAGCCACACTCCCACCCCGCCGTGGTGTACGCGAGCGTGTACGTGTGTTGGGGTTACATATGGTAATTTGGTTGGGATCTGTGGGGCTTGTTGCACGCTGCTTAAGGGAAAGGACAGGGTCACGGCCGTCTCGATGCGGGACTGGTATTGGTCTGTGTCTGTTTCGGGGGATTGGCAATGGACAATTTATAATCACATTTTCCAATCTGCAGTCGCGCACGATTGAATTAGTCGAGATTTTTCATTTCGCTTTTCCTCTATCGCGTTTTATGTACTTTTTACTTTTTGTTGCTGTCTGAACTTATAATTTAAGGCATAGGTTTTTTAGTTTCCTTTTTTTGGCAGATGTGCCCCACAAGCGCATAGTCGAATAATTTTTTGTGTGTTTTATTAAACATGTGCCAAACAAATTTGATAAAAAATATATGCAGAATACATATACATATACATAAATAGTATACATACTATTTGGTAATTTATTTTTTTGTTAATTTCGGTCTTTCCTGACTATGGTTTTGCACTTTGAATCCTTTAAGTCCGTTGTGGCAACATTGTTGCTGCAACTTATGTTTTCTCTTGCACTTGAACTAGTTTTTCCATTCAGCGATTTTCCGCCCTTGCCAACCCACCCACCCCATACACACTAACACGCACTGATAACGGTATCGCTTGGATTGCTTGTTCTCGGAGGGAATGCTCGGCTCCGCTCCGCTCTACCTTATGCCACGTCCGCCTTCGGAAGCCACTGTACAGCAACTGTTGCAACTGTCGAAAAGGCAACTTGTGGCTGTCTCTGCTGCTGATGCCTCTCGCAGCATCTTTGATGGAGCTTTCTAGCAAGCTTTCTGCCGCCACACAGCAAACTTTCCCCCCACCGTACAGCAAACTGTTGATTATACCCGATACACAAAATGAGTATAAGGGTATATTGGATTTGTGGTGAAAATGTATGTGTGTAACTTCCAGAAGGAATCGTTTCCGACCCCATAAAGTATATATATTCTTGTCGTCGTCTGACGGAGCAGAGCCATACCACTAACCATGCAGTATATACAGTATGGTTAGTGGCCATACTGACTTAGTATCGGTTATAAGTGTAGAGTTGCGGTTGCCGCAGCAACTCACAAAGTCCCCCTCGTTTTTCTATGTGTGAGTGTGCTTGGGCGTGTGTGGGTGTGTGTCGTTCCCAGGAAGAGAGCTCACGAGAGAGCCACCTTCTTTGGCGGTCAATTAAGCTCCATTGATATGTTTTTGCCGTTAACAGTAATTAACGGTTATTATTGAAGTACTTTAAAGATGGGAATAAATTTAATTGATTTTTGTAGTAAAATATAGAGAAAATCCAGAATTTAGGTATAAAAAATATGTACAGATTTACTTTATTGAATTCCGTGCACTCACACCCGATTTGGCATATAATCAATGGAAGCCAGTGGCATCAGTGACTACGATCTTTCGATGGTAATTTACGATAATTGCGGACTAATCAATTGTTGTCTATTAAATTCTATTTACGAGTAGCTTTTCTAGCGTCAAACCGCTGTCCCACGTTTCGGCATACCTCGAAGAAGCTAACGCTTACCAAAGCAACAGTTACCAATGATAACGGTGCACAGTGGGGAAAGCTCCACAAATAGATGGGGAATAAAGAAGCTTTTAGTAGATTAGACTTCATGGCACTGCAGGCGCCATCGATGGTGCAACCGATGCTCCTGCTCAAGGCCACCAAGCCCCCTTTCCCCAGCGGGCAATAGCCCCTAACGGTACGAGGCCACACGCCTTGCAAATCTATCTGTGGAAAGGCAGCACGGCAGTGCTGGCTTGTCTAATTGATACGCTCCAGCAAGGGATCTTCTTACTGGATGGCCTACATGCAGCAATTTTCCGGAAAAAACCATTAAGGGGGCGGGTGTGCAGATTAAGCTTACATTAAAATTGTCCTTACGAAGGCACAACGAAATCAAATTGAGCCGTTTACTTCGTTTAAAGCTGCGCCAAGCTAAGTTACAGGAAGCCCTCGCTGCCATCTTGTAAAACGGGCCGCGAGTAAGCGTATACGTGTGTGTGTGTATGTGTAACCGAAAGCTAACGGGACATATCACCACACAGCTAGGAGTAGCTTCCCTGAGTCGCGTTCGTTGACTTAATAAATGCTGAATGAAAGTTTGTTCAAGAGTTCCTCAAAATGGCCAGTTGCTGTTGCCGGCCTTGTCTGTACCTGATTATACCCGTATATTTTCCATGGCCAATGCAATGAGCGAGCTCATCCTGTGTATCGCTAATCCTGACCCTGAGACGGAGCTTCACATTACTAGTTTCACCTGCACGCGCCACTGATTATTGCGTATAAAACGCTAGAGGTTATATTTGCGCACTGGCCATTCTGGATCTGCTGCTAATCACTAGCGTCCTTCGAATTCTTGAAATATAGAGGTACGCAGCAACAGGCATCATTAAAAGTTTCCATTTTCCACATTCAAATTGTTGTCGTACAAAAGTTTACGGCTACAAAAGCAAATTGAAATGGCCAAAAAAAGCTGGTTAGTATGAGCCGATAGTATTGTTTTAAATTATCTTTGGGAGGTTATAATCGATATGGGACAGCTAGCTTACGCTGTTGGCGCAAAATTTCTCGTTTGAATTTGATTTCTATTACAGAATATGACAAACATAGGGGGTCCTAGTACCTAGCAATTTTAAGCCAAATATAAAAAGCTAGGAATATGATTTTCAATTAACCCATTGTCGATCAGTGGGAATTAAAATACTATCTACGATCATGATAAACATTCAAAAACTTGAGCGTATTTTAGGTAAAAGATATCGTGGTATTTTTATATACAAAAATTAAGGATGGGGTGGACCTAAAAGAGTAATTATTTGTATTATTATTGGTATTGTTTTCAGCGGTTTAACTAAAATTATCCAGTTTAAATAAAGGAGGCTTAAGTGTGCTATGTTCGTTTTTTCATCGGTATGTTTGCAGTATTTCTGAGGGTCAGACGGTCACACTGCAGCTCTCCTCTAACGAACAAATTAGCCGTAATTTTGAATGGTCTATAAAAAAGGGTATGGACAACAGTCAAAAACAGCCAATGCAAAATGCCAGGTTCGTAGGAACCACACCTCGCGTGTCAGGATAGTCGGCTTTGTTTCTTCAAGGTATATTGGGCCAATGGGGTGGATTTCACATTGCATCCGTTGCATTTTCTGAGGCGTTCTACGTGTTGCTTTTCTACACTCTCTCTTTTCCACCATTATGTAGAAAGTGTGTAGCATATGTGTAGTAACCGTGTAATTTTTCTCTCCAACGATTTTTTCTGGTGAACAGCTGTGAACGCGCGGGCAAAAGAAAAATCCATTTGTTTACACAGTTGATTTCCTTTTTTTTCTATTGTAAACCTTTGTTGCGAAAACAACGATAAAGTTAATTGCATTATAACGAGCCTGATTACAGATTACAGAGGTGAGTAACCGACAACGCACCAGCCGCCTCATCAAACACTTAGCCGAGCCTTTGTTTTCATTGCGTGCCTGCATCAGCTGGTGCAATAATATAGCATAGTGGCGTATCGTATCAACTAAATTCGAGAGATACTACATGCCCAGACCTTTATCAGCGTTTAGTCGACCACTTTGTAGCCCACATTCACGCTTCGAATCAGTTATTTGCTAGAGGCGTGCGCGTGCGGCAGTGTTTGGCTCTTGATACTCTCCGGAACGCAAAATCCATAACCGATTCTCATTTCAGCAGCGGAAAGATGCGCCCGTTTTCCGGCAACGATTGCTTAAAGCCCGTCACCGAGGGCATCAATCGCGCCTTCGGTGCCCGGGAGCCCTGGCAGGTGGCCACCATCACCGCCACCACAGTGCTCGGCGGTGTCTGGCTCTGGACGTTTGTCTGTCAGGATGAAAGTGAGTTTCCACTGAGAGAGAGGTCTTCTCAAAATACATCACTATCTACAAGTAGGCAAAAGTCAGGCCACCTAGTGTCTGTCGATTCCTTTCACGCCGTTGTCGGCGGCGTCATAAATTATAATCCATCAAACAATCTTATCTGCCACGGCTTGCACTTTCCTACGCAGCCCACCAAGTAAATACCCAGCCTAGCCGGCCCATTTTTGTAGTTTTTCTCAAGAAATCGAAATCGGTACCTATGTATACCCATGTACTATGTACTTTGTTCCTTATATAATAGAGTTCGAGTGCCATGCACCCGTTGTGTGCCCTTCCTGAACTTTTGTTTAATCTGGGAACAGATTACAATAGATTAGAAACAAAATTTATATATACACAACAATTTATATATAGCCAAACGGCATAGCTTCTGGCTTCGATAAGAATATCCGCTAATCTGCTAGTTGGAATTTAGTTTTCAATAGGCTCTCCCTTGTAGCTCCTTTATCAGTCAGGTGGTACCTGTTCGGAAACACAAGAGATTTCTTATGACTAATCCCCTAAATGGAAAACGTTTTACGAATTCCAAAATTGGAATTACAATCGGTTTTCTAAAGCAACCAGTTGGAACCCGAATTCTTGGAAAAAGTTCCTTTCCGTTCGGCAACTTCGCACAAGACCTGTCTGGCTTCCACGATATGCTATCGTGTTTCAGCGACTACCGATCGACACATTCTCATTATAAAATGATTCATCATTTTATTTCATGGTTCGATACGCCTTTAGATAAGCATGCATTAGGTTATTCGATAGGGGAATATTGAAATTAGTTGATCAGGCGATCATTCCTCCATCGCTTTGTTTGTTGCAGGTCTCTACACGCGTGGCAGGCGGCAGTTCTTCAGGTTCGCCAAGAAAATACCCGCAGTTCGGCGACAGGTGGAGGCGGAGCTTACCAAGGCCAACAATGACTTCGAATCGGCGATCAAGGAGAGCAACGCACACCTCACATACACGGTGACGCTGCCCGAAAAGGGTCTGAGCAAGGAGGTGATCCTGAAGCTGGTGGACGACCATCTAAAGACAGGTCACTACGAATGGCGCGACGGTCGCGTCTCCGGTGCCGTGTACGGCTACAACCCGGAGCTGGTGCAGCTCGTGACGGAGGTCTATGGCAAGGCGTCGTACACGAATCCCCTCCACGCGGACCTCTTCCCGGGCGTCTGCAAAATGGAGGCCGAGGTGGTGCGTATGGCCTGCAATCTGTTCCATGGAAGCAACGACAGCTGCGGCACCATGACAACCGGCGGCACCGAGTCCATTGTGATGGCCATGAAGGCATACCGGGACTACGCTCGCGAGTACAAGGGAATCACCAGGCCGAACATAGTCGTGCCCCGCACCGCGCACGCAGCCTTCGACAAGGGTGGCCAATACTTCAACATCCATGTGAGATCTGTGGACGTCGATCCGGAGACCTTCGAGGTCGACATGAAGAAGTTCAAGCGTGCCATCAATAGGAACACCATTCTGGTGAGGATTGACCCATGTTTCCTTAATTTATCCCCACTAATTCTACCCTTATGCCGCCCCAGCTGGTTGGCTCTGCTCCCAATTTCCCCTACGGCACTATCGACGACATCGAAGCCATCGCCGCTCTGGGCGTAAAGTACGACATTCCCGTCCACGTGGACGCCTGCCTGGGAAGCTTTGTGGTGGCACTGGTCCGCAATGCCGGCTACAAGCTGCGTCCCTTTGACTTTGACGTTAAGGGCGTAACCAGCATCTCTGCCGACACGCACAAATACGGATTTGCTCCAAAGGGATCGTCGGTGATCCTGTACTCTGAGAAGAAGTTCAAGGATCACCAGTTCACAGTGACCACCGACTGGCCTGGCGGCGTCTACGGCTCACCCACCGTAAATGGTTCCCGTGCCGGAGGTATCATCGCCGCCTGCTGGGCCACCATGATGAGCTTCGGCTACGATGGCTATTTGGAGGCTACCAAGCGCATTGTGGACACGGCTCGCTACATTGAGAGGGGGTAAGACTGGGTACGAATGCACTTGGACTACGGCTGACCTTATCGAAACTCCACAGGGTTCGCGACATCGATGGCCTGTTTGTGTTTGGCAAGCCAGCCACTTCCGTCATTGCCCTCGGATCGAATGTGTTTGATATCTTCCGACTGTCGGACTCGCTCTGCAAGCTCGGCTGGAACCTGAATGCCCTGCAGTTCCCCTCTGGGTATGATAGATCTATTAAAACCATAGTAAACCATGCTTAATATTTGGTATTCTGTCTACCAGTATCCACATCTGCGTCACGGACATGCACACCCAGGCCGGAGTGGCAGACAAATTCATTGCCGACGTTCGCAGCTGCACGGCGGAGATCATGAAGGATCCTGGCCAGCCCGTGGTGGGAAAGATGGCCCTGTACGGCATGGCCCAGAGCATACCCGACCGCTCGGTAATTGGCGAGGTGACCCGCCTCTTCCTGCACTCCATGTACTACACGCCCAGCCAGAAGTAGACATCTGCCTCCGGCTACTCTTCCTACTGCTCCCACCCATGCAAGCATTTCATCTGCAGTGCTACTGTTTTTAGAACCACCTAGAACTCCGTGTTATCCAAGCAATATTTATATATACCTGCAATTAGAGCTGTAATCGAGGGTACAAAAAGTGTCATCAACAAAGTTGATTCTGTCTACGATATAATCCTACCAACCGGAGGCATTCTTTCCTCAAAGAGCTATTTTATTAAAGTGATTGTTCTGTGTAAAGTGTTAGCAAAATATAAGTATAGTACATTTTGTATACTCATCAGTCTATTAAGAATTTATCTCAATTCTCTCGATTCTTGATCAATTTGTTGCCTTTTTCTTAAATTGTCGTGTACATTTGTTCCCCAAACAATTAACCATACTCGTAATTGCTTCAGCGTGGGCCCCTACATTCCGGTCTGATCGGATCTGACCCGATCTGGTGCGATCTGTCAGACGCTTTGCCACGCGTCGGCGTTTTAATTTAGCTGTTGCCCACCTGACACGCCCATTTCCTTTGTGTAATTTATGCCGATTTTCTCGGGGTCTGTTCAAATTGTTTCAAATAAATTTCAGTAGCGGAAACATTCATCTAAACGACTGCCAGCCAGAATCCCGTGGACACGCGTCAGGTGTCATTTTGTCAGAAGAAATTAAAAAAAAATTAAAAATAGCCAAAAAGCGAGCAACAAGTGTCATTCGGCGGAGGTGGAGATCAATTGGAGTCATCCATTTGGGAGTGCAACAAAGGCGAAACCTGTCACATTAAAAAGATGCCCACGCTGACACCCCGCTACCCCACCTTCTGCCCTCCAATCCTCTGTCTTCCCTGCAGGCCTTATGGGCTCGCATTATGGCCCCAACAAATTCGGCTCAAACCAGGTTGCCAAAAAAGTTCACTTCGTAGTGACGCAGCTCTGGACGGAGCCCCAGCGAAGCCGACGCGCAGCTGAGCGAGGGCGGAACAGAGAGCCGGGCAGAGGCAGAGGCAGAGAGCACCCCAATGGCCTCAGAGACGCGGAGCGGCTCATTCGTTTCGCGCTCGTTGAATCGCCGAGACGTTGGAGTCGCCGTCGTCGCTGTCGTTGTCGTCGCGTGTGTGCAGCAAACAACAAAATAAAATAAGATAATAAATATTTTTTTGAGAAAAAATAAAACCTGATTTCTTCTAAAAATTGCATAAATAACATAAATTTCAAAATTAAAGCCCGATAAAACTCGCTGAAGTAAAACTTTCCTCATTGTTGGGGTCAGCAGTTTATCAAAAGGGGAAGGGGGAAAGTGGCGCCCAGAAGGTTGATCCCACTTTTCCGTTCTACCTGTGTGAGTGCGAGTGTCTGTGTGTATGGGTGATTGTGATATGATATATGATATGAGAGGGCTTTAATCCATCTCAAGGGGGAGCTCCATTGACCGGACTTTGAGGATTTTCAATTACTTAGAGCGCCAGCCACTCTCCCAAAGGAATACTCGTCCGCCCCAAGGTAAGTTTGAAGCTCATTTCCGATTGGAATTTGTTGATAAGTTAAATAGCTATATTAATAGCCAATTATTTAGTCACCATTATAGCCATGAATTGTTCATTAGCAGTTTTTTCAGTATCGATAAGGTAAACATACAGAGAGACCCACCTATGGAGAAGTAAACATCTAGAACTCGAGAGCAAACAACTAGTAAAACTCTAGCTATAGGAAAGTAAACACCAAGTGGTTCTCTCGAGTCGAGATCGTCATTTTTGAAGTACTATAGACAGTACTGTAGATGAGGTATCTATCTAATGATGGGAAAGGTTTCGTAGCGGAAGTGTGTAATTTCTTTAATGGAATACTAGATCGAGTCTAAAGATATCGGATATCTCTGTACCTTCTATTTATTCTAGTGCTCTTTTCTATTTATTTACCTCTTTTTTCATTCACTATTTGTACAACTTTCCATTCTCACTAGACCCATATATCTTAGCCTTAACTTATCATCGTTTATTCTTTCTCCTGACATATCTCCACCTTGAATTTGCCTTATCATCCCCAGAGTCGAATAAATATAGCGCAGGTATTGGAAACAAAATATTAAATTAATGCGCAAAATTTATTTATCCAGCACTCATATGGGAGAGATTCCCATTCCCAGACCTCATCCGCGTTGGTATTATGTTTGCATCTTGATAGGCTCGGACAGAGCCCAGCGTAGAGATAAGGTTCTCCGGTCGCTCAGTTTCTCTTTTGATTTTTGCCTACTACCATGAATTTGTTTTATCTATCCGATAAGATATGGCCAGGGACACACATACCATATATGTGTGGGGTCTTGCTCTAGTTTTTGGCTTTGGTTGGCTCTTCTTTGGGTTGGTTGTTTGGTCAAAGTTGGCATGCAAGGGGGGCAATCAATGGGTGCTTCCCGGCTGGATCAGATGTGTTTGGTCAGATAAAAGGAGTAGGGACAACACATGGCAACCCAACTGGATCCACATATGGGTGGAATCGCTCCATGGCAACCGCTGCCCCAGCCGGGCACAACAAGTCCACTTAAAGTTGTTTGCCGCACAACAACAGAAAACAATAGAAGCAAAAACAACAACAACCCGGGGCAACCCCCAGTCCCCAGGCCAAAGGACATTACATCCACCGCCGACTGGCCAGCTGGGTGCGGCTTTAGTGTCTGGCGTCATTATACCATTTATAGCCATGTTTTCCGAGAACTTTCGCTCCTCCCTTCAGGGTGTTTAATCGATAAACCCACAGTGGCCCGAGGAAACTCCTTTCGGCCCGGCATTTCGCCATTTCATTGCCGGCTCCTCGGTCGCCATTTGTGTGCTAATTGCAGATCGAGGCTAAGTAACTGATTTGCTTATGGGGGCAAGGGATTGGGAGTCAGTGTGGGGGTGTTTACTGTACCCAAGCCAAATGGCTTGGACTCGTTAACTTTGACGTTAATTAGTTTTTGGAATTTCGCGAGGCGACGCAGTTGAAACATGTGGCAGCATGAGTTGGCATGGAATGTGGTTAGCCCTGGTAGAGAAGATCAGCAAGGTAGAGGGGAGTAATTGGTAGTTTTCCCCAATGGAAATTTATTAAAAATTTAAAACTTGAATGCAGATCTAAGGATAATCATAATAATAAAATACAGAGGAAATTATTTAGAAAATATGAATACATATACATATGAAATACCTATCTGTATCTCTAATAACTTATTTCAAATCGCAATCCCTGGCAGTTCCAGCAATAAATACCAATCAAGCAATCATCAGTTTCTGCTTTTGCCTTAGTTTCTGTGGGGTTTCCTTCCCGCTCCGTCCACAAAACAAAAAAAAAACGCAACATATTTCACAGTTGGTAAATATTTTCCATGCATAGTTGCAACGCTCCAAAAAGCCCAATAAGCGGCAATCACAAGAGGCAGGCTGGCAAATGCTTTTCTATTGCTTTCAGCAAGAGATTTGCATAAGGCTACAGATATGCACACAGATACTATTTAGGGGATACATGTATGCATGGGTAGAGCTGCAATTAACATCAAACACGGGCGGTGTACAGACAAATACTTATTGACAGAGTCGCGTCCGTTCTCTGATTTGAAATTGAGATCCGGCGAACGGAACAGAACACGCCTCCGAAAGTGTTTTTCGTTTCGTCTCAAGATTCTGTGTGTAACCTTCGCACGACTAGTCGACTCTACTCTCGACTCTCGAGTCGATTGACGTGCTGTCGAGTTCTAAGCAAACCCCGTGCGACGGGACGGGGCTTAGATGATTACCGAATGACATCAGCACTGGGAACAAAGCAGAGTCTCCAAAGTGTGACTTCAACCTGTTCGAGTACGGCTACGGGTCTGGCTACGGGTGCTGCTCTTCATGGCTTTCTTCTTCAACGGATCCAGCGAAAGCCTGTTGCCTCAATTATAATACATCTACCCATAATGATCTCCCCCCTCATAATGATGATCTAACAGGTGGGAACTGCGGTTAATCGGTTTCGGGTACTGTGAGTGGATCATGTTCGCGTTAATTGTGCGGTTTGTGTGGGGAAGGGGAAATATGCTGACAAATTGCCCGACAGAGCAATGAAAAACAACTTTAATTGATACAATTGAAAGTCAATGTTCACATTGATTGGTTAACACCATTAGCATTTGATTTTCTAATGCACATTCTATGCAAATACTGGCAAAGTGGAATATCTAACAAGTCTCATAAGCACACCCTTTCTAAGTACTCAAGCCCTCGAATCGCCTTTATCTGTGGACCCAGGCGATTCCTTTGGGCATATCCATAACAAATAAAAAAAAGGAAAAGAAACATATGCACATGTCTCTTATCTACTCTTTCGTGAAATGAGATCTTGTAAGCCGACACCTCGTACAGCTGGTGGTGGGGACGCCACGTGACCTTCGACAGCAACGAAAGACAAGACAATGTCCACTCCAGTGCACTTATTTTCCCTCTCTCTGGCATCTGTTAGTGGGCCAAACCGAAAGTGATGCGGAATGGCCATGCCATGTGGGGCATGTGCAACGACTGCATTTGAAGGTGAGCTTGTCCAATTGGAACGACGACGACAGTCAGACTTGGAGGCAGACAGCTGTCACAAGCTCTTTGGGGGACCAGCTCCAAGTGGGCTTTTGTTTACATCGCCTTTGGTTCAATGCTCTGTGGCAAGAAGTGGGTTCAATATTTGTGCCACATTTCAGTTCCACGTTCTGTTCTCCCGTCCCATCCCTGTGTGAGCTTGCAGCGCTTGGAGCCGAGCTTAAAGCTTGAGTTGCGAACGTGGGAGTTGCATGTTTGATTCGAATTTCGGAATGAAGAAATATCTAGATACGGTTCGTCAGCGTCTCGGTATGCCTCGAGTGGGTGGTAAATCATGATGATGTTTCTCCAAGAAAACGATGAGATGTGATATTCATAAATAAATAAATTAGCCAAATAAGGAAACCAGTTTGAAGTGGAAGATTTGGTGGGCATGACTTTTAGGATTGTAACAGAGCTATTTGCCCCCCTCCCATGAATCTCTCCAAGCCGCACAATCAGGAGCCTCAATTGCGTTACTCATGACTGGCGGGGAGACTCAGAGCACGTCCTCAAACAGCAGCCCTATCCCAATATGGCCCTCACATTTATGACTGTTCCGAAAACCACTTCATATGCATAACAGAACATTTGGACTGGACTTGTGAGGGTGCGGCAGGGTAGGAAAACCTTTCAACTCGAATTATGCACAATAATCTTACATAAATTTAGGTCTTATCTGTGCGTAGACCCCGAAGGAAACCAGTAATTTGGTGGAACGCTGGAGTGGAGGAGCAGAGCGCGGCATAAATTAGCTCTGGCACATGTGAAAATCGAAACGGGTTTGTCGCTTCAAGTGAACACAAAACACACAATTACCCAACAACAACAACAGCAGCAGCAGCAACCATAAAAAACTTGTTCTATATTGTATAACATATGGCGTCTGGTTTATCTACGACTTTCTGAACACAACTAAGGATTTATCGATTGCGTTGTATGCTAACATACTATAGATATTGACAGGCGTGTTATTAGATTAGCCTATCCATAGGCACTCGTATCTATGGAGTGACATCTTCATGGAGTAGAACATTTTCTACTTGGTCAAGTGTGGGTGGATCATTACAGATGATTGGCCCTCAGCTCGATCTAATAATGGGCCTGGCCCTGACCTTTCCTATACAGATTTTCATCGCACCAATTAGTTCCAATTCATTGAATACTTCCATGGCATGGCTCAGAGTCGAGTCTGACCATTAGCAGCGCCAAAAAAGTATAATTAGAAGATGCCCCTCGATCCACCCGCTCGCCCCAAACAGAGCTTACTCTCTCAAGCACTGAGAGAAGCTGGAGGGATACAGATACAATATCTATGTACTATGCAGGGGGTAATACTCACTCACACACAAAAGATCTTCAATTGCTTTTAATGCAGATGTTGAGTTCACTTTCATTTCGCAATTAAGAGAAAATGCTCGGGCTCGTTCTGAGAGGCTCAGTCTCGTTCCAACTGCGCCCCAATCGGGAGGCTCAAGGCGAAGTTTAGCGGCTGAAACGAATAGTAAACGGTAATTGATTGGCTTATTAGGGAAATGTGTCTGAGAAACAACAAACCAATTTAATCATCCTCGCCAGCCTGTCCCCTATCCCTTGTTCCACCAGCCTGGTCGCTCTCAGTGTCCGTTTGGGGGATTGCGTGAGCCAAGCCCCATGAAATCCGTATCTAAGTTTAGACGATTTCATCATATTCTGCTTTGCGTATTCATTAGATAGAGATACACGCTTCTGCAGCGGTTGTCTGACGCTATTCGTAGTCTGTTGTTGGCTTTCGCAAATTAGCTAATATGCGCTTAGCCCCATTGGTGAATGTTTATTTGGTATTTGGCCTGGCGCAGCGCAATCTATCTCTCTGGCTGTTGCTGGCTCCTCACCTTTCGTAGCTGCTGAAATGCTTAGATACTATAAAACCAAAAAGAAAAAAAAGGGTAGCCTCGGGCGTCGAAGCCTTGGATATGATATCATACATCATACCCTCTGAAAGAGTATAAGAGATATCTCTGCACTGACAGCTCGATTAAAATTCATATCTCACGCTCTGACCTTTTACAGATCCATACGACAACGAACCCAACGAGGGAGGCGCAGGCGGTGGAGGAGGAGGAGGCGGAGGAGGTGTGGACGACTGTGGAGGTGGGCAGCAGGAGTAGAAGGCGCTGTGGAGGGACTGCGACCCAACTCGACTCCAATTGCAAGTCGCGGCAATCGCAGTCTCAAATTATATGCCAGCCGCAGCATTTCCATAAGTTTTTGGTGGAAACTGGCTGCGAACAAAGCGAATTTCAAATGTGAACCAATCACAAAAACTACGGCAAAAAATAACCAAAAATAGCGTGCAAGAAAAAGAAATATTGTGAAAAGAAAACAACAAAAGAAACAAGGCAAAAGTATTTCCAAATTTTTGAAAGTGCAGTGAAAACGAAAGATGATTAATTGGCAATGAGGCAAAATCGTTAATGAATATAAATTAAAACACCCAAAAAGATACTGCAAAAACGCGATAAAGCAACTTGCATGTTCGGAGAAAGAGAGTTTGGCGCTTTTTTAAACGCCGGCGACTAAAGACGCGCTCGCGTTTTTCTTACAACAAAAAAAGCGGAAGAGAGATAACAACAAATTAAAAGCGAGTTCATTGCATAAATTTCGCGACAGTGTGTGTTTGTGTGTGTGTGTCTAGTCTATGTGAAAATGGCAGCTTCGGAGCAGAGCAGCAGGCGGCAGCTGGAGGCGATATTCATCGCCACACCCCCGTCAACCCCCCTGATGCAGCACAACTCGGTGACGCGGACAACAACACCTCGCGAACTCCCCACAATGTATCACTTTGATTTCGGTAAGCGACAAAAACCCAACAAATACTATTGTACTTACATTTTCATGGGAACAAGCTCAAGCTCTGTGAATATAAGGTGAGGCATTTCCAGAGAGCGCTCTCTTCGTGCAATTTTTATTTTAGTTGTGAGAGATCGAGAGAGAGAAGGAGTACTGAGCAGGCCTAGCCGTTTATTAACACACCTCTTGTACCCTTAAGTCTTAAGTGCTTGTCGAACTCTGCAATTTTCGAATTTCGAGCTTCGAAAACAAAGACAGCGGCAAAATTCAAATTGAGTCGACTTCCGCGCAGGCGCACAAAGTGCTGCCCCCTGCGGCAGCTCTTCGGTGTTGAAGGAAGTGTTTGGGAAACCACTTAAGGGGAAAATGAAGTGGAAGCGGAGTGTGAGGGAGAAACGAATATAATAATTAATGCAATACTTAAATCATGAATTTGTTTTATGGCGCTGTATAAATAAACGGAAAATACATACGTTACATGAAATTTTAGTAGAAGTTTTATAGATGGATAATAAAAGATTTGAATAGAAATAAAAAATAGGAATTTACAATAAAAAACAATTGAAAACCTTTTGAAAAAGGAGGATATAGGAAATATAAAAATTACATACATATATGTCAATGTACATACATACATATGCTGGTAATTGTTCACGCTTTCCGCTATGATAAAATATATTGGTTAACAAACTTTCTATCGCTTGAAGTCTGCAGATGACATCAGTTATTATTGCAAATTATTTGTTGATTGCAAAAAAAGAAGCAACAAAGACAAAAACAAAAAACTCCAAACCAAATCGAACACAAAAACGTGGAAGGCATTTCAACAAACTGAAAATGAATACAAATACAATTCCACAAAAAATAAAAAAAAAGAAGCCAAGCGACAGACAAGAGACACTGACATATCTATGTCAGTTTCCATTTGCAGTCAGCAGTGTCAACTAAACTAAATCAATCTTAATTAAATTAAAAAAGCCCAAAACAGAAATTTCAGCTTAACTTTTGGCAAAAATCAGCCACAGAACAAAGACAAAGCAGAATTAAATGGAATTCAAGCTGCAATTGAAACCAAAAAGTAATAAAACTAGGCTCGACTTATATGCAATATTCATAGGGCAGATAAATATACTCGCAGCTTGACATAAATCGGGCGTTCCGCCTTAGCCATGTCGGTCACGTCGGACCGGGATACTTTGCGTGCCAGTTTTTAAAAGTTTCCGATAATGCTAATAAATAATAAATACTCGTACGAGCAAAAACTACGAGTATTCCATTGTCACTCTCCAGCTGCCTGGTTGGCTGACTGACTGATTTAGATTGTAATGGCCCATCTGCATATATGGCCTAAATGGTCTCCAGTGGGGGGCATATGACCCACTTCCCTCGGCTTAATGTGCCAGCAGCCCACACTTGAGTTTCCTCTTTTTCTGCCTCTCTGTCTGCCATGGAATTTCCTTGACATTGAACCACATTTAGTGGCAAAGCAAAGCCCGAACACAATGCTTATTTTATAGAATGAATTCCAAAGTCAAATATCCAACCAGTTTGTGCGAAACGCAATTTATATATAGAGGAATTTCATTGTCTGGCTCGAAACCAGTTTTCAAAACATTTACTGTGTTCCAGCCGGAATCGCAAAGTCACTCTCCTGTTAGGATGAGTTCTTCGATCAGCAAATTTGTCATTGACGGATAGCTGTTTCCTAATTTTATTTCATTTTCGAATTAAAGTACGAATTTACAAGTAATGCGCGATTTTGTTTGCCCTTAAGCGGCAACGGCTGAAAGCTAGCAGTCGAGTGCAAAATAAAGCTTTTGCTTAAGCTTTGAAACTACGCTACGGACAGTGTTGCTGTGCTGCAAGTTTGCTGCTATTTTTTTGATGAAAAACTACTACGTTTTTGATTCAAGCGATTTATTTAAACAACTAAACTAATGTTTTTTTAAGTAATGACCAATGTTTGTATTTTTTTGCCGTTCTGCTGATCTACAGTCCTCTACTTTCTTCTTTTGACTGGAAAAAAATACTCCAAGCTCGTAGTGATTCATGACATACCCCTAAAAGATTTTAATTGATTTCAATCTACTATAAATGATCTAATTCAATTTCGCTCAACATTCAATTCGCTGTGGGCCACTCACAAATCGATTCGCTAATCGTTTGGCTTCACCTCCGACCCCAAATCGAGCTTCGAACCTACTCCGAATCCGATTGGAAATTACCTACCTCAATTAACGACACCATTCTCCTCGCACTTTGGCCAGCACGAAAAATGCCAAATGAAAGACTGAGGAACGGAAGAAGGCCCCCCGAATGGAATCGGAGCCAGACACAAAAGTGTTTCACACTTTCTAAAAAGCAATCAACAGAAGAAACAGCAGCAGCACCAGCCACAGCAAACAACAAACAAATCAACTTCAATTTGTTGCAACAACAGCAGCAACAACATCGATCTCATTGAGTTCCAAACAGAACAGAACCGAAGACAGAACCAACAAAAAACGAAAACAGAAAACAGAAAATTGTGCAATCTGCAAAATGCGCTCGAAGGAAACAAACAACAAAATCAACAAAATACAGTATTTGTTACAGGGGAGCGCCAATGAACTGAAATGATTTCATTACAGCTGAGGAGGGAGCGACGGATGGGAGTGGAGTGGCGACGACTGGAAGAAATAGAACTTAATTAGTGGAAAATACGACGCACCGATGTTGTTGATACATATGTGAAGAGAGAGAGGATGGGGAGAAGCTATAAGAGCTGTAGAGAGGGGCCATCTAAATGTCACCCATAGTACCATTCGGAAGTCTAATTCGATTCTGATACACTAGCGCAATATATTTAGAAGATTCCATCATAAGAAAGGAAGTGCTCTCACAGAGAAGACAGAAGTGGGAACTTCTAGAGTTCACCTGAGGTTAATTCTGAATGGATAAGGTATTGGGTTGCTCTATAATTTTATCTTTAAATATATTAGCTTGGAGTATATAATACAACGTATAATATAAACTACATGGTTCGAAGTACAAAAGAATTCTTAAATCAGAATGCTTTTCAGTACAATATCATATTAAAGAATTATAGGTTTGTTGGACTTCCTGTCAGGTTTCTTTCATTTGTCCTTCTAATTTCTTTCAGTGCATAGGAAATATTAAATTTTAAGTTCACTTTTTTTTGCCTTGTTTTTGTGCTTGTGTCATGTCGCCGCCTTGCCCCCAAAACGCCATCCATACAACACATCATCTAGATTCGAGAACTTTGACTATTTATACGCACGCGCCCCTTTTTTTGTCCCGAGGGCTCTGCCGTGAAAAGCGTGAAAATCGGTAGAGCGAGATAGATGCATCATGCACATGTATGTACATATGTATGAACCATATGTATATGCAACTGCAACATATCTTCTATTTTCGGCTGCGCTCTCAGAGCGTGACAATTATAAGAGATTATCAGGATGTTGAGGGCAAGTCAGAGTCGAGACGCGTGGGCGACCACAAACGATGCCGCCCACAACCCCGGGGCGCCTCTCCCTACCGCCTTGTACCCCGCGTCCTCTTTCCCACCAGAGCAGGAGAAGTTGTTGGTTCGATAAAATAGATATAAATAACCGAGTATGTCCCGGCCCCAAGTTCATTACTCCCTCCCCCATGCCTCTCGCTTTTGGCACGTGCAATAATGGTTGCTTTTCCGTATTTTATTTTTTTTTTGTGGATTCTCCTGCATTCAAGGCGTCTTGCATAAGAGAGATCGATGGATGGATGGGTGACGTCATCTGCAGTCAGAGTCTGAACGGATGCTGCTCGCTATTGTGATTTATAGCAGCGACAAATGGGGATCGTATGGTCCGACCAGAAAAGATCGCTCCTCAAAAGTGCATTCGCATTTCAATTAAAGACAGAAGCACAGCCACACAGCAAGATACGAAAAAGAGCAGACGAAAAATACTCAGAAAAGGAAAGATAAATAAAAGGAGAAAAACGAATGTGGAATACACTGCACAATAAAGAAAGAGATCAAGAAAGACAGAAAATCAAATTTTTACTTAGGTTTTACTTAGGCTCAACGAGATATCCACCGACTGAAAATGACTGTATCTTTTTTATATATCTGCGGAAAATTTCATGAGCTACCTAATAGACTCTCTAAAAAGTTCTGTCCTCATCAGTTCAGCCAAATGTGTCGCCTCCAACTCCCCTCCCAGCTGTTTATTTATGTGAACCGCCTGCAACACCAAATGTTGCTGAGCTCGCCAAATGTTGCTGCTGCCGTTGTCACATGCAACTCCGATGGCGGTTACCTTTTTTGGCGCACTTATGCAACTTATTCAAGTAAGTTGATGTTTCTTTGGAGTGCCATAAGTGGACATAATTACATATTATTGTACATATGTACTACACCCAGTACCAATCGTGGACCCAATTCCCACTGTCCAGGAAACGATCCACTTTGATGTCTAGTCTTTAGGCTGATTGACTGATGGCCCGAAAGGAAGTCGCGCCAAAGACTACTTCAATTTAGAAATTCGAATATATTCAAATGGGGGGAATTGGCAGTCATTCTGCCCGACTTCAGAGTGGAATGAATGACGGTCTAAGCAGCCAAGGGTTCAGCAACATTTGGCGGCGGAACGGGCGGCAGTGTCGGCAGCGGCGACGGCTTTAAATAAATCAGCCGTAAAGACAAGACAAACAAGAAAGGAAGTCCAAAGATGAATACCGAAGCTGTTGATACTCTTACACATATAAACTCCCAATGTCAGCTATAAGATATATGTAGTTATCCCTATATTTTTGGCTCCGATTTTAGCAAAAGGTGTTAAACCTTCAAACAGACAAATGGGAATGGCTGTATTGACATGATCTGCTATATTGATCAAGATATACCATAATTTATGATTTCATCTCTTTGTGGCAAATATCTGCTCAAAACCACAATACCCTCACCAAGCGAATATCAAGAGAAGGGGAAACAGACAACCCAGAGCAGAAAAGGAGGGAATAAGTTGGAAAAGAATGGTGGCCTTTGTTGCTGGTAGCAGCTACACCCACACCCACCCACCCACACCGCAGCTAAAGCCAAAACTGGAGTGCAACTATTTTTAATTCCATGCAAAATGTGCACGGCAACATGTTGCCGACACGTCGCACAGTGGATATCAGGTGGCCAAAGTCAAAAATCCTATGAGCGGTTTGGATAATAAGAATAATATTCAGATAAGTCTTTCAGAGATTTTAAAAATGCAAATTTCCATGAAATTTAATTTAGGTAATATACACAATTAAAGTTCACCAACCTACGATTTGTGTTTTAGAGCGACATATGTACGTATTTATGTGTCCTAACCACGAACGAAAAACATCCAAAATAGCCCCGCCCTAGTTATAAGAATAAGTATCGTCCACAGTATGATTTTTGAAAGCCAAAAGGTCCAAAGGCCCACTGTGCGGGCAGCTTGTTGCTAGCGAGAGCTTAATGTTGCTGGCGGGCTGGCGGCGATGTTGCTGCCGCTCAAAATTGAACCAGACGCCGGCGCAAGAAGAAGTCCAATTGGAAAGAGCGGAACGGTGCGGAGCGCGGAAAATGTGAAATGTGTTTAAAAATAACGAAATATCGGGAAAGTGAATAATCATCAGAGAGGCGCGTACTCCAAATTTTGAGCAAGATGAGCAAGAAAATGTGGAACAAGATCTTTAAATCAAAGTCGCAGAAGCCTCAGCCACTGGCCAAAATCAATAAGCGGCACAGTAGGGGCATCTACGAGGAGTACCAGCAACTCAACGATTTGCTGGTCAGCGAAAAAGCTCAGCTGAATTTCTGCAATCAAAGGGAAAACGAAAACGAAAATGGAAATGGCTGTGGAAATGGCAGCATTAACGTATTTGAACAGCAGCCGCTGAAGAGTTCTTTCAACTCGCTGCAGCTTATTGAGGCGCAACAATCACTGCCGCAACAGCAGCAGCAGCATCAGCAGCCGCAGCAACAGCTGTCCACATTTTCGCGCGTTCGCAATACGTTTTCCCTAAAACGCAACAGCAACGGCAGCAGCAGCAGCAGCAACAATAAAGGCAAGAAAAATCTGCCCAATGCCAAGTCAAGTGAGTCGGACACGCCTCCAGGTGTGGGCGCAGCAACGCCCACTGAACCTGCAACAACAACAGCAGCAGCAGAAACTAACAATAACAATCAACTGCAACGCATTCTGATTGTTGTCAATAAGATCGACGTGTTGTCCACTAACCAACCAACTAACAATCATTTGCATGCCAAACCATCAGAAACAGCAACAGCCCCAGCAATTAAGCCAAGTAATTTTCAATGCAAATTAACAACAAATACACAAATGCTAAATGAACCGTTTTAGTTTCTACAAAATTGACCAAGTGAAAGCGCTAAATGGGGGGGAAAATGTAAATGCTGGAACAGCTGCTTAATCTGCTTCGAAGAATCCAATGCCAAGACGACCTTTTCATTGACTCCTTCTAGTACTCGTATTCTTATCAATTCCGAATGATGTCACCTCCCGTTTGACCAAATACTCGTAATGAAAGCGAAATTGAAAATCTGAATGATTTACTGAGAACTGAGGAACGGGGACGGGCCCTTTCATTAGGTTCCCACTGTTTTGGTTCATGGGAAGCATCGCCAAGTGTCAAACAGTTGGAAGTTCAAAGTGTGGCCAAGAACTGGAATGAGAAAACCGTTTGTATTATGCTTTACCATATTGCACATCAGAAAACAACACATTTATGGGCCCACTGAAGTCTTAAGTGGCTTATAGAGCTTGCCCAACAGCGGACCGACAACATGGGCAACGAAAAGACCCATGAAAGACTATGGAAAATGCTTGCGACCGACTAGACGCGGACTAGTGGATGGAATGGATGTGGATAGGGAATCGTTTGATTGTGAAAGAAGGGAACAGACACATTCGTAGATGTATATATGTATGTAGTCTATTGAAAATTGCATTCATCACTCAGTTGTAGGGCTTTCAACTTTTGATCTAGTAAACTCTTGACCATCTGCATATCACTTGGCCGAATCACTGCCATCCATTCTCTATTCTCTCCATGCAGCCAGATCTGCTCAGGCTCCCATTGGACAGGGATGCTGTTATTATTATAGATCTCAAGTGGGAAGAGTGGATTCATATGCATATGCATATAATGCAGCAGTGGATTTGATTCTGTTGCATTCTGCGGGCGTCATTACCACCGACACGGGCCAGAGCAGTCGTGTGCAACGGCTCTTCGCCGGTGCCCATCCACTCACCCACTTCTCATTGAGTTGTTGGTTTGGGAAAAGAATGCGTAACATAACACTTTGCATTGATTTGAATTGAAACGAGAGAAGCTGTCCCCGCGAAGGGGGAGGAGGGAGGACTCCCAAGATGTTGCGGAAATTTCTGCTCCCCTTGTCTCATGCGTGCCGTTGATTGATGTAATCTTTGCTGGCAGCCAGTCGTGGGTGCTCCACTGGCCTCGCATTGTAATTGGATTGCCGCTGTCTGGCAGTAGCTGCCATCATTGATGGTCTTTTTTGCTTACCCCATAATATGATGTTAATTATTATTTTTTAATGCCCACACACAACCGAGAAAGATTTTTTCACAATTAAAACTAAATTATGGTGTAAACACTGCTTAGCTATCGATCACTGATAACTCCATGACTTGAAAATCGATATAGAAATATTGGCTTGCAACCGCGAAAAAAACAAACAAGCAGACAAAAATTATAGCGAAATGAGCAAAAGAACAGAGCGCGCATTCGTGGGCAGACCACATCGAAGCCACCTGCCATCCGATGGATGCTCAGAATCACGCCCACGGCCACGCACTCGGAATGTAATCAAATAAGCGCACTCTTTGGCGGGGACCAGCTGCCAAAAATGGCCACAGCAACTTCTCATCAGAAGATAAATAAAAATTTATAGGCTGGTCACACACGCCAAAAGCGAACCAAATAATAACTATAAATTATTTGGGGGATTTCTACTGTCTTTTTCTTTGGGAAGACAGAGAGACAAAAAGACTCTGACAAATGGCCGGGAAAGGCAATTTGTCGCCCAAAAACAACAACAACAAAAAACAATCCACAATGACGTTGACGCTGACTGCCAGTGATTTTCACCCACTTGGCGGCGAGCCATTTCCACTGGGAAAGTTACTTGGCATTTCCCTAGTGAACTTTCTTTGCCACCTTTGGGCCCGGGCCCAGAGACCTTCTAATCGGGCGGAAACTGTCGAGAATTTTAATTGACGCAATTTTGAGTGTGTTACTGAAATATATGTAGCTTTTATTTTGTGAATATACAAAACATTGTCAAAAGGCTCGCAGAAACAGAATTGATTTCTCACATTATCTACTTCCATATAACCGCACCACGCAGCCACATTCAACACGGAGGCCGAGTTGGAAGCGCCCGAATGCGGGCAGGAGGAGGAGCCCTCTTCGCCGCCACCGCCGCCGCTCACCAGAGGACTGCCGCTGCCCGTGCCCGAGATAGTGGCCATCAACCCCAGCGATCTGACGCCCTGTCCGTGCTGCAGCCGCACCTTCAACTTGAATGCCCTGCGCAAGCATGTCGTCGTCTGCGAGAAGATCTCAAAGAAGCGCAATACCTTTGATTCCTCGCGCCAGCGCCGCGAGGGCACAGCACTTTCCACGTATGTCCTTCCCAAAAACTTTGGCCTGCCCAATGCTGAGAAGGTGTCTGGAGTTCACACCCCCACCGCTGGGAGTCGGGATCCCGTAGGCACGGGATCCAAAATACCAACAGACGTGAGTCCATCTGCCAATCAATCGAGCCATCACTCAACTCTCTCTCTCTTTTCCTTCTGGATGCTGTTGCATCTTCAGAGTGTGGGCTCTCCTCTGCCCATTCGTCGCAACTCCCAAACCGATCTGGTTCGCTCTACGGCCCGAGCTTCCGTGCGTAGAGCAGGGGGCACAGCAACAGGAACAGGAGCTGCTGCAACATCGCCCGCAGGCGACCCAAACCATGTACCAGCCCGCGATCGCTCGCTGGCCAAGCGTATCAAGGGTGTGGCCTCCGAGCACTGTCCCCACTGCGAGCGCAACTTCAACGTGAAGGCCTTCGACCGGCATGTGGAGTGGTGCAAGGAGAAAGCGATTCAGGCCACCATTAAGCTGGCCAACACCCAGGAGACGTCGAAAGCAAAGGAACGGCTCGACGCCAGGAAGCAGTACAGGCCGCCCAATCTCAAGTAAGCCTGGTTTTCGATGACATGTCCTTTGACATATGTATTCTTGTTTGACACTAGTCACACACTTGCCACACACACAGACACTACCAATTTATTATTCCAATTATTTTTTCTGTTTGACGTTTCAATTTCCACTCGCAATGAATAATTATAGGACGAAGCGCTCGATCAACCGGAACAAGTACTCCGGCAACCACGAGGATCTGCTGGACGCCGGCGACATGACGGCCCCCAAGCAGAGCCTGATGTCGCTCCCCTCCATGACCTCGTCCGTGCACAGTGATAAGTAAGTACCAAGGGATAGATATAGTTATAGATATAGAGACTAGAGATACTTAGATACACCTAACCCAATCGCTCCTCTGTCGTTGCTTTGGTTGTCGTTGACTAATCCCCCGTATCCCCACCAGTATCCGTAATTGTAAACGTATCCTTCTGGTAGACAGATACTTCGTACTGCGCCTTGCGCCTCACCGTAGTTAGAGCATATACATATATCCATCAGCGAACTCCACTCATGCTCCTCCCACTCAGCCCTCCTAAAGCAAAGAAGCTGGCACGGCCCCAACCAAAGAACGGCACGCCCGCAGTCCGCAGCAAGGCCGAGGGATCCAGCACAAAAGTCACGCAAAACACAGTTACCTTGTGCGTGACCCAAGACGACGATCCACCGGCAGCCCCAGCTCCGCCAAAGGAGCGCGTCCTACGCGCCAAACGCAAGCCTATCGCGACTTGTGACCGCATCACCGAAACGATGGATCGCTTGCGAAGCCAATCCAGCGGCGAAACCCTCCAGCTGGACTGTGTGGAGGCGGCACCGCTGAAGCCAGCCGCCAGGCTCCGCAAAGGGATGACCAATCGGGAAAGGGTCGATGCTGCCGAGAAGGAAATGTCGTTGCCGGCACTCAAATTCGAGGATCTCAATCGGTTGATCAAGCGAAAAGGTATGGGTTTGGGTTCTATAGTCAGATGTAGGGATATATCTTATATTTATGGGATGCCATGGGGTTCCACTGACCGTAGCGTGCAGTTGCCCAATTAACTTGGCTTACGAGTACTTGTCGGATCTAAGAAGCCGGAACTTGTTCATGGTTCGTAATTAATGCGCGCCGCCTCCTCAAAAGCATTCCAAAAAGATCACCGATGCATTAAGCTCTATAAGTGGCTGTCTAGGTGCAGCTATGGTATCCAATGGATGGGTTCTTAGAGGGAGAAGTGAAGGGTAACGCGAGAGTCTCGAGTATATATATGTATATAGTAGTCTTGTAGAGGTTCCTATAGGAACATTGCATTTAGATTTCAGATAGAAACTTTGAGAAAATAGAACCCATTCATACCAGGATTTTTTATCGAACTATAAGCTAATTGAAGCAACCTCCCATCCACCCACACGCTGCCCACGTCAGACCCTACGACCATCGTAAAAGCAACTAAAATGGATGAAACACCGCAGGAGGTGGTTAAAGTGAAGGTGCGTTCCTCCACATCGCTAGTGCGGCAGGCACGTCGCCGCATCCGCACACGGGAGCATCCCAGCTTGGAGTTGCGCAACTTGGAGCAGGAAATGACCCAAGCCTCGTTCCCGTCACCATCATCGCCAACTAAGAAAGCGAACTCCATGCAGATATCGCCCGAAGATGATATGGATTGCAGCCTTGTGCCTCTGTCGCGGAGACCGGGTGTTGCCTATTCCGATTACGAGGACGATTCGCCGCGAGCCGAGATCCAAATCAAAATGGAAACGACCACCACGCGAACTGTATGCCGGCCCAAGAAGCGGACTGGCCAGGCCACCATGGAGATGAACAGCTCGTTACCCATGCGGGCCCTGCCCATGCCCCAGCTGCAGCAAAGCCTCGAGGCCCTCGGCCACACCATGAGCCATACCAAGCTGCCCAGACTGCAGCTCGGCAGCGATCGGCTGCAGTTCGAGCGCAATGTCATTGAAATGGAAAACGAATCGAGTGAGCTGGAATGGAGCGAGGAAAATATGATGAGGAGGTCCGCGAATATCCTCGAACGCACGTCCAGTCCGAATAGCGGAGAGTTCCCGCAGGTCGAGGACAGCGACGTAGAAGCTGAGAGCGATCAGCGGCCTGTCACGAAGCTGCCTCTTGTGGCCAAGCAGAGCGGCAGCAGGATCAGTCGCTGTCTGGTGATGCTCGAGCAGGACGAGGATGGAAAAATGTACATCAAGGAGCCGCCTGCCAAGGACGACAGCCACCCGCTTCTCAGTTCCCGCCGCGGAGGCACCTTCAAAAGGTTTGTAGCCTGCTAATCTGATTCACCCTCCTCCTCTTCCTCCTCATGCCATTCCACCCAGACGACAGCCAGGCTATGCACAGACGGGCGGGTTACCATTAGAACTTTACCACAGAAACTTTCTACCATTTTGGGCTCTTTCTCTCACTTTCCAATCTCTTGCATAGCGGCCTCAGTGGAGTCAGTGTCAGCGGCGACAAGTACGATCCCTTCCTCTCGGCCAAACGTCAGCTGGAGGAGCTTTGCTCCCCCGGCACGCCGCCGGAGCAGGAGGAAGTTTCGGTTCCCCCAACAGCCACACTAACAGCCACACCAAGTCTTTCCATGACCACCTCGTTGACCATGCCGAGCAGCAAAGCACCGCCGACCACCCCGAAACCCACACCTGCCTCCAACTTCCGGCGCACTTCCTCTCTACGAGGCCCCCGGCGGACACCGCTGCTGCCTAGTCGTCCGTTGTTTGCGACCAACTATCGCCCCACCATACAGCGGGGTCTCTCCGACGAGGGCCCCATCTCCACGAACTTCCTCAAGCCGGAAGAGTACGACGAGATGCCGGTGCGCGCCGCCTGCGTCAACGACTTCCACAGTCCACGCGTGGTCCGCCGGGATACGAGTACGTCCAACCGCAAGCAGATGCTGAAGCTACCGGTGGGCGTTGGCGCTGCCAGTGACACCACAGCTCAGGCACTGCCCGGGCGCAACGTGGCCAAGACCGACTCCCTGGCGGTGTTCCTTAAATACGAACACGAGCTGGAAGAGCTGAATGCCAAGGCAGCGGAGGTGGCAGCCGCCAGTCAGCTGACCAGCAAAGAGCTCAAGGATAAGAGCAACAACCTGAGCAAGCAGAACTCGGCCAAGAACCTGACCACGTCCAGCAATCCCGGCCAGCTGCCGCCCCTGACCTTGACCACGGTGACACCATCAGCATCAGCACCAGCCACAGCCCCACCCCCAGTTTCCGTGTCGGCCAAGGAGAATAACGAGAAGAGGGTGCCCAACAACTACCAGCCCATTGCCACCCCCTTGCGGCTGGAGCCCATCAGCAGACCAGCGACGGCGACGCCATCAGTCCATCAGCCCGTCAGCGGTGGGGCGAACACCCTAACACCCATCAAGCTGGAGAGCATCTTCGGCTTTGGCCGTCCGGCCGCAGCGGGCGGCGGAGAGTTCATGGACCCAAAGCTGATCAACGCATGCGATAATCTGCACGTGTCCAGCGGCGTAGCCTCGGATGCCAGTTCCACGCCACAGCAGCTGTCGCAGAGCCGAAGTCGGAGCAGCTCCCAGTCGACCATCACCTACGAGCGACGTCAGTCCGGAGAGGCCAGGAATCTGCTGAAGCGAAAGATGCGCTTGGGACGCAATCAGTTTCTGTACGATGCCTCGCCGGAGGATGCCGATGCCTCGTCGGGGTGCTCCGCCGACGATGAGGCCAATCGGTCCTCAATGGAGTACGACGAGCAGTGCTGGCAGCAGCAACAGAAGCAACTGCTGGCCAATCCACTGCCCCTGGTCATGCCGATGGGCAACATGCCCACCTTCGACGACTTTGACTTTGAGGAGTTTCTCTCCTCATTCGAGAACGAGAATGACGACGAGCAGTTCCCGCTGTTCAAAGATTGTCGCGAATTCCTGCTGAATCGCACAACGAGCAGGCAACGCTCGTTCCAGAAAGCGACTTCGACACCACAACAGACCACTACAGCCACACTGAGACCGGCCACCACCAGTAGCATCCTTCAGCCCAAGTCACAGCCCACTAAAGACCCTCACACCCACAGATCCAACTCGAATAGTTCGAATAGCAAGGGAGGCGAGAAATTGCAGATGCAGATGCAGCGCCAGCAATCGAATGCATCCAGTGGTAGCAGCCACGACGAAAAGATGCAGCAGATGCCAGTGCAGATGGTGGGGAAGAGGCCAGTCGAGGATCAGCAGAAGCGGGAGATCTTCATCAGCATCGAGACGGAGACAAATGCCCACGGCCGTTCCCCAATTTCTCCCGACTCGCTGCGCCACATGGTGGGCAATTCACAGACGCCCATCGACGTGCTGCACATAGAGAATGGCAACGAGCCGGAGCACGCTCGGTTCAGAAAGATCAGCGATACAGAGGACGCCTATGTCGACGCCCAGGACGGGCCTGATGATCGGGCCAGCCAGTTGGCTGGCAATGCCAACAGACTGGCCCTATTATCGAGCGACTCCGTCCAGGTCAATAACGCTAAAAATCTGATCCAGCAAATGCAGAGCGAGTTTCGGCAACTGGGCGAGGATGCCGGCGCCTCAATCCGTACCCTGTTCATCAGAAGACCCGAAGAGCAGGGTACAGCAAGGGAATTGGATCCGGAGCCAGTGCAACAGCTTCAGCAGCAGGAGCAGCATCAGTTGAAGGCCAGCTCCCCCTTGACACCCTCAGCATCAGCGGATTCCGACGAGCTAAGCAGTCTCGATGGTTATCCCATGTCCTCGTCCCACTCGTCTCGTCGCGGCGCTAGCTCCAAGCTAAGCTCCGACTCTGCCTATGGAAGGTGAGTAATCTGCAATGATGACTTTCATTGAATAATTTGTTTTTCATTTGTATTGCAGCACCAACTCCCCCTACAGCCTGTCGCGCCAGCGGTCCGGCGACCTACAACCGGGTACACCACGCAACCAGAATCTGCTGCGTCCGCACACGGCCAGTGCCAAGCTGCCGAGCGCCATGACTGATGTCTCGACCCAGGCGCACACTGCCTATGGCACTCTCAAGGCACGTCAGAGGCTTTATGGCGGCGGCGGGGCTATCAATAGCATTGGCAATGGCAATACCGACGGAGCAGAATCCTCCAGTGGATCGGAGCACTCTCTGACAATGTCCACGCAGCAGCCGCAGGAACAACAGAAGCACAATAGACCAGATAGCAACTACAACTACCAGCAGCAGCAACAGCAGGTGCAATCCCAGCCAGTATATAACAACAACAACAACAATGGGCAGGCGTCGCTGACTCCAACCGCATCGCAGCATTCCCTGCTAAGCTGTAACTCCGCGTCCAGCCTAAGTTCGAGTATGAAGATGTCCAAGTTCTGCCACGAGTGTGGCGGCAGGTTCATCATCGAGCACGCCAAGTTCTGCATGGAGTGCGGCGTGCGGCGAATGATACTCTAATCTCGGGTCTTAACCCCACGTAGATATTGTTGTACCCCATCACCCACTCACAAAATCACACCGCAACACACTCACCCTGATGATGGATGCTGTTGACGAAGAGCGTCGCCTCCTGGGTTCGGGGTCTTTTATAAGTGCATACCAAATGTAGTTTCTCACACGCATGAGAGACATCTAAGGAGAGCGTTTAATATGTCCTACACACAGAATAATAATAATATTTAATATATATATTTTATTATAAACCAAAAATGCGAACACAAATTTTTATATCGAACGAAAGGAGACAGTCATTGCAGAAGAAGTTCATTAAATTGAGGTTTCTCTAATTAACTTTGCATTTCTCGTTAAGAGCACATTTCTCTGACTCAAAACAAACGTAAACCATTAATCACTTTAAAAAAGTAAAATTGTTGATTAACAAAGACTGAACGAATTTATACGATAGGCGATGGACAAAAAAATTAAATGAATGACAGGCTCCTCCGCAAGCAAGATCGTAACTATTTTTAAACATTTTTCGAAAACTAACGCAGCAACTCCATTGTATTGTATTCTTTATAATCTGATTACTAATTATATAGAGACACTGCTTAAATATATATACTCTAAATGATAATGCTTACACAATTGCATCTGACTATCAATCCGGTTGAGCGTACCAAACGACATCCATTCATGGGAACGACTCATCCGGTCCGAGGAATTTCTCAAATAATACCTATTCTTTTCCTTTCGTTTACAGTGAAATAAATGGAGCGCTTATTACAGCTTTTAAAGACCGCAAGAGCAAGAGCAGCCCACTGTTACAGATAGACAAATAATACAAATAAAATAAAAAAAAAAATTAAAGTAAATGGTTACAAACAGATGCGTACTTTAGGAATGTTCTAGGCAGTCTCTGGGTCTTGCACTTATAATTATCAGGGTACGGCAGCCGTTAGTCCTAGCTTATATCTCTAGAAGATTCTGTTTGATTTAGATTAGGGAAGAGCGCAGCTCTATGATATATTTAAAGCATTCATCATGGCACAGATGGCTGTGGAGATTTTATCTGTAAAATAGGTGGTATAGGAAAATAAATCAAAGACTGTAGTTTAAGCACTTACCCATTTCTGGGATCACTTGCTTGGCTTTAACTAAGGCTTTTTTCGGATTTGCAGTGTTCACATTTTTGCCATCTTCCAAATCGCTTATAGCCACATGTTTTACCACGGAGTGCAATGAATCTCTCTTTTTGAAGAGATACGTTTGATGTTGGATGCACTCATCAATGATGAACTTGAAGTCGGGATGATGGCGCAGAGTGACGGGATTACCAATCAGTATGAGCAGCGCCTTGGGTCGCGAAATGAGCACATTGATGCGACGCGGGTTACGCATGAACCCCATATTGCTGAACGAACGCACCAGAGTGGCAATGATGATGAGCTTCTCTCTGCCCTGATAGGTCTCCACGCTGCCAACTTCCACATTGCCGAGGCCCTGCCGCTTAAGCTTCCGAATGATTAGGTTGCCCTGAGACGTGTATGGAGCCACCACACCGATGTCTTCCTGCTTTACTTCTATATTTGGGCCAAGGCCATTTTTTATCAAGCGCTTGACGTACCAGCACAGAACCTTTGCTTCCAGCGAATTGAAGGAGCTGGTGGTGTGCTCCTCCTTTTCGGTGGCTCCATGTGTGGCCTGGAAGATGATGGGGAACTGGCCATTGGGCAGCACATCCCATTCAGCGGCAAGGTTGACTTGTTCGTCCGGAGCCTTTGCGATTAGCTCTCCGCCGTAGTAGAGCTCGTTAAAAAGACGTACGATCTCGGGATGTGACCGATAGTTACGACGCAGACGCACCTGAAGGGTGCGATCGTAGTTGCCGTTCTCGTCTACCTTGTAGCAATCCGATGCCAGTAGACGCTCCATGAGAGATTGATTCAAGCCAAGGGACGCAGCCCGGCTGCTTTTGATCACTGCTCCCAGCTGCTTGTGATCTCCGGACAGAATTACATGACAATCTCTGTTCTTTTTAACACCCACAATGCCCATAATAGTCTCCGGCTCGGTGGAAGCTCCAGCCTCGTCGATGAATATGTGGGTGAAAAAGTCACCAAAGCCATCGTTAGCCAGGCGGCCGACAGTAACCAATGTGGCCACGATGATGGTATACGTAATCACATTACGCACTCGTAGATGCCTGAACAAATGGTCCGAGCAATTGGAGTTCTTCAGCAGCAAGGGCGGCACCAATTTCAGTCCCTTCTTGAATATGCTGCGTGAATAGATTCGGATCAGCGCCTTTTCCCTTAAAAACATGAGCCGAAAGTTTCCTTCGATATACTCGCACAGTTTCATGGCAATCGTGTCGCAGGCCGAGTTCGAACCGGCTGCTACAAGGATGCGGCTTTGCGGTCGTCGAAGGCGCACCTGTAGAATGGCCTCCACAATGGTAGTGGTCTTGCCAGTGCCTGAATGGATAGAAGGTGTGAATTGTGTACGACTGTGGCTAGCATACCTGATGCTTACCTGGTGGTCCGAACACTATAAATGGAGCTTTGGGATTGGGTCCAGCCACAATCGTCTGCACCGCCTCCAACTGTTCTTCATTGTAGCCTATGGTCTCGTTCAGCAGCCAAATATGTGCTGGAGGAGCTTGCGGGGGCGGCGGTTGGATTTGCATCCAAGATGGAAGATTGCAGTCATGCAATGAAATCTTCGAAGTTTCTATCATTGTGGTTAGCCAATTCGGAAAGGGAAAGAGGTAACGACGGAGACCTGGCATCTCCGGGAGCATATTGACAGCGCGGTACATAAAGCGAAACGGAATACGCGTGGAGCGGAGAATTACATGAAAGCGTTGCGACTGCAACACATTGACGTCTGGAAGTTTTTCCTTACTGAACTTGAAGTGAACACTGGTGCGGCAGACCTGTTCCACACTGGCCACATGGCGGCGCATCGGATCTTTAAGAGGCAATTGCTCATGCGGATGTGGAAACAGGGCCGATATGAGCTCCTTTGGCAGCGGCGAGGCCATTAAACTACACTTGGGTATCAAGACAACCTCATCGATTCCCGGGGACACCACTTCCTCGGCATTGACAGAATCTCTAGCAGTGAGAGCGACACGAAATGCATTTCTATGTACTTTATGAACTGCCACATCCGGCTCGATGAGCTGCGAGTACAGCTTCATTGTAGTCACATCCTCGATAGTAAGCAGAGTCAGCATCACCGAGGACGCATTGTAAAACTCCAACTTCTCGGTGCTCAAATAATGCGCAAAGATGGCGTCATTGTCGGTCAAATCGTCGTCCATAAAATTGTTTGTATGGGCCTGCAGCATTTTCGCATTGGGCTCGTAGTACGGCAGGTCGCGCGTAAAGCCCGATGACCTGCAAAAAATTTAATGCAAAACAGTAAAATGCACTCCCTGGTACTCCTCACCTACCCGTTCTGTATCCCGATTCCCGGCATAGTTTTTCCGGCATTCGTTCCGTTTAATGGTTCCGATTTCGCTAGCTTTAACTGTACCGTTTGTTTTAACCAAAAATCCACCTCGGTGCCTATATGCGACAGCTGCCGATCTAACTATAATTTGAAATTCATTATTAGCGAGCTTCCACTAGTTGTGCTGCATGCTCACTTACAAGTTGCAGATTCATCCCGCTTGCGTGCATGCGCGTTGATGCCATTAAAAACAAGAATACACAAGTAAAAACAGGGACTGCGCGATAAGCATTCAGTAAAAAAAAGTTCCGTTAACTCTTAGCTCTGTCTGGTAACTCTTCTTCGGTATTTCGAACTTTGAGGTATACTGCCACATTGTGCGCTTGCTCCGCTCTCCCTCTCCAGGTCATACATCTTGCGACTATCTTAGAGATGTATCGAGTCGATAGTATCGAAGGCCGTTTGTTTGATCTCCTGTTGATTAACTTAACCCATTGTAGACCATTGGGTATTAAAATTCACTCCAAGAATAGAACTTTAGAACTTTAGCGCAGTTCTGGTAAAAAATATCGTTGCCCTTTTTTAAGTATAGAGAAAGGACGGAGAAAAAAAACAGATAGAGAAAGTTTAGTATTATTTTCTGCGGCGTAACTCACGCTGTTCACCTGTTTAATTTGAGGGGGTTTAAGGGGGTTAAGTTAGCTGGTGTGTAATGTTTACAATGGACCAGGCCGACTCCAACGTTCTAATTGAGGAAATTGAGACCAACGATGTGCCGGACGATGAGTTGGAGCAGTTCGAGGAGACGCAGCCCCTCAGGATTGTGGACATCATAGACATGGCTACAGGGGAGGCCGAAGATAGTGACCAGAACTACGACTACGAGGAGGAAGGAGCGCTAATCAAGCGCTATGTGCAGGGAGTGCAGTGCCTAGAATTCCCAGACTTCTGCACAAAGCTCGAGCCCAGCGACGAAGATGATGAAAATAATGGAGAGGAGGAAGCAGAGGAACAACCCACAGTGTCTGCGCAACGAAAACCGCCGGTGGGACAGCAGCAAGAAGGTACTCGCTCCGGCGGTGGCGGAAATCTGGGGCGAAAGAGCCAGCTGAGCCCCGCTCTGCAAGGATTGATGGGCGAGGCGAACCTGAGCTTCGCGTACGGCCGGTATGAGACAGCCGAACGAATTTGCATGGAGATCATCCGCCAGAACCCGCTGGCCAGTGAGCCGTTCTACACGTTGGCCGAGATCTATGAAAATCGCGACGAGGTCAAGTTCCTGCACTTCTCCACTCTCGCGGCACACTTGAACCCTCAGGATCGCGACATGTGGATAAGAGTCTCTGATTTGCTGGTACAGCAGGGCAACATGGCCCGTGCCCGTCTTATTTATACAAAGGCCATCAAAGTGCTTCCAAAAGGTTACTTGTTAAGGCTCCGAAAAGCGCAGCTGCTGGAGAAAATGGGCGAGACGAATGCGGCCATGTTCACGTACCTCAAGATGCTGCCCCTGATGCCGCCAGAGGAGTGGAGCACGTGCCTTAGCACGGCGAAGAATGTGGCTCGTTTCTTTCACGTCCTCGAGAAGCATGCGATAGCTCTCGAGGCCATGGAGGGGGCGTACAGTGTATGCGGAGCCCGCTTCAGCCTGGAGGATCTCAACATGTATCTCGAACTGTTGATTATCAACAAGCGATACACCAAGGTGCTCAGTTGCCTCAGAGAGCGAACAAACTTTGAGCTGGAAGACGATCAGGAGGAGAGCCTGGAGATGATTTACTTTTGCGTTATACCCGACGACTACGCGCCCGAGCTGAGGGCCAAGTTATGTGTGAGTCTGATCCATCTGCGGGCCCACCACCTCTTGGGCTACCTCATCCAGAATGTACAGGAGCACATCACGCTGACTGTGGGCCGCGTGGAGCTGTACATGGACATCACGGAAGCCCTGATGCAGGAGCACAAGTATGCCGAGGCCATAGCCCTTATGAGTCCCATCACCGATGGCGATACCTTCGACTGTCCCGCCTTCGTCTGGCTGCGGCAGGCGGAGTGTCTTCGCCAGCTAAATCGCACCAATGAGGCCATCCAATGCTACCAGAGAGTGGTCCATCTAGCCCCCGTTTGCTACGATGCCAAGTTCACGCTGTCCGCACTTCTGAAACAGCAGGGCCGGCATGAGGAGGCCGTCGAGGCCTTGGAGCAGTCTGGCGAGGTCGAGGGCCAGCCCTTGATTGCTCGCCTGCTCTACGAAAGATGCGTAATGTTGAAGCAAATCGGGCGCATCGAAGAGTTTCTGGACGTGGGATATGTTTTGCTCAGTAGACATTCCATCAAGCTGAAAAATCGCGAAGAAATGATAGCGGCGGCCAACGGCGGAAGTACCTACAATGCCGAGAGCTTAAAGGCCATTATGCAGATGCGAAGTCTGGCAGCTGGGGCGACGGGATCAACAGAGCCGGAGCTGCAGGTAAAAATACTTACTTGTACGATTCCGAAAGAATTCCATTCAATTGAACACTCTTTAGGATCCCGGCAAGAGTGCCGCATCAGAGGCCTCCGATCTGACCATCAAGGATGAGTACGATCTGTTTCTGGACCTGATGCGCACGGCCCACACACATGGCATGAGCAGTGCCGCCGAGAAGCTCTGCTTCGCAATGGTCACCACAAAGAGGTTCACGTATTACCATTACGAGATTGAAAGGATTATGATACTGGCCTGCTATTTCAATGACGACTGCGCCATTGCGTTTTCGTATCTGCGTGAACTCATCGCAAAGCAGCCGAACCAGATAAACCTGTGGAACCTGCTCTCCCTGCTCGTCCAGAAGGGGGAGGACATGCGGTACTGCCGTTACATACGGCGTCTCCTGCATCGCCAGCCACTTGTCGACCAACAGATGCGTCTCTTCCTGGGCCACTACCATCTCAACTGCAGTTCATTCAAGTACGCCCTCAACGTGTACGTGCCCATGCTGCGCGAGAATCCCGATCCCCTGGTAGCGCTCTCCATAGCCGTCGTCTTCAATCAGTTGGCCCTGCAGAAGAAGGTGCTCCGGAAGTCGGCAGCCGTAGCTCAAGCGGTGGCCTTTGCCGAGCGCTATAAAGAACTCCGGTCTGCTAGCGATGATTTCTCCAGGTGCGCTGCCCAGCAGGAAATCTTCTACAATATCGGACGCATCTACCATCAGGCCAATATACTCCACCTCGCAGTCGAGTTCTACGAAAAGGCTTTGGCCGTGCATCATCCACTGATTGCCGAGTATGAGGATACTCTGGGACTTCAGCACGAGACGGCCTTCAACTTGCATCTCATCTACCGCGCCAATGGCAACCCCTGGAAGGCCCGTCAGTATCTCATGCGTTACTGTGTGGTGTGATATATGTATTTAAGATGATCAATAGAAAATAGGTGAAAATATGTAAATGTGTTTATTTGAATCTCCGTGGAGACGTACATTCAGTAATTGGTGAGCATTTAGTAGATTGCCAAAAGATAGGCTAGCAGGCGGGCATAGTGCAGCGACGATGTTTGACCAAACGCTTGGGACAGGACTGGCCGCCATGCTTGGGCTCGCTTATGACAAAGCGATGGCCCTCGGAGAAGCCGACGCCGCAGCTGACGCTACAGGCCGACCAATTTTCCCACTCGGACATGATGCAGCCTTTGGGTAGATTGCCATCTTGGTCAGCTGTGCTCGAGGCGGAGCCTGTCATGCTGCAGGTGTGCAGACAGTCGTTCTCCGTAAGGAAGTTGTTCCGGTTTCCACGGCAACCGCCGTAACTGAACGCATCGCAGCGATGGGTGTGCGGATTGAAGGCGTAGCGCTGGTAGCTGCCGCGGCAAGGACCAGAGTCCGGCTGTTGAACGCAAATGTCCTTGGCCAGCTCCATATTGATGTGGCAGTCCTGCGGGTTAACACACTCCTTCTGTTGATGCAGCTCCATTCGCTGCGTGCAGTTCTCCTTCTCGGGTCCGTTCTCCAGCAACAAGAGACGGGTGCGGATGGTCACGCCGCGACCACAGGTGGCTGAGCACGGGCTCCAATCACTCCACTGTGTGGTGGGACAAGTCGGATCGGGCAGCTCCACTTGCTCGTAGGTGCAGTCTGGCCGCATGCACTTGTTCTTCTCCACGATGGTGATGTGCGGGCAGCGCTTGCGACCCAGATGGTTGACAAAGGTGCGAGTCCGCATGGTGATTCCGATTCCGCAGCTGGCAGAACACTCGGACCATACGCTCCAGGGCGATGTCTTGCAGAGACCGGCTCCTTCGCCATTGTCGTTGACCAACGACTGTGAGTTGGCCAGGTTCTCGCCTTCATCCTCGTCTCGGTCGCGGCTGGGGGATGAGCCGTCGGCGCACTCGGCCACCGCAGCCACACACATCTCCTTGGAAACCAATTGGCGACTGCACTTGGTCTGCTCCGCCTGCTGGGGGTAGACATATTGCCGACTGCGCATCCGGATGCCCTTGCCACAGGTCACAGAGCATGGGCTCCACGTGGAATAGTCGGTAACACGGCACTCAGCTGGGGATAAGAAGATGTAGTTAGCATTAAAATAAAATATGAAGTTCCTTTCATCTTACCGCGAGTGTCCTGCTCCTCTGCATCGTCCGACACCTCCAGCTGGAGCGCTTGCAGGAACTCATCATCGCAGTTACGTGAGACAATCTTCTCTCTGCGCAAATGCAACTTGGCCAGTGGCGTCATCTCGCGGCTCTGCGGGTTGTAGAAAGGAGCACGGGGATCCTCTGGGTACATTGTCGTAATGCGGTACATCCGTTCCGGGGGCTGTGTTTCTGAATTGGGCGACTACAAGAGAATGGACATTAGGCAATTGGACGAGGCATCCGAGAAATCTAAGACCTCACCATGTAAGTGATCCCACTGTCAGTGCCAGCATCCCAGGGATACAAATCAAAGTCCAGAGACTCCTTCCAGCTGCAGTCGTCAGTGCAAAGGTCGACGCCACTGATGCCCACGACCCAGTCCGGGGAGGGACCAAACATCGACACCATAGACACCTTGGGATGCTTGCGATCCACGCGGAACTTGGAGGAGGTGTTCTCGTTTACATTCGGATACCAGAGGCCTGCGGCTTTGATCAACGTACGCAGCTTGGGCCCGTTGGCTCGAAGCTCCGTCTCCAGAGCTGCTGGCGATCCCCATTCGGCCAACGAGCGAAAACCGGCAGTCGCAATGTGATTCTCGCCCCAAAATGAGAAGTTGGACTCGTGCGAGGCCCCAATCACGTCCGAAAAGTGGGTCAACCAGATGGCAAATGGATAGTCCTTCGGATGCGTCTCATTCGACCAGATGCCCTCGAAGACAAACTGCAAATGGACCAGTACAATTGATTATAGTTACCTTAAGGACCGCAACCACTTCCTATTCAACTTACGCTGTACTTGGCCTCGTCGCAGGCGCAGCATTCCTTCTGAGCCGTGGCAGCATCTGGCTTGCGCTCACAGATCACCGCCGACAGGTTGCCGTCATCCGCATACCACGCACGCGGACCCTCGTAAACCATGGCGGAGAGTGCTACGCAGCCAGATCCGGACTCCGGAGCTACCCACATCACCTGGACTTCCGTCTTGGGCAAGTCATCCGCCTCCGAGACGGTGTTCACACACCGATCATTGAATTGGGTTAGCGAATCACTAAATAGCTGGAACCGGCCTACTCGTCGAGGACTGGCCACTTGGGGGCGTCTGGCGCCAGTTTGAGCCTCTGCAGTAATGGTGAAGTGGGTGAAATGTTGCACCTTTGAGTGCGTGCGGGAACCGAGCAGGAGTACTGGAAAAAATTTAAAATTCGCGGTTAAAAATATTACTCTACTTCACTCGATAGTGTCATCTGCAGATAGGGGAGGAATATATATGAGACGATATATTTTGGTGTATTTCTGAGGGTCGGTCACACTAGATACGAGAATTAGCAGCTGTTGAACATTCGATTTAAGAGTTCGCGCGTTTTTTGTTGTTGTTCAGTCTTCGTGTTGTTATAAAAATGTCCTCGTTTCTTGATATTCTGGGCGATGGACATGTGAACTTTGAAAAATGTGGGGACGTTGTTGTTTCGCCCAAGGACAACATGGTCGCCATGCTCTGCCATTTCTGCAAAGACATTTTCACTCATCTGCCGGAGTTCATGAGACACCTTCAGTGGTCCCACAGCGACGTGTTGCAATTCACAAAGGAGCAGAATGTTTACAGAGTCGAGGAACTGATGTCCTTGGAGAGCTCAGAAGATGATGTACAGTCGCAGGCAAACAGCTGCAGCAGCGGCGACTCGGGATTGGCAGGCGAAATGGAAGATGCAGATGGGGAACCAGGATCATCCGAGTGCCTGGCAAATAATGTGGAAATAATGAATGCCCTGGCAGCATTCGATGTGGATGTCGATGTACTGAATAATGTCAGCCATGAACAGTCGTATTCAAAAAATCCTCCGGATTCCCGGACAGAAGGTAAGTCCAGTGCGACAGGTTCATTAACTTACTTTAAATGGTAAATACTTTTGTACCGGTAGATATTGGTGAAAAATGTGCCGCAAGAAATATTCTAGCAGAAGTGGAAGCCATGTTGCTTGAAGATGAGGGCGACATTTCTCCCAGCTCCCAAACTGTCCAGTCAGTACATTGCCGTGCGGAGAGGAAAATCCAGGCAGAACCTATCATAACAGAAACACCCGTCAAGAAAACGTACTGCAAAGTAAACTACACCGAGAAGGAGATAGAGGCCCACAGCTCGAAAGGTTTCCGTTGTGCCCGCAAGCCGGGGAGAGTGGAAAAACCACCGAGCATCTGCGACCTTAAGAGCTACAACATTACCAGACACTCCCGCAAAAGGGAGGCGATCAAACAGCGCCTAAGCAGCGTAAAAAAGCGTATCATGCGCTCCCTTGAAAATGATGTGTCAAAGCCAGTCGTTATGAATCTAAATGACAGGCGTCTGCCTTTAAAAGGCACCAGCATTAGGCAGGAATTACCATCATTAAAAAATGAGTCCAAAAACTCAGGTGTGGCCATTGGCTATCAAGTCGCTGCTGTAGCTACAAAATTGCCACGTGACAAATTGGAGTCTAAAGAAAACTGCGCTATGTTAACTCAAGCGATCCAGTCTAGTGAAATGAAGCCAGCATTTATCAACCATTTGATCAGGACAAAAACTTCGGCTAATGTTAGTTTAATTAGGCCAGCGTTAACCTCGTCTACAGCCAAATCTTTAGTTAAGGAGAAATCGGTCCTGTCCGCTTGGACAAATCGAAATAGTACTACAAATAGCACTTCTATCGCCTCGGTTCCTGCTAGTCTGCGTGGCAACGAGGCAAAGACTTACATGATAAGTCCCAGGCTCAACAAACTGCGATCCAAATTGAATAACTCTCTTAGCTCTAACATTTCTGGTCCACCAAAACAATCAAAAATGCCTTCTCTATTGGAAAACAGTTCAGTAAATGAACTTCCAGCTGTCTTGGAGTCTACGAACCCTCCCAGTTTCGATTCGGAACAGCCTTATGTGGTGTCTACGACGATAAAACCATCCATTCGTCCATGCCCCAGTAGGACAGCTGTTCAGACAGACAGAAACATCTCCCATCAGCCTGTAGCTAGAAGATCAACCGTGAATATAGAGCGGGTTGATATTCTGCCACCCATCAATATAAAACAGAAGATGAAAATGTCAGCCAAGGATATACCGTTTTGGGAAAGTATAATTATCTCAAGTGTTGCCAGTCAACAACCATCAGAGTTGAATACCACAAATAATGCAGTGGATCAGCCCCCAAAGCGTCCAGAGCGCAGATCTTCGCTAACGGTCATCTCCAGTAGCCCAATTCAGGCTATGAAACCCATGAGAAGGTCTTCTATGACAAGAGAAAACACATCTCCTGAAAGCTCACGAATTCTTCGTTCGGGAGAAGTTGAAAGTCCTGCAAAAGCCAACAAACGTACAAAAGACAGTTTTGAAGAAACTAGTTCCTCCAATGAAAAAGGCAATGCAAAACGATCCAAATTAGAGCAGAATAGATGCTCCATGAACTTCAGTTTGTCGGCGAGCGTTACAGAGTATATCCGGAGTGATTTGAAAACCTCAAAGTTGGATTTAGACAGCCTCCTTCGGTTGACTGAGCCCCTAGAAAGCGATGCTTTTGAGAACACACTAGTGGAAGACCAAGTTGTAAGTGCTTGCCCGATGATAAATACATCCCAGGCGTAATGTAAATCCTTTTTAATCACAGAAAAACGCCACAAAAATGGGAAGCCCACAGAAGGAGTTTACTAAACTCCAAATTGGTGTCAAGCCTGAAATGGAGGCTCTGAAAGAAGACCTTAGGCTGCTGAAGACGGTTGGGGTAAGCAATAGGTCTTAAAAATCACTTCGTACTGGATTAACTAACAAATTATTTTCAGTTGCTTGTATTAAAAGATTCCTGCTTTGAAGATAAACTGCCCTTTGAGCAGTCGGAGAGCTTTCGTAAAACAGCGGCCAAGTTTAGCAAAATCTATCATACGTACGATACAATCTGGAGTTACAGGAAAACAAAGACCATTGGAGTACACCAACGCCTAACCGAGCAGCTGAACTCATTCACCGAGGAGGTAAACAGGGAGATTGACTGCCACTTGACCACGAACGAGATAAAACGCATTCTAAACTTAATTAACTCGTGGTATGCGTATCAGATCGATCAGAGGTTCTTTAGGAAGGCGACCCTTTCGTACAGCGTTGAGCACTACATGTTCCTGTTTCACTTTCTGCCAAAGATTAATCCGACTGTGTACTTTTGCGAGTGCTGTGAGGAGATTTTCCCCAACGAAGCGCGCTACAAGAAACATGTCCAGAGTGTACATGCTGTACACGCGTTTACATGCTCCGAGTGTGGTAAATCCTTCAAGCGCCTCTATTTCTACGATAAACACCTCAAAACAGTACATCTTAAGCCATAACGTGCCAAAACATAATTACTTAGTATTAGTTTTTTTTAAATTTGTGAACCATTTTGTAGAGCACTCAATGCCATTTAGTGAAATTGTATAGCGAGTGCGCCGATAAATAGGCGATTTGTATATCATTGTGTACAAAGGCTTTTATGAGACTGCTTCCACTCTTAATTCGTGGGGAGAGTGGTCATAGCAGTCAAGTTCATGAACCGCCTGGACGAGTTCTTATCAAGTTATCTTCTTTTTATCATGTTACGCCTTAACGTAGTTCAAGTCTATTATATTGATTTTTGAGTAGTAATTTAAATCTGCCTAATTTCATATTGCCATGTTAAAAATAAAGTACACACTTTTCTATTATTCTCGTATCTACCACCATTTCGTATCAAGTGGAACGTGAATCGAAATGAAAAGATGAAAAACATCTGCTCTGAGCTCTGGGCTCTTATCGCTCCGCTCTTCTTGCTTGCAGGCCTTAAGTGACCCGAACAGAGCTGATTATGAAACCAGAGGCTACGCTACCTTCGCTACTTACAATTATACGTCTTCCCGGGTACATATCCATTGGGTCCATCAGCCACAATTAATTTGTATCCATTGTCACCGCGTGTGCGCCGACCATGAAGCAAGTGGGTGGGCGCACGCGGACAGGCGGAGGCTGCATTAATTGTCTGCCAGACGTAAACGAGGCAGGCAAGCAACAGCAGCAGCGATTGCCCCATCTCAGTTTCTTTGTTTCTCGCGTTATCGTTTGACGGTCAAAGTGCTCCGGGTGGACTACTGCGAAGGCGAACAAGCAGCCGCTTCAGGCGAGGCACAACAACTGACTAACTAAGCCGGAGAACCGAGCGATCTTCAAGTCGGGCAGCAGCCCGAAGCCGGATGTCACTCCGGTGATCTCGCGCTTTCTGATTAAGACTACTATTGGGTGAGGGTTTCGGCTACTTCGCTCCTTTAATATAGGTACGCTCCGTCATGTCCGTTTTCTATTAGTACATATATATATTTTGTGGTAAAATTTACAAATAATATTACAATTACATATCTACTATATTCCCGGTAACATTTTTCATTGTCGTCCTCATACTTGTATATAGTTTATAAATTTGTTGGTTGGCCTGCATCGACTACAATGCGCTTAGGAAACTCAACGTTCGTCGTGAGCGAAGCGAATAAACTGATAAATAAACTGAAATACGCGATTGGGAGACAGCACAACGAGTTAACTGATAACTGATCACACGACTGGGGCACTCGATCGAATAAAGAATACATATATGTACGGGATAAGAGAACTATAAAGCATAAAGGCAAATCACAATCGCAAATGAATGTAATACTAAAAGGTCAGAATGGGCGTCTCCCGATGATCCAGCAGATCTGCAATAGAGTGTTTCAATGAGAGACACGGAACTGATGGGATTGTGCCTTCGGTCTTACCCTTCGCAATGCTCCACCAGGGCAGTGTCACATAGGTGAGGAATGCATTCAGCGGCGTCGACTGCTGACGTCGATTCTCTTTCCAGAAATGAAAGGACTGCGTAAAGCCGCGACTGGTCCACAGCGGATTGTAGGCGCCATCGTCGAGCTCTAAAAGTAGAAAAACGCACACATAACATCAGTTTCTGTCTAAATCGGAAGCAAATGAGGCTACTGGCATGCATTTGAGTTAAAGGAATATAAAAAGGAATCCTTTGCAATGACCTTTTAGGGTCTTCTTGGGCACATCGCACCAGTAGTAAATATTAGTGCCGTCCGGGGTGCGGCGCTTGGGCACCAGGTGTAACATCTTGCTACTGTGCGCCTGCTTGGAAGTGCGTGGTAAGGTGGCACTAGACTCCTGGTTGCCATTGGCCACGTCCAGCATCGGTGTGACCTCCGTGGGCGAGACGACAGTGTCTGCCAGCTCATCGTTATCGTTCACGTTGCCGGACGGACTAGCCGGCTGCAGTGGATGGTTTTCCGGTTCGACAGGTACGAGGACAAACTTCTCGAAGCGTTGCGAGGGTGTCTTGGGTGACTCTGACTCCACCACAGGCAGCTCTTCGCGACCTCGCACGCTGATCATCAGCTTGCTTTCGCTCTCGCTCATGACGGCCATCTTGGGTGCCCCGGTGCCCTCAGATTTGCTGCCATTCAAGGAAGTGGCATCGTCGGCTATTTCATACTCCTCCGTCTTTGCAGGAGCTGTTGAATTTGGCGTTTTTGCATTGTTATTGTTTCCAGCCTCTGCCTTCGATGGAGCGTTCGATTTGGTCTTGCCCTTGTCAATTTCCTTGTCCTTATCCTTGCCTTGTCGTAGCCGCTTGGGCGACATCTTGGACAGGAAATTAGTCGTCGATCCGTTGGATTTCTGGTTAGAAGACTTCTTGTCGTTCTCCTTGTTCTTATCTTTCTCTTTGTCTTTGCCCTTGTCCTGATCCTTAGCCTTAGCAGGGCGCAGTCTTGGGGTAATTATCTTCTTGGTGGCTACCGGCAGACTCGTTCTGCGATCGGCTGCACTGAGTGAGGCGCTTCTTGTGATGCTTCCGCCCAGTGGCTTGCGTTTGCTGTCGGCGGGCAGTCTCAGGCTGCTTCGCTTGTCCACCAGCAGTTCGCTCTCCACACTCAAAATACTGGTCTTTGGCTTAAGACGAGACTGTCGCTTGTCCGGCATCTTGCTGAGACAGGCAGGCGTCTCATTGGACGGATCCTCGCATCTGGGACAGTACATCTCGGACATCTCCGGGGTGTCTGAGGTCTTGGACGATGCCCAGCGCTTCTTACACTTTTTGCCGCCAAAGCAGTTGCAGCCCGTGGTCGTGCTCGTGCCGGATTGATCGCTGGCCACAGTCACCTCAACGGCAGCACTTAGGGGTGGTGGAGTAACAGCTGGAACAGCTGCCGCTGCAGCTGCACAGTCACCGTCACCACAACCTGGAGATTCGTGTGTCGGCCCCTTGTCTAGCTCACTCGTTGCGGGAGCGAGCGTATCGGAGCACTTCGGATTCGAGTGCAGTTTTGCCGCGGAGGCCGAGAAAGCAGGACGTTGCTGATCTACAAGTAGATATAGATCGGTTTTTGCGTTTATAAGCATTGATACATCGACACACATGTACAACCGAGGATCGGCCCAAGCAACTTACAAATAATTGGCAACAGAAAGCAGTTAAATAATAAACCAGAAAGGGGCGACATATGTAGATATTCTAGGGGATCGAGTGTTTTGTGGAGCTTGATGACAGGAATGAAACGGTTCACCACCACAGGAAGAATTGGGGTCAATGAAAAGCTATTCTATCTCTAAGAACATTCTCTCAAGGGGGGAAAGTTCTCGAATGTTTATCCATTTCCATTCTCATTTATTCTTGACAAACTTTTCCCTCTCGTGTGTGTACATTGAAACGAAAGAAACGGAAAAGGTATTCAGGAAATCAGGGTAACGGGTATAACGAAATAATTTTGGGTTGTCCTTGTGTATTATTTGTCCTGCTTTCTCGGCAATGTCAGGGTGTTCTTTATATATATACTCTGGCGTCGCTTGGAGGTAGATTAAAGTATATATATAAATTTGATAATTGGAAATAGGTAAAGGAAAATCATCGATGGAACCACAACACATTACGAGGAACAACTCAAGAATAAACAGAACGGAACGGAAAGGAAAGGAGCAGGCAGAAGAAGCGGCAAAAACTACGGCAATGAGTGCAAGGCGGCACACGTACAAATACGAATGTGAATGTGGAAAGCATGCAACTAAGAAATGCTCAAATGAATAGAAAAAATAAGAAAATAGTTTGGATTGGGACTAACCGTCGCGCAGATCACCGGCCTCGATCTCCGATACCTCGCTGGCCAGCGAGTCCAAGCCTTCGTTTTCGGAGCGTGCCTTTGCGCCGACATTGGAGCTGGTGCCGCTGCCCACCATATCCTGGGCGTTGGCATTCTTTGTACGCCAGCCGTAGCGCGAGAAGTTGTTCAGATTAGCGCTGGGGTCGCTGAGCCGGCGTTGGTGACGGTAGGTGCAGTAGTCATCGTTCTCCTCCTCCCACTCGTCCCACATGTCTGTGGCACAGAAGCCCGGCTCGCTTGTGGGGGTCTCCACGCCGGATCCCTTTGGCTTGGTCACGGCCATCTCGGCATGACCCTTTCCCTGAGGTCCCTTCATGCGGACAAACTCGCAGCGTGTCTGCACTCCGGCTCCGCTGCTGAACAGCCCAAAGGACATGCGCTGAGCCACCTTTGAGCTGAGACTCGATTGCTGCAGAATGAAACGAACAGGAAATTACAAGATGGTTATGTTTTTGTGGCTTTCAAACTAACCCTGGCATCGTACACCTTCTTTAGGGCATCGTAGCGTATGGATCCCAGGAAGATTACGCCCTGAACTGACCCATCCTTATCGTTGGCCACCAGCTCAACGCACACCATCTCGCCATCGCGCACCAGTATGTCGCTGAACACCTCGTCGAAGTTGTCCACCATGAAACAGATGTGTGGATACGTTATCTCCTCGCCCTCCCCCTTGGTGTCCATCTTCCTTCGGCTAGGACTGGCGTAGACGCGCTGAGAGTGCCTGCGTAGTACCTGCAGCTCCTTGGGCGACGTTCGGGTGCAAATGGCCAGCGTCAGGGTGTAATCAAACTGGTGAATGACCATGTTGAGATAGACCGTTTCCTCCCAGTCCACATCGGGATCGCCAATGGGCAGTTTGCGCGAGTCCTTGCGGAATACCTCTACCTCAGTCTTAAGAGGATAGGGAAACAGTATTTAAAAGGAGGGTCAGAGAAGAGGTCCACCTGCTGGACTCACCTCATATTTTGGCATGTGGCGTGAAGAGCTCTTCACGTGTTTCTTTCGCACGAAGAAGAGCAAATCGTCCGAATCGATGCTATGCTCGGGTTCTGTTTGGAAGAGGAAGTGGCGCACAAAGAGATCCGTCCAGTAGGTTGTGCCCTGGAGCACCACAAAGCCGCCATCTGCAACATTATCAAAAATCAGTTGTATGTTCCTACGCATTTCACTAGGGAGCTGCCCGACAGGTGAACAGCTGTTGGGAATGACACCCACCACCCCCCGCAATCAAAAAAGGACACGCCGCTTACATAAAGGAAAACAAACTGTGGGCCAAAAAAAAAAAGTGGAGCGGAACACACACTGACACACAGCCAGTTGTAGGTACAGACAAAAGGCAGACACAGAGACATACTCTCCCTTAGGGGTTGCGCTGACAAATCGATAATGTGCAAATGTAGACAAATTTTCTCAATACGAAGAAGAAATGAAAGTGGTTAAGGATACAGGAGTCAGGACACGCACCATCTTTGAGCAGCTGCCGCATCTCCTTGGTGCGCTGGAAGTTGATGTCCTCCAGCAGCTGCTGCAGCGGCGTCTGGGAAGCCTTGAGCAAGGCGGCTGCGGCGCTGGCTAATGCCATTCTGACGGGGGATTTCCTCTACGATGGCGATGACGAATAGCTTGAATTTCGCAATGTGCAACGCTACCAATCCATAGTCGGCGGGCGGGTAGGAGGGTGCAGGTTATATCAATATTTTCAGCTCCCACAGAGTCATTTGTTGGTGCTCGTGTCGCAGCAGCGTCGTGATTTGTTGTATTCGGGAAATCTATTCCGGAGCGAGTGCACGTCGCGAATGAGGCAGGAAACCAACCGCCACAGCTTTCGACAAACCCGCGCCCTTTCCCTGGGATCTTTACGGGGGTAGTTTTCTTATTCTTTCTATCTTCTGCTTGTTATCAGTTGTCAGCTGTTTTGGAGTACAACTGCATTGTCACCCCTTCCTTTGTGTTAAATAATTTACTTAAATACACACTTCTGCAGCAATGAATTGAAGCAAGTCGTCAAGCCAGATTTGTATTGTTTAATGGCTAAATAAACTATCTGTTATAGCCAAAACAAATAGAGTCGGTAGTGTTGGTAAATGCCGATAACATTTATGCTATTCGAATTCGATATATAGATCGTACTATCGATGGGCTTGCACCTCTAAGTCAAAATGAGGTTTTTTTCCGGCGTTATTTTAATTTTATCAATTAAATTATTAGGTGAAATAAACGCACAGTCCAATGAAGTGGTAGGCTGTGGCGGCTTTATAAAAAGCCATGCCGATATTGACTTTTCCAAAGTAGAGATCAAACTGTAAGTTCCCGAAAACTTCGTTGCCCGCTGATAAGATTGTGCGCATGGTGCGGTGCTGGCACTAATTAAATAATAAATTAATGCTCACCCGCCATATTCTTTCAACTTCGGATACCACAGATTGACGAAACAAGGCTCGCTAAAGGATAAGACTGATTGCTCGCCGTCAAATGGTTATTATTTCCTGCCCATTTATGATAAGGGTGACTACCTGCTAAGCATATCCCCGCCGCCCGGCTGGAGCTTCGAGCCGGAGCACGTTGAACTGAATTTCGATGGAAAGAATGACGTGTGCAGTCAGGGCAAAGACGTGAACTTTGTGTTTAAGGGCTTCGGCATAACCGGCAAAGTGGGCCTGGCCACTGGCGGCGGAGCACGTGATGTAGATGTAGAACTTCAGTCTGAACAGGGCGAAGTGAGGCGCACAAAGACAGACATCAATGGCATCTTCTCGTTCACCCCCATCATCCCTGGAAAATATGTAATTAAGGCCACGCACTCGAAGTGGCACTTCTCCAAGGCGGAGCACGATGTCGTGGTTGTCAGTGGCAACACAGAGCTGCCGGAAAACTCTCTGGTGGTGTCTGGTTTCGATATCAATGGCCGCTTTGATACAAGTGCTCAACTCCCTGGCAGCTTAGGCGTGGCTTTGTTCAAAAAAAAGGGAGTAAGTCGAGTGTATGAAGCCTAATCAATCGAATCATTAATCTGACTTTTGTAATTATCAGCAAGCTCTGGTGCCAAAATGCGACAAGTCCTCTGTCGCAGCTTCAAATAGTGGCAGGAGCGAGTACGAGTCTGCCGCCTCTTGCTACACCCTCATTGATAAATCTGGCGAATATACATTCAAGAACGTACCCTCTGGCAAATACCTGTTGCAGGCCATTAACGAGAACACCAAGCTAAAACTTCACCTTAATCCCGATTTCCTGGAAGTGGAAGTGGGCAAGGATACGCTGCAGCTGAAAGAAGAGTTTAAGATTACTGGATTCACCATCTCGGGCCGCGTTTTGGGCTCTGCCGGTGGCGCGCCACTCAAATCGGCCATTGTCAAGCTAAATGGCAAGAAGGTGGCCGAAACAGATGACCAGGGTAGCTACACGTTGCAGAATATCAAAGCGGGGACCATCAACATAGAAGTTGAATCGCCACAGCTGCAGTTTGCTCCATTGCAGGTCAAGGTCCAGATAAACACGGTTGAGCTGCCGACGATTGTGCCCTCCGCTTACGAAGTGTGCGGCAAAGTAGTGTCTACGAATTCCTATGCAGTGGGTCTCACGAAGCTCGGCTCCACCTTCCACACAACGACTAAAACACAGGCGGGAAGCGGTAGCTGGTGCGCCTTTCTTCCTGTCGGTAAGTTCAGCATAGAGGTTCTCACCACGGATGCGGACAAGGCCAGTGGCGTTCAATTCTTCCCCGTGCAGCAGCAGACCGAGGTCAAGGGGGAGCCCATCAATGGCATTACCTTCTCACAGCTTCGTGCCAAAATTCGCGGAGAGCTGCAGTGTCTGCCGGATGCCACGGGCACATGCACCGGGGCCGAGGTCACGCTCCAGGCTCTCGACGCCACCGGACAGCCAACGACAAACAAATGGAAAGCCAAGGCTCATCGTAAGTGCTGACTTTAAGGCTCTGTATCTCTGCTGACTATTGTTGGAATTCTTTCCAGGTGGAAAATTTGTATTTAAGGACATGCTGCCCGGCCCGTACGAGCTGACAATACCCCAAGGAAATCTCTGCTATGAATCGACGCGCGTCTTCCTGAACGTTGCATCCGCCGAGGAGGACGCACCGCCGTTCATTCACAAGGGCTACGAAGTGTCCATCATCTCCAGCCATCGGGCATTGGTTAGTGATTTTAAAAGATAATTCCTAAAATCCACAAAGCAAGCTAAGTGTTCTGTTCATTCTCCCCTATTCAGATGAGGTATACCCACGTTACAGGACCCACGGAAGCAAAGGCACCATCGGAAACGCTGAAAATTCTATCCGGCGTGAACACCTTCTGTGTGTCGAAATACGGCAGCTACGACTTCAAGCTTGAGGGCTGCCATACTTACGATGAATCTTTGCCTTCAAAGTTTATCACCCCAGAGCCAGAACAACTTCAGACGCTGATCATCAATGCGGTTGCCCACAAGACTGGCATTCGCGTGTTATCCACGGAGCCAACGGCTGACTCCATCAAGTTGCTTCTCGAATCAGAGAAACTGGGCAAAGAGACCATCACGCCCACGGCCGAGTCGCACAAGGTAGATGGCAAGTACGCCTACCGCTACGACACCTATCTAAAGCCTGAGGAAGTCCTCCACATTACACCCGTGAGCGATGTGATGCTTTTTGCGCCACAGCACCAGGATATCGTGGGCGGCAGCGACTGTGTTGACATTGCCTTCAACTTTGTGGCTACTAGGGGTCTGATATTGCGCGGCAAGGTGGTACCGGCGATTAAGAATGCCAAGATAACCCTGTCCTTCCCCGAGCACCCCGCGCTGAAGGACATCGAGACACTCACCGCCGTGACTGGCGAGTTCAAGTTTAACCCCATCGATGCGGGCATGGCCTTCGATCTGAAGGCGGAGAAGGAGTCGTACGTGTTCAGCGAATACAATCGTCAGTCGGCATCGTTCAGTGCCCACAAGCTGTGCGAGATTTCCGTAATTGTGAAGGACGAGGCGGGTCAGCTCTTGGGCGGTGTCTTGCTGTCGCTGAGCGGTGGGGAGAGCTATCGCAAGAACCTTGTGACTGGAGAGGATGGTGCCATCAACTTCCACTCGCTGTCGCCCTCGCAATACTATCTGCGACCCATGATGAAGGAGTACAAGTTCGAGCCGAACTCCAAGATGATCGATATAAAGGATGGGGAGACCAATCAAGTCACCCTCATGTGAGTCTTCTTGTTTCAGCTGGAGTCTATACCTTGCTGAACAATGTTGTTTTTCCACAGTGGGAAACGCTTTGCCTACTCCATCTTTGGCACCATTACTTCGCTTAATGGCCAGCCCTTTGCCGAGGTTAATGTAAAGGCCACCGCCGATGAGAGCTGTCACAGCCAGCAGGAGGAGGCCACGAGTGAGTCCAATGGACAGTATCGCATCCGTGGCCTTCAGCCTGGCTGCAAGTACTCAGTTCGCGTGGTGCCCGACAACGAGAGAGTAGAGCGATCTCTTCCCAACGAGCACGAGGTCAGCGTGGGCCATCAAGACGTGCGCGACATCAATCTGGTGGCCATGAGTCCTCTGAAGATTGTGGACATCACGGCCCGTGTGACGGCCACTCTCAACGATCACTACAAGACTCTGCGCATTGTAATGTATCGTCGTGGCAACTCCGACTCTCCGGTGTTCTCGCAGCGCGTGGGCACACCAGTGAATCCCAAGGCCCGCCTGAATCCAGGCATGACTATATTCCTTCCGCGAATTCCCCTCGACGGCAAGAGCTATTTTGTGGAGCTGCAGTCGACGCTGTCGGACAAGACGTACACCTATAAGCTGCCATCGACCAGCTTTGTGGCCGACAGGGGTTCAGTGTTCATCCAGCTGGACTTCAAGCCTGAGGTGCGAGCAGCCGAGACAGATCTGAATCAGAACTCGATCTCCGCGCTGGTTCTCATTGCCCTCGTGGCGATTGCCTTCTTCAAGCAGGATTTGGCCACCAACTTCCTCGCCTTTGTGTGGGGCAAGCTCAACGATCTGGCGTCTGATCTCTCCCAGCGCCACAAGATCAAGACTCAAGTGCGCAAGAACGAGCCGAGAGAGAGCCAGCGAGAGATCGAACAATTGGCGGAGCAGATAAATGCCATCAAAAAGAAAAAGACTAAGAAGATTTAGTCCTGATTGCTGCGTTCTCTCCTTAGTCGATCATCAATTTAGTCACATTTCAAGGTATTCATTTGGTTTTGTTTTTTTCCCCTGTGTAACTCTTGACTCATGGAGATTTCTAGTTCTGTTTTCATATGTAGATGAGGCAAGTTTATTTTGTGTTTCCATTCTGGGTACGTTCTTCACTCTTATAGCTAAAATAAATAAATACAATAAATAGATTAATTGAACACATCGCTCCAACATCACTCCGATCTACGATCCGGACTACTGCATCAGAATGTGCTCGGCAATTGAGCTTAGCATACGATCGCCGCGGCGATTGCGCAGCTTGGCATTTCGCCGCTCAGCCTGCAGGTTGATCTCGTTCTGGGAGTCCAAGCTGCTGGGCTCGGTGGCCGCCTGCTCCTCTTCCTGCTGGCCCTCGGCTTCTGAAGGCTCGCCAGTCTCGACGAATATGCACTCGGGATTCACGGCCGCGCATTCGCTGAAGCTGTTGGCCCTGGCCTCGGGATTGCGCGAATTGGTATACTTCTCGAAGAAGCCGCGTCCCACAATGCGGAAGGCCATGCTGGTCAAGGGGTTCAGCTTTGATCGGAACTCCATTTCGCAGACGAAGCGACGGCGACAAGCCTTGGAGTCGAGGCCCAAGAAGGCGAACATGAAGTCCGCAATCCTAATCGAGAGGTTACCAAGTTTGGTTTCATTTCATAAGGCATCTCCTCAACTGCTATACTCACTGCTCTTCAGCGGGCATTTGACGGGCCACGCTCTCGGAAATCTCCTCGTCCACAATTTCTACCTGTTCTTGTTCCTGCTCATCATCCTCAATCTCAATTTCCGGCTGCTCAGAAGCACTGCGCTTACCACGACGATGCAGATCGGAAGGACCCGTCGGAGTGTCACTATGATAGTCGCCATGGACATCAGAGACTATGTCCGAGGCGGCATAGCTGCTGTAACCGGAGTATGGTTCAAAGCTAGATCCAGAGCTAGAGTCAAAGGATGTCGGCGCATCGTAGTGCTCCGAATGATCGTGATCGAGGGAGTAGGGAATGTGATCGTGATGACTGTACGACGCAGGACTAAATCAAGGAATTATGGAAATTATTATTAGTTTACAATAGGACTACACAACTCACGGATGATCCAGGATGATCTCCTGGTTGCATTTGGCATGGGGCCAGAAGTAGCGCAGACCCAAGTAAATAGCGCTTCCAACGAAGAACGAAACGATCACCACTTTCACCTTGATAAAGTAAGCAATGGCCAAGGGCCAGAGATGGCGGTCTGGAAGAAGCGGGATCAATCAAGATTAAATAATTTCTCGTTGCATCATGGCAGGAAAACTTTTACCAGAAGTTCTACAACTAAATGAGAGCGAGGGGGAACGTGATCTACGGCAATCCATTAAACAATATCTGTGCCCCGATTGAAAGTGAAAAGTGTTAAATGAACGGAACGATTCGTGATCGTCCAATTGGGAAAGATGCGTCTGGTTTGGGATGGGGAGAAACTTTCCAAAGAAAGTGTCAAATTGGCATGTGTGTTCATGTGTACACTCCCGATTATTATTATGCTGATGATCCCAAGTGATCAGAATTGTAACTTTTTAGTGCTAATTTTTGTATAAATGACCCGCTGAACACATCTGGATCTCTCGATTGGATAACCATAACCGAGCTCTACTTACACCAAAACATGTGGTGACGATGCCGACGGGTGCGTCCCTCGAATTCCATCAGTTCCCGGCCTAGACTCTCCCAGCTCTCCGTTTGGTTATCCAAGGCGGCCGGAGGATCAGCGCTTTCCTCTGTTTCCTCGCAGAAGACTAGGGTGAGGTAGAGCACAAGCAGCACAGCCGCATACCAAATTGTATTCTTCTGCATGATGATAGAATAGATGGGATGTGTGTGTAGATAACAAGCTTATATCCTTTGGGCTTTTGTATGTCACTGGAACACTGTTGCTGCAGAACTGAATACTGAATGATGCACCTCGACTGGGGGTTAACGTTTATATACCACCGGCAGAGAGACGATCGGCGCTCGACTCCTAGTTCAGGGTGATAATTGATAGTGCCTTGTTGTTGTGGATTTACGCGAAGAGTTTAACACATGCGTATACAGTGATGACGAACTGGAAGCTATGCTTTTTTAATGCTTGAAGCATGCATTTTATCTAACGAAATTTCTTTAAACTGGTGCAATTTCACTTTCTTGAATCGTGCTCAATTTTCTAACCGTTTTGTTTTTGCTTGAATTAGTAACTATTACGAAACTACGACATGGTTTTTCATTATTTAACATGCGGTAAAATTGTAGCAAACTTCAAAGAACAAATTTGAATTCATTTAATTGGCGCGCAATTTTTGTTCTTTCCCCTAGATGTTCTTAAAAGTTATCGAATTATCTAGTCGATTTTATCCATAGCTTAACCTATTGTAGACCAGTGGGTACGAAATACACTCCACAAATATTATAAAACTTGAAGACTTTTAGCGCAGTTCAAGTGAAAAATATCAGCGCCAATTTTTTTTAAAGTAAAGACAATGGATGGCTCTACAGTAATAATTTACAAACTGTGCTATTTTCCGTGGTTTAACTTAAATTTTGCATAAATAGAGGGGGGTTCAGTGGGTTAAGCTCGTTTTTTTCCATTAAGAATGCCGGGTATAAACCCGGTATAAACAAAATAATTGTTAAAAATGTCGTCCAGCTTGACGTCAAATGAATTGGAAGCCAACCCGGCTCCCGATCCCCAGGCGCCCATCACACGCAAGGGATTTCTTATATCGCTGAAGAACAGTGGAACCCCCATGCCGATCCCAGAGCAGAATTTGGTAAATTTATCAGGCAGTCGAAGACTGCTCAAAGAAATATATTCGTGATTTATATACTTTTTTCTATAATTAGTATGGACGCTGCCGACCCGTCGCCGAGTTCGAGAAGCTAAACCGCGTGGGTGAAGGCAGCTATGGCATTGTTTGTAAGTCAGCCTAAAACCGCATCAAACCGAATAAACCAACATGATTTCTCCCAGATCGAGCTCGTGACACTCGGAACAACGAAGTTGTGGCCCTGAAGAAGGTGCGCATGGACCAGGAGAAGGATGGCCTCCCGGTGAGCGGATTGCGTGAAATAATGATACTAAAGCAACTCAAGCACGAAAATATCGTCCGCCTGCGGGAAGTTGTCGTGGGCAAGAGCTTAGACAGCATATTCCTTGTCATGGATTTCTGTGAGCAAGACCTAGCCTCCGTACTGGACAACATGGCCCAACCGTTCACCGAGTCTGAGGTCAAGTGTATTACGTTGCAGGTACTGCGAGCCCTTAAATATATTCACGATCGGTATATAATCCATCGCGATTTAAAAGTTTCAAACCTGCTGATGACGGACGATGGGTGCATCAAGTTAGGCAAGTAAAGCGAGCGCTATTTCTAGTTTCCAAGCTAATCTTTTTCGCTCTTACAGCTGACTTTGGCCTGGCACGCATGTATAGCAATCCCCCCAAACCAATGACACCGCAAATGGTGACCCTGTGGTATCGCGCCCCGGAGCTACTACTCGGATGCAAAACACATACCACAGCCGTGGACATGTGGTCGTTTGGCTGCATACTTGGCGAGTTACTACTGGGAAAACCAATGCTGCCTGGAAGCTCAGAGATAGCCCAGCTGGATATGATAATTGATCTGCTTGGAGCGCCATCAGAGTCCATCTGGCCAGGTTTTTCAGAGCTACCGGCCGTGCAAAACTTCACATTGAGCCAGCAGCCGTACAACAATCTAAAAACCAAATTCAGTGCAATCGCACAGGCGGGCAGAAATCTCCTCAACATATTGTTCATCTACAACCCCAATACTCGAGCCACAGCCGAAGAGTGTTTGAACAGCAAGTACTTCATTGATCCGCCACAGGGTAAGCTAATCAGCAATAGAATGAATGATCTAAATGATAGAGTAAATCTGTCCACTTGCAGCCTGTGACCCACGCATGATGCCCACATTTCCACAACACCGAAACAATACAGCCCCGCAGCAGGCCCAGACGTCGGCAGACATTCCCATTTCTGATTTGTTAAATGTATTCATAAAGAGACAGCGCATGGATTAAAACGTAAACGAATTTATTATGCAATGCACCCAGTTTACAGGTATGGCCTATCCATGGGCGTCTTCTTGGCCTTCTTGTCGCGAGCACGTGGGAACCAACGGTGCTTTGTGGTGTGTGTCAATTTCGACAGCTCGTAGCGTGCCACTTCAGGATGCTTCCTCTTGAATCCCTGCATCGCCGTCTTCAGTGCAGTTTCCTTGATCACCGCAGAGGTTTGCGCTTCCACAACTTTGGGCAGCGGCTTTGAGTGTTCGTAGGGGAAGGCTGTTTCTGGATGCCAGGCAACTATTGTTTTGCCATTTTTTGTAATAGCCACGCCGTCCACCAGACTCTTGCCTCCGATGGCGTTGCAGTTCACGGCATTTTTAGAAAATAAACGAAAACTTGTGTATAAACGTGCCGCCCAAGCCATTTTTATCAACAGATGAAAAAACGAACTTAGCCCACTTAACCCCCCTCTATTTAAACAGGTGAACAGCTTGAGTTCAACCACGGAAATTATTATTGTTTTGTAAATTATTCTTGTGGATCCAACCTTCCTCTTTCTCTACAATCATTATTTCCCCGATATCTTTCACCTGAATTGTGCTAAAATAATTAAAGTTTCTTTATTTTCGTGAACTGTATTTGAGTACCCCGTTGGTCGTTAATGGGTTAACCGTTACCAACATCGATATACCTATCGCTTGCTGTTCGATTACAGTAGGCTGGGTACTCAATAGCTTCGCTCACTTATCGCACTTGAACTTTGGAAATATACAGAGAGCATACATTTTTAACACAATGTGGATATTTTACGCATTTCTGGTCCACGTACTTCTCCTGGGCTCGATACTTGTGATCAACTTTCGTTCGACCGTCATCAAGGGCCTACAGCCACAGACACCTCTACTTGCATACGATTTGAATCCTCCGGCGACTCGCTTGGTTCTGTTTGCTACTGATGGACTCCGTGCCGCTTCGTTTTTCGAAGACAATTGCCGGCATGTGCCGCATCTGCGGGAGATATTTATGCGCGAAGGGTTGGTTGGAATATCTCGCACGCGTGCTCCCACGGAATCTCGACCAGGTCACATAGCATTGCTAGCGGGCTTCTACGAGGATCCATCGGCAGTTTTCAAAGGCTGGAAAGGGAATCCCATTGACTTTGACTCGGTGCTCAATCGCAGTGGCTACAGTTTTTCCTGGGGATGTCCGAACATAATGGACGTATTTAAGAAGGTAACCAAGCGCGGAGGCGGCGTGCACTTCCATCCCTTCAATGACGATGTGTATGAAACGGCAAGATGGGCCACCTACAGACTGGACGAATGGGTGTTTAGCCAAGTAAGCGCACTCCTTGATCGCATTAAAAACAAGTGGAACACCTTCAGCACGGTAGTATTCTTCTTACATTTGATGAGCTCCGACAGGGCCGGACATGTCCACAAACCAGGAACGATCCTTTTCCAAAAAAGTCTTAACATTACGGAGCGTGGCATTTGGGAGATGTACCGGAAATTCGAGGAAACCTTCCCGGATAAGAATACAGTTTACTTGTTGACCTCCGACCACGGCATGACAGACACAGGTTTGAGATAAACCAAAATAACCGATTTATTCGAATACCATTAAAACATTGCTCTGCTTAGGCATCCATGGTTCTGGCACAGCACATGAAATCGAAACACCCTTCATGCTCTGGGGCGCAGGAGTTTCCCGTATCGCTTCCACTGGGGGAGCCCGCAAATTTGTGGCCAACGATGACGGCCTCCAGTTACCGCTCCACGAGCTGGAACAGGCACAACTGACACCACTGATGTCCGCACTGTTAGGCCTGCCTCCTCCGATGAACAATTTTGGGACACTGCCGACCGGCTACATGGCTGTGAGTGAGGAGTACGAGGCCATGGCTGCTCACAGCAATGCTCTCCAGTTGCTAGCTCAATACGAAAAGCTGCTGGAGCAGCACAGGGAAGGGTTCTTCGCTGACTTTCTGAACAATTTCGATCAGCTGTCGCCGGCAGAAATCAAATCATATAAGAAGCTGATATTGAATCTTCACACCAGAAAGGCCTATTCGGAATCTTTGGCCAGGAGCAATGTCGTTATGGAGCTTACTCTGAAGGGAATTGACTACTACCACGGGTACTATCGCAATTGCTTACTGCTAAGCACTACGGCCACCTTCCTTGGTTGGATATTCTACCTGTATCGATTGCTGTCCAGGAACACGGCAGGGAAACTCCAGATAATGCTTGAAAAGCAAGAAAAAGTGTGCAGAATAACATTGGATGTTTCCATGTTCTTGTTGCTATTCTTCCTCGTGGCGCAGCGAGCGCCGATCGCAATTGCATTCTATTTGTTGCTTCCGATGCCTGTATGGATGATGGCATTGAAGCCCAAAGCGTGTGGATCCACGTCAGCATCGGTGCCCAGCAGTCAGCCTGGAGTAACTGCCCGGATGACTTCAGCGTCGCAACTGTTGTTGATTATTGTATGCGCTGAGCTGATGGTGTTTACCTTCTTTGAGCGACGTCTGATCTCGCTGTGTTTCGTAGCCTTTGGATTCTATAACAATTGGAGAAACTTCGTGCCTAACTCCCGCGAGTTCTACACCTGGCTGGCGCTGGTCATTATCCTTGCCTGTTTCCCCCTTCTGCCGCTGTCAGAGGGTTACCAAAATTGGTATCTTTTTCTGTCTGGCATTGTGCTAGTATTTCTAAGAGCATTTTGGTCCAAGAAGCGGCGCTTCAGTTACAGTTATCACACCAAGTACTGTAATGCCCTGATCCTGTTGAACACCATCATCTGTGCGTATTTTGACTCAGAGGAATACGACATACCCATCTTGCTATACCTAGCCAGCTGGTCTTTCTTGATCTATGCCTTTGTCTCAATTCTAATGAACAAGGAGTCGAATTTTGAGCAGCGTCTGGACCAAATCTGCTTTAATCTGGGATCGCTCCATGCTCTGCTTTCCACCTCATACGAATCGGTCTTCGTGCAGCTGCTCACCATGGAACTGAGCCTATCGCTCGCCGCTACGAACTCGGCCAAATCAGTTCCACGTGTGGCCTTCAGCATTCTCCTGTATACACTATTCTCATTCTTTGGCATGGAATCTTTTGAATCGGTCGACAATCTGTTTGATTCCAACAGTGGGCGCTGCTTCCTCTGGCAGTATGCGCCGTATATCACCATGGGTCTTGTTCTGTTGAAGCACTCCCTGCCGGTGCTGCTAAACATGTCCATTTTTTATACGCACTGCGAGTATGCCCGTCAGAGGGAGAAGAGAATCTTCATCTGCATATTGTTCATTTGCAACATAATGGGACTGAACTTCCTGTTCCTGGTGCGCAATCGGGGATCCTGGAAAGATATGGGGGCTTCAATAATTAATTTCTACATCATGGGGTTAATTACGCTGATTATTGTTCTGCTGTCCTGGGTCGCACAGCTGCTGCTGGGCCTGATTGCAATCGTTTACCGGCAAGTCTGAGCTAGTTCTAAATTAAATGAAAATTCTTTTTAATAAAATATATAAACATTTCTTTGTTTTACTGACCGTTAAGGTTTGATAACGTTCTATTCTGTACAATTTCTCCAAAAAGAATCGAATAGTTATCATTGCACTCGATTAAAATGTATCGAAAAATACCCTAGCGCGTTGTTTCACATCAGCTGATTTTAGTTATGATTTAAATTTGTACAATACGAATAATGTGGATTGTTTACGCCTTGGTGGTCCATGTACTGCTTCTGGGCTCGATATTTGTGATATACTTTCGATCCCCCGTTATCAATGGTCTGAAGCCACAGACACCATTTATTGGATACGGACTGGAAGCCCCGGCGAATCGTTTGGTTCTGATTGTCACAGATGGACTCCGTGCCGCTTCGTTTTTCGAAGACAATTGCCGGCATGTGCCGCATCTGCGGGAGATATTCATGCGCGAAGGCTTGGTTGGAATATCTCGCACGCGTGTGCCCACCGAGTCCCGACCGGGTCACATAGCTTTGCTAGCCGGCCTCTACGAGGATCCATCGGCAGTGTTGAAAGGCTGGAAGGAGAATCCCATTGACTTTGACACGGTGCTCAATCGCAGTGGTCACAGCTATTCCTGGGGAGCTCCAGACATTCTAAATATATTCCAAAAGCTGGCCGGCGTGAACGACCCCCGAATGTACTTCGATGCATACTCTCATGATATGGACTTCTCGGGAAAGCACAAAACCTACAAGCTGGACGAATGGGTGTTCAGGCAAGTGCGGTTTCTCCTTAACCGAAAGAAGGATGAGTTGCGCAAATACCAACCGGTTGTTTTCTTCATGCATTTGCTGGGCCTCGATACGGCCGGTCACGTCCACAAGCCGGGAACACCGCTTTTCCTAGAAAATCTAAACTTTACGGAGCATGGCATCTGGCAAATTTACAATGAATTTGATAATGTCTTTCCTGATAAGAAAACAGTCTACTTGCTGACTTCCGACCACGGCATGACTGATTCAGGTTTGCAAGCTAAAACTCATTAATATACACATAATATAGGATTTATCATTTCTAGGCTCACATGGATCTGGCGCCCCACATGAAACCGAAACACCCTTCATGCTCTGGGGCGCAGGAGTTTCCCGTATCGCTTCCACTGTGGGAGCCCGCAAATTTGTGGCCAACGATGACGGCCTCCAGTTACCGCTCCACGAGCTGGAGCAGGCACAACTGACACCACTGATGTCCGCACTGGTAGGCCTGCCTCCTCCAATGAACAATTTTGGGACCCTGCCGACCGGCTACATGGCTGTGAGTGAGGAGTACGAGGCCATGGCTGCTCACAGCAATGCTCTCCAGTTGCTAGCTCAATACGAAAAGCTGCTGGAGCAGCACAGGCAAGGGTTCTTCGCTGACTTTCTGAACAATTTCGATCAGCTGTCGCCGGCAGATATAAATACGTACAAGCAGCTGATAGTTAAGCTTCGCACGGAAAGAGCATATGCGAAATCTTTGGCCAGGAGCAATGTCGTAATGGAGCTAACTCTGAAGGGAATTGACTACTACCACGGGTACTATCGCAATTGCTTACTGCTAAGCACTACGGCCACCTTCCTTGGTTGGATATTCTACCTGTATCGATTGCTGTCCAGGAACACGGCAGGGAAACTCCAGATAATGCTTGAAAAGCAAGAAAAAGTATGCAGAATAACATTGGATGTTTCCATGTTCTTGTTGCTATTCTTCCTCGTGGCGCAGCGAGCGCCGATCGCAATTGCATTCTATTTGTTGCTTCCGATGCCTGTATGGATGATGGCATTGAAGCCCAAAGCGTGTGGATCCACGTCAGCATCGGTGCCCAGCAGTCAGCCTGGAGTAACTGCCCGGATGACTTCAGCGTCGCAACTGTTGTTGATTATTGTATGCGCTGAGCTGATGGTGTTTACCTTCTTTGAGCGACGTCTGATCTCGCTGTGTTTCGTAGCCTTTGGATTCTATAACAATTGGAGAAACTTCGTGCCTAACTCCCGAGAGTTCTACACCTGGCTGGCGCTGGTCATTATCCTTGCCTGTTTCCCCCTTCTGCCTCCGTCAGTGGGTTACCAGAACTGGTATCTAGTTCTAGCTGGCATTGTGCTCATAGTCGTGAATGCTTTGTGGTGCAAGGAGCGGCGCCTCCGGTTTACCACTCACACCAAATACTGCAACGCTCTGGTCCTGGTGAACACCTTCATCTGTGTGCATCTTCATTCAAACCAAATTGGGGTTCCCATTGCACTTCACCTGGCCAGTTGGATGTTTCTGATCTACGCCTTTGCCTCCATTCTATTCAACAGTGAGTCAAAACTGGAGGCGCGTCTGGCCCAGATCTGCTTCAATTTGGGCTCACTCTATGCCCTTCTTTGCACCTCATACGAATCCGTCTTCGTGCAGCTACTCACCATGGAACTGAGCCTATCGCTTGCCGCCCAGAGCTCCCGGAGCTCAGAGAAATCGGTTCTGCGCCTGGCATTTACCATTCTACTCTATACATTCTTTTCGCTCTTTGGCAGCGGAAACATTGCATCGATCAGTTCGTTTGATCCCAACATTGCGCGTTGCTTTCTTAGCACCTTCTTGCCATTCATCATCATGGGCCTGGTGCTGCTGAAGCTGCTCCTGCCGGTGGTGCTGAACTTGTCCATTGTCTATACCCACTGCGAGTGTGCACGTGAGCAGGAGCAGAGAATCTTCATCTGCCTACTGATCATTTGCGACATAATGGGTCTAAACTTCCTGTTCCTGGTGCGCAATCAGGGCTCCTGGATGGACATCGGCTCTTCCATATCGCATTTTGTCATCATGGAGGTGACCACGCTGGTGCTACTGCTGCTATCGTATGTCGCGAAGCTGCTCCTGCGCCTGGTCAACTGCGATCGTCTCGTGGAAAAGCTGCGCTAATAAAACCCGGATCCGGATAAAATCCAAGTCCATGTCCTGATTTACCAAAAACCTTACGTTTAACTTAAGCATTTATGTCAATATTTACAATACTAATTAAGAATTAGTAACATACACTTGTAAATCGTAGAATCTATATGCTAGGAATGTGTCTGTGTGTTGGTGTAGGGTGTAGGGTTTAGGGTGTAGGGTGTGTGTTGATGTGTGGGTGTGTGGCATGGCACGACGACATCTAATGAGTAGCAGTAGCAGCAAAAAGAACAAAAACCATTCTCCCAAACTAATCTTTAAGATATTTCTCCAGCGGATTTAATCCCTGGCGTTTCGGATTGGCTGTCTCATCTGGAACGGAGCCAAGAATCACTATCAGTCATTCTTCAAGCCTCTCAGATTTCTACTCACTTGACTGTGCCGGCTTAGCTGTGGTGGCACTCTGCGCCCGTGGGGAGGATTGCAGGCAATTGAGCCACTCGGCCAACGAGATCTTCTTATCACCATTCACATCACAGTAGCGCGGCATCTTCTTGCCACATCTCCGTAAATTGCTGCGGGAGATTACGTGGATTGTTAATAAAGCACAAATGTGATTTTGATAGAATTATCAAGATGGTGCTCACCTGGCACTGGTGACCAGATCCCGGAACACTTTCCATTCTCTGCGCTCCCACGACTTGTTTTTGTTCTTATCCAGATACACAAAGCTCAGCGTGGCAATCCGTTCGTCTTCCGTTTTCCACATGGTCGAGTTGGTGCTGTTCAAAATTCTATTAATATGATTTGATAAAACAGGGTTCCGCCACTAATCCTACCTCGTTGGACTGCTGGGCAGAGAGAGCTGCGTGTTGAGGTATGCCTTGAGCTCCTTGAGGAACTGCGTTTTGCGCGGCTCAGTGCATCCCTTCATGGGTCGCACGACGATGTCCTCATCGCACTGGGGCGGCTTGTTCTTTACCCAAGTGCCCGGAATGTTTTTGCCCGTGTCCTCGTTCACACACCAGCAGTATGGGGTGGAGCTGTAGCACTGGATTCGCTGATAGCGTCCATCGGGCATGCACTCGGGCACATAGAACCTGCTCTTGCCACCGTGCTGTGGAATACAAATCAGAGGATTTCCATTTGAATATTTACACTTTTAAAGAGAGAGATGAGGTGGAGCTTACGCCTTGTTCCTCCAGTGCCACCGCCTGATCCACCCAGCAGTTGGACTCGCCCTCATTCTCGGTGTTTGTCGATTCCGGCGTCTTTGAGTTCAGCACTGTCAAGATATGGGCATTAACATACATTCTATTCTGCCCTTTGGATACATGCCAAATGGATATGAATGTTACTAATTTTGGTTAGTGCTCTGCACCCAAGACACAACAGAGGCGTTTATGTATGTACGTACTAATTAGTGACGGATAGTTCAGAGATGTGCGTGAATGGTGCATGCTCGAGGCGTCCGATTCGTCCTCATCCTCGCCGTTCCCATTGCCATACCCGGTCGCACCATCGTCGTAGTTCTCATCATTGTCCTCGCTTCCAACGCCCAGATCCTCCGAGTACGAGTGCGGACTGCTGCTGCCGATGATATTGGTGTTGGTATGATCGTGGTTGTTGCTATTCGAATTTGTGGTGTGAATATGATAGTGCATGTCGTGTGGCGGTGCCGTGGCTAAGCTGCCATTGGGGACATCAACTGCGCCACTACCTGGATACAGACAAGACAACACACAGATACCAGATGTGATTATTATGTATGTTGATGGAAGTTAGTAATTATCCTCCGCTCCCTGGGTTAAAGTTTTATTTAAGATAATAATCGATATGTATCAAAATCTTTTGTTAGTTTCGAGTGCAAAAACTGGGGAAAATGAATTAATAGCTTTACTTACGATTATGCGAATCTTTGAACAGGCAAAGACTCCACTCGATGCGGGACAGGTTGTCGTCTTTGTTGACGACATCACAGTACTTGCCAAAAGCACGTCCACAGCGTCGCGGCTTCACCGCCTGTTCGCATACAAAGCAGCAATATGTATGGGTTTGGTTTTGTATTAAAGTGGGTGTACATTTGTAGGCTGACCTGGCGTCTACAGGGCACATAAACAGCAAACTCACCCGCTTGAGGAGCTTCTTCAGCTCGCGTACTTCTTGCCTGTCCAGCAACTGGTTGCCATCCGCATCCAGCCTGGTAAACTTCCAGTCCAAGATGACGGCGTCCGAGTGGGTCTCTTTGGGGCCAAAGCGCAAGTACTCGCTGCGGAACACCTCGATCAGATTCCTGTTGAAAGCCGTGCGATCCGCCTTGCCACATTGACGATGAGCAGCTGTTCCGCTCCCACTGCTGCTTGCTTCAGCACTGCCTCTGGCAGAGTCTTCATCGTAGCTGATCTGCCGCGTGGGCAAGCGGCGACGGTTGCGCCTGTAGGCCCGGCACTTGGGCTTTCTGCGGCGCGACGAGGTGGAGGTGTCCTCAATTGGACGGCCCATGCTGTCACTGCACCAGCATCCAGCCTCTCCGTAGCACTGCCTGGCAGCATAGTTTCCGTCCTTGCGACAGCGCGGCACAAAATACTTGGGATCGCGTGCCTGCTGGCGACGCGCGTATTGGGCAGCCTCCAGGCAGCCTGCAATCGGGCAAAGCAAACGTTAGAATCGGAGCAGAACATGCGGCACGTCGCTCATCGCTTACCGTTGCACGAACCACGGTACTTGAGGCTCACCGGATGGCCGCTGCACTGCACCCGGAGCAGGTGACAGCGCGTGTGATAGGTCTGGCCATCGGTGCCGCAGACAGGACCCTCGCTCTCATCGCACTCGCCCAGCTTGGCGGCGCACGCAGACAGTTTCAGCTGGAAGGACCAAGGAAGAGGTGTCAACTGTGAATGTGAAGCATTTGTCTACCGCTCCCTCCCAATACCATTGCCACTCTCCCCGCTCGGGGAGACACGCTTAAATAGAATCAAACACGCGTAAAATGATTTATCGCATTTATGGCCAAGTCGCCAAGCGTCTGGCCGCTCGACTCTGACTTGCATACGGAATGGCGAACAGTGACTGCCCGCCTGGCCCGGCAGAAGGGGCAGCAGGGGCAGCAGCGGCAACAGGGGCGTATACACGCGACATGGCTAATATGAAAATCAAAGTTGTCAGGCCCATAACTTGAATGGCATCGCAAATACGAGAGCAATGTGCAAAAAGCCATGCGAAACCCAAAAATCAGCACCGAAATTATGGCGGCCTGTCGCTTTCGTTGTCGCTTGGATGTTGTCGAGTGTCGTGTCGACCAACTGGCTGCCTGGGATGCCTGGGCCGTGCCGGCACGGCTGCTGCTGAGTGCGCGAATTCTTGTTTAGCCCACAAAATCATATCTACATATGTATATACATATGTATGCATATATTTATGTACATATGTACAAATGTATATGGTATATTAATCATTAAAAAATAAATGTGGGGGGACGGGGGACCCCAACACAATTGCGTAGCACTTAATATTGCCACTGCAGCGCCTTTTGTCGCCAATTTGTTCGGCCAGCCCACGTCCATTTGGACATTAATTAGATTTTGCTGTTATTATCCAATATCTGAAATATGTTTTGGATAAGATATTAGGATACGATACTAATTGAGGGAATTGCAAATGCCGAAAGCGAAAGTGGATCTACATAGTAAATTTACAATACAATACGAACAGAGGTTTCGATTCACATTTTCTAATCAAAGGTCAATTACTAAGCAGCCCAGAAAAGTTGCGATTTCTGACGGCATTCAAGCACCGCATCAATCTTGATTCTGCTGATATCCTCCTGATAACCTGATTCCCTCCATGGAATAACCCTTTGTACAAAAATAAGCTTACAAATTGTTGATGTTTTTTTTTTAATTTCTTTTCCATATTATAACGAATTAATGGATTTTCCTTAGACAAAGCTCTAATCAGAATGGTTATTAAAAGTATAGGAGATTAGGAGTATACCATCGTCATACTCCAGCTGTTGTTTCGTTTTCTTTTTGTGGCACTAGCATCCGCCTAGATCCTACAGGCTGAGCACAGGCCCACACCCGGCCGGAGCAGAATAATCCTCTGCATTTAACCACCTGACCCGTGAAGCCTGCGAAATCGAATCTGCTGCATTGGGTAAGAATTGACCCCAGTAACCGACTTGATGTTGACCACAGCATCTAGCAGCCCATTGTCGATGCCATCTTACACCTTAGCAGTGTCCATTTGCGGAGTCTGAATGTCTGAGTGGAGATACGCAGCCGGCACACCCATCGCTCGGTGGGCCAAAACGGTAATTTGGAACTCCGAGATAGGCCTATGAGAGAGATATGTAGTCGCTCACATCGCAGGATAATCGCGAACACTGCATGACCTTACAGGTGTATGGACGAGGCGCCTTTTATGCTTTGCCTGCTGATCAGTGGAGTCCGACAAACTTCGAGCCCGAATAAGTGGCTCGCACCGAATACTCATATACTAAGGATGGTTCAACCAGCGCCTATGCCGCATACCCCGAAAAATAACCTATCACGCGGCGGGAGAATACTTCTAGATACATTTTGTTCAAACATTTCTTTACTTAAACACAACTTGGGTCTGGGTATGTTTGAAAATGTCAACAAAATCCAATTAAAAAGGTTTACAATGGGTTTCGATTCATCTTTTCTAAACAAATATCAATATTGACTTCTGTAAATGATAGAACTGTAGATCAACCAACAATGTTTTTGGGATCATTCATAAGACCGATTTTGAAACCCAAAGGTAAATTTGATGTTGTTAAATACCAGAAGCCATAAGCCTTTATGAGAAATGAACATACTCGTAATACCTGCCCCAGTGTTATCTTGTTGCCCAAATACATACATGTATGTACATATGTAGTACATATTTCTGTGCATAGTATATGCACCAAAAATAATAGAATGTCTGTAAACATTTAGAATCCAAATTGTGTGCTTTCAGCACGCGCTCGCCGGTAATCGGAGTGCGCAGGTGATTTTCGACTCCCAGATACATATGTATGTATGTACATACATTTGTACAGAGGTGCAGACAGATATCGGACGAATGGGGAGCGGGCCAGAATACTCGTATGCCATCGTATTGCTGCAATCAGCAGATCCGATGTCCGTTCTTCGAAATATAGTGTATGTTTAGTAGTGTGTGTGTGTGAGTGTGTGGCATCTGTTGGGCTTGGTTGGGGGGGAGGGGCGACTTGGGGAGGCGTACTTGACACGGAATGCCATCGATCACAGTCGAAGTCGGCGCCAATGACATGAGAATGTCTAATTGGAAATGCAAATGGCATTCCTTTGCATATTATTATTTGCTTTTTATAAATAGGGCGTTATCCCAAAAACGTGCCTGGATTGGGAATCCAAGTCACTGTGTCCTATGCCACTGGGCTGCCACTGCTTGGGCTGCTGTTGATGCCACGGCCGGGGCACCCTGTCTCTCGCACAGGGCCACAAATTATAAATGGAGACAGCTCAAGGATTGTTACCGAGATAACGACAAAATTATTGACTGACAGTTCTCACGCTCGCTCGAGCGGGAGAAGGAGACGTAGAGCACCGAGGGCTCGTATGAGGAGCGATGTGAAAAGTGATCCCAACGGCAAGAATAACACTTTAAATACTTCTTCACACTTTGTCATCATCAGGCAGCTTAGTGGCATTGCCAAAAAAGAAACCTCTGCTCTGCCTGGGTCTGGGCCTGGGTCTGGGTCTGGCCAACACCGACACCAACTCCAATTCGAAAACGCTTCTGACCGTTTTCTGTTCTTTTTTGTTCTCCTCTGGCTTTTCGCTGAACGAGCCACACGAAACGAAACTCGTTCGTACGTCGGGCAGATGAAACAAAAACAAAAATGATGGAGAGACACAGAAGAGGTGGGGGTGCGGGGCGGGGCGGGGCGGGTCGGACCTGGGCCGGCAAACTCCCGGCCAAGACGAAGTTGGCAGACAGCGCGGCGGCAGCAGGTTAGGTAGAAGTGGTAGAAGTCACAAGCTGTAGTTGAAGATGGAAGCAGCAGCATCGGTGGCAGCTTCTTCTTTGTCTGCCTTTTGGACAAGCCCCAGCCGAAGAGGCACTTTTAATACCTGGAATATTCAAGTGTTTTCTTGGGATTACGAAGTGCTGATCATTTGTATGCCTTAGCGGAATGGAAGTGCAGCCAGGACTTAAAGCAAAGCTTTTGGCAATGATCGATCCACTCAACCATTAGTCAGGATATCGATACTAGTCGGTACTATACTACGATAGGTATGTTATGTTTTATCTTTTTATTAAACACTTACTGTCTGCTCCAGTCGCCGCTCCTTGGACTGATCGTCACTCTTGCCGGCCGCCGCCATGACCGCCACGAACAAGGTCAGGAATAAACATCGCGCAAACATCTCAGTGCAAGCAATTTTAATTGTTTTAACTCTTTTTTTTTTGCGGCAAAGTGTTTGTGTGTTCGTGTTCACAGTTAGAGCCAAAAATGACTGAGGATCGGCATTATACTCAAATATTCAAATATGCATTTATTTCACCGTCAAACTTTTTTTTTGCAAAGTCGCAATTAGAATTTCTTCTCTTGTTGTGGGTGTGTGGGTGTATGGTGTATGGTGTGGAGGAGGAGATAGAACTTTTACTTTAGCGCTTTATTTATTTATCGATTTCCGTTGGCTATTTATAGTAACTGTTTCTACACCTACATACGTGAACGTATATGTACATATATATTGCACGTGTGCATGTGTGTACGTGCATTAAGGTGTTGTAGATCTTGTTTATATAATGGATTTCTGCTTTATATGTATGATTTTGCCGTTGTTTCGTGAAATTTCAAAAACCGTCCGAAAATAATCAAAAAACGAACTGAAGAACCAAAACCAACCAACCAAACGGTCTCAAAGTTTTCTGTCGACTGCGACTGGCATCCAATCCACCAAGCTGTTGAGGAGTAGAGTAGCCACCGTTGCCGACGCAGTCGCCGAAGCAGAATATAGCCGGGCCGGCCGATACGATACTGCTGAGGCCTAAACTGGCCACAAAGAGAGCGAGAGAGAGAGAGACCTGCCGTACCGCTGCCGCATATGAATGTACATGTGTATGCATGTGTGTGTGAGAGAGAGGATCGGTCTGGTGGCGTGCAGCGCCGCCACCGCCGCCGCATTGAAAATCGACAATGTCGCCACAATGTCTGGCGTGTCTCTGTCTCCGCCATATCTTATCTTTTACTTTGCTTTTGCCTTTTAGTGTGTTTCCTCCCCTGACACAGCCCCGCGCCCGAGACTGGACAGCAGAGTGCAGCAGCATAAAGGCACACACACAAACACACACACACACACACACACACACACACACAAACACTCGCACACAAACTCTCGTACAAGCAGAGAGGTGAGAAGGCATGCCGCAATGTGTGTGCGAGTGTGAAATTTATGTTCCTTTGTACATCTCAAGAGGCTGCCTCACCAAACATCTAAAACAAAAAACAAAAACCAAAGCAACAGTTGGTGGGATCACAGCACCAGCTGCTGTGCCCGCAGAGGTAGAGCTGGGGGAGGAGTCGGAAAGGTAGAGATGGTCCGAAGGAGAGGAGAAAAGGAAAACGTGAGCTATATACTCGTTGAGCTCTGCTCCTGCCGTCCGTCCCACGTCTGTGATTTATAGAGCTGGTGGTGCTGCTGCTGCTTCGGCTGCAATCGAAGGAGGCAGGTCCCCCGGTCTGCCGATCTCCGTTTCGGTGTGAAACCTGCCAGACAGTCTGACGGCGGCGATAGCCGACCCTCTCCTCTCAGGCATTGTTTTCGGCTGCCCCCCTCTGGTTCCACACTCAGTTTTGTGGTCTTCTTTTACGATCGAACATGCCCTGGAGTAGGAGTTGGAGGAGGAGTAGGAGTAGGAGTAGGAGGTTTTGGAGTACAGTGGAGTGAGAAGACTGCCAGACAGTATGACGCCAAATTCAATACAACATGGTCGATAACAAAGGTAAACAGGCAGCGACAAGGGGCACTTGAGGGCGAGAGCCAGAGGCAGAGCAGAGTCAGACTCTATAGCCCTGCTACTGCTACAGCCCGTGGGATTGTCGGTTCAGCTCGGTTCAGTCCAGAACCAGATGCAGATATAGATATAGATACAGATGCACACTCTCAACACACACAGACACAACACGCCCGACTTATGTGTACCCAACTAATCATTTTGTGATTCTTGTTTGTTTATTTGTCATTCTTTATGAAGAAGTTTTTCGGTCGAATTTATTTATTGTCTTGTGACTGCGTATCTGTATATGAATCTGTATCTGCATCTATGTATCTGCAACCCTTTGGATGGTTGAGCGCTGAAACAGTTCGAAATTGAAGCAATTATAATTTCGACCAGCATCAGCATATGATCAGTACTATAAACAAGATTTGCAATGGATAGGGAATATTTTTAGAGTTTTCTACACCGTTTAGCCAAAAGCTAAAGCGAATTGTAGCCATGTAGTTTATAGCAGTGTTTATTTGTTAAGAAAGGTTCTTCAAAGACGCATGACGAATAAGCTGTCTTCCCTGTTATCTTTAAAGATGGCCAATATTGGCAATACAATTTATAAATGTACCGAGACTTCGGGTTTTCCAGCACATTGTGGATGTATGTACTCTCAATAAAATAAAATCCCCCGAGACGTGTCCGCGCATAATGAAATGACAATGGGGGGGAGTAAGTCACCTAGTGGGAGTCCCTAGGCGAATCGCTAAGACAATACGCAGCGAAGTTTGCTATAAAAAGCCACAGATGCCACGATGGGACAGAACAGTATCAGATCAGATTCCAGAATGAAGTTCATCGTTTTCCTTGCTCTTTCCTTGGCTGTGATGTGTCTGGTGCAGGCACAGCCTCTGGCCGAGGAGCCCATCGAGGAGGATGTGGCCAAGCCCCTGGTCCAACTGATGGAGCAACCCGTCCAGGATGTCGATGTCCCCGAGCACAGTCGCCAGAAACGGGCCACCTGCGATCTGCTTTCGAAATGGAACGTAAAGCACACGGCCTGCGCCGGCCACTGTCTTGCGAAGGGCTTCAAGGGTGGCTACTGTAACAACAAAGCAGTGTGTATTTGCCGTCGTTGATGCTGATTCGGAATGTATTTTAATCAGACATTATGTACACGCTTGGAAATAAAGCTCAGAGAACATTGAAATCGTCAATGAACACGTGCTGCTTGGGGGAAATGGGTATCATTATAGTGATTTCTTTTCATGCCAATCATGATAGCTGCTCAATGAATGATCTCTTATCGCCAATTGGGGATTACAACTTTAAAGCGCGGGGTCAACTGACAAGTTTTGGTAGATGTTTGACAGCAATTCCTGTTGCATTTCCGTTTTGCGGGCAGGCGGCAGCCGCTCTATAAATATTGCGAAACGCATTTAGTGTATAATTCTCTCTTATCAATTAACCGAGCAAGCAGTCAGGGCAGGCCCAGTCCCTACCTACCCCAGATCCCCCACACACAACCGCAACGACACAAACACAGCAAATGAAACACAAGACACAGAAACAAATGCCAAAGCAGAGACAGTGCAAGAGACACTCAATTAACGCCAATTATAGGCGATCTCGCGAGACGAAATTGTTAATAAGAGCATTTATAAATGAACACAGAATTTTGCCCCGAGTTGTGTATTTACGAGCTGAACCAATGATTTGCCGGTTAACTATATTATTCAATTGCATTTATATTGAGCAGCGCAGCGCAAACCACACACGAGCTATTCTCTATTTACACTAAGAACTGAGACTCTTTAAGTTATCAGCACTTGGAAGCCCATAATCATCTCTCTGGCCCAGGCGGGAGTACAGCTGCAGACAGACTCGGTCAAGTGATACATGATTCTTAGGAATATTGCGCAAGTCGCACGATATATGTTGTTTTTTAGCTGTTTTCTATGGTTAGTGGAACTAGTAAATTTTTAAACTCCTCACTGGAATATATTTGAATTTCAAATTCAAACGCCAAATCGCCAACAGGATAATGGTCATACTTAACTAGTATTTTTATTCGTGTTGGAAAACAACGCAATATTTAAATGTAACAAAAATCGATATATCAGTATATTTACGGTATATTTTTAAAATGAGACGGTATATTTCGATATATTTTTATCGTCTATTGTCGCAAAACTGGTGCGCGCCAAATTTTTTTTTTTGACTTCGACACAAAACCAGGTTTTATATAGAAATCCAATAAATGCAAGTATTTCAAATAGACCAATCATGTATAGAATTGATTCATCAATCGTATAAAATTGAGTGGGCATGGCTAAATGTTCTATATAGCTAGTAATATTCAACGGAAGAAAGAAAACGAGGAATATGTATAACAGAACTTGACTTCGTCAGGTCACACTGCTGTTTAGTGTCAATACGAATTATTATTTATTATTTACTTGTCGCGTCGCGCCACCCTCTCTCCGCCCACAGCATATTTAAATACACTGCTGATTAGAGTAATTGGAGCCACATAGTCCACGTAGCTCTAAAGTCGTATATCCCAGAGCAGACATTATCTGTTCGCGCACTTTCAAACCGCTCGCGCTGTGCTGACGTGTCCCAGGAGCGACTATTATTCTCCTTTAATTAAATTATTGTTAAATAGTTCTAAAACATGCTGATAAAGGCTCTGGTATTGTGCTGCCTGGTGGTGCTGGCGCAAGGTTACAGTTTCACCTCGAAGGAAGTCAAGTGCCACGGTAAGAGGCAGCAACAGGCTGATTCGGACCTGTTGACACGCTCCTAAATAAATTTTTTGCAGTGTGCAAGGCCACGGTGATAGAGCTGGAAGAAGCCATTGCCAAGGAGGATGCCAATAAGAAGGTCGATGTGAGTGGCTTCCGTTTGGATGCCAAGGGCAATTCGGTGAGCAAGCGTGTACGCTTGATCAAGTCTGAGATGTTCCTCACCGAACTTATGGAAAAGATCTGTAAGTGCCAGCACATCAAGTCTTAGCAAACACTAATGATTCTATTCCTTCCTGGCAGGTGAAAAAATGGATGATTACCTGAAGGCCACCTACAAGAGCAACGGCAAATTCACACTGCTGAAGATGATAGTCAATGGCCAGATGAATCCTGAATCATCGTTGGTCGATTTCGTGCAAGACGGTGATCTCAACAAGAGCCTGGGCCACTTTTGCAACGAGGTCCTGGAGGACAATGACGAAATCTTCCTGAAGGCATTCCAAGCCGAGGAACTGGGCAAGGATTTGGACATTAAAATCTGCTCAGAGCAGGCCAAGTACTGTGACGAGGCGCCCGTACAGGATGAATACGACTTTGGCGAAAAGGAGGAGCTGTAGAGATTTAGTTATCCTAGTCAATTCCACTAACGAATTTCCATGATCATCACCTCTGTGTTATGCTTGCCAATGGCCTGCGCTGATCCGTACTGAACTTTCACATAAAACTAATATATATATTGTATAGACTACGCCAGTGCTAAACAACTAGATACGACAATATAAATCAAATTAATGTGCAATTCCCTCCATAAACATCTTGTGTGGTTTTATTCGCAGCTCGATGAATGTAAACATTAAGTGGTATAATTTTATGGAGTTTTAGTTAGGCAGACTGTTCGATGGGTGTTCTATGGGCAATTTGTTGTTCGTTTCTTCATCTTTTTCTACTCCGGTTTGCTGCAACACAAAAGTTTCAGTAATTGTTTATATCGATCTGGTAGTACTCACGGTTCCGGAGGTGGTCCACCTGTATTACGGAGCATCTGGTGACGCACAACCAGCCATGGAGCACCAAAGCCCACAGTGCCAATAACAACCCAGAATATTGTGAATCGCATCGGGTTATGCATTCCCTTCGACCAGGGCAAATTCTATGGGCAGCTAGGCTTGTAGAAAATTCGGATAAACACAGAAACCCTTCCTACTTACCGCACCCGGACAACCGCCAGGATAGCCGTGATGGCAAGAACGACTCAACGGATTGCATATATTGCGCACCGAGGTACGCAGTGTGGACCACATGATAAAATTTCTTGATTTTACAAACTTTAAACGTTTAGTTTTTATGAAAAATACGTCTGCTTGCTGACGAGCACTAACTATTATTTAAAGCGTCTGCCAAATGACAAGCGTCGAGAGCAAAAGGCCAGGCCTACTACTTAAGGCTAAGGAAAAAATGTATCCGCTTGGTTTACAGTTTGGGGCAACTTTATTACGTTTCCACTTTCCACTTAAATTTAAGCTGTAACACACTGCACCGCCTGGCTGGACCTTCAAAGCATCTTACATCTGGAAGAACACATCTTTTAGCGAATTTGTTGCAGTTGAAACAACTAACCTTACATTTGTTGCTGCTGCTGGCTGCGCGACGGCCACTGGGGAGCGCCCTACTTCTTCAGCAGTTGGTGTCTGACGATCAGGAAGGGGGAGCCGAAGCCCAGAACACAGCCGATGGTAAACAGGGCGGTGATCCTGTACTTGTTTGTCAGGCCGAAGGGCAGATTCTGGAATTCAATGATAATTTTCCGATGATTGATTTTCCGAAAATTATGTAACCGATGGGTTTTATTGAATTCTTGTTCTCACCTCGCCGGGAACGCCACCATGGCCGCTGAAGCGGACCATGGATTGCGAGAAGTTGCGTGCAATGACACTGCTGCGGCCCAACATTTTGATATTTAAATTTTTCAAGTAAAATTCCAGAAACACAGAACTCGCTGTTTGTGGTGCGCAAATTAGAGATGCAAAGTTTTCGATACCCTTTGCGCTAACATGCTCGGTTGTGTCTGTTAGCGCTCTATCGATATTTACTGTATCGATAGCTTCGATACTATCTAAATTATACACTGCAAAAAATAAAGATAACATTCAATATGTATGGGCCAGACTCATGTGCCGACAAAATAGGAGCAGAATTTCACGCAAAATGGCAACTTTCTGCATACCCTAGGGAAAAGGATATTATAGAATTGCGGAAATGTTTTGTCCATATTGATTACACACTTAAGTTTTATTTGTTTGACCTTTTCCGCTAAAACCTTTTTTTAGGCAAAATCCAATAAAAGCAAGTATTTAAAAGAAACCAGTCATGTAGAAAATAGTTTCATTAATTGGATAAAATTATGTGGGCCGAGCTGAAAGATTTATCCAGCTTGTAATATTTCTCGGAATATCAAAACCGATGAATATGGTTTTTAATCCTTGACGCAGAACGATTAACCCCTTGTAAGCGAAGAGGTTTAATATTCCACCGAAAATAATAAAAATTGAATAATTATAGCGCAGTCCAGGTAAAAGATATCGTGTTTTTTAAGTTCAGAGCAAATACGGCATAGATCTGCAAGAAGAATTAAAAATCAGTACCTCAAGTCGTTGAAATGTTTTATTAGAGGGGGGTTAAGTGGGCTTAGCTCGATTTCTTATCGATATACGAGACGCTTTATTGTTGTTGAGGCAATCGAATGTTGTAGAGCGGCCATTTTGACGGACGAAATCATACATATAGCAAACATAAATAAATTCGAATAATTGCACAAAATTATAAGTGAACGTTTCGCGGCGTCGGCATATACACGCGGCCCAGTAGGAGGGTCCCATCGTTCGGGGCGCTCGCGCAAAGTGTCTGTGAATCGCTACATAAAGAATTTTTCCATTCGCAAGAAACACCGAACTACTGTGAGAATCGCACAAATGAAGCAGTGAGGAGTAGAGTAACAGACAAGACAGCTACAAGACAACAAGGAGAACACTGGCAAAATGCTCGAATCGCCCAAATTTATTGAGAATGATTTATACAATGGGAGCCATGCCTTTACCTGGCTGGCTGACATGGTGGGGCTCTCTGTTGATTTGGTAAGTTCTTATAACTCTCCGCTCCGTTCCTCACATGCCTTCTAAATCAAACGGGTGTGTGCACGTGTGCGTGTTTATCTATGCTTATATACGTGCATAAAAGTGTAAGTGTGTTTGTGTGCTAATAATCCAGACAAAGCCTAGTATCTTTTGTATCATTTACGCCAAGAATATTGATACTTAAAAGGTATTTGTATCGGGTGCAGTGTTCTTGACGTAATGCATTGTCTTAGCAACGAAATAAAGAAACTGTCAATCAAAACGAAGGCTCATTATCCCGGTAATGGTCCAAAAAAGGTGGAGCTGTCCAAGTTTTGGAAATTTTGGGCGCTTACTAGCCTGTGTATTGTTTGCTCGAGGTTTTTTAAGCGCGAAATTGACAGCTAATTGAATTTTAGCTGTGCTCCATAGTGTACGCCTTCCTCAATTGGACTGCCGTTTGAAAGAAGCTACAACTACTTGTGTAAATTAAAGTTAGATTCATGCAAAATGTGTATGATTTTCGGTGTCCCACTTTCTTATCAGGGGAGGTGCGGCTGCTGACAGTGCCGTCGCCAAGAATAATCTGTGTAATTTTCCACGCTGTACGCTTTCAATTTAGAACAAAAGTAAACTTTACAAAATGCACCGCCGTGACATTTTGTACATTGGACTCGTCTTGACGCATCGTTGGTTTCGGCATAGTTAAAGATTTTTGCTTCATTTAACAGAGGTATGAGTGGGGAGGCTGGTACGGGGATGTCATGGGCAATTGATCGCCTGAGTGTCTCACTAATATATTCACACTCTCTACATGTGTCTGATTGTCCCGTTCTCTCACCCGATGGCCGCAATGTCATTTGCATAACGGCAACTACATAGGTAAAGAGCGAGAGGGATACAAAAGTGATTCATTAAGTGCATTTGTATGCATTTACCTGCAGCGGTTACGGCCTGGCCCAAATCCGTTAAAGACATATCCGCTGGCCCAGCAAAAATGATGGCATACACGTAATCTACTCTACTCAGTAGTAATATTTTCAATGCTGATGACCTAATACCAACATCCGATGTAAAGCCGTCCGTCCACACATGTGTGTGCATGTGTATGTAGTCCGTACATATGAGCTTATATAGTGCGAATTTGGCTGCTAGATACATAGACACATACACAAAATGGTTGATTGCCCGTTGTCTTTATCAAAAGATACTTGAAATTCAATTTAACCGACTTCTTTCATGTCTCCTACACTCCACTCCACTCCCTCCGTGAAGAGCTCCGCGATAATTGAATTTTTAGCGCTTCTTTTGTTTGCAAACAAACGGCAGCAACAGTAGTTGTGAGCGAGCTTCAGCGACATACATACGTATATGAATATACGTACATATGTGTGTGTGCTCTCTTTCGCGCTGATATTGTCGCCTCCCTAGACCCCTACTCAGCTCCGCTCATGACTCATAGTGACAGGGTGTCTTGGGAACGATTTAACTTCTTTGTGATGTCAGTGGGTGGGTTGGGTCCTTGGGTGTATGACACATTTGGAAATTAGCAAGAGCTCACGATTAGACGGCGGGCTATTAGCAAGAAATGTTTTATTAGTTTTATTATGAAGGCTGAAGCACGGAAAGCGAATGCCGGTGAATTGGCCAATTGTTCGAGGAATTGCCTCATCCCGAGATCATTTATAACGAGTTTGTGTATGTCTTTCTATGGCATTGTACTGCTTGCAGTATTTATTGGTGCTAATGAGCTGTTGCTGCAGGCCCGGCCGGCCAATGGCGGCATATTTTCTCAGCCCATAAAACTGTTTGTTTTCATTTGCTCTCTCGCTCTTCTTACTCTCAACTCGCCTCCCACGGGGTCGCTCTCCCCTACATGCACCACGCTGTCTGTGTGTATGTATTTGCTTTTATTAATAAACAGCAATAAACAACTCATGTTTGTTGTTGCATATATATTTAATATTTCACAACTTTTATATATACATATATGCGCAGCACTGGAACCGGTCTGTTCGATCAAAAAGCAAAGTGTAAAGCAATTGAAATTAATATGTAAATTGAAAATTGTAATGCATGGCGACGGGCCAAAAGGGTTAAAAGAGGAGCGCACCGGTAAATTGACAAAGAGAGTGACGAATAGAGAGGGCGAGAGAGTGGCTAATTGTTGCGCATTGCTCTCTATGCACACTCTTTCTCACTCCCACTCTCCCTCCATATGCATATATTATAATAAATTATTATTTCTATGACCTTGAGTGGGATGCCAGATGTTGTTTGAACTCTGTTGAGAGCAGCATGCGGCGGCTGTTGTGCGGTTGTCACTTGTCGTCTCTTCTTTTTCCCTCCGTTTTGTCAACTGTTGGGCATTTGGTGGCGCCATTTAGCATATAACTGTTGTTTGCATACCCTGTGCTACACTTCCCTAATGGGTATATCTGACATTACATATAAAATGAGCAAACTTGCGAAACAATCTTTCACTCTCGCTTTTGTTCCACAGAGTAACATTTTTTTGCTGCTTAACGATAACGTAGTGCGTTCTTGATTCTTTGTTCTTTGTCCTCACCTTCTTGTCTTCTACTCGTACTCTTTACGAGTGCTTTTTATCGTATGTTCGCATTGGGAACGATATTTCTGTTGCTGCTTTTATTGTTTTTGGTTTATTTATAGTGATCACGCCACTTTTCGGTACGCGCTTGTTTGGCACACTGCCGCCCCAAAACGCTTTTGGGGTTTTTTCAAACGATTTATGCTTATATTTCCATTTGTGGTGCATGTTCGTTGCGTGTTAGCTTGCATTCGTGATTTACCCATAAACATTTTAGTTTGCTGATGGGTTTCTGCATTGGCAGCTCTGCTACAATTTAAGCCCTTGACAGCCCTACAAGGCCCTTGTCTGAAGCTCTAAAGTACGCCAGAGAACAATGGGGTTGCTGCCTTCGTGCGTACACATTCATCCAAGCTGCATTGTGCTCCGTCCGTTGGCCTGGAACTATAGCAACGTCTTATCTTGGCATCAAGCTCTCCATAATTTGCGCACTGAACAGGGAGGGCGACAAGGCGCGAAAGAAGGGCCTTTAAACTGTTTCCTATACCAATGCATGAAATCGTGTTTCAAATGCCGCCCTCCGATTGCAGCGTGTCAAAAACATCTGACAATCGAAACACTGGGGGCTTCCTTGCCTCTGCGTGCCCAGAAATTCAATATCAGTGTTGAAATTCGATTGGCTCACCTGAGTTTATGCTCAATTTACTTATTTCACCTTGAGCGCTGAACAGAGACTCGTATTCGAGGTCGCCAGAGAGGCCCTCAGAGAGGTACGATGTACATATGTGAGCTTGGTTTGGCACCCCCCCTTACCCTTCAATCTGAAACAAAAGCTGAAACCATCCACGGCGGCAAGCAGGCAGATGATTTCCTTCCGCATATCCGGCATTTTTCATGAACTCGGGTTGGTTCGGGCCCGGGCCCTTGCGCAGATGTTGGTGCTCTCCTGCTCTAATTCCAATTCCAACAAGTCGCCGACCACCCACTTGTTGGGGCCTAATCCCATCCGAATGCTGATTCCACTGTATTTCGACTTGAAATATTATTCTTTAGCAAGATTTTCCTTTCGTTTGCTTTTGCTGGCTAACCGGTTTTCGCCAGCGTATTGCCAACTCGAATAATTGCGCATGAGCTCTTTGGATGGCTGGATGGATGGATGATGATTACAACACTGCGTATTTGTATGGGGATACTTTTTCCTCTGTGGCATTTCTGCGGCGTGCATGCACATTGGTCGGTTAATACACACCTACATATATACCTTCTAATCAGATCTGTAATACAACATCTTTACTCGGCATTTATGAAAACAACACCTCAAACGAATTTATCGTCCCACAGTATATGTAGCTTATCGCTATGACGGAGGCCCTCGCCCATCAGGCCATTGTCGCTTTGTCTTTGACCCATGGCGCGAGGAGGTAGATAACTACATATGACGTGGCTATTACCACTTTTTTAATATAGATCTAGATAATGTGTACCATATCTTAGATATCTACGTACATATGTGCAAAAATACAAACATTTTAAGTATACGACTGGCTCTTATCGACAGTCCGACGTGTACCTTGGCAATTACGAAATTTGAGAGCAGAACTTGTAAGATGCTAACAAAGTTTGTTGACAAGATATCTGAAAAGAAGAGCAGCAAGTACAGTGCGTTTACCATATGTAGAAGTATGGCGCAATTTGAATTGTGTTCGATATTGAATATTCAATTGAGACATTATCTATAGTTGGCCAAATAAAGTTCAGCTGAAAATCTGTAGATATATCGTTGGTTATACGGTTTTGCGCTGTACTGTTTCTAGATGCTTTCATATATTGAAGCCGTAGAACGTAGGTCCGGATAATAGCCAAGGGAGGAACATTTTCTCTGGTCAGGAATGCACTTTGCAAATTAGTCCGAAATTATCAGGAAATGTATCGGTGGCCCCAGTTACACGGAGACCACTTGAGTCGAGCATTGGACGGATGACTATAAAAGAGCGGTGCAACAGAGAAGATGTTACAGCCCCGAACCGAAAGAGGTAAAGTAACCAACTGCAGTTAGTTATCCTTTCGAGCTGCCTGAAGTTATCAATGAATTTTTGTAAGTGTCGTAGCGGCAGGTGCACGAAAGTCCTCAGAGTTAACTGATTCAATTTACAGTAAGCCTTCTTCTGCTGGCCCTTGTGGCAGTAGTAGCAGACTCGCACAGAATCGCTGAGCCGCCTGCAGCCCCCCAGGAGCCGTGCAGCACCACCACCCGCCAGCCGCCATGTGAACGGACAACGACTCCGTCACCACCCCCACCCCCACCGTGCACCCGAACACCCCCACCAGATCCACCCTGTGACACAACAACAACTCCGTCACCACCCTGTCAGACGACAACAACTCCGTCGCCACCCCCTCCGTGCACCAGTACACCTCCGCCAGATCCACCCTGTAGCACGACAACTACTCCGTCCCCACCCTGTGACACGACAACAACTCCATCGCCACCCCCCCCGTGCACACGTACACCTCCACAAGAGCCACCCCGTGACACGACAACTACTCCGTCACCACCCTGTGACACGACAACAACTTCGTCGCCACCTCCGCCGTGCACCCAAACACCTCCGCAAGAGCCACCCAGTGACACGACAACTACTCCGTCACCACCCTGTGACACGACAACAACTCCATCGCCACCCCCCCCGTGCACACGTACACCTCCACAAGAGCCACCCCGTGACACGACAACTACTCCGTCACCACCCTGTGACACGACAACAACTTCGTCGCCACCTCCGCCGTGCACCCAAACACCTCCGCAAGAGCCACCCAGTGACACGACAACTACTCCGTCACCACCCTGTGACACGACAACAACTCCATCGCCACCCCCCCCGTGCACACGTACACCTCCACAAGAGCCACCCCGTGACACGACAACTACTCCGTCACCACCCTGTGACACGACAACAACTTCGTCGCCACCTCCGCCGTGCACCCAAACACCTCCGCAAGAGCCACCCTGTGACACGACAACTACTCCGTCACCACCCTGTGACACGACAACAACTCCATCGCCACCCCCTCCGTGCACACGTACACCCCCGCAAGAGCCACCCTGTGACACGACAACTACTCCGTCACCACCTCCCCCGTGTACCCGTACACCTCCGCAAGAGCCACCCTGTGACACGACAACTACTCCGTCACCTGAACCACCCTGTGACACCTCAACTACACCTCCCTCAACCACACCCTGTGTAACTGATGCCCCTCAAGCTTCCAGCCTGATCGAGAAGCTCATTCCCAGGCCTCTGCTAGATCTCTTCTCCGGCTCCAGCATCCCCATTGCTGGCGACCTCGAGTGCAGCGGAAGAGCTGACGGCACCTACCTGCAGGACGAGAAGCACTGCCGCCGCTACTACGAGTGCCTCAACGGAAACCGCGTTCTGCACAAATGCAGAGCCGGCCAGTGGTTCGACCTGGATAAGGGCAAGTGCCGCCGTCGCAGCCTGGTGCTGAACTGTCCTGCACAGCGCAACTGAAGATGACAGGATCGGCGGATATGATACGTGCAACATGTATATTAACGTTTATCCTAACCAACAGTAATCCACTCAATAAATAGCAATAGCAATAGCAATTCAAACTTATTACCAACTCAACTTATCCTCCTGTGTCGTCGCTCCATTTTTGTTCTTTTGCGGTTCCAGGATCTGCTTCAAAAAAGAGACCTAATCTAGCCACATAGTACACACATTTTGCAACGAATTGGTTGGTGGTATATCTGGCCGTATTTACTGGGAATAGTAAGTGTCCGCCTGGAGTTGTTTACGATGACGATTCATTTCTAAATAGAAGGGTACAGCAATCCATTCCAGATACGCGAGAGTCTCTGTGGGAATTCGTGAAAGACCTACCTCTTATAGGAGAGCCTATCTCAGCGTCTGGCTAACACTTATTAAAAGGTTTATCGACGGTATCAGGGATATGTAAACTCATCTACAACACCAAGAAAACCCCGTACTTCTGCCACACCAAAAACATTCGAAAACAGAACATCAGAAACTATGAACACGTTCAAAATGTATTCCACTTTAATGTCGTTGACCCAACAGTAGAGGGCATTAAAATTGTTAATTAATGATAACTTTGCCTGTCATGAAACATTGCTGCAAATGTAGCTCTGATTACAGTCTGGAACTGTTCTGTTTCTACAATAATACCCATTTAAGTACACATGTGTACATACATATGTATGGTTATATAAATAAGTGCGTCGGCAGAACATTGTCCCTGATAAGGCCGGTGACAATGGCCGCATCCGCTTGGCCTTCATTCAACGAATCGACTGGGGGTCCTGAGGTTCTTGGAGGTGCTGGTTCCTTATCGGGTACAAAGTAAATGCGTTTTCAAACCGCTCAAAATCTAATTGAGCGAGTGGCCAGCAATTGATATAAATTATAGGTTTTATATCATGTGCTTGTCTCGACCGACCCCGTTACGAAACCCAGTTCAGCGGGGCCTGTAGCCCTATTAAACTCGCTGTTTATGCATTGCCGGGCACGAGAGAGAATCATAAATTATATATTTGCCAGGGTTCGGTGCTCAATGTCAGCTGGAAGCTGGCAAAGGGCTTTGCGGGAACGATCTGTGCGAGGGAAGCGGTGTGCAAGCAAAGCATTTGCACTGAAAGAAGGCCAACCCACCCATGCCAAAACCAACCCATGCCAACATTGATCACAACGTGTGATCGTGATCGTTGATTCTTGATCTTGATCAATGTTGGCGGAGAGGAATGCTCTTCGCTGATGCCAATTACGGGTGCATACAAGGAAAGGCACGTGCACTCCGCATGTGCTCCGCTGGGGTGCGGATATGACGGAGGGTATCGTATGGCACGAGGCAGCGATGTAACAGAACTGGTTGCGATTCTCGTAGTTGGCGCAATTCCCCTAGATATGCATACGTGTAAATTGTGTGACGTCTTCTCGACGTTTAATATAGGCGTAATTCAAATGTATTCTTTTTCTTTCACTCAATTCAAAAACATGTTCTTCTTTTGCATTGCAGGTAAACTTTTTACTATGCCAAATATCAGCGCTCTTCCTGGCCTCCCTCTTCCGCTCGATGCTGCACCCCTCGAAGGTGTCGAGCAAGTTGCGCCACACATTCGCACTGTCGATAGGTCTGGCCTTTGGCTACTTTTGCTTTGGCCAGCAGGCGATACACATTGCCGGTCTTCCGGCAATATGCTACATAGTCATACGCACCCAAGATCCGCGCATTGTGCAGAGGTAACGAATACACATAGAATCGCTGATTGATTTGAACTCTCGCTAATTTACTGAGATTGCAGAGCGGTCTTGCTGGTGGCCATGAGCTATTTGCTGTGCGTGCACCTGATGCGACAACTCTACGACTATGGATCCTATGCTCTGGACATTACCGGGCCACTGATGATCATCACACAGAAGGTTACGAGCCTGGCCTTCAGCATACACGACGGTTTTGTGCGGGAGGAGGAGGTGAGTTCATCAAATTGAGGTGCACTTCCCAGCAAGGCCAAAAACTAAACTTATTTTGTATGTCATTAACAGGACCTGACAAAGGCTCAGCAGTATCATGCCATTCGCAAAATGCCATCAGCATTGGAGTACTTCTCGTATGTGTGGCATTTCCAAAGCATCCTGGCCGGCCCACTGGTATTTTACAAGGACTACATTGAGTTTGTAGAGGGCTACAATCTGCTGAAGCGTCCTTCCACCAATGTAAGTGCATTTTGTGGTCAGGTCTCTGCGTCACTGCAGTCGCAACTAATGGAAGCTGCAATGATTTCATTAGTGGCCACAAATTGACCTCCCCCTGCTGTCCTTCCTGTCTACCTGGTTGGAAGCAGTAATAGTAGCTTCTCCGCATTGCCTGCCACATTAATTACTCCTGTCCGCTACAGGGCTCTCTGGACAATGGCAAAAGGGAACTGGTGCTGGAGCCATCGCCAACGAAAACGGTGATACGCAAGGTGATTGGCAGCCTCGTGTGCGCCTTCATATTCATGAAGTTCGTGAAGCTCTATCCAGTGAAGAACATGAAGGAGGATGACTTCCTGGAGAACACCAGCATGGCCTATAAATACTGGTATGCCATGATGGCAACCACCTGCATACGCTTCAAGTATTATCACGCATGGCTGCTGGCCGATGCGATATGCAATAACGCTGGTCTAGGCTTTGCCGGCTACGACAAGGACGGCAATGCCAAATGGGATCTAATATCCAACATCAATGTCCTGTCGTTCGAGGTAGGCATATCTTTGTTTTGATCTGGAATCCGTAAATAGTTTTTATCGCATTGTCCCATTGCAGTTTTCGTCGAACATGCGCGATGCTATCAACAACTGGAACTGCGGCACCAATCGCTGGCTCCGCACGCTCGTCTACGAGCGTGTACCGAAGCGGTATGGCACACTGCTCACCTTTGCATTGAGCGCCGTGTGGCATGGCTTCTATCCGGGCTACTATCTGACCTTTGCCACCGGAGCCGTGACGGTTACCGCCGCGCGAATGGGACGCAGACTCTTCCGTCATCGCTTCCAGAGCACACAGCTCACGCGAATGTTCTACGACATTCTCACCTGCCTAATCACACGCATTGTGATGGGCTATGCCACATTCCCATTCGTTCTGCTTGAATTTATGGTGAGGACTCCTGACTCTTGTATGCGCCGTGATGGAGATGATCCCTAAACGGACTTTTCTCTTTCGTTTCTCAATTACAGGGCAGCATCAAATTGTACCTGAGATTTTATTTGTGCCTTCACATCATTTCACTAGTGACCATATTTATTTTACCACAATATATACGCGGCGAGAGGAGAGACAGCTCGCCCAAGAATAGCGACAGCGTAGCTGCCAGCGGCAGTGTCAGGGACTCATCACCGACCCGGGTGCCCCAGGCCGCCAGGGCGGCCCTGGCCGGCGGCAATGATCTCAACGAGGATGAGGACGAGGATAAGCATGCTAAATGTAAAGACAACACACCACAGGTGCTTTTGACAGAGCAACAGCAACAGCATATAGAGCAACAGAACAATGTAATACTCCAATCACAGACCTCACATCACCCACAGCAGCAACAGAAGCAGCAGCAGCAGCAACCGAAGAGTCCAAAGCCGCCGACCAACGCCCGCGACGCGATTAGCGTGCCACACGACCAGTGCGAGATGGACCAGTTGTCCAGCAAATTGAAGGAAAAGTTCGAGGCCGAGACCAAAAACATTGAGGAATTTATTGATAAGACTGTAACGGATACCGTCAGCGGCATTGTGGAGTTCAAGAACGATTTGATGCGCGACATCGAGTTTCCCAAATTGAAATTGCCGGGCGGCAGCGCCATTTCCACGCCACTGGATGCGGCTGCAACTTCAGTGGGACTCCGCAAGCGCAACATATCCTCTGTGCACGAGAATGGACAGTGCACCGATGCTTCAGGTGGCGATACCGCCGAACATGCCGCGGAGGAGAACAGCGCCGCCTTTCTCAAGAAAGAGATTGAAGTGATCAATGCGGTGGTGCAGCAGGCCAACGTCCTCCCAGCGGTGCTCAGTAATGGTCATGCCAAATAGTATCAGCGACCGCTAGAAATTGTGGAGAAACTGATAACCAGCACCAATAACAACGATGACTATGACGAACGAAAGGAGTGCCACGGCAGGGAAGGGAAACAGAGTAGGGCCATGGATAGACCTGATTGATTTATCAAATACGCACACAACACACACAAACACACTCAAATGTAGACGGAGATGCAGACACAGACACAGATCCAGATACACAATGAACACATTTTTTGGTTTCAGTGCAAGGAAGTGTTTTTTGAGTTTAGATCTTTGATCGAATTGAATACAAATTGTTTGAATTGAGGTAACTTTTTAAAGTGGATTAGCCAGATAATAAATATGTGGGTAAACATAACGTTTACCATGTATGTACATTCGATCTGGCAAGAAACCTAACCTACTGAGAATATTTATTGTATCTAAGTGTGTTCCAAAAGTCTAATTGTTGTTAAACAATTTACTCTTATATCTGATTGTTAAAAGTCCCGCCACAGAGCGGCCTACAGTGCGTTTCAAAACGATGACACAGTTGTACACATATCCCGCATCTTCTTCAATATACGATTCAACTTCATAAACTATTCGACAACTGACTGAAATCGACCAGAAGCATTGATCCTATACACTTCCAAACTGTCTGCCATAGCTTTGGGACGCACTGTACGACTGGGTCGTTTAATTAAGAACTATTCCACTATACAGTGCACTATACGCTATACACTATGCACCACACAGTGCAGAAATCAGATATACTAAAGCATATGTTTGCGTGTTTTCCATATAGTCTATGTACCAGCCAGTAAATCAATTTATAAAATCATTATTATTGTAGTGCAAATCCCGCCCGAAGTACTAAACAAAACGAGACGTGTAACAAGTAGAACCAATGAAATCCTCTTAAAGCTAAAATACAAGAAAAAGTCAACCAAAACTTAACTTTAGACTGAAGCTATATTGAAAAAAAGTACTAAGCCAAGGCGACATAACCAGAACAAACACAAATCGTGCGTAGTGCGAAGTTAGTAAGTAAGACAGAATGTTGTTTTTTACACTCAATTTGATTAATTTTTTACGAGTGTGGGAATTTTTGTGTGTGTGTGAAAGGGATATATCCAGCACATCTGTAATCATATGTACTCGTATAATCCTCCTTGCCAGGCCCGGCCATGCCACCCGGTTTTCCTCAGAGTTCTGCTCATGTCCAGTCCTCCACTTGTGTATGACTTCCTACTCTGTAGCTCTTAAGCACACACCTTTTATAACCTATTATCTTGTTTTACCCATTGCATATTTTTGTTAACTCAATAAACGATTTCGCCCCACAAATCCTCACATATACATATACGAGTAAATTATATTTTTTTATATTTATTGTAATACAAATGACAAGGGAAGGCGAAACAGTAACAGAAAAACCACTTTCCAATAGAAGAACTCTTTCGCTTGGCGGAGAATGATTAATGCCAAGCGAAAGCCCTGAAATGCACAGAAAGGCCACATTTGAGAGCCCAAACACTATATACAAGTACATATAGCAAATGCAGTCCAAGAGCAAATATACAAATTGCCTAAATATTCGACAAATAAATTATATATGTGTACGCTTTTCTGTAATTACATTTATTTTACACTCCTATTGGATATATGGATTGCAGCGGGAAACTTGCTAGAATTCCAGACTGCCGCTGATCTTGTAGAAGCCGTCAGTCCCGCTTGATTGCAGCGCGCACAAATGCACGGCGCTACACTTTGCAGATCCGAAGTCAAAGTCCCCAAACCGCTTCAGTATCTCGCGGGCATCGAAGCTGTTTGGGCACTTCAATTCCTTCTTGCGATAGCGGTTGTTCAGCACGGTCATGTGCAGCTTAATGGAATTGCGATCGTTATTATCCGTGGCCGAAAATCCAGTCGTTTGAAAATGGGCCAAGCACCGGTCGGCAAACTTCTGCAGCTCGGGAGCCTCAATGCAGCCGTACACAATGCGAGTGGAGCTTGGATCATCATTCATGATCTCCAGACCCTTTACTTTCATCTCGAATGGAGTAGCTAGATCTGCCAGCATGGAGCGACAGGACTCGAGCTCCTCCAATGCTTTCTTACGCTCGTCGTCATCCAGCAGCACATAGACACCCAAAGTTAGGTGGATACAGATCTCGGGAGTGAAGAGTTCCGTATCGATGCCTGGGAGCTGAGCCTCCAAAATGCTTGTCTGAAAAGTGAATGCACAATAAATGGCTGCTCTGGTGTCCTATCGTCGTTGTTACCTTAAGCTCCAAGAAGCGATTCTGCACTTCGCCAAAGTTCAATGGAACAGCAAGAAAATGCGTTGGACGCATCTTCCTGCGCAGCGAACCAACAAGTGAGCGGATCTGGCGCAAGGCAGCACACACCTGGCTGCGCTCCTTGGCCTTGATCGTCACATTCGATGACGCCTCGTGCTGACGTGGAATGTAAATTTCCGATCGGGTTTCTTCCTCGATGCGACGCTTGGTCGATCCCTTGGCACCAATCAGTCCGCCATAAAATGATCTGCAAGGAAATTGATTCTAATGAAACATAGTTCATGTACACCTGTTACTCACTCACTTGGACACATGGAACGAAAGTTTATAGCCGCCAGAAACATTATCTTCTATCTTGGCGGCGTCCGGGTCCTCCTCGTCATCATCTTCGCCGTAAAGATCTGTGAACAGGAATTGTAATTGTGACAAATACTCTACGGTTCTCACATACCGGGTTCTTCATAGCCCTTGGACACTGAGCGGCCTTGTTTGTTGCCTCCATTCCACTTGTCGCCGCCAAAATCTTCGTGTACTACATTAACGCGATAGCGGCGGTTCTGGCTCATGCCCAGCACAGGAGGCTCCAGAACTTCGCGGCTCATTTCGTTGGGAAATATTCTACAAGAACTGCGTCCTCTCAATTGCAGGGGAAAACCTGAAATCAAAAAGAATTCGATCGACAAAAAACAAGCGGCAGGGCTGAAAAATCTTAGATGACATCTATCGATAGTTTCTGAATGTATGATAGATTGTGAAAAATCTAGCTCAGAAAACATCGATGCTATCGATAGTGCCATCGATAGTTACATCGATGGTTTCGCACGTGCAGTTTGTTGTTTAACTAATTTTAACCAGACCTAAATGAAAGCCATGCCAGCCGCCCCAGCAGCCGTCAGCAATGGCAAGCCCACGGAGCCGCACAAGTCGTGGAAGAAAGTTAACGAAGAGCGAAAGGCACTGAAAAGAGAGCGTAAGCAGGAGAAGCTGCTCAAACAGATGAACCAGACCAAAGAGTCGGAAGCCAATGCAGATGCTGCCGCAAGTGCAGCGCAAGCAAGGATGAACAAGCCCAATCCATCCACTCTGAGCATAGCAGTGCCGGGATCCATTCTGGAGAACGCCCAGTCCGCGGAGCTGAGGGCCTATGTTGCGGGCCAGATTGCTCGGGCCGCCTGCATATTCCGCGTCAACGAGGTGATAGTCTTCGATGATGTGGGCGTGGCGACGGCCCGTGAGACCAAGCGCAGCTACGAGCAGGACGCGGAGGGAAATGCGACGGGCACAGTGCGCAGCAGCTCGCTCCAATTGGCCCGAATCTTGCAGTATCTGGAGTGCCCGCAGTATTTGCGAAAGTACTTCTTTCCGCTGCACAAGGACTTGAAGTACTCTGGTCTGCTCAATCCCCTGGACACTCCCCATCACCTCAGGCAGCAAAGCAAGTTTCGCTATCGCGAGGGGGTTATTAGCGATAAGAAGGCCAAGGACGGACAAAGTTACGCCAATGTGGGTCTCCTGAACGATGTCCTCGTGGACAAGGCCATTGAGCCAGGGGTACGTGTGACGGTCAAAATGGATCCAGCTAGTGGTATGTTTCAGTTTTAACTACCAATAGGTAAAATATACTAATTTCCCTGGAATTGGTTTCCCCACCCCTACAGACACAAGTAGAAAGCAGCGCGGAACCCTGGTTAGTCCGGATGAGCCGCGTCGGGAGACGGGCGTCTACTGGGGCTACCAGGTACGCATCGCCCATTCGCTGTCGGAAATATTCACGAAATCCCCATACGAGAGCAGCTACGATGTAACGCTTGGCACCTCTGATCGCGGCACCAACGTCCATGAGGTACCCAATCGTTCAATTCAGTACAAACACCTGCTCATCGTGTTCGGGGGCCTGCAAGGTCTCGAAGAAGCGCTGGCCAACGATGACAAGTTGACTGTGGACGATCCCGAAATGCTGTTCGACCATTACGTGAATGTACTGCCGCGCCAAGGCTCACGCACCATTCGCACCGAAGAGGCACTGCTGATTGCGTTGGCGTCACTGCAGGAGAAGCTGCAACCGGAACTGGCTGACGTGGAGACCGATCTGAGTGATTTGCTGCCGCGCAGTGAAGACACCGGCATTCCAATGGGACGGGATGCATTGATAAGCAAAAAGCAAAAGAAGCGGAAGCTCGTAGAAGCGCCTGATGAAACGGTGGCAGATGAACCGGCTCCAAAGGAAGCGGCTCCATCTCCAAAGAAAATTGTTCCTGCTCCAAAGGCAGCTCCTCCCACACCAGCAAGGCTGTCGGCAAATCCGTTTGGCGATCCTTCGGCGACCAAAACCTCCTTGGAGGACGACTTTGAAGTGGTATCCACAACAACCGCAGGACCCGCATCCACCAGGAAAACAAACGCCAGCGACAGCGGTGATGATTTAAGTCGTTTCGATTGAGTTTAATATTTGGAATTTTATATTTGTAAATATATTGAACCGTATTGCTTTTACTCCACACATATGAATATGTCCTCGACTTGCAGATGCATCCAAAGCCTAAAGTTGCATTTGATTTTATTGTTTTTCCACTAAGTTGTTAACCATATTATGTACTCTAGATATATATATATATATATTTATGTATATATTCATGTACTCGTGTGTGTATACTGTTCAGGATATTGCAGTGCTTTGTTTTGTGTTGCATAGCTAGCTGTATGCCGACAGACATCGTCTTTGATCGAATGGTTATGTTCTAATAAGTTTCTACTTAAACACTAATTGAATACAGTTTATAGTTTCCAACGCAAATGTCAAAGCAAGTGCTAGTGCTTATTCCCTCCCTCCCAACAATAACATTGTCACATACATCCATACAGATCATCATCATCATGATCTGCTCCATCCATGCACACTTTGATAACTTAAAGATTATTACCTAGCTAATCCCTGGACATACTGTCGTGTCTGGCTCTCTGTCCAACTGCCACTCTTACTGCTCGTATTTACAAATAACAAAAACCTAATTGGTAAATGAAATCACTAAATATAATACGTGGCCACATTGTCGCTTGTCATGATGGGCTATGGAATCGAGTGCAGGAAACGCGACTCCGGCAGGCAGTCCTCGTCCAGCTCGATGCGTGTGTCGCTGTGGTAGCCCAACAGGGTTTCGGAGTCGTCCTCAAGATGTCGTATGGGATAGCTAATGCCATCGCCAAAGCTAAGAGATGTTGGCATTATATTTGAGCAGGCTTTCGGTACAGTATATACATACAATACAATACAAATAATGTTTAGGATGATGGGATGGAAATGTGGGGGTGGGTGTGGGTGGAAATATTCGAGCACGATTAGTAGTTTGTGTGTGTGTGTGTGTGTGCGCGTTGGTGTAATATTTGATTGCATGATGGATTGATAGATTGACTCGGTGCCGTGCAACAGAAGCAAAGCCATGGTAGAGAAATATAGATTTTTGGCAAATTAAAAACAATTCTTTGTGGCTCTTTTAAATATATTTTCCATACTTCTTCAGTTCGTTTCACCCCTTCTTACAGAAATTCAATAAAAGCGAACATATTTAGGTAAAATTATAGCAAAAATAAACTAAACATCATATCAAAAGTATAAAAAGAACTCTACCCAAATCAACTTGCAATAAGTTACCAACTAACTACATTAATTAAAAGCAATAAGAAATGCCTAAATCGTAGATAAAATTCTCTTTGTGGTGCATGTTTCGATTGGATTGGGCTTGCTGAAATCTCAGGTTAAGTCTTGGAGATTGGCTGATATCTACATGGGTGTTGGTGGCGTGGCGGGTGCTTCAAATGAATGTTCTTTCAATAATAAAACTAACTCTAAACGGGGTCACCATCGATTAAGTGAATGTTGATTGGTCCTTTCTACGAATTTGCCTACATTCAGGTCTCGCGTTCATCCCTGCACTACACTATATTGCCCGGTATTCCCTTCGGAATAGTATACATTCTGATCCAGTACATTTCGATATAAACTGCGATGGCTCTCACATGAATGTAAAACACAAATGCATACTAAACGTATTGCTTAAACATTTACTTAGTTGTCTATTTGTAATAGTTGTAATGTTTTTTGTTTCTTGTTTTTTTTGTGTGATATGGTGCCCCCAATGTGTTTCCCAGCAGCCACAAAGGCCACATACATTTGTGTATATAGAGGTAACTTAGTGGTATATAACATACATTTAAGAAAAGAACTGCAACGATGACAGGGCACAAGTGCAACCATTCTGGCAGTTTACACAGATATACAACAAACATACATAGAGATACGTATCTAAAAAGGTTTCGTAGCGAAAGTTACAGGGTCTAGTTGAGTGGGACATCACCATTCGGCTGGCGGAAGGCATCCTTGGGAGCGGCAACAACAGCAGCAGCTCCACTATGATCGCCCACCATATCGATGATGACCGCATCGCCATTGGCATCCTCTGGCAGGGTGCTAAAATTGACAACGACCACCTGACTAGACGGGACTGCTGCCGTGTTGCAGCTTGATGATTGGCCGTTTGCCAAGGGCAGTTCCAGTGCGGGTTGCAGATTTAACGACTTTGGACGGGCCTGGCGCTGCGACTGCGCCTGCGCCTGGTTCTGGCTTCTTACTTGATGTGGATGTTGTTGTTGAGGTTGAAGTTGAGGTGGTTGAACATGGTTATTGGGTGTGGTGACGAGGGGTATAGCGTCAATCAACTTATCTGTTGGATTGCCATCTAACCTGTTGGTGGTTGTATCGCCCATGGCGGCGTATCGCTGGGCGGGGGGCGCCTCGCCGCTTTGATCGGTGGATGTTGGATAGCTGAAGCCATCACCACGACTAGTTCGTAAAAGTCATTTTCCATAAATTGTGGATAAGTAGAAGGTAATTTGTTAAACGAAAGTTGCAAACAGAAATGTGAGTTTTTGTTGTTGTTTGGTTTGGCGTTGATTACAGTTTAGCTTTTGTACTGGTTGTTGTTGTAATTGTTGCTGATGTTGTTTTATTATATAGTTATAATTTTGCACAGGTGGTGTGTATGTGTTAAAACGAATTCGTCTGATTTTTGTGAGGCGTGTGGCTGACTTTTTTAGTAAGCTTTTGTGAGCGCTCAGCATTTTGTAAACAACTGCTTGAAATTCCACTGATCGAAGGAGAATACAATTGGTTAGACAGGGACAACTAGTGTGTGAGAGCACTGCTTGCAAAGTCTAATCCCTCAAGCAGTAGTCAGAATTTCAAGCAGCCGTTAACAGCATTAGGCGCGATATTTAAAATGAGTTATTATTCCAAAGAACTCGCATCTAAGTTTTTTTTTTTAGTAAGGGACTAAACTCTGTTTATGTCACTGGCCACTGGACATTTCGTTATTTACAAAATCACAAACCAGAGAGAATCGAGGGGAGGGGAAACGAAATGATAATTTTGGATTTTTCTTACAACTAAATTACAAGAGGATAGGACAACATTCAATTGTTGCTTTTTATTCTCTATATTTTTAAGGTATAGAAGAGACATACAAAGTTTTGTTTAGTCTACAATTTGTGTAAATTTCTTGTTAGGCAGATTTTGTCTTTTGCCTGTTGGTTGCTTTTGAACATTGAACACAGAACACACATTTTAGATTCAGAATTGGGTTGGGTGTCAAGTGGTGGATTATCTACTTATGCATGAACTTGGGACTTGGAAATGGGGCATGCCTTTAATTTGCCAAATCAGATAAATCAAATAAAACAAAAGCGCACAAAAACAACAACTAATGATTAAGCGAGTCAGAGTTTTTAGATCTCGGGTGCAGCACATTATTAGTAGTAGTATTAGTAAAAATGCAAATGAGAATGTGCGAGTGCCAGCCCGGAGTCTGGTCTTAGATGGGAATAGAGAAAAAAGGCGACGCGATGCGACGCCCACATACCTGGTGAAGATGGGCAAAGGCCAGTACTGCCAGTCGTCGCCAAACACCTCACAGAAGTTGGCATAGCGGCCCAAATTGAAGCCGTTCTTGTCGGGGCCGCCGACGCGAAAGACTGGAGCTCGAAAAGACTCTGTATAGAGGGATTAATAGGCAGTTATAGTTTTAGTTTAATCACGCCCGGTTCTCTACTCACCTAAAGTGGTGCGATTGACCAGAACCAAATAGATGTGATAGCCAAACAGGCTCACCAAACTAATGGCAAACATGATGGATATAAAGAACAGGAACAAGATGTGAAAACGGCCCACGCCACTGCCGTTCAATTGGCCCTGTTCCGAGTAACCATTATTTTCGTACTTTTTATCAGTAAGTACAGGTAATATGTAGACAGTACAATACAGTAAAACGGAAAAATTCGTTCATTAACTACGGGCTCTTCATGCAGTTTGCACGGCACGGATGCATGCAAGGATAATAAAAAGTCTAAGAGGTCGAAACTTACGGCACCTACCTTCCAGAACTGAACGAAATCATGCAGAGTGGTGAATGCAACGTACAAGCAATAGATGAGCGCGTACCCCAGAAACAATACAAAGAATTTGTAATTGTAAAAGTTGACGCAATTGTTCACCCAGGGGCAGTGATGATCCATCTTGAGCACGCAGCTATTGCACACGCTGCAATGATGCGCTCTGTCCGGCTTAATGATCTTACACTTTTCACAAAACCGGACAGAGCCGTTCATTGTGCTACAAAATACAGATTTCGTCGTTAGTTCGCTAGTGTTGATAGGATTCCAAGTAGAAACCTCCTTCCTCACCGATTGGTTACTGGCAAACTGCGGGCAAAGCTGTTCAAAATTCGTTTCTGCGTCTCTGGGTTGTCGGCACGAAACAGTCGCGTCACTTCCTCGTCTGGTATCCGCCACTAGAAACAATCAAACATCAATTTCTGGTCAAATTTATGATAAACTTGAACGGGGAAAACGGGGTAAACCCAGCCCTCCCCTCCCCAATGCACTATCGCAAAACAAAACTGCTTTCGGTAGGCTGCCGCCGATAAGACCGGAGCGTGTGAATCACACATACAGAACTCACTTGATCTGGCACTCGACCAACCGATGTCATTATGGTTCTCCAGTAGGACCACATGAACAGTATCAGGGCAATGTGGTAGAAGAACAGCATTAAAATCATCCCAACGAGGTTCTCGGAGTTGCCTGAAAGGAGACCAATCCGATCCAATGCAATTAATGAATGAGGGACAATCCAATTAGATCGAGGCTACTCACGTATGCAGAGCTCCACCACATAGGCATAGTAGGACCAGGCAATGACGGCGGTTATGAATACAACCGGAATCCACTTGAACACAGCCATGCAGAATCCGCAAGGTGTCTTCCTCCGCCGGTGATCGTCGTTGCCCATTCTATTGATGCAACCAAATACGTTGGCTGCCACTACACTACCTCGATGGCCCAGTTGTCTTCGGTCGTGGGGACAACTTGTGGGGCTGCTCTACGCAATGGTCGCAAAGGTCTGCGGTTAGGCGGTGGTTGGCGCGGGGGCGGGGGCAGTAGCGGGAGGAAACGCACTCTTCCTTATCTTCGCTGAGTGTTGTTATTAACTTTTTTTTGTGATTCACTGGGAAGCTAATTGCCAAACACAAACACTCATAGATATGAGACGAAGGGCTTTACGAAAATCTGCTGAAGAACCACACTATTGCTTTCTTCCCCAGATGGGCGGGCAAGTGAAAGTGTTGGCCTTAGCACAACGCCATAGCCTTCTGTTTAATTTTAATTTTAAAACTCTCTCTCAAAAACCTTCGTCGCCTGCTCTGTGGACAGTGTGACCGCGGATAAAATATACAGTCTGATCCTAAGAAAAATACGTCACGATTTTCAAGATATACCGTAAATATACTGACGAATTATTTGTAATCATAACTGTATCATTGAATCTACACATCTGCTACATATTAACTACATTTTTATGTAATTACCAAAAGCGACATCTGAAGGGGAAATGTGTTAGTTTCATATAAGCCCACTCGAAGCGCCAGTGTGCAAAATCTGCGATACACTTTTACATTTTACATTCGCCGCAGTTCGCCCCAGTTCGCTTTAGCAACAATGAGTCTCATTCCATACACAAATGTTGCGCATTCCATACACAAAAGTTGCTGCAACATTTACTTGAAACCCGTTTTTTGGTCAAAATAAAATACATAAAGGTAATTAAAAGAAGCAATCTTGTAGAAAATGCATTTATCTATGGAATAATGCTAAGTGGGCAAATCTATATAGCTTGAAATATAGGCAATATCCGATTCGCCGCAGTTTCGCTATTGCAACAATGAGTCCCATTCCATACACAAATGTTGCTAATTCCATGCACACATACCCTGTGGCAAATGGATGTTATAGAATTGTGAATACGTTTGTCTTCCAAGGCTCAGGATCGAGATAAATATATACAAGATACTAATAAGCCACATGAATAAGTTAAAAACATATCAATTTGAGAAAAGGTCTTAATAAATTACGTTTGATCTTCATATAAAATTAGCGAAATAGGGTGTACAAAGGGCTATACACGCATCACGTCTTCAAATACCAGCAACATTGCGATTCTTTTTTGGTTGGACTTTTTCGTTTAACCCTGATTACAATAAATACAATAAAAGCAAGGATAAAAAACTATCCAATCTTGTAGAAAATTGATTCAGCAATCGTATAAAATTATGTGGGCATGGCTATATGTTCTATATAGCTAGTAATATTCGTCGGAATAAAGAATTGAGCAATTGGAATGATACTCGTTTGTTTATGCTACTGTTGTGTGAACATAAGTGCTTTGTGCGTCTGCCTACAGTGGCTTCAAATGACAGTAAGTCCTGATGTCACAGGGCACTCCCAAAAACCGCCGCTGTTCCACGGCTATTCCGTGCTTTCCACCTTCTTCGCATTTACAGTTAAAGTCGAGCCACAGAGTCTGCAGCGATGCCGAAACGACCAGCGGCGCCCTTTGGCGCAGTTGTGGCCCACTACTCCCTGCCTCAGCCACCAGAAGACGAATTTCATAGGAAAACAATTGAAAAAGGAGGAAAAAGAACAGACCCTGGACGGCATCTGGACACCGGGTTCTTCAGGATTCTGGCGTCTGGTGCGATGGAAAGACGTGGGGAATGGGGCATGTTCTCGCGTCGGTCCGATGCGGAGGCTCATCTCATCGAGATCACCCGCGTGGATGGCAGCCGTCGTGCTTTGTGGAAGGGGGGTGGAGAAGCCGCGTTCCCTCGTCCTCGAGACGCGTCGCGGGTGCATGTACTTGAACAGAGTCGCCTCGGACTCCATAAGCCGCGCCACGATGGACGAATCCGAGCTGCAACCATAACCGGGAGCTCATATTCCTCTACTGGATGGCTAGGACTACTGGAGCGACTGGAGCACCGGGGACTTTGATCAAGACTGGCCAGAGCCGCAGCCTCGCTAAGGACGTGGCCTGCATCCCTCCCAGCTACGACAGACTGCCCGAATTAGCTGCTGCCGGTGTCCGGCAAGATTATCCGTGCCCAGGTGGAGCTCTCTCTCCCTATTCAGCTGTGTTCTAAAACGTTGCCTCTTATAGCTTCCTGGGCGAACTCGCCGAAGCCTCGAAGCGTCTGCTCTTCTGGACAGATATCAGCAGCCATCAGGCCATCATTCGGGCCCGAGTCGATGGCAATGAGCATGTGGACCTGGAAGAAGTCACGACTCTGGCCTTAGACCAACAGTCCGATATCCCATGCGTATCGATGTTAGTAAGCAACCAATATTGGACACCTTTGGACACTTGTAATCTCCTGTTCCCCCTTTACAGAAAAATCCGTGCTTCCATGCACATCTCGCAGGTCTCTGCCTTCGGGAGATTTGTGTCGGACGATAAGACCGGACTGGAGAGGAGCGCAAGCACACCTGTCTGCACAGTCGCACAAAGTGTTTCCACATCTGCATGGCCAGCGGGGTATGACACGCAGTATTCACGACGTATGCTCGTGCCAGATTCTGATGCTCTGATGCTACTGGAGGGCAAGGAGAACTACGGCGTCTATCCGGACAGATAATTTTAAGTGGCGGGAGTAGTGACATAAAGAACGACTGTATATCCGCCTTCTGGCGCTGTGACGAAAGGACTGCCCGGCGGATCACTTCAGCTGACAGTCAGCCGAGGGCAGAGACAAGGCTCTGATCTACCATGGTACCACCTTTAACAACTGAGACAATGTCCACAATGAGGCCGACTGCTGCAAGCGGCCAGGAGACTTTCAGTGTCCCATCAACCAGGTGAGTGGAAAGACACGATATCTGCCCAAATTCTTAAACTAACAATATTCTACTCCACCTTCCCACAGCTTTGCATCGGCCGCCCTGCTCTGCGATGGCCGTGCCTCGGATATTTTCGCGCACCGAACCAAAAATCGAGCTTTAATGGCTCCATCGAAGAAATTAAGTAACTAGACTTAAGACCGCTAGACCGCTTAGAAATTAAAGACTTTAAAAATTCAATAGAGAACCTGCCGGCTATGCCATATGAGGTGCAACGCGACCAAGCTGCGGATGAAGATGGAGCGAAAGACTATGGATGAGTATGCCAGGCTACTACTACCACAATGCCTTCTACAAAGACCCAAGGTCCGAAGGCGACACCAGTTTAAGGTACGCGCTTGTCCCCAACGAACGAAGGACAAGTTGCTCAGTATGCCAAAAGCGGAAGAGGATGATTCGCCCGAAGAGTTTCAGCATGAATAGGCAAAGTAAGTATAAGTACCACCAATTGTATGACACATTTTTGGCTAATTCTCGACCATTGACAGATTGGGAAAGTTATTTTCTCCGGTAACCTTCTACGCCTTTGCAAAGTACGCGGACAAGGAAACAAAACCGAAACAAATAAGCACGGAAGAAGTCAAGCCTTCTACATATATTCCCTGAGGCAAATCCTGCTTTTATGGCGAAGTTGCTAGCATCTGGCTATCCCGTTAACGAAACAGCAGTCAAGTTTTTAGCGGAGTATGGTCGGAGAGGCATGGGGATCCGTGTACGTCGGACCAGATAGAGCTACGTCGGAGCTCAGTTAAAGGTTGAGCTGGCCAACGCTTTCAGCAATCTTGCGGGACCGGATTTATTTATTTATGGTAATAAACTCATTCCACACCACCCAAGAGGTCGAGTTTTTGGCGCGTTTTTTTTAAGTGGTATCCCCAATAGGCCTAATCCACTATATTTACTTTTAGGGCGGGGCATCGATCGTCGGGGTGTCTGAAAGTATGAAGTTATTAACAATAAATGTAATATTAATCGTCGAATTTGTACTTCGACAGGACCTAGGGCTTCCAGCCAACTTGCAAATTAAGTAAAACTTTGAAAAAGAGATTTTCTACGCGGTTCCTTGAGCTAATAGAGCTAGAGTGCCGACTAAGCGGGCTATAAAATAGAGTGCATCCTCTTGAAATTCATTAGGCTGGCTAATGTGGGATGCATAATCTACAATGTCCGCCGCAAGCCTTTTAATGATGAAACCCATTGCTTCGAGCTTATTGGAATTTATGTCCCTTAGCTCCAATGGGGTTGCGCGCGGAACCAAAAAAAATTTGTCAACCATCATTCTGATGTTGAATAGCTCTGTTGTATAATAATCATGATACTCCGTGGGGACTATTGGGTGATAATCTGGCAAATTATCAAAGACGTCCCTCCAATTCGTTGGCGTGAAGCTCGAATTGTATAAATTTCTAAGAATGATATCGGAGAAGGGCGCTTTTTTGCTGTTGTAAAAAATCCTATCTAGATGGGGGAAATCCCACAAAGCTGGAAAGTTCCAATTGGCATTTGAGACGGCTAGCCCATTGGCTGGGCAACCATCGCAGACAACAGCCATTAGGTTGTCTGCTAGGCCCATATCCACAGTCCTTTGCAGGACGATACTTAAGGCCGCGTTTATTTTTTTTAAGCCCAGTTTAGAACGGGCACCATCAATCGGAAGTGCTTGAGCTATGGGCACCACACGCAAGTAAATGAAACGGAAGCTAGTTCCGTCCACTTTGAAGCCAGCTATTGCTAGCACTTTCCAGCGTGGTGGAGATACAGTCGAGAGCAGTGGGATGTGGTACTCATCGAAGATGAGTACAAATGGCTGACCAGTAAAAACCGAAAGGTTTGATAGTAGGTATATTTTTCCACGTTTGAGCTCTTCGACGTGCCCTGGTCGCTCGACATGCCGAATGGCTCTTTTAATCACTACTAGCGGTTGGTTCAACGGTTTTACCGCGTTGAAGGAATGCATAATTTGTTTGAAGCTACAGTACATAGTGACAACGGACTTAAAAGAATTGAAATGGCAGGATCTGAAAAGAAAATCCGGTAAATTTATGTATGCTGCCCTATATACCAAGATATATGGGTGGTGGTGAAGGACGCCATCACAACTTCGTCGAGTGCCATCCTTTCGAGTACGATGGGCGCGAGCCGGAGAAAGAGCTAGCCACCAGCGACAGCGTGGGAGGAAAAGCTTTGCGGCTTTACCGCGCACAGATATTCACCATCAGAGATCACTAGAAAACACAAATGGGACGGACAAAAAAAGTCCACCAAAGCCACCAAATTTTCCACCAAAGCCACCTAATAGTCCACCAAAGCCACCTAATAGTCCGCCTCCACAAACTCCCTCCATAAGTCCAGATCATCATATCAAAACAATGCCTCCAACACCTAAACCGCCACCAAAAGACGACTCTGGCCCAGACTCCGAAATAGGAGAATGGAGTGGAATTGTAACCCCAAGGCACGACGTAGCCAGCGTGTCGTCAGTGCGGACGGTGGAGCTGATAATAAACGTTTACGGGATTCTCCTTAAAGCCAAGTGTAAATCAGTTTTTAAAAAAGTTAAAAAGGAGCCATTGACGCCTGGAGACAGGAAGTTAATCAGAAAAGCTATTACGGCGTTTTATTCTGAACAAAATGTAAAGTTAACGATCTCAAAATCTCGCCAGCTTGTAGACAAAATAACCGAGTTATTTCCGAATGAAATTACTTCCAATTTTACCAGCGGGAGAAAAAATCGTGTAAATTTCTATAACAACATACAATCAAAACAGTATGAGATAAAAAAGAAGGCTAAGGTTAACAGTCAGATACCGCCATCCAACGCTGCTATAACACTCTGCTGCCATGCAGACAAACTTACTTGCAGCACCTGCGAGGAATTCACCTGCACAAAATGCAGTGCATCCTGCAATAAGTGCAGCCAAGTGATATGCAGCAGTTGCGAGTTTTCCAAAAGACCATTGTAACATTTCTAACATTCTAACAAATCTAATATGATCGAATCTAATGTCTCTTCCACAGAAATCTGGAACTGCTTTGCAATATGTGCGAAAAGTTCCAAGCTCCAGTATAAGAGTCTAAATTACTTTCGTGTCAGCAACACATTTCAAAAGTTCTGCCAAAAGAAACACCTAATAATTAGGAAAATCATCGATGTCCGCAAAGTACATCCAAACATCGATGACAATGTTTCGACGTTTCAACAGCTCTAATTTCTTTAATCCAATTGAAATGTACTTAAATTTCGCCAAACGGCAAATCGGACTTCAATATTACACCATTTATTGTATTATAATTAGGATTAGCGTTAAATCGGCGTATGCAATTATTTGTGTTTAGTAGATATCGACACTTATGCCTGGTTATGAATTAGTGGACTGTATAATCGTTTATATCTTGAGCTTATTTATTTACATAGGTTCATATATTGAGTATTTAAGATTGGCGGTTATGTTACACATGTACATATGTACATATGTATATGAATAGCGGGGGTTGTCTATGATGCGGCGGTATAAACTATGCGTGCGAGCGGAGTCGTCTAGAAGTTTCTACTGCATCAACTCCGCGAAAAGAAGTCGAGCAAAAGGGAATTGAAAGATCACGCGATAAGACTCGAGCGACGGTCTCAATGCAAAACAACGGAACGCATCGTTGTGTGCGTGTGCAGCTGCGGGTCTGGCCATGCGTGTGAGAACATTACAGCTATGTTCTGGACCCGAGTAAACAACACAGCTATGCGCGTAAAAATAGTTACTTAGGCGGTGTACTACAATCATGAGCGTGTAAATAGGTCAATCGCAATATACATGAACATGGAATTAAAAACTACGAGGCTCATTTCTCACCAATGCCAAAACTGTGAGGGAGCGTACGCTCCACCCACATTTTTCCGCCCACCAGGTCGCCGTCGTTTTTCCATTGGAGGGACCCGAGATCACGGCAGACGCCACTGGTTTATTTTAGAAAAGTAACCCAACGACGACGGCGCAAAGAGAGAGAGAGAGGAATACACCAAGAGCCGAAACGGTAGCCAACAGCATCAATTCAGCGACAGCCGAAGACAAGAAGCGCCGAAAAGATAAGCCGCCAGCGTCGACGCAGCAACGAAGCGCCGAAACGGTAAGCCAACAGCAGCAACGGCAGAAGAGAAACACGGAAAATCAAAACCATGTAAAGAAAAAAGAAAAAGAGAGACAAAAGTCACCGGCGCAGCGTAGACGCCGATACAGAGCGGGAACGACGATTGCCTAGGTACTCTCGGCGATACCTGTCGGCCCTCTTCCGCTTCGTAGTAGTTCTTAGTCCGACAGGGTCCCGTAAGTGTTGCCCGGCGAAAGCCTAGGCACAGGTGCTGGATAAAGAAGGGTTCTATATAAGTGCAGGTGCCATATAGTTGCGGGGTTCCACTTTTTTTGGGGCTATATTGCCATATTGCTGCTTATGCCCAAAATATGCGATCCTGCCACAATTCCTGGAGCGTGGGTTCCATATAGTTGCGGTGGTTCAATACACATGCAAGTGCTGGATAAAGAAGGGTTCTATATAAGTGCAGGTGCCATATAGTTGCGGGGTTCCACTTTTTTTGGGGCTATATTGCCATATTGGTGCTTATGCCCAAAATATGCGATCCTGCCACATTTCCTGGAGCGTGGGTGCTATATAGTTGCGGTGGTTCAATATACGTGCAAAAGCTGGATAGGGAAGGGTTCTATATAAGTGCAGGTGCCATATAGTTGCGGGGTTCAACTTTTTTTGGGGCTATATTGCCATATTGCTGCTTATGCCCAAATTATGCGATCCTGCCACAATTCCTGGAGCGTGGGTTCCATATAGGTTCGGTGGTTCAATACACACGCAGGTGCTGGATAAAGAAGGGTTCTATATAAGTGCAGGTGCCATATAGTTGCGGGGTTCCACTTTTTTTGGGGCTATATTGCCATATTGCTGCTTATGCCCAAAATATGCGATCCTGCCACAATTCCTGGAGCGTGGGTTCCATATAGTTGCGGTGGTTCAATACACATGCAAGTGCTGGATAAAGAAGGGTTCTATATAAGTGCAGGTGCCATATAGTTGCGGGGTTCCACTTTTTTTGGGGCTATATTGCCATATTGGTGCTTATGCCCAAAATATGCGATCCTGCCACATTTCCTGGAGCGTGGGTGCTATATAGTTGCGGTGGTTCAATATACGTGCAAAAGCTGGATAGGGAAGGGTTCTATATAAGTGCAGGTGCCATATAGTTGCGGGGTTCAACTTTTTTTGGGGCTATATTGCCATATTGCTGCTTATGCCCAAATTATGCGATCCTGCCACAATTCCTGGAGCGTGGGTTCCATATAGGTTCGGTGGTTCAATACACACGCAGGTGCTGGATAAAGAAGGGTTCTATATAAGTGCAGGTGCCATATAGTTGCGGGGTTCCACTTTTTTTGGGGCTATATTGCCATATTGCTGCTTATGCCCAAAATATGCGATCCTGCCACAATTCCTGGAGCGTGGGTTCCATATAGTTGCGGTGGTTCAATACACATGCAAGTGCTGGATAAAGAAGGGTTCTATATAAGTGCAGGTGCCATATAGTTGCGGGGTTCCACTTTTTTTGGGGCTATATTGCCATATTGCTGCTTATGCCCAAAATATGCGATCCTGCCACAATTCCTGGAGCGTGGGTTCCATATAGTTGCGGTGGTTCAATACACATGCAAGTGCTGGATAAAGAAGGGTTCTATATAAGTGCAGGTGCCATATAGTTGCGGGGTTCCACTTTTTTTGGGGCTATATTGCCATATTGGTGCTTATGCCCAAAATATGCGATCCTGCCACATTTCCTGGAGCGTGGGTGCTATATAGTTGCGGTGGTTCAATATACGTGCAAAAGCTGGATAGGGAAGGGTTCTATATAAGTGCAGGTGCCATATAGTTGCGGGGTTCAACTTTTTTTGGGGCTATATTGCCATATTGCTGCCTATGCCCAAATTATGCGATCCTGCCACAATTCCTGGAGCGTGGGTTCCATATAGGTTCGGTGGTTCAATACACACGCAGGTGCTGGATAAAGAAGGGTTCTATATAAGTGCAGGTGCCATATAGTTGCGGGGTTCCACTTTTTTTGGGGCTATATTGCCATATTGCTGCTTATGCCCAAAATATGCGATCCTGCCACAATTCCTGGAGCGTGGGTTCCATATAGTTGCGGTGGTTCAATACACATGCAAGTGCTGGATAAAGAAGGGTTCTATATAAGTGCAGGTGCCATATAGTTGCGGGGTTCCACTTTTTTTGGGGCTATATTGCCATATTGGTGCTTATGCCCAAAATATGCGATCCTGCCACATTTCCTGGAGCGTGGGTGCTATATAGTTGCGGTGGTTCAATATACGTGCAAAAGCTGGATAGGGAAGGGTTCTATATAAGTGCAGGTGCCATATAGTTGCGGGGTTCAACTTTTTTTGGGGCTATATTGCCATATTGCTGCTTATGCCCAAATTATGCGATCCTGCCACAATTCCTGGAGCGTGGGTTCCATATAGGTTCGGTGGTTCAATACACACGCAGGTGCTGGATAAAGAAGGGTTCTATATAAGTGCAGGTGCCATATAGTTGCGGGGTTCCACTTTTTTTGGGGCTATATTGCCATATTGCTGCTTATGCCCAAAATATGCGATCCTGCCACAATTCCTGGAGCGTGGGTTCCATATAGTTGCGGTGGTTCAATACACATGCAAGTGCTGGATAAAGAAGGGTTCTATATAAGTGCAGGTGCCATATAGTTGCGGGGTTCCACTTTTTTTGGGGCTATATTGCCATATTGGTGCTTATGCCCAAAATATGCGATCCTGCCACATTTCCTGGAGCGTGGGTGCTATATAGTTGCGGTGGTTCAATATACGTGCAAAAGCTGGATAGGGAAGGGTTCTATATAAGTGCAGGTGCCATATAGTTGCGGGGTTCAACTTTTTTTGGGGCTATATTGCCATATTGCTGCTTATGCCCAAATTATGCGATCCTGCCACAATTCCTGGAGCGTGGGTTCCATATAGGTTCGGTGGTTCAATACACACGCAGGTGCTGGATAAAGAAGGGTTCTATATAAGTGCAGGTGCCATATAGTTGCGGGGTTCCACTTTTTTTGGGGCTATATTGCCATATTGCTGCTTATGCCCAAAATATGCGATCCTGCCACAATTCCTGGAGCGTGGGTTCCATATAGTTGCGGTGGTTCAATACACATGCAAGTGCTGGATAAAGAAGGGTTCTATATAAGTGCAGGTGCCATATAGTTGCGGGGTTCCACTTTTTTTGGGGCTATATTGCCATATTGCTGCTTATGCCCAAAATATGCGATCCTGCCACAATTCCTGGAGCGTGGGTTCCATATAGTTGCGGTGGTTCAATACACATGCAAGTGCTGGATAAAGAAGGGTTCTATATAAGTGCAGGTGCCATATAGTTGCGGGGTTCCACTTTTTTTGGGGCTATATTGCCATATTGGTGCTTATGCCCAAAATATGCGATCCTGCCACATTTCCTGGAGCGTGGGTGCTATATAGTTGCGGTGGTTCAATATACGTGCAAAAGCTGGATAAAGAAGGGTTCTATATAAGTGCAGGTGCCATATAGTTGCGGGGTTCCACTTTTTTTGGGGCTATATTGCCATATTGCTGCTTATGCCCAAAATATGCGATCCTGCCACAATTCCTGGAGCGTGGGTTCCATATAGTTGCGGTGGTTCAATACACATGCAAGTGCTGGATAAAGAAGGGTTCTATATAAGTGCAGGTGCCATATAGTTGCGGGGTTCCACTTTTTTTGGGGCTATATTGCCATATTGGTGCTTATGCCCAAAATATGCGATCCTGCCACATTTCCTGGAGCGTGGGTGCTATATAGTTGCGGTGGTTCAATATACGTGCAAAAGCTGGATAGGGAAGGGTTCTATATAAGTGCAGGTGCCATATAGTTGCGGGGTTCAACTTTTTTTGGGGCTATATTGCCATATTGCTGCCTATGCCCAAATTATGCGATCCTGCCACAATTCCTGGAGCGTGGGTTCCATATAGGTTCGGTGGTTCAATACACACGCAGGTGCTGGATAAAGAAGGGTTCTATATAAGTGCAGGTGCCATATAGTTGCGGGGTTCCACTTTTTTTGGGGCTATATTGCCATATTGCTGCTTATGCCCAAAATATGCGATCCTGCCACAATTCCTGGAGCGTGGGTTCCATATAGTTGCGGTGGTTCAATACACATGCAAGTGCTGGATAAAGAAGGGTTCTATATAAGTGCAGGTGCCATATAGTTGCGGGGTTCCACTTTTTTTGGGGCTATATTGCCATATTGGTGCTTATGCCCAAAATATGCGATCCTGCCACATTTCCTGGAGCGTGGGTGCTATATAGTTGCGGTGGTTCAATATACGTGCAAAAGCTGGATAGGGAAGGGTTCTATATAAGTGCAGGTGCCATATAGTTGCGGGGTTCAACTTTTTTTGGGGCTATATTGCCATATTGCTGCTTATGCCCAAATTATGCGATCCTGCCACAATTCCTGGAGCGTGGGTTCCATATAGGTTCGGTGGTTCAATACACACGCAGGTGCTGGATAAAGAAGGGTTCTATATAAGTGCAGGTGCCATATAGTTGCGGGGTTCCACTTTTTTTGGGGCTATATTGCCATATTGCTGCTTATGCCCAAAATATGCGATCCTGCCACAATTCCTGGAGCGTGGGTTCCATATAGTTGCGGTGGTTCAATACACATGCAAGTGCTGGATAAAGAAGGGTTCTATATAAGTGCAGGTGCCATATAGTTGCGGGGTTCCACTTTTTTTGGGGCTATATTGCCATATTGGTGCTTATGCCCAAAATATGCGATCCTGCCACATTTCCTGGAGCGTGGGTGCTATATAGTTGCGGTGGTTCAATATACGTGCAAAAGCTGGATAGGGAAGGGTTCTATATAAGTGCAGGTGCCATATAGTTGCGGGGTTCAACTTTTTTTGGGGCTATATTGCCATATTGCTGCTTATGCCCAAATTATGCGATCCTGCCACAATTCCTGGAGCGTGGGTTCCATATAGGTTCGGTGCTTCAATACACACGCAGGTGCTGGATAAAGAAGGGTTCTATATAAGTGCAGGTGCCATATAGTTGCGGGGTTCCACTTTTTTTGGGGCTATATTGCCATATTGCTGCTTATGCCCAAAATATGCGATCCTGCCACAATTCCTGGAGCGTGGGTTCCATATAGTTGCGGTGGTTCAATACACATGCAAGTGCTGGATAAAGAAGGGTTCTATATAAGTGCAGGTGCCATATAGTTGCGGGGCTCTACTTTTTTTGGGGCTATATTGCCATATTGGTGCTTATGCCCAAAATATGCGATCCTGCCACATTTCCTGGAGCGTGGGTTCCATATAGTTAATGTGATTCAATATACATGCATGTGGTAGATAGGGAAGAGTTCTATATAAGTGCAGGTGCCATATAGTTGCTGCGTGTACCTTTTTTTGGGGCTATACTGCCATATTGGTGCTTGTGCCCAAGATGTGCGGTTCTGCCACATTTCCTGGAGCGTGGGTGCTATATAGTTGCGGTGGTTCAATATACGTGCATGTGCTAGATAGGGAAGGGTTCTATATAAGTGCAGGTTCCATATTGTTGCGGGGTTCAAATTTGTTTTGTGCAGCTGGAGACGGTGCTGGAGAACGTGCGTCGGCCAACTTCAGCGCATTCTCCAGGACAGTGGATAGCAACCCGATGACACCCACATTGGATTCATCCCGCATTCTAAACGACAAAAACCAATCAGGAGTCATGTCATAGCAGACGTATTGTAGTCTACTGTTTTGGTAATGAGTTACATAACGAGATCCTTTGGGGCCTATTCATGGGCCTATTTCTGCTTTTAAAGAAATCCGTCATCTCTGACGGATGCACCGCAAATTTGAAGGGTTGCATGACTGCTGCCCAGGAGTTCCCAGTGCTCTGGGACGTGAATCATATCCGGAGAATTCTGGCGAAATCCAATCGATTCATGGACAGAGTGCTGGGACCTCTGTACAACAGTCATTTCAATACTTCAAATTGGCAGAACTTTGTGTACCCACCGGTACATAAAGATGTGCAGGAGCGGATCGCACAGGAGGTGAAAGAAGTTAAAAAACTGGTTGAGCGTGTCTGTCGCTACCCAGTGACATCATTCACGAAGTTACACCGATTAAATAGCACCAAAGACTATACTATTGTATAGTCTTTGATAGCACTGACCTCGAGCTATGTGGCAGTGTTATTGTTGGTATGGTTGCTGATGTGATGGAAAATCTGCCGACGGAAGGTCGCCAAGACTTCCACAGAAATCCGCAACGATTTATGGCGACAGTCGTGGGAGTCTCCGAGCTGGATACTCCAAAACCGGAGTACTCTCGACCGAGTACACCGAGGGGATACCCTTCAGGATGTGGGCGATGCTTGAGCTATGGGCACCACACGCAAGTTAATGAAACGGAAGCTAGTTCCGTCCACTTTGAAGCCAGCTATTGCTAGCACTTTCCAGCGTGGTGGAGATACAGTCGAGAGCAGTGGGATGTGGTACTCATCGAAGATGAGTACAAATGGCTGACCAGTAAAAACCGAAAGGTTTGATAGTAGGTATATTTTTCCACGTTTGAGCCTTTCGACGTGCCCTGGTCGCTCGACATGCCGAATGGCTCTTTTAATCTCTAATAGTGGATGGTTCAACAGTTTTACCTCGTTGAAGGAATGCATAATTTGTTTGAAGCTACAGTGAGGTGAGACATAGTGACAACGGATTTAAAAGAATTAAAATGGCAGGATCTGAAAAGAAAATCCGGTAAATTTATGTATGCTGCCCTATATACCGAGCTATATGGGTGGTGAAGGACGCCATCACGTCTTCGTCGAGTGCCATCGTTTCGAGTACGATGGGCGCGAGCCGGAGAAAGAGCTAGCCACCAGCGACAGCGTGGGAGGAAAAGCTTTGCGGCTTTACCGCGCACAGATATTCACCATCAGAGATCACTAGAAAACACAAATGGGACGGACACATATGTGTCCAGAAACAGCCGTCAACGGGACAATGATGTAGTATTGGTGGCGTCCCAAGTTAGATTTTAAACAAATTATTAAATAACACTCACTTCGATAGGCTAACGGCACAATTGAAAAGCAGGTAAGGAGGCAAGTATTCTCGCAGTTTGTGAATAGAGTTGAATTGTTTATCCAAAATCGCAGGAATAGCTGGCGGCCTCTTTTGAAAGCGTGGGTGTGTTTGTGTTTAGCTTACAGCTATCGTGTAAAGTGACCCCACTATCAACTTGTTCCTTCGCTTACCTTTGCGCCACCAAGATGAATGTAACATGCACAATTTGGGAGTGGACTACAAAGGAAGAAGGAGATGCAAAAAGAAAGAAGGAAACGTATGAACACGAACACGAAAGTCCACCAAAGCCTCCAAATTTTCCACCAAAGCCACCAAATTGTCCGCCAAAGCCACCAAATTTTCCGCCGAAGCCAAATAATTTTTCACCAAAGCCTAATAGTCCGCCTCCACAAACTCCCTCCATAAGTCCAGATCATTATATCGAAAGAATGCCTCCAACACCTAAACCGCCACCAAAAGACGACTCTGGCTCAGATTCCGAAATAGGAGAATGGAGTGGTATCGTAACCCCAAGGCACGACGTAGCCAGCGTGTCGTCAGTGCGGACGGTGGAGCTGATAATAAACGTTTACGGGATTCTCCTAAAATCAAAATGTACATCCGTTTTAAAAAAAGTGAAAAAGGAGCCATTGACGCCTGGAGACAGGAAGTTAATCAGAAAAGCTTTTACGGCGTTTTATTTTGAACAAAAACTAAAGTTATCCATGTCAAAGTCTCGCCAACTTGTTGACGAAATAACCGAGTTATTTCCCAATGAAATAACTTCCAATTGGACCAGCGGGAGTACAAATCGTGTAAATTTCTATAATAACATACAATCGAAACAGTATGCGCTAAAAAAGAAGCCTAAGGCTAAAAGTATACCGCCATCCAACGCTGCTGTAACACTCTGCTGCCATGCAGACAAACTTACATGCAGCACCTGCGCGGAGTTCACCTGCACAAAATGCAGTGCATCGTGCAATAAGTGCACCCAACTGATATGCAGCACATGCGATTTTTCCAAAAGAGCATTGTAAGTCTATCTATCTTTTTCTAACATTCTAACAAATCTAATATGATCTCTAATGTCTCTTCCACAGAAATCTGGAACTGCTTTGCCAAATGTGCGAAAAGTTCCAGGACTAAAATCGGACTTCAATATTACTCCATTATTTTATTATATTATTATTATATTATTAGAATTATATTATTATATTATATTATTAATAAATTGTTTGTGCTTAGTAGTTTTAGTCTCAGTCTTTAGTCTTCAATGTATTCGAATGGCTCTGGTGGCCTTGGCGATAAAAAGTAAACGCAATTATCACCCGGAAACCTTCCACGCAGATGCTATAACGTTAGATAACGCCAATCAATCAATATAAGCGCTGAAATCTGAAGAGTAGCCAGTAGATTTTAAAGCCCTAAAAGTATGTGTAAGAGGGTGAAATGAGCACGGACTCCTCGCCAACTGCGTTGCCAACAACGCCTCCGCCCCCTAGGCCCCTTTAGGTATACAAAGGCCTAGACTAGGGCTTACACGCAACATAGCGACTGTTTTTTTTGTTGAACTATTTACAATAAATACAATAAAGGATTAAAATTTATCCAATCTTGTAGAAAATTGATTCATCAATCGTAAAAAATTGAGTGGGCATGGCTAAATGTTCTATATATCTAGTATTATTTCAGTAAAATAGAACTTGAATTAATCAGTATAGGTATATTTTGAAAATGAGACGGTATATTTCGATATATTTTTATCGTCTATTGTCGCAAAACTGGTGCGCACCAATTTTTTTTTTTTGACTTCGACACAAAACCAGGGTCTATATAAAAATCAAATAAAAGCAAGTATTTAAATCAAGTCAATCAGGTAGAAAATTGATTCATCAATCGTAAAAAATTGAGTGGGCATGGCTAAATGTTCTATATAGATGGTAATATTCGACGGAATATTAAAAACGAGGAATATGTATAGTATACCTTGAAGTCGTCAGTATATTTACGGTATATTTTAAAAATGAGACGCTATATTTCGGTATATTTCTGAGGGTCATATATTTCGATTGGTTCGACTGGTTGGCGCACTTTTGGTTCGGTCGGTAAACTGGCTCCACGGGCTCCAACCAAATAAATACTTTACGCGGACCGTTGTGGCGTCGTCGATTCTACGGTCATCGGATTATGCGTTCTGCGTGCGTTTAAAAATTAAAAAGTAATTACAGAAAACCAACACAAAATACCAAATGTGGCAAAAAATTAACTTTAGGCTCCCCCACGGTTCCATTCCCCCCCGCTGCCGCTGCCCCACTCTGATTGTGCAAGTGAATGTATGTAAAAATGTGAGAGAAGGCAAAAAAAGTTACACTACGTGCGCGTAATAAAAAACGAGGCCGATATGCACGAGGAGGAGTGAATGGGGTGGGGTGGTGGTGGGCGGCGGTCGGTGCTGAAGGTGGAGGTGGAGGTGGCAGTCGTCGGCAGACTCCACCCGCACCCCCCCTCTCCACCACCGAAACATATAATATACATACATACAAAAATCTACCTATCACTTTGGCCTGCTCCCCCGTTGCTGTTGCTGTTGTTGCTGGATGTTGACGGCAAGGTTTTTGGTTCGGGTGGGGTGGAGAGTAGGAGGTCCGCCCGTTGGGCTTCCCTGCTTTAGTTTCGGTGAGGGGAGACAATCAATAAACACGCTTAGCCAGGCCCCAGCCCACAAGCCTGTTGGGTCGGCCGATGACGAGCTTAAGTGTGAAGAGTAGGCCAGGGAGAGGGGGTGGGCTTTGCGGAGACTTGGCCCCCGTGCGCATATGATTCAAATGCCGGTTTTGAACGCAAGCCGTCGGCAATATTTCGGATTGGAGTGGTATGCATTGCTCCAGCTATACACTATCTATATGATCTCTGATTGGCATTGTGAGGTCTCTAATCAGATTTACACACTCACACTCACATTCACCCATTCACGCAGCAGTTGAATGTGTAGATGGAAATTAATTAATTAACTGTTTGCGTAATTGAATGAATTGAAATTAAAAGTGAAAGATTAACGGCAGTGAGTGTGAGTGTGGGCAGGGGTGAGGCAGCGCTCTCACGAAAGTAGCATATTCTCAGTGCGTGTGACCCGAAAAACGGCAGTGTGCCTCACCTTTTTATAATACACCTTAAACGTGTGTCTTAGGAGTGTGTGTATTGCTGCTATTGATGGCTATCGCTATCGAATTGCAACTCCGCAATTGGGTCAGGGGCGACAACTACTTAAATTGCCAATAGCCGGCGCAATTGATACCGAAACTCGAAAACCAAGTCTTTGTTGGCCTGTGTAGGAGTTGTCGGGCCAAAAACCCACACCCACACCCACACAGTCGGCAAGTGCAAATAAACAGTACACACATACATGTGCACATAAAATTGCTATAGCAAAACGAAAATGCACAGAGAGGAAGATAAATATATGTACTCGAAATGTTTACTTAAGCGAAAAGTTATTTCGCACACACGAAATGGGGCAAATAATTAATTAAACAATTATATGGCAGAACATGTTCAAAAAGAACACACATATCAAATAAACAAATGAGAGAACGTGCAACAGCACAGCAAATAAATCATTGGGCACCGATACCACTCCAATCAACTTAATTACAGCACTCTCAAAGAGAGCACTTAAATTTACAGAGTTCGTCTCGTGGTTTTTTTCCTCCTCCAGCATCTGTACATACATACGTGTATGTAACAACAAAAGTAATAGCAAACACGATAACGGAACGGTAGACAAAAAAAGAGAAGCATTAAAATCCCAGCAAATACGAATTTTTCAATCAAATCTAATAACATATTTCAGTTGTTGTTGCTTTTTGTTGGTACATCAAAGTCAATTTCTCGAAACTCGAAACAGCGATTCCCGGCCAGAATTCCCGAAGCAATAACCTATCCACACCCACTGCCACCCACTCAAAAGCAACAACAACACTAAAAGCAACAGAGACAACAACCGCAACGAGAGAGTAACAAATTAAATTTGGTTTTAGCCATAAAAAAAGCAGCAAACAAGAGGCCAGAGAGAAAGAGGAAGCCCTGAGACAAGAGACAAGAGTGGAGCAGCCGAGTAGCAGAGGAGCGAAGAGCAGGGAGCAGAGAGCAGAAGAGCAGCAACAGCAGGAGCATCCATCAGCAAGTGGCAGCCCCAAAAGAAGCCGTTTCAAGCAGCCCATCAAAATCCGTTACCGTTCCGTACGACGCGACGCGACGCTCGTTCCGTGGGGGAAACCAGCAACAAAGTCAGGTGAGTGCTCCGCCCTGCCGCCCCGTCGCACAGTACTCGAGTGAGAGGGTTCCGTGGAAAGGTTGAAGAATGGTGTGGGTAGGGGTTCCGTTCGGTGTTGCTTTTTGCTGTGTGTTCCCGTTTTCCACTTGGTTTGTCTTTCTCCCTCTCCCCCCTTTCTCTCTCTCTCTCACTGTCTATCTCTCTCCATTGTACGCGATTAAATATTTTACGCGCTTATCAATTGCTCAAGGGTTGGCATTGGTTGATAAACAAATACAAATGAAAAAGCAAGCAGCAATTAAATAAAGCAGCACTCACGGCAGAGCCGTCTGCTTGTGGTGCTTCAGGTGCAAGGTGGAAAGGTGGAGTAGAGGAGCGAAGGCGATCCGTGGGGTAGAAGGAAAGACAATTCTAAAACGAAATAATATGGTTGTATAACAGATCGATGTACTTGTATAATAGATAAAGGCATAGAAAATATAATCATATATGTATGTATTAAGCTGTGTATAACATTTACCAGTTATATGCCTGTATAACAGAGGTATTCTTAAGAAGTATAACAGTTATATTTGTGTTCCTTTAACTTTTCGGCACTGTATAACAGATATAAAAATAGGAACGATTCAAAGCTTCCTCTATTTTTTTTGTGTACTTTTCCAACACTGTTTCTTCGCTGCTTTCGCTGTAATTAATTCCATTTTGTATATATTCAGCATTTTCACGAACAGAACAACTTTTACAGCAGCTGTAGAACTGTCCCAACGGCAGACATCGCATCCATCAACAGAAAAAACATACAATTTCTAAGCCAAATTCAATTCAGAGTCAAAAGAAGGGCCAAAGAGACAGAGCGCGTGAGTGCAGGGTGGGGGGGTAGGGGAAATGGGTAACTTTTGGGGAGGACTAACTTCAATGCGTATCCGATTCAATGGCCTGGAGGCGAGGCTTGTCCTTCCATTTCCATTCCCATTCCCTGTGCTCTGCTCTCGATCTCTCCGCATCGAACGAGAGTGAAGGCCCCTCCCATTGTCACAGCAGATTCCTGTCATGTCCTCACGTTTCCTGGACCTGTTAAGCTTATGGGCCGGCTTACCATTGCGACTGCTCCTGGCGCTTCTCCTTCTCATTCGGCTGCGATGTTGGAGGGCTCTACAACGGGGCTTATATCTCCCTTTATTGATTGATTTTCCTATCATTTTCAGGAGGGGCTCCATTATGGGCAGTAGTTCAATGGGCAAAGCTGTTAAAATAAAAATTCATCAATAATATTTGCCCAGCGACCGTCGATTTGTATGCAATGGGAAATGCTCTAAAAATAAAAACACAATTTTAGTTTGTTTGGCTTCCTTCCTTCTTGGGCCGTAATGAAAAAGTTCCAACTTTTCCTACAAGCTGGCTTAAAGGCATTCACATTGACAGGAGGCACATGCTCCGTTTCGTTGGTATCCCTTTTATGTTTCTTTCAATGCTACCTCCCCACCCCTCTCTCTCGTTCTCTCTTTCTCTGTGTCTCTGCCACTGACAAGGGTGAGCACGTGAAAAACTCATCATGGAACAAAAAAAAAAAGGTAAAAGCCGACAAAGAACCGGCAACAGAATGAAACGATTCTTTATGACATTCATCTTTTATTTTGTTTTATTTTATTATGGCCCAAGCAATTGCCAGCGCATATTGTTTTCCCGTTTCTGTTTCTGTTTCTGATTCGCAATTAATTTTTCACCACCAAAAATAGAACAGAAAAGAATTACAGATCTATCGCGTAAATAAACAGAAAACAGAAAACACGCTGCACATGAACTGGAATTTTGGCTGGAATTTGGGGCTTCCACCTGTCCAATGACATCAAGAAACTTAAGTTTATATTATTAATTAGCTCCGTGTCGTTACCGCCGCTGCTGCTGCATAACTTTTAAGTCTAATTAGACAGGAGACGGGGACAGGACAGGGACATGGACAGGGACAGGGACAGGGACAGGGACAGGAGATAATACCCTGCCGCGTGACGTCAACTAAACTTTTGACGGATGTTGATAAATTATGTGTAAATGTTCGTATTTTGCGATTTTTGATTTGCGAAAGTGAGTCAGTGGCGCACTCCCTGCCCCCCGACAAAAGTTACGGCGCATAATTTGGCGTTTTCTTCATCGCAAAGTGGCCAACAAATTTCGGCCTAAATAAATAATCATAATTTTGCTCAAAACCAGCCCCGGCCCCGACCCCGGCCCCGCCCGAAGCGAGAACGAAATGAAAAGAAATATTCACACAGTGAAAAATTTAATTGTTTGGCCAAATGTAAAGAAAAACCGAATGAAAAGAAACGTTGAATATACAATATATATGTATGTATATTGTATATTGTATATTGTATGTGTGTGTGTTCGTGCGAGTACATCCAATAAAAGCAACGACCTTCGGCAGAGGAAAAAGAAAAAAAACCACCCCTCAACAATGGTCTCGTTCTCCTCCTTTCTATAAATCGCATAAATTGTATGTACGCCAAGTGGAGGTTCCAGATTTGCTCTTTCCTGGTCTCCAAGTAATTCCACTTTTCCTCCGTTTGAACCCCCAAAAATTGCTGTGGCAATTAGCATGGAAAAATCGATGCGAGACAGCCCCCAAGAATAAGACACATTATTAGCGGATAATTGCTGGGAGGATTGCTGCAGGCACCACTGGATTATCCCATAATATTCAGAGATGTTCAGAGCCCATAGGCCACCATAGGGAATCCTTTATTTCGTATTTTGTATATCCCAATACCTTTGAATCCCCATCGGAATCCAAGCTTTTTTCACAGGATTTCAAATGTCAATCTTGTTTCGTTTTGTATGCCAAATGGGATTTACTTGCCATGTTTACAGCAGTCTTCAGAGCTCATTTGATTACAAACAAACTTGGAAAGTTTTCTTTTAGTTTGTTTTGAAGCTGCTGCCGCTTTCGGTTAAGATCCTTTCCAACTAATTAAGAAGGGCAACCGCATATTTGGCTCTGATGCCTTGGAGAAAAGTTTTCCCTTTTCTCTTTCTGTGTGGGAAACTTATCTTATTTCTCCCCACCATATAGTGTATGGATGGGCGCGATAAGCTCCCAAGGCACGTGAGGGCGCGACCTATTATGAGTTGACAGTGAATCGAAAATAGATTAAGTGTCGGACAGGCACTGGCCCTGGTCAATATCGTTTGAGAACCAAAGCCAATTAACTTACAATACCATCAGGCAGACGGGCAGCCAGGCTATTTATCCCATTCGATTCGAGTTCTGTGTTTGCCTTCAGGGAAGGGGGGGAGACGACTGTCTGTCGACTGTCAATATGCCAGAGTTGTCACCCCTTGAGACCCATGTGGCGCTGTGGCGCTGTGACGCTGTGGCCCTCTGGCGCTTTGGCTGTGGCTGTGGTGACAGCTCCTCTGTTTGCCAGACAAAAGTGAATAATTCTGCACCCATTTTCATTTTCATTTTCCTTTTCATTTTCATTTCTACTCAGTTTATTAGTCGTAAATTGTGATTTTCTTGCAATTTTTTTGGTTGGGCTTTTTCTTTGTGCGAAGCTCGTAAATTTCTTTGTCTTTCGTATGGAAAATGGAAAAGGCAGCCCACGCGCTACATATATCATACATATGTATGTATCTTTTAATGTATCTTTCTTGTGTGTGTCAGCAGACAGAGCCAGAGAGAGATTCATTAAAAGTGACCCAGTGAGTCGGTTCTTTCGGTTTCTATCGTCTGGTGACTGTCTCAATCTTAAATCTCCAGTGGCGCTGATAAGCAGACTGACGCATTTGCCTGTTGACTTGGTTATATCTAAAGTCTTGGCTTATCATATACATATATGCAAAATGGGCTCCAGGTTGATTCGATGACGCCTTTCCACCGTCCACCGACCACCGACCTGGCCGTGTCACACCTGCGGTCTCAATACCAATCTACAACCAAGCGATGGTGGAAATGGCTTCCACTAATTAGAAAAACTTTTCTAGTATGATGGCAACTTTTAACTTTTTGTTGATTGCGAAACTTTGCTTTTTATAGTCGGACAATTTCGGGTCGAGGGGATAGGGTCTGAGTGGATCGTAAGAGAGAAGAGAATGGGGATGCGGATTTGGATGTTGTGGTTGATGTAGAGGTGCCATAATGGACTGACTAATGGCCAGGGAAACCTAATCTGGTGGTTGCTGTGGCTGTGTCTTTATCTGTGTCTGGGATTTGGATTCCGTCTCCCTCCACACACGCACTCCGGCACCCCCGGCACTCCCAACACTCCCGGCACAACGCATCGCTGACGAAACTTTGACTTTAATCGATTTAACAATTCTCACCCTCTCCCGTCCCGTCCCACCATCCTTCCTCCTGCCCCAAGGCCCAGTGGCTGAGCTTGTCGTGTGGCCCACAGGCAAACATCAAAAGTCAAGCAGCAGCAGTCGCAGCTGCGTGACGTCAATTGGAGCCACAAACGCAGGCGATGGCGAGTGAAGACGGTGGCGATGGTGTGGTGGGTGGTGCCTGTCTCCCTGTCTCCCTGTCCCCCAGTCCCCTTGCTATTGTTTGCCCATGTCTTATTCGAAGTGTGGTCAAAAGAGCGGCCCACACACAACCAGGGACACGGGCAAAGATACACACACTCACCGACACACCATAATAAGAGTAAATTACTTCTAATAGCCCACGTAGCGAGTGTGTAATCTATTTTGAGTCAACGTACACTTGGCTTCATACATTTGTACATATGTACGATATGTACTTATAAGTTAACCTATGGTTTGTCTTTTCCAAAGTTGGTAAGTCTTTTTTTGTGTGTGTGTGGGCAAAATATGAAGGGAAAAAACCAACAGCAAACACCTCACTTTTAAGAAAGTACAGTAGCGCCTACAATTGCACTGCTTGAACTGCTTGTAATACGAATACTTGCCAGCGTTGCCAGATGTAACAGCGACTCTGCCCATCGCTTAATTCGAAGAAAGATCAATTTATCCTTTGAGCCATTTACAAAATTGATGTTTCCCGCATGTCCTATGGATGTTCTATGTCCTACTAGAGGATCTCTCGTCTCTGCGGTAAAAAGGAAAGCCATCTGGAATGTCAACACTCGAGTGACCTTTGCTAGGGAATTGTTTTCCCACACACATGGACTACGGGCCACTCTTATATCCTAATTGATATTTTAAGGGCTGTCTGTCCGGCCGGCAGTCCCTTTGGGCCAAGTTTGCCAAGCAAATGTCGTGTGGAGAGCGCTTCATCGTGAAAGGCTCCTGCTCGACTCTACTTTTGGGGCCCGAAACTTAATTTGATTCCCTTGGCAGCTTGAGAGGAGACTCTACTCGACTCGACTCTGCCCCAAGCAGCGTTGCAGGCAATTTAATTACGAAATACTCGTATTTATTCAGCAGAGATGCGAAATCTGTTTTTATTATTTAATCCAATGCACATACACTCGTACTTGTGCTCTCTGCTCTCTGCTCTCTCCTGTCTCTTGTCTGTATCCTTCGTGAATCCCTTTGATAATATTATTTTTATGCTTTTTGTCGATTTTTGTGAGTAAATTATTTTTGTTTGTTTAAGTTTATTGTGGCATGTCCTGGCTCTCCTTCTTATATGATTTCCTTCTATTGTTGTGTCTGCTTCCGCCCCCTCTATAACCCCCTCCTGGGTGTGTTTTTCTTTTTCTCAACTTTTTTGTATGTCCTTTCGGCTGGTTGTCCCTTTTTGCGAAAGGGTTCAAGAACTTTGATTCATTGTCGAGCGACAGAACGTGCCTTAAAGTGAGTCTTAAATTCTCAAAAAGTCCAACTCTTGTCGGGATTTATGGTCTCCCTCCCCCTCTCTCTCTCTCCTGCCCCACTTCTACTTCATTGCGCAATGAAAAAGTTTCCGGGGTCGGGACTTAGTGCTGGGTTTCTACCCGAAAAAAGTTGTCAAAAATTTGCCACGTGTAATGTGGCCATAAAGCCAGCCGCCAACCTTCTCCTGGCCCCAAAGAGCCCAAGTAAATTTAATATTTTCCGAGGCAGCAGCAGCGGGAGAAAGGTGGAAAAGTTTGTGGGTCCCTGCAACATGTTGCACACCTCCCATACAACGATACAGATGCAGATGAAGATGCAGATACAGATGCATGGCATATGCGACCCATAAATAAACATAATATGTCGCTTCTGCTCCCATTTGGCGTTGTCTTTTATGAGACAGCGGCAGGCAAACAGTTTTTTTATGCACACACCAACATATATACATATATATATATTTACATATTTACTCGGATATTTGTGTGCGATTTCTCTGGGCCATTGTTGTGGCGCGCGGGTTCGAAACGAACGATAAACTTTTCCGTTTCCCGAATGGAACTTTGTTTAAAAAAGTTCTTCAACAGTTTGTCTCTCTCTCTCTCTCTCTCTCACACTCAAGATAATGTTAGCCAATTGTTTCTCATTTTCATTGATTTCTTTCTGCATCTGTACACATCTTTTATTCGATCAACCATCGGTATATATCCACAGAAAATTCATTAAATTTAATAGCTGCTTAATGCGATAATTTGCCAAAAACTTTCCCCAAATCTGTTGCCAATTAAATTATCAAAAATCATTTCAAATATTTTCCCACTAAATTTTTCGGGCATTTGAATAATCGGTGAAGAACCTTTCCGTTTGACATGAATGCTAATTATGCCATTAATTGAAGTCATTTTTCAATGTGCTCTGTGTGTGGGGCATGCCTCGAGTGGGGCCCCCATAAATTTACAGTACTCGACATTTAAGTGCGAGAATTTTTAGAACAATTTGAATATCTAAATATGCATTTACTTGTACCCGTTTTCGTATTCGTTTTCGTACTTGGAGCACACATTGCTGTCGTTGCTGTCGTTTCTGTTGTTGCCGTCGTCTAAATGGCCTCACATTTATTTATCGCACGACAAATGTCACTCGACCGTTTCGAATGGCTGGTCTGTCATACGTTTCCCGTACCCTGTAACCCGTAGACCTGACAGCTCTAAGGGTATGCTGGACTCAGGGGCTGTCTATCGCATTCGAATTACCAATTAGAGCCTTCTTTTTCTAGTGGGTATCCCAATGCCTTTAGCGGTTCTCCTCTGCTTGTTGTTGTCTCCCCCCACCGCTCATTGCCTGATGGATTGGCATAGTGGTTTTTTTTCCATCGTTTTGTTTCGGCCACTGATCGCATCGGTAGTGCAAATCAAGCTTGTTTAAAGGACACTCCACTCGACGTCAGTGGCAGCCTTGGGGGCTCCTGCGGCTCCACTGCCACTTGGGCATACGGACATGAGTCCTTCGCACTCGTTAGTCGGTCCTCCACCGGGCTGGCTAAGTGATTTCCAATGCAGTTTGGGCTGGAGAAAGTAATTTGCATAAATGCCAAGTGAATGGCAGAATGTTGGCCCTGTCGTTGTCGGTGCCGGTGGCGGTGGCGACAATGGCGAGACCCTCATGCTGTTTATCAAGTCCGTTGGCCAGGCCAAAAACTGAAGCACACAATTTGCATTTGTTTAGCACATTTTGCACATTAACCCACATGCGAAAGGGCACCGACGGCACCAAAGGACGGGGCCCTCATTTTTTCCACTTTTTCTCTGCTGTTGTCTGCCACTTTTTTTTGTGTTCAAGGCACAAAACATTGCAGCTTTTTGCATAATTATCCAGAAACAAGAAACAGTATACAGCCAAGTATTTCATTAGATATATGTACCTATGTACCCACCATATACATGTTCTGAAGTCTCATTGAAGTCGGTTTTTGGGAGGTAATTGCATTACTTATCCACATGTTTGCATATATTGTACATATCTTCATGCAATTGGCATTTGCATTTCCATGGCATGGCGTTGTCCCTGCGGGGAGTCCCTTTAATGTATGCTACCTTATATGCGGATGCCACAAACCACAGGCATCGATTGCCAGCCCTCACATGCAGGTTTAGGGGCCTATTGGGGGGTGGGGTCTTGCCTTTGCTGTGGACATTAACCAGCAAAGGTCATTAGAATTCATTAGAACTGATGCCAGTGGCCATAATCCTCCTTGCAATGGAACTCATGGTATTTCCGCATCAATAAACGCTTCGATTAAGTCCTGTCTGCGGCCAAATCGACTGCTAATGGAAGTTAAGCAAACGAGTCGAGACTTTAGCACATTTCAAAGAGATTTGCTCGAGCAGTGGATAGTAGGAGGTATATCAAACACAATAAATGATACACTGTACGGATCAATGCAATAATTGCTTATAAAGGAAATCAACAAAACTATTGGGAGTTTGGGGATAATCTTAATGAGAATATTTAGGCGTATAATAACCTCGATCTCCTTGCATTCTTAAACTTTCTAACGGAAAAAGGCAAATATAAGCCAGATAGGAAGCCTGGCCCCCCCCCCAGTCTCACTTGGACCTACAGGAGGTCCATTTTTAGGAGGTCCTTTACTGCAGGTAAAGGGCAGTCCCATCCGGAGGCTTGGATGAATTTGGACAACGTCCCTGGCTTGATTTCGGGCAGGTCCGAAATGTCCGTGAGGAAAGCGGCCCCAAAAATCCGAAGACGACGATTTCCAAGGGCCGGGCAATGGCAGAAGAAGTGGGGGAATTGATTCCTCTTCTTCCTCGTCGCTGAATATTGCGAGTCCTATACTTGGCACTAGGCACCACCGGAGTTGCAGCCCTTTCTGGACCGGCTATAAGTCGATCCATTAAGACCCGAGCTATTTTTATGGGACGCAAAAATTTCCCACCAAATAGGTATTCCGCTACGAAGGCTTCGGTGTAAAAATGTGGAATGTGAGTGGAATCCTGCGTCAGGGCCTGGGATCAATTGTCAATTGGGCCGCTAGATTGCATATCAACGTCCGGATACATCCCACTGCCTGTTGGTCAGCAGTGCCATTTCTCCTCACCTTAGGGCCCACCATTTACTTGGGTCTATCCGTAGTACGATTAGTATAAATCGTAGGCCTGTTTATGTGTGAGCCTAATCAAGCCACTAGCCTAATTGTTAGCCACATGTACTCCCAGAATGGCCTGTCACCTGCTTAGCTCTCTCTCTCTCTCTCTCACCCCATTCGCTGGTGCTGTTGCTGCTGCTTTTGGCCCTTTGGGCCATTTTCTTGCCACTGGGCACGACCGGCAATCAATGCGCTAAACCGACTGTAACGCTCTCGTTACTGCCTCTATAGTTTTTTTTCTGTTGTTTTTATCTCTACTTCCATGTTGTTAATTGCCGAAAAACTCACTCATACTCGTGCTCGCTCTTTCGCATTGTTTTTTCAGCGGCAGAGGGAATTTTTATTTCCTTTGGTTTTTTTTTGTGTTTGCCTTTGAGCACGCGCCGTTTAAAACCTGCCACGCGCAACAAATTTTGGCAATGTGCGACGGAGGTGGCTCGCCTGGAGATTGTTGAGGGGGGGGAGGGTAGGGGTGGGTAATCGGGTTTAAAATTAAATGGAGAAAACGACAGGCACTGGCAGCAGCAACAAATGGAAGCATTTTCATGGCACGAATCCGGGGGGAGGGGGATGAAGGGGCCAACAAATGTAGATAAACGTTTTGTTACAACACATAATCGCTATTGCTGCAGATACACAGATACAAAGATACAAGCAGCGACAGTGGAGGTACACAAAGAAGCCCGCCCCAACCCCCCTCCTCGGAAGATGTTGCCACTGTACACCATTTTGCTTTTTATGTATCCGTGGGGGTGGCTGCTACCACCTTTAAAGCCGTAGCCGTATCTGAGCGAGAGAGAGGCAACATAATTGCTCTCTAATTTAACGCTAATGGACAACAATTTAACCATCCATCCAGCAGTTTATCATCCTGGCCATAATAATTGTAGGATGCGCTGCTATTGGGATTGTGCGTGGGCGTCTGCCAGTTCTCGCCTGAAGAATATCTGCTGGCCCTTAGCTATTTATAGCCCACAGTTAAGAGACGAGCGTCTGACGGCCAGAGAGCTTGAGAGATGAATGAGCATTAGCAGCGGCACTGGACTAGTCCTTCGCAAGTCCTGTGGCTCTTGTCCCCCGCTCATCCTTCGCTTGGTTTTAATTGCAAGCAACCACAGAAATTTGTTAATGATTTATCGGCTGAGGCTCCTCTTATCCCCAGAGATGATGCTCTGGTGTGGTCTCTGGATAGCATTGTCCCACGTCCTCCTGTATCCTGGCCAGACACACTTTTCATGTGCGTTCGTTTCGTTTCGGGGCATGTGCGAGTCTCCTTCAAATCCAATAGATTAAATTTGTAATTGAATCGGCTCTAGACGGAGAGAGACCGCAAAAAGGCGACAGAAACGAGCGGGACAGAGCGGGACAGAGCGGGGGGGGCCAGACGTCAAAGGTTAACCGACAAGTCGTTGTCTTACAGGCAACTCCTTCTCCTCTCCAACTGATTTAAAATTGAAAACCAAAAGGCGTTGTACATGTGGCATTTTCCCTTGAGAATTTCTTCCTTTCAGGCGTTCGCGGAGGCGGGGGCTGTTAAATTCCTTTTGACAGCTTTAAGCGTTCCATTTCCATTCACGAACCTCCATCCATATGTACTTTATAACAAAGGGCATTTGGAATATGTGTGAGTCAGCACATGCCGCATCCGTGGCCCCTTCCTTGACGCCGTGCCTCTTATTACGCATACGACATGTGTTCCGCTGAGCGTTAATAAATCAATACCCAGGCAGGCAGGCAGTTGATAACCTTTTTACTAGAGCCAACAACACCTAACCCCCGCGAAAGGTCCTGTGGTACAGAAACTACTGAGAATTTGTGCCATTAAAGTTGCGTGACGAAGTGAAATTTGCCTCAAAGACTCGCGGGACTGTGTATGTATGTGCTGTGCATGTAACTGGCATTTATAGGAAACGACCCAAAAGTCCTGAACCTTGCTCTCTCGCTCTCTGTCGCTGTCCCTGTCCCTGTCGCTGTCGCTGTTGCTGCTCTTTGCCTCATCATGTGGCGCATTTTGAGCTCAAGTGCCGGCGGCGCCCTGAAGTATGCCTTGAAATTGCTTTGATGTGGATGCGATATTTTGTTGTCACAATAAGCAGACACATCCATACATATATGAACATATCCTTCGTAGCATATAACGCCCCCGCCCCCCCACGACTCCCCAGTGGGGGGCTGGTGGGCTGATGGGCTGGCGCAGACAGGAACTGAAATGTCAACGAATATTAAGTGCCCTGTGCCCTGTGCCCTCTCCGCCCCGTCATGAAGCATTGACCGGAAGGGAGCCACATTTCAGGAGAGACCCCGCTGCCAGATGGAAGTTTCGAATTTGAAAATGTCAAGAAAGAAGTAAGAATATGGACAGCCCAGACACGACACCAGGGATATGTTGGAAACTAAAAATTGCTTGGGAGCGAAATGGGTGGAGATTGAGTTGAAACTGAGAACTGGAGGTCTCGGAAGCATCAAAAAAACTAGGGGTGCTCTTTAACTGATAATAAATGAGGTTATATTAAGGGGTTTCTAAAGATATTCACGGTGATATAACGAGTATTTTCCACCCAACAAGATATTAAAGATTAACCGAAAAGGAGACAGAGTCGGGGAGAGAGAGGACATTAAAGAGGGAGAAGGAATAAGAGGTAGAGCGCAAAAGGAAGGTTCTACTGCGTTACCGACAGGCGAAGAGCGAGAGAGAAAGGAAGAGATTTACCGCGTTATGCGGTAGCGCCCCTCAGTCGGTATAGTCATGCCTTTCTGGCTGGTATTCTCGTCAGGGTTTTGTGTCAACGAAGACGGAGAGTGGCCTAGAAGGAGGGTTGAAATTTATGCCAAAAGTTAGATAAAAGATACAAAGAGAAATTATTGAAAAATCGCGAAAGAAGCCGCCGGCATAGTGCCATTAATGCAATTCTGTAGAGACTTTAATCAATGCCACAGATACAATTTGCTCTCCCAGTTTCACTTTGCTTTTGTGACCAGGGGAGTGGTGCAAGGGGCAAGGGGCAGGGGGGGATAGTGCTTTGTGCGGGAATTGCATCATAATTGGATTTTTATTTGCTCGCTTTGTATGCTGGCCGCTCTTGTGCGTATAAACACTTTGCATATCATAACCAATATGCATGCAAACATACATATGTGCGTGTGTGTGTGTGTTTGTGTGTGGTGGGACACTTTTTCAGGGGCAGAGATAGAAACAACAGCAACCGCAACAGGGACAACCACAATGGCACTGCACTTGGGCCCAGTTCCAGTTCCAGATCCCGGACCCGGTCCTGGCCTTGTCTCGTTATTTATTTCTCAACCATTATTTCTTGGAAATCTTTTTGCCATGCAGAGTTCTGTTCTGTTCTGGCACTTAACCCCATTTCAATAGAATAGTTAGAGGGAGGGAGGGATGTGCTGTGTGCTGTGTGGGAGGTCAAGTGAGGTTCTATTGTGTGTGTGTGTGTGTAGGGCCTCTCTGTGGCTATGACAATGACCAACCCAACCCCCCCCCCATGGTATGGACATGGGGCATACATAATAATTAGGTCGCTTCAAGTACAAGTAAAAGCGCTTGTTTAAGGTCTACCAACTGTTGAATTTCGACTTCACAGTGCCGTGCCCTTCCTTAATGAAGTCATTTTTTGTTGGTACCGCACAGGTGTCCCATTTCCCCATTTCTGAACTGTTGACGTAATTTGATAGCCCCCCCCGCTCCATCCCCAAACAACAACAGCAGTTGGTCCTTCATTCTGGCCGTGTCATATGGTCATATCTCTCAAGGTTGCCGGGTTCTGTGCCTCCAAAGATGCTTTTGTCATTTGATATGCCAGCAGAGATACAGATACTTGGAGAGAGCCAAAAGCTTACATTTATAGGGAGTTTGTGGGGCGGTTTCCATTGGCAATTAGTTCTGGGAATACTGAATCGGCATGGATATGAAATTCCAAAGTTTCCAAGCAAATAACTTGCCCTAAAGAATGTTCTGTGCACCGTGGGTGGTGCTGTACGTGATGGGCGACCCGTCGGGCGGGCCACCTGCAGAGCTGCACTAAAAATGACATTAAAATGGGAGTCATATATGCCAGCACCGAGCCACCCACCGAGCCACCGATGAAGCCATAATCATTTTGATGGCAGTCCTTGGCAGGCTCCAGTCTGGGGCTCTGCTGCGGTGAGCTTTTCGCTGGTGGCGGCAGGGAGGGAGGCCAGAAATTAGTTGGGTTTAATCCCATGAATGCGTTGCACGGCTGCTGATGATGATCATGACGATGATGATAATGGCTGGCATAATAGTAGGTTATGGCCACGATGCGTGGATGGGAAGCCCGGACCGAAACTGAAACCAAATTACACTCGCACCCAGGAATTTTCATTAGGAAATGGAGACAAGGGAATGTTAGGGGAAATTCTATCGGAAACAGACGGCTGCAGTTACTGCAAAATATTTTCAAATGAATTCCAAGTTCCTGCAGTTCCATATCTAATACAAATATTTATTATAAATGTACACTCTGCTCTTTTCAAATGTATATATTGCCGTGTGCGCATCCTTAAAGCAGAACTTCTGATTAGAACTCTCTTCGGGAATGCAGATACACAGATATATCTGCAATCACCAAAGGAAACCTGCCACACAGAGAGAGTTCTCTATGTCTCTAGATATATACATATATATGCATATCCCTTAAGTGTCCTTTACATCTATAGATGGTGCACCGGTACCTCCGCTGGCTCCGGGCTCTCCGGCTGCTGCGGAAATTGTGAGGAAATGAAAATGGTTTGGTTGAACTTTTTCTTACATTTTTTCCCCCCATCATTTTGTACACTTTTTTCCACATTTTCTTTCTTTAGCTTTTTCTTTCCCGTCCTTGACGGGAAGCAGGGGCGTAGAGGGGGGCATTCAGACAGACCAGACTCTCATTACGTGAGAGGCAAGGCGACTATTTATAGCCGTTTGTGCAGTGGCGTTTGCGTTGCGTTGCATTGCCGAGCATTGCGTTGAGTGAACCACCTTGACCCACTCTAATTGCACGTCTAAATGGCAGCCAGACAATGCCCAGAGCTATGACTACTCGACCGGTGACCAATCAGAGGCAGTGGCAGAGTGGCAGAGTGGCACAGAGCAAAAAGAGGCAACCGAACCGCTTCTTACGGCCACCGATACGGTGCCAGAGAGCCAGGAAGACCTGCCAGAGCTTTATATTAGTTTTAAATATTTATTTATTCCGCCAGACCTTGGGCTGTGGCCCAAAGTTGAATATTAATGAAGTTAATTGAAAAACTTTGCACACAACAACAATGTAACAATATCGCGGAGCCGTACACCCATCCTTTCTGCAGCCACGAAGAAACCACGGCTCTCCGCGGCAGAAATTAGTTTACAAATTACGACAAATAAAATGTTTGCGGCCAATTGTTGAGGTAGAAGCGACAGTCGTGTAGGAGCGGAGATCGAACCCCAGTGCCCCCTGGGGGCCAGGGCTCAATACGCAATTTACATAATTACGCATACTTGCAGGCAACTTATAAATATTTATGCTGTTTCTTCGAGAAATTAAGTTCTAAGTGAAAAATGAATAACAAAAAGGCACCGGAATATTAATTCTGTGATTTTGTGCCATCTTTTGGCCACTGCTAACAACAAATATATATTTTCCTAGAAGATTAGCTTTAAACTGGCCAAAAAAATTCATAAAATAAACCATTTAGGGATTTAAATTACCATTATGGGTGATATAATATATGATAGATGGATTGAGAATAGCTCTAACGAGGGATTGGTCGGGTTTTGGACTACTCATTGTCGGGTTTTCATTCATATTCTTTTGTTTCCCTTTGCTCTATGCCAAATATTCTCCGGGACAGATATTTCCCACTCACTCGCTCGCTTTCAGCGAGACTCTCTGTACACACGCTCTCGCGAGAGCGAATACAGCGAAAGCATAGGCAAACGGCAAGAGTAACGGACGGCCCACGAGAGGCACAGTGAGCAGGGAGAACAGGGAATGATTCAGATGTGTTACAACTCCACACGTATGTACATATTTACGTGTGTTTAGGTGTGCAGGTGATATCCATATCTGCTCTGTATGGGGCTCCAGCAATGACCCCGTGTACCCTTTGGCACCCCCCTCCAGCCACTCATTTACTGGGAAACCAAGCGAATTCGAATTTCTATACCAAAAAAAGAAAAAAAAAAAACACAGAATAAAAGTGAATTACTCGTAAATTATAGTGGTTGCAACTTGCTTTTTTGAGGGGCCCCGTGCAGCGACAAAAATTTAACATGAATCTCACGTCTGTCGCTTTTCGACGAACGACGAACAAGACCAAAATCTGAAATTGTGCAATGTTGAATCACGAGCTGACGTGGAGCGAAGGTGGCTATGGGGCTATGGGGCGATGATGGGTAATGGCTGATGTCTGTTGTCTGGGGATGGTGTGGGGCTGGTGGGGAGCAGAGGTGCACAGGGCCCACGGCTGGGGGGCAATTTCCATCTAAATGACCGACAGACATCAGCGGGTTGACCTTACCCCCCGCGCCCGGATAGCCTCCACGAGTTTTCGGGGGGTGTTTGATTGCAGTTCGTTGGCGTTGTCGTTGCAGGTGGCAGGTGGCAGGAGAAGTGGCAGAGTGGAGGGACCACAATCTCTGGGCATATTGTAATCATCGCTCCACACACGATGGATTACCGAAAAGCCCTGCTCAGCATTTACTGTAGTTGGGGGGAGTGCTCGGCCTTCCACCGAACAGAAACCGAATCTATATAAACCGAATCTTATAAATTCCAAACATTAATTGTATTTCTTGTGCTCTCGCTCCCACAGAGACAACACAAATATGTCGAGCGATTCGAGTCGGCGTATCCAGGTGCCCGAGGAGCTGAAGGAGGTCCTCTTGCAGTTCTCCATTGCGTATCTGGTGGAGCAGCCCCCGGATGTGATCGACTATGCCGCCGACTATTTCAATAAGCTGCAGGCCAATCGTCCGGCCCCAGTCAACCAGGATCACAGTCAGGATGATCAGCAGAGCATCAACTCCCAGGATGGAGAAGGTGAGTGGGGCCCTTCGATGGCGTGTCCTGTCATCCTTTTCTTTGCGTGTGCGTCGGCATTCCTTTGGGGGGGGCTTGCAACATTCTTTCTAGGTTTATTTTTAGTTTCCATTTCTCCGTCATGCAATTTGTTGGCTGACGTCAGCAATGTCAGTTTCAGTCGATGTTTTGCAAAAATCACCCCCCAGGAAAATGCGAATAAAAACCCTGACCAACTCCGACAATAATTTCATATTAGGAACATGATTTATGGGGTCTTCTTCTTCGGCATCACAAGAAATGTAAAAGTTTTTTCGTCTCCGTTCAGTGTACACTTTGGTGCCGTGTATCTTGTATCTCTTGATGGTTCAGCACGTGTTCGGTATACGGATAATTAGGCGCAACCTCATCTGGTCATAAATCTTTGGCCACCACTGTAGCCCGTATGGTTTAGCTTGAAAACAAATTAAATAATGATGCTTTGGCAGAGTTCAATTTGTTCCTGTCTCTGCCTCTCTCTCTCAGAGGCTTTTGTTCACAGCTTCCTTTTGCGTGTTTATCTTCCGGTTAATCAAACACGCAGCCCTCGAGGGATTGCAGCAGCAGCACCACCACGAGGATGGGATGTCAAGTGGATCGAGGGGAGGTGGCAGTGGCAGACAGGAGGAGTGGCAGGAGTGGCAATGGCGGCTGCTGTTCCTGCCATTAAAAATCTATTAATTGCGCACACAGCCGCCGCCCCTAAAGAGCAGAGCCAACAGCATGGATGCAGCTCTCATTCCACAGATATACATACATATATATATGGCTACACATACGTGTGTATACGTATACGTATCCTAGTTTTGATATTCCATTGGAGCTCGCTCCGGGATGGCAGGAGGAGTTGGGGGAGGGCTTTCGTCTCACTATTAAACCGTCGACGTGCCCGTGGCCCAGGCCAAGGGCTCTTCTCGTGCTCACTGAAGCCCTCAATATCTCTACGAGCTCTGCCTCAACTGGAGCGAAATTGACACGCAAATAGATTTCAATGGCTATGCCGTTACCTGCCCCTGCCTCCTCCCTGCGGTCCCCTGCATCCGTAATCTATTTTCCGCTTCCCCTGCTGGAGCGCTCCATATCGATTTGTGTCTGTATTTTTACGCTTTGATGTCTATTTGGGGATCAAGCTTTTTGTTTAAATTTTGTAGCTTTAAAGACGGCGGGGGAGACCCAAACAAATGTGCCCCCAATAAAGGCAGCAGAGGTGTGTCTTTCTGTGTGTGTGTACTGCCAGGAAAGGTGTGCCTGAGAGGTGAGACCATGAGCTCGGACCATGCAACATTTTATTAACACTCACTACAGGTGGAGCAGCACCACCACCAGCACAAGCACCAAAGGGACTCCACCATAGACAGGAGCCTGGGATAAGCTTCTGGGAGTGGAGGGTTCTGGAGCCTGAGCGCGACCATTGAAGCATACTGATGAACAGCTCAGCCAGGGGCCTCAAACCACGCTTCATTGGGCGCACAGGGCGCATGACATGCCCCTGGTATGATGGCCAGGGGGGCGACGGTTAACGGGGGGTGACGGGGTGGTTGGGGGGCATTCATTTCAACATTATTGACATGCCAGCAGCGTTTTGTGGAAGGTCCCTGGGTATATACGTATCTCTGGCCAAAACCTAAACGGAAATTGCTGTGCCTCTCTCGCTGTCTCTCTCCCTCTCTCTCTAGGTGTCTCTCTCTCTCTCTCTCTCTGGAGTGGTGTGGACCTCCTGTTGCGCTTAATATTAATCTGTATGTTTGCCATATGAAAAGCCAGAGAGAGAAAATGCCCATGTTAATCAAGACAAAGAGTGTGGCTGTGGCTGCGGCTGCTATTTATATTCCGAAACGACAAAACAGAGAAGGACAGGACAGAGGAGGCAGTTCCATAGATATGGACATAGAAATATGTATAAATAGATGAAAGGGGGGAGGAAACCACTTGAGTGGCGTGCTCTGTGTTGCCTACTTGCAGGCACTATTTCCGCTTTGGTTTGACGGCCCGTTTGCCTGTCATCATGCCACACAGTGGCTTCAGTGGCGGCTCCAGAGGTGGCACCGATGCTGCGGCTCTTGTGCCACAAACGGCACTGCCGCAGTCCATCAGTCACTCGGCAAACGTCAACAGGATAGCACCATACACACTCCGAACAACTGTCATTCAGCACCGTTGGTAGTAGTACCGTTGGTCATTCATTCGGTTATACCGTCAGATGAATGCTGTCATCGTTTGAGTTTGAGTTCTCGTACTCGTACTCGTACTCGTCCTTGTTCTTGTCCTTGTGCCTGTTGCTGTCCTTCCAGAGTTGTCGCTGTCGTTCGGTCGGTCGGTTGGTCGGTCGGTCGGTCGGGTGTCCTCTCATTTGACTAATGAAATTAATGCAACCCGTCTCTTTTTTACTTTCCATTCTTAATTAAATTCCTCCAACTTGCCCAACAAGTGTGTGTGTGTGTGTGCGGAAATGGGGTGTGTGGTTGATGGGAAACTTACGTAATTGAAGTACTTTCATCAGTGCTTCCATTATCTAATTATATTTAAAGTTTGCGCGTGTGTGCGTTCGGGCAGATTAAAAAGAGAACTTTATAAAGGATGGATTTATTCCACTTCCACCAACAAACAGCAAAACACCTTTTCAATCCTTCAATCCCAGCAAACCTTGCATTCATTTTGTTTTTCCATTCTCGGGCTCGATTCTGAAAGAATGAATCTGGAAGCAATGGAAGAGGTGGGCTCTTTTCTACCCTGTCCTTAGTCCAACCACAAAATTGTTGAGCATTAAATCAAATCAAAATTCCTAAAACATCCACAACTATGGACTGAAGAGATGTCCAACCGAAGAGTGTTGCCTGACTGTCAGAGCTCTGCAATTGTCTTGGTGCTTGATGTCTGATGCCTGATGCCCGCACAATCCGGACAGACAAGACGCCACTCATGGTTTCCGTCTCCTCCTGCTCTAGCCCCTTACCCACCAGCACTCCGTCATTCCTGGTTTACCCGTACAATTTTTGTGGCTCAGTCGCTCGCACTCTGTGCGTGTCTGTCTGTGTAATTGCATCATTAAACCGACACTCCAGTTGGCAACTTGACACAAGAACGAGACCGAGACCGAGAACGAGACCAAGAACGACAACCGGATTGACGCTGAAGAGCTAAAGGATGGCAGTCAGTGGAAATCTGTAACTGAAATCGAATCAAGAGACAGAGAGACTCGAGAGCGCAGTGACTGACTTGTTGAAGGCTCAACCGCCTCCGTCGTCGTCGTCGCCGTCGCCGTCGCCGAAACATTCAAGTGCATAAATATTTATTACGCATTCGCCGCGTGTGACGGGAAAGCTAAAATAGTAGAACACACCGTGCATCTACTGCTCGGAAAACAGTCACCTTGGGCCCGCAAGCTGCACACACACATTATGTGCCTATATGTACCTCAAACAATATGTGTATATACAGATAGATACGTAGATAGATGTATATATTTTTTGTTACCTTTTTTTTATATCATAGTTATACAATATTTAAACGTGTTCATGCCTAACTGGTTTCTGTTTCTGTGTGACTGACTGACTCGTCTCGTCGTTACAAGTGATTTGAAATCGTATCTAAATTCAGAGACACGCACAGCCCCAAGCAACAAAACTGCAATTGAAAATGTCTACTCAGGTGTCTGGCAATTTATTGGCTGGTAAGCAATGGCAAAACCCCCAATTTGGTTCACCGACAAAACAAAAAAAACTCAACAAAAAACAAGCCCCAAGCGGACAGAGACACTTTTGGTGTTGTGTTGTGTTGTGCTGTGTTGCTGCTGCGGCTCTACAGATCGCATTCATACTATATGTACGAGTACGAGTACGAGGACGAGTACTCTTATGTATATATAATTACTTGCACAGCAGTTTGGCCTAGTGGCCAGCTGGCTCTGTCTCTGGCCCTTCTAAGAAAAGGGAGAGAGAGCTACGACTGCAACTGAATGTTTGACAAGAATTCTTGTTTGCCTGGAAATCCCCAGATAGTAGAGGTCTATCCAGCATTTATGCAGTTTTCTGTCCCTCTCTGGCCTGGAAATACGAAACACAATGAGTGCAATTAGAATTCCTGGAACTGGCACTGGCACTGGCACTGGCACAAGCAACCAAATACCATTTCCGAATCTGATGTTTGCTCTGTGAAATGTGAGGTCTTCCCCACAGCCACAGCCACTGCCAGTTTCATTTGAAATTTTAATTATGGACCCAACTGGAGCTGGAGCAGCACATTCCATGTCCATGTCCATGTCCATGTCCATGTCCATGTCCATGTCCATGTCCATGCCCATGCCCATTTGGCCCATTGAGAGGCTGTCTATCTTTGCCACTAATTGGGGCAGCCATTATCATGGGATTGATTGAACTTTGGTACTCATTGATGCTGTTTAGTCGACTAATATGCGATTATTTCTGAATTGAATTTTACAGAGCCACCCGTTATGCAAAACTCACGCCGCAAATCAGTCTTCGCCGAGGCCTACGATCCGGAGGCGGATGATGATGATGAGGGAGCCACTGCCATATTCCCAAAAACAGATGAACAGCGTTCCCGTCTGGTCGAGTCGGTGAAAAATGTTCTCCTCTTCCGTTCGCTCGAAAAGGAACAGGTTCGTCGACTGCCGCACATAAATCATAATCCCCCGCGCAGAGCCACGGATGCTTAACCCGAATAAGTGTCTGCCTGCGGTTTCCCTTTGCGTGGGGATTATGCCACCCACAGACCCACTCTGTCTGCCTCTCACTAACAGCAAACTTGCTTGTGCGTCCTTCCTGTCTTTCAGATGAACCAAGTCTTGGATGCGATGTTCGAGAGGAAGGTTCAGCCGGGCGATTATATCATACGCCAGGGCGACGATGGCGATAACTTTTATGTTATTGAATCGTAAGTAAAACAAAACAAAAACCGAACCGAACCGAACAAATTTCCCATCTATCCTCATCAATGATGTATGTGTGTGTGGCAGTCATCATATTTAATTCAGGACTAAAGTTAAACAGAGATAAATGTAATCACAAAATCCCCCAAGCAATCCTCTATAGATGTGGGCTGTGTTTATACAGAAAGTAATCCTAAAGATACTTGAATCAGAAGAGGGAAGTGTAGAGATTCGATATACATACTTGAATACCATAGAAACAACATATTCTGAGAAAGACTGCAATACTTTAGCTATACGGAAAGATGAATACTAGCCATCTGTGAGATATATTTTACTCTTGTGAAGGCTTCGAGAAATAGCTAAATTGTTTGGCAATAGATGTTAGATGATATATCTATAAATTTAAACCTATCAAATGAGTTTCATTTACGCTGAAATGAAGCGTTCGTAGAATGAAAATGTACGAGACTCCCACTATTTCCCCCAATTTCCCGCCCTCTAAGCCAGCTATCATACACACTTAATTAATTTCTATTTGAATTGCAATTTGAATCGGCGTTCGATATGGATATGCCATTAATAGGCATTTGCATATTGATGAGTACTTAGTCACACACAGACGGACACGCACACGCACACGCACACAGCCAGAGACAGAGACAGAGACGTAGAAATTATAAATTGCATTAAATTCAAATGAATTTTTGCCCCTCAACCCGTTACTATATCTCCGCAGGGGCATCTACAAAGTCTATATTAATGACAAGCACATTAACACCTATAATCACACTGGACTTTTCGGCGAATTAGCGCTGCTCTACAATATGCCCAGGTACGTGTTTGTCTGTTTGTACCTCTGATTATGGCAAATTTTCCTCGCTGTCTGGACGACATTTATAATGTGCTAATACGCGTGTCTATCTTTAGCTTTTTTTAATATTGATTTTACATTTTTTAGAGCGGCCACCGTGCAGGCGGAAACCAATGGTCTGCTCTGGGCCATGGACCGTCAGACCTTCCGACGCATTCTCCTGAAGTCCGCCTTCAAGAAGCGAAAAATGTATGAGGAGTTGTTGAACAACGTGCCCATGCTCAAGGCCTTGCAGGTGAGTGGTTGAGAGTTGAGGTTCCTTCGAACAGATACACGTATAACCATTGTGGTATCCGCAGAACTATGAACGCATGAATCTGGCTGATGCTTTGATCACAAAGAGCTTCGAGTCCGGCGAACGGATCATCAAGCAGGGTATGAATTATGGTGTCGGCTGCATTGGCTTTTCTCATGCACTCTTTTCCACTCCTTAGGTGACGCTGCCGACGGCATGTACTTCATTGAGGAGGGCACCGTGTCCGTGCGCATGGATCAAGACGATGCCGAGGTGGAGATATCGCAGCTGGGCAAGGGCCAGTACTTTGGTGAACTGGCGCTGGTGACACATCGGCCACGTGCCGCTTCCGTTTACGCCACGGGTGGCCATGTCCGGCTTGCATGTGAGTGTTGCCGCGTGCGCGGACGCCGCTTAAAGTTGATCCCCCAGCTACTCCTCATCCTGCCTTGGCTAATCGTTAATGCTTTCGTTTGTTTGTTCTTTGTTTTCCTGTCGAAATCGCCTCGCCTTATGCCCGTGTTGTGCGTGTGTGTGTGTGTTTCGTAGCTTTGGATGTAGTTTGCTTTGAGCGCCTCATGGGCAACTGCAATCGGTTGCTCCAGCGTGGCATTAGCGACTATCGCTACCTGGAAGAGGATCTGCGGGACTACTTTGACAATCTGCAGCTCAATTAGGCAGTAGTTTTACCTGTAGCCTTGACCGTAGCGTAGACTGCTTTTAGTGCACCATCATTATATTATGTTTTAATTTAATCTGAAATCTCCGTCCAGTCCTTGACACGGAGGCCTTTGAACGCATCATGGGCTTCCTCACCGACGTGCTCAAGCGTAACATTGTGATCTATGAGCAGATGTTCACCGAAATGGCCCGCCGCAACACCAATCTATAAACGATTGGCTCCGTTGGGCTCAGTTCAGTTCAGTTCAGTGAAGAGTAATCCTAATCCAAATTTATTGTCTAGCTTATCGATTTACAAGAATTATTAAAAATTTCCCAGTTCAGTTCATATCGAATCGTTTTCATTTCAAACGCACACAAACACGCGCATTTTGCTTGATTTATCCACACCACACCGCACCACCCAACCCAACGCACTTTTCCATACAGAGCACAAGGGCATCATGTCAGTGTCCGATGCTGAAACAGATCCCAAATGATTATCGGATCGGTAAGAGACGGATATACGAGTATAGATAGAAGGGGCCTGTGGTGTTGAAGGGTACACGATATCCGATTTGGAGCGGGTTCTGTTTTAACACGTTCAAAATTAAGCACTCTCACTAATACCTCCTCAGCCCCCCCCCCCCCCCCCCCCTCCAGCATGCTCTAAGTGTTTACCCATTGTGCCATGATCCGACAATCTCTAACTAATGTGTCCATCTTTTTAACCATTTGCATTTAGTCCTGGATGTCAGGGCATTCGAGCGTTTGCTGGGACCGTGCATGGACATCATGAAGCGCAACATTGATGACTACGAGTCACAGCTGGTGAAGATATTTGGTAGCAAAAACAATATCACCGATACACGATAAAAAGTCTGAACCACCAATAAAGCAATCAAACAACCAGCCACCATTACCAACTATAGCTACGACTACAACAACAACAACAGCAACAACAACAACAACAACAAAACCTACGAAGAACAACAATTGCAGGCTTCTTAGAATTTTAATTAGGATTTCAATTGAAAACAAATATGAGCAATACCACTCCACAACACACCACAGGAACAGACAAGAAACAAGCAAGAAAAACCAATCAACAAACCACAAACAAAGCACAAATACCAAACAAACACCCACACGCAAGGACACAAAAATCATTAAATCTTAATCGTGAATATTTAATTGATAATTGAAATTAATCTATAATAATATGCTAAAGATAAAGATAAAGATACAAGTCAATGATGATGATGATGATGATGATGGATACGATGTTGATCATGTTGAGATGCTTTGCAATGTTTCAAGATTATGAAATGAGATATCAAACAAGTTAAGAATTGTATTGTATGTACGAGTATTTAGCAATTGTAATTTGTAATGTAATTTGTATTCAATTGAGCGTTAAACGGGCTCGGATTCAAGCCACCACAAGAGAGGACAGCATTAGCAAACGATTGGCGGCTGTTCTACGGAAGCAATCTACTGTTAAATCTACTTATTTAAGTTTTGTTTATTCATATATTTTTATTTGTTATCCATTGATTTATACATTATTTAGTCATAGCGCACATATTCTTTCCTTGGCTGCTAACTAATTGATAAGCGAAAAGCAAATATATATCAACTATAAGAGCAAATTGAACACACACACATCAAGCAACAAGTTTATATCAGCAGATCGAATGAGTATAAATGCTAAACACATATATGTACTGCATAGTATGTATAGAGGAGAATGAAAATCTAACTTATTTAACTTTGAAAAATCAATCAATGTATGTACTAGTCTATACGTCGAGCAGCTGAGTGTTTCAGACCCCGAGAGGAGCAAAATATAGAGCAACTGAGTAAAACTCCCAATCAACTGAACGGAAAAAACGCAGTAATGTTTGATTTATTCATTTGCAAGCCACTACTACTACTCCTTCTATACTACCACTACCATTCGCAAGCGATCTCACTATAACGAATGAGGAGAGAATGTAACTGTTCTCGGAGAGAAAACCAAAATTAAACAGGCGTATAATGCTACAGGCACAATCAATATGTTGCATGGGATCAACTTAGAAAACTTTGAGAAAAACTAGCGAAACAAATACGAAATTTAGCAGAGTGAGAGATACAGATCGAGCGAGAGAGAGAGAGAGAGTGAAATGCTGTGTGCTAAAACTGCTTCAAATTTCGTTTCCAGTATGTTCGGGCTGTAGAGAGTGTAGAGAGCAAAAACAAAGCAATATAATATCGAGGGCCTAGCTAATGTGTACTTAGAGTGCATTTCTGTAATTCGTTCTGTTTTGTGTTTGCTGTTCACTACCTGTATTACTAACCTATGCCTACACCTATACCTATAACTCTATATGTATAACTGAATGAGCTTAAACTATGGTAAACCCTACGCCCCACACCCTAACCGACTCCAACTACTTATGTTCTTTACACGAAATGAATGTAACCTCATTGTTTGGAACAAAATGCGTAACTAAAACAAATCGTAGACGGATAATCAGTAACACATATACACTTAACAGCTGTATGTGTATAGGTATACATACATATATAGTATATAGAAATTAACAAATTAAACTGGCATACCAGCAGTCGACAGGTGTTCAAAGCTAAAAGAAACTACATATAATAGAAACGGAAGAAATATCAAATTTGCTACAAATCGTTCAAATTGTCAGCAGATAGTAATAAATTATATAATATATATATATACATAAATATAAATATAAACGAGTATGTTTTTAATCATAATTGGTGTCTAGTCTATGTTCAAGACTTTAAAAGCAACAAATTCTTGAAAATTTTCAACAAAACAAAAATAAAAAAAATTAGAAGAAACGATTTAGAAAGAATACAAAATAATATATATCGAACGATTAAATTTCTAGAAATTAATTAAGATGCTGAAAGTGCTGGCCATTTTCTTCCACATACCAACTACACACACAACCACACCCACACACACACATGCGTACACACAAACACATAAGACACACATATAGACACGCCATATTTTGTAAACTAATATCAAGCAAAGCTCAAAGAAAGCCGTGGAAAGGGCAGATGAAAATTCTAGAAACGCGCAAATGCAAACAAACTTTAAATAAAATAATGAAAACCTATTCGTACTTTAACTGTTGTGTTGTAATTATGCATAAAGCGTATTTATATTATGTGTATGTGTAATAGAAATACTAAAAACAAAAAACAAACAAAAATAAGAAGAACCGACAAAAGGAAAAAACAAATATATAAAATTGTAAAAAAACAACAAAAATTTGCAAGAAATTTCAAAGTTTAGACACCGGTAACAAATTGAAAGAAAAAACCTTGTTTCAATTAAGCGCCAAACAAGCTGCAAGGAATATAAAATCTTTAAGAAATTGTCTGCTTTCATTTTTAATTCTGTTTGCCATTAACACAATTATTGTTTAACTCTGTTCTTTATTCTTTGTACCAATGCCAAATCATTGAGTTGAATAACCAGCAGCTACATAATCGGAAAGGCATAGTAATGGCGAGTTTATTTATAAGATCTAGCGATTGGATACATTAAAAAAGAAAAACTTTATGTTCAAAAGTCCTCGTGGTCGCAAAGCATTAAAGAAAAACCAAACAATTGAAATAGATGCAAAAAACAAAAGCGAAACAGGAATGGAAAAATCCAAAAGAAGCAAACATGACGAATGAATACAAGTTTAATAAAAGCGATAAAACAAAAGCACAAGTTTTTTTTTATTTAAACAGAACTACGAAAAGGTGGAAGGGCTTCAATTTCGACTGAACTTCTTTCCATACCAGGCTGAACCTATCAGCTATCGGAGCTGCCATTTCTTCGATGAAAAAGAGTTGTAGGGGGAAAACCTTTGAATTTATCATTTTTATTCACTTAAAAACGTAGCTCCAAATACACTTATAATTTTACGGTGTTTAATATATGTATTATCTTTAAATGTACGTGTGTAAGTTAACGTACCCAATTCCATTGAGCTCTTATACGAGTTGTAAACAATCTTTGGTTTTCCAAAACGAAAACAATTTCAATCTTGGGCCTCCGCCTAATTGATTTCTAAGATGTACAATCTCAAGCGCCCCCGCCGCAATCCCATTCTTTGACACTCGCCTAAATGGAAAACCAATGTTTGCCCACACCCGGCTTCTCATAAACAATCTCACTCCCGGCTTTCTGCAGATCCTGCACTTTAGGCCTTTTACAGTTCTCTCTTTGGATGACGAAATCTAATACTCGGGATGGCGAAATCAATTGAAATGTTTATAGAAAAACGATTCCCGAAAGGGATCAACGATGCAAAGATCAGAAAGTTCAAATCAGTCTTGATCCAGCAGCGACACCGCAAAGTCTAGCTAAATATTAAGATCGCGCAATCCCTTGGCCCGGAATTCCTTTGTGACCCTCTACTTAAATCTATATCAGTGAAGTTCGAAGTAAAATAAAAACTTTTTAAAAACACAATCCGCTACCGCAGTTGTTTAATTGGCGCCCAACGTGGGGCGACGTTGTCTAAAAAGCACCGAATGATAAAAGTGTTGCGTCGTGCCGAAACCCGAAGGACAATTAATTAATGGAATAAATCCTTCAAAATTAAAAACGCGGAGTGACTGTGTGATATAGATAAAAAAAAGTGAGATAAAAAGGAAACAAACCGGAGCTTAGGGTGTGCAAAAACAAATACAAATACAAATACAAATACAAATACAAATACAAATACAAATACAACGCAAAATACAAATAAAACAAAAAGCTAATCAAGGCAATTCGTAAATACAAAAAAAACCAAAGAAACCCAAAGTTTTTAAAAAAACAAAACCAACAAAACCGACAAAACCAAAATACAAAGAAAGTGAAACGATCTGCCAAACTAAGAAGGACGACCCCTACCGGATATTTCGTGAGCAAGAGTTGTATTAATAAATATATAAGTTCAATTAGGATATATAAGATTATAAAAACTAACATATAAGAAAAATTAAAAGTGGATCAGCTAACTTTAGATTTTGAAAAACTAAAAATGATTAACTCTCAAGCAAGGACCGATCTCACAGCAGATCTGGTCAAACAATTGATAGCACTTCAAATTTCACAAGTACAAGAGCAAATTGTAAATTTAAAACAACAAATAGAAACTAAATCCGATCAGGTATCGGATTATCAGGCAGAAACAATAGACGAGACAATAAGAGACGACACCACATTGAAGGTAATAGAATCCCTACCAATTTTTAATGGTGGATTAAACCAATATGTAGGATGGAGGGAAGCTGCAGAAACTGCAGTGAAGTTATATAAGAAAGGAAGTAAGCAATATTATATTGCATTAACAATTTTGAGAAACAAAATAACAGGACCAGCACATGACGCACTGACCAACCACGGGACAGTTCTAAATTTTGATGCCATACTTTCACGGCTTGACTTTGTTTACAGTGACAAGAGACCTATTTACATAATAGAACAGGAATTAAGCGTTCTCCGACAAGGGAACCTTTCAATTATAGATTTCTATAACGAGGTTAACAAGAAAATGACCTTGTTAATAAATAAGACAATAATGACTCACGGAAAGGACAGTGAGATCACCAAGGAATCAAATAAAAAAATTAGAGACAATGCCTTACGCATTTTTGTCACTGGCCTAAACGGCGGCATTGCTGAAATCCTATTTTCATTGAATCCCCCAGATTTACCGAATGCCTTAGCAAAGGTACAGGAATTGCAATCTAATAACATTCGGGCCCAATTTGCCTACCAATTCAGCGGTCCCAGAAATTCAGGGAATAATAATTTTAATACCTTAAGATTCAACCAACGACAACCTAGGACTAACAGTTCACCATTCGACCAAAAAAGGGATTTGCAGAGGAATAACATGTCTTGGGGACAACCCTATTTCTTGGGTAATAGACAACAAAATCAGGCCCCAGAACCAATGGAGGTAGACGAATCTATACAAATCCGGAACCGACAGAACAGCAATCAATTCAGGGGAAATAATAACAATAGAAATTATCGGGAGAATACTAACGGTTATTTTAGGAGAAATAATAACAATTATAGCCAAGCCCAGCATTTTAGGGCAAACGTAGTCCCGAATAATCAGTCTAACGACAATCCAGCGCAGAAACGAAAACTAAACGAAATGTCGGAACAACCGGCTAATAAAGCAATGAGGATAAATAACATTGAGGAGGATCATTTTTTAGATCAGCCCCCGAAGTAGGTCTGCCCTACCTAAAAAGAGTAGACAAAAAAATAAACAGAGAATTAAAAGTTTTGATAGATACGGGAGCAACTTCCTGTTATATAAAAAAAGGAATTTACGACAATAAAAATGAATTACCAATCTATAAGAAAGTTGCTACAGTGAATGGGTTTTCAATAATTAAATATTTCCATAATATAACAATTTTCAACACAAAGCAAGTGTTTTATGAAATAGATGGAATGGAGGCAGATTTACTAATAGGATTTAACCTATTAAAGAAAATCGGAGCGGTTATTGATACAGGAAAGGGGACTTTAAGTTATAAAGACAATGAGGAGAAACTAATATATGACGAGGTCCTTTCTTTAAACAAATTAACCTTTATAGAAGGAAAAACCATCCTTCCGTTGAAGGAATATATAATAAAAAAATATTTTGAAGAAGAAAAAGAAATGAAAAGCGATTCAGTAAAGGTAGAAGGAAGTTTATATAGCTTGGGATCAAAAAATCCTGAGCACGCCGACGAAGAATTATCCGTCAATAGTTTGGGATTCAAATATCCTGAGCCCGCCGTCGTTGAATTATCCGACATCCAAAGTTTTAATAGTTTGGGATTAAAATATCCTGAGCACGCCGTCGTTGAATTATCCGACACTAAAAGTTCGAATAGTTTGGGATTAAAGAATCCTGAACACGCCGTCGTTGAATTATCCGACAATAAACAATTTAAAAGTTTGGGATGCAAAAATCCTGAACGCGCCGTCGTAGAAATATCCGACATTCAAAATTATGCAAATTCTGAATTGAAAAAAATGAAATTGTATAACACAATAACCTACAAAGAGGACAATTTAGAAAATCTCAGAGAGAAAATGGTATCTATCATCGAAGAAGACCATGCCAATATAAATTTACAGTTACCGTTCAGAACGGATATAAAAGGAGAGATTAACACTGAACACGATAGACCGGTATATGGCAAGCAGTATCCATACGCTTATTCGGTTAACGATTTCGTTAATAACGAAATAAGTAAAATGTTAGATGAAGGTATAATCAGACCTAGTAAAAGCCCATATAATTCACCGGTAATAGTAGTACCAAAGAAGGGAGTAAATGAGGACGGAACTCCTAAGCATAGATTAGTAATAGACTTTAAGAAACTTAATGAAAACACTATACCGGATAGATACCCTATGCAAGATCCTTCAGTAATCCTTGCCAATTTAGGTAAAGCGAAATATTTCTCGGCCATTGACTTAGAGTCAGGTTTCTATCAGATTTTAATGAGGGAATCAGATATTGAAAAAACATCTTTTTCCATAAATAACGGCAAATATGAATTTCTAAGAATGCCTATGGGATTGACGAACGCTCCCAGAATTTTCCAAAGGGCAATGGACGATATACTTAGAGAACAAGTTGGGAAAACTTGTCACGTTTATATGGACGATATAATAATATTTTCAAAAACTATAGAACAACATTATAAAGATCTAATTCATATAATTCAGATATTGCAAAACGCTAACATGAAAATTTCACTTGAAAAGTCTAAATTCTTTCAATTGGAAACCAAATTTCTGGGATACATTGTTTCCCAAAATATCATTAAAACAGATCCAGACAAAATCTCCACAATACAAAACTATCCAATTCCTAAAAATATCAGAGAGCTACGTAGCTTCTTAGGACTAACAGGGTATTACAGAAAATTTGTCCGAAATTATGCCACAATTGCCAAACCTTTAACAAAATATCTGAGCGGAGTAAATGGGAAAGTTTCACGAAGGGCATCCAAGAAAGCATTAATACAGCTGGATGAACCAGCAATTGGAGCATTTAATAATTTAAAGGACAGTTTAATAGCACATATTGAATTAGTACAACCAGATTACAATAAAAAATTCACATTAACCACAGATGCATCGGACATAGCAATAGGTGCAGTTTTGTCGCAAGATGGGAATCCCATAACATTTATTTCTAAAACTTTAAGTAAAACCGAGCAATTATATGCTACTAATAAAAAAGAATTATTAGCTATTGTATGGGCATTAAAAAATTTGCGAAATTATTTATACGGAGTGAGTGGAATTGAAATACATACAGATCACCAACCTTTGTCCTTTGCAATGTCGCAAAAAAATCCAAATGTTGAAATGAAACGTTGGTATTACTTCATAGAAAGTTTCACACCAAAAATCATTTATAAGCCAGGCTCAACTAACGTAGTAGCGGACGCGTTATCTCGGATTAAAATAAATCATATGACAGATAGTGATGTCGACCAGACAGAATCAGAATCAGACATAAATACTCAGCATTCAGCAGAGAGTAGTTTCGAAAACGTCATTCAAGAGACTAGCAAGCCTCTAAACCAATTTAAACAGCAGCTACTATTAGCGCAAGGGAGATTCACAGTTCATGAGTTAGTAAGAGTTTATGAAAATACCCGACATATTATTGAATTTGATACGGTTGACAATCTGCTAATCATTTTAAAAGAATTTATTCAGCCTCACTTAACCACAGGAATACACTGCACTTTAGAAGATTTATACCTTATCCAAAATAAGCTAAAGGAAAACTTCATAAATAAATTTCTCTTCACAAGAAAGTTCCTCCAAGATGTAGTAAATTCAGAAGATAAAGCTATAATTATAGAAGAAACACATTGCAGAGCCCATAGAGGACTAGACGAAAATTACAAACAAATAACTAAGCTGTATTATTGGCCAAACCTGCACAAAAAATTAAAAGAATATATAAAAAATTGTGAGATCTGTAACAAAAACAAATATCGGAGACACCCTGTAAAAATTCCAATTGGGGAAGCTCCCATTCCAGCAAAAGAAGGAGATCAATTACACTTAGACATATACTATGCCCAAAACCTAACATTCATAACTTGTATAGATTCTTATTCCAAATACTTGGTGGTCAAGGAAATTCAAAGTAAATTAAACATTGAAAATAAGGTAATGGAAATTTTACAACACTTTCCGTTAGCAACATCATTAATGACTGACAACGAACCAAGCTTTACTTCAGCACAATTTAGATCATTCATACAAAGAAGTAACTTAACTATTTATTATGCTGATCCCAGACACAGCACCTCAAATGGTCAGGTAGAAAGGGTACATTCCACACTAACAGAAATAGCGCGGTGCATCAAGGATGAACTAAATCTAACAGATTATTCAGAAATAATAATAAGGGCGGCACTGAAATATAACCTGACGATACATTCAACGACCAATCAAATGCCATATGACATATTGTATAACAAAATAGAACACAAACATAATCCAATATTACTTAAGGAAGCTCAGACCAAAATGCTTAAGATACATAACAAAGATAGAAGAGAAAAAGATTATAAAATAGGAGAAGTAGTCTATGAAAAGAAATTCGGGGAAAGAAATAAACTTCAATCCCGATACAAAAAGCAGGTAGTTAAGGAAAATCGACCGAATAAAATTATAATCAACAATAGAAACAGAATTATACATAAAGATAACATCAAATATTAAATATTTTTTCCAGAAAATGTATGCGAATATACTAATACTGACTTTTGTTATATTGACGACTGCGGAAGTAATTGACTATACGCATAGTGACTATCTATTGCTCAAAGACGACAGAGACGTTTACACTTATGAAACATACGCTGAACTTTTCCATATTACTAATTTGAGTTTTTATAGAGAGATAATTGATAAAGAATCCAAATATGTCAACAAATCAATTAATTCAGACGATGAGTGGGAAATATCAATGGACTTAAGTCTATTAAAATTAATGATTTCAGAATTAGTTCCAAAACGGAAAGAAAGGGGAATAAATGAATTAGGTACCATTTGGAAATGGATAGCAGGCAGCCCTGATCATGACGACTTTTTGAAAATACAAAATAAAGTAAATGAATTAACTGAAAATAATAATAAACAATTTGTAATAAATTCCAAATTTTTCAAAGAAATTGAATTGCTATCAAATTCATTAAAGAATGTCATCTTCAATGAAGAAACGATACTGAGAAAGCATCGTTTAAAATTAATAACTTTTGACCTACTAAATTTAGTTGATACCATAACCCTCTTAAAAGTAAACATTTTCAATACAAAAATTTTAAATAAAAACGAAATAGAGGACATTTATAAGCATGAAAAACATAATGTTGAACTGTCTGATCTGTTGGACATTGCAACGGTTAAAATAATTCGAAATGCAGATTTAATAATCATTTACATAAAATATCCTCAAATTAAAGATATTTGCAAGTTTTACCATGCAAGAGCCATCTCACAAAATGATGGAATGTTAGTTATAAGTGAAAAAGTTTGTGAATGTAAGGAGAAATACTATTTAATGAATAATTTTAAAAGTGAAACTTTTAACAATTACGCACAAATAAATTTAAAGAGTACCTGTTTCACCAATTTACTTAATGGCTTTAAAGCCAACTGCACTAAAAAAAGGGAAAAAAAACAAAGAAATAGACATCATTCAGGATGGTGCCATATTAGTTTCAGGCAAAAATATCGTAGACAATACTACTTTGTTAGGATCGTATCTCCTTATATTCAACAACACAATTGTAATAAATAATATAAGCCACATAAATGATAAGGGTAAAATTCTAAAATATATATCGCATCATAGATATAGCGATTTTGAATTAGTTGATTATATACAATCAAATGATAAGCAATTTTCTTTTGATAATGTTAATATTTTAAATCCCCTTATAACATTAGGTAATACGGCCTTACCATTAACAACATTATTTTTAATCATTTTGATATTGTTAATGTTATTTTACTTCTGCTATAAATTAACCAAATTTGTACTTATTAAATCAATAAGAATACCGTCAGAAGAAATAGTGGAAAGCAACATTCAAATACTGTCAGAAGAAATTAGAGCTCTATCAGAACTTCAAAATGTATCGGGACGAAACATTTAAGAATGGGGGGAGTTAACGTACCCAATTCCATTGAGCTCTTATACGAGTTGTAAACAATCTTTGGTTTTCCAAAACGAAAACAATTTCAATCTTGGGCCTCCGCCTAATTGATTTCTAAGATGTACAATCTCAAGCGCCCCCGCCGCAATCCCATTCTTTGACACTCGCCTAAATGGAAAACCAATGTTTGCCCACACCCGGCTTCTCATAAACAATCTCACTCCCGGCTTTCTGCAGATCCTGCACTTTAGGCCTTTTACAGTTCTCTCTTTGGATGACGAAATCTAATACTCGGGATGGCGAAATCAATTGAAATGTTTATAGAAAAACGATTCCCGAAAGGGATCAACGATGCAAAGATCAGAAAGTTCAAATCAGTCTTGATCCAGCAGCGACACCGCAAAGTCTAGCTAAATATTAAGATCGCGCAATCCCTTGGCCCGGAATTCCTTTGTGACCCTCTACTTAAATCTATATCAGTGAAGTTCGAAGTAAAATAAAAACTTTTTAAAAACACAATCCGCTACCGCAGTTGTTTAATTTGTATGTGTATCCTTTATAATTATGTTTATAGAAACTCATTTATCGGAGCCACTCGCTGACACTCTCCACCGACAATGCACGAATGGTAAGAGGTGGTGCGATTTGTTTCGCCAATTACAATAGATTCGGATTCGGTTGGTCCAGGTGCACCAGCCTAGTCCCAAGTTTCAATGTGAATGGTATTTAGTATTACAATCCATGGCTAAAAGCGATGATGGTATCGGTCATGTTTTGGAACTGCTATTGGATTTTGTATGTAGACTGAATGTATCTCTGAATTCCATGACGTTGTTTTTTTTTGCCGCGAATGTAATTTGCTTGCTTTATCGGGGTTTTACGGGGAAAAATTCATTTAAAAAATTGGGTTTTCTTTTTGTGTTTTTTGTTGTTGTTTAGCAGTGTAAAAACTAGAAATCTAACTGTAAAGATCATCATCGCCATTGTCGCCTGGCGAATTTACTGGCATATTGGTGCCGGACCCTGAGGTGTTGCCGGTTTGACCGGGGAATCTGCCACAGAGAGAGGGAGGGTTTTCGAGTTGGAAATCGTTTCGGAAGGCAATGCGGTATGTCAGTGTTGGCACTCACCTGAAGTTCTGTCCGAATCCACGGGACTGCTGCAAGGTCTGAGCAAACATCTCGTATTTCCTGATGTCGTTGTCCGACACAGAGCGGCGAGCATACTTCATGGCCTCCTCAAAGTGGGCGCTGGTGATCTCCGGCACTGGATCCTCCTCATCCATCTGTGGAGCAACAATATACCGATATAGAACAGAATAGGGATGGATATTTATGGAGATGCTGGTCACTTACATCCATTGCCGCGTTCTGGTTCTCGGCGCGGTCCTTCTCGCGCCGAATCTCAGCCTCGATGGCCTGTCGAATGGCCAGCTTACAGGCCCGCTGGCAGATCTCGGTCAAATCGGCACCCGAGAAGCCCTGTGTCACCTTGGCAATGTAGGTGAGGTCGACCTCCTTGGCCAGCGGCGACTTGCGCAAGTTGGCCTTCAGAATGGCCTCGCGCGACTTGTCATCGGGCAATGGAATATAGATGAGCTGATCGAGACGACCGGGACGCAGAATGGCCGGATCAATGATGTCGGGTCGATTGGTGGCTCCAATTATAAAGACGTTCTTCTTGGCTCCCATGCCGTCCATTTCGGTGAGGATCTGATTAATCACACGATCGGCAGCGCCGCCAGCATCGCCCACATTACCGCCACGGGCCTTGGCAATCGAATCGAGCTCGTCGAAGAAGAGCACACAAGGGGCAGCCGAGCGGGCCTTGTCGAAGATGTCGCGCACGTTGGCCTCAGACTCGCCGAACCACATGGTCAGCAGCTCGGGCCCCTTGACGGAGATGAAGTTTGCCTGGCACTCGTTGGCAATGGCCTTGGCCAGCAAAGTCTTACCGCAACCGGGCGGGCCGTAGAAGAGAACGCCGCGGCTTGGCTGCATGCCAAACTTGAGGAACTTGTCGGGATGCTCGACTGGGTACTGGACCAGCTCCTGCAGCTCCTTCTTGACGCTCTCGAGGCCACCGATGTCGGTCCAGGTGGTGTTGGGCACCTCCACCACGGTCTCGCGCAGAGCCGATGGACTGGACTTGGTCATGGCGTAGCGGAAGTTCTCCATAGTCACAGCCAGAGATGCCAGCACTTCGGCATCAATCTTGTCATCCTCCAGATCAATGAGATCCATCTTCTCGCGGATTTGCTGAAGAGCAGCCTCCGAGCACAGCGAAGCCAGATCGGCACCCACATGACCATGGGTCTCTGCCGCAATCTGCTCCAAATCGACATCCTCGTGCAGTTTCATGTTCTTGGTGTGGATACGCAGCACCTCCAGACGGCCGGTCGCGTCGGGAATACCAATGTCAATCTCACGATCGAAGCGTCCGAACCGACGCAGAGCGGGGTCAATGGAATTGGGCCTGTTGGTGGCGGCCATCACGATCAGGTGAGAGCTCTTCTTCATGCCGTCCATCAGGGTGAGCAACTGGGAGACGATGCGACGCTCCACCTCACCGTGGGTCTTGTCACGCTTCGGGGCAATGGCGTCGATCTCGTCAATGAAGATGATAGCCGGAGAGTTCTTCTCGGCCTCCTCGAATGCCTTGCGCAGATTCGACTCGGACTCACCGGCCAGCTTGGACATAATCTCCGGCCCGTTGATCAGGAAGAAGAAAGCACCCGTCTCGTTGGCCACGGCGCGGGCAATCAGAGTCTTGCCGGTACCGGGTGGGCCGTACATGAGGATGCCACGCGGCGGCTTCACACCGATAGCCTTGAAGAGCGACGGATGGCGCAGAGGCAGCTCCACCATCTCCTTAATCTGGGCCAGCTGCTTGCGGCAACCGCCAATGTCATCGTAGCCCACCGCATTGAGGGACTCCTCCTCCTCCTCACGCTTGATCGGGTCGCCATCGCAGAAGATGACCGTCTCGGGCGCCACAATGCAGTACGGCTCGGGATCGGTCAGCACCACCTTGAACTCAATGGGACGCATAGCAGCGCGAACAATGAAGTTATCCCCCATGTGGATGGGCCGATAGGCCTCCAAGAAGTACGGCTTCAGATAGATCTCGAAGAGATTGCCCGTGACGCCTTCGGTGGTGTCGTCAATGGGCAAGATGCGGACTCGTTTCCCGTACTTTACATCCGGGCACGACTGCACCGAGACCACGTCCGACAGATGCACACACAGATTGTTTCGCACCACGCGATTCATGCGGATCTTCTCGTCGGGACAGGTGTCGTCAGAGAGCACAATGCACACGGTCTCCTTGCGACGCTTACCCTTCAGGATCACGGTGTCGCCGCGGAAAAGCTGCAGCTCGTCCATTTTCGCCTGTCAATGAAAGGGGTGGCGGGGAAAGGGGAGAGAGCCAGAGCATTGTAGTACAAAGGTCAAATGTTGAGGTTTCAGTTGATGAGACGTTGATGACGTGGCCCAGGGATGACGACGACTTACCTGCGAAAGCGACACAACGGAGTTGTCGTCATTCTGAGCCTCCTCAACGATCAGGCGATTGGGCCGATCCTTTCGCTTCAAAATCGCCGTTGCGAGATCATCGCTGTGAGGGGAAAGAGTAAGGGAAACAAGAAATTTAGCAAACACGGTTTTCTCGAGCGTGGTAATTCTCTGTCGCACATTTTAGAATGAGAGGTTTTCGGATTTGATATTGTGTTGCCCCCACTGCCCCCAGCCTCAGTCCACGGCGATTGTGACGATGACGGAGCATCTTTCCTAGTTGCATCCTCATCGGGATCCATGGAATTATTTGCGTTGTTGCTACCCTCGTTCTTGCTATATTTTCCAGCGCCAAAGAGCGGACGAGGATCATTATTCCCTCCCGACATGAGCGCGCTTTTATTCGATCCCTAGGCTGATCTTTTAGTAGTAAACTCCGACGAATGATAAGAATGATTATGATTTCCTGGCATACTAGGATATCATTTTATTCCCTATAATACTTTGTTGAGCAAATCAGAAATTCGATAGGGTCAGATCCATTTTTTATTCGAGAACAGTCTTTTCCGTCTCCCCTCCCTCCCCACACGCATAAAAGCACGCTGACGCACCATCATCCATATGGACTCTGCAGCATTTGCAGAGTCCGGAATAACAAGGAAAACAAAGAAACCAAAGGGCGGCCAGCCATACCCATGCCACCGACAACAACAATCGCAGCAGACAGCAAATGGCGATTTTCTTAGCATTGGCCTAGTTTCGCAACAGAGTACAAGACTAAATACATATGTAAGTAAGTACATAAGTTTGTTTTAGCCATGATATGTCTGTTTCTTTGAAAGAAAACCCCTCACGGCTCGTGGGAGAAGTCTCCAATTGCATTTTGCAACTTTCCTTCGCATATGTACATATGTGGCCTTTGCGTACTTTTTTCCGTCAGGCCAATGACTGCGCGAAATTGAAGCGCTGTCTCAGCGAATGGCCAGCCAGCGCTCTTTTGTCGGCATTCATTTTGAGCGTTGCAAATTTGCAGTTTATACACTTACCCCTTGGAGTCTGCCATGTTAAACTGTTTGTGGATTAACTGTGCAACTTAAATTTATAAAATTCGGGACTTCAACCTATTTAATTGCGCTTCAAATGACCAAAACTTTCTTAAAAAACCACCAAATTTTCGTGCAAGTGAGTTGCCTGCAGTGTGACCAGATGATGTATCGTTAAAATATACCGTCCGACCCTCAGAAATATACCAAAATATACCGTCTCACCTAAAAAATATTCCGTAAATATATCGTCGGCTTAATTTGGACCTAAAAAATACCGAAAACTTTCTTAAAAACCACCAAATTTTCGTGCAATTGAGTTGTCTGCAGTGTGACCAGAAAATATATCGTTAAAATATACCGTCCGACCCCCAGAAATATACCAAAATATACAGTCTCACTTAAAAAATATACCATAAATATGTCGTCTGCTCAATTTTTACCTAAAAAATACCGAAAACTTTCTTAAAACCACCAAATTTTCGTGCAAATGTCTTGCGAGACCTGCCATTGTCGTGTCGGCGTTGGCCGTTATGATACCAGGCTGGCAGCCGACGAAAAAGTGCTGATTATAGACTATTCTGACGACCATTGACCATCAACACTAACCATACAGTATATAGATGTGCCAGTTCATACAACGAAAGTGTCACACACCGGCTTGCGCTATCCGTACCCCAGAGTGACGTCATCATGAGAGAGAGAGCGCAGAGAGAACATCTTTGCATGTGTTAGTACACACGCAATATGTTTCGACAAAAATATGTGATTGTATGTTTTTTCAGATTTTTTGAACTCTCTCAGGTCTGATCTGTTTTGCCACCAGCATGTTTTAGTGTATGGGTGCCCATGCATTCTCACGTACTTTGCGTGTGTGTGTTTACTATTGCTGGCCGCTAGAACTGAAATTTGAGTTTGGTTCTTGTTTCGGGTCTTTTGATGGACTGACCTACCGCCACAAAATAAATGAAGAATGGGCAGGGGGTGGGGGTATGGTACACTAGGGCGCGGGAAACAAAATAAAAGCTGTTATTTGTTTGATTTATACCACAAAATATAAAATATTACAATAATATAATTACACATTTATTTCCTTATTTTAAACAGGTTGATTATAAATTATACAAATTATGCAAACGCCGTCGGTTCTCGACGTTTTTGTTTATTATAACTAAAACAATGATGTATCTAAATATACAATATAAGAAAATATATATATATACTTAAATAAATATGCATAAATATAAATGGAATTGGTTTTACATATATTTCAAATCAATTGTCAATCGCGCGCTTTCCGACGGGAATCTGCAAAGTACAAATTTAGTTTTCCAATTCCCTTTTTGCCTGTACTTCGTCTCTACCGCGACCCCGCTGCCCATCGGTTTCGTCTGTTCGGCAATTCTGGACTCTCGAGCCTCAGCACCGTCGAAGCGGTGGTCGCGGATCGCCGATGTCTTTGGAGCGGCACAGTGGGAAAATTCGATTGGAAAATTCTCTATTAGAATTTATCTAAAGCACTCATACAATTTTTTTACTATTTCGGCTGAGTCCCACTGTGCCGCGCCAAAGACATCAGCGACCACGCTGCCCTACGGTTTCAGCACGCAGACGATTCATATTTTGTTTTTGTATTCTTTCTCTCGAGACACACCGACTCGACGCTGACCGGGCAGCAGTAATTTTGAAAACCCTCATGCAATATACGAATGTAATAAACTTTAATATTTATGTGCATATGTATGTACATAAGATATTTTATAATTGAATTATTATAAAATTATAAAATTTATGGGTATTGTCCATGAGAGTATTCAAGGTGCGACCGGTATCTAAATTTGTACTTTGCAGATTCCCGTCGGAAAGCGCGCGATTGACAATTGATTTGAAATATATGTAAAACCAATTCCATTTATATTTATGCATATTTATTTAAGTATATATATATATTTTCTTATATTGTATATTTAGATACATCATTGTTTTAGTTATAATAAACAAAAACGTCGAGAACCGACGGCGTTTGCATAATTTGTATAATTTATAATCAACCTGTTTAAAATAAGGAAATAAATGTGTAATTATATTATTGTAATATTTTATATTTTGTGGTATAAATCAAACAAATAACAGATTTTATTTTGTTTCCCGCGCCCTAGTGTACCATACCCCCACCCCCTGCCCATTCTTCATTTATTTTGTGGCGGTAGGTCAGTCCATCAAAAGACCCGAAACAAGAACCAAACTCAAATTTCAGTTCTAGCGGCCAGCAATAGTAAACACACACACGCAAAGTACGTGAGAATGCATGGGCACCCATACACTAAAACATGCTGGTGGCAAAACAGATCAGACCTGAGAGAGTTCAAAAAATCTGAAAAAACATACAATCACATATTTTTGTCGAAACATATTGCGTGTGTACTAACACATGCAAAGATGTTCTCTCTGCGCTCTCTCTCTCATGATGACGTCACTCTGGGGTACGGATAGCGCAAGCCGGTGTGTGACACTTTCGTTGTATGAACTGGCACATCTATATACTGTATGGTTAGTGCCATCAACCATCCATTTCGGGGATGAGCGATATCGTGATATCGATAGATGTGTGTTTCGATAGGTAAAAACACGCACAACTAAAAATTTAAATTGAAAGTCTCGTTTTATGTACGGAAATATTTTTATTCCACGTTTTGTGCCTTACACTTGTATAAATACATATACATTGAATACAAAATATCCTTTGCTCCGCTGTGAGAGTGTGTGTGTAAAAACATTTTGCAAAAATTTGGTTAGCGCACAAAGTTATAAAGTATGTATATATGTTTGTGTGTAAGTGTAAAAATGTAATTTATAAACAAACTTCAAATGCATTTATATATTCAATCATTGGTTCGACGTATTCGATCGTTAATGGTTTGCAGTAATTGTTTGGAGAGTACAGAATTGTGTAATTTGGATATCTTTTTGGTTTTGATTTGGATACTTAGCCAGCATGCACGGACTGAAATGAAGAGAAAACAAGTGGAAATTAAACGAAAATCAACACAAAATCAAACAGGAAACCGAATTTGACATAGTTCTTGTCTCCAGGCTGCCATTCGTTTGCTACATTTTCTCTACCAAGTCTTTTGATTGCCATTTGTATAAGGTTTCTTTCTGCCGGCCGCTGCTGTTGCCATGCCGCTCGTCTCCTGCTGCTGCCGCCGGCTGCCCTTAGATAAATTCAGAATTGGAACGTACCCTAGATATATCCACGCCGGTCATGCTCTTAACCAGCTCTGGCACTTTGTTAACAATCTGCAAGATCTCGCCGGTCAGCTTAGCGGCACCGATGTCGCCCTGGCCGCTCGAAATCATCGTGATCTTCTTGGCCTGCGAGAGCGGGGCAGCCACCTCGGCGGCCACCTGTTGGGAATTGATATTGATTAATGAATGTCTCTGAAAATTCCTTATTTATAGTGCACTCCTCACCTTTGGCAGTGTGTCCAAGAGCATCTCCACCATGGCCGCCTCGCGGTACTCGCGGTAGGCCTCGGCCTTTTGGGCCATCTGCTCGGCCTCGGCCTTTGCCTTGGCTGCAATGGCGAATGCCTCTGCCTCCCCACGGATTTTGATCTACAGAGGAATGACAAATAAGGTTTGGTCTACTCGGGTGGAGTGCATCATGGATTGTGGTTTAACATTACCGATTCTGCCTCGGCTTCGGCTTCCATCACGACACGCTGCTTGTTGGCTTCGGCCAACTTCTCCATGCGGAACTTCTCGGCTTCGGCCGGGCGGCGAATGGTGGCCTCAAGCTCCCTCTCGCGACGCAGTATCTCCTGCTCTTGCACTGCAATCTCCTGTGTGCGCTCGATCACCTTGACCTGCATCTGCTCCTCCTTGATGCGCTGCTTGGTCTTGGCTGCCTGCAGCTCGTATGCCATCTCGGCTTCGGCCTTTTTGGTCTGCACCTCCACGTCGTAGGCGGCCTTCTTCAGCTCAAAGTCGCGCTGGGCCTTGGCGATGTCCGTGTCGTTAAGGAAGCGAGCAGCCATCCGCTGCTCCTCGGCAATGGCCTCCTTGATGTGGGCCTCGGCCCGTGCCTCAGCCTCGCCAATTCGAGCATCTCGCTTAACTTCGGCCGTGCGAGCCATGCCCAAAGAGCGCAAATAGCCCTGAAAAGGAACAAGAGCACAATGGTAAAAGCATTTATAAAACTTATACAAAGACACAGGGGCTGGCGTCCGGCAGTAGGGAGCAGAAATAGTCTACACAGCAGGCTATACGCACCTTTGAGTCGCCCTGTGTCGTGAACGTAATTCCAAATGGACATGCAAGAGATACGCATATACAAAAGGTTAATCGGGAGACAAATGAAGTGACGTGACTAAGTCTACTCTAATGGTTTGGTTAGTTCAACAAAGGATAAAGTGCGATTTAGCTAAGGGATTGTGTAACGCTAGGACCGCACCTCTTCGTCGCGCAGATCTTTGATGGTGTAAGAGACGACGGTGATGCCCATATTGGCCAAATCGCTAGAAGCCACCTCGAACACCTGCTTGCTGAACTTCTTGCGGTCCTTGTAGATTTCCTCCACCGTCATGGAGCCCATGATGGCCCGCTGGTGTCCCTCCAGTGTGACCAGGGCAATGTGGTTGATCTCCGCCTCTGTCTTGCCCAGAAACTGCTCGCAGGCAGTCAGCAGCATGTCCTCGTTCTGGCCCTGCACCTTCACCTGGGCAATGCCCGTCACCGAAATGGGCACACCCTGGCTAGTGTACACGCAGGGACTCTCCACCTGGAGCGTCATCGTGTTGAGTGAGATTCTACAGTGGTTTAGGAGTTTCGTCAGAGTCGAATCAAGAGCGTTTATATTTTTGTGCGATTTACTTACCGTTGCACCTGCTGGATGGAGGGCCAGACAAAGGCACGGCCGCCGGGCACCAGGAGCGGCTTCATGTAGCAGCATCCTGCAAGAGATTATACAAAATTCGGTTTGTTTACAAACAAAAAGAATCAAATCGTCGGCAACGCCGTTCGCCAATGCGCGCGCACGGCATCGGAGTGTTCTTCTTCTTCTTGGCATCACAAGTAGTTGTACATAAAAATCAATAAGCACTGACGTCATATGAGGGGTGGGGTGCGATTTATTTTTATTTTGAAATCTTTAGTCATTCCCAATTTGGCACTTTGATTGTTCACTGATTGTTTCAATTGGTATATGTTAGTTGTTATATTCACCCGAAACAACCAAAGCCTCGTTGGGGCCACAGGTCACAAATCCCCAGGTCATTTTAAGGAGCTCTATCAAACGGAGTCGAAGTCGGAGTTGTTTTCAGCCGCGCCTTCTATTTCCAGACAATTGTTAATAATTTTAGCTGTTTTCTCGTAGTTTGTAGTGCACTGTCCACAGGTTTTCTTCAATGTTTATCAGAGGGGGAGGACTTGTTCAAATATGTGCGTGAAAACTCCCCGTTATCGCGACCGGTTGGTTCCACTGAACCACTGACTCAAATAAACCTAGAACCTGAGTCAGTTCTTTATTTTTGTGATTGTTATCGGTGCGAGCAAAAAGGGGGGAAAATCTCAATCTCTGAGTAAGTGTATTTATTACGCTAGTAAACTTCAAATAAACTAGAGACAATACATTATAATTGGGAGCTTAAGATACTTGTAAATACGTGTAAATTATTTAAACTGAATGTACCCGGGGACATTACTTTGGTACGGTACACATACATATATGAACTGAAGAACTGAGGACATTATGCACATTTATAACTAGTACTAGTACGAGAGAAGAGTCTGTCTTAAGTGCTAATCAAAGTACGTTGAAACAGTCGCATGGAGAGAGTGGTTATATCCTCAATGGCCAGACGAGGTGCTGTCCGTGAAGTACGGATGCTGCATGGCAGCCTCGGCACTGATCCGTTGATTGGGACGGCAGACGAGCAGCTTCTGCAGAAGATCGCGACCCTTTGAATTGAGTCTCGGCACCAGTTGGCTCCACGAAGTTATGGCTGGGAAGGCTGCGGACGGGAAAAGCGTCAGTTATTGCACAAAATACGATGGAAGCCACACGGAATACTCACATGGAAGCGCAACGTAGTCGGAGAGATGGGACACACCGGGCCAAGAGTCCTCGTTGGGTGTGCCGAGCACACGGAATATCTTCATTAGCTGATCGAGCACATCGGAGCCGGGGAACAGCGGACGCCCGGCATCGGCCAGCTCCGCCAGAATGCAGCCAGCCGACCACATGTCAATGCTTGTCGTGTATAGTTTGGCCCCGAAAAGAACGTCCGGAGGACGATACCACAGCGTGACCACCTCAGCCGAGTAGCACTTCACGGGGATGCCGAACGCTCGGGCCAGGCCAAAGTCGGCCAGTTTCAACTCGCCATTCTTGTTGATTAGTAGGTTCTGCGGCTTCAGATCGCGATGCAGCACGTTGTGGCTAAAATAAAGTGACGTGAGAACGACAGGACTGGGGGTATCTCTACACCACCCACCTGTGACAAAAGGCCAGGCCACGCAACAACTGGAGCATAAAGCTGCGACACACAGCCATATCGATTTCTCCGTTCAGGCTGTCGAAGTACTTCTTCAGATCCTGGTCGCAGTGCTCGAAAACGAGGGTCAGCTTCTTATCCGAGTGGAGGACATCTATCAGTCTGACGATGTTCTTGTGCTTCAGTTCCTGTGGGTGCAAAGAGATTCAGTTTCGAGTCTCGCAAGGCCACAGCAAAAAATACCTTCAGCAAGCAGATCTCCCTTAGGGCAGAGCTCGGCACACCCTCATCGTCCTCGTCCAAACGGACTCGTTTCAGGGCCACTATCTCCATTGTGTCGCGATTGCGCCCCTTGAAGACGGTGCCGTAGGTGCCCTCCCCGATCTTCTCCATCTTGTCGTACTTCTGCATCTTGTGCGATTGAATATTTGCCGAAGCCGTTCAACTGGGAAAACAATTTGCAAAACGGTGAGGATATGTGCAACTTTTTTGTTTTTGCTATCAATGGAACAGATGTTGGGGTTGCCACTCTGCTATTCTGCGCTTAACAGCACGCTCGCTGGTATCTAACGGAACTCTTGTCTGCGCCGTACAGCACTTTTTGACTGTTAACAGTGCATTGTTTAAATTTAAATTCAATAAATCATATTTTTAAATGTGATTCGTGCAGTTTCCAAGGAGAATGTGAGTACTAAACTAAGCAGCATAAATCTTAGTCTTACATGGCAAACGTTATTTACTAATAAGAATTTCCTTCTTCGTTTACTTTCAGTGAAAAATGGAATTTCTACCCGACGCTGATCTGATTTCGATCTTTGGTCTTCTGGACTTGAAATCCCAGCTGAACATGGCTAAAGTGCACTCTCGTTTCTACTCGCTAATGCCTTTAGTTTGGGGATCTAAAGTTTCCCTGTCACTGTTTGAATTGGAAATATCCAGCGGAGATCTGCGTCACTATCTATCCATAATCCGCACGAAATTACAAGTTTTACGGCTCAATATGATCAACCGGGAAAGCTTTGAAATACTTACCAGCTACGTTTTTCCGAATGCACACGACTTTCGATTCTCAACAGAGTCATTCCATTTAAAAGATGCGGACATTCTGATGATAATTAAAGCTTTTCCACAACTGAGGACATTCAGTCCCGTTGGCCATTTTACAGGAAAATACTTTGCTTACATTCCGCATCTGGAGAACCTCAGAATAACCTACTGCGGTGGATTCGAGGGTAATAATCTAGTGCATATAATGCAAGCAAAACAGTTGAAAACCCTCAATCTGGACCTATTTGGCTGTGACGAAGACATCCTCGATATAGATTTACCCACTGATGGTATGAAAAGTATAGAGGTTCTGATATGTGACGAGGAGGAATTCAGTATATGGTTTATGAATAATTTGAAGCATCTTAAAAACCTAAAACAGCTTACAATCCGTGGAAAAAATAATCCCAGTAAGCTGCTCGATATCGCCGAAAAGTTGAAGGCTGTAGGTCGCCACAGATTAAAACAACTGGAAGTACACAACGCTTGCAATTCATATTTTGATGCTGAACGCCTTCAGTTGGATGTTGAAACATTCGTATTGAATTACGTTAAAAATCTGTTTCCTTCAAGGTGTAATATTACGCATCCCTTTCGCCACATCAAGCGTTTGCTCTTCTATTCGTGCAATATAGAAGATGCGGACTGCTTTGGACATTTCCTTCAACTCTGCAGGCACGTTGATGTGATTGCATTTGAAGACTGCAGCTTCGGATTTCAGCACTACACATTCTCAGCACCGCGAATCGCCCGGCATCGTGCAACAGCCCTCAACATGTATCTAGAAGGAACTACGTTTGTGAAACACTTCGAGGACGGTGCCCCGATGACGTGGAGCGTCGAGGGCGAAGACAGGTTGTTCAAGCTGCACCTAACTAAATCGAAAATCCACTGCGTTGGCCAGCGCAACATATCCATTAACTTTTATCCTGCTGAGACAGAAATATAAACCAGAAGTCTGCTCACATATCGCGCGCACTGTGCAAGTGGGCTGGTTCCACTCCACGACCCATCGAAGTGTTGTGTCATCTATTCACTCGCAGGGGAATTTGGCTGATTTTTGTTTGTTTTAGTTTTAGTTTTCACAATTGGGGCAATGCCTGATAGCGGTGTCGTCAGCGAGTACTGATATATGTACATAGCGTAACCTTATCGAACGGCGATAAAAGCCGACTGCCAACAAGAGGGTTTACCTTAGCCCTATATATTGCCATAAAAATGAATGAAACTTGTTTCTAATGACACATGCGGAATACCATCAAAAGCCTGCATATATTTAGGATATACTTATGGATGCACTGATGTTTATAGACATAGCCTGAGCGTCATGGTCGATTCAAAAAGCTAAAGAAAATACATTGCGCACTTTAAGTTTTCAAAAGCAATTTTCGTTTATAAATTAAAAAGGAACTTGAAACTTAGAGCAACACGCCGAGTCGTAAAATTAGACAATAGGATAGCTCTCTCAAGGAACGACTAGGTTCTGCCGTGAAATACTTGTCGGTGGTGCAGTATCTGGCGAGGGGGATGCATCAATACCGGTGTTCGGGGACCTCGTCTCCTGCCTTGGACGCTTCCTCAGCAATTGGGTCTCGAGTCGAGCCACCGGCGCCTCAACGAACAGATACATCAATGTGGAGACGCACAACGTTATACCAAAGTCCGACCAGAAACGAAGGATCTGCAAGGGAGAATCCAATTGGAAATGCTCGAAAAACAATGGCGTATTACCCAGTGACTTACTGCGTCGTAGTTGGAAAAATGCAGACTTGTCTTGCTGCGTGCCACGTTGACCGTCTCCACCATCAGGTGCCAGATGTACAGGCAGTAGGATAGCCTGGAAAGGGGCTGCCAGAAGGACCAGCTGAGCAGGCTGTTAACGACGGGCGCCACCCCATTCTGGCACGCCCATATAAGCCAGCACAGACTCAGGGGCCACGCGATGCGGCCGCAGCACAGATAGAAGGCGCCAGCCAGCGGTGAGATCTCGTTCGCACCGGACTGCGTGTACGGATAGACGGCAAAGATCACAGTCGCAAGCAGACTGAGAGCAAGTATCCATAACACCAATGCCAGCCACTTGGAGAGGCGATGCCGGCGACCGCCCTGGCTGTGCAGATAGTAGCCGAAGAGCAGACCGATCAGCCAGGGCATGGCCCGGGCATGTGTCGTATAGTAAATAAGTCGCATCTGCGGACTGTCCTCCCCCAGGTTGCTGTGGTTAAAAAGAGGCTTTAGACCTCGGCCACTTCCCGACCAGAGCCCCAATGAGACTCACCCGTTGCGGCTAAAGACCTGCAGCTCGTTCAGCATGATAATGCTGAAGAGGCAGGCGAAAAGCAGAAGGATGAGCAGAATGATAGCGCCGGCAGCCTTTCTACCCCACTTGTAGAGCGCGATCAGGAGGAGGGGCGAAATGACGTATAGCTGCATGTCGACGGCTAAATACCAGGAGTGGCCTAGGCACTGCAATGGAGGCGAAATAGTCAATACAGAAACGTTGGGGAGAGGGGGTGCCGGCTACCATCCGTCCAGGAGCGGCGTAGTTCTGCACGTAGAGCAAAGTGGCCCACCAGGTGTCACTGCAGAGCTGCGAGGAGGCTGTGAACTGTTTCCAGAGTGGTCCGCTATCCAGGCGTGGAAAGAGCGTCATGAAGAAGAGGACTGCCAAAGCCAGGACGGGGGTCAGACGCACCACACGGTGGAGGTACATAAGCGGAACATGAAGCCGTCCTGATGTTCTGAAAGGGCATTACCGAATATATATACTATTAAGTCTTCGCCAGCACGAGTAACACACCTCTCCAGCTCTCGTAAGGTGCTCATCACCAGCAGCAGGCCGCTGAGCAGAAAGAACGTGTCCACCGAGATGGTACCGCTCTGCAGCACCATGGAGTAGGGAGTCTGGGCCCAGGCAATGATTTCGTACGCGTTCACATTGGGCGCCAGCAGCAGGAACATGTATCCATGGCCGAGTATAATCCAGATTATCGTCAGGCAGCGAATGCCGTGAAGGCATGGTATCACATGCTGCGATACCGTGCTTGAGATCTTCCACAGCTGGGGTAGGTTCTGTCGCAGCGAGAAGGAGCTCAGCAGTTTGTTGGAAGCTGTTATGGGAAATAAAATGGAAGGAGTTACCATATTATATGTGCCATATCGACATGGATGCATTTTTCTAGCTATATATATACATATTTATCAGCTTACCTTTAGCACGGTCTAGGAGGGTGGCTAGGAAAACCAGAGCCGTCAAGAGGACAAGAACAGCACTGAAAAATTATAAATGATGGTTAGAAATAACACATTATTGGGTAACTAAAAATAGGTCAAATGTCGAATGCAGTCAGAAATATAATTAAACATTATTAAAGGGTTTTAAAACCTGTTTCATTGTTCGAATGTTGTCATTGTTATTCACATCAAGCCGGGGGTATACTTCAAACTCAACCTGTTACTCAAAAGCGAATTGTGCAATACTTTTGTAAAGAACAATTTAATTAAGTTCGGCGTGAGTCAACGACCTCTCCCGATCTCACCTTCAACTTCAAACAACTCAAACAAAAATTATTGGTGGGCTCTGGCTCATCCGATATCTGTATCTGTGCTTTCCCTTTTATCCATTACGTCAGTCTCTGCTGTCTGTTGCGATCCATCTGTACTTACACAGCGAACCAGTCCAGTCCGGTCATGCGCTCGCCCTCAGCTACAGCGCAGTTTTGTTCGTGAACCAGTGTGATTCCCGTATACAAGTCCGGATTTTGGCCGAACATCTTCTGGAGGTAGTCGTTGATCCAGCTGTTGAGCTGGGAAGCGCTGCAGGCGGCTGGAATACAGGTGCCAATACCCAATGTTAGGGTATCCGACCCACCCACCGACTCCAGCAGCAGACTCTCGAACTGAATGCTCGTCAGGCAGTACTTGGTGATTCCGCTGCCGATTGGGCCCTTGCTCAGGCAGGACTCATAGTTGCCCATGTCCATAAAGTGGCCATACAGCAGGCCGTGCGGAAACTTTCCCCAAGAGTCCAGGACTGCCAAACGGTGATTTTGAGGACAGAAGAATGTGGGTCAGTAGCAGTAGCAGGCAGTAGCGGTAGTAGCAGAAGTCTTACCACGCAGAGCAGGAAGGGCTTTGGCCTCTGCCGCCAAAAGCAGGAGACGCACTTCCTCCAGGCAGGCTGCCTCGGAGCCGCTTGTGCTGTTCTCGCTGATGGCTTGACGAAGGACTTGATAGCCAAAATTGCTCTGCTGCAACCAGGCTAGCAGGTCGCCCGAGCTGTAGGCGCCCACAGAGCCGAGGCCGGAGCCTACACCCAGTGCTGCCAGGAGCAGCCACTGCCCGAGCGTGGAGGAGAGTGACGATCGTAGTTGGGTAAAGGCCATGGCCGTCTGCTCAGGCCGTGACAATGTCGTCGGTATTTATACAGTTGACTAAGGCTGAGCTATTGCTTGTGATATTGCTCTGTAGCTGTTTCTGATACGGCTCCATCTAATCGAAGTGGCTAGTACTTGGGCCATTGGTGTTGCAACGCCTTACTGACTCTAGGGACTCTACTGGCTGGCCGTGCAGCTCGCTGATAACTGCCGGATTCTCTGGTTGTACTTTATCTTGGACCACTCAAGTTAACCAAAGAGCGGGCAGGCATCATCTCTTTATTATTTTGCTCAGTATGTATGGTAGTATGCTTTCAGATAGTGGTTATGACGATGGGCTTACCTCACGTAATCATTAATGAATTGGGTCGTTGACCGATATAAGTGCCAAATTAAATCCAATGCCATACCTGATGAATGAGGTGCTGATGACAAGCGATACTTAACTAATTGGTATACTCTGTAATTTTAGAGTACAAGTGATTTTTGTATGTTCGTCGAACTGTAACCCCCTTAAAGACAGAAGAAAGCTTATATCCTATATGTACTCCTGTTCTTCATCAGCATACATTTCCGAATCGATTTCAAAATTAACACAGCCCCACTAAAAGATGACAAAAATACTTTATTTATGTTACATCTAGTCTGAAAGTGGAAACTCGCACTGGATTTTGTTTCATACTGGATTAATCACATGCCTAATTTTGTAATCGTCTCTTTTCAGCGTAAAATGGAAACCCTAGCAGACTCTGATCTGATTGCGATCATTAGTCTTCTCGACACCGTAAATATATTTCCAACGAGATGTAACATTGCTCCTCCCTTTCAGTGTATCCGCTGGCTCTTGTTTTCTTCTGGCTCTATAGAAGATGTTTCCTTCCTTTTTAAAACACTACGATACCGTGATGTGGTGTTTAGAGGGGGACCACAGATTGGCTAAATCGGCAATCGGCTGCGTCGAGATCCCAACAAACATTACCTTTTTTTCGAGCTGAGACGGAAATAAATGTGGTAAAAGCAAAATAACATTTGAATGAAATTTAATTTTTATTTAATTTGCAGCCAATGTAGTTTATAGTAATTTCGTTAGTACAATATAACTTATGCTGTTGGATGAGTGGTTCCAAGTCGCGATTGTCTCTCATGCCAAGCAATAGTTCTCTGCTAATGCGCGCCAATGTTTGAAATGAAGGATAAACATTTGAAATCAATATAATCGAAATGAACAGGTGCCTTGGGCAGACTTTGATTGATAAGTGGTGTGGGTGTTGTTCAGAACTATCGTTTGGCATGGGACAAGTCGGACTTGATTTTCGTTCTATTGTTATCCGTATATAGACATGTATCTGTAAACACTTAGCGGCTAAGAAATGGTTTCTGCTTAAGGATTTTGTAGAGTTTTGATTTTGATTTCGAGTAGTTTGTAAAACATTGTGATATTCGCTTAATCTTAACTAGAATATGCCGCACTCTATTTGTTGCGTGTCTGCTTGGTTTTGCTAATTATGTTTTACCCATTTTTCCCGAAAGTAGTTTGCTCTTCAAATATTACAAGTTTTCGCGGCCACCTTAGGCGAACGAACCTTCTGCTAACAATATGCGATCTTATTCAAAGAAATCCTTGCCCATAATAACCATAATAACTCGTCCTTAGTATTTAGTAATCGTACAACAGCTTTAAATGTACATACACTCGTATAATTTAAATATGTGTGTCTTTAACAATACGTTTAAATTTCATTTAAACTGGTTTCTTGTTTTTGGGTTCGACAACGCGAGTAATTTACTTTACAATAGAATCTATCGATATTACCTACAGTATAGTGCGATGCTCAAATCGATCGCTCAGATCATTGCACACATTAAATGTCGCTAGATAGAGGCGCCATATAGCTATAATATACATATACAATATACATAATCGAGTACTCGCTTCAGTTATAACGATTCCAATGCCTTGGCCTCCCTTCACGTCCCATGACCCGTTCCCTCGAAGCAGAAGAGTTAGAGAGAGTGAGAGAGAGAGGGAATGCTATTTATCATCTATAGAGCTATGTCTAAGTACATATACAATTCACATCAAGTTCAAAACACACATAAAAAGTTTAGGAATTAGAGATCTCTATGTATGTGTATATATATAGTATATAGGTACATATATTTACTCGTGTATGGGGGGTTAGCCGCTTAAAACTAATTATTTTGATTATATATAGGTGTTTTGTATCTCTTGGTGGCATTTCAATCAATTCAACGCTTCAGTTTGCTTCCAAAAACAGTCTCCACTTGGCATTTATAAATTAAGCTAGATCTAACAGCGAATTAACTATAATATAGTACTCGTATTTGCATAGGTAAACGTTAACATTAATTTAACCACATTTAGCTTAGCTATTTACACTCGTACGATCTAGGGGTTGGGTTGTTCCAGGCGTGCCTCCCATGCATCGTCTAAAGTCATCTTTAGTATACGTCTGATTTGCTCTGCCCCGAAGCTGTTGTGTATAGCCGAAGAGGTAAGACCTGCATCCACTTGCAGGCTTAGCAGAAGCGTCTGGAAAAGAGTCCAATTTGCAAGATTCATTAGCAAAGTGTGTGGGGGTGGTGGGGGGGGGGCAAACTTTTATATACGATTATTCACAGAAAAGTTCATTCAAATGCACAGGCGCCAAACTTAGCAGAAATTTTCGAAATTAATGTTACTTAATTTAACTTTCGTGTTGCCTTTGGAAATGAATGGATGAATGGCAGGGATTTTGCTGCTGCCACATGCAGATGGGTCGGTTTCAGCTCCAGTTCTGGGCCTCCGCCCGCCCCTCTCCTCACCACCCAATGAAATGCAAATGGAACTATTCAGAGCTGTTGCTAGGAGGAGAACTTGTGCGCCCCCCTTTCGTCTTTGTAGATAAGCCTCCACTAGCAGTATGGGGCGGGCAGTCGGAGAGACTCTGGGGCTCTGGGAACATGCGAATGTAATGCGCATTGTGGCATAATTCGAATGGCCGCTGGCGTCTGGCGTGGCTTGTGTTATCCCATCCGGTGGCTGCATTGACCGAATCCAAATCGTCCCATGCAGATGACAGTACCGATAAAGGTTTGATAAAACTTTCATTTTAGCCACAGTTGAGTGGCCAGCCCAGCTCAGCCCAGCCCAGCCGACCGTCGTCCTGTTGCCTGCTGAAAGTTTAGCTCCCTCCCAACAGTTTGAAATTTGTTTCAAGCCCTCCCCGTCCACACGCCATGGCAGCCGAATGGTGTTTGTCTGCTTGCCAAATGCGAATGTGGCTCGTTGTCGCCGTCATGCCAGCGAAAATTGAACGCCAAAAGCGGCAAATGCAAAACACTTTGCGCCCCAACGAGAAGCACCATTATCCATGACCTCCAATTCGAATAAACACTCCACTCGAAGGGAGCAATATCAATATCGGGGCTCGTGGATTGAAAATTGAAACTGCAGACTAAAATTGGATACACATAAAAGGGAATGAAATTTTGTGTGCCTCGGATCAGCTGAATAGGTCAGTCGCGACAATTTAAGAGCAGCAGCCATACTCGTATCTGGGCCAGGGACTCACCTTCGCCTCTTCGCATGCACTATCTAAAGCTTCCCACTGCGATAGTGGACTGGTCGGTGTCCGCCGAATAGAATGCGCTTGAAAGCTTGCCGGAACTCCGGGCTGAAGATGGTGTAGATAACCTGAAAGGTGAGAATAATAGTTAGTATTAATCTAGGTTAAATTGAAGTTGTGGTTGGGTAATAAAAGTTATCAAAAGAAACATACAACATACATTCGAATTTTCGACGAGCACAAGAAAATCGCAGAACAAATTCCCCTTTATTATAAAGTAAAAAACGCCCTCAACAATGGAATTTTCAAAGAAAGCTAAGCTAAGCTTAATCATATTTAAATCCAAGATAAGGTGATTAAAAGAACTAGTTCTTCTTTCGGTATTTTTTCTGATGTGCTCTAAAGTGACGCCATTTTGTCTTGAACTGTCAGAATAACCTTGACTTCTAGAAATTTCACTTTTCTTTTTCCTTCGAGACTCGGACTGCAACGCATCAATTTGATTGCAGGCAACTTTAAAATTGGCGAATAAAAATATCGGACGAATGTAAAATGGAAGTCGATGAGGGTGTGCCAATGAACAGCACAATGCCACGTTTTGTGGTGAAGAAGTGGAACGCCATGGCCACATGGCGCTGGGACGTTGACGTCGAAATTTGTGCTATTTGCCGTAACAAAACTTACAACGTTTGCATCGAGTGCCAGGCCAGTGAAGAAGAGATCGAGCCCGAGCAGTGCAACGTTGTTACGGGTGCATGCCAGCATGTCTACCACTACCACTGCATCTCGCGCTGGCTGCGGGAACGTAATGTGTGCCCCTTGGACAACAAGAAGTGGGATTACCTGCAATACGGACGCTAATTTCCACACCGCTGCTGCTGAGGACAAGTTATCCACGACCTAATTACAATAAAAACAATGTACCTAACCTAACCTATATATGTATGTGCTTTTGTATATTTCTGGGTTATTTACCGGATTCAGGGTGGAGTTGAAGTAGCCCAGCCAGAGGAAGAGCGAGGCCACGCTGTCGCTGATCTGGCAGGCGTCGCACAGTGGCATCGTCAGGGCCATCACGAAGAAGGGCAGCCAGCAGACCACGAATGCGCCCGTGATGATGGCCAGTGTTTTGGCCGCCTTCCGTTCGCGCTTCGCCTCCAACGTCTCCTTGCGCTTGTTCACCTTCTGCATGGGATTGGCAATGCTCGACAGCTGCTGATGGGACGCCGTCGGATGGGGTGCTCCGGCTGCGGCCGAGCCTGGGTGCTGCTTGGATCGCGGCTCGGGCGTCACGGGTATGGAGCTGGTAGAGACGCACAGCGGATGTTCCTGGTTGCAGCTTGTCAGCGTACTGGTTCTTGCCGTCATCGGACCGGCGGCCTGCGGTGCCACTGGGCCGCCCTCACCCCCTGTCGGCGAAGTGGGTGTCTGCGGGGAGAGTGCCGATATCGATGTAATCGTGGTGGCATTCGAAGTGCTGGCCCCACCGCCACCGGATTTGGCAGTTTTTTGTATCTGCTGCACCTGTTCCAGCTGCTGTTGCAGTTGCGGATCCTCAAGCACCTCCACGGCAACCCCAGAGCCATTCGCCTTGCCCAGTGCGCTGTCCTCCCCATCCTCTGTGGGCGATGCTGCTGCTAACGCTGCTGCTGATGCTGTGCCCGTGGCCACCGCCGGCGTTGCTGATGTTGCGGTTGTGGCTGCTGCCTCCTGCTTTCCGTTGCCAATCTCTACAGCGCCATTGGTTGCCACCGACTTTGTTGCCGCCTGGCCCTGCTGCTTGGCCAGGGCCACCAGGTGGGAGACGGTGGCTATCTGGTTGCCCGATGTGCTGGGTGCCTGCAAGGGAAATTCAACATTTAAATCGTCTCTCACAGACCCACTTTACGACGGCCAAAGTCAGATTTCATACGCCAAATTAGCATTTTAAATCAGCGCTGGCCACACGCGCGTACCAATCATTCGGATTGCATTCATAAATTTATTTAGCAGGGCTCTGCCGCCGGTTCTGCCCTGGCTCGCAGCTGGCTGGCTCGTCAATTTTCATGGCACTTTTACCGCCACCAGTTGAGGTTATAAATTTTGTAAATGAATAAAATCAGTGTGTAAATATTTGCTTTCGTTAAGCATGTTGGCCATTTTGGGGCGACCTCCCACAATCCCCAGCTCCAAAGGCTATTTCTGCTTATCAGGCAGCGCCACACAGTAGAGTGCCTGCGGAAAGGGCTGACTACTCGAGCCAATTTGTCGGATGTTACATACATATTTGAGGTGCCGGTCGGGTTCGGGGTCCGGGGCGCTTGCCTAGCACTAAAATTCACATAATCACCTGTAATTTGAGCCGGGCATAGGTGTGGGCAAGTCGGAAGTGGCCCAACGGCTTGTCTACATTATGTGCAGGAGCGTAAAGTGCTAAAATGAACTTTATGTGTTATAAATTGTGTCTGCGGCCATCTGGCGCCACAACCAGCGATAACGATTGGGGATGGTGGCCTGGCATCACGAGCAGCCGATAGTATTGCCACGAACGATCATTATTCATTTAAATATGCAGAATGATCGTGAAATGCAATGTTAAGCTACGTATTTGATTGAGATTTGACTAGTCTGAAGTAAAACTGGTCTTATCGATAGTGCTGTATCAATAATATCGTTATCGGTGGTTTATTTTTAATCAGAACACAACAAATGTGGAACAAATGATCAATAAGTAATTAATTTTCTCCGTTTAATAGCATCAGCATGTTGCCGACCAAAGGTAAATACACTAGTACATAAAGAGGAATAAGCCACGTTCAATTAATGGCCTGTTGGTGCCTGAACCAAATAAATTTAACGACTTTGATACCATAATATATTGCGAAACATATTGTTATAAGCGTGTAGTCGATCTGCCACGGGGACTACAACAGGAAGACATTCAAATTCGCCAATAAGTAAAAAATGCACTTGCCAACAATGGGCGGGCTTAGGTCTGGACATTAAATTCAATGGCTATTGGCAAATTGTCCATGACAAAAGCGAAATAGGGACCATATGGGACTGTGTGTGTTGGTAACCTTTTGTTACTGCCATTGTAATGCTGTGATGCGAATGCCAACAAATACTAGTTGCGACCATATTCAATTTTCAATCTCGTTTCGCAAAGTTCTCTTTTCCAACGACGCCATAGAATCGTACGATGTTTTCGAGAACGGTTCGTGGCAAAAAGAGGCAGAAGCAAGGAGAAAGCAAAGCCGAAGGTAAAGACAAATCAAAGCAGAAGCCAGCGAAGCTTCAAATCGTGAAGACAGAATATAGTATTACAGAGGCATGGAACAAAGGCGAACAATGGGGAGTGCAGTTTGAAGAATTTTTAATTTTTGCACCCCAAACAGATGGTGATTGTTGTGGGGACAGGGATGCATTAATTATGCAGTGCAGTGCGTAACAAAAAGTTTCTTTTGTTGCATTTTTTTCCATTTATTTGAACACCTTTTTGCCTTCGCCCTCCTTTATTTACTTTGGGTGTGTGTTTTGTTTGAACAAGCTCATGCACGGAGTTTGTTTGGACTTTTTTTCTCATATTTAACACACACACAACTATAATAATAAATTTATATATTTGCTTGTGGGCCTGCGTGTGTGTTTGCTTATTTATTCGGCTGTCCACTTATTTGCAAACGGGGAGGGTGGCAGGGGGGCAGAAAGAGAGTGTGAGAGGTGTGCAGAAGCCATTTCCAAGTAAATATTTAATCTTATGGGCAAGACTGTGTGCGTGTGGGAGGGACCGTGGACGGGGACAGAGGGAAAGCAATGCAAAGGCAAATACCAAATACCAAATACAGTTGGCGTTGTTATTTTGGCCAAGCGAATGGAAACGAAAGCTGTTAGCCATAAGCCATCAACATATTTTCTTCAATTACTCAAGCGTATTGAGTGCCTTGTTAGGCGCCCCAGAATCCAAGGGTTTGGGATCCAAGAAGCCAAAAGTCTAACCACTTCCAGTTGAAAGGTATATTCCGCAGAAGGTGAGGCCTACCACGAATGTGTTTTCTATTATATACACGAGAGAGAGAGGGAGCTTCAAACAAATTAGTGAAGCCTCAAGCTGCGACTGTCTGACCTTCTGTTTAATATACCTTTAAGTGACTTTGGCTCCTGTTGCTGTTTTGTTTTCATTGGACTCGCTCGTTCTCTTTCTATCCACCCCCTCTGTCTGGCTGTGTGGGGAAGGAAGCGTATCCTTGTGACAGCTTATATTTGACTTTGCTATTACTTAACCGGCACGAACCTGGCGATTTGGCTCCTGCTCTGTCCTGCCGTGCTCCCTGCTCCCTGACCTTTGACCACTCGACTTTACTCTGCCACCTCGTCTCCAGCAGCACAGGAGCCTGCTGCCTGCCTTGTGGCAATGCAAACAAAACGTTCAAGCAATTTATTTTGGCTCTGCTCTTTTATGGTTTTTTTTCGTCTCTGCTTTAATGTGTGTTATTATTGAATGTGTGGTCCTGGTTGGATTATTTTTTAGCCATAAAATCGCTGCCCCCAAAATTGAAGTACATAAAATGCGGCTAAATACAAATTTGGTATCCGGCAATCCCCACCCAACGTACCCGAACCCTGCCCAAACCCTGCCCAAACCCCCCAACCAATAAACAGAAAGCTTTGCCTGCATTTTATCGCTGACATTTCTGTCGAGTGGCGGGTAATTTGCCTGGATTTGCGATTCAAGTGGCCGGGACATCGCCCCCGGGCCGGATTCCTTATCCGTGCACTTAAGACTATGCCCACCCATCAAAATACAATCAACATTTCGGCTACATTAGCCAGAATCCCTTAATTTTCAAATGATTTTGATGTATACTCTATTATTACAATGGAAGTTATTGTAAATTAGAAGAGAACATTTGGAATCCACTGGAATATGTTACGGTAGAAACCTGGAGTGAAGAGGTTTTCTGTAATACCTACTAGACCACCCGAGATCATTATCTGGAAATGTTGCTCACGGAATTCTCAAGTGCATATTGCTGGGATGAGAGATAGGTTAATGAGACATTAGTAGAGGCAAAGAACCCGAAGGGTTCCCCAGGCAAATATAAAGAAAAACTTCCCGAAAAGGTAGCCAAGAGGAAAAATCATTTGAATCCCCCGAAGGTAGGCGAAACAGAGGGCCGGGAATATGGTTGTTGGATAATAAAGCGAGAAATGAGCTGGAGATGGAATGGAGATGTTAGTGTGTGGTAGTCGTCTCCCATCTACCATCTACCATCACCCATCTATCCATCCCATCCGTTTGCTTGGTGTTGGTGGGTTTATTTTTGGTCAGCCCATATCTGTGTGTGTCTGTACGTGTGCGTGCCTGCACTCTGGAAAACAGGAAGCAAAGCCTCAGCTCAGATCGTTGGGCACATGTCAGGCGTTATGAAATTTGCTTTAAACCCAAAAAAGTGTGTGTTCTGCTGCTCATCTCGTCATACTCGTGTATACATACCTCGACGCCAGCACGACTCTTGCTATCCACATTCGAGCTACTGAACTCGGTGTCCTCCACAGTGTTGACCGTATTTGTTGAGTTGCCTTCGACCAGGCACAGGGCCGTGCCAGTGGAGCCCCCACCACCGCCTCCTGCCGCTGCTGCTGCTGCTGCCGCCCCTCCTCCAGCTCCTCCGGCTAGGTTTCCGCCCTTGGTCTTGCCCGTTGAGAATCTTCCAAGGCGTAGACGCAGTCGATTAAGTTTTGTATCGCTTGCCGCACCTCCATCCGGCTGTAAGAGAGGCAACATAAAGATGGAATGAGTGAGTGACTGAAGGAGGAGTTTGGGAGATGGGAATCCTGAGAACTTTGTTTCTATAGTTTCAATCTGCATTGATTTTTGCACTCCGCCTTTGACCTGTACATGACTTCAAATTAAATTCATACTTCTTCGCACAGCATTATTAAGGGGGTGCGGTGGGGTGGGGTTTGGTAAATTTGCATTTTCTTTTCTGCTTTCTGGGGCTCACGCTTCAATAAACCGCAATTTGTACGCATATCAAACGCCAATGCCTGAGCCTTAAGATCCCATCCGATCCGGGGCCCCTTCTTCGCCCTTCAGCCCCGCTGCCGATGCTGCCATATGCATATGTAAGTCGGTTTCCTCCCGTAAATAAATTGTGTGTATTTGTTACAGTCACCCAGGAGCATCCTCTCCCACACCCAGAAGGCCACGCCCTGCCTGAAATAAATTTCACGTTCGACTGCTCCCAGCGCTTGACCTCTTTGATTTTTTTTCTTCTTGCCAACAGCCGCGTATCCTTTTCTTATTTTTGGCAGGGTATTTAGAATGAACTACGGAACCCAAGGAAAGAAGCTCGGGCACAGTATGAAGTGTTTTAATATTGAAGGATTAATAATTCATAGAATTCCAGTTCCCTTCTTAGCCATGAACTGGAAGTTGTAGGAATATTTCGATCTCCTTTCAGTCATGAAATGTCGGTAATGGAACTACGGAACTCTCTGAAGACAGTGTAATCAAAGTTCTGCTTTACTTTCGGGTAAGAATCTTTGCCGTGCTTCTTTGTTGCCTTCAATCCCACCAAATTAAAGTAATTGAGTAGTCGAACCTTTTGGCTCGACACAGCATCGTCATCGTCATCTTTGTCGTCGTCGCCTTCGTCGTGGTGGCTGTTGACCCTTTCGAAAGTCGATATTGCTTTAAATAAATAAAATTATGCTGATTTTGCTTTCGTGTGCGGAAATTTGAGGAGCCGTCCCAGGAAAGGGTTCGAGTGTGTGCCGCCCCATCCGAGAAATGGTGTGAATATTTGCGCAAATAGTATTAAATGGATTTACAGCTCCTCTATGCATGTGACCTTTATTTTGTGGGTGAAATTGCTTCTCGGCCAAGGGCACAAACTTTTCCTCAAGTGTCTTGTGGGTGCTTTTTCTCGGGCGGAACAGCCAGAGATGGGCTACGGGCAGTCAGATAGCTTATTAAATATTAAAGAGTTTAAGCTTAATTAGGCGCAGGACCTGCCCTTGGGGGAATTAATAAATAACACGCAAAGAGGGGGTTCATCATTCGGGTTAAATTTTTGCTAGATCCAACGCCAAGAAATCTCTGCTGGATTCTTTATTCGGTTGAACATTCGAAACATTATTGTTTTGCCATGAAATGAGAGCAGGAAAAGCCCTCTGGCGGGGCTCTCCGCCTTCTCTCGCACTCTCTCTGGGGAAATGCTGTCACTGGAAGATCGCAAAACTTAAGTACTGAGGCACTTGCGTGTTACTTAAATACCAAAGCAAATAATGCCACACACAGATGCAGACACGTGCGTGTATTGGGAGATAAGAGCGATAAGCGCCCTCCACATTTGTGTAGCATACTTTTCAGCAGGCCGGCAATAACGATAGCGATAAGGATAACCTCACAAGCCCCAATGTGTCTTTTATGTAGATGTGCTTTCTATTCCATTCTTTCACTTCTACCCCGCTTCCCCGCCTCCTTTCTGCCTTCTTTGATTCCGTTTGTTTTTGTATTTAAGCGTTCGCATAAACGATACACTTCTGTCTTCCTGTCTTCGTGTCTTCCTGTCTGTCTCTCTGTCTTTGTCCTTAGCCATTTTTGGCACTTTGGCTAATTTATGTAAATTGTTTTCTTATTTAATTGTTTTTCTTGCCGGGACATGTGTTTAGCTTTCTAAATATATACAGACGTATATAGAAACACATTTGTGTGTGCCGCCTGTATTCAATAATGTGCCTTTCATGCGATTTATGTCGGCCCTGTCTGTGACAAGAATGCCCTGGTATTAACTACACTGGCCAACAGAATTTATGACTTGAGCAGGACCACGGCACCAGCAGGACAGCCAGCAGGGCAGCCTGCTAGAAAATTAAAATAAATCTCCAATAAATAAAATCAAAATCAAATGCAATAGGCAATATGTGATGGAAATAATAGGAACACACATTTCTTGGAATTAAAAATACATTCGTAACATATTTTATAATTAAGTTTTCTCTTTCCTTTTTGTGTACTCATTTCAAAAACATTTTCGTACAGTTTCCATAAAAGTTTCCATTTGTATTAGTATTTCCTCTTTCCTTCATTTATTTTATCAAAACAATAGCCCTCTCCATCAAATTTTGTACGTAATAAAATTGTGTAAATTTCTTTTAAAAATGTACCTCCTTCCTCCGAATTTCCACTTATTCTTCCACTTTTAAAGGGCTTTTAAAATGTTACATTCTTTTCTCCGATTTCCTAGAGAGTTTTTCTTGGAAAATATCCATTGTTTTTGTTGAGCAGTTTTTTTTCCGTTGGTTTATATGAATATTTTCCTCTCTGGAGATAGACACAAACACGTCGTCGTCGTCGTCGCCGTCGTCGTGTGTCGCAGATGGCGCATTGGGCAAATATGCTTTTCACCCATGTGTCTGCCGGCTCCTTGCCGGCCTTTGTCACATGTTTGTTTGGGTATGAAAATAATGTCAATATCGGGAGCAATCAGTTCGAGATGCTGTTGCAAATGTAATTGTGTTGATGGCGACGATGATGGACAAGAGTGGGTGTGTCTCGGACTCGCATCGGCCATGTACAATATGGAGATTGTCCTTGGGCACTTGGGCGGCCTCTGACTCTGTTGGTGTATTATTAATAACATTTTCTGGTTCGATGCCGGCTCTCACATAGTGCCAATAGCCGAATTACAGATAATACCTGTTAGATCGAATTTACCCCTAATTGCCATTTGCCGCCCCCTGCCCTCTGCCATTGCTAATTGCAAAATCAAAGTGTGTGTGATGCTGATCCAACAGCTTCCAAAACTGAATTTCAATTAAAATTACAACACACACAGCGAGGGCGAGAGCGAGGGCGAGAGCGAGAGAGAGAGAGAGAGACTGAGAGAGAGTGACATTAGAGCTAAATTATTCAGGATTGGCCACTTTTGATAGTTTTGGGAATTCGATTATGCCACAACTGCAGTTTAAATCATTTGCACCATCGAATTATTTAGTAATTTGCCCAATAAACAGACGGAAAGCAAATGCAATTAACTGAAAATCCATGTCCTGTCCCACAGAAATCGTTATATAGTTAGGCACCACAAAAGCTGAAAGGCTCGGCGAGTGGAGGATGGATGAGTTGACTTCTATGGATATTTCCTTTGTGTGATGCTGCCGGCCCCGCCATGTAAGGGACCCTCGTCAAGTAGCAGGAAAGCAATTTTCAATTTGAAAGCATTTAGCTGGCAGAGAACGAAGAAAAACTAACCCAATGAATAACAAGAGAGTTTAACAGGGAAATCAGGAGGGTCGTACCACAGATGCTCTTTCTATTGAATCTCGGCTGTGCTTCACTTAACCGCAAGAACTTTGCTGGAAAATCTTTCAAAATTAATCACATAGTCAACGCACTCCCCACTTGCCCTGTAAGGGATTCCCAATGCGAGTGTGTGTAGGGTAAATATATTGTAAAATCAACAAGCATGCCGTAGCATGGGCGATAGGACAGGAGGATGGCAAGGACTAGAGTGAGTGGCACTAAATGGATGCGTATGGGTGTACGGGGCGAATGGACAACTGGACGGGTAAGTGTGTTGACATGTAACTAAGGCACGCATGTGGCGCTGGATTGTGGAAGGACAAGGGGCCAGCACGTGGGACAGGACACGCGGCAGGACATGGGGCAGGACATGTGTACGATTGGCAAATAGTGGACAACTTGTCTTGTTTGCGCATTGAATTTGTGATTCCAATGACTTTTTGCCAGCCCTCTCTTCCACTCTCTTGGATCCCTTGGATAGCTTTTCTATGTATGTGTGCGCATGTGCACGTGTATAGGTAAGTGCTGGCAAACATTTCTACGTCAAATGGTCATTTTCAATTTAGTAAGCACTAAGCTTAAGCTAAGTAGCAGCCTCCCCCCCATTCGCAGCCTCAGCCTTAAAATCCTTGGACATAAAAAAAAAAACCAAGAGCTGTAAGCAGCCTAAAATAATAGAAACCAATTGCCGGATACCCTAACCTGAATCTTAATTTTCTTTGGGCTCCAGTTGAGGCGGTTCCCTTCCCTAGACCAAAGATAACTTTTACGTTGCTTGAAAATTGTTGAAACTTCGGGATGCTGGACGAAAAACAAAATTGCAATTTATCTAGAGTTTTTCCTGTGTGTGCGTCTGTGTGGGAGCATTAGTTTGACCAGCTGCCGCATTAAGCCAGAAACTTCTGGCCAAAAAAACATTCTCCGGCACAAGCACACGCACACAGACACACAGACACAAACAAGTCAAGACAATCTGTCAGTTTCCTTGGCTGCCACTTATCGCTCAACTTTCTTCTCTTTTCGAGCCAAGTCTGAAGATGGCTTTAATGTCCACGTGGCGCATACATATCTTAATACCAAGTACATATATTCGTACATATAAGTATTCGTCGTCCAAGGCCCCTTTGCAATGCATCTTTAATCACTTGGAATGTTGTTGCCTAATTACTATCCCCAGTCCTAGACCAATTCCCATTCGGCTTCCCATCGGCCCCCTAATCCAAGAGAGCATGTTGTGCATATTTGAGCGGAACAGCGTCGTTGGCCCTGGCCAGGCCTCAAGTCATGTGCAATAAACGGGTTGTGGCTGTGGCATCTTCTGTTTCTCTTGCTGCTGCTGCTGCTGTTGCCTGCGGTTTGGCCTTTGACTGACCCTTATCTGTGGGTCGATTCTGTGGCTGTGGCCGCAACGCGGTTAACTTCGTTGAAGTGCATAATTGCAATGGCCTGGCCGTGGTCTGGGGTCGCAAGACGGTGGATTTCGGGCCTATTGGGGGTTGCCGTTTCCCTTCAGCAGATATTGCCTTGCATCGAAATGAGATAAGTTCCCGCATACAGGGTGTTTCTGTGGATGGCTTATCCAAGTCTCCGTCATGTTTTGTATTGTATTGTATTGTGTATTGAGCTACAGTTTAGTCCCCAAATCCGGAGAAGAGAATAAATAGAACCCTGTTTGCCCCAGAGCCAGAGATGGGATTATCCAAATTACACTTTACCTGATTATTATTGACGGCCGTCTCGACCGGACGCGGTCGGCGACGATGAATGCGTTTGCGGGCCGTTTGATAGATTTTCCAATAAAGCGCCAGGATAACAAGCAGCGGCACATAGAACGTGCAACAGGTGGCAAAGACCTGCGCAATGGAAAGCGTAAATAAATCAAAGTCAAATAGCCGAATGGCGGGGGGCTGTATTCCTGCCTCACCTGATAGGAGACATCCTGCGAGACCATGCACTTCTGCTGCTCGATGCGCTGCAGATAGTCCGGATCCTTCCAGCCGAACTGCGGCGCCAGCGAGACAATCACCGACGCCGTCCACACACAGAAGATCATCATGAAGACCCGGTTGCTGGTCCTCGAATGGATGTAGTCAATGTTGGTCACCGCCCAATAGCTAAAAAGCAAAAAAGAAACAAAAAACCCGTAAGCCAAGAATCAAATAAATGTTGCGAGAGACATGCCCCAGCAATCTATTTACAATTGCAGCACTTAAACATGGGCGCTTAGTTGCTCTATATGTTTGGTACATATGTATGAGTGTATATACATGTATGTAAATGTATCTCTATCCACAAAATGTAAATGAAATGCTGCATAAATCTAGGCGCTGCCACGCAAACATACACTCGGAGTGGGGCAGCGCCTCATATGGCATAGCGACAGAGTAACGAAACGTGTTCGATATTCAGTTTCCGTCTCTCGGTTTTCCATAGCATTTTGTTACCATTTCCCTCTCTCAGTGTTGTTGTATTTGTTATTTGCTCTGTTGTCAAAATCAACTTTTATGTATGTATGCCCCCCTGTCCGTGTGTAAGTGTCTGTGTGTGCCTGTGCGGCAGAGTGTGAGAGCGTTTGAGGCATTTTTCAAATTTCCATTTTCTGTACAACACAAAGGGAAGGTAACTTGGCTTTTGGAAGGCGTTGGTGGGCAGTATGTTGGAAATAGATTGTATTGTAACTAAGTGGAGTCCTAAGTTTATGGCCTGGTGTTGGGTTTATCTAGTTTTTGTTGTGTTTTAGTTTTTTTTTGAGTAAGCGCATTCAGAGTTCGTTTTTCCTGTCTCTGTGAGCTAGTTTTCCACTTGCTCTTGGGTTCAACAACATGGCTAAACGAGTTTTTAAAGCGTTACGTGGCACGAAAGATACATACAAACGCATACACATAGGCAAAGCACACACAATCACACTCGCACAGACAATTATTCTCCCTTTGTGCGTGTGTGTGTGTGTGCATGTGGAACTATTCCACTCAATGGCGATGCCGAAGGATGTGTAATGTGTGCTGCTGCTGATGATGTTGCCATTAAATTGCTAATAGCTACAGAAAGAGTAAGAGATGAGAGAGACGGAGGTGGGAGATGGGAGACATGGAGGGGAGTTCAAAGGTCACAGGCTGCGCCAAATCTCATCTGCCTCGCCTTAGGCTGCCATTCATCTTTTCTGCGGCTTGTGGAAATTAACGCCAGGAAGCCGCAAATTTCAAAATATCTTACATTTTGACAAGGCCTGCCTAGCATTTCGCTCCTCCCCCCCACTAGCCGCAGAGCACGTCGTGTGGCAGAATGTGGCTGCCTGGCTGGAGCATGAGCAGGAGTCAGGCCACATGTTTATGTTGTAATTAAAACCAATTTGCATAAACAAATATTATTGAGCCTCGTCTAGCTGGCAAACGTGATGTTTTCCCCCCGCTTTTAGCCAGAAATCAACCGTTAATTGAGTTGACAAAGCACTCGAGATGGACTGGACTGGACTGGTCTGTAGATGGGATCTGCATTTACATACACATTGTTCGTGCCTTGTGAATGGCCACTCGGGCATAACTCAATTTAGCTACACTTGGAATGACAGCTTTATAAATATCAATCCTCATACATTTCTATATACTAATGAAATGTCACTCAATTAGCAAATTCACATAGCAGAATGCTGAACAACGTTGATTCGTTCTAGTGGATCCGAGAGTCACTTTAAGTTGCACTTCCTTTCAGTCTCTGTCTGACTCTTCATACGGCATCAAGCATACGCCATGTATGCCGTACAAATAATAAATAACAATGAATGATGATGCTGGTCGATGACTTATGTCTGGTCTGCGCCAGACTCAGACTCTGATGCTGATGCTGATTATGATTCAGAGGCTGCGAGTATGTTGGGCTCAGGATCTCTACCAGCACCAGCAGTGATTCAGTGTCCAAGCCCGAGCCCCTACCATTTTGATATTCATTAGCATAATATAATCGACTTGGAGCTGCCAATTTTGATTGACTGCTTAAAATTAATGGAATTTTCTGATTTCGCTGCCACTGCGCGTTCTATGTACGTACGTACAATATATTTTTTTTATTTTCCGCGCTTTTTGTTGGGCTTTCAAAAGGAATCGCTGTGCCATGCATACGCAATGAAAAATCCATGCAAATTAATAGCGAAACCCAATAAAGTGTCTGTCATGCTTTTGTCAAAGTATTGCCGGGCCGCAATCTATATAGCTCATACGAAAAAAGCATAATAATTTGCTATGGGATGGTGTATGTATCCTTCTAAGGCATGCGATGCTGTGCTGCGAAAATTCAATTGAATTGAAGTCAATCAATTTATCCCAGAGACGTTTCGTCGCCAACTTAAGTTGAGTGATGAATTATAACAATTTATTTGTGAGCCAAACAATTTAAATGCGATTTTTCCATTATGCTGCTCTCCCCCACTCCCCACTCCCCACTCTGCCCCCTCTCTATCCTCCTATCCTCTTGCTGTTGGAGTGCTGGAGTGTGTGATAAATGTGCGGCACTCGAGTGTAACACTTTTTAATGCATTTAAAAATTGCGCGCCTAGCACACAAAAAGCTCATTACTCTTACAGTTGCCTGCCTCCGGCCTCCTGCCACCAGAGTGTAGCATGTGTGCTATATAAGAGGAGTTTTTCTACTTAATTTCGTCGTGCTCATATCAATTTATTCATTTCTCCCTTTGTCTAACTTGTCGTTCTGCTGTGACTCCTGAAAATTCAGAGAAATGGTGTGTTCATGAATCATGAGATATTATCCCTTAAGTGGTTTTACTTTTAATTTTGACTCATCTTCTTATTGGGTAATCCTCTCGTAATTGACTGTCAAAATGAATCTGCGTAGAGCTCGTTCCGCTTTGAGAGGCTTACGCCCAGGGTCCTCAGTTTTTTAAAACGATTTCCCATCTGTGTGAACATCAATTTTTTTAAACCATCAACTCGATGCATTCGCCGCTCCCCCCCCCTGAGAGCGCTTTAAGGAAATTGCCGGAAAGCCACAAACGCATTAACAAAAATCCATTTAGAACAAAAGCCACGCACACGACGGGATATCTTTTAAGCTGTTCATAATTAATTGAAATTTTATATACCAGGATATACTGGTTTGTGCGTTGATACCGCCTATTCATACATACATATATGGATGTGTATGCACGGGGATGTGTGCATTGCCAAGTGGCGGGAGTCAATATTTATCTAGGCATCGCATCGTTGGGTCCGGTCCTTTGCAATTCCCATTTCAATGCATATTTGATGCCCGTCGCCCGATGTTTGCTTTCATGGTTTATGTTTTTTGTGCCCTTCCGCCCGTCCGACCGCCGAGAGCTAATCGATTGCATTACATTCGAAAGCAGCTCAGCGTGGGTTATAAAAAACAAAAAAACAAAAAACAGAAATATAAAAAAAGAAACGAAACCATAAAGAAGAGCTTTCACCTGCGGCTGACCCTTTTTTCGATAGGTTTTTGTTTCACGAACAACAGGCGAAATGCAGGGATGGCTTAGGTCTGAGTTGTACACGTGTGTACGGCCATATAATAGTTTTGTTTTGTTCCACACCCTGCGGCATCTGTGGCATGATTAAATTTTAGCAAAATTACTCGCTCTCTTTCCCAGAACCTCTGTTGTTTCCAGCGAACAATGCCAGAGACAAAACAATAGCTGAAGATCCTGTTTCTACTACCAAAAATTGTGTTGCCACGATTGTTGTTTTGTAAGTGCTTTTCCAAGGGTAAATCAGCCCGCAAGGTGTACTGAAAGCGTGTCTGGAAAATGAACCATATTGCCATCGCCTCACATCCAATAAATCTGTCCATCAGTCTGTCTAGTTTGTGAAAAGTTTTAGTTTTATACGATTTTTGATACGATTCTGGTATAAAACGGAGGCTTCCGCTTCCGGTAGCTCTTCTTTCCTTCCCTCCTGTTTTTATGGCTTAATCATACTTAATAGGCATTGTTAATGCCGTTCAAGTGGAAATTGTGATTAAATACATTTGCATAATGTTGCATTTAAACTTCGAAGTCATTAACGTGTCAACTGGTTCAATGTATCGTATGATTGTTATTTAATTGGGTTCTGTTTATTGGCAGACAGGCAGTCTCCCCGCAAAACTCTTTTGTGCCTGCAATGAATGCTGCTGAAATCAATTATCGTATTTAATGAGGTTCATTGGGATCGCCGAGTGTACCAAGAGTAGCTCTGTTCCTTTCCTGGGAACCCCTAGAGTATTATCTCATTTTCTGTTGCTGTTAAGATTTCTGCTGCGGCTGGTCCCATATTTCCTGTCCACTTGCACTTGCGTCTGCTACTGTTTTCCCTTGGGCTACTTGGCTACGACTTTCTTACAGCGAAATTCAATTTGGAACGTGCCACGTTGCCAGTCAGCAGGACCGAGTGTCCTTCAAAACAATTTAATATTTCGGTTAGTTCCTGGTACAACAGCGACAGAAATTATTATTGAAATATATATTTTGTCTCCGTCCTGTGCTCCGTTAATTTCTCTCTAGAAGTGGGCCAGGAAGAAGGATGAAAGTTTTGGTTTATTCTTTTAATAAAACGTAAGGGAAAATATCCATAAAATATGGGGCTGGGCTTCGGTAAAAGTTTCCTAGTTGCCGCACAGCCGGCGCAGGATGCGTCTTTTCTTGATTACAGGACCCCTTGCTCCATAAAAACAAGGCAGGCAGAGAGAGAGAGAGAGAGAGAGAGAGAGATGCGTGCGTGGCATATGCGTGCCCTGAGGGTGGAGCAGGGGGAGGCCCGCAATTGTAATTTACGGCAGGGCGACAGGAAGACACACAGACGGGACGGTGAGCAGGAGGCCTATGAGAAACTTATGTAAATTACAAGTAGAAAACAAAAGAAGAGCAGAGTCTGCTCCTGCTCCGGCTCCCGCTCCGGCTCCTGCTCCGGCTCCCGCTCCGGCTCCCGCTCCGGCTCCTGCTACTGATATTTCTGCGATGCATCCGAGTGTGCTGATTACTGTCTGGCTGCCCTGCTGCGCTTACTGCAAGCAGCAGTCTTATGCGTGTCTTCATTTCTGCCGTTGCTTTTCTCTTCCCGCCCAGACCCGTATCAGACCTCAATACGAAATACCCTGTAAGTGTACGGCTGTGTGCCCTGCTGCAGGAAGTCCTTTGGCAGAGCCACCATTTCACAATGGAAATGTTGTGATATATTCGTATTGCCATATGGCAATTGATGTGGAAGTGGCTTGTGGGAAGGGAAATCTCCTGGTCCGGATGCCAATGGAGAGCGGGTCTTGAAGAGCCCAGCCAGTACGAATAGTCCTTAATTGAAAGCAGTTCCATTCTATTAATTCCTAAGCAGACCAAGGCTTACGTGCACTTATGTACATATCAATTATTAAAGATGTGTTTGGAAAACACAATTGAAATGCGATAGCTGGAGCATTATATAGTTTCGAACTGTTTTAATACAAAATTGGTTTGTGTTTTACGCAATCGAGGCGAGAGAGAGCTTACAGGACACCGCCTGCGTCGATTAAAATGCAGCAATTAGTGGTATTTCTTATTCTTAGAATTAGCATAATTGCGTGGGCCATTGGTTCGTGAGAAGGGCAATAGGGGCTGGCACGGACCCGGCACTTAATTATATTTAATAAGCTTAATCGTCTACGGTACTCGGACGACACTGAGTCCGGTCTGAAGTAATTATGCCGCAATTTGCATGTTGCATGTTGCATCTGGTAGCCATTGCCAGTGCCAGTCGTGCTGGGCAACAGCAACAGCAAAAACAACAGCAACAGCGAGGGTTACAACAAATAATTATCTTTAATTTAAAAATAAACGCCATTGAGTGGACTCGAAGACAAAGTCCTCACAAAGTGGATTTCCATGTTACCCATTATGCGAAATTGGAGGAAAAGATTCCACGAAAGATGGTGTGTTTCTGTGGGGCCAACAATGGATTAACCGGCTAGCTGCTTGGCTTGTTGACTGCTTTGGTTGCCTGCTCTGTTGGGTCTGGGTTCTGGGTCTGGTCTCTGTCCTGTGTCCTGGGTCCTTGTGGTTTTGGGGCAAAGTTTTCCCTCGATTCGAGGCAAGCTTGGCGCGGTAGCAGTCCCAAAGAACCGACCATTAATCACATGGCTGCCGGGGAGAACTGTGCTTAACTCAAAAATAAATACAGAACCCACATAAAAAGCCACAAAAGACGCACAAACAAACACACTCGGACAGTTACTTATGGCTTAATAAAACCACAAACTTTTCAATGCAAGTGGAAAAGTAATTTTCATATCACAAAACCAAAGCCCAAAATGGATTCAAACTGTTTTAGTTTTCTAATGCATTCGCCGGGTGGTCTTCTGGTCTCCTGGTGGCCTGGTTGGCCCTTTAATTTAACTGGAAAATTTCAATCTATCTGTGGTCACGCCTTCTTCCGCACACTTTCTGCGGTCGTTGGTTCGCTTTTGCCATTTGCCTCCATTTGCTTCCATTTGATTTGATTTATTCGAAATTCAATTTACTTTTCGCACTGATTAATCATCCCAAGGCGGCCATTATTTTGATTTATGCCCCAAAACCGAAACAAGCAGAACCAAAGCAGAAAAGAACAAATTTCCTTTTGCCCAAAATTGAAATTACGCACTTTTGGGGTTAGCCACACACAGAGTGACAGTTATAGAATTGTAATACGTCTTGTCTGCGGTGGGGGTCCAGTGGTTCGGTCTCTCTGTCTCTCTCTAGCCTCTCTCCGCTGGCAAACCTCCATTTTGGGCTCGTGGTTTCCCCCACTTTAAATGGAAATGTTCATGCAATTGTTTGCCACACATTTCTCTCTCTGTCTGCCTGCCTGTCTTCCTGTCTGTGGTTTCATGCAGTTTATCTTATAATTGCTTTGACATTTCATTTGAAAAGTTCTACTATGCCTATCGATTCGATTAAGGAAGTTGTTTCAGTTCCTTGAAGCTCAATTATGGCCCAATACTCATTATACATATTCTGGGTAATTTTTGGTTTAACTTTGCTCAGACCTTGAAGGGATTGGCATAGTTATGGTTCTCACACTCCTCCATGTAACGGCCCTTCATTTGTGTGTTTGTGTGGCTCGTAGTCGTAAATATTGATTGAGGCATTTTGTGATGTTGCCACTCGAATACATAAATCATTGGAATTATGTCAAGCTCTGCTAATCGAGATTGAATAAGCTCCCAAATTTATAAACGCACACACAAGCCAGCACTTAAAGCCATTTCTCTCTCTCTTTGTTTGCTTTATGAATTTTCTCCCCCCCTCTCTGGCAGGAAGTCCATCAGAGAAGCAGCAGGAATGTGAGCTTTAAACGCAACAAACACCTCATCGAAAATGTCGTTGTAACTATTACTTTTTCGACTTGTCATACACACAATCTTGTCCATGCAAGTGGTAATTTTTGTATATGTATGCGCCTACACTCAGCAAAAAAGAAGGAGCATATTCTTGATTGTTTTTTGGATGGGGGACTCAACCAATCCTATTATCCAATTGAATACATTCCGAAAGCAACAAAAAACGCTGTTGTGCAACAGGTATTTGCGACTAAAAACAGGACAATTCGCACTTGATGCTATGACTATGACCATGCTCTTTCGATCTGGGAAGCTTTCTGTTTTCCTCAGTGTAGAAATGTTGTGGGTTTTAGTGTTGGTGGGGGGCGGGGGGCATTAGCAGATAACATAAATGTCTTAGTAACGTATCCGGTTTTATTGCCTGGTTGGTTTTGTGTGTTTGCTCTGCTCTGCTCTGATCTGGGGGCCTGTTGCCCTTGCGGTTGACTGTCGTCGTCGAGTCGTCTGTTTGCCTCTTTGTCTCATTAAACATTTCAAAAGGACTACACACACACACACGACACAGATACCCACGAATATGTGTGTTTGTGTGAAATCAAATGTGTGAAGCAAATGAAGCGTACTCTGTATTTTCTCCCATTCTCCCTGAGACTGAGACTCTCAGGCTCTGCATGTGTGCCACGAAAACTAATTATACTGTTAAATGCGTTTGTTTAACTGCCAATTTAATTAAGGTTATGCCTTTGTTTGGCCAATCCCTAATCTGCCAGCCTTAGCTTGTTTCAATGCTCGTACGTACATATGCATATGGGGCCGTTGCCCAAAAATTTCCCCAACATTTGTGCAATTACCAAACTTGCCACGTCCCCGCAGACCCTACATGCCATGCCATGCCACATGCTGCACATGAAAGTTGCGGCAATGCGGTCGGAGTAGGGGTTGAGCTGCAAGCTTTGCCTAAAATGCTGCGCGACAGCATGAAAATTATGTAAAATTAGTACAATGTGCACTTTGCACTCTGCACCCAGCGCCCGAACAGTATCGGGAAAAAGTTTACTCATCCGCATGAAGTGAGTCAAAATTTTGTTGTGTTTACTAATATAGCTATATATACTATATGTTGTTTTAGTCATATTATTATCGCGGTGGCCTGGTATGTGGGACTACAAAAGTGTTTAATGTTACGGCTTATTTCTGCTGATTTCCCGCGTCCGTGTGCTGCTTTTTTCGGTGCCTCTTCTTCTCTGCTGTTATTACTGCTGTTGCTCTGCTGTCCATCGGCTGCTGATCTGCTGTTCCACTCACTGTTCAGCATGCCTACTCTTTCTTACATATACATGTATGTAAGAAGGCTGTTCTGTCTGTACGCTTGCGAAAGCGAGAGGCCAGAGAGCGGATCACGAGAGTGTGAGAGCGGTCGTCACAGAGAGCCGTCAAGCGTCCGAGAGAGGACTCTCATTTACTCAGCTGTCAGCCGTCGTCTTAATCAGTTGTCCGTCGCTAAAGTCGTAGTCAAGTAATAATCACTTAAAACCAACCCAGCCATATAGTAAAACTCTTACACTGGCTACCAATTGCCTTTATTGCAATAACTCGTTTGCATATTTTCTCCACACCCAATGCGGTCATACTTTTTGCTCTCACTGTTTGACTTTCACCAATGCATGCACACAGACACACCGACAGACACCACACGCATAAGCTGAAAGAAAAAAATTGTCTGACAAGAGCAATTACAATTACACATTGCAGAGCACATGGAAAGGACACTGTGGTCGCCGCGCCAGTACATATTCTTGGTGTTGTTGTTGCGGTTAGGGTAGAACGAACACCAATAACATCCGCAACAGCAACAACATAGCACTGAAACCTGGAATCCACAGACTCCACCGATGGTGGCCAACGAATATGAACATGTAATTACGTTTTAAGTGCTAACTGGTAAAATATTTACGTAAAACTATGTAAACTTAATTGAAATTTAATTGAAAATGTCATAAATGTGTGAACAAAACGCGCACAAAAAACCCGAACAGGACACCAGAAGCAGTGACAATGGCAGTGGGACAGAGCTGCAACCTCACTGACAACAGCCACATTCGAGGCAGCTGGCAGAGGGCGACAAACTGTTGGCCAGCATGCGGTTTAGAGTCCGGCAATCAGGGAAACACGGCTACTCCGACCATAAACCTGCCATGCCCGGGGCCAACACTAACAGAACCGGGCCCGCGTGAGAGGCGGGAAAAACTTGGCATTTAAATGCTTTTCGGGCATCGGGCAGCATAAAGCTGTGGGGGCATTTGTCATTTACGGTGGCTGCAGAGACTGAATCTGTATGGCTGTGTGTGTGTGTGTGTATGCTGCCACTAATAATGACGTCAGCAGCATGCAGAGCGTGAAATTTATGCACATCTCTACCAGAAAGTGCCTGTGTGTGTGTGTGTGTGGGAGGAGAGCGTGTTATGTATGTGCATATATTGGAGCGGCATTCGACAGAATCAGCAGAAGCGGAGCATTGGGTCAGTGGCATAAAGATTAATGTCTGTGCGCCATTTGTCGTCGCTGCCCCTTTGGTCAACACTCCATTCCCCAGCCTCAGCATAGGCCCCATTGTGCTCCATTCCATTCGGAGAACCTTTTCGTTCTCTGCTCGTTTTCCTTCGTTGCCTCGCTGCCGTTTTCTGTTGGCTCTCGTTTCTGTAAATATTGTTGGCACTTTGTCTTAATTGCTTAAAAATTACTGACATGGAAAATGAACTCGGAGAATGTTAACCATGCCCCACTCCGCCCTGGCGCATTGTCAACGATTCGGCAGCAGTCCTAACGACAAATACTTGCAAATATTATTGTAGTCGAAATTCAGGAACTATTTATCATTCAGTTGGGGGGCCTCAGCGGAGCAAGATGAGAAGGACAAGGACATGGAAGGGCAGGAGGGCTGGGCAGAGCAAGGACCGTTTGACAAACTTAATTTATTAATGCACAAGCTCTGTCTCCGTCTTCTCTATCGTTCGTGCTCTCTGTCGCTCTGCGTCGCTCGTCGCCTTGTTGCTTAAAAGGACATTAATTTTCATTTCATTTGGCGATAAAACAAAGACTTTCCATTTTAAATATCAAGTGACAACTAACAAATAAAATGTGCCCGTAAGTCTTTTTCGGGTAATTGTTTCGCCAGCTCTCCAGCTCTCTACGGGTTCGGGTCTGCGTGCCTCTGTTTGGCACTCTGGCAAATCATCGTTGCTGTCATGCCCCGTCATTTGCATACTTTCCCTAGGAGATGGGAGATGGTAGATGGTAGATGGAAGATGGCAGATGGAAGATGGCAGATGGAAGTGCTGCCCTGCCCCGCCCTTTCTCCGCACAATCATAATGTGAGCTAAGACTCGTGTCTTCTTTTTGGTGTCCAGCTGATAGGCAAATGGCATTTGTGAGATGCCGATGCCCATGCCAGTTCCGTGCCCATGGCCGTTACTGTGAAAGCCAAAGCCGGGGCTTCAGCTGATTGATATGCATGTGAAATCTAGGCATCACTTGGCTTTGTTTATTGACAGGCAATTTGCGGAGCCAGCATTTCAATTTGCCAATTGACAGCCGCATCACAAAGACATCAGCGATGGCCACCCATCTATCCATCCATCCACCCATCCACCCATCCATGCGATTCATACGAGTACCTGACCTCCCGCTAACAGCAGCCAGAGGAATTTCCAAAGAAAAAGAATCGTTTCAATAGAACAAATATCGCAAAATTTCTGCGGATCAATCAAATGCATGCCTCTGCAAAAGGCTTAAACTAATATCATGCCGAAATGAAATTCACATCCAAACATCCGACCGTAAAAATATTTGATTTGGAATGCGTTCATTGGTCGTTAAAACCAATAAAAATTCGGTCAGAATTTTAATGAGGCCCATATCCGAAATATTGCGTATACGCCATACCTCACCTCTGCAAAGAAAGCGATTTGCATTATTTATGGCCACGTCGGTCGCTCCGGCTGCGCTCTAATTGAAACCGCGAAATAATTGGCCCGCATTGGCCATCAGCTTAGCCAATTAATGCGGCCATATAATTTCAGCTCATGGGGGAATTTCAAACAGCATAGTACAGAGCAGAGCAGAGCAGAGCGGAACGGAACGGAACGGCACAGTTCTGGTTAGGCCCGGAGCGGGTCCGACCGATACGGTCCTCAATAAAATGAAATTAGCCGCTCAAGTGCAGCAAACATTTTGGAAATTACAGTGCGGCCACGGTCCCTGGGCCCTGCTTCTGCTTCTGCCTCGGGCTCGGGCTCGGCCTCTGCCATGCCTTGCATTTGATTGTTCATTAAAAACACTGTGGGAAAAGTGTCATGGGTCCTATGGTCGCTCCTCCCGCTCGCTCTATCGGTGGCATGGGCTCATTCAAACGACATTACGTATACGCTGTGCGGCACGATTGGAAAATTGCAGCATTCTTGCAGCTAAGTGGCCGTAAAACTGCCAGCCAGGGACTACCATATCTCCTCACTCCTCCAGCCTTGGGCCCCTGCCATTGTCATTGGTGGCAAGTGCACGAAAATTAGCTGACACTGGATGTTTGGCAATAAAATTGACATTCGAATCGACAGCGAGTCGCCTCGTTCTCTCTTCGGTATCCCTTTTTCCAGGGAATACTCGAAATGCCGAAATGCAATTCGTTTTTCTCTGTTCCTATTCCTAACAAAAACACACAGAGACACAGCCCCTCTTGCCATTTGTTGTTTGCCATTTTGCGTTCTGTTTTTTAATCGATTGATTGAAATGTTTGCTACAAATTGATTGATGGCATGCATCCAACCATGTTCGCATGCGAGTATCTGTGGCATATGCCACCACAGAGAATATGTATATATGTATATTTTAAATTGATAGAGCCATCAGAGCAGAGTGCGGGTGGAGCGGAAGGAAATGGTTGATGTGTATGTTTGTGTGTGTCGATTTATTGGGGAACTTCTTGCCAAAGTTTCGATTCGGGCAAATAAACTTCCTTTGAGGCTCCAAAAATAACCAAATAACTTTTAAATGCACTCTTTTCTCTCTCCATCATTCCTATGAGTGGTTTGTACAGGGTATTTTCCAGTTGTTTCGGCTCAAACGCTTACAAGTTATTTTTGTGCTGTTTTAGGTTCGGTTTAGGCTTTATTTTTTGCCTGCATTACGTTCTTGTTGCCAAGTGGATTTGTAAAGAGATTTGACATGTTAAAAACTTGATTGATTGATTCGCTTAACTTGCGCACACACACACACGCGCATATCACAGAGAGATAGGGTGTGAGAGGGATGGTGAGAGGGTGAGGGAGCGGCAGAGCTTAAGGCTTGTCTTACACGCCACTTACAAGTAGACTTTTGAGGCAATTTATCAAACGCCGGGTGGGTATGTGGCGACTCAAAGTAATTACTTACCGATCCACGGCAATGGCCACCAAGTGCAGAATGGAGGCAGTGCAGCAGAGGACGTCGCAGGAGGTCCAGATATCGCACAGCTCCGGGCCGAGTATCCAGCCCTGGCTGATCTGTATACACGAGATGGGAGAGAGGAGGCCATAAAGTTGGTTAGTCAAATAGACAATAAAAGCTGATGGCTTATTAAATTTGATGCTCCCTCCCACACACTGACGCTTGGGGGCTGGAGTGGCACACCACAGAATGTAAAACGTAATGGCTTCTAATAGCAAAGCAAACACAGGGAGGGACTGGGACTCGGCCTTCAGTCCGGAAAGCTTTATAAAGGGTCAACTGGCTGCCGGAGGTCCAGTACACAGTAGCAGCCGCAGTCAGAAAAAGCCACCATGAGGATCCTCTGGTTCTGTTTGTGCCTCTGGAGTGGTGGCATCCTTTTGGCTAGCAGCCAACAAAAGTGGCAGCAGCACAGAGAAATGGCCAAGCAGAGTGCGGACGAGGATATCGGCACCCTATTTGAAGTAATCCATGTATTTGCGGGTATTTTTGGCGTTCGTAACTTTATAACCTTCACGGGACACATGGATCTGAGGCCCTCGCTGCAGCAGCGCCTGATGGAGAAGTTTAACACTCCCCTGTACGTTGTTGGATCGAACTTGGGACCCCTCAACCATCACTATCTGAAGGCTACTAATATAGTTATCACTTTGTTCACTGGCCTGAGCGATCCCACGCTTTCTGCCGTCAATGACACTCTGCTCAGTCGGACAGGGTCCACTTTCCTCTTCTTCCATCGGCCAGCCACGGATGAGGAGGAGTTGCAGCATCTCACGGACGAAGAGATGCAAATCTTCTTCACCATGTGCTATCGCCGGCAGTTTGTCCGCTCTATTCTGATCTTCAGGAGGGAGAACAAGTACGAGGCGTGGACATACTATTACCTCTCCAAAACTATGACCATCCAGAAGCTGACGACCCGCGACAGCAGTTTTCAGTATATTCTCAGACAGAGAAAGCACAGGTTCCTCGTGCAGGTCACCAACGATATGCCAAATGTGTTTTGGGTAAGTTCTGAGAGCAGCTACAGTCACCTCTGGCTGTTCATCCAGTTGTCTTTTCCAGCTCAACTCAACGGGAGACAGCAATGTGCCCGGAGGGGGAAATATCTCTATTGGCGGCACTTTGGGAATTTTAATGCGGGAGTTCATGACCTACATAAATTCCAGCATGGACATCCTGCCCAGCGAGGGGCGGCAGAGCTCCGAGTATCAGATCGGGGACCACTCTGACGGTCGCATTGTGGATGTGGTGGCTAATTTGGTGGAAGATTCCAACCTGTCGGAGACCAGTCCGGTGTTGACAGATTCGAGGATTTGTCTGGTGGTGCCGAATCGAGTTCCAGTTCCCTTGACCAACTACACTCTGAAGCTGTTCCATCCATCCATCCGTATGGTGATGGCCTTGTCGATCATTTGCTATGCCGCCATCAAGTACCTGGCGAATCCCCGGCGGTCGCTGCTGGGATCACTTTTGAGCAGCTTGAGGCTGGGATTGGGAATTCCTCTGCCGGGCAGGGCCTTCGCTAACCTGCGTTTGTCGGAGGTATACATTGAGGTGTATTCGTTGCTCGGGATGGTCATCTTTAACAGCGTTACCCAGAGCTTCCTGGCCACAAGTCTCACCTCGGGTTTTTTTGAGAAAGCCATCACGAATGTGGCTACAATGCGAGCCAGTGGCCTCCGAATTATGACCGACGATCCGACTGTGCCGCAGATCTTCTACAAGAATCGTCTGCCCAGGTGTCTGGCTGATCGCTTGCGGCTCGTGGACACGGATACAATGATCCAGCACTTTCTCCAGTTAAACTACAGCTATGCCTACGTGATGCGGAGTCCCAACTGGCGAGTCCTGAGTCTCTACCAGCAGAACATGAAGGTGCCCAAGTTCCGCATGACTGAGAAGGAGCTCTGCACCAAGGCGCGGCTGCTGCGCCTGCCCATCTCCACGGAGTCTCCTCTGAGGTTTGCCTTTCCCCAATTCTACATACGCATCTTGGAGTCGGGTTTCCTGCGCCGATGGAATCAAATGAGCTTCCACAGCTTTCGCGACATGATGGGCATCAAGAAGCTGCCTCTGGACACGAGCCCATTTCAGCCCTTGCCGCTGGCATTTTTCAAGAATTGTTTTCTGCTTTATCTGGGCGGAGTGCTATCGAGCGTATTGGTTCTGATCATTGAGCTGCTGATGAGGCCGGCTAACTGAACATTCAACTACTTTTTGTGTGCTTAAATAAATACCCCACTGCTTTGTGCTGCACCTTACTTACCTCGTAAACGGCTCCAAGGGGCATCACCAGGCAGGCCACAAACAGATCGGCCACGGCCAGCGAGGCCACCAGATAATTGGCCACGTTCTGCAGATTTCGCTCCAATATGATGGCGGCTATAACAAACACATTGCCTGAAATGGTACAAAGCAAAACTCAATCAAATGGAGCATCCAACTTTGCCAGGGAGGAAGCATGTGTGAGGCTTTCAGCGGCCTAATTGCGAAAATTGACTTGAGACCGAAAGTTTTCAATTCAATTACATCCCAAGTCTAGCTCGATGACTCGATGGCCCCCAAATGAACTGAAACTGAAACTCGGTTGAACTGAACCGAATCGAAACGAAACGAAACCCTAAAAACCGAAAACCGCAACGGAACAGATAAAGTTTTTCGAAAATTGGCAAACTTCTTTGAGTGAGACACCGAAGGCCGCGGCCCAAATGAAATGAGAATCTTATTAAACTTGTCTCCCAGCATTGCACTGCTACAATTCCAATGCAGTCTGTCCGCCGCTGGCCCCCTTCCTCCCACCCCCCCCCCCCCCCCCCCCCCCCCCCCCTCCATCGGTTGCACTTGAGCTGCTGGCAGACAAAGACAAAGTTCACAAAAGCCAAAATAAACGACATGAGCTAATCGCGCTGTCGTAAACTTTGCCAAAAGCCCCAGACCCCCATCACAGACCCACTTGAGGGAGAGAGAGTGAGAGTAAGAGGCTGTTGGGCGAGCGACTGGGGCCGAAGACAAGACAACCTTTGATGTCTGCCAGTTGGGTTCTTCTTCGTTTTTTTTCCTGTTTCGCCACTGGCTGTCACGACTACTTCTGGCCCACTTGAAGGTGCAAAAGAAAGCACTGTAAGCAGCCTTCAGGTTGCCACTGTGGAGGTGCGAGACATGCAATTTGTGGCATTGAATTCGCCGACAGCCGCCGGCAGAGTGCCACCACACACACACGCCACGCCACGGACAGATGCCGCCTGGAGACATACTCGGATGCGGACATGGATACGGACAGACATGGCCAAGACACATGCAATTAGATACTTGAGTGTCAAAGTAGAGGCAAACACACAAGCCTCATGCCTGCCAGGTGTGTTTGCATGTGTGAGTCCAGAGCAGGCGAGAGCGGATTCCACAACAGACGACAGCCGCATGACGCATTAAAAGTCTTCGGGCAACCCCCCGCCATTATGCGACTTTGGTCTGCTGTTTTCAACGTTTTTTTCGCTTGGAGTGCGGTGTGGAGTGACCGAAACCGACAAGCAATCTGGCTAAAATTAGCATTAAAACTCATTAGCATTTTCTTTTTAAATGCTAAATGCTCGAGACGGAGACAAAACCTGCAAAAGTTCAAAAGTGAGTCGAGCGAAAAGAAGGAAAAAAGGAAAACTATGCAACGACAAAACGAGAAAAGGGCAAGAGTACGACAGGAAGTGGGGGGAAGGAACAAGAGACCGAACTAAATAAACAAAAATTAGACGGAGATCGCAATGGAGAAACAAATGCGAGGCGAATGCGAATGCGAATCAAGTAAATGGCCTCCGGGAGGACGAAGTCGCATCGCAGCACACTTTCCAGCGCTCGTTACTTTTGCTTTCCTCTCGACTTCTGTGTCGCCGTTTTAAATGAAACGACATGAAATCTACTTAAATTAATGAAATCAATTTTAGCTGAAAGCTCTTGTGTCTCTCTGTTACCTCCACTTCCGTTCGCCGTTTGCCGTTCGCCGTTTGAATTTGTATCTGTTTGATTTTTTGTTGTACATTTCTTTCGATTTTACAATGTGAACATAAAGTTTCGCTCATGGAAATGTTTGGGGGGGCGGGAGCTGTGATTGATTGATTGATTGACTGTCAACTTTAATGCGGCGTGTCCTTGCCTTGATGGAAGCCTCCCTCCTTCTGTCTGTTTGTTTGCCTTCGGATTTATGGCTAAATGCGTGTAATGAATGTAGCCGGCAACAAAAGCATCCGCCATTCGCCAACCCAATTCTCATTCCCTGGCTATCCTATCATTCTCCCCTCATTGAGCCGCCTTATTAATAACTGAGACTGAGCTGATGCCTCTGCTGCTGCTGCCGCTTCTGCTCTGAGCCATTATAACAACAATAATAAATAATATAAAATGCTCTGCCAGTATCATAAATATCAGTTACGCGTATTTTATTATCTACAACTGAAGCCAAGGCTCCTCTCAGTGCCGAGTGCTCCTGGCTTCCGTTGCCCCTGTCCATCTGCTTGTGCCTCCCCGCAATCAAGTCGGCTGCCTCCTTATTGAATTGTTTGCCTTAGTCCCCACGGATTTTAAGGGGGCCCAGTCACAGGCCCCGGCGCGTGCCTGAGACTGGCATTCGAGGAATTTATTTGGGGTGGGCCTGGGACGGGGACCACGACTGAGACTGAAATAATTATGTCTATGTTTGGGCTTCGGCTTGAGGAGAACGCCAGACTCCTCCGGGTACTCACCAATGATGGTGACCAGTATCATCAGGCCAAGCAGCACCGAGGTTACTGCCATCCGCAGCAGATGCGTGAAATCATCTTCTGCCACTTCGCTGGTCGTCACATTGATCCCCGCACTGCCATTGGCCATATCCAGTTGCCCGCTCCGATTCCCCATGTCACCGAAGATGCCCAGCATTGAGTCGTTGTTGCTGCCCTCCAGAAGGAGTGTTTCATTGAGCAGCATCGCCCCCAGGCCCACGGCCACATTCGTATAATTGTTGTCCAGATCGATAAGCTGGAGCGTCGTCGCCGTCGCTGTCGCTGTCGCCGTCGCCGTCGCCAACGCCACCTCTTTGCCATTGCTCGATCCTCCTGCGGTGGTCAGAGCTCGGTGGGCAGCCTTGGCTGTGATCCTGGCTGCTGCGGCGGCCACTGAGGCACTCGCTGCCGCTGCGGCTAGTGCGGCTGTGGTCAGGGGTGAGGTAGGGCCGGTGGTAGGGTCGGTGGTAGTTGCACTCAGCGCTAGGGAGCTCCGGAAATGTTTTCTCTTTTCAGGCCCAGAGCCATAGTAATGCTTTCTCTGCTTGTTATTGTTCGTATCCTCTGCCTCCTGCTCCTCTTCATCATCGTCCTTGTCGTGGTCGTCATCGGGGAGATCGGGCTGGGGCTCCGCTATGAGATAGGCGTTATCATTCATGGTATTGGCTATGTAAATGTAGTCGAGTGCATCTGAAATATACAGAGAGATGTAGAGGGAAATTCAAAGGATGCTGAAGCTGGAGGAGATTCTCGTGATAACCCACCGTTAAATTTGGTCTCGCGCGCCATTTTGCTGATACTTTTCGGGGTTGTTCGCTTAATTGCAGCCGCAGCGGAAATGAGGCAAGCGAGTGAGCAGACGGAAACGGAAGCGCGACTATGCAATGGCAATGGCCTGAAAAGGGCACTCGTCCTGTACCTGCTGTGTGGCTCTGTGAGTGTGGGTGCAGCTGTGGCTGTGCTGGTAGTACTGGCTGAGGTGCTGCTGCTTGTCCTGATGGCGGCTACTCAGACACTGTTGGCGGCGCATGGTGACACAAGGAGATGCCCTTTGTGCCCTCTACCGATGTCCCTTTCTCGTTTATTTGTGTGTGTGCGTGTGTGTGTGTGTGTGTGTGTGGTGGCAGACACAGGATGTATTATCCTAACGAGCTTTCAAGTGTTTACACGGAGCATTTACAATTTTGGCTTTTGGCTTTCGCTTTCGCTTTTCTTTCCCTCTGTTCTGTTCTTTTCTTTCTGTTCTGTTCTGTTTCGACTTCCTCTTACTGATTTGATGCTGCTGTTGCTGTTGTGTGGCTATTGTTGCTGTTGTTCCGGCAGTGTTGCTTTTGTTTTGCTGTTGTTTTTGTACTCTCTTTTTTCGGCTGTGTTGTTGTATGGTTTATTTAAGCTCTTCCGTTTGGTTTCGTGTGTGTTTATGGGCCATTTGATGTGCTATTTTCATATCCTTGAAGTAAATTTCACATCCGGCTTCCGCATAACCAATTGTCGTCGGTCGTTTGGTCGTCCCAGAGCGGCACCTCGTTCAGCGGCATTTCGGGCGAACCTGAAACTGCAATAAAAATTGAATTAGACAATAAATTCCCCACCGGCCGATAACTAATATGTATTTATAAATAGAAATTCAATTTTCATTCGTTTCTCGGTTTTGTTTATTCTCCTGTTTTTGGTGGAAAATAATTTCCTGTACGTCTGTGGCATTTTTGGCTACAAAATTTATTGAATTCAATTTCCTCTTTGCATTGTGCGTAAAGTGTAAATGAATTTGAAATGTTGCTGCTGCCTCTCCTTCTCTTACCCTTACCCCTACCCCGCCGCCCAGCTCCATCCGTCAGCCCCTCCGCTTGTTAAATAATTTAACGCAATTTCTGCAATTACACAGAATCACTTGGCACGATAAATAAAAATGGAGACTGGCAGGCAAGCAAAGCGTTGTTTTCGTTTCCCCCTCTCTCTCTCTCTCCTCTGCCAGTCCTGCCTCGGCCTGCCTGCCTGCCACACACACACACACTCTGCCACATGTGCGGGGCGGAAGTTCTGCGTGCGTGCGACGGGCGCCATTGCCAGCGGCTGCTTTCGTCTCCTACTTGCTCTGCCTTTCAGCAAAATAAATTTAAAACGCATAAAAATGAAAGCAAACGAAAGAAAATACCCCAAGAGCGAGGCGAGGGAACTGTCAAGCTCCTGGTAAAGTGTCATCGTATGGAACTACATGCATGCGCACACACACACACGTACTTCGAGTACGCATACATGTGCGTTTGCATAGTATACATTGCGGCGCCATAAAACCCCGAGCGAGAATGTTGCATATTTAATGCCAGCTGAGTTTATAGTCTCCGAACACACTCTAGGCCAAAACGGGGGATTTGGCCAACATGGCGATAGATTTGGCTTGGCCTAGGACGACCCCCCAGACTATGCATCATATGTGGATGATGGGCATCTTGGTGAAAACAGAGGTAGCATTTGGTTAGTGAAGCCACCTTTTTTATGCGACTTTTCAATATTAATCTCTTCCATATTCACCCAAAAGAGTCTGGCCTCTGCGACTTGCTGGTGTTTTATTTTTTCGTATCTCGTCTCCAATTGAATTTGTTTACAAGTTACTGCACAGCAACCTAATGCATGAACTGCTAATTACACAGCTTAAAATGCCAAGTGAGCTCTCCCGAGAGCCCTGGGAAAACTTAACATAACAGAACAGAAACAGAAACTGAAAAGCCAGTATAGTGACTGAAGGCATAGCTCATTAAAATGCTTCCCTTACATGCTGCGCTGGGCTGCGGCAGAGTCGAGTCGAGTCGAGTCTGATAGACAATGCCACAAAGACGACTTGTAGGGCTTTCCCCTGTATGCGGCTTACCCCTGCTTAGCCCTGCACTCCAACTGCACCACCACTTGATTAGCAGGCACTTGGATTAGCTTTTGTCAGTTATATCTACGAGTGGATGAATGCCAGTCCTTGTCCCCTTCGGTTGCCATCTCTTAGTGTAATGAGGACTTGCATTACTTTCATGCGAACCGAAATGGAATTCGGACAAGTGCATAAAAGACTCACCACAGCTCAAGGCGGGGGTTTTTAGAAATGGCAACCGGTTCGCATGCCGTGCCTCGAAATTATTAGGTGCAACCACACCGCCGCACAATAACCTTCAAATGCCACTATCGTGCATGCTTATGCTTGTGTGCTGCCTGTGTCTGTGTCTGTGTCCGTGTCTGTGAGTGACCATGTAACTAACATTTTCAAGTTCAAAGTCGATTTAATACGGAAGTTTATGCCAGCCGTGAGTGTTCAGGGGAGGGCATGAATGGCTGTTCATGTGGGGATACGTGAGCGTGGCTCGTTTGAAGTGCATTTGAGTGTGAAGACGACACATGTCGCTTAAATGCACACACACGCACACACACACAGAGGTACAGAGATACACCTGACTATCGTGGAAGGTTCTCTGGCCCAGTCTTCCAACTTCTTCGCTGAGTGCACTTGTTGCGGTTCGTCCAGCCCTCGCCTGCCGCATACATTATGCAAGTGTATGCCAACTGCATCTGTGTGAGTCTGTCTATGCCTGTGTGCGAGCGTGTCCCTCGCTTTTTATGGTCGGGAGGTGGGCTTATCGCATATTTATGCAGTGTGTCCTTTGAAGCAGCCGACCAGTACACACCGGGCTATAAATCAACTTTGGTTCACCGCACTCTGCTCGGGGCCCCTTTCCCTACCCCTTCCCTTTACCCCCTCCCTGTCCTATTCATATCCGCATCGCAGCAATTACGAAAATTGCCTATCTATGCAATAGTTGTGGCTGCCTTGCCTTTCTTGCCGCCTTCTGCCAGGGATAAATAGTTACCAGGCGCACTCTACTCTTTACTTTTCGTTCTTGTTTGCCCTTTGCCGAGTCATAAATCAAGTGAATAGCAGAAACGCGAGGGCAGAACGAAGCGTTCTCCATCGATGGAGGTACGTGTTTAATACTTGTCGGTATTCTATGACTGACAGAATAAACCGACGCATTTTTGGACACATTCTCCGAGCTCAAATCTCTACGGCGCTTGCCAAAGAACTTGTCAATCTCTCCCTCTGATGCCAAAGGACACACAATTGTTATGCACGCCATATGAGTGTGCCTATTTGGGTGCTCGTGTTTCTGTGTGCGTGTGTGTGTGTGGCCTATAAAAATGCAGTTTTCCGAATGCAGGCCAAAGCGATGTCACATTGTTTGCCTCTGCCTCTGCCAATGCCAGATGTTTGCTGTTCGAAATGGGGGTAGGGGGGATGGTAGAGCAAGTGAATGAAATGGAATACAATAAAATAAAATAAAGTAAAATAAATGACATAAATTTTTCATGCGACGCTCGATTTGATTCACCGCACACACGGACTACACACACACACATATGTAGATCTATAGAGATTCAGACATGACCAGACATTTATCAGTTGGTTCACATGCATTCTGAAGATACTAATGTACATATTAGTTCAGCTCTGTAAGTGGCTGGCTGGGTGAAGACACTCGCCCGTTCCCCCGACCCGCACTCCGTCTGTGCCCCGGTTCTGTATGAGTTGTTGTCGGTTCCTTTTTGCACCACTTCCGCTTCATTTCATGCGCCATTTTTCTCTATCTTTGCAGTCGAGTGTTTGCGCCTTGTTTCCACGTCCTGGACGGCCTTTCAGCAAGCCAGCCAGCCAGCCAGCCAGCCTGCCAGCCAGCCAACCAGCCTTCATGCGGCCTGTCCATGCTCCATGTCTCATGGCACAGTCCCACCCTGCCACTCGCACTTCCCGCTTGCGGTTGCAGCTGTTATGTATACAGCATCAGCTCCATTGCCTGCCTGTTTTGTTTCCCATTTTCCACTTTGCCTTCTCAGTTTGGATCCCCTCTCTTTTTACGATACTGCTCGCACTGCCATTGCAGTCGGTAGAGCTGGCTGGCAATGGGTTCTCCAATCAGTCTACTGCAAATAATTTATATCGCCTGAGTCTGTGTCGGCACCTTTTCTCCTTCTCTGCCTCCATTCTAAATAGTTTATGGCTCAGCTCTGAGGGTACCATAAATATTAGCCATACGCAGCTCTGGGAATTCGAATTGCAATTAGCCTGGACATAGCTATTAGTACTTGTCGAGGGCTCTTCTCTAATTGCTCATTAATATTCAATTGCCTGCAGGTTTTGTTCAATTATTCAGACCGCAGCTTTCACCAGAGAAACAAAACTGTACCGCCTGTAAACTTTCCAATCAATCAATCCAATCAAAACCACATCCAATCCGAATAAAAGCGGAATTTGAAATGTAAAAATATTTAAACTCCAGTTTATTTGAAAACGCTGGCGTGAAATAGATAACTTCCAATGCATTTTTTTTATCCTCGAAAAAGTAAAAACCAACAACAGGAAAGTCGGAAATGCGGGCTAGTCGAAACCGGGGATACTCTGTCAAAGGGATTTGCTATAGAAATAATAGAAAACTAATTTTATTCATATTACTTTTCGCCACTTTTTTCCGCTTTTTCCACTTTTTCCACTTTTTCCACTAGAAATTAAAAACAGTAATTCCTCTGACATTCGCATGTCATCGTGCATAACAATGAATGACATTCAAATATAAACATTGTGCACGAGTAAGCTGAAAAATAAATTCCCTTTCAGCCAACAATTGTTGTATACATATTACACGCCCTCCCAATGGCTGCTTGAGGGCGGACTGAGGAACACCTATGACTGGAGTCAGGGTACATTTCTAGCCAGACCTTTGGAAAAGCGAATATTAAAATATTTGCGCTTTTACGGGTTTTTGAATCCCAAAAGTGTGGAATGCGCAAAACGGAAAGAGCGTGTAAAAGCTGTACAAAAATTTTGCTATTTTGGAAAATTGGGGGAGTTCTAATTCGAGTAAATATCTCGAAAAATATCTGAGCTTTGCCCGAAAATAACTAATTGCTTGATTATTGGGGCAATTAATAAATTTTAAGCCGATGTGGCAGAGAATGAATGCGGAGCTGTGGCAAGTGGAGAGCGGAGAGGGCTGTTTGTCCCGTAATAAAATATATGGTCCGGAATTGTTGGCTTTTAATTACTTTTGAGCAGCGTTGTCTACCAGCATACATCCACGTGCCAGGCGAATACGAGCATGCGTATATCTCTATATTTTCTTTAATGTCAGGGCGGAATGATAATAAATTTCCTCATACAATATCCTGCATTTAAATAACACTTCCTGCACCACCAACTCTAGGCCAAGGCATCCGTCGACGTAGTCCTCGCTGTCCATACGTCAGCCGCCGATGCGAAGCCCGACGTTTCCAGACAGTGAAATGAATTTATTTGCCAGTCGCACCAGCAACGGCAACAGCAACAGCAACAGAAACAACAACTGCAATCTGGACTCCGGGACTGGGAGGGACTCAAGGACCAGTTGATTTCGCGCTGAATGGCGTGCGAAGGCACTTTGCTTCATTACTTTGTGTGTATCCATCCCCCCCATTCCCCTTTCCCCATTCCCCAGCTCACTCTTAATCCGGTACCCCGTATCCAGGATCCTTCGCATGCTATTGACGAGCCCGAAACTGTGCTATGGATTGTTGTTTACTCGGGCCTTGGGCCGGACTGCCCTACGAACCAGTCTACTGATGATGCGAATGGCGGAGCGGGGGGACATCTTTACCACACAATAAAAATTTATGAGCCTTATGCGTGTGTCCCTCTTTCGTGTGTGTGTGTGTGTGTATGCAGTAGTCAGCCCATTCCGCCACAACATTTGCGAGGTTCGCATAAATTTTATATGTGCCACAGAGCTTGACATGCTTTTTGCACAGACTACTACTTCCCCGGGCCCCCTGGCTCTCTGGGCCCCTGTTGGATGCCACTTGCCGCCGTGTTGCAGGTAATGCAGCAGCTGCAACACTCGGCACTCATCTCCGCCTCCTTGCATTATGCATGCTGCTGCCGTTGCAGCTTGCATCCTACAGTCGAGAGTGGGGCTGTGAGACGGTGTCAGAGTGTGGCATACCACTTTCGGCACTCCTCAATCAATTAGTCACAAAACTACAGCAGCCAGGTGGATGGAGGGGGTATGGAGATGAGCCCCCATAAAGGGCACACAACCCTTCATGCAACTTAACCGTGCTTCAAAAGATCTGAAGGAAAGTGAAACCCGAGAAGAATGTTTAAAGGTGCGCAAAATTTGGAAATCATTAAAGGCACATACACACTCTCTAACAAGTATTGTATGTACATTGTACATACAGATACATACATATATGTATGCATGGTGGAAATATTGTTTATGTACAGCGGTATGTACCCCCGGCAGAGGCATGCCTCAAAGATTTGTGTGTCGGCCACGTGTGCGACGTGATTTCTTTTCTCATGCAAATAAACGTGAAACGAATGGAGGGGCATCCTTCCACCCGAATCATCGATGGTGTGGGGCACGGAAAAGGGTCTGTACTGTACTCTGCACACACTGAATGAAAGTCAGTTAACCTTGGACTGTTCTGATTTTGGTTCAAGTTTTCACTATATTATAACCCATACGACATCAAAAAGATATGAATGCGGCGGAATCCAAAGAAGAAGATGTCAAATCTGAAGTATCTTGAGCTCCGGCATTTTGTATTTATTTTTTTTATTCCCTCACAACTATGAGCTAATGAAAGCTCCTAAGCCTATGAGCCGCGCCATGGAGTCCCATTGAATTCCTTACTTCAGATGAAGGTCCCGTCCTTTAACGGGTTAATTTTTGGCGAGTGAATGTGCAGGCCCCCTGAAGGGCCAGTTTGTGTGGCTGTGTGGCACCCGACATACGGACACAGAGCCGTGGCCCGACCGCAACCACTTCACACAAGTTGACGCCAGGCCGAGGCTTTTGATTAAAAATTTATTAATATCAAACTTTGTGAACGCATCGACGGCAGGGGGGAGCGGCCGCGGCAGCGCGGTGACCCCCCCACAGCATCAACAATGTCCGACTAGCAGCTACTTTGCATAATTGCAAAAATAATCGGTCCAGACGGTGGACATTTTGGCGGATACAGGCGGGGCGGAAGGGGAGGATGTTGCAGGCTTAAATGAAGTTGTTAATATTAATGAGGAAAATTTTTGCCCTTCGGCAGTCTGATGTTTGATTTTCATTTTGTTATTAATCAGCTTTTAATGTATTTAATTAAGTTTTCTCCTCGGAGGCCATGCTAAATATGCTGAATATTTCAATAAACAGTCCGCTCTGACTCGTGCTCCCCTTGAGAGTAGGCACAGATTCCATCTCCGTGCTAGATGCGGCTAATAATCATTATTGAAAATAGCAATCCAAAAGATTAAGCGAGCCAGCGCCCCAGGACTTGTTACTGTCGGTGTCTGAGGAGGAGGAGTTCGTGGTGGGAGCTAAATATTATTACCATAGCGACCAAAAAACTTTTATCGACATTTAAAGCGTAGCCCAAAGTTTTCGGCTGAACCCAACACCAACCCCAGCCCATCAAAAACAAGAGCATAAGAGAAGGAACAATATCTTCAGATACCCTTCTATATCCATCATCCTTATGGCAGCTACGAGTACGAGGCTGTAACACAAAATACCATACATGTACATAAATATATTGTGATACGATCTGAGCGGCTTCCAGTTAGTTTGTGTGGAAAAAACAAGGGTCTGTGTCTGCCCAGCCTGAGGAAACAGTCAGAAGAACGTGGCCATATCCTCTGCGCCTCTCATCAGGAATAGAAATATATACTGTCTAGGGTCTTAACTCCCTTCATCTCAGCATGGCATAGCAAACATTTGATGATAATCGTAATATCCTTCGGAAGGGTATGAAAAGACGCAACGGGAATGGAATGGCAAAGTTTTTGCTTCGAAGGAATTTTTTTCAATTTGCTATTGGGGAATTTCTTTGCTGTATTTTATATTGCAAAGTTTTTGTCGAGAGCTTCATTGGCATAACCCTCAGGCGGACACCCTCCCCCGAATCCGCCTGTTCCAGTGCTCCTCCATATGTTTGACACTAACAGATGGGTGGGGGAGGGGGAGTGAGAGGAGGAGGTCCAGCTCCAGCTGCTGTTGGCTTCGATCATGGACGGTCACTTGTCATCTTGAGTGGTCGCTCATTTGTCTGCAGAGCTTTTGGAAATTCGCACTTTATTTACGCAACATGGTGTCCAGGGTCCTCTGGGTCGACCACTCGACGACTCCTCCGCTTGTGCCTCCTCCCCGGCCGCACACACGCACACACGCACACAATTTTTCATCTTTGTCTTCCTGGCAGACCGTTTATCTTTTGATTTGTGTTTTGGCTTCCCTGCCGCCTGGTGGCTCTGACTCTGCCTCCGATTGACGTGCCCCGTGCCCCGTGCCCAGTACCGAGTGTTTACAAATGATTTGCTACTGTCTTGCTTGTTATACTGTTGCCTGGATTTCAGGTTTTCTTTTTCTTTCCGTGGAAAACTTTCACAGTAGCAGGCACACACACACACACACCAGAGTGAAAGAGGGAAAACCCAAAATGGCTCCAGTGAGTTACGCTTCCGGCTGTTTTGCAGCCTGTTAGCTTTGAACGTTTCAATTGAATCGACTGACTGAGGTGTGAACCCAGAACATGCCACGAGGCGAATCAGGCGCGAACCCCACTCATTTGCATTCGATTGAAGCTGCAAAAACGTATCGTTTTCCCCCTCGTTCCAGTGAGACGTTTTGGCCAGCTTTAAGTATACATCTTGCCGCAGGGAATGGACAGCGCAAACTGCTTTTGGGACCCCTGCCAAGAGCGGGCCCCAAGTCCGAGTGGTCCCTGCCAAATCGTGGACATCAAAAATGTAAGGGCCTATAGTGCAGACGGTTTTGGCCTTCTTCCAGCCATTGTCATCTCATTTCATGGATGGGGACAGCCGGCGTCGAATGGTGGGCCTGGGATAAACCGCTTAATGTGGGTGCGCTCATGTTGACACTGGCGATAGCTGCCTGCCTGGAATCTGGCGCCTGGTGCTCGTAAAACCAGAATTGGTTGCACTGTTTCGCACAGCGGGTGGCGGGGAGCTGCCGGACTCTGGTGGGCTGGAGTGGGTGGTGGGGTGCATTTTGTGGCTGTGCACAATTAAATAAAATCGACTTGTGCATCCTCCTAGCCAGCCCCCATCGTCCAACCCCATCGCCCAGCCCCGATGGCCTTGCCTTGGCTTTGTTTGCTGACGGTCCTCCGTTCTTTGCCATACGCTTCCCTCAGGGTAGCCTAATTATTCCCTGAAGCCCAGCCAGGCACTGGCGGAATCATTTCTTGCTTAGAATGCCTTTGTCCTTTTACTCAAACTTTGTTGTCATTTTTTGAAGATAAGGAGTATACTCGGTTCTATAATAGCGGTAGGACCCTTCACTCAGTGACATCTGACGCCCTGATCGGATCGGCATAGCTTATAGCTGTTGTAGAAACGATCCCCGAAATCGTCGACCAATCAGATGGTTCATTTTTGTTTGATAGGATAATCCAGTCAACATAATGTAGTTATGGCCTGTACCGGACTTTCTAGGGTATTAGAGCCTTCAGGACGTCGGTGCTGGCCTTTACTTTCGTATTGCCTTTGTTGTTGCTGCCTCTGCCGTTCAGGCTCTTGCCACGGTACTGCACTCAATGTTTATGAACAGTTGCGCTCGGGAATTGTCGTTTTTACTACCAATGCCATGAAGTTTTAAGAGGCAGCCATTTGGATTGCAGTTGTTCTTCTGTTCGTTTACAAGGGGAGCTCCAACCCAGCCCTGGCCGAGTCCCAGCATGCGGTAAAGGGCAGGGTGCATATGCAAATCAATTGCTTGAGTCATGAGAACGAGTCCAACAATCACTCTGTTTGGCTTTCTACTCATATGCCTCTCGGCAATGGCCTTACCTTAGCATATTTTCAGCCGAAGTTCAAGGCATTGATCTATGCACATGTGTGGGTTACTGTGTGGCTGGGTTGAGTGTTAGCCCGGCCAACAAATGGGAGCATGATGTGCGAATAAGTGTTGCCTCAAATGCGAATGGCCAGAATGGCAAAACAATGAACGTCCTTATGCCCGTTTTCATGGGGCGAGGTGCGATTTCTATTTATATAGAGATAGGATAGGATGCGACAGATGTTATCAACTGTATGGGCTGTATGTTATCAGTTATCTCTTATTCTTTCGAGACTTCTGCTATCGACCCATTGTTTTTCGATACATTTAATCGACTGCCGGTTAGGACTTCTGTCGGCTGTCGGCTATCCTTTTCCGGGTTCTTCATCGAACACCGCCACCCTGCCAATTCATCGAACGACCCTCGTAAAATTTTCTATGCAGGCTCTGGCGTTTTATGTGCTAAACAATACAACAAAAAGCACACAGCTACAGTCACAGGCACACAGCACACTCATACACATACAGCCACACGGACATACACACCGACAAGCAGCGAAGCCATAACAAATGAAAAGCAAACTTGTGGCTTGACATTGATGAATGCACGATGAGATTTATGCTCTGTCCTGTGTCGGTATCCGCATCTGTATATCTGTATGCGTGTGTATCTCTGCTTATGGATGGATGTATGTGCGCGAGCACTCATTCTCGCACTCACCCACACTGTCTGGCAGAAATAAATGTTAAGTATACGCATAATAAGCGCTACACTATGTTGTTGTTTCATCGTTGTGCCCCTGGCCGTGTGCCCGATCCACCACTATGCGGCCACCTCCACGTCGCTCTTTGTCTGTGCCTATGTGTGTAGGTGTGTATTTTGCTCATTTACGCACTTAAAGTCCCCGTCTCCACACATGAGTGTGCCTGTGTGTGAGTGTGGGCTCCACTGTTATGTTTACCTGCCCGTCGGAGCCACTGGGAGAAGCCTGGAGAAAAAAACTACAGCTATAGAGGAAAAAGCTCTCATGGAAGCAAAGTATAGCAGAGCAGACACAACACTCATACGGCACGTTGACTGACATTCCTTCGCCTTCCCATCGCCCTACGCTATCCTCACCAGAGAGAGGGGAATAGTCGGGCTCAGTGACTATTCCGAGTGGCTTTGTCTGGCGATAAGCGTGGAATTACTGTGAATAGAGGCAGGAACTTTGCGCTAAGGGTATAGCCACTTCGTTGTGGATCTGCAGGGGGATTTTCCCCTCCTCCGAGTAGTTTCTGTTCTGGCGCTTTTCTTTTTAATTGTTTGTTTATTTGCTCGACATGGCCGCCGGCAATGGCCGTCGAGGATTGGGCTGGGAGACAGACAAAGAGTCGGAGAGCAGGCAGGGAGTGTTTTATTCTTGGCTTTAGCCAGCTTAGTGAATCTGCTGTCCTCTACTGGTCTCCTACTGGTCCTGTCTCAGGCCCTGGCCATTGCCACGTTTTAGGTTCTGGCTCTGATTCACCTGCTTATTGTTCTAGGAACTGCAACTGTTGCTCGAGCACTTGAACTGTGGCAGTTTTAATCGCATTAATGAATGTCGAATGTCAGGACCTTGACCGACCAGGTGCAAGTCAAAATCCAAATGGAATTCATTGTGTTTGTTTTGTTCTAAAGGCCAATGAGAAAAGTTTTGCAGTGGTTTGGCCTGGGACCCGCCGCCTGAGATTAAAGTGGTTCTGTATTCGCATAACATTTATTCATGTTACGTAAACGATGTGCATTAAGAGTGCCTGCTTGTTACCTGGCCAAAGCAATTACCGCTTCTGCAGCTATTACATATGCAACAAATAAGTACACACAAGTGGAAAGGACCAGAAATTAATTAAAATGTAATTAATGCGGCACCTCCCCACTCCTCACGGCCCACTTCAACTTGTTTCTTTTTTAATGGTTTGTTTTTTAAAATGGCAGACTGCCAACAAAAACCCGAGTATAATTCAAATAAAATAGTAAAAAGAAACCCCGAGAAGGAACAGGGAGAGCCGCCCGACCACCAAGTGGTACTTACATTGCGCATACGCTGCGTATGCCAGTCGCTGAAGTTGGCAACATTTATTTGCATTACTTTACCTGCTTCAGCTCCTGCTCCTGCTCCTGCTCCTGCTGCTGGTGTTGCCTCCACCTCCCCCGCACATTGGAGTGCACTTTGCTTAATTGATTATGCTGCTAAAGGGGGACTACCGCACAAAGTGCGAACGAATAAAACTGCGAAGCGCAACAGGGAAAAGGGAAAAGAGGGCTCTCTCTATGGATGCTGGCTGTCAGTGGATGAAATGTTGTGGGTGTCAGGACTGTAAGCTGTTATCCCTCAAGGATTTGGGGGTTAATAGAAGATGATAGATGCAGGATTTTTTTCTCAATGATATGATCATTCCATTTCCAAGTATCCCACTCTCCCCACAATCGAGGGTCACGTCGTTTCGTTTTAGTTAGAAGACTTTCTTGTGCACCATCCTGAGTAGCTGTCCTTTAAAGGAAGCCTTCACTGTACTTTGGCTTTAATTGCAGCTGCCTCAAAGGCGTTCTCAATACGGGAACTCTTTCAAAAGCCACACAACAAATCATTTGAGTCGCACACAAATAAAGGGTTACAGCAGCGTCAAGGGAATGCGGCTCAAACGGAATGGCATGGGTGGTTAAAAGAGTGGGGACTTTGGGAGGGTTGGTAAGGTTACAGGCTGGATGGATGGATGGATGGTTGGATGGATGCTGGGTGCGGATTGACTTTGGGCATCCGTCATAAACAAGCTGTCCCCATTGAAGTGATGAAGTTGGGGTGTGCTTTTGAGGCTCTGTAGCTCTGGGGCGGGGCTTAGTTTTTGGGGCATCCAGCCTTTTGTGCTATTATTAAAATGTTTGCCTCTTCGTTGGTTTCATCTCTCACTCCCCGATCCGCGCTCTGTCTGTGTGTCTCTCACTCTTCGCTTTTATTTGGCTTAACTTCTCCGTTTATGTCGAGCAAACATGCTTTATGTCTTCTTTTTCTCATGTGTTTGTGTATAGCGAATACATATACAAATCTGTGTATAGCTGCGTATCTGTGTGTGTGTGTGTGTGTGTGTGCATTACGCGTATTTTAGGCAAACAATTCAAGCTGTGAGTTTTCCCTACCATTTTGGGTATATTTTCAGCTCGACTCTAGGGAAATTTTTTGTCTTCAGTTCCTTGTTTTTTATCTGTTTTTTGAGGCTTCCTTTGATTATGTGCTCTGTGCGATGTTTGCTCTGTGCTCCCCGTTATGGATTATGTGGCCGTGGGGAGAGATGACTCGCTGCCGTCTCCGACTTCGACTTCGACCCCGTCTCCCGTCTCCCGTCTCCCTGTGAATGCTCACTTCTCACTTCGCTCTGGGGTCGCCAATGGCCGCCTGGGACCGCAATGATCTCGCTCCGACGAGAAACCGTCTCAAGTGCAAATACTTATAATTAAAAAATAAATTTCCGCCATTCTCCAAATGCCTGCGCCCAAGATATTCAAACACTTTGGAGCATTTCGACAAGTCAGCAAAAGAAAGTGAAAAATCCCCCACGGCGACATCTCGGAATGTGTATTGTCAGGTGGGGTCTACAGGCATCTACAGTGCGAGGGGTGGCCTGTGTGCATGTGTGTCCCTTCCCCATGGGCCATAAAACGCAATAATAACGCACATGAAGCATATTTTACACATGTCTTTGTCGCATTTATCACAATCAGCACGGCGATGCCGCAACAGAGGGGCTGCCGAACTCGACACCTACCCCTAGAGCCTGCTACGTCCCACTCTCTGGGCTCCATCTCCTACTCCTTCTCCTTCTCCTAACTGAAAAATACTTAAGCAAACACGTCGCATTTTGGGAACTTTTATTACATTTTTTAAGCCAGCCTCTCAAATGCTGCTCTTGCCAATTGTTTGTCCCTCTCCAGGCACCAGCCGGCCTCCTCTGCTGCTCTTCGCGTAATGTGCCAAAGTTTTAATAACTTGGCCTCTGTGTTCACGCACAGGTGAATAATAAACATGTTGACAGTCATAATGTCTTCTGAGGGGGCAACTGGTCGGGAGGGTTTCGGGTTCAACACATGTTGACATGTCACCCGAAATGATATCCCCAATGTGGAGCCAGAGGGGCCTTCCCATGTCAATGATCGAATGCGAATGGGAATGGCTTTTGAGTAATCATTATCATAGTTAATGAATTTTCACTTGAGTGCCTTGAGAATTGTTTCTCTGACAGGAGAACAGAAGAGTGGATTAAAGGAGCACATTAGAAGTGGTTGTTTGCTTGTTAGAACGGCTTTTCTATAGCTATTGGTTCTTCAATGAATTTCCATCTCAATCTTGGCTTATGTGCAGGATGTTTATGCATATTGAAACGATTGTCGACGGACAGATGAAGTTCTTGGCCATCGCATTTCGCATTCCCCAGCATTGATTGAGGTTTTCAATTCCCCTTAACACACATTCTCTCTCAATCTCTCCCCCTCTCTGTATGTTTCTCTGAGAAATCAATTGCAGTCAATGGGAATAGGCACGCACCCCAACACACCATGGACACACTCACGTGCACAGAAATTGCTCATACGCAACGTGTTACAGCCAATGGCCGGCTATGGCCGAACGCCGACAAACGCAATTTGCTCTTGCACTCTGATGCCGGGCTACATCTCAAAACGTATGAGTCTCTGCTATGGCTATATCTCTGGCTATGGCAAGTGCTATGTGCATGCAGTGAGGCCATGCAGTGAGAGATTGATTAGTTGCGTTGCCTGGAGGGATGGTGAAAAAAAAGAGAAAAGAGGCCGTCTGCCCCTGTGTGCATGGTGAAAGCACTTGGAACGCGTAAAGCAATTAACACGCAATTACCATTTCCACTTTGCCATGTCACAGTGTTGACATTTCACACGATTCACGGTCTGTCTATCTCCTCCCCTCCCCTTTTGTGTGTGTGTGTGTGTGTGTGTGTGTGTCGTCTCCGCCGCTGTGTGCGTGTCTCTATCGGTGTCCTGTCTGCCAGTGTGTCTGGGTAATTGGCAATGTGGCTGCGCGGAAAAACGTTGCGGCCACGTTGTCGCAATACAACGAGCACACAACCAAAAACAAAATAGTATGGCGAGAAAAACGCTTTTGGTTGTAGCTATATGTCAAACTGAACAGATAACAAATGACAGAACACTTCCTCCCGCTGCTCAACCTCTTGGAGAGCCAAAGAGTGTTGGTCAAAATGATTTGCTGCCTCTCCTTGTCTGATTGTCCTGGCTCTGTGGCTATGTGGCTGAGTGGCTGTGTGTTGTTGGCCAAAGTGAAATCACTCAAATTGTCACTTGCCTCAATAATTAACATTAATGTGTGCCGCTGAAGACCCAGAGGAACCTACATAAATAAGTTAAACAAAAGGCGTATCGCATCGTCGACATTTTCCAGCTGCTGGCAGTGGCAGAAGAATGGATGTATGTACGAGTATGTGGCTCAGATGGAATGAATGGAATGGGGCAGAGGATGATGGCCAAAAGCCGGAGGGAGATCATCAGCGTATTTGCTTTTTAATTAATTTGTTTACTCGCAGCCAAATCGAGGCATAATTAACTCAAATGTCTCCCGACTGTCGGGGCAATTAAAGGCAAAACTTTTCCCTGCCATTCGGTTCCAGACTGAATGCCAGACTTTGAAGTCGGACAAAGTTTCACCTGATCGAAAGCCACGCTCTGTGCCACTTGTTTAATGCTATAAATTTTGATTTTCCTACCCTGTAACACATGAAACGGGAGGGTACGACATGTGGAAGGATACCAAGTAAATCTTTCAATTAAACATCAGGAATATACATTTTTATGCTAGGTAAATCCTATTGAGGATTCGGAAATGAAGAAGAGTCTATTCTGATAGCAAAACAATGTTTAGTTGAGCCGTTTAGCATGTTTCCCTTCTTGAGCGAGTCGTAGACTCCAACTAAAACGGGTATCTGTACTGTCGATAACCATTCTCTAGGATAACTTCGTTTCTGGTCTGCGTTTATCAGCCATACTTCTGGCAGGCCATAAAAAAGCGTAAAGTTTTGTTGACCATAAAACATCGTGGAGAAAGTTGTGTGTGCGTCCATAGAGGAGGACTAGAGGAGTCGGGCTCTGTCCATGATTTCATGGAGGAAGAGCCTGAGGAGACAAGGCTTTAATGGATGCAAAGGTAATGATGCCACAACCGAAATGCCATAGAAAAGATATGGTTGATGTGGCTGTAATTTGTGCCTCTAGTTTTGTTAATTTTATTGCTCCCCTTGGTCTCTCTCTCTCTGGATCTCTGCGGGTGTTGAGACCATTAAATTTTGACATATGCTGCAGATAGATAGAAGGTACAGCTCTCTCTCTCTCTATCTTTCGTTCACTCTCTCTCAGTCTTTGGACTGCAATTTACGAGCTTTTTGCTTTTTGGCCATTTTACATTTGGTAAAACAAACACGTTTCCATTAAAAAGTCTGCGTTTGATGGCAAGACAAGAAATTTGTGGTATGATGACGATGATGAGGTCTATGTAGGCGTTTGCCTTTCAAAAGGCGTGGCTGCACACACACATACGAGTGCTGTCGGTCTCTTCAAGGTTGTAAGCTTGTGTCTGAAAATTTTCCCAAAATTAAAGATGGAACGGTGCTGCGAGGTGGTAGCGAGGTGGCTGCGAGGGGGGTAGCAGCTTTAGAGGAGGGCGAGCAGCACTTTTTGCATTTTTGATATGCTGTCAACGTGTGCAATGTTTTTCATCTCACCCGCACTAGATTTACCCCCCCCTATCCGTCTCTCTCTGTCACTCTTTTACACTATCCTGCTTTGAGCTTGTCCCCGCTAAAAAATTGATGATGAAAAATGCTGTGCATAGAAATAGGAATAGGAATTGCGGCTGGCGATGCCTCGTCCCTGAACAGGCGACAGAGCCACGCCGTCCCCCAATCTGCCACAAGATGTGCTGCCTGTGCAGTTGTGTACTGTGTACTGGTGGCAAGCCAGGAGCACAGCACCAGCAGCAGCAGCACTGCATAATACAGGCAATTACCTGTTGGCTACAATTAGACCTGGATTCGTAATCACCCCTATCATGTGTTCCCTCTGCTTCCCTGTAATTGGGAAAATCAATTATATGTACAATGTACGAGTATATAGCTACTCCCGCAGTTAACTAATTGGGCGCTTGGCTCTGTCTTTGGCTCTGGCCTTGGCCCATTCTGAAGATTAACTTGAAGGAACATGGGTCAGCCGGAGGAACTCTTTAAAGAGGGCCCTGCGAAGTGGCAACACTTTAAATTATGCATGAGAAATTCACACGGAAACACACCCACACAAATGCAGATGTCTTGGCAGCCCGCCGCTTGGTATGTGGGCGGGAGAAAGTCAAGACTTTGGACAAGTTCAAATCGCAGCAGATCCGTATTGAAATCCGCCTTTTCAGAGCTCTCCCCTGGCCATGTTTTCCTTTTCTTGTTTGGCACGAAGCAAACTAAATTTATTTTGTCATTTTGTATTCGCTTCTGCAAGCGTGTGTGGGTGTGTGTGTGTGTGTGTGCTTCTGGAGGTGATATCCATCCATAAGGTTCGGGTTAAGGCGTTCTCCGCATATTTCTCTGCAACTCAAACAATGTGGCCAAATGTTTGTCTGAGCACTTGACGAGAGTGCCCAAGAAGATGGGATTCTGACTAAGATTTGCAACTCGAATATTAAAGATTATCTGGGGCACTCTTTAGGGCATTCCAGCTTTGACAGTGTTTGCTGTCAAATGATTTTACTTGCCCTGGAAAATTATACAAAATTGGAAAATTGAATATGGCCGGGAAAACAAGTCTCTCACAGTCAGAGTTAGAGTCAAAGTCAAAGCAGAAGCAGAAGCTGCAAGAATGGGCGTTGCGGATTGGAAAATTTAATTTGCAACGGCCGAGGAAGTTTCTACAGCAACGAGAGAATAAAAAATAAAATACGGAAAGAAAAGGAAAAGAAGAAAAAAAAAAAACAAAATCAACTGACAAATCTCCACACAATACGACGACATTGTCATCCTGCTCATTGCTTTCGGCCCGATTCCCTCGCTCTACGTCTGTGTCTGAGGTTATTTCTTGAGGTTTTTTTTTTACCATTCCTTCTTTTGGGGGTTTTAAAGGCTCGGTCGCCTCTGTCTTGGCTTGGGTCGGCTGTGGCCATCTTGCTGCTGCTCCTTTTGTTCTGGCATTCGTTCTCATTTGGCCAATTTTTTCATGGTTACTGCCGCTGCCACGCTGCTGCCGCAGCTAAACCAAATTTCAATTATTTTGTTTGTTGCCATTTTCATTACGTTTCGCCTTCATAGTTGCCGTTGCCTGTCAGCGTGTAACAAAGCGAAAAGCGAAAACTTCAAGAAGCAAAACTAAAAAGGGACAAAAAATGGAAAATTGCTTATATACAAACACACACACTGGCACACACTGGCACACACTGGCCAACACTCTGGAACAGGCACAATGTGGAGCGGAGCGGCCATTGTCCGCAGCCAGAACCCTTGCGGCTGACTAGGGGCAGGGCATCTTCCCATTTTGTCCACATTTTGTGGCTTTGTTTCGCGCTGTTCTGTGGCAGCTACTCTTTAAACGACATTAAACTGTTCTAGTGGCATAATGAACTGAATTCTGGGTGCTGCTCGCTGCAGAGAGACCAGCAACAGCAACAGCAACAGCAGCAGCAGCAGGACCATCGATGCGTGCAGCCTGTGCTTTTGATGTGTGTGTGGGCCAGCGTCCTGGCCGAGTTCCATGTCCTGCCCCGGCAGGCTGCCTCCTGTCAAATGCAGCCTTTTGTGTACATTTCGCTGGCTCTTTGTTGGCTCCTCGTTCTATTTCTATTTCTATTTCGCTTTTTGCTGCTATTTTTCTGTCGCTACTCAAACTCCCACTCACACTCCCGCCGGTCCTCTCTTCCAATTCGCTGCGAGCTTAGCTGAAAATTCCAGACACTGCGAAATTGTTTTCACTGGAAATTGAAACTTGATTATGTACTCACAGTATCTCGGCGATAGTACTGGTCCAGCACAATCACAAGCCCCGCGACCTATTCGCCTCTTCGCCCTACTGCGCTCTGCTGCAGTGTAAATATTTTGCTTAGCCGCGCTTAGACACCAGCTGACACGCAAACGCCCCGCCGGGCACACAAAAAAAAACAAATAAGTCGCAGCTTTGATAAACTAAGCTACACGAATATATTTGCCCAAATCCAGTCAGCCGAAGGACCCTCTTTAAAGTCAGCAAGGAAATGTGCAGGAAAGTTGGACAAAGATACATATTCCCTTTCCACCTTTCGGGGGTGATAGTAGTCGGTTCCCAGAGCTCTCGGAGTTTTATCTTCCTGCTAATTTAAGCTCAGGCCAAATATTTATATTTTCCCAAAGCTACTTGAATTCCAAGGGAAATTTTAAACTCTTAGAGCAAAAATCTTTCACCTGCTTTCTTACGGAAAAATTATCTTAGGAAGTCTCCAATTTTTTGAGAGACTGAAACTCTGTAATTCGTTTATATTGGAACTGTCCGATTTTGTTCTCCCGTGAAACCTTTCCAATACACTGACATCTCTCACAGTGTTTACAGTGTTTTCGCTTTGTGCAGATCTCCAAGAATGGCTGTCAGTTTCTCCGCCGCCATTCACTGACTAAATACGCAACGCAGACAAATCCTTCTTAGAAAGGATATCAGCTGGAATTTCATATTGTTGGCAGCTTTTTCAGCCCGCTGGCTGACTCCAATACTCGTAAATTCACGTTCCAGTGTCAGTTGTTCAGTTTGTTCTCCCATTGCCACGCCGACAGCTGCCTTTCAAATGCGAAATATTATCGTATTTGTTCGCTTTTCGCATTTCGCATTTCTTTTTTCTTTTTTTATTCGACTCTTGTTTTGCTACTGCATTCAAATGGCGGGCGGACTCGGCCAAAACGTTTATGCAAGAAATGTGTTTTTAATGAAGCCTTTAACCAGTCAGCTGGCCTGGCCAATAAAGAGTGGGTGGCGCCCTCCTAGCAGTCGCTCCGTGGTCGTCAACTGTTCGTCGTCAGGTCGTCAAGAGGCCGTCAGCCTTCGCAGCTCCGCTTTTGTTCAGTTTCGGTTTCTGTAGCCCTTTCCTCACCGGTGGGTCGGTCGGACGAGACTCGCTTTTTATGGCTTTTCGCCGTTTGCTTTTCCCTTTTCAATAAATCGCAAATGGCGAATGTGTCCCCGCCGCGGCAGAGGCAACTGGCTTCTAAGGAGTAGAAGCCTTGACGGCCAAAGTTTATGCAAAGTAGCTTTTAATATGTTTATGACTAAACATTTTTCGGCTGTTCCTGCTCCTTCGCCTGCTGCTGTCTCGCTGTCGCTGTTTCTGCTGCATGAGGTTAATGTCTGCTCTTCATCTGACTTCCTCCTGCCCGGCTGTCAGTCGGTGTCGCTGCCCTTTATTACACAATTTTTTAATAATTTTTCCCCATTTTAAAGGCAGAAATATAAAACTTTACGGCTGCCGGGGCACATTTTGCTGGCTGGCGCAGCCATTTGATTGTAATTTATTTCGTTGAAGTGGCTCCCAAAATTTGAATGGAGCACCAGCGAAAATTAAATGTTAATGGAGTCGGACGGCAGGAGATACGATTACGAGCAAGAGCAACGGCTCCAGTATCTTCTACGCCTACAAATGTTGACAATATCGTTTCCATTTCCACTGCCGCTCACACTTCCATTTCCTTTGCCTCTTCTGTTTTGGCTGTTTTCAGAAATTAATTAGCATTTAAGCTGCTTAAAAGCTTCTCAGGGCCAGTGCCAATTTTAATATTTCATATTTTCCATTGCGGCCACGGGGATAGCGACTTATGTAGCTTCTGTCGATACTTGAGAGTGGGCCCTGAGCGACGGCTCAGGGCATACTAGGCGTATGCGTAATGTCCCGCTGGTCAATCGCATGGCCGGCAATTGTTTAATTTATGCCACAGCTTGTGGAACGAGAGCGTTTGATGGCTGCAGGGGCTTAATGCAGCTCTGCCTAACTGACTTACTGACATCCAAACGGACGGACGGACAGATCATAAAACTTGGCTCATTGCGGCATCTGCTTGGGCAATAAAAAATGTTTAAACCCTAAATTATGCGCATTGGGCCCTGGGCCCTGGGCCCATGCATTAGATTTGCGACCCGAAACCAGCGAAACTTTTAAACATTGTTCGCATATTATGTTCGGGTGAAGTGCGAAGGAGATGCGTTGGGCGACGCGGAACGCGGAACGTGCCACATTGCCACTTGATGTTGAATGAAACACCTCGGGCATGTGTGCGTCGTTGCTGTGCTGTGGCTCGGGCTTACGCTAAGGTTTTGGTTTCGGTGTCAGAATAGGATCTGCCGCCCACTCCAATGGTTTTATGGGGCTCACTACTTTGAGCAACGTTAATCTTATTTGCCACGGGACGAGCCGTTTGGGCAGGGGGCCGGCGCGGGCCGGGTTAGGTTGCGTGCGTAAATAAAAGTAACAAATGTCGCCCAGAAAAACTTAGCGCCAGAGGCGCATATTTTGTCTACTAAAAGCATGCCAGGGATTTGCCCATCTCCGTTTCCATCTACCAATAAAAGCGCTGTGGACCGAGCCAGAGCCCAAGCCAAAGTCAAAGCCAGAGCCATTGCCAGAGACCAATCCCAAGCCTTAGCTCGAACCAGAACCAGGGCCGGGGACAGAGTTCGGCTCATGTGTGTGTGGGCCAAGTTTTGGTGCGTGGATTGAATGCAAAACTCGAAAGTTAAATATTGCACGCTTGGCAGCCAAGGAAGGAAGGCATCATCCGGAGGAGGAAACTTTCCTTATTTTCTGTTGGCAGTCTCTTAAATTTAATTAAAGAGACAGCCCAACAAAATGCGATTACATCACAGAAAACTTTAAACTTTCATCCTTAGATGGGATTGGAAATGGGTACGGGTACGGTAACGACAACTGCCAAATCTGATTCGCACAGTTTGAAGGATTAGCAAGCAGTAGGCAGTGGACAGTATGGAGTAGCAGCTACTGGAGGTGCCTTCATCCATCCATCCATCCAACCCATTTCAAATCTGCGCCTGCAGCTGTCACTGGCTCACATAAATCTGAACATTCTCATGTTCAACACGCTGGCTGGCATGTCAGAGGCCGCCTGGTGAGATGCTACCTGTCCTGTCGCTGGCTGGCTCGCAGGTTGAGCCCTGTACAACATATCTTTGCATACTTGATGGCGCATAATGGCGCAAGAAATTCTTTGCATGCATAGAGCAACAAAAAATGATTTGCATTTGCATAATTTTTGACTTTTCATGTCGGAACGGTACGCATTTTTCTCGAGAATATTTTTTCAGACGCTGCTTTCTGCTTGTTGCTTGTTGCGTGTGCAATTTGATGGAAAAATTTCGTGGAACGAATTATGCTGCTGCTGCACAGAAAATGTATTTTGAAAACCAAATTAAAATCCATAAATACGAGAATATAGACGGAATCACAACTAAGCCCAACGAAAACCATAAAACCGTCTAATTAGCTGAAATTCTTTTGCAAAATACTCACTGATTTTTGTTGTCTCTTGTTTGTTTTATGTTTTTCCGCAACAAATGGAAAACTTTGGGTTAAAATTTAATGGTTTTTTGTTGGGGATTTTTATATGAAAGTTTCGATGGGCTACGGCTACGGGTACGGGTACGTATTTTATAGTTGGAAATGCCGCCAAAACTTTCGGGCACTGGGCTCGTGCATCACACGCGTTGACAAGGGAGCGGTTCAGAGTTTGTTCGAAACACACACTCTCATGATCGCACGCACGAACACACACCTCACACTCAGGGGCACACGCACGCCCACAGATGCACAACTGAGTCTCTGGTGGAGCACGCGAGTCGGGGCTGTTGGAGTCTCTGATCCGGGAGTACGTCCTGTCGCGCACTGTTCCATCGACACACTGATGATAAACGAAAACTGTTTATCAGAACCAAGCGTTGGCCAGGCCAGAAGCTCGCTGTCGCTGTCGGTGCCGCTGCCGCTGCCGGTGCCGCTGCCGCTGCCGACAGTGGCCGAGACTGCGGCAGAGACAGAGCCAGTAGCGCCAGCATCAGCGTCGACAGAGTCTACGTCATAGCTGGGACCAGAGGCATCGGCACGAATTCCTCTTCGTCGGCTCTTGGCCAACACGAAGCAGCAACGTCGACGTCAGCTTTCTGCGTCTGGCGCTCTGTTGGCCCTGTGTGTAGAGTTTCGCTCTTGCTGGGAGAGCAAAGAGAACGTGGCAGTGGGCCTTTCTCTTAGCCGCCTTATCAGTTGTTGGGATAGGCCCAATGGCCACTGATAGGCCTATTGACCAGCCAAAACTGGTTGAGGCCTTTACCACTGACCCACTGATAAACCCGGGGCGGATTTCCAGTAACAGTCTCTATGCAAATGCCTGCATCCGCTCACGAAATTTCTTTTCAAAGGAGCTCCTTTTGGGGGTCTGGTCTGTCAAATATGTTAACAATAAACTAGGAAAATGCACACAAAGAAAGTCAACAGGAATTTGTTAAGCAAAAACCCAGAATGCCATAAATAATACACATAAATCACAATGGAGTTAGATATATATTTATATGGGGAAATATCAGGAGACAAGAACAAAGAACCAGACGGCATTAAAGGCAAATTTATATCTGAAAAGATTTAGTAAAAACTTAACATTGATCCGTGTTGGTTCCGGGATGGTTATGGAAAAAACTTTCTTCCTTTTCTTTTCGGTTAGTCTTTATTTTTGGCAGCCAATTGCTAATTGTGTTGCCAGACATAAGCTTCCGGTAGCCGTCTTTTACTCTCTGGTTCTTCTCCATCTCCCGTCTCCACTTGGAGCTAATGGGTAATAACTAATTCATAATTTCTGCTCAGTTCTGTTACCCTCCCAGCGTCAATTCCATCCCAATGCTAAAATATATCAAAACTGAAATCAAATAAAAGGGAAGCCAAATAAATAAATAGTGTACAATTTGTTGAGATCGTGCCCGGAATATTTGGCATGCCCCATGCACCAGGCTTCACGTTGACTTATCAATTATGCCAACTGTCAGAATCAACTGGAAAAGCGGAAAAAGCAAGAGCGGCAAGGGAAATTTTAAATTTTAAAAAAATTTAATTTTTTGGCTACTTTTTCATCGGTTCTCTGCCATTTCTCCCATTTCATTGGCTATGAAAATAACTTTGACATGAACTGCATTTGACGGGGGGGGGGGGGGGGGGTGGGAAGAGGAGACAGAGAGGAGAGGAAAAGCGGAAGAGAGCAGATGATGGAAGTTGACCATTTAAAATATGCATAATCACCTGTCCCGTAGTGGGACCCGGAGCCTCGCAAGGAGCAAGTTGGGGCAAATTTAATTTGTTGTAATTTGCTGCACTGACCAAGAAAAAAGGATGAAGAATATGGCCAAGGCAGAGAAAACAGCAGGTGGCGTGGAGAAGAGAGAGCGAAGCAGACGTTGCCTGGCATCTTCATGAAAGACAAATTAAAATGCACTTAGCGAGCGCCAAAATGGGGGGAAAAAAATGGTGAGAAAGTTACGAGCCAAGTCCCGGACCTGTCGGAAGTCCACAAACTGATGTGCGGTCACAGCCAAGTTGAGTGAGAGAGTGCTGCCAGTGGCAGAGTAGGTTACGTGGCAGCTTAAGCATTTTCCAGCCAACCACTTGACATATTTCTTTATTGAGTTTATCAACATTTGATGTCTGCAGAGAGGTGGTTCCGTAACCACCAAGGCCACCAGCGATCACGGCCAGACAAAAGCAGGCTCCTTCATATAGCAGAATATTAATCTGGGAGAAACACCTCTGACGTTCCAATGAAAACTCATTAAGGGGCCAAGTGTTAAGTTCTCATTGTGCGTTTATTAATAATAATCGCCCCCAATAAACAATAAACAGTCACATCCAGGCATACAGATGGAGAGACACAGGAACTCTGCTTATCTCTAGCTGGACGACAAATTCCCATTTAAATGTCCTGCCATTGAGTCAACTCAATGCTTGTGCTGGGTTCTGGCCAAGGACTGCGAGTGGGAGTGGGTGCTGTGCGGTTGGCCTGCACAGTAATCCAGCCAATGGTATTATTGTCGTCGTTGTATTAGTTCTTCATGGTACAGTAAATAATGCTTAGGACCTGGCTCTCTCTCTCTCTCTTGCCCGCTGATAATCTTTGTTTATGCATGCAAATCGTGAGGGTTTTCCTCAATGGAGCTTGTTAGGGATATCCACATGGTCATTACGTATGATTCCTTGTGTCTGCATTTAGTTATGCTCTGTAAATTATTCTACACATTCAGATGTTTATAGGCACTGGTTACTGTGGCTTGCGATTGCTCTGAGAAAATTCAATTTCCACAGAGACTACGAGGCAGGTCACTGGAGGCACTGGAGCTCAGACTCAGATTCTCCCAACAAATGGCCTTTGCATTTGGATTAAATTAAACAGCAGACTTGACATTTAATTGTTGTTTCCCAATGTATCTGGCTTCCAGGCCCCGAAAGTATGCCTGAAAAATGTGTCAATGTTCTATCGAAGGGGTGATAATATGGGGGAGGTAGTAGTCCTACTTGCCATAGTGCCAGAACTGTATTCTGCTCGGCCCGCAGCAACATCTTTCAATTTGTCCTCTACAATGTGATTTTCATCGGTTCTCTGCCATTTCTCCCATTTCATTGGCTATGAAAATAACTTTGACATGAACTGCATTTGACGGGGGGGGGGGGGGGGGGGGGGGGGGGGGGGGGGGGGGGGGGGGGGGGGGGGGGGGGGGGGGGGGTGGAGAGAGGAGACAGAGAGGAGAGGAAAAGCGGAAGAGAGCAGATGATGGAAGTTGACCATTTAAAATATGCATAATCACCTGTCCCGTAGTGGGACCCGGAGCCTCGCAAGGAGCAAGTTGGGGCAAATTTAATTTGTTGTAATTTGCTGCACTGACCAAGAAAAAAGGATGAAGAATATGGCCAAGGCAGAGAAAACAGCAGGTGGCGTGGAGAAGAGAGAGCGAAGCAGACGTTGCCTGGCATCTTCATGAAAGACAAATTAAAATGCACTTAGCGAGCGCCAAAATGGGGGGAAAAAAATGGTGAGAAAGTTACGAGCCAAGTCCCGGACCTGTCGGAAGTCCACAAACTGATGTGCGGTCACAGCCAAGTTGAGTGAGAGAGTGATGCCAGTGGCAGAGTAGGTTACGTGGCAGCTTAAGCATTTTCCAGCCAACCACTTGACATATTTCTTTATTGAGTTTATCAACATTTGATGTCTGCAGAGAGGTGGTTCCGTAACCACCAAGGCCACCAGCGATCACGGCCAGACAAAAGCAGGCTCCTTCATATAGCAGAATATTAATCTGGGAGAAACACCTCTGACGTTCCAATGAAAACTCATTAAGGGGCCAAGTGTTAAGTTCTCATTGTGCGTTTATTAATAATAATCGCCCCCAATAAACAATAAACAGTCACATCCAGGCATACAGATGGAGAGACACAGGAACTCTGCTTATCTCTAGCTGGACGACAAATTCCCATTTAAATGTCCTGCCATTGAGTCAACTCAATGCTTGTGCTGGGTTCTGGCCAAGGACTGCGAGTGGGAGTGGGTGCTGTGCGGTTGGCCTGCACAGTAATCCAGCCAATGGTATTATTGTCGTCGTTGTATTAGTTCTTCATGGTACAGTAAATAATGCTTAGGACCTGGCTCTCTCTCTCTCTCTTGCCCGCTGATAATCTTTGTTTATGCATGCAAATCGTGAGGGTTTTCCTCAATGGAGCTTGTTAGGGATATCCACATGGTCATTACGTATGATTCCTTGTGTCTGCATTTAGTTATGCTCTGTAAATTATTCTACACATTCAGATGTTTATAGGCACTGGTTACTGTGGCTTGCGATTGCTCTGAGAAAATTCAATTTCCACAGAGACTACGAGGCAGGTCACTGGAGGCACTGGAGCTCAGACTCAGATTCTCCCAACAAATGGCCTTTGCATTTGGATTAAATTAAACAGCAGACTTGACATTTAATTGTTGTTTCCCAATGTATCTGGCTTCCAGGCCCCGAAAGTATGCCTGAAAAATGTGTCAATGTTCTATCGAAGGGGTGATAATATGGGGGAGGTAGTAGTCCTACTTGCCATAGTGCCAGAACTGTATTCTGCTCGGCCCGCAGCAACATCTTTCAATTTGTCCTCTACAATGTGATTTATATGCCAACTGGTTTTTCGGGCCAATTTGTAGTTGTTGCTGTTTCGAATCCTGGCTGTAGCTTCAGTTTCTATAGATGTTTCTGTGGCTTCTTGTTTCAAGTAGAAGCGAGTTTTTTGCTGTTCGTGTTTTCGGTTTGTATTTTTGTTTTGTTTGTCATGCATGCATGATGGCACGCTGGTATTTGTTCCGCCTTGGCACTGCCACTGCCACTGCTCCGCTCCTCTGTTCCTCCTGCTACTTTCGGGTGTGGTTTGTATTGTGTGATGCGTGACGTGTGTGTGTGTGTGTGTGTTTGGGTATGCATGCAAATGACTTGCCAGCTGACAACGGCAACAAGCAAAATTGCTGACCATGTTAGGGAGTGTATCTACATCTACACTCGCATTCGCATTCGCATTCGCATTCGAACATGTGTGCGTGTGCGTATCTAGGCAAACCAAAAATTTGCACATAAAGTATCTCTGACAGCAAAGTTTTCACTTGTAAAACTTGCACGCCACATGGAGGCATTCTCAGGCTATTCATTCTTCTCTAACCCTGTCTTTTGCGGTTCTACTTGAAATAAATTTGACTTTGGAAACGAGTCAACAACTAGAGCAAAAACAAATTGCAATGACTCAATTATTTGCCACTCAGGCGCACACAGTGAGGGGCACTTACCCCCCACCACCGCATCAATGCACCATCAATTGCCACTATGCATCGATGCCTCCTTAACAGGAACCTTCTTCCATTTTGTATAGAACTTTAAAGTGTGATCTGCTCATTGATTTTCCCCATTTTCAGCGACTTTTCATCGCCACTTTGGGATGCAAAATAATCAACGTTGTTTCTGTAGCTCTTCGAGCTTATCCCTTCACTTTGCGATGTCTTTCTCTCTCTCTCTCTCTCTCTCTCCCTGTGTGTTTGTGTGTGTGGCATGCAATCGAAGGTGACACTGGAATTTGCATAATGCTATTGTCACATGACGCATATTCCATGCACGATAGCCGCGAAAGGGCAATTCAGCGAAAAAACTGCCATGGATACAATCAATCTATAGAAGGGCAGGAACAACATACGCTAGAGTCCTTACAAGCCTGGTAAAATATGAGTCGTATGGAATTTTAGAAGGTGTAACCTCATATATATCGTCAAAGCAGCTATCAGAACTTGATTTCCTTTAACCGATAAAAAAGGATTCCGAATTTATAGTCCTGAGTTTATTTCTTTGCTATTTAGCAAGAATTTCCGCCGCATGTCTATCACTTCAGACGTGAATTTAATGGCTTCTTAAAGCCATGCTGCCAGCAATCCTCCATCTCCATCTCTTGACGTTTGCTGACTCAACAGTTCAATTGAACTTGATGTTGTTGCTGCCCTTTGACTATGAAATCTAGATTACAACTTTTGGCAACAACTTGTGGCAAGCATAATTACAAGCTGCCAAATGACAACCATAACGTAAAACCAACAAACAACAAACAACAACGACAGAGTGGCAGAGAGACTCAGTGACTGACTGGCAATCTCCTGGCAACGTCTCGTCTTTGTTGTCCCCATAATGAAGTCATAAATTTTAAAAGGAAAAAGAGATTAGCAGAAGTGGTCGTGGTCTCGGTCTTGGTCTTGGTCTCGGTCTGTTCAAGTGTCTTGAATGCCGACTTGAAGGGCTTTCTCAGAATGTGTTTATTTATATTGCCTGAATTTAAACCAATTATTGAGACGCCTCTGGGGGCCACTGCGAAACTTCCTGCGAAAGTATGGCAAAAGTTAATGCACTTTCAGTGCTGGCAGGGCCGTGGCATAAAGAGTCGAAGTGCTCTGCCCCAATAGCTGTCACGAGCATTTATTATTTACACTTTTAAATAAATATATATGTGCTGTTCCCCTGCTGTTCTGCTGCTCATGTGAATGGGGCGGGGGAGAGGAAATGAGAGGGGTCACTTGCCCCAGAGAGTGGCACATACATTCACATTTACACTCCACTTAACACCCCAGGGATAGAAGCTGCAGCTACGCAATTTTCCGAATGCTGTGTTGCACTTTTCTACTTGCCACACACACACACACACACACACACACATACGAGAATCTAATGCAGTTTATATACACAGATTGTATACATAGATTTGTGAAGCAAATTTGTATTTATGTTGTTGGCCAAGCCCCCATGACACCCGCTCTGTCGTTTGGTTTGTCTTTCAATGCTCTTTCGACTTTCAACACATTATGTGCCCCATTTAATGTCTATGTGTTTGTGACACATGCACACACACACACACACGAGACACGCACAGCGTACGTCAAGTGGCAATTTACATTAGTTTTATTGTATATGAAATTAGCAGCATTTAGCATCGACATCAGCAGCAGCAGCAGCAGCCGGCAAAACTTTTGCCTTTTGGATCCAATTACTCCGAAACCTACTACTACCGCTACGACCACTGGATATCCATGGGTGTGTGCGTGTTTGTTAGATTTGTTTCCTTATATGACTGCACTGTCGCACTCGGCATATCAATTTCGCCTTGGCAACGTGGCCCCAAACTCCAGCTCCAACGCCAGAGCACTCGCTCTCCTCTGGGACATTTCAAGGTAGACGGGGCCAAAAGCAAATCGATTTTGTTAATGAAAACGAAGGAAAACTTCAAGGAAAAATAGAAGAGTCGGGCCAGCAGGAAGGGGGCTGGTAAAGTGTGATACTTGCTCGAAAGTAACAGTTGCCAATCTCCATGATAATGGCATTCCTGAAGGTTTATTATGCAAGTTCTCGCTCTATTACCCGCTCGACCCTGAGTTCAATGGAGCAGCCTGAAAGTATGCTGCAAACATTTGCGAACACCTTGGAGGAGAACTGATTCCGAAGATTCCACCTACCACGTGCCACTTCATATGGATCTACGGATTGTTGTTGCATTTGGATATTTTCCAAGTATATCCCAGTGAATGAATTGTATAATTCTTGTATATCCTTCCCCATAATCAGTTCTTTCAATTTGAATGAATGCGTACGTTGCTTTTATTTTTTTCTTTCTTTTACCTTTCTACGCACGTATCCGATAACCTTTGTTGGCATTCAAAGTTTTAATACAAAAAACCGAAAATAATCTTCAAAAATATTTCAATAAATTGACTGACTGACAAAATTCCTAAACTAAATAAAAAAAACCCCAAAAAAAAAGACTAAAGGAAAAATGAAAAACCTAACAATTTAGTTGCACCCCAGGCGTAAATCGAAATCTTTGCTACCTATAAACCTAATGTCCTACCGCTATACCTCGACCTAGAGATGTACCTATACAACATGACACTGCTCGACAATGACCACGTCGTGGTCGACTATTTTGCCGTTGAGATTGGCATGATGCTCGTGGTGGACGGGGCAGGAGATAACGATTTCGTCCTCCTTGCGGGTGGGTGCGATTGCAGTAGCTTCCTTGGTCTTGAGGTCGTCCTTCTTGGAGGCATCCAGAGGCTTGCTCTTGTTGTCCTTCTTGCTTTTCTTATCCATTTTGTTGGGTTTGCCGTTCTTGGGTTTGTCCAGTTGGTCATCACTCTCGGGGTCCAAAGGATCCTCTTCGTCGATAGTTTCGCGATTGGTCTGCAGCGACAGCTCCACGGCGCCGTTGAGGAATTGAGACAAAGGTGAGTTCATGTGGCTGTTGTGCATCTTTAAGGCTGTCTGCAACATTGCGTCGGGCTGCATCAGTTGTTGCAACAAGTCTAATATCAGCGGGAGAGCATTCGAGGACTCGTACTCCGGATAGTACTTGGACGGGGTCATAATGTGGCCGCGGTGTGGTTTGCTTTCGGGGGCGTTCAAGAGGAGAACTCCGGCCAAGTCCTGGTCCATCATTTCCGGTTCAGAGTCGAGTTCCTGCTGCACGTCCTCAGTAACCATGTTGGGGGACACCAGCTCGAAGTCCTTAATCTCGAAATTGCCATCCGGCGAGACCACCTTGTTATAGTACGCAAAGGGCGGCAGCAGAGGAACGGCGTCACCTAGAGAAAGCACAGCCGCAGCGGGGCGGTATTTGGGGCGAGGGTTAGCCGAACGAGGCTTTAGGGCGTCATTCATCAGCGATATGCGGCGCTTGGGGCGAGTCAGCTCGGACAGTAAAGAGTCTACCAGTCCAGTCGATGGCCCCACGATTTTGGGTTCGGATCTGTGTGTTATGGTGGTGATTGTAAGGCCTTCTATGGCGCCAGCTTTGTCGTTGTCGACGGCAGGCTCTTGTCGAGTGGATGATTTGACCACAGTTGGAGGATTAGCCGTGCTAGCGACTGTTGTCATTGCTTTGGCGGTTCCGGAAGTTGTGCCGTTGCCTGCTTGAGTTGCCATCAATGGTCCAGAAGTGGATGCCACAGCTGTAGCATTCAGCTGGACATCCGAGCGCTTGATGCGCAGGCCCTGCCCCATCCAAGGCTGCATCAGCATCACGGCACCTACACCCACCCCACAATATTAGTTTCGCTCATGAACAACTTCCGCGGTACCCCCATACTTACACCAGAAGATCACCAAAACATTAAACTTGGACATTATCAAAGATCAGGTAGGTTGTTATTGATTGAAGGCAGCTCTGCAAATAAAAGAAAAGAAAAACCAACTTTAATTAAAAGTAACGACAAAATTTTGACAGTTTTTTCACAAAATATTCCTCAAAACTATCACAGATTTTTTCAATTTTTAAATTTTTGTTTGGTTAACTCACTTTTATTTTTATTTGGGACTGGGATATGTGCTCGACACAAGGTTGAACATAGGAATGATTCGAACTGCTTCCTGCCTCGTAGCGGCGTTTTGACAGGCAGCTGGGGAGCCCGGAAAAGGTTACTGGGAGTCGAAAAACGTAAATACCGATTTTCAAATTCTTTTTTCTTTTCTGATCAAATTTTCCATACGCGAACGCACACACGGCACTGCGAGGGGACCTTTTCAAGTGCTGCAAATGGCAGAAAAAGCAAAAAACAGAAAAAACGGCAACAAAAAAGTTTGTTTCGTGAGCCGCAAACAAAAGCAAACAGTGGAAAAAGTTTAGCTTATAAATTTCCAATCAATTTTTCGTGCAAAATTCAAACGCACACACAAGCAGAAACAGACGCAGACACAGCGACGGTCACAAATACGAGTACGAGTGCTCACAGGCGGGTAGTCATGTGTGGATGTGTGCTGGTGTGCTGGTGTGCTGGTGTGCGTGTGTGTGCGAGTAGCTATTACTTGATTAATAAATATTAGCAGCTCATATCTCAAAATTGGAAAATTCTCAGCGAAGCGTAAAAAGGCAAACCCAAAAACGGAAATGCGATACACTTTCGAAATGGCTGAAGAATTTTCCAAACACTCGCACCCACGCAGCAACGCACCCGAAAACACAATCGTACTAATAGTACCCCAATAGTACCGTCTTTCTAATTTTCATACTTGCCAACCTTCATATGCTAGAAGATGGTGGCACGTTGCATTCGTGCAAATGCCTGGAGCTATTTCTGATTAGGATGCGAAGCGGGTACATCTGTTGTGCGTTTGTAGAATCATCAGCCCAAGAGGGCTGGGCTACTCTTCACAGAGATAAGATAAGTTCCTGCTTAAGAGATATGGCAGGTAATGGGTAACCAATAGTCCGTTCGATTGCGTGACCCGTGACCTTGATATTGGTGCCTTTTTCTTGGGCCTCTGTCGCCTTCGGCTGGAGGCATTAATAATGTAAAGTGCGTGCGTCAAATGTAAATTCCTTGCTGCCAGCTCACGCGATTTCATAAACTTGCGACATTCTGAACAAACAATTCTTTCGCCCCAATGTGTGTGTGGCGCGTATGGGGGGGCAGGCTTCAAGGCGACTTAACGCTCAGGTGTGTGTGAGGGGGGAGGGCGAGGGCACTTTTGCTTATCAGCTTAAATGTAAATGCCAAGCGATTGCAGTGGGTGGTGTTCGGGGGGTCAGCTATAGGGGGCAGAGGCGGGATCTGTGCTGGGGCAGCCTGTGGGGCCACTGCTATGTGCTGTGCAGCTGCTGATGCTGCATTGGGGATTTGCACATTTCCTTTCGCATCTTGCCCCCCTCATACTGTTTTCCTCTCCCTTTTTTTAGCAAGTTGATTTTGCGAGTGTATTGAATAAGTCGATTTTCTCCTTACTGGATTTGCTGGTTCGACAAGGGGCTTAAATATTTAATATACATATCCCTTTTGCATATGCCAAGGAGCTGTCTGCTTCTCCGTCTCCGTCTGACTGTGTGTCTGCCCCACGATTACTCGTATCGGGGAGGGAATGCCTAAACCAATGCCTGAACTCCTTCAGCTGCCTTTGATGTATGCCTGGGCTTGGGCCCTGTCTTGGCTTATTAGGACCAACCCATATCCACAGTGCAGCGGCTGAGAGGGGATTTGCATGCAGACGGCATCTAATTGGCTCAGAAAAACATGCAGTGGGTCAAGTGTGGGCAAAGTTCGTTAGCTCTGGATTTACCCGAATTGAGCTTTGATCTAGGCCAACATCAGGTCTAAATCACTTACTGCGAACATTTATTAAATGTTTCGAATCGATTTGTTGGAGTTTCGAGGGAACTAGGGTCGGTTGAGAGCCCTCCACGCCTCCCCTTGGAAACTTTCATTAGCTGCCTCGTTAATATTCCAATTGTTGACACACAACAAGTGGCAGGGAGCCAGGGAGTCGCTCCTGGGAGGCGTCGTCTCTGGCTTAACCTGTGTATAAAGGAATTTAATTAATAACGTCCTTCGTTCTTTCAGCGTGTGCAGCGCGGCGGAAACTTAATTAAATGCGCAAGTGGCAAGTGGCAAGTGGCAAATGACAAGTGGAGATGCACGAGCAGATGGGGGCCCGGCACGAGGCGATAGCAAGTAAAGGACGACAACATCAGGTGGTTCAGGAGCAGCATCCAATACATATGCGATTGCGTACCCTGATATTCGTAGTTGTAAAAATGTGGCTTCCCCCGAAGGGGAGTATGTGTGCCCCCGAAAAGTAGGGGTGTTCGCGTTTTACGGCTCGTGTTAATAGTGAAAAATGTGGCAACAAAGGAAAAAAATGATTGCCGACGCTTAGACAAAACCAGATGGCAATTCTCGTGCGGGTCGACCCAGTCAGTGCCTGTGGCAGCCATAAAACAACGAGTTGTGGTTCAGCGCCTTTAATGGGTTGCCATCTTCACGAGTTTTTAGTGCGCGGGGTTTATAACCTGTAACTGGGGGCAAAGTTTATTAAGTTTATGCAAAGTGCATATAATATGCAGACATTGCATGGGTCGGGCAGCGGGTGGGGGGACTGTTTAGCTTAACATAATCATTGGCATTGGTTATTGGCATTGCGTGGCATGCCAATCAGTCTTTGTGTGGCATCAAGTATACGACAAGCTGTACGTCAATTTTATGAAACTTTACGAGTACTCGTACGGCAGTCAGTGCAACGGATAAATCAGTACAATATTTGTGCCAATTAGTTTCGTTATGAATACGGATTGCTGTCGTAGGTCAATCAGAGCTCAAATTGATTTCAAATTGTGCAGAGCTGTGACATTTCTGTATCCCCTTACTCGGGTTCACCAGCATATCATATTCTGTTCTAAAGTTTTTGTATTTTCATCTCTTCCTTTCCCTCTTCCCCAAGTTGCAAAGGACATATCAAGTGTTGTTTTGCATTCGTGCTTCTATATCGGTCAGCTTCCATATCGGTGAACTTCCTGAATGGTTTTTTTTAAATGTTTCTCCATTTCGCTACATATCAATCAGTTTCTTTCCATCAGAGCAGCCCCAAAAAGTCAAATGTCATATGAGAACTTTTTTCTTCATATACTCGTACTCCGATGTACAGTATGTATGTATGTGTATGCCAACTTAAGCTGCAGTACTCACTCTTGCAGTTAAACAATGGTATTCAATCGACATACATTTCGGACTGTTTTCGCTACATCCATACGTTTGGCAATCGACTACCGGATAGAGTGACGCCCCCGTCTCCGGTACTACGTAGACGAACGCGGCCATGCTGGAACTTGAAATCAATTTCAGTTGAACGCCTTTTGCCTGCCATTGATTTATGGCCACGTCAAAAGAAACATCTACTCGTATAACTGGAAAAATAAGAGCTGAAGAACAAGCAGGTAGGGAGGTAGGGAAGTAGGGGAAAAGATGTTAAAAACTTTTTGACAATTGACTTAAAAACTTTCTTCAGGCTGCCAGAAATTGACTGCCTTTTGTATACAAATAGGCCGAAATCTGCCAGGACACTGAAGGCCGTACCCACATACACATGACCGCGGAGGGGGGGTGGCAGCTGTAGGGCAAATGGTGCCGCCGCCATGAAGCGGAAGTAAACACATAAAACGGAAATGAAAATTCAATTATTTCGTTACGATAGCTCAACTTTTTTGTTGTTTTTCTCCAATATGTGTGTGTGTGTGTGTGTGGGTGGGTGGGTGTTGGTGTTCTCTTTTCCAAAGAAACGGAAACTGCCAGAAAAAGTTTAAAATTAAATTAACGTGCAACTCGCTCCGTGGGTCAGCAGAGCATGCAACTTTCGCTCGGTTTGGCCAAATTCAATTTAAGATGCCTTTTTTTGTGACATATGGCCCGAAACCGAAACGTTGTCCCAGCGGAAAAGCGCGCGGGCAGAGCGGTTCCGACCGAGTCGCGCATTTAAATCCGATTGTCCGCAGTTTCTTTACGCACAATTAGCCCAAATGCAGCTCGTCGAATTGATTCGCCCTGGAGGCCTCTCCTCGAATGGTCCGATGGTCCGAGCTCTGCCACAGTGAAGCCAAAGATGCCGAGCAAAGAGGTGGTCTTCTATGGCCTAATGGCTGCCATTGCCTGCGTGACGACAATCGCCACTCACCACAGACTGGCGGTGCAGCTGTTCGAGATGCAGTGGGCGCAGTCGGTGCATTCGCACACGGTGCTAGATACGTTTCACCAGCGGGTGGATCTTCGGTACTTTGCCGGACATGTGCTGGTTATCGTGAACATCGCCTCCCAGTGTGGATTGACGGGGCAACAGTATGCGGGCCTGACTCAGCTGCTGGCGAAGTACGGGGAGCGGGGCCTGCGAATCCTCAACTTTCCCTGCAATCAGTTTGGCCAGCAGATGCCGCATTCGGATGGCCAAGAGATGATGGACCACCTGCGTCAGGAGAAGGCGAATATTGGTGATGTCTTTGCCAAGATCGAGGTGAATGGACCTGGGGCCGCACCGCTGTACAAACTGCTCACGCGAAACCGCAGCAACCTGCGGGGCGGAAAGATCGAGTGGAACTTTGTCAAGTTTCTGGTGGATCGTAGGGGCCAGGTCTATGCTCGCTACGGGGCCAAAGCGGAGCCATCTGCACTTTCCGGTGACATTGAGCGGCTGCTCGGTGAAGGGTCCAAATAAATAACGCACTCTTTCGGGAAAAACTGACAATGTCGTGCGTTATCAATGGGGATTACTGCTGCTGCTGTTACTCTCACGTCCTGTCCCGATGTTGATGCTGATGCTGATGCGCAGTGCACATGCCAAGCGATTTTTTATTTTTTTTTTCTTCTTTCTTTGACGTATGTACTTCCAACCACCTGGCCTTGCCAGTCCCCATTCCGTTTTGACTTCTGTCATCTCTGAATGCCCGAAGGCCAGCGACGGGGGGACGGTGGCGCGGGGTGGTGTCAGAGCGTGTGGGACGTCCTTTCGCGTAGCTGCGCTTGTCACTTCGCTTTATCAAATTGCAGTTGCAGCTACGCAGTTGCGACTTGGCCGAGGTCTTGTTAAGCATTCGCCCCCTGTGACACCATCGAAGGGGAATGCAACAGTCAGCACTTGAACCTCATGAAAGCCAATCGAAGAGCGACACGTCTTCGAGAGAGCTCTCGCTTTGGGGTAACACTACATAAAGCGCACTGGAAACCATTAGTTAGCTCTGGTGTCAGTGAAGCTTCAGAGTTTCGTCTAGAATCTTCTTCTAAAAGTTACCCACATATTTGTGTATTATTTAAAAATCTCAAAGACGACAAAGAATTCTTTATTAAAACTTCATAAAAATGTATGCATTCCTACAATTTTCGCAGAGAAATGCACAGACTGGAATTTACTCGTATACTGGCTCCTGCAGCCCACTCCTGCATCTCCGCCTCCGCCATCAACTTCGACCGCAACGATTTCTATCCTCGGCTTTCCGGGTTTTTGCTCTTGGTTTGTCTGTCGCTTGGTGGCATGCAAACAAGCCCTCGTTTGCCCCCTGCTGTGCTGCAACATAAAAACGTGCCGCTGCCTGCACATTTGCCACATGCTTATGCCCCTCTGTCCCTGTATAAGTGTGCTGTGGCAAGTCCGTGTCCCTCTGTGTGTCTGTGTCTCTGCGTGCGTGTGTGTGTGCAGCGTTGACAGTAACCGAAATTGCCACAATTTGCGGCTGTGTACAATTTGGCCACGCATCAATCTGTGCGCATGTTAACCAAAAAACCATTACAAACAAGGCAGACAATATCATGAAGGGGCAGTGAGCGAGAGGCTGGCTGCCAGAGAGCATTTCCGCTTCCGCTATCGCATATATTTCCCTTTTTTGCGTGGCCGGGGGTGGGGGACAAGGAGGGCAGGGTGTAGTTCTTCAGGATGGAGAATCAGCTGGGTAATTTTATTTGATGAGCGCATTACTTTTGCATTTTATACGCGGGGCTGGCATGGCGTATGCGTAATAACTTGTGAATAGCTTCCCCCTAAACAACCCCCCGCTCCCCCAGAGTATACCAATTTAATTTTTTAACAGAAGCGAACAGAAGAGAGTCGTCGTTGGGGTCCTCCTTCGCTCCACGCTCCACGCTACACGCACAACGCAGCGGAAAAAAGTTGGTTTGTTAGTTGGTTTGGCATTTGTTCGGTTGCCTGAGTTGAAACTTAATTAACATTTGATTGATAAAGGTTGTACTCACACACACACACTCATATAGAGTATCTATGGTGTGTGTGTGTGTGTGTGCGTGAGATGCCTGTCTGCATGCAAATGAAAATTTTCAATGCCCGAGGCGCATTCGACAGTGATTATTTATGCGTGTGTTTGTCTCTGTTTGTATGTGTGCGTGCTCCAAATTTTAATTAGTATTATAAATTATTGCCAACGGTGTAGTAATTAAATGCAGATGTGTGTGTGTGTGTGTGTGTGCGAGCAGCAACGAAGATAAAGGAGAATTTCAGCCAATTAAACTTGTATGACAGATACGTTCCCTCATCACACTCGTCCCCCACTGGCAGTGTCTGATCTCTGGGAAAATATTTCGCTTAAATTTGCATAAAAAAAATCAGAAAATTTTAGTGGCATTTGTCTGTGATTTGGCATTGATTTGACTTGATTTGATTTGGCAAACGTCAATTGAATTGGGCGATGTCTTTGGTTCAGCTGTGGCTAAGCAGCTTAGTCCAATGCCCCCCTATCACTTTCCCATTTCTCTTTGTTGCATATGTCTCACTTTCTCGGTGTGTGTGCAGTGAAAATTGCATTTTTCTTATCTGTTTTGCTAGCTATTCAAATGGTAAATGGCAGATGGCAGAAAGCGTACAGAGGAACTCCCGAGTGGAGCACAAAGGGCACAGGCAAAGTAAAGCAAAACTGAATTCAATTTGTACCCGTATGCGTGTGAGTGTGAGTGGCTGTGGATGTGGGTGCATTGAAAGTGCTGAAAAATGGACAAAACGGAGAGGAAGAATGGCCGAGTGCCACAGCCAACTTGATCTGGATAAGCAACCCGAACTCAAAGCTCGATTTCAATCATCATTTGACTCACTTTATCATATTAAAAATTTATTGATATTCACCCAAAAGACCCATAAAATACTTCAACACATTTGCCGCCGAACCGACAAGAAAATCGAACCGTAGAAGAAAATTCAATAAATTGCTTGGCTCCACATAAAATAATGCTGCATTATAGACTTTGCCCGCCTGCGGGCCAAGTAACCGCCAAATGTTGCCCTGGAGAGCAACCAGCAACCAGCAACAACGAGAAGACAACGTGAAACATACGGCAACCTTAAGGGAGAAGTTCGAGTAAATATACCATGCTTCAATGTCTTTGCGAAGGATCCATTGGCTGTGTCAAGAACTAAATTCGCCAGGAGTATCAGATCAGGAATCCAGCGGAGTTCTGCAGAGAACATTCCACAGCGGCAGATAAACTTCATCTAAAATCATTGCACGAATATTTCCTGGAAATCTATATATATTCTGACCAGATCTGTTTGCTATGGATAGCTCTGAGCTTACTGTACCATCCATGAAAATGGAAAGTGTATGCCAGCTTCACTAGGCTGCCTTCAATTTTTCCTTTATCTCTGCTACGGGTAATTCAAATTGTCGCCGACGAAACAATGACAATGCCGCAGTCTGAGACTTCTCCGAATGGGTCTCCGACTGGGACTGGGACTGGGACTGCTACTGGGACCCCTTCACGAATCGATTTTTATTTATGTTTTATGAGACGTAAAATGATTGAGCCAAACGGAAGGCGGCAATCCAAAAAATGCCAAATAAAAGAGTCTGGAGGGGGGCCAGTGGAGGTGGAGGTGGAGGTGGAAGTGGGCCCGAGACAGCTGCAAAAGTTTATCGCCAAGGCAGACCGCATTAAATGCGGGACACACGCACATTTGGGCACTCTCCGTACATCCGCAACTTGACGTCAGATAAAGGCGTATCCGTGGCCGTGGCCACGGCTCCTAGGCTGGTAGGATGTCCGATATCGGGAAAAGCATTGCCTGACGTTGATGGAGGGCTGGGTTGGAAAAGCGTGTAAATTACATCCTCACTTTTTTGTGTGTGCGAGGCTGTTGGTGTGTGTTCCATTGTGTTTTTGGGTGTGCTGGGGAGGGGAGGGTAGGGGGCTCCACTTCTTGTCTTTGTATCTTGAAAAGTTTGGCGTGTGTTGTTGTCACAACGGCTATCATCTTGGCTTGATGTGGTGTTAAGGATTCTTCCTGTTGTTGCACTTGAAATGATGAACTGACATGTCTCTTCATCTACCTCATGCTTTTGTCTGTCGATGTGGCTTTAAGTTGCCTCGTGGTGGGCTTTAATTTGCCTCTTATGCTTTATGCTGGAGAGCTATTAAGCCCCGAAATCGTAATTGAAAATTCCGTTCCACTAATTAATCTTAATTAGTTAGTTCTGCCATGTCCTGTCCACATTCATCGATCAAACATTTCGCCCCCATCCGCCCACACATCCGACTTGGGTTATTGTAACGCTAATGACTAAATAATTGATCGAAAAGTAATCCTGTCTGAGGCAGAGGAGGAGGCCAGGAGCAAAGGAGGCGCCTTTGCCTTACGCAGTGCAGCATTTCACTTTGCTAGACCAAAAATGCCGCTAAGCGGCTTATGGCCCTGTATCCCGGCTCCAGGCCCCCAATTGAATATGTCCCTGCCTGTGGTGGGTCTCTCTCAGTGTGTGTCAGCGGCTAAGTGAATAAAAATCTTTCTGCACAATTCATTAAACGCAAATTATGCCCCAGAGATGGCCAAAAGGGAATGGTGTGAAGCGGGTGCATTGTTATTGCCTTTGGTTAGCTTTCTCTCTTATACATGTTATATTTTCTCCCGGCTGAGGCGAAGCACACGCGAGGCATACAAATTTAATGCGAGTATAAACCTCCACACACACACACACACACACAGAGACAGACAAAAGGATTTGCACCCACACGCGCTTTTTTCGGTGTCTGGTCAAAGAGACAATGAACCCCAAAAGCAGCAGAAAAAGCGTCGGGAAAGGAGACTGGAGAGAGGAGTGAATCAAGGTAATAGAGTGCCTCCGGCGCCTAACAAAACTTTCACTCGTGCGCGCCCAGGAAATGGCTACGGTATAGATAAATGTAGGCTGACAGCGCGATTTATTGTCACACTTACCGCAGCGGCCATTGTCATGCAGAACAGCTGCAGGCAGCAGCAGAAGAGACAACTTTTTCGCATTGCGTATACGCAACAATCGGAACGCATTCGCATTCGCATTCGCATTGACGTCACGTTGCAAGCAGCTGCGGGTGCCACGAGCAGGTGGCAGCTACGGCAGCTACGGTATCCGTTGAAGCAACAGTAGCTTCTGCTAGTCATTGTACGTACCCGTATACCCGCAACGGGCATTGCATCGGGCACGTGCTGGTGATAAGGAGTCTGCTCTGACTGGCAAGGACATGCAGTTTTTCTCTTGCTTTCTTCACTCGTGGTCTGTTCTCTGTGAGAAAGTGTTTGCTGAATCGTTTTATTGGACACAAGCTGTGGAATATTTATAAGCTGATTGCTGGCAGTCATAACCGAGAGAGTGGCCAGCAGCCGACACAATTACGCCAGCAATCCTTCACGCTGGCAGCTTCTACTCGTCTCCTCGGTAACTATTCTTCAACAGGTAAATCTTGCCTGTCGGTGTGGGTCTCTGTGTGTTGTCTTTGCCTGTCAAAGGCGAACGACTGGGCCAAAGATACAAGATTAAATTGAAATTCCAATCGGGTTCCAGCACCCGGCATTCTCTGGATATGCAATCGCCATTGGTTTGCTTTTTTATGTACGAGTTTGTACGTATTCCTCCTTTTTTGCTGCTCTTGTTTATTGTAACAGCGGAGCAACAATAAATTTTGTAGCGCATACTTCAAATGTCAAATGCGGCAGCGATAAAAATTTCTTTATTGTACAAAACACACACAAGGAGCGCGGCAAGAATGGCCAAGAACAGGAATGGCTTTGGCCCATTGCATTCCCTTTTGGCCAGTCCCGGCCAGGCCAGGCCAGGCCAGGGCCGGACTCTGACTCCGACTCCCACTCCCACTCCAACTCGTACTCGGACGTGAACTTTTGCTGCTTGGATTTGACAGTTTTTGCAATTTATATTTATTTCAAGGGCTGCACAAAACACCGCATACGCATAAGTAATAGTACGTCCCCTACGCCAGACCGGACCCTGCATAAATTAAGATAATCGCGTTTAGTTTGCCTCGCTTCTGCTTCGGCTCTGGCTTTGCCCTGTTCTGCTGTCAGATACTTGGCTGCATAATTTATGGCCCCCGGGTAGTGTGCCGAAGCCTTTCAACTGCCCCAACAGCTTTAAGTTCGTGTAATTGAAACTCCATCCCACTATCCGGCGGTGGCTGTGCCATCAAAGTCTCCTGCATTCAATGGGCAGGCTGTGTGCTAATGAGTTAATGGCCAGGCGCCCCGTGGACAGCGAACAGCGGTGGTTCCTCAGGACTCGGAGACCGGAAATGATATGCAGTCATTAAGGTTCTGCTGAGCTGAAGCTACAATTCGATCATTTAACGAAACTTTGGACACTTATTAGCCTCATAAGAGGCAAGATTATTTGCATAAGTATGTGGCAGAGGCCACATGGGCCCGAGTCGAGTTGGGCGAGAGTCCTTTGGGGCACGTGCGACTCATATTAAGGCACACACAGGCATAGACATTGTACACTCGCCGTTTGACCTTAACCGAAACTCTGCCGGACTCTGTCTGGCTTGGTCTGGTTATTATTTTAATGGCCATTTGAAGTTCCTGCTGCCTGTGGCTGTGGCGGTGGCTGTGGCTATGACTGCTGTTGTTATTGGCAATGACCAGGCCATGATTTTAATGCCAATTTAATATAATTTTTATGCCTGGACCTTGGCCAGCTCTAAATACGTGCCAAAGCGAACCAAATCGAATTGAATCGCTTCGAAATTGCCGCAATGATTCGACATATTTACTCGTAAGCCCAAGGAAAACGCTTTCATATCCTTTTCCCTGATATTAAGCGGAAATCGATTGATGCCGATGGACAGGCAGAGAATAGAGAAAAGCCAGACAAGTCACACCCGATGAGCATTGGGTCAATCCAGCCTCTGGTTGGTCTGTTTTATTTTTAATTTGCAAATTAAACTTTTTTCAGGCCTAATTTATGCAGAAAATTAATTTTTAAAGGCATCATTTTTGTCGTCAAGCAGGAATTGTCCCTTTTGCCTTTGGCATAAACCTAATTAAATGCAGCGAAAACAGATGTAACGTGGACTTCCCCGGGAGAAGCCGAATGCAAATTGACAAACTTTTCAGAAACTTTACAAGTGGCAACGGTTGGACTGGGAACAGGGGACAGGGAACAGGGGAAACATGTGAAAAGCGGCATTTTTTAATTAAAATTATTTCACATAAGGGAAGGACTACGGCTGCTGATGATGCCGCCGTCCGTAGTAAGCTCTTACTATAATTAGTCGGGCTTCTATTCAGCAGCGATCCTCCTCCATCACAGGGTAACTTCTTCGAGCAGGGACCTGGTTCCACAACTTTTCCACTCAGGCTGTAAGTATCTGCTCGTCAGTGCCATCCACCAGTCTCTCGTAGCCACTGTACACCACGTACATCATGCCAGACAGCACAGCTGCAATGTACAATCATATGTATGAACGGGGGTGCCCTGACGGCCGTCTCAGACTCTCTGACTCACCTGCCGCACCCAATAGCGAGGCGGTAACTATGATCGATGTGGCGACATCTATTCTGTAGAACATCCAGAAACCCTCAAACATGTTGTAGAAAAGGCCGGCGACAAACAATAGGGTACAGATCAACCAGACCATCATGATCTTCGACTTGTGCAGATCCCGCTTCTTCAGCAGCCCAAAGATGAGTAATCCCGAGGCCGTCAGCTCCAGGGCCCGTACAATGGCCAGTACCTTGGTCTGAACTGCAATGGGGGAGATTCTTCAGTAAAGGGCGGCAGCCAGCTCCAATCCAGTCAACGCCTACGATTGTAGGGAATTCCCATTGTCGCCGAGGACACAATGATTCCCATCAGACCGATGGTAAATTGTACAAATCGCGAATTGAATATGGCTCTCATGTCGATTTTGCCCTCGCTCGCCTCAATGGTTCAGTACTAACTGACGCTTGCCGACCATTGAGTGATGTTATTTGTATCCTAATCTAATCGGCTTTCCTGATAAGGGTCGACGTTGTACACTTAAAGAAATCTCTTCTGATTTGAAGAATTAATCGTTATATATTGACAAGCACACATTAATGTTGAACTCAAAGCACTTACATTTTTGTTTAGCAAAATATATGTATTTATGTGTATTATTTTTTAGGTGCACACATTTTTATCTCAGATTCGATAAGGTCTCAGAACCGCTCTTTGTTCGCAAATCCGAAAGCTTCAATAGCCGACTATGAATAGCCAAATCTATATACATACTCGAATAACAGTGCGTTTCATTTGCTTAGGACAACTGTAGATTCGTTTATTGGAAATAGCATGAAGAATGGATGTAATATACGAGTATTATATTGCCACCGAATGAATGAACAAATGTAGCTTTGTTTCTAATCTCACGCCTTTTCGTTATGTGGCGGTGGCTTTACAGTTGCTTCTTCAGGCGCCTCCTCCTTGCCCATGTTTGCCCGGTAGGTCCACGACACCGAAGGAAACAGCACAGCTAAAAGAGGGCCAGATACCTTTGCAGTCATAGAGCATAATGCCCAAGTAGACGCATAATGCCCCTGTGCTGCGGCTCGGCCATGAGGGCCCCAAAGAGGAGCACCCCCGAGGCAGAACGCGTCCAGATTGCAAGCAGCTCGATGTTGCAAGAAATAAGTTCTGTACCGATCCGATCTGGGGCACATACCTACCAAAAGTAATAGTATTCAGGAGCTAGCAAAGAACATTAAATCTCCTATGCAAAAGGCGCCAACCTCAAGCCCTGGAAACTTGCCTCATATGCCAATTCATTTGACACCAACCGGCCACAAAAACCTATGAAAAGTTCATCAAACAAAATGAATGCATAACTAATTTAGACACACACTCACTGTGCATTCATGTTTATCTGATGTATGAACTTTTCGACACTTTGCGCATTTAAAACTTTTAGTAGTTTGCACTTTAGTGGCAATTATTTTTAAATTTAACCAGTTCGGGTTCTAAGCACTTCACTTTCTGGGCCGAAAACAGGTACTGGTTGCGAATATTCGGATGGAAATTCTTAGGTTAAAAGTTTGCCAACTTGGAGTTTTAATTAAAATTTGTTTCCCCCCAATAGCACACCGAGCCGCAGATGGACGGACAGACACCAAATGCATCGTATAAGTCATAATAAATGAGGTGTGTTTTTTGGAAATTCCGTTTGAGCATTGAGTGGATAATTTATGAATATTTTGTAATTAACAGCTGAGAAATTTATCATAAATTTCCATCTAATTGCATTTTTATGGCATCAAAGTTGGGCCTTATTCACATTGCCATCATAAATAAGAGAAACGGTTGACAGGTGGCTGAGTAATTTGGTAACTTTCGGCTCCAAGAGCTTTCCGTTCTGCCATCTGCAGGTCACATCGTCCACGGCCATGGCAGGGCATTTCCACTTCGTTATGGTATTTATTCTGCTGTATTTTCTGTTTTGAGGGCATATTTGATTCAAAATTTTCTGCCAAGATCTCCGCTCTTTGTAAAAGACTTTTCCACCGAGTGGTGATTGGTGGTATCTGTTAGTCGGGACATGTCCATCCAGCGGCTTCTTAATGTTTTGTTTAAACTTGTAGTGCAATCTTCTGCCTTTTGGCTGATTGTGTATTAATTTGGCAGTTTATTAGGCGTGAATATGAAAATAGCACGCAACTTTGACCATTAGACCAGAGACACAGAGCGAGAGGGAAAGAGAGATACTTGCTGCATGATTCACGGCCACAAAGTTCTGGACACGCCCACTGCCGAGTGGGGCTGATGTATATAATTTAACCAATGCTGCCGCAAAGGCAAGGCCAGAACAAAGAGTCTTGTTGTCGGCGGCAGAGTGAGTGAGTGTCGTGAAATGTTGCTCATTTATTTCATTTAAATGCACATTTAAATCTATTTAAAACTCCACATGAGCCATTCCCAAAGCCGCACAGACACCAGGCACACGGCCCGGAGAGGAATCGGAAATGGAAACGGAGAGGCAAAAATAAAGGGCAAATAAAAGGCACGGCACGGCACGGGACAGGAAACAGGACACGGGACAAGGGACAGGACATGACATGAGCTCTCTCTTTCTCTATCTTCCAGCTTCTGCTGCCGACTCCGACTGGTATCTCTTTCTCTCTCTCAGCATGATTTAACGATAATGAAGGTATTTACGAGTTTAGCCTTAGCCTGAGTCCGGGTCTGGGTCTGTCTCTGGCTCTGACTATGACTCTGGGTCCCTGTTTTGGGCTCAAGCTCGTGCTGGGATCGGGGGCTGGGCTCGTTGGCAAAAGTAAAAGCAAAACTCATCATAATGCCGACAAAAGGTTATCCAAAACACACACACACACACCGACTCTGGGGCACTTGTTTCTACATGTGTCCCAGCACTTGTAAGATGCTTTTGCAAAACATTTTTGTTGACGCCGTTGATAAGGACAACGACAGCGATAACTACTGAAAGGTGCTGCCAGCTGAGCCTCTGCCTCTGGCTCAGGGCAAAGATTTATATATATCGAAGGGTGTACTCGTGTAGGCTCTAAGTGTACACCTAGGCAGGGTGTCGGGGAAAGCCTTTACTTCTCTGCTATCCTCTCGACGCACATTGCATGCTAATAAAACTCAATCTGCCATAAAATTGTTTCACAGTCAACATAATTACATCAGCAGCAGGATCGCATCGTAGCCGCATAGCAGCAGAATAATGAACTCCGGCCCGAGGAAAAATTTGATTTTCCAATTTATGATTAACGGGGAAACAATTTTTAGTGCCTTTTAATGGGTGTGTGGGGGGCAGGGGAAGGTACACAAAAATATGAATACCTAAGCGGGAAAATTAAATTTCATTTCAATGGCAAACACATTTCGTTTATGGCAGCCCCCTCATCGCGCTGTCTGATTTCCACTCACTTGCATGCCGCCTGCCCCATCCTTTCCAGCTCTCACCTGAGATCCACTTACCACAGCGCGGATTTTACTGTCCGACTCTGGGCTGCTCTTCATCAGTGGAGTGGCAAAAGGTGAGTGGTAAAGGCCTGCTGCTAGTGGGCTAGTGGGCTAGCGGGCAAGAACAAAGACAGCTTAACCTGGCTGAAATCGGATTACACAGTGGTCGACTGGCGCTGCTTGCGGACGCTTTCGTTTCCACCGCTCCTCAAAGTGCACCTCGTCCGCAATTTGTCGCTGGAGAAACTTTGGAATTATGAAAGTGAAGTGGCAAGGTCCGCAAACGGAGGAATAGTTAATTGCAAGGCCTTGAGATGCACTTTCGATCGAAGTTCGTCCCTGCCACGGGGAGAAGGACTGGCAGAAAGGCGGCTAAATGAAAGGAAGTGTTCGTCGCCCTTCAAAAAAATTGAGCGAAAGATAAAGACAATGCGGCATGCTGGCTGTTGGCCAAAATGCATTTGGGCCAGGCAATCCCCTGCTGATTGCGGCTTGTATTATCAAAAATAATCGCCGCCACCTTGTTGGAGAGGAAGCTGCGGCTGGATGGATCTGTATCTGGGAATACCTGGCGATACGGGAGCTTGCCCGACCCGCAGGCATTCCATTCCATTTGTTTGTTCTCCGTCCGTGGCGCACACTTTCAATTATAATTATTAACAAATTGTTTGCTGCCTGACTTTGTGGCGGGCGCTGGGAAATTCTTTCTTTTGTGGTGTCTGTTTGTTCTTTCTGGAAATCACCTGAGTAATGCACTTGATGCCTGTGCAATTTCCTGCTCCTTCATCTGCGGGCCGGAACTGGGGCATCATTGTCCTTGCGTGTTCTTTTTTGTCTTTCAGTGTCCTGTCCTCCATTCTCCATCCTCCATCCTCTGCCGATGGTTGTAGTGCACTTGTAGTTTTGCTGCAACTGTTCGCCGCTCGCTGTTTTTCTCTCTATTTTGCCAAAGGCAACTTTTAACATTTAATGATGCTGCTTTGTGTTTTAATACGCTTTGCTTGCTTGCCAAGCTCATGGCTGCCACATGCCCCATCGCCCCCTCGCCCCCTCGCCCCGTCGCCATCTCTCCGTCGTTCCCTTTCTATATCTCCCTGCCACTCCGCACTGCTCTTCAGCCAGCACGTGCCATAAGCAGCGCTTTGAAAACTTTTAAGTAGACAAGCAATGTCCACCACCCACTAACCAGCCACCTAGCCACCCATCACCCTTCACCCATCAGCATGGCCCACTCCCAGTGTCCTCCTGCTGCCTGGAACATCTTATATTACTTGTCCTGCCTTTTGCGCTTTAAGTTGTCTACTCAGTTCCAATTTTTCCCATCTTCTGCTGCTTGCCAAGGTGTTTGAAGCAATTTGTGTCGCCCAGTCTCTCTGCCTCTCTGCCTCTCCCTCTTTGGTACTGTACCTGTTCCTCTCTGTTTCCTGTCTCTCTGCTTAGTCTTTTTCTGGTCACCCATGGCCAGGACAACAGCTCGGTAGAGTTTTGACTCTCTTACTCGTTGGCAACCAACAATTCTGACCCGCTTCGTGGTGGCTTTCTCGTGGCGTGCGGTGAGCAGATTGTGCCAATCTAACCTGTTGCCTGGTACGGCCTGTTCTGGCCATCCAACAATCCATCTATTCTTCCATCCGCCCAGCCTGACTTGCTCATTTCCAGAGTGGCAAAGTTTCTGTCGCCTTCTGCTGTGAGCAAAGTGCAGCTCCCGACAGTGGGCGGAGCTTGCTATTAGGCGGAAATGACCTGCATGTGCTGGGCCTGCTTTCAATGCAATTCCAATTTAACTTGGCCACAGTTACCGTGCATTTCCAATCACATTCGAAACGGCACCCAGCCGAACCGAGCCGAACCAAACGAAACGAAACAAAACGAAATGAAATGAAAAGAAAAGTTTCGCTGCCACTTTCAAAATCACAAAGTGCAATTCGTAGAATTGGTGAACAATTTACGAAATTAAGTTCCGACAAAGTTGCAAAGGCTTTGCGCCGCCCAATGGGGCGGACGGAGGTGACTTTCCGATGGGTGGTAGTGGAAACTTGCCGGGGCTTCGGCAACTTTCAGGGCAAGGCTTCATGGGAGCAAAGTTGCAAAATCCCGCTCATCTCCGCCAGTTGCTAGTTGGCGGGGTGGAGTGGGGGGAGTGTGCCTTCTGACCTGTTTCATCTGATTGCCACTTGGCTGCTCGGGTCAATCTGCATCTGCAACATAAAATGAGGAAAGACACCCAGAAAGAGAGGCAGGGAGGGAGAGCGAGCGAGTGTGTGTGTGGGGGTGGCAGCTCTTTCGCAAATGCAAATGGCGCTGCATGGGACACATAGTCATTACAAATTAATTTCACACGTGAGCAAGTCGAAGCAGCAGCAGAAGACGACGAAAATCAGCCAAGACATCCGTGCAGAATGGCACAAGCCCGAGGGGAGCCTGGAGAGGGGACAGCTCACATAATGTCAGTCATATGACATTCAATTAGGGAAATTTGTTGCATCTTGATGAGTAAATGTGCCATGTGCGCCACGCCTCGCCCACCCTCCCCATATGCTGCTGTTGCGTGTCTTGTCGTTGTCGCTGTCGTTGTCCTTGCCGATGATAGTAACGATGGATCTGTTGCACAAGTCAAGAAGCTGTAAAGTGGTTCGCTGGGGAACTAGTTCCTCCATGCAGCGTGGCCAGCCCTCGCCCTGGCTCGTCCGCACTTCCGCTCACAAATCAATGGCGCTCAGGTGTTAGAGCGGGGAGAGTGTGTGGGCGGGATTGGACGGCATACTGGACAATGGCCGGGCTAAAGCTGCTGGCAAATCTGCTTCACTCTCCTAAATTGCAAGAGCACTGGTGCCTCTGGATTTTCTCCTGCTCCTCTTCCTCCTGTCCCATCGACTGTTCTGCTCCTCCTGCTGCCTCATCCGCTTTTGCTGTGAGACCATTACAATGGCTGCTCTGTGGGGTGTTGGCTGGTAGCAGTGTCCTTGCTGAAATTTAATTGTTGCATTCGGTCAGGGACAGGATGTGCGTTAGTTGATGGCCAGACACCTGCTTAGCTGGCACTTCATCTATTTTGTACCCCCCATTGCCACGCCCTGCTGGTGCTGATGCTGCTGCTGCAACTCTCCTTCTGGCTGCATTTTGGCTCTAGTTCTGGCTCAATCAACTGGCAATTTTTTGTGTGCTCGTGCTGGTGCTGGTGCTGCTGCTGCTGCTGTTGGTGCTGATGAAGGGATTGCCGGGCAAAATGAAAATGCCAGGAATATATCCTCTCGTTAAATATTACACATCAACAGCAGAACGTACCCCAACCACACTTGCAACAGCTCCAGCTCCAGCTTCGGCTTCAGCGGAATTTCCAACCAATGAAAACAACGCGTATCGTTTTTATTAAAAATTTCATTTTCATTTGCCAAAGCGAAAATGGGAAAATGGGAAAAGAGAGCAGGACCGAAAGTGTAGCTGAAGCAGGCGAAAATGTGGCAAATATGAAATATGAGCAATAAATGGGCGAACGTCCATCAGAGTCCTTCAGTTCTCTACTTCCATCTCCTTGACTTGCTCTTCAGCCCCATTCCATCCTATTCGATCCCCTTCAGCTGAATGGGACAGGACACCACTTGCAATAATGCTCTTGGCCGGCGGCTAAAAAAATACGAGCCAAAAAAGATAACGAAAATAAAATAAAGACAAATAAACGTTCAAGTTCGAAAAATTAAAATTATACCATTCAGTCGAAGAAAAATATGCGAGAGTTAAGGCCCAGTGGAAAAGAAAAGAGAAAGAAAATGATTGAATAGCAAAATATGATATCCAGCAGGAAGTTCTGGCCTCTTGATCCGAAGCATCCCCGGCCCGCAGGCCCCATCAAGGGCCCAAGGCCATAAGGAATTCGCACGAAATGAAATGAGCAAACGGCGAGAGGAAAGCAATGGATCCGAGCTGAATCCTTGGCTAAGCAACTATTTAATATATAAACCTTAAATTGGAATAATTGTTGGAGTACTTTCCGCTATCCCCCTGCTAATTCGCAGAGCCACCGCTTCAAGGGTAGCTACATTTCGGCAAAGAAAGTACTATGGCAGTACAATTTTTGATTTATTTCCAGCTTCGAGGAGGGCACAGCTTCCGCTTCTCGCACACACACACACACACACATACACACACAGTACACAGTACAAATTCAGAGAGAGTGAGACAGAGTGAGAGAAGAAAGGGAAACTCGAGTGAGCTCGAAGCGCCAAGCACCGAGCACCGCGCACAGCGAACAGCGCAATTAGCCCCACAATGGACGAGCGCGTCGGGTGAGAGTGAGTGGCCGCGGCAGAACGTCGCCAACAGGTAGCTACCGTCAGTCAATAGTTACTGCCTCCGTCCGGCACCAGCACCAGCACCATCACCAGCACCATCACCAGCACCAAGCCCGAGCCCAACCCCATCCCAGAGGCAGACCAGCGTGGCACATACTCGGGCGGCACTTAAAATTTAAAGCGTTTCGAGTGTAATTGCGCGGTTGCCGTTAACGAGCCGCTTGTTTAAGTCCGGCCATGCCCCAAAAAAAAGAGGCAAAATGAAAAGAAAATGCTTTCAAAAGAGTGCGAAATATGGGGCACTCAGTTTTGTCTCAGTACCCTGCAGTTCTTCTGAAGATGGAACTGGATGGAAGGACCAAAGGCAGACCCTGCTGCTTTTACTCCTTTTGCTAGCCTGCTACCCTGCAGAGGATAAAAGATGCTGGAACTGAGTACCGCTTAATCAGCTTTAAGTGGAATAAAGTGCATCGGATCAGGGCCGGCATCCTTTGGGGTCATTCAGAATTCACCTGGCTAACGGTGACCATCAGCATGGTCATAATGGCCCGCTCCCAGGCTTGGTCTTGGCGCTGCTTTTGTTGATGCCGCTGCTGCTGTTCTTTTCTGGGCATTAATTAACATTTCAATGGGTGGACCACCGCAGTGGAAGAATAATTTCATTGCATTTAACAGAACGACCTTAAAGTGGGGGCCCAGGCGAGCAGGCACGTGGAAAACGGGAATGAAGGAGCAGGGCAGTGCAGGCAGCGCCTCTGCGCATAATTCAACATTTTTTTTTTCTGAGTGGAACAAAACCTCGGAGCGGAGAAGGCGGAGGACCGGGTAAGGGTGGGTAATATGAAATTTTGGCGCATGCAAGCCAGAAATGTGCAAGTTCAACGGAAACGGAAATTAAAGCACGGAGCCAGAAGCAGCTCCGGTCTATCTTCACTTCCCTCTGTCTTTCTTTCTCTCGCTCAGTCTCCCTCTTTCTGACCCTCTTTGGATGTCTCTTTCTGTGTGTATGTGAGCCTTTTTGTGCGTGTGTACTGAGTAATTCACAGTAATTTCACATATGAAAGGCACAGACTAAATGAAAGTGGAAAAGAGAAAAGTACTCGCACTACAAGGTCCGACTATTTTATACTCGTATAAAATAACAGGCAGATACAAAGAGAACAAGAAAGTGACAAGAGGGAGAGATAGAAAAACTTGTGCGAATTAGTCACAAATTGGACTGGCTAATTGACACCTGGCCACATCAGAGCCCCGAGCAAAGTGCTCACAGGACCGCAGCCTAAACAAACAGAATATGAGACAAAACATTCGCCACAGATCCGGATAAAAATGTACAATGTGCAGCAGCATCAAAGGGTGCAAATGGAAGGCAAACAATGTTTATACTAAATCAACAAGGGTCTGGGTCTGGGTCTGGGTCCCTTGTCCGAAAGGGATCGAAGGGGATGACGGAAAGATCAGCCTAATCGGAAGATTTTAAAGCTAGAGACCTGTGCAGTTGATTGATTGGCACATTGATGGATGCTTGAGTCGAGTGGAGTGGACTAGAGACACATTTATCCGAGCCCGAGAATTATCCCGCAGAGTAATTAATATTTACCTCTGTCATTGTTTGCCCTTTTCCCTTCTGACTCCTGACGCCTGCCCCCAGCCTGGCTTTCCACTCCGGTGAGTTTTCCTTTCAACGCCTTTTCTTTTTTTCGTTTTCCTCAACTTACAAATTACGCACTAATTAAGCAGCGTTCTCCTGCTCCTGCCGAGCCGCGCCCATTTTTCAAAGTCATTCGCGCACTCGACGCGACATGGACGGGGGACATGGGGGACATGGGGGACTTGGGGGACTTGGACTTGGGTCACTCTCGGGATCAGCCTCTCCTCTCCTGTTCCACATTCTCCGAATGAGAATCAGTCTCACCTCAGTCAGAGAACTGGGAGCGCATTAAGCGGCAAAAGTTAATGTGCATAATTAATTCGCTTTTGCACTTTGCTGAGCCCTCATTTCATTTGTAGCGGTTTTCCTTTGTTTATCCCCACTCACACTCTCTCTCTCTCTCTCACTCTCGTCCCTCGCATAAATCAAATTGAAATGAAGAAAGTCGACAATATTCAAGGTCAGCGGCAGCGGCTATTCCCCGTGAACAAATTATTCATCATTCGCCGGGTGTAACATTTTTTAATTGGCTGCGAAATGAAATTGGGTTTGTTCTTTGTTGCTGCTCCTGAAGTTTACACGCCCTCAGGGGCAAGGGGTGCAAGGGCTGGGTCTCTCCCCGTAAGCTGCAAATTCAATTGGCATAACATCATGCACAATAAACAACTTAATTTGCAATATTTACCACCAGATAATTGAATGGCTTCCACCAGAAGACGGAAAGAAGAGCGACAAGGGTCCCAGGCTGGCTTCACAGGACGAAGGCAGAGAGCAGGGAGGCAGAGTCAGGGATGAGGCAGCAGCATCCCCTGTTCACATACGCGACGAGTCGTCAAACATGCAAATGCCAAATTCAATAAACCGAATGGCAGGCAACAAATAGACCAAATTATTACAGAGCCGCACGCACAAGCACACGTGGCCGAGGAGAAGTCTGAAGAGTTGGGTTTTAGGGGCTTGCATTACCGGGCACCGACCCCCCATTGAGACAAGCCGCTGAGCTACTTAGGAGCTCCGACCGCCACACAAAAATGAACCCCACGCTAGGGAAAGCCAGAATTTTCCGAATTAAATTGAACGACAAAAGTGCGTGCAATTGGCAGCCATATTGCGATGCTTCCACCCCCCCATCCCTCCTGTTAGCCGCCCTTCGCTGAGTGGAATGTACTTCTACTTATTGCGGCCATAAGTCGCTGGGGTCCCATGCGTGATATGAGTGTAAGCAAAAATAGAAACAGAAACCCCAAAGAAGTTTTCCCCCAAAGCCCCCCTTTAAAGCTGCATTCCCCCAGGGGAATCGGGCATCAGTCCCTAGCAGATGGACCTAGATACAGTGCCCCTCGACGTACGTTTCTACATCACCGTGCAGCATCATCTATTTTTCACTTTAAACTCACATTTTTTTCGTTATACTTATTGTATTGTGTCTTTGTGTTTTCCCTGTCTTTGCCTTACATTTCATTGTGGTGATTGCTTTTCTTTTGTTTCTGACCTCTCCGGGGATGGGGCCCATTAATAAATTTCTCAGTTGGGAATTAACATTTACAGTTAGCTGGCGGAGCAACTTTTGCCCGACAAAACTTCAGTTGTGTGGCATTTATCAAGGGCGTGGGCCTCTCGGACGTCGTCATCGGCTGTTTAAGCATCGTCCAGGGAATTGGTGCCCATTCTGGGATTGCTCTGATTTGTATACATACATATATACCTATATATGTACATATATTTATATATCGAGAGTGGGTATAAAGAGACGGCGAGCCCTGGCCTTAAGCTCTTTTCATGTTTTGACTGCGGTCGCCGATGCTGACGCTAACACTGTTGTTGCAACTCATAAATAATTCAAATAATTTACACGCTTACTTAAACGTTTCACAGCTCTGCGTATGTGTGCCTGCGCGTGTGTATGTGTGTGTGGCACAGAGTGCCGCTGTGTTTGTGTGTGGGTGTGGGTACGCCGCATTATGTGGTTCATTGGTTTGGGCCAAAAACTGCAGCCAGCCACCAGAGCAATCAACTACGTCCTTTGCTGATGTTGCTCCCGTTGCTACTGCTCCTCCTACAGTTAACTAAACTGAACTCGACTAAACTTTTCACTATACCCACACCCACACCCACATACACACGCACACAGTAGCACCAACACCATCAACATATACTAGATATGGTGGTGTATGCATGTATATATATGTATGTAAAGGACTCTTGGTGGTTACTGTGGTTTGCATTTTCATATCGCTCTCTATAATATTTTACAACAAAATTCTGTTGCTGTTGGCTTTTGTTGCTATTGTTGCTCTGGCAAATATAAAAAAGAGAAGCTGCTGCATTTTATGCTGTCACGTTGGGCTTTAAGTGCCCCAAAGGGGGGCGATGGAAGAACAGGCACATGCTTATGCACATGGATATGTGGACACTAATACCAGTTCTCATCAGTTTATGGCTAATGCAAGCAAAAGAGAGAGGAAGGCTGAACTCTTTCTTTCTTTCTCATATGTATTTCCGTTTTAATTTTTGATCTACTGAATTTTAGAGCGAAAACAAACTACGAGTACTCCAATCTGGATATGTGATTCATGACCCCAAGGGGGGATCTCAGCAACCGATAACAGAGTTCCATGGAACTGGTGGTCAAGTGCCCGTGCCGTCTCTCCGTTCAGTCATTTCCGAGCTGTCGAGGCGACCGTTGCCCAAGATGGATGAAATTTACTTACAGTTTCTGCTGTGCCAGTGCGTGCTGAATCGGGCCGACTGGGGTCTGACCATTGGCTGTATCAATGTGATGTATTCCTTCTTTCTGTTTAATTTCTGGGGAGTGGAGCTAGTCAGGACCTTACACGGTGAGCATATACGCAAATTCAGCTGATAAACTTATGCAGAATCGATTTCCAGACTACCCCGTCAAGTGGATGGTGCTGTACGGCTTCAATATCATGTTCAATATTATCACCATGATGCGTATCGTGAAGCGGGAGAGTATATCGGTCTTCTACTGGCTCTGCGAGACGGCCGCCCTGCTCCTGTTCCGCCTTTATTTCACGTACGCCCATGCAGATTTCTTTTGGCTGACAGACAACCAATTGTTCTTTGCCCTCAATGTGGGAGTGGATGGTAGGTTGGACCGTAGATCGATGCAGTGCTACTTTTGTTGTTGTTGTTCTCCCCTAATTTCAGTTTACATATTCCTCTCGCTGCTGGTCATGATCTATGTGATGTGGGGTCTGCATTTGGAGCAGGCTCGACAGTTTCCCAAGGAGCAAATGCGTAACGATTACAAGTACGATCCGGAGGCGGCTGCAGCAAAAAAAGCTGCTGAGGAGAAGAAAGATAGACTGGAGAGGCAGAGGAAGCGCGAGCTGGAAAGAGAAAAACAGCTGGAAAAGGAGAAATTCAGTGAAGAGATGGAGACAGTTTTCAATAATAACTGTGGCCACGAGGAGGAACAGGCCTACGACCCAAGTGCCCCAGAAGAGTCGAATCTCTATTCTGACGCCATCTCCGAGCACAAGGTGGACCATCTGTGTGCCCCTACCGCCCCTAACGAGAGCACACTCTCCATGGATGACGACGAGTGCAATAGTTTTATTGAAATATTCTTCGGAGGATAGATAGTACGAGGTAGTATCAGCAGGGCGAGGCTTCGTAGTGCGTAGGCTGGTTCCATTGCCGAACTGGCATAAACAATCCAAATGAAAGTAAAGAGCATTCTCACTTGACCCGAAAACGAGTCTGGCCGCAACTTTGGTCAAAGTCGGCAACAAAACCCCAAACTAAATAACAAACAAACAGATGAATGGAAGAGGAAAAACTTGACTTAACTTTGGGGGAGTGTGGAGTGTGGAGAGTGAAGAGTCGGTGGGGTTCGGGGTGGGGTTTGTTGGAAAAGGGATTACGATCAAAGCGTTCGATTGAGTGTGTCAATAAATTCCTGCCAGTCGACCGAGTGTAGAACATTTGTCCAGCATCAGCGATAAATAGTTGCCACACGCTCGCCACACACCCAGCCATGTCTCTCGGGAAAGAGGGATCGGATCCCTTTTGGTCAAAAAGTTTCGTGTGAATTTAGTGCGGCTCATTAAGCCGGACAGTGTCAGTCATGTGTGTGTTTGTGTGTGTGGCTGGCTGTGTCTGCGCGAGCGTGTGCCAATGGATTTTCATTCAAACTTCATTAAGTTGGAATTGATGAAGAGAGGAAATTGCTGGGGCCATTGTCATTCGCACTGTCATTGCAGCCAGAATTTTCAGTGCCTAACCATTGTTGTTGCCCCATGTATAATAACGACCCGACAGGCATTTGTCAACGTTTTTCAGGGACCAGAACCAGAAGCAGGATCAGGACTTGTACCACCACAACTAGGACCAAGTTGGTCTAGGCTTTAAATGAGCGCGCTCATTAAGAAAATTAATGTTTGGGATTCATTAAAAGTGTCAAAGTGCGCACATTAAAAATATATAAAATCCCAAGGACTTTTCCGGCGGGAGGAGCAGTGGCATAACGAAGCCAACGTCTTTGTCGTTCGCCGATTTTATTAACAAACAAAACATTAAAGGCTCATAAAATGTTGATACAGCATGGCAACAGCCGCAGCGTCAGGATGGTGGATCCAAGGCTTTGTTCTTGGCTGCTCATAAAACTGTCTCATATTGGCGGCTCAAGGACTGACATGCAGACACCCACATCAGTCTGTGTATATACATATGTACATATATGTATGTTCATATATTGTATATCTTGTCGGAGCATCTCATAAAACTAAACCGCAATTCATCAGTAAATTCTTTTCTTCTTCTATTCTCTCTTTTTTTTGTTGGTCAGGACTCCGTTCATCCGCACGATGGATGTCTGTGAATATGCTACAATTTTATGCGCCCATAAAATGCGTAAAAATTGTTTTTATTATAATTATTATGTTATGCATGGTGACAAGGCAAGTTTATTGCACTGCCTCATAAAAGTGGAGACCTCTATGAAGTGATGATGCTGTCGCTCACTCCCCCAATGCTAACAGCATAGCCATTGCCATTGCCGCTGCCGTTGCCGTTGCCGTTACCATTGCCATTGCTCGTTGCAGCTTATCTTTGCCACATTTATAATGGAAAATTATTTGAGATTTTCGCTTAACTTTGTGCCATTTGAAACAATGACAGTTCGGAGTCAACTGCGGAGTCAACAACCTTCTCCGCTGCAGCTGCAGCCTGGCCTTGCCTTTCCTGCTTCGAGGGGTTGCATGTCACGCACTGGCAAATGCTTAACGCTCCCCAGCGCACATACACACACACACACCCACACACACACACACTAACGCAGAGAGAGGGAAAGATAGAGAGATGCACCATGGCAATCTTATGTGCTGGCATGACGCAGGACGCAGGACGAGTCTCCAGTTAAAGTTTCTGGCTCATTAGTAGAATGCTTAAAATATATTAAATGTGTGCAACTTGAGGGTCCTTCCACGCTCGGTTGAGCCACCGCTTAAAGCTCCATCAAGATAGTTCCAGTTATAGATATAAATTGCAGCTTTTGCTCCCCCTTGTTGGCTGTGTTAATTCCCCAATCAGAGTCGTATGCGTAATGTGAGGCTGAGAAATGATTATGTACTGGTCATGCTGCTGCTCTGCTCCGGACAAGGCCTAGCAATTGCAACAATCAATATTTTATTGTTGTACAAATATAGAAGAAAAGGCGGAGTAGCTGATGGAAGGCGGGTGATTCATGCCCCCATCCACATAAGCCACATACCACAAGCCACAAAGGCAGCAACTTAAAAGGCAGTCGACAAAGCCGTAGCGCCCAGGGCTGACCAGAACTGGGCAGGGCAGAGTCGAGCCAAGGCAAATAAATGAACGCCGTAATTATTGCTGATGCCGACGCCGGAACGGGGCCAAAATGTCACGTACTGGCAATAAACCGCTGCTAATTTACGATGCCCCGGACTGGTCCTGGTCCTGGGCCTGGTCCAGGTCTTGGTCCTGCTCCTGCTGCCTAGTTCGGAGTCCTATGCCTGATCCAGCGACATAACAAAAGGCAACGGAAGTCAAAAGGCAAACGGCAAACGGCAAACGCCTAAGCAGTTTGACCAACTCGAGAAGTTGTTGGCCGGACTACGGAATGTTTCACATTACGGCAGCTGCATAGAAATGGCCATCAAATTGAAGGCGGACCCATCGAAAATGCCAATAAGCAGACGCAGAGGAGGGCCTAATGCGCATTAGCCGAAAGACATCGTGTCCGTGCCCCCACCGCCTGCATTAGCGATATTAAAATGGAGCAGATCTTGCATTGTTCGGATTTCCCTTCGTTGTTTTGCATCCATTAGTCGAGCATCAGAAGCTCACTGATGCGGAACGAGCAGCAGATTTCCTCTTTTCCGTTAATTTTGAAAAACTAATCTCGTTGCAAACTCGACACTCAACAGGCAGCAAAGAGAGCCGGAAAACGGCGGCTCTCTTAGCCAGCACGAGTGTAGACTTTCCACATGCCGTATAAGAGAGCAGAGGGAGCCGGCAAAGGCGCCTGCGTCAGTCGGTAAAGTCTACACGAAAATCAGCTGCTTTCGGTTGTTCCTTCTGCTCGAAACGGCCACATTGAAGCAGTTTGTCAATAGTTACGCTTGGGTATAGGTTCAAGACGCGAGGCGCCGCGACTCGCGTGCCGCCAGTTTAAAGAAAAAGACAGACCCAGACCAGACCAATTGTTACTGAAATATTCGGGAATATCAAGACTGGATAGACTGAAAGTCACAGCCATTCGATCCATAGCCGAAAGCTTCAACGATTCAAAGATTTTGAGGAAAAAGCACATTCCAATACTCAACTGCTGTTTAAAGCTGAGAGTTCTTATTTTTTGTGGTATAATTGAATAACAAAAGTGAGCGAAAAACCCCGCATAATTAGGACGCAAACAAGAAAACCCCCCGAAATAAAAAAGATAAATAAAATCAACCATAGAATCCCATACAAACAAAACTGCGAGACGAAGGAGGCTGTCATTGTGTGTGCTCTTAGTATCTGTGTCTGTGTCTGTGGCTGCGTGTCAAGTGGGGGGTGAGAGACCATCATCATCATCATCCTCTCCAGGTCCAGGTCCGGGTCCGTCGCCGTCGCCGTCGTAGCTGTTGTCCGGTTCGTTGTCGTCATCGTTGGCGTTGCCACAACTCGGTATAAATATTCATTTTGACGAATCTACCTGCGGCTGAGTGGCGCTAATGAAGCGCACAAAATGAAAATGAAAGGACATAATTATGCTTATGTGTGAGTATAATGAATAAGAATTGTTCCATTCCCCCACCCACAAGGTCAGTCGTTGCTGGTAGACATGCTTTTAACAGTTCTAGCACACACAGATAATTTTGACAGTTTAAACACACACATTCCCAATTTTGTTTGTGCAGTTGCATTGAATTGCTGGAGAAATACTTCTTATAGTTTTTGGTACTCGTTTTGGTCCTGGTCCCAGCCCACATCCTCTTCCTGTCTTACTTCTGGCTCTGTTCTCGGTAAATCGTGTTGCCGGTTTCATTTTGCTGGCCTGTTTGGCTGCTGCTGCCTATTGTGCACTCGTCTGGTGGAAAATTGAATTGAAAATGTGACTCACAGCTTGATTCGTTCCATGAATGACAGTCCTACAGGCATGTCGACCCCAACATCGAGAGCAATTATAGTCCTGCATTAGGTTTCAGATTCCATTGTTACGGAAAGTTGCGCCTTGAGTGCAGACTGCTGTTCGATTGGCGGGTGGTATCATCTTCCTAAAGTTTCGCCCCCATAGGTCTATGAACTCCATCCATCCATGCAGGCATTGTTTCGGCTCTCCCGCTAACTGCAGGCCACTTACATGTATCCTCTGACAACTGGTAAAAGAATTATGTTGCAGAACATTGAACTCTTCTTCTAATTGGAGCATTGTACGAGTCTTCAGTTCAGCAGTTCAGCACTTTACACCGCTGCAGCGCGCTGCACTCTAGGCCAAGGCGAATAGCATCCAGATATGCTGGAAAGTGGGAGAAGTGAAAACGGAATGGACTAGGATGATCAAAACGAAATGTCTGCCAAAAGATTATGCTGACACAACGGCAACAGCAGAAAACAGCAGCAGCAGCAGCATTGGCAATGGGAATGGAAACAACAAAGGAGCCAGGCCAGTGCCAGCAGCAGACATTCAACAGAGCTTTTTGTATATTTATTAGAGTATGAATTAATTCAAGTATGTGTATGCGTGTTTGTGTGTTTGTCTGTTTGTGTGTGCATCTGTGAGATTGTGTAAGGGGTAAGAGTCGAGCCTTTGGGGCAGATTCTGATTCAGATTCGTGTAGGAAGAAACCGCAGCTCGACGCGATTTTTTCTGTCCTTCCGTTTCGACTATGCTATCCCCCAAAGCGAACTCTGATGCCAACGTTAGCACATATTCCCTGCCTCTTTCTTATGGGGCACACCCAACCCCTACCGACCGTACCCCGTATAGAAGCAAAACAAAACAAAAAAAATGTATTAAAGCTCGAATTTTCTTTCATAATTAAGAAGAGTAAAAAAGCTTCTGGAGTCACGAACGCAAGATACCACCTAAGATATATTCGATTTGGTTTATAGCCCCGTTTTTTTTAAATTATTTGAAACCTCTTAGTTAATGGATCCACAAACACAAATATTCTGTGGAAGTCCTACTACAGTTATACTAGACAGCCTGCATTCAAGATTATATACACATGTACGAGAATGTATGCTCCAAGAGGGGCGAGGTACAACTGGAAGAAAATGTAAAAACCGAAAAGGAAAGCGAAACGCCAGAGAAAGGAACCCAGAACAGTTTTAGTGCATTTATTAATAGCAAGGCGACGAGGACTGTGACTACGACTATGACTATGCCTTGAGCTAGGCGGCGAACAGGGAAAGGGGCGGGACGGATGACGATTACCTTGACTATGAAAATATTTCTCACACATGAGCTGCTAGAGCGCATTGCATCGCATCGCTTCGCTCTTCCTCTTTCCGCTTTCGACGTTCTTATTAGCATATTTGCCAGTGTTCTCCGGGCCAAAACCAGCAACAGCTAAAACAACCGCAACGAGGGCTTCCCCAAGCGTTTCGGAAGGGAAATTGGGTCGGCGCTGGAGATAAAGTTGCCCCACCCATGGCTCGCCCTCTGACGGCTATCTATCAAGCAACCTTCGCCGTGAGTCGGGCTCTCCAGGCAGGTGTTGGCCCGAGGGACTGTTTCAGACTGGTTAACTGTTTTCACCTGGGTTCCAGCCGCCGTGGGACACCTTGACACAGACAAAGGTCACCTAATGTGTTGCAGTCTGTGTGTGGGGGCACGGCACACAAAGGCCAAGAGCCAACGCCTCAACGCCCGACCAGCCCCATTCTCTGTGAGTGTTTGCTAGACGAGAATGGAAATTTTCAAGCTTTTCGCTTCTTTATTGCATTTTTCCCTCTAAAGAAGCATACCATTTTGCAACCGTTTGCGGTGGGGATCTAGTTTTCTTTAGAAGATACAGAAACCAGGTTTTACTAGTGAACTGTTAGCTTTGATTGTTTCCTCGAATAGCAATTGAAAAGGGATCTGAGTTTAAAGGTTAAAAGGTACGAAAAACAATTTGTAAAAGAGTTTGCCCGATGGCGATGATTAATTAATTGGGGGACTCTCGAGGTAAACTGGGCGCAACGAGACGAAAATAATTAATCATGATGCGAACTCAATTTGCTGCTCATATACTAAGTACATGTGAGTGCTGTCCCTCTAGAAATTGCAGTGTTTTGAGGATTAAATTATTTAATCTTTGCTGAAATGCTTTCCCTTGCAGTATTCTACGGTTATCGTATAAGTAAACACATTTTGTAAGGCTAAACCCAATGAAAATTAGATTAATATATTGAGAAAATTGTATCTTCAAGGGTATCTAAAGCGTCGGCCATGTAAGCGGATGAAAACTCCATTTTGATTTTGCTTTTGGTTAGGTTTTTTCATCGCTTTTGAAGGGCTGCTGCCATTCATCGCTGACTACCCCTATTGACTCTCGAACCGCCCTGTATTTTGCAGTTTACGTGTTAAGTGCTTGGCAAGCACGATTAAGACGGTTTATCACCCGCAACAGCGGCAGCAACACGAGCGACAATCACAACATCAGCAGAGGCAACATCAGCGGCAACAGAGGCTACGGCAACTGAAACAGCAACAGAATCAACAGCAACAGCTGCGACGGCAGCATCAGGAACAAACGCGTTAGACACACTGACACGCCCCAAACAGTGTCACACAGATACACACTCACACATAGGCCGCCACACAGATATACACAGATATATCCACATAATGCTGAAAGCAATGACGACACCAGCTACATTGTCAGCAGAGTTCGCCGCTGCCGCTGCTGCTGCTGCTGCTGCTGCTGCGATGGATGACGATGTCCCCACGAGCATTTTTGAAATAGAACTGCCTGCCATTTTGCTCAACGAGAGCCTCTTCATCGAGCTGAATGGCAATCTAACCCAGTTGGAAGGCACGACCACCAATTTGAGCCAAATCATTTGGAATCGCAGCGATGACAGTAGCAGTGGCAGTGCAAACGGAAACGGAAACGGAAATGGAAGCCCCATCTTCGGTCTGGACGAGCAGCGGCGGGTGGTCAGCGAGCGTGAGGCGGCCGAGTTCTGGCTGCTGGTCAAGATGATAGCCATGGCCGTCGTGCTGGGCCTGATGATACTCGTCACCATTATAGGCAAGTACTTAATCAAAATCAAATCCAAATTTAAATTTTGCTTCCCCCAACACAAACACAAACGATGGCGAGCAGGGCAGACAGTGCCAAGGGGGAAGGCATTAAATTATTCTCAAATTTATGCCGCTGGGATAAGAAAAGGAAAGGCAAAAGTTTCCATATCGCCGCCGAAGTGAACTGTAAATGAAGTGAAATTTATGATGCAGAAGATTTTTATTGCGCCCTCTTGGTGGATATTTATTGATTTTTTGGGGGCTTACAAAGATGATTTGCTGCCTCCACTAGGGGAGTGGCTGGCGGGCTGGCTGGCTGCTTGGTGGTGGTGGCAGATGATATATGAGGAGTTCCTTGTGCTGAGACGTTTAAGACCTCAACTGAGGTGGCTGCTGCCTGGCACAAACAATGTTCTCCGAAATGTCTGTGGCACGTGAAAAGCTATTAAAAACGCGCCAAGGCGTCAAATGGAAATTACGACAAACACACGGATACTCCGTACACCCCCCACACAGATGGGAGGAGCACCTAAAACACACACACACACACACACACACACACAGAGATAACAGTTTGTCTACATTTGGTAGATGCGACGTAAACGCAACATATCCTTGGCAAGGCATATGCAAATGCAGTTGCTGGCATGGGCCAAGCGACGACAAAACGTTTTGACAACCTGCAGCCAAGACCGAGCTGTCTCAGCCGAGCCATAAAAGGAGGGAAAGTAGTGGGGAAACTGACGTGGTGTCACTTTTGTGCCTTTGGGGAGGTGTAGCAGAGAGGGTGCCACAGCGGCAATTACATTTTGCCAAGTTGCATGCGCTTAATCAAAGCCAGCAACGACAATGATGATGGCGACGTTGACTCTGAGCAAGCTGCCAGCCAGCTCTCATTTGCATCCCACAGAGAAGGAGAAGGAGCAGTAAGGAGTAGGAGAACTGTTAGGAGACAAGTCCCGAGGCTAAGAGCGCGAGGGGAAGCATGCCTGCTTCCACATGCACCATTGCCAGCAATTAGGCAAATAGCTGGAAACTCCTTTGAGATGACGCTTCTGCCACTGATTGATTCTGTCGAGCTCGATTTACTGTTCCCCGAATCGGCACCCAAAAGTTAATGACTCTGACTGGGGCTTGTGCTTGAGCTAATCCTACTCCTAATCCCCTACCCATTTATGCATCGTTTGCTGGATCAACTTATATCAGCGTTCATTCCGAGAGCTGCATTCTGAAATGGTCTTCCTTTTGTGTCCACAGGCAATGTGTTCGTTATTGCCGCCATCATACTGGAGAGAAACCTGCAGAATGTCGCCAATTACTTGGTTGCATCTCTGGCAGTCGCTGATTTATTTGTGGCCTGTCTTGTCATGCCGCTCGGCGCCGTCTACGAGGTAAGTGTCCATTATCGGTTCCATTGTGGTTGTCTCACTAACCTGACTACCCTACTGGAAGTCTGTGCGGAAAGTGATTGCCAATTAAATTAGGCGCCAAAGAGTTGGCTCTCTGCTGAAGTGCTCCATGGCTAATTGTTTCAATTGCATCATCACTGGCAAACAATGTGCTATCGACTACTTGTACTTTTACTTTTCTTTAGATAAGCAATGGCTGGATATTGGGACCGGAACTTTGTGACATTTGGACGGCTTGTGACGTCCTTTGCTGCACAGCATCCATATTGCATCTGGTGGCCATTGCGGCGGACAGGTGAGTGTCAGAGTCGCCTTTCCCGGAGTGACGGAAGCAATTTCGCTTTTTTCCCTCGAAGATATTGGACGGTGACCAACATTGACTACAACAATCTGCGGACCCCGCGGCGCGTCTTTATGATGATATTCTGCGTCTGGTTTGCCGCCCTGATTGTGTCCCTGGCACCGCAGTTTGGCTGGAAAGATCCGGATTATCTGAAGCGCATTGAGGAACAGCACTGCATGGTGTCGCAGGATGTGGCCTATCAGGTAAGAGATATTGATGGCAGTAATATCCAGCCATGGTCAATGACTTCCTCTCTCTCTATCGTTCTCTCTTTCTCTCTGTCGCTCTCCATCTCTGTTGCTTTTTCTCTTATAACCCATAGATATTTGCAACCTGTTGCACCTTCTATGTGCCTCTGCTGGTGATTCTATTTCTGTATTGGAAAATCTACATAATTGCCAGGAAGCGCATACAACGACGCACACAAAAGTCCTTCAATGTGACGTTGACGGAAACAGATGTAAGTGCAATCGAAATTTCCCCTTCCCCTTCCCCTCCACCTCCACCTCCACCTCCATCTATTCCCTACTTCTAATCCCAGTGATAAATTTCAAGTGTCCACTTGGCCAGCCTCGTGGCAAGAAATAGTCGAAAAATTACGCATACGCCCGTCCTACATATGATGCTATTCTATTCAGTCCCCCTTTATTGGAGGGAGGCTGGCCGAGTGGATGTTGATGCTGCTGCTGCTTCAGAAGTGTATTTGCTTGCCTGCCATAATGAGTATGTCATTAGCAGAAACAATAATGCGAATGTGAATGGGCATGGGCGTGGGCGTGGGCGTGGGCCTGACAGAAGTGGAGTCCTCGGCTGCTCATTAGAATGCCCAAGTGAGCACTCGATGCGAGCCCCAAGAGCCAAAAGCCAAACAAATGCCAACCGAGATTTATGATCAGTCCAATGTGGCCATGCCTGTGTCCGTGCCCGTGCCCGTGTCCAGGGGAGTGGAAAATGCGTGGCATATGGGGAGTGCTAGCTGAAATAATTACAGTTCCAGAGAAAGTTGATTTGATTATATTTCGTTGACAAGACACGAGCCAAATGCTGCTCAATGTTCTGCCAATAATTTGCCAAAGCACTTTTCATCGAGTCCATAAACAAACAAGCCATAAATAAGTCGAGTACCAGCTTCTCCCACCTCTTCGCCTCATTTCCTTTCCCCAGTGCGACTCGACAGTGCGTGAGTTGAAGAAGGAGCGGGGCAAGCGGCGCGTGGCAGAGCGGAAGCGGCAAGAGGCTGGTGACGAGATATCCGCTGGCGTAACCGAGCCGCAGGTGCAACATCGGACGCGTAAGCGAATGCGGATCTGCTTTGGCCGCAACACGAACACGGCCGGCATCTGTGCCGGCTCGGAGGGAGCCGTTGCTCGATCCATGGCCGCCATAGCCGTGGATTTTGCCAGCCTGGCGATCACGCGGGAGGAGACGGAGTTCAGCACCAGCAACTACGACAACAAGAGCCACGCGGGCACCGAGCTGACGACAGTCTCCAGTGACGCGGACGATGTAAGTGCGATTAAACTCGCGTGGCGGATGAGAAACCCACCGAAGGCGCTAATTGTTTGCACACCTCTTTGTTCCACCTAATGGGGCCTTTGCCTTTGCCCTTTTCCTCGCAGTACCGCACCAGCAACGCTAATGAAATCATCACGCTATCGCAGCAGGTGGCCAATGCCGCGCAGCATCATCAGATAGCCTCCCATCTGAATGCCATAACGCCGCTGGCCCAGTCCATTGCAATGGGCGCCACCCACCTTACCACATCCACGGCTGGCATTCGGACGGAGGAGGGCGCAGAAGCAGTGGACGGAGGCAGCAGCCCCGGCAAGGCCGTGGGCATTGGCATGGGGACTGTGCTATCCAGCATTGCCAATCCACACCAGAAGCTGGCCAAGCGCCGGCAGCTGCTGGAGGCAAAGCGAGAGCGCAAGGCCGCCCAGACACTGGCCATCATCACAGGCGCCTTTGTCATCTGCTGGCTGCCCTTCTTCGTGATGGCCCTGACAATGAGCCTGTGCAAGGAATGCGACATCCATCCGGCCATTGCCTCGCTATTCCTCTGGCTGGGCTACTTCAACTCCACCCTGAATCCGGTATGTAAATCCATGCGAGAGCACCGAACGGAACAACTTTTCTTTCTTTCTTCCCAAAGGACGTAACAATAGCCCTCGGTACTACTGCATCTCTTTCTCTATATGTTATTCGTATCTTTTCAAAGGTCATTTATACCGTGTTCAATCCGGAATTTCGAAGAGCCTTCAAGCGGATTCTCTTTGGCCGCGGCAATGCGGCGCGGGCTCGCAGTGCGAAAATTTGATTTCAACTGAAGGCCAACGAGGACCAGTATCTATAGTTAAGGTGAAACCTCAAAAACAAAAGTCTGGCAGAGCCGTACTCGTGCTCGCAGGAGGAGAGGTCAGTATCGACATGCTATGGAATTGGCCCATCTATGTAGCATGTAGATGGAATATGTTTTAGCAGCGACAATCTAAACTAGTTATAAACAACCCACACACACACACACACACCCATGTGTCCCAAAGACAAGAATCAGCAATCCGATGCAAAACGAAATTGTAGTCTTAAGTCAATGCTTCTTAGCGGATATACATATGGCATTATTGTAGATGATAGATACTCAGTAAATGTAAATTATGTAAATGCATATGCATATGCATATGCATATGATAGATACTTCTAGTCTTCCCTGTGTCTTAAAGAAACCCAAGTGAAGTAAAGTTTAAATATTAGCGCCCTAAGTAACCAGGTTGGGAATGATAATGATATCGGGGTAAGTGGTAAACAAGGCTGGGTCCAAGGAATTCGTATTTCTGTGTTAGTTGAATGTGTTTCGCTCTAGTTTAAGCATAATGCTCAATTATTTCCATCAGAATAGCTATAAGTCTAAGTGTATGTATCATGTGTGTATACAAGTCAATATCAAATTTTAACGAATTTACACGGCAAACACAAATTACTCTAGAGGATCTCCGCCACACATCAACAACATTGCATTGCATGTACATATAACAAGATAAAACCCAATTCACATAACACTCAAAAAACGCATCTAGCACGGCTTATAATCCAGGAAAATGAACTGAAGTGCAAAAGTGAACGCTGAAACTTTCCCCAGAAGCCCCATGTGCCCCGCAGCACACACAGCACTTCTAATTGTTAACCGAAACCGCAGAACAGTAAAGTTGAAAACCAAAGCAGTTCTGGTTGGATCATGATATATGAGCTATACTCAAACGCAGGCATACCATGCATACACATCCCCCAGTCGAATATGAGATATATTCATATGCATACATATGTATGTAATTATGTGTGCTCATATACGAGTATATAGTGGTATATTTATGGTAAATTTTTGAAAAGTTTTCTTGTTAATAAATGGACTTACAGTTTTAGCAGATAGTCAACCAGAAACCACCCGGCAACAACAAAAGTAACAACAGAAACTTAGAATACTATATATGTATGTGTGTGCGCATCTGTACGAAGTAGCCATTAAGTCAATGCTTCAGTTGAAACATAATATTCTTCAAAGTGCAATATACATATGTGTTTATATATATTTGTGGGTGTATTTATGCAACTTCTCGATGTGTATTTGATGTCAAAATTATTAAAATTGTGTTTTATCCAAAGCGGTTGACCTGCCCTCGATATATTACATATTCATATTACTTTCAGATGCCGGTGGGGTGGTATGGGAGAAATGGGTGTTTCGTGGTCGGTCTCTCCTGTGCATTGGACAGTTTGAATGTTTCCTCTCACGTCGAAATTGACAAAGTTTTCAGGCCAAAGCAGGCCGCACGCACTGGCGTCTGTTTTGTATGTATTGTAGCTTAGCAAACTGCCCGCGCATTGAAATGTCAAAGTTCAAGTGCACACACAGAGAGCCTCATACGACAACATACTGCCTATGCGGATAGGTCGAGTGGTTGTGGGTGGTATAGTGGGCTGGGGCTGGGGCTGGGACTGGGGCTGGGACTGGGATTGGGGCTGTAGATGGATTACGCATTGGCATTATCAACACCGGAACAGGCAAAAGCCGACAAATGGTCCTGAATGGGCTGGCGCACTCTCCCACAGTGAGAGAGCGGAAATAACAACAAAAATCGATACTTCAGGCAAAACTCTGATACTATTAAATTTTCACCCTTCTCTGGAAGGAGACCATCAGACCCATTCTTATGTGCATTCTCTGAGGCTGCAGCTAAGTGTCTCAAAACTGGCTGACTCCATAAACAGCTAATTACATTGGCCACCAGGAATTTGGGTCAAATGGGAACGCTTTCAGCTGATACAAAGCCCTGGCCTCAGTAAGTCTTTCCTTTGTCATTTTTCTGCTTTCTGGCTTATAAAAACGCACATTATTTGCCAACACTTTTAATTTCCTGTTGGCCCAGGGGCTTCCACATACGAAAAGCATTCACAGGAATAACATTATACGGCTCCACTAAAAACGACACAAATTTGAGTAGAAAAGTTTTTGGGATATGGGCAAATTAAATACATAGACCTCTTGAGCAGTCAGGGTATGTAAAGAGCAATATTAAACCACTCGGTTTTTAAATGAAGCAAAAGTCGTCGAGTCATCCGGAGGGAGTATCGCAAATGTGTCACATCATTGATAACCCAATATCCATACATACATATACGAACATATATGCACATGTGTGCGTCCCTTTATTAGCCTAGTAGCATTATTAATTTCCTCTCTAGCACAGCAAAGGCAATAGCTGCAGGATAATGCCAATAAAATTCGTTTTATTAAAAAATTCTTAGGCAAAAATTCCATAAATCGAATAAATATCAAGTGGCACTCCACCACGATGGCTTGGTACCCTGCCAGAGGTAGCATCGGAGAAGGAGACCATGAGTGGAACAGGCGGGCAGGCAGGAAGGCAGGAAGGCAGAAAGGCAGGAGCAGGATCCAGCATCAGTTGGAGTATCAAATCCTGGTTTGTTTGCTTGGGCATCAATTTTTGAAGGCTTCTTCAGCCACACGAAACGAACTTTTGGGCAAGCAATTCAAAAGGTATTAAAAGTATTAAAACTGAAATGAGTGTGGCCAAGCATCTATCAGCTGCTGCCCCAGCATCTACTCGTAAATCTCTCTATGTGTGTTCGGGGGTAACTTTTAATTGAATTGCTTTGGATGTGTGCAAATTGCTTGAAATGATTAAGGGCTTAAGGCATGAGTGTTGACTAACATCGAAGGAGCACACACGCAGCTCTGTTGGCCATTGTCCAGCTCTCCAACTCTCCAGCTCTTAAGGTACTTATAAACCAGTTGAAGCAGTGCTCTGTTCATTAAACGACTTCACGCAAGGCAACTCGTAAAAACGCGTTACTGGAACCAAAGAAATGAAAATGAGGCAGGGAAAAAAACTCAAATAGAGTTGGAAAAGCAAACAAGTAACTTAAATATTTATGGCTCTGGCAGGACGATGCGATGGCGGCAACAAACTCATTGCGAAGTTGTTTAAACCACTCTCCCCTGGCCATTCAATGGACAGGTCCGAGCACAAAAGGAGACAGGACACTGGACACTCCACTCACGGAAGTTCGACTTTGTAAAGACTTTTTGCAAATTGCGGCCAAGTGCACTTTTCGTTGCCTTTCAGTCTGCTGGCGCATTGTGGTGACTTCTCCTCCATGAGAAATGACAGGTCCAACAGAGCGGACCCAGCAAAAGTGTGGAGGGGCATTGAAGGGCAGGGGATGCTTGTAAACCGGCACAGCAAATTGATGCCCGTCTGAACTAATTACAAAATAATTTAAATTATTATGTAAGCTGAGAGCACAATGAATTTAAAGTTCTGACGGGGCCAAAGTGCAGTCTATGGTCTCAGCCAATGAAAGCCAGTTGCCGCTGAGCAACTGCACCTCGAGAGCCGGCTCCGAGATTGTATCCCGCAACAAACTGTACACTTTTGTGCTGATATCGCTAGGGGAGATTTGAACCAAGTTTGTTTCAAGTCTGCTATCGTGTCTGTGCAGCTTGTTCTTTTGGCCAGCAGCTTTTGGCGCTGACAACTAGCGCAAAATGCCAAAAAGGACACGTACACGTACGTAATGAACACAAACACGTACGAAGCGACGGCGACGGCGACGGCGACAACGTTCGAGAACAGATACGACCGGGCTTAAAGTTTCATCTCCCAAAGTTGGTGCAACAGCACAGATGAGCCGAGGGCCAGCCCACGGCTAAGAGCGAAAAAACCATCTCCAACTTGCTGCAAAAGTTTCCCGTTGCAGCGGCTCGAAGGGTGTCCAGGCGTTGTTCGGCAATGGCCACGACGAAGGGTGAGGTCTTCGCTCAGTTTTTGTGGGATGTGCAGCCGGCGTGACGCTCAACGCTCAGCGGAAGTTGCCACCCCCCGTCCTGTTGCATTTTCGGCGCTGCGAGGCTCGGAGCTAGGAAGCACTTGTCGTGTAGTTGTTGTTGCTGCTGTTGTTGCAAGTTACAAGTGCCGTTTGCTTAATTTTTATGCACATGTAGCTGTGTGCGCGAGAGAGTGTATACGAGACTGGCTCTGTGCGAGTGTGTTTGTGTAGTGCAGTTATTGCTCTTGTTGGTTTCTGCACACTTTACTCGGTGGCGGGTCGCAGAGACAGCAGGACAGCGGGACAGCGGGAGCCTAGCAGACAGAGGGAAAAAGGGAAAAACACTTGCGTAAACGAGGCTAGGACTCGGCCAAGTTTTCGCACAGTCGAAGGGAAAAGTTTTCACCAGGCGCACGGCCTTGGGTAAGTTCAGACACTGACATTGTGACTTCCTTGCCGCCGTGCCAGCCGCACACAGTCACGATAAATGAACATGAAATTGAAATTTAATGTACCATCGTCATCAGCAGCGGCCCAAACAGCAACATCTGCATTCGTTTGATTTGCATATGGCGCCCGGAGGAGGTGGATGCGGGTCCCAGAGCGAGTCGGGATCTGAAATTTGCTCCAGTTGCACTCTGGTGCCTCTGGAGCCATGTGGATTCAACAAAAGCCAGCCAAAAGCGCATAGAGATTAGAGCCGAGTACGTACATGGATTTACAGAAGTAAAAGAGGAAGTTTGTAGGCGCCCAGGGAGTACAAGCGAGTCGAGGAGTTACCAGCATGATCATAGAACCCTTTGGCAGGCGGAGCATGATCTCATGGCGGGTAGTGACTGGTCGTGGAACTTATCTGATTGGAGCACTGCTCCCTTGCATGTCGCGGCCACCTTTAACCACCACGCCTTTTTCGCACCTTTCTGGCTTAACCTTTTCCCGGTGCCGTGGCGTGCTTGTAACCATTCTGGTTTTCCCTTCGTTTCGGTGTCGTTTTCAGGCGGGTTCCTGCTTCGCTTCTCTGCTCGGAAAACTCTACACACCTAGGTTCTTTTCCTCTTCAGCCTTATTCCTTTCCTGTGGATCTGTTTACCTTAGAAAGTGAAAATTATTCGCCATTTCTCAAGCCATGCCTCGCCTTTCCCTTCGGTCTTGCTCTCTCTTATACGCCTTCTCTTATACATTGCGTATACGCATACGAGTTCTGTAGAGTTTTTTGTAATCTTATCAGTTAGAATGGAAGTGCCGCTAGAGAGAGAGAAAGGTGCGTGTGTGTGTATGTGTAAATGCATTTTCCGGCTACCTTGTGGCGGCACGTTTATTTTGGCATCGACTATAGCCGGCTTCCCTCATTATTACGAACTCTTTTCCTATCAAGTGCCTCTGGTCGTTTATCTCTTTCTGAATACCGTTGGCTCTGCAAATAAACTGAATCGAAATGAGCACTTTTTCACACTACATATCGTATGTAGTCTGCGTATGTGTCTATCTGTTAATTAACAATTGGAGCTAAATGAAATGAAATTCTTCAAAGCGCCACTCCAGTCCTCCCTGTCGTTCGTTCACAGTGTCTGTCCTTCTGTTTCTACCGTTTCTGCGTTGGGTCGGGCGTTAATTAGCGGCTATAATATTTCTACGCGACTGCAGCGGACCAGCACCAGAGCAGGGCTGCACTCGTTTATTGGAATTTATGGCGTGCCACAGTCCTGACTTCTAACCAGCCCTGCCCTGCTCTGCCCTGCTCAGCCCTTCCTTGCCAGGCCAGCAATCGAAATGAAAAGCAGAACTCGCACGCCAACTCCACTGGCATTTCCGGACAGGTCATGTCCAGCAGCAGGACCTGTCCAAAAATACACCCAGGCCATGGCCCGCGTCTGGCTTGGGCGTTGCGTGCCATTTAACCGAAAGCTGTCATTTTATTGTTAGCCAAATACAAATCAAAGTGCGCTAATAACAGTCAACAGCAGCAGCAGCAGTGGCAGTGGCAGTGGCAGCTGCAAAGGCAGTAGGCGTGGTACCTCGTTCATGGCATGCAACTGAAAGTCCTCCTCCCCAGCCACACCCCCTGGTATATAGGAGGTGTGGCCGCAGCTCGGGGCGAGCTAATTCCTTTTGATTGCAGTGCAAAAGTGTGAAATCAAAATTCAGCGCGTGCTAAGCCCTCTGCTTCTCACAAACACAAGCACACAGGACTAGTTCTCTCACTCGCATTGTGTTTTCGGGCTTGTGTCTTGTGTGTTTTTGTGAGTGTTTGCTTGTTTTTGTGTATTGCTAAGTGGCACAACGGCCGCCGCCGCCGCCACCGCCGCCTGCTGCTCCAAGTCCAGTGTGCTTCGTCCACTTTTTGGGAATTTGTTAATTTTTGGCACGTTCTCCGAGTGCCTCGCTGCATTTATCTCTTCATTTTTGGCTGCCACGGCCGTGCCATGGTAATGAAGTGACTAATGGCTGCCAAAGCGAACTTCGGGTGTCAAGCCAAATTGAAACAACAGCCAGCCAAGCAGCCTGAGAGTCAAGAGGTGGCGAGGGGAGGGGATCACCCACAGCAAGTGATTTAATTTCATTTCTCTCTGTGGTGGATTTCTTTCAACTCTAAGTAAAGAAACATCCCAATCCTTCAATCGAACAATTCCTTCAGCTGCAGCTCTCAATCGTGGATTCCTCTTAACTTGATTATCGTTCAGCTAGAAGTAAAGACGGTTTTCCATATTTCATCTGTGCTTCAACGCAGCAATTACACATGCTGAAAAATAAAGCAGATGGAAAGAAACCCAACCACACGCAGACATCTAGAGTTACAAAGGAATCCGACGGCTGCAGCTGTCGAGTGGGCCCCTCGCCAATATATCAAATGTCAGTTGGGCTTTGGCAGCATTTGAAATGTCCAGAGAGTTCAGAGTTCCCAGTGTATTCATAGTATCCAGACAGGACACACGAGTGCACGAACACGTATTGTATCTGCATGGCTCTTGCTCCCTCTCCCTGTCCCGTTCTCCCTCGTGCCTCCTCCTTAATCCTGGCGAGGTTTCTGGTGTGATTGTGATGAATGCGAACAGGAGCGGCAGCAGCAGCCGCAGCCGCATCACCAGAGAAAGTATCATGTGTATGGCAGTGGCTGGGGCAAGGAGACACCAGGCTACCCCCGCCCCCGGGTAAAGGCAAAACAAATAGACGCAAAAGCCCAAATTAATTTGCAATGCTCGGACCGATCCCGGCCAGGTCCGTAGCCGGAGCCGGAGCCGGAGCCGGGCCTGGCCAGGCACATTTCTTGCACAATCAGACGGCCTAATAAATGGCAGTGCATATATCAGAGCCACACCACACCACAGGCCTCCTACTACATCCATCCATCCATCCATCCGGCTAATAAAATGCCCTCATTATGCAGGTAAACGGAGCGGCTCGAAGCAACGGCCCAAGTCCTTTTGATGTTTTTATGCCAGAGCATTTAATATCAATTTTCAGCTTAAACATGCAACAGGACTGAACATGAACCGGAACTGACCCCAGCACTGACCTCACCTCAAGTGCCGGGCACAACCTATGCCTCTGACAATCTGACTTTACCCCTAACACTACGGGTACGAGTACGTGTGGCAGTTTCAATCGCTTTCGTGCGTCTAATCGCTAAATGGCCAAAACAAAGTAACAAAAGCAGAAATAATGCCTGCTCCAATTGTTGCACGCCACTTACATTACATATTCCAGCCCCTGTTGCTGTTTCTGTTTCTGTCTCTGCCATGTCCACCTGCCACTGCACACTTTTATCCCCACATTACTAGCCGGCCAGCCACGCCCTCAAATTGCATGCTCTCACGATAATACCTTACTTTGCATACAAATTGTTGGCAGCGCCTCCAGCAGGGGAGAAGGAAGAGCTAAACGTAAGCCCAACCCAACCCAACCCAACTCAATCCAGCCATGGTTCAAAACTGCCACCGTCTCGTGCCAAAGTTGGCTATAAATTTGTAGTACATGCCAAGAGGCAGGCAGGGAAAAGAGGCATAGCTTTGGGACGGACAGGAGAAGGGTAACCCCTTACTTCGTACCTATCAATGTGTGTTCTACCAAACCATAAATTATGTCTGAGGTTATATTCTCATAACCGAAATATTGACAAGAGCTCGTAGTCTATTTTAATTGTTATGCATAACCAGAGGCAGTCCTTCCCTCTGGAATAGAGCCCACTGTGGCCAAGACCAAGATTAACTTCCCGCCGCCACCGACTAATGCAAAACCAAGCGGATTTGTCTCTGGTTAAAGTGCTTTTTAACTTATCGCCGGCGCCACGACCACAGAGCGAGTCAGAGGACTAAGCCGCGCCAGAACGGGGCCAGGACACAATGGGGAATTTCAATTTAACACCAAAGAACGCTCTATGATAAATTGCGGCAACGGATGCCGTCGATACAAAGAGTTATGAACACGGGACGACCTCCATGGCCATTTAAATATAAATCAAATGCTCGGAATGATCCAATGAAGATGGGCAACTACGGGTGTTCCTTCCAGACAAACGACCATTGTCAAGGTCATAGATGTATCCCTCTACTGCTACTGCTCCTGATGTTGTAGCTGTTTCGGGCTTCCTGTTGCCGGCTGTCTGTCTGTTTTTATTAACATAACTAAAGGCAGAAACATGCCCTACGTGGGGAGTGGCGCTGGCGCTTTGATGAATCGCTGGACCCCGAAAATGGAAATAAATATCAATGCGATTTCTCTTCTGATTTACACGAGCCTTTGTTTTTGTGCAGCAACAGGGGATCTCTATCCGAATTGGATTCAGAATCATAGCAGTAGTCGGAGTCGAAGACGGGGACGGAATCGGTCGTGTGATAAATGGATTTCTCGTGGCGCATGATAAATGTTAATTCGTCAACAAAAGCCAAGCGCTGCTGCTGATACATTGACCTTTGGCAAATGCCAAATTCATGATATAGGTTACACACACAGGACCACATATGGTACGCATCGATATCGAGGCCAAGACTTTACCGCACTTGTTGGCTGGGTTGATGAATGAATTACATAATGCAAGCCCTGAAAATATTCCCAGCCCATGGCCATAGATTGCGTAACTGCATTTCAACGGCAGAAGCATCTTCTCAAGTAACTGAAGTAGAACAAGCGGGAACGTTGTGAGTCGCCGCAAGGGCCGCGGCTCTGCTTTTATAAACGGTTTTCAGTCATTCAGTAACTCAGTGAAAATATCTATTGTATATTCTATAAGGACAATGGATTGGTGTTACACACATCCGCATCCCCCCAAAACCAATACAATAGTATTGTTAGCAATATTTTAGAGCTGCAAAATAATTGCACATTTGCACAATATTTTCTAGTCCCATTAACTGCATCAGTAATCCTGCTAAAGATTTGAAATTGGCACTGGATGGATAATGGATGAAGATTTTCCTTTATTACAGAAACCCTCACAGGCACAGAATGCTCGAAACTGTAAGCAGCTTTTAGTTTGAAGTTCAATCTGCTCTTACTTTGATTTACACAAACTAAAAAGTACTTCACAATGCACCACCCAGCACCACCCACATTCCCATTCCGTACTCCGTACTTATCCGAAAGCTGGTGTATGTGTGTATGTGTGTGAGTACCTTCTTATCTGTTGCAGCGCTATTTACACAGGTTTCCCCCAGAGCTGGCTGGCACTACCTTTGGGGCCAGTGGAGCCTTTGTTCGAGGATTTCTGTTGTCAGTTCTGGGTGCTGCAAGTGTGCAGCAACTTCCAACTTCTGGTAGTTGGCGCTTGGCTATGACTATCTTCACTTTTTCAATGGGCTCTAAGCTCCAAATTTTGTATGATTAGTCGAGTCTTTGGGTTTAGTTCTATATAAACTTGGCCCATATGAATTTTGCTTGCCATTCTCGCACTCTGTCTAGGAGTGTCACCCCAAATATCAGTCGATTGGGTGGCCTGGTGGCCAGCCAGTCCCCTGACTCCTGGACAAATTGTAGCAGCTGTGGCCACGACTTGAGCTGACCATTTTATTTATTAAAATATTTATTCAAATGCATCCCAGCTGCCGGCTGGAAAACTCCTCTCCCGACTCTCCCACTCCAGCAATCTTTGTCCATGAAAACAAAGCAAGGTCCAAAATGGAAATAATAAAAGTTAAAACTTTACGTTGCTGCTGGATGCATATAAAAATGTCTGACACGTTGCTAAAAAACAACACGAAAAATGCAAAAAAATGGAAAATAAAACAAAAAGGAGAACTGATGGGCACAGGGGAGAAAAACTAACAAACGGCAGACAAATGGCAAGGCTAAGTCCAAATGAACACAGAAACAAATGCCGGGCACACACGACCACTGTAGCACCCACACGCATACACATGCATGTACACGTATACACGTATGTGCACTCTTCATTCTCACATATACATGTATGACTGCCTTGCTGGCCACGGTGGCCATAAAAAGTCACTCAAGTGGTATTAAATGTACCACCAAGTGTAGTCAGCATCGGGAAGTGGCAAGTGCCAGTTGAAGAGGGGGATACCCGAGAACAGGAGACAGGCAATGGACTACGGGCAACGGGCAGCGGGGTACAGGAAACAGGAAACAGGATGAGAACTTCGAGGAGCACCTGGCACAAAAGGTTAAGACCCAAGGCTACCCACACACACACACACACACACAAGCACTCCCTTCAAGTGTGTAGGATTGTGCGGCATATTAGAAATAGAGAAATCTTTTTGGTTGGAATCGAAATTGACTTTTTCTGTTTGCCGTGTAATTTTTTATTGAAACTGAGTGGCCCTTAGCCCTCCGCTACCGTCCACCAGAGCGCACTTCAGTTCACCTCACTTTCCACTCTGCTGGAATTCAAGATCTTATTTATTTGGAAACTTTCGGCCGAGAGGAGAGTGTAGTGGAGCTGCGCCACTTCTGTACTCGGACTGCTGAAAGCACTAGGCATTCTTTTACACTTAACTGCCAAAAAGGTGTCCAGCTGTTGCTTCTAACCCACGGCCAACCCACGCAAAAGCGAAATGCCGAATGATGCCCCATCCCCATCTTTTTTACATGACATTTTCGTGTGCAAGCGCACATCTATACACACACAACAATGAAATCAAACCCAACGGGAACTGCTGCATTCCCGCTGAAGAGTACCCTTACCAAAAAAGCACAAAATAAAAGTAATAAGCGAAAAGGGTTTTTTACTTTGGCCAACACCAGAACGCAGCTGCCACCGGCAGCAGGGAAAACAACAATGAAAATGTTTTGAGATATTAAACCAAGACAGGACTATTGCGGTGCACCGAAGCCTGCAACGACCCTCAAAGGGTTGAAGCGCCAAGGGTCAGAATGGGAAGTGAAAATTGAAATACGTTCTGTCTGGGTTCGACAGTCCCTAACTGGGTCACTACCTAACGTTGCTACCCATTTCTGATTCCTCAACATCAGTCGAATCGAGAATTCACGATTATTCATTTCTGGAAAGCAAACTAATTGTACAAAAAGTAACCATACCTACTTATCGGTTTCCTTTTGTCCAAACTATTGCCATTAAATGGAACCGGCAAGGAAAAACCAACAATGAAGGCAAAACAACTGCATAAATAATTGATTCTTTGGTTAATGCCTTTTAGACCACTAAATGAAGGATGCTTTCAGACTTGTTGAACAAGTTCGCTGTGTATATTTGCGGCACTCTGAGGCTCGTCAGTCTAGTGATTTATTCCTCTTCGGATTCGGCATTTTTGATGTGTCCATGCTAAATTTCTACAAAAATCCATTTCCCATTCCATTTACCATAAATATGCAACTATTTGGCACTGAAATGAAAGCCAAAGCCGAAAATGTCTGGCAAATACAAACAAAAGCGGCGCCCCTCCATATCCTGCCAATGCCCCATGCCCCTAGCCACTCCGCCTGCTCAGCACTTCAACAAATTTCCCTTTTATACAACTTTCATTTAAAGCGTAAACACACACAGAAAGGGGATGCGGAAAGAGAGGGGCTACATAAACTTTTACCAGCTCATAAAACGCTCAGAAACAAGCGAACAAAATCGAATGCTCATAAAAATTGCACTGCGGGGTCAGATTCAGCGCAAAGGAAACACTTCCAGTGGCAGCTGCACAGCCGGAATGGGGCACAGAACCCCTAGTTATATAGCCAGTCGGTCTGGTCTCTGCCACGTTGAGATTGTGTGGTCCAATGGATTGATTTCTTTTTCGGCGGCACAAAGAAAACGGGAACAGGCCATGGTCAAGTGCTGTCCTGATGCAAGTGCAAAAAGAAAAGCAAACGATAACCAAACACGGAGAAGTGAAAATCAAAAGTAACTGCTTTTTGACGCGGAGTACCTTCCAATCTACCCCACAAACCAGCCCAACAATCGTTTCCAAAACCTCGCACAGCGATAGTGAAATAGTTAAGCTTTGTCGAAAGTTGCCAGGCTTCCTATTCTCGCTCTCACTTTTCGGGCAGACTATTGAAAGTTTTCCAGTTTTCGGTTGCATACTTTATGGCCTCCGGGGCGGCTCCTTCTATGGCGTGGAATTCTTTTGCGGGACCTGCCATTTGGCTGTCGTAAAATAGCTGGCGGCAATCGCTTGATGGCAAACGTGTTCCAATTAAGCGAGATCCTACTGCCACCCCTCCAAAGTGTAGTTAATTTAAATGAAATTTGTAAATTTCTGTTGCAGGCACGTGACACATGCAAATATGGGAAATAAAAATTACATCTCATAAAAATTTACTTTTGCACAGCCACGGTCCACGTCATGGAAAAGAGCGACGAAAAAGAGCCAAAAGGTTGCTACTTGTAGCTATTTCCCAGCTGCCACGCCCATGCGAGAATGACAGGCAGCCATAAAATTGTGAAACAAAAAAAAACATGAAAGGAAGGCTAGCTGGATGGGACGTACTTGTTGATACCCTCGAAGGTGAAAGATTCGTGATTCAGGGGTCCATAGAGATGATTAAGAATATATATGCATACACATTATAGAAGGGAAATGTCTCATACATTTGAAAGAATACAATATACCCCTGAACTTTGGCACTACTGAGCATACATACAGGAAGGAGAGAATATATGGGGCTACTTTTAAAAATGGTTGCTATGCCTTAAATTCTGCATGCAAAGCACACACATGTGAACACACACGGACGCACGAACTCGCGGTTAAATGTTTCGAATCCATGTTCCAATGAAGCGTAAAGTTGATTAAAATGTTGCAATTCCTTGCCACATTCATTGACCTCTAATTGAAAGGCAAAACTGTCGCATTACAAAGGTAATTGCCGCGCGAGTGTTAGGCATTTGGTTGGATGGTAGAGGTTATGCATTTCGCCTCAACGAATTTACTTCTAGTCAATCAAAGGTTAATTGCACATTGTTGCAAATCAAAGAATTTTATTATACACGCTGGCAGGGGTAGGGATGAACGAGCTGATTCAGAATATTGTAAGTAAGCCATAAACTTTCATAGCAGCTCAAACGAGTCCCACACTCACAATCACCCAGGCCCAGGCCCAAGCCCAGACCCCTCGCAACTCACATGCATTTTAATCACATAAACCCCACTTACGCTGGCAACATTCTGCGTAATTTGTATGAGCAAAGTGCGAATGCGATAGAAGGAGACGATGAATAAGGTAGGTCGGGGTATATCAGCTAGATATTGTATCAGTCAAACATCGAAGGGAAAGGATGCTCCAGTCAGTCTTTACCTCAGCAAAACGAAGTTCGAATGAATATTTTATAGTACGTAAAGAGTATTAGGACCGCCCAAAGTTGTCTTAGAGGATTTCCTTTTGCTTCTTAGTTTTTTTTAGCGTGCGCACATTTCAGTTGGAGTATGTGTAGTACATACATGGCGTATGCGCAACATTTGCTAGCAAACAAATTTATGCGGCAACATATAAATCCTGTAACAGTAGCTGCCACAGTTGCTGCCACAACGCAGTTGCCGGAACACACGCCACACACAGCTGTGAGCGGGTGGCAAATAGTTTATGCGAAAAAGCTTCCAAAAAAGTTTCCAATTTGCTGGCAAAGAACATCTTAATTTAATAAAGTGCCGGGGCCTCCAGAGGGGGGAGTAGGCGGCAGCAAATTCGGAAATTGTTGGTCTGCACACAGATAAATCTCAATTAGGCAATACTTGAATGCAGTAATAAACAGTTGGGTTCCCATTCAAAGGGAATGATAGAGGCGATGGACGGGATGGACCGGACTGGAAGTTGAAGAAGGAAAATGCGAGGTCTTTTCACTCAAACTCTGACGAGTTTTAGCTTTTTTATTCAAAGATTTCTCTTTTTCGCTCTAATTTAACAAAAAGTATTTCGGTTTTCTTTTACTAATTGCTTTTTAGTTAATTGACAACATTTCTATGCATAGAAATAAAGACATTAAATTATTTGGCACTCGAAAGAAATGATAAATTCATTGTGAAACTTAAACAAAAATTAAAAACGAAATTAAAGGGAGATAATGCAAAGGACGGTTGTGGCCATGGCCTATTAGAAGACTTGGACACGATGATTCTCGCGATCGCAGACCAAGATGTTGCCATTCGACATGATGGCCACGCCCTCGAGTCCTTTGAACTCCGAGTCGCCGGAGCCCCAGGAGCCGAAGGTCTTCAGGAAGCTGCCATCCGGATTGAAGATCTGTATGCGATTGTTGCCCGAATCGGCCACAAATATATAGCCCTGGTCGTCCACGGCCACTCCGCTGCAGAAGAGGTTCAGAACACAAACCAAAGTTACCGCTTTGTCAATTAAAAATTGTAATTCGATTTACTCACCGTGGAAACTTGAATTGACCGTCGTCAGAGCCCTCGCCGCCCACCGTGGACAGCACCTTGCCGTTCACATCGAAAATCTGTGTGTGTGTGTGTGTGTGTGGATGGGGATGCGGATCCGGATGCGATTGACAAAGGAGGAAGAGGTGACAGTAGACAGTAGATAGTATACCAGGAGGGTCGCACAAGCCGAAGACGGAGAAAGAAGGTCAAATAAATTCGAATGAATCTCGACTGCGAGCATATTTTAATTAAAATTGTTCACATGGCCAGACAGCCATGAAGTTGGTTGCAGGAGGCATCTGATTGCGGATGGCTACGAGGGGTATTGGCTTACCTGAATCCTGTGGTTATTCGAATCGGAAACAATCACACGATTCGTATTCGATACGGCTATATAATGCGGATGCTCAAGTTGTCCTTCGCCACGGCCGCAGGAACCAAATTTGCCAACGAAGGAACCATCGGATTGGAAAACCTGACGAATGCGAATTCGAGTATTCGATAAAAGTTGGCAAATTGAAATGGAAAAAGGATTCGCAAGAGGACAGCCAGAGGATTGGACGAGGCAGCATGGGCCAAGACCAGTACCAGAGACCAGGACATGAGCCTGGTGTGATGCCAGTAAAAAGTACACAAAAACTCGTCCATTGCAGTTAAGCTCATGAAAATTGTGGAGGAGGAGGAGGAGTATATGGTCACGAAGAGGCTCTGCACCAGCTCAAGTGTGACAAATTGGGCAAGGCTTCGCCTCTCGACCTCACCAGAGGAATATAAATATTTGCATGCAAATCGAGATGGAGGATGAGGCCTCACCTGCACTCTGTGGTTTTCCTTATCGCACACGTAAATGAAGCCGAGTGCATCGGTTGTTACTCCCCAAGGATAATTGAATTTGCCATCTGCGGTCCCCTGCGAACCAAATGCGCGCAGGAACCGTCCTTGCGGATCGAGCACTTGTATGCGGTGATTATATCTGGAAGTAAAGAGTAGTAAAGAAGTGGATTAATGGGCGGGTGGTTCAAATGGCCAGCGAACGCATATTCCCATGTTAATTACGGGAAAAAAAGGAAAGTCGAGAGAGCTCTCATTATCCGGAAAGTACATTTGGGGGGCGGACCAAAGCTATTGCGAGGCGGTGCGACATTGAACCTGGCATTCGGAGTGGGGTGTTCAGTGTCGGGCTTAAGTCTAAGCCGCTTAACGTGCAAAATCAAAGTTGACTCACACAATGAGTCCCTGCCACCAGGTTCCTGCACGCGGTCTTCATCTCCCTGCCCGCCCCCTGTGTGCTTAACGAGATTTTGCGTCAAACAATGACAGCGGCAGATGGAGGCTGGAACTGGGATTGCTATCTAGATTGGCCATATGAAAAGGCTGGAGCAGAGCTATAATACGAGTATGCATGTGCTGAAGTAGGAGCACTGGCACATGTTTCTCATTATCGCGGCTATTATGCGCTTAGCCCGCCAATTAGAGGCGGGTCTAAGTCCGAGAATTAATCATGCGCCTTTTGTCTCGACTTAATTCAACTGCAGAATGACCAAATGACCAAATGAGCAGACGCTCGGACTCGCTGTACTCTAAGCCCTAAGTTGGAGAGGCCTTGGAGGCCACTTACCTATCGGCAATGATGTATTGGCCGATTCGATTGACGGCCACGCCGGCCAGGCAATCGAATTCTCCCTCGCCGTTGCCATACTCTCCGAACTCCTTGACGAAGATGCCATTGGAGTCAAAGACCTGGACGCGATGGTTGCTGGAGTCCGCAACGACGATGCTATTGTCGGGACCGACGGCCAGGCCGCGCGGCCACGTAAAGGATCCGGGCTCGCTCCCCCGGCCCCCCAACTGGAACAGCTGCTGGCGCTTGCGCAGATACACCTGCTTAGGGATAGTACCTGCCACTCCGGTTATACCGGCTGCTGCCACTGCTGCTGCTACCGTAGGGGACGTAGGGGAGCCTAGCCCGTTTTTTGACCCATCGTCGTCGGAGGAGGCCAGCTCGTTGGCCTGCCGTAGCGGTAGGCCTAGGCTGAGGCGTCTCGACACCTCGCTGGCGGTGCTGCGGCCGCTGCCGCTGCTCCCAATGCCGTGCGCATGCGATGACGATGCCGCCGTGGAGCTGGTCGCATGCGAGTCGCGTGCACTTCCGGCACTGCTACTGGGCGTGTCCTTGCTACTCTTGTTCCCGTACTTGTTCTTGAGATAGCGCGCCCACGAGCTGAGGGCCTCCCCGTCCTTATTGTCCGTGGAGCTGCTGCCCAGCGCTCCAGCACGAGAGGATCCCGCACTGCGATCGGTGATGGGCGAATTGTCGCGCGACTTCAAGGCGTGCGAAGATCGGCTCCTGGACAGGTCGCTGCTACCATAGCCGCTGTATCTGCAAGGCAACAATTTCATTAGTGATCCACAGAGCGGAGGCTTGGGGGCTGAGGAGCTAAGAAAGGTGGAGTTCTATGGCTGATTTGTGCTGTTCTGATGGATGAGGCGTTCTACGGATCTAGATGGAACTGTGGAACTGTGGAACTATGGAACTGCATGAGAATTGGCGGTGTGGTGCTGCTTATGTACAAAGAGAGATAGAAAGAGAAGTGGGCAGTTGTTGTAGTTGGGAAATGTTGTGCATTTCCAGTTAATTTCGGTTAATTTCAAAACCCGCATAATTTTGTTTTTCTTCTCTTACCAATAAAAAAAACAAAACAAAATATTACGGAAAAAAATAAATTAAATTAAACCATTATAAAAAAGGTCAATTTAAAAAGTTGAATTAGTGTAGAGTGCAACATTAACGAGAACGAAACTTCGGACGTAGCACGCACAGGAACTCAACGAAAAAATAAAACTCACGTCAAATAAATTAAAAAGAAATTAAAAGGAACAAGGAAAATCATATAAAACGATTCCTCGGGACAGCACACGCACAATGAAAGCGCCCAGCGCACGACATATTAGGGATTTTATGTATATATGTATATAGCGAGAGATATGTATATACATCTGATTACTGAGATTTCCATCTATGTATTTACAAAATTTTGTGGGTGTTCTGAAAGTTCTGGTATTGCTTTTATCGATAGATTTCTGTTATCTTTTTTATTTGATTATTCTTTTTGGTGTGCGCACCTTGAAGCCAAGTAAGCGGATGGCGAGACCGTGGTGGGGGATACCGGCTCATCCAGATCGTCGTCCTCGTTGCCAAACTGATGCGAGGAGCGACTGCGCGCCAGCCGGGTGCGGCGCTCCTTCATGGCCAGGTAACGGGAGCGGCCTGTCCCGTAGCGACTGTCCGAGTCGTCGCCCGTTCCGTTGGCGTCCTCGTCGAAGGAGGCGGTGGGCGTGGATAGCGAGGGTTGCGTTACAATGGCGCTGCTCTTGCTCTTGTTTAGAAAGCGGCTTGTGTAGCTGCAAAAATGTTGATTCGGTTCGGTTTGGTTTTTGGTTTTGTTTTGGTTTTGGTTGGGCTTGGATTTGGATTTTATATGCTTTTGTTTTGGTCTTTGGTTCTGTGTTTGTTTTTGTTTTTTTTTTTCTTTACTTTGCTGTAGCTGTAGCTGTGGATGTGTGTATTTTTTAATTTTCTTTGTCATTGCCTTGTATCTCCTGTACCTGGTGTTGCTCTAATCCCATCCCATCCCAACCCCATTCCAGTTGCCTGTGGAAAATCCGCGACCGCTTAATTAACTAACTTTCGACTAGCTTAAGTCCTTCACGCTGTTTCTGTGTGTGTCTGTGTGTCTCATTTATTAGGCAACAAAATTCAATTAAAATACACAGCGCGGACGAAAAAAAACAAAGCAACAAGGTTTCGGCAGAAAAGTTTCTAATTAAATTCACATTTCACATTATCGAAAGTTCAGCAAAGTAGTTGCGAAAAGTTTGGTTAAGTACAAGAAATTATGGCGCCAATTGGCGTTCACCTGGTGGGTTCGCCGTGTGTGTATGGGTGTGCGTGTGTGTATGTCAGTGTATTGGCATGGGGTTGGGAGGGTTAGGTCCTACGGAAAGAAGGGGCAAGGCAACATCGACAACAGCTACAACATGTACGATTACTCATACAAAAACAAAAATATACACGGAAAAAAAAACACATGAATTGAACGCTTACATGCTAAAGTGAGTAACACAAATACAACGAGATTGAAAAAGTTGAGAGCACAGGAGCGTAGGCGGGAGGAAGAGTGGTGGGAGAAATTGTGGTCACTTCTCGCTTTTCCCCTGCCATTGCAGGAGGTAAAGCCAGGCGTTGCACCATCTGTTTGCACTGCTTAATTGTCAAAAAGAAAAAAGCAAAGCTTAAACAAGCGGAAGTGTTACAGTCGACGGCATCGACCATTAGCTACCTACTAAGCATAAATGCCTCCCTGTGGAACTCTTCCGAACAGAAACTCCAACAAAGTTACAAAGAAAACAGACCAAGAAAAACGGAGAACCACAGTGTCTCAAGACGGATCGTTCCAGTTCCCTACAGAAAACGGACAAACGCCAAAGACTCGCCTTCAGTTCCTCATTGAAGCCGAAATACATGCAGTCTGAAATCCCCATCTCGGCCAGTGCAGCGCAGTCAGAGTCCATCCATCCATCCATCCATCCACACTTTCGAAATATCATACAAATAGCATAAATAAATACGAGTGCTCGCCGTACTGAATGGGAAATTGAGTAAGGATGGAAAACAGACGGATGGATGCCAGCAAACAGACTGATAGCAGATAGCAATTAGTATTGTTCCAGAGAGGTCAGAGAAGGTAGCGTCCGCTGTAATTACATTACGCAAGATTTGTTGCAGGCTAGGAAAAGGGGTGCAGGGGCGCCGAAAGGGTTCAATATTTGTTGTCGTGCAAAAGTAAAATTAAAGAAGTTTGTGTCGCCCAAGCACAAAGGCATTCAGGCCTTGAGTGGGCCACATTGATCCCTTTGAAAAGGGTATTGACAGACAGGCGGACTGACGGACAAAGGGAGACAGACAAACGGTGAAGTAAAGTTAATTTCCAGCCCTTTGAGTGGCTCTTTGAAAGCAACATCATCGTCAACATCATCATCATCCTCCTCTGGAAGGAGGAGACTTCTGTAGCAGCTCCAAGTACTCAAAAATATGCTATGAAAGAGGAAGCTTGCACAGGTTTTTTCTTTTGCTTTCGTTGAAACATTTAAATATTTAATCAATAGTTCTTATCACTAATGGATTAGTGTTTCGATTGATTCGGAAGTTCTTTAGTCGGTTAGTGGGGAGCCGTGGGCCAAACTCAACTGTCGTTAGGGTTAACAAGTAATTGAACTATGAATTGAATAGAATTTCACATATGTATTTGTATATGTGTATATGTCTGTATATCTGGCTAGACATCGGCAAGACGCTTTCGGTAGCGGGCCCGGTTGGGTCTGCTTATGTACGGTATGCTAAAGGGCAGTGCACTGCAAAGATCAACACAGAGAGAGAGAGAGAGAACACAAAGAGAGAGTGATAGAAATGTGTAGAGTGTGTGTGTGTGTTTACCTATCTGGGGTTGTGTGTATGTCTTTGGTTTCTTTCTTTGGCTTATGTGAAGGTTATGAACTTGACAATTAGACGCCACACGAGTCGTATGAGCAACAAAATGGCCAATACCAGGTTAGCGCCAGCACGGAGCAATTGTACAAAGCTGCAGCGGCGGGAGCAGAGAACAGATACAAAAGAGAGTCGAAATAAGCACACATTAAAAGGCGTTCAACATGGGGAAGCTCGGGGAAACTCGGGGACTTCGGAACACAAAACGTGTTGCCTACTTTTCAGGGCAATGTATCGCAAACCAAAACCAACATGAAATCCATTATGCAGTATATAGATCTATTTCAAATTTAAATTATTGCAATAAAAATTAATTGCAGGCAGTTTGGTTAAGTGTAATTCAATTAGTTTTGACCCACAAAAAAACAGTAAAACAAATTACCGACCGAACATCAACAGCGATACTTGACACACAATCTATGCATGTTTATTCCGTGCTCATCAGATATGTATCTATGCGGAGCGTGTATCTTTGTATCATCAGTAGCATATAAGCGTCTAGATTCAAGAGTGTGAGTGTGTGTATCGTTTTTGTGTCCTCATTAGCCATGCAAATTAGTCCAGTTATAGAAACTACAAAATGGCGGAACTGTGGCCCCCGGGAAGGAAATACCTGCTGCCAGTGCCGCTGCTGCTGCCATAACGGTCCTCGCTCTCTCCCGCATGATGTGGCGCGGGCACGGTGCGTGTGCGGGCGGTGCTGCTGCTCCCGCTGCCATAGCCGCTGCTCGAGGGCGTGGCATAAGTACTGCGCGATGCCGCCGCTAGCGCACTGTCGTCGCGGGAGGCACGCCGGGCTTCCAGGCGATCACGGTAGGAGCTGCCGCTGGTGGAGCTGCCGGTGGCCGCCGTTGTCGAGCTGGAGGCGCTGCTGGGCGTGGACTTGCTGGCACTGTTGCTGCTGCTGGTCGCACTCGCCTTGGGCTTGGTCTCCGGCTCCGACTCTGACTCGGACTCCGAGCTGGTCTCCTCCTCGCTGCTCGAGCTGGATTCGGCCTTCTTCTTGTCCGCCGTACCATTAGCGGTGGCCGGGGTGCTGTGCTGCGGCAGGAAGCGGCTAACGAAAGGCTTCTTCTCCGGCACTGCGGTGGTGGCTACCGAGTCTCGGGCACTCGAATGACGCGCCGTGCTGGGCGCCTTCTGCTGACTGCTGCTGCTGGGAGCCGCCGAGGCTGCCGCTGCTGCTGCAGCTGTGGCTGCTGCCCCAGAGCTGGCAGAGCTTTCGGTGGAGGCACTGCTGTCACTGCTGCCCGATCGCTGGGTCTTCTTCACGGCCGCAACTTGGGCCGAGACGGGCGGTTTCGACTGTTGGGTGGTAGGAGGAGTGGGAGTTGCATCAGAGTCTGTGGCGCTGGCTGTCTGTTAGTCGAAAGGGTCAAGCAACGAACGCAATTCAGATGCAGACAGAGAGAGAGAGAGAAACATGACGTAGAGGCATATGATGAACATGAAGATGATGGGGATGTGCGTGTGACTGGATGCGAAAAGGGATGGTTAGGCGGGAGTGCGGGCAGTGGAGGAATGAGGGAGATGGCAGGCAATATTAATTCCATTCTCAATGCAACATTCGATATTACTTTTCCCTCAATTATCATCTAACAATGTCCAATGCCCTTCATAACTCCGTCGCTCACTCATCATTGACTCGTTTTGTCATTTCCCTTTGATGTTTTCCTAATTGATCGAACAACCTTTTCCTATTTCTTTCGGTAAATGCCAAAAACCAGACAAATATGCAGCTACTGTGCATATGTCCCTTTATAGCTCACACACACGTACCCGTCCTCTCACACAGATACTCCCATACTCACACTCACACATATAGAGAGCTGGAAACATTGTTAAACTGACGGAAGCAGCCGCATCGCTGACAGTCGCATGATTGTGAATTTTTCGCCATTGAACCCCAACTCAGGGTTGGCATTTTGTGGGCGTTTCGGGTGGGGCCAACGCAACAATGTGTCAATGAATGGGTGAATGAATGAGGGTAGAGCAGAGGATGCGGGTGTTAAGAGGATAGAAAAAAAAACAGAAAAAAGATAGAAAGACATGTACAACAGAAATATTTACAGCGGACATCAGAAATTGAAAAACAACGATATAGCAACGCAAAAAAGGAATGAAACAAAGAATAAATATTCAGAATAATGACAGAGAGACACTGGTAACAACGCGAGAGAGAGACAGAGGGGGTGAGAAAGAAAGACAGGAAGAAATGTCGCTTTGGTTGATTTGGGTCTGTGGTTTATGCAGCTCGACAGCAATGACCAAATTTATTTAGTAAGATTTAAGCAAATTAGCATCACTACCACATCGCTTGTACACTTGCAAAAAGAAGAGAAAACAAACAGAGAAAGAGATAGAGATAGAGAAGTAGGGTGTGCGAGAGAAACAGAATTGTAGGAAAATATTTGTTACATCCAAAACGAAAATTTTGTAAATTGATTTAGTTGTTTTATTCGTTGTAACCGCTGCCAGTCTCTAACTAACGATAAGGTAATAGATGTTAAACTACTAAAATAAAAAAATATATATATTTCTATATACGAGTATACATATACGATACATACATACATATATGCACACATATACATATAGTGATGAATGTCTACAATATTGTACAATTGACGATTTCTGATGTCCGAAGTTTTGGGCCGAAACTTTCTGCCCGGATATTCATGGGGACTTTCAAGCAAAAGGTTCTGACCCAAAACAGCATTAAGTGAAAGGCGCTCACGAGACATTAAAATGGGGGAAATGTGAAACAAGTACAACGGAAAATGGGGAAAACAATGAAATAAATATAAATAAATGAACACCACAACTTAAAATACACTTAAACAAAAACCAAACAAACGAAAGATGTAAGAACAAAACATAAAGTAAAATAAAACAGAAAAGGGAGGAACGGAACGGAAAGGAAAGGAAAATAACCAGGGAAATGTTTTGTTAAAGGAAATGGTAACATTAACAGTAAGAGTAACGATAACAGTTAACGGTTAACGGCAAGTTTAAGTTTGCCCTCTCTGTTTCGAACGGTTCGACAAACACTTACGGAGCGGAGGGGAAGTGTGAACGATGGAGCACAAAAAAAGAACGAAGCACACATGGCGTATACGTAATTAATTCTTTTAAATTTTCTTTTTTTCATTGGGGGATATGCAAACAGGGGAAATACTGTGCCGGAAAAACAGTGACAGCGAGATTTTATACCGATTATCATGTTTCTTCTTCTTCCTGATCCTCATCCTCATCTTCTTCCTCGTCATCGGTCACTTCTATCTCCTCTTCTGTGTACTCTTCTTCGTCATCTTCTTCACTCTGATTGGATGTTAAATCCTCTTCTGGTTTCTCTGTCTGAACTTCATTTGGATGACTTATGATCGCGGCAGGACTTTCGTGAACTTTGCTGGACAGCTCTCCCTCTGGAGGCAGGACATTGATCACTGGCACCTCCTGGGGCTCTCCCTCTTGTACGGCCTCCACCTCCACATCCTCTTCTTCATCGCTGCTTTCGGTGACTGTTACTTCTTCATATTCCGATGAATCTTCGGAGTCGTTTTCGACTTCCTCTACTTCTGCCTGCTGCTGCTGATCTTCCTCTTCTGCCCCCTGTTCCTCATTCTCCTCGTCTACCTCGCTGTCACTGCCACTGGCCACGCCTTCTTCTTCTGTATTTGCCTCATTCACACTTACCTCGGCTCGCGTCGCTGCTGTCGCTGTACGCACTGGAGATGACGCCTGATTAGAGCCACTGCCGTCGCTGTCCTCGCCACCGCGGGGACCCTTGAGGGTCGCCACCCGCTCGCTGTTGGGTCGCTGATCCTGGCCCGCCTCACTGGTGGCCGCCGAGGTGGCTGCTCCAGAGGAAGCAGCACTCTTGCGTTTCTGGCGCGCCAGTTCGTCCTCATCAACTGCTGCCGCTGGTTGTTGGCTCTTCTGCTGTTGGCGCTGCATGGCCGCCTTCTGGGTCTGGATGGCTGCCTGGACGGCGGCCTGGGCCGCGGAGGCTGCGTCCGACTTCTTGTCCGACTTCTTCTCCTTGCCAATGTCGGCCAGCCGCTGAACGACGCGGGAGCAGTCGCTAAGGCGAATGATACCACTCAGCTGGCCACGCGACACATCCTCGCTATCGAGGACGCGGTCCTTGCGCTCCTTCAGCTCCTGCTGACGCTGCTGCTGCTGTTGCTCGGTGTCCGAGTCGTCGTTCTGGTGCGAGCGAACAAAGCGTGACCGGAAGCGCGAGGACTTGCCTGTCCGTCCGGAAGTGGGCTCGTTCTCGTAATCGTTCTCGTAGTCATAGTCCGAGCGGCCGTAGCGGCTGCTCTCGCCATAGCGATCGCTGTTGGTGGCACTGCGCTGGGGACGCTCTCCGAACTTCCGACCGCCAAGGACGGGCTCGTCGTTGTAGCCACCACGCTCCTCCTGCTGCCGGAACTGGGTGGCCAGGCGGTGGTCGCTCTTGGAGCGCATTAGTCCGGGCTGGAGGCCGCTGGGAGGGGCGAGGTGGGAGCTGCTCACCGAGCCGCCCGGCGTCGAGTGTGGCGCGATGTTGAGGTCGCCAAAGGTGGCCAGGTTCATCACCAGCTGGTTGGGATCGATGGAGACGAGGAATCGCACACGACGACTGTAGTCGTTGTTCTCGTACTCGAAGTGCCGCAGGAACTCGACGGTCTTCAGGAAGATCTCCTTGGTGTCCATAAGCTCGCAGTCGTCCCACTCGACTGTTTCGTTCATGTACTTGTCGACAATGTCGCAGTTGCTGCCGATGTTGGTGATCTCCAGGTCCAGATTCTCCTTGAGCGTTGTGAGGTTGCGCAGCTCCACGGCCAGGTAGCGGTCGATCTCGCCCTTCAGTTGGTCGGAGCGATCCTTGATAGCCTTGGTAATACGATGGTAGATCTCGTCGATCTCCTCCGTTACACTGATCGCGTTCGTCTGCAGACTCATGGTGTTCTTCTCGATGATGGCTAGGGAGTCCTGCAGTCGATGCAAGCTGCGGCGGATCTGAAGAGGGTATGAGGTGCGTAAGCAAAAGCCAATTGAAAGATCAGTTCCGGACTCACCTGTGAGTTGAAGCGCGTTATCTCACGGCGGAGTATGTCCATGTGGGCGCTCTTGCAGTCCTCGCAAATCTTCTTCTCGCAGTGCGCACAATGAGACAGATAGGCCTTCTCCGAGCAGACGCCACAACGTTCCATGATTTGACCTACGAAAGGAGTGACACACAATTATTAATCAGCTTTTTCCTCCCCCTATCTGTCTTCCGTTTGCAGCAGTCCTCCCAAAATACGCTCCCAAATGGGGCCCCAAATGACTTCCTGCCTGGCTCCCTTGAGTTGAACAATAAAATGCCAGCCATGCCAGCAGCTCATCAATTTGCACTCTTGGCAACAAAGTCCTTCCACATTCCGGGTCTGCTATGCTGTAGGGGGGCAGGGCCGGAGCAGACTCCGGGCTGGATGTCTGTTGCATTCACTAATGCGATTTCAAGAGCAAGAAATCAACTGCACCTAAGCGCCTGTTATGGATGTTTGTGTACATTATACACTTCTCAAGGAGGAGACTACTTACTCTCCATATTCCAGAGAAGAAGGGATTATGGATTAGTAGGATCTACTAACACAGAAAAGTAAATAGGGCATCTCTGAACGTTTATCAATATAAAGTTTTGAGACTAAGTTTTGGGAGGAATCGCTTATCTACTGCGAGCATCCTATATTTAATTTGAAGGCGCTGGCTATGTGCATAGATCAGGCAAAGTTTCTCAACTACTAACCAAGTTTGATCACAAACTGGCCACTATGGCTATCAGGTGGGTGAAATATAAACTACTGTCTCCATGCAAAGCTCACAAGGGACACTTTTATGTGTTTCTTCATCATGCGCCCAGATATGATTTCAATTCTATTACTGGGAATACAATTGAGGGTATTTGTAGTTTCGTTGCTCCACCAAGACCTTCCTTCTTGTTATCTCTGGGTGTGTGTGTGTGTGTGCCACATCCTTTGCCAAGGCAGTCCTGGCTCGTTGTCGATGGCTTGACTGTTGCAATGCAAATAACGAGCCGCCTCAGTTGCCTCAGTGGGGCAACAAAGCAAACACTGCGAAGATGTCGCTACTGCTGCACTCTCAGCTCGACAGCGTCAACTTTTCTGCATCAATTGCTGGCATTGGCAATGCCTGATGAACACTCCCCGCCTTACTCCTCAGCAGATCCGCCGGCCTGACAATAACTTGCCACTGAGCGGCAGACAGAGGGGCACATACATAGAGAGATATGTATGCATGTACAATGTACATAGAGCTTCCAGACTGCTGCATGCCAATATTTGGCTTCTGTATATTTTCTGTGTAATCATATGGAAAAGTGAATTTACAAATTCCACATGAAAGTTGTAGTCGTTGTCCCTGCCATATCCATAACACGAAACGAGGAGCACTGAAAGCCAAAAGGAATTCTTTTGTTTCACACATTTGCATACCCAAGAACCAAATTTATCCAAAAAATAAGAAACAAAAAAAAAGAAAATACGAATGAAACCAAATGCTTTGTCTGCCTTATTAGCTCTTACCCCATGCCCCATGACCCATGCCCCATGCCTCGTACTCGACTTAATGCTGATTGCAATTGAGAAGTTGCAATGCATTTGCATATTTCACTCACTTCGACAACTATCAACCTTGCCACTTGGAATATATATATATATTCTGATAGATACGCACAGTCATGCTGACAGCCGCCCGATCCGCAATTTGTGGACCGGCAAAATGCAAATTGCTCAAACAAAATCAATTTGGCTTTGCTTAGTTTTAATTGCTGTCAGATGGCCGGGGAAAGTGTCTGACTTTTTAATTGGAAACCCAAACATTATGGCGAATGGCAATTTTTGTTCGACGAGCATACTAGTACATTCGGCTGGCATACCCATAGCTTTTCCCATTGTTTTCCATTTCTTTTGTTTTCCCTTTTAGCGGAATTTAATTAAAGTTACACAAACGATTACATGGCAGCATTTTTTTATTAATAACATTCCTTGCTTGCCTCTGCCGCCAGGATTTCTGATTTCTGATTTCTAATTACTGATTTCTGCACTCAAAGGATTCTGTTTTATTGCACAAATATTTTTGCTCAAATCGAATGAAGCAAAAGGGGAAAATTGCAGTTTGGAATTTGACCTTTTATATTAAATAAGGCGAGAGACCCTTCAAAGGCTTCTCCTCTATCGCTTTTCAGAGACTAGTAAAATCATTTTAATTGCTTTCATTCCTTACCTGATGTCGGATCGGGCAGTTCTCCGGTGATTTCGATGTGCAGCTCCAGGAAGCGCTGTAGCGTTACATTCGTTGGAAAGGCCTGCACGCCGTTGTAGGGTATGCGATGTTCGGCACGGCATTCTGGGCATTTCACCTGAAGATTGGAGGGTATTACCTGGATTAGTCTTGCTTATTCGCACGTAGAAAATTAATTGCATTAATTCAAAGCTTAAAATCAGATTTAATGAATGATTCTTTGAAGCCTTTGAGCAACCTTAAGGCTATCAAAGGCTACTTGGCTCTTCCCCAACATTCCACTAAGATGTTAGTTATCTTAAATTGATATGCCTTAATCTTCTTGTACTAGCTGTGCGCAACTTTAAAAACCATTCACATTTGTCCTGATTCATGTGAAGGCATCTTGAGTGCGTCCTTTCGTGAAGTTTCTTCATCTCCTGTCAGCCTTCAGCCACAAAAATCAATCTCTCTTTGCGGCTTTCGCAGTTCGCATGACAGTTATTGCAACTCTCTTTCTACCTTTCTACATATCTATCTATCTATCTATCTAACTATGTACGAGTATCCGTGTGTGGTTGTCTGTATTTTACCGAGTAGGGCCAACACAATGAAAATGCTTACCAATTATTTGCGTGGCGCTGGCTGAGAGCCAAAAACTGAATTTATAAATACACGCAGACAGAGACGTTCGAATCTGCGGAGACTATAAGTAGCGCAGTACACGGATATCTGTATGTACGAGCGTATATATAATTTTGTGTCTTTATGTATAATTTTTCAACAAGATATCTACGCAAATGCGCCTCAGGCAACGCGATAAATACTCAAAAAAACATTTTCGGGGGCGTCTTGCTGGGCGCCTTTTTTGTTTTCATTCCCATTTCATCTGATTTTGCTCATGAGATTTTGTAGTTAAGCGGCCGCACGGTGATGTGTGACGTCGGCGAGGCATTAACCAAATTGCCACAGATACGAGTACATATGTATGTATGTACATATGTATACTGATTTGAATGATGATTAATGATGATGATATCCTTACCTGACGTCGCACATAGTCCACCAGTCCCTCCATGCAGGGCTCCATGCAGAAGGAGTGCTGACATGGCAGCAGCTTCGGTATGCGATACCTGTCCAGGCATACGCAGCACGTCAACAGCTGCTCAAATTGCTCCATGGCTCACTGTGTCCCCAAAACGAAGCGAGGACACACGCACACATAGAAAGATAAAGGAAGAGAGACAATCATTAGACCTGATTCGATTAGACCACAAAGATGCTGTCAATTTGATATTCATATCATTATAAATTCACTTTCTCTCCCTCCTTAAGCTCATCATAAGACAACAGACAGAAGACAGTCAGTCAGTCAGTCAGCCAGTCAGTCGGACAGTCAGGCCATCTGTCAGTCGGTAAGCTCGCCCCCAAAAAAATCCACGCCAAAAATCCGATTGGCAGGAAATTCTTGCATTTGAATGAACACAGCCGTGGCAGCCCCCAAAAGTCATACAATAAATTGACCATTTCGTTGTCGTATTGTAAGTCGCGGGCTGCCATCGGAGCTTGCCCCTCCCTGTCGTCGGGCTTCATTTGGCCCGGCCAAAATACACTAAGCCACAAATCTTCTTATGGCTGCTTCATTAAAAGCGGCTCCGACAAGTTTATTTACAAGAGACCGAAATTCTGCTGATGTTTCGGGTTGCGACAGGTTTAATACGCGCAGGAAACCTAATGCAAGCTCCACATACACTTTTCCACAAATAATAAGTCTTACGACCCACTCGTTGAAATTGGTAGCCATAGATATTTGGATATTTCGCATTCAATGGGTTATTATAACACTTGAGACAGTTGCATTTCCTTTCAATTAAAACACATTTAATTTTAAATTTGAAGATAAACAAGGAAATATGAAATAAATATATTTCCCCGAAATTCTTTTTCAGGGCATATACTGCTATATATGTATGCACCCTTGCTATTCTCTTTTTATTCAAAGCTCCTTTATAATTTTTTTCGAGCTTTAAGGCAGACAAATCCAGAATGAAGGACATGGCGGAGTTTTTTCTGTTACCTCTGCATGAAATTTACCAAGTTCTTCTATATTTATTTTCGGACAATTTTCTCAGGAAGCCCTTAAATTCATTCCTGTGATATCGCTCTTCAATAAAGGATTTCCCCTTCTCGTAAGCTACAATTCCTCATAAGCTCGAGTGCGCTTTAGCCATGTCAATTGCTCTTAATACGTCTCTTCCTGCACCTCTTGCGTTGAGATTTTAATAATAAAAATGACACACATTTCTTAGAGAGAGAGGCAGCCAGCACACAGCAGAGAAATTCTGCTCATACTCGTGTATACATATAATGTATAAATATAAATGCGATTTTGCGCTGACTGCCGGGGCGATGGGCGATATGCATCGCGCATACGCCGCGGTTGTCGTGCCCAAACCAGTGCGCACTTCCTGCTCGTAAATATACGTAAATATACGCTATGTGCCCAGATAGGGGTATTATTATGGAAGCATCTCTTTCTCTATTTCTCCATATCCATATCCATGTCGATGTCCATGTCCATGGCAGCCAACGCTAATTGTCGTGCGCCTGTTTCCCATTATTGTTGTATGTTTGTTGCTACGGACATTTAAGTCATCAATTTAATGCGGCCAAAAGTTCAAAATATATGTGACACGCCTCTGCCACGAAAATTTGTGTGCTTGTATCCATACGTCCGACACACGGACATATGCGAAAGCTGTGCAATTAACTGGAAAATGCGCTTAAAATCAAATTGAATAGAAATTTTGTCGCTAGCACAAATTGTGCGTACAGCAGAGCGGGTCCTGAATAGAGGGTATACTGTGCGGCTGGCTGGGTAGGGAAGCGGAGAGGGGGGGATGTGTGGCAAAACTAATTTAGCCATTGCAGTTGTGAATGGCCGCTGAAAGGATTAAAATGAATAGAGCAGAGCTCTGCTCTCCGGCATAATGGAAACAACCAGCGAACTCTTCTCCCGCCGCACTCTGGCAGACTCGAGCTCTGAGTTACATTTTTCAGCGGTTCCCCCAGCTATGAAAAGAGTTCAGAATAGAGGGTTGAGGGGAGGTCAGCTGGCATTGAAAAGCTGAAAGGTCTCCCATGATGCTCGTCTGTGGCTGAGCGCAGCCCGTATAAGTGTGTAAAATATCTGATAAAATTCCGTGCAACTCCAAAATTCTTTTAATACGCAGCAAATTAGGCGGAAAGTGGATAGCGGATGACCGCAATGAATGTGTGGCATTGGATGACAAACCAAACGAATAGTTCCTCTAATTAGTCTATAGATGAACTTGTTTTCCTTTGTTTTCCTCGAGAGATTGATGGCCACAGTTGCTGGTACAAGAGAAAACAGCAAGAGATTCATTAACCTTGGGTGGGTTAAAATTAAATCGAGTTATGTGAGCAGTGTGTGCGCGCACGGTCAACGGGAAATGGAAAAGCGTTAAACGGTAGACACGAAACGGAAATGCGGCAAACACTTGACCCTCAACAAATTGGCATGGCTCACAGTGCGCTGCCAAAAGAAAAACTGAAACTGACACAGACACAGAAATGGGTCAAACTCTTTGCCGTCGAGTGACAGCGGACACAGAGCCATCATCACCATCATCAGGAGCAGCAGCAGCAGCAGCACGCAGAAAACATTGAAAATTGAAATCAACACAAATAAATTGAAATGAATTCGATGAAATTTGGGTCACACTAAACCGCAGCCAAACAGCCAACTCGTCTAAAACCCCACCAACAAAAAAAAGAAAAGGCGGAGAAGGAAAACTCACCAATAGAAAATGGAAAACTGCTGGGCAAGCGTTGCTGCTGGTGCTGTCAAAGCGGCACTCGAAGGCAATCATAAAATGCAATTGGTTTTTGGCAATGCGCGAATCCTTAAAACTCAGTCGCTGAAAAATCGTTGCGAGTCCTCGTTTCTCGATCCGGGGCACTTTCATTAAATGTGTGCGCGACTTCCGATTGATTTATATTTGCTTAACTTTCTATAAATCTATATATAGTATATACAAGTTGTTTTCTTTTTTTTTTTTGGTTTCGATAAAGTTTTGTTGGGCAACGCGCCTCGTAGAATTCGATTGGAAATGTAAAAAGCGACTGAAGGCAAGTGAAAATTGCCAAGCACATGAGCCAAGCAAAACAAGAGCAGTCTATAATATTTTAAATATATACAAATCTTCTCTCACTCTCTCTCTCTCCTTCTCTCTCTCTCTCTGTGTATCTGCAGACGACCATGTATCCCGATATGAGAGAGAGAAGCAAAACAAAATGTGCGATCGTCAGAGAAACGCAAAAATATATATTCTTGGCAGCAATCGCCCCATGTCTTCGTGTGTGTATGTATCTGTGTATATCTATAGCTGCAGCCCATTAATGAGATACAAAAGATACAAATACTTTAAATGTAAGAGTGCCTCTGTGCGTGTGGCTTGCGGTTTGTGGATTGGAGATGAAGTTCTCTCGAAGAAAGCATTTCTAAGTGCGGCCAACTTATTTGTTTATCCGTCGGATACCAATTGGTCCAACTCGTAGAATCTATGTACACACCGCTGGTTGACGTCATGAAATGAGTGTGTATTAATTTGGCCACACGCCGGCATTTTCCATCTATCCCATGGCTGCGGAACGGGCTATTTCTGCGTGCGCCTCTGTATCTCGCTGTAACAGGCCCTAAAAATAAACTTCATTGAAAATTGGAGCGAGCATTGGTCGGAGAAAATGCTCTACTCAGCATTCCACTTGTGCCACATACTACTAATCTCGAGTTGGCTAATTGAAAAGTTTTCACTTTCCCCGACACTTTCCCAGCACTCCCTTTCGGGAGCAGGGGAAACCTTCGTTGAACAGCACAAATGTTGCTTCTCAAGGTCGAAACTTTGTCACGACTCCCGCTGCCAGTCTCCCTTTTGGGAGTGGAAATGTGTTGGCTAAAAATAGAAGCCCGCTAGCCCGGAATTCACTGGCTGCAGATTGCAGAGGGGCTTCCAAAGATAGAAATGCAAAATATTTTCGTGCTATAAATAAGTGGAGCAGACAGATCCGAGCACAGATGCAATCGAAACTTCTGCAAAGGAGAAGAAATCAAGTGAAATTTCTACTCTTTGGATAACTTTAAATATTCAGAGCCGTTCAAATGGAACGATGGTCATCAACAATTACTTACATTTTCTGCGCTGTTTCTGCTTTTGCCTCTTCTTCGACTGGGCTTCCGGTATCCGAGGCGCCCTTGGGCGGGGCCCTGCTGTTTGGCTGTTAGCTCTGCTGCCTGCCAAAAAGAGAGAGGAGAGAGTAGAGAGTGAGAAGTGGAACCGAATTAAAGCGATTGACAGTGCCAAATTTGATGATTAATCGACTGAGCTCTTGGCCGATGCTGTGCAGGAACCGAAACAGAAACAAAGGCCTGCTTCTGAATGATCAGTTCCATTTCGCCAATAATTTGGTACCTGCCCATTGATATGATGGGCATAAGCCGCATGGTGCCGACTTAATTATACTGCCACAAAGGCAGCCACAGTCAATGCGATAATGAATGCGTGTGGATGCGCACTGCACAGCGGTGGATTGTCAGCGGGTGCTCTATGAAAGTGCATAATGAAGTTGCGGCTGTGCTCAAAGCATTGTGCAGAGTGGCGGATAAGCGCCTTGAATGCACCCATGAATATGTCCAGGTTAATGAGCAAGCGACCAATGCGCAAATTTCATTGGCAACAATAGGCGTACAATCGTAGCAATGCCCATATGGCAGGTATCATGGCGCCAGAGATGAGTTTAATTAACCCCCAAGCAAAGGAGAAGGCGTGTTCAATTAAAGACAATAATAGCAGGCCGTTTGCAAGCTTGTAATACACTGCTTCCATTCTCCGAGGCACAATTCAAAAACAGATACATTTCGAGTCAATAATTTAATTAAAGTTTTGTTTTGGTTCTCAGAAGATTACGAAGAAAATTGAGAGAGTAGTTTTCTAATTTAACCCACATGTTTAACCGGAAGTTGGCCAGCGACCTTGAACTTCCTCAGAAGCCATGACAACGAAGGAGAGAGTGGAATGAAAGAGGCGAGTGAGTGGTCACACTAAAGCATAATGAAAAAGCGTTGCCTGCTTTTCGGCTACCAACAAAAATCCATTGCCAAATGGCATTTCATCTTTTGCATTTGTTTTTTACCTCTCGAAATGAAAAATGAAATGCAATTGCAGATTGCTGTACACAATTCATGGTGTATACTGAAAAAAGCGACACAAAGATATTAAAGGTGAAAATGAAGCCACAAGCAAATGGGAAATGGGGAAAAAGAGGGAACAGTGAAACAAAAGAAATCAAGACAATCGATGATAAGAGAGAGAAAGAGCGCAAAAGACAAACACAAAACACAAAACAGCAAACAGCTAGCGCAAAATAGAATCAGAAAAGCTCTGAAAATGTCGCTGATTGAATCGAACTATAAATAAGGCAACAACGCGGCGTATGAGCAATGTGGTGCCCCTGCCTGTGTGTGTGTGTGTTTGCTCGTATCTGTGTGGGCAAATTATTGCTATGCTTTTTGATGAGCCCACTACACTACAAACACACACACACACACAGGGGAATCCTCATATAGCCATAGCCATCTATATATGTACATTATTTTGTCGAACTTAATAAATTTCAACGGCTACAAAAGATAGAAATTGCCAAAAACGCTACTGAAGAAATATGAAAATAAATTCTGACAGCTTTTCACGAATGTGGGCGAATGGTTAGTGGCAACCAGGTGACATTTTCACGGCTTTCGTTCTCTATCATTCACACTCTCATCTCCCTCTCTCATTTGCACACTTTTTCACTCGTTTTTTACATAATCAACGGGCATTGAATGCGCTCAGCTCATCTCCATTTGAATGGTTCTCCAAGAATGGTTTGGCATCAGGCATCAGCCATCACTCACTTGGTTTTCGCACTGCAATCTGAGGATGTGTCTCGTAACTTTTGCAAATTTATTCGCATGCCTTGGCGGCACTCTCCTTCGGGGTTGAAGAAATGCCTTTCACTGGCTTCACGTTCAAACGATTTTTGATTAGAAAAACACTCGCGCTTCGATTACGAACTTTATTTTCACAGAGAGGTTGCAACCTCTCGCACCACGCGACAGGTGACAGATCTATGGATAGATCCTACCACCTCTCTATATGTATGGGCTTGTATATGTAGTATATATAGAGGTATATCGAATTGGGCTATATCTATTATCGGCGTATCGGTCCGCACGTCCACTCGCGAGCGTGCCAGAAATGAAAATGAATGTTTGGCTCTGCGATGGCAAGCTCTCAGCCGCCAGTTGATGATCAGCCGTTCTTGAGGTGAATCTTTATAAATATAACCTGCAGAACAACAGCAAATATTTCTGTGTCTTCTTCCCACTTTCACACATATCATTTTGTTGTATTTCAGCTTCACCCGACCCCAACGAACCTGTGTGGAAAATCTATAAAATTCTCTGTTGCTTCAGATACGCCAGCGCCTATACAATAATTGTCTGTAGAAATTTATCGTTTTACAATGTCGCGTAGAAAGTCCAACAACATATATACATAAGTATAAACATGTAGTATATATATGTAGGAATGCAGAGCTCATTACTTGCTATTGTTCTGGCTTATTCCGCAGTTTCTTTCCTGACGACCATACCATGGAAATTTCTCTTTCCTGGGTCCAGCCACAGCGTCCATCCGAGCCCACGCACTCTCCTCAAGCATGAATCATTTTAGCAATTTTCATAAATATTTATAGAAATGAAAGGCATTTATTGATACTTATACGGAGGCTGGGAAAATTGATTCGCTAACGAATATATTGCGAGACTTATACTCATGCCGCAATTGAATGCTAATTGGTACAGGTATAATAGGATCATAGGATAAAAAATGAAATTAGCGAAAAGAAAATATCAGTTTTTTAGAGGGAAAAAGTGTGTTTTTATATTGTATTTTCCCCCTGATCAATATCGTATGGAAATATATTTAAATATTTCTCTCTGTCAGCACACTTTTTCTAATTGGTTTGCACTTTCTGCAGCTTTTTTCTTGCCAGACTGCCTGGTCTTTTGTCTGGTCATTCGCTTGTCCCCCACGACAGTCCACTGTCAATCAAACATGATGAAGCGAGTATGCGGTGCAAAGATTTTCCGCCAACAGCCAGGAATAACAGAGAAGCGCAATTCAAAAAGTCAAATAATTGCAATTTATGAGTGGACCAGGCGAAAGATGTCAACAACTGAAGCTGCTGATGGACTCTAGGTCATCCAATATCAACAGCATCAGCCTCAGCCTGCACAGCGTTCCTATTTCGTATTTCCATTTCCCACTTTTCCATTTCCATCATAGCCAAAATTCACAGCATTCAGTGGTCTCTTTGGGCAAAGCTCGAAGGTCTAATTGGAAATGAAATTGCGTTTTCGATGGAATGCATCGAGTGGATGCCACAAAGAACTCCTGAAACCGCCTGCCACATGCGACAATTGTCTCATATCCAACGAGACCAGCACCGTTAGGAGAGTGGTTGGATTGCAAATTTGAGAGGGAATCATTAGCCCGAAGCATGATTAATGACAATTCATGGAGGGCCAATTGACAGATGGCATAACGAGCGAACAGCCTCAAGGACCTCTTATTGATGGACATGCATGGAGATAGGGGCAGAGCCCAGAGTCGGACCAAGCCTGAGAGGCACTCCAGAAGGAGACACTCGGCATTGCCAGCCACGCCTGGGCTAATTGCCGAAGGCAGCTTAAAGGAGAGCCAGGACACGCAGAGAGGCGGAGGCGGAGGCTAATACGGGCAGATGGTGAATACAAGTTTCGGCAACGTGGTAAAGTGGCAATAATAACGAATTAGCAAACAATTTCAAGTATTAGACAGCCACAACTAACTAAGAGGGTGGCCACAAGAGTTGGTCAAAGATGGAAACTGCTTTAAGCTTTAAGGAGGGTTCCATTGATGATATGAATTTTCAATGTTCAAGAATACAATTATATTTGTACAAGGTATTCTGTTGAACTTACCCTGGAGTGCCTTGGTAAATGATTTTGAATGCATATTCATTAGATCCAATGAATATGTAACATACTCAACTGATTTTACGAGTTTTCGTTGTACAGCTTAATGGTAATCACATCATGAGCCTTATCTATGTTCCCTCGGGTATTTCCGGGTACTGGGAACTCCTTTGGAACATCTCTCTAAAGGCAGGACTACCATTGGGGGGCAGGACAAACTATTGCCCGTCTGACAAATGGCGTTAAGCACATAATAACCAATTTCTCTAAATACGGCCATAATTATGAACGCCTACACACACACAAGACACACTCTCGTCCCAGCACACACACTCACAACCAAAGATAGGCCCTCGTAAGTGTTTTTCTTGTTGTTGGCTACTTCATTTGGGCGCGTTTGTTCTCGCGAACTAAGTCGGCCTTCAGAGAAGGAGTGGTAGTAAGAATGAGAGAAGAAAGGACGAGAAAGGGGGAAGGGGAAAGCGGAAAGCTAGAGCGTTAAAGTAAAAGCGAGAGCGCTGTCTGGGTCTGGGGCAAGGATTTATCGTAATTAGGCATGCATGAGCATATGCTGTCGTCTAAGCTCAAGGATGACTCTGCGTCTACCTCCTCTCTTTTGCAATACAAACACAGACGGGGGCAAACACTGGTGAAAGAACGAAAGGGATCCAGGCAACGGGCACAGGGCAGAAGGGACGGGCAGGGCCTCCCCCCAATGTACATAATTAATTGTGCTGCTGCGCTGGCAAACACGCGGCCGCCTCAAAGTAGGCAACACGCTTTTTTGGCCAAAACGTTCCGCCATAATTGATTGCCTCCTCATGCACGTCACAGCCAAAGCCAAAGCAATGTGTGGCTGTATGTGTGTGTGTGTGGGATATATCCTTCAGAGCTACAAGTATTTTTAAATGAATATATCTTTAATTAGTTCTCCGTTGCTGCTGCTTCTGCGGCTCAAAACGGATCTTGCCTGCCGAACTTCTAAAAGGCCCGGCCACAAAAGACTTGACCGCAAATAATAATGCACAAATGCTGCCACACCGCAAGTGTTTCCCAGCAACACACACACACACACAGTAGAACATTTTCTTAAATTAACATTAGCAACATTTGGAGCTGCCATTAAGAGGGTCGGTTGCCTGGCTGCCAAGGCCAGAATCCCCTTTGGGCTCACTGCGAACTACGTTCAATGACCAGGCGCCAGGACCAAACAATGCCCTGGTCCCTCCTTTAACTGATGGCCGGGAAGAGCCAAGGACGGACCTAAGCAAACTAACTCCAACCTTAACTTTGGGACGGACCACTAGCAGTCACTTTTATTACCTGGCGCCAGTCAAATTAGCACGAGCATACAAAATTACGTATACGCCGCCCGGCCTTTTGGAACGGAGCCGACGCACGTGCTCATAACCCGTTGTCGCTTATGAAACAAAACGTCAAATGTTTCTGTAATGGCGGACATTAACATTTAACCTTGAAGCACAAATTACCGGATTCTTGTCACCTCCACACGCACAAAACAGAACAGAACAGAACACAGGGAAGGGAAGGGGAAAAGTAAGAAAAGTTTGTTTTCCACAACTTTCTACCTCAGCAGGCAGTCGTCGGACTGGCAGGGGTGGCTGGCAGGCGGACCCATAAAAAATCCTGTGGAGAGGCATCAACGGCTGCGAAACATATGCGCCTTCCCGGAGGCGTTCGAAACGCTCCACTTCTGAGGTGATAAGAGTGTGGCAGCCTGGCATTCTGGCATCGTGGCATCCTGGCAGCACCGCAGCATGACGTCGTTGTCCTTGTCGTCGTCGCCGACGCCTTGTGATAAATAGCTTGATTTTAAGCGAAAGGCGCGGGAGTAGATTTATGACACACGCATTTTCCGGGACTCTCCATCCAGCATCCCTCCCAATGAAAGTGAAAAGTCAGCTCTGTTTCGGGAAAAGAAAACACGAAGATCGAATATCACGCAACAGGCGGAAAGGAAAAGTATGATATCAAATAATATCCGATTTATGCCACATCACACAGTTTACTTGCATTTAAAATTAAATTTATATTTCTTTCCATTCTTAATCAGTATTTTATATCTGAGTTTTGTGAAAAGCTCCTATGTTTCTCATTATTTTTGGTTAAATGAAACATAAAACCGACAATTAAATAAATAATGTTTAATGTTCATTCGAGCTACGCATTCCATATGCATATGAAACTGCTACCTGCTATCTTTCATTATAGTTTTTAAATGCAATAAATAAGTTCACTTTAAATGGCAGTTAAATTTTTCATTGAGGATGCAATGCAGGATTTTCTATTATAGTTTCAGGCAGTTAGTTTCCACTAGTTATACATTTGATTAGTCATCTTCCTCTGGCCCGTTTTATTGCCAAATTTATTTAAGCCATTTGATGCCAGAGATGCAGTCAGTGAATATATTTGTACTGCTAGATGCCATGACCATTTTATTGCCTTTTATCAATTCAGACCAGTCACCAAAGAACTCTCTAGATATCTACTAGCAAATGTACCTTTAGTATCTATCTGGTATGTGTGTGTGAATGTTTCGAAAAGTTGCCCACAAAATTTAAGACGCGACAATTGTGCTGTGCGTAAGTTGATCCATTGCCCTGGGGCAGAGCAAAGTTTTGATTGAACATTTACAGAGACCGCGCGTATCGGTTGGGTATCGGGTTAGCGTCAGGCTTCGTTCTCGTCTCGCACTGCGATGGCATTTGTGCTAGCAATTTCCCCCACAGCGACAGCAGGCTGAAGGACTGTGCTGCTAAGCTGCTTACGCCCTGCCGTGATGGTGGAGCAACCTCAACAATTTCAACATCCGGCTTCCGTTGCAGTGTAATGGAAACTCAAGGCGAGTGCCGTGCCGCCATGCTGTGCCAACATATTAAAGTTGGCAAATGCCGAAAGCACCAGAACCAGCAGCAGAAACAGTGAAACAGAGAAACAGAGCCGGAACCTAAAAGCGGAAGGCGGATAGAATCCAAAGGAGCTGGAAACTGACAAAGTGTCGGGTGCGGAAATCTAAGGCAGGAATAAAAACGAAAGTGACACATTGTGCAGCTGGATATCGAAAGGGATAAGGATAAGGTATACGACGCTCAGTGGAGGATGAAGGGATTTTCCGGGCTTTCTGGGCAGATGGCAGTGGACCTGATGATGGGTCTCGGGGGCGGCAGGTGGCCAGGAGCACACGGAATGGCGCCTGGTCACCCACATAAATCAGGGCCAGGACCAGGCCAAAAACCATTTCGGTTAAATGCGTTCTCATAACTCCCAGCACCGCATATCATTCAGCGGTATCCAAAGGGGATGCGTCCCTTGATTAATTGCTCACTGCGGCGAATGTGGAAATTATTTTAATTTTCCATCGCCTTGCGCATAATTTGAGATAAGCCCGAAACGAATCCAAGCTTGAACTCTCAACATTTACACGGGATAATTCGACGGCCCGTGTGGAGGGGGGGATGGCGCTAGGCGCCATGCCAATATATGAATATTTTAGGCGGACCGCGAATCATTTTCATGAAAATCGCATAAAGGCCAAGTATGATGGGCGCCGGCGAAGGCAACGGTGCGTATACTTGATATCTGAAACGTTTAATTCAAGTCAGCGGCGCGGCGTAATTTTCAACTCAAACTTAAATTGTGGCAAGGAAACTACTTTTTGGTGGGATCCCTTTCTCCTCCTCTCCATCCTCTGACCATCTTGCCACAACTTGGCAATTACCTCGCACGCCCCCTTGGCCACACCTCCTTCTGACGCAACATCTTAAAATGCAATGCAAACGGAAGGAAAAAGTTTTGAAACGTTTCGCTTATATTTCTTGGGCTGCAACTTACGAATCCGTTAGCCGGGTGTCAGTCAAGTGGCTCAGAAAATGGAGGAGCAATGGAGATGTAGAACTGCGCTTGGTATCAGAAAGGGGACTGGCATTGGGATTGGGATTGGATAAGGCAAGCCGAGTCAAGTCGGCAAGTCAAATAAAAAGTTTTTCGTCAACATTACGCAAATTAGTTTGTCAGCCGAGCAAAGCAAATGCAGCCGACGAAACCCTAATGACATTTAGACTAAAGGATAACTTTTCAGAGAAGGGATAAGTCGAAAGCCAAGGCCGGAAACTCCCCACAGCTTATAGAGTGAGCGATGATGGAGTCTCTCTCATCTATGTATCGTCCTTCTGCAGTGCGGGATCTCCATTAATGTCTGAAGTTTCCTTCGGCCGTGCTCCAGCTCCTGAATTCTAATCCTGATTTCCAGAGCCACGAAATGTCGAACGCTCAACGTTCTTAGCTTCATTCGATATGCATTAATGCTCCTTTGTACCGTCGAAATCATAAAATCAAATATGCATTGAATTACCGTGTACGGCAGGACAATTATATTATACCTTCTGCCAAAAGGAGCAGAAACCAAAGAGAAAAAATGAAAAAAAGGAATATTTAACTCAATTTGCTGGCCGTAAATTTGGTACCACAAGCAGCTGTGCCACCTGCCCCTCCCTGCTGCACGGTCCGACCTCACCAAACCCTAAATCGGCCGCATTTTTCACTCAACATTTTGCTGCCATCAGTTAACACTCCACACAGAGGGTATGGTAAGTTCTCCCAGCAGCTTGTCCCGCACAGGAGGCAGCAGTGCTAATCCTAAAAGGTACGTATCGTATGACTGGAACAGTATCTAGCATGATCTTCCGAGCTCAATCTGTTCTTTGCTGGAATCTACAAATTTGATTAATGTGATCAGAAATCATACTTTTCAACAAGGATTCTGATGATTGCAGATTATTATAATCCAAACAAATGTAGTTCTTTGGTTTGTTGTTGGTTTGGCTTTAATTTTCATACTTCTTTACAATAGTTTGTCAAATTACAATAATTTGTACTTGTTCTTGGCTCTTTTTTAAGCATCAGTCTTCGTTTACCATGTCTGATTTTAATTTTTAAAATTTCAAATGTAAGTACACTGTGTTCTGTAGGTAATCCCCTCATGTTTCTACTGTTCTAGATAATCGTTTGTCTAACTACAATTATTTCTGATTTTGATTTTGTACAAAATGTCCTGCAGGGGATTACCTGCAGATTTCATTGAGATTGAATTAAGCTAAGTGTTCGCCGAAACTGAAAGGGTATTTGTACATCGATGGTAATCGGTTCTTAATTTTTTTTGTTTTGTTCAAATTTTTTTTTTATTTCTTCTCTCGTTTATGCGCAAAAGTGCGTGTAATTCAATTTTTCATGCGCTGCCAACCAGCCGGGGCCCGGACTCGACGCCGTGTGACATGGGATAGAGGTGGAGCGGGGGCGTGGTGTGGCAGGAGCTACCTTTTTATTCTCGAAAAATTAAGACAAAGGACCGTGCCGTGTTGCGAAGCACAAAATATGCGTTGGAGGCATATTTGGTACACCGTTTTCTACGGTTCGCCCTTTTATTGATGGCCAATCCGTTTTCAGTTATCCAATACCGTCATGGTTACAGTTGCCATTCGGATGGGCGTTATCAATTTTTGATGAAGGGTCCTAGAGCCCTTTGTGCGTATTAATAATTTGGAATTCGTAGAGTTCGTTGTGTGATATAGTATGTGGGCTATTGCGAAGCAAACGAGATAATGAAATGTAATTATAACCAAAGATCGGGTTAGTCCCGACTGAACCTAGGCACTGCAATATTGGCCCAAGCTGCCTCGTGGTCAACGGCGTTTCTGCGCGTGCGTCTAATAGAACCCGTAGAAGAAGCAGAATTAGCCAAAGTCCTTCGAGCTTCCAGCTCAGCCCGAACTGCCATCCAGTTCGGGAGCGTTCCCGAGGGCTGCGATGCCGGAAGCCAGCGCTGCAACCGCATCCGCTGACGATTGCCACCCACATCCAACACGCTCCTTGCTAGGGCCTCCTGCAAAGCAGGGTCCGAATGCTGCTGCTGCTGTTGCTGCTGTGGCTGCTCTTGTATTGGCGACAGCTGTTGCGGTTCGGGCATCTGAGCATATCCAGCAGCCACCGCTTCCGAAAGGCCTATTAGCGCGGGACTGCTTCTCTGAGCCCTGCTGACGACCAACTCGTCTATGGCGTAGCAATCTTCTTCCTCGAGCTTCATGTCCGCGTCGAAGCTAAGACAGTCATCGTTATTCATGCGAGTGGCGAACTCCACAAAGCTATGCCGCACTGCCCTCGCCTGCTCCTTTTTAAGAGCCTCCGCCGAGGTGCACGGCATTTCCACATCATTTCCATCATCCGGCACATCGTGCACAGCGCGATACTTTACGTTCAACTCGTAGGCGATCGGATCGTCGTACGGCGAGCGGGCAAAGTTGATCAGCTCGTGGATAAACTGATTTGTCTTGGGCCCAAAGAAGGTAAGCAAAGTGTTCTGGAACTCGGGGCTCTGCATGCTGACATGCGACAGCATGCCGTGCACCGCCTCGTAAGCTTTCACCATCTCCGCCTCGCTGCTGCGTACGACCACAGATGTATCGCGGTTCGCCCAGTCCATGATGCGATGAATCGCACACGGATCGTTTCTGTTGGCAAAAGTTGATCAAGAAGGGTGTCATTGGTCGCCATGGCGGACACTTACCTGAGCGCCTGAGGGCTCCACTCGCGGAAGCTGCGCGTCTGCCGTGGTGGCAGCGAGTACAAAGAATTGGCATACACGTAGATGCGCCACGAGATCACTTGACGCGTAGACATATTCCTGGCGAAATTCTGCTATTTGCTAAACCGAACTTTGCTGAGTCGATTCTCGATCCGGATTGAAAAAAATACTACTATTTTCTGCTGATAATGCCAGCTGCAGCTGCGCTTCCAATGCGCTTCTCGGCTTAAGTTCCACAAGCCTCTGAATCACAGAAGGGTAAGATTTATTTATTTATCTAGCGCAAAACAACACACAACCAGTTTACTTCAGTCTTCGCCCAGAAACAATTTTGCAAGTACTTGATTTCTTTTTTTGACAAGAAAATGGTGACGGCTTGGTCTTTAGTAATTAATTAGATGTGTACACACTGAAAATACCAGATATGGTGCAGTGTTGTCAAATAATCCTCCAAGAAAATGAGTACATTCACAAATAAAATGTAAATGTCTCCTTTCAAGTGAGTTTTTTTGTTTTTGAATATGTAGTACCTGATCTGATAGTAGATCTGATCTTAGCGGTTTCAAGCATACAGCAGGAACAGTGAACCCTGTACACAGTGCACACAAAATACCACGTTCCGGTTTTACTGTACTGCCGAAAAAAATCACTTAACACTACAGCATCGAAAAAATTGATTTGATTATTCATCGATTATTTATTAATCCGATACGGACAGAAATAAACTGTGGAAAATCGCTGACGGGCTGGAGACTAGTTTACATTAATGCAGGTAGACATATGCCACCGATTATTAAGAAAATATTTACAAACATCTGGAGAAACTATAGGCCCTTGGACAAACAACCCATTGCTCAAGAAATGTGAGTAATTTGACCCTTTATAACGACACTTAATTCGAAACGACACCCGTCAAAATGGGAATAAATGGAAAATAAATTCATCCGTCCGTCCGTCTGTCCGTCCCTACTAGCGGCTAGTGCTCAAAGACTATAAGAGCTAGAGCGACGATGTTTTGGATCCAGACTTCTGTGATATATCACTGGTACAAGAATATTTCAAAACTTCGCTCCGCCCACTTCCGCCCCCACAAAGGGCGAAAATCTGTGGCATCCACAGTTTTAAAGATACGAGAAAACCAAAAACGCAGAATCGTGGAGAATGACCATATCTTTTAGACTGCAGAATCTGAATTGGATTGTATCATTTTTATAGCCAGCATCAAGAAAACAATTTGATTTTGTTCTCGCCTTGTCTCTCTCTAACACACACGTAGCATAGCCGCAACCAAATTTGGTATCCACACTCCTGATATATCGGAACTTGACGAGTTTGTTTATAAGTTTCGCCACACCCCCTTCCGCCCCCGCAAAGGACGAAAATCTGGGGGTATCCACAAATCTCAGAGACTATTAACGCTAGAGTAACCAAATTTGGTATCCGCACTGCTGTTAGATCTCACTATAAAAAGTAAAGGACGAAAATATGTTGCATCCACAAGAAAACTAAAACCGCAGAATCATAGATAATGACCATATCTATCAGATTGCTGAATCCAGATTGATCTGGATCAAATTTGCAGTGACTACGCAGCGCCCGACGACACGCTCAGACTGATTTTCTGTCTCTCTCGCACGCACTCTTTGTCGTGTCGCTTAATATTAGCGGCGTTTGCCGGAGGAGAGCCATACTGACCAAGTATCGTTTTACAATAAATCTTTACATTTATTATTGGATTTTGTATTATAATTAATGTTTGTTCTTTTGTTGTTTTGAGTACTAAATTTCATATCCGGCCACGCCATTAGGGGCGGGGCTTGTATCCAAAAACAATTTAACACTGTCTCCATATGATGCCAGATGCCTGTGTGCCAGAGCGGCGTTAGTTCTACGGTTCAAACTTTGAACTTTAGTTATTGTATGTATATAGATATTTTTAGATCCTCTTAAAAAACAAAATGTACAACATGTGCGGGGAAGGCTTGTTGTGTTGGGTAGGGGACAATCTTCGGGATCAGGGATCACATATCGGATGGAGGATCCCATTGGGGACTGGATACATTAGTAGCGTGGGATAACATTATACAAATGTTGCTTATGCATACATAGGTAGGTAGGTATACAAACATATATGTAAAATAGGGGTATAGGGTGGGTTTGAATATTTACAACTTAACATGGCAACCTTAGGCCTAGGATAAAACTATTTGCTTACATTACAAATTAAATATTATATTATAATATATAGGGGACAAGGTCAACATATTTAAGGATTCAGAATAGGAGAAGACCATAATCTTTAAATACACTTTTCGAACAGTTTTTAGAGTAATAAACTGTTGAAGCTTATGCTAGAGACGCCAACGTCAAGGCAGCATCGAACATTGCATCGTTGCTCTGCTCCTCTCTCTAATCTTGCTAATCATCATCATCATCGTCGTCGTCGTCATCGTCGTCGTCCTCCTCATTGTCGTTATCATTGTCATTACCCTCATGATCATCATCGTCGTTCTCATAACATTTTAATAAATTTAGCTTATACATAGGTAGGTTGGTATCATCATCGTCATCATCGTCGTCTTCATCCTCATCTTCATTTTCATTTTCATCATCATCATCGTCTTCATCTTCCTCCTGGTCTTCGGTGGCTGTGGCAGTATCCGCATCTGCTTCCACCAAAGGTTCCGCCCCAACCACATCGATGCCCGACTCCATCCGATATTGACTCTGTTCGTTGCTGACTTCTGCGTCCACGTCCGAGTACAGTCCCAGATGCACATTGTCCTCTAGGCTATTGGCAGTGTTAGGCAGTGCATCGCGTATAAAGCTAATCGCCTCCTCGACTCCACTCGACTGATCATTGAACAAGCCTCCACTGACGCCTCCGTCCACGTCCACGTCCACGTCTGCCCCGTCCCCGGCGTTTCTTTCATGCGTCAGCGTGGACAGTTCAATCAGTGAGTGGGCTATATCGTGCACGTCGGTGGTGCCACTGCCCCGCACCAGAGGGTCACTCGCATAGCTCGTTGCCTGCCAGTTGAAGGAGCTCAGAGCCGAGCTGGAGCTGGCTGTGGTGCTGCTCGCTACGCTGGCACTGTGGCTGGACAGATTACTGTTGCTACAGCTGCGACGACGCTTCGGCGCACTGCACTCTGGCTGCGTTTCCTCCGACTGCTGATCCATAATCCCCTGTGGCACCTGTGGCGCCTGTGGCTGCTGTTCCTGCTCTCGCTCCTCCTCATGCGCCATATGCAGCTCCAGCTTGAGCGGCTTTCGATCCTCCAACACTGCCTCCGAACGCAAAGCGGCCCGCAAGGCGCTTAGCTGAAGATTTAATTCCGGGCTGCCATCGTCCGAGTCGTCACTGCTACTCTTTTTTTTGGGTTCTGCAAAAGATTTAACAGTATAAATATATATGAGAGCTAAAGAATGTTACTATTTGGTCAACATACCACTCGCTTGGCTACTGTCGCCTCCCGACTCATCATCGCTTGAACTACCATCGGAACTGCTTTCAGCCTCAGCCTCGGGCTCAGCCACCGGCTGCTTCTTCTCTTCCTCCTCGTCCTCCTCATCCTCCTCCTTTGGGGGACTTTGTTCCGGCGCCTGCTCCACCTGTCGCCTGCTGCGCTTTCGCGTTGTTCTCTTGAGCTTCTGTGGAGCCGGACGCTTGCGTGTAAAGGCTTTGCGGAGTCTTCTTTTGGCCTCCGCCAAAACGATTTCGCTGTTGCCACTGCTTTCACTGCTGTCGTCGCTGCTCGTGCTCCACTGGTGGGCACCCATTGGTGTGGCAGTGCTACTGCAGAAACTGCTGCTGCTGCTGCTCGAACTGCTGCTTTGGCTAACTGGGGGAATGAGACGAGGAGGATTGCTGGTGCGTTTGGGTCGTGTGGAGCCAGCGATGCGTAAAAGATCCTGACGACGTGCGTAGTCGTAGCACTGCTTCCAGTTTTTGCCTCTGCTTGCGGCAGCGCTTGTACTGGGACCCATGTATAGGCCATGATTGGCCGTTTGAGCCTCGTTCTCTTCCGCATCATTTACGGCTGCTGCTGTGGCTGACGGACGCTGGGTGGCCGACGCACTCTCATTCTCTTCATTCACAAATACAACGTCCGAGTCGCTGTTCGAGTCGAGGGTCACCTGCTCGGGGGTCCGCAAATGCGGCGGCTTCAGTTCCAGCACAAAGACACACTCATCATCCTCGCTGGAGTTGCTGCTGCTTTCCAGCTCAATGTGGGCACTAATCGGGATGCTGGCGCCGGCTTGGCGCCTGTTTGTGTTGCTGCCATCGTTGATCGCGGCCACCTCGGCATTGGCAGCGGCATCGCCGTCATCGATCTCGATCACTTCCGACTCGCTGGCCGGACGCCGCATGCTCAAGTTGATGGCCACCGTCTGGGAGCCGACGTTTGAGGTGGTGGCACGCCGTACTGAGATCCCTGGTAGCTCGCTGCCATCGCTGTCCATTGTCACGCTGAAGGAATGTGTGGCACCGGGATTGGTCACAATCACACTGGTGGACGGACGATCGTTGGGTGCGTTCCAGTCGTTGGAGGACTCGGCGTTCGCAGTCTCCCCATCGCCCACCTCCAAATGTAAATCACTCTCGTTGGACGACTGCGTTTCGACCATGTCTAGCAGATCCACTTCCACCTCCTCTGCAACACGGGCCGAGTACTGGACCACATGATCGTACCCAATCATGTCGAATGGGGAGCGAGCGAAGTTGAACAGCTCGTGGATGAAGTGACTGGTCCGCTCGCCCAAGAACGGTGACAATCGGCGCCGGAATGTGGGTCCCAGTATGTTCGTCAAGGGCAGAATGTCGTGCATCAACTGCATCACGGTGCTGACACTGTGCGCGGCATTTCTCAGCAGGCACACAATGTCGCGGTGTATCCACGGCATCAGGCGATGCATCTGGGCAGGATTGTTTCTACAAGGATAAACTAAGTTTAGCCGCACTGTCACGAGGCTGAACAGACAGTGGTTCTCACCTGTAGAAACGAGGACTCCACTCGCGGAAGTGGCCGGTGAGGCTATCACTGACTGGCAGAGCATATAGCTTGCGATCATAGACGTAGCGCCGCCAGAGCTGGCTCAGGGAACTGCCCGAGATGGCGGGATCCTGGTCGTGACGATAGAAATTCATCAACTCCATGCGATATGGTTCGAAGCGATTGTACGAGTGGCGGCCACCCGACGATTCAGCAGTGGGCAGGCCATCCTGTGAACCATCACCAGCCGCCGCGCCGTCCAGGTCGTTCGTCATCGACGACTGGTTCTGCACCAGCGGCATGAACCTGGGACGTCGTACAATTTGAAAGCGCAGCGCTGGATGGTGATCTGGTATGGGCGGTGATGAGTTCTGAACCGGATAGCTGTCGAAGTCATCCAGTGTGCGGACATTGTGGATGATCGTCTTGAAGGGCTGCTTGCACAGCGGACACTCGGCTTTCACCTGTTATCAAATGTTTATCAAATTTCGTCCGCTCGCCTCTCCTACCATTACCGGCACAACTCACCTTGCTCCATTCGCAGAGGCACTTGAAGCAAAACTGATGCATGCACGAGTCGGTGAAGCATTTTCGCTTGCAGCGCGACAGGCAGATGGCACAGTTGGGCGGTGGCGAGGTCCGGCCACTGCCCGATGCACTGGTGCCCGGCTCCCCGTTTCCGTTGCTGTTGGCGTTGGCACTGCCATCGCCTTCGCCTTCACCGTCGCCGTCGCCACTTTCGCTGCCACTCTCTGTGAGATCGGCGAATTTCATAGCTGCCGGTGGAAGGGTTCTGCCCGTGCCATTGACAGTGAGGGGCAATCCTGTTACAGGCTCAACAATAACAGAAGCACCGACATCGTCCGCATATGAGGCGGCGGCTGCTGCGGGCAGCTCCTCTACCACCTCCGCCATATTGCGCGTTCAATCAAAATTGTTATCTTTTGAGGTGCTGACTCGTTCCGGATGAAGGGCGGAAGGTGAGAGCTCGCACCAGTTAATAATTTTGTTCGGAAATGGGCTCGGGCCCAGCACTAAGTTTTGTGTCTACTCTGGCAGTCCGTCGACACTTGCTATCTCGCTTGCACACAGACTATCATCTGGTTTTATCGCTCACAATACATGGTAAAAATTCACATGCGTCTTTTTTTTCATCGCTTTTCCAGGCCAATGGCCGTATTCCACAATCTCCTGACTATTGCTTTCGGCAGCCAGAAGTTTGATGGTGGCCTTTTCACTGAAATTTGTTCTTAAAATGCACTTAAACTTTAATATTTTCAATATTTAACATCAAGACAAGCAAATTTGTTTGTCCGAGTTTCCACAAAATGAAACTAGTTTGCTACATGACGTACTACACAGCTATGTCATTATTAACAGAGCCACCTACTGACGAAACCGGCCAGAAAAGTTCTCAGAAAGTATTTCGTTAATTTTTTATCAAATTATTTTTTTGATATCAAACGGATCTGTAGCCGATACTGATCTTGAATAAGTTACTTATTCGATAAGACCTGTGACATGCCTCTAAATGGCATTTAGATATGATTTCTACATCGGGCTGGGTCTAAAAATATACCAAAAACTACTATTCAATCATAGCGATTTTTTTACATTTAAAATACATTATTTTAGCATCTACCTCAGATACATAATTAAAAGAATAGTATTGATTTGATTTCATAAATTTTAAATTATGCTAAAATTTGATTTTCGGTATTTATCTTAGAGGTAGAAAAGACATTAAAGATGCGAGACAAGTATCGATAGTATCGATATCTTCGCGTCGTATGCTGTGGCGTCAATTTTTGTTTATATTTTGGAATTAAAATATAAAAACAAAAATATAAAAGTACACAGCTCAATGGCCAGACGAAATAAGCGCACCTCCTACGAGCAGTACCAGATTTACCTGAACATGATGGAGTCCAATCCTGTTTTGACAAACGGCAGAGCGACGCGCTACGACGACATCATGAAATGGAAAGAATTGAGCGATCAGCTAAACAAATCCAAAACCGGGCCTTGTCTCGAACCCGAGGAATGGCGAAAGGTAATCAGAGTTTTACTTTGTGTATCAAAGGCACGACTAACACTCTTCCCGCCTTTTGCAGCGCCTGAACGATTGGAAGAACACGACACGGTGTAAATATAGACGCATCATGTTGTCCCCGGGAGCTAAGTTATCCCTCTCGCCACTGGAGACCAGAGCCCTGAGCATCTTTGGAGAGGTTTCGGACGTCGGTGCATTGGTCTTCGACGATAGCGCCGAATATTTAGAGGAGCACATCGGTCAGGAGGAACCAGTGGATAACTATGCGGACTACCGCGAAGATCCGCCGCCGCCAAAATCTATCCGAATTAGCCCGCGCAAAGCTAAGCAGGTGACAGCGCAGTTTCCAGAGGAGTACACCGAACGTCCAGCCACCAAGATCATCAATGGACAACTTCCCGTAAAGCGGGTTCGCGTGCAGGTCCCCGAACAGCTTTATGAGGGTGAGTTTCATACATATGCCCCTTAAACTTTACACACTTTAAACATAATAATTTCATTTCTTCCTGGGTTTAGTCAAGAGTTCACTGCAGCAAGACACAAGCGCCCAGGAGATTAAGAATCAGCTGGAACGAATCGCGGACATCCACAACGCCAGCCTTCAGTTCCAGGTTGCCTGTTTCAAGTACAGTAATCCCGGATTTGAGTACAGTCCGCCGGAGCTATAGCGCCATGGAACAAGCGAATTACAAGGAATTACATATCGGTATTGTTTTTAACATATTATAGAATCATATAGATCCTGTTAAGTTAAGTTTAAAAAGATATATCTTTATTAAATAAACTAAAAACAAAAAAATAGAACTATCGTTTGAATCAAGACATCGGCTCAATGAGTTTCCGCCAGATGTCGCTGTGAGTGCAACCCTATGCTTCGCCGTCGAAATTGCACTGAAAAACCCCAAGCGCGTTAAAATTGTTTGTGGACACTCTTCGCATTTTTGTGGCGTCGGCTTTTAAAATTACGATTTGCGTAAGAAAAACAATATCCAAGGCGCGTATTAACGGTGAATGTTGGGCAAAATGGACCGCAGAAAGAAGCGCACATCCTCTGAACAGTACCAGATGTACATAGACATGATGGAGGCCGACTCCATTTTCGCCACCGGACGGGTGCCGCGCGATTATGATCTTAACTATTTGACAAAAAAATGGAAGGAGCTTTCCGACAGGCTAAACAAATGCAGTTCGGGTCCCACACTGACGGCCGAGGAGTGGCGGAAGGTAATCGAAGTTTTATTTTGTAGATTAGAGTATCCCCTATAACACTCTTCCCGCCTTTTGCAGCGGCTGAACGATTGGAAGAACACCACAAGGTGCAAGTACAGACGCAGCCTGATGGCCACCGAGAAGGACATTTCGATGACGACGCTCGAGAACAGAGCCCTCGATCTGTTTGGCAAGGTGCCCAGCACAACGGGCGAGACGCTGCTGAATCTTAAGTCTGAGAAGGACGATGGCGATGATGAGATTGAGGAAATTGGACAGCGCACATCGGCCGCGTTTCAAAAGGAGCTCCAAGCTGCCGTCGAGGAGGCAATCAACGATGAAGTAGATGACGTAGATGATATGCTCGAAGAACACGTCGAACAGGAAGATATTATCGATGATAATCTGGCCGACAATAGCGGCGCCATGGAGAGTTCGAGTGCTGCCACAACTGCTGTAAATACGGGGGGTGGTACTTACCGCACAATCGTGGTTGACAACACGTCCTTTGAGCACGTGGAAGATCCGCATCCCGTTGAGTTTGTGACCGCCCGTCGTACGCCCGCTTCTAGCAATTCCAGCGTCCATGCAGTCATTAATTCCGGCCCCGTCGTGGAAACCAAGCTCATCAATGGCGAACTACCCGTGAAGCGATTACGCACCCAGACCCGGCCTGATCAGATCATCTACCATGGTAAATATATTCGTTGTTTCTTTGACTGAAGAGATTCCCCGACTTGTGTTCGTTCCGTTTTCAGTCAAGAATGCACCGAGATGCATCTCAAACATACAGGACGTGCCGCCTCTGCTCAGTACAAAGGTGGAGAGAGATACCACAACATTGAGCGCCGCCCTTAGTAGCCAGGATGGCCAGCAGATAGCACACCAGCTGAAGCGTCTGGCCGACATCAACTACGAGACGCTGCAGTTCGAGATCGCGCGCTTCAAGTTCAACAATCCGGGTTTCCAATACAATCCGCCGTCCTTATAGTACTCCATGCTGGAGGAGACAGCAGAGACGGCTCAGGAATCGAGAAAGCCCCAGCAGTAGCCAGGGAAACGGCAGTTGCAGCAGTCTCATCCGTTAGGTGCCCGAGTCCCAACTCGAATGGCGTAGATATCTCTGACTCTGCTCTGCCCATCCGCGACAGAAATCAGCATAACTTATAGTAGCCACTTTAGATTAAAATTTATATAGATTTCTATTGCAAATATACAATATCATATTTCTCTTTTCAACAATTAAAACCCACACGTGTCACGCCCACGAGAGGCGTGCAAGAACTTAATTGGACAAAGTTATTTTAAAGGTGTTGTATGTATGTAAATGTAAAGAATAAAGTTTACCAATGATAAATACGCTGCTCAATGGAATCTGTATTCGCCAGCACCCGTGGTTGTGGTCTGGAGCAGAGCCCCATTCCCTGGCTGATGTTGATCTGCCGATGCCCATGTCGATGCATTTTTTTGGTTTATTTATGACTCTGATGGTGAGGCGCGTTTGCTATGCCATCGATTGTAACACGAAAACTCCATTAATCATTTTTAGAGTCTCAAAATGGATGGCGTCGACAACGCAACGCAACGCAACGCAGCGCAACGCATCGCATCGAATCGCCTGCATTGTGTTGTTCTTCTTCGGGGTTCTGGGGTTTTGGGTCATTTAACCTGACCGCGAACTTGTGGGCGCACTTTGTAACTGTCAGGAGGGCCCTGCGGGCATGGAGGCGAGGCGGCTGCGCCAGGCAGTGGAGAGATGCCACATCCAAGGCGAAAGAAATCACTTTTAACTGTTATATTGCTGATGCAACAAGTGCCGATCCGATCCAAAGGCCAGCCCAAGCCTCTTGGGATAACTGCAATGGGCAATAGATCATTTGCACGCCGTGCGCTGCGAATCATAAATTACTGGGAGACCTCTACCCAAGTTCCAGGTTGCAGGCCCAATGGTCTAGGCATCCATGTTTCGGGCTCTTATAGTACTTGCAACAGTCGACGACGCATGACGTTCCGTTAGGAATCATTGCCATCTCTTTGCGGCTGGCATTTCGGGTCGATGATAACTGCCAAACACGTCGTATGCTTAATCTGTTCTGCTTTCTGCACCGTCTACCCAACTGCCCAACTCCCCAACTCCCCATCTCCAGAGGTTCGAGCTCTAGGCCCGGCAGCGTGTGGGTGCCGCTCGCTCTTTGATGAAAAGGCTGCCAGCAAAAGCTGATTAACGTACCATCACACAGGCAGACAGACACACTCGGTCCCAACCCGCGGATATGTCTGTCCGTTTGTACGTCAGCCTGGGCCCACAGATGTCTTCTTCTCACATGGCATTGAAACTGATGCGGCTGGAACTGAAGCTGGGCCTGAACCTCTGGACCTGGGACCTGGAATCTGGCTGCGGCCATGGCCTAGGCCGTGGCAGAGCAGAGAGTGCATGCCAAGTCCATTAAATAGTTCGTGTTGCACTCGTTTCGCGGAGCCCCAACTATGGGTCCATTGGATATGGCTATGGGTATGGGGTATGGGGTATGGGGTATGGGGTATGGCACACATGACAGCGTGCAGAATTGACCCCATAGGCGGGTGCTATAAAAACCCAGAAATAACAACAAAAAATGACTCGAAACGAAAGCGATCTGCAAAGGGTCGAGACTATAAATACCCTGCATTTAGGGTACGACTTCTAGATGTGATTTTTGTGCGGCTCTTGGGGATCTGTGGACAGTAAAAACACATGTTTTTATTCATTTAAATATTTGTGTCATAACGATTATAAGATTAGCTGAAAAGAGCAGGCCTATTAAGTCCATCCCCTGTAAGCAGCTCCAGTCTTGTATTACCAGGTGGACAAACAGGGTGTCTAATTATCATACCCCCAAGATGGGTATAAAGGTATGCGAAGACAAGAGAGTGTGAGAGACTGAAAGGAATCCCATCAATGCCCTGTCTCCAGGTATTGTATATTGAACGCATCAATGCCGTATCCCTTATCGAGTTTCAAGTACTATGTTCGACTCGCAGTATGCCAGACGCTACCTATCGCTCAGTCTCAAGGATAACATATACAATCTTATAGCATCCAATATACAATGAGTCGAATTCATATTATAATGCACTGTCCTGGCAAATCCCTAACCGATTTTCACTACTTTAAATCAAAGCCGCTGCGAAAGTTAAAGAAAGCATATGCCGACATCCATGGGCTGTGCCTGGACCGCCTAGTTTTTCGCGCTGGAGGGGAATTGGTTGGGGATAACGCTACGGCCAACAGCTTGTCGCTCCGCAACAATACTGTCATCGATGTCACCATTCGAGACGAGAATGAGGTCTAATTATATTCTCAATTTTTGTTATCCAAGCTAAAATGTACCATATCGTATGATTATATATAAAAGGCGGCACATGTGCTGTACTGGAATCTGGAATCTGGGAACTGGTAACCCTCTTACCTTCCCCTTCCCCTTCCCCTTCGTTTTGGTTCGTTTGGGGCGCAAAAGTGCAAAGCGTTTTTATGCTGGCGATTATTACGCTTGATCCTGAAGCACCAAAGGGTCAATTGATGTTTGTGATGACGCTGAATTGAGCTGATGTTGCCCCCTGTCCGCTGTCCGCTGTCTGCGCTGTCTGCTGCTACATGCAGCAACATCAACAACATTGTGGTTTGTGGCCCGCAATTTGCTTCGGAATTTTAAGCAGCACGGCCATCGTCATCCTCGTCATAGGCGAATATACCCCCCCTCCGCGTTTCTCCATTTTTTTCCAGCATTTTTTTCTGTGTTTTTGTTTTTGCTGCTGCCAAAAATTGCATTGCTTTTGCTGGAAGCGATAAAGCTTCAGCTGCAATGCTCCTTTTGTGGTCAAGCCATTTGATATATCACTGCACTGCCGCAGCGAGCCCTGGAACCCCATTTGTGCAGCACGGAACGGAACGGCACAGAGCCCACTCTGTGGCCTGGCTAATCAAGGCTGGAGCTGTGGGGCTTCATCGGCTGATCGGTGCGGTTCTCATGACGCTTTTGATATAGAAATTATTACAAATTTTGGAGGCTGGCTGGGAAAGTGATCGATTGAATTGATTGGAGATGGTAAAAGATGTCAAGAATTCCATATAATCCCGTGTGTTGCCCAAGAAAGACGGTTCTTTTTTCAAGTATTATAAATCAGAATCTCATTATTGAAGATTCTTCTGAAAATTAATGGTAAGTAAGTACTCAAGTTTATGCTATGATTGCTAGATGATTGTCCCATAAAATTCTGTACAATTCCAGGTTTTGTATGCCATATCGGTATCTTATTATAAAAGATAATGCATCGCAAAGCAGAGAGTGTACCATTTTGTACAATTTAGGTACACTTTTTGCTGTCAGCAGTCGTAAATCTAAAGAGCTTTTGCTTAAAAGCTTAATTTCGATCAATTACCATCCATGCCCCCAACCTATCTTTCTCCATCTCTCTCTATCTCTGTCTGTCTGGCTCTGGTGTACCAGCGATCTCTTCCTCATATCATATTTGATGGGACCAGGCATTGGAGCTGGCCATGTTGCTGCTGTCCAGCATGTAATTATATTAGCATGATCTATGCCATTATGCACATACACATCCACATCGATATAGTGCAATTAGTGCATCAGCAGGAGGGGCAGCGAGGAGGAACAAGCTGAACTATCGGCTAAAACAATATGGCCAGCGGGCGTTTATGGCCAACGACAGGCTATTATTGACGCCACTCGAATGGACTCGAGTGGACCAAGTGGATGGACAGGCACTGGCGCTGGCACTGGCACTGGCACTGGCGCTGGCCCTGGTCTAGGCCAAAACGGGACGCACTGGCCATCATCGGTTGCGTTGCGGCCCGATGTGGCTGATGCTGCATGCAAATTGTGCTGCAGCGTGACAAGAGGCTGATCGGGGCCAGAGGAGTGGCTAAAGTACAAAGAACATTGAGCGTTGAAATGGCGCCCTCTCCAGCTAGCTAGCAGTCATAAACACGCACTAATTGCAGCCATGATTTGTTGCACACTACATTAATGGCGCTCGCAGGACCCGCAGCAGCAACAGCAGCAGCAACAGCAACTCAAATCGAAGCCTAATTGCCTATAAATGGTAGCTTTCGTTGCAGCAGCAACAAAATGTGGCGACATCAAACGTAAAGCTTTCAACATCAAACAGAACAACAGAAGAACGGAACACAGCGTTAGCGACAGCAACACGAGCAGCATGTTGGCGACACCGCAGCCACATGAGAGACATCGGCCGACTGGGTAAAAGTCCGTTTGATTTACAAACAAAATTTAGCAAAAATACACAAGTTGAGGCACTACTCGTAAAAGTGATGTTGCTGCCGCTGTTCTCCACCGATGTGCCCGCTGCTGCTGCTGCTGCCACTAGTCTCCTCCAATGTTGCTGATGTTCCTTCTGGCCATACAATTAGGCGCGAGATGAATGTCTGGCCCTGTCCAGGCGGGGTGGTCCTCTGTGTCGCCAGCGTGGCGATCGATGGATGCATTGATATACAAATCGATTGCTTGATCTCTCACTTGCAGCAGCAACCGGGGCAAAAAAAAAAAGAGCAGCTCGCGTGGTCAGCGCCAATTACTTAGAGCATACTCGTATCAATTATATTACAGCAATGGATTTTAAAATAAATGGCCAGAATGATAGCCCGAGTCTGGCTCCAGGAGCCCAGTTCCATGGGGTTTTCGTTGCTGCACAGAAAGAAACGATACCATAACCATATACCAAACCAGTTGTAGATTATGATTTGTTTGGATTCTTCTACATTTAATGGAAACTCGACTGAGATCTTCATATACATATGTATGTATATTTTGTTCAGTGTAATCGTACTGCTGTAATTGAACTGCGAAATTATTATTTTGTGCATTTGCGATTGCCAGTGCCTACTGGAACTCCACTGCACTCCACTCCGCTCCAGTCCAACTCTATCGAGCCCATCTCTGGCTCCTGCCCTACGAGCATACCAGCCCGGGTCCCGCCCTGCGCCTCTGTTCATATGTTTTCATTACTTTTTTTTCCCCCCATTATGCGTGTACGTGACGCACAATTTGAAATTGCCAGAGCTTATAAGCCGGATACCGAGCGACCGAATGCACACAATTCCAACATTGACTTGCACCTCAGTGGTGCCTGCTGCCTGCTGCCTGAAGCCTGCAGCTTTGGCTGCTCCTCCATCTTCAACTTTTGGTGCTGCAGCTCCTCCCCAAGCCAGGTACCAGGTCCAACCCAGCCGTGGATCGTCGCGCCGTCTGTTTGTGGCTTTTGTTTGCTGTACAAGTTTACAATTTTAATGCACTGCCACTTGACTGTTGACAGTGGTGCAACACGCCGAGCCGGGCCGGGCCGGGCCGGGCCAAAACCAAAACGAAGCCGGGCCGAAGGCGAGTGTGCTGGCTTATTGATTTTATGCTCTGTACGTGCACCCAACCTTGCCGGTAGTCGCCCCTGGTGATGTTGCTGTGGTGGCTGCTGCATTTAGCCCTCATTTCGCACATGCCCCAAATGCATGTTTTAGCTTTCTGTGGAAGGAATCATCAGAGTGGAGAGTAAACGCCGATTCATAATGTCAAAGCAGGTACAGGATATGCATTTAGATGATGGAGATACAGGAACCTCTTCCAGACTAAGATTGGATGCCGCAAGACGGGATGAGATCTTAAATTAGATAGAAATATCAATATTTTCATTTTCTAATTAGACAAAAGTACCTATTATTTTCAATGTTGGTGTTGGAGTCGGTCGTTGGTCACCTCTATCTGATTGACCCACACTCCATTGCATTGAATCCATTACCCCGATTCTGGTGGCCCCCAAAAAAGGGCTAGCAAGAGATTCCTTTGACCACGTCGTTCGGGTGCAGCAATTGCGAGCACCTGGATATGATTGAAATTGAAGTACTCGAAGGTAACGAGGCAGCAACGAACATGGCCTCCATATCAAACGGGCATCAAACAATTTCAAATGGATCGAATGAGAAATCAACAGAGTTGGCCAATTGCTGGGATTGCTGTTGCTGCAGCTGGGATGTTGCTGTTGTTGTTGCTTTGCTGCTTTGCTGCTTTGTATGCATGCAATGAACGTGATCGGTTGCAATTTCAGCGACTTGAGAACAAAGTGGGCAAATGCTGTTCCCGAGTCGATCGAGTAGCAGAGTGGAGCGGACAATGTTGCGCAGACGCACAGAAGCAACAAACAGCCTGCCGCTGAAGCTGAAGCTGACGCTGACGCTGATGCCCGAGATGCTGCCACATTTCACTTGGTCCCCGTACCGATGATTGAAATTCTAAGACCAGGGACTGGTACTCCTCATTCTCTGGGACGGTGACGGTGACGGTGACGGTGACGGTGACGCGGAGACCGATTCGAAGACCAAGTCAAAGTCAAAGTCAAAGTCGAAGAGCAAGTCCAAGACCAAAGTTGTTTGAGGTTGAGTTGACCTTTTCGCATGAGAATCATCGATGATGGATGCACTGCCAGGCCAACTTGATCTGGACCTCAGAAAGAGATAGATAGAGGCAGTCTTGGTTGGAAAAAAGAGACAGCTTTAGCTGTCAGTACGTGCAAGCACCGTCATGGGGCAATTTAAGTGGAAGGAAAGTTTGTTTGTAGTACTCGTATTCTTCGTCTTCTATTTTTTGGGCCTTGCATACACATCTACACACATTCCCATCGATCGCCTGTCATGCCACAGTACAGTGGTAGCCCAGAATAGTGAACTATAGCTAATAATGAGCATCAGAAATGCACACATTCCAATTGGTGGACTGTCAAAGGGCAGTGGTAGTAATACTGAGCAATCTGCGTTTCCATTGAGTGCCCACTGTATGCACCACGCGACAGATAATTGCGATCACCTAGGTAGATTGAGAACGGGAGAGGGAAGGCAAAGGCAAGCCTGGAATCGAACTTCGTCAATGCTGTTCGTCGTCGTCGTTGTCGTCGTCTTCGTTGTCGTAGTCGTTCCATCGTGGAATTTCACAGCAGAGCATGGAAATTTGTTCGATACCTTGTTGTCCTCTCCTCTCACCTGGGCTCCCCTCCCTGCTCAGCTACACTACGCTCTTCTGTCTTTCTACTGTTTGCACTTCCCTTCCCGATCACCTGATCAATCTTCCCTTTGCATTCTCTTTCCCTCGCACTGCTCGTACCCCATCGGTTTCTGTGTTTGTTTGATTTGGATTTGATTTGATTTCGCCAGCAACAGTTCTTCCTTCTTCTTCTGTTCCTCTCTGCTCCTCTCTGTTTATCTCCCCCTCCACCAGCCACCAGTGGCTTATTCAAATGCTCTCTGCACAGTTTCTTGACCTTTTCGCGTGCCGTGTGACGTGGACGCAGTCGTCGTCGCCGTCGCCGTCTACAATTGTAACTGCACATGCGCGCGCCTTGTTCCTCTGCTTCCTCTATTCCTTCTGCTACCTCTGTTCCGTTCCCGTTGCTGCTCTTCCACCGCCCCCAAATTGGCAATTTTGCTGCTTTGGCAGCGCGTCCTTTCCTTCTCGCTCTCGCTCTCGCTGCCGAAGCTGCTGCTGTTGTTGCTGCTGCGGGAAATGCGATTGACGGTAATTGGTTGACGTTTGTCTTATTTAAATTTGTTTTCTTTGGGATTTTTTCCCCTACGTCGCTGCCGCTGCCGCTGCTGATTCTACTCCCGCTTGGCTCTTGCACGCTCTCATGACTGATGCCCTACCCAAAACTAAGCATACAGATTTTTATAGGCTGGCTGGAAAGGAGATTAATCTGAGTTTCACATATGATACTAATTTTACAGAAATTTAACGATTGCCTGTTAACGATTAATAATTCCATTTACATTCTCACTGCTCCCTAGTGTAGCGCATCTAGTAATCGTTGTGGCTGCCAGAGTTCTTTCGGCTATTCTCGTTTCCTTTATGGACTCTTCTCCCGAGCTGCTGCTGCTCTCTGCTCTCGTCTGCAGTCCGTGGAGCGAGCGGCGTGCAGCTTTAATTGAAATGAAATGAGTTTCGTCGATTTGTGTTCTAGGAATTTGTTTTTTGATTGTTTTCTTGTAAATTTGAATGATTATCGAGGCAGTTGCAGCAGTTGTTTCTTCTGCAGTTGTTCCTGTTGCTGTGTTTGCAGCAGTTGCGCAATTGCCGCCGAAGAGAAGTAAACCAAACAAGTCGTTAAAGCACCCCCCCTCCCGCGCTCGTAATTGCAGATCAGATGGATCAAAGACCCCTACACACAGAAAAGACACATCATTGCAGGTACTATGTGTGAGTACAGTACGTCAAGAAAGTGTTGTACATATAATTTAGTATACTTACTGGACACACTGTACAGATAAACACGTGTAATTTGTTTGTGAAACTTATAGAGATGTCTCTTTTTCTCAATATCCTCCTCTATAGACTGCGTAATTGAGCGGCGGGAACTTTTAATTGCATGGCGGAAGCGTTTTCGAACTGGGCCACGATTTACCCAGAATCAAAAGAAGACAAAGATTAAGAGAAGCCGAACGCTGCAGCAGAATGGAAGGCAATTTGTTACCGCTATACCGATATCGCCACGCATCCCGTATATCGCGATAAAGCTGCACGCTAAACGAAGCCACTTCCTCAAAATAAACATTCGCTGGAGCACAGAAAGAGAGGGGAAACAGAAGAATAGCGAAGAGCAGCATGCAAGAGAGACAGAGAAAACACAGAGTCCATAGCTCTGGCAAGATTGAAACCGAAACTGATGCGTAGTTTAGGGCGATTTACACACAGTTTAAACAGACATCCAGATACAAATCGCCCAGAAGAGATCTTTCACAGGAGTGTTGGTATGGGGCAGCTGCTTGGATGCCGGTCCGGGGCCAGATGCAGTCTTCCTGGTGCCATAACTGTAGCAAATGGCTGGGCAACATGCAGGTCTCTTCCCGTCAGAGCCTCAGACAGAACCCGAGACTCTGTGGGACCCAAAGGTCTATGGCGTAGGCGTCTGTTGTTGTTATAAATTGCACATTTGATGAGCAGAGAATCGTTTATGGGTTGGTTTTGTTCTCCCTGCCCCACACCCTCCCCGACGGACCCCAGGCCCACAGCTGTGCGAGGCGATCCACACTGTGTAGAGTTTTCTCTCTGTCCTCTGGTGTCCCTCTCCCCGGTTGCATGCGGCTGATTAATTGTGGCAACGTCATAAACGTGATGATATCGCAATGTAAGCGCATTTTTCATGTTATTCAATTCGTTGCCCCCAGCTCCAGCTCCAGCTCCAGATACAGTTCCTGCCACAGACACAGGCACAGCCCCAGCACCAGCATCAGCAAAAGCCCCAGCACCAGCATCGAATGGAGACTACAATGTATTTGCATATAGCATTACGAAAGATTTGAACAACGAACTCGCCTGCCGGAGTGGAGTCTCTCGATATTGCAACTAATTACGAGTATTAACGCAATTTGGTCTTCATAAAACATTCGGTTCCGCATTGCCACCATCCCAACAACCCCAACCCCTACCCCGGGCAATTGAGATTTAATTTGATTCTTTGCCCAAACCCGGACAGGTGTCTATGAGGCAGGTGTTTCGCCTCATTGTCTCGGCCAGGAAGCATTTGGCATGCGTTCATTTATTTAAACTGATTTCGTTTTTCTCTCTCCTTCGCTCTCCTTCGGATTTCCTTTTATTTTTAGAAAACTGCGCAATTTTCATTGATTTTGGTCAGACCGGGTCTGCTTTTTGTTGCTCAGATCGTTTACGACTTGGTACAAACAACAATAAGTAATATACAGAGTTATGTGTGATCACATCGTACAATATATTATAGAATTTCGTGTCGGGAATTTATAATTTCCATTCGCTTAGATTCTTTGAGCGGCAGGCACGTTTTGTAACCGAAAATCCATTTGATTTCAAATATTTATGGAAACTCCTATCGCTTTTTTTTTTGGTGCGTTGTAAAGGTCTACCACCTATGAGTGAGTAGGGGGCGATAATTCTGTTGAAGAGGTTTCTATGGTTTGAAAAATAGATCCCAATGGGGTTTAATAGGTTCCTGTTTATAAGATATTCTTCAAAATCGGTTGAAGATACTATCTACCCCTTTTCTTCCTTTTTCACCTTCTGTGAGCTTTCCGTAATCCCCTTTATAGCTCTTCAAATTAGATTCCAATGGGGTTTAACAGGTTCCTGTTTATAAGATATTCTTCAAAATCGGTTGAAGATACTACCTACCCTTTTTCTTCCTTTTTCACCTTTTGTAAGCATTCCGCAATTCCCTTTATAGCTCTTTAAACTTGTTTTCAGCTCTTTGCACACTCTTTGAGCACCGTTTACATTGTTTTTCCATCGGTAAATGATAGAAATTCCCCCTCGTAATCGTTTTCACCTGCTGCTTGGGTCGCACACTTATGGTCCGATCTGGTAATTGTCGACTCGAATGCATTTCCAGACCATTTACCTTTCATTGGGGATAGTTTCGCCCGCCCACACGCCCAAATGGGCTTTGCATATACATTTATTTATCTGAGACATTTATTTAGACACAAATACAAGTTATATTTCTATAGTATATTGTATAGTATATGGTATGTATGGATACGCTCTATTTGTAGGCCATATAAGCTGCTGTTTGAATACAACTAAAATGTACAGACTAAACGACTAAGACAATGCGTTTTGCGATTTGCGATTTGCCAGCAGAGTGTGTGGTAAAAAGATGAAACTAATTGCTAAACGAGAGCTATTCGATTATATGTAATTGTGGATTGCATTCGATCAACAGTTTGCACAACATCTAAATTATGAGGAGGAAATCGATTGCATTAACTTATAAATTCATTTTAGCTACATTTTAGGTGTGTGTTTGTTTTTTTCCACTAAATGATTACACGGTTATAATCGTAATCGTAATATTTCTTACTTTTTAGTTACACATTGACATTGCCATTCGGTTTTATACACATTTATATATCTATATATATATATACTCGTATATATAGTATGTTTAATCTTTATTTTGTGGCTTTTTTTTGTGAAATTTTCTTGTGTTTTTTTCTCGTATTTGACTGATTCGCATGAATGGCTTTTCCATAAAATTAATAAAATTGGTTTTCCAAGTAATTATTAAATTAAACATAAAATTAAAATCACAATTTTATAGACTTGATGTGTGGGTGTGTGTGTGTGTGTGCGGTGTGTATATTGTTGCTGTGTGTTCTGTCAGCGTTTCTATACGATTCTTCCTTCAAACTCTCCTTTCAGGGGCTTCCTTCAATCATTCATTTAATCGTTTCTATTCCATTTAGATATATTCTTGTTGAATATTTCATTGGAACTTCGGTCGTTCTTGGGGCATAGCAGGGAAAGGCACAATTCAATGTTAATTAAAAATTGCTGCTGCAAGCTATTTAAATTGGTGAAAGCTGCCACAGAGAGAGAGAGAGAGAGAGGTAGAGAGAAATATTAGTTTTCCCAGTTTAATATTTGTTTAATTCAAGTCTCTAGTTTTTGCACGAATTTAATAAGGAAAAAAACAATCAAAACGCAGCACGATTTGCATTGCCACGCCTCCCCAGCAGCCGCCCACCCGTTTGGCACCCACCTGCAGGAACACACACAGCGTTCCAAATGTTTGTAGTTTTCCATCTTATTGTTGGTTGGTTGGGTTGTATTTTGTAGATCTCTCTGTTGTTGGGGGTCGATGGCAGCTAGAAACGAGTTGGTAACGAATCATCATCATTAACATCATCTTCTGCTACTTCCTCATCATCCTCATCATCGTCATCATCTTTAGCTACTTCTACATCATCATCATCATCATCATCATCTTCACCGACAACATCTTAAAGATACAACGTCGCCTGCTGCCTCTGATCGAAATGATGTATATAGAGCTTCTTCTTGGACTTCTCTTTGGATGGCCGCAAGTCCCACACCAGATTCGACAGGCTCCTGGGCCGTGACAAGCGTCGCGTCTTCTTCTCCGGCAGCTTGTTCGAATCGCCCGATGTCCGGCCGCCGCTACGCGACGAGTCCAGCGTCCCCTCGCGCGGATTGTGATGGTTATTGCTGCTGGAGCTGCGGCTGTGCGGATGTGGCATCCCCAAAGCCGTGCCCGGTGCCCCCGACGACAGATAGCCGTGCGCATTGAGGATGCTGCCGCACTTGAGCACCACATCGGGTGGTGTGCCGGGCGATGCGTTCGATGCCGGTACTGCCGCTGCCTTGCCATGGGCTGAGATCGTCGGCGGCGTCATGGGTGTATTATTGTTGTCCGGCGTCAACTGCAGGCTGCTGAGGCTCTTGTACCTACGGAGAGGAATGGATAGATTTCTTGTCTCCCTCGGGGATGTCTGGGATGGTAAAAGCGCATCCTTACCTGATGTGAAACAGCGGCGATTGCGGTTCCAGCGCCTCCTTGGCTGGCAAATGATTGTTGGGCGTCAGCACCTTGCCGTGATGGGGATGCGGATGGGGATGCGCGTGCGGATGGGAGCTGTGCGAGTGGTTGTGCAAGGAGCCATGATGATGGGCAGCTGCCACCGCAGCAGCAGCCGCATTGGCCACAGCATTTGCCGTATTTCCATTAGGGGTCGTCGGCTGTTGTTGCATCTGCAACTGTTGCTGCTGCTGTTGCAGCTGCTGCGGATGGTTGTGACTGTGACTGTGACTATGGCTGTGACTGTGACTGTGAGTGGTGGCGCTGCCGGTGCCGGTGCCGGTGCCCGTGGAGTTGCCGTTGCTGCTGCTCCCGGCACTGTGGGCATTGGCATTCTTGATGTAAAGCTTTGGTAGAGTGGGACGCTGACGCTTCTCCGCCGGCTTCTTGCCGGGTATCGTCTCAATCGGCGGCGGCACCGGCTTTATGTCCTCCTGTATATGGCTGTGGTGATAATGATTCACCATGTGATGGCCATGGCCATGCTGATGCGGATGAGGATGTGGATGCTGGTGCTGATGGGGATGCTGGTGGTGGCCGTTGCCTCCGTTGGCTCCATTGCTGCTGCTATGCTTGTTCGACTCCAGGCTGCTGTAGTTGTTGTTGGCGGAGGAGGAGGCGGCTTGCTGACTCGACTGCTGATGGGGTATGGGGGCACGGATGAGGCTGCAGTAGTTGCCGCTGCCGCTGTCCGTGTGGTGCGACTTGAGTGTGGGCGACTCGCAGATGGGCTCGAAGCGCGCCAGGCCCTTGGAGAGGGGCGTCAGGCCCCGCACATAGTCGTAGATGTGATCGATCTCGTTGTACTCCTCGGCGATCTCGCTGTTCAACGCCTGCTGGTGCTGCTTGGACCAGGAGTCACAGCTGGCGCTCTTGCGCAGCACATAGCCGCTCTCCGCCAGTCCGCTGGCCATGCCCGCGGCCGAGGGCAGCATCACCACCGGCAGCCGATTGCCGCTGCCGTTCCGACTGTGGAACTTGGAGTCCTTCTTCTCCTTCTCGCTCAGCTTGAGATCGACGATCTGCAGGCGATCGCGCGCATCCGCCAACAGGCGCTGGGCCTTTTCCAGGAAGCGCGTGTACTCGATAAAGTGCTCCAGCTGCTCCATGTTCTTGACCCGCTGCAGCTTGATCTTGGCGTTCAGCGGCACTGGCACCAGATCGGTGTCCTTCTGCAGGGGCAGGGCAAAGATCCGATCGATTTCCACGCATCCCAGCAGCCGAAGTTCGGGGACAAAGGGCTGCTTCAGTCCCTTGGGGGCACTGCCATGGACGAGTCTGTGTGTGTTTGGGGTCAAGGATTATAGTAGAGATCCTATGGGGAAGGGAAACCTGGAAACCATTTACTCACCTCACAATGACTGGCATCCGCTTGAGGAGCAGATTCTTGACGGTGTGCACACCGCTGATGCTGTCCTCGCGCGCTATGGCCGAGAACTTGGCTTTGGTATCGAGTGGCAGATTGATGATCTCGTCCTTGATGTTGCGGCACTGCAGGTACTTGCCGTTGTCGTTCATCGTGGTCAGCAGCTCGCCCGCGTGGATGGTGCGGTTCATCTGCTGGCAGCGGAACGTCTCCCGCACAAGGACGCGGGCATTGCGGCGACGCGACAGCTCGAGGACCGAGTCGATGCAGCGCGTCGAGCGGCCATCCTCGCTGAGCAGCTCAAAGTAGCCGCCATAGGTCTCCGGGATGAGCACCTTGGCCCCCACATTGGTGGGCTTGCGACCCTCCTTGATCTTGATGGGTTGGGCGAGGATCTGGTACTTCTTGCCGGCGCTCAGGAACAGCGCCGTGCTCTGCAGCGAGGGGGCCGAGAGCGTGGGCACGCCGAGGGCCTGGTGCTGGCCCTTGAGGATCTTGGCCACCGCCGGCAGGGGTTGCTTGGAGAAGTCGCGCAAATAGACGGGCGTGGCATCGCCGAATCGGGAGGCGGCCAATATGATTTGGCCATCGGTGGCGGCCATGTCGCGGTTGAAGAACGAGAGCAGTTTGCTGCGCGCCAGTTGAACATTAAATGAGAGTAAATTTCATTGGACTGGCTGACGTAGCTGCTCTCCACCCACGGCTCCCTCCTCGGTTTCGCTTCCGTTGCCGCTGCCGCTCGCTTTGCTCTCGTCCTCCTCCTCGGCTTCCAATTCCAACTCCAACTCGTTGGCGTTGATCTGATCCTCGAGAGCGCGCCGCTTGGCCAGCTCCTGTTGGCGCTGTCTCAACAACTGGGCCCCTCGGCTGCAGCAGGCGTGTGCGATGTCTTCGTCGGTGGGCGTGGAGGTGGCAGCTGGCGCCCCCGCTGGATGCGGCTGATACTGATTCTGGTTGTGGTGGTTCTGGTTCGTCAGCAGTCGCGTGGATGTCTGCAGAGCGTAACTGAGATACTGCATTCGGTTCGATTTACTCTCCACCCGCTGGCCACAGTGTGCGAATTCTTCTACAAGCTGCTGCTGCTCTCAGAATCTCTAGCTCTCCAGCAGTTTCGATGTCAGCCTTGGTAGTGTCCTTTATTTGATCTTTGAGTTCTGCAATAGAGATGATTTAAAGACGAAATGAATCAAAATTGCCCAAAAGAAATATAGTCCTATTGCAAAACAAACCAAACGGTAAGTATGGCAGTCGATTAATCGAGCTATCGATTTCCGGTATTTGCATATTTGGTATTTTTTACAATCAAAATAAAAACCCAAAGAAATCCCGCTTGCACCTCTGCCGCGCTGCTGCTGCTGCACGAATGGACATTAGTTGAATGAAATGTTGGTTACAATTTCCACTTTTGGCTCGAACTTAAAATATTTTCCCGTCTCTGCGGATCAGCAGAATCCGCATCAAGTTCTCACACTCGCAGGCGGACACACACACACACAAGCACAGCGCACGGACAGGGTGTTATTTATGAGGCCCATAAAGTAAGGAGACGAAGACGACGACGACGACGAAGACGAAGAAGAAGAAGACGGCAAAGTGCACAAAATGAAAACGCAAGCAGCAAAATGCACACATACATACATATAGAATAGACAAGACGACTGCGACAATGCCCCAAACATCCCATTAACAACATTATGGAGGAGGGGCAGGTGGAGAGGCGAGGCGAGGCGAGCGACAGGAGTCGATATGGCCATGGGCCAACAGAGACCGCTGAACCGACCAACAAATGGCAAGACATTAAAAGTACTTAAAGGATATTTGCATATTTTATGGCCAAACATAAATGTGGCTGATTACAAGAGTCCCCAAGAAGAGGACAGACATCTGCTATGCTGCCATGCAATGCAGATAGAAGCGGCAGATGTGTGCGCGGGCGGCGGTCTGTATTCCCCCCCGCCACCCGATCAATGTTGTGCCATTTGCATATGGCATACAGGTATTACTGGGATATGGCCAGATTCACTCCAGCAAATTAGTTGGCAATTAGCAAAGTGGCCGGGCCGTCGCATCAGCTGGCCAATTGACTTTGGCTTTCGGCCCGGAAGAGCATCCATCTTCTAATTAATTTTCCATTTGAACTGAAACGTGCGTCTGTGGCCCGTCTATAGCCGGTAGCGGCTACCACAGGAATAACGATGGTAACATCGGGAGCAGTTACAGCATCAGCGGCAGCGGCAGCAGCAGCTGCCGTAGTGCCCATAAAGCGACGTTTGCTCATAAAGCATTTAACGAGCCCTCGAGCCTTGGGGGCAACCAAAAACCAGATGCATCTGGAATTAATATTGGCTCATATAACCTGCAAAAATTTAGTTTGTCCGAAAAAGTTATTAAATCTTTTTTAGCCCCTGGCGTACAACCGCGACCATTAACAGGCAACGCGAAAAATTTCCTTAAGGCTGAAAATTTAATTGATTTTTTATGATTCGATTATCGCATACAACTCTGTGTTGGCCCCCAAGCAAGCCTAATCTAACCTCAAATGTTTGCTACACATTTCGCTACTCGTTTCCTTTTTATTTTGTATTTCTGTTTAGTGGATCTGCTTTCCAATTAATTGCCAGACAAAGGCTGAGACGCCAACACGGTCGGCAATTAATTTTCACCATGGAAAGTACCTTTTCCTGGACAGGAAAGCACATAGAGAGCGTCTAATACTTGGCAATTCTCACGCTCAACGTGGCCAAAAGCCTTTTGTAACTTATGTGGAAACGTGACATTTTCTCGGCTACTGGACAAAAATTGATGCCGCCGCCATCGTCTCGGAGTCTCGGCTGCCGAGCAGGAGAGGATTGGTATTGGTCCAGCAACAGCCATCGACCGACCGACCGGCCGACCGGCCGACCGACCGACTTGTTTCCTGGCTTGTACGTGTCTGGATTTTTTTCCTGCTCGTTTCTGTTTTATTGTTGCTGCTGTTCTTCTTTCCTTTACTCTCCTTTTTTGCTGCTGTTGTTGTTTGTAAGTTTTGATGTCACACAATGACACAGTTTCACGTGCGGAGTGCTCGTAATTTGTATTTGGCCTCGTCTCGCATTTACGTTGATCTCATCGAAAATGTCTTAATTAATTTGTGCGCTGAGGCGCCCCAACGGGAAAGTGGCACAACAGAGCAGAGCAGCCTGCCACTAGCCACCAGCCACCGACCGACCTGAAGATCCAAGCTGACAAAAAAAAGAAGGAAATACAGGCTGCAGAGGAAGGGAAGAAACCCACTTAATTTATGACTGGCACGACACATACTCGAAAGATGACTTCGCATGAAGCCCCACAAAAGGCTTACAATTTTTTGCAGACGCTTTTTTTTTTTGTTTTGCCTTTGCGGAATCCTTTTCAACATCCTGCTTGCCTGCCTGCCACAGTTTGATGGCCCCGAGTGTCGTCTGCCTGTTGCACTGTCTGCTACCAAGCCCCCGGGAGGAACTAGAGTCTACCCCAGGCGAAACACTTGAGCAAATGAAGCCCCCAAAGAGTCAATATGTGTAAGCGAGTGCTGCAGATCAGGGCAAAACAGGGAGAGTTATGCTTATGAAAGATATGTACACACATATGTATGTAACCCAAGACGCAGCCCGAGCACATAATGAGATACGCAACAGCTTCAAAAAATAAACCAAAAAGCAACAACAACTGCAAAAAGAAGAGAACGAAACGGAAAGCAGTTGGAAAGAAAAGAAAAGGAAGTGGACAAGAATAAACGACTAGTCGATACGCTGTAAAAGCATATCGATATTGATCAATAAAATACTTCTACTCGTTTCGCCATTTCACTATCGATGCATTCATAGAATATCGATATTAGTTTTGGGTTAATTTCTGGGATCAACAAGGGTCACACTATTGTCTTGTGCGCTCTTTAAACAACCGTTGCTACCGCCGCGCCCCGCGTAAAATGCGAAAAAGTGAATACTGTGTTTTTTTAATTGTGTCGAAATCCCGGACCAAATATAATAGCCTGGTGCTACCCTAGGGACACAGGCTGCAAGCGAAATAAAAGGAGTCGAAGGCAAGTGCGATAAAAGCAACGTCAAAAGGATTAGAGGGCTGTGCAGCTGTAAATCCACGTACGTATGTGGGCTTTTGCGAGTGTGCGGTTGTGTGTGTGTGTGTGTGTGTGCAAACAGAACATGTCTGCGCATAGGTGGGTGGCGTGACATGGCTTGACGTTGCCTTCGGCTTTTGTTTGTCCCGAACAAAAGCCAGAACTAGCAAAAGCGGGAAGAAAGGCACAGCGGCTGCCGGGCGGGGCAAAGGAAGTAGAAAAGGAAAAGTGTAAGGAGCACGACCTGCTTGTAAGCCAAAGAGCTCATAAAAGGAAACACCCATACATGTACACACATGCTGGCACCGAGCCCGAGTGTGGGTTCGTGGGTGCATGTGTGTGTGTGTGTGTGTCACATTAATCACACTAAAGAGTTTTACAAAATGCAACCCAACTCCGTCGCTGACTGCACCGAAAAGGAGAACCAACAGATTTTGTAGTGTAGTTGTAGTTGTAGCTGTAGCTGTAGCTTTTGCTGTTGTCACCACTTTAAGCTGCGGCTTAAAAATTCTGCGCCCGTCTCAGGGAAGCCGCTTAGGCAACGCCAACGAGCCACCCAAGGCGTTTTTTTTTGGAAGGTGAGGCATCTCAAGAGTGCGCTCCCCACAACAGGTGCCTATTTTGATCCAATTGCGTGACAAAGAGAGCGCGCGAGTGGGAAGTGTGCGAATGCACCTTGATATACCTCCTTCAGTGCTCTTCAATTATACTCCCCCTACAAGTCTTCACTCTCTCTTTGCACTAAAACCCTCTCCACTCAGCACTCACCACTCTCCGCCCTCCGCTCTTTGATATTCCTCCTGCATAAATGCACTATTCCTGCCAAGGCGACGCTTTTTATGCTTCTCTTTCTTCGTTTTTCTTTATTTGATTTCATTTCAGTTTTGTCAAGCATTTTTCTGTGGCGCAGAGGAGCACCTTCTTCAGCCAGAGCATCCACAGTGCTCCACTCCTTCCACTCTCGCAGCTCTCGATTCTCTCCGCTCCCACTCCGGCTCTCAGTCGCCTTATTATGCCGTTCTTAGCACTTTTGATTACTTTTTATCCGCTTTGGCCGCGGGTTTCATAGCTTACAGCTTTGTGGCTTATATTTATTCCCTATCCCACCCCACCTCCCTCTCTCGTTCTCTCTCTCTCTCTCTCGGCGTGACTAATGACGTGCCGGACCCTGGACAACGCTTGAGTTTGTTTAGTCGCCATCTCCCTTCCTCTACCCCTTCGCCCTATCCATCGTCGTGATGTAAATAAATGAAATAATATTCCCTTGCCTGGTTGTCCCGCCATGAAAAATTAACGCCGACTTTTCCATTCTTGAGTTGTCTTTTTTTGTTCGCTTTTATCTTCTATTTTTCTTTTTCTTTCATTTGTCAAGTGTGGAAATCGTTATTGTTGCTCGCGTTTTCTGCCACATGTAGGTGGGGCATCAGATCTACGATCCTTTGGAATTGGTAATAGAAAAGCGCAGTAAATTATCCCATTTAGAGTATTACCAGCTACGGTCTCGCCCCAAGCCAGGAATACTTATAGAGTTTTCCCCGCGAGAATGGTTTTCTTTTATCACAATTCTGCGGGAATATAAAAGTGTTCAAGTGTGTGTGTGTGTGTGTGTGTGTGTTAGCCAAGTCTCTCGACAGTTGGTATTTGAAATGCATTAATCACCAACATCCCATAAAAATCCTAGTGCTTTAACTGGACGAAAAACAAGATAAATAGCCCATAAATAGATTTTCCCCCAGACGTAAATGTGGATCGAATGACAGAATGACGGGGAGGGGGGTGGGGGGCAAATAAAAATGTACAGAATGATATATGTATGGAGGCAGGCATGCCCAGGGGGCGGTAAAGATATTCACTTAAGGAATTTCTCGAATGATTAACCAAAAAATAAAAAAAATTCCCATTCCAGTTGATGAAACGCAGTGCCCTCGATGGGGTTAAAACCAATGCGAAACAATGCGTATTCCATGGTCAATCGTTCCTCCATTCCCATTCATAGCCGTAAAATCGAAACTCTGGGAGAATACTCATCAGATAGTGCCCCCACACCCCCCACCACCCATGCAAAACTGGTATGTAAATGTTGTTTTGTTGTGGAACTATAGACATGGCCATCTGTTTATCATGCTATCATCAGATCTGTTATCAAACTGAATCAAATCAATGTAGAAACATATCCCACGTTCAGTCGTGCCTACATATAGCATCTATATTTGATTCCAAGCCAAAATCGAATGAACAATCACTGGAGACGCGCCCAATTCCTCAAAGTATCGACAGCGGGCGACTGGCAATTAAAATGCAAAGCCACAAAACCTCTCAAAGGGTACAAAAAAAAAAGCAAAAACAAAAAAAAGATTATTATCGTTGATGAGGAGCTGCCTTTGCGGATGATGTGTGGTTTTTTATTGAAATGTCGACATGCTTACTAATCAACAAAACAAAATGAAACACAACGAAACGGTCAAAGAGTGGGGAAATATGTAATCAAGAAGTACGAGTAGAACTTGTCATACATTTCGTTCTTTGGGGAGGGGGGGGCGGGGTTCTTTTTCTTTTGATTAATCATGCGCTGAATGCACAAACGACAGAGGTGGCATGCCACATACACAGGAAATCGAAACCGAAATGCAGCGACAGTTGGCTTCAAACTACAAATTTGGTACGAAAGAGACCGCTTAGCCCATTTAAGACCCCCTCCCGTTGTCGTCAAAGAACCGTTGGCTGGGGTTCTTGGACTCTCTCGAAAAGCTTCATTGAGCATTCATTCAATCGCTGACTTCTTTAATTTATGGCCTACGAGTGTTTATTGTTTGCATATTCGTTTGCTGCCGACACTTTTCTTCTTCTTTCCAGGGGTCGTTCTTATAGCAATGAAAGTTTTCGGTAAAGGGAAATCCCTTTTTTGGTTTGGGGCAGAGCCAGAGCCAGAGCCCCGTTTTGGCGTTTTCTAGGGCTGGGCCGTCTCTGGAACCGGGACTTGGGCTTGGCCCTCCATCCAGTGCGAGGATGGGCTCTCTATTGACCCAGAAAATGAGATACAATATGAAAATGTTGCGACCGCCTTTCTGTTTTGTTTTGTAAGTGAAATTTTGAAATGTCTCTCGAAAATATAATGATGTTTTCCATGCGTTGGCGTCGGCTTTGGCTTTGGCTTTGGCTTTGAGTGATGCGGGAATTGCATCTGCCTTAAGTTGGGGGACGGGGGAGCCCTCATTTCATGACACCGATAATGAATGGGTCTTAAAAAAGGTATTCTTTAGATTCTGGGGAAAAGCTGGGAAAAGGCAAAACGTTTTCTTTCGATGGGAAGTATTAGTTCTGAGATTCTTTGGGTATTAACAGGGTTATAGGGGTTATATGATTAGGGTTTTAACGTTTTTTAAAAAGGTATCTCAAGAACTGAATCATTTTAGCTTGTTTTTATCTATTATATCTCTTGGATTTGATTAAATCCAAAAACATTTACAATTTTCTTAAATTTTCGGCATTTTCAGAACTTCCGACTCTGAAATCTTTAACCCCAATCAAGGGCCCATTTGACCCAATTTTTCTACACCCAAATCGATTACATCAGTGCCCCAAATCATCAAAAACGATTCACCGATCAATGCGACACCCAAAACGAAATAAATCTCTCTTCCAACCAAAAAACACTTTATTAATATCCAAACCCATATTTAACCCAATTTCCAGAGCATGACGCTAATTGTATTTTAAATATTATTGGTACCTCCATGGCTTACCGTTCGCGTATGTCCACAGAAAAATCGAAATCCACGAAATTTGCCGTTAAATTTGACACTTTTGTTGTAGATTTATCAATTAACACACACAGACACACACACAGACAAAGACACAGCATGGAAGAGTGAGCATAGAAGAACAGAAGACAAACTCTTTTATTCCCTTTCTGGCGCTTTCGTTGTAAAATTTGTATTTCGTAATATTTGCTGTAAATTTCTTTTGTTTTGCTCCAAAAGAATTCATTTACTTTCACACTGTGACGAAACGCTGCGAAATTTGCATAAAAAACGAAACGAGTAAAAGAGTATCCGCTCTCGCGTTGTGTGGGTAGACGACGCGCACGCGCACAAATATCTCTCTTCGGGTTTTTTGCTTTGTTTTTTTTTTTGTTTTTGTTTTGCTTTGTTGCCTTGGCCTTTGAGCACCGTACACGCTAGAGAAACCGAACCGGTCGGAGCGACGTGCTCCAAGCTAATGAAAAGCCAAGTTCTGACTCTGAGCCGAGAACCAGAGCTCTAAGCCGCAAAGCCTCTGCCGCTGCCTCAGCCTCAGCCGGCTTCGCTGTTAGCTCGCTGTTAACAGAGCTCAACTCTGTTGCAAATGTTGCTCTGTGAGAAGCAGAGATTCTACCGATCCCATAGACAGATAGGGAATGCCCTCCCGGATAAACAGTTGTTTAATAGTTTTCTTTGAAATTTGACCATTTTTTTTTCTGGTGGCTGTTTGCTGAGAAATGCGACTCTTTCCCCCTCCCCCGACCATCTCTATTTTGTTTGTTGGTTAGCAGGTATTTAAATCTCATTAACATTGGTCCCTGGCTGCCCCCAGGCCTCATTTCTCTCTCTCTCTCTGTGTGTGTGTCACCTTTCTGTGACTCTTTCTCTGCTTTGCCCTGTGGTGTGGTGCGTGTGAATCTTTTATGGTTCATTAAAATTAAAAGCAGAGTTTTGCCTTATTCTCTCAGTATATTTATAGCGGCCGATTGGCATTTCGTCCGACTGTGGGAGAATTCCCCAATGACACCCCCCTAAACAGTTATGGGCCATGAAAGAACCATCAGCTGTCCCATGAAAATGATATCAAATTATATTTATCCCCGTGCGTCTCTCTTTGGCATACATTTTTGTTCAGTGTAGAACGATGTTCTGGGAGAGAGAGAAACTGTCACAGTCATGATTTACGATAACTTAACTCAAGAATATTCAATCACAGAGCACACTCCTACCTCCTCCCTCCCCCTACCCCGCCCGAACAGCAACCTTTTTTTCAAAAATGCCGCAAGGCCAGAGCCATCAAAAGACTCGTAAAAAAGGCAAAACCATGAAATATGAGCACAAATTATGAACAGACATCACGTCAAAGGATTAACAAGACCACAAAGATCTTTCTTGGTGTTTTTTATGTTTTATTTTTTATGTATATTGCTGGAATTTCAAGGAAGTCCAGCCCGGGTCCGGCTTCGGCTTTGGCTTCGGACCAACCACGTGATAAACATCTAACAAAGTTGGCTTTAACTCCTTTGCTGGGCGCGTTAAATGGTCAACACCCCAGAAATGTGGGCAAAAGGGCCCTTTGAAGTCGCCTCTTTTAAATGCAGATGATGTGCGTTGATTAAATATTGCTTTTTAATTTCTTTTATGCGCAAATGCATAGGAAAAGATTTGATTTGTTGTTTGGGAATGCCGGGCACGTAACGCTGGATAATAAAAAAAAAAAAACAAAACAAAAGGAACACTAATAATATAGTGGGAATAGAAGGGTGGCTTTGGCCGAGAGACCAACTAGAGGAATACCCTATAGAAGGCAGAACTCCAGTAATAGGAAGGCTATTTCATTCGTTTCCTTTAACTATCTATATGCTATCTGTATTTTTACATGTTTAAGGCAGATACCCTTCTCCTCTGTTGAAGAAGCCCGAAGAAGCAAAGGCGTGGCCCTCACACGGAGACGAAGCGAATGAAAGGGGGTAGGGGTGTGGGGTGGGGAGCCCTCTTTCTTGGCACTCTCTTATCAAATCAAGTTTGTTGCCTCGGTCTTTCGTCGTTCCTCTTTCCGCTGTGTTCTTATCAAATTTGTGGAAATCATTCGTGCTTATAACGGTTAGGGGGAGGGGTAAGGGTAAGGGTAAGGGGAGGGGGATTTATCAGGAAACGGTTGTTGTCGGCAGATTTGCATAACACACACACACACACACAAAGAGAGAGAGAGAGAGAGACAAGGAAATAAATCTGCAAGCATTTTGCGTCTTTGTGCGTGCGCCCACACACTGCAGATCGTCATCAACATCAGTCTCTCTCCGCTCTCCGCTCTCCCCCACCACGCTCTTGCACTCATGCAAATGAAGCAGAGCAAAGGGGAGAGAAAGAGAGAGAGAGAGAGACGCAGACTGCGATCTAAAATTAGCTGCAACTTTTGTTAGGCTTCACCGACTTTGCCTGCACTTTGTCTCCTTTCCTCTTCCTCTTCCTCTTTTGCCCTGCCTTTCTTTGGAAAGCTTCGCCGTCCGCCCGTTGATTGATTGCCGTGGGCCGTGGGCCTACTGCAGATGCGGGCCGGGTCTTCCCTCTGGTGCGGGCCTAACCTTTGTGCACTCTCTTGCCCCTCTCTCTCCTTCTCCTTCTCCGTATCCATCTCCACTCTTTATCTTTGCTTTACATTCGACTGCGGCGGGGTTTCGGCTCTTTGCGTTTTACGCTTAATTTGGCTTTGATTGATGTTTTTACTGTTGGATTCAAACGAAAACTTAGTTAGTGCGGGGCGGGGTTCAGTGAACTTTCGAGCGCGCCACTGCATTGCCGCTGAAGCTTTTGAGCGCTTGAAAGCTTTCGGGCGAGGGCCCGTCGGGAAAGCAGCTGTTCCCTTCACCGACGCCCACGCTCATTATTTTCATAACTCTGGACATTCTTGGCGGCTCTGAATGTGTCTCCCGGTCGCTGTGGTGCCACCACACGTTTATTTATCAACCGAACAGCTGACCCACTTTGCCGCTGGAACTGTTGACTGCCCTTTTGTGATTTGGACACAGGTTGGCAAGCAATTAATTACATTACGACCCGAACAAGCCGACTCTGAGGCCCAGTACAGTACAATGAAATTGTTAACAGGCTCCAAAGTCAGGCGTCAATCAATCAGCCAACATTTTGGCCCCAGTCAATGGCCTCTCTCGCGGTGGAACTAGGTGGGGGGTGGGGGGAATGGGAGTCCGACTTCACGCTCCAGGTGCCATTATCATTATTTATTTGGTGCGACAAACGTTTCGCCTCCAATTAGGGCAAGAAACGCGAACATTTTTCATTCTCCACGGGAACAGGAATGAGAAATGGTGGAAGAGGAGGAGGAGGAGGAGGAGGAGGAACATCTGAAAGTTGCCAATTTGGCTTTCGTTTTCGGTTCACTTATGGCCTCGTATAGCCATTGGGTGAAAAGTTCTCATGTGACTTTCGGTTCTACGACAGTCGTTAGACATATTTCATCCCATCTCCCATAGCCCTCTCTCTCTCTCTCTCTCTCTCTCTGTCTCTCTGTGAGAGCCTTAATAGGGCTGGAACAATGCCCTGTTATGGTTTCCCGGTAACAAGGATGATGGCAGTCTGAAAGGTGGATTTCGTATTCAAATGCGAGCAAACATGACCAGCATCCGCATCCTCCAAAAGAACAAGGAAAAAACCAAGGGCAGGCTCCACAAAACAAATACAAATTCGCAATAAAACTAAGAAGGCCAAAACGGAGCATTACGACTACAAAGATACCCATTAGAAAATAGAACTACCCCAAGGCTTTCATACATACATAGGGTTTTTTTTTGTTGATTGTGAGAATCTTTCGACTCAGATCATGAATATACCTTTGGCTCTTACAGCGGGGTATCACCAGAACTAAATCCTCCAGCAAAATAAACAAACGAAACGAAGCAACGACTTTTGGCATCACGTTTCACGAATTCGCAGCAGAACACGCCGCCTTCTGACTCCGATTCGCGGACTCCCGTCTCCTATTCCGACTTCTCGGCTGGCACATTAAAAGAAAACAAAAGCAGAGAAACACCCAAAAAGAAGAGCGAGAGAGGAATAGAGAGCCAAAGCAATAAGTAAAAGTTGCTGCCAGAAACAGAAGAGGAAGGGCGAAGGAGAAGGAGAAGGAGAGGAAGAGGCTGCCGCGAAGCATCTCTCTGTAATGTATGCTGCTCCTCGACGCGATTCATTGTTTCCCCACCCTCCATCGCCCCCTCAGCCACTCTTCTTCTTACTCTGGTGCAGGCTCCCTCCCCCCTCCCTGGCATGATCAGCAGTTTTGCACGCGCTCACGTTTGGGAGCAGCTATAAAACAGAAATATTGAGAGGAAAAAAATAGGAGTATTAAGAATAGAAGAAATATCTTTGGAAATATTTTGTTGGTGACTTACAAATGCTCTTGCAATGGCAGCGGTAACAAAATTTATACATAAGTGGAAAAGAGAGAGAGCGCAGATGTGGCGAAGCTTTCCCGAAGCTCATTTGTAGAGAGAGCGACAAGGAGGTGCGCTTACACACGTTCAACTGAGAGCGCTTTGGTGACAGAGAGAGAGAGCAGATCGTTCTTGCTGTTCTTGCGTGAGCGGTGCTCTCTCTCTGGCAATGGAACGACAAAGAGAGAGAAGAGCAAGCAAAAGTCGAGAGGGATTTTGCTGGAATTGTTTTTCCTTTTTTTTTTTTTTGTAAAGCACATCCACTCGGCGACTTGTTCTTGAGCCGTTTCTCTTGATTTTTAATTTCTCTGCTGGATAAAGTGAAAATTCCTTATTGGCACTCCCCCCCGCCCCCTCTCCCTGCTGCCTTTTGTGTATTCACTTTTTTGTTTTTTTTTTGTCGCCTTTCATTTCATGACATTTTGGCTGTCATGCACTTCCTTTTCCTTTTCTGCTAATTTATCGTTTTGCGAAGGAGGTATGTGCATGCATGGACGTCTCTCTCTCTCTCTCTGTCTCTTTCGCTCTCTGTCCTTTGACTGTTCTGGTTTTGCTGCTCTTCTCGTGTGGCAGCTACTGACTGCAACTGCAGTTGCATTCTTATCGAAACCGCACAATCAGCAGTCGCCGGAGAGTTAGGCCGGAGAGGGGCTGGCAGCAAGGAAAAAGGCAATCACTGGCAATGATGATGCTGCTGCTGCTGCAGTTGCGGATGTGGATGTGCATGCGGATGCGGATGAGTGCAAAAGTTAAAATTTCAAAACAAATAAATTCAAGCTGCAGGCTAAAAAGGGCAGCCCCAAATCGACAGAGAACCCTGCCTTTGCCTCTCACTCCCTCTCACTCTCTCTCTCTCTCTCTCTCTCTAAAGTCTAAGCAAACAAATCAAGGAGCAACAGAGACACCAGCTGTGGACTCTTTTTAGCCTGGGGCTTCAACGAAATGGGGCTTGACTTCAATTGTTCTCCGGCTGCTGCTCCCCCTGCTGTTGGGGGGGGAGGGGATAGGGGTACACAACAGAAGCAATTATAGCCAGACTCTCGTACAAACACACACACACACACACACACACACACACACACACACAGGAAATCCTTGCTCTCTTCGCTGGTTGCCCCCTAGGCAGCTACAATAATAATTCCGAACGAACGCCCACAGCTTCTACCGCTCTCCCTCGCCCTCTCCCGCCTGTCTCTACCCTTCCGAAGAGAGGGTAGATGGATAGACAGAAGCCCTCAGAATCCCATGTCTAAAGGGCATTTCAAACTTCTACCTTCTTTGGATTCCATTCTGGTATTTGTTTACTCATTTGCTTATTTCCATGATGCTGCCAGTGTCGTGACTCCCTCCCCCTATCCCCCCTCTCTCTCTCTCTCTCTCTCTCTGTTTACCCTTCTTTATGCGGTGTGGCTTCCAATTCGGATTCCATGGACATCCACATGCATGTTTTGATTTCGTTTTCAATTTCATTTTCATTTGTAGGACTTCGCCAGACTGTCGTCTGTTTTTCTTGAATATTTGTTTAGTTTCTTTGATCTCAAGAAACCGCATCAGCCAGGACTCAAAGGACATTCTTCTAGGCACCTGCTAACCCAGGATTGGGCCCTTTAGCCTTTGTTTTGATGAAACTTTGTTGATGGCAGAGAAAGAGCGCCTAACCTTGAACTCCTGGGGAGCCGGCGGGGAGCTGGTGGGGCGCCGCAAGGTCAGCAGGCAAATTTCAGCTGAAATAAAACTGAACCAAACCAGTCGCGGGGCAACCCACTCTGGGGAGCAGCTGGAGCCCGAACAAAAGCTTAGACTAACGTAATTTAATAAAACGTTTAGCCGATTAGATACGTTCGGTGTATGCACTAAAATGTATCCATTAGATACGCTATCTGGCGAGGCACCACCAGTCCACAGATACAGATGCAGCCGCACAGAGTGCGGCAAGTGCAACGAACGTCTGAGGCAGCCAGAGCGTCTCCGAGCCAGCAGCAGCTGCAACGCTAACGAGACTTTGGCCACGCTCGGCTCTAGGCCCCAACTCCCAATCGGACTCTGTCCCTGGCCAGAGGTTCGCTCTTCGGGACGCTCCCTTTTACTGCGAGACGGTTTTACTTTTGCCCGGGCTCTCGGGCTCTCGGGCTCTTGGCCATGGCATGCCGTGGCATGGCATGGTAAATCTGCGCTGCCAATCGCTAAAATTATTGCGCTCAATCTTTGTTATTAGATTAACTTCTATTTTGTTTTCCTATTTGACTTTGCCATAAAAGCGAATCGAGCCGTGGCCCCATCCTTGGCCGAAACCCAACTACCACAAGAGGGTATTTATGACTAGCTCATGATGTTTGGCCAAAGGAACGGCTTGGCAGCAGACTTCCGAGCTGATTGGTCCTTGGCCCATGACGGGGCACATTCGAGATGGCTTTAATGATGTTAACCCTTGCAATATGATAAGAAATGTTGTAGCTCTCTGGCAGAGAGCTCTGGAAGCGCATTCAGAGTGCGCCTATGCCGCCGCTCTATCTGCACTTTCTTGTTATCTTCTGCTGCTGTTGTCTTGGCCATTTGAAAACTGAAAGTGCGCGCCCGGCCAGCCGGCCAGCCAGCCAGCGAGCCAGCGAGAGGGTTACGGGTCTTAGTTATCCATTGCCATTGCATTAGCCATGGCACGGACATGGCCTCTGCCTTTGCCTCTGTATGGGCCAGACATCCACTTGGCTTTGGACACATTCGGTTTTGGCTTCATTTGTTTTTACTGCCTGGCATTTTGTAGTCAGGTCCATTACAAAAGGCTGCCTTCTGCCTGTTGGACTGCCTCTAATTCTGCTGCTTGCTGCACTGCCTGCTGCACTGCCTGCCTGCACTGCCTGCCTGCACTGCCTGCCTACTGCCTGTCTAGCTGCGGTTTGGCTAGCTGCTGATATACTCTCTTTGTTGCCTTGGCTCTTCCTTCTTTTATCAGTCGGATTTTTGCCTGTTTTGGGGCTTTTAAATTGGTTTTGTGTTCGGTTCGGCTGCCAAGCTTGTGGCGCATCAATTCCAATTGCAGAAGCGGCAGCAGCAACAAGCGCGGCATCTATTCTACATAACGTTTGCAACATTTCGAAAGGCACAACTTTCGTTGGCTGTGATGCAACTTTCGTTCGTTTGCTGATTGAAGGCGATGATGATGCTGCATGCCACATTACATAATTAGGTAGCAGGTCTTCAGCAGCACAATCACTGGATGTTAATATGATTCTCGCGTTTCTCCTCTCACTCTCATTTCGTACCGTTCTTTTAATTGGAGTGCCCTGTGTGTGTGAGCGGCTAATGAATGAATGAAGGTAACTTTTACACGCTTCTGGGAAATGAGTTTTCAAGTTTAATGACAATGAGAGGAGGTGATGGGCGGAGGTGGCCGTTCAATGGTCTTTGAATGCATTGCTTTACGGTTGGAGCACTGCTTGCTGTGGTGATTCTGTTCTACTTAAGCATATTTTATATGCACTGCTTACTTCCTTCATACTGCCACTAACCATACTGTATGGTTAGTGATACTGCCAACTATATGCACAGCTTGAGCTTTGTTTTTGAAAGTTTCCGTTCCCGCTGCACTGCTTAATTGATCTCTGTTGATCCTTAAGTTATACTTAAGCGTGTATTCACTGCTTCCTGCCGCATACTAAATATTTGTACCGTTTGAAACTTGCCCTTCCCGCTGCACTGCTTACTTGCTCTCTGTATATCGGCGGCACTCTCTATTATTCACATGTTCTCACCGCTGCCCTGCTTGATGATATTCCTAACAGCTGCACTCTCTGTTATACGTTCTCACCGCGCTGCTTGTGACAAGTGCGGCGTAATTGAAGGAAATTAAAAAGGTAAATCCAGCGACAAAAACAAAGCCAGCGAGGGAAAGAGATACACCGAAAAGGGAAGGAAAGGGAACGGACGACACAAAAGCTGCACAGCAGGCAGCACCGACGACAATGAAGTTGATAATGTTGATGATGATGGTAATGCGGTGCACGGAAGTGGGTTAAGCTGCTTGAATGTAATACCTGCTCCTTCCATCTTCCACCGTCTTTTGAGCGAAAAAGAAGCCACAGTACGAGAGGCAGCCAAGCAGAGGAGGGGGACGCACGCATCAAAATTAAACTGCCCCGCAATTAAAAGAAAGAAAGAAAGAAAGTGAATATACCCGTGCCCCACCGCCATCTGTGTGCTCTCTTTGAGATTTATCTCTCGACAACTTTTGATGGGCAATTTTTGGAGCTTTTACTCACGCGTGCCACGATTCTATTTGGGTTTATGGGGTCAGACCGTCTCGCACTTACCTGAAAAGAAACAACAAAAAATAGATAGAAATTCGAGATAAGCATAAGCAACATTTATGTGTAATTTGTTTTAACAACTGCCCAAGAAAAAAAAAGAACTCCAAGCAACTGATTTATAATGGTTGAACTAAATGTTTTATGTTTTTATTAAGTGAAAATTTTAATAACTTGTTTTCTTGATGGTTTTTTTTTCGAGTACGTGAAGTGGAGCTGGAACTGGAGCTGGTAATCGTAAAAGTGCACATAAAAAACAGTTCCAATTCCTATAAGCAGTGCACAGAACGAGGAAGAGAGAGTCGTAAAAGTGACAATGGAACAAGGAATTGAATTGCTTCGAAAGGCGGTATAACTTTAAGGGAAGTAAATCCAAACTGAAAGCTGGAGAGTGGAGATTAATTAAAGCTGAAACTTGCTGGATTGATTGGGGAATTAAAGATGAAGAGAATGAGATCTTGGATGAGAGTTTTACCTATGTAAATGGCTGGGAGGTAGGGAAGATGTTCTCAAAGCAGTGGATGGGCTAAAGAGACCTTTTAATGCAATTGAAAGATATGAAGCCCTGGTTTATCCGAACCAAAATGTACTTTCCACATTTCGCCAACAGGTGGCGCCTATCAAAGCAAAGAAAAGCCAAGAAAAACAAAGAAAAAAGAACAAAACCCAACCGATACGAAACACGTTTGCCGCATTAATTTCCACTTTGAGTCTGGTCAGGTTTCTGTTCCGATCATCTCCATGAGGTCTAGACGTCGCCGCAGATTCCTTAATGAAAAGTTGGCGCCTGCTGTTGCCCCACCCCACCCCTCCTCCAAGAACCCCTCGCCTAGGCAGCGTGTCAAGTGTTTTAAATTGAAAATTTAATTAAAGAGTTCTCCCGGCATTCCAGTGGGGGATTCAGTGGGACCGTCCAGTCCATGGCATAAATTAGCCAAAACAAAAGCTTATTGAACCCAAAAATAAACACCCGTAGCCCCACAGAGCCCCACTTCAGGGCCAAATCGCTGTCAATAAAAATCCAAAGAGCCGCAAACCAGACCGTCACAAAAGATTAATTTTTTGTTGTTGTTCATTCAAACTATGGCTATAATTTTTGTACATTTTTGACTTTTTTTTTTCGATTCACACGCTTTTGATTCCAAACAATCGCGTCGGCGTCGGCGTCGGCGACAGCGTCCACAATCGTCCAGCTCCAGTTCCAGTTCCAGTTCGGACCCACTGTTCACGCTTATGGCCAGCAAATTTGTCAAAACAAAATGGCAAGAAAAGTTCCGAAGGCAACAACAAATGTAATAATGCCCTAAGGCCACATCAGGGGCGAGAGGAAGAGGGAGGGAGGGAGAGATTAACTAAAGCTAATACTGGAGTTGAATGCCCTGTGAAAAAGCAGTGCGGGAGTCGCATAGAACTGCTGATGGAAGGCCCCAAAGAAGCCACAGATGTTCCCAAAGGAAGGAAAGAGTAACGGGAACTAAGGGAGGTGCATATCTCCTAATATAAACATCTCTCGGAGGTAGGTAGCTATGGGAATGGTTGGACAGAGCTAATAGAACTGTAACTGTAAAACCTTCACAATTTACGCAGATATTCCTCTGAATTCCAGTACAAAATTATGCCTCCAAAATTGTATCTTTTATGTATTTGCTTTAAGTATTCAATTTCCATCTGGAACTGCTCCTTTCAGCTACTCTCTCCCGACATTCCTGCTACTTTTTCTCCCCAAAATAATGTCTTACTTCTTGGATTTGATAATTTTGATGGCCTCTAGCTATGTTTTTCCTAGGCATATCAATATTTTCCCTCAAACACTCAACAGTTGTCAGGCAGGCCTATTATATCTGATGGACGGACAGCGTATAATTCGATATTGCCATTAAACTAAATGACATAAGCATAAAGATTAAGGCAGCGCCATCAAATGTTGTCAGGCAAAGTGTCAAATTTGTAATAAGACAAAAGTGTGCCCACACACACACACACACGAGGGAGGGGGGGATGCTGGCCACGCCCAGGTCTTTGAAATCGCTTTTGATTAAAGAAGTTGTCACAGTTGTGCGTGGGTGTTCCCCCATCATCCCCCCATCTCCCCCATTTATTGGGTTCGGCGGCTCTATTTGCATAGGGCCAGCCTTGAAGCGACTTCGTGCTCGTGTATTATTGTAAAGACTTTATATACCACATAGAAAAACCATAGTAATTGGGCGAGGGGGTGTAGAGGGAGGGGGGGACAAAGCTCAATCGATGTGACCTTGCCTTGGTTCATAGAGAAATCTCTTTGATGGCAGCGGAACAATGGAACGACCGTCGAGCAGATTGCAGCAATAAAAAATTAATAATTTTCTCTTTTCAACAGAAAAAGACAAGAGACAAGAGCCAAGAGACCCACGTGCAACGTTCAACCGGGAAGCAATTACCGTTATGTGTCGTCGAAAAAGCCATCAAGATATTAAACCATTCATATGGGTCGACAGTGCGGCTCCATAGCAGAGATCCCTGGCATTTCCAACAGAAATCAAACTTTATATTAAACACATCCCTTAGATGCCTTATACTAGTGTTCCGCACTGTACTATGCATATGCACTTGCGCTTAATGAGAGCCTGATTGTAGGCCCGGTTATGGGTGTGGGAGAGACAGACAGATACATAAATGAGCGTGGGAGTGGGCGGAGGATACATCAGAATAATGAATAACTCCGTTTGATCGGAGTGCCCTAGCCTTTCGGGCTCCTAAAACTTCAGGGCTTCAAGTGTGAAAATTCTATGGGAAAAAGACACCAAACCCGAGGCTTCGACGGGCCCTTAGGATACCAGGGAGCCCTGTCTTTGGTTGTCGCCATAATTTTTGGCCAGCGTGGGCGGCGGCGGCGGCGGCAACTCTCTTTTTGAAGCAGTCAAGGGGCAGCCCTGGCTGGCTCTGGCTTTTGGCTTAATTGCTGGTAACTGATTTTCGATTAAGTGTTGGGCAAATGAAGAAGACAAATGTTAAGTGCGAGACATTTTTGTCGGGCAATTAGCAGAGATGTTTGTTGTTCTTGCCGCTGCCACTGCCGCCACAGTCGCGATGCTGTGCTGTGCTGTGCTGACAGTTAAATAATAGAAACGTGCCAAGTTGCAACTGCTTGTTGCAATTGTTGCTGTTGTGCCGCCAAGCACGTAACTCAATAATGCGCACATTCTAACAGCAACAACAACAACAATTAAGCTAACAATGTACCACACGGCTACTGCTGGAAAGAGATGGATGCCAGCGGATAGAAAGGGAGAGCGAGAGAGCAAGCAGTGGAAGTAAAAGTTGTTAGTGTCGACTCGACATAATGAAAATCTGCTGCCTCTTGTCTCTTGATACCCTCGAACCGAAGCCAGACAACGCATGCACTTATCCCCCATCCCCCCTGAGCCCCCTGTGCCCCCCCTAGCTGTCTCTCTCCATCTATTTCTGTTCCCCCCTTTTGGGAAATTGTCTAATGAAAAGCTGCTGTCGACACAAACGAAGCGTGGAAAAGAAGTCGACAAAAAAATAGCATTGAGAATTGCAATGGCAGCAATTTGGCTGAAAAAGAGTGATAGAGGGTGGTGAGGGGGGTTGGAGCGGGTTTGGTAGTACCGATTAAGCCTTAAACTTGATGCATTGCCGTCATCGTGTGTGAGTGTCATCGCTTGAGTGTCCAGCAAAAAGAGAGCCATGATGGAAAGCCTTTCGTTTAATTTGTTCTTTCTACAGAGAGAGCTGAAACATTAATCTACGTAGATATAGTAGCGCTTAAGCAGTTCAATTGAGAGTTAAAGCAGTCTAATAGTGGGGAGTGCTCCTTAAGCAGTGCAATCGAGAGCCTAAACAGCGGCTAAGCAGAATGGGTTTAGCAATGCCCAAGCAGTGCTCACAGTGAAACCCAACAATTTTCATAGAATTGCCACTCAAATGAGAGTGAAAGCATTAATGCTTGGGAATGAATAGCAGCATCTTAAGCAGTTCATTCCAGAGTTAAAGCAGTCCAATGCTGGGCACTGCACCTTAAGCAGTTCAATTGAGAGCCTAAACAGTGGTTAAGCAGTTGTACAGCGTACAGAATGGGTTAGCAGTGCTCACAGTGAAACCCCACAATTTTCATAAAATTGCCACTGAGAAGGCCAAAAGCATTAAAGGCCTCCCTCCGCAGTGTCATTCTGCCAAGTGTTAATTACATGCCTTGCACCGGGCCGCTCCCCCGAAAAACAGTTTGGTCTGAGGTTTCGATCAACAGTCGGGGCCACGACAATAGCATTCCAGAACTGATTCTTTTCCGAAATGAAATTGAGTTTGTTTTTTTTTTTCCTTGATGTCGGCTGGCCATTCCTCCTTCTGTCCCTCTGACTTATATTGATGTTTTTCAATTTAAGCTAAACCCCTTTCTGTTGGCAATGAATTATAGAACATTACGAGGCGAGTTCCACCTAACTGCGGAGACAGCAAATTACAGTTTGGCTTAAAGGGGCAGGGATTTGCTTGCGCTTATTTGTGGGAAAAGTTGCACAGGAACTGTCTTCGTCTTCGCCTTCGTATGCAAACAAGCCACGAGAGATGCGAGTCTGATGGGTTTGCGGGGGAGCACAAGCAAAGTTCTGGCTCAGAGGTGAGCTTAGAGTTGGGTCGTTGCACCCACAGAAAGAGAGAGAGAGAGCAGGCGTTGGAAGAGCGCGAGAGGAAGAAGTGGCAGGCTTCTTCTCCTTCTGGCAGCTACAGCTACTCCTTGGAACGATAAATTGATTGATTTATGCCACAGAGCCAGCGATCTCTCTCGCTCTCTCTCTCTCTCTCTATCTCTTTTGGGTTGATTCTTCCCTCTCTTTCCCTCTTTGTATATCCCGACTTATTGCTGCCTTGAGTTGGTCATGGTTTTATTGTGTATTTCTATGCTCTTTGAGAGGGTATACCTGGTAAAGCAGTGGATAAGCACCGCTCTTACTGAGTTGCTGTAGAAGCAGTGCCTCGCAGGGCTAAAGCAGTGCCTTGGAGGGCTAAAGGAGTGCCTTGAAGAGGTAAAGCAGTGCCTTGGAGGGCTAAAAGAGTGCCTTGGAGGGCTAAAGAAGTGTCTTGGAAGGCTAAAGCAGTGCCTTGGAGAGCCAAAGCAGTGCCTTGGGAGGCTAAAGCAGTTCATTAGAGAGCTAAAGGTGCCTTGGAGGGATAAAGCAGTGCCATGGAGAGCTAAAGCAGTGCTATTTCTGTTAGTAATTCCCTTAGAATAATAGTTTTCAGGGTATCTACTGCTTCGACTGTGGATTGAATCGCGCGTTTTCTTGTTCTTGTTTTTTGTGCCCTGTTGGTGGTGTTGTGGTTCTTGTTGCTTTTAATTATGGGCGTTGCACGGCGAGAGATCCAGTAAGCAGGGGGAAGCAGGGGGGACGGAGGCACTGAAGGGCAGTATCTGCCCGCAAGCCATTAGCAATTTTAATTTATTTATGTATGCGACCAACTAACTCCGACGCCGACTCCAACTCCGACTCGGACTCCAACTCCTAGTCGACTCCAACTGGAGTCCACAAGGAGTGGAAGCCAGTCGGTTTTGGTGCTCGTCATGTCTTGGAACGAATGTTGGCATAAATTAATCTCAAATGCACACAAAACATGGTCCAGAACACAACCGACAGACGGCGAGACAGAGAGACGGAGAGACGGAGATCGTACAGACCCGCCCAGAGACACGACCGACCCCCTCCCTTCCTATGTCCAAGCTCTTCTGCTGTTGATTTTAATTACAATTTACATTGCATTATCACGATGACTATCAAAGGGGGGCAACAATTTCATGCACTTGACCCTCGGGCGATCGCGCGTTGGCCAAATATTACGCATTCGCCGCTTAATTATAGCGTTAAAAAGTGAACACCGATGAAAGTGAAATATCCGAAGCGAACCACCAATATTTGATGGTTTTTTGTCTTTGTTGCTGTTTGTGTCTGGTCGGCCTTGACTTGGTCAAGAGGCTGGCTTTATGTTCTTGCTAAAAACGGGGCTCATAAGCTCATCAAAGCGATTATCTTTTGGCCATCATTCTCGTAGTCGTTCTGGCCATGGATTTGTGTGTGTGTCTACGATCATTTGCTTTTTGTTATTAACTAATTTACATGTTGATTGCAATGGCTAAAACAGTCACGACCAAAAGCAAACACTCGTCTGTTTACTTGCTCAATCAATCTTTGATTTATGTTCTTCGGTTTAACATAAAGATATATATAGACGCGAAACATGGAACACGTGCCTCCGATGATGCATTCCTTTCCAGGCAATTACTCAACTTTTGTTTGGGCCGCACAGCTTTCCCCCATTTTCTCCTTTTGTTCGTTGGCTGAGATTTGTAATCAATTATCATATGGCATGCTCAATCTTGAATGCATTTCAGCCTCGACAGAGGTCGGAACACGCCCCCACAGTGCAATTGAAACGTCCATTAGCTGTCTGTCTGTCTGTCTGGCAATCACACGGGAAAAGAGAAACCCATTTTTGGAGATCTTTAAGCTCTAAAGACCATCAAGATCGATGCCATCTCGCGGGGCTACCACTGCGATGGGTTTCCCACAAGAGAAATACGTTTCCAGGGACTTCAAAGGGTCCTTGTGGACGCCAACGGAAAGCAAACGGAAGCAAACGAATATCTAAACCTGAGAATAGAAGACCTCTTTAAAGGGAAGTCCGATTGCTCTTAGATTCCTCTTCCAGTGGAAGGCTTAGACGATTGTAACTCTATTAGAAGCCTTAAAAGAATGTCGGAATGGAACAAAACTGATAATTGGAATTTAGGAATGAAACAAACTGATGATTGGCATGTCGGACTGATGAGTGGAATGTCGGAATGGCACAAAATTGATAATTGGAATGTGGGAATGGAACACAACTGATAATTGGAATGTGAGAGAAAAAAAGAGTAACCGATGACGAGGGGAAAGCCAACCCATGTTCGAGCTTATACCATTCAGATCCATTAGATCGTTAAAGATGACTTCACTGACCTTGTCTGCCCCTGCCCCTGCCACATAGCGATGATGCCTTGACATTGGCCATCCCACTCCACTCCAAAGTCCATTAGAAAATTCTCCAACTTTAGAGTTATTTTATTGTTTAATAGTTACATCAATCCGGCAAGTCTCGTCCCGTCTGGCAATTAAGTGCCAAGTGCCTCGATAGACAATTACTGGCTGGCGATTGCCTTCCCAAAAACATGTTTAACTTTTGTTCTTCTTTGTGGTTATTGTTGTTGCTAGTTTCAACTATTTTTAGCCATGTCTTAACGCTGTCTGCTGCATGATTGACTATTTGCACAGGCAAATGATGAAAATCTCTTGTTTTTTTTTGATGCTTAAAAGGCAATTAATCAAAGTGAAAGATGCTGCCCCAAAGGATTCAAAGGATTTCCAGCCTTCAGGTGTTCCCCTGTTTATTTGCTCAAAAAAGACTTTTGTTTAATTGGGTCTAAATAAAGATCGCAGGCCTATTGTTGTGGCGGTTTTGACGTTGGAATTGTTGGAATATGTCCCTAACTAAAAGAAGACCCATTCAAATGGGGACTTCTTTGTTTTCTATGAGTTTTTGATACTTTTTTGTAGGTATATTCCATTCTATAATCCATTACTGTGGCACGGCTTATCGTTTTCCGACCAATCTCTTATTATTTATTCATTTCTGGGCTAGTTGTTGACCCATTGGCTTGCCTGTATTTCTGGCCAATTAATTGGTATTTTTGTTTGGTTTTATGGGTCACTGGCACTCTCCTTCCCCTTTCTCCTTCCCCCTTTCTCCTTCCCCTTCGGTCATGTGTCGCTTTGACCCGTTAACCATAATTGAGGATAATAACCAAAAGTTTGGGTCTCCCACCGTATCTTTGACATTAACCTCTGCCTCGGTGCCTGCCCTGCCCCACTGCCTAGCTCCCTGCCTCGCCCGCATAGCTCTCTCACGTAGAGAGCTGCAAATAAAACGTACGAAAAATTTAATTCAATTTAATAAGCGAATATGTGGCGTGCCTTTGGGCCAGATGTGTGCCTTCCCTTTCCACTCTTGACGACGCACTCGTGCATGCCGCGCCTCCCCTTTTCTCTCTGTGTAGTCATGCGTGCCGCTAAGTGTCTGCCTCCAGGAGGAGCTCCTCCAAAGAGTTGAGAGAGTAAGAGGTGGCCTGCTCTGCGGCTCTGCGGCTACGCGGCTCTCTGGCCAAATGTGAAAATAATCGTAAAAGGCAATTAGCGCCAAATAGCTTTGACACTCATTCAAGTCAGTTGGCCATGTAGGTTACACGGCTCTAACTCGGGCTCTGTCTCTGCCCCTGCCTCTGGCTTTGCCCCTACCTCTGGCTTTGCTCTTGTTTTTGGCCAATTTACCTTGATATGCACACAATTTGGTTTCTTTTTTGTTGTTGTTTTAATAATAAGATGTGGGTCAGGTCTGTGTGGTTTATGGCCAGGTATCGGATGCGGATTCAAGAGGCCCAGAACACCAGCTTTGGCCCCTAAGAGGCCTCCCTAAAAACTATATTTGCATGGAAAATTGCACAAAGACAAGAACTTTTCATCAGTCCATCAATCAAGGCCCCAGCCACCTCCCCCCCTCCACCCCTCCCCCCCTTTTGTATGGAGTAATCTTTTGAATATTTCATACCCGTTTCGATGGAGGGTCTCGGCTTTGATTGCGACCCAACTTGAACCTGAGTCATGCGCCACGACTGCCGCCTCCGGCTGCTGCTGCTGCTGCTGCTGGGGCACCTTCAACAGTGTCATAGTCATGCAACAAAATTGGGCCTGTTCCGTTTTGCTGTGTCGTGGCTCCATGTGTGCAGCGGCGGCGGCAGCGGCGGCACACCTGGGCACCCAACAATCGCTGGCAATGACATGGTCGATGCCAGAGCCTGGATAACCGATTACTCAATCCGCGATACCCCCCCTCACACCCCTCACACCCCCCTAGAGAGCAAACAAAAACAAAGGCTTGTAAAAATTGATAGCGTCCGGTGAATGATTTTTTTTCGTTTGTTTTTTCCTGCTATTGATTTTGATTTTTGATTTTTATTGAAATGTTTTCGTTGTTTTTTGCCCAGAGACCCAGGGCTGACATATTTATGGCTGCTGGCCGCCGCATCCTCTGCCTCCTGCCCGCCCGGAAAGTTGCATTTGAATGCATGGCATAAATCACGAGGTGCGCCCCACAAGGCCCCAACAACAACAACAACAACAGCACACCTTTTAACACATTTTTTGACCATTTTCGGGTAATGAATGGATGTCAAGAGCCTTAGTCCTGAACTGAACCCCTCGACCACTGGCACGAAATGCCTAAATAAATTAATTCTCGTGTCTGTCTGCCTTCCTGGGCCCCCCTCGCCCATTAATTATCAAGGAAGGAAGCAGGAACAAAATAAACACAATTTATAACGATGATAATCTGATTCATTTGGGATTGAAACTAGCCCAGGAACCCTCTTGAAATGAGAGAAAAAGGGGATTTTAAGGAGCATTTCGGTGTGCCGAGTGGTCAAAAAACCCACAAAATCTGTCTCTAAACATTCGCCATTATTGTATTTACTTGGGGAATATTTTTAAAGAAAAGCTAGCAAATATAAAGCCATCCAATGGGGGACATGGGGGAGAAATTACAGAATTTACTTTAATATTCCATAAAAAACACCTTTTTTTAGGCAGCCACAAAACACTTTCATACAAATTCTAAGACCTTTATAACACTCATCTTTTTTATTATTTTTTATATTTTAATTAAAATGCTATTTTTATACAATTTTTCTTGTATTATAATTTTTTTAAATCATTGTAATTTTTCTTAACACTTTTATACAAATTCTTCCACCTTGATGACATGCATCTTTTTTATATTTTTTTTATTATAATTTTTTTTTCTATTAAAATATTTTTTATTATACTTTTTTTATATTTATTATTTTTAAATTATTGCAATTTTTTATTATTTGTATCTGTGATATTATTTTATAAGCAAGAATACAAAATTCAATCCTAATTATAAAAAAAAAAATCAAATATTTCATTATTTATACAATATTGTATTGATATTTAAAAATATTGATAGAAAAAAAAACCCAGAAAATATAAAGCCATGGGGGATCTATGTTTTCCCACCCAGAAATACCTTTAATATTTCCCGAAAAAAAAACCCTTTTTTAGAGAGCCACCAAAAGCCGCCTTTCCTCTGTCGAAAGTACCCGCATAGTGCAGGGTATTTAAAAATATGGATTCGTATACATTTGACAACTTCTATATGGGCGTCTTGGGGGCCCCAATATAGGCGTATAAATCAATGGCAATGTCGACTGGCGGGCAGGGTGGAGGGGGGGTGGGGAAATACACGTATATTGCCTTTTGGGTTGACAATTCACGCGAAAACTATGTTTCAACCGGCGAACCCAACGAATTTATGTTTTTTTATTTTTCAGCCACACACACACACACACGGGGCACACACACACACTGGCATGGACTGGACACCCACCTGGGTGGAAAATGTTTATGGCCAGGCTAAGGCCCAGACACCAGGCTGGCAGCAAATAATGAAAATGTTTTCCATTTCGATTGGCAATTTCCGCAATTTTCAAACGTGGCTGCCGTTGTTGCCTCTGGGCTCCTGCGGTGGCTGTGGCATGGCATGGCGTTGCATGAAATTATTGAAATTGACTGCTCAAATATGTCGCACACACAGGCTCCCATACGGTGGCTCCTTTCGAACCGTTTCCATTTCCATTTCATTTGCTGCCTCGTATTTGTGGTCTGCTGCTGCTGCCTTTTTTCCATGGGAATGGCATGCGGTTGAACGACAAAGAAAGTTGATATTAGAAATAGCTCGAAGGGAGGGACTGGACTCTGGAAATTCCAGAACTTAAAACAGCTTTGCCACTGCCACTGCCCCTGGTTGTTCCCGGGGAGAATCCACTGCTTGCTTGGGCGAGAGTGCTGGCTTCGGCTTACTCATGCCCGACTGCTTGCTCCTGCCTGATTGTTCGTCTCTGACTGACTGCTTGCCCCTGGCTGAGTGCTTTCACCTGCCTACTGCTTTCTCATTCTTCTCTGCTTGCCCCTGACTGCTTGATCCTTCCTGACTGCTTGCTCCTGCCTGATTGTTCGCCTCTGCCTTTCTGGTTGACCCTGTCTACTGCTTTCTCCTTCCTCCCTGCTTGCCCCTACCAAAGTGCTTACTCCTACCCGACTGCTTGCTCCTGCCCGTTTGTTCGCCCCTTCCGACTGCTTGCTCCTTCCCAACTGTTTTCCCCTGCCCGACTGCTTACTCCTGCCAACTGCTTGCTCCATCTTCTACTCTCGCGGCTCTATGGAATGTGGCAATTATGTCTGTGGTCTGCTTATGGCAGCGCTACTCTTGAGGGTGTGGAGGGTGCTCATAAGGGCGGCGGTTTCCTTTCGCCATCTTATTATCGCCCGTTAAGCATTTATTCCGCTTTAATTAATTTTCCTCTTTGGCTTGTGTGCATGTGGCATGTGTGGATCGTATTGATGAGCGGTTGCCGTGGTACTGCCTCTGAATATGGCATCGGTTGCATCCTTGGATGCCACCACTACCGCTGTCACGTTTGCCAGTCCCTCCTACGCAGCCTTCGATGCGGTTTCCTGCTGCCCTCCTGCCTCCTGTCTCTGCCTCCTGTCCCTGCCCCTGCCTCTGCCTACTGCCTCTGCCTCCTCCCTCTGTTGCCTCTCCACAGTTAATGAGCGTTACATATGTAGGAGCTCCGACAACACAAGACGCAAAACTCCAGCCAAAAACCCAGCATCATTCAACTGCTGGAAAGCCTAAAAACCACAAAAGACAGCAACAGACGAGAGACAGAGAGAGGAAAGATGTGGAAAGGTGGGGAGAGAGACTGATATTGTGGCAGAAAATGGCCGCCAGGCTTGTGAAATTTCTTAGCCGTTCCCCTTGCCCCGTGCCCCGTCATCGCCGTCGTCGCCGCCGTTGTCTGTCTGTCTGCGGCTAAATTGAACAATGCCACTCAAAAAGTTAAAGTTCTGTGGGTCAGTAGAATTTTCTCAGGCCGCAATCAGCGCAAGAGTGGCCGACTGAGTCGACCGACTGGCCACCGGCTTCATATCCATGCCCCAAGTGGAATACGCATGCGCGCAGGCCCAGACGGGGGGGGAGGAGGGGAGGAGGGGAGCATCCATGTGTGTGTGTGTGTGTGTGCTACTAATGAAACCATAAAAATCAACCGCAGACTGAGAGAAGAAAAGAGATGAGATGAGAAGAGATGTGCCTCTGTCTTGTGCCCCCGATGCCCCTGTTGCCCCTGTTCCTCCTCTTCCCCCTGTGCCCCTGTGTCCCGTGCATGTCTTGTATACCCTAGCAGAGGGTATGACGATTGGTAGAGGATCTCCTCTCCTCATTCGCAACGCTTCTGCAGAGTGTCGGCCTTCTCTGGCTTCTTGTTGCTGTTTTGAACGGGGTGTGGGGTGGGGGGGGGGGGGGGGGGGGGGGGGGGGGGACCCGGCTCTGCTCCGGCTCTGTTCGGGTCAGAATGTATGGGTAATTTGAGTATGGGGCCGGGGCCGGGGCCAGGGCCTTAATGCTGACCACAAAATGACTTACACGAGAAGAAGTTGCATGCAAATAATTACCCCAAAAGGAAACAGAAACAGAAACAGTAACAGATACAGATACAGATACAATGCCGTGGCACATGGGGTTTCTGGCACTGAGATTGAATATTTCCTGCGTGTCGTCTGTCATCCAAAAAAGTGAAATCTGTCGCTCTTCGCTCTTCGCTCTGTTGAAACGAGTAATTAAGCCTAATTAGAGTGTACAACTATGAGAACTATGCTTCGTTGACAGCGGCACGACCTCCCACATCGAGTGGCAGACAGATAGCCCCCCCCCCCCCCCCCCCCCCCCCCCCCCCCCCCCACCCACCTCCGTGCCGTCCCGGATATGAAATGAGGCTAATATGTGTACTTCGTACTCCCCACAGCCCCCCTCCATAGCCTCATTTTCACTTTTTTGTTGGTGCTGTCACCCGTTCTGGGGGCTTAACTTTTGCTTTCTTTGGCTTCGGTTTGCGGTGACATAATTTTTGTGGCACTGCAGCTCTCGGGCCGCCACTGAAGGGGGGTCACAAAGGATCAGCAGGGCGGGGCCCTTGCCCTTCGAATTCCCTCAGATTCTTAGTCTGCATCAAGGGCACGTCCAACACTTGGCTTCCCTCTCTCGCTCCCACTCTCTCTGAGGTCCGTCCAAGAGGTCCCTGTCCTCAGGTTGGGGCTGGGGCTGGGGCCTGCCACATCAATGGATAATTTACAAGTCACGTGTGTGTATGAAATTGAAACAAAATGCGCATAAATTTCTGCCAAGAAGCGAACGTCAAGACAGGCATCCTGGAGGCACAACTCCGCTGTGCCGCTGTGCCTCTGTGCCCCTCCCCATTCCCCATTGCCATTCTCGGCCGGAGGGGCTTGTCTACGGCCCAGGCATTTAATATTAATGAGTTATAGCACATGGCCTGGTCTATATGTTTGACGATGCGCCTCTCGTGTGTCCCCCTGCCCCGTGCCCCTGCCCCCGTGCCCCCTGCTCAAGTGGGAGCAGCACAAACTGACAGACTGACTGCTCGACTAACTCTTGGCCATTAAAGGATGCTGTCTCCTTGGGGGCTCTCGTTTCGTATCGTTTCGTTTCGATTTCCATTCCTGATCCATAACATCCACACCCGGGAGGCACTGCGGCGAGTCATTTCCGTGACATACTTCGAACTTTTGTAACTTTTACTCTTTGGATTCTTTGGCTGGCAGAGGCCTCGGGCAGCGGATGGCATTAAACCAGAAATCGTGTATTAATCGGCTGCCCATTTCAGATGGAAGTAAACTTGTGTGGCAACCCTCGCTGCCGCCTCCCCCCGCCCGACGCCCGTCTCCCGTTTGGCGACAACTGGCAGACATGTCAGGCCAGAGCCAGCGAGTGGCTTTGGCCATGGCTAAGAGTCGTTGCAGGTTTGTCAAGTCCGACTGCAGTTCAGCAGTTTGTCAGACAGGCAGAGAGAGGGACAGAGACAGAGACAGAGACAGAGAGGGGGGGCGACAGAGACAGAGAGGGGGGGAGACAGAGACAGAGAGGGGGGGAGACACAGACAGAGAGAGGCAGATAAGCGACAGGCAGCCGCAGCGACGACGTAATTGACACAATTTGAATTTATATATTTTCAATGCGACAAAATTCCAAGCCACTCCGTGCCACTGCAAGCCACTGCAAGCCCCTTCAAGCGGTGGCAAGGTGACTAAGACATACACAAAACGATCCTGCCTGTCCTTCGAGGCACTACACCCAAAGAAAGGCCTTTCTTTTCACCAGAAAAAACAATGAACGCCCCCCCGCCTCGCGAAAGATGAGCCAAAGGGCAGTGTGTCAGATACAGATACAGAGATACAGATACAGCTATCGATTACAGATACAGAGATACATCTACAGAACATGCAAATGCGGCGTGAAGCCCATTAATGGTGCAAGTTAATTTCCCCTTTTCTTCTTTTTCGAACAATTGAATTGTAACGCTTCAATTTCGGCGAGCCATGGGGCTAATGGAGCCAATGGAGCCATGCGGCAGAATAGAAAGGTGTTAAATTGGCAACAGCAAGAAACCCATCAAATGGTCGCTCGGAGTGGGCGTGTGCGTGGGCGTGCCACTCACTCCCCGAAAGCCAAGGAAAAGAAAAAGGTCATTCACTTGTGGTCGCTGCAAAGGCAAATGCTATCGATTCCCCGGCACCCCAGGGGTGACCCCTCTCTGCCCAGCGGTTGGCCCCTCTGTGTGTGATGTGCCCCCTGTGCCCCACCCTGTTGGACCCTCTATCCATCCTCTGTTTGACCCCCATCAATCCTCTCTCTGTCTATCCATCTATTTATATGTATCTGTATCTGTATCTGTCACTCGATTGTCCAGTGAAAGTGTCATGTGGATCAACGGGCACTAATTGTGGCAACAATCGCTGGAGTGCCCCTTGCCGCATGGACAAAAGCATATTCATTGAACTACTTTTGTTTGATTGATTGATTGATTGATGGCTATGCACGCTTTAATTTCTTTAAATTTATTCTATTTCGTTGGAGGAATTTTTAATTTTCTATTTTTTATTTATTTTTTATTTTATTTCTTTGTTTCCCTTTGTTTATTTCCCCAAAACGTGCCCCAAATGTGCAGATTTTATTCAAACGAACGGTCTATCATTTTGCCACATGCCACACACATACACATGCACGCTTTGGCACCTCCTGTGTGTGTGTTTGTGTTTGTTTTTCAATTGTTTTCTGGGTTTTCGTTTATTTTCTGTTTTTCGATTGTTATTTATGCGCATTTTTGGGCCTGTTATTTTTTAATCACATGCCCCTCCTTCCTGCTGCCTCTGTTCATCCCCATCTGGGTGTGCACACCCCACCCCACCCCCCGCCAACTCATTTTTGTGTTTATTTTTAATGAATATATTTTTTGCACCCTTGATGGCCCTCTCTTCCCCTCTTCCTCTCTGGTGTTTTTTTTTGCTATTTTAAATCACATATTAATCAATGCTGCTTCGATCTGTATCTGTATCTTTGCCGAGCGCGACCTAGTTAACAATTAAAATTGTGGCAGCCAAAACACACACCGCTGGCCGGCCGCCTGTTTGATGTTTCCGCTTTTCGGTTGTGGGATACTCTTTCCCAGGGAATGGAGTATTTCCCACGGCACACAGTGGGCGACAGGGGGCTCCAAAGCTGGCAGAGGGTGGGGGAAGGGGGGGGGGGGGACTCCTTAGTGCAGGAGTGCCCCAGTGATGGCCAATTTCTGTTCGTATTCCATGAATATTTTTGTATTTATTTGTATACAAAAAAATAAATATAAATAATAAACAAAATAAAAACAAAAAATAATAAAAAAATTATAAATAAAAAAGAACAATAAAAAAAATAAATAAACACAAAATAAACCAATATATAACAAAAAATATAAATAAATAAAAACATAAAAAATACAATTATTAAAATAAATAAATAAATTAAAAATAAATAAAAATATTAAATAAAAAATAATAATAATAATAAATAATGAATAAAAAAAAAATAAAACAATTTTTAAAAAATTTTTTAATAAAAACATACAAAAAAATAAAAGTATTAAAATAAATAAATTAATTAAAAATAGATAAATACAAAAAAATATATTTAAAAAAAAATAAATACTGAATAAATAAAAAAAGTAAATAGATAAAAAATAAACCAATTTATACAAAAAAAAGATAAATAAAAACATAAAAAAATACAAGTATTAAAATAAATAAATTAATTTAAAATAAATAAATAACAAAAAAAAAAAAAAACAAAAATTATAGAAAAAATCTTGTTTTACCGCATATCCTTTTGAAAAATCTCTGTAACTGAATTTTTCCCTTGACTGTTTTTTAAGTCGCTTCATATTTCATATAAGTATTTTGTTCAGTGATTTATTTTTATTCCTAAAAAATTGTACCTACTGCAATCCCCGCCAACAATCGCCCTGAGAGTGTATCTTTATCCGCGACTTTGTATCTTTTTGTGTCTGTTTTTTGGGGGGCTCCCTTGCGACTAATGAAATGCTATTAAAAATTAATATTTAATATGTGAAACGAGCTGTGCGGCTCGGGGCGTTGGCTGCAGCGACTACAGCGACTACGTTTTGGCTGAGCTCTGGCCTAATTATAGCCGCCAGCTCTGGGCCTTGATTAATGGCAGACAATTGATTTAGACACCATTATTTTCTGCTCGAGAGTAGGTCAGGTGGCGGGGCCACTCAAGGGGCCGTATCTCGATGCATCGTAGAGCTTCCTGCCACCGAGTGACACACTGTGGTGCCTCTTGGTGCTACACCTTCTCCTGCTACTCCTTCTCTTTAGCATATAAATCGAGGAGCTCCTTAGTCAATCAGTCTTTTAACTCCACAGCTCCACAGTTCTTCTGCTGCTCCTCTGGTCCTCCTCTGGTCCTCCTCTACTCCTCCGCACCTCCTCCGCATCTCCGATTGTAATAAAGACATGGCAATCGAGCGGTGAACAGCGATCGGCGTGCAACGCCCGCGCCATGTCAGTCCGATGTCAACGTTTTTGACGACTCCGAAAACCAATCAACTCTCAAACTAAATCAAAAATCATAAAATATTCCCGCAGAGGCGGTGTGCACTCGGTGGATGGCACACATGAGGAGGCATGCAGCTGACAGCAGCCTGAGGGGGAGTTTAAAGGAGCGACTGTATCGATGACGGGCTCATTGGGGAAGGGGGGTGGTGTAGGGAGGGGGACCAAGCACAGCCTCTGCCTCTTTTGCCTTTTATAAATAAAATTTGCATAAATTTAATAAACCCTCGAAGACCACAAAAGGCGCAGAGATATCGAAAATGGGAAAGAGATGAAGAGACACAGAGAGAGAGAGAGAGAGAGAGAGAGAGACGCACTTGTTGGAGGAAAGGAGATTCTGTGATTTACCGATATAAGCCACAGGCAGCCGTTGAAGCGGGTTTTTGTCGCCAAAAAAAAACAAAAAAACCGGAAAGAAAACCTAAAGAAAACTCTTTAACAGGGAGGAAAATCTAGGAAAATTCTAGGGGAGTTTCAGATTTCTTGGAAGAATCGAAAGCTATGGCCGGTGACCTTTCCTGGAGCAATCTCCACGGCTCTCTACAGATATATCTGTGGCAAAAGTGCAGACTCCATAAGGCAGGAAACCTCCGTTGTCTCACCCAAAGACCCATAAATAACAAAAAACCAAAGCGTTGCCCAGTCGGAGTCAGTGGCACAAATAATGATGTGACATGTGGACCCGGTAGTGCATCAGAAGAGGAGCACTGGAGGAGGAGAAGAGGAGCAGAAGAAGTCCAAAGGAGGAGCAGCAGAAGAGCAGTCGAGGAGCAGAAGAGGAGCAGTCGAGGAGCAGAAGAGGAGCAGCAGTAGAGGCTCAAAAGAGGAGCAGCAGAGGAGCCATCGAGGAGCATCACCAGAGGAGCCCCAGAAAACCTGCGCTTCCTCTCCAGGGCAATCTCTACGCCAGGCCCACAGTCTCATCATCATTTCTGCACGCATAAATCGATTGCAGCTTGTTAGTTGTGTGCCCCCCCTCCCCCTCCCCCCAAAAAAAATGACAATGGAGCCCCAGCGGATGCTCTTTTGCATATGGAAAGATGAATGATGAATGCTCTTTGCTGGCTCCGGGATCTGGGCTCTGGGCCCGGGCCACTTCCTGGTCTAGTCAACTGGCGGCAGCCACACAAATTAATGTCAAAGTCAAAATGAAAATGGCATGTGGCAAGCGAGCCCAAGGCAGCCGGCAGACGGCAGACGGCAGCCTGCGGCATGCAACTTGCTCACAAATCGCGCCATAAATTTCCAGTGAGCGCGCAACAAACGGCTAAAAGGAGAAAAATGACAGAAATGCGTTTATTGACCAAATGTGCAACATACTCATCGATTACACGAGGCCGGTGCCGGGGGCGGGGGCAGGGGCAGGGGCAGGGGGACTGCCTTGACCATAGGCCCGTGTTGCCTTTTGGGAAAACTCCACACAGACACACACCGCGTATACGTAATATGTGGCAGCCGGTGCTGCGTGTGCCACAGATACTGCCGCAAATTATTTGTAAAAATTTTCCCTGCTATTTGGCAAGAGTGTTGCGGGTTTTAGCGGGTTTTCAGACCTCCTCCAATTACTGTCCAATTATGGCCGAAAAATGCCAAAAGATTTCTTCGGAAAGTTTTTCCCTCCCTAAAATCTGTCTCGCTTTTGTCTTTTGTGTTTTTCTCCTCAATTATTAAAACATTTATTCGAGTATTTTCTTAGCTCAGATTCTCTGGCGGTAGTGCCAAAAACGGGTATATCTCTGGTCTGTGGAACCCTGATCCCTGGTCCCTGGTCCCCGGTCTGTGGCTCAGGCTATTTCTGTGACTGCCAAGCGCTAAATGTGTGTTACTTCCGAGCGTCGTGTCGTGCGGCAGCAACAGCAACAGCCTCGGGGGCCCCCAGTGACAGGGTACAAGACATGGGGCAGGGGCAGGGGGCAGGCTCTGGCTCTGGCTCTGTCTCTGTCTCTGTGTTTGAGGCAGAGCCAGCAGGCGACTCTAATGCATGATTTATAGTAAAATATTTATTTTTACTGTTAAGTATATGCCACAGTCGGTAGTCAGCGAGTGGGGCACGGGGCACGGGGCACTGGGGGGGTCGCATCTCTTGGGGTGGGTGCCCGCTGCTGCCACATACGGAATGGGACAGGTTGCCACAGCCACTGCCACTGCCACTGATGTGTGCCTCGCTGTGGCAAGTACCACTGTCATTGTTTGTGGCCTTATCAGCGTGCATGCAAAAGGAATGGGACGACGACGACGACGACGACGACGAGTTCTAACTGTTTTCTGCTCTGTAGATGGCAGCTTGTTAGCCGGGGGATTCCCGCTAATGTCACTCATACGACACGTTGCCAGCACACACACACACACACAGGCACAGGCACGGGCACAGCGAAATATGAATGCCCGAAAACTCTGGCTCATATAAATCAGAATGCTATCAGCTGATGACCCCATTTCCCGGGCAGAGTGCCCCTCGATTTGGCTCCATGGCTTTTCAATAAAGCGTGTCAGGCATAAATCATTCAACTTATCTCAATCTCAACAAAGGGAGGCGGCCGGAGAGGCTAGGGGCCGCGATAAGGATCGCGCATCCCTACTCTATTGATTTTGCATAGGTCTAGGGTCTGTCGAGGGGGGCTGGGGGGTTGCTGGGCCTTCAACAAAAGTGTCGTAAATCTTGACACAGTCGGAAAGAAGAATGCCACACGGAGAGGAAAGCCCTGCCACAGAGCTGCTGCATCGATACACGCCACTAATGCACGTAATGCCCCGCCACTCGAATTGTTAACAATTGGTACTCGTGGCAGTGGCAAAACCCCTCCCCCCGCCACCCCCCTTCCAGGCCAGCCACCAAGTTCGAGTGTGCGGACGTGTGGCAGGCACAAGGAATGCCACAAAGCAAAGATCCTTGCGGCAGCAGGCCCTTGATATATGTATGAAACATTGATGGAGACCCTACCATCGACCCTGTCCATGTAGAGGGGACTTCCTGCCCCATCCATCAGAGGTGGCGGGTGGAGGGGGGTTGAAGATTAATGACAAACAGAAATTTGCGCTCAATGTCGCATTAATTGAGGCAATGAGCGCTTAAATAAATACACAAAAAAACCACAAAAAAACAAAGACAATGACAGGCCAGGTGCCAAGGTTGCTTACAGGGGGGGGTAGGTGGCAGGGGGGAAGAGCTTAAGCCATCGCGAGGCGCCCCAAAGAAAAGGCGCCCAGGAGATGCCCTTTAAAGACACATATCTGCCCCCCTCCCCAAGGGTCAGAGTTGACACTTGACCCCCCCCCCCCCCCCCCCCCTCGCCACTGCCCCTGCCACATTTGGCGCGTGTGACGCGAGGCGTTGGCCGGGATTAAGTGTGGCCAAAATCGGTTAGCGGTTTGGTCAGCCGCCGCTCCAGGCTGCCACACACTCGTAGCCCCGCCCGCCCCCTACCCCCCCCCCCCCCCTGCCCGCAGCACGGCCCCAAACACACCCAATTTGGCTTACGGGGGCCTCTGACGCTGTCTATTAGCCGGGTTATGGGCAAATTACGGGAGCGCCAAGCACCACAGAGAAACCTATGACGGAATGGTCGGAGCAAAAAAGAAACTAATTGCACCGCAAAGCTGGTTATTGGTGCCCCATGCTCTGTGGCAGCGGCTGATGGCCTGGCCCGATGGCTGGCCCGATGCGATGATGGTGGTGGTTTATGGCTGCAGAGTGCGGCCTACGCGGCCTGCGGTCGTTGTTTAATATGCAACAAATCAACGCGCAAATTGTGGCATAAAATATTTACATTTGGCCCCACTGCCTGCGGGGCAGCCGCAGCCGCAGCCCCCACGTCCCTCCGCCCCCCTCGCCAGGTAGGTCCCACTCCCTGGCTGTACTTTAAGCTTTAATTTTGCTGGAAATTCGATTTAGTTTTCCAAAGAGCTCCAGACCAGAGCCTTCCTGTGGCATCCCCTTCTCCCACTGCTTACCCCCCGCCCCCTTTTCTCTCTCTTATCAGCCCTGCCTCTGGTTTTGTTTATTGCGTTTAATTTGCGCATTGTTTGTGCGGCTTTCGGGGATAATTGCAGGCATCAGTGGCACCCACACACACCGCAGTGAGTGGCAGTGGCCAACCGCAGTGGCTGTGGCAGTTGCATCACTGGACAGACAATCAGATTGCCACAGACGACTCCTGGTAGCGGAGCCACTGCTACCAAATCGTTCACTTGGCTTTCATTAAGTTTGTATAATCTAAGCCAACGCTTTCGATTTGTTTGCTTTGGGTCCAGGGTATAGCTGCTTCGACCCCTTGAAAGGAGTGTTTTTCTTTGGGATTTTTGTGCCCTGCCCAGGCCGAGTGTGTGATTAATCTCCCACCATGCCACAGCCACGCCGTGGAGCGTAGAACCCAAAAACAAAAACAAAAACAAAGCCAAAGAAATGATTTCCCACTGTTATTGATGATGTGTTGATTAGGTTCTGACAAAAGCCCCGCCATCCTCCATCGCGGTCATGTGAACCAGCAATCAAAATACAGAATTTCACTTTGAACTCGTGCCGCTTTCGGGGGGACTAAAGGGGCGTGCGGAGTCTGACGCCCTGCTGTGGGGGTGGGACGTAGTGCAGCGTGCCTCAGTGCCTCAGTGCCTGTGCGGTCATAATCAAAATTTGGGTCATGTTTGCCCATGTTGCCAAAAGCCGTGGCAAGAAACCCTAAACCGAAATCATGCAAAGCAGCGTGTGTTTAATGAATTGCCATCCATTCCCTCCATATGTGGATGGTGGATGGTGGACGGTGGATGGTGGACGGTGGATGGTGGACGGTGGCTGGGAGACCCTGTCCATGTCCAGGTGTGTTGCAAGGCCCCACTGCTGGCCACTGCAGCCACTGGGCCGCTTTTGTAATGACCAATTGCCGCCGTGGCTGGAATTACGCAAAGCGTCCATCGACTGTCTGTCAATTTCTGGATATTTATGGAACATAAATCCCAGCTGAAGGGTCAGACACACACACAGCTAATTGGAGGGGGTTTTTTCTTGGGTCTTGGGGGGTCGGTGAGTCAGAATTGTGGGGAAAAGGCCCGAGCTCTGGATTCTCTTGACTTCTGCATAGACCTGTTCTTTAAGTATTGTCTGTGGAGCTCCAGAAACCTACCTAATAATACTCTTAGTGATGGAGTTTACTTCCTAGGCTATTTCTAGGCTATTATGTTGTCCAGCCAACGACCTTTGATTTACCCTGAATCAAATATAATTAAATTTGAATACAAACTAAACTTCCGTAACGGCCCTCTTGTTAGAGAAGCGAATGATCTTTGGGCTCTTGTAATTTCATGGCAGAATTCCTCAATAAATTGATATGTCTATGGGGGAGGGGGCGGGCCACGCCTCCTTTGCCCGTCAGTTCAGAGTCGACTAATGGCCTGGCCAATTGTCGCAAATTAGTGGAGGCCAGATCCACACGCACGGGCAGAGCGAGCGAGCGAGCAGCGAGCAGGTGAAGTCGAGACAAGAACGGACAAGTCGAGACAAGAACGGACAAGACAAACACCTAAAGCCAAAGCACATGAGCAGCCAAGCTAACGGTACTCCCAACAGAAACACACAAGAACGCACACTAATCAAAGAAGGGAGAGCATAGCCAGAGGGAGCACACAAATCAAAGCAGGTAGAGCACATCCAGAGAGAGAGAGCACACACATCAAAGCAGGGAGAGCACACACATCAAAGCTAGCCAGAGGGAGAGAGCACACAAATCAAAGCACACAAGTAAAGCAAGAGAGTAGAACCGCAAGAAGAATCCGACGCGAGCGAGTGAGAGAGAGTCAGCAGATAAGCAGTTCAAGGCAGAACAGCAGAGAGAAGCATCAGCAGCAGCAGCAGCCCGAGCAGAAGAGCGAAAGAACAGCTACAAGCGTATGAAAAAAAGTTTACTGCTACAATTGGCAAATTGAAAATTGCTCGCTGGTGGCGGCAGGCGCTGGAATTGGAAGCTCAAGCTGAGGTTGAGGCTGAGGCTGAGGCTGAGTCTGAGTCTCTGTCTGGTGTATATTGAACCCAGGCCAAGGCGGAAGCTTTGCTCAGACCCTGAGCAGGCCCCGTCCCGAAACCGCCAAGATGCGTTCCGTCTGGCGCGATAAGCTGACATCCACAACGTGCCACAGACGATGATGCACACACCAGACATAGACGTTTCAATTTCAAAGCCAGTCAGAGCGGTGCAACAAGCGGATACCCTGCAGACCGCTGCACACCACTTGAGAGAAAGAATTTCACATTAAAACCGACATACCCCTCGAGGCCCTACACAAATGCCAGGGTGTATACAAAAACAAAACGGTTTTGGCCAGGCCAATCTTCGAGGCAGACATTTTAATGAAGCCGCCGTCAGGCAGCATTTGAGGCGGCCTCCTGCCTTCGGCCCGTGTAACGGTGCCAAGTCCACGCACTGTCTGCGGCCGAAACGAATGACTTAAGCGCCGAACCTGATGAGCCTCACTAATGCGTAAGAGCCAAGATTACCTAAGACCCAAGACCCATTAGACGGAGAATATACATGCTATGCTATGTACTTTTGTCACTTTCGACTTTCGCTACCATCTACCATTTTCCCCCCTCATCTGCGGCAGTTCTTGACCCGTTTCTGGGGCTACACCCACGCCCCATAGCCGAGAGTCGGCTGGGGTGCTCTATAATTAAAAAAGACACGAAATGAAATGAAATCTTGTCTTCCAGCGACCACTTGATGCGGAATACGCGCACTTGATTGAAAGGGAGGGACAGAGAGACAGAGAGACAGAGAGAGAGAGAGAGACCTGCTGCTGGGGGTCGGGCCTTGTGTCTGTTTAGGCGTTAATTATGGGTTCTGGCAAATTACAGGCCGCCTCATGAGATGCACTTTCTCTTTGCCGAAAAAGTGAGTCGCCAGATTCCGATGAAACGCGAGCGAGGGCGTCTGCTGCTGTTTTGGAGGGATTTCTTACCTTTTGTTATGTCTTCTAATTGCTTCCAGAACAGGCCGATCACATTACCTCTGCAAAAGAAAGGGGGGGATGGTGAAAACGGTACGTCGTACATTGAGTGGCCAAAAGAGAAATGCAAATTAGTTTATGAAAATACTCGAAAATACAATAACCCCCAGAAATGGCCAAAACTCTTGAAAAGACTCTTCAAAATCGCCTTTGCCTTCAGCTACAAATTGACATTGTTTGGAGGAATAAATGTGTTTTATTTATGGACTGGAACACGTGTCCGACATTTGTTCAACCATTTTGCAGTTCTTTAACTGGCTTTGATATTTCTTTTGATTTATTGCCTGCAATTGTCGCACTGCCACTCGTAAAAGTGAGTAAAAGTTTCCCTCCCGGGGGGCTTAATTTTTGTACACTTTTGCTTTCGAAACTTTCAGTTTGGTGACTTAATTTCTTCGGGGCTCTAATGAAATCGAACTGCCGCCCCGCACAATGGCCAATTGGCCGGGCCAAAACGCCCATTGTCAGACGGCTTCGGCTTGCCAAAGAAATTATCAAGTGCACTTTTACTTTCATTGTTGGCGGTGGGGCAGGAGGTGGAGAAGTGCTAACGAACATTTTATGGCCGCCTTCGAACACAATTTTCCCTCGAGTTTCGGTTATTTTCCTTTTAGCATTGGCTAATGAGCCGTACATTCCGTTTACAAAGAGCTTCAGTCAGTCTCTGAGCCGTTTCGTTGGAAATTACCAAACAATTTGTGCCCCGCTTCGATTTGTATGGGAAAATGTTTTCTTTTTCGGTTGAAATGAAACGAAATGACTCTGGGGTCATCTTTTGCTTATATAAAGAGATTCCCCCCGCAACAAAAACAATGGCCATAATGGTTGTCAAACTAAATCAAATGGTGTTGGTCTTTATTGAAACTTAATTCAATGCTAAGCAAAGCAGAAACAAAACGAATTGGTTTTTAATTTTGTGGATTTTGCAATATTCCCAAAGAAATACCCGCCAAGAAAACATTACAAAAGGGTGTTAACAGCTGTAGCAGGGCAACGGCGCTGTTAGCAGCCCATTCTAACAGCCTGTTAACGCTGCTGGGTACCAGGCGCTCGCCCTCTGCCTCGCTCTCGGTTTGTTCTGCGTAACAGCTGTAACAGGGCCCACTTTAACAGCCTGTTAGCGCTGCTGTTTATCGCGCGCTCAGTTAACAGTCGCCCTCTGCCCCGCTCTCGGTTTGTTTCGCGTAACAGCTGTAACAGGGCCCATGCTAACAGTCTGTTAACGCGCTCAGTTAACAGCCAGTTGCATCGCCCTCTGCCGCGCTCTCGCTCACGCTCTCTTGGTTCTGTGCGCACGTCGCTCACCGTTAAGCTAGAATCAGTTTCGATTCCATTCGCTTTTCAGACGGCCGACATTTCTTATTTCTCATTTCTTCTAACGACGAGTTCTTGGAGTCTTCGTCCCTTCCCAAAACTAAGAACTACAGCAAATATTTCCCAATTTTTTATGTGTTTTCCTAATGGTTTCTGCTTTTATTATAAAATTTAAATAAAAACAAACCATTTCCTGCAGATAAACCAATCTTTACAAATGTCTGGCTTTATTTATGCATGAATTTCTATTGAAATTCCCATCAGACTCGTAAAAGTAAACGATCATCGAATGGTATCATTATGGTATTTTTATGGTATTTTCTTTGTGTGTTTTGTCAACAAATTGTTGGAGGGGAGAATATTTTCTAGTTTGTGGCGGAGAATCTGTAAGAGAGAGAGATATGTATGTACTTCCCACAATTTCTGTGCAAGTCCGATGTTGTTTCCCACCGTTCCCCATGTGTCTTTGTTCACTGTAGCGTGGCGGAGGCCTTCGGTGTGGGCGTGGCCTGGGCTGCAACTGCAACGAGCTTGCATGCAAAGCCTGGCATTATCTTCGGTCGGAGATCTCAGGCCCGGGCCGCTCTTGGCCATGTTTGCTACTCGAATTGAATAGGCCACAATGGGAGAGAAAAACAAACGTATCAATTAGCAGGAGACAAAAGCCCGAGTCCGAGCTTGAGCCCGAGCCCGAGCCAGAAACCGAAAATCAAACAGAGCAGGCCCCGAAACATTTATATATTAGGAGAGATAGATCTATTTTTTTTTGGGTATTTTCTTAGTCAGTTTTCGATCATGGCCAAAGCGTTTTTCCGCAGCGAGGAAATGGAGCTGTGCCAGCTGCTGCTGCACACGGAGAACGCCTTCGACTGCCTCATGGAGCTGGGCCACCACGGGGGCCTGCAGTTCAACAACGTCTACGACGAGGATTGCCAGCTGAACGGGCTGTACACCAAGAAGGTGTCGCTGTGCAACGAGCTGATCCGCATCACGACCAGTCTGCAGCAGCAGATGGTGGAGCTGCAGATCAAAGTGTACTTCTATCCGGACGTGGACCTGGAGCACCGGCTGCGCGAGCGGGACCTCAAGGAGTACGGCGAGCGGCTGCGGCGGCTGCACGTGGAGACCAGTGCCGTCATGGAGCACTACCAGGCCCTGGATCGTCGCCGCTACCGGATGATCGAGCACCGATACGCGATCAACAAGGCCGACAAGTACTTCGCCAGCGATCAGGGCAGCGAGCTGCTCTACACGGAGAGCACGCTGATGTCCCTGATCAAGGACGCCACCGACGAGGGTCCTGCCCACCGGCAGCTCAACTACATGATCGGCAGCATACGGGCGGACAAGTTCGAGAGCTTCGAGCTGCTGTGCTACCGCCTGTTCGGGTTCAATCTGGTGGTGCGCTTCGCGGAGATCCCCACGCTGATGGTGGACTACTATGGCCACCGGATGGAGAAGGTGCGCAAGTTCTCGCTGCTGCTGCTCACCAACTCGACCCTGATCTGGCCAAAGGTCACCAGGCTCTGTCACGCCTACCACGTGACCATCTACGAGTGCCCCGAGACGAGCACGCTGCGCATGGCGAAGGTCGACGAGCTGAGCTCGGAGATCACCAGCCTGGAGCGGATCCTCGAGGAGTCGCAGCGCATTCGCATACAGATCCTGGAGGTGACCGCCCGGGATCTGTATCTGTTGCGCGTGAATCTGAGCAAGGCCGTGATGGTCTACGATCTGCTGAATCGCCTGCGGCCGGTGGGGGGCCTGCAGCATCACAAGTATCTGCAGGCCGAGTGCTTTGTGCCCGTCTCGGAGCTCGAGGATGTGCGCGGGGCCCTGACGAAGGGAACGCGGATGAAGGGCGGCGCGGATAGGCAGGAGGAGGAGCAGCTAGAGCAGGAGCTCGATCCGGATGATGAGCCGAAACTGAGTCCCCCCAAACAGGGCACCGAGGAGGAGTCGCATGCCCCCGTGCTGCTCAAGAAGAACCGCCAATCCAGCCACATTCCGCCCACCTACTTTCGGCTGAACAAGTTCACGCAGGGATTCCAGAACCTGATCGACTCGTACGGCATCTCGGACTACAGGGAGATCAATCCGGCACCGTACACGATCATCACGTTTCCGTTTCTGTTCGCCGTGATGTTCGGCGACTTTGGCCACGGCATCCTGGTGACCCTGTTCGCCCTCCTGCTGATCTGGAAGGAGAAGAACATCGCGGAGAGCCAGCAGGCCGCCAAGGAGGAGAACGAGATACTCAACATCCTCTTCGCCGGACGCTACATAGTCCTGCTGATGGGCCTGTTCTCCATCTACATGGGCCTGATCTACAACGACGCTCTGTCCAAGTCCCTCAACTTGTTCGGCTCCAGCTGGAGCTGCCGCTACAACTCCTCGACGCTGGACCACATGAGCGGGCAGCTCAATCTGGATCCATCGGATGGCAACTTCTTCTCGGGCGATCCCTATCCCTTTGGCGTCGATCCGGTGTGGAAGGTGTGCGGCGAGGACTCGATCACCACCTTCAACTCGCTTAAAATGAAGCTGGCCATCATCTTGGGCATTGCCCAGATGATGTTCGGCCTCTCGCTGTCGGCCGTCAACTGTCTCATCCTCGACCGGAGGGCAGATCTCTTCCTGGTCGTTGTGCCGCAGTTCATCTTCATGATCTGCCTCTTTTGCTACCTCGTCTTCCTCATCTTCCTCAAGTGGCTGCTGTACGGGGGCCTGAAGAGTGCCCCCTACAACACGGCCTGTGCCCCGTCCGTGCTGATCACCTTCATCGACATGATGCTGATGAAGAACACCCAGCTGGACGATCCGCAGTGCAAAAACGAGATGTTCAAGGGCGAACGTCTGCTCGAGTATGTCCTTGTGTGCGTGGCCTTCCTGGCGGTGCCCGTTCTGCTGGCCGGCAAGCCCATCTATCTGCAGCGGCGCCAGAAGAAGCTGAAGAAGGAGCGCCAGGAGCGCGACATGAGCGAACTGAAGCAGGATGGCCGCGAGACCCTCAATGAGATGCGCTCCTCGCGGCGCTACTCCTTCGACTCCCAGGAGGACGTCGTCAACGAGAGGCGCGCCTCCAAGACGGACCATCCCAGGGCCGACCATGCCGAGGAGTTTGATCTGTCCGAGATCTGGATCCACTCGGGCATACACACCATCGAGACGGTCCTGGGCTCCGTTTCGCACACGGCCTCCTATCTGCGCCTGTGGGCCCTCTCCCTGGCCCACGATCAGCTGTCCCATGTGCTGTGGCACATGGTCCTGAGCAAGGGTCTGAAGAGCAGCTCCCCCCTCTACGTGTCCGTGCCGATGCTGGCCTGCTCCTTCCTGTTCTGGGCCGTGCTCACCGTGGCCATTCTGGTGGGCATGGAGGGGCTGTCCGCCTTCCTGCACACGCTCCGCCTCCACTGGGTGGAGTTCCAGTCGAAGTTCTACAGCGGCTCCGGCGAACCCTTTCGCCCCTTCAAGTTTGCGGCCTCCAGCCAAAGGACCTAGGAGACACTTGGTCTCTCTCTGGGCCACCAATCGCCAGCAAAAGGCCATAAACCAAAGCTAACTTTAAACAATTTCCATTTGTTTGCTTTATGCCACTCCGAAACGACGGCCATTGCCAGCTGCCACTGCCACAACCACTACCACTACCATTACCACTGTTGCAGTTGCCTCTGTTGCTGTGGCAGGCTTCCTTCCTCCGATGCGGGCGCTTTTGGTGTCGTCGACCCTTTAGTGTTGTTGTCTCTGAGCTCCGGTCTGTTGTGGCAGTACACGTACACGTACACGTCCACGTACACGTACTCTGCTGTATTGCTGCTGCTGTTCGTTCTTGTCTCGTAGTTGTTCAGCTTGTTTTCTAGCCACACAGCTGAGTATTTTGTTGCTGTGCCGCTCTGTTTGCCATTAACACCCACGCCGCCAAGTTTTGGCTCCAACTACAGCTACAGCTCCAGCTCCAGATCCCGAGGCCCCGAGTCTTGGCATAAATTATGAACAGCAACCGATGACGCATGCAGGCCTAAGTAGACCGGCTCGTGCATAAATAACTTTCGTTAGAGCCACATGGCCCGACTTGACTTGACTTTATTAGATCTCAGAGACAACAGCAACAGAAACAGCAGCCCCAAGAACCACCAGAACTATCAGAAGACCTGCACTGGGGATACTCTTTTCAAGAACCCACAGACCTCCAATGGGTAAATGTTTGCCTTCTTGAATGCCCTTTCTTTCCGGCCTTTGGCCATATCGAGTGTACCCTGTGTAGCGTAAGAGAACTCCCCATGTAATGCCTGTAATGCAGCATTTTCATGACCAGAGCAGGTTTAGGCCAAGTCTACGCAATAGCTTTGGCCAAAACAGGCTTTGGCTCTGGCTATAACTTTAAACCGCAGCACGCGCCATTGTTTAGGTGCTGCTGCTGCTGCAGAGCAAAGGAGGAATGTAGGGTGGGGTTTTGTCTGTGCCTCTGCCACTGAGAGGGGGTGGTGGGGGGGGAGAGGAGATTCACGTATGCCGCCTAAGTCTTTTGTTAATACTTTCGTTGTGGCCGTGGCTGTGCCTTTGGCCTGTGCGTTGCTCTAATGTTGGGCCCACAAATGGCCAACTGCTTAGCACTTTTATGGCCAACAATTGTCAAGTCTCCCAGGGGTAACCAGATTGCATCCATTACAGGCCCAGTCCCATCGCCAGCCCCAGCCCCATCCCCAGCCCCGTACACTGCAAGAAATGCAAGGTCACGTTGTCGCCGAGGGAGATTCAATTTGAAACTTAAATGTTGATGATTCCCCTTTGGTTTGTCGCTTGTCAGTCACGTTCCACTGTTTCCACAGTCTGCTGGCTGGGTCATCAGTTTTTTGAGTGCATTGCCGCCGCTGTCCTTTAAAGGGCTGCTATTCGATGTTGCAACAATGACAGCAGCAGCAGCAGCAGCAGCAGCATCCATTGTAGGCACAGGGACAAGGGACTGCGACTGGGACTCTGTCTAGTTCTGCTTTTGGGCCTTTACATGCCGGGGGCATAACAAAAAAGGTGTTAAATTCAACTCATGGCAGCAGCTCCTCTCCATCGAGCCACTCCAAAAGCCAAAGCAAATGTCAATGCACGCTCAAGAATTTCGCTTGTACTGCAGAAGGACATCTCTTGGACCCCCGACTCGGTCTCGGGCTCGGGCTCGGGCTCTGGGGAGGGGGGGACGGTGGACGGTGGAGGCTTCAACGTCACTTTTGCATGATGAAAAGATTCAGACACAGACAATACATTTTTATTCGGGCCGTAAAGATCTGTGAATGTGAAACGGTTGAGGCAATTAATTCACTTTGTGTCAAGTGGAAAAATGCCATTTAATTTGCCACAAATTGTGCATTGTTTCGTTTTGTTTTGCTTTTTAATTAAAATTAAATCTCTTTTGTTCATCTTCTTTTTCTTCTCTGTTTTGCACTCGTTTTTTTTTCCTTTCCTTGGGGCAGAACGGAAGCTGACAATTGACCATTAAAATAAGCAAGCCAGAGATCTCACAAGTTCGAGAAATGGTGGGGGGTGGGGGGGCGAAAACTTTCACTCAACAAAATGTTTTAATTAAAAATTTGCAAACAAAATCCCAACTAGAAGATGAACAAAAAGAAATTAATTTAAACTAGATATTGTGCGTGTGTGTGTGTGTGTGTGTGTGTGTGTGTGTAACCGGTTGGGGCAATCCACTCGTACGCGGGGCGGGGGAAAAGTGAAATTTCACATCGGGATGGGACGGTGGGACGCCATTTTTTGGCATTTAGCAGTTCATTAGCAACAAAATATGCATAAAATTAATCAGATAATGCCAAATATGGACCACAGAGGCGGAAAGTGAAAGACCATGATGAATATTTGTGAATTCTTTTGGGGTTAAAGGTGAAGAAACGTGAATATCCAAGAGGAGGCAATAAAATATCAAGAGAGAAACTCCAGTGGAAAGCCTCGCCACCTTCACAAGGTGCCGCTAGACCACTGCTTGGCCTCACCTTTTTATGCCGACACCTTGAATCGGCTCTCGCAGAATGCAGTTTGCTCGCAGATGCAGGCGAGCGAAAGAGAGCGAGCGTCAGCAGAGAGAGAGAGAGTTCTGAATGCCTGAGAAAAAGCTCCGCACGCTCAACAGTTACCGTTGCGATAAATGGTTTCTTTTTGTGACAAGTAGATCGAGAAGCTTTGAACTGATAAAGCTCGTCCAGCTGTGGTCCTCATTAAGAATGAGTTCCACATACACAGCCACCTTTGATCTCCCAGCGGCGACCACACACACGCACACACACAGCACACACCATACACACGCATACAATTACTCAGAGAACGAATGCGCTGTGCTCTGTGGCTTCTTTTCTCTTTCCTTTGGTCTTTTGTTCTGCCTGTATACACTTTGTAGTATATTATATACTGATATACCCCGTGAATATATGTCAATTACAGCACGATCTTTTGGCACATTTCTGTTCAGTGCCGCTGCCGCTGCCGCTGCCTGACACATTTCCCGTGTCCGATACCCGATGCCGATATTTATGTCAACGGCGACAATAAATTTGTCAGCTTTTTGTTAACCGTTAAGTAAACGCAATGCATGATTTGTGTTTTGTAATGAGGGCGAAAGCCACAGACAGAGAACGGAATGGATTGCGAAAGACACGGAGCAAATGGAACCAGTCTCTCTCTCTCTCTCTCTCTCTCTCTCTCTCTCTCTCTCAGCTCATAAAATATTCATGATATTCATTTTCGGTTTTGTTTTTGGGGCTTCGCGGTGTGTCAAGCGAAATTTCTGAAGATTGAGTCATGTTTGGGCATCAATATTCAACATTGCAATGGATCGAATAGATTATAAATTCCCTTAAAAATATTGCCCAAAGATGGGCTCATTTTAGACTTCAAGAAGTAGAGAATTACGTTTGAATTTCTTTTCGGAATAGAAAACGAAATTATTAAAATTTTTTGTTCTAATAATATTTAAAAATTAAATTTTAATACAAGTTATTTTTCTTTCAAAAAATTAATTAGTTTTTGTGCGTTTATTCTAGTGACCAAGAAAAAAGTACCCTATTTAACACAGCTTTGAAAATTGTTTAAAAAAAAATTTATTCTGCTAAATTAAATAATAATAAATAAATAATTAAGTAACCAAGGTTTTTGCATAAAATTATAATTCAAATTTTAATGCAAAACTGGGTGCTTCTAACCTATTGACGAGCAGTGTATATCATAATTCCACTTGTATTTAACAGCTGATAAGTGTTGATTTTTGTTGGTAAATTGTTTTATATATTCCACCTTCAAAATTGTGGCGTGGGTTCCCCCATCTCTTACAATCTTCCAAATATTTACACAATTTTCCCTGCACCTCCACAAAAACAATACACCCTCCCACTGGGCAAGGTACAGGGTATTCAAAGCCCCCGACCGCGAAGGCGACATTGACCACTCGAGTGCTCAAATTCGATGGCTCTCAACACATTGTTTCAATCACTTTGCTAATGCAACAGCAACGGCACCATCGATTGTTTGACCTTCAGTTTGGGGCACTTCAACAGCAAGAGGCAACTGGCGCTGCCACACAGCTTCTGCTACGGACACGAACTTTGTTCGTTTGGCTGTCAGCCATTTGAGTGACTGACATGCAACAGCAGCTCCATGCTCCATGCCCCATGCCCCATGCCACTGACACAATAGCGTGCAACGGACAGACAACCCGAAAACACCAATTGGTGTCAAAGCAACAAAATGCTACCGAATTGCAAGCGGCAAAAAGGGAATTTCTGGCAATAAATCAAAGATTGCCAGACTAATTTCTCCAAGGGAAAAGCGAGGAGGAGAAAGAGGAGGAGGAGGAGCAGCACTTTGCAACCGTTTTGGCTGTCTGTATCTGTATCTTTTGTATATGTAAATGGAACGCGAATGGGAATGGGAATGGGAACAACAGTCAAAAGAGCAAACGCTCGCTGCCCACGCCACTCGAGAGCGGCAGCCAGCAGCCAGCAGCCGGCAGCCAGCCGCCACTCACATAAATAAGTCACCATCAGAGTCAGATTCAGATTTAGATTGAGAATGAGCATAGCTTACACACACACACACACACACACACAGCCACACATGGGGCTATAAATCTCCAAAGGCGTGGGCCCGTCCGCAGACGTCAGCGGGAAATAAGGCCACGCCTTAATAAACCAGCTCAAACACCACACATTTAATGGCCGGGAAGGCACCCAGAGACCTTCTCCTCAGCAACGCATCGGTGAAAAACCCATCGTGTGGCAGAGCGCCCCAGCATCGAGTGCGTATTAAAAAGAGTCGCTCAAGAGTCGCTCAATAATCAAGCTAATGCCATCTTATGACTCAACTTGAATTCGAATCGGGCTTCCTTCTCCACCGGCAAATGGCTAATGGCCTGACAAGAAGCCAATAAAAGTGAGCGCTGGAATATGGCTGATAATCTAGGCCTCATTAACATATGGGCCCGCAGTGCCATTGCTTTCGTGCAGACATAAATAAAATCTGTCCAAGAGTTTGCCGTTAGACCAACGCACTCAACACCGACTGAAGGAGAGGCAGGAGCAAGAGGACTCTGCAAATTGATTGGTGGTTAGGCCACAAGTTAACGTTTGAGTCGCTCAAAGAACTACTGAAACTCCTGTTGGAATATGCAGGAACTCACCAGAACAAACACCTCGTCGCAAGTCGCTATGGCAAAAGCAATTCGGAAGCTCTTTCTGTAATGAGACAGGGTGAGAACAGGGAAATATATGGTTAGTAAATCAAACAGCAAACAGTAAACAAAAATTCGGCCTCTCGTATTTCAACACCATTCAGTCACGTCACATGTTTTGACTTTAATTATCACTTGAATCTGATGTACGGGCTGTTTGGTGCACAAACACTTTCTATGACAAATTTGTGGCAACAAGAATTCGACTTCCAAGAGCACACAACCAAAGCTACAACAACAACAACAACAAGACCAACAACAGCTACAAGTACAAGCCACAAGCAGCACACATGTAGTGCGGCTAGAGCTTGTTAACTCATCCAAAAAGTAAACCACATTCTTGAGAGCATTAGAAAAAAAAAACCATATAAACTACAGACATGAGCACAAAAAACAGAAGAAGAAGAAAAAAAAGCGCGTGTTGTAGAAGCAACAACAACAGCAGAAACTTCAACAACAACAACAACAAAAGCCTCTAAAACTACAAAATGTTCAACAAGAACAACAACAACAGACAGTGAAATACAAAAGAAACAACAACAGCAACCGCAAGTACTGCCACAACAATAACAACAACAACAACAGCCACAAATACTTCTATAACAACAACAACAGCCACAAATACTGCTATAACAACAACAACACCAACAACGGCCTCAAATACTACCACAACAACAACAAAAGATACAACAACAACAGCCGTAAATACTGAAATAACAACAGCAACAACAACAGCCACAAATACTGCCCCAACAACAGCCTCAAATACTACCACAACAACAACAAAAAGCTACAACAACAACAACAACAACAACAGGCGTTGTGGGCGGCATTAGGCGTGGCTCGAGTGCAAAATGCAAAACAACATTGAAGACGAGAAAATCTGGCTACTGTAATTTGTCTGCCCACCAAAGACACGACGACGCTCGTCGCTCGTCGCTCTCTCTCTCTCTGTCTCGCATGCCCCATGCCCCACAGTCTCTTCCCCTCCCCCCTCCACCCTCCCCTGTGCTGGCCGTTGATCGCATTTGTTGCTGCTGCTCTGGTCTTGGGGGCCAGTTTGCAATTGCTGCTCCACTTTTGAGTGTGTGTTGCCCCGAGCCCCTGCCCCCTCCCTCCACCCCCCCCCCCCCCCCCCTGCCCCCTCCTCATTCTTTTGAATGTTGCATTTGCTTCCTAAAGTTGCCGTTGCCGTTGCCATCGTCGTTTGGCCGCCTTTTGTCGCTGAGGTCAATTTTTATGTTGCAGCCATTTTTCAACAACAACAACAACAACAACGAAAAAAGCTGAACCCCAAATAGAAAAATTGGTCTTATTTTCTTTTGTGGGGTTTCTTTTTGGTTTTTTTGTATATTTCTCCGGGGGAAGGAAACCGAGGCGAAGCGCAGCCTCTTCTTGGCCATAAAGTGCTCTTCTTGGCAGCAGAAAGCAACGCGCTGATAAAGCCATTCGCTGGAATTGAATTTGGGCAAAGAAGAGGCCAGTGGATCTCCGATTAAACTGCAGTAAAAACTGCCATAGGAATAAAACATCGAACGTAGGAAAAAACTCCTTAAAAAATAAGCAAATAGAGCAAACCCCAACACGAAATACATATCGTAGGGCCTGGAAAGAGATCTTTAGAACCGAAATCAGTCGAGTGGCCTTGGTTTCAGGGGCTTGAAGTGCCCTGAAGCCCTATATCCCCAGTCGATGTGACATACAGGGTAGACTCTACTTCGAATCGAAGCTGCCTCTGCCACTCGTTTTGTTCCATGTTTTCTGCTGCTCTTAAAGTTACGTATACGTTATACGAGTGTGTTTTCTGTGGGGGTCTACGGCTGTTGGCTTTGTGGCAGGCAAACTTTTTGCAACCTGCCACTTGAACCGAGAGGGCACTGAGTGTTGCAGCAGAAACGAAGAGAGCCACCAGCCTGACACTTTCAGTTGGTAATTAGTTTTGCGGCCATGCATGTAAAGTGCAATTTTTGTGTCTCTCAAGTGTTGCAAGCGATGTTCATAGTCAATCAATGCGGCGGCGGCGACGGGGGGCGCAATTGTGTTTACTTGCAACCTTGAACGGGTCTCGTGTGGCAGAGTCTTTCGAGTGTCTGTCAATCAGCTGCAATCGGAATTAAATCATTGACAAATAACAATAATCAACAATAACAATAGCAAGGTTCCCTTGCAGCGATTCTTGCATGTGGCATGCAATGAAAAGTGAAAATTCTTGCTGGCAAACTTTTAGTCCATATATATCCTGCCCCTGTGCCACATTTTGCTGAGCATGCGGCATGCGGCATCAGAGCATAAATATGTGAAAAATGCATAAACAACTAGAACAACCGAAAGGGGGCTGCCCCACTGCCGCATGTTGCATGCAAAAAGCATCCGAAATACGGGAGTAAATATGCACATTGACTGCGAAAAGTTTGCGCACAGGTAATTACACCTGGAGCTCCCCCAAGTTTTCTTTTGTGGCATGCATCTGCTGCACTGTCGAGTTCTATTTTGGAGGTAAATAACATCCCCCACCGGTGGGTCTTTGAGTTTACTTTAATTAAATTCTTCTCGCACACACACAATCAGCAAAGAGGAGGGGGGGTGTGGCATGCCCCCCAGTGGCAAACAATTTTCAAATGTTCTTTGAGTCCAAGTTTCAATTCAGAATATGAAAGCCGGCAGACTAAACAAAGAAATGAAATAGAGCCCGACCGATGGCAAAGAACTGCAGATGAATGCGAAAAAAAATAACTTTGCAAAGAAGCGGAAAGCAATTCCGGACAGGACTGCAAGTACGAGCACTTGTACAAACTTTATCAAAGATGCAATAATCAAAAGAATGAAATAATATTTCCATCACGCTTGACACTACAGCGCCGGTCGCAACAGTAAGGCAAAGTGTGGAAAACAGCGACAGGGAAATCGCCTTTGAAGAAACTTTTCCATGTTATAAGGGGAAAAGCTGGAAATAAAAAGTCTTTAAAGCATGGGTAGAAGGACGTTTATTCTAGGTTTCTATTTCGAAAGGAAAATGGTAAGGAAGGGAAAGGAAAGGAAAGGAAAGGAAAGGAAAAGCACTTCGAAACCCCAAGGGAAATCGCCTTTGAAGACTCTTTTTTATGATAAATCTGGATATAAAAACTCCTTAAAGAATGAGACGTTTCTACTGATTCTATTTCGTAAGGAAAATGGTACTTCTTTTCTGCAATTTGGAGAAGAAAATCGCCTTTTCTATGACATGTGAAGTGTTTGCTTTTAATCCAAAAAATCTACAAATAAAATTCTTTAAAAAATGAGAAGAAAGACGTTCCATCTCGGATTCTATTTCGAAAGGAAAATGATACTTCTTTTCTACGTTTTAGAGTAAATAAAAAGCAGCTCGGAAGCTAAGGGGAAATCGCCTTTGAAGACTCTTTTTCTATGATAAATTTGGATATAAAAACTCCTTAAAGAATGAGACGTTTCTACTGAGAAAGACGTTCCATCTCGGATTCTATTTCGAAAGGAAAATGGTACTTCTTCTCTAGGATTTAGAGAAAATTAAATGCTGTTCGAAATCTCATGGGAAATCGCCTTTGAAGACTCTTTTCTATGATAAATCTGGATATAAAAACTCCTTGAAGAATGAGACGTTTCTACTGAAGAAGGACGTTCCATCTGGTACCTTCCATGGTACTTATTTTCTGCTATTTAGAGTGATTTTTGGATGCATTATACCTCTATGTTTTATCCGAAAGACAGATCTTTAATGGAATATTTATTCAATATATATTTTTCCCTGCATTTTACCAGAAAGCACCATCCTTTCGCCTTTAAAAACTCTCCCACAGCTGTACTCCTTTGTTCCTTTGTTGTGCTGATACTTATGTCGGCCACTGTCTAACCCAAATACCCAAATAGACCAACAAGTAGCTGCTGCCAGGCTAAAGGGCAAAGCAGACAGCAAAAAATGGGGTGAAAAATATTGGGGAAAACGGAAAGCATTTTCACAGTTGCCACAAAAGTTCATCAAAAGTGGCATGGCTGCAGCTTGCAGCCGCCCACCCACTCGAAGCCGGTAAATAGGCCAGAACCGCGGGGGTCTAAAAGGGGGGGAGGGGGGGGAGAGGGGCAACAATGCATATGACAAACTTTTGTCAATTTATTAAGAAGCGGAGGAGCGGTAGCGGCGGCGGAGAAGTTAACCTGATTCCCAGGAGAATAGCTGTGGCTGTGCGGCATGCAACCTGGTCAGCCGGAGGAAGAGCTTCCTAGTGGACCCCCGGTCCTGGTTGCCTCGTTACCGGGTCCCAACGACGACGACGACAACGACGACGACGACAACTTTCGTTCGCATAAATTGATGATAACAAAAGGCATCTGGAATCAAAGTTGCAACCAAAACTGGTTGCTGCCGCGGCAGTGGCAGCTAACTGATGTTGTTGCCACTGCAGCAGTTATGAATTATGTCAAATGGCATAATTGCCAAGTCCAAGCTGCCACAGGCCCCCCTTATCCCCCCCCCCCCCCCCCCCCCCCAATCCCCCTCCCAACTTGAGCAGCTGCTGCTGCTTTTTGGCATTCGAGCGAGCGAGCGAGCGAGCAGGAAGCAATAAATTCTATGCATTGCACTCGATACAATTTGTAGCTGATAGATACGGGGGCCAGCCAGATAGTTAGCCATAAGGCTAGATGGCTAGATGGCTAGATGGCTGGATAGTTGGCTGGCTGGCTGGCATAGATGGTCGCGGAAATGCCGATAGTTGGATGTCCGCCTGGGCCGCGGCCTACCCTCGAACGGTGGGTATTTCTGGCCGGGCTCCAGCTTCGATCTCGTTTCGTTCCATTGTGGCTCCTCTTGAACGGTTCTCTGGCTGAAATTGTTAGTAATTTGCCTGCTCGCTGCCGGATCATCAATTTGTTTGCATTTATCTCTTTACAGTTATGGCACGCATCCCACCCCACCTCACCCCACCCCCTCTGGCCCTCTTCCACGGCCTTCTGTTTGGGCCGCACTTTCCCTTGCTCGCTGGAGCCTTTCAAGCAGATTTGTACTCTAATTATTAGCAGGCCTCATGAGCTCTGCAGGTGGTTAATATTTCACACTATCACCCCCTCCTCCTCCCCCTTTCGCCCTCCTCTCTGGGGCTCGTCATGCATTTGCCTCTGAGAACGGAACTGCTGTGAAAAGTGAAACCGAAAAGGGAAAACTCTTCGAGAAATATGAGAACCCCCCACCGAAGACTTTTACCCTGGCGGAGAGGCTACCAACAAAGATGGCCACGTGGAGGGGGAGTGGGGTGGGGGGGGCAGTAGATCTCATATTGAGGTTATTAGCAACAAGGCCACGCCACAAACTAGGGGGAGGGGGGCCTGTGTGCCCACAAAAATAATAATTCATGTCTCGTATATTTGAATACAATCGAAACTCAACTGCAGCTGCAAAAAGATTTTCAAAAATTTTCAATTTCCCTTTTTCAGCGCACAGCCATACTCAGATACATATGTATCTTACGGTTTCGCTCAGTGTTGTTGCAGCATTTGGCAGGCGGTTCCCAAAACAAAGTTTATGCCAAGGAAATTGAAGCAAGAAACAAAGACAGTGCGGTACTAAAGTGTAAGTGCAATTAGTATTCAAAAATGGTATTCGAAAAGTTGCAACTAAAAGACAAAATTTAATGGGAAATTATTGAAAACTAATCTACCAATTTGTTGTGCGAAAATCGTATTCAAAGATGGAATTTTTAAAGGGGAATTACAGGATTTAGGGGGGGCGAAAACCTTCTAGGAATTATGCTTCTAAAATGAATACAAAGAAATATGTCAAACCATCATTAAAAGACCCCGAACCCTACTCAAAGTAATCCCCAGACAGATGTACGTATCTCTATATGACCGAAACGCACTGTAGCTCTACCCTACACGTTCGCTAGCTGTCTCTCTCTCTCTCTCTCTCTCTCTCTTTGCCTCCGACATGACTTCACATTATGACATCAGCGGCAGAGGCAGAGGCGGAGGCGAAGGTAGAGGTGAATTCTTGGCGATTCTTTGTCCGACCCCCCCATCCCACGATACGGGGAATGACAATCAAAAAGATCCATAATTAAACAAAATTAGCGGCTTATAACAATAATACAACAGAAACAACAAACACAAAACACATATACACACAAACAGCAAACAACAAACAAAAGATGCAGCAAAAAACAATGCAAAAATAACGATTACGACTACAAGATACCCTCTAATTGTATTTTTGTGCAAAGAAACCAAGCAAAAATTATGCTCATAACTACAAGATACCCTCTAATGGATGGAAAAAAAACAATTCAAATAGAATAGAAAATAGAATTGGCATCTCTTATCGATTGGGTTTTCTGCAATTTTTATTGGATAAAAGATGGAAATTTATAGAAAATTATACATATCTGCTTCAAGCAAAAAACTAACCAATTGCGATGATTTTTAGTTGAATAAAATACCGAAAATATCTTCTAAATCGTATTTATTTGAACTGTAGAAGTTTTTGATTGAATAATGCAATAAACACGTGGAATAGCAGAAGACAGGCGAGGGAATCCAACAAGATAATGAAAATGTGCGTGTGAGCACGACGCAATGGCGTGAATGAATGCAATGAACTATAGATTGAATGGTAGACAACGCCAAAAAGTACATCCGCTTTGCTCCATCGTCTCTAATTGGAGTATGAGCCAATTATCGAATATTCCGCTCATCCAAAAGTACTGATTTTTGCTGATGGTGAACAACGCCCACAAGTATCTCGTGGATTCATCCCGAGTTCAAGTACAAGCCAAATACTGAATATTCCGCTCATTCGAAAGTGCTGATTGGTCAAAAATGTCCCTATTTTCATAACTCAAGAACGCCTGGAGGATGGCTGTTCGGCAAATCGAAATTTGACTATTTTTAATGAATATTTTCAACAGTATGCCAGGGTCAAGCGTACGGCATATTCCGCTCATCCGAAAGCGCTGATTTTCGTGCTTCCTGCTTCCGTTTCCCTGTCATACGCGAGTCTATCCCCCCCAGATTTCCAGGGTATCCAAACGCAAGTATATATTTCGCATTCGATGAACAAAAAACCTCGTGGAATCAAAAGGGAGGCAGCGTAAAACAATACGTAAAAAATGATATCAAAATTGTAGTTAATTTGCATGTTTCCAGGGCGTTTCGCAAGAAACCCGAAAGCCCAGCCACAAAGCAAATAAATTATGCTCGAAAATATTTTCAAAAGAACAAACTTCGGCGGCGGACTCGTAAGAACCGCGACGGCGACGGCGACACGCCCACCATCAAGGCCAAATACCTTTTTATTTATTTATTTTTGCTGTCCCCCCCCCCCCCCTCCCCACCCCTCCTTCCCCCTCGTATAGCCATTGAGAATTTATTACGAAATTGATGCGGCTTGTTGCAATTTGGTTTTCAGGGCTGTGCAACAAACTTAAAGCTTTGCTTTTGACGCAAACATTTAATTACAATGCAACAAAAAATGGAGAAAAAGGGAAAAGGGAAAGGGAAGTACACCGTCGCGACCTGCAATAAATTTGGTTTCGAATCCTGGCCGCAGGGCCCTTCGGAGACGCCTGCCCGGCCGCTTGGAGTGCCCCGGAGCCCTCGCTGTGCCTTTTGTTCTTCATGGCCATCCAAAAGGATCATCCTTATCCTTGGTCTTAGCCTTGCATAAATATGTTTTTATTTATAAGATGGCGGGGGGCGGGGGCGGGTTCGGGTGCCGCAACAAAGGGGGCCAACAGAATTTGTAGCCCTGGCCAGGGTCCCGGGTCTTTCACCCTTCCCCACCCCCCACTCATCACCCCATTTCGCATAAAGAGAAAGAGCTTACAACAGGCTGGGGGTTGGGGTGGAGGGGGGGGAAAGAACTGTAACTGAAACTTTTGTTGCCGCTTGGTTTCCCCTTTTTTCTGTGGGGCAGCCGCGTTGCTGTTAACAGAATTTATTTTACTCTTTCAGCGTCCTTCTGCGGCGCCCCCGACAGCACTTTAAGCGTCGTTCAAGCTGCAAGTTGCAAGTTGCAGGTTGCACCAAGGAGCGGAGAATAGAGAGTGCCGATGTGGAGGACTGACCGACCAGCTAGGGCTTTAATCGGATCATCATCAGCGTGGCTTTGGCTCTCTTAATCAGTCACTCTTGAGGGGATTACCCCGAATGAGGGTTTGATAAGCACATACCGGAAGGGAGAGAGGGCCGGAGGGCGAGCTAAATGAGAGGAAAGGTCAAGCGGAAAGGAGTCATGCTCAGGGCATAAAAATGGTGTCGAAGAGGGCTAAAAATCGGACAAAAATAAGATTACTTGGCGGGGAATGTGGAATACTTTGATACGAATAAAAGAAAGCAGCATTTAACGAAAGTAATCTCTATACAGTGTCGGTCATAAGTGTGGGCACAGTCCTAACATTTCACCTTACAGCTGTTTTGAGCCATTTTCCTTAGCGATTTTCAAAAGAAATACAATTTTATGGGATAAATTCAACAATTTTCTATAGGATAGGCTCATTATAGGAAACGGAATTTATGGCATTATTTTGTATAATTTTTTAAACCAACAAAAGGGTAAAATAGGCTCTACTTTAAGCTTTTTTTGGACAAGGATTCAGAATTAGTTCTAGTCCAATATTCAATCTGAAAATTCTACCTTTGATCGTGAAATCGGTCAAAAATTAGAGGAAAATCTCAGGGGAATATCATTCTGTGGAAACAAACAGAGGTACCGATGGTGTGTCGATACAAAAGCACCTCAAAGCTATGGCATAAGGCTTAATCCCATCCCTGAATCCATTGGTATTATCAAAAGCCTGAAGTTAATCCAAAAACATCTTCCAAAGCAAGATTTGGACTGGGGATTCTGGGGACCATGTACTCCAATCTATCATTCTTTCCAAACAGAAGAACTGGCAGGCCAGAACTCCACTTAAAGGTGGATATATATTCAAACCGATCCTCCACTTATGATCCACCTATATCTTCAATATCTACAGGCCTAGAAGGCCAGGCGTGGGAATTCACGAGCAGGCCAATGGAGGAGGCCTCCAGCCAGGAACAAAGGAAAAGGAGACCTCCCTGACAGCTCCTTAGGATCAAAGGCCCCTTCAAAAAGGGGGCACGTTTATTAGCGCCAGTGCAAAACGACAACAAACAGAAGGATGGCCGAAACAACGAGCAGCAGAATATTGGAACTGAGCGCCGGGCCACAGCCCGACCGGAGCTGATTCAGAACCACCTCGATGTCGGCGTAGTACAGGGCCGAGAATCTGTTCGGAGGCACCCTGGCGCTCGAGCAGTGCTCGACCAGCTCGTCCACCAAGTGGAAGGCATACTGGACACACACCAGATGGCTGTGGCCAATGGTGATGATCTGCTGGCCTCCGCGCCTGTCGACGCACTCGAACTCGTGCATTGACTGGATCCGCAGGATCTTGCAGAGCGCGACCGCCCGGCTGCGAAAGACGGCCAGGAGGCTGTCCGGCTCGACCTGGGAGCGAAACACCGCATAGCGATCGCCGGCGGCGACCAGCCTGCCGTCGTACCGGATCAGTGCGTCCAGGGGATAGCCGCCGCTGCAGATGAGGTTCCACGTGCCGGTGAGGATCTGCGTGCAGCGAGTCGTAATCGTGTCGTAGTGACTGATCACAATCCGGGTGTCCTGCTTCGAATTTGGACTGGTCATTTTACGATTATCCACGTAGAATTTTATTTATTTGTTATTCCAATGGCGAAATGTCAAAGTTTTTGAGAGGAGAATCTACAGGAGAATCCACTCGGAAATATGGGGAGCCACCTCTAGTAATGGTAGACCCTGGAACGGGTCCCATAGACCTGTGAGGGCTGAAGGGTATTACGGTGATCGTTCTACCACAAATTCACAGGATTCTAGTCGGTGCACTCAGCTCTCAGCAAAAGAAGGCTTGGGCACGCCCTTCCTAACCGACATTCCAAAGAGATCGGAAACCTTTTAAGAGCCTCCACCATGCAGGAAAGGGAAGATCGAGGCCCAAGTATGAAGGGCTCTTAAAGAGCCTCCGCCTGACCTAACCCAGTCGGGTTTATTCTAGTCCTCCAACCAAGGCAGGGTCATATGATCCAGTTCAACACCGATTGAAGGTCTGTCGGGGGGACGATGGCCATCCAACGACAGGTTTGTCATTTCTTTTATGAAATACCTTTTTCAGGTGAGGAAATGAATAGCTGATCTTCAGTTCAATGAATTGGTGGGAGGATCGATTGATCATCTGTTGATCTACAGACCTGCGACTACATCTCCCTTCATTCGTTTCAATCAGTCGGAGCTACGATCAGACGAGTTTGACCATCATTACCCTCAAGTTGCACTCCGAAAAGGCCCATTGAAATGCATCATATCGAAATGGGAACTATATGTGCCCTATTCTCACTCTAAAGTATATGTGAAGGCCTTCGAATGGTAAAGTAAGAAAAATCCCTATAAGAAAAGGATATCCACGATTCATAGCCCTTCTTATATCTACCAATTCAGCCACTCAAAGGAGGAACCCATCCAATCAACGTTTTCCCCACTTATTACCGCAACTCATTCCCGTTTCCATTCCACTGCCACTTCATTGTTGGCTGTTTGTCAGCCGTCGACCTGTAATTGCATTTCGGCCGCAGAATCCATATTTCGCTGGCGAGTATTACAATTTCGTATTAAAACATTCCGAGAATGGTTCGGCCACTGGCCTGCACTCTCGCTCTCGTTTCTCCGCCGTACTGCTTAATTTCATTTTAATTAAAACACCGAAAGTACAGGAGAGGAGAGGAGAGTCGAGGCATATATGTACCTGCCGACTTGCTGAGGCGACAATGGGGCCCCGGTGGCGCATACTTAATGTGTCTGGGCTGGCCATTACTCCGGCGCGGGGCACGTCATTTTGGGTGACCAAAAACTTATGCCACTTCGCTTTGTTACCTTTTTCGAGGGTCCCTTGACTGGCACGGAAAGAAACAACACGAACAACTCCACATAATACTCGTCTCAATAGGTTTTCTGTGCACCTTCGGGTTCCCCCAAATTCCACCTCCAGAAGCCAGAACTCTGGTGCCTTCCTTCGATGTTTTGGGGCTCCCTTAAGCTCTAGTGCTCATCGCCCTTTCTCTAGCTCTTTCACACTCTCTAAACTCGAGTCCTCGCCTGGGCTCTTAGGCACTTTAATCTAGTGCCCGGTGAAGAGGAGCGGCAGAGACAGAAGGAGGAGCAGCAGGAGGAGGAGGAGGAGCAGCAGCGGCCAGAGGAGGAGTCGCTTTATCGGGGTCTGTGCGTCATCCATGTTGTGTGCATGTTTATGGCCACAAAGGGCGAGGAGGAGGAGCGAGGCAAGAAAAGGCTAAAAAAGTGAGTTTGCATGCTTTGGTTTTTGCCGGGGCTTACCCTCTGATGTCAGGCCAAAGTTTCATATGTCATAATTTTATCAGCCAACTGATGCGGCCTGTGTGTGTGTGTGTGTGTGTGTGTTTGTGGCAAGTGGAAACATTGCGATGCCATTCATGACACGCAGGCATTAAACTCTCTGCCACAGACAACAGACAACAGAAGGAGCCACAGAGGCAAAGCCAACCTCAACCTCAGCCCAGAGTCAAAGGCAGGTGCAGCTGCATGTATGTGTGGCATGTGTGTTGCATGCTAACAGGTACAAGCCCCCCCCCCCCCCCCCCTTCCTTCGCTTCGAGGGAGAGCGAGAGGGAGAGCGAGAGAGCTGCCACTTAAAGTTCTGGCATTTTATTAACTATTAGCCGCACAGCCCTACCGCCCTGCCCCCTGGCCCCTGGTTGCACGCAAACTTGCAACACATTTCTTCAATTTCAGGAGTGGGGGGGGGGGGGGAGGCGAAGATGATGTTATTTTTAACACACTGAAAGCGTGTGGAAAAGCTATTTTTAGATGGATGTGGTCAAAGCCGCAGGAAAACGAAGGAAAAACGAGAGAAGGAAAGAAAATAAGTAGAAGCGGCAGACGTTCAACAAATTGGTGCAAGTTGTGCTGTGCAACTGGGAACCAAAAACCGCATCAACTGGCGATGCTGGCTTTTAATATTTCTCCATTTTCTATCCCCCCCCCCCCCCCCCCAACCACGCCCCTTTTGCCCGCAGTGTCCTTCATGTTTTATCATAAATATGGCCAATAAATTGCTCTGCTCGGAGTGTCCTTTTTAGCGGGAAATTGCTGTTTGAGACAAGCTTTTCCACCGAGTTGATTTTCTTGAAATTCAATCAACAGCCAGCGTCCTTTTCCTGTCCAGACGCCGTCGTCCTGTGGCCTAATTCGGTTGCCCGAGTGTGCCCCTCCGTGTTTCCCCATTAAATGTGGCACTTCCTGTTGGGCAAATATTTATTTAAAGATTTTTGTATTTATTCAACATATGATTCGATTTTTCGCAGCTTAAAGCTCGGCAAACAGTGCCGCAAACACGTTGCACAAACATTGCCGCTGCAGCAGCTTGTGACATTCCCCCTCCCCCCCCCCCTTCCCCCACCGACCCAAAAAAAATATAGAAATAAAACTTCAACCGCAAATGCATTTCGGCAAAGTTTTAGTGCTGCGGGGCGTTTTGCACATAGGAGAATAAGAGGTGGCGAGGGAGCCAGGCGGGGTGGCAGGGAGTTGAGATCAAAGTGTGGCATGTTTTTGGGAAAGCAACAGGGAACTGGCAGTGGCAGTGGCAGTGGCAACGCTTAACGCATATTAAAACACAGACACAAATCGATGAGAGAGAGAGAGAGAGAGAGAGAGCGCCAGAGACATTGATTTGTTTTCCCATCGACTGCGGCAGGGACTCACTCCGGAGATAAAGGTGCATGCAGCAGCAGCAAAAACACACACAGATTTCAACGGAATTTACGACTCTAAATATTTGAAAAAAAAAACACAAAAAAACAGGAAAAAAATCAAGAATGTGGATTTTTAGGGGGCAATAGTGAGGGACTGCCATAGCAACCAAAAGATGCAACGAAACAGACAAATAAGAGTCCGAATTGCTACGATTAGAGCCACACTTTGTGCTACCCTTTAAAGGGTATCTTTCCTCTTCGAAAAACGCTCCAACCAGAGAGAGAGCCAGAGCCATTGCCCCCTTCATTATATTTCCCATTCACTTTTCATTATCCCTTGCTTTCACTTCCCTCAAGGATCGGCTGTCCTGCTATCCTGCCTGGCCATTATTCATTGTAATCGAAAACCCAGAGCGGCAAGGCCGCAGAGACAAAAAAAAAAGAAGGTTTTTCACACTTAATTGGTTACACAAGCCGACATAAGTGTATGTACACCGAAATGCAGAGCGAGCGAGCGATAAATTAATGAATGGCCGCTGGCCGAGTGGGAGAGAATCGACCCACGGATTGCCCAACTTCGGGCCAGAGAAAACCCGTTTGAGCGCCCCACACCCTCCCCCCCCCCCCCCTCCCCCCGCTGTGCATAGATTTCAGCGAAATATTTCAGTAATTTAAAAACGGAATATTTGAAGCCAAGTGTCGTTCAGATTGCGGCAGGTCAGTGGATTTGATTCGATGGGAGATTCGAGCAAATATTTGGCTATGGAAAATGCGATTTTGGGGGAAAACAAGAGAGTGATTTGAATAGTATTCCATGGAGGTATCCCTGGATAAATAAACCCGATTTCTCCTCGAATGTTGGCATGCTCCAGGGGCGCACACCCCTCGCCTGCCACAAACATTGTTGCATAATGGCATTTAAATGGCCCAGACGCATAAATGTCACAAAATGCTACAAATTGCTGTACCAAATGAACATCAATAAAAGCACTTAATGTGGCAAGTCACTTACGGACACAGATGCAGGGGCACTCACTCTCCTTGGCAGCTAAGTAGCCAGGAGAAGGAGTGGAGGAGGGGAGGAGGGAGAGAGACAGCTGGCCTGGTCAACAAACATGGCCAACATGTCTATTCAGCATTAAGCACAGGACACAAAAAAGGGTGGGGCCCAGGGAGGGGCAGGCAAAATGGAAATGTAGGCAAAACCTGGTCCTGGTCCTGGTCCATGGCCAGAACCAGAACCAAATGGAACGCAACGAAACGAAACTCAATCAATGATCAGTGAAAAAGGGCCAGGAGCGGATACTGCTGCCACCAGGGGAAAAGGGAGGGGGAGGCAGTGGCAGTGGCAGTGGCAGGCTTTGGGATTTTTGCCTCTTGGCGGCATTTAACATTTCCGTTGTTCGGCGAGCTCCATGGGGAGGCCACAACAGAACAGATGCTGACTGCCGTCCGACGACTGAGGACTGACGACTGCCTGCGGAAGCTGACGAGCGAGCGGATGTCACTTGCCACTTGCCACAAGAGCCCCGCCCCCGCTTGCGCCCCTCTTTTTCCCCTCTCTCACTTGATTAATTCAGTTTTGTTTTCAGCCATGGCAAATATTTTTATTGCTCTCGAATGCTTTTGCTTCTGTCTGCCACTGCCACTGCTCTCTGCCACTGCCACTGCCCCTGCCCCTGCCACTTCCCCTGCTTCCTCGACATAAACTAATCGCTTTGGCTTAATGCAAATTTGTGCGAGTGCTAGAGAGGGGGGGTCCTTGATTCTCTCCTCTGTTGGCTTTTATAAATGGCTATATCCATGGCTGATTAGCCAGAGCTGCTGGCCCTGGACTTGATTGTGACCAGTTGGACTGCCACATGCTACAGCTGTAAATATGTAATTAATTGGAGCTCTCTCTCTATCTGTCTCTTTCTGCCCGCTGGCCAATTGCCAACTTCCTGCACTCATATGGCTTACAAATTATGAGCCAACTGGCAAACAGGCCAAGAGCCTGCCATTTGTGTCTCTCAGCTGCGACTCCCAGGAGCAAAGGGGAGTGATTGGAGGCCTCCAATCGAATAGCTGGTTCCCATGGAACGGGCCTGCGATACAGAAGGGACTTCCCGTAGAATAGCAGTGGCTCCGAGTTTCGTTTGGGCCACAATAAATATCTACAAATTAGGCCACTGCTCGAAAAATGTCCAACCGACTGGCAATTAGTGATTAAATCTCAATTGCGTGGAGTGGCATTTGTGTTACGAGTGTTTATGGAAGTCCCAGAGGATGCTACAGTCCCATTTGTTTGTACAGAGATTTTTATAAAGGACACTGCCTGGGCACTCCCTTCTATCACGCCGATATGAGTCAAATATCGAACCCAAAACCTTCTTTAGTGACTAAAACTATGTTAATAAATTCAGAAAAATATTTCAAAATTAACATGGGCTTATTGATATTATTAAAACTAAAATAAACAAGAAAATATTTAATCTCCAGACATAAACAATTGCATCGTTCATCAGGGAAGCCCCCAAGCCAAAGGAAACTGCAAATATTTTTCAATATATTCCTTCAGGTCTAGTCAAGCTGTTGTTTCATTTATGCAAACAGAACTGTCAAAATGTTCCAGGGGTTCCAATAGAACTGTCAGTAATCCTTTCTCTCCCCCACTCTTCTGCTTTCTCTATTTGGCTTGAGGTGTTCGCACCCACACGCTCGCACACACTCACGAGGGTCGTATAGCCTGCCAGAGAAATCCCTAAGCAATAGGGTAGCAACTGTTCGGCACTCCTTCGTGTGCAAATACGGGGCATGGGTCCCGCGGGCAATACTGTGTGGCAAACACCTGCTGGAAAACATAATACCCGCATGGATTTCGATGGGGAGAAGAGAGGCAAAAATTTCATCAGACAGTGACAGCTGCTCGGGAGCTAAGCTGCGATTCACAGGCAAAACGGACAGTAGTGTTGTTGCTAGCTCTTCGTTTTTTCTTCGTGCACTGCGAAATATGAAAAACCGCAAGAAATGTTTGCCCTCTTGCTCTCGCCCGTGGTCGACGCTGCTGCGCTGCTCTTGAACTTGAGGCGATAAGGCGGCAGCGGCCGCAGTCGCGAAGCAGAAACCGAAGCCGAAGAAGGAAACAACAAATGTTGCCTGGCATGTTGACAGTGCGAATAACTCTCTCGCTCTCTGCGCCTCTCTTTGACCTTAAACTTCACCGCAAAGCGAGAGCGAGAGCGAGATGGAGATGGCGACAAGACGAGACACGCAAAGTCAGGCAAAGGCAAATAGCCGGCAGCTTCAGCGAAGCTTGATGCGATCGTTGGCTGCCTCCCCTCCCCTCTCCCCACCAAAAGACATGAGCAATTAAAAATTTGCTAAATTAATTTTTTTCTTCAGCCCTCCTCTTTGGGTTTTTTTAATACCCTGCGTTGGTGGAGCGCAAAGGGTATGCTTGTTTTGCACATTTTACTACAAGGAACTCCGCTAAAAGGGTATCCAATAGCCGCAATCTTCGACTGTGTCGCTATTACGTGTTTTTTGTTTTTCGCTGAATAATTATTCATTCGTTTCGCTCTCCCGCATATGGTGTAATTCATTAGGAACGCTCCTCCACAGCTCTGTTCTCTCCTTCCTTTTGTTTCAACTCTTCGTCTCCATCTCCATCTCTATTACCACTCCCTCCCCCCCCCCCCCCCCCCCCCCCCCCCCCCTATGGTATCTCTTTCTGGTTTGTTTCAATCTTTTTTGGTGCTCCTTCCGTTTATTGCTACACTTGACATTTTGTCAGCAGTTGTGGAATATTTAATTTCATTTCGTTTTTATTAAATGCGGGCTCAGCGGCAGAGGGTAGACAGAGGGGGGGGGGGCTGGAACGCTTCTAAGTTGACATTTATTTGTGCACATTGCGTATACGACATGCATGCCAGCAGGAACACGAACACGAGCCCCAGACCCAGGCAACTCTCCGTCATGGCGGTTAGCCAAGTTTGTGACAAGTTCTGGCAACAGACCACGCCCCCCTGCCCCACCAGGGGCACGTCCTCCTGCCAAGCATGTGCCTGAATATTGTGTATTTATGTATGTTCAATTTTGAAACATTTTGGCCAAGAGAGCGTCAAGTTTTGGGTCGGCCCTGTCGAATTTGTAATTAATTTAAGAAAATCATCCTACATATATTGTATGTCTAGTCTTGGCAAGGAAATGACCTGGAGATTAAACGGGATTCGGGCACGACCCTAGAACTAATGAGGAAATTAGAAAACTGAGAAAACTAAGAAAACTGGCCACTCAGAACTGGGATTTCCCAGGGAAATTGGATAACTGAGAACTGGGCAATCGGAAAATCGGGGAAAAGCCTGACAGCACGACTTAGTGACAGCCGAAAAGGGCCAAGAAGGAATTATTGTTATGAATAATATCTGCAGGCTGCAGCTGGGCTCGTTGACAGTTGGCCCGGACTCCGGTCTCCGGTCTCCGGACTCCCGAGCCGGCTTTGGCTATGGTCTTGGCCAAATTGAAGTCGATTTCTAGCCCCCGGCAGCGGTCGCATTCCATGAAGAACAATAACAATAACAAAAAAACAAAAAACTCCAATGAAAATTGCGGGCATCGATCACGATCTGACAGACAGACTGACAGACTGACATCACCCTCGCGGCAGTTTGATTTTTGATTGTGCCCCAACCTTTGGCTGGGGTCTCCCTAAGGTCGCTTGCATAAGGGCCAGAAAATTTGTGAGTACCCGCCACATAAGCCCGCCTTTTGTTGGGCTTTTCCTTCTTCTCTCCGTGGTGCAATTAAAACTGGAAAATTAATTCAGCTTATGCTCCACACAATTGACAATAATTTCTAACGGCAAGCGGCATGCGGCAGGCGGCAGGGGCACACGAAACGAGCAGCAAACAATTGCCACATGCAGTCGAAAAAGTTGAGTCACTTTTTAAACCGATTATCAGCAGCAAAAAAAAAAACCAAAAAACCAAAACCAAAAATGCTTTCAAACAAACAGAGTTTCAGCCGCAGAGCCGCACAGCCGGTACGGGCCCGGCCCCGGTCTCGGCCCCGGCCGGACTCCCAGTCAAACAATTAAACAATTGCAGTCTCTTGGCCGGCCACAGAAATTTATGAGCAACTTATTTCTTTTATTTCCGAGATAAGCATAAAGTTTCCCGCCATATGGTGGGGGGCCGAGCGGCAATTAAGTTTTATTTGTTGTCCCATTGAAAAACCGCACAACATGTCAAATGTCATTTGTGTGGCAATCACGATACGATCCCATTAGATAACTCCGAATCGAAGCTCAGAGAGTGGGCCCACCGAAATCAATCATTCAATCAATTAAAGTTATGCAAATCCTAAATCGCTGATTGGATTGGAAGACCTTCTTTCTCGGCCTTCTTTCTTGTGAAATTTGTTGAAAACTTATAGCATTACTCGTCTGCCATAAGCTCGATTCAATTGGAATTTTCGTGCGGAAAGCCCCACCCTCGGGGGCACTGCACTGCGCTTTCTTGCCCCATAGCCCTTTATGCGTCTATTCCCTGCAGCAAATGGCTGGCAAATCATTTGGCACTGGTTTTTTTTTTTTTTTTTTGGCTCAAATGTTGCCTTTCGGCATTTTGCCGCTGCGGTTGCCATTGTGGCATGTGCCAGCCGACATTTCTGAGCCCCCCCTCCCCCCATATGTCGTCTGGCAGCGTCTACAGTCTGGCCCTGTCCATCGATTGTGGCATGGATTACCTCTACCTGTCTCGCTCTCTGCTGTCGGTTCTGTATCGAGGTATTTGTCACTCTGTTCGGGCCAATTGTTGGTGTCGCTGCCAATGCAGTTGGCCATTTTTCACACACATATCCCTGCCCCTCCCTCTCCACCTCTTTGGCAATCTCTCTGTGGGCGCGTGCCCCAAATTGCAGCCCATGTGTCCGGTTTTACATATATTTAAACTCGATTTATAGCCTGAACAAACCAAAAACAAAAAATATTTCTTTTCGTTTCTGCAGCAACTACATAATTAAATTATTCACTTCACCTGAGAGCAGAGCCCCCTTAAAAGCTCATCTTTATTTATTTTTTTGTGTAAATCTATTTATATTAATTGATGTATTTAAAGTTGGGACAGCGCAAAGCCCTTTCCAACAATGTCCCTTCAATGAGAAGCAAAATAATTGAATTTTACGAGCACTAAAAAACCTGGAAAAAGGCAGGGAAATACTTGGAAATTGCCAGCCGAAAATAGCCACGATTTGGGCCTCAATATTACAAAATAATTTCAATAGTTGAGGAAATTCAAAATTGAATTGTTTGAGAGTCGAAAATTATGTAAAAAAAAACCCAATACAGAAATGTCCAGGGTCTAAGAGTCGTAGCTTGAGATACTCTTACAGCTGGACCCTCCTCCTCCCTATGGCAGGGAGCCAATGGTTTTTATGTGGCATCATAGCGGAAACTTCTGGGGGGAAAAGACCTGCAGTACCCTCTGGAAAGTGTATACAAAATCCACAGAAATTCGTGCACAAGTCATTTCCCCATACCCCTTACCCCCATACCCCCCAGCTCATCCCCGTTCTAGCCCTTTGGAGGACTGTCACCAATTTGCCTTTGTCTTTAGGACTTTATTATTGCCGCTACCCCTGCATTTCATAACTTTAAAACCGATTGGAATCCGGTTTGTTGGCGACTCCATTTTCAAAGTTTGAAAGTTTTGCGGGCCACCATTTCCTGTGGCCTATTATCTGGTGAAAATTTCAATTGGAAACTATGCAAAATGCGGGAAAAGTTTCATAAAAGGCCATACTTTACATACTTGGTCTTCGGTTGAGGGATATTTTCATATTTTATCCTTTAGATAGACAAAAAAAAACATAAAAAAACTCAAAATTCGATCTCCCACCGATTCTTGAGCGTTTAATTATAGAACCCACTGTCTCCATAAATACTGCATAAATTCTCTCTCTCTCTCTCTCTGTATATCTCCTATCTCTTCCATTGTATCTGTATCTTTTAATTTGTGCTCAAACTTCTTAAAATTTTCCCCACTTGTTCCTGTTTCTATTCCGTTTCTGTGCCAATTTGTGGGCCATAATTGTTTTGCTGGGATCTCGATATGGAAACATGTAATTGAAATATAATTTGTGGCCATCGATGGCCGATTTGGCGATTGACGATGACCTGAATCGAAAGGCCGGACACAATTTTTGGCCCCAGTTTTGGATTTGGAAGCCCTTATATATTCTGTTCTCTCTCTCTCTCTTTCGCTCTCTCTGGTCTGTATTTCCTGGCAAAAGCTGAAAATTCATTATCATTGCCGGAGGCCACTCGAAGAACGGCGCGGGAAGGGGAGGTACCGTGGAGGAAGGCATTATTTTTTGTGCTCTGCCACGACGAAGACGAAGAACTTCACGATCCGGCAACAACAACAACAACGACATACTTGCCACATGCAACATGTTATTTAAGCGTAAATCATTTCTCAACGTTGCCCACAGAACAGCAACAGCAACAGCAACAACGTTGTGGCAAGTTGCAATTGGAATTTCGATCTTTCACAAGTTCACATGTTGCTTGGAGTCCGCCTTCGAGTGCGTTGCGCCTTGACCGTGGCAGAGGGGCACAGTCAGAGGCAAGGAGTGCAGAAGGTGGCCATTGGAGCGAGACCATGCCACAGATGATGATGAAGCCGCCAACGCCGCCGCCGCAGCAGCAACAACTTCATGGCAAGAAGATTTTCCATTTTCATTTTCACACGCGGTCATTAGAGTTGAACCCACTTAAGAAGAGAGTGAGACTGGGGGACTGGGGGACGGGGAGACTGGGGGCTGCAACTCCTCTTTTGGCCATTTTTCACACAGCAACAGCAACAACAACAACAGCCAGAACTCCTCTTGAAGGCCCGGCCAGGGCTGTAGAAATAAATTAAATTTAACTTGCATTTTCCCCCCCCCACTACCCCTGGAGGAGCCCCAAAGACTCGTACTCCTACTCAAACTCCGATTCCTACGATTCCTACGATCTCCAGTTCTTGAGCTATGGCTCTGCTCGAGCGCGTTCTGCCATATGCAAATTAAAATTAAAAGCCTTTTTGTACTGCTGCAGCCACTCGACTCGACTCGTCTTGTCTCGTCTCGTCTTTTTGCCTATGACTTTACAATTTGTTTGGCTTTCTGCGGCCGCCGATAGGGCTCTCTGAAGTGTGAAAGAGCAGGCCAGACCAGACCAGATACAGATACAGATACAGATACAACTCGGCACAGAAATGGACTGCGGACGACGACGAGTCGACGTCCAAGTCTTGGCCTGTCATTCCTCCCCCTCCCCCTGCCACTCCCCCTCCTCCGTTTTCTGGCCAACTCTGACTTCATTGGCGCTGAACTTCTTGAAGCGGAAGTTCAAGGCGTTCACTCAATTGTATCGTGTAATGAAATGTTTTATAACACCAGACAACAGACAACACTGAACTGATGGGGGGGAGGGGAGGAGGCGGATGTTGGCCTTCTGGAGATTCTATCAAATCGTCATTTCATTTCACTGTTTGGGTCATTGGCTTCTGGCTTCGTAATCGCCAGTGATTTGAGGCCTCATTAGCATGAAGATATCCAATATTTATGCTAATATTTACACTCACAGATATACAGATAGACAGATACAGATACAGTGGACTCTGGGGCAAACTTCTGTGGGTTCTCATCATTTGTCATCAGGCAAAGCAATCAGTTTATGGCCAATAATCAAACCCCAGCGAAAAGAGTGGCCACAGCGCTCTGGATACCCTTTTGTGATGGGTTTTATGGGATTTCTAAACCATAGAGTAAGGCCTGTCCCTTCGTTAAGGGTATTTGGGGAGACATTTGGGGAAAAAACATCTGCCATATCACAAATGTTGAAGTGACAGCCAGGCAGCCAGCTCTTGGCCAAGGTTGTAGACCTTCAGAAGAAGAAAAAACACACAGAGCCCCAACAACAGGAAGGGGAATCGGAGTACGAAATGGTGGAGACATAGGGAGAACAAAAAATAATGATAAAGTGTTCCAAAGGCCAGAACCAGACGCACACCGAAAATTGACGTAACTTATTCGCATTTATATCACTCCACTCATCGGCAGGGCATCGAAAAGAGTCGGGGCAAAAGATACAGATACAGATACAGATACCATCATCAGTGTCGGCTCACGCAACATCCATGAACAGCCAGCGTGGGGCAACATGGGGCAGCATTCGCGTCAAAATTAATACGTTTTTAAATGCCAAAGCCACGCAGCTTCCTGTGGAGAGAGAGGGAGGGGGGGAGCGGCACCGGGGCTGATCTTTGGACGGGGCTCTGAGCGGGCCAAAGTCTTACGCACATGCGTGTAATTGTTTTTTCTCCATTCTGAGCCCAGGTCGCGCCTTCAGATTTGTTTTTTGGCGAGGGTAGTGGGAGAAGTTCTGCAAAGCCAATGAGGGAATTATCTCTGGAATTTTTGACCCTGCTTCGAGGGATTTTGGACCAAATCCAATACAAATTCCCCAAAGATTTCCCACTTTTCCCGGCTCTGCCTTCAACTCTTTGGGGCACCCTCGCACCCACTTAATGATGTGTGCAAAAGCCGCAACCCAGCGCGAACCCTTAAAAAAAAAAAGCGAAACCGAAATGTAAATTGAATTTTAAAAGGCAATTTAAATTGCGCGTTTGGGCCAATGCCGATGCCGATTGTGGCCATAATTAAAAATTATCTTCAATTTAAGAGTCGCGCCTGGAAATGCTTCAATTTCTGCGCGATCTACGCAATTGATTCATTTGTATTACAAAAGTAATTAAGTAAAGACCCGGCCCGTATTATGTATTGTTTTTGGTAAATATGTATATTCCATTGAACAAATTGCATTAAAATTAATGCCAAATTAATTAGCTGCAAAAGGGGAGCCCGTTTTCCGAGGGCTTCGGCAACATTTAGTGGATTTTAATTGAATTTTTGTCCTGGCTTTTCCAGGCGGTGGCAGTGGAAAGGTGTCTCTCCCTTGTGGATTACAACAGGATTATGTGGGGGGTGGGGGCAAATATTTCTTCACAAGATTTACTCTTTCAAATTAAATTGAAATTTTTGTTGTATAAAAGATTTATTTATAGGCCTTTTCCTGCCCTTCTCTGCCCCGGCGGCTGGCAATCAAAAACTGCATTTTAATCTCTATGCTCGATTATTATTGCTGAAACGATTTCCATTTGCATAAATCAAAAGTTGATTTCAGTACGTGTGTGTGTGTGTGCCCCCCCACGTGCTGCAACATTTGTCCGAGTATTTGGGGGAAGAACCCCACATCAGATACTACACGGATGCCACGCACCTTACATACCTCCCATAGATAGATATATGTATATATATATATTTTTTGTATCGACAGCTGCCGAATAATTGTGTCGCTTGAAATGTAACGCCTTTTTTATGATTAATTTGCTGTCATTTAATTGCCACAAAATGCGAGGAAAACTACAGAAAAAATACAGATCAAACGGGCCCCATTTGCATTTTGTTGCAAGTGAATTGGCTTTTTGAATAATCGAAGCATGAAATGGTAAAAGCCCCCATATCGGCGAGAAGAGGCGCCACTTGCCGCAGTTTATGCAAATGCTGCCACACGATTGTTGACATTTGTTTAACGTGTGAGAGTGAGACAGAAAACAGTTAGTGGCTCGTTAAATGGCAGAAACTCAAGCAGCACTAAAATGGGATCACCTGGCGTATGGGTAATATTTATGTACTGCAGAGGAGGGGCGGGGTTTTATATGCAAAACAATTCAAATTAATTGCAAATTGAAATTTGAGAAATTTGTGTGGCAGGCGATTCTCAGGGGACCAATAAGTGGAATGAAGGCCCATAAATATGTTAATTTGTTAATGAGAAATTTAATTAATTACGGATAAGGAATTTCTAAGTCTCACATCACAGGCAAAGGGGGGAGAAAGCATTTTCCAGGGTCATAGGAAAATGTATCTATTATCAAAATACATTTAGCCAAGCCTTGCAACTATTTCTGCTTCATTTAAGCATAGATTTTATAGATAAAAACATTTCTAGGACTATTTTCTCACCTTTCAGATAGTATCTCTGTATCTACTCCCATTCAGGGGTTAGGATACCATATTTTATTTGGAAAATTGTAATTCATTCTTTAATAATGCACAAAAATTAACACAAAAACGGAACAAACTTTTGAAAGTAAAAGAGAGGCGCACTATTCAAACAAAAACACATCAATATTTATAAGCCGTTTGCTCACTCCTTTTTCACATTCATTTATGAAACACAAACAAGAAATTTATGTGGAAATTATATGAATTTAAACCGTATAAAGCATATTATGAAATTCTTGATTTATTAACTTTTTGCTTTCTACTTTTTCCAACGAGTTATGGGCAAAAAATGCTGCAAAGAAAAGAAAAACAAAATATAAAAATTAATTAAATAAAATTAAATAAGAAAACAGGAAAAAAATTTAAATTAAAAAAAAAAAAAAAACAAACAAAGTAAGGCAAGCTAAATTCTAGGTGGAAGTATTTAGATACCCTTCCAGATATATTTTTACAATGAAAATCATTGTTCCATTCCATTCATACAGGAGCTATGATCGCCTCTGATCCGATCTTGATCCGCTGGGTATTTGGGGATCTTCTAGTGCCCCTCTCATCTTTTAGGGTAGCCTTAAAACTCAAATATGAAAAGATGCAACTTTTTGGGGACTTGTTTATACGGGAAATACCCGTCGCATGGTTTGCTAAAGTAGAAGCGGAAACAAGGCAAACATTTGCCGGCAAACAAATGTCTGCGAAAGTCCACTCTCCAGCCCCATGCCCCCTTCTGCTTCTGGCTTTTGGGGCGGAGGTTTAGGGCTTAGACAAGGGTCTGTTGTGCCGTGGCAGCGGGGGAGGAGGGGGAGGGGGAGGACAGTGGCTACCACTAAAACTGTCTCAAGTTAATCGCTTTTATTTATTTTCGCCCTGTTCCAAGCCAAACACACTCGCACTCACACACACACACACATACACAGACACGGAGGAAGACCAACTGCAACCGGTTTTTCCACTCACACACACACATGAATAGGGTTTTTTTTGCGCGCTTTTAGCTATTTTTCTTTTTTGTTTTTTTCTTCTTTTTAATATAAAGTTTTTTTGTTGTTTGGCTGTTGAAGAATTTATGAAAATCATAAAACAAAAGCGAATTTCATTTCACATGAGTGTACGTGTGTGTGTGTGTGCATAGCTCTCTCCCTCCGCGTGTGTGTGTGTGTGTGTGTGCGCGAGTGTGGAAGCGCTTAAGTTGCAGTTGCAACAGATAGATACCACAAGCTTTCAAGTCTAGCTGCCGCTGCTGCTGCTGCTGCTGTTGCTCTTGGCCAGGTTAACACGCCAAAACCTGGCGACGTCATAAAGTCAGCTGCCGCTTCTGTTTTCCTTTTGTTGTGGCAGCCAGCAACTATTCGGTTGACAGTGCAGCAGTGGCAGTGGCAGGGGCAGCAGAGGCTGTGCGACAGCTTTCAAGGCTGTTTAGAAGGCAGAGCACAGACAGACACACACTCTCTCTGTGCAGCACTCAAACACTATTCTCGTACATATCTTAGCCGTGTTTCTTCCAGATTTATTTTCGAATATTTTGCTTATATTTTATAAAAGTTTTTTCTGGGATATTCCGGGGGGTGTTCTTAAACATTTTCTTGGTCTTTTTTTGTTTTGGTTTTGTTGTCTTTTTTTAGTGGTTTTTTGAAATTACCGTTTTTCAATGTGCGGGAGTTAAAAACGTGTTTTCTTGATTTTGTTTTGGCTGCGGCTTGCGGCGGCTGTGGCTGTGGCTTCTGTGGCTGTTGCTTCTTTTGCTTTCCGTACTACCGCGGACACGAACCACTTCTGACGGACACTACTCTGGCAACAGTTCGGACGGGGGCGCACGTCGTCGTCGTCGTTATCGGCTTGGCAGGCAAAGCTCAACTGAATGCATGCCAGCCAGCCAGCCAGCCCCGAAACCCGATGATGATGATGACGACGAACTGGTTTCGGCTTCGGCTTCGGCTGTGGCTTTGGCTTCGGCTTCGGCGAACTGGTCGTGCCTTGGCATTGTTGCTTTTTATACCCGATACTCAAAATGGGTATACGGGTATATTCGATTTGCGGTAAATATGGATGTGTGTCCGTTTCCGACTAAAGTGTATATATTCTTGATCAGCATCCATAGTCGAGTCGATTGAGCCCTGTCTGTCTGTCCGTCCCTATGAGACTATAAGAGCTAGAGCAACGACATTTTGTATATCCAGACTTCTGTGATATGTCACTGTTACAAAACTTCGCCCTGCCCCCTTCCGCCCCCAAAAAGGGGCCACAAAGATACGAGAAAACAGAAAACGCAGAATCGCAAGGAATGACTATATCTTTTAGACTGCAGAATCTGAACCAAATCGTATTTCCTCTCGCTCTGTCTCTCCCTAACACACAGGTTTCATGGTCGGATCTCAGAGACTATAAAAGCTAGAGCAACCAAAGTTAGATATCCATACTCCTGTTAGATCTCACTATAAAACGTGTACTGCAAAATTTCGCCACAGCCCCTTCCGCCCCCACACGCCCCCGACGGCACGCTCAGATTGATTTTCTGTCTCTCTCGCACGCACTCTCTGTCGAGTCGTTCAATGTCTGCGCCGTCTGCCGGCGGAGAGCCATACTGACTAAGTATGGGGTATAAATGTAGAGTTGCGGTCGCCGTAGCAACTCACAACGTTCCCCATCGTTGCTGTTTGGTTTGTAGAAATAGTAGTAGAAAATAGTAGTAGATGAATATATGAGGCAGTGGCGGGGGCTGGCAAAGGGTGAGGTAGGTATAGGGTTAGGCAGGAGCACAGTCCGGGCAGGAACAGGGCCTGGACAGGAAGAAGGCCATTGCCATGACAGGAATTCATTTGTGGCCAACATTCAAATAAATGAAGGCAATTACATAGCCAAGGAACAGTGTTACGGACAAGCCAAATGGTTGTAAGCCCCCCCCCCCCACCCTCCACTTGGCTCTTCCACCAGATGACTTTGCTCTTTTTTCCCCACGGCCTAAGCCTCTCTTCGCGGGCGCTCGCTCTCTTTGGTGCTCCGCACTTAACGGAAGTAAAGCGGCAAACAGAACAACAACAGCAACACTGTTTTCGGGGACCAGCCGGTTTGTTTACCTTTTTTCTGTCGCCGCTCAGCTGTTATACTGTTATACCGGCTAAACAGCTGTGGCGGAGGTAAACACACACGCACACAATCGAGGCACTTCCGTGGGCTGTTTTCATACCCTGTTATCGAAGAATGGAAGGGCATGGTATGGGTTGGTATGGTATGGTAAACTCTCGTATATTTCTTGGGTTTTTTGTTCCAGAATTCCATATTTAAGTGCAGTACCTTCTCTGCTCTTCTGGTTATAACTCTGCATAGTAGAGGGTATCTTATAGTCGATTTAATCGACTGTCAGTTTTTTTCCAGATAGTAGTGGGCGTGGGCGTGGGTGGGTGGTTGCCATGGCGTGTTGATAAATAAGCAAATAAATAAATAAACAGTTTCAAGTGTTTTCCCAAATTGAGTCAAATTTCCACTCTTCCTCATTTTGTGGTGCCACTTGCTTTGGCTGTTGTTGTTGGCGGACTGCATTGAAATAAATGGAAATACTTTTAGCCAGATTGATGGCTTCATTAAGTGCAAGTGCAACAATTAACCGAAAGTTTTGATTGGATTCAAGTGTTTTGTCCCCAAAGCTTCGCAGAAATCACTTACCCTAAGACCCTAAGACCCTATCCATAGATTGTGGCTTGACCCACTAAAACTACGACAAACGTATGTTTATCTTTTATCTGACCCTCCCCCATACCGCTCTCTATCTCTGTCTCTATCTCTATCTCCCTCTTGAATCGTTAACCTCAATTATTTCCACAAATTGTAATTACTTCATCGATACAATTGAATTGTTTTCCGACTACTGTTTGGCCCCCACTCAACACTCCACACCCAGAAATACAGCTCTAGCCGCGCCCCTCCCCGCCCGCTCACCTGTACACTGGGCCAGCAAAATCAATTGTGAACCTTTTTCTTAGCCATTTTGGTGATTTCATAACTTTATTAATTCATTTGTTCATTGTTTCTCCATGGATCTGCGGAGGGTCGTTGTGTTTTTTGTTCGCTGTTTACGGGTGCCAATTCAAGCGCGACAAAAGACAAGAAGCTGGAGCCAGACCCCAACTATAATTCCAATTCCATTTCAGGTTGCGGCTGCCACAAGCCCCGGGAGTCGGGTGCGGACCAAAGAAATTCCAATTAATGAAAATGAGTCTAAACAGGCGAGCGGCTGGGATGGCGGGAAACAGGCAATAAAATTATGCAAACAGCAGGTGTTACCCATTAGCTTTTCCAGTCTTTTGCTGCAGTCACCAATTTGGGTCATTAGCAGGTGTTGTCATCGCTCCTCCACGTTGGAGCTGTCTTTTGTGTATACTTACCCTGGAAGAGAGGAACAGACAGATTCCCTGATATAGGGTGCACTCAATAAATTGGATATATAATTGGTAGATCTTGGACCAACATATGTAGCCTATCCGTTCTGTAGTGTCTTGACCCCCGTCTACATTTTGTTGGGGTGCCGCGCAACCAATCAAAGTTTTTAAAACAAAAGAGGAGCGGCAGAGGGTCTGTTTTTCTTTTTGTTTTCTGTTGACCGGGGCTCCAAACTGTAGAAAATTTAATTAACTGATAAATTAAATACACTTTTCGGCTCTCAACTTTGTTCTGTTCTACCTCTGATTCTATTTCGTGTTGGCCTGCTGCGGCTCCCCAAAGAGACCACAACCACAACCAGAGCTAGAACGCTGGCACGAGAAGGGGCAGGGGGGTGGGGGGCCTCCACCCGCATCGGAGCGTCCAGTGTTGCCCGCTCTGGTTGTCGTTGTTAGCTGCAGTGCGTCGGAAGTTGTCGCCGGCAAATCAACAAACCATAACGCACAACAAGCCAACGGTACTCGGGTCCCAGTGAAAACATTTAACGCCGCTTCAGACTCGACTTCTTTTGTTCCGAATGGACCAAAAATAAAAAAGAAAAAGAATAAAGAAATGCAGTAAAATTTCGTTGGCCAAGCGCTCAACAAATTAGCCCAGGCCTGATAAATGGCCAGCACAGAATAATTACGACCACAAATGGGTTTTCGGGCCCCCACAAAATTTCATTTAAAATGCATAAATTGCCCATGAAAAGTAATTATTTCGATAATGAGGTAACAACTGAAATATTTACATAATTTAATCGGAAATAAAACGAGGGGGAACGTTGTGAGTTGCTTCGGAGACCGCAACTCTACGGTTATACCCGATACTAAGTCAGTATGGCTCTCCTCCAGCAGGCGGCGTCTAATATTAAACGACACGACAAAGAGTGCGTGCGAGAGAGACAGAAAATCAGTCTGAGCGTGACGTCGGGCGCTGCGTAGCCACTGCAAATTGATTTGTTCCTTTTGGCTATAAAAATGATCTGATCTGATCCAGATTCAGTAATCTGATAGATATGGTCATTATCTATGATTCTGCGTTTTTAGTTTTCTCAAATCTGCAATATTGTGGATGCAACAGATTTTCGTCCTTTGTGGGGGCGGAAGGGGGTGCGGCGAAATTTTGAGATATACGTTTTATAGTGAGATCTAACAGGAGTGCGGATACTAAATTTGGTTACTCTAGCTTTAATAGTCTCTGAGATTTGTGAATATCCCCAGATTTGCATCCTTTGCGGGGGCGGAAGGGGGTGTGGCGAAATTTTGAAACAAACTCGTCTCGGTCCGATATATTAGGAGTGTGGATACCAAATTTGGTTGCACTAGCTTTTATAGTCTCTGAGATCTAGGCGCTAATGTTTTACTCTAAGCAAAGCCGCCTATGCTACGTGTGTGTTAGAGAGAGACAGGGCGAGAAAAAATGAAATTGTTTTCTTGATGCTGGCTATAATAATAATACGATCCAATTCAGATTCCGTAGTCTAAAAGATATGGTCATTCTCTACGATTCTGCGTTTTTGGTTTTCTCGTATCTTTAAAATTGTGGATGCCACAGATTTTCGCCCTTTGTGGGGGCGGAAGTGGGCGGGGCAAAGTTTTGAAATATTTTTGTAGCAGTGACATATCACAGAAGTCTGGATCCAAAACATCGTTGCTCTAGCTCTTATAGTCTTTGAGCATTAGGCGCTGAAGGGGACGGACAGACGGACAGACGGACAGACGGACAGACGGACGGACGGACAGACAGACAGGGCTCAATCGACTCGGCTATTGATGCTGATCAAGAATATATATACTTTATGGGGTCGGAAACGATTCCTTCTGGACGTTACACACATCCACTTTTACCACAAATCTAATATACCCCAATACTCATTTTGAGTATCGGGTATAAAAATGGAATATTGTGTATTTTAAATCACATTTAATTGAACACATAATAAAATAATTAAAGTGATTAATTTCGATTTTAAGGAGAAGCTAGAAAAAACATATTTAAATTTGTTTATGTAACATATCCTGTTGAATAGCCTGCCGATTTTAATCAACCTCAATATTTAATACCCACTAAATGTCCATCCACTTTATTTAGTTTGATTAGCCAACTAATTTATAACTAACGACGCGATCTGAGCCAATTTATCGATGGTTATGAATCGGTTTTGGCTGTCTATAGAATCTGCTTGGCTTTTGTTGGTGCTCTTGTAGTTTTTTCAATTTCCTAGCCATAAGCTGTCAATTTTATGGGCAAAAACGGCGCTTCTCTTTACGAGTTTCAACACCCATTCCACACATTATGCCCCCCTTCGTGCACCCCTCAGGGCCCCGACCCCCCGAAACGCACTAAAACAGAATTTATGTTGATGATTTTTTGTGTGCGGCCTATTGCCATAGTCACGAGGCAGTCGCAGAGACGGAGAACCGGAGAGCCAGACCAAGAGCCAAAGTGTAATGTAGGTGGAACGCTTCGAGTAGCATATTGTACTTTTGGCACTCTCGCGCGTTCGAACTCTTTTGTTTCGCACATAGCGCCCATTAAAACTATCGAGGCTACTATTGAGAGCCAGCCTAACCCTATCAAAATATACCTTGGGCAAAGCCATCGTCGCAGTCAGGGTTAGAGGCTCTCTGCGCCCCTCCCCCCTCTAAAGCTGGCGGCGCACGCAGTCTTCGCGAGACTCAAATTGGAGTTGGCGTCGGGGGCAGGGAGGCAGAGGCCAGACAATGCAGTGACTGCTGCGGCTGTGGCCTCGGACCGCGGTCAATGGACTGCACTGCCCACCCAAAAAGGCGGCACTAAATTGCTTTGAAATGCCGTTAGAACAATAATTGCGCGCACACCAACACACACACACACACAAACACACACCCATGCATACGCTGGAAACATATGATTGGAGCGAAAAGATAGGCGATAGGAGGAGAGCTTTTGCCAATTTATTGAGTTGTAAAACGGCCGCTGGCCGGCAGGGGAACGGGGGAGAGGGATGCACGGCAGCGTATTAAAAATAAATAAATTAAAGTGAGGCTTTGTGAGAGGAGCATTGCTTGCTCATTAGAAGGAAGCAGAAGGAGAAGGAGCAGAACAGAGCGGGTGCACAAAAGTTAGGTTACGTTCCCGTCCAGACTAATTGCTCAGCATAAATAAAAGGAGGAGAGGAAGGAAAACGAGAAGCATTCGAACGACTGACGAGAGCCGCTGCTGTGCTTTCAGACATTGACGAATGCCACTTCCTTATTGCAAGGTCAGCTGTCGGCGGCTAAAGCGGCTGCTCGTTACACGGTCCGATATTCACCGACGGAGTTCCACCCGAATGCAAGAAGAGCCCGACTAGCCCACTGTAAGAAAGGTGACGTGTGAGAGCAGCTCTCTTCCTCAGTCCACACTTCTGCTCTCCCACACGCTTGTTCTGACTAACTCCCGCGCTCCGACTCTTCGGCTCTACCGCTCTGCCTCTCCCTCTCTGCCGTTCTCATTGATTGATGCTCTGCCAGCTGCCGTTAGTCGTCGGCCAAATGCAAAACTTCACACCAAATTGGCAGAGCCTAATCTGTCCCAGGCCCAGCTCCATGTCCAGGCCAACATCCACGTCCCGGTCCAAAAATAGTCAGCAAAGCCAATTGCAAATTTTTTACTCCAACAATAAACATAAATTAATGAAATGCTCTGGCGGCACCGCATTCGAAAGAGCGAGACATGTTTATGGGAACTTCTGCGAGGCTTTCTACCTCTCCCTCTCGCACAGGGCTGGGAGCGACACTCTGTGCCTCTATCTGCTTCTATCTCTGTTTTACCTTGTTAGGGGACATTTTTGCGTGTGTGTGTGTGGCCATTTTTGGGTAATTTGTGGAATTCTCCCATTTAATGTGAGGGAATTTTTGTGTTCTGCTTTTTGCGGTACTTTTGCGGTACAATTAAAATATCCCCCCAAACGCATGGCGCAAGAGGGAAAAGGAGGGCAACAAAGGAATTTTAACGACTCAATAAAGAGATGCAAACAAATGACACCTGTGGCCCCTCCCCACTTCTCTGAGCCATGCAAATCATTAGAATGTTCTGCCCAAGCCGAGGAGGAGTCATTCACAGGAGGAGGAACAAGATTCCAGCGGCAGCACAGTAGTCGAAGCTCATCATTTGGATGTGATTAACTTAAGTACACAAGACATAAATATTTAAACGCTTGCGGCACTGGACAGATGGATGTGTAGACGGATGGACTCACGTCGAAAGCACAGCAGTCGAGTCCCCCCCCCTGCCGTCCCTCGACCAGCCAAATGAAGCGTGTTAAGTGCGGTCCAGGGGTGCAGCAAGGAGGGGCCGAGAGTCAAGGCATAAAATTGCTTTTAGCTGGCACAACGGTTAAACAACTTTATGCAAATGCCCGACCAACCTAACCAGAAGGGGAATAGCTAGCAGAACTATGAACTAGAGAATACCCTGTGCAAAGACTCTGATAGCTCGAGTCGGAATTTACAGGGAATCATCTAAAGCATAATGTAAATAAGTCGAATATACCCTACAAATGCCAGTCGTAGCGAGGGTATCCCGGGGTGCAAAGAAGATGCAAAAGTCTTTGTCATGATGGCAGGGCCTCCGTCGACCATGGCCGATTGTGGCACCTTGTTGATCAATAATTGCCACACGACAGCTAAATGGGCTTTAATGCCATGTTGGCAGCAGCCCAAGCAGGCATCATCAGCCGCCTCCCAAGGAAATGCAAATCAAATTCTAATGATGTTGTAATGCAGACACCCCGCGAAGGTAGTTGTGGCCCGGAGAGGGCCGAACCGTTTAGACAATGCCCCAACACGCAAATATTTCTGCAGCACCGCTAAAAACCAGAGGAGAAGATTATATTATTACAATTAAACATGCAATCTGACAAGTGTTTCGTCCAGCAGCGGCGAGGCAACAGAATCGTTTCCTGGTCTGCCCATATTCTTGACCAGGCTAATTGCCCGGGCATAAACATAAACTCTGCACGGCCATGGCCATCGTCATCGTCGTCGTCGTCGTCGTCGTCATCATGGGCGATTTATGATTGCATTTCCTGTGACGGCAGGCCAAAAGCCGAAACGAGTATCGATCGCTTGAACACCGTTGCTTTGTCGCCCCTGGTGGCACCATCAGACAGACCCATGAGATCCGTTCGTACAACGGAAATGCCACAGAAGTCGGTTTCATTCTCATTGGTATTCCATAGAGACGGATTCTGTAGGTCCGTCTCTCTCTGTCCCTCTGTCCCTCTGTGACGACGACCCTTGTCTAATAAGGTATTAATAAGTTTTTGCCTTGGCCAAGACCAGACAATTGCCGTTGCATTCTTGGGCCTCTTTGTTGGCTGCTGGCTGTTGGCTGTTGTTCTTGTCGATCGTGCTGCTGAATTTCAAATGCATGATTAACAATCCACACTGGACATCGCAGCTGCGATGGTATATGGATTTCGAAAAATGGCACCTGCCTGGGTGGGCCTGCTTGCCATTGCCCTAAACTCCTTTTATCAGCAGCCAATTTACGGAGAGATTTCTCTCTTAACCATTTCAAGAGCTCCTTTTGATTGATGCACATTTGAAGAGCACTTTGTTGATGAGAAATCCCCCAAAAGGTTCTCCCCAAACAGGTTGTGGTTTCATCATCACTTTGTTGATTAGTGTAGACCCAAGACAATGACACATGCAACACAACCAGCCAACCACTGACTGATGCAACAAGCTAAAATTAACGTATGAATGTCAGAGACTTGCCTCTGCTGCTGTTGCAACAAAGGTCAGTCAGCGCGTGCTGTGGATGGCTGGTTGAAAGTTGACGTGACCCGTTGGGGCTTCGGTGATTAATCAGACTCATGACAAAGATGCGTCAGGTTATGGGAATCGAAGAGAGACTATGACCTTAGCCAAGACTCTGGACAATGTCAGAATGCCATGCAGCAGAGCTGCCGGGGGGGGAGGGGAGATAGGCAACGACTGGACGTACCAGAAGTCCACTTGTGGCAACTTGTGACACACTCGGACGGGTGTACGTGAGGCTTAGTGGCAGAGACAGTCCAGTCCCTGGGCCTGAGCCCGGACTACGACCAGATGCCAATCGAAAGATAACCACACACACAGATACGAACACACACACTGGCATACAATTTCAATACAATATTTGAAATAATTGGCTACAAATCGTCATTACAATGCTGTTGTTGTTGCTGTTGCTGCAGTTGCAGTTGCAGTGGAGACCGAAGCTGGAGCTGGAGCTGGGTAGCCTGCTGCATCGATGCCATGTCCTAGGCCACAAATTGCAGTTGGCTTAAACTGCCGCAATCGTAGCTGCCGTTTCTCCCGTTGCTGCTGCTGCTGCTGCTGCCTGACCTACGACACCATCATGCGGCAGCCAGCCTCCTCCCCCGAAAAGCGGCTTCAAATTACTATTGATACTGATAGCAACTGCTGATGCTGCAACCGGCAATTGCAGCTTACAGCTTGCAGCTTGCAACTCCACTTTTGTTCTTGTTCTCTCAATGCGTTACGGTAAATATTTTTGTCTTCATTTTTACTGTTAAGATCGAGATGAAGTTGAGGCATCATTCCCGCCCGTTGGGCAGCCCGGACCTCGACTCCAATTAGCCAAAAGCACTCCACATGCACTCGCATGCGGGTTCTCTGGGTGGGCGAGAAGGGGGCCTGGTGTGGCTGGCGGAGGCCTGGCGGAGGCCTGGCCAGGTGCCAAGAACTCAATCATTGCATTTGCTGGCTTTGTTGGAACAATTGACGGTCTCTTAATGTGCAAAACGTGAGGCCAATTTGCATGACAACGGCCAACAGTCTCTGCCACAACAGCCTGCTGCCCAGCAACCTTCATTAGGAAGTAAAGGAATAAGTACTCCCCGTCGTACTCTCTGTTGAATGATTTTTCCAGCATTTGATGTCGATTTGTTTTAAATCAAAGTGCAACAATTTATTAAACAATTGTTCGTCGGCAGCGATGTGTGCGTGATGGGGGTCGTGCGTGATGGCGCACGGACCATTGCAATGGTCCTTAATTCGTCTTTCTACATATTCTCTAGCCCCATCTGGGGCTCCATTCCATATTGACATATGATTCCTTCTGGCATTGGTATCTATTTCAGTCCTTAAGGGTGGCCTTTCTTGCCTTTGGTGTTCCCCAAAACCATTCTCTAGCCGTGTTTCGTGTCACACTGCCATCTCCGGCGGTCCTCCTGCTGCCGCGGCTGCTCCACTCCATAGGTCACGTGTTTCGTCGTGTGTCTTGCCAAAATATCAGCAATTGAACTATAGACATTTTGGCCAAATGCAGTAGGCAGGCCAAAATGCCGCGATCCCGCTTTGTCTATAGGGAGTGGAGGCGGCGGAGGCAGAGGCAGCGGCAGAGTGGCGGCGAGGGTTGTTGCAGTTGCAGTTGCAGCTAAGCGCATCTTGCCCAAATGTCAAATGCAAATGCGAAAAGCCAAAAGTCTGCTCTCTGCTGTCTGCTGTCTGGCACCTGCTAACTTTTGCACTTTTCATTTTGGCCATTTCTTTACAGCTTCCACTCTCTCTCTCTCTCTCTCTCTCTCTGAGTTCTCTTCTTTTGCCGGCCAGTCAGTCATAATTAATACTCTTAACTTGAGTTACTTAGCCTCACTTTAAGCTGACAAAATGTCCCACTTCTCTGGGGCTTCATTAAAAAGCCATTAGATGGGGTCTCCCTCTCCCCTCCCGCCCCCATCTTTCCTTGTGGCCCAAAACCTCATTAGAAACTTCTATTATGGAGAGCATAAATCTCAGGCATGTTTGTTCGGCGGTGCCCGATACAATCGAAGACAAGACTCTGAGTGTTGAGTGTGTCAAACAATTTAACTTGCGGCAATCTTGAGAGTCGTTCCCCGGTCCTCGGTCCTCTGTCCTCCGTCCTCTGTCCTCGGAGCGGGGCCCCAAAGGCAAGTTTGCGTGGGAAATGCCGTCGATCGTCACGATCAGAGCCAGACAGGAAAACTTCACCGTCAACTTTTGGCCGCAGGGGGAAAATGCAAAGCTGATTTTATCGTTTGGCTCTAACTCTGGTTCCCTGGTTCCCTGTTTCACTCTCTGTCGTGGCTGTTGCTGTCTCTGGCCTAAACTGATTTGCCACTTGACAAATGAGTTGACTGCCACATGTGCAATTTGGAAAATAAATCCACACACCCACCCATCCACCCAGCCATACACCAGCCGCACACAATTTCCCTCCACTGCGATAAAAGAAAAACAAAGGAAACTCTCTCGCTTTGACTTTTGACAATTTGTGCATTGATTTGGAAAATAGCTCTTTCACAGAATCGGTGCACTCTCCATATGAAAATGACATGGAAAGCGGAGAAACAAAAGAGAAAAGCGCAGCAGCCAAGTCCCATGAAACAGCACATCTCTCCGTATATTCGGTACACCCCTGGCCGGAGTGTAAGTATAACCAGGAAAATTGGCCAGCAAAATGCCAAGCTCCAAGGCAAAGGCAAAGGCAGAGCAGTGCTATTTGTTGCTGGGTGGGGGGGATGGTGGAGAAAAAGTCATCATTGCCTGACCTTCATTGTTGTGCTGCTTCTAACATTTAAATTTGTTTTTCCTCTTTTGTTTTTTTTTTTCATCTTTGTGCCGCTTTTCGGTTTGGTTTCATTCGATTTCAACAGAAAACGTGCCAAATTTTGGCTGCCAGTTGCACGTTCAACATATTTAATACAGTTCAACTGGGTTTGGCTTTGGCTTTGGCTTTGGCATGGCTCGACCTGGTCGGGTCTGCTCTGTGAGCTCTTGACACACATCCGAGCAACCGAACAGGGCCTTATCAGGGCCTTATCAGCTGGGGGGGGAGAACCTAAACACAGACAGAGACAGAGAGTAAGTAGCAATCAATGTCAGGGCGCAGTTTCAGTTGAGTTCAGCATCTCTCAGAGAAATGTTCGCCCCAATGAATCTCTGGCTTATTCTGTATTTGATTGGCCTGATCCAAGGCCGCTCCATTGTGCGAGACAGCCAGGAGGTGAGCTCATTGCCAGAAGGCTGCTCTTTAATGTCTGTTTTGTATCCCCCTTTCTCAGTGGCCGACACCCCAGCCGGATCCCACCATCTTTGAGTACCCGCCGACCGAAAAACAGGAGCTCTTTTTAGATGAATCGTTTTTAATGTGAATTACAATTAAATAAAATAAATTTCGATGGATTGATCTATCAAATTCGTTAGAATCTAAACGTGTACTGTCCTCCGGCTCCCCACTGGGGACGACTGTTGCCGTAGGGTCCGCCCAAGTGCTGGCCGTAGTGGCCCGTGGCATCGAAGGAGTGTCGGCCGTTCGGGCTCTGCCACACGGGGGCACGGCCGTTCAGGCTGAGGTCGAAGCCCTGGCGAGGGCTGCCGCCGCCGCCTCCCTGAAGCTGCCACTGGCGACGCACTCGCGGATGGTCCACCTCCACATCAAGGAAATCGGGGAAAAACTATCGATTTCAGGGCCATTAGATGCTATACTTCTGCAGTTCTCGCTCTGGATTGCTTACCTCCGAGGGCTCCACATAGACCAAATGCTGTTCATCTGCCAGCGGATAGGCAGCGGCGGGGGCACAGAGGCAGGCGCAGGCACAGGCCAGGCTCAACAGCAGGAGGCTTGAACTGAATTCCATATCGTGGGCTTTACTTGGAGAACTGAATGCTGGACAGAGACAAGCTGCCTTCTTTTATACCTCGGATCAGGGTCTTATCAATTGATTCCCCCCATCAGGGAATCCCATCGGAGAGGCAGAACAACCTTGTTCAGTGGTTCACAAGTAGATCCCCGCATCTGCCAGCCGACCGCTGATTGATAAGAAATATGATCTATCTCTCTAGGCGGAAAAGTGAATCCCAGAACAGCAACAATAAAAGAGGTACACAATTATTCATGCTATGAATAAATCTTAAGGTATCTTTTCTGAATTTTCTGATGAACGGGCAGCACCTACTAGGCATATCATGGATAGAGTATAGCTTCAACTATTCAGATACTGAAAGCTCTGTTCCGATGGCAGCCTCGCCGCTTACCCTAAGAGGATTTCCTACCAACCCAATCCGAACTAGACAAATACATACTTCCCCCATCGATTTATCATGGGCCAAGGTCGACTCGGCTTCCGATTAATGATGTGAAAAACTTTTGGTAATCCCCAAACATGGCTAAGAATTAAAAGAGAGCTTAGAACAAGCCTCATCATGAATCATTTGTCAAAGAAAAATGAATCTGCTTCGCTTTCGTTGGGGATGGCGTAATATTCTCTAGAGTTTTGGGCTTGTGGCATGATGAATTTCCCTTGAAGATTCTCTTGACAGTTTATGCAATAAATCCAATTAGCCAAAAACATTTTGTCTTGGCAGGTTTCATTAAGACGCCTGTCATCGTCTTTGGCATCGCTTAATTGGTTATTACCCACCAGAATTGCCCAAAAAGATGTATCTACAATTAGCCAAACTGCAAGATCATCTCCGTCTGCGACCCAAACCCTGTCTCTGGCCGCAGGTTCCGGGGTAGACGAACATCGCCAAGGACTTAGATGCCATAAACCCCAGTTTCAGATAAAGAACTCGTATATGTTTCGATGTATGTATGTATATTTTTTAATATTTCAAAGGTACTAGGGCAATACAAAGGTGGTCTACCATCTGTAGCGGTAGTTGGTGCCAACGCTGTAGCTCGGCTCCGAGTTGCCCCACTTTCCGCCCAAACGCTGGGCATATCCGCCGTTTACGTCGATCTCGTGCCGTCCGTTGTCGCTCCTCCACACGTTCTCGCTGCCACGCACTCCAAAGTTGAATCCTTCGCGCTCCTGGGCCCCGCCGCCGCCCTGCAAGTTGAGGGGATAGCGAGGCGATGGCGTCGAGGGCATCGTCATGTCTTCGGCCGGATATGCCACCACAGCACCGACAATGCAGCAGAGCAGAGCGAGGACGATTGTAGACTGCATCTTGATTGGAGTGGCTTCGTTAACTGATACCTTCTCTGCCGGCCCACTGCTCCTTTATATAGTCCGGATTGTGGTCCCTGCCCCACAGGGGGGACGGCAGGTCGACCCACCGATATCTGCCGTGTGCATCCCCCAGCGGGGATTTCACGCATTTTATTTGCCTCAACGATTAGCAGAGTCTATATAGGAAGGGAGATCCCATTGAGATTCCATATTTGCATTCGGAAACCTTTAAAAAGAAACGGCAATGGAAACCACTAATCCTTCGAATAATTTCCCTCATAATTTAATATAGTATTTAACAATTAATCTACATACAAGCCATTTCAAGAACCCATCTTTAAAACCACTAGATGGAACGAACCCAGTACTCTGTGCTCTATCTGTCATCATTATTCATTCGAATTTTTCGCTCTCCGGCAAGCGGCAGAATCAGATAGTCACTGCGACAAATGTAAATACGAATGAAAATATAAATTGTTCGTATTTTTTCAATTGATTAAAAGTGTAGCGTCGTCAACGTCAACAGGAAAACAGTTGCTCAACAGCCACCGCGAGAGTCAGTGACAGGGAGGGACCGTACAATATGTGGATACAATCGATATTCCTGCAAGCGTTGACCATTTTATTGGTCGGTTGGGTAAGTCGAGACCAAAGCAACAGATATCCGTATGAACTGTATCCTTTTGCAGCTGGGACACGTCATCTGCCAGTCGGATGACCATCATCTGCTGACCTTTGGACAGTCGGGCGAGGGACCGCCGGGCAAAATCGAGTTTCCCGTCTGGGACGATGCCCAGGGAGAGTGGCCGGGCCTGTCGGATCACTACTAGAGATGCATTCTTGGGTGCCAAACAAAACACATAACACACAGCACACTGACATTTTGTCCAACGATGCAAAGAATTTATGACTCCGCGCAAAAGTATGCAACGCTTTTGGGTCGCGTAGAGTCGTTGCAGAATATCATAGCATACTTTTAGCGATAATAAAATAATCATAACAATTACAATTTCTTTTTTAAATGGTAGTAAAAAATAGTGCAATAACAGTACTTTATTTATTTTCATTTTTTATTGGATAAAATTGTAGATGTGTTCTTTTAAAATTCGAAGAAAAATTCGAACAAGATGGCTGGAGTATCATAGCTGCCATCCATTTCCTGTGGGGTATCACAGCTACAATCCATCTTCTGTGGTTAGATGATATGATAGATGATCCGTCCTGTAAGCCGCAAACAGCATCTGTAGATCTGTCTGGCTTGCAGCTGTTTTACTTCGTTCATCGACAGGAACGCCAGCAAAGTGGCGGCATGCCAGCACCCCTGGCAATATTTACTCGTACCTGGGAAAAAAGGCGTACCTGGGGCAGCCAATTCGAAGTTCAATTTCCTGTCAATCCCGAATTTGAGAGAAAAGGTTGTCTGGCGAAAAGGCTTCGTTAAGACCCTCGAAATGGTCGGTAAACGACGGGTATACCTCCTTTTGGCTGGCAGATCCTTGACGGAATAGAGTGACGAATACCTTGGATCATTCAGATTGAAGTAAAATCTTCCTAGAAACTTGTAGAACTTTGCCCTGGAAAACTCTTTAAATCGTTTAGAGGCAGAAAATGGAAATCAATTTTGCCACAGTTCAATGGACTTTTACGACAAGTGCGTGTCAGTTGAATGAAAAAATAATTGCGACCATTAAAAGCCAGCCCGCAATCAAGGTGAGGGTGCCATGCCCCTGCCAGTAACTGGATCAACCCCCAGCCCCCAGTCGCCGTTCCTGAGTTCCAATTCCAGTCCTAGGCACTCAATGAAATGGGAATTAGCCAGGAACTGTGCTCGCATTAATGGCTGCCGATTGAGTCCCTGGAATCAGGGCTATGCCTCGAGCAGGAATCGGGGAGGTGGCAGCTTTGACACGCTTCCAAGTGCCGTCTCCGCCGCCGCCGCCGCCGCCGCCACCGCCCTGTGCCTCTGCCTAAGCACTATCAATGCGATTTGGCCCTGGCACGCGAGGAAACTTTTCCGCTGCAGTGCATCGGCAATGGGAATCGAGTCCTTTGACTGCGGCACGGTAATTGCGTTAATTTTGCTCGAATTACGTTTCACATCATCAAATTGTTTCTGCCACCAGCCACGCCTCCTCCAGTGGTGTGTTTCCAGTCTCTAACGGGCTTGCATGTTTGGCGGCACTTTTGAGGATCTGTGCTCCACTTTGCCCCCGCCTGCGGCAGTTGCATGTCGACAACATAATTGTTTCGCCTTACAATTTTACACAAATTAAAGCAGGCTCGCGTCTTTCGTTTGATATGACAAGTGCATGTCACCGACAAGTTCCAGTCACCCTCAAGCACCCGCCAGCCGCTGACTCACCCAGCCATCCCACGGGCTCACCCAACCACCCACTGAGAGTCCATTGACCCAGCTTCAGTAATTACACATAATGCGCGGCTTCGACCAACGTGCTTGACCCTCAGTGCGACTGATGACATGAAAAGTCCTCCCCCAAGAAGGGTCTCGGATCGCCCCAGCAATAAAGTATGGGCATAGCGCCACGTCAGAGCCAGAAAGGCCAAGAACAAAAGTTATGGATAGACATATATTTTTAATATTTTAGAAATAGTACGGTAATACAAAGGTGGAGGAGAGGGAGATGTCTACCATCTGTAGCGGTAGTTGGTGCCAACGCTGTAGCTCGGCTCCGAGCTGCCCCACTGTCCGCCCAAACGCTGGGCATATCCGCCGTTTACGTCGATCTCGTGCCGCCCGTTGTCGCTCCTCCACACGTTCTCGCTGCCACGCACTCCAAAGTTGAATCCTTCGCGCTCCTGGGCCCCGCCGCCGCCCTGCAAGTTGAGGGGATAGCGAGGAGATGGCGTCGAGGGCATCGTCATGTCTTCGGCCGGATATGCCACCACAGCACCGACAATGCAGCAGAGCAGAGCGAGGACGATTGTAGACTGCATCTTGATTGAAGTGGCTTCGTTAACTGATACCTTCTCTGCCGGCCCACTGCTTCTTTATATAGTCCGGATTGTGGTCCCTGCCCCACGGGTGGGTCATCCGCAGGTCATCCCACTGATATCTGCCATGTGCATCCCCAACGGGGATTTCGCGTAATTTATTTGACTCAACGATTAGCAGACTCTTTATCAGACTCTACAAATGAAAGCAAGGGAGATCCCATTGAGATTCCATATATGCATTCGCATCGCATATGAAAAAACGGAAATGGAAACCACTAATCCTTCGGATAATTTCGCTCCTAATTTAGGAGAATGGAGAAAGTACATCGGAAAAGTAATCCAAATGTCTACGGGTGTCTGCCATAAGAGGGCTGTCTCGAGTACCTACCAATTATTGAAACGAGTAGTATCCACGTGGCCCACTGATCGGCCGGACACACGAATTCATTCAGTTTTCGCTCTACCCGCAACGGCCACATCAGCGGCGGCAGCAGGGCTGAGATTTATGATCATTTGCCGGCACAGCGCTTACCAATAAATAGGTGGGCTCCCAGATAAGATATGACTTGCTTATAAGTAGCTGAGACTACTCCCGATTCTCCCACAGATACACGTACTATGTATCTGCAAGTGTGTGGGTCAGCATATCTCGCAGTCAAATCAATGGCCCATTCAAGGTGCAGACGTGTGCAAGTGGCAGACGAACCCCAATCGCACCTTGGTGTGGAGCTATTGAAAGGCTTACTTACGAGTATTCTGAAATACATAGTAACAAGAAGATACATCCGAAACGATTCACGATACAATGATGGGTTGTATATTAAACCGACTGAAGGAGCAAGAGAATTAATCTCTTAGAATAAGTGTATGCAACTAATAATATCTGAGACTTCGCCTATTGACATGAGGCCTAAGGCCAGCCACTCACTTAGCTGAGTAAAAGTGTAAACAGTCGATAGCCGCAGAGCTCGGAGATCAAAGATCAGGGGGAAAGGTCGAACCTGGTCCCACTGTACCTGGCTTTATCAAATTTATTATTAGTTTATAGTATAAGCAGAGAGACATTACGTTTTGATAGAGCTTTGGACATCGACGAGGAATGGAGCTGGGTCTCCGCTAGTCAGTTCAATATCGACTCTCTGGGAGTGCGGTTGTGCCAGCTACGACGTGGATTTAGGTCGTTATCTTTGAGGTGCTCGAAGCTCATTTGAATTCAAGCCAAGAGCTAATTGCGGCAGTGGGCAGAAATGAAGTGCCTGATAGTGTTCGGGGTGATTGTGGCCGTGTTGGGAGCCTTTGTCGGCTACGGCTACTTGGTGTTCTCGGAGCTGACACGTCCGCTACCGAAGCCGGAGTTCAGCGACAGCACGTACTGGGGTCCCGGCGAGGCCAAAAACTATGTGCCCGACAAGAAGATCTACGAGTTCCGGCTGGACGTGCCACAGGCGGAGATCGAGGATCTGCGCCAGCAACTGAATCGCACCCTGCGGCTCGCCGAGCCACTCGACGGGATCGCGTTCGAGTACGGTTTCAACTCCTATGCCTTGGACCAGTTTGTTGAGTACTGGCGCGACAAGTATCTGACCAAATGGGATGAACGCCAGGAGCTGTTCAACAAATTCAAGCAGTACACCACCGAGATCCAGGGGTTCGTATGTCGCTTGTTCTGCGGTGTACTTTAATTTGATTTTTCATTCTCTGCAGCCTGAATATTCACTTTATTCGCGAGAAGGCTAGCGCGGAGGCAGCCGCCAAGAAGCATGTCTATCCTCTGCTGCTGCTGCACGGCTGGCCGGGATCGGTGCGTGAGTTCTACGACATTATTCCCATGCTGACCAACGACCAGAACGTGACGGACTATGCCTTCGAGGTGGTGGCTCCCTCCCTGGTGGGCTACGGATGGTCTGATGTAAGCTCCTTTTACTCCCAACCAGCGATATACCTTTGCTGATGCTTTGTTCTATACCCGTGCGTAGGCTGCCACTCGTCCCGGATTCAATGCCGCCGAAATGGCCACCGTGATGAGGAACCTGATGCTGCGTCTGGGCCACAATAAGTTCTTCATTCAGGGCGGCGACTGGGGCAGCATCATCGGCAGCAACCTGGCCACCCTCTATCCGGAGAACGTGATCGGCTATCACTCCAACATGTGCGTCCTCAACTCGCCGTTGGCCATCCTCAAGGGAATCTATGGCACCTACTTCTCGGAAAAGATTATTCCCTCTCGTTTCTTCTACGACCACCACTTCCCCGTGTGGGACAAGTACGCGGACCTGCTGCGGGAGAGCGGCTACTTCCATATCCAGGCCACCAAGCCGGACACCATTGGTGCTGCCCTCGCCACCAGCCCGGTGGGCCTGGCCGCCTACATCCTCGAGAAGTTCCAGTACTGCACCAATCCCGGCATGCAGCAGGACTTTGGGGCCATCGTCACCGTCTTTGGCCTCGAGCCGGTGCTGGACAACCTCATGGTCTACTACCTGACCAACTCGATCACCACTGCGGTCCGTTTCTACGCGGAGAACGTGTCCAAGGCGTACCGCGATCTGCAGCTGGACCGAGTGCCCACGCCCGTGCCCATGGGCTGCTCTCGTTTCCGCTACGATCTGCCCTCCGTCACGGACTGGCAGCTGCGCGACAAGTTCCCCAACCTGAAGCACTCCATGTACTTCCAGCAGGGCAGCCACTTTGCCGCCATGGAGATGCCTGCCATGCTGTACCAGGATTTCACCGCCTTCGTTGGCAAGATCGGTCTCCACGGTGAGAAGCCAAAATAAAGTAGTTTTTTTCTATGATTAGCAAAGATATGGAGATTTATTTTGGAAGGGGTGTAGGGGTTTGTTTCTCGGAGAAATGTTCTCTTAATTGATCATGGAATTCCATCAGAATCATTACTTCAATTAGTTCGATCCTAAGCGAAGTTCTTATGCACCGAATTCCACAAAATATTTACGATCAAACAAAAATAAACAATTTGTTGGCATTGCTCGTAAAAGCTGATATCAAAAACAGCTGTGATCGCCTTTTGTACGGGTGTATCGTTTCGTTGTCTGGAACGAGAGCTTTTCACTGTTGATAATTCAAATTGTGGTTGATCATAGTCCACCCTTGGACAAATAGGTAGTGTCGGCACACAGTGCCAATTGATAATTCAACTGCTAGATCGTCATCATGTAGAACACATTTATATTTCATAGAGATATCCATTAACATTCTAAGCATGAATCGCCAGCGCTCAATTGAGATCCAAAGCTTTTGGAACAATATCGCCTCGTCATGCTCGCTTTGCAGTGTGCAGCTGTGATTGCAAAGCTTAAAACAGAAGCCAAAAGCCCGCCGGCGAAAGCTTTCGTGGGCTGTGAGTTTGGCAAACCAAAATTAATTCTGTCTGGTATTTCGAGCCGATCGGCTGCAATTGTAATAAAGTTAAATAGTATACAAAATTGCGCATCATGTCGAATGTATTTGTCCGATTTTTGATCGGAGGCCTGGCCCTGCTGGCCGCCGTTGGCTACAAGAACTACCGCGATCTGGCGGCGCCCGGCAAGCGGCCCGATCTCGACAACAATGCCTACTGGGGACCAAAGCTAGGCAAGCAGATCTACAAGGAGAACAAGGCCATCTTGCCGTATGACATCACCGTCAATCCAGAGGTAAGGGACCATTCATCTGTTGTACTTCTAAGTGATCTGATGATGATGCTTTGATCCCCAGGTAATAGCCGATCTGAAGAGCCAACTGAGTCGTCCTCTGAAGCTTCAGGAACCGCTGGAGGGTGTGGGCTTTGAGTACGGATTCAATGCGAATGAGCTGCGCCAGGTGGTGAAATACTGGCGAGATACCTATCTGACCAACTGGAGCGAGCGCGAGCAGTACCTGAAGAAACTGGATCACTTCCAAACCGAGATACAGGGGTGAGTAGATAAAGCAGCAGCTGCTCAGCTCATTCACCTCATTCTTCGTATTGAGAGTTCTAACGAATGAAAACGTGTTCTCGGTTCATGCATATTTAGTTTGCCATTTGGAACGCATTAACAATTGACATTGGTAACCTCCTGCTAACCCCTGTTGCACCTTTTTGCAGATTGAAAATTCACTTTATTCATGCCAAGCCGAGCAAGGAGGCCGGAAAGCAGGGCAAGAAGGTGCTGCCCCTGCTCTTGATGCACGGCTGGCCGGGCACCGTTCGCGAGTTCTACGATTTCATTCCCCTGCTGACCACGCCGAGCGACAAGAGCGACTACGTCTTCGAGGTGATTGCGCCCAGCTTGCCGGGCTATGGATGGTCTCAGGTAGGTCTAAGAGGAAAACGCTTTTCACTGGACATCCCATCAGTAACATGACTGCTTCTCCTCCTTCTGCTATTAGGGATCTTCAAAGACTGGCTTTGGAGTGGCCCAAGTGGCAGTGGTGATGCGTAATCTGATGCTGCGTCTGGGCTTTGAGAAGTTTCTCGTCCAGGGCGGTGACTGGGGCTCGCTGATAGGCTCCAATGTGGCCTCGCTTTTCCCGGAGAATGTGCTCGGCTATCACTCGAACATGTGCGCCAACAACAGTCCCATGGGCAGCCTGAAGTTGGTCCTGTCCTTTGTCTTTCCCAGCTGGTTCGTCGACGGCCAGTTCACGCATTTCTACAAGGGCGCTGGTGGCCTCTTCAAGACCATCATGGAGGAGATGGGCTATGCCCACATCCAGGCCACCAAGCCGGACACTGTGGGCAATGCTCTGATCGATAACCCTATTGGGCTGGCCTCCTACATCCTGGAAAAGTTCTCCACGTGGACGAATCCCGCGTTCATGGCACTACCAGATGGTGGCCTTACCAAGCGCTTCACCTACGACCAGCTGCTGGACAACGTCATGATCTACTATGTGACCAACTCGATCACCACCTCCATGCGCCTGTACTCCGAGTCGATGAACAAGGCACAGTTTGCCCTGGCTGTCGACTCGGTGCCCATTACGGCCAAGACTGGATGCACTCGATTCGCCCATGAAATCACACACACCTCCGATGCCATTCTGGCCAACAAATTCCCCAATCTGGTGCACAGCACCTATTTCGAGGACGGCGGACATTTCCCGGCCTTCGAGCTACCGGAGCAGCTGTACGCAGACTTCACGGCCTTTGTGCAGAAAGCCGATCTCTAATCGAATTTCGTATTCGCTTGGAATGCAATAAATACGCTTATGTTTCTCTCTGTTTAAACAATCGCATTCACCGCTGTTAAGAATGGCGATATCTGTTTTGAAAATTAAAATAAACCCAAACTATATGATAACACTGGTCTTATCTTATGTGAAACCCGAAAGTTGAAGAGATACGCGCATACATACAAGAGTCCCTACGAATACATATATGTACATATATATTTATCAGAGCTCAGACAACTCTTACATAATATGTGGAGATCAGAATACCTTAGCAACGGTTGCGCATTGTATACCCTCTATCAAAGCTTTTTTCACATCGAAATACCCCCAAGCCAGTTCCTAATAAGAGAGTAGAAGCTTAGGCTACCTGTGGGACTGGGGGTACGTCTACGTTTCAGCTGCGTCGCAAAATATATCATTTAACGACGACCCTCTCCATGATCACTCTCGCCCAAAAACACGCCCCAGACTTTAACGATCCGGAGAGCCCCTGCAGAGTTTCAAGTAGATCCAAAGTACACCCCACGATATGCCTTAACTGATCAACTCTTCGGGGCCGGCGTAGGGCATTAGTTTGTCAAACAAAAATGCTTATCATCATGAGTTAAATGTTCGAGAGCTGCGCCCACCACAATGATACTCATTTCTGGGACAGAGCTGCAGTCTAGGAGAATTGATAGTCAGCATGCCATTTGCTATAGTCCGATTGGGCGACGGCGGGACCGGTCATTGTGAGTTGAACTCTGGCGGTATAAGGTAATCGCTTCGTTATGTCCGGCGCACTGAAAATTCTGGTGCTGGTGTTGGCCATTGGCGGCGGCCTAATCTATAAGAATGTCAGCCAGCTCTGGGCAGATTTGCCTGCCCCGAAACTTGATCCGCAGGAATGGTGGGGCGATGAGGCCCAGCCCAAGGACTATGCAGCCTATCTGGCCAACAGCTCGGAGGTGATTGGCAATCGGCTCAGCTATCCGGAGAAGGTAAGCTTCTAAGAAAAGTATGAAGTACATTCTGACCGTGCCTTCCGTAGACCATCACGGATTTGTTTACTCGCTTGAATCGCACTCTGCGCCTCACTCCCCCACTGGAGGGTGTGGCCTTTGAGTACGGATTCAACACGGACTATCTTAAGGAAGTGGTGGAGTACTGGAGAGACGATTACCTGCCGCGTTGGCGCGAACGTGAAGTCTTCCTTTGGCAATTCAATCACTTCACCACCGATATTCAGGGGTGAGGCGATAAGCTCTTATCAGCCACCAGAGCGAGTCGAATGATAGTGTTGATTGACAATTTCAGGCTACGCATGCACTTCCTCCACCTGATGGTATACGACGAGAACAAGGTGGGCAAGCAGCACTATCCGGTGCTCCTGCTGCACGGCTGGCCGGGATCGGTCCGCGAGTTCTACGATCTGATTCACCTGCTCCATCAGTCCAATCTGGATAAGAACAACAAGTACATCTTCGACGTGATTGTGCCCAGTTTGCCAGGCTATGGCTGGTCCCAGGTAGGTTTATATTAAAACCATAATAATCTCCATGTAACTATCTCGCTGTTCCCCACACAGGGCACGTCACGTAAGGGGCTTGGACCTGCCCAAGTGGCCGTGATAATGAGCAACCTTATGGCACGCCTGGGGTACGATAAGTACTTCATTCAGGGCGGCGATTGGGGCAGCATCATTGGCAGCCACATGGCCACCCTCTACCCGGAGAACGTCCTCGGCTATCACTCCAATATGTGCACCAGCATGAGCCCCAAGTCCCATGTAATGGGTGCGCTGGCCGGGCTATGGCCCAGTCTCTTTGTGCCCAGTGGCTTCGAGGACCTATTCTTCCCAAAGTCGCGCCAGCTGAGCTATCTGATTGAGGAGAGCGGCTACTTCCACTTGCAGGCCACCAAGCCGGACACCGTTGGCGCAGCCCTCACCGATAACCCAGTCGGCCTGGCCGCCTATATTCTGGAAAAGTTCTCCACGTGGACCAATCCAAGCTACCGGTCCCTGGCCGATGGCGGCATCACGAAGCGCTACACGATGGACGCCCTGCTGGACAACGTGATGATCTACTATCTGACCAACTCAATCACCACCTCGCAGCGCCTGTACGCCGAGGCCTACAGCAAGGAGCAGCGTGGACTGCTGCTGGAGCGCGTCCCCACCCCGGTACCAACTGGGTGTGCCCGCTTCAAGAGCGATATCATGCATTTCCTGGATATTCAGCTGAAGGATAAGTTCCCGAACCTGATACACAGCACGTATCACAAACAGGGCGGACACTTTGCTGCCCTCGAGGTGCCCAAAGTGCTGCACAAGGATTTCCTAGAGTTCGTCAAGAAGGTGGAACAGAAGTTTAATATTAAGCCATTGTAGTTTTATTTTTTTTAAGTTCAATAAAAAGGCCCGCTCTGCTGATATCGATATCTCCGATCGATAGCACGAATATCATATCCCTGCACGTCACTGCATCCTGGAATGGAAGCATTGGAAATGGTCGGACAATCGAAAAGTGGCGGCAGAAAGTAAGGACAAAGGAAACGAACGATAGTAGAGAAAAGGAAAACTGAACAAATTTACGTGTAGAGTAGGCAGGCCTCGCTCCACATACATAAGTTTGACTTTCCGAAAATCAATCAGCAGTCAATTTTCCGTTTGAAACTCAAGCGGTCTAGCCCAACAAATCTTTCAGTGGACATAAACGGTAATATCGCACAATGAGTGACCTTAAATTGACCGTAGCCCTAACCAGCAGCAACGGAGAGAACATGTCGCGCCATGACATGCTGCAATGGGTCAATACCATGGTGCAGGGCCACTTCAAAAAGATCGAAGAGCTGAGCTCAGGTAAGATACTGCGTGCGCACGCTGGCGATGTTCTTACTTAGGGCCAATGCTCTTCTCTTAGGTGTTGCCTACTGCCAAATGATGGAGCTGATCTTCCCCAACTGCATCAACCTGAAGCGCGTGAAGATGAGCGCAAAGCTGGAGCACGAATGCCTCCACAATCTCAAGTTGTTTCAGAGCGCCTTTACCCGCCTCAAGCTGGACAAAGCAGTGCCCATCGATCGCTTGATCAAGGGCCGCTTCCAGGACAACTTTGAGTTTCTGCAGTGGTTCAAGAAGTTCTTCGACTCGCAGGCTCCGGGCTTGGAGAACATCAAATCGGCTGCCAATGCGCCCATTCCGAAACCAATAAAGCCGCGCGGCTTCGCTAAGGAACTAGCCAAAGCAGTGTCGCCACCATCTAACGGAACGGGCGCAGAGGAAGATCTCACCACAAGGGACCTGATGAGCGAGATGCAGACCTTGAGCATCAAGATCGACGGTGCCATAGTAACACGCGACGAGTGCTACAACAAGCTGCTTCAAATCGAACGCCTGATGGACGACGTGACAAACAGCAACAATCACGCGGAGTTCTGCAGCCGCATCTATACCGTGCTTTATAAGACCATGGATGGCCAGCCCTCTGCAGAAATTCAAGGAATCAATGGAAATGCCGTCTCCAATAGTGAAATGGTCGAGCCGGAGGCTGATGAAGAGTATTGAGGTGTTTATGTCATTGTTGTTCTTATTTTATTTTGTATTATTAAATCTACATATTGTGCATTAACTGTTGGAGTCATTATCCGAGGAGGAGTAGTCACCCACCAGACTCAAGGACTTTGCAGGCGGTGATGGAGCTTCTTCGGACTGGTCAGATTGTTTGCGACGGATGCCCAAATCCTGGACCTGCAGCTGTGTGTTCAGAACCTTTTGCCGCTTCAGGCCGCCGAAGGTTGTCGCTGTGGCTCCTGGCAATGCCGGTTGCATGAGTAGATCGAGACGCTGCTCTGATTCCCGCTCAATGGCCGATTTGGTTTGAAGCTTCATCAAGGCCGCCATTTGCCTGTCCTGATCTGTTTCCGGCAGAAGGGCAACGTCTAGACTGCTCTTAGCCAGCAGCTGGCGATCCAGTTCCTGCTGGCCCTTTAGCTCCTTCTTTTGATGCCGGAACTCGGACCGAAGGCGGCAGTTGGCTTCGTAGGTGTCGTCCCACACGCTCTGGTTGCGCTCGAACAGTTTCTGGAGCACAGGTTTGGCATCGGCGGCAGCTTTAGCATCCTTGGCCTGGTGCTCCAGCTTGTACATGGCGTCGTCGAAGAGCCGCTTCTGCACCTCCTTCGTCTCCGGCACAACCTGCTCATTCTGCAGCGGATCCCAGCGGTTCTCCTGCCGTCGCGCCCCAGAGAGTATGGTATAGTCGAGATTGCCTGGATCCGTTTGGATCTCGAAGTGATTGTCGCACAAGTGGCATTTCATGCGAAACTTGTAGATCGGTGTGGTGTAGTACATTCCCACCTTGGTCTTCTCCGCATTGTAGCGCACACCCATCCCGATGTGGTTCTTGCAGCCGTCGCACCAGATATTGTAGGGCATCTCAAAGCGGATGATGATGATGCCCAGGTGGATCTTCCGGGCACGTTCCCGCAGGGCATGCGTGCCCTGAAATTTATTGAGTCCGCCCTTCTTTGGATCATAGTCGGGCGGGTAATACTTATTTTGTCCCTTGCGCTCGCCCATTTCGTCCGAATTTGTAAATAAAACTTGGCTGAACTTGGATTCAGCAGTAAACAGCTGTTTTCACCTCTGAACAACAACAGCTGTTAAAACTACTTGTGAACGCTGACGATTAGGCTTTTTTCCAGTCTCATCTGGTATTTTTTTAAGGTCAACTGCGGGGAAATTTTTTAAAAATGTTTCTAATCCACAAAGTTGGCTTGCGACATGAATGATGATGATGATTTATGAACTGGCACATTTTGGCACTTGGCACTACATAATCAAAATATCAATCGGATACTGATGAAACTTGAAGTATTTTAGAGCAGTTCAGGTAAAAAACACGAAATGATTTGTCATATTTTTCACTCAGCGAAGAGTGTGACCAGATGTGCATGCTCTCCGTACTGTTTTGTGTTTGTTTACAAATGTTACAGTTAAGAATTCAAATTATTTGTAAGCGATGTAACGCTGGAGGACGAGGACCAAGCTGGAATTAAGCCCATCAACTGAGCATGGCTGCGTTTCTATATATGGCAATAGAGTTTCCATGGAGTGAAGGAAGCTACAGAAAATCTCTACAACGTTCCCTTCCGCCCTCTAGGTTTATTAATTTTCGCACTTTTGATCCTTCTTCTCAACTGGAAATGGCATATAGACCCAGCAAGAAAGTCAAATGTGTCTCAGCATTGAGGATCGATTCTGGAAACTATAAATGAACGTGCGGAACGGGAAAGAAAAGAAGAATAATTTTTCCATGATTAACAAGCACAAACTAAAACGAAATAAATCGCTAACCGACAATCATGAGGAAGCCCGAGAATACGAAAACACCTATCAACAAATATCAATTACATACGGATAATCGTCAGTCGGAAATCGCGCTGGTACATCACACGGCTGAAAACGCTCGGTCCATGTTGCCACGGAAGGCCTGCGGGAAAAACCATTATAAATCATTGCAAAAGTGTTCAAGTGACCATTAAACTATTGGCAACAAGCTCTACAGCAGCGGAACTTAGAATATGTTAAATAAATTCCGTGTTGTGCACAATAAACTGCGATTATATAAGAATTTTGAATTGCTCGGACAGAAGGCAGCGATCGAATTCACATTGCCCAGCGTCAGCTTCTGCACGCCGCACTTGGCGTATATGGGCACGGAAAGGAGCCTGGTGATGATAGCTTCGGCAGGTAGGATTTCGAAACACATCTTGCCAAGAAACGATATCTTGTTATTTTGTTCACAAATTATTATTTTAAATTTAAAGTATGCTGGCAGTATGGCCGCAGATTTATTGATAAGATGTATAGTCGGACCCTCAGAAATTTACCGAAATATATCGACTAATTTTCAAAATATACCGTAAATATACCAGTGCTTTTTCGCGGTTTGCTCAAGTTGTTCCCCTGTTTAAATAGAAGGGGTTACGTGGGTTAAGTTCTTTCACTCACTCATTATTTATGGTATATTAATGGTATATTAAATTTCATTTTCAAAGCTATATAGAAATACAATAAGAGTAAGTGTTTAAAATAAGCCAGTCGATTACAAAATAGGTTCATAAAATTATGTGGGCTTATAATATTTAACGGAACATCAAAATTAAGCAATATGGTTTCCAATCCTTGTGGGTGAACGATTAACCCATTATAAGCCAAGGGAGTATTTCAATTTTCCAGACATTTACCTCAAGTAGTTGAACTATTTAAATATACGGGGGCTTAAGTGGGCTAAGTTGGGTTTTTCATCATACGGCTATATTGTTGTATATAAAAACAGCAACAACGCGACAGTTTCGAGAACACGGTGAGAACAGCAATAAATTCGAAAATATGAGTATGGCTACAAGCGGAATTGTCGAGTCATTTCCTACGGGTGCCCTGGTGCCCAAGGCGGAGACAGGAGTGCTAAATTTTCTGCAAAAGTATCCCGAATACGACGGCAAAGATGTAACCATTGCCATATTTGATTCCGGTGTGGATCCTCGGGCTACCGGACTTGAGGTGAGTTGGCATTTTTAATTGGCGGTGTCATGGATTTCCATTTCACATTTCGCTCGATACACTTGTGTGCGTATCTTCAGACGCTTGTCGATGGCAAAACGATTAAAGTGATTGAGCGCTACGACTGCTCGGGATGCGGCGACGTAGATATGAAGAAGAAGGTAACACCAGATGAAAATGGAACCCTGAAGGGTTTGTCTGGCACCACCTTGACACTCAGTCCAGAGCTGCTGGCTCTGAACACGGACACTGACAAGGCGGTTCGCGTGGGCCTGAAGTGCTTCGGTGATCTGGTGCCCTCCAAGGTGCGCGATAACATTGTAGCCCAGGCCAAGCTGAAGCACTGGGATAAGCCCCACAAGATAGCCACGGCCAACGCCAGTCGCAAGATATCTGAATTCGAGTCACAAAATACAGGTACGTTAGCCAAAAACCGCTTGCAGAGAAAATCGGGTCGCTAAATACATACATATGAATATCCTTATTTCAGGTGAAGCCCCCAAAATGCCGTGGGACAAGAAAATCATCAAAGAGAACCTAGACTTTGAGCTGGAGATGCTCAATAGCTATGAGAAGGTCTACAACGACGTTAAAACCTCGTACGACTGTGTCCTCTTTCCCACGGCCAACGGATGGCTAACCCTCATCGACACCACCGAGCAGGGCAACCTGGATCAGGCCCTGCGCATTGGCGAGTACTCAAAGACGCACGAGACGCAGAACGTAGATGACTTCCTGTCGATATCAGTAAACGTCCACGATGAGGGCGATGTTCTGGAAATCGTCGGCATGTGCTCGCCCCATGGCACGCACGTCTCGTCGATAGCCAGTGGCAACCACAGCTCGAGAGACGTTGACGGCGTAGCACCGAATGCCAAAATCGTGTCCATGACCATCGGAGATGGCCGTCTGGGGTCCATGGAGACTGGCACCGCTCTGGTTCGGGCCATGACGAAGGTAATGGAGCTGTGCCGCGAGGGCAGACGCATCGACGTGATCAACATGAGCTATGGCGAGCATGCCAACTGGTCGAATTCCGGGTAAGCTAGTCTGAGTGGCCTAATGGAAGCTAACCCAAAAGTGCCTGTTTCTTTAGCGAGTTTGGTGATAAACGTCGAAAGGTAAAGAAGAATAGTGGGTGTTCGAGGTACGTTCCAGAACCCACACAATCTACACTCCATTCCTCTTTTTCTCCGACATCTGACATCAGATAAACACGCTACAGCAAGCATTCACCTGTGATATCAATTAAATTTAATCTCTGCCTCTTTGCCTAATTTATTTCAGCCGCGTTGGCGACCTAATGAACGAGATCGTAAACAAGTATGGCGTTGTCTGGGTAGCTTCCGCGGGCAACCATGGACCAGCGCTCAGCACTGTTGGCACACCGCCGGACATCAGTCAGCCCAGCCTGATTGGCGTGGGTGCCTATGTCTCGCCCCAAATGATGGAGGCAGAGTATGCCATGCGGGACAAGCTGCCCGGCAATGTGTACACATGGACCTCGCGCGATCCCTGCATCGATGGCGGCCAGGGCGTTACGGTCTGTGCTCCCGGGGGGGCCATTGCGTCCGTACCACAGTTCACCATGAGCAAGTCGCAGCTGATGAATGGCACCAGCATGGCCGCACCCCATGTGGCCGGTGCTGTGGCCCTGCTTATCTCCGGACTCAAGCAGCAAAACATTGAGTATTCGCCGTACAGTATTAAGCGAGCCCTGAGCGTCACTGCCACCAAACTGAGCTATGTGGATCCCTTTGCCCAGGGCCACGGACTGCTGAATGTGGAGAAGGCCTTCGAGCATTTGGTGGAGAATCGTCAGTCCAAGGATAATATGTTGAGGTGGGTCCCAGCCCCATTGGGTGTCTCGGATTGGAGTATACAATGTTTTGTATGCAATATTTCAGGTTCTCGGTTCGCGTGGGCAACAACCAGGCCAAGGGCATCCACGTTCGGCAAGGCGTCCTCCGTAATTTCATCGATTTCAATGTCAACATCGAGCCGGTCTTCTTCAACGACAAGGAGACGGGTTAGTATCCAAACAGCATCCAAGAAGCACTCACTAAGCTGTTTTCCCCTACAGATCCCAAGGATAAGTTCAACTTTAATGTGCGCTTGAATCTGATAAGCTCCCAGACCTGGGCGCAGTGTGGCTCCTTTCTGGATCTCAGCTATGGCACTCGCTCCATTGTCGTCCGCATCGACCCCACAGGACTTCCTCCCGGCGTACACAGCGCTGTGTAAGCAGTCCTCCCCCCACTAATTGTCCTTTGTTTACCCCTATCTTTCGATCGTTTCAGGATTCGAGCCTACGACACGGACTGCGTCACCAAGGGCCCTCTCTTTGAGATCCCTGTGACTGTGGTGCAGCCCCATGTCCTGGAGTCTGATCTGAACACACCAATCTTCGAGCCAGCCTCCTCCAAGGGGGACAACAGCGTTGAGTTCCAGCCCAATACCATTCAGCGGGACTTTATCTTGGTCCCAGACCGTGCCACCTGGGCAGGTGAGAGCTCAGCAGCGTTCTATTGTTCAGTTTTGGTATGAAATGAAATTTTTTCGTGTTTTTACAGTGCTGCGCATGCGCATCACCGATCCCAATCGTGGCAAGGACACAGGAAAATTCTTCCTACACACCAATCAGTTGCTGCCAAAGCAGTCCTGCCGAAAGAACGAGACCATGAAGATCATTTCCGTCAGCTCGGACCATGAAACGACCACGACCTTTAGGGTAAAGGCTGGCAAGATTCTGGAGCTGTGCATAGCCAAGTATTGGTCCAACTATGGCCAGAGTCACTTGAAGTACAGCCTGGAATTCCGTGGCGTTGAAGCCTCCAATCCCAATGCATGTGAGTGGCCATCGATAGCGAGTCCTGCTCCTTCGGTCCACTAATCCACGCTAGTCCTTTCCAGATGTTATGCACGCTGGCAAAGGCATTCACAAACTGGAAATCGAGGCCCTGGTGGCGGAGGATATCCTGCCACAGCTGCAACTGAAGACTGCCGCCGTTGTGCTGAAGCCTACTGAGGCAAAGATCTCGCCATTGAGCGCCACCCGCGATGTCATACCAGAGGGTCGACAGGTATACCAAAACCTATTTGTGTACAATCTGAATGTGGCCAAGGCGGCGGAGGTGTCCCTCCATGCTCCTATTTTCAATGATTCGCTGTACGAGTCGGAGTTCGAATCCCAGATGTGGATGCTTTACGATGGAAATAAGGCCTTGGTGGCCACCGGCGATGCGCACTCGCAGAATTTCTTCACAAAGCTGGAGAAGGGTGAATATACCATACGCCTGCAGGTGCGTCACGAGAAACGCGATCTGCTGGAAAAGATTTCGGACGCCAATCTGGTGGCCTCGTTCAAGCTCGTCAACTTCCTCAACCTCGACTTCTACGAGAACTACAATCATTGCATTGTTGGAGGGCGCAAGCTGGCCGCGGCTGTGGTGCGGCGATCCACTCGAGTGGTGTACATTGCCCCCATTAGCCAGGAGCGGCTGAACAAGGCCAATCTCCCGGCCCAGTGTGCCTGGCTGTCCGGCAACCTGGTCTTCCCCAAGGACGAGGCAGGCCGTCGTGTGGCGCTACATTCATTCACTTATATCCTCAATCCTGCCGAGAAGAAGACAAATTCATCTGGGAACGGCAACAGCTCTGCAAATGCCACGGTAGCAGCAGCAGCACCCGCTGCCGTCAGCGCCAATACAACCAAGCCAAAGGCTCCGGCCACGCCACCGGCAGCCACGTCCATCAATCCGGCCAATTCAGCCGCCGGCGATGGAGTCGCCACGCAGACCGACACGCCAGCGGAGGGCAATGGCAGTCCCGCCTCGCCCAAGAAGGGGAAGACAAATTCGGATGAATATAGCGAGATTTTGCGTGACTTCCAGTGCACGCACATAGTCAAGTGTGGTAAGAGATTACCCATATCCATCTATTGATTGACTTATTGAAATGCCTTTTCTTGCAGAACCGGAGATGGCCGAGAAGATATACAACGAGGTGGTGGAAGCCCATCCCAAGCATTTACAGGCACATCTGCTGCTCATCCAGAACATCGAGGCAGCTCAGTTGAAGTCTGCTTTTCCGCTGACCTTTACAAATGGTCAAAAGAGCGAGAAGCCTGTGGGAGAGAATGCCGACCAGCAGAAGGAAGAACAGAAGAAGCTGCGAAGTGCCCTGGAACGCGTGATCAAGCTGGCTGAGAATGTGATTGTGGAAACCGATGCAGAGGCATTGCTCTCCTACTACGGGCTCAAGAACGACACTCGCCCCGATGCGGCCAAGATTAAGACGTATGTGAATGAAAGTTGATACAATTTGATCGATTGACTGTACAACTAACTTTAACTTTCAGCAACATGGACAAGCAGCGAAACAATCTCATCGAAGCCCTCAGCAAGAAGGGCATAGCCATTGCCAAGTTGGCTGTCCTGGATGACAGTCTCAAGGATCGCCTGGCCGATATAAACGATGTGTACACGCATATTATCAAGTTTGTGGACGCCAACGACTCTAAGGCAATACAGTTTGCATTGTGGCATGCCTACGCCCATGCCCACTACGGACGCATGTACAAGTACATTGTGAAGCTGATTGAAGACAAGCGCACACGCGAGCAATACGACGAACTGGCCGCCATCAACAGTGCCTTGGGGCACGAGCACATTACAGCAGTTATTAAACGCATGACTGTCTCCTCTTTCCCAAGCACATACCGTCTGTTCTAAAACTCTGCTCAAATAGTAGGAAGCATGTTCACAAACGCACTAATGCGGTTACCATTTTGTTTTATATCTAAATTAACCAATATGTCTATGAATAAACCACAAATGTAACGTATCTTTTTTGAATCTGTGCCTTGCGGTCTCACTCACTACTGCAGTCTCAAGAATATTCCAACACTGGCCCAGCCAAGCATTCGGTATTTTCGCCGCTTTCGTCTCTGGTCTCACTAATTGCAGCAAAAAAACAAAAAACAATGCGGACGCGCACGGATTAAAATGGGTAAGTTTGACAGAAAAAATGCAAATCAATTGTGAAAAGTGATCTTATTGACAACATCAAAGTGATTTTTAATGGGTGTATTGAAAAATATCAAGCGAAATGCAGCTAAAACATTATTTTCCCTGCTACGCAGTTGTGCATTTGTATTGGTGTGCTGTGTGTTTTGTGTGTATTGGCCGATCGATTTTATTTTGCATATTCAAGGACAAGCGTAATCCTGCGGGAAAGGCCTCCATCCTGAATGGGGGCGGCTCCAGATAATGTGCAACATTGAAAGGGAAATCACAATTTCACCGTTGAATGAATGTCGTCGCAGCGCCTGGCATCCGCCGATGACTCAAATCGCAAATCCCGGTCCACGGACGAGGGGGTTGACGTTGACCTGACGGCTATTATCAGCCCCACACAGCAGAGAACAGCAATTCTGCTGCTGTGTACATACATTTGTTGCTTGCGCTGCTTCCCTTGCATGCAGTATGCAGCGGTGAGTGAGTGAGTTGGTGGGTGGGGGGCGCTCTCTTGCAGCAAACAAAAGGTGACAGCGGCAAGGCGATGCGTGGCGGATGACAAATGCGGGTGCAGCAGGCAGGGCAGCAAGGCAATCAGAATTCTGTGTCAATGTGCTCACGCATGGGAGAGGGCTGGTGTGCGAGTGTTTGTGTTTGTGTGTGTGTGTGGGAGTGTGTACGTGCAGGAGGGAGTGGGAAAAGAGCTCCAAGCTAAATGAGATTTTTACATTCTGGAGAGGGCGCCCCTGGAGCAAACGAAATCACTGGGGAAGTGCGTTGGCGTTGGCGTTGGTGTGCTGTTGCTGTCGCTGTCGCTGTCCCGACCAGGGCCGGATTTGCTTTGGATGGATGGATGGGTACCATCGTTAAAGTGCTTATTTATTGCCACATCCTCTCCCTCCGCGGAGCAATAAAAACATCAAAGATAAGGCCCTGATCTCAGGGGCATTTCGCTGCGCTCCTGCGTGCGGGCTAGTGCCAGATTATGGACTTGAGAATTTAATGTGTTTATTTTTAAACTAAATTTTCCGCTCCGCTCTGTTCTGTTCCGTTTCCAGAGTATCCACAAATTGATTTATACGAATTCCTCACAGAGTCCGAACTGCAACAGTACTACAATGCCGTCAAGTGAGTGACCCAGAAATTGAATGTGGTTCCCCCCAAAACTCATCCTCCTCTTCCTACTCCACCACATCCACCCCTTCTCTTCCCTCAGAAATGAATTGAAAATAACGAACGCGGCTCAATTTAAATATGCAGCGGATGAGGATCTGCGTTTCATTGGCCTCTCGAGGCCGGAAATCCGAAGACTCCGCAAATACTACGAGAAGCACTTTCCCCACAGCTATCTCAGCAAGATCAAGCGTCTGCTGCAGACCCCCACCACGATGGTGAGACGGGAGGATGGGGCCGGGTCGGCCCAAGTGTCCCCCGATGGAAGTCCAGCTGCGTCGCAGGCGACCAAGAACGGTTCCACATCGCCCAGCAAGGTGCCCAACAACAAGCACATAATACCGGCCGACTCCATCAGCGTCAACAAGCAGCTGGGCACCGGGGAGTTTGGCATTGTGCAGCAGGGCGTCTGGACAAATGGCAGCGAAAGGGTGAGTAGCAGTGGGCAGTGAGTAGCACCGCAAACGATAATTCATTGATTGTTCCCCTCCGCAGATCCAAGTGGCTATCAAGTGCCTCTGTCGCGAGCGGATGCAGTCGAATCCCATGGAGTTTCTGAAGGAGGCGGCCATCATGCATTCCATCGAGCACGAGAACATTGTGCGGCTGTACGGTGTGGTCCTGGCCACAGATTCGCTCATGCTGGTCACTGAATTGGCGCACCTGCGCTCCCTGCTCGAGTGCCTCAAGGACTCTGGGCTTCGCGTCAGTTTCCTTACGATTCCGACGCTCTGCGAGTTTGCCCTGCAGATATGCAATGGGATGCGTTACCTCGAACAGAAGCGCCTCATCCACAGGGACCTTGCCGCAAGGAACATTCTGGTATTCAGCAAGGACAAGGTGAAGATCTCAGACTTCGGGCTGTCGCGGGCTTTGGGTGTTGGCAAGGACTACTACAAGACCAACTTCAATGTGAACCTAAAGCTGCCGATTGCCTGGTGTGCACCCGAGTGCATTAACTACTTGCGCTTCACCAACGCCTCCGATGTGTGGGCCTACGGCGTCTGTCTGTGGGAGATGTTCTCGTACGGGTTCCAGCCCTGGGCCGCCCTAACCGGACTCCAGATACTGGAGGCCATCGATGCCCCCAATTTTCAGCGCCTGGAGCAGCCCGACTGCTGCCCCAGTGAGTACTACACTTTGATGATGAAGTGCTGGCAGGACGACGCGGCCAAGCGACCCAAGTTCGGGGAGATCTACGACCAGCTGCCGGACATGAAGCCCGAGCAGCTCAAGGCGGTCGTCAACTGCACGGAGCCGAAGAAGGATCACCTGATGTATCGCCAGGGCGACATCATCAGCGTCCTGGATCGCAATACGGGCTCACCCTTCTGGAAGGGAGTGCTCACCACCGGCAAGACCGGCTACTTCAACCCCTCGAACACGGTGGCTTTCCTCGAGGGCCTGCCCTCCAGCTCCAACCGCGACTCGTTCAGCCGGGCGAGCGACCATCGCATCAGCAAGCGCAAGCTGCGCACGGAGATGATTTCAAAGCCGCAGAACGATTTCAAGCACACCGGACATGTGGGCATCGATGGAGCCACCTTCGGCGACATTGCCTTCCTGGGAAGCTCTCAAAATGTAAGCAGAGATGTTCCTCCGTCTCATCCACGGCTTATCTCTTTATGTTTCCACACATTTCGCAGTACAATCATGTGCCCAAGCAGATAGTCACACCGTACAAGCCGTCGGAGGATATTGAACAGACGCCACTGCTGCTGCCACCCACGCCCACGAGCCCCGACTCGCTGCAGACGGCCAGTGGCTACTTCCCCGAGGGGGCCGGCACCAACAGCTTGAATCCCACATTCATTCCCTCCGCCGAGCACACGCCCAAGCTAATCGCCACCAACGGCCAGAGCTCGTTTGATTTTGCCGCCAGCGGCTCAACCAATCCCTTCTTCCTCAACAAAGTGGACGACGAGCAGCTGGTGTTCGCCCTCCAGCAGCAGCAGAACAACAACATGCTGTCAAGGGGGGGCTCCCGCAATGTCCTGCAGGATGATCCGCACGAGTATCACGAGATATCAGACGATGAGATGGTCGCCGATAAACTGGACTTTGGGCCCTCGCTGCTGGACGAAATCAACTCGATGTTCGGGTCGATAAGTGGAGCCTCTGGGGGCCAGCCCAAGTCGCCGGGATTCGAGCAGGTGAACAGCAAGAACGAGTTTGCTGAGCTGTCGGTGAAGCTGGGCCAGAAGCCGGGCGATTCCAATGGCAACAAGCATGGCCATGGCCACGGCCTCCTGTCCAAAAAGAAGACCTCGGGGACTGTAAAGCCCATCTCTGTCAAGGACGAAAAGATGCTCAACCATGCCATCGAAATAGCCAACGAGATAAGCGCCAGGTGAGCGGGTAGTCAGCCTCAGCCTAAGAGGGTCCATATTTCTGTCTTTCCTTGTGTTTCAGGTCGATGATTGACCTGGTCTCGGACCAGGCCCCGGCCACCCACAGCCCCAAGCGCAAGTTTAGCTTCCGATTCCCGCATTTGAGTAACAACAGCAGCGGCGACAAAGCGCAAAGCTTTGGGGGCGCCGGCGGCGGCTCGGCCGGCGGATCTGGGCATACGCCCACCCATGCCGGCAGTGCATCGCCCTTCTCCAAGAAGAAGAACTTCACCGAGGAGCTGCAGAGCATTCCGGACATACAGGTGAGGCGCAGCTTGGGTCCCACGAGTTTGCTAGCAGTCGATATCTTGGTCTGGAGATTCTAATCCACGAGTTTTCGTCTACTATTTGCTCTTTCTCTTTGCTCTCCTGCTCCTACTCCTCCTGCTCACGATCGTTGTCCCCTGTTCATTTCCCTGTTTTCGTTTGGCATTTTCTTTTGGTTGTTTCGTTTGCTCCTCCATCGCCCCATCGCGCAGCGCTTCCGCTCGCTGAGCGAGATCAAGAACGGCGCCGATCTGCGAGTGCCCATCTTTGACAAGGAGAGCTCCGACTTTCTGTTCGAAAAGTCGCGGGAGATACTGAGCCGTCCCCTCAACCTGGACAGCTCCCTGGAGGGAGCTCCAGAGGATCGGCAGCAGCCGAAGAGCATCACCGACAACATCATGGACATTGAGAACACCCTGAAGGCGCTCAATCTGGACTTTATGCACACCTACACGGAGCTGGACAAGAGCGACTCGAACGACACGATCCTCAACGATCAGCAGCTGCCGCAGCTGATCAGCCTGGACGATGGCATCAGCAGTGCCACCGGCAGCCTCAAGTCGGCCGTCTACAGCTACAGCAACGGGGTCCAGACCATGTTCGACTTCAATGCGGCCACCAGCCACCTGGACAAGCATCTCCAGTACATGCACAACCAGGCTCAGATTAGTGCCGCCGCTGCGGCGGGCGGGCCGGAGCCCAAGCTGATGGAGGACAAGCGTTCGAGCACTCCGGACACGGGCTTTGCCTCGCGGGACACCAACATTTCGTTGTCACGTCGCAGCAGCCAGAAGTCCAGCTACAGTCCACAGGAGAGCTACTTTCCCATCAAGACCGAGGTCCTCTTCAGTGCCCCGCCCGTGATCATGACCAGTGGTGGCTACCCGAGCCTCAAGGACGAACTGGGTGGCTACGAGCGATTTGGAAACGGCGCCACAAAGCAAATGCTGGCCTCTGCCTCGCCCATCAAGTCGGGCACGGGCTCAGGCCTGGGCAGCAGCAACTCCGTCTACATGGCCTCCAAGAACTACCGCCAGCGCTCGACCTCCTTCAACGAGAGTTTCCACCCCATCTCCCCTGTGCTCTCTGAGCCGCCACAGAGGGTCGTCATGCAGCGGCAGGTCAGCAGACCAGAGCAGCCGCAACAGCAACAGCCCTCTGCTCCCCTGCCGCGTCGCACGGCTTCCTACAAGCCGCGCTCCATCCGGGCCCGGACCATGCGGCGGCTCAGCTACAACCCCATGACCCTGTACTCCAGCTCCTCCAGCGGCGAGGAGGAGGAGGACACCAAGCCCAGTCTGGCCCGCTCCGAGTGCGACATACGCGCCAGAGTGGTGGGCGGTTCGAATACTTCGATGAGCAGACGTCGACGGGCGGCTCTCATCCGCCAGGTGCAGTCTGCCTGTCACGACGAGCGGGACGCCATCATATCGCCGCGTCAGATCTACGGCTCCAACTCGAGCATCAAGTCTGCGCCCCACTACAACTTTGGAGGACAGCGACGCAGCTTCCACCGGGGCGGGTCCGCACACGGCCATGGCGGCGGTGGCGGCGGCGGCTATGAGCAGTTCCAGTACGAAGAGAGGATCTACGACTTTGGTGGACGTGGTCCGGGCAACAATTACTGCAGCGGGCTGCCAGGCTATCTAATGGCCTATCAGAAGCCCATGTGCGCGCCAAACGGAACGGATTTGGGACCGGGATCCGGATCGGGCTCCTCCTCGGCAGCCTCGTCGGCCGTGCATGCCACCTACAGACCTACCGGCACCGGCACCGGCACCGCGGGAGGAGTCACCCTACAGCGACCCATGAGTGGGGGAGCTGCCCTCCATGAGTTCGACATTAGCAGGCTCACGGGCAAGAGTCCCACATCAACCAATTTTTTGGGAAGCTCACCGGAGGAACTCAAGCAGCGACAGCTATCGATGGGCTCTCTGCTGACGCCTGGGGCGACTGGAAAGCCGAATCCGAAGCACCAGCGGCCCACTGAATTCCATTGGCCAGAGAAGATTCACGCTTCGTCAGTGAAGCAGCACGAGATGCACTGGAGGCAGGGGCAGCAGCAGCAACAGTCGCAGCCACAGAAGCAGAAGCTGCATGCGACGGTGCCGCTCATAAGCTCGGTGGGAGCCGGCCGAAGGGGAGCAGGATCCAGCGATAGCTCCTCTTCCTCGAGCACAGAGAGCGGCGACGAGTTTCAATTTCGTCGGGAGTCGGAGCTCAATGCACCACGGATTCCGCCCAGCCCGGCTCCATAACTAAGGAAAATGCTGAAATATGTTCTCAATTTACTGTTTGGCAATGTTCTGTCCGACTAGGGTTCAGTTCTATAGGATCGATCGATAACATGGAATGGAATAGATGGATCCCGGGAGCCAAGGCCCAGGGAGGGGAGGGTATCGTGTATGTGTCAGTGTTAGTGTCAGTGTGTTGAGTGTGCTGAGTGTGTGTGATTGAGTGAGTGAGTGTGGGTGGGTGGGTGCTAAAGAAGGATATGAAGGATGGGCGGTCGGTTGATTCGTGGAGCGGTCCGGAAGTAGAGCGGAAAGTAAATTGAAGAAATATTTACAGCGATAAATACGTATATTTTTTGGAATTTGAATTTTTTGAATCGATATGAATGAGAGTAGAGTGTGCCTTACAGGAAAACACCGCAAGACCTCTCAAAACAGATAATAATGTGCAGAGCAGCAGAACTAGCAGCATACCTACATACAGGCTTCCATTCCATTTCATTAACCATTATCCATCCGTTGTATTATCCACCGCATCATCATACATCATACATCAGCGGTGGTCATGTCGTGCTCCTCCCATCGCTCCCACACAAGCGAATGGCCAAGTATGTAAAAACAACGCACATTTCGTGTGCATGACGAGGCAGACTGAGTGTCGATAGCAAAAATCCTGCCCACCGCTGTCATAGATCATCAGATCAATAGATCGCTTTCATCGATGCACCGAATCACTTCACCCAATATTTCGAAGAAACAGGAAATAGAGAATAACTAAACCAAAAACCAATATTGCGAAACAAAGAGTAACGAAAAGGCTTGGCTTCCAAATCGAATAAGAAAACGGAAACTGAAAGAGATATTTTTTTTTTTAAACCCCAAAAGCTTTTGGTTGACGGAAACAGTATTACAAGGCAAAGCGAGGTACACACTGGAAAATATACTCACAGAGGTAGAGAGACCTCCTACTAGACAACAGGGTATTACCATTTACCAATTACCAATGGGTTCTTCAATTGTTTTCGAACCATTTTGAGAGATAACTATAAGTCAGACACACACACACACACACACACTAGAGATCTGCGGGGCTACACTCAGAACATAAGTCCAAAAGAGTGCGAGGCACACATTAAAATCTCACATCTCACAAATGGCAAGGCGGAAGAACATTGAAACTACTCAAAGGCTTTTGCAAGGCCACTTTGTATATTCTGTCGTGCCTCTTTGTTTAAATGTTGTGCACTCGAGTGCACTCATCGAAAGGTCCCCATTCTTGCAGACCTCTATCACACAGACATAGGAAGATACACACAACACAGACACATACCCTTTGGCAATCGTCAGAAATATAGAAAAACCAAAACAAAACGACAACAGAACAGAACAGAAAATTGTCCACACCAAGAGGTACTACTACTCGCGAAAGCCATATTATGTGCCATATCCTGAAGCTTGCATTTCTATGAAACCAAAAGAGAAGCGAAACCCCCAAAAAACCTAACACAAAATAGAAGCATTTAAAGCTGACTTTAAACTACAAACTAAACCAAAAGTGCGAAAGCCCTAGAATATCGTATGAGACGTGGAATTATTTGCCTACTAAACTTACTAAATAAAAACCAAAAAACCAAAAAACCAAAAAAGAAAACCCAAAGAGAACCCCTCAAAAAGAAAACGAACAAAAAATTAACTTCAAATGCATGGGAATGGATATAAATGTCCAAAATTTTTGATAACCTCACAAAGAACCTACTCGTATATTATATGGATTATACTTATTACAAGATTTTCGCATTCTATGCATTTATGGATTAACTCAAATCGATATTATACGAGATATATACATATACAGATTATATATACACCTACTTAAATCTAACTCTAAATCTAAATCTAAATCAACCTAAACTATACTATATATGTATACACTTATATACTATATGACATAAATGATATTCTAAACTATGCGTTTAAAGCGTTTCAACCCCAAAATATACTCGAGTATTATAAAATTATACAAGAACCGGAATCCCCAAACCCCAACCCCAAAAACGAAACGAAACCTAACTAAAAAAACGATCGAAAACAAAGAGTTTGAGTTTGTTTGGATTCCAAGAACCAAACAAGTTAATTGGTAATCAAAAACAAAGAAAAACGTTGTGCATATTTAAAGGGATTCAATAAACGAAAACTAAATGTGAAATTCAATGCGGGGGGTCGCACTTCCGAGGGTCGATTAGAACAGCCACACCCAGACCACCTCTAAAGCTCTAACTATACTCTACTATACCATCCATTCCTTTTTCGTTTATCATTTAAATTATTTTGTATACTTTTTTATTGAATTCGATTCTCCCCCCCCCCCCCCGCCGCGCAAACACAGGCGCTCATTGGCAAGGAGGGACTGGAGGCCTACAACAGCCTGATCGAGCGCAAGGGAATGCTGGACATCGGACCCAGTCCGGCGGCTACCCTGCTGCGGCACATGGACACCGACGAGTTCGACCTGCAGAGTCTGCATCAGGCCGCACGACCCATGACCCTGCCTACGCGCGGAGCAGCCCAGCGAGTGCGCAAAATGGAGCTGGCCACCGCCACGCTGGGCAGGCACAACGATGAGAACTCCAACTCGCTGGACGCCTGCGAGAGTCCCAGCTACATGAGTCACAGCACCTACAAGTTCCCAGAGGCAGCGGAGACATCGCAGGCAGCCAATCCGAGTCCGAATCCCATTCCCCTGCCTCCGCGCGAGGGCAAGAAGCAGGTGAAGACCAGCACCAAGAGGCACGTGCGAAAGTATCCCCTGATCATTCCGGCCAACGGCCTGCAGCGGACGCTCAGCAAGCTGGCTGACTTTGGAGAGTCAGGCGAAGAGCCAGGCAGGAGTGCCAAGGCCTCGGGCCAGCACCAGCATTCGCAGCCAGGCACGTCCATCGAGGTGGTGGCCGCCGTCCGACCATGCAGCTTGAGGCGCCAGGTGCGCCCCTCGGAAAGGGAATACGAGAACATGCCGGCCGTGGGCAGCGAGCCGGCTCACACCTACCAGAACCTGGACAAACTGCTGCCGGCCGATGCAGCTGGTCTGACGGACACGGCTTCGCTGCAGTTCGAGTCCATTCTGGAGGCTGACTCCGGCAAGGAGAGCGCCCTGCAGTCGCCCGATGTCACCGATGGCTTCTATAACTTTTCAATTCAAAAGGAGCATTACAAGGGCAAGGATACAGAGTTCGAGGCCACCCAGATCTCCGGTCGCACCGGCCTCTATGTTAACGACGACGAGCTGCGTAACCTGGACATTGAGAGTGGTCCATTGAAGGCGTCCAGCTCCAGTGCACTCGAGTCGTCGGAGGGGCAGGGGCAGCAGGAGGCGTCACCAGATGTCGCCCTAGAAACAAGTCGTCGCGCTTCCAGTGCAGACAACGAGCTGGCAGGGAATGCTCTGTTCAGGAAGGTAAGAGCTTCCGTCAATCTGGCCATGAGTCGCAACTCCATTGGCGATACTGGCGCTTCTGGCAGTCAAGGCGGAAGCGGCTCTAGCAAACCCCAAACCGAGGCCGAGTACTTTGCCGCCACGGTAGCACGGCTGGCCGACTCGAACTCTGTCAGCTGCGAGGATCTGCTGGAGTTCTCCGACAAAAAGCCGAAAGGATGCGAGCGGGGCGTGGACTCCGACGAAGTAAGGATAATGGTGAAAGTCCTGGGAAAAGATGTGAGTCGAAAGGTCACTTTGGTAGCCAGAAAATGCAATTTGAATCACACTTACGATTATCCATTACAGAGCACGCCCAACCGTTGCCTGGGCGCCCTGGAGTTCATCAACTGGGACGTCCACAAGTCCATCAAGCTGATTAAGCTGCAGAACCTGGTCAGCGAGGCCAATCTCAGCCTGGAAGCCTCTTTCGAGGCCCTGCAGCAGTACGAATGGGATCTGCACACGACGGCCCACAAACTGAATGGCCCTAAACTATAGACACATCCCATCCAGCCTTTACTGTCCTTTCCTGTTCTAAACGATCGCCGTGGCCTTAATCTCGTAATCCTTGTCGCCAATTCAACTCGTATTTTAAGCATTTGTAGCGTTAAGAACGATCTATCCTAACTCAACCATTGCTCGCAATCGATACAACATCTCCTTCATTATTTTACTGCTTCGAAAGGTATCGATCGAATCTCAGCATGTACTTATTTATCCATGCGCAGCCTGCGTGAAGATCAACATGACCCACGTCAATATAAATTTATATAAATATACACACCTCTTTATGAATATATTAAATATTTTAAAAATTTTTTTATAAAGACAACTTTATTCTTACATTTAACAATGGTTACAGTGGACGCCCCTTTCGGGACTGAACTGCGTGAGCGTTGATATAATGACGCTGTAAGATTCCAAGCTTCCGTGTACCCTTGCATGCTCGCTTGGAAAATTTTAATCTTAATCTGGGTTAAATTACTCAACGATTCGTTAATATTTCTATCTAATTTACACATATTATACACAAAACCAATGCACATATAACTCGAATCCATTCCGAAAACGGAACGAAAAGCACAGAATGCAAATGATTCTTGGATTAGCTATTTCCGCCTGCTGCTGCTGCGAGTGCCGCTGCCTTCGGTGGCAGGCTGAACTACGACTCGCGTCATGCGCTTGGGCGTGGACATCTTCAGTTTTCCACCGCTCAGATTCATTTCAAGGGACATTCTTTTGCGTGTCATGCACATGCTGCTGATCCTCTCCTTTTGTGCCGCACGGCGTGTTGTCACCCTGGGGGTACTTGAGGACAGAGTTTTAGTCAAGTAACTCGTCGATGATTGCCTAGAGGTCGATGGCTCCGATTCCGATACGGACTCTGCCTCTGACTGCGTTTCTGGAGGTCTGGCTATCACTGCCACTGGAACTCGATTCTCTTTCACCGAGGACGTGCTGTCCGTAGGGCTGCCTGTGTTCTGCGACACCAGCTCTCTCCTCGGCGTCTTTTCATCGACGCGGGGCTGTTTTCTCGAGGGCGACTCCAACGAATTGCTAGAACGCTGGCTGGATTTCCTTTGATCTGAAGGCGTCCGTCTTATGACGCGCTTGCGTCCATTACGCAGCGGAGTCTCAAGATGCAGGACCTTGCGAACCTTGAGAACAAAACGAAAGGAAAAAAAATACCAAAAAAATTGTAACAAACTTAAGCGAAATTAAAATGCCAGTCGAACCCATTGTGAAATAGGATTATTATGCTAATTGGCTAGTTCTATCAGATATTAGATGACGATATGAGATGCTTCAAAGGATCTACCATCGAACAGGTGGGAGGGTTATTCAGTCTATAGACAATGATGTAATGATACAAAAAAACAGCGTGCGGCATTTAAAGGAAACAACATGTTTGGGTTTCAGTTTTATAAACATTGTTGATAGATTGCAGTTTTCGGCTTAAACTAAAAAATTGTGTACTCTCGTAAAGAGTAACCTCATTGATTGTCTCTCTGACTTGCGGTGCGTATCTCCCTGCTTCAGTGCCTAGAGCTGCAGGCGCAGCCGCAGGCGCGAGGTACTCACTTTGCTAGCTGTGGGGGCAGTGAAGGATGTTGAGGTGGATGCTGTTACGGCAGCGGATCTGGTGCGCAACGAGCGCAGGCGCAGGTGGCTGGCATTGCGTGCCGTCGCGTTTTTGGGTGATTCGGAAGTGGGCGAGGCCTCAATTACCTCAGATGTGTCCGACTATAAGGAGAGAAATCGAATTATGTAATTACTATTCCCAGATGTACAATTGCCAGAAAGGGCCTGGACCGTTCAACACATACCGTGTCTGCCCGGGCAGGACTTTGTTGAGATTCATTTCTATCAGATTCGTGTGAACTCTCATGGACGTCCTGCTCTTGGGGCTGCTTCTCCGGAGTCGTGGAAGCCCTCGCCAATGCCAGCTCTAGACGTCGCTTCATCTGCGGCCGACGGAGATTTCTTCTGGATGTTTCGGCCGCCTCCGTTCCCACTGTTTCCCCGAGTGTGGCACTATCACTGGAGCATCTCGAGTTATATAGAGAGCGACGCAGGAAACGTTGTCCTACTCGATTCTCAGTGCCGAAAGTGGTTAAGATAGGCTCTGAAACTTGCGTTGCAGTTGGGGCTATTGCCGATGCTTCAGCCTGTGGATCAGATGCATTTGTCAGGGTTTGTTCGGTCGCAGATTTTTCAGGATTTGGGACTGACACCTGCTCTGACTGCACTACATTTTCAGATGCCACAGTCGCAGTGTCGCACTCCTCGTCGCTGTCCAACTCGTCTCGCGCCTCACGTGATGGTGGATTAAAGCTACCGTCGACCATCGTCTTAAAGACTTGAATGTTCTTGACCACACGCGGCTCTAGTTCGCTCTGAAAACCGAACCAAACGAATGATATAGCGCTTCCGCAATGGATATTCATAATAAGTTCTCACCGTGATCAGTTTGTCTGCCATCTCCAACATTTCAGTCTTGACTTCCTGTCCGTTGAGCACGTTAACAGTTAGATTGGTGAGCTCTTTGGCCAGCAGGCGACACATTTCCCTGCGCTCGGTGAAATAGTTCTGTATGTAGTGCAGGAAGCTCAGAGCGATCCTGTTGTGTATGTTGCTCTTCGGGGAGCTGGCTTCCTGAGTCGTCAAATCGATGAAGAACTTGACCACGTAATCGGGCTGAACGGCGTTCAGCGGCGAGTCGAAGCTGCAGTTCATGACGGTCCACAGAGTGGGCAGAAGGCAGGGTTGCAGAAGCGCCTGCTTCTTGAGGCGGACAAGGTTCTCAAAGAACATGCCCAGGACCTGGCTGATGATTGGCTCTGCGTTGGGATTGAAGTAGCGTTTGAGCAGCTGCTCGAGCACCTCGGGCCGATCGTCGATGTGGCCGCGCAGGACCAAGCGACAAAGGCCTCGCACTATGGCCAGGCTCACGCCCTTGTCGGCCACCATTTCCATATAGCGGCCCATCGCCATAATGATGTCGACGCTATGCTCGCTGTTCTGCACTGTCTGATCGCCATCCTCCTCTCCGTCGTATGTATCCTGCACGGTATAGAGCTGGCGGCGATTGGACGTCTTAGACCCCAGCCCCCCAGCACCTATCTTCCGGCTCAACTTGTCGACATAGTCGATGCCATAGTGATCCATCAGCTCGAGAAGACAGCTGACAGAGGTCTCGCACACACGGACCTCCTTGCTTTTGTAGAACTGATGGTATACAACCCGGAACACCGTCTTGGTGTATGCCTCATAGAACATACTGTAGGCGTTGCCGCATTTGATGGCCCATTCGAAGATATCCACATCCGAGGAGTGGAGATGGCGGCAAATGAAGTCCTTGTACAGCTTACATATGCTGGGAGTGAGCTTCTGGACATGCGGAGAGGCCACCATATAGTATGAGGTAAACAGGCCTTTCAGGACACGCTCCTTGTTGGAGAGCTTCGGACGGGCGGGCATGTCCAGAAAGCCGTGCTTCACCAGCAGCGGTTTGATCAGCTCCGTGTACTCCTCTGTGACAGCCATCTTCTCCTCATTCACGGACTGCGCCTGTATATACTCCTTCTGGCGCCCAAAGTTATCCTCCTGTTCCTCCAGCTCTAAGATCTTCACCTTCAATGAGGATATCTTCATCTTCGAGGGCGTGTCCAAGTCGTCCAGCAACTTACTGATCAGATTGCGATCGTGCACTAGCTCGTTTTGCTTGGTATTAAGGTCACACGTCTCGTAGATAATCTCAATGAAGAACTGCATCCGGTCAGTAAGGTCGGCGATCAGCTTCTCCATGCAACGCACCAGCACGCGGACGATCTTGTGGTCTAGCAGACAGTCCTTCAATAGATTTTTGATCAACGTCTTCATATTGCTACGCCCAATCTCGTCGCCCAGGTCGTACGAGTCCAGGATTTCCACCAGCGAGAGCAGCATGTTCTGGAACTCTATCTGGGCGAACTTGTCCATGTCCGGTTTCTGGCTCTCACAGAACCTGCAATGGATAGCACTCACTTACTGTTTGGATTTCGTTTGGGTCTCATTCAACTCACTTGTTCACATAGGTGCAGAAGACACTCAGTTCGGGCAGCACCTGGTCGCTTTCGTCCGCATGCGTGCTCTCCAGATAGTCGGCGAGGCACTGCCAATAGAGCAACAGCTCCACGTTGAGACATTCCAGCGGTACACATCGATGCAGCTCACAGTCGTCACCGAGGGGCAGTTGTGCCATCAGTTGCTGATTGTCGGTCTGCTCGAAGATTTCACGCAACATTTGCTTGGTCACACTCCGGAAACGCATCAGCTCCTCCTCGCTGGAGTCCAGCTTGAGGGCCGCTATCAGAGCCACATAGTTCTGTTGGTAGGATTCGATCCAGGCCTTAAGCATGATGTTTACCACCGTCTTTTTAACGTTGGCCGAGCTATCGTTCAGACCTTGCTCCAGTAGGGTCAGGCGCTGCGCCACCTTGTAGGCGCGCACTGGATAGTTGCACATGTTGACGTACGTATGGCGGCGCACCTTCTCGTCCACGTCCCACAGACGCTGCAGTATGTAGGGCACCGTGATGTAGTTGCGGCCCATACAGGTGATAATGCACTGGCGCACGCTGGACGAGGGATCCGCTGACAGATGGAACTGATAGGCGCAGACAACTGGATCGACGGGATTGTCCGGAATCTGGAGACGCTGCATGGCCAGGACTGCTTGCTTGCGCACACCGGCCGACACGTCCTTCACGCGCTCCAGCATAGTCTCGAGAATCTCGTCGCACTGCGTGTCGTCCAGTGCCGCATTGGGTCCCAGTTTCTCAAGTATCAGATTCACAAAGTAGCAAATCCGATAGCGAACGTACGGGCTGCTGGAATATGTCTAGGAAAAACAAACGCATTCAATTGAAATGCAATGGTAAAGTACAGTAGACCCTTACAGTCAACAGCCAGTGGAATGTTTCAGTCATCATGGGGTGCGTCTTCTCCGACTCGAAGCTGGTCACGAATTTCGCGCAAAAGGACAGGGCCTTGTTGCCGTTCTCGTTGCTCTCCTCCGCATCGAGTACAGTCTTCAGCACATTGATGAATGTGTTCAGAAACTCTTGGTGGCCCATCTGCAAGGCAATTGACAATTCACAGTTGGATTCGACGAGTTCTAATCGGCTGAGCCAGCTGGCTAGCCAGCGGGTCCAAGTGACGCTGTTCCTTACCCTTGAGTACAGTTGCTGCAGCTCCTTTTCGTAGCGCTTGTGGAGTGATTCCTTGAGTTCCGCGTGACGCATTATTGTGTACATGGATTCCGCGCCTCCTCTGCATTGTTCCCGGATGGGAACGGAGGTCGGATCACTGATCTCCATTTCGTTTTCCTTTTCGGCCGAAACGGCATTGTTGTTCTTGGTCGCCTCCTTTTTTGATGCGGCTGCTGCCGCCGCTTTGGATTTTGGCTTCGCTTTTGCCTTTGGTTTGGGCATTTCGTGATTTGTTTTGCTTTTACTTTTTTCAATTTAATTTGCCAACACACTGTCACTAACTTAATACTGCTCGATTATTTTATACTGTACAATTTGTACAATTTTCGTGCGTGTACAATGGAACACAAACAAGCGTAGCGTTGTTGCTCATTCTTCTTTTTCACCCCCATTCGCTTGTTAATTTCAAAAAGAACGCTACGCGTGCGGCAATATTAGTGCATTTTAGACTGATGCTAGGGATGTTACATATATATCGATACATATCGCATCGTTATTCTGATTCCTCTTTTCAACCTATTCGCTTGTGAATTTAAAAAATTAACAATAAATGGCTGTTTCAATTTATTGTCTGGTGCTAGGGATACCTTTGTTTTCTTGCTAATGATACTGTTTAAAATTGAAAGAAAGAAATAAAGTAATCTGTGAGAATAATGTAGTACACAAACAAATTCCGTTACAACACGGCAGCAAAATATTCAACAAAAATGTCTAAAGTAACGAAGAAAGTTTACGAAGCTCGCTCCATTTACCCCGACCGCACAAAGTCCGAGGAGAAGTCATTCACCGAGGTTAATGTCCTCGTCAAGACTTTGGATACGGCGCTGCTGCTGCTAAGCTCCAAGGAGGAATGCGTCCTGTTGACCGTCTTCAGTCACATAATGGACTTTGCGCGGCGCCAGGACGAGAATGTACTGGAGCTGAAGGAGCATAAAATGCTGGAAGTGCTTCTGGAGAAGCAAATCTTCATTGATTCGGAGAACGTTATCATCCGACGCTTCGCCTTGTACCTCATGAACGCCTTAATGGACAACACGGACATGAACACGCTCGAGCCCGAGACGACTGAAGGCATCCTGGAGGTGGCCTATAGTTTCTACCTGCAGGAAACTGACGATTTCTGCATAGAATATCTCTCGCACCTCCTAAACATGTGCCTGCGTGATCCCAAAGTGGCCCAGGGAATTGTAGAGAACTTGGAGCTCTTGCAGAAGTTCAAGGCAGTGATTGCCACCTCCGAGAATCCCGACACCATTCATAACTCCATCGAGGCCGTTCACAAGATCCTTCTGATCCAGAGTGCAGAGGAGATGTTGGAGTTTACCACTCTTCCCGACTTTCCCATCGATCGCATTATCTGCGAGGTGACCAGCAAATACCAGGAGATTCGGCTTGCGGCCCTGAAAGTCTTGAAGACCCTCCTGGTGGACACCGGTGACCAGAGTGCGTTTGAGCCGCTGCATCGCTGCTTCCATGTCCTGGAGCAGCTAGTCAAAGCATTTTGCGAAGATCCGCAAGGACCGGATGCGGTCGAGATCATTGAGGTGCTGGCCACGGCTCTCCGGTCGGAGAAGATGACCAAGCTGTTCTTCGAGCATAACCTCTTCGACCTTATTGTCGAGCACCTGAAGGACCAAATCGATATCCTGCCCCTTGAGCTGCGCTGCACCATCATATCCATCTTCGCGGAAACTGCGAAGTACGTGCAGTATCTGGTGAGGATGCACACTGCCGAGATCACGGACATGTTCCTCGGCTGCCTCATGGAGAACGACCCGGCACCGGCCACCTTCGTGATCCTCGGGCTCAACCGCATGGCTGATAATCCGGACGCACTGCGTCGAATTGTGACCGAGTTTGATGAGGGGGCTCTGCAGAAGCTAGTGTCCATTTTCCAGTCCCCGGAGGTGATCATCAAGACCCGGGAGCAGGCAGCCGAGTTTATCAATCGCCTCCTGACCGGAGCCTATCGCGACACGGCTGGAGAGCTGATGGACTTGGACATTCCAGGAGTCCTGACCACCACCATTCAGCAGGGCCTGCCTACTCTCTCCATTGATTTGATCCTCTCTCTGCTGGTAATCGTCGAGAGTTTGGCCCAGAACGAGGAGTACCGAACAGTCCTGGGCCAGCATCGTCCGCTCACCGAGCAGATTGCTCAACTTCTGATGGTAATGGCAGTCTCAGGAAGCACTCTCATTCTGTGGTGTCTTGGTATCTCTAACGCATTTTTCACCCACTTCCACAGCGCTCCTATGCCCATTCCATTCTCGTGAACAACATCTTCCGTTGCCTGTGCACCATCGTCGATGAGCAGGATGTTCGTGAGGTGCTGCTTGAGAACTACATTGTATCCTCTATAAAGCGGGCTCTGAAGTCGCTCTCTAATCTGGTCAAGACGGCGGTGACCAACTTCATTCTGCAGACCACGCGCTTTAGCGAATTCATCGACGCCTACATAGATCGCGGCATTCTGGAAGTGTAAGCGGCTCCCAACTACTCTCACCCCCCTGCATTATCATATTTCTATCCCAATCCCGATCTTAGCCTGATGCTGTTCCAGAAACACGCCTTCTGCGTGTCCACCTGGGGACCGGCCATCGAGAGCATCCTCTCTAAGTGCCCCACGATGAAGTTCTGCATTAGAAACTGCCTGACCTTCACCGACATCACTGCCGGCAAGGACTTTTATGTGTCCAGAAAGAAGTTTGACGACTTTCGCACGTTCCAGGACATTCTACGCAACGACTGCTCTCCTCTGGAGGCCGTTCTGGTGGTCAATTTTGACCGATTGGAGGCGGATGAGGCGGATCTGATGAGAGTTCCGTCTTTCTGCCTTCCAATGTCCGATGGTGCCGGTGATCATACCTGGTGCTACTGCAAGCGTCCTGCTGATCCCCATCTACCCAAATATCTGGAGACGCTTAATCAAACCCTAATGGTGGGTCTATTCCATCATATCCTTAACAAACTGCTAACCATGTCCCTTCTGATGACTCACAGATGCACGGCCTGGTGGAGAATCCGCCAAAGGTGCGCAGCGCCATCGATTTTGATAACGTGGCCAAGCGCACCAAGATCATTGCCGAGGTCGTGCACAATGTGATGAACGATAATCTCAAGATCCTCGACCTCAACTCGACGGAGGAGTGTTCCCGCCACGCGGTGCGATGCCACCTTCAGGAACTGCGCTACGTCTACCACACTAACTTCATACCCCTGGGCATGGTGCACAGCGGCTGTCAGTTTGAGCGCGCCATTCTCTTCAAGGCCCTGGCCGATCAGATCGGCCTGCCCTGCACCCTGGAGCGCAGTGTCGACGGCCGGATGTTGTACAACGAGGTGCCGATGCCGCTGGAGATCGACAAGGATGTTCACTGCGACAAGAAGACCCTCCAGTTTATGCCCTGGCGCATGCTGCGCCCCACCCACGTCGTCGATCTCATGTACAACGTGGGCGACCTGTATCCGATGCAGAGTCGCCAGGCACTGCAGTATCTGCGCCTCTATTGATCACTGAGATTTTTGTACTTAATCCTTTTTCCAGCTTCCATTTCAAAATTTCCTGTCGCACCATTTATCGAATGGGCTTGTAATCGAGTTTATTAAAGGGGCCCAAGAATCAGTGGTTTTGGTCTCAGCTAGTCCTATCCACAGTCCACTGCGCATGTCCTCGTCCACTGCGTCTTCGCCTGGAATTCGTCCTGGCGACACATGTACATAATAAGCAAGCGACTGGGATTGTAAATTTTAAAAAATATCGTATATCGATATATTAAATTTTATAAATTTTAGTATCGCCGTATCGAATATATAAATTTTAAAATATTTATATATCGGAAAAATTCAAACATTTTTATTGAATTTTGAGAGGGAGCTGTGAAATATTTGGGTACTCTTCCTTCTTGGAATATAATAGGTAATTGGGTCTGTGATTGGGTAAGCACTTACAGTCTAGATATTTCTATTAATCTAATCGTCGAAAAAAATATCGCACCGAAAATATAACACATGCAAAGCGTTGCTCTACTGGCTGGCTCATAATGAGCCAAATAACCTGGAATTTAGTTTTCTGCGATACGTTTGATGTATGAAATGGCACATCCTTATAATATAAGGTCCCATATCGATATATCGATAAAATATCAACAAACATGCAAGCGACTGTTGGCGGAGCATTTGGAACACCAGCGTAGATTAAATAGAAGCTGGTGGCTTGCACCATGTGCCGAGTGCTCCTCACGCTCGCCTACTTCCTCCTGACCATCTCGTCCATTGTGTTTACGGCCTGCGTCAACAATGGTGAGTGTGTGTGCTCCTTGGAGCGATGTGACCTTGTTCACAAGCAGCCGCAGAAGAGAAAAATCAATAATCTTTAAAATTCCTGCATTCCCGGACAGTCACGGGCACCAGTTCACCCGGGTCTGGGACCAGCACCTCCCTGACGGGACACATCCACCGCACTGCGGCGGCCATCGAACGGGTGAACAAGCTCTGGTGCTACGCCTGCCACACGATGGACGATGGCGAGTCCTGCGTGGACGTGGCGGTGCGCAATGATTCGTCTCTGTTTAAGAAGTGCCAAGGCGAGGAGTTCATCTGCATGGTGAGTGACAGTCCCAGAAGAGAGCCATTAAACAGACAACACTACATGTCTATTGCCTCAGGTCAAGCGGTTCTCCTATACCACCAGCACAGAGAACTCCACGAGCTCTCCGAAGATGTGGTCCTTGGATCGCCGATGTGTCGCCAACTGCGAGCCTGGCTGCATCATCATCGGGGAGCGGACCAAGCTCTACGCCTGCACCTCCTGTTGCGAGGAGTCCTTCTGCAATACGGGCCGCGGTGCTGCCTCGGGCATCTTTCATCGCGAGGCCACTGGCATTGGCACGCGTATGTTCTGGCTAGCTGCTCCTTTTCTGATCAACATATCTCTGGTCCTGTACAAGAGGCACTCCGGTCACGTCCTCATCAAGCAGCACTAGTTCCGGGCGTGTAGCGCAGCCCGTAGATCTGCGCGGTACAACCTCAATGAATTTACTCAACGAACCCAATGTTGCTCAAATCTACTATTATCTTTAATTTCCTAGCCAAGTAGATTTCGGATCCTGTAAGCTAACGTATGCTATACGTTTTATGAATGTATGTAGATAGTACAATCCATGATCTTTCCGTGTGATAATAAATGATTATTTTGTCACTACAGTGTGAGCTCATGGACACACTGTTCTCACCTCAGATCTCGTGGTTTTTTTTTGTAGTGAACCCATGCATATGCATACTCTGATATATGTATATACATATGTATAAAGTCATAAGCGCGTATATTAACGCAGTGACATAAAAAAATATTATTTATGTTAAACATTCCTTTTGAAGAGCGTCATGATCAGCCTCTTGAGCGCGGATCATCTAACAGGCAGAACCCAAAAGCACTCATACTGAGGCTTTAGGGTCTCTTACAATAAGCCACTCAATGCTGATCATCCATTTCCGTAGACCCAGTCAGAGACCACTGATTTGTTTTATAATACTCGTACATTTTTCAAACCCAAGCGAATTACAACATTCAGCTCAGTACAATATTTGAGCATTACGAGAAGAAGATGGTAGGAATGATCTACTCCAACAGAAGCTATGCAATCAATGAGTGCTAAAACCAAATTTCGTACTTCTTGTTTAAATTTTAAATTGGAAAAAGCCATCAGAAAATACGGGTAAAGATGAAGAAACATTAAAAATGATAGAAAACTTCTAGCTTGAGTCGCTATATCCTCCGGTATATTAATTTCATCGACACGAATTAAAAATCTTGTGAAAGGACGTGCTCTTTTCTTTTCCACACATTAGTTTATGTGAATATCTGCAATGAAAATGCCGAGTACAAATTATAAAAGCGCGCAAAGTCATCAAAGGATGTACATTGCAATTTCTAGGTATAAGGAAGCGATCTACTTTAGGCTAGGTCTACAATTAAATGACTGACGCACGGAGTAACAGCTAGGATAGATATCCTGTTGCAACATGATTATGTTTACTGGGCGGCAAGGGGCATGCAAATATATAATTCATGTAGCAGTGCGAGCTATTGTATCGAATGGCAACCAAAGTCTCTAATTGAATGAATGTAGGCAACCTCGTCTATTGTTTTAGCTTATTCATTGGTAAATTGTTAATGGAATATTTTGCATTACAATTGCCCATTAAGATTGTACTTACGCACAAAATTCCAGGACCTACCCACCTCGGCCTTCCAGGCAGGTGTTATCCCACATTTTCGTAAGCAACTCCTAAGCCTGGCCCTGCCTTTGGTTCTGTTTCTGGTATTAAACCATTCATTTGCTTCGTGAATTGCATTACGTTTCCGTTTCCACACACAGCTTCCTCTGTCTGCATCCGCATTAGCCTCGTGTCCGGCTCTGCAGGGGGGCGGATGGAGATGGAGAGCAGCCACCCACTCCTTTGCGGGCTCTTCTGGGCAGACATGAATTATTTATTGGACAAGCATTCGGAGCATCGGAAGAGTACTCATAAGCAGAGGCAGAAGCAGAGGCAGATGGCGGGGCCGAAACAGGCTTATCCTGGCTGCCACCTAATCAGGATGGAGCAGCCTCCACGTCTAATAGTGCTGCCATTAAAAACAGATACTCACATGGGGCATGTAGGATGTGTGTGCGTGCTTTTGTTTCACTCTTCTTTTTCGGACTACCATCATGCACCACCACGCCACGCCCACTAATTTGGGAGCGCCAACACACACAGAGTCGCCTCGTTAACGCCCATGAATTGCATAGAATGTGCTGGCTAGGTACTTACCAGAATATGTCCTGCCCCTGGAGGCACATTTGGACGGGGCTAAAATGTTGCCGGGATGCTTGGATGCTTGGATGCCTGGCCTGCCTCCTAGATGAACTCCCTCGCCGCGGCTCCTAGGCTCCTACATCTTGGCTAATAAACCCGAGACAAATCTCTTCATTTTGAGCTTAATTTTCTTAGCAAATTTACATAAATGGCCGAGGGGAGAACGGATAGAAGAAGTCGGATAGGGTTCACATTCACCCGACCAGCCATGCACATCCATCATGGCCTGGCCCCGACAACAGGGGTTTGGGGTGGTGGCTCTGGGATGGAGGGAGGTTGCTGTGGGTTGAGTAACCTTGCGCTTTGTTGCTTTATATGGCCTTCGTGTATTTGGCGTTTATTTTTGCGGCTTCCATGTCGTAAATCTTCATCAGACGGCAAATTACGTGGTTTCCATCGTCCTGGTCCTCCGACATCCTTCGCATTCGGGGGCACTTTTCGAAATGTGGCGGAACGTATCCGGCAAACAATAAAGTGACCGCAACGGGAGCCGAGCGGTCTCATCCTCCGACACCCCACCTCAAAGGTGGATGGGGGCGGTGTTCTGGAAACAATAAACGGTGACAAAAAGTGAAACAGGATATGGCCATAAAAACGACGCTAACAAAGGGCAGAGCCACGGCGAGAGCGGCATCCGCGATGGACAACAAAAAGAGGCGTCTGTATCCCAGCCATTGACAACAGTTTCATTTATGAAAAATAATGGCAACAGCAATATGCAAAATTTATTATTATATTTGCGTTGAGCCGCAAAAATGCGACGGATTTCACGAGCCACGACCACCGACCAACGACCCACGACCCAAGGCCCAAAGGCGGATGGGAATGTCAATTTGCATAAAAAGAGACAGCTTTTGAATACCCTTTAATTGCCAGCAACTGAGGTCACATTAAACATACTATGCGGTGAAGGGGGAATGGGAACTGCTATGGTCTGATCTGATTAAAGACTCCTTAATATTACAAAAATTACACAAATTGGAGCAAAATCGGTGACAGATTTGGCAGACTCTGCTCTATTACTACGAGTACTGCCGTTTTCCATTTCTTTCATTGTGCTGTCCGCTTTATTCATTCATTTTTATGTATTGCCACTTTGGCATTGTCATGTCCTTGTTTGCCTTGTGATTGCACCCGACACTGTTTTATTTGCTCCTTTTTTGCCATCATTCGGGGCTCTCGTTAGTGTTGGTGCTGCTGCTGCTGCTGCTGCACGGGTGTCGCGCCAAGTTCACACAGAAATTTCAATTAAAATGCAACAATGGCGCACTCCATCATCCACGCGGCAAACTGACATACCCCCGTTGTATGCCCCTCCCATATTTGGCAGACAAAAAGTCGACTCGAGTCTCAGCGTCTCGCCAGTGGCTGGCAAATGACTCTTCACTGGGATGCGGGCTGTTGGCAATGTTCGGAGGTTCCAATAATGTCTTATGGAAAATAAACTACTTAAAATTGGGCTTAAAATCGTAGGCTTTCCAGCCATCCAGTCAAAAAAGGACACTAAAAAGCTGCGGTTAAACGTTGATAGAACAATGCTTCAATTTAAGAATTAATATGGCATCTGGCTAAACTTTGAAGGAATAATAATTAGTGGAATATTGTGCGATTCGTGGTTGTTCTCTTTCTTCTCCTTCCTCCCTCAGTATGTGTACGCGGTGATAAATCCTTGTCGCTGAATAAACAGGATGCACATGCAAAATAGACCACACCAACAGCCAGCCGTGAACAGGGGCGAGGGCACGGATCAACAGACACTGGCAGGACCCAGGACAAGATATGCTCGATTTTGAACTCGGACTGGATTCTGGTCCCAAAAATGCTAGTGGCCTTGTAGACAGTTGTTTCCCAGGCAACAAGGCTTCTCCCTGCTCCCTCTTCAGACTTCTACCTCCTCTGGCTGCTCCCTCCTTTGGCAGCTCCTGGGAGTCAACGGCAACGACTGTGTAATTAAAACTTTGAGCAACAGCCACGGAAACTACAATTGACTGACTGCCTGACATCCTGGGGCCTTGTAGCGTAGGAGTTTGTGGCAGGGGGCAGGGGGCACGGGACACGGGTCGGAGTCTAAGTTGCGCCCCAAAGCTGTCAGTTTGGCGCCACTTTGGGTGCGAAGAGTTTTCCTTTTTTAATAAACTTTCACCAAGCTGCTGCCAGCTCATCCCTTATTGGATTTGCCACTCTCTGAATGAGTGATGTTGAAGGAAGCCGAACGGGAAAGAAAGGGAATAGTGGCGATGGCAGCTCGGGAAAAGCTCTCCCATTAAATGCGTTCTCTGCTTCTCCGATTTGCGTAAACGATTTTGATAGATTTGATGGGATTTCGGTTTCAGTACGTCTCCATCCTGCATCCCGCGTCCCGCCTCCCGCATCCTTCCAGCATCCAGCGCTGTGGCAGACCTTGGTCACAGCTCCAACTTTCTCGCTGTCTGGCTAAGTCCTTTTTCCTTGACAGCTTGTGGCTTTAATTCTTGCCATTTTGGCACGACACGGAAATGCACTAAACTCAAATTAGAGTGTGAACCTCCTCGCTCGTGTTGGGAAATTGATTTTCTCGTGTCTTTACTTTTCCTCCATCCCAACCCATCAAACCCATCCAACCCATCCAACCCATCCTCCTGTAGCCCTCGTAATTTGTGCACACAGCCAGCCGGGCACACACAGAATGTTTCTCTGCTCACGTTTAATGCCGTACATGAATTTGCATATTAATCTTGGGTCCCGTTCTCCTTTCTCCGCACGGCAGGGGGCCCGGCCTGCCTTCTATCTTTCCGTCGTTCCTTCTTCGGAGGGTCTCCGACCATTCTGAAATTACATGGAACTACACATTTTGGTTTGTCACCTCGGCATTACCACGGCACGTAGAACGAAAAACGTAATCAGCTGTGTGTGCAAAAGCTTTCGGGAGTCCATCCCCATCGGCCCACTGCCACCCCCTCGGCGTATGCAAATGGAGGCCCGGCCAGCGATGTTGCCAGCTGCTCTCAAGGCGACTTAACGCCTGCTTAATGAACATAAATTAGTCAGGTGTCACACCGGGAGACCCCTCTCGGTACCCCCCTCCCCCACCGTGGGGGACTGCCTTGGCAAGGTTGAGGCGCGGCACAGCATGCGTTTATATTTCAATTTTGGCGCTCGTTACTTCCGCTGTGGGGCACGAGCCTCCCGTGGGACTTGTAGTTTACGGATCCTTTAATCAAGGACGCTGCCTGACATTTACTCTTACGATTGAGATCGAGATTATCACTCATTAATTCAGCGATATGACAGTAGAGTCCTGCGAGCTCAATTGCCTGCGAGCGACGATTGCCGAGGCATCGATTTCATGTATATTTATGTATGTATGTTTCAAAGGAGCATTTGGATGACTGCGACCAGCGGTTGTCCGCCGTTCTAATTGACATTTCAGTGGAAGAGCTAGTCACACACTCGTTGCCCCGTCGAATGGGCTAGATTTCCGACCATGGACCACTCAAAGCCATGTGACCCAGTTATCGAGTCCGCTCGTATGGGAAACTCTTGCCTTCAATTACTGTTTGCTAATCATAGCCATACCATTGCGTCATTACGCTTGACAGTCAGCTTAAGTGCAGGAGGCAGCCCACCATCCGCCAGCCGCCAGCTGCCATCTGCCAGGAAGAGCGATTAATACCAGCTGTTACGCTCGTAGCCACTTGACCGCATATTAAACCAGTGGGAGGGTCCTGCTATTCCTCACAGCCAGTCCAGGGTCTGGTCAAATGGTTAAGTGCGAAAACCGCGACTTCCCGCTGGGGCAGAACTATGCCTGATTATGTGGCCTGCCCCATACATCCGGCACAGACCCTCAGCATCCGCCACTCGACCCCGTCCAGCGGCATCCGATTGTCTCTCCTGCGGCTGACAGGAAGCAATCAATAGTGTAATGCCAGACAGAGCCATCCGCCGCAGTTTGCCTGCCACCGACCTGACCGAAGGACACCTCACAGACGCGATGAAAATGCAGGAAATGCAGGAAATGGGAACCAAAAAAATCGACTAACGCTCGGGTAATTTGTCACCTTCTAGCGACTTCTTTTGTTCATCGGGTTGATGGGGCCAACGTTAACCCCTTGGAGGCGGCACCTGTCCTGTCCGGCCACATACCACGACACCCATTAACTGTCTTTCCGTTGTCTCCATCCATTCCATTCCGTTTCCATAAAGCTTTTGTGGCAAATGTAAATAATGCGTTTTTTTAATCAAAAAGAACAGCAGTGGAAAATCCATTAACGGAGTACGTGCCGCCAGATTCTACTGGGGCTTGGGGACTGGAGACTGGGGACTCACCCTCCTCCTTGATAACTCCACTGGCGGTGGTGCTTGACTTTGCCCCATGCGGCGCGCGTCATTTGCAGGTTGATTTACAAATTTCTTTAATGGGGCGACGACAACAATTTTAATTAGCACCTGCTCTGGGTCTACTGCCTCCTCCTGCCATTTGCTGATCCAGTAATCTCCATAAAACACCGCGACATGCTCCAACCTCCATGGAAATTAATTTCCAACTTTCCTTTGCGCTTTTCTCTCTCTCTCTCTCTCTCGCTTTGTGCTCCCTCACGCACTTGGAAAACTTTTGCTTTAATGATGCCATTCAAATGCGGCGCATGGCGTCCTCCCGTCCTTGTCGTTGACTCCTCCTTAACCCATTTCTGCCCTCAGACGCTGGGTACTCCTTCCCGCTCTTCGCTCTGATTCCCGTTCTCAAGTAACCACCGAAGAGGCAACATCTTGGGCTGCTCTTCCGATTCAATATCCTAATGCCTCTTCCTAGAAATTTATTCTGTTTGCAGTGCTGTTTGCTTGGGCCCTGCATATGGTGTCTGCTCCACCACCCTCTGCTCCCCCTCCCCTCCCCCGCCCTACTTTGTATATACCCCCGGAGGGCTCACTCTTTTCGTGGGGCAGCAATAATATTTTGCAAGTGTTTCTAAACAAGCACAAAGCCATGTTTCAACAGCTGTAGCCTGTAGTCCGTAGTCGGAGTGTGGTTCTGGTTTCGCTGCCGTTTTTATTGTTATGTTCCACTACTATTACTCCACCCTCTCCACCACCCCCCCTTCCTTTGTTAGAATCTCCCCTTGCACCCGCTGCCGTTTGGTAAACTTTTGCTGCACATTAAAGCAATTTGGCCAACATTTATAGACTGATTTAATAGAATCTAAGGGAGTGGTTTGTCAGAGGGGGGTGCAGTGGAGCAGCAAGGAGAGGGCTCCACTCCACACACAAATGAGATATTTCCACACAACTGAACAGAGCAGACTCTGTGTGTCTGTGTGCACTTGGATATAATTGTTTGACTAAATGAGTGCGCTCCATCCCCATCGCCACTCCCTACTCTATATGTTTGTGCCCCCAAATGGTGCTACACTTCGCTTAACGCTCACACATATGTACATATGTGCAGAGTCGAGAGTGGAGAGGGGAGATTGGGGAGGCCACTGAATGGGGAACAGAACAACAATAATTATGGCAAGCACCCTCAGACCCCAACCGCATCTCCATCCCCATGCCACATCCCAATCGCATCTCCCCTCTTCGTTTAGGCGAATTACAGGGCTCTGAGTGGGGGCTAGGATGGGGGCAAGGGAATTCATTTAATTCCCTGTCGTCTGCTTCGATGCGTGCGTCCCTCCACTGTGAGTGGATAGAGCCAAATTGATATGACTCTTGGCATTGTGCGCTACCAGATAGCCATGTAAGCTCCTTCTGCTCTCGAAGCTGCTCCCATAACGAGGATGAAATTGAAGTCTAAACAAACAGAAATCATTGAGCAAACAGGAGCTGGAGGATGCGGGCAAAGATCAGGCCAAGGAACAGCGCCCCGAACAGAGCACATAAAAATAAAAGTCCCCGCGAGTCTCCATGGAAATTGAATATTTAATTATGCGTCGATGGAAATGGCGTCGGAACTTGGTGACGAAAATGGGCCCAGACATCATGAGGATAATGAGGAGAGGGAGGAGGACGCTAAGATACGAGGCTGGAGCGAGTCGAATTTCTAGCAGAAGTCAGAGTCGGGGCTGGAAAAGTCTGAGGAATGTTTACAAGGACAACAATTGCGAGGCTGCTAAATAATTTATTCCAATTTCGGAGAGATTTTCACAAAACCAAAAAGTTAACTTTCCCGAAAGAAATGCTAATGTTTTCCCTAGAGGGGGAAAGGAGGAGGACATTAGACATCGGGTCACAGCCATCCGATGGGAGGGGGCCATTTCTCGGTTCATTTTGAGGGAAAACTAAGGGATTTATTGGGTAGATAAGTGAGGTTCTGATGGCTGTTTGGGTTAGTTTGGATTCAGTTCTGCTCGAGGGAAAACGACGAAGGGCGGGCCCGTGGGTGGCAGTCGCAAAGATACCGAGGAGCGGCAGACTGTCTGCGTCTGCCTCTGCCTCCATGGAGAACCTTTTGCTTATCTAAACAGTGACCTTCTCCCCAACTCCAGACTCCAGTACTCTCTACGCTCCACTCTCCACACAGGAGTGCTCCCATCACATCCTTCACCTCTCCAGGCACTGGGTTTCTGTGTCGTCTGTGTGTGTACTGCCCTGCCGCCCCCTCGTCCACGCCCCACATGAGGTATGCACCGGTACGTGAGTGCCACACAGAACTTGCCCCAGCCAAAGGGGACAGAGACGCAGCAACCAGACATCCTTGAAGGGTGTGGGGGAGGGGGAGGCAGGGAAAGCCGCATATTTATGAATGGCTCTGCTCTTGTTTCGAGTTAACGCACTACGGGAGCTTTATCAGCTCGTAAATATAAATTAGAATTTAATTTTTATCGTCGAGGAAAGGTGGCTGAAGCGGGATGCGCCCTCCTCCCCTGCCTGGGGAGAAATCGTGTGGTGCTTGGGACAAATTAGAGTGGAGTAGCGCCATGGAAACCCCGCAAGGAGACTCTGCTTCAACGGGATTCATTTCCATCTCCATTTGGCTGCCACGTGCCGCAATATTTCAAAGGCTTTGATTTACCCGTGGGCAGCTCGCAGCTCGCAGTCCCTGTCCGATCCCGATACCAGTCCGAATCCCATTTTCAATCCCAATCAACCCCCTTGGGGCTGTTAATGGGGATAGTTCTCTATCGGCTCTCACCTGGGTCAGCGTCAGCTGCGAGGAGGCGTAGTAGGATATCCTAGAGGGACAGATCGACTCTGGCTTCGAGTAGATTGTTTCCCCAGCCTGTGTCTGGTCCCCCATCGGCAGCAGGGCGGTGGCGTAGGGCGTCGGGATGGGGGAGCTGCGGAAACCTGTAGAGTGGATGCGTTAGGACAGGGCTAACCCCAGTGGCCAGTGGTGGGTGGAAAGGGGGGCACGGGGCTGGGATAACTCACGGTCGAAGATGCTGCACGACTTCTTGGTCTCCCCGGGGTATTTGTTGAGGCTGGCGATGGTCGCGTAGGAGCCGGTGGCACTCGGTGGCCGTCCGAGCGGGTCGAGGCGGATGAAAACGTTCTGGTGGCTGCCATAGGCCGCGGTGGTGAAGCTTGTGCTGTGGAGAAGGCAGAGGAGGAGGTGTTAATGTTGAGGAGAGAGAGTAATGGAGGGGTTAGCTTACTGAAGCGAGTCCTGGCGAAGCTGCTTGCGAGCCCGCACTCAGCCCGCTGCGGCACTCAGCAAGGCAGGGCCCTGGGAGGGGGCATGGGCGGGGGCCGGCGATTGGTTCGGTTCGGGTGAGATGCCTGTTGATTGGAGGAGATGGATGGTGATGGATGAGATGCATGTGATCCCTGTGGCAGTGCGAGCGATGGTGAGACCTACCCTTGGCACAGATCTTGTTGCGCTTGAAGTGGAGCCTGGTGTCGTTGAAGCGCGGGGGTCCTCGCACCACCATGTTGACGTTGACGGGCAGCTGGAGGCTGGCGTTGCCCGTGCACGGGAGGTACACCAGGAAGGACTCGATCTCCTGCGGCACCAGGCCCTTGTGGGGGATGCTCAGCGTCGGGGTGCCCAGGGCGTCCTGGTCGTTGGCGTACTCGATGCTGATGGCGTAGGGCAGCTGTGTGGGGAGGGCGAGGGTTCCACCAGTTAGATTTGGATGGATTGGGGGTGGCGGTGGATGGTGGTGCCTGGTGTCAGGTCAGGTGTCTTACCGGATAGGCGATGAGGCTCTGCCAGGAGAACTCCAGCTCGTGGACGTCCGCGGGCACCGGGACGGTGAAGTGCATCGCGTATGTGTTAATGGATCCCTCGTGCACGTAGAACAGATCCGCCTCGAGTCCTGCGAAGGATGGAAGAAGCGAGAGAATCAGAAGCAGAATCAGAATGAGCGTGGGGGATGCGGATGCGGATGCAGTGCAGACATAAAGGGAAAGTTTCCTCGCAATTTGCTTTGGCACACCCCCTCCATTAGCGTGGCCTTCATCCTGGCTCCAGGACTCCCCCCCCGCCCACCACCACCCCCTGCTGAGCAAACTTTGTGCATTTGCTGTTTACTCGCCCCTCAAGTCCCTTGCCAGCGCCCTTGAGCGGAAATTGATTTTCTCTTCAACACAATGGAACGGGCGAAGGGTGGAGGAAAAGGTGTCAAGGAAGAGGGGGGATGGAGTGCTGCACTAGGTGACAACACTGGCGGGTAAACAAAACCCAAAGCCCAAGACACAATAATAATCGAAATCGAATCCGTCACCAGCAGACGACGATGCGGGTCGCGGCGCAGGATCTGGGATTCCGCCAAATGAGGGAAGGGAAGGCATACTGGGGCAAGGGCTGGCCAGGGAGGGTAGGGTGTATTAAAAGGTGTCAAATGCTGTCCTAGCTCGACTCCGACAGCGACTCCCGCCACTTCATCGAGAGGTGGAATCATCTTTCATTGGGCAGGGGCGTCCTGAAGAGTTCTGTCCTCAGTCCGGAACGCTTTCCAATCCTCTCCCCATCCTGCCTAGCCCCCCGCTGGCAATGAAAGACGAGCTGCTTGAGTTAAAACGACGTGAAATTAAATTTCTTCATCCGCTTTCATTGTTGCTCCTCCTGTTCCTCATCCTCTGCTCTGCTCTGCTTATCCCCCCGCCCCATTGTGGTGCATTATTTACTCCCGAGTATCAGAATAAGCTTCGTCCTCTCACGCTTTTCAGGGATGCAGGGGGAGTGCTGTTTGGTCTCTTCAACTTTCCGCTACTTCTGCTCCTGGCTGTGCCTCCGCCTCCGCCTCCGCCTCAGACTCCGCCGGATGTTGAATGTTGCCATTCCGCTTCCGGCAGAGGCACAGGCAGCGGCATAGGGCAGAAGGAGTGTAGTGTGCATTTGGAATAGAACAAAGCGCTCTCCGTGCTGCTTAAAACAATTTTAAATCCAATTACAGACCAAGAAAAGCGCTTTTCGTTCGCTTTCATCCTTCAACTTGGCCTCTCCTTAAAGCATCTCCATCTTACGACTGATCCAGCGCTCCAGCTCCATCTCCAGCTTTTCTTCTGTTTCCATTCCTATTTCCATTTCAGTTTTGGATTCGTTTTAGAGTCCCAAATTGCTTTACCCCCCACAGCGTACGCTGCTCTGATGTTGCCCCAGACTCTGTGGCAGAGTGGGACACTTTCCTTTGGGTTTGGCTTTGGCGGTGGGCAAGTGCGAGTCCTTCAGTCACCTGGTAGCTGTTTTTTCCCTCTCCCAGGGAATGATCTGTCCTATGACAGAATGATTCCACTGCCATCAAATATGCACAAATAGGCCAAAAGGACAGTTCCACTCAGTCATTTCTTGTCAAAGGACAAGCCCCACAAACCGTTCTGCAAAGGGTGGATGGGTGCCAGGGGTAGGGGTTGCACTTGCGACAGCCTCAATTAATTCAGTTCCCTCATCTCGATTGGCCTCTTTGGGACAACAATCCTCAACTGCGCTTTGAGCATCCCGAATTGGCATTCCCACCCACACCTCCCCCTCTCCTATCTCCTCCTACAAGTGTCTCCCCTCCCCCACCGTTGGCCGTGTCGAAACTTTGCTCGTCTTTCATATCACGCGCTTCTCCTTCGCCTTCGACTTCCCTTTTCTGCCTTTCCTGCCAGTCGCTGCTGAACTTTTCCTGCGAAAGTTTTCCTCGCTTATGATTCCCCTCCTGGGCGGATCCCCCTTTACCATAATTATAATACCTGCGATTGCAATTGTCTGAATGACTCCGCCGCACACACGTGACGCTGCAACCGCAACTTGGATGCAGGGAAGGGAGCGAGGAGAAGACTTGGCTGGAGCTGGAGACTAGAGAGGATTGGCTGGAGACTGGTGGAACATAGTTCTGGCAGAGCCCAGAGCACAGACACAAAATTTACATAAAAGATTAAGAGGATAATTAGTGTCATTAGTGCGGAGACAGCATCCCACTTAACCCCTCTCCACTCCCCATTCTCTGGGGATTGCAGTGGCACCTTGCCGCTGATTAAAGCTCCCTGTGATTGTGATTGTCCTTCGAATGAGAGGCGAGAACCGCCCAATTGGCACAGATTTCGAGGCCCTCCCGCCACACCCAGCCAGGCAAGGCAATCGTGATGGATTCCAAGTGTCGAGCCACCCCTGGAAAGGACCTGTGAGGGATCTTATGGACCCAGAGGGTGGAGCGGGGCGGGGGCATATTAATGTGGAGATTTTCGGACTGTTTTCTATTCATTAAAAATAATTTTCTTTTGCATTAACTTTTCATTTGAGGGGAAATTTCCTCCGTTCACTCTCTGAAGGTTGAGCTCTGCCCAAAGGGGGTGCGGTGTGGGCTGAGGGGAAGCTGGTCCGAGGGGGGGACTCAGGAAAAAGGAAAAGTGTGCACATCAAAGCGAAACTTGTTGAAATTGCATTTTTACGCACCCTTGAACCGGGAAAGTCTTGAAGAGATGGAAGGGAGGGGGATGGGGAGTGGGTGTGGGTGTGGGTGACGGTGTCGGTGTCGCTGGCAACGAATGCGGAAAAGAGGAAAAATGCTCACGTTACTGGGACAACAGAAGAGAACAGAAATTGAACTCAGAGGCGGGAAATCTTCAACAAAAGCGTAAGAAATATTTAATTTTTATGTTGTCGTCACTTCATAGAAGATGGGTGTGGAAGGGGCATACCATGCCACGCCCAGAAGGAGCGGGAATCGGGGCATCGAGAGGCGGACTGAGGCAATCGTCGAACTTTGCTTACAGTTCCATGGCAGTGGCAGACACCGAGGCTGGAGAAGCCTCAAAGGATGCAACATATTGCTATAGGGAGTCCTTGGTCCCATTTTCATGCAACAAGATGGTTTTGGGTGGACCAGGAGGTAGCTGGAGCTGGAACTGAATGTGGGGTTAGAGCTGAGTGGAGCTGGGTCGACGTGCAACCATGACGAGCCGTCCTTCTACTTAAACGCTCTCCACATGGAGCCAGGAGGGATTGAAATGGTGAAGGAGGTGGCAGGGGTTGTGTGGGTCAGTCTGTTTGATTTCAAGCTGCTTCTTAATTTTCCTCCCCAAACGAGGCCAAAAGGGAGGGGTGTTAACTGGTAGTTAAAAACATAACGAGCCATCGCCAGGGGTAAGGGATGAAAAATCGAAAAGGAGCTTCGGGTTGGAGTTGGAGTGCGACAAGGCGGAAGGAGAGGAAAACTCCAAGCAATCGAGCAATGGAAATTCCAAAGAGCAACAAACAAAGTGGAAAATCTTTTGAGTTGTCGCTAATGAAATTCGATTTGCATGGACGGTCAGTGGTAGGGAGTGGGTGGGGGTGGGCGTGGAGAGGAGGCTCTTTGTGAGCCGCAGTTGACAGGAAGCTGCCTGTATTCATGCCCCATCGGCCTCGAATGCAATTGAAAGCCTTCAAAGGGGGGTGGAGGGGAGTGGTTGCATTTACGAGGCGGTGCAAGTAGAGGAGGGCATCAGCAGGAGCTGGAGCAGGAGTCGGTGGAGAGCCGCTCATTCATTCATCCATCAATCAAGTATCCATCTCCTTTTCTATTTCCATTCCCACTTGATGTTGATGTGGATTTTTTTTGGGCCATCAACTAATTAAAGTGCCTCTGATTCGGCAACTAGGAAACGGAGGGGAAGTGGCACAGGCGGGGGCGGGGGCGGGGCACAGCCGAAGCCTGCATAATGAGATGGAAGCCTTTATGCTCCAATTACAGTTAAGTGCCGGAAAATGCTGTGACCAGCTAAGCGACGAATGATGGACTGGCGGCCAGAAACTAGGCCACCTCTCCACTCCACTTCTGCCCACTCCCCCCCTTTGCTCGCAATTTGGGAGCTCCACTTGCTTTTCCCTCTCCCTCTTCGTCACCCAATTTCCATTCCGATTCCGATTCCTGTGATCCATTAATCAACCTGAGGAGCAGGAAAATCGCGAGCCAAACGACAGGCACGGCCAGGAGGCCATTCCGCTGTGGCACGTCGAATGATTCCTGCTATGTCTATGGCCGGATAACGAAGAGGGAGGTGCAGAGGAGAGGCCGTCTTGGCCTTGGCTCGATCTGGAGCCGGCGCCATCAATAACAGGAATTCGCGTGAAGCAACAAACGGGAAAACAAGAAAACAAACAAACGGAACGGAACAGCAAAACAACATGGAAAGTGGGCTGGAGAGGGTGATGGAGTGTGGGGTGTGGGGTGGCTAAGCAGGGTGGTGGCAGGAGAAGGAGGCAGGAAAAGCTACTTGCAGCTGTCAGCGAGGCGGGGAACGGGGAACGGAAATCGATTTGTGTGCGATTTGTTCTGTTTTACCAATTCCATGCACTGCTCCACCAAAACCTACACCTCCCACTGCTCTCCTCTCACTCCTCCCACCCTCTATGGTCAAGTATAATTTCAGAACTATTAATGACTACGATATGGCCCTGTGTTGGTATTGTGTTTTCTTGCTCGGGGATCAATGAATGTGTCCTGTTGCACTTTGTCCCCCAACTATTAATCATCGCTCAGGGTGGGAGCGGTGGTGGAGGGGGGCGTGTCAGTTTGAGGTTTGTCCCCAAATCGAAAGGTGGTTCCATTAAGGTTAGTAGGGGACTGGAACTGGAACTGAGAACAGGACTTACCCATCAGTTTCATCACCTCGTGGTGGCTGATGAAAATGTTCAGATGGCCGCTGACCAAAGGCGTCCGCCAAGTGGCCAACGAGAGGCAGAGGAGCAGCAGCGGCAGGGAACGGGAACGGGCTCTGAAGCAGGCCATAACTATGCGGAGGATGCAGGATGCCTTGTGGAGCTGGGAGCAGTTCATAAATTGCCAGGGCATGTGCCCAGAATTTCAACAGCTCCACTCCGTCCTCCCTCGGGTGCACTCTTTGGCAGCCAATCTCAGTGTGTGCCCATTGAAGCCTCGGCGGTGGGTGGAGGAGACACTTCCGCTTCCGCTCCGGGGATATTGTCCTGCTGTGGCTGATTTGAATCCAGTTGCCTCTGCTGCGGATGCTGTTGCCACAAACGGCAGCAGCACAGGCGACGCGGCTCTGAAAGAAGCGTTAAAATCAAATTTTAACTGCTGCTAACAGTTACGGATGGAATTGTGTGGGATGGGATGGGATGGTATGGGATGGCAGGACGATGGCTGTCTGACGAAATTTGTAACTTTTCAGCATCCCCATATCTCTCCTCTCCTGTTATGGGGTTTTTCAGCTCCCTCCTCGACTCCTCTCAACTTTCCTGTTTTGTTTTGCTTGCGGTTGCTGCTGTTCCCCTCTTTCTGGCTCTTCCTGCTGCTTCAGCTCCTCCTCCGCTGTCTGGAATCGGTTGTCGCCCCCAAGCCGCATCAGCGTGTCCACCACATTCGTATCTGGCAGAGTTTTGCTGGACTTTTATTGGCTGAGCTTCTGTCAACTGCCCTTGATCCTGCTCTTCCTTGTCCTGTCTACTCTGGTCTGTGGTGTTGTTGGTAGCTCCTGTCACTCCTGGCCACTCGATGGCGTAGAACACCTGGCTCTTCCCCGCTTCCGGCGTACCTTCTCCGTGTATTCCATGTTAAAGTCCTGTTCTTCTAAAATTGAAAGTGATTAAGTTTAGTTTTGAGGCGAGAAGCTGCAACAGAAGTTGCAAATATTGTGGAAGAAGCTGCGGAAGGAGGCAGATTGGGAGGGACTAGGAGGGGGCGAGTGCGTGGTCCTGTGGTTGAGTGATTCCCTTCCAGAGTCAACAATTTGTAAATGCGAATTTTAGAGAATTTCAGGGAATAAAAACTTTTTCCGGTGTGCTAAAGTAATTATAAACTTGAGGGGAGATTAACAGCTTCCCGCATTCTGGAGGGGCGGCATCCGGGGGCGACTCCGTCAGAATTCACTTACATCACACAAACACACACACATTTGTGGCATATGGAGGAAGGGGGAGATCGGGAGCTGCCTTAATAAATTTGAGGTAATATTTATGTGTTTGTTTGGCATAAATTATGAACTGGAAAAAGGGAAAAACTTTTGGCATTCGTAATGTTTGTGGCTGAAGTGGTTGGCCCTTGCCCTCTATCCCCGCTTCCCCGCCACCGCTCTGTGGCACTGTTTATTCAGCTGTTTCTGCCACTGCTGCTGCCCCTCAATCCCTGCTGGTTGCGTGTGCAGGTAGCTCGAGTGGAATTCCAACTGCAACATGGGGCAGCTTGGAGGGTGGAACAGGGGGCAGCCTACGCTGTAGGCATGACAATGGAACAGTCGAGTGGCTCCAAAATGAAATTGTTGCCAAGAAGCAGCAGCAATTGCTCCACTTGCCCCAGTCTCCACGGGAATGCTCTCCTCTTCTGCATCTCGTTCTCCACTTTAATTCCTTCTCTTCCTTTTTCTAGCCGCAATAAAAATCGAAATCGGAAAAGTTTGTAGCTTTCCCATTTCCCTAGTCTCTTTTCTGGCTCTGAACATTTTGGAATTTTAAAGTTTTACAAGCGGAAGATAGTTGTGGCAGTGGGCGGAAAGGGGGTGGGGCGTAGCCTTCGAATTCTGCGGCCATTTTAATTAAACTTATCTGCGGCCAACAAGCGCCGCAGGATGCCAAGAAGGCACTTGATTAAGAGCCAGATCAACATCAGCATCACCATCACCATCACCATCATCATTATCATCATCCAGAGATGGATAAGGAAAAGGATTCACGTCTGCAGAAGGGGGACGAATCCTTCGGCATTCGAAGCCATTCAACGAATGCATTCATTAATAATTCAAAAGACAAACAGACGCAGGCGAATGTGAATGCGAATGCGAATGGAAAGGGGGAAAGTGGGTCTGCCATGTGCATGTTTGCTTTGGGGGGAGTCTCTGTAACTGTTTTAAATGGAGCAGCAGACAAACAGCCAGCAGGGCGCACTTCCAAGAACAGTTCGCGAGGAAAAGCGGGAAACGCGAGGTCCCCTTTGCGGGTAGCGGGTAGATCCAATCTTAGTCAATAACATACTCGTAGTACCGACATCGACTCAATCATAATCAAAGGAGGGTACGACAAGGAGTACAGCAGAAGTTACTGTCGAACATTTTCTGCTTAGTCACAAGCATCGCCTGGCAGTCTGCCACGCCCCCATCTCCATCTCCAGCTGCAGCTCCGATTCCAGATCCCATCTCTCTGCGGATCCAGCAAGTGACAAATTGAGCATTCGGCATGCGAATGAAGATGATGAGATGAGATGAGCAGAAAATGAGGCAAGAATGGGGCTGTTGGGGATATTAGGGGATGGTGGAAAACTTTTCAATTACTTGCCAGTAACTGAAGCAGGAGCTGGGGAGTAGGAGCTTGAGCAGTGGAATGGGATTGGAATTCTAATGAATAATAATCTTTGCAGCCGTAGCCACTCTCCAAACCTTTTCCATCCATTAGTTCATCGACGGAGAGACAACACGTTCTGCTCGTTGGACGATTGCTCGCAGGAACAATATTTACTTTACTCATGCCGAGATTCCCCCACTGGCGACAGGCAATTAAAAGGACATCGATGGACTGCCCTATGACCTCCTTCTTTCAATTGCCAAGTGGCTTTCGTTTCTAATTGAATCGTAAGCCCGAGTCCATTCCGGTTAATACTCTATTCCTCCTCGGCACTCCACTGTGTTTGCTTTTAGTTTTCCTCCTTGCAAGGAGTTCATGAACTCTGCTCCGACCGGGGGATGTTTACTTTGAATGATTAACTGCTTTCTCAGCTCATTTCGGACTCAGGAAACTTTGGACCGTCTCAAAAATAGCAGAAAACACCGTCCCTAGAAGAAAAGTGTGAAGCTTATGTGGATACAAGTACAAGATACAAGTCGAAGGGTATGATCCATATAAATGGATTCGCTTCTGAAGGAAAAGACCTATTTTAAATATTAAATTTATTAGATATATAAATAAAATTAAATATTTGTGTGACCCTTCAATGTGTGCCTGGTCCAGTGCCCAATTTGTCCGCTATGAAAAGTGCTGTTCAGTGAACAAATTACAAATTGTCAGTACAAATTAGCTGCGAAAACAGAAATACATCGATTTAGGCCTCCGCCGCGGCCACCGTTGCCCTGGAAAAACAATCGCAATCATTTCCCATTTACAGGGACAACAAAAGGAAATGTCGCTCGTTATTTTTAATCAGCTATCAAAATTTATTGCTGAAAATTTGTCTGGCCGTTGGGCAGGTGTTTGCCCCTGGCCCAGGGCTCCCCTGCGTTCCCCTGCGCCCCGCTGCGCCCCATTGTGCTCGACCGTCCTCCGCTTTCAGTTCTGGCTTCCTATTACAGGTTCATTATAATTTGCGCGGAGTGGAAATATTTTACGCGAATTTAATAATGTTGGGGAATTGGGCAGCCACATTAAAGCTAATGGATCTGATACGGGATGTTAGTTATGCTTTCCGTGTTTTTCCTTGTTGCGGATGGGATGTATCGGATGTATCGGATGTGCGACCGAAATGAATATTTGATGGGGATTTTGGCTCAGTCAGAGGCACTGAGGATAAAGCTGAATTCGGTTTTTGCATTTGATTGAAGATGGTTTTAATGTGGATTTAAACATGTAGCTTTAGGGCCAGAAAATGTGCTATCATTCCGTTTAAAACTGGTCTACAGGAACCAACTTTAAACACACAATTTTGATAGAGACATACAAAAGAATTTATAAATATATGTATACATTGGAACTTGCTTTATTCTCAGTCGAAATGTCTCAGGCATTGGACCACAATCATTGATTTATGGCCTTTCCTTTACAGTCAAGTATATTCTTTTCTTTATAAAGAACAAACAAAATGGCCATCAAACCTCAGAGCTCTGCCTCTCTGGCTGTCTCCCCTCCATTCGTACTGGTGGATAAATGTTCCATGTCCTTGATTTCATGAGGACCCTGACTAATCTATGCTTATTTCTCCAGCACTTGCAGGCAAAGACTTATTCCAGGAGTCCATTGTAGTTTGGTCCTCCGTTGTTGTTCATATTGTCCGTTGCTGTTGCGCCTGCTGGCGTTGTTGTTGGTGGTCCAAAAGCACTTAGTGGCTATTCAATCAAGAATCCACTAAGTGGAGCTAGTGGACAGGCTCAATGGCCATAACGAAAGCACGACCAAAGGAGCGTCTGGGTCTGGGTCTGGGTCTGGGTCTGGGTCTGGGTATGGGTCTCCTCCACTGAAAAGTGTCCGAGCGTAACATCGGATTTGCATAATATTCTTTTATGGCGCTTACGTTTGCGGTCGTGAAACCGAACCCGGACAGCCGAGTGGGTGGCTGTTTGAGGGGTCATTGGCTTGCGGGGCGTTTATTGAGTGGCTCTTAATCCCTGGCATATTTCAATTAGTGTCAACTTTTTTCTGATTTCTCCTCCCGTCTTCCACCCTTACCCCTTATCATTTCTTTACTTTGCATTGCTCTAATCTGTGTATCCACAAACACTCACACTCACACACACACAGACACAGATATACATATAAGTACCAGGCGTTGTGCATGAGGGTTGGTCACGCAAGGCTGCGGTGGCAAAAAAATAATGTTCGAAGTGACTGTAAATCTGCCGGCGCGTGTGTCACATCTTAGCTGCTGACTTACGACTGACAGTGTACCGTGGAAATTGTATTTTATTCTGAATTTAAGTAGAATTAAGTTTTGAAGTCAAATTTTATCCGTTTTCTCTTCTCGAACGATAAGTGTACTGAGAGAAAAATGGCCTCATAATTAGTAAAACACACATAAATGTTCGGCTTTAAAATAAAAGAATAGGGAAATTAAATATAAGTAAGAAATATTTTTAGATATTTAATTTAAAAATAAAACACTTTAAAGTAAATATTAGGTAATATAAAATTTAATTTAAATATGATGTATACATATCTAGCTAAAATCTGAAATACATTTTGATCAAATATTTTACCAAAAGTAATAACAGGGCTATTCCCTCGAGGTGTACCGTACTGTATGGGATTAAATGGACCTTTTTGCCTGTTTCCTATTCCATTTTATGCCTTCAGTTCTCGGCTACTGACTAAGGTGACAATAGACGTCTGAAAAGAATGCAGAAGAATGTTTTCTTTGAAATGAGCACACCCTCAATGGGTAACCATCGCATTATAGAGTACAAATATTTGTATAGTTCCTCGTTCCACACATTCCCAACCCCTCTCCACCCCCACACTGCTGCTTGTATGCGTGTGTGTTGAACAAACCCTTCAGCAATCAACTCGAAATGCTGACAGGTAGTGTGGTAGAGGGGGAGGGGAGGGGAGTAATCTCCGCTGACTCGCTGGCATTTCTCTGGGATTTCATATCAAAGGTGTTTCATTACGGAAAGTAGACGGATGTGCTGCCGAGGTGCCGAGGCATCGGATGGTACAACCCACGTCTCTGTCCGTATGTCTTGCTTCCGGAATTTCCTGCATTACTGTGGGGCCTTAAAGCTGCTCCCCGCCGCCCATCGATAGACACAGACACACCTCGCAGCCACGAGTCGGCTGTTGTCAAAGGTCCAAAAGCCAAACCTTTCCCATCCTCGAGGGCCAGTCCCTTTTTGGACAAACCGCAAGCTCATCAGCAGCCAGACGACTGCGTCTCCGACTCCGATTCAGACTGTCGTTTGTTTACATAACAACGGAGCAGCGAGGCGGTCCGAGCCACGAGTGTGGGCACATGCGCACTAGAGGAAGGACCAATCGCCCATCCCACTCCCCTGCAACTGTTGCTTCTCTTTTTGATTGCACTGGAGACCAGCACTAATCCAATCTGCCCCAATCAGCCGGAGTACGAGTGGAGTGCCTGGCGCATCGACTAATTGCACAACTAACGGCCGCAGGCAGCGCCAATAGATCTGATTTGCAGCCAGACATTTTGAGGGACCTGTCCAACACCAGCAACGACGCCAGCACTAGATTCCGCCGTTCAGGTTCAGTCCCTCTGACTCCTCTGACTGACTCTCTGGAGAGCTATCAGCGATACTGAACTCCCACAAAGGGAATTTCATTCAAGTGCGCTGATAGGTAGGAAACAGTTCAAAACCATTACAGGTCCTTCTCAAAGTAATTGAAATTTTGGCGGGCCTAAACCCTTTTCTGCTCTGCACGTGGGGCACGTGACTTAAATGGCGGCCATTAAGCTGCAACTCCACTGATAAGAGACCACTAATCCCACAGCAGTGCTCTTATCAAGCATTACACACACACATCCATTTCCATTTCCAATGCGATATCCCACAACTCATTCCACTTCTTGGTAATGAGTGCAAAAACAGCTGAAAGTCTGGGAAAAGCTGGAGATGATGAAGAAGAGAAGCGCATGAGAGGTCAAGCCAGAGAACCCCCAACAAAGGCAGCAAATGGCAGTGCTGAGCCGTATAACGAACACAATAAGCAGCCACAGTAGTACACGGAGATGGCAGAGTGCTAAATAGTTGCAGGAGTTACAGGAGCTGCTGGAAAAGCTGGCACAGAGTGCCAAAGTTCACACCAACCCCATCAGAGAGCAGGCAGAAGGGCGGGTTGCGGATAAGGATAATAATGCGAGAGTAAAAACAAATACGCGGGACTCGATCTGTGGCAGAGACTTAGCCGAGGCCGAGGATGCGTGCGAGGGGCAGCCACGCGAGCTACAACAAATAGAAAATGGAATCAAATAAACAAAACGAAACCAAAATGAAACGGGAGGAAACTAAACGGAATCCCCCTAATACGGCATGTAAACAGAGTGGGCACGTGACCTGGAAGGGAGCAGCACCCGACCTGGCAAGGCAGAAGGAGGATGGAGGATGGAGGCGGAGCCTGGACAGCGGGATAAGCAACAAAAGCTGCCGAGCGGCCAACAAATTGCCGCATGAAAGTAATCCTGACAGGCTGCAGATTGTTGCGCCATCATAAAACCCCGGCGGAGGTGGACACGGAGACGTCCACGGACATTGAGACGGCGCCAGGATCCGAAAAGCGAAGCACTTTGCGAGTTCGCAGACATTGTAGTACTGCCCTACCCAGAGGGGGTTTAAGAGGAGATGTGCATTATTCACATCAGCACTGACCACACTGCCCGCCCATTGCCATCGCCATCGCCATTGCATTCCGCATCCTCGGCTCCGCGTGCATCTGCAGTCCTCGAGTCCTGGCTGTCAAATCAAACATCTCTGGAGCAATATCAAACGGGAAGGCGAGGAAAAGACGACTGGCCAGCGGAGGAGCATGGACGTTCTTCGTTGCATCCTCGCTGTCGAGCCACTTTTCCATTTTCTGCCACTTCCGAAGTCTTCCTGCATTGCTGCCACACCCGGCTGTCAGTAGGCTTCCAGATTCCTTTGTGCTGTGTGAGAGGGAAGAATCTTTCCTTTGTAGAACTTTCATTCATTCATTTCGAATTTCTTGTACTGTCCAGTTCTGGCCAAATGCCAATGCCGATTGTTCGATTTAATGTCATTTCATATTACGAGCATAGGTACATAGGTATGTAATAGAGATCTGTATGGCTCTGTTCAAACCATAAGTCCAACGCAATATATTCGAATTGAATTGAGTGAAATGAGTGCGACGCACAGAATTGTCTCAAAGCAAATGCCATCGAGCATCATTGTTGGCTTACGCTATTGCCTGTTTTTTATCTCTCCTCTGGTTTAACATTTGTCGGCCTTGCGTTTATTAACCTTTAATATATTTGAATAACTAATTCGTGCGTTATTCGTAAGTTGAAAGTACAACAAAGTGGCATAACTGCGGAACACACTTTATAAAACAAGCCTTGCAAGCCCTAGTCCTTTGCAAAGTGCCACTGAAACAATCACAAGCAAAGCAGATAATCGTGCGATGGATAAGCTTTGTTATAGCCCACACATCTCCTCATCTTTGCAGATATTAGTGTTATTGCCGAGCCAAACTAGAATCAAAGTCGCAGCCAACTTTCAGTGCCCCCGAAAGTCAGCCAAGGAAATTGCCTGCCGCCTCGCCCCCCATGCAAAGCGGGAAAAGCGCCTCGGGGGTGTCGGAAGTGACGGGAAACTTTCATGGCCAGACCAGGCCCAGACTCGAGGAGAGGCCAGCACTGGACGCAGTCAACTGTCAGCCAGGAGTTGGGAGGCGGCCAAGGAGGAGACACAGAACACAGCCGCAACATGGAAGATCTCTGCATGGGACGAAAGAAAGGAGAGGGCGAACTTCTTTGCTGAAGCCTTTTATGGGTCTCCCCAGCTGGATGTGCCTCCACTCCGATTTGGGGCACGGGACTGATGCAGGGGACCCCGAGTGGCGGAGCTGTACTAAAGTAAATGAAGCGTGACGCTTTGTTTTCCTTTGATTTAGTTTTATGAGTCTGCATCGGATGTAATTGAATTATGCAAGTTGGCGCCGCCGCCCGACGGCAGACGACAGACGACTTTATTAGCATTCGATCGTAAAGAGTGGGGGAGCCGGGGGATAGATGGGGATACTGGAAGATACAGGGATGATGACACGGATGATGTGTCTGTGCAGGCCAGGAGGCAGGAGGCAGGATACGGGTGGATTCAGACATGGTTACGCTTTTTAGCAGTGATATTTGAATTTCAGATGATTCGCGCGCCACTCGCTATGAAATGAGTTGGAAAATATGTGGATGTGGAGACAGGATGCAGGAAACTCGCAGGATAACAGCACAGTCAGAGGTGGAGGCACTGCCACAAGCCGTGGCACTGATAAGCAACTCAATGAATCTGCAATTCGATGGCAACAGAATGGAGTTGACATAGGAATCGGAATCCATAATGAAATGACACTGTGGAGTGGAACAAAGGGATGCCCAGCCTAATTGACACCAATGGATGATATGCAGGATTGCAGAGAAAGGACGCTGAAAACGGAATCCGATGAATGGGGGCGCAGTCCAACATGGGGTTGCTCTCGATTCGTCAGCTGCCTCGAAGCATTTGCAGGATCAGTTACAATATTCTGCGCCACTCCCATCCAATAATTAATATGTGGGTCGCCATGGTGCCAGGATAACTCAGGTGGAAGCCAGTCGGGGAGGGGGGAGGGGGGAGCGGGGGTGGATTAATACGCGGGAGGTACAAGAGGGTTTATCTGTCCATCGAGTGTGCAGCTGAAGGGAATCCTCCTCTTCTGGAGGAGTGCTCGCAGCCAGGAGCAGCTGTCTTGTCTGAGACAGACAGGCCCCTCCTGGGGCTTCCCATTACTGATTCCCATGAACTGTCAAACCGTTTGGCTCTCCACGAAGCCACGCAGGGTAAGGATGAGTGGATGGGTGGAAAGCCTCTGACAAATGGAAATCAGAAGCTGCCAGAAGTGCATTCCATTCAACAACCCCACTCTCAATATCCTCCCTCCCCCAAGGAAAGTGGAACCTGTTGGGAGCTGTTGGTGTCGTGTTCAGATTGGGTGAGTGGAGGGGCTGTGTCCGACAAGGACTAAGCTGTGTCGGACGGGGCTTTTATCCCGCATTGGAAGAGACTGCAGCCGGACAGGAGCACCCTTCAACAGGCGGACTGCAGAGGTGGAATGGGTTGCAAGGGAGCTGATTGGACAACAAATTTAGGAGTAATCTGCGAATTCGGTTAACCATCGATTGCTGCAGACATCAGCGAGGGAACACTGCACTTTTCATAGGCTAGGCTTCCACACTTCCCCAGTTCCGCCTTCCCCCTCACCGCACTCCTCCACCGAAGTTCCACTTCCTGTAGGAAACTTGCTCGAAAATGCTCACGTATCCAGCACGTGACCAAAATGTTTGGCCGTAAACAAGGAAAATATGAAAATGAACAGACGAAGTCGGAAAACGAAGAGGAAGTTGGGAGTCCGTAATCGGGTTGATATATTTATCCTCCTGAAACTTTGCACGCAGCGGAGTCCTCTTCAAAAATTCATCAAGGAGACGCGCAGCAGTTGGCTTCTCCTGACTTGAGTTGAGAGGCGTGACCACGCCTTCCCTTGCCACTCGTACCGCTCCGACGGGTGTGGACATTAACCCCAATTGGCTAAATGGCTCATTAGGTCAGTGGGGAGTTGGCGATGCCTTCAGTCCAACAGCCCAACATTCAATGTAAAGGATATGGAGGGGAAGCAATCGCAACAGCGTTGCACTGCTGCGTGGTCAGTTATCATTAGGGACCCTTTCGGGGCTTACGAGCGAGCGATTAAGCCAAAGGATATAATGGATACAATGGAGGAGCAAGGCCAAGGCGAGTCGTAAGCGCTTCGACGTTGACCTGGCCCACTGTGAGGATTAAAATCCTCCCTGCTATTCAATATTATTAATTGACAACATGGAAACATTCCGCCGAACCAAGCGTGCCTTAAAGGACCCATAAACATATCGGTTACACTCGGGCTGTTGTCCAATTGGAAGTCATTTCCGGGATGTTTGTTTAGGGACATCGAAAGGTGCGGCGCGGCTCTGGATCAGGATGAGCTTATGGCCAGTGGAAAGTGTCTCCTCCGTCTGAGCTCGAGAGTTGATTAATTGGCCATAAACCAAACGATTATCATTCCCACGCCGAAAGTGGGGGATACACAGGGTAGATCTCATCCCATCCCAGTCGGACAGGCCTCTTCCCTTTCGACGCTCGAGTACCAGACAACGCTCTGGATTAGACGACATGGGGCATGCTGTGGGCACTTGTCGCTGGCTGCTGCTCTCTGCACGGGGGAGCATTTCTGGTGCGAATTCCATTTCCATTCGCCTGGGCACCGTTTACCGTTATGATTGCAGAGGCAGACTTCCTTCGTTGCGCGCTCCGTTGGTCGGTCGCTCCGTCGCTCCTCCAGCTGGTGATTTCCCTTGAAGTTGCCCCATAATCAAGGGGATGTGTGCCGCCCGGTGAGGTGGTTCTGGGGTTGTGGCAGAGCGCCAGGCAGTAATTGCTTAATTTGATTACGTGCCGCCGTAAAAAGCAGAACAGGAAATTTGCACACACACAGAGAAGGTCCGTTCGGGGTAATGAAGTTTGGATAGATGGATGGATGGATGGTGAAGGTGGCAGGGTGGTTGGAGGGTGACTCCCCCAATCCCCAACCGCAGTCTGGCAAGCCCCCTGCAGGATGCGAGCGACTTTAAACTTTATCGCAGATGGCGAACAACTCAATTCATGTTTCGGCTGAGCCTTTCGCCGCCTTCACCCGAATGTCGCAGGCAATTTGCAACAAACAACAAACAAGTCGGTGAGCGGGGAAAGGGCGGAAGGGAAGAAGGGGGGCGATACGCAGGAGGAACAATGGCGTCAAAGGATCGAAATGGGAAATGGGATACTGTTCGCTTCGTGCGATAATTAGAAGCGCCCCCGTGCACGCTCAATTAGAAGCTTGTAAGCTCCAACCTGGAAGGGGGAATGGGGTGTGGAGGAATGGGATGGGGAGTACACGAACATGGAAACACTCTCTTCCACAGAGTCTCACGCCCAAACCCACAACGTACCGTGGCTGCAGCCTCGATGCAGACACGCGATGATCCGAAGCAGAACTCTGCAGGGAGTAGGGGTCGGAGAGGCTTGAATGTCTTAATTAATTGTTGGCGGCACTCCGGCAAATAACCAGGCCAGAAAGCAGGCAAAATCTCGAGCTAGACGGAAGAGGGATGCCAACCACATAGCGCATCCTGCCGCATGCTCGGAGAGGTTGAATTCTCAGTCGGTAGTGGGCTTAGAGATGGCTCCAGAAATCTGCATTCGAGAACAAACAAACGAACTAACATATGTTATATATATTATTTTTAAGCAATTAAAAATGGAGTGCTTTCAACTCTATTTAAGCTTAAAGCTCGTCGCCTCATGTCCTGCATTCAGAAGCAGTGTCTCGGGAGTAGAAGGGGCTCCCAGGCGCACCCACTCTCGTGGCAGGCCGGCGTCCTGTCGGGCCGACTGCAGGGCCTGCTGCAGTGCGAACACCACGCTGACGGCCAGGCAACAAGGCGGCTCTCCCGTGGCCTTGGAACGCATGAATCCTGGGCCATTGGGATTGGGTGTCTGGGCCAATTCAATGCGGAAATCAATGGGTATATCCTTGGCGCCAGGCGGCTTGTAATTCCAGGAGCGGTTGGTAATCAAGCGGCCCGTTTCGCGATCGTAGACCAACTCCTCGCTTAGCCAGTATCCCAGGCACATCACAAAGGCCCCCTCGATCTGGCCAATGTCGATGTATGGACTGAGACTTTCCCCGGTATCCTCGAAGATGTCCACGCGCTTGATTTGATTGTTCCCGGTTAGGACATCCAGCTCGATTTCGGTGAGGGCCATGCCGTATATGTTGTAGTTCTTCATATCGCCTCTCTTGTAGTTATCCGAGGCGATCAGATTGATGGACTTTGCATAGGCCGCCTGTACAGTCTGCTCCCAGCTGCTCTTCTTCACCGGCTGCAGTCGGGTGTTAATGACCTCGCAGGTTTTGCGAACTGCAAAGCAAAGACTCTCGCTGCCCACGGCCCCACCGGTGACCATTGAGTTGGCTCCATTGATGGTGTCCGAAGATTCCACCTTGATGAAGCTGAGATCGATGCCGAGGGTATACGCAGCCACCTGAGCCACCTTGGTGTTCATGCCTGGAGCGACATCAATCGAAAGTAAAGGATACAGACACCCCAAAGGGTCTCCTCAACTTACCCTGCCCCATTTCGATGCCTCCGTGGGTAACCACCACTGTTCCATCCACATGGTAGATGGCCACCGTAGCGGGATACTGGCCAAAGTACTGAACGGGATAGTCCATTACGGCCAGGCCGAGGCCGCGCTTCGTCCAACGGTTCTTCGCATTGTAGGCCTCAATCTCCTTCTTCCGCTCGTGATACTCCCGGGACTCGAGGAACTTCGGCAGCAGCTCGGACATTTTGTGAGTCGCGGGTATGTTGAGCAGGCGCACAGCTGCCGGATCGGCTTGCACCTCAAAGGCAGCGTGCTCCATAATGTTCTCGATCATGGCCACGCCCTCAACAGATCCCGGAGCGCGACACGAGGTAGAGCTGGGGGCATCTGTGATCACCGCGTTGCCCTTGTTTTTGAAGTTAGCCTTCGTGAAGCCGTAACAATTTGGTTGCGTTAAGGTCGAGCGTCGAACGGGGCTCTCGTTGTCGACCCAGCCAGCATCCTGATAGAAATCGTTCGTCAAGCCCACGATCTCTCCGTTGGCCTTGACGTGGCACTTATAGTCGGAGCGACAGGCCCAGCGCTTGCCATTGCAGTCCATCATGGACTCCAGAGTTTGCACAAAGCGCACAGGACGATTCAGCTTATAGGCAGCCAAGGCAGCGGCACAGGCCACCTGGTTGCCTCGCGTGATCTTGCCCCCATAGCCACCGCCCAATCGACGAACCTGGAAGGCGGATAATTGTTATGGGAGAGATCACACCTTCAAAGAAACAACTCACCTGTAACTGCACATCCTTGGCCTTCACCTGGAGCATGTGTACAATGGCAGCTTGAGTGTGGTCCATCCACTGGGTGGCCGCGAAGACCTTCAGGCCATCCTCAAAGGGTACGACCACCGTCGTCTGCGGCTCCATGGTGAAGTGATACTGCAGGCCCATCTCAAATATGCCCCTAACTTCCACATCAGGCTTGTCGGTGAATGTAACCTCTGGCAGATCCCCTATGTCCAATGAAATGATACGCGACGGATCCGGCGTGGCAGAGGCAAAAACATCCCCAATGCTGGGCATCAATTTGAAGTCAGGGCTAGACCGACTGTAGCTGATCCTCACAAGCTTTGCTGCTCTCTGTGCCTGATCTGCACTGAGGGCTACGATCACGCCCACAGGTTGCTCCGAGTGTCGCACCAATCCTGAGCAGAATATCTCCTCCACCTTGAAGTTAAAGCTGGGCACACAGAAGCTGTTTGTCCCGGGCACATCCTTGGCACAGTAGAAGGCAATCACGCCAGGTTGCTGCAGGGCTTCCTTGGCGTCAATCTCATCGACGGTGGCCCCCACCTTAGTGGCCCCAACAAAGGCGCAATACACTGTGTTGGCTGTGGTCAGAACATCGTTCATGTATGTCGCCTCGCCCGAGCACTGTATCATGCCCTCCACCTTCTGCACGGCCTGGGAGACCGGATAGTTCTGCCTTTGGGTCTGGTACACCTGCAGACCCGATGATAATGGGCGCTGAAGAATCTGACCTCCACTCTTGAACTTCTCCGCGACCTGCGCGTCGGGTGCATGCTTCAGCAGAAACTTGTAGAGTAAGCCGCAAGCCAATTTCGAGCGATAGGCAGGACTGGCATCCGGCAGGACCTCGTCTGGGTGCAACTGACTTGGAAGCGTATTGAAGGTTCGCTCTATTAGTCCACTCTCGTAGGGACTGTGTCCGACCATCAATTGCTCAATGGCAGTGGCGTGGGCAAAGTCTGGGCGAATTCCGCCAAAGCAAATCCGAGCATTCTGCACCTTGGAAGCGCTGTCCAACTCGAGAAGAAACGCAGCATTCACATAGGCATGGGCATTCTGGGCACGTGGCATGATCTATGAAGCAGGAGGGAAAATATCTCTTAAGAGCGGGAGTAGATTGGATTAAACGAAATTATTACCTTGTAAGAGTCGTAAATGTACTTGTTCTTGGGATAGGCAGACAGGAGGAATGCCTTGATAATCAGTTTTCTATTCGAGTCCCTCAAGTATTCCGCGAGGGATATTTTCTGCTCTTCAGTGGCGCTTTTCATGGCCACAACCTTTGCATCCAAAGCCTCGAAGGAGAGACAGACATCTGATGGGAACTCGGGATGTTGTTTCTTAATCGAAATGTTTCCAGCCAAAGTTCCCGACTATAAAATGGAGGATACTCGCATTATACCTGATGATTGTTCTTGGCAACCAACTCGGTTCCAACTCACATTGCGCACGGGGACATTCGCAATGAGATCCAAGTGGTTCCAAAGAACCTCCAGATACTCAAAGCCAGGCTGCTTGGAGGTGGTACGAAGGATTTCCATGGTCTGGGTGAGACTTAGGTTCGCCCCCAGCTGCAATTGCTGTCCCTCAGTGCTGTGCCGATGCAGCTCCTCCACTCCACTCACGTCAATGAAGTGCTTAATGTCCGTCGACCGTCGGTAGACACCATGGGCCGTGTTGCCAGCCACCAGCATGAATTGATCTGCTTCGCCGACCTTGTCCAGCGCCTCAAACAGCTCCGTCAAGGTCTTGGGCCAGGACCACTGGCTCCCATCCGCGTAGACCAAAGTCGAACGATGGCAGCTGCCGCTGCAGGCTGCCCCAGGCTTGGGACAGTTGCGTGCCTCCAGGCTCAGATCCTCGATGTCCGCACACTCGGCGGGAACCTGAATGTTGCTGTCCACCGCGAAGGACTTCATGGCATCCAGAATGGGACGGTAGCCGGTGCAGCGACAAAGGTTGCCACCGAAGGAGTTCTCCACCTCCGTCATGCTCACCTTGCCGCCGTGCTGCTCCAGCAGCCCGTACATATTCATCACGAATCCCGGGGAACAATAGCCGCACTGGGTCCCATTCATCTTGGCCAAGCGCTTTTGAATCGGATTATAACCGGTACGTTTATTGCCCAGCCCCTCGGCAGTTATGATCTCCAGCTTGGCGCAGGTATTCAGCAGCGTGAGGCACTGCAAAGTGAACGGTTACTGGCTTATGGTTTCTTGTTTGAGGTTGAGTCAATGGAATGACTTGAGTGGCTCTGCACGAACCGAATTGACAGCCCAACTGCTGGTCCCATCGCGCACTACGCACACACAGGCTCCACATCCTCCCTCCAGGCACATGAACTTCGTGGCCGTTAGCTGGGCATGCTCTCGTATGAAGGTGTTCAGCGTTATATCGGGTGGCAAATTGCTGAGATTCACTGTTGAGAAGGGAGAGCAAGAGAAGAGAGTAAGTAGACTTGAGCTAAATGATTCTAAGGAAATGCTCAAGAGATTGCATGTCAGATGAAAAGGGTACTATCTCTCTCTGTAAACACCCAATAGGGATACATTTTAGATCACCTCATCAGTTAAATGATTAACTAACTGTGGACTTAAATGTTCACCCATGGATGTCCAACCATCCCATAAAATTAACACTTAACCATTCAACTCACCCATGTACGGCTTTCCGTTGATCGTGAATTTTGTAGTCATTGTGCTAAGGAAAGAGAAACTTAAACGCCAGCTGCTGGTATTTTTCCTTTAAGTAATTCAATTTGTTCCGGCCTCCAAATGATCCACTACTTTCAGTCTGGCGTCGTTCACTGAGGAGTGCTTCTGCACTCTTGCGCTGCCGATGCTTGACTAAACGATCGTTCGGCTCTCCAACTTTTGAAGGGGACTGTGTTGTCGGTAGAAAGCCAGGTGGACAACTCTGTATAAATCAAAAACAAAACGGGTTGCCTTGTGATCGAAAGCAATTACAGTCTGCTCGTATCGCCTCCTCGTCGGCTCCCTGAAGACCGGCGCGACACGACGGCGAATGCAGTTGATTTTTGCTTTGATTTCGGCATTCGTTAGCTTTTGTTTTGGGTCTTTTGGGAGCGAGCAGAAGTAAAAGCTCTTCCCCTTTCATAAACACTCCATAATTTCGTACAGCATTCAAAGAAATGCAAAAAAAATGCACTAAAAGAGCTTTGACTTTGAACTTTGAAAGGTTCGAGAGGAGTCCAGAGAGAAACAGTAATGGATGAAGTCGAGTTCCTAATGCAATTAGTGAGAGGGTAGAATAGATAAAAAAAAATACGGGACAACAATATGCTTTTAAGCTTGAAAATAAGTATATATGTATGTAAGTATGTAAGCATGTGGGTTTGTCTATGATAGAGAGGGCCAGCCTGATTACTACAAGTCAGTGAAGCTTTTTATGAACAGATTCGGCAGTGCTAGTAGCATTTAATTGGAGAGCAGAGAAACTATCGTTACACAAGTCTCGAACAAGCGCATGGGACTACATATATACATATAAACACTCCTTATTCTCCTTCTTATTACTCAAATCAATCCTAACGACATTTATGTCAGTAAGCCGGTCCTAATTGGAGGCATTCCACAAAGGCCCACCGGTTCACCGTTTGGGAAATGTCATCAAACGATCGAAATGGAAAACCTGCAAGAGAAAGCGCCCCATGCTCCCCCACGCTCAATTATAATAATGTAAGCTTCCAGCCGTGGAATGAAGAGTGGGAAGCATGTGGGTTGTGGGGGGTGCATGGTAATATACAAAGATGGAAACACCCTCTTGCCATAGCTGCAGCCTCGATGCAGACACGCGATCTGCAGGGAAATGGAGTCGGGGAGGCTCTTGAATGTCTTAATTAACTGCTGACTGCGTTCCGCGAATTCAACAGGCTATATAGCTGGCAGAGGGGTGTTTGCCTCTAAATAATGTTGAGGAGGTTGTTCCTTATATTTATGATTTGCAATTATTCCACAGCGCGTCCTGCCTCTCGCCTGGATACGATTGAGAGGTGGAATTTTCAGCCGGAGTGTGTTTGCGAGGGGGAGTGGATGGGCTTCGCCTGTGTTTAGGTGCCGCTTATCCGATCCGGGATACACGAAGACTGCACGGACGTGCACACGTCGCCATCATTCACACACACACACGATATACTTTCTTTCCACACACACACACACGTGTAACGGGAACTCTCCCTCCTGTTGGTGGCGCCGCCAGACGCAGACGAAAGTGTTGCCAGACAAATGGAGAAGGAGTAATGGGGGCATGGGGCATGGTGTTTGGCGCAAGGGTGGACTCACATGTCACTTGGCCATAAAAAGCGTTTACGTCTGACATGAGCCGAAAACAATTTGCATATATTTCTGCGCTGGATAACGACTTAATTTAGGATACATTCGGGGATCTGGAGCTCTTTGGGAGCTTTGGGGGAGGGCCCTATTGCGTAAGCGACCCAGTGTGAGGGTCGGAGGAGTACTCTCCGGAGTCTCCAGCGGGCACCCCCTTCTCCCTTTCCATTTCTCACTGCTTCCAGTTCATCTGTTAACTTGCTCCTCCTTCGACTGATGTTAACATTTTTTCGGGCACATTTGCACTGGCCCCGACAGAGAGAGAGTACAGCCTGGGATTAGTCCGATGTGAAGACAGTCACACTGACAGAAAATTCCGTTTTAGCTTTCGATTTCGAGGGTCTGGTCTAGTCCGATTACCACCGACAATGGGCGTTTTAGGAGAGTGCCCGCACCAGAGAGCCACAACCGGGAGCTGGTGTACCATGGCCCATGGGCGATGGCTGATGGTTGATGGCTGCGGCGACTTTGGCCCTAATGCACCCGGCCAGGCTTACTCAGCAGTTAGCCCCGAACTTTCCACATTTCGGGGCCTACTCAGAGGGGCGAGCGGGTGGCAGGCAACACTGCCGCCACTTTTTAACACTGTAATCCTAGTAAACTTGAAACTTTTTCCAAAGAGGGAGCGGTGGAAAAAAAGTTGTTCATTGCAAACGGGCTCTGCCCTCTCCTCTCCTCTCCGCTCTGTCGTTGTGGATTTGAAGCAGCAAAATGGCGCCCAGTGGCGGCGACAACGGCGCCAAATGAATTGCATTTTGTTGAGGCAGTCCCCGCCCCCTGCACCACGCAGCCGATTCCCGACCAGACTTCGCGGGAGACGACTGGCAGACGCAACGCGAGCAGTTTTATTCACTGTCAAACGGAATTTAACTGAGTTCCAGCTCCAGCTCCAATTTCCATTTCCATTTGCCTTCCCTTTGCACTGGCATTAAAATTAATTTAGCATTTTTTTCTGCTGCCGGAACTTGGCTGGTTCTGCCTGTTAAACTAATTTGTCCGGCGCCATCTCCATAACTCCGGCGGAGCACACACGCACACACACACAGAGGGCATGTTAAATCCATTTTGGAAGCAAACGGAACGGAGGTCGGTGCGGACACATGAGGGGGCACTGCATCCGTATAATGGCGAATGATGAGCCACTCAAAAGCTTCCTAGGAGTACTGCCCAGGGCTGCTGAAAGAGATTCGCTGAGTGCTGGGGTAGGAGAGGCAGTGCTAGAGATAGATGCAAGGATACAGGAGCCGCCTGCTGTCGGGAACACCTTGCCCATTCGCCCACTCCACTGAAGAGTCGGGCTGATTGTATTGTTTCTTCGTTTTGCGCCCAGCTCCTGCTCCACCTGTCCTCCTCCTGGCGGTTGCCACGACACCCGTTGGCGCAGACGGACGGAGTGGGGGCTGGTGCACGAAAAACAATTTTGCAACTGGCATATCGAGAGTCAAGGTTCACTCATGCATGTGGAACGGAACTGGCACGGCTGAGCGCACCGCCTATCCCCACCCTATACTGGTGGCATGCAGCATAGCAACGGCAAACGAGAAATTATGGAAGAACACTCAAAACTCAAGTCTGCGACGTACTCGCAGTATCAATGGCCCCCGTACCGGAGCTCAATGCTCATTCCGGCTGACTGAAATTCAAAATTTCTGGCCAAATTGCTGGCAGTCTATTATTTGGGCTTTCTTGGACACAAGAATCGTAGTTAAGCCCAGCTCTGGCCAGTTGAATGGTCTCTACGGACTAAAGGAAGCCGGACTCCTCTCAACACATGATTTAGGTCAAAGGCAGTTAATGAAAGTTTTCACGACACAAAAGGACACAATATAGAAGGGGGACCACAAAGAGTCGAAATTAATTTCATGGCTCAAAAAACACAAATGGAAAATAATTGTTGTTCGAAAAATCTCAACAAAAATACAGCAAAACCGAACACGACGACAAAAAGCCACATTTTTAAGACGCCACAGAAAGCAGAAGATATTTGGCAACAAACCAAGTGAAAATTGCTGCAGCAAAGATAAAGAGAGTGAGGGACAGAGAAAGAATGGAGAGAGAGAGTGTGACAGTTTGGAGTGTGAAGAACAGGGAAAAGTCAATGACAATTCGAGAGGCCCAGATAAATCCTTGGATATCAGAGCCAGGCCAATAAATGGCATTCCGAACTGAAACTCAAACTCAAAGCCAATACAAGGGGCACGGACATGCCGTCCAGGGAGCGAGAGGAGAGACAGAGGACAGAGGACACAGAGAAAGTAGTGGCAAGAGCTATCCACAAACCGCAATTTGTACAAACACGCAACTCGGGGCACACACCACAAGCCGCCTATCAAATCAAACACAATTGCCGGAATCCTGCAACTTGGTTCACTTGGTTCACTGGTCAATTGTCCTTTGCTTTGAGCCAGACATGCAATTAAAGTTTGCGGTCCTTCGGCCACTTCCGAGACGCACTTGGCCATCGTTCCGTGCTCCAAAAACAGATCTGAACTGAGCTAAAACTTGGTTAAATCGGCGAAAAAGTTTTCCGGCATCAATCCAGAGTGTAACGCCGCAAGCCCATCCCATCCCATCCGCACTTATCGGCAATGTAAATACATGTGTGAATGCAACCACCTGAGCCCCAGGCGATGACGGGGGTGGCCTCAAATCGCATTGGCGCCGCTACCATAAGCCATAAAAGAATACAAATTAATGCCACTCCATGGATGCTCCACGGGCGGGGATTCAGGCCGTTGCGGCGGCTGATTCCTGGCATTATGTTCGCGTATTGATCTCAAATTGAATGTAAATGCGGCAGCTGAAGTTCATTCTGATTCCCATTCTGTGTCTGTTTCTGATTCAGTCGCTGATGATGCTGATGCACGTGGGAATCGAGCAGGTGATGGATGGTTCTTTGCTCTACCGCATCTTTGGCCAGCTGCTATCATCGACTCGGCTCGGCTCGGATGCACTTTTTGGCTTATTGCCTGGGCAGCGCATTCTCCACACTGGGAGAAAATGATGTTCCTAAGGTACTAGAAGAGAGGAATTTCAAATACCACTTAAAATACAATATTTCGAGAGGTTTATTTGAGTATGAAAACTATGTAACAATGCATTGTCTCACAGTTCTCAAAACATCTGATTCTAGAGGCTTTTCCCATCTTTCCCCTGAGTAGCCCCCTGGGTGGTGGGTTTCCTCTCCCATTGATGTCTTCATATGCCTTCAGATCTCTGTTTTCGTGCTGCTGCTGCTGCTGTCCCTGCCACAGACTTTTATGACAGTGAAGCACATTAAATTTAACAGCTTATCAAAGCAGTTGACACTTGCCCGAGACCCTGCCCCCAGCTGCCTGCCCCTGCCTCTGCCCCGGCGGGGACATTTACATTTTGGTTAACTGTAAATTGGCTTTGTTGTGGGTCCCGTGCCCCGTGGGTGGGGGCAAAAGTTTCCAGAAGCTCATTGAGCGCGTTAATTGATTTTCGCGGCGAACAAAAGGCAAAGTTTCAAAAGGACATGGACACACGTCGGGTGTGAATAGTAGCGGGATAGGTGTTGGGGCCGGGGTGCCGGGGTGCAAGGTCTGGGTTGGATAAATGAAACAAAAGCCAGTTAAGGACTATGGAGCCGCAGGAGCAGAAACGGAGGCCAGAGCCCAGAAGGCAGGAAGCAGGCTCCAGGCTGCAGGATCCAGGGCCGGAGCTAAAAGGCCAATTGTTGGCGGCACAACAAAAGGAAAGCAAACAACAAAAAATAAATGGAAAAGGACCAAAACAGAACTGTACAACCGATATACATATATCTCTATATATATATGATACATATCGGTGTCTGTGTGTTTTTTCTGTAGGAAGCCCTAAAAAAATATGCCAGCAAGGGTGTGCGATTGCCAGGAATCGCCGAGGGGGAATGGTGGGTTGTGGGTGGGCCTGGGTGGTGTGTGGTGTGTGGTGTGCTGCGGGGTGGTGGATGAATTGAAGCAATTTACGAAATGGCATTATTTGAACGCAAAACATAAAGAAACCTACGACTGCGACAACAGAAAAAATTACCCCAACAACTAAAATAGACAGGGGATACCATATAGACCAACTCTCCCCCCACCATCCACCACCCAGTCCAGAACAAGCTCCATCTGTCCCCAGTTCTCCCATCATCGGGCCATGAAGCGGTGTCCTTGTTGTTATTGTCTCCTTCTTCTGCACTTCTCTCTCTCTCTCTCTCTCTCTTGAGGTCTCTCCTTTAGTTCAGTCTCCCCCTGTCTGTCACTGTTTCCCCCACCTCTTGCGGGTCCCCATTTTTTTTTTGTTGAGGGACAACAAAACCAAGGAAGGAAAGCCAGAACGAACGTGTTGCAACTTTACATATTTTTACAAGGGGGCGAAAACTATTTTCGTTACATTTTTTTGTACTCCGGGAAAAGCATTTCATGTGGGTAAGGGTGGCAGGGTGGAGGGTGCAGGGTGCAGGTCAATTGCAGGCGATTCTTTGAATTTGTTCCGTTCCGTTCCTTCCGGATGGGTGTGTGGGTGTGGGGCACAGGGCGCAGGGCACGGGGAACGGCACTCTCAGTGCACGAAATGATAATAAAAACGAAATAAATTTTATGCAGCGGAACGAAGAGAAGTGGAGCGAAGGGAGGGACGAGGAACGGACGAGTGACTAACAAAATGCATGAACATTTAAGGATACAGCGAACGCATAAAATAAATGAAGTGCATGCAATAACCCCCCCACACACACACACACACACACATGGCAACAGTGATGCATTGACACACACACACACCCACACTGGGAATAAAGTAAATGCCATAAAAGTACTCACAGAATCCATGATTCAGCGGAAAATACAGTCCGTTAGAGTGGAGTCATTCAGTTCGATAAACGATTATCGATTGCACAAAAAGCACGAAATCAGACAAACTTAATCGAATTCAATGGAAGCTGCAGCACCGCACCAGAATCCTTATACAGGATCTGCTTATTTTAATATTTGCCAACAGTCCTGGCCACCCTCTTTGGGCCTTTCAATTAAAAGCCTGACAAACCTGAAGACCCCCAAGGTACCGCCTCTCTATGCATATCTCTCTGTCCTTCGGGCAGGTGGTCTGTGTGTGTGTGTGTGTGTGCGTGTGAAGGGGGCCAATCCAGTCAATATTTACCTGCTATGATTTTAAAATGTTTTAGTCATTGGCTCGTATATTTCAGTCGAGTGCCAGACTGCTGTTCCTGTGGACACTCTCGAGGTCTGTGCCAAATTGTGTTTGCCTTCGCCGAGAGTGTAAAAACAAATAGAAGAGTCCTTGGACTGGGGCCGACCCCAAAATGCACTTATAACAGAATCAACAATGTTCTCAGCTGACAAAATGTTTTCATGTTTAGCTTTAATGCATCCCAGAGATGGTTAACAACACACATCTGACTACATAACATAATTCTTAGTTTGATACGAGTGCGAGAAATGGGGAAAAGTAACCATTAAAGTAAATGTCAGACTCGGTAGATGAAGGCCTTTCCTCTCCTGCCGGAGCCCATGGGATTCCCCAGCGAATTCGCAATTGAGAACACTTGTGCAGCATTTGGCATGCCAAAACAAACAAAAGTTGCATGTTCAGCATATTGAACACAAAGTAAAATGGTTCAAATGTGCAACACAAATTCTGAGAGCTAGAGTTGCCTGTGGTGCGGGGGTGGCAGAACGATTGCAATGCAATTGTTGCACACCCAAAAAGGCAGAGAGGGAGGAGGGGGGCGGGGGCAGCAAACCAATGCCATTGACAGATGCAATTATGCAAATGCTGTATCTGTGTGCGTCTGCATGGGTGTATGTGTGTATGTGTGTGTGGGGTTTGTGGGTAAAGCAACAATGCATAATGAATGCTCCCCGATGCGTGGGTGTTCGTGTCATGTTGAATATGGACACACAAAAGGTTGCCACTGCCTAGTGATGCATGCAACGGCAACTGCATCTGTACATGTGATTGAGTGAGCAATTCCATCTCTGTCTCCGTCTCTGTCTGTCTGCCTGGGTGCCTGGGTGACTGGGTGCCTCGGTGTGTGCATAGACATACAACATGTCTCTCACTCTCGCTCTCACTGACTCTCTGATGGGGGAACCTTTGATTTATCAAATGAAATTGTTAATTTTGCAACCAAAGCCAATTTATGAGGGGTCTGTCTGTAGTTGCAAATGGAGCGGGAGCCTGGAGGCTGGAACCAGGAACCAGGAACCTGGATGGAGTCCATCGAGGCAGAAGGAAAGCCATTGAAAATACGACTCGTAATTGACTCTTTATTCGAAATTGCCTTTTGTAGCCGCTGTTAATTCGGTTTCAATTTCAATTTCTCTTTATACGTGTCTCCTGGTGGGCTCCCAACTTTTTGCATTTTCCATTGATATTTTCCAATTTGGATATGCAGCCCCCCCATCCCCCCCCCCCCCCCCCCCCGCCCAACCCACCTTGGCCTTAATTCATTTTCAGCTCCAGTTCGTTGTGGGTTTTTGGCTTTAGTTTTTTTGGGCACAAAGCGATATTCAATTAAAATCACTGGCAATCTCAATTAATTGATTTCCATTTAAATTTTCATTTAAATCAATTGCCCCGTGTTCAGACCACTCGAACGGGGCACATTTATAGTCGGTTGTTGGTGGGTTTTTAATGCGAATGCGAATGCATTTCGTGCATATGTTTGACTTGTGGCCAAGTGGCTGGAAGGGAGGGGGTCTGCAGAGATCAATGTCAGACACAAAATCCACTTGCCACAACACATATTCTGGCTCCATTAATTGGCTTTGATTGCTAAATAACAACTGCACTTTCGGCTGGGTGCCGGCAACACAGGGAGACACAAGGACCGGGGATAATATTGCAACGGAATGTAATATTGCTGATTTAACCAAATGAAACTCAATTAACTAAGGGGCTCACGCGACAGACAATGGAGGTGTAGAATAATCTTTCGATTTGCTGTGAAAGCAAGCACTGGCATTGAGATGGATCTGGTAGAACCATCTCTAAACTTTCTCAGGGACCTGCTTGTTTTGCATTGGAAATGGCACGCAGGTAGCTCAGTCGCTCAATCAGTACAGTTGTGTCCAAAACTTCGTTTGGTAACTTTTCCACCTCTCCCGCTCCCCCGCTCTCTCTCTGCCCCTTTATGTCACTTTTGTCTGACATGTGGGCTACACGAGGAAGCGAGGCTCCCCCGCACCCCTGTTCCAGCGCGTGTCGTAATCAAGTCACAGGCACTGCCACATACACCACCAGGTCCCGCGTCACCAATTCCACACCCATCCGTATCCACATCCGCGTCCGCCTCCGCATCCGGAGCACCGGTTTTTGGTGTGACAAGCCACATTTCAGCCGCAGAGTCTTTTGTTTGACGGAAAATTCAATTAACGCACGCAAAGGCGGGGGAAATGGATGGGAAAAGGGGAGTGGAAAGAGCGCACAGAGAGCGAGCCAATTTACAGTTAACCAAAATTTAAATGACTTTCGAGGGATTCTCACCCACTAGCCCCCCTCCCCGTCCCCACTCCGACATGACACATTTTGACGGGCGCTGAATGGGGGAGGGGGAGGGGGAGTGGGGGTGGCTTCGGCTCTTTGATAAGTTATAAAATTTAATGCGCCATCAGGGTCGTAAAATCTGTAGCAGAGACCTGGGGGTGGGGGAGGGGGAGGTAACAGCTCAATGGAGATGCCACATACAAAATGGAGTCATAAAACGGAAGGAAGCCAAACGAATGAAATACAAGGACTTGGGGCAGGGGCAGGGGGAAAGGAAAAGAGCATAAACAAGTGGAATATGCATGACGTACGATTGGCGACGGCACGAGGTGGGGGGCTGTGCTGTCTGCTCCTCCTGGAATATTTCAAATTCCATTGGCATACGCTTCCGTTTCCTCTTCCTTAGCCTCTCTCTGTCCCTGCCTCTGCCTCTGCCGCTGCCCCTACACAAAGCAGGTGCTGAAAGTCTGGAATTTTCACAGGTGTTTTTCTTTGGTTTCGGCCAGCAGCTGATTTAAATTATCCGCATGTCTGCCCCGGGGGTCAGGGGACCCCCCAGGATAAATTCCCACCAGAGGCGAACAATTTAACCAAAAGCCAATTGGCCAAGATAAGATGTAATGGCCTTTTATGGCCCAGTTCGGTGCAGGACCGGGCTTTGGCCAGCCGACACTCGGCACCAGACGCTCGACGCCCGACGCCCGACGCCCGGTATCAGGAGCCCGGAATGTCCCTCCATATTTATCTGGAAGAGTTACGAGTCACTGGACCCCGGACTGGCCAGGGTGCAACATTGTCCAGCGGCGAGTCAACGACACTTGCTGCGATGCACCGGGTGCTGCAATAGCAACACGACTTCGCCCAGTGTGGCATGAGAGGTCACGTTACGTGCAGCGGCCGTTGCTTTAATGGCCGCCGAATGACTTGGCAGAACGGGACACCGACACCGACACCCTGTCGTGTCCCAGACAGCGTCCAGACCGCTTCCTGCTGTTGCCCAAACATTGGCAACGTTGCCAAGTCCTCGGGTCTGTCCCGGGAGCAGCGGCAGCTGCTCCTTTCCCACGTGCATCATTCGAGTTGCCGCAATTTACATTCAATTTTAGATCAATACACAAGCATAATGGCCCTGCCACCAACCCCTGCCCCCCCCCCCCCCCCCCCCAGAGGATTCGCGCCAGCCGCAATGAGTGGGCGGCATTTCAGTATCATTTTTATTGCTTCTTGTGGCGGAGCTAAAGCGATTTGGTATCGGCGGAGTTGTTCTGCTCCAGTCTGTTTCCTTCTTGGCGTGCTGATTTCTCAGGTGGTCGCTTTCGCACATGTATTTACATTCACAATGCAGGAAGGGACTTGCCGCATCGGGTTTGGTGGCATTTCACTCCACACAGAGCGAAAAAGAGGGAACCTTGAATGAGTTTTCGGAATAAGTTCAAGATTCCTGCGATACTTCGCAGAGCTGTTTTTCTCTCAGTGCAGCCTCAGACTAGGAACCCCCTAACATTTCTCTGACACTCCTTTTACCTCTTCGACTTGCAGACATTTCACTTTGTCATGACTTCGCCTTGGCCTTTGCCTCTGCCTCCGCCTCTGCCATTGTGCAGCGACGTCCATGCCTCATGTTTCATGTTCATGGACAAACATTACTTGCATCTTTGATGAAGGGGCAGGCAGTGGGTCTGGGACTAGAAATAGGGGGAATAGGACAACGACTTGAAAGTTGTTCAACAATTAAAAGTGTTCTTTCTGCAGCTCGGAGAACTTCTCAAGTGCCGTACAATTGCTGCAGGGATTGTCCGGCCCGCATGGGTGTCTCTCGAGTGTCCGAGAACCGCAAACTTTAATTGCATGTCGTGTCCGTCTCCAAGTGTGGGCAATCGGCCATTCAAGCAATTTGGCAAACTTTGTCAGTTTGTCAGCTGGTTAGAGCTGGTCCGGAGCTGGGCTTAAGCCACGAGAGATGACAGTTTAATCTGCAGGAAGTCAGCCGTTCCATTGCGCGGTTTTGCCTTGACTTTGACCTGTCAGTGCGGCTTTTGCAGGGCTGCCACGGAACGGATTTAATCCGGACATGGTTTTCCTCTTTGGGCTTCCATCAATCGCAGCTGGGAATTTTTAATAGTCAGTCCAGGGCTGGCACTGGACCAGAAATTGAGATTTACGGCAACTTCTTTGCAATTACTTTTTATTAGTTTCCTCCTTTGTTTCGGGCTTGATGGATCCCCATCCCCATCCCCATCCCCATCACCATCCCCATCACTTTGGCACTTAACATATTATCCTAATTCGTTTCATTGCTGACATCTCTTTATCGTGTGATTCATTCTGCTGTGGCAGAGAATGCCCTGCCTTTGTCCCACTTTATCTCAAGTCCATCTCAATTTGAAGGCGGTCGCTTGGTCCTCGTAGCCTTCGGAGCTTTTGGCCAGCACTCCATGGACACACTAATCGCTTTGTCTGGACTCGTTTTGGTCTGCTCTGTTCTTCCTTTGACTTGTTCCTATGGCTGCGGGCCATTTTCGGAGAACTCTTAGTCACCCTTCCCTCCCTCCCCGCCCCATCCCTCTCGCTGACACGCCCACACGTCCACCGAATCTGTGGAAATTTGCCAGCTCATCATTTGTGCAGTGCTGTGTAATTAAAGGAGCTCCAGCTACAGCTCCAGGAACTCGACCACACTCACAGGGGAAAGGGGAAAGGCGTTGGAGCGGGAGCAGTGGCTGGGGAGTGCCTTGAGTGAGTTGCTGTTCTGCCTTTTCATGTTGATTATGCTAATTCCAAGTCGAAGCTGAACACGAGAACGGAACCGAACCGAACCACCGCCCACCCACCTCCATCTGGATTCAGGTCCTGCTCCATCTGGAGCTGCGACACAAAGGTCTGCCCGCTCGCCTTCCTTGTCGATCCACTTCCGTCGCACTGCCTGCCGCAGCGCTCAAGGAGCAGCTGAAGAAGAATCGCTTCGTCTGACATCCCTAATGAAAAAATCCTGCTGCATAATCTTGGTCTGCCCTGCACCCCGCCCACCGGTCACGTGTTGTTCTTGTTGCCGTTGCGTAATTAAAGCGCCGAGGAGTGAGAGAAGGCAAATGGATTTCTCGGACTCGGGCTAGGGTTGCGTTACTACCCTACGAGCATATACTCGTACTGTGAGCAGCACTTCACAGCTCTGGCCATTAGCTCCACACTTCGATGGCCAGGGACAAAGGGAGCTGCGGCGGGGGTCGAGGAGGATAAGGAGGAGGTGGAGGGGGAGGAGCAGCAGTGCGGCGGTTAGGTGAGTGCTCCGCCAAAAGGCGACTGTGAAATATGCGCAGCTGACAGTTTTGAAAAATGAAAGCTTGCCAGGCCATGGCTCCGGCATGTGGCAGTGTGGCTGTGTGGGATGGGCGTGGCAGTGCCACCAGCCATAAAGCAGCTGCGGAAGCATTCGGCTCGTGCGAATATTGCAAATGTGGCGGAAAATATGGCGTCAGTCAAAAGTCAGCGCAGCGCGCTTAATGCCCGCGACAGCAAATAAATTGCATTTCCACTGCAGGAGCAGCAGCAGCAGAAGCAGTGGAGCAGCAGTGGAGCAGCGGGAGCCAGAGCTCCAGGATGCCAGCAGGAATCCTGCGGAGAATAAAACTCAAACAAAAAAGAAGGGGCGTCGAGCGAGCAAAGGAGCAAATGAAGGAAAGCTAACGAAATTCATAGTGAAGTAAATGGCAAAAGCGAAAAGCAATTTCAATCCATTCTCTGCCACCCGCCGAGATCGGTGAAAAGGTGTGAATTCTGCCGAAAAAAGAGGTGCCCAGCCTCCCGACGCCTCCCGCCTCCCGCCTCCCACCGCCGCGGTGTAAAGCAATTCATCCGTAAGACTCCCCGCCGTATCCGCTTTCGTTTAGGGATACGTACATTCCAGTCAGCCTTAATTACTCCTCCGTCGACGCCGGCGGAGGCCACTGTTCCAGTCGAGTACGCAGTCTGGCGCCCCTACACCCCCTGCCCACTGCCCCCTACACCCCCTGCCCCCTGCCTGTGTCTGTGTCTGTGGGTATCCTAAATTAAGTTGTTATCCACTGCAGAAATATGCAAATTGTTTTTTGGGCTCATGTCAGACATAAAGTTTTTTATGGCCAAGTGACATGTAATGCAGACCCCACCCCCTTCTTCTCGAACCCCCACCCCATCTTCATTTGTCTGGCAAGCACTTTCGACTGCGTCTGGCGTCGCTGCCACCCGAAAAAAATATACAAGTAAACACCAAAAACAACAACTCAAATTCATTTGCCTCCTTCCCTCACACGCTTGCTTTTTCACCCTTTGTGTGTGCAGATTTTATGTGTGTGTGTGTGCGTGTGTGTGTGAATAATGGCGACGTGTGCACGTCCGTGAAGTCTTCGTGTATCGCGGATCAGATAAGCGGCACCTAAACACAGGCAAAGCCAACCCACTCTGGCTCCGTCTCCGACTCCACCTCTCAATCGTGAACCCTGAATCCTGTGGAATAATTGCAAATCATAAACATGAGGCACGACGTCCCCGACATTATTTAGAGGCAAACAGTAGCTCTTCTCCCTCCACCAGTCCCCGTTGGCCTGTTGAATTTGCAGAGTGCAGCCAACAGTTAATTAAGACATTGAAGCCTCTCCGACCCCGACTGCCTGCAGAGCTCTGCTTCGGATCATCGCGTGTCTGCATCGAGTGGGAGTGGTGGAGGCTGACGGTGGAAGAGAGTGTTTCCATGTTCGTGTACTCCCCATCCCATTCCCCCACACCCCATTCCCCCTTCCAGGTTGGAGCTTACAAGCTTCTAATTGAGCGTGCACGGGGGCGCTTCTAATTATCGCACGAAGCGAACAGTATCCCATTTCCCATTTCGATCCTTTGACGCTATTGTTCCTCCTTCTGCCCTTCCGCCCTTTTCCTCCTCACCGACTTGTTTGTTGTTTGTTGCAAATTGCCTGCGACATTCGGGTGGAGGCGGCGAAAGGCTCAGCCGAAACATGATTTGAGTTGTTCGCCATCTGCGATAAAGTTTAAAGTCGCTCGCATCCTGGAGGGGGCTTGCCAGACTGCGGTTGGTGATTGGGGGAGTCACCCTCCAACCACCCTTCCACCTTCACCATCCATCCATCCATCCATCCTAACTTCATTACCCCGGACGGACCTTCTCTGTGTGTGTGCAAATTTCCTGTTCTGCTTTTTACGGCGGCACGTAATCAAATTAAGCAATTACTGCCTGGCGCTCTGCCACAACCCCACAACCACCTCACCGGGCGGCACACATCCCCTTGATTATGGGGCAACTTCAAGGGAAATCACCAGCTGGAGGAGCGACCGCGACGGAGCGACCGACCAACGGAGCGCGCAACGAAGGAAGTCTGCCTCTGCAATCATAACGGTAAACGGTGCCCAGGCGAATGGAAATGGAATTCGCACCAGAAATGCTCCCCCGTGCAGAGAGCAGCAGCCAGCGACAAGTGCCATTTACCCCCACAGCATGCCCCATGTCGTCTAATCCAGAGCGTTGTCTGGTACTCGAGCGTCGAAGGGGAAGAGGCCTGTCCGACTGGGATGGGATGAGATCTACCCTGTATATCCCCCACTTTCGGGGTGGGAATGATAATCGTTTGGTTTATGGCCAATTAATCAACTCTCGAGCTCAGACGGAGGAGACGCTTTCCACTGGCCATAAGCTCATTCTGATCCAGAGCCGCGCCGCACCCTTCGATGTCCCTAAACAAACATCCCGGACATGACTTCCAATTGGACAACAGCCCGAGTGTAACCGATATGTTTATGGGTCCTTTAAGGCCCGCACGGTTCGGCGGAATGTTTTCATGTTGTCAATTAATAATATTGAATAGCAGGGAGGATTTTAATCCTCGCAGTGGGCCAGGTCAACGTCGAAGCGCTTACGACTCGCCTTCGCCTTGGCCTTGCTCCTCCATTGTGTCCATTGTATCCTTTGGCTTAATCGCTCGCTCGTAAGCCCCGAAAGGGTCCCTAATGATAACTGACCACGCAGCAGTGCAACGCTGTTGCGATTGCTTCCCCTCCATATCCTTTACATTGAATGTTGGGCTGTTGGACTGAAGGCATCGCCAACTCCCCACTGACCTAATGAGCCATTTAGCCAATTGGGGTTAATGTCCACACCCGTCGGAGCGGTACGAGTGGCAAGGGAAGGCGTGGTCACGCCTCTCAACTCAAGCCAGGAGAAGCCAACTGCTGCGCGTCTCCTTGATGAATTTTTGAAGAGGACTCCGCTGCGTGCAAAGTTTCAGGAGGATAAATATATCAACCCGATTACGGACTCCCAACTTCCTCTTCGTTTTCCGACTTCGTCTGTTCATTTTCATATTTTCCTTGTTTACGGCCAAACATTTTGGTCACGTGCTGGATACGTGAGCATTTTCGAGCAAGTTTCCTACAGGAAGTGGAACTTCGGCGGAGGAGTGCGGTGAGGGGGAAGGCGGAACTGGGAAAGTGTGGAAGCCTAGCCTATGAAAAGTGCAGTGTTCCCTCGCTGATGTCTGCAGTAATCGATGGTTAACCGAATTCGCAGATTACTCCTAAATTTGTTGTCCAATCAGCTCCCTTGCAACCCATTCCACCTCTGCAGTCCGCCTGTTGATGGGTGCTCCTGTCCGGCTGCTGTCTCTCCCAATGCGGGATCCAAGCCCCGTCCGACACAGCTTAGTACTTGTCGGACACAGCCCCCTCCACTCACCCAATCTGAACACGACACCAACAGCTCCCAACAGGTTCCACTTTCCTTGAAGGGGGAGGATATTGAGAGTGGGGTTGTTGAATGGAATGCACTTCTGGCAGCTTCTGATTTCCATTTGTCAGGGGCTTTCCACCCATCCACTCATCCTTATCCTGCGTGGCTTCGTGGAGAGCCAAACGGTTTGACAGTTCATGGGAATCAGTAATGGGAAGCCCCAGGAGGGGGCTGTCTGTCTCAGACAAGACAGCTGCTCCTGGCTGCGAGCACTCCTCCAGAAGAGGACGATTCTCTTCAGCTGCACACTCGTTGGACAGATAAACCCTCTTGTACCTCCCGCGTATTAATCCACCCCCGCTCCCCCCTCCCCGACTGGCTTCCACCTGAGTTATCCTGGCACCATGGCGACCCACATATTAATTATTGGATGGGAGTGGCGCAGAATATTGTAACTGATCCTGCAAATGCTTCGAGACAGCTGACGAATCGAGAGCAACCCCATGTTGGACTGCTCCCCCATTCATCGGATTCCGATTTCAGCGTCCTTCCTCTGCCATCCTGCATATCATCCATTGGTGTCAATTAGGCTGGGCATCCCTTTGTTCCACTCCACAGTGTCATTTCATTATGGATTCCGATTCCTATGTAGACTCCATTCTGTTGCCATCGAATTGCGGATTCATTGAGTTGCTTATCAGTGCCACGGCTTGTGGCAGTGCCTCAGCCTCTGACTGCGCTGTTATCCTGCGAGTTTCCTGCGTCCTGTCTCCACATCCACATATTTTCCAACTCATTTCATAGCGAGTGGCGCGCGAATCATCTGAAATTCAAATATCACTGCTAAAAAGCGTAACCATGTCTGAATCCACCCGTATCCTGCCTCCTGCCTCCTGGCATGCACAGACACATCATCCGTGTCATCATCCCTGTATCTCCCAGCCGGGGGATAGATGGGGATCTATCCCCCGGCTCCCCCACTCTTTACGATCGAATGCTAATAAAGTCGTCTGTCGTCTGCCGTCGGGCGGCGGCGCCAACTTGCATAATTCAATTACATCCGATGCAGACTCATAAAACTAAATCAAAGGAAAACAAAGCGTCACGCTTCATTTACTTTAGTACAGCTCCGCCACTCGGGGTCCCCTGCATCAGTCCCGTGCCCCAAATCGGAGTGGAGGCACATCCAGCTGGGGAGACCCATAAAAGGCTTCAGCAAAGAAGTTCGCCCTCTCCTTTCTTTCGTCCCATGCAGAGATCTTCCATGTTGCGGCTGTGTTCTGTGTCTCCTCCTTGGCCGCCTCCCAACTCCTGGCTGACAGTTGACTGCGTCCAGTGCTGGCCTCTCCTCGAGTCTGGGCCTGGTCTGGTCTGGCCATGAAAGTTTCCCGTCACTTCCGACGCCCCCGAGGCGCTTTTCCCGCTTTGCATGGGGGGCGAGGCGGCAGGCAATTTCCTTGGCTGACTTTCGGGGGCACTGAAAGTTGGCTGCGACTTTGATTCTAGTTTGGCTCGGCAATAATAATATCATAAAATGTGATTGTCGTGACTGATTGCACTGGAACGGAGCGGCGGAAGTTGGCAGCGTTTTCTTGCAGTGCACTTAACTTTATTATTTCCCCTTTCGCCCCGTAAACTACTCGCACAAACTTGGCCTTGTTGCTGCTGGTCGAGGTGGCTGGTGGCTGGTGGCTGGCGGCTGGCGGCTGTTGGCGGATTTGAGTTAGTGCCAAGCAGAAAGCATAAAGTGTTGGCGCATTATTATCTTTCGGACTTCATAACTTCTGGCCATAAAGTCCTGATTGGACGCCGGAGAAGGGCCAAGCTCCCAACAAATTGTCTGACATGAAATAACATTTTGCCGGGCTAAGAGTCATTGGCCCACTCGAAAGCTGTTTCCCAAATAACTTGCGCGCCGTACTCGCTCATTATTTTCACATTTATCGAGCTAATTAACAGTTGGAAATACGTGAGGCAATCGCGGAGGAATGGCAGTTGCCCGGACGAGGAGAGCCTTCAACCCGGAGCCATCAAGCCGAAAAGTATTTAAACGGGAAATGGAATAAAGGAAGAAACCCGACATTGAGAGTGGCATCAAAGAAGGAAGTCGCCAAATGTGGCAGAAAATGGCTCCCCGAAGAACGTCCATGCTCCTCCGCTGGCCAGTCGTCTTTTCCTCGCCTTCTCGTTTGATATTGCTCCGGAGATGTTTGATTTGACAGCCAGGACTCGAGGACTGCAGATGCACGCGGATCCGAGGATGTGGCAATGGCAATGGCAATGGGGGGGCAGTGTGGTCAGTTCTGGTGTGAAAAATGCGCAACTCTTTTGCCCCACTCAACCCTCCTCTCAGCAGGCAGTACTACAATGTCTGCCAACTCGCAAAGTGCTTCGCTTTTCGGATCCTGGCGCCGTCTCAATGTCCGTGGACGTCTCCGTGTCCACCTCCGACGGGGTTTTATGATGGCGCAACAATCTGCAGCCTGTCAGGATTACTTTCATGCGGCAATTTGTTGGCCGCTCGGCAGCTTTTGTTGCTTATCCCGCTGTCCAGGCTCCGCCTCCATCCTCCATCCTCCTTCTGCCCTGCCAGGTCGGGTGCTGCTCCCTTCCAGGTCACGTGCCCATTCTGTTTACATGCCATATTAGGGGGATTCCGTTTAGTTTCCTCCCATTCCACGCCCTCCTTTTCTTTCCCTGCATTTTTGTTTCGTTTCGTTTTATTGCGATTTGATTCCATTTTCTATTTGTTGTAGCTCGCGTGGCTGCCCCTCGCACACATCCTCGGCCTCGGCTAAGTCTCTGCCACAGATCGAGTCCCGCATATTTGTTTTTACTCTCGCATTATTATCCTTATCCGCAACCCGCCCTTCCGCCTGCTCTCTGATGGGGTTGGTGTGAACTTTGGCACTCTGTGCCAGCAATTCCTGCAGCTCCTGCAACTTCTGCAACTATTTAGTGCTCTTCCACTTCCATGGACTACTGTGGCTGCTTATTGTGTCCGTTATCCGGTTTAGCACTGCCATTTGTTGCATTTGTTGGGGGTTGTCTGGCTTAACCTCTCAAGAGCTTCCCTTTTTTCATTTTCTCCAGCTTTTTCTCCCATTTTCCATTCATTACAAGAGCGTGGAATGGGAATGGGAATGGAGATGTGTTTGCATCGCTGATAAGGGCTCGGTTGCACGGCGGGATTAGTGGTCTGTTCTCTTATCGGTGGCTGTTGGTGGAGGGGAGAGGGCACACCATACCCCCTGAGAAATCAAGGCCCTATCTGTGGCAGTTAGCCTGATGGCAACTTAATGGCCTCCGTTTGAGTCACGTGCCCCACGTGCCAACAGCTCGCAGCGGAATGTCCAGATTGGAGGATTGAAAAGGGGTTGACACGGGGCCTGCTGCCTTGTTAGCCATGAAAATTTCAATTATTTCGAAAGGCCTTGTTATGATTTGTAATTGGTTTTCTTTTCGATCTCCTATTCCTCCCTCTTCCTCTCTGCTTCCTGTTTCCTGCTCGATTGCCCGTCGCGACTGTTCGGGCTCTTGGCCTTAATTAAAAGTCCGAAAGTGTCCCCGGGTTCGATGTAGCGGCCAAGTGGGAGATCTGAGGAAAGTTGGGGTCTTTCCGTTAGCCTACTGGCGGGCTGCCTCTCGCTTCGGTAATGAGGCATGCCCCTCCGATCTAATGGCGAACTAATCAACCTTATTTAATTGAATTCCTGTAGCTGTCCGCCCATGTCCCGTCCAGACCCGGTCGGGGCACGGGAGCGGGGACTGGAACTGGGACAAATCAACGAAAGTTATTTCATTAAAAAATTTTAATTGACATTCGTTCTTCCAGCAAATTAAGCTTTGTGTCGTAAAAATGTCGGCCCCTCTCGGCCATCTGTCAGCGGGGCAGGACCTGTCGCATCCCCGTAGCCATCTCCGGCAACTGCCCAAACTTTCGTTGCGAATGAATCAAGCTGACAGAGCTCATATATACACGAGTACGAGAAATACTTCTCTTTCTGTTTCTGCCCTTTTTTTTGCGCCTGGAGTTTTGTGCAGAGTTCGCTCTTTGGTTGCCCCGTGCCTGGCGCCTGTTCTTCTCCTCCTCTTGTATTTGTATTTTTTTTTTTTTTTGAGATATTTTGATGTAATTACTGCGACAAGTTTCCCAATTTGCTTAGTTCGGAGCTCGTTTTATTTAATTAGTTGGGAGATTGTTTCCTCGGCCAGGCTTTTTGCCAGGAAATTGCTTCGTTTCGACGGCTTTTGAGTGACAAATTGAATTTGCTACGAAATGGGGCTACTTGTCAGAGCCATGCATCAGCTCTGCCCACACACACAGACGAGAAAAGAGGACATAGATCCTAATACATGTACTCGAGCAATTAGATACACTTTTGCCAGTGTGTGTGTGTGTGCGGCAACATTCTCGCTCTCTCTGGCAATCTCACTGCATTGTTTTTTCCCTCAAAAACGCACTCGAGGGTTAACACTTCTCCCGGACATGCCACCCAACATGCCCCAAATGCATCCGAAATCACTCTCGAGGGCAGTTTTCCTCCACTCTGCTCTTCCATCGCTTGACAGGGCTGCTTCGTACCGGAACTAGTTCACACAGAACCTCAGGAAACTCTGCTTGGGAGGGACATACCGGAATACTCTACTCCATTAGATTGTTAGAGTTTCTTCTGTGCAAACTGGCGAACTTACGAACTTACGAACTTACGAACTAGTTCCCTGAAGAGTTCCCAAAACGAACCCGAAACGACATTAACGGAACTCGACACAACCTCGAGTGCAATCATAAACAAGAACGACAACAACCACATTTATCGCTGGCCATTTGCAAAAAAAATGCGCAACAGTTGCATGTGGCAGTCGGGGCAGCAGCAACAAAACAAACAATTGTCCTTTCTCCTGCCCTAAAACCCTTCCCCCCGTCAGGCCCCTAGGCCCCGGTACTTACTGCCGGCAAAGCCCTACCCTGCCACCCCCCGGCCCTGCCCCAAACGGAGCTCTGCGCATGTGCCCACAGCAGAGCCGAGCCGGACTTCGTGGCAGCTTCGGAGCGAGTGCAGTCGATTCGAGTGCTCGGCAGGATTCAGACATGCTCCTGATTCAGTCGCTCGCCACTTTTTCGAATACACGGTCACCGAGGACCTCGAGCACCGGAACAATCGAACGGAACTCGTAGTCGTCATAGTCGAAGTCGTCGTCGTCGTAGTCGAAGTCGAAGTCGTCGCCGTCGTGTGGGTGTGTGGAAACGGGAAAACCACTACTACTCTCCGTCCAGTCCTCGTTGACAAACAACAAGCTGTTCCCGCGAGAGCTGCGACCCGCGACCCGCAAACCGCAAACCAAATCATTAATAAAGAAAAGCCCAGCCGTCGACATCATCGTTTGTCGTTGTCGTTGTCGTTGTCGTTGTCGAAGTTTATCGCATCCGCGTTATTCATTTTGCGGTTATTCTGTGGTCACGCCCCCACCCTATTGGGGCGTTGAGCGCTCAAGGTGCAACGCAGTGAATCGAAATATTGAATGCGTGCTAAGCAGGGCTCAGGCGGAAAGTGCACAAATCACACTCAATCAGAGACCAGAGCCAGGCCAGAGGTCGGACAAGGTGTTGGTGTTGGTGCGCGAGTGTCGAGTGTCGAATGTCGAATGTCGAGTGTCTGTGTCCAATCGCCTCGTAAAAGGATTAAGTCTGGGGATAAGCCCACATCATTCGAGTGCTGACAGCCGGAAAGCTGATTGCGTTCTGATAAGTAAGCATTTAATGTGTTTTTGCTCGCCCTCGGACGGCTTCAACACCCGCTCAAACCCGTCACAGTCAATCGCCCAATCGCACCCATTTCAGACTTTCAACTGGAACTAAATAAATAATTTCATATCCCCCCCACGTTTTACGAGTGCTTCTCTTCTTTTCTCTGTTTTTTGTGTTGTGGTATCGCCCTGCGTGACTGAGAGAACTTTACCAAATGGGAAGTGAGTGTGTGTGTTTGTGTGTGTATGTCGACGTGTGTGTGTGGAGAGTGGACATAGCGTCTGACACTAATTGCAATGTGCGAGATTAAAAGCTTTCCCTAACACAGCCAGACCCTGTCCCGGCCGGAGTGCTGAAAAGTAGGCAATAAAAACGGTAATGCAACCTTCAAGTGGAGGGAGGCGGAAACGAAGTCCGCAGAGCCTCAGCCTCAGCTGCCGTTCCATTGAAAATGAGCAACCCAAAAAAAAGAAAAGCCCCCAAGAATACAGAGGAAAATGCAAATCTTTCGTTGCGCTTGGCCAGCTCTGAATGGGGCAGACCCGACACTTAGCACCGCCCACCCACCCTACCGCATCCCATCCCCAAATCCTTGCACGCCAACGCCTCGACACGACACGACAGGCTAACGTCCACGTTGATTGAATGCCTAAGTGCTCCCGGACCCAACAACAACAAGAAAGTGAAACTAAATGTCGACCCCAAAGAAAACTTTACTCGTCTTTCATGCCCCCCACCCCACCCATGCCACGGCCCGTTGCTCCAGTTTATGCCGCTTGCCCCGGCCCTGATTAGGGGGTCTTTGGCCAAAATATGCATAGATTAGGCACGCTTTTAGCGCTCAATTGTGGGACACTCTGCTTGATGTTTCAATTAGGGGCATAAAGCTCGAAGACCTGGAGTGGGCTTGCCGCTTTGGTCTGACCCAGATAGCAGGCTCAGATGTCAGCTCCAAGTCCCTGCTTTTCAAGTCCCTGGATTCCAAGTCCCTACCAAGTCAGATTTCTCGTTTGCTTTTGAAAATATCATTTTAATAACCAAAATGACAGCCATAAATCAATGATTATTGCCCATTGTCTGGGCTGGGGATTGCCGTTGCCGCTGCCTTTGCCGTTGTCGTTGTCGTTGGCCGGGCTTTAAAATGGCCCGCTGTCGTTGAGATACTTTTATGGCACTTGGCAGATAAAAGTCCTGGGTGTCGTCGCTTAGCTCCTTTTCTGTCACTTTGCACAATAAATTTACGCCACATAATATTGAAAATTCCCATCAGAGGACCGCACGGTGTTGAGTTAAACTCGTAAAACGTAATTGAGGTTGTATTTCATGTTGAATGGGTCTGCCCGGTTGCCCGTTTGCCCGGTTGCCCGGCTGTTGGGAGGTTGCCTTCGTGCCCAGGACCCAGACCTGGATCAGCACTGGATATGTGAGATGGTCATTATGAGGTTATTTGCTAGGGAATCTCTTGCATACGAACAAGCGTCCGTAAAAGCTGGAGGGAAGCTCCGTAGGGGAACGGATGGTGCGGTCAGTCCTTGGGTTTCTGGTGTAAACTCAGCTGGTTTCCATGTGAAACAGAAGCCATTCGGCAGCGGTCACCACAGTGGGCTGGAAACTACCAGTTTTGGTTAATTTGGTTGGTTACCCAGCACTGCCTGGGTATACAAAGAAATATTCGTGTGTTTGCGAGGATGTATAGAGAGGGGAGCTATGGGATATCCTAGCAGATCGGCTGAGATATTGAGGAGGTATAGCCCTCAGTTAAGGCCACATGATGACATCGGCAGGACCTCTACTCAGGTGCACAGAGCATGGATTCAAATGGATTCAAATATCAATTATTTGGCAAGTTTATGGCAACAATTAGAGGCGCTCCAGCTCCAAATTAAGTGGAAACTGTCATCGTACGAAATTGCACAAATTGCGAATTTAATTGCACGGCCATGGCGGCCATGTAGTCGATGTCGAACCGTGCGGCGGCCTCCCTCCGGCCACTCATTATGGGCCGAGGGCATTTTGGGGCATGTATACGAGCACTCGTATATGTATATATAATTGCCACAGGGTAGGGGGGAATGGCAGGCCAGAATCGTTTGCTCGTCGAGGCGCAGCGACAAAACGAAAAATGAAACAAATTGTAGCCAGCCCCCTCCCCACCCTGTTCACAGCTATAACGGCCAATCCCCCTAATGTAAATTAATTGCTGTACAAATTAGCCAGGCCAACGAACAATTCGGACATTAGGCTCAGGATGCAGGAGGCCTGTCTGCTGTCCCCAATCGATGGCACAACATTCGCCAACATTTGCGCATTAAATATACAACAATTCGAATGCGAATACGAATGCGAATGGCGATGTAATGTCAGGTAAACAGAGCCAACTGTCGCTCCTTTCTTTTAATCAGTTATCAAAATTTATGGGCAGCCATTTGTCGTGCGGCGCACGGAGCACGGAGCACGGCGTATTCCAATTTCAGTTCATTTTCGAATGTTTACGCCAGTTTAATGAAGTCCGTACCGGGGTCCCGGCTTTGTTTGTTGTCCAAATAAAACCGAACACCGAATAGCCACGGGAAATGCATTTAAATTTAATGAGACAGGCCCCCCCAAACCGAGAGCCATAGACCACCAATAGATGTGCAATTCGATATTATGCTCAGGGGCGTAAAAACTATCCGATTATTGGAGTTTCAGCTTTCTGGATGGCGGCCTCTCGAGTTTCCTACTCGTGTGCGAAATTTGTTTTTGTTTTCGCTTCCGCTTCAATTGCCCAAATAGATTTCATCGGAGTTTTAATAGTCAAGGAGATGGATGTCCTAGTCCCGCCGAAGGTTGTTTATCGTTACAAGGAGGCAGGCACCCTCTTCCCATCCCCATCTCCATCTGTGTTGCTACTCGAGAGTGCCCCGCGGCTGTTGGCTCCGAACAAGCAACAAAGAATGGGGCTGGGATTGGGCCGGAAAGTGGATTGCGGACTGAGGGGTTGGAGCTGGGGAAACGCTAAGCAAACACAGGGCCACAAGCCCGTCAGAAATTATGGCAAGGGGAAAGGGGGCCGTTCAATCGCTGGAAATAAAATATTAACTCTGCCCCCGACGCAAGCCCGCGATTCAATTAGAAGCGAAAGCCATTTTATAATTGAAGCGAGCCGTCGAGGAGCCTCGGGGCGTCTCGGTGCGGAAGCCTTTTCAATCTAGGCCCATTGGGGTGGGGAATGGGGATGGGTATGGGGATGGGAGAGGAAGTCAGCGGAAACAGAGAAAATAATACACATCGATAAATATTAGCAGGGAAAGGAAAAGGGAGCAGAAGTAATGGCAGCAGAAAAGATTATTGTTCATTAGAGATCCAACTCATGGTAGGGCTTCCGCAACCCCAGCCCCAGCCCCAGTCCCAGCCACACGGCTTGCTCCTCCTCCTTGCATCAGCTCGTGGCAAGTAATTGAAAAGTTTTCCACCCTCCCCGCCATCTTCTGCTCATCTCATCATCGTTCCCCGGTTGTGAAGACAATGTCGAATGCTCCATTTGTCACTTCTCACATGGGGATATGGAGCTGGGGGCGTGGCAGACTGACAGATGATGCGTGTGACTAAGCAGAAATGTTCGGCTGTAACTTTTGCTGTACTGCTTGTGATACTCCATTCCTGATTATGATTGAGTTGATGTCGTTAATATGTTATCGACTAAAATGAGAGCCACCAGCCGCCGAATGGGGGAACTTGCCTCCCCTTTCCACGCCCCCTCCCACGCGAGCAGTTCTTGGAAGTGCGCCCTGCTGGCTGTTTGTCTGCTGCTCCACTTAAAACAGTTACAGAGATTCCCCCAAAGCAAACAGACACATGGTAGGTATTCGGATCGGAAGTCTGCATCCTTAAAGTAAAGTGAAAATAAAATAAATATGTTCCAACCTAACCAACTGGAATTCTTCTCCTCTCTTCTTCCCAACTCCCATTCGCATTCGCATTCACATTCGCCTGCGTTTGTTTGTCTTTTGAATTATTAATGAATGCATTCGTTGAATGGCTTCGAATGCCGAAGGATTCGTCCCCCTTCTGCAGACGTGAATCCTTTTCCTTATCCGTCTCTGGATGACGATGATGATGATGGAGATGGTGATGCTGATGCTGATGTTGATCTGCCTCTTAATCAAGTGCCTTCTTGGCATCCTGAGGCGCTTTTTGGCCGCAGATAAGTTTAATTAAAATGGCCGCAGAATTCGAAGGCTACGCCCCACCCCCTTTCCGCCCACTGCCACAACTATCTTCCGCTTGTAAAACTTTAAGATTCCAAAATGTTCAGAGCCAAAAAGGAGACTAGGGAAATGGAAAATGGGAAATGGGCAAGCGAAGGCTACAAACTTTTCCGATTTCGATTTTTATTGCGGCTAGAAAAAGGAAGAGAAGGAATTAAACTGGAGAAAGAGATGCAGAAGGGGAGAGCATTCCCGTGGAGATTGGGGCAAGTGGAGCAATTGCTGCTGCTTCTTGGCAACAATTTCATTTTGGAGCCACTCGACTGTTCCATTGTCATGCCTACAGCGTAGGCTGCCCCCTGTTCCACCCTCCAAGCTGCCCCATGTTGCAGTTGGAATTCCACTCGAGCTACCTGCACACGCAACCAGCAGGGATTGAGGGCCAGCAGCAGTGGCAGAAACAGCTGAATAAACAGTGCCACGGAGGGGTAGCGGGGTAGCGGGGATAGAGGGCAAGGGCCAACCACTTGAGCCACAAACATTTCGAATGCCAAAACTTGTTACCTTTTTCCAGTTCATAATTTATGCCAAACAAACACATAAATATTACCACTCTCCCACTCCCCACACATGCCACAAAATGTGTGTGTGTGTGTTGTAAGTGAAGTCTGACGGATGCAGCCCCTCCAGAATCCTGGAAGCTGTTAATCTCCCCTCAAGTTTATAATTACTTTAGCACATCGGGCAAAGTTTTTATTCCCTGAAATTCTCTAAAATTCGCATTTACAAATTGTTGACTCTGGAAGGGAATCACTCAACCACAGGACCACGCACTCGCCCCCATCTAATCCCTCCTAATCTGTCTCCTTCCGCAGCTTCTTCTACAATATTTGCAACTTTTTTTTGCAGCTTCTCGACTTGAACTAAACTAAACCGCTTTCTATTCAACAGGAACAGGACCAAGACGAAGAATATACTGTGAAAGGACGCCGACAACGGGGTAGGGAAAGTTTTTCTACGCCATCAAGTGGTCAATGTGACAGGAGGAACCCGCAAAACAACACACCAGAGCAGAGAGGAGAAGCAACAGCAGGATCAGGGGAAAGGCACGGGCAGTTGACAGGAGCTCAGCCAATAAAAGTCCGGGAAAACTCTGCCAGAGCCGAATGTGGCGGACACGCTGAGGCGAGGTGAAGGTTGAATCCAAGGGAGGAGGAGGACGGCAGCAACTGCAGCTGCAGCAGCAGCGGCAACGGCAGGCAAAACAAAATAGGAAAAGTTGAGCAAAGTCCGGGAGCTGGAACAGCCCGGCTCAGAGAGGAAGAGGCTGAAAAGTTGAAAATTTCGGCAGAGCGACCCCATTCCATCCGGAACTGTTAGCAGCAATTGGAATTTGATTCTAACGCTTCTCTTCGAGGCGCATCGCTTGTCCTGCTCGGCTCTGGGCTGCTGTTTGTGGCACCAACAGCAGGAAGAGGAGTAACTGGATTCAAATCAGTTTCAACAGCAGGAAAGTTCCCCCCCATCGGAAACGGCAGCGACCTCCACCCACTCTCGACGCTTCAGTGGCCACACACTGAGATTGGCTGCTACCCGAGGGAGGACGTGGGAAGAGGAGCTGTTGAAATGCTGGGCACATGCTCTGACAATTTATTAACTGCTCCCTGCCCCCACTAGACATCGTTATGGCCTGCTTCAGAGCCCGTTCCCGTTCCCTGCCGCTGCTGCTCCTCTGCCTCTCGTTGGCCTCTTGGCGGACGCCTTTGGTCAGAGGATATCTGAATATTTTCATCAGCCACCACGAGGTGATGAAACTGATGGGTAAGTCCTGTTCTCAGTTCCAGTTACAGTCCCCCTCTAACCTTAATGAAACCACCTTTCGATTTGGAGACAAACCTCAGACTGACACGCCCCCCTTCAGTCAGACTAGCCCCACCCCCGCTCCCACCCTGAGCGATGATTAATAGTTGGGGGACAAAGTGCGACAGGACACATTCATTGATCACGAGCACGAAAACACAATACCAACACAGGGCCATATCATAGTCATTAATAGTTCTGAAATTATACTTGACCAGAGAGGGTGGGAGGGGGGAGCAGTGGGAGGTGTGTGGAAGTGGGAAACAGAACAAATCGCGCACAAATCGATTTCCGTTCGCCGTTCCCCCGCCTCGCTGACAGCTGCAAGTAGCTTTTCCTGCCTCCTTCCCCTCCTGCCACCACCCTGCTTAGCCACCCTACACTCCATCACCCTCTCCAGCCCACTTTCCATGTTGTTTTGCTGCTCCGTTCCGTTCTGTTCCGTTTGTTTGTTTTCTTGTTTTCCCGTTTGTTGCTTCACGCGAATTCCTGTTATTGATGGCGCCGGCTCCAGATCGAGCCAAGGCCAAGACGGCCTCTCCTCTGCACCTCCCTCTTCGTTATCCGGCCATAGACATAGCAGGAATCATTCGACGTGCCACAGCGGAATGGCCTCCTGGCCGTGCCTGTCGTTTGCCTCGCGATTTTCCTGCTCCTCAGGTTGATTAATGGATCACAGGAATCGAAATCGGAATGGAAATTGGGTGACGGAGAGGGAGAAGCAACAGGGGGGGAGTGGGCAGAAGTGGAGAGGAGAGGTGGCCTAGTTCCTGGCCGCCAGTCCATCATTCGTCGCTTAGCTGGTCACAGCATTTTCCGGCACTTAACTGTAATTGGAGCATAAAGGCTTCCATCTCATTATGCAGGCTTCGGCTGTGCCCCGCCCCCGCCCCCGCCTGTGCCACTTCCCCTCCGTTTCCTAGTTGCCGAATCAGAGGCACTTTAATTAGTTGATGGCCCAAAAAAAATCCACATCAACATCAAGTGGGAATGGAAATGGATAAGGAGATGGATAGTTGATTGATGGATGAATGAATGAGCGGCTCTCCACCGACTCCTGCTCCAGCTCCTGCTGATGCCCTCCTCTACTTGCACCGCCTCCTGAATGCAACCACTCCCCTCCACCCCCCTTGGAAGGCTTTCAATTGCATTCGAGGCCGATGGGGCATGAATACAGGCACCTTCCTGTCAACTGCGGCTCACAAAGAGCCTCCTCTCCACGCCCACCCCCACCCACTCCCTACCACTGACCGTCCATGCAAATCGAATTTCATTAGCGACAACTCAAAAGATTTTCCACTTTGTTTTTTGCTCTTTGGAATTTCCATTGCTCGATTGCTTGGAGTTTTCCTCTCCTTCCGCCTTGTCGCACTCCAACTCCAGCCCGAAGCTCCTTTTCGATTTTTCATCCCTTACCCCTGGCGATGGCTCGTTATGTTTTTAACTACCAGTTAACACCCCTCCCTTTGGTCCTGCTTTGGGGAGGAAAATTAAGAAGCAGCTTGAAATCAAACAAACTGACCCACACAACCCCTGCCACCTCCTCCACCATTTCATTCCCCCCTGGCTCCATGTGGAGACCGTTCAAGAGGAAGGACGGCTCGTCATGGTTGCACGACGACCCATTCAGCTCCAACCCCACATTCAGTTCCAGCTCCAGCTACCTCCTGGTCCCCCCAAAACCATCTTGTTGCATGAATATGGGACCAAGGACTCCCTCCAGCAATATGTTGCATCCCTTGAGGCTTCTCCAGCCTCGGTGTCTGCCACTGCCATGGAACTGTAAGCAAAGTTCGACGATTGCCTCAGTCCGCCTCTCAATTCCCCGATTCCCGCTCCTTCTGGGCGTGGCATGGTATGCCCCTTCCACACCCATCTTCCATGAAGTGACGACAACATAAAAATTAAATATTTCTTACGCTTTTGTTGAAGATTTCCCGCCTCTGAGTTCAATTTCTGTTCTCTTCTGTTGTCCCAGTAACGTGAGCATTTTTCCTCTTTTCCGCATTCGTTGCCAGCGACACCGACACCGTCACCCACACCAACACCCACTCCCCATCCCCATCCCCCTCCCTTCCATCTCTTCAAGACTTTCCCGGTTCAAGGGTGCGTAAAAATGCAATTTCAACAAGTTTCGCTTTGATGTGCACACTTTTCCTTTTTCCTGCGTCCCCCCCTCGGACCAGCTTCCCCTCAGCCCACACCGCACCCCCTTTGGACAGAGCTCAACCTTCAGAGAGTGAACGGAGGAAATTTCCCCTCAAATGAAAAGTTAATGCAAAAGAAAATTATTTTTAATGAATAGAAAACAGTCCGAAAATCTCCACATTAATATGCCCCCGCCCCGCTCGACAGTCTGGGTCAATAAGATCCCTCACAGGTCCTTTCCAGGGGTGGTTCGACACTTGGAATCCATCACGATTGCCTTGCCTGGCTGGGTGTGGCGGGAGGGGCTCGAAATCTGTGCCAATTGGGCGGTTCTCGCCTCTGATTCAAAGGACAATCACAATCACAGGGAGCTTTAATCAGCGCCAAGGTGCCACTGCACTCCCCAGAGAGTGAGGAGTGGAGAGGGGCTAAATGGGATGCTGTCTCCGCACTAATGACACTAATTATCCTCTTAATCTTTTATGTAAATTTTGTGTCTGTGCTCTGGGCTCTGCCAGAACTATGTTCCACCAGTCTCCAGCCAATCCTCTCTAGTCTCCAGCTCCAGCCAAGTCTTCTCCTCGCTCCCTTCCCTGCATCCAAGTTGCGGTTGCAGCGTCACGTGTGTGCGGCGGAGTCATTCAGACAATTGCAATCGCAGGTATTATAATTATGGCAAAGGGGGATCCGCCCAGGAGGGGAATCATAAGCGAGGAAAACTTTCGCAGGTAAAGTTCAGCAGCGACTGGCAGGAACGGCAGAAAGGGGAAGTCGAGGGCGAAGGAAAAGCGCGTGATATGAAAGACGAGCAAAGTTTCGACACGGCCAAAGGGGGGGGGAGACACTTGCAGGAGGAGATAGGAGAGGGGGAGGTGTGGGTGGGAATGCCAATTCGGGATGCTCAAAGCGCAGTTGAGGATTGTTGTCCCAAAGAGGCCAATCGAGATGAGGGAACTGAATTAATTGAGGCTGTCGCAAGTGCAACCCCCTACCCCTTGCACCCTTCCACCCTTTGCAGAACGGTTTGTGGGGCTTGTCCTTTGACAAGAAATGACTGAGTGGAACTGTCCTTTTCGCATGTTTGTGCATATTTGATGGTAGTGGAGTCACTTGTGGGCTATGTTTGGGGTTTGATAGGACAGATCATTCCCTGGGAGAGGGAAAAAACAGCTACCAGGTGACTGAAGGACTCGCACTCGCCCACCGCCAAAGCCAAACCCAAAGGAAAGTGCCACACTTGTCCCACTCTGCCACAGAGTCTGGGGCAACATCAGAGCAGCGTATGCTGTGGGGGGTAAAGCAATTTGGGACTCTAAAACGAATCCAAACCGAAATGGAAATAGGAATAGAAACAGAAGAAGGGCTGGAGATGGAGCTGGAGCATTGGATCAGTCGTAAGATGGAGATGTTTTAAGGAGAGGCCAGGTTGAAGGATGAAAGCGAACGAAAAGCGCTTTTCTTGGTCTGTAATTGGATTTAAAATTGTTTTAAGGAGCACGGAGAGCGCTTTGTTCTATTCCAAATGCACACTACACTCCTTCTGCCCTATGCCGCTGCCTGTGCCTCTGCCGGAAGCGGAATGGCAACATTCAACATCCGGCGGAGTCTGAGGCGGAGGCGGAGGCACAGCCAGGAGCAGAAGTAGCGGAAAGTTGAAGAGACCAAACACCATTCCCCCTGCATCCCTGAAAAGCGTGAGAGGACGAAGCTTATTCTGATACTCGGGAGTAAATAATGCACCACAATGGGGCGGGGGGATAAGCAGAGCAGAGCAGAGGATGAGGAACAGGAGGAGCAACAATGAAAGCGGATGAAGAAATTTAATTTCACGTCGTTTTAACTCAAGCAGCTCGTCTTTCATTGCCAGCGGGGGGCTAGGCAGGATGGGGAGAGGATTGGAAAGCGTTCCGGACTGAGGACAGAACTCTTCAGGACGCCCCTGCCCAATGAAAGATGATTCCACCTCTCGATGAAGTGGCGGGAGTCGCTGTCGGAGTCGAGCTAGGACAGAATTTGACACCTTTTAATACACCCTACCCGCCAGCCCTTGCCCCAGTATGCCTTCCCTTCCCTCATTTAGCGGAATCCCAGATCCTGCGCCGCGACCCGCATCGTCGTCTGCTGGTGACGGGTTCGATTTCGATTATTATTGTGTCTTGGGTTTTGGGTTTTGTTTACCCGCCAGTGTTGTCACCTAGTGCAACACTCCATCCCCCCTCTTCCTTGCCACCTTTTCCCCCACCCTTCGCCCGTTCCATTGTGTTGAAGAGAAAGTCAATTTCCGCTCAAGGGCGCTGGCAAGGGACTTGAGGGGCGAGTAAACAGCAAATGCACAAAGTTTGCTCAGCAGGGGGTGGTGGTAGGCGGGGGGGGAGTCCTGGAGCCAGGATGAAGGCCACGCTAATGGAGGGGGTGTGCCAAAGCAAATTGCGAGGAAACTTTCCCTTTATGTCTGCACTGCATCCGCATCCGCATCCCCCACGCTCATTCTGATTCTGCTTCTGATTCTCTCGCTTCTTCCATCCTTCGCAGGACTCGAGGCGGATCTGTTCTACGTGCACGAGGGATCCATTAACACATACGCGATGCACTTCACCGTCCCGGTGCCCGCGGACGTCCACGAGCTGGAGTTCTCCTGGCAGAGCCTCATCGCCTATCCGGTAAGACACCTGACCTGACACCAGGCACCACCATCCACCGCCACCCCCAATCCATCCAAATCTAACTGGTGGAACCCTCGCCCTCCCCACACAGCTGCCCTACGCCATCAGCATCGAGTACGCCAACGACCAGGACGCCCTGGGCACCCCGACGCTGAGCATCCCCCACAAGGGCCTGGTGCCGCAGGAGATCGAGTCCTTCCTGGTGTACCTCCCGTGCACGGGCAACGCCAGCCTCCAGCTGCCCGTCAACGTCAACATGGTGGTGCGAGGACCCCCGCGCTTCAACGACACCAGGCTCCACTTCAAGCGCAACAAGATCTGTGCCAAGGGTAGGTCTCACCATCGCTCGCACTGCCACAGGGATCACATGCATCTCATCCATCACCATCCATCTCCTCCAATCAACAGGCATCTCACCCGAACCGAACCAATCGCCGGCCCCCGCCCATGCCCCCTCCCAGGGCCCTGCCTTGCTGAGTGCCGCAGCCTGTGCCCTCGGCCTGGTCCTGGCCGTGGGCCTCGTGGCCAGCATGATGTATTTGCGGGCTCGCAAGCAGCTTCGCCAGGACTCGCTTCAGTAAGCTAACCCCTCCATTTCTCTCTCTCCTCAACATCAACACCTCCTCCTCTGCCTTCTCCACAGCACAAGCTTCACCACCGCGGCCTATGGCAGCCACCAGAACGTTTTCATCCGCCTCGACCCGCTCGGACGGCCACCGAGTGCCACCGGCTCCTACGCGACCATCGCCAGCCTCAACAAATACCCCGGGGAGACCAAGAAGTCGTGCAGCATCTTCGACCGTGAGTTATCCCAGCCCCGTGCCCCCCTTTCCACCCACCACTGGCCACTGGGGTTAGCCCTGTCCTAACGCATCCACTCTACAGGTTTCCGCAGCTCCCCCATCCCGACGCCCTACGCCACCGCCCTGCTGCCGATGGGGGACCAGACGCAGGCCGGAGAAACAATCTACTCGAAGCCAGAGTCGATCTGTCCCTCGAGGATATCCTACTACGCCTCCTCGCAGCTGACGCTGACCCAGGTGAGAGCCGATAGAGAACTATCCCCATTAACAGCCCCAAGGGGGTTGATTGGGATTGAAAATGGGATTCGGACTGGGATCGGGATCGGACAGGGACTGCGAGCTGCGAGCTGCCCACGGGTAAATCAAAGCCTTTGAAATATTGCGGCACGTGGCAGCCAAATGGAGATGGAAATGAATCCCGTTGAAGCAGAGTCTCCTTATGGGGTTGCCATGGCGCTACTCCACTCTAATTTGTCCCAAGCACCACACGATTGCTCCCCAGGCAGGGGAGGAGGGCGCATCCCGCTTCAGCCACCTTTCCTCGACGATAAAAATTAAATTCTAATTTATATTTACGAGCTGATAAAGCTCCCGTAGTGCGTTAACTCGAAACAAGAGCAGAGCCATTCATAAATATGCGGCTTTCCCTGCCTCCCCCTCCCCCACACCCTTCAAGGATGTCTGGTTGCTGCGTCTCTGTCCCCTTTGGCTGGGGCAAGTTCTGTGTGGCACTCACGTACCGGTGCATACCTCATGTGGGGCGTGGACGAGGGGGCGGCAGGGCAGTACACACACAGACGACACAGAAACCCAGTGCCTGGAGAGGTGAAGGATGTGATGGGAGTACTCCCGTGTGGGTAACTGGAGAGTGGAGCGTAGAGGGTGCTGGAGATGAGGAGAAGGTCACTGTTTAGATAAGCGAAAGGTGCTCCATGGAGGCAGAGGCAGACGCAGACAGTCTGCCGCTCCTCGGTATCTTTGCTTTTGTTTCAAATCGAGCGACTGCCACCCACGGGCCCGCCCCTCGTCGTTTTCCCTCGAGCAGAACTGAATCCAAACTAACCCAAACAGCCATCAGAACCTCACTTATCTACCCAATAAATCCCTTAGTTTTCCCTCAAAACGAACCGAGAAATAGCCCCCTTCCCATCGAATGGTTGTGACCCGATGTCCAATGTGCTCCTCCTTTCCTCCTCTAGGGAAAACATTAGCATTTCTTTCGGGAAAGTTAACTTTCTGCTTCTGTGAAAATCTCCTAGAAATTAGAATAAATTATTTTGCAGCCTCGCAATTATTTTCCTTGTAAACATTCCTCAGACTTTTCCAGAACCGACTATGACTTCTCCCAGAGATTCGCGCTCTCTTTCCTTTTATCTCCCATACTCCTCCCCTCTCCTCACTATCCTCATTATGTCTGGACCCATTTTCGTCACCAAGTTCCGACGCCATTTCCATCGTTGCATAATTAAATTTTCAATTTCCAGGAAAACTTGCGGGAACTTTTAGGTGCTCTGTTCGGGGCTTTACCCTCGGGAATTTTCGCTCAACGATTTCTGTTTGTTTAGACTTCAATTTAATAGTCATTTTGGGTGGGGAGGCCATGCCACACACACACTGGTTTGACAGCTGGCAATCAATTCAAAAGCACCAGATTAGGAAAACGATGTATTTCAAAATTCTAATGCGAATGTGGAACGAAGCCTGAAGAAACTTGTTGACTAGCGATTGGTCCAGTCGTTGTGGCAGAAGCGTCAATTCGGACACTCCAGGGTCTTTGGACCCCACCAAGCGCCATCCAGGAAGAGTCATCGACATTCTATTGAAATGACGGCAATCCATAAGTAATTTGTAAACAAACAAAATTCTAGATTGATATTTACGGTTTGGAAAATGGCCCCACTTCCACGTGTGGATATTGATCAGCCCAAATATGACCAGAGTACGTATCTGGGCAGGGCGAAGCACTTCTTTCTGGTCACCAATCCCCTCAATGTGCTCGCCACCAACAAGAAGCTGGAGGAGGCCCGCCAGATCGTGTTGAAGTACAGAGCCGGCAAGGACGTACCCGAGTGCGAGACGATTGACGACGTGTGGCGGGCAAAGTACCTGTACGATTCAGCCTTTCATCCGGAGACGGGCGAGAGGCAGATCATTATTGGCCGGATGTCGGCGCAAATGCCCATGAACACGTTCATCACTGGCGGCATGATGGCCTTCTACAAGACCACTCGCGCCGTTGTCTTCTGGCAGTGGTTCAATCAAACCTTCAACGCCATCGTCAACTACACAAATCGGTCGGGCGCTTCGCCCGTCAGCAAGTCGCAGCTAATGACCTCGTACTGCCTGGCAACCAGCGGAGCCCTGGCCACGGCGCTGTCTCTCAACCGGGCCGTAAAGAAGATGAGTCCGCTGGTGGGTCGACTGGTCCCACTGGTGGCCGTGGCCGCCGGCAACTGCATTAACATTCCGTGCATGCGCATGCAGGAGATTCGCAACGGGGTCGTACTGCTGGATGAGAAGAACACGGAGGTGGGCGTATCCAGGAAGGCCGCCTGCCTGGGAATCACGGCTGTGATATTGAGTCGCATCGGCATGGCCATACCGGGCATGACTATGACCCCGGTAATGATGAACGTGCTGGAGCAGAGGGGGTTCCTGGCGAAATACCCGAATTGGAATGCTCCCATCCAAACTCTGTTCTGCGGCTTTGTGCTCATCTTTGCCACACCCCTCGGCTGTGCGTTCTTCAGCCAGCGTGCTGCCATCAAGGTGTCCAGCCTGGAGAAGAAGGTGCGCGAAAATATTCAGAAGAAACGTCCCGACCTGGACACCGTGTGGTACAACAAGGGCTTGTAAGCCGGTCAGCTGCAAATTTAGAAGCCTGCCAAAGTCGTTTATCTATTTGCTCATGCATTTCACGCATTTAAAAGACATTTTCCAGACAAATATATGTACACATACCAGAAGAGTCACATCAGCTCAGTCTCTATCTACTCACAGTGGAAGGATGCCACATGCACAAGCACGCACCGCAGCAGACGTCGAGAAATTAAATGAATTCTCTTACCCATTCTAATCGTTCCCTTCTCAGAGTCAGGGGTGGTGGGGAGATGCGATAGGAAGGGTCCATGCAAGTGGAGAGGCGGTCGGGGTCTGAGGCTGCTTGCCATAATTATTGTTGTTCTGTTCCCCATTCAGTGGCCTCCCCTCCCCACTCTCCTCTTGCCACATACATGTGTGAGCGTTAAGCGAAGTGTAGCACCATTTGGGGGCACAAACATATAGAACAGGGGGGGCGGAGCGCACTCATTTAGTCAAACAATTATATCCAAGTGCACACAGACACACAGAGTCTGCTCTGTTCAGTTGTGTGGAAATATCTCATTTGTGTGTGGAGTGGAGCCCTTCCTGTGCCCCTCTGGCAAACCACTCCCTTAGATTCTATTAAATCAGTCCATAAATGTTGGCCAAATTGCTTTAATGTGCAGCAAAAGCTTAGCAAACGGCAACGGTTGCAAGGGAGCTTCTAACAAAGGATAGGGGGGTGCAGAGGGTGGAGAAATGGTAGGGGAGCATAACAATAAAAACGGCAGCGAAACCAGACTTCGCCTACGGACTACAGCTGTTAAAACATGGCTTTGTGCTTGTTTATAAACACTTGCAAAATATTGCAGCCCCATCCAACAAAGGATTGAGCTCCAGGAGGAGAGTGTGGAGAGCAGATGCCATATTCAGTGGCAGAATAGATTTCGTGGCAGTGAGGTATTAGGATATTGGCTCGGAACAGCGGCCGCGCTGTAGAGGCTTGAGGAGGAGCCAACAACAAAGTGGCTTTGAATGGCATCCGCAAAGCAATAGTTTTTCAAGTGCGAGAGCAAAAACAAAAAGGCAGAGAAGGGATGAAGGATAGAGCAAAGGAAATTAATTTCCGTGGAGGTTGGAGCATGTCGCGGTGTTTTATGGAGATTTCTGCATCAGCAAATGACAGAGAGAGGATTGGGATGGGGATAAGAGGGAGCAGGTGCTAATTTAAAATGTTGTCGTCGCCCCATTAAAGAAATTTGTAATTAAACCAGTAAATGACGCGGGCCGCATGGGGCGAAGTCAACCCCCCCAGCGCTGGGGGACAGACTGGAGCTTTCCAGGTACCAGTCCACAGTTCGCAGAAGAATTTGGTGACACGTACTCCGTTAATGGATATCCCACTGTTGTTCTTTTTGATTAAAACACATTATTTACACTCGGCACAAAAGCTTTATGGAAATGAAAAGGATGGACACCTAATGGGTATCGTGGCAGGTGGCGACTCCAAAGAGTTGACCGTTGAGCAAAGGCCGAGCCGTCACCAAAGGTTGACAAATTATCCGACCCCCAGGGGATATTTTTTTACTCCAAGTCTGCGATCCGCCATCATTTATCCCCTGGTGATGGGATTGGTCAGGCAAACAGCGGCGGATGCTGTTGTCTGGCATTACACTATTGATTGCTTCCTGTCAGCCCCAGCCTCAGGAGAGGCAATCGGAAGCCGTTGGCCGAGTGGCGGATGTTTCTTTTGTTTCCCCGACTACACTGTGGTGTGGATGCAGCCAGAGAGTGGCCTCGGATCATCCTTTCTCAGGCGTCCGATTCCGACAGAGCTACATGGAAATAATTCAGAGTTAGAGAACTTGTTCTTTGTCCATTAACCATGAGGAAATGCCCTGTCCTTGAATTCAGTTGACAGATATCCAGTAATATATTTTCCCACTGATAGCCAGGTTTTCCCTCAGGGCCAACAGAAACAGGTCGGAAAATTGCAAATTGATTTAATTGGCGGAGTCAACAACAAGCTTAACTGTGGACCTAGCAAATCTGTAGAGCACTGTACAGTATTACACTCGTATGTATATAAATTGTAAAATGCTGACCTCAAAGCGTGGGCGGGTGGGGCATGGCCCGGACACGCGATGCGTAATTGAAAGGCAATTACGCGTGATTAAGTGCGTGTACAAGTAAGCGACGATGACTTGGGTTAAGTATACGCCACCTTTAATTACAAGTTGATGCCTGTCCCGCCCCACCTCCATTTTACAGGCCCGTGGAGCCGCTCTGCCGCTCTGCCGGTCTGCCGCTTGCCGCTTTTCAATTATGCATTAGCCGAGTGAACCTTTTTGTGTGTGCGACCCGAAACGCTTATTAAATGGCGGGGCTAACGAGGCTAAATCGCCTCATCAAAATGCCATGCATCAAAGGGGAACGGAACTGATAAAGAGGGCCAATCGATATCAGGCATAAATCAAACAAAATTCAAATTAGTCTCTCTAGCAAATTAGAAGGCGCACAGTTTGTCCTGGCAGCATCGTCCCCGAAATGGTAAAATAATGAAAGCTCTGGCAAAGAGAAGCCCGAGGAGTGCCGGAAAAACTCAAGCTGAGCTGAGGCCTTGATTAAAGGCTTTTCCGATGACGAGAAGCTAGGGGAAACAGAATAGGAAAATATTCTATCCCTCATTTGCTGTCAGGTAAATTGAAATATAATTGAGCCAGTCCTGGTTTCTGTGTCGGCTCCACCTGACTGACTCTGGTTCATCAAGCCGCCTGCCTCGGCTGCCATTGGTTCCACTAATGCCAAGGCGACAGGTCGTATGCGTAATGTTCTCAACCCGCTCTCCCTGCCGCATCGGGTCGGGTACGTTGAAAAGCAGCGGTGGATAGATGGGAATATTTGCAACAGCATCAGCAATTTGCGACCAGCTCTCAAACTTGTTGGGCCTGCACAGTGGAACCAGTACATCGATAAAGCCGATGACACATTCTATGTATGTGCAATCAAGGTGCGAAGTACTTTTAAGAGATGGATCTGACAGAGAAACATATGTACTATATACGTTTACTCATTTTATGCATATTTTCGAACTTTTAAAGAGGTTTTTCTCTGCCCAAAAAATAAATTTCATCAGAGTTTGACCAAAGTTTCACCGCGAAAACTTCATTAAAATGTTTGCCCACATCCCAGCCACTGTGCGAAAATTTGTGTTGCCGAAAAGTTTTCAGCTGCATTTTGGTTTTCTCGTCACTGACGTGGGGTTGGCGCAGTCCTGGCAAAATTGTCATCAAGCGTTTTTAATTACAAGCAACGAGAGGGTGGCGGTGGTGGTGGTGGACGGGTGTTTTCGGACCGGAAAATGGGTGGGAGGAGCAGGCATGGCTGTTGTTCCTGCGGGCAGCCGTAGAGCTGCAAGTGACATAAGCAAATCAGACGCCTGTCAGGCCCGTGTTTGTGCACTGGTGTGGGGTGGAGGTGGAGGTTTTATGTGCTGTTTTGTGTGCTTGTGCTTACGTCATGTGCAGGACAACCACCCACCCCACCACCCAGGACAGCCATGTGGTGTTGTCATTAGAAATGTCACAACAAAGCCAAGCAGCTGCAAGCCACCATCAGCCTTGCCTCCACGCCTGTCATCTCCTTGACGCCCAGTGGGGACTAATAGCAGGACCAAGCCAGCCCAAACTCGGTCCTCGGCATGGAAAAGTCCCTTCCATAGTATCATAGCAATGGCAATTCGAAATGCGATCTGTGATGGGAAATTGGCAGATATTTCGGCTCTTTGGCAATTTCGAATGAAAACCCAAGCAATAATGTCTCCTCGTTCGACATTGGCTTTTAATATGCCCCCGCCCAGGGTCCTGTCATGCCCCCGCCCCAGCAGCTATAAAGCGAACATTTTCATTTGCAATTTGAACAATTTGAGAGAGAGAGAGAAATCCCCATAAAGTGGTACTGCCCCGCGATTGGGGATGAATGTTGCTGAAATTGCTATTTCCCAATTTATTGGCAAAGAGATAAGGAGATAAGATAGCAAATAGTCAATAACAATTAACCGATTCCACATTCCCAATTCCAAGCCGATTACCTGAATTCGAATTACACTTCTGCGGCCCTCATTAACGCGCCCAGGCCCAGGCCCAGGCCCAGCCCCAGTTTAAGCCAAACACAGGCAAAGGAGTCACAACGAATGCAAAGAGGAGAAGCAGAACCAGGAGCAACAGCCGGATCAAGGTCCAAGGTCTGAGCGCATAAAAGCGTCGCCGGTGCAGACAATTGTTTCTGTATCTCTGCTTGGGGCCGGGACGTGGGAGCGACCGACATCCAGTTTGCATGTTGAGCGACGGGGATTTATAGCCGGGGCGGGGCGCCCACTGATGAGCCACGGCAGATCCCAGCCATGCCGGGGACATATCCCAGCCTTCAGGATGGAGCTTTGATGATGGAGTGCGATATTGTTGCGTTTTAATTGAATTTTCTTTGTGAGGAGAACGGCAGAAGCCAGCCCCGGCGAAAGCAACAGCGACAAATACAATAAAGGACAAAACAGCAGAAATCACAAACAGACCAGACGGGAGCGAAGATGGGGAAAGGCAGGGTAAAGCAGGGACATTGGGGGGGACTTTCCCCTTCGGGAAAGTGGCAATGACGGCAATCATGAAATGAAATTCACTAACAAAAGGCAGCCAACTATTGTTTTTATTGCCTTTTGTCGTGGCTGTTGTCGTTGTGGTTATTGTTGCAATTGTTACCGACCTGCTCCTGCCCCAGTCCTGAATGCCAGGAAGGTCCTTGTCGTCCTGTCCGGCATTCCTCCTGCTCCTGCTCCTGCTACTGTTACTGCTCCTGTACCTGTGGCTCCCATTTGGCCATTGCCGGACCGCGCAAAATAATATAATTCTCCGCATATTGCTGGCGGTTTAATAAAAGTTGAGTCCCGGGCAGTCCACGTCCACCTGCTGCTGCTCCTGCTCTGCTCTGATGAAGATTTAGTGTCCCTGGGATCCCAGAGGATCCCACTTGAGCCCCGCCGCAGTTATGCAGATTTGAGCGTGAGAGAAATGAAGTGATTTCTCTTGTGTTTATTAGCCGGAGTTTCTCTTTTTCGGGAGAGGGCCTGTAAATGGTTTTATGAAAATAAATGTGCTGCGTAGGCTGGTATCCAAGGGGAGTGGGGATGCCAAATGGGAGGATATCCCCCCTCCTCCTTCCCGACTTCACAGACTTTGTTTGCACAGGACGAACGCTAGCAATTTCCTACAGCTGAGCTCCGCTCTACAGAGCTCCTCCTCGAGGCTATGCAAACATAATGCTCGGCGAATTAAAGCTTTTTTGCCAGCCAATAAATTATTCATGCTGTAAGACAACTGCGACCAGGGGCAGGAGCAAGGAGGAGAGCAAGGCAGCAAGAGAAAATTATGGCAACGTCTTGGGCTGGCGGAGGCGGTGGCGTAGACGGAGACGGGATCGGGCCAAGTGCCTCGGAGCGGAAACGGAACTCAATTCATTAAAATGAATGAGCGCAGGAGCTAGCTATGGAGCGGCGGGGGCACGGCGCAGCCGAGTGCATGACTAACGGTAAACGGATGCAAACTGAAAGATGCAAATCCGGCATCTGAAATTGCTGTTGCGACTGCCATCGTCTGCCTCATACAATGTCTTTGCTGTTGCTATTGCCATTGCCTGTCCCATTCGGCCTTTTGGGGAATGGAATACTTTGCCAATCTTTGAGCCAAATTAAACGGGGGCCCGGCCCTGGAGCTGGGCATGGAAATATGGAAATTTATACAGTTTACCATCTAGTCATCAACTATTCTACCACCAGACACGACCCGACCCTGCCCTGAGCAGAAGGCACTTTCGAGTGCATTGAAGTGCTGCAATTGCAGCTCGGAAGCGTCTTCGGGAGCTACTAATCCTATCTGTTTAAAGATTCATCAGACAGAATCAGACAGATGGAGGCAGATGGCAAGAGGGGGGGCGACTGCCAATGAAAACTAACTATAGAAAACTCTGGCTACAATATGAGTCCTTACACGATTCCTCTCTTTCTATGCTGTTCTGCAGCCCTGCAGCATGTCCACTCCAAAGAGCAGCCGTGGCATCGGTGGCAGTGGCAGCCTCTTCGGGGCCTTCGTCAACGGTGGCAGCACCATCACCATGGCCAGTCACGGAGAGAAGACCAAGGACCGACTGCGTCGCATTCCCAGCGTCCAGCCGGGAGCCCTCAACTACGAGCACCTGGTCAAGGAGGGCACCTTCGGACGGATCTACGCCGGCAAGCTGGGCGACTCCTGTGACGCTCTGGTGAAGACTGTCATAGATGGGGCATCGCTCACCCAGGTGGCCTGCCTGCTGCAAGATGCTTCGCTGCTGATCGGGGTCAGCCACCAGCACATCCTGGCCCCGCTGCTGGCCAACACCGAGCTGCCCGGGCCGCCAGAGATTGCATATCCCTATCCGTCCAAGGGGAACCTAAAGATGTGAGTATACCGGACAAATTTCTTCCATTGAATTCTCTATGCATCCGTTCTCCGTCCAAAGGTACTTGCAACAGTCACGGGAGTCCAGCACAGCCCTCAGCACCCGCCAGCTGGTGGAGTTCGGGCTGCACATCACCAAGGGACTGGCCTACTTGCACTCCCTGGGGATCATCCACAGGGATATTGCCACACGCAATTGCTAGTAAGTCGATGAGCGTCCCAGCCCTTCTACTCTCACAATCACCCGCAACTCCTTCTCGTTTCAGTGTGGATGAGGAGGCGTACGTGAAGATCTGCGACGGCGCCCTGTCTCGGGACCTCTTCCCGGACGACTACGACTGCCTGGGCGACAACGAGAACCGGCCACTGAAGTGGCTCTCGCTGGAGGCGCTGCAGAAGAAGGTGTACGCGTCGCAAGGCGACGTCTGGTCCCTGGGCGTCCTCTACTGGGAGCTGGTCACCCTCGCCCAGATGCCACACGAGGAGGTGGACATATTCGAGCTTACCAATTACTTGGCTGCCGGCTTCCGGCTGGAGCAGCCCGTCAATTGCCCCGATGAATTGTGAGTAACCCGATCCGTTTGCCTGCCCCCCCCGGTCATGCCCTAATCAACCTCCTGCCCTCAGTTTCACCGTTATGAACTGCTGCTGGCACTGCGAGGCCAAGCAGAGGCCAACGCCCTCGCAGCTGCTCTCGTATCTGCAGGACTTCCATGCGGACCTGGGCATGTACATCTGAATCTGAATCAGAGTCTAAGACCGAGCAATAGGCCGAGACTGATGTTGATGCTGCTGCCGATGCGCCGCCGGGTTAGGGGTCAGAGGTGGGGGGCCAAGTGCCCAGGAGCCCGGGGCGAAACCTAAGATAAAATAATTGAAAACTTTTACATTTTAAATGTGAGATTAAATGTGAATTTACCTGTTAGAGTTCGGCGCAGAAAACCAATTAACTCAGAAGCCAGCTAACTTCAGATACGTAAGCAGAAGATACAGATACAAGCCGCAGACACAACACAACACAGACACGAACACACATAAACAACAGAGATTTGTGGAAATAAATTTCACAAGTCGTTGACATCAGCCCAAAAGAATGCTAAAGAAATATCTGCAGGTGTATTGGGGGTGAGATAAGATTGAGCATTTAAGTAGCTAGAAATTGAATAACATCAAAAACACACACACACACAGACAGACTGGAATACACACAGAAACAGATACAACAAACAAAACAAACGAATAACGATACAAGATAAATGATAAATGATAAATGATATATTCATATATTGATAATTGAATGTGAATTATTGATGTGCATATTTTATTGAATGTGTAATATTTAAGAAAACGTCCTGGAAAACGAGTAGAGAGATAGAGAGAGGGAGAAAGATGGCAACAGACTACAGAATCTTTTGTTCTCAAATGTTGTCCTCAATTGTTACGATGCGATATATTTATTTACCTTGATTATTATTATGGCTATTGAGTATATGATGTATGTATTGTACCATAAGGGAAGTTCAAAACAGTACCAGAATCAGGTGAAAGAGCACAGAGCAACTGTTAAGTGGATCGCAATGGGCGTCCATAGCGATGGCCAAACCAACACGCACACACACACACACACACACACACACACGCGCACACAATCGGTAGCACACACACTTGCACAGAACACACATCTGACATCTCACATTTCACATCTCACTTTTTCACCACTCAGCCGATATCGCACATACATATGTTTCATTTAGATAAAACCCTTGTCGCAATCGTTTCGTTGTCAAATTATTTTTTAGATGTCTCTCCCCTTTAAATATGCATTAGTCGGGGGGCGAATGAATCGATTTCCCTGGCTGTCAATTGGCCTAGATCCGAGCTCCCTAGCTTAAGATGTCCTTGTTGTTAGGTTATGGCGTTTAGTTGAATTTTTTCAGGAATTGTTTCTGTTTCTATTTCTGTTTCTGTTTCTCTAGAGTTACGTACGTTGTCTATTAATTTGCCATTTTGTTAGCCAAGAAAAGAGGCAACTGAAAGTTGCCCACCAGACCCCCCGTCCCAACCCCAAGCCCTGCCCGATCGCAGGGCTTTCCCTAGAAAAGAAGAAACAAAGCCATAACTAAAGGCTCCGGATAAACGTAGTTTAAATGTTCAATGTCATAAATGGTACAGTTAAGCACCGAAATAACTAACAAAGCAAGAAATAGCAAATAAATCCCAAAACAGCTGCTTATTCATCTACGAGTAGTTATTTAAGCTCTCTATATGGTTTATTCTTAAGCTTCGCACTGGAAAATGAAAACGAAAACGAAAATGAAAATGTTACTAAGGCAAATACAGAACGGCACTGGCACTATCTCTCCATTTACGAATAATATACACTATACACACACTCACACACACTAACACAAACACTAACTGCTGCCAGGCAGCACACGCCTCACCCAACAACAGCCTCACACACACACACACACACACACACACACCGTACAGATACACACAGATATCCTACGAGAGCAAACAAATTTTATGATAGATATAGATAATAGAGCAAGCGAGAGAGACGCAGGGAGACGCAAGGAGGAGAAGCAGAAGACATCTCAGAACTCATCACGGATACGGACACGGAAACGGGGGAAGAGACGAGAGGACGAGATACGAGATACGAGGAGCTGCCGACTACTACTATAACTAACTGAATGTGTTTCATGTTTATTATAAAATATACCTACCCACATATGTATGTGTATGCGTAAGTGAGTGTATGTATCTATGTATCTTTAAACGTATATTTTGTCGTCTAATTGAAAACTAACTGTAAACGCTATTAACAGCAAAACGAATGGAAAAGAGAAGAAGCATAAGAATATGGAAATGAAGTAGGAAAACATAGAAAACAGATAATCCAAAAGCTAAAGCTAAAGCCACCACACACAGATACACTTACACCCAACACTCAGATATACAGAACCCATTTACATGTGTGTAGCCCCGGGGGAAAACAAATTGTCATTCACTCTATGTCTCACTCTTTAACTCTTTATATAAATGTATCTCCGTATCTGTCTAACTATAGATATACTCTACTACCGTATGATTGTATGATTGCATGTGCAAAAGCAAAACCAAAACCAAAAACAAAAACCAAAAAGCAAATACCAGACTTAGGCTTATTCAAAAAATATGTATTTGCTAGGACAAACGACACGTAAACACCGCACAGACCCATCCCATCCCATCCCATACCCTTCTATCTGCTCTATCCGAAGACGCTATACTATGATGATGGGAGGAGTGGGTGTGGCATAAGAGTCAAATGGCAGCTGAAAGATACAGAAATTCAATTTTTGTGAAACGAGAGCAAGCGATAAGCGATAAGCGAAAAACAAAGAACTAAGTAAATAAATAAATGTTCCTTTTGAATCATAAACGAAAACAGCCAACGGAGCAATCTCTTAGTTGTATTTATTAAGGATATGATGGTTTGTATGGGGCACTTTCACCTGGTGGCATCTATGGAGTCCAAGCTCGGGCTTGGGAGTGGTCCTGGGATCAGTCGCGCTTGAGCGCTGCTCCTGATGCATGCCATGACACGTACGCATACAACAGGAGCGTATCAACGATGCCAACGGGCTAGGGCGCCTGTCATGGGGCTCTGGAAGAGACCCGCCTGAAAAATCTGTTGAGGCATGAAGCTCCTTTAGTGCTTCGAGTGTTTTATTTAGGCCCTCCAATATGTGTCCCCTTGGGCCTCTGAAACGATCCTGGTCATCGGCGGCATGGCCACCATCCTTTCGTTTGTACCAACATGTTTGCTGTGCGTGTCTACAACTGAGAGATGCGTATGATCCCCCGTTCTCCTTGGTTCATCCACTGTGGGGCCCCCAGACTCGTTTGAACCGCTCTAATTACAAAGACTGCCTAACAACGACTGCCTCGACTTGGGAATACCTATTATATTTAGCGGTATGTGTGCTGTCCTGGATGGTCTGTATGCCCCATTTCTCTGACAATCGCACCCGCCAGATTGCATATACCCTCTGCACTCGCCGAGTACCGGGGCCAGTCAATTTTTTCTTCCGTCCTCAGAGCTGTCAGTGGACATACGCTTTTTGCAACCCCTTTCTCATAACGACTAACGACACAGACTTTGAGTGGCAGCCCCAAGCAGTGGGGAGGCAGGAAAAGCTGCGTTATGTGTTTGCCCTCTGAGCGGGCAAAAAGCGGAATCAGAAAACAAAACAAACTAAATGGGAAAATCCGGGAGGAAGTTTGTCGTGGAACAACATGGTTGGCACTGCGTGCCCCCAGGGTACCGACAGCTTAGGCACCGTAGCGGAATTGTGACAGGAGCCCAACAGGTGACCCCACCTTTGCCCTAGGGGATGGGCGGCTCCTCCATATACTGCTGGAGTGTGGGGCCATCATACGTACGATTATATCTGTAATTATTCCGATTCTGATTGATTCGGAAATCATGTGTGGTAATTAATGAGCAATTAGTCCGTGCACCGCGAGTGTCCGCCCAGATCGATTTGTAGCAGCCCCGATTAGTGGCGCTGCAGCTGCAGCGAGGAAATTGCTTACACTCTGCAACATAGTTCGGTCTGGGGGCTGCAAAGGAAACACATTTCAAGTTCCATTCAAAGGGCTTTTTTTGAGTCACAAAATAATTTTAATTCCCTATCCTATGGTGCCATATGGTGCACCTAAGAGCGATGCTGCTCTGGTGTGGGGGCAGGACAGTGTGGCACGGAATGTGTGGCAGAGTGCGGGGTGAACAACCCCGCTTGGCAGGCATAAATCAGAATTCCTGATTGGGCTTATCGCAGCAGTTTCGAATTTTAATCTATTTAGCATTTAATTGGCAGAGCCAAAGAGCCGAATTGGCCATGAAATGTGCCATGCACTTTTAAATCATTTATGACTCTTTATTATTTATGAATTCTGATGATTTGTGGCGCAAAACCAATTAAATATCAGTAAACATATCAAACGAATTTGGTGGCAATGATCTATCTGTTAGATTAAAATTAATCCACATTTTAGTCGTCGGTCTCCCCAATACCACTTCTCCCTGTTTCCCCCCTCCCTGTGCTCCGCCGGTTCTCCACTGCTCAATCGGTTTAATTGCGTATGCAGTCCGCGTATGCACGGAATGTTAAACAAATTGCGGCATGGCGGACATATTGAATTTATATCTGTGATATACCCGTGCTGATGCCTTTTTTTACCGCGTTTAATTAAAATGATGTACGACATAAGCCCGTCCACGGCCGTGTGTCGGTGTACACTCGTATGTTTCTGTAAACCACAGAACTCGAAACCACAAAATAAATAGATTCCCAGTGAATGGGAATCCAAAAAAAAATAGTGCGATTATGTTTACTGGATTCCGTCCGGCCCGCAATCACTGAATGCCGCTCTGACCGGATTGCTATTACAGTTTCCAGTTATCGCAATGGATTTTCCATTTGATTAAACGTAAATATTATGGTAGAAACAGGAGGAAAACCGCGCCGCGAACTGTCGACTGGCAACTGGAAATTGCATTGGAAAGTTCATCAAATTGACAGGGAACTCAATTGCCGTTACTGGGATGGCATGATAGTGGCTAAAAACAAAAATAAACCCTCTCCGGATGCGCCCTCTTCCTGCTCCTGCACCCGCACCTGATCCTAGTGGATATCCTGCTTGTTTGTCAGTGGTACGCCGAAGTTGCATTAATTAAAATTGCACACCAGGCTGCACGAGCGGAACAACGGGAATAACTCAACTTGATAGACAGCAAAACCAACAATTAAACACCCACTGGGGGCGAGTGGCCCACCCGATATCAAATCTAAAGTTTTGTCTGTAACTGGGAACAGACTGAAGGGAACGAACAAGCTACGCTACCGGTGGATACCCCCCAGTATTCAGGCAACACTCCCGAATGTCGCTTGAGGCAAAGATACTTTCGATTTCGCTTCAGGCATTCTGCTTCTGTAATCTGACATCCCTCTGTTTCATGGGGACTTCCACAGGCCCAGCATACCCTTGTTCCCTACGAGTGCAGGGTATGATAATAGCAAAACAATATAAAGGAAGCAAACTTATCAGGCGGACAACCAGACTGCAGCTGTTTTGGCCATTTGGCTGAATAATTTGTGGCGTGGTCGGGGTATTGATAAAATGGCAAAAACAGTTTGCAACTTTCGACTGTTGACTGCTGACAAAGGGTCACAAATCAAGTGGCAATGGAGGAAGGACATTGCCCTCACCCCCCTTTGGGGTGGTGACTAACCGGAAGTCGCCATGTGCAACGGCCCCATCGCCATCGCCATCCGCATTCCAACCCCCCCAGCGGATCGAGGGTCGCCTGCAGTGTTGCGATTTAATTAAAGCGCCATTAAGTCAGCAATTAACAACAAAAGCAAGAACAACAGCAACAACAGCCAGAGAAATATAAACATTAGAGGGAACACAGCGGGGGGACAGAAAAAGCAACAACCACGGAAATGGAAGGGGCAAACAATTCTGACGAGCCCTGTGTTTGGATCGCTATTGTCGGCCTGTTTCCTTCTGCTTTCCGTTTGTATAGAAGGCAACTCAGAGAAGGATATTATCATAAAGAATATATTCCCTACACTTTCTACTTTTCCACTTACTGCAAGGGATATACCATATAGGGTACCAATAGCTTCGACTTGGCTTTGTTATTTCAGGCGCATTAAATTCTTTTGCTTTTATCGTTTAGAGAATTCATTAACGATTGCAGTGAGGCATTCGGTCAGGTACTTCTTTTAGAGTCCCCCACGATTTCGTCACGTTTCTAGGAACTGATTTGCATATCGAAAAGGACACACTCTGTCCTGTTTGTCCTGCTCTCTTTGAGGTTGCCGACAAACTGCACCAAGCAACGCGATGACCTTTCTTCGACTCATTTCCGATGACAATAAAGCCACCCCTGGTCTTTAAAAACAAAACAGTTTCATATCCCAAACCCGGCGGGCTATCTCCACCCATAACAAATATGAGCACATTTGTGCACATTAAAAACTAAAATATTTGTAGTTAATTAAACCAAAAAATAAAGCTTGATTTAATAAAATTTCATTTACCAATGCAAAAATGAACAGCAGATTTAATTATCAGGTTTCCCATGCCATTTTGAATATTTAAACCATCAATCGAATTTATCTTGAATTTATATTTAATTTTTATACATTTTAAATCATTTTTAGGCACATTGTAATTTAAAATGATTAAGTGGGATTAGTTTAAAGTGTGTGTCGATGCGGGGCGAGTGGACAAGTTCTACATTCCAATCAAATTCCTCTCTGGCATTGAATTATTGAAGGCTACTCGTATAATTCTGCTAAAGCTTCTGAAGATGGAGCAATTTGCACAGATATTGTTTGGTTTTAATTTACATTTAATTGGCACTTATTTCTGAGTTCAAGGCCAGATGACCTGAATGGAAACCAGAGATTCCCTTTGAGATGCTTGGAAATATCAGCTCTGTTTGAGTATGTACTGTTATTGCACTGCTCATTGTTTTGCATAGCAACGAAATACGAATTCGGAATTTTGCAGCAGGAACGGGAGGCAGAATGGGGCACAAAATGCCCGTTCAAAACATGAAATATAAAATAAAATAAACCCTCTGCTGCCTTTCCACTTTTCCACAATGCTTTTTTTCTTTTTTTTTAATATTTGACTTTGTTCTTTCGTTTCGACAAAAGTTTTATTAGGGGTACGTGTCAGGTCTCTGCCATGTGTGTGCGAGGGGATGTTTAGGGTTAGCCGGAGAGCAGGGGAAGGGGTGGAACAGGCTGACTGGCGAATGAACTGAAACTGTCAAAAGTGCACATTCCGCACTTGACATTTTACCAGAGCGCAGCTTGAGCCCGTGCCCCTGCCCCTGCCTCTGGCTCTGCGCCTGCCCCTGCCGCCTGCGGGCATGGATGCCGTGCAACCGATTGGCATTGAAAGCGCAAATGAAAGGGAAGCTTTGAATGGCAGTGGCAGCCTGCGATGGATGGAGCGATGGAGCGATGGAGCGACGGAATCCCAGACATCGCAGAGGGTGAAACCAGCCAACAAATACCGACGGCACGCGTCACCCCCCCTGGGTCGTTGTCGACCCCCTGTCAAGCAGTTAAAAGCAGCAAATGGCAGCGGGAACGGGCACAAGAACGTGGCACAAGCCCAGAAATTTGCTCTCTGTTCGTTTATTGCTTTTAAATTTGGCAATTGTCGAATCTTGGGCTGGCGAGTGCATGTGTGTGGGTGCCTGGCAATCCTTGCTACTCGTACAACAAATTGCTTATCAAGCGGGCGCATGTAGCAGTCAATGTCTGGGGGGCGGAGGGGGTGGACTGAAAAGCAGCCCTTAATTTGGCCAATTCAAAAATGGAAATCGATTCCCCCGAGTGCGCCTCCTGCTGCAGCCGTCATCCGCCCTTCGAATGTGTCAATAAAATGTGATTAACAAGTTTCTGCATAAAATGCCAGCACAGACCCGCCATGATGTCTGGCTGGACTGGCTGCAATCGGATAATGGCGATGTCTCCCCCGACATTCCCCCAGGCAAGCAGTTCCTGCCACAGTTCCTTTGCTACCCCCCGCGATGCCGTTTCCATTGCCATTGCCTGGTATTGTGACGCTTTTTTTTGTTTTGTTGCTGCTATCCTTGGGAAGCGTGGCAAATTATCCCTTTCATAAGTGACAAATATGTCTGATGCGGGGACACCCGGCTCCGGCACCCGGCACCCATCACCCAGCTCCTGCTCCCTGTCCACCCTTATCAGTGCGACAGGGCAGGGGCTGCTGCTGCAAGTAATGAGGTTTTATTCCAAAGCAAGTGACTCGGGGGCTTTGTAATTCGCAATAAATATGCAGCCAAACCAGTCCGGAGAAAGGAGACCGGAGACCAACTCAGTGTCAGTCAGTGGCCGATAAGGATGAGCTTGCCGGGATGCCGGGTACTTCGACACGCCCCCTCAGGGGCTGATTGTGGTGCATTCTGTGAGGGATTCGTCACCACATCCGTGCCACGGATAAGACTGGTACTTAATTAAAATCCAGCGTAATTCCCACAAATGGAAACTGCCAGTGGGGTAATGTAAATTCTTGCAAAGCTTCATATTTCTGTTTGTGTTTGCATTGAAAACCAGGACTAGGTACGGGATGGGGGGGGATGAATTCCAATGCATTCTGATCTCATCAAAAGGGAGGTCCAACATTAATTTGTGCTCAAAACAAAGCCATTTTAGACCTTCACTGGGATCCTTTGCAACATCCACAATTTGTTACTCCAATTTCTTGAGGAAATATGTAGACTTAGCTAGTATAAAGCGAAATTCCCTCAGCTGGAAGCTACTGTTGGAGCAATATTAATGCTTACGGCTACACAATTTAATGAGGTGGGGGATAGATTCCAACTAAATTTGATGAATATTCACCCATTCAGTTGGGCGTTGAAAGATTTCCTATTTCCCCTATCCAGTCACAGAGCACTGTCTTTGCGCTCCATCTCGAGCTTAGAGGTTTAATAGCAAGATCATTCTTAATTACATAAAGAGAGCCTCTAGTCTCATCTGTAGTGCTTCTAGCCATCCGCCCAATACATGGAAGTACAGTCCACTTTCCGAAAACAGCCGTTCCGGGATTTAAATGATTCGAAGATAAGGTATTTTATTGAACGGACAGTATCTTTCTGGCGAATTATGTCTACGACTAACATGCCATTCAGATAAGTCCCAATCTCAAGGGCTTTTTGCTGTGATAGCATATTGAAAAGTAGTTTTCCTGGAAGGTTGAGAACCTTTTTTTGGAACTTTCGGTTGTTATGAACAACCGCTGCTTCTGCCATGAGTCAGTGATCTTATCTAGTCGGGGGCTCTCTTCGCTTTTGATTTCTTTTTATTTTGTTTTTTTTGCAAGACCTCGCCAGAGGTCTGCCCGACTGCCCCCCCTGCCCCCCACCGGAAAGATAAGCTGGCCCTGTTGAAAAACTTAATTGAAGACGGAACTCTCTGTAAAGACAGTGTTACTGGGGCCTGTTGTCGGTGGGCAATACGATTGTGTGTATATAAGGCAGGGCGTCCCAACAGCTGACACCACATCTGCCTAGAACGCTCAACAGAAACCATGAAGTTGCTCCTCTGTCTCACCATCCTCGTGGCCGCGATCTTTGTGGTGCACGGTTCCAGCGTCAGCTGGGGACGCCGCAAAAACAACGACTTTCTGCTCTCCCGCCAGGTGGAGGTCCGCAGTGCCATTAAGAACAACTTCTGGAACATCGACGTCGACTTCCCACGTGCGGTAAGTGCTCGTATTCGTACTCCTACTTGAAGTGCTGAAGACAGAACACAATACTAATTTGATGCCCCACCGATTGCAGGACACCGAAAACTACTACAAAATCTCCGCCATCTTCGTGTACGACAACTTCAAGAACTCCACTGGGGCCGTACCCGGCCTGTGGGCCGGCGGACCAGGCTACCGCTTCGCTCAGGTCAACCTCCGCAGCTTTGTGAACGTTGGCCTCAACTCCACCATCGAGATCTATGGACGCTAATCGAACGAAGCAATAGAACCGAATAAATTTGAATAGAAACTGAAACAAACCCAAAGTGTTCTTCGACTGGATGTTCTCATAATTTGGTATCGATCTGCCAAGATACTCTTTGGCTAGAAGGCACACATATCGAAGGTGCAGTGGATTTTGCGGTGTTTTGAAATCATCTTCCAGACATTGTTGTTCCATAGAAGACTCCCCTGTCAATGGTACAGCCCTATTAATGTATCGACCGCAGATATCTGCTTATGCAGATATTTGCCCTGGGTCAATAGCAAAACTCCCTTCAAATGTGTAGAGCTTTCTCCCTGTCTCCCTATGGCTCTGGGCACAAAGGATGAAAGTGGCATTGAAGAGGGAAGGGAAAACTTTTCCTTTTTTTTTGGAGCCAGCGGCGTAGTCATCTAGCGAGGGAAAACATTCAATATTTAATAAATATGTGTGTGCTCCAGATGCAGAGGTAGGCTAGGACGAGAGTGGGGAGTGGGAAGAGGCGCGAAGGCTATTTCCCGCAAATCCTGTGATGCCCAGACAGACCAGACTGTTAAAAGGGCTACATGGCTTACCGGAAAAAAAGAATGAAAGAAGAAGGCCGGCGAGACGGCAGAGACTTATTGGCCTTGGCTCATTTGATTCCGAGGGATGGTGTAAAATTTGTATTTCAAATTGCCAAAAGCAGCGCCAAATGGTGTGAGGGGGGCGGGGGGTGGAGCACGGTCAAAAGGATATGTCGAAGCGCAGTCCCTTTTTTTCTATTTCCCCCATTTATGTATCGAATTTAAATTTCAATTTTAAACGTCTTCGGGCATCCGTCCTATCTGGGGTATCCCCAGCATCCCGAATCCCCGATCCCCCGCTGTTGTTGTTCGGCCAACACTGGGAGCGGTAAATATTTATACAGGGCGCACAAATGTTTGAAAAGTTGTCAACGAAATGTTTCACTTAGTTAATATGCAAAGCGCGCAGGCCCTGCCACGGCAAAGCCCGGATATGTTTACGGATTCGGCAACGGCAACGGCTACGGATACAGCCTGAGGCTATCCCCCACCTCCTACAGCACACACCCCCCATGCCCCCTATACAAGTGCAGTTATCGAAGAGAGAGAAGTCGCTAAAAAAAAGAATTGGCCTCAAAAAAGTCACGTAACTGTGCAGTGCAGAAGCGAAGTAGTGGTTGGGCGTGGGAGCAGTGCATCCGAATTCGATTTGGTCATCCGTCCATCCTTCTCGTCCTTCCATAAAGCCGTAAGGCCCCGAAAAAGGGACTGGCGACGGCGACTGCCAAATTTCGCTTCCGGCCGCATTCACCAGACATTCCCCATACGCCGCGTGGCCCCCGAACAAAATGCCTAACATAAGCCTCTTGCTGGCTAAGCTGACCGCCACACCAGTGTCCGGGGTAACCGAGCTGCCACACACAACCGAGCTGCCCGAGCTGCCCGAGCTGACCGAGCACACCCCCAACTCACTGTCAGCGGCAACAGCTTGCCCTGCAATTACTTCAGACTGTCCGGAAATGTCGCCCCAATCCAGCAGCAGGAGCAAAGGCAGCAGCTGCTTGGAGCAGGTCCGAGGCCAGGTCCTGGCTCGCCAGACACCGACTCCACGACTCGATGTGGCATATGTTGGCCTTTGGCTTGTCTGGACAACTGTCAGCATCCGCTTACACAGCGCAACATGGCCAAGAGCCATTGCAATGTTAGCTCCAAATCGGTTTTCAATTAGCAAAGGAAGCAGTTCGATTCGGGGGTGGGATCTCTGACTTTGTTGCACAGTGTTACCCCTGCCACTCTGCCACATTTACCGGAGGACAACAGCACCCAAACAGGGCGAATGCTCATGCTTGGGCCCTGAGGAAGGGTGTTGGACACGGCGTTAAGGCTGCTGAAATTGCTGATTTTCTCTTGTCGCTGGGGCTGGCACTGGTTTTGTGGCAAGCAGCATTGGTTTTTAATAAATAGCAATACCAATTTGGCAAACCAATCTGAGTTGTGATTATTTTGGCTGGACGCTACGACCGTGGACCGTGGACCGTGGATCGTGGAGCATGGTGCACGTGGTCAAGTCGAAAAGCTTTTCAAATATGCAACAAGCTACACAGGTGGAACCGGTGGAGCAGGGAGTCGCCGCCCCCAATGTGCTACTACTCGGGAGGGTAATGAAGTATTTATGATTGGGCTGATTGCATGTGCCGGACAGTCCTGCCCGTGTGTGAGCTGTCACCTCGGCACCTCGTCTCCCGTTTCGACAGCCGCTGCTGGGGATTTGTGGCATAACAAATTTTTCCGGATAAATTGTAAAATACCACAAATGGCAGTAAAACACGGCACACACAGCGCTAGTCAGTATAGGCGGGGCACAGCAAACTAGAGCGCCCGCCAATCAATATTGATGATGGCCAAATCAAAAGGCAACAACTCCTGCACTCGACATGAATTTTATTGCATTTTTGGCAAGCAGCTAAAACGCATCCACTGCAAATATTCGTCCTGGCTCGTGCTGTTGCAGTTGTTTATTTGGTACTTGTTTGCATAAAAGTTCCCAAGCCCCAGTAGACAGAACGAAAGCCAGGAATTCGGAATCCAACTACTATAACTTGAATCCAAATCTAGTTTTAATTGCCATAAAGCTGATGAACTGTTAATGCCCGACAACGAAAAAAAACAAATACCAGTATGCTGAGATTATTTTGGACTGTTTTGCACTTTCCATTCTGTGGAGATTATCAAAAAAATGAACAACCTTAAAGCTGGGGAAATGCGAAAGAAAAAAGTCGAAATGATACCGAGTCCATTCTTGCCGATTTACGTATCCCAATAGCTCATGGCAAAATTGGCGGCACAGAGTTGAGCCTGTGAGAAACCCAGGAACTCAGAACTGGGCAAAAACACTGTCAATACCCGACAACAACAAAAATGGTCAACAAATACGAGTATGCTGAGATTATTTCGGACTGTCGACTTCCTATTCTGTGAAGAGATTGATTCCAGAAAAAAGAAGACCCTAAAATGGATGGGAAAATATGAAATAGTAACCTCTGGGTAGGTTTTTTCCTGGTGGATTGGTCAATTCACCCACTGTGCACTGTGCGCCCCCTGGCGGATAGAGCTCCAGGTCTCCAGGTTCCATTTATTACCGCCAGGGTATTCATATATGTCCAATAAAAAATTTCGGCTAGATGGCGCCATACCAGTTATCTTTTTGGCGGGTTATTATTATTATTATTGTATTAATTATTATTTCGATTTAACACAAGCTTTTTTAAGCGTTGAGGTCAGAGATCAAGATTCCAAAACGCTGGAAATAGTCGCTGGTGTTGCCACACCAGCGAACGACTCTAAGATCAGTGTTGTTTAGGGGCTGCGATCCGGGCTGCCACAGTACTCCGCATAGAAAAGTTACAAATCTTTAGTTTTGTCTTTTTTTCTCATATGTCCGTAATGGGACATTTGATAGCTGATCGTCAGAAGAGCTGGTCTCGGGATTTTCCATAAATGCTAGCCTGTCGACTGAAATAGCCGTCTCTTTTCCATTAATGCGGATGGTGAAGACCCGGTCTGATGGCTTGGATGCAATCGGGTATGGTCCTGTGTACGGCGGCGCCAAGGGTTTTTGTACAGCATCAGTCCGAACAAAAACATGAGAACAATTGTGAAAATCCTTAAGCAGGAAGAGTTTGGGCTTGATGGGATGCGAAGCTGGAGTTGGCTTTACCACCTACTTTCTTCTCCTGAACTGGCTGGCAAAGTCGAGTGGTTCCGACGGCACATCCATCTTGAAGCACGTGCGGAGGCCCAACATGACGGTTGGAAGCAGCTTGATCCATGGTACATCCGGTTGGCACATCAAGGAGACTTTCATGGACCTGGACCAACGCTCGATCATGCCATTTGACTGGGGGTGGTATGGCGTCGTGTGTCATATTGCTTCACATATGGTCTCTGCAGTCATATCCTTCAACGGCTCTGACTCCGGCCAGCGGGAAAAAGGTCAATCATTGTCAGACAATATCTGTATCCGTCAAACAAGGGCATCACAACGATATCTAAATGTATATGTTCCATCGGGGACGGTGATCTTTTCCGGAATCAACGCGTTGTGCTTATGGATTTTGGCTCGTTGGCACGGAAGGCAATTCCTCGACCACTCCAGAACGTTCTTACGATTTACGGCCAAACGTACTTTCGAGAGATTTGTTTGAGAGTTGAAGTGTAATTCGCAATAAATATGCAGCCAAACCAGTCCGGAGACCAACTCAGTGTCAGGCAGTGGCCGATAAGGATGAGCTTGCCGGAATGCCGGGTCCATGGTTTCCCCAGTACTTCGACACGCCCCCTCAGGGCCTGATTGTGGTGCATTCTGTGAGGGATTCGTCACCTCATCCGTGCCACGGATAAGACTGGTATTTAATTAAAATTTCTGGAAGTTGACATGAAAGATAACTGTTAGACTAATATTCGAGGAAAATTAGCATTCAAGTTACTGAGAGAACTAGGCATGCATGTAAAATACAATACCACTACAATTACTAATTACTAGAAAGGTGTGTAAGAGGAAAAGAATTAGTGGTGGATATAATATGGTAGAGGGAATTATAATCCGAGCATAAGACCCTAAACGGTTCATGCAAGGAATAATTCGATCTACAAAGTGGAAGGAACAACGGTAAAAAATTTCTAGTAAGTCTAATACGAATCGTGAAGTTTATGCGGCTCAACAGATCAGGGCTGTCTATGTCACCCCTGATCAAGTTGTGCATACAAATCACACCAAGCATTTTTCTACGGTTAACTAAGGATGGGAGGTTTACTAATAGCAGTCTACTAGAGTAAGATGGGAGTCTCACACCTTCTTCCCAGTTAAGGCCCCGCAGAGCCAAGACTAAAAAGTTTTTCTGTACTGATTCTACTACTTTGTACTGAGAGCACCATACACAGGAGTCGTATTCCAAGATCGGACGAACGTATAGAGGTATAGAGGACGAGGTATAGAGAGTCTTTGTTATATAGGGGTCGTCAAATTCCATTGACCACCTCTTTATAAACCCAATCACGCCCATGTCCTTATTTACCATGGTAGAAATGTGTTCGGAAAACTTTAACTTGGGGTCTAACCTAACACCCAGATCATCCACTAGGGTAATTCTCTCAAGAGAACCACCAAATAGGGTATAGGGAGCCAACAAGGGGCTAGAACAATGAAATTTCATCACCATGACTGAAACATGACAAAAACCATGACAAAATCCCTAATGAGGCTATTAAGCTTCGAAAGCTCGGCTTCAGCGTTCAGCGTTCAGGTAGCCTACGTACGCCAGGTAATTCCCATTGATGGGAACTGCCGGTGGGGCAATGTTAATACTTGCACAGCTTCATATTTGTGTGTGTGTCCATCACAAGGGAGGTCCAACATTAATTTTTGCTCAAAACAAAGCCATTTTAGACCTTCACAACCTTTGCATTCACAATTTGTTACTCCAATTTCTTGAAAAAATATGTAGACTTACATAGCTAATATAAAGCGAAATTCCCTCAGCTGGAAGCTGCAGTTGAAGCAATATTAATGCCGGAAGAAATGTACCACTTTAATGAGGTAGGGGATAGATTCTAATTAACTTTAATGAATATTCAGTTGGTCGTTGATAGGATTGCTTATTCTTAATTACATTAAGAGAGATCTAGTCTAATCTCTAGTGCTTCTACCCATCCGCCCCACACATAGAATACAGTCCACTCTCCGAAAACCCTCGTTGAGGGATTTAAATGATTCGAAGATAAGGTTTCTGTTCTATTGAACAGATAGTATCTTTCTTGCGAAATGTATCTCCGACTAAGATGCCATTCAGATAAGTCCCAATCTCAAGGACTTATTGCCGTGATAGCATATTTAAAAGTAGTTTTCCTGGAAGGTTGAGAACCTTTTTTAGGAACTTTCGGTTGTTATGAACAACCGCTGCTTCTGCCGTGAGTCAGTAATCTTATCTAGTCGGGGGCTTTCTTCGCTTTTGATTTCTTTTTATTTTGCTTTTTTGCAAGACCTCGCCAAAGGTCTCCCCGACCGCCGCCTGCCCCACCGGAAAGATAAGCTGGCCCTGTTGAAAAAGTTAATTAAAGACGGAACTCTCTGTAATCACGGTGTTGCTCACGGCAGCTGAGTGGCTGTGCTTGTGCCTGTTGTCCGTGGGCAATACGATTGTGCGTATATAAGGCAGGGCGTCCCTACAGCTGACACCACATCTGCCTAGAACGCTCAACAGTAACCATGAAGTTCCTCCTCAGTCTCACCATCCTCGTCGCCGCGATCTTCGTGGTGTACGGTTCCAGCGCCAGCTGGGGACGCCGCAACAGCAACGACTATCTGCTCTCCCGCCAAGTGGAGGTCCGCAGTCCCATTAAGAACAACTACTGGAACGTCAACGTCGACTTCCCACGTGCTGTATGTACTCGTATTCCTACTTGAAGTGCTAAAGGCGGAACACATTACTAATTTGATTCCCCATCGATTGCAGGGCACCGTCAACTACTACAACATCTCCGCCATCTTCGTGTACGACAACTTCAAGAACACCTCTGGGGCCGCTCCCGCCCTGTGGTCCGGCGGACCAGGCTTCCGCTTCGCTCAGATCAACCTCCGCAGCCAGGTGAACCGTGGCCTCAACTCCACCATCGAGATCTATGGACGCTAATCCAAGGATGCAATAGAACCGAATAAATTTTAATAGAAACTGAAAAAAAAACCGAAAGTGTTCATCGACTGGATGTTCTCATAATTTGGTATCGATCTTCCAACATACTATTTGGCTAGAAGGCACACATACACGCCCCTGTCAATAGTATAGCATCATTAGATACATCATCCGCGTATATGCAGATATTTGGCCTAGGTCAATAGCAGAACTCTCTTCAAATGTGTAGAGCTTTCTCCCTGTCTCCACATGGCTCTGGGCACAAAGGATGAAAGTGGCATTGAAGAGGGAAAGGAAAACTTTTCCTTGAAAGAATGAAAGAGGAAGACCGGCGAGACGGCAGAGACTTATTGGCCTTGGCTCATTTGATTCCGAGGGATGGTGTAAAATTTGTATTTCAAATTGCCAAAAGCAGCCCCAAATGGTGTGAGGGGGGCGGGGAGTGGAGCACGGTCAAAAGGATATGTCGAAGCGCAGTCCCTTTTTTTCTATTTCCCCCATTCATGTATCGAATGTAAATTTCAATTTTAAACGTCTTCGGGCTTTAGGCCTATCACGACCACTTCCACCATCTCAAATGCTGACACACTCACACATATCGACAAAACAAAGATGTAGAAAATGGAACATATCATACGCGAGGATACCCTATTCATGGAGAGCCCTCTTGACACATCTGGTCGTCCGGAACCGATCTCAAACCAAATTTTGTACCCAGACTTCTGCCACATTTAAAAATTTAGCACCGCACGGGCGGGAAAACCCGTTTTATGCTTTTTTAAATAGACGCTTTAGGAGGTAAGGGTTTTTTCCTGGTCAATTCGCCCACTGTGCACTGTGCGCCCCCTGGCGGATAGAGCGAGATATAACTGTCTCCAGGTTCCATTTATGACCGCCAGGGCATTCATATATGTCCGATAAAAAATATCGGCTAGGTGGCGCCATATCAGTTATCATAGTTCTAAAAACAGCCAGCATTTTTGAGTAATAGATGAAATGACAAGCAGATGGCGAGCATGGAAGTATTTTAAACGAAATCTATCGTTCATTTTTTCAAATGTATGTATGTACAGGAATATGCATATCAGTGTCACAATTTTTATAAAAATGTATTAATTTATTGAATAAACTTACTGGAACATGTTTTAAAACACTGCGCCTGCATATTTTCTTTATATATATATATATATCTTTCAATATTAAATAGTTATGTACTTTGTATGATTGTATACATGTGTGTATGTATATCCATGCATGGAATATTTTTCACTCCACCTATTTTTTCTTTCCACCCCGAAAATCACCCAACGAGTTTCATTATACAATACTCACACCAACACACTTCCTCGCACACACACACAAACACACACACACAGTAACTGAGAAGTATTTTCCTTTGTTTTGACTTTTCCTTTGCGCATTTTGAGCTCATGGAAAGATATCTTTCCATATGGCTGACTTTGAATGGAAGTGTAGATACAGTTTTTCTGCTGTCATTTTCGTAATGAATAATGAAGGGAAGACGTGCAGCCTTTGCCGTTCCGTGAATGGGAAACTTTGCAGCAGGTCTGTCATTCAGATGGTTCGGAGCTTTGTGAACGCAACTGTACTTGTTTTGTTTTTGATGTCGCCGTACTTTGCGCCTGCCTAACATAGGCTCCATTACACTAATCAGCTCTTAAGGTCTCCACCAGCAGCGTTAACGGCCACGGTATCCAAGGTATGCTTTTTTTGGACTTGCAACGAAGGGAACAGGCATCCCGTAGAGTCAGCTCGGATCAGCGGCACCGCTTAATATCCGCTCATCTCTCATTTCTCAACCAAATCCCATGCCAATACCAAAGGAAATGACCACAAAGAAATGCAGCAAAGAAGAGGTATACCGCCTTGCGTCCTTTTTGCGAAAGCACCCACCCACCAACGAAAGTCACCGACGCCCAGCACACAGGCAGCATTTGTGCGGCCATTTAGATCCAGCACCAGCACCAAGATGTTGCTGGATGATATGATCTGCTGGTATCTCCTTCTCTCCTTATCGACGTTGTTGGCGCCTTCATTCCCCGGAGGTCCTTCTGGACATACAAATTTCTTGTAAGAGACTCTGTCGAACCCTGAGCTATCTCCTCTGCTACAAAGGATTTTCTGGGTGGCATTTTTTCGTTCGTGTTTTCACCACGCCGCACCACCAACCCCGCCCCATGAAGCCCATCAATAATAACGGTTTGTGCAGACAACATAAAAACGCCCAACAGAAGCGAGAAAACCAATGGCACCATTCGGCTGCACGAAGTTGCAATCGTGAGCCAATACGAAATCAGAAACACTTCGGGTGTCTTTCGGCGACCAATCGGACGTTCAACCAACCCGACCTGTTTGTTTGTCTTTTCGTCGATTCCAATTCGCCGTACGGCGAACTGTATTCGCTCGCAACCGGTTTTCTCTCGGTGGAGTGGATGGTTCTTCTGTTCTCTCTTCTCTTAATCTCCTGCCTTCATTTTCTACGTCAGCCTGTACTTCTCTGATGAGCCATGAATACCATACCATAATAATGAAAATGGATTTGAAAATGGAACATTTTTTTCGCCCAAAACCTCAAAGTTGTTATCAAACAACCTTACATGTATGTATGTATAACCTTCTTGTATATGTATGTATATTGGATAGACAGTTTTGAAGAAGGCCCAACAGTTACCTACTAAAAAAAAGATCAATTCGATTTCATTCGATATATTACTTAATGTATATTATATTAATGTGACTTACTGTCAAACGGGATTCAATTCGTCTGCCTGTGGTGGTTTTGCTCAATGCTCGGTACTGTGGGTACGATTATTCCCTCGTTAACTTTTGGCTACTACTGTACTAGAAAGCATAGTGATTATTCATCCATTTGTTCGTAGGATGGCTTCTTCTGGCAGCTTACGGAGGCACATCATCCTCCGCTGTGCGAGGGCGTTTTCGCCTCCTCTTCCTCCACGCCACTCCACACTACTCTTCCCATAGTTCTCCATTTTCGGTTTTTATGCTCGTTCGCCCCGCGGTTGGCCTTCTGAGTGACGGGCCATAAAATGGTCGTTTGCCTCCGCAGCCGCTGCCACCACTGACTCATTCCCCAGCTCGGAGCTCCTCGGCCGGTTGCAAATTACCATTTTTAATGAAATGGCCTGTCTGTCGAAAAGGTAGATTTATAGAGACCTCCGCCGCTGGCATATTCGGTAGCCAAAAGTGGGCCTGGGGGCCTGTGGGCGCGCTAATGTTAATGGGATTGAGATGTTTGGCAGCTTCCAATTTGAGAAAAACATCGTGGAACTATTAAGAAACTAATTTTATTGGCTTTTTTACAGAAACCAATGAAATATACAATCCCGCTGCCGGGAGAATTGAGCTTACAATCAATTTCATTCAAGTTAAAACATTGTTGAAAATCAATATGGGAATTACCATATTTTTGATCATTACCTTCACGGCATGATATTATTTAAGGTTCTACGGACACAGAGTATGTTCAAGCTTACCATATCTTATCCCATCCGTGAGTACCTACATATTTTCTTTGAATTTAATGGATTGTATTGTCACAAATTTCTGTCAAACAGTTTTTGTAGGGGTAGGAACACCTCTATCTGTTCGGAAGGACTATCGTTAAAAGAGCTTTCCTCTACACACTTTCATATATATCCATCATTAGCGCTGCCTGTGCCTCCTTCCTGACCGTAATCGCCACCGCCTTCGAAGTTCCTGCCACAGAGCCACGCATCGAGCACATAAAATGGCGTCAAAGGCAAATGGGTTGTGGCTCGGCTGCCGCATCGATTGACGTCATACTGCGCCACACAGGATTCGGACACACACACGGACATGCCAGCAGCCAACGGTAATGTAATCCCGGGAAGAAATTAAATTTTATCGGATTCTTTCCCGGGGAGCAAGTGCCGTAGGGGCATGGGGCATGGGCAATGACATCATTGCTGCGACGCATATTTGCACTTTAATCGAAACCAAAAATGCGCAATCGAAATGCCACAGCGACACGCAAAATGTTCTATAATTAAAATGTTTCACATGCGCCCCAATGCCGAGGCACTCGTAATTGTTTATAAATAAATACGCGTACGGGTAAATACATGAATGCCGTAATTTGGGGGGGCGGCAGTGGCACAGGCAGAGCATTTGCCAAATATAATTGCCGCTTCAGTGGCACATCCTTCGAGGGGTGGTGGGAGCCTAGGGGCGTGTGCCTAGTCTGGTAGGGACACTGCATAAAAACCACAGTTAAACGAAACAATATAGAGTTGACTTAATCAACGTCATAAATGGCGCCAGGCATGCACTTCACCCACGCCGCCCACACAGTCACAACCACATAAAACTCTCATCCCCGGGCTCACCCTCGAGCTGCCAGTCCACTCCTGCGCCCCACCCGCCACTCCCCCCACAAACAAACGATTTGAACGTTTCAATGTTTTTTTTTTCGGTTTCGCCATGCTACGTAATGGGTGAAAAGCGGCAACAGCGCACCACAAAAGTAAATTGTAGAAAAGTGCGTTTTTGATATGTACGGGTATGCATGTGTGCATGTGTGCATGTGTGTGTATGTGTGCTGACAATATATTTTCGCTCGCCGAATTCGCCGCACTTTTAGCCGGTCGAATTGAGAGAGTGGTGAGAGAGCAAACGAGCGACAACCAAGAGCGGGAGAGAGAGAGAGAGACTTCCGAAAGCGCGGAAAATTTCTTCTCGTTGTTTTCGTGCCGAACTGAAAAGTGGCAACATCGCCTTTGAACGCTAATTGAACGTTTTGCTCCGCAAAGCCACAAAAAAAACAAAAACAACGCAAAAACAGGCCTCTAAAATGTATTTTCGTACGGTTTTTTCCTCTCTGCTGTTCTCCGTTTTTATCACGACTCGACTAATTATATTTTGCTGCTTTTGTGTCATGCTTTTTGCTGAAAATCTGCGCCGCTTACGTGTCCGGCGGGCAAATTGCTATCCGCCGCTCATTTGCCGCATCAGTTGGCAGCACTAAACCGTTGTCGTCGTCGTCGTCGTCGTCGCTAGCGTCGGCCTCCATTGTTTTTCCACTTCGGAGTGTCTGCAAAGTTGGCAAACAATCGCTTTGTTCGGGCCATAAGTCTTCTAAATTGGCTAGATGCTGAATTTGCAGTTTGGAAAGCAAAGCCGTGGCTCAGGCACAGGGCCAGAAAGCCCCACGGCGCAGACTAAACTTCTCTCGAATCTTCCACAGAACTGACTTTCTCCAGGGCTGTGTGTGTGCATTTTGTCGCACATAAATATGTACATATGTATGTTCAGAGCATGAACCAGAGCTCTTTTCAAACTTAAAGCTCTGTAAAAATCAATTGAGCAATTAATACAATTCTGTTAAGATTTTACTTATCTTAACAACAAAAAAAAATTTCGATATTCTTCTCCGTTACATTGAACCAAATAAGCTGTGGGGTGGAAAAAGGCAATATTTTTGATATTTATTATTTAAAACGTCTTAGAAAAATGTTTAAAAATATAAGAAGTTTGTTTTGTTTAAGTTTAAATATTTGTCCATCAGTAGTCTTTTGATTTTCATTGGTAAGTTTGATGGTTTAGAAGATATGAAACTTTTTAATTTGTAACGTGCTTTGGTTCATTTAAGCGGACGCTTTGCCTATTGCACCGAATTAAATAATCTATAACATTCTATTCTATACACATGTTTAATAACAATAAATTATCTAAATATTTACATATTAAATAATACGTTTATATTACTTTAAATACAGCACGGCATCCTTTAACAATTAGTTAATTTGCTCAAAATCGCTACGCGGAGATGTGTCGTTTGTGGCACGGTTTAAAACTGGTTCAAAACCATTGACACGGCCGGTCTTTTAATATTACCGCCGTTCTATTCTATTCGGGTATAAATGTAGAGTTGCCATTTTCCGTGAATTTTTTTTGCTAGTCATCTTTTCTTGTTTTGTGGTTTTTTATCATATCAAATAATTATAATTATTATTATTTTAATTGTGGCCCGCCGCATCCCCGCCATCCACAAAATCCATTGTACCGGCCAATGTACCAGCAGGGATCTCAACCGTAGGCAGATCCACAGACAACTCCATGGCAACTCCGGCAACAACAACAACAGCAGCCCCCTGGCCAGCATCCCCTGTATCCCGGCTTGGGAGTGGGCGTCAGTGGGGCACCGACAAGTGCACGTCAAGCGGGACAACCGTACGGCAGTCAGATGCAACATCAGCCGAGTGCACCAGTGGAGTACCTTAATTCCGTTCTGCAGGCTGAGCAGCAGCAACAACAAGAACATCAGCCCTGCGGAGGGAGCAGCCATCGTGCGCGCCCCCAAGCGGGTGAAGCCCATTTTCTGTTCCAATCTGACGGCAGGACAGTTGCTCCAGCTAGCCCAACAGTCGGCCGCAGCCAGCCCTGGCCAATCCAGCGTCAGTGTGTTGCTGATGACGCCCGTCCAGAGTTTGCCGGACATTGTTCAGGCGCTGTCTAGCATCGTGTCCATGTCCATCCTTTACCTGCACCGAACACGCCCACCCAGGCGCATGGCCTGCCACCGAAGGACTACACTGGCGTACAGGATGCCAGCTTCGCAGTCACCACAGCAACAACAGCATCACCAACAATCTGGTGGCCCCCAGCATATGGCGGCGCAACAGCAGCAACAACAACAACAGCAGGCAGCGGCAATGTTGCCGGCGGCCCAGCAGCAGCAACAATTTGATCCGTTTGCCAATATATTGGGTGATGCCAGTATGGCGGAAGCAGTTATCAGCCTGCTTGGACACAACTTACCAAACCGAAGAGGCTGGAGGTCCTCCTGTTTGGTCCCGAAATAAGCAAATTATTCGAAAAAATGCAGAAGCGGAGAACCTTAGTAATACGGACTGAATGTTCCGAAAGGAAACTGCCGAAAACTAAGCACGGAGTTAGTTGAGCTCTGTCCGCAGGAGAATCTGGAGTACTGGTGCCCAAAGAATGGCGAGGGACCTATGCGCAATAGGTCCGAGGACGAAAAAATACTGGTAAGCTGCATAGTAATCCTAATCCGAATAGTTTCAATAAAGACACTTTTCACCAATCAGAGAAGAACAAAACAGAAAGAGAGGAAAGCTGCCAAGAGGAACCTAGAGGAGGAGGCGACAAGTGTCCAACACACACTCGAACAATTCTTAACCGATTAGATATATGCGGTGACTTTCATTAAAATCTCTATTTATAGGTTTCCTGAGCCTTGATCGAATGCGAACAACAACCAGAACAACAGTGAAGCGGCCAAGTAGACATCCTTGAGGATCATCATTGATTCTCCTTCTTCTGAGGATCGGACTCGCTGCCCGTCTCCGACTCGCTCTCGCCCGACTCGGATTCTTCGGATTCATGCGATCCTAATGTCATGACAACTGCAATTCCATGACAGATAAAAGACAAATCCGAGACAGATTTAATCTCTCCAGACATTAGGAAAGCAATGAGATCCCAAAGTTCATTTTTTTCACTTCTTTAGAGAATTCTAACTAATATAAGAAAACATTAGAAGGTAAATTCCGCTTTGGAATCCTCAATACTCCTTTTCAATAAAACAAAAAGATGACGAATTAACATTAGTTGCCACTTTTGGGAAGCCTTGATTTGGGATATATTTTGTGAGGGTGAGCGAGCACCCGTTTCAACAAACATCACCAGTTACAAGTTTTTAGAAGTCAAAAATACTAAAAGTAACAGCACTGATTTTCCTCTAAGATATATAAATAGTCAGACAATGGAATATTGATTGGGTCTCATACAGGAACAGATAATGATGAGAACAGTACCAAAGGGTTTCAAGGAAAAACTGTTACAGCAGGAGGTACAGTCTATACAATCTATTTTGCTGTTTATATTTTTAAATCACGAACGATAAAATGGCTAATGGCTACATGCCGATGATATGATATCAGGTATTGTACATCAAAAGTTCTACCGAATTATACCGATTTTTTGTAAAATTGGATGTGTGTAACACCCAGAAGATCGCGCATTCGACTGATCTGCATCCAGAACCGAGTCGATATAGTCATGTCTGTCTGTCTCTCTTGTTCAACGCCTAGTTCTCAGAGATTATAAGAGTTAGAGGAACCAAATTTTGTATCTAGACTCCTCTGATAAGACAGACTACTTGTGATCGAGCTCTGTTCGAGGATCATCTGATCATTATATAATCGAAAGATTAGATAAAACAAAGCTAATGCATTCAACTTCTTCCCGATATCGTTATCCAAAATAATATCAAAATATGTCTGCTTTTGACAAATTATTTGGCTGTTTTCTTTTATAGACATCAAACGATAGTACAGTTATTCACTAGTCTGTATTGGTGGAGAGTTAATGATATAATTTTATTAAAAAAACTAAATGATTATTTAATTATTTCGTTTAGTTAAAATCTTGTCAGCTGTGATTTCTATTTATTTCGACCTTATTTGTTATATTTCATATTTATAACATTTCAAATTTCTCACAATAAATTTTGCTTGGGTCATATCAATTGCAGAGAGTATTTTCAACAAATTTCAAATATATATGCTATACCATTTATATAGTGACAAGATCTTTGCCTATTTACCAGCCTAACTAAACCAATTGATAAATGTAGCTTCGAATTTAAGGAACCAAATAATTAAAACTTATTGTATCAAATACTAGGTATATTGACGGCTGCGTTTTGCCTGGGATCCGCGCGTAACAGCCTTCTGCTGGTGTCACACGGGCCACTTGACGGTGCAGTAATTGCATCGCCTCTTGTTAGATGCAGTCATTGCATGTCAACGTCCAAAGAATATGGGTGGCGCATGCGGTTTCTACACCGAACTGGAGGCTTTATTGAACATTCTCTTCAGCTTATAGAGGCCGAAGAGCAGGAACCAGTAGCATACGATAAGCACAAAGATGCCCGCAAATGTCACCAGACAGCTAGTGGGATTTCTCCAATCCAATATGGGATACACATAGGGATTGCCATGTTCATCTGTGCCCCCACAGAAATGATAGATGAGGGTGAAGACAAAGAACAGAATTGCCAAAGCTATGCTGTAGACCACATGAAGGAGCCTCAGTGGAAATGCCACGACCAGGTAGTCGATCAGCATCATCACCGTGTTCAGTCCATGGGTAATAACGTTAGTAACCGGAAAACGCAAGGGTTTATTCATCTTGCCATGCAGGAAGACCCAGTACACTGTGGAGATGCTCAATGCCATCGTTATGGTCATATTGTACAGCCACCAGTAGATTTTCAGTCCCCTCGTGGTCTCCGTTTTGTTGCCTGACTCCTGCACTAGACTCCGGGTATTCCTCAGATCGTAGTGCCAACAGGTGACCTGCACTGCGGCAAGGAGCATGGTGATGGTGCACAGACCATATCCCCAGTTGGTCATGTAAATGAAGAACTTCCCACCGCAGAACTGCATAATAATACACATGATATGGACGCCCAGGAAGAACAGGGCCCATATCCATCGATACAGAAGGTAGAGGGCGTTGGTGACACCCTTTTGCCACTGCGATCGGTAGAACAAATCTACGCCTTTGTATGCGAAGCCGAAATTCTCCCGCTGCAGTTCCTCGTTGAGGCTCTTGCAAAAGTCATCGAAAAGTTTCATATTCTTAGGTTTTTATTGTATCGCGGGACAGAATTTCGAGGAAGAGACCTCCGACATGAGTCGCGTATAGCCGGCAATTGTATACTTTTTTTTTGTATTCACCTGTCAAAGTATTCATGAAAAAGTAAAGAAAACGGACCTGTTATATTGACTATATATTTTTAGATGTATTTTTTTAGCACAGTCAATCGGAAAAAATAGAAAGAAAAAATTATGATCCTTCGAGCCGGATTTGAACCAGCGACCTATGGATGTCTACTTTTCTGTCAATCGCTCTACAGTCCACCGCTCTACCAACTGAGCTATCGAAGGCTACGAGCGGGAGGGGACAAAGCAGCCTGATAACGTCGAGGGGCGGCGACGACAGACAGCCGACGAGGTGGCGACTAGGGACGGAACAGAAACAAAATACATATGCACATAACATAAAATAAATGCCAGGGAAATAAAATAAAATAAAGCAAAATAATACGCAATAAATTCTGCGTTCGCTTCGGCTACATGTAAATGAATTTTCGGATTCCGCTTTGCTGCTGAGAAGCAAAGTCGCCAGCAGAGGGAGAGAGAAGCAAAAGAGCTGAAGCGAAAAAGCACAAAGAAATACTCGTAAACAGAAGCAAAGGCAAAGCGCTGACGTTCCAATTTAGCGCAACTTTCGCTACTTGTCGCCGCCCGATGGGTGCCTACAGAGGGGAGGGCGGGGAGCACTGGACATGGAGGTGGCGACGTGCAAAGCGCACAGAGATAACGTCAGCTTCAGCGTTGCCGCTCTGCAAACGTCATCAGCATAGTTTTCATCAGTCTGAAATTGTACATTTGTGTGTACATATGTACGCATTTATGTGTGTATGTATGCTGATGAAAGACGCCGAACAGAGATTGGAGCCGAACGCTGCAAAAGCCGAACAGAGCACACGAAGGCAAAAACAAGAGAGTGGGAGATCAGAAGCCAAGAACAATGTATGAAAGAGAGGGGAGTGTGAGAGGGCAACTGAGGCCCGCAGTGTCACGTTTGTGGGTGGAATGGGATGGCACACACAATGCAGCGGAAGCAACCCATCGTGTCGCACTCGCAAAAGCAATATGCGGACCCTTGTCTGGGTGCCCGTGCCCCTCACCATCCATATCCACCCACTGAATGGAATATCCACTCCGATTCCCTCCGTTCACCGTTCCGTCCGTCTGGCGACTGGCATGACACTCCATTTTTTATTTTCCGCCGCATGAAAGCAATTTCTGCAGCTACCACTCCCTCTCCCGCTCCCCTGCTGGTCGCTGCACTAATTGGAGCACATGATAAAGTAACTTTTTGGAAAACAAAGCCATGGCTCCCCACCAGAGAGGGAACCTGGCGAAGCACTCACCAGCGCACACACACACACACATAAAACCCACCCACCCACTCAGGCGGCTACTCTCCGACATTTGTCACGAAAAGGTCTCTGGAGTTGCAACCTTTCCATGTTGCTGCTGCCACTACCGCTCCCGCTGCTGGGGGCTGCACCTTCTCATTTTTCAGTTTTCCTCTGTTGCTTTTGCGGAAAATGTCAAAATATAAATCAATTAACTTTCTGGGAAAACTTTGGGCTAAAACTTTCAAAGCAAATTTATCGCTGCCACATCGTGTTGCATAGCCAGGGGGGTTGTCGGGCGGTGCCATGGTGTTGCAGGGTTATTTATGTGCCGCGGGCAGGTCATTTGTGCGCTATGCGGAATGATGTGTTAGTTGCGGCACAGCGGATGGGGTTGCCGTACTCCATTTTGTTGTAGGAACAATGGGTTGGTTTTAGGTGCTTCAAAAATAGCATTTAATGGAAATTTAACTTTGATTATACTACATTGTTGTAGAGTTAAGTCATTGAGTACCACAAATAGCTTTAGTTAAAGCAATTGCAGCAATTGTATGTGCATTGCTGATGGTTACAGAAATGCAGAATAAACGATTGTAAAAAACTACATATTAAAACATATTTTGTACATAATCGTTACTCTGCGTTTACAAATGATTGGATCCCTTCTGTCGAATGGCGCTGAAAAACTTTATCTGCGTGGGAAATACAATAATCGTTTAAGTTTTCAAAGGCGAAGTTCACACAACAATTCTAAGGAGTAATGTTTTTGGATTTTCCTGAATATTCCATCGTGCCACAATCATTTTATATAGATATAGACAAATACTTAGGAGTGTGCCGAAAATAGTGGGATACAAAATATGTCTATCGAATTATGATGTCAGCTTTAGATGTGGAAATTATCAGATTAAGTTTATAATCTCGCTCCGCACATTTGACACTTCATTAGATATATCCATCAAATCGCGGCCCCGACTCGTGCCAACTTTCCTTTGCCAGCAAACGGATCCAAGCGAAACGAAAGTTCATTAAGTGGGGCCGTGTTCATGGATAGAAAGTTGATCTGTTGCGATAGACAGCGATATGTAAACACATGAATGTATCTTCAAAGGCCTTCATAGGCGCTATTTACAAACAAACAAGTTGTTCAGCCATATAGACATATTATATACATATCTATGAGTATATAGATTCATATATATATGTATATATGGATGTACGTACGGTTGGATGGTTTTATATATGTAATGATAAACAAAGAAATCATTTCAATCGCCTTTTTTCAAGGCGAGCACATTGAATGTTTACAGAGAGAGGGACACACAGAGAGCGTGTGTGTGTGAGAGAGAGGGGGATAGAGAGTGTGAGAGAGGAAGCTTTTAATCAGTGGAATTCATTAAGTTCAACGAAAATGAAAATAATGAAATAAACAAATTGAAAATTCTGTCGTTACGTTGCTCTTTTCTCTGCTCCGATGATAATCTGCTCTGCAATGCCACTCTTCTCTTTCCTCCCTGCAGCTCTCCTCCGCCTATGGTGCCTATTTCTTCTCTCTTCTCTCATTTTGTTGGAATTTGAATCTCTGTCAAAACGATTAGTCGTTGCAGTTTACTCTTTGCCCTTCTCTCAACCATTTTGTTGTTGCTTTGGCTTTTGCTCATTCTGTTTGATTTGTCGCTTTTTCTGCCCATTACCACCGCCTCCACTCCCAGGGTTGTGCCCCTGCAACCCACTCGCTTTGGGTCTCTAACCCACTGCAGAAGCGAGTCAATAGAAATTTGATACTTCTCTCCAAGGAGAGGAGAGGCGACAAACACACGCACACAGAGATACATGCATGCATAAGTGTTTCAGATACTTCACAAGACACGGCTGGATCGGATCCATGGCCCAGGGTCTGGGGACGGGACTGGCGACTGGCGACTGACAGCGGTTGTGAATTTAGATGCCGATAAGTAAAATGTATCTGCGGCCAAAGCTAAAATTCGAGGCGCAAAATTCAATGCGAAAGCAACAAAACAACAACTAGCACAATACCAAAAGCGTTGCCAGACAACAACAACAACATAAGCAACAACTACAGATACAACAAAAGCAACAACAACAGCAACAATAATAATAGCTTGCATAAATGGAACCAGTTTTGTGGCCGAGGAACCAAGCAAAAGTCGGAGACTTTAGTTAGCGTCAGCTTTGAGTAAATTTATGCGGCCGCTGCCAGAGGCAGGCAGGGGCTCAGGGGGGCGGAGACAGAGACAGACAGACGGCGGCCTCTGTTTAGACATCCAACTCGAACCAGAGGCCGACTCTCCTCTCCGACAGAGTCTGCGGCGACAGACTCAGACCCAGAGTCGGACCCGAAGCCAGAGTTCCACCCCCCCCTTCCACCACGCTTCGGAGGCCTAACCTGGTCGGACGGTCGCTCGAATGCCGAATGCCCAAAACCGACAGACGACATGTGAATATTAATGCTGTTGCTGGCTTCGGACTCCGAATCCGGGGAATCGCAACGGATCGCAACCGATCGCAGAACGAACCCAGTTCTGGTGACAAAATTTGTAGACTCTGCCGGTTCTTATTCCGCTTCTCCTTTTCGTGCGCGCAACTCCAGACTTTTCGTTTGTGCAAATTGCAAATTGCAAATGAGAACACCAAATGAGAAATGGGAACACTGGAAGAAAAATGATAATGTTTGTTGATCATCATCTGGACCCCTAGACCTGTTCTTAGTATTGCAGGTCAAGCAGATCATTCGACATCAATCAGATTGATGATTATCAGATTATTATTCGAATCTCTGATTTGAAAGATCGAAGATATCCTAAGAAACAATTTCCAGCTGTCTATACATATCATTATTACAGTTTTATCGACTCTCTGATAGATTTTATCAATATCCAATATGATTTTGAGGTTTTTTTTCGGTGCAGAGGAATTGCCGCGGCTGGTGCGTGTTAAGGATCAAACGAGTTCCAAACGAACGCCAGACTCCAGACTCCGATGCCGGAGCCCGAGTCGAAGCCCCGTCCTGACAACTTGATAAAGATTTCATGCCTTTGATTAATATGTTAAGTGTCTCTCCCCAGAAAAGCAAACGGCCAAACGGGATTTGCCGGCAAACACCAAACGCCAAAGGCAACAAAAAACTAACCAAAAAAAAAAAAAACAGAGAAGGAAAAGCAGGAAAAATCAGGAAACACGCACGATACGAAGGTGTCCGGAGTCCAGAACATGACAATAAATCAACTGCAAGTACAGTATGATGCGAGGAGGCAGGACTGCTCCCTGTTTGGCACTCCATGCCTGCTCTAAGGTGAGATGAAAACGAGGCTGGTGATGTCTAGTCGAGGATAAGGAGCCACTCCAATCCACTCCATAAGTTCAGTTGATTAATCAGAACTGACAACGAAAGCATGGACACATCAGGATTGTATATATTTAATTGAAATCACTGTGCCACAAGGGATTTGCCTCGCAATTTACATAAATAAAAGCTATGAAAAGTTAATCTGAAATGATTCAAAAACTTAATTACTCGAGTGCATTTTTCGTCGTATTTCGTTTCGTTCAATCAAGCTCCTCCTAACATATGTAAGTACAACTTTATTTACTCAATTGCTTACAATATTTCATTTTAAAATCATCTTTCAAAATGGTTGTTATCTTCTGAAATAGTGAAATGCTGTCTTTGTCCTTACAGTTCTAAACTCCAGCATTTATAAATAGATTTGCAGTGCAGTAGTGCAGGATAAAGGAAAGTTCTCTATGCATTTCTAGAAATATCAATTAAATGTCAATAAATAGGGACTGATAAATCTATAATAAATTATCAATTTCGCTAGAAGAAGTACTAGCCAAATTATCTCGATCTATAGGCAAGATTTTTAACCTATGAAGAGAAGTGCAAGAAATGTTGTGGATTTGAAATGTTCTGGATCTAAGCACGAGGTTTATTCCCCGCGGGGAATATAGTATGCTCTTCAGAGATATACTCGTGTGAAGGCCATTCTGCAATAAATGTTTAGTTTCAAAGCAAAATAGATTTGATATTTTCCAATCGAATTGCTCCCAAAATTCACAATAAATGTAACCCATACTAAGACTTATAAGTGGATACGAAACTGGAAAAGTTATAGCAGTATTTCAGACACATATAGAGACACATTTGGAAATTGATCAACTGCCGGAAAACGTTATTTTCGAAAGCAATCATTAACCGGCATAATTGTAGCTCAGGGGAATCGCCACTCGGCGGCGGCTAGCACGCCAGAATCCGGGAATATAGTGGGTAAGTATTTCTGTAATATAATCAAAAGTCGAATATAAAAATGGAAATGAAAGGCAAGGAAAGCACTAGAGCCAGTGCCAGTGCCAGCCAAGAGGGTGGAAGGCAGGCTGTGGCAACCACCCCCAAAATGCATCCAGCAAACCGTGCAATAATGTCCTTAACACAAAAAGTCAAAACCAAACAAAGTCTATCCATGTATGGGTGTATATGCTAGTGTGTGTTTGTGCCTGTGTGTGGTGTGTGTGTGTGGGTGGGTGTGTGGTTGAGAGCGGAGAACCAGAGAGAATGAATGCCTGAAGCGGAGGCAAGCAAACGAGCGTAAAGCACGCGTCGAAAAGTTCCGCACCCAAGCCCCCTGTACGACCACACAGAAAACCAGCACAGCACACAGATACACACATATGCATATACATATGTATGTATATGTATTTTGTTGTATGGACACAAGCACACACATACACACACAAAGGATAGCAAGAAGAAGAACAGGAACAAGGACAGCAACGAGGACAGCAGCCCATCAAAGAGAAGAAAAAGTTTTTGCTGCTCTAACTTTCTGTCCTCTGCCGTCGCCTCTGCCTCTGCCTCTGTCGCTGCCTTTCTGCCCTGCCCTTCCCACCCATTTCCCTCCGCCGCTCTGCTCTCCTGGGCAAATATTTAATTTTTATAAAGCCTTCTTGCGCTCCACCTCTCCCTCTCTACCACGTACTCTCGGTGTGTGCCTGCGCTTGTGTGCGGGTTAGAAATTTTCTCTGGGCTTTAAAAATATTAAAGGATAAACGACAAGCGCACATAAAATGTAAGCTTTATGACACTGAACAGGATATCCCACAGCTTAGCTGGGGGGATGGCAAGCAAGGACATTCGGGGCCTCTCCTCTCCTGCCCTAAACCTTAATTTATTATGGAAACTTTATAAATAAGTGAGAATGAACACAAATAGGTTTCTTCATTAAATGCGTGACAAGACAAGAGCTTTCCGTGTGTCGTGCCTCCTGGAGGAGGAACACCGCTCTACCCTGGTGTGGCCGTATAACGGCAACAGGACATTGTGTCATGGGCTAGTGTCATGGGGGGTGGGTGTTACCAGAGTACGGGATTATTTGGATATGGTAATGATATATCTGTAGAAAGTGTGGAATAAGTACTGATGCGAAAGAAGAATAAATTCCATTAGGACCTGCCAAAAACCTCCAAAAAGTATTAAACAATCTGGAACCCCTCCAAATACCCCCCCGTCGAAAGTCCGACCAAAGTTCCCATCAAAACCAATCCAAATGGAAAAAGGTTGCTCAGCTCTTTGGCAACTCTGGTCACCCTAATCCAGAGCATACAAAATGGAGTTGCCTCTCGCCTCTGTGTCGGCCTCATCGCTGCTGTGTGCGGCAAGGCACGCCACGGCACTCATTCATTCGTATTCGTAGAGCAGCGCACAAAATCCCAAAAATAAAGGTAAAAGAACAGAAGGACGAGAAAGAGGAAAGGAACGGAACGAAGCGGAAAAGGCAATTTCGAAAAATGCTAAAAGGGCCCGAGGACAACAACGAAAACGACAGCAGCAGCAAGGACGAGGACGAGGTTGAGGCCGAACCCCGCCACGAACGGCGGAAACATGTTCAATTATCAGAATGGTTTTTGTTGTTGCTTCTACCCCGATGGAAGGCGGACGAAGCCGCAATCATAGTATGGTCCCAAAGAGATAGAGAAATAGAGAGCTACAAAGAGAGAGAGACAGAGAGAGAGAGGCACAGCCCCATGGTCCTGATGGTCCTCCTAGACCAAATGGTTCGGGGTTAAGTTAAATTCATGCAATGCGGTCTCGTCCTCGTCCTGTGCCCTCTGTCTCTCAAGCACCCCTTTCACAGAGCGGGGAAGTTAGTGTGGATTGACGGAGCGCTGCGTGGTACGGCGGGGAGGTGGGGAGGTGGCGAGGACTGTGTGCAACATATGGAATTGGCGTGTCGAGTGTGACGAGGTCGTCGGTCGTCATCCTGCTGCTACTGTTGTTTGGGTGCTCCTGCCCCCAGAAGTGGGCTGAGTGCGAGCACACACAGATATCCCCAGAGGTAGCGAGAGAGCGAGGGAGAGAGATAGAGAGAGTTATGCACACATACTCGTAAAACACTCAACACGGCAGCTCAACCCACACACCCGCAACATGGGGCAAGCCTGCATGGAGCACACGTCACTCGTGTGCTCTAAAGCGCCCCTGGGAATTTGCCAGATATACTCGTAATTTATTTTAAATCTCGCCCGCTTCGCTCGCTTTAAATGTAAATCATTTATTTATGCCTATTCCCCGCCATCCATATCCCCCCCTTTCAAAGCTGTGCAAAATGTGGCATCATTTCAGAAAACAGATCTTAATTAGCTGGCGGGGGAGGGGAGAAGGCGCCTAATTGGCAAACGGAAATGGAAATATGCCTGGGCGTCTGGTCAATCTGCAGTCTGTAGACTTAAACGAATTACTTTCTAGTTATTGGATGGATTTCCCCTTGAGGCAAACATCATTTCAATCTGGTTGGGTATCTAAGGGATCTGTGGCATCTCCAAGAGACGATACCCATTGATGAGTGACAAAAGAGACACTAAAAACGAAACAGAATCGATTCAATTCGGGACAGAGTCTGTCAGAGGAACCTGTGGGCAGGATATACAGTGCCAAGGCCCGAGTTATATAAGCCCATTAAAGAAGATTTGACTTTGCCAGCAGTCGAGGGAGATCCGGCTCCAGTTGTCACATTTTATCTAATCCGGAATACCCCTCAATGGGTTACGGGCCTGTTGCCAGTGCTCTTGAATCGACCCAGCAGGTTGCCAGGGGTGGCCCCTCCCCCTCCCCCCCTCTCCCCGAGCAATTGACATTTAACGTTGGCTCTGACCCTGCCCTGCCACCCGTTTTCCATTCATTTTTTTCGTTGTTGTCGGTGGTGCAATTAACCGCAAAAGGTTTCCTTTTGTCGCTCGTCCGTCCATTGTCCTCGAACCCCCGAACGGACACCGACCAAGAAATATATGGTTCTCGCTCCTGCTGTCGGTCTAGGGCCGTAGGACGTAGAACGTAGACCGTAAACCGTAGACCGTAGTGCTTTAAGTCATGAAATAATAATAGACCTCTCTGCCACGGCATAACTTTAATGGCAGAGTTATTAGCTTTTGTCCCTGGCCCTGGAGTGTCCCGGCCTGGCCATCGATTTAATTGTTATTGTCCTTCCGATGACACAACCAGCATACTGCTATTTTTTGTGTGTTTATATTCAAAGAGATACCAGGTGGAAAAACAATGTGTCGCAATCAGCATTCACATATGTGTCTAAGCTTTCCCATTCTTGTGGAAACTAAAGGTCTAGCGATGTGTTAAGAGCTAATACTTCTGGAATAAATCTTTTCACAATCCTAAAGAATGGGCTCTTTTCTTGAATTTATATAAAAGAAAAATATGAATGCCACAATTTCACTTTCATTCAATCAAATGTCAAGTTTACAGCCACAGCCAAAGGCGGAAACATGCCATTTCCTGCAGTTATCCATTAACTTAGGTGTGCAGTTATATCCGACAGGAAGCTGACGAGGCTATGCAAGGACGAAATAGCAGATGAACGGTGGTGTGGGGGCGCTGCTAAACAAGTATAAATCTTCCCTAAACATTCCTTTGGCAAGTTTCTGTCCCATGTTTATAGACTCTGTAAAAGCTTAATGAAACTCTACCGGCAACCAGTTAATCCTGTATTGACATATTTCATAAAATACAGTTCATTCGGGAATTCATTCCAAACAAGTTCGTTTCGATCATCACAAGTCCGGAATTTCGCACAAAATGCCTCAAAATTTAGCTCAATTAACTTGCGATTCCACGACTGCAGCGGATGCCAATTCGGGAACGCTTTCGATGCCATTTCCCCCCATCTGGCGTCCATCTCGATTGCCAAGTTCGTACATAAGTAGTTCTCGAGGAAATAAACTTTTCCCGGCCCCGGCCCTGTCGCATATTTGAATCAATTGCAAGGCAAGTGCGGCGTGTGCACAGAGAGCGTGTGGGGCATGGCCAACATTACCTAATCAGACTTTCAGTACTTAGTGCTCCACGTGCATGTATCTCTGTCTCTGTCCCTGTCTGGGGAGGTGCGGGGTGGTGGGATCAGCCGGCAATCAATAATTCGAAATAATGCGAAATGCATTAGTGGGCTGGAGGGGGCGGGGAATGCAGAACGGGGAGGCCAGTGCGCCATAAATTGAAAACTGTAAACTGAATGCAAAAATGCAAAGTCGTAAAGCGAAAAGAAAGTCATAAATTAAATAATTAATGCAATAAAATTTTATAAATATTGCAAATGTGTGTGTTTTTGTTGCACCCAGCGTGAGGTGGCAGTGCCCGGCGGCAGCAACCAGTTTATGGCAGCCGCACACAGATACTCAGATATACAGACATACAGATACAGATACAGATACGAATCGAACAGAATGCCGAGTGCAGGGAACAACAGCAACAAACAGCACGGCACGGGACAAATGAATGCAAAAGGCCTTCGGTTTATTTGCAAGTACAACAGCCGCAACAACAACAACAACAGCCGCAACAACAGCGAAATTGAAATCGAAATGCAAATTAAAACGATCAATAAAAATGCGAATATGTCAATAAAAGTCAAATGCAAATTTGCTTCATGTTTCGAATGCAGCCGAAAAACGCCAGAACAGAAATCAAGGGCCTGAAGGAACTGAAACAAAATGAAATGAGATCAAATGGGATCACTTCGGGCTGAAACGATATTTAAAATGGCTGGAAATGGGATGGCAGGTCAAGTAGGGTTAAGCAACCCCATGCCCCTTACGAAACTAAACATTTAACCTGTCTTAATCATCATTGAAGCTCCTAAAACAACCCAATCTTAGCTGTCAATAGTCCATAAAATCATTTAAAAATGCTTCACAATTTGTTCATTTATTTTAAATTCAAATTTTGTTTGATTTTGATCCACAAAAAAATGCCAAATATTACTAACAATTAAAATGTAATCTTCTTTTTCCCATAAGTACACCTTATGACGAACACCTTAATATTGATGGACCCTTTTTGGCTTTCCCTATGCCAAAGTCCACGGACGGAAAGAATTCTTTTCATCAAAAGGGGAAACTATGCTTTCTCTGGTTTCCATTTCTGCTTCTATACGATTTTATTGTCTATTCTATTTCATATTCCCGGACTGCAAGCATCTCTCAGCCGAACAAAAAATGAGGATGTCTCCCTGGGGACAAATGTGCGAATAGATTCCATTAGGTAAGAATAAGGTAAGGCTTGGATGAACAGACGATCTAGAACAGAAGATAGACACACTTTTTTTTACATATAATAAAATGGGAAACGACTCGTTTTCTGATTGCTTTCAAGGGACTTTTCTTGAATTTATAAAAAAGAAAAATCGAAATGCTATAATTTCACTTTCTTTCAATCAAATGTCAAGTTTACAGCCACAGCAAAAGACGGAAACATGCAATTTCCAGCAGTTATCCATTAACTTGGGTGTGGAGATGCATCCGTCGTGCCCGACAGGAAGCTGACGAGGCTATGTAAGGACGAATAGTTAAAGAAATTTGAAATGAACAAATGCCTTTAACATTCCTTTGGAAAGTTTCTGTTCCATGTTTAGAGACACCTAATGAAACTCTACTGGCAACCAGTTAATCCCGTATTGACTTATTTCATAAAATACAGCTCATTCGGGAATTCATTCCAAGCAGTTTTGTTTCCATCTTTACAACTCCAGAATGCCTCAAAATTTAGCTCAATTAACTTGCAATTCCACAACTGCAGCGGATGGGAAGTCTGCCAGTTCTGGAACGCTTTCGATGCCATTTCCCCCACATATACTAAAATATGTGACAAATTGTATGCTTATTGCATGAATAAAAATGTGAATATCAGTAGGGAACGCCTACATATGCTTTTGCCTTTTTCCAGTAACAGTCTATATAGAATACTTGTCATCTGAAAGGTCGTTTAGCTGTCCTCTCACTGCACGATGGAAGGAAAAACAAAGATGGCTGTGCCTTTTCAGTTTTACCAGCATCTGATGACATCAGCAGAATCATCCTTCCTTCCTTCATCCGCTAAACTTTTTACGTAGCTTCTTGTCGTTCGAGTGGTGTTCATCGTGTTTGGTAAATACTTGCTGGAATTATTCATAAGTGCCTGGGCACCGAAGCGATTGAGGATCTGAAGAAGGCGGGCCTTAAAGAATGCTTTAAGCCCCCACATTCAAGGGCCGGGTGATATGCGGCTGAAGTGCATATCTCGATTCCAGGTGGATATCGATTGCAGGCAGCCAGACCATGACCCAGCCCTGATGTGCTTCCGGCACCTGTCCATCAAAGAGCAAGTCACAACAGAAGCCCGAGACCATTCTCCGGAGATTACAAGCTACGTTCCGCCGAATGGTGAAGCTGGATGGGAAATCACTGGAGCAACGGATTTGAGTCGAAGTCGATCGAAGGTCACAGCATGCCACAGTGTCAATCTACGAGTACCATAGCACTGGTATTCACTGTATCGAGGCTTCTACGCCTAAGACAAGGTAGGTACACTCTGCCAGCCCCTCCTATGAACTGCGCATCTGAACGGGGGCATCTGCATTCGCAACGAGACTATCTTTTTCACGCACAGATGTATTGAGCAGATTCTTATGGGTCTAACCGGAGGGCATAGCTTCCGTATTACCCACTGTAGCACTTCGGCAGCAGACGCTGCCACTCCGGGAGACGGGGCCAGTAAAAGCCAAATGGCTCTGGCCTTGGGCGGGTAGTGTGTAGTAGTCGGGTAGTCGTATGTGTCGGGAGGAGAGTTCGAGAAATTCTTCAAGGAAAACCAGAAACCAAGCAAACAAGCAAGAAGGATCAGCACTAGGACATCTATAGCCCCAAACTGAATCACGTGTAGAGCTTCGACCTGACCAAACGATGACCACCAAAAATATATATAGAATCAAGGGACAAGGAACGAGGGACGCGGCCTCGTGTCTGGCGCCGTACGGCTCGGTTCCCCGTCCGCAAAAGAGGAATTTCAATGAGGCTGCAGTTGCATTTTGTGGGTATTTTTGTGTTGGGCTCTTTTTTCTTATGTGCCGTATGCGACGATGTGTATCTGCCGGTGTCTGCCCGGCTACCCCCATGGGTGTTAAAAATCGGGGAGCGAATAAATTGTCGTGCACACACACACACACACAGGCACACACATGCAGGCAGGCAGCGTAGCGCCCACTTAGCGGAGATACAGATACATGAGATACCCAGATACATGCAGCGATACGTCTGGGCCAGGCCAAGGAGAGAGCTGATGCCGCAGCCGCAGCCAAAGACAGAGACAGAGAGAGAGAGAGAGAGAGAGCCAGCAATCATCATCATTAGCAATTGGCGATGTGGCAGTCCAACGTCTTGGCGTAGGCAGCGCTGCAAATGGGGCAACGACGTCGGCAGCGACAGCGACAGCGACACGAAGCGTACGCCGCGTCGTTGCTAATTAAAAAATGCTCGCCACAAAATAAAACTTAATTGCGATTTCATTCGAGATACGAGGGAGACGATGCCACAGAGAGTGGGGGCCAGCGAGCGCCGTTGCCGGGCATTGGTGCAGCAATTGGGCAAGGATGCGGCACACGCGTCGTATGAGCGACAATTGCAAATACAACAACGTTGACAAACAGAAGAGAGACGAGACGACCGCGAGCCAGGAGAAATAACCAGAAGAAGGAGAGAGAGGAAGGGAAAACCGAAAGCGGACAAAAAAAGTTGCTGCCGCTGTTCCTGCCTCAAAGTTGCACTTTAAACAGGTTCAGCTTGCTGCTGCCTCTTCTGGTTGCAGTTGGCCAGCAGCACCCAGAGTGGCGCGGTGGCAAGGTAAAGCCGACTGGGAGCCCGAGCTTGCACTTAATAAAGATTGATTTACACACATTGCGGTCTGCCGGTGGGGAGCCGCAGTCACAGCCGCAGTCGCCGCCACTGGATGGAGCCCGGTCGTCCAGTAATGCGCAAAGTTATTGCAAATGAAGCTCACTCGCTCTCTGATTATTGAGTGCGGGGAAAAGGGCAACCGAGAGAGAGAGAGCGAGCTGAAGATTGGAAAGCTAAGCAGAGGAGAACAGAGATAGAGCTGCTGTTACACGAAACGTTTTCTGCCGACGCTATTTCAGTGCACGAGCCGACCGAACGGGTTCGGGTTCAACGGTGCAAGACGTATCGTGCAAGAGCAAACAGAAAAGTGGAGAGTGGCGAGAGGAGAGACTAGAGACGGGAGAGAGAGCGCTAAAAAGTGCAGGCCAAAGCAATGCAGAGCAAATCCCAGCTCAGCTTAAAAGCCGTACCCCCTCCGCGCGGGGGAATGAATTCGGAGACACAATGCATTGATGTTCGTGCCCGCCGCCGCGAGTCGCCTCGCTTCCCATAGCGTTGCCTGCCTCCAATCAAACTGACGCCGGCAGTGCTGCCGCCGATGCTGGCGCTGTTGCCATTTATGGCCTTGATTTATGTATCGCAGCTACTGGATCTCTAATGCGAACACGGACACAGATACAGATGCACACACACATACACATTCCGAATTTATTTTGCAATTTATTTCATTTCCTTGGCTTTTCGGCAGGAGGCAGTGGCAGTGGCAGTGTCCAAAGACGAAGTGGAGTCGCAGACTGGGCAAGAACGTCAAGAGGCAGGATGCATGGATCTCAAGATTCGCTCTGCTGCATTGTCAGTGCCTGTATCTGAATCCGTGTGTATCTGTGTGAGTGCGTTTCCATTGAATTCAAGCCTCTGACGGCAATTCAGAACCGAAAAGGCACGAGTAGAACATAAAGACCCTAACGTTACACACACATAAAATCCAAACATACCTTAAAAAAGATTTCAAATTATACTCAAGAATCGAAACTGGGAACAACTGCACAAATATTGCGTAAATCTGCCCGTGTAAGGGTCCCCGCTTGTGGTCATACGAGTGTCTCAACGGATTAGATTGGCACATCGTTAGCCGCCGTTTACCAACCCCAAAACAGACCTGCCGTGCTGCCATATCCTCCCAGCGAGAACAACCCCCGAAAGGCCGTATCTTGCCGTCTCGTAATAATACCCGTACACAAAAAAAAAACCAACCAAGTCGAGGACTTCTCCTCGGAAGAGGACAAAACAAATCCAATTTGAGAGTTAAGATGCTAGATATCGGACCAAGAGCCCACCAGCAATCGTCTCCAGGTGTCGCCATTGTTGTTCAGCTATGAATAGCCACAGAAGGAATCCACTGTGCTTGAGTTCTGTGCTGAAAGGAAATATCAGTTTTTTAATCAATGTACATTTGGCGGCCAATTCAGTATTTATTAGCTCTTTAAAGTATAACCTATAAAAAAGTTCCAAACTTACGGATAATCCTTATGAGTGTATTGAAATCTTTAGACGCACAGCAAAGAAATCTCGTGTCCCGGTGTTTATGGTTAATCTCCCAAACGACTCGATAAATATTTATAAAATTTCGTAAGGTGCCTTTCACCACCATTTTTTAATTGGGATGAAGAATACTTTCCTCAATTTCAGTGGTGTTTCTGTTACGTTTTTTGTGACTTTGAAAGGTTTGCATACAGAGAAAATAGCAGACCAGGCCAACAAAGTACATCAAACATTTACATGCACTTCGCTTCTTCGTCTCTCATTTGATTACGAGCCAAATATTGAATATTCCGATCATCCGAAAGTGCTGATTTGTGCTATAAACAAAGCAAGTCCCGATTGTTAGGTGCTCAAATTCGAAAATGAGTCAGATGGTATGTGTTGCTCATCAGAAAAAGTGCAACTACCAGAAATTACTTGCTCATCGGTAGGGATCCAATTTGAATCCTATTCCTGAAGTCCATTATCATATTTATTTCATGGTTCCAAATGACATCGTCTGTCATAATACTGCCACAAATGGTTTGCCGGGTCAGCTAGTTTTTTTTATACAAATTTGTATATTTGTATTGTATATTTACTTAAAAAATGTATACATTGGTATGTAAACATTTTTTTCCCACAAATATGGATTTCACTTACATTTTACGTTTAAATGCAAGTGAATTCTATTTAATTTAAATATGGGTGTGTTTTTATTTTTGCTATGCCATTTTTCCCAGAGTGTACATTGAAAATTAATGATTTTTCTCGACACAATACATGCATAACCAAAAAAACCAAAATTTTCATCGTTTTCGTGGAATTTGTATTACCTTTAATTGAACTCTTCAGAATATTTAGCACACTAACAGACTAGCAGACAATTGCCCAATTGAGAATGTTGAAATAATTTACAATAATCAAGCTATCACTGTTTTAATAAGTTATCGACTTGGATTGTTTAAATATGCTAGTTTTGTATGTTATACCTCGTAAATATCCAAAGTTTTCGCGAAATTTAAACCCAATTACTGAGAACTACAAAAGCACTCTAACTTGTGGCCACACAAATCGAGTTTACTTAGTGCTCGACGATCAAGCAAACTTAGTTTATTGTTAGTTAGCTGAAACCCCTGGCAGCCTTTCGCACCTCGGGCTAAATCCACACACAAACAAGCCTAATGAGGTCCGAAGTAGGGTAAAGCTGAATTTGTTAATTTTGTTGTTTTTTTGTTATTTTTTGGCAAATGTAAATGGGTTCCGGGCCTCCGTCTCGTCGACGACAGATCCGATCCGATGGAAGCGGCGGCAAACATTTGTGCACATATTTGCCTATTTTAAAGCGTCTCGTTTATCGTATGAAAAAAATTTAAATGGAAATTAAGTTGGCAAACCTTGAAATGCTCTCGGCCCGTAGCTGAACCCGAACCCGAACCTGAACCAACTACTTTCCACTTCAACCTGTTCAAAGACGACGGCTCAGGTATGTACATAAAAACGTATGTACATATGTACAAGTACATACATATGTATAGCTATAGTAGATTCTTCAGATTGCAGACAAACAGAAATTGCTTTGGAACATTTCTGCCATCTCATGGAATTTAACACGCACCGAACAAAGAAGTTTTCTACTCTCTAGACAGGCAGGCCACGCCGCAAAAACCCCAGACTTCAAACAGAACGAACGGCCCGGACGGACGGACGGACATCGGAAAACATTGCATCGCCAAAGCTGTTACTAAATAACATCGCAAAGCTAGCCACAACATAAAGAAGAGAAGGCCAAAAATGATGGAAACGCCAAAATACAATAAAGGGAGAGGAAAACGAAGACAAATTTATTTACGCAATATTTATAAGTAAATACATACAGTGGCGGGGAAAATTATAGTAGTTCGGGCATGTTTTCACAACATTCATTCATAATATATTATTGTTAGAACTTAGACTTCTATTGGTGCGAATTGTACGATTAATGCTATGGATATTAAAGTTCTATAATGTTGTACTTTATAATGGTGTAAATTCCGAAATTTTAACTAGGTATAGTTCGAATTATGAAAGCTCAACCCTAATATTTATTTCTAAATCTTTTAGGGAACTGTGGGTACCGACTACAAATAAAAAGGGGATAGATATACATACAATGTACATACATACATATGTACAGAGATAGTTTCTATTCATTCGAGATAATAAAACAAATAAATACATATGGAAATATTGTTTCAAGCATTTAATACAGATCGTAGACACTAATCTCTTGCCCACTACTGTTGCTAGCATTCTAGCATTCACACATGTATGAACATATTACATACTCGTACCTCCAGTGTAAATAAGTTTTTCTACGGCTGTGTTTTTATTGCATGGCACAGCTTAAAGTCTAAAAACAAAACAGAAACAACAACAACAACAGCAATGCGAGTGTGAAGTGCCAGAAAAAGCGAGAGGGAGACCGCAAAAAAGTTTCTTATCTTGAGTTGAGTGCTGTGCCGAAAGCAAGGCAAAAGCTTGGACGTCGGCGGCGTTGGCGTTGACGTCGGCGTCGGATGAACCCGAGCGCTAAGTCGCCAACTAGACGACGCGACATATCACGGACATCCATCGACAGAAATGTTCTGCCTTCTTGGCGGGGCTTGGATCGCAGCAGCTTCGAATCCTGTCGAGTGCGTCTCCAAGTGTGAGCATCGTTGCTTTTTTATGCTTCTTTAGTTTTTTTCCTTTTTTCTCTTCCCTTTTCCACATTTGAGCCCACCCACAAGTGTGTCCGTCCGTCCGGCTTACCTGTCGTCGTCATCGTTAAAATGAATACATAAGTGAATGAATGGGCGAGGGCGAGCCGTGTGCATTCGTTCTACTTTATGTTTTGTTGTTGCTTTTCTTTGATGACTTTGTTGGCCGTGTATTTACGTGTGTGTGTGTGTGTGTGTCTTACCTGCGGGTCCTCCACACAAAGGTATGAATGTGGCATGAACGGCGGGCGGTGGCGTTTTTATTTTTATGGCCTGATATCTCTGCCGCTGTCCAGAGCAAGCCATTAACACACAGCAGCACCAATAACAGCAACAACATGTGGCAGAAGAAGGCTATATCTTTGTGGTAAGGTCTCGGGGCCAGAAGTTGAGCTTGATTTTGGGAAGCGGCGAGACGAGCGTCGCTAGTCGGGTCGGATCGGGTCGGGCATCGTCAATGTGCCCGACGCCATTTTATATCGGAAAAGGTCGCTGTGGCACGGCCGCGGTTCTGTCATAGGGGGTCGCCGGGGCGACACTCAAAGTTTGTGGCACTCCGAATGTGTGTGGACGGCGGGTGGGGTGTTTGTGTGATGAAACGTGCCGATTGCCTCGCCTAACGATTTCTGTAGCATAGGAATGGCCTAATGCATATCTAAGCAAATTATGGCAATTGTCGGCAAAGGTGTTGGGGAATACACACGGCACTCCGACACTCCGGCACTCCGGCAGCTCGACGCTTGCGGTAGCAAATTAAGAGATATTCAATCCACATTAGGCACAAATTATTATGCAAAGTGTTATCTTTATGGCTTTTGTAGGTTTTATATACATAGCTCTGACAGTTTCTGCGTTGAAATGCCTTATCAAAGTTTCGTTGAAAATTTAAAAGTTCACGGGAATTTCCTCAGAAATTTGCTCTCTACAGATTAGAAATACGAAAAAATCATTTACAATTTTTTTACTGAAACAAAGACTGTACAAATTATACAAAAACCAAGCATAATCTCATCAACGTAGTCATTTTTAAAGATCAATAACAATATTTTGATTAGATAGTCGGTGCTAATGAAAAACAAAGGAAGTTAGATCATAAAATCGTCAGAATACGTTGTCAAAGGGGTAGCTTGTAGCTTATCCAGAAAAGGCTCTGCTGTACAGTTTATGGTAGGTAGGCTTCCAATATATTTCCATATTCGATTTCGATTCACAGGCAATTTATAGGCCTGTTTAGCCTTCGAATTCGTTGCGTTATTCATTCGAGTCAATGACTGTAATGAGCACACAGAGCCATCCACAGATACACTCGGACACACACCCATACAATCGATGCCTTATTCATCCGTCCGTGCTTATAAGGGGCTAAAAAAAACACACTTTGAAGGCCTCTTTCCGTGCATCTCGTCGAGCTGAATATCAATTTGCCGAGACTTTTTATGGATATTCTGGCTGTCGCCAAAGTTGATGCTTTCGGTTTCTATATTTGTCATAACCCAAGAGTTATGGGGCCATAAAAGACGTCTCAAAATGGCCGCAGCCTGTTGTCATATACGTTTTTACTTTATTGCGCTCAATGTTGCAGCCTGCGAGGAGCCAATATACCGCTGGGGCCAATAAAAATGGAGCCTGCAGTGCCAACTACAAATATATGGGTTTATAGTAGCAATATAGTGTCCATATATTTATGGATTGATTGCAGAGTTCTTGATTACAGATAATATGGGATATCTACGATATCGGATAACGCTAATGTGAATCAACAGAATTTGTATGCAAGTGTAAATCTACAGTAAGCCCAAAAGTACAGTCGTGTTAGCAGTTACGCAGGCAACAAAAGATCTGTTAACAACAAGCTTTTAAAAGAGAATGTAGAATGAAGAAATAAATATTGCAAGTGTAAATTGTAGTACTAATTATAATAGTATAGTACCAATTAGTAGCAATTAAGCGGCAATTAGAATGTAGAATATAGCAATAAAATATTTGTAGAAGAGGTACAGCCTTGTTCGGCATAAATATCCTTGGGAATAACTAGAAATATGCGTCTCACTCAAGTGGCACAACCCATAAAACGAAGTTATAACGTATACTAGTTATTTGTTTTGCTTATAGGATTTCCAAAGAACAGATTTACCGAAAATATCCTGCAATTGAACTCTCTAAAGCAACACTTTACATCTCTTGGATAGGATTTACTTTTAAAGAGTTCTTTATGCAAACATATGTCAAAAATCTAAGCTTATAGAGGAACAACTTTACGAACTTTGAACTGTCGAACCGGCAAATATGTTACATCAAACAAGAAAACTTTCACCCAAGTTAAAACTTTTCAAATCACGGCGAAAAAAGTCGCCCACAGCACACAGCGGATGTGGGCATTTATTAAACCGTAGGAGAATCATTGGTAAACAAGGTTTTAGTTTCGCTTAAACTACATTTAGAGAGTAGAAAAATCAATTTCCGTATCATTTCTAAAGCGAACAAATCGAATGCATTATTGAAATGCCCGCACTCGGGCGCCACAAGTGGAAGATCATGGTATGGTGGTTAGAGCTTCTCTGAATGCCAATCAAATTACGGAGGACGTCGTACACGTACAGCATGCGGCAGGATGCAGGAGGTTCTACGTGCACGAGGCGGCCACATCAAATGGCTGTCATGCGGGGACTTTCATTGCATGCCACATGCAGCATGTGCCGCCATTTTCATATCAGTCAGTGGCAGTGGCGGTGCCTCCACTTTTTCTGTGGCTCGCTTGGCTTTCAGCGATGTGAAAGGGCCATCAAGAAGCTGGGAAGCACTTGTAATTAAGCACCAGCCAAACCCTAATTGCGTTAACACTTTCGGTTAATTTGAATTTATGAAATGCTCTTCAAACGGTGAATAATGAAAAGCTTGCCGCAAAGTTTATCCAAATGCCAACGGCGGAGCGGACAGAGAAAAAATAAACTCCGAAAGGGCAAAGGAAACTTTACGAATATAATTAAAACGATTTTCCATGAAATTTAAAATGAAATTTCGCAGCGCAAAAAGTTGCCAACAAAAGGAGGTGGACGGAGCAGGGGAGAGAAGCGAAAAAATAAATGAAATGCCAAATAAAGCGAGGCAGTTGGTTGATTACACACACACACACACACACCTCGAACGGGTACACAAGTTTGAACGTTGGCAAAATTCAGAAGAGAAGAGCAAGAAACAGCCAACGAACGGAGCATTGAAAAAAGCTAGGAAATTGCAAAAGCCTGGGGGGAGAGCGGGCAGCGAATGGTTATGAAGAGAGAGCGCTCGCTCGTCGAGTAAAGAGGGCGGTGGAGGTGGAGAGAGAGAGAGAGAGAGCGAACAAGCAAAAGAAAGAGAACAGTGGGCTGTGGGCTGGGTGTGTGTGTGCTTTGAAGAAGGGCGGAAGCAGTGGGGAGGAGGCAAGCAAAAGTTTTGCTACTGCTGACGTTGCTACGTTTATGCGTTGATTTTGCTTGCGATAAGTAAATCACGAAAATTAGTGCGCGAAGAGAAAGGCTGATATGTCTATTTCACTCAGCCACTCAGCTAATGTGTTCGATATCAAGTTCGATATCGAGTTAATACGAACGTGTAAACATGCCAGTTTGCTGGGCAAAGGACTGAGCTGAGCAACGCTGCTGGGAGAATCAAACGAAGCAGCAAAAACACTGCTCACTGATGAATGGCAGCTTGGAGCCCGGGGAATGTCTGAGGGGGCCAGAGTGGGTGGACAGAATTATCGCCCAAACAGCAAACAGCAGCAGCAATAAAGCAGCGGCAAAGGGAACGTCGACAGCAAACAGCAACAAAGCGACACATGACAAATGGCGCACTAGACGGACGACGCTGGCACTGAACAAAATAAAATGTCTGTACATGTGAGAGCGTGTCTCTCTCACTCTCTTTCGTCTCTCGCCTCTCTGCTCCTATACTCTATGCAAGCGCAAACCTTGAGCTGGCTGTGAAAATTCAAATAAAAGCGAAAAGAAGCTGAAAAAGCGGTGCTCCATTTTTGGCGCGCACTACAATTTAAAATTGCTGTCAGCCAGTCAGTCATGCAACGAAACGAAATGAAATACATACGCCAGCCCCAGCAGCAGCCCCATCAGCAGCCCCAGCAGCAGCGGAGCAGTGGGGCAGGCAAAAGCAGCAGCAACATTCAATTTGTTCATACGAATTTATCGCTTGTCCGAGACGCTCTGGAATTTCGACCGACACCGAAAAGCGAAAAGCTTTTGTTGTTGTGTGGAAGCGCCAAATGAATGTGGATCCTATGAGATATTTTCGATAAAAAAAAAATACTACAAAATTATAATAATAAAAAATACAGCAGCAGCAAAGCCATAAATATTTATCACATTAATTTATGCCTCATCGATGAAAGAGGGTTGCGGCTGCGGCGGTTGTTAGGGGTTGGGAAAATGCAAAATGGAGATGTGAGATGGATATTTTAACAGCAAAATAATTTAGAACCACAGACCGTAATTTTTTAAATAAATAGCCAATCTGATATAGGGCTCCATTATGATAGTACGAGGTGGTAAACGGTTCCTTTTACGATGAAATATTGAGGGGTCACCAAATAAAATTGGGTAAGAAGCATCAGTGGGAAAGTTGGTAGATTATCCAGCTTTTAGTTCGGAGATACATACGTATCGTATTTTTCACAAAAATGTAAGGCCTGATAAGGGGACAAAGTTGTAGGGACTTTTTCAGATCACTTATCGGAAGATACGACCTCTTTGATCTCATTGATCCATACATATAATGCCTCGCCTTTCTCTCCTTTGAAACTCTTTTCCCATTGAGAAAAGGTAGTAGTAGTAGTAGATCAAAAATTTGATCTGCTTTATTTGTAAAATATACCATCAAACACAGTCTACGAAGCTATGTTCTCGTGTCTTTAAACTTGAAGTCTGTGTATCCGAATAAAATAAAATATTTAATGTTTTTTTATATGTATTAGGTGTGCAACAGAGCAGGGAATATAGAGCTTTTAAATGAAGTGAAGCGAACAGAAATCTTTGGTAAATTCCTGAAAATTATCCTTAATATTTTAATCGAGCAAGGAAACAGAAACAGTTGAACTATGGAGATGAAGCTTCTTCCAGCTCTAAATGGCAATAGTTCTCACATTGACTACCTTCATTTTGAATTCTGAAAATTATTAATAAATATTTAAATATAGGAACAAAAGGAAGACGATGTAATCTGGATTTACTAAAATGTTCATGTAATCCCAATGGAATCAATAGAATTTATCATGAATGTACTATTGTGGCACGGGCTCTTATTGATTCATAATTGACGGACGTTGCATATTCCCCGAACTGGGGATTTCGAGCTTGCTACAATTGAAAGCAATTTTGAATCAATTAGAAGTGAATTTGAGGAACTCGGATGGTTTGCTTTCAAGCAGCACCGCTGCACCGTTCTGCCGCCACTTGAGCGGATCTGGAGAGCTGCATAAACAGACCTGGGTGCGCACAGATGTGTGTGAGATGTGTGTGTATCCCATTGGAGGTCGGCTGGGTGGAGCAGTCGGTGGCATCCACAAAGGCAAGTCGCAACTTGCTTTTCTCACGCATCGAGCGCCGAACGAACGGCTCGTACTTCACAAATGAGTGCACATAATTTTTGACGAGCTGGAAAGCGGCGGAGCGGCGGAGCACAAGAGGTAATAAAACAGCAATAACAGCTCCCCAAGAAGGCGAACAAAAACCAGAAGACAAAAGAGAAGAGGCACAGACAGAAAAAAGAAAAAGAAACAGAAACACAGAAGAGGCGCACAAAACATAACAAGGCGAGAAGGCTGCCACGGAGGCTATCATCTTCCATTCCAATTTCAATTCCAGCGAAGCGAAATATTTTGAAAAACACGCCAATTGGTCATGTCCCGACCTCGACGGGGCTGCACTCCGTATCGTATCTGTGTGCGAATCAGTCTGAACTTGTGTCTGTATACGTGCATGGGGTGTGTGTGTGCATCTGTGTGCTTATTATTCGATTAACTCGAATCCCCCTGCAGCGGCAATATAACTTTTATTTGAGTTCCGCCTACAGACACGGAACACGGTACACGGTACAGGCCAGGCCCAGCAGACAGACACCGACGGCTAAAACAGCCCAAAACGAAGTTCATCAGAGAATGCAAAGTTCAGCGAAACCGACACAGACACAGATACAGATACAGATGAAACGTAAGCGCCGTAACAGGTGCGCTCACTCTCACACACACACACAAACACAACGAGCCCTGATTGAAGCTGATTCAGAAGTTCGGGGGAGCCGCAACACCTTCTACCTTTGGAACCTCCCCCTCCCCGTACCGCATTGGCAGCACGTTCGCTCCCTCACCTCCATTGGAGATGAGAGCCAGAAGGGAAAAGCTGTGATTTCAGAACTATGGAATATGAAAAGCTTCAAATGAATACTTATAATGAAAGAAATCTAATTTTTAACAAAAATCAGACCAGACAGAGCAGGAGCTCTTACACTGAGAAAATACACTGGGCTATATCGAATTTTGAATGATTCGGCAAGGGAAAGGAATGATTGAACTCTATTGTAACTTGGACAAATTATGTATATATTACTCTGCAGATATCTCCCTTTATCGCATGCCTTATAAGACCTCTATCAACCACTACTATCTTGGACTTAGACCGTATATTTCCATGTTACAGTATTCAAGAAGCTCTTGTTTGAGATAGTAAATCTTATATCGGAAATGGAAGATTCATCTTTGAAGATTCCAAAGTACTTTGATCCTTCATTTGCCGAATATTTCGTAGTGCCTGGTCACACTTGGCCAATGCTCAGCTCTAATCAAAGCCCGGCTGCAGGAGCATCAGTGGCATTCCACCCTCGCGCCCCCACATGCACCACGGCCGCCGCCTTTGGCGTCCAATGGAGCCGCAAAATTGTGGCCTGTCCTACTCGTTCGACTCCCGACACCGACACCGAAACCGACGCCGACTCTGGCACTGGCACTGGCTCTCAGGCTCCTCTGCGCTTCGTTCAAAATGGCAAATTGCCATGCTAGCCATGCACTCCAGGGGAGGGGAGTGCGAGTGCCAGGGTGAGTGGAGGGGGGGGTGCAGAGAGGGGTTGCTTGTGCGGCAACAGCAACATTGTGGAGAGGAGAGGAGAGCAGAGGAGGCAACGACATCGCATCGGTACAGCCGAAATCGAATCGCTTTGCGTGTTTCGCATAACGTTGCGAGCTTCGCCCCTGCGCTGCCCCACACCCCGCCAGCCAACCACTTCCAGTCACGGACACACCTTGGTCGTCCTCTGCCACTGATCCCTCCCTGCACCACAGTCTGCACAGTGACTGCTGCCACCGCTGGCGACGACTCCTGGCCTCGTGTAAATTCCAAAACGTGCCGAGGATTCGCTTGGTTAACGCTCATTTTGTTGTTTTTCTCTTCGTTCGCTCTCTGTCTCTCCCTCTCTTTGTCTCTCCCTCTTTCTGGCCGTCTCTTTCTGGGGCCTGCATTGCCTTGCCTCTTCATTAATTTTAATGGTTATAAAAATAATGCCCTCGGATTCGGATTGCATTCATCTGGGATCAAAGTTGAGACTTGATTTTGTGCTTTTCGCAAATCCCTCTGCACTTATCTGGCTTGCCCCAATCTGTGGAGAGCGCAGATTCGATTTTACCTAGTCTTTTCTTAAAGGCTGCCCTAAGACTAATACTTTCCTAATGGCAATGCCAACAATTTGTTCAACCATCCATCGAGGAACGATGTACACGTACAAAATCAGGGAATCTACAAGGCCTTTCAAGTGTAGGATATTATCTAGGGATTCAAAAATAGAGAATTGTTGTGTTCTATGAGTAGTACATTTTTCCCGAATATAGTGATAAATTTACGGCAGCTTTTTTTTCTCAAGAGAAATCACGACCGCCAGGGGCAATTATTCAGAAATTTGTTTGCTCTCTCCCTCTGATAATTATCAAGACTATAATTACAAATTTTAAATTGCAAATGCTAATGGAATAAAGAATACAAGCACAAATAACAGCAGCATACCTCGTGCACACTCCCGTTCAATTCGAGTTAAATATTTTCAAAATTGTGGGCGTTATCACATGTTTGATAGTGGCTCTTCTAGCATCTGGAAAGTAGGTATGTGGTACGTGGCTGGATTACTTCCGCTGGATAAGAAAATACACATTCAGATGATTGAAAATACTTATCTGGAAATTTGGTTGCCTTAGTTCTTATGGTCTCTGAGAACTAAGCGCTAAGCAGACATGGCTATATCAACTCGACTATTGATTCTGATCAAGAATATATATACTTTAGGGGGTCGGAAACGCTTCCCTCTGGACGTTACACATCCACTTTCCACTTTTAAATGCAGTGTTCCAAAGAACTCAAAGTATTGATCAAATTAATGGCGCCATTGGACACCGAAGAGATCTGGAAAGCTAATGCGACACACGCGACAATGTAGTTCGATTAGCCTGGCCTGCCCACTGTGTGCAAATTGTTTATGCAAACTATTGCATAAGTGCAGTCTATTAGCATTAATAACCTGTCGAGACAAATGACCGGCACGGGCTGCGCAAATTCCAATGGAATTACTTCACTACACCCTGCCAAAGGTTTCGAACACTCGATTAATTAGCATGTCAATATCAGCGACAGCCCCTCAGGCAGGGTTACGTAACGCGCCAGCCACCGACCCTTTGCAAATAGTTTCTGATTGATCAGTCGTTGGTTAGCCGCTACTTCGATTCTTTGAGTTTTCAGAGCACAGATAGATTAAAGATGGTACAATATAAATTATATAAAGATAAAAGCATATATTTCTTGATTGTGGCTTTGTAGACCATCAAATTGGTATTCAAAGATTGTTGGATAGCCACGAGACATATGAATATAACTAAGAGTTGGCTCATTTTGCTGCGATTGGGATTGAGCAGACATTTTAGAACTTTCAAGAAAATCGCAACTGTTAGAGAAACTCTTTTCCTAACTCTCCGTTTAGTGGTGGGATACCCGGTACTCTGATTCTAAGTATCTACACTGAGAGAATAATGGCATACAAAATGGCATAGAAATCACTTTGATTCAAATATAAATTTACTGAGAAGTCTAAATATATTAAATATGTAAGAAAAATATTTCATTTAAATATAAATTAATTAATAATATTTATTTTAAATGTAATATACATATGTATTTTTAGTTTAAATATTTGCATATTAGTGTAGTAAAAGCTTTTCTCTCGGGGTTCAAATTCCACTATTGAAACGAGAAGATATGGAAATGATGGCGGTTCGTATTTCTGATCCAACTATTTAAGGTATCCACCCAACTTTTTCATGATTCCGCCTGTTTGAGCCATCAGAACACGGTCCATTTTGATAGGTTGTATATAAGTAACAATTTTTTTAGGTTTTGGCATTCCTTACCTTAGTGGAAAAACCCCAAAACTGTTTCCAAACAAAAGATTAATTTTTGTTTATTTTGGCGTATATTCAGAGATCCCGAATTAGTCACCAAGGGGAGGACGTTTATCAACCCTTCAAATGGGGCTTAGAATACTGATACACGTTTGATTAATTCGTTTTTAATTACTGGCCACGTAGGTATTCAGGCCAACAATAGAGTTTTGCTAAACAAATGAGATTTTCCATACAATGTTGACTGGCAGTTACATCAGCGGCAGGGGCTGAAGTGGAAAGTAAACAGATAATAAATCATAACCGTTAAGTGTTTTCAATTACCCAATTTACCAATCGCGAATCGCAAAGCGGGGCACGTTCCAACTGTGGCAACAACAAAGGCAGCGGCAACACTAATACTTAAATGCTATTTATCAGCAGAGCGGAGCGCAGGCCTTGCACGGGGTGGTGTTGGTGCTGGTGGCGGTGCGGTGCGGTGGGGTGGGGTGGGGTCTGGCAGGGAGGCAGCACATGCCAAACTGGTGGCCGGATGGGGCAAAGCTTTCGTTCTCTCTCTTTCTAGTAAAAGCAACAGAAATAAAAACAAAAGCCGATAAGTCTGTTTTTGCAACGACAGCAAAAAGTCAAACGCAAACGGCGTCTGCCTTCCTCCTGCCCAACTCTCTCTCTCTCTCTCTCTCTTCCCCCTGAGTCGCCTCTTCGCAGTACGGACTCTACGGATTGATGGGGAGACGTGGCTGTAGCTGTGACTGTGGGTGTGTGCGCAGCAAAGTGCGACATTTTGCTGCTGATTAAGTAGCGTTCGTTTTTAATAAAAGTACGACAAGCAAATAAAACAACAAGTTGCACAAACAGTGATGGCAGCGTGACACGAGCCAGCTTCTCGTGAGTGCTCGCTTTAAGTTCAGGTGGGAAAAATCACAATATGTATCGAGTAGGAGACCTTCTTCGTAAATACTGTGATAAAATAACATTCATTCATTCAAGGTTCAGAATAAGTAATATTTTCCTGAGTTCTTGAAGCTTGGAACTGTTTAGACATCATTAAATTCCAGATTCTATATCATACGATTATAAGAAAGGGCTATAAGGGGTCTAGAGTTATCCCTTGATGAGTAATGAATTCCTTGTGCTAAGACATGGAAACACAGGCCAATTCCGATATATATTCTTACGATATGATAGTTTAATTTCCCGCTACTCCCTTGGGCTCCTGACATGACAGCTTTGTCACGCTGTCATCTCTGGGGCAGAAACACACACTTACCGTTGGATGATATACTATACACATGGCCGCAACGCGCTGGCAGGCCCTGCCACCCACAGAAGCTTCGGAGAGCGGGCGGGCTCGCTCGGCAATCGTTTACTCGGCTTCGTCCTTGTGCACGTCCTCGTGCTGTCACAGCAATCGCCCTTGCAGAAGGTTACGCTGCCGGGCCGCCGCTGGCACGTGGCCCATGCCCCGTTATGTGGCTGCGGCTCTGTGGCTCTGCGGCTTTTGTGGGGGAGTGTGTCGGGGCGAAGGGCATGGACAACGACAACCAGAACGACAATGGGGGTTTGGTTTTAGCGTGCTGCCATATGTTTCCGGCAAGTGTCCGCCCAACTCCTTCTCCTTGGTGCTCCCCTCTTATGCTTGGAGTGGCAGCTCGCTCCTCCCCCTCCCCCTTTGAGGCATGAAAAGCGTTGAAATCTGCAGTGCCAACAACAAGTAGACGAGGGGTGAAAAGGAGCGGGGAGTCGGGGCTGTAACCTGATACCACTTCCTTCGACTGGGGGGCCAACACCTTCTGTCGCCGCCGACGCATCGCTCTGATTTATCTGTGCCACAGCCACATCATATCCATAAAAGTACATATATCCCATTCGCAAACAGGGTGTTTCATTTTGATGATTTTATTGTTTTCGAAAATCAGCTAGAATTAACTTAGAGTGTCTGTGGATTACATTTCGAGTGTGGTCTAACAATATTTCATACAAGAGTGCGTACAATCAGAGCTATATGCTACATATACATACTATATACTATATATTCGTACATATGTTAATAGGTTTCTTTATTTAGTTAGGGTTTCCGAACAGTACAATATCAAGCTTACAAAAGTCAAGAGATCCGATCGGATGTCGGACCAAAGCCTTCGAAGTTCGAATATATATCTCAATAATAGAAATAAATAATAAATATACAACAATCTGGAGTCGAGACAAAGTTTTGGAATAGCTGGATCTGAGGCTTTTCAATTTGTTTGATTGCCTGGAAATTATGTTAATTTCGGGCCGATCACGAGGGATGGGATGCTGTAAATGCCGAGGGTGGTTTAATCAAGGGGTAGGTTGATATCTCTCTCTTTCTGTCTGTCCGTCTTTATCTGTTGTGGACACCATTCTACGAAATCCAGCTATTCCCGTAAGATACTCATACATTTTCTCCCTAGTAATTTTTATACTTTTTTTTCTCTCTGTAAAATATGTACATACGATATGAATAACAAAACAAAATATCAGCTAAAAGCGGAAAAGGGTAGAGGGAAAGTATGAAAACCTAAAGCCTTTTCTTTCAAGTCTATGAATATCGTAAATATAAGAGTATAATATCATATCTGTATAGGGTTTTATTTGGTCAAAGCTCTATAAAAAAAAATCCAAATTTATTTTCATGTGCCGTGTGGTATGTATGTTGTGTTTCCATTTCGCTTTGCCACGAATCATTTCGATTCGATTTGAAATTTATGTACAAAGTTCGTGCTGCAATTAAACGTAATACGAAAAAAGTATCTACAAGATATACGCGTATCTACATATACATATGTTGGTATGTGTGCGCCTGTGTGTGGGTCTGTTATTTGCATTATTCCGTTTTGTTTGTTTGATTTGCTTATATGTATATAGTGTAGTATTGTTTTGTATCTTTATGCCCGACACGCTCGCTCAAAGCGGCGCAAAATCGTTAAAATTTTATCGCCTCGTTGAAGAACGTGAGTATGTATCGGTTATCGATGTGTGTGTGTTTGTGTGTGTGTGTGTGGGTTTGTGCATGTGTGTTTCTCTTCATCTTCTTTATGGTCTCTGCTCTGCTCTTCTATCCACCCGGCAGCACTTTATTTTGACTCCACCACCAAAACCACAACTTCACACTTCGGAGCACATTCTCCACGTCGCACTGGTGGCAAGTGGCAAGTGTGAGAGGTGGTGGGGGGGTCATAATCAAATATTCTTGATGCGATTACGCTGCTCCTAACATTCGGGCGCCTATCAGGCATCGGAATTCTACATATAATCCTATTTTAAACAAAAAAAGTCTCTATCGCCTCTCTACTCTAGTGTTCTATTCGGGTTTCGGTGTTGCTTGGACTTTCTCCCTTGCTCCAAACAAAAAAAAAAAAGCAAAAACGAAGATCAAACGATCAAAATCGTCTTATCTCAGGTTTTTTTTTTACTGATATTTCTAATAATTAATTCGTTGCTGCTTTGTGCCTAACTTTTTCTTTCTTTCTTTGTTTTTTGTTAATATTTATGTACATATGTATGTATATTTGATTAATTTTTTGTACGATATATTTTTAACATTTTTGTGGCCTGCCTTTTGTCGAATATTTACTGGTATCCCAAATACAATTGCAAAATATTTTCTTGGCTTTGAGAACGATACGGTTTGGTCTCTAATCTATTCTACACGTACATTGCGTATATTGCTTTCTATTGAGGGTATTCCGGGTCGATTTTAAGGCTTACGAATCTCGTCCATTTCAAGTTAACTGATTTCATACGAATTGCACTTTTCTTCGGGAGCGAGGTCAGACGACAGGTGTTGTCTGTCTCTCAGTTGTTGTCATTGCTGCTGTTGTTGTTTTGTAGGTTCTCCAGCGGCGCCACGAGATACATTTGCGTTCCGCACAGCCACAGAAAAGCTGCAAGCAAAGAACCAGAAGAAGATAGAAGAAACCAGAATGAATGAAAATGCTATTCGCCTTTGAATGGGTGAAAATACAAAATGATGTAATGATGTTCATTAAAAGGCCAATGGAATAGCCAAACAGCCAAAAGAATACAAAACAGGGGAAAGAAAAGAGGAAGGCTGGCAAGTATCTAAATACCCTTACAGATTTATTGTGTCTCTGGACAGCCGATAATTGAAGCCAGCTATTTGTTAGTATCTAACATTTAAATCTATAGTATTTTCTGGGAGTTATACGATGGAGTTCCCTTAAAATAGCGTCTACTTTTTGCAGCAAAATCAAGGCTAAGTGCAATATACTATATGCGGTCAAGCGTCCAACCAAAAATATAAATACCCTAACGAAGTGTATGAAAGCAAAACTGAAATGCCTTCTAACGGCACAAAATAAAAGCAAAGTAGAGTTCGTATGAATGACCGACCACGACCGCGCTGCCGAATGACGAACGACAGAGACGAGACGACAGAGTGAGCGAGCGGAGGAAGTAGTACGCGAGAGGAAAACAGTAAAAGAGTAAGAGAGAGAGAGAGAGAGCAAGTAGAAGAAGACACTCACTCACATTATTTGTGTATAATGACTACTTGAGAAAAGCCAAGCGAAGAGCAAAGGCGGAGGTGGAGGAGCAGACCGGAAAAATAGGAAGAGAGAAAAACGCAAAACACGAAACGTAATTTGTATAATTCGAGTCTCTATTCCATTCCATTCCATTATGTGTGGGAAATGCGCCAAAACGTACAAAATTATAGCCAACTCATAAGGGAAATAGAAAAAAGTTGGTTAGAGCGGGTTCTTTCTTCCGCGTTGAAGAAAGAAGCGTCCAAAAGTCATACCTTATTATACGGACGGAACCCGACTTTGGTAACCAATCAATCAGATTGATAGAGTGAGATCAAATCAGGCCTCCAGAAGAAATCATAAAAAAGATAGGAGAGATCGGTTTGAAGAAAATCAAGCATCGACGAAAACTATTGAAGGATAGGAATTCATAAAAATAAGTGCTTAAGGGTAACCGTGATTTAGGGAAAATCTAGCATGAAAATATATAGTATAGTAATTAAAGAACTTTTAAAAACAAGAAGAAAAGCATCGATGGGAAACGACTGGAAGATTCGCGGGAAATCACTAGAAACCAAAAACAAAATCGATTGAAAAACCTTTCATATCAAAAGAACGAATAGTATATCCAATTCAGTCTTATTTAGAACTCGGAAATCTGAGCAATATTAACGAATAAATGGTTAGAGTGGTGTTTGCAATCAAAGTAACTAAATGTCACCTTAGAGAACCACTTAAAAGAGTCGAAATAAGACAGATCTTTCATTCAGTTTGTATCGATAAAAGCTTTAAGAGGGGCTTTCCAAGAAACATCGAAGAGATCAAAAGAATTAAGAATAGGAAATTGCAAATGTAAACTCAAGAAAAACATAATAGGATCACAATTCTGCAAAAACATAATAGACCTTATGGGAGTATCACTTATGGTAATACCTCGAGGCATATCAGAGGACGAAGGAAAAGTGTTAAGCCCATTGAAAACTCCACTCATTTTGGAAATGAACATCATTATTTACGAGTACATAGCTAAATGCAATTAAAAGTTCTGCTGTGGCACTCACCTTGTGACTAAGCGGAACTCGCCACCGGTGCCAGGGTGTCAGTGGCGGCGATCTGTACGGGCGGCTTGGGCAGGGCCTCGGACTGGCTGACGATGCCCGCCGCTGGGGCGGGCAGGGACAGGAGAGTGCTGGCCGCAGAGACGGTGATTGCCGTCTCCTTGGGGGCCGGGACGGTGATTGCCGTCTCCTTGGCCGGCTCTGACTTCGGGCCGATTGCGATTTCGGGCTGGACTGCGGCTGGGGCTGGATCTGGGACTGTTGATGTTGCTGTTGCCGGCACTGTAACCACCGCTGTCGTCTTGGCCAGCTCCGGGGACTTGGCCGAGCTGGAGGTGAGCACCAGGGGAGCCTCCTCGGCCAGGGCAGCGGCTTTGGCCTCGGCACGAATATTCAAATTGGCCGCCACTTGATCGATCGTCGTCGGTTTCTTGGTGAGGGCACGCGGCGAGGTGGCTGCACTGCATCCAGAGCTGCTGTGGCTGCTGCCATTGCTGCCAGTGGGACTGAGCAGGCCCGGCGCGGTGGTTGACATCTTGGGCTTCTCCTCGGCCTTCACCGTCAGGGGTTTGGTGATTGCACTGGCCAGAGATGCTGCTGCCGCTGCTGCTGCCGCTGCTGCTGCTGGAAGCGTTGTCTGATTGCGAAAGGCCAGTGCGGATGGATTGGGTATGCTCCGCACTGAGGCATTCTGGGGCCGCACCACTGCATTCCCATTCTTTGGCTTGTTCTCGAAGATGTTGCTGCCGCCCGACTTTATCGAGATCTTCTCGCGCGCCGTCGCCGATTCGGAGAGCAAATGCAGATTCTGTAGATCATCGCCAGTACCAGTGCCAGTGGCTGTGCCACTGCTGCTGCTGCCGCTGCTGCTGCTGCTGGTGGTAGTGGTGGTGGTGCCGTTTCCCGTGGCTGTTGTTGACGCTGCCCCAGAGGTTAATCCTCCTCCATTGCCGTTGCTGTTGGCGGATATGTTCTGTTTGATTTTGTTTAAGGCTGCCTCCAGGCTGTTGCTGCTGCTGCTGCTGTTGATGTTGCTGCTGCTTGTGGTGCTGATGTTGCCAGCAGGCGGTGATGTGGATGTGGGCGCCCTGTTTGTCCCAGCCAATTTTGTGGTTGCGGTGCTGCTGCTGCTGCTGTTGTTGTGGCTGCTGCGACCCGGGTTCGCTGATAAATCAAGTATGTCGGCATCCTTGGCTAATGCTGCTGCTGCCGCCGCAATCGCTGGGGCCGTTGTCATGGCTGTAGTTGTGGCTGCTGCTGGCAGCGCAGTGCCAAACGGCGGTCGAAATTCGCGCAAACCCGTTTTCGATGGATCCAATGCAGCGGTGCCATTGGTTTTGCTTTGACTGCTGCTGCTGTTGTTGCTGTTGCTGCTGCCCGTCGTCGAACCACCTCCAGTTGCCGCTGCAGCTGGCGGGGATTTCTTTGAATTGGCGTCTGCCTTTGGGCCTGACTTTGATGGAAACGAGAGTGGAACGGTGTTGCGCAGATTTATTAATGCAGGCGGAGATGTGCGATAAGCCGCATTGTTGTTCTTGTTGCTGTTGCTGTGGCTGCTGCTCTTGTGGTTGTGGCTGTAGTTGTGGCTGCCACGTTGCCCACTCAGCGCCACTGACAGCGGCGGCGACTTGACAATCGCCGGGATCGGCATTGGCATCGGCATCGGCATGGGCATCGGCATGGGCATTGGCGGCGACTGGACAGCTCTCTTGGCCTGGCCCTTGGCCTGGCTCTGGGCCTGGTTCTGGTTCTGCTTGGGCAGAGCCGCCGGTGGTCCCATTATGCGGCCGCCAGTCATCATCGCGGGCGGCTGTTTGGCCACCGCCGGCTTGTTGGGTCCCAGGCGCACAATCTCCAGGGCGGGCACGTGGCTGGGGGGCTCTGGGAAGGAGTAGGAGGCCAATTGCTGACTGGGTCGCCCCCGGGGGGTGATGGTCACCGAGCCACTGCTGAGGGTGGCGCTGGGCAACGACATGCTTATGCTGGCCGGACAGTGCACGGGCAGGGCCTGCTGTTTGGCCATCTCCGGGCCGTAGAGGCGCATCTGGGCGGGATTGGGCTGGTAGGAGGCGGCGGGCACCTTGGGCATGTTGCCGTTGGCCTGCATCTGGAAGCGGGCCGCGTAGCTGGCCATCGCCTGAACCTGCTGCAGACGCGCCTGCTTGGCCTGGCCGCCGGCCAGGGTCTCGTCCACGGAGACCGAGCGCTTTGGCTGCTTGTTGGCCGAACTGGCGATGGAGCTGGGGGTCGAGAGGTAGCGCTGCATGTGGTACATGTTGCGATTGGCGTGCGTCGGTGGCTGGGGCACCACAAAGTGTCCACCGGGGGCCGACACCTGGGCCTGCTTCCGGTTGTTGTTGTTGCTCAGCGGCGGCTTCGTGGCACCCTTCGCCGGTTGCTGCTGCAGCGGCTGCTGCTGTTGCTGCTGCTTGGGCTTTGGCGCCGGAGCAGCAGTCGTCGGCGGGGTGAGCGGGGTTGGAGCTGGGGTGGGATTTGCTGCTGGGGATGTGGCTGGGGTGAAGGCCTTGAAGAGGCTGGGCGGCAGCGGAGGCGATGCCGGCAGCGAGAGTTCCTTGGCCACCAGCGCCATCTTGGTCACTTCCGTTTCCGCTGTGGGCGTGGGCGGCGGCGTGGGAGCGCCGGTCATGAGGCTGCTGATGCTGCGCGACTCCTCGCCGAGCGTCCGATTGAGCACGTCGCTGGTGGCGCCTCTCTCTGTCGTCTCGTCCAACTTCAGGTGGGAGAGGGAGATGGCGGAGCCGAGGCCCAGTTCACCGCCAGCCAGGGAGTGGGATCGCTTCAGGTCCAGCTTGTGCGCCTTGTGGTTGGTGGTGGGATTGGAGGTGATCTTCACCTTCATCTTGCCGTCGGTCTGCGAGGAGATCTCCGCGTGCAGCTTCTTTCGCTTTCCGTTCGCGTCCTTCGGCTCCTTGGAGTGCTTCTTCTTGCGCTTGCGATGGGAGCCCGAGCCAGAGCCCGAGGTGGAGTTAGAGGTGGAAATGAAGGTGTTGACATCTGTCGTGCCAAGGCCATTCGAACCGGACCCTGAGCCGTTGGTGGATGTGGAGCACGAGGACATGGGCGAGGCGTTCGGACTGTATTTACTGTCCGCTGGGACCACCGCTGGGGCGGAATGGGCGGGCTCAATGGGCTTGAGGCCGATGTTCTTCGCGTAGGTCTCCAGGTCGAGCTGCTGCACCGAGCACTGAGTGGTGTCCTCGAGGCGAGGCTCCGCCGACAACGGCATGGACAGCTTGCTCCTCATGCTGTTGAGCTCGATCTTCAGCTTAGGCAGGTTCCCCTTCTTGTTGGCCGTCTTCAGCTCAAAGTCCCCCTCGTCGCCGTAGCGGCTGAGCTGCGAGGGCGGAATGCTGACCACGATGTTCATGTGTGGGGGCAGGCCGGACGATTCTCGGGGCTGCTCGGCGGTCGCATCCGGTTCCGGCTCCGGCTCGCTTTTGACGCGGGCCACGGCATAGTCGCTGTAGCGCATGTCGTTGCTCCGGAGACTCTTGAAGCTGCTCACCGAGCTGGAGCTGGAGCTGTCCTCTAGCTCTCGCTTGGCCGTCGCCAGGCGCTTGGTCTTCGGGGGCGGTGACAGCTTCGAGGACTTGTTGCTGCGTCCCTTGGCACGTGGTGACCCCGACGACACCAGAGCCGAGTCCAGCTCGGACTCGAGGTCCTCCGCGAAGGTCACCGACTTCCCGCCCTTAGAGCGACGCACCTTCTGCACATTGTCCACGTCTTGGTTATTAATCTTCGACAGATTGTTCTCGTCGTTTTTTGCTCGCTCGCTCTCGTACACCATAATCCGGTAGCAGAAGGCCATCGGGGCAAGCTGCAGGGGGTGGACAGTGGATGGAAGGAATGTGGGAAAATGGGGTTGGAAAATGGACATTGAACGTTAATCTGGTGGCACAATTGGATTCGGTTTCCCCCTGCCCCTCTTCCCGCTTCATCCGAATTTTCCGGTAGTTGGAAAAGCCACAAAAAGCGACAATAGACACCGCCCCATAATCCCAGAGAGTAGAGGATGACGACACTTACCCCAGTCCACTTGTAGCAATAGCCCACGTCCATCAGAGTGAAGTTGGAGGGCAGCACCTCGTCCTCGTAGGTCACCTCCACCTCGACCAGCTTGTTCTCCGCATCGATGTTGTACTTGGAGCAGAGGAAACGCCGCAGCAGCTCCACCTTCAGTCCGGCGGGGCACTGCAGGTAGATAACCGGCGGCACCTCGCCCGCCGTGCACTTCTCCAGCATCGCCGGATGGTATTCCAGGGAGAGACTAAACGAAAGACAAGCCAAAATTGGATGGCATTAATACCCTGGACCCCTTGAACCGGCTTTCCCTTCCCCTTCCGTCTTTTTTAACCCTTCTCACCTCACAAGATCCGACGATGTAAAGAACTCCGGCTCCGGCTCTGGCTCGGGCGGCTGGTCGTCCGCTTCGAACAGGACCCGATGCTGCTCTGTGAATTCGGCCAGCTGATCGCACGCCCGTCTATAGAGACCCGGCACCAGCTTATAGATCAGAGATCGCAATGTGTCGTCCGATCTGGAAGGGAAATGTGGGCATTACTCTTTGGGTCGCTCCAAACTGAGGGTTTCATGTAAAAGGGAACTAGAAAGCTTTGAAAGCATAGCCTTTTTCCTGGTATAACTTGTTCTACGACATATATATCTTATATATACATATCTTCCATCTTCCATCTTATAGAAATCTTTAAAATTCTAGGGAATATGCCAAAAGCGCTAATCTGTGTGAAACTCTGTACTCGAATTCATGTAGATCCTTGTAAATTGGATGGATGGTATGGATGATGGACCTACCTGAGATTGATCTCGCTGATCTCCTTGCCGCCGCTGGCCTTGCACTGCGGGCAATAGGCGACGCGCAGCAGATGCTTCAAGATGCAACTGCGGCAATCTGTGAAGGAAAGGGTTTGGTTTCATTTGGGGATATCCTGGCAAAAGGACAACCCCAGACGGGGGGGGGGGGGGGGGGGGGGGAGACTACTTACATGTGTGATAGCAATAGTCCACTGTGGTGGGATCGATCATGTAGCCCTGGCAGAGGCCACAGGTGATCAATCCATGAAACTGCCGCACATCGCAATGTGGGGCAGCAGTTGCCGAGGAACTGGAGGCCGTGGAGATTGTGGAATCCATAGCGGGTCTGGCCTCGGGTTGAATCGTTTTGTGCGTGGTTTGGAGATGCATTCTCCTCCTCCTCCTGCCGGAAGTGTGTGTTTTAGTTAGCCTCTCTTTTTGGTCAACACTCAAGCGGCAAGCATGTCCTGCAATAAAGAAAGCAGTTCAGGTTTAGGGGGGAGTTTTATCCAAGTTATGGATAATAAACTGTTGGTCCGTGCTCGTGCACCCCACTAATGATGGCCAAAACGAGCGAGCCTCGACCTCACAACGGTGACTAGAGCGACGGGGCAGGTGGAAAGGGGGAAACCCATAACTGTGAGAAAGACAAGATTGAGCAAAGACCCATCATCACATCACCATTCGCCCATCATCGTCAACATCTTTGTGGTTGTCGCTCGTCAACGGCAGCGACAAAGCCACAGAGAGAGATACATCATCAACTATGTATCTGTATCTGGCCTCAAAGATACGGCAACGTCAGCAGCACACACACACAGTGAACACTAGACACAAAACGGAAAACTTTAGACTAGTAAGGCAGCCATCCATATCCATGAATCGGAACAATGATGAAAACAAAAATATGGATAAAGCAAAAAGAGTACAAAAGTAGCAACTCTATAGGGTAGGGGGCCTGGGGGCCAGGGGGGGCAGGGTCTGTAGTCTTTCGGGCGCACAAGCGACGCCCTTCGTGCCACAGAGGGCACCTACCGAGAGAGTATCACCCGAGAGAAGCACACACACACACACACACAGACACAGACACAGAAAACGATGTGCACTCGACGGTGTACTTGAAGCTAGTTTTAGCCTACCTCCCCCCCTGAACCCTAGTGCCCCCAGCACTCCTCCTGGCACTGGCACTGGATGTTGCCGTGCAAGCGAATAAAACTACGAAAATTACGCTTTTGTGCCCCACACAGACTCAAGAGAGTCAGTAGGCAACAGAATTTCCATCATTATTACAATGATGACTACCACGATGATGGTGATGGCGATAATGATGATGCGGGAAAGGCGGAAGGTGGCAGGGCAAAGTTCAGCAGGTTGTTTTGGGGAACAACTCATGCTACTATAGAGAATCTCTGGGTTGGCGAACCCAGAGGATTTCTAGATGCTTCTATGATCTGTCAAGCCAAATATTGTTTAAAAAAAAGGTATTTCACCTTAAATTTAAGTCTACCAAATAGTATAATCCTAGTAATATGCTGTTTCAACCTATCCTAAAGGATGTCATTTGGGTTTTAAAATAATATTTGGGTCTATAATATATGTTAGCTATTCATTTGCATACCCTTAACCATGAATATATCAAACTTTTGAACTTTCGTGTATCCCATAAAAGATATTGTTTATGTGTAGTGCTATCTGAGTGTATAAAATATTTCAAAAGTATCTCCAAGAGCATATTTTTGCAGTTTTCTGTCTAATATTGTTATTAAATGTGTGTTAAAGTAGACCATCCACCTTCTGGTAGATGTTTTCCCAGACTTTTAGTTCTGTTTTCCTTTTATCAAACCCTTTTTTGTTCGGATCTACATATTTTTCAACCCAGACTTTATTCTGAGCTTCTGCCACCCCAAAGGGCAGCCAGTAGTCGCATCAGCTTCATCCATTTTTTGTCTCCGCTGCCTTTCGCCTTTCGCCTCTTGCCTCGTTTCAGTTTCGTTACTGGTTGCTGCCTCACGCGAAACTGGCACGAAAGCTGGGGCTTTTGTGAAGGGAAGACCGAAATAGTTGTAGCTGTAGTTGTCAGCAGGCAAAATGACAACACAGAGACACGACCGAGGAGAGGAGATGAAGAATAGTAAGAAATGGGAATAAGCAGGGGAGAGAAGGCTGAGCTAGCAAAACAAAAAACCCAAACAAAAACAAAAGCTCAAGAAACTAGAAATAAGCCAGAGCTGAAAAGTGGGCGCAAAGAGGTGGAAATAGAATATGAAGAAGATGGTGATGCTGCCGCTGCTCTGCTCTGCTTCTGCTTCTGCCGCTGCTTCTGTTGATTACAAAGTGTGGGCGCCCACGCCCACACGCCCGTGGGCCCGCCCACTCAGCTGTGGAAAGGCGTGAGAGGATAAGTGCTCGTTAAAATGCCACCCATTGCTGGCCGAATGGCCTTTGATAACGTTTCGTATTGATGACGTCGACAGTGTGACGTTTTTGTCCACGCTTTTTGTTTATACGCCGCAATTTCGTAAAAGGCGCGCACTACGGCACACAAATACACACACAAAAACGCACACATACAGTGACAGTGACGAAATGGTCACAGCTTGAACAAACGCCAGCAGAGGCAGCGACACCGACAGCGGCAACAATAATAACAAAAGTTACGACAAGCGCCGGTACGGGACGACACCCACCGACCCGCCCGCAGGGTGGTGGTTGCTACTGCTACTCAGACACACACACACACACACACACACACACTCACATATGTGGAGCAGCATACGCAACAAGCTCTTGCCCGAATGTACGAAAACGAAAAAACGAAGCGACGACGACGACGACGACACCGACAAGCGAACGAAACTCACTCAGAAAAAGGTAAAATAAAGCGCGTCAAACAATTTCAGATGGAAACGGCAGCACTGCTGCCTTGTATAGCGTTTCTTGGGGCACGAAGACAAACTAAAAGCATTGCACGACGAAATTCAAATGCTACGTGCGGCACACACTAAATCGCGGTCTCAGATTCGTTCGCTTCGTGTGTACTCGCTCTCGTACTCGCCGCAATTACGAACGCCCGAAAGAGCGCACGCGGCGAAAAACGATACACCGACATGTGCGTGTATTTGTATTCGAGATTGAGACGACACAAATTTCTAGAAACACTCGCCGCGGCGAGAGAGCTGCGGCGGCGAATTCCAAGTGGGAGTGGATGGGAGAGAGAGAGAGGCCTGGCGGCAAACTTTCTACTTTTGCGCGCGCGCAATTTCGCCGCAATCAAGCCGTTTTTACGAACCGCTTTTCGCCGCGCGACGAAATTCCCATACGACACACACACACGCGTATACACTGGTCACGTGTACGTGTGTTTACAAAATGTTCACCAATACACTGACACTGCACACTTTTTCGGCGTGAAGTGAAATTTTCCGATTAGAAATGAGTTTCGTTGTTGTTATTTTTCCCATTTCCACTTGGCTTACTTTTCCGCCCGTACTGAGGGAAACTGCGACGCAAATTGAGTATCCTCTCGAGCTAGAGGAGAGGACCCCGCCGAGTGTCGAATCAGTTTTTACGCGCTTTTCTAATCGATTTACACTAAATGGAAATCCGTATTCACACACACACGCACACACACAAACCACACGGACGCACACACCCAACAAGCAGCGGCATAAACAGCGCTGCTTCTTCTTCCACTTCAGCTGCTGGCTCTTATCGATTTCTCATACACGCTCTTTTTTCCAACCCAACCATCCTCAGACAGAGATTTTTCTGCTCGCTCTCCATACCTCTCCGTCCGTCTCGCTCTGTCCCTTCTCGCTGTGACGCGTGTAGTATTCTCCCGTATTTCTCGCTTACAGAGTGCACGCCACGAAAAGTCTGAAAAGACTGAGATACAGATAGACCTGCTGGCGCTTTGAACCGTTTTCGTTTCGTTTCGTTTCGGGCCGCGTTTTCGTGCGCCTCGACGATGTTCAGCGCAAGCTCAGAGAGAGCGACCAGAGCGAGATGGATCGATGTTGCTATCTCTCGCCATTCGGTGCGGTCCTTGTCGTTGCTGCTGCTTGATTGGCTGCCCGAGCTCGCGAGTGGGTGTGTGTATTTGTGTGCAGCGTAGTTACGAGTGAGAGAGAGAGGCGAGGCAGTGGAGAACTTGATTTTTTGGGGTGCTATACACCGTGCATCGTTTCGTTCGTTCCCGATTCCGCGAGAGTGTGTGGGTGGTGTTTTTAATTGAATTCGACTCCCGTCAAATGAGAGATTAACGCGTTGGGGCCTCTAAGGCCTTGACGTTTATAATTAACGCAAAAATGCTCGTTTCGCTGTTGCTTCATCTTTTTTTTTCGCTCGTTTTGGCCATGTCCCCATATCGCAGCGCCGTTGGGCATTTCATTTTGTTAAATCTGTTGAACCTGTTTTGGCCCCAGTCGCAGTCGCAGTTCCAGTCCCAGCCCATATCCCATATCCACAGCCATATGCAAAGTGCGTTGTATCTGTGGCTGACATCATTCGCGTGCTGAAACTGATGCCGCCACTGGATTTTACATTCACTTGACAGTCGGTCGCCGCAGGGGGCAAACGCACAGAAAAACAACTGCTTACGCGATCTGAAATTTGCATTACAAAGGATTATGGCAGCTAAATGTCCTTGGATAATTTCCAGCACGTTCCACAGGAACGTTTCACGGCTGCTTTGGCTTTGCCCCAACGAAAAACGGCGGACATTCTACTGGCAGGCACCGCACGTTTGATCAACTGACAGAGATAAATGATGAGACGTCTCATATCCATGGCGGTCATGTCCTCAAGTCCTTGCCGCCGTTACTGGCATGGCAGGCAAATCCCTCTCAAAAGCCTTGCCACCGAGACGGATGTGTTCGTTTAGCTTAAGTATCTTCAGATTGGCTTTGTGACAGTACCTGAAGATACATTGATTTAGTTGAAAAGTGTAAAACGAAGTAATCGTAATAAAGAGGCCTTAGCGGAACTTGGAATGTGGTCAAGTTTGATGTCGGGACTTCAATGCCAAATATTCGGAGATACGACAACAAGTACAGATAAATGCTGATTAGCAGTCGGAAGTACTGGGCTAAAATCATCTTTAGTGATTAGCGGTGACGCTTTGTACAAAACTGTTTATCAGTTTTGGCATAAAAGTATCTAAATTAGACACTAGAAAGGAAATCACTAGAGAAAAGAAGAGAGATCAAAGGCCCTATAGGTAGAGAACGGTCGAACGGTACAAATTATTCGTATTGCCCAACGATGCATACGTAAATATCCCTCAGATATGGGTAGTATTCCGAGACGATTGCATCAATTTCATTTTACAAGGCTTCGTAAGCCTGAACCCTTTAGAGACTTATGCTCGGATTATAGTTCCCTCTACTATATAATATCTACAACTAATTACCTTCCTCTCTTTAAATCACTAATAATAGCATACCTTTCTCGTATTTAGTATTATAATTCATATTTTGAATGCAGCTTAGTTCTTATTTTCCTCGAATATTAGTCGCGTTCGGTTGGGTTAGCGCGCCGCGGGTCATGCTGCAGCGCTCCTCGGTCGGTTGGGCGGAAGGTGGTCTGCATTTTGAATGAGATCGTCGTGTAATAGTCTTTTGCTGGTGTCACATGGTCACACCATTTGATGGTCTGAGTGCAGCCATATCAACGTCCAGAAACTGGGAGAGCTTTTCTTATTAGAAATGTATATTTATCTGATCTTGTTTAAACACTAAATAATATTATCTGCATTCTCCCAGTTATTCTCCCATGAGTTTATCTATTACATAAGAGTACTTACACCCATTCATCCTCTCTTTCTGTCCAAAGGTGTAATATTTTTCGAAAGTAATTAAGAATGCTTCCCCTTTAAAAAGCTCCACTCAGAGCCCATGTGCTTGACTTGCGGCTCGGCACATACACACTCACCGATACGATGCATGTTTCTGTGTGTGTGAATCCTTTTGACTCGTTGGCAAATGAATCCTCTGGCAAAATGAATAATTAATGTAGCAACTGTGCTGCGGTTTTGTCTGTGAGGTTGCACTAACACAGCGATGTTAGGTGTGTGGATGCATGGATACTTGGGTGTGGGATGGATGAATGGCTCTAATTGCATTTGCTCTTGTCCATGGTTCTGTCGGAGGTATGGCGGGGGCTTTTCAATGACTTTCTGGGGAATCAGAATACAATTTTATTGCAACATGGATTTGCGTCATGTTTCAATTAAGTGGGGATGTAGTATAGGCGGTGCAATCTGTCTGGGGACTCCTTGGAAACTGCAGCAGTCCTGCATTTATGCAGCTCGATCTGAGATTACTGTCATAGGGAGATGTGCCTTAGAGGCCTGGATGAACAGGCAGCCGAATCGAATCGGTATTCGCTTTGTTTGGTCTGTTAGAATCAGCGTCTCAGCTTTCTGATTACATCGAAAAACTTGCCCAAAACGGACAGAACGAAGCAGGTATCGTAATTTTTACGGTGTCAGATCCGGAAAGTTCGGTTTTTTTCTCGCTCACTCTTTATTTGATTTCTTTCTGAAGTAATTCACCAATTTACTGCTTTTTTGCTCCGTATTACGTTACGACTCATTTCAGAGACTCCGTACGAGACCTGCTGATTTTCATCAGTGCTCATACTCGGTTGGTAATGATTCTAAATGATCCAAATCTGGCTGTAGGCATGATTCGTAATGAATACTGTGCATTCATACAGGGCTCTAATGTGCATGCAGGAGACCCATTCGCCATATTTGAAACATGAATTTTTAACAATTTAGCGGACTATTTTTGTCCGCCCAAAGGCTATTGGAACATTATTATGCATTGGGTAGGTATAGTAGTAGAAGATGTAGAAAAGGGAGGGAATTAGTAGTAGAAATTATGAGGTAGAGGAAATAATAAACCGAGAATAAGACCCTAAACGGTTAAGGGAAGTAATAATTCGATCTATAAAGCAGAAGGAATAAAGGTACATATCTAATGGATATTATAGGAATCATCAAGATTATGCGGCACAACAAGTCAGGAACTGGTTCTGTATGGTCCTGGTGTACTTTGTAGTAAGTTATGGGCACCATATAGAATCTTCGCTATACAGGAATTATCCGATTCCCTTGAGCCCCCTCTCTTTATCATAATTTGGGGCACTTCTAAAGAAGAGTTCCGTCAAATGGACGCCTACGTACTCATGCACGGAGATGTTCGCTGAAGAGAGTACCTTATGCCCTGTCCAGGGAGAAATGGTGGAGGTTGAGAGGGTATGACAACTTGTAGAAAGATTCACATTGACTGGAACTGCCCAAAAGGGCTATCCGAAAGAGAGCTTTTTTTATTTATACCATAGGATCTACATAAGCATGGTACCATTCAGGGTACGGTGTCCGGTTTGCCGTGAACGCCCCACAATAAATTCCAAATCTAACCCGAAAAGCCATTATTCTGCTGGAAAATAATTTTGACAGGTGCACTTATTACGGTGCTTTCTAGCAATTACGTACTTCCCGCCCACTACCACCGCTGTCGCCTCCCCTCGCCACCACACACACCCGCAATTAGTCGAAAATGTACGCTCAAAGTGACAGTTATCAGAAAAGGGAGCATAATTTATTAACCAGATCGCCGGTGGGTGGGAGCGAGAGAGCAACACAGTGGCGGCAGCGAAAAAAAAATGCGACGACCTTTTATTTCAGGGTACGAAAAGATGAAAGATTTGCATTGGGATTGCTGCAAAACAAATCTGTGCGGCGCAATGAAATATCATTTCATATTAACCCTCGAAAAAAATACCACACAGTCTGTCTGTGTGTGTGAGAATCCGTAATGAGAACTTGCGGTACACAGATAATGCGGGGTATTATTTCAACGCATTCAAGATACCGAACCGAAAGCCAAAAGCAACGACGAAACAGCAAACGAACGTTGCCCGCCACTCTCTCATTCTCTCTCTCTCGCTCTCTCTCTCCGCCGCACACAGCCAAGCACAAGCTTGTGTTTGCTGTTGTTGCCTTTGCTTCGTTCTCGTTCATCGTTCCATTTACGGCACAAACAAGCATGCCAAGGCACCCCAGTGCCCAATTCGCTGGCGATGGTAAAATTTTGTTTGTACGTCTTGTAATTTTGAGTTACTTAGTTAAGCATAATAATAATCAAATTAAACCTGGATTTATCCATAGCTACATATATGTAAACACAATATATGAATCATAATCACTTGCTATTATTTTTCATATATTATCTGCTATTGCTCGCCTCAAATTTCCAACTGGGACTGCTCTGTTCCTTCTTTCTGTTGCCTATCGCTGTAGTTAGAGAGAGAGAGAGAGAGAGAGAGTGCGGGTGTGAGTGTGTGTGTGTGGCTTGGTATGTATTCGCATATTTGCTGTCGACATTGCCAGCCGCTGCCAGCGTCGACGGCGACGGCGATGTTAGTGCTCTGCCTCTGCTTCTGCTTCTGCTTCAGCCGCTGCCTGATGTTGATGTCGTGCGCAAACATGGCGTTGCTTTTGCTTTTGCATTTGTTGTCCACAGAAGGAACGACACAGCACAATATTCTTAAATTGCAGCCCAACAAAACCCCCTCCCCTTCCTCGGCACAAACCACCCACTCCAGTCCCCCTGTCCAACGGGCTGTGAGGATTTACATTTTGATTGGGAAACTGCCGCCGACCGAGACTCATTTTACGGCTACATTTGTGTGTACATTGCGTGGGTGTAGTTTGGCATTCTGTTGTTGTCGTTGTTTCGTTTCGTTTTCTTTTTGCTTGTTTTTTCCTCGTTTGTTTTTTCTTCCTTTTTCGTTTACGAGCACATAACAAATCATATGCATGTATCTCTCGCTGGTGTGCGAGCGTGCTGGCTGCCCGTGTGCGTGTCTCCGTTTTGGGGGGCGCTGCTGTCATTGCTATCCACTTTTGTCCAATTATAATTTGTTTCGATTTATCACACGGTGCTTTTATATTGAGACAAGAACAGCGGCAAGAAGAATGATACCTGAATAATGATTAATTAATCGAGGCTCCACAGAAACGATAATCTCTAAACAATAGAAACACAATTTATTATATAGAATTGAGTTATTCGAAATATTTCCCCAAATGGATATGGTATGCCGTGGGGGGTATACGGACATAAAGCTAGCTTTGGCAATGAATTCGAGATCTGTTGATATCGTTTGAATATGTATAATTTATAGTAGAAAATTTCGCAATACGATGTTATTGAAATATGCAGATTTACCTTGGGTATTTTGAATAACAGATAGAAATCACGGGGCGCTAAAATTGCTGTATCCCTGAATGAATTTTCTTTGGTTCGATGATTCTTTCTCTTTTAATAATTATCTAAGTGAAATTTTCAGGCTTCTTCATTAATCATTCTCCGTAGTGTAGTATCTGGATAAAATAGCTTTTAGGCCCCTGTAATGTTGTCAAGTTGTTATATTTTAACTGAAATCGGATATTCTCTCTATTCTCAAGACTCAGTATCCTACAGTTTCCATTGGATAGTTAAATTATTTTATATTTCTACGAATATGTGTATAAAGCCGAAAAAATGTTGAAATGTTGCTGGAAGTATCATTGGTTTCGATCAATCATAGATAGATAGATAGATAGATAGATAGATAGATAGATAGATATATAATGTGAAGGAACATTCAATATATTCTTTAACTATATTTAACATATAAGAACTCGAAACTTGTATTGCTGTTTTTTCTATTCTTACATCACTTAATTTCAAAAGGTGACAATGTCAATGTTAATGTTAATGTCAAAAGGTCTATAACTCTATAAAGTTTCAATTTCTTTTCAAAAATATTTCACATCTTGAGGCAGCTGTTCCATAGCCTCTCCGTCGTCTGGCTGTGGTTCCTCAGGTCCGTGTAATGACACAGCAATTTTTCATAATTATTATGTAATAGAAATTGCTTCGCTTTTGACAACCTGCGGGATTTGTCACACCACACCCCAAAACCGGAGCCATAAACCAGACCAGTCGCGACTTTTGAAATTATATCACTAATTAGTTTATGCTGGCAACATTCAGGAGGTAGCGCTGGGTGTTGGCCATGGGGGTAGGGTGGAAATTGAAATACCAAAGTGCGTGCAACAGGATGAGGCAGGGTGAACACTGTGTCGACGCCCGGCCGGCCTGGTTCTGGTCCGTCCTGCCCCGGCCCTGGCCCTGGCCCTGGCACTCGCCTTTTCCCTGAGGATATTGCGAAATTTGCAATTTAAGAGATTAAATTGTTGTTTGTTGTTGCTGTTTAATCTCCGTCGCAGTTAACTTTAAAATTCCCCATTAAAGTGGATTGAAATGGTCCGAGCCAGAGCTCTGCTGCCTGCCGCCGTCTCAGAACACTAAAATTTGCATAATTATGGTCCCGACTTTCAATATAGAGCTCTATAAAATGCTCTCTAAAGTCGGTTTAGGCTTGATCAGAATTCAGTTCGAGTCGGCTCCGGCTGTGGTCCCCTAATGATTAGTTTGAGAATGAATGGGTGCGGCTTTGGAAACTTGTTTTTGTTCTTTTGGGCGAAGTTCCGAAAGAATGGCGCATATAAAACCGAAGGGAACTGGAAATTGGTAGGCTGTATAGAACATTAGCATAAGTAACTAAGGCCCCAAAAACATTTTTACAGTTGGATATGGCAAGGCGGAACTTGTATGCTATAAAACAATGCCCAAACATCTTTAATTTCATTCTTAAATCATGGGATAACTATGTTTTTCCATGTATATTCATTGGTCTGAGTTTAGTATTAATTTCGAGACGCCAGGATTAGTTTACTACACATATCATATATGTACATATGTATGTGTAGCTATTATAGGAATACTGAGATCTTTATTGAAACTTGCTGAAAAATGTAAATCGATTAAAATCGCGCAAATAACATCTATTGATGTTTTTTCTGTAGCGTAGTTTGCGATATATTAGTATTTAATCGAAAATTATTCAATTTATTATGGGGAGGAGTTTCCCGGGCTGGAGGAGCACCTTGCCATTGGGAGAGCAGATCTTGATGTTGCTTAGGGCACTGCCCGTCCCGGGCGTATCCTTTGTAACGGCACACATACAAGCGAAGTACGAGCAAAACAAAAGCGCTAAAATCTGAACGTTCACACTGCAGAATTGGCAATACTGCAAAGAATTATTTGACCTCATCCGACTTGACCTGCGACGCCTTTGAGACTTTCTACCCAGAAAAATCATGGAGAATATAATTGTGACCTGTCCGAGGAGCAGCTTCAGAACGCGATAGAACACGTAACGCGGGAGAGTCGCTCCGCAGAATTAAATTCCGGTAAAGTGAAGATGCTGTACAACCTGCAATTGTTTACGAGTCCTTTCGTAGTTATTCTGGACGATTTTCATTTGCATGGGGGTTGGGGTTGGCACGGAGTATGGAAGGCTATCGCGGGCTTTAATATGGATGGGAGTAATTTCCATTACCTCCATATGAAATAGGTATTCATATATTCATACATACAGCCTATTCTGTTTAATACATATATTAATACATTTTATTAACCATTTTCCCACAGAGCATGGTCACGGATAAGGTGATGGGAAACATCGAAATAAACGAAAGTGGGTACTCCAACCGTTTGATGTGCGTCATATCGGATGGGTGCCCCGCCAATTTGCTTTCGAAATTACAAGCTAACAGGGTAGTCCCAGTTATGTGGGATATTGAACATCTCCGCAAGATCCTGGCCAAACACTGCGTCGTTGAAAAATATATAACTTGGAATTCACGGCAGCAAATTGGCAGTACACGGAGTACCCACCCGTGCTAGTGGATTATAAGGGCTGGATCGCTATTACATGAGTGTACTCCTATCCGGGAACACCTTTTAAAGCACTGAACAGGCTGAACAGCAGAGACCTGGAGATGTCAGGCGTAGCCATTAAGGCTAAGGTACGAGACGTCTTGGAGGATAAGCCGGAGGAAGGACGAAGTAGTTTGTGATATATTTAGTACTTAATTGAAAATTGTTTAGTTTTAAATGGTTGATAAAGTATAATGCGATACAGAGTCGAAGGGATAGGGAAAGGATAGGTTTACGATGAGAGCACGATGAGTCCGTTGGATATTTACTTCGGTTCAAGACGGGGTCAGGTTAAAGAACTATTCGCAAATAGACGAGGTGCCAGAAGTGAGTGCTAGATTAAGACTAAATTCAAGGGCGGGAGACCTCGGAAACAGTGCAAAATTTAATATGCACCTCGATAATAGTGGTTTATAACATAACCTCAACTTGTTAGCGAGAGCTGGACAGATAGAGAGAGCGATAGCGAAGACGAAAGAAAGAAAGACGCGAGGGAACGGCATAGATTACAATGTGGTACAGTGGGCACTGCAAACAACACACAATAGTAGGGTTTTACTCCACTAGTGCACAACTGACTATGTTCTATGGATTATATCCGGCAATAATACAAATACGTCAAAATAAAAGCTCGATTCTCAATTAAGAGGCAATGGGAGAGGACACGCCTCTTGCGTGGTCTGGTAACCACCAATTATTGTTCCATTCCCCAAATCAGATGCTCTCGATATCCACTCGCAAAGTGTGTGCTTCGATTTACAAGTGTACCAATGATTTAAATTAGACATCTTTTCAACAAGGCCTCTAGCCACCCTTGTCCTTATCCCCGAGGAAGTTCGGTTACTCCCTCAATTTTTAACTTACTACTGGGAAGCGTGTGTCCGTTGGAAACATATAATTGAGATAATCCTCTTATATGTGATGCCGTTTGATCCTGGTCCAGTATCTGTAGTTGTCACTGAGAAGGATTGGGCGTTAAGCTTCCCGATGTTGCAATCGTTTGTCACATGACGGCGTGGTATCTGAATGTCCTTTTGTTTATGTGTTATTTTCTTAATACGTGTGCCATACGAAGATAAAACTTAATCCATCATTCTGCAATAGTTTCAGAGAGTTTCTAATGATATTAAAATGTTTTAATAAAATATACATGAAGGAAGGATCCAGAAGGAAGCGTTTCAGACCCCGTAAAGTATATACATAGATATGTACATGCACATATATTCGGCATCAATAGCTCAGTCGATATAGCCATGTCTGACTGTCTGTTCGCCTTGTTTACTTCATAGTTCTCAAAGACTATCAAATCTACAGCAATCAGAGTTTGTGTGCCTGTGTGTCTCCTGTGATACCACACAAAACTAATTAATTTTGAAATTTCCACAAAAAAAAATCGATGATCTGTGGCATCCACAATTTTGAGGGTATGTACATAGAAGAAAACCTAAAAAGCCAAATCATAAAGAACTATTTAATCTACCAGATGGCAATACATTTTGAATTTTCTTTCTTTCTTCTTTATTTTAGTCAGAAGAGCCATGAGCCCGCTCATTATGTAGACACATATATATTTATTATAGTTCAGTGGCGCCCCTACCGGAGTGAGCGAGATATAAAAGAATAGAAAAAGCTTCTAAAAAAACAAAGATGTGCAAACTGAGTACCGGGTAGAACAGTATCGCACCATTTGACGGGTTTCCGACTTTTGTTTTAAGTCAATCTAAACAAAAATTTTGGTAATAGCCCATCGATTATAAGAAACTATAGCTATAGCTGAAAATTAAGGGTGATTTGCTGATTAGTGAGAATTCTGTACATTGCGGTAATTGTAGACGATTCAAAAACGTATATTAAAAACAAACAGAATGGTAAATAGTATCAACTGCCAACACGGAATGAATTCGCACAAGTTCCTATGGAGAAAATGAGCAAAAAATGATGATTTGTTTATTTCGAGACTCCCCTTTGATGTATCTCTTCTCACTCGTATATTTACTCGTATAAATCAATCGAAAGGAAGTATCCAGCGTAATTCAATAATCTGGATGAGGGATCCCCGCAACTCGGGAGTTTATCAGGTTGGTCCGCACTTCGAGGTGAATCTGTCCCGGGAAAATTGATTTTGCATCTTTGAGTGCGTCAAATCCGCTTTCAACTGTGAAATGGGCTGGGTTTCGCCATCGTCTGTCATCTTTCAACTTTGCTAAGGACTTCAGAGGCTGGGAGAGACCCTCACCACTTTACTGCCGTCCCGTGCCAAACGACGCATTGATCCGCTCCCGGATTTCCTTTACGTGTTGCGCTTCCCCTGGCCCCCAGCCCCCTGCCAGAGACATCGCATAAAAGTGGCGTGAACATAAAAAAAGTTCCACGACTTGGAGTGAACTTTTGGGTAACTTTTCTGCTAAGTCTACCTCCTCCAATCCCTCCCTACCAATCCGCCCAACCCTCCTTCTATCAAGCACTCTCCCTTACCTCTATCATGTTCTCGTTTCGTATAAAAAGGGATACAGGGGGAATGGAAGAGACTGACATTTCAGCTTTTTCGTATCGTGTCGCCCTGGAATGGTTGGAAGGACTGGAAAGTCAGGAAAGGACTGGAAATGACTGGAAAGATTGGAATTGTAGGAAGGCCTGGAGCACTAGGAATGGCTGAAAGGACTTTAAGGACAACAAACACTGAAGTGGATGGAATGCCAATGCCCGGAATTGCTCGAAGGGTGAAAGCTGTCTGTTGGGCTAAGTTAATAAACTAATTTATAATGGGCTCAAAGGGGTCGCCAAGGCCTACGTTTAATTGAAACTAAAATATTTTTGATTAATTATGAGGAGCTGTGCAAGAATAGCAACAAGAGCAGCGTACCAGCAACCTTTTGTTTCCACACAAACAAACCCAGCGGCAGCGTCAGCAGCAGCAGCGCCAACGTCAACTCAACCACATGAGGCGTTCGGTTCGTTCTTCTCAAGGCTGGTGCGGTATCATGCTGGGCTCTGCCAGCGTCTCTGCCGACGTTGCCCAACCTTTTGGCCCCCAACGCACACTCATACAAATAAAACCATATAATATGTATATCCAACCGTACAGTGCATAGTAGATGAGCATACATTCGGTCTTATGTACTCGCCTCTCTGCCTTGTGCCGAGTTTCGTCGAGTCCGCTTTGGTGTGTATGTTCGCAAGCATTGGTATCGCTGTAAACACTGTTTCTGCTTCTGCTTTGCTCTCTCTCTCTCTCTCCCTGGGCTAACCATTCATTCTCCTGCTTTGGTTCGTTCCCTCTCAGTAAACGCTTGCTTGCTCTCCTCTCTCGAACCCTCTCACAAACATAATTCGGAGTTGAGTTGCTTGCTTGCTTGTTTTTCGTCTCTGCCTTACTTTATGCTCGCTTCGCTCTGCTCGCATGTATATGGCTTCGCTGCTGCTGCCGTCAGTTATTTTTGCCTTCTCCATTCCACACATATTCTTGCCCTCGCACAGCCAGCTCTAGCAACCAGTTTTATATCCATGTACATACATAGGGTATGTATGAGGGGGTTGCATGTATTTGCGTAGCATGTAGCGCAGCTCGTTTCGTTTGGTCGTATCTTGTATCTGACAACCTTACTTATAATTCCAATATTATTCCAAATTATCCCTTCTGCCCTAACCGCCCTTCGACGTTCATTGGGAAACTGTGTGGAAACGACAGAGACGATACGCAGCAGAAGTGAGAAAACTCATTATTATGCTCTGTACAGCACGAATTCTGACTCGACTCGACTCCGACTCTGGCCTGCCTGTGCGAGCGTAGATAAAAGCGAGGCAAGGCAATAACAACTGTATGCCAAGGCACACAGATGCACATTTGCTCACACATACTGCACACACACACGCACACGGGGCGCACATAAACATCTGCTGTTGTGCTAATAATGATGAGACCGATGATGACGATTCGATTCCGATGCTGAGGCTGCGGCTGAAGCTGATGATGCTTGTGACGTCACAAGCAAAGCGTATTGGGAAAATTCAACTGGCAGATATGTACATGCATACATACATACAAAATGCGATTGTATTTGTGCTGTTCGTCTCGACATGCGCCCTGAATTCAGCCAGCGAGCGCCAGCAGCAGCAACAACAACGAATCTCTGAGCCGTTCGGTCATTGCTTGTGTGGATTGATTTGCTAAGGTGGGAAGGAAGGTGGTAGGAGAGACCGGTCGGGTTGGATCGGATCGCTTCGGTTCGGTTCGTCACGAGGAGTAAAGAGTAGGAGAAGAGGAGAAAACAGCGGCAGCGACGTCAACGTCAACGTCAACGTTAGCGGCGGCACACAAATTAAACTTAAATGCCCCCCATTCACTGGGGAGGCTGCTACTGGAGTTGCTGTTGCTTCTTGCTGCTTGCTGCCGCTGCCCCTCACTTGCAGATGCTGGCGTTGCTTGTTATACCCTTGCCGAGAGGGTATTCTGGCTTTGACAAGATGTTTGAAACGCAATGAAGAAAGCACTTCCGACTTCAAGAGGAATGAATGTACCTAGACCATCATTATGCATGTCTGTCTGTTTCCTCCTTTATTTGTTCGCACTCTCCGCATAATTGTAGCAGAACTGGCTGACAATATCAGATAACTGTCATAGGAACAATAGGTCTGTAAGAGTATCAAAAGCCTCGGCCCCAGAAGCAAGACTTCTCTTGTTGTTGTTGCTTTTGGTTGCTGGGCATCGGCATCTGGCAGCGAGCGGGGGCAACAGCGGACAGTGGGCAGCTATGGACACGACTCTGGCTCCAACGTCGTCGTCTCTCCACTGTGCGGCACATTATTAGTTTCTCTTTCTCGTGCTGGAATCCGTCCGCGCTGGAGTACGGCATGGACTAAGCCCGAGTCGAGGTCTGTCGCTTTATCGCATTTATTGCTTCATGGGGTCTCAATTAAGCTGTTAAAACCAGTTGAGGCAATCTATCGCTCGGCATTAAAGCCAATCAATAATTTACTGCTCTCTGGGCCCCCAGTTCGTACCATCCCATCCCGCAAGAGTGCACCAGGCAACAGGCGAACGCCCGCCGCACAGGATGAGCTCAATCAGCCGTTGATGAGGACGGCCGACTTAAGATGGCGTCCGCCTTCGATTGCCACCAACGGTAGCGGAACGGAACGGGACTGCTGGGGATGCGGCAGCGACTACAGATGGGGCCACACTTAATGATTCTAGAGAGAGCAAGTGACTCGGGGATTAGTGTCTGCTCGAGTGCTTCTAATCGCTCAGAGAGAAAGAGAGGCGACAATTACTGCTAGAATGTAATTGATATTCCTTGATGAAACTGGGCATATAGAAATTAGCCATAATTCCAATCGATAAACACGGTCAAAGCCTCTAGGGGCATTCCACGGAGCAGCCCATATAGAATCCAGATGGGAGTACAAAAGTACTCTAAACGTAGTGATCATAATTGCACTTGTAATGAATAAAAAGATAGAGTTCTCAGTGAATATAAACATATAACTATAACAACTCAAATTATGCGAATATCTTTTCTAAAAACCTCATGGTTAACCATATGGCACTACCTCTTTTTGTAACAATATATGTATAATATTCCCAAGAATCCACAAATTGCCAACTGAAGTGGAACCGTCTTTCTGTCATAAAACTCAAGAGATTTTTACGTTTTTCATAACGATAATGTTATGTTAGGGCTCTTAAGATATCTTAGCTATAGATAAATATACCTTTAATTACCAATAAAGGAATTTAGAGGACCACTTATTTAGTTAAGAATGTCGACTACGGCATCATGAAGACGGATTAAAACGGGCAGATAAAAAAACAACAGTTTTAATTGAATTCACGATTACTGATTCGCTTCCCAATTCATTTATGTTTAATCTAAAATTGCAAGAACCTTGGACATCAGTCTTTCACTAACCTTCTCCTACTTGTGTGCTGCTTTTGGTCATCCGTTTCCTAAGAATTCCAACCGATATCCATAATGTATTAAAGATAATTCTTGGAAATTATATTTTTTGTTTATCACGTAATTTTACATTCGCTTGATTAAACTGCCTACATCCCCAGAGAATAATTACTCATTTGCTTTATTTAAATTACATATATTCTGATTCATGGTTAGATAAGTGCGAGTTTCAGAACCTTCGAGAAGTGGTTGCATCATAAAACCAAAACTTTAAGACAATTCAATCCTCATTTGAATTTTTTTCAGTGTATGTACAGATTATCCTAAAATAGTATCTTAAATATTTAGATTTCAAAAAATTAATTTAATGAATTAAATCTAAAATACCCATTACTTTTTTTTAACTTATCAGCAATTCTAGTCCTTAAGGCGGGATGGATAGAAGAGCTGTCTAAAAATCCTCTCGGACTCCGTGGATCATGCATAGATAACGATACAGGAACGTTTTTTTTAAAACAATGTTGGTACTTTTTGTCTTCATACAAGAAAAGAAAGCCGGCTTTGTTTTGCAGCCTGTATTGGAGGCTTTCACGCAGGCATAAGTAAAATTTAAAAGGTCGCCATAATATAAACAAAATCAAAAATTCGCGCAAAAATGGAATCGATGCTTTAAAAAAAACTTAACAATCGATTCTATAGATATTTACATCGATTATTGGGATCAGTTCTACTAAATATATAACCGCTATTATAAATTTGAGTATTACCGAAAATCTTCAATATTCTCCATACTGCAGAAGATTGAATGCCTCAATTTCAAGTAAAAGAAATTGGCTAAGTATTTGTAATCAAACATTGGATTTTATTGAATCCTTCAACCAAAAACTATATTGTTTTTTATACAGTACAATCGTTCCTCAGCTAAATTGAGCTAATGAGAGAGAATTCCAACGAATAATACACTCTTAAAAGGAGAACAAAAGATTAAGCTGTATATTAAAGTGGCCCAAGGTGCAGTTTCAGAAATTTTTAAAGTAGGCTTAAATAATTGAGTTATATTTTCTATTTAAATTGAGTCCCTTTGTTTGTTGTGCACGTTGCACTGCGATATTTAAGCTGTTTTCGAAAGATTTTGTTCTGAGCTTTTTGTTGTCTTATGAATATCAGATGTACGTAAACATTTCTCTACGTTGCAACTGAAGTTTTCTATGGGTTTTCAAGTTTTTCGAGGCTGTGAGACTTTATTTTTCCTCTTGTAACTTTATACTTCGAATCAGATCTACGTGTAATCCCTGCAGCTAAAGCTTCCTGTAATCCCTCAGTTTTTGAGACCCTACTTTATCTGCTCTTTGCCAGGGATTACCCATTTTCCCCATGCTGGAGTGCTATAGAAACAAAGAGGTTGATAAGAAAAGGATTCCCTATTCTCGTAGTTCAAAAATGTTCCCCATCCACGAGCTAATGATATTCAGTTCGGAAGTTTATTCCAAATCGTCTAACCATAGCTTCTACTTTCCATTTTCTCCATTCATTTCAGGGAAACCCTTACTCCGATTCCAATTCTATTAAAAGAAAGCAACGTAAGGGTTTCGGGAATAAATTCATACCTTCAGCAAGATTGATTGAAACTAGATACTTTTCCGCATAAGTGGAGGAAACCTTGTGAATTTCGCCAGTTGTTTCTCCAATTTGAAAGACACATACATATAGCTTATATCTGGTAATGATTGGCTTTGTTTCCTTATAAAGCATCTCATCTCCACAGAAAATGAACATAAAATACTCGGTTGAGGAAATCTGCAACCTACGCGAAAAACATTCAATTTTTTTCGCATAGAAAGTGCCGCAACATCTTGCTCGTCGTGGCCTGAGACTGGGTCTGGGACTGGGACTCTTTTGTTATCTGTTAGATCTACACTGTTACGTAATCCAACGGTACATTCGCGATCGCAGAAACGGAAACGAACGGAGTTGCTGCTCTTGTTGCTGCCACTGATTGGACAGACAGAGAGAGAGAGAGAGGGAGAGCTTTTGTTGCTGGGACTTGGACTCGAGTGCCGTGCCTGCTGCCTGCTGATTGTTGCCGATATTCCAATTTGGGGCCTAGACTGTGCGAGCGAGAGAGAGGGGGTAGAGGCCCTGTGCTGCGCTGTACTGTACGCCTACGTGCGAATATGCAATTTTCCGTCTACGGAAATTGGCGAAATATGAGTAAACTGCAAATGTGGCCAGTAGGTAAGGTAATACTCTTATGTACAGAACCATTTTACAAAGTGTTTGCACATGGGATTACGTACATACTGTTTGCATATGGATCAGAAGTTGAAGAGTCATAAAAAGGGAAAGAGTGCGACTGAAAGGAAAAATGTACATAACAGACGGCCGTACGAAACGAAGATCCGAAGAAGAAGATACATAGATTCTGCTGTACATAGCCAAATAGTATCTACAGAGCAGCGCAGCTCTGTACATGAAAACACTCCGAGTCGACGAACAAAGAAACAGCAGGCACAGCAAAAGACCCAAAAGGCAACCAACACCAAACGCAAAAGCAAAGCCAACGTCGCAGTCAGCGTCGCAGCAGCGAAGCGACCGAAGCAGCGAGTCAGATACAAAGCAAAAGCAGGCGAGCGATTCAGATGCAAAGCAAACGCAAGCGAGAACGGTTCGTAGCGGACGACACATTGCGAGTACGGAACAAAGAAAGGAAACGAATAAAACGCCCCGCGAGAGAGACCAACGCGAAGCAGAGAGAGCGCAGAAAAAAGAAACCGAAGGAAGCAGAAAGAAACAGCCGTCCAGTGAGAGGCCAGAGCGAGCGAGATAGCTGCAGTGGCGGAACAGCAGCAGGCAGTTAGTTGGCTGTCTACCTGAGTTCGTGTGCGCGCGAGTGTGTGTGAGTGAGTAAATAGTCGGCAGAGGTTGCTGTACATAGCAGCGAGCGGCAGAAACAGAAACAGAAACAGCGTGGTCGCAGCTCGCAGTTGAAACGGACGTACGGTGCTCCACAATATCGCTACCAAAGTGCGCTCTAAAATATTTACAGTAACCAAGTGCACAAGTGTAAACGGCTTAAGTTTTCTATAAAGCTAAAATAATTTAAAATTATAAAAAAAAATTAAGAAATATTAATTATCAAATGCAACGGCAACTATCGGTTGCATGCTCGAAATTTCCTTTGTGTCTCGTTCTTGTGTGACAAATGCCGCAGCAACAGCGGCAGCAGCACTCACTCGGCCTTATATACCCGTCCATATAAACGGTTCGGTTCACTCTTGTTCGTGTGCGTGTGTGTTTGTGTGCGCGCAGAAAACATAGAGCAAAGCGGAATACACAATAAAGGTGCTTACGAAAGCAGGGCGCCGATGAGCGCAAAGTGTGAGTGTGTGTGTTCGTGTTTGTTTGTGGAGTAAAGAAAGAAGAGAAGTAAAAGAAATGAAGCGCTGTGTTAAAGCTGAGCGTTAGCATACACTGTGGATTACAAACAAATACCCTGCAATTGGATACAGTTCCCGTACCCCCCGCCTCACGATGCCAATTAACTGGCTGGATTAGCAGCATACAACCAACCAAAAGGTAAATATATCTAATGAAAAGAGTCGTTGCGTTGCTCAACACTGTTCAAGCACAGCTGTTGCTCCACCACTCTCTCTCTCTCTCTCTCTCTTTCCCCACCCACAGCTGTGAGCCCCTTATCTGGCGACACACGTTGACAGCAGAAGCAACAACAACTTGCCCCAAAGTGAGAATTTCGATTGGGCACAATTGAAAGTCTCCCCAAGAGCCGCCGCAGTCCAACGTGCGTGTGTTTGTTTGTGTGTGTGTGTGCGGGTTCCAACCTCTGATTATCTGGCATTCTGTTTTGCTGCCTGCTTCATCTTTTTACTGAATGAAAGCGGACGGTCGGTCGGTCGGTCGGCGCTTGGAAGAGTGCAACTGTGTGTATGAGTGTGTGAAAGAGGAGATAAAGCCGCAGTCTCGGCTTTCGGAGCACTCTGCCCTGCATTCTCCGAATTGCGTTCGCTGTCGTCCGTCGAGTTGCCGTGCATTGTCACAGTCTGCGCTCTGCCTCCCTCCCCGCTCCCCGCTCACCGCTCTCTTCAGGCACAGTCCTTACCATTCCATCCCTTTGCCTTTGCCTTTCCATTCTTTCCACACTCCTGCACGCACACACACACACTCGTAGACCCACACACACACACGTAGACATGAGAAATTCCGCTGCTTTTTATTATCCTTTTCATGTTGGTACTCACATTTTTTTTTGCGCGCGCGTTTCTTCTCCCCTCCGTCAACAAAAAGCCGCCTGTATATATTGTGGGAATGGGACCAGAACATGGGAATGGGAATGGGAAGGAAGGGTTAAAGTCTTGTGTCGGCAGCCAGCCTCTTAAATTTTGCTGTAAAAAGGATTTAAAGAGGTTTCGCCCGGACACAAGGTCTGTTATTCTCCTCCACTCTGCGCTTCCGTATTCTCATTCTCATTCATATTCCATTTCCATTTCCATTCCCAGTTTTATTCCCATTCCAATTTCCCATTCGGGTATGATTTTCGCATTCGGTTCGTTGACTGAAAAAGTTTTTGGTAAAAGTTTTCGTGTTCGTACCTTGACTTTTTAACGGGGCGTTGATGCAAAAACAGCTTGAAATTGTTTGGAATACATTTTCCATGTACTTGCCACTGCCATTTGCCACTCCGGGTGTCTGGGTAGCCATTCACTCCCACCACTCGACCATCCCTTCACCCCTTTCGGTGGTGCGAGTGCGAGAGAGTCGGAGTCGGAGTCTGTGCTCGCCCAATGCTCCCCCGAGTGCTGTGGATTTCAATATTTGCAAACATTCCCATGGCAACACTGCTATGCAGGGGCCCAAACAGCAACACATCCATTATCGGAGGCCCCGCATCCATCGACTGATTGCATATAATGGCTTACATATTGTTTAATGTCAGTGGCGGCAGAACAAGGAACCACACCACCTCGTCTACCTCTAAAATCCCTCCCCCGCTTGTGCCCTGCCACAAACTCCCTCCCCTCCTCTGCTGCCTCAAAGTTATTCCTTTAGTGCCTCTTTGGACCTTTGTGGCCATTGTTTTGACTTTAAATGCTGCATAAATACCGCTTTGGATGTCTGGTTTTGGATCTGTTTTGTGGGCCAACAAAGATAACAGAATCGAACCTGGTATCGCTTTTCTTCATTCGATCAGCTGTTGACTCACAGTTGGCTCCGATTTCCAGCTATTCCGATTAACAGCCGTTTCTGGGTTCCAATCTCCTAGGAAAACAGAGCACGAAATCCGATCGTAGAGAGTTCTGGGTCCGTCCGCAGAACAAATTCTTTCGATTCAGCTTTTTCCTGAGCAGCTGAGCTGAGCTTAAAGCTCTTGCCATGGCGTTGGATTTGTTTACAATCTGCATGAAAGCTCCGCGCTCGCCTAACAAATTTCCATTTCGCATTTCACATTTAATTTCAACTTTCTGCTTTGTCTATTTTCCAGATTGACGCTTGTGCAACACACACGAGCGAATACGAGGCAACGAGTATTATGATTATGATGACGCCAGAGTCGAAAGCGGCAACAACAACTGCAACTGCAACTACAACAATGGCACACACACAAAAGCCAGCGCCAGCGCCAGCGGCGGCGCAAGCGGCAGCGGCAGCGGCGAAAGCAGCAGCCAAAAGCAGCGCTGTCAGCAATAGCAGCAAAAAGCTGGCTTTGTCTCTGAAAGCGCCAACAACAACGACAACTGCAGCAACAGCCACAGCCACTGCCACTGCAACAAATGTGACGTCGACAAGTGCTGATAAAATGCAAATGCAAATGAAGCAACGCCAGCAGAAGCAGCAGCAGCAACAGCAGCAGAAACAGCAGCAGCAGCAACAGCAGCAACAACAGCAACAGCAGCAACAGCAGCAACAGCAACAGCAGCAACAGCAACAGCAGCAGCAGCAACAACAGCAACAGCAACAACAGCAACAGCAGCAGCAGCAGCAAGTTTTTGCTGTCAGCAGCATTAAAGTAAAAAGTGAAAACACATTAGCAGCAGTAACAGCAACAGTTGCAACACCAACAACAACAACAACTAATGCAACACCAGCAGCAACGCCAGCAGCAACAGCAGCAGCAACAGCAACAGTAGCAGCAGCAACAGTAGCAGCAGCAAAAAGCATGTTAGAAAAGAACATCAAGAAGGAATCAACGCCACCGGCAACTACTCCTAATGTCGTCGAATCAGTCGAGGCCGCCTCCTCCTCCGCCTCATGCTGCTCATCGTCGGCCTGGTCGACGACAACGGCCACATCAGAGGATGCCAGCAGCAATGGTGGCGCCTCCGCTGACGAGGAGGCAGCAGATACTTCCGATTTGGCAGCACCCGGGAACACCGAACTGGTAACAGCAACAACGCCACGACCAGTCCTGCTGACTGCCGTTAATCCGCACATCATCTGTCACCTGTGCCAGGGCTACCTGATCAATGCCACGACAATTGTCGAGTGTCTGCACTCCTGTAAGTATGCCCATCCCCCCCTCTGTCCCACCACAAAGCAGAATTCCCTCTCAGCTTAGTCGTGTTGCATCGCCTAATCGGTCTGCCTTGATTAGAATGAGTATATCTCTACGCCCGTTCCACTCCCACATCTCCCACTGTCCTGTCTCCTGTAACTGTCTGGAAACTCGGCAAATTTCCTCGCCGCGATGAGTTATGTTTGCCGAAAGGGGGGTGAACGCGGGGTGGTGTCGTGCCACAGACGACACGCAGATGTTGTCGGGCGATAAGTTTGTGGGCCCATTAATGGCTCGAGTCATGCAAGGAGGGAAACGGGGAGTAGGGCTAAGTACTTGACTCTTGATTGGGAAACCGTTGCAGGCAACTGTTGTGGTGGGACATTCGATGAGGAGAGAGGAGGATCCATACCGTTTAAACATTGCTAACACATTCTTAAAATGTAGCTTCGAAACCGCGAATAAGCCAAGTATATAAAGAAATATTTGAAGGATTTTTCAAGAATTATCAATAAAAAAATGGCAATATTTCGGGAAAAAAGAATCTTATTTAAAAGATTTATTTTTGAAGATGGTTTAGTTCTTAAAACAGATTGGGGGATCCTTTTCCTCCCAGTAATTCTTTCTGAGACTATAAGTTACCGAAATCACCAATAATCCAAGACATTAGCATTCCCAGAAAGGAATTAAACCAATAAAACTAAAGAATATAACCATATATCACACACACTCTCTCTATCTCTCTCTCTGTCTCTAAGCCATTAAATGTGGCCCCCCTTTAAGCGACGTAAGGTTAATTTTGCAACTCCTCCCCGTTTTATTCCGGCTCTTCCTCCTTTTGATGTTCGTAAATCTAGGAAACCAATGTGTTGATAATGGACACACAGTGGCCGTGGATACATTTGGTCAGGCTCATTTAAATCTGTTGGTCAGACAGCCAGAGAGTTGCGGAGGGAATGAGAGGGGGACTGAAACGAAATGGAGCAGCCAACCAGAGAGACAGACAGACGGATATATAGAGCACCCGGGAGTCCCATCTAACTGTCAAACGCCCCGGACTGGACTGGACTGGACTGGACTGGACCTGGACTGGATTCTCGGCCCAGAGGGCAAACCTGGACTCTAGACTTGTGTACTGTGTGTACTGTGGACCGTGTGTGGCGGCAGGCAACAGCTGCCGTCGTTGCTGCAGTCTCACAGTCGCTGTGGCAACAGCAGCAGCAGCAGCATCTCTCACTCGAGGCCATTTGGGGGGCAGCAACATGGCCAGAGTTCCCTTTTTTTTTCCTCTCTGTTTTTTTTCTTCTTTCTTTTTGTTGCCTGCCACCCCACCAAAAGACGGACTGTTGCGAATTTCCTTCCTGCATTACATTTTCGGTATTGGACCAAAACTGACGGACAAGCGTAACAAGCCAAAATAAAGGGAGAGAGAGAGAGAGACTGGGAGAGAGAGAGATAGAGACCCCTGCTCCATGCTGGTCTCTGGTTCCTGGGTGACAGTTGTAGCGTGCAGGACCCTGGCATTGGCATTAAAGTCAAAACAACTTTTTTTGCAGTAATTTTTTCTTGGCTCGCTCTCAGGGCCTCTGTATATTCTGTGTGTGTTCCCTGCTTTTCCTTTTGGCTACATGGCTGTGGGTGGCTGTGTGGGTGGGTGGGAGCCTTGATTGCGTTTCCTTTGCCCAGAAGGTAGAGTGCTCGGGCGCCTGGGCGAAGAGTGGCGGAGCAGCAGAAATGTTTTTACATAAATTTGAATCGTTTCAATTTGGGGGGGGGGACTTGGAGTTGGGAAACAGAAATCTGTACAATTTATGTATGCCGATTCACAGACCCCCATCCTAATTTGCCTCTTTCTATGGCACTATTGTACGGGCAGCATTTGAGCCCGATTTGAGAGCCCTACTAATGTACTTTTTCTCCTTCTGTTTGCAGTCTGCCACAGTTGCCTCATTAATCACCTGCGCAAGGATCGCTTCTGTCCACGGTGCGAGATGGTCATCAACAACGCCAAGCCGAATATCAAGTGAGTAGACTCTTCAGCGTGCCCAGATAGAGTCGTTCGTCGTGTTGTCTGTCTTTGACAACACCGATTAGATGATAGATACAATAAAGGAATGGAATGGATAGGAGATGGAGATGGAGAAGGAGCCTGTTGGGTACTTGAAGATGCCAGCCGTTGTCTGCCACTTGACGAGGGAATGGGGCATGGGGGAATGTAAAAGGAAGCCCAGGCATTGGCAAAACTCTTTGAAAGCAGATACTTATCTCCCTTAAGGAGCTGTTGTACATCTTGTATACTGAATAGACCCCTCTGGAGCTTTGTGGGAAGTACACATGTACATTCAATGGTGTTTTTAATTCAGTTAATAGAATCCAATATCCAGTATTTAAGTCTCATGGAAAAGCTGCGACAAGCTGAGTTTTGACATGTTATATTTGTTTCCAGTTTTCCATTGGTTCCGTTCCGTTAGCTTCACTGATTAGCTTTTTGACTCCTGGCAAAGCACTTCCACTCATTGTCATGTGGGACCTGCCTACAAGTGTCTGGAGGGGGGAAAATTTCCGTTTTAGTTCACTTAGAGATTGATTTTCCCCGGGGAAAACCACTGCCAGTGGGTGGATTGTGGAATCGGAGTAGTAGTTTCTTCGAACCGCACAACTTTCCGTATCGTTTGACGGGTTGACTGTTGGTGGGGGGGCGTGGTAGGTAATTGCGGTTGAGAGGCGGTGGCCAGGCAGAAAAGTTTATCAAAAAACCTTTGGCCCCAAAGCGGGGCATAAACTAAGACAAGACACTTTTCGGAATCCCCCACCTTTGTTCGTGGAAACTTTTGGCTGTGGTTAACTTTATTTGACGGTCCAACTGGCAAACGTGGAACCATCTTGTCTGGCACGTTTCAATTCATTTCATTCCATTTCGTTTCGTTTCGTTTTGTTTTGGCTGAATAGATGGAATGGAATTGGTTGGTATGGGATGGGATGGGATGGGGGGGGGACCCGGGAATGTGGCTGCGTAATGAAAAACACGTTTCGTGTAGAAGGCAGGCAACCAGGCGGAGATGTGGCAGAATCTATTTAAGCTGCAGCACCAACTTTAATGGGAATCTGTACAGAAAACCACCCGCTGGTGGCACGCTCACGTTTCCCCCCCAATCCAACCAATGCTGCCGCCTGCCGCCTGCCTCCAGCGCCGCACGTTGTAATCTCTCCCGTTGCACACACACACACACAAAAAGATAATGAATACAAATTCAAAGCGAGGCGATATTGTGGGGGGTAGACTAAATGAAGAACAGGTGAATGGATGAACCTTTTCGTAGCTTTGCCTGCCACTGAGTCCCTGGCCAAATGGTGTGAAGTGCCTTACGGGTAGGGGAGGAGGAGGAGGAGGACGGGAGGCAAGGTTGACTGCAAACAAGTGTCTTTTGTGCCCCGTGGATGCCGCTGGCTGGCTGGCTGGCTGGCTGGCTGGCTGGCTGGCTGGTTGGCTCTGCTTTCCATGAATTTTTAGTGGCCCCAGTCATAGTGGTAGAAGTAGTAGTCGTGCAGTATTCAGCCAGTCTCAAGTCTCCAATTAAATTTATTGCGAAAGTTTATTGTTTAACCCAAAAAAGGGGCACAGGAAGGGGAAACGGAAAGGGAAAAGGAAAAAAGAAACAGCAGCAGCAGCAGCAGCAGCAGCGAAACACAAAAGAAAAGTCAGTTTCACTCGAACTCAGTTTGTCTTTGAAAAGATAAACAACAACAAAATAAAGCTCGCCTTTTGCTGTAAAAGCAAATAAAGCTCGCACTGTGGGAATGGGGGTGGGGGCACAACAACAGCAACGGCCAAAATAATACGAGTAGTGGTGTCTGACATTTCAGACGATACTCAAAGACTCTCGAGGATAGGTAGTGTTTCCTATCGGCCAAGATAGATAAACAGCACTCGGTTATCGCTAGATAGTTTCAGAACAATTATGGGTTATTTGTTGTTGTTGCTTATTATCGAACGTTCACTGTACAAAGGTGGGGGAGAAATATTTATCACTCTAAATTCGATTTCCACCAAATGGCGGCCATAAAGAAAGAGTCTTCTGAACTAGGCATTACTTCAACTGAATTCCATGCTCTTTCCACTCATTTTGGGTGCTATAGATCTCATAGTAATAGAACCGCTCTCAGATCTTCTAGGCTTTGGAGAGGTTTCGAGGATCTTTACAGGATTCTGTGTAGACGGAAAATGCACTAATTCATAGAAAGCCTTACTGAAATTCTTCTGTAAATAAATACTGTATATACTCGTAGTACCAAGATTATACATTTTTCCCCTCCACTGTGGTTTCACCGTATTTGTGTCAGGCCTCGGCCATGTTTTCATAGCTGTCTCCGCCGCCGTAGACTACCTTTAAGAGAGACAATGCCAGCAGAATCATCTGATATAAACTGCCAAAACGAGGAAGAACTAAGAGAAAGAAAGAAAGGAAAATAAACGCAGAACTTCCAGCAGCAGAAAAAGCAACAACAACAACAAAAACAACAACTGGCGGCGCAAGACGACACGCATTTCCAAGAAAACAAATCGAAATACGGCAAAGATAATTAACGGGCGGGTCTTGCGCTCGGTTTTCGCCGACGGCAAACGACAATGACGATGACGTTGACGTCGACGCAGCGCCGACACCGACGAAGGGACAGGACAGCTGAAAAACAACAAGCAGGGGAAGAGAGTGCGATAGAGTGAGAGAGAGGGAGCGCGAAGAGTTGCGGCTTCTGTTTCGTTGTTGTTGCTCTGGCGTGCATTGGTATTCTTTTTGTGAGAGAGCGATTTCCGAAAGAAGCTAAAAAAAAGTGAGCAAGAGCGGGAGAGCTAGAGTGTGGGAGAGAGTAAATAAAAGTTGAAAGAGCTCAAACTTTACTTCAAGTTGAAGAAGTCGCCTGACAGTGGGTGGCATTGGGGATTGGGATGATTGAGTGCGATACAACAAAAGAGGAGAAGAAGAAAAATAAGTTGTGCTGCCCCTGGGAGGGGGAGAGAGGTAAAAGTTTTGGTATCTCTAATTTGTTTGATCATTCACTGATGTCCATCGCTGGCTTAAATCCAATCCAATTTCGGAGGTTAATAAATACTGATAGATTGATCGCAGAGATATCACATTTCCGAGGTCTACGAATAAGATATGTTAATGAGAGAGCAGTCTGGCAAGATCGGTGCCCTTCAATGGTTAGATCCCTTACCTTCCCTTCCGTAGCGCCTGCCTGTCCCTCTCTTTATCATCTGCGCCGTAGCTCACCTTTTCCTCGCGTTCATCTTCTCATTCCATCTCTTCATCTTTCTATTCCATTCAAGACCTTTTTGGGTTTCTCCACTCTCCTTCATTCTTTTTCTTTTCGTTGGTTGCATGTGTGTGTGTGTGTGCGTGGAATGATTGAAGTGAGCGCCTGCATGGGCAGGAGAAGAGAGGAGAGCGAGTAGAGCTGTTTGAAAGGCGACTTAATGCGAGAGTTCCTGTGTTCCACCACCGCCACACCGCCGCTCCACCACCATGCCACACCACATCGCTCTATCACCATCGTCACCGTCGTCACCATCGTCGAGCAGCAGCACATGCTAAGGAGCAATAGCTGTAGTTTCCTTATCCTCCTTCCCCTTCACCATCCCCCTCCTCTCTGCTGCGGCGCTGCCTCTCCTTGTTTAGCGTTTTTGTTGCGTGCCATTGAAGCAATAGAAAATTGCATCTGCCGCCTAATTTGTACGGGCGCTTCTTGTCCTGTCTCTCTTCCTTCCTCCCTTTGTGTGTTCTCATTTCCGCGCCAAGGAAGTGCCTCTGTTTCGACTTTTTCGACTTTGGCTTCTGCCCCTGCCCCTGCCCCTGCTCCTACTCCTTCTCCTTCTCCTCTGTCTTTGTCGCACAGTCCTTTCCATTCCAATGAGCACGCACCAGGATGAATCGAAGTGAACCGAACCGAGTTGTAACCGTTGTCTTCTTAATCTCTATCCTTGCAGATCGGACACCACGCTCCAGGCGATCGTCTACAAGCTCGTGCCGGGCCTCTACGAGCGGGAGCTGATGCGGAAGCGGGCCTTCTACAAGGATCGGCCGCAGGAGGCAGCCCTGGCCACGCCCGAGCAGCGGGGCGATGATACGGAGCACTTGATATTCGGCCCCACGGATAACATGTCCTTGTCCCTGGAATACGCGGAGTTGGGGTAGGTTTCATCAGCACCAATATAGTCCTATATATAGCGCCAGATCCCCATCCCCATCCCCCTCGCGTTCATCTACTAATCTATGGTTTCTGCCACTCTCTTTCATCCCTCTCTGGCCCAACAGTGAACTTAGCACCGAATCAGAAGTGGAGTTCCTGCGTCCGAGGTACCTCCAGTGCCCGGCCATGTGTCGGGTGAGCCACCTCAAGAAGTTCGTCTACGACAAGTTCGACATCGACGTGCAGCGCTTCAGCATCGACATTATGTACAAGGTGAAGACGATCGTCCTGCTGGACTACTACACCCTCATGGACATTGCGTACATCTACACGTGGAAGCGGGACGCGCCCATGCGCTTCTACTTCAGGGTGTACGAGTCGCCGCAGCGACAGGTGAAGCCCCCGCCACGTCGCATGCTCCCAGCTCCCCTGAAGGTGGTGAAGCAGGAGCCGACGCCGGCGCCAGAAGCGCCCAAGGTGGAGCAAACCTCGCCCACAGCAGCTCCGGTATCGCCGCCTGCCAGCATAAAGCAGGAGCTGCAGGAGGAGATCCGTGTGCCCAGTGAGCCCCTCAAGCTGATCATCAACCGGAATATGTTGGAGAAGCGCGAGAAGAGCCACTCGCCGCAGTCCTCCAAGTCGAGCGCCAAGAGCAATCATCACACGCCCACCACTCCATCCTCCTCCTCCTCCTCCAACTCCTGTCCATCACCCAGCGGAGAGCTCAATATCAAGCTGAAGATCGATCTGTCCAAGCACAACAGCGTGACCATCATCAACATGTCCGACCCGGAGCGCAAGGAGATCGTGAAGCCGCTGAAACCGGAGAAGGAGTCGCGCTCCAAGAACCGCAGCAAGGACAAGGACAAGGACGGCAGTCCCAAGTCCTCGAGCAGCAGCAGCGAACGAAAGCGTAAGAGCCCCAGCCCGCTGACGGTGCCTCCGCTGACCATACGCACCGAGCGCATCCTCAGTCCCAGCGGTGTCAGCACCCTCAGTCCACGCTGCGTGGCCAGCAGCTCCTGCCACGAGGATCCCAAGTCGGAGTTCCTCAAGTCCTTCGCCCTGACGCCCATCAAGGTCAAGGTGGAGTCCCCGGAGAGGTCCCCCAGCAGCCACAGAGCGCCTACCCCTCCGAAAACGACTGCTTCTGGCTCTGGGTCCGCGTCCCACTCGCATCACAGCGGCAGGTCCAAGGGCACCCTGGAGGACAGGGAGCTGATGAGGCCGCCCGCCGGAATGGCACCCAAGTCGATTGCCTCTTCGAAGCGCAAGAGCAAGGAGCCCGTCAAGGCCGTCTCCAAGAAGCCGAAGCTCTCGCCGCCCCTGCCTCGCGAGGACTTCAAGATTCGTCTGCCCGCCACCAATTCGCATTCGCATCCGCCGCCAGCTCCGACCACGCCGCCACCGTTTGTCGGCAGCTTGGAGAAGCTCATGCCGCCACCGCCAAAGCCCCCGATGCTGGCGTCACGCAAGCCCCAGCTCGCGGCACAATTCGCCCCGCCTTCGCCCCACCACCCAGGCATGCAGATGGCGGCTCCGGGCAACCGCACGCCCATCGCCAAGCGCTACCACCCCATCCTGCCCAAGGCGGCGCGACCCAATCCGTTCGCCAACATTCCCAACGATGTCAACCGTCTGCTGAAAGACGCCGGCACCGAGATCAAGTCGATTGGAGGCAGCACAAGCGCCTCCTCGTCCAAGTCGCATGTGTACGGGCCCAAGGCTGACTCCAAGATGGGACCACCGCCGCCACCGGCAGGCGCTGCAGCTACCCACGCAGCACGCCACACCAGCGGAGGCCAGGGCAAGACGGTAGGCAACAATCAACCGCAACCCCATCCGGCACCCAGCTCCAATGGCAGCCAGAACAAGGCGGCCAACAACTACCTCAATTTGGCCCTGTTCAATGCCAGCAAGTCCAAGGGCCGGGAGGCCCCGCCCGGATGCCGCACGCCCATGTACACGCCCAACTCGCCCATTTACTCGCCCAGCTCGCCGCAGTACGTGCCCAACTACAACATCCCCACGATGCCCACCTACAAGTACACGCCCAAGCCGAGCCAGGCCACCGCCGGAGGCTACCTGCAGAGCATGCTCGGTGGCGGAGGCAGCGGCAGCGGCGGGGGATCGCTGTTCCCATCACCGCCCACGAAGGCCGACCAGAACACCAATCCGGCGGGAGCAGCTCCGTCCTCCGGCCATGCCTTCCAGCGTGGCGCCAGTCCCAGCCACGAGGACGCGCCCGAGAAGCAACAGGTGAAGGTCAAGTCGCTGCTCAACTCGTGCAACATCAACATCCCCTCCTCGCTGTCGATCACAATCTCCAGGGACAACGGCGACTCCTCGTCGGCCAGCAACGGATCGCATCCGAAGCACAAGAGTCCCGTCAATAACTACATCGAGATCGTAAAACTGCCCGACCAGCCGCAGGACCAGGGACAGAAGTCCGCCGCCAGCGTCACGGAGGCCCAGAAACGTCAGTCGCCGCCAGCACCAGCACCCGGACGCACTCCACCCCCACAGCTACCCGCAGTCGCAGCTCCTGCTCCAGCCGCCGCCGCCATGCGGCTGACGCAGCCTCCGCCCTCCAAGGCCATTCCTTCCCCGCAGCACCTGATGTCGCGTATGACGCCGCCACAGTTGCCGCAAACAGCCCCGCCACCCTCGTCGTCGTCTACCGCTCCCCGTGGGATCACACCCCCCAAGATATCGCCCCCCGCCAGCGGCAAGGGCACGCCCCTGAAGACCGTGCTGACGCCCTCGCAGGCGGATAGCAAGAAGACGCCCAGTCCGGAGAAGCGCAGTGCCGCCCAGATGGGAAGCCACTCGCCCACCGCCAGCGAGAACAAGTCACCAAAGTTGGCAGGACAGTCGGCACCAGGATCAGCCACTCCCAACGGAGATCCGGCGGCCAAGAAGTTCCGACCCATTCTGCCCCGCCAGAACGCCCAGATCCCAGACATGGCCGCCAAGCTGCCCAGCCTGGCGCCCGCCTTCAACTTCAGCCAGCCCCAAAGCCAGGTCCAGACCGGCGCCAAGAAGGTGCCTACCAGCAAGAAGTCCCCCAACGGAGGAGCAGCAGTCTTTCTGCCGCCCCCCCCGAAGCTTCCCAACGGCAGTCACCCGGCGCAGAAGCCGAGTCCTCCGCTGAAGAGCCAACAGACGGGTGGCAAGAAGGCAAACAAGAATCCCACACCGCCCCCGTCCTCGTCCGCCGCTTTGGGGGGTGGAGTCCAAGGGAATATGGGAAAACTTATGCCTCATCCCGGTTTGCCGGGATTAAACGCCCCGCTGAGCATCGCCTCCAGTGCCGCGGCCGCTGCCGGTCAAATGGATCTGAACAACTTCATCAAGGAGAACCTGATCAGGGCTCAGGTGGCCCAGGCAGCACAAGCCGCCCAGGCTGCCCAAGCGGCCGCCAATCAGTCGAATATACTGTACAACTTTGCCCAGATCGGGCACATGTCCCCGGCGATGTACAACTACCAGCAGGCGGTTTTCATGGAACAGCTCACGCGGATGCAGCGGGCGGGCAACGAGGCGTTCAACGACTACCTTCAGAAGCTGAAGAATGCGGCCAATGGCCAGGCAGGCGATGGGGACCACAAGCCGATCATGCCCATGCTGCCCACCGTCAACCTGCCCAGCCCCTCCTCGGCTACATCGGCAGCCAGCCCCAAGACCTCAGCCCTGCCCAACGGAAAGCTGACTGCAGCGGCTACAGCCCCATCCAGCCACACGCCATCATCGCTAGCCAAGGCCGGCAGTGGGGCTAGTCCACGTCAGCAGACGGCGGCCACCCCCGCCGCACCCCTCGCGGCTGCCACCAAGAGCAAGTGAACAGCAGCCGCCACCCGTCCATACCACTCGTTTCCGTTGAGGCGGAAGCTGAAGGGAGTCCGAGTCTGCATCCGGAGCGAGGTGTGAGATGGCCATCATTAAAGGAGAGGCAACATCAGAAGCACCAGCAGTAGCAGCAGTGGCTCCTGGATAGCTGTAATTAATATTTAAAGACTTTGTTTTTAGTTGTACGCCACCCCGTTCTCCAGTCAGAACCAGTACCAGAACCAGAACCAATTCCCCGCCCTAATTATTGTTAGAAGCAACCACCATGCCACCCCAGAACGGGGTAGCTGGCTCATGCCACATCCATCCGAGCCCCTAGGCTATAGACCTACATATGTAAATATTGATAATTTTATCATCTAACAGATGTATACAGAAAAAAAGACACCGATTCAGAATCGATTTATGCAGATGCGATAATCATATAAATATATATTTAAGTGCTGCGGCAAAAGTTGAGCTAATCCTAAGTGTAAATACCATCCATTAAATACGATTTTATATAATCTTTTTTACTCAAAAACTAAGCAGAAAAATAAAAATCTAATTTATACCAAAAAAAAAAAATCATTGGATTTCTTCCTGTTTTTCCCACTTTGAAAACGGAACACACACACACACACACAGAGAGAGTCGCACGGACAATGGAATCGTCCAATCCCTATGCTAATCAACTGCTCAAGGTCAGAGGTCGACCTTCCCCGATGACCGACCGCTGCGTTTCGAGCATTTCTAATCTGCCAATTCCGTCGCACCGTTTGTCTGCCAGGGAAAAAAATGTCAAAGAGTCTTTAAAATGAAAAATCCACAGCACCGCAGACCCGGCCCAGACCCAGACTCAGACCCAGGCATCCCATCGACGACCCTTGGAGAGACAAAGAAATAAAAGATTATATTGGGTTTCTCGCTGATACGGATGCGACGGACACGACGCGACGGCCACTACGGGATTGCAGCATCGCCATCGCCAGTCTGTCCGTCCCTTCGTTCGTCCAACGTTGGGTTTTCTTTTCGCTCGGAAACATTCAATAAAAACGATTGGAAATCCTGTGGCCTTTTGTTGTTGTTTCCCTTTCCCATTTTCTTTGGTGTTTTCCTTCTTTTTCCCCTATTTTCTGGCACTTTTTGCAGAGTTTCCGATTTCAAAAATTGCCAATTTTTCTCGAATGTGTCCCAAAAGAATGCCAATCCGAGCCATGAACCTAATTCGTATAATGAATATGCTTCCAGATAAGAGAGACACGGACACGGCGCCCAGGACAGGCGATGAGAGGTGAGATAGTGCCGCACAGGGGTTGATTAGGTGAGAATTGCCTCCACAGAAGAGATTTATGTCATATGGGGGCTGCGGCTACTGGGAGAACTGCCATGTGGCTCCACAAAACAATTAACATCTGATTCCATCTCTGGCCAACACTCATCTCATCTGGCTTTAATAATTTATGCGATTTTGCGGCCTAAGCCGAAAACTCCAATTACAATAATTAAACCCTTTTCGCAAAGCTCACCTTTTCTTGCCTTGCCCCAAAAGTGCCAAAAACCACGCAGATATATGGTCTTACCGTACGTACCTCTCAGTTCTTCTGCCACTTCCACTGGCAGTGCCACGATGTGGCAGGCAGGCCACATCTGAAAACCGGTTTAATATGCTTGGCTTTTAGCGCATTACGTCGGCATTTATAAATCATTTCGGTAAGTACAAGATGCGAGTGCAGAGTACACAGGCACACATATTGCTACCATGTAAGCATAATATCAAATGCAAAATTACTTACCCTCAGGTAGAGCACTCTCTCTGTATCGTGTATCGTGGGATTCTTACCATATGCTTGATATGCCCACAACCGCTCGAAATCTATTCGTGTTTGGGTCTCATTGGAAGGATATTGATTTGACAGGACGTTTGTCAGCGGACTTATAGCTTATGACAGAAGAAATTTGATAGCTAGTATAATAGATAATATATATACTATACACTATACTATTGCCGATTCGATGTTCAAATGTTTGATGCATTACAGCAAATTTTTCACTTGCATATATCCTTTTCCAACAAGTCTACTTCTCCTGAAAGTAATACCATACAATGAAAACTATGGCTAATGACACATGTTGTTCTAAAACTATTGCAGCTGGCTGCTCTGAAACTGTAAGCTTGGCTGCTTTGCATATTCCTCCATAGCAGTTAGCTTCCAGAGTCTAGATTCTAGATAGATATCATTCAGCTAATAGTTTCACAGTATTCGCAATGAAATAATGAGAGCACACCCAGATTAATATGTGCTAAATATATTATATTCTAGGATCTACTAGGGGGCAAGTCAGGCCTCGAATGTCCTAGCAACAAAAAAAAACCCTCGATGAAACGCGGTTTGTCTAGAAATTACGGGAAGAATATACAATCGGTAGACCGTTATTTTTCTAAAATAAACGTGCAGAAAATATTCGTGGTATCTACGACGATGACGAAGAATACTAGAGGATAGACACTAATGATATCCTTATAAGCTTTTCAGTTTCTTCAAGTACATAATATATAAAATGTGTTCAAAGGCTGGGGTCAGGCTCCAGTCACTTCCCACAAAACGCTTTTCCTCAAGTTATGAAAGTTTTGTAGTTTATAGGTTTGTTCTTAGGATTATCGTTACATCGTTGTCGGTTAAGGAAATGTGCGCAAACTCTAGAACTAAAACAATTCCAAACTATAGAAAAGTAAAAACACAACTTTTGCTGGCAGCATAATCGGCAAAGTCCTTAGAGGTGCTTTAAAAATCAAGTTGCCGAACCAATCGAATATTATTAGTGCAAAGAAAAGACCATTCCATGTGAATTTCTTTGTTACCTTGACAGTTCTTATCCGTTTTACGCTGAAAAACTGCAAATAGTCCATTCTGTTAGCAAACACTTTCAGACTGTCGATAAATCAAACAGACACCAGCTCTCCGACCCAACAAACTAAGATCTCTCTTCGCCACACAAGTATTTTAATGAATACAATCCAGTTCAGTCAGTCGGTGGCATTTGAAGTGTCGTACTGGAATGGCCACTAACTTCCGGAAAAATTCGCAACTCATTGAAGTTTCCTTCCTTTGTGGGGCATCGCTGTTCCTTAGTTGTTTTCGCCCGCGGGCAAATGGTTTGATAAATTGAACTAAATGCTATTTGTGGTAGTAATATTAAATAAATGTTTATATTGCAGCTGTCATCTTAGTTTAATTCTTCCTTTTACTGCTTTCAAATGGGCTAGCGCCAGTTGGAAAAGCCCTATAATGCATATGGGATAGGATTGATCGGTTGAACGCTAGCTTGTAGGGACAGACCAGCTCTTGTTATCGAATTGGACCCAAATCGGTATAGAATAAAAGTAATCTGTAAGGGGAATCGGTCTACAGGTTAGCCAATCAGATACTGGGCCACACATTAGCATTTTCCGACAGGTAGATGCATAGCAGGAGAGTCCTTTCTGTAATGTTTATGAAACATTCAGTTATTATTCTCGACGCCAACACAGATTCATTACCACATCGATCATTCATCCCTCAGTCAAGTCAACTTGTAGAGCATATAATCGACAGACAGCCGTGTGATTGCTAATTAAATTTCATCTGATGAACGATTCAACCTGTCGCTGTCGGAAAAGTCGTTGCCTTAATTTATGGGCATTATGTAACAAATGTTAGGCACATAAATCGTTATTGAAGAGCCCTCATGGGCGACAGAACAAATTTCAATTAGAAGGACCTGGTCGGGCGCCCCTGTAGCTGGCCAACAAAACTTTTGCCAGGAGAGTCAACTTTTGTTACCAAATCAATTAAAGTCGCTTTCTGCTGCTGCTGTTGTTGGCAACTGTGTCCGTCTGTCGCCATGTGAGCCGTTGAGGGGGCTTGATGCAGGGGGCGAGCTGTTTTGTAGAGCGTTTTCCCATGTTATTTTATCTGAATTCATTAATCACACGGGTGGCTGGTCGGGAATGCATTCTATTAAAAGTAACTGCGTTGTATTAAACAAAATTAGCCAATTGTTAGTAAATACAGTTGAGCTTCCATAAGTCGAGACATTATTATCCAAAGTGTACAAAGTGGAGTTTTCCATCAGACCAGACCTTTAACGACCTGTTTTGAAAAATATCTATCTGAATAAGACTAGATTTTTAACGTAATGGAGACGATTTTCCAGTTTTTTCACACCAGTGCTGGACAACTGTGAGAAACCACCAGCAAGAAGTCCTCGTTGAATCTCTCCCACTACCAAATTTCTTTCTGAATCAGAACAAACTTAAAAACTAACAAAAGTAGGTGCTGAACTCATTTGGTGACAATACCGTACTGGTGCCGTACTGATTATCTAACTTACAGATTCCCTCTACCATTACCAATCTCTCACCTTGGACTTCAATAAGCTGGAGGGGTTTCCGGAGGCTAGGTCAGAAGCTATTCGTATTCCTCAATGAGAACATAATCGATGAACTGCCCACACGCTCCCAATTGCAAGAGCTGCATTTTCTGCACATGCTGAACTTGAATAGGAATCAAATCTGTCTTCATCAGGACCTGCAGGTTTTTGCAGTGGTAACATCTACATGGACCTGCATCTCATGGATGAAGCTGCTGCCTGTCGCCAGCCCGGGACAGCCAGCTGGACACCATGGACGAGAGCTCGTAGGAGAATAGACCTGAAGATGTGGGGACAATGTTGTCAGCGATGTCGCGATGAAGTGATTAAGTTTGAACAATGAGCTTGTCAGGTTTACACACATTGTTATGTATTGGTTAGATTTGTGTGGTTTATGCATGGTCCTTTAACAACATATCGTAGGAAACCATACGAATTGGCTAAGTTGGAAATGGTGTTTTGTGGACTTTATACTTTATAAGCTTCTTGCCAATCTTCTCATGAATGTCCAGGAATTTGGCCACACAGCGGTAGATGCAGACCGTCTCCCCCTTTTCCTGTAACACGGGTCACATTTTGGCCAAAGAGCTCACGAAACGTATTACTCGCAAAACTCACCCAAATACGACTCCGAATCGCGCTGTGGGGTGCACTTCTTGTGGCATGCTTTTGTCATGCGGTTATATGAATCGGACATCATTTCAATATCCATTTCTTGCATGAGGCAGTACTATGGCCTGGTCGGCCGGGCTGAACCGTGATATGTCCATGGTTTTAATTGATGGTCAACCTAGCTAAATATAGTTCGAAATATAGAAACTTCCAGTTACAGACTTTCGTCTTAGGGAAATTTCAACTGTATTACTAATCATTAGCTTTGAAAGCTCTAGTTTTTCAATTATCGCTGAAGCAATCGCTTTGTCGATCCATTTTATCATTAACACTCTGTTTTTTCAGCTGAAATTAATCTTCCAATACCGACTGCCATCCCCATCGAAGCTTTGTTTGTCTTCTAATGAAAATGATCCAATAAATTTGGGTATCACTTACAAATGCACCACGCGAATTTGTCAGAGTCAGTGTCCACAGCACACCACCCAGTTTCAATTAAATAATTTCGCGAATTTACTTTGAGGGTGTCGCTGTCGCGTAAGTCCGGCAACACTTTCCCTCGATTCGTTGGCCGTCACTCACTAATTTGATTTATCAGACATAATTCAGTCGTGTAATCAAATAAAATGCCAGCATTAAGATCCAATTAGTGCGCCATTATGAATATGGATGGGACGGATGGACGGTCGTCACGACCGAATCTCAAGTTGTCTCCCTGACTTGTTTCTTATTCTGTTTTTTTTTGCGTGTTCTGAAAAAATGCGAACCCCAAAAGTAAAAAAAAGTATCAATTTACCAGCGCAGGAGAATGGTTTGGTAGACTGTTTACTGATGCCGAGAACGGTACGGCAGAGGAGGGATCGGTAGAGGTTGCGGTGCGTCAGAGAGACGCCAGAGTTCGGGGCTTGGACTGGACCCAAACACAAGACGAAAAATCAACGAAAATCCTGAACCGGAAATAGGAATAATAACTGCGCGAATTGCTAAACGAGCGAGTGCGGACCGACAGGGGAGGCATAAGTTATGAGAACGGTAAAGTTTCCTCAGTCATGGAAGGGGGTGTTGAGTGGATGTGGATCTGGTTCTGGCTCTGGTTGTGGTATTGGGGGACGGCACATTGATTGATTTGAGTGGCAGAGAGGTCTGGCGGAGAGCCACTCAATTGTCTCTGAGGTGAGATGCGATGAGGTTGGGTCTTAAAAGTCACTTTAACATTAGATAAATGAGTTGGGGGCCTTCGTGAGTTGGCGTTGCCTTAATGGCGCCAACATTGGTGGCTGCTGTAATTAGTTGATTACACAAGCAGCGCTACGTCCCCCAACGTCCCCCCTTCTGTCTTGCCCTGCCGCTTTCTGAGTGGGAGCTTTGCTGTTTGCATTGCAAATGAAGTTACGACTGGGTGGCGTCCATGGGGTGGTGGCGATGGATGCTGTGCTGTGGCGGGACAGCTGCATGACGTTGCCATTTGCGAGTGGTTCTCTGCCTCTGCCTTTGCCTTTGACGCTCCATTCCACTCCTCTTTGGCCGGGAGGATGTCGAGTGTTTTTGGTTGAGAGCCACACGAGCGTACCGAAAAAGGCAAACACACACACAGACACATACGCACTGCTGCACGTACTTTTGTGTGCTTGTGTATTTACCGTACCATCCACAATTTGCAGGAGCAACTCATCAACTCTTGCCTCAATTTTTTATTGAATTATCAGCATGCCACAGCATTTTGACAGGGGTGTGGTGGTGAGCACCGTGCCTCGGAAGGGGAGGAGTAAGGGTAGCACTTTGGTACTATTTAAACCACTCAGGCGATCCCTGGCCGCCTGACTATATGAAACGGTAACCACAATGACGACGACAGCGAGCGAGCCCCAGCCACGACGATGGCAACGGCAACGGCAGCGACAGCGGCAGCGGGGGCAGAGCCAGTGAGCCGTGCGGTTTACATAGTCGATAAGCAGGCTCACACGCACACACACCAGCACGCATACACTCACGCCCACTTCAACAGCAGAAAAGAAAGAGCAGAAGAAGTGTGGGGAGGGGAGGATGAAGCAGAAGGGACGCCAGTGGCGGCACAAGGGTGCTTTTGGACAAAAAAGTAGACGAAGCAAGCACGACCCAAAGGCAGCAAACGAACCTAATTTGATAGCACACACACACACACACACACATACCCATGTACATGAGTACATACTCTATATATGTATGTGTACATATGTATACTTGAATGTATATTCTCTGCTACGCATTCGTTCAACTGGCAATGCTCATTAAGTACTCTTCTTTTTCTCTCGGTCCCTCTTCTATCAGCGCTGTGTGTGCTGCTCACATTCGTTACGTGCCGGACATTGGATGGGAATTTAAATTGGTAATGTGACCGTAGTTGTTGTTGGAGTTCGTTCTGTTGGAGCCGTAGCTGCTGTTACTGTTGTCGATGGTCGGACGTTAACGTCCTCGACACTATCGCACACACTTGAGTACATACGAGCGTACCAGCGTTCTACCTACATAAATGCATGTGTACATAGTGTGCAGCGAATGCTGTACATGGCATTCGTGTGTACATAAAGTTGTATGTGCTCACAGCAAACTGCAAGAGACAAGACATCACACAGGGACGTCTACCAGAGGGGGTTAGAGCATTTGATAGCATTTACAAGTCCCCTTTTGGATTTAGTTAAACGATTGCGATGCAAGCAGTTCACCCAAGCAGCCCCCTTTCGCCAGTAGCGATCCCTTCGGCGCGACGCCCCTGCGCACTCAGTGTCCCATACCCATGCTTCATGCTGAAATATGTATTTTCGAGGCGCACAAGCTGCGCACATAATGCCCCGCACCACGTCCCTCCGCTCCATAGACCCACAACAGCTACAGCTACAGCTACGTCTACCTCTCTGCCACGGCCGCTGCCACTGACACTGCCTCTGCCTCTGCCTCTGCCAGTTGTGTTTCTCTGCCTCGGCTGGCGTCCGTGGCCTGCCTCGACCGCTATTTTTATGTACAAACAGGGTTGCATGCAACATGGACATGGTTTTCTCGTTCTCCCTTCTCCCTCCTTCCGCTTCGTCGTTCCTCTTTGGTCTTGCGTTTCTATTGAGGTTGCGTTTTGGAAAGAGCATTTGGTGGGACAATTTTTTTTCGAGTTTCTTGTTTCTGTTTCTGTTTCTTTTTCTCTCGTTGCTTCCGCTGCACTTTGGTGCTGCTGCGGCTGCTGGCTGCCGCTGATTGTTGCTGCTGCTGATTCACACATTCCTAATTGAATTATCACGCATAAGCGGACTGGAGCCGGGGACGGGACGGGGACTGAAGCGCCAGATGAAATGTGTTATGTTTGTGCCGGAGCAGCCCCCCTTCGGAAATTAAATATCGTCTCTATTTTTAGACGCCAAAAACTAATTAGACGAGCAGCAGAGATACAGCAGCCCTGGCAACTAACTAACGGTCTCTGCTCAAGCTTTGTTCAAAAGCTGGCGCTGGGACTGGCGCTGGCGCTGGCATCGCAGTCGACGTTTCAGTTCAGTGCATTGGATAGGAGGCCGTTTTTGGTATTAAATTCGAGAAAGGTTTTCGGTTTCGGTGTCGTTTTATGTACCGAAACGCCCACCGCTGCCTTGGCCCGCTGCTGCTGAGGGCTTAACAAAGCGTAGTCGCACATTTCCATTTTTGTGCATGTACCATTCTCGATTCCGTTTTGCTCTCTCGATTCGTATATACTATGTGTTTATTTTATTCCCCCACCCCTGCAACCCTCATACTACAGGGCACCGCTTAAACGCTGCCCAGCTCAAAGAAATTTCACTCCAAGCAGCGACGCAGCCAGAGGCAGAGGAGCGAACGCAACGAACGGACCGAACCGAACCCACCCTTCCAGTACAACAGGCACACGAATACGCACACACCACTCCAATCCACACCACTATGTAGAGGAGGCAGCATCGAATCGTACTTTGGCTTTCCAGCAACTAATTGTATCGCATTTGTTGTGCGGCGGCTCGGAGTACATAAGACTTCCTCTCTATGTACTATGAGACTATGTATTGTATGAGTGGGTAGAAAACCGATGTTTTTCTGTGTGTGTGTGTGTTTGTGTGTGCGTTCAACGCACTCCCCTCCATACACCACACTCCACACACCATCCGAGACGACTCGCCAAAAACAACAGATACGCTGCTAGGCGGCACAAATACAGCTACAATGACAGACCGGAGGCGAAATTTTGTCATTCCTCTGTAGAAACTGATATTCCTCGATGCTGTTGTCGCTGTTGTTGCTCGGGGCAGGAATTCCGAGCATTTTCACAGTTATTCGAGGGTTGGCGGCGCGGCGGCACGGCCAAAGGAAGCTTCGCTGGGATGTGGTCTCTGATAGCATCACAGTTGCTTTTTAATATCTTTTCAGCTAAATGGATACAATACTTCAGAGGCGGGGGTTCTATCTGTGTCCGTACCCGTACCCGTACCCGTACCCACATCCATGTGTGTGTATGTGTTTTTCAATAGCAAAATTAAATTATAAGAATTTATATTGGCTGTGGGGCTTTTTTTGGGGCAACGGAGTGTGCTACATGGGTTTATTTCGTTTATGTAGGGTTTATAAATGATGGCTTCTCTGCATGTTTGATAGTAAATATAGAGCCTTTTGGTTTAATTTCTGGGCTAAAATCAAGTTTAAAGCCAACCCAAAGTTTTTTTCGAGTCGAGGAGAACCGCAAATCCAAGAAAAAAGCGTTCAATCAGCTAATTCAGTAATTACCATTTTGCAATACAAAAAGAATACTGAAAAATATCCTTAAAGCAATGATTAAGTAGTACTTAGCGTTTTTAACATATGGTCATATCCTTTACATAAGTTCCCGACTCCCAAAATGGTGCCTCTCATAAGCACTCTTTGACACTTAGGCAGTCCTTTTATTCTCCCAAGAAAAGAAGTGAGATCCATTCAAGAAAGATAAAAGAAAAAAAAAATAAATTTCACTGGAAGTACTACCATAATAAAGCTAATCAAGTACAGTTAATAAAATGCTTTTCTAAATATTTTGGGCTATCTATCGTACTACGGCTAGATGTTATAGTGCGGTGACCCATCGGATTTCTATGCTTTATGTGAGATAGAAGACAGACAAAATGGTAATAACAAGTTTCTATGAATCTATTTCTATTTATATAGCTCAAAAATCGGTAATTTTTCGATCAATAAATCATTTCTTGTCCTGATACTGAGAACCGTTCTTCCTTTTAAGTCTCGTTGGAGCCGGTTTGAATGGTTGTTGTCAGAAGCACAGAAGCGACGGTATTTACAGGCCCAATATGTGGTTCCATCCGAAAACCAGTTTCGTGACCGTAAGACCCATAAGAAATGCTTCTTGGCATGAATACCAAGTGCAGAATACGATGAATATGCCGATGTGAAGCCTGATGTGGGGTGTGTGTTCCTCTTATTTGGCCTTCCAGGAACCAATGCAACGCAATTAATGCGGTGAGCGATACACGCCTCTTGGCTTGGCCACTTACTACTTGCCACATGTTGTACGTCCACAGCGTATCGCCACCACAGCCAATTGAATTCGACGCTCGTTCAAACCACCACCAATCACGAGAGAGTTGTTCCGAAGAGAAAACGAGCGAGCAAATCGGAGAACGGCTATCGTTATACTCTGGTAGCCAAACGAATGGAATCAATCGGTTCAAGGGTGAGAAAGAGAGAAAAGTATATACTCGTAAGTATCCGACGGATGCGAGTAACTCTACGTGCATACGTGTCATTCTACATGCCATGTAGAGTTCCATTCGAAAGCTCATCGAAAGCTCAACAAAGTGAAGCATACGATGGGGATGGATCGATCGGATCTCCAAACAGTTGAGTAGCTATAGAAAACAGTGAGCGATTTCAGTTGCAGATTCAATCTCGAGGGATCTGATTATCCACTGAATATATCTATCTGCGCTTTGGTACTCAGCTTTCTTGATGGATCTTTTTCTGTAGAGAGGAATACACTTTGTTCTATATGTATATACATACATATGTATGTACATACGTATAAGATATTCGTTGCTCATTATATGGTACTCCTTATCCACATCCAGCAATGCACTCGCTTTAATCTTTGGAAACTTTTTTTCTTCTGGAGTCTAGACCTTCTTCAAGGGGTAAAGTCTGTCCAACGACCTCTGGTGTAATCAAATCCACAAAATGTTTTCTCCACTGAACATCGCGAGAATAAAGCTAAGAATTGTTTCGTTGGCTTGAGTTTTCAATGAATCAAAGTTTATTTTGTGACTGATGGAATATAAATATTGTTGCTGACGAAATACCAAATTAAAGAAAACACCGTTTAGCCCCTGACGAGGACCTCATAGGCATCTAGGCGCACCTCCTCGCCACCGAAGGGGATGTATAGGCATCTGTGGGACGGATGGACCTTGCCGGGAGTCAGGCTGCCGCTGTGGTAGCCGCGGCCAATGTACAGGTTCTCGCCCTCCGTGGTGCGGCCACAGACGATGGAATTTGGTGGCACATTGCCAAAGCTGTCAGGAACCCAGCCATAGCCGTATCCGGCCAGCAGCTCAAAGTCGTGCTTGACGTGCTCGGAGCCGCCGTATGCCACGTAGGCGCAGCCCTTGTTGGGAACCACCTGCAACGGAACGAAGAAAGGCATTAGGGATGTGGTTTGCAGCTGGCTTGGATGCTTTCATACCTTGGCTGGCAGCAAATCACCTTCGTGGTAGGCGCGGCCCACAAAGATCTGATCGCCATCGGTGTCGTGTCCGCCCTGGACTGTTCCGGGCACGATATGGCCACCGGAGGAAGAGATCCATGTCTCCGGCTGGACCAGCACTTCGTACGCCTCTAGGCTGTGCTGTAAGCGAAGGGATACGTGAGTGTGATGGCTCCTTTCGAGACGACTGCGGGATAGTTACCTCCTTTCCGCCGAAGGGGATGTACAGGCAGTGGTGCGAGGGATGCACCTTGCCGGGCGTCAGGCTGCCCTGGAAGTAGCCGCGGCCAATGAACAGAGGCTCTCCGTCGGAGGTCTGACCCACGCGAAGGGCATGGGGAGGAACGTGTCCGCCGCTGGCCGGGATCCAGACGTAGTGGTCGCCGGTGAGGATCTCTACGTCGTGCTTGTTGATCTCCTCGCCGCCCCAGGCCACATAGGCCTGGTTCTTGTTGGGAATAACCTTGGCCGGCAGCATGTCTCCGTTGTGGTAGGCACGGCCCACATAGATGGGATCATTGTCCGAGTCGTGTCCGGCGACGATGGCGCAGGGCGGCAGCTGGTCGAAGACGTTGCGGCTGATCCAGGTGTGGTCTGCAGAGGGAAAATGTGGACCAAGGTTAGACCTGACGTTTGTCAAAATATATTTTACTGATTAAAGCTCAGCCCAGCCCGGTGCTTTGACTGCTGATGTGTACAGTCGGCCTGCCACACCACACCACACCCCTCGCACATTAATAACAAGAACTTGGTCTGTTATCTCACGGGGTGTGAAATCGTAAGATCTATGAGAAAGCCACCGAAGCTCCAGGGGATTTTCACTGTCAGCTGAACTTGGTATCGATGGTTCTTCGGCACTTATTCGTTGGTTTATTTTGAAGCACTTTTCGCAGGAAATCTACCAGTCAAACCTTACCCATGGTGTGTCGTTGAGTGTGGGATTATTTCTTCAAAAAGAGAGCGTAGGGTAGGGACCGTGCAGTACGGGCTGATTTTAATGACTGGCTAGCAGTCGTGGCTGTAGCTGCGTTTTAAAAGCTGTTGTGCCGGCGGTCTTTTGCTTCCTTATCGGCTGGCAATGTTAACTGACTTTGATAAGATATCTTAGTCAAAGTCATAGGGCCCATGCGGTCGCTGTGTCACTGTGTTTTGTGGTAAACAGTGTAATGTAATGGGGATCTTTGCTCCTTCAAGATACCATCATCTAACAGGAAGCAGTCATTATTCAATCCATCTATATATCATATAAATATATATATACATTGTATAGATTTATAGATGTATATAGATGTGTATAGATTTTTGGACCTTATCTTTGAGCGATTGGCCTGGTACGGGAATCTTATCGCCGTTAGTCGAAAATAACTTCGATCAATAAGCTCGTAAAGTGTACCTCTCCTCATGAACACGTATGTCCGTGCCTCAACCCTGAATTCTGTCGCTCAGATATATATACTTACGGTTGGCCATTTCGTAGATTTCTTGGGAATACATATTGGGGAAAAATTTTGAAATTTTTAGGGCCGAAATGGGATGGGGTGTCGGTTAGTTTCTGTGTCTATTTCTTGTACATCTGGATTTTGAAAGTCAGGGCCGAAACTTTTGAGATTCTCTGTTGAGACTTAAATTTAGACAGGAGGAAAAGGCCGACTTTCTGACTCAAAAAATATCTGATTTCCATATGGAAGTACAACACACTGTGGTGGAGTCAACTTTTTGTCTACGAATAACATTGAATACAAATCCTGTCGGAATATACTTCCTTATGAATGCGTCATCATTCGTCACAGAATATCTGGAGAGTACATATGCATGTATACATGTATATGAACCTTTCGCACCTTTTTGTCTAGATAAAGGCTAATCAACTTTTGTGGAATATTGTTTCGGGGGATTTTTCGACAATACATATCTGCTACTGGCATGTTGTCATATTATTTTATGGATTCATTGAAATGGAACACCTGCTTTCGCTTTCTGTACCCTCACCCTCCCCATCACAGAGGGAAAATCTCTCTGGGCCCAGCGACTAATGACTCATTCCCGGACATAGTACTATATGCGTGATACTTGAGTTTTTCAAGAACAGGAAAATACAAGAGATATCGAAGCGCAGAAATCAAGGCCTCACTATCAATACCTATTGCCGTACTCTGCGCACAAATGCTCCTTCCCATTCAGATATATGTACATATGTATGTACCTACCCCATATGATAGGGTTATTTACACATAAAAAAGCTCGTTGATAAGAAAAGCCGATAAATCAACTTGGATGGGGTGCGCAGTGTTAACGCCACTCCGCTACTGACCAATTTCTCAGTGGAAAAACAAACCTCAAGCTGTGAAGTCGCTTCAATATCGTACAAAGTATTCCATTTATACAGAGGAACGCCACCCCCCATATCTACAGAAAATCAAAATGGGTATGTACCATGAGAAGTTGCATCAAAAATCGGTTAAAGGTTCGGATCAAAGTCGAAAAACACCCTCCACGCATCCCACAATCCAATCCCCGCCCGCAGATCTGTATCTGACTTGAGTACATTTCTCTCCTGTTTGGTTCTCCGTTTTTCTTTGCACTCTTCCAGGCGCCGTGCAGCCAGGAGCAGTTGTGAGCATTGGTAGGACGAGTGCGCCCAGTCAACCCAGTTTTCGTAGAATATGTAGAAACCCCCCTCCCCCAACCGATTCCCCAACCAATGAATAGCAATTCATTGTCGAAATACACGGCACCCTTGAGTATATAGGAACAAAAAAGAAAGAACATAGTGTTATCTTATCGCGCAGTCAAAGCTTATCGGTTCCTTTGGTCCTCTCCTTGCAGAACACACCTGGGTGCACTCAACTCCATACGCCGCACTGCCACCCTACGCTGTCATCGGTGGCCACGACTCGGATCGCAGCCCCATCTATGTGGGCCGATCCTTCCACGAGGGCGAAAACCTGCCTGCCAAAGTCATTCCCAGCAAGGGTTGTGCCTATGTGGCCTATGGTGGAGCGGAACACTCGAAGACCCACTACGAGGTGCTGGTTGGACAGGGCTTTGCTTGGGTGCCCAGCTGCAGCGGTGGTGTGCCGCCCAATGCGGTTCGCAGTGGTACTACACGCACCGGCGAGCCCCTTTACGTGGGACGGGGTCACCATGCCGGCAGCTTGAGCGTCGGCAAGGTGCATCCTTCGCACGGCTGCCTTTACATCCCCTTCGGCGGCCAGGAGGTCCGCATCAACACCTACGAAGTCCTGATCTACCAGCAGCGGGACGTTTGGGTTTCGGCCTCGCCCGCCTACACTCCGCCTGGAGCTGTTGTCGCTGGCCATGACTCTGACCGGACTCCCATTTACGCCGGACGGGCCATGCACGAGGGCGAGATGCTCCCAGCCAAGGTGATTCCAAGCAAGGGATGCGCCTACGTCTGCTACGGAGGCTACGAGTTCCAGAAGCCTACATACGAGGTGCTCACCGGCTACGGATACGTCTGGATTCATGTCCAACATCACGGCATTCCACCCAATGCCGTTTCCACGGGTCGTGCCCGCAATGGAGATCCCATCTACTTTGGCCGCGGACACCATCAGGGCAGCCTGACTCCGGGTCTGATCTCGTCGCGCCAGCGCTGTCTCTACATTCCGTACGGTGGCCGGGAGATCCGTCTCGACTCGTACGAAGTGCTCTGCAGGCAGTGAATGCGAATCCCCGGACCGTTAAGCCACGAACTGCATTTAGTATTGAACTAAGTTTAAACCCTGTAACCCTGCGTTACTTATCCAATAAAATCCCATCTTTGCTAACCTAAAGAAACCCTGGTTGCCCTTACTCTTACCCTTATCCTTGACCCTTGAGGCGTCTCCTCTACCAACCCGTACTAACACCGCCGTACTCTCCTCCGTTTCAGCCTACAAATGGGTACAGTCCTCGGCCTACTCTTCCATCCCTGAGGACGCTGTGGTGGGCGGCAACGACGAGGACGGTGCAATGATCTACGTGGGCCGGGCCGAGCACGAAGGCGACATGATGGTCTGCAAAGTGGTGCCCTCCAAGCAGATCGGATTCGTCTCCAATCGCGGCGAGGCGCTGCCCAAGGACATCTTCGAGATGCTGTGTGGTCAGAACCTGGTGTGGGTTAAATGTTACGACCACGTCATACCCGAGAAGGCCGTCCTCTGCGGACGCAGTTCGCTGGACCAGCCCGTCTACATTGGCCGCGGCCACTACGAGGGCCACCTGATCATCGGCAAAATATCCTCCGTCCATCGGGCTCTCTTTATCGCCTTTCGCGGGGCCGAGCGCCGGCTGGATTCGTACGAGATCCTCGTGGAGGAGAGGAGGGTTGTGCCCGGCTGGCAGCTGCCACCGCCGCCGCCGCCGGAGGAGCTGGAGAAGTGTCCACTAACACCGCCGCCGCCCCCGTCTCCACCTACACCCGCTCCGCCTGTGGTTGAGAAGCCGTATAAGTATCCGCATCTGGCCGCAATGCCGTTCCCAATGACCGACAGGCCACCAGCTTATACGCCCACGCCTGATCCTCTGCCGCCGGTGGGGGGAGTCCTTGTGATGCCCAGTCCCGCACATGCACCGCCACCGGGCGGTGTTTTAGTGATGCCACCTGTCCAGCAACCCCCACCGCCGCCCCCCTCCTACACCCCCGCGGCAGTGGCTCCGGTTCCAATTGTCGTCGCACCATCATACACACCAGCGGAGACGTACAAGCCACCCATGGACTCCTACGGAGCTGCCGGCTCCTCCTACACTCCGGCCGAGTATGCCCCTCCGGCGTATGGAGTGTCCTCATCCTACGGCTACGAAAGCGGCTACGACGTCTGGGTGACCGCTGGTCCGGGCTACTTCTACTCTCCGGAGGCCGTCATCGGAGGCCACGACAGCAACATGGAGCAGCTGCTCGTCTGCCGCGCCTACTATGCAGGTGTCCACGTCCCGGGCAAGGCAGTTGCCAGCCAGGGATGTGCGTACATCGCTCACGGCGGACGCGAGATTTTGGAGCCCACGTACCAGGTGCTGCTGGGGCAAGGAAAGTACCACTGGGTGCGCGCCTATGAAGGCAGTATTGCCCCCGGCGCCGTGATGGCGGGAAGGTCACCCGGAGGCGAGCCCCTGTACGTTGGACGCGCCCACTACTGTGGCAGTCTGACGCCCGGTGTGCTCCAGCAGTCGAATCGCTGCCTCCAGATCCCGTTTGGCGGCCAGGAGATCCGCATCAGCAGCTACGAGGTCCTGGTCCGCAGTGACCTCTACCACAGCCAGCAGGCCATGCGCCTGGTGTACTGAGCATCGATATTGATCCAAAAACGGAAACTACCGAAACGAATCGAGAGCAGCTACCTACCTCTACGAAAGGATCTACCCACATTTACTTACTATATACTTTGTCACATTTATTTATTATCTATTATGTCCTTTCACTAATTATATTTATTCACCCTTTGAGTTAATCAGCGATGAAAACGTGACTGATGCTTCTGTTCCAAGTCGTGAATCACGCGATACCTGTTTTGGGTATCTTTAGATACCCAAAAGGTATAAGGTATAAGGTTTCAACCCTATCGCATGGAATATGAATTTCGTTTGGATTGCTGCCAAAAAAACAGAAATATATTTTTTGTATCATAATTATGTCTGCAATCACAAACATTTATTGATTACGTTATCAGTCTATATAGTGGATATCGATAGATAATAGCTGCACCTGTAGATTTCTAGCTATGGACTACATTAGTAGATTACTAATTCCATACTTTACGCAATTTAATTTCGCATTCATATTCTTTGGGTTCGTGGCCTGGTTCTAGAATCCCACAATCATCTACCAATAATTACACTAATAGCTAGCAAAGAAATCCACTCAAAAAAAAAAACTGAATAAAAACTTCTGTTAAAAAATAGTCAAAAAAATATCGATATTATTAAAAATAAATCACTTGAAAATATATCATCGCTAGCATTCTGAGCAAAATTTTAAATTTTCGCGGCTGTTACTTCGTTAAACTTCGTTAAAAGTCTCAAATAATTAAAAAAATTGTGCGATGACGGAAAAATTTGATAAAAACAGGAACAGAGAATAGATATTATCAATTATTCTTATATATTATAATATTAAATTTTAAAGAAATCGAATTAGCATTTTGTTGAAACTCTAGAAACGCAACAATTTTCACATTTCGGGGAAGAACTTCGATAAAATATACAGAACATACCGCCAAAATGCAGCTAATGATCATCCCATAAATACTCGTTATTAACAAAGGCTTCTTTAAACGGATTGGGGATTTTATTTAAGGCGAAGAGATGCATGTAGTCAAAAAGAGAAGCAGAGTGGGAAAGAGAAAATGAATGTGCGTCTGCGTCACGCTTTGTTTTGTTTTGTGTACGTCCACTGCAAAAAAAAACGGTGCAAATTAAAGCTCATATATGTATGTATGCGTGTACAATGTACAATTACTCTGGAGATTTCTATAAATTGCAATTCATTCTTGGGCAAGCTTTGATCTATGTATGTTTGGAACTTCCCAGTGGTCAGCTGGGCGGAAACGATTTCTTGATGAAAGCTTCCGAAAGCTCGTTTACATCTTCTGTGCAATTTCACTATAACATGGGGACATGACAACAGCTTTTGCCTCTATGACCTCTTTGAATATAGAGTATAGAGAATAGAGCGTTGACGCACGTTGCTTGACCCTGAATATCGCCTGAAATTGACTGCATTTTCGGGAGTTTATAACTCTGCTATCTGAGATCCCTTTGATATATTGAGAATCGTGGCATGCTAATTTAGAATATAGGGGTCGCAGCTTTGTATAAGAATGATATCTCCAACAGGTCACACCGGAGTGTAGAAAAAAAAGACAAATAAAAACCACAAGTACCCATCGGATGGGCAAATACAGACGCGCTTTCCTCTCAGATGAGGTACAATACGTGGCTGTTTGTCCAGTGCTTACCCCCACTACCACCACACTGTGCTATAAACATCCACATGTTTTTTTGGAATCGGAAGTTCGTTCATTCGTTCGGTCAAAGCGGAAAACATCACAGCGGTCATAACCATAACCTCGCCCAAAGGAAATAAAACCAAACCAAAACACAACTATTTCACCACGAGACGAGGCTAGATCTCAGCTTGTTGCAGCAATTATCTATTCGACTCGCCTTGTCTAAATTGCGACAATTCGGTTTATCTGGCTTGCAAATAATACTCGTATGTACATACATCTCTGAATTGAATACTATTTGCTGCTGTCAAAGGTACAAACGTATAATTTTTTATTGTGGTTTGATTGTATAATAAACGTTTTTACATTTACAGATAAGATTTCGTTCTGTTTATGGAGGATTCTTGTTGGAAAAGTTTCGAATATCTCTCAACCGCTGTCAGGAATGGTGAAATAATCAAACTAAATCAAGTGATTGTCATCGGAACTGTCAAGCGCGATCCACACGTGGGAATGCCTGTACGCATCCACAGGTATTTCACAGAACACCTGAGAAACGGATGAATCACGGTTTTCGCACGCGATACAGATTTCGTCTCGGTTAGTCCCCCGATCTGTCGAGTTCTGCTTAAACGACCCCAGAGGGGAAATCCATGCACGCAAATGGAATTGGAATACGCGCTTACTCCCAGCCAGAGCCAGAGCCAGAGCCAAAGCCAGCCCAGCCTCCTCTGCAGAATGCAAGCGGGTTTCATTTGTTGGGTAAACAGACAAACAGGTTATGCCTCCAATAAGACCAGACCTGAACGAACCGAGAGCAGAGGAGAGCCGAGCCGAGCAGAGCAGAGTCGTCTATCCGAGTCTATCTAATCTACCTAATCTGCATGTGGGGACTATAATCACTTGTCGAACTGTTTTTGTTTGGCTTGAAACTGTTTACCAGTCAGGACCGAACCAGGAATGAGTATTGCTCCCCCAATTGGAGCGCGTCCGTCGCGACGGCGGTTGCCAGGGGGAGCACCGATTAAATTATACGATCGTGTTTATTGCGGTCTCCGAAGCCGATGCCGACCCGAGATCTGAAACCGAGCTGTCGTCGCAACCAATTGACTGGGACTCGTCCAGTTCAAATCGCGCGCTCGCTGACTCCAGACGCCAGCCTCTACTCTACCCTGCTCTTGCACTTGACCAAGTGATAGTCTGTCACGGAGCATACAATACCATAGCATACCATACCATACTCGTGCCAAAGATACAGAACGTGAAACGAACCGACGCGTCCCGTCCAATCAGTCCGTCGTTGATTGCCGTCCGAAAAATCGGCACGTGCTGCGTAAGTGTCCAAATTGGGGAACGAAATCTCTGGGGAGTGTGTGCAATCTGGGGAACCCATATATATATACATAGATCTGTCCAGAGTATACAGTCTAGAGTATAGAGGTGAGTGTAAAGCTGTGCGCGGAGATCGACAATTGTCAATTGAGAATCGTAATGAACGAGAAAATATCCCACTTTCCAATTGTTGTTAATTTATTAATATATGGATGCTTTTTCATTTGCGCAATCAGACTAATTTCCTTAAATTGACTTGGGAAAATGGTTCTCACTTTTTCATCAGTGCTTGCACTTTGCGGGTTCGATCTGTGCTCGTGCTTCGCATATATCAATATGCATATTCAATATGAATAAATAAACTAATACATAAATAAATAAGTAATTACAAAACTTATCCAAGTATTTCTACGTCTTAAAAAGATTCAAAAATTGAACAATAAAAGTTATCTGTTCAAATAAATACCTATTATTTTCGGATATATTCAATATGAAACTTATCAGTTTCAAATTCAAAGTGTCATCGAAGTGGAGGAGCATATAAAGTCGTTGGCATGATATTTCCTTTTTACAAAAGACTTGGAGACTAACCACCGAGACCTTTTGAAATGACCAGCCAATGCCATGAATATTATTGTTGCAATAAACCTTAAATTAGTTAGACTTCAAGATAGTACTTTACAGTGGCATTTATTGCTCGTTTAGCAATCAGCTCGAAAAGATTTTGAGGTATACATAGAGATACATTGGTGGGTCACTGAACCAAATACATAAGTCAATACTGATTGTTTTATTGTTAAAATACAACCTAGAAAATATTCCTTGTTTCAAACCAACAACAAATAGGTGTTTGTTAGCCTGGTTTAACCTCGACCCAATCCCCTTGCTTACAGGTTTGATTTTCAAAAGTCCCAAACAACAAAATGGATCTCAAAACAACGAAAAAGGAGGAATCGCAGCTGCCCCAAGTGGGGGATTTCCTGGCACAGGATGGAGCTGTCCAGCAAAATACAGAAAAGAAGTACAACTACCTGGATATGGTGAGAGCCCCCGAATGCAATCAGCATGCAAATGGAATATCGTTCAATATCGAGCTTGTTCTCCTCCAATCTGCAGTTCAGATACTCCACCAGGTTCGAGCGAGTGCTGATCGGGTTCAGCATCGTGGTGGCTGCCGTCGCATCAGCATTCATTCCCTTCTTCATGATCATCTACGGAGAGTTCACGTCCCTGCTCGTTGACCGCACAGTGAGAGTGGGCACCTCCTCGCCCACATTCGCGCTGGCAATGTTCGGAGGCGGAAAGCGACTGTAAGTCCCGAGAAAAGTCCGTCCCCAGGAGTAGTCCCAATTTAGCTTAAATCTATTGCAGAACGAACGCCAGCAAGGAGGAGAATCAGCAGGCCATCATCGATGACTCCATCGCCTTCGGTGTAGGAAGTCTTGTGGGATCGGTCGCCATGTTCGTGCTCATCACCCTAGCCGTTGACATTGCCAACCGGGTGGCGCTAAACCAGATCGTTCGCATCCGCAAGGTGTTCCTGGAGGCCATGCTGCGGCAGGACATTACGTGGTACGACACCACCTCCGGTACCAACTTCGCCAGCAAGATGACAGAGTAAGTTGAATCGCATCCGAATGAAGTTGATCCCAGCCAAGCTGACCGCTGACTGACTGTTCTGCAGGGATCTGGACAAGCTAAAGGAGGGAATCGGCGAGAAGGTGGTGATAGTCACCTTTCTGTTCATGACATTCGTCGTCGGCATTGTTGCTTCGTTCTTCTACGGCTGGGGCCTCACACTGGTGATTGTCGGGTGCTGTCCCTTGATCATCATCGCCGGCACAGTGGTGGGCAAGATGCAGGGCACCCTAGCCGAAAAAGAGCTCAAGGCCTACTCGAACGCCAGCAATGTGGCCGAGGAGGTGTTCAGCGGAATTCGCACCGTGTTCGCCTTTAGCGGGCAAAAGAAGGAGAAGGATCGTTTTGGCAAGCTACTGATCCCCGCCGAGGCCACAGGCCGCAAGAAGGGTCTCTACACGGGCCTGGGCGGTGCTGTCACCTGGCTGATTATCTACCTTTGCATAGCCCTGGCCGTTTGGTACGGATCGAAGCTCATTCTGGAGGATCGCAACCTCGAGGACCGCCAGTACACACCTGCGGTCCTTGTCATCGTCCTGTTTGCTGTCATTATGGGAGCACAGAATCTCGGTTTCGCCTCGCCCCACGTCGACTCGATGGCAGTGGCCACTGCCGCTGGACAAAACCTATTCAGAATCATCGATCGCCAGTCCCAGATCGATCCCATGGTCGAGATGGGGGCTAAGCCAGACAGCATCACGGGACGCATCCGCTTCGAGAACATTCACTTCCGCTATCCCGCCCGACCAGATGTCGAAATCCTCAAGGGCCTGACCGTGGACGTGGAGCCGGGCCAGACGGTGGCCTTCGTCGGTGCATCGGGCTGCGGCAAGAGCACGATGATCCAGCTGATGCAGCGGTTCTACGACCCCGAGCAGGGGAGCGTCAAACTGGATGGACGGGATCTGCGCTCTTTGAATGTTGGCTGGCTGCGCTCGCAGATCGGCATCGTTGGCCAGGAACCGGTTCTGTTTGCCACCACCATCGGCGAGAACATCCGCTATTCCCACCCGGAAGCCACACAGGCGGACATAGAGCGGGCGGCACGTGCCGCCAACTGTCACGATTTCATCAGCAAACTGCCCAAGGGTTACGACACCCATGTGGGCGAGAAGGGCGCCCAGATTTCGGGCGGGCAGAAGCAACGCATCGCTATTGCCCGAGCGCTGGTGCGGAAGCCGCAGATCCTGCTCCTGGACGAGGCAACGTCCGCCCTGGATCCCACATCAGAGAAACGGGTGCAGAGCGCCCTGGAGCTGGCTAGCCAAGGACCCACAACTCTGGTGGTGGCCCATCGCCTGTCGACCATCACGAATGCCGATAAGATCGTGTTCGTTAAGAACGGAGTGGTGGCGGAGCAGGGCACCCATGAGGAGCTCATGCAGCAACGTGGCCTGTACTGCGAGTTGGTGAACATTACCCGGCGGAAGGAGACCACGGAACAGGAGGAGACCGGAGATAGAGCGCTCCAAAAGGCACAGAACCTCTCCGAAGAGGAGGAGGATGACGAAACCGATGATGATGAGCCAGAACTGGAAGCGGGGACCAGCAGGGAAAGTGGATTCAGCCGCGCCAGCACCCGTCGCAAACGTAAGTTAACGAGCTAGTGATGCGGGAGCCCAAAGGATAACCATCAACCGTCTTTCCATTTTGCAGGTCGCTCGCAGCGTCGCAGCAAGAAGCAGAAGCCGGAGGCTCCCAAGTTTTCCTTCACGCAGCTGATGAGGCTGAATGCCCCCGAGTGGCGCTTCATTGTGGTCGGGTGCATTGCCTCGGTTTTGCATGGAGCAACCTTCCCGCTGTGGGGCCTTTTCTTCGGTGACTTCTTCGGGGTGCTCGCCAACGGAGACGACGACGTGGTACGTGCCGAGGTCATCAACATATCGTGCATCTTCATCGGGATCGGCGTGCTGGCTGGACTGGGGACCATGCTACAGACCTACATGTTTACTACGGCGGGCGTGAAGATGACTACCAGGCTGCGGAACATGGCTTTCGGCACAATTGTGTCCCAGGACATTGCCTACTTCGACGATGAGCGGAACTCGGTGGGTGCGTTGTGCTCCCGCCTGGCCAGTGACTGCTCCAACGTACAGGGGGTAAGTTAGCAGAGTACGTGGTGTGTCTGGCGAATCCTGCTAATCCTCCCAATCCTCACGTGGTTACAGGCTACCGGTGCTCGCGTTGGAGTCATGCTGCAAGCCGTCTCCACTTTGGGCATCGGCATGGTCGTAGGTTTTGTCTTCTCTTGGCAACAGACGCTTCTCACGCTGGCCACCCTGCCGCTTGTCTGCCTGTCGGTGTACCTGGAAGGTCGCTTCATCATGAAGAGCGCCCAGTCAGCCAAGGCGGCCGTCGAGGAGGCTTCGCAGGTGGCTGTGGAGGCGATAACCAACATTCGGACTGTGAACGGACTGAACCTGGAGCGTCGCATCCTGGAAACCTACGTCCAACAGATCGACAACGTGGATGTTGCCTGTCGTCGCAAGGTTCGTTTCCGTGGCGTGGTCTTTGCCCTGGGACAGGCGGCTCCCTTCCTGGCCTATGGCTTATCCATGTACTATGGTGGACTGCTCGTGGCCGATGAGGCTATCAATTATGAGGACATTATCAAGGTGGCGGAAGCCCTGATCTTCGGTTCTTGGATGCTGGGCCAGGCGTTGGCCTATGCCCCGAACGTGAACGATGCCATCCTTTCCGCTGGCCGCCTCATGGAGCTGTTTAAGAGCAACTCCACTCAACCCAATCCGCCAGAGAATCCCTACAACACCGTGGAGGTGAGTTCCTTCCGACCCATTACCTTTTTCATGGGTTCTGACATCTGGTTTTGTTATTATTCTAGAAATCTGAGGGCGACATTGTGTACGAGAACGTGGGCTTTGAGTATCCGACCCGGAAGGGGACTCCCATACTGCAGAACCTGAATCTTTCCATCAAGAAGTCGACGACTGTGGCTCTTGTAGGTCCGTCAGGTTCTGGCAAATCGACCTGCGTGCAGCTGCTGCTCCGCTATTATGACCCCGTCTCCGGATCGGTGAATCTCAGTGGAGTGCCGAGCACAGACTTCCCTCTGGACACGCTGCGCTCCAAGCTGGGGCTGGTCTCGCAGGAACCCGTGCTCTTCGACCGCACTATTGCCGAGAACATTGCGTACGGGAACAACTTCCGGGACGAGGTCTCCATGCAGGAGATCATCGAAGCGGCCAAAAAGTCCAACATCCACAACTTTGTCAGCTCTTTGCCGCAGGGCTACGAGACGCGCCTTGGCAAGTCGTCGCAGCTCTCTGGAGGCCAGAAGCAGCGCATTGCCATTGCCCGGGCTCTGGTGAGAAATCCCAAGATTCTGATACTTGACGAGGCCACATCTGCTCTGGATCTGGAGAGCGAGAAGGTTGTTCAGCAGGCCCTGGACGAGGCTCGTTCTGGACGTACCTGTCTCACGATTGCCCACCGCCTAACCACAGTACGGAACGCGGACCTGATCTGCGTCCTCAAGAGAGGTGTGGTCGTTGAGCATGGTACGCATGAAGAGCTGATGGCTCTAAATCGCATATACGCCAATCTCTACCTGATGCAGCAGGTGGCGGGATAAAACACACCCATCGGCATTATTTAGTGTGTAAATTAGAGTAATAGGAAATTAGATACGAATAGAATAAATAAACAGAAAAGCTACGAAATAGACTTTCAGGCCTTGTGGATGCCAAGGGTTAGGTTAAAATTACATTGTTGTTGTTATCCCATACACGAAATGGGATGTTCCTTTGACGGACCTTTTTCAGTCATACTTGAAGTTAGCTTTACCGTGCTAGTAGGCCCTTGAATTTGTGTATCTCTCACTGAAAACACATCTGGGCTTCTACACTACACATTAATAATTTGTCCGAGGCTGAAAAACTTAAAATTTACTCAACGGATGAAGCGTTGAAGTCATCGTCACACGAACACGCCAACTTGCACATTCAAGGACATCCATTAGGAGAGTGGTACAGGACGAAGACAGCACCCATCACGCCAGCAACTTCTGGCCTTGCTAACAATTCGGCAGTCGGTATGCTAAGACATTCCTCATTGCAATATGTGGATAACACATCGAATGCTGGGGAATATGAGTGGGTCCATAGAAACCAGACGGCAATGGAATGCTCCGAAAACTGGGCGGAATACTATGGGTCAACCGAGAGGACAGCTGATTCGAGACATTCGTACGATTTCAAAGTCCTGTTTCAAGAGTGCGAAAATATAATCAATCTCGGGTTGGTAGCGAGCAATAACCACTATCTGCAGCAAAAGAAGGAGCATGGTCCTGAAGCAGCTATATCTGGCCGGGTTGATCTTTCGGTCGAGCTGGACAAACTGAAGATTAACTCACATGAATTTCCTCAAGGCAATTCTTTCCAGCGGCATCCATCCTTTCCTGTACCTGTCCTTCAATCTAATGATTCGGTTTGGGCGCTCAAGAATTCGTTATTGCACAATGTGGAAAATACACCGAAGGCTGAGGGATTTGACTGGGCCCAGAGTAACCTGGCGGAAATGGATGGCCCGGAAAACTGGGTGAACAGCGATTTGATATGCAATGGGAGAACCGTTTCCAGTAATCCCTACAATTTTAATGAACTGACTCAAGAGTGCCAAAATCTAAATAGCGGAAATGGCTCTTCGGATAATGTAAATGTCAATGAACTTTCCAGCTATTTTGACGACATTGTCCATATTCCCAAGAATATGACAGAATGGGCTGATCGAATGTACACTTGAATGTATTCCGGAGGATTGATTGTGTCGTATGTCTTAGAATAAGCGGGCATGGGAATGTGCATTTTTAAACTAAAATTTGTTAAGAACTTGATGAGGGGGGTGGTGGGGGTCGGTTAAAATATATATTTCTGTCATTTGCTTGCACCTGATTAAATATAATATAAATTATACAATGCAACATATTTAGAATTTAGTATCAATAGAATATATTATTTAACGGACGGTACATTAAATGGTAGATCAAAAATTCTCCCTACCTGTTTTAATTGTGCCATGCACAAAACGACTATCGATATATCGATGATTTCGATGCGATATGTTATATTCCATCTCAGCTGCAGCTGTTTAATTTTTTGTTGACGTTGTGCATACGCGTAAATTATTATCTTAAATAGTTAAGCTTGAATATATAACTAGCAAAAAACAGAAAGAGAACTATGTCGGCGGTGGCCTATGAGCTGCTGTCCACAACGGCGGTGATCAGCACCGTATTTCAGTTTCTGTCCGGCGCGTAAGTATTTCCAATTTATGTATATGTTTTTGAAGCAATTAGAACTAACGATTTGTTTTCATGTAGCATGATATGCCGCAAGTACATACAGAAGAAGAGCACTGGCGACTCTTCCGGAGTTCCATTCATTTGCGGCTTCTTATCGTAAGTATAAACTGTCGACGTTGCCATTGCCGGCCACATGGCTCGACATCCTATGATAAATTTGAATTGGTTGCGGTTGTCGTTGTAGGGCAAGAGTTGATTGTGTTCGTGGAACACGTCAAGAGATACATTGTCTACTGTTGCGTCGCAGGGTTGGATGCACCTGATGAACGCTTTCACGCCTTTAACAATTTAAATAAATGCCATTTGTTTTAACAGCTGTAGCTTTTGGCTGCGTTACGGCGTTCTAACCGAAGAGCAGAGCATTGTTTTGGTCAACATAATTGGATCAACACTCTTTCTGATATACACGCTGATCTACTATGTCTTCACTGTGAACAAACGTGCCTTCGTTAGGCAATTTGCATTCGTTCTTTCCGTACTGATTGCGGTCGTCGTATATACCAATCGACTGGCAGACCAGCGCGACGAAATGATACGCATTACAGGTATAAAAGGTATCCGAACCTATGATTACATTAATAAAATAAAATTTTTCTTTTTCAGGAATTTTCTGCTGTATTGTCACCGTGTGTTTCTTTGCTGCCCCCCTGGCTACTCTGCTGCACGTCATTCGGGCGAAAAACTCTGAGAGCCTACCACTGCCCCTTATAGCCACATCCTTCTTGGTCAGCCTGCAGTGGCTAATCTACGGCATTCTCATATCGGACTCGTTTATCCAGGTACCTATTTTCGCATGATTCCCCAGACATATATTATTAACGGCAAACATCTACTTTACTTTAGATACCCAACTTTCTCGGCTGCCTCTTGTCCATGCTGCAGCTGAGTCTGTTCGTGGTGTACCCGCCACGCAGTTACTCTGGGCAGGGCTATAAGCTAGTCGAGCAGGCTGTGCCATTTTAGAGACTAAGTGGATGTGGGTTATATGGAAATGCGCCTCTGGCATAAGAGCACGTCTCATGCAGGATATATGTATGTATATTTTAATATACGAGAAGTATAGCGGGGCGGATATGCTGCTTGCTTATTTACTATAGACATATGTACGTAATAGTGATTGTATATTTTAAAGTATTTATTAAATTATTTGTCTCAAAAGTGTGTACTTACATCACTATGCTGATCTTTGGCGCCCATCAGGATTTATCCTGTACATTATGTCCTTGCTTAAAGAATAAAACGCTGTAATGTTTTCGAAAAAAGTTATATATGTATGTGTTATAGAGTAATCTAATTTAACAACTTGATTTTAAATTGATACCCCGAACATTGTCCTTGAAGGAAATCTGAATCCAAGCGATCATCAATCTTGGTTCTCCCGATTACAAGGAGGCGTGACACGCCCAGATCGGACAAGAAAAAGCGATATAGTTAAAAATTAGTTCATTAAATTGCCGGCGATCGGTCGGAGCGCCGGTATCCAGACAGCCGGAATGAGAATATAATAATATATATAATATACTTTAAAACACATACGGCATTCACCGAAAAATATGTATGTAAATACAGGCAGAAATCCATATGTAAAAAATGAACTCACTAGAGTTTCACTACTAACTGAAATATTTTGCGCTTCCGAAACATCCGACGATCGCCTATTTCGATTTCAACCATCAAGACCACTATCGTTTCTTTTACCAACTCTATGAAGAATCACTGCGTTCTTTTTATTATTATTATTATTTTCGCTCTCAAATCGTGCTTGCGTGCATAATTTATTCCAATGGATTGGATTTAAATCCTTGTCGCGCATTTCAAACAATTTTTATTTGGCGCGCACCACTCGTCTCTTTTTGCTCTCTTCAAATCTCTTTTGCTCTCGCCAAGAAAATTTTGTGGGCGAGGACGATTAACCCATTGTAAGCCGAGGGGGTATTTTAATATTCCATCGAAAATAATGAAAATTGAATCATGTTAGCGCAGCTCAGATGAAAGAAATCGTGTTTTTTTTTAAGGTCAGAGAAAATATGGCATGGATCTACAAGAAGAATTTACCATCACTAATATTTGCCGCCATTTACCTCAAGTCGTTGAACGGTTTAATTATAGGGGGGTTATGTGGGCTATACCGATTGTCGATTTATTATCGACTAATCGTATGACGAATCACCGTGTTCCTTTGTTGAAATATCCGTATTTATAATTAAAATTCGAATCTCGCCATTCAAAATGATGCAAGAACAAAGTCCTGAGCTGTACGAGGAGGTGAAGCTCCATCGCAATGCCCGCGAGCGTGAGAGGTACGACAACATGGCGGATTTGTACGCCATTATAAACACAATCCAGCAGCTGGAGAAGGCCTACATTCGGGACTGCATTACGCCGCAGGAGTACACGGCTGCGTGCTCCAAGTACTTGGTACAGTACAAGATTGCCTTCAAGCAGGTGCAGTGCGACGAGTTCCCCTCAGTGGAGACGTTCGTCAAGAAGTTCCGTCTGGACTGCCCAGCAGCGCTAGAGCGCATGCGGGAGGATCGCCCTATCACCATACGCGACGACAAGGGAAACACATCCAAGTGCATTGCCGAGATTGTCTCCCTGTTCATAACGATTATGGATAAGCTGCGTCTACAGATCAACACTATGGACGCCCTGCAGCCCGATGTGAAAGACCTGGCTGACAACATGAATCGCCTGTCCCTTATTCCCGAAGACTTTGATGCCAAGCAAAAGGTCGACAAGTGGCTGGGCAGCTTGAACGAAATGCAGGCATCGGATGAGCTGACAGAGGGTCAAGTGCGTCAGTTCCTCTTCGACTTGGAGTCGGCCTACGCGGACTTCAACAAACTGTTGCACAGCCAGTAGTCGGGTCGTTAGCCATTGTTCGTTTCTTAGCCTCCAAATGTATCTCTAAATGTAAAATAAATTAGTATATTATATTCCACATTAAAACGTGTTTATTCGTGTATAAAAGCTCTGTGGTCTTTATTCCATTCCAGATAAACAAAAATGGGTAAAAGATTTGCATTTGTTTGGATTTAATCGTATCTTCTTTTTTGTATTTAGTTTAAATATTAAGGTTATAATTATACATATAAGTTTAAACCGATTACAATAATTGTTGTTTGTTTTGTTTTCTTTCGCTTTATCTTTATCATCCACGTAATGTTTGTTGTTTTGTTTTAGTTCTCTTTAATATATATACTCGTAGTTTTAATTTACTCTTCTGCTGTTCTGCTTTCTGTTCGGTTTCTGCTCTGTTCTGTTCTGTTTCCTCTTACGCACCTAATCTGTTACATCGCTTTACGCCTTTAATAATTAATAATTGTTACTCTTTATCTTTGTAGATTTATTTGTATGCAATGTGAAAATGGTACTTGGTATATTTATGCGGATGTTGCTGTATGTTTCTTGTTTGTTTGTTTTTTTGTATGTATGTATGTGGCATTCATGCGTGTACGCGTCCGTGAGAGTAGCATCCTAGATGCACCTGAGCCACACATCCTCTCTGTGCTCCTGTCTCGGGTATGGTATGGGCGTTGGTTGTGGGCATGGGCATGCTGAAGGAGGAGGCGTGGCCTTTTTCGGTGCGCTCGTAGTAAAAACGTTTCTTATTAAGTAAAGTATGATCGCTTATCTTCGTATATTAGATAGTCATCGTCCGATGAAGACGACGACTCCTCGCTCGCCTCTTCAACGGCGTGTGTTTGTGGTTGTGTGTGTGTGTGTGTTTGGGGTGTGAATTGGGCTTCTGTCTGCTATGGTTGTGACTGCTCCTCGAACAGCATTAATAACTGACTGGGCGTGGTGGCTGATGCTGGGGTCGTGGTTGTGTTGGCGTCGTCTGTGGCGACTCCAGTTGCGGCGGTGGCTTCTGTAGTGGTCACTATGTCTGCTGTCATTGTATTGGTTACGGACAACGCTTCCGAATTGCTGATACTGTAGTTGTAGCTGTGATTGTTCTTGTAAATGTGTATGGGCGTGGTGCGGAGGCTATAAAATTCGCTCGCTAGGCAGGCGGCAGGCTGCAGAGCGATCTGCCAGATTGTGTTCTCCGGAAGCTAGTTCTGTCCGGTCCAGTACGAGGGCGAGTAGCCCTGCTTGCCGGCCGACTTTGACTGGCTGCTCGACTGCTGACGCTGGCCGGCGCTGTTCGAGTCCTGCAACAGAATGGGAAGGTCAGTAATAAAGCAGGTTTTCGATTCCCTGTTCCCAGAAGAACAGTGCTCCCTCTTCCGGTCTCCACTTAGCTTAGCCATCGATTCACAATTGTTAACATACATATAGAGTACACATATAGTATATCACTTATTTACACAGCAGATATGGTATGGTCATGAGAGATGATTCTGATTCTGATTAAAGTAGAGTCTTTCGATAACTGATTTCCTTTTGATTTCATTTTGAGTTTTCTCAGCTACGAGTTGGCGTCGTTTCTATGGAGGAGGATTCATGCAGACTACAGAATAAATGAGCCGATGTGGGTGGAGACAACAAGTCGATGGTATGGGATGGGATGGGATGGCACGGCATGTGGGGGTTAGATACGAGTTGTAGTGCGTGTTTACCAGAAATTAAGCAACTTTTACACATGATTTACAACAAAGGAACTTACCCGGCGGGATGAGCTATGAATCCTGCCGTCCATCTAGTTGTCCCATAAAAAAATCAAAAGAAATTATAAAGAAAGGTCATACAATAGAACAATTTCATGCATTTTAGAATTCTCTTCTCTCTCTCACTCTCTCTGTCTCTGGCACTTGCTACCCAACAACCAACCCAATGGATATGGCTGATGAGTCTGATGAGATATACTCAATTCCGTGTTCTATAGAGTCTACACTCCTTTGAGACTCAAAATACAAAATACCAAAATCAGAAAATGCATGAAATATGTTTGGGTTAGTCACGAATACGCTCTTAGATTAGAGGAAAAGAAAGGAAAAATAAAAAACAACAAACGTTTGGTTAAGAAAATATAAAGAAAATTTTCAATGTACAAACACGTGTATGGATGCATAAAAGAATTACAAAATGATAGTGTGATTGGATTAGTGAGGAATGTTGGTTAGTCTTTGGGCTTACAAAAGTGTTCAGTGTACGTTTATTTTGTTAGAGATTCTAGAGATTTAAAATTCCCTCCTTCCGTTCTACAGAGGGAAACATGCGGAATAAAACTTGTGTATGCTGCAACCTAAAAATAAAATTAAAACCAAAACCAAACCAAGCCAATATGAAAGTGTCTTCGAGAGAGTGCGTGTGTGCCGCCGAGAGAGTAACGTAAAGCGCATATTTAATATGAACACAATCAAATGGATTGTTGATTGTGTTTGATTGATGGGCTGTATTTGGTCTAGAGCTCAATGGAGGCCCCCCTCTGACAGGTCTAGCAGTCGTCCATGAATGATATTTCGCAGACATTATCTTGAAGGTTGTCGGACAGCTCTGGCTGGCCCTCGTCCCCAAAAATGCAGTTGTAATCTTGATCTTGATCTGTGTGAGTGCCACCATCGTCATAGTGAGAATCCCTCCAAATTTGCTCTTTCTTGATTTCAACATGTGTTCCAATCTCAAGGATGTGATTCTCGCAGCCTCCTCGTACCACAATCACTTGTTGCATTTCGGACCCTACCTGGTGTATGGGCTGATGTATCATATTGTGGTGTCCGGCTGCTGGCATCGGCAAGTACATGCCGTACGGCTGGGCCGAGGTACCGCCCGCTGTCTGCGTGTTGGCCATGTTGAACGGTGGCGGTGTGCCCGAGTGGAAACTCTGCTTCTCATACGACTGTAGGGGAAAATGGAGAATCGGAATCGGGTGTTAGAACGACTAGGATGACTGGCCAAGCTGTACGTACATTAACCTTGTTCAGCGCCACGTGGCCCTTGCCGTACATCGATGAGGTCAGGTCTGAGGCAGTGCCCGCCTGCGGCTGGTTGGAAACCGTCTGGGTTTTCGTTTGTTGATTCACGCTCGTCGAGTAGCCGCCCTTGCTGTAATCCTGTGTGGTCTGTGAGAGGGTGTCGTAGTTGGTTGAGCCGTAGCCCGCGCTGTACGATGGCTTCGGGAACTGTCCACCGGATGCCGTGTTTGCCGTCGGTATTTGTTGCTATTCAAAAATAACATTGCATACATTAGGACATATATGGAGGAATATATTCAAGGTATTACTGGATAAATGGCAGGTGTGCCGTACTGGAAACCACCAGGCATCACATTGCCACCATAGAAATAGGCATAAGGAACATTCAGCATGGGTGCACTTGAGCCCGCCTGTTGAGACATTGTGCTAGACACCTGCAAGGCAAAGATATTGAGCGACATTTAGCTACTATTCCCGCATTCGCGTCTAACTAGCGACAGAACTAAGGACTCACGTTGCTTACTGGACTGGAGTTATTGTCGGTGCGGGCAAAGCGTCCGTCAGTCATGGTTGAGTACGCCACAGATCCGAGATTGTCGCGTCCCGCTCCCAGGCTGGTTGGCGTGTAGTTCAGATCGTAATATCCCTGCTGCAATCGACACAAAACACACACAAAATTAGCCGGCCGTCGAGGCTGAGTAGGAGAATCGAGTCTGTTTAAGTGGCCCGATGGCCGATGACGCGACGCAGCTTTACCAGACTTTTGTGCAATTGGATCAAGATCAAATCCGTGAAATCTGTATAGTTTGGCAAAGCTGTGTGCGGGTCGGACCGCCTCAAAGCGCATTTGAATGGAAATGGAAAAAAAAATATGATGTGTTGTTAAATGCTTAAATTATTAAATTATGGAAAATATAAATATACATATATGAGAGAGCAGGTTAGGAGCGTGGAGTGGAGTGGAGTGGCGAGAGGATGCGGTTGCGAAATTAGTAAGAAGAAAACAAAACCCAAATTAAAGCAATTAAATATTTTTAAATTTTGTAATTAGTTTTTTGTTTTTTTTTTTAATTTGCATGAGATTTTTTGTTCATTTTTGGCATGATTGATTGTTATGTGGAGTACGAGTAAAAAGCAAAGAAAAGGGATGACAAGGAAGAACAAAAGCAAAAGAGCCAGGAAATTCTGGATCTATGAATATTTTTCGGAATGAGATAAGTTGGGAGATGAAGGGAGTGTGGAAGCGGATATGGTATGACAAATATTTAAATAAAGTGCAGAAGAAATCGTGATGATATATACACATTACACAGACAAAATAGACATAGACAATAGATATAGACACAGACATCGTTCAAATGCTACATGTTACAATGCACACTGAGGAGAGGATCGGATCGGATCTGTTAGAAGTAGAACGAGAGCCAGAGCCGGAGCCAGAGCCCCTGCTGCTAGAGGCGAAGCTGCTGGGATGCGCGGGAGCCGTTTATCTTGATCATGAATATACAATACGATGAGTAGTAGTAGTAGTAGTTCTTATTATATCGTACAAGTGGATTGAATGGAATTTGGACTGTGGCTTATGCGGGTGCGGATACGGATACGGATACAATTGATTGATTATTGATATTGATATTAGAGTCGATTCGATTCGATTCGATGGATTGTTTACATTGGTTTGTTGTTGGTTTTGGTTTGGTTTTTGCTTTTGCTTTTCTCCATGAACTCACCACATGTGGCACTCTCTGTTGCATCATTTGTAATTCCTCGTAGGAATAAACTGGTTGCTGATAGTATGGCAATCCAGTCTGAATATATTGACTAACCATTTGGATGTTGGTGGGCACCAAGCCGCTGCCGCTGCCACCGCCACCACCACTACCAGCACCAGAACCAGCGCCGACGCCACTGCCGGTGCTTGCGCCTCCGACGCCTCCAGCTGTTGTGGCGCCACCGCCAACGCCGCTGCCGCTGCTGTTACTGCTGCTGCTATTCTTGTTGGTCAGCGAGGCCAGCACTGCTGCGGTGCCGGCAGCTGTTTGGGCAGCGACCGCCGCTCCTCCCACCGAGCCGGCATTGTTGTTGTTCACATTCACACCGACGCTGGACGCACTACCGCTGCCACCGGCCACGCCCACGCCGCCGCTACTTACGCCGCTCTGGCTAACGCCTCCTCCAGCCACATTGCCGCTGGTCACGCCCGCCGTCACGTTGCTGTTGGAGCTGCTGCCGCTCACATTGTTATCTGCGGAAGAACAAAACAAGAGAATGCATCACGTGCTGCCAAGGGACAATAATCCCCACTGCCGTTGCACTCACTGTTCGACACAGACGCCTGGTTAACCCCTGGCTGCCCACTCACGGCTCCTGCCGCTCCGTTGCCCGTGCTGCCGCTGCTGCTACTCACGCCGCTGCTCGTCGACACACTGAAAGCAGGCAATTCAAAAACAATGCATTGATTAATCTGTGAACCGGGGAACTCGAAACGGCAACAGCTTGTTCTGTATCCTGTCGGGTTTTAGTAAGCGAACTGAGGATCACCAGCATGCGGGGATGGGCAACATACCTGTCGTAGTGCGCGGCGCCGCTGGCTGTAGAGGCATCCTTGAGCTTGGCGCTGCTACCAAAGCTGGCGTACTGCGAAGACGCGTTGCTCGCGCTGCCAGCAAACCTGAATGGGCGATTGGCGATTGGGAGGAGTCGGGGCAGAACAAAACGAAGGAGCACGTGTTAAAATATTGGAGCAGGAGGAGGATAGAGAGAGCAGCATTCCCATACATACCCGCTACTGTTGCCATAGACACTCTGGCTGGACTGGTAAGCGCTTTGTGGCGTCGAGTATCCCGATGTGAGATACGCGGAGCTGGCATTACCGCTGCAACATTCGACATGGGCAGGGCAGGCAATGGCGGGTTGAGGCAGGTATTAGCAAATGAACAAACAGTGAACGTGTGTGTTAGGAGAAGAGAAAACAGAACAGAGCAACAGAACGGCATAAGTTGTTAGAAATCAACGGATGGCAACAAAGCAACCGACGGGGGCTGCTTACCTGGAGCTGTTCTGGCTGGCACTTCCTCCGACCGGAATGTTTTGCGTTGACGCTGACCCACTTCCGGGCACAACACCACCCACGGAAGGCTGCGTCCCGGCGACAGTCTGCTGCTGCTGGTAGGAGTTGACATTTGGCTGGTACGAGCCATACCCCTGCTGCTGGTAGCTGTTCGCCACCGACGACTGGACATTCGCATAGCTGGAGCTGCTGTAGCCCCCCTGCGCCGACGTCTGGTAGGCACTGTTCGCCTTACTGGCCGCACTGCTCTGGTACGCATTCTGATAGGCACTGCCCGCACTGCTTGCCTGCCCGTAGGGATCGTTCTTGGTCAGTTGATCCAGGGCATTGCTGGCGACAGTCGAGCTAGCACTCTGCTGCTGTTGCTGCGCCGTTGAACGGGCCGCATAGCCGGCAGCACTTAAGGCATCACCCTGTTGATAAAATGATTGCGGATTAGATGTTCCATGGGGTTCCATGGGCCCAAGGCGGGCATGACTCACAATTTGAGAACTTTGCAGGCCCGCTGTCAGAGTCGACTGCTGCTGCTGCTGAGACTTGCTCTGATAGTCGTCCTGCTGCTGCTGCTGCTGCTCGACGCTCGCGTTGAACTTCTCTGGCATTGAGTCGAAGCTGTCGTCCGTGCCAAAGTCCAGAGCACCGAATTGCACATCCAGGTAGCCAATGTTGTTCAGGGCATTGTCGCCGGGCATCTCCACCGCGGTCGCCGGGATCTTCGAGGGAGGCGGCAGCTTGACGCGTGCCCTCCTCACCTGCGTCTGCTGCTGCGACTGATCACCAGCTGTCGAGCCAAACACATTCGCATACGTGCTGGGGTACGGGCTGCCACCCACGCCCCCACCGCCACCCACGCTCGTACTCGTCTGGGAGTAGGCGGTGGCAGAGCTTGGGGCATAGCCAGCTGGCGTTGGCTGCACGGCAGCGGATCCGGGACTGACGCCCTGGCTGGCCAGGGAGTTGAAATACTGAGATTGCTCCACCGAAAGGGTAGCCGACGGCTTTATGGGAGTCGTCTGCTGAAGCTGTTGCTGCTGCTGGGCCTGCTGCACTAACGTGGCTGCTGCCGAGGCGGCGCTTGTGAATGTGTCTGATGCGGCGGATACGAAAGATGATGAAGCGCTGCCCCCACCACCAGCGGCAGTGCCTCCGCCGCTGCTGTGCTGCGTGCCCTGCGACTGCATCTGGGGCGGTGGATTGCTGACCGCGGCGCTGTACTGCAGGAGCGGCGTGGTGGCCGAGCCCGACAGCGCTGACGGCGGTGTTGCCGGCGGCCCACTGCTACCACTGTTGTCCTCGACACTTGTTCCCACTGCGACCGACGATACCAGATGAGATCCTTGTTGGGCCAGGGCACTGCTGCCCAGATGATGCTCCAGTCCTGGCGGGGCCGAAAGCTCGCCCCCAGATCCAGTACTTGATGCTGCACCGGCACCGGCACCTCCTCCGCTGACCACGGCGGCGGCCGTCTGTGTGGACAGATTGCTGGTGGTGAACACTTTGCTGTCCTTGAGGGAGCCCTCATACTCCTCGTTGTTCCAGTCGCCCCAGGAATCGTCGTGGCCAGGCTGCTGCTTCTCGGCATTCTGCGCAATGGTGTTGTCCCAGAGCTCCACCTCGTGGTGGTCCTCGTTGGCATTACTACTGCGTCCTGCTCCAAAGCCACCGCTGCCACTGGTGCGATCTCCGCGTGGGCCACTGCTACGACCTCCCATGCGACCTCCTCCGCGTCCAGAGCGTGAAACGAAGCCGCCGCCGCGTCCACCACCGCCTCCAGGCGCACTTCGTCCGCCGTTGCGCTGGCCGCGATAGTTGTCGTTTGCCCGGTCATCACCACGTTCACCGCCGCGTTCCCCACCGCCGCCGCGAGATTCGCGAGTGTTGCGCTCGTTCTCGCGGGTCTCTCTGCCGCGCCCTGGAGCCAGAGAAAACAGCATTAAATCGGGGGATGCGTGAGAGGAAAGTGTAAGATATACTTACATCCACGGCTGTCAGTGCCGCCGCGTCCGCCACCGCGGTTCGAGCTGCGGTTCCGGGTATTTTCGCGCTTGTCCGCATTTGCATTGCCATCGGCCCACTCACCATCGCCAGCGGCACCATCGGCAGCAGTGCTTGCAGGCCTCTTCCTCTTCTTCTCGTACTTAGCAAAGGCGCCCTGCAAGGATTCAGATTCAGAGAGGGGATCCCTCCTATAGGGGCAGAATCGCTCACCTGAGGGAGCTCCTCGATCAAGAAGTTGGCTGCTGCTTCCAAGTCGTAGTCGCACTCGTTGAGGGCGCAACACACCTCCTCCTCGGAACGTTGAGTCATAGTCAGTAAGAGGGTAACCTTTTCGTTGATCTGTGGATCCTCTGTGGTGCTGTTGGTAATCTGGGCGATGCGCAACTGTTCCGTGGTGGCCTTGGGCTGGGCCTTCTCTGGTTTATCTGTCTTATTAGCGTCGCCTTTCTTGTTCGCTGCTGCATGTGGGGCTGCATCGTGGGCCGTGCCCCCGCCAACATTGGCGGAATTTGACTTTTTCTGGCTGCGACTGTTGCCGCCTCCTCCGCCACCGCCGCCTGAACGAGTTTGTGTGCTCATCTCTATGTACACTGTATATACAAGTTAGCTGCAAGGGGCAGGAAATCAACAAGAACTTATTAGCATTCCAGTCCAGAGACTAATCAAGGAGCGTTCTTGCCCAGTGACGCCCAGACAAAACCTAAATTTTCATCTAGCCAAATTTGACGAGTTGTAAAACAAGTGGCAGAGGAAAAGCTAACAGAGAGATGATGAGAGCCGCCGACAGATGAGAGTTCAATGTACATTTAATCAAAGAGAATAAAAGAACGAAACACACACACACAACACACGAGAGAGACATGAGAGAGCCGGAGCGGGAGAGCGACACGCACGCACAAACAAAGCAAGTATTCAGAAATAACAAAAATTTAATGCAAACCATGCAAAAGGGGGAGAGTGAAAAGAGGAAGTAATAGCAGCAATGCCATAGAGAAGACAGCGGCGGAGGGGTGTGTGTATTGGCAAAACAGGTAACGCAAAGTGAGCGTCGCGGGACGTTGGCGGGGTACGTGACCGAGACGCATCACAACGAAAAACGTCGTCCGCTTTTCTAATCGGTGGTTGCTGACGGTGGAGTATTTAGCCGGGGGGGTTGGACACACAAGAGAACGGTGCACAGACGACAATGGTAAATTGTGAGAGACCGTTTCGATCCAGTGCACGACCCCGATACCAAGTGCATCTGAATCATTTAATTTTGTTGTCACCGCAGTTTTATCAAATCTCGTCATGAATAATGCCTTTTCATACATTATTCATATTCACATAAAAACACACACACACTTGTCCCCTCTGCCGCATACACTTTTTCACATGGGACATACATTTTGCACGTCCGCATACCGCCTCTCGCTCACTACTCTAAGTATAATGTATAGATTTATTTTGCTGGCCCCAGCATTTGGGAAGAGTAGACACAAATATTACTTGAATATGCCAATTGCCAGCTTGGGGCATAGACAAGAATTGATTTATAAAATTCTTGGCCTCCCCGCTTCGGTTTTCTGCTTTTTCTTTTGTGCTCGGATTTCTACAGCTGCCATAGCTGCATCCCTGTCGCACTAACTATCCTATCCCAAGTGCTTGGTGTTGCCAGGTGTGAGTGGTGGGCCCGGCGTGCAGCGGGTGGGATATATTTATTTACCAACTGTTCGGATAAAGAATGTTATAATTTGCACAAACTATTCGAGTAATTTACAGCAGTAAAATTGCATATTTGTGCGGAAAACACACTTTTTCAAACCAAATTTCGCAATTACACATCACTAGATATGCCGCGGCACTCGGCAACACTGAATGCGAGGGCATTGAAACCGAATGAAGCGCACAAAGCGGAATAAAAAACCGGACAAAATGGTGTACACTGCACTGGATATGAAATGTAATGCCAGTTTCCAATTAACTTGACTATTTCCAATAGCTTTCAAGATTGTGAATGCATTTTATATAGATAAAATGCGAGCTCAGCTACAAATTATTAATAAGCAGCCCCGGCCATTGTCTAAAGTCTTGGCCATGTGCACACACTTCGACGCCATTTCTGCAAACATTATAGCCGACTCTTTCTCTCTTATGTAAACTTATGGCCACAGTAATTATATTGACGGCGACACTGCCGCTCCAGACAGCGGCGAGTATTGAATTTTCAACAAAGTTTTACGCCATAAAAATATGGACAAACATCAGGAAAACACTACACAGAGGCGGACAAGCACTTCAACTACACTTTAACATCTAATTCGAGAATTCATCACGCTACTTTAAGGTGTAAACAAATTTTTAAAACGGAGCAAACCTGCAAATGCGCCGAGAAACGCACTTATATTGAAACAGTGCTGTAATATACTCGCGGGAGCTAAAGAGCACTGTCGCGATACCTATCGAATAGAGGAGGGCAATCATCGGCTAGTTGCAACAACAACGAGTGGTGCGTCTAGAAATGCACAACGAACGATAACTCACAAGAGAGTATAAAAACAATGCGGTGCTTCGCATCTCTAGGTAGTCGGTAAGCATACAAAAATAAACCGAGCGAATCGAGCAATTAAAACTGAACAAATTTTTGTATACATAACTGCGAGCATATCATTGCTGTCCCAGGCGATGGGTAAGACACATTCCAACAATATTCCGTTCTTATTGTACTAAATTCAATCCACAGCATTTGCGACTAGGAAGAAAGAAGATCCGCTCTCGTCCAATGACGATGAGATATTGCAAATAAAAATAATAGAGCTGCAGGACAAATTAGATGACATCTTGAGCAATCAAGACTTGATAATCACGCTCCTAAGTCAAGTAAACCCTCTGCCAAACATTAATGGGCAGTTGACTGAAGCCACTGAGATCAGAACGGAATATTTCCCAGTGCGAGAGCAGCAAGAACTGGAAAAATTAGACTCTGAATTGGCCAATCCCGGAAATAGCTTTGTGAGTACATAGTGCAAGATCGTGTCTACAATTCGCAGATATTAATTTTAGCACTGCAGATTCCTATGATGAAGCGAATTTTGCGGCCAGAAGGCATCATCCAGCCACTGAAGGATAGTATACCCAAGATATTCGGAGAGGAAATAATAATGGGCTTCAACTTCGATGGTGTTAACCACAAACAGCCGTTTAGGCAGTTTAAGAATATTAACAGGACCATCTATGGTGAGTATTTATGCATATAATGTACATATCTGTTAATCAACATGCACTTATTTAGAGATTCAAAAAAGAAGTGGATACACTGAAGCAGACTACATCGCAGACATAAGAATTACTTTTCACACCCTAAAACGTCGGTATCATAAAAGAAAACACGATGTGAAAAGGAGGAGTAAATTGAACAAGTTCTTTGACTGAGTTTAGACAGTTAGACAGTGCTAAGAATGAAAAAAGCAAATGTGACAATCGCATAGTTAGTAACATTATAACGATGGTCCGACAGTTCGAAAAAGACATCTGCAAGACACTGAACGAGGTGGACAGCTCAACAAGAACCTGGCCTCAACAGATAATCTGGTACAGAAGCACATGGTACTTGGAGAAGATCTGAGGTCTGACAACTAAGAATATTGTGTGGCTTAAGAGAGATATTGACCCTTTTGGGAGATTTAATTTTCTTTTATTTATATAAACATAATTTACTTTCATTAAAATGATAAGATATTATTGTGTTCATTTTAAATATCATTTTGTTTATCATTTAATCCAATCTCAATTAGAGGATCCTGGAATACCTGGACAGGACAGGTCGAAGCTGATTGATAGAGGAAACAGTGGTGTGTTGGGCAATCGAAGACCCGCGCACTTTACAGAAGTCGGTAAACTTGATTTCCATTGGAAAACGGTCGCTGCAGCCGGATAAAATGCATTTTCCGATTGTTTTGGCACTATGGGTAATGGTGGTAATGGTGGTAATGGCAACAACTACGAGTACACTTGCGGCACAGTACAGTGCACAGCAGATGTCGGTGGAGCTACAACCACTGGCCATAAATGAGAACTCAATTAGAACGTTTACATTTCTGTAAGACAAACCAGCAGCAAAGCAAACGAGTTGCTGTTCACCTTCTTGTTGTTGCTGTTGGTGTTGCTGCTGTTGTGGTACATTATTTTTTGGCCTAAATAGTAGGCCTTGAGGAATCGGAATCGGAATCGCTTGAGTTGTTTTTGTTCACCGGAGAGCGCCAGCCGCGCGCAGCAGCAGCAGCACCAGAAACAACAGCTCACTCTGCCGCCGTTGCTCTGGTGTGGTGCCTCGTCGTTTTGCGACACCGCTTCAGTGTAAATTTTTCTTTTGGCCCATTCGGATGTGGCCACGACGCGCGCGTTGTCCGTTAACATTATTCTTATTATTATTGTTGTTATTATTTAGGCTTTAACTGTGGATCCGATCCGCTGCGCTTGCCCTTTCGTTTCTGTCGTGCATATATTTGTGTTCCAGTTGCCGCAGCGTTCCCGAGTCCGGGTTGTGGGAGGAGGTTAGTTGTTGGATAATAAGTGTGCGACGCGACTCCAAAGTGTACGCAAATTGCAAAATCCCCCACTGTAGCTGCCACCCAGCCCCTGCCCACATTCGAGCCCATTGAGAAACATAGATCCAAGAATTGCAGCTCTGTGTCCATGTGTGTGTGTTTGTGAGTGCGAGAGAGGCAAGGTGCCCGAACGAAGGAGAGAGATACAGCGCGCGAACCAGAGAGCGCGAGTGAGTGTGTGTGTGTGTGTCTGTGTGGTGTGTTAGAATGCACCTTGTGGTATTTTGAAATCTAAAAATTGCCAAACACAAAACGTTTCTTTTTTCGAGAAGCATTGCAAAAGACTCCAGCTGTGCCTAATGCTAAGGTAACAGAAAACATCAGAAACTGAATAAAAATCAGACAGGCGGCAAGAACCAAACCACATCCATCCACATCCAAGGCTGTTTTTGGTTATAGAAATCTCTTTTGGCGGGTATGTATCGCACAATAGTATGTAATTACGAAACTCCCTTCGAATGATGGCTATTTCGGATCTTGGATTGCGACACATTTCGTTGGATTTTCTGTTATGGATTATGGGCGCCAAGGGTACAGCAGCAGCTACAACAGCACCATCATCGGCATCTAGGTGCTTGCTTTCCCAAAAACGTTCCCACACATACACACAGACACACTGGGACACACGAACACCAACACACAGATAGACGGCCGCATTGGCCAACATATTTACCTACGTCACGCCCACCTGATTTCAGTGCAATCGCGTTGGCCCAGTTTACGGGCATGCTCCAAGACAAAATATACTCCTACAAGGTCGATTGCCTGCCTCTATGTGTGCTTTTTTCTATACCAGTTTTCTATAAACTTGCCGCAGCGACTAGTTTCAATTTCTACTGGGATTATCTGCCGCGCTGCCTCTGGCTCTGGCTCTGTCTCTGTCTCTGCTGCAGGTGGCTGCAGCAGCTTTGCCTCTCTGGGAGCCTCATTATTCCTCCTCTCTGTCTTGTCACTCCCTCCACCGTTCGCCATCCGCCATCCGCCGTCGACAGTCGACCGTCTCTGCCTACCTTTTCGCATCGCTGTATGTGTGTGCGATTGTGATTGTGACACAGAAACCAACTAAGAAGTATGTGGAAATCTCTTGGCTGCAACGAAATCAATTCAGAAGCCCAAGTTAGTTGGTTGCCAGTTGAGTTTCCATTTCAGAACATATGCGGATTTTCGCAACATTTTCCAGCAACGGACGCAGCGGATACCTGCTACGGGCTGGCTTTTGTTGTGAGAATATTGGAAAGATTTGATTTACAAAGGGTTCCCTTTTCCATGCTTCAATGAAGCCCTGAAGTTGTGCTGCATCCCTGGTTCATTTACCCAAATGTAACGGGCGCCCTCTTGTCTCCCCCTTGCACCCACACTGCGGTGTGCTCAATTCTGATATATATATAAATGTGTGTGTGTCTGCGAGTGCATCTCCCCCACAGCCACTGCAAACTGCACGAACTCTGGTGCAATAAACGACGGAACGAACGGAACGCATATTGCGTTGGCGGCGGCAGCGATAGCTTTGGATGTTGCTGTCTCTGCCTCCGTCGCTGCTGCTTCTGCTTCTGCTTCTCTCTTGATGATGACAGCCGAGGTCGTAGGCAAAGACGACGGACGGCATACGCTCGAGTAACTGGCTCAGGCCCACTACCACAATCAACCAAACCTGTTGACCTAATTTCAAATTCTGCTGCGTCTTGTTGTTGGTGTTGGTGTTTCTGCTGCTGCTGCTGCCTGCTGCTGATCTGTGTCTCTGTAACTGTGAGAGTCTGCGTTTGTGTGTGTCTGTCGGAGAGCCGGAGCGCGCCAACGATTGGCAAATCTTTGACAGTGGTAGTAGTGTTAGGTGCTGCTGGGGGGGGCTTCCCTAGGAGGCTAGCCGCATATCCCAAATAAATGTATTTGATTCAGGATTCCCAGCCATCAAATATTGGCTCTTCCTCTATCTTTTCCCCTCTTTGGGGAGGGGGCGCAGACTTTGTCTGAACGACCCCCCTTTGGGCGAGACGCCACCCTTGGCATTTCCGTTCCCAAACACAACAGAGACAGAAACAGTTGGGTCTCCTAGTCAGTCGGTTGGTCGTGTCAGACGGGCTGTTGGTGGAACTGCCATTGCATTTTCGAATCTGAATTTGAATTTGAACGTAGCACAACGTTTCAGTTGGATTCGAGCCTACATATGTCGCTCCCCGTGTTCCCTTTGCCCAAAGTGAAGTTTGGATTAGCACAGAATCCCACGGTCTATATGCAGATATATCTCAGCTATAAATAGTGAGTGTGAATAAGGATTAAGACTCTTTCCCTTACACCTGCCCACGCCTTTACTCCCACACTGCCACTCTTCCACATTCATCCTCCCTCTACCCGCTCCCTAGCATGTGCATGTTCTGTGGAAACCCAATAATGTGCGTCCCAGTAACCACAAGAAATTACGGTCGCCTGCCCCAATGTGGGGCTGCTGGCTCTGCTGCCACTGCCACTGCTGCTGCTCCACTTGTCGTCTCAGTGACGAAACGTCCATGTGTGCGTCTGTGTGGTTGCGAGCAGAGAAAATCAAGTGAATCAAAATGAGCGTATAATTAGGTCAACACAACAAAAATTATACGCTACCCAGTGCCACTTACCAAAGAGAGCGCGAGAAAGAGAGAGAGCAGCGAGAGCAGCGAGAGGGAGTGATAAAGAGAGAGCCGCAACAGTAGCGGCAGCAGCAGCAGCAGCACCAGAAGCTGAAGAGTGGGGTCGGGAAACGGAATCGGAAGTGGGGCAGAGCCCATTGCATAGGCCATCAATTAGAAATTAATTCACGCGGCTAATGCTGATAAATTGCAATTGTTGCAACCACAGGCGAGAAGAAGAACCATAGCAAAAAGAGCAAAGAGAAGAGCGCGCATGCACCTGCAATAGAAACAACAAACAGAACAACAAGAGAAGCGCAGCGGCAAACCATAAACAAAAATGGGACATGCGCTCCACTCGAAGACAGTCAGTGGGGAAAGAGAGAGCTCTCTCTTTTGGTCTTGCTTGCCTGCCACTCAGCTGTCTGCCGCTCTGGCTCTGGCTCTGGCTTTGGCTTTGGCGTTGGCTCCCTCTTGCTCCCACTGAACTATTTTTTTTCCAATCTTTTTTAGCCGTTTCTTGATTTTCTCGATGTCCGCTTGTTGTTGGTGCTGTTGCTGTTGCTGTTGCCGCCATTTGGTTGTTGGCCGTGGCAAGTGTTTCGCAATGAGTGCAGGCCAAAATGAAATCATCGTGCTCTGCCGCTGCCTCCGTTTTGGTGGCATTGATGGGGGGGAAATTCCTGTTCCACTTTCTATTATGGGGAACCCGAGTCCAAGTTGTTGTTGCTGCAGCGGCAGCGGCAGTGGCAAAAGTAGCAAAAGAGCACGTAGCATATAAAAGTGTGTCGCCATGGAAAGTGGTTTCTTTCTCCCCTCTCGCTCTCCCTCTCCCTCTCTCTCTCTCTCTCTCTTGTCTCTCGTCTCGCTCTGTTGTTGTGTCTCTTTCGGTTCGTTCTGGTTCTCGTCTCAACGCACATGTAACGCTCATTTGTTCTTGTTGTTGCCGCTACCGTTGCCGCTGCTTTTGTTTGCGGGGGGGAATGGTTCATTGATTTGCTCGAGACGCCACAGCGCTCCATCGACCGACTGACTCACTTCGTTGCGTGACGCCAAAGGCACAAATGGAACAGCCGGAGCCGTTGGAGTAAATGGCACAGAGGGCGCGATCCCCTCCCCTGCTTTTCCTCTGAAGAGTCGCACTAGCAAACCGGTAGGCAAATGCCTGCTAAGGTCAAATCAGTTATACGCTCTCTTTTGTCTCTTTTTCTTTTTTTTCTTTTGCATGCGATCAAGTGGGGGGCCTCCAGCCTTAAGCATCCATCGCCGCACCACCACAAGATGCGTCCGCTTTGGATTTGGATTTGAATTCAGATTCCAAGACCATTCGAAGAGCGCTCTTCCAACGACTGGTCAATGCAATGCTAATGGACTCGGCTTTTGATTTGAATTTGAATTGGAATCCGAATCGGAATCGTGAGGCTAGGCGAGGCTTGAGGCTATCCAAAAGATTCATTTGGCCTACAAGCCCCTGTGCACACTGGTCTGAGTGCCATTGTATCTGCGGATCAAGGAAGATCTTCAGATCTGTTGGTCTTCAGCTCACAAATCCCTTATATTTAGATGCAATTCCCTGAATAACTATTTAATAGAAGCTTTAAATTTGCATTTATATCAAAGTTTTCTTACATTTACACTGGAAGAATGTTGATAAAGAATGTGCTGTATTTCCTAGAATCCAAGAATTAGTTTCAATTTACGTTATAATCGCTCTAAAATTAGCCCCAATATTGGCGCACATTGCTCCCCCATTCTGCGGACACTGTGCAACATCATTAAGGGCTCTCAAAGCGCTCCAATTATGTCGCTCACTTGTGTGTGTGCTCTCATTTCTGGAGCAGCTCAAGCTCAGGCGCTGGCGGTGGCGCTGGCGCTTACATATTTTCTTTTGCTTTCGGCTTTTGGTATTCCGAATTGGGAACACCTAGCAAGTGAAAATGCGGGACACACACCCCACCGGACCCCAGACCTCAGCCGCGTACCCCCGAACCCCCGAACCACCGAACCACCGAACCCAAAGAGCCAAGACCAAGTTGGGTCGCCCAACCAGAGATGGTGGACAGCGATGTGGAGGATGATGATGATGACGATAATGATAAAGCATGACCCAGTTGCACTTTAAAACTTGACCCAATGACTCCATTGGGTTGGCAACAACTCGAGGCCCGGGCTAACTATGGCATTTATAATGCCAGAGCAAGAGCCAGAGCCAGAGCCAGAGCCAGAGCTAGAGCCGAAAGCCCCTCATAATTACTGAAAATGCAAACCAACTTTTTGTGCGTTTTCTGTGCTATAGTTTTTCGCTGGCCCGCTGGCCCGCTGGCCGCGGCTAATGCTTACAGGTTTACAACATTCAAGCATTCAAACATTCAAATGGGGCCCCAGAGGGGAGTCAGTCGGCGAAACCTGTTATGCATCGAAAAGTGAATTCGTAATTATGTTGATATCTTTATGCTCTCACACGGGGGGCACTGTAGGCCCTACGACACACATTTCAATCTGCTCTGCGGATGATGATGATGGTGATGAGGCGATGAGAAGGCGCCCTCAATCTGCTGACCAGAAATGCACACACATCCACACACACATTCGAATGGTGATAGTCGGTATGGGGAAGCTCCATAGCTTCAGCTCTGGGGCTGAGGTCGTCCCCCATGGCTCTTGGCTCTTGGCTTTTGTGATCTGGCTAATGCTAATGCACAAGCAGCATTCAAGGTTGAATTAAATTAGCTGCGAGAAGAGCTTCGGACCAGCTCTGCGGAATGATTATGGATGATGATTTATACTCTGACCGATATACCATACATATGAACATATACACATGCCTATGTGTGTAGTATTCACATTTGACCTATTGCCAAATATCCACCAGACCAGGCCCAGACCCAGACCCGACCCAGACAAAGTGACACGCGTCTCAGCAAGCCTACATGGAAAACTCACAACATAGGCACAAGCTGAACTCAACGATCCCTGAAAGACTGAAATCATTTAAAACCTTCAGTCTCTGAGATTTTACTAATTTACTATATGTTCGAATGCAGAGCCAGGTAAGGCACAACCTGAATTCCATTTGTGAAAACAAAACACAGAAATGAATGATGAATTCTTCGTAGAGCTATATTTCTATGATCCATTCAATCTCAAAAGCTTCCAAAACCATACTCAAACTTCTTGTATCAAGTCTTGAGTGAAAGGTTCATTCAGAGTTAGTTTAGAAAAGGTTTTTGCTATAAATTACCATTTCCCATACAATACACATAGACAGATACATGTATCAAAATATTTAAACCATACCTATAGCAAAACATTGGGTGAAGTATTATCTTTTAAGTACTTACAGCATGGGAATCAGTTCTCTCAAAAAAAAAGTCTGCTTCGAAGATCCGTCAAAGTTTCTATGGCGAATCCCCCCATTGTGTGTTGGGGCAAACAAACTTTTGAATGATTTTTGGTGTTTGTTGGTGTGGTCGCGGTCTCCACAATCTTCGAACACTCTGTTCTGGCTTTGTATGGGTGTCCAAACGATTGCCCACCTGCAAGACCAGTAATTGGCCCCAATAACTTTGGTATTTTCATAGAAGCAGGCCCCGCACGAAGTCAGCGTCAACGTGCCACCACCAACAACTACAACAACAACTACAACAACAACAACAAGAGACACAGCCAGAGACACAGCCACAGCTACAGCCACAATGTGGAGGCCGCCCGAAAATGGTCGTTGTTGGTTCTTAGCGAATTCGCCGCAGGTCTCCCCTCAACCGCGCCCCCTCCTGGCCACCTTTCCCTCCTCCATCACCGCCCGTACCTCCACTACCAGCAAAGCTTCGTCGCTGACACCAATTTGGCTTATTAGAGTCGAAGTCAAAGTCTGAGTTTGGGTCTGGGGTTTGGGGTTTGGGGTTTAGAAGCACTTGAAATGCCAAAAAAAAAACCGCAACTTGTCATCGATTTTTGGGCGGGGCTTGGACTAATCTTGGCACTTATCCACCTCCATTATCCATTGCAGATGGCCGAAACGATCAGCACTGCAGCCAGCAGCATGGAGCTGGCCCTCAAGGACACCAGCCCCTCGGTGGCAGTGGGAGGGGGCCTCATAGTGGATATGACGCCGACCACGGCAGCACTGTTGCACCACAATGCACTGGCCCTGCGCAGCCTTAAGGAGGCTGCAGCCCATCGGGATGCGTCCGTCTCGGGATCCGCCTCGGAATCAGAGCTCCCGGAGCCGCGCTCGCCGACGCCGACCCCCACGAATCTCAGTACTGGCGGCCCCCACTCGCCGCCCATGACATTCCGCTGCGAGAGATGTGACAATTTCGAAACGAGCTCCCGGGCCTCGCTGCTCCTCCACGTGGTGCAGTGTTTGGCCGGACAGGCGGCTGCGGCCGCGGCAGCTGCCTCGGTCCGTCTGAAGAGCGAGGATCTGGGGGAGCCGGAGAACATGAGCCTCAGCCACATGGACACTGGAAAGCCATCGTCGGACAACGTCGGGGGGTCCAGCTCCTCGGCCAGCTCCTCGCCGGCGGGCAATGGCAGTGGCAACAGCAGCAGCTCCAGGAAGGTCTTCGAGTGCGACGTGTGCAACATGAAGTTCTCCAACGGAGCCAATATGCGGCGCCACAAGATGCGGCACACGGGCGTGAAGCCGTACGAGTGCCGAGTCTGCCAGAAGCGATTCTTCCGCAAGGACCACCTGGCCGAGCACTTCACCACCCACACCAAGACGCTGCCCTACCACTGCCCCATCTGCAATCGCGGCTTCCAGCGGCAGATCGCGATGCGCGCCCACTTCCAGAACGAGCACGTCGGCCAGCACGATCTGGTCAAGACCTGCCCTCTCTGCAGCTACCGGGCTGGGTCCATGAAATCGCTGCGCATCCACTTCTTTAACCGGCATGGGATCGACCTGGACAACCCGGGGCCCGGCGGCACATCCTCCCTGCTTCTGGCGCTCGAGTCGCAGGCTTCGGCGGCGGCGGCTGCGGCTGCTGCCAGCTATGTCCCGCCCGGCATGAGTCCCGTTCCCGTTCCCGTGCCCGTTACAGCCCAGCAGCAACAGCAGCAGCAGCAGTCGTCCTCGGTGGCGCCTCCTCCTGCCAGTCATCAGAGCGACAGCGGGGAGTCGATGCGCTCCCTGGAGAACGCCACACCGCCCATGCACTTCCTCACGCCGCACGTGGAGATCTCCACGCTAAGCGAGAACGGGAACACGGAGCTATTCAACGTAAGTTCCACTCGAGCATCTCCTCCACCAATCCCCCTTGCTTATTGTAAGCCCCCACAGCTGATTTGCGTTTGGCGTGAATCTGCATTGCAGGGCAACAACAATAACAACATCAACAACAGCAACAACAACTGCAGCAGCAGCAGTAACAACAACAATTGCAACAGCCACAACAACAACAATACAATTAGTGTGATTAGCAATGGAAACAGCGAGTCCAATGCGGAGAAGGTGAAAGATCGCGCCCTGATCATGCAGTCGCCGGTGGAGCTACAGCTGCCCATGGACTGCAACACAAAGGCCACACCCATCACGTCGAGCACCACGACAACGACGAGCCTCAAGAGCCATCTCCAGCAGCACCACCATCACCATCACCACCACCACGAGAATCACATAACGCCCTCGATCAGCCTGATACCAATCAAGCAGGTGAGTGTTAGAGATAGGGTGGATCTACCGAATGATCATAGGCTAATATGTACTCGTTTTAATGCAGGAGCCAATGACAGAGGATGTGGACAAAAAGTTGCAGGTCAACGGCAGCGATGCCAGCAGCGACACAGAACAATCTTCCAACCACAGCAGCAACAACAACAACAACAACAACAACAACAACAGAACCTCACTGATTAAGGTGGGTAGATCGGACGATCATTATTCTAATTTCAAACGATCTTTACGATGGTTTTTTTGTTGACTTTTGACCAGGTCTCACCATTGAAATCTCTCCTGCGAGAGGATCTGAAACGTCGAATATGCGCCAAGGCCAACAACCGGATCACACGGAATGCCACACCCCTGGAGAACAACAGCGTGCTGTCGAACAGCCTGAGCAATGGGTCGGGTTCGGGTTCTGGATCGGGTGGCGTAAACAGCAGCAGTAACGGCGGTGGCACGCCCGCATCAGCGGTGCCGAATCCCAGCAACGGGTCCGGCTCCACACAGATCTGCAACGGCACGATCACGTCGACGGGGCAGGATGGGGATCTGCTGAATCGCAAGCTCATCCTCACCTGCCACTTCTGCGGCATCGAGTTCCCCGACGAGACGCTCTACTTCCTCCACAAGGGCTGCCACTGCGAGAGCAATCCGTGGAAGTGCAACATCTGCGGCGAACAGCTGAACAACGTCTACGACTTCAATGCTCATCTGCTGAGCAAGAGTCATCAATAGCAGCCACAGTTCGCCAGCGGCATCTAAGCCTGCTTGCTGGCACTTTGATGGGGTGGTGGGTGGGGTCTGGCGCAGGAGGAGAGAACCTCCACACCTGGACACGGATGCGAGAGCAAATGCGAATTCGAATGCGAATGCGAATGCTTATTCCGAATATTTACTTAGCTCAATTTTGAGAGATTTTCCACAACCAGGCACACAGTTACGCTCAGAGCAAATGATTATACACCTACCATCTAGTTGTACATCTAGATCTACGTTTACATCTACATTATACATATATAGTTATATATAGAGATAACACTCATCATATTTTTATGACCTGCATGCGGAGCCTCTGCAGGCGAGGCAGCATGGAATGAGAGCTACGTAGTTACCTTATCCCTTAACGAATCGAAACTTTACATGAACGTTTAACGTGACAAGGAAAAGAAACAAACAGAAACAGAAACAACAGAATATGATGTTGAATATCTTCCCCGAACAGAACAGATACGAACCGAATCGAACCGAACCCTGTTATGTAGTGTTATTATGCATTAGGTTTAGTAGTTTTAGTCTTTAAGTCTTGGCAATAATTTCCAGCCGGTTCAACTGGCAGCAACACTTACGTCATGATGCGATATGTAAACGGAATACGTAACAAGTACAGTACTTTCCTGTGACGTAAGTGATCTTAAGTCGGTTTAGTGCATTGTAGTTACGGGACGCCTCAAAGGTGGCAATTTATGGTTTTAAACTGGGCAGACCATCCGGCCTCCACTCATCATATACACACATCGAACATAGCATCGTATATGCACAACATACATATGCATGCATACTCGTATGTACATCAAAATGCCTAAACATGTTCATCAAAGGCTTTAAATTTGTTATGTTTTCAGAGTTTAATAGAACAGCAACAAGTTTAATTATACAGATCTATATGAAAAGCAATATAAGCAACGTTACATATATGTAAAACAGGATATATATAAACACACACACATAGCCAGGTTATATACAAGACCCTCACTCACACTAACACAGGTACAGATACATACATAGATGCAAATACAGATACCGATACAGACATAGAAACAGTTTGTTTTAGCTTAGCAAGAGGTTAACGAATTTTGAATTCAATTATTATAATCGTTACTTTTACTTAACAAAAAACAAATCAAAAACAAAGCAAAAACAAAACAAAACAAAAGCAGCAAAGAAAGCAATAAAAAGAAGCAATGAAGTAACGGCAACGTAGCAAAAGTAACATTTCGAATATGTATATCCGCACAGTGCTGCTCAACAGTTTGCATACAACGCCCACTGTGTGTCCAAAGCATAGCAACCTTTTTTGAAACAAGCAAAACGCAAAGAACATGCAAAAATTACAATTGTGATACGAAATTGTTGTAAATAATTGGTAAACTGAAACATGGATTAACATGAAATGAAAACCTTATTGTTTAGATAAAAACTATGCCTTAGATGCCTATGATATAGCATTACATAAGTACACACACATACAAACACACACACACACACATTTATAAATATACTGACAAGTATATAGAGGTAGATATACATCCATGATACGAGCACGTGTGCGCGAACACTGTACAAAGGAAACAAAATGGAGAAGCCAACGGGTCACGAAGCTGTTGATTAGTATAGTTAACTTTAGTGTAAATCAAAATTTACAATATTCCCCTAATTCCTTGCCCCTTTCCCTCTTCCCGTTCCCAGTTCCATTCTCTCCTACCTCCTGCCCCACTATAAACCCGTCGCGGGCTGTATGCAGTCAGCAAGGCGTCACTGTGCGCAAAATTTTACTTCAGATTAACATCCGTCCATGATGTTCACAAATTTCTAGGCCTGATAGCGAAAGTAAACCACTTATTCATAAAAAATCTGTGTAAAAAATGAAGAAGATAAGGAACGTAAGCTAAACCCATCCCCAATGTGTAGGTTCTTCTCTTTCGGTTGTTAATGATCTTTACACTTAGTTAGAATTAATCATTAGTCGGAGATTTTTGTTAGACTTTTTATTTGTTTCTCATCTCTGTTAGCGCATTGTACATTTTATCTTCTTCTTCTAGATATGGTAATCGTTTTTTACAATCTGTTGCTCTTCTCTAGCCAATTCCCTTGTGTAAAAATGGTTTGTTGTGTTCATTTAATATAGTATACATATATTCAGTAATCTATCCTAGGGATTAATTATGTTTTTGTTTTTATACATACACGTACGCCTGCGTGCGCATTGAACTTTGTTAATAAACTAGCATCCAGTTGTTATAAAAAACCAATCCATTTCGAAATCAAAGGCGTATAACGTTGAATATAACGATTGAGCAATTTTTAGCTGAACTTCGTGTTGAATTTTAATAGAATTAAATCGATAAAAGAGAAAAATGAAAGTGGAAAAAACACCAAATGCAGAAGCAAAACATTTACTTAATTAGTGATTATAATTATAGCTACAACAAAAAGGCATGTTAATTTTTTAGAAATAAAAATGGTTGAAAACAACAAAGCAAGGCGTTTTATTTGAGGACATTTCAAATCTCTAACGGTAGCAAGCAGTGGCTTCAGTACTTGCAAGCAGTTCACAGAACCACTTGCTTTGGGGCACAAGCAGTTCATCGCTGTTAAGCTTCACAGAGATCTGTTAATGTGCAAAACGTTGTTAGCCAATCAAAATCAAGCGAGAAAAGGAAAGAGAAAACGGTTTTTATTGGTTAAAAAAGAACTGAAAAAATGAGAAAGTAAAAGTAGGTATGTATGTATTTATGAATGAATGGAGCAAGTAAATAGAGATAGGACGTAGTTTTGGATAAAAACTGTAAAATATAGAAAAGTGTAAGAGTCCTGTTTTTAGCATTATTAAACGTATCGAATTTTGACTTTTAATATCATTTTTTTCATTACATACATAAGCTAGGATAAAAGATGAACAATTAATAACGTATGTATCTATGTATGTATGTGTGAGATTAGACATCTGACATCGTCATAGCAGTCCAAAAGTTCTTGGAAGTAGACAAATAAAATCACAGATATACATACATACACACATATGTATATACATATATGTACATACATATGATACCCAATGGATCCAAGCAATCAATCTCAGATACACGTTAATAAACATTCATATGTAAATATGATAAAGATAAATGATGTCGGGCTTATTTTTAAGAATATGTGTTAGGTCACAATCATCTTTCTGTGTGTCTGCAATACAACCACATTCTTACATTCATGGCATTCCCTGATTAAAAGTGGAGTCCCAATTATATAAATCCATAAATGACAAACCCCCGTCGGGATGTCATCAAAAATGTAAATGAATGCATTGAAAACATGGATTCCTATGGTCCTAGCACAACTCAAAACTAAAATTCGAGAATCTCTTTAAATGTGTTGATTAAGATACGAATCATGGATTATACATATACATACATATTATTAAGTGGTTGAGAGCAATTGATAAGCAATTGTAAAGATGTACATATTTACTTATTAATTGATTTGTTGAGGTCATTTTTACTGTGTAACTGATATTGCTCGAAACGAAAATGAAGGAGATTGGATATCTGTCATTACATGGGAATATAGTTAATAGCCCAATTATATACATATTTGCATGTATTTAAAATGATATGGAATTACGTTTTTTTTGAAACCATTTTAGTATAATACAAAAATATATTCGTCAATAGACCGAATATTTAGCAAATCTGTCGCATACATACTCGTTTGTACAAACCTACGAACGACTCAATCAAACAACCCTGTAAGAGAGAGAGAGAGGGAGAGAAAGAGACGACTATGGTATCATTGGCAGCTCACTTCCGTCGCCACTGAAGCCATTTGACAATTTTTCTAATACCTTCACGATCCGATCCCAATCCGGATTCCGAGCATATGCTCTGGTTGCCCCGATCCCATATGTTTTCGGCTTTCCTTCCTTATTCGTTCCTTTTTTTTTCGGTGGTCTTGCTTTGCGGCAATTTGTTTGCAGTTTTGTTTGCGATTTAGGGGATAATGTGCCATAAAGCCAAAACACGATTGACTGAGTCGCCGGTCACGACTAATCGGCAGAGAGAGAGAAAGATAGGCAGAGTGACAGAGAGGCAGATCTAGCTGGCTGATCGGCTGCGGATAATGCCCGGCAACTCCATTGTGAACGCATCAATAGTTATAATCGCAGCATCAATATTTACCCTAAGACCGACTCTGGGGCCGATCCGGAGCCGTTGCCGTTGCCGTTGCCGTAGCCTGAGCCTAAAACCCCGACTCCGCCGCAGCGGACAACAATGCGAGCAAATCCGCTGCCAGCGTTCCAATGAGGCGATTAACACCTAAATATGTGTGTCATTAGAGGCGACAAATGGAAAACGTATTGACAGGCAGACAGACGGAGGCTTTGACATCGTCATCCTTATTTCCAGCCTGCCAGAAGCATTGCCGTCGATGGGCTGCCGATGGGCTACACTGAGAAAATTCTGTGGGAAGTTGCGTACACCCTTCTCTGGTTGAAATTGTCTAAGTCTCAAATAATAGCTAAAGCTACAGGGTATTTACAAAGGTATTCCCAAGTCAAAAAATTGCATTTCAAATTAAGATTATTCCTGTGTTTCTCTCAGTGTATTTCCACATATCAAAATCGCTGGGCAGGCTAAATCTATGCTGTTCGGGTTGGTGTCAATAATGCGCTTGTTTTTATTTTCAAATGCCGATAACTTGCCCTTAAGCCGATTTGGCATACGTATCGCCCATACATACATACATATGTATATGTATGCATGAACACACAGATACCCAAACGCACACATGCAGATGCGTTTTGAAACGGCGTTTGACGATCCATGACGTCAGCCATGAGAGTGACACCCCCAAGGCAGGACGGGCCTGCTAAAAACTACTAAAAATCAACTCTTTTTCAAGAATTTTGGCAGATATTTCTTTTTTGGCCGAGTGTAAGAGGCTCACCACTAAACTCCCACAAGTTGCGGTCTTCCTTTGGGGTCTGGTCATCCATCGGTTGGATTGGATCATTTTCTCCTGTGCGACATGTGCATCGTTCCTCCTCCCTCCCTGCCGCGTGTGGGTGAGTGTGTGCGGCAGGCGAACCTAAACCGATTAGAGGCTGCCACAGAGCGGAGTAAGGTCGATATGGGGGGAATTTAACCAATGGATGATTAAAAAGTTCCATTGACACTTTGGGCGACACTCTACACCGTTTGGAAGCCGCCGTACGGGTGGCTTAATCTCCACAAATTGCTCTGCTCCAAAGGGACGGAGATGCTTTTGAAACGAGTATTCGGAATGCAGCTCCAAAATGAACCAATAATGGATATTATAAATATGTGCATACCCGTAAATATTCTAAGACCCTCGAATTTGATCTTCAAATTGAAATAAATTTCTTGCGTTAATCTGTGCGAGGGAAGTAATTAACAAAGCAACGGCTCTCAAATATTATCTATCCACTTCTTGGTGATCCCCCAAGCAGATTTATTTGGGCCCCGGCCCCTGCTGTTGCCCCTTCTTCCTCGCACAATCTCGCATGGGAGCGTTAACGCTCATGTCAGTAAGTTCAAATTACATTTAATTGTTGGACATTTTTTGGATTCGAGCGGTCTGGCGGGAGGGCGAGGGTGGTGCACGCACAGCCGCACATCCACAGATACACGATACGCGCGTATGTACACGAAAAGCCACCACAAGGCCATCGCCGAATCCCAAAATCCGGCATAGGAAGCGTAGTCGGGCTTAATTTGTAAAAGAGATAACATTTACACGTCAAAAGCGTTCAGGACTGGGGCAGGGACAGCGACTGGGACTGGGACTGGGCTTGGGCTGGATGAGGGCGTTACGAATGATGGCGGTGATGTGTCAGATACTTCCATTTGAAATATAATAAGTTGATTCCGACGAAAGGTGGGGGTAAGTGAATTTGAATCTCAATTGAATTGCGAATCGTAGGTTTGGGGGAACGTCCGTTCTTTACGCCTGTCTGGTCGCCCGGGTCCTGCCCTCCTTTCCCATCGCCTGGCGAACCCAATTATCTTTCAATAAAAGGGGCAGCAGCAGGAAAAGTGCATCCTCAAGTTACACGCATGTTGTTGTAACGGATTTGTATGTGTGTTTTTGCCCAAAATCCAAAAAACCAAAAAGCCAAAACAGCATCAGCCCGGCCACAGCCAGAGCCAAAGAGGACAGAACGAACGCAGTGAACATTTCCATAGGGGTTGGACTCTGTCTCTCTCTAGCCAGAGAACTTGGGTTCCGGGGTTCCCCTTTTGTCTTTTGGCTGGCGTAACCCAAATCTGACCTGCGGGCAAACATCTTTATTAATTCATAATTCAATCGGGAATCGCTGGGGAAGACACAATAGAGCTGGGACCATGGAACATGGAAAGCATCGCACATTTGGCAACATTATGGATTGTGATTTAACTTCAATTTTCCTAGGTCTATGGTCTCCCTATTTCACTTTTGTTTCAGTAATTCAATACGATTTTTCAATCTCCCAACAAGAGATGATTTCAATGGGAAAGCTCACTCGGGCAGCCTCAATTTTCTAAACGAGATGATGATGTTGATGATGGGAGGAGGATGGTCTGTCCCAAGGCATCTTTTCGCCAGCAAGTGGAAAATTGGAATAGCAATTTAGTTTAATTAGTTCGAATGAAGGCAACCGCTGGCCGATTAACTTAATGCATCTCAAATTAAGTTTTCCAATTGCTGCAGCTACCAAGGGATTCTATCCCTCTATCTGTCGAAGGAAAGCGCTTTTTAATTCTCTCAACAAACTTTGAACAGTTCCATTTACACCCAGTCACAGTTATCGGGGGAATATGTCATTATAAACATCCAGAATTTGTACAGATTACCCATCATCGATGGGTACGATATACGATGTACGATGCTATCGGGGCGAAAAACCGTTTACATGGTGTTTCAGTAATCGCATGGAAAATCTGCCAGCCAGCCAGCCAGCCAGCCAGCCAGCCGTCCTCATGAATATTATGGGCAGCGAGAGCATTTAATGCATTCCATACCCCGTCTTTCCGTCTAATCCGTTTTCAAAATCTGTAAATCCATGCGGTCTGTGGGCAAGAATAACAATGCCACAAACTGAAAGAGAAACAGAAACAGAAACAGCAGCGGAAATGTTTCTAGAATCAGAATCGGAGTTGGCTGAGTGCTTTTGTTAATCCGAATCCGAGGGACTGACGGACTAAGGGACACCCCAGAAGAGGCGAGTCTCTTTAGCACCGAGACGCAACCACAATAGCCACGCCCTCCTTTTCTGAGCCACAACCAGAAACCGAGCCAGAATCAGAACCAGAACCAGGATGAAGACATCATCTTGATGGGTACAGATAAAGGGAGACTGGGACTGAGACTGAGACTGTGACTGTTACTGTTACTGCCTTTTCAATGCTCTTATGAATTACGGATCGACGCCTCCTGTTCCTTTGTCTGCCTGCTGCACCTTTCGCCCGAAACCAAAACCAAAACCAAAACCGAATCGGCATCGGCATCGGCATCGGAATCCCCGTCTGAACATGACTCCCCCATCTTTATATATACTATTTACGTACGTATATATCGATGGTTCTATCCGGGGAAAATCTCATTAGACACACAAAAGGGAAAGCGACTCATCTTTCATTCGGGATGCTCGGCGGCGACAATTAGTACGAGTGTCGAGTTATTCCGCAACCGAAGGTACAGTAAATGCCATTAATGAAGCACACTGGAGAGGTGCTTCAGGCGAGGCTTCAGGTGCCCCACGGGCCCGCCCACAAGCCCTCTACTAGAGGGGGAGGATGCGCTTGAAGCGATGCGAAGGAGTCGTCCCTTGCAAGTGTCCTCGCCGCAAGAAAAGGGTTAAAGTCTGGAGCATGTGTGAAGTGTTTGCGTTGCTCATTTAATGCTGCAAATATTTGGACAAAGTTCAAGCCTATCCCAAGCCCCTCGGGACATTTAATTCACTCCCCGAACCACTCTTCAGCAATTTGTCACGAAAAATTATCATAATAAAGTCGGAATTTATTGATTCGCCTTGTTGACTGTTCACAATTGTCGGAACAGTCCGGAACAGTCCGGAACAGATGGGCCTTTCTCGGTGTTTCGACTGTTGTTTGCTCGGGGAATTTGCATTGCTTCCGCCACCCAGGGCCCCCAGGCCCACCCGCCCTGCCCATTCTCCTCCTCAATCTGAATCTCTTCCCCACCCCGAAAAGCGAGACAACAATGCAACTCTTTTGGATGAAATATATTCAAAGCGCGTTTGTCTATTTACAGTACATTTACGCACTTAATGATGGGGTTCGTTCTGTGCCCCCCCCCCCCCCCCCCCCCCCCCCCTCTCAATCACCCACTCTCCTCATCATCCCACCCCACCCACAGACAGGCGGCGAAAAAGTGAGCAAATGTCAGTCAAAAGATTTAAAGATGTGCACGTTAAATGTTTTATATTGTGGTAAACGTCCCCCCCCTGTCACTGTCTGCCTGTCTGTCTGTTTTGTCCCTTTGTCAATAATCTCCGAGGACAGTGGGGCAAACATAGCCCAAACCAGAGATACTAGAACAGGTCCATCTATCACCATCTCTTGAAATCGATATTTAATAGACTTCAGAGACTATTCTTTTCAGATGGTAGAAAGAAAACTGCCCCAGAAACGGATTCAATAGTCCACTTCTATAAATGTTTGGCTATATAAAACCTCTTTTTTAAGAGACTATACAAAATTAGTTCTATGAATGTTCGAGTATCTCTTCTATTAAGTCATTCCAGTCCATACAACATCCTCATCAATTTTTCTTCTTTCTTTGAAAAAACAAACATTTAATGTCGCTTGTCCAAATATTTTGTGCACCCACAATGAGAGTGCATTCCACTGTAACCATGGGCTTTTGTTCGGGGGAGTTGTTGAACAGCAATTTTCGAACTAGACGGCACCCAGAATGAGGCAGAAATCGAGGATGGGATGTGGAAGGAAACTCTCTACAAATTGACGACAAAACAGAAAGAGAAACACTTTTTCCTGGAGGGTGCATAAATTCAATTTGAAATTTGTGTGTGTAAACCTTTGCAGCGAGGCTTTTTTTGTGGTTAACCTAATTGAGTCGTCTTGTAAAATATGTAAATGCAGGACCGCCACACAGCACACACCCTCTCTTTGGGTCCATAGGAGTCAGAGGTTGTTTGACTGTTCCCGGGCGTTAATAATTATCAACCCCCGAAATTGTGGCGACGACGCATTAATTGGATAAAACAACAGAAGCAACTGGAGGGCAGTACACCTTCCACCTCTGCAGTGGAACCATTGAATAGACTATTTCTTCCACCGTCTTTGTCTGCTCATGTAATTGGTCAATGGGTCTCGAATGACACATTCCCTGGAAGTATAGTATGGTATGCTGCCTGGAAACTAGTAAATCAATTACGTGGCCAGGGGGCGAGGTGCGTCGCCGGCTAATTGGAGACATATGGTATTCGTCTATCGCCTATCGATTCCACTGCCAATACCAGAAGACCCCTACCCCAGACCGCAGACGCCAAGAGGCGGCCGAAAATTGGTGGAGAGGATGGTGCAGGGAAATAGGGTCAAAAGTGTCACATCATGCATAATGATGACGGTGCCGAGGCGGCGCGAACGGTGCGAGACGGGACTAAAAATAAAAACATGAAATGGCCGAAAATGCTTCTTGCATTGGGGAAAATTAACTGACAATGTGGCGTATACTTAATGCCGGGACGGGGCTGGCCCGGGCTACTGATAATTGCGCTTTCAAGTGTTTCTAGCGCTGACGACTGTCGGATGGTCTGACGACTTGCACATGCTCTAGCCGAGTCTCCGTCCCCCGTCCCAGACCCCTCTCCCTCACGAACTCACCTTGTAATTTGAGCCGAAAATTTGTTGTAAAAAGGAAGCACTTATCCAACTAGTCAGTCAGGCCCATCAATCTGGGCAAGAGTCTGGTCTCCTCTTCTGTGGCTCCTCTGGCGCTTGCCCCGGCCTCAGATTAGATCGCATATGCAGAGCCGGAATGATTCCAAATTCGATATAGTATAGTATATAGTATATGGGCATGGATACGGACACAGAATGTTCCCAGGGAGCACCACAGAGGCGACTTTTGAGCCCATAATGACGATGATGTGGTGCATTTGTGTGTGAGTGACAGTGACGCGTCACTTTCTGTGGATCGCCTCTCCTCGCCTCGTCTCGCCTGGCCTCTCCTCTCCTCTGTTTTTGGTGAGAGGTCCGCCGTGGCTCTGCTTGTGGCTGTGGCTGCTGGATGCATTCGTGTGTTTGCGTTTGCCCACAGCATTGGATATTTTCATAAGGCAGCTAAGTAAACCACTCAAGTAGGACATGGCAAGGCCGGACATGTCATCGTTGGCGCCATCCGCCGACGCCGTTGCCATCATTTGGATAGGATGAGGGGTAGATGATATATGGTAGACGGTTCTCCGTTGTTGTTCTTTCCCTCTGGACTTGACTTGGCTTTCAGATGACTTCGGTGCCGCATGCATTCGTCGTCTCTTGTTGATGTTTACACAGAAATTGATATTTTATTTCAAAATATCAACAACTATCGGGAAAGCAGCAGCAGCAGATGAATAAAAGGAAGATCAACAGGGGAAGAGAGACATTTCCCGATCCTGTTGAAGTTTTTGGGAGATTATTTACTCCAGAGGCTAACGTTGGTCTTGAGGAAGGCTGAAAATGATAGCTGGCCAAGGCATTGATGTGCGGAAATGATTCAAGACATCCTTTAAGATTATGAATTAGTTTCTTCCCAAAAGAATAGGAAATATTATCCATTCAAAATGCCATTTAATTTGGTATGGTGTAACTTTTACTTGGGAGATGTCTTTGTTTAAAATTGATCTCCGATCTCTGATCCAAATCGAAATGTTGGGGTTCCAATGTCCATGTCCAAAATCAAACAAGTTCGGATAATGATTTAAATTCTTAACTGTTCATTCGGTTTTTATTGCAATCTAAATGTATACGTAAGCTCTATGATTTGCATACTTAAACTCTATTTACAATTACGTACACACACAAAAATTTGAATGAAAACGTTTCGAATTCAAGTTCACATTCAGCTGCCCGAGTGCGCAAGTGGCAGGGCCTCTTTCTCTCTGTCTCTCTGTCTCTCTGTCTCTCTTCCTCTATAATATCCCTCTGGTTCCTGCTCTATGCCTATCTGTAACTCTCTTTCTGGCTCAACTGGCTTAAATGGCTATCTTTGAAGAGTGTGCGACGCTTGCGGTACGAGTGCTGTGGTACGAGTACTGGAACTTGCTGGATATATGGTAGGTAGGATAGGGTACGATATAGGGTAGGATTTCCGGATCAAAGATCTGGCTAAAGTCGATTTCGCTTGATTCAGTTATTGCTCGAACTGGAACTCGCTCCAAGGATGCGCTTAACTAGATTTAACTTAGAATTAGAATTGAAACAATTTGAATAGCTGGGCCTTAGTGCTTCGGGGGGACAGGTATGGTGATGGGGATGGGGATGGGCATGCGGATGGGGCGACACCTCAGACCCGCTGATATCATGTGATCTCTGGAGCACTGTGCTTCAGCTCGGGCGACGTTGAGAACGGCCTGTGCAGCAGCAATTGCCCGCTGTGGTGGTAGCCCGTGGTGGTCGCCTCGTGGTGATGATGGTTCACAGCACCGGGATTAGCTCCACCGCCTCCTGATCCCGCTCCTGCAGCGGCCGCGGCCACCGCCGTCGAGTTGAGCTTCTCCGGGGAGTTGATTCGCAGCTTGGGTGGCGGTGGGTGCTGCTGGGCGTGGCTGGGCACGCACTCCACATAGGCCGCGTAGGCGGGATGATGCAGATGCGGTGGCCCGCCGGAGCCTCCGTTCAAGGCCAGCGGCTGGGGCAGCTGTGGCAGCTGCGGATGCGGCCGCAGGACAATGGGCTGGATGGGGAACTGCTGCGAAATTTCCTTCAGGTTGCTAAAGCTTTGCAGGTAGCAGCCGGCACTGAATAGACTGGTGGCCGCATCCAGCTTGAAGGGCGGCAGACAGCCCGGTCCGGGCAGCGGAGGACCACCCCCACCAGCACCCGCTCCACCGAACACCACTCCGCCGTGGGGCAGCTGGGGAGGGGTCAGGCCGGGCGAGGCCAGTGGAAGGGAGCTGCTCAGATCCCGCGGCTTGTCGTCATCCACGCTGAGGCTCTCATCGCGGTCGTTGGCTCCATTCGAGGTGCTCCCGGGGCTGTGCTGCAGCTGCAGGCTGCTGGGCACGGGCGAGTGGGTGCCCAGCGAGATGTCCGAGTCGGAGCTGTCCGAGGGCGTGGGCGAGGCAGCCCCATCTGCCCGCCGGCTGCGGCAGCCCATGCCCGAGTTCTGGTTGTGCTGGAGGCTGCAATGAAAGGAAAGGTTTAGTGGGGGTTTCTCTAATATATACTAATAGTTGTATAGATAGATAAATCATTTCCCCCATAATACATTATTAGGAAGAAGGAGCTACCTTCTTTATTCTTCAGATAGCATACCATATCCTCAATAATTGCCATAGAAAATCACCATTTAAGAATGTCTCTTTATATCTATCGGACCACTATATCATATAGCTGTCATGTGAACATTTTTTCAGCAAAGGTATTCAATGCGGTTTCCGGTGCTTGTTTCAGAGCAATAATAATTGATCGAATGGCTAATAGAATTAGATCGGTTCCCAAGCCCCACTCGACAGGCATTCACTTCTTCTGCTCTCACAGACCCGTCGCTCCATCGCGATTTTCCGCTCTACCACCTTTTGATGGACTCCGGTCTGGGACTTTCATTGCATTGGCATCGGCATCGTTAATTAGTCGATGGCCGACAGTTGCAGTGGCTGTGGCTGTGGCTTGACGTCCATTAAGGCGGCTCATTTGTCGCTGCCCTCCAGCGGCAGGGGGTCAAAAGGAGCAGGGGGGAAGAGCAGCAGAAGGAGGCGACTCCAACTCCGTTTGGCTCATAAATCTGACACAACTTTCACACATGCTTTGAGATAAATTGTCTGTGGCCAAAACAAAAGACGCGCCATCCGCCACCAGAAGATGACTTGATTAGCCGCCATAGATTCGACACCAGCAGCGAGACAGAGACGGAGACAGACTGGCAGGAGGTGAAGGAGAAGGGGGACAAGCATTCTCATATACATCATCATTTGCCAACGCGCCATGACTCCTGCAATGTCATAATTATCGGTTAGGATTCGCTCAAGTTGCCGCAATTTGTTCACCACACTCCGCCCCGCCGCTGATCCTTGAGCGGCTCGTGTTGTGTGATTAATGGTGCATCACTTGCACTACCAACAGCACCATTGGGCACCACTGGACGCGGGAGCAGGGACACTGGCACAGTTGGAGCCTCGAAATGTATATGCGGCTACCTTTTTGTGGCCTTTGTCTTTCGCCTTCGAGGGGAGCATTAAATCGTTTAGTTGCCTAATGTGCCAACTTGATGGATCACTCTCCGTCTTCCCACTGCCACAGCACCTGCCCCTGCCCTTGTCCCCTGTCCCCTGTTCCCCGTTCTCCGTTCCCGGCTAAGATGAATTGTTAGCAAAACGATCAGGGGAGCAGCATGGGGATAGATGTGCTGTGGCTAGTGGAGACTACCCGCTGTTGGGATACTCCAGAAAAGGGGCCTACGACGGCGATTAGAAAGGTTTTTCTGCCTCTGATTTTCGGTAATTGGAACCCTCCACCGATGGGAAAGTATTGGAAATCTGTGTGCGGTGGGTCGGCGGTATGAAACCTTAGCTCTCGGCGGTAGCACAAACACAAATGTGGAGCGAAGGATGCTCCTTCTTCCTTCCTCCTTCTGGTAAGTAGCCAACATTTTTGGCACGGGCGACTCAAGGCCACTTTTGGGCTCCATTGGGAGCATCGCATCGCTTGGCTTGCCTCGGCACGCTTGGCTTGAGCCAAGAAACCGAAAACTTGGATACACGAATCTGATATATATTTTCCACACAATTGACTTGTCAGGGCACAGGAGGAGGAGGAGGGGGAGGAAGAGCAGGCATCAGTAGGCAGGGGCAAAGGGTTGACTGAAATCGGATACCGTGTGGCACCTAACCTAACCGAAATGACACGTATGTAATTACCCGCTTGGACATGGCCAGTCAGAGGAAGGCTGACTGGCTGGCTGGCTGGAAACCCGAGAAGAGAAGCATTGAAATGTTCTTTAATCGGCTCATGTCAGAAGATGGAGATTCCGACTCGGATTCAATACGAATCGAATCCAAACGAAACGAAACGAAACGAAACCCATTCAGGCTGCAGAAGAATGCTGGTAACATGATCCGCTAGACCAACAAAAGACTCTCGCTGCGATTTAAATATGGCTTAAAGACCAGAGCCAGAGACAGAACCAGCTAGAGGGAGTCCTTGGGCAGGCCCACTCTTTGAAGTAGAGGTAACTCTCCACGGGAGCAGCAATGTCAATAGCAGACGGTACCAAATCAGGCAGAATATTGCATCGCCTTGCGAGGCATTTCGATAATTGTGTCAATTCAAATTGAATGCTCTAAATTGTGTAAATATTTAGACAAGCCTGAGCATCGCTGGCTGAGAGCCATTTCCAGCCTGTCCCAGCTCCCGAGGGGTTTCTGTTTCTGTTTCTGTTTCCGTGTCTCTGGAGTGGCGGACCTAAATGCAATCAACATTTATTTTTGCTCTTTCTGCCTGAGTTCTGGTGAGATCTGTTGACAAACGGGATTTAAATTTGTTCGCCTTTGAATTTGAATATTTGCAACCCCCTCTGGGTCGAAATGTGACCCGCTCCTCCCCTCCCCCCACTCCCCCCACTCCCTATCACTTGTCAATTGAACAAAGGCCACATCCGGTGTTGCCTGCTCAGCCATCGATGAAGAGCGAGTGCTGTGCTCCGATGATGATGATGATGACTCTGAGCCTGACTTCTTATTAATTTCTTTAATACACTTTCTATACGGCATTGAAGTGTCCGACTTCTCATTCAACTCATTCTTCTTTGAGTCCCAGCTTCCCATCGTCAGCTCCAACTCTGGCTCCTGCTCCCATTGCATGCCGCATGTTGTATATTTTTCTCACAAGCCACCGAAAAACGGTAGTTGGTGTTGTGCAAACAGCGTCGAGTGGCGGTCGGAGCTGGAGCTGGAGCTGGAGTCGGAGCTCCCTCACGGGGGCTTCCATCACGGCATCATGGGTATGGGTACTTATGTGGCTCGAGTGCCCTGTCCGAGCGCTCAGACAAGTGCCCACTCGGACTCGGATATTGACAATGGGCCGGTGTGGATGTGGATGTGGATCTGCTTCTGCTTCTGCATCTTCCTTTCTTCATTAGAATTCGGGTTCGAGTTCGAGTTCGAGTCGCTGAGATGTTCGGATGCTGGGAAATCGATGGGCAAAACCTCTTCAAATTTAGTGGCAGCTTCTTGTCCTTATGCCTCTCTCCCTCAAGCCTGTATCTCTCTTTCTCTCTCTTTTCCGCTTGTGGATGTATCTGTATCTTTACGAGTATATGCCCAGTCCTCTCCCCAAGTGTCCGCAAGTGCGTGTTTGTTATTTTGATTGATAATTGACATTTACAACATATTTGTTGTGTGTTCAATTTTATTACACTCCGGGTTTTCCCCATTCATTCGCTCACAATTCCAATCCCAATCCCAATCCCAAGAACCCGAACCCGAACCCAAATGCTGGTTGATTTGATTTCTGTTGGCACATTTCATGTTCTGGGTTTGACAAATTGCTGTTCCCACTCCCTGCTCCCCTCTCAGACACCCGCCCACTGTGCCCCTAATTTGGCCATCGACTCTGCTCCGCTGCTTCGCTGCTGGAGCATCCGTCCATCTGTGTGGGCGAATCTCCAGTGGCTGTCCACGAGCCACGCATTTCGGTTTCGTGTAATTCACGCAATAAAACAATTGCGGCGAGGCAGTGGCAGGGGCAGGGGCAGGGGCAGAAGCTGGTTTATCCGAGAGCCGAACCGAGCCTCAGACTCAGCCTCAGCCTCATATCGCTGTCGTGCATCATCAAGTGGCAATTGTAATTGATCAAAATCAAGTCTATGGCTGGGCTAATGGCCAGCCAAGAATTGAAGCTTCTTCGAATTCTGGTTTCTGATTTCTCATTTCTAATGTGAAATATGAGTCAGCCTCAGTTTTAATTGCTGACTGATTGCGGAATCAATATCGGAATGAATGCTTGATTAATTCAGCTATAATCGCCCCTTTCTCTCATACGATCCCTGCCACTCTGCCACACTGCCACTCTGCCATGATTTGCACGCTTCAAGGGGCATGCCTCCATATCTGGGCCTATCTGTTGGATACAGGTAAAACTCTCCCATTCACATCATTGCCGCTGGCTCCCTTGTCAGAATTCTTGTATAATGTGCTGCAATCTTGATTTTGAATAGCTTGCAACTGCAACTGCAACTGCAACTGCAACTGCAACTGCCACTGCCACTGCGCAACTGTAGTACTTGGCAGTCGGAGGCATCAGAGCATGACAAGTTTCCGCTGACGCGAACAGAGTTTGAGTCAAGTTGAGTCGATCAATCTCTGATGTCTTAATTACTCAATTCGGGAGCAGACGCTGCGCCGCGCTGCCTTTCTCTGTGGAGCCTTTCTAATGCTTGAAGCGCGGAATTGCCGTCAGTGGAAGTTGCGTATTTGATTGATTTACCATCTTAACTGGAGCCCCAGCCTGGCTCCTTCTTCCACCACGATCTTGTTTTGCTTGGGCCGACAGCTCCATCGCCAACTCAAACTCCAGCTGCTCTGTCTGTCCGTGTCCGTGTCCGTGTGTCGCCCCCCGTTTGCACAAGTGCAGTAGCAAAAATGTTAAAAATGTTTTTCAGCGCACAATGCTTGAACAGTCAGCGCCTGTTCTCTGCCAGGTCTGAGGCTTTAGGTTTGGGTCTGAGTCTGGGTTCTGGTGAGATTGGTCTGACACTGCCCCTGCCCCGGCCCCTGTCCTGCCCTGCCCTGTCCTGTCCTGCCGGAATCCCCTTCATATTCTGCTGTCTGCTATCGCCTGGCGCTGTCGAAGTGGTTGTTCGCCGTCGCTGGGGCATATGAACGGCTTTTAATTTCATATTTTTTATATACAGATACATATTTGTATACCCGTTGATAGGTACGTATATATGTACATATCTCTGTATATCTTTTGGATATCTTATGGCTTGTAGACATTTGTGTTCAATGCGCTTCTTTTTCTTTTCCTCTTTTTTTTGTCTCATCTTCAAGTCTCTTGCCGGCTCTGCTTAATAACACGATGACTACACGAAACGAAACCTCGAAAAACTCGAATTCGAGCTGCGGCTCTGGATCTCGGCCTGGCTCCGGATCGGGTACGAATGCGAGTACGAATGGAGCTGTAATGGCCGCGTATCCGTAGCGCCTGTTCTGCGGCCTCTGCTGCTGCTTTACAAGCGAAATAATCGCCATCATTTCAACTAATGACCCGTTCCAAAAGCCGTTCGTATCTGGATATTTTATTTTTTGTTTTTTGGGGTTATGCCATTACGAGCATGGATGGTGGCTTATGTGAATCTTGGCTGGCGCTTTGTGCAGATTCATTCAATTTGAGACGAGGCCGAAGCTGCTCCTAACTTAATAAACACGGACCCCGAATCCGTTGGGATCTGGGCATCTCGGCTCTTCAAGATCTCCGAAGAATGCCAAATGTTGTCTCGATTTCTTTTACTTTTACTTTTCCTTTTCCACCTACCGATCGTTTCATTTTTTCCGTTTTCGGTTAGCAGGTAGAACTTGAAATATTTGCGCATCTGCAGGAGCAGCCTGGCACTTGAGTGGACTACGATTTCGACTCCGGCTCCGTCCTGGCTTTTCTTGCAGTGTCATTCCACTTAACTTGCCTCCTCCTCTTCCTCCTCCTCCTCCTTTGTGGGCATCTTCTGTGCGGGATCTTCTTCATTTCAACTTCGCGCGAATTGGTCGAGTTTTAACTTCTTTGCCCCTTCACTCCCGATCTCTCGATCCCTCGATCTCTGTCTCTGGTCATATTTTGCAAGCGGTTGCACCTTTCCAGGTGAAGCATGAGCTGCGTTTACATTGTCATCGTTATCATCATTGCATTCATATTCATCGTCATCGTCATCATCATCATCTTTATCGTCAGCGTCGGCGGCGGTCAGTTTAATGTGGCCAAAAAGCGACGACCGCAACAAACAGCAGAAATCGAGAACGCTTCACTGAGTGCCGCCACCGCCGCCACCGCCACCGCCACCGCCGCTGCCACTGCCACATATGAGTATCGGCACGGATCAATGAAATGGAAACGCTCCTGTATGGCCCCTACTCCCCCAGCGATCTCCAGCAACCCACTGGGCCGCTTAGAAGGAGATGATATCGTTTTACCTAGTCCATCTCGAGTTACCTTCTAGCTGGAGCTGGAGATGGAGCTGGGTCTCGGTCTGGTGCTGGGGCTACTATTGGATAATTGACCCCCGGGAAGATGTTGCGGTGGAACTTACCGATTCTTGGCAGCAGCAGCCCGATCCCGTTGACGGCGATTCTTGAACCAGTTGCCCACTTGCGTGGGATTGAGGCCGGTGGCCTTGGCCAGCTCCCGCTTCTTGGTGGGGTTCGGATAGGGATCCTGTAGGTACCATTCGCGCAGTAGGCTCCTCGTGCGCTCCTTGAAGCAGTGCGTCTTCTGTTCGCCATCCCAGATGGTCGGTGGAAGGGGAAACTTCTTGCGCACTCGATACTTGTCAACGGGCCCTGTAAATGGCAGGTTCTAATGAATGGTGGCTCCCTTCACGGAGTCCAGAATCTGCACTCACCTAGGGAGCGACCGCGCAACTTCTCGGCCTCGATGTAGTGGGCCTCCAGCCACATGGCCTGCAGCTTGCCATAGGATGCCTTAGTAAATTTATGATTCTCTATTATTGCATAAAGTTCCCTGAAATATATAGAGATATAGCACGATATACAGATGGAATCAAAGTCAAAAAAAGGAGGAGTTGCCAGCACAGATTTCAACCCCATCGACCGCCCTCTGGGACTGCTGCTGCGATGTCCTGCTGCGAGGCCATTCCATCCCCCTGCTCAGGGGCTAAGTCGGCCATATGTATTTTGAAACAATTTCATAAGTATTTATTGTCGTCACTGCCGTTGACAGCTCAGCTGAGTACGTCAAATGATTTTAATTGGAAGTCGTTTATTTGCCAAGTCAAAGCAATCAAATCACTTGCCACAGCAGATCCGTATATGCCTATGTACTCCTATATGTACGTATATGTACATATGTTTTATACGACTATCACATTGATTGATTGTAGTCAGATTTGATAGCTGCAGCCCCGTTTGATTTGTCATAGACGAGATGCAAAAACCTGATGCAACCGTAAACAGAGGCGAGTACTAGCGACCGATCGGATAATTGTCTATATCGATAGCCGTTGCATCGAGACCTGTTTGACCACCTGGCTCGCTGGTAACTGGAATTCGCGGATAGCCGAGCTGCTAAGTGGGTCTATTGCTTGTCTATCTGCATTCTGGTCCATTTGGGCCAATTTCTGGCGATCCTTTTGTGATCGCGACCCATTGAAACCCAATTTCGATTGGAATGAACTGTTTCCGGCTTTCTTAGATATTCAAATGTAATGTGAGAATATATTTGAGTGTGGCGACGGCAGCCAGAAAGCGTACCCACGTCCATTCCAATCTCCATTCCCGTTCCTGTACCCCGATCCCTGCAGCCTTGGATTCACGAGTATTGTTCGGTCGGTCGGTGTTTTATTAATCAAGCCTGCTCCACTTGGCTTTCGGATGGCAGCGAGTTTTTTAATTAGTAAATTAATTCCTTTGTTTATTAATTTAGGAGCTCATTGTGCTCTCATTACGGCCGAGGCACAAAGCTCGACGGGGAAAACTATCGAATAACCAAGCGACGGATCAGACCAGACCGGATCGGGTCGGGTCGGGTCGGGTTGGGACGGGGTTAATCAGGGAGGCTGCCCCTGCCGTCGATGAGGTTATTTGATCTGGGGGCTTTTGTCTGAGGAATGGAATCCTACCTGAAGTTACCAACATGATAGGCGACCACTGCCCGGGCCCGGAGCACCGCCTCGCAGTTGAGTATCTCGTGCATGTTTGGCAGGGCGACGGGCAGACTCCAGAGGAACCGGGCCAGCCGCTCGATGTCGCCCGAGTCCTCCAGGGTCTTGCAGACGATCTCCACCTGGGCGGCGGAGAAGGCGAGTGTGGGCACCGCCAGTATCGGACTGGGCGCTATAATCTGGTGGTGTGTGGGCGAGAAGCTCTCTGAGGGCGGCTGTTTGCCCTCCGTCGGTCCAACGGCCATTTTATTCGTTGAATCCACTGTGAACGAATTCGCATACTATTCTGCACCGAAACGAAGCAATCTTGCTTGCCACCAACACCAACTTGACCAGACTACCAGATTGCCAGAGAGTCGAGTCCTTAGTGCGAGTCCTAGGCTGTTGCTGGATTATCTTCACTTGTAAACTTCACTGAACTTTCGAGCACTGAACACGGGGGGAAGTCGTCGTCTATATCCACGGGTGTATGTACATTTAAATGTGGTTAGCACTTCAGGAGAGGTTTTGGATTTGGATTTGGAAACATTTAAGTGGTTGGATCACTCGCGCGTGGGATGACAGCGATCGGCTGGAGGATGTGGATGTGGATGAGGAGGTGACCACCGCGTTGGACGCACTACTGGCGGTGTCGGCGTGCGAATCCAAATGAATGCCAATGAGCCAGCTCATGAATGCGATACCCGGTCCCGGTTAACGAGTGCGAGTGCGAGTGCGAGTACGAGTGCGAGTCCGATTCGATGAGACTGCAGAACTGCAGAACTGCTCTTCCAAATCCACTTTGTATCCAAGCCTCCGACGGAAGGGGGCTGAGGCTGAGGTCGAGGCTGGGGCTGGGGCTGGGGCCGGGATTGGGACTGGGCGTGCTATGGATATAGCCGAGCAAACCGATCAGCCAACCGAGGTACCGAGCGACCAACCAAACGGCCAACCGAGCGCGCAAAAAATACGTCAAATAATGGTCTTGTAACTGAGCTGCCTACTATGCGACGGGAACGGTACGGAACGGAACGGCAGCAGCAGTGGCAGCAGTAGCAGTAGCAGCAGCAGATACAGCAATAGCAACAGCAACAGCTACAGCAGTGGCAGTGGCAGTGGCAGTGGCAGTAGCAGCAGCACAACAATGACGCGCCACAGATACAGATACTCTGGCAGCTTTCTCAGGCTACTGCTACTACTGCCGCTTGCCGCCTGCTGCCAGCTGCAGAAACAGATACACAGATACAGATACAGATACAGCTACAGATATGGTAACAGAAACGAGTTGCCACCAATACCAGCCCAAAGACCAGTTTGCTACCGAGCCCATGTACCAGACACGCACACAGATACTCCGATCCGGACACAGATACAGATACAGATACGGATACTGAAACACCACCAGACCCAGTTGCCCTCTGGTGCGGCAGTGGGCGTGGTTCGTGTTCGCGTTCGTGTTGCTGCTGCTGCTGTTGCCGTCTCGCTTTGATCAACGTCATTCGACACCAAACCGGGCTCTGCTGCCATCTCGTTCTGGCGGTTGCGGTGGTGGCAGTGGCAGTGGCAGTCGCCGTTTCTTGGGTCTCGTTTAAATGAAATGTATATAAACCCTACACACACACACACACACACACACACACTTACACCAGGGCACATACTGTTGCAGTTGCAGGATAACAACAGGGTCTACAATCGGGGTTAGGAATGGTGATGGAGATGGTGGAGGGGCAGCGCTAGGGGTAGAGCGGACTGGAGTGGCATGATGAGGCAGAGGCAGCTCTGATATTGATAAAGAAATCAAATAAAACATCCAGGAATAGGCAGTCAGAAGGGCAGGCGGGAGTACAGTGGTTTCGAGCAGCTAAATTCTATGTAAATTATTCATGTGAAAAGCTACCCGTACCTACCTCATATATGGGATTAGGGAACGATTAAATGTGGAATTATTTGAATAAAGTCTGGGTAGAAATATAAATATATTGTATATTTACAATCACAGGCCAATCAATGTATGATTTTTTATTCCATTTTTCTTCATTTCAGTTTGGAAATTGTACACTTTATTATGAGAAAAGTTAAGGGAGAACGTACGTTCGCCAGGCTCTTATATTCCTTTCTGTTGTAGATATCTTTTTAATATAATATCTTTTGTAACCACAAATTGTACCCCTTTTTTCGTATATTTATCCCACTGTAGCTGAAGCATATTGTGTAAGTGTAGCAAAATGTTTGACACCATGTGGTCTGGCAGCGTCTACTTTCGTCCTCTTCCCCTAGTTCCGCCCCATAGTCCTCGGCTCCTGGGTCATGTACTCGGTGTCCTTATGTCGTCGAATCCCTCGAATCCTTGTCGCCAATTGCACACACAAAAACCCACAGCACATTGAAATCACGTTTCCATTTTGGCAAAAAAGGGAAAAAGGAACTTTTGATTACGAATGAGGGAAATATTCACGCGCAAAGTTTTCATTGTGGCGCTGTCACTGGTGCTGGTCCTTCCTCGGTGGTGCTTCATCATACTCCGCCTGAATGACAGGAGCCGGAAATACTAGCGGAGGGTGATGGGGTGTGAGACGGGTAAGCGGGGAAGTGGGGAGGCGGGCGCACAGAGAACACGCTAATGTATCGTTCGCGCTTTGTCCAGAGTGTTAACAGATTAGTTGTTTACATGCCACAAGTAAATGAGTTTTCGTTGCCACCTTTGCAGAGGCATGAGAGTGAGCGGCACCCCACACCCCACACCCCACACCCGAATCCCAGTCCTCCCCTACCGCCAATTTCCGAGTACATATGTACACGAACCCGTCGCCATTGCCTGCCAGTCTCTCCTCCGTCCCCCTCAATGTGGCACTCACACCCAGCTCCCCCCTGCCGCCGGCATCGGCATCCGCTGGCTGGGCTCTTGTTAAATCTGAACGATGACTTTTTGAGTAGTTGGTTGAGCGTTTTGGACAATTTCATTACGTGAGCGGCAATCGTTGTTCAGGGATATCTGTGCGTGTGTATGTGTGTGTGTCAGATACGTATATAGATACTGAGGATGAGGCAGGAGATAGAGCACGCATTGCGGCATCTCCATCTCTCACATAGCTCACATTATGTGCCTCAGCGCCTGCTGCTGCTGCTGCTACCGCTCCATAGCCCTCTGAATGTGCTCATTATGGTATCGATCACCTTTCATGAGCCACATTTGACGCTGGCAGCGAAAGATACAAACGAAAGATATGCACCCCAAGGCAGAGATATATATGTAGATATAAATGCAAATGGGATGGTGTGAAAGCCTTTATTGGATAGGGATTTGTTGTTCAGGAGTACTATAGAAGATCTTTTCATTATTTCGTAGTCTTTTATCTAATGGCAGAGGGGTACCAATGAAATATATTTGTAGTTTAGTCAGTGCCCCTTTTGCACTACAATCCAAGATACATACGAATATGTAACCATTCTTTAGATTTAATACGAAAAAACACACTCAAGAAATCATCAATTTCGCATCAACTCTCAGAGGACACCTCTATGAAAAGCCAAGGACAAATTAATCTATGAAAAATCTACTCGAAAAACATGTCTTGGCTTCTCTATTGGCTATATCTAAATATTAAAATGAGAATGAGGTGAAAGTCGCTCGAACTGATTTTCCTTTTGATTTTTCCCTCTGAACTTCAGAAAGCAATTGCGATTCCATTTGAATTGCCTAACGAACCGTGATTTTTGTCGGGGGAGTGCTGTTGCCATACCATACTCGTATAATGTCATATTGTTGACAATTGCGCTTGCGGTGCTAATCAAAATATCCAACTCCGGAGTGGAGTGGAACTCCTCGACTCTCGACTCTCGACTCTCGACTATGGACTCTCGAGGCCGGCAAACTGTGTCACTGGCCCAATCAAATCATACGCCCAGTGGTCCATTAAATGACAACATTTGCGCGCTTAGATCGCTTTCCCTCTCCACCTCTCCAGCTCCAGCATCCTTTCGATGAATGGATAGAATGGATTGGGCTGGCTGCTGAAAGTGGCCAAGGGCCCATGCATTTAGGCCAAATGCGAGTGCCGTTGTGGCTGCTCAAATTCGTTTTGCGAAAACAATTAAAAGGCAATTAAGAGCAATTTTTTGATGCTCGCTTGGCCGGGCTTTAAAGGCTTCTTTGCTCCACAAAAGCCAACCGCAAACAACAAAGGGACAGCAACTTTTGCTGGCTTTTCGTTGGGGAGCCCGCGGGCAGAAAGTAAATTTCTATTATTGCAGTCTAGTGTGCTCTACATATGGTGGGGTTTGAGCCAGGACCAGGCCAGGTCCGGACCGAATTTAAATAGATTCCTTGTTTTTTGTGTAGTTGTGGTCCCCCCTCGGGGGTAAGTAAGTTCGTATCGCATCCCTTTGTCTGAGTCCCAATTTGTTCGGAATAACTTAATCTGATTTCATGTACCTGAATATTTATATACCATGTGTGTGCGTGCGACAGTGGGACAAGGGTTGTTGGACCTGGAGGTGTTGAAAGTGCCACAGTAAACACAGTAAATATTCAACGAGCGGTGGACAGTACCAATCATTTCCTATTTCATTTAATATATAGATTTTTTTTGTTGGGGTCTTCGCAAAGAATAATTTGACCCAAGGGCCGCACTCAAAAAGGGATCAAAATTCAATTTAAACGTTACATGAAATCGTTTCTCATACTCGTATCCCCTCGTCTGATGCTTGTGGCTTTTGACTAGAGTTCGTTAACCCATCTGAAATGGTTATGTGTGTGTTTTGGCCAAAATACCGAATATCATCAGGAATAACAACTGGCAAAACTTGGCAATTAACAAGTTTGTCGCTGAAAATATTTAATATTTTAATTTATACGAAATTCAATAAATCGAGAAATGAAATGAAAAGGCCCGAATTACTGTCGCAGTGATTGAAAATGAAGAGATGGAATAACTTTATAAGAAACGAAAAGGTGCAGGAGCAGCGGTACAGGAAGGGGGCATCATCAATGATGAAAGATCGGCGCTGTGGCAAGGTATTCGTTTAATTTACATCGTTCTTGTTGTTCTGCTTCGGCCTGGCTCTGGCTCTGGCTCTGGCGTTTAGAGTGGAGAGTGTGGAGTGTGGAGCCTAGAGGACTCCCAGTACCAGTACCAGTCCCTTTCGCAGTCCCTGCCTCAGTCGCAGTCACATTTTTGTGGCGCTGCCCGCTTCTGGTGCGATTGGGCTGCATTCCATAGTCATAAGGATGGCGACGGCGGCTCCGGTTGCCCCAAGAAATATCTTTGGGCATTAGGTTGCGTAGGAATGCCAGCAATTCGTGGCAAATGTATTGAGCTGCATTTAATAATTATGATGGGGACGTGGTCGACAACTCAGGCAAACGAACCGCATTTTGCTGGCTGACTTTTCGGCTGTTTCGCCTAATGGATATGTCAGACAGTCGCCGAAGACGGTGGACCAGCTCAGTGTCATCTGCCTGCCCATGCCCATCAGTATCGGGAGCAGGACAGCACCACTTGGCCCCGGCTACTGTTTAGTCAGAGCTGCGCATATTAATCAACCTTCCGCAGGGGTGCGCGACGAAGAGGGACAGACGAGCATCCTCATCATCATCATGATCATCATCATGGCTGTAGCCATCGTCAAGTGATACGCGTCACGGAACATGCGTGAAATCTTCTGGCCAAGGCAAGATTAAGCCAGTGGGGCCAGTGGCTGTGGCCGGGCCAGAAGGAGTATACAAATGAGAGTTTAAAGGGGGAAGATCGTCAGCAGATATCCCTCCGAAATGAATGCCCGACTACGCCATTGTCGTGCACGAGTGTGAGGTGAGTCTGTGTGTTGGGGCTTTTTTGCGACACTTTGACCAGTCGTGCCACTTTTGATATTGCCATCTCGCCACGCAAAAAGTGTGAAATTGCCGGACTACTGCAGCGGACTGGAGCGGACACCGTTTCGGGCTCGAGAGTCGAGCTCCAGGTTCGGACTGGTTGGGCTGCTGGTTTAATTAAGTCATTAACACCAGGGACTGCCAGTGGGGGAACTCTCTGTCTCTCTCTCTCTGTCTCTCTGTGTCTCGCTCGCTGCGTTTTTGTCCCTGTGGACAATATCGAATTTGCCATATTTGGTCAAAATAATCTGATCGAAAAAGGTCCGTGGAAGCGATACTGTTGGCCATATAAATATATAAATTATGCAAGCGTGTTTGCCCATTATAAAGCGTGGAATGGGCCACAGCACATTCATCAATACGATTGACATTTCTCTCTCCCATGGGGCCATAGGACACTGCCGCCTAAGCATGTGAATCGGTATCGGAATCGGAGTCGTAGTCGGAGGGGGAATAATCGGGACTGGGATGGGTTGGGTTGCCTAACAAGCGCTAAGTGGATAATTACTGTGATGCTCTGATCGTCTTGATCGGTGCTAAAAAGCATCATTATGCCATGCATACTCCGCGTAATGACAACGGCCCCCCCCCCATCAACCCACTAATGATCAATGCTTTCTCACTCTCTCTCTCAGTTTTTGTTGCTTGGATTTGCATGAGCGCATGTCGTTTGCTATAAAAAGAAACAAAGCCTTTGATACAACATGGGGCTTTGCTGCTGATCAAGAAATAATACCCTCTTCTACGGAATGAAGAGCAGAGCACTCAATTATAAACTAGATGCCGAAGAGGTAGAGGTGGGGAGTGTCAATTAATGATCTGCTTTTGTCTCCCTCCCTGGGATCCTGTCACTCCCCTTCCCTTTCCTTCTTTTCCCCAGCTCACAAAAGAAACGTCAAACAGCGCATCAAATGAGCAATGAGCTTAATTCGTTGCGCCTGCGCACCATTTACGAGTACTGCTCTCTCTCTCTCCCTCTCGATTGCTCTCCCTCTTCGTATCTCTTCATCGGTCAATTGCGTTGATTGCCTTTGTTTTAATGCCCTCCCCCCTCCCCCTCTCTCTCCCCCTCCCCGCTGGGGGAACAAGATGGAGATAGCGAGTATTTTGACTTCTGCTGCTCTTTCGTTCGCTGCTGCTTAATTGAAGGGGAATGCTTTGTGACATTATTGTACTTGGTAGTGCCTCTTCCTCATCTCTGCCTCTCTCTCTCTCTCTTCTTCCTGCTCCTCTGACATTTTCTCGTACAAATATAAATGAATGTAACGCCTACCCGGCGGAGCTGCCTTTTGTTTTTTTTTTTTGTGTTTTTGGCAAGAGGGAGCGAACGATCACCTATACCCGTAATATCCGCTGCCCATTGTTCTTGGCCACAATTCATTAGGAGCGGAATGGGTGTTGACGTATCCGAGTGTGAGTGTTTGAGTGTGAGTGCCTGAGTGTCTGAGTGTGGCTGTGAATGGAACTGTGCCACACAGCCTGGCTATTAATTAGATAAGTATCTTGAGAAATTGCCCATTTTCAAATAGACGGCGAGCATTCGCGTAATTAGATTTGCTTTTCACAACATTTACGTTGGGGCGCGGCCCAGTGGAGTGGCGGGCGGGGAGGGCAGTCAAGTGGACTATGGAGTGGCGGTGAAGGTGGAGTAATGCGAAGTCGTACCCAGGTAAAAGTAGACAGGTCAGAGGCAGGCGCGTGAGAATAATCGTAGTGTAGTAAAGGCAGGACTAGAACTTTGTTTCCACCTATTTGTATTCAATGTACAGTACAGCCAATGATAGATTCAGATAGGATCGTAGTAAAATTATAGAGCTAGTACTTTCCCATTCGATCCGTTTAATGTGTCTGATCCCTCGCAAAACTGAGAGACAATACCCAAAAGCAATCCATTTCTTCGGGGGTATACCGACTACTAGTAACTAACTGCACCTCCGTGAGTCACTCCAGTGGATAGCGGATCACGCACCCATCGCTAGAGAGCAGAGCCGAGGGGTCTCTGCTGTCCGTTGATTGCATTTGCCGGCGGCTGCGACTCAACAAACTCGAGCGATTAATCATCGCTAGAGCCGAGTGCGAGTCCGAGTCCGAGTACGAGTGCGAGTGCGAGCCCGAACCCAAGCTCAAGCCCAACCCAAGCATAAGAACAGGCACAGGCACAGGCCGGTGACCCAGCGAACACGAGCAGAGGCTACCGACATCAACCGGGCCATGTGTAAATGCCGCTTTGCGGTTTGTCACAATTTACGAGGTGATAATTATTCATGGCGAGCCGCAGAACTGTCATAATATTGTAATTAACGTTAGGCCAGCAATAAAATTAAACGCGTTTGATTGCGGCTGTAGTTGTAGGACAATTCGTAGTTTGACCCCTAGTTGCCGGCAACAGGGACTCTCTGCCAGCTTATGGCAATTACAACTTGGCCAGTCCTAGACCAGAGGTTTCCTTATTGACTCCGAATCCGAACCGGAAATTGCCAAAGCCACGGCCGCAGAGGAAGCCGAGTCAATCGATCGATAACATCGTCCTGTGTGGAAGCAGCAAACGGAGAAGAAAGTCCGCAAACTAATCACGAAAAAGGAAATAACCGAAGGCGGTAAACTGAAACGGGACAGGACGACAAATGCTCAATAATGTACTTCCGAAATCGAATCATTGAAATCACCTTCAGGTTCGGCAGGGCAATCCGAGCTGTTCAAGGCATCGGACACCGCTGGATTTGGATGGAAGAAGGTAACCAATGCGGTTATACAGATGTACCGATAAATTCTGCTCAAGAATTTTCGTGGAAAATGAACTGATAAGAGTGTCCTTCGAAAGCAGCTGCCTTCTCTTTGTGCCTGCATATTCGTACATCTCATGGCAAAGTTCCACCTAAAACTGCACCAATTAATAACCTTGTGGATTATAACAATTAGCTTTGTTAATTCACATAAATATATGGCAAAGACTCATTCTTCGTCGAGAAACTAACCCCTAACTAATGGCAGAGACCGATCCAACCCTCGCCGCGATGACTATGTAAATTGACTCATCCGTGTAGTCATTGGTATCCGACTGAGTTTCAGATTATGCCAACATTCTGCCAAATGCTGTAATTTGAACTCACTTCAGCGTCAGACATAGATGGGCAGGAGCGTACAGGGGACAGTGGTAGGGGGACAGGCGACAAGGCAATTCTTGTGCCACCTTATTTCTATTTTCAATTTTTTTGCCTGATTCATTCCTGAATAGAAATCATTGTACGAGTATAGTATTGTGCTTTGTATGCCTACCATGGCCTCTGCTAATGGCATAATGCGCCTTCCTTTTGCCTCTTGCCTCTGCCTGCGTCTATGGCCTGTCCTTCCTGTGGCATGCCGTTCCTCGGGCTCGTTCGGCCTCTCGTTGGGCACAACAGTAACTGATTTTTTAATTTCATTATGGCGCACAATAGGCGTTCCATGTACTGTGACGATTGTGACCCGTTGACTACCATGCAATGCCCTCCTGCTCCTCCTCCTCCTCCTCCTCTTCAAGCGCAGGAGGGTTTCAAATTGTTGCCATTTAATGTGGCTGCCATTGCCATTGCCCGCTCCTTTGTATGGGTATGGGCGTGAGCATGGGCCACAGCCGGGAACTAAGCAGGAGGTAAACTCATACATACATACCACACAAATATACATATGTACAATGTAGGTATGTATGGATGTACGTGCGGATACATAATGTGCGCAATTTCAATTTATTTGTATTGCAAAGTTTGAACAGTGGAGTGGAGTGAAATGAAATGAAATGTTCTCCGAGTGTACGTACCGCTAACGTGGCTTTTGTGGCATTTATGCTTCTGTTTCTGTTGCCATTCGGGGGGTGGTTTGGCTTCGGCCAAGTGGGGGGAAGAGATATGCTGTGGGAGTGGTTTCTAACGCCCAAAATGTGAGGCACGAACGCGCGACGCCATTTCAAAAGGAAAATATATACGCTCTGGTGGCCAGTGGCGTAGTCATAAGCAAAAGAGGGGACTTCTGTAGATGTAAATCCGAAAGTTTCCATCAAACGAACCGAAAACGCATTCACCAGCTATGGCTAAATTATTGCTTGAGGATCCATATATGTATTTCCCTCAGAGCCCTAGCTATCCACTAGTACTATCCTAGAACCCACCTCCCCATCTCTTTCCCCTTCCCACACCACTGCCCCAATCAGCTCACGTACTCAATGTATTACAAAATGACTTCCATGTCATGTAACTGGCTGCTCTGTGGCTGAGGATGGAACAGATGGACCGGGATGACGCCCCATCGGGTTTCCTTTGAATTGCGCCCGAAGTTGGAACAACTGGCCACCACCAGCCCTCCCCCTCGCCTCCCGCGCCCACCGAGACCCCTGCGAACATGTTGGAAATCACATAATGTGTCATTTAATAATCAAGCTCAATATTGACAACGACACAGCGCAACAATGTGATGTGTGCTGCAGTGGCAGAGGCAGAGGCAGAGGCAAGAAGCAGGCACAAAGTAATACAACAATCCCGCCATTAGGCATAAATTCATTTGTATCTGTGTGGAGTGCGTGTGCGTTTGTGTGTGGCAGCAGCAGCCATTGGCACAATCATAAAAGCATTGCAAGCATATCCATCTTCACATTCATCTCATCCGATCCCATCCCATCCCATTCCATCCATCGCCTGAGCATCATCGGTGTGTGAATCCCTGTGGCCGGTTGCTGCTGCTCCTCTGGAAATGGAATAAAAAAGTTAAATAAACCTTAAATGAAAAATTCAACTCAATTGAATTCGTTAGCGTGAAATGTCGTTCTTCCTTGTTACTTCATCGTCATATAGCCACATTCCCAGCGACAAGGAGAACACCATGAACATCATCGTCAATGGACGTCAATGTCATGGAGCGGAGCTGGAGCTGGCGTTGGACTCGGCGCGGGTCTGTTTCAGCCATTGTCGAGCCGGTCCTGTCACTGGCAATGTCCTTTGGGGCGGCCGAGGCATGTGGGATGCAATGTTTTTTTTAAGCAAAGCTTTAAGAATGGCTCCGAATGGAGCGGAAGACGATTATGGGTAGCTTATGGATGCGCTATTATTTCTAAATCCTAAAAGGGTTGAAAATGCAGAGATCTAAGGTTACATAATTCCATGCATCAACACATTTAGTTGTTGGGGGGAAAGGAACAGCCTGTCGGATGGGGCTGACGGTGTGGCAGGTAGTTTTCACACAAAGGAATAATAAGAGAAGAGACTTTTCAAACATGGTCAATGACTACGACGGCTGATGTTGATGATGATGATGATGATCGTGGCGTGGTGATAATGACTGCGATGATATGGCAGAAATGAGCAAGGCGGATGCCAATGCTAGCAAATGCGGCCTGTCAACACGACTCGCGCTACCGTGTGCGGGGGCGACTCAACTGTGCCACCATCGCCACCGCCCGACAAATTGCCATTTACACCACTCTCAAAGACAGTTACAACAACAAAGCCGACAAGTGGCGCACTGCACGCACACAGCTGCACAGATACATTGTGAGAGTGTAAGTAGTATGTTCATTAAGTATTTTCCCTTCAAGAGTTCCATCTATGTATATGGTTGTCTCTTTTCTGCTATAGTGGGGCGTGACCAACTCTCGACACGCCCTCTTTGCCAATGGAAGCCACACAATACAGAGAGAAAGAGAGACAGACAGACAGACAGAGAGAGAGAGAGAGAGGGACAGCGTGTATATAGCTTACATCCGCTAGAGCGTGCGTATCTATATCTGTGTGCAGGAAAACTTCACAGATGCAGATACTGGGACACTTTGTTGCAACAGCAACAGCAGCAGCAGCGACAGCGGCAACAACAGTAGCAGCAGGCAGGCAGACAGCCGCAGCAGCAGCAGCAGCAGCAGCAGCAGTAGAAGAAGCAGCTTTGAGTAGCTGCCTTTGACGTATTTTGAATAAATTTTAATTGAATTCGCACAATGAAACTGTTTACTTAACTTGCCACTTTGCTCGATGAGCTTCATCTGGGCGCCAAAGTCAAAGCCAACGCCAACGCCAAAGCCAACGCCAAAGCGAAGATACGGTTACACACTCGTGGAGAGCAGAGCCCCACTCCGTCGCTGCTCCCATGTGTCGTTTAAATTGTGGCTGTGGCTGGGGCTGAGGCGGGAGTCTGTGTGCTACTCTTAGCATCTGTTTAATTACAGCAGCCAGTTTCTTGGTTTGGTTAGCTGCTGTTAGGTCTCTAGGAAAATGGCTGAAGTTCCGCTGTGGCGAACCCCAATGAATCTCAAGGAGGTCATCATAGCTGCAAAGCATTAAATCAATTTAATAATTTTACAACACCCACGGCGGAGACCCACAATTTCTTCAGTTAGTTCTTACTGTACTCCGGGAGGTACAGTCTGAAGGAACAAAGACCACAAGAGGCTAGCAGTTAAATAATTCGTACCCTCCACGTTTCCCCAATAGATTAGAGGACAGCTCCAGCATCCAGGAAAATGTGTGAATAAAGTGAAATTAAGAATGAACGTAAGAAGAGTCTCATTGCAATTAATTACCTTCTTCCCCCAGCCGCTGCCGGACCCAGGGTTTCCGGTACATGGTACATGCTAGTGCACGGTGAACGGTGCTCGGATCCCGAATCACGTGTCAGGTAAATGTGACGCGCAACACTCCTTCATTAAGTTAATAACAGTTTTCCAAGTACAAAGCGAAATTCCGTTTCACAACTTTTCAGCGACGTTTTTCATCAGCCCCGCTCTTCCACCACAGTCCCCGTCCCCGTCCCCAACCCCGTCCCGTCCTCATCTCTGCACCCTTTGTGTGAGGCAACTGCAACTGTAACTGGAACGAACTGTTTTTTTTTTTTGCCCTAGCATCGCATCTCACAGATCTGTAATTTGCCATCGCTTGCCTTTTGATTCTTTGACGATTTTGTTTGGTTTTGAATTACAGCTTCCGTGTTAAAGCCTGAGACCCTCGCCCTCATCCTCACCCTCACTCCCCCAACCGGCAGACCCTCGACCCCCCGCCACACTTCTGCCGGATTGTGTTTTACATCTTGATTATCTTCCGTTTGTTTATATAGGACTCAGAGCAGGGCAGAGAGGCGTTCCAACCAACCCCCCAGCTCCTTATGCACCCCCCATTAGCAGCGAAGAAAAGTGAAGTAAAATTCTATTCAAATCTATTCAAGGATAAGAAGTCAATCAGTCTTCAAAGTGTAAAGGATTTCGCACTTTGTCAAATGCAAAGTCCGCTCGTATCCCAATGTTGATTTCCCCCGGCTGGCTGGCTTTCCCCCCTGGCATCATAAGCATAAGCCACACTTCCACAGCCACAGCCACAGATGGCAGCCAGAGGACAGCGCAGCACAGCACAGCACAGCACGGATGCTGCTCCAGTTGCCTGAAAACTTAATCCATGCCCTGAAACAACCCCAAGACGCTCGGCAAGGCAAAGGAATATCAAATTGAAACTTTTGTCCAGACCAACCGCCAGATGAAGGCGTCTTGTGGCACGTGGCAACACCAGCACCATAAGCAGCAGCGCAACCAAGAAGGGAATGGGTTGAACGGCCTGTTCTTCAATTACCCTTTCGACTGCGTTCGGTCATGTTATCATAATCGCATCCTAATTGCGAGAAAATTACGCCCACGTGCGGCTGTAACCTGATCAGGATTGCCATCAAAGGAGTAGCCGGCAGAGGTATACGAGTATTGGTAACTCCGCCAATTCAATATGTTTAACAGGTTAAAGTATTCATGTGTACATTGTACGAGTATAGTATGCATAGCTGCAGAGGAAAAATCATTGAAGGCAACTTACATAGGTTTTTTGCTATACAATTTGAAGTAATGGCAAACGTTGGAAGATCAAGAATCCCTTACACTTTATTAGTATATCAACTAGAGAGTCAGAATGGCATACCACTCCCAGATCGGGCAAGATATTGCATACAACTTACAGCAATCTCAACATCAATCTTTCACTCACCCATGCGATGTATTTGTGTTTTCTTATATAAATGTTAAAAGTAATATATAAAAGATCAGAGTAGATAAACGTTTTCTTGTTTAAATTTTATATTTTCAAAATTTGCGCCAAGTTTCATAGCTGCGAGTAATTTATTGTTACATCCCTGTTGACCGATTTCATCGCCAGGTGTCGTCTCTGTCAATCGTAACCGAACCGGTACTCTTCCCAACACTGCAATGAGTCTTGAAAAAGCGCGCCATCTGGTGGCAACATTTTCTTCGCCACATCGTCCTTTTACGAAATTCGCAACATTTTCGCACTTCCAAAATTGGCAACATTTCTGAATATTTTCAGTGTGGCCGAAAATTTTCAACCCCCCTAGTGAGATCTTAAAACATCGATGTCTGCTACTTTTTGTCGCTTCCCTAACTCTCTCAAAATCATGTCCCATCTCAATATTATACTTCTCAAAAATTTGTAAATTTTGAAGACGAAGAAGACGATTTCTAGTAATGGCCAGGTGCCTGCACTGCCGCTCATCAGTAGGATCCCGTATACATTGACGACTGTTGTCACCGACGATGCGGCAGACACCGAGGACGCGTCGGATAAATGGCCGGAAAATTCTCCACTGTCCGTAGATAAGTCAAAGTCATCAGTGTCGTCGCTGCTGAAGTAGTAATGTAGTGTGGGCTGCGCGTAGTCGTGATCCGGTAGGTGATCCGGTCGGAGCGTCAGTGTCCGATTCCGCGTCGGTTTCAGTTTTGTTTAGTACTAAAAACTACAATAATTCATTATATTTATTAACATGGTCATTAAATACATGGCAAAGCGCAGACTTAAGTGACTTATGTAAAAAATAGATTGCATTTAAATCCTTTTCGCTCATTAACTTTCAAACAATTTATATTTGGCGCGCACCACTTGTATCCAGTCGATAGTATCGATAACCGAACTTGAATCGGGTAAGGCGCTCCTTGAACCGGTTGACAGACCATTTCGCTAAAACCTCTTTTTACGCAAAATGCAATAAAAGCAAGTGTTTAAAATAAAACAGTCAATTAGAAAATATGTTCATTAATTGGATAAAATTATGTGGGCATGGCTAAATCTTCCATATAGCTGATATTCGACGGAAGATCTAAATTGAGGGAATCGTCGTATTTGTTGAATCGGTAATGGCCCGGTTGACAACATTTAAATCCTTGTCGCTCACATTCAAAAAAGTTAGATTTGGCGCGCACCACTGTATATTTTGAAAATGAGACGGTATATTTTGGTATTTATTTGAATCGGGTAGAATCTGTAATAACCGGTTCACAACAATTCTTTACGGTATATTTTGAAAATGAGACGGTATATTTCGATATATTTTTATCGTCTATTGTCGCAAAACTGGTGCGCACCAATTTTTTTTTTTTGACTTCGACACAAAACCAGGGTCTATATAAAAATCAAATAAAAGCAAGTATTTAAATCAAGTCAATCAGGTAGAAAATTGATTCATCAATCGTAAAAAATTGAGTGGGCATGGCTAAATGTTCCATATAGATGGTAATATTCGACGGAATATTAAAAACGAGGAATATGTATAGTATAACTTGAGTCCGTCAGTATATTTACGGTATATTTTGAAAATGAGACGGTATATTTTAACGATAAGTCCGCGGATCGTCGCTTCGTCGGTTCATTCAATTTTCGCACTTCACTTCTATTTATTTTCCGAATCTGCTGCTGCTGCTGCTTACAGCTCGACCTATTCTAAAGATAATGCAACAGGAACAGCAGTGAATAATCACTGATAACCCGCTGGCCTGACTGCCAGTGTTCCTCCCTGCTCTGTGTGTGCGTGTAACGGAATTTAAGGATACGACCTACGATTTCGAAGAACAGTTATAGCATCCCCTATAATATATGTACGGACTGTTGAATTGAATTAGTCAGAAGCAACAATTACAAACAAAATCCAGTCCTCGTACCACCGTTATCCTTATTTGGCGTGCGTGTGTGTGTGTGTGCGTGTGTGCGGTTCTCGTGTACGGGTGTGTGTTCGAAACGAAATTAAGGCGAGGAGGGAAGACAACAAAACGGTTGGTTTGTGCCATTCAACAACCTCTTTGTGGCAGTATCGATTTTCCGTTACATCGTTATACACACACATTTGACCGACTTCGCAGCCAGCTATTACGCACACGCCACCCCACCCTACCCCACACGCCCCAAGCCCCTCCTTAAGTTTAGCGCGGTGCGAGCAGGCGGGTTGATGCGCGGCAGCAGCAAGCAGAGCCAGAGGCAGAGCTAATCTGTTGGCTTAGTGTGAGCGAATTTGTTGCATCTTGGCGGCACTGGAGGCATGTTTATTTGGCACTTGTCAGTCGCCGGACGGACAAACCATTTAGGTGAGAGCCACCACTTCCACAGCGAGCGTAACCAGGCACGGCGGCAACAATAGGAGCGATCCCACTGTACGTAAGGCTCAATTGCGGGCAATTTATATTTAATCCACGATTCCACAACCCAAATAAAATCGCGCATTGTGCGCTTAATTTGCGTTTCGCTGTTGTTGTTGTTGTCGCGCCGGATTTCAATGAATGTACCGAGCATTCACACACATTCTCTGCTCTCCGCTCTCCACTATCCATTCTTCTCGACAGGAATAAAGCAATAACCACTGTAAATAGCATCATCAGCATCCACTGCAGGCACATCATCCACAACTTCCACAACATTTACAACATCCAGCGCACCTTGGGAACGGTAATTTTCTGAGAGAAAGCTCAACATCCAAGATCCACATCGACATCGGGATCCACCAGTAGATGTTCACCATGGTCCAGTTGAAGCAACTACAGCTCCCCTTCAGCCACGCAGCGTTATTACTGATGCTGGCGGCGCTGGTGGGCGTGGGCCAGGCGGGGTCCCAGAACACACCGCAACAGCAGGTGTGTCCGGAGCAGGGCGACATCTCGCCCTGCATCTGCACGGTGAAGAAGAACGGCCTGGACATACTCTGCGAGACCACGGACTTGGCGCACATCACCAAATCGATGGGCACACTCAAGGGCAAAAGTCCCATCATTTTCTACCTGAAGTTGCGCCACAACAACCTGCCCAAGCTGCAGGGATTCGTTTTCCTGGCCCTGGACATTCGCCACCTGACCATACACAACAGCAGCCTGGCGACCATCGAGGAGAATGCTCTCAGTTCATTGGGTGAGTGGTTCAGAAAGCTATGTATATTATAGAAGCTCAGTACCGTACCATCTCCATTCTCTCCTACCATGTCCCATTACAGGCACTGGACTCACACAGCTGGACGTATCGCTGAACCAAATGAAAACCGTGCCTTCGCAGGCACTGCAGCATCTGTTCCACCTGTTGATCTTGAACCTGAACCACAACAAAATCACCGTGATCCACAACAACGCCTTCGAGGGACTAGGAACACTGGAGATTCTTACGCTCTATGAGAACAAGATCACCCAGATAGACCCCGAGGCGTTCCGCGGTCTGGAAGGGTAAGTTTATCTATCCTTGATTGTGTGTTCGTTCTTCATCTAAAATCGCTGGGACTTGCAGAAAATTGAAGCGTTTGAATCTGGGTGGTAATGATTTAAGCAGAGTTCCCCAAAAGTCCCTGTCTATATTGGACACGCTGAAGAAGCTGGAAATACAGGAGAACAAGATCCGCTCCATCATTGAGGGTGACTTTGAGGGCTTGGTAAACCTCGATTCCTTGATTCTGGCCCACAACATGATCACCACAGTGCCTGCAAATGTCTTCATACACCTTACCCAGCTAAATTCTCTGGAATTGGAGGGCAACAAGATCAGCGTTATCGATAAGGATGCGTTTAAGGGCTTGGAGGGTAGGTTTTCCACCACCATTATCTCTTGCCTTAAATTTCTGATATTTTCCGAACCTCCACCTCTTTTAATCCTCAGAGAACCTGCAGTATCTGCGCCTAGGAGACAACCAGATCCATGCCATTCCCAGCGAGGCCCTGCGCCCACTGCACCGTCTTCGCCATTTGGATTTGCGGAACAACAACATTAATGTCCTGGCCGATGACGCCTTCACCGGATTTGGCGACTCGCTCACGTTCCTCAACCTCCAAAAGAATGAGTAAAGCTGTCGCGTGATATCACATACGGAATACTCCTACTTATCCTATTTTGATCCGTTCTGCATTCCAATTTCAGCATTAAGGTGCTGCCAAGTGTGCTGTTTGAGAACCTAAACTCGCTGGAGACCCTGAATCTGCAGAACAACAAGCTGCAGCGCATTCCCCAGGACATCATGGAACCGGTCATTGATACCCTACGCATCATCGATATCACGGGCAAGTCATGGGCATCCAGATCCTGTGAAGCACACAACCACAGCAAAGAAAACTAATCTGAATTGATTGCAGATAATCCGCTGAACTGCTCCTGCGAATTGACCTGGTTCCCCAAGCTGCTCGAGGACCTGAAGAACAAGGATGACGAAATGTCGCAGAAGAAGAAGCCGCTGTGCCACATGTCGCTGGACAACCGCGAGTACTTTGTGCAGGCCATGCCCACCGAAAAGATGCACTGCGCCGGCCTCAATGTGAGTCCCTCACCCACGAGCGGCGGTCTGATGCGGATACTGCAAGTGAACCTTCTGGCCCAAATTGCCATGTGTAGCGTGGCGTTTCTGATTAGCGTTTAATCGCTTCCGATCTGATCCGATCTGAAGCGGGTCCCCAGTCTAGTTAGGTCCGGAGACCACTTTTCCATGTGGGTCAGTTTCATATCCAGATTCAGATTCAAGCACAGTGATAGAAGTTGATGGGGAGTCCTCGATTGCGGGCTCCCCATTCAATACAAATCGATTCGAACCAATTCGATGCTGAGACCATAGAAAATCCCACAAAAAAGAAATACCCATAGACCTTTTGTACGTCTGCAAACCATTTCTGTGTTGTTGTATTGTATATTTTCTTATAGATTATAGTGAATCCGTGAATTATGCAACTCTGCCAATTATTAGACCCAAAAAGCACGCTTTTGAACCGTACCATACTGTTCGCTCGGCCTGCAGCCTACCCACCACACCAGCAGCAAACATCACCAGATCAGCCAATCCAGAGCGACTTGTCCATTTCTGTGTCTGTTCCCCCCACCTCCACTCTGTTGAATTGATGCACCAACAGACAGACACCACAATCCAGTCCACAGTTGCAACATCATCAGCATCTACAACACGAGACACATGCACAGTAGCTCGACAGCGACGCGCTCCCAGCTCGCTCTCCTGGAAAAGCCCGAGAGAAGGGCGTTAGATGATAGCATCCCTTACATATCGATACGGATAAAGCTTAGACCTAAGACTTGAACTCAAACATATCAGATTTTGTGACGCAGAATCAGAAGCAGAAGAATTGTTACGTTTAAGCAGCGACAGAAGCGTATTGTGTACATACTTACTCGTATCTATGATATTCCCATATGTGCACAGGTGCACTGGCACCTATATATGTATTTATTATGCGTAGTTTATCGTCGTTTTGTCGTCGGTGTTGTGAGATACAATCATTATAAGCAAGTTTTCTTCGTTTCCTGACCTGTTCCCTTCCTGCACCCGCCCCAGCCACCAAAGCAGCTTACAAGCAATCTAACCTAGTCGAAATTGTCAAATCTATATATATATAAAGATATATATAATTATATGCATCGCAACCCAATGCGGTTCCACTTTGGGCGCCGGTCAGGAAAATATGCAAAAAGGCAAGGCGATCAGGCGAAAGGAATAGATAAAAACAAATCATTTGCATCAATCACCAAGAACTGATTATGGAATAAGTAGTTTGTACTCTTTATTTGTGAGAAACATGGGGCAAGTACTGCAAATTATAACTGCAGTCGACACTCAACCCACTTCCAACTTCCAAATCCCTACGTCCCCCATCCTGTGTGCCCCCCATATGATCCCTATATGCATATCGTTGTATTGTTATTATCGTGACATATCAAGAGCTCCAAGTGCACGCACTGGATGACTCGACACGCACCTAAAATATAGGCATTTTATAGAATTTACTTACAATTTTAAAACATATGAAAAGTTGATATTTACGCGAACGCAATGGAACCGAACACACAAAGAACATTAACAAAGTGTATGCAAAGTGGAATTTTTGAAATGTTTTTATACATATACCTACTTTTAGATACACATACAGACATGCATATGAATTCTGTCTATTCGAACTAAGTTGTAATCTCCATTAGAAATTAACATTATACCATTAACATTGACACTGACACTCACACTGATATTTTCTGGTTTCCGCCGGGTTAGCCAGCAGTTGGAACCGTACCATACCCACTCCGCATCGGCCAGTCCGAGGCTTCGGTCAGTAGCCACTCTCTGGTGGACGGCGGGGAAGTGGTGCTCCAGCGGCTCGCCAACCCGACAGGCTATCCAGACAGAACGAGAACTCTGTCGAAAGGGATCAGAAATATTTTCAAGAGAATGCGCTATACCACCAAATCGGGTCAGTATTTTTGGCAACAGCTGTTCTCTTCAAAATATTGTAGAACCCCAGCAGAGAGTGGGTAACGAAAGATGCTTTCCATAGGAGGAGCTATGTCTTCTCAGCCGAAATAATAAAGAATCCATGATGGTTACAAATGAAAGCAAACGTTTCCTTTATTTCTGTCATACTGTCCGATTTTAGTCACATAGCCCGGAAGTACAGGGTCCTTGGCACCTCGAAGCCATTAAACGGACTGGCAATAGGCACCGTATAAGCACCCATGTTGGGGAAGCCAATCAGATCGCCTCGGTTCAGGTTGGGTAGCCGCAGGTCCTCCGAGATCTGAAAAGAAGAGATATATTGAAGGCTGTAGCTTCAATCAGAAGAGGGGGAAACGGAACCCCACCTTGTCCAAGGCATCACAGCTGGGACCCCAAATCAAGGATTTGAATTCGGGGAAGGCCGCGGATTCATCCTAGAAAGATATGATACTTGGGTTGAGCAGCGAATTCCCTGGATTCCCAGGTGATACTTACCAAATAATGCTCAGGCGTCACCACCTGATGGTCGTAGAGAATGCAGTTGAAGGAGCCGTAGACTCCGTCATTCAGGTAGTACATAATAGTGTCCAGCTTTCCGGCCTCATTGCGCACCTCACGTTTGGCATGGATCTTGCAGACCAGCGTGTAGGCGGCCGCCACGAAGAAGCGCCCGGGTTCGGCAATGATCTGGACGCGATCGTCTGGGAAGTGGCGCTGCACTGAGGTGTTGACAATCTCCGCTATCTGCAAAGTACTTGTATTAGTATCCGTAGCTTCGGTGATTCGGGGTCGGGTAAACCTTTTGGAATTTGCCATCATCGCTGCCGGGAAAGCCGCCACCTATGTCCAGAAAATTCATGTCATAGCCCAGCAGCTCTCCGAACTTGAAAATGTTCTTGGCCTTCTTGATGGCCCGATCGTAGGCCTCCAGCTCGCTGCAGCCGGATCCCACGTGGAAACTGGTGCCGGTCACCTTCAGGTCGAGCGCCTTGGCCAGCAGCATCAGCGCCGTGGCGTCCGCGTCCGCATCGCAGCCGAACTTGTCGCCAAGCGGACACTGGGCCTCCTTTGCCTCGCTCTTGAAGCGCACAATCAAGCTGCGAGAGAGATCAAACGATAAGAGTTTAGTCGGAGAGATCGGATCGAAAACTGATGTATGTACTTGGACTGGGGATAATGCTTGTGCAGCTTGTAGATCTCGAACTCGTTGTCCACCGTGCCATTGGCCACCCGATGCTGCTGGGCGTACTCCAGGTGGCTGACGGGACGGCAGGGATTGGCGAATATAATCCGCTCAGGCGCTACATCCAATCCCAGAACCTGCAACAAAATGGCACTTGGAATCCGCCTCGGACATCAATGATCTTTGTGGATTTTTCTCACCAATTTGACCTCGTTCTTGGAGGCACAGTCAAAGCCGGCGCCGAGTTCCGCCAGCACCTTGACAATCATAGGATCGTCATTGCATTTGACGGCATAGTAGGGCGTGATTCGGGGAAGATACTTCACCCAGAGATTGTATTTCCGCTCCACACTGGACAGATCGCAGATGTTGAGGGCCGCGTCCACGTTCTGCAGACTGGCCTGCTCCTCGATAACCCGGCGAATGTTGAGCTCGTGCTCGTAGTATGTGATTTCCTGGATTCCGCTCGCCATCTTTGCACGGCTCCCTACTCAGAATGCGACTGATCGAGAACGATTGAGGGCCTCGAGTGCCTTGGCTTGTCCGACTTATAGCTGATAAGAATAGTATCAGTCATTGGAGCACGACTAGGGTCCGAATCCGAACAGACTTGCGAGCCATTTAAGCTGGAAAGTGAATGCGGTCGTTGGCTCCGGGGAACGGAACAATGAGGCTCTAATTAGCAGCAAAGGTCAAGCGATAGCGCCGTCCGTTACAATTCCATTCCACGCAACTCACATCCCTTCCTGCATCCTGCCTCGTGCCTTACATTTGGCAGAATGGGAAATTTACAACCAACAATATTTGGCATCGTAAATAATTTTAATGCCCTCGAACCGCTGGCCGAGCATGTAAAACTAATAAAATGTAAATTTTCAACAGCGATTGCGGCGAGGCCATCATCAAGACGTGCATAATTGACACTTGCCCGAGGACACTCTCCGGTCCACTCCAGGGCATGCCACAATCGAGCCGTGTCAAACCCCTCCACACACCCCTAACAAATTCCACGGCAATGACCATAAAAATAGTAGAGTGCGTGTCCTGGAAGGAGGAGGTGAAAGGCAGGGGAGGATTGCGGTCTGTTCTCCTGACAAATCGAGCGCAACCCCCTCGAGGGCACATCGAACGGCAATTAAAAATTAAAATCTAACTTTTGTAATCGATATTGGCAATTGCGGCGCTCTTCATTCTGCACTCTGCACGGCCCTACACTGCACTTTCCAATCGGCTTTGGCGTAGATGGGTCTATCAATCAACTGTTAATTGGGCAGCTTCATCAATATCTTCCGCCTCTGATCGGACACTGCACGGCACCCTTTCGGGCCGCAGCCAAAGAGTATCTCTTTAAAAAGAATGGCCCAAAAGAGAGCCCAGAATGACAACTGTCAAAAGTCAGAGTCAAAAATATTGAGCGATGACCAAAAAGGGATCTTGTCACGCTCAAGAGCCAGAAAGATGGTATTGTGACTGTCGATGCGAGTGCCGAATCATCGCGATTTGATTGCAATTTGCTGCGAGTGTCATCATTCACACTGGATTTTATTTCAGTTTTCAATTCGATTTCAAAATAGTCCCGAAACCACAGCAATGTCCTGTGTCCTGTGTGCTGCTCCTTGCTGCACAGCCGTCACTTTGAGTGATGTGACAAATCGACGTAAAGTGCTATCCGAAAGTGTTTCCATTCTCAAACGGCAATGGGCTCGAAATCCAAATAAAAAGTAAACTCGAATGGAAAAACTGGTTTGGATATTTACACGGAAATGCATTTAAATCATTTGCTTAATTTGCTTGAAATTTACATGCAAATGTCATTAATTAGGACACACAGGGCCGGCGTCAGTCCCTTGGGTTCCCATAGCAATTGATTCAGAGTTTAAATCCATTTCGATTTCGATTCCGGGTCCAGTCTCTAGCACTCCTCTATTCAAATTTCTCCTTGCTGAAGTCTTAGGTGATCCTTGTTTCAGTTGCTTCTCTATTCTTTATTCATGTGCGGCATTAACCAGTCGTCTGTTCTTTATTTCATTATCATTTAGGCTCGGGTCGAGGGTTCAGACAGCTTTGATTTGGTTCCAGCGCACTTAAAAGCTGATAAGGCAGACAAAAAGCAATATAAGCAATATTCAATGTTCCGGGTACGTATTTCTGCATCTAAGTCCTGAAAAGTATCACAAGCATATACGAATAAAGAGTTATATAGGTCTACATATCGTATACTATACAGTTCGAAAGCCTTCCTGACTCATTGAAAGGAAATTGGAAAAAGGAAACCCTCTCCGGAAATAGTTTCATAAGAAACTTTCCCTCGAGACTCATGGCGCCCACAATACCGCACGAAGCCAATAATCGGAGTGCAGGACCTACCTTCGGCCCAGCATATTACTGGGTTAGGGTGGGGGCCCAACCACTTGACCGGCCATTCGAGGGCACTCTGACGAGGAGGATGATTGTGGGCTGTCGGGTCTAGGTTCGGTTTAAGTACCGCTATTACCGCATTAGGCGAGCCCCTCCTCCCCTTCGAGATTCCGCAATCTGTGCGCTCGCTGTGGCCTGGTCATGTTCTGCGGATTATACTGCGCCTGTGCCGACTGTGGCGTCGCGTGGGGGTCGTCTCTCAGCTGGAATTTGCAGTGGCTGCCATGAGTCATGTGCCACACGACCGAGGCAGGGTGTCCTTGCCTGCTCCACCTGCAAGCCGCCGACGCCGCCAGCGAGTGTTCAATTCCCATTTCAGTTTCAGTTTTGTTTGGTTAGGCCAAGGTGCTGCAGCAGCTGTCGCGATGAGGCATGCTCCTGTCAAAGCCGCAACGTTTAGGCAACAACAATAGCAGCAATAATTGCACACTTCTGCCTTATTTTTGGGCAGCAAACAAAGGAACACCGAGGGAAAGAGCCGCAGAATGTCCCATTTGCTGAGGCGCACCAAAAAGTCCTGTCTGAAGGTGAGTGGGAGGTAGGGAGGTGGGGAGGTGGTGGCCGAGGGAGTGGGCAATCGATAAAAAATCGATGCCCCTGAAGGCACAAAAATAACCATTTCACGAACACGCGGAACAGGAAACAAGGAACCTCCGCCTTCCGTGTAGTTTATTATTCATACGCCGCGTTGCCTGCTCATTTGAACGATTTATTTTTAACGACTTGCATTACAGTTGCTGCGCAGGATATCAACTTCAAGGCAACTCTTTGTCCAGCGTCTGGACGAAGAGGATGGCGACGAGGATCAGGAGATTGAGCCGGCCGAGGGGGAGGCGTATCAGCAAAAGGATGTGAACAGCAATTGCCACACGGCAGAGGCCATCTACGAGGAGCTGCAGCTGAATGAGTGCAGTCCCAAGCCTGACCAACGCCAACCTCAACCACAACCACAAACCGTCCAACACTTTGAGTATGCCAGCGAGGCAGAGGAGGAGATGGAGAAGCAGCCACACCTGCACTATCCGGAGGCTAAGCTCGACCTGAGGAGTAGGTACTTGCTTAGCTCGAGCAACTACGAGGTGCTCGAGTCCACCCCCGCCCCAGGCTCCGGCATCGAGTTTGAGCGCGTGCCCTACAAGGCCAACGTGCGCTATCTGCGCCACACCCCGTCCAACTCCAGCCTGGATCTGCGCCAGGCGGAGGAGTCACAGAAGCAGCAGTCGCAGCCAAAAAAGAAGACGCAGCAGCTGCAACAGATGCAGACTGCAGCCAGATTCCATCCGTGCAGCATCAGCCTGGGGTCGAAGATCGAGGGCAACTACCACAACGTGATGATCATGGAGCCGCCGCACGACGACTACCCCATCGTCAAGTGGGACATCAATGGCAACTCAATGGACGACGAGAGCCTCGATCGTTGGCAGCTGTCCACCCACTGGGATGACTTTGACAGTCGGTGGCGTAGGGCGGCGACCGGTCACTCCCACAACCGATCCCAGTCGCAGTCGCAGAGGTCGAGCCACCAGTCGAGCTCCTGCACCCTGGAGACGTGGATCGATGAGGCAGAGCCGCATAGCCTGGGGCCCTTCGTCGACGAGCAGCAGAAGACCCCACAACCGACAGGAACACACAGTAATCTTTGCCTTAAGAGCTTCTAAATTCGGAATTCGGTGGCCTTTGACTTTGAACACCGCCCGAATTAATATAGATGTAACCAGATATGTGAGAAATACTTACCCCGCTACTTATGTAGATACATGTGAACGTGTACGAGTATTGTACTATATGGTAGACCGCAATTTTCATTATAGAAAGTTGTTGCTAGAAATCCATTAAAATAAAGGGTTTGCGACGCTCCTTTGGCTCCATACCTTGAATGCACTTCAAGCAATTTGTCTCTCCTGTCTCTCGAACCGGGGAGCACGAGCACCCCGAAGAACTCCCCGTTCCTCTCTCTCTCTCTTTCTCTCTACAAAGCGGACGGCGCACGACCTGCACGTGCTGAACATGCGTGAGAATCCCCGGACCTTTGGCTTTCCCACGAGCCACGAGCCACGAGCCACGGCTGCGATTTGGGTCTCGATTGCGAGTCCGTCGGTGGTGTGGTGCAAGTTCAACTCGTCGTGCACTATCCATCCACTTGATTAGGGGTGGGTTCCGTTCTCAGTTCCATAGTTGCCGCCGCTTAGAGATTGTCCCACGCTGGGCCTGGCATTGGCCATTAAACATTTTCACTTTACTTTTTGCTACATTTTGAAACCTGAGCGACAGCATGCCGAATCAAATTAAAAGCACGTTTTTTATTATTTTCCATTTTCAATTCATTTCGAAATTGATATGAGAGCGCATTAATATCAAGCATACGCCACGGAAATGAATACAGTTTTGGGGGATCTGATCTGAATGGGTCAGTTTTTGTCGCGAATTGTTTGATGATGAGAATTGTGTGGGCGAGGGAATGGAATGCAATAGAAACTGATGGGGTGGGCAGACTTTTTAATTTCTTTTCAAGAGTTTCTAATCGCAATTACATTGAGAGATATCAGTGCGCATTCACAAATATTTGTTTCCAAGGAATGCAAAAAGCTGGAGACCATCAGTATTCCCGCAGCTGGTGCAGTTGATATCCGCAAATCTGGATATCTACAGACATAGAAAAAAGCCCTGAGTATTGAATAGTGGCACTGAGATTTATAAATTTATACCCATACATTTTCACCGAGAGTGGAAATTGTAAAAAGAAAGTGTTTCTCACTTACGTTTTACCATTAATATGAAAATATTTTGATATAAGTATTTCATATTATATTCATATTTAAATTAAATATTTCTATATTTAAATTAAATATATTTCTTATAAATTTATGATATTTTCTCTATTTTAACTTCTTTATACTCGTATTTAGCTTAAAGATAAAGAGTATTAAAGTAAATTCTTTTAATTTCACGATGTTTTTTACTTAAAACCGCATATTTAATTAAAATATGGGTTCGTTTCTTAGGTTAGGTTAGGTTAACCCGGACGGCCCTCAGCGGGGCCACGCATAGGCCAATCTGGCCCTAAGTTATCCGGATAGGGGGGGGTGTATGAACCGTCGCGGGAGTGTTTAGGTGGTTTTAAAGTCCCCGGGAATCGAGGTGCTTTTAGCATATGCCAGCAGTTCCTGTGGCGTCCTTTTGGAGGCATTTTCCAGTGATGCCAGCACTGGGGCGCCCAGGTATCTCCTTCTTGCCCTTGAGAGAGCCGCACTGTAGCAGATGAGATGTTCCAGGGTTTCGATAGCCACAGGTTCATCACATTTCCTACAACTGTCTCTGTGGGTGATGCCTAGCTTAGCTGCATGTGCAGCAGCCAGACAGTGACCTGTAAGTATTCCCACTAGCAATCTACAGTCCTTTCGTGGTAGGTGCAGTAGGTAGTGGCTAAGTTTCTCGTTTCTTATTACTCTGGCATATTTCTCTAGCTGTAGCTCTTACTACCATATTTGATTAGGTTTTTTAAAAGCACTACCCAGGAAGCAAAGAAAATACACTTAAAGGACATGTGAATATAAGCAACAAGCTATCATTTACTTTAAAATACTAAAGAGAGCCAACAGAAGGGTAGCCCTTAGTTATTGGGTAAGTTATTAATTGAAAAGTACATTCATTAATGATTTTCCACTCTCCTTTTCTTGTTTCTACCATTTTCCGCTCTATATTTTACCCAAAAATAGATAATAAAAGGCTCAATGTCAATGTACTTCAACTGCTTGATTGCCTTGTAATTAAAATGACCTCAGCACAAAGGAAATGTATCGATTTCATCTCAGGCACTAGGTCAACACACCGCCTTCGGGCACCTGTCCACGCATTCGTCTTATCTCGGCCCCCGGGATGCGGCGGTGGCTGCGGCTCCCGTAACCTTGAGGCAGCACTGACCTAGAAATGTGGCCCAAACACGGGACGGGACGTGTGCTCGTATGCAGATAAAGGTCAACGGCGGCCGTTGCACTTGTTGGGGCACGGCGCCAGGGCCACGCCACACGACCGGCCGCTGTTCGGGTCGCGTGCTCCAGTTCCAGCCATTCCACGGGCCAGCAGCGGCAGGAGCAAGTGGCAGCATAAGTCAGCCGGCGGACAGGCAGACAGACTGACGCCCACGGCGATGATTCAAGGCGATGTCGTGATGCTGGTGCTGATACCGATGCTGATGCCATCGACATCGATGACAGGAGGATGCAATCGCGCCCGTCCACACAGTGATTGCTCTTTTGCCCGGCATCAATCCATCTATTCCTCTCGCACACCAAGTCCGTACTGCTCACTCCAAGGCCGTCTCTCTCTTTACTCTCTCTCTCGCTCACTGTCCGCCCTTGTTCATTTGTTGGTTTTTCGGCCTTATAGCGATCATCGTGGACTATTACCTACCCCCAGCCAGCGCCTGAGTCCTGGAGAGCGGCGGCACGCGTTGCCAAGGGGTGGTTGCTGCTGCATCTTATTGGGCGTTTGCCGGCGGCGTTAGAAAGGGGTTGAGCGGCGGCAGCGACGACGGCAACGGCAACGGCGGTCAGGTCGTCCGCTAGTCGTGTGCTGCAAAATCAGTCGAACGCCGTTCGCGCACACGATAAGTCACGTGTTCAAGCCAGCTCCGCTCTTCGGTTCCAAGTCCAGATCCAGCCAGTGCCGCAGGAGAAAGAATCCCAAGTGATAAGACAATCGCCCAGTGTTCCCAGTCAAGTGTCAAGTGCGCAGGATCAGCAAAGGACAAAGATGGACCACAACATGCACGTGAATGCCCCACTCCACCATTGGGGCTATGGGGCAGGACCGGCTGTGGCCTTGCCAGCGACCGCCAGCACCCCCCAGAGCCACTGGGTGCAGCCGCCGCAGAGTCATCACAGTCAAGGACACAACAGTCTGAAGCGGTCGCTCTCCGAGAGCGACTGCGACGACCTCTACTCGGAGGAGTCCTCCAAAGAACAGTGCGTATGCGTAATCTGCCAAAATATCCGTGGGATCTTCTTATTAACATTTTGTTTTCTTCTGATCCGCTCACAGAATCTCTCCCAGTCAGCCGGGAAGCTGCCAGCTGATGAGCCGCAAGAAGCGTCGCGGGGTCATCGAGAAGAAGCGGCGCGATCGCATCAACTCCTCGCTCACCGAACTGAAGCGTCTGGTGCCCTCGGCCTACGAGAAGCAGGGATCCGCCAAGCTCGAGAAGGCCGAAATCCTCCAGCTCACAGTGGAGCATCTGAAGAATTTGCAGTCGAAAAGTAAGTTTCAATATCTTGGTTGTGGAAAAACAGAATAAGAGATATGTTAAAGGTTATGGGAAGTGCAGCGATAGGGAATTTCTCTCGTGGATCAGAATAACAGTTTGAGATCATTATAATCAATTTTCATTAAACATTATGGATAAGGATAATCAATAAGGTTTTCTGCGATCGGATAAATCATTGAAATACTACAAATATGATCCAACATGAAGTTGAGAAAGGAATAGACTATTAATTGGTATTGAAAAAATCTTAACAGTTTCGGACAACTATTTGTCCTATTATTAGTCTTAAACATTGTCTTAAAGTTCAATATTATTTGGATAAATCATGAAAAGCACGACTCCAATATCCCACAGGATACGATAGGCTAACAATTGAAACACTAAACTGGGATAAGTGTTCCACTAATTATTTGAAATCTGAGTAAACAGTCCTAACCTGTTGTCCCAAAACAGGAGGGAGGACAAGGGTAAGGGGAAGGCTGGCATTATGGGAAAATTATGATTACCGCAAACACAGAGACAATAACAGCGCACCGCCCAAGTGAATCTCGAATCTCGGGGCTTCCCACGCTGCTCATTGCCCGCCTCCCACTGCCTTTGAACCACTCGCTTTTTACACCCAGAAGCGGGCGAAAATTGCTTCCACCCCTGGAAGCAACCATTAGCATTAGCAGTGCCACCCCCTGCCCCTAGCCCTGCCCCTGTCCGACTCTTCACATCCCGAACAAGGACATGGGGGTGGTTGTTTAGGCAGTCGCGTGGGAACAACTATTTTAATTGTTTGCTCTGGTCTGTGTCGATGTGGATGGATTAGACAGCTTATTGACTTTCGCCTCCTCCTCCTTCTTCTCTTGTTGCAGCATTGGACTCGCTCAGCTACGACCCGCAGCGCGTGGCCATGGACTACCACATCATTGGGTTCCGAGAGTGCGCCGCCGAGGTGGCCCGCTACCTGGTGACCATCGAGGGCATGGACATCCAGGATCCGCTGCGCCTGCGCCTCATGTCCCACCTGCAGTACTTTGTGCAGCAGCGGGAGCTCTCGGCCCAGAGCTGTGCCAGTCCCAGTGGCTGGTCGGCTTCCGCTCCAAGTGCCGCAGGCTACCAGGCCACGAGCAGCTGTGCAGCCCCTCCCTACCAGACCTATGCCTCCGCAGGAAATCCCGGAGCAGCCTATGTCTCCAGCTCATCTCTGCACAGCTATCCAACGTTGAGTGCATCGCCCTCGCAGCAGCAACCGCAACAGCAGCAGCAGCAGCAGCATGGTGGACGGACCAGCGTCTCCAGGACGAGTGGATCAGGTGTTGTCAGTGAGGCTCTGCCACCTCATGAGCTCCACTCCGATACCAGCAGCCAGCAACAGCAGCAACAACAACAACAACAACAACAACAACAACAGGTGCAACATCAGCAGCAACCTCCCACCCATGTCCGAACCCAGACCACGCCTCAGCCGGCCCAGCAGCCACAGCAGCAACAACAACAGCAGCAGCAACATCAACAGCAGCAGCAACAACAACAACAACAACACTACACACACGATCACACTGTTGTTCATCCGGAGCAACAGATTCCCACCTACATAGATCTGACCAACAGCCACCGACCTCCAGCCGGCGGGGAAACCCTCAGCTATAGCACAGCTCCACAGTATCCAGTGAGCGGAGGACAGGATTACAACAACGCCAGCGTCCTGCAATATGCCACGCCCAACGGGGCCAAACCCTATCGACCCTGGGGAGCCGAGATGGCCTATTGAAGAGGTGGAACAGTATCCGGAAGTGAAAAGCCCAGAAAACAGAGTCTAGTCAGGCCCAGTGTGATAGTCTTAAGTTTGGCCTCCTCCAGGAGATCCTAACGAGAAAATCTCGTTGAGATTAAATACAGGAATAGGCACATTAACTAGTAATCTAAGAAACCATCTATCATCTAGAATTACGATCTACGAACCTTTTGTGAAACTATTGTAAATAAAGGCATTTGTTTTATAAGAAATATGCAAAAACGGAATGGCATTTAGCATAAAGAATGGGAGGAATCTAAAGATATATACGAGATATATATCCTTGAAGTATACCAGTGCAGTGTATACAAAATTCCCTTTTCTAGCTGACAAAGAAAGGCGGCCTGGAGTATCTCTCCATCCAAACAGAGTTTTATATTTTTTACTATGTCGAAGTAGCCCGGATTCCACATAAACAACAAATATTAACGAGTCCACCGATACATGTCAGAGAACGACAACAAGCGTCTGCCGCGATGGTGGTCGGGAGGAGTCTGCTCGGCCATTGCGGTGACCACCACACATCCGCTGGATCTGGTCAAGGTGCAGCTGCAGACGCAGACGCAGGCCGAGAAGGTTTCGGTCGGCCAGGTCATATCGAATATCTATCAGAAGGGCGGTGTCACGGGCTTCTACAGTGGCATCTCTGCCTCCTGGTTTCGGCAGCTAACCTATACGACGGCCCGCTTCGCCCTCTACGAGTACGGCAAGAATTTCGTGGACGCCAGCAACGTCAGTGCCAAGGTGCAACTGGCGACCTTTGCCGGCGTCTTCGGAGGCATTGTGGGAGTGCCGGGCGATGTGGTCACGGTGCGGCTGCAGAACGACATTAAGCTGCCGCCGGAGAAGCGGCGAAAGTGAGTACCGGTGATCATCCGGAGTGATCAGCGATATGTAAACGAATCACTTCCTCAGCTACAAGCACGTCTTCGATGGCCTGTACCGCATACAGAAGGAGGAGGGCGTCAAGAGTCTTTTTCGGGGAGCCGTGCCCGCTGTGACCAGAGCCGTGGTCCTGACAATCGGCACTAACGCGACATACGATCAGGTGAAACAGGTCGTTCAGGGCACCTTCGGCACAAAGGAGGGCCTGCCCCTGCACTTCCTCACCTCGACGATAGCCGGATGCATTGGCACCATCATGACGCAGCCCATCGACGTGATCAAGACCAGATACATGAATGCCAAGCCGGGCGAGTACTCCGGTCTTGTCGCGGTGGTCATAAGCATCTTCAAGGAGTCGCCGATGGCATTCTACAAGGGCTTTATTCCGGCCCTGATGCGGGTTAGTCCAAACACGATCATCACCTTCATGCTGTACGAGCAGGCACGTCTGCGCTTTGGCTACCTTCCGCCGAATGCCAAAAAAGAATAGTATCGAATATCCACGGCCTCCCACTCCGCCGTAAAAGTACTACGATACACAAATTGTTAGTAATCCAAACCCCTCATCGTATTGTTGCGTACCAATTGGCCTGGAAGTAATCCCCTCATGCCGTAATCGCGACTAATAAGCTGCCACCGTGTTCGCCCGCTCGACCACTGACCGTTGGTCAGCAGAAACAGCGATGGGGGTCAACGGCAGTGCAGCGTGTCCATATGGAAATGATGTTTATGGTTTATGAAATTTGCATAAGCGCAGGGATACCCGTATACCCCATGTACCTGTGTGGCGAGCGCTAACTAAAAACAGAGACCGAGAAAACCCAGTCCAAATGAGTTAGTTAAGCCGGCTGCACGTTCGCCGCTCGTAATTAGGAAACAGGGGCCACAAGGTGCAAAGGGTCGAACCAAACCCTCGCCGAAACCCCGGGAGCTACAGAAGAAACAAGAATTTTCACAACAACAAGCATAACTGGAAACCAAATGGGCCCAAGATTTTGTCACCACTGTACATGTGTGTTTTACAAATTATATATTTTTTTAATTTATTCTTTTTCGTTAATTTGTGAGTTAAAATTGAAAAGTATAGACCTTTAGACCTATAGTTTCTAATTATTGTATATATAAACTTATGTTGAAGTTTTATTCAATATGGATACATCACTCGAAAAGTTGAGAAATATGTTGAGGTGAAATTCCGAATGCTAATGCGCAATATCTAATCCAATTTCAAACTAAAGGAATGCGAAATATATCCTTAATTCCTTTGTCCATACTGGAAAAACACTTGAGACCAAATTACATTTGTAACCGAGCAACCTCTCAGTTGCGTGGGAATATTCCGATCTAACCCCTAAGCAGCCATGCACCCACTGTTTTTTATACCGCACTTAAAGAGTATTGGGATATATTAGATTTGTGTTAATGTGTGTAATAGCAAAAAGGAATCGTTTTCGACCCCATAAAGTAGTCATGTCTATCTGTCTTGATGAGCCCTTAGATCTCAGAGACTATGAGAGCTAGAAAAACCAAATATTGTACTGCTGTGAAAGAAAGAAATGTATTTCAGGTGCAGGTACAAACAGTAAAAGTGATATACATATATGAATATTATCAAACTGAGTATCGGATAACATAGTTTCCGAACGTTTCGACCGATTTTTTGTTGTTTGACTGTTTTAAAATTTTAAAAGCCTTGGACCGCCCAAGTAAATTGTAGACGACTTAATGTGGGAAGAACTTTAAGAATTTATAAGCATTTTATAAACAATTTTATCGGCCCAGTCTTATTTTTCATGTAAGCGAATCAAAATAAGTGCCAAGGTATAAAACAGACGGTGGGACTTACGTCTTTAAATGAAGAAATGTCCCCATAAAGCAACGTAACTGTTATGGAAAAAACGGAAAGAGGTGGAGTACGACCAGGTCTTGGGCTTACTGAATGATCTGTTTGGTCATACTGATGAGCTTCCACGCCACGCACAGCTCCCTATTCGCCATCATACCCTCAACGCTCATCTGGAGGACGAGTTGTTCCAAATCATTGCGGGTCTTGTAGTCCAAGCTCCTGCAAAGGTTTTTAAGGGACTTCAGGCGCAGAGTTTTAGCATCTATGTTGCATTCTGGAATGGAGTCCACTATCTCGGATTCCACCTCTGTGTCCTGTAGATCTAAATCAATTTGATGTGTGCCATCAATAGAGCTACTCGAATCGGAGTCTTCATGCCAGAGTTGGTCATCTTCAGCGGGACACAGTAGATTGCTACTCTAGCTGCTGCTCCCGTCTTCCGTGGCAGTGTTCTTTATCTGATCTAAAAAAAAGAGCAAGAATTAACATTTAAAACAAACTCGAGCGAGTAGATCCTCTCTTTCCCTCTATTTTGTTTCTTTCATTACAAGTGCAAGCCAAAGTTTTGATTTTTGTTTGCGGTGTGAATTGCCCTCAGAAAATGGCGGACATAGCATCTGCAGTGCACTGGTGTGTGCATGGCTAGATTTTAACATGCGCTTGAGCTGAGAGAATTTTAAGCCGGCAAAACTACATACATATATAGAAGGAAAGAGAAAGAATAAATAAAACTCACCTTTTCATCCATAATTCACCAATTCTTTCTGTCTGTCTTTTTTCACCGAACAAATTTGAACACACCAATAATGACACTATCGATAATATCGATATGTATATATGTACGATACCGTACAAAAAATGCTTCCCCGGCAATCCTCTATGACGCATAATAATTGATCCCAATGCTTCCATGCTTTCGACTCATTCGTTTTTGCGCAACTTCTCTCTCCTACAGCGAAAGTGGAATGAAAGCAAAGGCTCCTTTGCTCATCTTTTTCTCCCTCTCTGATGCAGAGAGAGATCGAAAGGACACCTGTTGGTGAGAGTTTGACCGACAAGGGAGTGAGAGGTTGCGTAGGTGCTCTCTCATTTCATGATCTCGTTTTCCTTTTCTTCCTAATTGTCCTTTTTTCCTTCTCACGGCGGAGCTCAATAGGAATTACCGCTGGTGATTCTTGTGTGGTTTTCTGTACCCGCTCGTTTTTATAACCGCTCACGAAGAAACAATCTTTTGCGCATTAATTTATTTTTTGCCAGCTAAACACATACAAAAAAAATAAATGTTGTCAATACTTGCGCGACAGCAGGGTTGCGCGGCCGAGTGAGAGACCTTTGAGCTTTGACTTCCCACGCTGGTCGGTGGCTCTACTAGTAACAATCATCCACCACCCCAGGCGGAGAGAAAGTCCCGCATTGGAATAGCACTCGAGGGTGGGCCGGGCCGGTCCCGAAGATCGGCGTCAACACCATCAGCATAATACACACGTCACAACTTCCAATTAGAGACAATCATTCGGATACAGGACAGGCGGGGGGGATACATACCATGTGGACTTCGATGGGGTGGTTTCACTGTCCTCGGCAGTGGCTACAAAACCGAAAGAACGCTACGAAGTGGCTTTCATTCCTTGGATTACGTTCGGGCTACAAACACACATAGGACAGGAGCTGATATAACCAGCAGAACCGGACCTGGCGCGGGGTGGATTCGAGGAGTGCATGGTGTTGTTTTCATTGTGTGAATGGATGTCATAAATAGTCAAATGATTTCGTTTTTATTGCGGTGCGAGTCAATTAAGTGGAATAGTTTTGCCATATTTCTGAATGGATTTTCGTGTTAAAGGTGACGGAAATGTCCATAAAAGCTGGCCACTTGTTTGGATTATTTAATTTAATTTATGCACATGTGCAGTTGAAAAGGATATCATGTGCGGCGTAATGGTTCATTGATTTGAGTTGGGGAATCGGCGATTATGTATTTATGTAGATCACTTCACATGTGTGAGGTTGATTAATCGAACCAAAAACATTGCATCAATAAATCAACTCAATTTGAATTAAATAAATGAACTTGAAAAATGTGTTTTTTTTGCCCCCTGGTGCATTCTACCTATCCCTGTCTTTCTTTCCCACCGCTTTTAAAAATAGCACATCAGTTCCAAGGCATAATAATACAAGGAGCGGCGTAGTCGGGAGTGTTCTCACTGGTTGTCGCAGATTTGTTTACGGTTTGTCAAAAGGTGCGGGTTTCCAGCAAAAACGGAAATTTTGGCTCCATTTTGAAAGTCCTAAGCTTTCGTTTAACCACCTATTTTCGGCCGGTTTTACGGTCACACTGCTCCTTTGACAAAATTTTTATTTATTTCAGGAATATTTATGAAAGAGATTGACCTCACCTTACTTGAATACACCCTTGTGTCAGATCTGCCTCTTGCGCCGCGCGAATTTCGTTTATTATTATTTTGCGAGTGAAAGTAATTTGATTTTGACTTGAGTTTTTGTTTTTGTAAACTTTTCATAAAATCAATAATCGAACTGTTTTAGTTTGCCGCGACACGCTTATGTCACAGCTATGCGGCTGCTGCACGCGATCCACACGTTTCTGTGATGTAATCCGTGAGTGAGAGATCAAAAAAATGTGATCGGCAGAAATGTTAGCCAGGACGCTGTTTAACCGTTGCTGCAACGGATGCTGCATCAGAATGGCGGCTCCACACGTGAGGCGTAAGTGGGGTCATCGCACACACCGTAAACAAATCACCACCAAGGGAAATCAGTTTTGAGATATTTTATTTAAGTGTGAATTTAAGCAAACTACAACATGCATCATCTATCAATGCCACGGCACCTGGTTTCCAATGGTACCCTTCTTGTAGTACTTCGCTGTGGCCGAGGCGGTGGCGGCCAGAGTAGGGGTTTGTGGGGCCGGCTCGTAAGTGGGTCCACCGCCCTCGGCCTTCAGGACAGCGGCACACCTCCACTGCTTGTTGTAGTTCATCCGCCAGAGCCGCACACAACCGTCATCACCGGTGGAGATCAGCATGGTTGCCAGCATGTTCCAGCAGACGCGCCACACGGGGCAGTTGTGGTCGCTAAACTTCACCGTCTGGATGTCTAGTTTGGTGGTGCCCGTGGAATCTCTAAACAGATGGGAAATTATTAAGTTAGGGCAGCCTTAGGAGAAAAATGTTTCCTGTTCTTACGTCACTCCGCGAAGATTTACAATATAAAGATCCTTGCTGGCTACGGCCAGCATGTGGAAGGTACGTCCTGCATTCGGAGCAAAGGCCACATCCGTGACGGGGTCTGTGATGTCGTTTACAGTGTCAATCTTCACACATTTGCGGGCGTTGTCGCTGTAGGCAAAGAGGAACACTTTACCCGTGGGCGTGGCGGAGTCGTCGCTGCCAGCCTGCAAGAGTGTGGAGATGCGGGATCAAAAAGTATGCTGGGTCGCGTACTTACCGCCAGCAGTTGGGTGACCATGTAAGTGGATGTGTTCCAGGACAGACAGCTCAGCGGCAGCTTGTTTGCTATCTCATGCTGCACCGGCCACTGGGAGAGGTTCATAATGTCGGGAGCTTCGTAAATGCGTATGATGCCATCCGCGGAGGCGGTGGCCAGCAGCAAGCCCAGGTATTTTGGGGCGAACTCCACATCCGTGACGCTGGTCCGCGAATCCACGAGAGTGGTGCGGCGCACCCATCTCCGAGTCGGCGTGTTCGTTGTGGAGACTTTCTCGCCAATCACCTCCTCCCACACGGAGGCCGTGCGATCGAAGGAGCAGGTGGCCACCACTTGGCCGAACTCCGGATGGGCCCACGACACGCGCCAGATGGAGCCCGAGTGCGCCTTCCAGCTGCTCGTCACACTCCACTTGCCCTGCGCATCTTCATCCCAGATCTGCAAACATAGATTCTTTGAAAATGCTCTTGTTTACCCCGCCGGCAAGCTATTCACCATAACTGTCTGATCGCTGGAGCAGGTGGCCATGCGGCGACCATAATAGTCAAACACCACGTCATGTATCACATCCTTGTGGTCGGCGGTAATGGTCTCCACATCGAACATATTTCTGTCGTTGGATTTGTTTGTGAAATGTTTATAAAATGCACGCGCGGAAAAATCTCCTCTACTGCAGCGAAATGCAGCCCTGAGAAAGCCAAGTGTTGGTAAGCGACCGGCAGTCAGCTGTTTGGCAGTATTTTTCTTCTGCTGTTTCTGTTTATAATTCTGGGGCGGGAAAACGGTCACATTGGCGCTGCAGTCCGAATTACGCGTGAAGTACGAAAAAAATTAAGTGGAAAAATAGAAGAACAGAGAAAAGCAGACGATCTGCCCATTGACCATACCCGAAGAAGTAATCAACGGTGCCACACGCACGGTCATTGCCTGTGCTGTGAAAGTGAAGTGATAGAATTGGCAATCAAAAATCTAAGTGGCAAACACAGCCAGAGCTTCCCTCCCGGAAAAGAACAGTTACACAAAACAAAATTGCTAACAGAAAGAAACGTGGAAAGCAGCGCATTACGATGGAGAAAAGTAAGTCGATGCGGAGGGGTGTAATCTAGTCGGTAAACATGTAATTACTATCTGATTAGTGGCAGTAGCAGATAATATGCGAATATGCAAATAACAACAGTAGCCGCACCTGGGGGTTATTCACCCTGTTGGGGAGAGGCATTATGTATATGTCTGGGAACCGCCGGGACCCAGCATAAATCAAGATTCCGTTTGTTTATCATTTGCATTCGTTTGATAAAGTCCACATTCTGTGTTTGGTTCCATCAATCAAAGTACAGACCAGCCAGGCAGGCCAGCATATTTTCCTTCCAATATGTTGTGCTTTTGCTCTCGCCACTCTCTTTCGCTCTCATCACTGTTACTGACCTTGATTCCCATTGGACTGTGAACATCGCGCGATGGTCGAGTCTGTATGTGTGTATATAAGCGAGGGGGAGAGAGTGTAAATATATGTATGTGTGTGTGATGCTGCGGCTTGTGGGCGGATGCGTAGCCAGCCTCATTCCAGTCTTAGTACAAGCCGGCTTTTATTACCTAATCGGTGTGAAGTGCATCCACATGTAAGCCCGAACGAGAGCCGGCACCAGCTGATAGGCGTCCCCACTTCTCCTTCCTCTATTCTTGGCCGTGGTATCAGCAGCAGACGCACTGGCCACGCGCCAAGCATGAATAATACGACCGAATTTCGGTAGATCCCAACACAACAGTAAATTTCCGCCAGCCTGTGATAAGCGCTGCCTGCCCCGCCACTTGATCGCATTGAGTGGTGGAGGAAAAGCGGGGAACCGACAGCGCCAATTATTAATCATAATTCGTCGGAGCATACCGGTCGGCTGTTTTCAATGCCACAATCGGAAGATTCTCTGCAGCTTATCGCGGAGATTACAGGGAGCAGGCGTCGTCGACGGGAATTTCTTTTATGACTTTAAAAAAACCTCTGCTGATGCCCAAACAATCAAGAATCCGAGAGATTCGCGTGTTCTGCTCGTGGCAGCGTGCTGAAGTCGTTATTAATTCCGATTTCAAGTGCATCCGAGGCGAATCAATCGAGATAATCAATTTTGTATTACCTCGCTAATTTAACTCAAATGCGTAATCAGAATCTGTCTACTTACGGTAGAAAATTGATAGAATTTTGTGGCTAATGTTCTCGTACGTACCCGTAAAGTGCACTATCGTCATCGGGAAAGGGTCAGCTTAAAGTTTACACAATAGCAACAGCAACAACAACAGCCTTGACATTGAAAGCTCCCACAGTGCGAGAGGAGAGTGACACGTTTTAAAGCAACGGCCAAACACAGCTGATCGCTATCGACTCTTATCGACTGGAAATAAACATGGAAAATGGGTGGCAACTAGCAAAAATAAACTGCTAATAAAACGCGGCTGCTCTTTTACCTTTTCTTTTTGTTTAGCAGCAGCAGCGGCAGCAACAACAGCAGCTCGACCTCTGAGGCCCTCTGTCGCGATTAACATACAGGCGCAACAACCTGTACACGCACACAGCAGCACACCCGTCCCGTCCATGCACGCACCAGTGTAGTTGATATCGATAGTGACAGCGACGCCAGCAGCACTGGCCGCTGGACAGCAGCGGCAGCAGCAGCAGCCCTCGCGATAGTGGGTTCCAGACGAGGAGCCTGGCCCCACAGCGCCACAGTTGGATTTTAAGCGTCGGTCACTGCAGTACCACTCGTGCGGAACTTGTGCCCGTTTAAAGCTACGAATGCAGTAGTCTGCCCCGTTAAAGAAATACAGAAACATAAAAGCAGAGTGGTTAAACTCCCATTAACTCGAATTCAAATATACTACTCCGTATGTATATGTCAGCGAGTCAAGGCATTAAAAAGTGTCCAAAAGTGTGGTCCTAAAGATAATTGGCCCTGGCATTGAATTTTTTGGGTATTTTCTGTGTGTTTGTGTGCTTTCGACGATTGAATAATCTTTTCGGCAGAGATTTCGATTCCCGTCGAGCAGTTCAGCTAAGAATTTCTTATCGGATCGATGGGTAGAAAAACATACGACTCTCATCAAGCCAATTAGAATTGTTTATAGAACTGAGCCACAAACTCACAGATCGAATTCGCCGTCCATATCAGCTTCAGCTTGGGATCGATCAGGGATTGTATACCACGTCTCGAATACTTGAGATGGCCCGTCTTGGCAAAAAGCTGAAAAACTGATCCGCAGCCTTGTATTACATAATTAGATGATAAGCCAGTGCTACTTAGTGGATCGATTCACCTTTTTGTGCCTTTGAAAGCGCTGGCTCTGGCTGGCTGGCACACTTACATATATATTGTAATGGCAAAATCATTGACCTCTTCTATAAGCAAAGCCAATTTGCATTTCCACATACCATACTACTACTCTAGTCGCTGTGCTGGGGATTTTTTGTTGTTTTTTGTTTCAGCTTTTGTTATTTCTCATTCTCCCCTCTTCCATTTTTGGTTTTTCGGTTTCGGTTTCTGTTTTAAATTTAAAAATGCGCCGTACATTGAACACCCAATAACAACATTTTAATCTTGGGTGTTTTGTAGTTTTATTACCCTTTCGAAGGGTATTAATTGAGAGGCATGTACGTCATTAGCAGAGGAATCTTTGGCCTTTGACTCACGGAACCATGGAATTGTAATATTCCGTATTCTATACAGTTTTCTTATTTATTTTCGTACATCATGATTCCATAATGAAATTCACCTGGGAACTTTTCTTGCTTTCAATTCTGAGGAATTTTTAATAACAACATACATTGCGTGTGCATGACACGCACTGCATTCGCTAATAAGGGTTTTAAAAGTCCTTTTCACCGCTGTTAAAGGGTATTCCGATTTCGTATCGTCTTTGGGATCTTCGTTGACCTGCCAACGATATTCGATTCGGGTATTTGGGTCTCTAAATTATGGATTTTCGGTTTCTTAATTGTATCTGCAAACTAGTTTATGCATAGATAAGCATTTTGGTTTTGTTTTGTTTTTTTTTTTTTTTGCTTCGTCGTTGCTTCTGTGGCCCACAAATTTGTGGCAAAGTCTTTGAACTTGAAAAATGTGAAATCGTGACGAGACGAGACCTACTGCTATTATCATATTCACGTAGATTTGGGTCTCCTTTATCCGCACAGCCACTTTCACTGACCCATAAAATGCATTTGTACGATACTCGCGTTCCGTAGAGCCGGAAACGAATGATATCCATTATCTAATCCAATTTGAATTCACTGATTTAAAGCAGCTTTTTGGATATAGCCGATGTTGATCACACTATTAGTCACTCTGGCAGCATATATCGCGTTCCTCTTCACCCTGATCTTTGGCCGGGGCCAGAAAAGACCAGTCCACGCGCCATCCACCACAGCAGCCAGTGAAACAGAAACTACAACACCGATTAATCGTAAGAATCTGAACACTTTATGAATCCATAAGCAGCACTTGAAGGGCCCCCAAACACAAACACAAAGCACATTTAGCTGATAGTCGAACCGATGCACTAGTAATCTCTATAATAATCAATATTTGCTGATTGATTGATTGATTTCCAGACAACTCCAGCGTGATTGCAGCTACAGCACCACCAGTCACAGCCACAAGCAGCTTGTCGTCGACCGCAACGGGAGGAGCCACAACAAAGCTGAACGAGAAGCGATTCCCCAAAGGAGCCAGCATCAAGAAGGTTCAGTTCTCCAGCGAAAGCCTTAAGGAGGTGGATATTGCCTTGTCCGATCTGAGCTATCACCAGAACCACAACAACAACACAACTGTCATCAAGAACAAGAACAACAATAATAGCATTGTCGAAATCAAAAATAAATCATCAGTCGAGATGAGCGAGGAAACAAATGCCACGCCAGCCACGGATGCGGAGCGTCCAAGTTTCTTGGTAAGTCTTTGACAGTGGCACCCTCTTGAATCTGAATCTGTATCTAAATCTGAATCTTCTCCCTGACTCTGACAGGTGGGCGATGAGATTGACGAAAAGGCAGCCGAAGCCGGCGAGGCTGTGGACGAGTTCCCCCAGAAGATGCAGAGCGCATCCCGGCAGAATGGCGATATATCGGAGAAACGCAAGCGATTAAGGTAAGGGGCACGCCCAGCCCTCCACATAGAGCAAACGCAGTGGGAGGATGGGTAGGCGGATGGGGTGACTGAGCAAAACAAAGAACAGGTGACTGCGTCATAGATATCGCGCGAGTTTATCAAAAAGAGACAGCGCGCAAAGCTCTTCCTCTAAGTGCGAATGGGAGGGAAGCAGCGAAGCTTTTTCGAGAACTCTGAGAGAGGGCGAGAGCCAAGCATTTTGTGTGAGAGAGCGAGAGAGCGGCCTGTGGGGACAGACGCCGTCACATTTTGTTTTCATTCATAACGGAAAACGTTGCCTCAAAACTTGTTTTATTGCGAGACTCGGAATCGCTACTCTCCCTCGCTCTCTCTCTCTCTGTCTCTCCAGGCGACCTCTGAGCAAACGGTGGCCCAACTATTTGTTGGCCGGCTATCTGTTTTGGCCCGCTCGAGACCGACCCGCCAGCAGTTCCACAGCAGTCGTCGGTTCCGTCGGTCAGAGAAGTAAAACCCCAACAGCAGCAAAACTCGAACCTCCGCCAGTCGCCGAATTTCTCGTTGCCTAAATAGGTTTCTCGCGTGTGTGGATATTCCGTTCGACATTGATTTTCTGCCGTGTGGCTCGTCATCGTCATATCGTTGTCGGTGGGGAGAAAGTGTTGCTTGCAGCAAAAAGTGGTGTGTGTGGTGTGGCATAAACAGTGTTTTTTTGTTTGTTCTCCGTTCGGTTTTTCGGTTGTTAGTCAGAATTGCATAATTCTCGTGGGGTTGCCCGTCCGAGCCGAGTTCCCCCTGACCCCTGAATGCTATTGGCCCTCGTTGAGCTAGCCAGCATGTTGAAGCGTCGCACCAGTAAGCGTTTTGTACTTGTTGAGTCTGGCGAGGAGCCGCTGGTGCAGGCAGCAGCAGGTGCTGCAGCAGGAGCATCTGGATCGGGCCCTGTCATTCCACACTTTGTGGCCGTGGACTGTGGACAGAGCGACAGCAACCACAATGAGATGAGTCCCAGCGCCAACACCAGCCCCAGTAGCATCTCCATCAACGGCGGTGACAGCAGCAACAAAAACAACAACAACAATCTCAGCAACCCATCGCCAGGACTCCTTAGTGTGCCCACCGTGGGAACCCTAAAGTAAATAAATGTTAAAAGTGAATAACTATATAGAATATATAAAGCTCATTGTTTGCTAGAATATCGACTCCATTTGACAGGTAGACCCCAGAACCGGTTCCGCCAAATCTTCTTTAATTTGCGCTCTCACCTTCCGCTCTACACTGAGCAACAAAAAAACAATTGCTTGCGAATATTTACCGATCATTCCATATCTTTCAGACCGAGCATGTCGCGTGGCACGGGCCTGGGCCAGGACCGCCATCAGGATCGTGACTTTCATATAGCCACCACCGAGGAGTTTGTGAAGCGTTTCGGCGGTACACGTGTCATAAACCGCGTCCTCATTGCCAACAATGGCATTGCGGCTGTCAAGTGCATGCGTTCCATTCGCCGATGGGCCTACGAGATGTTCAAGAACGAGCGGGCCATCCGATTTGTGGTGATGGTCACCCCGGAGGACCTGAAGGCGAATGCCGAGTACATCAAGATGGCCGATCACTATGTCCCCGTGCCCGGCGGTTCCAACAACAACAACTATGCGAATGTTGAGCTCATTGTGGACATTGCACTTCGCACACAAGTGCAGGTGAGTAGTCTGGAGTGAGCGTCTGGAGGCCAGTGGCCAGCCGTAGATGTGGCCCAGTGTCAATCCGTTTGGGTTGGTTGCGCCTTAACCGCATCGTACGATTCGTATTTACACTCTGTTCTGTCGATCTCCAGGGGCTGAAAGAGTCGAACGATCGTATCTCGCATACCAATGCAAAAGCTCGAAAACTTCTGCTCCACCCCTCTACCAAACAGTCTTCTGTGGCTGTGGCTCTGTCTGTGTCTGTGTGGATAGCAACACTGTGCAACAAAAAGTGTGTGCTGTAACCTTGCTGAAAGTGCCTCTAGTGCCTTCTAGTAGAATCTCTCCTGCTTCTGTGTACCGTAAAAATTCCTTCATGCAAGTACAAGTACGAGTACTATTTGCTGATCACGTAACCTTTTATTTTCTGTAGTCCTCCCTCTAGATAATTGCATTGAGAGTAGCAAGAGATCACATCTAAAATACTATCTATAGGTATTTCTGTAACTGTTGTTCACATTAACTTTTACTTTGTTGTAGATCAGATCTTAATAGGGCACTTCTAGTTTACGTACATATATATGTATGTATACTACAAAGTTGATTGAGATGTAAACAGTTGCTGCTTTTAAGTGCATAGTAATTCTGTTTCCTGAAATTGCACTTTGTCGCTGCTCAAATAAACTTGATTTTCTGTAGATCTTTTAAGATTCAAGGGAATAGCTAATAACGGTCTACAACCCTTGCAATTGTAGGCGTAGCAATTAGTTACGTGATCTTTAGATTTTTAGCAATAACAACGAAATCCTCGTCAGCTAATCTCGAGGGGAGTTCTCGCACATTCTCGTTAATAATATTCGCTTATGCGTCTCGAGTCCTGCTCGCATTACGTGAGAGGCTCTGCTTTAGAGCTGCCTTCGCCTTCCTTCTTTCTAGCAAAATTCGAAGCGAACAAATGTCTTTCATAGGTTGTTATTCTTCAGTTCTAATCTAAAGCCTTTACTCGGAGAAGGCGGACAGATAGTGGAGATATTACCGATTCCCATTAGTGGAGTGTGTTTGCTTTCCATTAGTTAGGCACTAGAGATCTGAGTGAAGCGAGTTTATTCGAAGAGGTGTGTTTACGTCCAGCAAAACAACAATACTCTTATACAAATTCAGGAAAAAATCGAATCCGTCGTTCGCACTCGTTCAATACGTGCCTCTTTGCTTAAATGTTCTATTTCACTCAATTCGTTCTGAGCATTGTTGATTCGAATGGTGCACACACAAACACTGGCTTGGGTGTAGGACTAATTAGTAAAAAGTGGAGATAACAGGCAACACCTTGCTGCACAGTGTGAATTATCTAATTTTTTGTTGTGCTATCATTCGCTATGAGGTCATAAAGTGTTATATTGGGGCTTCAATTATTGATTATGGATGATATTATGATTACAGGCTGTCTGGGCTGGATGGGGTCATGCCTCGGAGAACCCCAAGTTGCCGGAGCTGCTGCACAAGGAGGGTTTGGTGTTCCTCGGGCCACCGGAGCGCGCCATGTGGGCGCTGGGCGACAAGGTGGCATCCTCGATTGTGGCCCAAACGGCCGAAATACCCACACTACCATGGTCCGGCTCCGACCTGAAAGCCCAGTACAGCGGCAAGAAGATCAAGATCACCAGCGACCTTTTTGCCCGCGGCTGTGTGACCAATGTGGAGCAGGGTCTGGCGGCTGTCGCCAAGATTGGTAAGTCCCATCAAAGGTCATGCGATGAAGCTCTCATTCTTATCTGTGTCTCCCACGTGCAGGCTTTCCCGTGATGATCAAGGCTTCGGAAGGCGGCGGCGGCAAGGGCATTCGTCGCGTGGACACCACCGAAGAGTTCCCCGCCCTGTTCCGTCAGGTGCAGGCTGAGGTGCCCGGCTCCCCCATCTTTGTGATGAAGCTGGCTCGCGGCGCACGCCACTTGGAAGTGCAGCTGCTGGCGGATCAGTACGGAAATGCCATCAGTCTCTTTGGCCGCGATTGCTCCATACAGCGTCGCCATCAGAAGATCATCGAGGAGGCCCCGGCCATTGTGGCCCAGCCGGAGGTGTTCGAGGACATGGAAAAGGCGGCCGTGCGTCTGGCCAAGATGGTGGGCTATGTGAGCGCCGGCACCGTGGAGTACCTATACGATCCGGAGGGCAGGTACTTCTTCCTGGAGCTGAACCCCCGTCTGCAGGTGGAGCATCCCTGCACGGAGATGGTGGCCGATGTCAATCTGCCGGCCTGCCAGCTGCAGATCGGCATGGGCATCCCCCTATACCGCCTCAAGGACATTCGCCTGCTGTACGGCGAGTCGCCGTGGGGCTCCTCCATCATTGACTTTGAGAATCCGCCGAACAAGCCCATGCCCTCGGGCCATGTGATCGCTGCGCGCATCACCTCCGAGAATCCCGACGAGGGCTTCAAGCCCAGCTCGGGCACAGTTCAGGAGCTCAACTTCCGCTCCAGCAAGAACGTCTGGGGCTACTTCAGTGTGGCCGCCTCCGGGGGATTGCACGAGTTTGCCGACTCGCAGTTCGGTCACTGCTTCTCCTGGGGCGAGAACCGACAGCAGGCGCGCGAGAATCTCGTGATTGCCCTCAAGGAGCTGTCGATCCGTGGCGATTTCCGAACCACCGTCGAGTACCTGATCACGCTGCTCGAGACGAATCGCTTCCTGGAGAACACCATCGACACGGCCTGGCTGGATGCTCTGATTGCCGAGCGCGTGCAGTCCGAGAAGCCGGACATACTGCTGGGCGTGATGTGCGGGGCCCTGCACATTGCCGATCGCCAGATCACCGAATCCTTCTCCAGCTTCCAAACGTCGCTGGAGAGGGGCCAGATCCAGGCGGCCAACACCCTGACGAATGTGATAGACGTGGAGCTGATCAACGGAGGGATCCGGTACAAGGTTCAAGCGGCCAAGAGCGGCGCCAACTCGTACTTCCTGCTGATGAACAGCTCCTTCAAGGAGATCGAGGTGCACCGCCTGTCCGACGGCGGCCTGCTGATCTCCCTCGAGGGCGCCTCGTACACCACCTACATGAAGGAGGAGGTGGACCGCTACCGCATCGTGATTGGCAACCAGACGTGCGTCTTCGAGAAGGAGAACGATCCGTCGCTGCTGCGCAGCCCATCGGCGGGAAAGCTCATCAATCTGATTGTGGAGGATGGGGCACATGTGGCCAAGGGCCAGCCCTTTGCCGAGATCGAGGTGATGAAGATGGTGATGACCCTCACCTCGCAGGAGGCAGGCACGGTGACCTTTGTGCGGCGTCCAGGCGCCGTCCTCGACCCGGGCTCCCTGCTGGGCCACCTGGAGCTCGATGATCCCTCGCTGGTGACCAAGGCGCAGCCCTGCAAGAGCCAGTTCCACCAGGCCGAGAACGCGCCCATTCCCGAGAAGCTGAACCGCGTGCACAACACGTACAAAAGCATTTTGGAGAACACCTTGGCCGGCTACTGCCTGCCGGAGCCCTTCAATGCCCAGCGGCTGCGCGACATCATTGAGAAGTTCATGCAGAGTCTGAGAGATCCATCGCTGCCGCTGCTGGAACTCCAGGAGGTGATTGCCTCCATCTCGGGCCGCATCCCCATCTCCGTGGAGAAGAAGATCCGCAAGCTGATGACCCTCTACGAGCGGAACATCACCAGTGTGTTGGCCCAGTTCCCCTCCCAGCAGATCGCCAGCGTCATCGACAGCCACGCGGCCACCCTGCAGAAGCGCGCCGATCGCGACGTCTTCTTCCTGACCACCCAGAGCATTGTGCAACTGGTGCAGCGCTACCGGAATGGCATTCGCGGCCGCATGAAGGCCGCCGTTCACGAACTGCTGCGCCAGTACTACGACGTGGAGTCGCAGTTCCAGCACGGCCACTACGACAAGTGCGTGGGCCTGGTGCGGGAGCACAACAAGGACGACATGCTGACGGTGGTGAACACGATATTCTCGCACTCGCAAGTGGCCAAGAAGAACTTGCTCGTTACGCTACTCATCGACCATCTGTGGGCCAACGAGCCGGGACTCACCGACGAGCTGGCCAACACCCTCAGCGAGCTGACGTCCCTCAACAGGGCCGAGCACTCGCGGGTGGCTCTGCGCTCTCGCCAGGTACTGATTGCCGCCCACCAGCCGGCATACGAGCTGCGCCACAACCAAATGGAGTCGATATTCCTGTCGGCCGTAGACATGTACGGCCACGACTTCCATCCGGAGAATCTGCAGCGCCTGATCCTCTCGGAGACCTCAATCTTTGACATTCTCCACGATTTCTTCTACCACACGAACCGAGCCGTGTGCAACGCCGCCCTCGAGGTGTACGTGAGGCGCGCCTACACCTCCTATGAGCTGACTTGCCTGCAGCACTTGGAGCTGTCCGGCGGCCTGCCGCTGGTGCATTTCCAGTTCCTGCTGCCCACGGCCCATCCGAATCGTCTGTTCTCGCGCATGTCCTCGCCGGAGGGACTAGACCAGGCAGCCGCCGAGTCGATGGGCAGCTCCTTTGTCCGCACCGGAGCGATTGCCGCCTTCGATTCGTTCGAGCACTTTGAGATGTACTCGGACGAGATACTGGACCTTCTCGAGGACTTTGTCTCGCCCGCGATGGTCAATGCCAAGGTGCTGGAGGCTGTGGAGGCAGCCGACTCCATCTCGGACGGCCGTCACAGCACCTCCATCAACGTCTCGCTGTCGGATCCCGTCACCAGAGCCAATGCCGCCGAGGAGGCCAAGTCCACGGAGCCCATTCACATTGTGAGTGTGGCTGTGCGGGAGACCGGAGATATGGACGACTTGCAGATGGCCCAGATCTTCGGGAGCTACTGCAAGGAGCACAACGAGGAGCTCTTCCAGCGCCGCATTCGGAGGATAACGTTTGCCGCTTTGAAGAAGCGCCAGTTCCCCAAGTTCTTTACATACCGCGCACGCGACAAGTTCGAGGAGGATCGCATTTATCGGCACCTGGAGCCGGCCTCTGCCTTCCATCTGGAGCTGAACCGCATGAAGACCTACAATCTGGAGGCCCTGCCGACGGCCAACCAGAAGATGCATCTGTATTTGGGCAGGGCAAAGGTGTCCAAGGGGCAGGAGGTGACAGACTATCGTTTCTTCATCCGCTCGATCATCCGCCACTCGGACCTCATCACCAAGGAGGCCTCATTCGAGTACCTCCAGAACGAGGGCGAACGGGTGCTGCTGGAGGCCATGGACGAGCTGGAGGTGGCCTTCTCCCACCCGCATGCCAAGCGCACCGACTGCAATCACATCTTTCTCAATTTCGTGCCCACCGTTATCATGGACCCGGCCAAGATCGAGGAGTCCGTCACCAAGATGATCATGCGCTATGGCCCCCGCCTGTGGAAGCTGCGCGTCCTCCAGGCCGAGCTGAAGATGGTCATCCGCCAATCGCCGCAGTCGCCCACCCAAGCGGTGCGCCTCTGTATTGCCAACGATTCTGGCTACTTCCTGGACATCTCAATGTACACGGAGCAGACGGAGCCGGAGACGGGAATTGTACGTGTCAAATAATCGACTATTTACTCTGTTCTCCTGTTCTTATTAGATCATCTTTGATTGCCGTTTCAGATCAAGTTCAAGGCCTATGGAGAGAAGCAGGGTTCCCTTCACGGCCATCCTATTTCGACGCCCTACATGACCAAGGACTTCCTGCAGCAGAAGCGCTTCCAGGCTCAGTCGAGCGGCACCACGTACGTGTACGATGTGCCTGACATGTTCCGCCAGATGACCGAGCGCCACTGGAAGGAGTTCTCCAATGCCCGGCCCTCCGTGGACATACGCATACCCGACAAGATTCTGATTGAATGCAAGGAGCTGGTGCTGGAGGGCGACAGCCTCATTGAGATGCAGCGTCTGCCGGGCGAGAACAATGTAGGTTTCCCTGCATTCCCATCGGCATTGCGGCCTCTCTATTGACTAACCTCTGATCTTCCAGTGCGGCATGGTGGCGTGGCGCATTGTCCTGGCCACGCCGGAGTACCCGAATGGGCGCGAGATCATTGTGATAGCCAATGATCTGACCTACCTGATTGGCTCCTTTGGCATCAAAGAGGATGTGCTGTTCGCCAAGGCTTCCCAGTTGGCGCGCGAACGGAAAGTGCCCAGGGTAAGCATTCAGATCATTCCAGGCTCCAATCATTCCTCACTCATCCACAAATCTGCTGCTGTAGATATATATATCGGTGAACAGCGGTGCCCGCATTGGACTGGCCGAGGAGGTGAAGGCAATGTTCAAGATAGCATGGGAGGATCCCGAGGAGCCGGACAAGGGCTTCAAGTACCTCTATCTGAGCACCGAGGACTATGCCCAGGTGGCCAATCTCAATTCGGTGCGTGCCATTCTCATCGAGGATGAGGGCGAGCAGCGCTACAAAATCACCGACATCATCGGCAAGGACGATGGCCTGGGCGTCGAAAATCTGCGCTATGCCGGCCTGATTGCCGGCGAAACGTCGCAGGCGTACGAGGAGATTGTCACCATTGCGATGGTCACCTGCCGCACCATCGGCATCGGCTCCTATGTGGTGCGTCTGGGCCAGCGTGTCATCCAGATCGACAACTCGCACATTATACTCACGGGGTATGCGGCCCTGAATAAGGTAAGTCCTTCAAATCAGAATCCCACAGCGGATCTTCAAATATCTTCTTCTTGCAGCTGCTCGGTCGCAAGGTATACGCCTCAAACAACCAATTGGGCGGCACGCAGATCATGTTTAACAATGGCGTGACCCACAAAACTGAGGCCATCGACTTGGACGGCGTGTATACCATCCTCGACTGGCTCTCGTACATTCCCGCCCACATTGGCTGCGACCTGCCCATCGTTTTGCCCAGCGATCGCATCGATCGGCCTGTCGATTTTATGCCCACCAAGTCGCCGTACGATCCGCGCTGCATGCTGGCCGGTCGTGTGAATCCCACCAATGCGAATGAGTGGGAGAATGGGTTCTTTGATCGTGATTCCTGGAGCGAGATTATGGCCCCGTGGGCCAAGACCGTGGTCACGGGACGTGCTCGACTGGGCGGTGTGCCTGTGGGTGTTATTGCCGTGGAGACGCGAACTGTGGAGGTGGAAATGCCCGCGGATCCGGCCAACCTGGATTCGGAAGCCAAGACACTGCAGCAGGCGGGTCAGGTGTGGTATCCCGACTCATCCTACAAGACGGCGCAAGCCATCAAGGACTTTGGGCGCGAGGAGTTGCCGCTGATTGTGTTCGCCAACTGGCGTGGCTTCTCTGGCGGCATGAAGGACATGTACGAGCAGATCGTCAAGTTTGGGGCCTACATCGTTGACGGACTGCGGGAGTACAAGAAGCCGGTACTCATCTACCTGCCGCCCAATGCCGAGCTGCGTGGCGGAGCCTGGGCCGTTCTGGACTCGTTGATCAATCCGCGCTACATGGAAACCTATGCGGATCCGGAGGCCCGAGGTGGTGTCCTCGAGCCCGAGGGTATTGTGGAAATCAAATACAAAGAGAAGGACCTCATCAAGACGATAAATCGTCTGGATGCGACCACAATTGCCGTGAGTTTCATCTGCCACGGTTACCTGATCTGTTCTTTCACCAATTCCCTGTATTCCTTATTCCCTGCAGCTAAAGAAGGAATTCGAAGAGGCAACTGCAGCTGGTGATAACACGAAGGCCGAGCAGGTGGATGAGAAGATCAAGGCTCGTCTTGCGCAGCTAATGCATGTCTATCATACGGTGGCCGTGCACTTTGCCGACCTACACGACACGCCCGAGCGCATGCTGGAGAAGGAGTGCATCAGCGAGATTGTCCCATGGCGCGGCTCGCGACGCTGGCTCTACTGGCGCCTGCGCCGCCTCTTGCTGGAGGATGCCTACATCAAGAAGATCTTGCGGGCACAGGACAATCTCTCTGTCGGACAGGCCAAGCAGATGCTCAGACGCTGGCTAGTCGAAGAAAAGGGTGCCACAGAGGTAAAAGGATACACAAATCGATATATTTTTCGACTGCTTTGCAATCATTTTGTTCTGTTTTGCAGGCATATCTGTGGGACAAGAATGAGGAAATGGTGGCCTGGTATGAAGAGCAAACGAATACAGAATCTATTGTCTCCCGCAATGTGAGTTCCGTGCGACGGGATGCCATCATCTCAACCATTTCAAAAATGCTCGAGGTAAGATCAGCTGCAATCTGGTTATTTAACAATATGAATATTAAATGACATTCTCTGGATCAATTGATGGATCTTTTAGGACTGTCCCGATGTAGCGCTGGACGCTGTGGTTGGCCTCTGTCAAGGCCTGACTCCCGTCAATCGTGGAGTCGTCGTACGCACACTGGCGCAAATGCAGCTGAACGAGGAATCCTCTAGCAATACCCAGGGATGATTGTACGCTAGATTCTAAGTTCTTTTAAGCCCCCCCACCCCCTCTCGAAGCCATCGCAGCGGTTAGGTGATGCCTGGAAGAGAGCCCTCCGTCATCTTGTTGTGAAGCCTAGCGTCCTGGCTATTGTAAAATACTGGAAAAACTAGCATGATGTGCATTTTGTTTAGTTGAATTTGTTTAAACGTAATTAGTTAAATTTAGCATGTAGTATCTTGATAGAGAGCCCCACTCGAGTTGTGTGGGGCATGGGTTGGATGTTGCATGAATAGCCCTGAAGTAACTTTTAGTATCATGTACATATTTGTGTATGTATGGTATGTATATCACTTGAATACAGAACTTTCCACTAGTTGTCTAAGAACAAAGTCCTTTGTACACAGAGCCTTTTGAATTATATGAATTATTGAAAATATATACATATATGGTACAAAACAGACATTCTTCAAGTCTTGCAAAATTCAAGTGTGAATTAGAACTATTGTTTGGGTATTTTTGTTTTTCATCGCACACCCGAGTCCACAGGATCGATAATGTACATAATTTCATTTATTTCGTAAATTAAAAATGAAATCTATCGCAGCACAGGTGAAACTTTTCTGAAATGCTTCGCTTGCATGGGTTCCGTTCGGGTTTGGAAGTTCTTCTTGGTGCTGCGTTGAGTTGAAGATGATGAAGTGGAGAATTTCAGTAAAATGGTATTGGGAAGGGGAGAGCATTCAGTTCAGTTTATCAAGCCAACCGGGTTCGGCGACACCTATCTTCTCAATGATGGAATTGACTTGATAGCAGAGTGACTGGATTTGTCGATCCCATTGTGGCAGTAGTTCGCGATTCTCGAAATGGACAATGCCGGAGATCTGGTCGATGTGCCCGTTCATGCGGCCCTCGGTGATCATCTGGGAGGCGATTTTCTCCGCCTTGGCAGCAGGTATGTCCAGCAGGGCACCCAATTCCTCAAAGGTGATGTTGTTGTACAGCTTGCTGGCCGACAACAAGTTGTGCTCGAAGACAGCGCGATCCAGAATGGACGAGCCGTCTGGGGTCGCTGCCTTCTGGTGCTCTTGCAGCAGAGCCTCAAACTCCTGCAGCTCCGAGCGGCGAATGATGCGCTCCAAGTACATCTTCTCCAGGATGCCGTAGGCTGGCAGGTGCTGGCAGCGCTCATCCTTGAAGAGTGTGGCCAGCATGCGAGAGCGCTGCTGTCCGGCCGAGGCCAGAACGGTGCAGATGAGCGCCTTCTTCAGCGCCGTCATGCGTTCGCCTTGGTCGACTATTTTGCGGTAGGAGAGCTCGTTGTAGCGTTGGGCAGCCTCGATAAACTTGCGCCTGTAGTCGAGCACCCGAGCATAGCACACTTTATAAAGCACCTGGCAAGAAAAGTGCGTTGGTTTTGGTGTGTGTGAGGGAAGGGCGCAACGTTAGTCCAAAGCTTATACGCACCTGGAGTTCCTCAGAGTTGGTCTCGGCCTGCAGCAGCGAGGCGCGATTAATGAACAGCTCGGCCTGCACGGAGTCATTGTCTTCTAGGTAGAGCCGGGCTATTTTCAAGTAGGTGCCCAATTTACACTCGACGGAATATTGCTTTTGACCAGTCTCCAAGGGTATGCCAACTAGCACTGTGGCAGCGGCACGCCACTGCTGGTTCCGTTCGTAGATGTTCGCCAAATGAAAACGGATGCCGGCAACCTGTTCCTCAAACGAAATTACGCGTGGATGGACCTTTTCCAGTGTGAAGTGCGACAATTGCTTAGAGAGATCATCGGGCAGCTTGCTCAGCTCCACGCCCACATCGTTCAGGATCTGACGCGAGATAACCAGGCTGACATGCTCATTGACAATTGCCTCAACAAAGAGCCTCAGCGCATCGATCAATTCTTGTCCGGTATTCGACAGAACAGTCCTTAGAAGCTGGCGGTACTTGTCCGCCTGGTCCTTGTGTGTGCCAGTGAAGTTGATCAGGCTCATCAACTGGTTCCGCAGGATAGCCGTCGAAATGCCCATTTTTGAGGATGCAGCTACGTTTAATTTAATATATTCCTAATTATTTCGCACTAAAAACAACAATGCAAACTATCGATTGTCGATGTCGCGACAGTGCTGTAAGACGCGTAGCAAAAGTTTGGGCTGTTTTACAACACTGGATTAACGAAAACAGTGGAAAAATTATTTGGTACGGGTTCAATTGAAAAATAACAATAGATAATCTTAAAAAAAAACCCGCTTCCAATTAAATTAAGTGAAATTATTTTTTAGTTTAACCATTTGTTATTGTAATATTCTTGTGCTGTGTCCGCGTAATCGATAGAGGGGAGCGACACTCCGCTATACACACACAAACACACATATCGTTTCGTAGAGTGTCTGGCAGATTGGAAGAAAATGTATCCAGATATAACCAATGGCAATTTTTGCGAGCAGATATGAACGAAAATTGCCAATTGATGATACCCAACCGCTGAGCTGCGAGATAACCACAGTTGAGGAAGTCGACGGGCATACGGTGAGTGGCAGGCAGGAAGAAATCTTTTCGTGGGGCCCCAAGAAAAATCAATAATTGTTGATGATTTCATGCGAATGATAATAAGTATGTATCTTGTAATGTATGTGCATGTGCATGTCTGTCTGTCTGCCTGCAGGAGTACTTGCTGCGTGTGCAGAGGGGGCCGACCACAGAAAACTCCTGGAATGTTCTGCGCCGCTACAATGACTTCGACAAGCTGGACAAATGTCTCCGCATCTCGGGCATTGAGCTGCCGTTGCCTCGCAAACGCATCTTCGGTAATATGCGCCCGGACTTCGTAGCTGAACGAAAACAAGCACTGCAAGTATACATAAACGCTGTACTAATGAATCCCATATTGGCATCATCGTTGCCAGCGAAGCGCTTCGTTGACCCCGAGAGCTACTCGCAATCATTTCATGGTAACAGTATACCCTATACCCCACCCATTTGCATATTGATTAGTTACAATAATTCAATTGCAGACCATGCTGTGCAGAATGCAATGCTCTGCCTGCGCAACGATTCGGCATGGGCCCTGGGTGGCACAATGGGTGCCATAGGCTGGCGTCTACGCAAGCACTATTTTAAGGTTACGCCCAAGCCGCCGGAGAAGAGCAGCAACAAGTTGGTGAAGAGCGGTTCCCAGTCGCACCAGAGCAAGCATTTCGCCGCCGGCAGCAGCAATGGCAGCGGACATTCAATGGATGGCGGATCGTATGACCCCAATGCCGAGATGGTGGCCGAATGGCTCGAGGCTGGACCAGACAAGTTTATCGAAGAGAAGGAGATGACCGGGATTCTGAAGAGCCTGATGGGCCTCCAGCATCAACACATCGAGCCAGTAATCATGGCCGGCCACACGGAAAGCGGATGTCTTGTCATCAGAAAGTAAAATTGGAGAATGGGATTAATGTCGTGCGTTTGCCTGAGTTTTTGTCTGCTTTTCTTCCAGATTCCACAAGCATGGCACCCTCAAGGATGTGTTGTGCATGGCCACGAACCCAAAGAACCCCTTCCTGAGCAAGTACGGCAATCCGAAGGGACGCACTGCGCTCTCCATGAAGCAAGTGGCCACCTACGGCAGGCAGATCCTAGAGGCTCTCATATTTTTGCATTCCAAAGGCTATGCCTATGGTGAGTACATTTCTTAGGGATCCCCTACCTGTTTTTTCAAAATTCGTAAAACTGTTTTCTTTCTTTCCTCTCCTGTATTTATCGTTAATTTTAATACAATTGATAAATTGATAAATAATACAATTGTGTACACTCCTGCAGGCCACCTACATTCTGGTAACATAGTCATTTTGGACGATTGTGTCAGGCTGCTGGACATTGAAAATCAACTGCTGGGCGTGCCGGCCTTTTATCGGCCATTCTTCATGCAGCACAGCAAGATTCATACCATGGAAACCGTGGACGTGTACTGCTTCGGCCATGTACTATTCGAAATGACCATGGGCTATCCCCTTCAAGAATCTGTGGTGCGACAAATTACCGAATGCCCCGAGACGCTAAGTGAGTCCCAATCCATGCTGTGCCTTATCTACTTAAGCTATATCATTTGCAGAATGTTTGCTGGAGAGCATCCTCTCAAAGGAGGCTTGCAAGTCTGGGCTTCCGACACTGGAGCAACTAATTGGCCACCGCTTCTTCGCACAATATGCCTCGACGGGTGAGGCAGCTGCTGCTGGCGGGGCTAATACCGAAAAGCCACACTTTAAATTGTCCTTAAACGCCAAAGAGCTGCTCAAGCAGGCAGCCATAAAGACAGAGAATCGGCTGCGCGACGAGCAAAAGTCGGTGAAGAACCAGAAGCGAATTGTGCGGGTGCAGGAGCTGATGAGCTCCGAGGAGGAGAAGCGCAAATCCAAGCAGAAAGCAGTTAGTTATCAAACTCTAGCATCCCACGTAGCTCCTTTTGTCTCACAGCAATTTAACGATCACGTTTTGATTTCTCTTTTTCATTTATTGAAACATTAAACGCTTATATCTAGAAACTAGAGCACAAACAGTCCAAGCTAAAGCAGCAAGGTTCACTGCAAACGAACAACGGACGCTTGTCGCTTGCGGCTGCGACTGCAACTGCAGCGACTGCTTCATCCAGCACCCTGGCTGCTAGTGGGCCAAACGCGGCAGACTCCTTCAACCGCTCCGACAGCACTCCTGAAGAACCCACTCTGGCCGCCTTCAAATGTAGTTATCTCTGTCGTCCACACCTTAAAATTGATAGTTTGCTTTCCGTATCTCTTCATACTTACCCAACTGATATGCTGTTTCGTATTCCTCGCAGCCCCACCGCTTACACCGGCCCCACATTTTGGCACGATTTACCAGCGGGATCGGGACCTACCTGCTGCAAGCAGCACATCCACATCGGCATCTGGATCGGTGGAAAGGCAATCATCCACACCAAATTTGCTGGCAGAGGACCCTGAAGCCGCTGAAGGCGAAGGCGAGGGCGATGAACTGACGCGTTCCGCACTGCTCGAGTCTATTTGCAAATTCAATCGCGGCTCTCTCCGCAAAGTGCGCTCAAACGACTAATGCGTCAGAAGGGCAAATAGGCAAAAGATTATAAACGTTAAAATTTGGACCAAATGTGGCGTTATGAAATAACCGTGCCATCAAAATCAATATAAAAACCATTTTTAGATGCATATTGAGACAAAAAACGACACGCATGCCGGGCGGCAGATGAATGAAAGAATCGATCAATCTATCGCTAAGCTTAGCATACCCAGAGAAACAATCCAGCCTAATACTACTTGTATTTACGAAACCCACTGATTATACATATATATAATTACAGCCTATATGTGTCCACTATTTATAGCATACTCGTACAAATAATCAGCTAAAGGGATCTATTTATACTATATGTACACGTTACGAGTCACAACACGTTGCGAAACGGTCTAACGAATCCCAAAACAGGCTCCAGATCGCAACTAAAGCTTTACTTATGTGTCCACTACACGACTGAAACTGACTTTGGTACGAATGAATATCAAAAGAAACAAAAACCGAAAAACAGAAGAACAAACGACATACAGAGGAATCTAATACTTTCCAATATTTACATACAAATAAGTCTGCACCAAAATTTGCACCACGGACGATGCTATCAAAGAGAGAACTATCTTTTATAATAACCCAAGGGTTACTTTCGTACAGTACATTGATGTTAGATGTCTAAGAACTTGTTCCTCGGTGTTGTACTCTCTCACACACACTCTCTCTCTCTCTCTCCACCAAGAACACAATTTTTAGTAGTTTTACGACTTTTGTATTTTGTATCTTAACTTTATTTAGTTTTCGAAGAGCCACGAGTGTTTCAAAAACGCTCAACTGTTCGTTAAAGTCTAGACATACCCCCAGAGTCGTGGACTCGCAAAGGAAGGAACAAAATAGCCAAAAATGGAAAATGGACAAGGAAAGGTGGCCCAGAATCTCGCACTGTTATTGTTTTTCCCCTTTTTATAGAGAATTTATTATGTGTGTAATTATCCGAATTATATGTATCAGAATAATGTATGTATTTGAATATGTGTGTGTATATACGTGTACCGTAATCGATGTTTTGTAGTATGGCCCATAGCATACATACCCATCCACCATTAGAGCACAGAAACTTAAGATTAACTCGTAACTTGATACATATGTGTGTGTTATATTGTCTACAGACTGTGTATACAAATGTCTAACGATACTTAAAGGCAAACGAAACGCGATACCTACTCCCCACATCCAATTATTGCAAACCAAATAAAGTCTAAAGTAACTTGCCGTTGTAATCTGACCTACAATCGTAGGGCTCAGGGGAGGGTTCTCAGGGAATTCTCTGGAATATTTTCAAGTCTAAACAAATATGAGAGTCGTCGTACCTTACCTTTGGATCTCGATGACTCAGAGCTACTCAGATTTCATGAAGACATCACTGACTCAGACTCAGACAAAGTTTTAGTTTAACATCACGCCAAGCTATGATATCCCCGAATCCCAGTAGGCTATCCCAGTTCTGGGATTCTGTCCCCGCTCATCTTAGATATTTATTTGTAGTCACAACAGGAAGAGCTAGTAGTTTTTGCCTTTAAAATAAAAATAAGAAAAAAACACTCGGATAATGTCCGACACTCCAGAAGAGCAGCCCACCAAGCAGGATGGGCCTGCGGCTCCCGCTGCCAAGGAGGAGGATAAAGCAGCTGCGCCTGCTGCTTCTTCTAAGGAGAAATCCGGCAAGGGAAAAGACAAGGACAAAGCGGGCAAGGGAGAGGTAAGTTCGGCACTCGGCAGTCGGCTGCCAAGTGGCACACAAAAACACATCCACATCCCAGCCATCGGCATCGGATTGGGGGCAGAATGTGTGCCATTTATTGATCCAACAATGTCCCGGGACATTGCCACGGAGACATGCGGCACTTTGTCATGCTGGAAATGGCTAATCATTTGTGGTTTTATGGTTAACCGCGACGTACTCGACTCGATTCCAACATTGACGGCACGCCAAGCGTTCAACCGAAATGGCCGACTCTGCAGCCAAGAACTGGTCGGGTCTGGTTACCCTGTGTCTGGGCCAGGAGCGTGAGAAGGTACACGATTGATTTTGCCATCATGATTCCATGGGTATTTGATGTCTTTTTAATGGATTGATGCTTGTTACGAAATGTGAACATGGGAATGCATTTGCTGCCCGAAATTTGACACTGTCACGCATATCCCGGCCAGGCATCAGTTTTGGGTTGGGTTTAGGGATTGGGATGTGTTGTGTTGTGCAGTGCCGTGGATCTGGTTTTGGGTTTGGGGACATGTCTAATCCAGAACTAACGTGTTGTTTCGTTCCGCCACCATGCAGAGAGGGACTGGCAGCCAGCGCACATCTCTGACTAAGTCTGGGGGGGTGACCAGCCCCTTCGGCATGGCTCCGCAGCCGAAGGTAAGTTCTGGAAGTTCCCTTAAATCCCGTTCCCCGTCTAACCTGTCCCTCTTGTGGTAGCCCACTATGCGCTTTATGCCCACGTATCGCCTGGAACCCAAGAACCCTTTGAACAAGGAGCGGGTGGAAATAATCATGAAGGCGGTTATGAACAAGCACTACAACGATGAGTACATGTTTCATCCAAAGCACTCGCTGCACATGGCAGCCCAGATCAGCGAGGAGATCAAAAATCGCATTAAATTAATGAACTATGATAGGTAATCACCATCCCCATCCCTATGTGGAGTTCTCCCTAATCCCCAGTCTATATAATCTGCTCTCCCGCAGATATCGTTACATAGTGCTCGTCACTGTGGGCGAGTGCCTGATGCAGGGCCTCTATTCGATGGTTAACTTCTTGTGGGATGCTGAAAAGGATGGATTCGTCACATATAAGGTGGAGCAACCTTCATATTATGCCATCTGTACAACCTTTTATATATATTACGATTGAACTTGGATTGCTATTAAATCAAACATAAGTGTTTACGTTGAACATATCCATGGCGCGGATTATTTTACCTTCCTGCTTCTGGGATCGGATTGGATCGTTGCACTGCATCACGACGGGCACTAGAACTCACTTTTTTCACAGCGAAACTTTGAACACATTGACATTGACATTGTAATTGGGATAGATTGTTGACGATTATATTTTATTTAAGTATCAGTATAATAGACAATTGTTTGTAATATTTTTTGAAGCATAGCATGGAATATTTTCATGGTTATCTTTATCCTTTTGGTATAGGTATATATGCTTTGCTTTCAACTTGAATTATTTTACTTTTTTGCGGTACAACTATCTCTGAGGGTATAGATTCAGGATCTATTAGGCTCGATTAAACAGAATTTTCGAATTTTCAATAAATATGTACGTATCTCTCTCGATATTTGTGATTTGACAACGCACGCATACACATACACATGCACTTTCTTTTCTGGGATAGGTAGCTATTATCCATCTATAGCTGTATAGTAATGATATTGTTCCGGAATGGACACTTGAACACACATAAACGGAAAATCATATATGTATTTGTAAAATTATAATCGAAACACCACACCACACCACTTTGTTGTTGAGAGCAACCACAAGAGAACCAATGTAACAATCGCCAAACCCATTCAAACAGCGAAAACATTTTGGAGCGAATGCTACACGACGTTCTCTATTCGGATGGAAGGTGAACGTATCGGAACGGATCGAGAACAGGGTCCAGGTCCAGAAGGACCGAATACAGCACAGATTCACCACACCACACCTCACTCACCACAGCAAGCGCCAAGCCACGAGGAGATTCGAGTGAAGCTGAAGGCATCATCAGGCCACCAATGGAACAATTCAAATCATTGTTTATTTAACACACTTTTTGCACAGGGGAAAAACTGCTGCACTGCACCATGCACCATGCACCAAGCGTCAAGCACCAAGCAACGAAATCAACTCGGAGGGCACTGCTTAACTGCTCATCTGCTTGAGAAACGAGTTCTGGTGTTTGCTCGCATGTAATGTCGACAATCAGACTGGGGGTGCACTTGTTGTCGCACTATTTTACGGTCTTAAACTAAAACTTTGCATAAACAGGGTATCGAAAATAACACAACTCGAAATAAGGATGAATTTCAAAATAACACAAAACTCTTTTTTGCACTCGTTGAATATTTTCTGAATTGTTTCGTAAGGGAGATAGATATCTTGCATTTCATTCGGAAATTGGACACTTTATCATATATAATTACAAATTAAAAAAAATACTTGTGTAGTTTAGATAGCAATTACAAAAAACTTTTCTTGTGGGTTTCATTCCACAACTTTTTAAGCACAACTGTACACTGTCACTAACACAACGGGAGAACTTTCAAGAAACCATAAGGATCAGACTGCCTCTCAAAGAACTGCAAAAAGAACAATAATTGATTAATTACAATGGATTATGGGGGATTACTGGTTCTGTTACTGGTTATGGGATGTCTGCTCAATTCTCCGGGTCTTCTCTAAGGGAGTGCATGGGTGTGTAGATATTTCTATGGCTAAGTGAATCGAATGTGTTTTTGTGTATGGGGATGTGTGATGTCTAGGATGTCAAGGATGTCTGGTGTCCACCATATACACGACCCTTGCGTGTATGTCACGTCTCCTCTGGATAGGGGACTCTTAGATACATTAGGTTTTCTACTTAATAGTTACGTTGTGGAGGGGAGTGTGCTTTCCAACGAGCCCTGTGGATAGCTTTTTACCTCGCAGTTTGTCCAGCACTTTAGCTCTCCTCCTCCCTACACTGCCACTCCCCTTCCCAGGCCCAAGTTAGGCCGTTCCACCGCGCACCACAACAATGACGAGATGATCCTCCTTGAGGGCTTCCTCGGTGAGGCTGACGCACGTGCGCTTCAGCAGCTCTGTAGAAAAGTCACAGGGGGGGAAGGCATACAGAACTCCCGTCGCCTCGGTCTCCTTGTTCAGCAAGGAGATCACACCAGCCGCCTCCTTTTGCTTTAGGTAGGACACAAGATTGCGCAGTGGACGCGTCTGAACGCTTGTGTCATCACAATTGGTGTCCACCGTGGATCCGGCCAGACCCATGAAGATGGCATGCGCCGAGGAGGAGGCGATGCGCTTCTGCACATCATCTAGCTTTGGGGGATCTAGGCGCAGTCTCTGGGTTATGCGTAGGTTATGCTTGCCCTCCTCGTCCCGCATCAGAGACTCCACGATGTCCGTGTCACCGTCTGTCAAATGGAACTTGGCCGGGAAGAGGGAGCTCTTCAGGATCAGAGCTCCAGTCCACACCGTGCCGCACTTGCGCGCCACTTCTGGTACTGTGGTGGCCGTGCCGAGTACATCGTTGCGTCGAGTCGAGGTGTCAGAGTCGGAGCCTGGAGAACGGCCGCGCTTGAGGGGCGAACGAGAACGGGAACGCTCAACGCCAGGTTCGCGTGAAATGGAACGAGCTGTCCGATCGTAGGACTCGCCCGGTGGACGACGCCACTCATCATCCACTCCGCCTGGTGGCGGCACCGAAGAGGGCCCTCCGCCCAGCGCACCAGGGTGTGGAGGCCTGTGTACATCATTGTGATAGTGATACATGCCGCGACCACGTCCGCGATAGCCACCACGACCGCGGTAGCCGCCACGCGGCGGATAGGGGGAATAGCCGCCCCGGGGGGCATATACAGGTGCCTCTTCGTAGTAGGGATCGTACTCCGGACGTCGATACTCTAGTGCGCTCTCATCGTACGGCGGCTTGGAGGTCTTAAACGAGGACGCCGCTGGTGTGGCTCCCGGCAGCTCTGCAAAATCAGTGCGCAGTCTACGCTCCGGACCGCCCAGGGGGAAGCCTCGCATCTCCTTGACCGCTGCTGTGGCTGCCTCCACCGTCTCGTATTGTATGTACGCGTAGGGCTCTCCTTTTTGATACTCAATCTTCTTGATGGCCCCAAAGCGGTCGAATTCTCGCTCCAGCTGTGTCACCGAGGTCCAAGCACCCAGTCCGCCGATCCACATGCGTGTAGCTGGCGTCACTTTTCCGTAGCCAATCTTACACTGGAACTTGCCAATGTACTGTCCGGAGAGTTCGATTTTGGCCCGATGAGCCATGTCAAGATTCTGGTAGCGCACAAAGGCGAATGCGTTTCCGGTGCCAGGCGGTGGCCGCTTTATATCGATGTCGTCGACCACGCCGTACTTGCTGAATATGCGACGCAGTTCATCGTCGGCTATGGTCACCTCCAGGTTGCCGGCGAAGAGAGTGCGCGTCGCGAGTGGATCATCCTCGGGCTGCACGTGGTGCAGATAGTTGGGAAACTTGTCCTTTTTGCTCTCAGGCTTTTCATACGGAACATGCGGTGCTCGCGGGGCCATAGGCCTCATGGGGGGATACTGATGGGGCGGAGGATGACCTCCGTGCAGATGATGCGGATGACCACGGTGCATCGGGGGACCACGTGGTGGATGAGGATACTCGTGGTGCATGGGACGGTACTCGCGTGGATGCACTGCATGCGGATGCATATGCGGTAACGATCCGTAACGATCGTACGGATCAATCGGAGGTCGGCGGTGGTCGATGGGCCCACCTGGTCCCATGGGCGAGCGCGAGTAGTGGTAACGTTCGTAGTCCGGCGGCGATATAGAATGCCCGCGAGGTCTGTAAATATTTCAGGTATCGGTAATTGCTTGCAGGGAACAACTACAGCTCAGAGCTAACGAATCATACCTGTAGTCAGGACGGGGGATCGATTTGTACACTGGCTCCACCATCACCATTTTGTCGTAGATGATCAGGCGCGGCTTGTGATGCTTCGCCTCTCGAGCATCGTCAGGTGTGCGGAAGCACACGTAAGCCACCCGCTCGTCGAGGTCGTGCGCGATGCGAACACTAAAGTCCCCGAATTTCTTGTACTCGCGGTAAAGCGTCTCCTCGACGAACTCGTCCGGTGCCTTTGGGGGCAGTGCACTCACGCACAAAACCTTGTAGGCGGCAGGGCGTTCCGCAGACGGCGGCCCACGCATGTACTGCTCCCTATGCGGCGATCCGTAGCGGCCACGTGGACTCGGTGACCTATCCAAACGGCGTCGCATGCGCTCCGGGGAGATGCGTTCGGGCGAGTCGCCTGGCACTCCGCTGCCATTGTCGTAGCCGCGTCCTATGCTCCTGGAGTTCCTGGGAGGCAAGGGTCCTCTACCTGGACCAGGGCCTGGGGAGCGCGAGGCGCTTCGCTTCATGTTGTGGATTTTGACTGTGATGCGATCGAGTTCAGGTCCGGGTCCGTCTCTATGACTACTCATGAGCGGGTGGGTTATGCTCTTGCAATTATGGGGCTGCCTGAGAAGCTTTTCTCGTGACTATGTCTGCAAGATGGCCAAAAACAGAGTGAATTGAAAACTAAGTGATGAAACGCGACCCGAATAACCAATTAGTTGCATCGTACAAGTGCCCCTTGGTGAAAAAAGAGAAAAGACGACACCGACCATGGCAGAAAAAAAATGGCGGCCGCCACTGACAAAGAAAAAACTCTTTAAGGGTATGTAGGGAGCCCAATGAAAAGAAATTCGGTTTGCCAATTAAGTCCTTACCACTGTTTTCACTTCGAAACTAAAATATATATTAACTTTAGCCAATTCGTCGGTAAAATAGACCACGAAACGCGTTTTTTCTGCGGCGTTGCAAATTCTGTATGCGCTAGAGGTGGACTTTCGGCGATGAGTCGGCGAGTCGGAGCATCGATGTCCCCGATATCGGCAACGCAACTCTTCTCGACATAACCTTTATGGAGGGAAAATCTCTGTGCTCTTAAAATCCGAATTCAAAGTAACGCAGGTAAACTGAAAACAGGTAAGGAAGCCTTCGTATTTAGGTAATTAAACTCTCATTATCGCAGCAGATGCTGGGAATCCCGATGACTAGTCTGACGTGTTGGTGTTCTTGAAATTTGGCTATCTAATCATATAAAAGGACACCGGCAAAGATCTTGAGACTGACAGTTTCGAAGCATAGACGAAATGGTACATGTAGCAACGGAAAAGGCATCGGTGGCGGTTCCACGACAACTCCAACTGGGGGGCCATGTGGGCTTCGACACTCTCCCCGACCAATTGGTCAATAAAAGCGTGCAGAATGGCTTCAGCTTCAACATCATGTGTATTGGCGAAACGGCGCTGGGAAAGTCAACCTTGATGGACACCTTGTTCAACACCAGCTTTGGGTCGGCGCCCAGCACCCACAACCTGCCCAATGTCAAGTTGAAGGCCCACACCTACGAACTGCAGGAGAGCAACGTTCGGCTGAAGCTAACAATTTGCGACACGATTGGTTACGGCGACCAGGTTAACAAGGAGGACTCGTACAAGGCGCTCGTCGAATATGTAGACTCACAGTTTGAGTCCTACTTGCAGGAGGAGCTCAAGATCCAGCGATCGATGGCCACCGCCCATGACGGGCGCGTCCACGTCTGTCTCTACTTCATCTGCCCAACCGGACATGGCCTAAAGTCGATGGATCTGGTGTGCATGAAGCAGTTGGACAACAAGGTCAACATTATACCGGTCATTGCCAAGGCCGACACCATATCAAAGTCGGAGCTGGCTGGCTTCAAGGCGAGGATTCTGGCCGAGTTACGCGAGAACAAAGTTAACATATATGAGTTTCCCACGGACGACGAGACGGTGTCCGAGACGAACGAGTCCATGAACAGCCATGTTCCCTTCGCTGTCGTCGGCAGCACAGAGTTTGTGAAGATCGGCAGCAAGATGGTACGCGCCCGCCAGTATCCCTGGGGCACGGTGCAGATCGAGAACGAAGTTCACTGTGACTTTGTGAAGCTGCGCGAGATGCTCATTCGCACCAACATGGAGGATCTGCGGGAGCAGACTCACACGCGCCACTACGAGCTCTTCCGCCAGCGACGTCTGCAGCAGATGGGCTTTGTTGATGTGGATTGCAACAACAAGCCGGTTTCCTTCCAGCAGACATTCGAGACGAAGCGCACCAATCACTTGGCCTGTCTGCAGGCCAAGGAGGAGGAAGTGCGTCAAATGTTTGTGCAGCGTGTCAAGCAGAAGGAGAACGAGCTCAAAGAAAGCGAGAAGGAGCTGCACACCAAATTCGAGTGCCTCAAGAGGGAGCATCTGGAGGAGAAGGCCAGACTGGAGGAGACCCGTCGCCTACTCGAGGAGGAGTGCCAGGAACTGCAGCGCCGCAAGCAGCAGCTCTCCAACGGCAGCAGCCACCTATCGACGCTGACCCTGGGCCGCGGAAAGAAGAAGTAGGTCACATTACATGAGGGGGTATAAAAATATTGTAAAACCATTTGCAGTACCTAGGATTAAGCATGTCACATTTTCCATGAAACAATAAAACAACGGACACGCGAAACATGTCTGCGACTCTATTTCTCTCTTGATTTTCCGGATTAGTCCACAGCTGTGACGGATCTGGTTTGCCCGCACCCGCACCCTCTCAATCGCAAACATACGTACATATGTTTCCTGCTCGCCTGCTGCAAAGTGTTGATAACAAATACTCTCTGGGCCTCGAGCCTCTCGCTCGCTCTTGCCTGCATATACATACGCTCTTCGGCGAACTAGTCTACGGCCTGAGAAGGGGGAACGGGGACAGAAATAATATTATAAATATGCTAACATGGCTAGTCGGCGCGCGGTTGTTAGTCATTACGATTCTGACGATGGCAGCGAGTGGTATTAAACTGGAATGTGGCGACGAAATTTGCCTGATTGACGCTGGGTCCCCGCCCCCGCCGGATCAGGCCCGGTACGACCATTATCGCATCTACAATGTACAATTTGACAATCAGGAGCAGATCGAGTTGTTCCAGAAACTGGAGGACCAGAGCGACAGTCTAACATTCATCGGCCATGCCCGCGAGATTGGCCAGAAGTTGTCCATTCTGGTGGCGGCTCATCGAGTGGCAGACTTTGCCGATCTGCTGAAGACCTACAAGCTGAAGCATCGTGTTCTGGTATTGCATGGCGATTGAATCTCTTCATTATACGTTGATTTGACCTCTAACATTTGGACTCTTTGCAGACGTACAACTTTCAGGAAAAGATCGATCGCAATATGGGCGAGGTGCTGCCCGAGAGCATTGATGCCACGCAGTACGACTGGCAGCATTTCTTCCACCTGAAGACCATCTACGGTTGGATGGATGTAATGGCGAAGAAGTACCCCGATCTGTTGACCGTGCTCGACATGGGCAAAAGCACCCAGGGCCACGCCATTAAGGGCATCAAGCTGGCCAGCAATCCGGACAACAAGGCCATCTTCATTGAGAGCGGCATACATGCCCGCGAATGGATTGCGCCGGCCACAGCGACGTACATTATCAATGAGCTGCTGACCTCGCAGGACCCTGGCGTGCAGAAGCTGGCCAAGAACTTCAATTGGATCATATTTCCCTGCGTGAATCCCGACGGCTACAAGTACACCTTCGAGCATGACCGCATGTGGCGCAAGAATCGTCAATTGTTCGGCACCTGCCGCGGCGTAGACCTGAACCGAAACTATCCCGATCACTGGAACTCCACCGGCTCCAGCAGTGATCCGACGCGCTATGACTTTGCCGGCCCCTCTGCCGGAAGCGAGCTGGAGACCCAGTGCCTCCTCCAGTTCATACGCAGCAACGTCCAGAAGGAGCAGATCAAAACATACATCGCATTGCATTCGTACTCGCAGATGCTCATGTTCCCGTACGGATACACCAAGGAGCGTGTGTCCAACTACGACGATCTGCAAGAGTTTGGCAAGAAGGCGGCGGCCGCCATCAAGGCGGAGAGTGGACGCGACTATGTCAGCGGGAGTCTCTACGAGACCATCTATCCCTCGAGCGGTGGCAGCATGGACTGGGCCCATGAAGAGGCGGGCATTCCGATTGCTTACACATTCGAGCTGCGCGGACCGCCCGACAGCCAGGACCTCTTCATTCTACCCGCCGTGGAGATACAGCCAACAGCCAGCGAGGCCTTCACCGCCATTCGCACCATTGTGGAGGCAGCCGACGAGAAGGGCTACTACAACTAGGAAGGAAGGTCCTGAGGAGCAATATCTATCCGATTCTATCCGTTCAACGATCTAGACAGACTTTAAGTACTTAGTGTATCTGACTTATGATAATATCTTTATCTTTGTTTTAATAAACCCTTATAAAAAACAACTTTAAATCTTTAAGATAAGCCACTTGAGGTCTGAGGTTTGCGGTTTATTGCTGACCCAGATTATTACTGAGGCAGCGTCTGGTTTTCACAGCCCTGGTGATGTGGTTTCTCGGCGATAGGCGGGGATTGAAGATTGCCTGAACCTCCACCTGACAATCTGCAAGTAAGGGATTGCTTGTAAAGGAATATCATATAAATCAAGAGGATCAGAAGAATACCATTCTCAGATAGAAAGAGAGCACGATCGTAGAGGATAATGCTTTCCACAAGCGGCGCCAGCATTAGGCGAAGCGTGTAGAAGATAACGAGCCGCTTCCAGTGCTTTACATCTGCATCGCATTGCCTAATACTCAGAGCCTGTCGTTCTAGCATTTCAAATCGAGTCCCCTGCACGGCTTTCTGGAAATAACTATAGACCAGACCATCTGGATATCGAATTATCAAGATAACAAGGAGTGTGGTGCACGACTTACTCGTCGAACGACATTCCAGGGGCATGTTTTACGTTACGGAGAGCACAGTGCCGCAGATGTGGAAACTGCTGGACAATAATGCGTTCGGCGGCGGCCCTAAACGAGTGTATTTTCAAATGGTCATATTGACCAGCCTGTAGGCGATCACGGTACACCTCCATGGCATGGCAAGAGATCTCCCTGGCCTCGTAGCTGAGGTTAGTATCTGTATCCGGTTTGCTCTGCAGGAACGCACTTAACGGATAACCATGCACCTCCGCGCCGGGATGTGTTGCTGGAGTGCTCATTTTCTGGTAGCAGCAGCCCACGAAGTTCAGGAACTTGGCTTGCGAGCACCCAAGGAACATTCGCATCAGGGTCGCCCCCAGATTCCCACACGGATGCAGGCCTATGATTCCAAATCGAAAGTCATCGCTTGCCAGCTGCAAGGTATCCCGGATCCCGGCGATGAATTGCGCCGGTTGCGTGTTACTCTCCAGACGCTGAGTGAGATGTACAGGTCGCTTGTAGCCGCTGGCCTCCGTGAGCTTTGCTGCAATCGACTCCAGCTTCATATCAATGGCCACTGCTTGCTGATTTAGCTCGGTCTGCATCTCGAAACAGCAGACTTGTATGCCAAATCCATAGCCCAGAATGCGTGCCAGGTGACCAACGCCTGCTCCGAAATCAACAACGAAATCCACTGGTGTCGTCCGGCAGCTGAGAGCACAAATTTCAGCCATTCGGGTGATTTCATGTTGCTTCTTTGGCTTGACTCGTTTCATGAACAGGTGCTTCAGCTTGGGATGATGCAGCAACGGACAAGGAAACGATTCCTGCATGCGAAAAGACGATTAGTACCATGACCCTCTTCCTCTTCAGGCTGGGGCTAGAGTTTACCAACTTTGGGTTGATTCTCCTCTGTCCGCCCAATGCAGAGATTACGAAGTGCTCGACGCAACGCCAACAACTCCAGCGGCCATACTATGCTCGTATTTTTGGGAGCAGCTTCACTGTCACTAATGTAGAGCAGCGCCTCAAATCTTTCCATAGGAATGCTTTCAAGGTGATGTTGCCAACTATCCGGCAGTTTGCTCCAATGGTCATCCACATAAAAGTCCTACGGAAGGCGAATCAATTAATAAGTGAATAAGACTCAAACAATTCACTTACCATAACGTAGGAGTTCAAAAGCCATTCGTACCGTTTCAGCAACTCCAAAGAGGATCGCAGTTTTTGTTTTGTTAGCATCTTTGGAGCCGGTGATGAATTAATACCAAAGCATGATGTACATACCCAGCAAACAAACAAACGTGACTTTCGCGAAAAGTCCGCAAAACTCTCGCAAGCGAGCCACAGTCTCGCAAAAGATATCGTGCAATGCTCGCAAAAGATCCGTTTGCGAGCTATCATAAACTATACCTTAACTGTAAAAACCTGAACGACACAAGTATACAAGTATCATATATCTATCATTTGCGGGTCCAATTGCGAGCGTTTCTTATATGATATAATTTGCGAGCGTTTGGTTTTCTGGGTGGTCGTTGTCCACAGTGTGACCAGGTACACTGTTGTTTGTTAACAAATAAAATCAGATAAATATTCAAATTTTTTATGAAAGAAGACATGTATTTTTTGAGGGCCATATAACGCTGGAGGCCAACAATTCACCTAGAAAGCACCGCAATCAACATAATAATACAATTAATTTAGATAGGTCGATAGTGTTTGTCATTCGACCATAAGTAGAATCGAAAATCGCGGCTATCGATACAACTGTTAACAATGCAGCGAAAAAATGAGTCGTAGTTTTGAAAAGCCTATAGAAGGGGTATGGACAACAGGCAAAAACAGCCAAGGCAAATTGCAAGGTTCGTACGAACCTCACCTCGCGTGTGAGGAAAATATACCATGAAGACATAAACTCGATATTTGGCTAAAGGGGTGGAATTTACCTTGCAAGCGTTGGCTTTTCGAGACGTTTTGCCTGTTGTCCTTACCCTCTTTTTCATCCCATTATGTAGCCAATGTGTAGTTACCGTGTAGTTCTGCTGTTTTTGTAAATATTGTATTGTTAGAATTTGTACCGCCGCGGTCGGACGCGTCTCGTCTCACTTCCTCCTCCTAGGGTAGATTAGTAATTAAAAACAACTACATAAATATATTATATTCGGGGCAAAAGGTGGACCAGCAGTTTGATTTATGTTTACGTGTAATTTGTCCATGTTTAAAGTAGTCAAAAGTTGATAGAAGCCCCGCGCGTCCCCTGTGACTGTTTTGGTTGGTGGCGTCAAAGACGGCAGAGAAAATGCTTTAATATTTTTTTCTTTTAACAAAATTGGCGAGTTAAACAGCAATAGAGCCAGCCGCAGGCCTATTTACATAATATTGACAACAAATCACCAGCACACACACACCCATGCAGACTCGAGCGCTTTGAGGAAAATTAACAATTTGCTTGACGAAGGAGAGTGTGAGGGGCAAACAACAAGATCAAGTTGAGCGAAATGCAAGTGAAAATGCAAATGCAAATGCAACTGGATTTAAATTGAAAAGTGTCGGACAAAAAAGTGAAAACTAACTCAATTGACATTCTCCTGCGATTGGATCGGCTGCAGGCACAAATAAAAGCAAATATGTCGAATACTGAAGAGAGCGAGCTGGACCCGCAAATTCAGGTGAGTGGGGGGCTTCCACCTCTCTGCGTACCCCTTGTGGCCCTCAAATATGCACGTGCCCCGTACCAGGCAGTGCCAGGCGTTTCACTCAAATATACATTCATATATATGTACATATGTACCTAAGCACATATAGAAAACGCTGCCTTGGCACGTTGTTTTGTTTTTGTGTGTTGCTGCAATTGTTGTTCCTACTATTTGTTAGTTCTCTCCCCCTCTTTCTTTGTGTCTCTCTGCTCTCTTTTAATTGGCTTTGACAGACTCTTTACAGGAAAGCGCCGTTATGTTTTGCATTCCATTTCGTTGGCTCTTTTTATTGCGTGCAACCTTTTTTACGCTTTGCTGACTTTTAGCCACACTCACACAACAGAAATCAATTTCCCAAGCGGTTTAACAAATTGCAAGTTTCCTTTCCCATCGAAAAACTAATATTCATTGTGAAAAATGCTGCAGGAATTGTAACTCTCCATCACACGCACAAACACTCACAAAGTGCCCCAGGGTCAAGAGTTTGTTTCTTTATCCTCCATTTCTCCCTCTTCGACTCACACTAACTTCCTGGTAATGGGATTATATTTTGTTCTTTGGGAAATTTCCTCTCCGTTCGGGGTACCTAAAACAGATTCAAGTGCAGTTATTGCCCTCTCGCTCCCTCTATATCGCTCTTGGTGATTTTCGGGAGAGGCCTGGTGGCTGCATGCAAAATTTAATAAATGGAAATACCGAAGCGCACACGCAAGCACTGTACACCCTGTGCTCGTATAGAAGAAAGGCGTATGATGTTTGAGCTCTGTTTGGTACATCCGAGTAGGAGAGCTGTAAATGCAGCTTCCACGTTCAAAAAGCTCAAATGAATTCGTTGTTACTGGGTGTTTTACAGTCGAAACATCTCTGGATTCGGGTTCATTTCGTTGTGAGGCAATTCGAGAAAAGAGACGACACAACACAATACAAAGTGTCTGCGTCGCGTCTCTGGTTCGGTGCTTCGTATCGCCCCCGGCGCATTTTGCATAATTTAAGATTTATTTTGTTACTTGTTCAACAGCGCGAAATAATTTGCAAATTTCTAGTCGCTGGGCATTAATGGGCATTAAAGGAGGCGATGAATGTGCCGGAGAATATTCCCCGTTTGGATCAAATTGAATCCGCACTATAGACCTTCGTTTGTCTATTTTTGGAGCCCGAAAACCTAGCGGGAGACGTCACACGCGGCGTAAAAACATTACCATTGATTCTGGCCATGTGACTTGATTGAAACACTCGATAATGTCTATAAATATGGTGAGCGCGAAAATATACAATTCGAATGGAAGAATCACACAGAGAAAGAGAGAGAGAGAGAGATAAGGTTCTACTCTAAACAAAATTTGTTTTGCTATGGCATACCGAATGGAATGCGAAACCGGTTAGTGTGAGCTCTCTCATCTGTACAAAATATATTACCAAATACGCAAAAACATCTTGATTTTTGCTATGTATTATATTTTGACGATTTTTCAATGTTTTATGTGCGACTTCCTCTTTAGACAAGCTTTGTTTCCTTTCTCTGTTCTCCGCCGTTCTCTATTGTCAATTATTTATCAATGGAAAAGGTGGGTTTTGTTCGCTAGTTCTTTGCGCGTGCAGATTCTTTTATCAGAGGAAACTTGGTGACGACAAACGGAATAGACAACGAAAAGATTAGGGCGGCGATGGCCCAAAGTCTATTTAACTTCAATTCGTGTGCCTCGACAGCTGTTTCTTTGTGTTTTTTCTCCCAAAACACCGAGTATTTGCGTTTGTTTTTATTTCTGTACAAAATCCCACACGCGTCACGTCTCTGGAAAGCATTATCATTTGCGTGCCGGGGGAGTTTTTCTGCTCGTTTTCTTTGCCCAAAACTTTCTTCGTCATGGGTCGTATAATTATCTGGCACTTATCGATTATACGATAATTGTTTTCACAGACAAATGGTGGCGAGGGGAGGCGAGTTAGTTGTCTCTATCTTGGAGAGAAAACTGGTGGGAAAAACTTTGAAGCAAATTATAAATAATAATTATCGCACAGCCTTGTCCCAGTAGATAATGCTGGTAATTTGATTAGCGAAGGAAACTTTATCCACTCCACTGCTCAAACTGATAAAGTTCAATGCCTAAATGACTACCAAATACTTGGATTTGGATGGGTGTCAGTTACGCAAGAAAGGTGAGCGTACATAAGCTTCCAGGGGGCTTTTGTCAGGGAATTAGAGAACACCACTGAGGTGGGGGGGACAATGAATCAGAAAAGTGGGTCCGATAAGTGAGTCAGCGGCAATATATAGATTTTTATAATCGGACTCCAAAAATGTAGTTCTCTTAAACGATCCAATGCTTAGTACCATAAAGATTTACACCATCTTAAATTAAACAAACCTCTCTACCTTTAATTTAGTAATTGATTTTCTCACGATTTAGAGAACACGATTTTAAGTAAAATGAATCACTAAACCATGTCCAATGACATGCGTCATTAACGTGGCTTTAATTAAGTGTTATGTCGACTCAATTTTAGAAGGAAATAATTCACTCAGAAAACTTCTTAATGAACTCAAGTCTAAATTCTTTTTAGAACTGAAAACGTACTCGTATAAAATCTAAGCTCTGCTTAAAACTGAAAATGCATAGAGTAAAAGAATTCTCTGTAAAAAAAAAAGGAAAAAAAGATCATTCTCTATGTGGCAGCGGTGGGATTCGAACCCACGCCTCCGAGGAGACTGGTGCCTTAAACCAGCGCCTTAGACCGCTCGGCCACGCTACCCTTGCCAGAGCCAGCGGTCAGAGTCGGTTCTGATCGTCTGACGAGACGGGGCGATCGTCGCTTGGGTTTATTTATAGTGTGAAAAAACGCGAAGCAACTGTAGGAAGTTTATTGAAATAAAAAAGCACTTGCATAAATATACCACACCCTCTCCTCTCGCCCACTGTTTGTTGAACTTTTAAATGAAAGCAGTGCACTGTCTCTGAGGGGTGGCCTTTACCTTCATCATCATCGTCATAATAATTATCATCAATGATGCATAACTGAGAGAGAGAGAGGGAGAAAGAGTGGCTCCTCTGATTTTGAGGCTTAATGAATTCATTTACATTTTGATTTGTTTCGTTTGTGGCTCGTTGTCTTTGAATTGGAATTGTTAATGTCATTTGTATGTAACAACAACTATTATTATGCAGTCAAATGGCCATTTCCTGTGTTATCGAATCAGCAATGGGGGGAATGCCGCTGGCGTATCTTATCAGTCAGCAAGTCTCATAAATGAATATTTCACAATTGCACTCCGATTGCCTTTATTTGAACTTTGAAGAGAGACCAGAACTTTTCGGCAATTGACATTAATTTGTATAAACATTTTAGGTTCCATGCAAAGTGGGTCATTCCCCAGCCCCCCCAACTTCTTCAGCATTCTGAAAGTTCCCCCACGAAAGTTGACATAACGCTTGGAGAGTGTACGGTGGGGGTACTAGAGCTTGAACTAATTATAAAACACATTAATTGGCTTGGCTTTCGAGTTGCCTGACATTCATTCACGCAATGCTGTAGCGTTTGCTTTATATAACCACCTCTTTGACCTCTCCGCGTCTTGCAAAGCGACTTTCTTAGCCAAGAGCTGTTCCAGTTTGGTTTCGAGTACTTTCTACGGGTTGAATGTCCTTTGTGTCGCCTGCGCAAGTCGTATCGATTGTAGATATGTATAATTTTTTATGGGTTTCCATTACAGTACGCTCCTATTGCCATTTTGGCAATGTTGTCGCACCAACAGGACAAGAGAGAGACAGAGAGAGTGCGGATGTATGTAGGTCAGGTCAGGTCAGCCCCGACGTCGGCATCACGCCACTAAAAAGGCAGCTGTCGAGCGGAACAGGGAGGGGAGTGCCGGCAATGGAAAAAGGAAAGTGGAACTGAAACGGGAAGGGATAAGTTAATGTATAATAATCATACGATATGCCGGGGTGCTGTTTGCATAGGATATTGCTAATAAACGAAGGGAAAGGATGGGATAGGGGAGGCTGTTTTTGCACAGTCCTCGAGGGAGAAGTCCTATCCATTTCCTAGATGGGTGTGGCCGCACTTCCATTTTATTTATTGCTTTCTGTCTGTCTGTTTGCAAATATCCTAAATATAGTCATTACACTACATTCCCCTCAGGGCTGTCTGTTGTCTAAACAATGCGGCGGGGGCGGCCGGCGCCTTCTTGTCTGACGAAATTGTTTGGGATCCTAACGAGCCGCACTCACGTCATCTACCGATTCTGGCCAAGAGACGCGCTGTAACCTGGCTGTAACCTTTTGCATTTGATGATTCGCTTCAGTCTGTGACTCAAGCCGGTCTTCGCCTCGGGCTGCCCTTTGGCAACGCCACTCCGGCGAGATTGCACAACGAAAGGCAAGAAAAACGTCGGCACATCGCGTGATTTGGTAACGTTTCGGGCCCAGACCAGAATAGACCTTGTTCCACATGACTACGGCTGTGTTTTGCTTCAGATGTGTAAAATGATACAAATCAATAGTTAAAGTACAGTTCTCTGAAATATGTCGACAGGGGCTTGTAATATTCCAGGAATATTTGCCATATGCCATAAGAATTGAGCTCTTTTGAAAATGCTATTGATATTTATTGAGTCCAGTTCCCCCATTTGCCGTTTTGGGTGTTTATTTTTTGACGATAAAGTTGCGAAAATATTTGTACACATTTTTTCCAGCGTCATTTCAGCATTTAATATTTATTTTGTATTTTTTGTGGATAATCAAATATTTCTTTCTGCCACAATGCATACACAGCCGGGGCTACCTTGGCTGGCAAAATTTACAATTGAAATGGCAGCGTAATAAAGGTTTTTTCCCCTCCATTGGCTTCAGAGGGGGAGTGGGGGAGGTCCCCAGATAGGATGTATTTGCAAAGGTCTAGGCCCCCTCCCTCCGCCGCATGCGACAGCATTAATTATTGAGCTTTGTTTTGTGGGGTTTTTGCTTTGTTTTGTTTTTCCAGGTCTTTGCCTCAACTTTTTCAATTGCATGTGGAAATGTGAGAAAGTAAACTTTGAATTAACCAAAAACTACATCTTCCGAGGGAAATGCCAGACCAAAAATGCTGGCTCACTCCTCCTGAGTCCCTCCTCGCTTCTGGAGAAGCCAGAAATTCCAGGAAAGTTCAAGCTTCAAGCTGCCTTTCATCTGCGGCGAATCGGATACCCCAAACTGGTTTCGTTTGTTTACAGGCGCTAAAACCCGTTTGGAGGGCACCCTAAGCCTTGTCTCGGCTCTTGAATCAATCACGATTACGAGACAGGGCCAACTCGAGCGACTCGTTGAGAAGACCTGCCCTCTCGCTGGCCTCTCAGCGGCTCATGTTTGTGTCCGGGATGTGGAGAAATGGTCAACGGACACGATTAAAATCAAACTGGGACAAGCCCAGCCAAGAGCAGCCGTAAAAAGAGGCAAACCTAAAAACCAAAAATATTACAATTAAAACCCGTTTTCTCGACCACGAAATGTATGTGTGGGTCCAACGCTACACTGAAAACTTGTGTATAAAAAACCAAACTGTAACCGCATGCAGTTCAGCGATCCATGAACATGTCCGCTTCCCCATCCCATGCCCTGCCTCTGGCTCTGCCCCTGCCTGTGAATGTAGATTTTAGCCATATGGAAGAGCTAGGAATTCTGTAAAATTGTGAAACGTGCACTAAACTTAAGCAACGCATGTTTGTTTTCAACAATGGCTATGTTCGTTCTCTTACTGAACATCATAATTTCTTAAAGTTCCCCTCAAACGAGGGGAATGTAACAAATTTAATTCAATAACATGTTTTTTTCATAAAAACTTGTATACATAATATAACAAGATTAATTTCTGTGTGTGGTTTTTCTTTCTATCCTTATTTTAAATAATCAGTAATTAATGATTGTTTGGTATTATTAATGCATAAGAAAAACATTTAACATATAAATCTGCAATTTTCTTCAAGCTATCAACAAATATATGTATTTTCAGCTTACTTTTCAAAAAACTTATTTAAAAAAAAATTTAGATTTCACGAACTGAATTCATTTCAAAAATACACATTTTGGCACATTTTCCTATATAATTTGTTATTCAATATATCCAGACTTTTTCCCCTCACTCAAATTTCCCTTAGGAGAAAAGTTATTTGTTATTGAATCCGACTAAAAGCTCCGAGAAAATAAGCTAAATTGCCAGCACTGATTCCATTACTTTGCCCTTCTCTCTCTCTCTCGTCAACATCCATTTTTAGATGCGGCTTCTATCGATGTTCGCGTGGCGGAGAGCGTTGAGTGGCGCTCCTCGGGGCTTGCTTTTAGTGTGAAGCTCCTGAGTTCAATTCCAGCTCAGAGCCGTCAAGAAAAGAGTGATTTTTCGTACAGAAAAGGGGGAGGGGTGTGGTGTTTGTGACCTTTGGGCCGGGAGGGATTGGATTTGGATTTTCGCCCCCTAGATTTGTTGATGGAATTGTCTGCTCAAAATGCAATTCCATTTTCTCTCATGGGGCTATAGCATTACCTCAGTTCGGTTCCACTCCACGGAGAATATGCGTTCACTTCAAAGTCCTAGCGTCTTCTTCACTCCACAGACAAATCAAACCAACCCACATTCACAAAATTTTTTTGCTTTTCCAAATTCTTGAAACATTTTTGTATATTCTTCGTTTCTCGTTTCGCTATTAAGTATGTACACACGCGCCTTAGGAACTACTTAAATGTTTGCTGGACTACAAATAAATTTGTTTTAGGAGGAAAAATGCATTGACAAAAAATACAGAACAGGATAAATCTTCTCGAAAGACAAGACAAGCTACATTTTGTGGGATTTTGGGGGATTCTCATGGGCTCTCTGCTGTTGCGAGGGGGGGACACTACATATCCAGTCAATGGATTTGTCGAAGGAACACATTTTCTAGATGAACTCGTAGCCGATGCCAAACTGGAAGCCATTGAGCACCTTGTCGGTGGCCTGGCGACGCACTGGGATGCAGTAGTTGATTTCGATGCGTGCCCGATCGGCGAACTTGAAGGCCAGACCCATGCCAAAGGCGCTACGCATATTCTCTGCAAAGGGAAAGCCGTGAAAAGATGGGACACCGGATCAGCCGGGCAGGCTTTGCTTACCTAAGCTAAAAGTATTGGTGTTTCCAATGTTGTAGAAGAAATGCGTTCTAAAGTTGCTGGCCAGGCTCTTGAAGACGCCGGCAAAAGGCAGCGGCGCCCACAGATGCGCCCCCGTGCACCAGTAGGTCTGCGCCCCAATCGGTGTGCCGTCTACCACGGGTCCAGCTCCGCCGTATTTGAATCCTCGCAATGTCATGGGTCCGCCGCAATAGAAGAGCGAACTGATGGGCAACAAGGTGGTCTGTTTGGTCTCCTTGACGATGCCCACGCGTCCACAGAACTGCGCCACAAATCCAGAGAAGAGCGGCACATTCACCTCTCCGTGGGCTGTGCTGCTGGTGTAGGCGACGTTGCCACCCAGACCGCAGTACTCGTTGGTGGATTTCAGTAGAATACCCCGCGTGGCAAAGACATTGGCATCCCGATTGTCAAAGACCACGGAGTAGCGCACCAGTGAGGCCAGTTTGGGCCCACAATGCTCCCGAATGCCAAATGGCACGGATTTGTTCAGCAAACCCACGTTTCTGATCGAGTTCTCGTACTGCAGCGAGTGAGTTAGCTAGGGAAATACACAGATAGTTAAGTTGGCACTCGAGAGAGTTCTTTGCGCACTTACATCCACTCCCAGGCTGCTGTGGGCCGAGAAGTCAATCAAGTAGCCCACATTTGTGGATTGAAATGAGCTAATGTCGAAGCGATCCGTTTGCCTGAATATGCTGAACGAGAATCTGTAAAGATTGAAAGGATTTCTTAGTAAATTTACTGCCCAGAGGAGACTTTGTCGAGTCGGGTCCTTACTCGGGTCGATTCTCGCGAAAGCGGGTGTGAAAGAAGGGCTTCCAGAACTTGAGTTGCAGATCATTGGCCCTGGTGTTGCTGTAGCTGCCCTGCAGGGAGATGCTCTCGCCACGGCCCAGGATGTTCGGGACGGTCAGCTCTGTGCGTAGGGAGCCCTCGTTCTGGCCCACCTCCGTTCCGGCGGAGCCCATCATGCGGGAGTACTCGTTGCCCTTGAAGGTGACTTCATAGCCCTGGGGCGAGGCATCTGCCCCGCGACTGACGTCGATGTGCACGCTCACATCCTTGAAGATGCCCAGCTCGTGCAGGTACGCCTTGGTCGACATGGCCTCCAGCATGACGTCCTGGAAGTTGTCCGCCTTGAAGAGTCCGTCCGCCGCCCTCATCACATAGTCGTTGTGGGTCCGCAGCAGCCCGCTGACATGAACGCGATCAACGCGAGCGGAAATTTTACCCAGATCGTATTTAGAATCCTTGGAGGACGCGGCCCCGCCGCGGTGTTTCGATTGAGGCATCTTTGAGGTGGTCCAAGGGCAGGAGATTAGCAATTACTGGAAATGAACGAAAAACAAAGGCATTCATTAAATGTTCATTTTCTGTTCTCTCCACAGATTGAATTGGAGAATCTCAATAGTGCTACGGATGAGATAAACAAGCTGGAGATCGAGTTAGAGGTAAGTGGAGACGGGCTAAATGGCTTGAAGCTGCTTTTACTCATGTTTTGCCGCCCACAGGAGGCCAATTCCACCTTTCGGATTCTGTTGAACGAGTCCACACGGCGCCTGAAGCTTTCATCCAAGAAGCTGGGCAGCTGCATAGAGAAGGCCCGTCCCTACCATGAAGCTCTGGAGAAGGCACGCGAGGCACAAATCCAATGCCAGCAGGCAGCGGTTAAATTCCAACGAGCCAATGGTGAGCCAATGAACACACGCTTTGAATTATCCGAGTAACCCATAAACTCTCGATTTTCCCCATTCAAGAAATTCATGCCGCGGCCAAGGAAACGGTGGCGCTGGCCGAGCAACGTTTCATGTCCAACTCACACGAATGGCAGTTCGACAACGCCTGGCAGGAGATGCTGAACCATGCCACCCAAAAGGTGATGGATGCCGAGACCCAAAAGGCCGACTGCCATGCCGAGCACCAGAGACGGACGCGTCTCTTCCACACGGCCGAGCAGAAGTTGCAGCAGCTGGAGGACCGCTTCAGGAGGAGCATCAACAAGTCGCGACCCTACTTCGAGGAGAAGCAAGTCTGCCAGGATCAACTCCAGACCCAAAAGAATCGAATTCAAGAGCTGCAACAGCAGGTGGCTGGGGCAAAGAGCACTTATTCCACGGCTTTGCGAAACCTGGAGAGGATTAGCGAGGATATACATAGGCAGCGCGGGGATTATCCCACACCGCCAGGACCCCGCGAGCCGGGCGTCGGTGCCGAGCTGAACACGCCCACGTCCAGTGCTTTGCCTTCGCTGCCGGACTTTCAGATGGAGCTGGAGAAATGCGACTATCCCTCTATAGCCGGCAGTCAAATGTCATTGGCGGTAAAACAGCCAGCAAACACAGCGGAAACTGAGGACGAGGAGGATGCCTGCGACTACGATGAGACGGGGGCTAGAGAGTTTCGAGGCGCGGTCGACGAAGGCGATCTGGAGGCCCTGCGTCAGAAGGTGAAAATCCTCGCAGTGCGCCCCATCGAGGGCGGGGATGGTCAGCAGCAGAACGATGTCTGGGAGCACGAATTGAAGGCCACGGTGGATAAACTGGATCATCTAATGATGCTCAAGGAGTCAGCCAAGCGGCAGCAAACCGAAAGGTTGAAATCAACCGAACAGAGGCCCGACTCCCTTGGAGCCGAGGCCCTTGAACGCCACTGCGATGTTGTGGTGAAGATCACAAACACAACCAGCTTGCCAGTCACACCCCAGCATCACCAGCAGGAGCCGCCGACGCCCATCAAGAAGCTGCAACAGCAGCTGGCCCCCTTGCCCTCGGTAAATGTGTCCATGCGGGAGCTGCCGCTGCTGGCGCGTCTCTCAAACGAGCTCCTGGACCGCAGCAATGCTGCCATTGTCGGAGTGCGCCGTCAGCTACGCAGGCGCTCCCTGGAATAGGAATAGGAATAGGCGGAGGAAGAGGGGAAGCAGCAGGGAACAGGAGATTTGTTTATATTAAATGAATAATTGTAAAAGCTAAATGCCGCATTTAAGTACACTCTCAACGATAAGTCTACACACCTACATGATATATATTTTCGTATAAATGTTGATCAATTTCTAATCTAATGTCTCTGTATTTGTTTCTCACTGTTAATACTATGTAAATGTTTTGTGATTGAAATGCGTAAAAAAGCAGAGAAGATGAGGAGCAGGAGCTCTGCAAACAATAAGCAGCTTTAAGTTAACTTTAACATGAATAGAAAGGGAAAAAATCACTAATTTAAAACGAATGGGGCACCTGCACTAAATAGTTTTGCCTAAAAATAACACAGAAAATAATAAAAGGAATAGAAGCCATTTTCGAAATGTAACCAATTCAATTAGGTAATTACTCGTAAGTGGAATTCTCAAAGGGAACGAAGAGATCTAGATCTATAGAGATGTAGTCCGTCTAATCCACAAATGAAAGTATTTCTAACATGTTTAGTAAGATTCATGATAATGATATCCCAAACTGAATAATAAAACATAAATTCTAATTCAAAAGCGAACTGTTGTGTTTCTGGCCGGTGTCACATATTTGCTGCTGCCCACTAATCTGCTGGCATGTCGATGGTGCAGTGGCATTTAAGATTTCATTCCCCCAAAGCTGATGCAATTGACAACCGAAATAGTGCAACCGAAAACACAAAAAAGTGTGCATAGTGTGAGGGGCTCTAAAAATCGAACAATGATGTCATTGTGACAATTGCATGCGAATTCTAACGGGAGAAAACAAAAGTTCCGGCCCAAAATTATGTAAGCGAATTGTCTCCAAATGTAATCCATCAGCTGACTTACCTGTGGGTTGTTGCCTGTGTAGATGAACACGCGCGGATATCGTACTTAATGTTGACTAGTATTTGGAGTTGTAGGTATTAAGCGTTATATATTATATTTTAAAAATTAAAACTAATTTCCCCGATTGAAGCGTGTTTCGGCAAAAAATCAACAATGCTAGGGATGAGGATTTAACGATATAATATACCGTCCGACCCTTAGAAATATACAAAAAAATATACCGTTTAATTTTCCAAATATGCCGTAAAAATACTCTCAGCTTTGCCCACATTGAATAAATTTCCTACTAGATGAACTACTTCTAAGTACTCGCATGTATTGTATTTTGAGTTAAAACCGTTTTACAAATTAATGTTGTTCGCAACATTGTGCATGGATTGGGGCTCATTGCCGAACCTTACCAGATGTCAAGTTCGATATCGATAATCATCTATTCGATAGAATGAACCAGTTCGATAAGCAATTGAAACTGATTCCATCAGAGCGCTGCCAGACTGTTAAGCTAATCATCTGTTCAACTTCGCGGCATTTCACAAATTAACAAACCAAAAAAATTGAAATGGTCAGAAATAAAATGAACAAGTATGCCATGCATCCGCGCAATATTCTGCGCGTGCCGCCCGACTACACCAAGTTGGCCATCAAATACAGGGACTTCAGACAAGTCTGTGAATTGGTAAGTGAAATCTACTTGACATTGTCTGGAAGCAGCAGTTTAATACAATCCTTCTAAACAGGAGCTTACAGGCAAAGTCTCGGTTAATTTTCGCAATGAGAAGACCTTACGCGAACTGTCCAAGATGCTGCTGAAAGAATATTTTAAATTAGATGTGGATTTTGCACCCGGCAGCTTGGTGCCCACATTGGCCCTGCGTTTGAACTATATCCTCTGGCTGGAGGATATGCTGCTGCCGCTTAACTTGGAGACTGTGAGGGGCATTGATGTTGGCAAGTATTTCACTCCTCATTTTGTTAGCAATGCATTAATTAATACCGTCCTGCAGGTTGTGGCTCCTCTTGCATTTACTCGTTGCTTGGCGCCAAAAAGAACGGCTGGAACATGCTGGCCCTAGAGTCGAAGGAAGAAAACATTGACTATGCCCGGAAGAATGTCAGGCGAAACAACCTGGAAGAACTTATTGAAGTCTATGCCCAGCCAGACAAGTCCAACATCTTCAAGAGCTACTTTGAGACGGAGAAACTGAGGAAGGAATTTCACTTCTGCCTCTGTAACCCACCATTCTTTGACTCAAACTCCCCCAATCCGTTCGGGGGCAACACGCGCAATCCCCAGAGACGGCCGGCGCCCAACAACGTGCGCACTGGCAGCGCCGAGGAGCTGACTTGTGAGGGGGGCGAGGTGCACTTCGTTCAGCGCATCATCGAGGAGAGCCAGCTTAACAAGCAGCGCGTGCTGTGAGTCAATCTTGATTAGAGCTAAGTGGCTTAAATTAAATTTACGTTGACATTTGCAGCATCTTCACCAGCATGCTGGGTGTTAAGGCCAGCGTGCCCAAGATCCTGGACTACCTGAAGGAACGTCAGATTACCAACGTTACCACCACGGAGTTTCATCAGGGACACACCACACGCTGGGCTGTGGCCTGGAGCCACCAACCAACGCCCCTAAGCCCCGGAACACAATGTAATTGAGTTGCTTTCAACTGGGAATAAACTTCAGCTGCATCAGCTGCGCACACAACTGAACTCTGACCTTCACATGGCCTGGTCTACATATGTTCTGCAACTACCTAATGTGAGTCCATCCATTCCCTGTTTGGGCACTTCGTGCAGTCAAAAAGCTTTTCCTCTAAATGGAAATTTGCATGTCAATGCTCACTTTACTGCCACCCACCCCAAATTATCGTCCCGCTGTATTTCACTGACCAAAGTTGACCCAACACCGCGGCAGCCCGGAACTAGACAAACAGCAGAGGGAAAATGAACACGCACCCACACACACACGGGGACGGGAGCAGGTGCTGGCGTTGGCTTTTCCACACCTTTAGCCCCAGGAATTTGAGCCGAATAGCTGCTACTTTTAATTGCTGCACAGGTCTCGGGGTAGTTTACCAAAGTCCGGCATGGAATGCTCTTGCGAAACTCTAAATTAGAATGTTTCCCTTGCTATAATGCTATAAATTATTTCTCGAACGATCTGTGGGTGATCTTGTGATCGAAAGAGTCTTCTTCCGAAAAGGACTCCAATGAATACTCAGTCCAGATCATCGCGATCCATACTTAAGAATATTTTCAGCATACAAACATGTGTCTAGAAAATTCGTTAAAAGTCTTGAATTTCTTGAAAGGGCATCCACGTTTCTTTGGTCTTTCCTCTGCCTCTGACCTGTTTCCAGTTTGGTTTTGAGAAGCTTTTCCTGGCTCTGCTGTTGTTCCTTTTTGGCCACTATGTGTTCTTGTTGGTATTGGTGTTGCCTTTTATGGTATTTCAACACGTTAAGGTGCAAAAAACAACGTAATTAAAATGCATGTCGTTGGTTTTCAGTTGAAAAGATGGCTTCAGACTGCGTCATGCGCCAGGGGTGCGCCCGAAGTCTTGTTTGTTGGTGTTGTGGATTTTGTAGCCCCGATGGGTGTGCTCTAGGGGTTCCCCCGGAATGGTTCCCATTCTTTTTGATTTCGATTGGGGCCTTAGTTGTTCTGGGTCCCCAGTGAGTGTTCTTTGTAATTTTCTAGCTATTATCTTAATTTCAGATACGCTCCACCCTTCCGTACCCACTCCCTGTCCGGGACACGTGTGCCCGGGGCTTGCCTCTCTTGTTGTACGTAATTGTTAATTAAAAGCGCCTCCAGGTCACGTCTTTTGGGTGTGAATGGGGTTGTCCGTTGAAGGTGTCGACATACAACCCGTAAAAACCCGAAACATTCGGATTTATGGCGGCAAAGCTCCTTGTTCTTGTGGGTTCGACTCTTTTATTGACGCTCGTTAAACTGTTTATAAAATATGTTTATCGATGGCCATAACGCTAAAATAATATGTCTGCTTGTAGAATTGAGTTTGTAATACATTTTTAATGTATTGGGACTTGGCTTAGGCCTTTTAGGGGAGATATAAGTGATTGCTGAGTCCGGACTCTGGAGAACACAAATTGTATTGAGTCACGTCTTTGATTAACCCATTAAATTTGAGGCTTTCCTCTTTCAAATTTCGCATGTGATTCACTACCGAAGGAGCCTCAAATCTTTGCCAAGTTTTCAAAGAGCTAACATTAATCAATTTCCCAAAAATCATCCATCAAGCAAATCAATAAACGGAAAAGCGTGCCCAAAAACGACATTCAGCGACATAGTGACATATCCATAATTCCCACCTAGCTATAAGAAACACGATCCCCGACTCTTAAAAGCAAATGACTCCAACCAACAATAACCCCACATTCAAGAATTGTTTAAATTAGGATAAAAAATTGATTCCCACCCTCTGGAATCACTCGACAATCGAGAATCAGTTTCGCACTGGAATAAACAACTGATGGCCAAAACCCCGTAATCCGTAATAGTTAGAAAAATAACAGAATCAGCCAAAGAATCTATGTGCATCGTGGCACTAGAAAAACAAAACCATTTACTTAAGTAAAACAGAAAAACTGAAGCTGTAAAACAGGAAACCGAAGCAGAAAAAAATAAATTAACAAAATGGCATTACCAGCATCCTCGCTCAGTGAAATCCACTTGAATCAAAAAAGAAAGAGACTAAGTTTAGCAAATATAATAATTCCAGAGAACCCGCAGAAAACGATGGAAAAAATAAACCGTAACGGTTCCAGGACCATCATCTTTCTAAAGTTCACGATTCTTATTGCAAAAAGACAAAACATCGAAATAAACCCCATCAAAGACACAAACGGATAACTCATATTCAAAACAGGAACAATATATATACCCATTAAATATGAATATCACTCCCTCATAATTAATTTAACCAAAACAGAAGAAATCTATACAAATTTAATAGAGAAAGCTGATGTATTTAAAAACGAAATTGAACTACAATATTTAGTAGAAAAACTCCAAAGGGAAATAAATGGGCTGAAAATAGTCAAATGTAATAAAAGAGGACTAATAGATGTAGCAGGAACCGCATTCAAATATTTGTTCGGAACATTAAGAATTAGAACAAAAAACTAACAACTTTTCAAGCTATGGTGTTCCAACAAATGAACTAAACTTAGTAATAGATGCAGTAAATAAAGGCATGCAGATCATTAACAAATTGAACGAGGCGACAAATATAAATCAAAAAAGAGATATTTTAATATTTAATCTGCAACATTTCACAGAATGTATAGAGGACGTAGAGATGGGGATGCAACTAACTAGACTTGGTATATTTAATCCAAAATTGCTGAAACAAGATTCCCTAAGCAACGTTAATTCTGAGAAACTATTCAATATTAAAACATCCACGTGGCTAAAAACAGCCACTAATGAGATTATTATAATCTCCAACATTCCAAACGAAAGTGCTGAAGTCCCCGTATATAAAATAGTTCCCCATCCGGATGAACAAAGCAATATCCTAACTGAAATAACATTTGATAAATATTATATTTATAAAGATGAGATATACAGACAAGAAACGAAAGAAATAATAAGAGACGACTGTTTAAAGGGGATCTTAAAGCAAAAACCCACAAAATGCCCATATACAAAAACATACAACAATTTCCAAATAAATGTCAAACCCAACACATTGCTGACATGGAAACTTCCTAGGACCACATTACATCAAAATTTTGTAGATAAAAAAATCGTTGTAAAGGGAAATAACCTCATTAAAATATTCAATTGTTCATTACAATTGAACGAATTTTCTATAACCAATTCAATGCTGGACTTTACAAAACAAATTATATACAAATATAACTAGACTCGAACCATTGTCCTATTTACAGGCAAAAGACATAATTATAGAACATACAAAATATTATAGTCTATTTCAGATAGTAATAATAATATTTGTCATTATATGCGTAATAGGAATAATAGGTTATATAGTCGTTAAATTTAAGAAAATACCTAAAAACATAGTCGTCAAATATAAAAAACCAAGAGAAGAAGAATATCACCAGAAGGAGTGACATATCCATAATTCCCCGCTTACCCACACACATTACGTGTTCAACTTATATACATAAAATACAACCTGTAACCAATTAAAGCTGGTTAAATAAAAACAAATATTTAAAAAAAAACCTATTTTTGAGTTGCGGATATTTAACAATAAGTTCATATGTATGTATATATATTTTAAAGTCATTGAAATGGGTGGAAGCTCTTTAAGAGGGTAACCCGAAATGGGGGGGAATATCGTGACGGCACGTAACGAGCTGCCAGACAGCGGCGTCTGTTGCAATTGGAAGCAGGCTGCTCGATGCTCGTTGCTCGTTGCTCGATGCGATGCTCGCCTCCGAAAGGTTCGTGCACCTAAATGCATGCCCATTGTCATGTCACATCACATATGTACGTATGTGCGCGACTGTATGCAGATATGTACATTCACTTAATGCATTGAATACCGGCGGGGAAATAACGAATCCAAAAGGATTCATTCAGGCAGGCTGGCAGGCAGGCAGCCAATGCAAACGGCCTGCCCCCGGGTCGATGTCGTTGTCTGTGTGGTTGGGTGCTTCAGATTCTGCCTCGATTTCTGTGGCGTGTGTGTCATTCATGTAACCTTTCAATAAACATGTGTGTGGGGGTGACCAGCTAAAGCTACAGCTACAGTCTGGCCGGGGATCTGGCCGGAGGAGGTGTGGCAGTCTGCCGTCGGTGGCATGCAACGCCCCAGTCGTGTAATTGAACTGGCAATATGCATGTGTATGTGTGTGCGGTTGTCTATGCCAGAGGAGAGAACTCTTGAATGTGATTTTAAAGTCAACAGTGAGCACTTCTGACATACGAACTGTCATTTTTTGGTTTGCCGCTTGTCTGCCTGTCTGCCTGTCTGTCACGCCCCCTCACGCTCTAACCCCATCCGCATCCCTCCCAGACACAGAGATATAGCCCTTATCCCCTTAGCCATCTATTGTCTGCTCATATTGCCGGTTAATATTGGCTTGGCATGCAGCCAGCCAGAGCGACAGGCGCCGGCTAGGAATTGCAGATATGGGATATCCATGCAATATGCAACACTTTCCTAAAGCCAAACGAATTCGAGTGGAAACGCGCCCTAACTGAAATGGTTTTCCATCAGTAATTAAATCACACACAACGAATATTTCACTTCAGCGCCTTTTTCGACTCTCCCGTCCAGCAGGGCGTATGATTAATTGGCATACCACAGAAAACGTTCACCAAATACCCGTACATGTATCATGCCACGACTAATTCAATTATCCTTAGCGAGTTTCGCTGTAGTCCGACGGGGCAGATGAAGTCGACAACAAATGATGGTGACAGAAGCGAATAGGAATCAGATATGAGGGAGCTAGATACGAGTATGTGCCGAGGATTTGGTCAAAGGTGAAAAGTCATATAACTAATGAGGCAGCAATGCGTATAAATTGCCACCGGCCTGGATAGGACAGGGAGGACAGGACAGCACGGGTCAGTGTTGTCCAATAAATGAAGCACAAAGACAAATAATAATCAAATTCTGAAGGAAATGGGAGACAGTGGAAGCCGAGCATTGCCAAGAGATAAATAACATTGTTGACAAGGCTCGGAGCAGATAGTCTACATAGGAATCAGGACAAATAATTCCAATAGCATAGAAATTCGTAGAATATCTTTGTAGTTTATCTTAAAGTTGAGTCTCTTAAATGTTCATTTTAAATTTATTGTGAGTTCTTCTAGTACACCTGAAAATTGTTGCGCACCGTTGAACTTCAGACTTTGGACAGGAAAAAAGGCGGACGTGAAAAACTCTCCAGTTGGCAGCCATCCCAGGAGCATACTCGTACCAAAAGAAAAAAGAAATAAAGCAAAACAGACCCAAAGCCAGCCGCCGCGGTGGTAAATGAGGGGAAGGTTGAATGGGCAGAGCAAAGGGCAGGCCATGCCATTCGATGCTGTTTAGGTGTTTAGTACCAGAGTTCAGGGCAGGGCGTATACGTAATATTCCACACAGACACACAGCGAGAGAAAAATCGAAAAGCCAGGAATTTTATCTAAAAACAAAGCTATTTATATTCGTTGTAGAGAATAATGACTTGGCATTTGCGTCGGCAAATGATGCGCAAACTTTTTTGGGATGGAGATCCAGCCTCTTCTGGGCCCTCCTCTGCCAGCCCATCCATCGCTCTTGTCTCGAGTTGTCAGTCATCTTATCAGCCCCCCAAAAAGGGTTTATGTGTCGCACGCGTTTTTGCCATCATGGGGGAAATGCTCAAGTCCCAGCGGGGCGACAGTCGACGGGATTGCCAGTCAGTTGTCAAGAGCCAGCCGGAATTTGTGGCCCATGCGTTTTCACACCATGTTTTTCGGGGCCTGCCTTGACATGTTTTGGGTGCGCGAATTCACGCCTCTCAAGGCTGTCCCCAGTTCTGTTGGAGCTCGACAGTTGCTGCCGTCTCTTGTTCGGATCGTTGTTGTTGCAGCCGCTCGTCTGAGTGCAGCAGAGGATAAGAGAACCGCAGCTGTTTCCTGCCTCTTCACACTTAATTGTTGGCCTTTTTGTCTAGGCTCTGGCTTTGGATAGTTAGGGCAGATGAAAGGAAGATTAAAAGAGGATTACTACAAGTATTCCAAAGGGGTTTCCACTTTGTCTGCTGTGAAATCTGGGCAACTTTAAAGCATTTACCATATTTGCAGTTTGTAAAAAAAGATTATATTAACTTTTTACCCATCCTTACTGTTTCATGTATTTTAATTCATATTAAGGGATTTATTTACATTTGTTTTTTGTTCATTCGTAGTTAGTTTGTTGTTAAATATATTTTGCACTTTAAAGAATGCAGCTGTAATTGGCAAATATTTCCATTTCCATACAGGGTGTTCTCCGCTGAATTTCGGATTAAATTTGTACCGCATTTCTTATTTAAAAGACCATTTGCATACTCGTATGGGCCTCCATTTTTGATTAAAATTACGCATGACGGGGGATACCTTCTCTCTCTCTCTCTCTTTACTATTCTACATACGAGTTTTCGTGGGCCTCTATTTCAACTAGCCGGAACGCACTTTCCTTTATTACCACGGCACCCTGTGTGCTTAGAGCAGCCATAAAGGAGGCCTGGGATAGGGAAATACTCGTATATAGATGGAGATGGAGAAATGGAGGATAGGGAGGTGGATAGAGAGATGGTGATGCACAGAGAGGGATGGAAAGAAACCAACCACAATACAGGCTACCAATTCATTTGCTAGTTCCCCAGAAACACTCAGGCAGACAGACAGAGAGACAGAAAGCCAGCATTTCTGTGTAAGATTGGAGTCGAAGAGGCAGCTTCCTAAAAGCCAAAACAGACGCAGCCAAAAATAAACACACAGCAGCCCAGAAAAGAGGGAAGAAGACCCCTAGTGACAGCCGAGGGAGGAGGGGAGGAGATGGAGCAGAGGTAGGGGAAAACAGTTAGTTTTATGAATTGCTATCTGGCCAAATGAGATGCCAAGAAGCAACACAAGAACGTATTCATTGATATCTTTATGGATGAGGTTGCCCCTTTGTGGCATTGTATTTGCCAGGGTCCTTCCTTCTGCCATTCAACCATTCGGCTGTTCACGGCTGGCTACACGCGAGGCACGTAACTGTCTGGGCCTGCCCGAGTGGGAGTGTGACCGTAGCTTCCATGCTGATGATGCCACTGCCTTTGACAATGCCCGGCTGCTGTTGCTCTTCGGATTCTGTTGCTGCCGCAAGAGGTTTTGTGGCCCACTCTTAGGGGTTTCTGGGTGTATGATTTTGTTTGTGTGTGTGTGTGTGTGTGTGTGCCCCTGTCGACTGTCGGCTTTGGTTGTCGGTTTGTTTATTTGCGAAAAAGTTTGCAGCTAAAGCAGCACTCAGAGCATGCTCTCTTTAGCTCTCTCGCCTGCTCTCAGATTTGGTTATTTTTTAGCCCGCACAGTGGTTGGATGGAAGGCGAAAACTGAAGCAGGAACAACAGTACATATACAATATAACATTGCATTGGAATTCCTTACCTTCCAACGAATACAAATTGGCAACGACTCTATTTTTACACAGCAAGAAACAAAATCATATTTAAATTAAGTATTCGGTTTATAGATACAAACATACACACATTTAAATTAATTTTCTTATAAGTTATTTGAATATTTTAATCGAAACATATTCACTCTGAATATAAAAAACATATTGTTCAGGGTAGCAGCTGTAACAGGGCAACCGCGCTGTTAGCACCCGAGGCTAACAGCCTGTTATTGCTGCTGGGCACCGCGCTCAGTTAACAGCTCAGCCTGTTACATAGCCCTCTGCCTCGCTCTCGGTTTGTTCAGCTGTAACAGCTGTAACAGGGCCCATGCTAACACCTTGTTATTGCTGCTAGATACCGCGCTCATTTAACAGTCAGTTAACAGTCGCCCTCTGCCTCGCTCTCGGTTTGTTCAGGGTAACAGCTGTAACAGGGCCCATGCTAACAGCTTGTTATTGCTGCTGGGCACCGCGCTCAGTTAACAGCCTGTTACATCTACCTCTGCCTCGCTCTCGTTCTCTCGGCTCTGGGCGCTTTTACGATCCGTTACGATCACCGTTTTCTTAGCAGGTAAGTTAGAATCAATTTCAATTCCACCCCCGCTCCAAGCTGCCGCGTCATGCCGTCGTGCCTGATAACCACTACACCCTGCCGTTTTCATTTGAACACATCTTTCGATTCGTCGCTGGATACCAGCTGCTCCGATCCGCCCACCAACAAACAAATATGAAATACACTTATTTTAATCATGAAATATATTTAAATCAAAGATATACATAGTAATTACAAAGTGTCTCTAAGATTTCCACTCCCATTGAATATTTCACACCTTTTTTCGATAAGCTCTGCTCACTGTCAGCACTGTGAGAGAGAGAGCTTCGCTCTCTCTCGGGCACGCTCTCTCTCTCTCTCGCCTGGTTTTGTGTGTCGTCGACTGCCGGGAAGCAATTGTTGAGCTCGGAGTTGCGGCTGCTGCTGCTCCTGCTCAGCTCCTGCAGGATGGCAGGCGCTGGGGGTCCTGGCCACTCTTAGTGTTGAAGCGTCGCTGGCCTTTGTCAGTCGTGCCTGAGCTTGTGCCAGAGACAGTCAGTGAGTCAGTCAGCGAGTCTGTGAGCGAGTCTGGTTTCCGTTTCCGTTGGAAGTCCCTGGCTGGTAATCTGTGGTTGTGCACCTTTTTCTAACTGTTTTTATAGACATTCAAAATATTGAAAGTAAATTTGGAAATATCCACACCATATTTTTCTAACAACTTTATGCGAAAAGGTTTCTACTCGTGAACGTTACAGTGCAAATTGCCCAATAAATAAACAAAAAATACACAAAAAATACAAAAGTATAGAAATACAAACAACAAGTAAAGCTTAATAAGTTGTTTCCCCTGTGTGTGTGAGAGTGCGACTGCGAGTGAGTGTGAGTGTGAGTCTGAGTGCGCGCTTGTGTGAGCGATTGATTAAACAAAAGGCATTTGGTAACCTAGGCCAACTGGAATTATAGAGACCACCCCACCAATACAAGTGACTTAAAATCAAATCAAATATAATGGGCTGCAACACCAGCCAGGAGCTGAAGACGAAGGATGGCGCCGCCATCGACGCGGTCAGCAACGGGGAGCCGGAGCCGAGTGCTCCGCAAATGGAGAGCGAAGGTCTTCAGTCCTCCGCAAAGTCCTCAAACAATCATACAAATCACGCCAAATCAAATTCAATTACCTCCAATGGCGATGCCAAGGCGCCGAACGTCGGCGGCGGCGGTGGAGGAGGCGCCTCATCCGAAGCAACAAATGGCATTGATCGTCCCTTCGATAAGGCGGCAATCACGGAACTCGACGACGACGAGGACGAAGGTAAGGCTGGGGCGCTTTCAATTTCGCTTCCTTCACTAATCCTCAATACGCAATACATTCATAACTAAACCTATTCAACATTCTCTCTGTGTGTGTGCTTGTGTGCTGTGTGTGTGAGCATTGAACGAAATCCCTTGTTCCGGGGATTCATTATTTTTTATTAGATCAACATGCTGTGAGCACATCTCTATCACAGTTTGCCGCCCCCTGCTTAATGGTGTCGCAAATATAAATTGTTCCACTATACACGCATATAAAAAGCATACACGTATACGTATGTGTATGCTGTATACTGTATACACTGCACTCCATTACACTCCACTACATACGCCAGAATTTGATGTGCCAATGGCAAATTTGTGTGAGATTCTTAACTTAGTTAAGTAGCAGCCACGTTGATGGGCCCACGTTTTTGGCTTGAGGCGAGGCTCGGCCAAAGGCCAGGATCCAAGATTCTCCTAATGCACATTATCGCAGTTCATGTTCCCGTTTATGTTATCTAATAATCGTGGCCCGAATATAATTTTATGGCTGGCGATATACCCAACATCATAATACATATTCCATAGCATACTTTTCTGGGCGCCATTCGAGATTATGGCTGTGCATGGCTGTGAAGGAAAGAAGCTTTTAATGTGGTCAGCGAGGAAAGAACAGAGAGAATAAGGTGTAGTATAATATAATAAAATGAGCATACGTTAACATAAGTGGATCTTGTTTAGCAGACACCCAATTGGGAATTCTATGGGTGTAATTTAATTTACTTTAATTTATGGCAATCCTTGTGGATATTCCTTGAGAGAACTAAAACCATTTCAAATTTATTCGTTTACTTAGTTAAAAATAACCCAGAATAAATTCAAAAACTTGTTTCTCGCTTCAGAAGAGTGAAAAGTTCTGTTAGTGCCATTTGCAAATCTCGAAACGAGGGAGACTGAACCGCAAACAATTTTCTTTTTTCTTTTTCATAAGTTTTTTGCGGTTTATTTGCTTTTTGCTGATATAATGAAAATATGAAAAAGCGCACAGCGTTCCCAGAGAATGACTCATAAATTACCGCAACGCGTTTTCCCCTGCGGCAGGTGCAGTGCTCGCGGCGGTGGCGGAGAGGTTTGTTTGGTTGCCATTTCCACACCGCTAACCACCCATGCCCCTGCCCCTGCCCCTACCCCTGCCCCTGCCCAGTTCCCCTGGGCGGGGTGGTGGTGCTGATAAATTGTTTAGCGACACTTTATCAACGCTGGTCCGGGTTGGGTTTTATTGGGGAAAACGTACAAACTTCCGCCCCGTTAATGCCACAAATTATGATTATTGCTTACCAATTTTCCTGCTGTTGCTCCAGAGTTCCTTGTGAGTGTTTTTCTTGGTACTGATGTGGCTTTTAATATGCCAAAATTACATTTTGTCTCCATACCTTCGTATATTTTAATGGCATCCGAAGAAACGATTTCCTTTTGCTGCTGAGAATTTTCATGGTTCTCAATTACGGGCTTCCTCGGCTAATTAGTACTTGATGAATGAATGCCTTTGATGTGGCTTAGTTCGAAGCAATCTCAAGGAGGATTCCAAGGAAAATAATGTACGCAAATTTGCGATACATTTCTGTGGGTTTCTCCTGCTGTTGCTGCTGAAGTTCTAAAACTTCTTGCGAATTTTCCATTTCTTGAGTGGTTTTCTGTAAATATTTGCCAGACATTCCCAGTCCTCTGTGTCCTTGGGATTGACCTTACTATAAGTACTAAGCTTTCGCAACATTTCTCTTTCTGTATCTGTCTCTACAACTTCTTGATATTCCGCCGCAGAGGCATAAAAAAGAGCAGCAGGAGAACACTCAAAGCATAAAAACGAACCAAAGAAAATCGGGGCGGAACCCAAATCAACCATAAAACAGCCTCCGAATTTTGGGCAAACAAAAAATGTATTTCATATTACAAACACGTAGACTGCATTCCACACTTACCCTCCCCAATCCGCGCCTCTCCTCGACGTTTTACGAGCTTCCTTTTAGCTGCAACTGAAAATAAATTGAAAACATAAATCCGCAAATGGCCGAGCCAGCGCTGCCGAGTTTGCTCAACTCGGATTTTTTGTGGCCTGTCAACTAATTAGGAAATGCTGATGACGATGTTAATTCCCTATCTTTATGGACCCGCCGACGACGGGGCCACGCCCAGACGCAATTACCTGGCAATTGAGGATAGGCCCGGCAGGATACGCGTATAAATTGCGAATAAAGATGTCAGCTCATGCGTGGCCTACGCCCCAATAAACGGGGGAGATGGGCTAGGTCCTGTCAGGACATGCTAAGCTCTACAAAGCCGCTTTCAGCCGCCTCAGCCTAATGTAAAATGCAAATAAGTCCCAGCCAGTGTTTGTGTTCCGCCCGGGCCATTGTTGTTGCTTCTCTAGACAGGCAATTAAACCAAACAGCCAGCCGTACTCATGGTCGTGTGAATGAGAGGCAATTGAGACTAAGAGATGCTCTGCAGGGAACGATTTACGATCTTAAGTGTAAAGTCGTTGTTCATTTGGGTAAATGGTAGGTGCCTTTAACCAAGATTACTGCATATCATAATAATGTCCTTAGTCAGTTATCAGTTGTACTAAATTCCTAGCCATATGCTATACGGTTTGCTATAGCTTCTCTCCCATTCAAGCTCCCCATTTGCAGCAGCTCAAAAAGATTGTCGCCCAACGGGGCGTATGGTGAATATTTGCATAATTTTAATTAATTTTTTGCCTATTCTGGAGCCAAGTCTAAAACGTTTTCAATCAGAAAATGGAAATTTATACTAGGTGTGGCTCTCTGCGATGAATCCACAACTTGTTTGCTGTGCGGAATGTCTTGCTAATGTTGAACTAATTGAGAGTAAATACGGTGTTCTACTCGCCGCCGACAGGAGTCAATTTGATTTATTGAACAAATGATTTCCACCTGATATAGGCACACTGTTTGCTTTCGTTCTTCTGAGGGTGTGGTCGGTCAGGGCGTATTTGTTGCGTCGTGTTGTGCCACTGTCCGTGTTGATGATGTGCGTGGCTCTTGTCAGTGTAATTAGCGCAATTCCCGCGCTGAGGTGTGCCTCCGTTGAGTTGATGAGCTGTTTGTTCAGAATATGCGGGTACGATCAAGGATGGTTAGATGACAAAGCAATAGAACGGAAAATCCATGGCAATAAAGTATTTTCACACCAATATATAAACATACATATATATGTACATCCATACATACGTAGAAGGAAGGGACATTAAATTGAACAAGTCAAAATCATTAAAATTCAAATTTAGCAGAACGTTCACAGCCCATTTGGTGCGCACAGGAAGCTATATCAATAACACGTATACGCCACGTTGGTCCCAACGCATTAATATCAATTTTCGGCAGAGAAGAGGATTGGTCTGGCCTAAAAATACTTCTCTTTTGGCAATGGCCTTGCCCACAAATATGAACAGTCCAAGGGAGAGAGGTGTGGCATTTATACACGAACTAAATGCATAAAAAATTGGACACTCGGGTGGCATTAAAGTGCCGGCCAAGCGCCACAGATGCGTGCCCGAATGTTATTTAATATTTTTGTCCGACTACAGACTAAAGAATGTCGGCGCCATGGCTGACATTATGCATACCACTGTTCGTGAGGGGGTTGGAGCAGGGGCAGGGGCCATTAATGGCATATCTGTATGTGTTTGTGGGCGTCCGTGCTCGTCCGCCTTAATGTCTGTGTGGACGCTCTGATAAAATGCCTTTTAAAACAGACGCGCAAAGCATTTCCTAAGCTCTGCAATTTGCGTCGCCCCACCAAAAGAAATGATAAATTGAGATTTTTCTGGGACTCCACGAAGGCGGATGGGACTCCATCCTATTCGAAACCGAAGCTCCGAAGCTTTGGGTTCAGGTTGACTCGTTATTACTCGTATTGTCATTGCTCTGTATTTCCGCAACGACTGTTGATGCTGCCTTTGGGTTTTCCGTGAGGCTTGCTGTCTGTGTGTTCCCCGAATGGATTTCGCTTATTGGGATGAAAAGGATTTGCGGATTAATGGCACTCGTATTTCGTATTTCTTTTACTTGTCCTTGGACTCGCCTTGGCTGGCTTGTCCTTGTATTCATTTCTCTACGTATTCTTTGTTTTCTTTTTCTATTTCTTAAACAAATTTCTAGTAAACTTTTACTCGTTCTGGTCTTTGGGTTTCCTACTTTTCACACTTTCTCTTTAGAACTTTTGCCACCGCAGCTAAGGATTAAAAGTGGGACTTGCCTTTTTTTTTGGGAGCAATATCTCATAGGTTTATCGTAATGGTTTACCCTAGAGTATATTTCATTTCCAGCAGAGCGAAATTCCATAGATTTCCTTGGCCAGAAGAACCTCCTGAATTTGGTTACGCCGGCTCTGGGGATTCGCTTATAAATTTATTATAGAGCAATTGATATGCCTCGCATTATTTATGATGCCTATCAGTACAGTCTGACACATCTCCGAGCTCTCTTTTGTCTGGCATTTGTCACTTGACGCAAATATATGCGCATACAATTTGTATTCATACAGATACGAGCATATCTGGCATATCCTGGACGGAGCATACAGGCGAAGGGAATTCGTTTGGGCTGTGAATAATTAGCTGCGATTATGCCGCATCGGTTTAACAATAGTATTCCGTGCAAATTAAATATTTATAAGCAAATTCGTTTGGGAAATAAATAAACGTCAGTAAATATAATTTCGTATGTAGGTACAACATAATACTCCGTCATTAGGGAGCCCCAGTAAATTGATAAGTTTTTGATTACGTACAAACCACCCGATTGATTGCTTTGGCCTTTGCCCTGTTCTTGATTTCAGTTTCAATTTGGGCCAAGGTTTCCCCAAAATAGGTTCGAATTTCTTATTAATAACTGTCTCGGGAACACAAAAAAAAACTAGTTTGAACCCCAAGGAAGAGTTCGAGCATAAATAACCCGAACAACAATTTCAGGCACGCAGCAGACAGTGAAGAGCTCTCCAAATTGTAAATGTCTTTTGTGTCTGCCCTACTTATGTGGCGCACGGCGTCCTAATCAAGAGCACACAACATAAAGGCTAATTGCACAAAGCCAATGCCTCATCCTACAGCCAACGACCCAATAAAATGGCCCAGAGCAGCCGAACTGGCGACTAATGAAGTGCCATCCATTGTTATGCTCAAAGATGATAATGGATATTACACATACACATATGTACTCGTATATATATATATCAGGGAATACAAAATTTAATTAAAAACTGTGTGCTCTGTACTTAACAACGTTGGGGCAAGTGTGGCGAGCGGTAATTGGGGGTAGCATATTACGTATACGTATACGTCATGTTTGAACAGTATTGGCAGCTGAGCTGTTGCTTCCGCTGCCGCTGCCGCTCCGTACACAACAGGAAGACGGAACAAAACACAAAAAAAAACCAAGTAAAAACACCGAGCCACTCTCCCACATCTCCTCCATCAAGTTTTCTTGACAAACAAAGCGGAAATTGATTGTATTACGAGCAGCAGCGGTATAAACAACAAGCCCAGCGACAGTCGCTGCCCCATGCCCCATTCCCCATGCCCCATAAAGGTTCAATCGAGCATATAACACCAATACAGCGGGAATGTTATGTTTTGCGACACCCGAACAATAAACTTGGCGCCGCTTTAACCCTCTTTCGTAGTATTTTAACATTCCTTGTAGGCCTTTGAGAGAGGGGTGTCTGCGTTGGGTCCACTTTCTGCCTGGCTTCATTCGGAGAAACAAAAGTTATATCATCAACTGCGATCATGAACTTCCCTTTGGACTTTTCAAGCAGCGACTGGAATATCCTAGGAATAACTTCTGATACCCTGAGGGGGCTGATAAGTAGAGCTTCCTGATGGGCCTAAAATTCAAGATTATTTCATACCATCATCAACTTTTTTTCTCTCTTTCTCTTTCTCCTTCTTAATCTATCTCTCTCACATAAACTTATGTTTTCCTGTAGGGTAGCAAAAGGTCGAATATCGCCACCGCTTCCTTTTCCGGCTTTGTGTTTGGTCTTCAAGCCTTTCCATTTTGGCTTCTTTTCATTGTGCATACCATATTCCGTATGCAATTACGTTGATTATGTTTTTTTTATATGGAAAATTCTACTATAATTGTGCGCCCAAAAGAAGGCGATGCCAACAACTTTCCTTCTGTTCTTTTTTGAGGCTGATTAAAAGTTTTGGGGGAAACAAGTTGGGGCAGGCCAGGCCGGGCCGACGTCTGTCTATGCGATGTCTAACTTTCAGCAGACTTTACTTTGTCCTTTGTGTGTGTGAGTGTGCGTCTGTGAGTGTATACTTGGGCCGTGTCATTGGCAGCTTGGCTCAAAATGCTTTTATGTTTTTGACTGGCGGCTAGAACAGGACAGGGAAATGGATATGGCTGGAGCCCAAGCTGATTTCATAATGAAATTTCTAAAGCCTGGCCGCAGGCAAACTTATACATAATCATATAATCGATACTGTTTCGAAATTTATTGGACAAGACGATGGGAAAACTTGTTTGCAGGCTAGAGTGGCAAATGAATGGAGAAACTATAAAAGTTTAACTCCCATTTTTGTGGGGCCAGAAAAGGCAGAACTAAAAGAGGTTTAGGCGAATACACTCTTTCCCAATTTACATACTTGTTTTCCCTTTAGTCCACGGGAGTTTGGAACATTTTTGGATCAAGGAAATATCCCGCGCATGCCTTCCCTTTTCGAAACCATTTTCTGAGACAATAGGAATTTCATAATTCATTATTCAGTTAGCAAATCCACTTGTCAGGTACTCAAACTTTTCTTGGATACTTGGCTCGGTCTCAACTTTGGAAACTCCACTTCAGGATTTCTTTATTACATAACTTCCCCAGGAGCCGAGGAGAGCACTTCACTTCCCAGACACTCATAAGCCAAATGGCAGACTTGACTTCCGATTTCATTCCTCCATTGTGCCTTTGCCGCACTATTTGTAGCCCCTCTCGACGGGGAAACTTTTCGCGCTCCCCAAGGACTCGCACTTTATTGCTATTTATATGATTAAAAAGTTTTGTGTGCGGGAAATTAGCTGAAAATTTATGATATTGCCGGAGTGCTGATGGGGTGGAAGAGTGGGCGAGGGTGGGGGGACTGCGTGTTTGGAGAAAATTGAGTGGTATAAGCAAATATTGCGTATACGCCGGATATTCATTTCTAACATTTATGATTGCGTGTGTCTTGTCAATGTGACTGTGAATGTGCATCTGTTCCCTGACTTTCACTCTGCTTCAATACACATTTAATTCACCTACTTCATTAAGCAATTCCAACTCGCCCTCACTCTTTCGCTCTCTGAATGCATACGACTCACATAAGCCAAAATATATATTGAAAGATAATAAATTTCCATATTATTGATGGTCTTTTTAATGGTTTCTCTTCTGTATTTATCTCTACTCACACATAAATTTGATAAATGATTGCAAAAACTATTAATAAACGAAACCCGAACCCGAACCTGAACCTGAACCTGAACCTGAACCGACGCAGAACCGGAGTTGGAGATACACATACCACATCACCACCATCACCATGGCAGCCAGAAATTCCGTCGAAATCCGTTGAAAAATTTGGATCTCGATTTTAAATTCGATGTTAATTCGTTTTAGCCAACAACCAGTCCGTCAACCGGTGTGTGTGAATTAGCCAAAGATTATCGCTGTTGTGGCTAGAGCTTTTCCGGCGATAGCAGCAACCAAGTGAAAGTCTATCCAATATTTGTCTTAGCTAGCGAGCACGTCCTGTTTCATATGGTTTACATACGTACATACATACATATGTAGATATGTAGATATGTATCTGTGTGTTAGTTGCTGTTATTACTGTTCTCGATGTGTTGCAGTTGTGATGTTAATACTAACCAAAAGTGTTGAACTCTTTGTTAAAGTAGCCAACGTATAGGATCTTTGCACGTTTTGTACACCTTTTCCTTAGCTTTTCTAACTCTGAACTACATACAAACATACATACATACCTATATCAAATTACAATATAATTAATTGGCATGTTTTCTGTCCTATAAATAATTACCGAACGGGCTGTAAAAGCTCTTTTTGAAATTCAAAATTTAACTTCTAGCTGGCAACACTTTTCCGAAGCGAGAAAGCTCCCGTGAAAGCTTTCGCTCTCTCACCTACTCTCTTCCATAACTAACCAAAGCTTGCCTTGCTATTCCTTCCTATGTACCGTATCGTATCGTATCTATAAAATCCCTTTGTTACACAACTATTAACCGTTATTTGTGTGTTCAGTGTGTGTGTTCCGATGAGCTGCTAACCGTTATGTTGTCAACTGATTTGCATATGATTTATTTATTTACAGGTAATTATTGGCATTTAACATTTTACCAAAATCAACCATCAATTTCAAAAAACAACAACAGGTATTTATAGCATCGATTTTTGCATTCAAATAAATACTGGGAATTTTCTGTCAAAGCTCTCCCAAGCTTAAGAGGATTTATATCTGGGGAAAAGCTGTTCAGAACTTCACTCAAAGTGTTCCACGTAAATTCCCACTCGTACCTTCGAGGAGACCTACTTTCGGCCGGGTTTCCTCAACGTTTCTCAGTCAATGGCAGTTAACATTGGCCCGAAGAGTGCTAACAGAGCCACACGATATACGTTTTTAACCAAATTCACAGGCTCAAACGAGGCCAGTTTCACAAATCCAGCGAAGCGTTCGGTTCAATAGGTTCCCTTCGGAAAGCAAGCCCCATAACTCCCAGAAAAGGAAAGTGCGCGCCATTGAGAATATTTGAAATATAGTGAAGTAAAGCGAGCCAATAGTTTGCCCGAGTTTTCTGCTGAGCATTCTCAAAGGAGAGCAAAAGGTAATTCTTTCTTTGGACTTTGGGCTTGGGGATATTAAATATATATAATTGTTTAAATCGACTACTAAGTGAGATGGAATTTTGAATTTATCTGTCGCTTCACTGCGACTGGGATGTCCGTTGTCCCGGTTTACGATTCGCAGGTGTGTTGCCAGGGCCATCAAAATCTGGGACATATTTCGATAGTGCTCGTAAAAGAAGTATTTCCCCGCATCCAGTGGGGGCGGGACACATCTTAGTTGCTGACTCTTGCTGACGTCCATACCAGTACTTCCTCCGTGCCCATGAATAAATAAGACTTTTGTGTGCTCCGTCGTCACACTCCCCCTCCCCATCCGTCGGCCCCTAGTTTGAACATAAAAATAACATCAAATCTGCTCGGGATTTGCCATTTTATTTTTTTTTCCTCTTCCGTTCTGTAGTTTGTTTTGAAGTGTCATTCTCGTAGGCTGGCAGGAGGCGGAGGCGCAGGAGGAGGACTGGTAACGACTTAGTTTGATATTGATTCGGTATTTTTATCTTTATCACAGCCATTTGCATCTAATCAGCTTAAAATTGATGCCGCAACACTGGCATATTTGATTTTATTATAATGTACTCTACATACATATTCCCCTACACATCTACATAGAACGGCAATTAAAAGTTTCCACATTCCATGTTTACTTCGATTTTTTTCACTACACAACTCGGACTCGTACTCTGAGCTTCATCGCTCGCTCTCTTTCTGGGGCTTTGAATCTTCATGATTAAGTGTTGACAGTAGGATGGGGCTTTTTGTTGGATTTTCGCTTCGTTTTTTTTTTCGGAGCCGTTGAGTTTTTTTTCTTTTTTCTGTGAAGCATCCAATTTAATTAAGTGGCATCAAGTAGGCGTCGGGGTCAGAGCCGGAAGGCTCAAGCGATGGGCAAATGGCAGTGAGAGGGAAAAGAACAGAAGAGATTGGCTTTTCCTTTTGTTCTTTGATGGGAAAATATGGGTGGAAGGCTGTCCCAGCCCGATATTAGTCAACAAACTCCTCAAAAAATAGCCATTGGTGCAGAGTACTGCTTGCAGTGCCCACTGCTTGTTTGTTCAACCGCATAACCGTTCTTTCGCCCCTCTGGCCCCCCGCTTCGTACATGCAGTTCTCTCGCGCTCTAACTATCGTTCGCTCTCGGCTTAGCTACAGCCCAAGCGAGCTGCTACAGCGCTCTCTTTCTCTGGGCACGAACCATTCGGTGCGCTTGCTTGGTCGTTGCTCAGTCTCTAGCTGATCTTCGTAGCCCACATCGTTGTCCATCGTTCGTTCCCACACATAGCAACATACACACTTTCGCTTTCGTCTATCAATAAACTGCAATATACATTTGTACATACATACGTCGGTCTCAATCTAACCATAAATTGTGCCTCTTATTTAAAACATCTCGACTTTTTATTCAACAGCTGGTGCAAAAGCTTATTAGCTTTAATGGTTTCGGGAACTTCTGTTATAAAGAAATTCCAAAAAAACTTGTCATTAAAAAGTTTTCTATTCAAAAGTTTTTAAAAATAGTCAACTTTTTCTCTAGCTAATATATCGAAATGAGCAAAGTTCTTCTCCTTCTCCTTCACCTTTTTTTTTTGTTATAAAATTCCTTAATTTGTATATTTTTTCTGTGGCTTCACCAACGCTTCGACTTGACACCGAAAATAATGAAAAAATGCACTCTTCATGTGCTAGAACCGCCAAAGCATTTGAGTCTCTTTTGTGCACAAGCTGTCTAAAATATTTGCGAGGAATGGAATTTAATTAACGGCCCACCCTGTCCCCCACCCTACTCCTCCGAAAAAATTTGTATCAAAGCACTGGCGACAAAGCAGAAATTAAATATTCAATTTCAGACCCGTGGCATGGTACAAAATATTCTGTGTTAAAGTTTGATATCCCCCGAGCACTTCCCGCTGAGTGCAAACAAACATGCCACATGCAACACGAGTCATGAGCCACGAGGCGAAACAAAACTAAACTAAACAAGAGAGCGGAGGAGAGCGGAGGAGAGCGGAGGAGAACCAGGACCGGGATCGAGAACAGAACCGGGAGGAGGAGCGGAACTAAGGACTCTGCGAATGACACATGACCTACAACGTTCTGTTATTTCGTCTGCCGTTTTTTGGCTCGTTTTTTATTGTTTGATGAAATATTTGTATGACTGGCTTTACGTGAGTTTCAGAGCTTCCAAGCGCCTCCAAGGGGCGGGGGCAATCGGCCTGACACTGGAGGATTTGTCTTGCCTTGTTTTCACTTCCACTTCCACTACCACTTCCAGTCCCACTTCCCGCCGGCCAATCAATCACTGGCGAGCTCCGCTTAGCGCATAATTCGAAAGAATAAATAAACGAGGGGGAAAATATTCGGCAGAGCCATGCAAATCCAGACACGCCAAGACCTCTTCCGAAATCACATTCAGAGGAGCCGAAGGAAAATTAAATAAATGTGATGGATGGCCATACATGAACAGGAAAACAATAATATGTAGGAAACAGTTCCCGAGAGCCGAAGATTAACATACCCTTTCAGGTGGATCGATGTTCAGTTTCGAAAGTAAACAAGTTTATTTCTAAGAGAATTGACCCTGTTCTCCCTCTGGCTTTAAGGAACTCTCTCTAATGTCATGTTAGAAGTCACTGGCTTCACTGGCTTGCCATCAATATTAATGGATTTCTTCAAGCTTCGCTGGCACTTCTACTTCAATCATGAGTTGGCAACATAGTCGTAATAAGCTGGAGTGCCTTCGCAACTCCTGCCTTTTTTGTGGTGTCTTATCTTACCACATGACTGCCCAATATGCCTTCAATGATGTTACCGAAAACAACGTAAACGTGTATAAAATTCCCTGTCACAATTGTGTTATCCTTGCAGCTTTACACAACTTTAATTTGTTATAATCCTCAGGGCTTGGGGCAGCCCACAAAGCCAAAGCTGAGTCTGAAGCATTCGAGAATACAAATATACAAACACCCACATGCTGAAAGATACACATATGTACATACGGAGATATCAATTTCACAAAAGAAATCATTCAGGCGCATAACAACAAAACAGAGCGGAGAATGGGGCCCATCATGAATGTCCTGGCAGCATTTCATATTATGTACGAGTACGAGCCTGCTCCTCCCCCACGCCTCTCCCTCTCTCTCTCTGGGATCCTCTCCTTCGGTTTACACAAATGTCAAGTGACACACAAGCCCTCCAGCTTGCCCCTGTCCCGCCTATAAATACAGTCGTATTTGTATATTGGATATATCCTAACAAATTGGAAACGTGTGGTGCTCTGAGCTTGACTTTTGTGCTGTGCATTCGGTATGCTATAATTCAATTCCAGATACACTATGACAACAGAAAGGGGGACATGTGTACGTATGTGCGTATCTGTGTGACATATCATGCCTCACTTGCTCTCTGTGGCCGCAAATGATTTTCAAGTCTGTCAAATTATGCTGCAAAAGTTTTCTTGATGTGACAGATTCGCTACGACATTCTGTGCCTCTACCTCATGCCTCCCGCCGCTCCTCAGCTCTTCCTCTGGCCTTCCATGCCGTGCCGCATAATTAATGCCAATGACAAACAGTTACTGCCTTCCAGCCGCTGTTTGTTCTTCAATCGGGCCGTGAAATTGTGCCACTCCATGAACGGTTGCTCATACGCCGTGTTGCTCGGTCAGCTTTCAAGGAAATTCTCCGACGAGTGCCTGTTTCTGCGTTGCTGTTGACTTTGCATCTCGAATGGTTAACGGCAAGTCCCTGGCTTTTATGTACTAGCACAAATTTGCAGCTTCATAGTGGGGTTGGGAAAATCTAGCCTACAACAGATTTGACAGAAAGAACACGATAACCTTTTTCCTTCAAACAATCGGTGCTCTAGTAGTAAAGTTCAAATCTATTTTGATCTGGATTTTACCATTTACCCAATAGCCATCTCCCTGCCTTGTGGCCAAGCGGGGTATCTATTAATAAAGCAGACAAAGGCCTCCTGCTGGGGCTGGGGCTGGACCTGCCCCACTTGCCACTGCCTCCAGTCCCCTCTGGCTAAGTGGCCCGCAATTTAGTGCCGCACTTTTGACAGCACGCATCGGCACTGGCAGTGGCACTGGCACTGGCCATTTGTCTGGCCCTGCGACACCGTATTCAATTAAATATTGAAAGACATGGCCAATAAATTACCCAACACCAACACGAACACGAACGCCAAATGGAATACCAAACCAGAGTCAGAACCAGAACCAGAGCCAGAGCCAAAGCCAGAGACTGTCCCGGTTAGGTCAGAGCGGACCAGTCCTGAGCCTGTCCGGGGGCAAGGTGAATTATTCAGGGCTTGCTCATAAATATAACCCACATTAGGGCCAAATCGCTATAGATCTACAAATTGCCTAAATATTTAATAGCAATGGGGCAGCCGGCAGCCGAACAAGAACTTTTAACCAGCGCCCGGAAGAGCGTCGGGGGATAGTCATCAGTATTGGGTAGCTGAAAAGATTTATACGCCCCGTTGACAGGGCCCAAACGCACGTGTCCTGGCACTGGTTTGGCATCGGCTTGGGCCTGGGTTTCGGGCTGCAGCTTCCATTCAAGGGGTTGGCACAAAGGAAATCACTTTTTTTGTTTGGCCACATCATAATTCATTTGTTTCGGTTTCGGTGATGAAGGCGGAAAATGTAATTTCCCAAATTCAAGCCCGGCCATTGTCTGGGAAATTCAAATCGCTTTCTGCCGCTGCGCTGCCGTTGGCTGCCTTCCGATTCGCAGTCAATAAAATCAAATTTATTTCAGTTAGGGATTTTCGGTCATTAAGCGGAATTTGTATTCCTTGAGTTTTCCTGTTTTGAGCTTCGGCTGTGCTCCATTAATCCGCTCAGCCAGGAAATTGAAAGAGGCGAGGCGAAGGCATCTCTAAATGTGGAATGTGATCCAAATTTCTCTGCCGTGGGATGAGTGGGCGGATGTAAGGGGGATTTCGTAATGCATTAAGTGACAGGAAAGCAAGCTTTAACCTTTAACTGGTCGCTTGGCTCATCAATTATTCCACAGTCCTTTGTATCTGTGCGAAACCCATTTCCCAGCAGCCAATCATCTTGGCAGATATCATCGCATACCCGTGGCAACCTTGTGTCCCGGCCCGATAATCTGCCAAAGGACATTCATACCCAGATGCTCATATTTTCCTTGAGACAGTCTGTCAGTCAGTTGACTCTGAGTCAATACTTTTGACTTTTCCTTTGGGGAAGTTGGCTGCAGCCAGCCGCCAGTCGCCAGCAACAAAACAAACAAGACAGCCAGCGAGCTAATGTATTGGCAAAGTTCAAAGTATGCAAAGTCGGTGGCAAGCAGCAAAGTTGCTGCCACAGTAACGAACTGACAGCAACCTCGTTATGGCCAACCAAGAGGCCACTTCGCCTCCTCACTCCCGCTAAAAAGCAAGGAGTCTCCGTCGTAAGCCGTTCTTGGGACATTGCTTTAGCTGCCATTTGATACAGTTAGTTGGGACCCCTGCCACCCCCCGCCCCCCGCCCCCGGTCCAGCACAATCCGTCGGTTACTCAATACATGGGTATGGTCTGGTCTGGTCTGGTCTGGTCTGTCTCCGTTCTTTAGTCCTTTAGTCCTTCAGTACGTCAGTCCGCCAGTGGAGCATGTATTTCCTGCCTTTCTGCGCTGCAGCGCAGAATTTCCGTTTCAATGCACTCTGATTGAAAGTCTTACGTGGTGCTCTGTGTCTGTGTGTGTGTGTGTGTGTGTTTTGGTGGGTCTGTGTGCTGCCTGAAGGACCTCCCCGTCCGGGACCCACTCGACTGTGTAGTACTTTTTGCAATTTTAATGTGCAATGACGTAGATGCAGGCGCTGATAATGTCGTAACGCCCCCATTTTCGATAAGGCGTCAAACTCGAATAAATTCAAGGGGAAAACGCTGCTTTGGAATGCCACGAAGGGAACCATACCCTGTGATAGATAGCTGCCTGGAGATAAAAACTAGTATAGATATTAATATTCAAACTGAAGCATATACATATGTATGTGTGTACATAAGTAGCACACAATATTCCAACAATTTATGCACTTATGCTTCCGTTAGCAACACTATTCAATGCAGTAGAGAAGGGGCCCTTCAGCTGTGAAGAGTATAAAGTGTGTCATGCCCCATAGAGGAAGCCTTTGTTGCATGTTGTGTGTGTGTGTGTGTGTGTGTGCTCTGCTGACAATGCAACTGTCCACGAACTCTTCAATCAGCACAATGCAGGCCAAAGAGCCGAGCCTTCTGATGCTTTTGGCCTTTGTTAATCAGTTGCCTCAAGAGCTTTTGGCCTCCCCCATCGAGGGCGGAAGTGAGACCATGGGCGTTGTCTGTGACCCAAGATCTGCACCGTTCCGTTAAGTTCCATTCAGTTCCGTTCAGTCCTGTTCCGTCATCAAGTATCTAATTAAATTGAGCGTTCTACTTGGACGTTATCAAACGAATCTCACTTTCGAGGGGGGGAGAAACCAAGGCTGAAACGGTTTCCGTGGAATTGCTTTCTCTTTAATTGGATTGGGATTGCTGTCGTGTTTGTCCAGGACGGTGAGCGCAAGGAGCGCAAGGAGCGCATGGAGCGACGACCAAGGTCCTGCAAATACGAGCATTTGCCACCTTCTCTTGGATTTGCGCTCTCATTTATTTGCTTTACGGCATGTTTGTGCTCATAACTGTAAATCCGTTTTTATTATCCGCCCTTAAATCGTGGAGTCGGGCAGCAGAGCTCCAGGCCAAAAGGGTCGCAAGTCCTTTTTGGCCACATTTTTCGTTCCTCTCGTTGCCTCGTTGCCCCGTTCCCGCGCTCTTCGTTACCCCCTTTGGAAATTGTTGAGGCTACAAATTTGACGCTCACTCTGTCCGTATCTCGCTCTGCATGCCGCACAGTCCATCCGGACTCTGTCTCCCCTTGCTCCACTTGGCTTGTGCTATTTGTGTGCCGTGGCTCTAGCCTTGGCTTGTTTGACTCTTGCCACACAAACTATTGTGGGCCAAAAAATAACCAGCATTCCATGTAAATATGAATTGGGTGAAGATTCTGCGGGAAGGCATAAATAGCTGGCAAAGACCCTTGATTTACGGCTACGCTTAGGGAATGGGGAATCTCATTCAATTGGATGGTATTTGCCAAGGAATTCGTTTGTTGAGTCACTCATTTGCCTGGCTTCTCCTACGAGTATGTGAAATTCCGACTGCATTAAATTTAACATCTTTAATCTGGGGTAATTTTCCAATCCGCTGTTCCATTTCATCGGATACCTCCCTCTAACATCTTCGAGTATTCGGCATAAATTTGTGGTGTGCCTTGGTGTTTATAATGAAAATGGCTGCAGGCTGCAGTTTCCCCATCAACCAGCACGAGTCCCTTTTGGGCGAGGCACCGAGGCAAAACACCTGCTCGGAGGACTGTAATTGATTTTAATATTTAATTGCGACAACATTGAAATGCAAACAAGCTAAAAGTATTTCGAGCATAAAATCAATTTGCCCAAACTGCATGAGGCACTGGCATACATTCCTCATTCCTCCTTCTCGCCCCATGGTGTCTGATATCTTTAGAGTGTCTGAAAAATATTTACCAGGGATATGTCTTCAACTAGATGATTGGCTTTCCACAGAGCACAGAGTGTATTTACTCAGTGGGGTGGGGAGTTTTCAATTAGTTGCCTCTTACATCGATATTGGCTGGCTTTCGTTTACTCTTTCGCTTGAAATGCTGCGAAAATTGTTCTAAAATTGACTTTTCGCATATATTTTCGTTGCGTTGGCAAACTCTGGCTGTTGTCAGTGGGCAAACACATTGAGTGACAAAACATTTTTGGTAAGCTGCTTTTGCGCTGAGCTCCGCTTTCCACCCCCCGGAGCACCCCCACTACCCGCCCCGCTCTGTTGTCTTTTGGCCACACAAATGCCTCGACGACTACAGATACAAACAACATAAACAAAAATTCCATTGGGCTTAGAGTTTCCACTCAACAGCTGCAATTTTCATGGTCTGACACTTTATGGTGCCGTTGTCCCACATCCCCATCTGACACTGAAGTTGGGCAATCTATGGGAACATCTCGAGTTACTACTCTTTTTTCTTTGAACTCCTATCTTTTGGATGCCAATAAAGAGTATCGTTTTGAATTATTTTGCTGTCTACTTTCGCCTTTCCATAAACTGATTCTGTGTTCTTTGGACTGCCGACTTGTCTTTGGCTATTAGGGGCGGCTGTTGTTCTTTCATTTGCTTGCCTGCCACATGCCCCACAAAATGACACTTGAGATCCCGCCAATGTTTGCATTTGCATGTTTGCACTGGACTACACACGGGTACCCCCACTGCCTCACTTTTGTTATGACTCTTTGGGGGACAGTCATGAGTTAATTTAATTCTGGGCTTCGTTCTCCCCTTTCCATCGGTCGCTCGGACAGGCTTTCTTTGTCAGCGCAAATGGAAGAGAAATGTTGGGACCGGGTCTCTTCTGGGGCCACGATGGGGTCCACATGACATGCCACTTAATTTGACTTAGTTTGGCTCTTATTTGTCATTTATTTTGCGACACTGACAGTCCATTGGCGTGGCATTAGTGCATTTGGGATTGGCTTGGAAGACAGTGGCACTGTCGAAGCGAGAGTGCTGACCCAGTTCTACTCGTATTCGTATGCATACAAGGTGAAATGCGGCTAAGACCCCTGACAAGAATCAGTTAATTAAGCCTTTGTTGGCATATTCAATTAAATTGTTAGACAACAATGTGTGCGACGAGCTTAGTTTAGAAGAGCGAAGAGATATTCCGCACTTGACGTCGTGACAGTTTTGTTAATTTCATCCGACACTCGGACATGACATTAATGTGCATAAACCAGTTGGAGTGAAACAATAACCACCGCACTCAAGAGCAAACAAAAGACGGCAGCCATAAATAAAAGTGGCAGCCATGAGTAACGGCAGGGGCACGGACATGCGCCACAAGTTTAAGTATAAATTACCAACATAAATATAAGAGCCTGGCAACAATGGCAATGCCAGTCAATAGCTCACGCATCAGGGAAACGGAACCGTACCGAAAAAACCCCAAAGAACAACAAGAAACCAAACAAAAACCACAAAATGGCAACGGAAACTGCTGCACGGGTAAATAATGAAAACGGGAATAGCGTGGGAAAAGCAAGTCCGGGAAAGAGAAAGGGTTTCCCCATAAGCATGACTCTTTAGAAAGTTTCTCTTACGTTATGTTTTTGGTGTACATTACAAGGTGGAAATTAAATTTTCGCATGTCAGCTTGCAATTAATTCCCACACCCGTCGAGGGGCTGAGAGCAGAAACCTAACGGAAACTGACCTGAACATAAAATAATATAAAATCAACATTCAAAAAGAAAAGAAGAGAATCTAGAGGGCATCCTCTACCATACTCCTTTCAAGCCTCAATGCATTGAAATCTATAGTTCTCGCCAAAACCATTCGAGTATCTTGTAGGAAGATTAATTTGGGGGGAAACTATGTACCTCAATGAGGAGGAGGGGAGGAGCATCAAAAGGCTGCGCAATTATGGCAATCTGGAGCCCTGGCCCGGCCAAAAGGACCAGTCAGCAAATTGCTATTTGGCATGCCAGCCCAGCGCAGTTACCGCTGGCACGGCTTGAACTTTAACTCTTCCCAGATGCCCAAGGACCACAGGGCGGACCCTTTGCACTGCTGCACTTGCTTTTTATGGGCTCTGGTTGCCTGTTGCCGCCGCGCCGTGGCAGCATCAGGAGTGCTCACTGCGTCATCGACGTAATAAGTTTCAATTTCAATTGGCCTCCACAAAAGGACAGCAATTCGAGTGGCGAAAAGGGCAGGAGGAGGAGGAGAAGGAGGGAGGATGCATGCAGATAGCGGGCTGAACGAGTGGATTCTTTATTAATAAAAATAACTTTTGAAGGCCTCGCCATAGGGCTGGAGTTTTGGTCCTGCCTTCAGTGCCGGACCTGGCCACATAGTTTCGTAGGAGTGAATACTGGGAAAAGGGCAAATGGGACTGTCAGTGGATGGCATTTTTTCGCCCTCGCTGTTCTTTTCTTTATGGCCAACTTTTTGCTGCGTTGGCGCGAGCCTCGCCTGCGGACTGTTTTAATTTTGTTGCCAAAAGTTAGAGGCGAATTTTTGAGTAGCATTTTAATAATAAATACTGCCAACGCTCGCAACTCGGGGGCGGAATGCTCTGGAGGGGCCAGACCATACATGGCGAACGCGAGGCGCTTTCATAAATAGACCGGAAATATGCTAATGGCAGGTGGAGAAGAGGCGAGGAGAGCGCACATCCGGTAGCGCTGCAGGGAATCTGGCCACACTTATTTAAGAGACGAGTATCCTTCACTTTTAAATTGTATCTAAAACACAAAACTTTGCTTACTCTTTTATTTGCCTCTCCTTCCAGTTAGAGGGTTTAAATGAATAATGATAGTCGACTTCACTTGATTGCTTTTCTTGCCGAGAACTAAAACATTCGGAGCAGCCCTAAAAAGCATCAAAGTTGTGTTAATTTAATTGAAAACTTTCCACAGCCATTGAAACTAATTAAATTTCAAACTAGGAGCTCCAACTCCAATGAAAGCAAATACTCACAGAACTTAACAGTTCGTCGGCAAACAGACCACTCAAATGATCTCGACACGTAGTCAAATGGTTAACAAATGGGTTTATTTATTTTCCGTTCTTTTCTGGAGTGAAACGTGACCAGCCTAGGGCCACTGAATGAATTCCCCTGTGGCAGAACGGTCCACAGCTGTCATCATCTCTTGCATCTTCATAATTTCCAATGCCTCCTCGTCTGCATATCAAGTAGTTAAACTTTGTATTGTCCCTTGTCCGAGGCCTACGCTTCGTATGCGCAATTTTCTGTAAGTTTACACAGGCATCAATCTGTTGGAAATCGGTCGTGTGTCGACTAACAGATTAGGGCCTTAACTGACAGGCTAATCGAAGCGATTATCTTAATGGAATAATCGAGTTTCCCCGACAATCAGTGGGTAGGGAAAGGAGTAAGATCATAAATTACCCATAGTTATCCTTGATAGTATGAAAAGGGTATCAAAACAGCTGGCATTGTAATTTATTATTGGAAAAGCAATTCTAATGGAAATTGAAAAACGAATAATGGATTTCTATAGAAATTAATGAACAATTGAATGGCCAATGTTTTCAGAGAAGTGGGTTTTTATCGCAACTCGTACACACATGAATGCTGTTTTCAATTTCCCTGTTCCTGGACCTGGACCTGGTGCTGGTCCTGGGCCTGGGCCTGGGCCTGGCCCTTACGCATGTACCGACTCCCCCCAGCCATTCGGCCAGAATAATGGTGTATTGTGGTCAGCCCGGGCTTAATTATGCAAAGCCTGTTCATTATGGTGCCATCTGAACGAGAGTGTTGGTAAGTCACATATAACTCAGATAAGAGCCTGTAATTAATGGCACAGTCCCGTCCGGTCGGCACATAACTCGACCAGCCAAAGCTCTGCAATTAGGTGCCGCCCCTAGTTGGGAGAATGACATCACATAAATTCCGATAATTTGTTCAGTATAAGGCATGGCACCGCCCTTGAGGCTAAGAAATAAATATGAACTGCAGTCAATAGGCAAGAATGGTTCCCGGGCAATATCGAGCGATGCACTACATTTCGTATTGCCACCCGCCGCCCTCTATTTGTGGCACGTGCGACAAACATTTCCATTTCGCACGCCACCGAATCAACAGCAAAACGTTCACCTGATTAACATTCGCGTTTTATAAAACCGATATCGATTGTTCGCCCTACTCAAGGCCATCGAAGGCGGAGGAGCAGTGGCAAAAATGGCACGCACTGCGGAAAATAGTGGCCGGAGGCAAACAGCGGACATGGCAGCCGAACACAAAGAGAGTCACGGCCATAAATTAGGAATGTCAACTGTATAAATTGAGAGTGCCCACAACTGTGGGACTGTGGAATACCAGTTGTAATACAGCTCGTGACCCCGTGCCTGACCTCATAAATAAACATCCTCATGGAGGTATCAATTTGCCACCAAATTATCACAGTCGCAAGTGCCTCCGCACTTGCCCCATCAATTCCGAGTGCGGCTGTTGATGGACCCATGTGGCTGGCCAAGTGAATCTAAATGGGGCAAAGTTTCGCCAAGCACCCCATACGAATCTTTAATGGGCTTTGTCAAACTCCCCGGCAGGTTAACGAGGACTGTGGGAATCCCAAAGAGCCGGCTGTGAATACGAGTATGGGACTGGTTTGCGCCTGGCTTCTGGTATGAAAAGAGCTACAAAGCCAGATTGGACTTTCATTGGAAATTGGTCTGTCCGTGCGGTTGGCAGATCAAAGCGGAATTAATTACCAACTTTATTGCTGTCTGGGGAACTGACTGCCCATTAAAAGTCAACCTGACATCCTCTTGTATTTTTATTAATCCTTTTTTTTGCTTTTGGAATTTAACCTGACACAAACATTTCAGATTTCTCTTGACAAAATAATTGAAAATAGAGGGGAAACTGGTTCAGTTGATGCTTCCCCGTGCTTCCGTTGTTTGCTTATTTATTTAAGCCATGGCCCGACTCTGCTCGGAGTTTATGGCTCTAAGGCCAAGGCGCATCTGGGCCAAGTTTTCTCGCTGGCTCCTTGGCTGCTGTCTCCTGTCTCCGGTCTCCTGCATAACTCATTCGTTTTAATATTCTCCAGGCATTCTGTGCCTCAGTTTAGCATTCTTTCCGCCTCCTGTTGCCCGGATTATTGTTTCTTGTGCCAGCAGCAGACCTGCGGCACCTGTGCAAGCGCTGTAATGGCAGGAGAAATTCCAGTTAAACTGCACCAGCCCACCGACAGTCAACGATTTAATTAAAATAATAAATTGCAAGTAATTTGTTGCAGGCAACTGCCGCGCAGGACGCATTTTGATTGAATGGAATGTACTAGAGCATTCCAGGAATAAGCCGGCGCTTCTACGAGGTCAGGGTTAGCCCTCTGTGGGGGATGCCTCATTACCGTAGGAGTACTACAGATCCCACAGAGCCAGCAAATGTCCCCCTCTGTAGTTTAATTTCCATTAGCAGGAAAAATTGGCTTAGCAGAAAACAACATAACTACTGCACAGCTGCCGCTGAAATTCCATTAATTAAGACAGAAAAAAGTGTTTTTGAAAGGACAATTGTCAGAGTCGTGAACCCGTGGACGCAGAAGTTCGAGGAGGAATACGGAGTGAATTTTAATTACGAAAATAACTTTGCTGGGTCATTGTGGCATTCACATTCCTGGGAAGCAGCTCAGAAATCCCACAGGATGCGTAGCAGGAAGAGCAGGAAGCACTCGCAGCTTGACAAATGTAATCAGATTCTGTGCGTTCTGGGCGGAAACGGAAATGGTTTCGGGTTATTGCCTGCCAAATGGCAAATTATGAATGAATTAAGCATGAGAGATGGAGCTGCCACGCGCGGTTCCTGTTCCTGGCACCAAATTGCGTATACGCCGTGTGTAATTGGGTGCGTGCTGCGTTTAGTGTCAGGCACTTTATACTCCCGCCCGTTCGCGTGTCGTTGTTCCGGGGCGAGAGACACAGGTGTGAATGTTTACCTATACGAGTATGCCACTCCATCTGTCCTGCCCCATCCCCTTCCCCTGCTCCATCTCCTTCTGCGGTTATCCAATTTTATTTCGCATTTGGGGAGGGTTCAGCGGAGCCTTTTGGCATTTTTTAGCGCCTGCGTTCATTTTTCTGTTTAATGAGGCGCATGCAATATTTATTTAATAAATAACCTTGCCTTGCCCCACACATAATTCGCTCCGTTTGATGGCCACACCGAAGCCGAGGCCATTAGGCCCCACCGCCAGACGGCACGTATAAATTTTCATTTTCCGTTTTTAGTTTCTAATTAGAGGATGACAGTGGTTTATGTTCATTAGTTTTCCCGGCTATTCGAAGCTATTTTGATGGCTCTGCAGACATAAAACGAATGCTAATTGGAAACACGCATATACCCGTATTATAGTTCAAAAAGCACCTCTCAAAAGAGCCTGTCTGGTGGCCTCTGTTTTTATATTTTTTTCTTTAAATGATTGAATATGGGAGCAGCTTTTTCAGGATTTTCCGAATGTAGGCCATAAAAACACATTTCCATTTATGCTATAATGCTATATTGTTTTTGCTGAAAAACCGGCCTGAACAAATGCCTGCATACGGAACAGATGTGGGATAAATAAACTCAATTTGGTGTAAAATTTTCCTATTTTTTTGTCAATCAAAAAACATACAAACAGCAGCTGCTTGTAGCCCGGAATATATTGGATTTTTATTCATGGAAAAAGTGTTGCATTACAAATGAGATAATTTGATTACAGTTCCGATGCCTAAAGCACTTAAATTTGAGAAACAATCCTTAAAGCGTGGCGAGAATTTCGCTCCATGCCGTTCAGCTCTCACTCGATAGCAGGGGATAAGCGATGATTTAATGGGAAGTGCCGGAGAGCAGCTTCAGCCGCTGTGGGCAGCTATTAAAAGCATAGCACTCGCCACTTGACAGCGCCAACCTTGCCACAACCTGCCCCTGCCCCAGACCCCTTTCCGGTGAGGCAGCCCTGTGCCAGGCACAAACAACCATTTTTTTTTTTTAGAAATGGCCTCTGTTTCGGTTTCGGTTTCGCTTTTGCCGTTGCCGTTGCCTTTTCCTTATTGATAGTGTTTGGCAGGAATGCCCGTACCAAAAGCCTCACGTGTCAATTTATTATAACTTATTCAAGGACGGCAGAATTTTTTTTGCTTGCTTGGTATCTGCGTGAAAAATGCCATAAAAAATGAATGCTGACCCAGGAATGCTCGTAGAAACATGGTCGATATATCTCTGTTTATTGCACATAGCCTTCGTCCGTTTCCGCCGTTTCTTTGCGATTCTTTATCCTTCTTATCCTTCGGCCTTACGAAACTTGCGCCTGAACTTTATTAGCCCAAGAGAACTTTCCCTTTTTCCATTTTCCTTGGAGTCACATGGCAGGGGGCCAGAAATTCTGAGCATTCCTTCAGCTCGGGTCGGAATCGATTGAACAGCCCCGGGGGCTGGGTGGCTGGAGAATTCCTTTGAAGTTAATTATGAGAGCTGCCAGAGAAAAAGTTGGAGAACTTGGCCGGAACGGAGCTCATTTTTATTGATTTTCTGACCATTTTATAGAAGTGATCGAAGTCCCTTAGTTCCATATTGAGTTTCCATTAAGAGGGAAACTTTTCTGCACTTTCAACCCAATTAATGAACTTCTTTCTATCTTCTATCTTTTTCTTTTGTCTCTGCTCTCCACTTTTGATTACAGCAAAAGCCGCAACAAAAATTCAAGCCGTCTTTCGAGGCCACAAAGTGAGAGAAACCATGAAAAAATCGGAAACCAAAACTGTGACCAACAATGGGGCCGCCGCAAGTGCTGCAGGAGTCGAGGAGGCAGCCGGCTCCTCGGCAGAACAGACCAAGGCAGAGCTCGAGGCTGAGTTTGATCCGAACGACAAAGGTAAGTGCCAGGTTGAACCCCCCGCCCCACCCCCACCCAGCGCCCATGTGGCGGAATGTTCCAGGAGATCCCAGCTCTGGAGAATATCCAGGAAATCTGCTTTACAGCTCCCCATCTCTGTGCCCCAGAGGATTCCCCCAGAGGACAAAGCAGCAGGGCTCCACTCCACGGAAACGCAAACTTTTCGTGTTGTGCAATTTATTTTCAAGTGTGAGGCAACCAAAGTGTTTGTCACTTGCCAAAAACAAGCCCAAGTTTCAGCCTTTGCCGGCGCAGCCTAGGCCCAAACTTTTGTGCCTCCACCCACTCGCCCTTGGGGTATTCAAACGGCAACTCCACGGATCCACGACGCTCCTAAATAATATAAAATCTTGAAACCCTATTAAGACGTTGCAGCCGCTGACAGTTTTTAGCCATAATTTGCCTGGGGCACAATCAAGTCGCGGGCATGGGAGAAGGAGAAATGTAAAGCCTCCTCAGCCTCATTAAAAACTTGGAGGAAACTGTCACCGAGGCGCATAACCAAAGAGGACAGCGTCAGTAGCTGTTAGACGACAGTTTCCAGCCCAAGCTCACGTGTGTGACACATCCACGGCTCCTCCCTGGATCTCTCTCACTCTCTTTGTAGGCTTAATTATAGGGCTGGGCGTGTCTCTGGAGGCGTAACCCCCTCTTAAGCCATTCATATGCAGATGTGTATGAGACGGCTAATTAGGCGCGCACGAGATCTCAAAGAAGAGGAGCCGCGCAGAGAGACGCACTCGCCTTTGCCACTGAGCCCACACTTAATTATAGGTGGAAGGATCTTGGAGGCTTGGGGCTCTACCAAGATGCGTTCCAGTTGGCCTTAACGTCTAGGCCTGTACGTTTTGTCCTAGTCCATAATTTAATCCACTTCGCTCACTTCACGCGAACATTTAACTCTTTCAAAGCACGCCCATCGGATCCAGTTAGAACTTCATCATTATTCACAGCCATCGCGCTCCAACGACAGGCTAATGGCGTTGGCCTAGTTGTAAACTTCTGGCCCATTCGGCTGGACTTTAAAGCAATATTAGCAGCAACAACAGGGAGCCACGCCACGGCCAGCACAATGAACGTACTTTCGTGCGGAGCCTCAGAAAGGAAAAAAAATGTACATACTGAAAAGCCAAACAAGGAAGCCCGCATATGGCCTTAGCCACAACTAAAGCCATTTCTAACCAAAACCAAAACAACGATTTTGGCCATTTTATATGCAAATTGGAGTGCACACAGACACACACACACACACACTCAAGCAAATGTCCCCAAAAAAGGACAAAAATCGAAAGCCATTTGAGGATGGTTTCTTGTGTATGCATTTCGCATTTTGGCATAAAGCTTGCGGCTTCGCCAGGTCTTGGCTTACCGGCTCTTGGTATTCCTTTGGAGTTGCTTTGGCTCTGTGCAACCGATTCACAAATGCACAAGGCTAACTAACACAAACACATGAGCCCCCATTGACCGACATAAACATGGGCTTACGCATTTGCTCTAATGTCTTTTGGGTCGAGTTGTTTGTCTGGCGATTTGTTTCGGGGGGTCTGTGGCATGGCCAGGGCTGGCCTCATTCATACCCTCACTAATTATAGTTTATGGCGATGCCACAACCCCCCGCCCTGCCCCGCCCCTCTCCCAGAACCCCCGATCAATGCCAAAACCAACAATTGCCTGTGAGTGCGAGTGCGCTATGGTAATTCGAACTACATTCGGGCGGTTGTTTGCGATAATTGGGCGGGGTTTGGTTGCCATTCGACAATGATACATTATGATTGTGCAATAGCGAAACCGATATGGATCGACTTTTGATATGGACTAAGTGATGCCGAAAGAGATGTACACCAGAATGGAGTCGAAATAGAGTTATGTGAATTTCCCTTTGCGGGGAATGACTAGCGTTTAAACATAGAAATTATAAAGGAAAATATGTAGGAAGCGGGGGACTTGTGGCCACCATGTTAACGTTAAATAAGGAACTACCAACCGAGCGACAGCTATAGAAGACCCCTCGTTCCAGCAGATGTTGTCAGCGGACAGGAACATCTCGGCAGCAACAACTGCGATAAAACAGCGGCACAGCACAGCACAGCACAGCAGCTCTCCTAATTGGATTTTCGGTTTTAAGCAAGCTTGTAATTCCATTTACACCGCCAGGAGGCCCACAAAACACAGAAGCAGCAGCAGCACCACCAGTAGCAGGGGCAGGGGCAGTGGCAGTGGCAATAGCAGCGGTGGGGCAAGCCATTTAAGTAAAATGTTAAGTGCTGTTGTTTTTGTTGGCTGCCTCCCGGTTGGCCACGAACAAAAAGGCGGATCTAAAAAGCATGCGACAGAAGAAAAAAAAAAAGTGAAATAAAGGAAGAGAACGACATTGACATGAGACACGCACGCACCAGGCAGGCTGAAAAACATTGCTCGGCCGCTGAATTGGCGATTTTTTGTGTCTTTCCACGCTAACACACACCCACAGATGGAGGTGGCATGCCCCACAGAGTAGACAACACCGAAGGTAAATGCCAACCCAATAAAACAGACAACAGAATGTGCACGGTGAATGGGACTCGGACTGGGACTGGGACGGGGACTGGGACAGACACCGAGTCGGACCTCTAATGTACGGATAATGTGCGCTGGTCACGGGGTGTCTGCAGGGGTGCAGGGGATCGGGCAGACCTGGACATGGCATGCATTTTGTTTTGGCTGCTTTCCAGTGTTTAGGCCAAGTTGGTTTTGTTTAAATATTTCAACAATTTTAGCACCTTTTCATGGAATTCCCCCACTGGCCTGCTGTCCGCTGGTCGACGTGTTTATCGTGGCTCGAGGAAGGTTCCCTCGATAAATATTTAATTGCCATTTGACTGGGAAATTCGACTAAATAATATAGAGAATTTCCCCTCTCGAACAGCTACGAAAAGGTGTCCCCGAGTGCAGTGGTGTTTAATTTAAATGGCTTATGCCTCGCTGGCTGGGCCCGAAAACAGTCAACAAATTAAGTGCGTAACTGAAAATTGTCGGCAAACACTTGCCCAATACGATTAATAATAATTCATGACTCAATATCTCATAATTAATTCAAGCCTTTAATCTAGTTAATTATGGGCTGGGATTAGCCGGAAGCCGAGCTAACTTTTAATAAGTTTCGCAGTGAGGCAGAGCCTAGCCAGCCATATTTTATAATAAGCCATAAGCAGCTTTTTCTGCGAGGGATTAATATTAATTAAAGTCTTGTTTGAATTCCCGGGAAAGCACCTCCGTACCACTCTTCTCTGGGGAGCTGGGGAGCAAAATCTCTGCATGTTTTCCTCAGGGCCTAATGGGGAAACCACATTTATGGCTAAACCAATGGGAGGGATATTTCCAAGGGACACGCAATTACTGTTTGCCTATAAACTGTTTGTCTTTCAGGACGATTTATTTTCTCCAATAACAAGCAATTTGCAATGGAGGAAACGACCAAGCCTGAACTGAACTGAAACGAAAACCGCAAGAGTTTGTTCTGGCGGAAATTGAAAAATGGGCTTAGTTCTTGTGGCCGGTTGGGTCACCAGACCAGCAAGAAGCAAACGCATAAGGCCGAAATGGAATGGCAAAATCTTGGCAGCCGCAACCATTTCTATCTCCGTTCTGGCAGCGAAGAACTTTTGCTTAAAAATTCCATTTACGAGCTTATTATCGTGGTTCATTTGTCACAATTTGTCGTCATTTGGTAAACGTCGAAAAAAATAGGAAACTCACCTACACGAAAACACAGAAAACCTTCTATTCTGTCGAGTCGGCCATTTTGTAAGACTCAAAATAGAGTCGCAGCTGCCAGATGTTGGGCAGGGGACAGGAGACAGGGTAGCAAAGTGATTATTAAAATGTAGATTTATGACAAGGACTCAGCAACGGAATTGCTAAAGTTGCCTCCCAAGGACGAGCAGGGGACCCTGAGGGCAGGCCTGAGCACCCTCCGCCAGGTGTTGGATCAGATATTCTTAGTACTTAAAGTATTACAACTTGTTGGGCCTAATCCCAGCTCAGTCTTATCACTCATTACAAAGTTGGACACCCACAAGTTGACATCCTTTTTGTAGGGCATTTAACAATTGCTCAGCTTCCGTGGCTGTCTAGTTTTTGAACATTCGCTCATTACCAGCACGAGTATGTGCGTGTCTGGGCCACTTCTTGTGCACATATTGTTTCCGACACAATTGCTTAACAAACGTCAGAGATTTGTACTTTCGCTAATGGTCCTCAAGCCTCCCCTCCCTACACACGTACGACACTGTCATATTTCATAGCCCTGCATTCTTTTTCATATAAATTTTGCATTGTAATGCGAATCTGGGTCAAGACCACAGTGAGACCAGATACAGGCGCGAAGTGGCAACACGTGTGTTGTGGCTGCTGTTGTGGGACACACACACACACACACACACACACACACTCGTTCAACCAATAATCGCCATATACAAAGGGGGCCACGAAGGACAGGTGAAAAGTGCAGCAAAGGCGGCTCATGATTGATTTCATTCGGGGCAGGTCCTTTGGGTATTCTGCGGCATTGAGTGGAGGCTGCAAAGGAGCTTAATGGCTGGAGGCACAAAGGTCTTGCCCATTGATGGAGGCGTTGGGAGTGCCGTAAAACCGAAGGCCAATTAAACAAACTGCAAAAAGACCTCGAGGCTGCTAGCGTGACGGAACCCAAAGTCCACAGTCCCATAGTCAGTCAATCAGGGCGACGTGACCGATGTCCCGAGGCTCGAAACATGCAAATCAGCGTGCAAAAACAGGAACAGCAACAGCAACTAGGGTATCTCCGCCTGCCTCGTACCGATATTAAAATGTGCAGGTGCAACAGTCACTGTGACATTTTGCCGAGAAAGAAAAGCAAACTCAATTTGTGTGCCTCGAACAGGCAGCGCAGCAAAACAGAAAGCAAAAGAAAGTTGGGAGATCAGGGCATGCATGTTGCTCTGCCTGATGACTGATGCCAGGTTTTTAGACACTATTCCCTTGGATTTTGGGTCTTTGGGCGGTCCTGTGACAGGACACGCAGTGTACGTGAGCGGCTTGCGACATGGGCTACATGACCGTCGACAGCAGAAAATCTCTTAAATCCGAGCAGGGTGCCACGGAAAACGTTTTCGTTGCAAAATCGCAAAAGTTTTTGAACAGAAACGCCCAAAAGTGTGGACATGGAAAAACTTTCAGAGAAATTGAGACGAATTTCGTTGCGAGAACGACGGTAAACACCTAGAGTCAGGCTGATTAGTGCCAGACAAGGACGAGTGGCAACAGCCACGATAAGGCAGGTGGCTTCCACTGACCCACATGTGGCACAGCATATCCCTAGAATTACGGGGCAATTCGCACGTCTTGCAGGTATTTTTAAATATTTTATAAATAAACATACACAAATGCAGCGGCAGCGTACATCAGCACGTGCTGGGGGCCTGAGGCACGTTGCGTATACGCCGTGTGTCCGTAATTTGATAAAGGAGCAGCACACGCCATAAGTCCCGGCTGCCTCTGAGCTCCAGCTATGCCCCTGCCAAATGCTTTACTTGGCTAAACTCCAATTATGCTTAACGAATTAACGCAGACCGTCTCTCAGACAATATTTGCCAGGGGAAGGAAGTGGACTGCGAATGGAAGTGGAAGTAGCAGGGAGGTGAAGTAGGTTACCTCTGCCCGCAGGGAAACGCGCAATTTAGCTGGGTAAATTAGCCATGTTAAGTATGTATATATGTATATGTTATATATATATATATATATATATATATATCTGTATGCAGTCTTGTTGCTTTAGAGCTGAGCGAAATCTCAACAAGGCCAAGGCAAATGTAATCAAAAACGAATTTTTAAAAAGAGAATTTCCCCAACATTTGCATAACTGCACAAAAGCAATGGGGGGAAAACTGAGAGTAATGCAAAATGGCAGCTGAGATGATGTAATTTCGTAACGGAGCACTGCAAAAATTCTATCCCTTCAGCCGGGGATACACGTAACCGTATGCACAGAGAACTTTTAGACAATTACCCAGTAATTACATTGACCATCAATCCTGAAAAAGTAAACTTATTAGAGCCAAGAACTCTCGGCCACGTAGGACGTAGGTGTCACGCGTGACTCGGCCACAGCCACATGCGCCGGAATGCAGGAGCTGTGAGTGTTTCAAATGGAGCTTAATTCTGTGGTCTGTTCCCTTCTGCCTTTCTGCCCTTCTGCACTTCTGCACTCGGGGCAGATTAAATATGCAGGAAGTATGCGTCCCATCGCGTCCAGTGCTGCGTAGACGTAACTTGATTAGCCAGGCGACGTGGCCCGACAGGCCATGGGGAAACGGAACATGAATTGCGGACAGGAATCGGCATACAACGAATACCGAACACTCTGAAGAGAGTCTGGGGAATAATTCCGCGTGTGATTTCCATTATTTTGCTTTTATACAAGCGCTCGGGGAGTCGTAGAAGATTTATTGCCATTGTGGGCCGAATGAAACGAATGAAAACACAATCAAGGCTGTAGGATATCCCAAGGAGGGGCAGTAGGAGGGGGAGGAGGAGGAGCTGGAAATAATAATAATTGCAGTGCTGGGATACGCTGAACTATTACACTTAATTATATAGGAACATGTGGAAGCCAAAACAACATTTGTCGGACACACTCGCAGGCTAATTGAAAATAGTTTACAACAAATTGAGGCATTTGTTGGAGTATCATCTCAAGTTGCAATTGGCCAAGGAACCCTCGACAAGTTTCTTACAACTTTTGTATATAGTTTAGCCCAAATTTGTGTGTGTTTTTGTGGCCACTCAACAGCAGTTGCAACACTCTTAACAGCCACTCTCTTTCATTCTTTTTTCCTTCTCCTAGAGCTCTGCCATGCAGCACTGAAGATTCAGTCCACATTCCGTGGCCATTTGGCACGCAAGCTGGTCAACAAGGACGCGCCCGAGGACGAGGACATCCAGGAGATAACCAAGAAGGTGGCCGAGGAATTGGACATAGATCTGACCGATCCGGAGTTGAACAAGGCCGCCACCAAGATCCAGGCCTCGTTCCGCGGCCACAAGACACGCAGGGACACCCAGCCCGAATAAGGGAATCACGATTTGAATTTTGTTGGTCATGGCTTAAAGGAATGCAAGTCACTGAAAAAATATAGAAAAATACAAATTAAAAAAAAAACAAGAAAAAACAACAAAAAATTGGTAAATTGTAAATGTGCAAAAGGCCGATCGAGACGAGGGCACACAGTTGTAATCTTTTAAGTGAATGTACGTTTAACTAAATGGAAAACCAAAGAAAATCTCATAATAACTATACAATACATATTAGCTACCATAAGGATGATTTTGCTTAGCTTTAAAGAGCTGAAGGGAGCATTGTTTGATTTTCGGGCTTTTCTTGCTAGTTGAATGTTTCTCAATTAATCGGAAAAACTGAGTTAATTAATATTTAATTAAATTTAATTTCGGTTTTCGAACTTAGGATCTACCAAAGCAATCCCAAAACAGTAACTAAACCTTAACTAAAGCTAACTAAAAACTAAAAACGTTTAAAGAAAACAAGTTAAATTTGCAAAGTAATACTAAATGTTACAATAACAAAAATGGTAATGGTAATTAAAGGCACGATGTTCCATAAAATAAACATTTATTGTAGACAAATCGACAAATGCAAGGAAAATGCTGAACAAATTTTTGGGAAAACATTTTTCCGTTTTGTCTGGCCAAAGCCAAAAGTCAAAGAAATTTAATTGTACCTACATGAAGATATATAAAAACATAAACATAAACACGAAGAACATGAATTATAACCGATGAAACTCGATGTTGTTGTTTCACATTAGGGGTATCCGAGCAACAGGAAGCAGCTACGAAACGTCAACACACAACAATTTTTCAGCCTCTGGGCTCTCTATATATATACATATATATACGAGTATGTATGGAAACTGATGGATGGATAAACCAAAGCAAATCGAAAGGCGATAACTAATCTGGTGGCACAATTTTCGTTTTTCTACCAAGGGTATTACCAATTTGTCTACTTAACTAGAGAAGAAAACACATATAGCCGAAAGGGAAGCCCCAAAAAAGACAGCGGGGAAACTGAACCACATATACTTATATAACTATACAAACCAAATACAAGTATTAGAGCAAGTTGAATTGGTAAACTTTTAAGCTACAGCCCGGAACCGGGAGCCTAAGCCACTACATAAATGTTTAAAATTCAAATTAATTAATGTAAACTAACGGAGAGAATTGAAATTACGAGTATATTAGAGATCAACGTCAAATTCAATTAAATTGCATATGAAAACCAGCATCTACAGGCATCTAAGCCAGCAAATGGGTAAGGCAGATACATATTTGTGGATAACTGAAGGAGAAAACAGGATTAAACAGATACAAATGACAGCATACCTATTATACAAGATGAAAAACCAACAAAAACCAACAAAAACCAAAAACCAAAAACCAAATGTGTCCCAACTAAATTTTAATTGAGTAATAAAGTAAATACAATAAAAGTAATAAAATAAACCTATTCTATTGAGTTGATCTTTTCGGGAGCAAAGGCGCTGGCAAAGGCAGAGGCTAAGGCACAAAAGCTGATCTGCTCAACAGCTTACCACCATCATTATCATAGCCTGGCCAGTGTGGCATTAGTCCTCAAGCATCCTCCAGACCTCGCCGCACATGGCCACCATTTAACGATTTTTTGTTGCCACCTCAAGAGCTCGAGTGCTCCTCCAGCACTGCAGTGGCTTCCTGCTCTGCTGCTGTGGTTGCCATTACCACTGCAACTGTCAGTCGTCAAGGACGTTTTAGAGGGAATTTTAAAGGGAACTGGTTGTGGTTTAAGAATAGGGAAATTCCTGCGCAATTTCTGGGCAAAATATTAATGTATCCATTTACTGAATATTGCGGCGTGCCTAATGTAGTTAGGCGGGGCATCAGCCATGACAAGGTCAACTGCAGAAGCACACTCGGTCAGAGTTTCGGGCCACACTTTAAGCAGGGCCCAGACCACTGTGCTGACGGCTGACGGCTGACATGAACTTCACTGACAGTTTTAGCACAAGAAATTTTCATGACAATGACGAGGACTGCGATGGCGGTGACGACGAGGACTAAGATGAGGATGATGATGATAATGATAGTGATGATGATGATGATGATGGTAAGGCCGACTCTTACAATGCTTGACCTAGATGGGCCTGTGTACGGCTTCTAGTGGAGGTAAGTCCCGGGCAAAGGCAAGCACTTGAGACGTCAGAGCAGTGGCGAAAGGACTTTCACAGCATTATCCCTGGCGCCAATGTTTACAGGCAGAGTCAAAGCCAACAAATATTTAAGTTCTCAAGCAATCACATATAGTATATAGTAAAGCGAGAACGAGCTCTCTCCCCCCAAGTGATGTGCAAAATTGTGAAACGAAATTTCGCTTAAATCCGCGGAGAGTGCACCACCAGAATGGGCCAAGTGAAGGTGTTACTTCCAAATTAAACTTGCCACCGAAACGAGGACCGGGCGGATAGACGGGGAGGTGCACCCACAGATACACACCCGGCGGCAGGTTACCAGAGCAATTTGCTTTCCATTGCATGGTACATGTCAATTTGGTATCCCAATCCTCTGGAAGCGCGAGAACCGTCTAAAGTGCTCGGAGCATTCGGCTGACTGTTTTTTGTGACTTGTTTTATGTGTCGCTTCACGGTTCACGAATATTTCAGCCGTTGAATTTATGCGTGGTGCCGTCTGTGCTGATATCTATGCTCAACGCTGGCTCTTGCTGTGGCCTCTGCTCCTAGTCCTACTCCAGGCCCTGTTCTGTGGCCTCTCTGTGCGACATGGCGTATGCGCAATTTATGAGGCATGCAAAACAAAGCGCTGTGTAAGTGCAGAAGCAACAAGAACGACGGGGCCATTTCGTAATGGAGCATTCGTGAGAGCATGAAGTGCCATGTAAGACCTGCGAGTGGGCAACAAATTTGCAGCTTTTTGATGGCAGATTGCAATTTACAATTTGATGGGATCCCCATATATATTTGCAGCCCGAGAAGGGGAACCCTTCCAACGGGTAACTAAAGGCCAGACATCCATTTTTATAGCACTTTCAGCGATCGATGGCACTGGCAGCCTTTTAGCTCCTAAAATGTTCTTCTCAAGGGAAAATCGACTGACAATTCGATTCAGTCAACGCACACTGCCAATGCTTTTCCCGCTGCATCTGTGGTGGCGCACGTGTACGGTTATCGCACATTTGCAGCGGCAATTGCCAGTCTTCCTCTCCCTCAACTTTCAATTTCTGAGACCACTTTCGCGCGGGAGCAGCAACGGCAGACAGGCCACAGCGGGTGGGGCTGCAACGGAAGGCACATGAATCCGTGCCAAGTAAGCAACAGCATCACATCAAAAGAGCCGAGCCACCATTCCGGCTCTGGCTTCGGCTACGTCTCCGGCATCTGCGTCAGCTGCTAATGTTCACACCTTTTGTGCGGATCCCAACCGCAAAATATGGATGGAGCAATAGAGCAGGATGCAGGGCGCTCGGCACTCGGCACTCGGAAAGCATTCAAATTAGATACTCTTGCTGCCACTGTCAGTCCATTCCTTCCGCTCCAGCTCCACATTGATTAGATATCCTGGGTATTATATGGAGTTTAGTCTTACTGAGAAATGTTAAGTTGAACCATCTGGTTGCTATAGTTTCGAATGAATTTTCTATATTATTCACAGAATTTCCCCCATCTTGATTGCCTTTTTCTTGAGCTGGTCTCACTTGAGCAGCAGCCTGGACTGAATGGCAGGACTGGCCAACCTGGCTGACAGGGTGAGTGTAGGTTTAATTTGTTGGCCAACTGCCAGGACATGACGTTTTGCCCACAGTTTGGGTGGCTGCAATTGCAGCCCGTAAACAAGTTGTTTACCATCATTTTGGTCCTGTCCTCCCCCATTGATTGCGGTGGTTCATTATTGGCACCGCCCGGCAGCTACGTCCTGGGGGGATATGGTTTTATCTCTTTCTTATCTCTTGATCCAGTGAAAAGTTAAACATCTTAAAATATTTTACCCTTGCGAAGTGGACGATGCTTCACCGAGAATTTTAAAAATAGGACATATACTACTCAAAAATATATGTATACTACGAGTACTCTTCCTCTGCATACCATCTGGTGTATGTTTATGAATAGCTAAACAAGTTCCCTATGGTCAGGCCCGTCATCGTGTTGAATGGCCTAATCATAGCCTGACCCTTTAGCATCTCCGCCCACCTCTAAATAAATGTAATTTAAGTTATTATGTGGACCATAGATCCCGGCCATAGACGTAGAGGCGCAAAACACGTCATATGGCTGTGACCACACACACGAGAATGTCCTCTGCGCTGCGCCGGGCAGCTCCATCCTGTCAAGCTGTCCACCTGTCCACCTGTCCAGCTGTCCAGCTGTCTAGCGGTCTATAATTACACTCACTCAAACCAGAACGAGTGTAGAGCGTGGCGGAACCTGGAATTTGCCACCCGATTATTCAATTTGTATGCGACAGGCGGAAATTTTCAGATAATAATAATAAAACTAAAGCGGCCCCGAACAAAAAATCGATGGCCATTCTGGATTTACGGAGCACACGGCTGGCGGGTGGGGTGGGCCTGCGGATATTTGGACAGCATATCTTGTTTATATTTTGTTGCAGCTTCCGATATATTTGTATTTATGTGTTTTTCGTGCTGCCTGAATGCATCAATGCAACAAAATGTGGCAATATTTCTGCGGAATCCCCTGGTATGGATTCACGGAATATTTCACATGACTTTTTTCCAGGCTTACGAATAATAACCATTCAGAAATCAGTATTCCAATGGGAATACCAACTGTCATTGGTAAAAATAATCGAGAGTCGAGGCTATAACCCTTTTCCCACTTCATTTTTGGTGGTGTCTGGAACTTAATAAAAGTTTTGATTGAGGTGCAAATTGAGGGCCATTTCAGGATAAATTCAGCAGCATATTGATCACTTTCCGCAAATTGACAAAGGATTCAAGCAGGGACTAGCCAAAGCGGAGTGCTGACAGATTTCTGAAGACCTTTGTCCGGAGAAACGCTTTGTTCGACAAGAAAATAAAAGAAAAACCAACAAAATGGCATTTAATTTTTCATCTCTGTATTTTTGTTGCTTCCTTCTGAATCCTTTTATTCCCGAAAATGTTATAAATTATTTTTATGTTCTGGGGGCTTGCGAAGCTTAGCCCAAAAATTAGTTGCCGTTAGATTTAATAGTCTCGACCCACCTTTTTTTGTAGTTATTAATGCGGCAGAGCTAAATGAACTCATTAGGCTCATTATGTGCGATAAGATGGGGGATAACGGGTCCGACTAAGAGCCCAAGTAGTACTTTTCACACTTCATGGCCATCCTATTCCACTGCTTGCCCATCGGACACTGTCTCCGACCTGTGCCGCTGTGGACGATAATCAAAATCAATACCACAATCAGCTGAGAAAGTTTCATAGCTAGTGAGCCGTTGGCCCATTTGTCCCCCGAATGCCGCAACGTATTGATTAGTCAAGGCTTTGTGCCCAGCACCATTGTGGCGCCTCAGCTCCCAGGCAATCGTCACATACTCTGTAACTGGGAGGTCGCAACGCTCCAGAGCGCAATCCCAAGCGAGGAGGAAGATGAAAAATGTGGCAGCCCAACACCTGCGGCAGCTCTGAGTGGAAGCAACATAAACTGAGACCGAAAGTGTAGCCACATAGCATGATATCAGCCAGGAGTACCAGCCAATGGGGACAGGCGAATGTTTCACGATTAAACTCCCACAGAGCAGAACAGCTCACGATGCGTATGCGTAATTCGCCTGGGGGCTTTGCCCAGATTTATCTGCATTTGTATACATTTATACTGACATTCATGGCCTGGCTATGGTAATGAGTGGGGGTCTTATTTGATTGGAGGGAAAGGGCCATAGCAGAAAGGATATTTGTATTGCAAAACGAGCTGCGAAAGACCCTGAATAATAACTTCGAAATTTGATTATATAATTTATGTGTCCAACTACAAAGTAGGACACTTTCTAGCACAACTTCCCCACACCCCTCCTTCCACCGTTTGTCCTTCGTCACTTGCCATAATGTCGACACAGTTAAAAATTCCTACAAAAAAAAAACCTCGTGCGTCAAACTCGGGGGCGTACATATGTATGATATGCGCTCCACAAACTTTGTCCGCCGCTAAAGCGAACGAAACTTTGAGGCTAACTTTATTGGGAAAATTCCCTGCTTAAGAGCCGAATACATAACTGCACAAATTAAACTTCAAATAGATCTGGGGTCAAGTGCACAGAAATACATACATATACCAAACTGTTCGCCCAATTTAAAATAGTTTACGATGCCCGCTTTGGGTTCTGCATCACGAATCTTCACAGTAGACCATGTGTGAATACTGATGTAGCTGAAATTGGCCAGTACAAGAGAAAGGAGACGTTCACATTTCATTTTTCAGATCGAAGTCTGGGATCTATATAGCAGCAGAATCGTTTGGCTATAGTTCCAAGAACTCTCCAGCGTTACCCACAGATAGGCATAGGACCAGAGCAGCCCTAACACCAACATTGATAATGCGGCATTTCAAGAATAATTTTAAAAAATAGAGGAAAATATTTGTGTTTGATATAAGATTCTTTTCAGTAGGTTTACACGTCAAGGAAGAGAAAAAGCCAGCGTGGAGCAACTCCAATATTCATGGATCTTACGATTATAGCTTCCATAAGCTTAATAAGGCTTCCATTATGGATTTCACACTCTATTTAATTCCACTATTCAGCGTCTTTAAGTTTCTCTCACATCTCCATCACGAAACATAATTGCTATCATAATCGCATATCAACACCTTCGCGATGGGTAAAACAACAACAACAACAACAACACACTACAATGGGTGTTTGTGTGCCTCGGCAAAAGTCAATTAGATTTGCATAATTTCCATATTAATGGCACTTGATGGTTCCACAAAGAAACACAAGAATCAACCGATGGAACTGTCACTCCTTTCTCCCTCTCTATTGCTCTCATTCGCTCACTCTTTTGCATCTCCGTCTGTCTCTCTCTCTCAATGGACGACTGGATCCATGCGATAGCCATGGGGACTGTCGGGCGACATTGTCGCTGTTTATGACAGCTCTGATTGAGGCCATCATTGGCAGTGTTAGAGGCGATGCCCGGCCCGGCTGGCATCCAGCAAATGGCCAGTTAGAGTGCTGATTGCATGGGTTGCGGCCTCTGCACTGACGGAGGACTGGAGAAGTGGCCGCCATTGTTGGCCGGATGAGAGATGACTCCACACAGTTGCTGAAAGCTGCTGGAAAATGCCATTTATTCGAAAGAAATGTCCTTTGCTCTTAGGCTGGCGCACAAATTGCTATGCTAATAAATCGACAGACATACAAGTACAAGTACTGTGTATGCAACATATAGATGACTTGCTGTAGGGGTAATAAAGTAATCTATAGCATATCTGCCAGACAAACAACCTGGCACATCATTTCTTCCCCTCAGCACGAGCAGGTGCACGGGGCAATCGAGGAGGTTTGACAAACATGTCTTATCAACATTTATGACACTTTTATGAGTCTCTCACCTCTCATCCTCCCTCCACACAGGCGGGTTAAACTTTGCCGTTAGTGGAAGGGAAAGTCATTGGGGCGCAAAATGGAGCAATAATCTTGGCCCAGTAAAAGAGTGTGGGGGCACAGATGGAGAGCGAGGAGCGGCGGGCTGCGGCCTGCGGCACTTGCAGCGAATGGCTCGGGGTGTATGTTCGATAGCTTGAGAAAGCTTACCGCCTTGTCCTGTCAGGTGGTCAAGGCGGCCTTGGACGCATAAAAGTAAGCTTAACACACCTCTGTACTTCCATCCATATACCAAATGTGACAGATGTACATACTTACTCGGCCCACAATCACATCGGACGGCTTACAGTATATTGAAGGACGCAAAATAATTAAGTTCTTCCCTGAGCCCAGGTTGTTCCTCCTACCACAGCCACTCCATCAGCAGCATCAAACGATGATTGCACACAGCTGGGTCCAGTTGGGAATAAATAGACTATACCGACATCAGGGCTAAGGCAACAAAAAATATATTACTCTACCAAAACAGGGTGTCTGTGTCTGTGGCTGTGCTGTGGAGCTGAAAAAATTATAGCAATTTCGGACGGATGCACTCTGGCAGGGAACCCTGCACATTATCGTAGCATTTACGAGTGTTTTCTGTTTAAAAATACCCCATCGATCCCCCTGTTCGCTGGCCAACTTCCATTGACTGGCCATCAGTTCCCTTTGCCGAGGGAGCACTGCGGGCCATTTAAATATTTGATATACCAAATAATTTGATTGCAAATCTGTATTGAGATATTTAATATTCCGCTTAAAGTTTAAAGTGGAATGGCCAGGTAATCCTGGAAAATGCTGCCAGTGCTGGCGCTCGGCTAATGAACTGAACATTTCTGTATGTAGCTTCACCACCTCGGTGTATTGGCCAGGGTCCTACGGGTCTGTATCGGCCATTTATGGCATTCATCTGGTAATCAATGTAATAATTGCAGAATTCCTTGATGGCTTGATTCCTTGATTGTTGCTGCACTTTGCTCCTGGCCGGGCTTTAATTATATGGAGTCCTCCACTAATGAGCAACGCAGGACGTGGGCAGAGCCCGAAGTGGAGATGGAACCTAATTAGTTGGTTGGTTGCTAGGTAGAGCCTCTCCGACGACCACCGTAGATGAGGTTTAATGAGGCTGAAGCGAAAGCTAAAGGTTAACGAATGGCTAACGATGGCCATTAAGGCAGTTGTTGGCTTCACTTCAGAATCAATTCATCCGCCTGGTAACCAGTCCCCCAAGTAGTATTATCCGTATCACACTTATCTCCCATGGGAACGTACATATGTAAAACCTACGAGAGGACCTATTGCATAACTTGTCACGGATTCGTCGGCAATCTGAAGAAACGCCTCCCTGCTTATGCAAATGCCTTTCCCTTGTCCCGAGGCCAGAGCCGGAGACAGATAACCGGCACAGCCACAAATCGTTCCTGTGGCAGTACCTTTGGCAGCGCGCGAATCTGACGCTCACACATTCCGTGAATGCACAACAAAAGGTCAGATGTCAAACAGGAAATATGCTAAGTATGGCCACGCCCTACGTGGAGGCGAGAGCCGCCAGAAGCGCAAATGTGCCCTAAAGTGGAGGTGGGAAGGAGAGTGAAGGGTGGACTGCGGCTTCCAAGGCTCCAGAGACAACCGAAGGCGCAAACAAGAAACCTAATTGAATTTATGCTAATTAGCCAACCGTGACTGGGGCATACAGCGTTAATTATGGGAGCCGAAGCATACGGGACGGGGCGTATGTGCAATGGCACACTAAAATTCTAATCAATTGTTGGCCACATTTGCATAATGGCCATGAAGCCAGCCCCGAGACAGCGCGGGCAGCCAACTGGGGAAACACGGCCAAACACATTATCAATCAAAAATCGATGAAATCGATGGATAGATAGGTGCCGAGCATAGCCGTTTTTCTGTAAATAAAACCCATCGAATTTAGAGCTGATTGATTCCTCGACATTCTACTCATGTCCTGCAACGACATGATTGCAGCTCTGGGAGACATCGACTGACTCTATCAACGTGGGCGTGTACCCGTGAGGGCGTGAGGAACCCGTCATGAGAACCCCTCAATCATTTTTGTTTCATGATTTATTCATCTAGACACTCGAAATGTATTTTTTCCGCCCAGTTGGATCTGCGGCAGCCGCAACATTTTAATGGCATTTTTAGCCAGCGATGTGCGGTCCCGGAATAGCCCATTAAGTTGCTCCTCATCTGAGTGGGTTGTGCTGGGCCATCGGCTTGGGAGCGGGAACAGTTGCAAATTCAATGGCTGATGTGCTTCTGTTTTTTTTGGGAAACGTCGTCCACCTTTAATTGAAAGGGCTTTTTTATGGAAGTGTTTCCTACACCAGAAGTGCTTGCCTGTAGACGCCTATGAAACTGCATGTATATGGTTGGAATGTTTTCTTTCAAGATGAGCCCCAGGTGCGTGCAAATTCACAGAAATTGAAATGAAATGAAATGTTTGGGAGAGATGAGAAATTCGGAGTAAAGAGAAGCGGATATCTCAAAGGAATTGCTTCTTACAGTCTTACATATTCATATTCTTTAATTGAATTTCATATTTGAACAGCATTGGCAATGTCCAGTCAAGTTTCTATCCGCCCTATCCTTTCAGCTACCCCAATACTTCCATAGCACAGCCCACACCCCACCACAATTACCCAACAAGACAATTCTATTCGCCTTGCCTCAAGGAACAATAGAGCACTATGTTAAGATCCTGGGAACAGTGGGATTGGAGCGTAACAGTAATTTGAAATGCGCTCAAAGTTGGTGCGCGGACTGGACTCTCTCAATGTTGAGTCAACAACCTTATGTCACGTCGTAACCCAGCAACCCAGAGACCTAGAAAGCAAAGCTGGAAATGAAAGCCTCCAAAGCTTAGAAAAGCTTCAAAAATACTGGGAAATCGGTACTATACAGATAATACAGAATTAAACCCAGACATAGCGTCTCAAAATGGTTTTATAAAGAGAAACAACTCGATACTTAATTTTCTCAAACAGATATACTTAACTTTGATTTTTGTGCATTGATTGTGAAGTTAGATAGTTACATAAAAGTTCATTAAATATATACATTGGTATACACTGGTATATACATTGATTTAAACAACTTTCAGATTGCCGTAGTTATACTAAATTATTCTAAGACAATTCTCCTTAACCTAATAGAGAGACTATCTGTCTCTCCTCTCTCAGTGCAAGTCGGCGTCATCCGAAGGAACTGGCTTCCGAGACAGATATAACACAACGGTGGTAGTCAGGGCGCTGACCAGGAATATGACATCGAACCAACGATGATAGAAGTTAAAGTGTAGATTGCCGAGAACCTCGGTGATGATCACCCGATACTCGGCTGGCATATTCATGCGCATCAGCAGCACCGAGGAGCAGAAATACATGCCCATGATCTGCCCGAGGATCAGTACGATGATGTTGCTCGACTTACTCGATGAAATGCGATAAAAGAACTGCAAAACAGAAAAAGTTAGAGCCAAAAAAAACAGTCTTAAGCTTTTATCACCTACCTTAGTGAGGGTTAGCAAAAGGCCACGTATGGAGGTGATCACGATGCAGCCAACCAGCCAAAACGAAATGTGCTGGTTCCAAAAGGCAAAGTCTATGTCAAAGCCGCACCAATGGATGGCTATCTCCAGGCCACGGGTGACGGGATCCTTGCGACCCACTCTGTCGAATATGATATTGATGCAACACTATTCAGGAAAAACGTAAATAAAGACTTCGATATAAATGTTAAACTATGTTTTTGTTGACCTACCATAAATATCTTATAGACGCAGTAGACACTGAAAAAGTGTCCAATCACATTAAAGTACTTTCCCTTCAGCGTTTCCGACCAACGCTGACGCTCTTCCATATTTTTCAGTGAATTCAACTCCAGGAAGACGGAGCGCAGTAGCTCCTCCAAGCCGTAGACTTCTTGCTTTAGTTGGTTGATGTCTGGAAATCACCAACGAAATTAATTTAAACGCAGATTGATGGTCAATGCGTTACCACCTTCGCCGCTGTTTGTGCGGTGCACTGCCGACGTTATCATCTCCCAGATTCTGGGCTTTGTGCTATGCTGTTTATTATGGTTATAGGCAGCCATAGCAATGCGTCGCTTCTTGCCCGTCAGCATATCCACCGTCAAAGCCAATCGACGTTCGAAACAGATGATGTCATTACGGGAAACGGGCCTGTTAAACAAGTTAAATAAAATGTACATCACAATGATAAGAAACGTTTTAGAGCAGTTAACATTACTTGATAAAGTAGGTCATGCTGGTGTAAGGATAGTTCACGGCACCAAATCCAGACAGTATGGCCATTACAGTGACACCAATGACACTGATCCGGGAAACGCCCTGCTCAATGGTAAATATGCCGTGGGATGCACTAAGCAGAGGAAATGGTTCACCAATACGCCAGAGGCCATAGAGAAAGACAAACCAGCAGATTGTCGTCAATATTCTCACCAATTTGTCGGAAACTAAGGAAGATTCAGCGATTTGGAGCGAGTATATATTGGAGGGTATGCTGACAACTTACAAAAGGAAATGCTGTGTATCACAGAGTGGCAGATATAGATCGGTATCACAGCCGTCACCATAAACAGTAGCAACGTGAGACCCAAGCGCCAATGGAAGTACCGGGAACTCGACTCTAGAACGCCGATGATCTCGAATATAATCAACTCAAACATGGTCACCGACAAGGCGAAGGTGGATGAGAAGATCAGCTGAACGGATATGTGGCGAATTTCATAGTGCTTGAAGAGTTCCTTGTTGAAAAACATCCATCCTCCGGCAAAAAACAGCATCTGCAAATAAAAACAATTGAAATTTCAATAGTTGGCATCAACATGAGATCTCCCACCACTTGCCTGCGACACAAATACAATCACACAGTCGCCCAGGAATGCCATTTTTAGCCCTCGTCTCCTTTCAGCTCAGATATAATAGTTATTTCTCAGGTGGCCCAGCCAGTGGCATTGCTTCGTTGGATTAATTTCGCTCTTAGAACAAATGCCAACAAGTAAAAACATAAACAAAAGGTGCCACCGATAGGAATATATCGATAGGCGGTGAAGAGTAGCAACTTCGGTTGGCAGCTGTGAACATCGCTAGTACTACGAACTACAATGATTCATTACATTTATGGACATGTTCATTTAATAATTGTCAAAGCCCAGTCTTAAGTGTAAGTCGTGACTATCAATTTAATGCCGCAGTGACAGTGACTTCCTTGTGATTAGCTATCGCTCATCTCTAAACGATAACAGTAAACAGCTGTGCAATTAATTAACTACAATTGCAATAAATTAGAAAATTGCTTTTCAGCCCCGTTTAAATTCATGTTTAGCCTAGAAATACTTGTTTAATGCGTCAAACATCTGTGAGGGAAGGGAAAGGACAGCGATGGCTTGCTATTACCGCCAGAACGAGGAGACGACGGTGACAATACCGAAATACACGAATGAAACCTCCAGCGGCGGGGTCACCTACTATGACATCAAAGTGCGGGTGGCAAAGGTGGAATGGATGGTGGAGCGGCGCTATCGAGACTTTGCCCAGCTCCATGATAAGCTGGTGGAGGATATAGCAATCAGCAAAAAGTTGTTGCCCCCAAAAAAGGTACGCCCCTTAAAACAAAACATACTCGTATATCTATTCATGTTGATCTCGGTCGCAGCTTGTGGGTAATAAGCAGCCAGCGTTTCTGGAGCAGCGTCGGGAACAACTGGAAGCCTACTTGCAGGAGCTGCTCATCTATTTTCGCACGGAACTACCGCGGGCTCTGGCTGAATTCCTGGATTTCAACAAATACGACATTATCTATTTGCTGCAGGATCTTGCCAAGTTATTCGACGAGAGCGGCGATGCGCTTCTCAGTTCCAAAAAGGAATACAACCTGTCGGCATTGGAGGTGAGAAAAATCTCACTTTTCTATCCCTGCAACATATATATGTATGTATATATGTAGGCTCATGTTTCAGATATAATTCACACTTTAAATCGAACACAGTATATACTAGTAATATTTATTTATTGAAATGTCGAAATTTTTGTTAACTTCTATAGTCACATGCTGGCCTTTGCAGCTGCAAAAACTAGGCAGTAACTTTATCCACTTTCGAGGTGCCAAGTACTCCCTTGGCACTATCGCAAATAGGCGCTACACAAACTTCTCTCCTGAGCTGGAACAGACCCTGCAGTCGGAGAACAATTACCAGAGCATCAAAAAACTCTCAAAGTATGCCGCCCACCACATTAAATGGCATCGCGGACAGGGGAATTCAGATCTGCAATATTTCAACTATTTGTTGCTGGATCCCCGCGTAACAAACAAGCTTGCGAATCGGGCCCCAGGAATGCACTGCATTGATGTCTGGTTCACTTTCCTAAGTGCTATTTTCTATGTAGGCAAGGGCAAGGGCATCCGTCCATTTGTCCACTTTCTGCAAGCCGAGAAACTTCTTGGCACACCTGACAGCATCAAGCAGGCCAAGGATCCGAAACTAGCGTTAATTTTGTCCATTTGGGAGCAGAAACGCGGCATCGTGCTGATTCGTGGCTTTCGCGGCATATCCTCCGCGGATGCGCAAACCCGCGAGGCCTCCATGATTAATGCCCTGGGCATGAACCATTTGACAAATCGACGAGTGGGTGTTTTTTTCGGTCCGGCTAAGAACAAATATACACCAACGCAGAGGAAGCTTCTGGGAATCGCATTACTCTATAAGCTGATGTCTAAGTTCATTGCAAAAGAAGAGCGGGAAATTTATCCTCAGATATCTGTGGACTCAGTTGCAAAGGCAGCGTAATATACACATATAAATTGCGATTAATACTAAGAAATGTAGCTGAGATACTATTTACATATATTATTTATGGAATCATCTACCTTATGCACAGGTCTTTGCCATTAGCGAGCGTCTGAGTCTTCCCTGCCCGCCGAACGTGGATCGTGACGGAAAATACGATTTCTCGCACGTCCTGGACTTCTGCACACAACTCGTGGCATTGGTAGTGACGCCAGTGAAGGATAATGCCAGCTATGCGCAGGACTACAACACAGTGGACGTACCCATTGGGCGAAGCAATATCATTCCGAACAGGCTAAACTTCAATCTGAATGCATTTCGAAATCTCAAAACCCTCAAATTCTCGGCCCTGTCCACGGAGAACATCGTGGACATTGAGCTCCTGAAGCCAACGTTACAAACAATCTGTGTTCACAACACGACTATACAAAACATATGCCAGGTGCTGCTCTGCGATAACTTGCACAAGTACTGCGATGTTCCGAGCCTCCTGCCTGAGGCCATCCGGCCACCCTCCGCAACAAACGGCAGTATCCTCATCAGCACAGATGCGTGGCAGGAGCTAACTGACCTGGATCTGACTGGCAATCTGCTCACCCAAATCGATGGCAGTGTGAGGACAGCACCAAAACTGCGTCGTCTGGTGCTTGAGCAGAATCGCATCCGGGTTGTACAAAACCTGGACGAACTTCCCCATCTACAGCTGCTCTCTCTGTCCGGAAATCTTATAGCCGAGTGCGTGGACTGGCATCTGACAATGGGAAATCTCGTCACACTGGAGCTGGCTCAAAATAAGCTCAAGTCTTTGAAAGGCCTGCGCAAGCTGCTTTCATTGGTCAATCTAGACCTGAGCTGCAATCAGATTGAAGATCTCGAAGAGGTTGATTATGTGGCTAATCTTCCACTGCTGGAGTCCCTTAGACTCACTGGCAATCCCCTGGCGGGCAGTGTGGGTGAGTTCGCGTGTTGATTTTCTTCTTTTTTCTTTCCTATTTGAATTTTATTTTCTCTGTAGACTATCGGCCTCGTGTCCTGGCTCGTTTCCATGAGCGCGCCGTCGAGATTTCTCTGGACAATGAGCGAGGCAGTCAGCAAGAGTTGGACACGGCCCTAGTGCTTTCCGCTCTGCTTCAATCAAAGCAGCGCCAGCGCCAGAAATGATATCGGCTCAATTCTAGAATTCCACAAATCTATTCATGCGTAAAAGTATTCCAACCGTCTAAATTTATTAGTCCTAGTTTTTTAACCAAGCCCTAAAGCCGTGTGTCTCTGTTTCTAGTAATGTTTTAACTGTTTCGTCTATCTCCGATGTGCAATATTTCAATCATCACCTGAAAATGTAAAGTGTATATCTTAATAAAATGTATACCTGTAGGACCACGAATGATTAAGAGCTTGCCCCGCGCACATTACGTTCCCAATTATATGAGGCCACCCTCTACCGCGTTGAGACCAATTCGAAGCAAGTGAATTATCCACACTATGTTCATCACTGATAAGACTCATCAAGGCTGATTATATTTAATGAAACCAATTATTCGCTGCCTTAAAAGCCTGACCTCTGTGCTGCAAGAAATCACAACAGTCCCAGCCCGCTATGTGCACAGTGCTGATACTTCTGCTCCTGCTCTGCACTTCCTCCCGGCTGGAGCCTGTCGAAGGCGTCCACAACATGAGTTTGCTGAGGTCCGTTATGAGCGTCATCGCTAGACGAGAGAACTGGAAAAATACGCCAATCTTCGTGGGACACAGGACAAAACGGGATGATATCAACAGTCTGATAACTTGGCTGCATCGAGCCATGGAAGTCACAAGTCACACGGTGGATGCATCCATTTCGGCGCGCAAGACTAAACCATTTGGCCATTACAACATGAACGCGGACAACGCCGTCAGTCTGTTCTTCTGCCACAGCAACCAGGAACTGATTTGGTACAATCTAAACAGGAGTCTTCGTAGGATGCGTCCTGTTCGATTGATTGTGGCCTTGCCCAACCAACGAAGTGGTTCCTACAAAGCATTGCTGTCCGTATTCAAAAAGCTCTGGCACTACCAGTTTCTCAATGTTTTGGTCTTGCACAACGAGCAGATCTACTCCTATACTCCTTATCCGGCTGTGCGCTTCTACAACGTGGATATTCATTCGTACCCGCTGTTTCCCCCGGCAGCGAGGAACTTCAAGGGCTATGTTGTGTCCACCCCAGCGGAGAACGATATTCCGCGTGTGTTTCTTTTCCGTGACCAGCGCACAGGAAAACGACTGATACGAGGCTACGGCTTTCGGACCTTTATTGAGTACTTGAATCGCCATAATGCCACACTGCAGGTGACCAATCCGAACCAGGATTTCGGCCCAACAAGTAATGTCAATATGAGCCGCATAATCCAGCTGATAATGGAGGGTCAATTGGAGATCTCCATGCATCCGTATGTGGATGTACCGGAAGAGATGGGCGACTACAGCTATCCCCTGGTCGTCGCCAGGAATTGTCTGATTGTCCCCGTGAGGAACGAGATTCCGCGTCACATGTACCTACTGCTGCCCCTCAACCGCTGGAGTTGGTTGCTTCTTCTTGGGGGAGTGTTCTACATCAGCGCCGTACTTTACTGGATTAATCCCGGGCACGAAAATAGCGCCTGGCATCAACGCGTTGGCTTGAACTTTCTGGATGGTCTCAGCCGGATACTTTTTATCTCTTCCCCCACAAGTGTGCAAAGGCCGTCTGTTCGCTACTTCCTAGTCACGGTGCAGCTGACGATCTTGGGGTTTGTTCTGACCAGCTGGTACAACATTCAGTTGGACAGCTTCCTCACCGCATTGGTGGTGGGTAAGCAAGTGGAGAGCATGGAGGACCTGATCGAGCAGCAACAACAGGTTTTGGTGAAGCACTACGAAGCTAGCACTCTCCTACGCCACGTAGAACCCCAACTCATCAATGAAGTGGCCAGCCTGTTGGTGGGCGTTAATTCCAGTGAACAGGTCTCGGCCCTGCTCAGCTTCAATCGCAGCTACGCGTATCCCTTCACCCTGGAGCGCTGGGAGTTCTTTTCCCTGCAACAGCAATATGCCTTCAAGCCGATCTTTCGATTCTCCTCGGCTTGTCTGGGATCGCCCATTATAGGCTATCCGATGCGCAGCGACTGCCACCTGGAGTCATCTCTCAGCATGTTCATTATGAGGATTCAGGCCACAGGGCTTCTGCAGCACTGGTTTGTGTCCGACTTTAACGATGCGATGCGGGCTGGCTATGTGCGCCTGTTGGACAATGTCCTCGGATTCCAAGCCCTAGATGTGGACACTTTGCGGCTTGGCTGGTTTGTCCTCGGAGGCGGTTGGCTGCTGTCCTTATTGGTATTCATATTCGAGCACTTACAGCTGAACACAGGGCGTTCTATCTAAGAAATAATCTTACTACATATAACCTCGATATGTGTTGCATTAGAAATTTCACTTTTGAAGAACCCCGAACTTCTATTCAATCTTGTGTCCTTTTTTCTAAAGGTCATATCGTCATTTATTCTTTTACTTGGCAGCGGCAGTTCACCTGGCATTCGGTTACTTGATTGCACCACTTAAAATAATTACCAAACGGGAATAAAAGTATAAAAACCGGCAGCTCATTAACGGGATTATTTTAACAACTTAATTCGTAAATTGTCCAACACAATGGAAAGGCACATTCTAAGGATAGCGTGATATACTTTTATTGAAAGTTCGATTTCTTTGTTTAATTAACAAATGATTATTTTTCTTATATCCAGACTGTAGGCCAAGGTTAAGCTATTTCAATTATTCAGGATAGATCGAATTGCAGAGGAGTGGTTACGTTTCCTTCAAGCAACTGAGATTATTTCCTGTATGTAAGTATATTTTTACTGCACAAAGATGCAAAATTAGATGCTAACAAACTTAAAGCCCTACCCTAAAATGTCTCAACTGGGTGTCTATGTACTTCATTCTTCGCGATATTATACGAGAGGATACTAAAGGGATTCATTTTTGAATATCTTAACTGTTTTTATGATAAAAAAGTCAAAATACGATTTTTAAAAGCAAATCGTGTGTCTAGTAATTCTGCCAATGTATTGTGTAGTCGCGTGATTTTAGCTTGCCGGGTGGCCTATATCATTGCGGATGATGATGGTGCTGGGCGTGGTAGTGCTGCTGCTCGGCGGCGGCCACTGCATCGAACATGGGCGTGTGCACTTCGCCCAAGAACTGGGGCGTGGGTGGAGCATTGGGCTCGGACAGCTCCCCAATAAGCGGCATATCAATGTCGGTGGATATGCCGCCTTGGCCATAGTTACCGAGTCCATACGACTGCTGCTGCTGGTGCTGCTGCACCACGGACACTTGAGCGTAGTCGCTGGGTGCCGCTACCTGATGCTGGGGGTCAATCAGGACCGGGGCCGCCTCCATTTCACCGAACTGAATGGGAGCCGGCAAGCTCTGCTGCACGGGTAGGACTGGCACTGGTTCGGGGTCCACAGATGCCGACAAGTAGTTCTGTTGAAGCTCTGTCTGAGGCTCCGGCTCTGTCTGTTGGACCTCCATTAGTTCCTGCTGCTGCTGCTGCAGGTGTTGTTCTCTTGGGGCCTGCAGCATTTCGCCGTGATCATCAGTGGCATCGTCCGCAGTCTCACTTATGTCGGCACCCTCGCCAGACGTGTCCCCATCGCGTCGAACCAAACCCAACATGTCCAGCATGTTGCGCTTCACGGCGTTCTCATTTGCCGCCTCGAGACTGGGGTAGCAGGTGCTCAGGCCACAGTTGGCCAAATGCTGCGCCATCTTGTTGCCATTGCTGGTGGCGAAGCCGCAGATGCAATGCATCTCCTGGGGCAGATTGACCTCCATGGCATCCACGAAGTTTCCATTGCAGTTCACGCCGTGCCGGAACTGGGCCCGCTCGCAACATGTCTGATAATTGCACTTCACGCAGTGCAGCCACCCGCTGTAACGAAAGAAGGGGAGCCATTTAATTTCAGGCTACATAACATTACAAATAGACTCCTTTCAGCCCCTAGGAAGAAATCCTCTAATTCACCTGTTATTACTCTGATTTCTATCAGTAATAAAGCCTGATTAGATTCAATTAAAACAATTATTTACGGCCTTATAAGGACGTCGCAGGTGCGCCCTTAAGCCACAATGTAGTCAACCATAATGAGCAACGGGCTGTTATTATTGCTGCTCTTCAGCTGGTCACAGCCAGCGTTGATCCACGGCAGTCACAACATGACCTTAGTGAGGTCTGTTCTAAGCGTCATCGCCACCCGGGAACACTGGAGTAATACGCCTATCTTCGTGGGACACAGAACAAAACTGGATGATATCAACAGTCTGATAACCTGGCTCCATCGAACCATGGCAGTCAGTAGTCACACGGTGGATTTGTCTACGCCAGCTCGAAAGCAGAGACCCCTTGGTCAATATAACATGAACGCGGACAATGCCATTAGCTTGCTCTTCTGCCACAGCCGCCTGGATCTCATTTGGAATGCTCTGAACAAAAGTCTGCAAAGGATGCGTCGCGTTCGCTTGATTGTCGTCTTGCGCTCAAAACGAAGTGGCTCGTACAAGGCGATACACGCCATATTCCAGAAGCTCTGGCACCAGCAGTTTCTAAACGTTTTGGTGCTGCATAAGGATCGAATCTATTCCTATACTCCCTATCCGGCAGTGCGCTTCTTTCAGATCAATCTCACTTCGATTCCGCTCTTTCCAGCAACTACAAGCAACTTCCAGGGCTATGTTGTGTCCACTCCAGTGGAGAATGATATTCCGCGAGTGTTTGTGGTGCATGATCCCCACACAGGACGGAGACATATACGAGGCTACGCCTATCGCACCTTTGTGGAGTACTTGCACCGCCACAATGCCACTCTGCAGATTACTAATCCTCACGAGTATCTTGGCCCCACGAGCAGTGTCAATATGGGACGAATTGCGCAGCTTATAATGAAAGGACACTTGGAAATTTCAGCGCATCCGTACATCAGATCCCCCAGTGATTTTGGGGACAGAAGCTATCCGTTGATGGTCACACAAAACTGTTTGATTGTTCCGGTACGGAACGAGATTCCCCGCCACATGTATCTACTGCTGCCCCTCAACCAATCAAGCTGGCTGCTACTGCTTGGTGGAGTGTTCTACATTAGTAGCGTGGTTTTCTGGGTTCGTCCCGACATGGGCAGGAGGACCTGGCAACATCGTGTTGGGTTGAGCTTCCTGGAAGCCGTCAGCCGTGTACTGTATATCTCTTCGCCTGCAAGGATAGACAGTCCTTCTCTGAGATACTTCATAGTTTTCCTGCAGCTGACCATCTTGGGATTTGTATTGTCCAACTGGTACAACCTTCAGTTGGATAGCTTCCTCACCGCATTGGTGGTGGGCGAGCAAGTGAACTCATGGGAGCAGCTTATTGAACAACAGCAGAAGGTTTTAGTCAAGGAGTATGAGGTCGAAACAGTTCTGCGTCATGTACATCCGCGTCTCGTCAGTAGAGTGGCCCGCCTGATAGTGGGCGTTAATGCCAGTGAACAGGTCTCGGCCCTGCTCAGCTTCAATCGCAGCTACGCGTATCCCTTCACCACGGAGCGCTGGGATTTTATCGCCATGCAGCAGCAGTACGCCTTCAAGCCGATCTTTCGATTCTCCTCCGCTTGTCTGGGCTCGCCCATTATAGGCTATCCGATGCGCAGCGACTGCCACCTGGAGTCATCTCTCAGCATGTTCATTATGAGGATTCAGGGCACGGGTCTTCTGCAGCACTGGCTTGTCTCCGACTTCAACGATGCTATGCGGGCTGGCTATGTGCGTCTGCTGGACAATGTCCTCGGATTCCAAGCCCTAGATGTGGACACATTGCGACTTGGTTGGTGTGTCCTGGGCTTCGGCTGGCTACTCTCTGTCTTGGCTTTCACTTGCGAACGCTTGCAATTTTACCGACCCCGTACAGCCATACTTTGAAAATAAATAAAATACATGCAATGAATGTGGTTAATACTGACGTGTAATGTGTCTCCTCGCTGGCGTAATCGGTGTTGCACTCGGCACAGGTCTTGCCCTCGAGAAAAGCAAAGAATATCGGTCGCTTGTAGGTGGAGAAGGGAGCCGGCTCCTTGTGATGGGTGCGCACCTTTGGTGGTGGAATCAGCAGCGAAGTGTTGAGCAAGAGACGGACCGGCCTGTTGGTCTTGGTCATGCTGATATGATGCTGAACCGTATGCTGCTTCAGGTCACCCTTCTCCAGGAAGCTGAGCGAGCACTTCTGACAGCGCAACGATGGATCCCGCTTGTTGACGTGATCATTCAAGTGCATGAAGTAGTGCTCGATGCGCAACTGGCTGACAGACCCGCGAATGGAAAAGTAAAATATCTGCAAGGATTGAGAGCTATGAAATATTTTTCTTTACAGGCTATTTACGAATAGAACTTACGTCCAAGCAGTAAGGGCACTGCAGGAAGTTCTGATTCTTGTGGTCATCGTAGAAATGCCTGACAAGATCGCGATGGGACGACGAGCGGTAGCCACAGGACTGGCACCAATAGGGCAGCTCCAGGGTGCTGTGGACCCTCTGTAGATGGGCCGTTAGCAAATGCAGAGAGTTATGCCGCTGCTGGCAAATGAGGCAATAGTAGGAGGGCGAACCCTCCGTCTTGGTCTCGGTGGGGTGCATGATCTGGTTGTGCTTGGCCAGCACCGACTCCGTGGGATGTTTCTCCAGGCAGAACAGGCACTGGAACTGATGTTGCTTGCCATCGGACGAGATGTGCGACACCAAATGCGTTTGCAGCTTCTCATTGGAGTCAAAGGATTCGCTCAGGCAAATCGGGCAGTCCACTGTCTTGGTAAGTTCATGGGGATTGGCCCTGGGCGAGTTGTATGGGAATTGTTCAAAGTATTCGTCCATCCCATCGCTTATGCCGTAGTACAGCTCCTCCAGTCCCTTGAGGTCGTCCTCCTCTTTCTTGACCACCACGGGAAGTTTCTCTTCTTTTTCCTTTGGCTTCTTTGCCGCCGATTTTGTCACCGTTGGTGAAGGTGCGACTGGCTTTGAAGGCGTGTGTTTGACTGAGCCCTTGCCTGGTGGTCTTCCCGGTCCCTTCGTAGCTGGTGGCGGCGGTGGCGGTGTGTTCACCGCGCGCCTCTTGGTGCCAGCTGGCAATATGTCCTTCTCAACATCTTTCTCTTTCTTTTCCTTCTTGGGCGTCTTGGTGGAGCTGGTATAATCAGCATCGTTAATCGCTGCGCACAGATAAAGGTTAAGGGTAAATTATCAATGTGGATCAAACTCGCCAAACAAAAAACAACTTAACTTCCGATCAACTTTCAATATCAAATAAAGTTAGCACATGGCTGGAGCCACATTATAAAATTAACTGTATGCGTTTTATCACTCCAAATTATAAATAAATCAAATAAAAACATAGCTTTAGCAAGGCTTTCCATTTCTTAAGTTTTTGGGCAATTTTATTTAGTGGTTTTCGTTTAGTTCTGTTATTTAAAATAAGTTAACATGAAAGATGCCAGAAAGTAAGCTTATGTGCTGGGTTTTTTGCGAGTATCTAAATCCAACACTTGGTGTTGTCATAAGAACTTTTCCTGAGCTCAACACTAAGCGACACTGATTGAATTAATAAAAAAGAAGGAAAACACTTTACTTTGGATGAGTGGTCGGCGCGCCAATACAATAACACTTTTCCGCTTGGTTCTGTGTGTAAACAACAGGGAATACGAAGCCTAAGACAACGGAAAAACGACCACTGTTTGACAGGCAACGACCACTGCTTTGGAGTGACAAACGCTTTAGCTTAGAATTATTCTATTACGCGGCCTTGTATTAAATTCAAGTCGATTGAACACTACGAAACTACTAACGTTTCTTGAGGCGCTTGGGTGCCGCATTGGCCGGTGTCTCCTTGTAGTTGGCCGGCAGTACGCTCCAGTCTTTGAAAGGGTTGGTTGCCACCTGAACAGAACAAGAGATGGATTAGAAAAGTGTTAGTGCCATAAAATGGATCCACTTTGCTTACCTGATACAGGCGTTGAGTGATTGTCTCGGTGGTGGTAACTCTTGTCTGCTCTGCTATGTGTATTATAATGTTATTGAATGCCTGCAGGGCATACGTGCCAAAAGATTCACGCCAGACAAGCTCGTCCAGGAATTGCTGAATCATTTGACGCGAGAGCAGCGACAATGTGTTCTGGAACATACGAGGAACGATTCTACGCAAGTACTCCATCACTGCCGAGTTGTTGTGCTTGGCCGTGTTGTCTGTGGCCGATGCCTGGACAATATTCTTGAATCCCAAACTGAACAGGGTGATCTTGTCTACCGTCAGGTCGATGCAAATAGTACTGTCCTTGTGGACCCAACGCGAAAGCGGCTCCAGTATGCCCTGGAAGCGTTTCTTGTAATTACGATCTCCATCGATAATTGGCTCTACTGCACGCAATCGGATTGATTTGTCTGCATAATCATAGACACCTAGCACCTCGACCTTAACCTGACGCTGAGCTCCATCTTGCGAGGTGGTTCCCAGTGATATGACGCCCACCTGGGAAGAACATCAAACAGTGAGTGGGCATACATCAAGGGAATAATTTTGTACATTACCTCCACAAACTTTCCGGGACCTCCTAACTTTTTGCACTTCTGATGCACGCCCAAAGTGCAAATGGCTCTCAGCCAGGTGTAGATGCCCTTGATGTACACACTGTCCACCTTGACCCACTGGACTACATTCTGAATGCTGGTCTGGCAGGCCCAATGGTAGATAAGCTTTAGAAGAAATGTGGGCGGATGCGAAGCTCCCTCGAATATTGAATTATTGAAGACGGAAACGAAGCGAAAAGGACAGCAATCACTAATCCACACATAGCCTCCTGTATAGGGGAATTTCGATACATCCGAGTATATTCCTAGGGATTCAAGGAGAAGTGAAAGTGAGAAGAGTTTTCGGTGTGATGCAACTGATCCTACTTACCCAATTTCAGTTCACTATTTCGATGATTAATGCAATTCTGCTGGGATCTGAGAAGACCCTCCTGGAGCAGCCACTCGCAAAACTTGTTCGGAGTCAGCATGAGAACCAGTTTAACCTTGGAATCCAGTTTGCTGCGTGTTGCAGCCATGTCTTTGATCTTAAGGAACGGTTTGGCCAGCACCACCAGAGACGGATATGTTTTTCCCTGCATTTTTGAGTCTTTGCCATCCTTAACGTCTTTAGAATCCTTACTTTCGTCAGTGCTGCCCACAACTAGACCTCCCACCGAGTTGACCTCAGCTGGCCGATAGTTTTTAGGAGGAGATTCGCCATCTTTGTTGGAGTCTTTTGGAGATTTGCTACTCGAGCCACTTTTGCTGCCCTTGGGTTGGGGCGAAGCTTTGCCAGGGGATGCGGCAGCGGCGGCGGCGGCTGCTTTTTTTCCTAGCTTTGGAGACGTTCCAGCAGCCACTGCCTTTTTACCCGCGGACAGCGCCAATCTCTTGGCCAACGGAACATCATCATCGCCGTCGTCGGATGACTCCAAGTAAGCAATATTTGAAGACTGTTTTGGTCGGCCACGTCCTCTTCCCGTGGAGCCAGCGACCGGAGTAGAAGGCTGCGGTGGTTCGACCGGCTTCGGTGGTTTCTTAGGCAAGGTGGCCTCTTTCAGCTCCTGCAGCACTTTTCCCTTGAACGAATAAGCTTGAAACACTTGGCCATTGAACAGTTCCTTTCCTTCATTGGCGCTCACGGCGCTCTTAAGTGCATTTTTCACAGCATAATGCTCGTTTGTAATTTTGTCGTAGTACGCCAACTGCGCCTCCGACAGCTCCTCCACCCAGACCTCCATATCGAGCAATATATCACTTTTCGTTACACGCGACATCTTGGGGACTAACTTAACCCGACCACTGGCCAAGATATGGCGTTTTTTAGATCAATTTTAAGCGAAAATAAATTATTTTCCGTATTGGATTAGGTTTTTTGTCGTGGGTGTACCTGTGGCCAGTGTGACCGCGGGTAGTATAGAATATACGGTCCCACCCTCAGAAATATACCGAGTCATTTTCAAAATATACCATAAATATACTGACGAAGTCAAGTTATATTTTACATATTCCTCGTTTATGATGTTCCGTGGAATATTACTAGCTATATAGAATATTTAGCCATGCCCGCATAATTTTATCCGATTAGTGAATCTATTTTCTAATTGTCTGGTTTATATTCAACACTTGCTTTTATTGGATCTTGTCTAAAAAAAGGTATTAGCGAAATAGCTCAAAACAAAAAAACGCAAAGGATAATCATTGGAGTAATCGAAAGTCACTTATCGATACTAAGCAGTGTTTTGTTTTGCGCATATCTCAAAAAAATACGGCATTTTCAAAAGAACGAAACAAATATAACGATAATTTGAAACAAATAAAACGCTGATTGGTTTGTATTATGTCACGGTGAAGAACCGACAATTTATATTGTATTTATGACCCCTTATCAAATATCACCGCATCAGTAATTAAACCCCATTGATTAAATAGTTGAAAAGTGTTTTGTTGTTTTGAATTATAATTATCACGATCTTAAGTTTTATTTTCAACACATGCTTACGCATTCTTTATGTCATTGATCACTCGGTCATAAAGTATTTCCTTGACATTCAGGCCCCACAGGAAGTCCAAATGATTCCATTTAGTCTCGGGTAGGCGATACGCACTCTTCAGGGAATTCGGATCCATTACGTAGCGAAGACGATCCACATCGATTAAACTGGCAAAGTAGTCGTTGTCGCTGTAGTAAAGGTATGTGGGAACGTTGATGCCCTCCACATCGTAATCTGGTGGAGCCTTGGAGCCGTACTCCTTCTTGTTCCGGGTCGAACCGTAGTCGAATCGACGGAAATATCCCGAATTGTACTCCTGCAGATAGTGGAAGATCTGGTTCACCGAACAGCCTGCCGGGGTAGTGGCCATTATTTCTGGGATCATTGACTCGTTCAAATATGGCGAGTTCCAGCCGCCCATGAGGAACAGGCTGTTTGTGCAGATCACCTGGGATATAGCCTGATCGCTGCACAATAGAGCGCCCAGCAAATTCATGAGCTGAGTGTTTGGCAGAAACTCCATACTGCCGAATAGCTCAACAAAGGCATTCGGTTGTCCCAACAGTGGACCTCCTACGGTGGCCAGGGGACTCTCCATGTGCTCCATCCAGGCGACGGGCGCCAGTAGATGAGCCGAGCGTATGCGACTCTTGAATCGCGGAATCATCGAGCTCAGCACGAAGAAAGAAGTGGTGCCCTGGGAGTGACCCACGTACGAGAGTTGATCTACACCCGTGGCGTATAGGACGTAGTCTATCATGGCGGGCAGATCATAGATTCCAATGTCATGCCACTCGAAGTTCCAGAATGGCTGCAGCAGCGGTGTGTGGGTAGCATGTTTCTTGGAATAGGTGTTGCCACGAGCATTGCCCATCCAGACATCATAGCCAGCCTCAGAAAGCAGGTAAGCCAGGCCACTGTGTGTACCGCCCAATACCCAGTCAGAGGACGAGCAGAGCAGACCGTGCATGAGGAAGGCAACAGGACGAGCGCCATCGTAGCCGGTATTCTTGGAGTATGGAATGCGGTGCATGGTGAGAATATATCCATCCGACGTCTGAACAGTGTGCTCCTGAATCTCATAGCCTTGTGCTCTCACTAGAGTCAACTGAATAATACAGGAAATCATATTTAAAATTTAAATAAATATTAAAACAATAAAAAGATTCGTTTTTACCGTTGTCACAGAGCTCACCCGCCCGCCATCGGCGGGCAAGGCTGTGGCCAAGCCTAGACATAGAAGACCCAGAAATACTTGGGGAACCAGCATTTTTGATCACAGGTGCAGGTACTTTACCAAATGGTGTGACCACTCATACCTTTTATATACCCCCAAGGAACATCTGATAAGGACTGGAAGATTTGGGCGGGCAAATTTATGGCAGGCTATTTTCGCACAGAAACTACGTTCAATTCAACAAGACTGATAGGTCGTTTGGGAAACACATGAGCGATTTGCCAGAAGCGATAATACAGGTGGCTTCAAGTCTCACGACAAGTGGTGCAGCTATCACTCTGTGAATCTTGATAGCTGCGCTACTGGCGGTTACATGTAATTAGATTGTATTATCAGAATTTTCAACGACATTCTGAAAGTTCAAATTGATAAGCAAGCGATCCCAGATTTAGTTAAAAAATCCATTACTAAAAGAACTACTTGCAATACTACAATCCCAGGCGGAAGCTATCGTAGCGGGCGCTTCTTTATATAATTTTTTAGTTTTTGGCGCCCAAATTTAAATTCGGATTCGGTATTATTATAATTCAGAGGGCAGTTGATAGGCACAATATCGATGTTAAAATATAATATCGATGTTAACCCATAGAAAGGGGTAGGGACGACGAGCAAAAATAGCCAAGGCAAGTTGCAGACTTCGTACGAACCTCACCTCTCGTGTGAGGATAATATACCTTGAAGACAAAATTGACTGGTTATCTCTTCAAGGTATATTAAGCAAATGGGGTGCATTTTACATTGCATGCGTTGCATTTTCCGTGCCACTTTGCGTGTTGTTCATACCTTTTTGAAGTGAACTGTATATATTATGTACATGAGCCAAGCGACAATACAATAAAAAATAAATAAATAAAAAAAGACAATGCGTGAACGGGAAAGACACGATAGAGACCGCGACCGGGAAAGAGAGCGAGATCGGGACCGCGACAAAGAACGCGACCGAAGGTACCACTCCAAGTCCCCCACCAGAAGCAGCCGGCAAAGCTCCAAACCCAAAAAGAAGAAGTCGAAGAAATCTAAAAAGTACTACAGGCGTAGTCGTAGCAGCAGCCGCAGCTCGTCGCGCAGCTCATCGCCACGCAGTCCAAGCAGCTCCCGGAGCCGGCACAGCAAGAGTCGCAGTCGGGACTATAACAAATCTCGCTCTGCCTCCCAAAGGACAACCAGAGCACCGAGTTCGGAGAGCAATTCACGTTCAACGCCTCTCGCTAGCAACGTCAAGGGCATCGATTTGCTGGATACCAAAGTGCAGAAAGCCTTGGAAAAGATAGACGAGGATACCTTCAAGCCGTCAGCTTTCTTCAGCACCAAAGATCGTGAGGCTCCAGAGAAGGTTATCATAGATCTGAAAAACGAAACGGTGACCGTACCGAAGCCATCGAACCCGGTCCAAACCGAAGATGTAATATTTCATCCCAACGTAAGTTGCATTTCTCGGTTCTATCGTCTTCTTCTCACAAATATGTGACATATTTTCGTTTTTCAGTTCCTTGGAAATCCCGACCTTAAGACGGAGAAATGGATTCGCAAACTTTACGTATATCGCCAAAAGTACATCCAGGAATAGTAGAATTTACAATTTTTATTTAAGAAACAATAAACGTATGTCTAGAATATGTCGCTGCCAGTTCTTCGCGCACGGAGAAATGCCTCCGATGAAGTAAGTTGCTCTTCGGCCGACGGTTCTTTGGGACTGCCGTCTGCCTGGAGGCTGCCTGCCTTGAAATCTTCAACAATCTTTTTCGAATAGACTGCGTTAAACAAGTCAAGACTGGTGAATTCTGATTGCACTACTTCCGGTGCTTTGTACGACACATAGGGCTTCAGCTTGCAGTCCGTTAGATCGGGCACAATAATATCGGGGATTTTCTCAGGGATCTCCACAAATTTTCCATCAACCAAGATGCCTGTGTCGCGCACGCCCCGCTTGTCAATGGGCACCGGGGGATTGGCCATGGTCTTTTGGGCCTCCTTAACCACGCGAGTGCCGCGCTTGCTGTGTACGTTAAATTTGCGAAAGTTCCGCTTGCCATCCAAGACAGCAGACGTGCTGATGGCTCTCTGCGGGCACTTGAGTGCCAATGGCACCAGTTTAATACAGTTTTGCATTTTTTTTTTGTTAAATTTCTTCTGGTTAAATAACAAAATTCGGAAACAGCAATCAGCTGTGAATTGTGCGCGCTGCCAACTTATGTTTATACTCCAGCGCTGCCAATCTACTTTTCTCTGCAGTTACTCTTATACTTATTTTTTACCTTTTTCATTAAAACCTTTTTTAGGCAAAATCCAATTAAAGCAAGTATTTAAAATACACCACTCAAGTAGAAAATAGATTAATTAATTGGATGAAATTATGGGGGCAAAGCTGAAAGATCTATTTAGCCGCTAATATTCGACGGAATATCAATAACGAGAAATATGTATTTCGTCAGTATATTTACGGTGTATTTCGGTATATTTCTGAGGGTCGGGCGGTATATTTGACCGATATATCCGCGGTCACACTGGCCAGAAGAGACGAGCGCGACCGTCAAACATTTGAAAAACGCCGGCGCGTGTGATACCAATAGGCTGACAGTTTGCCGTGTGTTCAATGCTAGAATAAATCGCATTTCTTATGAGAAAGCCCGCCGCTGAAGTTCGCTTCCACCGTGACGTGTGTGCGCCAAACAAATTCAGACAAAGTAAACACTCTCTGTGTAATCAAGAAACAACCACCATGCTGCCGCTGCAGGAGCAAGTGCAGCAGCAACCGCCGCCACAACCCCAGACCTTTAATTGGCAACTGGAGGATTACGCCTACTTTCGAAAATGCGGAGAACTTACCACATCGCCGGATGTGCAGAGCTTTGGCTTCAATTGCGCCTTCTGCCCTGCAATTTGCCTGCAGTTCTCGGTGTTTATGGATCACATTCGCGGCCAGCATATTCAGGACGTAAGACGACGGTACGAAGACTCCGAGGATACAATCGAACAAGCAACTCAAACAGATTTAATGATAATGGAAATGGACTGCCATGACATATTCCAACTGGAAGACCAGGCCCAGACCGCAACCGACAAATGCACGAAGAAATCAAATTTGAATGGAATGGAGATGGAGATGGGAACTGAGACGGAATCCACGATTGTGGCAGACACGCAACGCCTGGGGCTGATAGACATTGACATTCAGCTGATGAATATCGTCGCAGCGACCCCCACAATGCAACTATCCCATGCAGTAGGAGCACCCGAAATAGATTTGGTTTATGTTATGGAAAATCCATTGCCACCCTCACCGCCGCCATCCGCGGACATTTCGGGTGACGAGCAGACCTGCCTGCAGGCACTGGGTTCGTTTGAAGTGCTTCATGAAATAGTGGGCACGGTCACGTCTACGCCGACGCCCTCACCTTTGGCTGGGCCTGGTGTTGGGGTCGCCGCTCCACTTCAACCGCCGCGATACGAGACACGACGCGTGGTAAGTTAATCGCCGATTCCTTCTGTACATTCGCTCTTTTTCCCGCTCACCCGCTCTGCGTCACTTCGCTGCCCTCTCTTGTTACAGTAAACGCTCTGCCGCGAGCGCACCAATATTGCTTGCTCTTCCAATTACCAAAGTAGTTCGCGCTCGGGGTGATTCACTGTCGTTTCCCCTTTTCCTTCTTTTTATTAGATTTTGTAATGCAAAAATGGTTTTCCGCCGCTGTCTAGAGGTGGAGGAAGAGCTGAAGGCTGAAAGGCAGTTCCGGAGGAAGCTTAACCTGGTCACTTGACCTTCAAAATAACGGCGCAATGGCACACAACAAAATATTGAGAAAAAGTGTGTCGCTTCGTCGCCCTGCCCGTCCGCGCTCTCCCGCTCCGTCGTGCTTCTCCTTTGTTTTTTTGTCTTCCCCTTTGAGTCCCGTTGTTATCCACGGCCCTATGTTTTGGAAGCACAGGGAGACAGAGGGAGAGAGAAAGAGAGAGACGTTTTGTCAGTTCGTCAGAGCCGTTGCTATTTTTGCTGTTCCGTTTGTATACACTTGCATAGGGTATTATCATTTTGATCAGATGTTTGCAACGCAACGAAAATGGAGGGTATATTCTTGATCAGCATGGACATTTGAACGGTGTTATTTTGTGGTGCTTTTTTTAATCCCAACTACTGTTTCTTTACACATACTTACCCGTCTATGTGCAGCACTCAGCACTACCGTATGCAGATTTAAAAGGGGTATCAAAAGCTTCGGCCAACAACTTTTCATTTTGTTTTTCTTCTCCCCTCAACGCGACGCAATTTTTCAGTTTCTTTTCATCTTCAGGTTTCCAATTCTGTTTTGTTTGTTTTGTTTTTGTGGACATGGAAATTTCGAAGAAGACACAACAATAACTTTTTTTTGTGCATATGTCTCGTACGTAGGATCTGTGCAATTTCTGTGCCACCGAAAAAAATAAATACATACATACATTTACTCAAAATGTGGGACACAAAAATTTCAGCATTTTGGAAAAGCTTATAGTATATTTTCGGGTTTGTTGTGGCACGTTCTTTGTTGTGGATTTTTAAAAATAAAAACCTATTAAACGAGAATTAACGAAATTCGTGGACATTGTCAGCCTATACATAGACACCGAATTGGTAGTATAATGTGTTTCAAATTATGCGTATACTCGTACTCATATTCTGAGTATAACTCGTACCCGTAAATGGTCATACAATAGAGTTTATATAATTTTCTAGACCTACTTCTCGAGCAACCCTCCCTGAGTTAAATGCTTTCTCTGTTCTGACAAACACTTTAGGCCATGATGTAGATGCTTGTCAATGACGAAGGTGGTAATCGGCCTTTAAACTATCAGACCATAGATTGGTAATGTTTTTCGTTCCCCATCAATTTGACGTAGAGAAATTTCAAGAGTTTTCGCTCTTCCAGATAAATATAGACCACAGATACAGGCCAGCGGCCACTGCATTGACGCAATGTAAATGTCAATGAATAATAATTAATTCAGCACATGGTGGTTCTGATTTTAATTTTGTGGGAAAATGGCACGGATAAATGATGGAAGGGAATACATGGAGTACTTGTGCAAACAAAAAAGAGAGGAATTATTATCGCATAGCCGATATCCGGGCTAGACCATAGAGGGGGTTGGGGGGCGGGCACAGAATAACAGAACTCTCTGTGAAATGTGAATGTGAATGCTGATAAAAATCGTTTTCTATTTGCCCCTAGATCCCCGGCTACACGACACTTTCAATACAAATTATGGGTAATTTTTGGTCTGTTTTCCTTTCGTTTTTTTTACGAGTATTTTGCTATTATCAACATTGGGCAAGTCTGTCGGGCGACGCGGGCATTATCTAGACCGCAAAGAGGTAAACAAATAGGGGAAAATTATCTAAGCTTCGATTTGGTAAGCGTTTTCGAGACTCTACGCACATTGAGGCAAGAAATATTGGTAAATGGAAACAGAATTGTTCTGAAACTGCAAACAACTGCAAATTCTTTGCACAGTGCTTCCTTTTTCGCCTGTTTCCAATCAGTTTTTGCCATGAAATCAGTTGGTTTCTTGTCTAATTTTGATATATTTCTTTGCTTGCCATCACTAAGTGAATAAACGATGGCGATGGCGATGGCGATGACAATGACGCGCGTCTCTCCAGCCACTTTGAGTAATTTAACATTCGCCCGAGCTAACGATCGATCGATCGATCGATTCGACTCGACCGATCGTTGCCCCAGACAACCCAATCAGTCCTCCTCTCTGACTCCCAGTGCCTCTTTATCACCAACCCCACCACGCCTTCGCGTCGGGGGTAATAAAATAATTGTAGATTTCTGTCGATGTTTTTAGCTATGGGAAATGGCTTAGAGATAAGGCGGCTAAAAGACGGCGAAAGCGCTGCACAAAACCCCAACTAAGGAGGTTTTAATGTTCATTTAAACACTTGTAAATTGGAATTTTTAGAGCACCTGCCATAAAGGCGATCGCTGTCCATAAATCATTATCCAAACAGAGTGACACATAGAGATCGTCATACCATAGGTGACGTTAGTATTGGCAGAATTGGAAGTGTTTTATGGATAATTATTGTTCCACAATCATGATAAATATTTATCAACTATACATACATATATGTATGTACTCGTAGGTACATTTTCTTGGTTCTTGGAACCCATTGAATGTTGAAAAATCTCTGAAATTATTACCAGAGATTAGTCATTTGCTTTTTATTATCAGCAAACAGTATCTCGAAGACTTAGCCACATCTAAATCATCAATAATCCGTTGAAATCAAAGTATACTTCACCGAAAACTATCCCATATATCACTGGGTATAATCTAATCTTAAGTCGGGGATATCACTGTGCGGGTTTATTATGTTCCCCAGCGATAATTCCTTTCCCATATTTCAACATCTTCGGGCAGGGGCGTTTTATGGCAACGTTAACCATTCTTGAGCCCAAAAATGTGGTGGCTGGGGGGGCATTTTGACAGGCGATGCCTCAGTTTTTATCAGTCACAGCCGCGCTTATTAAATAATTAACAAGTTTAACTAAACATTCAACATTTGGGCAGGTGGAAGGTCTGTCTGGGGAGGGTGGGCTTAGAGAGCGGTTTCCACCCGCAACCTGGCCGCTGATCGATCAGCTGACGGGGTTTTATAATCAGTCTAATTAAATTAAGGCTGCCTTGTGACTGACTCCGCCGGCCTGACGGTCTGACGAAAGTTATTTGTTTAAAGTTTTGGCCACGATTCCGTGCTTAAGAGCTCTCCGACCTTTTCAAACCGAACGCATTTCGCTTTGTCAGAAATTGATTGCACCGTAATGCCCCGCGTAGTACGAGTATTATCTTTGATTTTTCGACTTTCGTTTGTATTTGCTTCCCGGTTCTAGCATTCTCTATAAGGTTTCCCGCCGCAAGGTTTATTTTCGTCGGTTGCATGGGCCTCCTCCGTCAGAGGGCGTGGGCCAGGCCATAAAAGAAATGAATGAAACCCTCCCGCAGGTTGCGTGGAACCACACACCAAGTATTGCTCATAATTTATTAGCGCACGTTTCGTTTATTACATTCCATTCCAGTCGAGTCGAGTCGGGTCTCGTGTTCTTCCGGATTTTGCATGTCGGTGTTTTGCCTGTTGTCATATGGCTTTGGGGATATTTTATATAGCCTACAAATGGGAGCTTGGCCCATCATTCGCATCAATGTTTGAGTTTTGGTAAATGCCGATCAATGAGAGCCCTCCCTCGGGCCTGTCAAACGATTCACTGGGAGCAATAAATCGAACATAAAACGGGGAAAAAACCGAACCGAACAGAACACCTAAAACTTGCAATCATCAAGCAGGGCCGAATACACAAGTTGACACCATTTGCCAGCGATTCGGCAGGGCTTTCCATGCCCAAGGCCTTATAATGGTATTACCCGTAAGTGCAGCATTAACGGGCTTTGCCATGAATCTTTTTATTTGCACTCACCCATACCCAGCTCAGCCCCCGGCCACATCCAACGCTCCACACACATTTGGCCAGTGTCTTAACTGGAGCGCGTTCTAATTAAAAACTAAGAGATTGGGCGGGGGGGCGGAACGGGGCTCCACCAGCCGATCCACCGCGATAATCGGCAAATGTCTACGATGTCGAAATACAAAATGGTAATGGAAACGTATCGGAATAAGTGTATTTCTATTAATTAGTTTGAGGCGAAAACGAAAACAGCATCGCAACATCGCATCATCGCATCATCATCAAAGGAACTTTTGATTGGCCCTGCCCGCATATTTCTTGGTGACAAATGCAATAAACAATCGTTTTTAATTGACGAGAAAACATCAGAGTGGACCACCCCCCTCCCTCCCATCACGAACCCCATTACCATTACCCTCTCCAGCCATTGGCATGGATGACGCAGCTGCTCGCACTCGCACTCGAACCCGGAATTGGAATTGAAATCGGAATCGTCAGCCATGGAGCCGCAGTGCAAGTGTGGATTCTGCTTATCGCAGAACTTATTCCTTATGCTTAGTCTTGGGAAAGTTTGACCACATACATTGCTTCCTTTCGTTGAAATGAAAATATTCAGATGTCCTTAATCCCTGCCCCAACACAATCTATTCCGCCTTCGGAGCTTCACTTAAAATGCATTGCTGCACTGCCTTCCTGCCACCCTCTCAATCCCTGACAATCCCTTGACGAGTTTCGACCCCTTTCCGTTTAAAAAATATATATAAATAAACCATAAGGGAGAAACAAAACACACAGCTAACTCAATCAAATTGGTCTGCGATCGGGTTTCAATGCAGTATACCCCGGAGAAGTCCAGTCCCTGCCCCATCTATTGGCGCCCGTTGACGTTGCCGTTGCCGTTGCCGTCATCGTAGCGCCTTTTGTTTCTGTTGTTGCTTATTGAATTTTTATGCAATTTTGTTAAACAGCTAACTGGATCAATTATTTGAATTGCGTGTTCAGTAAACAGACACAGAGAAAAGGCAGGCAGACTGGACACGCCTTAGAAATGTGTCTGTCGGCGTCTGAGCGGTCCGAAGAAGCGGCAAAGCCCGTCTAGCCTCGCCTTTGTTTGCCTCTCTCGCCCGACACTCGACATTCGAAGATAAAACACAAAAGAATAAAATAAAATAAAAGCTAAAAAGAAGAGCACTAAGAAACAGCTGCTCAACCATTTGCACTATTCAAATTTCCGATATGGTCGGTCTCTACAGCGATGTACAGCGACGGATATGTACTGTAGGGATATGCAACTATTTCCTGTTGCTAGGTAGACAACGACGTCAAGGATAGACCCAGGCCATAGAGGGTCCGCCGGCGGGTCGAGCTTGGGAATACGACTGAGAGTGAGAGAGAGAGAGAGAGAGAGAGAGAGGTGTGGTAACTTTAATGGGCTTTCAGTTTCCTTCGCTCACCTTTTTGGGGTGGCGTTCTTTTCGTCGAGAGTTGGGTGTGACCCGACCCGAACATGTTTTTCCTGGGTCGAAACTTTAATTTCCACGTTTTTAAATTGCATTCTCGATTGGGGCCAAGGCTTTTTTTCTTTCTTTTTTTTTTAGTTGTGTGCAATTTTTAGTTATTCAATTAACTTGGAAAGGGTTCCGTTCGTTTTTTCATGGAAAAGGTTAGGCCAAGGCCCCTTTCGGACAGGTGAATGAGAGTGGTTGAGTTCCGCTGAAATGCCATCCAATTAATCAGAATCCACTCTGGCCAGTAACCCCATTTGGATATTGATTACTGGGCTACCACTCACCGGGCTTGTGGACACAGCAGTAGCTTTGATAAACGTCAGCAGGGGAATGATTTTAATGGAGTTTCCACGTACCCTTTAATTGGCCATCGTTCGACACTAGAAATGGTCATTAGCTCGGACTCACATGGTGGTTAATGCCAATACGATTATAGCAACATTAGTATTGATTTCCGTAGTACCATTTTAGTTTAGAACTCTTTCTACTTCTGTCAGCCACAAAGGACACTCTGGAAATAGTGTATAATTATTAGAACAGTTTAGCCAAAGCTAATGTACCAGGTTTTTGGGTAATCGTTTCCAATACCTCAAATCACAATTAAGTCTGCCCAAAGAACGTTTTATTATACTTTATCTACCACCCCCAATAATGATATCGACTTTTTATGGGTGGGTATGGAACAAAAAAGAGGTGCTAAAACATGGACGATTGTTGGGGCCCGGCCACTCGCCTTCCGCTCTAATTCCAGACAACTTCAATTACAACTACTGAAAGCAAGGGTGGAGCTGGGAATACCCTCTCGCAGTGGGGACAACCAGTAGGAATTATTCGTCGAATGGTGCAAAATTCCCATAAGCGAAAGGAAACATTAGTTGGCGTTGCTAACCTCTAGCCAAAGCTGAGGGTGTGCCATTACAATATATTATGTTTCACGCGATGCCGATCACAGCGGGTGGGAACCGGTTAGAACTGCTTATCACGTACATATAGTACATATACCGTATCTAATGTTTGCGCCCCAGCCCCAGTCGCCCCGGTAGGACAAAACATTTGCTTACGCAAATTAATTTGGAGTTTCTGTATCGATTTCTGTTCTCAGTTGTACCTATGCACTGTATATGGGGTAGGTCGGAACTCGTTTGGGTTTCGAGAGATCAGGAGAATAGCATCTCGGATTGAAGTTACATATATCCACCCAGCGCCTTGAATTATTCATGCATACTCGTATGTTTCATTCATGGGGACAATACAATAGAATGCGAAGAATGAGAACGGTTAGGCGCTCGCTGGCGAGGGATTCGTTTTGTATATTTTTCGAAACGCAAAGCAACAACCAACAGGGGAGCAAAAAGATATATAGTACACATCGAAATGTGTACATATAGTAGAGGTATGTGAGTGTATATGGGTATGTATGTATATGCCATATGCAATGCCGATAAGAACAATGACGACGACAACGACAACGTAGACGACACAAAGGCCAATAGCCGCTGATATTGGAGGACTGGGAACTGTGAACTGTGGCGAGGAGAGCGGACTTTCCCTTTTTGTTTGAGTTCGTGTTCATGTGATTGTTTTTGTGATTGTGTGCTTGTTTGTTCCATCGATAAACCCAACCCCTCCCAATCCACTGAGGCTGGCCAAGATCATGTGGCCTGGTCATTGCTTATCTTAAAGATACAAAACAAAAACAGAAGCAATAACAAAATTTATTTATTTATGCGAAATATTTATTCTTGTTGGATCTCCAGGCAATGCAGCGCAAGCTTCGTCAGGCGGAAAACCAGAATGCAAAAGATTCCAACCGGCAAGAGCCAGAGCCAGAGGCGGAGGCAGAGGCAGAGGCAGTGACGGGAGCGGCAGATGCAGAACAGTTCTCCCCCGAAAACGTGTCGGAGCTAACACCGCCAGCGACGCCTCCAACCCCAGGGCCGCCCACGTCCCCCACGAGTAGCATTGGCAGCAACATGGACTTCCAGGCGGTGTGTAAATATACATACATATATGCCAATGATGGCCCCTCCCCCATATGATCGTTCTCTAAGAGATCCACCCTTCCCTTCCTGCAGCGCACTCGTCGCGAACTGGAACGAAATCGAGAATTCGTTGGCTCTCTGCTGGCGGCCTATGAACGCATGGAAAAGTTGTGGAATCCCCGGCATCCCGACTACAAGTACAATGCCAAGCGGAGTGTTTACGGAGAACTGGCTGCCCCACTGGAGGGCATCTGCCAGATGCAGCTGACGGGCGTCGAAATATTTGCCGTACTCAAGGAGCTGCGTGGCCGCTATCGCCGGGAGCTGAGCAAGCTAAATGCCCTCGGCGGGAAGTACAAATCCCGCCTGTGGTACTTTGACAAGATGCACTTCCTCAGAGGCGTCATCGAGAACAAGCGGGCCGAAAGGGAAGCCAAGGTAGGTAGCCAGATACGGTTCTCTCGTATCGCACATCGCACTCATCTGGAGGTGTACTTACAGATCAGCAATGATAGCACCGAAAGCGAAAAGTCATGCGAAACCGATGGCGAGTCCTGCAGCAAGTCTGCCCTGTATCGTGAGGTGCTCAGCTTCATACTGGATGCGTTCAAGCGGCTGGAGTGCTTGTGGAATCCCCAGCACTACGAGTATGCCAGCTGCTGCAAGAAGGAGCTGTACCGGGAGATCTCCGCCCAATTGCAGGAGGAGCTCAACTACGAGCTGAGCGGCGAGGAGTGCCACAAGGAGATACTGAAGCTGAGGACGCGCTATCGCAAGGAGCTGCGCATGGTGATCAAACACAAGGGACTGTATCTGCCCAAGCTCTGGTGCTACGACGAGATGGAGTTTCTGCATCCGATACTCCAGGAGCAGATCTTCAACAAGATCAGCAAGGTAGGTCCGCTGATTTTTTACCCATCTAGAACCTCAAAAATCCATCCTTTGTCTTTGCAGAAGGTCGGTGTGGTGGAGACCAACCAGAAGACGAAGTTCATCGATGCCAGCTCCATTGAATTCGGAAGGGCAGAGGATCAGCTGCAGTTTGTGGAGATCTATCGCAATTATGCGGCGTTGTGGGATGTGGATCATCCCGACTTTAGATCGAATGCCTACCGCAGTCAGGCGCTGGCCCAGATGTTGGACGAACTGAACACAACCTTCCATACGGCATATGCCGCGGAGCAACTGGAGAAGACTTTGTTCGAGCTGCGCAAAGAGTTTTCAGCGCAGAAACGGAAAATACTCACCAACCCAGGGGACTCGTGCAGCATTCCCCTGCTGCACGCAAGACTGGCGGACTTTTTGGAACAGAACCTGGGGCCCTTCCGATGTGACGTCTGCTCGGAGCTAATCAAGACCTGCGACCAGTATAAGGTGCATCGGTCCGGCCACGACGGCACCCCGCCCTTCATATGCACGCTCTGCGGCAAGGGCTTCCAGATGCCGTGCAATCTGACGGTGCACATTCGACGGCATCGGCGCGACTTTCCCTATGCGTGCGAGAAGTGCGACAAACGCTTTGCCACCTCCACAGAGGTGGCCATCCACCTGCGGACGCACACTGGAGAGCGGCCCTACATCTGTGACCTGTGTGGGAAATCTTTCAAGACGTGGTCCTTCTTCGATATACATCGGCGCAGACACCTTAACCAGTCGACATTCAGCTGCCCCATCTGTGCAAAGGGGTTCTACGAGAAGAATCGCTTCACCGACCACATGAACTCCCACTGGGCCATACGCAAGCACCTGTGCACGGTGTGTGGCAAGACCTTTACCACCTACGGCAATCTCAAGAAGCACACCGAATTGCATTTGGCCGTGAAGAAGTACAAGTGCTGCTCGTGCGGCAAACGATTCGCCCAGTTTGCCAGTCTGCGCTGGCACAAAAAGCGGGCACACGGCTCTGGGCAATCGGAGGAGAAGTAGAGCTCGCATCCACTCCTGTGCCCCATGTTATTTACAAGGCAATCGTAGAGAGTTAGCTACGAGTTGTACAACTTATATTGCCATCATCCACTTGAAGATATTGCTAGCTGGAAGTGTACTTATCTAGCACTAAGTAATGTATTTATTTACTATTTAAGTATGTCTGTTATATGGCCTGGCCCCTAGAGTTCGCTGCTTGAGTTCAGTATGCTTAATCGCGATAATCGAGCGATTAGGTTTCCATTAACCGAATGGTTGTAACTTGCTGTTGTGCTGTCGAAATGTCATTGAAAGTGAAACCAAGTATACATATGTACAAATGCACATATGGAATGAATCGAATGCACATATGTGCATTGTAAATGTACATAAGTGTTCTCTTCAGTTATTTTGAAGTGGAAACAACCAGTTGGAGGGGGTGTATTCTGTATGAAACTGGAATAAACTCAATTTAAATAAAAATTGTTCTTCTCAGGCCATAAATCCTCAGTCGCATCGATATTCATTTATATTTTATGCCTCGACTTTGGCTAATTTGTCAAGCCTTTATTTACTCCAATTGAGTTTCTCCACTCCCACAGCGGTCCCTCGGCAATAAAAGTGCAAGTGACAAATGGTGGGGGCAGACCAGACCAGGCCCATAGAAGCACTTAAAGACCAGAGTCAGAGCTCAATTAGATTTCATTAAATTGTTGCAACAGCGAACGAAATGCGAGCACAAATGAAAATGAAAATGAAAATGAGAATTAATTGCACTAATCACTTGTGCGCGAATAAACAAATGTCTAGAGCAGCGAACTGCAGTGAACTGTAACGAAGTAATTATTGTACCCGGGAGAGGAGAGGGCGAAAAATCGAAAGCTAATCAACTGTCGAATGGTGGCGGTGGGCGGGCGTCGGAAGAGTAAATAACAAAGACGAATGGGGCTCGGCTTCGTATTGAGATTTATCTGGTTTCACAGTGCTCTTAAAGCCTCTAGAAACAAACATAATACGCGTAAATTATTAAAAATAATGAGTATTTTTGTGTGTTGAGCTGATGGAGGGATTCATTTTAATGAACTTTTAGGGGTACAGTACGCTTGGTCCTCGGTAAATCGTTCAGCTCCATTTGGCTCTTTGGACGGATTAGCATCTGTACGGATCTCAGAGATCTGAAGCTATACCATTGCTCCCAGAAAATGCCTTGGACATTGTCCACCTCGGCCTTGAAGTACTTGCCATTCAAATTGCTATGGGAAGAGGATATTAACTGAATAATTCATATGTGTTTGTGTAATACTCAGCGGACGGATGAATTACCTTCGCGAACAGAAGTCGTACCACCAGGCTCCGTGGTGATACTCGGCGCAATTCATATGCGTAAATTCATCGTTATCCCTATCGAAGGTTGAGAATTTCATCTTGTCATGGGTGCGTAACGCGTCGCTGGAATTTCCTTGATAATGGCCGAGCAATTTCAATTCGTAACCTTCCTCCTCGCTGCCAATAACAAAGTCATCGTAGTGAGCATAGCTTGACTCTCCATTGAATCTCCTGAAGCTTATGTAGAGCTCATGAGGCTGGGAGCTGGTCAGGCGGTGCAGTTTTTCGAGGCCAATAAAGAACTCCCCGTTGAGCTTGCCAAACCCTTTCCTGTACTGATCCCAGTTGCGATAGAAGTTCACAGAGCCATCCAGTCGACGCTGAATAGCCATCCATCCAGGACCGGCGGTCGTGAGACCCTCACAGGACACCAGAAAGGGCAGGAACTCTGGCAGATGGATCAAATGAATCCCAGACGACATGCCGTAGGGCATACAAGTGGTGGTGGCTGCCTCCCAGTCTGCCAACAGGTCGTCCTTCTTCTCCCTGAACTTACCTTCAAAATATACGACTTTGGCGCTCAGATGATCGATCAATGCCGCACTGGAGGTGTTCTGTTTTCTTAAATCAGTCAACACGTGCTGTTTCCTCTTCAATCTGGTCTCGTAGACCTTGACCTTCTGCTCGAGTTCCTTGATTTGATCCGCCTTTTCCTTCAGTTTGGCTGTATATGTAGCATTTTGAGCATTACAAATCTCTGTGAGATTCTCAAATCTCTTCAGTAGATCGTCGTCAGTGTGTTCCTTGGTTTGAAGCTTGTTTATTTCATTTTCTTTGTCCTTGATGGTGGCTGCACTCTCTGCTATTTTACCCATATAAACGTCCAATAGATCATCCAGATCTCCTTTGCTAATGCGAATGGTTTTGTGCTGATCAATGTGGACTTCTGCCAACTTCTCGTGCACGGATGTGACATTGGCAATGGGCATGCTACTTGACGGTACTACTTCAGTTTTGTTCTTCAAGTCTATAATGGCGGCCTTGGTTGGCTTAAGCTTGGGGGTGGCCTCAAAGGACCAAGGTACAGCCAAAAGAATCAGCAGTAAAACGAAATAGTTTTCCATTGTTAGTCGTATTCTCCGAACCGTGCACATTGCAATCAAAATTAAACTGAGATCGCAGACGAAATGCATTTTGAATGAATTTACTGTTCAAATCCGGAAGCTAATGCAAAGCTGTTTGCTGATAAGAATTATTGCACTTCCAAGCCGCACTTGAACTTGAAAGTGTACTTGTACAGCTGCGTTTGATTCGTTTGTTAACCATAGCTGGGCTTAAATTTAAATTTTATTTTAGATACAAATATTAAAATTATTTTAATACATTATATAAATACATTTTCTTTTCAAAACATTGGTGCTTTTTTCATTTACTTTCATACTTCGCGCTCTACTTAAAGCAGGTTGGCAGTCCAGCAGCATTTCATTGGTGCAGTTTTTCAGCCGTTGGCAGTTTTCCCGGTTATCGATAGCAACAGTGGAACATATGAAATACCCTTCTGGAATATTTAAACCTATTTCAACGATATTTTGCAGCTCATCTTCTTTCTACAGAGACCAAGAATAATCATGATTGAATATGTCTAAAACATATCAATTTGAGAAAATTTCTTCATCAATTACGTTTTAAAAACATTTTGGAAAACAGGGTATACAAAGGGCTATACACGCATCATGTCTTAAAATACCAACAACATTGCGACTGTGTTTTTGTTGAATTATTTTGTTTAAACCTTGTTTTAGTCAAAATACAACAAAAGCAAGGACTAAAAACTAACCAATTTTGAAGAAAATTTATTCATCAATGGCCTAAAACTATGTGGGCAGAACTATGGGTTTTAGTTAGCCAGAATTATTCAACGGAGTATATCAATTGAGCAATATCCTTTTTCTTTTTTTTTGTTTGACCTATTTCGCTAAAACCTTTTTTTAGACAAGATTCAATAAAAGCAAGTATTAAGAATACACCAGTTAAATAGAAAATAGATTCACAAATCGGATAAAATTATGTGGGCATGGCTAAATGTTTTATATAGCTAGTAATATTCCACGGAATATCATAAAGGAGGAATATGTAAATTATAACTTGAATTCGTCAGTATATTTACGGTATATTTTTTAAATGAGACGGTATATTTCGGTATATTTCTGAGGGTCGGACGCTATATTTTAGCGATAAACCTGCGGACAATACTGAGGGACAGGACTTCACTTTATTTTTTCCTGTTTTTGGCAATTTTTTTATTCATCTCTTGGAATTTATTATCTTATCTGATTAAATACTTGTTCAATACAATATATCGGTGGAACAAAGTTCAATTAAAACAAAGGTGAGGCGAGACATTTGCCGGTCAACCTGCGCGTCCATCGCGGTGTTTTCCGCATACAGAGAACGGTGACTGGAAAAAAATGTAAATCCCCGTACTTCCAGCTAGTAGCTGGCCACATCCTGAGAAGCCAGCTGTCATTATAGCCACGTCAGCAATCATCTTAGTTGGCGAGCTTGTGCCAGCAGTCACTGAATTTTATTTTATTTCATCACTTTCAGCTGGCACCCGGAGCAAATAGGATCATCATGGCAGACAACGTACATAGTGGGGAATCCGAAATAAAGGTATAAATAAGATAAATTCCAGTGCATATGCATAAGTTTGTACTTTTTGCTGAATTGTAAAAATGCATTCGCATTTGTTGCAGCCTCGCAGCTATCAGCTACGTCTCGTGGATCATATTACGAAGAACAATGGGATAATCTACTTGCCGACCGGATCTGGCAAGACATACGTGGCCATCCTGGCCCTGAAGCGATTCTCCAAAGACATGGACAAGTAAGTCGCTTGCATTTTTTTTCATACTGGAATTTTGCAAACACACTCATACATAAGCAAATACATATGTAGCTGTTGAACTGAATTCTCGGATTTGTTTACAGATCAATCGAGGAGGGCGGAAAACGAGCTATATTTATGTGCAATACAGTCGAGCTAGCCCGCCAGCAGGCAATGGCCGTGAGGAAGTTCTCAAATCTCAAAGTGGGGTTCTTTGTGGGGGAGCAGGGCGTCGACGACTGGTCGAAGATAAAATGGAGCCATGAAATAAGCGATAGCCAAGTTAGTGTCGAGCTCATGACGCCTCATGAAACCAATATGAATTTCTGATATTCTTTTATATATAACGGATGTACTAGTATTTGTGCTTCTAAGTGCTTTACAAATTTGGCCCTGGCTTTTTTTTCTAATTGAATTTTCTTATATCTTGCAACGACAATAGGTTCTGGTGGGCACAGCCCAAGTCATGTTGAATATGGTCACCCAGAAGTACTTGGAGCTGAGCTCTGTGAGCATCGTGATTATAGACGAGTGCCACCATGGCACTGGCCACCATCCCTACCATGAATTCATGCATCTGTTTTTACTCGCTGACCGGAACACGCCACTGCCGCGCGTTGTGGGACTGACGGGTGTACTCATTAAAGGCAACGAATTTAAGCTGGTCGCTCAAAAGCTCAGAGAGCTGGAGACGACATACAGAAGCAATATTATCACCGTGTCCGACACGGAGGAATTGAAAAACGTGATGCTGTGAGACCTTTTAAGCCCTTTCCATAGAAGAAATCACGCTATAGCAGTTCTATTTATTTTTTGCAGCTACTCTACCAAACCAAGGGAGTGTTTAGTGACTTATCCAAACCAAGTGGGGAGCCTTGAGATCGGGCACGCCATACATCGATGCATTGAGCACTTCTACGTACGCCTAGACGATTTGGAGATTGGCAAACAGCCTACGCGCTATTCCAAGGGACTGTCGACCCTCCGCGATCCGCACAAGAAGGGATATATAAAGACTCTGCTCAACGACTTCCAGTACCAGCTGGAGAACTACGGCGTATATGCGGCAGCCATGGCCATAGTATCGGTGATTCTAGAGTTTGAAATCAAGCTGCATCAGTCGGAAACCCTTGCCCTGACCCACATATATAAGTTGGCCATCTGTATGTGTAACCGGATCAATCACATGCTAAAGAAAAAGCTTCGCGATTTGGTCGACGATGATACGGAACCCGATGACGCAGTCCACACGGAGGAAACCATCATAAACTTTTCGACTCCCAAGGTGCAGAGATTTTTGCATTACGTGCAGAAAACGTTCTCGGGCAAGAATGCCAAGGATATTTGCTGCTTGGTCTTCGTTGAGCGCCGGTATACGAGCAAATGCATATACCAATTGTTGAAGAAGTTCATTGCGGCTATTCCGGCGCTGCGCGATGTTCTCGTGCCGCAGTTTATGGTGGGCCGCAACTCAGTTTCAGCGGATTGTGAGAGCGTCCTGGAGCGCAAGTGGCAAAAGTCGGTACGTTATGCCTCGGGCCTCAGCACAGAACAGTATATTAACAGTATATTATTCTCCCCTGTCGCAATCCCCATCAAAGGCCATTCACCAATTTAGGGATGGCGAAGCCAACCTGATGGTCTGTTCGAGCGTTCTGGAGGAAGGCATCGATGTAAAGGCCTGCAATTACGTTTTGATCCTGGATCCTATAAAGACATTCAACATGTACGTGCAGACGAAGGGGCGGGCTCGATCCAAGGATGCCCAGTTTGTCCTTTTTTCCTCAGATTTGGACCGCATAAAAACCAACCAACAAATCAATCAATATCGCCAAGCCCATACCGACATCGGAGAGTATTTAAAGGATCGCGTCCTGGATCGGGCCGAACCTTTGATGCAAGAGATAGCCGATCACTTCCACGAATTGATCCCACCATTTATAAACGAAAAAGGTGCCGTGCTGCTGCCTAGCAGTGCCCTGATTCTGCTCCACCGCTACTGCCAGAGCCTGCCCTCGGATGCATTCGGCTTTGTGGAGCCCTGGTTCACACTAATCAGTTGGGACCAGAAGCGGGAACTCTTTGGCACACAGGCTGCAAGCAAAGAATTTGTCTCTATCGAACTTCCACTCAGCTCGTCCGTGCGGGACATATTTTATGTAAGCCCAAAATGGACTACCCAGCATCGACAGTCAGTAATCATGTTCGAATCATTCCAGAGCGATCCCATGACCTCCGTTAAGGCGGCAAAAATATCGGCAGCCTTTAAGACCTGCATTAAACTGTACTCCACGGGGGAGCTCAACGAGCGCTTCCTACCCGTCACGCTTAAGGACCGGGTGACGGCGATAGCCGACTTTCACTTTGACCACTGGAAGAAATACAGCGACGATGGTGAGTCTTATTAAATCAAATACCAACTAATTCTGTTTAATCATTCTCCTCCTTGGGTGCTTTTAGTTATCGATACGGTAAACAAGCAGAAACTCAAGCCGGAGACACAAACTACATTGAAGACCTCTTGTCCGACGGAGTTCTACGATTGCCGGCCACGGGTGGGTGAAGTCTGTTATGCCTATGAGATCATTTTGGAGCCGCAGTTCGAGCGCAACGACTACACAGAGCACATCCACGACAACATGCTGTCGGGTAGGAACTTTGCGTTGCTGCTGAGAAAGCAGCTGCCGCCTCTCTCGAAGATGCCGCTGTTCTGCAACCAGGGCCCGTTGCATGTGCAGGTTAGGGAGCACCCGCGAGAGCTGGTTATTGCAAATGCGGAGCAGCTGGAGCAACTGCATCAGTTCCATGGAATGCTGTTCCGCGATCTGTTGAAGATCTGGCGTCCCTGCTTTGTACTGGATCGTCGAGGCAAGGTCAACTCCTACCTGATCGTGCCTCTTGCCGTGGGTCCAGAGCATCAGAATGTGGTGGACTGGTCGCTGGTCCGTCAGTTCCAGCGTCTGCCCACCCCGAAGCCTGTCAGTGTGAAGCAGCGCAAGGAACAGCAAGCGCCGCGTCCAGAGGACTATGAGGGGAAAATTGTGACTCAGTGGTATGCCAACTTCGCGAGCAAGCGAATGCTCGTACACAAGGTGCGCAGAGACCTGACTCCGAGCAGCCTGATGGAAAGCAACCACCAGAACACGAGCTATGGCGAGTTCACCACGTCCAAGTATGGCGATGACATCGAAGGAATTGTTCGCATGGACCAGTTCCTGATCGAGGTGCGCGAGCTTACGGAGCAACTGAACTTCTATGTCCAGCAGCGGGGCAAGACGTCGGCCCAGAGCAAGGCCAGGGTAAAGATCATCCTCATTCCGGAGCTCTGCTTTAATTTCGATTTCCCCGGCGACCTCTGGATAAAAGCAATGTTTCTACCCAGCATCTTGAACCGGCTCCACTTCATGCTGCATGCTGAGGCATTACGACAACGCTTCAATACCTACCTGGGGTTGCAACATCTGCCTCAAAATGGAGTTGACTATAGGCCAAAGCTCTTGGAGATCGACTGGTCGTTGCGCCGCAATGTGGATTCCCATGGCAATGCCGTTCCCAATGATTATGATGAAGGGTCACGCTCCATTCTGGAGCCCCTACCCATCAAAGACGTTGAGATTGGGATGAAGAAACTGCAGATACGCGACTTACAACATTCGTGGCAGCAGTACCTGGAACCCGTAGACCTGTCCCGGAACATCATGTCCGCCTATACCGTGGAGTTGAACTATTACAACAATTTTATATCCGGCCAAGTGGCGTCTCTCGACAAAGTGGAGCAGGACTACAGGGAGTTCTGGCAGGAGACGCAGTTCAAGATGCCTAAAGGGAACATCTATGAGACCAGGAGTCCAGCAATGAACCCTGCCGCCCGGCCTGCCCTGCTCCCGCCGACCAGCTCAGCTCCCAAACCGCAGTCGTTGAATGTGTTGCCGGTTCTGATGAAGAGCGTCTCCGATGATCACATCACTCCGGCCCACCAGGGTGAGTTCCTGGCGGCCATCACCACAGCGGGATCTGCCGATGTTTATGATATGGAGCGAGCGGAGCTGTTGGGTGACTCGTTTCTCAAGATGAGTGCCAGTCTTTACCTGGCCAGCAGGTATCCCGACTGGAACGAAGGCACGCTCACGCAGGTGAAGTCGAGGCTGGTGTCCAACAAGAACCTGATGTATTGCCTCAGGGAGACGGATATTCCCAGTCGTATTAGCTGCAGTCTGTTCGACCCCAGATTAACGTGGCTTCCGCCCAGCATTAATCTGCCCGAAGATGTCTTGGATGTGTGGACGGAGCAGCCGAGCTTTGCCAAACTGATTGGTCCCCATAATCTCTTCGATCTGGCCCTTAGTGACGAGGAGATTCTGGCAGGTCGTTGCAACGAGGATACCTATCGTCGCTTTGTGCACGGTTGCAAGAGCAATCAGCAAGGCTATTATGCCGGCCGAGACTTCTCCTCCGGCGTGAACTACTTCTTTGGTGAGGTCACTGTTCAGAACAAGGTGGTGGCTGACACTCTGGAGGCCCTTCTGGGAGTCATTGTGAGAAACTATGGATTGCAACATGGCTTTCGCATGCTGGAATACTTCGGCATTTGCAAGCCGGAGGTTGATAAGCCATTGTCGCAGCTGCTCGATCTTCAGTTGAAGAGCACCAAGATGCGAGCCAACGCGAGCCCTGGCGATATTGATGGCTTCCTGATCAACCACTCATATTTAGAGCAGAATCTGGGCTACAAATTCCGGGATCGGGGCTACCTCTTGCAGGCCCTGACGCATCCGTCGTTTCCCACCAATCGCTTGACCGGCTGCTACCAGGAGCTGGAGTTCATTGGCGATGCCATACTCGATTTTCTCATCTCTGCATACATTTTCGAAAACAATACCAAGCTGCGTCCGGGCGAGCTCACGGATCTGCGCTCGGCCTTGGTCAATAACACGACACTGGGATGCATCTGCGTGCGCCACAAGCTGCACCTCTTCATTCTGGCAGAGAACGCGTTGCTCTCTGAGACCATCAGCAAGTTTGTGAAATTCCAAGAGAGCCAGGGACACAGAGTCACGAATCATGTACGTTTTCTGCTCGAGGAGAGAGATGTGCAGCCCGTTATTCTGGACTTGGACGATGAAGTGGAGATGGCCATGGAAAATGATTCGGAAGACGGTCCACCCATCGGTGCTTTCAACTTGGCGCAAAACGTAGATGTCCCCAAGGCTTTAGGCGATGTCCTGGAGGCCCTTATCGCGGCCGTTTACATGGATTGTCGGGATCTGCAGACAACCTGGCAGATGATCTACCATTTGTTTGAGCCCGAGCTGAAGGAATTCTCCCAGAATATACCCATCAGCCCGATCCGTCAGCTCCATGAGCACAAGCTGGCCAATCCCGTCTACGGTCCGCCCCTGGTAGACAAGGACGTTGTGATGATGTACTGCCAGTTCACCTGCATGGAGAAGACCATTCGGGTCACTGGTTTCGGTTCCAACAAGGACCAAGCCAAATTGGCTGCTGCCAAGAGCGCTCTTCAGAAATTGGCTAAATGTGATGCATAATCCATAGAACTACATACCATTCACCGTGACCCACAAAGTCTAAGCCTGACACCCATTCTGAATATGTACAATTCATTTCCACCTCTGAATGTTCAAAATGGGTGTGATGCTTAGACTTTTATTGGTCACTGTATTATTTGTAAGTAAGCTTTTCATGAACAAAAAAGCAATTTTACCATTTTTCATTTTACCATAATTTTCTAAAAATTATTTTAATATGTACGATTTTATGTACCTCGCGTGCTCGTTTTAGCTAGATTCACAATGGGCTAGATGGGCGGGCTACGTCGTCAACGACGTCAATGCCATTTTTTATATTTACAATAAAATGCAGAGTGCACTCTACATTCATTTGATCCGAGTGTCCATGCAACAGCGGTGGCTTCTGTTCAGGCATATGCCTCTGCAGATACATATATTAAGTGCCTTATAACCTACAAATTAGAGTAAAGTAACATTGGAGGAAACAACAAATGGTTAAATGTTCCAAAGATCTAAAAAGCATTTTGCTTACAATTTGGAATGATTAAAACTAACAAGACAAACACAAACTAAACGAAATGAGATGGACCAGGCACACACACGACACGCCTGCCCTGCCTACACAATACAACTTAGGGGTAATGCGGTCACATTCCGAGTACGGATAAAATAGAGATTAATTTGCTCGCTTATGATAATACGATACACGCCAGGAGTAAGTAATTGGCGACTGCACGATACACGATGCACGACAGATTGGTTTCTCTACACGCGACAGGTGCAATCTGGCTTGTTGATGCTCCGTTGCCGAGTCTGTAGATTGCGTAGAGCGGCTCCACCGTACTGTATGCCACTGCCGATGCGCTCGGGATCCAACTCTCCAGTTTCAATTTTGGCCAGGATGGTCTTGGAGCACTTGAGGAAGGCCTCCTCGACGTTCTCGCCCGTCTTGGCGCTCGTCTCCAAGAAGATGAGCTCTACGAAAGCATTCGGAAAGTGAAAATGGAAAGGGGAATGCACAAAAGTGAAAAGAACAAACCGTTCTCTTGGGCAAAGGTGCTGGCCTCGAGAAATGTTACGTCGCGTGCCTCTTCCAAGTCCTTCTTATTTCCAACCAGCAGAATGACAATGTTCGGGCTGGCCAAGGTCCTCGCATCATTTAGCCAATTGGTCAATGCATTAAACGAGTCCCGCGATGTGGCATCGTAGACCAGCAGAGCACCTGCAGCTCCGCGATAGTAGGACCTGGTCACGGATCGAAACCTCTCCTGTCCGGCTGTATCCCATATTTGAAGCTTAACCGATTTTCCACCCACATTTACAATGCGCGAGCCAAACTCTACCCCAATGGTGTGGGAGCTGTCGTCTTTGACTGCCAAACGGAGCAAGAAGTTAATACTACGCATAAAAGGGAAATTACAACACCAAGCTTACATTTGCTTTCGATGAAATGATGCAACAGACAACTCTTGCCGCTGCCAGCGCTTCCAATTATCAGGAACTTGAACAGGTAATCTAGACGAGTTTCACCAACCAGAATTAATTAGAAATTGCTTCTAATTAGTTATTCGTGTAGAGACAAACCGTATGTTTCAGACATTGTTTTTGTTCCCTGTCTGTGTGCAGTCGTCCGCAGCCTTTGTTTCGTTGTTTCTCCTAGCCAGAGGCCTGTTTGGTCGATGGGTGTTTCCTACGATGAAAGTAATTGTGTGGATGTGCCCCGAAAAGGCCACAGATACGATATAATCTATGATAGTGAAGCTTAGGAGCAGTTAATCGGGTTTAAACAATTAAAACAACTCATAAATGAGACAAAATTCTCTGACTCGTCGAACAGTGTTGGCAAACATCGACCAATATCTAGTGTGACCAGACACGGCAAGAAACAACGAACACAAAAAACTACAAAATTATTTAAATATTCTTCTCAATAGAGAGCCTCTGGTTCAATCTGACTTTATTTCTATTGCCAGATCCGCAATATATTTTTACAATTTTAAAACATTATATATTTAGTTATCTTTGATGACCATCATCAATTGCATCAATCGACTTAAGAATCCTTATCTTTCTTTTCGCCGTAATTCTGGTAGCAGTTAATAGGATCCTGCGCGGTGAATTCTGAGTAGGCCAGCTTGCTTCCCTTAAAGTTCTGTAAAAGTATTAGAAAAATTGCATGAAAATAAACATTCCGTGAGAGATAAGATTTGGGCACGACCTTAATATCCCCGGTTATTAATGTCCACAGGAACACGAAGACGCCTGGCAATAAGCTGCTCAGGACGAGCAACTCAAACGTGTTAAGTTCACCAAATATAGACATCTTCATTGTGATGGTATGATTTAGTTTTACGGCAAACTAATGTGGTTGATTTGATGACAAATTGTTACTCGCACGTACTCCAGATAGTGCTGCCAACCGTTCAATAACCAGGGTCGGAGCAGCGCAGTTCAGGGCTGCGTTGCATATCTTTGGAATTTCTAGTGTAAGAAAACGGCAAGGCCACAGAGAATCTTAACTCCGCAGAAAATTTAATTTAGCTGAATAAAATGGCTTTCCGCATCCCATTTGGCAAGAAACACGCTGAAATCGCGTCGTCCTTGTAAGTAAATGATGACATCCTGGTCGGATCATCATAAGACTACTCGAATTCGGCCCAATGTGCACACACAGGCACATTGCATAATCGTGCAGATTCAATAACAATGTTGTTTTCCCAATTTCTTTAAGCGCTCGCTCTGGAGCTGGATTCGGTGGGGCCGCTGGCCTGGCTCTGCTGTACTACACCGACTGGAAGCTTGTTCTGCAGTACGTTCCCATCTATGGCTCCAAATACGACAAGGCCGAATAAATATGGCATTCGTAACATCCATACGTTGTGTTGAGTTGGTCATTCCAAATTGACCACAATAGTTTTGCTTAGTAAATAAAATAAGTTTAAACGATCTACATGGCTACGTGTGTATACATTTTTTATTACAATTTAGTATATTACAAATATGTAACTTTCAACTGGGCACAAATTGTTTATGGGGGACACGCCGTTTCTAAAATATTATTTCTTAATCGAGTTCACTCTCTAACTTACGCTTAAAAGTGCTTAAGTAACATGTTGCTTAAGGCATGCACTAATGGGTTGCCTATTTTGATTAAAGATCGTATAAAAAGTACATCCGCCAGTTCAAATTCGAGTACAAAAGATTTCATTTTTGAAGAGATTACAAATTTGCAAAACGGGTTTCTTCAACTTGCCTGGAAGCCCAAATCGACCGGCGATTGAATAGATTTTGACAAGTAATTTGGAATTTCACCTAACAAATGCTTAAATGTCTTGGACCTAGATATCCGGTTCGACAAACGAAGCTGGGAACAGTCCGGTTTTGTGAGTGCGCGCATGTGTGCCCTTATACCAGCCGTTCTTCTGCTTACGCTGCACATAGATGATGTCGCCAACATGCAGCTCCAGCTCGATGTCGCTGTTCGGCGGATACGGCACGATGCAACGAAAGCGACTGAAATGGCGAAAGTAAAAGTTGGTTAAGATCTAGTTGAATTATCGTATCCGCCCTGAAATCTAACCTTTCTCTCGTGCAATAAATCGACTTTGTTGTTGCACTGGCTTTTATGGCCGCCTCGGTGATACCATTGCTGCTGGGGCAGAGCACATGGCCAGCATCTAGACTGTGCGACTTTCGATGACTCGGTGCTATTATCATATTGGCATGCAGCTGCGTCTGGCTACCGGGCTGCTGCCCACCGGCATAGATTGGTGCGGCTTTTGATGATGCAGGCGGTGGAGGGGATGAGGCCGCATTGTTATACATGCTGCGGAATGTGGATGCGTCCAAGGACTGGCGTGCGCTGCGTTAAAAATTGATACGTTATTGATTTTGTTATTGACTATCAGCAATAGATTCCACCAACCAAAGCAAATGTGGCCGATCCTTGTTGCTCTTCACGCGTTGCGAACCATAAGAGACACTGCCACTGCTGACAGAAGGCAATTGCTGTTGTTTGCCCTGAAAATGCTGTTGACCTGCGGACGGGGGAGCTGTTGTTGTTGTCGTTGTCGTTTCATTGAGCGGCTGACTATGCTGGAGTTGGCTGGGACATGATCCGGATCTGAAGAGAGACCGATAGTTATGATTATGGTACGGGATTATTAGCGGAAGCACCTACCTAACGTGCACTGGGTGCAAGAGAGGAACAGTTGTCTTAGCACTGCTTTCAATGGTTGTTGTGATCGCTTCTTTCGGAGTTTGCTGCAGCGAAGCTCCTGGGGATTTGGAGCGTGTTTTCATGTGCGTTAGTCGCCGCATAAGTCCGACTGCGCCCGAGGAACTGCTGCTCGAAGTGGCTATGGAGATATCCTGTTTAGGCTCGGACTTTCTACTAAACAAGGCCTCCACTGGCTTTGTCCAGGCCGAGCAGCTGGTCGTCGTCGCAGTCGCTGTTGTCGTTGCTTGCAGCTGGCGGGGCGGCAAGTCCGGTGGCTGCATGGGCAGCATGTTGTTGAGGCGCACATCTGGCGTCACTGGCTGTTGCTGGGGATGGATCTGCTTCGCATCCGAGCTTTGGGGAACGTATTTCCACTGGTGCATCAACTGCTGCTGGTCGCGTGTACGCAATGGCGTTAAATAGTTTCCCGGGAATACACCAGTGATGTCCAGCCAGTTTTTTCCCTTGAACCAGCCATCGACACAACGCTCGGTCACAATGTACACGCAGCCTTTCTTCAATTCCAATTCGTCATTTTGCAGTGGCTTATATGGGAAAAGGGCCAGGTATCCCCAGGGCAGAGTGGGAGGCATTTGTTGCTGCACATTTGTCTTCAGCACACGTGCAGATTGGGAGGCGGGGGTCGCTTTTGCAGCCGCCGCTGCGGCTGGAGTGGCTGCCACCTCCAGGCGACTCAGCTCATGGGGCAGGCTCAGAATCTCGGCAGAATGGCGGTTGGTCTGCAGTAGACTAAGAGGTGCTCCTCCTCCTAGAAGGGCATTCAACGAATGCCGCTTCTCCTTAGCTCCTTTATCCCGAAACCGAACAGATCCAGATCCGGATCCAGAGGGCATCACGTGTTGGGGAGTATTTGGCAGCGATGACTGATGATTGGGACTACAGTTGTTCGAGCTGGAAGTAGAACTGGAATTGCTACTAGCTGGCGTTATGTTTGAGGAGCCAGAGCTGGATTCCGTGACCACTGTGGGATCAATTATGGGGACAGGAGGAAGAGCACGTTGTGGCTGCTGCTGTAGTGGATGGCACGGTTGTTGATTCATTACTCCACTATCCAGGAGCTTCTTGGCTACAGCATTTAGCTCCACAAATGCTATGGGGAAGATTCCGATTGTTTGACCAATTCGACCTTCAGCCCAATTGTGATCCACACGCCGTAGCACATGGATGACTGTGCTCTTCTTGAACTCGAGGCAGCCTTCTTCATCATTGGGTCCCATCTTAAAGTCATACATGGCAATGCACTGGGGCATGGGCAGGGGGACGGACACTTTGACATAGTTGATGGGGAAGGTTCCTTCCTGTCCATTGGCCTGGCCCACGAACCAATTGTTGTCGATGCGTTGCTTAAGCAATATTAAGTCCCCCTTCTTGAACTTTAGATCGTTGGCTTCGCTGGAGACAAAATCGAACAGGGCATAGGCGTGGGGGAGTAGAAACCGTCGTTGCTTTTGACGCGCCACCTGAGTCTGCGATTTCTGTTGCTGGTGTGGCTGCTGGTGCGGGTGCTGCTGATGCAGTTGTGTACTGCTTGTGGGTGCCACCGTCTCCGTAAAATGTTGGGTTTTGGGTTTCTCTGGGGGCGTTTCGATCTCTTCGCTTTTATTGTCGTTTTTAACAGCAGCCGCTGTTTGTTTCATGCCTGCAGAATGAGAGAGAAATAATTATGAATGGTTGAGAATCTATAGGGAAAGGCGAGTCACTTGCTGACAATCTGGCCACTGCCGCCGTGCCGCACTCAACAATTCAAGAATTCTAGTTCGAATGTCGCGTGGGCTGCTGCGACCGTCATCTGATAGCCGCGTGGGCTGCGCACACTCATGGCTCATACTCCCTCATTACCTTCTAATATTCTCATCAGCAAGACATTCGGAGGCAGTTCATCGATTTTGGACGAGACCAGGACGCGGCATTCCGGACACCGCAGCTTGTGTTGGCTGGCCACAATGTCCTAAAGGGAAAATTAGTCAATGGGAGAGTAGGAAAAACGAGCATTTTTCTTTCGTACTCACCACCAGACATTTGCGGCAGAATGTATGCTGACATGGTAACACCTTCGATGTGGTATCGAGACGGTCCAGACAAACCGAACACTCCAACAGGTCATTCAAAGTATGCTCATCCATTTCTTAGGTATGCCTCAAAAGCACAATCTCAAGGATGGGGTCACAATTTGAATTTCGTGCAAGGCAACATTCCAAAACGCCACACACATACATACACAACACATATACATAGATGTACAAAACACTCGAAGCAACGCAAAGACAGGCTTAGGAAATACGGAATATGTTTTCGACTAATTACTACAGATTTCATACAAGGGTTTCGTTTGCATTATCACTTTTAACTTGAAACATTTTAATTATTAAAATTAATCGGGTAATTTTATTAAGTTCAGCCGAAGCTCGTGTGAACACAAATACTAAGCGGATATGTACACGGATGTATGAAACCAGCTTTGGAACCACTTGGAAATATCTTTGCATTTGTTGCACATATTGGCAGTATCAATGAAGGGTGATTGTTAAGCAATTTTTAATACTAATTTATAGCATTCCTCGTGGGTTTTCAAATTTTTGGAGATATTTATTTTAAAAAAATGTATTTTTTGTATCAATGCTGTTGTTTTAGTGGATCTGGCAACTGTAAACATTTTCAGTGCTGTAAATAGTCTTGTAAGCCCGATTTTTTATTTTTTTATTGTATTGTAATCGAGAAATCGGACAAAAATCATATATGTTGTTCGTATTTTGGTATGTCAATTTTGTGTATAAATGCATGGTAATTTTTCGTTGATAAATTTTAGTCACACTACAGTATTACACATGATTGCACATTTACATAATTTTTAGCTTATTCTAGCTTATTTTTTTCTTCAATCTAGCTTACAGTGACTCAAAATCTGGCAGCACTGTTGTAAACCAGTGCTGAGTACCGCACAGTTCCTTTTGTTTTTTAATTTTAGCCAAGCACGTGTGTTTTGGTTTTGCCGTGCAGCACAGATATCTTAAACTGTTTGAGAGGCACGCGATTTAACCAAGAAATCATGCCGAAAGTACGCAGCACAACGGGCAAGCCCCGGACCCAGGGGTTCAACCATTCCAACCATTCGATGAATCCAGAAAGGCCAAAGGATGGACTAAAAGGTGTTGCCCACCCCCGTACGAAGGGGACCATTAAGCGGCTCCAGATGTACCGCAACTTCAAGGCCAAGCGTGATCGTACCGGCAAGATTATCTGTCCGGCTCCGTTTCAGGTAAAGAGTACACACCACTTGTCCCTCACTGTGGATATCATGCTAAATCTCTTCCTTGTAGGGTCGCCTGCCTGCTGGTACAATGGCCAGAGTGGAGCCCACACCGAAATGGTTCAGCAACTCTCGTGTAATATCACAAACGGCTCTGCAAAAGTTCCAGGATGAGATTGGCAAGGCCGTCAAGGATCCCTATCAAGTCATTATGAAGCCATCACAGCTGCCAGTGACGCTACTCAATGAGGCCTCCAAATACAAGCGCGTCCACCTTCTGGACACAGAAAGCTTCGACAGCGTATTCGGGCCCAAGAAGCAACGCAAACGTGTCAGCCTTAAAGTGCGTGATCTGGAGGATTTGAGCAAGGCGGCAGGTGAACAGGCTGATAAATACGATTCTACCAAGGACATAGATCTGATACGCGAAGACACTGGCGAAAAGAAGGCCGTGCGAGATTGGGTGTTTGGGGCTGGAGGGAGCAGACGTATCTGGAACGAGCTTCATAAGGTCGTAGACGCTTCCGACGTCCTGCTTCAGGTCTTGGATGCCCGCGATCCCATGGGCACACGCTCCAAATACATCGAGGAGTTCCTGCGCAAAGAGAAGCCGCACAAGCACTTGTTCTTCATTCTGAACAAAGTGGATCTGGTGCCTGTCTGGGTCACTCAGCGTTGGGTGGCCATCCTCAGTGCAGAGTATCCCACAATCGCGTTCCATGCCTCTCTTCAACATCCATTTGGCAAAGGTCAGTAATATATTTATTAATTTATTTGTAGCCAAGAAAATCATTCCATTTACGATTCTCGCAATAGGCGCGCTCATCAATCTTTTTCGTCAGTTGGGTAAACTTCACTTGGACAAGAAGCAAATCAGTGTGGGATTTATTGGCTACCCAAATGTTGGAAAATCCTCGGTTATCAATGCTCTGCGCTCGAAGAAGGTCTGCAAGGTGGCTCCCATTGCGGGAGAGACGAAAGTGTGGCAATATATAACACTAATGAAGCGTATTTTCCTGATTGATTGCCCCGGAGTGGTGTACCCTACGGCTGAGACAGACACGGAAAAGGTGCTCAAGGGTGTGGTGCGAGTAGAGTTAGTTACCAATCCGGAGGACTATGTGGACACTGTACTGCAGCGTGTGCGCAAGGAGTACATTGCCAAAAACTATAAAATCGATGACTGGACCTCGCCGAAACACTTCCTCGAGCAGTTGGCCCAGAAGTCTGGAAAGTTGCTGAAGGGAGGCGAGCCAGACGTTACGGTGACATCCCGTATGGTGCTTAATGATTGGCAGAGAGGCAAGCTGCCATTCTATGTGCCACCTGAAGGTTTCGCCACGCCGAAATCCCAAGAGGATAAGGTATCAGAAGAGGCAGCTGGCGACGATGCCAATTCAGATGCTAAGTCCGAGGCTCCAACCTTTGTTAGTGAGTCTGTAAAGAGGGCTCGAGAGTTTAAGCAGATTCAGGACTTCCGAAAGATTCGAGTGGGTCTAGAATACGAGCAGCAGGATGTCAAGGAGCTCGATCATATCGACCTGGAGCTGTTGGAGCAGCAGAAGGCAGAACGGGCGGCCCGCAAGAAGGCTCGTCAGGTCAATCTCGACGATGAGGAAGAATCGAGCGATGGAGCCAGCGATTTTTACTCGGAGGATGAGTACAATGATGATTTGCAGCGTGTCGTCCACAGGAAAGCAAAGACAAAGAAGATCCAACAATTGGCCATCACATCGTCTGGCAAGTTCCGTGTGGCCAAGGTCCAGCCTGGAGACTCCGATGACATGGGCAATAGTTCTGATGACGCCGCCGGTCCCAGCAGTGCGAAGGCTCCACGGCTGACTGCCAAACAGAAGCGTGCCTTAGAACGAAACCAGAAGCGCAAGAAGATTGGCAGCAACTTCTACGAGATGACCAACGTGAAAAATCGTAACCGCAACAAAAAAAGGGACACGTAATGTTTATACTCTAGGCTATATTCTGCTGCAAGAAAGAATTACATGTTAAGAACGCCAATAAGAAGATTGACCCTACTCTGTGCACTGTTTCTTTTTTGGTATCTTTCGACCACACAAGTCAGTACGAGTAAACCGATCAAGATCGTCCGAATCAGTGCTAGCCTCAGAGTCGCTGGACTCCGTGTAAGGCCCAATGCCAGGCAGCGTGGCTATTAATTGCAGCCCGCTTTGAAAAGCTGGCTGTGTTTTCTCTTGCTCCTCCTTCTGCACTGGAGTGCTGTCGTTCTCTACCGTTTTGGCCACTTTGCTTGTGGTGGGCGATTCCCCGTTTTTGCGCTTGATTCCGTGGCCCAGCAATGATTTTTGTGTGTTTCGGGCCCCCGTAGCACCAACAGATTTTGCGGTGGTCTTCAACTCTGCTTGCAGTTTCTATATAATCACATTAATTTAATAGTCATTCGAATATTGATGTTGGTGCCCGAACAGTTTACCTTATCAACGCTTTCCTCTTGCAGCTTCTCCACTCGATTGCGAAAGTCTTCTAGTTCACGGGCCTCATCACGCATTTGTTGACGCTCCGCGTTTATTTTGTGCTCATCGACAGCCTCCAAAAACTGCACCTCATCATCGTCCAGCCCGCGGATTAGGTTCTCTATATTTGAGGACACTTAGAGGGGAGCTCTTTCATACATTTCATAGACTTACTTAGCTTGTGTGCCTCTTCGTATTCCATGTCCTTTTTGGTTTTTTGTTCTTGCAGGCGGTCGTAAAGTGAGCGTCCGTCATATGGTTCCTCTGGTCGCTCCAGTGGATCCTCTGGCTGGCGGACACGCTCCCACTCTTCCTGACGTTTTTGCCGAGCTTCGGCCGCCTCTGCTTCAGTTACAAAGCCTGAACTCATATTTTATTTTAACAAAAACACTTTTTGATGCACACCACAATTTTTGTCTTTCTGGAGTAGTGTTGGCTATCGACATTAAAACAGTTCTGGTAAAGGTCAAATTATGCCGCGTATTTAAACTTTATTTTAACATTTTGTTGAAAATAACAATTTTAGACCGTTCTTCCGTGCGATAGTTTTGACGATTTTCTTTTGGAAAGATTTGCACAATCTCGCGCTCCATTGTATTTCTCTGGATGTTAGGTGCAGCTTCTTTTCTCTATAATATGTGCATATGAGCTGAATTAAGCTCCGCCGCTTAATCGGGTCCAGCTCCTCCTTCTGGCCCATGCACCTGAGCAGGGACTGGGAGGGCTTTTTCTACCGCCCGCTTGTAGGATGTCTAGTACAGTCGCACTATCCTTCCGCGTCTCTCTTTGTTTAGCACGACGTGGCGTGGGCTTGGATGGGCGTGTCAGCCCAACCACAACTCCGATGATTCGAGTGAATAATGGTATGGCATCTGGATGGCCCTGTACCATAATATCAGGATTTATTTGGTTCAGAATGTCCACCAAATGAGGAACATGTTTATTAATATTATCCTGGGTGTTGTTGTGGTTTATAGTTCTTATACTCATTGTGCACTAGGCGCTGAAAGGGACGGACAGACGGACGGACGGACAGACAGACAGGGCTCAATCGACTCGGCTATTGATGCTGATCAAGAATACTTTATGGGGTCGAAAACGATTTCTTCTGGACGTTACACACATCCATTTTCACCACAAATCTAATATACCCCAATACTCGTTTTGAGTATCGGGTATAGAAACATTAATGGAGTAATGGACTCTCTTCTGGGGAATTTCGATTCGGACTATGTGGACTACTCGAGTTCAAATGCCATGAGTCCAGAATTTTCCCCCACTTTATCTGACCACCAAAAGAGGCAGAATCGTCGCCCTTGTGTATAAATATTAATATATATTAAATTTTTCGTTTACATTAAAGTCTTACCCATTACACAGTATAATCTCTGCTGGTAAATTTTCACAATGGGCAGTTCTTTTTATACTGCATTTCAGCGACAGTATTGAGGTTGTTGTCAAAATTTGACGTTGTCGCTGTCAAAATTGGACGTAGTTTGTTAAAAAACGGGTAAAATCTTTGTTTTGATTTTTGATTTAATTTGTTTTAATCTAAAAACACTGGATTTTTTAACACTACTCATCGGTTGAACAGCTGTTTGACTCATCATCTGCAAAAAAGGAAAATTTGGGAGATAATTGAATTTAATAATTTATAAAGTCTACACGCACAACGCACAATAAGAACGGATTGAAAATGATTCTTTCGCGCTTAACATTTCCACTCCAGGTTGCAAAGCTGCAGGCAATCCTAGCACAGCATCATCCAGCGTCGTCACATGTGAAATTATGCCGCGGATTTTAACTTTATAATTTCGATAACCAAAGTGATTCGCTACCAGGAAGAGCGTGACCCATCAGACTTATGTGGTGCTCCAGTTCTCCTACGCTTTTTTCCCGAATAATTCAAAGTCTAAGATCTCACGGTTGATCTTGGCCTTTTTAATATACACAGACTTCTGAGAATCACTCATTTCGCGCCATTTTTGTCCACAAATTTTGGCCACGGCTGTGGGTTTTATGTTCTTTATGCCCCGTCTTTTCAGATTATCGCGAAACTGATCCAGAAATACAAAATAGGGATTAACCGCCTTCGAGTCGATCATCGTGCAAGTTTTAATTTATACGTATAGATGTGCCTTAGAGAATATTTTGTTTCAAAAATAAACGGCTTGATGTGTAAATGCTTGTCTACATTGATTTATTTTACGAATATATAGATTTATTTGACGGATATCTCAATAGGAAACATTTATAGAGGGGGTGAAGTGGGCTGCTAATTCATAAATATGTATGTCTTTCTCCAAAAAAGAGCTACAGGATAGCAAAATACACGATATCTATACATACTATGCAGGCATTTTTGTTCAAGACGGTTCCCGAATGTTTACACATTCATAAATATCTGCCCTATACATTGTATATATTCAGTTTATAGACATAATTGAGGTCAGCATACTTACAACAAACATCAATAGGTTATACTAATACACACATGCATGCATATTCCCCGCCATTCGGCGGGTCTATTTGAGTACAATATAATATATGAGTAGTTTTTGTATATATCAATAAATACTGTTGTTAGGAACGTGTGTGGGGTGGCACAGTTCGAACTTATAATTATACTTATAAGATGCTGCACGAGCTCTTCTCGCGGAACGGATTCAAGTTTTGGCTGTTGAATCCGCTCAGCAGAGAGTCGTTCCCTTCGTTCTCCAATATGTACTTCATCATCAGCGTACACGCTTCAGAGACCTGAATCCGTTCTATTCCCATCTCGCGACGTAGTTGGGAATTAAGGGAACGCTGCTGTTGCAAATTGGCAGCCATCAGGTCTAGGACAGCCGTCTCGGCGAGACCTATGGTGGTGCAGGTGGGGCGGAGTGGGCTTGCCAGCGAATCTACTTGGAGTACCGTTGCAGCTGAAAAGAAAAAGTCCTGAGCTCGAGGCAATTTTGCAATTTAATCAATAATAATTAGTCTTCACCTCTAGCAACAGGCACGCACAGGCACGAATTTTAAGTTCTGGGCGCTGAAAAATCAATACAACAACAGGTATACCGATGACAAAACGAAATTAGCCCACTTAAGCCCCCTCTATTTAAACAGTTCAACGACTAGAGGTAAATGGCGGAAAATATTAGTGTTTATATGTTCTTCTCGTAGATCTATCCTATCCTTCCTCTTTACTTAAAAAAACCAGGACAACCCAAACTGCGCTAAAATTATTAAAATTTTCAATATATACGGTGAAATATTAAATTACCCCTTTGTCACCAATGGATTAATCGTTCTCCGTCAAGGATTGGAAACCATATTCCCCGTTTTTGATATTCCGCCGAATATTACTAGCTAGATAGAACACCCAGCTCTGCCCACATAGTTCAATCCCATTGATGAATGAATTTTCCACGAGATATGCTACTTTAAGTACTGCTCTTAATTGAATTTTTTCTTAAATAAGCTTTAAACAAATAAAGTGAAAGCACAAAAACGTAAGTGTGTACGGAATGAAACGTAAGTTTATTACGTCATTATTGCTGGTCAACAGGTATCAGGTATGAGTGTGGACATATTTATACCCTATTTCATTTATTTCACATTAAAATTCTGTTTTCCAAGCATAGTTGAAACATTGGTAATGACTTCTTCTCAGATTGACATTTTTTCGACCTATTGATACATACTATTAGCTTCCTGTGTATAGACATATTCTCTGTAAGATCACCACTAAATGCAAAATATCGTTAATAGCTGTAAGACCAGTCTCTGTTTCTGAATTTATTGATACAATAAATTTATATTATTATTTCCTCAATTTATAATATCCTTTTTTCTAGGGTATTCCGAATGTTGCGAGACATGTTGCTTCTTTTCTCGGCAGCTGAGTCTGGCCCATACAAAATGTTGCCGCACTGTGCATGGAATGAGTCTTACATATATACCGTGTCTACCGTTTCAAAATACACCGGCGGAAAAAAGAATTTAGCCCACTTGCGATTAAATATAATTGGCGGTTATTTTTTAAATTCGTAGTAGACTCTTCCTACCTTGATGGGGGCGGGAACCCCATCTACCAAGAAAAAAGTGTTTCAATTAATTAACTAGCTTTACACTGCAACAACTTTATTTTAAATGTATTGAGCACTTTTTTAGTACAATAATTGCAAAAATATATATCTTTGTTAGACCACATCCATTACCCTTAACCATTTTCTACGTTAGCATGCTGAAAGAAAAAGAAATTGTATATGAACTCCTTCAGTCTCTGGTTATTTACACTTACTCCGTCATATAGTCCGTAGATTGCTTCGCCGGAACATTCTCTGGATCCGTATTGAGCTTCTTGGCCAGATCTGCGTCCGGCTTCCTGAAAGCATTCGCCATTATCAAAATATTCCTGGCGATACGCTTCTGATCGATGCGTTTTTGGGCCGTGTCCGTCCGTCTATCGGCATTCTCCGACATTCTCTGCTCCAGCGGCAAAACTGCAGCGCCGTTGAGTTCAGGATTTGTCCAGATCTCAGTGCCGGGCGTTTCCTTGCCGGAGGTCGGAGATATCGCCGGACGTGCAGGTATCAAAGGTGAACGTACACAAACCCTGTAAACCAGAAAGAGGCGGACAAATATATAACATAAATGTATTATTTTATATTCAGTAATTGCCTCTGTAAACTTCTCAGATTCATTCATTCAATTCATAGGAACAGAAACAAACTTTTATTACAAAATCTTATATGACTAGTCACACTCTAGGCTTGTTTTCAAAAAACGTTTAGAAATATAGGGATTTAAAGTATCAAAATATCTGAGATTATGTCCTCCCTCCTGTGGGGGGCTCAATCTCGTTCGTCTGCGTCTCGGTGCTCGGCCCATTGTCCCCGTCCTCGTCCCCGCTCGGTACCGATCTAGAACGAGTCAGAAATGGGAGAGAACAATGAGCCAAGCCTCGAGAAGGTCCCTAAACGAATGCAGCCCTAAACGGTTCTATGCTCGCTAACCCGCCACTGAAACTCACTTGTTCACATCCTCCAGCTTCTTGAGCAGCCGCTCGTTCTCTCTGCAAACGATCTCCTGATCCCTGAGTATTGTCTCGCGCACGGTGAACAGATGGTTGTTCTCTTGCCGCAGCGACTCGTTCTCCACCATGTAGAGTTTGACCAGCTCGGCCAGCTCTGAGCCATCCAGTTCGGGCAGCCGCTCCAGATCCACCTTGGGCACTGGCGCCGGCGCACCGCCTGCGCTGCTCAGCCGATCCAGCTGCATGTCAAGCAGATTGTCCGTGGCGGCGTCACTGGAGGCCGCCTGATGGTGCAAATTGAGGGCCGCCTTCAGATGATCGTTCTCCATCTGCAGGGCGTGGATATCCCGTTTGAGGCTGAGGATCAGTGCCTCCCTGGGGTCCATCATGATCACGGGCTTGGTGCGTATTCGCTTGGCTCTGGAGGCATAGCGCAAGGTATTCAAGGTCTCTGCGTGATTGTAGTGGGCCGGAGAGACGCAGGCGATCATCAGCGTGACCCCGTTCCCGGCCAGACTGTCGGCCAGGAGTTTGGTCAGCTGGCTGTCCCGGTAGGGTATGTGCCCCGACCGCTTCTTGGCATCGCTCAGCGAGGATATGCAGTAGCCGAGGACCATCAGGCTCTTGTTGATGTTGTTCGCCTCCTCCAGGGTCTTGCCCTCGCTCATCGTCTTCTTGGTCAGCTCACTGCCGGCCAGGTCGACGAAATTGATCTTGCCATGCTTGGAGAGGAACACTCCCCCATCCGTCTGCTGGTCCGATAGGATGTGCACTGTAAGTATCGTGTGCGAACGCGACGAATGGTCGTTCATGGCATGTGAGCCCACGGCTCGATTTCTCATTCCTGCACGGATGAACCAAAAGGGGATGATGAATGAATCTTTGATTAGGATCAATGCAGCGCACTTACCCTCTTCCAGAACGGCCAGCAGATCGTCCAGTTCCTCGCAGTCAACCGTGAATAGGTTCTCCACGAAGAAGCCGCCCGACTTCTTGGACCAGCGCACGGCCAGCGGCTTCCGTGCACTTCCCGGATTGAGCAAATCGATTACCTGAAGGCCGGGAAATATAAAATTCAATTCAATTTGGTAAACCAATAATGAAATTAGGTGAGGGGTACTGCAGGAGTGCAACGGAGCTGTGGGAGCTGCTAAGAAAACAAATCATTTGAAAGGCCAAGCCAAGTGCAGAAACATTCCACGCACTGGGTCTGGGGCATGGAGAGCGTGCTGACATCCATTTAATAGAGGTCAGGTCAATCTAATGCATGTTTGCTGAACCGAACCGAACTGAATGGGGCCAGCGCCAGAGCGAAAGCAATCAGTATTATGGCAAATGCAATTTAAATTTAAATCGAATATGCGACTAGGCCCCGTCCCAAGAAAATGAATTGAATATACATACATAGTATTCTAGCTTTAACGACTCCAAAACTGAGATACGAAATGGATAATTTTGAAGCTTTCTTACCCGTTCATTGTAGATTTCCATGAACGAGGCCTTGAGCACATAATTGACATCCTTTCGGTTCTTAATCAACTGGAAGAGATACACAAACGAGCGGAAGATGAGGCCATGTCGGGGATCCTTTGGATTCGGCTTTCCAACAAACTGCAAAATGATAATTCATCAATCTGAACGTCTGGGGGTCCCCCTTCCCACTCACCAGGTCTGGTGGTCCTGTCAGTGTGTGCGTCTTTCCAGAGCCCGTCTGGCCGTAGCAGAAGGCCGTGCAACTGAATCCCTCGATGCCCATCTCTATGATGCGTTTAATGCCCGAATAGTCCAGTATATCATCCTGGGTGGCTCCGGGCTCGAAGACCACGTTGTACGTGAATACGCGAACGCTGTCTCGATTGTGCGAACGCTTCTGTCCCACATCGTTGCCCTCAATCTGACGGTACGATTCGTCACATAACAGATAAACATACTCTGGAGTGGGGATACTTACTATGACCTGTCCGTTGCCGGGAAATGTCAGCGTAGAGCCGTGCCGATCGCGCTTCTCCTTCTCGTTGAGCGGACGCACACGCACCACCACATTGATGTTGTCCTCGGGCGTGGAGCACTCTTCGCTGCCGGTGGACTTGGAGGCTACAATTTCCAGAGTATCGGCGCTGCCAATCCTAAGAAGCATGAAGTTTGTTTTTCAACGTATACTCGATATGGAAATGGACTGGATTATGGATTCAGATTATGGATTCCCTCCCAAATATTGGAAATATCAATAATCGCAACCAATCAATCAGAGTAACATCTAAAAAGCTTTCATTCCTTTGTGAGTTTCGCTTGTTGTGGCCACTGCGAGTCCCTGGAATTTCGTGGGATTTGCCTTGAACTTGACGTTGCCTGGCACTGACCATTGGCCCTATAAATAGCCAAGGTTAAGGGTGGTTGGGGATGGGATGGCTTAGCTCATGGTTTTCGCGTTTTCTTTTACACTAAATCGCAATTAGTTTTTTGATGTAGGGGATGAGCGTGATTAATACAATTTTCTTCAGCGGAATTTTCCCTTATGGAAATATGAATATGCAAATAAGCAGCGATAAATTATTGATTTAGACAGTCGTACCTAGCGTTGTGTTTTAGTTGAACCCATAATTATCCAGCTAAAGGCACAAAAGGGAATTTGGAGAAGTTTCCAATACAAATAATCATAGTTGGTTTATTGAACCACGAGTCGTATGTGCGATGTCCAATCTTACAGTCCAATGGTTTCTGTGGCTGGGGCTGTTTCTGAGCCTGACATTTAACATTTGGCCATAAATGACTTGTTAAACATTCATAGACTAATGACCAAACTTCGTATGCTCGTCTACCCGTATACTCGTACATTAATCAGCCATGTGTTGGGCCTTTTTATGTGTGCGTGTGCGAGGTGAGTGTGGTGTGTGCTCTTGGTAAATATTTCAAAAGGCGCCAATAGAAAGAATTAACACGAACCCTCAGGAGAAACGAAGTCTTGAGGAGGAGCAGGTCCTGGGAAGTAACACCGTACTGGGTGGCCACTGGGGAAAAGTTCAATCAACTTTTGGTACTAAATAATTAATTGAATAATGGGGAGCTAAGAGCGAAAGTTTTGATTTGTTCTTGAAAGGGTTCCTGATAATATAATGCTTATTATTGCTAGGGGTATATTTCTCTCTTTCGCTTCGAAAATAATGCTTTCTTTTAAAGGAGATTGACTTTCCCCTGGTGGTATTTGTAGACCCGAACAAATGAAACCCACCTCAGCTTGTTATCATGCATAATATTTACCCTGACCTCAGACCAAAAATTCCTAATTGTCCAGTCGTGATTGGATTGGATTACGGGCAGAAGAGGCAGCTGGGTTGCTTTTTTCCGGCGACTCATGTTTGCGAAACAAATAAATTCTGAAACGAGTCTGAAACTGGAACTCTCACTTTTATTTCCCATCCCGGAGAGTGGGCGTCGGACTGGGAGTGGGAGTGTTTTGGGAAACCTCCTGGTGACATTTATGAAGCATGCAGAGCTTAAGCAACGAATTGTGGACTTTGATTATCTTTTTTTTTGGGGCGTAATTATTACCTAACTCGTGCTGTGCATGCCAGAAAATCCATATGAACGTATACGCTATATTGTCTATATGGATTTTTAAATTGCAATCTTTTCCAGCCACGACACGCACGCGAATTCACTTTCAAAGTTGCCTGAAATCAGATCGGATTTGGGGAAGGCCAATGCCCAGTGCCCAGGGCCCAGTGTCCATTGCGCATTGGTTCCAAAACCCACAGCACAGCCCTTGCTGTCTAAGTGGAGTATATCCAATGTGTGTCGTCAATCATACAGCTATCAACGCACTCATCAGTCAAAATGATTGATAAGATAGGTCTATATGCGTGTCCCATTATAATTATAACGACCATAATGCCAATTGCCTGCTGGGGCAGAAGCAATCCCATATATCGGGGCGATCCATTAAATTTCCAAGCGACATAGGTGTGAATGGTAACCTTGGGACTGAAAGGCCCTTAACGAGCCACAGATTCACAGAAAAAGGTTGTATTCCAGCTACCCATGTTCAAGGCTGATGAAAATGATGTTTAATTACGACTAAGTTCTAACAAATTGTCGCGCGGGCGCCTGACGAGTCATAGGTTCCTAGAATCTCAAGTCTGGTGTGTCACTCCCCAGTTCCAATAATAACATAAACATCCTCTTCTGGGTAATAGCTGTGAATATGTTACTTATTTACAATGTCAGCATAAATCGAAGAAACTTCTAAAAATAAACGAAATTTCGGCACATTGCCTTCGGTGGGGTGGGGGATCCACACAATGCCAGTATTAATGATCCAAATTAATGAAATTATAGGTGTACCACAATTGATGTGAAAACAAAGACTTGATTAGCTACCTGTGATACCATCGTATCATCATATTAAGTAGTTCAAGCCTCGATTCCATCAAAAGAAAGTTCTTCGGTTTTGAATAATTAATATTCCTCCCGAACCAAACTTGTACTTAACCCACTTGTCACCAGTTCCTCAGCTCGGGGACCTGGGGTCCTTAACCTTAGGCTGTTTGTCTGTTACGTTCCACCTGGACCCTACCCACATCGGAATCGAACTCAAAAAACCCCAACAATACTACATAGACTCGTAAACACGAGTATGACCACTTTCGCTCTCAACTCCGGTCATATCCCACATATAGACTTCAATGGGCTTTAATTGCAAAATCGATTTGTGTCGTGTCCGCTTAGTGCTCGACTCTGCTCAACCCCCAGATCACTGGCGATACTTCCTTCCTTTCCACAAATTGTTTAAATAAAGAACTAAAAGAAAATGCCCAGTCCGTCCGTCCGTCTGTGTGTCTGTCCGTCTGTGTGTCTGTCTCTCTGTCCATTTGATTGCCTGTCTGTCTGTCCTTCTTTTGGATTACTCGTATTGTGCGTGGTCATTATGGTTTGGCTTGTGTCTGTTCCTTCCTTGCCTTCGGCCGGGTTTTTAATGGGTCTTTCCTCCGATTAGGGGTGAGCCGGGGAGACCAGGAGCAGTCCCTGTCGTGTTATTATTAATGGTTGTAGTCTCACACTCCTTGTAAGTGCCCTGCCCAGCCGAATGGACTGATCAAAATTAATATATTTTCCTAGTGGCTCATACAATACACGAGTGTATCTTTATAGATATTTGTACGTACTTAATAATTACAACCACAGCAGTGGCATTACATTGCGAAAGGTTAGAAAAAATACAAGGGAATACTCGCATGCAATATTCATGGGTCCATTTAAATTCCTAAAAATTATATTCAGTACAGTAGCACAGGACTATCAGGGTAAAGGCAATACAGAATAGTTCTTCAACCTTTAGATATCCATAAATTCTCTGTTAAAAGAGGTAGTCTTTAGCAGTTACGATAGAAATGGTAATTCCACGTTTAAGACCCAATAGTGGCTTTGCTTTCCCTCAGTGTGTAGAATTCTGAGATCTATTTTTTATAAGTTTTCCCTCATGCACGGATATTGTTCCCCAGTCTTTTTAGCGGCTTTCCACTGTTTTCTCAAGCGTCAGCAAGCTATCGCCTATTGATTACGGTGGGAAGTACCGCAATCGGAGCCGCGGCGGCATTCCTTATCCCACACTTACTCGTTCTCCCGTGAGCGTAGAAAATACGGCGTATTGCGGGAACTGCCTCCGACTCCGCCTCCTCCTCCGCCACTGCTGCCGCTCCCTGCTCCCTTCTGGGGACTGAGGCGACGCATGCCGTTGGTGAGACTGCGGGACCGTGGCATGCTGCTGCTGCTGCCGGAGCTCTGGCGCTGGTTGGACATGGACGTGGACGTGGACGTCGATGTGGGCGTGGGCGCTTTCCTGGCGCGTGAGCCGGCAACGGCGCCTCTGCCCCGCCGATTGCCAGAGGTGCTGGCGCTATCGGCGCTGCTACCTCCGCTGCTATTCAAATGCGGCACGCTCGATGCGCGACGTACCATGGTGTTTGCCGCCACCAAGTCCTAGCGGTCTAGCCGGTGACCAGCAGAGGACGATAATTGGACTATTTGGACTACTGTTTGCTCAACTGGCTGTCCCGTGGACATCGCTTACGGAATAAGGAGCACGCACACACACAGCGGGATCTGCCACGCGAACGACGAACGCAAATTCGAAACTCAGTTCCGGTCAAAAGTGGGAGCCTCGGGTTAACCGCTCGCCGCGACAACTCAACACGAACTGCCGCCCCAAGTTCACCAGAGAAGCCTTTTTTATTCGAGCCCTCTCAGATTTATGGTAATTTCTACTCACGCACACCACACCGGCCATCGCTCGTCTCTCCCACCGTCCGTCTGGTTCGTCCGGCGACCACAATCGCCACCTGTAATTGAAGTTCGTTGTGGCTGTTGCGCCTCTCTCGTAGCTCGGGCTCAGAGCCCATGCTCCTGCAGTTCCTTCTCCTCCTCCTCCGAACAACAATTAAATCAGCGTGCTGTTTGGTAAACAAACCCACGCCCATACCCACGATGACGGGGTGGTGGTCAGTGGCCACTGGCCAGTGGCCGGACATGCGGGTGGTGGTTGGAATTGGATGACCCTACCACTGACCCTGGCGTGGTTCCGCGCCCATTCATACGCGGGGTTGTAGCCACTACAGCAACATTAGCCCGCTTGTCGTGGCTTATTTGCATTTACTTTTGACGTTACTTTGCCATAATCAGAGCATGGAGCGTGGAATTCGTTTTCAGGATATTAAACCCTGCACATGGGCGACTGGGTTAACGTTGGCCTATTCTTTGGGCCCATGTTCAAGGTACAAACATAAATGTTACCACAATATCGTAAGGGTTGGTTGCTTGGTTGATTCGATATGAGAAGGAATGAAAAAGCACGCTCTTTCGATTTTGTAGCTGTCCAACAACAACAAACCAATCCTTATCGGCGAGACTCGATTCGGGCAGCAATGTGCATCATCATTGACACGACATGTATTTGATTCTCAGCATTTTCCTTTGCATCTTTCGCTAGCATGGATGCGAATGACGCTTCTCTTTAACAGACATACGTATGTACTTGAATATTGAAGACAAATAAGCTGTATTTCGTAAATATATCTACTGTCTGTAGACGATTGCCACAGATAACATTCAATCTCATTATAGATGATAATCCCCTCCACCATATTGAAAATAAAACAAAACGTGAACATTCCTTTTAGTATTACTTATTTGTTTTCTTTTTGTTTCTTTTTGTCACAGTTGTATGTGTATTTTTCTCAAGATCGATTGAATGATTAACTATTCATCCGCTTGTTTCCGTTTATCCTTGTTTTGGGTACCTACTCGTAGTCACTAAATGTAAACGTACACATAGATAGATTTAATTAAGAACTATGCTGGGATTGCGGCTCATGGGAGGGTTTGGGAGGTGCTATTCATAGGTGTTTAGTTATTTATAATGGATCTCTAAGTATGGTACAATTTTGCATAATGGATATGCATCTCTCGATATTTACACACGATTGTTGGCCTTATATATGATATATAGATATATATATATATATATATAATATATACGTTTATTTTTCTTTAATAAGATGTTTTCCCTATCTACACTCTCTCCGGGGAGAGTGCACTTTGAGCCAGGTGTCCGAACCGCCTTGCCTTTTAAATGTACATATATATATTTAATGTCTTACGATATTTAGATTTCATTTGTAGTATATAGAACTTTTAGATATCCTCAGTTTTTTTTTTGTTTTTATCAATTAATAAGCGTATTCCATTCTGTAGTGGGGTTTCGATCGCGTGGTTGTTGTGGCTACTGTGTGAAAGAGGAGGATCCACGGAATCCTAGCCAAGCTCCTCCTGGAAGATGATGTCACTGTGCCGTCGCGCCCGGGTAGAGGCCTTCGGTGTACTTGGGCCTGCACTCGGCGCAGAACCACCTGCCCTGTGGCGCCACCATAATGCCCACGCACTCAAAGTGGAACCATTCGATCAGACAGTTGTCGCCGTCGCAGGCAATCATCTCGGAGACCTCATCGTAGGGACAGCGACAGTAGCAGTAGACGGACTCGCCTTCGCGCGCCAGCCGGGCCCCTGCCGGCGGTCTGATCGGGTAGCGTATGTTGTTCGCCTTGAAGTACTGCAGTGTGGCAAAGTCCGGATTCGGGAGTAGAGCCGGTGGAATTGGCTGATTGAATGCGGTGGCAGCAGGCGGCGGCGGCGGTGGCGGTGGCAGCTGGACCGGTAGGACCACGGGTGGAGCTGGGGGTATTACAAAAACTGGAGGAATCTGTGGAGTAGGCGGCCCTAGGCTGGTCACGTTCACTTCCTCGTCTTCTGAACTGCTATCGCTGCTGTCCGTCGGCGGTGAAATGGAGGTCAGGAAGCTGGGCCGTATCTTTAGCGTGGGTATCGGCGGCAATGACTTTTCTTCCCTGTGCGGCTTGTGGCGCTTTGTAGAGCGAGCACTTGCACTCGATCCGCCTGCGCTTGGGGCCTGAGACCGCTGCCTGTTGCGCTTCCTCGATCCGGATCCCGTCGGGGGCGTTCGCGTACCCCCATTGCTGTGCAGATGGTGGTGATGTCCACTGCTGCTATTGTTGTTGTTTCTGCTGCGCTGCTTCGGCGGCGTCGGCAAATCCTCCTTGGCCCAAGTCAACAAAGGCGGCGGCTGTGGCTTGATCAGCTGCATTCCCACCAGGAGCGGCGGGGCCAGGATGGTGCCCATATTCTCGTCGTCGCTGGTGTAGCCATAGAACTTGTTGGGACGCCTCTGGCGCTTGGAGCGCTTTAGCTGGCCATCGGCATCGGAGCAGCTGCTGCCCTCGCTCATCCTACTGCCCAGGAATCCCCCAGACTGCAGGTGGCGATGCGTCAGCGGTGTCACTGGGAGCAGCGACGGTGACTCTGCAGGCAGCATCTGTGTGGCGATGGGTGGTTCCATCGACACGGACATGGGCTGGGGTGTGCTCGTTAGCAGCTGTAGCTTTCCCGATTTACATGTGGACTTTCGCTCTCGCTTCTTCTTTTTGTTGCGAACCCGTTCCGGCTTGTCGGCGTAGGCAACAGCCTCCTCTGGCAGGGACGGCGTGGAGGGACGACTGTTCTCGACGATGTCGTAGTTGTTCCGCGGCCCCACTGGCGGATGCTCGGCGAGCAGGGCCTCGCGCTTTTGGGCCAGCAACTCGCTGGCCAGCTTCTGGGGATGGGCATCGTAGAATTCCTCGTCGGTGTCGGAGAATGCGGTATCGAAATCTGATTCGTTGTACTGCGGAGCTTTTGGTGAGGGCGGAGGCGGCACGAGTTGGTCCTCGGTCACAGAGGTTACATTAACTTCCTCTTCTGGGTCTGGCTGCGGCACCTGCTGGAGCGACTCGCTCTTCTTCTGCTTCAGGGATTTCTTGCGCAACCTCTTCGACGGCGATGCCGCGTCATTCGAGCTGTCGGAATCGTCAGAGTCGTCACTGGAGCTGCTGCTGTTGCTGGAGCTGCAACTGCAGTTGGATCCACAGGAGCAGCTCGAGGAATCGGAGTCCGAGTTGGAGCTGGAGCTGCTGGAACTGTCGCTGTCACTGGAGGCGTTGTTTTTCGCGGCGCGCTTGCCGGAGTGCGACGATTTGGGAGTGGAATGTTTTTTGGCCGGCGACGGGGGAGGCGTGCGATGCAGCTTGCAGTAATCGTGATCGGACCATGCCACATGCACCTTGCTGGGCATCTGAGGGACTTCCACATCTGCGGGTGCCGCCTCCTCCTTTGGTGGCTGCTCCTCAAGATTGGAATTCGGATTGGTGTTGGAGTTCACCGGCTGATTTTGGAGTAGATTTTTCCACATATCAGAGACATCATCCGGTTCCTCTTCCTTTTTGGCCTCCGCCTCTGCTCCCACCTCCACCTCTGACTTCGTCGTCTCCTCTTCCTGGTTTTTTGACTCCGTCAAGGGCTTCTCCTCGAGTGGATCTTCCCGCTTCTGGCTTGGCTGTGATTGCTGCTCGTCTGCATCGCTCTCGGAGGAGGGCGACAGCATCACCTTGGGCATATCCAGATCTTCCACAGAGGATCGCATAGGCAGTGGCTCATGACCATGGCTGCCACTTTTCGGCGGCGGCGCATCCGAGTCACTGCTATCGCTGCTGTCCGACTCAGAGAGATTTGGGGCTATCAGGTTGAGATCCTCGAGGTATTCCTTCGTGCGCTTTGACTTTTTGCGTCGTTTGCGAGTCTCCGATTTGGCAGCAGTTTGCTCTGACGCCTCCTTCTTGTCTGCAGCCTCCACCTTAGTGCATTCCGTTTTGGGTTCCTTCTCGGGAAACGGCGAAGCCTTCGTTTCGGCCTCGTGCTGTGCCCCTTCCTCTCCCTCCTCCTCCGTTTCCTTCTTGATTGCTTCCAGTGGCTGCTCCGATGCTTGATCCTCTTTCTGCTCTGTGGGCGTTTCTGGGGAATCCGCCTTCGCCTCATGCGTGCTAGCATGCTTCAGCAGAAGCTTGCGCGAGACGAACTTCTCGTCGCACAGCTCCTCGGCGCAGGCGTAGCGAAAGTCGCCGGCATGCATCCGCTTGTGGACCTCCAGGTAGATGGCCTTGCTGAAGTTGAAGCCGCACTCCTCGCAGGGGAACGTCACGGGCGGCACACAGAAGTGGTAGACATGGGGCCAGCGCTTCTGCAGGCAGCGCTTGCAGCCGGCGCTCTCGGTGCCGTGCTTCCAGAACAGATGCTTGGAAATGTCCTGCTTGTTGCGGTAGGCGATGCCGCACCGGTAGCACAGATGCAGCAGCTTGTGCTTCCACACGTGGGACGAGAGCTTCGCCTGGGTAACGCAATCCTCCAGACAGATGTCGCAGGCATTATGCTGCTTTCGCAGGTGCACCATCAGACGGAAGGCGGAGGGCAGCGGCGGCGACGTCTCGCACAGGCAGCAGCGGAACTTCAAGTCGTATACGCTGAGGGCCTCCTCACCCGGACAGATGTGACAGAGAATCTCACTGTAGCTGTAGAAATTGGTGCGGCACATGATGCACGTGATGTTCGACTTGGCATGCATCCTGCGGTTGTGCGTGTAGAGCTCTTTGTGCGTGGCGGCCACGTAGCGGCAGGAGAAGCACTCATAGATCCGCTCGTTGAAGACCTCTGCGTACTTGCCGTTCTCCACGGTGCAGCAGCTGGCCAGATTCAGGTACTCCTCCTCCAGCTGGGGCACAAAGCTCTTCAGCCTTGCCACAATCGTCTCGGCGTACAGCTCCTCGGCCGTGATGCTGTCCACCGTAGCCGTAAAGCGGTGCTGGCTAATCATGTGCAGCACCAGCTGCTTGCCATTGACGGCAATGCGGCGAGCGTGATTGCAGTAGAGGCAGATGGAGTAGACAGCCTTCAGGCACAGACGCACAAACTCCACCATTGAGAACCGATCCAGGGGTCGATCCAGCTGCAGATCGATCGTGTGCGTGTCCTCTCCGGCCACCATTATGCCATCGAAGGGTGGAGGAGGCGACTGAACGGGCTGCAGTGGTTGTGGCAGCGCCACCGCTTCCATCTGTTCCATCAATGGGCCCTCTGGGGGTCCGAATTCTCCGTCGTTGGCAGCCGTTGGTCCGTTCAAGCTATCATCAATGTCCATGCAATCACTACCGAGGCTATTGCGACGCCCAGACGATGCTTCAGCATCGGCTGCATCCGACTGGTCTTGGAACTCCGTGATAATTGCGGGCGGTGGCTGCGTTGTGTTGTGTGGCGAAGCGGGTGGCGTCAGCGACCAGCGACGTTGTTCCTCTTGCTGCTGGGGTTGCTGCACCAGTGCCTGCACCTGGAGCTGGGGTTGCTCCTTTACTTCCGCTGCGTGCTGCGGTAATCCGTCGTCCAACACATCTGCGGGAGCTATGGCCTTGGAGTGCTTCTTCCTATCGGGTTTCCTGTCTGCTTTGATGCGCTGTATTTCCAGTTCGGTGCGCTCCACTTCGGCCTGCATGAGGCTCATCATCTTTGCACAATCCGAATCATCTAGGCTGTGGCGTGGCGGCGGCGGCATCGGCGCTGGATCTGGTGTTTGTGGGGACGAAGGATTCATTTCGGTTTCCTGTTCCAGGGGAGTTGCTGTGTGCAAATCCGGTTCCTCCTCCTCCGTATCCGTGCTGCTTAGAGCAGCGTCCACAGATTTCTGAAACTCCTTCGGCACCCTCAGCATTATTTTAGGTACAACTAGCTTGGGAATGGCCGGAGACGGTGTCGGAACTAGAGCTGGTTGTGCCGGAGTGTCTGGGTCGAGTGTCATGTTCGGCCAAATGGGCATTGGCGCTGGAACTGCAAGAGCATTAATTATGTGCGAATAATACATGGCTAGCGATGAAAACTTACTGTTTTCCGCTGGCTCCGTTTGCAGGGTTTTCTGCTGTTCCACTGGGATTGTTAATGGCACCGCCTGCGGCTGTTGCTGTTGCTGCTGCTGCTGCTGCTGCTCTGGCTGCTTCCGTACTCTCCTCCGTTTGTGCGGCTTCTTCTTCTGGTTTCTGCAGGCCATGGCATGGCATCCCTTTACCCCACATTGAGCACACGGCTCCATTAGCTCCGAACAGTCGTGATTCTCGAAGCCTGAGCCTTGCGGAAATGTGGTCTGGCATGTGCAGCAGACGAGATACCTGCCCCGATCATCCTTCTGCTGCTCCGCGGCCCACTCATCCATTGACAGGTGCCTCTGATCGATGTCATGCTTGTTCTCCAGATGCAGCGACAGCTTCTCCGCAGTGGCATACATGAGGCTGCAGTACAAGCAAACGTACTTCTGGTGGACATTCCGCACATGGCTGAAGAAGTTCCAGGACTGATGCACGGTGCCGCACTGTGCGCAGCGAAAGAAACGCTCCTTCTTCTGTTCGGGCTTCACCTTCGAGGCCATTTTGCATTGCGCCTGGTGTTCGTTTAGCTGCTGAACAGTCTCAATGTTCTGGAGATTGCATTTGCTGCAGGACAACAGGTTGCTCGCCTCAGGGGTATCGCTGGCGGGCTCAGCATTGGCATTGGTATTGGTATTGCCCTGGAGACGTTGCAAGAGCAGCGAGGAGTTATTCCCCAGCTTCATTTGTTTATCGGGCTGGCTGACGGAGGCGGCGGAGGAGGTACTGGTTCTGCTGCTGCGCCTGCGCTTGAACGACAGCTTCAGGGCTTGCACCTTACCATTATTCTGTTCACTCTCGGCCGGATGATCGATGACCAGTTGGGGCTGTGAGGCCGAGCTGATTGTGCTGCTTCTGCTGGTACTCCGACTGCGGCTTCTGCGAACGGGAAGGATCAGTGGTCGTGCCTTCATGGGCGGCTGTTGTGACGTGGAGGCGCCTTCTTCTTCACCGTCCTCGTTCGCCGCAGTGTGGTTTGATATCACAGAAAATTGGTTGTGCTCTTCCAGCTCCCGTTTCTCCAGCTGCTCCTCCTGCTCTTTATCCTCGGGAATGGGGGAATTGTGTGTTCCATTCACTTTGATTACCGGCGCAACATCCACTTCCGTGGAAGTGACAGCAGGAGCTGTTGATTTGAGGTTTTCCTCCATCTGCGGCTCTTCTTCCGAGTCTGATTCAATTTTAATGACTCCTGGCGTCGCAACTGCATCCGCATCCTCATCCTCGCTACATGGATGATCCACGTCCATGGTCAGCGTTACAGAATCCTCTGAATCAGACGATTCCTCTGCAGACGATTTGCGGCTGGAATGGGATGCCTTTTCATCGAATTCGTCGTCTGAAGCCAGACAATCTCTCGTCCTCGAATCGTTATTCTCGGCATTCATTTCGACACATTTTTGAACTGAAGGAGATCTCTTGCCTGCTTTTTCCCCTTTGATAGACAGGACTTCCGACTGTTCCGGTTCACTGCCCGAATCCTGTTCCAGATCATTTTTGATAGGCAGAGAAGGGGCCTCCTGCGCACTCTCTGTATCCTCATCAAGATCCTTTTTAACAGCCAACGAAACGTTCTCCTCGGCACTAACAGTTTCCTCGTCTAGTTGTTTGTTAGACGGAGATCCCTCTGCGTCCACTTTCCCGGTTTCCGGACCCTTGTTCAAGTTTTCCTTAATGGACAGGGAAGCATCTGCATCAACATCCTCTTCATCTTCCTCACTCTCCGTATCGATATCCAGATCTCCTTTTACAGATAGATTTTCGTCTGCTTCGTCCTCTCCACTCCCCGGTTCCACATCTAGCTTTTTTATAGGGGAAGATCGTTCTGCACCCTCTTTCTGAGTCGCCTTTTTGGACTGAGTTAAATCTACATCGTCTTCGGCACTCCCTATATCGATATCAAAATCAACCTTAACGTCTGGAGGCTCCTCTGCTTCATCCTCCCCACTATCTGGTTCCACATCAAGCTCGTTAATAGACGAAGAGCGCTCTGCGTCCTCTTTCTCAGTCGCCGCCGGAGTCTTGTCAATGTTTTCCTTAATGGACAGGGACGAATCCACATCCTCTTCCTCACTCTCACTCTCCGTATCGATATCGAGATCTCCTCTCGCCGATAGATATCCCTCTGCTTCCTCCTCTTCGCTCTCCGATTTCACATCAATGACTTCTTTGACTGCCGGCGATCCCTGCTGGGTTTCCTCTTCGTCTTTGGGCGTCACCAAGGTATCCACTGGATCATCATCATCACATGCAACAGCAGACTCCCCGAGCATCACGGGAGGATTATCTGCTTCTGGCTCAGATATGGGCAAAGTCTCGGTATCACTTTTGAGCTCCTCTTTCGTCTTCACTGGCAGATCTTCTATGCACTCGTTTTTTACTGGGCTTGGGCTGGACTGTGCAGAATCCTCCTCCACAGATGGAAGCAGGTCTTCCACCAGCTCTTGCTCGACACAATCATTGCCCGAAGCAGAGGATGATGTTCTGGTCGGCTGCTCATCGTCGCTTTCAATAACAATCGTAGGACAGTTCGGAGTCTCCCCAATATCATCGCTCTCACTAACACCCGCTTCGTCTGCGTTGTCTGCATCTTCGGCCAGAAGAGATTCCTTTGAAGTGTCGCTTTCACCCGTTTGCGATTCGTCTGCAGACTTTTCGCTATCTGCCGTCTCCGACTCGGCATCTGCATCAGCATCCGCCGCCGCCGCCTCCATTTGGCTGCTATCCTGACCGTTTGCCAGGGTCAAGTCTATCACGTCATCGGTGCTCTTTTTACGCTTTAGGCCACATTCGTCACCGCCAGCGTCCGCATTGTTGTTGTCGCTGTGCTCCATCGGGCTCTCCTCTTTCGCCAGCCCCAGCGCATTATTAGTGTCCTCGTAATCGTCCTCCTCGCTGGTAGTGCCACTTGCTGCTCCCGTACCGACATCCACTCCGACTCCGACTCTGTCACCCGTGCCACCCGCATCACCGGCATCTATGTTAGACGTAAGCTTGGCTTGTTGCTGATCCAATGCCTCCATCATCGTTTCTGCATTTATGCGCTGTCACACGGCAAGGAACACACAAAACAAAATTAAATCGTTAATCAATCGAGTTTTCCTGGACAAAAATGTGATTATTTGCATTACCTTTGCATTCCGTTTTTCGATTGCGTTCCGGTCCGCGCTTTGTTCTTTCGCATCCGTCTCCTACGCAGCTGAAAGCGTAACAACACCAAATCATTTTAATGAAATATGCATTAGGTTTGGCGGTGGCCAAGTCACACACAAAGAAGAAACCAAAGAAAAACATCACGTTTATGCGCGTTATATTCTTGCAATATGTTTGTTCAGCGATAATTGTGCTATACAGTGGTATAAATATATATACATATATATACCCAAGGAAATTTGCTGCACACAAATGCATTATTCAGTAAGTACTTATTTGCATATCACGATATCAGAAGCGTGTGCATAAACACTGAATCAGAACAAATACAAATTACCGGTCATGGTGTATGCAGCCCTGGCCAAATAATTGAAAATACCAAAATAAATGGAGCAAAAAAGCAAACGCGCGAGAGCAACTAATGGCTAAAAATAAATGAATTTACTTAACATATTCTTGGAATGATACTCTATAATCACATGTACCACAATTGTGCACGTTTATTTACCTGCTTTGCGCGGTTGGCGTTGTTGTTGTTGCAGTTCCTGTTATGGCTTAGGTACCAAAATTTCCCACAAATTGTAGCAGGCGGCGAGGGTGGGAAACGAAGGAACAAATTTTACGCGCGAAAACAAGAAAGGAGAAAACAACAACCGATGTCACGGAAGTTCGGGGCAGAACTGAAAGAGCGACCGAGACCGAGAGATTTGCCCAGCGGACAGCGGATGGGCTGAAACTGAGCAAGAACGAGACTCGCCTACCCCTCTCAGCGCTCTACCATCAACCCCAGACAGTTCGCTTATACAATTTATGCTTTATTTTTATTATTAATTTAAACACTGGGAGTCCCGAAAGAGACTCACAAATTTCACAATATCGCGCAATTCCTTAGCTCAGTCCCGGCGACCAGGAAATAGTCGATTTTCTGTTTTTTTGCGCGTCTCGAATTCTAGGTATAAAATTTTCCTCTTTTTGCACGTCGTCGTCCACGCTTTGCATTTTTTACTCTGACCACTTTTTTCTACGCACTTTTCTATTTGTAATTACATGCAAAGATTTTTGAACTGTAAATTAGGTGTGTATACAATATAATTATTAGCTAAGTCCCTTAAACTGCTTGTGGAAAATAATTTTTAGCAATATTTTTTTGCTTTTACAGCCATTGAAACACGCGCAGAAGCTAGCGATGGACATTGATTTGATAGCTCTGGGCCCTGGGGTGACTGTCCAAAATGCGACCCTAGAAAAAGTTCAGTGGTAAAATATCGATAGCTACTAATCATTCGAATGGTATATCAAATCTTTGTTGCAGCTTGATTTTAATATATAAGTGACAATATTAATACCAAGGTACAGCATAGTTTTCACGTTAATGCCTTTGATTGGGCGATTTTATGAATTGTTTATTTGCGAATAGATCTATCGATAGTCTTTGCCAGCCCTGACTTATGGTTCAGTGTGATTGCGATTTGACAAGCTCTTTCCGTTTCCTTTTCGCGTGAACGTCCAACATGAGAGCCAAGGGATTGGTTAGTATTAATGAAATAAACCCAAAAATTGAGAACATTTGCGGTAGAAATGTGTGCAACAGGAAGGCAAACTCACCGAGCATCTGACATGATCGTGGGAATGTGTGGAAATGGGCAATTTATTTGTAAAAACCCGACAAATAAATGGAGTGTCGTGGACATCGTTGGCAGAATGAATGTGTCTGCTACAAGCGCCATATAAAATAAACGACAATGCTGTCAAGAGATTCTTAAAGATGATGTGAAAAGCGCATCTCTATAGTGGCATCATATTTAATAAATTCATGGAAAATATGTTGTTTTTCCAAACCACAGAACATAACCTCCAAAGTGTGCGTGCCATGCGCGCGTGTGTGTGTGCGTGTGTTTCCCTGCCTGTCGCCGCATTTGTTTACAACGAACGAATTCATTAAAACGATTGCCTTTTTCAGCTGAAGGAATACGAGGTCGTGGGCCGCAAGCTGCCCAGCGAGAAGGAGCCCCAGACGCCTCTCTACAAGATGCGCATCTTCGCTCCCGACAACATTGTCGCCAAATCCCGCTTTTGGTACTTTTTGCGTCAGCTGAAGAAGTTCAAGAAGACCACCGGCGAAATTGTGTCCATCAAGCAGGTGTACGAGACCTCGCCCATTAAGATCAAGAACTTCGGCATCTGGCTGCGCTACGATTCCCGTTCGGGCACACACAACATGTACCGCGAGTACCGTGACCTGACTGTTGGCGGTGCCGTAACTCAGTGCTACCGCGACATGGGTGCCCGTCATCGTGCTCGTGCTCACTCCATCCAGATCATCAAGGTGGAGTCGATCGCTGCCGCCAAGACGCGCCGTGTGCACGTCAAGCAGTTCCACGATTCCAAGATCAAGTTCCCACTGGTACAGCGTGTCCATCACAAGGGCAACAGGAAGCTGTTCTCGTTCAGAAAGCCAAGGACTTACTTCCAGTAAAACGGAGGATATCCCCAGCCGAATGGAGCCCACTGCGTGTGCTCCTAAAATTGACTTAGTGGTTTTTTTCAATAAAATGAGAACGTTGAAGAGTAAAATACATTTATACAAAAAGAGTTTCTTTATTGAGCTGTTCGCGTTCCTTAATTCGACATCACTTCAATTCTCCGCAGGCATAGATGATGATCTTTTGCGTTGGAGTGCCTGTTTTCGAGCCACAGCGTTCCATTTTCCGAACTACATCGGCTCCGCTGATGACATGCCCAAACACCACATGCTTGTTGTCCAGCCAATCGGTTCTATTGGATACATTGATGATTAAATTCAATTCATTTCTTAGTCAGGCTTCAACTTACTTTGTGGTGCATATAAAAAACTGTGAGCCATTTGTGTTGGTGCCCGAATTGGCCATGGATAGGGTGCCGAAACTATTGTGTTTCAGATTGAAGTTTTCGTCGTTGAACTTTTTCCCATAGATGGACTTGCCGCCAGTCCCGTTGTTGTTTGTGAAGTCTCCTCCTTGGCACATCTAAAGTGAGTAAAATGGATGTGAACGACACGAAACAAAACATCTCTAAAAATCCAATCTCTTACAAATTCTGGAATCACGCGGTGGAAGGTGGAACCTTTGTAGCCAAAGCCCTGCTCATGAGTGCACAGCTGGCGGAAATTTTCCGCGGTCTTGGGCACCACGTCGGCTCTCAAAAGCATCACAACACGTCCAGCATCATTGCCTCCAATGCGAATGTCAAAGAATACTTGTGGATTGCGCTTCTCTGCCTTCTCAATGACTGCTGGGCCTGTGGATGGCGCCTCCACTGGTTCCTTCTCTGCTTCGCCTGCTTCTGCGGGTTCTAAGGTGGCGCCGGCGTGCTTCTGCAGCCAGTCGTCATCCGCCCAGACAGGCTTGAAGCTGTCCTCCTTTACACGCACCGGTTTGGCCAAATTGACGCGAATAGTTCGGCCGCAGAGCTCCGAATCGTTCTTTGGATATGGTTATTAGTCTTTTGTTTTGAGCATTAATTCGCTGGTGAAACCTACCATGTTGTCGATGGCCGAAGCCGCATCTTCCGCCTGTTCATATTCTATGAAGGCAAAGCCCCGGTGTCGCTGCGACTCGTAGTCCACTGGCATTTGTATGTCCGCAATGTCTCCGAAAGGAATAAAGGCATTGTTGAGTAGTCTCTCTGTCACCTCATCAGCCAGGCCTCCCACATAAACAGTGCGTTTGTCGTTTGACATCTTTACAAATTTTTTAAAAAAATCTTTAAAACCAAAACAAACTGGAGGTGGTTTTATCGTAGAGGTGTCAAACCATCGATGGCACTATCGATAGTATCGATGGTTTGAATCCTTCTCTTCAAAACTTTCGAGTGGCGCCACTATCGCCACATATCGTCTCATTTAAAAATCATTTAAATATACTGACGAATTCGAGTTATACTATACATATTTCTCGTTTTTGATATTCCGTGGAATATTACTAGCTGTATAGAACATTTAGCCATGCCCACATAATTTTATCCGATTAGTGAACATATTTTCTACTCGACTAGCTTGTTTTAAGTATTTAACTTATTTATTTATATCATATCATGTCTAGTATATACTATCTATTAATATTAACAACATTGGTTGGTTCACAATGGTTGGTTCTAGTATGTGTAGAAGGCTGCCTGCTATATCACCGAACCAGAAAAAACGTCATAGTCGTTACGTTTGAAATAATTTATTATTAAAGATAATCTATTCTAAGATTAGGTTAGAAATGGCTCACTTTCGTTGCCACACATGACATCGGCATTTATATTGCACGCATTGGTGGGGCTTAGTACGTCAGAGGCTGGCCACAGAAGCTTAACAAGCGTGAGACAATATCCCGGCACAAAGGCGTATGAGGCGTACAGGATGAGGGACAGACAGCTGCCAAGGAGTACGTCTGAAACAAAATGTGAAAAAAAAGTGGAAATTTTAAGAAATAATAGAACTATAGGCATAGACCATAGACAGCATGGGCAGAACAGGCGCACTCAGGTCGTATGTTTCGGTTCGTTCTGTGACTAAGAGTGACCGGTATAGATAAGATATCGATGAGTAAAGACTATTATTGTCTTTACAAAACATGGAAACAGTACGCCCAGTGTACAACTGATAATCGCTAATGTGTCTGGGGCTGTTGCGGGGTGGGATGGGATGGTATATGTACTTACGACAAAACACTTTCTCCCAGGGCTCACAGATGGCGATCTGTGTATTAAGCTCGTAGAGGACGTACAGCCATTTCACATAGCGCTTAAATTTTTCGTATTCCTCGGCCAGTTTCTGGAACATGCTTTGGTGCGTTGTTCTTCTGTGCGAAAGGTCTCGACGGTCCCAGAGTGCGCGGTGAACTAAACGCGGTACAAGCTACCGGCGCCGACCTCACCTCATTCATTGCTTATCATTATATTTGTATATATTTGTACATAGAATGTATACGCCTATGGGTTGTAAACCAAATTAAATGGTTTTCAGGTGAAATCGCTGATAAAAATCATTTCGTATGATTCCGCATGAATTTGTAAAATGTCATTGCTTATCGGGATCGAAGGGAACCCGCCCCCAGATGGGGGGTGCACCCATTCATTGTCCCCTCTGATTCACATCCAGTGGGACTACGGCTAGCAGGAACACCCACACAGATATCACATCGTTTGCGTACGCTTTAAGATGTACCGCCACGCAGAACTCCACCGTTGGACTGTTGTTGTAGTGGATGCAGGTGGTGCGGATGCGGTCAGATACGGCCGCCAGGTTGGTGTACGGAAAGTTTAGGGTGAAGCCGTGCAGCTGAGGACACAAATCAAGTTAATCTTTGATAATGATTGATGGGACGATGGGCGGGGATGGTAGGGAATGGCTGATATTTACGTACCATGTAGTTGGGAAACACGCGCTCCAGCTGCTCGCTGTAGGCGTTCTTCTCGTAGCGAGCCCGGGAGAAGGTGGCCAGACTTTCCATGTCGCTGAGTATCTGCTGTAGGTGCGGTAGAAAAGCCCTGCAGGAAGAATCACTTGAATGAGGTCTCGTCTGATCCGACACAATGGTTATACCCACCGATTAAAGTTGGTCTTCCGTGTGGTGCGCCAGGCACTGATCTTCTTCATGATCTTACGTTCAATGTTTTTCTGCAGCTGGCTCAGCTCAAAGCTCTTCTTGTAGGCATAGTCCAGCTCCTGGACACCCCCCTCGGGAGCGGATTGATTTGATGAGCGGTTGAAGAGCGGAAACCAGCAGGCGGCATCCTGCAGATTGAAGTGGGTCATGCTGACGCGTGTCTCTGTCTGTATGTTGAAGTACATCTGCAATAAGGCAATCATAGATTGGGGGCAGGTTTTAGGTAGTTCTTTGACTTACGTTCTGCTTCCCCACCACGCAGTAGACGCGCCTCAGCGGACAGTAGACATCCTGCAGCTGATAGTGCCTGCCGCTGGCAGGATCCACGAACACGAGCTCGGCCGTATCCGGCTGGCGAAAGAGCACATAACAGCACTCCCCATACGGACAGGAATGGCCCAAGACCAGCCAGCACTCGAGCCCCAGGCCCAGCATATAGTTGCAGAGCAGGACCCCCTGATCCTTGACAGAGCACCAAGTGCTGTCCAGCAGCGTCTGGTTGTCTAGCCAGACCCCACGAAAGCCCATGCAGGGATCATAGCTGCGCAGTTGGCACAACAATGACACAAAACGACAGGCACTCTCCAGGGCACTCTTGCTGGAGGCCAGCACTCCTGGCAATGGCACCTGCTCCAGCAGTCGCGTCACACAAACCCGCTTGCCCAAGGCCGTGCAGACCAGAGGCTCCACATAGCGCTGCGGCTGGGGCAGCAGCTGTTGCAGCTCCATGCGGCGCTCATTGAGGTATGCCTGCAGCTGCACCGTCTCGGCACACGCCAGGACATTCGTGGGTAGCGGCGGCAGGTCGCAGCGGTTCGGCTCGATGGTGAGATAGAACCAGATATGCACGGATTCCTTGAACTCGGGATACTGATCGGGGGGCATGTTCGTCACAGATTCAATTAGGGGTCGCCTGTAGCCGATCAGCACCTTCGGCATGGCCAGCTCAATGCATCCCTCAAACTGGAAAACTGATATTTGAATGGCACGAAGGATTGGGTATGGTATCGCTCACCTTCCCGCTGGTCAGGAGACTGCTGACTGGCACTCGGTACTCGCCCAGCCAATTGCATTGGACACGCTGGTACAGATCGGATGCCTCGTCGCTGAGCTGCCGCTCGATGACCTCGTCGAACAGGCTGATCTTTAGATCCTCGCGCATATCCTTCTGGCAGCCGGTGAGCTGCAGCTGCAGCTCTTCGTTCCAGGTGGGATTGCTGCCCTCGGCCGAGCGACTGCGGCTCAGTCGTTGGCCATAGCTCAAGGACACAAACGGACGCACATTGGAGTACATGAGAGCTGAAAGGGGGGACGGAAAAGGAAGCTCTTTAAATACTCAAAGAATCCATGGATGCCTAGCCAGGGCTTACTCTGCGTGACAAAGAGGCTGTTGCTCATGTCTGCCTCGGAGTTAGGATGATCCTCGATGTTCAGAAGGTGGCGGCTACGCACCGGGACCCCAGTGGCCCTCACCACATGGAGGGAAACCACAAAGTGCTGATACTGATCGTGCTCGGCCTGTGGCTGCCAAGCAGCTGGCTCGCGAATCATCGCGGTCGATTGTCCTTGAAAGAGCGAGCACAAGGCACGCCAGAGAGACGTCCATCCGGTGGCAAGAGAGAGATCAAAGCCATCGGCTAGAAACAGCAGGGGATGCGCCAACTGCTGGGCCTTGGCCCGACGGGCGCTCTGGCTACCGATGATCTCGTAGAGCAGCTTCAGGAACTTGTAGCCCCTATGCTTGTGCAGATCGATGGGATTCCAGTAGGTTCCGGGCTCCAGGAGCTGGCTCGAGTCGCCAGCGGTGGAAAGCGCATCTCCATCGTCGGATATTATCTCTCGTTCTAAGGCGGGGATAAAGCGAAGCTGCTTGGTGTGGACGTTTCGCTGCTGGTGCCGCGAGCGGAGCAGCTGGTATCGCTTGTTGCTGAACAGCGTGCGGATGGGACAGAACTGAAGCTCCTGCTCTGTAAACAACAGAGCTGGCAGCTTGTGTTTCTTGCGCTTGTGGCAGGGTCCTATGGGCGTGGCCGGCTCCGTGGTGGCAGCGACGGCAGCTACAGCCTTGGATCTTGGAGGGAACAGAGTCCGAAGCAGGGCATCGGGCAGTGGTTGTATGTCATCCAAATCACTGGCCCCCTGACGCACCTCTGTTGGGCCATAGTCGTAGTACAAGCAGACATCTCCGGCCATCTTGGGCGAAGATGGGAAGGCCAAGAAGCCGAGCTTTAGATGCACCGCCTTATCCTTTCGGCTGAGATCCAGCCTCGTACTCATCACGGCCAGGCGGCGTCCTTGCTGGGTCAGCGTAGACTTCTCATAGAGCCAAATGTTGAGGTTCTGCGGCATCGTTCGCTCCAGCAGCACACCGATGCTCTCGTTCATGTAGAGATGAAGATCATCCTCCAGGCGGTAGGTCCTGGTCTGGCCCACATAGAGCTCGTCCAGGTAGAGCTTCAGGAAGTAGCTGCGGTTGCGACGCTTGGACAGCTGCTCGCTAGCTGGCAGGAAGAGCTTCGCAGCTGCCTCGTCCGCATACAGACGCACAAAATCAACTAACGGTTCCTCGGGATCCTTAAAGGCACGATCGTAGTCGTTCTTGAGGCTGGCCATTAGCTTTTCGAAGTTCGGCTTGCGTGGCGGCTTCGATGGGGATGCGCCATCGACCATCGATTCGCCCCACTGACGCCGTCGGCAGTAGAAGAGCTCCAACTGCTCGCGATAGACCTCGGCGAGATCGTCCTCGAACTGTTGTTTCCAGTCCGAGTAGGCGGACTCCAGGTTGGGATGATGGCCTACATGCAGTTTCAGCTGAAAGCGGGTGCATTGGAAGTCCTGCTGGCTGCGGAGCGCCTTCAGTTTGGACCATACGCGCAGCAGGCGTAGGGAGAGATTGCGCTCGGCCGTGGATTCCAAATAGTAACGTTGTCGCAACTTTTGCGTGAGGCGCAGCTGACGCCGAATCTCGTCGGTCAGCTCGGGCCGTGCAGAGAGGACGAGCTTGGCACCCACTTGGCGGGCTATGTCCAGCTCCTCCTTCAGCTTCCGGCATACCTGTCGGTTACGATTTTCAGTATACTGATCAAAGAGATCTTCCAGCTGCTGCGCCGTTCGGTGCTCTGTCAGAAGCAGGGGATGCGCAGTAAAGCGGAGTTGCTTAAACGTCAGCGTGAGGCAGCGACGTGTAGGTATGCCCATGAACTGGTTGATTGGTGCTGGTGCAAGGAAAATGCCTTGGAACTCCTTATTGCAGACAGTGCGGTACAGGCGGCTGTCCGTCACAAATTGGGAACGACTGTCATCACACAGCTCCGATACTAGGTCGGAGCTTAATTTGCTGCCATCGCCTTTTGCCTGTTCCTGGAAGCGGTTCAGCATGCGTATTTGCGAGGGTCTCGGATTGCAGTCACTCAGATGCAGTTGAAAGTGCACGGCATTGGCGGGCCTATACAGCAGGCTGTCGTCATAATAGTGCACCTGTTTGTGGACCCCTGGCCAGACCAGCGGCGGCTCCTGGAGCTCAATATCTATGTATGTTTGGGCCGGGGAATCGGTTGTCTCTGTGGCCGCCTCGCCGTCAATGGAATTGTCCTCGGCCCCCTTCTCCTCCGGTGTTATTTCCTGGACAAGTATCTCCTTCTCTCCGACAGCCGCATCGTCTGCGCCGTGAAAGAACTGCAGGCTCCGTGCCTCCAATTCGAGTTCTTGGCTGCCGCAATCTTCGTACTTGGTTTCTCTCAGCAATGACTCGACCTCCTGCTCACATCTTCGATATGCCCGTGTGGTTTGCGTTTTTCGCTTCTTTTTGCCGCGCCTTGGTGGAGAAGGCGTCTCCATAATTGATAATTGATGTGTTTACAATTAATTCCTGAAAAATTTAAAGCTAAAGGATTGTTTTGACAATTGAATGGTTGCTAACGGCAACTGGTCATCGATTGAGTTATCGATAGAAAAGATAGAGATGAGACTCTGTTAATCGAGTTTCCAAAATTCTAAAGGATATTGTTGATTTAAAAAAAAAAAAATGCATGATCAAGGTTTTGTTTTCGTTTTCTTTTTGCTGTTTACATACAAATACATTGCAAATCTACTTTTGGGCATATTATGGTTGTGCTTGTTAACTGCTTAGTAAAATAATTTGAATAAGGTCTAAAGTTGTTCGCAAACGGGTTTCTTATTGGCTTGGGGACGTTACTTTTGAACTTAGAATAAACGTGAAAATGTATATTGTATGTATGGGCAAACGTGTTCCGCTTGGTTTGATTACAGGAGACGCGCTACTTGGCCAGATAATAAGGAGCCCTGGTATGGGCCAGGGCGTAGACGCGCCTCGGACACGCAAGTGTGAGACGACAGATTCACTTCGAAATGGGGCAAACGACGACAAGTGTTGTGGGGGTCGTCTACTCTAGAAGAGTGATTTCTTCCTTGACTAAAAATTCAACAACTTCCTCATCGACCTCTTCAGTTTCCAAGTTATCTGTGTCCACATCTGAAAAAAGAAAAGTATTTTATTAAAGAAAACGAAAAGGAGATGCAAACTTTGTCCAAAACTTACGTCCTCGCAGCATGACGCGACGACTCTTCTGTTCCTTCCATTCGCCAATGCGCTTGTTGCGATACTCCATGAAGGTCTCGCGCAGTTGGGAACGCTTCTCGAGCAGCTCCTTGGAGGCGCGGGTGAGTCGCAGGCGATCCTTCTGCTCGAAGGCGGGATAGTACTTCTTCAAGTTCTTCTTGATATCCTTCTGCTTGTCCTCGCTGAGGAGGGTCGGAGGCCTGGGACGCCAAAGGAACTGCACAAAGTTCTTCAGAATGGTGCGCTTGATGATGCGCCCCTGGAACGTGTACATGTTGAAGCCGGTATCCTCCTTGACCTTCCAGGAAGAGACGCCAGTGACCACATACCGGCCAGTGGGATCCCACTCAACCTCGGAGGCACGGAAATGATCAGGCGACGCACTGATGATGTAGTCATTGGTCGAATCGACAAACTCAAAGGTGCCCATGGTCAGATTGGCCATCACTATGAACTGTCCTCGTGGCGACCAGAACAGATGCGTGCACGATTTCTTCTCCAGCCGCTTGACCAGGCTCGGCTTCACGCCCTTGTTAACCTCGTAGAAGCTCACATTGGCGGAGTTGGGCTCGCCGTGGATAATAGAGAACTTGTTGCCGATGGGCTCCCAGGCAAAGGCCAGGATGAGCTCGCGAATCTCCACCGAATCGACTGGGACCTCCTTCTCCCGCATGTGGAAGATCTCAAAGTTGTAGAACATACCCAGGAACTTGACGTCCAGCTCCTTCTTGTCCTTCTTCAACTTGGAATAGCGATCTACTTTGACGCACAGATAGTCGCCGGACTTCTGCCAGTGGAGCTTGCAATCAGCCACATGGAATAGGTTCTTGTTGCGAGTCTCCCGCTTCTTGGGAATCTCCATTAAGGTGACGCGGGCAGGTATTTGATTCTGCTCCTCCACCCAGTAGGCAATCACATTGTCCGTGGGCGACCAGGAGAATCCTCGGATGCCAGGAATCTTGATGGATTTCAGATCCAGCAGATAGAAGGAGGGTGTTTCATAGATGTGGATCGAGTTGTCGCCCATCCTGGCCACATACTTGTCGTCGTGCGACCAACGGAACATAGACAGGACCGACATGCCGTCGGCCACAAACGAGCGCTTCTCAGCGCCAGTGCGTATGTCCCAAATGATAATCTTCTGACCTGTCGGAGTGGGGCCGTAGGTTACCAAATAGTTTTCGCAGGGCGAGAACTCCACAAACTGTGTTCCAGTGTGGGGGAACTTCTGGATCTTCTGGAAACTGCTGCCACCCCAAATGGCCACGCCGGGCTTGTGGAACGTCACCACATACGTGCCCAGGGGCGACCACTTGACAAAAGTGTCCGTGAACCGTTCGCGGGTCTCCAGCTCGTTGGGCTCGGGCAGAACATTCTGCCAGAAGCCAACCTGAACGCAGTTCTGGGAAGTTTCCGCTGCCACACAGTATTGGTCATACGCATCGGGGTCATTGATGAAGTTGTACAGATCGTTTTGCACCTTGAAGGACTGCACAGTTGGTGGTTCCCATTTCTCCGGGATGTTCTCGTACCTCGAAACGAAAAAAAACCACTTAATTTGTGGGCCATTGAGTAAGAAAATATGTTCTTACTTCTGGAAATCCGTAAACAAATTCACAGCAAACGTATGGTTCTTATCCAGCCGATGGTTGTTCAGCTTCTTGACGGCTTCCTCCGCCTGGCCGGCGTGCTTGTACTCCATGAACGCATAGCCCTTCGTCTTGCCCTCCTCGTCGACAGGATAAACAACATTCACGATATCGCCGCAGTGCGAGAAGAGCTTGTTGATGACCGATTTCAATTTTTCCAAACGCACCGGCTCCACCTTAGGGATATTGTCCACCACGACAACGCTCTCGACACCGTCGGCCTCAGAAGGCCGCTGCGCCAGCATGTCACCGAGCAGATCTGCAATACATTATATGAATTATTTATATTTTCGCACATTCATCACATTGAGGTTAGTTTTCCGCGTGTGCTGCGCTGGCAGGCCCGGAGCCGGAACTTGTAATTACCATCATCGCTAATATTGTCCACGAAATTGGGCGGATCTTCGAAATTGGGTTCCTCGTTGTAGTCACTGTCGTTCGCATCGCCACCGGAATGGTCTTCACTCTTCTTTTTAGCCATTTTCAACGTCCTATTTGCAAATTTTCCGTCATCAAACACAAACGCACGAAGTGAAAAGAGCCTAGGGATGGGGTTTTAAATACATTTCGATGTACAATCGATATATGTTACTGCTGATATTTTGTTGAGCAGCGAATCTATTGGATATGGATATATTTGTGGAATATATTATCAACAGAACTACTTTTCTCGATTCAGGGAAAGTCGAGCATTTTTTTCGCTTCTGTTGTTTAAGTTGTTTGCGAGATTTTTCGTATCGATGTACAGGATCGATATATATATATTTTTTTTTAATATATTGCATGCAACAAAAATACCACAAAAAATGAATATTGTCAATGTGACCGTATTGATTCAATTTGGCTTTTGAATTCAAAGCAACAGTCGGATGTCGGTTTTAATATTGATACTTTAAAAATAATGCCATGTTACCGCCAAACATTTTCCAATTATCGCATAAAACTACCGATATTTTGTTCAAGTTAACCCTGTGCATCGAGAAAGTAGAATAAAATGTCACGGGGATATCTACACCTGATCTAACGACATGAAACAACAGAAAAATAGAGTCCTGACCTCAAAATCGTTTCCGGTGATAGCATAATTAATTATAATAATTAATATTTTTCCAGTCAAAGGAAATATCACCCACAAACATTTTATATATCGATATATTGATGTACATCAATGTATATTTATCATCTCTAATCTTAACCCTTCGAATCGGCGCTATCGCGCGTCGCGGCGCAATAAAACTTGGAAAATTTGTGTAAATTGTGTTACAACGCCCATAAAACAAAATAACTATCAATAAGTCGCGTGAGCAGCATCAGCAAATGCCACTGGACGGGCCGTAGGAGTGGCGGGGCAGAACATGATTGTTTGGAAATTTCGTTTTTGTTGCTTTTTGTTCTATGATTGTGTCTGCCTTGGTGTGTGAGTGTGGGTGCGTGCGAGTAGTCAAACAAAAGTATTAAGCAAAAGTTACATATTTTGCAAAACGTTAATTTCGCCTCGTTTCGAAAGGCAAATCGCCCCCGCTCTTGCACCAGAGCTCGGTCAAGTTGCAACCTACGCAAAATGAAAATCAGAAACAAAAAGAAAAACAGTACAAGAAAAGGCGATGCTGCAGCAAACAATTAAATTAACCATTGATGGAAAATCTGTAAAAATATGTAGCTATAGTGCAATATTTTTGCATGAATGTATGTATATGTGTATGTAAATGTGAAATATGTAAAGGCAGCAACAGCAAGCATCATCAGCACCAGCAGCATAGGCGAAAATCTTTATATACACACATGGAGAAATCGCCCAAAAACTTTCTGCGCAAGCCAGCCCTGAGTGGGCAGGCAAGAGCGAGAGAGAGAGATATGGTGATGGAGGCATAGGCAGCGGTAGAGGCGGATGGATACAGAGCAGACCGAGTGTGTGGGAGAGCGAGCTGTGCTCCAGTCAAAGAGAGAAAGGGAGAGAGAGAGAGAGAGAGCCCCAGCCTTGATGGAAATGTATGAATGAATTTTCACTTTTGCCAATTTTATGTTAATTATAGTCAGCGCTCAGGGAAGGTAGCACAAGCACATAGCATGCCAGACAATAATGATCAGAAAAGTGTTGGACTAGTTTTCTGCGAGGTTTTTCCTTCATCTTCAGCTGCTCGTCTCTCAAATTCCTTCCACACAGACTCCAGAGACCAGCTTTTGTTGGTCGCTCTCCTCTCAATTTTCGATGCCTCCAATGCCTGTTACATCTTTTGTTGCTTGGAAATATCCCCTCTCCGTGCGTGCTTTTGTGTGTGCGTGTGTGTGTGAAGTTTTCCAATGTGCCTGTCTACACGCCCACATAAGTGGCCCTGCTTGTGTATTTGGGAAAGTAGAAGTGATTCCGCAGTTGGCGCTGTTGGCTGGTGCTTTCTCGCTGCCCTCGTCGAAGCCTAATAAATATCAGTTTATTAATTTGTAATGTTCTTTCAGTGTATAAACCTCAACTAAACAGTTCTAACAAGAAGTGTGCCAAAATCTAAACGAAAAAAGTTAAAGAAAAATAGAACAACTGATTGCAAAAACCCCAATAGGAGACGAAGTGCTCCCCGTTTTTCCCCATCCCGTTTGCCGTGGCTGCTGTTGTTTTTGGTTTTCTTTTATTTTTGGAAGTTTGTGCAGCAGCAGCTCTGAATGTCTTTATGCTTTAATCATGGTGTATTTTGCCACCAACAACAACAACACCAACACAATACGCTGCTATATTAAAATCTTTCTGATTACGAACCATGACAGAAGGACATGAAAGGTAAGTGTTCCCATATACCATACATACCCATACATATTTTACAGTTCCATAGCATCATCTGCCCTGCCCCCTCATCCCCCCCACCTCAAGAGATGGCCATTCACAGTTAAGTCGAGATTCCAGTGCTGCCAGACTGTTGGCAGGCGCAGGCTTGAGCCGAGCCTGATGCGTCGTCTCCAATTGTATCCAATTAATTGCTGCAATTGAACGAAATTCGTAATGGAAACGCTTCTTAGTTGCAGTTTTCCCTCAATGAACAAGACACGGCACGGCATCCACATGAATGGACTGTGTGGTGTGTGTGTGTGATTCATTGTCTGCCTGGGCTGCTTGCTGTTTGGTGCTTTCTGGTCCGCCGGACAAGTCTCCACATAGTCTGTCTGTCGCCACATTTAATGAATGAAATGGAACGCCCCCGGACTACTGGCAATGGCATGTGCGGTGGTTTCCCTGTCGTATTATTGTCTTTTGCTTGCCACAGTTTAAAGTATTGTCGGCGATATCCACAGATGATGTCATTGTGTCTGCTTATTATTGCTCTTTTATTGTGTTTCTTAAGTACACATTTTCGTTGCGGGAAAGAAGCCTGCGCAACAAAAACTATACGATACATCACACCCAAGGCTCCAGCTAGTTTCATTCATATCTTTCTTGCCTTCTATTCCCGTTGCTACAGTATACTGAATTAATTTGCAACATTGCCTCTCCACACATGCATACATACATATGTAGATGTTTTTTGCTGTTTCTAGTAGTATTTTCCATCGGGCACCCTGTATGGGTATTACATTTCAAACGGAAACAGTATGCGAATTTACAAGTATTTTTTGCATTGGATATGGACTGCCATTTGAATAATGTAACGACAACGGTATCGGTGTCGGAGGAGCAGCACAGAGCACCTATGACCGACGACAACCTCGCGACAACAACACCATGCAAATTGATGCTGACGCAGTTGTTGTTGTCTGTCGAACAACTATTTAGCTGTAAACTGTATTCTGTATTCTGTATTGTGTATTGGTGTATTGGAAGGTTCTATTATTGTCGTCGAGCTATGAGACTGAGACTGACTGAGTGGGTGGTCAAAGCACACAAACATACTGGCCAACTGCCCCCCTTCCCCGCAACTCGAATACATGCACACACGCACACTTGCGTCGTTGTTCATTCATCTTTAGCTGCTCCTGCTGCAGCCCTGTACCTGTGTGTGTGTGTGCGCCGTTGTGTGGGTGTCGACGCAGTAAACGCAGTTGGCAACACTGTTCGGGACAAGCTTTTTTGCTTGGAAATGAACTAAAATAGATGTTTATTAATGCATATTTGGAATAGACTATGAAAATGGTGAATAGAATTGCATCTTGTCCAATTTATTTCGACTAGAACATTTGTGGGCGACAACCCCCGCAGCCTAAATGCGCACTCACACACGCATGCAACTGGAGCTGCCCCCACATTCTGTGTCTATCTCGCTTGCTCTATTTCCTACGCATGCGCCAACTAGAGGGGAGAGCTTCCAAATATTGATGGACTTGTAGTTTCAGCTTGAGGCAGGCTCTTCTACATGGGTGTGCGTATGTGTGTACATGTCTGCCTGCATACGTACATATCTATGTATTTGATGGGCTTGGGTGGGGGGAGTTTTAACTGTTTTTTCGCTACACCCTAGGTGGCAACTCCTATTATGTATATTTCAGGGCTTTCTTTCGTTTGAAGAATTCGTTTCTGTGCTGCTATGCAACACTGGCTGCAGCCCAATTCATTCACACTCTCGGGCATCCTTGGGTCTGCTGACGTCGTTGCCCGCCTCCGCATTACCATGGGAGTGCAGTCTGAATGAAAGCTACTGCACTGCCAGCCAGTCCTTGACATGTCCCTGGGTGCCGTGACGTCCACTCTATTCCGGGGACTCTATTCAATTCATTCTGTAGAACTAACGAAACTAGGACAAGTATGTGTATGCATGGCGACACATCAACGCGCGCACAGACACGAATACGAACACACACACAAACACTCAGGAGCTGAAACTTCGTTGAAGCTTTTTTCATTGAGTAACTCCAGAAGTAGAACTCCATTCGATTCAACAACAAAATGGATTCAAACTTGTGCGCAGGTCGCTGGACGGGGTTTTGTCGGTCCCTTCCGTTGGAGTCATTCATAAGACTCGAATTGGAGTTGGTGCTGGTGCTGCGAATGAATGCTGAGAATGAATCTCAATTCCAAACCGGAAGCTGTAACATGTATGCATGCATGCATGCCTGGACCGTAACCATAACCAGAACCAGTACGCCCCAACCCACTATCGAATATTGTTTTGCACTTTAGCTACCCTTAATTTACACTCTTTTGCATCTCGCCGTTGCTTTCTCTTCTCAGCTCTGCTCTGCTCTGTGCAGTTTATTTTTGAACCGAAGGACTTGCAGTTATTTTTAGTTTCAGTGGGCTCTAGTTGGTCTCTTTTTTTCGGTGCTCATGAGTTTGCTCTTGCCCTTGCCCTTGCCCTTTCCCTTGTCCTTGTCCATGCCCATGTCCGTGGATGAATCAGTCCTGCAAGCAGGTGCGCCGTCTCGCTTTGGCTTCCTTTGCTGGCCGAAAAATTCAATTAGCCGAATTAGTGACACTTTTAGGTCATCATCCATACAGTCAGGGATATATGCAGATATAGAGGCAGCCTTGAGGGTCTGCTGGACAACATTCGTTGCCAGACATTGGTGGCTACCACAATGGCTACGGTTTCGTACACCAAATTGAGCTTGAAGCGCAGGTCCAGCAGGTAGAATATCTAGAATTATGGGATCTTTCCATTTGAATGTTTTAATGATTGGATTTAAATGAAACTAACAATATTCTTGGTTTTCTTCTTGTATCTTCTTGCAGCGAATTCTTAGTTACAGTACGCGCACAGGTAATGACCAGAGACGAGAGTACCGAGGGCTGGCTACCGCTGGCCGGGGGTGGTCTGGCCAATGTGTCCATACGGAAACGGGCTAGACTATCCCCACTGGCATCGGGTCATGACTACATCATCTATGGGCAGAGGATCTCCGATCAAAGTGTGAGTACACTCGAGCACACTGAAATAATCGAAGGATCTCTAAATTGAAATCATTTTCCTCTTCACTGCAGGTCATCTTGAGCTGTATCATCAATCGTGATCTAAAGTATTACAAAGTAATGCCAACATTTCATCATTGGCGCGCCGGCAAGCAGCGCAACGGCCTTACATTTCAAACGGCCGCCGATGCGCGAGCCTTTGATAAGGGTGTGCTGCGCGCCTATAATGAACTAATTGATGGTAAAATCCAGTCCCTCGAAACTGAGCCGGACACACTTGTAGTTGCATGCCTCAACCGACACACGCCATGCCACGCTCCCGCCTCTCTGCTTTCTATCACGCTATCTTCTGCTCTCTGAAATCCTAATTCAAACTTAAGCTTTGCCTGCGATTCCTATGCCTTTTCCCCTCTTTACCTCTGCTTTCGAATTTGCTTTCGTTTACTAATATATAACGTTTTTTCGTATGTCTTATGCTCTATTTTTTGCCAAACAAACAAACCAAAATTTGTAAAACAAATTTTGTACACAAATCATTGGAATTTTATCGATTTGTTTCAAAAACCAAAACAAATCGACAATCTAATCATTTAAATGTCTCATTCAAACGAATTGGTAAGTGTTTAATGAGGCTATACTCGAAATTATTTTAAATATTTGCTTCAATCACGGATATACATATGTAGATAAATAGGTCCCCACTCTTGGGGACCTGTCTGTCAATTTGCTAGCTTCTTAATTTCCAGATCTCTCTATGCTCTATGCTCTATGCTCTCTCTCTATCTCAACTATTATCTTCTTCTACATATAAACTGAACTTTTCACCTAAAAATGCTTCAACTAATCGTTGCTTTATGCCAATATACTCGTACTCGTACCTCTTGCGCTTACATGTATATCTATAAGATACATATGTGCTTGTGGGTGTTTTTGGATTTGGATTTTTTGCATCTGCTAAAGTTTTTTGTTTCGTTTAGGACTGGCCAAATCGAATCCCACTATTATATGCCCACCATTGACCAAATATGATTCGGTTGGTGAAGATGATGTATTCATGACCCTGGACTTACCTGTGGAGAGCGAGAGTTTACAAAAGATACATTCAAGCCCCGAGGGCAGCGAGAAAAGTCACAGTACGTACTTCCCCGTCAATATTCCGCTGACGCGGTCTGCCATTTCGAGGCGAGTGCTAAACCTTCCATTCGCAGAGAGCAAGGACAGCTACAGCAACAATTCCGATTCGGAGAAGCTGCCAGCGGCACCAATCCACTACATATCCACGGACAAGACATCAACCACAACCACGACCCAGGATGGACCACCGTCGTCTGCTGCACCGGCACCGGGCGCCGCCCAGATTGCGGCCAGCGAGAATTACTCGTATGTGACGCTGACAGCGGTCCACCACGACTACAACTATCCAGTGGTGGACCAGCCAGTGGGGGCACAGGTGCTCAATGCACGCCGCGAGTCGATCAGTGCACTGAAAAAGCGCAACGCGTTGGAGGCGGCCCAGGCAATGGCGGCAGCCCAAACTGTAGGCACAGGCGGGGGCGGGAAGTCGCTGCAGAAGCAAAACGTATCGGAAATACTCAAGAAGGAGACGCGCTTGCGGTGTCGCTACTGTCACGAGCTGTACAGCGAAGAGTTCAATCGGCGCGGGGCCTGCGAATATGCCCCGGACACCTTTCGCGCCGGCTACGAGTGCATCTCGGGCATGGGCTGTGCCAGGTGCATGATCTATCACTGCATGAGCGATGCCGAGGGCGAGACGGCCCAGCATCCGTGCGAATGCAACGCCACCGAGGCCGGTTGCACCAAGCGCTGGCTGGGCCTGGCGGTGCTCTCTCTGTTCGTGCCCTGCCTCTGGTGTTATCCGCCGCTGCGAGCCTGCCACTGGATGGGCATCCAGTGCGGTCTCTGCGGCGCCCAGCACAAACCGCATGTCTGACACTTGGAGGCCAGATTGCAGGGACAGTATGATGACGACCCCAGGCCCAGAAGTGAACTCCAGCACAAAAACCAGCAGCCGAACCACGCAAACCAAAGCAAAAACCAGCTAAACAACCAGCAGCACCACCACCGCTGTCAGACAGACGAGCAGACCAGAGACACCAAAAGTCAGACGCTGTGGCGCCCCAGGCCGCGCCAGTCCCAGCCCCAGGCGCACCCTCAATCGCAGCGCCACTTTTACAACTGGGAACTGTCGCACAGCCTGGGTGCCCCACAGCAGGAGCAGCAGCCGGCGTACCTGATGCAGCCGCGTACCAGCAAGGCGGCCCAAAACGACTACGGCCGCCTGCTGTTCTAAATGAGAAGTATCGCTTTTTGTGCGATTTTGGGAGTTGCGAATCTGGCGAATCCCTGTATACACTGTACTCCATTTGATTTGCCATAATTTATTGTACATACAATAGCAAGCGAATTGACGCATGTATTTTATATATTATATATATTTTGTAATTGTAATTGTAATTGTAATTTATTATTAGTGCGCTCTCGCTTAATTATACTTTTGTAAAAACGGGCTATTCTTTTTAATTTACTTTAATCGTAATTGTATCATTTATATCGTATACCGTATACCGTATCCGTATCGAATCGTGTTTTTTTCTACCATACAATACCTTAAGTTTTTTTCATTTTAGTTTTAGTTGATTAGGGATTACAGGAACTCACATTTGTGCACAATTCGAGAACTTGGAGAACAGTATTAACGCCGAGGCAGCGGCAAAAACAAGGACTTACAAATATTTTGATTGGTGAATGAGACTTTCACAATGTCCATCGCTCAAATCGCACGATAAGCATGAAAAATTCAACCTGATGCGTCTTACACGACACGACACATTAACATAACCCTTTCTTAAACCCTTTCCACCATCTAAGCGGGAGTTACAAATTGTTTTTGACTCTGTGAAAAGACCCAACGCTCAATGCTCAACCCTCGTGTCCCCTGGCTGCTCGACTAAATGTTCACTTAAACAAGCCTTAGGTTTTATAAAAAGCATTAACCCAATTGTTTGCCTTCGAAAAAGAATGATTTTGACTCTTTCTAGGGCTCATGAAGATTCAAAATATTTCTTTTGCCAAAAAACAAAAAATATCATTTCCAACAAAAGTTTATGTTGAAAACAAAAACAAAAAACAGAATAAAACAAACCAAAATCAATGAAAAATGAGTATGGGAACACGAGAACCGCAGCATTGAACTATGTGAAATCTTTTGAAATCTAATATTAATAGTTGTAGAACGAAAAACAATTTGTAATTTTGAAGGAAACGCTGAGCGCTTTTGTGCCGTTTATAAAATGGCCAAAAGCAAAGGCATTTTGTGGAAAGGCTGGACGAACGGACGCACACTAACATAACAACATAAACGATAAACAATTGTAAGTGTTTTCAACAACAAAAACAACAAGAATTGAGGAAACTCTTTATGCAGCTATATATGTAAATGTATAATATGATAAGAAGAAAACTTAATTTATTTCTTACTATATAAATATTGTTGTACTAAGTCAGTGACGAAAAACAAAAGAGAACTTCATACAAAAAACTATTTGAATGGAAAAAGAAAACAAAACAAAAAACGCATATTTATTCAAAAAAAATAAGCAAAGGTTGTGCAAAAAATCACATTAAAGAAAAGCAACAGAATATTATATTAAAACAAAAACAAACAAATTAATCTATAAATGGAAAATTGTAAGTATGTATGTATGTATCCATGTATGTACACATTTAAAACGTTTACGAAACCTATGTGTGAAAACTTTCAAAAATTTAAAATATTTACGCAACTTGACGAAACGAAAGGAGAACTAAAAAACTAATAACTTAAAGGAAATATACAAAACACAGAACAAGAAGTACAAACTGTTGAATATATATACTTTACGATTACCTTACCTTGTGTACATATACTGTAATTTACTTCCAAAATTGGTAACCTCTGAATGTTATTGCTGGCCACCAATACTCTCCAAAACTCTTTCAATACTTACACAAATCTGTATGTAGCTCAACCGAAACGAACTGATCGACAGATCGATCATAGCAGGTGTCAACTGTTGCAAACACACACACAATTTATTCAATCATTATCTCATATCGAGATTGAATGCCCTTTGCCAACTTCTCTGTATTTGAAGTTGAATTAAACAGATGCCATGCCGCCCCCACTACCACCACAACCACAACCACCACCACCACGCTATTTCAGAATTCATCGACGACGTTTGCCCAATTATCCGCATATACATGCATACTCATATTTTAAACAAGAACGAATCTATGAAGGGATGGTATGGCGAAAAGAACGGGATATGTAAAGGCAAAGAGAAAGTCAAAGTAAAATAAACGATATATTTATTCATGTAAATGTATTTGAAAATGTGAACAAACCAAGAAAAATACCAACAAATAAAACACAATTTAATAAACAATGTAAAATAAACGTTGGTGTTTGTTATCTGGTGAGTTTGGGGGATCATAGGGCTTTGCCTGTTCATTCAATATATCCAAACAGATCTAACACCATTATACTCATAATTCCAGAAAAAGGAGAACAAACCATAGGAATGGACGAACTAATGCGGCTGTCGGCACAGTCCGCGAAGAGCCGGTCCACCTTCACCAGGAACTTTACCAAGTGGGTTATCTTTCTCTTCCACATCATATCCTTAAAAGCTATTAACCGGAGCCTCCGCCAGTCCTAGGTTGAACGGAGATGCATTCAGCAACGAGGATACACCGAGTTCCGCAGAGTGCAAGAATCGGTCGCTCATCGAGTTTGGCTACAATTTCGAGGATGTGCAGGGCTGGTCGAAGATGAAACAGTGGCCCAAGGATAAATTGGCCACCATTCTGCAGTACACGGTGGAGTTGCACCTGAAGACAACCATCGTTATTAAAATCAGGAACTCGTACTTCAACTGTCACTTGCCGGTGCTGCAGGTGTACTCGCAGTTCTTCATGGAGCTGGAAGAGATACCGATGATGGTGACGCTGCCTGAGGATCTGGTAACGCCGAAGGCTTTTATGATGATTTACAAGTGGATGCTCACCGCTGAGCCCTATTTGGATCGCACGCACATTGTCGAATTGTTCATCGCGGCGTCTTACCTGCGGATCAAACATCTTGTAGCCCATTGCTGGATTTGTTTTGACGATGTTCAATGTTTCAATGAGGTCACGGCGTGCATTCTGTATGTAGAGACGCAGTACCACCCGTCCCTGGATATTGTCCGCAATGTGATGCTCACGCGTATACAAAAGTTTGTCCTTATCTTTGCGGCCACAAGGGATTTTTTGGAACTACCACACAATCACTTGATTTACTTGCTCAGCTCGAGCAGCATCGCTTTGAATACGGAATGTGAGGTTAGCCTGGAAATCTGAACACTTTTACAAGTATATATCTAAGAAATATATATTTCCTTGTTCGTACTGCAGGTGCTCTATATGGTGGTGCGTTGGATGAGTCACGACTGGAGCACTCGGCGTGCGTACGCCCTGAAGATTGTGGAATGCATTCGATTCAATTGTATGCCACTCTGGTATATGCTTTTCGTGCGCCGCGAAGAAACCCATGAGCTGCTGTTGCAGTTTTTGAACCTCAACGAAGTCAACGGGAAGATGACTGAGGCCATCACCAACATCACATCCTCCATGTACGACGACCAGATCTTTGGGACCAATTCGACTCATAAGGACACTCCGCATGAGCGCAATTGGATTCACGACCAATCCTGTGATTATCATCATCTGATTGGATGTCCCAATAGCCGTGAGATCCGATACGAGCACTTTCAGGCCTACATGTGGAAGCTGCAGCAAAAGCCGGTTGATCATTGGACCACTTTTAAGTCTGTTGAATTTAATACTGTCGGACCTTGTCACTGCATGAGGTAGATTTTTTAGTGTTTCTAAATGGTTTGAAATAAAACGGTATTTACAGTACTAAAATGCTTACAGTGCTGCCAGACTCACTAAAACAACAGCTGTTTCGTTATTGAATCGATACTTTGCATCTATTTTTTCAATGGTTTTTTGTTTTAACATTATTTTAGACACAATCAACAAAAGGAAGTACCCAAACTTAGCCAGTCGACTAGAAAATTGATTCATTAATCGAATAAAAATATGTGTTCAGGGCTGAGGGTTCTTTTTAGCTAGTAATATTCGACGGAATATCAAAAACGAGGAATATAGAACTTGAATTCGTCAGTATACTTAAATATAGACGGTATATTTTCGTATATTTCTGACGGTATATTTTAACGATAAATCCGCGTCACACTCAACATATTTTTATCTGTGTTTTGTTTGCCTTATTGCAATGGAAAAACTGGAAGCTCTTAAAATATCCTCAATGCGGCCACGCAGTAATATTCTAGATCGGCCGCTCTCCAAGGGAAAAACAGAGGTCTCCCTAAGCATTGTGGCTCTGCTCTTCAGCGAGATTGTCCAGTACTCCCAGAGTCGTGTCTTCACAGTGCCCGAACTACAGACCAGGTGCGCGTTGCTGCTACTTTAGTCTACTCTTACTTAATGCATCAGCTAATGTGGATATGCTTGCAGGCTCCACGACCTCGGCCAGGATGTGGGGACCCGCATTATCGACTTGTACTTTGTGCGCGAGCGTAGCTCCAAGAGAGAGACTAAGCTGACACAAATGCTGCTCTTCGTCAAGACGACAGTGTGGAAGAATCTGTTTGGCAAGGAGGCGGAGAAGCTGGAACATGCCAACGATGATGAGCGCACCTATTACATTATAGAGAAGGAGCCGCTGGTGAACACATTCATAAGTGTGCCCAAAGACAAGAGCTCCTTAAACTGTGCCAACTTTACGGCTGGAATTGTGGAGGCTGTGCTTACACACTGCGGATTTGTAAGGGGAACCAATGATGAATAGACTTTCTCACTAATTTGATCATTATTGTAGCCCTGCAAGGTCACCGCCCACTGGCACAAGGGCACCACCTACATGGTCAAGTTCGAGGACTTTGTCATAGCACGCGACAAGCAAATGGAGGAGAAATAGTCGTAGCACCCAACATACTTTAAATATACACAATTAAATTTAGTTAACAATAGATTGTTTTGTGTTTTGTTTAGTTTCACTACCAATCCGACATCACCAGAGAAATTACTTAAATAAACTTGAACTGGCGATCCTTGTAGGCCACCTGCCCGGTTCGGTATTTCTCCTCGCGACCATCGCGTTCGCTCTTTAGGGCCCAAGCGTAAATGGCAATGGGCAGTACCACGGCAAAGAGACCCGTGCGGAAAGACTTTCCGGTTGGCTTGAAGTGCTCGTAGTTGGACACACGCATAGCCTGGAAGCGGGCTAGGCCGGCATCGAACTGCAAAACGAGGAAATTAATATTTATCCCAGCCTGATGACATAACAATTGAAAGGAGATTGGTTTTTTACATACCACAGTGCCGCCTTCGCCTGTGGCATGGCGGAAGGGATTCGAGCTCTGTTTCAAATACTCATTGCGCAGTTTTAGAGTATGTTCGTGCTTGCGGCGGATAAATGCCTCCTCTTCCTTGGTTAAAACCATTTTATTTGCAAACTAAAATTTTAGCTGCAACAGCTGTGACTGCCGACTTATCGCTACCGTCCGACCCTCAGAAATATACCATAATATAAAGTTTCATTTTAAAAATATACCGCAAATATACTGACGAACTCAAGTTCGATATTCCTTGGAATATTATTAGCTGTATAGAACATGCCCTCATAATTTTACATTTTCTACAAGATTAACTACTTTTAAGTACTTGTATGTATTGTATTTTGATTAATACAAGTGGTTTACAAGTTGTGAACCTGTTAAAGGAGGTCCTTACCCGATTCAAGTTCGCGGACCATCACTAGATAGACAGCGAGTTTCGATATATCGATCTGAATTTGATAACGATAAAATCATTTGTCAAAATCAAACAGGAAATACCACCATAAAATCCTCAATTAATAAAGACGTCTTTATTGATTGTTTTAAGTAGCATAAGAGAGGAGAGAGGACATAGATAGATGATTGAATGTAGCACATTGGTCTGATATTAATTATGGGTACATAGTTTCTTCATTTGTCTTCTAGAATTTTCCGTGTGACAGAAAACGATTACGTTCTTGCTCACGAAAAGCGCGTTTGGCAGCAGGGGTAAGGCCCTGCGGGTTTGATATCAAGAACTTGTCGTTCCAGTTGGCTCGGGGATCGTAGGTGGGAACATCCGGCTCGTCGTCCCAATTCTCAGTGCACCCGACATCCCCTTTATTCTCTTTATCAATGTCGGCATGTGGAGCAGACTCCGAGCGATTTTGACGTTTTTCGCCATTAGCCTAGTCGAAATATAAACACAAGCGATTATAAATTAATTGAATTTAAAATTGAATCAAAAATGGCCAAATATCATTTACCTTAGCTTCGTCGTGTGGGCATCGGATCTTTCCGGCGACCTGATGACAAAGTGCGACTTTCGGCTTTTTGTCCGGGCTTAAAAAATCTTCATACATCAATCTGTCTGGACAGTTTTCGCAATGTTTCTAGGTGAAATGCAAGCACTTCTGATATATTTTATAATTGAATGATGAATGGCACCTCTTACCTTAATTTCATCGGCCTCCATTAAGTGAGTGCTATTGAAAGGACAGCGAACCATCTTGGAGCCAGCATGATTCCTTTCGCAGCGCTGCAGGTGTACGGCCATGCGAATTCGACGGATGGTATGACTCGCATCGAATGGACAAATCAACATTTCATCTTTGTTTCTCGACATTTTCAAAATGTTCGGTTTACGCTTTAGTTCCTTTCACAATGAAATCACAATTGTCATTTTTCTCAAGCAAGGATGTTCAGGTTTGTTTTTAGATAGTGCTGTGTCATCGGCTTTAAATTGAAATCGACATAAATCTGTTGATTTTGTAAATATATATTGCTAAGACGTCTTTAACCAAAAGTCGTCGGGCATGTGTGGGCATATGGCCCCAAATAGAAAATAGTCTTAAACTTTGGTTGTTCCTGGTTGGCGCTTTCCAAAAGTACCTAATCACTATATCGATAAGCTAACATCCCTAACGTCTATGCGCCGGCCTCATCACATTCTCCCGCCCTCCCCCACTGCGCATGTCCAGCAAAGTGCGCAGATCGCGTGTCTAGGTCCTGCTGGTGCTTTAAGCCGCAATTTGCACTTGCCATGGCTTTATCCAACCCGGTTACTATAAATCTACTTGTGTGTATACCTACAGGTCTGGTAGGTTTTCAGTCTACTTTCTTATTATTTTTTAGTTTTTCGTCCTTGCCGCAAAGTCTGCTGCTTCGTTGGTGGTTTTCCACCCCCGCCAATACAGGGTTACACATACATCCATACACAGACTCACTACCCCCGTTGCCCTGTCTACCACACTCTCCCCCATGGCGCATGTCCTGTAAAGTTTTCTGCGCATATGTATCTCTTGTACGCCGACTATGTGCCATTTTCGGGTTTAAAAAAAGTACATATTTATATCCAAACAGGACGCACTTGCAGGCAGGCGGAGCCTGACCTCCTATTTTATTGCACTGTCCGTAGGGATAGAGGCTCAAAAGGTGCACAAATCAATGAGAAAGCCATCTATATACATAGTGCGCATGACAATTGGAGTTGAGGGAGAGAGTGATTGCACTGCGCATGTGGCTGCTTCGTTGGGTGGTAATGCACTTGGCTTAGCCTCTTCTCTGGCCCGGGCCCGGGGGTGTGGAGGGCTGTTAGGGGTTGCTTTCGATGGTTGCCCGCGGAGTTGCGCAGTGGCTTCCCTTTCGTTTTCACTGGCAGACGCTTTGCAGTGGCGAACGGACCTGGACACGACGACAGAGCAGAGGGAGGCAGAGCCTCGATTGAATTAGTTTACAGACGCTGAGGAAATATTGATTTTCTGTTGCTAAAAGTGCATTTAAATTTTCAATTTGTTAAACAGCCCCAGCATGAGTCTCAAGTCCAGTGCCCGAATCAAGAAGCGCCGCTCGGACGCGGCCGCCGCTACCTTTTCAACTGGAGCTGCTGCTGCAACCGGGAATGGAAGTGGAAGTGGGAATGCTAGTGCAAGTGGCAATGCGAATGGCAGTGGCAGTGGCAACAGTAATGGTAATGGGAATGGAAATGGCAGTGCCGTCCCCCCAACAAGTAACTACAACTGCAACCAGAGCCTGTGCAGCTCCGAAAAGCACAAGAAGCACAGCTACGCGGGACGCAATCCCAACTTTGATACGGACGAGACGAAGCTGCTTATTCAGCTGTGGGGCGATCCCAAGCTGCAGCGCACCCTCATCACCACGCACAAGAAGCACGCTGTGATCTGCCAACTGGCGGCCAAGATGCAAGAGTACGGCTACCACCGGTCGCCGGAGGAGATAACCACTCGGATCAAGAATCTCAAGTGCTTCTACAATCGCCTCAAGAAGGACAAGGAGTGCGGCGCCACCTCCGATTCGGAGCCCAGCTGGAAGCATTTTGCCGAAATGGATGCCATCATGACGCGTCCCATCTTCAGTGTACGGCCCAATGAGGTGCCAGCCCCATCGCTGAAATATCAACTGGAGCAGGCCCTGGAGGAGCATGCGGAGCAGCGCAGCCGGCGGCTGGCCAACGGCGAGGAGTTGTCCGAGAGCGATAACGAGGAGGACGACATGTTGCTCTCCTCTCTGGTGTCCAAAGGCAAGGAAGACACGCCCCGTAAGGAGGTGGAGGCCGCCTGCCTTGGGGTGGACACGGATTTGAATGAGCAGACCCTTGATGCCATCGCCTCCAAGCGACGCAAACGCTCAACCGAGCCGGATGTGGATATCGGTCAGTCGGTCTTGGCCTCCCCTAGCATCAAGACTGAGCCGGGCCATGAGCCAGGACCTGCTCCCGTTGCTGCACCGGTGGAGTCTGAACAGGAGGACGACGATGATGACGACGATTGCATGCTGCTGCCGCAGACCAAGGAGGAGCCCATCGATGTGGATGCTGGCGATGATTCACCCAGCGAGAAGTCTCCTAGTCCCGTCATGTCCACTCTAGCGAATATTTTGCAGCGGCCGAGGAACCCAGGCAATCTCATGTCCTACGCGACAGGCAATGTCATCATCTCAGCGAGCGGCACCACTTCGACTAGTTGCTCGGTGCCTATTCAAAGCACTAGCACACTCTGCAGCAATGCGGGTATGCTGCAGCCGGGCAAGATCTCCTTGGTGCCCACCAATTTCCTGATGCAGTCCAAGCTGCCGGCTACTGTGGGACCTAGTCCCGTGCCAGCCAACGGGTCTGCTCCACAGCTGCAGCTGCTGCAGAGCGCCATCAACCAGGGAGCCCGTTTGATGATTAGCGGATCGGCCTCTGCCCCGGCACAGCCAAGCAATGCCGGTCTGGTAGCCACTGCTCCCGGCGGTGTTAAGTTTGTCCTAGTGAATACCGAGCAGGCCAAGGCAGCGGCAGCCGTAGCTGCTGTGGGGAAATCAGCAGCAACGCTACCACTGGCCACGGCCCAGGCTCAGGCCATAGCACAGCAGCAGCAGCAGCAACACCAACAACAGCAACACCAACAACAGCAGCAGCAACAACAGAAACTGCAACAGCAAAACCTCCAGCAGGAGCAACAGCTGCAACAACGCCAGCAGCGACAGAAGGAAAAGAGAATTCAACAGGAAAAGGACGAGAACCGCCGAGAGAGGCAGAGAGAGGAATCGCAGTCCAGGCGACACATGACAAGTCAGTATAAAATAATTCCATCCAACTCCATTCAGCTATTTATAAACCTACTATCCACCATTACAGCTATGAGAATCCTACTCCGGCAGCTGCTTAATTCCCAGAACGAGGCGAATGAGATCCAGCATAATCGCCTGTCATTGGAGCGCGAGCGTCTGGACTGGGAGCGGTCGATGGGGGATCGCCTGCTGTCGTTGCTCCCAAACCTGGTGCAGCCTGTCCCAGTGGCTACTCCATCAACTACTGCCCAGCGCCTGCAGCCGCCTAAGCTGCTGTTCACCACAGCTCTGCCCATGGGCAATGGTACCGTCACCATGCCACATATACTCACAACCAATTCCTTGCCAAAGGTGATTACGGCCCCATCCTCCACGCCAGTCAACTGCAGTACCAGCAGCAGCAGCACTGCCATCGTCGGGGGAGGCCCGGCACCAAAACCTGCAGCGGACGGTGATGTTCAACTAGTCACGCCAAAGCAGGAGAAGGAGGGCTAATTGATATAGTAAGAGCGATCTCTGACTTTAAGAAACGATGATATTCCATTAAAAGTCCATATCTCATCTTAAATGTAGTTTATTCTAACAATAAGACTTCTATATAATAAAGCTTGAACTAAATACTGATTCGAACGCCAGGATCTGCTACTTCAGGTGTCCTAGCGTATGTTGAGACGTTCCATATCGCGGATCTCCATTATATCTGTTTTGAGGCGCTGCTTGACAATCTCGCGCCAAATGGCCTCACGATCCCGATTGTCCGTCACACCCATGCGCTGCAGCGAGGTGTCCGTAATGCGTAGCAGAGCTCGCCCAGTGATGTCGTGCTGGAATGTAAAAAGATACAAGATCAGTAGGCAGTTATTTTAACGCGGAGGTGCTACAGAGAGAAAGAGAATATGAACAAGGAAAACCTTGGTAAGTCTCTGGAAGCACTTTTTACCTGGACGAATAGCTGGTCGTATTGCGAGTATTCGCCACAGTGGCGACGATACCATTTCAGCACGTCGCTTACTGTCCACTGGTAAACGGCCTTGGGACGCGTAGTCTTCGTCCGCGTTTTGTTTTGAGTGGAATTGATTGTTTCTTCGGCTGGCATTGTTTAATTTATTGAATTTGATTGGAACAGCTGTTCGAATGTGATGGCGTTTTCCAGTACTTCACACGCGATAGTTTGCGATATTTTTATAAAGATACATCGATAGTATATTTTCTGCATTGCGATAACACTTATCGAAGTCGGGCCAACTCTAATCGTGACTGGCGCTTAATAACAACGACGAAAAGGTGAAAAAAGTCAGAATAAAACACCTAGTACGCATTAAATACTGAATATACATATAATACACAAAGAGAAAAAGGAATACGTATAGTGCTGTAGTTGTAACACAGTTTGCTGTTTGATTGATTACAAAATTTTGTCGTAAAGTCGAGCGTTATCCATATTCAAAGTCGCAAGATGGCCGGAGCTACACTTTTCGAGCGTGCACAGGCCTTGTCCAGTGTGAATCGCGAAGAGGACAGCTCACTGCTGAATAAAATAGTGCGGGATCAGGAAGGTGCTGAGAACGATGAAGAACGCATACGCATCAAGGAGCAGGGCATTATGCAGCAGGGTGAGCTCTACAAACAGGAGGGGAAGGCAAAAGAGTTGGCCGACCTCATCAAAGTGACGCGTCCGTTCTTGAGCTCGATTAGCAAGGCCAAGGCAGCGAAACTGGTGCGCTCATTGGTAGACATGTTCCTCGACATGGATGCGGGCACTGGAATTGAGGTGAGTCTTGGGTTTCTCTATTAGCAAAACATTGCCTTTACACAAGATTCCATTTAACCAAAGGTGCAACTTTGCAAAGACTGCATTGAGTGGGCCAAGCAGGAGAAGCGGACCTTTCTGCGGCAATCTCTGGAGGCCCGTCTGATTGCTTTGTACTTCGACACCGCTTTGTACACAGAGGCTCTGGCATTAGGCTCGCAACTGCTAAAGGAGCTCAAAAAGTTGGACGACAAGAATTTGCTGGTCGAAGTTCAGCTGCTAGAGAGCAAAACCTACCATGCATTGAGTAATCTGCCCAAGGCCAGAGCTGCCCTCACCTCGGCTCGGACCACGGCCAATGCCATCTACTGTCCCCCCAAGGTACAGGGTGCCCTCGATCTCCAGTCTGGCATTCTGCATGCGGCCGATGAGCGTGACTTCAAAACCGCCTTCTCCTACTTCTATGAAGCCTTCGAAGGCTTCGACAGCGTTGACAGCGTCAAGGCCCTGACCTCTTTAAAGTACATGTTGCTGTGCAAGATAATGCTAGGACACTCGGATGATGTAAATCAGATTGTCAGCGGCAAGCTGGTAAGTAAATTGAGTTGAAATAATTAAGAATAATCGTTAAATAAATGTTCTTCTGTAAACCAGGCCATTACCTATTCGGGCCGCGATGTGGATGCCATGAAATCGGTAGCAGAAGCCTCACACAAACGCTCCCTCGCCGACTTCCAAAACGCCCTCAAGGAGTACAAAAAGGAACTGGCCGAGGATGTGATTGTGCAGGCGCATTTGGGCACGCTTTATGACACCATGCTGGAGCAGAACCTGTGCCGCATCATTGAGCCCTATTCCCGTGTGCAGGTTGCCCACGTCGCTGAGAGCATTAATCTGCCCAAGGCGCAGGTGGAGAAGAAGTTGTCTCAAATGATACTCGACAAGAAGTTCAGTGGCATTCTCGATCAGGGAGAAGGTGTACTGATTGTGTTCGAGGAGACGGCCGTGGACAAGACCTACGAGCGTGTGCTGGCGACCATTCAGAGCATGGGCAAGGTGGTGGACACACTCTATCAGAAGGCCAAGAAGCTTTCGTAAACTGGCTGGAAGTGGTGGCGACATTATTCAAATTCAACATGATATCAGCATAACTAGCAGACATTTCATAGTTTCTTTTGGTTTTCTTTTTCTGTTACAACAAATTAACAATTCTCATGCCGATTCCAAGCCAAACAACTTTTTAGTTTCTGCGCAAACATTATAAATCAATCAATTGGCAAAAATAGCAACAGCAAACCCCAACCCCAACCCCAACCTCAACCAGAACACAAAGCGGAAACCATTATCTAACATAAGACAAATTATTAATCATTTTATGGAATCGAATTGTTTGCGCGCGTGCGGTATACTAAGCAAAAATATTCAATTAACTACTTAATAAAACAAATCTAAAAGGCAGCTCGATAATTATGTAAAGTAAATTTCCAATCGGTTAGATGAGGGTGTATTTCGATCCTGATCGTTCTACTAGGCCTCATAGGGATCTACGTACTAAAACGATTTTGTAATGTTGATTCCTTTGATAGTCCTTGCTTCAATCAGTCCTCCCATTGTTCTCGTTGGAGATCAACCATTTTAAATATTTTAAAACAATTTAAAATTTTATTAATTTAAGAAATAAATAATTGAATAATGTTGAAGGCAGCCCTAACCACGGAAGTGATGGGTAAGACCCAGACCAGCGCCAAAGTCCGTCCTCTGATTGGCGAATGGGCCACTCATCCACTTGTTGGCTGATCCAGACAGGTCCAAGTGCGTATTACGATCGGCCGAGGACCAGAGGTTGGCTCGTGCTTCGGCGCCCAGCTGACGACCAATGCCGGGGAAATTGCTGTGCGTCAGGCTGGCGCCATGACCTTTGACGTGTGAGTAATCTAGGGCGGCGCCATTGCGTTGGAACTCGAAGCCATTGGCCAGCTTGTTCTGCGAGGCGAAGGCCTTGGCATCGAGATTGTGCACGCCGTTGTTGAAGAGATTGGCATGCACCTCCTGCTGGAAGACGTCCTTCACGCCAGGAGTGTGGGTCCTGGTTAGAGAGGCACCATGTCCGTGGCTGTATAGAAGGAGAGAATTTCGTCTAGTCACTTTTCACTAATACGTTCTTCTTCCGATTGACTTACTTGTTGTAGGCAACAGTTCCACCTGTGGTGACTGGACCCGATTTCGTGTTGCCGGCGGCAAAGACCTGACCCACCACATTGTGATCGGGATTGCCAATGCCTTTGGTCAGATCAAGGCGGGCATCAGAGCCCCCAGCCGGATTGGAGGCCAACGAACCTCCGAGAACCTGACGGCGAGCACGCATGAGACGTGGTGGTGGTGACGGAGGTGGATAATAGGGCAAGGTCTGGTAATACTGAGGCACAGCCTCAGCTATGGCTGCCAGGGCAACGATTGCGACGATGAAAATGCTTCCCTTCTGCATGTTGTCTTGTATTGGCTTTGGATCGAACGAACGCTGACTGATGCCTGATCGTGGCTCACCTTTTGCTTTTATAGCGAAAAGTTCTTCCAAACGTTAAAGCAAACCCCTAGCGCGAGTGGGGAATCACTCGTCTTGTGATTCACAAGACTCATCTGCCTCCATCTGTCTTATCAGCTAGAAATTCCCCGCCTCAGGTCTCTTCGGTGATTTACTTTTGCATATTCTTTCTGTGTGGCCTGTTCTGACCTCTCCACGCCACACCTCCTCCTTCCTGGTCGCATCATCGACGCCACTTGTTGCTCCTTTTGTGTCGATCTCAGCCGCACTCAGCCCCCAGGCCCTTTGGCCGACTTGACAGCTTCAAGTGACTGCCCTTGTGGGCTTAATGGAGGAGAAGTGCTTTATCTTGCGCACGACAGATTCTGACAGTTATAAGCGATATCATAAAACATTCCTCAATTGATGTCCCGTTTTATCAATATATAGTAGCTCTTATCGCGGGCGCTGGGTGGCGGTGGGTGGTGTTTCATAATGAGTGAAAGAGAGTCGTAGGACGCGTACTCGCTTGAGTGAAGTTTCGACCAAGTCCTAATTGAATTCTGTGCGCAGGAGCAGGCTGAAAGGATGTCAGCCGAGAGCGCGGCGTGTGAAACTTTGGCGCCTTGGATGTCAACGAAAAGTTTGCACTGAGAAAAATTCCCTTGATTAATGGGAGATATACAAACGGAGAATATATACAAATGGAATAGTTGGGAATAGTTTGGTAAGTGTTTTTAGTATAAAAAGTCACGTTTATTTTGTCTTTTCTTTATTTTTCTTTCTTTAATTATTAATTGATCTTAAAATTCCTAGAGTGTATACGTATTACGAGTAGAAAAATCTAATAAATCCATAATGATCTTACATTCAATTGTGATTTGCTTTGATGTCTCAGACGTGACCTTTTGAGGTTCTGAGCATCCACAGGCCCGGCTCTTATCAGCGCCTAGTCCCCAGCATCTTTGCCGTTTGGGAGATAACGCAGAAAAATCCCCTAGAAATTTCTTTGTACTTCTTTATTATAATTTTTGGTTTGTTTTTATTTTGCAAAAATTTGTATATTTCGGGGGTCAATTTATTCAAACAAAACACAAATAATTATAAAAAAATGTTTTGTTGGGCTTTTCCCTTCTTGAGATTAGAGGCATACCATCAAGCCGGCCGAATTGGGGGACTCATGGCAGCGACAGCGGGCTGGATTAGTCCCAAACGATCGGCGATGTGCAGTGCCTCGCGGCGCACTCGGATGGGGCGCGGATGGGAGGTGGGGCGTGGATTGCTGGGTCGCGGCTTTCCAGGAGTGGCAGCGGCCAGGGCCCAGATGCAGGCGAGCAGCATAAAAACGAGGCTGAACTTCATTTTGGAAGGTCCGAACAGATCGAACTGAATGCCGATCGATGGAAATGCTTCACTTTATATAGCGCTGCATCGATGCGACTTTGGGCGCCTCCGCGACGGGGATTCTGCAAGTTTATCAGCGCAAATCGTCTCATATTGCGACAATGTCAATGATGTCGACGAGATAGTGGTCTGGTAAGTGATTCCCATCACTAATCATCTCGATCGATGTACGATGTACCGTTTCTTTAGTTCTCTGAAGCGGTTTTCCAACAGGTACATCGAGGTCTTTTTTAAATACAACTAATTTTGGCGCCTAGCTGTCACTTTCGCTTGGGTTTTCTCTCTCTCTCTTTAAAATTCTCTCTGTTTGAGGTCCTTCCTGTGTGGGACGTTAGCCGCGTCAAATCTCATTAGACGGAGCAGACACATACACACACGCACGCACCAGAGACCGAAAACGAAACGAAACGCGCTTGAGCGAGCTTTTCCGCTTTGAGCGCAACATTTTCTTTTTGGGGGCTCTTTTGGAAAATTCTTGGGTAGCTCGTCAAACGTTCGTGTAGAGGCCAGACGCGAGGAAAACTCTGCTTATCGATTACGCACGTAACACACATTTTCCCCTCAACCGAAAGGCCAGTGTCGTCGTCGTGCAAAAGTTACAAACAATTAGAAAACCGTATTTTGGGTGTGTGTAATCCTATGATATTTACTTGAATTAAGGATTTAAAGTTTACATAATTATCTGTGGAACAAGGCTCGTCTCAAGTGTCTCTGTCTCTGGCTTTGGCCTTCAAAGAAGTGTGCGAAAAAATATATTGTATATGTACGAGTATATAGACAGAGATACATCCATTCTCACGTGTGTGCCATAGAAAATGGATTACAGATTTAGAATATCGCCAGATCCCTTGTCAATTGTTGTACAAATTACCAAAGGCTTTTAATCTACGCAATAATCCTTAACATATTTAAAAGAAACTGCTTTTTCTAATTACTGTTTTGAATCTACAAAGCTTTCGACTTGGGATTTTAAGGCTTTAATTGCATCAGATTATGTCTGTTTCAAAGGCCCTTTTCTTTATAAATACATACATATTTAGACGTATGTATGAATTGTACATAGAGCAACAACAAGTCTGTTCTATATATGGATGGTGGTAGATACATATGTACATTTGTATGTATGTATATACAGACACCATTCACCCACATTTGCAGCGTGCCAAGTGAACGAAAAAAAATTGAATAGAAATTACTCATTCGCTCATGTCGCAGGAAAAGCTCAAAGCTAATGCAATCCACTCAACTGAATTGAGCTCTCTCTTGGCAGAGGGAGAGCGCGGTTTGTTTAGCTCTCTCCGAGTCTCAACCTGTGCTTGCACGATGTGTTTTGCACCGACAAGACTAGAGTGGAATATTCAAGGCACTATGGTGATTAAATGTTTCTGGAAATAGAGGAAAAACAAACACGTTTTCCTTATTAAATGGCTGACTTGTAATGAGTCTGCCAGAATGCCCACATTATCCCATTTCAAATATGCCCTGGTGGAAAAACGTATCGTGTAGCTGCAGATTCAGCCATTCTCCGAGTCTTTTGCTCACATTTGAAGCGGAAGGAGGCTCATTCAAAAGCGAAAAGAGAAAGGCGAAAAGCGAAATAGTGGGAGAAATGTGAAAAGGAAGCATCTGACAATTGTAATTACAGACATCTTCTGCATACAAAGGACAAAGGAAGTCGGTAGGACATGAGCTATTTCCGTTTTGGGTTCCTCTAATCCCAAATTGGAGAGACCATAATTACACTGCTTAACAAAACAAAGAAGGGTGTCAGGAATGGTCCTTAGTCATTATAGCCACCGAAATTTCACAAGATAAAGATAAAAGTGTCTCTTTAGTATGGGAAAAGGATTGCATGCGGATGCGCTCTTTGATCTGTGGAGGGTAGCGGGACGAGCAGGGTTCGGCAAAGAGACAAAACGATTGACATCCTCCTCTATTGTATTCTGTATTCCACAGCTGCCGAATGATAATGAAAGTGATGATGAGACTGTAAGTGGGGGACAAAAGCAAAGAACGAGACCCACTGGGACGAAGGAAGTGGAAGCGAGAGCCAAATAACCAAGAGAGAGCACTGAAGGAAGGCGGTTGAAGGGGAGGAAAGAGCGAGGGCTATACCAAGGAACTAAACACCACAATGAATCCCTACAATGCTGGAGGAGGAGGCGGAGCTGCACCCAATCCCTTTGGGGCGCCATCAGCGGCAGTACCTGGCTATGGCCAGCAGGGTGCGGGTTACGGCTATGAGCAGCAGTCAACAGGTGGCTACGACCAGGGCAACTACGGGGTGGAGCAGCAGGCAGCTGGATACGGTCCTCCAGGGGCCAGGCCTCGCGTGGATGTGGAGGCGACCGGCGAGGTGGATCCCAATTTGTAAGCACCCCCTCCACAGAGCGGCTTCGCGAGATACTGAACAAGATACTTTCCCCATTTGCAGATATCCGGAGGCCAAGGAATCAACGCACAAAATACGCGGCCACTCGGACATCCTGGAAATGTTCTTCGGCGCGAGCACCGAACGGGAGTTGATACCGGTTAAGAGCTTCTACTTTTTCTTCTACGCGGCCTTCGGCTCGCTCTTCCCGCTGATGGGCGTCTACTTCAAGCAGATGGGCATGAATCCGGGCCAGTGCGGCATCCTGGTGGGCATGCGGCCGTTCGTCGAGTTCCTGTCAGCCCCCTTCTGGGGATCCTACGCAGATCGCTGTCGCCAGGGCAAGAAGCTGCTGCTGGGCTCGCTGGCCTGCTGGGTGCTCTTCACCATTCCGCTGAGCTTCATCCGGCCGGAGGCCATCAACTGCATCGAGCGCCGGAATGCCACGGACTTCGTGCTGACCTACACGCGTACCAAGCGCGATCTCTCGGCCATGTACGACTGGGATCAGGGTAGGTAGATCTACCTCTTTCCTACCAAATGTATTTCGTATTTTTTAAATATAATACCGCTAATATCTGATCTCTAGTTTCCTGCAATATCAGAGCATAGTATTAGGACTTTGATAATATCGAATGATTTTCCACAGATCAGGGCACTATGCCCGCGGAGGAGGCCCTGGAGGAGGCCGAGGCCGCTCACAGCCGGAGCAAGAGATCCCTGCTGTTGCCCAGAATCGATGCAGGCATCTCGCCGGTGCACATCAACTTTGTGAGCAACTACGACGACAAGTACCATCGCGACTATGTGACGCCCATCTTCAGTTCCATGGTCTACAGGACGCCGGTGGGGACAGAGAGAGGGAGAGACAATCTGCCACGATGATTACTGACCTGTTGATCTTCGCTTCTTTTAGGATATCCAAAAGGCCTTCTTTCTGCTGCTGCTGGTGATCCTCATTGGGGAGTTCTTCAGTGCCCCGGCCATCACTCTGGCGGACTCGGCGGTGATAACGCTGCTGGGCGAGGATGCGGACAAGTATGGACACCAGCGCATGTTCGGCTCGCTGGGCTGGGGCATCTCCATGTTCCTGGTGGGCATTGCCCTCGACCACTCTACCTCGTTCTCCAACCATCCCTGCGGTGCGGGCAACAAGGAGAAGAACTACAACATCTGCTTCTCCATCTTCTCGGTGCTGATGACCTGCGCCATCATCTCGGCCTCGAAGATCACCTTCAAGTACGACCCGCTGGACGAGCAGCAGCAGCAGGCCTCCGCACAGTTTGTGGACCCCAGCAAGAAGGCCGCCGAGGATGAGTCGATGAACCAGCTGGCCGCTCAGCTCAATCTACCATCACTGGCAGTGGGTAGCGGCAGCGCCGCCTCAGGGGGCGCCAGTAGTTTCCCGGCCGGCGGCCATCAGCCACAGCCGCACATTGGCGCCGAGTCCAAGGTGTTCGCGCAGACGGCCAAGGAGCTGCCCGAGTGGATGACGGTGCTCACGCACTTCAAGGACGTGAAGACGGCCTCGTTTCTGTTCGTTGCCTGGTTCATGGGCTTCGGAATCGGCCTGATCTTCACCTTTCTGTTCTGGCACCTGCAGGACTATGGCGGCACGCCCACCCTCTTCGGTGTGGCGTCCGTGATCAATCACGTGTCCGAGATCTTTGCCTACTTCTTCAGCTTCCGTCTGATCACCCAGATCGGCCACGTGAAGGTCCTTTGCCTGGGCCTGATCGGCAATGTCCTGCGATTCCTGTACATCTCGTACCTGACCAATCCCTGGATGGTGCTCCCCTTCGAGCTGATGCAGGGCATCACCCATGCCGCCGTCTGGGCTGCCTGCTGCTCGTACATTGCCCACAACACGCCCAAGCACCTGCGTGCCTCCGGCCAGGGCGTGCTCCAGGGCATCCACCATGGGCTCGGTCGCGGCTGTGGCGCCATTATTGGGGGAATGTTCGTCACCTACTACGGTACTACTGCTACCTTCCGTTGGTATGGTATTGCCTGCCTCCTGGTGCTCGGCCTCTTTATTTTCGTCAACTTCTATCGCAAGGAGCAGGGCTTCATCTCAGACATACCCGTCACCGAGGATCCGCATCAGGTGAGTTTACCCAATGCCCGATCATTGGGTACCAATCCGCTAATCCTGTCTTGCCTCCAGGTGGCCGAAGAAACCTCGCATCTGGCGCCGCACGGGGTGCCCAGCAATCCCATACCACGGGCCCTGTCCAACTCCCGTCTGAACGAGATGAATCCCAATGGCGGACCCTACGGCACCTATCAGACCACTGGCGGCAATCTGGACATTCCCGGCGCCAATCCGCACAATCCATTCGCGCAGTAAGGACACACAGTACAGTGCAGTCCCCCAGTACAGTCACAGTCACTCATGTAATCCGAAAATGATTGAACGAAAGAACAACAACAAATATAACCGCAAACATATCTTGGACATTGGCCTGCAATATAAATTGCATAACGCATAACGCTTTATTTTGATTTGTTGTGCAATCAATATACGATCTGCAAGTAGCATAGAATACAATATACAACAAAAACCACACATACACATATATTTTATATAGGAAATACCATATACGCAGGGCAGGAAGGGAGGCATCCACATCGGGTATAAATATCGGGATATTGTACGACTAAACGGTGGGTGACTAAACGGTTGCAAACATTTCCGATTGGTAATTCAATAGTTTCTTTAAAAAATACAAACATTTAGGTACATTTTCCTTGTAGTTTTGATGTATTTCTTAGTTAAAATATAGAATATATTCTATAATACTTAATTTATAATGACACCGTGATTGCAGTTGATTGCTGGCAATACAAATACATAAGTAATACAATACTATACAATATATATAGAAACAACTCTGTGCAATCTATAATATTTATAGGCCTGTTATATTTCATTTGCAACGCACTGGAAGCTCTAGCCGCCACCAGCCAGTGCAACATTTTTGTTGGGCGATCACCAATCAAATCACGCATGAAATCACCAATCAAATCACCCATGAAATCACACATAAAGTACCTATAAATCGTGTAACACAAACAAACAAAACGAGGGTAGGAAACACTTAAATAACCAAAATTAAAATCATAGCTCCATAAAGGAATATTTACTAATTAAACGAAAGAAAGCATTAAACACAACTACGAGTAAAACTAAAAAAAGGGAACTAAAACGAATAACCAAAGTAGAAAAACAAAAGTGAAGAAGTGAAGGAGACCCAAGGATATTGTAACGAATGATATTATGAAAATCCGCCTCATTGCAATCAACTGTTGAATATTTTAATTTTTACACACAACAAGATATAGGAACAAAAATGATAGACAGGAATATTGAGGAGACAGACGTACATATTTTCAAATACCTACGAAAGCAACCAGAATGCAAAAGATAATTATATGAAATATACATATATATCTATATGTATGTATATGTATAGTATATGGAAGTTGGCGCACCAAAATCGAAGAGGAAACTACACTGTATCTGTACCTAGGAGATATTTTTACTGATTTCATCTATAGCTATCTATATAAATAAATACTGTATACATAAAAGATATTGTTATTTTCGAGTTATGATTATTACATTATAAAGATACCTATGCTAGTTCTTGTGTACAGCACCAGATTTTCGGGTAAATGAACTTTAGTATTATGCATACTGTACAATGGCACTCGCGTTATGTTTGTTGAGCTAAACCTCTTTCTATATACATAGATACGATATACTATACTATACTATACTATACTAAATAATTAAAAATATACATACCGATCCCCAAAATCGAACCGAACAAACACAAGAAATCATGTAATTACGAGTATGTATTTATGTATGTTTAATAAACGTTTAACAACCGAGTGAAGAAAATAAGTCACAGAAAACAACAGCCAAATCGGACACCTATTGTCTTACCTTTCCCCAGCTGTGTTTACTCGAACTGAAAGACTCTTCTTCCTTTCCAGACTCGTCTCCAGATTCCCCTACGAGTATAAATAAATCCGGAATCCCGTCGCACAGATCACTGACAATGCGCCACGCGTTGGGGATCGTGTTCTTGGGACTCTGCTTGGCTGTTCAGGGAAATGGAACGGCCTCCTCACCACCCAAGGCCCCAGCAGCACCATCCATATCTCTTCCGGATTCACTTGGGCGAGCTCCAGCGCCATTCAGACCGGCTCCAAGACCCACCAGAAGACCCCCAGTTCCACTGAAACCGACGAGACGTTTGCCAGTTACACAAAGACCGACCCGTAGACGGACGACACCAAAACCAAGATCTCAACCAGTGCGCACAACCAGAAGATCCCCAGTAGCCACCACCGCAAGACGTGCGATTCCCGGCATCAGAACGACAAAGTCTCCCACAACTGCCATACGGACAACGCGGACGTTTCTGATTTGGTCTCGAATGCCCACAAGACTCTTACCGACGCGACCGTACGTACGACCTACAATCCGACCCACCTTAAGGACCAGATCACCGATCCGTCCACGGGTGCCATCGGTTCCGAAAGTGCGTCCATCCCAGCCAACAACTCCAGCACGGGCCAGATCTCCTCTGAAGTCCACAACAAGGCGTTTAGAATTCATATTCAAGGAGCCGACAGTTGCGCCCTCAAGAGCTTCCACAAGCTCACTTGTTCCAGGAACAACGCGACCCACAAGGACTCTCGTATTTTTGTTCCCCGACCGAACACCCAGCACAGGCAATACCCCAAGGCCACCCACGCACCGTCCAACAACTGGCATTTCAAAAGGCAATCGATTGATTGGATAAGCTACTGAAAGCCAGTAGATGTTCTGGACTCAAGGGATATAAGGATATGTCATCGGAAAGCCTTCTTCGTGTAAATTTAGAACTATGCTTCGCTTTCAGAGTGGGAGTCCTGGTATCTACCATACATATGTACTGGGTCATCACGCGATGTGGAATTCTTAGTAACTTTTCAAACCCCGACACATGACTGTAACTTTTCATTGCATTCTCTTTTAAAAGTGGACTGGAAAATTCATATAAATAAAAAATGAAGGAGATAAGTACATGCCTCAGGAAATACTGTGTATTCATCATCAACCTATATCCAAAGGATTCAATAAAAAAGATACTTACGATTCATTCTGGATCAATGGATGGTTTTTTCTGCAACCTGCACATGATGACGTGTGTATCCAAGGTGCCAGCATACCTCTGGTCCTACAACTAAGTGGTAGGTGGAAAAAAATAGTTGTGGCATTCCGGAAGCGCTTCAAGTTTGGCCAAGCTCATTCGTCTCTGCGATTTGTTGGCATTTCAACGGGCTGACGTGCTGGCCGGTTGGCCTCGAAGGGGGGCGGCTGTAGGATTGAGGGTGGGTGGGTGGTTCTGTTGGCACGGGGGGCGTGGTGCATTGCCTGCTCATGCAATGATAAATGAAGTTTTAGTGGCTTTTGACCCATTTAATAAATTGTTAAAGTTGAAAAATGTGCAAGAATATTGCAAAGTTGCTCGCTCTCCCTATTCTTTCCCCTTCCCCTTCTCTGGAACTGCCCTCTCCCCATTCATTTTTTTTTTTTGTATTTAGTTCCTTTTGTATTTATTTTGTTGCTACTGCTGCTGTTGCATTCTGAATTAGGGTTAATTTAAAAGTTGCCAGTGCTACACGGACTGACCCATCGCGTCGTTTCAAGTAGCAGTTGGGGCGCTGCAGTTGGGGGCAGGTTGGCAGCCCGGTTGGAAAGTTTCTCTCGCACACTTTTCATGCCCCACTTCCACAGAAGTTTGCTGAATTTTAAATAATTGTGTTAAATTGCATAACGTGTCCAGCAGACCTCTTTTCCCCACCCTGGAAAAACTTTAACTTGCTGCTTATTAAGTTAGAGTCAACCACGACGACAACGACAACGACAAGGACGAGGACGAGTCCGCAGTTAACGTTATTATGTGCCATTAAAAAATTGTATATTATAACCATATTAAAATGAAAACTCGACTCGAAATTCCCTGACAATAAATAAGAAGGATATACAGGGCGGATGAATGGTGGTCTGCCACTGTGAATCCTCTCCAGCCATAATAAGCAGCATAAAAAAGGCTTGGGCAAGGGTCTATTAGAGTCCGGGGCAAGCAGCTCTTTGGTCCCCACTCTATTTACCAAAAGAGAACGAAAAATGTGCGGTGCAAGGGCAAGTCATCCTCATGGAATCCACTCCATTGTCAGTCCTAGTCAAATCTACATAGGATGGTACATACATACATACATACAGATATACAGATATATATGTATATGTATAGTATATCCAAAGCTAAATAAACAATTTTCTTTTATGCAAAAATAACAAGCGGCAACAATGCATTTTTGCATAAGAAAGCCGCAGCTGAAGTTGAAGTATGGCCCAGAGACAGGGGCAGGGCGGGGGTGGGGGCGGAGAGAAGTCCTGCCAAGGAAGCGCCACCAAACGAAGGAATAGAAGAAGAAGAAGCAGAAGCAGAAGCCAATGCTATCTGATCTTTGTGTTGCACTGAACAAGCGCTCTGCCTGGGATTGCCATTTGATTGGAGGATTACAAAATGAGGTAGTGTATGGATTTTTGGGCTGCTTGGCTCCTTTAAAAATGAATAATAAACGGGATTCCTTTTGGAGATGCCAGCATATGCACTGTCCCTTAATTCAGCACAGCGTTCATAATCCTAAGTGCCCTGATAAACCCTTAACTCACCGACTAACGGTCCACAAGCAGATGGGAAACTAACTTCTGCGGACTCACCAGAAAGGACCAAGTCGGAGAATATAGAAAATGAAACAGTGAAAAGTCTGGCAAGAGCTCTTTCGAATTATCTATTGCAAGTCGGAAAGGCATGCACCCAAGGAGGTGTTATTTAGGGATCAAGAACCTTGACTATCTACATATACTAAGTGATATTTACTTTCCTGTCCCGCCACAGCTTTTGTGTGTATATGCTGTCCATCCATGGAGGTTCCACTGTAGTTGCATTTCGCAGGGCAAACGCACTCCTCCACCCACTAACACAAGCATCTACAGTTTATTTTGCAACATTTGCAAGTGAAGCCACAATGAACATGCGGCGAGGGCCAGGGCACCGCTAAGGGAAGAAGAAGACCCAGACCCAGGGAAAAAGGAGAATCAGAGTACGCAGACTTGAGAGAAAAAGAGGAGAGAGAGAGAGAGAGAGAGAGAGAGAGAGTTTGAAGCAAGAAGCAGCCAGCAAAGGCGAAGACATTCAGCCGCAAAAAGTTGACGCTAGCATGTGCGGGTGCAACTATGTATCTCTCTAGGAAGGGTGAAAGAGAGGGGACTAGTGGTAAAAAGTGCTGAGCATAAATAAGACATTTGCGTGTGTAAGCAGCAACAACAAGGATGGCTTAAAATAACTCCAGCACTCAACATTAGTGGTACTCGTATTCCAGAGTAAGATTTTAATATTTCTTAGCATCAGATCAAAGCGAATCCGGCTTCTGTGGTGTTTTCCCTAAGCTGCTGCTAGGTGACAGGCATGCCAATGACCATTCCAAAGATGTATACATTGTGAGGAACCTTACCTGGAGACCCACATTCCTATATATGTACATATGTATGTATGTACAAAAAGGCTAGTTTTATTCGAGTAGGGAAAGCAGAAATAATACCCAAAATCCGCTAAATGAACAGCTCACCCATAGAACAAAGCAGCAGCGGAATAAAGCAACAGAGGAGTGGACAACAGCAGAGAGCGAAGAGCAGCCGAACACCAACACCGAAACTCACGAACACGATGCATTTAGTTCTCAGCCAACCACGATATGACTCTTTTTCGAAGAAGTACCGTTGAGCCGAAAAGACGACTTCGAACGCCAGCTTGGCGAGAACGAGGAGTCGAATTCTAGTGATCAAGAAGAAGAAGAGGCAAAGGGCCCAGTGCAGCGGCAGCAGAGGACTAGGACCAGGAGACCGAAGAGTGCAACGACAACCACACAGACGACACAAGAGGCAACGTCGCATCGTTGGACCCACGGGTAAGCTGGCCGATGGCCAAGATTTGGAGGTGCCTAGATTAGGAGTGCGGTGGGATCAGTCAGATAGAAGTAGAAAGGTAAATTGGCAACTAATACATAAAATACACCCCTCCTTCTCTTGCATAACCCATGGTCGAACATCTAGTAGGCTTTCTGTTGCTACACGCTCCGCTCCGATCAAACTCTTCTTTGGGAATACCGCTATTGCAAAAGTGCTTGCCAAACCAAAGAGGAAGAAAACAAAAACAGCAAGAAGGAGCCTGGTGTTAGCCTTCCTGGTAGGTGGAGGGATTCTGCAATAATTTACAAACTGCTTTGTTGCAACAAGCAAAATGTAATGCAAAATGCAAAGTCATCGCTCGCCCGTTGTCCTCGAGTGCTTATACCGCCCCCAACCGTCTCGAAATCTCTTTATGCTGCCTTCTGCGTCTCCTTCTCCACCCAACCACTCGTGTGGCCAATTGTTGTGATTTTTTTCTGTGCAATTCGTGTACATGCATTTATTTAAATTTCTTTGTCCTGCTGTCCAAGGTGTGTTAATATTAGGTGCGGCATTCCAGCACTTCGGGAAGCTTATTTACTCTCTGCCTCACCTTGTATTATTGCATCTTGCCATTTGCTACCAATCCCCCCCACCCGCATTTTGCCAATGTATTCATTGTCTGTGAAATTGTTGTGTGTGTGTGTGTGTGTGTGCTTGTGGTTCCATGCCGTCGCATAATGTCTTTCTTAGCTGTCTCTACTTTCGCCATCCCATTCGTTTTCAATCTCCCTATATCCCACACCCTCTAACCTATACCCTATGCCATTTCCCCATCCCCAATCCTGGTGAAGAATGCAGCTTGCGGTTTTTCACATGCGACAGCATTTAAGTGGCTGCCGTTTGTCTCTCGCGCTAGATTGCTTTGGATAAGTAGATATATACCTCTGATTCCGTATGGTAATAGATATGCACGATTATACATATATATGTATGGGTCCCAAGATTTACACAAATTTTAATGCGATTATAAATCGTCTTCTGTCATGATGCCAAGCAGCATCCTTTATCCACTTTGGAATTGGCCTGGCATGCATTCAATGCGATTATATTTATCGATTTGCTAATCTATCGTGTGGCTAGTGGTGGAACAATCGGGGCTCTGGAGATCTCGGGCTCTCTGGCTCAGGCAGAATTTCGAAGGGATAAAGGGTAGAGCTTTAACACGATTTGAGGTTACCCTTAAAGTGGCACAAAGCACTCATAACAGTATCAACCGCTGGCACAGTTTCCGGCTGCCATTCATTCAACACAACACCAATTCCGCTTTGCTCGCCATTTTTGCCAATTTTCAATCTCGACCTGCCAGAATTGGTCCATGCGACGGTGAACTCCATTATCATTGTCATTAGGGGCCTTTTTGTGCCTGTGCCTATATGGAGGCTTCCTGCGCATTCCGTTCCCTCAGCACGCACTTAGCTCTCTTATAGTTCCTGTTGCTGCCAACAACCTTTCACCTTTGCCGTTGTTGTCTTCTGTCTGCTGGTGCCTCGGCCAAAGCCCAAACAAAAGGAAAACAATTTTCATGCGTGCCTGGGAAAAATCAAAAGAAAGGGGCAGCGGGCACACGAGAACGGCGGAACAATGCCTATTTTAGTGAGATAAGAAAGCAAGCAGCAGTGGCAGCAGCAGCAGCTCTTCAAAGCAATTTCCAAGTGGCCCCGAGAGTCAGGTTCAGGCCCAGGCCCAGGCCCTGGTCCAGGTGCAGGTAAAGAACCCGAGTCAGGTGCAGGCTCAGGCAGAGGGACCCACCACTCAGTCATCGCTTAAGTGGGTGCCGTGAACTTTTCCGGGACGCTCGTTGCCTTTTAATACCCTTAGAGCGGATTTTGCTTGACGATGCGCTCAAAAGGATATTCCTTAAGGACTGAAAAATTCCGAAGACTGGATAGAATCACATATTGCAATCATTCCTATGCATGTTGGGGCTTCTTACTGGTGTAGCTGTAATAATATTTTATCAGAAATGTAATCTCAGAATCTGAGAACATTTAACCAAAGGCTTCCATGGATAAAGACATTCTAATGTGTCTCAGTAGCAATAAGCAACCGATTGTAGAAAAGAAAACCAAACCAGCATCAGATTTAAGTGTCATTGGTGTCATTTAAGTGTCCCTATGTATATCACTCTGCTGCTCAACACAAAACAAGTACTCATGTGTGCTTCCTACATTTGTATATTTACACATAGGACCACGACCACACAACCGAAAAGACAAGGATCTGCGCTACGAGAAGTATTCGAAACTGAGGTTTTGTTGACACAAGATGACATCAGAGGTACAGCGATGGAAGCCCCGAAACCCGGTTTACGTTCTGGTTCTGGCATTACTAGTGATGCCAGTCCTGGCTCAGTTGCCCGATGGAAACGAAGCGTTTGGTAGACGAGATCCAAGACAAGACACAACCGCGGCGGCTGGTGGGGATGCGGCGGCTGGTGGGGATGCGGCGGCTGGTGGGGATGAGGCGGGTAGTGGTGATGAGGCGGGTAATGACACAGATCCGTCATCCTGGTGGCGCGCGGGCTACGAGGGCGATGGCACGACGCACGAACAGCTTGGACAGGTGCACTGGCCTCCTGTCGAGTACACAAAGTACAAGGGGCGTCCCAACTACACCCGCGATTTTACCTCACCAACCACATCCCTGAATTTTGTCTACAACTTTACGAAAAGTCTCTTCCGGCTGGTGTTCACCGACGATCCGCCGCTGCCACAGAGTGAGTATCACCCACGAACTGACTCCACCATCCTATGCTTCAATTGGGCTCCTGTGCTATAGAATATATTATGGTGTTGGGCGATGACGTGCTGGCCCTGGGCCCCAAGGTGGAGCGGAACGATTGGACCGATCTGTTGGCTCGCTACTGGTTGCTGCTTTTCTTCGTGATATTCTTCATGGCCGGCATCATTCTCATCCCGTGTATAGGGTAAGTGAAGACTCATTCGCTATGAGGAAGATGCGACATTTGAATCCTATTGCCATTTCCTGCAGTGTATGCTATTGCTGCCTCTGCTGCTGTCGTCGGTGCAAGCAGGGATGTCCGGCATGCACTGTCGCAAGGGACTTCAAGCGGCGCATCTGTTGCGGCATATGCCTAGCGATACTTATCTTGGGCTTATGGTGAGTCTTGGTCTGGGTCTGGGTCTGGATCTGGATCTGAGTATAATCGCCCTAGTAATGTGTTCGGAATCTCCTCAGCTTTGGCGTCTATATTGCGTTTGTGTCGAACAAGTTTTTGGATCGGGGATTTGACGATACTTCAATGACAATGCGGCGCGGCAGCGAGGACACTTGCTCCTTTCTGAAGGATGTGGCTAATCACATCACGCATCTTTTTTTGAAAAACTTTATGGAATTGGAGACGCACATTATCGATGTATTGGAACGTAAGTTCATTCAGAATTGCCATCCCTTTGTGCCTTGTTGCCCCCTTCGCATTTGACGCCTCCTTTCCACCTTCTGTAGATGCGGATAAACACATCTTCCTTGACCTCGCGGATACATCCGACAGCAATGCGCTGGCTGAATTAGAGCGCATCTTAGACAACATGCCAGAAGCTCTAATCATCATGCGTAATCTGGATGTGTTGGAGAAGGAATTACGCATGTATGGGTCCCAATATCGAGACTGTAACTATGCAAATAACATATTGGCCAATTCGAATTTATCCTCTCCTTTCAGGTCTTCGAGGAGTGAAACGAGACATTAACCATGCATGCGCCGTTTTATGCCAAAGAACCGACACCTGGTCTTTCAACCGCTATAACGAAATTCCGGAATTAGGCTATGCGAAATGCCTACACTATGATCAGGTATTATCTTTCTATTGAGACACCCTACCGCTACTGACTACGTTTTTTGCAGATTCCCAATACAACTGTCTATGTGGAGGGTATCGAAACGATTATTAAAGAGAAATATTTTGAAATACCGAAGAGAGCATTGGTTCGCCTAAAAGAAGTAAGTGACAAAATCCGTAAGCAGATGGAACTCATCATCCCGCCATTGAAGCGAGATATCGGCAGGGGGCATGGTACCCTTTTTGGATATGCCTCAAAAATACGCAACATAATTGAGGCAGTGATCAGTGATATTCACCTCAATACCAAGCGTTCCACAAAGACTTACGACGATGTCTACGAAAAGCTTGGCCAAGATCGCGATGATATATACGAAATTACATGCGTCTTAACCTTTATAGTAAGTAAACCTGCCTTTCCTTGGCCTTATACCTCGCTTATACGAGCAAAGTGCTTGCATCGCAGCTTATTATAATCCTGATATTGGCACTCTTGTGCGGCTGCATCGGTCCAAGTCGGACGGCAGCTGGTGGACTTGGATTCTGCAGCAAGTCAACGGGCGCCTCCTGTCTGCTAATGTGAGTGCGCTGCCTTTAGAGGTTTATCTCTTTCGTTATCTTTTATGCTTGTGCATATTTCAGGGCCATGATTCTAATATTTATTATTTACTCGTTCGTTACGCTGGTTGGACTATTCTACTTGCTCATCGGGGTGGTTACCTATGAGGGAGCCTGCGCCCCGACGAGCGAAGGCGATAAGAATACACTCTTTCGGGTGCTGGACGCAAAGCTAGATGTTAGCAGATTGTTGTCGCTCACAGGTGAAGATTTCGTTTTGCCTCCCATGCGTATGTCGAATGCCATCAGGAACTGCAAGGCAAATGAGTCCATCTTTCACCTGCTGCAAGTGAATAATCTTTTCAATGTCGACGACCTGACACGCCTGCAGTTGTCACTCGATGACCCCAAAGAAACTAAGCAGTTTACCGACGATCTGTCAATGCTGTACCTCTTGACTGACGAGGAAAAAAAGCGACTTCGTGAAATGCGTAAAGGTAATCTCTCCACCTACCACGGCAGCTCATACCTACCACACCTATGCACTCGTTATTCAACTTACCCTATGGTACCCAATATTGCGAATCAGTTGCGAGTAATCGCCGAAGAAGTCCTTGTCAGTAAATTAAATTATTATACGTACCATGATGGTGACCCGCCCGACTATAAGGGATATAGCACCTACCATTATTACTACTGGAATGCTCACGTGTCTTTCCATAACAGTCGCATTGATGTCGAAAAGATGTATAACACATATAACGACAGACTAGTACAGACAACGAATACGATGAAGCGCCATGTTAAGAAGATCAGTGAACTCATTTTGTACGAGAACTTAGATTTTGGCGATTCAATTGATATCTTGCTCTCTAGGATATTAAGGGCTGAGAAGTTTATCCAAAAACAAGGCAAGGAGTATATCAATAATCTTGCCAAGAATCTTACCGACGCCATCAACAGCCAGATCCGCGAATACATAGATATGATAATTAGTGAATCCAACAAAAATGTCGGACATTGCCAGCACCTCGCCTACATTTACTATCGTGGCGTTCGTTTCGTTTGTGAGCGCCTGGTGAATCCCCTAGTGAGTACAGACATCACATCACATCCCATACTAGTTTCTAGCTGATCTTCTTTTTGTCTCATGTTTATCTTTGCAGAATAGTGCCTGGGTGGGCTTGCTGCTGTGCTCCTTGCTCTTCCTGCCGATACTCTTCGTATGCCATCGTCTGATGTGCTTGTACCTGATAATATATCCTGCGGGCCCAGTGGCAGTTGGCCACGATTGTCCAAGGTGCAGAGCTCGAGCATATACCCCACGTCCGCTTGGTACTGATTTCCCCGTTGGCATTCCCCACCCTCCAAGACGTTTGCTGCAGCAGCAGCCAGCAACGTTGCAGATGCATGTGGAGAAGCGCAAGCGGAAGAAAGCGTAGAAGGATCGCTCCCCCCATGTTGTTGCTGTTGAATTCTAAAGGAATTGTGGACAATTCTGATCCAATTTGATAATTTTATTTGGGTTCCAAAATACACAATGTTTTCACATTAGCCATAAAAAAGATCAAATACCGAATGTGTCCAGACATACGAGTATGTATCGTAGATTCGCAGTACGGGTACGAACGTCATTCGTGTCATTCGAAAACCGTAGAACAGTCGCATCATATTTGTCGAGATCTCGCTTTATTTTGTACGGGCCAATGAGCCGGAGATGGTTATATCAAAATGGATTGTTGTGTTTCGCAATCGATCATCATAGATCATAGATCTCTCACGATCTCTGAGATGAAAACTGACAGATTATACAGAAGTTAAATACAATTCGGTTTGACTTAAATATATTTATTAAACATGAATATGTTTATTGTACTGTTCAAACATTATTGTACTTAAAGAACACGATTCTATACACGTTCACTTACCGATCCCTAAATTTGACTGAAGATATTTATGAATGCCCGTTTGTGGGCGGAGAAAATATCTGTAAGCCCATAAAAGTACGACTACAAAGGGTAGAAAACACTTATACAATATATGTAGTCGCAAAATATCACTTTTGTATGCATGCAATCCTGTAACGATGCATCCTTTTCATGGGTCTAGCCATAATAATAGAAGACATAATTGTACCTGTCTAGACTTTTCTTTAAGGTCTTGACAGTAGATATTTCCAATCTTGGTTCAAAAAGCACGTATATACTCGTAAATCTAAGTGTAACTATTCGGGCCTCAAGGTTTTTTTCTCTGGGTGCTATCTCTAGATAGCTTCTAAATCATGTCCACGGTTTGCACCTATTTTTGATGGCCTCGTACAAATACCTCTTGCGCAGGACACATCATAACGGAATTAAGTCCATCAGGTGGCTTAAGGTGCCAGTACGGCCAGTACGGAATGTGTGGTGAATGCCGAAGCAATTAACGCATGCAAAGGCTGCCTACCGATTTCAACGAGCTCATTAAGCGCTTAAGCAAAAATGCCAATAGCAGGCTAATTAGTTGGAAACCGAATGGAAGGATTCATGGGACGGTAGATGGTGGCTGGCTCGAGGTGAGTACTTTGGTGCAGAGTGCGAACAAAGTTGCCGCCGCTCGTGGCACTTGGCAATTGCCACTTGGCGACGATGGCGCAGGTTCCTCCGCCAAACCTTGGTCCAGTTTTGGTTTCCTTCTCTCTCCTGCGGCATCCGTTTCGTTTTGTTTCTGTATGGAACTGCTCCTTGCCCACCTGGCCAAATACTTGTCGAAACTTTTATAATTATGTTCGAGCAATGGCAAAAGTTTTAGCCACGTCTCGGACTAGGACTTCGACTCCGTCTCGCAGTCAATGTCTGCTCATTTCTTTGGCAAGCTTTGGCCGGGCCGCAGTGAAAGTTGAGTCCTTCCTCCTTCCGCTTTCAACAGTTTTCCGAGTGTTCCGGCATTTTTTTCCCTTGCTTTTCAAGTGCTGCTCGTGGGCGTGGCAACAAGTTAATTATGCGCCTCTTTGACGCTTTTCGACTGACGCTGTGTGTGTGTGGCGCTCCCCACTTCCGGTTTATGTGACGGCACTTCCTGTGCTTCTGAAAAAGGAAATTAAAAATGTCGCCCAGTCAAAACGACGCCTACGCCTTGTTAATTAAATATTGTCCAGCGCCAAACAAAAAGGCTATAGTCGACATTTCCCATAACCAAAAATCGAGAAATCTTTCCACAAGAAAATATTAAAAACAAGAGTCGCACTTTTTCTTTGGTTTCTTAATTTGTTGATGTGTAATTCCTGGATTGTTTCCATGTTCCATTAAAATACTCTGTATTCCATTTCTTAAACATATTTTCCTTGATCTCCAGGTCGGAAACGCTTTGAGTACAGGGTATATAGAGAGCAGAGAAGCTGCAGTTTTTTAATCAATTTAAAAACGACACTTAAATGTGCCTTTTGCCTGAAGCCAGGGATGCACACAATACCTAGATTTCCGGTCTTTTAACAGGAAAGTGTCTGTACTTATTTATTTAAATTTGTTATTTCCTACATTGTTCTTTGGTTTGAGCTGTTTATATTTTTTCTTGGGATAGCGGGTATTTTTTGTTGCCCGTCCCTGAGGCTGGGCCTTGTCTTTGTCCGGACTCTTCGGTGCCTGCAATTATCGACAAATTTAATTAATGCACCGAGTGTGACAATGTCCAGTGGAAGAGTGGGTGTGTCTGTGGTAAGCTGTGTGGCATGGGCAATATTAAAGTTAATACTTTAAAGCCCTACATTAATTAGCACCATGGCCAACATGTTTGGCAGCACTTCAAGAATCAACCAGTGGAAGAAACTGCCGTGCAGAGCATGATGTTAATCTGTTTAATCTGTTTATAGGTAGTAATTGATATTATTTCAAATATATCAAAGAACTAAGGAGCTTAAGGAGCCCTCTAAGATAACCAATTTGGAAAACACCTCAAGCTTTTGATTATACTTTATATGTTACATAATATCTTAATACATTTAGCTGCTGGAAATGCTTCTAAATGAAACGGATAAGACTGGAGAAGGAATTTGTGCTTGAATTCAATTTTCAACTGCTTAAATACAATTTATGGCCAGCGAATTTCGTTTCCCAAGCATATTCGTAGTCGTATAAACTACTCCCCCCACTAAGAACTCTGGCAAATATTGAAACAACTTTGTTCCAGTTTCAAACATCACGTTCTGCAGATTTTGACTATACAAAGGAGAGGTGGGGGCAGGCGCTTATGGGGCGGGTGGAGCAGAACGAATTTCGAATTCAATTTGCCAGCGATAATTCCGGGGAAAAGTCGCCTCAGCGCAAAAGCGAAAGCTGTTTGCGATTGGCACACATGTCGTATGCGTAATTTCAATTTAATTGATTTCCAGCGCAAACGCTCGATGTGGCAGCCTTCCGTTTCCCCTTCCCATTCCTCCGCCCAATGCCAAGCAAACTTTTGCGAAAAGCTTTTAGGAAGGACGCGCTCAGTCATTTTTTATTTGCCGCTTTGCCAGCTTAACTTTGACTGCCACAGCCATTTGTTGAAGTGGTTTTAAACAAAAAAAAAGAAATAGAAAGCAGCGAATATGAAGGAATATTTCGACTTGAAGGTGCCCTGTACTCTGCTGTTAGAGAGAGAGAACAATAAACTCTCATTTAAGAGCAGCATTTAATAGGGAAAGGCAGCTAAGACCCATACACCCACAAATGGAGGATTTATTGAATCGCTTCGAATATGTTTATGGCATACGTTTCCACCAGTACGGCATACCCTTGCAAGCTACGAATATCGTGTATTAAACGACTAGAAGTCCCTTTCAACCGAACCCAAATGATTTGATCCCATCCAAACCGAGCCGAACCAGGCCATACCCCTCTTTGGCTATCGTTTTTTGCGCATTTTCAAATAAATGAGCAGCGTTCAACGTGCCCTGATTAATACAGTTCGAGTTGCCACTCCTGCCTCCACAGAACTGTGCAGAGGTGATTAATCAAACGGCAATCGGTCTTTACAACTGTGCAAATTAAAAGTTGAGCTCCGAGAGATGCTCTCGAGATGGCTCAATCTTGATTTCTCTGCCATCTTGCATTTAACCAACTTAAAACAGATTGTGTCTGAGTCTGGCGAGTGTGGGTGGTAAATTTAATAAACTAAAACCATTTGCAGTTCACTGAACTGACAGTAAATAAATTTAACCTAATTCGTACATGTCAATAACAACAGCACATCAGGACAAGAGATGCCATCCCTTGCCGCCGTCTGTCTGCTGCCTTCTGCCTTCTGCCTTTTGCCTTGCTTCTGCTCGAAAGAATGCTCCCAAGAAGAAGGAGACGCCGAAGGAAGCACATACTCGTACAAAAACATTTTGCCATTGCCCAGACGTGATGGGGACACCGCACAGTGGGCTTAATATGTTTTGGGACTAGGCCAGTGCTTCCTTTTGTTTATGCCACTAGTCTGACTTCTGCCTTCCACTGTGCCTCTGCCGCCCTGTTATGAAGTGTAAAGCAGGGATAATGATAAAACTGACTGTGGACCTCCCATACCTCCCTTCCCCCCTTCCTCTTTGTGGGTGTGTATATCTGTTTGTCTGTGTGTGTGCGCGTTTGGCGTTTTGCGTTTTGAGTCCTGGGCACCACATGCTTCTGATGGCTGCAGTTAATCCACTTAATGACCCCGATGATTTTATTGATGAGCGCCAGCGTCTGGCCCTAGCGCCTAACGCTAACATATGCCGCCGCCTTCGCCCCAGATGATGAAGATGCTTCTCCCAGCCCTCCTTAATTTCCTGGTCCTTTTGCCTCCTGCTCTCCTGACGCTGCTGTTGTCAACGCCGCCTGTGCAGTGAGGCGTGCCCGGTTGTCCTTCGTCCAGGATGGATCCCTGGCTATTCCTCTTCCTTGGCATGTTTGTTTCCTGTTGATTTTTCGGCACCTAAATTAGTGCCAGTGGGTTGGGATTGGGGCTGGGCTAAACTGCTGGGATTTTTCCTTTTGATAAAATACCACTGCTGTCAGCCACGTCCTGCGTCCGCGTCCGCGCCCGCGCCCGCCCTCGTGTCCATGTCTGAGAGCGTGGGACCAGTGTCCTGTTTGTGTTATTTATGCGATGGCATTAAAATACAATTTTTATGCCAGACTTATCCTTTGACTCCCGCATCGCCACCGCCACTGCCATCGCCATCGCCACCTCCATTTCCAATCCCAATCCCATTTCCATTGCCATTGCCACTTCCACTGGCATCATCATCATCATCCGCATCCGTACTCGCATCCACGACGTAGCGTCGTCTGGGGGCCAGCTTTGGAGCATCTTTATTGAGTGTAAATGCGCGTGGCGAAAGCATATTTATTTACGTTGAGCTGCTTATTTATTTGGCAAATGGTTTTGCATTTGTCAACAGCAGCGGGAAAAGCAGCACCACCAGAAGCTACAACCGAGTGGCGAAAGACACTGGAACGTGAAATGGAGCCGGCGACAGCTTGCATTTCAATTTGGACCACGGCCCCACTGGGTCTGGATCCGGCCAAAGGGGTGAATCCACAAATTTAATTTACGTATTTTTGTGTATTTTTGGCGCTATTTAACAGTTTGTTTAACTGCCATAGACAAGCTTCAAAGAATAGTTTGTTGAATGTGGTGTCCATCTAACTATTTTCCAGGCCATTTCCGAATAAGAATGGAAGGCATTGAGAATGATGTATAGTTAATCGGAGCTACTTGGGATATATTTAGCCGCTGATAGTGGTTAAGGTTGGTTTAAAGTTGCCTAATCGATGCCGAACATCGCTTCAAGCCACTTCCTATTCAGTTATGCCTCAACGAAAGCCATAAGTACTCATATATATAGTTCGTGATTGTTTCCTGAGTGAAGCCCGCAAATGAGTTTGAAATTAGCCATTGAATTGGTTAATTAGATGGATGGCTGGCTCACCGGCACCTGGCTGTTCACTTGGCTAAATTAGAGCTTGAGTCTGCTTGGGTCGGCACTTTAAAATATTTATATTTGCTGCCATGGAGGTGGATGGTTAGGAGAAGCAGAGCACACATGGCGTATGCGTTATTGTATGCGGCTGCTGCCTCTGTTGCGGGCCACATACGGTGTGTGCATGATAAACAATAACCAGGAAGACAGAAGCCCAGGATTTATGCTGTCGTTCGGGAAACGATCCCATGTCCCTGCCCCAATCCACCCCCTCCACCCACTCTCTGCATCCGCGTGGCATATGCTATGTGTATGCAATTATGCGGCAGATGCTTGGGATTCTGTGGTGGTCTGACTCTCGCTGGCTGGCATGACCGCAACAAACACGGTAAAACACACACAGAAACACAGGCAGAGAGGGTATATGCGCGTATATACTATGTAAATATGTATGCATAATAGTATGTTGGGAAATGCTAGACCACTTTTTAGCGCCCTCACTTTATAGGAGCCGGAACACCTTTGACCAACTTTGACTTTGGCGCTTACAAAAGTTATAATTAAGCTGGCCATAGGGCTACGGACGAGCAGAAGTTTTGTGCCAGTTTAAGGAAAAGTGCCCTAAGGACACAAAGGCAGGCAAAGGTACGGGGATTTACTAGCCAGGAATATCTTAGGAGTAGTTGCAAGTATTCAGAGTAAAGGTAAACAGACTTAAAGCCTAGAAGTAGTTTAGAATAGACTCTGTTCTATAGTTTTCTGTTCACAAATTCATAATGACTTCTCAAGTATTTACAAAATTCTCACTCAAATAAGTCTAGCCTTACTGCCACGTAAACCTGGTCCCATTGTAATAAAATCCCGTAATCCGTAATAATTCCCCAAACACACAAAATAACACAAGATTCGAGCAAAACAACAGCACCAACATGAACAAAGCACCAACGACGACAATGACATCTTAACCACGAATCATAATTGCGTATAATGTCTATTAACTGGGCCATCAAAGGATGGGGGTGGGTGGTGGCTGCAGGGAACGGTTAAAGGAGCACGCTACGGGGTACGCAGGAACAGCGTGAGATGCTCTGAATGCTTCAATGGAATCCAATTAGCGTATTTTCTCAACTTGTGCGGTGGCACGCTTTGTTGGTGCTCGTTGTTCTGTATACACTTACAGACGGAAGGTATATTGGCTTTAATCAGATGAGAAGAAAGCTGCCATTGGAAAATAGCGCAGTTAGAAGGTCTGGAAATCTATGCTCCTTTAAGCTATAGTCTAATCAAATGTTCAATGGGTCGGGTTGCGTGGGTTGCGTGGAAGGGTATCTCAGAGTCAACCGGGAAGCCCTTGTGCTCAGTCGGTGTTTCCGTTGTTTGCTTTAATTCGCAAATTCACAGTTTTCATTTTGTTTGAAAAACGCACTCGCTTTTTCAAATTAAATTACACGCAACTAATTTGTTTTCGTGCGCTTCTCGTCGTAGTGTGTGTTTGTACTGTAAACAGCATGGGATTCACCGAGTAAAGGAAAGCTGGAGCAGAATTTGCTGAGTGAAATGGAATGAGTGAATGTGAAGGGTGCAAAAGAGAACATGAGAAGTCTTAAATTGTATTTACTTTCGGCATCGCTCATGTTGTTTTTCTCTTTAATTGTTTAAAGTTCGTTGTAAACGATGCAGCGCGCTGCATGTGCTGTTTTTACGATTTACCGTTGGTTGTTGTCCACTGTCTGTCCTATAGGTGTGGGAGAGTGCTTAGGGAGAGAGACAACTCGCTCAGAGAGGATCAAAAGCGACAACAAGAAGAAGAGCTTCCTCTGCGGCAATGTGCGTGGGTTAGAAAGGGAAAGAGCGTGTCTTTGGGAGAGCATCAATTTGCAGGGGCTATTAAAAGGGGTATGGACAACACTCAAAACCTCACCTCAGGACAATAGTCGATTTGGTCTTCAAGGTATATAAGAGCAAGAGGTGGATTTTACCTTGTAGGCGTTGAATTTTCTGGGCCGTTTTGCCTATCGTTTTCCTCCCATTTTGTAGAAAACGTGTAGTTGCCGTGTAGTCGCCGTGTAATTAATTGGAGTCCTGCCCATACAGTTTCCCCTCGGAGTAATTTGCTGTTTGACGTGTCGTAATCGAAACAGATCCGAATTCCAATACAATTTAATTTGAACATTCATACTCTCCCGCCCTTGGGCAGCTCTATTGCCAGGCTGGTGCTTAAGTGTTTGGCAACTTGGAGAGATGGATCTGGAGGATCTGTCATCGCAGGAAGTCAAAATTGTGGATCGCAGCAAGCATTTGGGTATGGAACACATAGCGGAGCTCCATGCCGCTTGTGTGGTTTACGAAGATCGGCATGGATTTTATCCCATCGACTTTGAGCATGGCTTTGCCATAAGGATAAGACATTGTGTTGTGTTGTGAATTTAAGCGCTTCGATAACATTAGATGTAAAGGAGAGATAAAATGGTCACACGGTGAAAGACAGTAAATGACATAAAGAAAAACCCAGAGCTTACATATTTTGATTTAACCTTCACATATCTACATGTACACTAAGATCCCAGCGGAGGCGCATGTTTTTTGTGTCATGGCGTAAAGGATCTTGAAAAATAGAGGAATATGTTCGGAAAATTATTGAAAAAGTGTTTAGAAGGAAAATCTGCCGGAATAGTGAAGAAAAATATTGTAAAAATACGGAGAAGTGATGAAAAGTTGTGGAAAAAGTCCGGACAGCCAAAATATAAGGAACAATTAAAAAAAATTGCAATGTGTGAAAAAGGATCGAAAAAAGTCAATGAATCGCCTGGGCTTGCAGCATTCATTTAAGTGGAAAAAAGCCGAAAGGGATGCAACAAGGAGGCAAGAAGTACAAGCCGACAAAGAGTGCAAGGCGATATGGGCTAAAATTGAATAAAAGTGATTGGAAAAAATAAGAGTAATGAAGGAACTACTCATATGAAGAGAGAAAAGCAGACAGCAAAAAAAGGAAACAGCAAGTATTATGCAACGCTACACTATCGTATTACACATAGGAACAGGTGAGTCTTTCTGCTTTTGTTTACTGTTTATACTGTTTTTTCCAGATTTCCTCGTACATTTTTGATTGTTTTATAGCGGTACTCGAAGAATATAGGGGTGCATAAGTATTTGAAGATACAAGAAAACCGAAAACGCAAAATGATAGATAGTGACCATATCAAATGAAATTGCAGTGGCTACCCAAACGCCTCCTACGCGATTACTCAATCTTTCCCTCTCTCTTTCACACACTCTACCTCGCGCAGTGTGCGCGCTCTGGCAGAGCGGAGCGGTATAGCAACCCACATAGTGACTCAGTATTGGGTATAAAGGTAGAGTCGCGGGCTTGTTTTTGATTAGCGAATTTTTTCTGGTGTTGTTTCTTAGCTAATAAGCAAATAATTTATCACCACTCCACTAAAGGGGGAACCTCTTGGAATTCTCAAAGGTTGTTATTGTTAAACGATTGTATTGGGATTTCGCAAAGTTGCGATCTTCAAAAGAAGCAATTTGTATGATAGAATTTGTAGTAGTAGATGCATGACCAATCACAAATGGTATCCTTTAAATACAGGACGTATTGCATACGTATACTCTGCAGTAGTTTTCCATACTTTCGGATATACATACTATTTTGTCAATGCGGTCTCAAGGTCTCACCCATCAAGTACTTTTTCACCTGGCACTAATATTAACAAGAAAGTATGGGAAATAAAAGAGTCAAGGACAGGGACACGGACAGGGAGAGAGCGAGAGACCAGGTAATTAATAGGATTAAGTACCAAAAAAGCAAACACAATTGGCTGTGGCTGCTGCTGGTCTCCTACGCAAACAATAACACAAAGCACTCAGCTTTCTGGAGTCTTTTGGAGGCAGGTGGGCTCTGCCTCTGTTTCTGCCTCTGCGGGTGGTTCCTTCTGTCCTTTTCCTCAAACATCATTATATAACACACACTGCTACAGTGAGAAAGGGAGCTGCGGTGGGGCAGAGAGGAGTGTCTCGGATGTCGGCACCTAACACGCTTTAATGCAGGTGATTAATTGCTTTTGAGGTTCGCTGGTCCGCTGTGTGTTGGAAATTTTCGAAAATTTCATTAACTCTTGTGTAGAAGTTTTCTGAGCTTTGAGCTTCAGTGTTTTGTGGGTGGGTCGGGGGTGGAGTGTGTGTGGAAGGGGGTTTCGGATTGGGGTGGATCCATCGTCTGTTTGTGAGTGACTTGTAGGCAAGCATTTCTATTTGGCTGAGACGCCAGGCTAATTAAGTTAAAGCATACTGCCTGACAGCTGCACCCCCGCCCCACACTTTCGAGCCAGGAGACTCCCTCACGACTGAGGACTCAGCACTCGGGACCCCCACCGATTCAGCAGCTTCTGCTAATGATGATGGCAGAGACGGGCTTTAAATTGTTTTTGATTTACTTATTTCCGCTCTGATAAATTACATTTGCCGACGACAAAGTTCACTCGACAGTTTGGCTAATGCGCAAACTTTTCGCGGCAACTGTGTGCGCTGTCTGCCTGTGTGCGTGTCCCCCACGTCCCGGGGAGTGGAAGTGGAAGCTAGTCATGAATTTGAATAATTTATTCATATGTTGTGTGGCTGACATTCTGTACATCGTGTCCGCTCGTCTGTCAGCGGATTCACAGCCAAACGCGCTTCTCAAATGTAAATTTAATTACCTTCGAAGTCTATCAAATGGCCATTTGTCCTTCAGTCACTGCTTTTTTACAATATTTTGTCATTCATAGTCGACTTCTGGTACTAAGCTCCTTCAAATAAACTCCAAGTACACATTTCTTGCTAAAAAAGTGACAGAAATTCTGCTTTTTTCGGCTGTTGCAGCTGCTGGTCGAAAGGCAACAAATTTGTATAATTTATTTGCTGAGAAATGTCATCAGAGATTTCCTTTCTCAGGAGGGGACAACACAGAGTTGCTTTGATTGTATCGTACTCCCCCACTGCCAACGGAAAATGCAATCCGCTTGGCCGCTTTCCATCCTTGGGAAATTGTTGTATTAAAAATGCAATAAGTGGATAAACTCGTCGAGTAATAATGGAATTTCTTGAGTTGAACAAACAAAAATGTGAACAGAAAGAATCTGGGAATGGTTTCTGTCCAAGCTTTTGCCGACGTTCAAATATTTGAAGAACATTCCGGGAAATTTGTAAATGCCGTGCATCATACGCTAATTTATTTCTGATGGGATCTGACGCGCATACGTATAACCATCAGGTAGTGGCTGGGGGCAAAAATAATGCGATTACCTACCACAGCAATGAATTTTTAATGTGTGTACTTTCCATAGTAATCCCCAAAACAGATGCCACACACACACACATTCGAGTATGATTCGATATGTACATTGTATGAATACATATGTCCAATTGAAGTATCACTCCCCCTATCCCCTCTCCTTGGCCACCAGAAGAAGACTTCAGGACTTTTGGCAGGCGGAGGCGCACTTTGATGGTTCTGGGCCATTAATTTCTTGGGGTCCTAGGCAACACAGCAGCTTTTCATATTCTTTTGCGCCATGCGTTCGCCCTCAAGAATACAGCCCGAATATTTGATCTATTTTAAATATATTTCATAAATTTCCTTTCAAATTCACCAACAACAACATGGGGTGAGCGATCCCTCTACTCTCTCTTCCGCTTGCTGTTCTCCACATGCATCTCCGCCAGTGCTGGCTGGAGCTGCTGCAAATGCCTTGGGGGGCGGCCAAGGCCCACGGGGAAATCAGAACCAGGCGGACGTGGGGTGTACTCTGGTCGAGCTGTGCAGACTGGACATTTGTGGCCATCGTCAGCATCTTCCGCTGTGGCCGCAGGGTATATTACAAGGTACAAGCACATCAGACGATGGCATACGAAGAGTATCGGCAGGAAGAGCAAGGAGCACAGCAGCAAGCCCAACCAGGCGCTATTCTGCAAAGATAAACATAAGACAACGAGAAGATCAGCTCGATCAGAGTATTGCCTGGGATGTCTGTACTCACCAGGGGATTTACCAGGCGCTCACAAACGTAATTAATGCCCCGATGGTAAATGTAGGCGAGCGGCTGGCAATTTCCGACATTCTTGTTGGATTCAGTAATTATCATATCTATGTAGTCGCGGATCTGGCTGTTGATGGCGTCGGTAAGATTCTGGGCAAGGTTGTTGATATACTCCTTGCCTCGTCTTTGGATAAACTTCTCGGCCCTTATTATCCCGTTGAGCAAGACATTAATCGATTCGCCAAAATCTAAGTTTTCGTACAAAATAAGCTCACTGATCTTCTTAACTTCGTTTTTCATTTTAAACGTTGTCTCAGTTAGTTTGTCGTTAAATTGATTGTAATATGCCTCGGCATCAATGCGACAGTTATGAAAGGCCACGTGGCAATTCCAGTAGTAATAATGGTAGGTGCCTTTGGTGGTACCTGCAGAGTCGGGCGTTGCGCCATCTTCGTACGTCCAATAATTAAAGTCACTGACAAGGGCTTTTTCGGCGACATCCCCCATACCGTGAATTTTATCTAACATGGAGTTAGACGTATATTGGAGGCACAGAAATGGTAGGTATGAGCTGGCGTGGTAGCTCGAGAGATTGCCGTCACGCATCTCACGAAGTAGCGTTTTTTCCTCCTCAGTCAAGAGGTAGACCCTAGATAGATCGTCGGTAAACTTTGTCGATTTTTCGGGTTCATTGAGGAACATAGGCAGGCGTGTCAAGTCGTCGACATTGAAAAGATTATTCGCTCGCAGCATGTGAAAGATGGACTCATTTGCCTGGCAGCTCCTGATGGCATTCGACATACGCATGGGAGGCAATACGAGATCACCACCTGCGGGCGACAACAATCTGTTTACATCGAGCTCGGCGTCCAGCTTCCGAAAGAGTGTATTTCTATCGTTGTCGCTCGTCGGGGAACAGACACCCTCATAAGTAACCAGACCGATGAACAAGTAGAACAGTCCAACCAGCGTAACGAACGAGTAAATAATAAATATTAGAATCATGGCCCTGTAAAATGCAGAAACATGAAATATAATGACGGCTCTTTATGGCCGCGCACTCACATTAGCAGACAGGAGGCGCCCGTTGACTTGCTGCAAAATCCAAGTCCACCAGCTGCCGTCCGACTTAGCCCGAAGCAGCCGCACACAAGGCCCGATATCAGGACTATAATAAGCTGCGATGGAAGCATAAGCGAGGGATAAAGCCAAGGACAGGAAAGTTTACTTACTATGACGATTAAGACGTATGTGAATTTGAAAATATGATCGCGGTTTTGGCCAAACTGGTCGTAGACATCGCCGTACGTCTTTGTTGCACGTGTGGTATTGGCGTGGATGTCAGTAATCACAGCCTCAATTATGCTGCGTATTTTTGAGGCATATTTAAAAAGCACATCACGTCCCTTGTCGATTTCTCGCTGCAATGGCGGGATGATGAGTGACATCTGTTTCCGGATTTTGTCACTAACTGTTTCTAGACGAGCAAAGGCCCTCTTTGGTATTTCAAAATACTTCTCCTCAATAATCTCCTCGATACCCTCCACATAGACAGTTGTATTGGGGATCTAAAGTAGACGTAGTCAGTAGCGGTAGTGTGTCACGTACTCAATGGTAATATAATACCTGATCGTAGTGCAGGCATCTCGCATAGCCAAGGAGAGGAATCATGTGTACATAGTGGAAGCTTCTGCTATGACTCGTTTGACATAAAACACTGGTTGCATAGTATAGGTCCCGCTTCAATCCTCGAAGACCTGAAAGGAGCGGATACATTCGAGTCCTAATTAGGCAACGGGTTATTTGCATAGTTACAGTCTCGATATTGGGACCCTTCATAGCGTAATTCCTTCTCCAACATATCCAGATTACGCATGATGATTAGAGCCTCTGGCATGTTGTCTAAGATGCGCTCCAATTCAGTCAGCGCATTACTGTCGGATGTATCCATGAGATCCAGAAAGATGTGGGTATCCGCTTCTACAGACGGCGGAAAGCAGGTCTCAAATGCGGAAGGCGCACAATTTGAATGAACTTACTCTCCAATAAATCGGTTAAGTGCGTCTCCAATTCCATAAAGTTTTTCAAAAAAAGATGCGTGATGTGATCAGCCACATCCTTCAAAAAGACGCAGGTGTCCTCGCTTCCGCTCCGCATTGTCATTGAAGTATCATCAAATCCCCGCTCCAAAAACTTGTTCGACGCAATCGCAATATAGGCGCCAAGGCTGCGGACAATCCGAACACATTATTAGGGCGATTACACTCAGATCCAGACCCAGACCCAGACCAAGACTCACCATAGGCCCAAGATAAGTATCGCTAGGCATATGCCGCAACAGATGCGCCGTCGGAAGTCCCTTGCGACAGTGCATGCCGGACATCCCTGCTTGCACCGTCGACAGCAGCAGAGGCAGCAATAGCATACACTGCGAATAGGATAGGATGCCAATAGCATGCAAATGCTGGGTCTTCCTCTCAGAGGATGAGTCCTCACTTACCCAATACACGGCATGAGAATGATGCCGGCCAAGAGGAATATCACGAAGAAAAGAAGCAACCAGTAGCGAGCCAGCAGATCTGACCAATCGTTTTCGTTCACCTTGGGGCCCAGAGCCACCAAGTCATCGTCCAGTAACACAATGTATTCTATAGCACAGGATGGTTATAGCCTCGGATGGTGGAGGTTGTTCGTGGGTTAAACTCACTCTGTGGCAGCGGCGGATCGTCGGTTAACACCAGCTCGAAGAGACTATGGGTAATATTGACGAAGAAACCCAGGGTTTTGGTTGGTGCTGTTAGATCCCCGGTGTAGTTGGTACGCCCCTTGTACTTTGTGTACTCGGCAGAAGGCCAGTGCAGCTGTCCAACCTGTTCGTGCGTCGTGCCATGGCCCGCGTAGCCTGCGCGCCACCAGGATGGGGTTCCCTCTTCATCACCGCCTTCCACATTCGTTGTGGCTTCGGTTGGACCTTCATTTCCATCGGGCTCCTGAGCCAGCACAAGCAATATAAGTGACCCCAGAACCAGACCGTACATCAAGCAATGGGTCTTCGCCCATCGCCGATGTACCGTCGCGATCATCTTGTATCAACAGAACCTTCTCGAAGCGCAGATCCTTTCTTTGTGGGTTGTGTGAATATAGAAATGTAGGAAGCACACCTTAGCACTTGTTGTGTGGACCAGAGTGATATAGTTAGGGCTATACCCCAATGACAGTTAAATCGGAAGCTGCTTTGGTTTATCTTGCACAATCTGTTGCCGATTGCACCTGAGACACATAATGAATCTATCCATCGATGTTGGATAAACTCAGTTTGTGTGAAGACAAAGAAGATAACTCGTGACAGTACGAAGCAACACGAAAGTGCGAAAATCACGATCAGCTCAAGACTAACTAAGAGCAGGCGAACCCAACGTTGTAGAGCGTTTGTTGTCTCTTTCTAGTGTTTGTTTCACCGAGAGCCGAGAGAGTGCGCTGAAAGCGGCCGACGTCACCTTATGATTTACCCATGCCCTAGAGAGCGAAAGAAAGAGAGAGAGTTAGAGCACGAACACGAAGAGCTGCTTAGATGCTGAGCTGCCGTAACGAAACGAAGAAGGCGTTATAAAGAGACGAAAGAGCGGCCGCTGCAGTGCGTAAGCATATGTATGCAGTGCAACAACAGTACTATTTACATATGTACAGTGGGTAGTGCAAACAGTGAACAATAAAAGGGGCTTACGTGTGGCTGGGGAATATTAGGCTGCGAAATGCGACAATTTGACTTAGATTTTTTCACACTAGCTGTAACCTGCCCCGCTTCGCATAAATTGTGGTTTCAGGGATAAGAAATGAGGAACAAAGCAACGCAAACGTTTCATACAAGTTTAATTTGACAATACTTGGGGATACACAATTTGTTTTGGCTTGCCGACACGGAACCACGCAATGTTCCGTTCCGTTCCGTTGCCTCCCACTCCCGCCATATCCGTCTCCCGTTACGCCTCTTGATGCTGAGTGTATTCCTCACTCGTAAGGAAGCCCGTTCTCAGGCATACTTATTCGAAAGCCGACTTCTCGATCCCTATCTGTTGCTGAAGGCGAAGCGTTTTGCTCCATACAAATCATTCCTTGATACCTTTCTTCTTCTTCTTTAACTCGAAGATATCTTCTGCGTCGCGATTCTCAGGAGATTAATTAGTTGATAGCCCTGGAAAGCTCAACGTTTACGATTCTATTTATAGTATGGGCTATTAAAAATTCTGTTCTTTGTACTATACCGTTTTTCTCTCAGTGCGTACACATCCGCTCCACCTTTGGAGTGGGGGCTGTAATTGGCGTAACTCGAGAGGCTGGCAAATGAAAAATTAGCCCAGTTTGGGGCCCGCCCGAATGTGCAAATAAATAAATAAATAGCTCAAAGGTGATGTCAAGTGTCGATTGGGTCACAGAGAGTAGAAATTCGATTTTTAGGGTACCATTTGTTGGAGCAAAATTGGAGCAAAGGATCCTAGTTGCCACAATAGTCCCGGCCAATTAAAAAGCCCATAAGTAGTGGAAATAATGACAGCAGCCCACAGATGCATTTGCCAAGTGTTAGTTTCGGGCTTAATTAGCTTGGCCAAGGGGGCCAGCAGCAGCGGCGGCAGCAGCAGGAGAACTTGAAACCGCCAACGCTTTGGCCATTTGAAACTGTCAGCGACAGGCAGCACCGAGCAGCACCCGACATTCTGGGGGCCTGGGCTCCTGCCTGTTGGGTGGGTCGACTGCTGCTGGCGGCGGCACATGTCCACAAAACGCTGTAATTTATTAGCGGCAGTGGTCCACCCACACCCCTGTCCGGGCACTGGTCCTACACACGCACCATGATAAATGGCATTTATATTGGGTTACACTTGGCCGACACACTGGAGGAAACACTTTTGCATGCTGTAATTATCAAGGATTCATTCACATTCGCCACGCCCCCGCCCCCCGCCTTATGTCCTGCCACTTCTGGGTCCTTTCTGCTGTTTGTTGGCTGCCTTTTCAGCTTTAATTGCCCCTTTTTCTTGACTGTAAGCTGACAAACGGTAATTATTCACCCTAATATGACATTATTTATGCACATTTAATGCTAATTTTTATGTTGCTTCTCTAGCAATTTGCGAATACATTAGCTCTGTTTAATGCTGCCAAATTTGGAGTATTTAAAAGTATCTAGGAGGAGCTGGAGCTAAAGCTGGAGCTGGCGAAGATCGAATAGGTGCTCTGAAGGACCAAGAGGAAGCCGATTGATTGTCAAACTTTATACTCGTATTTGTTTGACATTTCACCGTTTTCTCTTTTACTTCCAGTCCACTCAAATTGGGAGCCATCTCACGCACTACCAAGCGGTGGATAATACAGGAAAATCTGAGAAAATTAAAATAAATCTCTCTCTCAGATGCAAGTAAGTCCTTTATTGATATTTTACTTGGGTGTGATTAGTCATTCTCTCTTTTTATTCCTTTCTCCCTCGCTTTGCAGGCCTTGGCACTAATCGGAATTCGGAAACCAATCAAAGAGCGCTTCCGATTCCCGCTCCGCTTACCTTTCTGATTGATGACCTTCGGACGACGACAACCCACCCCCACCCCCCCGGAAAGTGTGGGGCTTGTGGAATATATTGACAACTTTGATCTTTTTAATTTCTGCCCCCGGAATTTGAAACTTTTTGCCGACCAGTTGTCACACACATTTGGGAGTCAAGTTGTCAACGGCACGGTTGCCATGTTTCCTCGTGCCTTTGCCCTTGCCCTTTTCCCTCCCACGGATTATTATTATTTTTTTTTTGTTAACCCACCCCCGTGGTCCGAGGAGGGGAGTAACAGGAGCCACGCAGGTGGCAACTTGTCGCCACTTTATTAACTGTCAATCTGGTTGGCATTTTTTGTGCTTTCGTGAGCTGGAAATCCAAAAAATGTGATACTCTTCCAAAGATAGGGAGTCTGAATTAGTGGTCGAAGAAAATCCTGCCCTACAGAGATTTGATAGACGATCTACTTGACAATAAATTTATGTTTGTTTCGCCTTAGTCTTAAGAGTTTATTTCGCGGATTATTGTAAAGTTTTCTCCAAGTTGTGATCTTCCTTTTCCGCCTTCTTGTAGAGTATTTGAATTTCCTCTTGCCACAAGGCACAATTTGTTTTTCATTTATTTGCTGGCTACTTTAGATGTTGTTCCTCGTAGATCCTAGATCCTGACAAGGTACACAGGTACTGCCAGAGCCAAGAGCTTGATTCTCAGACTCGTATGTGTCGCCTGCTGGTGATGGGAGGACAGTCCTCCTCTGTGCCTCCCTGTCCCTCGTGTCTGTGGCACATTCTGTCACTTTCTCTGTTGCGCCTCACGGAACATGGAATTTAATATTTCCTGTCAACGAAAAACAAGAACAACACTGAAAATTTGAACATGATAAATGTGTTTTATTTGGGGACCCAGAGAACTTTCACGGCTCCTTCCGCTGCTGCTGCCCCGACGCCCCTCTCCATCTCTGAGGCTGCCACGTGGGTGTCGTTTTCCTGCTGGGACCTGGCACGGGGATTTGTTCAACACGACAACAACAGAGGCAATCTCAGAGGTAGAGGCAGAGGCAAAGCTTGTGCCATTAACCCAGTTGCTGGCACGAGTTTTGTTATATATGTATGTGCTTGCAACATCAAAGCATCGGAGCGACAAAGCTGACGACTGCCCACGATAGGGGGGCACTCGAAAATCCCTCGCCGTGGCGACACCATCAATGCATTCTACTCCCAAGGGCCCTCGGCATTGGCCGCCATGCAACAGAAAAGTTCTCGAGTGCATGACACAATTGTGCGGACAGTGGAATCGTATAAACTCGTATAAAAATAGGAATTATGATATGATATGCCGATGCGATTAGAGAATACCCCCCAATAGCCCCCACAACTCCTTAGAATGGGAGAAGAACAGGCATCAAATATACTGGATTCTATAGATTTGCTGGAACCCTTCCGCCTCACATATCCGCCATACCCAACGATGCCACGGAAAGGGCATAGGAAAAAACAAATACTCGTCTGTCGAGTGCAACAGAAAACAGTGGCATACAAAATACATTGTAAATGTATCCGTTCCCCTTATGAAGTGCTTGCTGTGTGGCGGGGGTGGGGGGGTCTGCAAAAACCTTGACATGAAATGCAACAAAGCAGAGAATGCTTTTTTTCCCCCCGTTCAGTTGGTGCAACAAAATGAAGACAGCCATGTTGCCAATATTGTCGGTGAAAGGAAAATAGTTTCGCTTTCTGTGGGTTTTTGGGCATTTTGATGGCTTGATTTATTAGCCAGAAGTTGCAATTGATTAGGTTGTTGGCAGGGAATGTGGCTTCCCGATTTCTGACATGTTGTTCCACACGGAACGGCTGTAGCCTCATTAGATCGTATGCGTCAGACCCTCGCAATGACTGAAATCCGCCCATAATGGCACTTTCCTGCTCCCCCACACCCGACAACTGCCCTTCCCCCCCTCCCCCACCCCTGCACTAGAGTGTCTAATGAGCAATTCAGAAAAGTTTTCATTTTCATTTTCATTTTCTCCGCTCTCTGGTTGTTATGCACACTTTGCCTTTGGCTCGCGCATCGCCCTGGCCACTTCACCGCACAGAAGAACCCCCACTTAGACCGTCTTAAGTGACAGCTCGAGAGTCGGGCGAAAGCAGAGGGACAGAAGAGTTTGCCCTCCCTGCCACCGTGGCACCCACTTGGCTAATAGGCCTTGGTCTTGGTGGAGCGGAGCGGAGCGTTCTTTTCCGCTGGCAGCAGCAAAAATAGTTTTTCCCCCAGCCTCCCCCTCTAGTAGCCCCCCTGCCGCTGTCGCGGCTCTTCTGAGTGAGTGATTCACGTCAACTGAGGCATGATTCTATACAACTAAATGAGTTGTCGTTTTTATTTTGCTTATATTTCATTATATTTTTGTTTCCGAGAGGGTGAATGTGAATGGCGCTGTCTCGTGTTCTGCAGGGCAAGCCACAGTGGAGATCCGATGATGCGGACAGAGATCAAGAATTATTTGCATATATTCGGTGATCTCTTAAACTTACAAATTATATATATTTTATCACATATTTTATTAATTTAAGAACGTTAAATTATTCAAAGAAAAATAATACATAAATATGCAAGTCCTAATTTTAATCCAATTGTATTAAATCCACTCTTTAAATCTTATAATCTTTAAGGGTTTCTCTTACTTAAAAATACCTTATATTTAAGGGACACAAAACTGTTACCAATTTCCTGCTGAGCCTTGGAAAGGATTGGTCCAAAAGCGGCTTGTAGAACCAGAAAACCCACATTCTTAATAATAAAATAAATTAAATTGAATAATCGATTAGATAAAAAACATGTTCAAAGCGAATTTGCACTCTTTTTGGACAGAAAATATTTTATTTTAATGCAAAATTAATAACAAAACGAATATTAATTTTACGGGCGAGTATATTCATAGTGAAAATGTTTTCCCTCAATGCGAATTTGCACTGTGTCGTGGAACATGAACAAGCTATAAAACGTAAGACAAAAATTTAATAATAAATTTGATATTTGAGTGCCGCCTCCGTCACTCCGTCACTCCGCCACTCACCCGCCATTCGAGCGTTCAAATATTTGTGCTTAATTTGTAGCTGCAATGTTTATTAAATATTTGGAATATTCCATTTAGTGAAGATCCCCCTCCCCATAAGCAGCTGAATGTGGCACGGTGCTCAGCTCGGAGCTTTCCTCGAATGGCAGGCGACAACTGCAGGCAGCGTCTTGAAATATGCAATGCCCGACGCGCGAGAATCACGGCCATCGCGTAATTAGCAATTTTCCATGCTCGCTTTCCCCCCCCTCCCCCACTACGCCGCCACCTTTTTCCTAAATAATTTTTGTGTATGCAGTTTATATTTAGCTGAATTCACGCTCCCCCAGCTGCCTGACACAGCGTTCCTTGGATGGTACGGAATTTCTTGGAATTATGTGGAGGGCGACACAGGCCGTCCCCCCTTCGACACGGTTTCCGTTTCTTCCCGTGTATCGGGGATTTTCTGGGTTTCTGCTACCTGGCACATGTCTCCGTCTCCATTGCACAGTGGGCTCCAAAAGTAATGGAATAAGTGTGGATACACAGCGAACGAGGCCCTGATTCAATGGTGTTTCAATCAAATAAACGATGAATGAACTCATCCGATTGCTGCTGAAATGTCTTTCCGCTTGATGTTCAACCAATGTGCACCTCTGACCTCTGACTTTCGTTCTTCGTTTTGCCTTTGCCTCCTCCACCAGTTTTGCCCATCGTCCTCGACCTCTGACTGTGTCTCTAACAATTTTTGCATTTTAATTGCCTGACGGGCTAATGGCTGTCGTAGTTTTGTAGTTGTGTTTGTTCCTGTGTCAGTTTCTTTCACTGTTTTCCAAGCAGTTCAAGGCTTAAGCCTAGCAATTCCAGTATTTTTTCCTATTCACTTAGTGAGTGTTTCCGTGTGTGTTTCTTCGATAAAAACAGGGAATAAACAGAAAGAAGAAGCTGTCCTTTTGGGGTTTGAGGGTCGAAACTGTTTATACCCTTTCCAGAACCATCGCTCCATAATTATGGCATCTATAGCACAAAGATTTGTCGAACGATAGAACATTCCCATCAGATCTTTAAAATACAAGGCCATTTTCCACCTATGGATGGTTCTGGCACATCCCACAGTACCCTCTAGAAGAACCAACCAAATCGCTGCTCTAATAATAAATGTTGTTTTGCCATCCATTTGCCGTGTCAACGACAAGTGGCATACGAGTACAAAAGGAGGAGGAGAGTCAAGAAGGAGAGCATAAGGAACTGCAAAATGCTACCCGAATCTCCTTTTTATTGTCGCTGACTTCCGTGCTCCCTCCCGTAAGCGCCTCATGCGGAGTCGCAGTCACGTTCCGGACATCAGTGGCAGGCGGTGCCGGTGCCGGTGCCCCATGCTCGTAAGATGATTTCAAAACTAGCGCCCGCGATATGATTTCCCCAACAGCTCCAGAAGAAGAACTATTTATTGAAAATTATGGTCTAATGGTGTGTGTGTGTGTGCGGGGAAATGAGGAAAACTCTTGAGCAGACAGACTTAGCGGTGGGGGGTGGGGGGGAATTGTTTGCGAAAATGTCACAAGAATATAATAACAGAAAGGAAAAACAGTTTTACTTTGGTTTCCAAAATGATTTCAATCGAACGTTCCAACGAAGCGCGTAAATGGATGAGCGGGCTGGCTGAGAATCCACAATGAGTCGTGGAGCCATCCACCTGGTTGCGGGAAATGGAACCCGATCCCGCATATAGGGTATTTGGATTGTAGAGAATATGGAATATAGATAGAAGTTCGGCTATTGCATTGCTCATAGTATAATTCCTTTGAAAGCAGCATGATATATTGATATTTTCCCATCTGTTTTAGGTTCTTTACCCTATATATATGATACTTTTATGTACATACTCCATTCATATGTTACCGCACCGCTAATGCTTCTCTCACATAAAAAAAATGTGCACAAAAAGTGCCTTTTGAACCGCAAAAACATTACATTATATTCACAAATACCCGCTCTGCGCCGCTCCCCGTGAAATGATGAGCATGAAAAATGTTTTAATAACGGTAAATTTAATATCCGCTCGGGCCAAATGCTGCACTGCATTAAAAATTACGGTAAAAGCTGCCGCTGCCGCTGCCGCTGTCGCGCTCTAAAACGTGTTCCATGGCCCCTCCTGCTGTGCTGTGCGTGCATTTTAATGAAATGACGACTGATTTAAAGCCTGGGTGGAATGTAAGCTTTTGGGCGGGTGCCTTGTGGGCAGGGGGGCGGGGGGGGCGGGGCAACAGGTATGAGTTACACTTTCATAGCATACTTTTTAGCTGCGCAAAATGCGTTATGCATGAGCACTTGCCGAGTGCCGGGGAGCAGAAAGCCAGAAGTTGACACAGTTAGGCATAAAATTATAACAGACCTGCAGACAGTCGGATGCCACAGATTGAGGGAAGACGGCAGGGAAGGAAGAGACAGACAGACACACCAGACAGACGATGGTGGCGCAGTCAAGGGTGCGTGCTGTGACAACATTTTAATGACTTTTCCTTTTTGCCTGGTAGCTCTTTAATTTGGTGTGCACCTCCGCCACGGAGAGAGAACGTTCCAAAATGTATGCAATTAATGTTGCGCAAATGTTTGGAAATGCAATTCTCTCCATTTGGCATGCACTTTGACACAGTCGACAGCGGGAAGTGGAACGTCACGGAGCGGCGTGGTCTGGTCTGGAACCGACAGGCGGGCCAAAGGAAATGCAAAGAGCAATAAGAAAACGAAAATTAGCTTTTCGTTGACTCCTTTTGCAGAGCACGAGGGTATGTTCTATTCGATGCCAGGAGGATGCGTTTCGACATTGTTTTACATTTGATTGTATTTTGATATATGTATGTTCGTAGAAAATCCACAAGTTTCTACAAATTGCGAAAATCCTGTAGCATTTGTTGTTCTTGGGATCAAGTAACGGGTATCACACGTGTCGAAGCAATCTCTTTTTTTGTGTGTGTTCCTTCTCCGCTTTTATTTTTGGCTTTTTTCCCCGCACAAAGTAGTCAAATGCCATCGGGCATAAGCCAAAGAATTGCCAAAGAGTGACAGGCAAAAGAGGAAGCAGACTCAGTAGCAGCAGCGGCAAAAACAACAACATTAGCGGGCGGAGGACTCGGGATTGGATTAGACAACGACTACGTGGCTACGTGACCCTACGCTTTAATTAAGCTCAGCCGGAGCGAACGAGAGAGAGAGAGCTAGAAGTGGCCTCAAGTGGAACAAGATAGATAGGAGAGTGCACGCCCACACAGAAATGCAAGAAATGCAAGGCGAGGCCCCCTGTCAAAACAAAGCCTCCCTCTCTTTCTATTCTCCTCTCCGCAGTATTTCGCCTTCGCTCCAGCGCGATGCCATTAGTGCGCTCTTTAGCCGCTCATTTGCGGTTTCGCTTATTATACTCGGAGCACGTTGTCGCAGCCCTGCGGGTGAGAGCGCTGCTCCTGTTGTTGTTGTTGTTGTTTCTGCTTCGGGAGACTGAAGCTGCGATTGTTGTTTTTGGTGAGCGTGACTTGCTGCTCAAGGTGCATTCTGTGTAAAGGTGAGGCATGCCAAAAGAGTGCTCTTGAACAAAAACGATCGATGGAATATTTTTCGATACACTTTCTGAACATTCTGCAAAATTAATAACCAAATTGAGGAATTCATGGGTATGGTCTACATGCAATCGTCCCATTTCCAAATAGCATTCCACAATGAATTCGAAATTAAATTAAAGGCCGACCAAAATCTTCGTTACATCGATGACTGCAGGGCAGGCACTTTCCTTTGCGCTTTGTTCGCTCCATTATTTCCGTGTGCAAAACATAATTGAATCAAACCGATGGCCAAACCCACCAACTGACAATTAAAATCGCTTAAATTGCAATCGCCGCATAATTACCGCCAAATAGCAAATGCATTTACCAGGGCACTAGCAACCCAATTAAAATTCTATAATTTGTGGTCAGAAGAATATAACAGGCGGAATGTCTGCTCTTTTACATAAATGTAAATTTGTAATTGATTTTCAGTGGGTTTCTGGCGGCAAACAGACGGACAGGGCAGCGCGAAGCTGTGGCCCAAAGTAAATGTTAGTCCATTTCAATTGAATTAAAATAGATCAACGGATTTCTGTTGGCTGGAACTATAAGAGCCTTACGTCATCAGCATAAAAATCAAATATAATTCTGTGGAAACATGAAAACAAACGGGAAATGTTTGACAAGTGAAGCGGAACCCAAAAGAATAAAAACAAACAAACAAATAAAAAACACATAAATATATAAATCTCTATTAATATCATTATTATTATTTTTTAAGAATGGTGGTGACCAGTTCTGGACAGCATAAATTATCAGCTAAGCCTTTTCGAAGTGACAAATTTTTTGGCGCTGCGCTGGAACTGGATTATGTTGACTTAGGAGAGAATGATTTGTGGAATTACTCGGAGTAGGAATTGTGAATGAACCGAATGAACCACTGGATACATGTCGGAGAGGCGATGTTGCGGGACAATGTGTCAGCTATTGAAGATGAGCTTTTAATGGGGTTGTGAATGTGCATGTAATTCTTAAACATTAGATACATGTATACAAATTTGAGCATAGCAATCATAGAGGAACTATCCATGTCACAAATTGTGTGTCTTACCAGTTTCTCTTCGAATTGAATCCCACTGAGAACATTGTGGCAGAGAACGCAATTAAGAGTATCCTCTTGCCTTTTGAGCATTATTTATCCGAAGAGCACTCATACGTATGCTCCGAATTTTGAATGTCTTAAACCTCACCACTAATCTACATATTTGTTGTTAAAGTGTAACCCATGAGCAGACGAATGTGCATGGAATTTTGTCTGGTAAGAGCTTCCATCTGAATGAGATTCTCAATTCTGTAGCAGAACAGTGTCTGCCCTGGCCACAATCCAAAATGTGGCACACACAAAGCAAATGCCAAAACGTACACAGATCCAGTGGGAGGCAGACACGGCCACAGATGCTGATGGTGCTGCAGGTGCTGATGCAGAATGTGGCACTGTTGATGCTGTTGTTGCAAATGTTGCTGTTCTGGTTCCCGAACAATGCCACCCAATGATGCAGCGACAGACGGAAAGAGAGAGAGAGTCAAAGTATTTTGACATACGCTGGGAAACCGAAAAAATGGGGGAAATGTTACCAATAAAGTCAATTTTTTGTTATTTTCGCTTTGTTGTTGCGGTTAGATTTGGTTTTCGAGTGGATTTATTTACCGGCCAGATACAAAAAAACAAAAACAAAAACGAAAAAAGGAATCGAAGACAAGTCGAAGTTTATATATCCTTCATGCTCGACCAGAATAAGGGGTTATATGACAGCCCCGATACATCCGATGCCGCTTTGAATCTCGATAACCCTTTCCTTAAAGGTAGTTTTCAGAGTCAAGCCAACATATGTAGAGCCAAAGCTGTAAAACCCTTTCCATGTTAGAGCACAGCAAGATACATATAGATATTCAAAAAAGAATGGAATATACTGTAAATGCCGACAGAAAATAGTGGGTGGCAGGTGAGTGGCGGGTGGTGGGTGGTGGGGTTGGAGAAAGCACATGCATAGTTTTTATGCAAATATGAATGGCGTCTCTCAACACCACACCGAACGGATTGCCGTATGGCACCTTGGGGACTGTCACCGGGCAGGGTCCCCATGTCAAAGGGTAAGGTTGCGTTTTGGTTGCTTTGTGCTTGAATTTCAATACAAAACAACAACACGGATGGACGAGAAGAAAGGCGATGCACATCCAGGATTCAGGGAAGGGGTTTCGGCAGGATACCAATACACCGTTTGTCTGCTCGTCTGCGTTTCTGTTTGGCAAATGTAAACTTTATTAGGAATTTTTCGTTACAGGACCAACGATAAACACACCGCACTGAACCTCTCTCCAATGAACGCCTTTTGCATCCTTCCCCCATCCCCTTTCTCACTCTCATTTCGTGTATTTTGCGATTTTACTTTTATTGAATGAATAACACTCTTGTCCACATTAACACACAAACATGTTTTGACTTGTCTGTCCAGGTGGGGAAGAAACGAGAGAGAGCGCGGCAGAGAGAGAGAGAGCGAGCGGGCGTCACGCCGGGGAGAGAGACGGCGAGTTCATGCGCTGTGCAGCAGAGAGATAATTTCCCAGTATATTTCCCATAAATCGGCGGGGAGAACATTCTAAAATCCCATTGATTTGAAATATGTACGAGTATTCTTAATAATTATGTTGTTTTGGGCGAAACAAGAACATGTGAGTATTTAGTTTTGAATATCTATGGCAATCGATTTAATTGGGATTTCACTGCTGGTCGGATGTAAATCTTGTTATTAGAAGAATTTTCCTCTGTTGCTGGGCTTTTTTCCCACATTACTTCCATTTGAAAATTCCACAGCCGTTCGCATAAATAATAAATGCAATTGAAATGGCAATGGTAATGGTAATTGTGTCCCTACGCTCAATAAACATTACACAAAACGGACATTATCACCTCATTGGAATAAATTCCGGTACTGCTCCGACATTTAAAGTCCCATAAAACGCGATGGCCCCAATGGGAAGCTAGAACCTGGCCGAGCCGGCATTGTCAAAGACAAATGGTCGAACCGGACCGGACTGTCCATTATAATTGACCACAAGGTGGGGTTGGGGGCGCCCCGTAATGGGGTGGCATCACGGCGGGTAAGCGGTCACCGCCTGTGGTCGTCATTCAAGCAAAATGGACAATTATTATTAACTGCAATAAATTTCACGCACGCACAATTTACATACCGGGGACGCGGGCATGCGAGCGTGTCGAGGGACAGGACAGCCGCAAAGGACACCCTAGGACCCACTTAGACACAGACAGAGGCGCTTGGACATGCCCCACACACTCGGACGACAGGCCCAGAGACACGTACAACTCTCTTAAGTGCAACATAATTGCGGGACAAAGTTTTTGCCCGCGGGAGTGGGCTACCTGGACCGTGGATCGTGTCCTGTGAGGTGGTGTATGGGCCCCGGGTAATTGCCATCGGGGGCACATGCCAGTGGCAATTAAGTTTTCCACTGAAGTTCCGATCAACTCCCCCTCCCCCCTAACCATTTCCACTCAATAAATCGATAGTTGGTCATTGTCATTGCAACGGGTATTCCCTTCGTTGTTGTATGTATGTGGCACGAGTGCCATTAGCGTGTTGTTTAATTGAATTGTAGCAATTAAAGTGCTTCAATTGGTTTTAATCGGAAATTGTACTCATTGTTCGCCCCCCACAATGGGTAAAAGCCGTTCTGTCGTCGTCTCTCAATTCGTTTCTGCCACAAACACGCACACACACCCACACACCCACACACCCACACACTCGATGATATATTGTACTAGACAAAAGGCCGCCTCATTAACGCTGCCATTCACCAATGGCATAAAGGAAATGTGCAATAAATGTGACTAAGCCTTTGGGGTCTTACAACAACGACTAGATAATTACAGCAGACGGCACTTGGCAGCACTCTCCGTTAATCGACAGTTCCAATGAAAGCTAAACACAATCATATCCAGTGTACATTTAATACATATTCAAGGCACTACCATTATCTGTTAGTGTATGTAATTTCAGCAGGTTCTCAGAGTAATATTTAGTGGAAAACCTTATTAGAATCGAATCATAGCTTCGTTTGCTTCAGAAATACCTTTTCTGTTAACTTTTCTGATCCCATTCCATGCGTTAACAGCAACAGTAACAGTAACAGTCACTGTTAAAAGCACTTACATGCATATTCTTACATTCCACGCGTTAACATCAACAATACCAGTGACTGTTAAAAGCACTTACATACATATTCTTTTAACTGTTCTGATCCCATTCCGCTCATTAACAGCAACAGCACCAGTAACAGTGACTGTTAAAAGCACTTACATACATATCGTATGTTTGTATATGTGGGAGTAATTTTCGAGCCCAAAGCTCAACAGGCTGTTTCCATTCTGTTGTTGTTGTCATGTTGTTTCGCCAACATAACGACGGGTACTTTCTCTCTCTGCCGTATCGCTCTCTTTTGGGCAAACGCTCTCTGGATGGCTGTTGGGTGGGTGGGGGGGTGGCCACCAGCACAGCACAGCACGGCACGGCACGGCACGGCTTCTGTTGTCATTGCCTGCCGCAACATATTCGCAGTACGCGACGAACTCTGAACACAGGCGGTTGGTCTTTGGTCGAATTGCTCGGCATTTGTACGTTTCGCTCTCGCCAACGCTGGCTCCTGGTCCGCGCCAAAAGTCCAAATCCAAATCGAAGCAAGAATCCATCAGAAAGTGGGGAGACACAGACAACGACAATAGCGACGGAGGGGAGAACAGAGTAAAAGAAACCGAAAATAAATATGTGAGTGAGCGTGTGTGCGTGCTTGCGTCCGTGTGTGTGCGCGCGTGTGTGTGTCTGTGCGTTTATTTTTAAGCACCGGCCCCAAAAGGCAAATGTGAAGTGCAAGCGAGAAGGCAAGTCAAAACCAAATCAGAAATAGCCCCTCCGCCAAGGATAGAAAGAGAAAGAAATAGAGAGTTAGAGCGGGAGAGCGGGAGAGGGCGCGCCGCAAGCACAGCAACAAACACAAACACAAACACCGTTAGACAGAATGAGAGCGCAGCCGAAAGCAAAGTCGGCCGCCCAGTGGTCGCCCCTTGCCGGGATCCTCGGACTTATCGGGATCATTGGGATCCTCGGGCCCGCACTGGCCGACGGCGCGAGCAGCGCCTATGGGGCATCATTCATCTCCAATCCGGGCATCTATGCCTACTCCGTGGCCAATCAGCAGGCGCCCAAGGACAGCGACATCAAGTTCGGATCCGCCTCCAGCGACGACGCCGCCGCAGGGGCGCAATCCTCTGCAAACTCCAATTTGAACCGCAATTACTACTACACCAACAACAATGCTGAATATTTGGGCGAGGGCCCATCGGCGCCCCCGCCCACACAGCCCGCCCCGCAGACGGGCTGCACTCTGGACCGCCTGGCCGTCTACAAGGTCGTCCTGCACACCTACTGGACCAGGGATCTATTCCCCAAGCACTTTCCCGACTGGCGACCCACCGCCCAATGGACCAAGACACTAGGTGAGTGGATAATTCCTGAATAATCAAGCGATCATCTGGGGATTATCTTTTGAAAAGGGTTTAAGGGAGTTTGGAGCTTATTTTGAAGCTTATAATGTGATGTGCCGAATGTGCCTTTTACCCAATTGTGCTCCAAGGAATGGTCATCATTCCAGTCATTTCTTTGCAAATAAATCTTCATAAATAAATCAACATTCGTTGATTTGGAGTTGGAGTTTTAATTAATTAAAACAAAAGGAATTCCTATGAAAAATCATTGAAAATTCTATATTTTTGAGTTAATTAAGTGTGGCAGAATGTTAGAAATATCAACCAAAAATACTCAGACAATTTTGCCGAATTTACCAGCCGAAAATTGGGGCAAACTTCTCTCTCTCTCTCTCTCTTTCAGTGTCGGTCAGTCTCTTTCGGACTATCCATCTCTCACTCTATTTATTACTCAATCATAAAGGGAAATCGAGCAAAACGATAAGAATCTCATAATTTGTGCACCGCACAGCAAAATCCACACACAAACAACAACAACAGAGATGGAGATCTAGAGACTAATTTGTCACAAGGCTGTCTCTTTCTCTCTCTCTCTTTCTCTCTCTCTTTCTCTCTGTGTATATATGGAGAATAAATCGAAAAGCAATTTCCTTGACAGTTTCCTAAACATTTTCGGTTCGTTTTTCGGCATTTCTGGGTTAAATCAAATAGGAGAAGGCCCTGGCCAAGCGGCGAGGGGGAATGGTGAATGGAAAATGCCTTTGGCCGCATTGGCATGTAGCTTGTCTTATCAATGTTTTTGCAGATTTAGCTGTCGATTTATAGCGATGGAAGGCACACACACACACGCATACACAGGACGACCCAGAGACGGAGAGACACAGATAGAGAGACAAGTAAATCTGACAGCTAAACAAGCAGAGCAGCCAGGCAGGCACACACAGACGCACACACACACAAAGGCGCTAATAAAAAAGGATAAGCAGGAAGCCGTTGCCGAAGCAGAGAGCCGCCTAAGAAATGCGATTTGTACGTGCTTATGCGCTATGTGCTGGTCTCAGCGCAAAACAAGAAATGGGATAAAGTTGCCACCAGACACAGACACAGACACAGACGCAGGCTCAGCCTGCTTATGTCCTTGGAGAACAGGGGGTGGGGGTGGGGTGGTTTTGATGTTTTGATTTTCGCCTTGTTGCATTTCGATTCAAAAGTTATAACCGCCTTGGGATCGACTAGAGCTCGTCTAAGCATAATAATAATATTTTAGTGTTTGTTCACTGGGAAAAAGGACTCTCGTATGACTAATTAAGGAGCATTATGGTGGACATGCAACTACTGGCTGCCCCTCCAACCCTGCTATACCCTCCTACCCCCCCTGCAGCGGACTCTGCTTGTTGTTTATAGTGTCGTCTCGGTAATTTATAGTTTTATATTCCCTGCTTGTGGCCGCTGCCTGTGCGTATGCGTGATTTATGCGCGGCCCTGCACTTGTGTTTATCCCCGCATAAAATATAGCCAAAAGGAGTGCAGTTCTCGTACTACTTTAAAAGCTTGGCAGCCCGGAACCACCAGCACTTGGGCTTCAATCGAGCGTTTATCTGTTACCCTGGGGATCCTTGGGGTTCGTTTGTACCGATCGCTAAGCCTTGCATCTCGTATTCATTACTGGATGCAGAACATGACAACCGTTTAGTTTCGGCCAGGGGCGAAGCCAAAGTCCTGTTCTTGGTCCTAGGAGTCCGAGGATGAGCCTGGAATGCCATTTGGCATTAAAATTCAGGCTGCAGCGATGAAAAAGCAAAAGAAAAGCAAGAAAAATAGACAAAAAGCTTAGCAATGCACTTCATGAGAGGAGGTGGAGGAGGAGTGTGGGCGGCAGCGGGGCGGAGGGCAACGGCTTCCTGCCTCTGTCATATCCTGTTTGTATATAAATTTCAGTGCGCAACTCTAACATCCGTTGGATTTCAACTCTTGGGGAAAAAGAAGGCAAGCCCCAACGGAGGAAAAGCAGAAGCAGAAGGAGGATGGACTCGGCCCCCTTTGTTTTTGTGTGGCGCTGTCGAAGGAGGTCGAAGGAGAGCCAAATTTATTATGAATGCTCCCCAAAAACAAGCAGCAGCGACAGCAATTGCAACGGAGTACCCCCCACGCCCCACCCCTCCCCGGAGTCCAAGTCCAAGCATTGCATTTCTTGTGTCTTTTGTGCTCCAGGTCGGCCCCCAGTGCCGATCCTGGTCCTCTATTTTTCTCTCTCTCTGCCATTCGTGAGTTTTTGAGTTGTTAAATTTCATTTTTGGCCTGGACGGCTGTTGTCGCTGTTTTTATCGCCAAATTGAAACTGAAATAAAGTTTGCCTCCTGCTGAATATTTGTTTTATATTCCGCTTTGTCTCCACTCTCTCTCTCTCTCTCTGTTCTTTTGTGCCATGTCACACTTTTTGTTCGGATCCAAAAACTCTTTTCGCAGTAGCATAGTAGTTTTTTTTTTGTTTGGCTTTGGACGACTTTTGGTTCATGTTTTTGCCATTTTTATTGCTTGTCCTCCGACTTTTTGTTCAGCGCTTTGCAGGCCAAAATGAAATGTTGCACTCTGGCATGTTTCAGCCGAAATTGCAACCACACAAAGGCCCTTGAGAGAAGTTTGCGATTGAAAGGGCTTTCGGATTAGGCGTGGAACTAACTGCCTTGGATTTAGGATTAAAGACGGAACTACAATAGGTATAAAAATGGCTGGCAGGGAGCCCAAGGGATAAGTCTAGAGACGGACGGATAAGATGTCCCAGATCTCCCTTATTCATATAATAGAAGCTGCAGTAGATGCCCTCTTTCTTGATTTTCTATTTCTTTGTGTTTTACCCATTCCGTTTCGCTCAGTGTATGCCTGCTCTGGCTTATAGTTGATGGATTTTCCTGGTAAGACGGGTCCAAAAATTAATTGCAACAGAAATAAGAAGGAGGGTTGATTGGAAAGTGGGGTGGGTGGGGATTAGGCATAAAGACCCCCTTGGTGAAACCGTAGAAAATCCCCATTGATCCTCGTGGCATTGTTGCATAAGCCCTGGCCGTGCGGCTCGTTCCTTGTTAATTGCCTGCGTCCGTGTGGCAATTATCCTGCCACCGAGAGACGTGCGGTCTCGGCCTGTGGCACTTTCGCGCCTCGTTTTTGGGGCTCTTTTCTCTCTGTTTGAGCTCCTGCCTAATTTTTGACTCTCGTTTGTCGGGCAAATAAATTATAAGAGAGGCGGAGAGGCGGAGTGTGTGTGTGGCATAATTCATACTTTATGCAACACAAAACACACACTCTTCGCGTTGTCTCGCGAATTTGATTTGCAGCCCCGACTTTTTGCTCATAAAAAAAATGTTGAAATTTTTAAAGAGAGAGAGAGAGAAAGAGAGAGAGAGGTAGGGAGGTTTTCCCACGGGAATTTCCAGTAATGGCAAAGTCATGTTTTTGATGTTGTTTCTGCAACTGTTGCAAGTGGAATTTGGTTTGTTGCAAAAGAGTTTTGATATTTAATTGAATTTTCATGGCCTGAATGCAAATCTCATGTAAAATGCATATATAATCGCATGAGAGAGATCTCCCATGGGAGACCGAGCAAGCCGAAGCTTACGAAACATCAGAGAGCAGCAGATGGAAGCCACATTTCAACCTGGGTTTCAAGTTTCCCTTTGGAGCCACTGATGGAAATCTGTTTAACATTGAAAGTCTTACACACACACACAAGCAGACACATAGACAGTGATTCCCTCGTAAGTAACTGACACTGAAATCCCGCATAGATAAACGTTTTACTCCGCCCTGAAACCATTCGAAACATTAAAGTTTAACTTCGCTGCGGGGGAGAGGAAACCTCCCCCCATATCCCCCATATATGTATGCGTATGTATGTGTGTAGTTGGAGGCATTACACATTCATAATGCTTTTCCCGCACACAGAATGGAGAAATGGAAAATTTCTGCCATTCTCGGGCGCGGGGGTGCTGCCGCTGACAGAGCAATTTCCTTGAATCGGGGGCTGCTTCAGCCACAACGGTATATTAATAATAAATGTAAATTCTTGTTCTTATTTTACTGTTCTGTTGCGAGGGGGGGGGGGGGGGGGGGGGGGGGAGTCTTGAAGCTCTGCGCCACCTGAAGGGCCTTTGCTGGCTTAAAGTGTGGCAATTAAAGGCATGCCCCACCCTCCCCTCCCGGCACACCGAATCACGGGCAAACAGAATTTGTTTGTCTTCCATTTTTCCCCGCATTTTTACTTGCATGAATAAATTTTCTCTTTTGTGTGGGCTCCCCCCCTCCCCCTTCCCACCACATGCGCATGCTATGTGCCACGTCAAATTCGTATCATTATTCATTCATACATGATTAGACAGGACAGTACGAGTAGAACCCAGAGCCAGAAGACAACATGGAAAGATGGAAACATGAAAACATGTACAGGTTTCGTATTACACAGCAGAGCAGAAAGAAGGAAAGTTTTCCAAAGCCACACAAATGGCAAGGGGACTTGGGTGGGGGGAGGGGGGAGGCAGACAGGCGTGGCATTGCCAAATGGAAATTAATGAATGAAATTTGATATAATACCAGCCACCACCGACAGTCGGTGGCTCTCTCTTTCTCTCTATGGGACAACTTTTTCCCAGCAGAAATATTTCCCTTCCATGTCCATTCTGTTGGACAAATTGTTGTCACTTACACGGCGCTTAAGCCAACTTAAATTGTTTACTGGACATGCATTTATTTTACATTAAATAAAAACCCAACATGCAACATTTTGCGGCAATGCATTTAATTAATCATATTTACGGCGTTAATTAAACAACGTATGCTGTAAATATGTGCATGTATGTGTGTTTACCTTGTGAAAATTCAACATAAATTACCTGCCAGCTAATTGGCAATATATTCCACAATTGGCTCTGAAATTCGTATATTTATTACACAATTTTCAATTGAATTAAATCTTTGAAAGGAAATCGAAAAGGAAACCCGCAGCCAGAATTAATTGAATACAAATTAGCCAAATGACAACAAAAAATAAAACACTACATTTATGTAATATGTGTGTGTGTGTGTGTGTGTGTTTCTGCATTAATTAACATAATCCTAATTGCGGGAGGCAGATGGTAATTTACTTGCCCGCGTAATATGTTAAAAAATCATGGGTCGCGCTTTAATTCGCTAAAAAAATACAATGAAAATTTATATTATTTACGTAAAGGACTTGCAAAAAAAAAAAACAACGGGTTAAATCATCCAATTACATGACGCGAAATAATTTCTGGGAGGGTCGCTCAGCATTGGGAGAAGAACAACTTTCACTCTTTATTTTATATATTTTTTGTCCCCCCCCCCCGCAGACCTATTCTCGTAAGGACATTCAAGGTTTTTGTATTTGTTAAATGCGAAAATTATGAAAAATACAAAATGGGAAATGCATTCACCGGCAGTTGCGACAATTTATGACATTTTATTTCGTTTTTGTTCCGTTGCATATTTGTGCATTTGTCAGCATAAATGACTGCAAACTGATTTATGCGATGTTTATTTTATTTTTTTCTTGATGGGGAAAAATACATTCAATTCCTTTCGGGGGAAAAAAACGAGGGGAAGTTTTATGGAAAGCGCTCAAAAGTAGGCAACGGAATGTGGGCCAGCAAATCGTGATCCTAATTAACTGTCGGCCATAAATCAGAAGTGCGACGGCCAGGAATCGGCTCATTAATAACGCATTTGCATGGAAATGTTGTAAAATGTGTAACCGATATCATCGTGGCATCGGAGAAGGGAACACAAATTTATGGTCTGCAAACACAGAAACGGAAAAGAGTTGGTAAAAGTATCTTGTGGCTGGTTGGTGTTTTCTTTGAGCCAAAGAGAGAGAGAGGCAGAGAGGGGGGAGAGAGAGAGAGAAGGAGCTGCGTCTGCTAATGGCAGCCTAATTATGCTGACCACAAAGGAGGAAGCGAGGCACTCCTGCTGCCAGGCTGTCGGGCTGCCAGGCATAAAAGGGTTTCCGGCCTGTCTGCCCCATAAATTTACGCTTATTGCCGCCCAGACGGGGTCAGAGGCCCCCGTGCAACTTAAAGACGCCACACACACACCTCTCTGGACTACATAAATATAAATCTTTGCCAGGTGGGTGCGTCCTCTTTCCTTTGTCTCCCGCTCCAGACAAGCGGCAGACACACCATGCGTGCTCCAACTTCCCTTCTCCCTCCCCCCCTCCCCCTCATAAACAAAAAAAAACCCCCCGAAACGAATCGGAAACGCGTCGCACAAAACTTTTGTTTGTCTGCATTTATGTCTGCGTAATGGGACCAACCGGAGTGGTGGGGGCGCAAAACGGAGGCGTGATTGTGGTGTCTCGTCTGGTTATGGGGCTTTCTCTTTGTCTCCTCGAAGAATGTGTACAAATTACAGAGAATACACGTGCCCACCCATACAAACACAGTCTAAGGCGCGGTGCCCCCGCGGTGGCAGTCTTTGGGGGAGTGCAGCGAGGGAGCAAGGAATTTTAATGCAAGAAAACTATTTTAGTCCCAGAGAATTCTATCTATGGCATTCGATTTTAGTTATTTATAGAAAATCCCGTGTTATATTCAATAATTCCAAGGAGAGAGTCGAAAGGGATGGCAAGATTAAGGGTAAATAAAGACTGGATGAGAGAGAGGGAGGAAGATAGGGGGAAAAAGAACCATAGATTCGATCTATGAGAATCGATAACCAATAAAAAGAGAGCAACAAAAATAAGGCTTAATCGAAGAGAGTATTGTAGATCGATAATTTCGTCCTCGGTTCGTCCTGTGGGGCTTGAATGCGAAAGACAGGCCTTTCAACCTTTCAAAAGATTCCCTGTCCAACTTCTAAGGGATATGTGTGTGTGTGTGGGAGATATATATACATATATGTATAGATTATTGTCGGCCAGGACACGCATGTCTTTTCTACTGTCAGTCCGTTTTTAGCCCACGTCAATCGACAGGGCTTCGGGCCTTAATTAAGGATACAGAAGCCCACACGAAGAGATAAGGCGAAGGGGAATTATGATTGAGACAAATTGTCATCTACGTGACAAGTCCGCATAAATTGTGTGTCTATGTGTGTCTGTCTTTCGGTTTGAGTGACTGTCAATAAATAGTACATAAAATTCATTTAATTAAGCAATTTTCATGAGTATACGAAAAGCGGAAGGAAGCGGAGACAGGATAGAAATGGTGTGGATAGTGAAAGCAATTTATGAGGATTGCACCCCAGGGAGTGGCCATATTTTCGTTTAAGGCGTGCGGCTGATAGAGTGAGAGGGTGAGGTATATTGAGTGGGAGAGGGGCAGATCAAAGCTGTGGCCAGATTAAGCAACTTTTCATTTTTGATGGCAGAGCCAATTTTTATGGTCAATCAGGCGGATAATGAGATAAAGGCATTGGGGAGCACGTCCGCTGCAGAGGCGATGGCCGATGACCGATGACCGATAACCGATGGCCGATAACCAAATTAACCGTTACAAGTGGCCGCCTGGCCAATGCATTGGCAATGAGGAAGGAAGAGGAAGAGAAAATCTCTGGAAAATCACCAAGAACCACCGCAACAGTACCGCAAGGCAAACAATCTGGGGAGGACCAGGCCACGCCATCGATGGGCGTTCCACCGCAGGCAAACTGTCGCTACGGAGGGCTCAAAGCGGCCATCAAGTGTTTACCGTGCGGCAGGGGGCACAAACAATGGAAGGACCTCGGCCCCGAACTGAAACCGAGAGGCTGCTGAGTGGCAGGATGGCAGCTGCCGACGTCCCACCATCGGAACTCGAGGACCACTTCAAAGCCTTGAAACAAAATTAAATGAAATACAATTTTTTCCTTAATAAATGAAATCTTAAAGAAAGCTTCTTGGCATAAACCCCCGTTGAAGATTACAATCAGCTCTACCTCTACCTTAAACTAATTAGAGTGCAGGAGGGGGGACTCTCGCTGGGGGATAAATATGATTTGGGGTGGCATTAGGTCTAACAGGAAGATTGTGTAGAGAAATGGGAGTGGAGGGGCCTTGTTTTTTATAAAATATCCAAGTCCTTGAATGAACTCAGGTTTCAAAGAGATAACGTACCCAACATATGGTTTACAGATTGGTTTGTTACAGATTTTGAGCAGAACCGTAACGAAATTTGATAAATTTTCCTTAACTCGAGGGTTGCAGGTGCCATACGACCACAAAATCCACCTTTCGAGAGCTAAAGAGGTTACAAATTTCACCATCGCAAAAGAGAAATCACAAAAATGGAGTACAGCAGTGCCAGGCTGCTTCGATGCTTGCATGTTTGTTCGTGTTTCACCTCGAGAGCATTGAGAGGCACTTGTCTTATCTCTTGATCTTCGTTTCATGCGAGCGCATGCATTGCCCACTCTCCTTTATTACTTCCATTCGATTGCGCTCTCTCTCTCTCTCTCTCGCGACTCTTAGCAACAAAAATAATGCGGATGGCACGCTCTCCCGCTCTCAGGCCACCCAAGGAACACTTGAGTGAAGCGAAAGAAATACAAAAGCGGGACTTTACTTTGGCTGCGAGTATTCTTTGTCTTTATTTTGGTTTTTATTTACTCAGGGCTATACTTTGTGATGATTGAATCGACAACTGTTAAATACCCTATAGTCGCCCCTGTCTCTTGCACAATTATGTTAATTCCCACAGTGGAGAGGCGAACTTTTCCAGTGCATATTTCGAGTGGCGCGAAATTGTTTGTGGCAACATGTGTCCACCTGATTTGTGTCTATTAACTTTCCTGCTCACTTTTGCATATTTTTAACGCGGCTCTGGGAAAAAGTTTCCGCAGCTAAGACAGAAAGCAACAACAAAATTAAAAAAAGCAACTTTGAAGCGCCAGAAAATTTGCTAAAGCGTTAGAAAATGTACACCGTGGTACACCCTGTGTCAAAAAAAGAAGAGGAAAAACTTGGCTAAAGCGTAAATAAACCAAATATAAACTTTGGCTGTTGTGTAGATGCTGCTGCCAGACAAACTTCCTCTTAACTTGGCTCAAAGGCGCGGTCTATCTCCGCCTCTCTCTCTCTCTCTGTCTTTTCCACAGAGTTTGCTTAGTAGCCGGGGACATGGCCGAAACATGGGGGCACTTTCTCTAGTCTCCGTTCTCCATTCTCGGCTCTCAATTTCCCTTGGCTGCTGCTGTTGTTGCTTTGGTTTTCCTTTTTTTTTTGTTGGTGTGAATAATGTTGCTGTTATTTATGCCTCAATGGGCCATGCCACGCCCCTATCCCTGACTTTGGTGGTGGCGTAGAAGAAATTGCCACGCCCAAGTTTCGGGCACTTTCACTTGATGGTCCTCCCGTTCCCTTCCGTTCCGGGCAACCTTTCCCCCCACCCCTTTCCAACCAACCCCCGAAAAAAAGATGTGGAGCTGCTTTTTATTAAAAGTTTCGTTCTTGGCAGCCAACAACAATGGGCACATTTTTTAAAGTGTTTTTTATTGTCGCGTTAACCGACCGCAACGACTTAGGGGCCCTGGATGGGGGCCTGGGTATGAGGACGGGGCCGGGGCCGGGGCCGGGACGGGGGCCGTGCCTGTGGTTGGGCTCCCAACTTTTCCGTAAGTGTAAATTATTGTTAAGGTCAGAAAGTTGTACGCAAAGTTTGCGCCGTAGTTTCCTGCATAGTTCGTGGCGATAACTTCGGCTTAATACCTTTAACTAAGTCCCCGACTAAGGGTCTGGCCCGCCTCTCAGCTTTGGACCACATTTAACTTAATTAACACAGCCCCCAACACAGTCCCCAACGCAGAAGAAAGTGTTCATAAGAATGCCGCACTAACTTTCAATTAACGCCGGAATATAGACCCGTACGTCCACCCCGGGACAACTTAACCGTAGGTTAACCCCGGACTCTACCCGTTAAATGCGTGCAATAAACTCTTCCTATTGTTGTTGTACTTTAAATATAAATTTATGTGGCATTTCTCTGCACCAAATGAAGGGACTCGCAAAAAATGGGCAAAAACGGAAAGTGTTACCCATTTTCAGTGCAGTCCTTGGCAGTCCTTCCTTCCGGAGTTACTCTTGGCAGCCCTTTTTCCCTAGTTTCAGTGCCCTGTCCCTTTCCCTTTCAGTTGACCTTTGAAATATGTCGGCGCTCGCTGTTTCCGCAGCAGTAAAGTCGCCAATTAAGTATCCAAAAGCTGACACCAAGAACCCCCCAGTGTCCAAAAAGCGACCAGAGATGAGAAATAAACGTAAGGACTCTTTATTTCCACTCTTTAAGGTCATTAGAAGGGGGTTCTATTGTTCATTTGCCATCTTGTTGGGTAATTTCCTTGAGATTTATGAAAAATACAAGAAAGTTCGACAACACTATACTTTTTTTGTTGTTGTGTAAACTGTACTTTTTATCTTTGAACTTTGTTCTCGCACCCCAAGAGGAGAAAAACACTGCCAACTGTACTTAATAGTTGGCAAAGATGGGAGGTGGGGGGACCCACTTGATTTGTTGCCGACAATTGAATGCTTTTAAGAGTCTCCCCCCTACACACACACACGCACATAAAGGGAACGAAAGCCGCCTCAAAGAACTAATGCCTTTATGGGGGGGAGATCCCCGCTTGGAGGCCATGGGCACAAAGTCATCAAATTTTAATGCCACTCATAATTTTTTCATGCAACCAATGCGCAAAGGTTACAAAGCCTTCCCCCCAGGGGCATAAATGTCAAATCAGCAAATATGAAGGTACAGTTCCGACAAAAGGGCCACAGCCAGAGACGGAACTTAAAATTGCTTTCGAAGGCTTTCGATGAAGGTGAATGTCCCTGTCAAAGGATTCAGATATTGGAGATGCTGTGATTTAGAGCCAAGGGGGGACACAAATCGCAGACAAAATGGGATTCATAAAAGCACTCGTTCGATTCGGAGGATCACTGGATCTCTAAATGAGAAATTTAGTGAATTGTGAATCACCCAAGGCTATGAGTCTCTGTCAATCCACTCGAGAGCAATCAGAAGGGAACATAAATGATACCCTTTATCAATTGAATCCCCAATCCGAGTCATGCGAATCGAATTAGTGATGACACCTGGCACGTGGACACAATCACAGGATCGCAATCACGGGATGCCGACATCACTGTGATATGTGGAACCACTTACATCACACAAAATCCACAGCATCATATGCCTTTTTCAGCCATCCTTTACTCCTTCCACCTTTGGTGCCCTTTCTTTTCCCTTTTCCCTTTTTCTTTTGCCATTTTCCTTACAGCTTTTTCCTTATTTGTGGAAAACTTTCGAGTGCGGAAGTTCCTCAAGGGCTGTATACACACACAGAACAAAAAAACAACAATACCCGTACTCAAAAGAGGCCCTAAAAAGGGTTGCTCTTATTGTTATCGATGGAAGGATATGTGCGTGAGTGTGTGTGTGTTGGTGTGGGGTCCATCATTGAATTATGTGCACAGCAAACAAACAAATAAAAAGGAGAATTGATTGTTGCATTGCATACTTCAGGAGGGCGCTGCCACAATTGGAGATCATAAAAGTGAATGTTGCCCGCCGCACAGCCACTGCCACTGTGATAGGTATATAAATATCAGCTGCCCCTTACCCTTCCCGCCACTCTGCCACTCTGCCACACTTCCACTGGGCGTAGTTGAGCGTGAAACGTAGAATTTATTATGTTATCGCTTCAGCGATTTACTTTATCGATTTCACAATCAGTCGGTGAAAGAGGGTCCCACCAACTTTGAGGCTCCCCAGAGATAATTCGCAGGACTCTCAACCCCCGGCCCTGATCCTTGGTTTGTTTGCCTCGTCATTTGGCTGCCGAGGAGGGGAGAGGGGCGACGGGCGACGGGCGAGGCCATGTGGCAAATATTGTTATTTGCTTTCAAAATTTAAGGCTCTCTCTGGGTTGACTTTGATTCCGCCAGGCTTTGGTAGAGCTTTGCCTCTGCCAGCCAGAATTCTGAATTTTTAATGAGCCTGTCTAATGGATAAGCCGCCTTTCTCTTTGACTCTTTGATGTGGGTCCCCGAAAAGGGGTTCCCCATATATACTTACTCATATATTGATAGAGTTTCTAATCATTTTATGCGCAGACTTTTCAACAACTTTCCGCCCTTCGGTTTCCCCTCCCCGCCCCACTTTGCAGGTGAAAGACTGACCGAAGGGAGCTTTATTTATAACTTTGTTTGGAGGGTGCCAGCCAGCCCTTGCCCTAGCCCTAGCCCCAGTCATAGTCCTGTCACTGAATTGATAATAATTGGATTAGCGCATCGCTTTCCACGCGGCCAGACCCGCCGGCCGAAAGGCTTACGCCCCGTTGGCCACGCACCGAGGCAGCCATGTGTGTGCCTGGGGGATGTTTGGCGAAATCTCCCTCTATGCGGGTTGTGCCAAATATTTCGCAAAATTGTTCACCTCTGGCTAAATTTTTCTATATTTTTTGCAGTCTGGAGGAGGAGTGCCAGGAGTGGCAGGAGTGGCAGGAGTGGTGGGAGGTGGCTGATGCGCTCCAGCAATTTTACAGCGACCCAAATCGACTTGCCGACTTAATTTCCACATTCCGCTGCCATTTTCAAAGTTTATGGAGTACACGCCATCTCTATCCCCCCCGCCCCTCTCTTTCGCGTTGTCGCCAACTTTCGCAGGGGAAAAACCCCCTTTCTTTCGGGCTGACATTTTGCCATTTGCCATCTGTCAGCGTTGCCAAATAGAATTATGTCGTCTAATTGAATTTGACTTCGACTTGACATGGTTTAGAGTGTGCACACTATTGCCGGTTCCCCCTGGGGGCCGCAAGAATAATCCAATTTTAGTTGGCTTTTTTTTGGTGGAGGATGCGCGCTTACCCACCGACCAAAACCATTGATTGCTGACTGGCTTTTGGTTGGTGCTACATTAAAAGTTTCAATAAAAAGTTTAAATGTGCAATAATTAAACTGATTTCCGAGGGATTTACCAAGGTTCCACAAGAGCAGCTGTGCATTTAGCACTTAGATTCCACTACATTCGTCGCATATTGTCCACAATGCTAGCTGTTCCCTTTGCACTTAGATTCCACTGAACACATCACCTATGTTCCACAATGCTAGCTGTTCTCTTCGCCCTTCGGTTCCACTAAACTCTTCGGCTTTGTTCCACAATGCTAGCTGTTCGCTTTGCCCATAGATTCCACTAATTTCTTCCCATGTGTTCCACAATGATAGCTGTTCCCATTGCACTTTGGTTCCACTAAACTCTTCGGCTTTGTTCCAGAATGCTAGCTGTTCCCTTTGCCCTTAGATTCCACTGAACACATCACCTATGTTCCACAATGCTAGCTGTTCCCTTTGCCCTTAGATTCCACTGAAAACATCACCTATGTTCCACTATGCTAGCTGTTCTCTTCGCCCTTCGGTTCCACCAAACTCTTCGGCTTTGTTCCACAATGCAAGCTTTTCCTTTGCCCATAGATTCCACTAATTTCTTCCCATATGTTCCACAATGCCACTTAGATTCCATCAAATCCTTCAGCTATGTTCCACAACGCCAGCTCTGCTGCCAGCCTTTGTTTTCCCTCTTTTTTCCATATTTTTATATCTGGCTTTTCATCCATCGAATATTTATTATGCATATTTTTCAAGAACTTTTTTTGCAGGCCGCAAATTGAAAGTAAATCAATTTTTGTTGGCTCTTTTTTTGGACAGTCCATCACACGCTGAGAGGCGCACTGCGACTGCCCTTTAAAATGTCATTTATCTTGCGTCGGCGTTTCCATAATGATCTTTCGTTCACTTTTTGATTGATTTTGCGGTCACCAGCACCAGATACAGTCTCGTTCTCCCCCCGCCTCCACCGCATCCATGCACAGCCGTGCAATAATAATGAGTATTTTCTGGTTTACGGGTTCTCGGTTTCGGCAAAAATACACCACAGAATAGCAGCAGAAGAGCGTATAATTCCGTACGCCGTTTTGCAATTGAATTTGCCTGTAAGCCCCCAATTGCCGCAGCCGCAGACAGAGACAGAGGCAGAGGCAGAGTCGGAGTCGGAGTCCCTTTGCGGTGCACAATTATTGTATATTTTTGGGGGCTGCTGCTGCTGCTGCTGTTGCTATCTGAAATGAGCATGAAAATCTATTGGAACGTAACGAATTACGTATCGAACGTGCCTAACTGTTAATGTGGTTATAATACGCCATCGGATTATCATTGATTATATACATATATATGTGTATATGAGGGTGGTATGTGTGTATGTGTGCACGCCCTCTGGGCATACAGAAATAACTGTTTGTGGGCGTCGAGCCAGACAGACAAACACCACAAGCCCCACTGCCACCCACTTCCACTCCCCCCCCCCCCCTCTATTGCTGTCTCTGTCTCTGTTTTTCCCTGTGCTGCCATAAAAGTTTGTCGAGTGTATAGACATAATTTCAATTTTCATTTCGTATTAATGTCTCTCCTATAACTGTGTTGTTCCACTGTCTGTGTGTCTGTGTGTATCTGTGTGTATCTGTATCTGTGTGTGTCTGCTTTTGGGGAGTGCAATCCGCCACAAATTGCCGCAGCGTTGTCTAGGAAATGGATCAGAACTTTCCGGTGAGTGGGCGGTGGAACGTGTGCGAGAGGTGTGGGGGTGTGGGGCGGATGCCTACCCTCCCCTCTGGTTATATATGACTACAAAATGCGGTATTGGCAAAATCCCAGGAGCGCGATTTAGTTGATAGCACCGAGAAAATGGTGCCAGGAAAAACTAGTTACCGGTCTGTTAGCGGATGGCGGGGAAAACCCCTTTTAGTTTTCACTACTTTTTTGATAAATGGAAATTGTTTGCTTATGTGAAAGCCAGAGGAGAAACCACTTTAAAATAATGAAAAACCTACAAAATGTTCATCAAGAGAAACATTTGTGTGCCGAAATATGACAAAGCAAATCAAAATAGCAACAAAAAGGGTTTATTAAATTAGAGAAATACTTTTAATTGAATTAAATTATTATTTTCCATGAAATACATTTGTCAAAGGAAAGCTGTGCTAAATATTCATATTTTTCCAACGACTAAATGCTCCTGAAACAGATTTCATTTAAAAGATAATTAGAACAAAGTCCACATGAAATTAATCAAAAAAATAATAAAAAGAGCCACATCGCTCCCCCAGAAAAGCAACCACTTCGTATTGGAATTCGGTAATTACACAAAACTCGCACCGCCAAATGGTTTTTAATTAAAAATAAATACAAGAAAAAAAAATCCGAGCCCAACTTCTGAAGGATGCTGTGTGGTTGCGGTGGATTAGGGTCCCGGAGCTGTGAAAGAGCCGCACAATTTACATTTCAAATCAAAGTCCAACGGAAAAGTGTATGGAAAATGCAAAAGGCAGGCAAAATCTGAGAGCAAAACGGAGCCGGCGATGACAACAGGCCATTAAGTAAACCAATCAAAGTGGAAGGCTCTCCCGCCACGTCGCTGGCCGCAAAAAGAATTTAATAATAACGGGCCAAGAAAACGATGCGGCGGTAGGTGGATGGCCCGAAGAGTAGGCCATAAAATTCTTTTGGCCAGGGCTAAAATGCAAAACACAGAACAGATTGAGCTGGCCCGCTGTGCCGGGGTCCTGTCTGGGTCTGGCTAGCGCCTCTCTCCGTTTCCGGCTCTCCGGCTCTGAGGTCCAGCTACCGTTTCCGGATTCGCCGTTGCGTGCTTAATTAAATGATCATCATTTGCGCGCAATCAACGCACAAATAAATTTCCATTCTCCTTTGCCAGTGCCTCCTGCCTCCTGCCTCCTGGGTCCTGCCTCCTGCCTCCTGCTTCTGGCCTGTCCCCATCTTTGGTCCTCACCCAAGGCGTTGGTTAGTTCTGTGTTTTGTGTGTTTGTGTTTGCCTGGTTTCCGCTTGAAATTATACCACAGCTCCTGCTTCTGCTCCTGCTCCTTCTCCTGCTTCGCTTTGGTCCTTTGCCTTTGCCAGTCCCGTTGTTGTCTTAATTAATTCCTAATTTTCTTCTTTGGCTTTGACTCCTTTTTTTTCTTGCGTATTTAATTGAAAATTTTCTTCAAAGAAAATTCCCCTGGCCTGCGCCGTATTCATGACCATTCAACGGTGCTATCTTGTTTATGTGAAGTTCTGTGGCATGGGGCATGGGGCATGGGCGATGGGGCAGCCAGCTGTTGGCCATTTTGACGGGTTTTATTCATTTGCATATTGCTCGGGACCATTTCTTTCATCGTCTCCACTTTGTTATGGCTTTGTTTATTGGAGGAGGCCCCGCCCCTGCAATTCATTGTGTGTGGGGGGAGGGGTGGGGTGCCCATTTTATTGGCGCCTTGCCAATTGTTGGGCATAAATTTGATTACTTTTCGGGCCAAGATTACGGCGATTCTCGCCGAGGCCCACGGGCTGTCAATTAGCCGTGAATTCGTGTGCCAGAGCGAAAGCTAATTAAATTTCGAGCAGAACAGCAGCTGGTGCTCCCTTCCTCCCCCCACACACACACACACACTCACACACAGACAAACAGTTCAATTACAATTACGATTGCAGAATGCAGATACAAAATGGAAACACCCTGCCCAGAGAATCGATCTTATGGTTTCGGTAAATTATGATAATCAGCTGAAGAGCGATTTCCCAGGCCTGCCAGCCATCGAATAATTGCATTTTCCATTAGCTCCAACGCTGCATTCATGCAAGTCGTGCAGCGGTCAGGGGGGGGGGGGGGGGGGGGGGGGGGGTGTGGAGGAGCCCAGTAGCCGGTCATGCAATTAACCCACTTTCGGGCAAATGAGTTTTACATGTACCAAGCACTCGGAAATACGTGTATGCCACGTGCAACACTTGTAGCACTCCACCAGAGTTTCGTGGGAGGCAGACCCGCGGTCGATTGATGGAAGAAGAGTAGAAGATGGAATTATGGGAGGTAGAGGCTTCTGTGGGGTGACCCTTTCAGAGATTTGTGCCACTTATTCTGCTATTATTCCACAGCCTTTTAGTGCCTGAAAACCCCATGAAAGTCTATGGCCCAGGCCTCCGTTAGCTGCTGTTGTCGAAACTTTCATTATCTATCAACAGGGACCCCAAAGAAAGTCCTTTGTTTTGAAATCTGAATCCCAATGAATCCGCCCAAATGTCTAGCCATAAAAATTAAACAAAAATCCGACAAAAACTGAAAGTTTGAAAAGTGAAACCCCAGAAACATTTCCAAAGCTAATTTCGGGGGTCCCTTTTTTTGGGTGGGGGGAGGTATCTGCCTAACACGCTTTATTTAACACTCGTTTGCCCGAGTGGGGCAGACGACAACACATAGAAGGCCCAAAAGTGGCAGAAACAAAAACAACAAAATTTATAAAAAGAACTGAGAAAAGCGGCGACACTGTAGAGAGAAGGAGGAGGCGGCGGAGGAGGAGCACTGAGCAGAGCAAAACAAGTCATAAAGATAAAGGAAATTTATGGAAGGCGGCAAGAAGAGAGGGAAAACAACGCCTGGGAGAAGGGAGGAGGGAGGAGGAGGTGGAGGAAGCCGGCCTCATCAGTGGGATTGTTGGGAAATTAGGTTAACGATTTTTCACTGCCACTGCACCAAAAACAGCAAAAACATCGAGAGAGGGAGAGAGCGAGAGAGCTGGAGAGCGAGAATATGTTTTCAACGGCCGGGGACTATCTTTTGTTCTTGGGACTTGAGTTTTCCGCAATTTACGGTTTAAAGTTATGGCCCCATTCCGAAAAACCCCCACCGTCCCAGTAACACCCACTGCTGTGCAAATGTCGCCTTTATCGCTAAGCGATGCCTAAGTGAGGCTTCAATTCGGATGTGTCCCCGTCCCCGTCCCCATACCCGTCCCCGTTCCCTTGATCTCCCTAACCGCCCACACACATTAGCCGGAAACGACATCGATATCCCAAGCCTCAGCCTCCGCCTCAGCTTTAGCCTGTTTCCCTTTTTGTTGGGGTTAATGGTCCTGCCCCTGCCCCTGCCCCATGGATATCCCTTTGTTGTCGCTTTCCATTTCGGTTTAAAGGCTGCCCAAGTCCACAGTTTGCGGTTACTTAAGAAGTTACCCCAGGAGTCCTTTTGCTCCAGCCAGCCACAGTAAACAGCAAAATTAACAATCCTTGCCATAAATTCCTCTTTTGGAAGTAAACAGAGGGATACCCTCTGAAGCCTCCTTGCAGCCGTATGATAGACTTTTTTGACATATTTAACGGACGGACAAATGGACTTCAGGAACAGGTTTCAATCTGGATCCGTGGCAATGCGCAAACCGTTCAATGGTTCTGGTTGTGCCTCAATTTGAGGTTCTTGCTCTTTTGCCGATGCGCAACACAAGCCATTTGACTCATGTTTGAACCAATGTGGACATTCGTTGTTCCATAGCATCAATCAGCACTTTCGGATGAGCGGGATATTCAATATTTGGCTCTTACTGGAATACCAGACGAAGAAACGAAGCAGTTGTCTGCCTTGTCTGCCATTTTCTCTGGAACTATCCCAATTACGCACCGGCGCGATTTTCCCGTTCCAAGTGTCGGTGTGTACATATTTCATTCAACTTGTGCCTGCATTGATTGCGACTTGCTCACATACACATTTTCATTATCCTGTTGGATTCGTTCGTCTGTTTGCTCTGGGTTATTAGTTCGCATTTTTTCTTGTTTTATTCGTTCGAAGGCCCAATGGCCAACGGCTAAACACTCATAAATTGACCAAATTGCTGTTCTTACTGATTAAAAAACCTTTTACAGTCACAAAACCCGTAACACGGACATAAAAATGGATCAAATCAAAGTATACTTGATTGTGTTAACATTTTTTATGGGATATTTGGGGATTGTTCATACAAAAAGATGTAGTCGAAAGGTAGAAAGATGACAGAGTTGTGGCGGAGGAGGAGTTGTGAATCGAGATTTGTATAAATGTGATAGCTCGGGGAGTACTTTCTGATATCTGAGATATCTCAGATATCTATCAAGCGGGTGCCTACTCGTATACGCATACCTGCAACACTTTGTTGCAAGCATCTGTGTGCCCCAAACATTATTTTAGGGCATAATTTTAATAAAATTGATATCGAAATCAATATCATGGCTTCTTTTTCTGGTTTTGTTGTGGAAAAACATGATATTAATTAAAGTTAATTGCCGCAACATATTTGCTTTTGGTTTGCTTTCGGGCTTCCCAAATTTTGTTCGTTTTTCCAGTGAGAGAATTCCTGTGTGTTTTCCCTGACGTTTGCCTGTTGGCGTGATTCCATTTTAAGGTTGTTACGAAAATAATTCTACAATCTGCAAACAAAATAAAACGAAATCAAGCAGAAATGAAAGACAGAGAGGGGCTGGGGCTGTGGCTGGAGCTGGGGCTGATTCTGGGGCATTGTGACCTACTTGTGTGTGTGTACGAGAGGTGTGCGAGGTATGCCCATATGCATTGTGTGTCTGAAGGCTTAGATAAACCTTCTCCGGTATAGTGGCCTGCCTGGATGCCTTCCTGCCTCCTGCCTCCTGCCTTCCTGCCTGCCTGCCTCCTGCCTCCTGCCTGACTGATGAAGTGTGGTTTAAGGCCTGACTTTATTTGCCGAATTGTGTTTGGTTGTCGGTGTTGTGTGCTCTCCCCAATAGCCTGCAGCAAATAAGCTCCAGATTGTATAAGTAATATTTATATAAACAACAATTCCATGGCTATTTCTCTAGAACCCAAAGAACTCATCTGGATTGCACTTTTGGTATATGATTTCTGTTTAATTTTGTATTCCTTTAACGATGTTTCAGCTATTTCATCATTATTTTCGATTCATTTACAAACAAATTAAATGATTTTTGGGGTCTTGGGACTGTAGATCGACTGGAAGAGCTACTCTTTCTCTGATATTAGAGCATTCAGCACTCGACTTTCAAGTGAACCCAACGGTAATTTGCCTTCCCTTTTTTATATGGTTTTTCCCAGCCATATTGTTGATGGTATTTCTGTTTTGGCTTTTTACGTTTATTGGAAATTGAATTTCGGTGGTCGAACGGATGCTCTGCAGCTTGCGGCGCCTGCCCTGCAACCTGCCGCTTGCCGCCTGCCGCTTGCCGCCTGCCGCTTGCCCCACGCTGTTGCTCTGCTCCCCTGTTGTGCTGTGTGGCTCTCGCTTTGTATTTATGTGTGTATTTATTTCTAGTTTTGTTGTTATTGTCGCAACCCTGCTTTACACTGATGGAGCGCCCTGCCAGGACCTCAGGCCAGGCATTTGGCTTGGAAAATAGTTGCGAAAAGTATGGCAACTATTCCTATTTGCCAGCTTAGCTCGGCTGTGAATGCTGCTCCGTTTAAAAAAAAAAAACCCAGTAGTGGTAGTGGGTATTCCCTTCGTGGAGGGGAGTACTCCATCCGCATCCTCCCACCAGCACCCGAACAGCTCTTTAGAATGCCTTTTGGCTGCATTCCGTTGGCCCTGCTATCCAAGGAGTCAATAAAATATTGCAACATATATTGTATTCACATGAACATACACTGGGAGAAAAAGCCCAGGAATTTCCAGGTAGTTTTTCAAATGAACCCAATCCCAATCCTGAAATGGAACAAAATGGCAGCCAGTTTCATTTTCTCCGTGTATGGTGCACGGTATTTACTCAAGTAGGAATACAACCTGTACTGGGAATTGCCTGCTGGCTGCTCTGATGGAGGATGGACGATGGACGAATGAACTGGCAATTCCCTACGAAACGTTTGCAATTTTAATGCCATTTTGTGTGCGAAGAAATCTTTAATTAAAATGCCATCAAAAAATCAACAAATACTTGCATCGAAGAAAAATATTTCATGAATATATATTTTAATAACAGAAAATATGGAAAATATTCCCAAAAGTCAAAGCAGGAGCCGGACAGAGGGACAGTGGGACAGAGGGGGGTGGGGCGGAGGCAGGAGGAGGTTCTCTGTCTCTGGGGCGTAACGTGTAAACAAAACTTTTTGAGCTTTCATGAGATAAGCGGCTCCACAATCTGCTCATGTGTGAGTGTACGTGTGTTCTCTCTCTGTGTGTGTGTGTGTGTGTGTATTTGTACTGACAGTTTACATGGCAGCAAAGTTTCAAGAGTTTAGCCAACAAAACTGCCAAAGGAATTACATAAACACTGCGGAGAAAGACGAGGAGGCTCCTCCTTTCGCCCCAAGAAAAAAAGGCGGAAAAGCAGATGAAAAGCAGCGAGAACAGCGCAAAAACTTCAGGTAAAATGTTGTTCGCAACTTTGATTAAAAATTCCACTAATAAACAAAGAGAGCAAACAGTTTCCCTACCCCACCACCCAAGCACTAGTTTTCACTGTTTTTCCCTGTTTTCATAGCTGTTGTCTTCTCTTTAGGGATGGCTGTTGATTACACTTCCCAATGAAATTTCCACATTTAAAATACAGTTGGAAATCGCCACAATAAAATGGATAATTGGTTAAATGGAGCTGTGATTGGTCCGATGATCTGGTCTTCGAAAGATTTCAGAATGCGGTGATCGCTTCATTGATTCTCCAAGCAAACGATCTTTCCAGATCCTGTTCCATCCCTAACAGAACTCAAATTCCCATCGTCATCACCGTACCCTTTGAGGCAGGTATCCAGCGTTTACCTTTACAAAAAAGAGTGTGTCCTTTTTGTATAATTTGCAGTCACTGTTTGCACTACCCTTGTGTGTGCGTACGCCATTTTGTTGTGAGGAGTTGCTGATCCTTCCGCACCGCGAAAATGCCCAGATACTGTAGCCATTTTGCAAATTTCATGTGCATTATATTTGCAAATCGTTGTGTTGTTTATTTATGCGCGGCAATGCACAGAGCACACACCCAAACGCACCCGCAGGCCGCGAGGACACCCAAATCCAAGCGCACACAGGAGGGGGGGGGGGAGAGGGCTGTGGCAGTGCATAATTCACGAGTATTTTGTTGAACTTTGCACTTTAATTGGAATTGCATTTTAAGCTGAAACAATACACAGATTGTGTCGATACGAGATACGGGATGCAGGATACAGGATAGGGGATAGGGGATACGGTGTATGTGGCATTTATTAATTAAACAAAATGCTAATTTAACTTTGCCCAGCACTAAGCGTGCCACATATCCGTAGCCGCCACTGCCACAGCTTCCCGTTCCCATGCCCCTGCCCCTGCCCATCCATCCAGCATTCTAATTGCATATTTAATGGCAAAGCTTGGCATTTGACTTATTGATTCGGTCCGGCGGTAGGTTTTCCACGTTTTCCCATTGTTGTTCTCCTGCTGGCCCGTTCCACAGGGATAATTAATTTCCAATTTATCGAAATAGTGCAGCCAATGGGGTTCCATTGTTTACGTGGGGGGGGGGGGGGTCTGCCCATAATGCCATAGACATCGAGGAGGTTTATCACTCCTGAGGATATTCCTTTGTATCTTTGTATCCACTGAGTGTTCCTTTTGGGCTCCATCACACCTGGCAGCAGCATTATCCAAATGAAAAAGATATGGCTTCGTCCTTGTTTGCCCAGGTTTCTCCCCCTGGCCTCTTTTATTTGTTTTGCGATTCTCTTCAATTATTTTAATGCAACAAATATGTTGACGTTGTCACAGCAACAGCAAAATTACCACTCAAAAGTGTCTCTGGATCTGTATCTGTGTGTGTGTGCCACATTTCAGTGTGTGTTTTTATGAGGCTTACTCTCCTTTTCCCTCAGTCGCTTTACGAGCAGGCCGAAGACGACTGTGGGACAACAGGAACTGTGTCAGCGTGGGGCATGAGGCATGAGGCATGAGTGACTCGTGAAATGTGACAGTGAAGGCAGTGTGTCGTGTCGTGTCGCTGACTTGCCGCAAGAAATCAATCAAAAATTGTTGGCAAGTAAAGGGGAGAATATAACAAAAGGCGCTCCTCATGCGATGCTCATCAATTCGTGTGTGTGTGTGTGTGTGTGTGTCATTGGAGCATGTCCTTGCCTGCCTCGTGACTGGCGGAGGCGGAGCATGTGGTGTGTGCTCTGCTGAGGGTAATGTCTGCCTTTTGTGTTTGCTTAGTGCACTGCCAACAAACGACAATGCGTTCCACAGTTCACAATCGTTGGGCTCATCGCCGTCCTTGTCCCGCACTGACATCCTGTGTGCCTGTGTGCCACTCCTCAGTGACTGACACACTTTTCATGCCACAATAAGCCATTATAATGAATCTAGTCAGCTGTAAGCCAAAAAGAGAGCACACATAATGGCCCAAAAAGGATGCGGTCCACAAGGAAAAAGCACATTTCCTCCAGAGCGGTTTTTAAGGGGATCACAACAAGACTTTGGAATGCCCCAAAGCTAAGCAGAGATCATGCCATCCAGCAGTAAAGGCAGTCCTGTAATGATATTCTAGATATAAAGAAGCAAATTCTCCTGCTGTTAATTAGGACACACATCGTACACTGGGCTTAAGGAACAGTAAGTTTTGTACTACAAATTAGCAGGAGCCATGCCATTGATTAGAGCAGAGCCCAGAGATGCCTGCACCTGGCAGACCGCAGACATTCCAAATAATTGGCATAGACATTGTCTTCGGAGAGGCATAAGTCATAAAGGACATGTGGTGCCAGACAAATGACAGATGGAGCCAGGACTCGGGACCCGGGACCCAGACAAATGAATAGCAGACCATCGGAGTGGCCAGGACTAAGGCTAACTGGGCTAAGCAACCCTCATTTGTCACTGGAGTTTATGGACTGTTGTTGCTGCTGTTGCCCGGACGACGGCATCTCCTTGTTAGCTTGTTATGTTTTTGGTCAATTTCGTTTGTAATCCCCTTGAGCCTCTCACACACACACACACACACAAACAGCCCATTCCGAAGGCGTCGAAGAGCCAGAGGACGGCTTGGAGGAGATGTGACAAGTCCTGTTTGTTTGCCTACATAATTGGCCGGCTGATGGCCCCCGCCTAATCCCGACATATAGCTGCACGCTGCATTAATTAGCACCGATAAGGAGGAGCCGCCTTAAGGACCCCGGGACTTGCACAAGTTTCTGAGGCAAACACGAAAAATCCTTCAAAGCCATTAGACTTATCAAAAGACAGAGAGGGAACTCCTTACGAGTGTGGCAATTTGGGGGCAGGGATTTCTGCTTTTGGGAGGGTTGCGGTGCGGTGCACGTATCCTCTGTGGGGGAGCAGGAAGCAGAATGCAGGAGGATGCACCCACGTACTCACTGTTAATTCTACTCAGGCTTCCACTGCTGCAGCTCCTTCGATGGATGCTGCCGCCACATCACACGCTGACATTTTATCAAGAGCTGTGGCTGCAGTCGTGACTGCGAGCAGCCCCACTGGTAAATGTGACAGAAATTACTATTAACAGGCAGTCGCAGTCGCAGTCGCATTCGCTCATTTCTCCAACTTTAAGCGAATGAAATATTCATTCGGCATATGTGGCGTATGCGTAATGTAGTCGTCTGCCTTGTGTGTGTGTGTGTGTGTGCCCTAAGACACGTCTCTTGACATATGACAATGTCAAAGATTTGGTATGCCACTCTGTGCCACACCCGCTCCTTGCCGCCCAAATTTCGTGCTTTAAAACTGAGATATACATATATATTATGCATACGCCCTGTGGACTGAAATTAGTTGGAATGCAAATATTTATCTATCACGAAATGATATTCAAATATGTACATTTTCCGTGCAAATGGAAAGTGATACGCCCACGCCAGGTGCTCCTCTCTCTCTCTCTCTCTCGCCATCTCTTTCCTTTATTTCTGGTCTTCTTTTTTTTTGTTGATTTTGCAATGTATTTAGACGCGTGTCTGTGTGGGCATTTCTGATTTTCTATTTATTTCCCCAACTGACAAGCCAATTAAATCTGACATACATAATTAATTGGGGCTTGCGTGAGGCGAAAGGCAAACAACAGACGGACGGACGGACGGACTGTTAGGGGGGGGGAAATGCATTTTTAATTAGTGGATGTATGTACACACTGGAAAAAGTGTTGATTGTGGAGTGGCATCGCCAGACAAGAGATGCACAATATTAATCATTTTAACTGGCCATCTCTCTCTCTCTCTCTCTCTATCTCTCTCCATCTCTCGATAATGAAATAGAAAATTCATCAAAGCACTGATGGAGTGACTAATACTCGTTTCAACATGAATAATATAATATTCTGGCAAAATTCCATCATTTTCGATGGCCATCTTGGGGGCAAATTAAACTTTGATGAATTTCACCTTTGCCTGCGTAAGTTTTCCGGTCTGGGATTTAACAGTAGCCCCGCACACACACATGGAAACAGCACAGGTGCTGACAGAACCCCCTCCCCCCAGTCTGGCGTGTGATAATCCTTGCTCCTGGGCTTCGCTTTGGCTTTCGTATACGGATTTAATCGGATACACAATACACACACACACACGAATACTCGCACGCGAGTGTTCCATCTTTTATTTTGTTGTATTTTTTTGTGCCGCGTAATACCGTGCGGCTATTAAAATCAAATTTATGGCCTATAATTAAATTTGTTCGTGGAAATCGCTGAAATTGCAGGAAATTGAGCAGCCAACCCAAAGGCGAAAACAATCGCCCAACAAGCAGGAACACAAGAGAATGGGAAATATTACTCGTTTTTCGCACAGGAAAAGCCTGACAACACACCACTCGGTGTGTCTGCTTGTCGTGGCGGGAGGAAGGAGGGGTGGAGGGGAAACTGTGTCAGCTGTGGCTCACATAAATTCTGTGAAATGTGTGTCATATTGGATGAATTTATACATTTATTAATACCTGAATGCACGCTCCCTCTCTCTCTGTATCTGTGAGCATATTTTACTGGCAATTAAAAGGCAATACGGCATCGTGGGGGCTGCTCTATGAGTCATGGCATTGGCAGCAGCAGCAGCAGCAGTTGGCCAGGTGCCAGATTGCACTTTTTAGATACATTTCGTAGATGTTTAAGGTGTGTTTTTTTCACGATTTTCAATCATGCTTTGGAACCCACACACACACACACACACACACAGAGAAACAGTGCAGGAGTGGACAGCCCATGGGGCGTATACGCAATGTCTTTTCATTCGAATGCTAAGGAAAATTTATGGCCCATACGTGTCCTGCATTCGCATTACGGCGGCATGGCTGCCGTTGGCCTTTAATGTGCATAATTAAGCATTAATTACACCCCCGGCGACCCCCCGACCACCACATCAAAAAGGTTGACCCCGAAAAGCAGGCAGAAAAATAAATGAAATGAATGAAGGGACGCGACACGCGGGATCTCTGCCTCTTTTACAGCCGGGAAGATCTGTGGCCGGCGGCCATTTAAGCCATTTAAGCAGCCACCACACGGTAATGGCTGACCGCCGCGGCGGTCGCCATATTGGACAGCCATTTGCACAATTTAAGCATTTAATTACGAATTTATTATGCCTATTTTGTGGGCATTCGGTAATTGATTGAACAGAAGCTCTCCAGAGCCTCCATAATTTCATTTTATCGATGTGTGTGCCACGAAAGTGAAAGTGGCCAAAAGGATAATGGATTTACCTTGAAATGCATTTTCAACTGGAAGATTAACTGTACATTTGTGCATGTATATCCTTCTCGTTGGATGATTTCTGAGGACACCCATAATCTGTTTCCCGGAGAAACTTCTGTGCAACGAATTCCATAAATTGATTAGAAAACTCTTGCACCCACATGGAGCACCAAAACTTTGGAAATCCTCTTAGCAGCCAATTGCTGGTGGCCCCAACTTTTTGGGCCCCATCCATTGCAGCTGATTGGAAGCAGCCTGGCTGGTTCCCTGCCCCGGGAGTACATGCCACAGAGAAAATGTCAATTACACAAAGTGCCGGGGCACAGGTACACAGGGTGAGCAGGCCGCGGGGCTGGGGGCTGGGGGCGGGAGCAGTGGGGAAAAAGTATGCCAAAGTATAAATAATATTTCATTTGACATAGTTTGCAGCACAAAATAAACACAAAAACATACTTCCCTGAATGCCATCGGCAAAAGTTGAAAGAGCAAAAATGTGCTTTGTATTTTTCATCATTCATTAGGACCCTCCATCCCCTCCTCATGTCATGCCATCCCCAGCCGCGTTCACGGCTTTCTCGGTGTCACGGACTTTGTCAAAAAAGTCTGCCGCTGTCGCCCACAAGAAATTGTAAATTTAAGGCCAACGCAAAAAGTAAAACAAAGAGGAAGGAAAAAAACTAATAAATAAGCGAAAAGCGAGAGAAAAGCGTAAAGGAAATATCTGAGAAATCAGAAAACAGAATGCAATGGCAAAAGAAACAAGACAAAGGGAAGGGCCAGGGAAAAGCACTGGCAAGGGGTGGATAGGCAGCGAAAGGAGACGAAGAAGCGGCGACAGCCGAAGCAAAGTGGCACAAGTGGCATGTTGCAATGTTAATTGAAGACAAATAAGAGGCGACGCGGCCCCCCAAAAAGAGAGCATGCAAACAAAAAACCGCAGCCGCAACATCAAAGGCAGCGCTGCAACCAAGCCGTGTGGCACTGTGGCAAGGATGGATGGCTGTGAGGGCGGGGCGGGTGACAGTCAGCAAAAACCGAAATGACTTTGAGGCCCAAAGCGAATTGGAGCGCAAGAGCATCAGCATAGAACATAGAGAGCTATATAGAGACATAAAAGGAAGGGAAAGGAGGGCGAGGAAAGCACGAAGGCAGAAGATAATGAAACAGTCTAGTGAAAATTTCACTTAAAGCCCACCCACCCCCCACCGCCACTCCATGAACTCAAATATCCTCGAATATATACAAGTTTTTAGCGTTTCCTTTTGTTTGCTCTTAAAAGTTCATTTAAATTTAATGGCTCGACCCCCAATTTTCGCCCATCCACAGGTCGCACACACAATGCCAACTATGCGCTCTACCACATCGGCCAGCCGGCGACGGGGGCTGTCAAACAATTCGCCGAGACGGGCAGGACGGACCTCCTGGACAGTAATGCCGGCGAGCAGCAGCAACAGCAAATGCAGCTTCAATCGCAGACAGGCAAATCCCCGCCAGGTGGATCCGCAGCCGCAGCCGCAGCAGCCACGGCCACGGCCACAGGCCCCCCAACGGCAGGGGCCGCCAGCGAGCGCAGCGTATTCGACGAGTTCAGCCTCCCGGCGATTCAGTTGGGGGCCGGACGCAGCGAGGCGAAGGTGTTTGTCGACAGCAATCACAGCCTGGTGTCGCTAATGACGCGCATTGTGCCCTCGCCGGACTGGTTCATAGGCGTCGATTCGTTTGAGGTGAGACCACTAAAAAAGAAATCACAATCAGATCAGATGACCCGCAGTTTCGACAGGCAACAGTGTCGATGCCCCTCCATGAGAAGGTCTAATAATTTATGGCACATTCTCTCTCTGTTTTTCCATTCCAGCTCTGTGTGGGCGGCTCCTGGATAGACACGGTGACCGTTGAACTGGATCCTCTTGATGCGGGCACCGACAATGGGTTCACCTTTACGGCACCCAACTGGCCGACAGCGCCACAGGGTGTCATTTACAGGATTACCTCCCGCTATCCGGGCCATCCGGCGGGCAGTTTCTATTATCCGAAGAGCAAGCGACTGCCGCCCATTGCCACGTTCCAGTTCATCAAGGTGAGTGCGCGATGAGAGCCAGTCCCAGGGCCAGTGCCAGTCCCAGTGCCAGTCGAAGTGCCATTTGCGTGGCTGTAAAAAAGGTTAAACAAGTTAATTAACAGCAAATTAGCAGTCAAAATGCCGCTACCCCTAATGACTTTTTCCAAAAAAACCAGACAAGGGAAATCGAAAACAAGAAAGGAAAAAAAAAATCAAAGTGCTAATGAGCCATTAGCATTACAATGGCGTCAAAAACATCCACACACACACACACGCACACCATCCGCCATGGCGGCATATTTAATGGCTGTGCGTGTGTCTGTGTGCGTGTGTGGATTGGCTGTACTCGTGTGCCAAGGGCTGCGTGTTAATGCGCTTTATAAATCAGTTCAGTCCGCAGCTGGGAAACCCGAGAAAACCCGCGCATGAAAACCAAATGAGCAGCAACAGGAAAAAAAAACCAAGAGCCGAAATAATGTTAATTACCTTATAATTACGCCACCATTTGCATGGGAATTGTAGAGGATGTAATTGCGTGGCATTCCAGGAATTCGTGACGGGAAGTGTGTGATTTGTACGCCTCTTATTTCGATATAATCAAATCGAAACAGTTTGAGAGTCACTCCTCACACAGTTATCGTTGAGTATAGCATACGTTGGGGAGCAGATGTCAGTTAGGCGAAAACCCTCTCGGAAAACGTTTCCAATATTCCTCAAAATCGTACGTACTCGTATCAGCCGGCTCCTAGTCCTGGCAGTAAACAAGATTCAAGACCGTCGAAAACTTTTGGAGGCCCTCGAAACCCATGATCGGCAGTGATTATTGTATGTTCAAGACTGGCATTGCCCCGTTTGGGAGGACGGGGCGAAGGCCGATAGAAGTTCTTCCAGACTTCTGGATGAGGGCCACAGGAGTACTCCCTGCCTCTCACTGATCGGCGAACACAGCACCGACCTCTGCGACGCGATCGCCAGAAGAACGGCAAGATTTCCCATTGGACCGTCGGGGGCATCCTTGAGTTTGCCCGCCAATGGCGGCTACGGTCTGCAATATCAGCAACACAGGGACAACATGGACCGCGGCTTTCGTCAACGATAAATGTGTAAATTCTAAATTTTGAATATACAAAAAAATTTCTTCAAATTTAACTGTCTGCAGATTTTGTAAAACCAAATTTGTGTTTGATGTTTGATGCAATGAAGTATCGAGTGTTGATCACTAGGCAAAAGGCAATGACAAGGATCGCACCAAGGTCGAGGGTCGGGTGGAACGACCTCCTTGGAGGTCCTTGTGGAGCATCAATGTTCTCTGAAGGTAGTTCATCGATTGATGGCCAGCACTGAGAAGTCCAGAAGTAATCTTTTTGTACATCTCCAGATTTTCCCATGCCTTCAGTTTGCCTGGATTCTGCTGGTGGTGTAAGATGCCGCGGTGGCAGGAACCTGTAGTCTTCACAGGGAATATTAAGCATACGCCCCCCGTGAAAGGTAGCCACCACTTTCTCGACTGAGAGGGGGCTGCTGTGGTACATCAGCCATGGCTAATGCTTGGACAAGAATCGGGATTGGTATTCCGGAGTTACTTACTTGAGACAGATTTATCTGTATTTCTGACAGCTTGGGCCACTAGAAACTATCTCTTTTGGGGCAGTTGGGAGCGTGGGGCGGCCATTGTTTTTTCAAGTGCTGCGATAAACATTCTTCTGCACTCCCTAATAAATGCCAATCCATTAGGCCCGCCTGCAAGGACCCTCAGGCACAGGCAACGGTCACATCGGCAGTAAAAGCGGCACACACAGGCATGAGGGTGGCAAGAGGCTGGTGGAGCAGTATTGCGAGGAATTCGACCATTGTAATTATATTGCTGGACATCCAAGACATTCAGAAAGTGGCGCACTTACAGCTACATACGATACAAAGCCCTGGTCCTGGTCGTGGTCGTGGTCCTGCTCCGGTCCTGGGTCGCTCATCAAAATGGCTTTTATGAGTGTGTGTGTGTGTGTGTGTGAAAGGCCGTAAAATGTGCGCCGCCTCCAGCTCCTGCCAGCCTGCCATCCTACCAGATGTTTCGACTACGTTTGCATAGTTTATTTCGGTTGGGGGGCGGTTGGTGGCGGGTGGGGGACAGTTATATAGAGCGGGGAATTGCTACGGGAACGTCAATGTGGGCGTGGCTGCAAAGAGCCTCCACTGTACGTGCGGTCATTATTCTTTATTTGTTGCTTTTGTTGCGTGGAATGGGGGAGTGGGGGGGGGGGGGGGTGCGGGTGGTTGGGCATGAAGCTCGTATTATTGTAACGCCCTTTTGACACTACTAATTTTAGTTTTATTTTGCTAGGCTTTTCCAGAGTGGGCGTGTGAAAGCTTCTATTTCCATTCGAGAGGGGTGGGTGGAAGGTGGGCTGTCTTTCAGCTTAATGTTGCTGTTTGTGATGGGGTTTTCCCACTACTTGACTGCTAGATCCATCTAAAAGGATTCACTTGTGCCAACTGGCAGTCCAGCGATCTAAGTGTCTTCCGAGCCACAACTGTTTCGCCAAAAGGACAGTCCTGGTTGGCATATGGCCCAAGGTGCTGAGTGTCAGTAGCCTTCCACCTCCGAGGCAACCGACTTCTGTCTGAACTTTGGTTTACGACCAACGAAATGGAAAGTTATACACATATGCGTCATTTTATGGCCAGGACATGTCCGGGGCTCAGTCCTTGGCTGGGATGTAATTATGTGTTGATTTGGTCTGCCTGCTGCCGGCTGCCTGCTGCCTGCTGGGGCTAGTGGCCGTTCCGGCATTAAATTCTTAAATTTGAATGCCGCAACTAAATTGCTGGAATATTTGTGTGTCATTTAGTGAATGCCGAAAGGCACGTAATCTCGGCAGCCAGGAATGCTGAGGGTTTCGTTTCCATTTCGCTGTCTCTTGGGTAATCCACAAGGAATTTCACAGTTTTTCTACTCTCCCTCTCCAGCTGCCCCTCTCCAGCTCCCCCTCTCCTGCTCCCCCTCCCTCTCTCACTGTCTGTCTGTCTCCTTTTGTGTGAGTATGTGTTGGATTATTGTGTGTGTGTATTTTGCTGGCAGAAAAGCAACACGCGGCTTTTCTGTTATTTTTTCTTTGTATACCCTGTAGTTGTACACAACAGGGGTATAACAGCCAGACGAGGGGGTATATCAGAGAGCCTACCTATAAATCAGATTCATTATTATCTGGGACTGATTGCAAGAGTATTGCTTGGCCCCTATCACACATACAAAATATATACACACAGGGTATCCCGCAGTCCGAATGTCGACTCTCGGCTTCTCACTTGTTTTGTTTCTGCATTCTATGCTCTCCTCGTTGTTTTTGTTGTGGCGGACTGAAGGTAGCAAAAGGTAAACCACGATAAGCACAAAGCAGAAAGGACAGCCGTAACAATGCGTACTCTCCGTACATTCCGTATAGAAAATGACGGCGCGGCGACCCCAAACAAATAAATTAAAATGCGCGACAGCGCGCCAAGGAAAAGTTTCTCTGTGTGTGTCTGTGTCATTCGTACCCTGGACAGGTGTCGGGCATGCTCTGCTCGGGGTGCACTGGTTTGAGTGGTTCTCTAGAGACAGGGGCCCTGTAGGAGGGTGTTCTGCCGCTCGAACACCGCCGTGCTCCGCAGAAATAGCTAAGTTTTTTGGATCCTTAAGGATAACCCTGTTCAGAGAGAATTTTGTAAGATATCTCTCCACTTTCATGAAATATCTATCCCTATTCTTTCGTAGACAGAATTCCGTGGGACTCCCACGATTATCTCTCTGAGGGATACTTGACGGCTTTTCTAAATTCGTTCATTCTTTTGTTTATCTCAAAAGTTAGTATATTTTTACACCAAAAATAAGGCTTAGATCTGATAAAAAAAACAAGCTGAAATGCCCTTTTCCTCATGATTGTGCTATCGCTCTACACACGATACGGTAGGCCTTCTGTTTTTTTTTTGCGTGTTTGGGGGCCAAGTATTTCCCAGTCGAACCTTATCTTGTCTGCTGTCCCCAGCACCCACTTCCGATCCGAGCCGTGGCCCATTTTCCCCTGTGGCCGTGTCAATACTTGCCACAAATTGAAATTAGCAGGGCGTTAAGGGCACCTGTAGTCCGGGAGAGTCACGGGCGCTACGTCCCGGGTGGAGGCCGCATTCCTGATGCCGGGCACATAATCCGCCGTAAATTAATATGCTGCACATGTGGAACACTAACATTTGGCCCCTTTGTCCTCTGTTTGCAGCTGAAGGAATACGAGCTTAGCGAGGTGTTCAACATTGCCGAGGACGATCGCAAATATGAGACGGTCCAGACCCAGACCCACCTCGATGCCGAGCACAGCCACGTGGAGATGAACAACGAGCTCTCGGCCAGCATCGAGCGGGAGCGCCAGACGGAGCAGCAGCAACAGCAGCAGCCACAGCAGCAGCAGCAACAGTTGCAACAGCAGCAACAACCGTTTCAGCCATTCAACGATGAGAGGCAGCGCATCCGGTCGCAGCTGCTGGCCAAAATGAATCCCATGTAAGTAGAACAAATGCCGGATTAAACCAAATAAATGCCCAGCGAACTGGAAATGTCAATGTGGGGTCTATAGATGATTCAGTTGAATGGAGAAAATCTTCTTATGCTCAAATCTGAATCCCACCTCAACAGATATTCTCGTTCACCCTCGAAGCTCCCAGGTATTGACCTTAATCATATCTCTGGCCAAAGCCCCCTGTGTATTGTTAGTAGTGCAGATATTTATAGAACTTGACGTCACCGATTGGCTATCAATTAGAAAAGTGTCATAAATGCAGAGATAGCGCCTGAATCACTTAAAGTTGGGGCCGTGAAAGCGGAGCAGCCTTTTTAAGCGAACAGCATTTTCTTTTAAGACATTTGCAAGTTTTCCTTAACCCACTTTACGGGCGGGTTTTCTGGGGCAAGCATACAATTTAAATGCCACACAGCGTATACGTAATCTCGGCCGGAGTGCAGGGAGTGCAGGGAGTGCAGGAGGGCGGGGGAGGGAGCTACAACTGGCGCTATTTAACATATGCGCAAAGTGCTTTCCCCCAAGCTCAAGAACCCGAGACTACTTTCAACACCCATCCGCCGACACATGGAGACACATTTAAGGCAACGTGCCGCGCCCCAAGCGGCGCAGCGAGGGGATAGAAAACTGCGACGAAGGCAGGAAGGAAAAACAAGCGAGTGGGTGAAAAGAAAACAGAGCTCTTTCTTCTGGCACATTACACCACTTGGGCGGGGCCAGAGTGTGGCCGAGTGGCACGTACCTGGGTAATGCTGCATCTTTAAAAAGCCGCCCCCAGCCCTGCATCCCGAAGTTCAACTCTAGCCAAAGAAAAACTACAACTAATCCCTGCTAACAGTTCCAGGCTCCAGCTCCATCCGCATTCCCCTCTCTTCCCCTCGCTGTCCCTTTTTCGTGCCACTTTTGTTGGGCTGGGAGCTGGCACTGGCTGTTGGAGTGGATTTTGGCACCATTGGCACTGGTAACCTGCATATTTAATGACCATCTCCGGCACCGGCACCCCCCTGGGACGTGTTCGAGTGCCAGCTCCCGAGTGGGCGTTGACTAGCTCGCTTTTCCTTTAGTTTTTGGCACAGAGACAGCGACGGGGACACCAAAAACAAAGACCGGGTCTCCAGATAAGCCTGCCAGAAATGCCTAAAATGCCAGGCATACTCGGTAATCACTATCTTATCGAGTGTTTTCTGTATATGTTCTCGCTGGCGGCCTATAAAGGTTGGGGAATGGCCCGGCAATCGAGCAAAGAGCTAACTGCCAGCAACATGCCTGGGATAGCGCCAGCCACTTTCACGGTAATTGCCGGTGCATCTGTCCATAACCAGAGGAAGCAGCAGCAGCAGCAGCAGCAAAAGAAGAAGCAGCCATCGCCCAGTAAGCCACTGAAATGGCCATCAAATTGAACCAATTCTAAGACACAAGACACACTTTTCCAGCGCCTGAACAGCAGCAGCAACAGCAGCAGTCCGGATCGAAGACAAGCGTCTGCCTCATTAGTTAGATAGAGTGACTATCTTATCTGTTCTAAGGACTTAAGGCCCGAAAATACATTTCCTATGACATAAACAGCCGACTATAAATGGGCCGGGGCCAAGTGTTCCGCGTTTCAGTCGACCAACAGACCACAGCAATAACGAGACACGAATATGACCAGAACGACAACGACCCAAGAGACGAGAGTGGAGGAGACGATCGAGATCTCCTCCTCGAACAGAACGGTCGAAGAGACCATCGACATCACAACGACCGAGGGATCGGTGGTCCCGAAGCAACGACACCACCATCAGCATCATCATCATCATCGCCACCATCGCCAGGAGGAGAATGTCGAGGTGGTGGAGGAGGTGGTTGTCCTGGAGGAGGGACCAAAGCAGCAAAGGCACAAGCACAAGAAGAGTTCGGGGGCAGCACCACCACCGCCCCTGCCACAGTCCTCGCCCCCATTCCTCACGCCCACAGAGGATCTCGCCGAGGATGTGGTGTGGGAGCCACAGCCCTACTGGAGTCCCCCTGGACTGCTAAAGACGCTGGAAACGGAACTGATTGGGGATCAGGTATCGCCCACAACCACAGAGGAATTTGCGGCTGTGGAATGGTCTCCCGTCTCCAACCCCCCCGCAGAGGTCGTACAGGAGTCCCAGGGATATGCGCCACCCACTGGGGCGCCACCACAGCTGCAAGTGCAGACAACGGGTTTCCCACCAGCCGCGCAGTCGCCTCTGCTCTCCCCCATCGAAGAGGTGGTGCAAACGGAACTGATTGTGGAGTCACAGGCGACAGAGCCTGCGGTAAAAAGAGGATTCATCTTCATTCCCCGGGAAAGCCAGCAGCAAACGGAGCTGATTGTGGAGTCAGAGAGCGTGGAGGCTCCCCAAAGGGATTCCATTCCACCGGAGGGCTTTGTGAAAACCCTTGTGGAGACGTTCGAGGTCGGAGCACCCGCGGATCCGCCAATTCAAATGGGATATGCTCCAAGGGCAAGTCTCTGGAATAAAGAGCTGTTTGTGGAGACTGTGGACGTCTCGCCGATTCCCTCGCCGCCGCCAAGTCCCCCCCTAGATCCGTACGGGCTTTCCTCCAGCGAAGATCTCGTGGAAACGGAGATCATTTCAGAGAGTGTGGAAGAACCACCCAGTCCCCCAGCACAGATCTCAGCACCCCCTCAGCTTCTGCCGGGCTTCATTCCCAAAGCGTGGAGGGAGCGTGTGGAGACCATTGTGGAGGGTCTGGAGGTCGTCACACCACCTGCCAGTCCCAACCTCCAAGCGGAGCTAATCTTCGAGTCCCTGGACGTAACACCCACGCCAACGCCACCACCGAGTCCTCCCATTGGAGTGTCACTGCAAGCCGGATTCATGCCACGATCCAGTCTAGTGGAAACCGAGTTGATTGTGGAATCCGTGGAGGTAACGCCCACGCCATCGCCACCGCCCAGTCCCCCAGCCCAACCTGTTCAAATGGATTTCAATAGGCCCCAATCTGCAATTGTGGAAACGGAAACTATTGTGGAGACTGTGGAGAGTGTGGAGACACCCGCTCAACCATCATTACAAATGGGACTCACTCCAAGGCAGAGTCTGGTCCAAGAGGAGCTGATTTTTGAGTCATTTGAATCCTCCCCAGTGCCCACACCGCCACCGAGTCCGCCTGTGGTAGAGCCGGGGTTTATGCCCCGAGCAAGTGTGGTCGAAACAGAGCTGATTGTGGAGAGCCTAGAGGTCACGCCAACGCCCTCTCCGCCGGACAGTCCCATCAGGGAATTTCCGTTTCAGGCTAGATTCATTCCGCGCGCAAGTTTGGCGGAGACGGAGCTGATTGTGGAGTCCCTGGAAGCCACACCCACGCCCACACCACCTGCCACTCCTCCTGCGCAGCTCAGAGTGAAGACGGGGATGGTGCCACCCCCGAATCTCCCGCAAACGGAAGTGATCATTGAGTCTGTGGAGGTGACACCCACACCCACCCCTACACCCACACCCCAGCCACCATTGAACAATGGATTTGTGCTCACGGATCTCGTCCTGGACTCGCAGCAGCCAGCCCTCGAAGTCGTAGAAACAGAGACGGAGATCATCATGGAGTCTGGCCAGGCAGCCAATCGCCAAACGGAACTGATTTTGGTCGAGACCGAAGAGACACTGACTCCCGTGCAGCCTGCATCCCAGGACCTCGTGCTGGTCGGCGTTGTGGCCGAGGAGAGCAGCGACAAGTTGGGCAAGCGGTACTCGGTGAATGCGGTGCTGAAGGAGGAGCAGATCTCACCCCCCACGCCGCCACCCAAGGTCCCACAGAGTGAGCAGAGGGATGCCGTGGACGAGGGCGAGGCTGAAAAGAAGAGGAGATGCTGCCCCTGTCGTTGCGTGATTGCCTGATTGGGGGCGGAGGAGGCGCGCAGCCGGGGCTTCCCCCAAGGCTGTTGTCAAGTACAAGGCCCCGAATCAGTCAGCCAGCCAGCCAGCCAGCCAGCCACCAAAAAATATCAAAACCAAGACCAAGACATATCCAAAGTCTTATAGAAACCACACAGAAGTTCTGCTATCGGCTATCGGATACGATATCTCCGTATCTTATCAGCCGAAACAGTGGCTGAAACATTAAACCAAACAAAAAATCACCGTTAATGCGAGGGCAGGGGCGGGGGAGGAGTAGGGCACTTTGTAATTGATAGTTAATTAGCGGCGGACACTCGAGGCTTCCGGAGATAAGGGCCCCACACTCGAGAAGGCAACTGTCGGCCATCCGACACCTCCGCAGTGGCCAGCGGTCAGTGCGCCAGTCAGCAATCGGCAGTCAATCGAAATGCCTCCACCAGGACGAGGCTATGGCGGCTACGGACCCCCACGACCCGGACCCGGACCCGCCTTTGGCCCGGGTCCACCCCGCGGCGGTGGTGGAGTTAATGTGGGCATCAACATCGGCGGACCGCCGCGTCCGCCACCCATCGGAGTGGGCATTGGATTCTGTCCCCCGCCCGTGGTCATCGGAGCACCGCCGCCACCTGCTGTGATCATCGGAGCGCCACCGCCGCCCGTGTACGTGCCACCGCCCCGACAGACCGTCGTGGTGGGCGCCCAGCCAGCGGTCTATGCCCAACCCACCGGGGAGGTGGTATGCTGCACGATTCTCTGATTACGAAAGGAACAAGTGGAAAGTGGAAAGTGGACAGTGCAAAATGTGCCCGAGCCTCCGAGTGTTCCCCCCTACAATATCTCTTCTTACTATATATATATATAGATCCTATCTTATGTGTTTTTAAATTCGAAAATTAATGTAATAAAAACAAAAAACAATGCTAAAATTCGCACCGGAAATGGGTGAAACATTGCGAATGTTCTGGCCATTAATTGGTACAAAGTCCACCCAATATTCATCCGTCAAATCCAGCCAAATTGAATGGTATTCTTTGTCTTCTTTCGCCCGGAGGGAGTCCCCTTCGTAATCGTTTTAAATCACTCAACAAAAATACCTACAAAAACAATAGACTTTCAATTTGGGAAAGAAATTCACTTTGGCCTGACGAACAATTTCCCCTGTCACATGTCCGAGTGCCCTCTGAGTCAGAAAACTGGGTCCCGGGGGGGACCCGGGGGGGACGCGGGGCTGTTGGGGGCGTCATGGAAATGCAAATTGCTCGTGAAATAACATTTGCTTAAGACGTTTTGATGTGCTCGTCTAACGGTAATTGCCATGCACATGATCGAAGCAAATTGTCGCTAATAACTTGCCACGTTCCCAGGAACCAGGCCCGAAAAGCCCAGGAGAACTCCTGCAGAGAAACTCCTGTATAGCCAAGGGATGGGGGTGGGGTGAAGCAAAATGCTGCATGTTATTTCAATTTGGGAATTTTCTTCATTATTTTCGTCGGGCCCATGGCGTTTTCCCAGGCCCTCCCCTCTCGGCAGGCCTCTCCTCCGTTGGTTTTTCAATATTTTTGCCAATTTACTTGCCATCAGGCCTCGCCGTTTCCCAAATGTTGTGTGTCTGCCTGTGCCTGTGCCTCTGCCTCTGCCTCTGTCGGTGCCTCTGCCTTTTGATTTTTTATTATTATTTGCGCGATTTTGCACGTGGCATACGAGGGGCATACGCGCGGCCTGTGTATGCAAATAAACGAAAAACTGCAGGAAACAAAACACGGAAGTTGCCCAGGAAGCAACGCAGGAAGGAAGGAAGGAAGCCAGGCAGCGCCACAGAGCCAAACGTTGGAGGTTCTGTGGGTTGGGGACTGTGTCTGTCCTGGCTCTGGTTCTCTGGTTCTGTGCCTGCACGATGGCTGGCAAAAGGCAAATTTAAATTGAAATTTTCCACAGTCGATGTGCTGTAGAAATAACAGACGTGAGCACACGGCAAGAGCACCTTGATGTGTGCTTGATGTGTGCTGGCTTATGGATGTCGAAGCTCTGAGGCACATTCTTGAGAAATTGAATATCAGGAAGGCAGGCAGGCAGGCAGGCAGCCAATTATTATCGTTATTCGAATTCCATCAACTACGAATTTTCGGGGAAATAATAGACGTACTTCAAATTGCGTTTAATTAATCTCAAATCCATTCTCTCCTCTCCCCTTCTGCTCCCGTAGCTACAGCGGCGGCAACAATAGCCAGCAGCCACCGCAGTTGGGCAGCGTTGTGCCCAAGAACGATAAGCACGCCATCTTGCAGAGCATCGCCAGCAGCTATCGGCGTGCCACGGATGCCACAAATATCAACACCACCAACCTGACGGCTTCCTCCGCATCTGCATCCGCATCCGCACCACAGTCACGGTCACAGCCACAAGCAGAGCCCCAGGCCCCGTCCGTGGGCAGGGGAAATCTATCCCGTCGTCGCTCCCAGTCGCAGAGGCGTCGCGACTGCCGGGTCAGCCACTGGTCGGAGTGGACGGCCTGCAGCAAGAGCTGTGGCATTGGGGAGATGCATCGCTATCGGAAGGTCATCAAGCACGGCAAGCGGGGCGGCCGTCCGTGTCCGGCGCTGCAGCAGTCCAAGTGGTGCGGCACCGAGCGCAACTGCCACGGCCCCCAGACCTACTTCAACTGGTAAGTGGAGGAGGAGGAGGAGTCCGTTGGGGACCTAGTTAATATTCCATTCAAATAACTCTCCCGATCCCCGCCGCAGGTCCGACTCTGACACATGAACGAGCCCCGGAGTGGAGCAGGCGCAGGCGATATAAATATAATTTTAATTTACGGCGTAAGAATTGCTTTTTCTGTGCGAACAAGAAGAAGGAACAGCAAAGAACAGGAAGGAGGAGCAGGAGGATACCTGCCCCAAAAATGAGATTTTAATTTAAATTTAGATTACGATACGAAATTGATTTTAAAGCAGCACCAGAGCCATGACATCCCAGAGACATCACTGGAGAATCGGGGTGTATGGAGAGAGGGGAAGGGTGGATAAAGGAGAGTGGAAAACTGGAATAAATTGCATATGAAACACAGAGGAGCAAGGGGAAGACTACTGACAATATTTAACACAAAAAAAGGATTTAGACAAAGACAGGAGGCAGATGGGAGGCCGAAGGGAGGCCCAAGGATACATCAGGCCGGCAGCAGTTCGAAATTTTCAACCTATTTCTGATTTCAGCCTCATTTCGATTCGACTTTCAGTTGCTTTAGCTCTAAATAATATATGTAAAAATCAACACAAAAAAATATATGATATAAAACAAAACCAAACAAAAGAAAAAACAGTAGACGTACAAAGCATAGAAAGCAAATCAAATTAAACAACAAGCGTGAACATTTGCATATACCCAAACAAGGAAACCCAAACCAAACCGGAGGAAGCCCCAAAGAAGGAAACCAAACCAAATACAACAGCGCCACACTTCGTCACAATCGTACGGGGAAGCGGCCGTGGACCGGAGTGTACACCGGAGTGCGTACCGGAGTGTCTGGTGGTTCAGCAACTAAGCTAATATTAGACGTAAACTAAGCTAATTGATAACATTAAATGGATTGCAATAAAAGTCAACCACAAAACCGAAATCTGGCAGCGGCTAGATTTGGGTTTGGGAGTCACTGTTTCGAAATACATGGGGGGCCGTCTTGACAGCTATTACGTTTATTCCGTTCTGTGATCATTTTCAAACCCATTGCTCACGAGACATAGGAGCTGTCTCAACAGTCTATAGACTCTTCTGTATCTCCAGTGACCATCTTCACCCGTAAGAGTAGTGTTGAAGTGTTGTGGCTTTTATTCTTTTGACCATCACTCCTCTATAAAAAAGTCCTCGGGAACTATTAAAAATGAGCTGCAAAATACAAGATTTCTAAAACAAATTCCAACTGAAAATTAGTTCTGAGTCTCACCAGATGGCATCCGATTGTGCAGCCTCACCATAGTGGGCAGAAGGAGCTTCAGGCTGCCGGCCAGCATGATGCAGAAGCCGGCCATGGCGAATGCAGCCGAGTAATCTTGGGTAGCCTCCACCAGAATGCCACCCAGAGTGGTGCCAATGAAGACGCCCATGCCCATGGCCAGAGCTGTAATACCGAAGGCATTAGTCAGCTTTGAAAGTCCCAGGTACCGCACATAGATGAGGGCCCGCAGTGTGGCGTATACAGCTAAGGGTCAGGGATCAGAGGTCAGATTTGGTCCCACATAGGCGTCCCACACCCACCTGGCGCCAAGCCATAACAAAAGCCGTACACCAACTGGAACCAGACAACATCGGAGCCACAGAAGGCGCTGAGGAACACGAAGAAGCCCCCAAAGAACATGCCTCCGCCACAGATGTAGGTAGTCCAGGCGCGCAGCTTGTAGGCCACGAAGCCGCAAGTGATGCGCATCGCAAAGTTCGTGATCCCGATCGCTGGCGCAATCAGGTTGCTATACTCTGCGGGAACCTCCGAGCGGGCCTTGGAGTAGACAAAGGGGATGTTGAAGCCCATCGGGTAGAAGAAGGCCGACGCCACCAGCACCCGGAACTCGAACGACTCCAGCAGGTGGTAGTCGAAGAGCTTGTTGAGGGCCTTCACGATCTTGTTCTGCAGCCAGTGGCGCTTGTTGATCGGCGGTCTCCTTTGCATGCGAATGCGACTGATCGATTGACCAGGTCGTTCCTCATAAGGAACCGGCGACTCCAGTCCAGAACTGTTCGGGTACTTCTTCTTTTCGTCGCTGGTGTAGCCCTGGATATGGGCTATGCCGTAGGTGGCCTTCTGGGTCTGTGTGAGGAGAGTGACAAATGGGCATTATGTCCATTGTGGATGCCAGACCCGAAGGGAGGGAAGGGAAGGGGACACACTCACATGCTTGGCCGAACCCAGTAGCTGCATCTCCTTGCCCTCGAGCTGCTCCGTGCTGTGGGGCTTCTCGTAGTCGACGGGACCCGTGTAGAAGAGATCCTCGCGCAGAATCGGATCGGTGCGGATCACTAGGTTGCGATCCTCATCAATGGGGCGCTCCTTTTCGTCCTCCTCCTCCTGCGTCCTCGTGCAGCAGGGCGAGATGCGTCGAAAGAATGGCGTTCGCTTCGGCTCCAGCTCGTACTGCTCCAGGATGGTCTGGGTGTCCATTCTCGAGACGGAATCGCGCATAAAGTTGTGCACATAGAAGTTGCCGTAGTACTCCTCGGAGCTGGAGTCCATCTGGCCCATCGGCTTGTTGAACACGCCCACCTGCGTGGGCGCCACCTCGACGTAGGCGCAGGCAATCACACATATGATAATGATCACGGACACGTGCACCCGGAGCACGTTCCGCCAGCCGATCCACGGGACCAGCCAGCTGTTGAGGAACGAGAAGACCACGATGCCGGCTCCAGCGCCGGAGCAGGAGAAGCCGCTGGCCAGCGCCCGATACCGCTCGAAGTAGTAGCCGATGATGAGCTGCGAGCTGACCCATATCATGCTCAAGGACGGACCACCTGTGGGTTGTGGGGGGGGTGGGAGCTGCGATGTTTATAGTCGGCGCTCGCACTGTATGGGAGGGGGGAAGGGCAACCTACCAATGACGCTATAGAACATGATCAACATAGTCAGGCCCGTGCTGAAGCTTGCCGCCAGTATGGACATGGCTGAGATCACTGCTCCGGCCATGGCCACCGGCCGGAAGCCGTAGCTGTTGATCAGGGCGCTGGAGAAGGCGCCGCCCAGGAAATAGCACCCGATCTGGATGCTGGCCACGAGCACAATGCGCGAATTGTCGGCCCCGAATTCCTTGGCCATGAAGGGCAGCAGGATGCCGATGGAGAACACAATCCCGTCGACGATCAGCTGGGCCAGGAAGCTGAGGACGAGCACGACCCAGCCGTAGCCACCGTCGGGCGGGATCACCATGTAGATCTGGCAGATCGGATTGGTCGGATTACTCTCGGCGGGCCAGCAAGCCGCATTCACTCACTTACAAACACATACCCCGCGTGCAAGGTGCCGGCTGCCAGGCCCAGGCTCTCCTTCCGCTTCCGTTTGGAGAAACTGCTGGTGGAAGAATCGGTCAGGTCCGTGAACTGCCCGACCATCATGTTGTCGATCGACTGTGGGACATCTGACTCCATCTCCTCGAGGCGTCGCGAGGCGAACGATATGCGATTGTCCGGCGGCATGCGTTCCGTGCTACGGACATAGAGCGACTCCTCCGAATCATCCTCCGGCAGTGCCTTGTTGGGTCCTGCAAGAGCACAAAACCCACCCTTAGCACACGAACATGTCCTGCCTCGGCGACTTACTCTTCTTGAAGATCTTCGCCGTCTTGGTGATCAGGATCTCGTGGTCCTCAAGGTCGTACGGCTCCGGCTCACGGCTGGTAGTGGTGCTGGTGGACTCGATGTCGCTCTCTTCCACGAGAGCCTCCTCGGACTTCACGCGATCGTTGGCCTGGGAAGACGGCTTGGGCCTTCGAACAGAAGGAGTGCTGTGAGCACGGCCCTTATCGGTGCCAACCGCCGTGTCCACCAGGCGAGGCGGCGTTGGCCTCTCCGCTTGCACAAGGATGTACACTGGTTCCACGTAGGGTAGCTCGGAGATGGGTTCGACGACAGACGGAGCCGTCGGCACGCGCTGCGAATCGGCGGTGCTCACTCCGGTGTCCACCAGGCGGGGCGCTTCATGGGAATCTGATTTGACAAAGATTTGGGGCACCCGTATCCACCGCTTAGACGGCTTACTCTTGGACTCGATATCCCTCCGCTCCATCGCTTTGGACTGCTGATGGGTTAAGTCCATGGAGGCTCTGGCTTTTGTCGGACTCCGACTCCGACTCCGGTTTCGCTCCCTCCATGGCGGAGGCGCTGTGGGTTGTGCCACGACATTCTGTGGTACCCTGTGGCCTGACTCACCCGCATCTGGGACGTCCTGCCGCTCCCCATTCGCCCCATTGGAAATATTTTGATCCACGTTCCGTTCCTCATCGTTTGACGTCGTCTGCAGGCCCTGTGTTCCGGTCAACGTCCCCCTACTGCCGCTCGCACTTGTCCCCGGCTGCGTCTCGTCCTGTGACGGCGTTGGGCTGTCGGGTTCAGCAGCGAACGGATGGGAAGTTATTTCGACTGGCTTGTGCTCCCGGACGCACACACTCACCTACCTCGTTTACGCTCCCTACTCATTTTTCGAGTCTGGCACAGCGTTTCCCTGACATTTTTCACAAATCTCTCCCTGACTGGCTGCGTATCCGTATCCGAATCCGAGTCCGTACAGAATCCCAGTCCTAATGTCAATGCCTGAGCGCGAACTTTTCGCGGAGCGGGAAGCCGTCTACGTGTCTGGCTGTGATATGAGAAATTCCCCCCCCCTCCCCCCCCCCCCCCCCCCCCCCCCCCCCCCGCCTGCTGTGATGACTGGGGCGGGGGTGCTCTAGTTCCGTGGGATGTCGCCGAGCATTAGCTTCACTCGGTTACCAAATGCTGTCCTGGCTGCTGCCACACGCACGTGACAGGCAGTCTGCCCCCCCTCCCCACCTCCCCCCTCCAGAAGCTCCACTCCACTGGAAGTTGGTTTTACTGTTATATTGCTCGTTCTGTTACTTTTTGTCCCCATCCCGGACCCGGACCGAGTCCAATCTCAATCGCAGTCCTCTGGGACTGGATCGTATTCCCCCTCGCGGTTCCCGTTCCAGTTGCCTGTTTATTTTGGAGCAAAACAAAATTGCATCAGTGCAATTTCATTGATTGCAAGTAAATGAAATCATTCCGTAGTCGTCTCACTGCCAACTTTCAGAAGAGCAGGACACAGCACAGCCCCCGGAGTGCATTTGTGCTTTAAGGGGGGAACTGCAACATTTTGGTTCAAGATAGTTCCAAAGAGAGTTCTCTCTCTCTCTCTCTCTCTCTCTCTCTCTCCTGCCAGTTACTCAAGTCAGTCGCTCAAAAGCCACACTGAAGTCAAGAAGGAGTGGAATACCGTGCCCATTTCCGGAATTTGTTTGCCGAACAATCGATACAGCTATCTTAAGCGAATAGTCTAGGGGATGCCATCACTGAATTTGTATGAGAAAAAAACTTTACGCAAAAGATGTGACAGATAGATCCCTTGCCCCAGTTGAATATTCCCGCAGGACTGTAGAAAATTTGAGATGAAATTGAATGGAAAGGGTAATGGCCATGAAAGGTGCTCCAAGAATGGTGCTTTTAATGAATCGCCTCAATCGCCATTCAGAGCTCCCCTCCATCGCAAAACCGAAGCCTCTCTGAAGTGAATCAAAGCCCCGGCTACTCGAAAACTTCTCAAAAATGCACTAATTAATTAGCGTACGCTTTTTAACAACCAGCGGCCGCTGTGTGCTGCACTCTAGGCCACTCTTGGGGCCCAGTCCCCGCCCCTTTCGCGGCGTCCACTTGAGGGGCAGCTGCCCCTCTGTTTTCACAACAACTCTATGCGGAAATTGTTTTTTCAAAAGGTTCGCTCGTACGTGCTGGCTTTTTTATGGCCATCGCGCTTTGTTTTCTCCCCCCCCTCACCATTTTTTGTTGTTGTTGAGATTGGGATTGGATCTGAAGCGGATGCAGGGCAGAGGCTGTGGTTGGGGTGGAGGTTGGGAGAGCGCCTTGAAATCGAAACGCCAGAAAGATTGCGCTGCCAAATTGTTAACAGCAATTGACCCAATTTTATGGAGGGGCCCTCATGCATGGCCGACCAGTGCACTGGCTGCCCGGACTCCAATAAAAATATCGGCGTAAAAGCGAAAACGGCCCTGAGAGCTTCAGAGGTTTTCGGGATTTCCCCCCAGCTTTTTGTTTTCTTTTTTTTGTTCCGTTCGGAACTGTCGTTTCGCCGCTGCGCTCTGTTTGCATTAAACAGGCAGCCAGGAGGTTGAAAGGGGGAGGGGGCTTGGCCATGTCTATTTTTTCTTTATTACGAATGCTGTTGTTCGGATTGGGGGGGCACCCCCCCCTAAGGGCACAGCAGCGAGGCATTCAACAAAACGAACGGGAACGTGAATCAACAAGGAAAATCCATTTGGGGCCGAGGGGCTCTCAATTGTCAAGGCTATCGCGAGTCCGACCAGCAAAACTATGGCCAAACATTAAGTGTATCCTTGCAGCCGCTTGCTGTGTACAACGCTGTGTTTCAAGGAAAAGGGATTCCATCAGTGTTTGCCACTTGAATCATAGGTATTTCAGTTGGTATATCCAACTCCCAAAGGGAACGGAGACTCCACACTATCAGGCTACCTCTGAAAGATACTTTCAACACCACGAATCCCCACAACACTTGAAATCTGTTACTGTTCCGGCTCCGCTGTCTAAATTTTCGTGCGTAGACCTCGTCATGTTCGCCAACGCGCTGCCCATCCGTGCCAAAATCCTCCGTGAAATGTCCTACATGAGGCGGAGTCTGCTCGACAGCACGCTCAGGCGCCGGATGATGCCCATGGCTGGGTGGAGCAGCAACAGCACCGACGATTGGGAGCCGATTCCGTGCCATTATCGTGTGACCAATAACCCTGTGTGTCGTCCCGTTGCCGTGAGCCGACCCAAGTACTTTCGGCGGCCGGAGAACTGCAGGACGGACGAGGAGCTGGCCGGAGATCCGCGTAGCTCTCTGGGAGTGTTTTCGCGGTGCAACATTCCGTACAGACCCCAGGCCAAGTGCATGAGCTCGTGCGGGCAGCGCATCGACAAGACCATGTACCGGCCGAGTCGTAGCCTGCACCGCGTCTACCAGCAGCACTGGGTGGAGGAGAAACGCTACCGGAAACCGCGACGCAGATGCCGTATCGTTCCGGCGGAAGTATCGATGCGGCTTCCAGGGAAGAAGTGCGACGAACTGCCCAAGAAGATTTGCCACGTCTACGCTCGCATCAAATGCCCGAAGCTGGCTGACTTCATACACCGAAGGTGTCCGAGGGTGAGGATGTGCCACTGTAAGCCCGTGGCCGGCAACACCAGCTGCCTTCGCGGCCCCAAGCACAGCAAACGCCAGCGTCGCCGCACCCAGTATCCCAGTTACTCCGAGTGCTTCTCCGAGACGAATGCAGCGAGGCCCTGTGAGTGTCGCTGCTTGGCGGCCCCACCACTCTGCGATATGTTCAGCTTCGCCAGGGACCAGCGACGACCTCAGAACAACATTTAAGCGACAGACATCACTCAGAAGCGAACCAAGTATGCCTCGCCGAACAGCTCCTAGGCCTCGATTGGGGATGGGGATCCGGCTCCGGCTCCGGCTCCTGCTCAGTCCGATCGTGTCGTTTGGGTCGTGAACACCTAACAAATTATCGTGTTCGTTTGTTCCGTAGTCGGCTTCTTTTGGCTTCCGTTCGAAATTCCTGTTTGTGATGAAACTTCTCCGAGGCCTTGTGGGTCGGCTGGTGGCCAAGCCCCAGTGCACGGTGTCCGTACTGAGTAGGTCGCTTACCACCGAACAGAAGATGAAAGCCCGGCGCATAAAGTACACATGCCCGCCCAGGAGCACGCCGACCGTGTGCGACGAAGATCCTTGTGACGGCCCCCCGCCCCGAGACCTCACCGATTACCGGCCCAGCGACAAGGCCCTGCGGAGGTACCAGCGCACCTGGCGGGAGAGCTATCCCGTGCCGCAGCCTCACTTCCGGAAGAAGAAGATCTATCCGACGCAAGCGAAACGATCCCGCGGCACGATGAACAGGCCCCAGACGGCGTGCAAGCCGGACGTGCCCGAGCACACCGGAGCCCGCATCAAGCCAGAACAGCTGATGGACGTTCAGAGGATCGGCGCCATGCCCTGCTGCAAGTTTTCTTTGATCCACTGTCGACTTGTGAGGAACCCTCCCTCGTGCAACCTCCACTTCCGGCCTTCGTGCTGCACGAAGCGACCCACGAAGTACCCGAGCTTCTCGGAGTGTCGCAAGCCCGAGCTCCAGGAGCCGCTTCCGTTCTGCGAGTGCGTCAAGAAACCCTCGATCTGCGATATGTGGGCCTACTATCGCCGCAGATACAGGGGCTGGTGAAGCTGAACAACTGCCCGGATCGCAAACAGAGGAGGAGTATTTTGGTATACTTTTAAATAAAGCCCTTTTTGTTCCCTTTGCCCCCCTTTGTCTTAAATGGCGATGGTATCGTGCGCGGGGTGCCTGAGTTCTGGTTTGGCTTAGAATTCTTTTCTTTGGAACACACTGGAACGTTTTGGAACAGATTTCTCTCGGCTGGCACTTGTCTTTTCCTCAGATTCACTTGCTTTTAGTTTTTTGCTCTGTTTTCTTTAAATGTTTTATTTAAAACTGCGAAATGCGAATGGGAGGAAGTAAACTGCTGATTCCGCTTGATGGTTAATTCCTGGTCGTCAGCGAAATCCCTGTATCCTGCTCTATCCTGGCACACCCTCTGCAGCTCTTCATTCTTTCTCCCTGCAGCTCTTCAGCTGGAGTGCTCTGCCGTGCAATTCCTAAAAGGGATTTGCATGCCGCTGAGATGTTTATCGTAAATTGTTGCCGTCGTCGTCGTCTCTCCTGTCCTTTCCTTTCCCGGCGGCGGCCCTGTCGTCTGGCGGCGCACAAATGTCAACGGCACAAAGCTCTGACGTTTACATTGAAAGTCACTTTGGGTGCCAGACAGAGATGGAGACAGACGGAGACACACAACAAAGGCAGACGACAGTGCGGAAAAGAGACGGATACAGAGATGCAAAGAGAGACGCAAACAGAGCCAGAGACGGCAGGGAGCGATGGGCTAATGAAACGCGCCAACAAAATGCAATGAATTTTTATTTAAATGCAAATGTTTACCCTCCCCTCTGCTGCACCTCGCCTCAGCTCTACTCCAAGGAAGTGTTTTATTGTTGAGCAGAGCAGAGCAGAGCAGAGCAGAGCAGAGCAGAGGAAATGGAACCGAAAACACCCCACGTATAGAGCCGAGAATTTGCCAAACATTTTCCCCTATTGCTGTTTGGGTAAAAAGTATGCCCTGGAGTGACATTTAGCACAAATGAAATGTATGGCTAAAAAGTTGTCTATTTCTGTGCCGAAACAAATAATTTTATTATAAAAGTTCCTCGTGTTTTTTGTTTTTTATCCCCATGAATGGTGCTTGTTTGTGTCGGCTCGTGGCTTTTGTTGAGTAATAGATAGGGGGGGGGGGGGGGGGGGGGGTGTGTGTTGGGGCATGTGTTGTGTGGAATGTTAAGTGAGATATATGTCACCAGGAATTGTGCTGAAAGGACAGACAAAGAGCTCGCCGAAGGGATGCGAATTGTGTTTACTCTATGGAAATGTGGCCATAGACCATTTAAAAGCTCTCCCTAAAAGAGAAGCCAAAGCATTGGTGTAAAGGAGACAGATATATGAACCACAAGCAGAAAAAGCGTGCAGGGGAGAGCGAGCTTAGAGAAACGTATATCAGAAGAGAGCGAGCTTAGTCCATAACGAAAGCTTGCGGAAAAGATCTCTCATGAGAGCTTACAGAGTTGAAGATTCTTCTCCCAATTGTCGCATAGACTTTGCCTATTCCCTCCTCCCATCAATCCCTCATTCCCTCCTCCCATATCCCACTCGTACTCATACATTTCTTGTATGTAGATTACTTATGATAAGGTTTTACGACTCTGAAGCCCAGTTGCTCGCCGGCTTAAAAGCTTTTTGCGGTACGGTTATGCAGAAGAATTTGGTGGAGCAGCGGCACGAGCTGGAGCTCAGCGGTCGGTCCAGCTAGGGCCTTAGGCGGGGCCAACGACAGCAAACAAACAAATTTAGTTATGGACCAACAAAGTTGCCATGCCTTTTTGCTTTACAGCTTGGCCAATTAGTTGGACGACAAGGACGAGGCGAGGACGAGGACTAGGATGATGCTGCCACTGCTGCTGGCGTCTTAATTGCACGTGCACTTTTAATGCAAGCCCTGTGCAACCGCATGCCCCTTCCGCTGTAAACGTACATATATGTGGCAGTGGCAGCAGCACCCACACATAACCATAAATGTAAAATGCCACGGGTGCACCCCATGCCCTCCCTCCTCCTTTTTCCACTGCTGTTTATACACTTTGTTGGCTCCGTGTCCGGCTCTAAATGCCTGTTTCCCAGCTTGCTAGATTGTTAATATTATTTTATAATTTCTTTTTATTACTCTTATGGCTGCCCATGCCCCATGCTCCACTCCATGGCAATGGCAATGGCAATGGCCGTAGAGTGCCGTAAACATGTACAGATCTTGGGGCCACCATTTGGCTAGTCAAAGTGTGGCCATTAAATGTTAAGCAGGCAATGCCCACAAAACGCTATATGGCCGGTGTGGGGGGTCAAGTGCGCAGGGGGGTGGCTTTTAACATTCAGAAATTGAGCCATTTAACCCCGAGAACTAAGGAAGTACCTGGCAATTAAGTATTGCCGAGTGTTAGGGAATTTTAAAAGGACCAACTAGGATGGGGATCCGCAAAAGCACCTTGCGTGATCTTCTTGGACTTTGGGCCTGGCCTTGACGTTAGTTTGGTAGCTGCTTGATAGAATATCTTTCTATAGTTTACTCTTCTAAAAATAAGACAGTCTTATCGGATAAGTATATTTCTACTTAAAAAATCGCGATGGAAAACCTCTTGAAGCAGCACTAAAGTCTGGCACTGTATATCCTTACAAACTATAAGGATGATGACTGAGTACGGATTCGCACCTAATATTCTGACAGTGTACGTGTCTGTAGGGTCGTCATTCAGCAGAGGAGCAGTAAATACAAGCTGCTGTTCCCCCGCCCCATCCACCCTGCCTGCCTGCTGCCACAGTTGACATTTATTGGAGACGCGATTCTATTGACATAATTCGAATAGGCAACAACGTGCCACGCAATTGAAATGCCTCAAAATGCAAATTGCCTCAGTGGCTTCAGTAGGCAGGGCAGGGCAGAGCAGGGCAGGGCTTTGAAGACAAATCAATTTGATGAAATACCAAAAGTAGAATGAAACACACAAAGGAAGAAGTAGACACAGACACAGGACCTGACAGTGTGTGTGGGGGCGCCCATTTTCGGGCATTGTGCGAATGACAATGGGAAGAGATAAAAACGACAGCCACAAGCCGCGGATGAGCATTGTCTCAGCTCCAAGGGCAGGAGGGAGCACTGGGACAGTGAGTGGCGTTTTGTGGCAAAGAGTTTAAACAGCTGTTGTCGAGCAACGGACTGTGGACGACTCCGAGCTCCGGACTATGGCTTATCGCCAGCATTTTGACGACTGGCGGCAGTCGGTTTAATTATGGCATTTAATTCCGAGTCCATTGTTTGGCCATCTCGGCCGGAGGACAAAAACATGCAACAGTTTTTGTTGCCGCCAGTCCCTGTTACCAGGCGGAAGTACATTTGTCCTCGTCCGGCCGACTGCATATCCCGGAAGTTTTAGCACACACACATGACTGTCCTTGGCAATCCATGGAGAGAGAGATACAGATACAGATACAGATACAGATAGAGAGGGAGCCCTGATAATGAAGCCATTTTTGGAGACTGGACCCCGCTTTAAAATGCCGTTTATGAAACATGTGCCGGCATTTATGCATATTAAATTAGCCAGCTTAGGCGGCAAAATAAACAGGCCAGGGGCCTGCCACCGAACCCTTTTTTATGGCCTGCGAGAACTGTGTCTTATTCGCACACATTCCGCTTAATATTCAGAGGCTCAGCTGGCTCAGACCCTGCGCGCCTGCCACATATGTACATATGTATAAGGAAAGTGGAAAGAGCAACAGAACGGTATTATAGTTGTTTGGGGGCAACTTAAAAACGCATGTTGAAAGTTTTCAAGTGTGAATTGCTCTTCATTTTGGCCAACAGACCGACGCCCGGCCCGAACGCACGAAGGAGGAGGAAGGCCGCTTGCTGCCGCCTTTCGTTGCCTACTTTTGTGCGCCAGCGTACATCTGGATCTGTGTGGGTGTGTGTGTGTGTGTGTGTGTGTCTTTATGGCCGCATGGTATGGGTGTAACAAAAAGAAACATAAAATAAAATGGCAACGGCAGAGATGTTTTATAAAAATTTATATGAGCATAATTTGTAAATGCAAAAAGGAGCAAAAAAAACAACACACATCACATCTGAAAAGGAAAGGAATGGAAAATGAAAAGATGGAAAAAGAGATGTAACCAACGCCTTTTCTAGGGCGTGGTGCCTGTGCACGGCGATGAGGAGGCGGGCAAAGAAAACTGAAAATGGTCTTTAGATGTAGATGTAGGAAAGAACACATATTTCCACAGAGAGAGAGAGAGAGAGGGCAGGTCCATTCGGATGGCCAGAGATGGTGGTGGAATGGGAATTCCCTGGGAATTGGAATGCTGGAAATTTAAGAAATATTTTAGTTAATATCCGACCCCATGTCCATAGTCGTTGCCACAGCCCTGATGTAGATAGAAATGCATGGAAATATGGAATCGATAGCATCTAATGCATAGCATAAGGAAATCTCTTGGACCCGTAAATACCCTTTAAACTCTGATCTGAAGGGATGAAAAGTAATTAAGGAGCAGTCTTCCAGGCAGTCATACTCTTATATTCTGGTTGAGATTGACAGCTCCCTGGCTTGTGGCATTTGGCATGCGGCAGTCAATTAAGATGCAAATTGTTTTTGCATAAAATCAAATTTCGTTTTCCGGCAAACAACCAAAGGAATATCAGCTTGCCACTTGTCGTGTGCCTCTGCTGCTGCTTCTGTTGTTGCACCAACAAACAAGGTGGGGCAGAGAGGGTGGTGGCATCAAGAACAACACCGAACATTGGCAAATGCTTAAATGTCGTTCAAGTTTTCGAGTTAAGTGCACTCCATATGCAATCGACACATGTGTGCAACAAAACTCGTTAACACTTGAAAAGTTTCCATGGGCCTTGGGGCATCTCTGTTCCCGACGAAGACGTGCCCCCGACAAGAGACGTCTTTGTGTGTATGTGTAAGTAATGTAATGCTGCTGAAAAAACACTTAAGCAGAATATCCAGAGTATGTATGTATGTGTGCTCCAGCCCCAGCGAATTCCCACAGTTCAGAGTGGTTCATCCATTTTGTTGGTAGCACAAATCATGGATGGGTGCGGGGCAGGGAGCTGTGCTGTGGTGCTGTGTGGCCTTTGGGCATCATATATTCGAGGCAAACAGCCCCACATGATTGACAAGTCGATGGTGCAAGAAAAACACTATCTGGAGAGCCCTGCCTCCCAGTAACCCAATACAGAGATACAGAGAGCTCCCCAGGCGGGGGAATGCTTTAAGATGCAATTAAATGGAAACATTTTTGGTCCTGCGATCAGCAGTAGGTTCCCCAGAGACTTCCCAACTTCCAATCAATGAGGATTATTCAATCAAAATGTATGTGCTTTGCTGGCTCTCAAAATTGACTTTTCAGTTTGTTAAATATTCTAGAAAATTCCCTGAAAATATTCACACCCCTAGAAGTGCTATAGTCCTTTAGATAGCAGGATGTCAGGCCTGTTTCGGCCACCAAGGATTGCCGGATCGATGCGTCTATTTCACGATATCACGGATATCCTGTCGTTGCGGGAGATAATTGGAGCCACGAACCTGCGGAAGAGCACGCCCGAGGAGTACCGAATACTGCGCGACATTGTCACCTCCTTCGAGCGGTACCGGGGAGTGGGCAACGACATCCAGCTGACGCTGCAGGAGCGGGCTGCCAACGAGGTGATCATGTGCGAGAAGAAGAGGGAGTACCAGAAGGGCATCCTGGACCCCAGCAAGTTCGCGCCGGGCCGCCACATCTTCCAGGTGCTGCACAAGATCCGCAGGTCGCCGCTCTTCAATATACTGACCAAGATGCCCAAGGGGGGGGCCCTCAAGGTGCACGACACCTCGTTGTGCAGCACGGACTACCTCATCCAGCTGATGTACAAGGAGCACCTCTGGGTGTGCACCATCGACGAGGGATGTTGCGTGGTTGAGTTCCGGTTCGCCGAGCAGAAGCCCACGAAGGGCCTTCACCCGGAGGGCCAGTGGGAGCCGATCGAGCAGCTCCGTGAGCGGCGCGGCGAGGAGAACCTCAACAACTACCTGCGCCGACGCTTCAGCATGTATCAAAAGGAGAGCTTCGAGAACAACGCTGAGGCCTGGCGCCACATGATGGGAATCTTCGATCTGCTGGACGGCCTCATCCAGTACGCCCCCGTCTGGGCCGAGTACTACTACCAGGCCCTCAAGGAGTTCCACGCGGACGGGGTGCAGTACATGGAGGTGCGGACCACGATGCCCCAGCTGTACTGCCTGGACGGAGAGAAGCTGCCGGTGCGCGAGACCGTCCAAATCTACCAGGACGTGATGAAACTCTTCAGGAAGGACTACCCGGACTTTATCGGCGCGAAGCTCATCTACGCCCCGCTGCGGCATGTCCAGCCGGAGGTCGTCGGACAGTATGTCAAGCAATGCACCGAGCTAAATGTGAGAGACAGCGAGAGAGCCTGTATTCTGTGTTCTGTATTCCGTATTCCTTTGCCTTTGCCTCTGCCTTTGCAGAAAGAGTTCCCCGGCTTTGTGATTGGATTCGATCTGGTGGGCCAGGAGGATGTCGGCCATCCGCTGAGCCAATTCGTCGAGGAGCTGATCAAGCTGCCCGACAACATCAACTTTTACTTCCACGCCGGACAGACGAACTGGTACGGCTCCCACGTGGACGAGAACCTGATCGACGCCATAATGCTGGGCACGAAGCGGATCGGACACGGGTACACGATCACCAAGCACCCGCTGCTGATGCAGCTGGCCAAGTACATGAACATCGCCCTCGAGGTGTGCCCCGTCTCCAACCAGGTGTTGCAGCTGGGCTCCGACTACCGCAACCATCCGGCGGCCACGCTGATCGCCGAGAACGTGCCGCTGGTCATCTGCTCGGGCAGTCCCGCCTTCTGGTGCGCCTCGCCGCTCTCGCACGACTTCTACATGGCCTTCCTGGGCATCGCGCCCATGAATGCCGACCTCAAGTTCCTCAAGCGCATTGCCAAGAACTCGATCCGGTACAGTGCGCTCAAGGACGAGGCCAAGGCCAAGGCCATGGAGAAGTGGAAGAAGAACTGGGAGGCGTGGATCGACGATGTTGTCAAGAACAAAGACAAGACCCTCCAACAGACCCCAGCCAAGTGAATAAAGTCCAGGAACTGAAGTCCGTATGCCACATAATCTTCTATGAAGGATCATTTTGAATACACCTACTGCTATGGGATGCCCATGCCCATTTAGTGCCATTTATGTTATCAAGATTGATAGTATCTTATCGCTTCCCTGCTGATAGTGTGAATGTTGTTGTGGTTGACCCCTTTTGTCTCACAAACTATCCGCCGTAAGCCGCTTAGCCACACTGTTGGCCATACCTAAAGCACACACGGGCTTATCCAATTAGGTAAAGTGCCGCCTTCTCTCCTTCCCCATACTTCATGGGGGGGTTGGCTCTTCCCTTTATGCCATACCTGATGGAAATGGCACCTGCAATGACGCAACCTTGCCTCGCGGAGCACAAAACTTTCACCCTCACGCACGGAGCCTGGCTCCCCGTAGCCAAAACGGAAATCGCCGGGTTATACCTGGAGCCTGGCTGGAGTCTCGACTGGAGCTGCACTTCCAGCCACGGCGCAAATTGTTTGAGTTTCCGCTTCGTGATTATTTCGGTCAGAGGCAGAGGCAGAGACAGAGACAGAGGCGAACCAATAAGTTTCTGCCCCAAGTTTTTATTGCATAGTTCGAGGAAGAGAGGGAAAGAGAGGCAGGGTGGTAGTTCCGGAAGGAGGGTCATGCAAATGTCACAGACACAAACACTTCCGCCTGGCTTTGGCTTCAGCTCTTACGAGTATTCTTGAGGCATGTTTCATATCGTTTGCTGCCGGCACTAATTTCATTGACTTCCATTTCCCCCCCCTCACACACACACACACACACACACACACACACATGGAAAAGTTGCGGGCACGCACTTGACTGTGGGGGAAAGTCTTTTCCTTCGATGCGATCGAGAAAAGAAACTTTTTGTCTTGCCTTGTCTTGCCATTGCTTATAATTAAAAACTTTATTATTTGTCAAACTTTGCCCGCAGCTGTTGCACATTTGGGAGATACAGTGAGAGGGAAAGAGGGGAGAGAGGGGAGAGAGAGAGAGAGACTAAAGATACAAGACTTGCTCCTTGTTTGTGTGGCTTATGTCCTGCGATTTGGATCGGATATTTGCAAAATACTTCAAGACAAGAGTGTTTAAAACCATCATCTAAACATACCTATAAAACTATATATATTCCGGATACGTTCTATACCTAGTATATTCGTCAATTGATCGGATTACTCCGGTCAAACGTATAGACGTTTCTGAGGCATAAAATCATGCGGTATTTTTTTGGATTTTCTACCCAAAAGAAATACAAGGGTATACAGCCGTTTGCCAAGTTTTTCTCTTCAGCCCACACACAAAAATATTATCAACAATTATCGAAAAAGTTACGTTTCATTTATTGTTCGACAGTTGGAGTGCCAAGACACCACTCCCCCAATGCCCCACGACATTCGTTCTTTGCAAACTCCAATTGGAGCTACACTGCGGAGCATCGATTCTTGTATTAAATGTACAAATTGTATCTATATAACAGTTTGACGGGGATTGGACAGTGACGGTCGGTGGGAAAAAACACTCACTCGCCGATTCATGAATATAAATTGCTCCCAAAATGCTAAACAAATTAATCAAATATGCAAATGTTGTGCCAGCATGGAAAATACATAAAAACCAACAAATAGTATCGTATCGTATCGGTGCGGGAAATGGGAATGGGAATGGGAATCGGTGCAGCTGTAGACAGATCTGTTTGCTCTGTTCGAATCGATTCAGACCCTAGGCTGCGCTTTGGATTTTGGTCAAACAAGAAGTCAAATGCAGCTCAACGGGGAGTGAAGACGCCCCCAACCGAAGCTCAAGTGGGGAGGGAAAGGTATTCAATTCAGCCACAGAGTCACGAGCAACGGACCTCAGAAGGAAAACGTAAAAGAAAATCGAATCCATGACATATGAGAGGAAAGCACACAAGACTTTGACGGATACTGAAAACTGGTCCCGAGTTGAGACAAAGCGATCTGGGATCAATCAAGATGGTTCCTGGAGGCTTTGTAGAGTGCATCAATTTGTGTTCATATCCTTTATATCTCTTGTCTTTGTGGCTCCCCAAATATCTCGAATCTTGCAGACCTTTTTATACCCGATACTCAAAATGAGTATTGGGGTATATTAGATTTGTGGTGAAAGTGGATGTGTGTAACGTCCAGAAGGAATCGTTTCCGACCCCATAAAGTATATATATTCTTGATCAGCATCAATAGCCGAGTCGATTGAGCCATGTCTGTCTGTCCGTCCGTCCGTCTGTCCGTCTGTCCGTCCCCTTCAGCGCCTAATGCTCAAAGACTATAAGAGCTAGAGCAACGATGTTTTGGATCCAGACTTCTGTGATATGTCACTGCTCCAAAAATATTTCAAAACTTTGCCCCGCCCACTTCCGCCCCCACAAAGGGCGAAAATCTGTGGCACCCACAATTTCGACGATACGAGAAAACTAAAAACGCAGAATCGTAGAAGATGACTATATCTTCTAGAGTGCAAAATCTGAACCAGATCGTATAATTATTACAGCCAGAATCACGAAAACAATTTCACTCTTTCTCGCTCTGTCTCACTCTAACACACAGGTTTCATGGTCGGTTTTGCCAATTGCAAAATATGAATTCAAGGATCTCAGAACCTATAAAAGCCAGAGCAACCAAATTTGGTATCCACACTCCTGTGATATCGGACCTTGACCGTTTCATGTCCAAATTTCGCCACACCCCCTTCCGCCCCCGCAAAGGACGAAAATCTGAGGCAACCACAAATCTCAGAGACTATTAAGGCTAGAGTAACCAAATTTGGTACACACACTCCTTTAAGATGTCACTATAAAAGGTCATTTTTATAGCCAAAAGGAACAAACCAATTTGCACTGGCTACGCAGCGCCCGACGTCACGCTCAAACTGATTTTCTGTCTCTCTCGCACGCACTCTTTGTCGTGTCGTTAAATATTAGCGGCGTCTGCCGGAGGAGAGCCATACTGACTTAGTATCGGGTATAACCGTAGAGTTGCGGTGTCCGCAGCAACTCACAACGTTCCCCCTCGTTAATAATTAATTCGTCAGCTTCTAGCAAATGTTTCCCTGCCGTTAGTTATGGCAAAACTATCCGTTACAGATGGCCAAATGCAATATTAAAAACTGTCGCATTGCCGTTTCATAGTTCCATCTGTACTGCTCGTATCCTGTAATGCCATAAATCCACACATAGTCTCCCGCCCACAATCTCTATCTCTATCTCCCTCTCTCTCTTTGGTGGTCACTCCCTTCTTTGGCTACTTTCCTGTTGCCTTTTGACGTCTTGCTTTGGCAGCTGAAGTACCAAATCATCCTCATACCGCTGATGGGATGGGCATGGGACGATGACCATGCCGGCATAAAGCTCAGTTCGTTTGCATACAAATGGCATTTGGAATTGTGCAAAAGGATTGCGCAAAAATCAACGCGACATGCCAGGCAGGACAAATAATGTGCATAAATTTTGCGTGTCCACAGTTGGCCAAAAGAGTAGAAGAGTGGCCGGAACGGAGCTGGAGAAAGATCGAAATGCCAGAAGAAGAATCAAATAGAAGGGATTTTCAAAGTATTGCGACTTAGGAATACCCTTTAGCTTTACTGCTAGAACGGTATAGTAGTGGCCTGGAGATAGATCGTTCCTAGGTCCACCACATGATAAAAGTTCTCTCCAGTGCGACTCTGTCTCGCCTTTTCCGACTCTATTCCCTCCCGAATGCAGTGAGCTCCCAGTGAGTCCTATATACCCGGGAATTTGTCAAATGTCGGGTGTAAAAAACAAACAAGTGCCGGTCAATATGTTGCAGACGACAGGCGGATGACGGCGGATGGGATGAGCCATTCGTGTTCCTGATGATGATTAGATTACTTCACATGAGATGGGGCAGAAAACCCGGTGGATGGGGCTGTGGGTGGTCAGCGACTGGCCACATAATAACGCTTATGTCCAGGACATTAGCATAGCCCGAGAGTGGGGCAGGGGGCAGCGCTGCTGATTGTCATATTCGCTTACACTTCTCTTGTTTGTCCGTCTCCCCCGTCACCCCCAAATGGCATCATTTTGAATGATCAAAGTCTGAAATTTGCGGACATAGTGGAATTTTTCCGATAAACAGCAAGAGAAGGACCATCTCCAGTGTCCTGCTTTCCCCCATCCCATCGCTTTGACGCTGCTCTACTTGTTCTCTATATGCGTTCTGTATGTTAATACACATTGCTGGTGTCGACTTCGGCAATCCTATGAGAGATCAAAGGATAGACAACAGGATGATGGGAGGTGTGCAGAGGGATAGACGGATTTAAAGATGGAAATGGATATGGTGGAAATCTATTTAAATATGCATATAATGTACATGATTCGTATCGAAAGACTAACCACAATACAAGATGTCGATAATCTATTGCTATTAACTCCAATCTTTCTACTAGCTAAAGTCAAGAAGTTCCTTCCTTCAGTTTTATATATACTTTACGGATCCATTCTAAAGAAGAATATACTATGCATGATAATCATTGAGTGTCCTTCCTTAACCCAAAGATTACGATTAAAGGTAGGCATATTTCAATTAAAGCCAGTGCGAATCACATCAATTTTAACTGGATTTTAAATCGGATATAAATTTGGCAATGAGAATTAATGGCTTCTGTTCCCCTTTCGCTCATTCACATGTTTATTGTTTCAGGAGGGATTAAGGAGGAGGCCCTAGAATTACCCGGAATTATGGCAGTGGAGAGATGAACAATGCAATTATATCTCAGAATTTCCATCCAATTTGCCCTTCAGCCGACTTTGTCTACGGCTTAGTGCTGAATGCATTCGTCCAGAACAGGACAATGAATATCCATGAATACTCCACTTCCATTTCCAGTTCGGTTGCAATGTTGCCAAATTTGCAAATCATCAAATATTGTATCATTTCTAAACAAATGACACACCAAACCAAAAGCCACAATTGCCAGGCCCCCCCATGCAATTATCCAAACAAATTGCACAGTTCCATCGCCGAGCACACAGCAGCGACTAAGGCACTAGGCACTGCACTTAAATTAGTCGAATTTCAGAAATTATATCCACAACTTTGTGGCACAGTTTCCCAGGCCACTGGTGCTACCATTATTTTGTTGTTCTATTATTTTGGCCACCTTTGTACCGTGCATATATGCTATACATAAATAGTAGGAGTGTGTGTTTAATATCCACTTGAAATGTACAAATTATGCTGTAAATTTGGTCCACACACTACTGCTGCTCTGGCTCCTGCAAACAGATATATAAAACAGATTTTCCCCCAGGAATCCCCATTGCAAGGAGGCAGGCAGGGCCACAGAGAGAGGGAGGGTACAGGTACAGGAGGCACGATGCAATTGCAATCGTATCTTTCGTAACCGATTCCATTGCCATTGCCACTGCTGGCCCTGGCCCTGGTATTTGTGGCACTGTTTCCTGGCCAAATCATATGCAAATGAATGCGTATGACATTTCGGTTCGTTCGGAATTTTATTGTCCGCTCCTTTTGCTAAATTATTTAGAGCTTGATTCCTGTTGCCATGACCACCATCAGGGATAGGGGAGAGTGGAGAGCGGAGAGCGGGCAGCAGCTCACGCATAATTTATACAGATGCGTACGTGTGCCTGGGTGGGCCCTGGTTTATCCTGGCATGTCCTGCTCCGTTCTGTTTCGGTCGGCGTTGCCCTGGGCCGACCTGTCCTTCAATTTGACATAAAACCTTTGGCCGGATCCTTTCGGCCCTCACATGACACTTTATGCAAAGTGCTCATCCTTCTTTTGTGTGTAAAGTGGCACACAGTGTATCTGGAAAGTATCCCCTTGTAGATGGCAAAAACAGGACACTTTCTGACAGATAACCATCCAAGAGAAACTCCAGGGAGAGCTCACAAGTATTTCTATAGAAATAGCAACACTAACGTGGGCTCATGGATGATAAAAATAATCCTTGAACTAAGAAATCGAATGAGGGAAAGAGTTTCCCCAAAACTATACATTCTGGCCATATTGTAGAGTCCCGTAGGCCAATGTCACAAGACTTTCTCCCCTAACTGTATGAATCGCAATCTCCCCACCTTTTGGTCGCTTTTCACGCCGCTTTGCCGCCACCCATGAAAATAAAACATAAGCAAATTTCCCCTCATACACTCGCACATTATATACCCACACACGTATGATCTACGGGTGTGTGCATTCCCCGTATAAGAATGCCAGCAACAGTGGGAGCAACAAATGTATTCGGCTTTTCTTTTCCCTTGCAGTGGGGCGTGCATAAAAAAAAGACACCCCAAAAACATTAAATTTCGAATACTTTTTCATGCACTAAAAGCCTCTTTAAAGATTTTTTTCTTCTATATTAAGCATACATATGTGAGGATATATTGCATCCACTGGGAGCAAAATGTTTTTATACCAAAATACAATAAAAATCAAATTATGATTTCAAAAAAGTTACTGCATGATTAAGCCTTTCAATTTTTGCACTTCAATGTACAAAATGTGACCTGATTTGCCAAAGCACAAATATTAATCCATCAAAAGTCCCAATACGTATTCCATTTTTATTTATTTGTAAGCGCATAAATTTTCATATATTTTTGGATTAAAAATACCGACTCTTGCCGGCAAACACGTTAAATTCTGCAATTCTATACCAGTCTGAAAATGCAATTTTTTGGCATTAATTAAGAGAAACAAGTTGAAGAAACCTTTTTGTAGCAATGAGAAAAAAAATCCCCTAAAATGTTAACTTTTAAACAATCGTTAATTGGCCAGAATCGTTCTAACTGTCTATGAAACTCCAAGCAAACTTTTAGCTGCAATTTTCAAAAAAATGAGCCACTTGAAGGCTTCGCAGGTGCGCCTGCCCCAGCGTGTGGCACGGGTCGTTAGGGCACTGAGGCGGAAGCTTCGGAATGTGAATTTCTCGAGTGAATCGCTGCTCAGCTCAGTCAGCAGGCAGATAAGCAAACAGATTTATGGCTGCCCTTCGAGAGGGCACTTTCAAGAATGGGCACTTTTTGGTTTCCTTGCCTGGCCCCAAAAAATGCACCAGACCCCGCACTCGATTCGTATGTAGCATGTTGGCATACGTAATTAAAACGAACCACTCACGTACTTTTTGGCATACCCAACGGCTGTCAAGAGTCGACTCCTGCATTTGTCTGTCTGTCTGTCTGAGTGTCTATCGAGGCCACAAATTGACAGGCAGTAGCCAGGGCAGGGAGGGCAGCGAGTGAGTGTAGGCAGGACATGGACACACAATTATTTAGTACGTAATAGACCCGACCCGAGGGGGAGGAGTGAGGGCCAGTGCCAGGCCATCAGACAGATCCCAGACAGCTCACAGCTCACAGCTCCTGCTCCAGCTCCAGCTCCAGCTCCAGCTCTCCAGATCGGGGTCCAGTTGCAGCCCAGGACTTGTTCATTAACACAAAACATAAGCTGCCAGACAGACATGAAAATGATGAAGAATGACTGCAAAGGTTTCGTTTCGTTCTGGGAGTGAGAGATATCATAAATTGTGCAGCTAAAGATGGGACCTCAACGTGAGCGACACCCAGAGGGGAGGTTCCATCACAAATAGGCGATGCATCATAAATTTGTATCTTTTTTGTAGTGGGGACATTCGGGAAAAACGATCTGAATGAATCAACAGTGGGACATCCCGAGTCCATCTCCATCTAGTCCACACATCATCGACAGATTTGTGGATCTTTTTCAGGCCTTTGTCCCAGTCCTAGTCCAATTCCGAATCCATAGATGCAGTTCAAGTGCCATTAAAATCGAGGCTTGCCATTCTGGCATCTGGCATCTGGCTCATGGGTCGAGTGTAGGGGCAGGGCGGGGTAGGGTAGGGAAGCTTGTGCAGCAAATTAGTAGCAAAGTTGGCTCCCCTGCCGACTCTCGCACTGGGCAAATATCCGGCTGCGGAAATTGCAATGAGACACGTGATCACGATGGAGGGCGGAGAGCGGAGAGCGGAGAGGGACGGGCTGGTAGTAGAGTCTTCATTCCAGCACATCCGCCGTCCAGACAAATAAATCTTCATTTTGACTTGAACTTTGGCTGCTGCGGTCTCGGCCACAACTTCAGCTCCAACTTTGGCTGGGAACGCAGCAAATTAACAGCTGTTGCGTAGCTGTGGTTTGCCTTTGCACTGGCACTGGCATGGCTCTGAATCCGGGTCTGGGTCTGGGTCTGAATCCTATGCTCAGGTGATTTACGGCCAAGTGGAGACCTGGGAAACAGCGTCTGCATATTAATATGTGACTTGGCATTTTACTTTCTATGCCACGGAACACACAATCACAATCGCATTTTGCTTTCCGTGCTCACGCTCTCCTGCTTTCCTGCATGACTTTCCCCCAGACACATACACACATTCCTTTCAGCTCTCGGCTCCGAATAGCTGCCTCTGTGGCCCAGCACGTTTTATTGTTGTGACGCCCAATTTGTGACGAGTGAGTGCATATAATAAAGCAAATTATATTTCAGATTCAAATAGTATGCAGCCGAGCGGAAGGCGTCTCGAGAGCCGGTCTCCACAGCCAAAGTAATGGCGGGAGACCTGTCTGCCCCGCAAGCCCTCGTCCTCGTCCTCGTCCTCGTCCTGGTAGAGGTATTGGTAACGGTAACGGTAACGGTAACGGTAACGGTAACGGCAACGTCGACTAGTTGGCCAACTGCCCCTGGCCTTTGAGAGTGCTCCCTGCTAAGAGTATGCTACAATTATTTTCCTCGTCGCAACAAAATGCATACAACATCCCCCCCCCCCGTGCATCCCCAGTCTCCCTTGCTTTTGGTGCACCACACAAACTATTGAGAACTGGACAGATTTTCGCTATATTCCCGAAGAGAATCATCTGGCATATAATATTTATGGCATATATGGAATAGAGATCGGTTTTCCAGGGATGTCGATCGTAGTATATCGAAGAGGGTCTTAAGGGATGTGCATCGGATCTGTTGTCTCTATCTCGAGTGTTTTGTGGTATGCAAAAGTGCCTAAAATCATTCCACTGGATCCGTTTCGAATGCTTTTGTCGCCTGTACGCGTATTTCCCCGTTGCTGTTGTTTTGTTTTGTGTCCTACAAGGGGAATACGAGTATAAAAACAAGAGTGCACTTGAAATTGTTGATGGTAGAACTAAGTCGGCGGCAATGTGCGTCGGTGGCTGCCCAATGCTGCATGCCCCTGCCATGCCCCAGGCAGCATTTCCATGCTTAAAGTTTTTTTTGGTGTTTTTGGATTTTTTCGTTCATGTTTTTGCTTTTTCCCAACTGTCAACTTTTCCTTTGTTTTGCATTTTAGGGGCATGGCGACCAACCCCAACCCGTTGTCGCTCTCTGCCCCTTCGGGAAAATTTCGAAAATGCAGGGAAATGGAAATGGAAACGGAAACTTTTGCCCCGGTCTGCATTGCTGACCGATGTCGACAACGTTGTTGGCCTGCCGCATGGCATAAAGAGCGACAGTCCGCAGGACATTTTATATTTAATTTACAGTGTGACCGCACTTGTTTTCTGTCTCTGTCTGTCATCTGTGCTCTGTCTCTCTCCGCCTGGGCCCCCCTCTGTGCCTGGATGTGACGGTGAGTGCATTTAATAAAGTGCAATGTGGCTTTTGGGAATGCTATACCATTGGATCCATTGTGAGTGGGAATGGGGATTGAAGGGGATCGAATGGGCCGTATTTGAGCGATTTCCCATTCGAATTTCCCCTCCCATCTCCGTTCGCAACGGTGATTTCCGCTCTTGACATCACCGTGCGGTTTTCTCTGTTGCTCTCCTGCTTCCACACCCAGAAATTCATTTCTGATTCCCAGCTTGTGCCCCCCACCTCTAAATGGGTCCGGCCCATAAACCAACACACAAAATACATTTTCCAGCTCGAATTGCATTAAATAATGTTTCAAATTGTTTCAGATTGTTTTCGATTTTCGGCTGTCCAACAAGTGCGGCTTAGAGGGTGGTCTCGGCTCAATCACGGTTGCCCAAAAGCAACAACTTGAATAAAGCCGTAAAATTCGAATGGGCATAAAAAACAGGAAATCCCTTCATGCTATGGATAATTATAGAGAATTGTGGAATACCCTGAACTGATACTCTTTTTCTTTATTCTTTCTTTTCCACTTAGCAAAAAAAGTTTTCTTCTTATTTTTATTTATTTTCAAAAGCCATTCTGTTATTTAAAGAGCATCTCCCGCAACCAAAATTCGTTTCAATTATTTTTCTCAACAACATTTTCAAGTGCCTGGACTTAAGAGGAGAGCTTACAGGATGGGGGCCTCTATAGCCGGTCCTGTCCATGGGCCATACTACAGTGTGCAGTTGGGCACACTTTTATTGCTTTAATTGCGCACTGGAACGCAACAAGAATCGAAGCACACAAGCATACGGGACACATGTTGCTAATGAAGTTCTCTAACAACATTCCAACTCATGTCGGATCATAATCTGTTAATCTGCCCCGTCCAGGACGCCCATGCCACTTTCCATTGGCTGAGGATTGCTGACAGGGCTGCAAAAATAACATCGGAGCGAGTCGGACTGGGCCGAAAAGGCCGAAATGGACTACTCATCAATCTGTCTATACACACCCGTACATATATCCGAGTCTCTGTGAAATTTTCAGTCACCGCCTGTCTCCAAGGCAGGGGGGAGAAAACCTAATGAAAATGGATTTTTAGTTTCTGATTTCGGGGGGACAGGAGTCATCCGCAGTTACGGCTGATGCTACTGCCACTGCCGTTGGCCACATTTTCCATCTCCTGTGTCAGCTGCAATTTTTGGCCTTACTTACAGCTGCAGCTGCAAAGGTTCGCAGAGAATGGCCAGGCCGGAGTTGTTGAATATTCATCGAGTATTGCTGCCTTCGGATAATCGAAATGAATAGTTATCTTCGGTGCGGTTTGCTGTGGGGATGCGAGCATCCATCCATTGAATTTCGATGCCTTGCCGATTGACATTCGCATTTGATAAGCATTAAGCAGCCACCGCAGCAAAGCGGGGGGCATTAATAAGTTTGCCGCCGGCAAATACAAACATAAACAGATGTCCCTACGTTGGTACGAGTATGTTTATATACATACGAATGTTTATTTGCCGTTCGGGCAACATGTCAAAGCAAACAAAGAGTGTGACGGGAAGAATGGGTGGGGTGCAGAGAGAGCTACACGGCAGGAAAATGCTCTGCATTTCAATGGCTAGGAATATGTCGATAGATAAGACTGAGATCTCAGATATCATTTTGCCAGTGTATCCATGAATACCTGCCTGTCACTCACCCCCCGTCTGTATAGTATTTGTTATGTTTTGCGCCTCGCAGGTGCTGGAAAATAAACGAACTCGTTGACGGCCCTTGACGTCTAAGCGCCGAATGGGTGTGTATTTTAATTAAACTTGTTTTCCGAAGGCGTTTATCAGATGCAGACAGGACGTGTACCTGAACGCAGTCCATTGGCGCCTCTCCGCCACCTCCCGCCAATGGCGCACAGTCGAAACTAGACAAAAAGCAAGGCTACAAGTGGCAAGGACCGACAGAGGCCAGCATGTTTTACTGTTAATGGACTTTCAATATTTGCAGGAAGTTATGGCATTTTGATTTATGTCCAAGCTCTCTCTTTCTTCCAGTGTTTGCCTTTCTGGACGTCCTTTTGGTGCACCCACTCTTTGGTTCGGTTGTAACCAATTGGCACCCCACTTTATTACCCCTTGCGACCTGCAACCAATCGACACTGCTCCTCTCCTCCTGCTCCCATCTGTTTTCCCTAGCCAAAGTCGTTTAATTATTGAACAACAAAGGGCAACGCAACAAAATGTTTGTCTGACAATCAAATTTGAAATAGTCTCGCATAAAAAATTTAAGAAGATTTTCATTGGCTTTTTCCACAGCGATTGCTTACTTACAACGAATAAAACTTGAATTTACTGCTCTGCGCATAAAAGTTTCAAATTTAGGGGAAAATTGGTACACTCTCACACCCCCAAACACACACACACACACACACACAGAGAGATGGAAATGGCAGGAAGCCAAAACACACAAAAATCAAAGTAAGCACCTAAGCAGCTTATGCAAAATACAAGTACAATCGAAGTGTTCTTCCCCCGGAGAAAAGGTACGGCACGGCTCGGCAAATTCTCGGTCTATTATTTTAATTCCTGGTACGCCAATGCCAATAGGCAAAAAAGAGCTGTGCAAATTTTGCGTCTGTCGTTTATTGAGTGGAACGTACGCAGTGGCCCACACTTCTGCAGACTGGGGGAAAAAGCTAAAGTTTAAATTACTTTCTAGCAAAACTTTGATCCCCAACGAAAAAAAAAAAAAGTTTCAAATGGCATAAAGAAAGCAAGATTAATGCTTAAAGCGAAAGGGTGGCACGGTTGCGAGTAGAGATGTTAAAGGACTATGGATAACACCGATAAATAACCCCGCCCCACAATTTGCGTTGCATTTGAGAATCGATGGCCGATTCGGCCTATTCAGATAAAACAGAAACTCTATTATTACATTAAAAAAAACGTACATTAAGAGAAGGGTAGAGAATGGAGGAAATTGCAGAAAATTCCCAAAATGCAATAGCGTTCAATTTGATTTTGTATTTTGTTTTATTACGACCGCTTTGAATGTAGGACCGGAGGCGATCAAAAGGTGTGAAAAGAGTGCCACTGCGAAGTCGGATCGGACTTCGATTCTGCTCTCTCCCGATCTCACGAGAGCGAAAGCTTGTAGCCGAACGAAGAGAGAGGCGTCGAGTGCGTGCCACAATGAAATTGTGCCAGGTGGTGGATTCTCTCTCTCTCTCTCTCTCTTACTCTACGCTCAGCACTGCTGAGAGCGCTATGACGTCATGCTTGATGCAAAGTTTTCTTTCGTACTAGTCAGAATAAGAGAGCGCGTGGCGGCAATACACCTTGTATAATTTCATCATTTATTTTTCTGGGCGAAACATTTATCTCCCTCTCCAGATTCAGCAGCTGTGTATTTTGCTTCTTAGCAGATTGTTTAATTGAGAATAAGTAATCTGAAAGCATGATTTATTCCCATTGATCCTTCCCCGGGAGAGCAAATACCACTTGGTATTCTTATGTTCCCTTTCCTGCCCCAGAACTTTAAGCAGCTATAAATTTCCATAAAAAATGCCTTGTACGAGTATATTATTCTTGCAAATCACCAAATGGTAGGAACTTCATCTGCCATCTGCCAAGCGCGGGGCCCATCCAAGCGATGTCCTTTGTAGTTCGCTTACTTTTGGCGCACAAAGGGCTGTCGAACATGCAGATAAACAAGCCTCAGCCGCAGACAACCAGCTCCGTCGATAGGAGCGAGACCGTACCTCGTCCTTTGAAAGTTTATTCGTTTGTAAATAATTTTTAGCCGGCGGCAGAATCGATACTTTAAGTAAGATTTTTGCATATAGAAGAAGTTACGAGAGAGGAACTCTACTTTCGAGGGGCCGCAGGTTTAGATACCCTTTCATATGCATTGCGGCCATTGAAACAACATGTAACACCAATTCGGGATGAGACCCTATGTGGAGACCCGTGAGATCCAGGAGCCTCGCCTCCTTGAAGAGCTTTTTGCTGTTCGGTATACCCCTTGAAAGGGTATGTGTGCTGCATATATGAGAGCAAACCAGTGGAGGAGATAAAGGGCGAAACAGAGGGCCATATTTTGTCAAGCTGCGCAAAAGTTTCAACAGCAGCAACGTCAAAGTTATATTAGCAGCGTATGCCGATAATGCAGGCAGAAGCAGACTGGCCGAGGCAGAAGGACGAGAGGCAGCGAAGAAGAGAAACGGCTAGGCAGACAGACAAACCGAAGAGCGGATGGAGTGAAACAACAGGCATAAGCCAAGTGGGGAAGTTTTTGCCATTAAAGTTTTTCATCAGCGCCTATTTGCGGAGCTCTTCACCGTTGGGCTCCTTAACCCGTTGGCGCAGGACGGTCCCAGGGTTGGGGGCCAAATATTTGTCAGGCAATTAAATGTTTACTGTTTTTATTATATGCTGGCTTTTGTTTGCCCTACCCTCGACCAGCCACCTCCTGCCGAGTGGTAAAGGATGATTGTCTGGGCGTGTACTAAAATTAATCATACGCCTCGCTGCCGCTACGCAAACAACTCGCCAAAGGCAAAGCCACAGCAACAGCCACAGCCCCAGCCACAATAATAGCAGGCTCAATGTGCACCTTGCAGTATTATGGAAACGGTCCTTTGTTAGAGCTAGTAAGGAGGATGTACGGACCAAAAATCTATACCATCAAACCTATTATATACACACTGAAGTTGCTTCTCATGCTCTACCCACAGAACTCCTATCTACACAGATTACTCAGAGCCGTGTAGGATTTCGGCTTTGGTTTCAAAACCGGATCAATATTCACCGACAAATCTCTCTCAGATGCAATGGCTCCTGCCTTTCCTGCTATCACGATCCCCGAGAGCCGAATGACGAACGCGGCAGACGAGCTGCTAATGCGATTTGCCGCAATCTTTTGAATCGAGGCATTCAAGCGGCTTACCATAGTCGTATTATTTCAATGCACCACCCAGCAGCACACTTTCGCTCTATATGCACGCAAATTAATTAACAGCACTCGTTGGGCTCATGGTAAATTAATAATTTAGCCAGACATTACGCATACGCAAACGATGCATGGGCTGACTGCAGGCGTCTGCCTGCAGGATGGGGGATGGAGGATGGAGAATGAGTGGCAATAAAAAGCTGTCCAGAAAGCGAACCAAGGCGGAGTGGGGCCATTTTAATTACCACATAACAAGGCAGCGGGACACAAATGGCAACTGGGAAAATGTGAAATGCGACGGCGGGGGGGGAGGCGGGTACGGAAAAGGGAAAGCTTGTCGTGCTAAATGGAAAATGTTGCGTATACGACCTGAGGGCCCCGACGTGAGTGGGAATGTGCGTGGCGAGTGTGCGTTTTATGACATTGGACATTTGCAAAATTTCATAAATATAAATTGGCTTTAAATGTTAAAATAAAACAATTAAAACACGAGCTGGTAAACACCAAATTGAGTTCTGCGGCCCATTCCCGTCCCCATAACTGTCGCGGATAATGTCCGCAAATTGAACAAACATTTGATGGCCTTTGAATAATTGAATGGATACTTAATTGCAACGTTCACAGACACGATTGCAAGCCAAACACTTTCGCGAGGGAGAGAGAAATAGAGGAGATGTGCACCGAATGAATAAAGGATATATTTTGAGCAGTTTATTGGAGTTGGAGGACAAATATGGTGTCAGATGTAAGATTACGCTAAGGATAACGACTTAAGACCCACGTCTCCGGTATTTCCATTGCTTATTTTTGCCACTTATGGCCGCTTTTAGAATAGTAATTCTCTTAAATTCGTAGACCATTTTTCCATCAAGCGAGTGTTTCCCTCTCTCATCCGTTTCATCAAAGTTATATAAAGAAACGAGGGGGAACGTTGTGAGTTGCTGCGGACACCGCAACTCTACGGTTATACCCGATACTAAGTCAGTATGGCTCTCCTCCGGCAGACGCCGCTAATATTTAACGACACGACAAAGAGTGCGTGCGAGAGAGACAGAAAATCAGTCTGAGCGTGACGTCGGGCGCTGCGTAGCCAGTGCAAATTGATTTGTTCCTTTTGGCTATGAAAATGATCTGATCTGATCCAGATTCAGCAACCTGATAGATATGGTCATTATCTATGATTCTGCGTTTTTAGTTTTCTCAAATCTGCAATATTGTGGATGCAACAGATTTTCGTCCTTTGTGGGGGCGGATGGGGGTGGGGCGAAATTCTGAGATATACGTTTTATAGTGACATCTTAAAGGAGTGTGTGCACCAAATTTGGTTACTCTAGCCTTAATAGTCTCTGAGATTTGTGGTTGCCTCAGATTTTCGTCCTTTGCGGGGGCGGAAGGGGGTGTGGCGAAATTTGGACAGGAAACGGTCAAGGTCCGATATCACAGGAGTGTGGATACCAAATTTGGTTGCTCTGGCTTTTATAGGTTCTGAGATCCTTGAACTCATATTTTGCAATTGGCAAAACCGACCATGAAACCTGTGTGTTAGAGTGAGACAGAGCGAGAAAGAGTGAAATTGTTTTCGTGATTCTGGCTGTAATAATTATACGATCTGGTTCAGATTTTGCACTCTAGAAGATATAGTCATCTTCTACGATTCTGCGTTTTTAGTTTTCTCGTATCGTCAAAATTGTGGATGCCACAGATTTTCGCCCTTTGTGGGGGCGGAAGTGGGCGGGGCAAAGTTTTGAAATATTTTTGGAGCAGTGACATATCACAGAAGTCTGGATCCAAAACATCGTTGCTCTAGCTCTTAAAGTCTTTGAGCATTAGGCGCTGAAGGGGACGGACAGACGGACAGACGGACGGACGGACAGACGGACAGACGGACAGACAGACATGGCTCAATCGACTCGGCTATTGATGCTGATCAAGAATATATATACTTTATGGGGTCGGAAACGATTCCTTCTGGACGTTACACACATCCACTTTTACCACAAATCTAATATACCCCAATACTCATTTTGAGTATCGGGTATAAAAATCACAGACGAATCGAACCAAATTCAATTAACATGAAATTCGTAATGTATTTACCTGTAAGCCACTTTTACAGACTATCCGTCAAAGGCGAATATTACCCGTAACTACTGATGGCCCGGCCCCTGCCAGTCGCTGGCGGCTGCCGTTAAACATGAATGCAAATGAATCGAATCGTTTGGCATTTTTTCATTTTCAGCATCGCCATATACATTTCTCCCTAATAAAATTGCGAAAAAGTATGCTATCAAAGAGCAATTGAATTGACATCAAAAGCGAATCGAATAAATACAACCTCACGGCCGATCAGGCGCCTGCAATATGGTTGGATTTTTTCATTCTCCCGCAGTCGATGTACAGTGAAAGGATACAGGTCGAGTTCCCTCCTACTTGAGGCCAGACTGGTGTCCGCCAGGCCAACGCTCACCGTACCAGCAGTCGGAGGCAGCCGTTGTGGGGCTGACCCGACTTTAAGTCGGAGCTATTAAACAACATGGCGGTGCTAACAAATCGATATTTAATGACAAAGCTTAGTCGCACCCACAGCCGCACCCACACCCACACCCACACCCAGCCAGCAACGCACTCACTCACGCCCACAATTAAACTCACACAAAGCCAGAACATCACTGTTAGGTATTATATTAATATCCATATACGGTCACACCATCCAAGGGATATAGAATAAAAGAGAATCTTGAAGACAACGCGTGCTTAAATCTGAGTGTCAATACACTACATAATTGGCGACGAGGATAAAATAAAACGTATTAATATACATACACATGTTAAAAGTGCATATAATATATGAATAGCAACATGACGAAAAATGAAGCACCAACATTCTATCAAATGGCAACAATTGCTGAGTTTTCGCCACACCAAGAAACGTTCTGCATTTGGAAGGAAAAATTCGACATACATTTGTGCGAATTGAATGTGAAAGAGGAAAACACAAAAAAGGCAGTTTTGTTGAAGTCGATCGGTACAGCGGCTTACACTGTACTACATAGTTTGTGCGATCCGGTATCACCCGTATCAAAAGCATACAAAGAATTATGTGAAATTTTAAAAACACACTACACACCACCTACACTCATATTCAGAGAAAGAAAACAATTTCACATGTCCACAAAAAGTGAAGATGAGACTGTAGCGGAGTGGTATGCTCGAGTTAAACAATTGGCATTGGAATGCAAATTTGGCTCAAATCTGGAAGCGTTTGTATTAAACCAATTTGTGATGAGCCTTCCCAACCCCATATATGAAAGAATATGTGAAGAAGACGAAAATCTAACTCTGGCTGATGCACTCAAGAAGGCGATGATCATGGAGACGAAGATCAGCACAAGGAAGACAGAACACAACGTCAACTACATGCATCAAAAGAACGGGACTAGTCAATGGCAGAGGCAAAGAGGCGAGAACAGAGATCAAGCAAAGAGCAACGGCAGAAGTCATTTCAAGGGCAACCGAAACGTGAGTTACAGAGGCGGCAGAAGCGACGGTGACGGCGACGGCGAAACCGACTGCGACGCTGGCAGAGAAAAGAAGCAGCAGCCATGCACACACTGTGGCTGGCGAAATCATAACTCAAACAATTGCAAGTATAAGGCATGCAAATGTCACAGCTGTGGAAAAATAGGTCACTTGGCGAGCATTTGTAAAAACAAATCAAAAAAATCCGTAAATTATGTATCTCAAACAAAACATTCTGATAATAATTTTGATAATGATAATTATAACTTTTCTATCTATAGCGTTGATACAACCTCAACTAGTGGAGTGTATTATTTACCTGTAAAAATTGATGGAAACATAACGAAAATTGCTTGCGACACTGGTGCACCGTGCACATTGGTTCCAAAAACATTTTACGAAAGCTTAAATACCAGCAGACCACTTAGAAAATGTCTAGTTCCATATGTAGATTACAATGGAGATTCAATCAAAGTTATTGGTGAGTACGATGCAACGATCGAATATCGAGGTCTAAAAAAACAAATTGTTGTTGTTGTAACCAATGCAGTGAGTCCACCTTTGCTAGGTAGAACATTTTTGAGAGCTTTTAATTTTGAGTTAATGCAGGTGAACAATGTGTACGTAAATGAACCAAATTCTGTAATTACAGAACAGATTAAATCGGAGTTTGCTGAAGTTTTTGAGCCTCGTTTAGGTTCATATACTACGAATACGATATCGTTACTATTAAAAGAAGATGCAAAACCAATATTTTTCAAGCCTAGGTCAGTACCATTAGCATGGAAAGAAAAGATTGAAGTGCAGTTACGAAAATTCATAGATGATGGAATTTTAGAGCAAGTTGTTAGTTCTGAATGGGCAACACCTTTAGTACCGATTTTAAAACCAAACGGTGACATACGAATTTGTGGTGACTATAAGGTTACATTAAACCGGTCTTTAGTCGACGTAAAGTATCCACTACCTCGAATAGACGACATTTTTGCAGCGCTTGAAGGGGGTACACTGTATTCAAAACTTGACCTGTCAAATGCTTACAATCAGCTAAATTTAGATGAGCAATCTCAAAATTTGTGTACTTGGAGCACACATATTGGACTATTGAAAGTTAAACGCTTACCATTTGGTATAAAAACTGCAGCAGCTATTTTTCAAAAAACAATGGAAGGGTTGTTTCAGGGTATGCGAGGAGTTGTGGTTTATCAAGATGACATAACAGTTACAGGACGAGATCTTCAAGAACATATTTCAAACCTAAAAGCTGTACTTAGAAAACTGAAATCAGTTGGACTTAAATTAAATGACAAGAAATGTGAGTTCTTTAAATCCAAAATTTGTTACCTAGGATTTTCAATTGACAGGATAGGACTGAGCAAAAACAATGATAGAGTTGCGAGTGTATTGTTTGCACCGGCTCCGGAAAACGTATCACAGCTTAGAGCTTTCATAGGCATGGTAAATTATTATTCAAAGTTTATCAATAATTTCGCTCAGATAATGAGTCCTTTATATGCATTATTAAAGAAAAATACAAAATTTAATTGGACACGCGAATGTCAGAGTGCATATGAAGAGGTAAAGAAAGAAGTAACTTCTGAACAAGTTTTAGTTCACTACAACCCAGATCAACCGTTAGTATTAACGACTGATGCTAGCAGTCATGCAGTTTCAGGTGTTTTATCACATAAATGCAATGAAGATATCAAACCAATAGCATTTGTATCAAGAGCATTATCCAAAAGCGAGCATAATTACAGTACAATCGAGAAAGAGGCCCTGGCTATAGTGTTCTGTGTGAGTAAATTAAGACAGTATCTTTTAGGAAACAAGTTCATCCTTCGAACAGATCACAAACCATTACTAAGCATATTTGGAGACCTGAAAGGACTTCCATTGATGGCCTCTGCACGAATGCAAAGATGGGCACTGACTTTGTCAGGTTTTCAATATACAGTTGAACACATAAAGGGGACCTTAAATATAGCAGATGGACTCTCAAGAATGCCTCAATGGGAAACGGCTGTACCAAACGAAGACTATAATTACATACATTTTATACAGTCCGAAAAGGTGTTCAAAATTAGCTTCAAAGAAATAGCTCGTGAAACACGACGTGACCCAATATTATCAAAAGTTTGTGAGGCAATTAACACTGGTTCGAAGACAAGATTAAATGGCAGCGAGTTTTCTGCCTACATCTCAAAAACAAATGAACTTTCAGTGGAATATGATTGTATCTTATGGGGACACAGAGTAGTAATTCCAACCAAACTGAGACAAGCTATTTTAGCAGAATTTCATGCATCGCATTTGGGAATAGTAAAAACCAAAATGTTAGCACGTTCTTATGTGTGGTGGCCTTGCATAGATTCTGAAATTGAGAAATTAATTCGAGATTGTATTCCTTGTCAGGAACTACAATCAAGTCCAGAAAAGAGTCTGTTAATACCGTGGAAATCCACAGGAAAGGCTTGGAGTCGAGTACATATAGACTTTGCAGGACCAATTAGAGGTTTTCATTTATTGGTTATTATAGATTCTTATACAAAATGGGCAGAAGTATTCAAAACGAAGGAAATAACTTCATTGTTTACTATCAACAAGCTTAGAGAAGTATTTTGTCGATATGGTTTACCAGACGTGTTAGTTAGTGACAATGGACGACAGTTTACTTCTGATGATTTTAAAACGTTTATGAAAAACAATGGTGTTAATCACATTTTTACTGCTCCAGGACATCCAGCGACTAATGGTCAAGCAGAAAATTTTGTAAAGACTGTTAAGAAATCACTATATGCAAACATAAAGGCTAATGAAAGACAAGATTTTAATACAATTTTAAATAGATTCTTGATCGATTACAGAAATACGATTCATTGTACTACGGGCGAATCTCCTGCTAAATTATTTTTTGGTCGTACACTAAGAACAAGATTTTCGTTGTTAAAACCACCTACGGTCGAAAGCATAATAAATAAAAAACAGACTGAGTGTGTTGTAAATCACAAAGGTAGACGAAGCACAGAATTTTTTAAGGGTCAAAAAGTTATGGTTAGGGACTACAAAAATCCTAACAAAGCAAGCTGGACTCAGGCAACTGTAAAACAACAACTGGGCCCGCGTTCGTATTGTTGTATTTTGGCGAACAATAACAGAGAAATAAAACGTCACCTGGATCAAATTAGAAACCAAAGCACTAACAATCATACATCGCCTAATGCGAAAACACCTGATGTCGAAAGCAATTGTTCAGTAGATGACAATTCCAAAACCAACAATGAACAAATAGTTTCTCAACCAACACCCACCAGGAGAGAGTTGAGACCACGTGAGGCAGGGAAGGTAGTAAAGCGTATTTAACAATAAAATAATATAAAGAAAGGAATTATGAAATCAAATTATGTACAAATTAAACACTGAAACAAATACTAAATAGATTAAGAAGAAAGAAAAATACGAAATCACATAAATTTTATATACGATAATTAGATTAAGTACACAAATCAAATTGTTATAAGAAAATAGATTTGTAAATGACATGTATATTAAACATCTAAGGAGAGGCGTGTTAGGTATTATATTAATATCCATATACGGTCACACCATCCAAGGGATATAGAATAAAAGAGAATCTTGAAGACAACGCGTGCTTAAATCTGAGTGTCAATACACTACAATCACATACATCATTGTCAATGTCAAAGTGTCAAAGCAAACTTGCAGCACACAAAACCAAAGCAAACGGCGCATAGTTCTCGGCTCGACTCGGCTCGGCTCTCAGTTACCCAAACGAGGAGGCTCTCCTCTCCTCTCCTCTCCACGCCTCTCTCTTCGCTACCCAGTGTCAAGACTCATCTCGTGCCGGCCTCGAGTCAAGTGCAATAAACTCCTTTGCAGAATTCAGTGAATTTTGAATTTTTGGCCACGCCCACTGCCCCCATCATCAGTGGCAGTTATGATGTTGCAGCAAACAGTAAGCAGCATCAGCATTAGCAGCAGCAGCAGCAGAATGCAAACTGCAATTTGCGAACAAAAACTTTGCTTGGGACAAACTTTGCCGCCTCACCGAGTCTCTCCCTCTCCCTCGCTCTCTATCTCTGTATCTGTCGCTCTGTTGTCCCATGCTCTGGTTAGCAAACAGCCAACAATTTGAACTGACAAAGTCCGGCGATAACAAAAAATAATTTAAGTACTTTAGTTGTGCATCGAATAAATTCAAAAAAAGTGTATTAAACAAACAGGTAACGGTAGACCAGGACAAGGAATATCAAGATACAAAGACAGGTGCAGAGGAATAGTTATTTCCATGGATAGCTCACTCTTCCCTTGTAGCTCTTTAACATATGTATATGTATGCTTCTATGAACAGCATAGTGGCTTCGTTTGAATGAATTCCAAGAAAATAAACAGCTAAAGCGAAAAAGAGACAGAAAAAACGAAAATCAGCGAGTGAGCGATGGAAACGGCAGCAACATAGGGACTGCGGCAGAGAGACTGCAGAAGAGAGGCTGCGGAAGAGTGACCGCAGAAGAGAGACCGCCGAAGAGAGACCGCCGAAGAGAGACCGCCGAAGAGAGACCGCCGAAGAGAGGCTGAAGAAGAGAGACCGCAGAAGAGAGGCTGAAGAAGGGAGACCGCAGAAGAGAGACTGCAGAAGAGTGACTGCAGAAGCAAGCTGATGCAGTGCAGGGCTGCCGATTTCGCTTTTTCTCCGTAAGATCTGGTTTTTTTTTAAGGCCAACTGCGGAACAAATTTGTGAATGTCGGGAAGCAGGAATTCTGGAATTTGTATAAATTAATTTGGCTTTCTTTCAGCTTTTTTACTGCGTGAAAATGTGGCAGGTTCATCATTATATTTGATCGATATTTGCCAATACCTCCACCAGCGTACAAGATAATTTTGAAACGACGTGCGACGTATGTACGTGCCTCCCAGGTGCATACATTACCGACATCGTCTTGCTTCATGCACCATGCTTTACCCCATCGACTTTCACCGGGTAAGTTCTCCTTGTTTGCCCCCTTTTCATCTTGCCCATTGACTATTTTTTCTTGGTTCTTCGTCTTTTATTCCCTCCAGCTCTTTCAGGAATACCTCTTGCGTGCCCGCGGACACCGATATGCCCACCATCGTTTACCAGCGCGTTCACCCTTCTGGCCATCCGGATCATATGCCGAATCAAACGCTCGAGACGAGTAAGTTAATCAGTATATAATTGTGGACATATTTTAAAATATATTTTCCTTCACAGAGGACTTACATATGTACCCAACGATTTGCCACAAACCGATCCGATTCCCCCCGTCATGTGACGTCCTATCCAAGTATTACCGAGGACAAACCGCCTATCCCCGCCAGACAGATTCGTATCCCAGCAGGACAGCAGCGCACCCATTGCAAGACCCGAATCGCACAAGCCATCGTCATCCTTTGACCTGGCCATCGACAACAAGGACTTTGACTATGGCAACCAAGGGATTGGGGGGCAACTAGACTGCATAGATCTCGTTGTTGTTAGGTTTACGGAGATACGCGTCCATATATTAGGATAGTAGATTCAAATGTTCTCCACTTGTATATATATTTATACTAACGTATCCTATGCTAAGCTAAGATCTGATGAATAAAATGATTGAAAACTCATCCTTTCTGTCTTCTGTATTGGGGACACTATCGGAGAAAACTAAATATCCTAAAATGTCCTTGATCCTTAATAAGGAGAATTTCAAATCTGGGATACCAGGCCAACAGAAATCAGCAGAGGGTCACTAGTTTTTTAAATTTCTTTAAGTCTATTTTTTCCGTTTTTTCCTATATTCTTTGGCCGTTCAAACTGGTGTAACGGCCGAATTTCCAATCTGGGATACCAGGCGAACAGAAATCAGCAGAAGGTCACTAGTTTTTTTAATTTCTTTTAATTTATTTTTTCCGTTTTTTCCTATTTTCTTTGACCGTTTAAAATGGTGTAACGGCCGAATTTCAAATCTGGGATACCAGGCCAACAGAAATCAGCACAGCGTCGCCGGTCTTTTTAAATTTCTTTTAATTTATTTTTTCCGTTTTTTTCCTATTTTCTTTGACCGTTTAAAATGGTGTAACGGCCGAAATTCAAATCTGGGATTATTATTAGTATTTTATTTTAGTTTACTTGTTCTATTTTCACCCTGTTCTCGTTTCTCAAACCCGTAATCCCCAATTCCGATCGCAAAGGTTGCTTGCTGCTGATTTCTGTTCGCCTGGTATCCCACATCTGAAATTCCCGATTTTGGCCATTTGAGCGGTCGCAGGTTGGGGGTTTTTGTTGTACAACAACAAAAATTTGGTGTACAACAATTGGCAACAACAACTTTTGTGGTTTTCTGCGTTATTTTTGGCCCGATCTAGGCGTGCCGTGGCTTTCCGTACTCGGAATAGCTTCCTTGGTCTAATGTATTCCTTATCAAGGACCAAGGATCAAGGATATTTGCTCCAGAGATATACATCTTGTTTTTGCTTTATTTGTGTCCCGATCGCGACGTGCGACGTCTTCCTACAATCAAAAAAATGTCCTTGATCCTTCGCTAAGGACTCCGACAAACCCCAGCCATGCATATTTAGCTTTCTCGGCTATTTGTGGCCAGATCGGGACGTGCGACGACTTCTTGATTAATTGAGTCCTTATCAAGGATCAAGGACCTTTTTTCCAATCGAAAATATTTGGTTTTCTAGCGGTATTTGTGAACCGATCTGGGCGTGCCACGCATTTTCTTGATCAGGATAGTTTCCCCAATACAGAGAACAGAAAGGATAAGTTTTCATTCATTTTATTCATCAGAACTTAGCTTAGCATAGGATAGTTTAGTACAAATAAATAAACAAGTGGTACAAATTTGTATCTATGATTTTATATTATATTATAATCCTTAAACCCAAAAGAAATGAGATCTATCCAGTAGCTCGCGTAGCACCTTCCTTGCTTGCCGTAGTCCAGGTCCTTGGTTGCCGTAGTCAAGGTTCTTGTTATCGATGAAGGATGACGATGTCTTGTTAGGTTCCAATCTTGCATCGGGTGCGCTTCTGTCCTGCTGGGACACGACTCTGTCTGGCTGGCGATACTTGGGCAGGACTCCGCCTGCGGAGGGGAAATCGAATACGACTCGGTCCTCTGTGAAGGAGGATATATTTTAAAATATGTCCACAGTTATATACTGATTAACTTACTCGTCTCGAAGCTGAAGTCCAGCGTTAGACGAATGCCAGAGCCGAAGACCCTGGGTCTTCTGACATGTTTGGTGTGTGAACTGGCACATCTATATACTGCAAGGTTAGTGGAAGGACCAATAGCATTCTGTGAATAAGGTAAGGTTTTATTGTCAGTGGAAGGATGTTACTAAATGCTGCTTTGACTACGAAGCAGTCAGTCGTCCGAACTCGTATCTGAAGATAATCCCGTAGAGCTGGAATGGTTAATGAAAATACTGTAAAAATATATTAAGTATTACTTTAATAAAAAATTGTTAAACCCATTAACTACGCTTGCTTTTTTTTGAAAAATGAAAGCTGAAAGCTTTTGTTTTGTTGAAAAGTTGGCGGCACTGATCCAGGGCCTCTTTGGCGCTTCAACTTGTGGTCCTTCCCTCTCTTTCTCTACGATGATGTTCATGTGCAAAGAACGCTTTCTCGCACTCACTAGGCACACCCTCTATAAAGTATACCATGGGCACAGCAGTCAAACAACAATCGAGTGTCAATTTGACGAGCAGATTGTACAGTAATAGACGCTCTCGACATTAACAATGCACAGGGAGCACCCCGTGGCCCGTCCGCCCGTCCTGTCCGTCCGCCCGCCCTGTCCGTCTGTCCTGTCCTTCCATTGTGTGTGTCTGCGTACGCCGCTCGCATAATCAATTATGCGTCTGCAGTGGGTCCAAAGTTCTGTAAACTTGGCAATTTATTTGCACCGGAAACTCAACATAAATCAAACTAATTTCTCCTGGGATTTTTCAACGCAAGTTTCCACGTGTCTCGCTCCTCGCCTGCTCTCCTCCTCCCCTCCTCCAGCTCCTGTCATTCGTTATTGTTGGTCACGTGTTTATCCGGTGAGGGGGATGATGGGTGGGGGGAATGGGGAATGGGGCATGGCAAATTGAATTTGTCGCGTTGTGTTGCATAATTTGAGGCGCATTGTGCGTCTAAAGCGTCGAAAGTAGAAAAAAGCGAAAGCCCCCAAAGAAATCAAGTAAACAACAGTACAACGACTCACAGATACCCAAATAGAATTACCCATTCCACTCCACTCCACTCCCTGTAGTGCTCATATTTACGAGCAATACCACAGTTATGCTTTTGCTTTGCCAATTTTGTCACGCTTCTCCATTCAAGGGAACCGCATTGTGGTGTTATTTCCTTTTCCTTTGAGAGGTTATTTCAAAGCCGCTCATCAGCAAAGCTCCACGAGAGCTCCAAAGTTTACTCGATGTACTAGATACACACATATAACGTTTATTGGTATTTAGTGTAAGTTTTATACTAGCTCTGGGGTGGTTTTTAATGATAATTGCTTGACTACGACTTGAGCGACGGACGACTTAAGACGGTGGTTGAAAACTGAGTTATGAGAGTCCTCTTTCGCATATTTCGATATGAGCTCCAGCTCTTTGTTTTAGTAAGACAGAACCCTATGCCTTGCCCTATAATCCTCATCAAAATAGTTTATGGGATTGTAAAACCACTCAATGGTTGAGCGCTCCTCCAACAATTATGATTTTCTTCAGTCAACCCTCTTTAGCCACGCCTCCGCGCCTCTGGCCCCTTTTGATGCTGCTCTTGTGATTTTCAAACAATCTCCTCATCAGCCGCATCCTCGAATCCAACCGCAGCGCCTGGCATCGTCGTCAACAGAATCCAGCCCGCCTTGTTGTGGGTTCACGGCTCGCGGCTCGCGGCGCTCTCTGTCGAGCTCATGCACACGGCACCTGCCCTGCGCGTCTCTCCTGTCTCCTGTCTCCTGTCTCCTGTCGCACACCTGGCAAATTGAAAATGTTTGTTGCCGCTGCAGGAGTCTGCAAAGTTGTGGAATCGAGATTGCACTTTCCCGTAACGATGCCGATGCTGATGCCGATGCTGGTGGTGGTGGTGGCAGAGGGGGCCAACGATGAAGTTGATGCTGATTTTCAGCTAATAACTGCGTCCCGTGGGACACAAGTTTGCATAATTATCAATCAAGATTTCCTAATATGCCCACCACATGGTGGCCTTAGAATTGGTTTGTACACTGTTAGAAGTCCGGAAATCAAGGAGATATCAAATGATAGGTATTTATGGTATGTACACCCAGAGAAAGGAGGCCTGAGTTACACACAGATATTTCGATGCACCGAGAGTGAAAATATCACATTGGATGATTTTTCTAATTAATTTCTAATTTATTTTGACATTAATATGACAGGGTCTGATGTATACGTATTTTATATTTAATATAAATATATTCATGTTCAAATTAAATATATTTCCCTCCAATTTAATATAAATTATTTCTTTTAAAGTGTTTTATATTTCGTTTAATTATGGGCCATTAATAAAAAGGCCGTTTAATGCATTTTCATTTAAATCAAAGTGAATTCTTTTTGTATATCAGTGTAGAGAAGATGGATAGATAGAAAGATACGATTCTGATGGTGTGGTCCCAGTTTAAAATGCGTATTTCAATCATATTAATGGAACCACCTATTATATACAAATTATTAGCTTCCTTCAAATACGCTTATAAAAATCGTTTATTAAAATCATAAATCTGCATTAAATGGTGTACGAGAATAGTATGTGTGTGTGTGTGTGTGTGTATCTGTGTGTGCGCTCCTCTTTCATCTGCGCAACGCATTTTTCATACTTTTGAGCCGTACATAAATTTATTGTTTGGGGGCTCGTTCGTCTCTTTTTTAATAAACTCTCTCTAGCCGCCCCTCCACTCTGGGCCCTGGCTCTCCACTAAGCTTGATCCGGGCAGGGCTTATGTCCTGAAAGGCTTCCTTTAATTTATTTCCCATGCCACACACACACACACACACATTTGAAAAAAGTTAAGTGTGGCTGGAAAAAGTGCGGAATGATTAAAAACCACTTTAATATATCTTCTTTGTTACATTTGCCTGCCACTCCAGGAAGAGGACTATTGCCGGGAGGACTGGTCTGTGGCAAGCGGGTGGCGCCACGAAAGCCCCCGTTGAGTGACAGGCGAAGCTTTAGCCTGCGGCTGGACAGAGTGCTCCAGGATAACGGGTTAGTAGCCGTCTAAAAGACCCAGACAGGGACAGAGACACATGAGAGCCCCACAGCCCCCCCTCCAACAACTCATTTTAGAAAACATTCAAAAAAACCCAACGAAAAGCAGACAAAAAAGCAGTAGGACTCTAATCAGTAATATATTGACGGGATAAGGATTAAGTAACAAAGGCCTGAAATCCAAGGAACTGCCGGCAGTAGTCCGCCAAGTGGCGATCACTTTCATAGACTCAATTGCGGTAGAGATACCAAAACTGACTTAAGGAGATTTCCAATATCCGCGAATGATTACGTACGGTTGTAGGTAGAAAACCTGCAAAACAAACCCCTTAGATCTGAGAGACATGACTTTTAAGAATCCGGATAGAGGCAGCAGCTCCAGAACACCTCTCTATCTCTGCTCTATGGTAATCAAATGTTAATTGAGAACTCCTTGTAGCTTGAGGGATCATGACCAAATACTTTTAAGCCAAGTCGCCATAGATCCCTGCTGCTCAAGGGCTTGTTTTTCCGAAGATTCGTCTCCATCTATCAATCTACTCATGTAATTTGCTTGGATCAAAACAAAATCAAGAATTTGTATAGATGTCAGTTCGAATAAAGGACAAAACCTATTAAAAAGAGAACACTTAGTTCCGAATTACACACAATAATTGCAAATGCAAGTACTAGCGAAAATACCCAAAACAATTAGAAACCACAATTGCTGTTCTGGCGAGGACCGAGCACCGAGGACCGAGGACCGAGGAAGTTTTCATTTTTACTGGCACTTACAGCCTAGGTCCTGGCCCCCAGTCCTGTCCTCATCCTTGCTCTCCGGCCCCCACCAGTCAACCGCATCCTGCTCCTCTGTCCTCCTGTCCACAGCACAGCAGCTGTAAATGCATTCTGAGGTTATTGCTCGCAGCCACTGCCTCTGCCTCTGCCACTGCCACTGCCACCCAACTCCGTCCCCGACTGTTCCCGACTCCTCCGGAGTTTGGTTTATAAACTTGCCCCGAACATTTCGGTCCTGACAGAACGAGTACGTTTGGCTGCAGAATTTCCTTTCTTTCCAGTGGCTCAACCTTCATGCAGCTGCACTTTTCACCCGCCTCGCCCCTCGCCCCACCGCCGCCTTCCCCAATTCGCTGTCAAGTGAGGCGGATATAATGCGATTTTAATACAGATTTTCTCGACTCTGCATCGGCCACAGGGAGTGAAGTCTGCCATGTTGCAGGACGGAATATATGGATGTAATTTATAAGCCTTTAACTGTTCATATGCCGGCCATCTGCCTGCTGCCATCTGCCTGCTGCCTTATAAACGTTTCCCACTTCAGTCGTCCAATCAGCAGCACTTAAGCTGCTTAACTGTTTTTGATCATTTTCCTGGGAAATGGCACTCGTTTGGCTCTTGTGCAATTGAATAATTAGATTCGGTAATAGATATAGAGAGATATTTGGGAAATATAGGCCAAATACATAATTAAGTTTTCAATGAAGAAAGTAATGGTAGTTCTTTAGAGTTTTGGAATATATGGCTTAACAGGTAAAACCAAGCAGATTCTAAGTCATATAAATGCCATAGAAACCGTGGCGGTATATCAAGGTACCAAGCCCTTCATCCTTTGGTTGGTCTGATGATGATGTTTTCACGGGGGACTAAAGTGCCACAGAATATATAAATGAAACACTCTGTAGCTTCGTTCAGGCTTTTACAATCCTATTAAAGCATCAGACAATCTAATCAACGACAGGCGGCAGCTCAAAAACCGCGTACGTCCCGTGCCGTCCCGCACACGCGCTAAATGTTGCCAAAAAAAAGTACGACCGCAGACGAGACGTGTCCAGGAAACGAATCAAAGGTCCTACAAGGAGAGAGGAAGAGATAGGGGTGGGGGTGTGGGCTGTGGGGTCCTCTGGAGATCCGCAATTGCTGATGCCACCGAGGCTGCTTGTTGACAGCACCAGTACTTCCTCCCTCTTAGCCATTTGGTCCACAACTAAACACGCAGATAGACAAGCAGATAGCAGAGCAACAACAACAACAGCAGTCACAAGAATGACAGCGCCAACAATGGCAACAAACAACAATCGCATTACAAGGCAAAATGTCCAGTAAAACAGTCTGAAGGCAGAGTCGACCCACGACCCACTTGATGGGGCAGAAGCCCAGGAAGGAGACAGTAAGGATGGTTCCCATTCGACAGACTAGAGATGAGAGCGTAAGAGCGGAAATAACGATACTACAAGACTGGAAACTCCATCGGTTATGTTTTCAGTCAAAACCTGCCAACATTTGTTCAATGTATCGTTTGAACCCATTCGAATAGTACAAATTATAGGTAGACCTTTCTGATCGGACAGCTGAAACACCAGGAGATATGTACGGAATATCGGAAAATGTCAGTTGCAACCATGCCATGTCCGGTGAGGCGGTCAGGCTGCCACCTCTGGTGGTAAGTCTCTGACTGTTGCCGCCTGACTTCGTCTGGCATTGTTGGTTCGGTTCGGTTTGGTTCGGTCTGCGTCAGTTTAATTTGAATACACTTAAAACTGTTGCGGTGTGCCAGGGACCCGTTTCGAGAATTTCCAATTGAAAATCACTTCAAGTTTAATTTGATTGCCGCTCCTCTCCGCTCCGGCTGCAGTCAACAGTTTGAGGTGCCGTAGATGGCTCTTGACTTTAATCACATTTCGTCCAGGCATTAATATGGACGAAAACTTGTTCTGTTCTGCATAATTTTTTTTCTGTTTCGTCCCAGCAACCCGTCAACATGTGGCTGCCCACCGACCGCCCCATTCAGGGGGTCTTTGCTTAAGTTTCGCCGGACGGAGTTTCATTACTTGATTACTTCAACTTTCAGGGATTCAGGGCAAACGAAATGAAATCGCAAAGGTACGTCAGCCAAAAAAAAAAAGAGCACACGAGTCTGGAGAGCGTAATGCAATCAGGAAGGCAAAACAAATTGGCGTTTCTTTCGGGGAGAGAATGCGAAATACCCTTTGCAGAAGTGTATCGTACGGTGCTCAAGGTGGAGCCTCTCATAGTGGAGTGTGTTTGGTACCCTTCATTCCTCACCATAGCCATCGTTCCGGCACGATGATGATGAACACATTATGCCCCTCCCCCCACCACACACACGGCACTCATTTCACTCCAGAGGTAAACGTATAAAGAAGCAACAAAAATTGGATTTTCATTATTTACAGCATATTGCACACCCGCAAGCAGAGCAATGTCCTCGTCCTGGTCCAAGTCCTGCTTCTGCCCCACACACACACAGAGGTATCCTTTATATCGTGTGTCGATAGGCACACTATGTACACATCGTTCGGCAATCACAAGTGAAGGGTCTTTAAAAAAAATGTAAAGCTGAAAGGAAAAGCGAGCTGGAGACGGATAGGCAGGCAGACAGACAGGATGGACCCTTCGGGCTAGGAAATTAATTAAATTAAGTCAACGAAAAGTGAAACGCCAGACGGCACGCATCCTCCACATACTCCCGCAGGAAGCCCCTGGCCCGCAGGACACACACTCTTTGACATTCGTCGGTGTCTTCTCCTCCCTCGGTCGTCGTTGGCCGCGATAAGCCCGCTTCGTTATAATCCTAATTAAATATTTAGGTTTACTCCATGGCTGTATTTACTCGGCTTCCCATCTCTCTGCTATCTTTCCTATCCTTTATATCCTTTTTATCCAATGAAGTTGCGCTCTGGGGCTCGGACTGGAGCTGGGGTGAGGGCGAGGGCGAGGGCGAGGGCAAGGGTTAATTGCATTAGAGTTATGACAATTGCCAGCGAATTTGACTTTGTTGGCAGAAAGCGAAAAGCAAACACGAAATCTGATTGCGAAAATCAACTCAAATAAACTCAGAGACTAATTAGATAAGGCCCTCTCGAGCGCTGTCACATGCACGGATCCCAGCGCAGGCAGCGGGCCAACAAGTACAGTTGTGCATGCGGCAAGAAAGCATAACAAAGCAAAAACAAAATGGTGAACAAGCAATCGTATTATTCCTTGTGTATAACATTGAATAATGCTTTGAAATGCACTTTTCTTTGGCAATTCACGGAATTGCAGCACGTGTATTCCTGATTTTCAAGAGTCTGAATCATGTTCAATAAAATTTGGAAATTATTAAAGCGATTCCTAGCATATCATACTACTGAGAACTCTTTGGTTGAAGCAATCTTAAGCCCAGAGTCGAGGAACCCTTGGAAAAACCTTGAGGAATGCTAGACTTTTCTGCCCCTTCTAGGGGGCGGGTGTCCGTCTGGGGGTCTGTGGGTCTGATTGCCGTTGAGACAGAGCGCAATTTGTTTTAATCAACAAAGTCAAAAAAAGGGGGCACGTAGATCTCCATTCTGTGAGAAATTAAATAAACTTTGTGCTGGCCAAACAATTTGCCCGACGCCCTCCTCCAAAATGTCTGCGGTTTTGACCGACGGACCAGACACAAAAACGAGGAGTAGCAAAAACGCTGACGTGCCGCGCTCAAAGGACAAGGGACCAGGGACTAGTCGACTACGACTACGACTAGAAGCCGGACATGCCGGGTCGGGTCGGGGCGGGGCCAAAAGCAACATTCTTCAACTTGCAACAGCCAGAGGACGCAGCCCCAGCCCCAGCTCCAGGCCCAGGCTGTGGCAGCCATTGAAGCATCCTTTAAAGCGATTTAATAATGCAACCCAGACCTGGTCTCATTTGTCATAATGGAGTCCGACTGCTCGGCCCTCGATTAGCCCAGATTTAATATGTTCGACAGATAAATGAAAATTCCAATGGAGAACATAAATTATCACAAAGGCATTGATTTATTGGCCGGCCACAACAATGCCACAGACAAATAACGCAATCGAAGAATGGCCCAAAAGAAAATGTTTGCCCAAGGAGATGTTCTTTAGAGACTGCAGGATATCGTATCACACGTGGCCAACATACTCTTGATACTCTCTACATAGGCTTCCCATACCTACATCTCTCTCATCATTTCTCTACGAAGATGCTGGTTAGGGTATACCCACTTCGTTGCCTCTGATCCAACGGGTTTTGCTCTTATTTGATGTATTTATTGTGTGTCCATTGTGTGCCATCCATAAAGCAAATTGAATTTGGTGTGGTGCGGTGCAAAAAGTGCCACTGAGGTCGATCAAGATAAATGTCAGCGGGAGAGCGATAGATGGAGCCGGAATGGCAGTGGGAATCGGATGGGGAATCCGCCTCAAAGGCAGCTCAAGGCAGTTCAAGGCAGCTCAAGGCAGGGCCAGGAGACAGGTCTATTGTTTGCTGCTGTTTGATGCCTTTTGGCCATTGCTCTGATTTCTCTTTGGAGCATTTGAAATGGTCAAATTAAATGAATTCCAATCGATTGTCTTCCCCCCACATGATAAATGGAAGAGGCTACGGCTAAGGCTAACTGATGGTGTGGAGGTCACGTCACGAAACCCATCACATACCTTGGTCTAGTCCCAATCTTTGACATCTTTATTCAAAGGATCTGCTTATTTATTTATCATCGTCTCAGCTTCCTCTCCCGCAATCGAATCGAATGGGGTCGGTTTGGATCGGAGCGGAGCGGGTCCGTCGGTTCGAATCAACTTTTGTACCCTGCGAGGCGTAAATGTTTTATGTAATGATTTATTGTGCTAGACTATCTGTCAGCGGGATGGGTGCCCCTACCATCCCCCCTTGGCCATAAAACACTGTCCTCATTTGTTGTGTTGCAGGACGCCCTACGCCCCGATGGGTCTGGAAAACACATCATATCGATTGTTAACAACTCACAGAACACGAACAGATGACAGACCCGATGAAAAATTGTTATTTTTGTATTTGTTATCTGCTTGTTTGCTGGATCCTTCTCGCATGAAGGTGTTTTGTGGGGGGTCGCAAGGGGTCTCCCGGAGGTGGGGATAATTAATGAATAACGACGGAGGAATTGAGTTTCCTTCGGCTTGCTTTTGTTCAATTAGTGGCTCTTATTGTGATTCATTCGTACAGTTAATCCTGTCAGTTGCTAGTTTGAATCTAGCTCTGGGGATGGCACCAAGAGAAGAATCCTCTACTGATTCGTCCTAGAGTCACAGCGTATTCCATTGATCCATTCTCATAGCCAAAACAATGTCATTTCTACTTTTGCATACCGACTGGGAGCCTCTAGAATGCATTTCATTAATTACTTTGATTACTGGACGCTAATTGCAAGCACCACCCACAGCTCCAGCCTCCGCCAGGACCCTGTCCGTCCCGTGTCTGTCCTCCCCGTACGACCATTAAAAATACCCAAATGAAATTGGGCGTGAAACAATGCATTTCCTCTTTTTTTGCAGCCCCTCCCGCCCATGGCTTCCTTCCTCTTCATACCCAATCCTTTTTTCTGTTTCCCTGCCTATCTTTCTCTCCCTCTCTCTCTCTCTGGCTCTCGGAAGAGTTCAATAAACATTCCCACCTAGCCACAGGACCAGGTCCTAACGTCTGGCTCAAACAAAACAAAAAGAAAGGAAAAAGCCAGACAAAAAAATCAAACTGTAGGGGACATTGAAATTGTTGCCTGCTCTCTGTTGTCATTCCATTAATTATGGCTCGTTGTTTTAACTTTTAGCCTGCCCCCACACCCCATACCCCATACCCCATCCGCCCGTCCACAGCCCCCCCTCCTCCATCCCATCCACTGCGTCCCGTCTGCACTTTTGCAAATACTTCATAACTCGATCCACACTTTTCACACTTTGCGGCCGGCTCTTTTTATACGCGGTACTTTGCAGAGTCCAAAGGCATACTCTGTTTTTCTAGGCGTATGTCCGAACCCATAAAGTACATTTATTTTGAAAAATACCCCAGCCAAAAGAGCTTCAGACACTAAATAAATATTTACAATTTTAAGGATGTGGAACATCGCTTTGGCTTTATACGAAATACACCAGCCTGCACGCTTGCTTCACTCGTGCGTCAACCCCTTGCTCACTCGCTTGGCTGGCATATATTCGTAATAGAGAGATTATCGACAGATAACATAGAGGGATATTTATTAGAGGCAGATTCAGAGAAAAACCATCATATCCCGCAACCAAATTAGCACACATTCATCAGATATACATATGTATCCAAGATATAGTAGTACCTATATATAGCAGCATAGTGGTAGTATCGTAGCCGTATTGTAGCATTATCGTAGCACATATAGTAGTTCCCCTATAAACGGGTATCTTTTAGTTGGAAGTTGTCCATTAATATCGTTCTTGCTTGTTCTCTCTGATATTTTTTTGTCAACGCCTTTTGTTTGGCCATTAAATGGCGTTGGCCGACAGCGCCATGTGCAATAGTCCTGGCTGCTGCTGGTCACCCCCTACGAATTCCCTTTGGCAGTCCGATGAGTCCTGATCCTGGTCCTGGTTCTGGTCCTGGTCTGGGTAATGAATTACTAGCCACATGCTTTTTGTTGCTCCCCCGCTGTCCCGTAACAATGACATTGCAGTTTTAAGCCCACCGCCAACGCCATCACGATTTCAGGGCCGCAGACGAGACGCCCCGGGGGCCACACCACTCGCACTCGCACTCCCCACCCACCCACTGGCAAAAATGTTGCGGCTTTAATTGTTATATGGCCCTGGTGAGGAATTTGGTGAGAATTCTTAAATTATTAAAAGGGCAGAGCAGGTCTTTCGCTTTCGAATAACAATCGAGTGAAATGTGATTTGCAAATTTTTCAAGGGATATTATTCGAGGGCATTAAAGTCGGTTACCATAGCCAGTAATCCCATCAAATTGTAGATGTAGAAGGAGCCATTATGCCCCTTCAAATTTCACTATGAATCCCGTCCGTTTCGAAAACAAATGCCGCTCTCAGATTGAGTTTCCTCACTCAAGGAAGGGATGATGGAAATTTGCAATGGAGACTGCCCCGAAATGAAAAATGAGTTAAAGCCGACAGTATTCATCAGGCCCAAGTGCCGAATGAAGGGAAAATGTAATGGCAAAGTGGAAAAGCGAAGAGGCGAAGAAGTGGGGCGGCAGAGTCGGAATCAGACGGGGAAAACCCGAATTTAATGCCAGAGCGGAAATGCGACACGTTGTACTTGAATGGTGCGCCTGGAAAAGCGTTTCCGGTTGCCGCAAAAATTAATTTCATTAATGCACGGGCAAAACGGAGAACACGGAGGAGCATCAAGAGTGTGGGCCATGGAGGAGGGGCAGGAAACGGAGAGTGAGAAAAGCCTTTTCCCTCGATTTGTTACGGAATATTTTAATCAACGAAAAAAGCGTAGCAATTAGTTTCCTATTCGAATTGCTTCTTCAGCTTGGCCAGCTGGGTGAGGAAGGCGTCCCGCGTGGCCCGCCTCTGGCCGAGCGTCTCCAGCGGCACCAGCTCCTCGCACTGCCTGGCAATCTCCGCCAGCGTCCCTGCCTCCGCTCGGGTGCTCGGCGTTGGCCCATAGGTGGCACTCACGGCGGAGATCTCGCCGCCGAAGCGCTGGAAGTAATCGGCCACCCCGCCGGGCGCGTTCAGGTGGGCCGTCTCGAGGGAGCCGAGCAGCGCGTAGCGCAATCCGAGTCCTTGGCTCAGCACCCGGTCCACATCCGCTACGCTGAGTATCCCCGAGCCAACCAGGCGCCAGACCTCGTTGAGTATCGCATACTGGATGCGATTGGTGGCGAAGCCCTCGATCTCGCGCTTCAGCGTCACCGGCCGCTGGCCCAGGCTCAGCATCAGCAGGCGGGTGCGCTCCACAGCCTCGGCGGTGGTCCAGGGAGCGGGCACAATCTCCACCAGGGGTATGAAGTAGGGCGGATTCAGGGGGTGGGCTACCAGCATCTGGTGGGTCAAAAGCTTATAAGTGAGTGTGAGAAAATGGCATCAAGGCATCCCACCTGCTGTCGCCTGCTGAGTCCCTCGCTGTACAGCGAAGGCATGAAGGTGCTCGTTGAGCTGGCGACCACAGTGTCGTCTCCCAGAAGGCCATCCAGCTGCGAATACAGAGACTTCTTCAGCTCCAGCTGCTCGGGAACGCACTCCTGAATGTGCACAGCATTCACGACGAGCTCCTCCAGCCGCTGGGTGAACCCGATCAGCGCCAACTGCTCCGCCGCCCTCAACTGGCCCCGCAGCGCACCCCTCTCCTCCAGACTGTGGAGCTCCTTCTGCAGCTCCTGCTGGGCCGTGGCCAGCTGGCTCTCCAGAATGTCGTACATCTGTACGCGGTAGCCCGCCGAGGCGAAGAGCATGGCCCAGGCTCTGCCGATGAGGCCGCTGCCCACGATCCCAATCTTCTCGACGCTCGAACTGCTCATTCTGAACTGTCGCTGAGGTCTCGACTGAAGTCCGACTGGTGTCTCGACTCGGAAGACTGAAGATTTATCACCCTTCGGTTCGAGTTCGAGCAGCAGTCACATCGCTCATATGGCATTCAATTGATAATGAATTGTACGAGTATATTTATGGAAGTACACTGTGAGAAACGGGTGCTCCACTGTATATATGCATTACAATATAAAATGCATATAATCCAATAACCAGCTTCCTGTCTGGTTTGCTTGAATGATAAGAGCCCCGCCCAGAAAAGGGTTAAAAACCAGCGGCAAGGGCCGCGGCTCTACTTTTATACTTTTATTTAATATATGAGCTTATGATTTACATATGGAATTGGTATCTCTTCCTCTCACTCTGTCTTTCGGTAGGGGGATACAGAAACAAGGAAAAAGATCTGCACTGTAAACCCTTATATACACGCCATAAGCATGACGATCCACGTTCCGCCAGACCAAAGGCCAAGGGCTGATAGTAATTTTTGTGCACATTGAACATTCGTACATTCAGCATTGAATAAGTCGAAGCTACATCGGAATATATACTCGTACATATGTGTGTACCTAAATCCTATAGAGTGTTCTGGAACTGTCCTTGAAATTTGCATACTCCGTTGCCAAGATTCGTGATGTGGTTTCCCTGGCTTGAGTGCCAATTAAAATCTGAATAAAACTCACCACAGAACTCACTTCCCCCCCTCTGGCATTCGTAATTTCATTTTGTATCTCTTATCAGCTCTGATTGGATTGTAAAATTGTTAGAAGCCAATTAATTGATAATCCCACGTTGCGTGATTTATTACGGCGTAAGCTTTCACTTTCGACTTGTGGGAGGAGGAGTGTGGGGCGGGAGGGGTCTGCTGGGGCTGACAAACGCCTGCATGTAATACTTTTATGCATATTTCGTGCATATTTTTCTGACATTGTAAGTGGCTGAGGATGCCAGCAATAAATTATTGAATGAGCACTGCCAGCAGCAACAACAGTCGCCCCCAGAAGGAGCAGAAAGGAGACAGCAACAGAAACAGAACCAAAACCAGACAAAGACAGAGTGCCGGCTGGAGGGCAGGGGGCAGAGGACAGAGTCGCTTTCATATGTAAACCACATTAATCATACGCCCCGTTTGCGTTTTCATTTACGCCACTGACATATGAAAAAATGAAGTAGGAATGGTATAGTCGATATTCGGACTGTCTGATACCCGCTAACAGTACCGAAAAAAGCAGTCACTTTTAAAATCATCCCAAAGGAAATGACAGTACAGCAGAGGCTGTACTCCGATAGGGGGGAGGATAGGGGGCTCCGATAGCCCCCACTAATGATTGAATACAATATACCCTTGGCCGTCCGCAAATACCTCGCTTAAGCAGAACGAGAACGAGGGAACGAATGAATCAAAAAATGAATGAATAACAGCAGCAATAACCGTGGCAAGAGCAGAAGGAGCAGTCACAGGCACAGTCACAGGCGCAGTCACAGGCACAGTCACAGGCGCAGTCACAGGCACAGCCACAGTCACAGGCAGAACAGAACCGCAGAGCAGCAGCGCAGCAGTCACTGTTAGGGTGCCGGGTTAAATCAGCCATGAAATGCCATCTACACTATGCCCCGCCATAAAAACGAAATCCGGGACGAACAAAAATACACTAGAGGAATATACATATATATATATATGTATATATACTCGGAGTATTCTCGCATTTCACTTCATTGCACTTAAATGGTTGTTAATAAAAATGGAAAATGGAAATCAATGCCAGATGCACAGGGAAAACCGTTGAAAGCGTTTACGTTTACAATTTACAATTTACAATTGTTCGTTTTCCCCAACGAAATTCCCCAATCATTCCATTCGAAGGATAGGCAATACATGAACAATTATGAAATTCATTCTGTGTTGTATATCCAATTAAACGTTATGTATTTTGTATTTATTTAGCAGAAATATTTATTGATAGTTTAGGGGGGAATAAAGGGCCAGGGATAGCTGGGAGATCTGATAACAGATCTGAGATCAAACTAAAAATCCCACTGCTTAGGATCGAGTACATTTGTTAGCCTCTAAACCAAATCAGCTACCATCCAAATCAGTGTGTGCAACTGCTAATCTAATTAAGGTTCTGAAGGGCTAGCCGATAGCAGGCCGTTTCCCACAGAATACCCTTTAGAAGCAGACCCTAGAGTGTCAATCAAATGCGGTCAAACTGTCACAGAAGCAGAAATCAGACTCTGCAGCAGCAGCAGAACAAGCAGCAGTAAAAAAGAAACCCCAAAATCAATTAATTTTATTGGCCATCTTCCCGTGCAGTGCCGTTCCGTGCCCCAGCCACTAACCGCACAGGGGAAAACAGAAATGTCATTGTGGTGGAAAACTATTTCCCAAACAGAGTGCCATTCGCCTTTGTTTGTACCCTTTTTACCCTTACGGACAGTACGAGCTGTGAGGCTATCCCAAGAGGAATTGCCATTGGATAGGTCTGGTCGGTCGGTCTTAAACAAAGATACAGATATTAAGATAAGGGTTGGTACTGAAAATGTGTGATCGTTCTTGATCGTCGCATGCCGCCCCAACCACGTATTATATATTCCTTACACTCATAATTAATCGATGCAGCATACGGTTGCCGTATCCCAGCAAAGAAAACGGAAAGTTAATTCCGATTATATCCGAAAGAAGAAAGATGGAAAAAAAACAATTGCTGTCCTCTGATGTGCTTACGGGGCACTCAAAGAGAATCGGATCTGGCCAGTGGAGGGCATTAAAATCGTCCACTTTGCGCGGTTGATGGATGGATTGCCTCGAATGGACCGGAGCACACGCCACAAGGACGAGGGTTTGAGAAGAGATCAAGGGTGTTTCTTATTCGTTAGGTGCCTGCTTGATTCATTCTCCTTTTTGTATTGTTTGTCATTGCACAGAATCTAAATCTGACTCTATCTCGGCATCCCGACATTGACAAAAGTGCAAGGGATTAAAAGTTGTGCACGGGACCCGAAAAAAAGCCATTGGTGGCTAACCACATGGATACATGGATACACGGACAGACACAGCCGTACACCTTTCTTTTTTTCAGCCGCACTGAGGCATTGAAGTCACGTAGTTTGCGTGCAAATTTTGTGTTCGTTTCTGGGCGCGGTGTGCCGTTGACAACGGGTTGTTTTGTGGGTGGTGGTCGGACGTTTGTCCGGGTCCGGGTCCGAGTCCGGGTCTACTGCTCTGCTGGCCTTGGTTCTGGTGCTGGTGCTGGGACCCTTTTTTGATTTGGTTATGTTGCTAAATTTAATTCCGGCTTAGCAGCCGCACTCTCTGATGTTGTGCTGATTAAATTGCGCCTCCGACATTTACGTGATTTCAATGCACAATTTGTAAGCCAATAATAGCCATATGGGTTGAGAGCCAGGGAAACTTTTAATTAGTTTAGTGTCAGTCGAAAAGTGTTTTTGTCGCCTTGGCACATCCATTCTTCCTGCCTTGGGATGTGGTCTGGGCCCCACTTTGCAGTGGCTTCGGACTCGGATTCGTATTCGGATTCAAAGAGGTGCCAAGTTCTATATATTCATAGATCGACAGATAACCGCACCCATGTGCTAACGTCTGTTTGCTCGTCTCGAAAATTGTTGAATGCCCCAAGCTCCATCCATCTGGCCCTTTCTCCTATGTGTGGTGCATGTTTCCTTCTGTGTGCGTCCAAACCGTTTGCTTAGATCGTAATCGCTGTGGCAGGTGTACAGCGAGGCTGCCGTTGCCTGGGTCACACTTGCCACACGGCTCCCCTCTCTCCTGCTGGCCATGACCACACTGCACGTCCAATTAACTTGATGTCGTGGCACTCTGTTCGGGAGAATTTCCGAGGTGAAAAGTTGCCAGCCAAATCAAATGTGTCGAGGCGGGGGAGAAATTGCGCGACTGTCATCCAGCGAAGTCTCTGATGCTGAGGTGGAGCTCGAGCTGCCCCTTTAGCCAAAGTGGAAGTGTATGGGGGCGAAGACCACACAAATTATGTGAAATTATCTCTACAGGAATGAAAGCTAGGTCTTCCTTTTGTATATCATATACATATCATAAACCTGAAGAATGAAAGTGGATCCAAAAGGCAAGCCTTAATTTGGAGCAATTGGAATTTGTGCAATATGCCCAAAATAAATTCATTATCTTTCAAAAAAGAGTATACAGATTTCAATAGTTTGTTAAGCATACATTCTTTTTTTCATTATTTCTTTTATATTTGCTACGTTTTTCTCTCTCACTTTATCTTCTTTTGCGTTTAGTTTCTGGCTTTCAGCCCAATTTAATAGTTTTTCGATTTGTTGAAAAGCAAATGCCAGCCAGAGCACAGAAAATAAATTGTCACAAAAATACTAGTCAACTCCTCTCGTTCTGGTTCTGTTCGCCGCAAAAACCGCCGGGCCATACGGGCCGGGCAGGCATGACGACAAAGTTTCCTCCAGGACACACTCGAACCAGAAACAGAACCAGAAGCTCGAGACGGCGACAGACTCCTTGGCCTTATCTTTATCAGTTTCGGGGAGGCGAGTGAAAAGCACAGCGATGTCCTTGTCGTCACATATCGAGTGCAAAAAGTTCGACGACTGCCCAATTGCTGCACTTTTCCATCGCTCGCTCCCCTCCCCCTCCCCGTCCTGTACCGAAGGACTGGAGTCAAGCTGTAAATAACTTCAGATTGAAGAAGAAATGGAAAATTTTCAATTGAATTCATTGCGTTTTGATTGCACACACACACACACGTGCACATCCACCCACAAGATAATTATCAACTTAGTAAAAAAATAACCAACTGTCTTTTTTAAATGTGCCATAAAATCTCATAAAAGCGCATAAGTGCCTCTTGCACTCTGTCTCTTACTATATGGTTGTAAATATGCTCGTTCTGGTCTCGGTCTCGGGCCCGACATGCACTCAATGAATGAAATGTGTGCACAATGTTGAAAATAGATGTGACACCCATCCCCCGCCCCCCGAAAGTGGGGTTGTGTCTTCGACTTCCTTCTCCATCTCGTGCCTGCCGCTGCGGCTGCCTGCTCCTGATGGTATTGTTGCTGCTCATACGGCTGGCAGGGCATGTAGTGCTGGGTTGTACAACTTCCGCTTATATGGCCAACACAACAGCATGATAAATTGATGCCTGCCAGCGCGGTGCTTTAAAAATGCAAAGAAGGCCGACATCCCAGAGGAAAGTGAGTGCGTGCGTGCGAAGGGGTTGAGTGTTCGGAGTAACCTTTTAGCTTCAAAGTCCTCTGCACCGAATGGTAACCACAGACGTGACCTATAATCTGAAAATTGCATTAAAACGTAATTCCATTAAAATGTAATCAAAAATTTAAGTTAATCACCGTCCGAATCTCATAGCAACCAGCTTTTATTCTAGCATCAGCGTTGCCAGACATTGAAGAAAAGGATAGACATTATTGTACTCTACATGTCATTTATAAGTACACCACCTGGCTATGAAATGACGCCGAACACTAGGTGCCGCCAGTGGGTATATGGTTCAGGTGTAAATGTCGCGTAAGAATTTATAATTTATTAATAATATAATAAAAAGACCGATGCAAACAGTGTCCCAAATAAAATCTTAGCAGAAAAAATCTTTCCCCCACAATAGGCCAAATCTCAATTCCTTCAATATATAGCAGATTATTATATTTGATTTTCAATTTAATTTTATTTTATGCATTTTATTCTCGAACAAAACAACCTGGAAGAGAGAGAGATAACATAATTAGCACATTGCTTTGGAAACTAATTCAAGTTCTTAACGGAAATGAATAATCAGTTGGGGAAAGAAGACAAAATCAGCATGATGTTTGAGATTCTAAGAAGAAAAAACCACTAAGGGCTTCTTCATCATTTCAAAAGAGCAACATGAATACTTTAAGCACAATATACCTCTGTTGTTTTAATGATGGGAGGAGGTCTTTTCCTGTTGTCTGGTGACTACGCCAACAAACGCACTAACAAAATGTGTGATCGATCATTGATCGAAAGGTAACATATCTGCAAATAAAATAAATAGTTCCGAGTTTAATACCAGTATCAAAGAAACGACACAAATATTCATATAGTTATGTTCAGACAGGGAAAAGTTAACAGCACGGTTGTTTAGGGTTCTACTCAGAAGAGGGAATCCTGAGTTAGGATATTCATCAAAAAATCATAGTTATTAAACAACAACTTCAAGGATTTATTTACCTTAAAATATATGTGAAACTCAAGCAAATGTAGTATCCTTAGGACAGTGGTGATACATCAATCTGTAAATGTAAAATGATTGATTAAACAATATCATACAAGTATAACATGCAAATAATTGTAATTGTTAAGCGTTTTATGTTCAGACAGGGAAAAGTGAACAGCATGGTTGTTTAGGGTTCTACTCAGAAGAGGGAATCCTGAGTTAGGATATTCATCAAAATAAAACGCTTCGCAAAAAACAATCTTAATTAAGTTTCCAAAACTTTACCTTATATATTATGCTGAATCTGATCAACTGGTGTAGAGCAAATCAACGGAGCTGCAATTATTTATCAATTAATATGATTTGCTATAGCGGAACGTCAGAAGCTGATTCGACGAGAATATCAGCTTCGAAAACGTTGTAACATGTGGGATTCTAATGAACTATACTGAAGTAACATCATTTAAAGAGTTTAAGGTAAAACAAACGAGTAGAAAACCTACCAGCACATGCAATGCAATACTTTGAAGTCTTCAGGGTACTTCGGATAAAGGCAACACTGTAAAGAAGACATGAAAATTGCTATAAACATCACATATAAACTCGGTCTTCCCATCAATATGATAGTCTAGTTGATTCAGGTAAATTTCTCCGCATTTTCTACTCAGTAGAACGAAAGTTAATAGATAAAAGGTATTCATCATGTAAATATTTTAACCAAACTTTACAGACTGTCGTATACGTATGTATATCTTACCTAGCTTCATGATCCTTATTTTTCTATCTGTTCGATAGACCAGTTCGTAGTTCAGACGTCTTTCAACGGGGGTATACACTACAAATTAAGGTAATTAAGAACCCATTAGAATAAAATATCACTAACATGGTAATAATAGCATGAATTTCAAATACAATCAGTTGCAATAATTGCAGCCATGGAGATTTAATCAAAAACATCATACGGTAATTACTTTCATCATACTATTCAAAATTCATCAAATATTTGTATGTACTTATGCTGTTTACCTTCTATTTATGGTATGAATTGGGGTTCCTCCGTTGTTCCAAATTATGGAGGATCGTCACTAAAAATACAAATGAATACTCTATTTAATAAAATATCGCTAGAATATATACATAGTTTACGTTGACTTGAAAGACAATCAGTTGCAATAATTGCAGCCATGGAGATTTAAATCAATAAAATCATACGGTAATTACTATCATCACATAAAAGTTGTATGTATATTTTTTTCAACAATTTTTCAACTTACACAAAAGCCACATCTGACAGATAGAATACGATTGAAGTGCGGCTGATCAAGAAATGCACCTAAAAAAATAAAAAAAATAATCCAGGTTATTTTCTATTTTCAGTTTTGTATTAAATCAGAAAAAGGTTTATTTTTAATTATCAGAATCCTTTTGGTTTAATTTGAAGTTGTGAATCAACAGCAATTTGTTCAGATTGAACTTATCATCATGCAATGCAATGAATATTGACAATAAATAAAAGAACATACCTTAGTCACGTTTTCCGGATCGAATGACCAACTAAAATGTCGGCTTGCTGAAACGAAAGACAAAATGCATTAATTTCTCATTCCGGCTGGGTTTTCACAACATTTCTGAACTAAATCGTTTTTCAGAATCCTTTTGGTTTAATTGTAAGTTGTGGATCAACAGCACTTTGTTCAGATTGAACTTATCATCACATTCTCGACCCAAACAAAAAAAAAGACGAGCAAAAACTTACCTCTGCATTATATATTTCCAGATATCTGGCCATGTTGAAGCATTGACCTAAAATGAAGAATAATTTAGGTTAAAGTTCATATGGTTAAATTTGTGGTTATTGCTTTATAAAATTGTTTTTCAGAATCCTTTTGGTTTAGTTTTAAGTTGAAAATCAACAGCACTTTGTTCAGATTGAACTTATCATCAGATACAAAATTCTAAATCATTATACACAGCAAGGGGTATCTACCTTTCACATTAGCTGGGCCGGGTACCGGACCACGTGTTGAGGCGGCCTCATACCTAGAAACCTAAGAAAATGTAAATTTGTTTAATTGCCATTCGGATGTTTAACGCATTTATTTAGGTGAAATGATTTATCAGTTGGCCGTTCTTATTCTTTCTACAGGAAAAGAATGCCAGGCCCGAAGACCTGGCACTCGACTCTTCGGAAAATAGAACATTCATCAAAAAATTCGTGCAAAGACGAAACACAGATTTTTCTACATACCCATTTTCAATCCATGAATCCTGCTGCAATCCTTTTGCTCTTTTAACTTTTTTTGATCTCATAAAACAAAGCGTTTCCACTACCATGCTTTGGCGATTTCATTTTCACTTCTTTCCCTGCAACACAACCAGCGCGGCTCAATAAAAATTTTGAAAAGAAAAAATAATATAAACACGGGTGCTAGCAGTGTGACCGCGGACTTATCGATCCGTCAGAAATATACCAAAACATACCGTCTCACTTAAAAAATATACCGTAAATATACTGACGAGCTCAAGTTAGAATATACATATTCCTCGTTTTTGATATTCCGTTGAATATTACTAGCTATATAGAACATTTAGCCGTGCCCACATAATTTTAGACGAGTGATGAATCAATATTCTATACAATTGGTTAGTTTTTAGTCCTTGCTTTTATTGTATTTTGACTAAAACAAGGTTTAAACAAAATAGTTCAACAAGAAAAACAGTCGCTAAAGCCCTAGTATAGGCCTTTGTATACCCTATTTTGTTAATTTTATATGAAGATGAAATGGGATTTATTAAGACCTTTTCTCAAATTGATATTCTTTAGACATATTCGAGTACATTATTTTGAAATTTTGAAAGAAAAAATAATATAATAGAACACGGACTTATCGATCCGTCATATACCAAAACATACCGTCTCACTTAAAAAATATACCGTAAATATACTGAATTCAAGTTATATTTTACATATTCCTCGTTTTCTTTCTTCCGTTGAATATTACTAGCTATATAGAACATTAAGCCATGCCCACATAATTTTAGACGAGTGATGAATCAATTTTCTACTTAACTGGCTTAATTTTAACACTTGCTTTTATTGTATTTATTGTAAAAAAGGGCTAAACAAAATAGTTCACCAAATAAACAGTCGCAATGTTGCTAGTATTTGAAGACATGATGCGTGTATAGTGCCTTTGTGCACCCTATTTCGTTAATTTTATATGTAGATCAAACGCATTTTATTAAGACCTTTTCTCAAATTGATTTGTTTTTGACTTATTCATGTGTATTATTAGTATCTTGTATATATTTATCTCGATCCTGATTCCTACTGAGCCTTGGAAGACAAACGTATTCACAATTCTATATCATCCATTTCCCCCAGGGTATGTGTGCATGGAATTAGCAACATGTTTGTGTATGGAATGAGACTCATTGTTGCAATAGCGAAACTGCGGCGAATCGGGTATTGCCTATATTTCAAGCTATAGATGCCCACTTAGCTTTATCCCATAGATAAATGCATTTTCTACAAGATTGCTTCTTTTAATTACCTTAATGTATTTTATTTTGACTAAAATACGGTTTTCAAGTAAATGTTGCTGCAACAGTGTGTATGGAATGCGCAACATTGTGTATGGAACGAGACTCATTGTTGCTAAAGCGAAACTGCGGCGAACTGCGGCGAATTCAAATTTTCTCATATTCTTTGTTCCGTTGAATAATACTATCTATATAAAACATTTAGCCATGCCCACTCAATTTTGTACGATTGATAAATCAATTCTATACATGATTGGCCTATTCGAAATACTTGCATTTATTGGATTTTTATATAAAATTGAAAATTAAATTAATAGAAGACAAAAATACCATTTAGCACTAAAAAACACCACATGGGAGCGCGGCGAAAACCAGTTTCTACAGTATGACCCTCAGAACAGCACCGAAATACAAAATATACCGAGTGGTGCGCGCCAAATCGAACTTTTTTGAATGTGAGCGACAAGGATTTAAATGTTGTCAACCGGGCCTTTATCTATGCCCATATAATTTTATCCGATTAGTGAATATATTTTCTAATTGCCTGATTTATTTTAACCACTTGCTTTTATTGCATTTTGCAAAAAAAAAGGTTTTAGCGAAAAATGTCAAACAAATGAAACGTAATAAAACGTAAGAGAAAAATCGTTCCAATTGCTCAATTTCTTTATTCCGTTGAATAATGCTGCCTAACTAAAACCCTTAGTTCTGCCACTAACCATACTGTGTGGTTAGTGGTTGTATGAACTGGGCTGCTTGAAAAAATTTCGGTATTTTTGCGTGATAAGTGGAAATTATCGGCGCTTTTTTTTGAAAACAACAATATTATAGCTAAATGGGATTGTTTAATGTTTAACCACTAACCTTTAGTATCTAACTTAACGCTGGACTTATGATGACGCGGAGGTAGATAAACGCCAGAGCCGAAGAGCCTGGGATCTAATTCAGAAAGCAAATCAATATGTTTAAAGGTTTGACAGCACCACTAACCATACAGTATACTGAATTTGAATTCTCCAAAATCGTCAATAATTTCTACATAAAATAGTAAGTATTTCCCAAATATTAAAACCATACCATACCATTGATATTGTACATTGATGAACTCTAGCGGTCCTAAAACCTTAGTAGCTTTAGTTATAATTATATTTATGATTCAACTTTGGATTGAACCAAACTGCCAAGTGAACACATTGAGACGAATTGCGGCGTATGGTAGACGGAACGAAAACGATCTCGGACGGGCTGCCTCCTGTGTGGTCTGCAGGACCATAGGGAGCGACGGTGGCAGCATACTTCAAGGAACGTCAATTTTTGGGCCACACATCGATTCAGTGTCTAGGCAACTGACCCACTGAATTGATCTACTTGTTTATGTTTAATACAAAATTTATTTGTTCTTAACACTTGTTTATTCTTACAAATTTTGAATTGCAACGGTTATACGCGGAATTTCGAATGCACTCGACCACGATAAATTGTGGATTGGAATTCTTAGTCGGCAAACTACGGAAGCTCTCATCATGAGAGATCGAGATTTGCAGGACGAAGGGTTTGCAAATTTTGAAAATATTACGTTCATGTTTTTAACGACGCAGAAGGGGAAGAAACTTAGCTTAAGGTAATAATAATTTCATGTGGAAAACACACCAATGCCTCAACAAGCGGAATGCAGATAATTATGTTGTTCATGTTTTGGCTGCTGCTGCTTCTGTTTCGGTATGAAAGAAATGATGACGTCGACAGTGCTCACGTTCGTTGAGGTGAAAGTATTTTATTGGCTATGAACGTAATGGCTTAAGAACGATTGTATTTTCCCCAAATGTGCAGCATGAAAACGGAAGCAATGAACAACAGCGACATAACCAGAACGGGAACGGGTCCACTATAACACACGTAAAGAGAAAACGGATCATAATTAGCTGGCGAATCTTTCAATAAATCTGGGGGTCACTCGACTTACACTTTGATGCCGGGGGAGTCGTCTGTGTAGAAACGCCACATACCACCAGTACCGGCTCCACCAGGGGCACGGCTTCTGGCTGCGGTGGTGCTGCTGGTCGTCTTGCGCTGCTTCAGCGTGCTCCCACCACCAGCTCCGGCGCTACGTGGCGCGGACAATTTGCTGGGCGAGCGTGAGCCGCTGCCGACGGACGTTGAACTAGCAGGAGCAGGCTGCGTTGAATTCCGAATTAGTCACTAATCGTCCCACTGCAGTGGCTTTTACTCACCATTCTTTATAATTGTTAACTTTTGATTGAACAGCAAACCAAAAACGATTGCTGACCTGGAAAATATGAGTGAAGAGGCGAAGTGATATTTGACGTGCTCGCCTCGGCTTCGTGTTCGTATGGCTTTCTTCGTTTCTTTCATTCCACGTCACTGGCAGGGCTGCAAAACTATCGGTACTAACGATGTTTTCGTCCGGTACGGATGTGGGACTCCTGAAAGAGAATTACAGTTGCTTTTGATGTACATAATTTGCTGCATCAAACTTGTGTGATTATTTAATTGAGGCAGATATATATAGTATTATGCGAATGCCAAATCTCCACACCAAAACTGTGCGAAACTGTATATCATTAATTTTATTTTGTTAAATACACACTGTTTTCGGGATTTCAGATACAAATCATGCATTAAGAATGCATGTGGAGGATTTGTGATATTTTATTATATTCGTTTCGCCAACAATGTACAATATACATCGAATACGATTGCACCCCTGGTACAGATGGAACAGCCTTTACAAATGGTAAACATTGAAAAGTTATATAGAAATCCAAAAAAAGCAAGTGTTTAAAATAAACGAGTCAATTAGAAAGTAGTATGAGTATTCTATCTAGCTAGTAATATTCGTCGGAATATCAAAACGAACTTGAATTCGTCAGTATATTTACGGTATATTTTGAAAATGAGGCGGTATGTTTCGGTATATTTATCGATAATTCCGCGGTCACACTGCCTATGTCGGCTTGGCTTTTTTTTGCGTAAAAAATAATTTACTGCGCGTGCCGATTTTACACTAAATAATGTTATCAATACAACCCCAACTAAGTTGTTCGCATAATTTTATGAAGTAATGCAATTAATTGGTTAAACTCATAGCACATCCGCGAGGCAGGGACGCGTACCATACGAAAACTGTAACATGGAGGATGTAGAATATCTTGATGAGTATAAAGATTTGGTGTTGCCAGGTGCGTCCCCAGTCCGTCCGAATACTTTTTGCAATATTCCTTTTGTGGCAAATGTTGAACTATTCCGTACTTTTAGGAATTAAAACTGGCGATGGGCGCACGCCAGTGCCTCCCCGGCGGCGCCGAATTTCGTCAGACTCGAGCAACTCGTCCTCGATTGATGCAGATATATTTCAGAAGCTATTCCATGGGAAATTTATTGACGACGAACAGCTCAACGAGGGCAGTTCAAAATCAAGGGAGAGGCACCGTCTTCCTCGACTCCCCTCCTCCAGCGATGACGGTTCCAACGACGCCTTCGACGCTCTGTTTCATAGGAAACTTAGCAAGCCAAAATCAAACAAAAGGCGGGAGCGTTTCTCGTCCTTTGATTCTGTAGACGAATTGGGTAAGTCAACCCCAAACGAATTGATTTTAGATCCATAATAAAAATAGGGTTCATTTCTTTCTCAGGCCAAGCCCTTATGCGTCCAACACAAAGGTCAACTGTACCAAAGCCAAGTACATCTCGTGGCGCAGGGAGGAAATCCGAGACGGAGGGATTGCACAGAGGCAGTGGCAGTCAAAGCAACAGCAGTGGGTTTGGGAAGTCCAACAAGTCCCTTCCAGAGCACCGTTCCTCGGGCAAAATCGGAGTTCATGGGCTTCAATCAAAGAATGCGGCCAAAGGCTCTAGCAATGCCAGCAGCAGCCATTCTGTGTCTAAAAATAGCAAGACTGTAACTTTACATAAACCAGACCTTAGGCTACCAAAGAACGAGCCCAAGACAGATCCCTTGAGTAAGATCCAGCTATCCATTTGGGTAAAAAGATGAAACCAACTAATTTAACTATGAACTATCTAATCGCTACAGACTTGGGGGAACTCTATGGAGACTCGGACAGCGATTCTTCGTACGAGTTCGAATCGGATTTCTTCGACGATCCAGACACGGATGATGAGGAACCGGTCATTGACTTATCGACGGATACCAGCAGGACCACTTCGTTGGCGGGTAAGTCAACGTTATTGACTAGTTGATACTGCCAACCCTCTGATAATATTTATAATGTATAAAAACACAAAAACCGCGTAGAAACTGTGACGCCTGTTGTTTCCGATGACGAGGGCGAAGGCCAGGAGCAGCAGGAGCTGCAGCGGCAACGGAAAATGAGCGGTGATAGTGAACTCCTGCAAAAGTATTTGAATAATCTAAGTTGTGCCGAGTCGCCGCCGATCTATAAAAAACAGAGTAGTGCTAAAAAATCGCGTTCCAGTGAAAAGAAATTACCTTCCTCCGAACAGGTTATGCATTCTAAAGAGCAACCAGCGGGTAAGTGTGTCCATGCGTCCATTGGGGTGTCAGGTCTGCCAGTTTACCCTACTGTACATATCCCCCCACCCCCACCAAGCATATCTCTTACATTTATAACTTTTTCTGCTTCTGTTTCGCAGCTAGTCCCACAGTGGAGCAGAAGCAGAAGGCAGAGAAAGCAGAGCCGGAGCAGGTGCCACCAGTGGAAGCCGGTTGCAGCTCTTTAGCGGGAAATCCAGTGCCGATCATTAGCAGTAATAGTAATCCCTACGAAGTGGATGAAAGCATCACTCTCGAATCCCTTGAGCGCATGACCCTCGACTTGGCCGAGCAAATCAATGAAATTGATGTGGAGCGCTCGTTCGAATTTGAAAGGCGTTCCGCTTCAAAGCCACGCAGCAGATCTCGATCTAAGTTCTCGGCAGATCCGGGCAGATCGACTCCAGTCTTGGGCAATAGCCATGTGCGCAAGTTAACCTATTCCAATGAACAGCTCGACAGCTGTGGCTCATCGAAGACCACGCTGAGGAGGGCCAAGAGTGATTCAGCATTTTCAAAGAGGGGACGCGGCCGGAGTCGAAAGAATAAGAAAAACCGGGCAGCCACGACGGAGGAAAAAGTGGTCAAGCCAAGTGAAACTGTGGGCGAGGGGCAAGAAGTCCCAGTGAAGAGGAAACGCGGAAGACCCCGCAAGATAAGGCCACCGACAGAAGCGGAAACCGCTCTGTTGGCCGTAAATGCTAAGGCCCCAACAGAGACAACAGAGAAGGATGCAACTGAGGATGCAGTTCCAGGAACCAGTGGCGCACAGGTGGAAAAAGTGGAAGAAAAGGATACGGATAAGGCGGAACAGATCAAAAAGCCAGAAGCGGGAAGTCCGCGGGAACTAAACACAGAACTAGATAGAGCCAAAGATGTTACAGAAATTACAGTTTACTCACAGGACGAAATTATCACAACATCATTATCACAATCTCATCAAATATCAGAACCATTATTAGATCTCAAAACAAAAGACCAAGAAGCGAATCTCCAAGTGGAAAAGCCCACTAGATCGGACACGTCCACTGAATCGTTCAATACGGCTCATGGCGAGTCCTCCATGCCTCAAAGTCCCGTGCAACCAATCATCGGAGCTGAAGGTGAAACACTAACCGAAGCGAGTGGAGACATTGTGTGGCAGAGTCTGGACGGAAACAGTAACGTGGACGAGCGAATGGTCTCTAAAGTTGAATTAGCCATTGAGTCAAAGACAATTCAATTGGCTGTCGAAACGCAAGAGTCAATGGCGGAGCATACCGTAACAGACCCAATCGAAAAGCCAGGAGTCGATTTAGAATCGTCCGAAAAGGATGTTGGTGTTGCAACGGTTCTACCGGCATCTGTCGATCAATTGACGGCTGATATCTCTGTCCAGGAGGATGATTTCAAATTGGAACTACCCAAAGCTGTGGATCAATTGCTCACAGAACCCTCCGAAGCGATGGAACAACTTGAAACTGTTCTCCCCGAAGCGGTCAACAGCATTCGAAAAGTCCAAATCAGGGAGGAACTTGTATTGACAGAGCAGACTGATTCCCAGCTAGCTGAAGATATAAAATTGGCCGAGGAGATTCTAGCCGCCGAATGCGAAGGCATTCAAATAAGCGATACGGCTCTGGCGCTTCCTGGCGAAATTCCTGTGATTGAAATTATTAAGGAGCTTGAGCAGCAGACAATAGCAGATGCTTTAAGCCCACCAGAGGCTACCGAAGAAATAGCTCTTGTTTCTGCCAAATGTCCTGCAGATAAGACTGTAGTAGAAGCATTGCCAGCATTGCAGGAGTCGTCAGGTAAAGAACCATTAGCCGAGTCAATTAGCAGCGAAATTGGTGACAAAATTCCCACCAGCTTCTCAGAAAACACAGGAAAGAAAGAAATCAATCGCAATCCTTCATCACCCGTTGTTATGCCCAAGAACTATGAATCGGACGTTGGTTTGCCTCCTTTAGCTTCCCGAATGGCTAATCGTTCGGCTATAACCATTTCCAGCCAGCCCAAAAAGTCCACACCAGTCAAGCGCGCACCGAAAGGCGAAAGAAATACAGTCTTGAACGAGCCATCAATAAGGAGCAGCCCGAGACTGGGTAGATCGCCAGCGGGAAGCAAATCATCGCAAGAGCCGCAGTCGGCCGATGAGACCATTGACAATTACAGATTTGGAAGGGAGCAGGCTAGGTCCAGTGGGACTGAGACGGATAACGGTGAGAAATATGCCATCCAGAGAAAGTCCCGGAGCACACAAAAGAAGGAAAAGAAGGGGAAAAGCACAGAAAAAGTCAAACCAGAAGATGAGAGCCAGGATGAGACCGCCACCGACATGGTTGAGACTGAAACTGAGAATGAATCACCAGCACCATCAGCAGCACCACCACCAGCTGAGGCTGGGGATCTGGCTGAGGGAACCAGGAGTGGGTTAAAAGTCGTACCAGCTGGATGTTCAACTGGAGGAACAGGAGGAGGAGCACACAGCTCAGCCAAATCGAGTCTAGTTTCCAAAGCGACCATAGACACGGTTAAACGGTTTGACAGAAGGGACTCCCCCAAAGCAGATTCATCAAAGACAAGGGCACAATCGAAGGAAACCCCACACGCGTCACTAAGCAAAGACATTTCTTCGGTCCATCCTAAAGTTGAGGCGCCAGTTGTGCAATCTTTGGCGGAACGAGTTGCCAGGTGTGAAGAAGTCAAGGAGAAGAGCGACAGTACCCCAACGGATTTCAAAGAGACACCCAACACAGATCCTGTTGAATCAAAGCTGGAACCACCCAAGGAAGACTTTAATAAGCCAGCCGAACGTGATAAGGAAGCAAAAATAGATCCTGAAAAGATGCAAGTGGATCCAGCTCATGATACAGTCGAGCCGAAGCAGGCGGAGCCGCGAGAAAAAAGAAAAAGAGGAAGACCCAAGAAGAAAAGAAAATCTTTTCCACGTGATTTAGACAAAGATAAATCCAAACCTGGTATATCACAGGATTCAGCGAATGCTCAGCAAGATAGAGCCGAACCTAATGTTTCACAGGGGGCAACTACATCCACGAGCAGACAAAACAAACAAGAAAACAAGTCCCCAGCGGAGGAGGACCTTGCGGAACCAGGTAATAAACCAGCGTCTTCTACAGAACCGAAGCCAGTGGAAATGACAGGACCGGAAAAAGTTGAAACGATAGATAAAGCTTCTACCGAAAAGCCAGAGCCTGTAGCGCTTGCAACGGCACATAAATCGTCAAGAAATGAAAAGGTAAAGGGCAAAAAAACAATCAAAACTACTGTGGAACCCTCTACTGATGGCACAGAATCGGAAAAAACGATTAAAAATACTGAACTCGTACGAGATAAAAACCCAGAAGATCCATCCACTTCCACACCGACAACAGTTCAAGGGAGATTATCAAAAAAGGAGAAAATAAAGAGCAGAAAGGCCATTCACACGACTTCTGTTGAGTCCTGCAACATTAAACCAGAAGCAGAACCAGAATCAGTGCAGCAGGTAGTTGATCCCAAAGTCGATTCCATCGAAACACTGAATGCTGAAAAATATGATCCATCGAAGGAGGAAAAGTTGAGAAGCATTCAACTGAAAGTGGATCCTTCCTCTGCCGCAATAACAGAGCCAGAGCCAGAGCCAGACCCAGCGGCTCAATCTGCAGATGGGCCTTATACTGCGATCAAAGAAACGGAACCAGTGCAGGAGACGCCAGAACGTTCAATTTGTAGTAAATCATTGCCAATTAGCAGGAAAACCAGACTTGAACTCAACAATGAAGAATCTGCAACGAATCGCGAATCTTCACAACCGGAAACATCGGAAGCCACAGTAGAACCAAAACTCGATTCCAGTCAGGCTCAAATATTGAAACAAGACAAATCAAGGAACAAGCAACACAAAGAAAGTGTAAAAATTGAGCCGAAAGACGCGCCAGACACGACAGAGCCAGGAAAGACCGAAACAAAAGGTGAAGAGCCAAGGCCGGCTCCTGAAATGACTGATTCAAAAAAGCCAAGAATGCAAAAGCCGAAATCCACTAAATCGTCGGAAGCAACCGAATTGGAAGGTCCGCCATCGACAAAACCAACTCTTCCACCAAAATCCATAGAACATTCGGATCCATGTCGAGCAGCAACTAAAGCGGTCAGCGTTATGGAGAGTAAGCAAACTTCTGAAAGTAATCCTAGTTCAGAGAAAAGCAAGGAACCGCAGCCAGAAACACAGCCAAAAACAGAGGATAAGAGATGTTCCAGTAAAAAGAGGGCGGACAGTCCCAAGCAGCAAAAAAATACCAAGATCACACCGGATGTGTCATCCGAACAGAATGCATCGGAAGACACCACACCTAAGCCAAGTGTTCCAATCACACCATGCACAGCGCCTTGTCGCCAGCTTCGCGTCCTAATGCGGAGAACACCCAGCTCCAAATCTTCTGTTGTCAAAGGAACTTCTGTCAAGAGTTTCAGGGATAGGCTTTACGGCCCGACAGAGGCGTCAAGCTCTGCAAAGAGAGAAGAGGACAAGGCAAAGGCTGAACCAGAGGCTCAAGACAAGCCAGAAGCTGGTGAACTTTTAAAGCCAGCTTCGCCTGAACAGCCAATTGTGGATACAGAAGATGGCACTGCATGTGCGGACCAGCTAAGGGATAAGTATGAAGGAGCACATCAGGAGGAAGCACGTGTAGAAGGAGAGACTTCTGCTGAAGCTAAGGTGACGGAAGAATCTAATGACGAAGCCCACACGGAAGAGACTACTTCAGCAGCTCGGTCCATAGCTGTATCTGTAGGGGACACCGCTAAGGAGGAATCTCCGATAAGCGAGGAAACGGCAGAGCAACCTACACCTTTGAAGGCTCCCTCTGTGGAACCGGACAAGGAGGAGGATAATAGCCAAAGCATTCTAAAGTTCGACGAAAACAATGGGGGATCGGTTAATCCCACAGCCGACGCCCCTGAGGCGGGCGTTGAGGAGTCCAATGCCAACAGCCAAGTCATAACAGAAACAACAGGTGCCACCGTCGCCCCGGAATCGAGCAAATCAAACATGCCACCCGTGCGCGCCTTGCGTAAACGGGAAGTGGAGACCCCACAGCCAGATGGTTAATAGCTTCCCAAATATTCGCACTGTTAAAAAAAAATGTCTAATATTACATTTTATTCTCTTCCCCTCTGATCGTCTCTTTCCATTTAGAATCTGCCCGTCGGAAGCAACAGCAGCAGCGAGAGCTGGAGAAAACAGGAAAGGACAAACAGGGCCAGAAAAAACTAGGTGAGTTGGTAGTCGTCTCCTTTTCTTCATACCTTCACCTATAATCTGATCTCATTTTCAACCTCTCCGAATGACAGTGCGTCGCCGCAATCAGCTGGAGGCGGAAGAGCGGCCACCCCAGAAGCGTCTAAAGCCAGAGGACGAAGCCACAGCATCTGCACCTGCCTCTGCCAATCCCAAGGCTAAATTCATATCCCTTATAGGCAAGGACACAATTATTTCAACCACAACCGACCTACGAAAGGAGGACGCAAAGTCCTCGGGAGCCGCACGTAAATCGAATGCAAAGAGCACCAAGGGCGGCGATATGACCAAGCACATCATCATATCGACAGTACCCAAGAAAACCCCGGATGCAGCTGCAGAGAGTCCGCCGGCGCCGTCCAAGAAGCCTCTGGTGCAGAGTGTGCTCAACTCGTTTGTGGATACCCGCAAGACTACACAAAGGGATAGTGCAGGCAAGAAGTTCTTGCCGAGATCTAACACAGCGGCAGAAAGTGACGAGGATCCCGAACGGAATATCCCCAGCTCCACTTTGCTGACTAGGAAGGGTGTTGTGCCAGCAAGCGATTTGCCGAGCAAGAAAACAGCAGAATCTCCCAAAGGAGAAACACCTGCAGCAGCACTGAGGAAGGTGAACATCATCTCCGTTTCAGTGATGCCGAGCAAAGAAGATGAATGTGCGGCTGTTGCAGTGGGGAAAACGGGGCCCACCAGCGCACCCGCAACAGCAGCTCAAGTTACGAAGGCGCTGCTGGATGCCGAGAAGAACATCGTTTCAGCAAGGAGGCAAGTGGAGACCAAGAAAAAGCCGGAGACTAAGAAGATCGTGAAAATAAATACGCCAGACAAGACTAAGACCACGGAGCAAGCTGGGAAGGAGGATCGCCGGCTGGAGATGTCCGCACAACAATCGAAAAAATCATATACTTCCACGGAGCCAACCACGAAATCCTTGTCGCATCCGCAACTGCTAAGCAACCCCGAGCCTCGGAAGTCGAAAGATGCTGCCAGAAAGCAAGCTATAGCTGATGAGATGGCTAAACCCGCAATGCTGTCAACAGTTCGACCAGTAACCGATGCCGCGTCTCGATTGACACAATCCGAAGAGCAATGGTCCGATCTGGATGTGTTTCGAAAGAGCATTGCGATCCGAAAATCAAAGGTGGAAACTAGTCGCGCCTCAAGGGAATCCTCTCACGAACGCGCCGGTCGAATAACCCGACTGGAAAAAGGCAATTCCTTACCGACATCCCGTCCAATGGCTGTCTCAATATCCTCACACATGACGCGCGCCGCCAGTAACAATCGATCCCTGGCTTCAACGCCAATTCCTATGGCTACAACGCCAACTCCTATGGTGCGGCGGACTGCTCCGAAAAAGCCTGAACTGGAAGCAGCCCCCACACCGCCAGTCGAGCCACTAGCTCCGCCTAAGAAGGTTAAACGTCCGGCGCGACTGCGGTTTGGTTCGCGACGCAGACGGTCGGCCAAAAAACGAAAAGCTACCGAAGAAGCAGAGGCAGAAACAGAAGTCGGCAATCAAAAGAGATCAAGAGGAGAGCAAGAGCAGGAGCCAGAAGCACGTCCAGCTCCGTCCCTTGCCTTCCCAGTGATGATAACCGCTGCCAGCAGCTCCACCTCTTCGCCGCTTCCATATTCGGTTACAGCCCCAGTTGCAGTTCCAGTTTCTTCCAAATCACAGCCCATTACAAAACCTAAGCTGCGAAAATGTCTGGTTAAAATCAACCGGGGAGTGGTCAAAAAGTGGATGGAAGCGAACGTACGAAAACAGCCAGCAGTCGCACTACAGCAACCACGATCAGAACCACCAGAAGAGCCGGGTCCAGAGCCACAAATTGAAGGACCAGCAGCAGAGCCAGCAAGGGTTCAAGTGCCAGAGCCAGCTCCAGCCCCAGCACCATCTCCAGCTCCAAAAACAGCGCCGCAGACAGCACGAGCACCAGTCGCACCAGTTGACAAGTCAGATTCGGTATCGGTGTCGGTATTGGCACAACCAGCACAGAAAAAAACCCATGGTGTTCTGGCGATGAAACTTCCGATTCCCATACCCGTTATGGAAATAAAAACGGAAATAGAGGAAGTGCCGCCCGAAGTGCCAATGGAAGAAGATACATTGGGAGCCTTACCCGTACCCATACACATACCCACACCTATAGCCACACCCATAACCATACCCACGGCTCCGGAAGCTCCTGAAGAGGCGACGCCACCTCAGGAGGTGGTTCCACTTCCACCCGCCACATCGAGTTTTCAGACAATTCGCATAAGTGCGCCTCCGCCGTCGGCTGGCAGACTGGTCAGCTCGCTGCCATCGGCCAGCTCGGCCGAATCCAGCCAGAAGCCTGGCCATACCAAGATTTTCTCCTTCCTGTATCCGCACCGCTATCAGCGATCGTATGGCGACGTGGGGCTGGACTTTTGCTGCCCCAATCTGGATGGACCGATGCGAGCCATTGACCCGACGCGTTTGCATGCCACGGCGCAGGTGCCTGTGCTGGAGCTGCCGCAGTTCATGGTTATCACGACGAGGATCATCTCCAAGGCGGATAAGGATCTGCCCCACAAGGTGCGTGCGAAGCTAGCGCAGCTGGATAAGACTGGAGGGAAGTTGGTGGGGCAGACGGTGCGCATGAGCATGGACTCCAGTGAGCCGTCGATTCCAGTGGCAGTGCCGTCGTCCAACCTTGGTCCGGCTCCTCGGACTCTTCCCGCCTTAATTCCCATTTCTAACCCTCCGCCACCCACCGCTCCACCTGCGCCCACCGCTCCACCTGCACCCACCACAACTCCTGCACTTCCAGTTTCTCATGCTGAAGACACCGTTCAATCCTTGACCAAGCAATTGCCACGTGGAACGACACTAACCAAAAAGGTCCTGCCGCCTGGGGCTGCCCTACCCGCTGCTGCCAGCTCGTCGATGGTGGCCAGTATGCCACCTGCCCTGATCCAGCTGCCGCCAATCTGCCCCAAGGACAAACAACGTGTGGAGCTGCAGACGCGAGTTCAGATATTCGACCTGGTGCTCCAGAGCCTGAGCAGACGTGCAACCACACTGACCAAGGTCGAGCGACAGCGCACCATTGAGGAGATTGTGATGACCAGCACCCTAATGCCCATCGATGTTGATGTGGGCACCAAGCTCCTTGAGAACTACGTCTATTACCTGAACCGAGCTACCAACATCCAGACGCCCCTGCCCTCGCTTTGCCTCAACCCTGTGGGAACAACAGCTGCTACTCAGAGTGCGCCCACAGTCGCCAGTCTTGTCGGCATCCCGGCGGTGGCCAAGAGTAAAGTCAGCACTGCATCTGCATCTGCAACTGTAACCCCTTCCGCACCCGCACCAGCAACAAAGAAGCCAGCACAAAAGCGCAGTTCTCTGCCAGCCGGCATTCCGGTGTACGATTCGGAGAAGAACATCATTGGATATCAGTGCCCGACACCGAACGCTTCGTTTGTCAATCGACCAACGCCCATGGCCAGCAGCACTCCACTGGGACCATCCGCCTCCTCGGCAGCCCAGGGTGGAAGCAAGTCGGCCAGATCGAGTGTGCAGCTAAAACAGAACAAGGTAGCTTAATCGAGTATGTGGTACGTTCAATAAAATTATTATTTGATGTTTATTTTCTTCGTAGAAAACGAAAACTACGGCTGGAATTCCTATGAAAGCAGGAGCAAAAGGCAGCCCTGGAAATAGAGTTCAGGGTTCAGGGAAGATCATTTCCATTCACCCACCGCCAGAACAGAAAACACTCCCTGCAAGGCCAGGTGTAGCCCAAACGATTGCTGCATTATCGGAGACTCCTCAGCCCAAGGCGGTGGCTGTGCCTGTCCTTGTGCCTGTGCGGGGGTCAACGTCAAAGTCTGCTGCCCCAACATCGAGCGGGCGATCCGCTGGATTGAATCAAACGCGCAGTCCGAATGTGTTTATCATTAACCAGATGTCCCCCCAGGCAGAGGAGAGCATACTGCCCGATTCCAACAATGTTGTGCCAATGGAAGCGGAGATCAAGGGTGAGCTGGACGACACTGTGGAATTGATTGGATAGGGCAGGGCTTGAGTGTATAATTGATTAAAAAAGTGAAAAGGAAAAGTATTCTAAGTTACTTTAAAAAGTTTTTGATTAAGATGAATTACTCAAATGCATCGTTGAGCGCAAGAGAATTATGTAGTTCTACAAATGAAGAAACAAATTATTGTTAAAATAAATGGATGTAATCAAACTTTTTTTTTTAATCTAAACGGCACTTTAAGCTTTTCAATAAAAGCTCTCATGTCGAAATTTATAAGCTTTTCATTAGAAATGGAAACAAAACGAAATATAAAGCCCTGGCTGGCCAGAGGAAATACAATAGAAGACACTATACAAAGACCTCAACATGATGGACGTCACGGAAGCGGAAAAAGAGGAAATAAACACTCCCAATGGTAACTTTTATACGCAATCTGTTATTAATTACTTAAATTGAACCTATAATGAATATTTGCCCCACAGCTTCATATCCAGACCTGGAAAATAGACTGGACAAGTACATGGGAATACTATTCGCAAGGAGAAATATTGAGACTCAAAATGTACGTGATTTTTGTGCAGTGGAATTCTTCGGTGTGATGAGCCTAACCGATGTACGCTCTCCCCGGCGTAAGCTCTGGTACATGTATTATAGCACCAGCGATCAGGTTGACATCACGGTGGACCGCATCCACCGCAAATATGGCCAGAAAAATATGTACGATCTGTTTCGAAAGCCCATCTTCAGTGGTGCCGGTCTGCGATCCCGGGTAAAGAATCACTTTGCAGCCCTGAAGTGGTACGTAAAAGGGAATATATTGGAGGCCCCGCCAGATACCTTATACAATGACGAAAAAGTGATAAACACTATTACAGACTTGTATTTTGTCGAAAGACGATGGTATTATGATTTTATAATGTACCAAAATTTGGATTTTAACCGCTGTCGGGTTAAACAGCTGTGTACTTAATAAATTAAATATTTAATTTAATAAATACGCTTTTAAGCGTGATCCTATGGAGCCCGGCTATCTAAAACTTCCGCATCTGTGAATATAGTTTGCGATTAGGGGCTTTATATAGATTTTCGCATATTTGTAAGATTTAGTAGTAGCTGTTGTATTCTTATCGATACTCAGGGTTGCATTTAGTATCAAAGCAGAAAGCTTTTCGTAGTAGCTTTATTGTGAAATTTAAAACAGTAAACAAAAGCAAAGCTTTATTGCGTGCCTATTGAAATTGATAGTGAGGGAGAAAAGTTTGTTACTTAAGCAGAATCAAATCCTCTGCTAGGACCATTTCTACCAGTAAAGCCTAAGGACAAACATGGCAGCTAAAATAAAAGACACAGATTCAGGTAACACAAACTCTTTGCCTCAAGACTATCAGCTAATATTGATGACTAATCTCTCTCCAGCCAACGAAGAATTTGATAAACATTTGAGGTATTTTTTGCGTATGAAACACAAGGAAGATCCCCCAAAATGTAATATATATGTGGTCGAATTTTTCGGCGTTTTGAGCCTAACCGATTTACGCGCGCCGGAACGAAAGCTGTGGTACATTTATTATTGTAAGCAGTCTGATATAGACCAGACTGTGGATCAGATTCACCAGAAATATGGCAAAAAGAATATGTATGACCTATTCCGGAAGCCGGTATTCAGTGGAGCTGGCTTGCGCGCCAGTGTCAAGAAGCACTTTTCGGAATTAAAGTGGTTTACCAAAGGAAATTTACTTGAGGCGCCACCAAAGAGTCATTTTAACGACGAGCGCGTCTGTAAAACCATAACGGATCTATACAACATTGAGCAGGAAAGACTTTATAACTATGTAATGGTGAAAAATCAGTGGTACTGGAGGTGCAGCCATTAGGTTCGGTCTTGTGTAGTAAAACTCTGTGATTTTAGATATGTAAGTGATTGCATTATTAATAATTTATGTTATGGTCATAAAAATATATTTCTGGAATCAGATAGATTCATGGCATATATCTATCTAATAAATACCATGTACAGCTGCTGGTGGCGCGGCGTCTCCATAGATCCATATATATAGATTTTGTGTGTTGGACAATGACCCCCATTATCCAAGTGAACATCTCCAAGGGTCGAGTGAGCAGTGGGACCACGAGCATACCCCTGCCAGACACCCCTCCCAACCAGCTCGATCGCTCTCCAGTTTCCTCAAGAAGTACGGAAATGGAGGATGTCATATTAATCTGGAGGTGATCTTCACACTGAAGGAGATTTCCTTTGGCGTGTACTCCCGTGTAAATTTAACCCCCAGACAGACCAAACAAAGATCCAGCTACTGCCAAAGGCGCTACTGAACGGCAACGATCTGATCTACAATTAATGAAGCCCATCCTTTTCGATGTGGTATCCCAAGCTGAAGTAAAGAAAAACACCAGTTCACTGCCAAACGCATCAAACTCTTGCATTGAGCGTTGGCGGAGATTGTATGGCCTAAGACCGGAATTCGTTTTACCGTTTCGACGGAGGCTTGACCTGTACCACCTTACTGGGAACAGGAAAACTCTATGAAATTGATTGGGTAGAACAGCGCTTAAGTGTATTGATTAAAAAGATAAAGGTATTCTAAGTTAATCTAAAACGTTTTTGATTAAGAAGAATTACTCATAAGTGCATCGTTGAGCGCAAGAATAGAATTACATATGATATGTAGCTCCACAAATGAAGAAACAAATGTTTGTTAAAATAAGTGGATATAGTCAAACATCTTTTGAACCTTTTCGGCACTTTAAGCTTTTCAGTTAAAGCTCTCTGCTTGCTGCAAGCTCTAGTGGCGAAATTATTAGCTTTTCATAATAAAATGGAAAAAAAAATTAAGGCCAGTCCGGCCAGGGGAAATACAATAGAAGACACTATACAAAGACCTCAACATGATGAACGTCACTGGAGCGGAAAAAGAGGAAATAAACACTCCCAATGGTAAGTTTTATACCCAATCGGGTATTAATTACCTAAAATTAACATATAATAAATATTTGACCCACAGCTTCGTATCCAGACCTTGAAAGGAGACTGGAGCAGTACATTGGAAGACTTTTCCATACAAAATATATTTGGACTGAAAATATATGTGATCCTGCTGCTGTGGAATTCTTCGGTGTGATGAGCCTAACCGATGTACGCTCTCCCCGGCGTAAGCTCTGGTATATGTATTATAGCACCAGCGATCAGGTTGACATTACGGTGGACCGCATCCACCGCAAATATGGCCAGAAAAATATGTACGATCTGTTTCGAAAGCCCATCTTCAGTGGTGCCGGTCTGCGATCCCGGGTAAAGAATCACTTTGCAGCCCTGAAGTGGTACGTAAAAGGGAATATATTGGAGGCCCCGCCAGATACCTTATACAATGACGAAAAAGTGATAAACACTATTACAGACTTGTATTATGCCGAACGGCGAAGGTATTATGATTTTATAATGGGCCAAAATGTTTATTATAACAGCTGGGGGGTTGCACCGCCGTCTACTTAATAAAATCATATTTAATTTAATAAATACACTTTTAAGGGTGAGTGGGTACGAGTTCATAGAAATCTCGTTTTGTTGCAAGAGATCTAACTTTAAAAGCTTTAATACAGAAATATTAGAAGACTTTGATTCTGTCGGCAGCCAGCTGCTGATCCTATGAAGGCCGGCTATCTAAAACTTCCGCATCTGTGGATATAGTTTGCGATTAGGGGCCTTATATAGATTTTCGCATATTTGTAAGATTTAGTAGTAGCTGTTGTATTCTTATCGATACTCAGGGTTGCATTTAGTATCAAAGCAGAAAGCTTTTCGTAGTAGCTTTATTGTGAAATTTAAAACAGTAAACAAAAGCAAAGCTTTATTGCGTGCCTATTGAAATTGATAGTGAGGGAGAAAAGTTTGTTACTTAAGCAGAATCAAATCCTCTGCTAGGACCATTTCTACCAGTAAAGCCTAAGGACAAACATGGCAGCTAAAATAAAAGACACAGATTCAGGTAACACAAACTCTTTGCCTCAAGACTGTCAGCTAATATTGATGACTAATCTCTCTCCAGCCAACGAAGAATTTGATAAACATTTGAGGTATTTGTTGCATACGAAACCCAAGGATGATCCACCAAAATGTAATACATATGTGGTCGAATTTTTCGGCGTTTTGAGCCTAACTGATTTACGCGCGCCGGAACGAAAGCTGTGGTACATTTATTATTGTAAGCAGTCTGATATAGACCAGACTGTGGATCAGATTCACCAGAAATATGGCAAAAAGAATATGTATGACCTATTCCGGAAGCCGGTATTCAGTGGAGCTGGCTTGCGCGCCAGTGTCAAGAAGCACTTTTTGGAATTAAAATGACAAAGAGTCATTTTAACGACGAGCGCGTCTGTAAAACCATAACGGATCTATACAACATTGAGCAGGAAAGACTTTATAACTATGTAATGGTGAAAAATCAGTGGTACTGGAGTCGCAGCCATTAGGTTTGGTCTTGTGTAGTAAAACTCTGTGATTTTAGATATGTAAGTGATTGCATTATTTATAATTTATGTTATGGTCATAAAAATATATTTCTGGAATCAGTCGCTTATAGCATTTCGATTAAATTTTGCAGTCATAAAAGCTGCAGTGTTGTGTAGATAACATTGCATCCGTTTTCATGCTGCACATTTGGGGGAAATACAATCGTTCTTAAGCCATTACGTTCATAGCCAATAAAATACTTTCACCTCAACAAACGTGAGCACTGTCGACGTAATCATTTCTTTCATACCGAAACAGAAGCAGAAGCAGCCAAAACATAAGCATTGGTGTGTTTTCCACATTAAATTATTATTACCTTAAGCTAAGTTTCTTCCCCTTCTGCGTCGTTAAAAACATGAACGTAATACTTTCAAAATTTGCTAACCCTTCGTCCTGCAAATCTTGATATCTCATGATGAGAGCTTGACGACTAAGAATTCCAATCCACAATAACCGTTGCAATTCAAAATTTGTAAGAATAAACAAGTGTTAACAACAAATAAATTTTGTATTAAACATAAACAAGTAGATCAATTCAGTGGGTCAGTTGCTTAGACACTGAATCGATGTGTGGCCCAAAAATTGATGTTCCTTGAAGTATCTTCCACGATGCTGGCACCGTCGCTCCCTATGGTCCTGCCGACCACACAGGAGGCAGCCCGTCCGAGATCGTTTTCGTTGCGTCTTCCATACGCCGCAATTCGTCTCAATGTGTCCACGCTGACCACATAGCCAGCACTGTTGCTTGGTTTGATAGAAGGAGCAGTCGTGTCCTTCGCGTTGGGTGCAGCGGCGACAGCTGTGGCAGTGGACATAGCTGGGCTTGACGCACATATCACATTCGTTACAATGTCGGTAGGTCTGGCCATTCTTCGAGGTGCATTTCTGACATCGCCCGCAGTGGAGATTATCACTGGCCGTGTGAAGGCAACATTTTGGGCAGTACTTGTAGCCCTCGTTCTGTGGCAGGTTCAGTAATTGCAGAGGCACGTTGGTGAACAGACGGACGGGCGAACCGCAGAACCGACTCTCCTTGCCAACATTCGTGTACCTCGTGTGGTTGGAATAGTTTATCCGGTAGTCGCTCATTTCCATCTCTGGCATTTCCTGCCTGATGTGGTTGATGGAGAAGTAGGGAAATATCCAAAATATAGACAGCGGGGTAACGGGCAGCTGGTTGATGCGATTGTGGCGCCATCGGAGAGCGCGCAAGGTGTGGGCAATTAGTTCTGTTCGGCACCCAAACGGAGGATCGGTCACTATCAGCAAACGGTCCTCGCTGGAAATTCATCATTTGGATTTATGTACACATTGTTCTTAAAGAAACGACTCACGCAGAGCATTGCAGGAACTTTTCGAAAGGTTTACGCCTGTAGAAGAAGTGATTGTTGCACATGTTGTACAGGCAGAACTCCTCCGGACCAAGGTAACGGGCGAAGCGCTCATCCAGATCCAGGAGGAAACTTTTGTAATTCGCACGCAGGCGAAAATGCAGCCGAGGAGCGCCCATGCAGACCACCTTGCTGTCATGATGATAGGGATTATATATATTAATCCCGCAATTAAATTCCACTCACGTTATTCCCAGGCAACGACACTGATCCGCCAAGAAGTCCAACGCCGCTTCATCAAAGAAATACTGAGCATTCACTTTATCCTGCGCGAGAGCCAGTATACTCTTTGTTGGGTCGGAATCAGATGGTTTCAGAACGTGGCCGGACGCTTCTGGGTAGTTTTTTTCAACTAATACTTCCTTCAGTCTACTACGCTCCCATTCATCCGCGGCCATGTGGAAATTGCACAGTTTGGAGTCCCTGTGTGCCGAACAGGCATAATACCCCTGGTCGGGACGTTGCGACTGGCGGTAGAAAAGCACTGTGGGACCATGCTGACAGCTGGGATGTTGGTCCGCCTCGTCAGCCCAGTCTTCCTGCACTTGAAGCAACAGCTTTTCATTTGTGTTTTCCTTTTCCGGCATTTCTCACTCCCAATGTTCGATAACGTAAACAAGGTCTGGCGCTATCCTCTTTTGATATCGATATCGACACGGTTCAATCTAAAGTAATATAACGCTATAGCTAAAGCTACTTACGTTTTAAGACCGCTAGAGTTCTTCAATGTACAATGATATCAATGAGTGAATACACCGATCATGTCTCAAGCGAACTGTCTGAATTAGATCCCAGATCGATGACATCGATGTTAGCTCTATTAAGTGGGCTAAGTTCGGGCTTAGAGATGCTATATTGTTGTTGAGGAACCAAAATTGAGGCATAAAACATCAAAGTCAAGTATTTGAAACAAGCCAGTCAAGTAATAAATTAATTCATTAATCGTTCTACCTAGCTGGAAATATGCGATGGAATATCAAAAACGAGGAATATGTATAATAGAACTGGAACTCGTCAGTATATTTACGGTATATTTAAAAAATGAGAGGGTATATTTTGGTATATTTCTAAGGGTCGGACGGTATATATAAATCCGTGGTCACGCTGCAGTGAAATAAATTTCGACGGCTTTTGCACTTAAATATAAATCGTAGAATAAACATTTTAAGATGGTGAGTTACCAGCTTTGCAGACTGCATCTTTCATAATAACGTACAATAACAACTCTAAACCAAAGCGCTCGCGTTCTCCCAAGGATGGAAGTCATTCGCATCGCAACCATGCCAGGTAAGCCATAAAAAGGAAAAAAGGTGACCCGGGGTCTTTAATAGTGCAGTTACAGGAACTACAAACACAAGCGTTCCGGATCGTCGTCATCGTCTGGCTCCTCATCGTCTGCCTCGTCCAGACACGAAAATAGCCCATCCCTCAGGTAAATACAACAAATGTAGATATCGAGTAACCGGGTATCGACATCAAGTAGGCTATATTCTGAATTGTCATTTGGAATCCTTCATTTTAATTTGTCGTTTCAACGAAAGTGGTTCCTGCTGATCAAAAAATTGTGCAAGAAAAAAACCAATCAACATGTAAGAAAAAGTGCGCATTAATTAATTGAATTTTCCAACAGGCCATTGATTTGAATTTATTGAAAAGCTAAGCAAATTTTCTTTCCATCGAATCAGTACTCAGAGCCACACAAAACACAATTCGCAACCATTATTCAAGGGTGAAAATCATTTTCAATTGAAAAACACAACAGAAAGAAGAACAGCCATTCTTGCCGTCGATACGATGCAGAATTCCGAGCCACAGAAAGACACAATTCGCAACCAGTTTTCAAGTGCCAAAATCAGTAAAAAGAAGAACGGTCATCGAAACAGATTCAAAGCCACAAATAACAAATTGGTTGAGACCCCAAGCAAAGTTCCTTCCCATCGAATCAAAATCAGAACTCAGAGCCACACAAAACACAATTTGCAACCATTATTCAAGGGTGAAAATCAGTTTCAATTAAAAACAAAAAAGAAAGAAGAACAGCCATTCTTGCCGTCGATACGATGCAGAATTCAGAGCCACACAAAACACAACTCGCAAACAGTTTCAAATGTCAAAATCAGTAAAAAGAAGAACGGTCATCGAAACAGAATCAAAGCCACAAATAACAAATTGGTTGAGACCCCAAGCAAAGTTCCTTCCCATCGAATCAAAATCAGAACTCAGAGCCACACAAAACACAATTTGCAACCATTATTCAAGGGTGAAAATCAGTTTCAATTAAAAACACAAAAGAAAGAAGAACAGCCATTCTTGCCGTCGATACGATGCAGAATTCAGAGCCACACAAAACACAATTCGCAAACAGTTTCAAGTGTCAAAATCAGTAAAAAGAAGAACGGTCATCGAAACAGAATCAAAGCCACAAATAACAAATTGGTTGAGACCCCAAGCAAAGTTCCTTCCCATCGAACTCAGAGCCACACAAAACACAAACATTTTTCAAGTGTCAAAATCAATTTCAATTACAAAACACACAACAGAAAGAAGAACAGCCAGAACCATCGAAGATTTAATGATCAAATTCCATTCTAACACAAAATCAAGGTCTCATTTGGAATACTATGGGAGCAACCGCAGCTCGGGCTCACGTCGCCGTTCGCGCTCGCGTTCTTACTCGCAATCCCGCTCCATATCGCCTTCAGGAGCACGCAACCGCTCTAGGCGCCAGTCACAGGACCGTCAGGTATTTGAATGCGATGCGTATGAATTATTTTTGGTCTTTTTAACCGTGCGTATTTCATAGATTGGAGGATCCTCGGAACGTCCCAAGACAAACCGCTGCATTGGCGTCTTCGGCTTGAGTACCAATACTTCCCAGGAGAAGGTGCGCGACCTTTTCAGCAAATACGGCCCCATTGAGCGCATTCAAATGATTATCGATGCCCAGGTAAGTTCGGTTAAAGGTGCACACTCCCTAAGTTGCCAGACTCCACCACTAATGGCGGAACAGCTTTAAGTGTTTGCTGTCCTGTCCGGTTGGATGTCTGGCTAGATAAAAATAGGTAACAATTGTGAGTGCTTGCTATACAAACATAGCAAACCACTAAAGGCTTGTTTCCACATCTTCACACATTTCCATGTTTGTCTACATTGTTCTTCTTATTTTTCTAATCCCTCGCTTTCACAGACCCATCGCTCGCGTGGTTTCTGCTTTATTTATTTTCAAAATGTCGCCGACGCCCGTGTCGCTAAGGATTCCTGCTGCGGCATGGAGATTGACAACCGTCGCATACGCGTTGACTTTTCAATAACCCAACGTCCCCACACTCCTACTCCTGGAATCTACATGGGACGTTCGTCTCGGTACGTACTATTTGCACTAGTCTAGGGGTTCCACATTAAACACATTTCCTGCAGCAACCAGTATGGTCGCTCCGGCTCACCGTGTGGTTCTCGATATCGCGACTACGGTTCTTCAACAACTAAGGATTCTCGCAGTCGCTATCGTGACTACCGCAACGAACGCAGCGACCGCGAATACCGCAATGAACGTGCAAACCGCAATTATCCGAAGGAGTCTAGTCGCAGTCGTTATGTACGCAGTCGCAGCGTTTCACGTTCTCGTTCGCGTTCGCCGGTGCGCAAGTGTAAGTGCATATCAGCTGAAGAGGATCTCAGAGATGGACAAATAAACATTTTTTTGTTCATTACAGACCGCACCTCATCGCGTTATGAGTAATTCCTGTACAAAACGCGCCAATTGCCAAAACCATGCTCATCGTCAAGGCCCATCTGTATTGTTTTTATTTTGTGGGCCTTAGCAAACAAGACGAGCACACTTGACTGAATTTTAACAAAACACTGGCAAAATAATCGCATCTTATGGCTTTGGGGAGCAATTGACAAATTTATAACTCATACATCGTCTAAACTTTTAATCTGTTGACTTCGTTGTTGCTGTTGAAAAACGTAGTTTGTAAAAATCGAGAATTAACACGATTACATAATAGAAATCTGGCACCAAAAGCGGGCTATAGGTGCCACACACTCATTGTGATATGTAGCTTAAGCAGCAGCAACAGCCTGATAATAATAATAAAACTAACACACTAACAATCATCCATATTAGAATTAACTTTTATCGTTACCATTCTAAGTGTGCAATTACAAAATATTCGCTTATTTTAAGGAATTGCCTCTTTGTGAAGGTATAAGCTACTGTTCTCTTAATTTTAACGCTTTTATTCTGTTCGTTCGTCCCTTTAAGCACTCGCTGCCCTATTTTAAGGCTTTATGCGATTATAATTTTGTAAATAATTAGCCACTACTGAAGGTCTGATAGTTGGATTAACCAACCAATAATGTTATCCATACTTTGCCCACAAGTACTCGCTGGCCGATGTCGAGGGCACCGCATGCTAACTAACTCACTAACCATTAGCTTGTGTCTTGCAAGTGACTGCGAGTGTATATTATACATATAGATGTAAATATTTGTATTTGAATGCAAACAAATTAAATAAATAAGGATTTCAAGCAAGTCTTCATGTTACTTATGGATTGGGATTAATGGCTGCTGCTGCGGCGGCGGCTGACGTGGAGGCCTCCGGCCCGGCTCCTGTAGCCTGGGCGGCGCGCGAAGCCTTGTAGGCCACCTCCAGAGTCTGTTGTATTACTAGCATATCGCTCTCTATGCTGCGCGCCCAGTTCTCAACGTCGCCCAGCTCTTTCAAGGCGCCACTAAAGTTGTCTATCAGCTGCAACCATTGATGGGTCTGCTTGGCAAAGTTCGTGGCCCCTACATGCAGCTGCTTAGCCTCGGCGTCCAAGCGCTTCTGGTTCAAGTATGCCTGGGCCACACCCACGTTTAGATGGTCCACCAAGGACTGTGTGAGTTCGTTGGACGCTTCGATTGCCTCCTTCCTGCGCACCTCTGCGTGTATTACATTATAATCACTTACGCAGCTCGACAATCAAATGACTACAGACCTTGCTCTTGTTTTCGCTTCACCTGCTCCTTATGATGCTCCTTAACCATAGAAGTCAACATTTTTCCGTAAGTTTAATTAAATCAACTTTTTGTCAACAAATAGGAACAGCTGTTTCATAGAGATGGGCAATCTCTTCGATTGTAGAATTATCGGTTTATGTGCTATCGCGAATATTTGAATTTTTGTTGTATATTTTATTTGAAAAATGTCTAGTATGAAGAAACTTTTGTATTAACATATTTTCGTTAACAAGTCAAAAGCCCCCGTACCATTGCGCACAGGGAGGCCGACCATCAAGCGACTTGAAGGGGAATTGAGGTCATCCGACCTGCCGAAGCCGGCGGCGCTCTTTAAGAATTGCAAACTCGACTCGAAAGACATTTGCTGGAGAGGAGAGGAAGAGTGCTCCATGCCCTTGCGCGACAGAGGTTGGAAGGTTCCATCAAAGGTCATGTAATCAGCTATCAGCGACAGGTGCCGACGATCCACTGTAATGCCGTACACCTTGAACACGTTGCTAACCTCCTTGACAATGACTTGAGACGCTGCCTCAATGCCGTAAGTGCGCGCTATGGCATGAATATCATTGGAGTACAACCGATTCACATCCAATACCTTTTTGTGATGGAACATTTCACCCATATTGATGCCATCCGTCTTCAGGAGTTGCTCATCGTCGTTGCCCTTGTAGATGATGGCTCGCTTAATGTGCGGCACCTGGTGGACTACACTCTTGGCTGCCAGCTCACGTATAATGGAGGTCAGATCGGGCTTCTGGTAGCGAACACTCAATTGCAGTTTAACCTTGCACCACAGATGATTCTCCTTGTCAAAAGTGTAATCCTTCACCATTTGGTTGCTGAGAAGCTTCTCCACCGACTTGTCATCTACATCGGCGTTCTCGTTGCCGTCTCCTCCGTTCTCCTCCTCTTCTTGGTCATCCTCTTGCTCCTCATCGTCGTCTGTTGGCGGGCGTAATAGAAAAGTAAGAACTTTAATGGTGAATATTTATTGCGAATACTAACCATTAGCATCGTGTAGTTCTTCAACATCATCCGGATCATCGTAGTCCTTTTCATCTGTTTTGCGTTGCTTCAACTTCAGTCCTGTGGTGTCGTCATCGCCCTAAAGAAAAGTATCACGATATTAGGGCGCTGAAATGGCCGATATATAAGTTCTTTGTTTACGCCATCATCCGATGAATCTTCATCGTTGTCAGCAGCGCCTTTGTTCGGACCCATATAATCTGCGTTGTCCAGATCGTTATCTTCGTCCTTATTGTTTTCGCCCTCTTTTTTGTCATCGATTTCGATTCTAGAAAATGAATGTTTTTGCGGTCAAAGGGCTACTCTTCCAGAGCTACTCTTGTACTCACATTTTCGATGTTTTTTTGGCATTGGAAACTTTGAGGATGGCCCGAATTAGCTGCTTGAAGTAGGTCTGGTGCATGTACTTAATAATCCGCTTTGGTCGCACACCATAGTCCTCTTTGTAGACCTCTCTGGGCAGGAACTGGAAGCGCAGCTCATACTCGTAGGCTCGTTCCGGCTCCAAGCTCAGACTGGTGCTGATGTGGACGGCTGCGAATGGGAAATTTCACATAAATAAGATGTTTCTTGAAAGCTTATTCGAATTCTTACACTCCAAGAGATTGGCCAGAGTCACACAATTCAGGGCTATGCGCAACTTTTCGGCTTGAGCTTGCTGTCCCGGCCTGATGGGTATGTCCATGGAGGGCGTCTTTATGTTCGAAGAGGCCAGCATGAGAATCTCTCGAAGCCGGGGAATACCCAGAGTTACGTTCATCTCACCACGACCGGCAAAATGGAAAGTGTTCAGCGTCATCTGTGTGGAGGGCTCCCCAATCGATTGGGCGGCAATCAAGCCTACGGGTTCTCCCGGCGCGGCCAATGCTTTGATGCTCTTCATACGCATTATGTCGCCTATCGTGTCCTTCTGGCTTGGCTGCTTGCGCGCATAGTCATCGATGAGTTTGCGCGTCCTCTCCGAGACGCTGCCGTAGTAAAGATCTTGCTTGTAGACGGCCACTGATGGGTCGGGACAAGGAGCGTACTTCTTGCGATACAAGGCCTTGTCCTCGGCATCGGCCTTCTTCCACAGTTTAAGCAGACCTTCATCAAAGCGACTCCGACCTGTTTTCGCATTGATCTCATTGGGCCGCTTGACTTCTACCTCCTCGCGCAGCTCCTCAGAGAAATGAGTGAAAGCAGCCCGCAACTTGGCTGGTTTCTTCTTCTCCCAGCTCCGTATGTGCTTCTCATGGCGCAGCACTTTGGCCAGACCCTCCTCATCCTTCATCACCTGCAGCAGGCTGGGCCGCAAGATGGCTGAAGCATTTTGGGTGAGGAAGTCCGCACAGAACTTTTCGTTGAAGAACTTTGATTTGAGAATATCCAGACCGTCCTCGCCGTAGAGGAACTGCACGACACTGTTATCGCTATCACGGACAGTGAGATCATAGTGGACACTCAAGCCCTCCAGATGCTTGATGAGGCAGCGCTGCAGGTAACCGGAACGCGATGTCTTCACTGCAGTATCAATTAGACCCTGAAATTGGAGAGTGATTTAATATCCACAATGTGGGGCACGGAAAGACCCAAATCTTACCTCACGACCTGCCATGCAATGAAAGAAAAAGTCCTGCGGCTGTATGCCGGTCATAAATCGCCCATCGATGAAGCCACCCGACTTGGGTGATGTCTCAAAGGAAGTGAAGCTTGGCAGAGACTTGCCCGATATCATCAAGGGCGGTCTTTTGCCTTCCAACTCAATCTGCCCGAGAAGGCAGGAGATTTGCATGGTGTTGACCATGGATCCCTTGGCACCAGACAGCACCATCAGTTGCAGATTGTTTGAGGGGAACTTGGTGATGAGGCCACCAGGCAAGCAAGTTCTGGAAGGAAATTACAATTGTCAATGGAGCTCCCGTGGAGGAAGAATATTCCCGTCATACTTGTTGATATCGTTGGTGAAGCCGTCTAGCAGTGATTTGTATTTTCGATCCAGCAGCACTCGGAATTTGGGATCCTTCACATAGGCCTCCTCCATTTGCTCGGCCAGCTCATCGTGCGGCGGGACATCGTCCAGCTCCAAGGCTGCGGCAACGGCACTGTTTCCCACGTCACGACACTCCTGTATGATCTGTCGTCTCTTGCGATCTGCCTCGCCAGTGACCAGAATGTCCTTGACACCCAGAGTAAAGCCCTCCAGTTGCAGAAAGAATGTGAAGACCTTAGTGAAGGCTGTGAGCAGGCGGGTGGACACATCGCCACCGTACAGCTCGTACATGCAGTGGATGAGGCCAAAAGTGGTCGCGCCGTACTGCTGCTTATCCAGAACACCGACCAGAAGCTCGCCTCTCCTTATTTGCACCTGGCTCTCGCTTAGCTCATGTTCCTGAGGATTGCTGCCATGCAGTGCTGGACGAGGACGTGCTACGTTCCAGTTCTTTGGGAGATTAGGAATCATTTTAGAACATAGAAAAGTATTCGAACTGATCCACTTACCTTGCCGCCGATCTTGGCAAACGAATCTAAATTGATCAGCTCATAGCCGTCGGGAATCAGGTTTATAATAATGGTGGACAGGACCTGCTTACCAGACCAGAGCACGGCCGGCTTGATCAGGGCCGGGGGCAGCAGCTTGACGTCTCCCTTCAAGTTCGAGAGCCCCTGGAAGACCAGTTGCTGGTAGTCTTCGCGGTTAAAGAATCGTCCGCGAATGGACAGCTTCACGCCCGAGATGACGTGATCCTGAATGAGGCCACCCAGGGGAGTGCCATCCTTTGGCACCAGGTAATTGCTGGCCACATTCACCAGATTGTAGGCCTCCGCTCGGGCCACCTCGCTCTGCGGATAGTGGGCATTCATCTCGTCGCCATCGAAATCGGCGTTGTATGCCTTGCAATTCGAGTAGTGGAGGCGGAAGGTCTTCTCGCCGCGCAAAATCCGCGCCTTATGGGCCATGATGGACGGCTTGTGCAGCGAGGGCTGACGATTGAGCAGCAGACAATCTCCGTTGAGCACGTGACGATGGACAATCTTAACGCCGTCCTTGGGATTGGACAGCAGCAGCTTGGCCATGCTGGCTCGCTTGGCTGCATTGTCCGCGGGTATGTAGGTGGTGAACCCATTGCTATCCTGTATGTAGTTCGCACCGGGATGGACGTCCGGTCCGTTCATTACCATTTTGCGTAGATCCGTCACATTCCACTCGGTTACGGGGATGGGGTAGGAGAGCTTTCGGGCAAAGATGTCGGGTATGCCGATCTCGTCCACGTCTATATTGGGATCTGGCGTGATGACAGTGCGTGCGGCATAGTTGACTCTCTTTCCCATCATATGTTTTCTTATCAGACCATCCTTCTTCTCCAGAACCTGCTTCAGGCCCTCGGCAGACTGCACTTCCCTCGACATATTCACATCGAGCAGGACATCGACTGATGTCTGCAGGGACAGCCAAGCATTGTACAGCTTCTCGTGGGCATTCGATCCCTTCATATCCTGGTAGGCGGCCAATGCATGCTCCGTGAGCTTCTCCTGATTGCCCCTCATATGCCTCAGCACCACATTCAAGACGTTGTTGTTCTCGATGATGTTGACGTAGATGTCCGTCTGGGGATTCCCCTTGACCATGCCGTTGACTACATTCATGGGACGGGCGCGAGGCGCCGTCACTGGTATGGTGTCCATGAAGAACATATCCACCGGGGAGTATCCGGAATCTGCTGCATCCGTGTTGCTTAAGCTCAGAACGGGCATCAAAAGCCTCAGCAGTTCGGGGTAGTTGGCATATATTTGCCTCAGATAGCGACGGCACTCATCTGCGAAGATTACCTTGTTCTGGCCACCGGTCTCAGCGCCATCACCGAGGCTGCAGGAGGAAATTGGTTGGTTGATTAGCGACTAAGTACTCGATGTACTCGATTTCTGCGCCCTTACCGCTCTTTGATGTCTGCTATGGTCACGTAGAAGACCAATCGCCGATGCATGTACCGCACATAGCGCATTGACTTATTGCAGTGTCTGCATTTCTTGCCGGGCCGCTGCAGGGCAGAATGTGTGACGGCCGTGCGTAAGGAACAGGTGGACTTCGTAGAATGGGTGGGTTCCGTTCCACTTTTCAAGAGCAGCTCATGCATGGCAGCGATGCGGGGATGGACGGCGTCGCCATTATCCAGCTTGATCAGCTCCTCGCTGTTCTGACAGACGATTTCCGATTTGAAGATCTCCAGCTCCTGCGCCTCAATAATGTATCCGGCATCGATGAGTCGCAGTTGAAGCATTATAATCTCACATTCGTGATCTATAATTAATTAATACAAGATCCATACAATACTGTGGTCTCCATCATTCATTATCCCTCACCTTTCATTTGCAACTTGAAGCAATGCAAACAGAATATGCAGAGCAGGCGCTGAACCAGCTTAATGAAGAAAGGATTGTAGACGAGAGTGCCCAGCTCTATGTGGCCCATGTGGCCGGGACAGTCCTGCATCTTCAGGCACGTCCCACATGGATCTATGCAGCGTCCGTACGAACCCATGCGTATATCATACAGACCACCTGGCATGGGATGACCCAAGGCATCGAAGGCGATGCCAGTTATCACCTTTACGACGCTCAGCTTTCGTATCTCCTGGTCGGTGAAAACAGCAAACTCCAGGTCCGAGGGGAACATGTGGACGTCCAGCGGCCTTTTAGAACCCATTTTAATGGAATTTCTGAACGCTTTTTAGTCAAAATTGATATAAATAATACGAAAACTGTAAGCGCGCACGTGTAGTCAAATAACCGATATATACATCGAATACCGAACAGCTGTAGCGCTAGTGAAGAGTTTCTGTCGATAGCAAAACAGCTGATAAAATGCCATTTCACAACACTTATTTGCCGCTTTTAATCAGTTCACAATTGAAATTCAAATTCAAAAATTCAAACGTGTTTTATATTTATTTAATTACGCACAAATATAAACATTGAAAATATAAGTGGATAGACTACAGCTAAGATTTGTTGGTTACTTTTAGAACTTATCACAAGTCAACTGATATTGCCAGTTCTTAACAGCCAGATTTGGCTCGAATTTGCTGGGGACAGGATCCAGGAGTTCCTCAACAGTCCCACTTCCTGCTCCAGCTCCTGCTCCTCCAGCAGCGGGGGTAGCCTTGAAGTCGTACGGCTGTAATTGTCTGGGACGTCGGGCACGTTGGTTGAGAGGCTGCTCCCTTCGCTCGCGTTCAGCCTCGCCCTCGCCTCGTTCACGTTTCGCTGCACGACCACCTTTGCGCCAGGACTCGACACTGGCAATGCCCGAGGTCGCCTGTCCATCCTTTCCACCGCCAAAGATGGTCGTCCAGCGAAACCACTTGGGTCATAAGCAATAGCAGTCCGACGCCGACGAAGCGTTTCGTCTTCCCAGCGAATCCGGATTGCGTTTCAGCAGATAGACGCAGAGACATAGACAAGCCAGAAGCAGACAGACCAAGCCCAACATTGCATAGAAGCCCTGCCGATAGCGCGCTGCATCCGCGTGGGCCTCCAAGAGACGCACCCTCTGCCCCAATGCCCCACCGCGGAATTCATTGTCCTTTTCGAGAGGCAGCAGCACCTGCCAGAACCCATAGACGCGCTGCAAATGACCGGAAAACCCGGAATCCTGTTGGTTGCTGGACGTGTAGGAGTTCGAGAGGCCGGCTCTGTACGTGTCGTGGCGATTCGTCCGTGACAGGCTGCGGTCGATGCCCGCTGCCGTGTCCCCTCTCAGCAGTTTATCGATTTCGGCTTCGTCCAAGCCCCCTGACTGGATGGGCTTCGCCTGTTGCTCGCCCAAGCTGTATATGAAGGGATTCTGGCGATTGTAGGGCAGCCAGGCATCGTAGATTCTGCCTGGCGTGGGGTTGCCGCTCTTCACGAAGTTGGCAAAGGCTCCCCGCAGCTTCCTGCAGAGCTGCTCCTCCTCGCCAGTGAAGCGACGTCGGGCTATCTGCTGGAACAGACTCGGCCCCAGGAGCAGGGGCAAGTCGGAGCTGTGCGAGGCACCCGCAAAGAGGTTCTTTCTGCCCCTCATGTCCATCGCATGGGACTGGTCGAAGACATAGGCGTAGCTGGTGGAACCATTGAGCATGTCCAAGAGACGGAAGAATGGCAGCTCGTAGAGGGACTCCGACAGGAGTCGCTGCATCCCATTCAACAGATGGACGACACTTCCCCCCCTCTCGGGCACTCCGTTGAAGTAGCGCCACTTGATGGCTGCCATCTGCGAACCGTTCTCATCGCTGCCCGCCTCCAGAGAGCGCAGGACATTGGGCATCACTGTGTGATTGATGTACTCCTGCAGCGCCAGTTGGCCCTCTCGGGCCACATCCAGCCAGTAGTCCTGCAGGAAGGCGCCCTCATTCGAGGTGATTCCCAGGAGCACTGGAGGGAGCGTCTGATTGTGGAGTCGCTCCTCCAATCCTCTCCACAGGACAACCCCGAGCTGGTAACTGCCGTTGCCATGGTTGTATACACTCTCGTAGGCTCTCAGCAAATCCTCCTGGCTCGTCCTCTGCAAGCAGCCGAGCAGTTGCCGGCGCTGGGCTTCTTCGAACTGGCAGCCCAGTTTCTGGATCAGCACTCGGCCCGTTTCCATGATTCGCTGATCATGCCCAGAGCCCAGGGAGCGCAGCACGGGGCCGGGCGACATGAGCACCAATTGCTTCACCAGATTGGACTCTTCCAGAGCACTGGCCAGAACCAGAGCTGCTCCTCCACTGCCATGGCCCAGTAGGGTGATCTGGTCCGGATTGCCCCCGAAGGCATCGGCGTTTCTTTGAATCCATCTGATGGCCAGCCTCACATCGGTGAGTCCGTAGTTTCCCGGCAGCTGACGATGCCCCTCCCCTAATCCCAGCCAGCCGTAGATGTTGTTCCGATACTGCACACTAATCACGACGATTCCCTCCGCGGCCAGGTCCAGGCCATTGATGCGATTCCGAGGCCAATCGTAGGCGAACTCCTCGCCCGTGATGATCACCGCTATGGGCAGTTTTCCGTACCGCAGCCCCGTCTCCGGTGTCCAAATGTTCAAGTACAGGCAGTCCTCATCCGTCTGCGCGGCTCTGGGAATGCCGCCACCGCCGGCGACCCCTCCATCCGAGCCCTCATCGTAGATGGTGTTCGAGAGTTGGGGGCAAATGGGCCGCATGGCCATGGCCTGGAGCGTGCGATTCCAGTTGAGGCTAGGCTTGGCGGGCTTAATGGAATATACGAGAACATTTTTAGATACTTCACCTTCATTTGCATCAGTTTTTGGATTTAAACACTACTTACCGCAAAACGCAGGTCGGCCACGGGCGGCTGGGCATAGGGGATTCCCAGAAAGGCATAGACAGCGCTACGTGTCCCATCCGGAAAGACCTTGAGCTGAAATCGATGGATGGTTGGCATCACTTCACACCTGATCGCTTCGGAGTACTCACGCCAATTAGATCGCCCTGCTCCAGCTTTATGTGGGTTTGCTGGGCCACAACGGCAGCCAGGAGCAGCAGGAGGAGGCAATGAATCCTTAATGTGTTCCGCATTATTCCAACGAGCACTTTTTAGCTTTCACTTCTACAAATGTGTATGGCACAACACTTTTGCATAGTTCATGGCGCATTTAAGCGCATTTATTAATTATGTCGCTTTTTTTTTGTATAAAAAATTACATATATAAATGCTTCGTTGGGGATATTTTTTCACAGCGAAACTATTTGTCCACTCGACGCTGGAATGTAAACTGAGCGATACACAAAAAAAAAAAAAACAAACACCATCACCATCACCATTTCATGGAAAATGTTTTGTGCTCACCAAAATTTCTGCTAGAATTATTTCAATGGTTTTCTGGTGTCATTACAGCTGCCGCACCGCACCAAATCATTCATGCATCCATAGATCAAAACAAGAGAGAACAGAGACACCACCACGCAACAGCAACAATATGGTATGGTTGGTATGCATGTGGCAGGAAGGGAGTCGTGTCATGGTTACGGCTCCACTCGCTGGAGCTGGAGCTGGAGCCTAAACCGAAAATCCATCCCCCTATTCCCATCCATTCGAGGGTTGATTGGAAATATTGATTCGACATATAAGTAGTAGATGCATTCTTCAGAATAGCTTTTGTACTTGTTTGATGGCTTGCTCTCGATTTTCTGGCATCCAATTTCATTACATTTTCAGTCTTCCCCCCCACGGAACTTCTAGTGCCGCCCTCGCACTTGTTTTCCATTGAGTTTGACTTTTATTCGTACTGTTAATGTCCAACAAAAATAACTCAGAGCTTCCCAGCCCCCCCCGCCTTCCCGGCTGCCAGATGAAGTTGTCGCATTTCTCGTACTGCCGGGCACTCTGCAGCAACTAATTTTCCATTAATGGTGGAGTAATTCCAGCTCTGGTCCACTCTGGTGGTGGATTCTCGACCGGTCCGACTCTGTGCGCCGAGGCGGAGTTCCGGTCTGCGGACTTTAGCGGCCGATCGTTTGTGTTTGTATGCGGGAGAGGGCTCATAATTAACATCAATATAGTCATGACTCTGACTCCGAGGCTGTTCCAGCATCGCATCTCCCCCGGCCAGCACTGGGCGCATTTATCTATTTTAATTAGTTTAAAATATAATTTGTTTGTTGACCTACGCGGATTACCAGCAGCTCCCTCAGAAGCCAATCTGCCATTGGCTTCTGCTCCCACTCTCGCTCCTGCTGCCGTTTCCAGAGCGATGTGCATAATTTCCAGTTAATTACGGGCCTACAAAATGCACATTTAAATGGTCGCCCCTCCTGCCATATCCATCTGCCGGGCCTGGCCTGGTCTGGCCTGGCCTGGGTTGGCTTAATCAATTTATGTTTGCCTATGTGGGCGGTTCGGTTCGCTTCACTTCGCTTCTGTTTGCCTGGTCCTGGCCGGTTCAGCGGCGGTTCTGGGCAGGTCGATGTTCAATTATAACAAATGGCAGTCACGTCCTACTTTGGCCATTGTGATGTCCCTGCATGTTGGCCATAAACAAATTAACGTTGCTGTTGGCCCGTAAAAACCACGCCAAAGGCTGATGCCCGGCGCACATCTTTGGTCGGCGCGGTTGGTTATTAAATTATAACCTATTCGAATATATGTATGTACCTACTATACTCTCATTATAAATGCACATTACCACTGAGCCTCAATCTGCAATGATGTGCGACCACCGAACGCCAGCACTGATTGACCGATCGCTCCCATGGCAGCTATTAAAACCGATTTTCAGATATTATTCTATAAATTTACTCAACATTTTGGTATTTGCATGGTCTTTCCTATAAGAGAGGCAATTGTTTATAGAAGTTTTCTCTCCCAAAGTCACTGTAACATATTGAAGTATCTAAAAAAATACCACAAAATTGGCACAATCTCGGCTAACGGTATAATTTTTGACTTTTTTAACGAAAAAATATCCGATGCCTTCGCGGAGATATGCTTTTACATTTAATAAGTTACTGAATAGTGAATACTGAAACTAGCACTGAATATTATATGAATATGTTATCCAATTCGCCCCAATTTTTGCCCCAACCTCAAGAACCACTTCTGTTTGGCTTATATCTTTAAGACCAAGGCAACAATATGGCAACTTTGTTGGTAAATATACAGTGGCGAGCACATGTGGATACATGTTTATCACTTTTCACTTTAAGCGCCTGTAAAATCTTTAAATATAAATCAATCCTCACTTTATAGCAAGACGGTAGATCCCGACGCACAAGGCTAAATTCCTGGGACGATCCCAATAACTCGAGTTTTTACTTAATCCAGTGGCCTGCTCAATAGCCCAGATCTAAATCCCATTGAAAATTGATGGGCTCTGTTTAAAAAACATTAGAAAAGTACGAGTCTGCACCAAAGGGATGGGGTGAGTCTTTGGGAGCGCGAGAGGTCGGAGTGGCGCATGATACCTTGCCAGCACCTACTAAATTTAGTCGAGAGTATGCCAATACTTATTCGGAATATGATAAAAGCTAAGGCCCTTTGGAACAAATATTTTTAAAAAATTACTAAAGCAAATAAATTTGGATACATGCTCTTTTCTTGAACAAATTAAAATCTCTTAAGAAAAAGGATCTCTTTGAATTTAAATTATTGTCTTTTTTCATTGTCAATAAATTAATGAATCTTAAAAAAAAAAATCACAAGGATTGATGTATATTTAAAGATTTTACAGGCGCTTAAAGTGAAAAGTGATAAACTGTATGTTCAACCAATTACTATTCAACAAGAATAATTTTCTTTTTTCAAAATTGGACTCTTTTATTGTTTTTGTTTTTTTTTTTTTAATATTGTCGTGCGAGATTTGCATGACCTACTCGCCATAGATTACCCAGGACTACTCCCAGGAGACAGCCTTCAAGTTTATCTGCTATCTGCTGCTCCACATTCCCACATCACATCCACACATTTTTGAAAGAGCCAAAATTTCTGGCAACGTTGTTTCCCCTTCTGCTTGCAAATTAATGAAGTTTGGCGCTTCGGTGCACTTTGGCTTCGTTTCGGTTCGTTCAGCGTTCAGAGGGAGGGTCCTTGACAGCATTTAATTACAGTTGAGGATGCGAGGACAATGATTGCTTGAATGGCGTATCATCGATGCAGGCGTGTCTCCATTGATTGAATCAGTTAATGGACTCTTTCACTCAACCCTTCAGCCTTGATTTGTAACTCTGCCAAAAGTTGTGCCTAAAGCGCAGTTTTAAAGACTCTTAAAAAATGGTTAATTTCTAAAATTCAGAATGTGCGAGCATTTTTTGGGTTTTTTTCCACAGGCTACACCCCACTGGTGGTCGCTCGCTTCCGACATTGCAAGCCGCGTTGACACTGTCAAGGTTTTTGTATTTTCTCTTTTTGGGGAGTCCTCCGTTGGGGTGCAGCGAAACGCACGGCGGACAGCAGCCAACAAAGCAACCGCCACTCCCCACCACCCTTGCTATGGTACACATATGGTGGCTGTAGTATTTCGCGCTACAATATTTTGCATTAATTAGAAAGTGGGCCATGTTCAAGCACTCCACCACCCCCCACTCCCGCTCTTACATGCTCGAGTCCGTTAAGTGCTCCCGACTTGTGTGTGTGTGTGTGTGTGTGTGGCTGTGGCTGCAGGCATAAACAAAATGGCTGCCGCTGCTGGCATTCGCGCTGTTTGTCTGCAGAACCGTTAAATTAGGCTTAAAGCAGCAAAACAAAAAAAAAACACGAAAAAACTAAACCGAAAGCCCCCCAAGAACCGCAACAAGTTTTGTGCATTGTTTTGTTAAGTACCTAACGCAAAACTGCTGCAGGATGCTGGCTCGTCTCCTTGCTGTTATTTCTGCTAATTACGTAATTACAGCAGAAGGCGCCTGCCACTGGGTACTACCATTGTTCCAAAAACACAAGCAAAAGCGACTCAATACCAGTGCCTAGAACTGTGCTTGAAATTCACAGAATGATGGGTTTTCTTAAATCATACATGGAAGATATTGCAAACATAGGTTATTGATAATAATAAATCGCGGTATACTGGTAAGTGTAAGAACAATTAGTTTTAATTTCACGCCTTTACTGGTGTTCCTCTGCTGTGCTCTCCAGCTGTTACTCTGCTGTTGATCTACTGTTGATCTGCTGTTACTCTGCTGTTGATCTGCTGTTACTGCTTTTAATGCTATTGCTATGCTTTTACACTGCTGTTACACTGCTGTTACACTGCTGTTACTACTGTTGCTCTGCTGTTTGTCTGCTCTTACTCTGCTGTTGATCTGCTGTTACTGCTGTTAACATGCTGTTACACTGCTGTTACTGCTGTCGCTCTGCTATTTGTCTGCTGTTGACATGCTGTTACACTGCTGTTGACATGCTGTTGATCTGCTTTTAGGTATTCTTCATGCGCAGATTGAAGCTATTATCCTTAAATCATAATTTTTATAGATCTAACTTTTCACTGCAGGCTAAAACACAAGTCAGATTCCCTATTAAAACGTAATTTTGAAGATAATCCTATTACAGAGGGAGGTGCCTACAAATTAAAGCTTAAAACCGTTGTAACCGTTGGGCTTCCGCTGCGCCCCTCCCACCCATTGGTGGGTTATGTACATAAATCAAATATATATTCTAATTAATTGAATGTTCAATTAACCCTCTGAATGAATGTATATTTAATTACTATAAATGTATCAAGTGTTTTGAGTGTTTCCCTCCTCTTTTTGATTACATTCTCTGGCTGGAAGGGAAAGTCTGAAGGGAAATCCTTGCTAATTGACATACCATATCCTGTCCTATGCGGTCTATACAAAAATCTAGCAAATATCTACACTCGACAGTAACGAATATCAGTGGCAGGCGGAACAGAAAGGATGCAGCACCCACTGAAGCCATGGAAACCATGTGCATTCCTCCTCCTCCTCTCTGGCAAAGAACGCACAACTTTCCCAGGCATTTCATAATCGAAACAGCAGCAGCAGCAACAACTATAAATTGGCTTTTACTAGAATGAAATTGAGTAAAGAAGTTTTCAATATGCTTTGGCAATATGTAGGCAATAAAGTCGCTCCGAATATCATAAATATTTTCATTACAAAAAAAAAATGAAACAAAAGCCAAACTCTCGGAAGGCTCTCACTGGCCCAGAGCATCCTCGGTCTGAGGCTGCTACATGTTGTTGCACGCAACAATATGCACTCCAGAAACATTTGTGTAAATTGTTTTGCAAATTGTTTTTCAATTTAAATTCTGTTTGCGGCTGGCAATAAATGTAGCAAGTTGACGAATTTATTGAAGCCATTGCAAAAAAGTTCTGAGCCGAGAGGCGAACGTCGTAACAATATGCAGCCTTTGGTCAGCAGCAGCTTGCCCCGACGGTTGTGGCAGGCAAATGAGAAATTGTGGAGGCCTCAGGAGGAGGCCTTAATTCTGTTTATCGTGTATTGAAAAGGGGGAAACCCACCAGAAGGCGGGCTGGCAGTGGGGGAGAAAACTATTTCCGTTTAGCTAAGAAAACTAGAAACATGGATACGCATTTTACGGCAATGAAATTTTGTGCTCGCTCGAAAGTTTCTCGCTAATTCCTTCCTTGGCAAACTTTTCGGCCCCCCCCTCGCCCCCACACACACAACTTTTGGCTCAAGGTGTCGCAGGAGCATTCCTGCCTCCCCCACGGTGGGGCGGCTCCTTGCCGAGCTTGTCGAATGGAAAATACATTAGCTGCTTAATTGAGAGACAGATAACAGTTGAGTTTCATTTAAATTTTTATTCAAAAATCACATTTCTTGTTTGCCATAAATACGTAGGTAGATACATATATATATATATATACCTATATATATAGTTATATATATGTATATGCGATGCTTTGCCAATATTATATGGTATATGCTGTTTCGTTATGTAATTTACATTAGTTCATGTGTGTGTGTGTGGGTGTTTAAGTGTGTATCTGTGTGGCTGTCGCTGTGTAATATGCCTCAAGCTTTAACAATCTTCACTAGGCAATAGGTTTAAGCACATTTATGTATTTTATTTACTCATGTTTTGCATGTTTTCATTTCAGCTGCAGCTTACAACATTGTTTTCTTTTTATTTCCTGTACAAATAGAAAACCAGATTCCATGCAAATCATTCACTGCACATTCATTTATCTCAAATGTGAATTTACAATAACAAAAACGCAAAAATGGAATTAATTAACATTCGAGAATCGCCCTGCAGCGCATTTCAACAGATTTAATTGCAATAAAGGCATTGATGGGTCCTTGAATATGCACGACAATGTGGGAGGGGGGTTGGGGGGTTGGGGATGGGTAATCATTCTTAAGCTCAGATATGTGTTCATTGAAGCATTCAGCTCCCCTTCGAAACGATACTTGGGGCTATAATCATATGTAATAAAAGGGAACTTGGTTCAGGCCTTCCTTTTCTTAATTTATTGTCAGTTCTGTCAGGCCCGAGGCCTTGCAATGCCCATCGAAAGGTGCAGATCCATCGACAAGCAGGTGAGAAGTCCACTTCAATCCCCGAAGCTGCTCTTGAGCTTCCATGGGATTCGTTTAATTAAAGTGCACATCGTTTTCGAATAGGTAATTCGTTATTTATTTTCCAATTCGAACTACCCTCAACGTTACGTGCTCTCTCCCTGCCTTCTCTTTACTCCCTTGTCGCACAAAAAAAAAATAAACTCTTTTTATACGAGTGTTATTGAAAAACACATGGGATTCATGCGATTCATGGGTTTCTTTTTGTCCAGTTAATGCGGCAAAATAATTGATTATGCACAATTATCCCCATAACGTATTTGCATATGGGGCCAGGATGGGGACTGATGGAGGGATATCCTATTAGTGGGGGGTGGGGGGAGGATTTCGGGGATAATCGTATCACAACATTCATATTCGTTTTTCCATTCCATTGAATTTTTTGTTTCGGTTTGGACTTAAGTTTAATGTTCTTTTTTTTTGCAATAAGTTTGATTACCATTTTTTTTTAAATTATGTTATGTGTATTGTTTATTAATTAACGGATTTTTCAATGCGTTCTTTTGGCCTTATTCTTCTTTATTTTTTTTTTAGGTTTGATTTTGTTTCTTTGTGTGGGCGGGGCGGGGTCGAGGAGCCTTTTTGAGTATTTTTTGGTCAAGTGTTTTTTTGTCTTGTCTCCTAAGTTTATGTTTTTAAATTTGTATAAAAAGTGCAGTTTTGTCTGTTGTTCTGTGTGTGTTTTTTGTTTTGTTTTGTTTTGCTGTTGTGTCAAATACAAATCCACAAATACAATTATATACAAAAAATAAAACACACTGTACAAAAATTCTGGTAATTCCCTCAGTTACACATTTTTCAGATACATTTGTGTGCGTGCCTGTGTGTATCTGTGTGGTGCACATCCTTCGCCTTGGGCCGCCGCACAGCACACAAATACATGCATGTACATTTATCCATTTATCTGGCATTTTTGAGTATTATTGTTATTCGTAGTCAGCGGCAAACATTTTTGATTTGATTTATGTGCATGCGGATAGGGAACATTTCATTGCATTTGTCGTCTCTCCTGTCTGTCCGTCCGTCTGTCTCTCTATCTGTTTCTGACATGCCAATACTTGTGCACACACACACACCCATAGATATAGTGACATATACATATTACCCCGATAAGCATACATTTTTGACTGATAAATGTTAAACAATTTTGCTGTTTGGCAGTCAAGAGTTTGCCGAGTTTTGGGCAACATTCCATTACTTTTTGGCATTATACGATTTCATTTCAATTTGGTACGAAGAACCAGCTCAGCAGCTCAAAGATGGATGGTTGGAAGGGGTTCACGAGATTGATTTGAACGAATACGAGGGTGGTCTCACCGCCCGATGTTGGCAGTTTCGCAAAAGAGATTTACTAACTATCGTGTAGTTCATTCTTTTAGCCGGCTACTGTCAAAATTTCAGCCGAATCGGCCTAGTGGTTCTTTTTCGACCACGTTTGGGAGCCGACTTGTCCGGAAAAAGAGGGAAATCGCGCAGCGAAATCAAAAAGGGCTTGGATTCTGTGCACGGTGACTCGTGTCCTTCGATGGCGACCGTCGAAAATGGTTTTAGCGAGTTTCAACGTCAGTTTTTGGTGGGCCTCGCCGATTAAGGGAGCGGGAGATAGCTGAATCAGTAGGCACCTCAAACGAACGCGTGGGCCGTATAGTAGGGTGTACTTCCACAATTTCATATGAGGGTGGTTCAAAGGGTTGGCCCGCCTCTTAACTGAAAGGTCTCTACTGGCAGAATATCCCTCAAACCAAGGCCAAGATTGATAACTCTGCACCTTCAATTTCAATTATAAAAAAGTGATTTCCTGGCCGTACAAGCATAGAAGACGCCGAACATCCTCAAGATGAGATCTGATTCATTTATCTCACAAAAGATATGTAACTCCTATTTTTTGTTGAAGGTAAACAAAAACTTGAGAGACTCTGGATTGAGAGATTAATATTCATCCAAAACGTCTGTGTCTCATTCAAAAAAGTCCTCGTTTTGTGCGGGTACCTACTGTACCTGAAACTGTTACTGTAACGACCCTTTTAATTGAGTCCCTGAAACTGGTTCATTCGTTGAAGGTCGATTTCCATTCGAAATGGATTTATTTCAAATATTTGCCGCTGTTCGCTGACCAATCAGTCATTTTCCAACTGGATCCAATCGAACCATCGTGGCATCGTGGCCCACCCAACTCGTTTTGATATGTTGAAGCTATATATTTGTAGCGGATTTCATCTTGCACTCCACTCCGATTATTGCCCTGCGCACTTGAAAAAGGCTAAAATAGAAAATAGAATTCCAAACGAAATATTACAAAAAAATAAAAAAAAGAAGAGAAAGGAAATAAAAATTGTACAAAACTGTTCATCGGCATTTGTTGTGTATATTTGTGGTAAAAAATATGTATATAGATATATGTATATACTTTTGATATAGTATATGCACGTATAGATTGGCTTAGACTAACACAAAAAATCTCTCTTCTCGTCTCATTTCATCTGATATGCGAGTGGTTTTTAAAAAGTTGATTGCATCTTGATGGCTGCTGCTGATGGCCACGAATTACAAACTAAAAGCTGAGTTGTCCAAATACGAATTGCACATAACAAAGTGGAAATGAAAAAGCTACTAAAGTTAACCTTAAACTTAATATTGCTAAACATAGTACTAAAGCTACTCCTCTGGCTTTTGTGCACACTTGACTGAATGGCTGCTCGAATGGAGCTATTTTTTGTTTGCTATTGCTATTTGACGTTGAATTTACATTGGATACTAGACGTTAAGGAATTGGATGGAGCCTCGAGTCTGCAACTGAAACTGAGAGGCGTTCACGCACACATTTACATGGGCTTACAACACTAGCTACACATACACAAAGAGTGGCAACAATGCGACAGGCGACAAACATTTACAAATACATAGAAAACTCAACGCGCACGGTACAAAAACATACGCAACTATACACACAGATTATACAGATATACAGATACAGATACAGATACAGATATTGATATAGATAGAGAGTTATACACATAATACACATATAGAAAAAGTTCTTGTCTAGCAGTTTGGCTAATTTGAAATTAGCATAAAACGATGGCAATATCGACTGCTGCTGCTCCTGCCGCTGGCAGTTTTACAACTACGTACATGGCTAATCGTATCGTATTCAGAGTCCTATTATATATACACACACTGCTGTTACACATACACATGCATAACCGCAGCGTCGAATGCTTACACACACAATACATACTGCTGCCGCTGAGGATCCTAACTAACTTCTCGTCTCGCGTCGTCTCGTCTCTCGTTTCGCTATTAATAATAATTAACATAGTTTTTTGCATACAGCATTAATTTCTTCTAAATGGCTATGAGTGTGTGTATGTGTGTGTGTCTGTTGTGTGTGTGTGGTGTGTGTGTGTGGTGTATTCAGTACTATTAACGCTTGTAGCTATTGCCAGAATTCACATAACGCTAGCTGCCAACCAACTCAATCTGACGATATTTTTTGCGCAAATTGGAAACTGGATCACGGTACAGCATGGGATCCATACGCAAATTGGAACGTATCAGCGGCATATAGCTGCAAAATCATACAAATTAGTTTCATATCCATATCTGTACGGGGTACAGAGATGAAACTCACCCAAAGACCGCTGCAAAGGTGTTCAGACAGCTCTGGCGCTGTATGAAATGATCCGGATCGTTCCAGGGGGAGCGGCCCGTCTCCCGATCCTTGTAGCCCTTGCGCTGCGTCACTTTAATCGGCGGTTTTCTGGTCACATGCGAGACCAGCAGGTTCATTAGGATATCCTCGCAGTTGGAGGACTGCTGTACAGTCTTTAGTAGCAGCAACGACAGCCAGTTCGTGTACAAGTAGTTGTAGTAGCGGTGGTAGAAGGCCGCCCCCGTCAGCACAATCGAGTAGTAGTTCGTCCACTTGGACGTGTAGCCCCAAGCGTTCTGCAATGGATGGATTGGCGTTTCGATTATTGGTCACTCCATCACACCGCACCGCTCCAGCTCACCTTGGAGTCATCCCAGAAGTGGGCCCTCGCCGGATAGCCCACAATGCGCTCGGGAAAGTCCCGCCACACGGTGTAGGCAAAGTCCAGTTCATCCGTATTGAGTATGGCGTCCTCGTCCAGCGACAGCACAGCGTCCGTCTGTATCTCATCGTAGGGCACAAAGCGTTGTGATATGCTCGGTCGTTCCTCAGTCGTTTGGCCCGTCGGCCCGGCCCCAGCCCCGATACGAGTGTTGCCCCCCAGGGCCACCACATGCAGGGGTATGTGGTAGGTGGGGGGCCAACGTTTCTTCAACGGCAACGGTCGCTCGGCCGCCCACAGTACAAGGATCTAAGGAGAGAGAGAGAGTGCATGAAGATCTTTGCTACCCATCTGGGCGGGGGCTTATGGTGGAAATGCTTACACGATCCACAAACTGGCTCTTGGTGATGGTCTTGACCAGCTTGTAGAGCGCCGCATTGGGACCCATGGCGGCTCCAATTTGCACATAAATGACGGCCGTGTAGTTGTGCCGCGGCTCCGCTCCCATCGAATTGAGCATGAAAGGCATGAATCTGTTGGAGGATTATCGATACTATATTTTGCGAATGGAGGAGGCATATGGCTCGTACCTGGAACTGTCGGCGAAGGTGGGCAGCGTGAGCAGGGCGCCGGGGGAGCTGTTCCACACCAGGCTGCTGCGCACCGGGTAGTCCGGCAGGCGTTCGCGAATGATCTGCAACGAGAGGCAAACGGGGAGTGGGTAAGTGGATGGAGCTAATGGCTATATGCCCGAGTGATGATTGCCAATTGATTGCCTAATCAGTGGAGTGCAGTGGCAAAGAGGCAGCTGCACTGGGAGTGCACTCCAATTGCTTTTTGAATGGCACCCCCCCCTTTCGACTGCCAATACCAAATGACTCTATTCCTTCCTCTGTTTGTCTATGCCTGTCTGGCGGTCTATCTCGTGGTCCCCTCTTGAGTGCGATAATTCAATGGGCCGGGTCCTGGTCCTGAGCCGGAGCTGGAGCCGCAGCCTGAGCTGTTGCCTAATTTTCCGCTTGGCGCAGTCCTTCGGAGGAGGCGTTACCGCAGCTTCCGCTGCGCAACGGAAGGAGCAGGGCAGCCTCTACGGGCGGAAGTTCCTTCGCCACTCATCAAGTGCTCCCCCCCCCGCCTCCCCCGCCAAGCATCGCGTGTCATTAATGGCGCGTTAATTTGTCGCTCAATGCACGGCTACGCCTTAAAGTATGCCGTGCCAAATTAGTTATGCACAGGAGCCACAGCTCCACAAGTCCCTCTCCGTCCGGATCGGCTTTGCCTTTGCCTTTGGCTTCCCTGTGGCCGGGGTTGAATGGAATTATAATTGCAAAGCCTGACCCCCCTTAAACACCAGTGGGTGGAGTGGGTGTTATGCAAAGGACTTCCCCCTGGGGCGTGATGTGGTTTTGTGTAGCCATCGCCTTAGAGCATCCTCAATCGTTAGCTTAAAGATCCAACTAGATTTCAGTGTTACTTAACATCAGCAGGCCCATGAGAAATGGTTACGTTTTTTATAATCTATGGTTCTGGGGGCCATTAGTTTATTTGTTTCTGGCGTGTTTTTCCCATTTTTTCTCTCGATTTATTCCTTGCATTCTTTGTTTGCATTCATCAGCTGCCACATAACTCAGCTGGCCGCCCCGTCTGCAGCGCCCAAGCTCGTTAGGCACATTCCACATTCCACGTGGCACCTTTCGATGGAGCAATGCCGCTGTTGGGTGGGGTGGGGTTCGGGTCGGGGCTGACGATCCCTCGAATGGCTCCTTGTCTGTCTGGGGGGCGCGTGTCTCAAGTGCCTGCTTTACATTTTGTAATTATAATTCCTTCTTTAGCGCATCGCTTTTTATCCAGGGTAAAGGGTAAAGGAGAGCAGAGTAAGGGTACGGCATCAGTCTCATTCGGTCATTAGGATATAAGGTATGAAATGTTACATCTCCTTCGGGTCAAACAGCCTCTATTCGTGTCTCATTCGTGTCTCGTGCCCGTTTGCCGATGCTTCCTATTGTAAGCGGACCCGCAAGGGTATCTAAAACTTCGTCCCGCAAAAGCCCACGGCACACTGCTTGCCCCTCTTCTTCCTTCTGCTTGCTGCAGTTCCTCCCCTCTCCCCCCGCCTCTTTTTTTTTGCATTGAAAACGCAGAACTAGCGCGTCGTGTCGCGTCGTGTCGCGTCGCGCGTGTTTATTTACGGTTTCCTCTCGCTCTAAGTGTGTGTGCCTGTGCATGTGTGGGTGTGTGTGGGCCTCTGTGTTTGCCCGCCTGCGACATAATTAAGTAAATCTCTGGCTGTCGACGTTGCAGCATAATTGAGTGCACGAGGGAGAAGGCAATGTCCGCCTGCCTATGATTCAATTATGCGCAGTGCCTGTGTTTCTCTCTCTCGCTGTCTGTCTGTCTCTTTTGGCCACATTTTAATTGGCCAACCAAGGCGGACTTAATTGCCTTAGAGCTGGCCAACTCGCATGATGCATGATGGCAAATATTGCCCTGATTTGCATCGCTGCATATGCCACAAGCAGGCGATTCTTTAGCAGCAGTTACTCCTCGAATTCCTCGCCAAAATAAACACAAAATTTGGATGCCAATCGCCTTTTGGCAGTCCTTAACGAGTGCCAAGGCAATGTGTGCGGGATTTGTACGGGTATATTGAGAGGAAGTCAGCCAAAACTTCATATCCGTTTCGCATCAGTGCTGCAGCGGTGTGGTTGAGCGATGATTAAGTTGCACACACACACACACACACACAGACACACACACCGTAAGCCCAATGGAGCGGATAATGTATGCACATAAAACAGGTGGATGCATCCACACATCCACACATCCGCCTCTGTCCGCCTCTCTCTTTGCACTTCGATTGAGAGGTTTGCGGCTAGAAAAAGGTCTTAAAGTTTTGACAGCATTTAAACAATATCCACCTCCCACCCTCCCCCACCCCCACCCCTTCTTTGAGCAGCCATGTATGTACATACATGCACATTCATGCTCGTTTTGCACAGAGAAACTTTCTGCGAAATTAATTGCATGCGAAAGCAGAGAACTTCTTTTTGCCAAGACTCTCTCACATTTCTTGCACGCTTTTTTTCTGTTTTTCGTTTTCTGTTTGTTGGCTTTCACTCGTTTATGCGCAGACACTTCTCCCGAACAGGGATTAAATGCAATTTTAATTAAAACGCCACTAAAATCACGTTTCTGCGCAGGCATCGAGGAATTAGAGCAATCGAATTTGTTTCTCTGGAATTAATTTGCCTTTTGGAAATTTACTTCTTTGAGGATATTTGTAATGCTACTCCGATTTCGAGCATGTGGCCGGCTTTCTGCTCTTCATTCCCGTAGGAATAAAAGTATCTGCTATTTTTCTTAGCATACTTTTCGGGTACAGCCATTTCCCACCGCCATTTAAAATACTCCCTTTTGGCCTGGGCACTTTCAGACTTCTGGTTGTGAATTCGGCAGAAGATAAACATGAAATTAACTTATGCAAGTACCAAAGGAGAGACAGAGAAAGAGAGAGTAACAGAGAGTGGCTGCAAAAATGATATGTAAATTCTGTCCCAACAAGTTTTTCCATACAGCTCCCAAGAATCTGCAGCAGAACATGCAAATCAAATGAAATCAAATTTAAGAACAAAAGCCAGATCTGGTACATCGTTCCCATATTCCTATACAAATTGTTATCCGATTCGAATACAAGATTTTTGAGGATTGGGGTTCCCGAACATCGACTCGATTATTGTATAATATTTAGAGTTTTTAGTGCTCCCTTTTTTATGTTTTATCATTTAATCCTCCATTATAATTATAAGGGATTGCTCGAAAAACTATGCACTCGACCACATTTTATTTAGTTTATTTAAAACCTCCACAAAAATGCTCGTAAATAAAAACCAAATGCAAAAAGCCACAAAAATTTAAAAGAAGTAGAAAAAAAATTATATTTTTTTAGGTTGTACAAAAGTTATAAAAAAACAGAAACCCGTTCTACGGGTGAATATTTTGTATCGCAAAGCAACAAATTTGTTAATCGAAAGCCAAACTTTGTTTTAATTGTTTTTTTTGTACATTATTTTGTTCAAAAATTAAACGCTTTGAAATTGTTGTGCGAATATTAATTAACTAAAAACAGGAGTTGGATAGGATTTTGTTCATTATAACATTAACATGTATGTATGTATGTACATGTGTATGTGTTCCATAGATTAAAGTTGGGCAATTTATTTTTGCCAAAAATGTTTAAATATTCAGTGAATATTCAGTACCTGATACACACGAGAATTCATGGAATATTTAATTTTCATTGAAATTATATATTCTAAAAACTTTACAAAGTGAATTGATACTTTTGATTAGAGGCCACTCATCATTATATTCCCGGTTTCGGTCGTTTGCTTAATTCTTTTATTTTTATTTTTGGATCTGTTGGAGTTCATTCGTCTAACAGCGTTATAGCGTCATTTGCCATGACTTCAAGAAACTTTAAGCTGACGATGATGTCATCACTGTTGGCAAACTTCGTTTCGTTCGTCGCTGTCGTCCCTGTCTTCGCGCTTCTACTTTGCTCCGAACAACGAAAATAATGAACAGCAGCAGCAGCACCGAAGCAGCAGCAGCAGCACCGAAGCAGCGACAGCAGCAGCAGCGACACGGAGTTGAAGTTGCGAAGCAGCTTTGACAAATTCGTTAAACAACACGAAAATAAAACCCAACAAAAAATACAGCAAAAGTCAAACAAGTTTCGACTACAGTGCGAACGAGCGAGCGATAGATGGGCAAATGCAAAGAGGGAGACGAGAAGGAAGACTTAAATTTTGTTTTTCAGTTTGTGAGAATATTTTCCTGCATATTGCCAGCATTGATAGGTTTTGGGGCGACATACAAAGATACAAAAGTATGGCAAACAAATGTAACAAAACGCAAATAAAAGCAAATAAATACTGTATAAATATTTATGCTAAAAGTTGGCTAAAATCAACAGACAAACAGCCCCCCAGGGGGGAATCTCTGTTTATTTATTTGTCATTGTTTCGTCTAGTTTTATCGAAAATCATTCTGACTGAAATACCCTCTATACAGCTCCTTTAATGGCAATTGATGTGCATCTTTAATATTCGTTTGGAATTTGGAAGAGTTTGGTGTGGAAAAGTTGTGGAAAATGGAAAGGAATAAGAGTCTTAAAGGTGCTTTTCAAAACCATCTAAAAGTCAAGGTTTAAAGGGTACCATTCGAGGCCATTGAAGGATTTCCAAGCAAATTCTTCTTATATGCTGGAATCTAGGTCTGAACAGGTATTGAACAGGAATCAGGAAGCTTTAAAAGAAAAGACTACAAGCTGCAAACATTTTCCACATTTTAATTTATAATTAAAAGATCCGTTTAATAAGACCATTTCCCACAGGGGCACTGGAATAATTCTTATCATAATCCCCCCACGTAATTCATCAAGCGACAAATTGACGTAGAACAACAAAAATAGAAATACTTTGGCAATGGCATGTGGAATGGAATGAAGGAATCCGAATGCGAAGACAAAACACGCGGAAAACGAAACAGAAACAGAGTCGTCAAAGAATACTTGGGAGGGGAGAGACAACCAGGGAAGAAAAACAATTTAACATCGGTTTAGGCTCGGGCACTCTGGCGTTTTGGGGCACATTAATTAAATCTAATTAGCTCTCGAGCACTGGGGAATCATACATAATTATAAGCTGAAAAGATGGAGAATACTTAAACTTATTCAAATGCGAACGATACGACGGACAAACGGGCAGGCGGTGTTGGCGACGGCATGATTAAAAATAATTTGGTGACGTCACAGAGAAGGGGCCGCCTTTTGGAGGTCAGTGCTACATACAAGTATCCCCCCAGCCGGTCGCCCCTCTGGGTTTCTTTCGTTTGATTTGTTGCCATTCCACTTTAGTTTCGATGACGCCACAGGCGTGCACATTGCATGACAAGTTCACATATTTTCTGCACTCGACGACTCTTCGTTGTGTTGTGGGAGAGCAGCGTGAGAGAATCCAAAGCTCACATGGCATACCTCTCTCTCTCTCTCACTCTTTGCTAATCTCGTGGGTAAAATAAAAAGTTGTTTTTTTTTGCCGGCTATTTATTTTTGCAAATAAAAGCTAGAAATATATAGAAAAAGAGAAGACAAAAGCTAGCTCTAGCCATCTCGCTCTATCCCTGGCTATTTATTTTTATGACTGTTGGCATTCCTAGTGCCTCGCGCCCTCTCTCTACCCGCAGAGGCACTCGATGTCAATAAATATTCGAGTTATGACAAGTTGACAATCCAGTGGGGCAGTTTTTGGTTCCACCCCCCCCTCCCGACATTCTTTGTACGTAATATGGGTGGGCCTCCCCAGTCCCCAGTGGTATTTCATAATTTTGGACGCGTTGTAGGGCCCATAATTGACCTGCGGCTGATCGATACAATGGACATGTGCACATATGGTTTTCTGGCCAAATGAAGTGGAATTGATGATGTGGGAGTGCATTGTGGTCAATTCACGAGCGGCACTATCGCTATAAGGGCCATTAATAATGCTTAAATTGAATGCAAATGTATGGGAAACGAGAAAGAACACAGACAGCACCAAAAGAAAGCATTCCTGCTTATTTTTAAGTATAATTTAAATCAAATTAGATAGTAAACCAGTAAAAATACTGAAGTTCTACAAATAATCACAGAAAAATACAATGAAAGAGCGGACAAGAATGCCGTTTTTTTTGCATTGGAGCGTGTCTCTCTATTCTCTCTATTCTTTCTCTATCGATAAAACGCCACGCAACGAAATTGCGTCGTTCATTAACCTTGAATCCGAGCTCCCATTGAAGAATCGGAGTAGAGCGGGAATGCACTAGGAGAATCTCTGCTCCCCTTCCGCTTCGTTCCCCTCAACCACAAAGGGTTGCCGGCAGTGAATGTGTTTGTGGTGTGATTAGTATTTTGTTGGTTTCTATTTGCGGCTCCAGCAAACACAAACAGCTGTACATCAAAGACAAAAATGCGAATAGAAAGGCGAAGCAGAGGAGGCGAAGAAAGCGAAACAATAATAACAATACAGCCAAAAGGTGAGAGCAGTCGACTGGCAGACAGAGAGAGAGAGAGAGCGTGCACACATTCGTGTTGTTATTTTTTTTCGTATGCGGTCGACTACGACTAATTCCGTCGATGATGGCCGAGACATCCACATCGGGCCTCGTTCGGGGCCGCTCGGGGCACAGTCGTCACAGTCAATATTCAGCAGTCCAAGCAAACGGACGTACAAGCCAACAGAAAAAGTCAAGAGAAAAAAAGAAGAAACTCCAAGCACAAAGTGGAATAACATTAGAGGAGATAGCACACAGATTAGCGCCACTTTGCGTACTTAATATAACGTTCCTCGCCCAAAAGCCCAAAACACTTTAAAGATGTCCGCTCGCCGCGTCACCCTCAACACACGCGTCTCGCGCGCCTCCACCTCCACGCCGGTGGGTGGAGCATCCACCTCCTCGCGTTTGGGCGCCACCAGCCCCACTTCGCCCACGCGCACCTCTCGCATCCAGGAGAAGGAGGAGCTGCAGCACCTGAACGATCGACTGGCCTGCTACATCGATCGCATGCGCAATCTGGAGAACGAGAACAGCCGACTCACACAGGAGCTGCATCTCTCCCAGGACACCGTCAACAGGGAGACCTCCAATCTGAAGGCCGTCTACGAGAAGGAGCTGGCCGCCGCCCGCAAGCTGCTCGACGAGACGGCCAAGGAGAAGGCCAAACTTGAGATCGATATCAAGCGTTTGTGGGAGGAGAACGACGACTTGAAGCCCAGGTAATAACCGCGGGGGCAGTGGGGTGAGGGGGGGCCCACTGCGTATTATCAGCCAGTGATGTCATGGCGACAGAGCGAGAGCGGGGGCAGAGACTGAGCGAGGCCGATGATGTCATGCCAAAAGCACATTTCGAAAGCGACGCACCGCAGCACATGGCAGCGCAACGTCTCACGCTGTCTCTCACTCACGCGCTCTCTCCGGCACTCTCTCTCTCCGTCTAGTAACTTATCGCTGGCCTGCTCTGTGTTTATTTTGTGCTCTCGCACTCTCTTGGCATTTCATGCAAATCCTAATGAGAAACGAAAAACGACTATGGGTTACCTGTTGGTCTTAGGCCTCTAGGGCTTATAATGGTTACCCACAGATCATGGCTATACGTATGTATAGTTTCAATTACCAACTCTTCGGCATAACATAAGCAAAGGCTTGTGCTTAACAAACACCTCACCTCACCTCACCTTCGATATACCCCTTTACAAACAGCTTCTAAGCCCAATGGAAGGTTACACGACTTAATGTCTTTCAGCTATGATGTCATAGTATCGCACGCAGTTTCCTAAAAGAAAAAACAACCGGTTAGGGCACTCTATGGCTCTACGGCTCTATGCTCTATGGCTCTTCTGGGTGTGATGTCAACAAATGTAGATTTTTCCATTTTCGAGGTATTCCGTTGCGCGTCGTTGGCGTTTGCGTTATCAGGGAATATTTAATGTGCACAAAGCTTTTTTAATTCGTATTAGCCACCAGATTGTTGATAATGGAGCTGGGCGGGAGGGGAGGACTTTGCTTTTGAGGTGTGTCACCAAAAGAAATGCGATAGTTTACAGCGAATCTGATAAGATACGTTAAGGAGACTCCAAAGATAGCCCATCTATAGTAGGTATTCCAAAAAATGAATTGGTAACAATTTTTAGCAAATTTTCCCGAAAATTCCACCAAAAATATTTATTTGTTCGTTTGAAAATGCCAGCAGTGGAGGGAAAAGGAAATGGAGCTTCAACACGCACAGAAAAACCAAACGAAAATCCAACAAAATACGAAAAAGAAAAATCAATGGAAGAGGGAAAAAAGTAGAGCACAAACAAAACAGCCTTGAATCTATTTTGTTTTTATGCGTTCCCCCGCCCTCGCTCCCGCCCATTTTTACACAATTTTTGTTCCTTGATTAGCTGCGGAAATTGTTTATAATGTAAATGGAATGGGGGGGATGTGCATAGAACCGAAACATCCAATCAAATGCGAGACTGAAGGCTGACGGCCTGCCCTACAAGGTATTGCATTCATTTATTAGGTATTTTTTTTTTAACGCTTAATAGCCAACATTCAATTGAAATTCAAATTATTATTCCTATATTAAGTAATACAAAACGTGCCGACCACGTTTTCGGAACGTACATATTCCCGGGGATTATGTGTGGCATTTTTCGATGATATTTTCGTGGGGCAATAAATAAGTTGAGTTTTGTATTTTAAGCTAAATAGTATTCCAAATAATAGAACATACCATAAATCAATGTTAGATGGAGGGGGGTGCAGGGGGAGGGGCTGGTCAGAAATAGCCAAGGGGCTAGTTTATGCTAATGGCAGCGAAATATCTGTGGATGTGGATGTTGGATGAAAAATGGAAGATAGCAGATCGTTGAACGGGTTTCCAAGCAAATTTCGAATTTGGATACGTCTAATGAATAATGCATATAGACAGAGGGATAGAGAGGGATAGAGAGCGAGAGAGAGAGAGCTTTTTTGAGGGGGAATCTGAGTCAGATGAGTGACGTCATGCTTCGAGCACATGTAGATAAAATGTGGATCATATGAATAATCCGAATTTCCCCTTCTTTGCCGACAGACTCGAGAAGAAGACGAAGGAGGCCAATGTGGCGGAGAACAATGCCCGCCTGTACGAATCTCGCTACAACGAAGTGAACGGCAAGTACAACCAGGCCCTGGCCGATCGCAAGAAGTTCGAGGATCAGGTGAAGGAGCTTGCCCTCGAGAATGATCGCCTGCGCCGGCAGCTGGACGATCTGCGCAAGCAGCTGGAGGCCGAGACCCTGGCCAGGGTCGATCTGGAGAACCAGAACCAGAGCCTGCGCGAGGAGCTGGCCTTCAAGGATCAGGTGCACTCGCAGGAGCTGACCGAGACCCGGTCCCGTCGCCAGATCGAGATCAGCGAGATCGACGGCCGTCTGTCGCGCCAGTACGAGGCGAAGCTGCAGCAATCCCTCCAGGAGCTGCGCGACCAGTACGAGAGCCAGATGCGCGTCAATCGCGAGGAGATCGAGCAGCTGTACGACAACGAGATCCAGAACCTGAAGGCCGCCGTCTCCAGAGCTGCCCAGGGATCGGCCCATGCCACCGAGGAGGTCCGTCTGATGCGCACCAAGATCGACGGCCTCAATGGCAAGCTGCAGGACCTGGAGACCACCAATGCTGGCCTGAATGTGAGTGCTCCATCCTTTCTAAGCCATTCGTTTACTAATTGGATCCCCCTTTCTGTAGGCACGCATCAGGGAGCTGGAGAACCTCCTGGACACGGAGAGGCAGCGCCACAACCAGTACATCGCCTCGCTGGAGGCGGAGCTGCAGCGCATGCGCGACGAGATGGCCCACCAGCTGCAGGAGTACCAGGATCTGATGGACATCAAGGTGTCCCTGGACCTCGAGATCGCCGCCTACGACAAGTTGCTGTGCGGCGAGGAGCGTCGCCTGAACATCGAGTCCCCCGGCCGCCCCGGCACCGACTCGGGCATCTCCAGCAGCAACGGCACCCATCTGAGTGCCAGCGGTGGCTCGCGATCGGGCCGCGTCACGCCCAGCGGCCGTCGCTCGGCCACGCCCGGCATCTCCGGCTCGACTGCCGTCAAGCGCCGGCGCACGGTGATCGACGAGAGCGAGGACCGGACTCTGTCCGAGTACTCGGTGAATGCCGCCGCCAAGGGTGACCTGGAGATCATTGAGGCCGATGTCGAGGGACGGTTCATCAAGCTGCACAACAAGGGCACCGAGGAGATCAATCTCACCGGCTGGCAGCTGACCCGCATCGCCGGGGACGAGGAGCTGGCCTTCAAGTTCTCGCGCGGTTCGAAGGTGCTCGGTGGGGCCAGCGTGACCATCTGGTCGGTGGATGCCGGCACCGCCCACGATCCCCCCAACAATCTGGTGATGAAGAAGAAGTGGCCGGTGGCCAACTCGATGCGCTCCGTCCTGGCCAACGCCGACAAAGAGGTGAGAGTCTTGTCGATATACAACACGTGCGCCACTTGCGACATCTGCCGCCCCTGCAGACATCTCGAGTTTGTGCTCGACCAGTACGCAATACCCACCACCCTCTCCCCTCAAGAATCGTTGGCTAATTCCCCTTCCTTTTGCTTGCAGGATGTTGCCAGCTACGACCGTGTCCGTGCTAACGTTTCCAGCCACGTCTCGAGGCACCGCAGCAGCGGGACGCCGAGCACAGGGTTTACCCTCGGTTCCGGAGCTGGCTCCACTGGCGTAAGAAGTCTCTTCTCTTTGCTCTTCTAAGGGAAAAACCCGGAACTCGAATCGGACTGGATCTACAGCCACAGCCACAGCCACAGCTCCAACCCACACTCATCGCAGAGACTCACAGACTTCGGAGACCACCCACCATTCATCCACGCACACGGAGATCTGACTAAGGAATGGAAAACTGCTTGACATGCATATCACAAGTGTACAACAAAAGAACAACAACTAAATTAAACTTGGCCCACTACTGCGTGCCTTTCTTCGGCCTTGGCCTCCTCTACATGGCGTCACTCTATATGTTTCCTATGTTTAAGTAACGAACGTAATCCCCGACTCCCTATGTTATGTGTACGCTTAAGTAAATGATTTTGCATTTTGGTAAATATACAAAAAAAGAAAAAACACACCACACAAATATACAATATAATAAATGTTGAAATAAAAGAAAAACTAAAAAAAAAAGTCAATTAACGGCCAACAAAACTATCTGAAAGTTGGCCAAGACCAGGAGGCTGGCAGGCAGCCTAATCGGCTTAGACCAAAAAGGGGATTTGCCAGACTCGCAGAAACTTCTTGAGCCGCTGTCGCAGCATTTTCTGCTATCTCACCAAGGTCCAGGCACAGGCACAGGCCCAAGCCCAGGACCCGGGCTGGCCAACACGGACAGGTAAGTGGACGAAATTAACTACACCAAGGCCGGTGCGGAGGCGGCCCAAACAGAATGCCAGCTCACGAAAAGTTTAGCAACTTTGCAACTAGAACGTAAATTGGGTCGGATCACTGGAAAGAGTGCAACAAAATGCAGCACAAAACAGGGGAAAATGTGATAGTTGTGGTATTTCTACGAAATAGGAATACCAAATAATACCAAATTAAATACTGGATCGCAGAAAATGGCTTCGAATGGAGCCCCCGTTGCCTGCCACTGTTTCCGTCTTGTAACTTATCCTGAAAGCATCAGCAGATACAATTCCAAATTGGTTTATCTATTGCTCAGAAATTTTCTCGCAGTGCACGAGCATCGCATCGCATCGCAACGCAGTGCCCCGCATCCACTGAGACAACTTAGCGGCGCTTGAGTGAGTGCACGATTCAATGATGGGATGAATAGGAACAGCAGAGACAGAGGAGGGTAGTGGCTAGAGTGGGTGGCAGTGGCTGGGGCTGGGGCTGTGTGGGATTGAGAGACAGTTCAGACTCAAAGTAGTTTTCCCGAGGAGAAAGTTTTTTGTTCCCTTCTTGGCGCACGTTTGCATGCGCATAATAGGATTAGGCAAAATAATAAGTTGTTTTCCCTCCCATTTCTGCTTCCCATTCGCAAGAGCTCCTGCTTCTGCTCCTCCAGCGTTGTGCAGGTGCGGAGTCCGTGTGTCCAGGATCTGTGTGGGTCCTGCCATGCAAATCTCGGCCAGACTGAACAGAGGGATATTGTGGCGGGGGCTCAAGTAACAAACAGAAGAGTGCAGTGGAAATGGCTTTTTTTTTACCCAACAGCTGCCTGAAAGTATGCCATGCCACATATTTTGTTGCAAGCAGAAAGCCACAAGCGCCCAGCCCCCAGCCCCGACCGGGAATGCCGTAAACAAAATGCCACACACACTCGCTTCCCAGGTACAGCTGCGGTCAAGATTATGGCTTAAATAATGATAATAGCATCTTATTCTGATTACTTTCCCCACTGTTTCGTATTTTGTATAAAAAATAATACAAAAACTTTCCGATTCACTTTTAAAAACTCAAAAGCTTCCTTTTTGCAAAAGGAAAAAAATAGACGACTTATTGATGCATTAATATATTATTGACACCATTAGCGGGGCAATTCAGCTTTTGCTTTTTTTAATGGAAACTTTTGTTTGTTTTAGCCCAACCTCAAAGGGAGGACTTTTCGTTTTCGTGCTAACAGCTGAGCCAGCCCGATTCGGGTATCGATACATCGATACATTTGACTCCTAACAGAGGATTTGTATACTAAATTTTGCGCTTAACAGCACGAAACCTGAGAAAATGCGAAAACGGGAGCACCTAAAAACGAAAACAGAACTTTTTGGCTAAAAACGCAAAAGTTAGCGAAAACCGGAGCCATTCTGAATATTCAGTTTGAGTTAGATATTTGTTATATATTTTAATTAATTTTTATACCCGATACTCAAAATGAGTATTGGGGTATATTAGATTTGTGGTAAAAGTGGATGTGTGTAACGTCCAGAAGGAATCGTTTCCGACCCCATAAAGTATATATATTCTTGATCAGCATCAATAGCCGAGTCGATTGAGCCATGTCTGTCTGTCCGTCTGTCCGTCCGTCCGTCTGTCCGTCCCCTTCAGCGCCTAATGCTCAAAGACTATAGGAGCCAGAGCAACGATGTTTTGGATCCAAACTTCTGTGGCATCCACAATTTCAACGATACGAGAAAACTAAAAACGCAGAATCGTAGAAGATGCCTATATCTTCTAGAGTGCAAAATCTGAACCAGATCGTATAATTATTACAGCCAGAATCACGAAAACAATTTCACTCTTTCTCGCTCTGTCTCACTCTAACACACAGGTTTCATGGTCGGTTTTGCCAATTGCAAAATATGAGTTCAAGGATCTCAGAACCCATAAGAGCTAGAGCAACCAAATTTGGTATCCACACTCCTAATATATCGGACCGAGACGAGTTTGTTTCAAAATTTCGCCACACCCCCTTCCGCCCCCGCAAAGAATGCAAATATGGGGATATTCACAAATCTCAGAGACTATTAAAGCTAGAGTAACCAAATTTGGTGTCCGCACTTCTGTTAGATCTCACTATAAAACGTATATCTCAAAATTTCGCCCCACCCCCTTCCGCCCACACAAAGGACGAAAATCTGTTGCATCCACAATATTGCAGATTCGAGAAAACTAAAAACGCAGAATCATAGATAATGACCATATCTATCAGGTTGCTGAATCTGGATCAGATCAGATCATTTTTATAGCCAAAAGGAACAAATCAATTTGCAGTGGCTACGCAGCGCCCGACGTCACGCTCAGACTGATTTTCTGTCTCTCTCGCACGCACTCTTTGTCGTAACGTTTAATATTAGCGGCGTCTGCCGGAGGAGAGCCATACTGACTAAGTATCGGGTATAACTGTAGAGTTGCGGTGTCCGCAGCAACTCACAGCGTTCCCCCTCGTTTAAGTTTAATAGATATACTTTTCAGGTAAGTTACCTTCCCTGCGCTTTTTTCACGTCATGAGCCTTTTTTGCGTCATCATTTTTTGTATGATTAAATATTTTCCCTATAGAGCAAATCTTCTCCGTGAAGACTGTATTCCGTATCGGCATTCTCCTCAATAGGAACCGCTGAAATTTCATCATCGATGACCAGAGTGTCCCAAATAGAGGGGGGAGATAATAATAGGTCAAACAAATTTGCACAGCCAAGAAACCTTTTAAATTAAATAAATAAAAGATGCTTTCCAAGTGACGGGCTCTATTATTGCGACGGCCAATGTACATACACGGCTTGTCGTATGTGTGCAGAGCCATGCGTGTGTGTGTGTGCGATGTACATTTGTATGCAGACATTTCCAGAACAGAACAGAGGAGAGCAGCGCAGAGAGTGTCCTGAGCTTTTGGCTTATTGTGGTTTATTATGTTTTGCTGAGAATGTTAGTGGCCATTGGCGAACTTTCTCTCTGCGGCTCCCCCCGTGCAACTTAAGTGCATGCCACAGGCTTATCGGTCACATCCACATACCCAGCACCCCACACACCCACCACATACATATGTATGCATGGTACATGAGGACTTTTGGGTTTTAGGCCAAGATTTTGGGCCCCAAGTAAGTTCGGTAAGTGGACTTTGAGTGACCTTTTTGTGGCATGTATTCCTGTGGCCGGATGGGGCACAGCCCATCCCGATTGGGTATTGCAGATGGGCTTTCGCTCGAAAGTTCAACACACAATAAAATTATGCAAATCTGGGGATCAGCCGCATAAAATTTCCATTCATCCACACACGCACACAGACATGCGCACACACACACACACACACACAGGCCAGGTCCAGGTCCAGGTCCTTGGTTTCTGGTGAAGGGCTGGCCAAAAAGTTTTACTGCGGTTTTACTTCGTATTCCACTCTTGATTTATTAATTAAAATAATTGAAGGAGCTGCCAACTGCTGAAAATGAGTGGAAAACTATTCCCAACTATGGCATATTAAATGATTCCAGGTGAAAGGTTTTCCATTCCAAAAATAGAGAAATATTGTATGTATCAGCCCAGAGGTGGGCCAGAACAAACGAAATACAGTCGAACTTCCATTAAGCGAATCTCAAGGGGAATTCGTAGAATATTTTGCATTTTTGCAGAAAGTATAGAAAAGTTCGTTGTACGGCAGTTAGTAGTAGAGAATTTCGACTTGACTGTATACAAAAAATATCGTATTAATGATAAGGATAGGTATATTTGGGTTTCAACGTGATAACTTCCTCCATATACCTTATACAAGCCAGGATTTGGGGCTTGATTAACATACGATTTGCGACCCTGTAGACCGGAGCATGATAGAAGAGAACCTCCTGCCTACAGGCAATCAGGCGAGGAACCGTTGCATGTGGGGTTCTTTTACATAGTACATTCCTCTATTCCCCTATTCCTCTACACATTTCAAGCTCTGAAATGACGCTGATGCTGCTAACAGAACAGAATGCGGATAACCAATTAAAGCAAGGAACATCACTAATTCTCTCGGGTTTCACATACGTCTGTCACTCCGCACTCCTCCCACACATTCACGTATTAGGTGGACTTTGGACTGAGCTTCGGGCACTTGCGCTGCGTTCGATTCTCTTTTTCGCAGACAGCCAGAGCGGCGCGCCGCTTCGGGTTCGCAGCAAATGTGTGTGTGTGTGTGTGTGTATTGTGTGTATTGTATGTGCATTGATAAAACGTCAGCAGTGTGTGGTGTGGAACATGTCGGACCATAATCCACATTGTGGATGCACGAGCCCGCTAGCTGCGCTGCAAATCAGAATCTAAAACAGGCAGGGAAACGCTTTAGGCTTTCAGCTACCAAGACAGGCGTCCATCTTCCATCAATCAATCAATCACCAGCAGTACGCCTGCCAGCAAGCAAATCAGCCAAGCAACATAATTAGTCAGAAGCTGATGGCTTATTTAGAGCCAGAGCCTTGCGAAATTATCTCTTCCATTCGGCTATTTAAAAAGTGTGTCATCACCCACACCAGAGCCAAAGACAGGAAGCGCTCACTTTAAGAGAAAGAGAGACAGAGAGAGGGGAAGGGAGAGAGAGTGCCCAAGCTTTTGTGAGCGTCTAACAAACCAAATAACTGCTTAATTTGTTTTTTCCGTCTAATCCGCCTTTTAATAACATCTCTGTCTCTCTCTCGCTCTGGCGCTCTCTTTGTCCCTCGTTTACGCCTGCCTCTCTGCTTTGTTAACTCTCCCTCACCTTTGCTGTTTGCTCGCTCGCACAGGAGTCAAAGAGAGAGAGAGAGAGCAAACAAAAGAGCTGCTGCTTTTGTTGTTGTTTTTCTCAGTTTGTTGACTTTAATAGACCGCCAGGCCAAAGGGGGTTAAAAAGAGACCCCAAAAACTGACACCGGCTGGTCGCTCATATGCGGTTGAACGCCCAGGAAGGAAGCACAGCAGAGGCTTAGACAGAGAGAGAGGGAGAGAGAGAGAGAGAGACCCGTTGAGGCAGCAGAAATTATTTGCCTACTCTCGATGCACTGCCAAAGGGTATGACGAGCTTTTAGAACCGAAATTCATGGGAAGGACACTGACAGAGCAGAATAGGAGCTGCTAAAGGACATGTGCCTTCCTACTGATTCAAATAAAGATATGTAGTCGTAAATGATGCCCCAAAGTCCTGGTTTTTCACTAAGTTTACGGCAAACTAGGATCACGTTGGATCTGCCAGGGTATCTATGGTTTCGACCCCAAGAACTGGTTGACATTTCCTTTTCTTGTTAGGCTCTCTATGGGTGTGCGTGTGGCAAGAGGGTTAAAAGCTTGTTCCGGGCTTGTTTATGCCTAAATCAATTTGCTGCATGAATGGATGTTAAGTGTAGGCCCAAAATGGAAAAGGATTCTTCCACACACACAGACAGTCCCTTCTCCGTCTACTTTTCATAGTCATACGTGTCCCAGAATCCCAGAAGCAATGATTATTAGCTGCCCCTGCCCCCAGCCACCCAAAAACTGGGACATGAGTGGCGTAGACAAGAAGGTGGAGGGAAGGAAAAAGGGAAATTAATAAAAACAAAACAAATTATAAAGGAATTTGCCTCCGAGGTCCATGCAGAAGCCTGGAATTCATGTTCCCTAGAAATATGTGGCATCCACAAGCATTTCGTAGAGAGATGCACACACATTAGTGGGGGACCGGGAGCATTCTTGGCCATCTGCATATACGGAATGTGGGTCAAAGGAGAAGCCCAGAATTCATGTGGCTTGCTGCACGTGCCGCACCTCAGCAGGTGGCCCTGCCTCAGCCGCTGCCTCTGCCTCCGCCCCCCTCATGCCACATCTGTCCTTCCTTCCGTCTGTCTGTCTGTCTGTCTTTTTGTGTGCGTGTCGATGCCCACAAATCATTATTTTAATCGCGAATCATAAATCAAATGCAAGCCAAAGGGGAAATGGTAAAAAAGAATAGTGTTGCACATAGAGCGGGGCGTGTGTGGCATGACTTTTGCCAGCGAGAACGTGGAGGTGGCGGTGGACACTGATTCGAAATCTATTCATAAAGAATTACCCCCAATAGAGCGGAATAAGGCGAATCAAAACCTTTTGTTGGGCGAAACAGAAAGGATATTTGAAGGACTGCCGAACCCTGTCGATTCCTGCTTAATATTTAAACGTTTTCTATGGACTTTTCACAATGGTATTTAAAAGGAACTTCCTTTGGTCTAAAAATAAAAATAACCATAGGTTTTTGGTGTCTTTCAGGACTTGACCTTTGGCAAAGTTTAAGGGAAACTCAGGATACTTTAAGGGGTTCTTCCCCTTCCCATCCCCATTCCCATCGATAGTATGTATATAATGTATCCTTTTTTTCGAAATATTTCAACGATTGAATGGCATCTCAAAGAAGTTTCTGTGAATTCTAGTTCCCAGTGAAAGGTGTTCCATTTTCTTGGCTAAATATCATAAATCTTGGCCTGGCCTGGCCTACTCCTCCACCGCCCCCTATCGCCCTATAGCCCTTTGTTCTGCTCTGTTGAATCTCTGTTGAACTCGATCGAAAACCAATTAAGGAAGCCAGCATTCAGCAGCTGTTCCAGCACTTCTTGGCCCAATAATAATAAATTGAGAGTTGGCCATGAAAAGGGAGTGTTGGGGGGGGGGCGGGGGAGGAAGCGAGGCGGGTAGGAGTGCGTGCATGCATGTCCTTTGTTGGCCATGTCTTGGTCTGTTAGTTAATTGCCTCATGACCAGGGAAAATATTTGTGTTTAATCTGGTAACATGCGAACACTGTTTGCGCCTGCCCCCAGCCCCCTGCCCCCTGCCTTTCGTCCTTCTGCTGTTTAATGTAACTGTAAATTGATTATAGCCCCAAAAGAGCAGAGGCGGTGGCGGAGGCGGAAGGGGCGGCTCTCTGACATGTATTTCAAGCTGCAATCTGCAGCGAACTCTCCTCCTGGCTCCCCACTGGCATTGGGGCTGCCGTTGCTGCTGCGGTTTTTGTCCATCCGCGAAATGACAGGCAGGAGGACATTTTCGTGTCGTCGGTCGGTCGTCAGCTCTCTCTCCCCCCCTCTCTCTCTTCGCCAAAAGATTTGCCACTAACGCGAAAAACGAGATGCCTCCCGATGCTCCCACTCTCCATTTCTCTCACACACACACACACACACACACACACACACACTCTGTCCGTGTGTCAATTTAAGTGTTGAAAAGTGGTCTCCAGTGGTGGCGGTTTAGTGTGCTTTTCGCGAGTCTCCTCATCCCAGTCCTCCTTCAACTTTGGTCTTTAACCCCGTCAGCCTTCGGCATCGCCTCTCCTCTACTTCGTACTCTTCTACTCCTTTTACTCGTTTTCCATTGAGAAACGAGAGACAATTCGCTCTCAGCTAGACGTTGTTTGTCGCTTTGCGTCGAGTGGATACCCTGTAGTGTCAGAGAACAGGAGCATATCGGTATAAAGGTAACCTTCAGTGCTTCTTCACCTCCAGGATACTAATATATTCCATAAAAACCTTCAATCTGTAGATATTCCTGTAAGAAGAGATCCTGTATGAAATATATAGATGATCTCCTCATAAATATCGAGTAATCGATACCCTGTAGTGTCAGAGAACAGGAGCATATTGGCTCCTTCACCTCCAGGATACTAAAATATTCCATAAAAATCTTCCATCTGTAGATATTCCTGTAAGATGAGATCCTGTATGAAATATATAGATGATCTCCTCATAAATATCGAGTAATCGATACCCTGTAGTGTCAGAGAACAGGAGCATATCGGTATAAAGGTAACCTTCAGTGCTTCTTCACCTCCAAGATACTAAAATATTCTATAAAAATCTTCAATCTGTAGATATTCCTCTAAGAATAGATCCTGCATGAAATATATCGAGTAATCCCATTCCAAAATTATGATTATTACCGTAAATACAGCGATTCCTTGTCGTTTACAGGGTATCTGCCAGTGGACACTTTTCCCAAGTATTTAAGGATATGAAATCACACAACTTTGTTTGTGTATCTGTTGTATCTGGTAGATACATTTTGTAAGCAAATGCAAAGACAGTCTGTGCAGAAAGTATGCCACCCACTTAAAGAGAAGCCCAGTAACATATAAGAACCTAGTGACCAGGCGAAGATTCCCAGGGGATGCGGCGACCTTTTAGGACATTTCTTGGGAATGCCTGCCTTCAATTCGAACATCGACGAGAACTGCTCGTCGAACGAGTAAACGAAAAGTTCGGCTCGCTTAATTACGGCACGCACTGTGTTGAAAGTTTTGGCAGTAGAAGTAGTTTTCCCAACAGCAAGAGTTTTCCAAAGAAACCCCCACCCCCCACACACACGCACACGTTTAAGTGGAGCCAAGAACATTCTCGTTACTCGTTTCTTGTCGATTGAGAGCCCGAAACCAGCAAAGAAGCCGCAACAACTTGCGAAATGTAAGACCTCGCAGACAGTGCCACCCGTGCCACAGCGGCAGCCCCCTATCTGCCACAAATATGTTGGGTTACGAAATATGCAAATGGCCTGGGGGGGTGGGGGACTCACCTCGAAGGTTGTGAAGACGATTTTCTCGATGGAACCAAAGTAGCGTTCCCACAGGACTTGGGTTTGTTGGCGCAGGGCAAAGATCCTTTCCGCTGATATGGAGCGCACGATATCGGGTACCTGTAATAGAGAGAGACAGAGAGAGAGAGAGAGAGAGAGAGCGTGTGTGAGTACAGAGGTGCGTATGCGTAATGCCAGCTTAATTGATGCATTCATTTGGCAGATGCACAGCCTTAATTGGCCCAAGGACTCAAGCAAAGGGGCGTCGGGGGTGCCATCCATCATAATTATGCCCACCGCAGCACCTGCCACTGCCCGTGCCACAGCCCGTGCCACAGCCCGTGCCACTGCAACCGTTTAAAGAGAGTCCAGAGTGGATTGCTCGGGTTTCCTGCTCAAGTTAACGTAAATTAATTGCATTTCCTGCCAATAAACTACAAAGGCAAACATGCCAATGCATGGGGACATGGCCGAGACAGGAAGTTCGACTGCAGAAAGGATGCGCAGGGACGAGGACGAGGGATGAAGGCTGAAGAGTGGGCAGGCAATTGGCAAACAATGTGCCAAGACTTGGCCGCGACAAAGACGCAGACGTTGAGGCAGTTCCCGGCGAAGGAGAAAGGACACACTGGCAGTGCAAACAGACAGGAAGGAGCAAGGATAAACCAGTCCTTGAACGGACAGGTGTGCTCGGACCCTCGGATACTCGGACTCGGCTCGGCTTTCGCACTCGGAGTGTGCAAAACTGTCCACAACTTAAGCTGGAGGCCTCTTACGGACAGGACCCGGACCCGGACACGGCTTCATTGGCTAGCAAAAGCTTAAAGATCTTCATTGGCCCACTTTGGAGGGCCTTGAAGGATTTCCTTAAAGTATTGCCAGGCAAGGACCTTCCATCGACACGGTAACAGGTGCACAAATCGTTACGAATCCCTGCTGCAGAATATTCATCAATGCCAAATGGCTGGACATTTTGAAGTGTCGCCCCCCCCCCCCCCCCCCCCGCTCGCATCGCCCGTAAAAAACAGGACTTTGTATTTATATGGGGTTCACAGCGCCCTCCACAAATAAACAATGAAAACCTTTGCGCTCTTCTTTTTTTAGACAGAAAGCCAACAAATGAAATCGCTTTCGTCGAATGACTCCGGGTGGCGTGAGGCAGGTGGCAGGGGGCAGGTGGTAAAGGTGCACTTTCAATATTTTATATACGATATAGGGGCCGCCATAACTGAAGTTTACTATATATTGCACGGGAGGGTACACTGGGAGAAATTTGCGCCTCTTTGGGGGGAAAGCTTCTTCGGAAATGCACTGCAAAACCCGCCTAATTTGTGTGTACTGCCCCCCGACTTTCCCTCAGTGTAGAATGCCCGTTTCGTGCCCATTCCCCGTTTCGCTCACCTGCAGCAGGAGCCGCTCATCGGCCCAAATGGCGGCCTGTTTCCAATCGATTTTCGATTCAAAAGGCAACACCCAGGCGTTGGACAATAGCACGGGGATGCAGCCCGCCTGCAGGGCCTCCAGAAATCTGCAAAACAAAAATAACAACAAAAGCATGGCATACAAAAAATGCAATTGTGGAAAATGTTAAATGAAAATTTTGTGTGTGTTTTTTTTCGCTCACCGAAAGGAGCCCAAACGACGGCCGCGCGGCACCAGGCAGAACGTGGAATTTTGCAGCAGAGTCTCGTAGTCGTATCTGGAACGGTAGAGGGCAGAGATGTAGAGATGCAGAGGCCGGACAATGTAAATTAGTTGAGGGCATGACCCCGCATAATGGCACCTCGCGCGGCAGCATTTAATCGGGGAATGGCATAAAGCGAGAGAGAGAACTGCAGAGAACTTATCGGAATAACAATATGTTAATGGCAAAAGCAAAGCCGCTGAAAGGATCTCCCAAGGCTGGGCAAAAGGTGGAAAAAGAGGAAGGATTTTCTTAGGCCACCGCAAGTCCTTGGGTGGAACTAAAGGTGCTTCAAGATTAAAGGTTAAAATCCAAGATTTATTTAACTTTTAAAGCAGCCACAAATTTCGAAACATATTTATGATGCTTTCTATTCAGAATTTTCCATTTCCATTAGCTCTATTTTCCCAAAAATACCATCAATCCCATGGCTTTTGCAGTAAATATTTTAATTAAAATTTCTTCAACGCAAAAACGCAATCAAAAGCCATTTTTCTTAATACATTTTCCTGGAAATTTAATTTCTTTTCTCCTCGCCCACCCTACCCGCATTCGAATCTTTGTAATTGAATCCCATTCAACTCTTTTGCTCTGCTCGGTTTTGCTCTTTGATATTTTGACGAAATTCCCGTGATTCCAGCTTAATGCTCGACGGGGCGTATGCTTAATATTTGCCCCCATTACTCATACGCCATGGTGTCCATTGGCAAGGGTGCTTAGCAGGGCTTTTGCGGGGATTTTAATCTTCAATTCCAGAAATCAAAGCGAACCCTAATGCATCAGTCAGCCATATTACACATACGCCATGTACGCCAAACATTTATACAGGTGGGGCCAGGGGGGGGCAGTGGGCAGTAAGCGAACAGTAGGGACTATTGTTTGGCGTTGTTGGCCAATGGCATGGCCTAACGGCCAGTTTACAAGTTAAGTTGCGCGTAAAATTACATGTAGTTAGGCATGTTCTGGCCCCACCATTCCCACCCCCTACCCCCATCTCCAACCCCAACCAGCAGTTGCTGCCCCACTCCCCCACCCCTATAAAATGGCCTGCAATTTGAGCTCTGGACATTCGCGTTTTGAAAAGCAAAATCAGCAGAAAAATTTATTAGAAAACTGCAGGCGCAGCTTTTTCCACATTGACAACGCACAGGAAGAGAGAGAGAGAGAGAGAGAGGGAGGGAGCAAGGGAGAGCAATTCTGAACTTTTTTTTTGTATAAATAATCTTGAGCAAACAACATAAATTGCATGTTGACTGCTGGTTTCAGACATTTTCGGGCAAAAAGTTGAAAAATTACACTGCCAAATGCATGGGCAGGCCCACAACTCAAAAGAGTTGGCAAATCTCAGGATACACTACAAGAAAAGTGGGAGAGGAAACTGGCAATAAGTTCAAATTTGTGGCCTAGGCCTTTAAGGGCTTATAAATGGCATTGAAGTTTAGTAATTTGTTAATAAATTATGATATACGATATTTATAGAGTTCTCCGGAACTAAAGGTCTCTGAAAGCCTCTATTTGTTGCACCCAATCAAATGTTGGCCCATTAAAACTTTTCAACAAAATATTCTTGATATGAAAGGAAATTTTCGTCCACTTTTCTTTGGATCCTGCGGCTATTTTCGGGATAAAGGGTCATTTGAGTGGGTTTGTTTGCTCCGTTTCCAAATATAAATATGGAATGAAGTGCCACCAAAGTGGGCGTGACCCCATTAATTAGGGGGTAGCAGTAGCAGCCTATACATGTATCCATTTCCATTTCCATTTCCATACATGCAGGTGCATTTGGAGCGAGTCCTTTCCGCAGGTCAGTGCCCTCTCGTGCCTCTCCTGCCGCTCCCTCTCTTAGTGAGTTTTGTTGTTCGCTTAGTTAGCGACTTGTTTAAGCAATTAAGAGCCGCCAACGAGCAATGCTAGTCAGCAGCGCTCTCCCACTGCTGCTTATCCTTCCTCATTCCCTGAACGGCAATTAAATGATTTCAGCTTTCAGCCAAGTTAAGCGAACAGTTGTGTGCTGTTTGGGTTGGCCAACATCATGCGAGCAAAACTTTTGCTATTTACACGCGTTTGTCTGTCAAAAGTTCTTGCCTCCGCCGCGGACATACCCTCTGCCGCGGGCGGAGCGGCATGCGGTACAGCTTCTGCCACTGCTTGCAGCGCTGCTTCAAAATCTGCCACGCCACTTAGTTCTGCGTCCAACCACTTCATTAGCCGTTGGATAGAATGATGCAGGAGATGTGACGTTGATCTCTTAATTAAGCTGCGCTGCTTTTGGTATTTTGCCATGCTGTGACATAGAGAGTAACAGTAGGAAAGCTTTCCTAGGCTTATACTTCTAAAGCCCTGCTGCTCAGCCTCTCTTGATCTTGATCTAAGCAGCGCTGCTTTTACTCGCTTGCTCTGCTGCTAACGCTGACTGCGACATAGAGAGCAACAGAAGGAAAGCTTTCCTAGGCTTATGCTCATACTTCTAAAGCCCCGCTGCTCAGCCTCTCTTGATCTTGATCTAAGCAGCGCTGCTTTTACTCGCTAGCTCTGCTGCGACATTGAGAGTAACAGTAGGAAAGCTTTCCTAGGCTTATACTTCTAAAGCCCTGCTGCTCAGCCTCTCTTGATCTTGATCTAAGCAGCGCTGCTTTTACTCGCTAGCTCTGCTGCTAACGCTCGCTGTGAGCTTCATCGGCGTAAGCATTTCTCTATAAAGCACCGCTGCTCAGCCTCTCTTGATCTTGATTTAAGCAGCGCTGCTTTTACTCGCTTGCTCTGCTGAGACATTGAGAGTAACAGTAGGAAAGCTTTCCTAGGCTAATGCTCATACTTCTAAAGCCCTGCTGCTCAGCCTCTCTTGATCTTGATCTAAGCAGCGCTGCTTTTACTCGCTAGCTCTGCTGCGACATTGAGAGTAACAGTAGGAAAGCTTTCCTAGGCTTATGCTAGCACCGCTGCTCAGCCTCTCCTGATCTTGGTTTAAGCAGCGCTGCTATTATTCGCTTGCTCTGCTGCTAACGCTGACTGCGACATTGAGAGCAACAGAAGGAAAGCTTTCCTAGGCTTATGCTCTTTTTTCTAAAGCAGCGAAGTGCTTCCAGCGCCTTTCCTCGCAAAAGTTTATCAATAACTTTAAATCTGTTATGCATTATTCCATTTATCCACTTGAAACAGACACCTAGCAACAAGTTACAAGTTTCCATCGTTGATGAATACGGTATCAGTTCGCGTGGAATGTTTCCCTGGCAACAAATTCCGCATTGACCCTGCAATTACTTAGTCAGAGTCAGGTCTCACCTGTTGCTTGGTATCAGACAGACAGACAGAGAGAGAGAGAGAGATTTACTGTGAATTGCTTGCGGTGGAGCCTAGGTACGCACAAAATTAACCTAAGAACCAGGGGGTGGAACTTCGGGGCCAATCCTGCTCGCAGCGGGAACATAATTTAAGTGGTTTCCAGCTGTCAAAGGGGCTGTGTGGCCCTTGCTTCCTGCGGTGTATCTTTGTCGCTTTTCCTTTTTAGCTTCTTTCGGTTCCGTTGTTTGTTGTACTCGTAATGGTGACGGCTGTACCGGCGCTGATTGAGTGACTGACAAGCTGGCTGAGTGACAGAGGGACTCTGCCTGGTGCTGTGATTTGGCATTTACTCTCATCATTTGGCTTTTGCCAATGACAGGCCCTCCCCCCTCCACCTCCACCTCCATTCCAGGCACATGGAATGTATTAGTAATCCTGTTGGAGTAGTTTTCGCATATCGGATTCGGATTTTTTTGTTTGTATACCTTGAGACCTGAAAGGGTATGTATAAGAGATACGCAGCGCAACGCCAAAGCAGTTTGTTTTTTTTTTACTTATCGCTTTTATGCTTTGTGCCTTATCATCTTTGCTTTTAGCTTGAAATTTCTATATGCTCACAGTCCTCATCCCCTCATCCCCTCACCCCATTCTCTGGTAGACGCAACATTTAATGAATTGCCAAAAGGGGAACGTGGAGAGCACACTTTGCCTATGGCGGGAATTGCTTGTCAGCTGCAGCAGAATGCAAAATTAATTAAAGAAAGCCAAAAACAGCAAAAATCAACGAACACAGAAAAAAACTTGAAGCCCAGAGGTGGAGGAGAACAGAGGAGAGATGTAGAGGTTTTGGAAGAGAAATGTCAAGCTGGAGCGCAAAAAGTTTTCACTTGACTTTAGTTGAGAACAAAGCTGTCAGAGAGGGAGAGAGAGAGAGAGAGAGCAGCAGCAGCAGTGGGAGATGAGAGGGTAAAAGAAATGTGCGACGCATTTCAATGCAAATTAAATTTTTCAAAACCAGCATTTGAAATAGGGACAATTTGGGATGCATTTCGAGTACGCAGCGAGACCGGAGAGCAACCGTCAGCATAGACAAAACATAAAAGCACACACACAAAAAAGGTATAAAAAGAAACTTCAACCAAGAGAGGGAGGGAGGGCGAGAGAGAGAGAATGCAGCTGTAATAGTTACCATCCGCATTGTTTGCCCTAAGACCAGTGGCAGCGCAGTAGCAGCGCAACAGAAGATAAGAAGGAAGAGCAGAGGCAGAGGCAGAGGCATCGGCATCGCCATCAGCCGCAGCAGCAGTGGGAGAATGAGAAGGCAGAGCAACGGCAGCGCCAGAAGCAGCAGGCGAGAGGCAGAGCAGCGGCAGCGCTAGCGCCAGAAGCAGAGCAGCGGCAGCAAAAGAATATAGAGGAAGAGGAATCCCAAAGCAGCAGCAGAGGGAGTAGCTAGAAGCAGAGCAGCAAATGCAGCAACCGCAGCAGAGAGAGCGCCACGACAAGGGTATACCCTGTATATGTAATCGATGGAGACGGGAGTCGTAAGTGTTCACAAAACCAATATGCCCTCGCACTCGAAGCGTACTGGGTATAAGGTGAATGGGTGTGGGAGAAAGAGAAACATTAAATATGGCGCATTAGTTTCGAGTGCAAAGCTCGCATCCCTCCCTCCTACCCAATTCCCTGAACCATTCTCCGCTCTCATCGTTGTCGTCGCTTGTCGCTTGTCGCCAGCTTGTGTTAATGGCTCATAATGAAAGCAGAGACGCAGCGGTGAAGCGCCGAAAGACCGCACAAAGATGTCCTCCGATTGCCCACAATGCGTAGGAGTGGGAGGGCGAATGCAACGGCAATTGAGAAGTTTTCGCCTCACACACATGAAAAGCAAATACATTTATGATTATTATAGCATACAATGATTATGCTATGAAAAATACGGGAGAGCAGTGCCAGAATTTTTGCCCCAGAAATCGCTGGGGCATCCACGTTGAAATTTCTTGTGGAAAATTCGGGCTTTTGTTTAGCTAGCTCTGGCTTGGTCCTTATGCGCAGGACATTAATGCCATGGACAGCAATTACTTGGCACGTTTTTTGGGGCAGCCCCACACACACGCACACACAGGCGAAGTAATGGGAGAAAATGGGAGAAAGTACTCAAAGAAATTGCCATTGCGCGGTCCGAGCTTCCTTCGTTGGGAGGCGCCACGCCACATTCTGTTCCTTGTGCCACCTTCTCGCCTCGGCAGCAAGTGTGTCGCCATTTTAAAGTGATTTATGTGGAAATCTGAGATTAACGTGGAAAGTGGCAAACGAAGAAAGAGGTTGCAGCGGCAGCAGCAGCAGGTGCAACGGCTGGCAGCTTCACCTTGCACCGAGCTCAAGTTTTTCATTCCTCACGTTGCAACCCTGCCATCTCGCCCCTCCCCTGCTTGTTGGTTGATAATGATGATGCTGGCATGAAAATTTATTACTTGGGAAATTACATTATGAAAAATGCATAAAGCCCCGGCTTGGGTTTGCCGAGTGGCTGTGCCCCCTTCTAATGAGCCCCCCCCCCCCCCCCCCCCCCCCCCCCTCCAAAAAGGGGTTTCTGCCAGTCAAAAACTCCAAATTTGTTTGGAGCGAACAGGCTCCCAGGGAAATTGGGTAATCTGGGATAAACGATGGCAGCTTAAAGCAAAACTTTAATTTCCAAAAACATTTCAATCCCTAGAACATCCTGTGAACGACTGAAAGCTGATATTGGAAATTTTCCCTTTGATATTTGAATAGTTTTTCCCATAAAATGTCCAACAAATTACAGTAGCATAGTTTTCCGGGCAGAAGGGGGAAAAACCAACCAAAAATCATGTTGAAATGTATTTCGATTCACTTTTTGGCCTGGATATATTTTTAATTGGTAATGCAAAACCGTATTTCAGTCTCCTGGCCAGCAAAAGGACTCCATCCCAAACCGAAATTTGTTCGAAAATTGCATGGAAGATGGCAAACGGAAAGGAGGAACGTCATAAATTGCTAACCAAAATTAAAGAGCCGAAAAAGCTGAAAGTTTCCTTTGGGGGAACCTTGGAAAGACACACACACACACACACACACACACCCACAGGGGAAGAGAGAGAGAGAGAGAGAGAGAGAGTGAGGTAATGCTACGTGTGGCTGCAACAGTTGCCGTGGCCTGGCAGCTACGTGGCGTCGCGTCTGGTGCCAGCAAGCAACAAAAAGGGGATTGAAGAAAAACAACTTTTACTCTCAAGGACATTCCATGGTGTCGTCTCATTATTTGCCACAGTTGCCACCACTCGGCAACGCCTTCAAAAATAGCAATACACAGACAACAGAACAAGCACCAAATGGATAGAATCGTTGACCTCGTATCAGCCCCTCTGCCGCATGCCGCATGCCGCATGCCTCATGTCGCGTGTGGCATCATCATCATCAGTGGCGGCGGCGGCGGCGGCGGCGGCGGCGGCGGCGGCGGCTCATCAAGCCCCTGCGCTCCGACTGCAATGCATTGATGGTGCCCCTGCCGCACATATGTTGCATGACAGCGGTGACAAAAACACTTATTGGCGCCTTTGGACACCGCACAAAAATTTCATTAAAAGCGGCTCAAGGTTTTTTTTTGCCCGCCACTGCAGTTGGAAAAAAGTTCGCCCCAAAGCAATAACCAAAAACTTTTAAATGGATTTTCCGTGAGGCATATAATGTCTGTATTTAAGATATATAATATATTGTAAGATGGTTGAAGAAACGATTCGGGCAGGCAAAGTTCTTTGAGCCTGGCAACGCCTTCTGCTGGCCATCTGGCAACGCTCAATTTTTCGAAATGCGGTTTTTATTCATAAGTTTTCATCACTTTCAGGAGAGGTGGTAGTGGTTTGGGGAAACTGTTCTTTTCGTTTACGTTTAAAAATTCATACAACAACCTCTGGACGGACGCCTTTCCGTCTTTCAATCTCAATTTCAAGCTTCGCTGACCCTTCACTGCCACTCGCCCTGTCCCGCTCTCACTCACACTCTCACTCTCACTTTCTCGCACTGGTTTTGATGAGAAAACTTTAAATCATTGCCAAATTGAATGGATTTTGGTTTCTGGGCTCTGGTTTCGGTTTTCTTTGGAACAGTTATGTATATTAACAGGAGCCACAGCGGCAGCGACAGAGGCAGCGAAAGCAACAGCCACAGCAACAGCGGCAGCGACAGCGACAGAGGCAGCGACAGCAACAGCGGCAGCGACAGAGGCAGCGAAAGCAACAGCAAGAGCCACAGCGGCAGCGACAGAGACAGCGACAGAGGCAGCGAAAGCAACAGCAACAGCGGCAGACACAACAGCAACAATGCACAAATTTTTGCATATTAATGCTCCTGGAAAAACTCATCAAAAATACAGAAGCGAAGCTCACTCCTCCTCCCCCTCCTCCACCTCTGGCCCCCCGACCCGCTCTGCTCCTGCTGAGGGCGCATTCATGAGCTTTTAGAAATTGTAAGCGTATAAAAAATGTAGCAGCAGGAGGAAAAAAGAAAAGCAAAAAATAAAATAAAAGAAAATCCCTAATGCTACTCAAAGGTATTATGCAATTTTCTTAACATGTTCATGTTCATGTATGGACTTGTAGTTGTAGTTGTAGTTGTAGTTGTACTTGTGTTTATCTATGTTTTGATAGAGAGAAAGTTAGACAGAGAACATGAGTAGAAAGAGATGGATAGATGGAATACATACATATGTAAATAAAGAGAACAGAGAGCGATAGAGCAGGAGTAGGAGTAGTGGGTGGGGTGGGGTGGGGTCGGAGAAAAAAAGGAGAGTGAGATATATATCTGACAGGTGCATTAACGAAGTTTTCAGACAGCGAAGGGAAGGCGTTCCTTGATAAAAAATGATGTGAGTGGAAAAGCAATTTGCTTGATTATGTAGAACAGTTGAGGGAGGCGGTGGGGCGTGGCACGAGCAGGAAGCTCGCGAACATATCGCGGTGGGGTGGCGCGGGGAGGGGTGGAGGAAGGGGAAGGAAGGGAGCATAAATCGCTGATGCTCGACGCTAAAGCGGATTTGTCGCATAAGTCATGTCAAATTACAGCTAGAGAGAGAGACAGAGAGAGAGAGCAAAGGAGAGACGGCAAAGGAGGAGAGTACAAAAAAATCTAAAAAATTGCATTCAATTAAAGGTGAAAGGTAAATTTTGCTTTCACATTCTTTTTTTTTGTATTTTTTATCGTCTCTCCTTTCTCATTGCGCTTTTTGCATGGTATTCTTCAAGCGAACAATAAATTGATTGTGAAAGAGTAGAAGCAAAGTTCGCTGCGCAAAAAAATAAAATAATAAAATGCTGAAAATGAACTCGTAATTCGTAGGGCCACAGCTTAAGATACCCTTCGATTTGAAGAGTTTTACCTAAAGAAGCAATTGATAACCCTCAGTGAAAATAGATAGCTGCTGCTTTCTCTGCGTGACAAACCTTCATCGAAATCATAACACCCTCTGCGAGTACATAATATATAGGATATCTGATGCAGAGGCAGCGGCGCGGACAGCGGCAGCGGCAGAGAACGGTAATGCCTTTTGCGAGACATCTCTAATCAGCAGGAAATCAGTAAACTCGATAGGCACGAGGGCGGAACCCGGCGGATAGCTGGCTGGATGCCTGGAGAATGGAATTAAATGGCACGCCGACAATGCTCGAATGGAATGGAATTTAACGGTATGGCCATCAGAAATGGATGCCATCTCAATGCCCATTCAACTGTGCCGCTTCCTTCACTCGTTCTTTGCATTCAATTCGTGTTTTTTCTCTCTCTTGATTTCTTTCACTTTTTCCAGCATCTCTTTCGCTTGTATTTTTTTTAAACTGCATTGCCTAACCATGGCAGCCATTTTTTGAGAGATTTTCTAAAGTAAAATTCAACTTCTTTATTACGGAAAGAAAGGCATAAAAAAACAGTCAGCTTGGGAGAGGGAGAATGCACATGCAAAAACAAAGAGCCACGTCGAAGAGAACGTTATGCGTGGGACTCTCATCCGAAAGTTTCTTGCTAGAATCGTCTGCATTGATTGTTATACTGTTATACGTTTGCCTGCTTTTGCTCTTTTTTCGTTGTGATCGCAGTGGCAGAGGCGGCGGCTTCTACCTGCGTCTGCGTATGTATGTCCATATGCATGTGTGTATGTTCTAGGTTACAAGCTAACAGGAGGCCGACCGAGAGACGTATGGATCTTGAGAGCAAGCGCGAGACCGCTCTCAAAGCGCTGCGTCAGAGAGAGAGAGAGTGGGTACAGCGCGCTGTAACGGAGAGCCGGTATCCGGTAGCGATGTTAACATGCTAACATACTGTTAACATGGGGGTAGTAACAGCGCTCTGTTGGTCTGTTACAGGTGCTGCCCTGTAAAGTGCTTGATCGATCATGTTTGATCATGTTCAGGGATTCCTACAACAAAGCCGTCAACTTGCTTTAAGAAACCCGCCTTCCTGCCGTGGGCATCCATTTCTACAACTCAATTTCCCTGCCCCCCTGCCGATTCCAAGAACAAAACACCCGCTACATTGAGTAAAACATCTCAAATCTTCGTACCATGATTGAAAAGTCAAGGAGTCGGGGCCTGGACCCCATCTACGGACCATGTTTTTGGTGCCACTTTAATGCTAAACGGAAGCCATTGGCATTGTAAATGCCTTTCTCCCAAGTGTCGTGCCATTTAAATGAGCTTGTCAAGTCGGATTTGAGCACATTAATCACAGACAGACAGACAGACGGACGGACGGACGGACAGACAGACAGTCCGCCCCACCAAGGACTCCGGTTAATGGCCAAAGGATAGGGATGAAGCTGTTGAAGCTTTAGATGCGAAAGCGGATTGGTGGAGGGGTGGCAGCTATTAGCACTCCGGCGACAAAGGAGGCTAAACAAATTACCCACAGAACCTGCAATAAGAGGGGAAATTTCTGCCGAGGACAACATCATTATCGTCTATCGTCGTCCACTCCGAAAGAGAGAGCACTTACCTGTCATACTCGCGATTGTCCTCGTCACAGCGATTGTCCTGCAGCTCTCGCCAGCTCTTGCCGTGGCGACAGGTGGTGACCAGGACCATGTCTCGTCCGTTGTGCAAATGGAACAGCGAGTTGCGGGTCTCCGAGCCAATGCCATGCACATAGCTGCAAAGATACAAGGATACAAGATATTTCAAAATGTTTTAAAGTGATGCCTAGACGCCATACATATATAAAAAGAGGGATTTTCAATACTTTCGATTTTCTTTGATTATTTTAGCGTCCCTCGGCTCTTTTTTCCCCATTCAAGTAAAACAATTATTGCCCGAGTTCTTTCTATTTGTTGCCTTTGCGCATTTTCCGCTTTCGATTTGATTTCGTACGTTTGAAGTTGTTGTCAGTGCCACATCGGAAAATGCTGACAACCACAGAAGCGGAGCGGAGTGGAGGTACACTGCGAAAAGGACCCAAGCCCTAAAGGCCCTAAGGGACAGGTTAGTCTGGGTTTCTGTGCCCTCTTTTTCGCTCAGTGTAGTGGCCGCTGGATTGGGCTTCTCAGATTTGTTCAGTTGGCATAAACAGCGGCGTCAAAATCAATTGCAATAAAGCAGCCACCGGCGGAGATAGGGATAGGGCTTAGGCGGAGGAGGAGTAGAGAAAAGCATCTAGATGCGGGTGTGGCAGCAACTTAAGTCCAAGCCGTTGTCTGGGGCGGGTGCCTTCAGAGCAATTGAAACAAAAGACGCCACACGACGATACCAACAATGGGCGCTGCACGAGATACAGATACAGAGATACAAAGATACGACGGACAGTAAACGCTCTCAAGTGTACGGCTAAGCAAAATGGCAGCAAACCACACACACAGTGGCATGACGTGGCATCTATCGCATCAGCAATCGAGCAGAAAACAAGTAAGACAGGCAGTTCCGATCGAGTGTAGCGACTGGGGGATACCCATAAATACTGTGAAAATTATCTGTAACCAGATAACCAATACAATAAACAGCATGCCCGTGGGTCACCCACGATTACGGGGTACAAATAAGCAGTAGCATTAGAGAATAGATGCGAGGGAGTCCTGTGAGCAGGATAACGCTTCTCTGTGTGTGCAATTTCCTTCTGCTTGGCTTGCAGTTGAGCAAATTTCATACACAATGAAGTATGGGGCAAAGCAAAATATCTGCCACACAGCCACTGTGCCACAGAGACGGAGCAGCAGATTGGGCAGCGCTGATTTCCGTTGTCCGACAACTGGAGCAAGCAAGGAGCACAAGACTTTGGGCCAAGAGCCTGCCACAGCGAACAAACATCCCAGAGATTGGGAGGAGGGCAGCGGGGCAGGAGGTGGGGACTAAGCCATAAGTTATTTGATTTAATCAGCGTGTCGTTGCCTGCGGCGCCTTTTGGGGTTACGAATGGAATTGAAAAGTGTGTGTGTGTGTGTGTGTGTGTTTGCGTCGTATCAATTGTTGGGGCAATATCCCATAGGATCCCAGTACGAAATTGGGTCACCTTAGCCCGAGAGAGATTTATTTGATTTTTCACATTTTCAAACAAAGAAAACAGGAAAAGCAGACCCAAAGATGGATGGGCATGGATCGTCAACGTCTTTAATAGGTGATTGCTATAATTGCTCAGAAATCGGTTAATTGAGGCAAAAGATCGGATCTATTTTATAGTCAGAATGAAGAAAACAAGTCGAACAAATTGCAAAAGCTCGAAAAACACGTTTGGGAATGAGTGGAAATAAAAAAGTAGGGTTAGGAATGGCTGGAAATGCAACACTGAGGTTAGGAATGCCTGGAAATGAAACAATGAAAGTAAATAATCTTTTTTCAGAGGTTGTTTCAAATCAAATTCAAAGTTAAACAGTGAAGGATAATTGAGGAAAAAACCAATCATAAAATATTTGCCCCTACATAATTCGAAAAAAAAACATTGAAAACCTCTACAACGCGAATGAATTGATATGCAAAATGTATTTATACAAGAATTTATTTGCCAATTTGTTTCCATAACGAATCTGATTGAAAATGACAGCGCCGCCATGAAAACCACTCACAAAAGGACTATCATCGAAAGTCCCCCCAACAAAAAAAAGGCCATCTGGGATTTTTCAGATTCTCGTTTGTCCTTCCGGGCTCACTTTTTTGTCGTGTAAATTAATTTAGAAGAGAGATGGCAGTCACATTAATATAAATTAAGTGCAGAGGCTGAGAAAAATGCTTTCAACGGCAGCCATAATGGCCAGGAAATGGTCTGCTGTAATCTAATTTATGCCTTCAATGGCCAAGAGTGTGTATGGAGAGAGTCCCGAACAAGTTTAAAGTGGCGTTTTCTAGTGCCATCTGAAGATCAAGAAAGTAGCAGATACTTTCATTAAAGATATCTGAAAGTTTTAAAGAGAAATCCAAAGGGATAATTGGAGACTAGGGCGTTACTGAGGCTCGATCAGAGCCCTGATTGCTATGGCGAAAACATATGTCTTTGGAGAGCTAATCTTAAATCAAAAATGGTCCCCGAAACCCTTTCAACGAATCGAAATATGTTCTCCGAAATCCCTGGATATAATCTGCCATAAATTTTCAATTGTATGGAAAATCATTTACCTGGCAGCAAATAAAAAAACCCCCTGCCGGGATGGCTCAATTAAATATTGATTGGGCCTAGCGGCAGGCCGCAAACGATTCCCGCACAGAAAAAGGCAAAAACCCAGCAGGAGAGCGAACTAAGGCCAAGGACCCCATCGACACCCCAAAAGCCATTTGGCGGCTGTCATCGGCGACGATGAAGTGCAATAACCAGGGCGGAGGCTCTCCTGCGATGCTCTTCTCTCTCGTGACCACTAATCCAAACATAATCTAAAATAATTGAGTATGCCGGGACGCGAATACGCTTTTTCGCCCTGAATAATTTATGCGCGCATTAAATAAGCTTAAAATGTGCTCTGGGGACAGAACTGGGGACAGACCATGTGCAGGAGTCTTCCCCAGAGTGCCAGTGGCCCCCGCCTGACCCCCGGGGGATCGGCTTACACGGGTTAATGCCTTCTGCTTGAAGCCAGATCCCTACGACCGGCTATGGCTTATGACATAAGTTTATTCTCTCGTTTCTCTGGTGGACTCTGGTCTGGGGGAAGGGGGGGTGGAGGGGATGAATGGTGTCGCCCTGGGTTATGCAGCAGCCTCTGCTGCCGAGGCTTATCTATGCAGCTTCAAAGCTATTGTGATGTCCTTAGCTCTCCAAAGAGAGCTTCTCTCTTTTTTGTCTATGTGTGTATGTGTGTGTGTGTGTGTCCCTCATACATACGCATACAAATTGTGTCGCCATTGGAGAGAAAACAGCGACAAGAGCACAAGCAGAAAAGAAAAAATCCTCCAAAGAAAAAGGACGAGTAACGACTTGAGAGATACCCTCGATATGCGCAACTTTCATCAGCTATCCAGAGGAAATCCATTAAATTATAGATAAATACTAAATAAAAACCAAAAAATAAATACAAATTTTAAAATAAATAAAAATTAAGAAATTACATTTTAGAATAAAAAATAAAATTTATCTTTGAAAAAAAAATAATTTAATTAAATATAATCAACTTTGATTTAAACATTAAAAATTATTTTTAATAATAATTAATAATAATATATTTATTTTAAACATGAAATAAATTGGAATAATTATTTAATTATTTTTAATAATGCTTAGATTAACGGAAACATACATAAACAAAAAAACAATCAAAATACCATCAAGTTTACAGATCACAGTTTTTTCCGAAAAAAATAGCGCAAAAATACTATAAAATATCAAAAAAAGAACAAAAAATACCAAAAAATACCACAAGAAATACCAAAAATTGACACTGAAAGAAGGACCGAAAAATGCTATAATAATACCGCAAACAAATATTAAAAAAAAAAAACAATCAAAATACCAAACAATTTACAATTAATTTATTTTAAACATGAATTGGAATAAATATTTAATTATTTTTAATAATGATTAATTATAAAATATATTTATTTGAAATATGAAAAAATTTGGCATGATCCAACGAATTGTGGCCAATAACAGTGAACAACATAATTTGTATTAGAGATATAATTTTATTTATTTATATATAATTTTTTTGGTTAAATCTGGCAAAGCACGATATACCCTGCCCATCCACAATTACCATGGGGTATCCTCGGAGCAGGAACAACAGAATCGCCACTGGCATTAAATCAATGCAGACAACAACGACACAGCCGTGGACATAAGGATACAGATGCAAGGCAGTGAGAGCAGGGGGAGAGCAGGGGTGGGGCAGGGGGAGCAGAGACAGCTGCGCGAAGCCGAAAGGAGAGCAGAAAGAGAGTGGGGGCCATTGGGGCAGGGGACAGGTAGGGAAAAATGCATTTTTATTCTCGTAAAATATACGTAAATATATTATTAAGTGCAACGGCAACAACAAATTGGTTAAGCAAAACAAAAAAAGGAGAGAAAAATGGAAAATGGAAAACAGAAAAGCCTTAAATGGCAGGTCGTGAAAATAAATACAAGAGGACATATGCGGAAAGGCTCCAAGCGATGGTAGCTCCCCAGTTTGTATCGTTGAATTTCCCTTCGGGTTATCCTTTTGCTGGAGCAACCGTCTGGCATATTTGCTTCTCCATAAAGTGCTCTTCTTCTGCCTCTCTCTTGCCCCATTCGAACGTATTCCATCTCATCGATGGGGGGCTCTTTGGGTGTCATCTGTAAAGCTGACCAGCGACCACGCCCCATATCCTCTGTGGCCTACTGCGTTCCAGCATCGATCCGTATCAATCAGGGTCCTGCTCCGATGGGCTCTCGCATTCATCGCTGGCCTTCTTTTGTAATGCGTCCAATAAGGATTCCCTAGCATCGAGTACGACTGTGTGGGAGCCCCAATGCGAATTTTATCAACGTTTTAGGTACAACTTGAGCCCAGGGGCACGATTACACTCAGCGAAAAAGACCAGCAAAACACACGAGCCAGAAAAGACACATTCTGGAACCTTTTATAACCTGAAAAGAGATTCTTCTTCGTCGAAAATAGCCAAAAATAGCCTCCATCGATCCTCTACGTGGAACTTCTGGAACTTTCTGGAACTTTCTCTCGGTGTTGCATTCGGGGCAAGGAAATCTTTAGCTGCTGCTGCTGCTGCTGCTGTAGCTGATTTTGCGGCATGTGGCATCAACTAGCAGGCAAATTTCCCAGGACTCACAACAGTTACATGTCCAGGCCGCCCAGCCATCTCCCCCCTTGGTCCTGCTGTTGTTGAGACTGGTTTGGTTTTATTGTGTTTATATTTGGCTTACGGCATCAATTTGCTGCCGTACAATGGGGGCAGAGTGTCTCCGTACGTCGCCCCGACCTCAGCTCGGAGTCCGAGTCCGATACCAAGCGATGGGCAGGATAATGATATGCCCCCAGATAAATGTGTCTACACAGAAGTGCGGGGGATAGGGTGGGGGGTCTTTCTGCTGCTGCAGCTCCATCGATTACACATAATCCATTTACACAAATGGCATTTTAAATACATTATTGACTGAAGCTCCACACAAACGAAGCTCTTTTGCGTAGTGTTCGAGGCTCTCTCTCTCTCTCCCTCTCTCTTTGCCCTTTGGCTCTGCCCCCCCAGGACTAGCAGTTGTTTAATTAGTCCACAAAATGCAATTATTGCAACTTGATAAGCTTGTGGAGGTCATTGGCAAATAGCAGCTTAGTTGAGGGGGCATCTCGGCTGTGGATCCTCGTCGTCGTTAAGTGAGTTATTTTAATGCAATTATTGTCCTTTCTCTTTGGCCTTGCATTCAGAAGAAAGCCCCGACATACATATAATCCATCTATACTTGTATGTTTTTCCCTCTTCTTTGACATCTGCATAAGCAAAGCAATCAAAAAGTAATCGAGACTTCAATGGGTCTTTAGCGCGGCTCCACAAATTGTGCAGAACTTGTGGCGTTTTTAATTGAAAACTGCTTTAATCACACAAAAAAAATCACAAAAATACAAGACAAAAAAAAAACGGATATTATATACAAATTTAATCACATAAAAACTGAAAAAACGTTGGAAAATACCATCAAACCATATCTAAACAATCTATGCTATAAAAATACCGCAAGCGAATAGAAAAAAAAATAATCAAAATACCATAAAACTTACAGAACACATTTTTTTCCGAAAGAAAAATACCACTAAAATAGCAAAACTTGAACGATGAAAACACCTTCTAAAAATTCTATAAAAATACCGCAAACATATTATATAAAAAAAAAAAACAATCATAGTACTATACAGTTTTGTCAAAAAAAAATACAATAATATAGAAAAAAATACTACAAAAATACCCAAAAAAGGACACTGAAAAATGCAATTAAAATACCACAAAAATATTTAAAGCAAATGTTTAAAACCATAAAGTTTTCAAAACGAAGTTTTTACAGAAAAAATACGAATACAGAACAGTTTTAATCAGCCAGGCTCCGTTTTTCACATTCACAAAAATTTTCCGATTTACTTTTGAAATCACATAAATTGGGGCTCTCTTTTTCCCATTCCGCAAGATTTCTTCGTTTTCAAAACGAAAACATTTTCGTTGACGAAATGAAAAGTAAACGGCTTTTTATACAACAAAACGAACCTTAATTGCGAAAGGAAAAAAATAGATGACTTATTGATGCATTAACCTAAACTTGATACCTATATCAGGGTAATTTAACTTGTGCTTTCTTTATAAATAATTTTATTTTAACCCAACCCAAAATTTTGGCTCGGAAAAAATTGGCCACAGCAACAACAAATTTCGTTTTGGTGTAAGCAGCTGACGCATTCCGATTTGGTTATCGGAACGTTGGCAATTAATAAATTTTTGTGTATAACAGCACAAATGTGCATGTAACAGCTCAGACTGTGCTTGTAACATGTGCTTAACAGAACATCTGGGTGAGCACAGCTGTTTCCCGCCCAATTTAATTCGGACTTCAAAATGTAACATATCGATAAAAAAAATATGTGAAAAATGGAACACCTTAAAACGAAAACGAAACGTTTTGGCTGAAAACGTAATCCGCAAAAGTAAATGAAAAACGGAGCCTGCCTGAATATATTAAAAAAATTAAGAAAAAAATACCTGCAATACAATAAAAATAAAAAAATATACAGCCAGGATCAGTTTTTCACATTCACAAAAGTTTTCCGATTTACTTTTCAGCGAAAAAGTTGCGAAAACCGGAGCAAACAAATTTAAATTTGTGCGAATTTTTTCCGAAACCGGAATCGTAAAAAATTTGCGAAAACTGGAGCATGGCAGATTGTAAGATTATTGCCAGCAATTAGGTATATAAATAGAGCTGAAAGGTCTAGCCGTAATATCAAAAATATGTATGTGCTTGTATGTAAATAGATTCCTATATGTTCTATAGATATTCGCAGTATATTTATTCACAGTTTATTCACAGTAAATACAAATACCCAAGCATTTGTTAAAATATTTAATGAGGCGTTTCTTTGACATTCATTCAAAATGCGAGCATAACGGAATTAATTGCAAAATAAATGCATTTTCGTATGGTATTTAATTGAAATAAAATCCATTATGAAAGTTAACTGAAAAGGATTTGCTTTGCATTGAATGCGGCGACTGAAAGTGCAATGAAATCTCATTAGCACTTTATGTGGAAAAACCATTTCCATGGATATGGCGAGGGGGGGGGGGGGGGGGGGGGGGGGAGAGTTGCATATAAAATCCGAGTATTCCTCTTCAGAGCAACAACAAACTGTCAATGGCAATAAAGCGGCAAACCATCCATGCAAAAATTTGGCTTAAATCTGTGGAAACTTTGAAGGGGATTTACTAGAAATACTCGTATACTAATTTTAATGGGATGTACTAGACAGATACTACAATGAAGTGGAGTGGCGTGGAGTGGGGTGGGCGCCACCTGGCACAAATTTGAATATATTCAAGTGGCATCAACACTGCTGATGATGACGATGATGATGATGATGATGATGTGGCAGCCACACACGCCAGAAAGCCATTTATTCAACGGAAAAGTTTCAGCACGTTCCATTGCCCATTGCCCATCAATTGATGAAATTAATGATTAAAATGTTGCATGTTGCATGTGGCATGTGAGCCAATAAATTATGGTGCAGGCAAGGCTCATTAATAAATTATTAAGTAATAGTTAAACAAAAACATTTGAGAAATATTTTTTACAAATAAAAACGCCACCCGGTAAGAAAAATAAAAGCAACAGTTCAGGCCCCAAGAGGCAGCTGCAACAGAAGGCGAAATCAAGCGTCAAGAAATGCATACGGAAATCAAAGCGAGAGAGAGAGAGAGAGATACAGAGAGGGAGAGAGAAGGTGTGAAACAATGTAAAGGAAGGAAGAATGAATGGAAACCACAAATTCGGAGTGGAGAAGACCAGAAAGGGGGAGAGACCAGAGCGGAGGAGACCAGAGAGGTGGATACCAGAGAGGAGGAGAGACCAGAGAGGAGGAGAGACCAGAGAGGAGGAGAGACCAGAGAGGAGGAGAGACCAGAGAGGAGGAGAGACCAGAGCGGAGGAGAGACCAGAGCGGAGGAGACCCCAGAGAGGTGGAGACCAGAGAGGTGGAGAGACCAGAGAGGAGGAGAGACCAGAGCGGAGGAGACCTGCAAAAGTAATGGAACTAATTGCCCAACGAAAAGCCGGCCAGCTGGGGCAGGAAGGCGGAGAGCGGAGGGGGGGGAGTCATTGTTTTCTCCCCCTTTCAGCCAAAGCAATGCCAAGCTCAAAGCCAAAGACAAAAGCCAAAGCCAGAGCCAAAACCAAAGCCTAGTCAAAGACAAGCTCTGGTAATTGGAGCAACCTGCCACATGCCACACAGCACAGCACAGCAAGTGGCAAGTGGCAAGTATATAAAAGCAAGTGCTTGCCGCGCTGCCGCCTGTAGTAACAATTCGGGCACAAACCAGACCAGATCCTCGCCCAACATTAAATATCGCGGTGGGAATTCACATAAAATAGTGCAACATGAGGAAGCATTGCGTAAGTAACACACAGCGGAAGGAAGTGCATAGTTGTGGCATAGACGCGTGGCAACATTCATTGTTGATATCTGCATTGCCCCATTAGATCCATTGGATTTGGCTGGTGCTGGTGCTGTCGCGGCTGATCCACGTGAGGGCCGAGCAGCAGGCGGATGAGCACAGGTGAGTGGCAACAGAAGCAAGAGATTCGCTAGAGCCAGGGGAAGGAAAGATTTTCCGATTTAGAGGGAGGCAATGTGGATCGATTACGGATCGGAAAAGTGTGGAAAAGAAGGTGCCATCTAATCATGGATTCACTCAAGAGATCTTCCAGTAAATCACTTTCCCACAATTGTAGTTGAATCGTTCAGTAATTTCGCAAGACTTTCCCCTTTTGTTGGAGCCCTGACTTTCACTTGCCACAACTCTCCCCCCCCCCCCTTGCAGAATCCAGCGGCGCTTCATGTGGCAAGAGATGAACAACTCGGTGATGGGCAGCGTCCTGGGGCGCATGTTTGGCGGTGCCAGGGCCATGAAGAGCATGTTCACGGACCTCCTGCCGAGCCCCGCGGTGTCGGGGCACACGAAGAAGAGCCCCGCAACGATCGACCTGCGGCCCACGGAGATGACGCGCGTGAAGTACATCATCCGGAATCCGCACACCCACAAGCCGATGAAGATCATCAAGATGCGGCCGTCGGCCAAGAAGGTGGTGCAGCTGCGGCGACCCCTGCCCAAGCCCAGGCCGGGCGTGGCGACGGAGGCGACAACGCACTCCCTCAGCTACGACCATCGGATGCGGCAGCTGGAGAAGGAGCAGGAGCTGATCGCCGAGGGCAAGGCACCGCTGACCAGCGACGAGGATCTCATGGACAAGTACTTCCGGAAGAAGGCCAAGGGGGGCCCGGGGAGTGCCAGCAACGAAGTCGTCTCCGGCAAGATCATGGAGTACCAGAGCTGGAAGCCCGTCTACAAGGCCGGCGAGCAGCCCAGCAGCGGCTCCTTTGTGACCCTGCGGCCACAGGCCCTCACACAGCTCCACACGGATATATCCAGTAGCGGGAGGGACCATCACCATGACCATCATGACCAGGACCATGAGCTCCTGCCCAAGCCGGAGAAGCTGGTGGGCTACGAGTACGGCAGCGAGGAGGAGACCGAGAACGAGCTGGCCAAGCAGATGGGCCACCGCTACGAGGTCACCGAGCACACGGGCGACTCCAGCGGGGAGTACGAGGCAGTGGCATCGATGGAGAGCGGCTTTGTGCCCATCAAGGGGTATCGGAGTCAACCGCCGCAGGAGCAGCATCCACCGCGGCCCAGGAGCCGAGGCACAACCACCAGCAGCACCACGACCACCACCACCGAAGCCCCCAACTACCCTCCGTCGTTCCTGAAGAAGTACCGCGAACGGGAGGCGGCGGCCACCACCAGACGACCTCGGAAGCAGCACAAACAGCAGCAGCAGCAGCAGCAGATCCACGGCGGCGATGGAGGGGGTGGTGCCAGTGAGGAAGACTCGATCACCACCAGCCAGCCGTCCTCCTCGATGAGCAGCCTGCGGGCCCGTCTCCAGGAGCAGCAGCGTCGCACCAAGCACCAGCACCAGCACCAGCACAAGCAGCGGCTGGAGGACGAGGAGTACGAGGCGGCCCTGGTGGAGGCCATGCACGGGGACAAGTGGCCGGCGGAGGTGCACCACAGCGGCTACCAGCTGAGCAGCCCCATCGGCCCGAGTGCAGTGGCCTTCGAGCAGGCGGTGCCACAACCAGGAGCAGCCAAGTATCCCCATCCCAAGGAGCACAAGCGGCCGCCGCGGGCCAACATCCGGGAGCGGGGATCTGTGAAGTTTGGCGACAAGCCCAGCTACGAGGACGAGGAGGCGGCCTGATGATACGACAGGAGGGGCGGGGGGACACGATATTACCCAACCAAAGAGCCAAAGCTGCAGTTAAGCCAGGAGCGGCGGGGGGGAGCTAAGTTAGGCTTAAAAAAGTTAACCAACAATTAAGTTTAATTGCCTAATCTAACGACTAAGTAAAAGCGAATTAGAAGAAGAAAAATGTAACAATTTAACAAACAATTTCCCCATTTTTGTGTATTTATGGAATGGGTATCGGGTATCGGGTATCGCCACTGCCACTGGCACCGCCTCAAAGTCAATGCACTGCTTGCACGCAACACCCAACACTGCCGTGCAACGGACATAACTTTGGCAAATCTTTTCCCTTTTAATTAACGCCACTTTTGCGTTTTTTCATTGCCTTTTTCCCCAAGTGGAAAGCATGCGTGTGAAAGCATATCCGAAGCCATAGATCTGCTAGATCTCACAGTTTATTAGAGCTTTCAGGGCTAAAAAAAAAGGGGTATAAATATTTCAAAAATGTTTAGAATTTAGCTATGAAACTTTGGGTATTAATAGAAATTACTATTATCTAAGGGTCTAGCAAATTATAGCAAGATGGGACTATTATCGTAGAAACCAGAGTCTTTTTTACAAGCGAAATGTTCTTTATTTACAAATCTGTCCAAAGATTCTTTAGGGTATTTTAGAAATATATTGGAATTTAGTGAAGGAGAATGAAAAAGGCGAAGTATGTGATATTTGTCTTTCTTTAAACCATAATATAGGGTATCCCATCATCCCTTGTTTCCCATAGAGAGAGAGCATAGACTAAAGAGTGGTGTACTTTTGTGGCTATCGCATTCCTCTTAACGGCTTGCATTTGACAACTAATTTAAAAAGTTTACTTGGCCAGCCTTGAGGCTGACCCCGCGGGGTGAAATCGAGTACGTTGACTACAAAGTAGGTTAAACCTGCTATAAATTCCAGCAGCAGGCCGAACAAAAGCCATAAGACACACACACACACACACACACACACACACACACACACACAGACACACAGCCACAGCCACAGTAAGCTTTCCCTTGAGTGGAGAAGAGAGGGAGAGGGAGCGAGAGAGAGAGAGAGAGAGTCGGGAAGGAACAAACAAAGAAAAGCGCATTTCCACTTTGAGTGCGGTTTTTAATCAACTAAAGCAGCGGCGGCGGCAGGCAACAACAAAACTGAAACTGAATTAAACAAAAAACAAGAGCAAAGAGAAAAAAACAAGAACTCGGTGAAAAAAGTCCAGAGAGAATCAGAGAAAGGAAAAAACACAGTGGGACGGCAGGATAGGATAGGATAGGAGGGGGGAAGAGCATAGACAGTGCGCCGTAAACTTTAAACGAAACGACATGTCGGCTTAACGGGGAAAAACGCCCGGCAACGGGGGGGGCCAGAGGTGTGTCGGAGAGAGATAGCCTACCGATTGCAATTGCAGATAATACACGAAAGATAACAGAACATTTTGCACTGGGCATAGGGCCAGCGAAACGAAACGAAATAAAATGAAATGAATTAACGAAAGGGAGACAGCGAGAGCGAAAGGAATGCAATTTACGGTTGGGTTTTGTATCAGGTAGGTATTTGCAATTAGCTTTAGATGAAAGCTTACTCGAGAGTCGCTGAAGGCGAGAGTGAGCGAGAGCGAGAGGCAGCGGAACGTCGAACAGCGGGCTCGATCTTGCATGAATGTTCGCGTCGCTCGGGTTCGAAGCGAACAAGCGGCAACTTCGTTTACCTACGTTTGATCGGGCTTTTTGGTGCTCGTTTGCAATCGCTTTCGCTCGCATAGAAACGAACTTCACGAAGCGCCATGCTTCTATTTATTTCCATATGTAAAGTCTTTGCATTTGTTCTCTCAGCTAAAGCTTCTTTCATAAGCTTTCATTAAATCCTGTTTTTAGAAACTTGCAATACATTTGAAAGACTTTTAGGAAAGGATTAGGTGGAAAATCTTTGTGAAATTTAAATTTTCCTATCAAGATTAAGTCGATAACAAAAACTCTGCACACCAGCCAAAAGTTATCCAGTTTGGGGAGCTTCGCTTCCTATTTTTCAAGGACATTATTGGGGACATGGCCGGGCCTGGAGTTGGCTTTTATTTTTCCATCTCCCTCACTTCACTTTTTGGTTTTTCCGGGTGGGTGGGAGGCCGATGTCGACCTGTACCTGTCCAAGTGCCCAAGCGGCAGGAAACGCCCTCTCACCTGCACCCACCCACTTTATCCATTCGGCCGCTGTGCCACGTCGCACCAGCGTCGAGTGCACCAAATACAAATTAGAATTTAAATGAACAATGCAACCAGAACGGAAGTTTCCATGGCTCGGAGTGGATTTTTGTGGGTGGAGGTGCAGGTGCAGGCGTGAATGTGGATGTGGATGTGTGGGTGGTGTGCAGGTGACATTACAGGTTGCACGTAGAGCGGAGAGCAACAACAACTGCTGGCTGGCAATGGCCATAATGTCATGCAGTTTTCGCGCACTTTTTGCCACTGCTTTCCATCCACTCCCCGTCTTCTCCATCTCTCCAGATCTCTTGAAGAGGAAAACTTTTTGGAGATTTCTGCAACGAACTTGTCGTCAAACTGGGTCGCCTTCAACTCAACGACGAAATGTCAAAGGGATAAACGGAATTTGCACTGGAATGCACACATACATATGTACATGCAAATATTGAGAGTCCATCCAATACGTTCCATTCAGAGAATGCGGAGAGGGACCGCTAACTGAGTGACCAGAGGCCGTATGGCAACGCTGAAAAGGTACAGTTTAACCCAATTTAAGAGGGAATCAATCCTACTGCAATCCGTTTTCGTTCCCCACCTATGATAGCCCATACAAATGTGGGGTTTTTCGTGAAACAAGCCACCACATCGATTGCGCCAGACGTCGCGACGATGGATGGCATTGGTTCGTACATTTATTGGGATTCTTTTGGCCAAGAGAATCCTTTAAATCGTGTAAACTGTTGGCGTCAATTAAGTATTGGAAAAAGCTTTTATATTGTGCCACGATTCAGCCAACTCATTTATTCATTCACACATTCGTTCAATTATTCATTCATTAATTCGCCTGGCACCTACTGTCGGAATCTGCTGCTGTCAAAGCGCAATTTATTAAAGCGAATTTCTTTTAATTAAAAGACAAGAAAGAGCCGCTTACAGTGGGGCCGAAGCTCTTAATGCTCTTACAGAGTGGCGGCAGAGTAAAAGAGGCAAAAAGGAACAAACCTCTGCCTGCTAAAGCGAGTCCAACCGCTGCCCCGAACTCCAGGCAAAGAGAGTGAGAGAGAGAGTGATACCAACATGCATGATCACATTCAGAAACTAAGGAAAAGATGCAGGGAGAAGCTGCTCGGCCCAGGGAGGCCGAATATATACATACATATGTAGATTCCCCAGCGAATGTTCAACTAATCGGTGGACAGGGGACGGGGAGAGAGTGTGAAGGAGAGCCTGGAGCGACTAGGCCTGGATGTGACGATGTGCCGCTGCTCATATTCTGGGACCTGGAAATTTGAGGGGGAGGCCACCTCCCTCCCAACGCCTCACCTTACGTAAATATATATTGCGATGTTAGTAGCAGGAAGCTATGAAACTCGGCGCTCAGAGGCAACGTGTTCGTTCCAACCGCACTGTACGAACATAAACCATCACGAATGTATGTATGAATAATGTGTGTGTGTTCGTTTCGAACCTGCGCTAGCCGATCATTCCATGTAAATGTTAACAGAAAGCTGTATGCTATAACTCTCTGTCTCTCTCTGCCACTTGCACTCTGGCATGTAAAGCTTTTCCAGCAGCACAGCATACAGGAGGGCACCACACAATATTTAAGCTCTCTTCCTCCATTCTCTTCCTCCAAAGACGAGTATTAGCTAAATGTGCGCCGATCCGTTCACAGATATCTCTTCTCTCTTCTCTTGCACTCTTCTCACTCGTCGTGCGGCGGCTTGAGTGCTAAAATCATAGTACCCCCCGCACAAGCGAAAAGGGTATAGGTGGCAGGTGAGAAATGGGGGGGGGGGATGGAAGGTGGGTGTTTGGGCTGTGTCAGAATTCATGTCCGAATTGTATTAATTATGGATATTGACAATTGCGTTGAAGCCAATTCGGCTGGGCCTTTGAACCATTGTTCCTTCTGCAACTTTTATACCCGATCATTGAACTCGCAATCAACAAACGGGGACGGATTCGAGGGAGGTTTCATTTGGTATGGAAAACATTTTGTTTGCTTAATAAAACTCGCACACACCCACACACACACCGAAACCCGCTAACGGATGGGGAAACACCACGAGACCAGACGAGACCAGACGAGACCAGGCGAGACGATAGCTCTGGCTCTGGCTCTGGCCCACGTTTAGCGTCAGGTTTGCTCCAAGTGCGAATTGTTCCCGCCTCGCTAAAAAATTAAATATTCAAATATGGCGGGTGGTAAGAGGGCGAATTGAGTGGCGAGCAGGAGCAGAGCTTCCAGGAGGAGTCGTTTAGTTTCTGGGTGGCACAGGACCCGCCAGCCAAAGCTCTCGAACACAAACGCAGACACACCTACACGCATCACCCGTTCATATTCATATGGTACAGGCGACAAAAGGTGTAGCCTTCGTTGTGCTTTCGAGTCCATAATGGGAGACTATTAGATCTTAAAAATAAGTGGAATTTAGATAAAATATCTGTCTGGGGATATCTTTTCCACAAACGAATGATTAAATATCACCTATAACCCAGCTTCCTGCTAGATCTCAAGTTTTTATTAAATAAATACCTTGAATATTTGTTAGATTTATCCCGATTAAAAGAGCTAACATCTAGCGCCTGAACAGCCACAATTCCATCACTTTTAGATCCCAATTGTCATCTCCACTAAAAAGTTTTCTCTGCTACTTTTTCTTCTTTTACAGGAAATTCATCTCAGAAATAAACCCACATGAAAATGACCCTTCGATCATATTTGATGTGGTCTTAAAAGCCAAGAATAATCACCGTAGATCAGCGTGGTTCAATTTCGACACCTTTGTCGCCTGGCCATCATTTGCTTGACGCTTCTGTTTTATGCAGAGCTCTGCTCTCTGGCAGAAACTAGCGCAGTCGAAGGCCCAGCGGGCGAGTGCCAACAGAATGGAGTCTGGGATTCCAGGGTTCTAGGGAGGTGTTTTCGAGTGAACTTTATGAGGGGATTCTCTGTGTGTGTGTGTGTGTGTGTGTTCCGACTGTTGAAGTGTAATCAGCGGCTCGGCGGCAATTACTGCAGACATATGTGTGAATAGAAAGGGGTGTTCTAGTCCTAGTCCTAGTCCCAGTCCTAGTCCTAGTTGGGGTGCAGCCTGAGCCCAGAATGAGGCATAAAAGTTACGCCGTGCAACTCCGAGCACAATTTGCCGTGCGGCGGTGAGCGGATTTAGCACAAACTACTAAATGCAGCCACACAAAACTCAGAGGAGGAACAACCGACGGATGGGATCCACAGCTCACATCGGTGCCTGCCGCCAGTAGGGGATGCCAGGGGACTCAGGTGCAACCGCATTATAATTTTAATGAATATTGCATTTAAGACCACGAATTGGAATTCCCTGGAACTGGAGCACACGAATCGATTGAGTTTATGGCCAGCGATTATTATGATGCGATTGATTGGGGGAATTGCTTCCCAGAAGAGACCAAGGTAGCAGGCGATATATGTATCTGTAAATTTAATAACTTTTTATCGAGTCGAGTTTATTGGGTTCTCGAAAATTCTATAGAAAACTCCTTCGAATCCCTCGAATTGGTGAATTTTTGCTTCGTTAGCGATTTTCCGGCTCATATCGACGGTAGCTAAAAACAAACACAAAACAGAAGCTGGGAATTTTCCAGCGCAACAGCGCAAGGGGAAAAATCATTCAATTTTTTATATTAAATAACTTCATGCATGGCATCCCACTCCCCCCACCGCCCCTGTCGCTACTCGATGGCTCTGTCAATAGCAGCGGCAGCGGCAGCACTGGGTCGGGGTGGGTAGGGTCGGTTAGGGGTCGGTTCAAGTGGGTTAAGGTGGCACGGCTGCAGAGTGGGTTAAAGCGGGGGAAATGGGGAATTTTATTGACGTCCTCGATGCCAGAGACTCCAAATCGCACATTATGCGTTACAGGGTGGGTGGGAGCTGGTCCTGGTCCGGGTCCGGGTCTGGGTCCGGGTCCTGGTCCTCGTCCTCGTCCTCGGTCTGGGCCTGCACTGATCATTAATCTTTGCAAGCTGCCAGCCAAAGTGTTCGACTTTTTCGGACTTCCATTGCACGCGTTTGCCTGTGTATCTGTGTGTCTGTGCATCTCTCTCTCTCTCTATGTGTGTGTGTGGATGAGAGATATGGCGTGTGTGTCCGTGTCGGTGTGTGCATTAAATGGCGGATGAAGTCCATTAGAAAACTATTGAAGCACATTTTTGTCGATGGCAGCCAAGCAGAGCGACGGCCACAGCCAAACTCCACATCCTGTGCGGCAGGATGTGGCAGCTGGGGCAATTGAATGCTATCCTTGATTCCCACTCCCACCCCACTCCCACCCCACATCATCCTTGAGATCTAAAGCGCTGTGAGAGCAAGACTTTTTCAATCATACGCCATAAAAGCGACGAATAAAATCTTAATTTTCTTCTGGAAACCCCTTTGATATTTTTTCCATTGCATTTCCATAGATTTTCCTTTAGAATGCTGGCAGACCCTTTCCATGTATTTTCCACCTAATTATGGCTTCAGTTGGAGTAACTTTTGAGCCTTTGAGTGTTTTTCTTTCTCCTTTTTTTTTTTAAATATAAAATTTCATATTTAATTAGCTGCCAAAAATATTCCCGAACAAAAAAAAGGAGAAGATAAACAGAAATAAAATAAAATATATGTATTTAAATAAAGTAGGAAAAAGGTAGCGTTGAGAGGACCGCAAATAAAAGTTCTTTGAGTGAATATTAGGTCAAATATCAAATACACTCGCAGTACGAAGGAAACGAAACCAAATTAAATTTTATAAAAGGGGGAAAAAAATAGGAGTAGCCAGAACAGAAAAAAAAGAGAGGCATAGCACATTCCCATGGGAATGTTTTAGTTAATTTAATACCCAGTGATCTGTAGAGTCAAAGGGTATATTCTTTAAAATGAAATAAAATAAAATATATACATATATGTAATTAATTAATTAACAAATAAGGAGAGGCATTAATCATCATAATTTTTCCTGACTATTGACTGTTGTATAAATTGCTCCAAAAGTAATAGCAAACAACAATATGTATTATAAAAAATAAATCATTTTTGTTTCTAAAAAAAAAATAGTAATATGGATATAGCTATTTCTTCCTTCTGTCTACTGTTAGGAAAATCAGATCATAATAAAACACTAAATTAATAGAAAAAATTGCTGAAGTTTCTACAATTCTCAAGAAAATGTAGCTCTATTTTTCTTTGAATTTAAAAATAAAGGGTATTAACATTCATTACACAAATCATGCAAATGTCTAACACTAAAAAAAATCAAATTAAAACAGAATAGAATCCTGTATTTTTGCGAAAGAGCGAGAGGCTACACGTGAATACGAAGATGCAGATGCAGACTCGTAAATATTTATACATATGTACATATATATTTTTTTTAAATTTTTTAATTAATTTTTCACCAACTTGTATCTTTTATCTCTTAGTATTGGGTATCTTATAGTCGACAGCATTCTTATTTATCTTTACATACATTTTTGTTGTTCACTTTTGGCCTTTAATTTTAACGCCTGCTTTGTTGGTATTTCGCTTAATTATCCACATGAAAAGTCCTTCAGAAATTCCATAAAAATGAGCAGCGAAAGGGCAGAAGGGCAAAACGTAAAATGGGAATCGCATTAACAGTAAAATAAAAGCAGAAATATGTTAGAAATGCGAGAGAGAGAGTGGTCCTGGTGGTCCGCAAAGTGCCAGAAAAATGAAGCCAACTTTCAAGAGATTCCAGCTTTATTCAGTGACTGAGTGGGGGGTGTGGCGGTGTGGGGGCGGCAAGAGTGAGGACAGGCATTAAAAAAGTGGGAAAGGAGGAGATAGACAGAGAGAGAATTGAAATTGATAGTAAAGCGCATTCCAGTCCGAAAGTTGGTATTTTTTAAGGGCAAAACCCTTGGCGCAAAGTTGAATGGGGGATAGAAAGGACAACTTTCTGAAAATTAACTACATAATGTGTATGTATTTGATCTGGAAGACAAAGCAACAACGAGCGAGGGCGATTTCGTTACACGGCGAAATTCCAATCATGACAGGAGAATTGAGAGCGCAAAGCAAGAACGAGCGACGGCGAATTCGCATAGGAGAGCTGAGCGCACCATTGAGAGCGCAAAGAAAGAGCTAGCGGCGGCGAGTTCGATATCCGGCGAATTGAGAGCGCAAAGGCACAGCAACGAGCGAGGGGAGGGCGAATTCGGACAGGAGTGCTGAGCGCACCATTGAGAGTGCAAAGCAAGAGCTAGCGACGGCGAATTGAGAGCTCAAAAAGCACAGCAACGAACGAGGGGTGGGCGAATGCGGACAGGAGAGCTGAGTGCACCATTGAGAGCGCAAAGCAAGAGCTAGCGACGGCGAATTGAGAGCGCAAAGGCACAGCAACGAACGAGAGTGGGGCGAATCACGAAGCAGATCGGCGTGAGAGGGAAGCCGAGAGTTTCAATCCAGCCTCGGGTCTTGCGAAACCAGAAGATAAACGACGATCAATTTTTGTTTCTAGTGCTGAATTTAATCACTTATTAATAAACAAAAAACCCTACATATGCACATACATATATGCCATCTTGAAAGCGAATAAACAAAAATTATTGTTATGATAGAAGTTCTTTGCATTTGGCAATACGAAAAGTTAAAGAAATCAAAAAATGTAGCTAGAAATCTACACTTGGAGTTAGTTTCAATTGAAAATAAAAGTTTATGAATTGAAACCCTTATCGTTTAAGGATTCTTCACTTCTTTTGAGGTATGTATTGACCCTTAAACAACTTCTTGTTCCCATTAACTGAATACTAAGGGTCAATTAATTGTGGTCCTTCCAGTTGCCACTCGAGGGCCCAAAGGTCCAGTCAAAGAGCTTCAAATGGGGTTCAAATAACCTCTCCCTCCTACCTTCCCTTCTATTGACACGAAGGGTATTTGTTAACGCAATTATTTTCCCTTTTTTCCGATTATTTTTGCTTTTCTTTTCATGCATTTTCCGTTCATTTAAGGAAGGGCAAACAACAGCAAAAAACCGGTTGGAAAATGGCAAGCAAATTTAATTAAATCAAAAATGTATGCCCACGTAAGTGCAAAGTTGTTGGATTTTTTATTCGATTAAACGTGTGGGTTTTTGCTTGAGTTTTTATGCACTTTCAGAGACTATTTAAAAGGATTTTAACAGAATTATATACTCGTACGAAGCAGATCGAACGTCAAATAACATTATACTTCATCATTTAATCGGATAAAAATCGGATCCAATAAAAAACTATACAATCTGCATCTATTGCCTTCAAATCGGATTACTTGTTAATTGAAACATTTCAATGGGCAAAAAGCACTCAAATAATTTCCAAACACTGTCATAAATCGTCCTGCTAGGGTATCTAGGCTTTCGGGTGCCATCTTCTTGGCCTTTCTTTCTCGCTTCTGCCATCTGCCATCTGGTTTTGTGGTTTTTTCCTGACGCTTTGCCACGAGAGGAAGAGAAATGTTTTTTGGCGAGTAGACATAAAAAAAAAAACACAACGCTCTCGCAGAAGTGGATTCAATTAAAAAACGCTTTTCAAATATGCATTACGACTCTGCGAAGCGTCCAAGGGGTTTGCGCAGGGGGGGGGGGGGGGACGCAGACGTGTTGGTTAATTAGCGCCTGGAAGTATGCTGTGGTTTTTTCCTCCTGTGGAATGGCACTTTGCAAGGCATAATAATAATCATATCACAAGGAAAACAACTTGCAGCATCCATGCCCCCATGTTTTATGTGGAAAAGTTTTAGCTACCAAATAAAACCCACTGAAAAACCCCATGAAAATGTTACAGTGGCAGTGGCAGTGTCTGTTTCTGTGGCTTGATGAAGTGTCATGAAATTTAATCAATTTATTTGAAACGTGAGCGGATTCCACTCCAACTCTATTGTTGTGCCGCTCTTTCGCTTTTGTTGGGCAATAAATAACATCAAATGTTGTCTGTCGTCGTCTGTGGGCCGCTAGTCGCCAAAAAATTGTAACATAGGCCAAAAGTGCCAAAGTAAACGGCAAACAATGAAAATGCAACAAAAGCAAAGAACAGCAAAGACAAAACGAGACAACAAAACAAACAAACAAAAGCTAGAACACAAAACAAAGGAAAAGGAATATTGGAAAATAAAGTTCCATTGTTTAGAGAGTTGAGGGAAATAACGGCACACACACACACGTGTTTTTCCTCTCTCCCTTTGGCAGCAAGGAATACGATAGAGCGACAGCAAAAAAAGCAACCAAAACTTAAAGAGCTTTTTCTTAGCTTGGAACTAAAAGAGAGCCACGCGAGTATGTGCTGTGCCTCTTTCGGGTCCGCTCATCACCACGGAGGGCGCTCGGACCATGGCCATGAGAGAGTGAGAGAGATAGAGTGAGAGCAGAACGAAGTTTGCTGTCGTATGAAGCAGTAGAAGAACGAAAAGAGAGCGCGTAGCGGTAGCGTATACAGCTCTCTCCCTCTATCGCTTCAGAAGCAGATATCTCTAAGAGCTGCAGGTAGAGACTCCGTTTCTTCGCAGATTTCTCTTCTATTTGTATAAGACTTTCAAGCAGATCTTTGTTGGCAGAGCATCGAAGAGCATTTACCATGTGTAAGCTTTCTACCAAATTTCTTCGTTCTTCAGTAGAAAAAAAGATTAAATCCATTCCTCCTTTATGCACATTTCTTAAATAAACGATTTCCATAAATACAATATGTGTGTGTTTATTTATTGTAAAACAAATTGAATTTTCTTTCCATTTGCATACGAGTATTGCCTCCTGGTCAATCTCTTCAAATGTTTCACCAAAAGGATATATGGAAGGCTTTTTCAGAGAAGGGGCCGGCATATGTACATCCCTTTTTTTAGCCAAATACTTGGGTAACTCCCTAGCCAAGCACGTACTTTCTCTCTTCCTCTCTTGCTGTTGCTTTTTCCCTTCACACACCCATTTGTCAGGGGTGTAGACCCCCATGGGCCCCCTCCTCCGCCCATTAGAGTCCTTGGCACCTTACCAGACAACGTTTTACGCTGTTATTACTGGCAAAACTCCGCCAAAAAAAAAACACACACACACAGGGCTGTAGAGGGGCAGAAACGTGGGGCAGGGGCAGGGGACAGGCAGTCGTGAGGCAGAAACGTGGGGCAGGGGCAGGGGCAAGGGACAGGCAGTCGTGAGGCAGGGACAAGGGACAGGCAGAAACGTGGGGCCGGGGACAGGCAGAAAACGTACTACCAGCGACAGAGGGGGCAGGGGAGGGGGGGATGTATGGCGTTTCGGTTGAACGTTTATAAATTTATTGTTTTACCCACAACGCGTGTACTCAAGTGCTGCTGCGTGTTTTTGGCAACAAATTTGTTCAACAACCATGCCCCAAAGAGGAGAGAGGGAGAGCGAGGGGGAGAGGGAGAGCAGATTCAACTCGTTGCGGTGACGCATTTTATCATAATTACATTAGCACGCTGCCTGCTCCCCTCCCCCCACAACCACCCCCACACTGCCATAAATTAAAAGCCGAGATACCCGAAAGTAAGAATAAGAAACAGGGCGAAGTGAAGCTCAACCTTCCCTTTTCCTCTATTTCCATAGCCCTAAAAAGTAGGCAAACTTTAAGATGAAACTTTAAACACAGAGAGAGAGAGAGAGAGAGAGAGAGGGAGAGGGAGAGAGGAATTAATGAAAAGAACAAACAAACAAACAAAACATAAATGCACTGCACTAGTGGAACTGTTGTTGCCGCCACTGCCACTGCCACAGCAGCTGTGCCTGTAGTTGTAGTTGTAGTTGTACTTGTTGTGGCTCCAAAAGTGCACACATGGCATATTATTTCAACTGTGTGTGTGTTGCCACTGTGTGGCTGGCATACCCAGTAGTTGCCAGACCATATGCGACTCCCTCCAACGAGTAAACTCTTTGTCAAGTAAATGTTACTTTAACCCACACCACAGACATGCCTTAAAAGAGAACCCTAAAGAGAGAGCAGAAAGGTAAGATATCAAATAAATAAGAGGCCGTCTTTGCTCTCTCCCGATAGTCGCATATTTTGTTGCTTCAGAAGCAGAAGAGAGCCTTTGCCCAAGAGATGATCTTCATTAAAAGAGAGCCGCAAGAGCAAAAGAATTGCATGCTAAACCCAGATGAATTTAGTAATAAGGTGACGTCGTCCGCTCTTGTGAGGACCATCCACGCTCTCTCGCCTCTCAGAGAGAAACGGTTTACGTTCGGTGCATGGCAAACGGATGGTCCTCAAAAGAGAGCAGATGTGGTGACGATGTCACCCTGTTAGTAAATTCAGAGCCTGCCAGAGCATGGAGATCTCTAAAAAAGGAAAGAAACCAACATACAAAGAGGGCGGGTTCATAGACTTTATTAGAAGCAAATATTTCTTCATGATTGCTGCTCAAAACGGAATCCAGAAATAATGGTGCCAGCAGCAGCTGTCTCCCACACAAAGTTCTAGGAAAGAGAGCACAGTATAGGCGATAAGGAAAGAGGGAGCAAAGTGGCACAAAATTGCAACTCCATTCCACGGATAATCTCCTGGGCAGCCTTAAGCTCAAAAATTGTAAATTATTATTATTATTTTATTAAATAAGGCTAATAACTAGTTAAAACTAAGCTGTAAGGGATGAGTATTTACAGTATGCTCGGTTATATTTTGTGAAGGAGATTTGCGGTTTCTAGGAATTTGAGGATAGTTTTGGAATTTGCGTTGGTGGGATTTGAGATAAGTTGGATGGGGTCGTTGTTATTGAATGATAGGGACCTTTGTGGGGAGAGTAAGAGGCAGGTGTATGGCATGTTGCGCCACAAAGGACATGTCTTGGAAAATGTTTTGTAAATTTAGAAACATTTTAAATTAATGGGTATGCCCGTACTCTATTGAAGTACATTTACTTCCACCATAATTTTTCGCACATTTTTTTTTTTAATTTTATTTTTATTTTTTTTTAGTGTTTGTTGCACAAAAATTCATTTTGCGCCATATGCGCATTTAGCACGGACACGAACCACAAACCGAGAGGAAAGCCAGGCCATGTGAAAAGGACCAACACACACACACACACACACACATAGAGAAGGAGAGGAAAAGCATAATTAAAAAAAAAAGAAAGAAATTTGTGGCAGAGGCAGCGGCTGGGGCAGCGGCTGTGGCAGGTTACAACCAGAGGCCATCGCATATTTAGGCCAAACATTCTCTGCAAATCCTCAGAGCCTTCCGGCTTCTCTCCCGCACACCCCCCTCGCACCGCAGACCCAACCACAAACACCACCCGCCCTCCCCCCCCATCCCGCCACGTCATGACTCATTACAAAATGAAATTAAAATTAAATGTTTTTTATTTTATTATCGTTCTGCCAGGCCAGGCCAGCCCAAACTCGAAAGTGGAATAATAATCATGCATGCTCGTACATGTGGCATGCGGCATGTGGCATGGGGCATGGGGCATGGGGCAGGGGCAGGAATATGGTTTGGCGGTTTCAGTGCTTCGCTCTCCGTCTCTCCTCGGACTGCGGATGGCAGCACTCAATTGAGAGCAATTGAATTATCATTTCGTCCGCAGACGAAAATGTGGCTTACTCTTCATTTGGCATACCCTTCCACAGGGTAGCACAATTCTCTTAACAGAAGTCTCTCCTCGAAATACACGAAGCATCCCTCAGGGTATCCAAGCGTCGTACTGCAGGATATTCTGCATTTCTTCTCCTTTTTTGTGGTGCACAAAAGTTAAGAGCCGAAAGATTATTGTGTGGCGCCACTGCACCCCCCCTCCCCCTCACATTCTGCGGCTGCAAGTGGACTCCAACTCGGACTCGAACCGAGTGGCAATCTTAATTAAGAGTGTTTCTGTGGCAACTAATTTGCAGGAACAAGTCTTTATTTTGACTCCATTTATTTCTGCATAAAAGCCCAAAAATATGCCACAGAAATAGAGTAAACCTCCCTCCCTTTTAACCCCCGGAAGCGCCTCTTAGACACACATCAATCGGACAGATATCAGACTTCCGTTTCGGGGTTTTATGGGGTTTTTGCTATTTATCGGTTGATGATTTTTCGAAGTTCATTCGACGCTGCGTTTGCTGGTACACTGGAAACCATAAAGAATATTTATGGTCATCAACTGGCTTTACGGTCTTTATTGACTTTTATTTGGCAACGAGTCAGTGGCCCTCTTGCCCCACACAAACACACACCCACACGCACACGCACACGCACATCCCGTACAGTTGTACAGTGAAGACTCTCGTGAGGCGACAGGTTCTTAGTGTATAAATTGAATTTATAGTGGAATAAAAACCCGAACATTCGGGGAATTTCAATTAAATATTGCGATTTTAATTACGAAATTAATTTAAATTTAATTTAAAATTTTTTAAATTTAATTTTTTACATTTTAAATGTTTTAAAATTGAAATTAAATTAAATATTTATTAAATAAATTTAATTCAGATATGAAAAATATATATTTATTGCGAGTTTAAATACGAAACTAAATTCATTTAATTTTAATTTAGTTTTTTAAACATTTTAAATGTATTAAAATTGTTTAAATGTATTAAATATTTAATCTAAATATAAAACACTTTAAATAAAATTTTTAGGAAATATATTTAATTCAGATATGAAAAATATATATTTATTGCGAGTTTAAATACGAAATTAAATTCATTTAATTTTAATTTAGTTTTTTAAACATTTTAAATGTATTAAAATTGTTTAAATGTATTAAATATTTAATCTAAATATAAAACGCTTTAAATTAAAATATTTTCAATTAAATTTTTAGGAAATATATTTAATTTAAATAAGAAATATATTTTTTTTAAATATTAAATACATACATATGTACAATCTTTGTGAAAATAAATTAAATATATTCATTTTATTTTGCTTAAAAAAAAAGTATTCAAAATTTTGTTTTGCCTCATATTTAATTTTTTTTTGCCCATAATTAATACATTTTTAATATAGATTTAATGTACATTAAAATAAATATTTTATATTCAATTTATAGGAAATATATTTATTTTAAATATAAAATATATTTATTTTAATCATGAAATATATATAAAGCCCTTACGGGAATACCTCTACCAATATTTCTGTGCTCTTCTTTCTATCTATCTTTAGCCAAGTAAGTGGCTGTCCATCAAAGTGGGCCTTCACTGTACAGTACAGCACAGAGTGGCATACAGGGGCTGACCTAAAATATTTCCCCTTTGCCAGGCACAAATCCCGATTCACTGAAGCCAGAAAATCTGCATAAGGCAATTGAAGAGAATCCAAAGACGAAGGAGAAGGCGAAGAAGGCGATGAGGGAGAAAGGCAAATAAGTATAAAGAGAATAAGAGAATGTGGAAGAAGAAAAAATGCCAACTAATGTCACTTAGTGGATGTCAAAGGAGGTGGCCCGAAGGAGGGTGGGGAAGGAGCCGGCCGGAGCTTCTTGGCGTTTGTGAAATTCGAGAACAATTTAGAAACAGTTTTCAAACAGCTCGCGGGCACTGCCGCCCTCCCCCCTGCCCGCTCCCCAACGAATGCCAAATGAGTTGGACACGAGATTCATTTCCTCTAAGCCCCGCACTGCCCCTCCCCAGCCAGCGACTGCTCTCTATTTGGGGGGGGGGGAGAGACGGATGGAGGCAGCCACCCCTCGCGGCAGATCTGCAATCTGCAGCAATCCCTTTCTTGGCCTGTCCGGCACGTGCCGTCAATAAAGCTGCAAATCGCATAAACGGTCTGAGCCGCTTACACGTCATAAGTGCGAATAGAGAGAGAGAGAGAGAGAGAGGGGGCTTTCAGTGTGTGTGTGGGTGAGCCTAGGCCCTATATAAAGTTACGATGCCTGCCTCCTGCCTCCTGCAAGTATCTATGTATCTTTTGCTCTCTGGCACTCGTCTGTATATATTTACTGCTGCTTGTCTGGTTATTGGCATCTTTAGGCACTGAAATTGTTGCTCCATAATCAATTCAGGGAAAACATTTTGGGGGCAGGGCAGCCACTACGCACCTAAGACTCTTGTCTATTTTCGTTGAATAACAATACAAATTTAACAGTGTAAAACAATACAATTTAAGCCCTTGGAAAGTGCACTTTAAACGAAAGTAAGATACTTATTGAAACGAATGTGAGTGCTACTTGTGGCAACCATAAATCAACGAGAATTCAACATTTTCTTAAATTTATTTTAGCATTTGATTGGATTTTGCAATAGAAACAATGAAATTCCCCCAAGAGCAGGGGGGGGGGTTCACACGGAAACTCCGATTCTGATTTGTACAGAAAATAATTAAGTGAAAAGCTGGGAAAAACCAATGAACCAATGCTGAAACGCACACAGCACTGAAAGCTAATTCTTTTCCCAATTTCCCAGACCCCCCCCCCTCCCTCCCGCAAAGCAGTGGGAATCGAAACGAAACGAAACGCAATGAAAAGCGAACCGCAACAAACTGTTTTTGGAGCCAAAATGGCGAGAGGGGAGAGAGTGGGGGGGGGGGGGGGGGGGGGGGCAAGTTGTTTGGTGTGAGTTTTGGTCTAAAATGCAATTGCAATTTCGCATTTGCACTGAAAACGCATACGATGCCACACTCGAAAATCCAAATGAAACTCAAAGCAAACGAAAAATAAACCAAAAAAAACCAAAAAAAAAAGAACCTGGATAGTGTGGAATCCCTTAGGGCTTTGGGGGAGTGCAGATATAGATATACGTCCTTAGTCCTTGATGGACAACAAAATGAATGTTGATTGAGTTTCTCCCATTTTCCAGCAGGTACACTTTTTTGGTTCTTCTTCCTTCTGGTAATTGGAACCAAAAATATGAACAGAACAGTCCTCTCCAGGCAGGGGAAAAATTGCCTTAATTAAAGGAATCAACTCAGCAAAAAGCAAAAGTCTCCAAGTAGCAAAGTCAATAAAAAATTGCACATAAATTGCACAAATTGCAAGAAGCAAGTGAGTATCTGTGGCAGGATGCAGTCAGGCATAAACTGGGGGAAAAACTCTTAAAATAATGCCACTTCTTTTAGTTATAGAACCCCCTCTACGTCTGGGTGGAGGAGGGGGATATGTAAAGTTAATAAAAGCCAGAGAGAAACGTGAGAAAATCAAGACATTGCCACCTTTGTTGGGGGTGGCAGGCGAGTCCTGGCTGCCTGCACACACAGGAATTGCCGCTAAAAATTCCCTTAGCTCTCTCCATATGCTATTGGCCTCAGAAACGAGGCTATTTAAGGCTGCTCGTAAGCTTCTCGTAACGCATGCATCCGCTCGTCTATGGGAACTTTTAACACAGGAAGTCCTTTTGAGCCTTTGAGTGCCCAACTGCTGCACAGAAGTGCGAATAAGCCGAAGGCTGAACGCTGAAAGCCGACAAAAGATGGTTGAGAGCCGACGTCCAGTCACAGATTAACTCTGACCCCAAAAAACACACAGAAGCCGTGCCTGGCTGGTTAATTGGGAAAAACAACAACTTTTCCATTCCACAAAGGATGTCCTTTCTGTGGGGGAGTGGGGCACTTGGCTTCCTGCACATGTGGGCTCCTCTCGCTTTCAATCGAGTGCGTGTACGAGTAGAAGGTGTAGTGGCAAGCCGTCCCCTGCGTGTGGCATTAACAATCTGAACAACACTTTGACGTACCCCCGAATGTAGTCCTCCGCCTGTGGCTCTGCGACGCTTTGGAGTACAGAACCCGAGCATATCTTAGTCGCTAATGTATATAGAAATATCTTCAAATGTCGCTGCATTCCGAGGCAGTCAACTGCAGGAGCAGGACACTCATTTCCCCGGCGAATGTCTTCACTTTTCAAGTGCTTTTTCCATAAAATATTAATTGCTTGAGTGTTAAATGCCACAGCACTCAGCGTAATGAACGAAGGGAGTATCTATGAAGTGCTGCTGTCGAAGCGGGCGGGCAAAAATCAATTTTAAATTAGAGCAAAATGAGCTCATGTCACCCATAAACACGTGGCCATCGGGTGATTCCCGCACGACACAAAAAGGTCATTCCAGACAGTGGCTCCTCCTCCACCTTTCGAGCGGTGCCTGTGGGGGGCGAGGGAGAGAGAGGAGAGTGTGTTATGGAATCGAGTTACCTGCCAAAAGAAGCCTCAACAAAGCACAGCACACGCCTCCCACCTGTCCCCTTCGTTGAGTGAGGAGAGGGGGGGGGGGGGGGGGGGGGAGGACATGGTAGTCCTTGCCTGCGCTGATATTGTAGTGCTGTGCGGTGCGGTGTGGCACAATCGAGTAAACAACAATAAAGCGAAGACAAACAAAAGAGTAACAAAAGGCCAGGACCACGTCGAGGCCCCTCGCCCCTCCCCGTCGCACAGTGGCACAGAAATATGGAAGGACATGATGATGAACGACGCGTTGCTAGACAATTTTTCAATTTGAATGGCAACTCCCCTCGCCCCCACCCCCCCACAGTCGCCCCCCCATCGGTCCCCAATGGATAGGGCCCAAAGTCATGGGCCCAAAAACGAACAAAAATAGTCATCCTTTTCGGATTGCGAATTGAGTTTTTCGCATTTTCTGTGTGCAGTTTTTCAGTATTCCATTTTCCTGTAGAGGAATTGGCATCGATAGATGCAACCTGCAATTTGCCGCCTGACTACACCAGACGTACTCCCCCCCATCCCCACACCCCCCTCGGTGGAGATACAGAGAGATTAAAGACCAAGCCTACCCCTTGGGGTGCGATTTTTAATTGCAGAGAAATCGAAAACAGTTTGACAGCAGGCAGCCTGGAGCCTGGGATGCCCCTCAATGTCCAGATCGATGGGGGGGAGGTAAAATTGTTGAAGAGAAATTCACTTACCGCTTGCCCTTGAAGGCCAACAGGTACTTCTTGTTGGCCGGAAAATTGTTGGACTGCACTGAGCCGGTGGCGCCGGCCCTCAGGGGGAACTGCTTGTGGAAGAGCGGAATGCTGACATCGAAGCCGTGTCGCACCTGGAGGACGCTCATGCTGGCCTTGGCCAGAATGGCGTGGCCCGCATCGAAGCCGAGCGAATTTTCCGCATAGTCCGGCCAGGTGCCCGAATACAGATTGAAGATGATGTGATTCCGGCCGTTGTTCCAGTGCGGCAGGCGGGCCAACCGGGACGGGACATTGCGCACATAGTCCTCGGAGAGGGAGTCCCTGTCCAGGGTGTCCATGCCGAGCACAAAGAGGCAGGCGGCCGAGGGATCGCTGGTGTGGTAGCGCGACTCCTGTATGGCAGTGAGTATCTTCTGGTAGTTGGCCGACGTGGGCGGGGCAGCGCCCAGCGAATTCAACGGCTCCGGCGGGTAGACGTACACCAGGAACTGTTCGTAGCAGCGGGTAAAGTCGAAGCAGGTCTCCATCCGGCACTCCGATCCTCGACTGCGCCGCGAGTCGTTGTGTCCCAGGGCGCCCAGTGCCCCAGCAGATCCGTTGAGATGGCCCAGTGGCCCCAGAGGATCCGCCTGGTCCAGGAAGCTGGGCAGCTGCTCGTAGGGCGGTTGCACGCCCCCATCCTTGGCCGATTCGTGCTGGGCGCGACGTGGCCGCAGCGGCGACACTTTCAGCCGATAGCCACCGAAGTAGGCGTAGGCCAGGAAGGCGCAGCTGACGAACACGAGAATATAACGCTTTTTGGCCTGCATTCTCCCCCTTTTTATATTTGGTTAACCGCTAGTCACGTTTTTGCTTTAGATTTGATTATTTTTTTGTGAAGGGGAATGGTCTACCGTTGTTTCTCGTGTGCACCAGTGAGTGGGAGAGAGAGAGTGACAGAGAGAGCGTGTGGAGGTGTCTTACGGTTCAAGTGCGGCAACAACAACAATAACAAGTCTCTCTTAGGCCACACGCATTTTTACCGTTTCTACTACTATTTCTCTTTTTTGCTGCTCTTTTGCTTAGTGTTTTTTGTTGCCTGGCTGGCTGCCTGCCGCCCCCTGCTGATAACACTTTTGCCTACAAACAGATCTTGATCATCTCCCCGAACTACATGCGTGTGTATGTTTGTTGTTGTTTCCAATGCAAAGGTTATATTATTATAATCTTTATATGATTATTCATTTCCTGGCGCGGACCAGAAGCCACGGCGTGGGGCAGCAGCAGGGCAGCGGTGGGGTGTAGACGCCGGCGGGCAGCAGCAGTGGGCAGGGGCTGGGACTGTGACTGTGACTGGAGCATGGGACGACGACGGGGGAACGGGGGCGCGACGACGGCGACGGCACTTCTCGCGGTCTCCCAGCGACAACATATCCGCGACATTTACACACACACATTAACACACGCGGACATTTCTATTGCATTTTTTTGCATTATTGCCGGGTATTTATATTTTTTGTTTTATAAACTTAATGTTTATAACACACACACACACAAAACATTTTTTATGCTCGTCTTGTTATCGTGACCAGTGTGCCCACGGATGTTCCGATGAAATATACCGTCTGAAAAATACCAAAATAGCGTCTCATTTTCAAAATATACCGTAAATATACTGACGAATTATTCGAGTTTTATCATATTCCTCGTTTTGGAAATTCTGTCGAATATTACTAGCTAGATAGAACCCTCAGCTCTGACCACATAATTTGGTCCGGTTAATGAATCAATTCTCTATTTTAAATACTCCCTTGTGTGCAAAACAAGGTTTTGAGTATGGAATGCTGCTTACATGTTGCTGGTATTTGAAGACTTGTTGCTTGCCAAATGGAGTATGGGCATTTATATACCCTTTTCGTACATTTTTAATTAAAATATTGTTCTTCAGCCAGCTTTTAATCGTAATTAATAATGTCTTTTACCCAGATTCTCATTCTTTGGACATATTATTGCATTTGATCTGTTTTCTGTATATATCTCGATCCCGATATCTCTACTTGGTCTCTGTAAGAAAGCCATAAACTGCAAAATTTGGTGAAAGTAGCTTTCAAAAAGAGACTGAATAGTTTCTGCAATTATTTTTGCTTTTCAGAACTCTATAATATCCTTTTCCCCCAGGGTATGCAGAATGTTGCCCATGTTTCGGGACATGCTGCTCTGGGGCACATGAGTCTGGCCCATACAAATTGAATTTTCCAGCGGCTGTGCTGTGAATAAAGATCCTCGACAAAGAGAGTCTTAACAAATTTCGCTAGAGTTTGAGCGCCAAATAGAAATAGTTTGAAAGTGAATAAAAAAAATGCAATCCACTGGAATAATAGATGCACGGAAGTTCGATTTGAGGGAGTTAAAATTCAAAAAACCTGCATACCCTATGTTCTCTAATATATCTTTAAAAATGAAACTTTATAGATTGATCACATTGTCGAAATATACCGATATACAGTAAATATACCGTCAGCTCAATTTTGACGTCAAAATATGCCGTAAAGTATATAAATTAACACACACCATACATTTTTATGCTCGATCAAGCCTTCGCACGCGCTTGGTACAATTTAGGGCATTTTATGTGAATGTTATGTTAACATTTAACATTATGTTGTGAAATGAACGCGCGTTAATTTTTGAAATTCAACACATTTTTGGCGCAAACACAACAAAAGAGTGCCATAAACTTCCTTTCGATTATCAAGCGACAAAAGTGATTATCTGCGTGTTTCCACTAGTTCTAAGCAGCTGCAGCTGTTTGATCGCGTTTCGTGCGCGCTGCACTGATAACAATGCACAATAAATGCAGGTGATGCAATGGCCGCGCGAATGTGAATGCGTTTTGATAGCTCGGCTGGTACTGACGGACTTCCTTTGGCCAACTTGGCCAGCCAACTTCATTGGAAATGTCCAAAAACAACGCTTGGACTCTTTTGTGGAAAGCCTTCGCATGCGCATTAAATGCGCGGACGGCCGTCCGCGGGAAAATCTGCCCCACAAATCCAATTGAGATGGCAGTGTTTCGATAAATCGCGACAGCTGATCGCTCGCAGATGTGCGCGCGCAATTCAAATTTGAATTTTCAAATGCATTTATCATTTCTGTTTGTCTGGTGGGAGAGCAAAAAAGGGCCATATTCCATCCCCAAGCGTATAATAGCATAATATGTTCACGAGACGTAATTACCAATATAATAATTGTGGCATTCAACCTGCTGTTGCAGCTTCGTAAAAATAATTGTTATTTGCTTTGAAATTAATTACATTGGCGAATGCTGCCGCTGGGAATTGTGCTTATTCGGTTATTAATTATTGGCCAAAAACTCATTTGAATGCAACGGGCAGGCCTGAAGGTGGCATGCAACATGCCATTTGAAGCAGGCGCGTTATGAAATAATATTTATTAAAATAAATGCAAATAAACTGTTATTTGTTTTGTGTCTTCTCTATATTGTTGTTGTTGTTGTTGTTGGTTCGTTGTGGAAACTGTCGCATCCGCATCCTTGTGTGTCCGTCGCCCGGCCATTGGTTGCGCTCTCTGCGCGCAATTTCCGAGCCACAAACGCGTTTAGGCTGGAATTTCAATTATGCACAGGAATGCCCTGCTGCCTGCCCCTCTGTTGGCCTCCTTCTTTTTACTTCCGGTGTGCTTCCTGCGGCATGGCCGCAATTATGATGCCCCTTCGCAGATAAAACATCCGCCCCAACCACCCTCACAAAAAAGTGAAATATGTCAGGCGGCAGCTGTGACCAAAAAAAGGGGAGTTCCACGTACCCCCTGGCATTCCCAGCCGCCTTTCATGGCTTTATAAGGAGCTCCCAAGGCGCCTCACATGCAAATCAAATCAGCGAAAAGCCAATAAAAGAGCTCTACACGGAGGAAAAGGATGCTAGAAATCTGAAATATAATAAAACTCCCAATGAAATTCATGAAATTTATTAGATTCAGAGCAACTTGTTTGTGCAGTGCAGAGAAGTGAGGGAACACGAAGGAGTATGTCACAGGATAAAGGACTTTAACTGGAGGCACAGGGAGGCACAGGCCTTCCTTTCTCGTCGGCGTAGAATTTAATTTTGAAAGATAAAATGTACAAACGGGATGGAAAGGAGGAGGGTCTTTAGGTATTTATAAAGTTTCAGTAATTTAATTAATAGTGCAAATATTTGTACGCTTTTACTTCATTTGATTAAAGACCTCCACCCATTTAATTCGTCCACACAAATACCATATCCTCTGGTCCTTTCCAGGCTAAAACATGCCAAATGCAGCTCTGGCTGTGGTCCTGGCGCTCTGGCGCCACCGCTTGATGGTCATGCAGTTCGTTTCCGTTTCCGGTGCGCCTCTAATTAATTGGGGCGTCAGTCCAGCCACGCCTCATGGCCCCTGGCTAAAGGCCATCTCCGCCCTGCTACTACCCTGCAGCTCTTGGGATTTCTTTCCCTATTTTTTTATACATAATTTTTTTTTTCTGGTAAATCACGGATTACGGCCCGCCCCACCCACTCATTCAATGTTAATCAATCATGCACACGCCTCATCCATAATTTTGGCCCTGTTTCCGACTTTTAAGGCTTTCAGGCAGCTGGGACTTTCACTTCTTTGGGTGCCTCCCCAACAAATCCCCCTCTCTCTCTCTCTCTAGCTCTATATCTGTCTTGCCTGTCTCTTTCTGATGCGATGAAAACTTTGATGATTTGTTGTTTGTTGGCTGCTAATAAACCAATTTTCGATTCACTTTGACCAAAGGTGCCGTGGCCCCATGTCCACACTTTCCGATGCCACAGGCTTTATTACTTACTCGAATCTCGAATATATGAACTTTGTTTAGGAAGTTTATAAAAAACTGCTCGTACAATCTACACACACACTCCCTCTCCCTCTCTCTAACTCTCTCTCTCCCTCTCTCTGTTTAAGTTCTCCTACTTGCTCCTGGTCTTGCTTCTCTGGCAGTGCAGCTCCTTGGCTTCTAGTGGTTCACCAACACCAACACCAACAACAGCAACAATAAATTCATTAGCTCGGAGACAATGTAGGAGAGGGGGTAGGGTGTAGGGAGTGGTGTAGTGGAAGCTTACGGAATTCCTGTTTGCCATTGCCTCTCTCTTCCACCTAGCATCATCATTTCGTCAAAGCTCTTTTTCGCCTCAAATCGAATGCCCACCCAACATACGAGTATATTCCAGAAAAGGTAAGGCACTCGCACTCTTCGGGGTAGGATATCCGCCGGCTATAGGTATCTTTCGAACTGTTTCTCGCTATGATTCCAGACTACCTTACCTGCCATTTGATATACTTTTCGTACACCCATTCACCCACTCGACTATCTTCCCCCCTCCACTCCACCCCTCATTTGAAGTGCTTGCTAAATTTATGACGTCAGTCTCAGCGGGTAAAGGATGAAGGGTGGGACTTTATTACATATTATTATGTTGTTGCAAGAAGACAGACGAAGCTGGGGGCCCTTTGTCAAGGGGAATTATATTATATTACGGTAGGTATTCCTCCAAGACATTTATTATGCATTTTACTAGGTATTTTAGAAAAAATAAATACTAATAGGATCTAAAATACGATGCTCCAAGAATAGAATCCGCTTTGAATAAGGAGATATTTAAATTGCTTCATTGTTTATTTTGAATATTCCTAGTGCTACAAACTTGTACGCCATAACTAATGCACAAGTCAATAAAAGATTTTAATACGGTATTTAAATAAATTAAATATTTTATTAAGCTATTATTGGTTTTTTTTAAATAATATATTATTGGTATAATATTTTTTTTAGCTCAATTCTATACATTTACAAATATTTTATTGATTTAATTTTAGTTAAAGAAAAAATTCTATCCAAAAAACTCCATCACTTATTTAATAGAAAAATGGATACCTAAATGCCAGTGATAAAAACATCAACTAAATAATTTTGAACCTTCGGAGAAAGATGGAACAGCAAAAATTCACCAGATGACAAATTAAATTAACGAACTTAAATTAGGAGAATTAGTGAAAAGAAGGGAAAATTACGAGAAAGTAGAATATAAAATAAATATAAATAAATTACAGAAGAATAACTAAAATGAAAATAAAAGCAGAATATAAAAAAAAAACAGAAAAAATAATGTATAAAATGTGGAGTAGAATATAAAAATATATTTATATTATTTTTATAGAATCAAAATAAATATATTCAAAAAAAAAGAATATAAAAATATATATATAGAAAATACTGAGAATAAATTAGCAAAAAACACATAAATAATATTTTGTTCACTGATCAATTTTCCACTCAACAAATGTTGATTTAACACACAGTTTAAGGTAAACAAAACCTTTTGGTTGGCAAAGAGGAGCCCTGGACTGCTGTGGACCATTGCCACACAACACTCGTGCCACGAAGTAAACGGATGACAGGGTGAAACCTATTGCCACATATTGTGTGACAATAAATGCTCCCTGTCCCGATTGTCAAATCATGCACACAGAAACACAGAAATCGAAACAGAAGGGATAGATACTCGTGTGTAGCTAATGCTGTCCATCCCCGAGGGTGTCCTTGGCATCGCCTTTGGCAATATAAAGTGGCCATAATATGGTTGAGCTCGTGTCTTTTTACGACTCGAATGTGAACGATTATGGCGGTGTGTGGAGGTGTGTTAACGCATCCTCTCTGTGCTCTCCCCACCCATCGGCCATCTGGCGTCAGAGCCAGAAAAATGCAATATCTATATGTGCCAGAGCCAGAGAAACTTGCACGCAGAACAGCTGCCATATCTTGTCAGATTTCCCTGTCTGAGGTGAACATGACAGGCCCAGCCATGACGACGTCGTCGTCGTCGTCGTCGATGCCTGCAGGACGTGCCAAGGATAACGCCAACCGAAAACCCTATCCGACATTACCACAGTGGCTGTTCCAGGGGGGATGCACTTTAAATAGAGGGGGGAGGAATATTCAGGGGAAGGCGGACTGATGGGAGGAGTAATAGGAGGAGTTGTTGGTCAGTTAACAAATCCAATCAACGCTGCGTATACTTGATATGCAAACACTTCATCCCCCGCCCCCCGAACCAACCCCACACGAAGGAAAACTTTCGCCGTTACGCCATTGCTTTCTCCCCCTCTCTCTGCTGTGTTGCTTCCGCCAAATTAGTTTGGCAAACATCAAACAGAAGCAGAAGCAGACGCCCAATAAAAGCAACAAGCGCCAGCGAACCAACTAACAAAAAAGGAAATATTTATATACTCCACATATGAGGGAGAGGGATGTGAGGGGGAATAATTCAATTCAAGCAGAAGCTGCAATTCTGAAACCTCTTCTGGTAAAAAGTTTCCAAAAACTGTGGCATTTTCTTTCCCTATTCTGGCCGTACAAATCATTGATTGAACCATCAAATACTCGTGTGTTTTTGTCATTGATTTCGAGACATAAATATTGTATGTAGTCGTATGTATTGTGTGTACACTTCTAAAGAACCACTAAAAAAAAAACATACAATTTGAGTTTCAGTGAGCAAAGATTTTCGGCATAATCCTTGAGGCCCAACCAGCTGGAAAATGTGTTATTTTATGCCAAAAGGCAATTTCGTTAGGCAATTTCACACAAACTTTTACTGCACTGGCAGGAAGGAAATTTAAAATATTCCCCATAATCTGAGCAACCTTAAACACACAAAATGATCAAAGGAACCGAGAGTGTCCTTTAACCAGATTAGACTCAGACTCCCGTTTGCACACAGAAAGCCTCCGGGCCTGCAGGCCTCTCAGCTGTAGGTTAAAGATACAATAATACCATGTCTGTCTGGCATTAAATCGACTTAATGGGAAATAATTACATTTTGATGTTTTAATTGAATTGATGGCAGGACTTGGGTGCGACAGAAACGTGTCTGAGTAATCTATTGGCATATTAATGTTCATCAGTATTTCATTAATTAACGTGAAATTATAGTGAAAATGATTCTCCTCCAGCAGCACAGATGTTCAAGAATAATCCGCTTTTCCCCTAGTAACGAATAAGATCTCTTTAAACCAGCATCATAAAGATGGCCAGGCCAGGCCAGGCCAGGCCAGGCCCCCCTACTGAATTGCGCAATTCTCTGTTTATCTTGTGAAATGTCTGCCCCTCGGGATGAGCCTTATCTAAGTGTTGGAGAGCCCCCCGATTTATCTTTAGGGTGTAATTTGTAACTTTGGGGCTGGTCTGTTGCCTTTTGCTGAATTGCATAAAGACATGGCCTGGCATTCGGTTTGAGTTGCTGTCACGCGAAAGACACACAAAAATGACAAAGATCCTGCAGAATTCCCTGCTGCAGCCAAGGACGCGCTACCAGGTGTTGGCCACGATGATCGGTGAGTGGAGGAATCGCATCGATTGTCCCCAATGTCTAATGTCTACTGTGTACAGTGAACATCATAACATTCGGCCATGGCCTGGGCGTGGGCTGGCTCTCGCCGACCCTGTCGAAAATCCAATCGCCGAGCTCCCCGCTGGACTTTGAGGTGAACATCGACGAGGTATCCTGGCTGGGCTCCATGATCGGTCTGGGCAGCTTGTGCGCCAATCTGACCATAGCCCTGCTCCTGGAACGAGCGGGCAGAAAGTTCTGCATTTACCTTCTGGCCGTGCCCTATGCGGTTCGTAGTCCTCTCGATTGTGGGGTTCCCCTAACAGAGATTCGGTCCCTCTTTGCAGTGCCTCTGGATACTCGTTTACTTTGCCTCGAATGTTGGCTTTCTGTATGCCGCGCGATTCCTGTGCGGATTCACTGGAGGCGCGGCATTTGTGGTGTTTCCCATTTACATCAGCGAACTGGCGGATACCAGGTATTTCAGATACCCCCCACTACGGAAGCTATAACTCTCTCTTTGTCTTTCGTCTACAGCATTCGAGGTGCTCTGTGTTCTTTGGTGATGCTGTCCTACAACTTTGGCGTGCTGGCTGGCTTTGTATTGAGCACATATTTGCCTTATCATGTGGTACCCATGCTGGGCATTTGTCTGCCGATTGCTTACTTTTTGGCCAATCTAAAGCTACCCGAAACGGCGCCATATCTCCTGAGGCAGGGCCAGCTGAGTGCTGCCGAGATATCGTTTGATTATTACAAAAATCCAACAGACCGCAAAGCCAAACAGACAACCAAGTGCGATTTTGACGAGCTTCGAACAGCAGTCCTGGCCCAGCAGTGCCAGAACTCGGAGCCTCTGAGTTACAAGGACCTGAGTAAGCAAACAGTTGGTGGGGGGGGCACTTTCGTATATTAAATCTCCCTTGGATTTCCTGCAGTTACCAGACCCGCCCTGAAGGCCTTTGGGGCAGCTGCTGTCCTCTGCCTGGGACTCGAGTGCTGTAACGTGTACAGCTTCATCAACTACATGTCCGATACCTTTGCCTCGTCCGGACTGGCCCTGGACGCCAACACTTCAACGATCATCATTGGGATAGTGCAAATATTCGGCGTCTATACATCGACCCTGATCGTGGACATTGTGGGACGACGACTGCTCATGCTGATCTCAAATCTGGGCGTGGGGCTGGGATGCATTGCCTTCGGCTGCTTCACCTACTGTGCGGAGCAGTACGATCTCACGGCTTTCAATTGGCTGCCATTGGTGCTGATGATCGTCATCATTTATTTGGCAAACATTGGCCTAATCGCCCTCTTCTTCCTCCAGCTGGTGGAACTGTTTCCAGCCAAGGTAATACTTTCAATCCGACTCGATTATGGTTTTTATATAGTTTGTGTCCCTATTCAGATACGCTCGCTGGCCACCTCCATATCGGTGGTGTGGATGAGTATCTTGATCTTTGCCACTTTGAAGCTCTTTCCTCTGATGATGTTCCACTGGGGCATATCGGTCACCATGTGGTTCTCCGGCGCCTGGTCTTTGTTCACATTTATTTATCTACTATTTTTCTTGCCAGAAACTATGGGCAAGTCCATGATTGAAGATTAAGATTTCTACATTTATGCCCCTCTTTACAGCGATTATTATCTGCGAATTATACGATTTGTGATAGCGAAGATTACGTTTAAATCCCCCAAAGTCTGAGCTACCTAAATCGTATAATTTCTCGAATGCAAATAGTACTATCCATGTCTACTAGATTGCAGAAAAGCTTGGCAATCAGCTCAATTTTTATAGCCAGAATGAGGCAAAAGTTTACAGCTCTTTTCAGTTTGAACACCTGACTTTCGCACAGCATTAATGATAGAGCAGCAGTCTTTTCGGGGCACACTTTTAGGATCTATAGACAGGTAGAATCATTACTCAACAACTATTACTCTTTATCATTATTATAGCCAGAATGAGGCAATAAAGGTTCCAATCTCCTGTCATATGGCTGTCTTTTCGGGGCATACTTTTATGATCTATAGACAGGTAGCCTATATAGAAGCTGAGTCTTAAAACATTGTAAATTTGAGCAACCTCACAACTCGTGCACACAAAATCCTAATTATTCTCCACCTATGTATGTGCTCTTGGCAAATAGTTTATGATTTTCGCATTGAATTTAATAATATTCTGCAAATATTTTCCCCAATTCAATTACAGTTTGCAACAACAAAACTGAATTACGAGAGAAAACTTGCACTTGCACTTGCACAGAAAACCGAATCATAAAGTTTTGTGTAAATTTTCACAGGCGAAAATGCTGTTGGCCGTATAAATATTGGTCTTGGCCAAGTTGTCCGTTCGTTTTGGCCAGTCTGCGCTGTCTGTGCTGTCTGTGTCCTGTCCTGTCCTGTCTCTCTGTTGCTGCAACATATTGCATTTTAATGGGAATTTCATTTTCATTGTCAACACTTGTGTGAATTATGAAGGTGTGGCGGGGGGGGGAGTCCCAGCGTCAAGGATAAGTGGGCGAGGATACTCGCTCCCGCCTGGCACACAGTCGTAAATTCTGGCTCAAGATTAAAGCTCCTTGGGATGGTAGAGTGCCGCTGCCATTGGCAGCCACACAGGACATTTGACACTTTTCCGGCTTAATGAGGCACGAAGCTCCCATCTTAGACCCGTATCTGGTCTGACTTGGTCTGACTTGGGCTCCATGGGTTGCTCTCTGGGTGGGTGTCTGGCTGCCTGGCTCTATTGTCTTCTGGCCGCACATTTGCGGACGACGTGTGTCAACGCATTGTGCGGTGTAAATTGCTTGCTTCTATCAACCTTCCACCACCTAGCCCTCCCCTCCCCCACATAGTACTCCTGTCTTCTGTCTCCTTCTGTGCCCTCCGCTCGTCTCCTCCCCCCTGCTCGACGGGGCTAACCAATGCAGCACTTGTAAGCCACTCCCTCCATCGCTGCCATGCCATCGTTGACAAGTTGTGTGCATAAATTGCAACTGCCTCAGACCGTATACAAAACATGTGAAGGATGCGACTGCTGCTGCTGCTGCTTTTTCTCCTACTTCTGTAGGTATGTATGTATGCACCTCCATGGTGGTGCTCCTGACTATGCATGAGACAGACAGGCGTATCCTTGACGCTTTCGGATTTTATTTGCTGGCTTAATAAAGGCATCAGCCACCGGCAGAAGAACCCACCGTCCTGAAGTTGCAATCCCAGCCCCATCCTGCCATCCTGCCATCCTGCCGCCCCTTGTTAGTCTTGTATGCCTGTCTGTGGGTTTTGTGGTGCACTTGCTTCCGGTTTGGCAATGTTGCATGATGCAGCGCTTAAATTGCTGCCACAATTACACATGTCGCCGTGTGTCCATGCCAGTGTCTGTATTTTTGTGACTCCTGCAGGGTCAATGCTGCCTTGACAGCCACACAACCAGCCACAGAACCAGCCCGCACTTCAGCTTTAAAGATGAACCTATTTTCGGTGAAAACCAGCAGATTCTTTGCGAGACATACTAGGAGGAACTCCACTATGGAGGAACTTCAAGCCGCTGACAGCAGGAGCAGGTGAGAGAGAGCCTGGAGAGCCTCTTACTGCAGGGGAATCGTCTAAGAACCTCAAGAAATTGGTTTTGTACGATAAGCACATGGGCGATGATTTCTACCAAGATATGGCCTCGTTTGTGGCGGGGACGCGGTTGGGTAAGGAACAGCATCTGGAGTATAATGGAAGTCCTGGTCTATATCTGGTACCCATGGTTTTATACCAAAGCGGGACGGTATCAGATGCTTCCGACGATCCTCCAAGTCCCAGCAACTGAACGACCTGTACTCCCAGATATAAAAACGTACCAAAAATGTCGAAATAAACTGCTAAAAGGAGAATTTTGTATGTTTTTCCAACTGAGTTACCATCTAACTTAATTAACCCCAGATTTATGCACTGCACCGACCCCACCCCACACCGCACACTGCACACTGCACACCCCCCCTCATAATCCGCTAGTGTGTTCCAAAAAAAAACCCTCCATAATCCTAGTTCTGCCATTGTTTCTGTCTTTTGTTGATAATTACTTTTGATAACTTCGTACTCTCTCGCTCTCTCTCTCTCTTCTCCCTGCAGCGCACCGCACCGCACACCGCATTCTCTCAGTATCGCTTACAGCTGTTTGCCCTGCTGTTGCTCCTTTCGCTCTCATGCATATGAGGGTCTTTAGGGGCCCCTGCCGCCCCCCCTACATACAGCCTTCTGGGGCTGCTGCTAAGTGCTTTGTGAGCCTTGAGGTAGGTCGAGTAAAAAACTGCAAAACCAAAAAAAAACGTGCACAAGCAAAATAAAATTAAATGCTATGAATAATGCAATTAACGTTGACTAAAGTCGGAACGTGAGACCATGAAACATTATCCCGCGTAAAAGAGACGAAAGAACAAGTTTTTTGTTCAGCTCCTGCAAGTGTTTCCCGATTTAAAGTGGATACAAAGTTGGAGCAATTAAGTGGCATTACTTTTTCTACACTTAAACATGTGGCATACATTTTGTCACAGCTCCAGTAATCTATTTATATTAATTTAAACTGGTTTTATATAAAATTTCTTTTACAAAAAATAAAGTGAATCTAAAACTGGCCAAACCTGCCTTGAGATATGTATCTGGAAGCTTCCATTTGTTCCCATTTCTTTATGGGTGCAGGGATTGCATGTATTTTCAGTACATATGTACATACATATATATTTACAAACACATGCGTATGGTTGTCTGTGTAGAAGGAAGTGCTTGGGAAAATATTTGCTACACATATTTTAATGTTTACTCTGTCCCGTTCTCCAGTTCTCTTGCTCTCTTCACCCAGCACCTTGCTCTCCTTACATTCAAGAGATATGTTATTCAGTGGGTATGGTACCAAAAACTATTCAAATTATATTTTAATTCCTAAATTACATAGCGAATTATAGCGTCTGTCTGAGATATTTTGCATCAAAAACTTTCGTTTGCAGTGCTTTACTATTTGCACGAGCTTGTGTGGCCTTACCCACTAATATTAATTTACCTTGGCGCTTTGCGTTCGTTTCTTTGTAGGCAAATGTGTGCGTGTGTGTTGTGTGTCTGTGTTCGTGCATAATTCGAGCCTCTGCTGCTGCTCTTCCTGTCTTTTTTTTCGCACATTTTCTCTTATTGCATTCCTTTCGAGCGCACGCACCCGGCGACGCCGACATCAAGCTTCTTATATTCCTCTTCTAAATGTCAGCAGTCAAATATAAGTATGTATATTATGTATATGTATGCATAAGTATAAGTATACATACGTTTTGCGGGTTACTTTTGCCGAGTTGTCCTTGAAATTTGTGCGTATATACAGTGTCTGCTGCCAAGTGCGAGGACAGCTGTTAAAGCTGGAAATTTATGCGATGGCTTATAAATCGGATTTATTTCCAGATGAAAACAAGTGATTCACTGGCTCCACTGAGGAAATGCTTCAAAACGCGTATTAATATTACTTGGCTTCAAGCAGTGCGCGTAATAATAATTAATGTACATTAATTATATGCTATTCTACATTAGCCGTGGCAGTCCATCATCTCCACTTGAGATGGTAACAAAACAAAACGATCCCCCCTCCATAAATACTTATCCCACTAAATCCGATTAATTGATGAATCTTCAATGGATTATTAAGTCCCATTATGCGTATCGATCGACAATGCCCAAAATGCAAATCGAAAGGTCATTGAATCGCCCATATAGAGAAGAAAACAACAAAAAACAAAGACTAAATAGTGGCCAAAGGCGAACGCGACTCGCCCTCACAGACATCATTTGTATGACTGGGTCATCATCGTCTCCAAACTCCAATAAATAATTAACAAATTTTGATTGAAAATGTCAAATATCCATAGCCATAGCCCTGAGCTAAATCCAAGAGCCGGCCAACCCACAGCAGACAGGCCCGAAAAACAAAATAAAAAGCACATTTGCATAAGAGCGGCCGATAAAAGAGAGCGCCCCAAAGCAATTTGTCAACGTAAACGCCCAAGAGAGTCCCGCTCTCCCACTCCCATTGCGGGTCGGGGTGTTAACATGCAAATGTCCGTCGGAAGAGTGGAAGGCAGGCAGTGGAAGCAGGAGATGGGGTGATGGTGATGGTGATGGTGATAGGAGCGTGCTAATTTGTGAAGAAAGAGGAAGGAAGGAAGGGCGGAGGCAGAGTCCAAATAGAGTCGTAAATATGGCAAATGTTTGAAGCTTCCTGCCCCCTCCTCTCTGTCGCTGCGCTATTGGCCATCATTAAGGCAACAAAGTATAATTATAAAATTATCGGTAAACCAAGCCAACGTCGCACCGATGATGGGGCGTTGCGTGTGTGAGACGAAGACTACATGGCTACATCGAGTTGATGCGGTCTCTCACCTTGAGCTTTTTATATTGATTTCAATTTCAGGCAAAACATAAGCAAAAACCAACAAGAAAGTGGGCTCTCGCATACCCTATACGATGTTTGTATACCCTTTCTACGCATAGTACCAAGTATTTTTAAGGGGATTATTTATGGACAAGTCTTCATTTTATTTAAGTTCTTTATTAAATATTGTGCCAAAAAAAACCCACCCTCTGGCAGGGTATAACAACAACTACAACAAAAAGCCGCTTGTCTTCCATCTCCGAGAGACGCCTGGATATTATCTCAAACGAAATTGGTGCCACTGCAACGTTGCGTTGCGGCGTTGAAATAACACACATAAAAGAAAAATAAGTTTACTAAACTGTTATTACATCTACAATACAATACTACAAAGACTACCCATATGCTCCCTCCAGTGAAAGGGGCAGCGGCAGCGGCAGAGGCAGAGGCAGAGTCGATCGGCAGGTGGGTGAATGGAGGGAAGCTCCGTGGTGGCTCTGGATGGGGAAACGAATCGAAAGTGGAACGAACGGATGTACAACAAATAAACCAAGCACTCGGACAGTGGGCCAGAGTCGGTTGGGCATGCCCAAATCGGTCCGTCCTACTGCTAGAACGTACCTTATGGTCGGATACGTGATAAAATGTCTGTTGAGAGAATTCTCGAGAGTTCACTTTATGCCGAACAGAGTACGCAGAGCCCCTTACAAAATTTTAAAGTCATTTACTTATTTAGTAATTCATTTGGTTAACCTTTTGGCAAGGGTAAAGAAAAAATTAAAATTAAAATACAATCAAGTATAATTTAGGCTTCATAAATTTCAATTTATTGCGTTGAAAAAAGTGAGGAAGAATTAGCATTAATTAAATAAATATATCTGAATATATGTTTAATAAATATTATTCTTAGCAAACGAAATGTATTCATTGAATCTTTTTCTGACTTTTTCTCCATGGTTCCTCGAATGTTTTATCTGTTTTATCTGAGGCTGCTACCAAGATTGCCCAACATCCTGTGCCAGTACGCCCCACTGTAGATCTCCAGATTGGGGCGAAGCCGAAAATTGCAGTGGCACTGGGGGCCAGTCGCAGGCTCCAGTCCCAGTCCCAATCCCAGTCCCAATCCCAATCCCAATCTCTAGGCAGAGTCCCAGCTGTTGGTGAGTGGTTATGGCGTTGCCTTAACCAAAGGGTGCCCCCGCCCCAGACGCAACGTAATGCTCCACTTACTTCCTCGTAAGCGAAAGAAAGAGAAATAAAACACAAACTCAAACAGACCCGACCGAGACACACCATCGAGGCTTTCAATTTGCACAAAACTTCACATAAATTACATAAGTTGACCAAAAAAAAAAGCAAAACAAAAACGAGACTACAGAAAAAAGAGCGCTTGCACGAGAAGGAGATGCAGAAGAAGATGAAACAGAATAGGCAGTAGGGTAAGTGCACCTTTTGGAACTGGCCGAGATCGAAACTGGTTGACCAACTGACCTTGAAGCCGAGATGGGACCCAGCCCGAACCGCAACGCACCGCACCACGCGAGTCTTACGCAATGCACCGATTCCCCATTCAATCTTCTTCAGGGCCCCATCTACACCATGCAAACCGAATTGCAGCTTACAGCCTCGGGCCACTCGAAGAGACCCCCCCTTAAACGATTGCAAAATTCCATTTGAAATTTTGTGAGTTTTCCCCCCCAAAAAAAAACAACCACCACGCTTGGGTCCGATCTGGTAAGGGGAAGATCTCTGGCTTGTCAAATATGTAAACAGCCAGGCCAAAGCCAAAGCCAAAATTGGTGAAGTGGCAGCAGGGGAAAAGGCAACACCGACGCTGACGCAGCTGCCGGTGCTGCTGCTTTTGGGCCGGTTCGGTCTCAAGTGTGATATAAAAGCCCGGCTACCAGCCAGCCAACGATCCATAGTACAAAATCACTTGCAGCGCCAACACACATCCAGTCCAGTGAAGAGTTGTAGTTCATCAACCCAATCGAAATGTTCAAATTCGTGTTGATCGCCAGCCTGCTGGCTACCGTTGTCCTCTCCGCACCCGTGAGTGTTAAAGAAAAGAGAAAACTCCCCTGAACAAAGGAAAACCACATGGAAAATCTCAATTTAGTGACAAACAAACAAGTTTAATCGCGTTGCTGTTGGTGTTTTAGTGGCTATATTAGGTGGGGGTGGGAATGGGTATGGGGTTGGGTGTTCTCAAGATCGGACGCACTTGGGACGCTTGGTGCTGCGATCCATATCGCACTTCTCGAAGCTGCTGCACTTGACATTGCCACAATAGCTGCCCGTAGCTCCAGCTAGGAATTAAACAAAAGTACAATCATATTAGAAACAGTTAAAGGCTAACTTTAGTCACCCACAGCTCCAGATCGATTAGGTAGGAAGGAATCGATAGAAGCATACTAAACTATACTCTGCGAGGTTTGATGGTTTGATCCTCAAATTTAAACTATCCCATTACTTAAGAACGTTCGTGAAGAACCAAATCGCTTTTAGCAAAAACTTTGAAGCTATGGACGCAGATCCTATTAACAGATTCTGCCATATTTCAGGCAAATATCTTCCAAAGGAAGAGATCAGTAGTCAGATTTCATTAGATTTCTGCATGTATGAGGGGTAACACTTACTATTCTTGCTGCCGAAGGGCGACTTGTCTCCACCAGAGTTGCCCAGCTGGTTAGGCTGGACACAGCTTCGTCCGTTGCACAGATTTGGGCAGCACTTGCCACCGATGGCACTGCACTCGCTGTCGTGCAGGCACTTGGGCGTACAGTTCTGGACTTTGGTCGAGGAAGGACAATCTGTTGGCGGCAAGGGTGAGGTGAAATGTTAGGAAAGCTCCAGCGAAAGCTTGCCAGCGAGAAAGCTGTACTGTACTTACCGCTGGCAGCCAGTGTTGCCACCACACAGGCAGCAATCAGGAGCGATAGAAAGCACAGTCGAACTGTAAATTTGAATGTGAATGTTTAATGAAAGCCGCATTCTTTATGGTTCCGCATTTGGCACTCATTCGCTTTCATAACACCTACCCATGATTATAATTGTTGGTATATTTGTTTTGAACAGTTGAACGTCCGCTTGGTTACTATAGTCAACATCGACTGCCGCTCGTCGGGCTTTATATGCCGACACACAGCCGTTTCGATCTGACCGAACAAGTTTTCAGGTTATTTATCGTTAGTTTTTTTTCTGTTTTTTTTCAGTTTTTTTTTAGTATTAAGACTACTTCCCCACCTTGCCTTTGCCACGCCTCGCCTTGACGCGTGATACTAAAACAAAGGAAAGAAAAAATATTCCACCCCAACAACAGCGAAAACTTATCATTTTGACTTTGAATTTACATATAGCTAGGATCGGGATAGCCGATAGCTGTAGACGCTACCCGCAAGCCCGCGAAATGTATAGCGAAACATGGAAGAAGGATGTAGAAGATACATACAAGATACAAGCTATGATAGAAAAGAGCAATACAAATCTATTATTTTATTTGAGTATTAAAATAAATTCTGTGGGGATTTGATGTTGTGGAAGTTCCTTGTAATCCTTACCATTCAACGAAGGTAGTTTCTTCACATAAGTATTCTAGTAGAGCATTTAGCCTACCAACGAGACCCCATATCGAGCAGATAACTGGAATACATCGACACATTTTTCAATTACTGCTTCCGTTCATGCATTCAAGCAGAAGACAAATTGAATATGCTTGGGGAAGGAGAACAGAAATAATGTGTCAAAACATCGCAATCAACGTTTCGTTCGCTCTGTTGAGTCATACTCGTTGCAGCTAAGATTAGGTTTACACGATCGTTACAAGTTGTGATAATCATTTGCTAAAATTTGTCAAAAGTTGCCAGCAATTTCTGGTAGTTGCACTGATGCGCAACACATAGCATCCGATTCATGTTGGAATGACAATGGGAACATTCTTTGTCCATAGCACCAATCAGCACTTTCGGATGAGCGAAAGTTTTCAATATTTGACAATATATGGGTATCAGAAACAATTTTCATTCAGATTTTTCCATGGCGATAATCTTCCTGGCTTGCATAAACCTTGTAGATCGCAAGATCATGTAAAATTATTATATAACCGTATCTGACAGATGTCTATACGCTCAATAGTTAGCAAGGTTCATTGGGTCATTAGTCAGTATAGAAAATCCCCACATGATGTCATATGTGCAATGGAAGGGGAAATCCAGAGGTCTGACAGACCGAACAGAAATGATGCGGTATTCACCTTGAAATCAGATTCATATTTTATTTAAATCACAAGAATATTTAATTGGAAAAAAGGGGCTTGAGTCTCACTTCGATCAGGTTGATTAATGAAAATTATTTCTCTCCGATTTCAGATCGATCAGGATGAGGAGGACAGATTAGAGTTGGAGCGCCAGCAGAACGAAAATGCACAGTACTCCTTCAGCTCCAACATCGACGATCAAATCAACGACAACCAGAATACAAGGACAGAGGAGCGCGATGGGGGCACCGTCAGAGGCTCGTACAGCTACACGGATGGATTCGTGAAGCGCACCGTTCACTATATCGCCGATAAGGACGGCTACAGGGTGCTCAAGGACGAGATGCAGGATATTGGTGATGGACCCCAATTCAATCCCGATGGCCAGGCCGACGTTGAGGGCTCCCTCATCGGCAAGTACTCGATCAAGCTGGACAAGAGCGACGAGGACAAGCACTACAAGGACATCAGGGCTTAAACCTATACCGCACCCTGTGCTTAGTTAGAGAATTTCTAACATTTAGAAATGGACTGAATACTTCGTAAAGTAAAGTTACAACCATCCGAACGAAACAAAGTTGTATTTTTTTCTCCTTAATAAAAACAAAAACAAAAGGAATTATAAAATTATAAAAAACCAAAGCTATTCTGTCATTAATGGATCTATATACATATGCATCAAAAAGGGCCTTATAGGCATTGAAAATTAGATTACTGAAGCCCGTCAAAATTTGGGCATCAACAAAAATTGTTCCATAATTGAATCTAAGTAACGAATAAAATAACCAAGAGAATGTGGGCCAGTCTGTAAATACTCTGCAGATAGATCGTTTCCTTCTGCGACAGAAGAATATCACCCTATGAACAGTGAGCTCTGAGGCGTTATCCCCTTAGAAATTTCTACTTATTCACATCACTTTCTTTTTTTTCTCAAATTTATTTGTAATTATGTTTATGTATTGGTTAATTTTGCAGTGAGGTGCATCTAGGAGCAGAATGTTCTGTTGTTCTTGTTCTTTGCTTAGGTATTGTTTTGAATTTTGTTTAACCTCATCATAATCGTAACTTTGTTGCTTCTGATTTTTACTTGCTATTATCTATGTGGTTTTCGTTCTCTCTTTTGCAGTTTTGTTTCCTTCTTTCGTTCTTTCGTTTATCATTTGCATTGCCTTTGTATTGTTTTTTTATCAACAGTTTTTCTTAATGTATAGGGGGCCTTCTTTTGAAATTATTTTCGTGAATTAGAATTACGTTTATGCGCTATATGCTAAAGAAATGGTGTGGATATGGAGAGTCGTTTCTAGGCTCGGGTGAGTGTGGGTGCGGGTGATTTGTCTGGTGGAGAATACTAAACTTAGGCTAAAATTACAGTATAAGAACTTAAGAACTAGGCGCTGGGCCCAGGCGATATACACTCCAATTAGTTTATAAATTACACAGTAAAGTATGTGTATATATATATATATATATATATCTCATATACATCAATATGAAGTTCTTATATTCATAGAACAAACCAAACGAACTTCGCACATGCGCGAATAAATTATAAAAATATAGTCTTCATAGGGGGTGCCAGACAGATGCCAAACTATGATTTCTATCCATATGGTACAATTAATTTAAAAATAAATATATACATTACATATAATCTAATCTGTTTTTTATGCTTTACGTTTGCCTTTTGTTTTTTCGTTTTCGTTTTCTTTTCCATCTTGTTTTTCTTTTTCTTTTTGTATGTTTTCTTGTAATTACACTGAGAGTTTATAGATTGTTTGTTTTTTGCTTTTTATTTTTTAGTGTGCTTGAGATATCCTTAAACAATCACAAAAACAACGAGTATCTTTAGGGATATGCAACAAGCACAAAATACACAACACTCGTTTGTTTGCCCTTTAAGCGTTCTTCCACCTCCTTCTCCTCCTCTTCGTACTCTTTTTGGCTTTATACAAAAAGTTGTAAGAACTGCAAGGTTACTTAGTTTACATGGGTCTTTGATCGGTCTAAAATATACACACATATGTGTATATATTTATGATATATATCTATCTGTTGCCTTGGCTTTGTGTGTGTGCCCTGGGCTGGGACTGGGCCTGTGGCTGTGCCTGTGCCTGTGAACAGGACTGGTGTTGCTGCTGGTTCTGCTGTGCGTAAGCCTCTGCACTTGCGCTATAGTGTGTCTGTCTATTGGGATACATACTCATATGTATATAGCCATTGCATTCTAGTCTACATGTCTATGGGGGGGTGGGGGGTCTCTATATTACTATAATACGTTGTTCACATGGGCGATCGGCAGGGGGTCCGGCACTCATCTGATTCCACAGGACACACACAGCTTGGCCGCACCGATGCAGTCGTCGTGACAGAAGGCTCCGCACTGCTGGCAAATAACCATTGCGTTCAGCGAGCAGGCGCAGTTGTTGGCCGGTGCTGTTGCAGCCTCGCTGCCCGGCGGTGTGTTCTCCCCACTTTGACGCAGCTGCAGCAGAGGATGCACGGCCTGTTGTTGCGGCTGTTGCAGTGGTGGCTGCTGTTGCTGAATGACTGTTGGCGTGGCCCCGGCTGGTGCTGCGGCTGTGGTCACTATGTAGTTGTTGCCGGCGGCTGCTTCCATGAGAGCGGCGGTGGCGGCTGTTGAATTGTTATTGCTGCCATCGATGTAGGTGATGTTGGTGGATCCTGCCAAGAAAAGGAATTCGATACATGAAACACTGAAGCAAAGGGATTCTCATGTGGATTACATACTTACTAACAAATTATAAGTTCTATAAAAATATAAACAAGTTTGAGAGGCAGTTCAAAGCTGAATGAGCCCCTGATGAGACATGCAAGTAATCTATCTATCCATACAATCAAAAATCAGAACCAAAGACAGAACCAACCTGTGGCTGGGTCCTAGGGTACGAGTAACTCTAACAAATCTACGCAACAAACTAATGACTGCGTGCCAATTAATCATGGTTTCATGGATTGAATCCACTCAAGATTGAAGGATGATGGATGAAGGTGATTTGAAAGACGTACCTCGCTAACCACTAATAATACACCAATTTACCTGCAGCGATATTGCGCCGCACAATATTCGCGGCGGCGCCCACATTGCCAACATTTCCCATCTGCTGATGATGCTGTTGCTGTTGCTGCTGATGCTGCTGCTGCTGGTGCTGCTGTTGTTGCAGCTCGTGATTGTGATTGTGATTAAGATGGTGATGGTGCAGAACCTCGGTGGCAGTAATTGCCGGCGCCATAACGTTGCCGCTGCCCGCTGTATTATCCACCGATGCGGGACGCCCGCGTCCGCCCATTGGCAGGCCATTCAGGCTGTGCAGCGGATTCTGAACGGTGACAAACTGCCAATGCACAATAATCATTAGATATGTATATCAACAAGAGAACCGCTTCCAAACACTTACCTGATTCTGATGCAGTGGCGGGGCACTGGACGCCCTGGGCGCCTGATTGTCGGCCGCACCCACAGTGGCGCGATGCACCAACACGTACTGGCCACTGCCGTTCTGATGGATCAACTGCTCTGGTGCCGCCGGTGGCTGTGGCTGGGTCTGTGCCACTGGCAATGTCGTCGCCTGCTGTTGCTGTTGCTGCTGGAGTATCTGAAGCTGCTGGGGCGTGGCATTGGCCGCTCCAGGTCCCGGACTAAACACATGACGTATCAGTGCGTTGGGTGATGGCTTCCTCTGGACATATTTCTTACGCGGAAAGCCGCTCATGCGAGGACCAATGACCTGCAGACGACACAAATTGTTGATTGAAAATGGTCTCAAAAGGAATTTTAAGTGAATGTTCACCTTGTACACTCCAGGACGTCCAACGCCCATCAAATTGGGCGGCAGGCCGGCGGGCAGGGCTCCAGTGGCAGCTGCTCCTCCAACCAGCAGCTCCTCCGGCTTTAGCATATTCTGAATGGGAGCTGCCGCCGCCGGTGCGGCGACCACATTCGCGGAAACCGCCGTCATGTTCGACAAGGGTGTGGCAGCCACAGTTGACACATTCAGCGGGCTGCTCACAGGTGTTGCCGTTGTGGTCACTACCGTTGGCTGCTGATGCTGGTTGAGTATGGCCGCGGGGGGACGCAGCTGTGCTTTAAGATTCTCGCGATTTGGGCTATTCTGGATGACGGCCTGGCAGATTTGATAGCTTCGCTCGAGATTAACAGCCCCTGGGGGCAGCCTATTGCTGGTGGCCTTGCGTCCCTTGCCCGTCGGCATCTTCGGTTGCAATCGCTGCTGGGCAATGGTCGTCGGCACCCCCGAGGGAGGCAGCGTTTTCATCGTTAGAACGCTTGGCAATGTCGGCAACTGCTGCATATTGCTATTGTGATTGGACAGCTGCTGCTGGGGATGCTGAAGGGCCTGCGACTGCTGTTGAGGCACTGCTACTGATGTTGCTACTGAGGGCGGTGGCGGCTGGGGCTGGGGCTGTGGCGCGGCTGTTACGGCAACAACATTAGCATAGGCGGACGGAATTGTTGTGGTGTTTGCTGTTGTTGCTGCCGTAATGGGTAACGCACTGGCGGCGGGCCGCGTCATGGAAATAATATTCAATGGCTTGGATATAAATTTGGGCTGCGCTGCTGCGGGGACAACAGTCTGCTGCTGCTGCTGCTGCTGGTGTTGCTGTTGCTGCTGCTGTTGGAGCAGATTGTTGTTAGCGGCTTGAGCCATCAGCTGCCGCTGATGGAGCTGTGCCTGTTGCAGGGCAAATTGCTGTAGCTGCTGTTTCTGTTGCACTGCCTGCTGCTGCTGTTGCTCAAGTTGCTGCTGCTGTTGCTGGGCGATCAAGTTGGGCGACAAAAACTGTTGGGTTCCATTGCGTAGCGTTACAGGCAGAGTTTTGGCCAAAGCATTGCTACTCGTCGCCTGCTGTTGCTGCTGTTGTTGCTGTGCGGCCGCTGCTTGCAGTGTGAATTGCTGAAGCAGCTGCTGCTGCTGTTGATGTTGCTGCTGGTGTTGACGTTGCTGCTGCTGTTGCAACAGAAAGTTGCCAATAATCTGACCATTGGAATCAACCAGAATCTGGCGTTGCTGTGGCGCAACCGCTGGAGCATTCTGCTGTGGCTGCATCGGCTGATTGAGGCTCAGATTGTTGCTGCTGTCGTTGCTGTTGCTGCTGTTGGTGATCACGGTGCTGGATACCTCCATTTCGGCAGCTGACATGGGCACGGCTTCGCCCAGAATCTCCTGCGTAATCTGGAAGGACACCAAATGGTATCAGAAGATTCAAGTGGCTCTATAAACTTTGTCGTGTAACTCACCTCGTTCCCGTACTCGGTGTGGGCCTGTGGCAAAAACGAATGCTGTGGCAAATGCACTACATCCTGGATATGCACATGCTGTCGCTGCCGTTGCTGCTGCTGCTGCTCTTGTTGCTGCTGCTGTTCCTCTTGATGCTGCTGCAATTTGTCCACTATTTGCTGCACTGCATCACTGTCCTCGTCGTTCATAGCTTCCAGCATCTGCTGTTCCTGCTGATCATCGTCGATACACTCAACGAGATCGTCGTCCTCCTCCTCCAACTCATCGCTCTCGTTGAGGAACTCCTGACACGCATCATCATCGATGACTTCTTCCTTGACGACCTCCATCAGATTGATAGCCTCATGATTCAGTTGCTGCTCCCTCGCTGCTTGGGAGCTTCTTTGGGGAGTTGCTGCCATCAGCTTAATGTCACCAAAGTTCCAATCGTGCTGGACGTGCTGATACATTTCGCTCGAGTTCAACTCCACAGATGGCTGCTGGTGTTGCTGCTGCTGTTGCAACGTGACCACCGAGGAGAGCATAGCCTGGACATCGGCCAGAGTTGACCCTGCCGCTGAGGACAGCGACAATGGGGCTGTTGATGATACTCCTACGGCTGCTACTGATGTTGTCGACGTTGCTGACGCGTTGGTGGTGGCCGCCGTTACAGTGGCCGGCATGGAGCTGGAATTGCTGCTCGAGCACGATGATGACAGTGAAGCGGATGAGGAGGATGTAAAGCTAGTGGACGTGATCGAGCTGGGTGGAGTCGAGCTGCAAATCGAGCTGGGTATGGCCACTGAACACATGGGCGAGTCATCCAGCTTAATGCAGTGCTGCTCCTCCTCCAGTTTGAGTGCCGAATGCGCCACTGTGCATGCAACGAAAAGAGGAAAGCAATATAGTTTATATTTAGTTTAAGGGCTATGGAGGCATTATGTATTACTGTTGGACGATGACGATGATGTGTAGAAGGTGTGATTGATGTCTGTATGATGGTTGTGGAAATATGCTGAACATGAACGAACACAAGGGAAAAACATTAGTCGGGTGGGTATAACAAGGTGGAGGGGCAAGTCCCCTAAGCGCTGAACAGTAATCAAAAGATGGCTCACCATGATCGATGGTATCTGCAAACACGAAATCATGGCTGGCTCCTGATGCTGCTGCTGCCACTTCCGCTGCTGCTGCCGTTGTGTGATCTACCTCATTAGACGCATCCAATGGCCCTTTGGTAACTAGCTCCACGCTCTCCAAATAGCTTTCAAAGTCATTGACCTCCGCCTCGGGATTGTCTGGCGGTGTGACAGCCGCCGTGGCTACTGCCAGTGCAGCGGCGTTCGCGGCTTCAAGCTCCACCATGTCCTGATGATCAATGGAAATGAACTCTTCATTGCACTCGGATGGCTCGATTTTATCACAGGTACTGTTGATAATTGGCTGCTGCTGTTGTTGTTGTCGCTCCTCATTGATTCTTGTTGCAGTTATCTTCGTTGTGGCATGATCCACCACATCCTTATTGAGGGTGGGCAGGGGCGACGACGGTGCAGTGGCAACGACAGCATTCCCTGACGACGAATAAGGAACAAACGGAGCTTCGATTTTCATCAGTTTGCTCTCCTTGGATGTGCTCGGCAGCACCTCATTGGGATCATCATCGTCATCGTCTAGTATTATTGTTGGTGTCGGCTTGCGACGCGATGGGCTGCTCGACGGACGTTTGAGGATGCGACGCTGTTGCTCTGTCCCTACTAAGCTATTCTGACTGCAACTAGTCTCAGGCGGAGCAGTTGTTGTTCTTCCTGCAGCTGCTGCTGCTGGTACGCTAGTGTTTGCTGCTGCTGCTGCGGCTGCGGCTGCTGTTGTCGTTTCGCACTTTGTGCTCTGAAAGAGTGGAAAGGTCAGAGTACAGTTCAAAGCGCAGAGAGATCTCCGATCCAATCATTGCTTACCAAATCAAATTTCAGTTCAGTCTCATTATCACATGTTGCTTGTTGCTTTTGCTGTTGCTGTTGCGTTGTCGCTGGTGGTTTGGGCTCACTCTTAATGGTTGTCGTCCGATGCTTCTCCTTTTCGATCTCTAGCTTCAGCTTGCCAACTGTGGTGGGCATACCCGATGCATTCCTCGCATTCTTCTCCCCCCAATAGGGCTCAAAGTGCTTCAATTTCCACGGATCAAGCTTGTTCTTCTCGCGCTCCGCCTCCGTCTTAAGCTTCAACTGGTTCTCGGGCGTGAATTCTCCTTCGCTCAATCGCTCGCGCCACTCCAGACAGGCGCGGGCAAAGAATTCATTGTTCAGGCATGACGCAGTTAGTCGAATGGCCTCAGAGGTGGAGCTCCCACTGCCACTGCCACTGCCGCAGGCACCACTACTGCTTGGCTGATCTAGCCCATGCGGCGGCAAGAACTGTGGCTCCACAACGCTGGCCTCACGATCGACACTGGGCAACAGCTGAATGAGATTGTATTGATATAGCGGGGGCAGCAGCGAGAACGTCTGCTTGTTCAGCAACGCCCTCAGATTGGTGGATGCCAATATGGAGTCCGGTGTCTCCAGATCGATTTTTCCGTCCTTCGTTTGCTCAATTTGCGCTGCTGTTGTCAGCTTCTTGTTGCTGCGACGTCGCGGCTTCACGCTGAACCCGGGTATGGAGGCCAGCACCTCGCGCATCGTTGAGGCCTGCGAGGAGGAGGCACCTTTGCTGCCCGGCGACGTGGTGGCTGCATTTGCAGCCTGGGCTGCTGCTTCGGCTGCTGCTGCTGCTTCGGCGGCCGCCGCCGCGGCTGCAGCTGCCTTCGCCTGCTGTTGCTGCTGGATGCGCCGACTGCTGAACATGCGTGCGGGGGGAGCTGAATTGGAGGCAGTATGTGGGACCAGCGATGTCAGTCCTGGCATTGCCGCTGGCAGAGGATCTTCGCTTGGCGCCATGGACTTTTTCTCAAGTGTTATGGGTTTCACGATTATGCGCGGCAGGTGACGTCTAAGGTGGAAAGGAAAGAAGTCGGCATATGAGCATTTTGTTTTGGCACAACAATCAAATGGGAAACTAACCTGAGACTATGCGAGTGCTTGGTCGTTGGGGACACCACCTCCGTATGCTCCAGCGCCAGCGGATCCTTTTCATCATCGTCCACGAGATTCACATGCGCCGTGGCTTCCATTATTAATGGCGGCACAATAATCGTTTGCTGATGTTGCATCTGCAGTTCTGCTTGTGGAATGAGAAGTTGTTGCTTTTGCTGATGCTGCGACGCTGTCGTCGTGTCCGGCGTAATGGTTTTCATTGCTTATCTGTCTCTCGGTCTCTCTCTCACTGCTCGAAACTATTTACAGCCAAATCTTCACAGAGGGTTTGCTATCTATTCTATGTCCATGTCCCATCAGGCCAGTTTCTTCCGCACATACTGAAAATCAAATTGAGAAAGGGAAAAGTCAGTGTCGGGTATCGGGCTTCGGTCTTCGGTTTCCGTCTATCTGTGCAGCGGCAACAGCTGACAGGCGGCAGGAGGGGCTTTTGCGTTTGCCCTTGATTGGTTTTAAATCAAATCAATTTGCAGCACCGGAAGAGAAATTATCGGAAGGGCAGAAGAGCAGGCTCTGCGGTAGAAAAATGTGGGGCTGTACACTGCCCCCCTCCTCCACCAAGGGTACCGCAAAGGGGAATAGAAATTTTCCATTTCCCCCAACAGCGATGTGGGTGTATGTAAAGTGAATCGGGAGCATTTTACTAACCTGACCAGCAGTATTGTCCATTTTAAGGCAAAGCGAGAGCCTTTCTGTATAATTTTAACGTTGCGCCCTTTGTATATGTACTTCCATCTGTGTGTTTTCGTGTCTATGGGTGTGTGTGTATGTCCGCTGGTTTGTTTAGGTGTGTATGTGTGTATATGGATATATTTAATCAGATTGCGGTTCCACGGTATTTCCTATATACTTCCGATATCTTATTTGGTCTCTTTTTTACATTAATTTTTCCTCTTCCGTTGCCTAAAAACCAACAACAATAAAAACAACAATGTTACTACAACAACAAGAAACGGTTAAGCAGAGTTGTTTTTTTCCTCCCGCACATACACTCGCACACACACGGTCAGGCACACGCATACACTAACGCGCAGTAAGCACGTAGAAAATTACTGCCTTTGGCCACGATTAGAAGAGTACTTTGGGGTTTTTCTATTCTCCCATATATTGCAAGACGGGGATAGTGCCTTCCACCTTTATCTATTGCACATTGTATGGCCACCGCTGCAATAAACGGCCACTGAATTAAATATTGAATGGGGGGAAATGTGAATGCCAAACACACAAACAAAAGCAAAGCAGCTACAAAATGATTCTTTTCTAGCTGACTATGACGGTCTCTTTCTGGTACAAGTGTTCGGCCTGGCGGCCAGCGGCTGTCCTTTTCGTGCACGCTGCTACGCAGAAAACCTTTGCGTGCAATTGAATGAAACTAATTTATTTACATCACATAATTGCACACTAAGCACACACTAGATCACTATAGTTATCGCATTTAAGCTTACAGGTTGCGTTTGTGAGCAGTTTTTAAACATATCATACGCAATTTTTAGTTTAAATACGGACCAAAAACAACTATTAGTATTTTAACGCGGAATCAGTATTACCATAATTTTGCTATCGAGTATGTTTTGTAAATACCGAAATATACCGTCTCATTTTACAAATATTCAGTAAATAAGGTAGCCCTATCTACCGTCATGGTAGATTTAAAGAAGGTAGGGTAAAAAAACTCAAGAGCAGACTGATTTTAGGTTGCTAATAATTAGGAGAATTCTTTGACAAAATCCAATAAAAGCAAGTGTTTAAAATAAGCCAGTCAAGTAGAAAATAGATTCATTAATTGGATAAAATTATGTGGGCAGGGCTGAGAGATCTAGATAGATAGTAATATTTCACGGAATATAAAAATCGAGGGATGTAGAACTTGAATTCGTCAGTATATTTTTTAAATGAGACGGTATATTTTGGTATATTTTTGAGGACGAACTAAACTAAAACAGACCAGTGCTGCAAGATTTTGAGAGTCACTATAAGCTAGATTGAAGAATAAAATTAAGCTAGAATAAGCTAAAAATAAATCAATAATTAAAGTAATGACATGATTTTTTCCACTTATTTTTGTCATGGCCGAGTGCTTAGCAAAGTACACAAAAAACCGCAAACAAATCGTAAAAAATACTACAATTACAAAAATCAAAAAACAAATTGTTTTGTACTAAATGATTTTTAGCCAAAATAAGCTAAATGAAATTTTAAATAAGCTAGATCTCATTATTTTTCAAGCTACTTGGTTTTAAAATAAGCCAAATCTAGCTTTAAATAAGCTGAAATGGCAGCACTGAATAAGACATCCCAGCAATTAGTTTAGGAAAATAATGTTTAATTTATTGCTGTGCAGAAGAAAATAAAGCGACGCGATGTTCTCCATGTGCAAGCAAACCCACCCCGCCACGTCGGTGGAGTTCGCCATCTCGTGCCGGTTCTTCAACAACCTCGAGGAGAACCTCGTTGTGGCCGGCGCCAACATGCTGAAGGTGTACCGCATCTCGCCGAATGTGGAGGCGGGGCAGCGCCAGAAGCTCAATCCCAACGAGATGCGCATTGCCCCGAAGATGCGGCTCGAGTGCCTGGCCACATACTTCCTCTACGGCAATGTGATGTCTCTGCAGTGCGTCTCCCTGGCGGGCGCAATGCAGGATGCTCTCCTGGTTAGCTTCAAGGATGCGAAGCTGTCGGTGCTGCAGCACGATCCGGACACATACGCCCTGAAGACACTATCGCTGCACTACTTCGAGGAGGAGGACATCCGGGGTGGCTGGACGGGTCGCTACTTTGTGCCGGTGGTGCGCGTGGACCCGGACGCCCGCTGTGCTGTCATGCTGGTCTACGGCAAACGACTGGTGGTGCTGCCCTTCCGCAAGGACAACAGCCTGGACGAGATCGAGCTGACGGACGTGAAGCCCTTCAAGAAGGCACCCACAGCAATGGTCTCGAGGACGCCCATCATGGCGTCCTACCTGATAACCCTCAAAGAACTGGACGAGAAGATTGACAACGTCCTGGATATACAGTTCCTGCACGGCTACTACGAGCCTACGCTTCTGATCCTCTATGAACCGGTGCGCACCTGCTCGGGCCGCATAAAAGTACGCTCGGACACCTGCGTCTTGGTGGCCATCTCCCTGAACATTCAGCAGCGCGTCCATCCGATTATATGGACAGTGAATAGTCTGCCCTTCGACTGCTTCCAGGTGTGTTCCCCCAACAGCATAATTTGGGCCGAAATTTAATCTCCAGCTCTTTGCTCCAATCCCCCAGGTTTATCCGATTCAGAAGCCCATTGGCGGCTGTCTGGTGATGACTGTGAATGCCGTGATCTACCTCAACCAGAGTGTACCGCCGTATGGGGTCAGCCTGAACAGCTCGGCGGACAACAGCACCAGCTTCCCCCTCAAGCCCCAGGATGGTGTGCGGATAAGCCTGGATTGCGCCAATTTCGCCTTCATTGATGTGGACAAACTGGTTATCTCGCTGCGCACGGGCGAGCTCTATGTGCTGACTCTCTGCGTGGACTCCATGCGGACTGTGAGGAATTTCCACTTTCACAAAGCGGCCGCCAGTGTCCTGACCAGCTGCATTTGCGTCTGCCACTCGGAGTACATTTTCCTGGGTTCTCGGTTGGGCAATTCCCTGTTGCTGCACTTCACCGAAGAGGATCAGAGCACGGTCATCACGCTGGATGTGGATGCGGAACAACAAGCAGAGCAGCAGCAACAGAAGCAGCAGCGGGTGCAGGAGGATCAGGACATCGAGGAGGTTTACGATGTGGACCAAATTGAATTGGCTCCCCCTCAAGCCAAGTCCCGACGGATAGAAGACGAGGAACTGGAGGTGTGTAGGACAGCGATTAAGCGATTTCCCTTGGAATTATCCTCTGACTTGTATTCCTTTAGGTCTATGGCTCGGGGGCCAAGGCTTCGGTTCTCCAGCTGCGCAAATTCATCTTCGAGGTCTGCGACAGCCTCATCAATGTGGCGCCCATCAATTACATGTGCGCCGGCGAGCGCGTGGAGTTCGAGGAGGATGGGACCACGCTGCGACCGCATGCGGAGAACCTGCATGACCTGAAGATCGAGCTGGTGGCCGCCACAGGGCACAGTAAAAACGGTGCCCTCTCCGTCTTTGTGAACTGCATCAATCCGCAGATCATCACCAGCTTCGAGCTGGACGGCTGCCTGGACGTGTGGACGGTGTTCGACGATGCCACAAAGAAGACCTCGCGGCACGATCAGCACGATTTCATGCTGCTCTCGCAGAGCAACTCCACCCTGGTCCTGCAGACCGGGCAGGAGATCAATGAGATTGAGAATACCGGATTCACGGTGAATCAGGCCACCATATTTGTGGGCAATCTCGGCCAGCAGCGGTTCATTGTTCAGGTGAGTAACACAGCCAGCCAGCCTGTCTGCCACTCCTCATGCAAGTCCCCTGTTTCCTCTGCAGGTTACCACACGCCATGTGCGTCTGCTGCAGGGCACTCGCCTCATCCAGAACGTGCCCATCGATGTGGGCTCGCCGGTGGTGCAGGTGGCCATAGCCGATCCCTATGTGTGCCTGCGTATGCTGAACGGCCAGGTGATCACACTGGCACTGCGCGAGACGCGCGGCTCGCCCCGACTGGCTATCAACAAGCACACGATCACCAGCTCGCCCGCCGTCGTGGCCATCGCCGCGTACAAGGATCTGTCGGGCCTGTTCACGGTCAAGTCGGACGATGTGCTCAATCTGACGGGGGGCACGGGCAGCGGCTTTGGCCACAGCTTCGGGGGCTACATGAAGGCGGAACCCAACATGAAGGTGGAGGATGAGGAGGACCTGCTGTACGGCGATGCCGGGAATGCCTTCAAGATCAACAGCATGGCGGTCCTGGCCCAGCAATCGAAGCAGAAGAACTCGGACTGGTGGCGCCGCCTCCTGGTGCAGGCAAAGCCCAGCTACTGGCTGGTGGTATCCCGCAAGAGTGGAACCCTCGAGATCTACTCGATGCCAGATATGAAGCTCGTCTACCACATCAATGATGTGGGCAACGGGGCCATGGTCCTCTCGGATGCCCTGGAGTTCGTTTCGCTCTCATCCAGCACGCAGGAGAACTCCAAGGTGGGCATTGTCCAGTCCTGTATGCCGCAGCACGCCAACTCCCCGCTGCCCCTCGAACTGAGTCTGGTGGGGCTCGGGCTCAATGGAGAGCGGCCCGTGCTGATGGTGCGCACCCGCGTGGAGCTGCTCATTTATCAGGTGTTCAGGTATCCCAAGGGCAACCTGAAGATCCGCTTCCGCAAGCTGGAGCAGCTGAATCTGCTGGATCAGCAGCCCTCGCACATAGAGCTCGAGGAGAACGACGAAGAGGAGGAGCTGGAGTCCTACAACATGCAACCGAAGTACGTCCAAAAGCTGCGGCCCTTCTCCAACGTTGGAGGTTTGGCTGGGATCATGGTCTGTGGCGTGAACCCCTGCTTTGTCTTCCTTACCGCCCGCGGCGAACTCCGCATCCACCGCCTGCAGGGCAACGGCGACGTCCGCAGCTTCGCTGCCTTCAACAACGTGAACATACCCAATGGATTCCTGTACTTTGACACCACCTTCGAGCTGAAGATCTCCGTGCTGCCCAGCTACCTGAGCTACGACTCCGTCTGGCCCGTGCGCAAGGTGCCGCTGCGGTGCACGCCCCGTCAGCTGGTGTACCACCGCGAGAATCGGGTCTACTGCCTGATCACGCAGACGGAGGAGCCGATGACCAAGTACTACCGCTTCAACGGGGAGGACAAGGAGCTGTCCGAGGAGAGCCGCGGCGAGCGGTTCATCTATCCGAATGGCTCGCAGTTCGAGATGGTTCTCATCTCGCCCGAGACCTGGGAGATTGTGCCGGACGCCTCCATTCGCTTCGAGCCGTGGGAGCATGTGACGGCCTTCAAGATCGTGAAGCTGTCGTACGAGGGCACGCGATCGGGTCTCAAGGAGTACCTCTGCATCGGCACCAACTTCAACTACAGCGAGGACATCACCAGCCGCGGCAACATCCACATCTACGACATCATCGAGGTGGTGCCCGAGCCGGGCAAGCCCATGACCAAGTTCAAGCTGAAGGAGGTCTTCAAGAAGGAGCAAAAAGGCCCCGTCTCGGCCATATCGGATGTGCTGGGCTTCCTGGTCACCGGGCTGGGCCAGAAGATTTACATCTGGCAGCTGCGGGACGGCGATCTCATCGGCGTGGCCTTCATCGACACCAACATCTATGTCCACCAGATCATCACCGTCAAGTCGCTGATCTTCATAGCGGACGTGTACAAGTCGATCAGTCTGCTGCGCTTCCAGGAGGAGCACCGCACCCTCTCGCTGGCCTCGCGTGACTTCAATCCCCTCGAGGTGTACGGCATCGAGTTTATGGTGGACAACAGCAATCTGGGCTTCCTGGTGACGGACGCTGAGCGCAACCTGATTGTCTACATGTATCAGCCGGAGGCCAGGGAATCTCTCGGCGGCCAAAAGCTCATCCGCAAGGCAGACTACCATCTGGGGCAGGTGGTGAATACCATGTTCCGGGTGCAATGCCATCAGCGGGGCGTGCACCAGCGACAGCCCTTCCTCTACGAGAACAAACACTTTGTCGTCTATGGCACCTTGGATGGGGGTCTTGGCTACTGTCTGCCGCTTCCGGAGAAGGTCTACCGCCGCTTCCTTATGCTGCAGAACGTCCTGCTCTCGTACCAGGACCACTTGTGCGGCCTCAATCCCAAAGAGTTCCGCACGCTGAAGTCGTTCAAAAAGCAGGGCCTCAACCCCTCGCGTTGCATCATCGATGGCGACCTGATCTGGTCCTATCGCCTGCTTCCCAACTCCGATCGCAATGAGGTGGCCAAGAAGATTGGCACGCGGACCGAGGAGATTCTGTCCGATCTGCTGGAGATCGAACGCTTGTCTGGTGTTTTCTAGATACGATATTTGATAATCATGTCTAAAGTTGTAAAGTTTAGTCCTTAGTCTTATATCTAGTTATGTTACGAGGTTTATCAGTTGTAATTCCAGTTCTCGACCCACATATAAACCACAAAACAAAGTATTTTGTTAAGAATATTGATGGATTTTTTGTTCTATTTACTGCATATGTCTTGGTGCTGGATCGGATATATCCCACAGTTCGCATTTAAATTTAAATTTGAATTTTACGTTCACACGTGACTGGCAATGACACACGATATTTTTAGCATCGATATCTTTTAGAGATTTTATCGTAAAATATCCCAAATAAATCGAAATTCAAAAACGATTAGATTGATGTAAAGGGAGTGAAATACCAGTGTTTTCAATGGTAACACTTCTCCAATGATGATTTGGACCACCTCTCTTCCCTAAAAGCCAAAAGTTCCTTTATTTCTCAGGAATAGTTCCCATTTATCTTTAGCCGTAAAACAACATTCCTTTTCGTTAAATAAAACCGCGATTTCAATTAAGTTTCGACAGTTGGTCGGTCTTGCTGCTGGCGCTTCTTTATAGTTTTCTGTATATGTATAGTATATTATAATATAAAGATATATATGCAAGTATATGTATACTAGATTATTCATTGTATAAACTAACAACATCATCATCATTATCATCATCATCAGTAACCATCGTATCAGTATCAGTTAGACAAAACTAATGTGCAGCGGCGGCGGCACCCGCTACTAATGGGTCCGTCCGCTTGCACTTGTCGTTCGAAGAAAATACAAACTTTTCAATCGAAGATCATCGCGAAATAATGAAAAAAGAACTTATGAGGAAAAACATGTCAAAGAAGGAAGGGATGTGTAGTCTGTGGTGTGTGGTGGGTGGTGCAGCTTGCGCCTCACTGCCCAAGTGGTACTCTGTAGATGGTAGTTCTGCCTTCAGATGCCTCCAAGATGGCAAATTCTTGGCCTGTTTATTATGGTCTATCTTTCGTTGTGGATGCGCTCCCTTGGATCCAGTCCGCGGATTTGTGTGTGTGTTGTGTGGGTTTATGCGGAATACGAACTGATTTATATGTATATATATAAGTATGTGTACGTAGTGGTGGTTCTCGACTCGTCATCTCCCTCTCCCCGTCGTTCGCTGTGGCGGCGCCTCCCTGCGCTAGCCCTCGATCTGGGAGCGCAGACGGGGCCGGGGCAGGTCCCCAAACACAGCCTCTCCATGGACACTCTTGGTCAGCGCCTGAATGCTGGCCGCTATATCGATGTTGTCCAAACCCTGTCGAAAGATTACATATGTGAATGCACTTCCATCTCTTTTGCGACTGAGGGATCTTACCTCCTCGCAGCCCAACGCAAAGTTGTTGTTATTGTTGGCGACTGCTGCCCGCTCCGCAAGCGTCGAGTTGGGCATCTCGATGGGCAGACTCCTGGCAAAGTTCATCAGCTGGGCCTGCGTCGGACGTCCAGCCCGTCCCACGGGTATGGAAACGGAGCTATCCAGATCCAGGGCATCTAAGGAGAGACAAGACACATTTCAGTCACTGACAAATACCGATCCCTGCTGCTTACTCACCCTCCGCCTCATCGGCTGTATCGGCCTCGTCCAGATCATCGACCATCCCGTTCTGCATTGGCTGGATGCTGTGCACCCGCTGGTACATCAGGGTGTGTGGATATCCGGATTGCACGGGTACGGGCACTGGCTGCGGCACCGTATACTCCTCTACATCCTCCAGGTCGAACAGGCAGTCATCAGCATCGTCCTCCCCGTTCGCAGTGACTCCTCGTCCTCCTCCGCCGCCGTGTGTGGCAAGCAGGTGTGGGGCAACTGCCACCGACGACTGCTGCTGCTGTTGCTGCTGTCTGAAAGTGGGACTGTTGCCGACGCTCATCGGCGTGGCTTCTGGCGTGGCGGGCGGCGTATCGAAGTTGGACATCTTCCTCAATCTGACGCTGGCCATCGAGGAGGCGGCACTGGACAATGGCTGCAGCTGGGGCTGCGATGGCTGTGAGGGTTGCTGCTGCTGCTGCTGGTTCAACGCCAGGAAGTTGGGGGGATGGTTGAGGGTGGTGGTGGGCGTGGTGGGGTTGCTAAGCTCCCGGCGGCTGCTTATCGTATTCCGACGCCTGGCACCGGCTGCACTGGGCAGCCAATTGCCGGTCACCTCCAGGGCGGGGGTCATGCCCCTATCGAGAAGCTCTGCCACATGCTCCGGCACCTGCCGGATGTGGTGCATCAACTGGGCGCAGTCCTGGTCCGCCTTCTCCCGGAAGCTCTTCAGCAGCTCGAACTCCGTTCCCGCATACCGCTCGATGCGCTCGTTCGTCTTTTTGATCTCCTCCTGCAGGCGCGCCTGCTTGTTGGCCAGCAGCTGTCGCAGGCGCTGCTGCTTCATGTCCAGCGGATTGCCCGCCAGCGAGCCAATGCTGAGGCTCGATGACGAGGCGGCCATGCCCGTGGCCGGTGGTGGCGGGGAGAGGACACCGCTGATCATGACCAGCAGATCGAACGTCTCCGAATATGACTTGAGGCCGCGTCGCTGGGCAAGCTCCTCGCCGTTGCTCAGCAGCGTGCTGTTGATGAGGTATTGGTTGGGCGTGGCCCCCGCCACGGCTCCAGCTCCGGCTCCGGCTGTGAGGCGCTTGGCGCACAGCACATCCTTGCAATTGATGCAGATACTCAGCTGCCAGCTCTCTCCGCCCGCATCGAGCGTGAGGCCGAAGAGCAGTTCGCGCTGATTGATCACGTTTACGGTGAGGTCTGGAATGGGTCCATAAGCCTGTGCAGAATAGAACAGAACCGAAGGAGAGGAGAGGAACAGAGAAGGGTATTATTATAAGAGATTAGTCATTGATTCAGGTGGAGGTGATAAGGTGATAAGACTCTGGTCGGTCGGTAGCTCGGTCAATGCCTGATAAGAGGCCATAACACTTTCCCCATTCGTTCCCCAATGTTGCAAGCCAAGCCATTATCTGCTGCTTCCGCTCCTTCTACCTCCAAGAACAACTACTCTTTCTCTGCTGTATACTTTTTATTGGATTGGCACACCAGCACCCCCCAGCCACCCCCTCCGCATCCATCCACACAGTAGTTCAAGTGCAAATTTGTCAATTATGTTCCCAGTGGAAGAGAAGTGAAGTCAAGGGCTTATCATCGAACAGAACACACAACAAGCAGTGGAGCAGATGGAACAAGTCAACAGCAAACAATTAGGGGAATGCTTAAATGCTGTCACTACCCTCTGACACCCACCAAGACGAATCCACCCACGGAAAAAAACAAACAAAAAACAGACTACTCGTATTCGATATTGACAGTCATGCTGATGGGCAGAATGATACACTGATATTACAATTGATATCAATAGATATACTCGTAAATGGAACGCAGAGGATGTTTCCAATTTCGTCTTACAAACTATGGAAGAGTGGTTGTCAGCGAAAGCTATCATAGAAGATAACAAAAGTAAAAAAAACAATAAATGGTGACCCCGACAAATGGTGAATCCAGACATTTTCGCCTTAGCCAAATATTCACAGAATCAAATCTATAACCCACCAAATACAGGTTTGTGATCCAAGCAAGATGAAGATAAGTTCTGCATAGATTAAAAGTATTTCAACAAATGGTGACCCCGCCAAGTGTCCTCCATAGACGGCAGAGCAGAATACCAGAAGAACGGAATTTATCCAATGCGTAAATAAAACCCTATCCCGTTCTATCACTGTTGTATACATGAGTTTGTGCCGTAATTCCCGCATATATTTTGATCGTCGCGCACGTGTTTGACAGCTGACAGGAACCGAGCACTCTTTATAGACGTGTTCTGCTAAATTCGACACTTGAATTCCGTGAAACAGAAGAGAGAACCGAACCAGAGCCGGTTGGAGGAGCGTAACAGAATTAAATTGAATTAAGTTATAGAATGCAAACGTCGGCACAAATCAAATGACAATGTTGCCATTCAGGTCCGCCACCGTGGTGGTGTAGGGGGGGTGGAACCAGTGTGTTCTCGTTGCATGCACTCTCCTAGATTGTCATTTCCATCATCATCATCATCATCGTCATTGTCATCAGGTGAAATTGAATGCATAAACAAGCGACAAGTGTTGTCTTTATTTTTATGGAAACATTCTCGCACTGCTATTACTACATTTTGTATTTTTATGAACCAGCGCAATGTTACCCCAGTGGGAGTGGGGGGGGGCGACATTTGAAAAATGACACATTTTACGAACCTAACGATGCCCAGGGCACTCTGCATTTGTCCATCTCCCCCCCCTGTTCGGAATGTTCTTACGGTGTGGTCACACTCACGCCTCTCCCACCACAGGGCAGCGTCCAGTGTCTGCACATCACTTGAATGTTTATTGTTTACCCTCTCTGCCGTAATATCTTATCGTACTGTACAATATTTGTCCAGAAAAAAAAAAACACACACAACAAATGACAATGCAAATGCATTATTGTCAAGTGTTTGGGTGTTTTTCTGTTTTCTGCTGTCAAACGCATAAATATATTTATGGGCCCCTGGGGCTTATTAGCTCAGCGTCGAGTCGCGCTATTTTACGACTGTTTTTGTTGTTGAGTGCGTGTCTCCCGCAATACTGGATACCCTGTACATATGTAGTAGCACTTAGGAGGTATTATGGTATATACCATAGAAAAGCAGATAAGATTGTGGGGTGATTGCAAAAGATGGCCTTCTGATTGATCTCTTAATTACACAAGAGGATATTGTAAGATCCCCAGTGCTTCCAGGGTAAGTGCAATACTCCATCGATTCTACTTCATTCTTTCTGGGCTTTTTTTTCTCTCTACCTCATTTACAGTTTTTATGACTGTTGTTCTTGTTCTTGATTCTGTGTAGCCTCGTCCGGCCCACATTATCTTCCGACGTCGTCAGAGTTGTAAAATGTTGAGCACTCTCCCTCTCCCACTTGCACCTACGTGTCGCCCCCCGTCCATATCGTCTGATATTTGTAGAAGGCGGCTAGGCTAACACATTTTCTAGGGCCTCTTCCGCTCCCGCTCTCCCTCTCCCTCTCTCTGTATTTTGCAATATGCAAAATGTCAATGACTCTTCTTTTAGCAATTGTTCTGCTGCAGCGGCATACACACGTAGGCTCTCTTTTGATACCCAGCTTGAAGAGGGGGTATTACGATTTGGTTCAGATGTTTGCACACAAGAAGAGATTTACAATTACTACACAAACGACGTGAGATATAGAGAATGCGATGACTGGAAAGAGGCAAAGAGTGAGAGAGTGGCAAAAAAAAAGGCACTGGAAAGTCGGCGGGAGATAATTTTTGTACCTTTTTGTTTAGTTTAGGGTATCACACGCTTCGACTCTCGCATTTGGCAGGCCTCTCTCATCTCTTGCCTGCTTAATTAACTGTAAATGCTGCACGAGAGAGAGTCAGCAAGAGGCAGAGAGAGAGAGAGAGAAACAATGATAAAGAGACAACAGACAGACGGCGGCACAGTGGGTTCGAATTGGAATTGGCTGCTAATTGAAATTAAATGAATACACAGTGGCTGCCAATTATGCTGCGGCGCCCCCGAACGTTGCACGAACTAATTAAATACCCATTTACGCCCGACATTGACATATGACTATATATTTAATGGATCCATTTGATTAATTGTAATCACATCAACAAAATAAACACACCGAATCTCAAAATGAAATATTAATAAATAAAACGTAGTCCGAGAGAGAGAGACGGAGACTCTGAGAGGAAGGAACGCGACAAAAAGCACGTAACGACAGCCGCACGCTGCCGGAATATCGGAAATCAATATAAATTGCATGGAATCGCACTCGAAAGCGCGACAACTGAATAATATATGTATGGAGGAGTATGCATATGGCCTGGGGCACTGCCCAGCGAGAATCAGTTTGCAAATTGTCTAAACTGTCGGATTCGCTGTCAAACTGTCAACGAGAGCTGTGCGTGATATTCGACATGGATACCCACACACCTCTATATATTGCTCAGCGATTTTATCAGATAAACTAATGGGCTAGAAACTACTCGTGTGTATGTAGCCCGCATGCCTCATCCTTTAGAATGTGTTCTTGGCATTTAATTCTTTAAATTATGACTCGTACAAACGGCAATATTTTTAAGAGATACCCGTTATACTGGTTTTAAAAATTCTACTTCTAGCCAACGTATTATATCACAACATCAAAACGTTTCCATAAATGTTGTTCTTTCCCACAGGAAGCAGTCCCGCCCGCACGTGCCGGCTGTTAGTCTGCTGTTAAGCTAACAGTGTGCGCAGATCTTGTGCTCTCAGTGTGGCTGATTGGCTGTTAACACTGTTGGCTGTTAACAGTGGCTGTTAAATAACTATTTTTGCTGTCATTAAAAAGTTGCGCACTTGAATTGTAGTTGTTATTCTGCGGCTGCTGGGACAGAGACCGAAACAATTGAAATTCATATCAATGCATACTCGACTCGTGTGTTCCCCGAGCCCCAGCACATGTCGAGCCTCGTCCCCCGCTCTGGCCTGTCTGGCAGGCAGGCAGGCAGGCCTTACACAACACAATCATAAAACAAACAACTTTTAGATATGCATGTGTCTGTAATCATTTATCACATTTTTGCACATTTCTGCATAATGAATGTGTTGTTGTTGTTGGGCTGTGACTATTATTGGTATGGCTCTGGATCTGGCTGTTTGTAATTTGACTGCCTGGCATTAATTATGGCCAGACGATACTCGACACCGACGGACACTCGCATTTTCCTAATGGGTCTTGGGTCTCGTATTGTATGCAAATTCGATTCGCTTCGATTTGGATTGGGAAAATGGAGGATTACTGCTGTAACCGAAAGCTTCTTCACAAACGAAGAGCGAATGCAAATATAGAGGGAGCGCATAGAAGAGAGAGATAGACAGTGGCAGTGAGAGTGAGAGTACCGATAGATAGATTGATAGAATTGATAGATAAACTGCTCGGAAAATGTGTTAACACCTACCCCGATAATTACCAATCAATCAGTCCATCAATCATGCTTTCCCCCCACCGTAAAAAAAAGAAGTAATATCCGCTGGCGACTGACGCATTTCCCTTTGTTTTGTTTTCCATTTCAGTTTCTATTTTCATTGAATTTTGCTTCTTCTTGTTTTTTGCGCACAAGAAGAAGGGAGACAGAGAGACGAGAAACCGAAAGACCGAAACTCAGCCAAAAAGAAAATAAGTTGTAAACAAATCAACTGGCAAAAGAAACTACGAAAATAATCTTTTATAGATTTGGCTGCCGCTTGTTGTTTGCTTTGACTTTTGGATCGCCCAGAGGGGGGGTGGGTGGGGTTCGCGGGGTGCTCTCTTTAGAGACCCACCAACCCCCCGCCCCCCTTTGCCAATGTTGGACCATTATCATAAACAACTTTTAGACAGCTGGGGACACGCGCAAGCGGGGTGTGGCTCGTTTTTCGGATTCGCTCTTTTCGGATTACCAATTGCCAATTTGTTTTATTTCTCGCCCTCCCTGCTCTACTGCTCTGGGTTCTGTGCTCATTTGTGATCTCAAAATTTTCCATTGGGTTTCGTTATTTGTTATCTGGTAGACCTTTGCGGAGGGGTCCCTAGTAGAGGGCTGTTATAGGAGTAGGCATTGGGCATTGTATGCCAACATCTGCACAGGCAACAATTGGCATACATATAATCTTGGACGATTCTATCATTCGGGGTACCATACCTTTTCAGATTCTCACTCTCTCCCAGTGGCAGTCTCTGATATCTTCTTCTCTTCTTCTCTTCTGGTTCCCGTCCGGTGGGTGGTGACTCACTTGAATTAAGCCCCAAACTTAAGCCCAACTCAATTCCATGTAACGACCGACATGCCGTCATTTCTTAGGCTTACTTGATTACCAAAACATGTTTGTCATGGGACGGACATGACGACGGGTGCCATACGCGATTGCGGCGCAGAGGGGGAGAGTCTTCTGGCCCTGCTACAAGATTTGAGGGATTAGTATTGTTACGGTATTTGAAGCAGGTCAAGAAAATAGAATACAATACAACTTTGTGGGGAATTAGTATTTTTTATCTATGGAAAGTTTTGCGGCCAAAGATAAATGTTCACATATGAGGCATTATCGTAAATCCCAAACTCTAGTTTAATGCCTCTAGCCTAAATCAATTAATGATCGAACTACATACATATGAACATATATAACGAATAGGATACGATTGATTGTTATTCCCATTCCGACTTTCTAAACCAATTAAGGCTTCCTCCCCAACTCCTCTAAGCACTTTCCTAATCAAAATGTTTCCTATCTACAACAGCAACAAAAAATATCATTCAATGTCGTTTGAAAACAAAATCTGATAAGGCACAAAACCCAAACAAGCTCCGCGTCAGAGCCCCAGACGATACCCGCAACAGCCAATGGCCTGAAACTCTGAATGCAATCAAGAGCAAGAGAGAGAGAGAGAGAGAGCGAGAGACGGCAGAGCTTTGGAAAACGTGCACACGTGAAAGCCCTTTGGGAGGAGGTGCTTTGAGAGAGCAAGAGAGGGGCGAAAGCTAGTGCGAGAGGTGAGTAAACGATTCAAGGCTCGACTGGCCGGCTGGCTGCCTCTAACAGTAAATTAAGCGCAACAATGTTTGCTTGCGGCTGGCAGGGGTGTGCTGTGGCTGTGGCTTTTGCTTTTTCTGTTATCAAAAAACTTTGACAAACAAATTTTTGTTGCCGTGTGTTGTTTACCTACCCGGCAGGCAGGGCCGGTCGCCGGTCTACGGCTGTACGGCTGTACGGTTGTACGGCTGTACGGTTGTGGTCTGGCGGCGTGCGAGTAGACTCCGCTCAAATTTAATAAACAAATAGCCAAGATGGCGTCGGACGACAGCCTACCCTGTGGGTCTGCTGTTAATTGTTAGTTTACTCGCACAGACACACGCACATACACGCATATATGTACATATGTATGTATTCTTATAAATAAATGAGATCATCTGAAGTTGACATTTCAGTGTGCGCCTGTAATTGCCTTTGGACTATTTTTGGAGCTACCGAAATGGATTGTGATAAGCCTCGATTATCTACTATGCCTTGGGCTCTATAAATAGCTATTGATCTAGTTAGAATTGTCAAGAACTAGAATTGATAAGGAAAAATAGTACAAATACAGCTGCAAAGTGAGAAGAATAGAAGTCCCGAAAAAATTCCATTCTTCTGGGGTATTTCCCCAGTAGCTGCATCTCCCAAAACGGGCACTCCTAAATTTTCTGCTCCTTCAGGTGGATCTGAACAAAATTGAGATGTGTTACCGTGATGAATGTTTATCCCATGCCAACAAATCTCTGACCACACATTTGACACACATTTTGTTGCTTGTTTTTTTTTTTGTTTGTTTGTTGGTTTGCAAATATTTATGCGCAGCCGGCATTTAATTGGATGGCAGGGAGGGGTCTGCAGGGAGAGAAGAAAGATATTAACCCCTCGCCAAAATACAAAAATCACGCCAAGTAAACGTGAGCGACCGACAATAAACCAACAACAATAATCAACCCCCAACCCCAAAGAGAATCCCAACCCTCTTCACTCTATCTCTCTCCCTCTCACACACAACAGAACCGCAGCGCACACGCAAAATAAAATATTCGCGTAGAATATTTGAAAATTCTACGTTGTGTTCTGCGCCAAAGAGGTGCTTTTTTTTGTTGTTGTTCATTTAGTTTCTATTTTTAGCCAAGCACACAGTTTCTCAATTCGAGAATTTATAGTTTTGTTTACACTGGGGTGCAATGGCTGCCCTGACAGAGTTTACAAGGCCTGCCCCGCCAGTGCCACACACTCTCTCACACACACACACACACACACACTCCTTCTGAGCGCCAAAAGGTTGAAAGTTTAACAGCGTCTTGACACGCTCATTAAACGGCCTGCGAGTGTCACTGCATTGGCAACATTGGTGCGGTCCAGTGTGTACATACAATGTACATATATGTTTACTATATTTCAGTGAGTTTATACATACATACATATGTATGTAAAGATTGACTGCTGCCGCATTCAAGGTTAAACTTGTCAAAGATTAACATTGGTTTTCAATTAAGCGACACGCGCGCTCTCTCCAAGGGGGGCAGAGGGAGTGGGGTGGCTGGCTCTGATTCGAGCAGGAAGGAAGCAGCACCAGGCACCCCCCAGCAGTGACTCTCGAACTGTGACCTGTCTCTACATACATATGCTTTGTATCCTGCTCTCTGCAACATATTTCTTACACTGTCAACAGGATTTAGTAGCACTAACATTATCTTTTGCAAGCTGATTTGCCGACACTTTGCTCATGCCCCTCGCCCGCTTATCAGCTAGGAATTACTATTATTATTTCACAGAAACCAGTAGAAATTCTCAGACCATCCCGCACACTCGAGAGAGCACTTTACATGTGATAATGCCTATTTATAAAGCCGCGCCTTACATTATCCCCGCACACTTATAGGCATATAGTATAGTCATGACTGATTGATAACTTGTGCCTTATAGTAAATTAATAAAACAAAAAAACTTGGTTATTGTTTTTTTTTTTTATTTGGTTTATTTTGTTGATTGTAGTTTTCACGTAGTCAGTGGGTTGGAAAAGGGTTTTCGGTTTCGTCGGTCTAAAAATAAACACTGCATTAGCATATGAATGCATCTGGGGGACTGTTGAATTTGTTTTGATCAAAAAACTCGTTTTTGTTTTTCTTTTTGAAGAATGATTTTTACTGAACATTTGCAAAGTAAAGGGCTATACTCGTAAAACCACAGACGAAAAACAACACCAAACCATACAAAAATAGAAAACAAGAAAAAGAGGCAACGAAACGTTTAATACCCTTTGCATATCCATCCATCCATATTCATGGCAAATGTTCATCCCTATTTGGTTTTTTCAAACGATCGAACTTTCTCCATGATATTGTAGTAGTGATCCATTTTTGCAGGAAGGGGGGACGCGCTTTTGCAAACCTCTTATCATAATACTAATACCCTCTGTGTGGGTATCAAAAGGCAGAGTCTCACGACTGACGATAGACAAACGTCAGCAGAATCGCAGCGAGTGCATATGTGTGTGTGTGTGTTTGTGTGTGTCGAAGCTCTTTTACCGTTTGATAACCTAGAAACAGCTAGGTGTGTGTTCGTGTGCGTGTGTGTGCAAAAGAGAGAACGCGAGAGTCTGCGAGTCTAGCAAGTGGGCGCTGGACAATCGACAAATTGATAAGAGACGGGCGTGCAATCAAGCAGACGAAGAAGCAATTAGAAGGCGGACCGGGGAGGTTGGAACAGAAGTGAACACAACCGTTTGCCGCTCACAGTTCGTCTAAAACTGTGCGCCCCTTAAACATAGCCTCTCGTTTTACAGAGCGGTGGGTGATCGGCTATATCTTCTTTTACTCTCTTCCTTCAGGATGCTGTTAGCAGTCCTGCAAGGCATCTCAAACTGTATGTACAGCTTGCAGCCTCCCCGGGTACTCCACTCTCATTACAGGGAGCGCTCTCCTCTTCCATTGAGGACTTTCCCGACTGCTCTGCTCTAAGATCCTTGTTAATTCCACCCAAACTCCAGGCTCAGTGGCGGGTGAGCATATTACGATACAAATTAATCGTTAGTTCCTCTTGATTCTTGTGGCTTTTGGTGAATGGTGATTATCTCTTGAAACAACAAATTTAGTGTAGTATGCAACCTTGTAACTGCTCCCCACTTCACACACACACAGCACCATCCAGCACCATCTGCCATCAAAAAAAAAAGACACAAAAGTTGGACAAGTTTTTGGAAAAATATTTATGCATAAAATTGTGTATAATAAACATTTTACGCAGTCCCATGATGATTAGGAGAGGCCTACGCAGCTCTTGTATAGAGTGCGGTTGTGTGGGCCGAAGGGGGTGCGGCTAGCTGCCGGCCTGTCAACTGAGGGACCATCAAAATGCCCCAAAACCATCTCTTTCTCTGTCCCTTGCTGATCCCCCCGCAGTCCCATGGATACATATGACTCCCCCTCGCTGAGAGGGCGCCCAGTAGGCATAGTAGGCCCAGGGCACAGTGCCCGGTTTACCGAACACCAACGAACTAACGAATCTGATGAATACGACGAATCCGAATCCAAACCCCGGACCGGCCGCATTTGGAAATCTCAGAAACTTGTTTATCCAACAACACAGGCACACACACACACACACACAAGAGAGGGAGAGGGAGGGAGAGGAAAAAAAAACATTATAAACAAGTTTTTTGTTTTGTATTTTGGCTCTGCTGCCGTTGTTGTTCTTCCTCAGCCGCACCTCTGCCCCGCTTCCACACTGTCGCTCTCCTTATTCTCCACCCCATCCTCCACCTTCTTTTCGTCTTCTTCTTGCCTGCTCTTTGTGCTTTTTTACTTCTTTTGCTTGTGTGTTTTGTCGCTGGTTTCGTAATTTATTCTAAAAGCGTTCCGTTTTGGCTCTGTATAGGGGAATACATATGTACATCCATATGTACATACATACATATATCTATAGGCATACATATGCTGTGATATATACTATGTCTGTATATTTTAATATAAGTCATACCCTATAGATGTGTAAGAGTACCAATGACTTGATAAGGTTCTAATAATGTACATCGTATGACATTTTCGGACTTATGGATAGAGAATGTACATGTATTGCTGTATTCTATTGCTTGAAACTGTAACAAAAAACAGCTGATGACAGTTGACGTCAGCTGATGAACGTACCCGCTTATTAGTCATATAAGAATTATGATCTTTTGGATGTAAAACCCTGTTTAAGTTTTCAACAGTTTAAGTTTTATCTACATATGTAAGTGCATTTGTTATTCGGCATTTGCTTGACGATTTCTTGTTGTTCTCGCTTTTATTTTGTTTTGAGCTTTGAATTATTCAAAATAACACTTTTTGGTCTATTTGTCTCGACTCTGCCCATTATTATGATGATGGTTTTTGTTGGCTCTGATGTTGTTGTACGCCCCAGCGCTTTTGAAGTGGCTGCAGTACAAAAGCAACAACTACAAAGGCGAATATCAAACCGCAAGTCAATTTGGCATTAAAACAAATGCAAAACTCAAATTACATACACAATCTTGCGGTGGGCTGTGCAATGGGCGTGATTATAGAAAATACAAAATCAAATATTGATGGTTGAACAGAATCCTCCTCCTCCCACAATGAACCACTCTGGGGCGAGTGGTCCCTAAAGCTGCTCAAACTTGGGATCAGCTCAGTGGCTGTCAAAACGTGACAAGTGCTTACGGGGATGAAAAGGTGAGAGATAAAAGAGACAAGAAAAAGTGGGGATAGCAAGATTTAACCTTGAAAATTGTGGACAAGATGGTGGCTACAAAGAGCAAGAGAGATAGAGAGAAGGAGATAGAGGTTCTGCTTTGTTGAGGAAGAATAATAATCGAATGGAAAAATACAAATAAAATGAATAATAGTGTTTGGGGGTTAAGGTAAAATTAAACTTTCATTCAAGTGGTGGGGCAGACGGGGTTTTTAAACGCATACGCTTCATAATGAAATCAACAAATAAACAATAGAATTCCCGGAGAATAACATTCAAATGTTAAAATGTGGAACCGACTCCACTTAACCCGTCACAGCCCAGTCAGTCCCGGGTCCCACCCTTTGCGACGCCTTTGAGGGGGAAGTAACTGGAAAATGTGTATGAAATTATGCAAATTACTTACAAGAGAGGGCGTGACAAACGGAAAGCAAAAGCGCATAAATCATAAAAGGCACTACAAAAACCAAAAAAACAGAATATCCCAAGCGAAACAGAAGCAGAAGCTGACGCAGAGAACTAAAAATACCGTCGATCAGGAAGGAGGCGACAGAAAACGCGTATACAGGGTGTTCCAGGCACAAAACAGGTGCTGGGCCAAAGGAGAAAGATCGGCAAAGGAAATGCACTTGGACCGGCCTGCCAAAAACAGAAAATAAATTTGAAAAGGGATGGGATGCCATCATGCCTCACACCATATGTACATGTGTACATGTTTCTCATGGATGAAATGACCCTATTTCTTCTTCCCTTTCCATTTGCCTAGGCCTCTTCTATCCCATATTTATGCGTGTGTGTGTGTGTGGGTATGTTTGTGAGCACGATTGTGCGTGCCTCAAGAATAGGCAGCAAAGCAAAGAATAAGGCAAAGCAAACGCAAAGCCATAGAGGCCGGCACACAAAGCATAAAGAACGATAATACACACACACACACTCGCATTCAACATAGGCCCATTGTTATTGCTTATTTTTATGCTATGCTCGCTTACTCTCTCGTCTCCCTCTTTCCCATACTACCCACTCAATCAATACTGGAAAACACACGCAAGACCGATGCGTATATAGAATAAGTTCGGACTGAATGATAGTAATTGTAATTTCGATGGGATCCAACACTTACGTGCTTGAAGAAATCCATAAACTCCGTGTAGAATGGAAAATCTCTGGGGTACTTTTCCTGAAATACCTGCGACAACCGGGTCGACAGGACAGCACCGGCTTCAGCTTCGATTCCGGGCATCGGCGATGGAGACGCCGTTACGTCAAAGGAGCGGATGGGCTGCAGCTTGGACGAGGTGGCCACAAAATTCGAGCATTTGCACGAGATCGACATGATGGGGTTCTGGGATTATTGATAATGGTATCGCACTCTTATCTCTTCCTCTCTTTTTCGTTTGTCGGTACACTCGCGGCAGATCAAAGGAAGACGACGACACTCATTCAAATTGTTTGACAAACTTCTGACTGTTTCAAAGGACTCACGCGTCACTTCCCGTTTTGTATTGCGTGACACAAGGATTTCAATTTCTTTACTTTAGCAAATTAAGATAAAGCATTCGTGTGTTGATTCTTGAGCGTTGCAAAATTTATTTCGAGCGAAGTAGGGAAAAACAATCAATCGAACAGAACAGCCACAACCGACCCGTTCAATTTTTTTTCCGGACTCAGGGAGAAGAGCTATCGGTCTTATCGACAATCAGTAATATACCAAAATATACCGTAAATGTACTGACGAATTAAATTTCTATTATACATATTCCTCGATTTTGATATTCCGTCGAATATTTCTAGCTAGTTCGAACTTTCAGCCCTGCCCAAATAATTTTATCAGATTAATGAATCAATTCTCTACTTGAATGGCTTATTTTAAATACTTGACTTGTTTTCTTGCTACGGAGATTGCTGTTTTTCCTCCTCAACAATAATATATCGTCTCGCTATGATGAAAAAACGAACTTAGCCCACTTTAGCCCCCTCTTTAAATAGTTCAACTACTTCAGGTAAATGGCTGAAAATATTAACGATTCATTCCTCTGAACAGAAAAAAAAACAAGATATCTCTCATCTGAACTTCGCTAAAATTATTAAAATTTCATTGTTGTCTGTGGAATATTAAAATACCCCCTTGGCCTACAATGGGTTAATCGGTCCCCGTCAAGGATTGGAAACAATATTGCTCTATTTTTGTATTCGTTTCGGTCCGATCCGATTAATGAATCAAGATCAAACAAATAAAACGTAAGAGAAAAAACGTTCCTTTTGCCAAATTCTTGGTTTCCATTGCTAAATATCGTTGAGATACCTTTAAAACAGAGACTGACTAGAATCTGCATATATTGGAGGAGGTTCATTTCATGAACCATTTGCGGTTGGAGGCGGTGCTGGATGCCCCGAAGATGCCCCCGGCATATGTAGCAGATCGAGTTTCTCTTCTGGACCTACTCCTACTCTATATATATATACCCTATAATAATGAAATAAAGAAACTTATTCCACACCACCCAAGAGGTTGAGTTTTTGGTGCGTTTTTTAAGTGGTGTCCCCAATAGGCCTAGTCCACTATATTTTCTTTGTATGTATGAAGTAAGAACGAAGTAGAAAACAGAACGTAAAAAGTTCAAGAAATTTAAAATCTGCTTATCGATAAAAAACAGCTGATTGTTTTACCTTTATCGATTTCAGCTTAAAAAATACCAAAATATACTCTCTCATTGTGTGTGTGATTATGTGTAAGTGGTCACACTCTTGACGCCAGTTTTCGGAAAATAAATTTAAGAAACTTATTTAAAATTGGACCGAACCGAGACTGCAACATGACCGAAGTCGACGATGGAGCCGAGCTGTTGTTCTTCGACACCTTCTCCCACGAAGATATCACCGTGAGTAGCGCAACGGTGTCCAGCATACACGGCTTTTGTTTCACACGTCGTACTTTGCTTTAGGACATAAACCTGGATCTGGTGCAGTTCCCGAAGCCGGTTTTCATCACGCAAGTGAGAATTATTCCGCTGGGTGCGCGGGTGCAGGCCGACTTTCCGGGCGGAGTTCGTCTAGGCGCCACGAACCCATCCAAATTCGATCTGGAGTTCTTTGTGAACGACCTGGGCATGCCGGGTGCCTCGGCGTTTGAGAACCTGGGCTTGCTGCGTTACAACCAGAACGATTGCATCCACCTGGACTGCTCGCGAGAGAAGATCCCCACCGATGGTCTCGTGCTGCGCGGGTGGTACAGCACCATCACCTTGGCCGTTTATGGCATCCTGACCAACTCGGTGACGCAACCCATAGCCAGTCCAACGCTGCCCTGCGAGCCTGCGGGTCCGGAGATGTGCAATCTCAGTACGGAGGCACACAATGTCCTGCTGCAGGAGGAGGTGCTGAAGGATGACTGGGCGGAGCCGATTCCCACAGAGCTGCTGGTGCCGCACAAGGCCGTTGTTGTCAGCGATTACGAGCACGATGACATTGAGTACGGGCTGTCGCGCGAACATCAGCATTACCATCAGCATGTCGACGAGGAGCAGCGAGAGATGCGTCGCCTGCGACGCTCCACCCATTCCACGGACCGCTCGCCTCCACCGCCACCCATGCGGACGCACACGCACTCGGAGAGTAACGAAAGGGAGTACATCAGATGGTATGCTCTGACGCTGTTCACTCCTGAAAGAAGATTAACAGTCTTTTATTTTGATTTCAGTTCGCGCGACAAGGGATCGAGAGATTGGTCGCGTTCACCGGAGTATTCCAGCCATCGGTCTCGTCGCAAGCGCTCCGATCGTTCCCGGTCGGATGCAGATGAGCACAAGTGGCCTCGAACTCCGCCAGCATCGATAGACTCGCCCATCAGACCGCGCTCGCCCGATGCCATGGACTACGATGATGACGACTCGCGATCCCACTACAAAATGCAGGCCTCGCGTGGCTATCGACACTCGTCGGAGTCCCTGCACCGCGACCGCGATGACGAAGAGCGCTCTGGCACGCCCCAGGAACAATTCGAGCCCATTCTCAGCGACGACGAGATCATTGGCGATGACGAAGAGGACGAGGCCGAGGACGTGGCTGCAGCGGCCGAATACGAGCGTGAGCTGGAGTTTGCCGCCGCCGTTGCCCCGCCAGCCATCGACGCCTTCGAGCCGTGGCAGAGGCCGTTGCTGGTCTACGAAGGCGACCTGGCGGCTCACCTTAACAAGGAGTTGGAAACGCTGCGGCTGCTCTTCAAGAAGCTGTCGCTGCAGACACGCTGCGAGAGCGTCACCGCCTTCAGCGACGAGCACGGGCTAAGTGCGGACGAGCGGGAACAGTTTGTCTACTTGGGCGAGCAGCTGAACAACCAGCTGGGATACCTCTCGCAGCACTACAAGCGGCGCAACTTTGTCCTGCAGCAGTTCTTCAGCCACGACGATGCGCATCTGCGCCAGGCGGCGAATGTCCTGCAGGTTGCTCTGAGCTTCCAGGCGGCCTGCATGCAGCCGCAGCCGGCGTTCAAGATCCGCCACATCAAGCTGGGGGCCCGCATGGCCGAGCTACTGGGCAGCAATGAGCAACTGTTTGGACACCTGCTTCAGGAGCAAGACTTCGATCTGTTCGAGGCCGTGCTCAGCCTCTACAAAGAGCCCTACATGGCCTTATCCATTAAGCTTCAGCTACTCAAGGCGGTCTATGCCATGCTGGACACTAGGCTGGGAGTCCAGAATTTCCTCTCGCCCAAGACGAACGGTTATCAGATGGTTATGGACTTCCTGAAGACGGCGAAGCTTACTAGAACCAAATACGCCCTGCAGGCCATTATCAAGAAGCTGCATTTGTACGAGGCCTTGGCCAGTGTCCAGCAATGCTGCCGCCAGATCTTTCTCGATACGGATGCCAGTGTGCCTGAGGCGACGCCAGATCCCAATCGCTTGGACGTCTGCCAGAAGATCGAGTTTGCCTTCCAGATGCTCATGGACGCCCTGACCGACAGCCAATTGAGTTACCAGCAGCCGCGTCGCTTCCTGCCTGTTTCCAAGAAGTTCGAGGTTCTCACAGATCCCACGGCCCAGCGGAGCTTTGGCAACGCCCTGCAGTCATATTTTGTCCAGCACTCGCTCGCCGAGGCCGTGCTGGTTATCCTGAGCAATCCCAAGGAGGTGCCGGCCTCCACGTTCCTCTGCACACTGGACCTGATGCACACCCTCCTCCGGTCCCATGTGGGCATCGATTACTTTGTGGACGATGCCTTTCCCGTGACCCAAATGATTGTGTCCATACTGCTGGGCCTGGAGGAGGTGCCAAGCCAGCCCAGGGTAGTGGAGGCAAAGCCAGAGGGAAAGGAGGATAAGCCAATGGACGACAGTGTGGAGCAGAAGCCGGATGAGGGGAAAGCGGCTGGCATCCGCGCCGCGGAGGAGCCGAAGATGGCGCCCCCGCCAGTTGTACGGAAACCCATTCTTCGACCCGTGCTGCCCCGCCTGGCCCGCCTGGGCATCGAGTTGTCCTACAAGGTGCAGACTCGTTACCATCTGGATGCCATCACGTTTACAGCCGCCTGCCCCGAGTACGACACCATTAAGATAGCCACGCACATGCACTCGATCTACTCGCAGACCTGCGATCCCTCCGGGCGCCAGCACACCATCGAGGTGCTGGGTCTGAACAACAACCTGAAGATCTTCATGGATCTGATCAAGAAGGAGCAGCGGCTGCAGACCCAGCGCCAGCTGCTGAGCTCCCCTGGCACCAAGTACAAGAGCCCGGTGCTGAGCTATGCGGTGGACATGGTGGATGCCTGTGTGCGCTACTGCGAGCAGCTGGACTACCTCATCGAGCACGGCGGCGTCATACTGGAGCTGGCCAAGAACCACGAGACCTTCGAGCCCTCTGTGTCGGCGGTGCTGCAGGAGATGTATGTGTACATGAAGCCCCTGGAGGCGATCAATGTGTTCGTCTACGACGACATTATGCCGCTGGTGGAGGTGATTGGTCGCTCCCTCGACTATCTGACCACGTTCCCCGGCGACCTGATTATGGCCCTGCGCATCCTCCGCTTTCTGGCCATCAGCAAGCCCCGGCAGAAGTCCCACGGCACCGAAGAGCTGAAGCATCGGTTTGTGGCCCTGCAGCTGTATGCGGCGGATGGGGTCCAGCTGCTGCTGCAGATCATGGAGCGCCTATGCACGCACTTTGAGCAGCCCGGCATTCATGCCCCCGCCCTGATGACCATCCAGGGCGTACACTGCTGCCAGATCATGCTGCCTACGCTGCAGATCCTTCGTGAACTGCTCTCGTACGCAATACTGTGCCGCGACGGCACCTACAAGGATCTGACGGCCATCGATCACCTGGTGAAGGTCTACTATCTGCTCTACTACTACCCCTCCCGCTGCCAGGCCGGCGCAGAGGTGGAGCAGTGCAAGCTGGAGGTGGTCAAAAGCCTTTTGGCCTACACCCAGCCGCACGAGCAGGATGCAGAGTCGCTGCACAAGTCCCTCTGGACGCTGATGGTGCGAGAGGTGCTGAAGAACATCGATGGACCCGCGCACTTTATACCAGGTGAGTGTTTGCCCCGAGAGATTCATCCAGTGTTCATCCACGCCTCCCTTAAAAACAGGACTCAAGCTGCTGGCCGAACTGCTGCCGCTCCCGCTGCCCATGCCCCAGCCGCTCTGCGACCAATTGAAGCAACAGCACAAGCAGCGGCTGATCATCGAGCGGAAGCTGTGGTCCGCCCACCTGCATCCGCAGAGCGGACAGATCGCCAAGCTGGTCGAGGCCCTGGCTCCCTCCAGCTTCCCGCAGCTGGCGGAGCTTCTGCAGCGCGTCTGCATGCAGCTCTCGGATCTGGCCCCCAACATGACCCTCCTTATAGCCAAGACCATCACGGAGCTGCTATGCACCGAGTACCAGACCTCCAACTGCATTCCCACCACCAATCTGGAGCGGCTCCTGCGTTTCTCCACGCGCCTGTGCGCCTTTGCGCCGCTAAAGAGCTCCATGCTCTCGATTCTGTCCGGCAAATTCTGGGAGCTGTTCCAATCGCTGCTGGCCCTCAATGAGTTCAACGAGGTGGTGACCAACTGCCAGGAGGCGGTGCACCGCATCCTCGACAGCTTCTTGGACTCGGGCATATCCCTGATCTCCCACAAATCGACGGCTCAACCTGCTCTGAATCTCTCAGCCGCCCTGCCGCCCAAGGAACTCATACCACGGATCATCGATGCGGTGTTCAGTAATCTAACCAGCGTCGAAGTCACCCATGGCATATCCATACTGGCCGTGCGCAATCTGGTGATCCTCACGGAACACGAGTGAGTATTTTGCCAAGCATCCAATGATCTGTGATATCTAATATCTAGCTCTCTGCAGCTTCACCTTTTACCACTTGGCCCAGCTGCTGAAGCAGAAACTCACCGAATTCCAGGCCTGGATGGAGCGCGTCATCCTGCACAACGAGACGGTGGAGTACCATGCCAACATCGAGTCGCTGATCCTGCTGCTCCGTTCGCTCACGCAAATCGAACCGCCGCCGCCGATGTGCGCGATGCCGAATCGCACCCTCAAGCTGGGGGCCATGGAGCTTGCGCAATTGGTGGAGTTTCAGGACATTGACATGGCCAGGCCGCCGGTGCTGGCACGCATCCTGCGAGTGCTGGAAAAGTACAAACTGTTGGCCAATGAGGCTGCCCTTTGCGACCTCAAGCAACTGATTGTCCTGCATGCGTCCAGGCAGGAGGCAATGGGCAGTGCCAGCATGGAAACGCCCGCCGTGGAAACCGAAAATGATGGGGCCAACCCTGCCGCCAGCTGTAGCACCAGTTCCAGTGGCGGATCCCTTAACGTGGAACCTTTTCTGCCCCAGGCCGAAGGCATTGTCACCCAGTACGACGCACGGCCGATCTTCACCCGCTACTGCGCCACTGCCGAGAATCCGCAGCTTACGGCTCGCTACTGGCTGGAGCCGCTGCCCATCGAGTTGATCGAGGATATGAACGAGCCGCTCTACGAGCGCATAGCCTGCGACCTCACCGACCTAGCCAATGTCTGCCTCAATCCGGACTTGGCCACCTCCGGCGAGTCGAAGCGCACGCTGAATCTTTCCGGCTCACCACAGTCCAACCGCGAGATGACGCCGACAGCGCCCTGCTTCCGTACACGGCGTGTGGAGGTGGAGCCCGCCACCGGGCGGCCAGAGAAGAAGATGTTCCTCTCATCGGTGCGTGGACGAGGCTTTGCCCGGCCGCCGCCCTCGCGTGGCGATCTCTTTCGTTCGCGTCCGCCCAATACCTCGCGCCCGCCGTCGCTGCATGTCGATGACTTCCTGGCCTTGGAGACCTGTGGCGCTCAGCCCACTGGTCCAACGGGCTACAACAAGATACCCTCTATGCTGCGGGGCTCTCGAGTGGGTCGCAATCGGGGATCACGCATCTCGGCAGCGGCTGCCTTTAGGTAGCGATAAGACGTCCTTTCACTCTCTCAACTCTCCATTAATTCTCCGTCTTTTTTCTTTGACAGACAAAAAAAAATGATGCGCATAGGCTCGCCCTCCAGTTGGACAGAGTCTGGTGGCGGCTCGTATCGTTCCACCTCAGAATCGCACTTTGGCGGCAGCGACTCCCATTACTCCTCGCCCCACTACAGTGGCAGATCGCGTGGGCGTGGTCTGCGCTCGCGCCCGCCCTACCTACGATAGAGATCGGTCATTCGATTGCCTGCAATACATTATTAAGCTTCATTCTATTTTCCATTACTTTAAAGAGAGATCGCTCGGAAGATGGGGAAATGTCAGTTTATCTTGATTATACAATTCGCTAAAAAGCTCGGATCTATACAAATATAGGATCGAAAGGATCTGGGCTTACTTTTCTGTTATGACACTATGCAAACGCACGTCATGGTTGTCCATCGGTAGATCCTCCTGGCTCACAATCTGTTCGTTGAGGGCTAGGGCCATGAAGGAGATCTTCTTGTGGGGATATTTGTCAGAGTGCTGGCGCAGGAATTTGTCATAATAGCCCATGCCATGGCCCATGCGAGCACCGCAGCGGGTGAATGCCACACCGGGCACAATAAACAGATCAATGCCGTGACCTGCAGGCGAATCAGAGATTGTGCTAGAAGCTCTAAACACTCTTAATGATATTGAAACCCACCATTGGTCATGGCATCTTCGCGGGTCTCCTTGAAGTCGGGCTGCTTGATGTTCCATTTGGTCAGGGGCAGGCTCTCGTACTCCTCCATGCCACGTAGACGCACCATTTTCATGCTGGCCCCCTCGTAGCTGGGCACAAACACCATCTTCTCCAGGCGAAACATCTCGCAGAGCAACTCTGTCGTGTCCACCTCGCCGCTGGTGCTCAGGTAGATGCTCACACGTTGCGCCTGACGGAAGGCCTCGCTTTGGAGCACCTAAAGGCAAACAATAAGATGTCGGCAGTCAGCACTCAGCTTATCCAGCGTTATCATAGGCCTGGCCTGATCATTACATTACCTTTGCGGTGACCGCGTGCGATTGCCGCTTTATAGCCTCCGGCTCCAAGCACTTGAGCGCATCCTTCATGCTCTTCCTCAGGGCCACTTTCAGGCCATTTTGTATAGTCGACGCCATCCGCGCTTTGTCTTTGTCCGATGCGATGCTCACACACTCGTCCAAACCGGTGAAAACTGTCTGCAGCTGCCGCCTAGAAGCGGACATCTGTAGGTCTCCGGGTGTCTTATCAGCGCTCGGTTATCAGTCGCTCGTTTTTCTCCCCACTGCGATCCGTAAACAAATGGCAGGGCGATCCAGAGTGGGTCCACCGCGTGCGAACCTTAGTTTGAACCAGAATCGAACAGCTGATTCAATCAAGTAAAAAGTGCTGAAACCACTTTAAACATACATAGTATATATTTTTAACAAAGATTTTCAATAAATACAAATCAGTTGGTTGATTAAATTGCTCATTTCTTGGCCGGATCTGGAGTCTTGACTTCCGTCTTGGTCTTTAGGTTCTTAAGCTGCTCTTTTTGCTGCAAAGGAGAGTCTATTAGAATCGGCATCCACTCGATTCAGCCTCACCACCGACCTGCTTGTGGAAGAACTCCTCTTCGCGGGCAGCCTCCATTTTGCCAAAAGATCCGCCAGCTTCGCGGATAGAGCCCCCGCCGCCACCGCCCTTGCCGGCACCACTGCCGAGTTCACCGATCTGTGACATTTTCAAATGCCTGCAGATTGAAAATAGTTCAAATATATGTATGTATGCACGATAACGATACGATACTATTTTCTTATGCAATTTCTAGAATATGTTCATGGAACACTTACTGTATTTGCTTTGGGTATAGGCGCTGACTGAGACGACGCAGTGTAAACATGTTTCTCTTATATACCAGTCAAATCAATTATATAGTATAGTTATATGTTATATATAGCGTGTGATTTATGCAAACGATTGCGACGATTTGTGAAACTTGCGCGCGCCACAGCTGTTTCTGTTATCGATAAGTATTTTCATCGTTGCGGACCTGCCAACCTGTTTCCCAAAAAATACACCTATCGAGTATCAATTTTAAATATAAAGAACTAACAATTTTATTTGAGCACAGAACTTTCAAACAACGGTTAAGAAAGCTTTGCTCACCCTACCCAAACAATGAAATTATAAACAAAAACGGTTTACTATTCAATTGATGCCCGTACGGCGGCAAATTTCTCTTGCTGCCCAGCATCAGCATCGTCCTCGAGAGTGGACTTCCCCTCTTCCTTGTTACGTCCTTGCAGTATTTTGAAGTTATCAGCAGTCTGTGGCGGATTCAGTTGAAATTAAGAGAACGAAATCAATGTATATGCTATGACAGCACCCACCTCGGACATGAAAAATGCCTCTTCGCGTACGTTCTTGTGCTTGTTCATCAATGCGGTGTTGTAAAGAGCGTCATTGGCTATGGCCTTGTGGTACTCATCCCAGTTGGGCAAAAACTCGGCGATAGCCTTCTTTCCGCGCATTTTCCCAATCAGATTCAGATTGACTGTGGTGAAGTACTCCTCCTCCTTGAAACCGCCCTGCAATTTGCCCAGGCCCCCGCCCCACATGTAGAGATTCGGGGACTTCGTATCACTGTAGTTCTTCTGGTATATTGGTCGAAGTCTGCAGGTTTCTCGTTGCGTACACTGTGTAATTCTAATGAACAAAACATGGGTCTCTCTACTTACGCGCTCAGGCTCAGTCTACGTTGCAGGAGTCCGGCTGCAAACATTTTGAATTCGAGAAATGAAACGTTTTGTTCAGAAAAAGAAATATATAAGAACTGATTCAGACAAAAGTCGGAAATTCTACGCTCAAACTTAGACAGTTACGACTGACTGGACGGAGAATGCCAGTTGTCACCTCACCTCGATTTGTATTACTATAATATTCAGATCTGAATACAGGCAACACGGAACTGAAATTTATTTTAAATCACACAAAAATAAAATGCCAGCAAAGAGCGCACAGAATATCAAAACAAAAGTAAGTTTCTTGATTTTTTTTGTTTGTCGTAAAAATTACTTAATCAGAACATCTTCGTACAGGGCAAGATCGCGCCAGGGCCGGCGGGAAACAATGCGATGGGGCGCCAGACAAAGCCAGTGGCTTCCAAATTGAGTTGGTCAGAGTGGCCGTTGCCACCGCCGCCCCTCCCCAAGCACAACGGGGGGAGGCCCATACGCCACAAGATCACCGAAGGCTCTGATGGACATTCAGTCGGCAGCAAGGATCTCGGCCAGATCCTTCCCGTGCGTCAGAAGCCCCTGGGCGCGTACATGGGTCTGGCCAGTGCGCGTCCTATGCCAGGTGGCGACGGTGCTATCAGCTATGCGGCGGTCGTCGCCAATGTCATTGAGCCCAAACAATTTCAGAATATGAATATTGTCATACCGCCACGTGTTAAGAAGCAGCAAAAATCACACAAGGCCGCCAATAGGAGGTCAACGGTCGATCCAAAGTTCACGATATTCGACGTAGAGGAGCCCAAGCCGCATCTTGTCATTTTATATGCAAAGGACAAAACCATTGATGAAGAGGTCCACAAAATGTCAAAGATTTTGAAGAAACATCAGAAATTGCCACAGAAGCCCCTTAATCCCCAAGATGAGTTCCAGGAGCCAAAGAATGCCACTCAGAATGAGCTGCAGGAGCCACAGAATGACGCTCCGAATGAGCTCCAAGATGTCCGAACTAAATCTTCGTCGACAGAAACAAACTTAAATGAGAAGAATCTGCAATTCCTAGGCGTTTCCATAGAAAGTACTGAGTCTGAAGCTACATTGGAATCCAATCCAGCTCCAAATATAAAGACGAATACTCCAGAGTTCTCCGATAGCGAAAGTTATCTCAGATATCACCTTCGTAAACTGCAACAGATTTTAGCCACTCAGTGCTCGGATTCTTTCTGGATTAAACGGCCGCGGTCCCAAAAGCCATCTAAATGTGAGCGCTATAATTACCAGCTAGACGAAAAAAAATTATAACGGCCGGAACTAAACGCAGCCGCCTTTTTGGAAAAGACTAAGGCCAAGCAACGTATGTGGTTGAATGGTGATGTTGTGATATGCTAAACAAAGCCAGAGAAGACTAAAACACATCTTTTAATATGTTCAAAGTTGACACTTTTCAAATTTTCAAATTAACGGCCACGAGTAAAACTGTATTTAGCATTAATTCGGTATATTTTCGATAGATATCGTATTTAAAGTGTCATTAAAATTTCATTGCTTATCGATAGTTAAATTTCATGTCGATAGTTTAATTTTCGGGGAATTCTCTTATCGAAGAACTGCCACCACTAGCGAACTGCCATCGCGCATTCTATCGAAGGACGGCCATCTCAATTTTCTCGAGAAAATGTTGTGAAAATGTTGTTGTTGTGAAAAATGATTTTCATATGATGGCGATTTAGATTTAACCGAACAAAGTGCATAATTTGTGCAGGCAAACATGTTTATTGAGTGAGGAGGATCGAATCACTTACCGGGCGAAGCGAACGCGCTTTGTGCGCCTTGCTTTTGCACTTGCGTATGTGTGTGTGTGTGTATAATGGACAAGTTAAAAAACAACAACAAGGAAAATGCATCAATTGAGTACCCCCCGACCCCCTACCCGACCACAATTGATGTCGAGGATGTGGAGAGCAACAAGAGCACACCGTACTACACACCCATGGAATTTCTGCAAACCTCCTTTGAGTTCCCATCGCCCACAACCGAAACAGCAACGCAATCGCCAGGGGGTGTCGTCGGCACAGCCACCGCCACCACACTACCCGCAGAGGCACTCGACCACGATATAGAGGATTCCGCACGCCCCTATACGGCCAAGCAGTTCACCATCGCCCACCCGAATCCACCCCACCACGTCACGCAGTCACCGACATTGAATCGAAAGTTCAAGCGTTTCTCCCTATACGATCGACGATCCTGCTCACCGCACATTGCTAGCACCACAGAGGAGCAGAGGGGCAGGGGAGGAGGCACCACCGACAAGGAGAACACAATTCCAAAGTCCGGCGACGATCTAGAGAATAGTCTGTATCTGTCCAAGAGCGAGCACAACTCACCCACAATTATATTTAGAGATGAATCCTCCTCGACGCCCGGCGGCCTTGAGGCGAGCCGTCTCACCTATTCACCAAAGTTTCTGTCGTCCATTAACAATCTGAATCTGTCCGGCCACGGCTCTCCCTTGAACATCATCAATTCGGCTGGCTACAAGAGCGGGAACTTCTTTCGCTTCCCCGAGATCGATCATCATGTCGTCCAGGAGGCTCCAATCGATGCAGTACATATTGAGGAAGCGGCCCAAGGGTTGCGTTTCAGGGGCAAGGAATCACTGGCCGCCGAGCTGGCGCGTGTAGAGCCGCAAGATCAGCAGAGAGCCGAAGGCCGGAAGAATCGCAAGAACAAGAACAATCTCACCATTCGCATCACAGATGTGCCCATCAAACACTCCGGTGGACAGGTATCGCCGCTGCCCAAACCAAAGACGCCCACCATCAAGAGCACCAAGGAGAAAGCCCGCTCCCTGGACTCGGCGGCCAACGAGACGGAGCTGTCGATTGTGGTGCACAACATAACCGAATCTCATGGCAGCTGCGAGGACATGATGGACAACCAGAACAAACCCTTGGCCGGTGGCATCCACATCCACCATCTGCAGCAGCCCACCTCCTCCGCCAGCATACACTCGACATCGCTCTCTCGTCTCGACAGTCACAATGTCCGTCGCACTGCGCGCCGAAAGTCGCCCGGCATCGATAATCCCAACTGGCTGATGTACCACCGCAAGCAGAATCCATATCATGGCAGCAGTAGCACGGCTCAGAGCTCGCTGGACTCGGAAATGAGCCTTAGTGACTCCCCGCAGCGCAGCGCCGCCGAGCTGAAGTCCGCCTGCAGCGTGGACAGCAGCTCAAAGTTCGGCCTGGGCGCCACTTTGGCGCCGCGCAGTGCCCACAAGCATAACCAGCTGCTGCACTCGTCCAGCACCAATCTGAAGACCTTGCCCGAATGCCTCACCCTGGTAGAGTTCTCATCTGGCGGCGGCGGCGGCTCCTCCTCCAAGGAGTCGCCCTTCAAACAGAAGTCCATGGACCTGCCTATGCCCAATCTTCAGGCCAAGACGACGGTGTCCACCTCATCGATGAATCTCCTGCAGCGACGTGGATCTAACCACAGTCTCACTCTCAATCTGCACAGCTCGTGCGGCAACCTGATGAACAGCGGCCTCAGCCTGTCCAACTACAGCCTCGGATCCATACTCAACTCCAAGTCCAGCTGCAACCTGGATGCTGGCGGGGGCACAGGCAGCGGAGCCACTCAACTGGCAGGCACCAGTCAGCAGCAGACACCCCAACATCTTGCCAGCAGCCAGGGCAATCGTCAGGGCTTATTCCGCAGGCGGGGATCCACTCACAGCATCACACTGAAGGGACACACCACCACCTCGTGCGGAGACCTACAGCAACAGCAGCAGGCGATGCTGAATGCCGAGAAGTACAACAGATTGAGCATGCGAACCAATTCGACGGGCTCGGGATCGGGATCGAATGTGCCGACACCCAAACGCGGTCTGCTGGAGCGGCGCGGATCCAATCAGAGTCTCACCCTCAATATGGGCAGCATTCTGGGGGTGGGGTGTGGCGGCGAACTGCCCGTTCCGGATGTGTGTGGCCAGCCCAAGGTCACAGTCTGCAGCTGTGCCGCCTCCAGCCAGGCCCCGCACCAGCGGAAATTCTTCAGCACCGAGAATCTGAACAGCAACAATAAACAGAACAACCAGTTCTTTGGCCAGGTGTGCTTCGGATCTGCTTCTGACCTGCAGCCCAATCCGGTACAGGGAGGTCCGGCCAGTACCGAGCAGAGCATTGCCTGCACCTGCGCCGGTGCTACGGTGCGCAACATCATGACACGGCCCCTCTCGCCGCAGACGACCAGCGAGGAGTTCAAGATCTATTTGGCCAGCATCCAGATGCTGCAGAGTGCCTCCAATCCACTGAACCAGTTCGATCTGATCCGCCTCAATCACGTTTTCGATCACAGCTACAAGACCAGCAAGAACATCATTGAACAGCCGCCGGTTTTGGGCTCGAATGGCCGCGATGCTGAGATGGAGACACCCACGAATCAGTTGCCGCCCAGCTCGGAGGATAGCGAGCTGATTGCCTGCTATCAGGCGGTGGTTCAGCGGATTGTGCAGTCGATGCCACAGCTGGAGGAGGCCGAGCAGAAGCGCATCTTCTGCGATCTACACAAGGAGTTCTGGGATCTGCCGCTCAACCATCAGGAGAAGCCCATGGTGTTTGGGTCCCAGACGAAGAATCGCTACAAGACGATTCTGCCCAACGAGCATTCCCGTGTGCTGCTCGAGCCAGAGGCCAGCGAGCTCATCAGCCTGGAGGAGCAGGCGCAAGAGCTGGAGAAAGCCCTCTATGTGTCCGCCAACGAGGATGCGCCCTACATCAATGCCAATTATATCAAGGTGAGTCCCATCTTCCTATAAGTATCCGAATGATTCTAATTTTGTTCTTGCAGGGACCCGACTACGTGTCCAAGTGCTATGTGGCCACCCAAGGTCCGCTGCCCAACACCATCTTCGAGTTCTGGCTGATGATCTACCAGAACACGCAGCGCTACATCCGCCGCTGCGTAGACGGGGGCAGCAGCAGCAGTCCGCACATGGAAAGGTCGCAGATATTGCAGCAGTACTTTCAGAAGATCGTCATGCTCACCAACTTTACGGAGGCGAATCGGCAGAAGTGCGCCATTTACTTTCCCATCGACCTCAATGAGATATTCGCTGTGGCCGCCAAGTGCGAGGTGTTCTGTCTGAGTACGGCTGCCCGGGAATACTTTGACCAGCACCTGGTGCCCATGTCTGTGCCGGACACTGCAGTGGCACCGCCGCCGCGAGTTAATGAGCTCGAGGATCTGAGCTATCAGCACATTGGCGTCGAGTCGCTGAAGGTGACGCTGGACAGCGAACTGCTGGAGAGTCTGCCAGCCCAGAGCAACTTTTTTCTGGTGAAGAACGTGGGTATTGTGCGACGAAACGGGTACTCGGTGCGAAAGTTTGTGCTACTCTACTGCATCCATGTGCCGCAGACGGCGAGCTATCACCTGCAAAAGATCTGCTGCTATCACTACTGGTATCCGGATTGGCCCGATCACCACTCGCCGCGAGACATCAATACGTTGCTGGACACTTGTCTGCATGTCCTGAATCTGGGCAAATGCGAATCGGAGTTTGACAACTACGACGAGAGTCGAAGCGTGCGCAATGCCCATCTGACGGCCCAGCGTCTGGACATCTATAAGCAGGACATTTTCAATGCCGTGCAGCCCTTGCCCGTTATCCACTGCTCGGCTGGCATCGGGCGGACCGGCTGCTTCACGGCCATATTGAATGCCGTGCGGCAGGTGCGTCAGTCGCTGGCCTACTCTCTCACCGGAATGCTGACCAAAGCTCTGTATGTGGCAGACTTTGACTGCAACTCGGAGGCGAATCACGACGACAGCGACAGCAGCTTCACATGCAACACCATACGGCATATACGGCAGATAATTGACCACCAGGAGCCGCCCACCTTCGACAAGCTACCCAAGATGCCAGACATCTTTGTGGACGTGCTGGGCATTGTGTGCAATCTACGCTTGCAGCGCGGCGGCATGGTCCAGAACTCCGAGCAGTATGAGCTGATACACCGGGCCATTTGTCTCTACCTGAAGCGAACCCTGGCCTTGAGGCGGTTCTAGGATTCAAAATAATTACAATTACAGTACACCCCCCATGTTGACGACTACGATATGGACTAAATATGAATATGAGGATACGCAATACAGAAGAAGAAACAGGAAAAGGAAAAGAAGAAAAAACACCAATTTACTATTTGTAAAACAATATTTTGTGACCCTTATTTTAATGTAATGAAGAACACAACCAATCGAAAAAGAATATCAAACAAGAAGACGACAAACCATGGCTAAAAGAGTCTCGAAACACACACACTTACATAGTGCTGGGGCATACTCCGTGTAGTGGAGGTGTCCTGGAATGTTTGCTAAATATTACTATTACCACATATTCTACATATATACATATATAAATGTTTATTAAGTGTTCGGATGTATGTGTCAGTTAAATGTGTATGCATGTATGTATGTACATAAGTGTAAATGTTTCCAAACCCACTTTTCGTGTAAACTATGCTTAAAAAACTAAACTAAAGTTAATTACCAATTATTATATTACCCTCACCCATACCTTTGTCCTTACCTTATCGTAGACCCCCTCCCTCCCTTTGCCCTTCCCCTTCCCCAAAACTTTACAGAGCTCGACGACGTGTGCGCGGCGGCCCCGGATCCAACTGTGAGCTGGCTACCCATGTTTGGGGGCGAAGAAAGCTCACACCTTTTTCAAGTTGGCCCCATCCCAGGGGCCTTCTGACTAAACACCAAATTTCTTCAAACCCAAACTGCTAGTTCTACCGTCGGGTTGGGGGCCCCCCGTCCACCCTCCACCCACCATCATCCATCGAATCGCGCGTAGAGTTGATCAAAGAGATACAAAAGAAAAAAAAACAATTTGAAAAACGTGGATAGTGTAAAACCAAACCGTAAATGAATCTTGTATTAATGTTTATGCAATGGAACTAGTCAAATAAACCCTAGAAACATTTTAAATGTATCTTTAAATGTGTAAAAAAATACAAAACTTGTTTTATTTCCATCTTTGAAATTCTAAGGGAAATCTAGAATTTCATAAGAAACGAATGTGTACTATCGAAAAGACTGCTATTTGTTTCTGGCGGACCTATGGACTTGGGTTGAACTGTTTACTGCGGTGAGGGAACGGTGAACGTATTCAGAGCATGTACATGAAGCAATACGTTTGATAAAATACTGAGTACTACGAGTAAAGCTTAAAAGAGCCCCCGCAGCATATGAATGTGAAACTTTTGAGAATTGTACAGAATATGCGTTCCACGGTACGCCCAAGATGTTTTCAGTATAATTGAAGACCTAAAAACAATTATATTCAATTCAATATATTATATTAAAAAAAAAAAAACAACACATTTAATGGAAAAGGAGTCAAACGAGGAAATACGAGAGAAAATACAAAAAGTGAAGAAATATATAAATATAATAATAAAATTAAATAGGAAGAAAAAAGCAGTAAACAGAGTAAATCAAAATTGAAACACTCGCCTGTTCCCATTAGTAAATTGTGAAACATTACTTTCTGTTTCCTTTTATTGCGCTGTTGTAGTTTGTTGTTGTAGTTTTTTGTTGTAATATGTTTTTGTAGTTTGTTGTTGGTAGCTGGTAGTCACACACAAACACAAAAACATTAAAAAAAATAAATAATAACTTCGTGTCGCCTCGTATTCCTTGCCAGTCCTTTCAACATTATTTTTACTCGCTCGCACTTTCACTCACAGAATGCACTTTTCACTTGACTTCCATTTAGATTGCCATTTGCTTACATTTCAAGCTTCGTTGGAACACTTTTGTGCCTTTGGGTGGGTGGGTGTTGGGTTGTTTCACATGTTATTTCAATTTTTACATAATTTACATTTTAAACAATTATTTAATATTTATTTAAAATTCATTTATTTATTTTTATTTTATTATATATTTATTTGTATTATTATTTATTTATTTTAATTTTTGTATTTTTATTTATTTTTGTTTCAATTGATTTATTATTCATTTTATTATTAATGTGTTTCATTTATATTTTGATTTAAATGGGATCACAGAGAACGAGCGCACGCTCACTTCTCGAAGCACACGATTTAATTGTACACTTTTACTACTACAATTTCTTACCTTATTTCGAGAGTTATTTGAGAATCGCCTAGGGGGGGCTTCCATTTCAGTTCCTGTATCCAGCGGATACAATATCTCCAGTATCCAGCGGATACAATATCTCCAGTATCCAGCGGATACCATTTGTGGTTGATTTTGGATCGATTGGCAATTTCAATACTCCAAACACTACACATGCATCTACTACTACAAATTCTACAAATAAAATCATTATGAGAGGGCCACATTTGAGAATCGCGTAGGGAGGGCTTCTATCACAAACTCCTGTGTCCAGCGGATACAATTTCTGCTGTATCCAGCGGATACAATATCTCCAGTATCCAGCGGATACAATATCTCCAGTATCCAGCGGATACAATATCTCCAGTATCCAGCGGATACAATTTCTGCTGTATCCAGCGGATACAATATCTCCAGTATCCAGCGGATACAATTTCTCCTGTATCCAGCGGATACAAAATCTCCAGTATCCAGCGGATACAATTTCTCCTGTATCCAGCGGATACAATATCTCCAGTATCCAGCGGATACAATTTCTCCTGTATCCAGCGGATACAAAATCTCCTGTATCCAGCGGATACAATATCTCCTGTATCCAGCGGATACAAAATCTCCAGTATCCAGCGGATACAATATCTCCAGTATCCAGCGGATACCATTTGTGGTTGATTTTGGATCGATTGGCAATTTCAATACTCCAAACAGTACACATGCATCTACTACTACAAATTCTACAAATAAAATCATTATGAGAGGGCCACATTTGAGAATCGCGTAGGGATGGCTTCTATCACAAATTCCTGTGTCCAGCGGATACAATTTCTGCTGTATCCAGCGGATACAATATCTCCAGTATCCAGCGGATACCATTTGTGGTTGATTTTGGATCGATTGGCAATTTCAATACTCCAAACACTACACATGCATCTACTACTACAAATTCTACAAATAAAATCATTATGAGAGGGCCACATTTGAGAATCGCGTAGGGAGGGCTTCTATCACAAACTCCTGTGTCCAGCGGATACAATTTCTGCTGTATCCAGCGGATAAAATATCTCCAGTATCCAGCGGATACAATATCTCCAGTATCCAGCGGATACAATTTCTCCTGTATCCAGCGGATACAAAATCTCCTGTATCCAGCGGATACAATATCTCCTGTATCCAGCGGATACAATTTCTCCTGTATCCAGCGGATACAATATCTCCAGTATCCAGCGGATACCATTTGTGGTTGATTTTGGATCGATTGGCAATTTCAATACTCCAAACACTACACATGCATCTACTACTACAAATAAAATCAATATGAGAGGGCCACATTTGAGAATCGCGTAGGGATGGCTTCTATCACAAACTCCTGTGTCCAGCGTATACAATTTCTCCTGTATCCAGCGGATACAATATCTCCAGTATCCAGCGGATACCATTTGTGGTTGATTTTGGATCGATTGGCAATTTCAATACTCCAAACACTACACATGCATCTACTACTACAAATAAAATCAATATGAGAGGGCCACATTTGAGAATCGCGTAGGGATGGCTTCTATCACAAACTCCTGTGTCCAGCGTATACAATTTCTCCTGTATCCAGCGGATACAATATCTCCAGTATCCAGCGGATACAATTTCTCCTGTATCCAGCGGATACAAAATCTCCAGTATCCAGCGGATACAATTTCTCCTGTATCCAGCGGATACAAAATCTCCAGTATCCAGCGGATACAATTTCTCCTGTATCCAGCGGATACAATATCTCCAGTATCCAGCGGATACAATTTCTCCTGTATCCAGCGGATACAAAATCTCCTGTATCCAGCGGATACAATATCTCCTGTATCCAGCGGATACAAAATCTCCAGTATCCAGCGGATACAATATCTCCAGTATCCAGCGGATACCATTTGTGGTTGATTTTGGATCGATTGGCAATTTCAATACTCCAAACACTACACATGCATCTACTACTACAAATTCTACAAATAAAATCATTATGAGAGGGCCACATTTGAGAATCGCGTAGGGAGGGCTTCTATCACAAACTCCTGTGTCCAGCGGATACAATTTCTGCTGTATCCAGCGGATAAAATATCTCCAGTATCCAGCGGATACAATATCTCCAGTATCCAGCGGATACAATATCTCCAGTATCCAGCGGATACCATTTGTGGTTGATTGTGGATCGATTGGCCATTTCAATACTCCAAACACTACACATGCAGTGTCTCAACGGAGAATGTTTGGATAAAATCCTTTAAAAACATGCAGTGTCTCATTGGAGAATCTTTTGATAACATCGTTTAAAACCTGCAGTGTCTCATTGGAGAATCTTTTAATAAAATCGTTTAAAAACATGCAGTGTCTCATTGGAGAATCTTTTGATAACATCGTTTAAAACCTGCAGTGTCTCATTGGAGAATCTTTTGATAAAATCGTTTAAAAACATGCAGTGTCTCATTTGAGAATACAATACTCCAAACAGTACACATGCATCTACTACTACAAATTCTACAAATAAAATCATTATGAGAGGGCCACATTTGAGAATCGCGTAAGGAGGGCTTCCATCACAAACTCCTGTATCCAGCGGATACAATATCTCCAGTATCCAGAGGGTACAGCATCTCCTGTATCCAGCGGATACCATTTGTGGTTGATTGTGGATCGATTGGCCATTTCAATACTCCAAACACTACACATGCAGTGTTTCAACGGAGAATGTTTGGATAAAATCCTTTAAAAACATGCAGTGTCTCATTGGAGAATCTTTTGATAACATCGTTTAAAACCTGCAGTGTCTCATTGGAGAATCTTTTGATAAAATCGTTTAAAAACATGCAGTGTCTCATTGGAGAATCTTTTGATAAAATCGTTCAAAAACATGCAGTGTGTCAATGGAGAATCTTTTGATAAAATCGTTCAAAAACATGCAGTGTGTCAATGGAGAATCTTTTGATAAAATCGTTCAAAAACATGCAGTGTCTCAATGGAGAATCTTTTAATAAATTCGTTTAAAAACATGCAGTGTCTCAATGGAGAATCTTTGGATAAAATCGTTCAAAAACATGCAGTGTCTCATTTGAGAATACAATACTCCAAACAGTACACATGCATCTACTACTACAAATTCTACAAATAAAATCATTATGAGAGGGCCACATTTGAGAATCGCGTAGGGATGGCTTCTATCACAAACTCCTGTGTCCAGCGGATACAATTTCTGCTGTATCCAGCGGATACAATATCTCCAGTATCCAGCGGATACCATTTGTGGTTGATTGTGGATCGATTGGCAATTTCAATACTCCAAACACTACACATGCATCTACTACTACAAATTCTACAAATAAAATCATTATGAGAGGGCCACATTTGAGAATCGCGTAGGGAGGGCTTCTATCACAAACTCCTGTGTCCAGCGGATACAATTTCTGCTGTATCCAGCGGATAAAATATCTCCAGTATCCAGCGGATACAATATCTCCAGTATCCAGCGGATACAATTTCTCCTGTATCCAGCGGATACAAAATCTCCTGTATCCAGCGGATACAATATCTCCTGTATCCAGCGGATACAATTTCTCCTGTATCCAGCGGATACAATTTCTGCTGTATCCAGCGGATACCATTTGTGGTTGATTGTTAATCGATTGGCAATTTCAATACTCCAAACACTACACATGCAGTGTCTCAACGGAGAATGTTTGGATAAAATCCTTTAAAAACATGCAGTGTCTCATTGGAGAATCTTTTGATAACATCGTTTAAAACCTGCAGTGTCTCATTGGAGAATCTTTTGATAACATCGTTTAAAACCTGCAGTGTCTCATTGGAGAATCTTTTGATAAAATCGTTTAAAAACATGCAGTGTCTCATTGGAGAATCTTTTGATAAAATCGTTCAAAAACATGCAGTGTGTCAATGGAGAATCTTTTGATAAAATCGTTCAAAAACATGCAGTGTGTCAATGGAGAATCTTTTGATAAAATCGTTCAAAAACATGCAGTGTGTCAATGGAGAATCTTTTGATAACATCGTTTAAAACCTGCAGTGTCTCATTGGAGAATCTTTTGATAAAATCGTTTAAAAACATGCAGTGTCTCATTTGAGAATACAATACTCCAAACAGTACACATGCATCTACTACTACAAATTCTACAAATAAAATCATTATGAGAGGGCCACATTTGAGAATCGCGTAGGGATGGCTTCTATCACAAACTCCTGTGTCCAGCGGATACAATTTCTGCTGTATCCAGCGGATACAATATCTCCAGTATCCAGCGGATACCATTTGTGGTTGATTGTGGATCGATTGGCAATTTCAATACTCCAAACACTACACATGCATCTACTACTACAAATTCTACAAATAAAATCATTATGAGAGGGCCACATTTGAGAATCGCGTAGGGAGGGCTTCTATCACAAACTCCTGTGTCCAGCGGATACAATTTCTGCTGTATCCAGCGGATAAAATATCTCCAGTATCCAGCGGATACAATATCTCCAGTATCCAGCGGATACAATTTCTCCTGTATCCAGCGGATACAAAATCTCCTGTATCCAGCGGATACAATATCTCCTGTATCCAGCGGATACAATTTCTCCTGTATCCAGCGGATACAATTTCTGCTGTATCCAGCGGATACCATTTGTGGTTGATTGTTAATCGATTGGCAATTTCAATACTCCAAACACTACACATGCATCTACTACTACAAATTCTACAAATAAAATCATTATGAGAGGGCCACATTTGAGAATCGCGTAGGGAGGGCTTCTATCACAAACTCCTGTGTCCAGCGGATACAATTTCTGCTGTATCCAGCGGATAAAATATCTCCAGTATCCAGCGGATACAATATCTCCAGTATCCAGCGGATACAATATCTCCAGTATCCAGCGGATACAATTTCTCCTGTATCCAGCGGATACAAAATCTCCTGTATCCAGCGGATACAATATCTCCTGTATCCAGCGGATACAATTTCTCCTGTATCCAGCGGATACAATTTCTCCTGTATCCAGCGGATACCATTTGTGGTTGATTGTTAATCGATTGGCAATTTCAATACTCCAAACACTACACATGCAGTGTCTCAACGGAGAATGTTTGGATAAAATCCTTTAAAAACATGCAGTGTCTCATTGGAGAATCTTTTGATAACATCGTTTAAAACCTGCAGTGTCTCATTGGAGAATCTTTTGATAAAATCGTTTAAAAACATGCAGTGTCTCATTGGAGAATCTTTTGATAACATCGTTTAGAAACATGGAATCTTTGGATAAAATCGTTCAAAAACATGCAGTGTCTCATTTGAGAATCTTTTGGTAAAATCTTTTAAAAACATGCAGTGTCTCTATGAAGAATCTTTTGATAAAATCGTTTAAAACCATGCAGTGTCTCATTTGAGAATCTTTTGGTAAAATCTTTTAAAAACATGCAGTGTCTCATTTGAGAATCTTTTGGTAAAATCTTTTAAAAACATGCAGTGTCTCTATGAAGAATCTTTTGATAAAATCGTTTAAAACCATGCAGTTTCTCATTTGAGAATATTTTGGTAAAATCTTTTAAAAACATGCAGTGTCTCATTTGAGAATCTTTTGGTAAAATCTTTTAAAAACATGCAGTGTCTCAATGAAGAATCTTTTGATAAAATCGTTTAAAAACATGCAGTGTCTCATTGGAGAATCTTTTAATAAAATCGTTTAAAACCTGCAGTGTCTCATTGGAGAATCTTTTGATAAAATCGTTTAAAAACATGCAGTGTCTCATTGGAGAATCTTTTGATAACATCGTTTAGAAACATGGAATCTTTGGATAAAATCGTTCAAAAACATGCAGTGTCTCATTTGAGAATCTTTTGGTAAAATCTTTTAAAAACATGCAGTGTCTCTATGAAGAATCTTTTGATAAAATCGTTTAAAACCATGCAGTGTCTCATTTGAGAATCTTTTGGTAAAATCTTTTAAAAACATGCAGTGTCTCATTTGAGAATCTTTTGGTAAAATCTTTTAAAAACATGCAGTGTCTCTATGAAGAATCTTTTGATAAAATCGTTTAAAACCATGCAGTGTCTCATTTGAGAATATTTTGGTAAAATCTTTTAAAAACATGCAGTGTCTCATTTGAGAATCTTTTGGTAAAATCTTTTAAAAACATGCAGTGTCTCAATGAAGAATCTTTTGATAAAATCGTTTAAAAACATGCAGTGTCTCATTGGAGAATCTTTTAATAAAATCGTTTAAAACCTGCAGTGTCTCATTGGAGAATCTTTTGATAAAATCGTTTAAAAACATGCAGTGTCTCATTGGAGAATCTTTTGATAACATCGTTTAGAAACATGGAATCTTTGGATAAAATCGTTCAAAAACATGCAGTGTCTCATTTGAGAATCTTTTGGTAAAATCTTTTAAAAACATGCAGTGTCTCTATGAAGAATCTTTTGATAAAATCGTTTAAAACCATGCAGTGTCTCATTTGAGAATCTTTTGGTAAAATCTTTTAAAAACATGCAGTGTCTCATTTGAGAATCTTTTGGTAAAATCTTTTAAAAACATGCAGTGTCTCTATGAAGAATCTTTTGATAAAATCGTTTAAAACCATGCAGTGTCTCATTTGAGAATATTTTGGTAAAATCTTTTAAAAACATGCAGTGTCTCATTTGAGAATCTTTTGGTAAAATCTTTTAAAAACATGCAGTGTCTCAATGAAGAATCTTTTGATAAAATCGTTTAAAAACATGCAGTGTCTCATTGGAGAATCTTTTAATAAAATCGTTTAAAACCTGCAGTGTCTCATTGGAGAATCTTTTGATAAAATCGTTTAAAAACATGCAGTGTCTCATTGGAGAATCTTTTGATAACATCGTTTAGAAACATGGAATCTTTGGATAAAATCGTTCAAAAACATGCAGTGTCTCATTTGAGAATCTTTTGGTAAAATCTTTTAAAAACATGCAGTGTCTCTATGAAGAATCTTTTGATAAAATCGTTTAAAACCATGCAGTGTCTCATTTGAGAATCTTTTGGTAAAATCTTTTAAAAACATGCAGTGTCTCATTTGAGAATCTTTTGGTAAAATCTTTTAAAAACATGCAGTGTCTCTATGAAGAATCTTTTGATAAAATCGTTTAAAAACATGCAGTGTCTCATTGGAGAATCTTTTAATAAAATCGTTTAAAACCTGCAGTGTCTCATTGGAGAATCTTTTGATAACATCGTTTAGAAACATGGAATCTTTGGATAAAATCGTTTAAAAACATGCAGTGTCTCATTGGAGAATCTTTTGATAACATCGTTTAAAACCTGCAGTGTCTCATTGGAGAATCTTTTGATAAAATCCTTTAAAAACATGCAGTGTCTCATTTGAGAATCTTTTGGTAAAATCTTTTAAAAACATGCAGTGTCTCTATGAAGAATCTTTTGATAAAATCGTTTAAAACCATGCAATGTGTCTCATTTGAGAATACAATACTCCAAACACTACACATGATTCTACTACTACAAATTCTACAAATAAAATCATTATGAGAGGGCCACATTTGAGAATCGCGTAGGGAGGGCTTCTATCACAAACTCCTGTGTCCAGCGGATACAATTTCTGCTGTGTCCAGCGGATACAATATCTCCAGCGGATACCATTTGTGGTTGATTTTGGATCGATTGGCAATTTCAATACTCCAAACACTACACATGATTCTACTACTACAAATTCTACCATTAAAATCATTATGAGAAGGCCACATTTGAGAATCGCAAAGGGAGAATCTATTCTATTCTGAGAATCTATTACAGCTCCTGTACGCAGCGGATACAATATCTCCTCTATCCAGCGGATACAACATATCCTGTATCCAGCGGATACCTTTTTGTTTGATTGTGGATCGATTGGCAATTTCAATATTCAATACTACAATTTCTACCATTAAATTCTTCAATATAAAAAAGTTCAATTTAGATTAAAATCGTTTTAATCGTCTACTTATCGGGCACACTAGAGGGACACGTGCTTGCTGGAATGCTCCTCCGTGGATTTTTATCCCCTTCGGCAGTTTAATGTAATTCGTTTGATAAAATCTTAAACAAATTAAGTGAATGTGAAATTCACAAAATTTCATAAGGCATGGTTGGTACTCCTAAAAGAATCCCCTATAATCGAAAACAACATCCGATGCCTCCAATTGAAATGCATTTGCCTGTTACCTGAAAAAACTCTTTGTCCTTTCCACCAGAACATATTCACTGATCAAAAACAACAAAGAGGACACTTCAAATGAAAATGGAGCGAAGAGGTAATACGAGAAAATACAAAAAGTGAAGAAATATATACATATAATAATAAAATGAAATATGAAGAAAAAACCAGTAAACAGAGTAAATAAAAATTGAAACACTCACCTGTTCCCATTATTATATTGTGAAGCGCTGAAAATTACTTGATGTTTCCTTTTATTGCGCTGTTGTAGTTTGTTGTTGTAGTATGTTTTTGTAGTTTTTTGTTGGTAGTTGGTAGTCACACACAAACACAAAACCATAAAAAAAAATACAAAATAAATAGTAAATTCGTGTCGCCTCGTATTCCTTGCCAGTCCTTTCAACATTAATTTTACTCGTTCGCACTTTCACTCACAACATGCACTTTTCACTTGATTTTCTTTTTAGATTCCCTTTAGCTTATTTATTTTTTTTGTTATTTATTTATTTTGAATTTTAATATTTATTTATTTGTATTTTAATATTTATATATTTTTTTTGTTTATTTATTTAATTGTAGTTATTTCCCTTTTATTATTAATTTATTTTCTTCAAATATTTATTTGTTCAAATTTATTTTTATTTCTGTACCTATTTATTTAAATGTATAGTTTTATTTTATATTTATTTATTTTCATTTAATATTATGTTATTATTTATTTTTGTTATTTTCATATATATTTACTTTATTTATTTTTGTAATTTATTTGTTTATTTTATTCTATCATTTATTATTTTTCTTTTATTATTTATTTATTTTATTTATTGTTTATTTTATTTATTATTTATTTTTTTTATTTTGTATTCAATTTTTTTTTAGGGTTTTATTATTTATACACATATAAATATTACATATTTTTATTTAAATTTATATTTTATTGTTTGTATTTTTTTATTAAATGTATTTACTTATTTTTTTATTTAAATGTGATTATTTTTATATTATTTATTATTAATTTATGTTATTTTTTTTTTTGTAATGTGTTTATTTAAATGAATTTATTTTTATTTTAAAATTTAGTTTTTTATATTTTTAGTTTTTTTTTTAATTTTATTTTTTTTTTATTTACATTAATTTATTTTTATTTTATTTTCACTTATTTTACTTTTGTTTATTGATTTATTCCTTTGATTATTTATTTAAATTGATTTATTTATATTTTATTATTTGTTTTTATTATATTTTATTAATTATTTATTTAAATTTATTTATTTATATTTTATCAATTATTTATTTATATTTATTTATATCACTTTATTATTTTTAGTTTTTTTAGTATTTTTTATAATCTATTTATTTTATTTTATTTATTTCTATTTCATTATTATATTTTTCAATTGATTTATTGTGCATTTTATTATTAATGAGTTTCATTTATATTTTTATTAAATGGTGATCACAAAGAAGGAATATTTAATTGAAGGGCGCACGCGCGCACTTTTCGAAACACACGATGTAGTTGTCCACTTTTATGACCGTGATGGACCGGGGGGGAACTGAGAACTGTGATAAGAGTGCAGCAGCGTCGACGGCTCAAAGCTTCTTTGAAGAACAAGAGCAAAGCTGGTGTCCGAAAGAGCGTAGCGAACGAAAGAGGGTGGTGAGTGGGCTGCAGCAGTTCAAGATAAGTGATAAGAGCGCAGCAGCGTTGGCCGCTCAAAACTTCTTCGAAGAACGAGAGCGAAGCTGGTGTCCGAAAGAGCGTAGCGAACGAAAGAGGGTGGTGAGAGGGCTGCAACAGAGCAAGATAAGTGATAAGAGTGCAGCAGAGTTGGCCGCTCAAAGCTTCTTCGAAGAACGAGAGCGAAGCTGGTGTCCGAAAGAGCGTAGCGAACGCTTCGGTCTCTGTTAGTTACGCTCTCATGTTCTTTCGCTGTTAGCTCGCTCCTAAATTAACAAGCGTCTGTACAGAGAAGAGAATCGCTTCGACCTCTGTTAGCTTATGCTCTCATGTTCTTTCGCTGTTAGCTCGCTACTAAATTACAATGCCTCTGTTACCAACTGCACCGTAACTTTCCCTCCCAAATTATAAATTTCAATTACATTTTAACAGCTGTACACATGTCTGCTATGATAATAAAAGGTAGCTGCTATGAAACTATCAACAGGGGCTGTTATGAAACTATTAAAACCAGAATTTTGAATTTTGGGGTATAAAAATACCCCATAGCACTATGAAGGGTTAATCGCAGCGTCAGCTGTTTCGGCCAGAATTTCGGTTTCGGTTCAAAGTCCGTCCACCTTCGCGAAATCTGGTTTGATTGTTTCTTATTGCCGAATAATTGTATTGCGATTAGATAGTCGGTCTGTCGAACCGGGCGGGCTACGTAATTTGGGACAGCAAAATGCAACGGACTGGCGGCAAATCCATTCTCGTGAGACTCTACAGCAGCATGAAGGTAATTTCATTTGTTCTGCTGCAGCATCTCTGTTAATTAATGGGATTTTTTGTGATTGCCAGGTGAAAATTCCAGTGAAGCAGGGTATTGTTGTGGGCCAGCAACAGAAGCTGCCAAGTGGCCTGGAGTACAATAGTTTCTTGGGGGTGCCATATGCCGAACCACCTGTTGGTAACCTCAGATTTCGAGTAAGTGCTTTCCCAACATGTAACAGATATTTATAACGTAATTTGCACATTTAGAGCCCCGTGCCGCAAGAGCGCTTCGAGGAGCATGAGCTGGACTGCAGAAAGGAGAGAGACGTGTCGCACCAACGCGATCCTTTCACCACAGAAGTGGCTGGCTCTGAGAACTGCCTCTTCCTCAATGTGTACGCCCCCAAGGGCAAACGATCATCGTCGCCCTTACCCGTCATGGTGTGGATTCACGGCGGTGGCTTCATTTTTGGCAATGGCAACAGCGACTTGTGAGTGGAACCGTTCAGAGCTGCTCGGAGTAGAGCTAAGCTCTAAACTAAATACTTTCAGCCACTTTCCAGCCAAGCTCATGGAGCAGGATGTGATTGTGGTCACCCTGAACTATCGCCTCGGTGCCCTGGGATTCCTAAGTTTGCCGGAGGAAGGCATACACGGCAATATGGGACTGAAGGATCAGCGCATGGCCCTGCAGTGGCTGCAGGACAATATAGCCAGCTTCAATGGTGATCCCAACAATGTGACCCTCTTCGGCGAAAGCGCTGGAGGGGCGTCTGTTCACCTGCATACATATGCCCGGCACGCCAACAAACTCTTCCATAAGGCCATCATGCAGAGCGGAACGGGCAACATGGAATGGGTGTTTCAACCAGATCCGGCATTTAAAACACGTCGACTGGCCGAACTGCTGGGCGGCGGCGATTTTGGGAGCAACACGAAGGCCCTGTTGGAGTTCCTTCAGTCTGAGAAAGTGAAACCGATTGGTATTTTGGCCAATACGATGAAAGTACTGACTGCGGATGAACGGCGTCGTCACCTGCCGTTCCCCTTCAAGCCTGTTGTCGAGGAGGCCAGCAGTCCGGATAGTTTCATCGATGAGAATATTTTGGATCTGATGCACAAAAGGGATCACGTGGGGAAAATGCCCATGATCATGGGCTACAACTCTGCGGAAGGACTGGCAATGATTGTAAGGGCCAAGAAAAAACTGGAGGACTACGAACAAGATCTTGCGCGAACGGTGCCCCGCAACCTGGTGCCAGACCCACAGGCACTAGAAGCTCAGGAAGCAGCAGCTGATATACGTAACTTCTACTTCGAAGGCCAGGCATTGACCAAGAAACATCTTAATAATTTGGTGGATTTGTTCTCCGACTATCACTTCAGCATGGATCTGCAGATTGCGGCAGAGATCCATGCCAACTGTCAGACGCAGTCGCCACTGTACTTCTATCGTCTGGACTACGTTGGCGGTCGCAATCTATACAAAACCATCTTTCAGAATGAAAATCTTCGCGGAGTAGCCCATGCTGATGATATTTGCTATCTATTCCAGATGGCCGGCGACGATTCTCCGATGCAAAAGGATGATGCGCTCGTCTCGGAGAGGATTTGCCAGATGTGGGCGAATTTCGCGCGGCACGGAAAACCATCCGACAGTTGGAAACCTGTACAAAAAGCCCTGCCTGGGCAGCCCATGCAGCTAGACTGCCTACTCATTGATCGGGAATGCAAAATGCAAAAGAATCCGGATGCAGACCGTATGGATTTCTGGCGCAGCATGTACAAGCGATACAGCCCCCAGTCTTCTGTGAGGGCCAAATTGTAAATTGTATTGAATAAATAAAATCAAAAGCGCTAAAATTCTTTAAGATTCAAATTTTCGTGGAGTGTATTTTAAAACACACTGATCATCGACAATGGGTTAACTGTTACATTACATACCCACTTACATACGTTGCCTGTTTTTTTGTTGACCTTATTAGTTTAAACCTGGTTTTAAGACACAATACAATAAAATGGAGTAATTAAAAGCAAGCTACTTTTCTTGCAGAAAATTTATTTATCAATGGCCTGAAATTATATGGGCAAAGCTAAAGGTTTTAGTTAGTCAGCATTATTCGATGGATCAAAATCGAGCAAAATGAACGATTTTCTCGTACGTTTTATTTGTTTGACCTTTTTCGTAAAAAACCCTTTTTTATGCAAACTCAAGTAAAAGCAAGTATTTCAATTAAACCAGGAATGTAGGCAATTGATTAATTAATCGGATAAAAATATGTGGGCAGGGCTGGGCGTTCTTTCCTCTTCGTTTGTTTTGTTTGCCCATATTCGCCAAAACTTTTTTTTTTTAGCTATTTCGCTATAATCTTTTTTTATGCAAAATCCAATAAAAGCAAATAAAATAAACTGGCAAATAAGCCAGTTCAGTAGAAAAATGATTCATCAATCGTATGGTCAAATGTTCTATATAACTAATAATATTCGACGGAACATCAAAATTTAACAATATGATTTCCAATCCTTGACGGAGAACAATTAAGGGGGTATTTTAATTTTCCACCGAAAATAATGAAAATTTCATAATGTTAACGCAGTTTAGGTGAATGATTTAGTGTGTTTTTTTTAAGTTCAGAGGAAAGATGGCATGAATCTATAAGAAGAATTTACAATCGTTAATATTTTTCGCCATTTACCTCAAGTAGTTGAACTATTTAAATAGAGGGGGTTTTAGTGGGCTAAGTTCAGTTTTACAGCATATGAGACGCTATTGTTGTTGAGGAACCAAAATTGAGGCAAAAAAAACAAAGTAAAGTATTTAAAATAAGCCTGTCGAGTAGAAAATAGATTCATTAATTGGATAAAATGATATGTCCACGGAATGTAAACATCGTGGAATATAGAACTTAAATTCGTCAGTATATTTACGGTATATTTTTAAAATGAGACGGTATATTTTGGTATATTTTTGAGAGTCGAAATATACAAAACAGACCAGTGCTGCCAGAATTAGATGATATATCAAAATACGAATACAAAATATGACTTGTCCGATTTCTCGCTAAAAATTAACAAATATTACAAACAATTATAAAAATTAAAAAACAGAAATTGTTTTGTAGTAAATTTTAATCGTCTACTTATCGGGTACACTAGAGGGACACGTGCTTGCTGGAATGCTCCTCCGTGGATTTTTATCCCCTTCGGCAGTTTAATGTAATTCGTTTGATAAAATCTTAAACAAATTAAGTGAATGTGAAATTCACAAAATTTCATAAGGCATGGTTGGTACTCCTAAAAGAATCCCCTATAATCGAAAACAACATCCGATGCCTCCAATTGAAATGCATTTGCCTGTTACCTGAAAAAACTCTTTGTCCTTTCCACCAGAACATATTCACTGATCAAAAACAACAAAGAGGACACTTCAAATGAAAATGGAGCGAAGAGGTAATACGAGAAAATACAAAAAGTGAAGAAATATATACATATAATAATAAAATGAAATATGAAGAAAAAACCAGTAAACAGAGTAAATAAAAATTGAAACACTCACCTGTTCCCATTATTATATTGTGAAGCGCTGAAAATTACTTGATGTTTCCTTTTATTGCGCTGTTGTAGTTTGTTGTTGTAGTATGTTTTTGTAGTTTTTTGTTGGTAGTTGGTAGTCACACACAAACACAAAACCATAAAAAAAAATACAAAATAAATAGTAAATTCGTGTCGCCTCGTATTCCTTGCCAGTCCTTTCAACATTAATTTTACTCGTTCGCACTTTCACTCACAACATGCACTTTTCACTTGATTTTCTTTTTAGATTCCCTTTAGCTTATTTATTTTTTTTGTTATTTATTTATTTTGAATTTTAATATTTATTTATTTGTATTTTAATATTTATATATTTTTTTTGTTTATTTATTTAATTGTAGTTATTTCCCTTTTATTATTAATTTATTTTCTTCAAATATTTATTTGTTCAAATTTATTTTTATTTCTGTACCTATTTATTTAAATGTATAGTTTTATTTTATATTTATTTATTTTCATTTAATATTATGTTATTATTTATTTTTGTTATTTTCATATATATTTACTTTATTTATTTTTGTAATTTATTTGTTTATTTTATTCTATCATTTATTATTTTTCTTTTATTATTTATTTATTTTATTTATTGTTTATTTTATTTATTATTTATTTTTTTTATTTTGTATTCAATTTTTTTTTAGGGTTTTATTATTTATACACATATAAATATTACATATTTTTATTTAAATTTATATTTTATTGTTTGTATTTTTTTATTAAATGTATTTACTTATTTTTTTATTTAAATGTGATTATTTTTATATTATTTATTATTAATTTATGTTATTTTTTTTTTTGTAATGTGTTTATTTAAATGAATTTATTTTTATTTTAAAATTTAGTTTTTTTATATTTTTAGTTTTTTTTTTAATTTTATTTTTTTTTTATTTACATTAATTTATTTTTATTTTATTTTCACTTATTTTACTTTTGTTTATTGATTTATTCCTTTGATTATTTATTTAAATTGATTTATTTATATTTTATTATTTGTTTTTATTATATTTTATTAATTATTTATTTAAATTTATTTATTTATATTTTATCAATTATTTATTTATATTTATTTATATCACTTTATTATTTTTAGTTTTTTTAGTATTTTTTATAATCTATTTATTTTATTTTATTTATTTCTATTTCATTATTATATTTTTCAATTGATTTATTGTGCATTTTATTATTAATGAGTTTCATTTATATTTTTATTAAATGGTGATCACAAAGAAGGAATATTTAATTGAAGGGCGCACGCGCGCACTTTTCGAAACACACGATGTAGTTGTCCACTTTTATGACCGTGATGGACCGGGGGGGAACTGAGAACTGTGATAAGAGTGCAGCAGCGTCGACGGCTCAAAGCTTCTTTGAAGAACAAGAGCAAAGCTGGTGTCCGAAAGAGCGTAGCGAACGAAAGAGGGTGGTGAGTGGGCTGCAGCAGTTCAAGATAAGTGATAAGAGCGCAGCAGCGTTGGCCGCTCAAAACTTCTTCGAAGAACGAGAGCGAAGCTGGTGTCCGAAAGAGCGTAGCGAACGAAAGAGGGTGGTGAGAGGGCTGCAACAGAGCAAGATAAGTGATAAGAGTGCAGCAGAGTTGGCCGCTCAAAGCTTCTTCGAAGAACGAGAGCGAAGCTGGTGTCCGAAAGAGCGTAGCGAACGCTTCGGTCTCTGTTAGTTACGCTCTCATGTTCTTTCGCTGTTAGCTCGCTCCTAAATTAACAAGCGTCTGTACAGAGAAGAGAATCGCTTCGACCTCTGTTAGCTTATGCTCTCATGTTCTTTCGCTGTTAGCTCGCTACTAAATTACAATGCCTCTGTTACCAACTGCACCGTAACTTTCCCTCCCAAATTATAAATTTCAATTACATTTTAACAGCTGTACACATGTCTGCTATGATAATAAAAGGTAGCTGCTATGAAACTATCAACAGGGGCTGTTATGAAACTATTAAAACCAGAATTTTGAATTTTGGGGTATAAAAATACCCCATAGCACTATGAAGGGTTAATCGCAGCGTCAGCTGTTTCGGCCAGAATTTCGGTTTCGGTTCAAAGTCCGTCCACCTTCGCGAAATCTGGTTTGATTGTTTCTTATTGCCGAATAATTGTATTGCGATTAGATAGTCGGTCTGTCGAACCGGGCGGGCTACGTAATTTGGGACAGCAAAATGCAACGGACTGGCGGCAAATCCATTCTCGTGAGACTCTACAGCAGCATGAAGGTAATTTCATTTGTTCTGCTGCAGCATCTCTGTTAATTAATGGGATTTTTTGTGATTGCCAGGTGAAAATTCCAGTGAAGCAGGGTATTGTTGTGGGCCAGCAACAGAAGCTGCCAAGTGGCCTGGAGTACAATAGTTTCTTGGGGGTGCCATATGCCGAACCACCTGTTGGTAACCTCAGATTTCGAGTAAGTGCTTTCCCAACATGTAACAGATATTTATAACGTAATTTGCACATTTAGAGCCCCGTGCCGCAAGAGCGCTTCGAGGAGCATGAGCTGGACTGCAGAAAGGAGAGAGACGTGTCGCACCAACGCGATCCTTTCACCACAGAAGTGGCTGGCTCTGAGAACTGCCTCTTCCTCAATGTGTACGCCCCCAAGGGCAAACGATCATCGTCGCCCTTACCCGTCATGGTGTGGATTCACGGCGGTGGCTTCATTTTTGGCAATGGCAACAGCGACTTGTGAGTGGAACCGTTCAGAGCTGCTCGGAGTAGAGCTAAGCTCTAAACTAAATACTTTCAGCCACTTTCCAGCCAAGCTCATGGAGCAGGATGTGATTGTGGTCACCCTGAACTATCGCCTCGGTGCCCTGGGATTCCTAAGTTTGCCGGAGGAAGGCATACACGGCAATATGGGACTGAAGGATCAGCGCATGGCCCTGCAGTGGCTGCAGGACAATATAGCCAGCTTCAATGGTGATCCCAACAATGTGACCCTCTTCGGCGAAAGCGCTGGAGGGGCGTCTGTTCACCTGCATACATATGCCCGGCACGCCAACAAACTCTTCCATAAGGCCATCATGCAGAGCGGAACGGGCAACATGGAATGGGTGTTTCAACCAGATCCGGCATTTAAAACACGTCGACTGGCCGAACTGCTGGGCGGCGGCGATTTTGGGAGCAACACGAAGGCCCTGTTGGAGTTCCTTCAGTCTGAGAAAGTGAAACCGATTGGTATTTTGGCCAATACGATGAAAGTACTGACTGCGGATGAACGGCGTCGTCACCTGCCGTTCCCCTTCAAGCCTGTTGTCGAGGAGGCCAGCAGTCCGGATAGTTTCATCGATGAGAATATTTTGGATCTGATGCACAAAAGGGATCACGTGGGGAAAATGCCCATGATCATGGGCTACAACTCTGCGGAAGGACTGGCAATGATTGTAAGGGCCAAGAAAAAACTGGAGGACTACGAACAAGATCTTGCGCGAACGGTGCCCCGCAACCTGGTGCCAGACCCACAGGCACTAGAAGCTCAGGAAGCAGCAGCTGATATACGTAACTTCTACTTCGAAGGCCAGGCATTGACCAAGAAACATCTTAATAATTTGGTGGATTTGTTCTCCGACTATCACTTCAGCATGGATCTGCAGATTGCGGCAGAGATCCATGCCAACTGTCAGACGCAGTCGCCACTGTACTTCTATCGTCTGGACTACGTTGGCGGTCGCAATCTATACAAAACCATCTTTCAGAATGAAAATCTTCGCGGAGTAGCCCATGCTGATGATATTTGCTATCTATTCCAGATGGCCGGCGACGATTCTCCGATGCAAAAGGATGATGCGCTCGTCTCGGAGAGGATTTGCCAGATGTGGGCGAATTTCGCGCGGCACGGAAAACCATCCGACAGTTGGAAACCTGTACAAAAAGCCCTGCCTGGGCAGCCCATGCAGCTAGACTGCCTACTCATTGATCGGGAATGCAAAATGCAAAAGAATCCGGATGCAGACCGTATGGATTTCTGGCGCAGCATGTACAAGCGATACAGCCCCCAGTCTTCTGTGAGGGCCAAATTGTAAATTGTATTGAATAAATAAAATCAAAAGCGCTAAAATTCTTTAAGATTCAAATTTTCGTGGAGTGTATTTTAAAACACACTGATCATCGACAATGGGTTAACTGTTACATTACATACCCACTTACATACGTTGCCTGTTTTTTTGTTGACCTTATTAGTTTAAACCTGGTTTTAAGACACAATACAATAAAATGGAGTAATTAAAAGCAAGCTACTTTTCTTGCAGAAAATTTATTTATCAATGGCCTGAAATTATATGGGCAAAGCTAAAGGTTTTAGTTAGTCAGCATTATTCGATGGATCAAAATCGAGCAAAATGAACGATTTTCTCGTACGTTTTATTTGTTTGACCTTTTTCGTAAAAAACCCTTTTTTATGCAAACTCAAGTAAAAGCAAGTATTTCAATTAAACCAGGAATGTAGGCAATTGATTAATTAATCGGATAAAAATATGTGGGCAGGGCTGGGCGTTCTTTCCTCTTCGTTTGTTTTGTTTGCCCATATTCGCCAAAACTTTTTTTTTTTAGCTATTTCGCTATAATCTTTTTTTATGCAAAATCCAATAAAAGCAAATAAAATAAACTGGCAAATAAGCCAGTTCAGTAGAAAAATGATTCATCAATCGTATGGTCAAATGTTCTATATAACTAATAATATTCGACGGAACATCAAAATTTAACAATATGATTTCCAATCCTTGACGGAGAACAATTAAGGGGGTATTTTAATTTTCCACCGAAAATAATGAAAATTTCATAATGTTAACGCAGTTTAGGTGAATGATTTAGTGTGTTTTTTTTAAGTTCAGAGGAAAGATGGCATGAATCTATAAGAAGAATTTACAATCGTTAATATTTTTCGCCATTTACCTCAAGTAGTTGAACTATTTAAATAGAGGGGGTTTTAGTGGGCTAAGTTCAGTTTTACAGCATATGAGACGCTATTGTTGTTGAGGAACCAAAATTGAGGCAAAAAAAACAAAGTAAAGTATTTAAAATAAGCCTGTCGAGTAGAAAATAGATTCATTAATTGGATAAAATGATATGTCCACGGAATGTAAACATCGTGGAATATAGAACTTAAATTCGTCAGTATATTTACGGTATATTTTTAAAATGAGACGGTATATTTTGGTATATTTTTGAGAGTCGAAATATACAAAACAGACCAGTGCTGCCAGAATTAGATGATATATCAAAATACGAATACAAAATATGACTTGTCCGATTTCTCGCTAAAAATGAACAAATATTACAAACAATTATAAAAATTAAAAAACAGAAATTGTTTTGTAGTAAATTATTTTTAGCCAAAATAAGCTAAATAAACTGTTAAATAAGCTAGATTTCAAGCTATAAGCATTTCAATTATTTTTCAAGCTATTTGTTTTAAATAAGAAAAATCTAGCTTAAAAGAAGCTACAATTTCAACACTGAAACAGACGCCAATTCTGAATTGGCGCTAAAACAGACGCGAATTAAAACGGAATTGAATTGTGAATAAGTTGCAGCAATATGTACGTAAAAAAGCTGGTGCTCGACGGCTTCAAATCGTACGGTCGGCGCACGGAAATCGATGGCTTCGATCCGGAGTTTACGGCCATTACCGGTCTGAACGGCTCCGGGAAATCCAACATTTTGGACAGCATTTGCTTCGTGCTTGGCATCAGTAATCTGCAGAATGTAAGTTCCGCCAGATACATATAACACAACATTATTTAATGCGCCAGAAACACTTTGAAGGTGCGCGCCTCCGCTCTGCAAGACTTGGTGTACAAGAATGGACAGGCGGGTATAACGAAGGCAACGGTGACCATTGTGTTTGACAACACAAATGCCCTGCAGTGTCCGACGGGGTACGAGAAGTGCCGCGAGATTTCGGTGGCCCGCCAGGTCGTTGTCGGTGGCAAGAACAAATTCATGATCAATGGCAAGATTGTGCAGAACAAGAAGGTGCAGGATTTCTTCTGTTCCATCCAGTTGAATGTGAACAATCCCAACTTCTTGATCATGCAGGGCAAGATCCAGCAAGTGCTCAACATGAAGCCCAAGGAGGTAAGTACAGGCGTCTCTACCGCTCTCTTCCACAAGCTGTTTTACTGTCTCTTTGCATGCAGGTGCTCTCCATGGTGGAGGAGGCCGCTGGCACCAGCCAGTATAAGACAAAGCGCGATGCCACCAAGAATCTAATCGAAAAAAAGGAATCCAAAGTGCGGGAGACCACAGCTTTGTTGGAGGAGGAGGTCTATCCCAAGCTGGTCAAGCTGCAAGAGGAACGCGCTGCCCACGAGGAGTACAATAAACTCAAGCGCGAAATCGATTATCTAACCAGAATCTACATCTCTGCGAATTACCTAAAGCAGTGCGAAAAACTGAAACAGTTGGAGACTAGTGAACAAAAGATAAACGATCGCATAGCCAGTTGCCTTTCGACGCGTGACAAGAACTTGGAAGAAATGGAAGCTATTGAAATCGCTCTCAAGGAGATGCAGGAGAAGATTGATGCCGAGATGGGTGGATCGATAAAGGAGCTCGAGGCGCAACTGAGCGCTAAGCGTGCCCAGGAGGCCAAAGCCTCGGGCAGCCTGAAGGCAGCGCAGGGCACCGTTGAACAAGACCAGCGGAAGATAAGTACGGCCGCCAAGAACATTGCCGACGACGAGCGTGCACTCACCAAAAAGGAGGCCGCCATGTCAAAGGTTCAGGGGGAATTTGAAGCTCTAAAAGAGGCAGATGCGACCGATACCAAGGCCTATGAAGCTGCCCGGCGGAAGCTCGAGGCTGTCACTCAGGGTCTGTCCACCAATGAGGATGGTCAGGCGAGCACATTGCAGGAGCAGCTAATAGGTGGGTGACTCCTTTATGCAACGATTACAATCTTTGCTTACCTTACCTATTCTGCTTCGCTTTTCAGTGGCCAAGGAACAGTTGAGCGAGGCACAGACCACAATCAAAACCTCGGAGATGGAGCTGCGGCACACGCGAGGTCTTTTGAAACAAAAACAGGGCGAAACGCAGACGAACGATGCTGCCTATGAGAAGGACAAGGGTCTGCACGACCAGCTTCTGGTGGAGATCCAGAGCCTTGAGCGACAACTGCAAGGCCTCAACTATGAGAGCGGGCAGTTCGAGCAGCTGCGGGAGCAGAGAAACCAACTGCACACGCGCAAGCGTGACCTTAAGCGAGAGCTGGATCGTTGCAATGCCTCTCGCTACGATCTGCAGTACCAGGATCCAGAGCCGAACTTTGATCGCCGCAAAGTGCGTGGCATGGTGGGGAAGCTCTTTCAGGTGTCCGATATGCAAAACTCCATGGCCTTGATGACCGCAGCAGGCGGAAGTGTAAGTACCTCATATAGTTCTGGAGTTGGGAATTTCCTTGTGACTAATATCCGATTTTTGGCCCCCAGTTGTACAGCTATGTGACGGACGATGATGTGACCAGCAAAAAGATCCTGCAGAGGGGCAACTTGCAGCGGCGTGTCACCATGATGCCCATCAACAAGATTAATTCGCATTCCCTCAACAAGAACGTGGTGGACTATGCCCAGAGCAAGGTTGGCCCAGAGAATGTCCAGTGGGCCCTGTCCCTTGTCCAGTACGATCGCTACTATGAGCCGGTCATGAAGTTTTGCTTTGGCAGCGTTCTAATCTGTAAAGATCTGGACGTGGCCAAGAAGGTAAGTGATAGCAGCAGCATAGCAATATAGATTCTTTCCTCACCATTCGTATTCCTTCTGCAGGTCAGCTACGATCCGCGTATAAATTGCCGTTCGGTTACATTGGAAGGCGACTTGGTGGACCCGCACGGCACTGTATCGGGTGGTGCTGCGCCTAAGGGAGCAAACATCTTGGAGGAATTGCACTCTATCCGCGAATTGGAAAAGAATTACAAGAATCTCGAGGTCGAGTTGCAGCGTGTGGAGCAGGAAATGGCGTATGTGTAGAGGAAGAGGCACATCGCAAGGCACAATTTAATTCCACTTAAATCAATCTATTTGCAGTTCCATCGAGAATCTGGCCCACTCGTACAACAAGATTAAAGAGAATCTTGATCTGCGTCAGCACGAGGTGACCATGTGCAAGAGCCGTCTGGCCCAGACCACATTCCAGCAGAACCAGGCCGAGATCGAGGAGATGAAGGTGAAGGTCCAGTCCCTGGAGCAGCAGAATGCAGATTCCCGGGAAAAGCAGAAGACCTCCCAGGTCAAGATCAAGGATATCGAGGCAAAGTTGGCCGATGCCAAGGGGTATCGCGAGCGCGAGCTAAAGTCGGCCACCAATGAGGTGAAGGAGACCAAGCAGAGGGCGGAGAAGTCGAGTGCCAATTGGAAGAAGCGAGAGCAGGAGTTCGAGACACTGAAGCTAGAGATCACTGAGCTGCAGAAAACCATTGAATCATCCAAGGAACAGCACCAGGAGATGGTCGAAAATCTCGAGAAGTTCATAGCCGATCTGGCTGCTCTGCAGGAGAAGAGCTCTAGTGCAGAGTCCGAGGTGGCGGCGCTCGAGCAGGGCATTAAAGTGCAGAAGGATAAGCTGAATGCCCAGAACAAGGAGATGCGAAACTTGCAGGTGAAGAGGGAAAAGATGGAAAAGCAGAACCAGGAACTTGAGCTGCAGGTAAAGAAAAAGGAGAATGAAAAGAGCAAGTCCGGCACTCAGACCAACGAGGCCAAGAGGCGGATTCAAGACCTAGAGGTAAAGTATCCCTGGATTCCAGAGGAAAAAAGTGCCTTTGGCGTGAAGAACACCCGCTACGACTACAGCAAGACGAATCCCGTTGAGGCTGGCAACAAGCTGGAACAGATGCAGGAGAGTAAGGATAAAATGGAGCGAACGCTTAACATGAATGCCATCGCGATTCTGACCCGAGAGCAGGAGAACTACGACGAGACACAGCGTCGCCGCAACATCGTGGCTCTCGACAAGGAGAAGATTAAGAAAATTATTGTGAAAATGGACGAAGAGGAGCAGGAACAGCTGAACCGCGCGGCTACCGAGGTTAACAGCAATTTCAGTAGCATTTTCAGCGCTCTCCTGCCGGGTGCCGATGCCTGTCTCAATCCCGTCCTGACCAACGGCTGTCTAACAGGCCTTGAGATCAAGGTCGGCTTCAATGGCACGTGGAAGGAGAGTCTCGGTGAACTGTCCGGTGGCCAAAAGTCTCTGGTGGCTCTATCCCTTGTCCTGGCCATGCTGAAGTTCTCGCCAGCTCCCCTCTATATATTGGACGAGGTGGACGCCGCCCTGGACATGTCGCACACGCAGAACATTGGCAGCATGTTGAAGCAGCACTTTACTAACTCTCAGTTCCTTATTGTGTCGCTCAAGGACGGCCTCTTCAATCATGCCAATGTGCTGTTCCGCACGCTATTCGAGGAGGGCGTCTCTACCGTCTCGCGGCAGGTCAGCAGATCGGGCACCACCGGTGGCCACAAACGTTGATCTGCTTTCAGTGCTGGTTCTACTAGTTCATTCTCATTTTGAAAATTTAAATCTCATCTACATTCACGAGAGAATTCATGTATGTACATATAAAAATAATTGAATACTAAAAATAAATACTATTTTACCTATAAATTTACTAGTAAAATGAATATAATAATATAGGAAAAATTATATTGAAGAGAAGGACTCTTCGCCGCGCAGGAGAGGGCTGTATATGTACCATATATTTTTTGATCCACAATTTCAAAGATCAAGAATGGCCTTATCTACCAGAAAAGCAAATCTGGTCTTGATCGGATCATTATTTTAGCGAGAATGAAGATTTTTCTCTCTTGACTGTCAAAATTGTATTTCGATTCAAAAATTACATTCAAACTTCATAACGGACAGTGCCCAGTGGCGCGCACATTTCCAACAGGGTCTGTGTGCGATGGCAGCGCCAGCAGCAAACGTCAAACTGACTGACCGACAGAGACGAAGCGACTGACTGACTATGCGGTGCACGTGCAAAAGCGAGACGGAACGTTTGGTGAGACCGTCGAACGCACACACACGGCCATACAAATGCGTTTGTGTGCGCGATAGAAGAGGAAGAAGCAACCCGAAGAGCAGCACAACACTACACAACAATGTTTTTGAGGGAGGTGAAAAAGTGAATAAAATTGCACAAAAATCGAATAAAACCTAAATAACGGCGGTCGCAAAACAAAATATTCAAGATTTCGAGCAAACGCAGATTCCTCCACAGGCTCACAATGGTAATTATCCTCGCCAATTCTTCAAAATCATCCGCGTGTTAGGCGAGGAAAAAAATGTATAGACACCGCTGGCATTTGCCTCTGCCTCTGGCACGGACGGGACACACAGCATAGACAACAATACAATCAAGTGATGTGATGTGATGCCTCCCCGTCAGTGTCAGTGGCAACAATAGAATAGATTCCATTAGAGACTAGAGCTTTTCCTCTGACAAAACTATGGATTATTTTATAGTCTTCTTGAAACTTTCCTTTGTCTGTCTCGACACCCAACTTAAAAAGTTCCCCCACTTTGTTTTCTAGGATCGTGTGACGAAGCCGCAAAAGAAAATGCTCATCACGTTGCTGCGGGAGACCAAGTACATGGAGGGCAAGAAGGAGAAGGAGTGGTACTGGGAGAAGATCCAAGCGGCGTTGAACACCATCGGCCCCAAGAAGACCATTATACAATGGAAGAAGGTGAGTGGATCCTATCCTCTCCATGGAGCAACACAATAGTCTGTACGATTATCCCTTTGCAGTGCTGGCGGGATATGCGGCTGACCACGCGGAAGAAACTGGCGGAGCTGAAGCGCTGCCAGCTGTCGGGGGGCTCGCCGCCCCCCGGCATTGAGCTTAACCAGGAGGACAACGATATTATTGACATTGTGGGGACGGAGTACTTTTACGAGGAGATGAACGGCGAGCTGAAGCCGGAGAACTTCATGTCCGGGTTCGATTATGCGCCAGAGCACCTCTGTGACGCCATTCTGACGGCGGCTGTGGGCCATCATCAGCAGCACATGCAGCACCAGAAGGATCCCCAGTCGCATGCGGTCCAGCAGTCGCAGGATCATCATACCAACGATGGTGAGACGAGCGATGCGCCTGGCTCATCGAATGGTGGCTCGTACCAGGGAGTAGCTGTATCCCAGCTGCAGGCGCACAATGGAGCTGGCGCTGGAGGGGAGCACGGTAACGGCTCGCAGGCGCATCCGGGAATGCCTCAACATCCAGCCTTCCATGGCGGTCTGCATCCACATCTACTGAGGCGTCAGGCCGGCAATACGCCGCTGCCCAGGGAGACGCCGTTCGAGGAGAAGCTGCTGCAGTTCATGCAGGATGCGTTCCCCAAGAAGAGCAAGAAGCGCAAGCAACGCGATCCGGACAAGCTCTTCCTGCTGTCGCTCTACGAGGAGATCAAGCGTGTGCCCGAGGAGATACGCCTGGACGTAAAGTCCGAACTAATGCAGATCCTGAAGAAGTACCAGAAGAAGTCGCCGGTCAAGGCGGAGAAATCATCGGCCTCCTCCACCTCCACGTCCTCGAAGCAGAGCACAAGCAGCAGCAGCGGCAGCTCCGTGACCGCACATCTGTCGCACAGCATGTACCAGCTGCAGAAGAAGTACGACAAGGGCGAGCGGGAGTCCTCGCCCCAGTCGCAGGTGGAGCGGGTCTCTGCCGCCTCGGCCGTGTCCCTACACGTCCCCCAGCAGCTGCCGCTCTTCCAGCTTCAGAAGAAGTACGAGGAGAGCGCCGCCGAGAAGGCTCACCAGCAGCAGCAGCAGCAGCAGAGCGAGCAGCGCAAACATGTGGAGGCGCATCAGCAGCAGCATGCGGCCCACCAGCAGCCGCCGCCTCCTCCGCCCAACGAGCAGCATCTCCACCACCCGCAGATGGCCCACAACATCATGTTTCCGCTGGCGCAGCTGCGCAACGAACAGCAGCCGCCGACGCAGCAGCACCATGCCCACAATCCCCACCAGCAGCAGCAACAGCAGCAGCAGCAACATCCCCACCAGCAGCAGCAGCAGCAGTCGCAACAGCACCACCCGCCAACGATCTTCGGATCGGCCACCAGCACAACTGCCATGAGCGCCGAGCGCCCGGCCATGTCCTACGAGAATGTCGGATGAGTGTTGAGCCGTCTGTGGGAAGCTACTTGTGTTGCACCACGGCCCACGACGGTGTCACCCACGACGGCAGACCCACACCACTGTTAGCCAAGCTTCTGCGAACTTTGAACTGTGTGCAACCTTACCCTAGGTTCTATTCGTCTAATCCCTATGCTAGCCTATACCTAAGTACGATACATTGTCTGAATGTAGAGCCATGATATGATCTGATCCTCATGTAAATGTTCCAGTGGCAATATAGTTAGATCGTGACCCGTGAATTTATCGATGTATACACAAAATGCAATAACTCAAATATAAATGTATCTTTAGACTGTATGAGGAATGGCCACTGTATCTGGTAGCTCCCATCTCTGTGTGGACTTTGCGGCTGGGTAATTAATCCTTCTCCTGGCTATCCTATCCATTAAACTGTCACCTGGTACGAGTACGCGTATTAGTTGACTTGTCTGTTGTTCCCATACTATATGCGTAAGCACGCCAGGTCATAAAGCTTGTCAACCGGCTGACTGATCAGCTAAAAATGAGAACTTTATCTGGCCCCATCGCATGCGAGATGAGCGATCCACGAGCAGAGCTGCAACATAAGCCGAGCGGCGAGCGCTTATCAGTGGCGTGGCGAGCGGCCTGGCGTGGGTGTGTGGCACACAGATCTCAATGGGCTTGGGCATTCTAGTCTGGCAATTGGACGAGTCGGTTCGTTGTCGCTGCGATCTCAAATCCGATCAGATCCTGTCAATCCGGCGATGAGGAAACCGATTCAAGTGCAAGATAGCTGATTAAAACAGAAGAATCAACTCATTCGCCATGGCTGAAGGTACTGTATTGTACTAAAGGGGGGGCTACAGTTCGACTCTACAATGACTATACAAGTTCATCTTAGCATCTGGCTCAAGATCTGGCACTGTTTCAAACCACAAGCCACGCTTGTTGGGGCTTCACATTTCATGTTCTGTGAAGATCATCCGCCCAAAGATACATATCTCTACCGCGCTCTGTTCTTTCAGTCGAGGCCCGCACTGTGCTCTGGTACATGACGTTCATGGGATTCATTGTGAACTACATGATTCGGATCAATCTGAACATCACCATCGTGGACATGATTGCCGGCAAAGGTGAGGCGGTGCCCCTCAATCAGTCCTCCCTCGATCTGGTGAACGCATCGGACTTTGCCTCTCTTCCGGATGACAGCGAGAGGTTCTCACTGGAGCGGTGGTTTCTTGATTGGGCTAATGTGAGTGCGCGTTCGGATATGTGAATCACATGTTAAGTGGTTAATGGATGCAGCTTGTGCAGCGGAATGCGGAATACGGGGCGTATGAGTAACGCTATCTCTCCCTCCATCTCCTTCTCTTTGACAGATTGGCTATGATCGGGAGGGCTTCCACTGGAACGAGAAGCAGCAGGGCGCTCTGTTGGGGTCCTTCTTCTGGGCCCACTGGACCCTGCAGATACCCGGCGGCATTCTGGCCACCAAATACGGCACCAAGCTGATCTTTGGCTGGTCGAACGGCATCGGAGTCTTCTGCTGCTTCCTCATACCGATTGTCTCCTACTGGAGCTACACGGGTCTGATTTGTCTGCGTGTCTTCCAAGGCTGGATAACTGTAAGACGGATAGCCTGGATGCAGGTTTCGCGCGGTTCACTGATCGTATCCTCTTTTAGGGATTGGCCTGGCCCTCGATGCATGTTCTGACCGCCAAATGGATACCGCCCAACGAGAGGAGCAAGTTCGTCAGCGCCTATCTGGGCAGCTCGGTCGGAGTGGCGCTGTTCTACCCCATCTTTGGCTACATCATCGACTGGACCAGCTGGGAGTGGGTATACTATATTTGCGGCGTTGTCGGCACTCTGTGGTTCATTGCCTGGCAGTTCCTCGTCTACGACACACCTGCCGAGCATCCGCGCATCGCCGACTCGGAGCGCAGATACATCGAAAAGTCGCTGGGCGCCTCCGTGCAGAGCAGCAACAAGGGTCCGACGCCCTGGATGGCCATAGCTACCTCGCGGCCCGTCTGGCTAAATGTGGTGGCCCAGTGGGGCGGCATTTGGGGTTTGTTCACCCTGATGACGCATGCCCCGACCTACTTCCGATTGATCCATCACTGGAACATCCGAGCGGTGAGTGGTTGCTCCTCCGCAAGAGAGAGAGTCGGAAGAGAGTAATGGGAGACTTCTTTTCCTCAGACGGGTTTCCTCTCCGGCCTGCCACATCTGATGCGGATGATATTCGCCTATACCTTCTCCATCCTGGCTGACTATCTGCTGCGAACGGATCGCCTGAGTCGCACCAATGTCCGCAAGCTGGCCACCTTTGTCTGTGAGTATTGTGGAGCTCCTCCAGAACTCCTAAATCTCTTCCTTCTCCTTTTCCTGCAGGCTGTGGTGTCAAGGGTCTGGTGGTGCTGGCATTGGCCTACTTTGGCTATAATGCAATGGCAGCCATTCTGCTGGTGACCTTGGCCACCATGTTCCATGGAGCAGTGTCCTCCGGCCCGTTGGCCTCGATGGTGGATCTGTCGCCCAACTATGCGGGCATTGTTCTGGGTGTTAGTGGCATGATTGGAGGCATGCCGGGTTTCATCTCACCCCTGATTGTGGGTCACCTGACCCAGGGTAATGTAAGTTTCTTCCTGGAGATCTTTTCCCAGTTGCTTTTATTTGAATGAGTTCTGTTTTTCCTCCAGCAAACCATCGAAGCCTGGAAGAAAGTGTTCCTTCTGAGCTCCGCCATGCTGACGGGCAGTGGCATCCTGTATGTCCTCTTCTCGGAGTCCACGTTACAGCCGTGGAACAGTGGCTGCCACGCACTGCCCGATGCTGGACTCAAGGAGCTGCAGACCTTAGAGGCGAGGCTGGAGGATGAGGAGGAAAAGAAACCACTCAACAGATCAGATGCCGATCATGTCACGACAGAGGCCGAGGCGGAGACGGAGACGGAGACCGAGACCAAAACAAAATCCATTCAGCTCTGAAATGTGACAATCCAGCACGTCATCCCCCTCTTTATTGGCCCCCAGGTCCGTGTTGGTTATGGCACCCAGTCCGTGGACGCCTGATAGGGCTTATCGGTCTGCGAATCGGGGGAAATATTTGCCCACGGATTTGGGCGAGTTTAGGCGTCTCCAACCTCCAGCTTTAAGTAAACTCGTAATAATAACAACATACCATGCATATATAGTCGTAAGATTAGGTTCCTCCATCCACCCAATGTCTGTCTGTCCACTGTTTGTGTGTGTGTGTGTGTGCGTGTGTGGTCGTAGTCAAATACACAAAAGGGAAAAGATTTATTAGTCAAATGTTTAATTGCTCTCCAACACCTCGATCCCACACGCCCTCCCTGACATCTGAAGCTGAACCAGATTAGGTGCAGGGGTCTGGGATCACTTGGGGACTGCATGACGATGGGTGGATAACGGTTGTCTGCGATTCCGGTAGCTCGGAGAGATTAGCTGCTTTTTTTGGTCTTCAACGGAATGGTAATATCTGGAAGTCTTTGTGCTGTGAGATGTCTTTATGCATACCTATACTTCGAAAAGTAGATATGTAAGTCTCCTTTGGATAGAATAAACTAAAGGAATTGGATAAAGGCCTAAAGGCCCAAAGCTCTAGAAGATCCACAGACTCTACTAGTGTAAAATTTGTCTGAAAAACCTCAAAATTCACTTTTATTTTGCAGGTTAAATCTATTAAGTTCTCTAGACTCTCTGTACCACTTCAGATATCGCTTAAATAGACTAAGAAATGGTATGCCTGTATTTGCCTATGGTCTGAGAGGATTCCTCCACTCGACCCGCTTTGAGGCTAATGAGATCCAGAGAGCAGCCCATTCCCCATTCGAATTCCTATCAACCCTCTGCCGCTTCCACTTATAGATGCTCCTCATTCAAATCCAAATGATTTGGCAAACTGAAGTTAATAATTGCAATTTAAATCAAAACTGATTGAACCGGAAAATCGTTTTCCTCTTTCGGGCGGCTGGCATTTCTCTGTTCTCTGTTCTCAGTTCTCATTACTCTTACCACACGTTGCACAATTGGAAGGAATTCAGGCAGGAGGAAAGGTGGGGCAGCACGAGAAATGGGGGAGAGAGCCAGAGCAACCTTCGGCTGGTTGGTCCCGTGGTCTTTGGCTTTTTTACGTGCTTGCATTTGTTTCATTGGCGTCCATTTCCGATTGCACTCCAGGGAGTCGTAGATGTCAGTTCCCTTCGACTCTGGCGCCGACCGGAGACCCTTCTCCTGCCCGGACACTTCACGCCTGTGTCCATTCCGGCTGGGGTGCGGTGTGTCTGCTAAGCCAGTCAATGTCTTGTCACTTGATCCTTGGGCTTGAGTCTGGGTCCTGGCAAGTCAAGGCATTGATAGAGATTAATTGGTTTCTCCTTACATTTACCATCGATAGGCTGAAAAAGTGACCCGCAGATTGGGAACGGAAGGAGTCCGATAACGAGATTACTTCGATGATTTGCCATCATCAACTCTGCTTGGAATTCCGCTGGAAATGTGAGCTTCCAAGGAACGGAAAGAGAAGGTTCCTTTTTCTGCCTTGTATTACTTATTTATATCAGAAATAATCGCTAATTTAATCGCATATCTTGGGTCCCCCAGTTTGCAGGCAATGCTTATTGAATGTGAAGTGTGTTTAAGTAGATTCCCTCCCCTCTCCACCTGCCTTTTATCCCATTCTTTTCAATGCCATTTGCATTATCTCAGATCTCCCCGACGTCGGGGTCGGGTCTCTCTCCCCATTTAGCACTAAACAAAAGTCATCTTCAAATGGCAACAACTCCGAGCATTGCGTACATACAAAATTTAGCACGGATTTGCCGAAAATAAGGAGGAGAAATTCCGCCGGAGCTGAAGCCATGGAAATTTATGCTCACTCCCCAAAAAAACAAAGCATGCAAAAAAAAAATACAAAAAAATTTTCCCTGGCAGGAAGTAAATTCAATCGTAAACAACGCAATCAAAAATTCATTCAAACGAAGCATTAACGCTTATTCCGTTTAGTCTGTTACCGCGGTGGGGGGTTGGGAGTGTGGCAGGGGGATGCGGGCGGGTTTTGGTCTCATTGTCAGGCAAGTGCAACAGGGTGACGGTCGGCACGGCTCAGAAGAGGACCTGCAACTGTCTGCCTCTTTTTTTTTAATTTTCCAGTTTTTCCTGCGTGTAGCTTTAATAGCCTGTACTCGGAGAACTGAAGGGTATATTAAATGGGATATTATACGATAGAGATATATAATTTAGGAGTCTATTAAATCGATTTTTTGTGTAATAATTATTTTTTCTTTAAATAATAATAATAGCAAAAAAAGAATGCAGCAAAAATATTTCAAAACACTATTTAGTAAATATAAAATATTATTCAGAGTCATATTCTTTCTATATTGTGATGCAAAGGCAGACTTAGTTCTGAATTAATTAAATTTTTTTAATTGGACCTTTATTGTATTATAATTACATTGAAACACCAGACACACAAAAGAGTACTTATAATTATTAAATATTCAAAAAATTAAATAAAATAAAATATTAGAGGTAATGTTCTATATGAAAGACAATTTATTTGAGCAATTTCTGTTGAATTATAAAAACTATGTATTTTTTTAGCAAGACGTTCAATTTAGCTCTCCGGAGACACTGAGTTTACTTGTGACTGTAATACTTGTGAATTTCCGTATCTCCTGCTGAGTGACAGGTATCCCATGGTCGAGACCATCATCTATGGCATGGTGGCTTGGGCACTTAGGCAGGTACATTTATTATGTGGGCACGAGCTGAGGCACAGGAACTGAAGGAAATTTTTTGCAGTTCCGGGCACGTCGCTTCATAATTTTCCATTTCCATCTGTTAAATGGGGAAGCGCCATGAGAAGCCGCGAATAAATTTGTGGGCGTAGAGCGTACCTTCCTCCCACTCCCACTCACACACACAAACACACACACACACACATGCTGTTTCATACGTGTGGCAGGAGGCACTCCACGTGCGGAGCCCCCGAACAATGGGCATGGATAAGTATCCGCGGCAATAAATTTAATTTGCACAGCGAAAACATCGCAAATCCATTTTTTATACCATAAATTCCTCCAGTCCCCAGTGACTGCATTCGGGTTCAGTTCATCCGCCATCCTGTCCACCCCGCCCGACCTGTCGTTGTTCCGTTTTGTTCTGTTTGAGGAACGGATTAATGGATGTGCGAACATGCACATAAAGATGAACACAACGCCCGCTACAAGCGAAAAGAGTCCTGAAAGACCCCGAGGAGGGGGTGGCTTTTCAATTTGAAAAACTGTTAGATTCCGGCTAAGATATATGGTTGAAAGAAGAGCCACCATTGTGTGTAAATTCCAGGGAATTGGATCTTTGGGGAGCTTACATGTGGCTGGAGTTTGTCAAACAGAAACGACATGAAATTAACTTAAATTCGGATAATCTAGTAGTGTCACGGGCCTTTCTTTCATATTAATTTCCACTTATTCCGATCTTGGGATTCTATAAAACTATTGGCATTGGCTTTATATGGCTTTTAGGCTAAAGAATTCTTCTAATTTGTATACTTCAAGCTATATTACCATTTCAGTTGTCAGAATCCGCTCTCATTAACCCACTCTTTGTATTCCAATATCTTCGAGTGCGATGTCTTACCTGATAAACTTAATTACCGGAAATAACTATTATGTATTCCTTCGTTATGAACTGAACTCCAAAATGCACTTGGTTCTTGGCCTGAACTTGTTCATTAGCATCAAATATTCAGACCTGGCCAGCGGATATGCCATAATCTTTAATTTACACTCGATGCTCGACCCAGACATCTGTCTTGATATGAGCACCCTCTCACTCCACCCACTCTGCCCAGTCACTCAATCATAAATATTATTAATAATGTGTGTGGCTTGCGGTCTCTTGGAGTTCGGAGCCAGAGTTCTCTTGGTCTTTGCTGGAGAGCCGAGCCTTCGGGCTAATATATTTAGTTTTGAGGCCAGCCAAAGCGAACTTTGGCATCCCAGAAACTTTCCACACACACACCCGGTCCAGGTCCGAGGGGGATTAGAGGAGGGAGCTGGTGCTGGGAAAGTTTCTGTTTGAATTGGCAAAACTAGAATTTTGCAGCGCGGAAAACTTTTCTCGCATTTGAGTGGTGTTTGCACGGTCCGCCCCCAAGTCATGCGAGTACCCACATATCCCCATCCCCATCCCCATTCCCATCTCATCTTAAATATGAAAGCCACTTAGCGGAATTTCTCTGGAATTTCGCTGGAACCAAATTAAAGTTGTCACATTAGGTAAATGAACGAGGAGAGAGGGAAGGAGTCCTTTGCGGCGAGTGTCAGTTAAAAGCATCGCTCCTTGTTTTAATCTTGAAGAAATAACTTTGGCCTCGGCGATGATAAATCATAAGCAGACCCTCCTTCCAAAAATGGAAGCACAAACAGGGAAAAAAACCACACAAACATAAGGAGGCAGGACCAGCCAGGACACACCGCACCACCAGACCCAGGGCCTCGACAGCCAGACAGACAGACAGCCAGCCAGCCAGTCATTGGGGAGCAGGGGCCCCAACAATATGTGAATATGTTATTTGTTCGGGGAATTGTGAAAATCTCAACAGGTCCCCGCACTTTGCATATTATTTTTAATACGCAGGACAGGACAGCAAGTCGAGCGGCTCCCTTCGCTTCAGTTCCTCTCTGTTCGTTTCGGTTCGGTTTGGCATGGGGGTCGTCTCAGGTCAGAGTTAGTCCATTTTCAGCTACTGGATTCGGGCTGGGCGACTAGCCACAAGCACATTTGGATACTCGTATTTGCCAAGACATTAAGGAACAAGCCACATTTGGCAATACATGGCAGAACTCTCGCTTCACTCCAGGCCAGGCGGCCCTCCCTCATTCAGTCCATGAATCATATTTGGTAAATATTTGCATATATTTCGATGTCCTTTGGTTATTTGGTTCTTAATTTAAAGGCATCTCTGGCTTGGGGGTTCTGGCCAAGTAGACCGCGCAGCTCTCTCAATTTCACTTGCACTTGTCATGAGAGATGGAAGAGTATGATGTCTTTTGTTGTTGGTAGTGTTGATAATGTTCAGACGATAGGCAGAGCAGGGTTGAAATATTCGGAAAATCGAACAAAACTCAGCTTTTAGCCACCACTAGGCGCGTATGATTATCATATGTAAAAAAAACTGTATGTTAAAAAGTAAAACCAAAAACAAAAAACTAAAAAATCAACAATGGAGGCGACATTGCCACACGTTTTTTCGGGCACTCCCCTCAGCAATGGCTTGCCTGGACGTTGGCTAACCAATTTGTAACACTTCAAACAGTTAGGTAATTACAAGCTTTGTATACAAAAAAATGCCAAAAGTGTTTTGTAAATAAAACTTCCACAATTTCTGGTTAAATTTCGATGAATTTAAGGAGGGGCTACGCAATGTGCCAACTGAATCCACAAAAGCGTACTGCTGCTTTTGTAACTCAACAATTGGGGCCAAGTCGTGGGAATTATGGCAGTATGCTGTCGCTATAAAACATATGCGTCCAATGCTAGCATGACACAAACTAACAAAATACCTCTTGTTAGAAATTCCTCAAAAACAGAGGAGCAAAAGGCTGTACATTGCTGAGCACTCGGCCATGGCATAATGAAGTGGATAAAATCATGTCATTACTTTCATAAAAAATTCAAAAAAATATATATATTAAATTGAATTATACATTATTTTGATGTGTTTTTATTGTTAGCTTATTTTAAAGCTTTATTTTTTGTATTTAGCTTATTCTAGCTTATTTTTTCTTCAATCTAGCTTATGGTGACTTTCAAAATCTGGCAGCACTGGTACCCAGTGTGCCCGCAGCGCAACACCAACGGTCACATTACAAGCTGAATTTTGTATATAAAGCAACTACGCCAGAGCCACAATCGGCCCGGCGGAATCGGCGGCTGCATCCAACATTTCTATCCTCCTCAAATTGTACTTTAACCTCCGCAACCACACTTCTTGGAGCGTAATCGAACCTCCGCAACCACACTTCTTGGAGCGTAATCGAACCTCCGCAACCACACTTCATGGAGCGTAATTGAACCTCCGCAACCACACTTCTTGGAGCGTTATTGAACCTCCGCAACCACACTTCTTGGAGCGTAATTGAACCTCCGCAACCACACTTCTTGGAGCGTAATTGAACCTCCGCAACGAATCTCCTTCTCGGGGGCATGGCTTTTGATTCTATTAGTTGGTTTAAATTGTTTAAAACTAAATTATTTAAAAGGAGGCGTCCTCTTCGCTGGCCTTCTTCGTACTGGCCGGGCTGCTGTGCTGCTTTTTTTTTGTATTTTGCTTTTTCTAGTTAATTTTTTTCTGCAATCTAGCTTATGGTGACTGTAAAAATAAATATGTATGGAGCTGTGCGGGCTTTCCGCTTAAAAAGCTGGGGAATTCCCCGTATTAAGCGGATTAGACGCGAGTCAAAGTCCGTCATTTTCTCAGAAATAGTAAATAAACAAATTGTTTATATTTTCTATTTCCTTTTTGTATTTTTGTAATTTATAAGTAAGCAAGTAATCTTTATTGATAAGGTGGCAACCGACGAGATGGTCGATAGGGCCAGCTGAATTTTGTATACATATAAAGCAACTACGCCAGAGCCACAATCGGCCCGGCGGAATCGGCGGCTGCATCCAACATTTCTATCCTCCTCGAATTCCTCTCGAATTGTACTTTAACCTCCGCAACCACACTTCTTGGAGCGTAATCGAACCTCCGCAACCACACTTCTTAGAGCGTTATTGAGCCTCCGCAACCACACTTCATGGAGCGTAATTGAACCTCCGCAACCACACTTCTTAGAGCGTAATTGAACCTCCGCAACCACACTTCTTGGAGCGTAATCGAACCTCCGCAACCACACTTCTTAGAGCGTTATTGAACCTCCGCAACCACACTTCTTGGAGCGTAATTGAACCTCCGCAACGAATCTCCTTCTCGGGGGGCATGGCTTTTGATTCTATTAGTTGGTTTAAATTGTTTAAAACTAAATTATTTAAAAGGAGGCTTCCTCTTCGCTGGCCTTCTTCGTACTGGCCGGGCTGCTGTGCTGCTTTTTTTTTGTATTTTGCTTTTTCTAGTTAATTTTTTTCTGCAATCTAGCTTATGGTGACTGTAAAAATAAATATGTATGGAGCTGTGCGGGCTTTCCGCTTAAAAAGCTGGGGAATTCCCCGTATTAAGCGGATTAAACGCGAGTCAAAGTCCGTCATTTTCTCAGAATAGTAAATAAACAAATTGTTTATATTTTCTATTTCCTTTTTGTATTTTTGTAATTTATAAGTAAGCAAGTAACTATTATCTTTATCTCTATCATCTTTATCGATGAGGTGGCAACCGACGAGATGGTCGATAGGGCCAGCTCTCGAATGTGAATAGAGTATTGCTGAATGACACCACCTCCAGAGCTGTTGGCTTTGTGACGGCAGACCGCCTGGATTATCGAGAGGATTTCAACAGAGTGGCCTACTACTACAAAATCCAAACACATTCAAGAGATTTTTAAATCCAAAGAAAATCTCGTATCAAAAAGTAACCAAGAACGAGTAGGGTTTGCTTCTAATTGGCGTTTGCTTCTAAATTGAATGATTATTATAAGAAACCATATATTTTATTATATTTATATTTATTTTATTCTGGTTCGGCATATCTAATTCCATCATGGAGTGCTGGGGGATTTGCGAGAGTTAATTTCCCTGAACTTCTAAGCAAATTTAATGTAGTTTTTATTGCAGCTCATTTATTCTGTTTGTGGTGCAAGTCTTCCTCTGCCCTTTTCAGAAATTCGTATGGCATGCATATTCGTATGGTCTCATATTTAGATGTTGTTGCTGCATAAATATTTCAGCCAAAGTCCATTAGAATTATTTGGTTTCTTGGGCCACTACCCCACCGCATCCAGCATGTAGCATCTGGGGGAATTATTCATGAGTGCATGCAAATTGAATCGAGCTGGACAGAGATGTAGATGATGTCTACAATAGGATGGTGGAGGACCACAAGCAGGAGCAGGCTTTCGCTGACTGTTCGGGTTGTCAGTGAAAGCCATGTCCTGGTCCACCTCTGACTCTCTCTTGTAACTCACTCGAAACTCTGCAATTCCCTGGATGAACATTCATTCTGATTATGCGCACACACATCGATATGAATAACACATGCCCCACCTTCACCTTCGACTCCATCCGTGCAACATCTTCCTCATGGAGCATATTCGGGGCAGGAAATGGAGCGAGGCGGCGAGGCGAGAATTCAATTAAACGGCCACAATTCAAATGTTGACGTCACCGTTTGGGCCTTATTAAATTATCATTCGATTATGCCATTATGTTTGCCGATTGCCCATTTGAGGAGGACCATATACCACCTTCCACCTACCCCAGCTAATGGCACTTCCGGCGGAAATTGAACGATGCACGGAGAACGGAGCACGGGGTTGTTGCCAACTTTTCTTGCCAACTCAACGGAAGAGAAAACCCTTTTCTTTAAAATTTATCTCCTCGCTTTCGGGGAGTGGATTCCGTGTGGTGTGGGGGCTGCTTTTATGCAGCGAAAATTGCTCAGTGCTGAAAGTATCTCGCATGTGAAATATCTGTATCTGCGGGAGAAGGGGCCAGGACCCTGCCATCCCATTAAAGGTAACGATTATTATCTCACGTAGCACCATTTTGGGAATTTTAAATATGAAAACTGCGCAAATTGTCCTCCAAATGGGCATCAAAGAATGTGCAAAGCGAACAGAATTCGCATATTTGAACAGGTGTAAGGATGATCTCCGCAGAAGCGGGAGATGGCGAGGGACTTGCTCCCCAACCATAGAAAATGATAGACATATATGTATTGGGGCTGCCGAATATCCAGGGGAGTGTCTCTTTTTCAAAAGGATGTACATATTTGTTATTATCAACAACAAAATAGACATATAGATGTAGTGCATGGTGCATATACATAGGTTATATATTTTACTTCGTTTTATCAGACTTCAACACTCTATCGGTAGGGGGGGAAACTCTCTAGTTTTATAGAATAACTAACTAATTTCGGTGACTTACTCTTTACGTTTTACGAAGCTATCTGCGTATTTATTTATTTATTTATATCTTTAAATTTTTTTTTTATCCATTCTATTTGCATATCCATTTAATATATTTTGCGTTTTATCCATCATTAAATCTATGTCTAGATTCGATGCTGCTGCGTATCCACCCATCGAAATGTCTCGTTGTCTATGAATATATCAATTAACAAATAAACGATCAGTCTTTTGAATCTACGAGTCTCTCTATCTATCGTTTATAGGTAAGACTTTTTGTAAGACTGTTTTCTTTTTTGCTCTCCTGTTTTATATTCGTTGTTAATTCGTGTTTCGTGTTGAGCAGATATCTACTTTTTAAAGCAAACCTCATTCAAAAACCTCAAGTGGAAATGGAAATCACTTTCCCCCCAGACCCAGCGGAAACTTGAAATTGCTTTTTCCGCTTGCCATTTCCATTGCACTGCAATTTTCCTTTTCCTTTTCCCGTGTCACTTTTATTTGCTCACTTTCATGTTGCGACAATTTAGCACATCACCGGTCCATGGGTGCCGCCCCTTCCGCCAAAGTAATCCCGGCCCTTCCTCCCACATCAATTGCGCCAATTTGCCAATGAATGGACACTTCTAACTTTCGTTTCCATGGCCTTGGGACGAAACTTTTGTGACCGCAACCCTTTTTAGTCCAGGACGTGTCATGTCCTGTGTCCTGTGTCCGGGCTCCCACTTCCCGTGTCCGTCACTTTGTATACCTTTGGGTGTTTGGCCTGTGCCGAACGCCAATCAAGCGCAAAACCATTTTTGACATCCTCGGACATGTGGAACGAACGGGTAGAAGGACAACCGCCAAGCGGTCGGCCACTGGCTGACCAGCCAACCAGGACCACAACCAACCAGCGACGGTTCGCCCCCCGGACAATGACAATTCAATTACAGAAATGGAATGGAAATAGCGGCAGGCATAAAAATCAAATAAAACCATCATAAAGTCTGTCGTATGGCCAAATAAAATCAGTGGGCAATGTCAGTCCGATCAGGGGGGATGGGAATGTAGTGGGAGTGGGGTGCCTGCCGGGAGGGCAGGGGCCAATACTTCCGGTTGGAGTTTTGCTTTTGATTAAGTCCTCAAACCCTGGGACGGGGACCCATCGAAGGGCAGTTACTGGGGCCGTCTCTGGCCACAGTCGAACTTTTGCGGTCATTTGGAAAGTGGCGCCATACGCACGTATACGTAGCCGCCCATCGAGTGCTCGTAAAGTTCCCACGCGCTGGGAGTTGCCTGGGCGGAATCGGGGTCACCCAAGCGGAAGCGGAAGTGAGAATCGAATCGAAATGAATTCAATTCCGACTACACTCTACCTGTTCCTGTTCGATTCAGGCAGCGGTTTCTGCGGTGACTCACCTGACACTTGACACCTAATGCGAGACCCAGGTCTCTCTCCTACAAATGGTTGACACTCTTAAAGTCCTGGAACAAATTACAAACACGGTTCAAGCGGGGTATGGGGAGGCGAGGAGGCGGCCAGAGAGAGCTATTGAAAATTCATAGCCAAAAATTTATTCATGGCCTGCCCCACAGACTCTCAAGGCATTAATATTTAAGCAGCGTCGTTCTCGTCCGGCGTTGTCCTGTGCCTCCTTCAGGTCTTCAGGCAGGCTTCGGGGTCACCTTTTTTCTGTTTTTTTTTTTTTTTTGGCGGGCCTGTCGCAAAGTTTGTGCCCCTGCCACTGTGGCTGTGCGGCTGCGGCTGCGACTGCTGTCAGTAACAACGTCTCGAGGACATGAGGGCAGCTCTTTTTATGGCCCAAAGAACTGTCGTTGCCTATGCCATCTTATGCACAGTCGCCCGGAGTGTTCGAAAAATGTGTTTAGATGTTTAGATGGGAACTTTGAAACACTTGCAATGTATGTTGTACCACTGTCCACACGATTTTCTTGGCACTTTCTTCCACCCAGCATCATCCACCCCTCAGCACTGGCTTGCCTGGTCGTTGGCTACCCAATTTGTAACCCTTTAAACCGTCTGACACGCGTATAATGTCACAGAATGTTCCAAACTACACATTAATTTTTGATCAAATGGCTTTCGACTGCTCCTGGACTGGATCTCTTCGAAGGCAGCAGCTATCCATGGAACTGCCATGCCTCCATGCCTGACATCTCAATCGAAATGGAAATGGAAGGCGTTTCGGCCAAAATTAAATTATGTTATCAGGGACATGGAATGTGGAAACTGGAAAGTTGCTGGTCTAACCGCTAAGTTTGGGTCCTGGACTTGGGCTGGAAATTAATGAAATTTTTTACTTTTATTTCCCCTCCGGCGATTGGCTGAGGTTGTGCCTTATGTGGCAGGAGGATTCCTGTGGCCATTGGGCTAACAAAAATTCATTTATTTTCATTTATTGTTTCACATTTCCCCCAGGACAGCAAGAGACGTTGCAATTACCGCAGAAAAGAAATTCAACAAAAAAAAAAAAACCAACCAAGGGAGTCCACAGCAAGGAGCAGAAAAAAATATTCTGTCGCCGAGAAAAGTTTGGAAAATATGGTTACACACTTACGAAAGGTATCTTGATTTGGTGGAGGGGAACTCCATGGGAAGAAGAAACATTTGACTACAGGAATCACCAAAGACTGTGTGTCTTGTTGTTAGATTCTGGGGGACCTCCTGGGGGGAACTCCATGGAAAGAAGGAACATTTGATTACTGGAATCTCCAAAGACTGTGTGTCTTGTTGTTGGATTCTGGGGGACCGACTCAGCTTACGAAGGCATGAAAGACTGTAGTTCTATAATCTTTACTCTAATTTTAAAGCTTGTATCTAACATAAGAACTCTTTTTCTTGCCAATTCACTTTATTATACTTATTTAGCTGTTATAGAAAGGATCCATGTGTCTTCGTTTAAAATAAAATTTGAAACATTCTTAAGTGAGAACTTATATATTTTACTCTCCATAAATTAGTGAAAATTAATAGAAATCGGATGGCTGTAGTTTCATAGAAAAGATCGAAAAGTTCTTGATCCAAAAACTCTTCCGATTAAGGAACTTATTTCCAATTTTGAATGTGTAAGGGTGTATAATGCTTCGGCATCTAAACGTTACACTTTCCCTTCTTCGTTTTCTTTTTTGGTATTTTTTCTTCGCATTTTTTGGAGCTGGAGCCGGAGCTTTTATTTACTTTTTACTGCCCAGGCGTGTTCATAATTCTGTTGACTTGTCCTGCGGATTGTAATTTTTACTGCAGGACAAGCGCAAATACATAATTGAATAACCCAGTCGCTTGGTCCGCTCGGAGTGGAGCATTCTGCTCTGCTCTGGCCGGGAGGGGAGGGCGGAATCTGGCCGAGGAAAAACCTGAAAAGGGGTGAAAATGCAGGAAAAAGTTTTAATTCAATTCCTTGTGCGTTGTTAACTTGAGAACGTGGGCTGCTGAAGTTGATTAATTTCGCATTTTTACGCTTGATTATACGAGACACGAGACCCTGACAAGATGTACAACTTTTCTAGTTGCAAGATTTCCTTTTGGTGGTTTTCCTCCATTTTTCCCACTGAATTTTTCACGTACACAGTGGCAGGGCAGGGCATGGGTGAGGGAGAGGGAGAGACACGCAACCGAGGAAGGAATCTTTTTCGTGGCTCTGGCGAAAAATATGGCGTCGAATCCTTTGGGAAATTTCGATATCACACTCTGCTCCACGACGTTCTCCACACAGCCCTCCACAAGTTCATTACACATTCGAGGCAGTCGAAATGAGCAAAAGTAATGGGAAATGCAGTCAGCAGGGAGGAGGAGGAGCAGCAGGTTGATTAACCAGGCTTTAAGACAAAGACAACCCTCTGCTTGGGCTACATGTGAGTACGACTACGAGTATGTGCCATAAAAATTGCAATTATTACTTCTGATTTGTGGATTCGTGCGGAAATTACACACATCTGACAGATAGATAGATAGATAGATAGATTCTGATGGGGAGACACCCCAAGTAATCTGCTAATTATGAGTCTTCATTTATTTACAAACCAAAACCACAGATCGATTCCAGACTAGTTCTTAATGAAATGTATATTCCCAAGCATAGAACAGTTCTTAAGCAGCGTTTTTTGGGTGTACGGAGAAAGTTCTCACAAAGAAAGCAGAGAAATGTGTGAAAGAGAAGAGACAAAGGCAAACGACACTTGGAAAGATATTCGCAGAAAGCGCTGAAAGCCGCCGAAAAGGGGCACAGGCACAGCACCATAAATCAAATGTATCTATGTATCTGCGCATTCATTGTCGACTCGACGCGGCTGTATGTAAATGCGAGAGACAATAGTTATGAGTATGTGAGGCTTAATTATACGCGACACTCGATTGGATTCGCTGCCAAATTAGCATATGACAAGGCCAAGCAAAACAGTTAAGACAGTCACAGTCAGAGTCAGAGATGGAGATGGAGATGGAGGCAGAGGTGAAGCCCGAGACAGAGAATTCCATGTAATTACCAGAGCGAGAACAGCATCACAGAGGAGTAACAAACAAAAAACAAGCAGCAATGATATATGCATGTATGTAGCGTATTCCGACTATAGCATACCCGTTAGTAAGATTTTTTCACATCTTTAAACGGTAGAAAGATAATTTATATGGGAAAATGTATGGAAATAATAAGTTATATTTGTAAAACAAAAAGAAAGCAAAAGGCAATCCCATATTTGGTTTAGAATAGTAGAAATATTTCTAAAAATTGCCATACAAAATATGTAACACAGACCTCTTGGAATCTGGAAGATATTATGAACTCCAGATACACTCGTATACTTTCCGATTACTGGGTATTGTGGAAAACCCTAATGAAGAGAATCACCAAACAATTAAGAGGGGGATTCAATTTATAGCCTCGTGACTCATGAGCCGCATTCGAAACGGATTTGAAACGAAGTTTGGATCTTGGTTAAGTTTAAGCACAGGTAAGAGTTTATTGCGGCAATTAGCCGAAAGCCGAAATTCGAAATACATACATAATTATGAATATGTTTATGAGTAGGATTACAATTATTGTGTGATTACTTTTGAGGTAATAATTTATACATAATTTATAATTTAACTAGGCAAAAAAGATCACAAGATCAGCGCCGGACGTAGCCCTCGAAGCGCTGGTGCCGGCTGATGGGCTCCGCCTTGCTTTTGACCAGATACTTGGAGAACTCCGCCGGGGAGCCGAAGGCCTTGATGGGGAATTTGCCGAAGCGGCCGTTGGTCTTGGACACCACGTAGTAGACGGGATACGGGCCGGGTGTCATCTGCACGGGCAGCAACTGGCTCGCCATGTCCTTCAGCGTGTCCATGTCCATGTCCCCATTCAGATACTCCTCAGCGTCTGTTTGGGGGGGGATGAACTTTAGTTGCTTCTGTTGCTTCGTTTTCTGCTTGGGAAAGGCTTTTAGTTCTTTTTGTTTCAAGGCTTGGATGGGCTGCGACGAGTCTTCACCGTCAGTGGCCGGCCTGGGGCGACGCTTCCTCATGCGCATCCGCATCTGCTTCGAGTCCACGTACTTCCGATTGCCGGTGCTCGTGACCGGTCGCAGGGTCTGAATCTGGAAGAGGGACGAGTTCATATTGGCGCCGGTGTGATCCTTCTTCGAGGGCAGGTCCTGCGGATGCACACGTATCACTTTTTGCGGCTGATTGTCTATGCTGATCACATCCTCCTCGATGTCCGCAGGCTTCTCAATGGGCAGCGAGAGGCAGCCAAGGACTCCCAGACCCAGGCAGATGAGCTGGAAGAAAGGCAAACGATAAGATAGTGGACGATCACTATTTGAAGAGATTCTTGGGGCTCAGTGCCGATAAATTTCTATAAATCCGATTATAAAGAACACTTCTTCAACTTCTGTTTAACTGTTCTCTTCTTTAGAGTTCGAAGCTCTCCATAAGCATCTCTTAAGATGGAAAAATAGATACTGCGTGGGTGGCGCTTCATTGATCACAATTACCATTAGCTGTTGACGGCTGAACATCTTGTAAGATCACTTGAGTAAGGCGAGATAAAGGTTGTAGTTTTTTGTTGTTGTCTGGTTGCTTCTGTTTGGAGTGTTTCTCGACGAGATCGGGCGCCCACTCCGCGACTTGCGACTGGTGTTAGATGCTGCCGTTGTACGACTGTCTGTAGATTTGCTCAGGCGATCGCTGTAAGCTCTGGAAGCTGCTGTTCTTCTCCCTTGCTCTCCCTTGCCCCTCATCACGATCCGTTTATAACAAAGTGTTTGGACGGTTTTTTGCTGCTTTTTTTTTTTGGCAGCGCCAGAACAAATAATGAGCCACAAATTCGTTAGTTTTGTTTCGTCTTTTGTCATCTGTGGCCGATCCGCTCCGCTTCACTACCAGGCCCCTATCCCGATCCTATCCAGCCCGCACAGTGGTCCCAATCTGGCGGTTAATTTTGCGATGGCTTGGCCGTGATTGCCTCATTGATTAATTCGCTAGCCAGACCCTCCCCCCTATTGGACATTGATTGTTTTGTGCATTGTCTGATTTGAAGATATTTTTATCATTATCAGCATTGGGTTTTTATGGGGATGAGATACACTCTTGGAGAAGGGTATTGTGACTACGGGGAGAGGTTTTTTCGGGAGAGATAGATGAGCATACTCTTAGGATACTCTTTGTCAGGTAATATTCGGGTAAACTGTATTCGGCTTGGATCTGGGGAATACTTAGAGGAAAACATACATATACACATACTATTAATTTGTTAGATTCAGTAAGGGTATTCTCAGTTCCACCACCTGGTGACTGGTGAGGCATCATTAAGTTTTGCATTACTAATTATTGTAATGGAATTATTTATGATCATTATCCGATTGTCAGACACTGCACATTGTTGTCCATTCGGCGTGTGCACCAGGAAATCGACAGAATTCGAAAACAAGAAAGAAATGCCGAAGTACTTAATACCCTTTGCTCCGTCGGGCACACCCGTACAAAAACTCTTCCTCTCTCTCTCATAACATAGCATATCATATTGCCCATTGTTCGGGCAGTAAATACTCGTAATATAAAGATTAATACCAAAAATATCTACTTTTATTCCTGCTGATCAAAATCCCAATACCACCACGACTTTAATGAATTGAAGCTTTGCCAGCCTCCGACAAAGAGGCGGGGCAGCAATTATAATTCAATTGTATTCAGATGGGAGATATGTATACTCGTACTCGTAAAACTCTTGAAACCGATGATGACTCAGTGGCTCGTGGCTCTGCGATGTTTCGTTCCTAGTTGTGGTGTCTGGTTTCTGGTTTCGGGGCCTTAGAACTCGACAAACAACTTGAGAATTCGCATTGCCCAAGACATTAGAGATCATAAACATTAGGCGATGAGCAAGGTTGACTTTTATGTGCTTTATAATGGAATAATTGAAGTTATGTGAGCTACAGTAACACTCTTTGGGAGTAAATTTTAAAGTAAATTTCGGATTCTAGCAGCTGATTATGTCACCTGTGCTAGCTCTCAGGTATCTGGTATCTGGCAGGTATCTCATTTGTATGCACGTCGGAATTGGTTTAATGGGAATTGGAATTCATTGACCCAGTCTCTGGAACAAGCTCCGATTGAATAACTTCATCAATCAAACACGAGCCAGAATCGTTGATGACGACGATGATACGGGGTCACCAATTTATACATTGTTTGGGTTTGAAATCTCTGATCTGATCTAGTCGAACATTCCTCAAAATGCATATTTCCATCGTAAAAAATCACTTTGCCATCGATAGTCGGAATGACAAAAACCATTTATAGCTCTATCACATCACAGCACAAAAAAAAAAGAAAGAGGAAAAAAAGGAAAGCTTTCAGCCGAGGAAGAGGGTAAAATGCAGCCACACTCTAGACGGTAATAAAATGCCAGAACTGGGACCTGAGCCAGGACCAAGACAATGGAGGAGTGGAGTGCCCGTCTAAGGCATCCTCCATCTTCCATCCGATGTCGCCGCGCCATCGATTGTTATTCAAAGCAGCCATAATCTGTGCCACAAGATGCATAGACAAAGTGAATGTGAATTCGTATTGAAGGGGTTTATGGATGGGAGGCAAGTCTTGCCTTTGCCTTTGGCTTTTCCTTTTGGCTTTTTAGTTAGCCAAGTGTTCAGGGAATTGAGTTGTAACTCAACAGGTTTTAGCTTTTAAGTCCCTTAGTCCTGTGCGGGCAAGAGGCAAGGGTGATGTGCAGGCATTTGCTAATGGATTATTTAAAGTGGGACTTTAAACTTATAGCAAATATGTAAATACCTAGAGGAGGAGATATGGCCTGTGGCCCTGTGGCCATTGTAATTAGATTGCAACACAAAAAAAGGTACCCTTGATGCGGGTTCTGTGTCCACTTCTGTTTCTGGCCAGAGGTGACCAGTGCTCGGCCGCACCCGCCCAGAGGCTAATGGACACCGAAATCCATGGACATTTGTTGTGTGTGGAAAAGTTTTGTCCTTTTTTTGTGCGCTGTTGTTTGGTTTATTTGCGGTCAGCACATAAATTACCTATTAGCTATAGGGATCACACATAATTTACGAGTGGGTTAAGCATCATCCCCATAATTACATACTCAGGTGGTGCAGAGGGGTTAAGGGCGCCAAATGGGTAGATAAACATGTGACAGTGGGGGACAGGGACAACAGCTCCAAAATGAGACGAGAATTACGTTTTGAAAAATCTGCTGACTCAAATACGAGCATACATAGTTGCCAGGAGAGAGGGTCATGAGGGTGGAAGGAACAGTACAGATAGAGAGATATCTCCACTTTTATTACATGTCAATTACCGACAATCAGAATCTGGGGGAACATATGTATGGGAACTTTGGGCACAACACACCACAAAATGCCACCAGATGCCACAGGATGGCAATCGTAAAAAAGAATGGAGCTGTTGGCAGTTGGCACTTGGCACTTGGCACTGGCCAATAATCGTTGTGTCCTTTCGCAGTTCTTGAAAGTTTTCTCTGCAGATAGCATATTAACATTCTCGGAATGGTTATGCCCCAGCCCCTGCACTTTCATTCACTGTCGTCTTATCTAAGTACATAATCCAGGAATAACTACAAGAAGTCTTTTCGAAAGACCCAACAAATGTTGATGGCCTAATAAAAGTTAAAGAAATTTGGAGAGCTTGGTTCTGAGAGAGCATAAGGATATACGTTGAGCTGCGCGGAGTGTTTCGTGGATACCACAGAAACGGGAAAATGTTTTTTCTAATTACATTTGAGACTTTCTGGAGGAGCTTATACTAGGGATATTGGGTAGATATCTTTGCTGAATTACACGTATTTTAAGCGCATAACTTGAAAGGCAATTCTTCATGAAAGAAGGTGACATCGTCACCCCATCTGCTCTCTTTGGAGGACCATCCGTTTGTCAGTTCAGAACATCAAACGTTTGCTATCTCTTTCTGGCGCTTGCCTCTCTGATAATCGAGAGAGCATGGATGGTCCTCACCACAGCGGACGACGTCAGCTTATTATTGAATTTATCTTGGTATAGCCTACAAGCTAAGGGGCCGTCCCGAAAGCCGTGTGATCTTGAAAGCCAGCTTGTGACTGCTCTCAGTGCGTCTATTGTAAATTTGTAAAAATTTAAAAATAATCTAAATAATCTGTAGCTTTTTCAGGTCTGAAAAGAATATGATAGATTCCCAACCGATTGATTAAAGGTTGGTTTTTTAAGGGTTACTTGCAGATTTGGCCCCCAATTCTCTTAAAACTTTCAATTTGGTTTCTTGGTTCTGGAAAAATTGAACTATTCTCAGGACTCTATATTTTATATTTTGTTTTTCCTGTTTTTTTTTCGTAATCTGCTTAACTCCTTCGAATCTCTGGGATCTGTTCACCGAATAAACATTTTTAAAGCAGTGGGGAAGCTCGGGCAAATATTTACACTGGTTCCGAGTACGAGTATCATCATAAATTCGTTGCGAAAAATGCTTTTGTTGGCCATTAAAATATTTAACAGATTGCCGCTGAAGGACTGGGACGGTCTCAGAGCTCCCTCTACCCACCTCTCCCCCTAGCTCCAGCCCTCCATTGCGTGGGGGATGGGCATGTCATAGAGGGAATTTCAGTGTATGTGTGTGTGTGTGTGTGTGTGAGAGCACCTAAATCCCGACCGACACGACACTCGGTGCGGCAAGGTGCCCGCCAATGCTCGCGATGACTCCGCCCTGAATTGTTTGGGGTTCCAGCTTGAGAGTTAGACGACGTCGTCCACTGCGCAGATGCCGGATTTTCGCCTCGTCCAGTTGGTGCAAACCGTTTGGGAGGGGATGCCACGCGGGTGTGGGCGATTTTGGGGCCAGACCATTCAAGACTGTTCCAATTCCAAACTGTTTCTGGTTTCTGCTTCTTGTTTCTGGCTAAGCAGAGGAGCAGCATCGTGTCAGGTGGCAGGGGGCGTCTCCCTTGGACTGGAGGAGAGGGATAGATAGGGATAGTTGTTCTGGGAGAAAATCCCATAATTTCCATAATATTTCCGCAGATTTAAAACCGGTTCCGAGTGGATTTTCTCTCATTTAATGCTGCAGCTGGATTTCTTCCAGGACTGGGGGAGCAGGAGAAGGGGAGCACACACGTATGTACCTCTCACACGCAGAGCCAATTAACGCTAATGCAGGACTGACTCCTCATTTCACACCTCTCCCTCCCCCACACCACTCAGTGGAGAAGGGGCAGGAGGAGGAGGGACAGGCAGACATTCGACATGCAAATGAAGGGCAAATGGAGCCTGTCAATGGTACTGCCAATGCGGTTGCATGTCCATACCATAGCTGCCCCATACCTATCCCACCTCCCCGCCCCCGGTCACAAGTTTTTACTGCCATGCGGTGAGTGTATGTGTACGTGTATGTGTGTTTCTGGACCCTGTTTTGCAAGGTGTTGATTATGGCCTTTGATATGCAAATGAACCGGTTTTACAGCTGCCTCTCCCCGCCCATAACCACCATGGCCGCCCCCCCGCTGGGCAGCCAAACAAATGGCGCTAATGATGGGGCAAGATGACACCTTGTGGCAACATATCATGGCCACCGCTCATATGGCCAACTAAAGACACACTTAACCGGAAAACTCGAGCCCGGTAAAAGGGTTCTTAAGCACTCCGCCGATTATGGGAGTGCGTGCCCCTTATTCGGGCAGTTTCAACCCCAATTAGACTCATTAGGCAAACAACAGTGGCATCACAATGGGCCTAAACACCACACTCCCCCCCTCTCTCTAACTCCTGACCCGGCCAGCGACCAAGGTGCGAAACGTGGGCGCTGACTTTGGAGTGATTTACGACACAAATTACGGGCTTAAATGGACAAACATGCCTAGTTTTAATCATGGGCCAGCTCAAAGAGTACAACGGATGGCAGGAGGATGAGTCCATTAACGGGACTGCGAAACTACCGGCGCAGGTCCCCGAATGGGCATTAGGCATGTGCGACATAAATTAATTAACCTTTTCTCACATTCCCCTTCACGCATTGTTAGCCGACTCTTTTTATGCAAAACTATCTTCTATTCGGGGCCCAGCCAGGGGTCGTATACTCGTAGTACCCACCCTTTGGCTCTCTGAAATTAATGCACAAATCTTGTCCAATGAACTTTCACATTTGGCTGATTCCTCACACATAATGGGAGCTTTGTTTTTATGTTTAGATATACATATACATTTTATTTAAATTTAGTTATTTTCTGCTTGTAATATGTATATCTGGAAAAGTTCTAAAATCGAAAGATTATTTATATTTATAACATTAAACAAAACTAAAAATATCCCTTTTTAATGGTTATTCTATAATACCAACCATTTCTTGGTTTTTTTTACTTTTTTTTTTAACTTATGACCTTTTTTGACACAATGAATATTTTTGGAATGGATATAATGCGGGAATTATGAAATATTCGGTTTTTAGATACAAATTAAATACATTTCACTTTGATTTAAAAATAAATCAATTAAAAAGTCTTTTCAATTGAATAGCATTTAAACACTTAAAGATAACACTTTGAAAAACACTTAAAATACAAAATTTATAGCAAATATAGTTAATTTAAATATGAAATATATTTTAATCAAACAATTTCATATGAATGTTAAAATTTATACTCGCGGAGAAAATCTATTGGTAAATCTATTGTACATATTTAACACTTGAAAACTTTAGGAAAAACCTTAATTGATTGCTCACATAATTTCCATTTTAAAGTTTAAAGATTGTCGACAGATGGAATATTTCAGATTAATATTTCTATAGCTTCAAAGTTTTCCCAAGACGCCTTGATCGTACCATATGTTTTAGATTTTAAGTATTTGATAATGATTCTATCGTTCTAATCGGTCAGCTTTCCAGAATACGAGTATGTATGATTTGTACTTTTGTGGGTCAAGCAGGAGAGACTGCCACTGCCCGCCCCCCCGACAGGACTGCCTTTATCGTACTTGGTTTGTTTTTATTAGTGGAAGTGCTCGAAATAAATACGCATTAAAATTCAACAACGAAATTGGGTGAAAAACAACTTGGGGACCCGGCGATGTTGCTTAGAAAATGGCCCTCACGGGAAATTATAAATATTTCCCTTCAAAAGAATACAAAACTGAAACAACAAAAAAGTTCTACACGCAAAATATTTAGAAAAAACGCAGAACGAAGCGAGAGGGGGGGGGGGGGGGGGGGAGTGGAGTGGAAAAAGTTGCGCCTAATTGTAAACGGCCCACCAATGGATGACACTTTATGAGTACTCAGGGGGAGGGGGGAAAGTTGGAAATTTTACACTACACTTCATGAAATTGAATTAAAACACGCAGGGGGCTTTTTCACAGGGATGGGTTGGGGGGGCAGGGATAAGGCCGTGCAGTCCGGGCGGAGTTCAAAATGTTTTCCTCGCCTCGGGGCGCCGGAACACGGGACTTAAATGGCATTAATTATGACACAGGAACTGGGGGCAGGAGCACCAGCAGCAGCAGCAGCACAGGACTTCCCTGGTACACAGACGGAACGCATGTGTAAGCCTATCGCCCCCCGCCGCCCTGCCTGCCGCCCGCAATGCCAGCCTGGGCAAAAATGTAATTGACCAAACAGCCCCGAAAGGGGACTTGCCACAACTGACACAGTAGGACCAGGACCGGGGGTCAGTGCAATCGCACGCATAACAGTAATACCGTTACCATTCCATGACCTGCGCTCTACCTGGTGCTGGTTCTGGGCCCCACCTGGGAGTGCACATTAAATAATTACCACAAATGGGCTTGGCGATAATTTTTGCACCAAAGACCCCCACAACAACAACAACAGCAACAACAACGACATGCGAATAAAAATTGTAATTGTAATTGCGAAAACAATAAACAAATGTGCCACACAGGCAGAACGGGACTCGCGACTGACTGCACGGGCTCCATGGGATGCACTCGGGGAATACAACAACATTTTGCAGGTACTACGAACAAATATGGCAACGAAACGAACCGGCGATACTCTTCAGATTTTAATAGATTTTCCTCCAAAGAAATGCCTTAACAATTGATGTGTTTTGTATGCAGATTAAAAATCCACCAAAAAAGAGAGATTTCTTGACCTCAAAGTGAATGCACTTTTGTGCCGAGTGCTGTGCGGGCGGGGTATGGTGTTCAAAAATTGTACGAGTATGTATTTAATTAACGCCACCGGCTGCGCTTTCCATTCACTGTGGAATGGGAGGGGAGTGCAGTCCATGGGCTGGCTGGATCAGCGAAAGGGTTGGGCACAGGACACCTTCAACGTCATTGAACAACAGCCAGCTTTAAGGCAATCCCCTGGCGAGCACTTCTTTCGAGAATCCTGAACCCAGTGCTGGGCCAACTCCCAGGGCGTTCCCAATGCGATGGCTACTTAAAAATTCATGTTTCCCCCCTCCCCGCTCCTGCCCCCTGGCCTGCCACAACCCGTTCGCACCTAGATGGAAGGCAGTTGGTTCCATCATTTGCCAATTAGTTAATTTTTATGGCCAATGCGATGCTGGGAAATCTTTCAAACATTTGTAGCGGGTGTCGGCTGTCGGCTGTCGGTGGAGCAAGTGTCTTTTAATTTCTTATTAGCGGTTTATTATCCCCGCGGACATTCGGGCCATTAATATGCAGGGCAGGGAGAGGCGCCGGCTCCGGCTCTGGCCCCGGCTCCGGCCGAAAACATTAATTTTAATGAGCCCCAACGAGAAAGTTGGACGAAAAGGATTATGCGACTGGGGTATTCGGTTAATTACTTAATAATTTAGGCAGGTGTTGCTTTATTTTTGGAAAGTAATTGGATGCTAAGAAAAGTAATTATGTACAGAGATTCGAATATATCTCATTAAAGTTTCGGGCATAAATTTGCATGGCAAATGCCCGAAAAGGAATCAAAGCCGTACAGGAATCATTCTGGTGTATTAAATATTTATGGATTTGTGGCTAAACGTAAATATATGAGTACCTACAAATCGTTTAGGCCAAAATCGAATGGAGCTCTCTTCGAGGCCAGCGGAAAACTTGTTCTCCGACTTGTTCCTTGACTCGATTCGATTGCTGAGCACGATCCGATCCACAGTAAAGGTGTATCCAGGCAGTGGGGGATTAGGGGCTGACAGACCGACAAAAAGCGAATGGGAACATTAATCCGTAATTTGCTGTTTGCGGAGGTTCGAAGGCGACTAAGTAATAATTTTTAATAGGAAGCCAAATGCCCATAAATGGTCAATAGTTGCCACTCCATTTTTTTGCCCCTGGCTGATCCCTGCCTGACAAAAGACGGCCACTGATTTTGGCTCTGATGGAATTCCAAATTCGTTTCGAAAATTCGCGGCACGTGCAGCATGCAGCCTGCAGCCTGCGGCCAAAGGGGACTGAGGGGGCTGGTCTGCCTCTAGCTCCCATTTCTTTTGGCTGTGCTTGTAATTTATGAACTTTAATTGTTGGCTTTTATAGTAGGTCTCTCCTATAAGCCATAAACCATAAACCATTAACAGTTAGAGCCACAGACAGTGGCCCGAGTAGACTCGGGCGACACTTTTAATTGATTTTCTACCCTTTTGATTTAATTTATGAACTGCCTGCCATATTCGGGCGGTTAAACATTTAATCAATGTTCGAGTATCTCAAATCTGCACTTGCTGGTGCCCAATGCTGCCAGTGCCAATGCCCAATGCCCAGTGCCAGTGGCAGTCGTTTATAAATATTTATGAGCCTCTGCCCAGCATAAGCAAAAGCCAAAGCTAATGACAAAGTGATAAGGACAATTAAGGAGAAAGCAGCTGCTGCCGTTGGCTGCCAATGGGGGGACAGCACATGAAATGCGTCAAAGAGATGGCAGGATGGGGATGGCAGCTTCCATTCTGACGTGACACGATTAAAAACATCTACAAGATACTTATAGTACTATTCCTTACTCAAAAACCAATGTCTTGTCTTTCCATAGTCTACTTATCGCTCAAAAATGATACCCCCTAGACCTACCTGCATATTTCTAGCCAAAATATGATCCTTTAAGAGTCCAATATGTGGCCTCTTTCCTTGTTAAATATTTCTCGTGTCACACTGCCATCTCCTCGAGAGGGCCGCCTCTGTTCATCAGCGATCAACTTGTAAACACGGCCAACAAACTGCTGGCCTGGCTGTAAAATATTGCTGCATTTTTGATCACTTGTCATCCCCGCATGATGGACGATCGCATCACATCACAACAAAACAGAACAGAAAACACATCACTGAGACTCTTGTCTCACAGTCCGACTGACTCTCTCTCTCTCGCCGAGCTCCCTCAGAGAACCTCCTGAGTACTTGCCACAGTCTGTGGCAGGAATTCCGCAGAACCTGTTGACAACACTTGGGCGACAAGCGAAACGATCTCGCTTTTTGCTGCTCCTCGGCTCTGCTCTGCTCTGCAGCTATTTATTGCGTTTGCTTGCCACTGCCACTACCACTGCCACTGGCGGACCACTGTTGGAAAAAAGTGCTGGCCAAGGTGTCGATATCGCACAATGATTTTAATGATGGGATCGATCCCCTTTCCCATCCCCATCCCCATCCCCTTCCAGTGGCCGAACCAAAACCGAATCGAAGCAAAAACACTGCAAATCGCTGAGATGCCAATGCTGATAATCAATAATTTTTATATTTTTGCCACATCGCCGGTCGTCGTCGTCGGCTTTGCGGGCCGGCGACTCAAAGGAGGACACACTGTCACAGAGGAAGTGCCTGGTGGTGGCAGGAGGCACACCAGACGGCACCCCTGGCCGGCCAGGACATGACAATAATCCTTAATTACAGCACTCGCCGAGAAACGAAACGAAATTCGAAATCATAATTGGAGTTCAATGATTCGCAATTCGCAATTGTGTCTGCGTCGCGGCACTCGAAATGGATCGTTTGGAGGGGTGTCCTGGCCCTTAAAGTGCTCACCTTTCAGAGGCTGTGTTTCTGTTTCTACCAATCTATCAGTCCTCAGATGTCTTGGAGTCCTCGTTTGGTATTCCGCATGCAAAACAAATTGACAGCCAAAGAGTTGTCCTTTGACAGGAAGCCATTTACTCCGACTTTGGTGCAAAACACTCGACGTTTGATGGTGTCGGGCCTGGGGACTGTGGGTCTTCTGTGACTACTGGGGAGACCGACTGGAGTTGCCTTAACCTAACCCCTGCACTATCCGCAAACACACTCACATTCGGCAATCCCTTTCTGATTTACTTCTTTTATTAATGCGGCAAAAAGAGCACACAATTTTGGGGATATTTTCGCGTGGAAAAGTGCCAACAATTCCATCAAAGTTTCAACCCTTTGAAGCCACAGCGCTGACAGTCGTGTCACGCGTCAGGCTCCCTATCCACCTCCACCTCCACCCCCACCTCGGCAGCAGTGGAACACCGAAATCGCATTCGACTGATGATTAGGCAACAAGGTACGAGTATTCCCCCACACCCTTTGTGTGGCACAACCGTCGGGCCAGAGGATACAGGAGGACGATAGGATGATTCTAATGGTGATTGCCAAACCGCTTACGACCTGCCAGATGCACATGGAATCAATGCTGGCAATTAAGGCCTTGAAGGGAGACTCGGAGGAGCAGAAGGGCAAGAGACAGAGACATGAGCTCCATCTCCATCTCCAGTTTCCAGTTTTCAGGCTCCAGGGGAAGACAATTTGATGTGCAATAAAAATGCTTGTCCTCTGTTTCCCCCCCCAACCCAATTTCATACGATTCTTGAGGGGAGTCTCAAAATTGGATTTCTGACCCTTTGGCCAGCCATGTGTGAAGGTCCTTTGGCCATTTCTATTTGCATCTAATACATAAACATAATGCGTTAATTTCAAAGGAACTTTTCCAAGCACCCACAAAAATATTATGCAAACAAACAACAACCAAATATATTTCCTTTTTTTTCTGTGGTTTTTCGGGTGGTAATCAAATTTACGAGGTTTTTTTCATATTTTTTGGACATCTTGGACTGGAGTATTCCCCCTGGAGATGGAAGACCGCCGGCGGAAGGACAGGACATGAGCGGTACAAATAAACAAATGATGTAAATTTCATTTTCCGGCAAATATGAAAATGTGAAAAGCCTCGGAAATAAATTGCAGGAAATTTATTTTTTGCAGTCGCAGGCGATTCAAACTATTCACAAAGAAGGGGGAGGGCGGGGCGGCATTAAGGAAAAGGACACACAGATGAGGTCCTGTGTCCACTGTGTCCCCCTGCAGCCCCTGGATTGACGCCTCAAATTAGATTCATCAAAGTTCAGCAGAGATTTGCATTTATTTCACATTTGTCATGGCACCAGATGCTGCTCCTTTCGAAACGGGTCTTAAATGTCAGGTCTAGACATTAAAAACCACTTTTCGAATGGCAAAGGAAAATGTTTCGGAAAGGCCTGATTCTGATTGGCATTAGGCAAACGAATACGAATGAAATGTGTCAGAAAATATTTACAGATTTCACGCACAAAAATGTCAATTTCAATTTGAGTCCGAATGAAATGAATGATTCGGTTTTAATTCTGATGGAACTCAAAAGAGGGAAGGATGGTTAAAAATAGTATAAAAATGAGGATAGCTTTCCCTTCGGGTCCTTCTTTTGGGGCCTGCCTGCCATAAAACGTTGGATGTAAATTAGCATTTTAATAGCTTCGATAGGTGTTAGTTATACAACTTGAAAATCAGAAGATACACACATCCTCTGCCTCTGCCTCTGCCGCAGAGGACACTCGCGGGTGCCATAAAAAATTCACACAACAGCAATCCTGCAGTTTCCATGGATTAAAATTATGCAAACGCATTATATGGCTGGCTGGCTGCACTCCACTCCAGAAGGCCAGGGGGAGGATTACCTAAGGGAGCCGTACTCGTAGGCCGTAAACACTCAATATTTGTGCCCGCAAGAAAAGAGAGAGACAGTTTCGTGCTCGGAAATTGCCTAGGCATTCTCTATGCAAATGTGGGGATACGTTACACAAAGCACTTAAAACAAATCCAATAGATAAAGCCATTAGGAGAGTGCCCCGGGAATGGGTATTGTATCAGAAGTGGAGCCCTTACTTACGTCTTAGCAAAAACCAGAGCTAATAAATCAAGCTGAAGATTGGTCTGTTCGATACTCGTAAGTATTCCAAGTGAGTTCACATTAATTTCTCATAGATTACGGGTATATTGATCGTTTGTGGGGCTTGAAATTGCTTTATGACACTTGGGGTTTGATTGGGCGTGAAATTTGTGACTTTTCTATGGCGTGGGAAAGTGTTAAGTAGAGGAACAACACTAATTAGTAAAGGGAATACCCGTACGAGTGCAAGTCTTAGGATTCAATGGATTTGATCCCTGTATTTTGTATACATTAATATACAAATACTTACTCGATATTCTTTGCAAGCATGAATTGAATTGTGCAAATGGACTTCTGGAACAGTTTCAATCTGGATCCGTGCCGATGACCATGCATTTCAATGGTTCTAGTCGTGCCTCAATTTGAGGTTCTTTTTCCCGATGATCAACACAAACCATTTGAATCATGTCTACTCTCTTTTTTGTCCACAGCAAGAGTCAGCACTTTCGGGTGAGCGGTATATTTAATATTTGTCTCCATATTTGTTTCCAGATGAAAGCAAACTTGATTATGCTCAGATTTTATATGGGTGGGTAGTGGTTGGAAGGTGAAGAATACTTCATAGCCTATTCGCATACGTACTGAATATATACCATCCATTTCCGCACCATTTGGGAGGAATAGAAGCAAAACCACCGTGACACGAAATTTTCGTGTATTAGATTAAAATAAATATATTTTATATTTCAATTAAATATTTGTATTTATAGATTTAATATGTTTTGTACAAATTTAATATCTTAAAGCTTTTTTAAAATTAAATAATATATGGGTCGGTCGATTTCTATTTAATTTCACTATTTTATAGCCGAATATTTTATTTAAATATTTGCCAATTTTCTCTGAGTGTATCGTACTTTTGAACCAAAAAAGTGTTCACTACGGAGCTTCTACATTTTGGCATTGAACCTTGAAAGGCTCTTTCCTTATGCCGGCGTCCACTGTTGAACAATGATTTCTGCCTCTATAGGCAAACAGCTTCTCTCATCTCCAGTGCCACAGGAGGATTATGGACGAGGCACGAGAGCGGGGGGCATGGGGGCCAGGTTGTGCAGGACAATTACCACAACCGCCGAGTAGCTGGATTTGTGCATGTGAGGAGGCCGCCTCCTGCTCCTGCCTATTCAAGTGTCCATTTTTAATTAACACTCTGACAATTTGACGCGAAATGCACTTCCAATGTGTGTGTGGATGTGTGTGTGTGTGAGGTCCTAACTAATGCTGCCACTACGGATTCCAAATGCGAATGCGTTGCCGATGAGGCTTCTGGTCTCCCGTCTGCTGTGGAGCTGAAAGCACTGCCGTTGAATGTTTAGAATGCAATTGACATGAGGCACAGCCCAACATGGCACATGGCACTGCCGGAGAACAGAGGCCAGACAATGGAAGAAGCCTTCGTCCCCCCGCCCCCCACTGTCTGATGAATGTTGCATGTTGCATGGGTAACCCAATTACCGTTCGGCAAATTACCCACACCAATGGACGCAGTGCCAAATGCACATTGAAGGAGAGAAGAGGTTGGGCTCCTAGACTCGCTTTGCATAATTGATGACAAATTGAAATCATGTTAATGCTGCTATAAAGAAAGGGCAAAGACCGGTAGAGTGAGCGAAACAGTTCATAAAATATGTCTATATATATATCAATTCTGATGCGGACAGTCTTTGCCTCTCGTCCTAAACTTTTGTTTTTTTTTATTGCCCAGGCCTTCGCAAGAGGCTATAAATCCAATGGCCTGGCCAAATCAAATTGCCAATGGATCAATTTGCGGTTGATGTGGAGCTTAGCCATGGTCTCTGGTCTCTGGTCTCCGGTCTCTGGCCCCTCTCTGGGGGCTCGTAAATCGCAATGAGTTTGGGCATAAATTTTCAATCGTTCGAAGGGAGCAACAGCATGCAAATCCTAGGGATGGGTAGGTCAGGGGTTACCAGTCACACACATCCGACAAAAAACACACAGACAACAAAATTGTTCATAGTAAACAGTGATCATTGGATCATCGATTTGGCTTTAGAAGATGTCCACCAAGAAGACCCCAAAGACGCCCGCCGAGGTGCTCAAGTCGCTGGAGCTGTCCGGCCAGGAGGATCTCGATAAGCAGATCAAGAACTGGGTCTTGTGGGACCGCAACGAGGCCACTCTGGACCAGGTGATCGAGGCGGTGCACGACCAGGACTGGCAGGCTCTGCGCGTTCGCCTCTGCAATCGCATACCCTTCGGCACGGCGGGATTGAGGGGCGGGATGCGAGCCGGATTCGATTCCATCAACGATCTGGTGATCATCCAGACCGCCCAGGGACTGGCCGCATACCTCACCGACAGCTATCCGAGCATCCAGAAGCGGGAGACGCAGGGCGTGGTCATCGGCTACGATGGGCGGTACAACAGCAAGCGTTTCGCCCAGCTGACGTCGGCGGTGTTCCTCAACAGCGGCTACAAGGTGTATCTGTTCAATCGCATGACACCGACCCCCTTCATACCCTTCACCGTTTCGGCGCTCAAGTGCCTGGCGGGCATTGTGGTGACGGCTTCGCACAACCCTAAGGAGGACAATGGATTCAAGGTGTACGCCGCCAATGGGGCCCAGATACTGCCGCCCCACGACAAGAAGATCTACGATGCCATTATGGCCAACCTGGAGCCGAAGCCCTCCTCGTGGGATCTCTGCATTCTGACGGAGAGCCCCCTGGTCGAGGACCCCTACCGCCAGATCTACCCGATGTACTATGAGATGCTGAAGAAGCTCCTGCCGCCCGTCCACCTGGAGACGAACGAGTGCAGCCAACTGCGGTTCATCTACACCCCGATGCACGGCGTGGGCTACTCCTTCATGCGGGAGGCCTTCTACCAGGCGCGCCTCAAGCCGCTCATCCCCGTGCCGGAGCAAAAGGATCCGGATCCGGAGTTCCACACCCTCGTCTATCCCAATCCGGAAGGTGAGTCACAGCCATTCCCTTGCATGAATGTATATCTAATCACAGAACTCTGCGATCCCTGGCAGAGGGAAGGGAGGCCCTGCTGATGGCCATCAAGAAGGCCGAGTCGGAGCACTGCACCGTGATCCTGGCCAACGATCCGGACGCCGATCGCCTGGCCGCTGCCGAGCTGGATCCCAAGGGCCGCTGGAAGATTTTCACGGGCAACGAGCTGGGAGCCCTGCTCGCTTGGTGGGCCCTGGAAAACTACCGGGCTCGCACGTCCAAGCCGGACGTGAGCAACTGCATCATGCTCTCGAGCATGGTCAGCTCCAGGATTGTGGGGGCCATTGCCCGAGCGGAGGGATTCACGCACGTGGAGACGCTGACGGGCTTCAAGTGGATGGGGAACAAGGCGCTGGAGCTGCAGGCCGCTGGCCGGACGGTGCTCTTCGCCTTCGAGGAGCCTCTGGGCTTCATGTTTGGCATGAATGTGGCGGACAAGGACGGAATCACGGCGGCCACGCACCTGGCCACGATGGCCTGCCACCTGCGGACCACCCGCAGCCTGACGCTCATCGAGAAGCTGCGCGAGATCTACGACACGTACGGCTACCATGCGACGCTCTCCTCGTACTACACCTGCGAGGATCCGGAGCTGATTGAGCAGATCTTCGAGCGGCTGCGCAACTTTGACGAGGACCTGCCGGGCACCTATCCCAAGTGCATCCTCGACGGCGAATTCGAGGTGGTGTACGTCCGGGATCTGACCAAGGGCCTGGACACCGCCTATGCGGACCGCAAGGCGCGTCTGCCGATGGTTCCCAGCGAGCAGATGATCACGTTCACCTTCACCAACGGCTTCGTGGTCAGTCTGCGCAGCACCAGTCGCGACCACAAGCTGCGCTACTACACCGAGATCTGCGCCCTGCCCGAGGAGAAGGAGTGGCTGGAGCTGGACGACCGGCTGCATCACATGACCGATGCTGTCGTCGAGGAGTTCTACCAGCCGAATGTTCATGGCCTGATTCGTGCCTCCCAGTTCGATATGCAGTAAAGACTAGACTAGAAAATATAGCGATTCCGTGTCCTTCCCCGCTGCCAGGCCAAATATCGTGCTCCAGCAGCGGGCGGAGGCTTGGGTGTGGGCGAAGCCACAGAACGCCAATTATGCGTACACAGAAATTGCTTTCTATGTGGTGTGGCAGGGTCCTGCTTTTGTTTTCCCCCCACACCACCACAAACACGGGTATATGGCCCAACAGCGTACCGTTAACCGCATCCCGGAGCAGCCCGGAGCATCCCGTATCTGGGCGAAAGTATCTGGCAAGACAAACACTGAAATTTTATAGTTTCCCCTGCTGCTAATTGCACTCTGGGGGTAGGACCTCCCCTCCACCCATTCGACGGCGTGATAATCGCTGCCGATTGTGCGAATCAGCAAAAGTCGGGCAGAAATAATGAAAACAGTGATTAACAGAGAGACGAGCAGGAGTCAGAGTCAGAGGCATCTTCTTCTTTGAGCGAATGCTGTAAACAGACGGAAATTTATAGACAGGGGCAGGGGCAGGGGCATGGGCTGTGGCAGGAGCAAACAAGCTTCGACTTGACTTTCTTTTCGGGACTTGCCCCCACCCCCCACACACGAGAGTATGTGTTTGTTTTCGGGTCAAACGGAATATTTCAATAGCCTCAAAAACGCGAGTGAGTGCTCCAGGTAAACATCGCGATGATCCCAAAGGTCTCCCCCCAGCCGCCTGCGTTTCAAATTTCGCTGAAGACAAAAGGAGAAGGAAGACATACCCAATCATCCCCCCATCCCATACCAGCCCATGCATCCACCATATATGAAGACTGATGATAACCCGAGGACGAAGGAGAGCGTGCTGTTTGCCCAAGCCTTTTGCCAGGGCCCTCTGTCAGCCATTAAATTTTCCCTAAAATACAGAATACACATAATACAACCTGGGAAACGCACACGAATTAAATATTAATCCCTGTCGACGAACGAGCCCGACCCCGTGTGGGGCGTGGGGCGGTGGGAGGGGGGGCACACATTTTTTGGCCACGCTTTACACGGTTAGTGGCGATGTGATGCTTCCAAGGTTAGTGCATTATTAAGCACTGTTTATGCGACATTAGGAACATAAAAGGGGCGACTCGCTGCGACCCAAAGTCGCTGTAAATAAGACACGGCCACACGAGAGCACGGGGTAAATCAACAAAAAATAAAACGAGTGTCCCACATGTGGGTGGGATGTGGCCTCCCCACCCTCCCCACACAGGTCTGCTCTGAGGGGAATTTCAGAATTTTGATACAACCATTAACTTAACCAAGAGGTTTTTGGGGGGTTTCAGATGAACATATTGGAAATCCATCATCATGGAGGATCCCAATACTTAAAATGGAACCATCTCCGCGGGTTCAAAGCACTATCCACACCCAGAAACAGAAAACATTTAAGCCAAATTACAAGAAAATATATATATCTCCCAAAAATAGAATATTTTGTATTTATTTTAAAGTGTTTCTTCGCGACAAAAAAATGGCGATTGGTCGTCAGCTCAAAATAGCAACAAGTCTATGAACAAAACGGAATATATTTTAGATAAATCAGAGAACCCAAGCCGTTAAAAATTAACTTTAAAAGTGGGGTACCAAGAATTCGGGAAGAATAAATATGGGAAGAATTAAAAACCCTCTTTACACACTTTTAATCAACGTGAAATCTTGTTCAATTCATGGGTGTGCTGTGTTTCTGAGTACTCTGCCCTTTTTCAATCTCTTCAAGGAGCATTTGCATATGCAAAAGGCTCTCAAATCCATTCGCTTTAAGCGGGTAATATGATACAAGTATGTATGTATCTATTCGATTCACACACTCATTTTAACCGCACGAAAAAACTTAACTCTAATCCGATTCGAATACAATTCAATGTCCTAAAGGTTACATTCGGATCCCATTCAGTGCTATCAATGCGCACCAATTGGATTCCGAACATCCTGGTCCTGGTGGCACATATGTTGAGGATATACTGTTACAGCAGCCAGCGGCGGCTATCCTAATGAGGCAGGGCAGGCCCATCCACCCCCTAAAGTGGATGGTATGGTGGTGGGTCGCAGGACAATGCCATCTTAAATTCGCATTCGAAATGAGGCAAGTGTGGCGGAGTGCGCTGCAAGTAAATTGATTACGTGCCACTTGCTCACATCATCAATTTCAGTCCATATGCGCGGATATCCTTTGAAACCCGCGAAAGGCTGCCCACAAAATTGTTAGTTGACACTCGAAAATGTCTGCTGCCCCTCCCCCCCCCCCCCCTGCCTCTCTGTACAATCGTTAATTAAACAACAAGCAGTTGTTGACTTCCGCTGCTGCGGTCGCCGCCATTTGTTGCAAGTAATCGTATTTGCTGTGTGTTGTTTTTTCCTTTACAACCGATTTCCTGTGATTATGATAAGCATCGGCATTGGGGTGGGATGTCCTGAAGGTCTGAAGTCAACGATGGGAGCCGAAAAGGTTAACCGGAGGTTAAATCTAGTAAGTGATATCGCCTGGCCTAGAGAATAACCATTATTAAAGATATATCTTATAGAATTTAACAGTTTAATAATCAAAGGTATGGACTCTGAAAAGCTGCCATTTTTTAGCTTGATTTTATCAATATTCGACTATATTCCAACCCTGAATGAATTCCGTTTGAATCAATCTTTGCTGGAAACTTTGGAAAGATATATTCTATCATTATATTATTTTCAAAGACAAAACCAATGGATCGTTTATGCAGCAATCCGATGTAGGGATCACTGATGTTATCAGTTATAAACGGATATATTAGGAACATAAATATATACTTTATAAGGTCGAATGCACCTACTTCTCTGTTCTGCCATAAAATCTTCACTATGTAAAATCAAATTGAACAATAAATTATCAATAAATGCAAAAGTTATACAAAATCGATCCTTAGCAAATCGTGCTGCTTAGAGATCCCTATTTAATGTGTGAATAATGGATCGTTTATGCAGTAATCCGATGTAGGGATCACTGATATTATCAGAGTTATTCAAAATTATAAACGGATACATTAGGAACATAAATATATACTTTATAAGGTCGAATGCACCTACTTCTCTGTTCTGCCATAAAATCTTCACTACGTAACATCAAATTGAACAATAAATTATCAATAAATGCGAAAGTTATACAAAATCTATCCTTAGCAAAACGAGCTCCTTGGAGATCCCTATTTAATGTGTGTATAATCTATAAATTTGTTCCGATTTGTGTTTTGTATCGTATCGTTGAAACATTAATTCAATCAATAATTCATCAGTTTTCATGGCAGCTGCAGGGATCTGCTTTCCCCTCCTTTCTAACAATTTGTTTTTGTCGTTTTATTGTTTTCGTTTTTGTCGCATAAAAATGACAACAAATTAGTTTGACTTCCGTCGGCGGTTTCCCGCTGAGTTTTTCACAGTTTTGTTTGATATTCGTTTGTTGTTTGTTTTTTTTTTTTTTTGTATTTTATTCGTTTGCGCGTCCTTGAGTACCGGCCAATAAATTATGTGAAGGATGCTGTCAGGGCAAGCGCAAACCCTCACCAAAACAGAAACAGAAAAGGGGAGGGATCGTCCGTATAGGGAACGACCGGACGGACCAAGGATTCCGCCTCTAGATCAGGGTCGGGAGTCGTCCGATGGGTTTGGCGAGGGCGCGACGTGTTTGATTAGCTTTATTAAATATGCAAACAATGCAAATTTCTCTTCTATTTTTTTCTGTATTATTATATATATTGTTTTTGTTCAAAATGTGGAAAATTCACTGGGAGTTTAATTGCCAGAACGGCACCGAAACACAGAAAAAAAGCGTACAAAAAATGTTAAATTTAATATGCATTGCTTACTATACGTTTTCCCCCAGACTGCCACAACCCTCCCCTTGCCCCACCCCACCCCCCTCAGATTTCATCGAGAACAAATTGTTTGTAATGCATTTTAATTTTGTTCTCCTTTTTGCCGCAATAAATTTTATTTTTTTCCCGACAAATTTGAAGTGGGAAACGTGTCCATAATTTAGACCGGGAAAGATCTTTCGATGCTTCAGGAAATTTACATGATTTTTCAGGGGCTCTACGCAGCTGTGGGTACATTTTATATAAATTTTATTTCCTTTTTTTCCCGTATTCCCGTGTGCTGTTTTAATTTCTAAATGTCTCTTGTGTTCTGTTCGTTCTCTTTGTGTCTCGGTGGACGAGTCACCAATAAGAATGGCTAAGAGAAATTCCCATTGGCAAAGAGAAAGGCACAGACCGAAGAGAGCGGCGAAAGGTTAGTACAAACTGCTTTACCGACTGGCGGGCGCTCAGTTTGTTCTGCTTTTCGAATGTGAAATGTGGAAATTCAAAGATTTTTAGTTTTGTTAAACAACATTATTGTAAGCATAACATTCAAGAATATTTAGTATTATAATTATTAAATTAAATATCAAACTTTTGAAAATAAGATTTAAGCCCCATTAATGGGTATCCCATATACTCTAAGACTGGGACAAAAGTTCAAGGACTGGACAAAAACTTTTTGTAATTCCTTTTTGAAGAAAAACTGTAAGCCATGTTTAAGGCAGATTTGGTCCCCCAATTTTTGGCTAAACAATTCAAATATCATATCGAATTTCTTATTCCCATTATTGCACGACTTAGACATCAATAGGATTATCAATCTTCAGCCACATGCGGCAAACTGACAGAACTGAACTTGAAATTTAGATTTATCCTCCATATGCGTAAGTATTTTTGTCCTTTTTGTCAACCCATTGGGGGGCGAGAGGTCAGGCTGGTGGCATGGAAGGGAAGCATGTATGTATCCCCAAGGGACACGCAACGGAAATCTACTTGTGCATATGGAGATGCCATTGCTGCTGGTTGTTCCTCTGGTTATTTCCATTACTTTTCGGCAGCATTTTCACCCTTTTTCCATTGAAACATCCCATCCCAGCCCACCCATCCACTCGGTTGAAAGGGAAAAGAGTAACAAATAAGGGAAATGTCGGAAAAGTGCACATATTGTATGAAAAAAGGTTCATTAGCAACATCAATTATATTTCAAGAGCCCAAAAATTTCGAGAAAAACTAAGTTAACAACATTTAATGCGATTATTTATGAAAATTATACTTGTTGGAAGAAAAGGTTAAAAAGGAATGAAATGGAATGGACTCCTAGTCAAAATAACAGAATATTTCACTGTCTGATCCCAAGAAAGATTCTTCTGATTTGACCTGGTATCAGCCTTAAAGTTATCGCCCAAAATGCAGGTAAATCTGAAATCTCTGTTTCCGTGTCCTCACATCTTAAAGCGGGTTTTTTTTCATCTGCACTTTCCATCATTCGCGTCGTTTCCATCGCTTTTGCCGGCTTTCAGTTTTCCCATCAATTATTCCCAGAGCAGAGCCCATTCTGCCGAATGTCCAGTGGAGAGTGGAGAGGAGTCCAGAACTGAGGAGACACTGCTGCCTGGGCATTGTTTAACAATTAACGGAACAAGTTGTTTAACTTTACCTAAACGATTTAAGTCAACAGTAAGAGCGACAATCCCCACCACATTAGTCCTTCGTTCGCCTCCACTCTGCTCTTTTTCATCAACTCCAAAGGACTGGACTGCCTGTCGTCCTCGTCACTAGCTCATCAGGATGGAGAGAGGATGTGCCTCTGTCAGTGCTGCTGCTGTTGCTGCTGCTTCCGCTTCCGATGACTGCACAAATCGTTGAATTTCCTTCTCTTTTTTTAGCTTTTTTTTTACAGGCAGGCAGGGCATCCATCTCCTGGCTCCAGCTGAAATGGCAGAAATTTGTCAGGAAACATTTTCGTTTTGTTTGGTTCTCGTTTGGCGGCACTCCACCTGAACTGCACTCCTCCCCGCTTCAATCCATTCGTACTCCTTTTTGTCATCTTGTTTGTTTTACTTAAAGGCCAGGGAATGAACGACTGCTGGACTGTCCTCCGGCCAGCGGAAGGGGGGGTAAGGAATGGAATGGAAAGAGCCGCTTAAGCCGCTCTCTATTGGCATCCGTGCGCCCACCCACAGTCTCGGAGGCTGATTGGACTGGCAGCGCGACTTCAATAATTAAATTTGCGACATTTCAACGCTCACCGATCAATGGAATGAATTAATTCTTGTCAATTATCCAAGTGAGGACTCCTGAGAGCCAGATTCAGAGCCAATTTCAGGTCTCGGCCTCAGGCTCAGTTGCTGTCGCTTCTTTCATGCCTCTAAATAGCTAAAGCAGCAGCCACAAATGAGAGCACTCCCAGTGAGGGCATCGACTAAAGGATACCCCATGATCGAAACTGAAAGATTCAAATTGATTAAATTATTGGGATAATTGGAAGGTAACTGTAGCTTGATTCCTAGGAGCAGCTGTTTGTACCTGTTTCTAGGGAAACCCATGTACCCTCGCGCTCTAAAAGTACAGGGTAGAAGCACCAGAAACAGAGGCACCAGCAAAAACAGCCGTCCAGCGTTTGCCGACAATAAAATGTCACTTGATCGCTGCATTGGCGCTCGTGTCCAACTGAATTTAGGCATCGCCGGCGGTGGTCACTCTCCGGAGTTGGACTAAGGCTCGGACTCGGTGCTGGGGCTGCAGTTGGAGCTCAGTTTGGGGCCTACTCTGACCAGGTGGCGTCGATCTACCGCAATGCTGCCGCTGCTGATGTTGCCGCGTTTCGCTGATGACGACCACACAAGACGCTTAATTTGTTGCGCCCCATGCCGATGACAATGCGAAGCCGCATGTTGTCTTCTGTCTCCTGTCTCCCGCTTGACTCCCCATCAATCAGTGATTGCTGCTGTTCTTCTCTCTGTCTCTCTCTGCTGATCAAAGGGGGGAAGTAGAAGTGGCCTGCTTTTTGCTGTGTTTTTTTTTTCTTGTTGGCAGTACCGTTTCATCGATTATTCAGATCACGCGAACTGGAGGCATGTTCTGGTCTCTCCCACTCCCTTTGTCGAATGAAGCTTTCATTAAGTTGCTCTCACAGAAAAGCCCCGCCTCATTGAGGCTATCGAAAGCTACTATACAAAACTGAAAGCTTCGACTTAGAATTGCTGAAAGCTTGTCGAAAGTTTATTCAAAGTTGATCAACAGCGTGAGAAAGAGCTTTAAGTGGGAAATGATTAAATCTTCATATTTAAAGACATTGCATATGTGATTAGGAAAGATCTATGATTGATTCATCGAATTGAAAATAAAGACCATGAACTTCGAATAAATAAACTTGTATAAGAGTCATTAAAAAAGTACAAAAAATATGGAATGTTGGCAGCACATGTGAAAAATGTTTTTGCTTAAAAAGCAACTCATGTTTATAGCTAAAAGGAGCCTTCATTGTAAATATCCTCTTTGCCTGACAGCCACAGCGCATCCTTTTGCCACATGCGAACGAGTGCCACTTTAATGAAAATCTATCACAGTCAGGAAAAGTTGCTCCTGCTGCCGGGTGCCGCGAGTAAATTCATTACACTTTCTCAATTATGTGAGATACATTTTAACAAGAGTCAGGGCGGGTGGGGAGCATCCAGGATGCAGGAGTTGCTTGGAAAAACCTCAACATAATCAAGTAAATTAATAGCAGCGAGCAGAGAAGGCCGCAGTCAGAGATCAAAGTAATTAATTATAATAATTAAGAACTTTTCAGAAGCTGCCTGCCACTCGCTGTCTTACTCGGTCTACCACTCTCTCTCCCTCTCTCTCTCTCTCTCTCGCTCTGTTGTGTGTTGCCACAAAACTTTTCAGCATTTGCATGCGGCAAAGGCCGTTGACAGCGAAGGCGGGTCGTGTGGGGGCGTGTGTGTTGCTGGAAAGTGCGTGCACCTGTTGAGATTTGAGCAATTCCCCAAGCAAATCCCATATTCATATCTTGTCCGGACTCACACTCCCCCTCCCCTCCCCTCTCCTCCCTGCTGCTCGCTTAATCCATCTTGGTCGGCATATCCCTTTTGATTAAAGATGTCTTCCAATTTATAGTTTTTGTCATCTACAGGAGTTTGTTGTAGTTGTTGTAGTTGTTGTAATTGAATAGTTTTTAATCATCGCTAAAAGCGTTGCCTTTGGAGGCAGTGCAGCATCCAGCAGGCATGAAATTCCGCTTCGTTGAACTAATACGCTAAAAGCCTTTACCAACACTGCCTAACACGCCCCCACTCGGCCAGCCCCGGCACCGCCCACAGGCAATTGTTTGTGCTCAGCGGAGCAGCAGGCTGCGCTTTTGCCTCTGCCCCACTCCCCCGTCGCTTCTTGTTGTTTTTGCTGCGAGATTAAGCACGAAAGGGCAGAAGAAGGATCAGCAGGATGTTGGGTGGAACGAACGTTGTGCAGTGTGTGGCATGTGTGGCATGCATGTGGGATGCAATCATCTAAAGTGTGCAAAGCGAGTAAAAAGAGAGCACATGCAGCCACCGCAATGAATAAGCTTTTGACACTGGCTGAGGGCGTGGCAGGGCATCCACTTGGAATCAATTAATTGACCCCCAACACACACACACCCAAAAAGGAAAAAAAGGGAGAGAGAGATGGGGAGACAGCAACCCCCAGAAAAAAAACAACAAGCGTGCCTTTTGCGATGTCAAAACAGTCTCGCAAAAGTCTCCCAAAGATATCGCAAAAGTCTCGAAAAAAGATATCGCAAGAGTCTCGTTAAAGTCCCATTTGGGAGCTATCACAAATGATACTTTCACTGCCACAAACTGAACAACAAAAGAATATTTATACCATTTCCGGATTTCCAGTCATTCAACTTTATAATAATTTGTAATACCGAGACGTATAACGATATTCGATGCACATTCTCTAGACTCCTAAGATCGGTAACAACTACTTTAAGGCTAAATTCGGTCCAAGACGACTACAAATATTCGACAAATGAATGATTTATTTTATTATTATATTACTTTACTTTATTCATCTTTACTCCACTCGGTTTTCCTCTTTTTTCAGTTAACACTCGTATATATATACTTATATATATATATATTCAGGACTCCCCTTAGTTGGCGGGATACTGGATCTCCGTCTTCTTCACATTGAGGACGCCAGTGTGGTCGGTGGCTCCCTGGAGGGTAGTCACCTTCTGGTTGCCAGAGGCGTCGAAGGTGCTGATGGTCTGCTGGATCTGGGTTGCGGGCACGATGCTGCCGTACGACTGCTGGGAGCCGGTGGTGCTGCCATATCCGGTATACGAGGGATTGTAGGCACCAGTAGACGAATCCTCGCCGAAACGGCTCTCAAGGTTCACGCCCCTGGAAAGGAACAAAATCTCAATAGAATCAATATTCCAAGTAGTGGGGGGGGGGGGACCTACAGGGAAGCTGGAGCCGCCTGCTGGGTGTAGGAGGTGCCGATGTGTCCGGAACCATCGGGATTATGAATGGAGTGGGAGGCGAAGGTGATGCTGCCGCCGTTGCCGGACGAGGAGGAGGACGACGAAGACGAGGACGAAGAGCTGAAGACGTCGCGACGCAGACGCCTCAGCAGACGTTCACTGACGGGATGCACGTCCGACTGGCGGCCCTGGGAGTCCAGAGTGAAGAAGGCGCGGGGCACGAACTGTCCAGCTGTGGGAGAAGATCGAGAGATTATTATAGCTACTCCAGATATTAAAGGGGGGATCCCAAAGGGTTGTTTTTGCTTTGCGAAAGTTTTATCTGAAACTTGTTTGAAATCTCTAATTCTGCTTGACTATTCATAATTCCGGAATTACTATGCGGAAAGTTTCGACAAACATTGTCGCAAAAACCGAATTTCACAGAACAAGTTTTAAAATTGATATTTTTAATGGATTTTCGATGGGTTTTCGGGCTAACGGATTAACATACCCGGTTTACCCCCAAAGACTTGCTAATTAAATTAAATAATAATATACATGATAATCGTTTAACAACAGCCTTGACTATCCGTAGTCGCTCCGATGATGTAATTGCACCGTCAGAGTTAGAGAGAGGGACAGGGGGACTTGCACTCACCGGAAGAGGCAGCAGCCGCTGAGGCCACACAGAGGGCGAGAGCAATCAAGGCGTATTTCATGGTGGATCTGTAACCAAACACACGCACAATTAGCAAAGCAGGTACTACAGATATATGTATATGTATCTATCTATGGGAAAGCCACACTCACAGAAACGAACAAAAGACTTAGGCAGCGAACGCGTAAAAAGTTCCAAATCGACTAAACCGCGGGCCCACATCGCAGCGCTTTTATATGGAAATTTTTTAGCGCTGACGTAGTGCGAATCATCATAATCATCATCATCAAAGGTAGAGAAGGAGGAGAGGCAGGCAGAAGCTGTCAAACAACCAGAAGAGCCAAGAAAATACATCAGAAACCAAGAAAACAAAAAAAACATTGAATGAACAATGAAAAATAAAGAACGCAAACGTAATTACGGATAAAACTTAAGAGATCTCTTAAGTCGCGTCTCAAAGTCATAAAAATAAAGTTAGACCGAATGATTCATAAGCCTTAGCTCTCTCTCGCTCTCGCTCTCATCTGGGTTCCAAAATAAATTCCCCTAAACTTAATGATTATAAGACACGAAAAAGCCTGCAAAGCCCGCGAATTGTGGAAACCAGAAACTGGAAATGTTTTCTGTTCTGTTTGTTTTCGTATTATTTGTATTTCGCGTTATTTGGCTCCCTATGAACGGCCGGCTGTTGTTCGTGGCCAAGTGCCCTGCCACCCCACTTTCCCCCCCGCCACTCAACTGTCTTTCCGCTCGATCTTGCCACTGACCCGATTCGCGGGTCCGTGGTTTGGCCAACACTTCTGCTTGTGCTTGTGCTTCTGGCTTTGGGGCAATAACCTGATTAAAGAGACGACGCCGCAAGCTCCATATGTAAGTGGAGCCACAGTACTATTCAGCAAACATTGGATACACTCGAAATAATCGGGGAATGCAGAAAACTATCATTTTGGTGCTTTATTAACATATTACTTTCCGAATTGGTTTAATGACTGGCATGCGTCTTCTAATTATAATATTAGATGAATTTTAAATAGATCTTTGGCTCGGACAAACACGTTCCGTTAGAGTTTCAAAACTGGTTTTACAATGATATTTTTGTTTTCTTTTTCGCAAAATAAAATCAAAACAAAACGGCTTGCTTACAGATATATATTCCAGGAAATCCTTCAGGCAATTAGCCGAAAAACCTGTTGAGAACTGACACGATTTCAATTGCGATTTTAATGGTTATTAAGTGTTAAATCTTTGACAAATCGGTTCGAGAATCTACTAAATCTTCCGAAACTCTTAGCCAAACCTTTAGAGGCATTCATCGGCTAACAGTCGCTTCCATTAATAGGGTTTACCAAACGCCTATCGAACGGCATACATCTGGTAAAAAAAAAAACCATCCACAAAATTCAATTCAATGGATTTACATTAATCTCATACAAATCCCAAAAATTTGCTGCCATTTGTTTCGCTTTGACCGCTCAAAAGTACATAAATATTTTTGAATTTCGCACACGTTTTTGTTGCGTTTTTGTGGCAGGCAAAAAGAATAAAAATTGAATAAGAAACAAAAAAGTGGGGAGGAAAAGCAAAAAAACCTTTTCCGCAAATGGTGACAGAGCGAAATTTCTGGCCGCCTACTCGGGAAAAATATTCCCCAGTCGATTGGGTACGATTTATTATTTGGCAGCGTCCAGCCCCGAGAACCATTAATCATTTGTCTCCGAAGTTGAGTCCGAGTCCGGAATCAACGGAATCGGAATCGGAGTTGGGGACGGAGTCCGTGGCCGTGGCCGTGTCCGTGTTTTGGACACAACACTCGTTGCGGAATAAACTTTTGCGGTACGTGGCAACGTGTTGAAATTACAAAATGTGTTAAAAAACTGGCAACAAAAATAAAATATTTCATTCACACACAGACAAAAAAAGAAAAAACATAAATTTCCTTTGAGAATAGATTCGTGGGGCAGCCCAGAACAGGACAAGACACGACAGGACATAGAGACAAGGATGTGGGCAAGGTGATTATGTTTGACAGCCGGCCAGGGACAAAAGTACGCCCCCATTGGCCAAGACAGGACAAGGCCCGAAGTTCCTGGCTAAAGTATAAAAATAGTCTTTAGTTTTCGGCTGATTTATGTGGAACTATTTCTCGATAATTCCGCTGTTCGTCAGACTTTAGATCTGAGAGTAGTTCTCCGCCAATCAGAAAGCCGGGGAGAGAGAGAGGATGGGGAAATTCTCCATCGAGGTCATGTGGTTCATTCGGATTTGGATTATTCTTGGCTTTTTCCATTAATGCCTCAATCCCCGGGGAACTGTGAAAAATATGAATAATTGAAACAGCTGAACGAAAAGAATACGCAGCCAAATCCAAATCAAATTTTGTACAGATATTTCGAATACATAATCAAGTATATAATGGACACTTTTTTTGTGTCTGGGGGAGGGGGTTGACTTCCCTTCAACCTCCCTCAACGGAGACAAACCTTTTGATTACAAAATTGATTTTCAATGTTTTTCACACGCACACAAAAAAAAGACAAAAATGGTGCCAAAAAGTGCCGAAAAATGTGCTTTTGTGAGTGTCAGTCAGAGGTCGGGAATGGAAACCATTCCAGGATCCACTTAACCATAGAAATGTCATCATGGCAGCCATTCGTGTGGCATCACGAACTCTGCCTGATTTCTCCAGTGATTTTTCGCAATCAGCTTGATGAGGATGTGCGCGCTGGCCAGAGGTTGAAGGATACATCCTCCAGGATGTAGGGGCTGGAGGATGGTGATGATGATGCATGGCGCTAGTCTATGATTAGTATCCTGGCCTCGGACGGGCCTCGGCGAGTGCCCGACTCGCATGCCAAGTGGCCAGCAGACAAATGAAACTTTAATGCCAAAAGTACTGCTAGGCAACCAGCAGGGAAAGTGTAGTTTCGGGAGTCCAAAGACTTGGATACCCTACAAGAAGATTGCCTTAAATGGCACTGGGTCCGAGTTGCGGAAGATGGAGGCTCTGTTACAAGGTAAATACCTTCTTCAGTGCATCTAGTGTACCCCTCAGGAAGGGTATGCCTGCGGCTACGTGCTGGTCAGAGACAAAGGATACAAGGATACAAAACCAGAAGCTGAGACACAGGCAAAGTCAAAGTCAGAGACAAAGTGGAATGTGTTGAGGCCCAGAGACGCGGCCAGAATCGAGAATCGAAAATAGTTATCCCTGCCCCCCCCCCCCCCCCCCCCCCCCCCCCCCCCCCACACTCTGATAGGAGATGTGGCATATGCCACAGCTATATCAATGCCATAATGTCCTTAGCCCACGAGCATCTTTATTGTCCTGCTCTTGCGCTGGCAATTATTCGCGTGTATTTCTGGCCGGGGGTCCTGGCACTGGTGCAGGTCCTGGGAAAGGCAAACAATGGATATTTCGCGCACACGCCACCGAAGACATGATTGCATCCGCTCCGGAAGCCCTACATCGTGTATCCCAGCATCCGAACATCCCGAAGCATCCTGCCTTCCTTCCTGGGGCGGCTTCATCCGCAATTTTCACGCCCACTTTGTTTGATGATGACAAATCTCGTTGCGTGTTATCAGATTGGCTAAAGCCCCCCCTCCCTGCACCCCTGCACCCATGCACCCCCCGCTCCCCACCCCTTGCTGCATTGCATAATTATGTTTATCTTCGGATACGAGATACTGTGCCCCCGGTATCGCTTTGGGTCACGTGGCCATCGACAGTTCGGTTTCCAGTCCCAGCCTCCGCCTCGACCTTCGCCTCGACCTCTACCTCGGAACGAGCGGCACGTGCTAATCGGCGGTCGCCCGTTCCCCGCCCATTGCCTGCCACGCCCCGCTCTACATGGCCGATAATTGAAATCGCTAAGCCGAGTACGAGTACGAGTACGGCTACGGTTAAGTATCGGAACAATGGCCATCCATGGCTTCATCTATCAGGTCGATTCGGTGGCAGAACATTAATGTTTTACCAGCGGACGGGGAGTTATGAGACGGGGGGCAGGGGACAGGGGGCTAGTGAAATGCATTTCACTTAGTTCAATTGGCTTTTTGGCAATTTTTGTTTATTAATTAGTGGAAGATATAACAATTATGCCTCTAGATTGTAGAACAAATCAATCGAAAATGGGAAATGGAAAAGTGCGGTTTTTGGTTGGGAATACTCAAAGGAATATACGAGTATATATATCATATAATATATTTATATATACCATGGAAAAAAGCAGGGAAAAGCAGTTCGAATGGATCGAAACTTCCAAAGTCCTTCCATGACAGAACTAGGCCTTTGTTAAGAATTTTTGAGACACATAATCCAGGATAGATGATCTAGAAAGTAAGGATTGTAATCGTATATTAAAAATGTATAAATTTAACTAAAATTTAAGTGTGTTTCTGGGCAATAAAGGTCTTTCCTTACCCTTTAAATTAAAGCCCTCCAGTTAATGAGTGCCCTCACACACACTCCTGTGCAGATCCGAATGAGTGTCGCCCTGTGGACGCATAAATTATGAATAAAACCCGCACACGTGAGGCAGGAGAAGGAGAAAGAGTGAGAGTGAGAGACAGGGACGGAGACGGAGACGGAGACAGAGAGGACCAGAGGAGGCGGCCAAAAACCCGTAGCCGCAGTCTGAGGCCAAGAAGTGTGCTAAATAAAATATTTAAATACTTAAAACCATAAACCTGAGTACGTACATATTTATAAATTAACTTGAAACCGAGGCCACATGCCACATGCCACAGGCCACATGCACCACACACACACACACATGTGGAAGCAGGGGCAGGGGCGGCACTGACCCTTTTCAGTGATCCTTCGGCCCGTCATTAGAAATGCTTACTAATGTGCCCGCCTTAATAATAATCAAATTTATATGCATGGTTATGTCCTTTAGTCCTTGAGCGGAGGAACTTTCAAACTGAAACTGACTCTGATTCGGAGGCAGAGTCAGGGAAGGACTCCATTCCATCTCTTCCTGCCTCGCCCTGAGATAAAGTCGAGGCCAAGTCTGTGTCTGAGATGAAAAGTGTCAATATCCTTGTTTTGGTTAGCCGAAAGAAAGGAATGCAGCCACGCCCAGTCTGGGAACAGGACACAGCTCGTACTCGTACCGTTATGCATTGTCCGTGTTGTCTGTTTGTTGGCTTGTTTGCTGGCCAACACTGAGTCTAAATGGCCCAAAAGGTTGCCTCTCCGGGGAGCTAAGCCTCCCTCTATCCCTGTCTCTGGATGAGTCTTGGAAATATCACAAAAATTAATTATGAGCGCCCTGCCCAAGGATCTTTCTTTCGTTTTTTTTTTGATTTGCTGGAAATGAATCTTTCCATTGGCCACACCCAAGTCGTACTCTACCTCGCCCCGAAGCAGCGACAATAAAAACAAATTACAATTGCAACAATAGCAGCATTTGAGGCACACAAACAGACAGGAGCTGGAGCTGGAGCTGGAGCTGGAGCTGGGGCTGGAGAAGGGATGGACTGCAGGAGCCATTAACCCCTTTTGCCGGATAGAGACTCGCCTGCCAGAAGACTGGAAAAATTGAAATAAATTACCAAAACTAAAGGGCAACAACTGTTCGCATAATGAAGTCAAATTATATTTTTGCCTGGCTGTTTGGATAGTTTGAAAAACAGGGAAACACAGCGGCAACAGACGGAGCAGCACTGGGAGAAGAGACCCACCCGGAAGTGGCTCTAGGTAATGGGCGATTTTAAAACATTTCCCCCTCTTTTCCCGCAGTGTAAATGTCCGGATCAGAGGGGTTGTTCGATGGGAGGAGGTGTGAGGCGGTTTCAACAAGCTGGGCGTCAGGGGTGCGTCCTTTAACGAAGTGGTCCTTGAAATTATGCAAATCGGATGCACACCAGCAGCCCCTACCAGCCCTGTCCCCCCCTCCAGCACACGTACACATGTGCACACCTATGGCTAGTGATCCTGCCCCCCCCCCCCTCTGGCCCCAACTCCCATGATTACCGACCGGCATTAGCGTCAACAAGCATTAGCCAATCCATTTCATCGACACGTTCGTTCTTCGGGTCTTTTCTCGGGCGATGTTATCATTTAATTCGTGGGGAATTAACACGGACATTGTCAGCAGTAAATGAGCTAATTAATCTAGTAAATGTGTCGCCACCCCCCACACCCACCCCTTCTTTGCCGTGGGACATTGCATGGCGGTGATGCCACGCCATCGTTCGTTTGCGTTTTTGTGGTTCTCCAGAGGATCGATCCCCAACGCTGACACGCTTCTCCAGGTGGGACATGGGCGGAGCAGCCCCCCTGGGGGACAGGACCCAGAAGGAGCTGCACTAAAACGCCCAAATGAGATGCAAGAATTCATTCCGCTTCCAAGCCCCACCTCGTAAATTATTTTCAACTGGAAAATGTCAGGGAAATGGAATTGAGGAGCTGCTGGGAAAATCATGGAAAATGTACGTTTATTTTTTGGCTAACTTTTCTTGGCCACAAATCAATCTTTTGTGCCACCATTTCGGGCCGGACCGGCCCGGACTCGAGTCCCAGTTAATGAACTGCCGTGGGCCTTGGGTCCCAATCTCGATGCGGTTTGTGATGCGTTCGATGGATTTCATTTCATTGCCACTTATTTGGCCAGACCGGGGGGTGGGGGGAATGGGAAACAATTTCGTGTTTATGGCCAGGTTGTTTTCACCAGCCACAAAAACGCTTATCGATGGAGGAGATCGCTGCGCGAGACTTGTAAATATTTATGATTTTGTATAAATATTTGCTGTATTTCGGTTTTGGCCAAGACAAACGGGTTTCCCTCCCCACCACCCCCCCACCCTCCGCGCTGCTCCGCGCCAGGAGGGGGCCTTGGGAGATGTGCGAAAATGTTTCGAACACCTTTGTATGTGGCGGGGGGCTGTGGTAAGAAGTCCCTGCTGCCCCTGCCACATCCTTCGTGTTGTGTGTGTGTGCTGAAATAATAAATCTGAAGAAGGGTTCTACGTTTTACCCTCCCTTCTGTCGTACACGGTATTTCTAGAGTTTATGGAATGTTTATGATGAATTTCTGCATGTTGATGGATGGGAGAAAAATACCTTACCGATTGCATAGATTGTACGATAGGATATGAAAGTTGGTACGCCCTGAAATTGTAGTGTTTATAATTATTTCAACGCTTAATATTTGCTCCGAGAATGGAAATTGTAACAGGATAATTATATTTAATATGTAAAAAATATAAATATAGTTCCCACAAACTTAATATAACATACTTACATATTTTAAAATGTTTCATATTCAAATTAAATATGAACCATACTTAAAAGATTTATTTTTTTTTATTTTTTTACATTTTAATCATTGAGTTTATATTTAAAAGCCCAATATTTAATTTACCGTTTTTATTTAATATTTTATTTTATTTCATTTAATATTTCTGTGTATTATGGATCTTTTCTCTATAGAGGCTCTAGACCAAGATCTGGGAATCTGGAAGAGCTCTAAACAGTCCCTAAACAGTCGTCTAATCTATCCAAAATCATTATCAATAGATCGTTTTAACAACCAAAAACAGTCTCAGAACAGCATAAATTTCTATGCATTTTTTCCTCGATTTTGAAACGATTTTCGTAAATGAAATTCCTGTAATAAAGCAAACCAAGAACTAGGGTATTTTTTATTCGAAATCCTGTACTAATTTCTTGTTTTTTTCTTATGTAAACGAAACCCTTCGACGACGGTCGCCGGTGGACGGCCTTCTTTTGTGGGAGTTACCCTCACGAGAACGTTTAGGCAAAGGCCTGGGCTGGGTAAATATTTAAACTGGTTTCCGATTGTTTTCGCAAAATCGTTGCAGTTGGTCAAACACGTGTTTGAGATAATTTAATTAAATTTACTTGGCTTTTTTCCGTCGCTGCCACGTGCCACTCCAGGCCCCGACTGCCTCTAGCCGCTTTTCACTCAAGTGGCAAACACTTGAGCACTTGCTCGCTTGTCCTGCCGCGACTCGAGTTCAATCTGTGCTTAAATTGTGGCAAGTGCAGCGCCACTCGGCTGAAGCATCGATGTATTGGTCGGGGCAGGGGCAGAGTTCTCAGGAACTGAAAACTTTGGTGGTCTTTGGCAGCAGACAATGCAACTGTCAGAGATCTCTGTGGATGGATCTGTGGCATCTGTCGCAGTCCGCAGAGACCTGAGACCCGAGGCAGTACGGATTCCATTCCCCCGAATCAATGACGATGATGACTCGTGAAAATCCAGCGAAAGAACTGAAACTAAATATGATTTATCTTCACGGTGTGTTCCCGGAGTCGACTCTCCTCCCCTCTCATTAGGGCGGCGACTCCCGACTAATTTGCATAAGTGTCCTGCCAGGCCCCAGGACGAGTGTGCACTCGAAACACACACCATACCATGCCCATGGAGGCACACTAATTAAAATGTTCGCGCCTCAAATTTCCCTCTCGCCGCCTTATTTATGGCCCTCTGTCCAGGTCCTGTGAATGTCTTGCATATGGAGAAATGTGTACTCGCATCCTTACATTCGGTTTCTTATTCTTGTTCTCTTCCTTTTTTGTTTACGACTGACAAATGAGACATTTACATGCTCCGTTCCGTTTGCATATTAAAATTATTCATGGTTTCTGCTGGAGGGATACAGAGTGAGAGGAAATCGGAAATGCAGGCTAGGGGCAGGGCTAATGGATATGCAAGCAGATGCTAAACCAATAAGGGGGTAAGGCATTCAAGGAGGAAGAGGAAGATCTATATGGTTTCCTTCTCTATTCTTCTATAAGAACTTTTAGATCCATCTTACACTCGAAATTGCTTGGATTATCCACATTACATTAGTTTCTTAATAGGGATTTGATCACTTGTTGGAATACCCTTGCCAGGACCTCAGTCCACCCTAACCCCCCAGGCGAGCCGAGCAGCGCCGTTTGTTTTTCAAGAGTCAATCCTCCGACTAATTGACACACACAATTGTAATTGCAATGATGACACTTTCTCTGCCCCTGGCCTACCCTCACCCTCTCCTCTCCTCTCCTCTCCTCTCACTAATCCCATAAGTCGCAGCGCACCACAGCACAGGGGGAGGGGTGGGGCCTTTGGCTAGTGGATGTCCATGTAAATCCAATTCGAAACAATTTGAATCAAATTCAAAGCCCAACGCCCGACGCTCAACAAACAAGAGGCATGGTGTAGAGGGGGAGTGGTGGTGGTGATGGAGGAGGAGGGGGTCAAAGGGGTAGAGCTGTGTGACAGCTGTCGCGGCCCGAGAAACTCCTCCGAGAATTGGGCGTGATAAAAGGGGGTTAATCGAACAAAGTCCCGCGGACCGCAGCGTAGATCAGAGAATTTTCCTCACCTTTGCGGAAAAAGAAAATTCCGCTTTCCTAAAGGGTAACGGGAGGTGATGGCCAGAGGAATTTCCTTTAGGGTATTTTGGTTAATTAGCGGAGTCTGGGGACATCTTCTGTTTGCCTTTTGGCTTTGATTTAAACATAAAATTGTGTGCCGCTCCGCTCCGCTCCGTTCCCGGAACCTGTCCTATGGGGAAATGTTTCTTAAAAATAGACCAAACAGAGAGTGGGAGAGAGACAAGGAATGAAAGAGTTTTCCCTGCACTTGCAAGAGGAAAATGTGACTTTTTCGAAAGGAGGTTACGTACGCGCCTTGTCAAAAGTTAATGAGATTACCACGCCCCTCAAATTAATTCACAGAAAACTCAAACAAACTCCATCTCTTTCTCCCTCTCCCTCTGTGTCTCTCTCTCTCTCTCTGTCACACTGTCAAACGGTCACAGGCAGAAAACCGCAAATGCGGAAAATGCAAATTGTTTTTCAACCGAACCCCGTACCGTCCCGCACCGAGCCCATCCCCGACTGTTTTCTCCTAACGAGGCGTGAAAATTCTGTGGGCGTTTTCGCCGGTAACTAATCCGACAGAAAGAGAGGGAGATACGCAAACGAAAAGGGAGGGAGGGAGGGAGAGTAGGTCCTCGAGTGTGTTTGACAACTTAACCAAAGGAACTCAAAGGATATGTACGAGTGTGTTCAATGCGAATAATGTGCGAAAGTCAGAAGGGGTTAAACCCGAAATGATGACTAATCAACTCTGAAAGGCAACAACAGAAGCGGACAAGAATGAAGAAAGACCTCATAAAGTACTGTACAGTAAGAGAGTCCTGAATGAGCAATCGTTAGAGGAGGATTAGAATAAGGAGAGAAAGAGAATCTTCTTTGTGGCAAGAAACACGTAGAAAATGGAAGCCCAGCATATGGAAAAGCATCATTCCGTCTAATTAAAACTTGAAACGAACCCCTAAGAACATGGAATCAATCTCCACCCACACGGATCCCTAGCGAATCCTGCTCGCTCTCAATTTTCACCTTTACTACATGTAAAATGTAATGTAATGTATAATATATGTAGAATCACAAACCGTTGTTCCACTTTCCCACTCGTTTCTCACATACACACGCGCACACATAGCCACGGACTGCTGTTCGACTGCTTTGCCGACAATCAAGAGAGAAGAATAATATGAGAAAAAGAGAATGATTTTCATTGGCTAAAATTTCATTGGTTCAGAGGCCAAGACGTTACTTTCATACTTTTTTCGTGCGATTTTCAATGTTTATAGTATTGTTTAATGTTTTAAATCACATATAAATATATATATATAAATAAGTATATATTATTTCCATTAGACTATATTATTTTATATATTTATAGAAACTTAACTTTGATTTGGAAAACACACAATTAAATTGAAGATTTTCTTAATTTTTTAATTTGAGTTAATTAAATTGTTCATTAAATTTAAAGAAACTAAATTGAAACACCGAATTCTTTCAACAATTTGCAGCACCACAGCACATAATAGTTTTCATAGGAGTGTATCCTCCTTCTTTGAAGGAATATATTCCAATAAAGCGCGCTTAAAGTGGAACCAGCAGCGAAGAACTATAACTAGAGGAATTCGTTTGCAAATTGCATAATATGATCGAACTACACACCCACCAACGGCCACGAATCTGGAGATTATTGGGTATGTAGCATCTTAGTGTCTGCATTCATGTGTTCGTCGTGTACTATTTCCAGATTTTCTAGTGGCTGCATCTATGGCGGTTTAGTGTGGATATATTCCTTCACGGTATGTTCTTTCGCATGACGAATGACATTGAAATGACGAGCACGATCCTTTCTGAACCGGAATCAGCAAGGATGTCGGATCTTTTGAGCCCACGCGACCCCAAGTGACGTGTGGATCTTCCCACATTCAAGCAGTGCAGTAGTGCGGGTTTGAGGTCTGTGTATAATGAACCATTTAAGCATCGTCCAGGAGAGACACTTAGATATGGAAGTGCATGGGTTGTATTCTCACATTAGCATTCCTTCAGTCAACATTACCGCCAGTACATTGAACAAACTGGAACCCAAACCAATGTACGAGAGAAGTGCGTTTATCCATCTCCAATGGTTTCAGCCTGCTGCTGCTGCTGCACACTCACGCCCCCAATAACTGGGGCGTTGCAAAGAGTGTCCCACGGCTGGAAATGTACCCACCAACCCACAACCACTTGGTGTATAGCGCTCTCCCTCTCACTCTGTATTGCATCTGTGTCTGTGTGTCTTTCTTGCCTGCTCTGCCTTGTTGTGTCTCTCTCTATCATGCTCTCCCTCGCTCTCTCTCTCTGGATCTGGTTGTCGTTGTCGGCGTCGTCGTCTCCTTCGTCGTCGGTGGATGGTTTTGTTGCTGACAGTTCGGCTCTCCACGGGACGGGACGACGATGTGGTGTCGTTTTGCACTCCCAGCGATAGGTTAGATTTTCCATTCGTTGCCTGCCGCCGCCTCTCAGGCTTGCTTATTGTTACCTACCGCCATTGCCACCCCCTCGGCCCACATGGAACTCAACTCTCATGCGGCGCAGGCTCGTTTCGTTTCCATTTTCAAAACATTGGTCGTTGGTCGTTTGGCTTTTCCCGCTGCTGCTGCTGCTGCTGCTGCTTCTGCTGCCACCGCTGCTGGTGCTGCTGGTGCTGCTGGTGCTGCGCAGAGCAACGCAGTCTCGCAAGCATCGCTGGCAGTCGCTGTGGACTGGACGAGGATTCAGTTGGGGTTTAACAGTCACTCGGGACGGTAGCGCGCGCCGCTTAAAACTTGTTGCGAGACCAATTCCTCCGAAAATCCCAAATTCTCTGCGGTGCATTGGCAGCCCACACATACATATACATACACCCACAGAAGTATATGCACACCCACACTCAGTCGGTGCTGGATTTGGATTTAGTGCGTGTTCGTTCGCGTTCGTTCTCGTTCTCGTTCTGTGCTGTGATAGAGTGGGAGAGAACTTCCATTGATTGACATCTCCAGAGACACATCTCCATCCCAGAGAGCAGATCCAATCCCCAATCGAATCCAACTGCGGATCCAGTCCCCAATCGAAAGGAGAGGAAGGAGGTTCAGTGCAGTGCAGATCCCAATTCCCAATTGAAAGCAACGAAGCAGAAGAGCCACCAAAACGGCCGCCACAATTGCCAGTGCCTCAGCAGCCGCCGCAGCTGGAGCCGTGCCCCTACCGTACGCCGATCTCCACCAGCATCCGCATCCGCATCCGCATCCACACCATTCGCACCACCACTTTGCTAGCACAGCTCCCCTGACCAGCACCGATAGCTTCAAGCTGCGTTCCGAGGAACCGGTGCCGGGCTTCAGCTCGGCCTCCCCCTGGCCCACGCTCGAGCTGGGGATGGAGTGGGGACGCAAGCTCTACCCTACCGCCGGGCCCCGGTCCGCCGGGGGCCTCATGTTCGGCCTGCCGCCCTCCGCCGCCGACATGAACCAGCCGCGGGGGCCCATGACCTCCCTCAAGGAGGAGCCGCTGGGCGGACGCTGGGCCATGCAGCCAGTCGTCGATCAGACCAAGTAAGTGAATGAAGGAAAAAAACGTGACCAGAGACCCATCCAAAAACGAAATGTGAATCGAAGTGAAACAGAAACTGTGATCGTTCAAGTGCTGGGAATGTGGCATGCCACAAAGATTGAAGATTCAAATGATTATTGCTGGAAATTGTGATACAGAATCGCCCCCAAGATTATTTTGTGGAAATTAATGCAACAACTACTCGTATTTATTCTAGACAATTTATTCCATGATTTATTCGATGGATTAGCAGAGATTATTCCATAAATTTTAAAAACAAATGGTGGAAATTCCAATTAGTTTAAAAAACGAATAGGCGTGAACTTTCACCTACAAAAGTTAATTCCTGAGATCAATATAGTAGAATCTGTGAATTTATCATTCTAATAAAATTAATGAAAGTTTCCCTTGTCTACTTTTTGATTTGTGCACAATTCTAAAATTTAATTAAAAAATGGAAGATGAAATTTCAAAATGCATTCAACCTCCAGCCGGACCCTGTCTCCCCCTATCCTATCAACTCCTTTTCTCCAATCCCCGTTCTAATCTCTCCGCTTATCGCTAACCAATAATCTCCAACGCAGAAGGGCAACAATGTTGCAGCAACAAACGTTGACAAGGAGAAGTCTCCAAAACAAAAAAAAGCGCTTGTTTACTTTTGGCCAAAAGCCGGCAACAGTGGCGGCGGCATCGTGTGTCCGAGCAATATGAGGGCCCCCTTGGGGGTGCGATTCATCCGTGCGGGAGGTGGGGTATTTTTATGGCCTCCCCCCCGCACCCGGAGCTAAGCAGATGAACCACCAAAAAGAACAGAATCACTCGAAAACTCTCACTCAAAGCTGTTTTTGGGCTTACGCACTTTTTCTGCGACGCTTGACTTCTGATGGGGGGAGCGGGAGTGGGAGTGGGGGTGGTAGCGGCAGCGGTAGCGGGAGGATGCGACTCGCTCCCGCTCCCGTTCAGCTTTGTGGGCTTTTTGTGTGTGTCTGTGAGAGCACGTCTCAAAGGGATGTTTGTAGTCCCCTTGTTGCTGTTTCCTTGGCTTTCGCTTTCGCTTTAGTCTTGGGCATTGCCTTTGCCTTCTTCTCAATGAATTGCCTTTGAAGAAGTGGCCGCCAGTGGCTCTCTCTCTCGCAAATCCGGCGGATGGGGGTTCCGCTTGGTGGCTGAAAGAGCTTTTCCTTTCGTTTGGGGCTCCTGGCCCTGTTTGTTCAGTTGCGTTTGAGATGTTTCTGGCGTGAGATGTTCGCGCCGAGAAGAAGTGCGCGAGTTGCCCAAATCGAAAGCGAGATGACAGCGGGCTTTGGCCATTCAGCGGCGGCAAATCAACAATCGCACACGCACACGCACACACACACGCACATCCAACACAATCACACGCATAATCACAATCACACTCTCAATCACAATCAAAGTCAGAGTCTGAATCAGAATCAGACGCTGCAGCGAGCCGCAGACAATCTTAACCTCCATCTTAATCAGGACCATAATCACAATCAAACGCAAAACAATCCAAAAACAATGCGCTGTGAAACGAGGTAAAGAGTGTGGAAGAAAGGAGAGAAAGAGTGCCATATAATCCATTGAATACCCACTAATTCCCAGTTCAAATACCCCCAAAAATCTCCCCTTTCAAGCAGCGAATAATTTTCAACTTTTTGATTACATTCAGCATTTATTTTGGGGCACAAATAAATCTCACAGCCTCCGATAATTGTTCAGTGTGTGTTCAATGTTGTTTTGCGGCACAGCCAATACCATTTATTGTTGCACTTATCTGTCCATCTGGCTGTGCCACAAACAATGTGGGGCTGCTCGTAAATCAAGAACATATTTTTCGGAAATTTATTTCAACAAAGATTGTGCAGAAGCCCAAGAAACAAGAAACAAGAGTGCTAGATTGCAGTTGCAGCCACGCAGTCAAGGACCCATAAAGTGTCCTTAAACGTGTCCCCAATGCAGGAGTGGGGGGCCAAATAAAGTAGCATGAGAGTGTGTGTGTGGAAAGCAGCCCGGCAATAGACAAAACGTGACCAGGACAAGTACCCAGCCCCACCCAGCAGCACCCCCCTGAATGGTCACCTGGGCATCGATTTGCGACAATTAAATGTTGGCATAATAAAATCAACAGCAAAACGGCCACAAAAATGCCATTTCTATACCCCGCCCACCTCTCTGTGGCACGCAAATTGGCGGCAAGTGCAAACAAAGCGAGCTGGCAAACTGCCGCAGAACGATTTTCCACAATTTCCCGCAGTCAACCGAGCTGAAAAGTCAACAGCAGCAGCGGCAGCGTACAAAAAAAAAAAGAAAGCCATTCAGGAAGGCAGGAGGAAGGCAGGCGCTGGAGGTACAAGTTTTTTATTTGCCAGGATGTACTCGGCATTATTCTGCTGTTCACTTTTCGAACACTCCACTCCATGCTGCCATAACAATAACCTTTCACCAGAATGTAACATGTCTGGCATTTATATGTCGTATAGGAGGCAGCCCCCCCCTCCCCACTTGCTCCCAGGCAGAGGTGTAGTAGCTCCTCTGCCCCATCCCCCATGCCCCATCCTCGCATTGAACTCCCATTGCCTCTTACCAAGTTTTTGATATTCATTTGATATCCGCCCTTCGCTTGAATCAACTGAACCGCAAATTGTGTTGTTTGTTAAGGAAATTTAGAGATATGTCGAATGAAACGAGTGAAATATGGAACAGAAGAAACATTGGGATATCATAGGATTGTGGGCCTTTAAGGGATTAAGGGGGTTACCCCTGGACTCTAAAAGAATCGGCTGCCAATTCAATTAAATTTTAACCTCTCCCCAATCATATCTATAGAGAACTATGGGATATAAATCCCATATCCATTCGACAATAAAATTGTCAATCGATTCCTTGGGGGCTCTCATTCCTCACCGATTCTCTCGAAATTCTCCATTTGAATGATTTGTCGGGCTGGGCGGGGGTGGGGGGGGTTGGGGGCTAGCCGCTATCATTAGCTGATGGCTGGCATTATCCTTTGGCAAATGTGTATATAATTGCAGGACCCCCGAGTCGGCGGACATGCGGCGCTGCTCCTTGACATTGCCTGAGCAAATAGCAGGGGGGAAAAAGTTGTACTGAAAATATATACAGAAAATCTGATAAAATCAGCATTTTCTAAATTAAATTGTTCGTTATGCATACGGGCCAAGGATCACGAAAAGGCGCTGGCACAGGGGTGGCACGACCAGGTAGGACCCTATGCCCGGGCACTGGCACTGTCCTGTAATTGTCCGCTGACAGGCGGACAAGAGAGAGAGTCAGTCTGACATTTAGCATACAGATATACATAGATGTGTGTGTGTGTGTGTGTGGGGGAGGTCCTGAACAAGGACAAGCCTTTATTCCGTCCACGTGTCCGGATAATTACCCAGTGTCTTTTTGGCCCACATAAGCAACGCAGGACTAGGAGTATATCAAATGCTGAAGTGGCCGAGAGCAGGGTCCTGGGGTGAGCAGGGTCCTGGGCCATACGTCAGGATTATTGTGTCACGTTGATGTTGCTTATGCGCTTTTAATGATAGTTGTCACTAGGACCACTAGAACTTATTATCCTTTCTGCTGGACAAAGGACTGGCTGCTGTTAATTGAGTCGCCGTTGCCCCGTCCTCGCCCCCTCTTGCACCAATTAGAGGCCTCTTTAGGCCTCCCCCGTCCATGTTTACCCAACTAATGGCATAATTACTGTCCGACTTGCAAGACTTTGACTAATTTCCTTTTTGTTGTACTGTTTTTTTGCAGCCTTGGCATTGGCCGCGCCCACTTTGAGAAGCAGCCGCCCAGCAATTTACGTAAATCGAACTTCTTTCACTTTGTGATCGCCCTGTACGATCGGGCCGGGCAGCCCATCGAGATCGAGCGCACGGCCTTCATTGGGTTCATCGAGAAGGACTCGGAATCGGATGCCACCAAAACCAACAACGGGATACAATATCGCCTGCAGTTGCTCTATGCGAATGGTGGGTGTACAGAGGGGCGGTGGGGAGGGGAATGGTCTTAATAATGATATTCTATATGGTTTTTTGTTGCTGATATTTGCAGGCGCCCGCCAGGAGCAGGACATATTCGTGAGGCTGATCGATTCCGTGACCAAGCAGGTGAGTCCATTGATTGAAGAGGGGACCTCCAAAGAGCTCTTTTGCGATGCATTCGATTGGCAAAGGCCACTCAAGTAAATGAACAACTGAGCAATGGAAATTTCAGTGCAGAGCCAAGCTATGAAAAACTAATTCCTTCCACTTGACTGCCTGGCTCTCCGGGACGAGGGCTTCCCTTGTTTGTTTTGCTGATTCGAGCATAAGTTGCATTCGAAATTGATTGTCATGGCTAATTAAGTGTGTCCTGGCGTGTCCTGGTGTGTCCTATGGTGTGCCAATAAATTGAGTCGTCCAACGAGCAATTCATTCACACTCCTGCCCCTGAAAGGGGTGTATCTGTATCGTATTTGTACTCTCCCCCCCCGCGCTAACGAGAATGGAGAATGGAGAATCGAGAATAACGAGGGAACATCTACTCGAGAGAGAGAAACCCGGGCCCTGTTAATGCGCCACTCTGTTGTGGGTGCGTGCGTGTCCTTAGCTGCAGGCACACACCGCCAATGGCCCTGAATGCTGCACCATATGTCCGCTTTTGTAGGCCTAATGTCCTGGCCTTTCTTTTCGCTGCCTTTTCCTTGCCTTTTTCAAGGGCAATTAATTTCTCGAGTGACAAATTTTTATAGACGTTTCAGTCCACTTTTTCCATTAGATGCCATTCCCCCCTTTATCAGCCCACCCCACACCCCCCTGTAGTCCATGGGTTTTCCCTTCTTCGATATCTCTATTTTCCTCTGTTTTGTGGGCGTTTCTTGCCCGTTTAGCCCGTTCGCATCAGAAACGAGCGCACCATAAATTTCTCCACAAATTATCGACAGCAGCGACATCGCCCCCTTTCGGCCCGCCCCCCTCCTCCTCCTCCTCCTCCTCCCTGGCGAGAAATCCATTTGTGCGAATGAAATTTAATCGCAAAATATTTGGCTCTGACAAACCCCCTCCCCACCCCCCCAAAAAGAAACCAAGAACTTTCCGTAGAGTTAAGCGATAAGAAATCGCTCTTGAAACGATATTGCGTACTTGTATGGGAATTCCACAGCAATTAAGCCTTATCGCCATTCAATGTTATTATTATTATATTTATAAAAATGCGTAATTAATAATAGCCTAATGGGTCTTTAAGGGGACATTATGATTTCCTGGTTCTACGAGTAGACTCCCAAATGGCATATATCCGACCGATAAATTTCGTATTTTTTGCGATTTTTACTAAAAATAAAATATTTTTAATATATGTATATCCGATGCACTTGAATTGCCCATTTCCGTTTGCTTTGTCAAGTCTTTGCCGTGTGGGACGGCAGCTACCCCTAATTCTGGATGAATCCCAATCCGCCGAATGCTCACATCGCCTGTCGGAACGAGTTTGTTGCTGGCTGGGAAATGGGCAATCATTTGATCGGATTAGGCGGGTTCCTGGGATGGGTTTTATTTTTCGTCGCGTGCCGGGAGCGGTGGCCGCCTTATCGTCTTGTCGCGTAACAGGTAAGGCGGCCGGATAAGCGGGTGTTATCAGTGTGGATCAGCAGTGTTGGGGGGGAGTGATGTTGTAACCTGAAGCTGAAACTGTAGCACTGAGAATACGATTACGAGGCGGCATTGTCTCAGCCGACGAGGCAGGACAATTGTCAACTGTCACGTGGCCAACCCTTCGGTGGATATGCGCGCTGATGGCATCTGCCCGCTGCTCCACCCCTTTCGTAGGCATGGGGTGGGGGGGGGGGGGGGGCAGGCAAATGTAGCAAATCATGGCCATAATCATAATTACATTCGATCAGATAACGGTGCAAACAGTTCGAACAGGAGGCGTCGCAATTGCAATTTGAGCTAACGATGAGAGGAACAGGGAACAGGGAACGGGGAACACGGACCATTGACTATGCGGACCGCGGACCAGGAACCACGGAATCGCTTCATTTGCGATCATATTTCATTTTCATCCGACCAGGGAGCAGGAACCAGGGGTTGGCGGGGCGTACGGGACCAGCATGAAACAAAGGCCCAGAGTGCCCAGAAATCCTTTTTACCCGTTTTTGTGTTTTTGCCAAAATTGCGCTTATCGCGATTTACACGCATTATGACGATGCGATACATGGGCCCGAAAAGCGCAGCGAAATTCTAAACCAAATCAAAGAGAGAGAGGGAGAGAGAGAGAAGCAAGAGATTAATGCACTCCGATAAGCCACTCAGTTGGCCAGAGAGAGAGAAAGCCGTAGATTTTGATGCCCTGCAAGATCCATCGTGTCTAAGTCGATGGCAGCAATGGCTACATATTATATAGAGTTCCGATTTGGGATCAATAATTATGGCTTTGGTCGACAGAATACTTACATTTTTCACACAGAGCACCCAACCGTTGCCCAACCGTTGCTCAGCCGCTCGAAGAGCGAATGCAAAGCGCAGCAGAGAGCAAAAGGGACAATACACTCATCATTCACTGCCAAACAATACTGCTGTCCTGCTCTCGCTGGCGAGCTCTGCTGTCTGCCTACTTTTCGCGTGTTAATTAAGCGATAAAATTAATTTGTGTGTCAACACTTAAAAGCAGAGAGAATCATTTTCGATTAATAACACATTTCACATTCTCTTCTCCGCTCGTTTTATTGCAAATTGTTATTGTTGTTGCCGGTGGCGCTGCCGGCGCTGGCTGGTCGCTCAATAAATTCAACAGATTGCGCGAAAAATCTCCACATTTGCATCTCCACACACACACACACACCGTTGTGGATAGGGAGAGGCAGAGGCAGAGGAGAGAGTGAGAACTCATGTGTGCGCGTGTGAGAGGAGCCATTTGCCTGCCGATTTGCCTGTCTCGCTTCGGCTCACTCTCTGTCCCTTTCCCACTCGCTCGCACTGCTGGCAATGCGATTAAAAATGCTTTCACGGCAAGTGCATTTCTGCGGTCGCCGGCGCCAAGTGGTGGAAGGGAGGGGGGCGGTCCGCCATATCGCCCTCATTATGCGAAATGTGAAATGCATGCGGAATGGAATCCTCTTTGCAATTCTTGCGGCTCCCTCAGGGGACAACCCGAGAAGCCAGAGGTGTCGTGTAATGTGTGGAATGTGCAATGGCCACCCCTTTACCACCCATTTACCTGTGTTTTTCTTATAGGGCATATTTTTGTACTGAGAATTTATTTGGGGATCTTTTCTTGTCTTTCTGTCAAATAGCTGTATTTCTTCCTTCTCCTGCATTAAACTTTCATCGGATTCTGTCAATATATGGCAGCAAAAGTAAGGTTAGGTCATGATTTATTTAATTGGAATCCTCTTTTCCAGCTGTGACGCATTCCTTTGTGCTTTCATAACATTTTCAACATTACGTACAATTCTTATCCAGGGTCTCCTCGAAAATTATGTAAATTTCTTGGGCATGAGGCAGGACCAAAAAAGGGTTCTGCCCGTGTGTACATTCACATAAAGGATGCACGGGAGGGTCCTTGCAACAGTCACCTCCTTTACTTCCGCCTGCCCTTCACTTCCCCTGTTTTTTCGGCTGCCGGCAATTTATGCGTTCCGCTGATAAATGAAGCTTTAATAAATTAAGAGCTACCCTCGATAGGTTTTTTTTTTTAATTTTATTTTTATTCCTTTTTGTGTTCTGTTTTTGTTTTTGCACACGGTCTTTTGTGCGCGATAATTTATCTTGTTTGGCGAGATTTTTATTTGGCCCGTTAAATATGCAACATGCAACATGCAGCATGCACCGTGCAGCATGCAACGCTCGGCGTCCCAGCTCAACATCGCTCCACATTCAGAGTGCGTGAATAATGCAAGGGATGTCGATTTATTTTATTCCAAAAGCGATAATAACAATTTGCAAAAAATGCAAAAAACGGTATCTTTTTCCGTGGAGTTTTGATGGAAAATCGTTTAAATTTTAAAAGCCGCTTCTGTTTTCATCCTGTTCGGCCCCCCGCCCGTCCTTTGGCTGCCTGTCCTGTCATCACTTCATCACTCGTTTTTTTCCCCCGGAATTTTGTTGTTTTTGCTGTCTTTCCGTTGGTCTGTTGGTCCTCTTTTTTTGGTCCTGGCTCCTGCTCTGCCGCCGACTTCTGGTCCTTGTCGTGTTGATAAATCGTAGTTTAAACGCTTTTACTCCAGTTTTAGTGGCTTTCGTTTAGTTTGCCGTTTTTTTTATTTAGATGAGCCATTTAGCCTCCGATTTCCACCAGGACCCCTCCTGCGAAGAAAGAGCCAACTAATTGTTTGTTTCTGCATCCCCGGCACAAGGATGATTGATGAGGATCTCTGGTTTACCCACAGTTTAGTTTCTTGTTGTTTTTTTTTGTGGAAATTCCATGTTAGAGCTTGTTCCAGGAGCTTCCCAAAACTATATATAGTTCCGATCCCATCTCAAACTCGCATTAAATCCCAAATAAACAGGTGACAAATACAACAGAAAAATGCAAACTTTATGTCCTGCCGGCAGAGGGGAAAAAAAACATTGAAAATCCATTAGACTTGGCCCCGAAAGGGGATAAAAAAAGGCCCATATACCATCCAGGTCCTGGGCCTATAATTAGTGGACGGAGTAGAGGGCTTCAACCCGTAAGTCTGGCACGATATCCCACACAGATTGGACATTGAGCCGGGCTATCGAGAGCTGTCCGGCCGCTGATCCTTTACACACAGGTTGCACCGGGGGGGCGGGGAGGGGGAAGTTATTAACCTGACAAACGGGATAATAAGGGATGATCATAACTTGTACATGCGCGCCCAGCAGGGGGGCAGGACGAAGGACGAAGAGCGAAGGGCCTGGGTGGTTTGCCTTCCGAAAGGGGGTGACAGAACTGCTGCTGCTGCTGGTTGCATTAAAATTAATTTCTGATTATCTATTTGGCTGGGCACACACACACACAGCTTCCTGGCTTCCTGCCCTCCTGCCCTCCAGCTCCTGTTCATCCTCAGTTTTAGTGTTTGGCTTCGAGGAGAACAAATGCACATATGTTGGGTGGGAAAGCACTCGTCCTTGACGCTGGGTGGCAAGTGGCAGCATTCTTCCCTGCGTTTTTCGGTACCCAGTAGTCCTTTGAAGACGAGGGTATATTAGTTTCAGGCAGCACAACTCTTCTAACCATGAGATCAAGGGATCAAGCCCCTCTGTAGGGCTCTTCGTGGGATCATATAATCCACAGATTTACCAAAAAACATTCCCTCGGGGATTGATCTAAAACCAGAGTAGATATATTTTATATTATCCCAAGTACTGGGTATCTTTTCGTCCTCACACACTCAACAAAAATTCGTACTTTGTTTTTTTTTTTGGTTTTAATTTTTTGGTGGATGAACACACGGTTCAGGTTTTCCTAGGATACATTCGGTTATTATTATTACTTTTGCGTGTATCTCTGGCGTACTGCCACCGAGTGATGAATGATCCCCCTCCCCTCCCCCTTCAGGCGGCCCAGAAAGCCACCCCCCCTCGCCAGATCTCGCACCCATATGCCGTGTTTTCTCTCCCAACTAATTCATCGGATGAGTGTTGGATTACGGTTACGAGGATGAGGATGAGTGCAACCCGCTTTAATCATTTTTAAATTAGAGAACTATGCGCCTTTTTGTTGTGCCTTTGAGCCCACCTCCCACCCAGCACCCAGCACCCCTCCCTTGTGCCGTCGTTTGTTTATCTATTTGTTCGAGAGGTTTTCTACCAGCTCCTTTGTCCAGAGGAAATTGCAGCAGATTGGCCAACGTTGCACTTGCGGTTCTCTCTCTCTTCCACATGGCATGATTTCGGGTCTGCCACTGACACTGACACCCCCTGATCCCCTGCCACCCCTGCCACCCCACACACACAAATAAAACAACAAAAAAACAACAAACAAACAAACATTTCGAGTGGAGTTTTCTTTGGGCAAATACAAATACCACCAACCACTACCAGATATCCTCGTATCCTGGCAGAGAGGTAAAAATTGTGGACATTGTCAATATTTGCATGGTGTGTCCCATATGTCGATTTCAGCCAGGCTCGAGAGCCTCTATCCTCGAGCCTCTAGTTGGCTCTGCAATTAGCATTTATGTGTGTTTGCCTTTGGCCCAAATGATAGCTGATGGGGGAGGGGAGGGCGCTGGTGTCGATAGCTGGGCGGGGGGGTTAATAACGGGGTCACATTTTGGGGATTACCCACGAAAGAAAACAAGGAAAGTGAAGCCAAGCAAATCAATGAGGAGACCACAAAAGATATCATGGCTAAGGGGTTCCTTAAGCTCAAGATATAGATATTCTCATCCATCTTAGGGGAGGATCTTCTAGCACATATTCAAGTATCTATTGTTCAAACTTTTTATTCTTAAAAATCTTTCTTGAAATCGTTTCCCTCCTTACCAATTTCTTTATCATATTCCCATTCTAATTGCAGGCCATCATCTATGAGGGTCAGGACAAGAATCCAGAGATGTGTCGGGTCCTGTTGACGCACGAAGTCATGTGCAGGTGAGAGTCCTTTGCCACCTTTATTATCCATCTATAAGACTAAAAGCCACCCCACCTCGGACCCTTGTAATCCACACCTTTTGATTCTGATTTGAGAAATCGAAATCTCAATTCTCGCGGGCATTCGGCCGGAGCTTCTCCCTGGAGCTTTCTCGCCGCGTCTCTATCCCCTCTCCCCTGGAGAGCCACTCAAATTATAGACTTTCTCTGAAATTCTCATTCGGTTTTTGTTTTGTTTTTCGCACATTTTTGGCGTGATTTTCTTTGCGGGTTTTCTTGGGCTTTAATTTTGTTGATTTTTGAGCTTCCGATTCCTCGAGTCCTTTCTTTTTATTTTCATGCTCAAACGCACGCGAACTGAAACGTGTAAATGGTTGACTGCCTCACCCACCCCAACCAACCACCCAACCACCCACTTCTCCCCCTCCCCCCACCCCCGTTGGGGTGGTGTTTCACCCTTCTAGCAGCATCCTCTGACAGCTGAAGGTTGCGTAGGAAATAAAAGCGGCCCAGCAGACAAGAAAAAAGCAGGCGCAAAAAAAACCAGAGAGAAAACTGAGGGAAAGCCAAACAACAACAAAAATTACACAGCTTTAGCCAGTGCAATCCCCCCGCCCCACCTGCCGGCAGCCCCCCCCCGTCCACCGTGCATCCTGCTGGCCGGCCATCTTTTATTATTTCGGATTGGCACCCAGTTTTTATGTTTGCGTAGCATTATCAAAAACAAGGGGACAACGCACACAACTCCAAAGACACACAGACACGGCCCAGGGGTTGCAGACTCTCTCCCTTCCCCATGGAGGCACAGGGACGGAGGGGGGGAAGGGGAGAGATGGCGTCGTCTTCTTTATCGTTTTGGCTTTTCGCCCATTTCAGTCATCCATGTTTATGTTATATGCCCCGGCCAGTGCCAGTGCCAGAGCCAGAGCCCAGGCCAGGTCCAAGCCAAAAATGCCACCCCCCAAAAAAGGATGACCCTCATCCAGCCGCCCCTTAAGGCCAGCCCAGAGGCTGTGCAGTCAAAAATTTACGCAGCCATTGAGCCCGATATAGATATACCCAGACACAGACACAGATATAGATATAAAGATATAGATATGCATGGATATATGTGAATATATATGTACAAATGAATGGAGAGCAATGACAAATGCCTGACCCCAAAAAAAAGACAACAGTCGAGAGAGAGAGAGCGAGAGAGAGAGACACATCTAACACACTTTCGAAAGCTGCGGGATTCGTAGGAAGAAGTGGGTTAAAGTGCATTAAAATATGGAGGATATGGGCTGGATATATCCTTAAAAAATAGAAGCGTTTAAATATATTTCGTTTGAGTATGAATCGGCCTTCTTTTACTCTTTTATCTCTTTATTCTACTTCTAAATATCTTATAAATTCCCTGCATATCCCCTGAATATGAAATTAAAGTGAAATTAAAGCTGTTTTTATTGTCATATAAACTCATTTGTGATTTTTCTGCTTCCACAGCCGCTGCTGTGATAAGAAGAGCTGTGGCAACCGCAACGAGACGCCATCGGACCCCGTCATTATTGATCGGTAAGTAGCCATAGTTCATGTAGCCATCCTGCCATCCAGGACCGGCTCCGGCTCCGGCTCTGGCTCCAGCTCCTCTGCCACACAAAAGATGACATTTTAAGCTGCTTTTCATCATCGTCGCTGGCTCTTTTTATTTTTGTCAGCCCTGTTTTGTGAGAGCCCCAGCCAGAGCTCTGTGCATGCGTATCGTTGATTTATTGGCATTATTATCAACTGCAATATAAAACATGATGCGGCAGACATGCAAAGGGAGAGAGAAAGGGGAAGGGGTATGGCGGGAGGCAGGAGCTGGAGTTTTCCCTGGAATGGAAATGTGGCTGCAGCAGCCCAGAGTCAAAGGAGCCCAGAGACCCAAACAAACAAAAATTCATCAAAATGTGAAGAGCAAATTCTATTTTCATAAATTTGTAAATTGAGACGAGTTCGCGGCAATCCGACACCCCCCTTTCGAGGCACTTCCCTGCCGATGGAACGCCATGCCACCCAAGTGCCACCCAACCCTCAAGTGGCTGTCGCGTGTCAGGCGAATTATGTTAATTGCATGCACATCCTTGCGGCAGCCACGCCTCCTGCCTGGGAGTGCGTCGCCTCTAATTGGCTTCGGAAATATTGTTATTGGAAAGGAAATTAGGAAAAACCAAAATGTACAACAAATTGTTATGGGAACTTGTTATTAAACAGAAGGAGGGGCCACAGAAGGAAGGGCTATGGATCTATAGCTTTTCTTACGAATAAAATAGTTCAAATAGGTATCTGCATTCATTCACATCGTATCTTTCCAGCCCGGTAATTAAACGTGCTCCTAAAACGAACCCCATTGATTGCGAGTGGAATCATCTTGCCCCTTCAGGGGGCATCGCAGCCCCCTTTGCCCTAGCCGCCTCACCTCATTGAGTTGTTAAGCAATTTTCCAGCGGGTCCCCAGGCCCCATTAAAGTGTACCACACCTTATGCAGATGATAATCATCTCGATCGATCTCCCTAACCATCGGTTCGTGTGATTCCATGTAAAGAGGACGCGACGGGCATCCTTGGTGGTCTGTCCTCCGCCGATGGGTGTCCAAAAGTATTTGCCTAAAGGGCACATTTGAGCACCCCCCTACACCTCCCCCCCTCCCCAGTTGGCAGATCTTGAGGACTGCCCAGAGAGGTGTTCTCCGAACCGAGACGAGATGCCAGCTCGAGTTGGGCACGAGAGTCTGCTTAATGATTCTATTATTAATGTGGCTAGCAAAAGTGTCTAGGACCGGCTACTGGTTGGCCGGCAATCAGGCCATAATTGGTGTCATAATTAAATTTAATTGATTGCCTCCCCGGACCCTGCCTCCCTTCCCCTCCCTCTCGAGTACGAGTATCAGTTTGCAAATTAGGAAATGGCCAGCCCAAGTGGAAGCTGCAGAAAAACCAAACCGAACTCGAGCCAACAAAAACTCTTGCTTCACAGACACCGAGATACTTGGATACTGAGATACTGAGATACATAGATACGAGTAGAAGTGATCTCGGCGAGATCAGAGATCGCTTATGATCTTGTTAAAATTGCTTTGCGTGGCAACGTGTGCTCCAGAATGGAGCCAAATGCCAATGTCATCCGTTGGAATAACAGTTACACTCACAACTGAGCCACCGCTGGGCCCACTAGATCGGGTTGGATAGGACCGGACCGGACCGCACCGGACCGGGTCGGGTCTCTCCTCCACGTGCCCAGGTGCGACACTTTGCGCTTGATATTTACGATTATTAATTCATTTCTTCTCTATTTATTTGGCTTGTTAGCCGGCCTGAAGAGGCACATCAAATTGGTTAATCCCGCCAAGAGATGGCACCGTGAGGCTATAAGAAGAGAGAAAGGGCGATAGTGATTGGATTAGTCTTGGTATATATCTGATGAATCTTTAATGGGTGTTATAGATCTCGTCCATGTAATATACCTTGTTCCCATTCTTTCGTATATGATCTAAACCATCTCTTCTATAGAGTTTGCTCCATATTCATTGCCCTTTCGTGTCTTTGAAAGGCAGAATCCACATGTAGGTGGCAGATCTCTTCCCACAAACCACGTACCGTGTCACGCTGCCATCTCTAGTACTCTCTCGCTGCACATGTCGCATTTGTCAGGTCGGGCTGTAACTTTTGTCGGCATTCCACAAGCCGGAGAGGAGGCTGAAACTGTGGCTGTGCCACAGGCTGCAGCAGGACACAGGCGCATATCAATCACTAGCTGAAAACACTCCCAGCTCCAATCAGCTTAAAAGGCGGCATGGATCAGTCAAACCAGCCATGAACCACCGCCGAGCCCCCCTCAATCGCCAAGCACCACTCACCACTCGCCGCTCCACTCCCCCACTCCCCATTGAGCGCCAGAGGCCCGCTCATTGATATGCCAGTAGATCATGCCGCCAGCAGAAAGACAAAGACTCCCGGATAATCTATGTGTTCGCAACTAAATTTTGCAAGGCCCCACAGGAGAGGAGTGGCAGAGGAGCAGCCGGAGTCGAAGCAGCAGAAGGGAGCTGCAGCAGAGCAGCAGCCTTAAAGCGCTAACTCTGCCGGAGGTCCAGCACATTTTGCCACTCAAGCAAGCGTTCACCTCGCACTGTCTCTATGTCTCTCTGTCCCGCTCCCGCTCCCGCTCGCTCTCCTGGTCTTCCCTCTTTGGGAAACTTTGTCAGCAGCGCGCAACAATTGGAACTGATTGAAAATTCCGCAACGGGGTAGCCGCCAGCGGGGAGAGCAGGGGCTTGCTGGGGACATGCTTGCATTTCAAAGTGGTTGACGAAAGCCAAAAACTGATACGATATGACAAGAGCAGCAACAGAAGCAGCAGCAGAAGAAGGAGGAGGAGACGGGGAGGGCAGTCGCTGCTATCCAGTAGCAGTCGGACAACAGCACCGCAATTCCAACTTGGACTCGCTCTCTATGGCTGTCCCGCTCGCGCAAGCTCTCTTCCTGCTTCGTAACCGACGGCTGACTGACGTTCGAACGTGTGCCGTGAGAGTAGGGAGCAACTGAGACTGCAACTGCGACAGCGACTGCTACTGCGACTTCACTGCTCTGCTCTGTTCTCCTGAGCTCTGCTCTGCTCTGCTTGGAGATCTGCGCACATGTTTTATTGATGAATCTCTGTTATTCATGCAAGCGATCTGCGGATGGTGCAGGAGAAGGAGGTGGATGCTTTGGAGATGCCGAAATTGTGCACACAATGACCAGCGGCACAGTGGGCCAAATAAGTATTACAATTTTGTGACATTTTACATTTTTGTATGAGCTACAACTTATATTCCGTATGTAAGATATTTTCCTAGTGAAATTTTCGGTTATTATGTTTCATGTACTTGATTTCCTCCCACCCGTCCCACTGTGCAATAGATCGCCGTGGATTTGCAATTACCGAGGGCAGGTGAGGAGGAGGCTTGCTTTGTTTGCCGCTTTGTCTCGGTTGAGCTCTCTCCCTCTTTCGCTCTTCCGCACTTGCTCTCTTTCTGCTACCTCTTTTATTTATGATTTGCGAGGACGCACTCGCTCCCGAGCATTGTCTTCGCGTTTCGTTTTTGTTGTTGCTATCCCTATGTTGGTATGCACTTCGTGTGTGTTCCATAATTAAGTGAATTTAAAGCTCACTTCGGCGGTGGTCGGCAGCGATCTCGTACTTGGTCGTTGCTCTTGTTCTGCTTGTTGGCGAGTTATTCGTGTTGTTGGTTCTGCGACATGTTCCACGTTTTTGTCACACATTTTTGACGGGACGCAGACCGTGTGTTTCCCTCTCTGTTCTGTTCTGTGTTCGATTTGCTGGAAATCATTTTTTGTTTCGCTTTTTTTGGGTTTCGCCTCACCATCTGGCGTATGCGTAATGACGTGAATGATATTGACAGGCATGCAATTGGCCTTGTTATCGGCGAGGGCCATTAAAATTGTTATCGCGTGACCGACGCCCGCGTTCGACTTTTTAATTTGAGTAAATTGTGTTCTCCCCACCCGCTATCGCACTCATCGCAATGAAAGAACAGCAACAGCCACTCAAACACCCATCTGCAGGGCCAAGCAAACTGTAACAGTACAAAAAGTCGAGCTTTTGATACTCTACGAGACAGATTGTGCAGAAGATCAAATCTTATAGGGCTTTCCACATTTATTCCTACAAACATACGTTACATATGTATGTATGTATGTGTTGTTCAAATCGCAATACTCTCTGAAAGCGTATCAAAAACACAAAGAGCGAAAGGGAGACTGGCAAAAAGCTCTCAAGCGAACAATCGAAAATTTGCCACTCTTGCATTTATCTACGTCATTGGCATTTTCTTCGCTTTATTTCAATTTTCTATATTGTCCGCCATCGTCCACCAAATAAACTAAGTGCCAACTCCCCACCCGCCCACAACACGGCACACACCCACTCCCCCTGCCACCGCCCGCTGTACAACGAATAGAATTGACATTTTGTGGTGTCCAATATGCAAAAAACTCGCAGCGAAATTTTGTTAACACTGGAGGGCAAACAAAACGTGTCCACCAAAGCATGCCCTCCTCTATGTACACACAGTACATGTATCCTGCCATTTAATATAGGAATAAATATATATTTAATAGCAGTAAATGGTATTTTCTTATGGATATCCTTTGGCTAATCACAGCCATGTCCTGGTCCAATATTCCGGAACACGTCTGTGCCGGGCCTGGGCTGCGTGAGGCGAACAAATGTTTTGGCCCATGCCGTTCATTGCATGCCTTGATAATCGGGCAATCGCGCTAAAAATGATGACAAAACTGCTGCTAGTTGTTGGCTACAGTTTTTAATTTTCTAAATGCATTCCACCTGGCCAGGGGGAAGGGTGGCGATCCAGAGTGGCTACAGAGTGGAGTCAGCCCCGTTTTGGCCTGGATGAGCGACGGGTGTGAGGTGAGGCACCGCCAGAGGACGTTTTGTCCTGCTCAAATATTCAAAACGACGCAAAAAAAGGAGCAAACGAAGGAAGGGGCAGCATTTTGACGGCATTTGCGGTCGGTCGGTCAGCCATCGACAGTCGTCCCCCCGCTCTATGAAATATTGGGCAGACAGCGACCGGCAGGGGGAATCCCATAACAGTTAATTATCGATGGAGATGGTGGAACCGTCTCATATTTCTGCATTTTTATCGCAGTCAGACAGCCCACATCCTCTGGAGATACAGATACTTATATATGTGTGTGCCTAGACCCTTGCGATTATCTTTGAAGTGGAAACAATTGAGTTTGAACTGCACTTGATTTGCACCTCGTAAATCAACGGAATCGGAATTGGAAATGGAAATGGAAGTGGAAATAGAAAATGGAATTCACATTGAATTTTTGCATTTCAAAGAACGCCTCGCCACGAAAATTTGCATATTCGTAGTCGACTGACTGTCTATTGAAATTGAATTATTAATGCAAATTTGCCACGCTTCACTCTTTCAATTGGCACGGACAATTTTTGGCAGGTACAATCGGGCCTGCCTCTCGGGAAATGCAGTTTATTAAATCATAAATACGTAGGTACATTTTCAAATGGTTCAACAAATTGCAACAAAGTTAACGAAATTTAAAGGAAGAGAGATTCAAATGGTTAGGAAATTCTATAACTAGAGCTCTCGAACTCTGCCTCGAACCCTTGAACCCTCGAAATGAATTAACCATCTCGGATGATGTGCATAATTGAAGGAACCGCCAGGAGGACATATGGATTTAAAATTCACAGATCCTAACTATATGGAGTGCCCCCTGCCTGCCTTCCTTCCATCCCGCCACCCATTGTCATCATCTAGATACGTCGCCGTTTGGGTCTTTGTCTCAATTTGGGGATGTGCTCCTCTATGAGTGTGTGTGATTCCGTTAGCCATTTGCTTGGGCATTTACCCCCGTTGCATAATTAATGGTATTAAAAGCGTTAACTGACATTCAACACACACACACACACACACACACACGCAGAATAGTTGGCATAATTTGAGCATTTCAATGAGGTCGATAATTTGATGGTTCAAAGGTTACGGGTAACTGCTAACGAAATGGGGGAAAGCACACACACACACGCACATCCACGTAGACAGCAGCCTTTTTAGCCGCAAAGATACATTTGTATTTGTATCTTTGTGCGTGCGTCTGCTGCTAGCTACTTTTATCGATGTCTGATATCCACGTGTCTGTGTGTGTATGTGTGTGTCTGCGTGTGTACAAATATAATCAGTTTAAAGATGAAGAAATCCCAAAAACAACAAGCTGCTCTTTCTACCCCACAACAACAACAAGAAAGAACAACAACAGCAAAAGCAAGAACATTCGAAAGGTATTTCCCGGGTCCCAACGGCATGACATTGAATCCCAAAGCAACCCCAAAACAAAAACACACACAAACGCACAGAGCGAGAGAGAGAGGGAGAGGGAGAGGGAGAGGGAGAGAGAGCGGAGCTTCATTCACTGAAATGAAATGAACATGTCGAGGCCGTTAAAAAAGCTCACTCATAAGAAAACCACTCAAGGCGGCCACTCACTTTCGCTCTCTGTTCTCTCCCGCTCGAAGCGAAAGTGTTTTCAACAAGTTCTCTTCCGGCAAAAAGGATAAAGCCAAGGCTGCAGACAGAACACAAAACAAACAAGCAACAAAGCCTCGAGAAGCAGTCGAGGAAGGACTTCCAACTCCAATTCCACTCCCAACCCCACCGAAAAAGTCTATTATAATACAAAGAAAGCGGGCAAGAAGCCAAAGAAGATGTGAAAAAATAACACAGCTTGGAAGGGGGGTCTTTTTTCGGGGGTGGGTGGCTTTGGCTGGAGAGGAGGGTGCTGCTGGGCTGCTGCTGGGGCGCTGCGAAGCGTGGAGCGTTAAGCCGAGAAAGAGCATAAATAAATAAAGCCCAAACAACAATAGAAAGCACCACCAGAAACAGCAACAAAAGCAGCAACAAAATGGAGACGGCCATGTTTTTGTGTGAATTTCTCTCGCTCTCTTCATTTGTGTGCGTGTGTTTTGGTGGAGAAAATGCCAAAAGGCATAGAAATGGCGCGAAAGTAAGTTTTCGCATTATTTTAGGCCTGCCACCACCCCCCAACCGCTCTTTCCGCCCACTCCTTCGCACTCCTCAGCTCTCCTCCGCACTCCTCCCCTGACTTTTGCCTAGCTTTGCTTCTTCTAACGAGTGCTCTTCCTCTTTGTCATTTCCATTGAGTTTATGCGACAATAAAGTTGAAAATTTTGAATATTATCGTTAGTGAAAAATTAGAGACAAGCTGCGGCACTCCCGCTTGACGCTTACCAGAGAGAGAGAGAGAGAGAGAGAATAGATTTTGCTGGATACCCTTGAAGACGGTCCTTTAAGAATGCCCCGATAGGCGTATCCCTCTTGAACTTTAGATCCTTTAGGGTATCAAAGCTGTCGACACCCAAAAGCTACCTTTTCCATCTTGTTGTTGTTTTTGCTGTTTGCCGGCGTGCGCCAAAAACGCTCTCGGCTCCTCACGGGCCTGTTCACGCTGTTGCCTGATAACATCAGCGACAACATCCGAGAGCCGCCAAAGAGCCAAGAGAGAGAGAGAAAGTGGGGAGACCAGCCGAGAGGAGGCAGGTAAAGCGATTTATGCTCTCTGGAAATTCATCATTAAATTTGTGAGAGTTTTTGTTGGCGATGCCAGAGCGATAAGGCCCCGTTGTTGTTTTTGCTGCTTCGCAAATTTACAGTTAATCGTTCCGCCCCCCCCGCAGCCCCGCCTCACACCAGTGTTTGCCCCCTGGCCATAAAGAAAAGCCTTAACTTTTGGATAAAGATATTTCGAATTTATTTCAATTGTCTGTGCCTCGAATCCTGTGGATGGCATGGGGTGTGGGGCCCAAAAGGTTATCGGCTGTGAGATGGATTTGTGGGTGTTACGGGTACTATAAAGTTGGTCGAGATGGCAAATCATTAGAGTTTGCTTAGATAATTAAGCGAGGGGAGCAATTTTTAAAGGGTTACAACTAATTTTAGTAGATGGTGGAGCCTGAAGGGTAAGCAGAAAGGTTATTTCTAGTATCATTCCCATCCTAAGACTGCCACGTCTTTGAAAATCTGCCTTCCCTCTGCTCCCAGGCATTGATTCGGCAAATTTAAGGACTGTCCACCCACTTAAAAACAGGAAAATCTCCACCCAATCGAATTTCTTCTCGCGAAGGCCCTCACCTCCAGATATGAATGACCAATTATGCACTTCGTTGGCTCTACGTGCCTGAGCTGCCAATAGACCCCGCCATAATAGAGCGGAACATCCCCATCGAAGCGCCATCGGGGGTGGCTGGTGGGTGGATGGGGCTGCCCCCGAGGTGCGCCTCTGTCATGTGCGAGCATTTGATGATGCGTAGCTTTTCATTAAATGAAAATTTCGCGTTGCTGGCAAAACAAAGGACAAGGAAGAGGCCAAAAGAGCAAACTTTGTTGCCGCCGAAGGAAAGCGGGCGACGCAGAGCCCCAAGATGGAGGACACTTTGATTTATTGGCAGGACGCGACTGGAATTTTTAATTGCCCCAAAGGGAGTGGGTGCCCAGCAGCAGGTCAGGGACTGGTACGAGTGGGATATTCGGGATCTCTAGTCAGAGTCTCAGACGCAACTGCAGCGGAAAACGAGCAGAAGACATATGCAAATGGATACCTCAAAGGATGGGGGTGGGGGGAGCGCACTGGCAATTTATGCGTCCTGTCAGGATATTTTGAAAACATTGTAATCCAAGCGTGAGAGGGGCACGGTGGTGCTGGTGGTGCCTCTTCCGAGAAAGTCAATTAGCTGCCCATAAAGATGCAGGGCGATGATGGGTGCTCGTCCTCGTCCTCCATCAAGTGAATGATCCTCCTCAATAGCCACTCGATACGTATTCAAATTTCATTGTTTTCCTCGCTGCAGTTGCATCTGTGAGCGTTTCCACGCTACGCTGTAACTCGATATTGCATCTGACAGATACATGGCTCGCCCTCTCGGGGGATGTGTGTCTGTGTCCCTGTGTTCTCCCAGTCCCTCAGTCCTCATCGATTCTCTGGTCTGCACATCTGTTTCCCGACTTCGATGAACGCCACGCGTGGCCTTTAAGCTACAGAAATTATACAATTCTGATTCTTTTTATACGAATTAGTATAAATTCGCTTATGATTCATTGGGGGGCAGTGTGAATGGAGTCTGGCCTCGGTTTGATTCATTTTCATTACTTTTTTATCAGTTTGAAATTGAAATTCGTTTATTTTTGGGCATATAAAAATACATTTCTTATCGAATTTCGTGTTTGCTGAATGGTTTTTAATGGGCTGAGATAAGCTTGGCTTTTTAGCGCTCTAAAAATTCCCCCTGCGATCCTTGCCGACCCCCTCCCACAGAGCACGGACATATGCAGATGCTTCCCCGCTGGTTAACACCTCCTCCGCCCTCCCTGCTAATTTGTCCAATTTGTCGAGTGAGAAACAGCACGAAAAAAATGAGCGAAAAATATGATGAAAATTGGTGGGCCACCCGCTGATACGAAAAGGAAGGAAAATATTATTTGTGCAAATAAAATCAGTGGGGGAGAAGTGAGGGAAGGGAAGGGAAGGGATGGGATGGGATGGGCTGGACGATAGGGCCCTATCATGTCGCGCCGCCGGATGCATAAAAGTATTTTCGCCATTTAAATGCGCCACTCACGGGTGTCAATTTCCAACGGGGCACGGATCCCGGACCAGCCGCAGGACACTCGCCGGCTGTCGGCCCTGCAAGCCACTTATCGCATCCGCAGCCCCCGGGCATGGCATCGCATCGATTGGACAACAAGGGGCAACAAGGGGCACGGCACTCGAACTTGCCGCAGGGCCAACATCTGCTTGAAAAACGAGCAAGTGGCACTGGCACTGGCACCAGCAGTGGCAAGTGCGGCTGGGCGGGGGGGCAGGCAGCAAAAAGGCGAAACCCGTGATTAGCAGCTCATAAAGCCGCATCCGAAGCCGTCATAAAGAGACTTAATTTGAAGGCAGCACAGCAGCCCGATTGAGAGGAAAAGGGCAGGGGAATACAGCAAAGAACAATCGTAGAAGTGAGGATTTCTTGAATTTCTTTTGCAGTGCCGAGTTTATTGACTAATTTTCCCCCCATGAAACTTTTCATTGCTTTCAGGTTCTTCCTGAAGTTCTTCTTGAAGTGCAACCAGAACTGCCTGAAAAACGCTGGCAACCCGCGGGACATGCGCAGATTCCAGGTGAGTGGCGATGCCTAACCAAGAATCGATGATGATCGGTGCTAATCGGCGACTCTCTTCGCCCCCCTTCTCCCCTTTTGCAGGTGGTCATCTCCACACAGGTGGCCGTGGACGGACCCCTGCTGGCCATCTCCGACAACATGTTCGTGCACAACAACTCGAAGCACGGACGGAGGGCCAAGCGGCTGGACACCACGGAAGGTACAGGCAACACATCCCTGTCCATATCCGGTCACCCCCTAGCGCCCGACAGTACCTACGATGGTCTGTAGCAAAATTCCAATTATTCCAAACACTTTTTTCGTTTTACGTAGCCAGCCCCGCCACCCCAGCAATCCCCCCACCCCCCCGAAAGACATGCCCCCTTTTCATTTTGTTCGTAGCAATTGGCAGATCCAAGAGGAAGGCTTCTTTGGCGGCAATTTACTCATCTCGAAACCATTTGAATCCATTGCAGGTCTCTACCCGCCCCTGCCGGTGGCCACGCCCTGCATCAAGGCGATCTCCCCGAGCGAGGGCTGGACCACGGGCGGCGCCACAGTCATCATTGTGGGCGACAACTTCTTCGACGGCCTCCAGGTGGTCTTCGGGACGATGCTCGTGTGGAGCGAGCTGATTACCTCGCACGCCATCCGCGTCCAGACCCCGCCCAGGCATATACCCGGCGTCGTCGAGGTGACGCTCTCCTACAAGAGCAAGCAGTTCTGCAAGGGATCGCCCGGACGCTTCGTCTATGTCTGTAAGTGGTCGCCACCATCCTCCTCCAGCCATCCCACGCTGGCCTTCGCCAAGTCCATGCCTAACCTTTCGATCCCTTTCTCGCGCTCCAAGCAGCTCTCAACGAACCCACAATCGACTACGGATTCCAGCGCCTGCAGAAGCTCATTCCGCGCCACCCCGGCGATCCGGAGAAGCTGCAGAAGGAGATCATATTGAAGCGGGCCGCCGACCTGGTCGAGGCCCTCTACTCAATGCCCAGGTAAGACCATCTCTGCCCCGAGTCCCCCGCCCACAGCCTCTCACTCTCTCCCTCTCTGCAACCCTTGCGCGCAGCAGATCTCCGGGCGGCTCCACCGGCTTCAACTCCTACGCCGGACAGCTGGCCGTCAGCGTCCAAGACGGCACCGGCCAGTGGACCGAGGACGACTACCAGCGCGCCCAGTCGAGCAGCGTGAGTCCCCGCGGCGGCTACTGCAGCAGCGCCTCCACCCCCCACAGCTCGGGCGGCTCCTACGGCGCCTCGGCCACCACAGCGGCGGTAGCAGCCACGGCCAACGGCTATGCGCCCACACCCAACATGGGCACCCTCTCCTCCTCGCCGGGCAGCGTCTTCAACTCCACGTCAAGTAAGTAGACTGCCTCCCCCGTATAACTAAGATCTGACGGGTGAAGGGAAAACCATTTGTCAGTTCTACGGATAGTAGTAGGGAAAAGATCTAGACAGAAAAAAGAGACGAGAAGGTGTAGAAGGCCTGAAAGAATATCTTGATTGAATGAAGCAAAGTACAGGATCCAATGAGGATAAACCACAAAGGATGAAAGGGATATCTCCTATAACAATAGAGAAGACACAACACAATGTTTCAGAAGAAGTTTTCATAGATATTCATGGGATGTTTCGATAGATCAGATCTTTGTATAGGCGGCCAGCCATTTCTCCTACGATCCATAATCGCTTCAGAGTCCCCAGAACTTTTCTTGAGTTGATTATACCTTTTCCGTTTGTATAAATCTCACATGAATTCCACCCACTCCCCATCCCCATTCCCCCAAAAAAACAAAGTGAACAAAGTATGCTCAGCAAAAGTGCATTTTCCGCCATTAATTTCAACAGTGTCCGCCGTGTCGTCGACGTGGCATCAGGCGTTCGTGCAGCATCATCATGTGGCCGCCGCCCATCCGCACCACTATCCGCATCCCCACCAGCCGTGGCACAATCCGGCCGTGTCAGCAGCCACGGCGGCGGCCGTTTAAGGTCCTGCAGGCAGCAGGAGCTCATCGAAGAGCCAATGGAGGCGTCCAGGCAGAAGGAGGAGCAGCTGGATTGGGAATGGGAATGGGCTGGAGTAACGACATTCTGTTGAAATTAAATGCTGCTGAAACACGCCCGCCCACACAGACACCAGCCCCCACCAACCCACCCACAGACAACACACAGCTGGGCAGACACCCACTCTTATCTATCGGCGAGGACGGCCCACAATCTGTGCCTGTGGCTGAGAACCGACAAAACTAAACACTTCCACCTACAAAAAAAAACACCACAGACAACACACGATTAACGGTATTTATAATTTGCATTATCCCAATATTTCTAACTACGATTAAGAACAAGAACCCCCAAAAATATTCTGATCTACTAAAAACGGTCTCTCTGGTGGGTCTTTAAGATGGGAAAGATCAACGTAGATAAGGAAAAGCTCTCATTTGTATATTAACTCTATTATAATTTCATTCATTTTAACGTTTACCTAAAGATAGGAAACTTTCTTCTTAGGAAAATGCATTTCCCTTAACCTAAACGCAGACACAAACCATACATACATATGTACATCTTTGATAATTCCCAACTAATTGCAATTCAATTTTTGTATTCAACTATTTCTAGGAGTGAGCAGCCTGAGTTTCAATCCCTTCGCCCTGCCCACCTGCAACACCCAGGGCTACAGCACCAGCCAGCTGGTGACTTCAACCAAATAATATTACCACTAAATGAGGCTATTGGCAGGCCACCAATAATCCCCTCCCCCACCCCAACCAATCCGGAGTTCCAGATATCCGAAATAAGCAGAAGCTCGAAAGTGCAATAACCAGAAAATAGAGAATGGTTCCAAAATTCAAAAACCCTTTATCAATATAGTTGTATATTTTGTCGATTGATTCCCGTTTTTGATTGTGTTTGAATATGCCTCGGCAATAGATATAGATACATACTAGCTACTTACATACATATATATAATACCATATCAGAGTAAAGGAAATACATATGAAATCCGGGGGGTCGTCAAGGGCAGGCATATCATGCCAGGGGGGCCCCGAAATTTGATTAAACTCTATGTACATACATATATATACTATATAGCACACCTAAATGAAATATATCATAGCGATCGGATCTGTGAATAGGGGAAATTATACCAATTTATATAACCATGATGATTGAAAATTATACGAATGCAGATATACCAAAACAGATGAAATTTGAATTAACCTTTGGACATAACTAAATGCTTGTATACGACGACACCCGTCTGGATATGTACATATCCAGATACGAACTTATGGGAAATACTCTCAACTCAGCCAGAGAAAACCGAAATCAAAATGTTATATACCTAAATAGATATACATACACACTACACAAAACTTAAACATTTGCCGCATACATACATACATATCTAGCATAATACTTATTGCAAGAAATTTATACATACCACAAACTTTTGGCAAACATATCGTGCACTTAGTCCTAGCCATCTATCTCTCACAACAAAACAAAACACAAGCCATACATGCATACGTTTTTGTATAATGCTCATCATATCCACAATTTGGAACGAAATTCATTCGGAGGAACACCAAATCATCATAAGATATATATGTATACATTTTGCTATTCAAGTCAGAGTGTTTGATAAACTACCGATTTGTTGACTAGACTCTAAGCCTACGCCTAAGCCTAAGATATCTGGGTGCATATACAAACATATACATACATATATACGAATAGACACAGACATGGGCATACGAGTACATCATAAGTTTATTGTTTATTAACCGATTTGTAGGAGTTTTATTGCAATCTGTATTATAATGTATTGTATGCTTGTACGTCTAGATCTAGATCTAGATCTACACAAGAGCACTGACGAAATCAGTGGGACAAAGCGAGAGGAATCGAATCCATATGCATATTTATAAGAATAGGCATAGACAGACCTTAGCCGCAAATCGATTTGTAAATTATAATATAATACAAAGAAATAATAATTATAATTCTAATCTAGCTACGCTCTGTTTTGTAAATCTTAACAAGTTATTTAAATAAAATTTATTTAAAATAAACGTCATACATATTAAAAATGTACTGTACTTGTTCTACTATATCGCTCTTTTGCGTTTCTCTGCCAGATATTTATTTGGATGTTTATTCTTATCGTGAATACAATTTTTACATTAATGCTGAAAGAAAAGATGATTAAGTGGATCTACAGAATACATAAAGTCATACACTTAGCCTAATCGATTAAATTCAGCTACCCAAAACCCAAACGAGAAAGAACCCATTCAAACAGCTGTCTCTGTTGCTGTTTGGTTGCTTTCGTTTCTTCGACTTCTTGGTAGCTTATACTTAATCTATTCATTCGTCCTTGCCGGAGGTGGCCTCCTCGCTCGTCTTGAAGATAACCTCCTGGATCTTGGTGCGCACATATAGCTTGCGGCTCAGCGACATCTGGCGCATGCTGGGCACAAGGCTCAGGGCGAAGTAGTAGTCGTCGTCCTTGCTATGTTCCTCGTGGCTCTGCTGAATGATGTAGCTCAGTTGCTCGCTGACCGTGGTCAGGCGGTCGATGGATGTCTCCAGGTTGTTCTTCAGCTGTTTGGCCGCGTTGGCCGTGTTGGTGTTCGAGGCCACCACAGTGGCCACGACTGGGGCACTGCTGATGGTGGCGCGGCTATGGCCGCTGGGGTTCAGCACGGTGACCTTTTCGCCAGACTCGAGGGCGACCTCCTCCTCCATAACGTGTATGGGACTGTAGCAGAGCGGATCTTCGTTGTAGATAATGTCCTTGATGTCCTCGCTGATCCCATCGTTTTGCTCATACTCCTCCCACTTCTGCGGGAGTGCGCCGGTCTCGGCGACAAACGATGTGGACTGCCTTTCAATCTTCGGCTTGGCCACATGCAATGGCTCCCGCAGTTGCTTGGCCTTAGTTATTCGCACAGTTTTCTCTGCAATTATATGTATGCGATAGAGTGTTTGTTAATAAGATATGCGATACATTGAATCTCGTCGAAAAACATCAATAGGCCACCGAGAGATGGCAGTCCGCGATAGTTTACTTTACCCCAAGTCGCACATAGCGCGCCCAATACTCGATAGCGCGTTTGACCGCCCGCCTAAAATGGTCACTTGCTGATAACTGTGCTGAAGTGATAGTTGTTTACCTTTTTTTAGAATGGGAATAAGACGCCCCTGACGGCTCTGCACGGGATTTACGACCACCTCGTCGCTATGCTTGTGGCGCAGATGCGTCCACAAATTTGTGGTATTGTTGCCCTTTAAATTGCTGGCCATGCCACCACGCGATATATTATTTCCGCAATAGCGGCATATCGCAAAGTTTTCGCAGTCCTCGTTGATGTCGTAGTGCTGCCACACATTGCTCACGCGTCCCTTTGGCATCTTTAGATGTTAATTATGAATTAATTTGTGAAAAACTAAAATTTTCTCTACAAATGAAATGCCGATTATATTAGCGTAGCTGGCGTGAGTGTTGTCCAGTGCTGTACCCGTTTTAGTGTTGCAAAACGTAAAAGTATAAGGGAGGAAAACAAAGAAACCAAGAATGAGAGCAAAAAAAAAACAAAAAATTGCATTGAATAAATAGCTAAATGCGCTCTATTAGTTGTATTTGCTAAATTTAATTTTACAATAGTCACAAATACATAAACTGGCACATATGTACTTAAAAACAAATTTCTTAGATTTTCTGTTGATGGGCAACCCTGATAATGGGCACTGAAAACTTTTGTACATACTATTTGGTTCACTTATGTATGCCAGTATGTATGTATGTACGTCTATTAACCCCCAGAAAATTGTTATTTTTATTTGAAACACTTTTATTTTTAAAGAACGGAGATAGGTACATATCGGTCTCAGATTACGGTACTCAGAAGAGGCGGTCTCTGATTCTATCGCGATGGTAATGATCCGTGCCCCATCTATTCCGGGCACGGAGGGCACGCGTGGCAGTGAGGGACGTGACGTGCGTGAATATATCAGATCCTTAACTTACCGTTATTTGAGTTTGAGTGCAAGCACCTGTGCCGGAGTAAGCTTCCAGTGCCTGTCTTTCCACTATAGGATAGCAGATCTCCGCAGGTTTTACAGCAGGCGTACGGCTCTATTTTGTCGTCGCAGGAGACCAAGTTGAAAAACCTCCAGACGCAGCTCTTTGTATTCCTTGGCTCAACCAATTTACAACGCTTGTCGCCCGACTTGAGGAGGCTCCGGAGCTCCGATTTCTTCTCGACGTGCATTGCAATAGTTGGATTCACAACAAAACAATCCTAAATAATAAAATTTACACAAATACAAGCAAAGCACGCATGTCACGACATTCAGTCACGCACAAAACAGTGCTGTAAACTGTTGTTGCTTTTTGTCGGTGCAAGGTGTACGAGAAACGAGGTGCCGCCATTGCATGTAGACAATTGGTTGGGGTAAACACATTTGAAATTGGTACAATAACAGAACCGCACGATGGTCACCTACTAATATTCCAATGTCAGGGTTCACTTCCAAAGAAATGCAAACGGAGGGAAACGGAGTCCAATCCTCTGCATGCGATTGTATTGTCTTTTGGCGGATGTGCAATACAATTTTCGATATAGGACCGCATTCAATAGACAACCAGCAGATATAGGATATTCCGTTGAAGACGCTTCCGGATAAAACTAATCAAACGGCCTGGGAGCTTCGTCATTTTCAAATGGAGAGACTCCGTTGATTTTTGATATCCGGATTGATCCGTCCTGCAGCATATACAAGCTGAACCAAATGGAGTTCTAAGTTGATTGCAATAAGCTTGGTAAAAATCTGTGATCAGCGAGCAAGAATATTTTGAATTATGTGTCAAATCTAATATCAAAGGAGGTATTTTGACGAGATGAACTTACAAACATTATTGTTTTCCGCAATTTACCTCAATTCGTTGAACTGTTTAAATAAAGGGGGCTTAAGTGTGCCTGGTTCGTTTTTTCCTCGGTATAATTACGGTATTTTTTTTAAATGAGACGGTATTTGCAGTGTTGCCATTTTACCTCTTTTAGGCTAGATTTACTTATTTTAAAACGGATATGCTTGAAAATCTAGCCTTTTTATTATATCACTAAAAATTTCACTTAGTTTCTTGGCAAAGTACAGATGACACTATAAAGTTTTGGTAAGAAGTACTGACAAAAACCAACCTTTTAAAGAAATAGCTTTATTTGCCATTGGAATTTTAAGTCCACCACAGTCAAATGAATATCATTAAAACCAAACTTAGCAACAAAATGACCGTTAAATCCTTAAACTTAAATTTAAGAAATATAAATATATAAATTTTAGAAATATTTAATTGTTTGATTTATAGGACTAAAATTCTTTTGAAATTTAACGGATATCGATTGCGCTGTCATGGAAAATGTTGCCACAGCTACCAATTACCGGGAATATTTAAAATTTAATACGTTCCAGCGATAAATATACCGATTGGAGTAATAGCGAATGGGATGAAATAATAACACAATTCTAAAAGTATTTATCTATGTGCTGCTTTTTTTGCAGCCTTTTCTTAAATTTTTAGCTTGTTCTAGCTTGTATTTTTGTGAAATCTAGCTTATTTTGACGATCAAAATCTGGCAGCACTGGGTGTATGTCTGAGGGTTGCCCATATATTTTATCGATAAGTCCGAAAAGAAGAGAAGAAACTGGTAGTTGTTCGCGATTTAATTAATTTCAAGCTAAATTATAGTATTAAACATAGTAACTTACTAAGTGAAAGTGAGCGTGAATCGTGTGAAATGCATATGAATGTCAAAGAGAATATAAATCAGTGCGGAATCAGGCAAAAATGTGCGTAGGCCACTCACACATACACAGCTTTTTCGGTCATCACTCGCCCCATCCGCCGTGCCCTCCAATGAGAGCGAAGAGCATAACAGTAACAGTGCTCAGCAGCAGTATTGGCAGCGTATCGCGAACGAAAGAGAGGCAAACAGCAAGACGAACAACAACAGCAAGCAAAAGAAAAATGTTTTCATTTATTACTGTCGCCGGAGCCAGGAAAACCTGCAAATTGCAAAAAACTGTAAAAGCCACCGCGATAATTATACACTAACTAATCGAAACGCGTTGCCTGCGTGCTGAAAAGTGCGTCTGGGTGTCGCCTATGCGACTAAATTGCAACAGCTGATGCAGCATCTTAAGCCCTCTAACTCCGACAACAGTCGACTGTAAGCCTTACAGACTGTTATGGCCCCACTGCTTCAATTTGCTGCACAGTGGAGCAAAGCAACCCCAACCCCCCCTTCGGCCCGCGCACTGCCGCCCACTGCCTAGTGTGCCCCACTGAATGATTCACATTTTTCTTTTGCTAGTTTTCCACCGTCTTTGGCTGCTTAAATAAATCGTTTTCTGCTTACTGCTGCCGCTGCCGATGCGTGTGCGCAATTAATCCTCATCTCAAATGCAGTTGAGTTGCTAAAATGCCAATCAAATTATTCCGTTGTGTTTTTCTGTCTAGGCTGAAGTGAAAATTCCGCAAGAGAGGCGTCGTCCCACCAAAAAAAAAAACACAACACAGCAGCGAAGACAGCGTAATAGGAAAGTGTGGAAAATAACAAAAGGAAAAGCGCGTGGAGCGAGAGACAGAGTGTCGGAGAGTGTGAGAGAGAGCAAAGTGAAGTGCCAAGTGCAACGGAGACTGGGCGTCGGACAGCCAGCCGGAGTGTCATCCGTTTTGCCCGCCGCGCAGAGAAAATTTCGTAGACTCGGGTTGTTGCACCGTCATCTCCCCTCATCTGCTGTAGCAGCAGCTGCAGCAGCAGCACCACCAGTCGCCGCCGCAGCAACAGCAGCAGCAGCGTATAGCCGTCAGCATGGATGCCGCCGAATCACAGGAAATACGACAGGTTAAACATATTTTTAGCCTTTACTCTAAGCCCCCGCCTAGCCGGGGCGATTGTGTGTGCTTGTTTGACGGTGCGTGTGTGTGTGTGTGTATAGTTACTAATAAAAATATGCTTATACTCGAAGAAACACAAACTAAATATCGCGGCACGGCACTCATTAACATTCCTTCGTTGGCTGAGCGGAGCGGAGTGGAGTGGAGCGGAGAGCAGCGTTTACTTCCCACCTACTCTCTTTGCCAAAATGGTGCGCTGAGTGAGGTAATGCGAGTCGCCGTCGCCGTCGCCGCTCCCACTTGTCCGCGCGCTCCGGCAGGCGAGCGTTTTAATATGCGACCGACACCTACTTAACATTTGACTGGTTTTGATATCCGCCACTCATAAAGGAGGGTACGGGTACGAGAAGTGGCAGTGGCACTCACAGTTTTCGAGAATACAGCAGATCTACAGTCAGAATTTCTATTATTTGTTTTTGTTTTTCCTGCCTGTTGCATTCCAAGTAGATCGTCCATAATCCAGTTGGAATATAGAGTATTCCCATAGTCGGAAGAGCGTAGCGTACTCTGCCGTAGAATCCCAATGCAAACAACAATTGCTATTAGGGACTGGACCAGGTTTTCGAGTATGGGGAGCTGTTCGAACTTGGAAATACAACAAAAGAAACTCCCATTCATGAGAACTGCAACAACAACCGAAAATTGATTTTGAAGCCGGAAAATGGAACCTTTGTTATCGTTTTCCTCTCTTTGACTCTCTCTCTCCCTCTCTCTCTCTGTTCGTCCGTGGTAGCTGCTGTTGCATGACCTAATCGCTAAAAACAAAAAAAACGGCTTACGCATGCGAAAGGCAGGGCAAGAGAGAGAGAGAAGGAGAGACCCTAGCCGAGGTTGGGGCACTTGCGTGTCTGCTCACGCTTTTGGGGGCCTCCAAATCGAACCATTTTTCTTCTTTGTGGCCAACTCCCTGGGTAGAAAGTTGCCGCAGATTATCGAATGGCCACTGGCACCAGTGCCTGCCAGTTCCACAGTTCCACCGGCAATTAACGCATTATAATCTCTCAAAACAGCAAAAACGATCGAGTTTAAACCCAGTAAGAGCCCAAAACTGCCGTTTGCTTTTACTATTTGATTCTCTCTGTTTAGCTTTCGGCTATCGCTCTGTGGAATGCCAAAAACAAATAGCAAACGCAAACGCCAGATAATGAAATCATAAATGCCACCATTTCCATTTGTGACATTTGAAACAAACGGAGAAAAAGAACCAAAACTTTATTACAAACATATGGATACAAGGATGGATATGAATGCTCAAAAAAAATAGATGCATATGCTTATGTATGTGTGTATGTGTGTGTGCATATGCCCTCCGTCTCTCTTGGCTCATCCAATGTGTGGGCGTCTAAACCACCAGCAAACCAGCCATTTATTATAATTTTTCTTCGAATTGTTTACACTAGCCTTTATTTATGAAATTTGAGTTTCAGACATCTCGCTTCAGCTCCCAGCCCCCAGCCCCAGCCCCATCCACATCCACATCTTTTTACAATGGATCTGCAAAGTGCAGCCAGAGTTTTTCCGTTTCGTTGCCCATTCAAATTATGCTTTGGACAGTTTCTCGCGTCTGGGGAGGGGAAGAGTGGGGCACGGCTCTGGCTTGGCAGGCAGCAGGCAGACTAAACAGGTTTTCCCTCCACCTGTTGACCAATTCGCATAGCTGGACGGTCTACGACCTACGCCAATATCGTGGCCTATCAAAATGCAATGTTCCCCCCTGAATTTGATGGAGCTTTTAATCCCAGAGACAAAACCCAAACGGTCTGCAAAAGAATGCTTCGACGCAGCCCGCCAAGAAAATGGTTTGTTTGCTGACACAGTTATTGATGACTTCATTCATGTCGAACTCTTTCGGAGAACCCGTTTCAGATCTTTGGAATGACAAAGACACAAAATTAATCTTTAAAGAGCACTGAAGGTGCTACACAATGGGCCACAAAAGTGTGAATATTGCTGTTAAAAGAAAACCCATCTGTATAGGTTTTTCTTTTAGTTATTTCTTGACCATCCTGCTTCGCTTCGATGTTTACGATTTATCGTCTTTTATCTGTAAAAGTATATTTTTACCGATTCCTTATCTGTAGCCAAGAATAATCTATGCTTTCCCTATATATTTACACTGTCATAATTCCCTAGCCTCAAGTGAGGATTCCCTGCGATAAGGAGACAGGTTTCTCCTGCCCCCAAATCAGAATTAAATCAAATTACACACGATTCTTATCAGTCCAAGACAAACGGACATGTGTCCCATATGTTTTTTTACCCAGAGATAACACAAATTGAGACATTCTTTTACTTATGTTTGGATGTGTTTCCCTCGCCTTCGAACAACCTGCTTGTTCGGTCGGAATCTGCGACAGTTTCCCTCTTGAGAACTCATTTTCGATTGCCTTTTGGCATCCCCCCCTCCCCAGTTTCAATTAGAGCCAGAAGAGGCCGTTCGGAATGGAGTTCTCCTTTGTGCAATAGCAAAAATTATGATTATGAGTGCAACCAGTAATGGAATGGCTTGGCTTGGCGAGAAGCACTGCAGCAGCACTTGACTTGAGATGGTTCTAAAAACGGAACGGGGAAAAGAGAACAGAAAAGAGGAGACCACGGCCAAGACTGGCCGGACAAGATGGGGCGTCTTTCATGCTGAGTGACCATCATCATCCATTCAGCCAAGCAAGCAACAGCAACAGCAGCAGCAGGCATGGCATTCCTTTCCCTCCCAAAACAATAGGATGGGGAAGAGGAAGGGGCACGTGGTCGGAGACTGTCGGCGCACGCCAAGCCAAACGCGAGCGGGTTTATCGAACTCATATTGAAGATTGTACGCATGGCTTCACACAGATACAGATACAGATGCAGCAGCAGCAGCAGCAACAGGCACAGCTATAGATACAACAGGCACTCAAGAGTGCGCTAGTTAATTGCCAGGCAGAGCGGCGTCATTCCACACACAGAAGATGCAGTTATAATGCATTGATTACAGCGGCACAACTTGGCCTTGGCTTTGGGATGGAGCCTGGGGCCCCTTAGGTGCCCGCCCAGCCGTATATTGAGACATTGCGGGGGGAGGACTGAAGGAATGACTGACCAACTTTGTTCTCACATTATCACAATATTTCTTACACACATCGTTTGTTCCCATCGCTGGCACAGGCTCGTCAACGCGCTTCCGTCAAGTGGCTGCTCTCGAAGGCCTTCAACAATCGCGTGCCGGACAACCTGAAGGAGCCCTTCTATCGCGACCATGAGAATCAGGAGCGCCTCAAGCCCCAGATCATTGTGGAGCTGGGCAACGCCACGCTGTACTGCCAGACGTTGTCCAATCTGTACTCAGATCCCAACTACCAAAGCTTGAATCACTGGTCAATAATACAGACGCTAGCGCGCAAGGGTGTCCCGGTGGCCGAGTCCTCGGACATGCCCATTACCGAAACGGTATTAATTCAAACGAATCCGTTGCGAATTGTGAGTACCAGGCCACCAGAATGACTGAGGGAACCTCCTCTAATGCCTCCCTCTTTGCAGAACGCCCACATGTCTGTGATAGAATCGCTGATGGTTTTGTATGCCAAGGAGATATCATCGGGTGACCGCATCATGTCGGCCATCAGAAGGTGAGCGCTAACAGCCCCAAAGCTTTGGGCTTTCTAACGGGGTTTCGTTGTGAATTTCAGAATATCTGGCAGCAATTACCAGACGCCTCCTGGCCAAACGTATGAGCAAGCTCTGCTGGCTTGGATTTCGCATGCCTGCGCCGCTCTGAAGAAGCGCATCATCAAGGAGGTGGAGACAGGGCTGCCCGATGAAAATGTGAGTGGCTCTCTTCGTTCATAAAGGATTTGTTGATTGAATTCCGTTTTGCAGGGCACGCGTCTGCAGACGCCGGACATACCGCCAGTGAGGGACTTCCAGGACCTGTGCGATGGCATCTGCCTGGCGCTGCTCATCGCCTACTACTGCCCCAAGGTGGTGCCCTGGACGATGGTGCGCATCAACTATCTGCCCGCTGTCGAGGACTCCATACACAATATCCTGCTCGTGAGCAATTTCTCACAGAAGCATCTGCCATATGGCGTCTTCCACATGACGCCCGAGGATGTGACCTTCATGAGGGGGTACCGTGCCTAAACCTACTAAAACCAACCACAAGAATGGCCATTAAATGCACACCATTTTGCCTTGCAGATCGATGAAACTGAATCTGGTACTGCTGCTCACGGATCTGTTCAATCTGTTCGAGATACATCCGGCGAAGTGTGTCTGCTACCCGGGCATGGATGGTCAGGGTAAGTGGAGAGGCCTCCCTCAATCTACATGCATATATCTATCCCTAAACCCGAAACGCTGCACCGCATCGCATCTACCCGAATCCTCCCCCGTCCAAAGATTGGCCTGCCAAATGTATATTAAACTCAGTATCAGTCCGGGGCATGCATTCTTGTCTGTTCTTCTGAACGTATCCTTCGCTCTCTTTGTTTGCCTTTTGTTTTGTCTTCGTTTACCTATGATTTGCTATTCGTTTATGCCCCGAATTGGTCAACAGAAGGAAGGAAGGAAGGAAGGAAGGAAAGGCTTCACAGCTCGTAGAGTTCCCGCCACAAATGATTGAACCACAATCAAGAACCCACCACTGATACCCACCTGTTAGGAAAAGATCTATTTGCAAAACCAAACAAATTACAGCAAAGTCTCTCTTGCTGCGGTTCCGCTGCGGTTCATCATCCGCTGCCGCAATGGAAATTCTAGAAACCACAAAAGAATCCACCCAGAAATTATCACATCATAACACTATATAATTCTCATCATTGCCCACCACCAGCCTCCTCCCATTTAGAAATCAATGCAAAAATGTAGTCAAATTTTGTACAAATATCAACGGTTGCCACTTGCCACTGAAAGGCATTTATTAAACCCCCAAAGTGGCAGCTGTGGATACGAATATATTCCCAATCCAAAATTGAACAGCATTAATGACAATCAAACAATCTTCTGTACTTGATTCTCTTTTTCTTTGTTTATGTGCAACAATAAAAAACGCTTCCTCTCTTGCCACTTGTAAACCGCAAAACAATCTACCGATAACTTGGGTCCTAACCACACACAACACTCACAAACACACTCACAACACACACACACACACACACATACTATGTACAACGTGCAACAACGTGCCACATGCAATGTATTTCTCGATCTCCACCCTCTGCTCCACCCGACGCCACTCTCCACACCGTAGATGTCATCGCCCGGCGCACCTTGGGCGCCAATGAGCACGGAATCTGCCACCGACGGGGCCTCACAATGCAGCCCGTTATGCCCATACCCGATCTCCGCAGCGATCTCGACCAGCCGCCCGTTGGCTCGCCCTCGAATCGGCCGCCATTTCAAGGTTTACTTCAAATTTTCAATCAAACTTTTTTGCGAGCATTTTCTGTGTACTCCAAATACTTCCTCCTTATACCCGTTTATACCCCCCTCTGGTTTCTCATGAATGTGTTGTTTCCATTTGTTTGTTGTTTGTTTGCTTGTTCTGCTGCCCACACATTCTGTTCGTTCGTTCGTTTGTTTGTTTGTTTGTTTGCCTCCATTGATCTCGTTTGTCGATGTTTTCCCCCCACCAGAAATTAATATAACTACCATTTAGATGTAGCTTAAGATCTAAGGTACACCTCATTGTCTTGTCACACCAGCTGCACACCGAAACTGAAGCTTCATTAGTTTGTCTGTAATGAGAGCACTATTCATCTGAACAATCAACATATAGGGGATATTCACTGAGCACTTTGACTGACAGAAGCATCTTTCGAACGATACTTGGACGAGAAATACCCAACACTCTTGAACTGTAGATAGAAACCCGAAATGGGAGCTGCTTTCATCGCAGCGAATGCTGCAAAAGAGCAAAAAAGCAACATACATGTCGTGTGCATGACACGGATCATTGATAAGGGCTGCTGTTGTTGCTGGACTGCTCCCAAACTGATAAATGCCCTGGTGTGGGGTCGAGGGGGGAGTTCTTTATAACATTCTCATACCATCCTCGGACTGAAATTCACCCATGTGTATGCTTTTGCCCGCTTCTAAACGCAACCCCCAACTAATTGAATAACCACCCACCAATGGGGAATATTCAGTTCATTTACCTGTTGGTGTCTCATTGTTTAACCGGAAAGCTGAACAAATTGTTTATGTATTTATTTATTTCTTATTTTCTTTTTGTATTCCATTTTTGTTGGGGTATTTTTAGTTCCGCATTCGAATTCATTCAGCGGCGGCTTAAATCGCAGATCCACCCCGCCAAACGAACACCAACAACAACAACACCAACACCAACAGGCGGTTGTTCAAGCAAATTCGAATCATTTCGATGGTAATCAAGGCGAAGGTAATTTTCGTTGAATTATTTTTATTTTTAGTAGATTATTATTTCGATTTAATTTTACGTTTAAAATGCACTTCAGAAAAATACAGAATTCAGAAAGATATCTCTCTAGCATTTATTGGTTTTAGATTCTAATTTAAATTTTTAATTTTGTTCTTTTTCATCCTCCCCCCCAAAACCGAAACCCACACATGCTCACTGCCAACGCCTGCCTGCCCCGCTCGCTACTCATCTTGAATGCGTGCAGCCTTCGTCGTGCACAAGTCGCGTGGCATCACCACACTCTCATCCATGCACTCGCAGCAGCAGCAGCAACACCACCACCAACAGCAGCATCAGCAACAGCAACAGTTCCACCAGCAGCAGCAGTCGCAGCTACAGCAACAGCTACAGCAGCAACAGCAGCAGCAGCAGCAGCAGGAGCCCTTGGTTCCGGCTCGCTTGCGTCAGGCTAAAGAAAAGACCAATGTCGAGTCCAAGGCGGATGAGAGAGGTTTGCTTGCCCCTGCCCGCTTCTTCCAGTTCGCTTCAGTTATCGTTTGACTCTTGTTTTTCGTTCTTCCCGAGTCTTGGATGTCTTGTATGTGGCCACTAGAGAGTACTGGGGCCTAGAACTCATCAAACAATCAAATCAAACTAAGCAACATTGTAGTATCCTCAACGACCTGTTGGCCTCCCCATCTCTCTTTAGTGCCACATACAAGCCTTATTCTTTATTTTACTTGAGTTCATCGAATAACTTGATTGATTTTTGGTTGATTTTACACATTTTGATTTAATTTGGAATTTATATTTGTTTAATTTTTGCTCTCAAGGCGATTTTGTCGCTGCGGGTCGACCAAGTAACTGGGAACAGAGCCGTCGGCCAAGCTTTGCAGGTATGAGCCACACAAAAACTGTTGCAACTGTCTGTCGATAGTGCTTCTTCGTAGTCCAGTAGAATGCCATTTAGTTTGTGTTATACATTATCCTTACGTTGCCCCCCTGTCTGTCCCCTTCCTATGTCCATCAGCGTTGAGAGCGATCTGCTGGAAGCAAACTAATGCTCTTTTGAATGCCGTTTCAGGGCGCCGGTCGCGCAGGAACTCCTCCAGCGAGGACTCCCAGCTGACCATCGAGAACTTTGGCGGCTCCCAGGATCAGCTGAACACGCTGGGAGGCAGATTCGATCGCGATCGCGAACGGGACCGAGACAGGGACAGGGAGCGGAAGTTGTCCAACACCAGCATAGGTGGGTGCAACTGAGAGTAGTGTTCCCCGAGAACTCCATTGATTGAACGAGATTGATTCCGTTTCAGCTGAACCCGCTGTGGCCGTGCGCTCCTCCATTGCCGATGCCCGGGGCACGCTGCAGCTTGGCTACGACACGGATTCGGGCTCGGAGAAGCAGGACCGCGAGACGGAGAAGTATTCAATGCGTCGGCAGGCGAGGTAGGCTACCATTCTAAATATTTACACGCAGCATCCTCTGATTCACAACTCCCTCTCGCTTTTGACAGTGTCGACAATGTGCCCACGGTGTCGGCTCACAATCTATCGAATGCGAGCAGCCCCTTGCCACAGGCACGGAACAAGCAACATTCCAGCGACAAAGACTACAGCCACAGCGTGGCGGACACCTACAACGACGCCCGCTCCAGTGCCTACGATCCGGAGAGCACCCCAGTGCGCAAGTCCTCCACCAGCAGCATGCCAGCGAGCCCCGCAGCCTGGCAGCTGGACGTGGGCGATGAGGACATGCGCTCGCTGGAGAACGCCACCAAGCTGTCCACCATACGCATGAAGCTGGAGGAGAAGCGTCGTCGCATTGAGCAGGACAAGCGGAAAATCGAAATGGCCCTGCTCAGGCACCAGGAGAAGGTAGGCCTCGACTCGATTGCTTACTCAATATTAACATCTGTGAATTCTGATTAGGAGGATCTGGAATCTTGTCCGGAGGTTATGAAGTGGGAAACCATGAGCAATGAATCGAAGCGCACGCCGGACATGGATCCCGTTGACTTGGACAAGTACCAGGTGGGTGAGGTAATCACAAAATGCGGCCATAACCATTCCCCCCTCCCTGCCCCCATCTCAACGTCTCCTAACTCGTGCAACCAGAAATATTAATGTCTAACGCCTGTGTGTCTCTCTTTTCCGCCACTTTCCGCCATTCTCTGTGTATCTGTGTGTCTGCTTCAACATTCCAACAACTCACACGAAAAACACAAACACTCACACGCCCACGCCCACAACGCCTTACACTAACCCGCACCCACTGAACCACACTGAACAATTAACAAACGCTCGCGGAATGGATGTGGAACGTGCAGCAAAGCATCGCCATCATGAACATGAATCTGCAGGATATCCAGCAGGATATCCACCGCCTGGCCACGCAGCAGAGCCAGATGCAGGCCCAGCACCTGCAGGCGCAGCAGCTCCTGCAGGCCCAGCAAATAGCCAATATGCTGAACCAGGTAAAGGATCCATCCATCCATCCATCCATCCATCTATACAGCCACACAGATCCCCGCCTCCCGTCGTTGCATCGCCCATTAACTAGGGGGCGGAGAGCAGCAGCCTCCCCCTGCAAACAACCCTCTGCTGCTGTCGACTAACCCATTTTGTTCTCTGTTCTCGTTCCGGCTGCGCTTCCACTACGCTTGCACCCCACCCACTAACCGCATCATCCAGCAGCAACAGACGTATGGGTCGCAGCAGCACCTGTCTGACCACCACTACCAGCAGCAGCAGAGACCCATGCAGCAAAGCTTTGGTTCATCGCCGCATCTTCCGCAGGCCTACAATGCCCCAGTCAGTGCGTACAGCTCCCGTCCGCCAAGTCGCGATCCCTATCAGCAGCAACACCAGCAGCAGCAGCCCATGGCCATGCCCCAGCCGATGCAGTTCGTCAATGAGCACGGCCAGTACATGTCGCCGCCGCAGCCCTCCCACTACCAGCCGCAGAGCATCTACAGCGACAACGGAGCGCCCTACAACAACCACTCGCCGCACTACGGAGCGGCTGCTCCTCCGCAGTACAGGAGCAGTGTGGTCTTCGATGACTATGGCCAGCCCACGAACCACTTTTACCTGCATGAGTCCTCGCCACAGGCACAGCCACAGGTCCATCCCCAGCGCCGCACCTGGGCGCACTCAGCAGCAGCCGCCGCCTACGAGCAGCAGCAGCAGATACAGCAGCCGATGGTGGATGTGAATGCGTGGCAGTCACAGCAGCAGCAGCAACAGCACCACCAGCAGCAGAAGAAGGCCCAGCAGCCCTGGATGAACAGGCCTCCCTCCAGCGCGGGAGGAGCGGCCCAGGGCAGCTTTATGCTGCACCAGAACGGGGGAGGAGGTGCTGGAGGTGGTGGCGGCGGCGGCGGAGGCGAGCTCCAGCATCTGTTCCAGGTGCAGGCCTCGCCGCAGCACTCGCAGCGCCAGTTGGGTGGGGGGGCCAACGGGGTGCAGAGACAGCAGTCACTGACCAATCTGCGCGACAATCGCTCGCCCAAGTCCCAGCACCAGCCGCAGACCATGGGCATGGCCATGCAGCAGGAGGACATGATGGCACCGCAGAGCATTTGCTTCATTGGCGACGAGGAGGATGTGGACGAGGTGGAGCGCAACATCATCGAGTCCATGCAGGCCACACGCATCTCGGACTTTGTGCTTCAGCAGCAGCAGCAACAGCAACATCACCAGCAGCAACTGCAACTGCAGCAGCAGCAGCAGCGTCTGCAGGGCGGAAGGGGCAGTAGTTCGGAGGACTACGACAGCGGCGAGATGATTTCCAACAAGCTGAACATCACCAGCGGCAATCTCACCTACCGCATACCCTCGCCCTCGCGCCCCTCCATTCAGGCCAACAGTTTCCAGGACCCGCGCGACAGCGAGGATCAGCCGGCCGAGAAGGGCTTCTACATCTCCTTCGACGACGACCAGCCCAAGCGGCCCAAGCCGCCGCTGCGCGCCAAGCGCTCGCCCAAGAAGGAGGCCCTGCCGTTGGGCGGCAGCAGCAGCAGCATCCGGGACAGGGACAGCGTGGACCACCAGACTCTTCTCAAACGGGAGTCCCTAAGTCAACTGCACAACAACAATAACAACAACGGCAGCGAGGATGGCCACAAGTCAGCAGGGGCCAACAGGCACAGCATCCACGGCCTCAACCACTCCAACAGTGTCAAATCGCCCGGTAATGCCACCTACAACAAGTACACGGACGAGGCGCCCATCCAACTACGCCATCTGGCCGTATCGGGCTCGGATCCATTTGGCCACGAGCCACACCCACAACCACACCCACAGCCCATGCAGCAGCAGCCCATGTCACCCACACGAATCCAGCAGAGCAACAACAGTGCCGAGGCGGCCAAGAACAAGGCGCTGGTGATTGGAGCCGACGCCACCAACCTAGATCCGGTAAGAGTACACTGCAATCCTTGTAGAAGTGGGGTCCTATAATATTCTGTATTCTTCCGTCCACGCAGGAGTCTGTGGATGAAATGGAGCGACGAAAAGAGAAGATCATGCTGCTGTCCCTGCAGCGGCGTCAGCAGCAGGAGGAGGCCAAGGCACGCAAGGAGATCGAGGCCTCGCAGAAGCGGGAAAAGGAGCGGGAGAAGGAGGAGGAGCGCGCACGCAAGAAGGAGGATCAAATGGCGCGACGAGCGGCCATATTGGAACAGCATAGACTCAAGAAAGCCATCGAAGAGGCCGAACGAGAGGTAAGCCACCTACAGAATATAGTTGGCCAGCAAATCATTGCCTTCTTCTTTTGTAAAGGGTAAAACCCTGGATCGGCCCGATCTGCATGTAAAACTGCAACCCCAGTCATCTAGTGCAACGAATCCGCGACTCCGGCAGCAGCGCACGACACGTCCCAGGCCCAAGACCATTCATGTGGACGATGCCAGTGTGGACATCAGTGAGGCTTCGAGCATCTCTAGTCGGGGCAAGAAGGGCTCCAGCTCGAATCTAACCGGTGAGCAGAAGGCTGCTGAAACGGAAGCGGAACTTGCACTCCCAAGTACCAATTTCTGTGGCTGGTGTTCGGCCTGCCGAACCCTCTCTTCCTCCTCCAGATCACACGATTTCAGTTTTCTCTTGATTTATTTGTGTAAACCGCCCTGTTTAGCTGTGATTATGTTATTGTCTATTTATCCTTGATTGCTTTTTGCTAATTTGTTGAACTTTTGTTTTCGTTTCGAATTTGCTTAGGCTACGGTCAACTAAGCTCAAATTCAATGAAAAGAGATTATTACAGGGGCTCGCAAGACTCCCTCACAGTGAAAGGTAATTTTTATGTTACTGTAACCTTCTTTATCGCATTGTATCCTATCATTTTTCATTGTGTATCCCTAGTTTAAAGTAAGCATGTATTATTATTAGATTTATATTTAATGGTAGAAGGGCGTTCCATTCTGTTTTCTTTTTTTTTTTGGTTTAATGATTTGATATGCACGCAATCAAAACTAGAATTAACTATGATATATATCTTGATAAGGTATAATAACCACTAATCTCGTTCAAACAGAGTCACCCGATGATTATCCCAGTACAAGTTCAACTCCGATTGGGCGACGGGGATCCTATAAAACTTCCAGAGGTTGGTGATGGGTATAACACACACCTAATTACGTAGTTCTCTCTTTCGTTTAATTGTTATTCTTTTGATTTCCTCAAAAATCGTATTCAAACACGCAAAAAACAATAACAACGACAAATGAATGCCCGTCGCGTGCTTACATTTAGTTTAATTCGATTATAATTTATTGGTTCTAACTGACTTATCGCTAAGGATTCACACACCACCTCCAGCTTATGAGTAACTGCATCCACAACTCAACTAATAAAATGCAATGCCAAAATGCCGACTAATGCCAGGATGCTACCGAATGCACACGGGGCCGCGTGTGCATTACACTACAGTTTACACTACACCTTGGTTGGGCCTGAGAATTTATAATACCTTTGATTTGTATGGTTTTGGGTGGGTCGAGGGGCCTTAAGTTTGATTTACAATATTTTTGCCTGTACCTCATTTTGTGTCCATCCATTGCGTAAGAAGATCTACATATATTTTTGTTGAAACTCTATAATGATGCACCACTCGGCATATCCCTGTCGGACCTGACCTACTTGCAGAGCCAGCAGCCGTCGAGCGGGGCCGCACTCTGTCGCGTATCTCCGTCGCTAAGGGGAGCACACTTAATTTCCGGGGCCGAAAGTCCAATTCGCTAATGAATCTGTGCGGTAAGAAGCGTTCCACAGCTACAGTACAACTGAAATCAAGCTGCTTTCTTTCCTCCCTATACCATATACTGTAAACTGTATACTCTACTCTATCCAATCCTATCCTATCCTATCCGCATTACGTATCTGTCTGTATCTATCTATCTGTATGCTTCTTATCCTCTATTCATTTTGAGTATTCTTCTAGTGGTTTCAATTCCTTTTTGGTTTAACCTGTACTTTGGATCTTTTCTTTGGTGGTGCGATCTTTGCATAAGTAATCCTTAAACAATTTCCGTTTGTATTTATTCTATGTTTGTCTGTGTGAGATTTTTAATTGATTTGATTTGATTATATTTCTGGTTTCATTTCGCATAGTTTTTCACTGCGACAATTCGGTTTCTATTGATCCGGTGGCGGTGGTGGTGTTGGTGGTTGTCTGGTCCCTCTTCAAGCTTTTCTCTTGTTTTCGTATCAGCCGTTTTTCGGGGTGAGGGCTGAGGGTTTCAGCTTTTCCATTCGCAACAGGTTCTGGGCATAATTCAATCATTTTGTGCAAAAAGATACATATTTCTTGTGAACTAACTCCCACATTCATGCACATACAGATACAACTGCACACACACACAAATATCCATCCATATACTCATCTATAAACCTGTTCGATTCAAAACCAGATCATGATCAATTAGCTTTAAGTATCTCTAAATGAAGGATCCACGAAATGGCTTAACTAAATTTTGTGCACACATTCTCTTCTTTTATTTCTCTTTCTTTCAAATCAACCTTGACTAAAAACCAAAAACAAAATCTTGAAATTAACAACAACAAAAAATGCAACAAATTATTAACCAACTCAAAACGAAATCATCGCTCGATCGCTCGCCCGCTCGCCACCCATCGCCGTGCTCCCTGGTGCTCCCGTCTGGTGACTAACCAAAATGCATCCCATACATCGAACGGCTACCATCTGCATGGGCCTGTACTGTGTGCTGCGTGCTCTCTCCTCTCTGCTCTGTGTACTGCGTACTGTGCATGTAACCGATCCGCTGATTGACTCTCTCTTGCTTGCCGGTTAGACACAGATTCGGGACTGGGACGCGCCACACCGCCGAGGCGCGCACCCTCGCCTGGAATGGGCGCTTCAGGTAGGCATATGCCATCCCCCTCTGGACCGGGCTCTTTGCCGCCAGGTTTGATATCGAAACGTCGCGGATTTGATGATGGATCCAGCGATTTCTCATTAACTCCGAATTTTAACATGGAATATTCGGGTTTGTATTTCTCGCCTACAACAAACTACAAAAACAAACAACAACAACAAGAAAAACCATACCATAAAAAACTTCAAAAGTTATATCCTCAGTTATATAATCACATCCAATCCACCAATCCATACAACCTTTGGTCATCACCCGCATCTCTCCACATACATAACGATCGAATATGTTCGAAGCGCCTCATTCTATATGATATGATTTTCATTGAAACATTTTTCGTTTGATTTCATTTCCACTCGTTTTCCATTTAATTGGCATCCATTCGTATGCATCTTGTGTCCACGCCACCATATGATTTTGTTCGACATACGTATGAGTTCTACATAGATATGCGAGTTCTAGAGGGCTGCGACAGTCTGTAGAGTCCAAAACACTTGGTTTTTCCTGTCCCATGTTCCGTCAAATCCACGACTTTCGATAACCAAACGAGAGCCGACAAATGTTTACCCAGTGATAAATGTAGAGAAACACAACACCCAAAGAGCTTTCTAATACCGAACCCCCCAGATGAGCCCGATTAACCGCTTCACAATTTTCAAAAATACCTACTTAAAACAGCAAGCAATTTAATTACTATTTTTGGTTTTTTTTTTTCATATAAATTTATGTACACGTTTATTTATTACTATCTGTTCGTATTAATTGTTAAAAATAATTTGCATAAGATACTAAATTAGGCAATATTCAGTTCAAAATACTTAAAACATCCGCCATCTTTATAATAGGAGGTTTTTTTGTAATATATATTTTTTGTTACTTTATGATTTTGCATTCAAGTCTAAGTACTCCCAAGTATCCATCGTAGCTTTGCTCTAACTTTGGAGCCCAAGTTCTAGCTCACATAGTGCACGTAGCCTGCATTTCGATAATAAGACGATTATAGGAATTTAATATATAAAAGCTTGCCATTGACACCTCCGAGTAGTAGAGAATATCCACATCATGATTGACCATTCCGCTAACTGAGGCGATTTGCATTGACAGGTCCAAAACTCTACAAGCAACCAGCGGCCAAATCCAATCGCGGCATTATACTGAATGCCGTCGAATACTGCGTCTTTCCGGGCGCCGTGAACCGTGAGGCCAAACAGAAAGTGCTCGAGAAGATAGCACGCTCGGAGGCGAAACACTTCCTAGTACTCTTCCGCGATGCGGGCTGCCAGTTCCGCGCCCTCTACAGCTACATGCCCGAGTCCGGGGACCAGGTGACCAAGCTGTACGGCACCGGACCTAGTCAAGTAGACGAAGTCATGTTCGATAAGTTCTTCAAGTGGGTACCGTGACATCCTTACGCCTGAGCATACACTAACTCGATAATCCCTTTGCAGATACAACTCAGGGGGCAAGTGCTTCTCGCAAGTGCACACCAAGCATCTGACCGTCACCATCGACGCCTTCACAATACACAACTCGCTCTGGCAGGGCAAGCGGGTGCAGTTGCCCAGCAAAAAGGACATGGCGCTTGTGATCTAAGTGCAACGTAGCGGAGCGGAGCGGAGTCCGGGCCAGTGGGCGCTTGGCGCTGTTTGGCCGGAAAAAAAAACTATTCTACGACATTGCGCATTAAGACATCTATGGAAACATAACGAACCATAACTCGAACCTACCATGAGGTCTTTCCATAGCTCGCGGAGGGACTTATGGGCGAGGGTTATGGTATAGGGGGTGGGACTCTGGGACGTGGGCACTCGGCTTAAACCACTAATAGCACATGCTTGAGAAACGAGAAATTTGAATTTACAGAAAATTTTGTAGTGAGTAAACGATGCGATTGAATATTTATTTTCAATATAAAAGCATATACATATATCCGCCTAAGAATTTAAGCAACAAAAATGTAATGGGCAAAAAGCAGACAACACAAAATGCCAAAAGAATGTAATGAAGCCCCTTGAATAATTGTATTTTTGTTAGTTTTCGTGCAGGATTCAGCATGTCATGTGAGCGTCCTCGGCTGAAGTGTAGCCAGAGGGGAAAAGGGAAGAACAAATGTAGAAAATCACTTTTTATTAATTTGTTTTATTATTTTATATTGTTATGAAGTTAATCATGTGAAATTTTTCATGGCCTTGGGCGGTCGGAAGCTGAATTGTGTAAAATGAGGCCGCTGCCAAAGTCGAATCTAATTTTAATGCCACTAGCTATTTATTTTAACACTAATTAATAATTACTTTTTATGCGTATTTAAAAAGGAATAATAATGCAACTAATATTTAAAGATATCTATATCTGTACAATTTGAAAGACTTTTGACTGCCACAGACGGAAATCGAAATTTCCCTTAGATTTCGCAGCAAGGTCCGATCCGTGCGTCGTGAGCAGTCAGTCCGACTCTAAAGTTTCGCAAAAGTTGCCTATGCAACATTCATTCAACATTGAAGAGCTCTTAAGTTAGTCGATCTGCACATGCATTTTCCCCTTTGATTTGGGGCTGGCCTCTGTCCTGCTCGACTGCGGCACCAGCAAGGAATTGACTTCGGCAACTGCCATCGACTTGACTACTTTTAACTCTGTGAAATCGCATCTGATCAGCACCTTTTAGACCGCTCAACCGTTGCTGGCACCCCCTTCACCTTCACCTCAGTCTCTAACCCCACACTCACCCTGTTTTATAAATGCACGATCGATGATTGTCAACGCAAGCCCGTATTATGTATAGTTTGTGCAGTCACTCTGCTGGAAACACTTGATTTTAAATGATATTAATAATTCGAAGCCAGGCCGGGCCCTATTTTGTAACTGAAAACTATAAGAGGCGGTCGATCGAAACTAATAGGGGGCATAACCAACTCAACCTTGAACCGCCATCACGGAACGATTCTGATTCTGTCTGAATGAGGCGAGTGTATATGAATGCGTGGGTAGGCGCAGTCACGCCCTTGGCGTGACTGGGCTCCATATTAATGAATAATATTAATGAGATCTAAACATTATTATATGAAATGTAATAAAGTTATTGAAAATGATTATTTAACAAAACGCCATTCGTGTTTGTAATTCTACTTTTATTAAAAAATATCCATCTTAAAGGTAAATCCGACAGCATTTTACATTTGGAAATCGTCCCGCATATCGTTATAGCGCAGCACGTGCTCTTTGATCTTGGATCCGTCCACCCATGTAACAAAATCTTCCAGGTTTCTGGAGACAAGGAAGGCTGGATCCTTGACCATTTCTGGGCCCACACGAACATGGCCGTGCTCGATGAGGTCTGTGGCGTTTTTTAGGTTTTCCGACATTCGCACTGCAAGCTCACCAAATGTTTATTGAAGAAAATAAATGGATGTTTAAGGGAAAGCACTTACGTTTTACCATGATTACGGGCAGGCGTCGTCGGCAAAAGTGACTGGCCGATGTCTTGGCCGCCGTCTCCAGAGTTAACTGATCGTTGGATACGCCCATGGCATGCAACTTGTTCAACAGCATCGTGGTTGACTCGATCTTGAAAGGATGGGCGGCATCTAGCTTCGCTATTTGCTCGGCCAGTTCGCGAATTTCCCTGGATAGTTTATTGTACCTGCAAATGCCCATACAATTAACCAAGTGTCCAAGCTGATGCAGTCTTGCTGGGGGAACTCACTTTGTATAGTCCTCACGCTTTTGTATGTGATAGCGTCTCAAGATCTTGTTCTCCTTGCCGCTATTATCCACCTTCCATGTAATAAAGTCCACCTTTTTGAGCAGTTTTTGCTCGTGGAATTTGAGTTTACGCACCATTTCGTTTCTATTTATTTAATTTTCTATTTATTCAAAAGTCGCACATGTGCCATGGGATAGTGTTGGAAAACGCGTGTGCACGACGTTGTTTGCCACAGCTGATTTGCGTCGAAGAGTAGTGCTGTAAGTGGGTGTTGACAAACTGAAAATCAAAACAAACTAAAGTAAATAGGAATAAAATACGGACTTAAAAATAGCTGCGCTAATCATGACATCCTCAATGGATGAGGACATACCGATCAATCCACCCCCAACCAGCGAAGAGGATCCGCTGGCCGAGGAGCGACTTGGACTTGTGCGCGAGGTTGGCGCCCAAGCTGTATGGAGCCTCTCTTCCTGTAAGCCCGGTAAGAGCTTCCCCGTTCAGTCATGTATGTTGCATTCCATTAAAATACCTGATATTTAGGATTCGGGGTGGAGCGGCTGCGGGACAACATCATGGACACCTACTGGCAGTCAGACGGACAATTGCCGCACCTGGTCAACATTCAATTCCACAAGCGGACAAACATCAGCCAGATCTACATCTACACTGACTACAAGCTGGACGAGAGCTACACACCATCGCGCATCTCCATACGATCGGGCACTAATTTCAACGATCTTCAGGAGTTGCAAGTACTTGATCTAACAGAGCCCACCGGCTGGGTGCAAGTGCCCATCAAGGACGGTAATGTGAAGTCCATACGCACATTCATGCTGCAAATCGCAGTCATTTCGAATCATCAAAACGGCCGGGACACCCACATGCGCCAGATACGCATACATGCCCCCGTCGAGGGAAAACTCTATGCCCTGGAGCCGTTCGGCAAGTTCGGAACCGTGGATTTCCAGAAGTTTGCCACCATTCGTTGAGGACCAAAAACAATACAGTCGTGATGAGGTAGAGGTTTTAAAATTATGTATTTTTGTGTATTTAACGCCTAAAATGCAACTTTTAAAAGGTTACTTTAGTAATTTGTATGAATATTTTTGGTGTTTCTAATTAAATGCCCATCACTGTATATATAAATCAATTTCAATTTAAATATACCATCGTTTAAGCTTAAGTACAGATTAACCACTACTATTGCTGTGTTAAAGTATTATTGTTACGGTTTCTGTTGATGCGCTACATGGAAATGCCAACAAAAGATGTGCGAGGCAATTGCATTGTCTTCGGGTTCCTGTCTTTCCCCGCGGATTGTCGTTAATGATTAGGTGTTCGATTTCTTTGTAGATTTCAGCGTTTTGTAATGATCCTTCTCCTCGGCATTGTCCGGCGGCTCGCATTCGTAGGAGGCCTTCATTAGTAGATTCTCCAACAGGGCTTCCGCCTTCTGCAAATAGGCCACCACGTTTGCCACCTGCTCGTAGGGACAGTCCAGCCGTTGCCACTTGAAAAAGTTGCTCAATTGGGTGCCAAAGAGTCGACACTTCTCAAAGTTAATGGTTCCGTCGGCCAATCTGTATTAATAGTATGTGTAATAATATGTGTTAATTCTCTACAATTCAGTGGTCAAGAGCAAGGATTACTCACTTTGTTTCGTGGCTTTCGTTTATGGCATGGAGGTCCTTGAGGAACAGCGAGAAGAACGGTATGATGGCACGCTCGATTTTGTTGGCCATCTCCCGCTCCGAGCGCCAGACGGCTGCCTTCATGGTCGACCGATAGTTGAGGAAGTTCGAGCTGGGATCCATTTGATGTTCCAAGCCCTCGAATTTAGTCGTCTGCACTTTTGCCCACTAAAAGTGATGAGTTTTATATTATTATTTGTTTGCCAGAGTCCTGGAGTTAAAGGAACCTACAGTTTTCTTGAGACGAGCTATGGCAGTCAAGTTAAGGGCCGTCAGAATGGCCATCAGGCTGTTGAAGTTGCCCGTGTTGAAGCACTCCAGAGCGGTCTCAACCCAGAAGTCAATCATTTGGGCACGATGGGACTTCTTGCCAAGCTGTTGGATATAAAAATAAGTGTAATTGGTGTACAGTCGATAATATGATGTCACCTTTACGCTCACCTTTATTATTTCCGTGGCAGTCAGATAGCTCAACTGATTAAACCACTGCACATAGCTGCCGATGGTTACGTGGCTGATGCAATTGGAGCCCAAGGTGCCTGCCTTGGTCTGCGACATGCACGTTTTCATTTCGCCCTTGGCAAGCATTTCCACAAATTCTTCTAGACGTATTTGCGATAAATAGGCATACTCGATGGCATACAATTGGTGGGCTAATTCGAAGGGGTTGCTGCAATTGTTGAGCACATTGTCCAGCTTGTAGACGTTGGCGGCGAATCGTTTCAATGACTTAATACTGCTTTGTCGTCCCAGAGAGCTGCCCGACGATTGCTTGGCCAGCAGATACTGCAGTTGTGTGCGTCCCCTTGCATCCCGCTGGTCCTGAGACTGAGAAATATCGTCTAGAAAGGCTGCCAATGCCACGTCTTTTTCCTGCTTGTCCAACTCCTGGAGCAGTGCCTCGTTGCGAAAGTCGTTGGGGCAAATTTTTAGCCATTGCTTGAGCAGCCGGAGCAGCGTATCCTGTCTGGATTGGCACTTGTCTACGATACGCAAAAGCAGCTCTTGCGGCTGCAGGAACAGACGGCCACAAACCAGAAATGTGAACTCAAATTCTTTGTTCTGGCTGTTGGTCAGGAGGCTGACCAGCGAGTCCAGGTTGCCGGTCTTGGGCATGTCTTTGGCGTAAGCTGGCGGTGTTTGGCAATCAACGGCAACTATGTCGCATGGCTCTGTGATTTGCAGATGGGTGTTCTGCAAGGAAACGGATTAGAAAAGCAATCACGGATATGACGTCGGGTCTAATCTTACGAGTATAGAGACTGCATCTGCCTCATCTGCAGAGCTGGGAATGTCACAGTACATGGAGTCTGTCAGAGTGTCGCGGGGATGCGACCAGGGCGCACTCATGGAGACGCTGTGGAAGAGACCGTCATGGCCGGAGTCGCAGCTGCTTATATTTGAGCTCTTGTCGCCAACTGTGGTGGATGAAACGGAGCCAATCACCTGATCTGACCCGGTTATGGCCGAGCTGGAGGACATCAGCGAAGCATTCGAGAAGGTTTCATTCAGCTGACGACCCAGAGGATTCGCCGGACGGTCGTCAGAGTCGGTGGCCTGTGAGGCCAGCGTGGAATTCGAATTCATTCCATATTTGAGTGCGTTTTCGGGAGTGGCACGAGCCAGAGCCGAGTGCTGTTTGATGGGATGCCAGATTTCCTTTTGATGCGACTGATGATTGAAGTGCTCCTTGGTCTCCACGGTGCGTTCATCCAGGATCTGTCCATTGCGAGACACCAGCACCTCCTCGGTGGTCGTTAGGGAAGACTTGACTGTCAGCGACGTTTCCACTTCGATGGGCTGCTGAGCCAGGCCGGCGCGAAACAACAGTTGGTTCAGATGCTCCACCGACGGCATCTGGCCATCGAGAAGCGCTGCCTTGATGGCCCTCGCATCGTCCGCCGGGATGCCATCCAACTTAACAGGCACGCCGTTGATCAGCAGCACCTCCTCCTGCTGCACGGAGGACGAGGTCTCGCAGTCCACAATCTTCACGTCCTTACCGAAAAGAGATTCTACAGCATTCATAATGTCTTCGTCCATGGTGGTTAGTCGTTAGTCGGGTAGGGTATAAACGATTAGGAGGATGGCTTTGGCTGTGCGCGTGTGGTGGTTGGTTGGTTGGTAAAATGCGAAATGACCCTGCGGGGGGCTCTTTGGATTAAACTCTACGCACATGCACTATCGAGTACATTTCTGGAAGAAGGAAGCCCGAGATTAGGATACACATTGGGATAAAAATGAACAAAACAAATGAGACACTGGACGGATTTGCAAAAGCGTGACAACGCCCACTTTCTCAAAAGTGGGCTGGCGCTGGTTCCGCTGTCCAAAATACAGAATTCTGCTTTAAAAACACACACACCTGCAGGAAAAATGCTGCTCGTTGGCCTTCCATATGACGCACAGTCGCCATTTCTCATGGCAGTACCCTTGATTTGCACATGAACTCTCCCCTGTCACTCCTAATATCGTTTAATTTTTGCCCAATTTATTGAATTTGTAATTTTTTATTATTGTTGTCAATCTAGGGATGGTAAACAGTCCGACCATCAGAAATATACCGCCTCTAATTTAAAAAATATACCGTAAATATACTGATGAATTCAAGTTCTATTTGACATATTCCTCGTTTTTGATATTCCGTGCAATATAACTAGCTAAATAGAACGTTCATCCCTGTCCACATAATTTTATCCGATTAACGAATCAATTTTGGCTTTGACTGGCCTATTCTAAATACTTGCTTTTATTGGATTTCTATATACCGTTGAAAATGAAATTTAATAGCTTGATGAAATTTACAAAATATACCATTATATACCGATATACCGTAAATATACCGTCTCATTTTAAAATTATACCGTTAATACACTGAAGAATTCAATTTATATAATATATATAACTCACTTTTGATATTCCGTCGAATATTACTAGCTAGATAGAATTCTCAGCCCCGCCGACATAATTTTATCCGATTAATGAATAACATGATGCTACAGAAACATGTTATGCAATGCAAAATCTCGTCGTTCCGTTTTAAAACCGTTTCAGTTACAAAAACCGGTTCCTTTAATGTGCGATATATTTAAACCTGTGCACAGAAAGCCTAGATCAGCCCACTAATTGCCGAAAAAACTAGATATGTATGGCTGGGGTTGTTGGAATCGTTTGCGAAGGATCAAGAAGTTTTTTCTGATCACGGGAAGCCGTCGCATGTCGCGATCGGGCCATGAATAAGGGAGAAAACAGTCTATATGTTATATGTCTGGGGAAAATATCCTTAATCCTTGGTTCTTGATAAGGACTCCATCAAATCAAGGATGTTATTCCGAACACAGGAAGCCGTCGCACGACTAGAACGGGCTTCAAGTAACGGAGAAAACAACAACTCTTAACTTGCGACCGCTCAAATTATCAAAATAATAATAATACAATAAAAATCAAAAAAATAATTATTACACAATAAAATCAAAAACAATAATTATAAAATATTTTTGATTTTTATTGTATAATAATTATTTTTGATTTTTATTGTATTATTATCATGCCATAGCCCGCCCTGACTAGAAATCTGTCCTTGATGCTTTGGTATTTCTTTGCTTTCTTTTCTTATTTGCTTTGAATATTTGCAACGGCTTCCTGTGGTCGAAAAAATGTCCCTAATTTAATGAAGTCTTTATCAAGGATTAAGGGCATTTTCCCCAATCAAAAAAATTTGGTGTTCTCCGCTATTTGTGATCCTATATCGGCGTGCCACGCCTTTTTGTAGTCGGGATAGCTTTCCCGATAAAGAATAAAGCAAGGATGATTTTGAACAAGTGGAAAAGATCGGATACGACTCGGTTTGTGACGAAGCGTAGGGTACATTAGGGTACGTTAGTCGCGATCTTAGTCGCGTTAGTCTGGGATCTCATCTATGAGATCACATCTATGTACTGTATGGATAGTCGTCCTGCTTAGTTTCATGGAATATCCTACTTTTTCTAAAAACCCACTCAATATCAACAGCTGCCAGCACAAGAGATCTGCGGCTTACACAAGAATCTATAAAAAAGTAAGCCTCAGTCCAAAACTTAGCGGTGCGGCTCATGTTTTCTCATTTTATTAAATTAATATCGCTATATATTCGTTAAATTTCTGAAATTGTTTCAACTTTAAGGTATATCCTGTCATTGGGCATGCAAGTCTAGGATCCAGGAGATCTGATTTCACCAAGCAAACAGATAGCTCTAGATAAAATATAGAGTTATAGCGAGGGAAGTTCGTAATCGTACATATGTATGTACATTTTTGTTATTGACTCGTTTAGTTACAAGCTGGCACTAATTTTAGTAGAACTAAACTATGGGGTAGGTGCACTCGAGGGCAATGCCGCAGAAGTTATTGCCGCGTGGCAAGCGGAAGTAGCCTTCCTCGCCCCAAACCTTGTCCCACGAGTTCTTGACAATCCAGTAATCCTGACCCTTTTCCGAGCCATAGCCCACGACCAGAACAGAGTGGTTCGGCTCGCCCTCATTGCACTTCTCGTCGGAGTAGATTCCACTCTTGTACTGCAGCAGAGTCTCCAGGCCGTTCAGGGAGCAGGCCAGGGGACCCAGAGTGGCAATCACCTTCTTCATGAGAGTCTCGTCCTTTGGCGGAATGGTGGCGAAGCCGGTGATCTGCGCACCCGACAGATTTTTGCTGTACTTGCACGTATCCTTGTTGTCTATGTACGGATAACCATCGGCCTTGGACACGCCCTTCTGCTCCTCATTGATGAATGCCATGGCGTACTCCTGGAAACCGCCATCGCACCCGCTCAGACCAAACTCCAGGGTACCGCAGTCGACCAGATTCTGCTCGGACAGATTCGGCAGGGTGCCGGTCTTTCGGAAGATATGGCCCTCAATGGCTCCGGTGGTGGCAAAGGCCCAACACGATCCGCAAGTTCCCTGGAACTTCACCGAAGTAACGCCTCCCTTCTGGCGCCAGTCGAAGGATTCGGGAATGCTGGCTCCTGCAGGCACACTAGCCAGCTTTCGATTGGCTGTGGCTTTCGATCTGGGTACGGATTATGATATTAATTTTGGAATGGCAGATTCTAGTTTCTGATAAACTTACGCTCCCTGCGACGATTTCCGGAGGCCAGTCAGCTGCGAGAGGAACTCTGATTTTGTCAGATCCGAAAAGGCATTCACTGCCAGCTGGTAGCTGGAGGCGCCCTTGGCAAAGGCATCGTTGCCGGCATCCACCAAATTCTTGCGTGCAGCGAAGACGCCCTCGTGCAGGGCCTTGTCTGCAGCGGACAGATAATTCTTTCCAGATTGCGCCTGAGAAAGAAAGTAATCACAATAAAGATCCTCTCTCTGGTGATGACAGATGGAGAAAGACTTACCAAGAAATCGCCAAAGTTCTGCACATTCGTGATCTTTGGCGGGGAAGGCAGTTGTCTGGCAATGTTGGCGATTCCCTGCTGGACCCTGTTGGCCGCATTCGAGAGCGCTCCACCCAGGCGGTTGCCACCCAGGCCACCTCCAAATCCACCAAACTGGGCCGAAGCCAAGGCAACAAACAGGGGAAGCACCAACAGAAACTTCATTGTGATCTGGGAAGAAGATTTTCTATATATAATAGTCGTATAGTATTCCATCTGACTGGGGAAAATACAGAAGACCTCTGCGTTGTCGGTTGTCAATTAAGTTCGATTACATCTGTAGTAACACTTATTAACAGATTGAGTTGAATATATGTATGTGCAATTATATTTTCAAATCTGAAATCATCAGTGTGTTATGTCACTGTCTCTATCGGACCCAACCTTACCCGTTCACTCAATCTGTACAAATGTTTGGGCTCTATCGCTAGTCAGCGTTTATATAGCTATCATCACAAATCGATTAGACAGACATGTAAAATAGATTCGAAGCCTAATAAACTTGTCTACCTTGCTACCCCCTCAAACCTCAAACAATACGAGTACGAGTTTATCCCAAGTCCAGTAATTCATGATTATACAGAATCCGAAAAGCTCTGATCACACCATGTAGCAGTAGCTATAATTGTAACCATGTGAACTGTGTTAGCTGTGGAGTGGCATAAACACTCGAACAAAAAAACATAAGAAAAATTGAGCTCAAACTTGTTTACTGTCAATAAATGATCTTTGCTATGCCGATTTATGGCCTACATGTCACTTTTATGGGTCTTATGGTACCGGTAAAACAGCATACAACAACCATAATGAATTTCGACTTGAATGCGGCTTCCAAAACGTAATCATGATTTTAATTAACACACTTAATCGCTGAGATGAGGCTGATTTTAAACGATGTTTATACACGTCTCATAGGGGGCAAGGTAAGGCAAGGTAAGGCATCACTTTGGCGGCACAGGAAAAACCGGAAGATCTCGAAAACGCGTTGTCAAGTTCAAGGCAATTAAATATTACTGCACACAAGATAATCCGATCTGGACAGATCTGGACAACGAAAATGCACTTGCAGCAGAGACAGAGGACAAGACAGAAATAAACTTTACAATCGAAACAAGTTTTATGTTCACTTTATGGATCCCAGGAAGAATTTAACCAGCGACTAACCTTTCTCGAGCGATCGCCCAACACTAATGGTATGGCCGGGGACCCAATACTGGGGCTTTTATAGCCACCGATCTGATATGGCGCTATCATGCAAATTTAATTAGATGAGCTACTACTTAAAGACAAAACTTGTATCGCTGCGTATACGTAATACGTATGTATATATTAAAAAATATGCAAAAATAAATCTAATACTCTGTCATTAACATTTATTATTACTCCCGTTAAGGGGCTGGTGGGGACTGACTGCTCAAGTGTTAATTAAAGCCGTACATACACATGCATATGTAAAAACGAGTCGATATTAAATAATAATAACAGTAGCCGGCACGGGAAGCTCGAGCTGGTTCTAACCTGATGCCGAACAGCGCTTCCAAGAAGACACCCAACATTAATTTGGTTTTATTTGAGGGAACTCCCCTAAGGAAACTCGTTTTCTCCTTCGACACCTAGATCTGCGTTAATTATGTCAAAAGAACTGTCCATTCCATGAATATCCATGTGGGCTATGCTCTGTCGTGGATCGGTTTCGGCTTTGGCATGCGATCAGGCGTGAGGTTTGGATACAATTTAATATTAATCAATTTATTGGCACGTAACTATTAATTCTAGTAACACATTCTATCGGAGAGAGCTCAGGCAATCTGGCGTCGTCGTGTCTGCACGGAGCGGGACTCCTGGGGCTCTTCGTGGATGGGCGTGGCCTCGCGCAGAAAGACGATGGGCTTCTGAAGGTCCACTGGCGGCAAAGCCCAGTCCCGGGTCATGGCAAAGCGCTGAACGCCACGAATCATTCGAAAGATTAGCCAAGATATCCCATGTTTCGGGTCAGAGTTTATACTTACGCCGCTGGGTCCATTGATGGATCCATGTCCCACCTGGGGCAGGGCCAGCGAGAGGGCCAGGGAGGCCAGGAATGTGAGGATCAGAGTCACTTTCATTTTGTTGCGGGATGGAAGTAGTCCTTTCAAGCGAATTGTTTGGCTTGCAATGATACTGGAAGCCTGAACGATTCCTTTATATAATTCGGCAAAGTCGGTACTTTCTCTCTGTTTTGGGCAATTCCTCCGTACACTTCCGTATGTAAAGCAACTGAATCATCTTTCCTGAGATCAGGTGCACTTTGTGCGGCTTTATAAATAACACCAATATCGGGCGGGCGCGTGAGCGTACTTTTCCTTTCGTTCCTTATCACGGATGCAGACTGCCACGCCGCCGATTCTCCAGAGATTTGAAATTCATCTTCCAGTTAGCAGTTACTTACCGTTCTTACCCAAGGAATGCTCCTCAAGCTCCTCTGAGGTGCTCGCACAAAGAGGAGAACAGAACCATTTTTTTTATATATTCGTTCGTTGGACTCTGCTATACATTTCAAGGTTGTCTTCACATCTGCCTGCTCCGACTGCCATATACCTTATACGAGAATGCATGTATGTATGCGCGAGTATCTGTGTGTGCTTCTTTCATTAACCACTTTCAGCAGCAACAGCAAGAAGAACAACAACATCAGTCAACAATACAGAACTTCAAACGAAGTCACTCTCGTCTGCGTCAGGGCGAAGGTGGAGCTGAAGATGGAGACGACGATGGAGCACCAGCAGGTGGGCATGGGGCAGGGGCGGGTACCTTTGGGTCTGCAAGCCAGCTCGGGGATCTTCTGGTTAATGCGTTGTGTCCACAGCCGCTGCTGGCTGGCCCGCCGCAGCTCCATCTTCATCTTCATCCAATTGTTGAGCGACACCGACACACATAAAACTTGATGTGATGCGTCTTCGTCTGCGTCTCGAAATCCTCTTTAAATTAAGAAAGATGATTTGCAGATTTGAATGCAGACACCGAAGACACCGAAGACTGGACAGACGGAGGGACCAGAACACGACTAAGACCACGACCAAGACCAAGACCCAACCAAGTGATGTAAGCCTGCCAACGAATTTATTTGTTCTTTCGGGCTCGCTTCGGCCGGGGACCGCCTCTGGGGCTGCTGCAATAAAAGAAATCCCAAACATACTTCAGTTTTTAGAGCCCGAGCAGCTAATTTACGATTATTGGCTTTCATCTTCTTTTCGACTAAGCCAAATAAATCCCCTCCCCAGGCCCCTGGGCCACTTTATGATTTGTTCATGGCCAAGTCAAGTCCCCAGAGCCGTTATAGAATACGAGCATGTCTGCGGATCTGTCCAGAGACGGAATATGAATGGATCCAACGATGTTCTATGATGACGGAGTGAACGAGATTAGCATCATCTTCTAAGAGGTTTACTGACACTCGTAACAGGTTTATTGGAGTGGTTTGATGGTCTTTATCGATTAAATCATTTCACAGTTACTTTAAGACCCCTTCACGTGAGAGATTGAATCGTTTGGGTAGAGCATAATCCACTTCACTCAAAAGTTCCAATCATGTAACACAGAATCTATGCAGTGAATTCTTCCACATAATATATGTTGATTGTTAATTTTACTCAGTAGTTTTTATTAAATCAAGAGTTTCCTTTTTTTGTGGTGGTTGTCATACAATTAAAGCATACAATATATCGTATTTATATATAGAATAGTGTCTTGGCTCCTTTAATCTCTCGTTGCCCGATATGCTAGTGGAATGATCAGTGTGGATCGGAAATTTCTACAGGGGCCCTCGGACCGCCCAGGCTGCGCATTGGGTCCGCAGAGAGAAGCGACATTTTCGGACGTTATCCGGCCGGCTCTTGAAAATGCTCGTTCCTCAGTGGAACCCAATCCCTCAGTGGGTGGGACAGTCGGTGGGCCCCGGACCCAAACACACACAACTTAGTCTAGTGGATGCTAATGGAGGCCAATGCCAGTGGGGAAGCCTAGTTGTTGGGCACCAGGGTCTTGCCCAGAACCCGCATGGCGTTCGAGTAGTCGGAGTCGATCTGGGGTATGATCTGCTGCTCGTTGGGGCGCAGGGTGCGTATCAGGTCGTTCAGCGAGAGCGACTGCTGGGGCGAGACCTCCTCCTTGGGCGGGGTCTGCATCTCCTGCGAGCTGGCCATCTTCTGGAAGTCCTGTGCAATCTGCTTGATGCGCTCCTCGATGGCGGCGGCGGCCGGCGACTCTGTGGAGCTCGGCAGCGCCTCATTGGCCTGTCCAGGGGCCTGGGACTCGGCCTCCGAATCGGCTTCTGCTTCCGACTCAGAGTCTCCGTCAGCCTCCGTCTCGTGCTCAACGCTGACACTCTCTTCGGCGGCGGCGGCGGGAGCTGGTGCGGCATCATCGTCGTGGTGCTGCAGCTGCTGCTGAACCTCTTCAATGGAGTGCATCTCGTGGTGCAGCTCGTTGTCGTGCAGCGGGAAGACATGCTCCTTGATGTCATCGCCCTCGCCATCGCCGATCAGCTCGCGGGCATGCTCGCTGAAGCTATCGTTATCCCCGTCGTGATCGTCGCCCTCTACATCGCCATCGCTCTCCGCCTCGTGCTCGTGCTCGTGATCGTCGTGCTCCTCGGCATCCATGTCCGTGTCCTGGTCGTCCACCTCCACGTCAATGGCATCTTTGTCGGTCAGCGAGCGATCTTGGTTCAGCTTGAAGGAGTGGAACGACGGCGAGCTGGCCTCCTCTGCCAGGCGCTGGGCAATCGCTGGCGACGACTTGGCCTTGGCGGCCGTGTACAGGCCTCCAGTGGTGGACATCAGCAGGGGCAGGGGCGTGGTGGTGGGGGCGGCATGCAGGTGCATCAGTGCGTCAGGCGTTCTGGGCGTGGTCGAGGTGATGGGTCGTCTGTGGCCCAGCGTTTGGGGAGAAGGAAGAGAAGAGAACGAAAACAGTTGCCATTTGAGTTTTGCTGCTTAACAGAGGAGTAAAGGGGGCACGGTGGAGCGGTTCGGCTGAAGTTGGTGGTCGTGGTTAGTGCGAAAGTTCGAGCTTTAAGCTGCTTATACTAAAGTTAGTTAGTTGAACACAAATCATCATGACAACCACAACGACAACAACAACAACAACAACAGCAACAACAACGAGAGGCGAGAACATCTAAGGAAGCTAAGCCCCAAACCACCAAACAAAATATTACGTAGAGTATTTAGGGTTTCAGATCTATGTAGATCTTATGCGAGATTCTTTCGGCGCTCATATGGAATCGAACTGGGGAAAGGTTAATGCAATCTGAAACAGGATCGCTGGGCAGGGCATTTCTATGAAATTTTACGTGGAATCAAATGAGTTAGAACTGGGGACACATTTGCATTTGCTTTTATATGATTCTGAATTCCAAAATTGCTTCTCTTTTAGAATATAACTCTTTTAGAACTCAAATAATGAGTTCCTCTGAAGGGAACTCTAAACTGATTTAAGATTTATATCAATTCCTTTAAATATCAGATTGCATTAATTTTCGTGGTTCGGTTATCGCATTGGCGTCTACAAGGAAATATACTTTTGATAGTTTTTCTTCGAATAAAAACTGTGTAAATTTGGATCGATTTTGAAAACTCTGACATCTCGAACGTTTGTTTTTTTTTTTGGAGGGCGTTAGTAAGAAGTTAGCTAAGAGCTTCGCATTAGTCTTTAGTCTTTAGATGTAATCTTTATAGATGTATGCATAGATTGACGCGCAGGCACACACACACAACACGGTTATCTGTGTGTGTGTGTGTGTGTGTGTCTGCCTGCGTGCATGTGTGTGTGTAGTTATGGTAGATTTGTAACGATTTGGGGTTTAGCTCACCTATTTTTGAGTTTCAGTTTTTTGTTTTCTTTTGGCAATATCTTTTGTTCGGACTGGGAATCGGAATCAGATTTAGATTCGCACTCTGTCTCTGTCTCTGTGTGTGTGTTGGTGTGTGTGGGTGGGTGTTCTGTGTGGCTGTGTGTGTGTGTGTGTGTTTGTGGTCAACTAAATTAACTTTCGTTTAATCAGGTTATCCTTGCGGTTTCTCTCGATTTCGATCGTATCTATATAAATATGTGTGTGTGTGTGTGGGTGTTTGTGTTTGTGTGCTCGATTTACTTAATTAGGGAGATTTGTTTAGTTGCCGCTATAGCGGGCCGTTCGTATAGCGAATTAATTAACTTTAATTATAGTATATTTAAATTTGTTTATTGCTTTTATGAATATGGTTCTTTCTTCGTTCTTCTCTGCTCCTTTTCTCTTCTCCTCGTTACTCTTCTCTTCTCTCAATTCTGGCTTGATCTTATTCGCGCCTTTTCTGTTCGCTTAGTGGCTGCCGTGGTCTAGTGTCCTTACCCCTGCGCAGACGAGACCGGGATGCTGCCGTAGTTGTAGTAGTAGCAGCGGGTCTGCTCGCAAATGAAGTCCTTGACGGCCGAGCAGTCCTCGGGCATCCATTTGAGCGTGGGCTGCTTCAGGATCACGCATCCCTTCTCGGCGCCACTGCTGCTATAGTTCGAGATGGAATGGAGAGTGCAAAAACAGAGAGCGATGTAAGGAGAGATACACACTGGGGCCGGACAGGGAGGATGGGGGATCTTCCTGGCGTACTTACCTGTCGCGGGCGGTGCGCTGGGGCGAGGTGTTGCTGTTGTGATCGACGGGATCGAGGAGGCCGGCCTGGATGGCGTCCGCCGAGTTCTCGAAGAAGTCAAAGGTGGCATTGAACGGTAAACCGGTGCTCATCCATAGGAACATGCCCGTGCCCAGGCGATTTCCGGAGGTCCAGAAATCGTAGTTGCCGTAGCCGGCATTCTTCAAATACGTTGTCATCGATTCGGCCTTCTCCTTGGTCTCGAACGAGGCCAGCTGCAGGCCCAAGGAGCGACAGTACTGGTAGGCCAGGAAGTAGTTCAGTTCCGGCGAATAGGGATTCATCCGGCTGATGAAGTACTGGACTCCATCCAAATGGATTGTCGTAATGCGTTGACCTAATCCCGGAAGAGCACAAGCAAACAATTAGTGGGGGTCTTCTGCGGGTGAACGAACCCCGAAATTCCCCCAAGTCCAAAACCCATCCGGAGATCCCGCTCTGAATACCGAAACACCTATGAAATCGCAACGCGTAACCGAAATAATTGTAGTAACGGTTTCAGTTTCGGACATCGCATGCGTAATAGCCAGGCCAGAGATGGCCAGAAGCTAGAGGCCACAGCCAGAGCCAGAGAGCCAGAGAGCCAGAAACAGAACGAAGCCAAAGACAAATATCATTAAATAGGATTACCAAAAGCAGTCGGCAATTGTCTCTATAAAAAGAATAACAAACGAAGAACTTTGGACATATGATTCATGACTCATGATGATAATGTTAACGATGATGATGATGATGATGATGACCAGGAGCATTTATGCGGTCCCTGACCCTGAGTTGTGCCTCCGGCAGCTAATTACACACAAAATCCGATGGGGAATCAAGGTGCTGATGACATTAATTAGCTGGTGGCTGGTGGCTGGTGGCTGCTCTGGTCAGCCCCAAGCACTGAAAAGACGCATGAAAGAATGAAAGAGAGAGCAGGCGGCCGGCAGACTCTTATGTAATCGCTGACCCGAGAAGAGCTCTGCTTTCATTCCCTGCTCGGGGGGTGCTCTGGGACGAGAGAAAACAATGCAAGATGACAGTGACTGTTCTGGCTGGTTCCAACAGGTAAAAGATCTTAGCCCTCTCAGAGCGTGCTAAACAGTCATCTGTTTGTATCCTACATGCATGCATAGGTGTGTGTGTGTGTGTGTGGGTGTGTTGGTGTTGGCCCTTTGAGAACGGCTCAAAAGATAAACACAAATACTTTGAAGGCACCTCCAGGCACTTGGCTATTTATGGCACTTGTCGTGGATGGATATAGGCAAGGGTATGTCTATGGCTATGGCATAGACAGGGTTCCAATGTTTGTCCACTCACTCGCACCTCAATACCTGCATACGAGCAGTCGTATCTGTGTGGCTATCTGTTTGTATATGAAATTATTTCCGGCGATTTAAATGCAAGACACACACGAAGCCAAGTCGAAAAGTCTTCCCTCCGAAAGACAACGGAGACGACAACCGATCCGAGGGTAGATTTATGAATGGGAAGAATGTGAAGACTGACAGCAGTCGAGCGGATTTATTATGCATCTGAGCAGCTGAGATTTCCATCTCTCAATAGAACCAACCAATAAGAATTCAAATCCCCCTGGGCAGAAGCAGAAGAACAAGCTGAAGAAACTCTCAAATTTCATTTTAATTGACCAATTTATTCCTCCAACCCAAATCTCAGAGAGGGATCCAACCTAATTCGAGAATTAATTCCCCCAAAATGAATCCAACTAGATCGCAATCTTCGCTTGGAACGGATCCAACGGATAGAATTCGAGGTAAAAAAGAAACAACAATATCTTCAAGGGAGCTAACGAGAAGGAAGTCCAGTTTCTCTCCCCTCCCATCAGAACCCCATCCAATTGCACTTAATTTGACACTGACTCTGACTCTGAACGTGAACTCGATTGGGGGAATGGGACTGGGGCTGGATCGGGAACGGGAACGGGATCGGGATCGGGAAACCCAATAATTGGACAGTATTTCGCTCAGATTCCCCCTACAGCCGTCTATTTTCGAGCACTATAATTTCGGAAGGTAATTACGTTCGGCCAGCGATAGATACTCCTGGAGAGATCGCGAATCTAGCACGTCTCTAATGATGCAGTCAAAGTCAATGCTAGTGTTTGCCCCAGACTTTGATGCTGGAGGATGCTGGAGGCATACCCCGGGCCACCCCGGGAAGCGGGACCGATGCCAAGTCTAGTTATTTGTTGGCACCTAGCATCCCTCCGGCCTGTTAGCAGGCAAATCATTATAATGGACATGGCGACTGGGATAAGCAGAACGAAATTGATATTGAAAAAAAGCTCTGGCTCCTGCTGGGGTCCAAAACGGGAACGGGAACAGTGCAATTCAGCTTCAGGTAATCGATGAGAAAAGAGCGGAACGATGAAAAAAATTGATGCAAAAGCACCGAACAGACTTAATGGCCGAGACTTTGATTCAGATATAATGATGGGAATGCATTATTCATTAGTTCGGGCCAGAGTCTGGGTCTTAGACTTTTTCAAGCACTTGGAGAGATCATCATTTTGTGCAGTTCGTTGGAAGCACGGTTTTGGAAATAGAATTGGGAAACTTATAGGAAATTTTAGATATTACACAGATATTAGATTTCGAAGCACATCTAATTCTAGAGTTCTTTGGGAACACTCTAATCGTTTAGTATTATATCCAGGGTTATAAATTAATTTTAACTCTTTTAATTTTAATGGGAATTCCTCAAAAAGCCACCAAACGGTATTCGTGCATTTTTAAAGAAATTTCCCAACGAAAAATCCGTAGCGAAATCAAAAACTTATTCCATAGAAATATTGAACTTGTACTAACCTGCAGCGCATGCCAAAAGGCTCAGCACACAGAATAAAATGATTTTGGCCATCTTTTACTTGGTATCGGGCGAGAGAGGCTTTGAGTTCGGAGTACAATCTGGCTGTAGCTGTCGACGATCTAACGAGCTGAATGCAAGAGCGGATGTGTTGGAGGACGCGCGATCGAGGAGGCTAACACTAGTACACGTCGCGTTCACTGCAAGTCTTCGTCTTCGACTGATCGCTGGGGTGATCCGGGCAATATCACGCAGCCGCGAATGTCCTCCAAGAAAGCGAAGAAGCGAACGAAGAAGAGGCTCTCTGCTTCCAGAACTCCAGCAATACCAATACCAATTCCAGTTCCAGTTTCCTCTTCCAGAGCGCGCCCGAAACGATGGTGAGACGAGGGAGACGAGACAAACACACACGTACACGTACAATCAGGCACACCGATAGAGAGGCAGAGCAGAGGCAGAGAGTAATCCTTGGACAGACTTAGGGAACTTCTGCTGAGGACTCGATGTTCGATATTTATTTGATTTGAAGCTTGTTGCTCTGATCTGGCCAAGTACGCGATTGCAAATGTCGTGAAGAGCTCGGGTTAGTTAGCTTAAAAAGGAAATTTGTGGCCGGGCTACGGGCATGAATGAACCCAGCGCCAAAGAATTCCAAAAGAAAACAGTGGAAAGAATGGAAGAAAGAGGGGGAAAAGAGCATAGCCGAAAACAATCGAAACAGAGTAATGTTTGCTCATTTCATGGATGTGATTGGAAAGGTGTCCCACTGTGTGCGTGAGCTCTTCCTGTTGCTTGGAAGGCAGAGTCAGAGGCAGTGCCAGTGTGTGTGCTAGACAAAGAACGCAATAAAGCAAAGGTAGGGTAAGGTACAGACAAGCGGGTTAAGACCGAAATGCCCGCTCATACACACACACACACACTTGCACAGGCATACACACATTCTGCTGCAGCACGTCGCCGTCATCATTTCATTCCAATGGGAGTCGGGAGTCGTCGGAGTCAGAGTCGGATTCGGATTCGGAGCCAAAGTCAGAACCGAAGACTGCGTCGACGCCGCAGTCCATTGTTAGTTTTATTCTTTCTCCCACAACGACGCTTTGGTTTTTGGCTCTTTCTGCTGGTCGCACTGCTCTCTGGCCCCTTGGCGGCTCTTACCTGTATAGAGTAGGGTTCGCTGCTGCTGCTATTGCTGCTGCTGCTGCTGCACGTTTGTCCCCTCTTGCCCTTGCTCTGCGCCTGCGCCCTTCCCGGCCCAACGCAATGTGGTTCCATTTCCATTAATTTGGTACGTATCGCCAGCAAGCCGTCGCCTTCGTACTCGTCGCTCGTTGTGGTAACAGTTTTGGAATACCCTTCCAAAGGTTATAATAATTTCGATCAGATGTTATTGTTGCAGCAACGTATCATGTTTGACCCAATTATGTATAAAGATTCTGGATCGCCGAATCAATTTGGTCTGGCCTGGAAATAACTGGATGAAGCGCTGAGCTGCTGAACGATCCATATGCTAGGGTATCAAAAGCTTCGCCCCCCAGAGCTAGTGTTCGTTTCCTGCTGTTGTTCTTGTGTTTTTTATGGTATAGTTTTTATTTCTGTGATCTTGGCTGGAAGGGAAGCGTGAAATGTAATAATGATCTTCTCCTTTGCGTTTTGACAATTTTTCTGCGGGTACCAGCCGCACAGCACGAACTTACACACTCTCTCTCTCTCTCTCTCCACACAGCTCCTCTTCGTTCTACCAAAAAATTATGATAAATGTCCGCATGCATAATTATAAGTTCTCTTCTAAGTCTCATTCTCGCTGTTTGGGATGGTATCACAAACTTTCTAATTAACCCAAGCAATTAGAGAAGGATAAACATTTGGTTTAATGATTATTAATATGGGTAGGTTTAATTAATAGTCTTGAGAAAAATTTCTAACAAATTAGAAAAGCTACGCAGCACATTTAAAGAGAGGAGGAGGAGACTTTGATTGCTTTTGTGCCATCGAACAGAAGCGAGTTATCGCTTGGGAGTATCGATAATATATCGAAGTTATTTCCACTCAAACTGCTATTCGACTTAATCAATGGTTAATCCCTTTCGACACAGGAATCGATGGGTGTAGGGTATAATTATATACGAGTACGAGTAAATATAATAATGGCCAGGTGATTAAGAGTCATGGGAAATGAATTGCCCGCAATTTCCCAGTTCGCGACGATCCGATGCCAGTGCCAGGGCCAGGGCCAGCCAGTGCTCGATTGGGTGGTGCCGGACCTAGACCTAGGGCTTGGAGGCGACTCGGCTCTGTGCGTGCTTATGGCAATCAAAAATTCTATCGTAAGTACAACGCACTGAGATTTCGGGCGCTGCTCTTCGGTCGCCCTTCGCGGATCGGATCGTGCGATGTGTTCCTGGGTGAAACATCTGCCGCCGGGCCGACGCCGACGCCGACTTCGTCTTCGACTTCCACTTCCACTTTGAGTTCGACTTCGACGCCTGTCGACAACGCATAGAGGCGGCTTAATGTGACCGTCGCGGATGCTAGTTTGACTCCTTGCAATCTGGATTTAGTGCTGCTGTGGTTATGGCGATGGCGGTGGCGGTGGAGGTGGCGGGGGTACGGCTGGAGGATAGGAGTTTCTTTGGATGGCCTTCGCCTTTAACAGCATTCATCCATCTATACTTGTTGCTGCGGCTGCAGCATCGACCGCGGCTGCGGCTGTGGCTGTTGCTGTTTCTTTGCCGCCGCTGGTAGATCTTCTGATCTTCACCATTTGTGTGTGCCTGGCGTCGTTGTTGTTGTCCGTCTCCTCCGTCTACTCCGCTTCTTGTCCTCGTCTTTCGTCTTGGTGTTGGTCTGCACTGCTGTCGCCTCTGCCTCTCTTCATCTCTCTTTCTTTACCCCTTGGTTTATTTCATTGCTAGTTTTCGCTTTGCTTTGCTTTGCTTTGCTCTTCTTGTTCTTCCTCTGTTTTTGGTCTAAAAATAAACCAGGCCCAAGAATTGAGGAATTTAATTCGCCTTTTGGTAGAAATCCTCGGGTTTGGCTGCTTGCCAACGGACTTTGGCAACAGACGCAAGAACTGTGTTGCCAGTTGCCTTCTGACTTCTGTCTGCTGCTCTGTTCTGCTCTGCTCTGCTATGCTCCTCTTTTCCCTCCTGCTCCTACTCCTGCGTATCCTCATACTCATCCATTTTAGCGTCAAGTTTAGCAATGATGATGATGATAATGATGATGATGATGATGATGATGATGACGACATGGACATGGCATCTATCCCAGAAAAAGCAGAAGAAGGAAGATAAGCAGCAGACAAAGACGAAGACGATGACGATGACGATGACGAAGATGGAGATGGCGAGCAGCGAAAACCGAGAACCGAAAGCCGAGAACTAGCGACTAATACACACATTTTCCGCCTGAGATCAAAGGATTAATATGAATTGGGTATCTGGCATGAGAAATGACATCCAGATACCCATCTGAGCCAGACATCACAAATTTCCACTTGCCTGGGTTCTAATTAGAAGAGCTCTCAGAAGGCTCTACAGAGAGCCCCCAATATCAATGCCAGTCCGCACCCAATCCTATTCCTATGCCAGGCATACCTACTTGTCCTTGGTGGGCCGAAGACGAAGGTCATCAGCATTTGCATCGGGGGTTACACATATCAAACTGTCGTGAGGGCCAAGCCCACAAAATCGCTGGAACATGATCTGCAAACCGATCAGGACCTAGACCATCTCCTCCGATCCCTTCTGTTCTGTTCTGTCCTGCTCTGTTCCGTTCGGAACATCTTCGTTCATGAATAAATTCATGCCAGTCCAAGCCGCATGTACATACATTTATAATAAACTTATTAAAATATGCACAAATGAATGCAACGTTTTCAATAAATGTGTTTTTCTGCTTTTAGCAGGAATAGAAGGGGTGTATAAGTCCGCAGGGTAGGCTTGTAACCAAGATGGGAACACTTTTCAAGGGAACTTTGGAGCACAACTGGAGAGATATTCTCCTCACTATGAGTACTAGGAGATCCCTTACTATAATCCATAAATGATGCTTCAACTAATATTTATTAAGATCAGATCATATTTGCATCAAACATTACACATCAATAGGTTGGCCATGTGTTAGTTATAGAATTTGCACAGATTTATCTCTTTTCAACACTCTACCCAACCAAATTATAAACTATTAGGAACATGGACTACTCTCTACAGCTGTCTTTGTACTAGGCCTCCAATCTTCGAGTGTGTATGCGTATTCCCAACCATCCCACTATGAAGGTATTTCAAGGAATTGGCTGTCCAAAGCTGGCTTTGTTCCCCTTTCTTGTTTTTCCTATATTGCCTTGACCATAACCATATCAACGGTAAATAATTTCGATCGCAGAGCAATGCAACTGAACAAAACAAAAACAAAAAAGAAACGAGAAACGAAACCAAATGAGCATTTGGCCATTGGATGAGGATGAGGCTAAGACTGAGGCTGAGGCTGAGGCTGAGGATGGCTAACTGCCAATCAAAGACGAGGGGACGAGAAGAGAGAGCGAAAGAATTGGGGACGCCGATGGTGGGGGCGGGGGGGAATTTGTGGTAGATGTCTATGCAAGTTCGAGTATCTTCTGGTTGAGCTGAGCTCTTCCTTTGGCTGCTTCACGTCATTTCAGATTCCATGTCAAAAGGTGAAGCCAATTCAACGTTTCTGGCGAACTGGGCAAAAAAATCACGACTAGCAGAACAAAACAACAGCAATGCCACTAACCGCATCAACACGAAAATCACTTTGAATGGGGGGTTGGGTTGCCAGGGGAAGGGGTAGACACCGAGTGCGGAAGGAGTGGATTCGGTTGATTTCAACTAATTTGTGAGTCGCGCAACTCATTGACCCATGCCTGATCTGCTTCCACATAACGTTTCTCATGTCTCAATTCGATATAGAACAAATGACAGATACTGATAATACCTACGGGTACACTGAAGGAAAAATTATGATGTACCCTTGCAATAGAATAAATGAACCGTGTTCAAAGTTATATGCAATACATATGAAAAACAATCCATTAAAAACGGCGAGAAAGCCCTGTGGCTTTGGCTATATTTAATCCAGCTAATACTATATCTTGCACACAATTATGGGTAGTATGCTCCACTGTTAGAATTTGACACGAGGCTGTTATTGATCTCCTGCCGAGCTTACATTTCTCAGTGTACTTCACACAAATGGCCAATAAACTTTGAGCCGGCGATCTTCCCATCGCTAATATGGCCATTAGACTTAAACGTTTAGGGGTTTCGGGTAGGAAAAGGAAAGCGGTGCGGTGCGGTGCGGTGCGGTGCGGCAGAGCTAGAGCTAGAGCTAGAGCTGGAGCCAAGCAGGAAGCCAAGAAGCATTCTTAATGAAGGGAATCAAAATAGAAATTGAAGAAAGACGGAAGTTGGCGTTTTATGGGCAGACAACAGAGACAAGATTATAGCCAACTCGGAGTCGGATCCGGATTCGGAGCTGGCAGGGGGAGTCGAGGAGTTCATTTGCGAAATTGAAATGCCACTGCCATGGCCAACATCATGCGGGATCGCGGCTGGTGTGAGTGTGGGTGGGTTCAAGAACCCCTCTGAGCCATGACTAACCGAATGACTGATAGCTGAATGGCATGGCCATGGCCCAGCTCCAAGAGTCCAAGTGCCGTGCAGAAATGCCCGGCTCTGCACTTGACCGACGTCCGAACGGCAGGCCCTAGTCGAGGCTACATAATTACATACTCGTACCATACCAATCTCCATGAGAGGGAGCTTCAGCTCCAGCTCCAGCTCCAGCTCCTCCTCAGTACCACCTAGTTTTGTAGCCAAACGTCGACAGCAGATTGTGTTTATGTCGCCTACGACCAAGTCGGATTCAGACAGAGCTGCAGATCGAGGAGGAGTCATGAATGTGGATGTGGATGTGGATGCGGATGTGGGATACGGATGCGGGTGCGGGTGTGTTTGTATGTGTGTGCGCGCGAGTATGTGCTTCTCACGACAGCAGCTTGGACTGGGACTGGGACTGGGACTAGGGCTGGGGATGGGGATGGAGCTTGAACACGGAATGACGCCGCCAGTAGCCGCATTGAGGCCAAAGCCAAAGCCAGGGGCAGAGGCGTTTTCTATGGCAAGGGGGACGCAACACGAGCTTGATGACTATTACTATGTGGGCAGAGGTCGGCGGGGTCCGTTCTGTTCGGGGCTGAGCGTGAACTTCTCATGAAAAGCCTAACCATGGGGAATTTAATAGTGCTTAGCACTAGCAGAAGACAGCCCAGAACGAACATAGAGCAGAGACTCCAACTCCGACTCCAACTCAGACAGAGACAGAGACAGCGACAGCGACAGAGCGACAGCAACAGAGTCAGAGGCAAAGAAGTAGATACAGATAAGTAGCATTCATTTGGTAGTCAATTACAGGGAGCGACAGATGGAATGGAGAGTCCAAGTCATGCTGGTAGCACCTGGAAATATGAACTTGAAGACCAGTGTCAGATCAGTCACAAGAAGTTGAGCGCTGATCTGGAAAATATGCGCATGTTAGAGTTCAGTTCTCCCTCGACCATATGGGAGAGGTCAATGCTCAGGACCGGACTGCTGATCGTTGTAAGAGATTACGTAAGTAATAGGCAAAAACAGAAGGCCAATGTGAATGCTAATGATAATGATGTCAATGAGATCGTTTTGCACCTTGTATCTAAGCAGCAGAAGAACAGCCGTAGATGCAAAATGATCTGATATTGTGTTTTAGGGCAATCTTTTACGTAATCATTGAAGTGTGAAGTGAATAGGGGAAAACAAAATGAGTAAAAGCCTTGCCAGAATCCTGCTGGAGCAGGACGCTTTCCTCTCCAGGCCGATGATGCGCTCCTCACGCTCTGGATAGACGATCTTGTGCTCCTGGAGGTACCTGATCAGCGCCTCGCGATCGTTCATTAACAGCTTGGAGAACTCTGGCTGGTCGGGATCCACAAAGCTGTGTCCATCGCCGCCGGCCAGGAGAAAGTAGGGCACAATCACACCATAGTACTTATCCCTGTCGACGATCTCGTAGAAGGGTATTTGACAGTTGGTGCACCGGGCGCGGATCGACGAGATACGCTGGCCCTTGGTGCGGTTGTAGTTGAACTTGAGGCGCAATCCGGACACCTGTAGATAGCCCCCAGTCGACTCCGTGTCTCGCTGATCAGCAGAGTGCTCCAAGGCCTTCATTAGGTGATCGCCACTGATTCTGGTGTAGTACAGGTCGCTGTCGAAGGGCAACACGGCCATCACGTCCGCCTCCGTGATGGCCCCCGACTGGGCCGGACCGATCGAGGCCCGTATCCCTATCGGGGATGACTGTATAAGGGAGCTTTCAAATGAATGCCCTATCGAGCCCCTACCTCCGGAATTCATCAACCCAATGGCCGCATCCGTCCAGTGTTTCCTTTCACCCGTCTGCTCCAGCACTCGGGCATAGACCAAGCTGTCGGCGATAATGTTCCCAAAGTTACACTCCCCCAATCTGCAGCTGGTCCGATCCCCGTTTAGGTGCACCATGGTAGTGCCTACCACGTGTTGTTCCATGTCGTCGATTACCTTGCGCTTTCTGTCCAACAGTTCCTGGACATCCCGGCGGGGTTCGACCGAGTTGTCCAGAAGAATGGGATTGCCCTTAAAGCTCAACAGGTTGCCGACATTGTCGAACTGCATAGGGAATGGAATGAAACCCTTTAGGACTATCTAAAGGTCCTGAAGGTAACAATTACCTCCAGATCGATGAAGCCCAGATATTTGGTGAAGGCATATGCCTGCAGGACGAGCACCTTGATCCCATCCGGCTTAAAAACGATGGTGGGATAGCGATCCTCGGGCAGTTCCTTGTCTGGGGGCTTACCCGTGTAGAGGAACGTGTGCGATTGGCCGCCCACGACAATGTCCACATCTGGACAGTCCCTGGCTATCTCCTTGTCCTTTTCGATTCCGGCGTGTCCCAGAGCAATGATGATGGTAGCCCCTTGATCCAAAAGCTTCTTTGTCTCCGCGCTGCAATGAGATTGAAAGAGTTAGCCCAAAGATAAATGCAATCGACTGCCAACTTGATCCTCAACTTAATGGCGGGTATCTCTTTGGTGAACACCACATCGCTTGGCTGGACACGATCTTTAGTATCAGGCCGTATATAGCCCACAATTCCGATCCTTGTGTGCTCCTTGGTGATGATCGTGGATTTAACCAGCTGCTTCAAGGCCTGCAGCTTGGGCACCTTCCGCAGATCCAGGTTGCAGCCCAATACAGGAAACTTGACCAGCTCCAGAAACGAGACGAGTCCATCGACGCCATCATCGAACTCGTGGTTACCCAGCGCCTGTGGGAGTCCGCCTCGGCAGTAGTAGTAGTAGCTAGGATATCGCGTATTCCCACCCACCTACCATGGCGTCGGGGGCCAGCATATTCATCAGCTGAGCCACCATTTTCCCCTTGTAGATCGTGTACCAGGGAGTGCCCTGGAACGTGTCACCGCCATTCAAATAGATCACCGTGCCCGCCTTCCTGGCCTCTGAGACGCTAAGAATGAAATGAAGATTCTAATCAGTCTAATCTTCCACTCGCTGGACACTCACGCAGTGGCCACGCGACCAAATCCCCCAAAGCAGCGTCCCTGCTTATCGTCGCCCGCCTGGCACTTTCCACCGCTCTCCGACTGCGGATCGAACCAGGAGTGCATGTCGTTCGTGTGGAGCAGCGTGAACTTGATTCCGCAGCCGTGCCTCAGCAAAATCAGAAGCATGCCCACGATCAACTGCAGGTCGGCATTCAACATTCCACAGTTGACGTTTCATCGATTGAAGGGAAAACTATAGACGACTCTGTTCAGCAGTATGTACATATTTAGTACTAACTTCTAACTAACTTCGTTCTTAGGAACAACAAATCGAGTTGTAACTGGAGTACAATAATTATGCAACTTATGCAATATATTCCTGCACTCAGTTTACATGACATGTCACTTTAACTTTCTACATGATTTCTACATTTTAGAGTGTTGCATTCTTTTGGGCTGGCATGGTTTTTACATGATTAATACTTGTTAATGTGGTGCATACTTTTGGGGTGACAGGCTTTTCGTTATACAGGCAGGCACCGTTTTTTATTTACTTTTGCGGATTACGTTTTCAGCTAAAACGTTTTGTTTTCGATTTAAGGTTCTCCAGTTTTCACATATTTTTGCTGTTTGCACCAAAACGAAAATTGTTGTTGCCCTAGCCAATGTTTTCCGAGCCAAATTTGAGGTTGGGTTAAAATAAAATTATTTATAAAGAAAGCTAAAGTTAAATTGCCCTGAAATAGCTGTCAAGTTTATGTTAATGCATCAATAAGCCATCTATTTTTGTCCTTTTGCAATTAAGATTCGTTTCGTTGTATAAAATGCCGTTTACTTTTCATTTCGTCAACGAAAATGTTTTCGTTTTGAAAACAAATAAATCTTGCGGAATGTGAAAAATGTAGTCCCAATTGATGTGTATTCCCAAAGTAAATTGGAAAACTATTGTTAATGTAAGCTTTACAATTTTATCATGTGCGCTATGGAAATTTTTGGTTCAGTAGTTTATCAAATAATTTATTAGTGTATTAGCCGCTTTAGTGCACATATGTATAATGGCGAATTTCAGTTATTGACTGAAAATCGTTCGAAATGCTAATAGTTTTCGCTGGACCGTCAAAACCTCAACATGCGTGCTAAGCATAACCTGTTTAAGCTCATTTGGATGCTGTTTTTTATCAGCGAGGTATGTATCAGCTACACAACTCCACTTAATATATCAAACCGATCATATAATTGCTTAAAATATTTTGTCTAAGATCACATCAAAATTTGAATTTACCAACTTGAAATGCAATTGTGTGGATAAACTATACTGCACAATAGATTATTGCTATCTGAAGTCGGTCAATCGGAGCTACAAATATCTGTCCGGAAAACTTCACTTGCTACAACCTCCTATTACCAACGTCAAGGTGCGAATACACTATTATTTCTGTTATTATTAAATTATATTTTCTATTGGAACTATTAAGGTTAATGCTGCACTATACCAACGGTTAAATGGGTACAAACCATTTCTCTACAATATTACCCTCGATGCCTGTAAACTATTGAATAATCGAAAGTCTAATCCAGTCGCTAATTACTTGTTCGGCATATTTGAGAAGAGCTCCAATTTGAACCATTCATGTCCCTACCATGTAAGTTATTGATCCTTCCAGCTTGATCTGATTCTATATTTATAATCACCATTCGCCTGCAGCACGATCTTATTGTGGATCAGCTGGCCACCAACGTCATAGATCATCATGTATCAGCGGTTTTGCCCTTTCCGGAAGGCGACTACCTTTTGGAATCACATTGGTTCATTGACAACATCGAACGAGCTGTCTTCAAGGTCTATGGAACTCTTTCATAAATTGTGAAATCCTAAATACAGTCATTGTTAATTTCCTTATGCTTATCTGATTGGTCAGAAACGTTTAAAAAACACTCACACAAAAGTTTAATAACGAAATACGAACAGAAGTTTAGCTCACGACACGCATCGCCAAGGATGAGAGCAGAAGCAGGGACACAGAGGCAAAGAGGCCACCTGCAGCGCCCTTAAATATAATGCGTCCTTCCACCTCCGGATAGATGTAGTCCCGCTCCCGCAGATACTGTCTCACGGCCTCATTGTCCTTCCGCTGCAGACGCTGGTGCTGTGGGTTGTTGGCCTCCTTCCAGACATGACCATCGCCGCCGTTGAACAGAAACTCCTGCACAATCACATTGTAGAAGGCCGCGTCGTCGAGGTCGCTGTAGGTGGGAATGCGGCAGGCGGCACATCGAACCTGCACCGAGACGACGCGCTGGCCCTCGGGTTTCCTGGGGTTGTAGACCACGTGGATACCGGAGACCTGCAGAAAGGGGCCGTCCGAGTCCTTGCCACGGGCAGCCGCCCCGTGCTCAAGAGCATTGCGTAGCGTCTTGCCAGATACTCGGGTCATGAACAGGTCATTGCCCCAGGGCAGAACAGCTAGGATGTCGCTGTCGGTGATCGAGCCGTCGGACTTCTTCTCGATCGAGCTGCGTATGCCTGCAAGTTGAAAGAACTCAAGGATAACAAATGGGTGTAATGGAGCATTGGAGCATCCTACGAACCGCCTCCCACAATGACTGCGATTGCCGCATCGGTCCAGTAGTCGCCGCCCTGCTCCTCCCGCACGCGACTGAAGACCATCGCATCGGCGATCATGTTTCCCAGGTTGCACTCCCTGTCGCGGCACACCTCCTTGCGTCCCTCCAGGTAGACCTTCGTGTGGCCCACCACCGACTTCTCCAGATGTATCACGCTGGGTCGGTAAACCTCCAAAAGGTCCAACAGATCCTGTTCCTGGGCCACGGAGGCATTCAGCAGGATCGGTGAACCATCAAACTCAAACAGATTTCCCTCAGCATCGAACTGGGAATATATAGATTTAGATATCGGCTACAGACTGGCATAGTTGTGGCACCTACCTGCACATGGATCTTGCCCAGATATTTTGTGTAGGCATAGGCCTGCACCACAGGCACCTCCTTGCCACTCTTCTGCTTGATCACTGTGGGATAGGGACCTTCGATGTGTTCTATATCGGGCTGGGTGCCGTTGTAGAGGAAAGTGTTGGTGTGGCCACCAATAACGATATCCACCTCCGGGCAGTTCTTGGCTATCTCCTTATCCTTCAGATAGCCAGAATGGCCAAGGGCAATGATTATCTTGATGCCCTGCGCTTTCAGCTTCTTCGCCTCAGCACTGTCAAAAGAGGGATGCGATTAGGGATCACAAGTATCCCAGATTAAGCCAAGAACCAAACTCACTTGATGGAAACCACTTCCTCGTAGAACTCCACCTCACTCTGGAGGGTAAGCTGTTTAGTATCTGGCGTCAAATAGCCAATCACACCTATCTTGGTGCCCTGGGTCTCCAGGATCGTAGAGGGAACCAAATGTTTGGTGGCAGCCAACTCGGGCACTTTCCTCATATCCAGATTGCAGGCCACCACCGGGAAGTCGACCTCGTTGAGGAAGGGTATTAGGCCCTCTACTTTCTCGTCGAACTCGTGGTTACCCAAGGACTGGAAAAGAACATAGGGAATACATATTGAGATTAAGAATTCAGCAGGTCTTGAGCTCTGGACCTACAATAGCATCTGGTTGGAGTTTGTTGAGGAAGCTGCTGGCGATCTTGTCCTTGAAGATGGTGAACCAAGCGGTGCCCGTGTAAGTGTCGCCAGCATTGAGGTAGAACACGGGCATTCCTCCATCCGCCGCCTCCTTGCGGTACTTGCGAACCCTGGTGGAAGCGCATTTCATTAGCTGATTGATCCAGAGATTGGATAGAGATACGTTTGTGGATTCCCCCTACTCACTCATAGGCCACTCGTGCGAATCCTCCATAGCACTTGTCCGTATTGGCATCCTCCTGGGAGCATGTGCCGCTGTTCACGTTCGTCTGCTCGAACCGGGCGTGCATGTCATTGTTGTGCAGGATAATGAACTCTGTGGCCACATTTGCCTTGCGCTCAATGGGATTTCCTTCAGAACGGTGGGCTAAAAGAATTACTAGAATGCCGTAAGCCCAGTGTCGGAGCATCTTTGAGCTGCACGGAAATGATAGTTGATATTTTCATTATTGTAACGCTTAAACAAACTTTTGATAATTGTCGGTCAAATCTTTATAGGTCTAACCATCTTTGTTTGATCAACAATTTCAGGTTTATTTCAACTAAGTTATGACCACAAAAAGCTCTTGATAGCTATTATCTTTTCTTATATTTGGTGGTCATCTGGGAGAGCGTTCACTGTCCGTACGATGTTTTTACAGCACTAGCAATTAATTAGGTGACAAATGACACTCCATGTTACTCTTCTAGTTGCTCCCAGAACAGACTCTTTGCGACTGGCTAATTATAGTTATATTTAGTGGTTTTTCGCAGCCACTCGAGTGATATCTGCACCCGTATATAAGGTCTCTCTGCCCCTGTACCATATCATATCGAAACGGAAACCGAAATTCAAACCCAAACCCAAGCAAGTTAGCAAAAGTGCGAAAAAAATAAATACATATATACTGAATTCAAATGATGAGTCGCCCCGCAATGCCACTTTGAACGTAATTAATTTGTTTGTTCAGCAAAAAATCATTTGGAGCGTGAGCCAATGACTTTTTTGGGGGGGACAGTGGCCGGCAAAATATTGCGGTCAGGCAATTAAAAAACTATCTGAGATCTCATCTCCTTGATCAATCCCCAGCTCTCCCCACATGCTCTCAGGGAGATAAACAAAAGAGGGCAATAAATTGGGTAACGGAAAACAAACCATATTTCAATATCTATTCAGGCGGGTATTCGCAATGTAAATAAATACCACAAAACGCATAAATAACCTGGGAATTTTGCACAAAACAAAACCTTCAAATGTACGTGTTTTTATACAGAAATTAATAAATTGCACATATGTGCCTATATTTCGTTTTGAAATTCTGAAAGATATATTCTGAAAGCTGTGTGCACAGCTTGAGCCGGAGCTTGGGTTGGGGAATTTCAAAATAATCCGATTTGTGTCAACTTTTGGGTGCAGGCGACAAAAGCATTTCACTCCCCACTTATGTATATATATGTAGATCACTTAATGCCATCACTTAATATAATCTCACTTGCGGTTTCCAGACTATCCCGCATACATATAGACTTCTGATAGACACAGATACAGCTACAGATACAGGCGGCATCAATCAAAGCTAAAAACTTTCCAGACTGTAGCTTAGCAGGGGATTTTTCTACCCATTATATGTATTAGATAATGTAATAGGAAACAATAAGGTGTTTAGGGATCAACAAGCGAAACGATATATCACAACACTAAGCACACATGGACCTCAATGAATATCCAAAAAATATTTAGGGGCTTGTATTCGGCATAGCCCACAGCTATCTAGCTAGAACGAAAGTTTATGGCAGTTTTGGAATTTACACCTGAGGAATTCCATTTGGTTAGTGCACACAAAATATGTACATAAATCTGATCAGCTGGCGACATATCGACTATAGAAATCACTTTTGTTTCACGCGAATGGCACCCGCCCCAAATGGGCAATTACTTCTACCAAATTCAGGTAAGCAGTTAAGTCAGGAATGGGTAATGATAACTGATTGCTGATCATCCCATTTAATTTACAATAATTTCTGGCTTGAACGCGATTAAAATAAATACAACCTTTGCAAGCAGTGTCTATGATCGCACTGAGCGTCGAGCACGGTCTGCCGATGCCGGGCGGGTTCAAAATGTGCCGGTCCGATTTGTTATGACTTTTATCGGAATTTGCTTGTTCATGCCTGTAACGAAGATCGCCTCGGCACTAAATGGAGAGCATGCGAAAGAACTTTCTCTCTTTCTCTCTCTCTCTCTTAAGGGAAGCTGTCGTCGTGTCTTATCACTCGCGAAGTTATGCAATGAGAGCGCAGTGTAGCATTTCTCATTCTCATTCACAGCTGCCATCTCTGTCACTCAAATGCTCGCCCATGGAAAGTAAGAGTCCAGTGACCACGACACAAACTTAATTATAAATCCGAAAGCTTGGCCAGCTTCGGGTGCCGAAGCTTTTGACACCCTTTCGAATCGATCATTGCCGTAGCAACTTGTTGTGTGGTTGGTTTATCTTTAGATAAGAGCGTTCCCTGATCAAGAATATCTGCTAAAGTCGGAAATCCTGATCAAAATTATACTACTCTTTGGAAGAGTATAATGTCTTGCTCTTTCAAAAAGCAGGCTGTCACAGCATGGAAGCTGTCGTATCTTATCGGTCGCGAAACAAAGTGTAGTTGTTATATCAAAGCATACAAATATTCCCATTGAAAGCTGTCACGCAAATAGAACAAAACTCTAGCGGATAGGCGGTATTTATTCCCAATGGAAATCAAAAAAGTATTCCTCATTTAAGTAACGATATTGCACAAAATGTATTTGCAAATATGCCTAGATAGTAGTATGTCTTGGTTGAACCTATAAGACCGCAATTGGAAGAACGAAAGATTATACAATATACATATACTGACTAAAAATTGAGCTAGTGGCAAAAGTTTGCATAATTTCATACAATACAATACATGTGCTTTGCTATGGAGGGAGGATACGAATAGAAGGATTTGTTTAGTTTATGAATCTGGTGGCCAGGGACGAGATCAGGATGAGGGCGATGGACGCCACAATGTTGGCCCCCGAACCTTTGTCGTCCTTCTCGTGGATGACTATACGGTCCTGGATCTCGGGATAGACGTAGTGCCGTTGAGTGAGGTAAACGATAACGGAGACTATATCGTTGCGCTGCATGCGAATGCTGAGGGGGTCGCTCTGCTCGGTGAAGGTGTAACCGTCGCCGCCCTCGAGCAGGAACTGGGGCACGATCACGAAGTAGTTGGCACTCTCGTTGACCCTGCTGTACGACGGCACGATGCAGTCGCCGCAGAGCGCCTGCGCGGAGACCAAGCGCTGACCCTCGGCGTTGTTGTAGTTGTACTCCACCTGCAGGCCCGACATCTGCAGGAACCCGCCATTGGAATCCAGCAACCTCACCCCAGCCGAGTGCTCCAGAGCCGCCAGCAAGGTCTTGCCCGTCACCCTCGTGACGAACAAATCGTTCTCGAAGGGTAGGACGGCAAGGAGATCGCTACCCGTGATATTTCCGTCCGCATCCTTCTCAATAGCAGCTCGAATACCTACAGAGAAATCAGAGTTAGATATAGTCGGACTGTTAATGGGTTTTGCACTTTTGAAGTGATTGACCAACCTCCTCCCTGCATCAGGGCAATGGGTGCATCTGTCCAGTATTCGCCACCCTCCTCCTCCAAGACGCGCGCATAAACCATGGCATCGGTGATCAGATTGCCCAAGTTACACTCCCTCATCCGACAGACGTTGCCGCCCTCGAGATGCACCTTGGTGTAGCCCACAATAGAGTTCTCCATAGCGGTCACATTGGGTCGGTACACCTCCAGCAGGTCCAGCAGCTCCTGTTCCTGGGCCACGGAGGCATTCAGCAGGATCGGTTCCCCGTCGAACTCAAGCAGATTTCCCTCAGCGTCGAACTGGGAATATATGGATTCAGTTATCGGTTATCATTAGCTACAGAGTGGTTTAGTTGTGGCACCCACCTGCACATGGATCTTGCCCAGATATTTTGTGTATGCATAGGCCTGGACCACTGGCACCTTCTTGCCGTTCTCCTGCACCACTGTCGTAGGATAAGGGCCACGCACGGCCTCCTGATCAGAGTCCGTGGGATCGGCCACGGGCTGGCTGGAGTCAAGGAAGGTGTGCGAGTGTCCGCCAATGACAATATCCACATCCGGGCAGCTCCTTGCTATCTCCTGGTCCCTGAGGTAGCCCGAATGGCCCAAGGCAATGATGATCTTGATGCCGTCAGCTTTAAGCCTCGCTGCCTCAGCACTAAAGCGGAATGAAAGAGTCACTCCATCTTCTATTCGGATATGCATAAATGTTAAGGGATGAACTCACTTGATGGCCACTATTTCATCTACGTACTCCACGTTGTTCTTGGCGGCCAGAATTTTAGTGTCTGGCGTGAGGTAGCCAATCACGCCGATCCTGGTTCCATTTGCTTCGAGGATGGTGGAGTTGGCTAACGACTTGGTGGCAGCCAAGTCTGGCTCGTTGGTCAGGTTGAGGTTGCAGGCCAGCACGGGGAACTCCACGTCATTCAGGAACGGGATTAGACCCTCGACATTTTTATCGAACTCGTGGTTTCCCAGCGACTGCAAAGGAGGTGGGGATTTAGTCTTGTTCGGCAAACCGGCGGAGACCGCCAGCACTTACGATAGCATCAGGCTTGAGTTTGTTGAGGAAGGCGCTGGCAATCTCATCCTTGAAGATGGTGAACCAGGCAGTTCCCGTGTATGTGTCGCCGGCATTCAGGTAGAGGACGGCAGGTCCACCGTTCTCAGCCTCTTTGCGGTACTTGCGAACTCTTTTTTTGGGGTAAGAGGAGAAGAAGTTATTTGGTAGATTAGAAAATGTCCGAGGGCCAAATATTCAGCGTACGCACTCATAGGCCACTCGGGCGAATCCTCCGTAGCACTGGTCCGTATTGGCATCCTCCTGGGAGCATGTGCCGCTGTTCACGTTCGTCTGCTCGAACCGGGCGTGCATGTCATTGTTGTGCAGGATAATGATCTCCGTGGCCACATCGGCATTCTTTGGATCAATGGGGTTGGATCGGGCTGTCGGGGCCAGCACGGCCAGCAGCGAACAGGCGGCGATGAAGAAGGTCCGGGCAGATGGCATTTTCGCACTGGAATGGCAAAGGTTATCCGTGTGATTAGACAGATATAACAATCAAGTGCCGTAAATCAAATACCAAATGATAACATTTGAAGGGTTATATCAAGCCCTTCCGCTCAGCTAACCATCTAATTTGAGATGTTATCACTGGCAGTACTTATTGGCAAATATTTATCAATCACGAGCCCCGCCAAAACCGCACTTCGAATCATTTAATAGTATGGTTTATGGCGTGCCTTAAATCTAATCGGCAGCTTATCAAGCTCTGCGTGTGCAAATACACGCGGAACGCCATTCACCCATCCGCTCCCATTCGATCGAACTTTTTTGGCTACTGCCATGGAAAGCCACTCAATTAACTGGTTTCTTTCAAAGCTGTGAATGGTAATGGCGATGAATCGGAGCTGAAGTTGAGCTTGAAACGCTCTTTGGCTCTCTGTGCGGCTAATGGCGGGCTAATGATACTTCTGAAAGAAATCTGTTTCCGATAGCCGCTGCCTACTCAAACGAAACTCAAACCGAAACTGAGACGGAGACAGACACCAAGCGATTTGGCCGTGAATTTAGGTAGGGGCAGGCCGTTGAACGCTACTTACATGCACTCGTCACACGATCCACGGGCTAACTGACCCGAAATTGGCCCAAACAGCAGCACGGCACACAACCGTTATAACCGAGCGGAGTACTGAGAGCCGACAACCGACAACCAAAATTTACTGTTTCGCCGAGCGGGCGGAGTGGATAGATTGCGATAACGTTCGGCCCTGGCTCTGGCTCTGACTCCGCTCTGCTCTGCTCTGCTCCGCTCTGTGGCTCTGGGAGCGTCATTATTTATTTGTTATTAACCTTTTTTTTGCATTATTATATTCTGGTTTTTGTTTGTTCAGGGGGCGGTGTCAGAAGAGCGCTTATCACCCCCGCTTCTTCAGTGTCTAATCAGATGAATTGGTGGTTGTGGTGCAGATAATCGAGGGGACAGCCTATACAGCGTATATTGCGCTGTATATCTGTATCTATACTGCTGAGTCAATGCCAATCGCAAAGGGGCAAGTGCTTGTCGCCAAATACCCAAAGCAATTGCCAAAACAGATCTTGATCTTCCCACGTTGGCACAAATGATCGCAAGCTTTTACGGGAATCACACAGAACCTTACAGTAAAGTAATGCACATATAGTAGGATCCAGTAATAGAAATGGGTAATGGCAATGGAAATGCGAGATAGAGAAATTAATTAGCCCTGAAACCGAATATTGTGATCGCACACAATGTGCTTTTCAAGAATTTGTTTTTGAAATAAAATCCAATTCCATTGATAACAAAGCTGCTCCTTGTTCTGCTCTGATTTATGATGCATTTGGGCGGCATGGTAACCCAAAAATATTTGATAGATAAAGTTTGGAAAGATTTATGCGTCTGCTGGCAAAAATGTCTTTCAGTAGGAGGCCCAATGACGGGATTATAATTGTTTCGTTTTTTCGCCTGTGTGCTGATCATTCAACTGGACGCGAGTTTGTGCTCTCACACACTCACGCTCACTCGATCTTACCTCAATTATCTGCTGCCACTTGCCGCGCGATCTTTCAAACTGTTCAATCAGATATGTATGTATGGGCCCACGGCTCGAGTATATACTATACTCCCCACATCTGAGGCAGTCAGTCAACAGCTGGGCCAGTGGATGATGTATTATGTGGCTGGGCTGTGCTGAAGATGGCGGCAGCACTCGCACAGAGCTGGATGGGCCTAAATTACTTGGACGAATATATATGTAGGTAGGTACTCGCAGCACTTTGCTGGCCTTTTTGTCGTTTAAATATACCCCAGAAAGAAAAGAGAACTAAACAAAACCAATTGGGTTGGTTCGAAAATAAAACAAAAATGCTTAGTAAAGTTTAACACGTAATCGAGAGTGTCGGAAAAACAGAGCAGCACAAGAAAAACAACATGAAATATTACACAATATCAAGTGAGAGATGATAAAGAGATAAAAGAATATATGAGGATATTGTGGGTGACACAATACATGCCTGCATATGGCTATAAACATATTGATTATCGGGTAAATTATATATTACATAGTGAGTCATCGACTAATTCAATAAAACAATAGATATATGATAAACAATGTGATATGATTGGATAGATAATGAGATAGTACGGGTCCAACAATATGTAGCAATTAGTACTAAACTATTGATTGATAGTTCCTATAGGCTATTATTTCTATATATTCTCTAAAGATATGATAGACAAAAAATACATTCAAAATGCTTCAATTTATTCCTCTAACAATTCAATTCCAGTTTGATTAAAAACTTTGTCACAAATCAATATAATACTCAATCTATTTCCCTATGCATAGGGAGGAAATACAGGCTGAAAATAGGCAAGATTATGACAAGAAATAACGATTTGTTTGTTTGAAATATTTGCAGCAATTCGATTTATTGTCTTTGAATTTTTTATTCCGTTTATTTATTTACTAATTATACCCCCAATATAATACCTATATGTGTGTGTGGCTCATATAGCAACAATAAAGCAAAAGTTTCGTTGGTTGGCAGAAGTAAACAAGATTTGATTGATATTTAATTGCCATGGCAACTGAAAAACCTAGGTGCTGCTACCCCTAATTTCTCTCAGTGCAGACACATTGCACTTATCATTGCAATGGCAGGTCAAACTCACGAATCGTCGACATTCGGCGCAGTCCTCGGGGGCAACGAAAATCGAAGAGCAGAGCTGAATGTGAAGCGTGCCAGCTGCAAATGCCCGATCCGACCAGCCATAACCGAGCGAGGAATACCCTACTATAATAAAATAATAAATGAAGAAAGTATTCATGCGATAAATAAAATATGTATGTACCCTGGGATTCCCCTGGAGATGGAATCACTTTATTGCTGCGAAGAGCTTTTGTCGAAAGATCTCTGTAACCATCTTTGCCTCAAAAGAAGGAGACAGCCTGCAGTCTTTCTGGCCGAACCCAACCGAAGGGATCTGTTCGATTCGGGATGAACAGCCACGAGACAACAGCCAAACGGAAAGGGAAAGGGCAGGGCAAAGGGGAAGGGAAAGGAACAGGGAGGGGGACCGTGGCGCGGCAGCGTAGGGCAGGACATGGAATGGTGGTAGAAGTAGAGGAAGCGAGAGCCAGGCTGTTGCCACTGCGCTGCTGCGTCTGCTGTGGCGGCTGCAGCCAGAGAGCAGCAGCTTGCCAGGGGTTGTTGCAATATCCTGCTGCTGCTCCTGCTCCTGCTCCAGCCGCTGCTCCTGGCCTGTATCCTGTTGCCTTCCCGCTTCAGCTGCCGCAGCGGCAGCAGCAATTCAAACAGCTGCAACAATTTTTTTCTGCTGTTGTTGTTGGACTTTGCTTTTAATTTCTTTGGGTCGTCGTCACATCCCCTAATGCCACCGCGCCGCCCTGCCACTCCGCTATGCTATCTCTGGTTCCTGTGGCACTTGGGGTTGGAGTTGCCCCTTGCCAGTCGCCAGTTGCCAGTTGGTTGCCGGGGTGCATTCGGATCGGAGCAGTTGTCAGTCGTTGCGATCGCCAGCTAAACGAAGGTTGTGCCGCGGACAGTCGAATCCCTTCCCAACCCATCCCAGATCGAAGCCAGAGTATCTATCTAATCCTCCGCCAGCCATGTCGGGCAAGCTGATCATGAAGCGCAAGCGTGCGGATCAGCACAGCAGAAGAGAGCACGAGCAGCAGCCGGAGGAGCGCCCACAACAGCAACAACAGCAGCAGCAGCATCCACAACATCAGGAAGAGGTAGAAGAGCAAGGAGGACCGGAGAAGCGCCACCGACCCTTGACCCCACCTGCCGAGCAGCCAGCAGAGGGATACGAGGAAGATTCCCCCAACAGAATTTTGCTCGAGGCCCTGCAGAAGATCATGGAGCTGCAGTCGGAGCTGGATGCCTTCGAGCAGGACCTGGACGAGCGCGATGGCTACCAAGCAGCGGTGGCTGACGAGGAGGAGGATGACCAGGAAGGAGAGAGCCTTGACGATGACAACCTGGACGCCGAGGTGGCTGCCCAGTTCGCACCACCCACTCCTGGCCAGCGCAGCCAGGCCGAGGCTCTTGGTTTCGCCATGTGCGCCCGAGAGACTCTCCTCTTCCTACAGAGCGAGGGCATCCCCACCGAGTCGCCGCTGTACCAGACTCTCCTCGGAAAGCTAGTAGGCCAGAGCGATGGCCTACTGCACGCCTAACCGAGAGAGCCGGGCCTCCGCCCCTCATTCTAGTCACTTTGCTGCGATCTCACTGCAAGTAAAACGAGAGGGAACCTAGGGGATGATCACTCCCGAGCTGCGGGGTGCGTCACCCTGGGATCCGCGTAATCCTAAGCTGTTTACTCTAGTCAATTATTGTGAAGCAATATAAAAATGAGCGAAAAACAACAAATAAACCACTATATTTATATAAATTATGATAGAAAAAGATAAAGAAAGGCTTTTTTACTTATGGGGATGAATTTGAATCAAAGGTAAGCATTAGATTTCCTGGAAAATTTGCAGATTGGATAAGGGATTCTTTACAGCTACATCTACTGGGACCATGGAAACGAGTATCATAAATTTGTATGAATGGGTAAGGGTTACAGCTCCATACATTACAAATTCAGTAAGCAGGTATCTGCCACAGTAATATCCTTTTGATGACTAGTCACTCGTTAAAAACAGCTACTCTTTCGCGCTCTTTAGAATCTCCCAAATGATCATAAATAATGTAAACACAAATTCGAATTTATTAATTTTCCATACATTTTAAATATATTTATTGATTTATTTATTATTTGTGTTATTTAATTTTACATATAATAATTAATGAGAATAACTCAATCTCAATCGCAATATATTATTTCTTTGAATTCTCTTTGTAAGTATATATATCTATATAGTGTATATATATTTATTGTTGTTGTTAGGGCGGGGGAAGTTTTTTATTCGATTATTATTATTGAAATTGTTTACCTTTATTTTTTAGTGTTTTTTTGTATAATTTGTAACAACAATAATTATTTGTAATAAATGGTTGCATTTCCTTTGTTTATTTGCTATTTCATTTATTACTGATATTGTTTTAAAAACTAGATTTTAATTGTTTTCAACAATTTAACGTTTCACATGGTTGCAAGTAAATGTTTCTTAAGTTTTTGGACAAGATATTCTTTTAATTTTAATTTTATTCGATTTGATTTGTTAAGTCATTGCATTAGAATAAGTTGAATTGGTTCGCTCGGATCTCCAAAGATAAATTAAACAAAGTATTAAATAATAACAATTATGGGTGTGTCAATTGGTGACCCCGATGCGATTCATTTCTGACCTGACCTGACCACTTTCCTACATACATTTGGCACACGCTTGTTCTTTCTACTTAAACACTATACAGAATCCTCATTAATGGTTTCAAAACCAGAACAAAAAACTCGAGCTTCGTAACGGTTTGGATTCTTGTTATTCAGAGTTATATTGAATTTAAGGGACGGCGGGCAAGGGCTATCCGTTTCATTGTCTTCAAGTCAGAATGATCATAATGGATAGGTTCCTCGCCGCTTGCCCTGTCCCGTGTCGCGGGTTAAGTACATACATAGTTTAATATTGTTATAATATCGTATTAGTTAGCTGTCGGTTTAACTTTAATTTCGCATATGTGTGTAAATTAATCGAGTATTCATTATGGTTTCGTTACATTATGATTTACGTTTGGCTTTAAGTATTCTTTTTACTCTGTTATTGTTGTCGTATCTTGGGTTTTAATAAAGTAATCATTTGCAGCATTGTCCGTATATGGACCTGGTATTCACAATCTCTGAATAACTTGCCTATTCGCATATTTTACGTGTATTCATGTGTTCCGTTAGTTATTTGTATTCGTTTTAGTATTCGATATATTTAATTTATGTTGAAATGTCGTGTATTGCATAACTTCGTTTAGGTATTTTATCGTTTGTTTCTTGTTGTTGTTTGCTTGTGTTTTGCCTCACCGTAAGCCTAGGCGATCTCAGTTAATAATGTAAATATTATAATTTGTATGTGTATATATATATATTCTTTATCTTTATCTTGATCTTTATCCGTATCTTTATCTTTATCGTTAGTTTTTGTCAAATATATATGCATATATAAATAAAATTATGATTTCAAATGTGCCCTCTGTAATTATTTCATATATTCATGTATTGTATATATGTATATATTAATATTTATTTAGTTATTTAATCTCATAGATTTTGTGTCGACCCGACCCGACCCGACCCCACCCGACCGGACCCTCAGCCCCAGCCAGGTCTGTCCCTATACATAGCTTTGTCTTGCTTCGTCAGTTGAATTTGCTTTGTCTGTTATACTATCCCAGCTTTGAGCTGGGCCGCGAACCTAATTATTGATTCAACTGCCGTATCGATTGTAGCTCTAAGTAATCTTTCCATTATCTTGAAGATGTCTTGTAAATATAGATAAAAAATCGGACAATATATATGTATATATATATATGTATGTATGTATATGTGTGTGTGTGTGTGTGTGTATATCCATCTTTGACACAATTTTATCGTTTGTTGCCCACGCAAAAGTAAGTTTCAATCTGTAGATCCAGCCTCATCTTCATAGAACGTTAATCCTTGCACGCAAAAATATATATATATGTATAGTATATATAGATGTATGTATATGTTTTGTATGTTTCCATTTTGTAAATATTTCTCCCTCGTCATCCCTATATCATCTTATGCATTTAAGTGTACAAAGTATTTGTGATGTAGTTGTTGATGTTGATGTTGTTGTTGATGTAGTTGTTGTATTGTTGAAATCAGAAAAACTGCACTGGCAAGAACGGAAATGTACCAATATGTAGCGAAGAAGGATAAGCAGGTCTGTAAGAGAATGTTAATTGTATTTAGAGAGATGTTCTTGTTGTCGATCAATGCAAATAGATGATTGGATTTACCAATGATCATAGCTTTAGGCATATTCTAGCAGGATATATCATTACGAATTAAACATTGCAAATAATCTAAGAAAGCTAAAATCGCATCACATTGACGCATCTATTTGCATTGACTCGGTTTATTGTGTGCAAGGATGAAGGAGTTCGTTCTCTTTTGAATGGTTGCTTGGTGATGTTGTTCTGCTCTTTAAAGTTTCTTTTCAATACCTTACTAATAGCATATCTGGCACTGTAGCGCTTGTAGCGGTGTTTCTGTTGTTATTTTTGCTGTCTAATGTGTGAGTTTTGCTGCTGTTGCCAACGTTTGGCATTGCCCTCGTATAGGCATTGGCATTGGCATGGGTTGTGGTGGTATTGGCACTCTTTTGGCCAGGCATGGAATCCATTTGGTTGAGTGTACGAATATAGGCGGATATGGAGAACGAAACATCGTTGTTGCTATTGCTCTGGTGAAAGTTGTTGCTGGTATTATTATTGTTGTTATTGCTGCTGATGCTGATGCTGTTGCTGTTGCTGTTCGTGGTTTTGTTACAAATAGTGCTGTTTTTATTTGGGTTGTGGTTGTTCATGTTGTGGGCTGAAAGCTGCGGTGGGAATTTTGGTTGCGACTGATGAAGTTGCTGCTGATTTGGCTGAAAGCATAGATCTCTAGTCGACATCATGTCAAGTCTTAGAGTTTTTGCTCACCTTGGAGCTGCCACTGGCGTGGTAAAAGTAGTTGGGAGTGCTGTTTTTCGCATTTTGGCCCTCAGTTCCGTGGCTTGGCGTAAAGTTCTTGCTGTGGTTATGGCTGCTTGGGGTTGGGGCTTTCATCGTCAGATTGTGGTTTGCTGATGCTGGATTGGTGGCACTTGTTGCGCCGCTCACTCGACCTCCGCCGGCACTGCTATGGCCCAGTAAGTTTCACCTGTTAACATGGCTGCGATTGTGGTTGGAACTGAGGCCAGTGCTGCCAATTGCATTCGATTGTGAGCCACCGCCCCCAGAGCCATGGCCTCCACCTCCTCCCCCGCCACCACCACCCCCGCCTGCTATAAATGGAAGCCCCATTAAAGCGTTTCTCCTCAGTGGAAATTGCTAAGGCAGCTCACCTGTATAGCTTGGAGAATGCTGATAGTAGTCCCGCCGACCGTACTCCGGCTCATAATCTGTGTTATCGTAGTGACCACCACCACGCCCGCCGCCGCTATTGATGCTGCCCACGCCGCCCAGTATACTAGTGGGCGGCCCGTGGCCGTGTGAGCCATATGAGTAGCTGTCGTACGACTGATGTGGATCATAGCCAATGCCATCGTCATAGCCTCTTCTGTACGAAAAGCAACAGGTTAAATAACGATCCACTAAATCTGTGGTAGAAAGGCACTGTGACCCACCCATATGTCTCATCCATGGCCGTTCTGGCCTTTTCCAGTATGGACATCACCTTTTGCTTGGGGGCGAGCACATTTTTGCTGAACGACGACTGCTGTGAGCCCCTAAAATAGAATGCAAAACGATTAAAAAGTGAACATCTATTTTCTATGATATAATAATACCTGTAATTATGGTGCGGTGTGTTTTTGGGACCGCCAGGGTTGTTAGTGGGACCTCCGGAACCTCCGCTCATCAGATTGTTGCCACTGGGCATGTGGGGGGCCTTTTTGTAGCCGCTCTTGGCGTTGTCATTGTCATTGAGGCTGGTACTGTCCATTAGCTCCCGCAGCTGCTCCTGGCGTATGATGTCGTTGCTGTCGGGTATCAGATACTTCCTCAGCTCGGCCATGGCATAGGCGATCCGTGCATATGCCTCTGCTGGCGGGGCTATCGTTGATATCTCCACGTGCAGGTCACTGTTGAGGTGCGCATATTTGGGGTCCTTAGAGTTGCGCAGTTCCTCCTCCTTGACGCGATCTCGCATAGAATTACGGCCCAGCACTGTCATCTTGCAGAGCGTCTCCTCCTGCAGGCGGCGCAGCGAGTTGCCCTTGGGTCCCAGAAGTTTGCCAACAAAATTGAACTTTGGATGCTCTCTGATTGGCACTAGGACGCGCTGTGATATGCGAAGGGGCTTCTCCCGGTAGATGTCCGCGTACTTCTGCTCCCGCGACGGTATGCGCCCGGTTGTCTGTACTTTTTCAATCTCTGTGTGGGACGGACGCAATGCACAATGTTAGTTGGACAATAAATCTGGTTATGGGAGGTGGAGTTCAAGACCACTTACCGCCATCCAAAAGCTTCTCACCAATGGGAAACTTTCGGTCCATGCGATTCCTTTCGGCCATGCAGTCGCGTATGTACTCATTGGCCTTCTCGTTTATCTGAACACTTCCATTGCCATCGCCTCCATGATGGTCGTGGGCGGAACTGTCACCGTTGTGGGCACCGGGCCCACCGCCACCAGTACTTTTGCGCGGCTTGCCACTGTACTCGTTGTCGTCATCATTGTACGGGGAGAAGTCGCCATTACCGTCGTACTTTTCGGTCATGATGCCCGTGTTCGAAGCTTTGGTGAAATTTGGCTGCGAGCAAGCGAGCGGTGGAAAACAATGCAGGGAAGCTTGGCTATCTGAAACAATCAAAATCAATTAAGCGGGGACCACATGATGAGGCGGGCGAACAACCCTCGGGCAAAAAGCACACAGAAATCACTTTTTATGAACGCATTCATTTTGACTTGCAACCCACAAACACACAGAGCCACACGCACACACAAACACACACACACACAGTAACATATACTCTCATACACTTACACACCCAGAGGCAAGCTCTGGGGGCAAAAACAACCACCGTGCGAATTTCAACGCCAAATCAAATTGTTGCCCAAAGCCCACACAGCCAATTTGCTTTTGTAAACAGAACCGGTAAAAATTGTATCGTATTTTATTGTAAGTCTGTACATAATAAGTTGCTATCTCTTTTTCAGTGTTCAGCGCCTTGTTTGGTCTAGATATTGCACTGCCAATCTGCAGTCTCTCCCCTGCTGCACTTTCACTTTTCAGTGGGACGCAGTTTTTCACCTATTTTTTTTCTGTATTCGTATTCCTGCAATTTGCATCAAACAATTTAAGCTGCTTCGGCCAAGAGAATGGCAGCACGATTTTGGCTATAATTCGTTGCCGTACACACATTTACGATAGCCTTAATCAATGACGTTTATTACCACTGTTTATTAGCGTTCTAGTTAATTAATTAAATTTAAAATTTGTTGCGAAAAAACTGCAATTGAATTGGCGGCAGTGTGACCACGGATTTATCGTTAAAATATACCGTCCGACCCTCAGAAATATACCAAAATATACCGTCTCATTGTCAACATATACCGTAAATATACTGACGAATTGAAGTTCAATTATGTAAATTCTTCGTTTTTGATATTCCGTCGAATATTACTAGCTAAACAGATCTCTCAGCCGTGCCCACATAATTTTATCCCATTAATGAATCAATTTTCTCCTTGACAGGCTTATTTTAAACACTTGCTTTAATTGGATTTCTATATACCTTTAAAAATGAAATTTAATAGATTGATGAAATTGATCAAATATACCATTATATACCGATATACCGTAAATAATATTTTTGGTGGTCAGACGGCATATTTTTTCGCTGAATTCGCGGTCACATAGACAACATTTATTTTATAGACAACAAAAACCAATTCAACTAAAACTTAAGGGTGCCGGCTACTCCCAGGATATGAGTCACCTGCCAGTCAATCCTTTACACTGATTGCCCAAACATGTCCGATGCTAAGAGCCCCAACTCGTGCGTGGAAACACCCACAGCACCAGAATGGCTGTCGAAGTTGGAAAACCGTCGCGAACTCTTGAAGCGTTCGAAGCTGGGACATGAGTCGGGGGCCGGAGCACCCTGCACCGAGTGCAAAGACAAATGTCCGGGCCTGGATCTCCACTTCTGGCGAAAGGTTTGCCGGAACTGCAAGTGTCGTAAGAATCAACACATGTGTACGGATGATGACGCCACCGGGTGGGCACAGTTCGAGATTCTTGGCCAGATAAGGGCGAAGCCAGCTTGTAAGTGGTTCATCGCAAACAAAGCGAATAACTCATTATAAAAGATACTTACATTTAGATATAAAAATCAAGGCCCTTGCCAGCCAGCCGGTGCAACTGGAGTGGGTTCCCCCGAATGCGGCTCCCGATGTGGTGACGGATTACATGGAGAAACTGGGTCCTGCCCAGATACCCGTGGCTGGCAGCGATGCGGCCCACCGGCGGAAGCAGCAATTGGAGTTCCAGGTCCCTCCGCACGATCTGGATGCAGCTCTTTGCGATGGTCTGTCCGAAACAGAAGCCCGCCAGCTGCAGCAGTATGTGCAGAAGCTGCGCGAGCAATGCGTGGGCCAGGGAATTGTTGTGCGCGTTGGCAACCGCTTGACCCATGGCTATGTTGAGCATGTGACACCCCCCATCCAATCGGAAGCGGCCAACAAGACCTGGCAGTACCTGGGCCTCTCGCCCGTAGCTGATGCCACGCTGACAGAGCTTCTGTCCAATCCGAAGGTGACCGATGCCTTGTCCAGCCAGGCGAATGCCCAGCCCAAGCTGCTTGTGGCCTTCTCGGAGCCGTTGACCGACTCTATAACTCAGTTTGAGGAAAACGGTGCCCTCCAGGCACACACCAAGGAGAAGCTGCTGGGAATCAGCAAGCAGGCGCTGCAAAGTCTTGTGACCCATGGCGTCATCTATGACAAAGTGCTGGGCATGCTACAGGTAAGAATACACTTGGGACTTGATTTTGATGAACTTCATTAAATGAAATTCCCTTTTAGGAGAAGAACCTGAACATCTCAAGGGATCCCAAGTTGGGCCCCATCGCCGAGTTTCGCAAGGAGTACGTGCACAATCCACAATTTAGGGCAGAGATTAACACCATCTGTCCCCCACCCATGACAGCGGTAACACCTCTTAAATCCTCGCCAGCTACTCCCTTCAACTCCCCGCTGCCGCTCAAGAATCCGGTGCAGGCCAGATTCGGTGCCCAAATGCGACAGGACACGCCCATGCGACGCGTCAAGTTCGGCGGCGTCTCGACCATTGTCTACGACTGCGGTCTGCCGGCCAACATCGACTATGATCGCGATCCAGTCTTTGCCCAGATAATACAAGCGGAGCCCCTGAAACAGGCGCTGCTAGAGGCGCGGGCCGGCCGTCCTCCTCCGCCCGTAATCATTGCCAGCTCGCCAGCTGCCGTGGAGAGCCTTAGCCAGCTGCGTGGATTGTCGCCCACAACCAAGGGGCAGCTGCAGCAAGTCGGAGTAGACAGGAATATGCTCCATTCGGCGGTGGCCAATGGTCCGTACTATGACCGTCTCTTCCGCACCCTTCAGGACAAGGGAATTGAACACGACAAGTGCCAGTTGCTGCAGCCCATCAAGCAGGTGCACGACTGGCTGCTGAACGACGAGCAGCTCCTCGACGACATTGACAAGGTGTTCGCTGACATGGCCAATGCCAGTCGAGACATTGCCTATGCTAAGCCCTACGGGGAGTTGCCCACTTCGCAGAGCAGCGATTCCGGCTTCCATTCGAAGCCCTCGACCCCAGGCTATGGCAGCGATGATCTTACCCCCGGCCAGGGAAAATTCACCACCATTCCAGGCATCGAAGACATGAACATGTATCCCAACTGTGCGGGCATGGCGGAGCAGTTCCAGCAGCTGCGTCTGCAGGGCACCGAGCCATCAGCGAGAGGTGAGATTATTCAGAGGGCACACCCCCATTCCAATCTAATGCTACTATTCATGCTTTCCTAGAGCCCGTGCCCACCATCAACTGCGGCGATTGCAGTCAGCCTATTGGCTGCGGCGAGGTGGCCGTCAAGGCAGAACGTGCCGGCAAGGAGATTGCCTGGCATCCCGGCTGCTTTAAGTGTCACACCTGCCGCGAGCTGCTGGCCGACTTGGTCTACTTCTTCCACCAGGGACAGGTGTACTGTGGCCGTGACCTGGCCATCAAGCTGAAGATTCCACGCTGCAAGGCCTGCGACGAGCTGATCTTCACCAAGGAGTACACGGCCGCCGAGGGCGCCACGTACCACATAAAGCACTTCTGCTGCTACCAGTGCGACGAGCCGCTGGCCGGTCAGCAGTACATTCCCGACGAGAAGTCCAACATGCCGCTGTGTCTGCAGTGTTACGACAAGTTCTTTGCCGTCAATTGCAGGCAGTGTCAGCTGCCCATCGGTCCGGCGGACCAGGGTGTGGCCTGGGGCGACATCCACTGGCATGGCCAGTGCTTTGTCTGCGCTGGTGTCCAATGTTCGAAGTCGCTGATCGGTGGCCGATTCTGTGTCAAGCAGGACTTGCCCTTTTGCAGTCCCACCTGTGTACGCAGCCGGATTCCATGAAAAATGTCACACAGACTCCGAACGGAACCACTTAACAGTATTTCAATGTGACTGCACAAAGTATGAAAGCATAATGTAGCCCCAATACGAACATTCAACTGATTGCAACAGACTCAAAAGTGCCTAGAATAGATTTGAATGCAACGATATTTACAACTCCAAACACTTTTGCCGTGCCAATAGACCAAATAGAGTATGTATACACCTTTAGTATATATATATACAAGAGATATTTACACATTGGAAAGTATCATGTATACAGGAAACCAATTTTTATAACGCACACGAATTTTGAATAAAGCCTTTTAAAATTAGAAACTGCCTTTCTATCGAATATAGAAGGATTCAAATCCGATCATCAGGATATCGGTAATCGCATAATTCCTATCGATCGCAAGGAATAAAAGCTCATTTGGGGTATTCTTGAGTTTTGTTACGTATTTTGCTGGTAGTTTTTATTGGTAATTGCATTTCTCGTGTTTTTATTATTTAATCGTAATAATTCCACTTTTGTTGATCTTTCTGTGTATTTTTATGTGTATATGCATGATGTATAAAGTTCTTTCCAGAGTAGTTCATGCATTGCACAAAGCGAAACAAGAGAGGAATCACATTCACATATCGTATCTGCCAAATTACAATTGAGAGATAAGTGTTTTTATACGGTTCATATACATATATGCATACATATATATGTGTGTGTTTATTTCAAGGATACTTTCATAGATTAGTTGCTTTCATTTTGTTCAGTTCATTCATTGTATTGCTAAATATGGGTTTTCATGGGGAGCGTACTATCCATTTGCCTTCTCTCACAGAAACACCAAGAACGGAGCTCGCCAGTAGCTGCCATTTAGCGGTGGCAAATGAAGTGCTTTTGCCACCCATCACTAGGAAGTTTTGTTCGAGTTTTATGGGTTCTTTTCTGTCTGACGGTGGGGGTAGGGAAGGGCGGATGTGGGCTGGGTTTGGGTTCGGTTTCGTTTGGGGTTGAATTCAGCATGATTTCTATCGATTTCTAGTTTTCTATACTCTTCAGTTAGTTATTTTTGATCTTAAATTAACACTAAGTTGCTTTTGCTTTGCTTTGTTTCGTTTTGTTATTCTTTTGTTTAATATGTATTAATTACATTGATAATTAGTTTATTTATAATTTCTGTTCGTAAACATTTTACATGATAGGATTCTTGCGTGTGTTTATTTATGTGAGTGTGTGTGTGTGTGTGTTTTGTCTGTCTGTATAATTTTACGTGAGTTCGTTTCCGTATTTTGCTACAACAAAAACTATGCCTTACAATAATACTTTAGTTACAAGTTTATTTATTCATTTCATCTTGCTTGCTCTTCTCGCTTTTCATAAATTTCCTCTGCGCTCTTCATGCGTCTTTCTCTTCTCTACTACTACATTTCTCGCTTGCATAACTAAAAACAATCAACAAAAGGAGTTAAGTTCAAATAAATTTGTTTTGCAACTAATAATTATGTATATGTATAATCTAAATACGTATATTTAGGGCGTTGGGTGTGGTGGGGAGGGGAGTTGGGGGATGGGATTGGGTAGAAAAGGAGGCAAACGTCAACTAAAATTAAGCCTTACACATTATGCGGGGGGTGCGGGAGTGTGTGTGTGTGTGTGGATGTGGTGGATACGGGTGAAGGAAGGAATAAAAACACTAATTACAAAGCGATATGGCAACACTTTTCGTGTGTCTGCCAGTGTCACCACACACACATGGCGTGCCCAAACCTCTCGCGCGATTGTTTTTCTTGCATGTTTTTCCATTTTTTTGTTTTTGTTTTAAATAACTAAAAAAAAACTGTATAACCTTAAACCAGGCGTCTCTCTGTCCCGCTCCCGTATGTCCGTCCGTCGGTCGGTCCGTCCGGTACGGTCTGGTCTGCTCTGTTGCACACATCTTAAAGCTATACACAAAAAGTTAAGTTGAATTGTATAAAGATTTCCTTCTTCTGTATTGATTTTTGTATCCGGCAGAGGAACGCCGCTCACGCCCCCATCCCACTGGTTGACCCAGCGGGATGGATGCCAGGCGTGTTGGCATCGGCAGCAGGATCAGGTCGTGAAAGTTCCCCTTAGACGGACGAAGTCCTAGAATCGAATCCGTCTGCACTCCCACTCCCACTTCCAGGCGGAGCTGAGCCGAAGGGAGTGCCCTGAGCTGGGAGACAACATACCACCACATCCACATCCACGTCCACGTTGCTCTTCTGTCGGTTGTCAACAATTCGTGTAGACGCCTTGTGTGTAGTACAGCTCCGTGATGCGCTCCGGCAGGGTGCTGTACAGGTTGGTGATCAGATCGAGCGGCAGTCGGGACCACGCCTCCTTGATGCGGAATATCAAGTCGTCCTTGCGCGAGAACTTCCGGCCGCCGTCGAACACCTCTCGGATGAGCCAGCCCCAGATGTTCTCCATAATGTTGAGGTCGTGCGCAATGGACGGCCACTTCTGGGTCTTGAGACCCTTGGTATTGAGCAGGTCCTGGGCCGTGGGCAGTGCATGCGACATCCAGTTGTGGTCCTGCAGCACAAACTCTGTGCTACCACCTAGTTTGCTGATGATATTCGGTCGCTCGCGCATAACGGCCTCGATGCATGACTCAGGACGCAGTTTGGCTGACGACACCTCCAGATGGAGGGCCCCACCCACACAGATCATCAGGTAGATGTAGACAGAGTTGCCGCGCGGCCGCTGCGACAGAGTGCGCTCGTAGTTCCGCAAGTCGTGAAAGTAGTAGGAGAAGCCGTCGGGTCCGTCCAGGTTAAAGCGCCGCTCGTCGTGGAAGACCACCCGTCGCCAGTGCTCCTCGCTCCACACGATGTACGTGTTGGCGAAGTTGAGGCGTTCCGTCTGGTTGTACTGCGAGAGGGCGGGCTCTGTTTTCAGCTTCTTGGCGCAGTTAGTTGAGCTGGAAGAAGAGGCTGACGAAGAGCTCGACGACGCCGACGAGGAAGAGGAGGAGGAGCTCGATGACGAGGACGAGGTGTTGGCATTGCCGGCGGCCGAGGCTCGCAGGAGCGCGTTGGCAGCGGCCGCAATGTTACTGCTGTTTGGTCCGCCCACTGCCGTGACCCTTTGGATGATGGTGGGTGATACACTGGAGCCGTTCGACTGCTGTGTGGGCGCATGACTGGAAGCTGTTCCTCCTGTACTGGAGCTGGCCGCTGAGAAGTTGGAGTTCTGGTTCAGAGCATGCACGGGCAGATGGGTCTGTGGCGGTTGCTGACTTTTCAGCGGAACGTGCGGATTGCTGTGGCTCATCTGTGTCTGTGGCTGCAGCTGGAGCTGCTGCTGGGGCTGCGTCTGCTGGTAGTACGGATGGTGGTAGCTGATGTGCTGCTGGTGCTGGTGGATTGTGGGCTGCTTCAACTGCAGCTGCTTTAGCTGTGTCTGCGACTGGGCCAACAGCTGCTGCTGGTGCTGATGTTGGTGATGCTGGACCGTGGTTGCGCTCGGCATCTGCTGTATTCCCGGATGCTTCAGATAGTAATGCAGAGCCATCAGGTTATTGGCACTGGTCTGCGCTGTGCTGGTGGGGACTGGAACAACTGTGGGATTGCCGAGGCCACCACCGCCGGCCACTAGCTGCACTGTGGTGGTGTTCGCTCCTCCTGGCTGCTGGCCGTGTACGGCAGCTGCCGCTGCCGCCGCTGCTCCAATCGCCCCCGCGCTGGCGGCCAGCTGGGCGGCTGACTTCGGGTCATAGATGAACTTGTTGAAGTTCTGCAGATCGTCCGGACTGAGCACGATCGTTTTCATTTGGAATCTGTTTTGCGATGAGGATAACGATTCAATTCGTTTGAATTTCACTTTAATTTCGATTTAGTTGCTCATGGATTGGATTTGTTTTGTTCCTAGTGTCTTCTTGGTGCTATCCAGCACTGGTTTTACGCCCCCACGCGTACTGGCGATGTGGCAACGCTGGGCAAATGCAGTTCACGGGGGATCGAAGTCGGGGGGTCTGGTCTTCTCACAGTTTTTGGAGCTTCGATTACGCACGCACAAACGCTCACGCACTTTCCGCTGGCTGGGGCCTGGCTTGATTTCCAAATGCGTTGTGTTCGTTCGAGTTTTTGGTTTTTCGGTTTTCGGTTTTCGGCTTTGGGCAGCAACCTGTCCCGTCTCCGATCTCACTGCTAGCAGCTACCTCTCTCTCTCGCTCTTTTTCTTTCCGTATGTGTGTTATCAAAGGGCTGGCCCGATCAACTGTGAACACTCTCTGGGGCTGCTTGCTGTCTTCTTCTGATTGCAAAACTCTCTGCTCGTAAAAAGATGTCGGTTTACTTTCCCACCGTCAACCGGGCACGTACAATGCTTCGTCTCTCTTTCCACTCGTGCGTGTGTGTGTAAGTGAGCTGTATGGGTAAGGGTATGTGTGCGAGCACTTCCAATATGTTATCCTCTTTTGTTGAAGTGGTTTTTCTTGTCGTTGCCTGCCTGCCTGCCTGCCTGGCCTGGCTGCTGCTGCTGCTGCAGTTGCTCGGTTGTGCTGTGCAAATGTTTCCTTGTTTCTTTATTCTGCGTGCTCTGCTGCTCGCTTCGTGCTGCCGCTGCTGCTGGTTGCTGGCTTCTCTTAGTTATTCCGTTGTCGTCGACGTTACCTGGAATAAAGTAAAGCAGGTATGTGAAAAAGAGTCTTGTTTCACACTTTGCATTGTGTGTGCTTATATATGCAGTATACATACTGTGCATGTGTAGTATGTCTGTGTGTGTCTGTACTTGCACATCCACACAGATGCAGCCCAAAACATGTATTCAATAATTTTTTGGCTGGTGAAATCAACAAACCAAAATTTTCTGAACAGATGTTCAAAATGCTCAGATTTCAGGTCGGGTCGGCCCTCTCCTCTCTTCCCTAGCAGAAAGTAAATAAAAGGTCTTCCTCCGGCCTATCCGCCTGTCTGTCTGTCTATCTGCCCGTCCTTTTCTCGCCGCCTGCCTGTCGTCGGTCCCTTTTGTGTATTCTCTTTCAGCACGAAATGAGAGCACACACACACCTACACGCAAGTGCAGTTTTCGACTTGCAATTTTAGTATTTTGGAAATTTTAAGCAGTTGCAATATTTGCAACTCCGTTTCGTTCCGTCCGCCCATCTCTCTCTCTCTCTCTCTCCCTCTACTTAGCTTCTCTGTTTACCTTTTGTTTTTTTTTTTGTTCATTCTTCTTTTCGTTTTTGTTGTGTCTGCTCCTTGTCAGTGTGGTGTGGTCCCATTTCTTGCGAAAATCGAAACAAGTGGTTGGAGGGTCAAAAGTACAGCACAAGAGAGAGCGCACACACACAGAGGTAGAGAGAGAGCGAGAGCTAAAGAGAGAATGCAAGAGAGCAGGTGTTGCAGAGCTGCACTGAAATTACTGTAATCCTACAGTCCCGGGTTCCAAAAATATATATTCCTGGATTTGTTTTCGATTGGAATGCCAAATATAAGTTTTTCTATTATTTCCATTTGTTGTTGTTTTTTTTCAGAGGGCGCCGCGATAACGTTGCGGCCACATCCCCGGATTATTTAGTACGTGTGTGTATGTATTTGCCTTTATCATCTGACTCGAAATGCGACTGCGACGACGACTATGACTATGGGGGGCGATGACGACAACGTTTCGCTGGCCACGCGCACGCACATGCTCCACCTTGTATTCCCCCTCCCCCCGGGTTAAGGGCGGCGGCACCTAACTAACTAATCGCCTAATAAATTTCATTTCAATAAAATAGTTTACCCTCGTCCACTCTCGCTCTCGCCATCCCCCTTCCACTTCCACTTCCCCTCTCGCTCTTTCTATTTCCATCTGGGAAATTGTGAATTTAATACGCATGTTTCTTGCCAGAGAAGTCCTACTGCAATTTCTCCAGTTATAATGAAATTAAAACTAAAGTCTGCTCTCGACGGGGATGAAAATCCTGTTTTTCGATTAAAGCAAGGGAAGAAAGCTGGCGCTGGCGCTGCCGCCTCAGCGGCTGCCGCAGGGCATTGTATCCGTTTCACTTCATCTACGTCGCTCGTGTATATGTGTGCCTCTGTGCGTGTGTGTGTTTGGGGTTGCTCTGCGGATGTCAACTGAAGGACTTGGACTGCTGCAAAGTCGGTCGTGTATCGCTGTAGTCCCTCAGCTGTGGCACCGGAGTAGGTGCAGCTGGAGCCAAAGTCTCACCAGGGTCTGTCCGGTCAGCGGGTCGAAAGTTCAATGTGGGAAGACGAGAAGGCTGGGTAACTTTTTTTTTTTAAATTTAAAAGAGACTTTTGCCAAATTGGCCCGAATTCAAAGCCATCTTTCGTGTTTATACACAGATTTTGATGAAATAATTTTACAATATTGAACACACTAGAGAGAACTAAAAGTTATTCCCTCAATCGGGTGGGCACTGTATGTACCAATTTGGAGGAATGTATTATTTTCAAACACAAATGCCCTTGGCAGTTCTAGTCACATTGAAAAACAGTTCATTGACTTCTTTTAGGGGGAATCGAATCTCTATAAACGATTGCTTCCACGCAAACCCCAGATCCCTTACCGATCAATATGTCAATCAGTTGCTGGCGCAAATGTCTGTAGAGATTTCCACTTAACGTTTGAGCTGAAAGCGACTTAGATCCACAGTTATTGCTGCAGCTTTCTACCGATAAACAGCTGGCCCACAATCGATATCATTCTCCGCCGCTCATTTTCCATGTCGATTAAATTCCGCACTGCATTCTTCTGCGCAATTATAAGAAGTTTGAGATATGTACGGAGCACTGATTGATAGTTTAGCGAGTGCTCACAAGTTCCAAGCACACACTCACACACACACACTCGTGATAAGATACAGCAGAAGGCAGCAAGCAAAAGCTCAAATGGCACGAGAACCTTTGTTTTGTTTGAACTTTGGCCTTGTGTTCGTAAATGAACGCCAAAAACTGGTTGTACTTGGGTGAAACTACATATTTCACTGCCGTCGCAGTAGCAGTCGCTGATGCTGGTATCAAGAAATTTGTAGGAGAGTAGAGCCCTTGGAATCACTGTAGGCATACAAGTTTTGGTTTGAAAATGTGTCTCCTTACAAAAGGTAGTACAATTTTGAGTCGTCGTTTGCAACGCTCTGAAGGGAGGCACGTTTTTATATTCATGAAAATGAGACGCCAGAGAATCGGTACAAGCTGTTTACCAATTTTGAAGATTACTCAGGCTCATGTTTTCTGCAAGAAATTGTACTGGAATTCCCTTCTTGTTGCGTGGATGGATAGTCGAAACGAGCAAAGACAACGTACAATCTAATCAATGCTGCAAAATATGCCCTTGACAAATTTCTTAATTAAGTTGGACATCTGTAAAACAATGACTAATCAGGTTTTAAGCAATTGACTCATGTTCGAGGAACTGTTTCAGCGTTATTTGCCGTGACGTTAGCACATTTCCATCCAAAAGTGATTCACATTCGATATTTAAGTTAAGTTTACGAGGAATATCCGGTACCACATGGATTCACATTTTATAGAGCTTTCACTGGGTTCCATTAACACAGGTATCCCTTCAAGAACGGTGCTTTCAGCACGTTTTAATTGGCTGCACTATTTTCACGAACCGGACTGTATTTGTATGTATATTGATATGTATTGGTGTTGCTGGGCAAGCCCTATGACCAAAGGAAAATGTATCGTGGAATATTTCACGGACTACGCTTTGCGGGTGGGGATCGAATACGGTTGTCGCTGCACTCTCTGCAGTCCCCACATGCACTATACCCTCTCCCTTTTCCATGGCTATACCCTTTCACGTTGTCACGTCTCGCGTTGCACTCGCCAGTTTCCCGTTACGTTGCATTCAAGGAGCCAGCAGAGCAGCTCTCACACACAGAGCAAGAGCCGAAGAGAGAGAGAGAGAGAAAGAGATGCATATGGGATATGGAATGGAGAGATGCATGAACATGTGTAAATATCCAAAAATATAAAACGAACCCAACGACCGAACGAAACGCTCGACGTAATAAAATCCCTTGCGCTCTGCGGACAACGACGCTGGCTGCTCAGCCGCTGCGCAGCCACATGCTTTTTTATATTTATAAATTGAGCCAGCCCTTATGTGTTCGCTCTGCTCGCTCACGGCTATTTACAACAACAGCAGCAGCAACAACAACCAGTCGAACCAAACGTATACATACATACAATATTGTCTCTATGTCCGAACATGCGTGCGTGTGTTTGTGCGCGTCGTGTTTTTGTGATGCCATCGCGATATTGAAAGTACATGTGTACATACAAATGAACACACACATATATTTATATGAATATACGTGTGCACATATGTATGTATGTACTTATATATCAACGTACGTTGAACGAGAATCGAATCGCGTTGAAAACTGCTTGTGTTTGCGAACAACGGGACGATCTGATACGAAGTGCTTCTTTTTTTCAGTTAATTCTTTATATGTACATACGTATATATGATCATTTACGTTTTTTTTTTCACGAAAAAAATATGGCTGCACAATAAAAAGCGTTGCTTACGCTGCTTTCCTCACAATTTTTCACTTTATAATACATTTATTCTTTTTCTCAATTTTGTTTCTTGCTCTTTGGCTGTTTTTTATAAAAATTATTGCTGACTGGCTGATTGGATATCGTTTATTCCGTTTACGTTGCGTTTGTTGGTTTGCTTTTGGGTTTGAGTGCGTGATTACGCCATTTTCTTTACTGCTGCTCCCTCTGCACGCCCATTCCACATTTACCTTTTCGCTTGAAATTTGTTTTTTTTTTGTCGATTTCCACACGCGTACACTGTCTGGAACGAGTAATATATCTAATTTTTTCAATCAATTTTCTGACGACTTATCCATACTTTTAATGATTTTTTAAATGCAATTTTCAACTTTTATGTTTTCACCAGTGTGGCCGCGGTGAGCCCCTCAGAAATATACCACAATATACGTCGCAGTATCAAGATATACCAAAATATACTGACGAATTTTTTATTCACATTCAATCATATTCCTCGATTTTGATATTCGGTTGAGTATCACTAACTAGCTAGGGTCTTCAGCTCAGAACTCATAATTTTATCCGATTGAGGAATAAATTTCCTACAAGACTAGATAAATTCGGTTACTCATTTTTATTGATTTGTTTCAAAAATTAGTTATAAACACAAGATGTAAACAACGATTTCCAGAAAATTAAACTATTTTATGTAGAAAATAAACGATAACAACAGATTTGTTACATAGCAACTACGTTTGTATGTAATTATCAAAAGCGACACCTGAAGGGGAAATGTGTACGTCTGTTGACAAGCTTGTCCGTTTTTTTTCATGGAAGCCGAGTGGAAGCGCTAGTGTGCAAAATTCTCCGTTAACTCTTTGGCACGCAGTTTCTCCGCTATTTTTGAAAAATAAAGATTTTGATGGAAAAAAACGATCAGAATACTATGCTGATCACTACTAATTTGATGTGGCCTGAGACATGGCTCTAAGCTAAGTGAAATTTCTACTCGATTTTTACATTGGTGCATCGTAAAAAATGTTTTGAAAATACTAGAAAGAGATAGACATGGAATCTTGCAGTGTGACCGCGAAATTATTGATCAAATAAACGTTCTGATCCTCAGAAATATAACGTTTCATTTTCAAAATATACCAATGAAAAAAAGAACACTACAGGTAGTATTTTAGCAGGATAACAGCTTGAGCTTAACCGGCTTTGAGATTCTTCTTGAAGATCCTTTTACTTACCAAAAATACACGATATCTTTGACATACAAATTCTTTAAGTTTCATATTTTTCGCAGAGTATTTTTTAATACCAACTGGCGCTGAGAAAGTTTTGCTAGTTAGGGTTGCATTTTAAAACAGTCGGCTAAATACTGCATAAAAACGTTGGAGCGTGTGTTAGCACAACGAGGTAGCGCTAGCAAACTGGCTAAAACATATGATGTCAGCGTCCCGAGTCTTTTATGCATAAATATGTTTATGATTTCTTTCACGTACAATTTGAATATATAGAAATGCTCATTAGTTAATTTCAGCTTTTAATTCTCGGGCGTTAGCAGCCTAATCGGTTGGATTTTGAATGACTATGAGTATAAAGTCCTTGTCGGGAGCCACCATGATTTCGTGCTTCTTCGAGCGCACCCGCAGGAATGTCATGTCGTTGGACGGGTCCAAATCTCTCACAACGCTCCGAGCCTTGTCAGCCAGCTGACTCATCAGGCCAGCATATTGCACGGTCGTTGTATTGTCCAGAGTAGACTTCACCGGAATACCTAATTGGGATCGGATTGGTCATCAGTAATTAAGGTAAGCCATCTATGCACCCACCTTCATTGTTGACCACAATGGTACCTACAACGCCTTTGTGACTCTGGATCCGTTTCAGTGTCTCCTCAACCTCTTGCGACTGAAAATGCGGGGCGATGATATTGTTTGTAGATTATAATAATACCGGTTGCCACTTACCATGTTTACAATTAATTTGATTTTTTTCTCGCAAAACAATAAACTTTTGTTTGCTCAATATTAGCGATGGACGCTACTGCTATCGATAACATCGATTGTAGACAAATTTCTGCCGAGAACCAATTGGTTCACCAGCACCCCACCAGCCAGTTCCATAAGTTCAATATAACACATATCGATATCAAAGTTTGAAATGAATTTCAAAATGTTTTGGACTATATTTTTAATTATATACATTTCAAAATATATCCCTTGTGCCCAAGGTGATATCCCCTTGGCACCAAATTAACGTTCTACTGACTTTTAATGTTTTATATGTATTGGAAAATATATACTGCAGCATTGACCCACATAGCGCCGTTTCTACTGGAAACGCGTCTTGGAAACCACCCAAATCATTTGTTAAAAAAGAAACTAGGTGAAAAATCTGTATACAAACAGTTTATCAGAGATAATCACTGTAGCAAAATGTTACTAGATGCTCCAGAAAGAGTAAAACTATATACATTTTTGTTTTAAATTAGTTTGTTCATAAATATCCTCTACTTCATAGCCCCCTCGATCTCTACGGTACGTGGAGGATGCTTTCGATCAGATCAGTAAAAGGAGAAACATTCGGGACATAGTAATTCTCAACGATCTGGGGCATCCGGTAAAGAGTACTATGGGTCACGATGACTCCGTTCAGTTTGCTGGACTTTTCCAGGCGATTCGCGGACGACTGGAGCGAGGGATGAAGATAATTGATCCCACAGATGAACTTTTAATGCTAAGAGTGCGTACAAAAACCAACGAGGTTCTGCTAACGCCAGACTCCAAAATCACAGTTATTGTCGTACAAAACGCCCAGGATGATTTCCAAAAATAATTGATTCTAAAATAAAATTTAGTTGTACCTGACACTATAAAATTTGCTAGATATATCAAAGGTCGGTAATTATATATATCATTGTCTGTAATTATGTACATTAATTCAAAGGCGATAGGATGTTTTTCTGCTAAAACAGTTTAAACGGAATTATCGAATTATAATGTTCTTATAAATAGGGGAATGTTCAATCCAAAATATTTCAACTGAAACGAAGAATAAAAATAATCAGTGGGTGGCAGAAACTGGTCAGTCCCAAATGCTTGCATAGGTCGATCTTTCAAAGCATTAAAGGAACTAGGGTATAAAAATTGTCCGTACTACATTTCATGCACTGACGTTTTCTTTCGTAGACCTTTCTCGCTTAAACCTTTTATTATGATACAATCCAGTAAAAGGGAGTACTTAAAACCAGCCAGTCTTGTAGAAAATTGATTAATCCGCCGGACAAAAGTATCTGTTATAGGCTGAGGATTATATTAAGCTAGTAACATTAAACCGAACATAAAAATCGAGGAATATAATTTTCAATCATGGAGAGAGAACGATTAACCCATAGTCGACTAGTGGGTATTAAAGTACACTCCACTAAAACATGAAGAATTTTGGTGCAGTTCAGTTGAAAGTTGAAAGTTCAGTTCCACAAGAAGAATTCACAAACAGTATTATTCCTAGATGGTATACCATTCAGTCTGAGCCACTTTAATAGACGAAATCTGGAGATATTCGGACAGTCGCTAAGCGCGAATATGCCGCTATTATAGGATAACATTAACAGCACACATCATTGTTCATTGTTGGTTTGGGTGCCCTTTACCACAGGTTTAAATATATCGCACATTATTAAAACTGCTTTGGGTAACTGAAACGGTTTTGTAACGGAAATGAAGCGAGTAAGTAAGGATCTCGTGGAATAGGATAGGATTGATCTACAAGGAGAAGTTACAAAGAGTATTATTTTCCACGACTTAAATCAAGTAGATCATCTGTTTGAATAGAGGGGGAATAAGTGGTTAAGTTCGTTTTTTTAATCGGTATATTTACGGTATATTCTGAAAATGTGACGATATATTTCTGAGAAGCTTATCGATATACTTTGTAGCTTTTCCAGGGTCTAAATTGAACCAACGGTATATTTACAGTTTCATCAATCTATTAAATTTCATTTTTAGCGTTATAGAGAATCTCAATAAAAGCAAATATTTAGAATGGGCCTGTCAAGGCCAAAATTGATTCATTAATCGGATAAAATTATGTGGGCAGGGCTGAGCATTCTATCTAGCTAGTAATGTTCGACAGAATATCAAAAATATGTAAAATATAACTTGAATTCGTCAGTATATTTACGGTATATTTTTTAAAAGAGACGGTATGTTTCGGTATATTTCTGACGGTCTGGCGGTATATTTTATCGATCCGCGGTCACACTGCGCTTATCCGCCTCGCATTGCAAATAAAATTAAACAAACACACATAATCAATCTAATTGCAATCGGAGCAAGAAGAGCAACAATACTACTAGTGCGTAACCGATACGATCCGACCCGACTTTTATACTCGTGCAGATTACGTCGCGGGCGGAGAATTTGTTGGTGACGTCGCCGTCTAGGGCGTTGAGCAAACAAACGTAAAAAAGCGAAACGTGTAAACGTCGTAGAAACCGATAAAGCAGACGAAAGAAAACGAATCAAATACGCAGCAGATACAATAGAGCGGGAGACGAGAGAGAGAGAGAGAGCGAGTGGGCAGGCAACAGCTAAAGAAGCAACAAGATTTGTTTAAATCTATTCATTTTTGGCAGTATTTCGCAAATTGTGTGCTTTACTAAAGTGTATAGTGTTTTTGTGCCGTGTGCGTGCTGTGGCGTGGATTCCACATAGAGTTTTGTAGAGTGCAACCCCAGTTTGAAATTGAATCGGTAAATGCAGCGCCGCAAAAATGTGCAGCCTAACTTTGAACAACGTTGTGAATGTGACGCAGCAGGATTTACACGACCTACTAGAGGTTTTCGAAAAGAAATCCTTCGAGGCGGCGTCCTTTGAGGAAGGCTCAGCGGTAAGTGTAAGCTAGTGTGTGTCTGTGTGACATACATTTGGTCGCACGTGCTTTTGTGACTGTTCTTGTGCCGGAGCAGACATGCAAACCGTAACCGAACAGTGTGCGCCTACCCTACCACAAGGACACGTCAGAGGGCCATTACTCCGGTGCCGCGCCCCAAAAGTGCGGCTTAAATCAAAATGGCTGCCGTCGTCAAGTCTCTGTCTGCCCTGAAACGCGCACAAATCGTATTCCTCAAGAAATCAATAAGCATCTTGTCCACTAGGAGACTCCACATTCATTGGGTCTGTTGCCAAGTGGTATGCTCCTTTCGGCCCCTCGTCTTTCGGGCCTTATCGGAATTCTATGAAGCCTATCAAACGTTGACCTCGAACTACAAACGAAATTTGTTATAAGATATGATATGAGACTCCAACGCGGTAAATTTATACACAAATCCACCTAATCTGTATCGTTCTGGGACTCGTCTTCGAAACATTCATGACCGGCATAGCTACAGCAGCCACATGGGTGAACTTAGTAGGCTTTTATTGTTGTTGCTTTTGCTCTCCATCTACACCCCCACCCCCGTTTGTCACGCATGCCCGTTAACGCTAATCGACAAGCCTGTCGCCAGGCAAACACATGCCCCGCTATCGGGCAATGTAACACGGCATTACTCAGCCGGTAATGGCAATAACAACAGAAACAACACCAAAACATAGCCTTGCTGTTCCGCTACTCTTTGGGATGCCCCCCTCCCATCTGGGAAAAACACTTGGTAACAAAGAAAGAAAGGAAATCTAAATAAATACTTGGCACGTTCGTATCTATCGTTTTCATTGAGCTTCTGTTGTTGTTGTTGTCGGTGCTTTTGTGTTTGTGCAGCTGCTGTACAAATAATTAATATATTGCACAGCTATTGCCAATTGCAATAAAAGACTTTGTTGCAGCACACACACACACACACACACACGGAAAGTATTTGCTGACTGGCAGTTTATCAAACAGTTGTTTTCCTTATCACAGAAAAGCCACCACAAAACAAGCGCCAGCTTTTCAACTTGATTTTCCACAATTTTGCCCGCATTGCCCCTGTTATCTGTGGAGCAACAAGTTGGAAAGCCTTGGTTAAACAGGTCGACTATGTTATACCCAGCACTTTTATTTTGGATGAGGAAATATCTTTAACGAAAGAAAATAGGCACTAGCAAATTATATGCAATATCACCCACCGAAAAGGGGCTTTACACATACCCAATATACCCTTTGACAAGTAAAGGGTAGCAAAACCTGTACCTTGATACGAAACCTTGCATTTGATTGGTGGGGGGTGCAAAGGGTAAATATATTTTGTTATTATTCTAATAAAAGATGCGGCTCTCCAAAAGGTTCAAGGTTAATTTCAACGTCGAATGGTTTGATTAGATTAGCCAGTCTATTAAATACTGGTACAACACTTTGAGGTGAGGTGGTAGACCTGGCCAGAAATGGGGGTGCCTGCAACATGCGCACAGCAGGCGTAATGGGAGACGATCTAGAGCCGAAGTCATCTCCTCTCCCGAATAGGAGCGAAGGTTAAATCCGCGAGAGTCACAATATTCTGACTGCAACTGTAGTTTACACTCGCATGTGCACTCTCTCTCTCTCTCTCTCTCTCTCTTTACCTCCCTCTTCTAGCGAGGAGTGCGAAACGAAATATAATCACTCACCTTTTCGTCAACACACCTTGTGCCCCGAGCGGCCAACTCCCGTAACTTTTGCTCTTTCTGTACAAAAATAGCTTTCGTTCGGCACGTGACCAGAACAATTTGCGTCTCAGATAACGCCGACTGCGGCCGACTGATGATGGAAACGCTTTCGATTTTAATCGGACTAAAGTACCATAAATGTACACCAAGATATTGAAACATTTATTATGCACATCCAAAAAAAAAAAACACCAAAAAACATTCATATTTCTAGATTAGTTTGCAGCATAGACACCGAATTTGTGGGAGCACCGGTTGCACTCTGAGCCGTTTGCACTTAGCCATCCTGGAAGGCCCGCTTGATCTCATCCTCGAAGTCGGGCGTCTCCAGATCTATACGCCGATAGTCCGAAATGCCCTCCATCTCCAGCCTGTCCTGGGCCCAGAGGATCAGCTTGATGAGGAACATCATTTTCGGCTGGACGACCTCCCCGCCCTCGTACTTCAGGATGGCATTGTTCAGCTCGCCGGCCACCTGCAGCCGGTAGGCGGGCTTCATCAGGTCCCCGAAGGGACTCTCCTCGGGCTTGTCGAAGGCCAGCAGGGCCAGGGCGCGCTGCATCTCCCGGATGTTGTCCGAGTGCACCTCGCTGAGGCCGGACTCCTTGCTCTGGGCAAAGTCGAGGGCCTGCTCCACCTTCTGCTCCCGTATAAGCTCTATCAGCCGCAGCTGCTGCATGTGGAAGTACATGTAGTTGTTCGTCTCGAAGAGCTGCGGATACAGCCTATTGGCCAGGTCCATGGCATACTTCACTTGGCCACTGCGCACAGCATTGCGGATCCTCACGCGATCATCGATGCTGTCACCCAGAGAGCTCGGCTCCAGCGACGACTCGGCCTTGAAGCGCTGTGCCGCCTCCTGGTATCCCTCTGTGGAGGGTTAAGTTGGAGCCGCTTTAACGATTTCTTTCCCCTGTGGCGTGGGAGGACACAAACCTGTGATCAGATAGTTCATCACCAGGCGATTGAGGTCCGCCTGCTTGATCTGAAAGCTCGACATTCTTTGGGCCCACAAGGTATTGGGGTTCGATGCAGCCATCCGGAATTGATCTAGTATACGTAACAGGTACTAAAAGATGGAGGGAAACAGAGAGAGAAGGAAAAGAGAAGAGAAGAGAGCGCTGGGAGCAGAGAGGGCTGGACTTCGTGCTGCCTCAGGGTCTTACCTCTGGAAAAGATCTTCAATTAGAATGGAAACCTTTCTGATAATAGGATTTTAGGGATTATATGTACTATCTAGGGATGTAAACTTCTACTCTAGGAATGAGGTCCATCCAATGCCTATCTCTATGATAATGATGATCATTATCATCAAGCTCTACACCAACAATGATCATTATCAGTTTTGTATTTTTTAATGCTTTTGTTTTTCTTTATTTTGCACACTTGATGATTTATTTTTATAAAAACAAAAACCTTGCCCAAAACGACATTGAATGTTGTTGCAAATGCAAAATATATTTATATACATATATATTTGTATATGTATGCATGTGTGTGTGTGTTGATGAGTGCGCATGAATGTGCATGTCATGTGGAGCGCCATCTTCGTGTGTGTGGGCGCCAAAATGTACGATAACTGTATCGAGCCAAAGCCCAAATAGTGCTAAAAATAGCAATAAGTTGGTATACTTTTAAATAATTTTTCACTTTTCCCCAGACGCACTCCCTCACTCACTCACTCACTCACTCTCTCTTTCTTTCTTTCTTTCTTATAAAATGTGTATTATTTGTTGTTGCCACCGAACCCACCTGTTGTTGTAGTTGTTGCTATAGTCGTTGTTGCTGTTGCAGCTCCAGCCTGCTGATTATGCTTATGTTGCAAATTATGGAAACTTGATGGCCGTCGAAAATTCTGGGCCCAGATAATTGGTCGCCAAGGTGGATGGGTGATGGGTTGGGGAGCCACCCGGAGGCTGCGGAGGGAGTGGTATATAGACAACTGCAGCAGCAGTTGGGTCCTGGTTCCTGGTTCCTGGTTTTCGGTCCAGGCTGGTCGGTCGGCCCCAAACAGTGTTGGCCTGCGCTACGTTGAGCGTTTCCTCGAGCACTGGTCCCGGGATAGCTGCACTTGGTCCTGTGTTGGGGCAGAGTCTCTGGTTTTCTGTATCCCGCCTCTGCATTCCAGTCTGCAGCGAATTTGCTGCTGCTGCTGCTTCCTGCGCCCACGCATCCCTGCACTGCACTCGTTTTGGGGGTTGCAACTAACGGGAACTCTCCGCGCAGCTCTCCTACAGTGCGACCTCTGCCACGAGTGACGCACACGTTCGATGCTGGCTACCGGGCACGCCACGCTCTGGGGTCTGCTGCACGCCTATGCCCGTTGGCAGAGCTCTCTGCGGACACCCCTCCCTGCCACGCCCTGGCAGATGCAGCTGCAAGCCGTGCCGCAGTCATTGTGTGGGCGCTTTGAAATTCGCGGCACAGGAGCGCATGAAAACGAGCGCAATGCCGCGGAGACTGTCACACCTTCCAGCGCAACTGCACTTCCGCACAGTGGGACGCGAGCGGTAATTATGGGATGCCGATTAAGGGTTGTTCCCACACCAAGAATTCCCTGAACATCCGGACTGTATTGCATAATAATTCTAGCTGTTGTAATCTGATCTCTTCACGGTCAGTACCTGAAATTTTCCCTTTTTTCGATGGAATTTTGACAAATTATTCAAGCCTGGCCAAAGCCATTTATTCGCCTTGGACTTTGCCCCACGGTGGGTTGATGATAACGACAGCGACATCGACACAACGATGACTCTGTGCGACCTTTTCTGATTTCCTGTTGCACGTTGAACTTTACGCCCACGCCTGGGCACGTGCCCCCCACACCACCGTCCTTGAACGGCTCCGCGTGTGCAGTGGGGCAGCTGTTGCTGCAATGTGCGTCGGCCGGACCGCAGACACTTGTGACAGGTGCCCAGGAGCAGCAGCAGCACCAGCAACAGGCACTGCCTACTGTACGGCGGTGACGAATGGGCGTAGTAATGCCACCGGTGGGGGGCAGATGCAGCTGCTGGAAGTGCATGCGGGGGATGCAGCCGACCGGCGCATGTCCAAGAGAGAAAAGAGAGCGAGAGTTCGATTTGATTAAGGGCCTCAAAAATGGGAGTTCCAATACTTCCAGAGATGCTGCGGCCCCAACCCCAACCCCAATCCTTTACCGGGCGTTCCCTCCCTCCATTATGAGGCATTAGTTGTGCAATTCTTCTGCTGGTCGGGTTAACTTCGTCGGAACAGAAGGTACCACGCATCCATGAATAGAAGAAGGGCGTCGCTGGGCCCTGGCGCGATGATGCGATATCCCCCCGCTGTTCCAGATGGATGCTGGAGTGCCGGGCCGTGGCCCTCACACCGGTTGCTGCTGTTTCCTGCACGCCTGATAGCTGGTAGATAAAATCGATAGTATCTGAAATGGCAATGCCGTGTTTTCAGGGAACGAAACGGCAATGCCATGTGCAGGAAATGGCAATGCTTTGCCGTTCATAACCTATTTTCGATGAGCGGCAGAGCTGTGTGGGTGTGGGTTCTCCATCAGAGCGGATGGGGAGCGGGAGCGTAGCTGGAAACAACTTTCTTTATGTGTCAGCTTTTATTAAGATATCGACTGCAGTGCAAGCAGTCTCATAGGAATTGCTTTGACTGGCTCTTGGTCTGTGTGTAGATCTTTAAACAGGAATAAATAAGCAAATAAGCAAAATACAAAATGATATCCTGTGTATTAAAGGACGGTCGTGAGTCAAATAAATCCATGTACTTCTTTGATCTTTGTGGGTTGCGTGGGCGAGTGCAAATGTCTTCCTGATTTCTGTCAGAGAAGCGAATAAACTAAGTATTATGATGCATAGATAGACAGATAGAGCCCCCACTCATACTGCCACTCATTGTGCTCAATTATAACCGCATGTGTTTTACGCGTTCGAGTACCCAGCCAGATGTTGGCATTGGGGGGAGGATGTTGGCCCACAGCAAAGCTTCCGGCTCGAACGTGTTTGGTTGTTGTTCTCCCTCCCCCGAAAACAAAGCGGTTTCAAAGTCTCTTTTGAAAGTTGTTGACAAGATACAAATGTGGCTCGGATCGGGTTTTTTTTTTGTTTTCCACATGCAGCACACACGCATACATACATACATACGTATGCAATCTCTATTGCACCAGCAATTTGCATATTAAAAGCTCACTAATCAAAGATCCCCCCCCATTCGTATAATGTGTGATGGAGACTGGCATAAATTAACTGAAGAGCAGGTTGTATAAAAAGGAGAAGATTGACAATAAGTGAGTAAAGGAGTTTCCTTTGAAAACTCTTGAACAAAACGTGTCCGATTTTTGTTGTTTATTTTAATCCCCTTACCTATGTCGGCCCAAAACTAAGTTCCACATTCTGATCCCCAAATCAACACAAATTAATTTCTGGTTTTCGGTGTCTTTGAACGACGAACGATAAAAACAAAAACTTGAAAACAAGGCATTGCATTGCACATTCGAATGTGTAATCGTGTAAGCGGGAACAAGGAGAACCCGTAAACACGGAAGCGCCCCATGCCTTGTACCCTGAGAGTACTCCGTTGTGTACGTGTGTATGGGGTGTGGTCAGTGGCCCCCACTCGAAGTTCGACCTGTTTCGAGCACTGAATAATTCATTCAAGAAAAGCCATTTTCCCTGTCCGCCGCCGCCCCAGATTGATGAATATGCAACAATCGCGGGAATCGCGTCGGGTCCGTCCTGGGTCCCAGGCTCGGGGGCCTCTGTCGCCGATAAGCCAAGCCTCTGCAAGCAGAGCGCGAAAGAAACCGTTGTTTTGCCTCGCTCAGAGCTCTGTGCTCTGTGCTCTCTATTGCTCTGCTCTCTCTCTTTCGTTGCCTGCTGCTCGCCTGGCCCCGGACCGGGCCGGCCCGGGCTCGGTTCGGCTGCGCTGCTTGCTGGTTTCTTGATTTGTGGGATTTCTTTTTGCTGCTGGTGGCTTTTACTTCTTTTTCTTTTGTGTTTCTTTTTTTTTCGGCGAGGCCGCAGAAAACTGAGAAGAAAAGTATGCCGCTCCACGCAGCGCCGATTTCTGTTGGCCCAGCATCGGCAAAGTCTTTGAAATCCGGGTTTGTAAGAAAACTGCATTGCAGCTCCCGAAGCAGAGTTGAGTCTGGGTTTCGAATTTGTTATTTGGGTCAACGATAATGATGCAGCTGATGATGATGATGGTGGTGTCGCGGTGTATGATCATCAGTCCACAAACTATTCCTCTGGCGCTGTAAATAACTATTTCGCGCGTTTGTTTGTTGTTTTTAAGTTTTTACAGCGCCTTATTAACAGGCGCACAGCGAAAAGCGAACGCCAACTGGAGGACAGTTACAGTTGCATGCAGTTGCTGCTCTTTCTTACAAAAGAAAAAAGACAACAACAATGGCAACAGCACGCGGTGAGCAAGCAGTTCAATGCATACAACAGTAACAGCTTCTCTCTTTGTGTGTGTGCATGAAATGACAGCCAGCGAGCGTCTCCAGCTTGGAAGAGTACTCTCTCTCCCTCTCTCTCTGTCTCTCACACACACACAGCTATCGATAAGACTGTGGCTTAATACCCTTGCAGAAAGAGAGAGAGAGAGTACTATAATGAGGGCCAGATGTTTGCAGCACAGTAAATTAAGCTTTTTCTTCTTATTGATCAACAGCAAGGTATTCCAACGTTATAGCTTTACATACGAACAATCGATCGGGAAGGGTATCAGAAGCTTCGGTCCCGCAGATGGCCTTTCTTTAGCATCCCCTTCCCACTCACAGTAAACAGCGCCTTCTCTCGAACGGCGGGAGAGCAACATAATTTCCAACTATTTGTAGTTGTAGTTGTTGGCTGGACATTCAAAGCCACAAAATGGCAACCTTGCATGGAATTTGTTATTATAAAAATAAACATAAAAAAAAGAAATAATATTCGACTAACCTTTGGCTTTTCCGTTTCTTTTCCCCCTTATCCAACAAGCAGAAGTAATTGCGTTTTAGTTGTTTTGCTCGTTTGCTTCGCTCTCCATAGTTTTGGCACCCACACACTCACACACCCCCCTATCTCCCTCACTCACTCACACAAACACACAATGGTCTTTGTTTTCACCACGTTTGTTGTGCTCTGTAGTTCGCTTTTGTTGTTGGCTGTTTTCTTTTTTGCACAGCCTTTGCCTTTGTCTCTTTTTATTTGCACATTTCTCTATGCTCCCTGTGTCCCTGTGTTTGTGTGCTAAAAACCTGTTTCGACCAAGGTGTTTGTGTGTGTGAGAGTGGTGCCGCCTGATTTTTGTCTGCTTTTATCTAGTTTTTTGTTGTTGTCTGGGACAGCTGGCGGTTGTGGCTGTGACCCTCCTCTTCTCCCCCTCCCTACCCAAGGCATCTATTTTTAGCGGCCTTTAGATTTTCTCCCAGACCTGGCGTTCAATGCTGTGTCTCGACAAACAAAAATGTGTTTGTTTGCTGGCAGAGATGATTATAAAATTGTTTTGTATTAATTGATGTTACCGCAACGACAGCAAATTCCAGACCCTTCCAGATTTGTATTCGTTGCAGGCCCTAAGTTCAATGGAACTCAAGATCCAAAGAACAACAGCCACACAAGATCAGCTCAGAAACCAGTTGCACTTCTCTGTCTAATCTCTCTGTCCATTAAGACGCCGGCAGCGGCAGAGTCGACGGACAACGTTGATTTATGCAAGCAATTGACTTTGCATGTCGTTGGTTCATAAAATATTTAATAATGGTGTTTAAAAAAAAAACAATGATAATGAGTGGTGAGTGGGTGAGGTCGTTGGATCGGCGTGCTGCGAATCCTTATTCCTCATTGGATGCGCATCTCTGGCTTGATATTAATTCTTTAAAATTTCGTCCACAGGAGTACGAGATCTCCAAGAAATGCGAATACCTGTTCAAACTCGACTACAGCCTCATTGAGCTGGACAACTCGAATGGCCTGCTCAGCCCGCGCTACCCTGGAAGGATACTCATACCCGAGTCAGAGCATGGACACATGGCCAAGACCCTGATACCGGGCAATGGATTGTTCAGTGCAGGAGGCGGCTCCTCAGGGACAACGGCCACGACAACGCCACTCAACAGCAGTGCCGGCAGCAACTGCAGCGACGGTGTGGGCATCCAAGCATTTGTCACCTTTGCCAATCCCCTGCAGACCCCGGTCCCGCCGCAGCCTCAACCACAACTGCAGCCCCAGCAGCCTCCATCGACACAGTCCGCGCAGCAAAACACCATCTACGAGGACCAGTACGATATACAGCGTATGAGGGAACTGGTCACGATGGCCAAGTACGCGCGGTGCCGTCAAAGATTCGCCGTTCCCGTGATCATGTACCGGGGCAAATACATTTGCCGGTCGGCAACGCTGTCGGTGATGCCGGAGACGTACGGCCGCAAGGTGGTGGACTATGCCTACGACTGCCTCAGCGGAAACTATGCGACACCCAACGGGGAGGAGAACGACGCCGACTCCACGGACGAGTCGCTGATCAATCACATGAACGACCAGTCGCAGTCGCAGTTCAGCTACGACGAGGTCATCAAGAGCGACATCCAGCTGCTGCACACCCTCAATGTGTCCACAATAGTGGACCTAATGGTAGAGAACCGCAAGATCAAATACTTTATGGCGTAAGTGTTTGGGAATACTGATCTACGTTCATATGCATGTCAGAAGGCTAACCACAATTATCTATTGCAGCGTATCCTCCTCGGAGAAGGCTGATCCCAGCAATCATTACAAGAGCTTCAACCTGCTGTCGCTTCCGTATCCGGGCTGCGAGTTCTTCAAGAAGTTTCGCGACAACAACTACATGGCCAAGAATCTGCACTACAACTGGAAGCAGTCGTTCAACGATGCAAACATTAATATACCCAATCTGGGGCCCGCCGCCGACATTGACATCATCTGGCCGGAGTACCGGGACTGGGATCTGGTGTCCATCACACAGAACTATCTCCGGGCCACGCTCAAGTACATACAGGAGGATAACTCTGGCCTGCTCATACACTGCATCAGTGGCTGGGATCGCACTCCGCTGTTTGTCTCCCTGGTGCGGCTGTCTCTCTGGGCGGATGGACTCATCCACCAGTCGATGAACGCCATGCAGATGGCGTACTTCACACTGGCCTACGACTGGTACTTGTTTGGCCACCAGTTGCCGGATCGCCTCAAGCGGGGCGAGGACATCATGTTCTTCTGCTTCCACGTGCTAAAGTTCATCACGGACGAGGAGTATAGCATAGTGGAGCATCGGAAGCGGACCAAGACCTCGAGCAGCAGCGGGAGCAGTGTCATAGTCATCAAGTCCGACTGCTGCGACGATGAGCCGCTCAAGGAGTGAGTGCAGATACCAGGGGACTTAGCTTGATCATAGTTTTTAACGACTTCCTTTCTTCCTGCACAGAGACTATATCCTGGCCTTCGATCAAGATAGCAACGACAGCTATTCAAACTGTTCCAACTGTGATATGTCCATAACAGATAACTTCTATGCCACCACAACGGCCACATCTGCGCCAGTTAATCCGCTGACCAGCAGGTCGCCCAATCCTAAGCGGTAACCGAACTCTAGCCTCCACCAGCGAGCCACCTACTGACCTCTCCTGTATTCTTTCAGCTCCCGCACTAGCCCGATATCGGTTCCCGGCTCGAATGCGCGGCAGCGTCAGGAGTCCACATCCTCGAACGGCAGCTGGCAGGTGGTCACCGACACCGGATCCATCGACTCCATGATGAACGGCAGCTACATGATGCGCTTTGTGGCGCAACAGACGGCGGACGCCACCTCGAACATTCCCATCTGCAATGGCGGCAATGGCTATCACTGCAGCAACAACTCAACGACATACATGGGCAGCGGTAGCGGCAGCGGGAGCAGCATCAGCAATGGCAGCAACACAACGCACGGTTTCCCAAACGGTTCCTCCAAAGATGTGGGTGGCAGCACAACTTCCAGCAAGCAGTGCATCAACTTGTGAGTCCCCGCAGAATCAGAGCAGCAGAATTCAGTACTCATTTGTTTCTCTTCTCGGCAGACGTAAGCAACGCCTCAATGCAGTGCGAGCCATCTTCATACAAGCGTACGGCAAGACAATTGGACTGAAATTCAAAGAGGGCTCCTCCATGAACCTGGCCACGTTCATTGGCAATCTGGCGGACCAGCTATTCTGAGCTGACATACCTGACCTTCTACACTCAATGAAGGGGTAGGCCCACGCCTTCTTCGACCTGTTGCAATCGATCTTGTTTAAGTTAGCTTTCTGCCTGTTTTTGTTTCTTGTTATAGTGATGCGCTTTTCCACATTGACTGTATTTTGTAGACCTGCCTGTTGAATTGCGTTCTTGCGACTGTTTGTTGAATATGTATGTAATGGCCTAATGATAAGCATCAAACGAACCTATGTGTACCCCATTTCCGTCAGGGAACCAACTCCTAGACAACATGCATAGTACAACTCGTTCTCTGACCTATAAACCCCGGTCCTGTTGAGGCCTTGTCCGCCACTTCGTCCTCGTTATCCCGCCTGCCGCCTCCAGTTCCAGCTCCAGCTCCCACTCCCGCATCTCCATTTTTGTTTGTTTAGTTACTAGTTCATCGAGCATGCGAAGCAAACGATATATGAAAACCAATTCGGATTAAAGAATAGCCTTAAGTTGTAATTTATAGTAATGTATTTTTTAAAATAAACTTATGTGCATTTGATGTACATGGATTCACGTTTCTTTGGGCGCTTTGCCATGCTGGACAGCGGCAAATACTCGTCCAGATCAATGCGCTTCACCCGAACGATTAGCTTCTTTGTGTAATACTTGGCGCTCTTGATCGGAATATACCGTGGATTCGGATTTAGAGTGGCATCATCGGGCTTCTCCACGGGAGTGCCGTTTTTCTCCGGTGATTTCTGTTGTGCCTCTTCTGGTTTATTTTCCCGTACATTTCCATCCCGTACATTTTCCATCTCAATGGCAAGCTCAATGGCCGCAAGGGCCACCTCCACCTCCGTCTTAATGTCCAGCGGTGGTGAAACAGACGGTGGGCACTCAACGGGTTCCTTCTTGGCACCAATCACATTGATATCAAGCGGTGGCGAAACGTCCGGCGCGGGATCAATGGGTCCAACCACATTGCTCGTGAAATCTTGAATCGGTATGGAAACAGTCGCCGTCGGGATATTAATGAGATCCTGGCCACCAGACACACTGCTAATGACCAGTTTTTTTTTGGGAGGGGGACCTGGGATGGCAAAAGTGTGTGCGATTTTTGGTTGGACTGGTTTGTACTGAGGACCATCAAGCGAGAGTTGTGCCAGAGCCGATATGGGCAGCTCCTTAACCCGAACAGATCCGAGGAATTCATCGTATTCGGTCTTGACTGTGGCCTGCTCTTCGGGACTCAGTGGTACGGACGAATGTGTCTCCATCTCGTGCTGGAATAAGATATCGAGGAACTCGACTTCCAGTCGCCGACGTTCTTTGAGCGACATTGCCTCCACCAATGGCAGCTGAGTGAGTAGAAAGTTCTGGGCCATACTCAAGTCCCTGGGTGGTTTCAAATTTTCTGTACTTAGCGAGCGCTCGATCTCCGTCACAAGGGACCACAGTTGAAAGGGAATTTGTCCCTTCGCCTTCGAAAGAGTGCCCATGGTTGGTAGCAGCAAGTTCCAACGCCACTGCAGCTCGTCTGGCGAGAAGGGGGCACTCAGCGGCAAGTTCTCGTAGCTGGTATTAAACTCCTTCGAAATCTGATTCCAGGCCCACTCGTCGTGGTCCGAGTCCTGTTCCGGCTGCGCTGCTTTACTATACAGAAACGGATACTTGGTAATCAGCTCCAGCAGACGTAAATCGTTCAGAACTATCATCGAATTGCAATTTGTGTTGGATATATTTATTTCCATTGGGCTGACTGAGGAGTCTCTACCGCTTTCGCTGTCCATTGCTGCGCCCGCTTCGGTATCCATTTCGTTTTCCGAATCAGCCATTATTCGGTTCGGCGACGCGACGGTTTTTATCTTCAAAACTTTTTTCTGTCCCCCGAATTTTATAAACATATCAATATATCGATACATATTTTTTGTTGACAATATATTTGTAGGTGGTAGTTTTTTCGACTGGCGAAAAAATGTTTTATATTTTTATGCGGTATATAATCGGTATATTTTTACGATAAGCGGAATTAATCGGCGTTTTATTTTGAAAATTCCAACATAAGTACTTTAATTTTAAACCTAGATGGTCATAAAACATCGACTCGATGACGCATGATCACATATCTTCGATCACTTTTAAATTAAATCATTGATATTTCAATCGGATAAAATTGGGTATTCAGGGCTGAGGGTCCTGTTTAGCTAGTAATATGATTAGCGCAGTTCAAGGTAAACTAAAGATGAAGGATGGGACGGATCTACAATAAGAATTGTTAATATTATAATTTTTCGCGGTTTAAAAAAGGGGGATTAAGTGGGCTAAGTTCACTTCTTCATCGGTATATTAGGGTATATTTCTGAATTTCAGACAGTATATCTTATCGATAGGTCGATTGCCATTAACGCAAGCGTCGTGAAAAAAGCCGCAAAAATAAATACAGACAAGACAGGCATTTCGAGAACTTTTGCAAGAAATCAAGCTGAAAAGTAGTCCCGACGCTCCAAGATGAGTGGAGGCAACATGCTATATGGCGGCGACGAAATTGGAGCCTTAGTTTTCGATCCAGGGCACCATTCGTTGCGTGTGGGCTACGCGCAAGAGGATTCGCCGAAGGCTGAGATACCCTCTGTTGTCGGCATTGGAGCATCCCCAACCCCGGATACGAATCTTGATCCAGAGACCAAAACTGACAACAATGTGACGCCCAACAGTGAGTAGAACAACGCCATCAATTGAAAATTTTTTGAACAGTATCATTTCACATCACCCTCCCACCGCACCCCTGCTCGTTTCTAGATGCCGACTCGCGCAAGTACTATGTAGACACAAACTATGTGAATGTTCCCCGCTCCCAAATGGAGGTTCAGACTTATATGAAGGATGGCATGATCGACAACTGGGAGCTCTTCGAGAAGGTGATTGATTATGCCTACGCAAATGTCATTCAATCGGAGCCGGAGTACCATCCCGTGCTCTTCTCAGAGGCGTCCTGGAACGTGCGCAACAACCGCGAGAAGCTCACCGAGCTGATGTTTGAGAAGTACAATGTGCCAGCATTCTTTTTGGTTAAAAATGCCGTACTGGCGGCATTCTCCAGCGGCCGTGCCACAGCGCTTGTGGTGGATAGCGGTGCAACGCATACTTCGGCCGTGCCCGTTCACGAGGGGTATGTTCTGTCGCAGGCGGTAGTGAAGTCCCCCCTGGGCGGTGACTTCCTCTCCCGCCAATGCAGGCAGCATTTGGATAAACATAATATCGACCTGTCCCCGGTGTATAAAATCGCCTCGAAGGATGTAGTCAAGGATCGGGACAATGCTCGCTTCACGCTGCGGAAACTACCCGAAAATCTCACACAGTCCTGGCAGAACTACATGACTCAGCTTATGTTGCAGGACTTCCAGATGAATATTCTGCAGGTGCTGGAGAATCCGTTCGACGAGCGTGTGGCTGCCCAGATACCGACTGTCCACTACGAGTTCCCCAATGGATATCACCAGGACTTTGGCTCCGAACGTTTCAAAATTGCCGAAAGCCTCTTCGACAATGCCATGCTGGGTGCTGGTCAATTGGCCTCCACCAGCGTGGGCATGTGCGATGCGGATGTGCGTCTGTCGCTCTTCGGATCGGTTGTGGTCACAGGTAAGGGATTCACTTGAATGATCATCGCCGCATTGCTCATATATTCCCATCGTTCAGGTGGCAACACGCTGCTCCAGGGCTTTCCCGAGCGTCTTAATCGAGATCTACAGCTGCGGGCGCCGTCAAATACTCGTCTGAAAATGATTTCGGCCAATGGAAGTGTGGAAAGAAGGTTCGGTGCCTGGATTGGGGGCTCCATACTGGCCAGCATTGGCACGTTCCAACAGATGTGGATATCGTCGCAAGAGTACGAGGAGGCTGGAAAAAGTCAAGTGGAGCGCAAGTGTCCCTAAACGCTGCCGGCTGGTCATTAACATGCACGAATTCCAATTGTAATTTTAATTTTAAAGACGAAACTCTATGTAATTATATAAATGTGAACTTTTAAATGCGCTAGCTCGATATGTAAGGGGGGATTTGATTGTTGATTTGATGTTCTCACTGCGTATCGGTCGCTGGTGTGCTTCGTTCCGGTTTAATTGTCGCACCCGCAGTCTGATTGGTCTCCTCCTCGAGTTCGTACTGAATGGAGATGGATGTAAGTTTTGGAACCCGTTTCTTGTAGTTTTTAGGATATATCGATGGTATCAAAGGCCGCCTCCGCCTTATGGTGTCCTGGGTGATTTCGGTGGATAGTTTTAGAAAACGTCACATAGCTCCAGACATGGTATTGTTGCACACGCATTGCTATAACAAGAGAGCAATTTTAGAACCAATCAAGTGGAGAATAAACCTTGAGAATACACTCACCTTGGCATTTAGAATATCCTCCGACCAATCCTCCTTGGCAATACGACCCACAGCATTCACCAGAATCTTCTTCACCTTGATGACATTCTCTGCAAAGGTCTTGAGGACATCCTGCACGTTGACTCCCTCGCATCCCATGCGCCAGCAGTCGTAGTCAGTGGCAATTGCCACAGAGCCGTACAGGAGGCCGGCCTCTTTAGCCAGCACAACCTCTGGACACGTGGTCATATTGATAAGGTCGCCGCCCCATTCCCTGAACATGAGACTCTCGGAGCGGGACGAGAAGCGAGGACCTTCGATAGTCACAATTGTGGCCTTCTCGTGTGCTGGGATCTCCAGTTCCTTGGCAGCCTCGATGAGTATGTTGCGGGTACGCTCACTGAAAGCGGGGTACATGGGCAGGTGGCAAACACCACGTGGGCTAGTGGCTGAGCCATCGTAGAACGTTTGTGAGCGTTTTGTGGTGCGATCTATGAAATCGTGGGGCATCACCAGGTTGCCGGGCTTGATTTGCTCACGCAGGGAACCACATGCCGTGGACACAATGAGGTGGGTGCAGCCCACATCGCGCAAGGCCCAGATATTGGCACGGTAATTCACATTGGAGGGCATAATATCGTGTTTCCTTCCATGGCGTGCGAGTAGCACACACTGCACCCCACCAATTTCACCTTGAATGAGGGCATCAGACGGCTCCCCGTATGGCGTTGAAATTACTTTTTCCTGGCGATTCTCCAAAATGTCCGGATCATCCAAGCCGGATCCACCAATGATGCCAATCTGTCGACAAGCGCATGGAAATATTAATAGAAGCCTACACCCAATGGGGGTGTGGGGGTGGCTCTGCTCACCTTGACTGGTATAGGGTCAAGATCAGTGTCTTTACATTTAATATGGAGCATTGTGGATACAGGCGGAAGTTGTTAACGACAAAGTTTTTTACGCGTTGTTGCTGCGGCTGTCTGGCGAATTATGATTCCCTCCCGCTGATAACCGAGTTTGATAAGTGTGTGTGTATGTATAGTAGGGTGCAAAGCAAAGCCGAAAAAGCTTGGGCATGTTAGGGCTTCCACAATCATTTTATGATGTAAAAAGTGCTAAAGTAATTACGAAAACGCCCCTCAACAATAATTGAATGCAAAATAATTAAATAATCAATTAAATAATTAATAATCAACAAAAAATAATAATAAAGGAAGGGTGTTTGACAGGTCATGGTAGCCTAACCTTTAATCGAATAAAAATCGAATATTTTTCACCATGGAGCTTACCAGCACTGTTCAAACGTAAACAGCTGGACCGCGTTGCACATGTTCCTGGGAAACAGAAAAGTGAACAGAACATGCAACAACTTGAACAGGACTTTCCTGGCAACGATATTGATGATATCGAGGATCTGATATCTGCCGAAGATGTCAAGCCGCAGGAGCGTTACCAGAACAAGAAGAGTGTGACGGTGCGCGCCAAGAAGCGTGTGCAAATCAAGCCGGAGACCGATGCCGAAGAGAAGCCCACTCCCCGGCCCACCATTTACGAGAGTGTTATACCTGGAACTCAAAAGGTGTTTGTGAAGACATGGGGATGCGCCCACAACAACTCGGACTCCGAGTACATGGCCGGGCAGCTGGCAGCGTACGGTTACAAACTTAGCGGTAAAGATGAAGCAGATCTGTGGCTACTCAACAGCTGCACCGTGAAAAATCCATCCGAGGACACCTTTCGCAATGAGATCGAGTCGGGGATGAGCAACGGCAAGCATGTTGTGGTGGCAGGCTGCGTGCCCCAGGGAGCGCCAAAGTCCGACTATTTGCGTGGCCTGTCTGTGATCGGAGTGCAGCAGATCGATCGCGTCGTGGAGGTAGTGGAAGAGACTCTGAAGGGACACAGCGTACGGCTACTGCAAAACAAGAAGGTACATGGTCGTCGGGTGGCTGGAGCTCCACTATCACTACCCAAGGTGCGGAAGAATCCACTCATCGAGATAATATCCATAAACACGGGCTGTCTGAACCAGTGCACATACTGCAAAACGAAGCATGCTCGCGGAGACCTGGCCAGCTATCCACCCGAGGAGATTGTGGATCGTGCGCGACAGTCCTTTGCGGAAGGCTGTTGCGAGATCTGGCTAACATCGGAAGACACTGGGGCCTATGGCCGAGACATAGGCAGCTCCCTGCCAGAGCTGCTCTGGAAACTGGTCGAAGTTATCCCAGAGCACTGCATGCTGCGTGTGGGCATGACGAATCCCCCCTACATTCTGGAGCATCTGGAAGAGGTGGCAAAGGTACTACAGCACCCACGTGTCTATGCCTTTTTACACGTTCCCGTTCAGGTGAGTGCAAACCACATGCGAATCGATTCCTTGGATCAACCGCTAACATCTTCTGTCTCCACAGAGCGGCAGTGACTCGGTGCTGGGCGAGATGAAGCGCGAATATTGTCGCAAAGATTTCGAGCACGTAGTGGACTTTCTTCGTGAACGTGTTCCTGGCGTTACCATTGCCACCGACATCATTTGCGGTTTTCCCACAGAGACCGAAGAAGATTTCGAGGAGACGATGACGCTGTGCGGCAGATACCGCTTCCCCAGCTTGTTCATCAATCAGTTCTTTCCCCGGCCTGGCACACCGGCAGCGAAAATGGAGCGCATACCCGCCAACCTGGTAAAGAAGCGCACCAAACGACTGACGGATCTCTTCTACAGCTACGAGCCATATGCGCAGCGAGTGGGCGAAATGTACACGGTTCTGGTCACGGAAATCTCTCACGACAAGCTCCACTATGTGGGGCACAACAAAAGCTATGAGCAGGTCCTGCTGCCCATGCGAGACAATCTGCTGGGCACCCGGGTCCACGTCCGCATTACCAGTGTCAGCAAATTCAGCATGGTGGGCGAGATTCTGGATGATGAGCGGGACTGGACGCGATGTGCAAAAAAGCAAGAGGCTCCAATGGAATTAACGATGACCGGGAGGAATCGAGACAAGCTGATCCAGCGCTATGTGGGCATTGCCCTGGTGGTGGGAAGCCTGGCTTTTCTGCTGCAGTTGCTCATAAGGTTTCTCTAGCTTTAGGTCGACCAATAAAAACACATCTTGTTCCGAATTCATAATTTAAGTAACGCTTTCAACTTAGCCTAGGATACATTAGAAACTTGTTGCTTGTCCACAGTGGTCGAGTGGCCTTCTCTCTAGTAGTCGTCTGAGGGCTCCGTGCCGAAGTAGCGATCGCCAAAGTTACCAATGCCGGGTATTACATAAAACTTACTATTAATCTCCGGATCTAGAGCGGAAGTAACGATTTTAACCTGCAGAGAAATGGATAAAGTTAAGCACATGACCAAGTGGAAGGATGCCCCAGTAGGAAGGAGGAATACTCACCTTAGGAAAGGCATATGCAATGGAGTGTACACCGATTTCGGCCATCAGCAGCGAGGCCAGAATGATGTTATCTTCGGGCACATCGTGATCTAGGAGGACACGAATGGCCATCATGGCCGCAGCCCCAGTGGCAACGGTGGCATCCATTAGTATCACCTTGTAGTCTTTTATGTCTTTGGGTAGCCTCAGGTAGTAAAGCTCTGGCTCCCCGGTCTTAAGATTGGTCTGTATGAGGATTTTCCCAATACGTATGTCCTTGCACACATCACAGACGGCCTGCTCCATGGTCTCGCCGGCACGCAATATGGAAACGCCGCAGATCTTTCGAGAGGCCATGCGCTTGCCCTCGTATAGCACTCCCTGCGGTGTCTCCACAGTGGTCATCTTGAAGGGAAACAGGCTCAAGGCATACTCGATGACCAGGCGAATAAGGCGCTTTGAATAAAAGATGAACTCATCTCTGGACGTATTCCGGCAACGGATAAACGTGTGTAGGCCCTTGATTTGGGGCGTGGGGTCCAGTAAATGCAGAGAATGTGGCATTGGCTGGTCCTTGTACGAGTTGGCCAGCGTCTCGCGCAGCTTGAACCCGCGCTGGATTCAAATGAAGGAGGATTTCCATTAACATTATACTGAAATTTACACAAAGTCAGCTGGTCGCTCTCTCACCAGTTGCAGCTGGGTGTGCACGTGCTGTACAATGAGATGGATGGCGACTTTGTTCTCGCCGCCTCGTGGCACGATGATGTCCGCATGGGCCATGGTTGGGGCTATATAATTGGCATATGAAGGCTTCACCATGTTCAGGTATTGCTTGAGCACACCCCTCAGGTCGCGTCCACGTTGTGAAATGTCGCTGCAAGTCATTTCAGATACAGATTCAGATTAGAGTCTGCCATTTCTGAGCTAAGCGAAGCAATTACCGCTTCAGGCGCCTGGCCAGACGTATATCCGGATCTGTGTCCACGAATATCTTCATGTCCAACAGCCTGAGGACCTCGGGACTGTGGAAGGTAAGAATGCCCTCGAATATGATGACATTGGCGCCGTACATGGTCTTCGTATGGGTCTCACGGCCATGTGTGACAAAGTTATATACCGGGACCTCCACCTTGCGGCCCTCCTTTAGCTTCGTGAGCACATCGATCAGCAACTCGATGTCAAAGGCATCCGGATGATCAAAGTTGTACTCGTTGATCAGAGCTTGCTCGTGCTGCTTCTCATTCAGGATCTGGCCAGGAGTTTACACATTAAATATTATTGGGAGTCCAATGTAGTTTTGTTTCCGCCCCTCACTCACCTTGTAGAAACAGTCCATGGACAACAGGGTTACCCAGGGCACATCAAGGCTCTCAATGATTTTCTCGGCCACAGTTGTCTTGCCCGATGCACTGCCGCCGCAGATTCCTGGATTGGTATTGGGTATTGAGTATTGGGAAGATCAGACTCTGTTAAGCTGCGGTGGGGGATTGTGAAGCGTACCTATGACAAAGGGCTCCACCTGCTGACCGGCACAGTTGTACCATGGCGGACGACCGGCTGTATAGATGGTACGATTGTTGGCCCGTATAATGCACTCGGACGGATTTGCGGTAGTTGTCTGATTACCAATCGATGTAGTGCGCTGGCGCCGCCCAGCACGTCGCATAGGTGACTCCAGCGCCGTCTTGGTAGGCACTGTGGTGGGCGAGGCCGGGCAGCAGAATAGAATATCCCCGCCGCCGATATTCCCATTGCCCAGATCCGCATAGGGATCGACGTAGAGCGGTTCTGTCACATCGGAACGATCATCGCTGCAAAGATTTATAATCATCGTTAGCACTATGTCAAGTATTGTGATCAGTCCCCTGTCCCCAGCCCCGCCGAGAGCCCCCACAGACAATGTTTATTTATAATACGTGTGGCCAAAAGGTTTGGAATTCAGTGATTATCAACGATAAGGTTGGTCGTACACCCACCTCCGTTGTAGGGGCACAAAAATGGGTACAAAAATTTATTAATCTCGGGCTTTCATTACAAAATCATCAAGGTTATTTGTTTGTATATACATCTAGATTATTATACGTACTTCTAAGAGAGTCTTGAAGTGGCGAGAGTTCAAGGATATAGTATACTCACTGACCTACTCTACTCGAAAGACAGGACAGCAACGCAACCCTCTCTGGGCACATGCCTCCCACACATGCAAGCGTGCCGAAAGCCCACAACAAAGTGCAATCATCTTGGTAACAAATCTGGATTGAATTCAATGGAAGAGAAGCTTTGGTGAAAGCTTCGTCCAAGATGCGATGCTACTGGATAAATCCATATGTGCATATGTATATGTCTACCTTGCATGTATATTTTTGTATTTCCACCATGTGTGGTGCAAAGTAGAGTGCTGACGTGACTTCATCATTGCCGAAATAAATACATACAATGATATACACGAATCCAAATGTACATGCATATGGATGTATACAGAGTAATCAAAGAGTTTCCAGCGAATCGTCAGTCAATTATACGTACATATGCATACAGACAGAGGAAGAGCAAGAAGCAGAGACAAAGCGACGCTAGACTTGGGATGCTGCGTAGGCGCGTTCGTTGCACTCTCCAATTGGGACGGGACCACATCCACTCCCCCGCCCCCCACCGCGCTATTACTCAGCGCTACTCAGCTGTGCCAAAAATGGACAGACCAGACCATTGCGAAGCATATTTATAGTTTTTTCGTAGTAATAAGAAATACACAACACACGCATACACGTACACAGGCGCCCGCAGTAAAAGAAGAAGAAAGCACATACATATCATAAAGGTAGAGAGATGGTGGAGCGAAGGAGACGAAGAGCTTTTGCCACGTGTATGAGCCTTGCACAACAGGTTGACCTGCCTGAGAGCAAGGGAGAAGGAAAACAAGCATACAGAAGGATTTTTGTACCGCAGTGGGAGGAAGCAGAGTGGCAATAGACGTGGCTTGATCGCAGCCATATTGGCGCAGTTGCTGACGCTATCGTTTTTCTTAACTTAACTTCTCCGCTGGTATTAGACGCCATGCCAACCAACCTGACAGGGCGGCGTCGCAGCGCAGATGCTGAGACGATAAACAATATGAACAGTAAGAAAGAGGCACGAGAGCGTTAATTAAACACAGAACAGAGAGACGAACAAATACAGGCACACACGACGAACAAGGGCGACAGCAAAACAATTAGAATGGCGGTAAATGGACGAAATAACGAATGAACTGATGAAAGGCAGACACAACAAAAATATAGACTCGCAACGTATGATAATACATACATACATGCATATGTATGCACTGGTGTACATTAGAGCGAAAAAATGCAATGATTTACATGTGACCATTGGTTTTGGCTACGGCAGCGGCGGCCTTAACCTTTGACTGCTGCTGCGGCTGGACTGCGATGGTTAGTAGACCGCTGGCGGCTGCAGCGGCGACGGCGACGGATGCGGACGCAGATGTAAATGCTGATGCTGGTTTTCCCCTTTGGACATCGCTGTGGTTGTTGTTGCCATTCGACTTGCTGCACAAAAACGTGATACTGCTCATTTTACTCTACCGTACGTACGGGACTGGCGCTGGCGTGGCGTGGGCGTGAGAGTCGTTCGCTGCCGGCGATGCCAAAATGGGTCAATCACTCGCCTGGCGTACTCACACACGACACACAATAACAGAATAATGCTTGCACATGGGCCGGCACGATCACATGTGGTGTGGTATGGACTGGCTATGAATAAAGCTGTTATTTTCCTCGGGGTTTGTTCAGTTTTTTGCGTTGTGAGAAATATTTATTCGATATCTAATAAAATGCGAGCACCGGCTAAAGTGTAAGCAGCAAGCAGCACGCGGGTTGTGGGATTGACTGACAAAAAAAAGTGTGAGTGCAGAGCTAAGGTTAAAAAGCTGCGCTGCCAGCGGCTCTCTGCTACTGCGTAGGTAGGTATATATAACGGCAGGGGAGGGAGAAGACGAAGACGCGACGTCGAATCGACTGTTTGCTTATTGCTGTTTTTGTTATTGCCATTGCGTTTATAACTGTTCTCGTGAGGTGGCTCTCTCTCTCTCACTGGTTTGTTTTTCTCTTTTAGCTGCAGCGTATAATGACAACCGGCAATGACAACAGGCAAAAGCTATTGAAATTGAATTTATCATCTGTTACGTCTGAGTGTGTATGTATTTTTATGTAAAACTTATGTACACTTGTATGCCATTTTCCTCGCCTCGCACATTTTGTATTGCGTGCTTAGCCTCTAAGGCCCACCGATGATGAATGAGTTCGAGCACATGGGTGCGTGTATGCATGTGTGCGTGTGCATAGTGTATATCACATTCTAACGACTTTTCTTGGATTTTCACACTTCACTTATGCGTTATTTCGTCGCTATTAACACAGTACCACTGTTGTATCTTGCGTTACCTGTCGGAGCTCGCGGAACTCGATGGGTTGTAAAATTTGATTTGTTTCGTCTGCGTTACAGACATTTCTCCTTTGGTATTTGTGCACCCAGGCTAGTTGCAGCGATTAGAAACACGCGGTGATTTACTTCGTCGTCCCTCAGAGCAACTGACTGAGAGCAAAAACAGCAGCGACGGAAAAACGTGCGCGTTCTCTTTGCAGTTGGACCACACGGCACATATATACACTTAAATGTACTTGGCCAGCATGTTGTGGTCGTAATCTATGGAATGGCAATTGCAAAATAAATCATAAACAAATTATTTATCTATTTGCATTTAATGGGTTTGATGAGGTATTTTCAAACGAAGTCGGCGCATCTCTGACGGACCAGCTGTTGAAACCGTCTGACCCTTAGAAATATACCGAATTATGCCGTCACATTTTAAAAATATACCGATTATAAAAACGAATTTCACCCACTTATCCCCCCTCTGTTCAAACAGGTGAACAATACTGATTATAGTATTGATTGGCTAGTTTAAGGTCCTCACCATAATTGGATTGTTTATAATATAAGGGTTAAACGTAAACGGCCAAAAACAATTTCTATAAAACAAGTTTTTTTACATGGTAACTACACGGAAACATTTGCTACATATCAACAACATCTTAATACAGTATGTGCGGTTTTTGTATACCCTATTTCCTTTAATCAATGTTAAATTCCTTAACATCATACCAAAGTCGGGGAAAAAGATTCCTGATCATTGTAGACAAGTGGTTTGTTTCAACTCAAGTTATATTTTGAAAATGAGACGTTACACTTCGCTATTTTCTGAGGGTAACACTGACACCATGTTTAGCTCACGCACCTAGTATATATTTTATGGTATTTTCCAGTATTTTTTAAGACGCGCTATGGACTCGCGGAGGAGCAAAATACAACAAATACAATACAAATACTTGCAGCCCTGCCTGGCGCAAACAATAAAAATTCTTTTATTTTATTGAAGTGTTCCGTTCTATATAAAGATAAGATGACCTAGGTGTGGCAGCGAGAGTGTGCGCGCGTCAGGATGGCCTATATAAACATAGCTGAATGGACACCGGACCAAGTTACGGACTGGATCAAAGGTAATATAATCACAGCTCTGCTTGACAGGTCAAGGAAAAACTGCATCCGTGGGCTGCATTCCCACTGCCCACACAGCAGCAACAACAACAAAAACAACAGCAACTACGGCAACAGCAACGCCCACCGCAAGAATCAAGGAATTTTGTATCATTTTCTCACCCGACTTTCTTTTTGTTTATAATCGAATAAAGGTCTCGACGAGTCCATGAAAGGTTATTTATATGAATTTTCCAAACATGAAATCGGTGGGCGATCCCTGCTCAACATACGACCGTATGAGTTGGAGAATTTGGGCATGCAGCGTATAGGCCATCAGGAGATCGTGCTGGAGGCAGTTGAAAATCTGAGAAATTTTGTGAGTACAGTGTGCATTTGTCCTTGGGGAATTTCCACCAGCAATACATATGGCAAATGACCTTGATCTTGCAGCATTATCATCTGAAAAATGATAATCTACAGTTTATGGCCCTGCATGTGGCCACGGCAGCGAGGAATTTACACCGCGAGCTGGCCAAGAACCATGCGGACAGTACGAAGATCGATACGAGGACCCTGCATGACATCACCAGGACCATAGCTACGCTGAAGCCGCTGGTGGGCAGCCTGGAGCGTTCCCCCTTCCGGGGGCAGGATAATTACCGCGAGTATTGCGGAAATGTTTTGAAATGCGGCCTGGAGCTGGCCACCAATGCGCATCGGGACCGCTTTGCCGAGAACCCAGTGGATAAGATAAGGAGCACCGCCGAGCGTCTGGAGAGCCTGGCCAATTTCATGATCCAGGACATATCCGATCCGATGGTGCTGCAGCCATCCTCCCTCAACCTGGTCAACCTGAAGAAGCGCGAGTCGGAGCTGGGCTTCAATATCGAGTCCAGCTACAATGGCATCCATCGCGTGACGGACAACAAGTACCATTCGCCGGCCCACAACTCGGGCAAGATCGAGGACGGCGACGAGATCGTGCAGATCAACTACCAGACAGTGGTCGGATGGCAGCACAAAACCGTGCTGGAGCACCTGCGCGAGTCCCTGCCCGATGTGGTGCTGACCGTAAAGAAGCGACCGAAGCACACAAAGATGTTTGGCCAGATCTACATGCAACCGTACCGGCTGCCGAGCAAAAAGCGCAACATGGCATGTCGCTGGGCGGATCAGATGCCCAGTCCGCGCTCGGCCTTTCTCACGCTGGACACGGAGAAGGTGGCAACGGGCACGCTGGGCACGGAGGTGACTAAGTCCTTGGCCAGCGACAAGAGTGAGGTGGTCAAAACCAGTCCGCCAGCCTCCTCGGACTCGGACTCCAGCTGCAGTGATATAGCCACACCCACGGATCCAAAATGTGCCACGCGGGAGATGCGCCTGTACTATCCCAAGCCCAGGGCCTTGCTGCAGCGCAGGAATACCATCTGTGGCGATGAGTTTCTCAGCCTCAAGCACTCCGATCTGGTTGTGCCCTCGTGGCATGAACGAAAGCCGGGCATCGGCTCCTCGGCGGCCTGTTGTGATCCCGGGTCGCCCAGCATTCGCGACAAATCCATCTCGTTCGGCTATGGCCTGGAGATTGCACCGCGCCCCACGACCTGTATTGGGATTGGCGATAGCTCGACGGACAAGGCTCGACGGATGTTCAACGAAGCGCGCAAGCTGAAGCAGTTGACAGGGGAGTTCCAGCGGGAGCGCGACCATGTGGAGGATCGCTACAAGCCGGGCGTCAGCAAGGTGGTCCGCTTCGATTCCACCATGAAGGTGGAGGACTACGTGGTGCGGAACGAGAAGTTTACGTGCAATGTGGATAACACCATCCTGGAGACCTTCGAGCCCATTCCCTTCGCCGACGAGGGCGACGAGGATGCCCTGGAGACGTTGCGCAACTGTAAGACGGAGAACGCTGAGGAGCTGCTGGAGGCCATCAATGTCGCCTCCCTTGGGCAGGACCTGCCCCTGGCGGAAGCCATCAATGCCCCCCTGCTGCTGAATCGCCGTGGACGCTTGGACAAGAGTCACAGCACACCGGCGTACGATAACTCTGGCGAGGAATCGGACACCCCGCCAGCCGTCGAACCGCGCAAGGAATTCCTTCTAGTAACGCCGCCAGCTCCACCGCCCAGGCCGCGCAAGCAAAAGGAGATGAGTCCGCAGGTGGTGCCGCCGCCACCACCCAAGCCGGCCAGTATGCTGGCAGCCTCTGCACTTGTCCTTCTCCCTGTACCTGTTCCCATCTCTATCCCTGTACCTGTACCTGCATCTGTACCTTCAACTGTACCTGTGTCTGTGCTTGTGCAGACTCCAACCACACCATCGGAGCCGCCGGAGATTAGTGAGCTGCACACGCCCAGCAAATCGCGTACCTTGACCCTCAAGAAGAAGCACAGTCTGATGGCCAAGCGGAGGAACACGAACCTAAAGCTCCTGGGCACCGGCGACATCCAGGGCCATCTGTACAGGCGAAAGAAGAACCACCGCGGCGTCACCTACTGGGCGAGGATATACTTTGTGATGCTGGACACCATCCTGTACGGATTCCGCAGCAAGCAGAGCACCTCCGCCAGCCTGGTCATCTTTCTGCCGGGCTTCACCGTCTCCCTGGCCAAGGAAGTGCACTCTAAGCCGCACGCCTTCAAGGTCTATCACACGGCCAAGAGCTTCTACTTTGCGGCCGAGTCCCTCGATGCCCTCAATCAATGGGTGGACTTTCTACGCCAGGCTTCGCAGAAGATACCTCCCAACGTTCGCGCGGACACCAAAGATCTGTACTCGGAGAACGACAGCTCAGGCGAGGAGTGTGACGCCCTGGTGGCCAAAAATCTGTGCACTCCCTCGCCCCAAGGCTCCAAGGAGATGTCCTCCGGTGGCATACTAACCAGCGGCAGCGGCGGCACGCCCACCTCCAGCACCGGGCACGGGATCAAGCACGATCGCAGCTACCTGGACTCGTTCCGCAAGTTCACGATGGGCCCGTTTAAGAGCAGCGCGGCAAAGCCCTCCAGCGACATCCCGGTACCCACGGAGCAGTATCGCAGCTACCGGAAGGTGCCGGGCGGTAGCTTTGGCATCCAAATCGGAGCCAATACTCCGGGCTACCACGATCCGGCCATGCCGCCCACATTGGTCACTCAAACGGCAATGGCCGCTGAGACGCGCAAGTTGTCGCGCAGCTCCAGCCGGAGCTCGGTGGTGAGCAACACGGAGTCTGCTGTCTCGGTCTCAGCTTCGGTCTCGGCATCGTTGGCCCTGGGTCCGCCCACATCGCCAGCGCCTACGGTCAGCTCATTGCAACACCAAAGCTCCGAGGATAGCCAGAGCCAGAGCCAGAGTCCGAGTCCGAACAGCAAGTCGAGCCTGAAGAAGGTGCCCTTCAACTTTCTGCATGCCTCCAATCCCAATCTGGTGGAATTCGATTTCCACACCTCGAAGACGCTGCTGCCCAAGATGAGTGTTGGCGGAACCCTGGACCATCACCACAACACCCAGGGCTTTGTCACGCTGAAGGATCTTATGCTGCGCAAGCAGGAGGAAGAGGCCCAGGAGATGTACAACAATCGAGTGCATTTGGGCGTGGAAAAGCACAAGCATGCGCGTACCGAGTCCACGGCCAGCCAGCAGAGCAGCACCGTGGTGAAGCCGCCCGCGAATCTGCCTAAGATCCAGAGCGTGAGCCTGCCCAAGACTCCGGACTACGAGATTAGCTTCAAGCCGGACGACGAGAGCATCAAGCGGACACGCACCAAGGAGGGACAGAAGCTGCGCGACTTTGGCTACGAGCTGATATGCGGGGACGAGCCCAGCTCCTCCAGCAATCACGAGCAGCTGCATCATCACCATCAGCAATTTCAGCAGCACCACCAACAGCAGCAGCAGTTGCTGCAGCAACAGCAACAGCAGCAACAACAGCAGCATCATAGCAGTCGAACAAAGCACTTTCTGCGCTCCCAGCAGCTGCAGTTCTCCAGCTTCTTGCACAAGAGCAGCAGCAGCAGCAACGCCAGTGGAGGAGGTGGAAAAAACTCGAGCGCCGATCCGAAGAAGACCAAGGGCAAGTCCAGCAGCGATCGACGCTTTCCCTTCACCTCCAAGCACTCTTCTGGAAGCGGCAGTGGCAGTGGCAGTGTGACCCCATCCCTTCCCATGACCATGACCTTGCCGTTGAACAAGAAGTCCAAGTCGAATCATGCCCTGGATGGGGGAGGAGCTGGTGGCAGTGGAATGGCCAGCAGCAGCATTAAGAAGAGCCAGACCTACAATCAGGACCTGAGGGAAAAGATCACGGGCACCAAGTACGATGCCCATCGCAAAAACTCAGCACCCATACCCATCTTTGCCAAGCTGTCGATATCGTCGGCCACGCCCACGAAGCCATCGAAGGAGAACCGCTTTCTGGGCTCGCCCCTCCTGCATCGGACACTGTTCGGCCATCATCAGCACCAGCCCAACCATCAGATACCGCTGCAGGCCGTGACTCCGCCATGTAGTGCAGATCCTGACTGCGATCAAGAGATATTCTCGCAGATAACCTTGCCCTTAACCTATCGGAGCTACCGTGGCCCTGGAGTGCCGACAGCATCCACCACGAATCTGTGCACATCCGAGTCTCTGCAGCCGCCTCTGCCGCCAGCACCGCCTCCACCAACGATGGCCAACAACAGCAGCAGTTGTAGCAGCACTAACAAGGAAGAAGAGCCAGCGGTGGCAGCAACAGGATCAGGAACAGGAGCAACAACACCAACGCCAACACCAACACCAAAAGTATCAAACACCAATTCTGTCGACTCGAAGGCGGCCACACCGGACTATCCGAACATGGAGTGTCCGCCAGTATTCGAGCCGGAGATCTACTCTCTCAGTGAGCCCAATACCAGTCTGTCGCGCCTAATGCTGCGCACCAACAGCAACACCACAACTACCACCGCGAGTATCGCGACCAACAACAATAATAATAATAATAACACCAACAACAACACCAACAGCAGTCCCAGTGGCAGCGAACATCCAACAACCTAGGTGTGATGTAAACGATTGTGAATGCTCTAAAGGATCCCTCGGGATCCCTATTTACATATACATATATATAGATATATATATATATATACTCTCGTATTGATATAGATATAAATTTCTTAATTTTGATTCGTCTTCCCTGTCCACCACCTGTTTCCCACTCCTTTGAAACACCATTGTCTCCCCCTTAGTCGGTAAGCGTTTACTCTGCCTTATTTGCATTATTTCGGTTCTAGGTAAAATGAAATGGAAACTAAAAACAACAAAAATGAGAGAAGTCTGTGCACACGAAGAGAGCGTAGAAGTAGAGAAGAGAATTCTTTATGATTTGCCTTTGTATCGGGATTAACCAAGTTAGTCCGAGCTGTTTGATTTTGCTCAACAGTTTAATGTCTAGAGAGTACATTTATTAAATATAAAAAGATATTATTGTAGAGGCGAACCCAGAAAGGCGAAAGTCGAAGGGAAGGGAGCCGGCCCGCAAAATGTTGTAGTGAATAAATATATACACCAATACGATATACATACATCAAATATATGAATAAAAATCAACTGTATATAAAATCGGATTAGACTTGTACCTTTTCGAAGAAACTGCACCGATTAGATGGGTGATTTAGAATCCCTTTACTTTATTCACATTTAAGTTGTATTTTAACCGATATAGAAATGTATGGAAAACTCTGCCTGATTTACGCCAAATTTGAAATGTGCTCCTCGACCTCCTGCTTGGAGAACATGTAGTACTCCTTCTCTGCAGTCATAGTCATCACCTCCACATTGGTCGAACTGAGCTTCTCCTCCATAACCTGCTTCAGGGTGTTTAGACACAGATCGATGGCTTCATTCAGGCTCATTTCGGCGGTAAAGGTGTCCTGCAAGTTCTGCTGGGCGCCCTCGCTGCCAGAACCAATGGCCTTGGCTGAGTGACGCACAAAGGTACCCGATGGATCCATGTGCCAGAGTTGGGGCTTCTTGTTTTCGACGCCGGCAAACAGTATGGCCACGCCAAACGGACGACTCATGGCGGCGGCACCATCGCTGTCGCCACTGTCACCGAACTGAATGGCCAGTGTGGAGACAGCCTGAGCACAGGATTCGATGGACATGCGCTCGTTGTAGACGAACCAATGGTTCTGGCACTCCACGCGGGCGCGCTCGATTAGTGTGCGTGCATCGGCCATCAGGCCGGAGGTAGCGCAGCCAATGTGCTTGTCCACTTCAACGATTTTCTCGACCGAGCTGGGGACCATCAGGGGCGATGTGATACGCTTCTCCACGGCCAAGACAACGCCTGAGAACACAGAATGCATCACATTTTAATAAACACAAAATAGTATCACGACTAACTGCCTACCTTCATTGGTGCAAATGCCGATCGCGGTGGAACCCAATTTGATGGCTTCGATGGCATACTCGACCTGGAAGAGGCGACCCTCGGGCGAGAAGGTGTTTACACCTCTGTCGTACTCGGAGCGCGTAAGAAACATGTCTAACTGCAATGTAAGGAGTTAATATATAAATAAAACGCGTAAAATCAACAAAGCTAACTTTTCTTTAAAATTTGCCGATTTCTGAAATGACTTGCGATAAGCGGAGTGTGACCGTGGTCGATAAAATATACCGTCCGACCGTCAGAAAAAAACCGTGTCACTTAAAAAATATACCGCAAATATACTGACGAATCCAAGTTCTATTTTACATATTCCTCGTTTTTTATCTTTCGTGGAATATTCTCAGCTATATAGCACATTTAGCCATGCCCACATAACTTTATCCGATTAATGAATCAATTTCCTACTTAAATGGCTTATTTTAACCACTTGCTTTTATTGCATTTCTATATAACGTTGAAAATAAAATTTAATGGATTGATGAAATTGATAAAATATACCATATAGCGACCTAAAAAAATACCGAAAAGTATTAAAAACACCCTAAATTGGCGCCTGAGATGACAAACATTTCCGCATTTCTATAATACCGTTTTCCCTAGGGTATCGCAACATCGATTGGCTCACTATCGACTGTGAATGCAACTCTTATGCTTTCTTGAAATGTGCCTGTTAAGCGCATGGCTGTTATGTGAATTGGCGCAAATATTTGAATGAATGTATGTACAGAGAAATTTACAAATTGTTGGCGAATCATCAACTAGCATGTCATGTCTGGTTATTGGACCATTTAATTATTATATAAATTTGAAACTAGTTAAATGGACCCGGTTAAAAGGACCCGGTTTATTAAAGGAAACATATTGAACAACATGTCTTAATGCGTGAATTAAGAGATTTACTTTCACATTTGATTTCTTATTTCCACTCACATCGCCCCACCATGAGGCACTTAAAATCTAAACAAAATAAAAGGGCCGGCCCCGCACAGTCTCCAACTAATTGCATTGCCTGTTTCAAACCAGATAACAAGAGAAATAATGAATGGGTCAAGGTTGTGTGGAACTACCCTACCCTTCTTTTACAGATGCCAGGCAAAGGTTCATGGTAGAGCGTGTCAAGAGCTTTGGGCTTTTACGATCACCACACATCGCTTTTTACAACGCACACAATGCAGGAGAGCACCAACAGCAGAGGCGTTGCCTCTCTAAATAAAAGTGAAGGTCATTGACCAAATGCAGTGGCAGAGAGTGGGCATATCGCCTCAAAAGAATTGCAGTAAATGGGGAAAATGGGGGAATGTGCCTAAATTTGATTATGAAATATAATAAGCATGTATGTAAATGCTTTGCCCGGCCTGGCATGGGTCTGGTCTGTCTTCCGCGTCTGTCGTCGCGTCGCGAAGCGTCTATCTGCATTTGCGAAAATTGTACACGGCACAATGCCTGCCTGGCTTTGTTTTACTTCTTCTTTTTTTGTTGTTTTTTTGTTTTTTGCTAGTCGAATTGTTGGTATTGCCACATGATGGATTTTAAAATAGCCGAAGTCAGAGCTAAGTATGTTTTCGATTTAATGACTGAATGAGTGAGTGAGTAGTGAGCCCGGATTGCACAAAATTCCAGGTAGTCAGGCAGCCAGGCAGCCAGTCAGGCAAACATACATCACATAATAACTAGGAATATGTATACGAATACATACGAGTCTGTATGTAGGTACATCCAGTCACGCCGGGAGCTGCACGATCAGGCCATCAGCCAGAGCTCCCCCAAATTGCACGTTTGTGGCATGCATGTGTCAGCGCGACTCGAACTCCTTAGCCACAATGGCGTTGGCTTGGTCAGCTCGGTACCTATTGTAGATCTTTTGTTGTGGCGCCCACAAAGCTGAAATGAAATGATGACCCCGTAAATGCCCATAAGCCAAAGATCAAATATGTAAAATCTATCAAATAAAATAACCAAAGCTTAACCTTCATATTGTCTTTGCCCCTTACCACACTCGTGGGGCTTGCCTTGCTCTGGGGTTACGGGAGAAGAGCCAGAGATGGAGTCAATAACCGATTCCATTTGCATAATCCCCAGCTTCGCCATACATATATCATGTGTCCAGGCTTTTGGTCTAATAAAAACGGAAGCCTTACCATGTTTGCGCGCGCAATCCGATATTTCTTGCCAATCAACTGAAAGACAGACAGACGACAGACAGACGTATTGAAATGCTTTAATTGTTGTCTCTGCGACTTTTATTTGGGTCTCTGTAACAGATGCATACTTCCTAGCTATTGTTGAATAGGATAACGACCCGTTTACAGACCCCTTTGTTTTAATTTTAGGCTCCTGCGCCGACAAGCCTCCTACTTCCTGGCCTCCTGGCCCCCTAACCCACCTGCTGGAAACCGAAACCAAAACCAAATCCGAAACAAGTTTTCATATAACACCGTTTCCCCAACTAACTTTTCATTACTAAGCCAAAATCCCCAACAACAACAAAAGTTGCGAATGCGCCTTCGCGCAGCCGCAGCCGCAGTCCACAGACCCCAGTCCCCAGTTTCCAGTCTCTCAGTGAATTGTGAATTGCGTTGCGAGATATAGAAAAGACCACGACACAGAGACCGACACCGACACCGAGCCAACCAATTTTTCGGTGTATAAAAGCCGAGTGCAGCGGTAGAGCGAATCAGTACCAGCTTGGATCTCGTTATTGGTATAACACAGCTAATCGTGGAGTAATTGTTTCCCTCGTGAAACGTCAAATCAACAGCTCAACAATGCGAATGGTAAAACACAGCTACGATTACCCCCAAATACCAAAACAAAAGAGTAGTTAGTGGAGTGGAGTGGAGTGCCCTGAGTGGAGAGTGTGCTAAATATACGGATTATCCTTTTTTGCAGTTCGTACTTCCTTGTCTCGCCGTGTGCTTGGCATTGGCCCACTGTGCGGCTGTTGCGGAGGAGAAGAAAGCCGATGGGGGGGACGAAAAGACCGTGGAGAAGCGCGGCCTCTATGGCAGCACGGGCGACTACCATCATCACTACCAGCCCCACCATCACCACGAGCACATCAAGACAGTGACCATCGAGAAGAAAGTCCCAGTTCATTATACGGTGACTAAGCATGTGCCCTACACCGTGGAGAAAAAGGTGAGACTCGACGCCCACCCTTTCAGAACTATGTTGACCAGACCCCAAGAAGAATAGATAACTAATGAGCCTACCATTAGATCCCCTATGAAGTGAAAGTCGAGGTGCCACAGCCGTACATAGTGGAGAAGAAGGTGCCTGTTCATGTGAAGGAATACGTCAAGGTACCAGTCCATGTGCCCAAGCCTTATGAAGTCATCAAGAAGGTACCATACGAGGTGAAGGTGCCAGTGGACAAGCCCTACGAGGTGAAAGTCCATGTTCCACAGCCCTACGAGGTGATCAAGAAGATTCCGTATGAAGTGAAAGTCCCAGTGCCACAGCCCTACGAAGTGATCAAGAAGGTGCCACATGAGGTGAAGATCGAGGTGCCGGTACCCAAGCCCTACGAAGTCATCAAGAAGGTGCCCTATGAAGTCAAATACGAGGTGGAGAAGCCCTACGATGTAGAGGTGGAGAAACCCTATGATGTCGAGGTCGAGAAACCATACAAGGTGGTCGTCGAGCAGAAGGTTCCCTATGAGGTGAAGGTGCCCGTCGACAAACCGTACAAAGTTGAGGTGAGTAATCCCCGATCCCCGAGCTTTTCTCAATTTAACGTCCAATATCCTTTTGCGTATCGCCTGCAGGTGGAGAAACCCTATCCCGTCCACGTGAAGGTGCCGGTGCCCCAACCCTATACCGTGGAGAAGAAGGTCCACTACACCGTCGAGAAGCCAGTACCATATGAAGTCAAGGTGCCAATTGAGAAGCCCATTCCCGTCTACACAGAGGTGAAGGTGCCCATCCACAGGGAGATTCCGGTGCCACACAAATACCACGTTGAAGTGCCAATCTTCAAGCACCACGAGGAGCACCATCAGAGCCAGCACGAGTACGGACATGGACACGGACACGGACACGGCTACTAGAGCCCAGCACAGAACGCGAGCACAAGAAGGAGAACGAAGAAGCAAACGAACAAGGAGGAGATCGACGAGCAAGCGAAGACACTACCAGCGAGTCTTCCAATCACGGATCCACGAGGCAACGTTGAGCTGGACGTTGAACGGGTGACACGAGGAGGAGGAGCAGGAGGGGGAGGAGTCAGAGCAGAAGAAGGAGGAGAGGCAGGAGCGAGTAGCGGGTGAGAGGACAAACTGACCAGCTACTCGGATTTGAGATCTGGTGGGGACCCCTGTCGGTCCCCACATCAGTTGTAAGCCAAATGTGTTAGTACTTTTATCATTGTATTAGGCCCCCTAAAATTTCTTATTTAAATTATAAGCTAAAGAAACACTCAAAAAGAAAAGAGGAAAATTAATGAATGGTGGGCGCTAGGGGAGGGGGAGAGGGGTGCCAGTGAAAGTGAAAATTACCAACTGAAACCCCACACACGTAATGGTAACGGCAGCGAAATGGAAATGCACATGAAAATGAAAGAAAAACCTGTTTCAGTGGCTGTTGTGCAATCCCTCTGCTGCTGCTGCCGCTGCTGCTGTGTGGGTATTCTTTGGCCAGTTCATTATGCAAGGAGCGATTTGCGATTGGCGGGATTGCATCATCGAGCTGCCAAATTAATTGCAGGAAACGCTCGCCAAAGCCAACCAACTCACGAACCGCGGACTGGCCAACATATTTTCGCAATTATAGCTAGAGCTGTCATAATGGAAAAGAAAAGATGAACACAAAATTCATAGATTGCCAACAAATTTACGGCTGTGTGCTTCGTTTGCAATTGAAGCGGCCGAAAACACTTGAAGTACGTAATGGCCCCATTTTGTGGCAGTAATCGTAGCGTGGTGTCGTCCGTCGCTTGGCTAGAGCCAAATTGCACTGCATTTCGAAATGTTTGCATTTACGGCACTTCTTAAGTGCGTGCAATTACAATCAAAACACACACATTGAGTGCAATAATTATTTGTAGTCGTTTAAATTGAGCGCTCACACCTAACAGCACTAACAGTGGTCCGTTAACATATTTCTGTTTGCGTTCTGTTAAGCGCAACCATACTGTTGAGAAATGAGGCTCGTAGTTTTGTAGTTCAATGTTCATGTATATTACAACTGCCCTATTCATACGCTCATGAGTGTATTGCACAGCTTAGGTTACTATTTTTACGCGCATAGCTGTGTTGTTTTTGCTCGTCTCCAAAACATAGCTGTAATGTTCTCACACGTATAGCTAAAGCCCGCAGCTGCGCACGCATACAACGATGTGTACCGTTTTGCATTGGACCGTCGCATCGCCTGATCTTTCAATTCCCTTTTGGCTCGACTTCTTCTGTGGACTGGAAGTTAGTCGAAATCTCTAGATGGAACCAACCGCACGCATTTATACCGCCGCATCATAGACAACCCCCGCTATTCATATATGTACATGTGTAACATAACCGCCAATCTTAAATACTCAATATATGAACCTATGTAAATAAATAAGCTCAATATATTAAAAGATTATACAGTCCGCTAATTCATAACCACACACAGAATATATACATGGTTCAAGTGGGCTAAGTTAGTTTTTCATCGTTTTTTCCCACTGCTCTTGTCCATCTATACTATCAATATATTACATTTAATTTTTAAAGGTACATTTAAGAACAATGGGTATTGAAACTTCCATACGCCCTCTCAAATCGTATATATGTACTTAATTTATTCTAATGGATTTAATTTAATGCTTGTTTTATACACAATACAATTAAAGGGAAGTCTTAAAAGTAGGTTCTCTTGTAGAAAATTGATTCATAAACTAGCTAATAATATTCGATGGAATCTCTAAATTGAACAATTGAACGACTATCCTCTTCCGCTTTTTTGTTTTGACCTATTTCGCTAAACTTTTTTTTTTTAATATTTTCGAATTTCCAAAATTAGCAACATTTCTGAATATTTCCAGTGTGGCCGAAAATGTTCAACCTCCCTAGTGGGATCTAAGAACATCGATGTCTGCTACTATCTGTCGCTTCCCCATCTCTCTCAAAATCATGTCCTCAAAATCATATTTCTCAAAAATTGGTAAATTTTGAAGACGAAGTAGACGATTTCTAGTGATGGAAGTTGCCCAATATACTCCAACTGATACGGAAGTGCCACCCAACTCCCATCACTATATACAGGAGGGGGTTTCTGTCCATGGGAGGAGGTGGGGTGAGACTGCTCTCGCGAAATTCATACTTGTTTGGTGGAGTCCGGCTCCACCCAGCACCTGAGAGTTTTAAATACATACATATACCCATACCATAAATACATACCTAGTCTATTATAATGTTTAATACATCTTCATAATCAGGATCGTCTGGATCGTCGGCGCCGTTGTTAATGGCGGAAGAGACAGGGGCAGGGGCAGTAGCAGCAGTGGCGACACTGTCTGACTTGGCTTTCTTGCCTTTCCTTTCTGCTCGGACACTTTTTTTATGACAATTATATAGTTTCTGCGCCCAATTTTCAGACTCCAAGGGAAAAACTCTCTTCATGTTTCGCCCCAAGTCTCTGCTGTCTTCCGCCGTCGTTTAAATGTTTCGCTACAAGAGAAATGAGCGTCCGTATCTCTCTTGGGCTTAGCATCTCTTGCTTGCGTTGCTTTATCAGCAAGGTTTGGGAGTAATCCTTTCGACGACTCCAACGACAGTCGCCATGAACCGATACGGTTCTGTCAAACTCCCGCCGATATGCAGGCACGACTTCCATATGTCGGACTATTCTGTGCACCTGGCTAGCAATCACCGACGCGCACAGCTCCAGGTTGGTGCTGTTCAGTTCAGCCCCTAAGAGGGCAACAACAATGGCTGCCGCATTTGGACAAAAAACATACAAACGCACAAAACAAAACAAACAAATATGTATATGCGAGCGCGACGAATGCCACGGACAAAGCAGACACCGAAATGGCCGTTACGGAAAGATCACTCCGATTAATATTTTCTTAAGCCGATCAACTAACGATACTAGAATGGACAACTGGAACTTATTAAAAAGAGTAGAAGACTCACGCGAACGATTGCTAAAAAACGCGTCCGAACAAGGCGCTGCTGTACAAAACTATGAGCGTTAGCATTTCTGCTGCGCAATTTCTGTCTTCTCCTTTTCCGTTCAACAAGGCGTTCAACCTGTGCCAGCTCCGTGATAGTCCGAGTCCGTAAGGTATTGTCGGGATCATAGGTGTACGTCGGGACCGGTGGATACCCGGTGTCCTGCCAGTGCTCCAGCACCGTGTCAGTCACCTCGAACTTCTCCGCGAATAGTTTGCGCAGGTGAACGACATCCCAGAGCACAGAGTACTCCTGGGCGGCGTTCGTCTTTCCAAGTATATTGGCGGGGCAGCCATCGCATAGGATGCACATCAATCTCGGGCCATATCCTCGCCGACGAATGTTGTCGAGGACGAAGGACAAACCGGAGTCGATGGCATGGCTACCCAACACCTCCTGCGATACGAGGGCTTGTAAATAAGTTAATTGATTAGAATACCAAAAAATATTCATTCTAATGAAGCTGACCAGCTTCAGGCGGAGGAAATGGAAATTCCTTCCATCCAAGTTGAAGGCTGCTATCGCTAGCACCTTCCACTTGTTGCCACGCACGCCCCACTTCAAATGTATTTCGTCGTAAATCACGACGAAAGGAGCATTCCCATAATGCTGGATGTTGGAGATCAAGTTGACCACACCAACTCCCATTTCATGGGAATGCCCCTCTCGAGTGACACGGCCGATTGCATTTATTACCCTTTCCTCGTTTACGCGCAGGAATGGAACCATTAAGGAGTGAAACATGATGTTACTGTGTTGCATGCGAAGATATCGATACCCCATAGAAGCGGTGAGGAGGAAAGAAGTTTGAAAAGAGTGGCAAGGCCAAAATTTAAGGGGAAAAGGTTAGCGAAGAGTGAGTCCGCTCCAAAGGGGGAGTAAAGAAACCCCAAATTAATTTTTTTTATTGGCAAATCCATAGGGAATAGGACACAGCTCCGCCATCCTGGTTTGCTTTTTGCTGGTCTCGAGGAAACTATCCTGGCCACGTAGTGCGGGTCCCTCGCCCATTTAGGGAGAGAGAAAAAATCATCAATTAACATATTTACTCCCATTATTTATTTTTGTTAGACGTCTCCATTTATATGTATGTATATGTTAATCCCCTAATTTAAGTCGGTCCATATCTATTTATATATGTAACTTATTTGCAGTTATTATTAATTATTCATATTTATCTATTTATTTATTAAACGCCCGTAACACATACATATAAATCTGAGACTCACGTATTGGTTTTTTGTACCGCCGTTGTCCTGTATGTGTGCAACGTATCATGTATATGTGCACATAACGGTGTCCGGAGAGACTCTGTCTTTCATGCCATTCTTGGAAATATCTCGAAAAGTGAAGTTAAGTTTGTGAAGAAATGTTTAATTTTAATTTTTATTGCGGCCCACAGAGCCAAAATATTGGATGGCCCGGATGGATGCCATCTACCGGTCCGGCCTCAACGTATGTGCTGAGCGCAGCTCTACCTCCACCTCCGGGCGCTGGAGCCGGACATATACCGTATGCCCAAACGTATGTGCCGCGCGCAGCTACACCGGGAGCCGGTCTGCCATACCAACACCAGCTCGATCGGCAACATATAATCTAAACTGCGCAGACTGTCAGTGAACAGTATGTTAACGACATGTTAAATTTCTGGATTTCCGTTGCAAAGGAGCAGCAGGCGCAGGTAAGGATATCGGTGTTTATCGGGTTATTTGATCATGGAGTGATCCTTCCTTTTTTCTCAGGCGCATGCACAGCAGCAGCAACCACGGCCAACGCAACAGGCGGCACAGCCATTAGCTGAAAAACAGCAGCCACAAATCTCGGCCAAGATTGCAAGTCCTTTGCATCAGCCCGAAGTGGAGGAAGCAGAAGGACTGTTATCATTTATTCACTCCGCCTCTCATGGCAATGACAAAATAAGTCATCTTTTGTCTTCACTTCATTGATCATTCACCCAACACTGACATCGCCGCATCACCAACAGCAGCAGCAGCATCTGTGCCACATGTGATCTCCACATCCCCATCTGAGATGCAACAGCATGAGCAAAAAACGCCACAACAGCAACAGCAGACGCCGTGAAGCGTGAAGCGGATCTCCAGGAGAGCGTAAACGCTTTAATAAAAGAAAAGGAGCTGCCTCTATCTCCGCTCTCACCGCTGTCGGAGGCAGAAGAGGAGCAGAGCACGGGTAGGATAACAAATCCAAGAATTGTGGACGTGCTGCAGTCCAGCTCTAAGCTTCAAAAACTCTACAAAGAACTGCTAGCGCGGAAGAAGATAGGCCACAAGATGAACTCGAATGAGGTACGTCTACTATGCGACGGAGCTATCAATATGTACAGAAAGGAAGGACTTGAGCTGAGCCTCTCCCAATGTAAAGAGCTGGGCAGGCAGGAGCTGTGTCCCCACGGGAGGAACTTTTGGTGCCGCAAGGTGGGAAGTAACTGTATATACAATCGGATTCGTACCCTTAGCAGAACCCCGGAACAAAGAGAACGGGTAAGTTGTAACTGTAACAACAAAATCGCGCAAATAATTAATGCAAATTTTCACCAAGCAGGATTCCTTGTAGAAGCGAAGCAAGCGTGAGGAAGCAAAATGTTCCTCTGCCACATCTGCCACGACCAGCAATTGGGATCCTGGGACATTGCAGGACACGCCGCTTTCGTAATTCCATTCCAGCTGACGTTCCAGGGAACGTTACGTTCTCGTTCACGTTTAGCATTTGAAATTTGAAATTTTCGCCCTTCAGCCTTTTGTAATCGTAAGCAAACCTTGATATTGGATCAAATCTAATCACGGCCAATAAAATGAAGAGTAAAGGGATGTGTTGTTTATAGAAAACTGTTTATTCTAATAATATATATTATGTATATATAATAATATTTACCATTTTTTTAAAGCGCTTCCAATTGCCCAACCTGAAGGATTTCGACAAGTGGGGCAATCGCGTGGTGAAGAACTTGCTCTATTACCAAACCAACTACATTCTGCTCTTCCTGGTCATCTATGCGCTGATGATTGTGTGCAATCCAACCAAGATAATCATTGGCTTGATTGTGCAGGCCTTGATCAGCGCCGTCATTTGGCAATGCTTCAGCAGCAAATCGAAGCCCAGCTTCATTGCAAGAACAAAACGCTCAACAGAAATGGTACATCCTGGCTGGTGCTCTGCTTGGCAGATATCTTTTTTTGCACCTGATTAGCGCCGTGCTGCTGACCGCCTTTACCTTGCTGCTGCCCATTTCGGTGACTTTCATACACGCCTCACTGCGTCTACGGAACATGAAGAATAAATTGGCCAACACCATCGAGAGTTTTGGTCCATCTACTCCCATGAGTGCCCTGCTGGATGCGTTGAACGTACGTGCAGAAGGCGTGATCAATTAAGAAACGGTTCAATAGCTGTTGGCCATACAGGACCGAGACATAGAATCCACGTTTTTACAACTAGTTATCCCTTGAATGTTGAACCTTGCAAACAATGTATTACCATATAATCGATTTGATCTTGAGTTTTGTATGTATGTATTTGTAAATATGATTTTATTACTTGTGTACTTTGCTATTATGATTTTCAATAAAGTTTTCCCATAAAGAGCAAAAGTAAAATCCCAGCATACATTGGGAGAAGCTCAGCTCAAGTCCTTCCTTTCTGTACATACTGATAGCTCCGTCGCATAGTAGACGTACCTCATTCGAGTTCATCTGGGAGTCGAGTCGAGTAGCAGAGCCTGTTGCACATTCTTCATTATACGTATATTGGTGGTTTTTTACCTAATTTCGAGTTTTGGTTTTTATAAATTGGTTTAACATGTCGTTGGTTTGTGTTGTGTTCAAGCGTCTGCCTCCACCTCCGCCTCTGCCCCTGCCTCCTTCGGGTGTGATGTAACTTCTGGTCTGGGGCGTCGGCTTCGGCTTCGTCTGGGTGTGGTGTGGTGTGGCCACCTTGTGGACACTGTCCTTAGCATTTCCTGCTTGCGTTGCTTTATCAGCAAGCGCTCGCCTGCACTGCCACTCTGCAGCAGGATCCCGTATACATTGACGACTGTTGTCACCGACGATGCGGCAGACACCGAGGACGCGTCGGATAAATGGCCGGAAAATTCTCCACTGTCCGTAGATACATATGTAAGTCAAAGTCATCAGTGTCGTCGCTGCTCAAGTAGTAGAAATAAAGTTGTGTGGGCTGCGGCAAGTCGTGATCCCGTAGGTGATCCGGTCGGTGCGTCAGTGTCCGATTCCGCGTCGGTTTCCGATTCCGTTTCCGCGTCGGTTTCTGTTGTTTCCGGTTTTCCGTTAGACACTTTTAAATTCCGTCCGTCTGTGGTCACCATTTTTTTTCTGCATTTTTCCGCGGCGACGCCAAAACATAACGGATCTTTTGCCTAGGGCTGCAGAATCGTTGGCAGAATCGATTCAATAGTATCGAAAGAGTGTTTTTATAAAATATATATAAATTTTAATTTGATTTCTTTCTTTCTTTCGGTTTGAGATTGGCGCGGCGACGGCCGACGCGGTTGATTTCTCCCAAAGAACTGCACTCCTGCTTACAAGTAAGTTCTAAGCACTCCCGACGCTCACTGCTCGTTCTGCAACATTGTTGCGTACCCAAAACTCCGGTGTCGCTGGGCAACATCCCCTGTATAACGGCTGATCTTGTGTTTTTTATGTTTTATGTTTATGTTTTTTCGATCGATTGTGTTAACTTATATATTATATTAATAATAATAAATTAATTGAATAATATAATTTATAATACTATAGTACGTTCTTATGGAGTACGTTATAGTAGATAGTACCACTAACCATACAGTATATACTGTATGGTTAGTGATAGTACGTTCTCGTCTCTTTTTAAAACAGTCGGTACGTGCGTGTCGTGTCGTGACTTGACCAGGGCTGCAAAACCAAATTAAATTTCAACTGTCAACTGTGGCGCACGCGAAAATTTCAAAACAATTTCGTCTTGATCTAAAGTGCAAGTGCTCGAATTGCAAGTGAATGGATAGTGATATGGATACGGCCACGGTACAGACCCGTGGAACAGCACAGCAGCAGACGGCCACGGTGAAGCGCAATATTGAACAGCAGCCGCTGGCCAAGTGGCCGCTGCCAATTGCAATTTGGTACCCCCCGACAAGCTCAACATCATCAGCAACAAGTGTGTATTTAATGCAGTTCTTTGCAAGGAGCAAGGATATTTATCTTGGTTTCTTTTCCTTATTTTAGCATTCGGAGACAATGGCTATGTAGTCACTCTCGAGCACTGCTACCACAAGCAGCAACGACCGCTGGGTATACCAGATGCAGTATCCAGGCCTCCTGCTGCGGCATCGCCAGCAAGGAAATGCAGTACCAACAACCAGTTGGCGCAGGCTCCTGTGCCGGCAAAGCGTGGGAGGAGGAAGCTAACATCTAACATTGCTGCAGCAATCCACACCCCCACCGCCACTTCTGCCCAATATTCTATCTTTTCAAAACATTCCAAAAAGTGCCATTTGTAGATGACCAGTTTAGAAAATGTATTAACTATTTAAAGCGGCCGGAAATGTTGGAGGCAAAAATTAACTTCGTGTCTCACTTGACATATTTCAAGAACGAACCTTTTTTCATCATGATAGATGAGTATCATATCCCTCATATGGTAAGTGTGCGACTCAACCGTCTCCACCTCCTGATCCAGCTGCTTCGGCAAATTATAATTAATAACTAGATATGTATTTACAGACATTTCTTCCGATACCGAAGTGGAAAGTGCTGGCGATAGCTGCAAGCAACGGGTCAGCTACGGCATTCAAATATTTGTACATTCGCGTGGTAAGTTATTATCCTTATACATAACAACATTATATTTTCGAATACTTCAACAGGTTCCAGTCGCAGACGAGTCGCACCTAGGCTCGCGAAAAATATGGTCGGATTTGATGATGTTCTAAGCAAGATTATCAAAATAGGATAAGAGAACAACCTGCTGGCGGTGGTGACTGACCATTGCCAGGCCAATCTAGACAATTCCCCATTTTATGGGATAAAAAACATATGGTTAATAACATGGCGATGCATCTCATAACAGACAATATGTTGAACTATTTATATGGCCAAACTTATACCCACACGAATTGGGAATTAAAATTAAGAAATGTTCCAGAGTTGGATAACTCGATGGACGATGGCTTACGCTTAAGTTACCAGAACGAAATGCTCATGTTCAGCAAAATGCTGCAACGCTATTTTAGCAATTCAAAGGATTCTTTGATAGCCCATAAAATAAGTAGCGACAGATTGGAGTCCTTGGGCACAGCCCTTGGGCCAAACATTTTTGAAATAATGGTGTATGCTGCGAATCTGCACCCACAAGAGGAGTAATCTTTTGTCTTCACTTCATTGATCATTCACCCAACACTGACATCGCCGCATCACCAACAGCAGCAGCAGCATCTGTGCCACATGTGATCTCCACATCCCCATCTGAGATGCAACAGCATGAGCAACAAACGCCACAACAGCAACAGCAGACGCCGTTTGAAGCGGATCTCCAGGAGAGCGTAAACGCTTTAATGGAAGAAGAGGAGCAGCCTCTAGCTCCGCTCTCACCGCTGTCGGAGGCAGAAGAGGAGCAGGGCACGGGTAGGATAACAAATCCAAGAATTTTGGACTTGCTGTAACTGTAACAACAAAATCGCACAAATAATTAATGAAAATTTTCACCAAGCAGGATTCCTTGTAGAAGCGAAGCAAGCGTGAGGAAAACGTTCCTCTCCCAAATCTGCCACGACCAGCATCTGGGATCCTGGGACATTGCAGGACACGCCGCTTTCGTAATTCCATTCCAGCTGACGTTCCAGGGAACGTTACGTTCTCGTTCACGTTTAGCATTTGAAATTTGAAATTTTCGCCCTTCAGCCTTTTGTAATCGTAAGCAAACCTTGATATTGGATCAAATCTAACCACGGCCAATAAAAGTCGCCTAATCAGATATAAAATGAAGAGTAAAGGGATGTGTTGTTTATAGAAAACTGTTTATTCTAATAATATATATTATATATATATAATAATATTTACCATTTTTTTAAAGCGCTTCCAATTGCCCAACCTGAAGGATTTCGACAAGTGGGGCAATCGCGTGGTGAAGAACTTGCTCTATTACCAAACCAACTACATTCTGCTCTTCCTGGTCATCTATGCGCTGATGATTGTGTGCAATCCAACCAAGATAATCATTGGCTTGATTGTGCAGGCCTTGATCAGCGCCGTCATTTGGCAATGCTTCAGCAGCAAATCGAAGCCCAGCTTCATTGCAAGAACAAAACGCTCAACAGAAATGGTACATCCTGGCTGGTGCTCTGCTTGGCAGATATCTTTTTTTGCACCTGATTAGCGCCGTGCTGCTGACCGCCTTTACCTTGCTGCTGCCCATTTCGGTGACTTTCATACACGCCTCACTGCGTCTACGCAACATGAAGAATAAATTGGCCAACACCATCGAGAGTTTTGGTCCATCTACTCCCATGAGTGCCCTGCTGGATGCGTTGAACGTACGTGCAGAAGACGTGATCAATTAAGAAACGGTTCAATAGCTGTTGGCCTACAGGACCGAGACATAGAATCCACGTTTTTACAACTAGTTATCCCTTGAATGTTGAACCTTGCAAACAATGTATTACCATATAATCGATTTGATCTTGAGTTTTGTATGTATGTATTTGTAAATATGATTTTATTACTTGTGTACTTTGCTATTATGATTTTCAATAAAGTTTTCCCATAAAGAGCAAAAGTAAAATCCCAGCATACATTGGGAGAAGCTCAGCTCAAGTCCTTCCTTTCTGTACATACTGATAGCTCCGTCGCATAGTAGACGTACCTCATTCGAGTTCATCTGGGAGTCGAGTCGAGTAGCAGAGCCTGTTGCACATTCTTCATTATACGTATATTGGTGGTTTTTTACCTAATTTCGAGTTTTGGTTTTTATAAATTGGTTTAACATGTCGTTGGTTTGTGTTGTGTTCAAGCGTCTGCCTCCACCTCCGCCTCTGCCCCTGCCTCCTTCGGGTGTGATGTAACTTCTGGTCTGGGGCGTCGGCTTCGGCTTCGTCTGGGTGTGGTGTGGTGTGGCCACCTTGTGGACACTGTCCTTAGCATCTCCTGCTTGCGTTGCTTTATCAGCAAGCGCTCGCCTGCACTGCCACTCTGCAGCAGGATCCCGTATACATTGACGACTGTTGTCACCGACGATGCGGCAGACACCGAGGACGCGTCGGATAAATGGCCGGAAAATTCTCCACTGTCCGTAGATACATATGTAAGTCAAAGTCATCAGTGTCGTCGCTGCTCAAGTAGTAGAAATAAAGTTGTGTGGGCTGCGGCAAGTCGTGATCCCGTAGGTGATCCGGTCGGTGCGTCAGTGTCCGATTCCGCGTCGGTTTCCGATTCCGTTTCCGCGTCGGTTTCTGTTGTTTCCGGTTTTCCGTTAGACACTTTTAAATTCCGTCCGTCTGTGGTCACCATTTTTTTTCTGCATTTTTCCGCGGCGACGCCAAAACATAACGGATCTTTTGCCTAGGGCTGCAGAATCGTTGGCAGAATCGATTCAATAGTATCGAAAGAGTGTTTTTATAAAATATATATAAATTTTAATTTGATTTCTTTCTTTCTTTCGGTTTGAGATTGGCGCGGCGACGGCCGACGCGGTTGATTTCTCCCAAAGAACTGCACTCCTGCTTACAAGTAAGTTCTAAGCACTCCCGACGCTCACTGCTCGTTCTGCAACATTGTTGCGTACCCAAAACTCCGGTGTCGCTGGGCAACATCCCCTGTATAACGGCTGATCTTGTGTTTTTTATGTTTTATGTTTATGTTTTTTCGATCGATTGTGTTAACTTATATATTATATTAATAATAATAAATTAATTGAATAATATAATTTATAATACTATAGTACGTTCTTATGGAATACGTTATAGTAGATAGTACTCTCCATAGTACGTTTTCGTCTGTTTTTAAAACAGTCGATAGGTGCGTGTCGTGTCGTGACTTGACTAGGGCTGCAAAACCAAATTAAATTTCAACTGTCAACTGTGGCGCACGCGAAAATTTCAAAACAATTTCGTCCCGATCTAAAGTGCAAGTGCTCGAATTGCAAGTGAATGGATAGTGATATGGATACGGCCACGGTACAGACCAGTGGAACAGCACAGCAGCAGACGGCCGCGGTGAAGCGCAATATTGATCAGCAGCCGCTGGCCAAGTGTCCGCTGCCAGTTGCAATTTGGTACCCCCCGACAAGCTCAACATCATCAGCAACAAGTGTGTATTTAATGCAGTTCTTTGCAAGGAGCAAGGATATTTATCTTGGTTTCTTTTCCTTATTTTAGCATTCGGAGACAATGGCTATGTAGTCACTCTCGAGCACTGCTACCACAAGCAGCCACGACCGCTGGGTATACCAGATGCAGTGTCCAGGCCTCCTGCTGCGGCATCGCCAGCAAGGAAATGCAGTACCAACAACCAGTTGGCGCAGGCTCCTGTGGCGGCAAAGCGTGGGAGGAGGAAGCTAACATCTAACATTGCTGTTGCTGCTGTTTCTTCCGATACCGAAGTGGAAAGTGCTGGCGATAGCTGCAAGCAACGTGTCAGCTACGGCATTCAAATATTTGTACATTCGCGTGGTAAGTTATTATCCTTATACATAACAACATTATATTTTCGAATACTTCAACAGGTTCCAGTCACAGACGAGTCGCACCTAGGCTCGCGAAAAATATGGCCGGATTTGATGATGTTCTGAGCAAGATTATCAAAATAGGATAAGAGAACAACCTGCTGGCGGTGGTGACTGACCATTGCCAGGCCAATCTAGACAATTCCCCATTTTCCCCATTTTATGGGATAAAACACATATGGTTAATAACATGGCGATGCATCTCATAACAGACAATATGTTGAACTGTTTATATGGCCAAACGTATACCCACACGAATTGGGAATTAAAATTAAGAAATGTTCCAGAGTTGGATAACTCGATGGACGATGGCTTACGCTTAAGTTACCAGAACGAAATGCTCATGTTCAGAGGATTCTTTGATAGCCCATAAAATAAGTAGCGACAGATTGGAGTCCTTGGGCACAGCCCTTGGGCCAAACATTTTTGAAATAATGGTGTATGCTGCGAATCTGCACCCACAAGAGGAGCTATACTACTTGGCCCGTGTGGTGGGGATAATAATTTTACTGACCACTCCCAAACCATGAATGATTTAAGCGACGAAATGGACAGCAGCGTGGACAAGGAGTGCACAGAGGAAAGGTGATGCGAAAGACCGGATACAAAGGTGGAGGAATCATACCAGACTTTGGTCGGCAAAGGTAAGTACTCGCTGAAATAGCAACTTTGGTTGAAAGTGAACAGCTGTGAACAGTACTAGTACTAAAAACTACAATAATTCATTATATTTATTAACATGGTCATTTAATACATGGCAAAGCGCAGACTTAAGTGCAAGTCGTGAATATCAATTTAACGTCGCAGTGACAGAGATGTTTTAGAAAAAATAGATTGCATTTAAATCCTTTTCGCTCATTAACTTTCAAACAATTTCTATTTGGCGCGCACCACTTGTATCAAGTCGATAGTATCGATAACCGAACTTGAACCGGTTGACAGACCATTTTCGCTAAAACCTATTTTTGCGTAAAATGCAATAATAGCAAGTGTTTGAAATAAAGCAGTCAAGTAGAAAATTGATTTATTAATCGTATAAAATTATGTGGGCATGGTTAAATGTTCTATATAGCTGAGAATATTCCACGGAATATCAAAATCGAGGAATATGTAAAATAGAACTTGAATTTGTCAGTATATTTACGGTATATTTTTTAAATGAGACGGTATACTTAGGTATATGTCTGAGGTTCAGACGGGTATATTTTATCGACTTTATCGATAAGTCTCCGTGCAATAATTGTTTGTTTTGTTTGTAATTTTCAATTAATACGATTCAATTAATTTCAATTTCAACGAGGTGATTGACTCGCCAAACATGGCCGACGACCCAGAGAGCTCAATGGACCGACCCACGGATGACAGCGACACCAGCAAACCGGAGAATATGTTCACCCTGAAAAAATGGAACGCGGTGGCTATGTGGAGCTGGGATGTGGAGTGCGACATTTGCGCGATTTGTCGTGTGCAAGTAATGGGTAAGTAGATTGCATTTATATTGGGCACTGAATATGTAAACAGCTAACCACATTTCGAAAAGTCAAGGCGATCAGTGAATACAGCAGATTCGGTTGAAACCAAAGAGACAATGAAACAAAGGGAAAGGAATGACTGATGGAATGAGTAACAAGATTCAACTTGAAGCTATTGCCAAGGGAAATGATTGGTATCAAGATATTAACATGTGTCCATGGATAACCTTCTATGATCCTATTCATTCTATCATTTCCAACTGGCTCGAGCTGTTGCTTGGAGTGGAGGTCAGTGGTATCCCTGTACAGGCTTCATAGTTCCATCCATCTTAAACTCCACTCTGTATTGAATTGTAACTTGCCCTCAAGCTTGACTCCACTCCGAGTGTCTGTGGGTAGATGCTGCAATAGATATTAAATTGTATACTAAATCGTTAGGGATTGTAGAGCAACTCCATTGTGCGTGACTGCCCCCATTACCAGTTCAATCCAGGCAAATTAAACAACAGATTACACAGGCAATCAGAGATTCGAATTGAGGCAACAAATTCTAGATCTGTCTAGAATCAGTCAGGCATCGGGCGAATGCACCGCTTTCAGTCCCTGTCCTAATGGGAATCCGATAAGGAACGTACCCCGAATCGAACCGAGGCCCATGTAATGCTCTGCCTTATCTGCATCACTATCACTCCGTTGCAGCGTCAGCAGCCAAATGTCTCTACAAATATTAAATGCAATTGTCAATTATACAATACAAAATGCTGTTGCCAGTCCCACTGGACGGGGCGGACGTAAATGCGTTTCTATTTTTGTAGTTCATGTGCATCTGGAATGGCCATCCGTTTGGCTGTATTTAGCCTAGACTCTGGCGGGGCATATTTCCAATGAAACTCACGTATTTTGAGCCGCTGACATTGTTCCAACTGTAAACTGCACCCTGAAGGTCGTATGGTAGTTTGTGCATTTGGCTTCGGTTTCCACTTGACCCAGAGAGGGGCGTGACTGACTGGCTAGGGAAATTCCAGCAGCAGCAACATCAGGAGAAAATGCACTTCAATTTGGTTTGATTGTATTTTAAATTAGTTTTTAAATATAGATACGCTTAGGACTTAGGTACAGTATACAATTATATATTCGATATTTGTATATATATATATATATATAGCCAATTGGTGTATTTTGTAAGGGAGATTGTTTCGGGGGGTTTTGTGTGTCCTTAGATTTAGATCTACGTGTTTATGTCATTTTTTACACCGATAAATTAAAGCTGATCGATCTGTGGTTGGTCTGGGAGCAATCATCCTCGCCAGATATCTATCAACAAAGAAACTAGTGGCTAAAATCATCATAATTTACATACATAATAAAACTATGCACTTAATGGCTATAAATAATAGTAACAATTATGTGTGTAGAAAGGAAATTCTTTTGCTAAGCATTACACGATAGCTAGGACTAACAATATCAGGACCCAAATCCTTCTCGTCCTCGTCTTGGTGTCGCCTGACCGTGTTCTCCTACTTCTATCCATTGCGCTGTTACACAACTTAAGCACTAAAGGCACTAGTCTAATATTTGGTTTGATCGCATTCAGATCCTTGATTATGGCCATGGACTGTGTGGACTCTCGACTCCACATGATTACATGTTGAAGGCCAGCGGCTTCATGTTCGCCACCGACGACATGCGGCGCACGCGGCCCATCATCTTGCGCTCGATATCCTCCAGCGTCTTGCCCTGCGTCTCGGGCACGTACAATATCACAAAGAACAGGCCAATGAAGCAGATGGATCCAAACAGCCAGAAGGCTCCATGGGCGCCCATGAAATCTAAAGAGGATCGAGGAACATTCATTAGCAACCTCTTCTTTTGGGACTCTATTTTTTTGGCTACTCACCAATCATATCCTGGAACGTCTTGGTCACCACGAAAGTGCAGGACCAGTTGAAGGCGGTGGCAACAGAGGCAGCTGAGCCGCGAATCTTCGACGGCAAAATTTCGCCCATCATCAGCCAGGGAATGGGGCCGAAGCCCAGCGAGAAGCCCAGAATGTAGATGACGAAACAGCTCAGCGGCAGCCAACCCAGCTGGCTCACGTCTTGTCCATGCGACTTGCAGTAGAAGAAGCCGCCCAGCACAAACAGAGTGATGATCATGGCTATGTTGGACACGTACAGCAGGATCTGCCAGAAAACGGGAAGCGTCAGTAAAGAGGGACAATATTCTCGAGGCTTTGGCCATTCGGAACTCACCTTGCGTCCGGCGCGATCAATCAGGAGGGTGGCTATGAAGGTGGCCATGAAATTGACGATACCCACTATGATGGTGCAGAGATTGCCGTCGATGGTCGAGCCGGCATCCTTGAAAATGGACACAGTGTAGAAGATGACGGCATTGATACCACTCAGCTGCTGGAAGAACATCAGACCCAGGGAGATGGACAACGGCTTCAGGTTGTTGCGCTTCAGTAGCTCCATCATCTTGTTCTGGGTGGCCTGGCGATCGGCGTCGGCCTGCGACCGCATCAGTCCCTTCAGCTCCGGCTCCACATCAGCCTCTTTGCCGCGCAGCCACGAGAGTGCCTTGCGGGCCTTCTCCTCCCGACCGCGGCTCACAAACCAGCGCGGCGTCTCCGGGATGAGGAACATCAGGATGAGGAACGGCACAGGCAATGCGGCCCCCAGGAAGGCCAGCATTGACCAGTCCATGTACGTTCCGGCTACAAAGCACAACAGTATGCCAATATTACCAAAGGCCGTCGGCAGCAGTCCGAGAGTGCCGCGCACCTCCGGCTGGACCGTCTCGCCCAGATAAACGGGCAGCGACAGCGAGGCGATGCCCACACAGAATCCAGCCAGGAAGCGTCCTGCCAGCACCATGGCCACATTCACGGCACAGGCAATCAGCAGCGAGGACACAATGAAGGGTATGGCCGTGGCCAGGATGGTGTTGCGCCTGCCCAAATACTCGATGAAGGGTCCGCCAGCAATGCCACCGGCTAGACCAGCCAAGGGCATGATGCCGCCCACCCAAGAGGCCTGCAAGTTGAGAAGGAAATTCGATTGATTATGAAATTTGATGGGAATTCAATAGGGAACAAAGTACTCTGGAAAAATGTGGAAGATTTTGCAGCAGATAAAGCAGAAAGGATCGAAAGGAGATTCTTGATGAACCAAATCCAATGGCAGCCAAAGCCATCATCTTGCTTGTGCTGTTTTCACTTGAAGAAATTCCACATTTCTGATACCCCCACAGAGATTCGATTGTACATTTGCTGGATTTTGCTGCTTGCTACTTGCTACTTACCGCTTGCGGAGTGACCTCAAACGAAGTCATATTTCTGTTCGTCATTGACACCAAGGCCGGGGAGGTGTAGGCGCTGACAAAGCCCACCACGAGAGAGCCCAGAGACACGCTCAAAGCAGCCAAGACCTGTAAAAAACAACAAGGAATATAATATTTAATTAAAAGTCAAACACTTTCAAAGATCTATAGAGATCAAGGACAAGGGAAATCCACCTGAGAGAAGGTGCAAATGGCCTTGGGCTCCTCCACGGGCACGGCGAAGGACACATGGGTGTCCGCACGCATCAAGATCTTCATGATCAGTGCTTTGTGTTTAGCGGATTTATGGATAGATCTGTTTCGATCCGAATGCAAACAAGGTTGCGGCTGGGGGCTGCCTTTCACTTTAAGCCTTGCACTCCTGAATGCTTTCAGCACGTTTGCCGTTCGCCCGACGAAACTCAACTGAAACTTGTCATTTTGCAGTTGCAGTTTTTGGAGAATCGAACCGTTTGGCGATCTATTTGTTAGGCTTAGGCACGTACATACATAAGCGCGGGCAGGCACACATGAACGACGAAAACATATATGTAAAGACGGTTATGTAGATGCAGTTTTGCGGCTTATCACTTATTGACCGCACTGCTGCTGCACAGCAGCGTACTCAATCGATTATGCGCGATGCCTTTAGTGGCAGCGCGGCATCTTATCACGCTATTTACGTGTGAGAGAGACACTCGGATTGATAAGCATCCCCAAAGCGGGCACGAAGAAGCTGCAGTTGTTTCTGCTTGAGTCTGGGTCTGGGCCTGGAAATCGCGGGAGTCCGGCAGCGGCAGCGAGCGAACGCGTGGCAAACGTCTCTGGCGAGGACGAAGCAAAGTGCAACTGCCGGACCCACACACAGGAGAGGCCCTTAGCCCCTAAGGGAGCATTGCATTCGACTCGTATCCAATACGATCCATCAGATACAAGTATTTTTAGTCTGGCCATAACTAAATGCGTTAATTTCAATTAAAGTGAACGGCAGTGCGAGTGCCAGCACCAGCGCCAGCGCCAGCGAATTATAATTCAAGGCGTGCGAAAATAGCTCTCGACACGCATGCCCCGCTCTGACCCACAATCTGGGGCTGCGGCTGCTTCTTGGGCTTTAAATTGGCTCAAAGAATGCTTTATGATGGCATTAATGCCCATTCATAATCCATAACTATATCCAGCCCGTGGCGGCGCCAACAAGCTTAACGAGCTGACAATAGCCGCACGGTGTGTCCTCGGGGGATAGGGATAGGTCTCATGGATGGACTGAGACCAGTAATAGCCATTGCACACTCTGACTCTGTAGTGTTCGACCTACCTGTGTCCATATATAGATGGGATTCGTGGTGGGCCTGTAGACCTCCAGCTTGGGTTTTCCATCTTCGGTTATCTGGCGCACAAAGGGCACTGCATGACGGATGTTCTCGCCCCGCTTGTTCCCCATTTCATCCATCTCGTACGGGCGACGGCTGAAATTGCGTTTCAATGTTGGATTAGAAGGTGACTAACCGTCATTATACTATCAAAATACTATTCGTCTTCCACTTAAGCGGACAGACACTTCAATTAGCCTGAGCATAAACGTGCTACGCATTAAGTTTCCGGTGACGTCTTGGGGTTCATCTGAGGTTCCCTGCTTATTTCTGTATATTTTTAACAATTTTTAGCTGTATTCTTCAGTAAACCATTCACTTTTCATTCCACTTTAGACTATCGATTTTCCATATTGCCTTGCTATATCTATTATATATCATTGTTCTGTGTGTGGGTTCCCCTAATGCCTACCCTGGCGCCTAGCACACGTTTTCAAATTACCCGCTCGACAGCTGGCAGTACTAAAAGATCCCCTAGCGACAGATCCAGATAATGCCTTGACCCCGGGACTCACCTTTTGCGGGAATCTGTGCTGATGGAGCGCTGCTGCTGGAAGTGCTGTCGCGACGTGTGGAAGTCCTCGTCGCTTTCGCTCTCCAAATCCTTGAGGTCGATAATGAGCGGCTTGGTGATGTCCTTGGGGCGGTGGATGAGGCGCTTGTGCTCCGGGTCGTCGCCCTCCTCGTCGCTGTCGGTGCTGGAGCCCTGTAATACTTTGTCTAGCTTGAAGGTGACACGCGGATCGAGACTCTGGTGCTTGCGGCCCTGGAACTCGCGGCGCGTCTTGTGGAACTCCTCCTCCGAGGATGACTCCTTGAGTAGGTCCTGCAGGAAGCGAGTTCCCTTCACGTCCAGCGACACGTGCTTCTTGGCCTGGAACTGGCGCCGATTGTCGTTGGCCAAAATGTGCTTCAGGTCCTTCAATATGCCCTTGTGGTCCACGCTGGTGGCCTTCTGTTGCTGGAACCCGATACGTTTGTCCTCAAAGCTGTCCTCGTCGCTGCTCTCCGCCTGTGCGGGTGGCTTGCTGCTGGCGTTGTTCTTCTCGAAGGACACGCGGGAGCCCTTCAGCGATTGCTTGCTCCTCTGCAGATCCTCCACGGGCACGGGCACGCTGCGCTGCTGTCGGTCGCGATGTTCGCGTATCTCCTGTGACGTGGGTGGTGGGGGTAGTGGTGTCAGCTCCAAGCTTCCGCTGGCCCGCAGTGGTGTGCGCTGCTGCTGTTGCTGAAAGGGCTGTGTGGGTGGCTCGTTGATGTCGTCGTCCTCGAGCAGTGGCCGAAACGACAGAGGTGGTTCGTCCTCGAGCAGGCGCAGCTGCTGGCGCTGCTGCTGCTGTTGCTGTTGCTGTGGTCGGGGCAGTGGATGCCTCTGGGGCGCCGCTTGTGGGAAGAGAAACGGATCCTCCGGTAGTATTGTGTCCAAACTGGTGGCCGTATTCGATGTGGACAGATTGCTCTCCACACGATGATAGCCCTGGTCGTCCTGCGGAGTATTTAAGCGTTCGAATTAAATTAATCTCTGTTCGCAGCAGACAATCGCGAATTAATGAATATCGCCATCGGCTTGGCAGCAATTATAACGAACCCACCACAATCCCCCATCCAATCAAATCCGCTTCAATCCGAAATATTTCCAAGATCGTCCACAAAATATATTTGCGATTATGCTCATCTTAAATGCCGAACCACAAAGGTTCATCTTGGGGTTCAGTTCAGCCATCTAGCATTGGACGCACGATCGGTCCTTATCGGTCATGTGTCTATGCCATGTTGTTCTTTTTCAGTCGTGAAACGGGTGTCCCATAACATGGCTGTACTCCCATACCATATAGTACTTTTTATTAAATTCTAATGACAATGAATTGTATGGATCCGTTATTGACCGATCTCTAAGAGCCCGCGATGAAGTTCTTGAAGTTGTGAAGAATTTAAATGGAAAATGTTGGAAAATAGGTATAGGAATATGTACCAAATCCAATGATTGGTCATCTTTAATACCGATTGGGGGTGTATAGTTCCCCCCTTAGTGTTCCAACGGATGTAACAACCGATTTTTGTGTGAGCGTTTCGCCTTGACCCCCCCATTTGGGTCACAACAACATTGATCTCATACGTAGAATAGTACTTACACCTGCTCTGGTTAGTTTCTCCTTGAGTTTGCCCATGGCGCTGCTCAGGGGCTGGTGACCGCCACCGCCGCCGCCGGCGCCTCGGTTGTCGCGTCCGCTCATCTTATCAGCTGTATGATTGAACTTGAACTAGTCGCTCGTCCTTCTGGGGGGAGTCTTAGTATTGTGACTTAGTTTTGCTTTCCCTTTTTCCTTTTTGCTTTAGTAAACAGTGTCTTCTTCTGGATGGTATTCCTCTTTGTCTTTGCTGTAAAACAAGAAAATAGCGAAGGAAAGCACAAATTAGAATACAGTACTTGTAGATAGATAGATAGATAGGTAGATGTGATTATTAGCTACTAGTACTTGTACTTTTACTGTCTGGAATTACTTGATGTCTGGAGCTCTTATCAAAGGAAATGTATGCATGTGTTTGCTCTTTGATAGCGCATTCACGCCCACTAGGGCTCCAAGCACACACCCACTTTCCACTTTCAACGGGAAATCGAGTGTCCTTGGCTAAAACGGGTGACCAACTTTGCCACAGTGGATCGGAACAGTGACGATGCGAAAATTCGTATTTGTTGATATTTTGTTGCACTCTTTTCCTTTCGGCACCCACTGTAAGCGGTTTGTCTTTCACTGAATTTATTTATGATCTTTATTCTTGGCATGCGGCTGCTCGTAGATATGTACGAAATTGTATATGTACATATGTGTATGTATTTTAAAAAACTTTCCACCCGCTAATTAATGAACGCGCACCGCGCGCAAAAAAAAGAAGCGAAATATTTTCATTTGTTTGGTTTTTGTCAAGCATTTTCTTGGCTTTAGTTTTTCTTTTTTCGCCTTTCCTTCCTTTCCTGCGTCATGTGACTGCTGGCAGCGCCTCAGTGTGGGCGTCATGACGTCGCCTCTGGACGCTCCGCCGCTCAATCATAACCCTGCCCTCCCACTACCTCCTCCTTCGCCGCCTTTGTGGAATGTGGACAGTGGTTTTTGACTGTATTCTCTTCATTTTTTTTAGAATTCCGCGCGAATATCAACCGGCAAATGACATAACGATTAACAATCTAATGGGGCACGGGGGCGTGGTGAACAAAGTTTGATAAGCAAAGTTCAATTGCAATGATTGCCATTTATAATAGTAGTGTGTCGTGTGTTCGCCGACTGAAACGCAATTACAAATAATAATTTGCAGATCCGAAAATTCCCATTAACCTTGAAACTATATCAGTTCTACATATATTTGGGGCTGTGTGGAGTGGGGTGTGTATGGGTGAATCATGACGGATATCTACTTTTCGGGGGCCTAGCTATCTAGAGCTATGTTAAACGATTGATCTTTCCCAACACGAGCCCCCCTGATCATTGACTTACACGCACGCACACACACGCTCGAGCAAAGCGTGCTGTGACACTCTCTTAAACCGCGCTCAAAGCTTATCTCTCTTTGACTGGCTTGCTCGCGCTCTCTTACAAATCGACTCACGTGCCGAATGAACCCGGTTCTCTTTGGGCCACACACACACACACACACACAGGTGTGACTGACTGCTCTCATTTGTCAACAGTGCAACGTTGCGATTTTGTTGTTGTTGTTGCTGTTGCTGTGTCATGATCTCTTGGCATTTTATTTTTAAAAAACGTTTTCGTGCTGACAAAAATACTCGGTAGTACGCAAACTTTTTGCTTGAGCAGCGCTGAAATTAACAAAAGACTGCCGACAATTTCCATATTTAGTTGCAGATTATAATTAATTTCGAGTAAATTAGACATCGCCCACACTCGGACTCTGGGCGTGTGCGACTTAAGGATGGACTTTGTTTTCACTTTTTGCGCGCTTCCGAAATATTTCGCATATCGCATTTGTTATTGTATTTATTTCATCTTGTTTTTCGCAAGGAATTTCTAGCGCCCCACTGGGGCGTGCACACACACACACACACACATGTCGGAATTGTGGTCTAAATTTAAGAATATTCGCGGTCGCCGCCGCACTCTCCCTCTGGCCCCGCATCGCTCAACAGTTTTCTCGACATTTCTTCTCAGCAAATTTGCAGTTTTACCCTTGGCACATCATTTGGGTGGTTTTCGCGTCGTCTTACAGCATTTTCCGTTTTTCATTTTCTTTCTTTGGTTTTTTGTTTTTTTTTTTTTTTTTGCACAGAGCCATCACACATTACGTAAAGTGGTATTGCAGGCAAAAATTCGGGACTGCAAAGACAAGTGTACAAGTGTCGTCCAGTCCAGTCCAGTCCAGTCCATCCGACGCAGGTCCAGTAAAAGTGTATAATTGTTCGAACGGTTTATGGGAACCTTTTCCCCTCTCTTTTTGGCATTTGACGTAGTGTGCAAAAAATGCGCATAAATTTCCAATAAAATAAACATTTTTCTTGACGCCAGACAGACCAGAGACTTGCTGCTTCGCTTTGTTGTAGTTTTATTTTATTTTTTGCTTTTTTTCTGCATAAATTTCTTGAGAACCGCGCCAAGTCGCCATGAAAACGTGATAAGGTTACGGACCGACCGGAACTGGTTGGGCAGAAATACATAACTAACTAACAAGAGTTTACACTTTTCGGTACATCGGTTTTTATATTTATTTTTAAAATTTTTAATCGAAATTCAGTTTTCAGTTTGTACAATTGATAGTTTTCACTGTTTATATCTTTGAGCGAATTGCTCGGGAGACGAGAGCGCCCATTATTACCTTTTGAACAAACTACTAAATGTATCCACTAGTGTGGCACTGAAGTACGAGATTCGAATGCGCAACGCTTATATAGCGCACACCGATTCCGCAGAAGCAGAAGCAGAAGCAGCAGCAACAACAACAACTCGTTTGAGCTTTTGTGCACACTGTGTTGTTCCCCAACGGTAAAACAGGCCGCCAGAGAGTCTCTCTCTCTCTCTCTCTCTCTCTTTGCACGTGTGTGAGTGAGCGAGCGTTTGAGTGAGAGAATGAGCGGTGAACAGTCAGCAGACTGCAGAGAGTGAGCCGCGGAACGAAGGTCGAAAAGAAGGCATGAATGAATGGGGGTCGCCCGTGTTTTGACTTTGTCTCTGCCCCTCTGTCCCCCGTCTCTACGCTTGTGGGAGTCGGACGGACGCCTCCTATTTGGAGGTGTATAACTGTTGTTGTGTCTTGGAAGCTGTGTGGGCGATTAGGCGTTCGGCGTAGTAGTTTTAGGATAAAAGAGAGAGCGCCAACGGCGACCCAGTGGCACCATCAAAAACATGTATACCCTACAAGGAAGAGAGGTCCCACACAGACCAGGGGGGTTTCTGGCAGTGGAAGGCCTTGGAAGGATGAGATCGGTGCAGTTCCAGTGGCTTTCCAATGGCTAAAACTTTCCCATTTTAGGTTGGAAATCAAAGATAGGATAAATCGCAGTTCGCTGTGATGAAATTCCGTTTAGTCTATATTTTTATTGATTTGTTTTGGCCGCTGCTCAGTTATGGTTATGCATGGTCTACTGGATGCTGTGGCGGATGTGTTTGTGTGAGTGGCTATCAATTGATTTTTATTTACACTCATATTTTCAATTGAATATTATTGAGTTGACTTTGAGGCTCGTGCAAATTTGTGGAAGCCTTGAGGAGCATTTCACTCTTGTCCCTTTGCTGATTTTCGGGGGCCTGACGCAATGGTGATGGATGATGAAAAAGTACAAGACGAATAATTTGTACAGAACACACGCCATGACTGCTGTTTAATTGCCTTATTTATTTCGCTGCAAATGACAAACGCGCCTCCAAAAGCGGGGGCTCGTCTTTCCCTATTTCACAACGTGGCATAAAAATGACGCCCAATGAGACCGCCACCAATTCCAAGTATCAGTGGGTTTATTTGTAGAAACAGATATGAATACCGAAAGCAGACAGACGCCAGTCAGATCTAAACATTCGGACAGGGATATACAAAAGTTTCCATGACGTATCGGAGCTCGCACTGATGAAATTTTAGATAAAGATTCAAATAAAACTCTACCTGACCTCTGAGCTTGGCTTTACCCTCGAAAGAAGGGGTTAGGCCCCCCACGGGTCTGCGCCCCTGTCCCTTGAGTGGGGCAAACAATTATCGCCAAGTTTTTAATCACGATTCTGCGGAACATGCGTTCAGTATTTGCCCTCGACTCGGCGGAGATTTGATGGAATCTGCGTTTGCCATGACTCAAGGTTCCGCTCCGCTCTGCCAGAAGTCGAGGAAAAGTTAGCACAATGCCTCTGCAATTCGTTGGATTTAGTTTTGGTTTTCAATTCGAAACTTGATTGACAGGGGACGGAGCAAAAGAGAGAGAAAGATAGAGGGAGAGGGGGTTGCAAAAAAGCTTGTGAAACGTGAATTTGAAGTATGTAAGTGCAATGAACTCTCTTGAAACAATGCAGGAACTACTGGAGGACGAAAAAGTGCAGAACTTAAGGAAGGGGGCTTAGTGGTGCCCTTTCAGAGATTATTGAAAATGTAATTCAAGGCAACCCCTACCATTATCTCCGACTAGATAGCAATATCAGTTCTGTTCCATACATGACGTAACGAGCATAGAGCTTTCTCGTAATTACTGTACTTGTACTGTACCCTGCCTCTTAGATCGCTGCCAAAGCTGTCGCTCACTCGAACACTTCCTCTTTGGCTATTTTTAGAGCGTAGCACAGCCAAAAACAGAAGAGCAGAAACCGCACTCGCAACCAACGAAACAGAAACAACAACTAAATGGCAAAGAGACGAGCCCCCAGCGGCTCCACGTACCCAGAAGAGAGTCGGTGTTCGGTGGCCGCTTTGGTCGCTTGACAACAGCGACAGAGGGGGGGAAGAGCTCTCTCGAGCATGACGCTCGCATTGCAGCCAGCTAGTGGAAGATGCAATTTTGCAAAATGGAAGCATTCCCCAAGACAGCTCTTAAAACTTGCCAATGCATCCAGCCTATGGACAGAGCAGAGTCAAAGCCGAGGCCTGCGCAGGCGCACGTATGGACTTGTGGCTATAATTGGCTGATGCAAGTGCGCATTTATTGCGTCAGAAAATATCTCTTTTTCGCTCCATGCTGCTCATGGACCAGAATACAGACATACATAAATATTGTCTTGCGTGTGCGTAAAAATTTTCCATACGCTAATTAAAGAACTCCCTGCCCGGCAATCCTTTCGAATTGCGACCAAATTGAAATAAATTACGAAAATCCATTAAAAGGTTATTTATCTAATTGGTGTTGGAGTCACATCAATACGCCAAACGACGCGAATTCATTCTCCCTCTCATCGCGGAGAGGAACGATTTCACGCACACTGTGACGCGGCGGCTCTCGTGATCTGCTTTACGCTCTCTTGCTCCCCGGCTCTCTTTCTGTGCCAAAATGCTAAAATTAGCATTCAGACGAAGAATAAGAACAGATATCAAAAGAAAATAGCATATAAATTAAATACAAAAAATAAAATTAAGCGTGTGATGCCGTGGGCTGCCGCCTCTTACCCGCCCCGCTTTTCTCTCTCTCTGTCTCTGTCTCTCTTAGTATCTCATCACGCGCCCACAGCAAAGTACCTACATATACATATGTACATATGTATGTGTAGATTTGCTTTTGGTTTGTATGTATGTACAGCTATGCATATGTAGACTGGTGACGTTGTTGCTTTTGGCAAGACCCAGACGAGCCTCCGAACTAATACAGAGAAAATTGCACACGAGAACAAATAAACGCAAGTTTCCACTGTATACGCCATAAATAAAATAATATTTATTCCCCAACCCACTCACCTAAATCCACTATCAGTGGAAATTCCACCTCCGAAGAACACTTAAAATATCATTTGCCGATTAGAGATTCATGACGAACATTGTGATTTGCAGAATTCCTGTCCTCTAATCGATACACGTCTGTACTTTAAACTTTCCAGTCATTGACCAAATCTGAACTGATCGCTGCCCCCAGCCGAAAGCTCAGAGCGAGAAAGCTTTTTGGGCAGAGCAACATTATTTTCACTTTGCATGCGGGTATGATGACTCAAAACAGACGTTTGCAATGCCAACGTTTATATGTACATAAGAGCGATCGGTTGAGAGCCATACATACATACATACATATGTACTTTCATGTGCTTCTTGAGGTAATTTGGCAATTATAATAACGATCGATCTGCAGTGTATCAAAAGCTTCGGCGTTTTTCTCTTTTGTACTAACTAATCATTAGAATTTGACTTTTGCTTTCTATTTATATATATTGCTGTTGCTTTTGTTGCTGCTCTTGAGTTGGCTAATTTTTCAATGGGAAGTGCTTACCTAGTACAACAGCAAACACGTGTGCACATGATACCTGTTCTCAGAGAGAGAGACAGAGAGGGAGAGTGAGAGAGTGTGCGTGTACGATTGTCTGTCTATATTCGTGTGTATTGTACAGGTAACAGCAATTATGGCTAAATGGCAAACCACTGCCCTTCATTCAAGGTTACGCCGACTCCCCGCCGTCGATCAGCGAATATTTGCAAAGTTTCTAAAACAAGCTTAAACTCTACGTAGTTCGCCGACTAACATTGACTAATTAGTCATACCCACTAGACCCACACAAGCATACATCCAGTCTGCGAATAGCTATAGAAATATCCGAACACGGTCTCCATCAGGTTTCGGTAGCTTTAATTGATTACGAGCAAGACAAGATATGTATTTTTAAACGGCCTCATGAATATGCACATTCCTGAAATGGTAAAAAAAGAATTCGATAGATGGGGGGACCATGTATTAGGTCAGATTTGGTCAGAGTTGTATAACCGTCTGGAAGTCTGTATATTAATTAACATGCTGCTGTGAAAGCACCACGAGGCTCGTAATATACAATTCCATCCAAAGAAATTCCATGCAAAAACAAAGATTATCCATTCTGATCCTTTAGTCTAGTATTCAAATCAATTTGTAAAAAGCAATCGTTTGTGACAATATTCCACAACGCAATCCCAATTAAACAATCTCAAAACCACACAAAACATTTCGATGCAACCTTTTATTTTACAATTAATTTAATGCACAAATATTGGAAGAATATGTGAGAAATAATATTATTCCACAACCTTGATTTACGTGCAAAAATGTTCGGCGAAGGGCGAGTAATTTCGATATCACATCATTGTTCTGGGCAACAACAAAAAGTCCATGCGAAATGCAGTGCCAGTGGCCCAGACATACGCCACGTGGCCTAGTGTCATGTAGGCACTTGGCCGACGTTAAGAACATGGCCTCGGTGGCGCAGTTGGCAGCGCGTAAGTCTCATAATCTTAAGGTCGTGAGTTCGAGCCTCACCCGGGGCATGTAACTTTTTTTGCTCCTTCTGTTCTTTTTTTTCTCTTCTTGGTTACTAGGCTCTGACTTTTTAGCACTATTAAACGAGTTTAGTAGTGCCAGTAAATCTTTCTTATGTGTTTAAAACCCTAAAAGAGCAAAAAAAACCGCAAACAGGTAATGCCATAAATTCTAAAATGAAATTACACTATCGTGCGGACAGGGATTACGAGTATTACGATTACAAAAGGCTGGCAGGCAGTCAGCAGTTAGAGCTGCAGTTAACTGGGCAATTACACGGCCATTACGAGTGACATTACCTCCCAGATGCCAAATGGGCAGCCGCCTTCACGCTTCCAGCTAGCAACGAGACAAAGCAAACAAACCCAGCCACCAGTCGGTGCGATGATCAGGGCAAGTGCAAGTGCATCAGGAGGCGTGGATCAAAAATTCTGGCCCATGTCACGCGGTGGCTTGCTCACTGGGGAGCACAGCCGGAAAGTAGTTCCAACCAGATGGGATTTGTGATAATAAAACGTATATAATAGCAGTCGTACGATGTATTGCCATAGGTCGGACTTTAATTGGCAATCTAACGTTTGAATGTCTTCAGTTTCGAGTGAGAAACATGAAATTTCAAGGATTCCCTGGGTTTGGGCTGGGCCTCTCACCTTCTAACGTGCACCTGTAAGTGGCAGCTTATCTGCTGCCTTTTACATACATATATGACACCATTTTGGTGCTCCACTGCTTATGTAAAGTGTGCCAAAAGAAAAAACTGTTCCAAGGTCAACGAGATCGGGTAGGAATCGCTGCAGAAAGCGAAACAACTTTCGCTACCCACGCCGAACGACAATGCACTCGAATGTGGTCCCCCCCTGGAGGTGGAGGCGCCTGTTGGTGGATCCTATATTTAGGACAAATGGAAAATTTTATGGAAATGTACCAGGCCAGACGACTGACACGCACACACAGAATTCCAAGGGGACGGAGTCCAAATGCAGGGTGAAAACATTCAAGAAACGACTCAAAAGCAGAATACAACAAAAAATCAACCAATCACAAAATTTTCCGTTCACTTTGTGGGGCGCATCCACTGTCATGGACCTGAGCTCTCTGCCGCCGCAACGGCCACATGATTCACTCTCTTCGCCTCTCTTTTGGGTCCTATCGATGACGGCATACTACTGCACATATTTCAAGTTTGCACAGTACAAATTCCACCGTCTGTGTATCTCTTCTTCGTTCGCTGATCTTCGCGAATGGTCTCGGTGAAGGGTATGAAGGGTATGCAGGGTTCTACCACTACCAGTAGCCACAAAATGCATCGGTGTATGAGGCGTTCGTTATCTGCGCAATTTTACAGCGAACGTTGCAGAAATGTTCCCGAGATCGAGATCGAGATCGAGATCTCCACGTGATGCGACAGATGCGGCCAAGTTGGTCACTGGGTTAGCTGCACTTGGACAACCTTGAAAATATTGAGAGATCTTTGATGAGAAAAAAAGGTAGACGGGCTGCCATTCTGATCAATGCTCAAATATGTTTAAATCTTTGATACATTCCCGCTAAAACGCATAAAGAGTAAGTGCTTTTCATCATTATAAAATATCTGATCACTCACTTCTAGGATGATCGAATCGCATTGGGGATTATCTAAACATGTTAACTACTTGTATTGTAATACTTAGACTCCCATTGTATTATCCCATCATCTACAGCTCGTTAATTTGTTCCCAGTTCTTTCTCCCGACTTCCCGCCATTGTGGAGCGTGACTTTAACAGTTGCCTACTAACATTCACACCTCCGTCTTGGTCACATGTGCGACTTTCCACAGAAATACGGTGTCAACTTTAAAATCTCCCGCACTTTTAAAATTTCCACGCGCAGAGTATATTTCCATGCAGCCGCCGATGCAGGCACCCCCACCTTAAACAAATGCACCTTGGACCCACAGAGACACCATCACAGAGATCGATTCGGTCTCTTTCTCTGCCTGCGGCTGAGGATGCATGCATTTAAGAGAGCGCCCGCTTGGCGCAGCAGCGCCAAAGAGCGCGCAGCGCAGCTGGTTTTAGGGGGCACGTTCGTTTCGCTGTTTGTTGGCCGCCTGATGGCGGCTGCTGGGGCGACAAGCCCCCGTGCGTGACGTCACGTAAGCGAGACGGTTACAGCCACACAGCCGAACACGAGAAAACGAGTTGTGTGCTGGAGAGAGGGGAGCGGAGCGACGGTGGGGGGCAGCAGCAGATAACCAGAACGAATCGTGCAACGTGATACTTGAAACGAGGCACTGCCCGCCCGTCAGGCCAAAGAGAAGACCAAGAACACATGTGACGCGAGGGGCGATAGATAAGACACAGATACAAATTATCGACTCGATATTGCCATTGGGGTGTCGTCGAACACCCCCCTGCCGCACGCCGTGCGCCGATTGGGGCGCGAGAAATCTGGTCACATGTGCGAGATCTGGCGAGAACTTGCGAGGCTAAATTTAGTTCCCGATCCCAGACAGACATCCGTTGCACCCGCTAACCTTGAACTTACACTTGCATTCCACAGACACAGACACAGACGGCCCTGAGAGGTACGGCATTTGCATACCCAGCGCCAGACTCGATTAGATCCGAATCACTTATCCGCAGATATATCCACAGACGGCGTCCGGTCTGGTCAGGTGCAGCAAACTGGAATTTAAACGAACTACAGAATCGTTAACCACAAACTGTCGGAATGTATCGGCCGAATATACCGATAACCGTCGAACAGGTTTACCAGACAGACGCCAGCGGGCTCTATATATGAGGTCGGGTATATGGATTACTTGGACTGCGAATTTCTTGTAGGATAACGAATGAATATAAGCAGAGTCCTTCTGGTAATACCATCAAGAATCAAAGGAAAACATCCTATCCCTCTTCTATTTCCTAAACTCTTTGTACTCCAAAGTCTCAGACTCTTTGAGAAGGTATTTTTCAGTTATTTGATTGTGTAATGCCTTACACCTGAGAGTCCCTTGAACAGGGTTTGGGTGGGAAGGGGGTTAGGGGTTGGGGTTGGGGTTGGGGTTCGGCGTCATTGTCACGTTTCGTTTGTCTGCGCTTCGTGTGATCTGACAGTAAACATTTTCTAATTAACCCGTGTTGGGGCTCAACTGTCGTCTGGCTGTCGTTTTGCATATATGTACGTCGTATAGTATGTATCTTCCTTATAGTATAAATACCAATTCCCATGACACACCCCCTGGAGGCAGGCCCTACTACTACGATCTGAACGATCGCAATTGGAAAAGAGTCGAATGAATAAATCAATTCCGAAGATTTCCAACGACGCAGTAGAGGTTCTTGTCCCTGCCTGTACTGTGGGCGTTTCCCACGAATTTATATGATTCATTTTTGTATATATTTATGTACGTGAATATATAAACTATGAAATTAGGGATAGTTTTTTTTTCGAAATATTTACACCACTTTGCCCGCTCTTTGGACCCAACTTTGTTCCACTGTTCCTGGGACAGGCGAGCCCTCTAAAAATATTCCATCGTAGATCCATCTAGACGATCGTAATTATTATTTATTGACTTGATTGACTTGCACATTGCTACACATTTATAACTAAATAGGGAACACAACAAATCGATGAACAAACTTTGGGTACACACTGTATGTAAATTGAAAATAGCGATGATATTTGATTGAACGATCGTACCATACCACGTAAGTATTTATGTACGAGTATATACGTAGTAGTGTAATGTGTAAAGTGTTTGCCCTAGATCGTTTTCTAGAAATTTCCCCTTGCGTAACTCATATTTCTTCTGACGGAAGCAAAGAGAGGTGCGAGTATACCGGTTCAAGTTTAATAGACACTGGAAAACATATGTTTATTAGGATCTGGGTTGATTTTCTGTCTTTCAGTCAATCTTCTCGAAAAACACTTGTGTCAATGTGCGTGGTATGCCGTATGCGTAGAAGGTGAAATCCAAGCGATAGACACCCGCAGGAAATGGCAAATTTATTTTCGTGGGATCCAGGCCGAACTTATCCACCGTCATGTGGTTCTAAAGGGAAAGATATATGAGCATTGGCTTTGAGCGGACCCCAGAATAGAACCCACCTCCTTCCAGGGACAGGAGTGGTTGAAGTTGCTGTGCTTGCGGATTGTGTCGAAGACGAAGCGCTCGAAGGAGAGCTCGCGGCTGGTGGCGGCCATCAGCTTGCAGAAGTCGAAGAGCACGTTGTACATGAAGGGGCGGTAGCCGTCGCGCCGCTGGAAGCACTGCAGTCGCGTGGTCAGGTTGCGCACAGGCAGCTGCAGCAGGCTGACCTTCAGCGAGAGCTCCACGTGGTTGCGCCGCACCACCTTCAGGCGACAGTACTCGTATCTGGTGAAGCCCGCCGTTGTGGGCAGATCCTGGCACTTGACGTTGGTGAACTTCAGCAGGCGGGTGGCCTGCAAGAAGTGCCTTGAGTGGCTGGATCCCATCTGGCGTTGATCTTACCCACACTCGCTGCTTGGAGCAGGACCGCCAGCAATATTATCAGGCTTGGGCGCATTTTCACAGAATGATCTGGAATTTGTACGACTTGCGGTCAGAGTGAAAAGGCCTGATGGAACATTATAAACCAATTTTGACTATTAAATATCAATCTAAATATAATTAACAATTTGGATACCCTGACAGAGGGTACTCGTGATTATTGCAGAAGCCTCTTAAGGCGCCAAAAGAATATTCAAAGAGTTCTTGATCGAAAGATTGACAATAATCTTTATTCCTTTTAACAAATAGCCTAATTGCTGTGAAAAGCGTATCTAGAGCCTCGGATAAGTGTGGATCGGAGTTTCAATTCCTCGTATAAATTTGAATCATGTGAAAAACCGAAATGAACGACGCAATTAGCCGCTTTTGAACCTTTTGCTGTAACCCCATTCAAAGGCCCATCCCATCAAAATTACCGCCCACATAAGCGAATTTATTGAAAGAACGCATTTAAGCCTCGATTAGAGCCCCAGCAACAACACCCTGCTTCTCCTCCCCCACCCAAACGGCTATTGACTTCATTGCAGTGCAAAAAAAAAAACAAAAAAAAAAGGAAAGCGAAATTCTTGGAAATATGTTAACAATTTCCTGTTGTCGTTCGGTTTTCAATTACAACTAACAAAAGAAATACAAAATTAAGCAAAAACATGAATCAGGGAAATCGAATGGTAATTTTTCACACCACATAACATAATTCTTTGACTCATCGAAGTAATCACATTTCCCTTGTACTTAATCCGCGGTTTGCTGTACGGTGCAGGGTGCAGGGTGCACGGTGCACAAGGGGTGTATTGGCATGGGCGGGCATCACATTAAAAGCTGATTTACTTTTCATATATTGAATTGAATTACCACTACCATTAAAGTGCTTAAAGGGGATTCCCCTTTTTTTGGTTATTAACAAATCCGAGTAGCGGGTGTCTGATAGTCGACTCCTCCACTGGACAGAGCATTATTCTTGTGGGTTTCTTTCTGCCCCAGTCAGCAGCATACAGCGATGCACCGGCAGCCACAGCGGCGTATACTTGATGCCTCACGTCATGTCCAACGACGACGACGCATTTAGCCCGTTTTTCGAATGATTTGTATGTAAAGTTTCTGCCAACGCGCTCATATTTCGAAATGTGAACACCAACACCTGCAGGTCTCTCAAGCGGCTCAGGTGATGCCCGATCCACACACACACACAAACGCAATGATTGAACCATTTTTGCATTGACTTGGCGAAATTTCGCAGCGGTTCTGAGAAACCGTTTTTGGGCAGCACTGAAAACCGATGCGTTCCCAAATTTGGGCCGCTGAGTCAGTGACCTCTCCCACGAAAACCCACCGAAAACGGGGAAAGGCTCGATGGCCTCCCCATGGGTTGGATGAATTATGATTTTCGTTGCACTTTTTGTTGAATGAAAGTACTTGGCAGTTTCTGGTGTGAATATTTTCTGAATGAAGTGCGATTCAGGCGATTCACCGTGCATATCAAATGACTGCCATTTGAGGTAATTGTCGATATTAACATGAATTTTGATAAGCCTCAGACTATTGCTTTAACATAAGAAAGTAAGATAAGGAGAGGAATATTAACCTGGGGGGATTTTAGGGTTCTTAGCACCCTATAAATAGTTCTGATAGATACTGCAAATAGAAAGGGCCTGTGGATAATTTTGCATCATAATGTGATGGAGGGAAGCCTGCGTCATAGGCATCGGCTAATTGTCGCTCAATGTCGCTGGTGTCGCATTTGACGCGGCTCGGACATTGCCAAGTGCCAAGTGCACTTCAAGACCAGTCCACACCCGTAAGCGGGGACTCTTCATTGTCGTCAATTGCTAACGTATGCCTGCTCTCTCTTTCTCTGATCTCTTCCAGACTCGTGCCTGCGCTGCCAGGCGGACAATAAGCGAGATGTGATGGGACGGCAAGACTGTGTGGTGGTGTGGGGCGAGTGCAACCACTCCTTCCACCACTGCTGCATGTCGCTGTGGGTCAAGCAGAACAACCGGTGTCCGCTCTGCCAGCAGGAGTGGTCCATTCAGCGCATGGGAAAGTAAACCACATTGATATTCCACTCGATCCATTAGATCCATTAATTAAGTTAAGCTAAAAGTCTGCTACTGTCTACTAAATATTCTAAAAATAAAGTGAAATTGTAAAAGAAGAAATCAAAACTATACTTTATTCCATATTGAATAAAAAAAGGAAAATAATAAAAAAGGCAAAAAAGTTACATGCCCCGGGTGAGGCTCGAACTCACGACCTTAAGATTATGAGACTTACGCGCTGCCAACTGCGCCACCGAGGCGATGTGTTCATTCCGGTCTAAGGAACATTTCAACATAGTCAAACGTTCTACTCTTAGAATGAAAACATTCAGCATGAACTCCAAATGTATGGTAATTAATTATTGGATATATAATCAAGCAATTAAAGATGGTTTGAGGTATTTTATCGGGATTCCAGCTGTCAAAACTCCACTGGGTTCGAGTGAGTCATTGGCACAGCGTCCACCACTTGTCCCTTTGGCGCAGAGGATAGCGCGTTGGACTTCTAATCCAAAGGTCGCGGGTTCGATCCCCGCAAGGGATGTCCGTCAGTGACAATTTTTTTTTAGTTGCAGTTTGATTTTAAATATTTTTTTAATTTTATCTAGTATCTACAGAGTATAACTTTTAATTCAGGCCTTTGGCTGCAGGGAAGGGGACAGATTTCGCTCCAGGACAGAACCGCTCAGCCGGAGGTTCTCCAGTTTGTCGGCGTTCGTTGTGAGGCTCTCTTCGGACAAGCGCTTGGAGCGAACTTCCTGAATGGAGGCTGCAAGGTAATCAAAATACGTTTTAGACCAACTAGAAAGTTCTTTCGGCACGTTCACTTACGACTGTATGGGGTATATTTGTCAGACAGCAGGCTCTCCAGGTTATAGCCGATAAAGCCCACCACGCCGGCAATGGGCAGAGTTATGTAAACGGCATTGCGCCTGAGGACAGCCATTACAAGCGGCCACATTGTACTTCTCTTATTGTAAGAATATAGATTATTTTCTATTATATTATTTTTCTTAATTTAGATTCAGAATTTTGCAATTTGACAAGCGGCCATATCAACAGTGGATATCGATAAAATCGAACTTAACCCAATAAACCCTCTCTTATTTTAACAGATGTGCAACTTGAGTTAAACCGCGTTAATAGTACTGATTGTAAATTCTTCTCGTAGCACAACAAAGTGCATTCACTGCATTTGTTATCGCCATAAAAAAACAACATATTTTATGAGCCTATTGTTTGTTCATATTTTTTTATACATACGGGAATATTTAAAAAATATTGTTGGTTTAACGGGCTTTGAACGCACCTTGTTGTGCTAACACACCGATTTAAAAATAATGTAGAAATGTCATGTCTCCTCATTAGGTGCCTCCCTGACAATTGCATCTCTGTGTAGTTGCCATGTGAGAAAAATAAAAAAGATTTCCGTTATTCAGACAGACATCTTAATTTTCAAAGGTTTATTTAAGAACAAATGGGTTTTTGAACTTTCGCTCTCAAATCGCTCTCTCCAATTTATTGCATTTAAGTCCCTATCGCTCATTCACTTTTAAACAATTTCTATTTGGCGCGCACCACTCAGCTCTCTCTGCTCTGAATCGGGTATGAATCGGTAGCAACAATTTTAAATACTTTTAAATTATATACAGCAATTAGGGTGCTGTACTTGGATGTAGTGATGCACTTCATCCCCGCTGTACTTGGCTTTTCTTCTTCATTCTTCATTCAAATTTCGGCAGAAATTTAAATTTTCTTATCGATTTCAGCGTATAAAATTACAGCGACAGATACGTAGGTCGATAGTATCAGGAAAACCATCGATAGTAGCGGCTACCATAACATCGATACTATCGATAGTGCCCTCGATTTTTTGACACCTCTACTTCATCGCCAACAAACAAAAAACAATCTTTCTCGGGCCGCAAACAATGTAAACAACAGAAAAAATAAAAACTAATTAATTAATTAGCATAACGCAAGGAACAAACCAAGCAGCAGAATATAAAGAAAACTTAATCAATCAGTGGCCCGACATTGGGAAAGTCAATTGGAGTGCAGTTTTAGTTCTGAGTGCAGTGCATATTGCAGTTTATTAAAGCGATGAAAAAACTGGCAATTACATAAAAACTAACATTTCGAAAGGCAGTAAAAAAACGCAGCAACAAGTGCAGGCCAGTGGCGGCTCACAGGAGAAGAGAAGCGAAAAAAAATGCCTGAAAGAGAAAAACTTATTTACGCATCAAGCAGTGGATTGGCCAATCGAAGTTGCAGGTTGCAATAATGTCAATGGCGAAAAACTGCAGCGAATGCAGTTGCAATGAAAAGAATGCAAAGACAGCAGCAGGAGTTAAACAATTGCTACGCAAAAGAACAAAGAACTACCTAAGGCAACAACAGTAATCACAACAAGAAGAGGAAGAAAAACAACAATATCAGCGACGCATAATTTCCTGCTCACAAACACACACGCACATAAGCACGCAAGCACACAAAGAGCCAAAAGCTGTGTCTGTGTGTGTCTGTGGGAGAGGCACAGCAGAGAGGAGGAGAGCCGGCCAACAAAGAATATTGCTTCGGCGGAGGGGAACGAACGAGAGCGGAACAGAGAGTGAGCTGCTGCATTTCTTGATTTTTACAAATCGCAAGGCTAAAATGACCAATTCTGGACGCAATCCTCATCGATTCGATGTAAGTAAACAACTTGAAAGTACTCCGCTGCTGTACTGTACCCCTACCCCCTTTGCACTTTTCTTCAATATAACCAATGAGAGCTGTGAATCAGGTTTAGTTATGTATTTACTTGGTATATAAATATGTATATAAACCCCGTCAAAAACAACTGCAATTAATGCTGTGCTGCCTGCAACGTGGGAGTGCAAGAATGGATTTGCTTGGGTGTGTGTGGTATGTGGCTTGGGGTATTGCGCAGGGGTCTTCCCCCAGCTTAAGGCTCCGCACCTCACTACTCTGACTGGCTTCCCATTTGTGTGTTTACTCTCTTTCGCCCCTCTCCACCCAAATGTTTGTCAGTCAACAGATTCCTGTTTCCCCCCCTCTTTCCCGTACTAGATGTAGTTTCTTTGTTTCCTGGGCTCGCTTTGATCCTCATCCTCATCAACAGCACCAGCAGGAGTCATCGCCTTTGTTGGCGGTCGACAAAGACAAGGAAAGGAGTTTACAAAAAATGTAAAAGTGTAAGTGTCTAATGTCAACCCCCCAACCACTGAACCCCCCCGCCCGGTGGCTCCAGGCAAAAGTGCAATAAACTCACTGAAAAACTCACCCCCTATCAGATAATGACCAGCGACGGGAATGGCGACTTCTTTCATTCGAAGAAACTCTGCTCCAAGCCAATTGCGATATGTACTACAGTGTAGATAAGCAAACAGCGCAGGGGGAGAGTTTCTGCGTCGCCGAAATGGTTAGAATAGTGTTAATTGACAGAGAGAGAGAGGAGGTGGGTGGTTGGGTGGCCACAACACAGTTGGTGGGGTAATCAACTGGTTTAAATTGCGTTCTCATACGGTTTAATCGATGGAATGGAGCACTTATTCATTTGGAGCTTATAGCGATTCGCAATGCCCAATGGGCACTTATCTAGGCCTTGCCCCGAGGCGGAAAACCAATAACAAACGAAAGTAAACAGATTGCTCGTCAAGATAAACAGCTGACGGGCGCATGTTGCTGCAGCGGTCTGGCAGCACTGCAACAGCTTAAGCAGATTTGCAAGCGCAAGAGAGTAACAGTAATAACAGAGAGAGGGGGAGAGAGCAAGCCAATTCATGGAATTTACAGTTTATTTTGAGAGATACCCTTTAGACAGATTTTAATGAAGTTCTTGGTTTTAAAATTTGTCCCTCCCCCTTTCAAACCCACTTAAAAGTTCAAAGTATTTTGAAGAGACGCACACACACACACACAATTAATGTGCGGACATTTGTTGTCGCCGCAGTTAAAAGTTCAAATGGCTTTTCAAAGGGCATACAAAAATGTTCATGCTGTAGCTTGAACTCTGCCTACCTTCCCTCTCTCTCCACACACACACACACACACGCGCGCGCAAACAGACTCGCTCTTATTGAGACTTTGTTATTTTTTTTTGCACTTCTTTTTGCTTTCATTTCTTTTATTGGCGTGGGTCCATTGCACCGCCCCAAAAGACGCCCCCGCACGCCCTTCGTGCACGCAGCAGCTGACGAGGCTGCTCGCTCTCTTTTGTGGGGGTCTGACCTCTGTTTGGCGTGCATTTGTCGGAGAGAACCGAGCCGTCGCGTTCAGCTGTTCCTCTGCACTTTGCTCGCTCAATCTCGATGTCATTCAGTTTCACTCCCCATTCGGCGCTCTGTTTTCATCGATGTTGGCTCGCTTTCGCTGTGGTTGCCCGTCATTCTCGCCTTAGCCGTAGTGTGTCTCGCGCGCCTCTGCATTTACCCTGGTTCTGTTTTCTGTTTTCCGCTGGTGTTGGTTCAGTCACTTTTCCAGGCCGCAGCAACAGACACGAAACGAAACCGAAAACTGCTGGAAAAACTATTGAAAATCCATTCTTGCACAAAACATACCCCGCCTGGGTCTTTGGCGTTCATGCAATTAAAGGCGATAATAGCTCGGCGGAAGCAGAACGTATAAACAAATGGTATATTGTTGTAAATTTTGTGTATGTTTTTGTGTACTTTAAAAGTGTCTTCGTGTGTGTGGGCTAGTGAGTGAGAGAGAAAATTCTGTGTGTGTGTGTGTGTGTATTGCTGCTGTTGCAAATACCGTTTTAAGTTCTTTTTGCTGCACTTCGTTTGCTGTTTTTTGTGCTGTTTCGTCTGTTTTTGGTGTGTCATCAGCTGTTTTCTTTGGTTTTTCTTAGGCCCGTTTAAGCGTGCCATTGTTGGGCCTGGCGATAAGGTTTTGGAGAGCATGTGTGTGTGTGTGCTGTGTGCTATATTTATCTGAAGCATCGGCCACAATAGCAACAAACATTAAATGCAACCCATTTTGGAGGGGCTGACCCAGTTTTCTGCTCTCCTCGCTGACCTTGTTGCTGCAGTAGCATTCTATATAAGCATATGCACATAATATGTACATATGTATATTGCAGTAAATAGAACAGAGCACAAAGCTTGGCCATCGCCATCGATGGCGGCCCCAACAGTTAAACTTTTGGTGGTGTCTGTCCAACTGACTTTGGCCATGGCTTATATAAAATGCAGCCAGCAACAGCAGCAGCAGAGAACTGGCTGTCATGTGGCCCTATTTGTCTGACTGTGGGTGTGTTGTTACCTTTTTTTTTTCGAGGTCACTGAGCAAGTAAAATTCCTGAACGGGAATTTTTAATTTGCTTACCGTTTTTCAAATTCAAAGCCTTTGACACGCATCTACATCCACCTTTTCCTATCCTTTTCCTCACTCCCTCTCCCTTTCTCTACGTTTGTCAGCTGTTTTTTTATAAAGCTTTCGCATGGGAGCTTCGGTATGTGTTTATGTGTGTGTGTGTTGTGGCTCACATTACGTATTCGCCATGTGTTGCATGATCAAATAAATAATAAAGCATGCAAAATACAACAATCAACTGAAATGCCTTGCACTTGTCGCTTCTATCACTCAAAGCGAATTGAATTTGAGCTACGATGGTCCCTCCGAAAAGAGAACTTGCATAACTTGGAAATTTCCAGAAACTATAACCGTGTACATCACATTTGAACGAATTCGCAGCATCCAAGACACCTCTATAGGTATTGGGATTGCCGTTCCTGAGCGACCACTGTACTTGGGTGGGCTCCATGCGGTTGGTATGCGCTTAACATATCGCTTGTGTTCCATGAATCTCAATTGTTCCTTCACGTAATTGCTCTGATTGCATTCGCGGGAACGGATACTTCAGAAGTGCTTTCTTCGCACACACACACACGCCGCACATGTTATTAATGGTTTCGCTTGTTTTGATAAACTAATTGTATTCGTGTCCCTGCCTTTCTTAATATGATAGCAAAAAGTGTCAACTCAACTTCCATTTAGGTTCAAGATCCCCCCCAGCAATCAATAATTCATTGGACCTTCGGTCAATCGCTTTATTCGATGCTCATACATATGCATGCTCAACCACAATCGTATAAATAGCAATTTAATAACAATATATGTATATTTACACTGTTTTTTTTCTTCTGTAATTATTGTAAATGTCTGTAACAAAGAAAAGAAAACTAGGAACTTGCTTTGTACGTATTTGGATGCCCCTAAGAGGAGTGACCTTCAGAGGATGTAAAACCGTGGAAAACCTCTGGTAGATAGATCCCTATTGGGTTAAAAAGATAGATACATCTCCCTTGAGAGGATTGTGTGCTGAAAAACTAAGGGTATTTTATAGTCTTATAGCCTATATACATACATATGTATGATGTACATGATACATGTATGTACATCAGGCCTAGCTTGTTTTTTTCCACAATTCTTGTTCGCGATTCACTCAAAAATTCGTCGCACGTTCGATTCGATTGCCTTTTTCAATTGGCTTTGATGATTTTTCATTTAAGTTGAGTGCCAGTGAGTGGCCGATTCAGGAAGGGGGCGTGCCGGGGCCAGCAGTCTTCGCTTCCGCCCCTCTTCGGAGTCTCTGAGTTGGGCGCGCATTTCAATTAGAGCGGAGCAAGTGAGTCGCCACTCGACCCTCGAGCGGCCGTCGTTGACAACCTTGGGAGGCGAACCTTTGAAGCCCAGTCTCTTAATAATTTTGTTGTTGTTATCTTTCTCACGTGCACACACAATCGACAATCGAAAAAAATAAATAAAAACAGTTCCCGGTGCAACGACGAGATTAAGGGAAGCGACGACGCTGATGCGAATATTTAAAAATAAATAAACGAAGATTACCGAAATAAACTGCGAGAGAGAGAGGAGTGGAAGATCCATACGCGTCAGCAGGGGAGGCAGGGAGAGCGGATGAAAGAGAGCGCGGGAGCAACGAATCGAAGACGCAATTTGTGAATATTTTAATCGTGCATTCACACGAAGACGCCGAGGCTACCGACGAAGACTTCAGACGCACACACGAAGGCGAGGCAGCAAAGAGAGACACAGTGGGAGAGTGGGAGTGAGAGAGAGTGCCGCCTGCCAAAGAGTTGATTGAAAGAGCATCGCAGCGCAGCAGCAGAGGACAGACGCAGAAAGAAGCGTCACTTTCTGATAAGAGCAGGCAAAACAAAGGAGACTCCCACAATGTTTGCGCCCAACGGCAGCAGCAGTATCAGCGGCAGTGCCAGCGCCAGCTTCAGCAGCGGCAGCAGCAGCAGTAGCAGCACTGGAACAGGCGCCACCTCCACCAACACCAACAGCACCAGTGTCAGTGGGAGTGGGTCCGCAGAGCGGGCCGAAGCGAACAACAACCACAATCACAATTTGAGCTTACAACTGAACGGTAACGGTAACGGTAACGGCAACGGCAACGGTAACGACAGCAACAATCACAGTAGCGGCTGCAGCAGCAGCGTCATTACCAACGGCAACAACAGCAACAACACACACACAAATCTCATCAGCGGCTTCTGCAGCAGCATCTGGCGCTCAGCCACTTTCGGGAGTGCCACACCTGTGGTGGTCACTGCAGCACCTGCCTCTGCCTCTGTTTCTGCCTCAGGCTCAGGCTTGGGCTCTGCCTCTACCTCTGGCTCTGCCATGAGCGACTGTTCCTCGTCCAGCCTGTCGGTTTCCCCCGATGCCGCCTGCCTGGCTGATGATGATCAGCGGCGGCAGCAGCAGCAGCAGCAGCTGCCGCTCCAGCATTGTGAGGCCATCAGCACAGACAGTTATCCTGACCAGGATTCGGACGCCGCTCAGCAGATAGTAAGAACCCCAAAACAAAAAAAAAACAAAAAAAAAACAAATTGATTTTCGTTTCCATCTGCGATGACATTTCCTTCAGCGGTCGTTATATCATTCTTGGTCAAGCATTTGTACATAGCCACCCCTCCTCCCACCCCACCCCCTTCTCTCAGTCTCTCTCTCTCTCTGTCTTACTCTTTCGCTCTCGCTCTACTCCCATGATTCCTCCATCAATTAATTTGTTTTCCTCGAGAATTATATTTTATCTATTAATTTTTATTTCGATTTCTTTTGTTTTTGGGACCCATTCTATCAAAGAAAAATTCGCCTCAGTTCTTGTCAATTGATTTTGTTGGGCCCCAGCAAAGCCATCACATCTCCAATTAGAACGATACAAAACATGCATACATACATATGTACATACATATTATATATAGTAGATCTGACATGTGCCATACATATTGCAGCAAACATTCCTAGGCGCCACCGAACTGGACGATGAGCTAATCAAACAACTGCCAAAGGAGGTACTGCTGCGGGTCTTCTCCTATCTGGATGTGGTCTCGCTATGCCGCTGTGCACAGGTCTGTAAAAGGGAGCCTCCCCCCCTGTACCTTCCCTCGCCACCTGTGCTAATGAATATTTGAATATCCCTATCGCCCCTCCTCCACCCCCCACCTAACTGCAGGTGTGCAAATACTGGAATGTGCTCGCCCTGGACGGTTCCAGTTGGCAGAAAATCAATTTATTTGATTTTCAACGTGATATCGAGGTGAGTACAGGGCTTACAACTACTTTATTTGCTACATATCAAATCTATATCTTTTTCATTGACTTTTCTACATTAGGGGCCGGTAATTGAGAATATTTCGCAACGATGTCGCGGTTTTCTCAAGTCCCTGTCGCTGCGTGGCTGTCAATCGTTGGGAGATCAGTCTGTAAGGTGAGTCCATGCCCAAAGTCCCCCCCCTTTACAGACCTACTCACTATATATACGTACGGTGTAGAACTCTAGCGAATCACTGCCACAACATCGAACATCTGGATCTGTCCGAGTGCAAGAAGATAACGGATATATCAACACAGTCCATCAGCAGATATTGCACCAAACTAACGGCCATCAATTTGGACTCCTGCCCCAATATAACAGATAATAGCCTCAAATATCTATCCGATGGCTGCCCGGTAAGCCTCTTCTTACCAATCCGAATGTTAAACCTTACTAATGCGAGATCTACATGTGTATTGCATTGCAGAACCTAATGGAGATCAATGTGTCGTGGTGTCATCTGATTTCTGAGAATGGCGTGGAGGCGCTGGCCCGCGGCTGCGTTAAGCTGCGCAAATTCAGCAGCAAAGGTTGTAAACAGATCAACGACAATGCCATAATGTGCCTGGCCAAATACTGTCCCGATATAATGGTGCTAAATGTACACAGCTGTGAGGTAGGACTCCCAGGAATAGTTCGTTACCCTTTGCCCATACTATAAGTTTCCTCTGTTACTCCTTAGACCATAAGCGATTCATCTATACGCCAATTGGCCGCCAAGTGTCCCAAACTGCAAAAACTGTGCGTGTCCAAGTGTGCGGATTTAACTGATCTCTCGCTGATGGCCCTGTCGCAGCACAATCACCTGCTGAACACGCTGGAGGTGTCCGGGTGTCGCAACTTCACGGACATTGGGTTTCAGGCCCTGGGACGCAACTGCAAGTATCTGGAGCGCATGGATCTGGAGGAGTGCAATCAAATCACGGACCTAACGCTCGCCCATCTTGCCACGGGCTGTCCCGGCCTAGAGAAATTGGTAGGATGGCCCCAATCCTTTGCTTACTTCCAATTTTTACAAAATATGTTCGAAATTTTGTAATTCTGTAGACCCTGTCGCACTGCGAACTGATCACGGACGATGGCATACGGCACCTGACCACTGGCAGCTGTGCCGCCGAGATATTGTCCGTTCTGGAGCTGGACAACTGTCCGCTGATAACGGACCGAACGCTGGAGCATTTGGTTTCGTGCCACAATCTACAGCGCATCGAACTATTTGACTGTCAGCTCATTACACGCACCGCCATACGCAAGCTGAAGGTGAGAGCAGAGAGGAGCGAAAATTACTATATAACGAGTGCGCCTCTTGTGTATTTTTCAGAACCATTTACCAAATATCAAGGTGCATGCATACTTTGCTCCGGGCACACCGCCGGCGGTGACAAGCGGACAACGGCCGCGCTACTGTCGCTGCTGTGAGATTCTCTGAGATACGGCCATCGGCTTTGCCAGGAAGATAATGCGCAAGGCAGCCACAGACTGATGTTGGCCTGTTTGCATCGTTATGTTCGCCATGGTGTTCAGCCTGACCCTCATCTCGATGATCTGCATGTTTTTGCTGGGACTGCTCGATGGCGTTAAGAACACGTAACCGGAAACGTAACCGTAACCGGAACCGGAACCACAACCATAACCAGCAGCACCGGCTAGCTCCGAACGAAGCGGAAACGAAACGAAAAGTAGCTTTAGATTTTAGTTTTTTTTTTTTGCGAGTTTCCAAAACTTGCTCCAGCATCAAAAATTGTGATTATTTTATTTAATGTTCTCTGTATGTTAACCTAGACCTTCATTTGTGAGCGTGTATTAGTATTTTGTTTCATATCAAGCTCTGTGAAACCTTTTCTGTTTGTGCATCTTATACATAGATATATGTATATGTACATAATGGTATATACACACACACACGCACTCGATATGTGACCGCTTCTGTCGCACTCACTGGACTGGTCGTCCCGCTGAATGTTCTGTGTCTAGCCTGTAACTGCGATTAATTACGAATTAGTTGTAACAACTCTCAGTCACGCCCACAAAACTCATACATACCTGTATTAAACGTTGCTAAAAAACAGAAAAAAAACATACACGAATCCATCGGAATGTGCGTGTCACTTGGATTTTAGACAACTCTGAAACATGTCGATAGAACCAGAAAGCGTTCAACCCACACACGAAATACACACAATGCACCTACCCCACACAACCCATACTCCCCACACACCTGAGGAATCCCTTAAGCTTCAACTGAATCCTTGGACGAATATTTATTTAATATTAATATTAATTTTAAACTCAAGTCTAGTGCCAGCTAAACTCCGTACAGCAATTAGCGTTATCCATGTATATTTATGTATATTACACAACGAACAAACTACTCAACTCACACGTGGGGCGGGGGGAACTAACTATATTCATGCAAAACAAAACTATAATTAATCTCATTTACACACAAAAAACAAACAAAAAACGGCAACAACTAAATGGATCATCGTTTCTAAAACAAAACCCAAACCAAACCAAACCAATCAAATCATGCAAAACCCCCCACACACACGATAAATAATTAAATAAATCAATATCCATACACACAAATACTATATATTGATGCATACATATATTTTGTAAATGTATTAGCCATGCAAAAATCTATAAACGGGGCTGGAGTGCAAAAGCGAAGAGAAAGAACGTTATCCCAAGGGGGCAAAGTACATACATACATAGTTCACCATTTGAGATCTCTCTCTCTCTATAAACTTATATTTCCCATTTCGACACACCAACTAAATGGTTTCCTTAACGCAACAGAACCTATACATAACATATATCAACTAAACCCCCTTCAAATGAATGGAGAGAAGTGGATGCTCGTGAAGTGGACAACCAAATTGAAAGCGCTGGCGTGACAATAAGCGGACAGGCCACAACAGAAGCTTAGGCCCCAATCTACACTCCCCTCCTCTCAACGCACACATACCATACCATATATTTTACTAGAAGAAAAAGCTAAAAAAAAAACCATCAAAATCATATTTACACAAAGAAAAAAAAAGAGAACAACAAATAAAACAAAGATTAATGGCTATATTGGAGGCGTGTGCTGCGTATTTTAACGAGTCTTTTCTCAGTGTCTCTTGTAGTGTGTTTTCAACTATTGTATTGTATGTTTTAAAACAATTAAACACCACTGATATGTCTTAGTTAGAGTTAGTGATTGGAAACAGCCATAGAAATGGGAATAATTCAAGCATAACGGTAAAGTGCAACAAATTAGTTCCGTACCAAGAAAACAAAAAATATAATATATATATATATATATTTAAACAGACACTAATAAATGTTTTGGTTTAACGAAATTTACATTCATATATACATATGCATATATGCTTTACATAAATAATATTTTAAATGCAAAACTAATTACAAGTGTTTTATTTGCATCAAATGGTATAACACAAATAATTTAAAACTTGGCGCCTTTGCAACAGCGCTGTCACAACACAAGGCCCTTGGGGTTTTCTGGCGCTTTTTATGTAAATTTACGTAACATTTCATGCCGTGTTTTTGTCAAATTGAAATACATGCGAATCCGTATAAGTAGTTAATCTTGAACAAAATCGATTCATCAATCGTATAAAATTATGTGGGCTAAGCTGAGAGGTCCCTCTAGCTAGTAATATTTCTCGGAATATCAGATCGAGGAATATGTATACTGGAACTTTAATTCGTCACTATATTTACGGTATATTTTTAAAATGAGACGGTATATTTTGGTATATTTCTGAGGGTCGGACGGTAAAGTTTAACGATAAGTCCGCGGTCACACTGTGTCTGAGCTATCAGATAAATAATAAACAATTAATTAAACATAATCGCGGTGACGTGCGTGTGTGTGAGCGTAACTATGCCTATTTCGGCATCTAAATTGCATCAAGGCGTAGTTGTTGGCTTAGATGCAGCGGTATTGGCAGCCTGCACCTGTGATGGCATTTCTTGCACCAACGTTTTCAGCTGTGTGGCTGCTGCAGTGAGTGGCAATGGCGTACACGAAAACGATCAGTTTTAGCGAATAAATAAATAAAGACAACTACTAGAGGAGCGTTGCGTGCGGGTGAGACGTGGTCGAGGAGCGAAACGCGCAAGATCCGTTTTCTTCGTGCTTTTTTCAGTTTGTTCACGGAAAGGAGTGAAAAGAAGCGAAGTGGAAGTGTTAAGAGAGAGCAAAAGTGTGTGCAATGCAAAGAAAGGCTGATGATGTGTTATATAAAATATTAATACGAAATGAAGGCCAAGAAGGTGTTTAAAATGCAGCGAAAAAATCAATGTATGCGGTTTTAGACGGACGGACGGAAGGCACAGCACCAGCGCCAGCACCAGTACCAGCACATGAAAGGCACAAGGAAGAGAGGAAGCAGCAACAAAGCACAGCACAGCTGAGCAGAGGCTTCGTGTGTGTGCGTGCCTGTGTGTTTATATTTGTGTGGGCTGTGTGTGGGAGGCAGCAACAGCAGCAGCGCCGCACCAAAGCAGCAAATCAAATCAATATCTGCAACCAAAATAAACTGCAATCATGTCTAAATAAGGCAACAAATTATAATTAACAACAACTGCAACACCAGCATTTTACAACAAAGTGTGGAAATTGTGCATTCTGCCTTTGCCCGATCTTCTTGTTTAAAAAAAGGTAAGTCGGCCATTTTGATTGGACATTCCTTTTGCTCGAGTGAAATATTCATAATGGATCCCATCCCGGGAATTGTGTTTAATTGCTTTGAACTTTATGCGGGGACAGAGGTCCGTCCGGAAGACGTGTCCGAGATATTTTATGGGGGGAATTTTGTTAGAAATTCTCTTTGAAGATTGCTCGAAACTTGTTTCGCTCTCTCCAGTAAGTAGAGGCCTTGAGTAAACAAAGCATGCACAGTGATACATGGCCTTATATACTCGATATACATGTATGTGTGTTCTTGGCAACGTTCTTCAATGATTCTTCTCTTTATATGGTCAAACCGAACTGCAAAAGTAAATGATTTCAATTCACGTTTCACTGCGTTCATTTCAATTTGTATTTGCAGCGCGCCTCAGAGCCACAGACAGACACACACAGATTTCTCCCCAATCAGCTGATGTGCTTGTATGTGTGCTGCAGACAAAGAAACTGCTAAAGCCAAAAGAGCCAGAGAGGGGGGGCGCAGCACTGTTCGCGTTGGCTTGGCTCTGCTGTATCCTTGCTTTCATTTCCATTTCCTTTTTGCGCAGCCCCCAAAGAACAAAGGAAATCGTATTAAAACAGTTGACAGTTTGTCCCCGCAAGTGAGTGTGTGTGTGTCTGTGTGTGTGTGTGTGTTCGCTCATCCATATTGATTTAATATTCGCATTGATTTGTTTAAAATAAATAAATAAATAAATACAATGCGAACCATTAAAGCATTCCAAAGATCTTTTCAGTGTAGACTTTACAGTTTTCTCCCCTCTCTCTCTGTCCATGTAACGCAGGCAGCCATGTTAGATCTTTGGATCAACGGAACAAAGCTGAAAGGAGGAGATCAGAAAGAAGAGAGAGCATGTTTAACATTTGCTTACTCTCTTGCGGAAATTATCCTGTTGTCGCGCTGTTAAATCACTTTTGTTAGACCCATCCAGAGGGGGTATTATGCATTTTTCCAGAGAAGAAGCTTTGCCTAATTTGACAGCAGCGGCCACAATAATAGTTGAGCACAGCTGCTGTCGCTTATTCTGTCCTATGAACGTGCTAGGGGACTAGCTTTCAATTTAACGAATGCCCGCATCTGCCGCATTCTGTATCAATCATCTAGGTTCCCATCATCATATCCCCCCCAATTGTCATGTAGAACACGTAGCAGACAGCACTGCATGCGGTACAGCACACATCTGTGTGTACTTTCAACCTTGTTTTACTATGTACATATGTATGTACCTTAAAGTAAATGCAAACATAATAAAATACACATAAGGTTTTCCCTAGTGGGAGGCCACTGCCCCCCCTCTCCTTGCGATGGCCTCCTTTTGCCTTTTTTATGGTTTTCCATTCAGTTAATGAAGCCATAAGTATTGTCAACCGTTCAGCACTTCTCAAACAGTTCTTCGGCTTAATTATCTGCGATAACGAGAAACCGAACCGAAGCGAACCGACCCGAACCGCAAGGGAGCCTTATCTTCGGAGTCACCGAAACGCATAGCGTCGGTTATGCGGGGAGAGTCGGGTCTCGAGATAAGCAAACAATCAAAAGCCAGAAAGCCTATCAGAAGCTGCGCCCCTTATGGTGACTATTCCAGATTCGGGTTTCAGTTCCGAGTGCAGTGCCTGACCACAATTCAGGGTCATAAATTACTTGGGGGCTGATAAAGAATCAGGAACTTCTATGTACTTTTTGGTTCTTTAACTGTGTGGCAATGATCTTATCCTGGGGCTCTTTGCGGGGGGGAGTGTGTGGCGGACAGCCAGCCACTTGACGCATTCCATCAGCGGACTTTGCTACGCCTTATATTTTCAAATTTCACTCTCGCAAAACGTGATGACGGTGGGAGGAGATACGGGGATGGGGGTGTTAGTGAGAGTGGGAGAGAGTGGCAACGCTCAGTGACCCCATCGACGCTGCTGCCGTTGACGTTTCCCGTTCTCCTTCCCGTTGTGGTTGTTGTTGTTGTTGTTGCTTCTGTTCTTATGGTACTCCTCCTCCACCTCCGCGTCGCTCTCCTTATTGCGTTTTACTTTACGTTATTTTGTTGCTGGGTTGAATGACTTTGAACAACGTGTGCGAGCAAGAAGAAAACAACAAAATGAAGAGCGTAACTGTGAGAGTGCTAGAGAGAGAGAGTGAGAGAGAGTCGACGAGCCAATGAACCCACCAAAAAAATATTCGCAGCTGATTTCGGGTGAGAAGAGAGTTAGCAAAATGTCGATGGTTTCAGGAGAGGAGGCGCCATGGGATAGCGGAAGGAGATGTAGATGTCTCGCCTGGTGTTCTCCCCTCACTCCGTACCCCTCCACCACCCCTTGACTGCTGTTTTTCTTTTTGTTTAGAATTTCATTTTGATCCGAGGGTTGTTTACCCTGTAGAAGGATATCATATCCTTGGCAGGGTGGGGACTGGTATGTACTGTGTGTTTTGGTTTTGATGGAATTTGCGTTTCTTTTATCGCTTCAATCAGGCAACAAATTAAAATATGTATACACACATTTCTCTAACTCGTTAACAAAGCAAAGCTCTTTGTTTAGATGTGTTTCTGTTAATATTTTTTCTTCTTCTTTTGTTGTTTTTTTTCGTGTTGTTCAGCATTTACAAAAATAAACATCATGTAGTCATCGCATGGTCTTAAAGGTGGGGTAAGGGGGGGGGGGGGGGGGGGGGGGGGGGGCTGGGCATCGTCTACATAGAGAAAGAGAGACAGAGAGAGCTTTTGATCAGAGTAATACGAGAGGGTGGGGGGAGGGCAGGCAGTATTACGTATGTAGTTCCCGTTTTGGCAAAGTTCTCGTATAATTCGTTGGGGATTATTTCGATCTCCAACAAGATGTGGAGCACGCCCCAGTGTGTGGGTGCCAGTGGCTCTCAAAATAGGCAGGAAATGTACATCTATGCTTATCGGTGGGTGTGCGTGTGTGTGTGTGTGTGCACATGACAACTCTAAAACTCAATTAACTTTAATTATTTACCATGCACCAGGCCCCATTCAAAATGTCCGCCTGCTATCTAACGGAGATTATCAATATGCATAGTCACACATAGTCGTCGCTCCGTCGGGCAGCACAATACATATATTATTCAGCTCACCCCATCTCCCAATCCCCTATGCCCTACCCACTTAAACATCCACTGCCTCACTTCACTCAAAACATGGCGGCCGCCATTCACAGCTGTTGGCTCTCTCTCTCAACCTTAAACTTAGTGTGCGACAAGCTCATTACCGTTACACCTCCTTTAGAGCACCGCGCACCTGACGACGAGTCAATCACAGTCACGTGTAAGCGAAAAGAACAGCTGTACGGAAATAGAAACAAAAGGGATAGAGACGAGAGCAAGCTTTTGGTTAACCCTACATATTGGCATATCTTCTTCAGGGGTAAAGCAACGCATTTCCTACAGAGGTGGTTACGTATTCCATTCCTCCCTGTGTAAGTGACGTCTCGTCTGCGTCGTGTCTATATTTGCTCACAATCAATTCAAAGCGGGATCCGGCAGTCCCAGACACTTTTCCGCAACTGCGTTCTACACAATTTCACATTTATGGCAACGTGCTGAACAGGCAGAGAGCTCTACATACATACATATATGTGTATGTGTGTGTATGTATGGGTGTGTGTGTGTAACAAAAGAAAAGCTTTATAATTTATAAGTTATGGTAAATAAACACACATGTTCGCAGCCAAACAGGCACTTGAAGAAAGATAATATTATTGTTAGTCTTACCCAATTCTTTCAGAACATTTTTCAAATAAAAATAAAAAAACAGCTGATCTCTGTTGCTTGTGTGTGCGTGTTTTTAGGAGCATTTGTTCCTATGGCAGAGCACAAGGACATCTCATCTTTCTATAATTTGTTCAAAATTCGATCAATCAATAAAATGGGCGCCACTGTGTATACATAGCTACAAATTATGTGATGCCCCTCGGACGTTTCTTAAATTCCACTTAATTAAAGCCCAGCGAAGCCAAGAGCCAAAGAAAGCAGTCAATCAGCGAAGCTTTTAGCCCAAAGGGGGAGCGAAGCAGGGCCAAAGGGGAATAAGAAAACCAGAAACGGAAAAATTTCCAAGCTTGAGGCCAAACGTCTGACCCCCCCAAAGGGCTTCCATGCGATTGGACTGACCGGAGAGCAGCGCAGCGCCCTCTGCCGTTGGGAAATCACATGAGCATGACTTAGCTTCATAAAAACCGAAACTACCTGTATTCGGACGAGGGTTTCCTTCGAAGCAAACACGTTTTATTTGTACTTGGAGTGTTAGGAACGATAAAAAGAGAGACGCTCGGTTCGGTAAGAAAGTCGGTAAATATTTGTAGGGAGTCTTGCGTGCTATCGCCGGGACCTATTCTCGGGTCTGGGAATGGTAAGAAGAGCGACCTGAGATGCATTAGGACTAGTCCCTAGATAACGATCCAAAAGGAGGACCTGGGAAATGAATCGATTGGGAGATTGATAGATGGCAAATTACACTTCAGTCACTAATCTGTCCACGTCGTCAAGACACCCCTCCAATCGATTCCCCCTTAGCTTCGGATTTGTAAAAATTCACCCCCCGCACACTTTGCCAGGCCAGTGGAGAGTTGAGAGTGAGAGGGGTCAACAGCAGATTCTTGTTTTCCTGTTTGGCCAAGAGCAAGAGCAAGAGACCCAGACCCAAACACAGACGGTCTTGGCATTTCTTTGTCTGCAGCGCGGACAAGTCTTTGTTGTCGCCAGAGACGCCTCGTCGTCGGCCGTGTATCCTTCGGCTTGGGTTACTCAAGTTCGTTCCGCAGACAAGTGACGAGAGTCCATATGCACCCGTAGGTGGTTGTGGATGTGTCTGCGTCTGGGTCTTGGTCTGTTTTTGTCCGCGATTGTGTGTGCGCATTGATTTGGTCTTGAGAAAAGAGAAAAAGAGAGCAATAGGAAGGAGATATTCAACAATATTCGTCTAAGATACAAAGAAACCACTTTGAGCAGATTTATTCTTATCATTAACACATACTCCCACATGCAGAGAGACCTGTGACGACGTATCAAGTACAAATCATATCAGCATATCACTGTTCCGAGTTTGTGTGTGTGTGGGTGCTGCTGATAAGATGTCGCATCGTTTGGCTTGCAAGGTCCACAGAGAATAGCACACACAGATAGAGAGAGAGCGAGAGAGAGAGAGAGAGGCAGAGAGACAAAGAGAGCAGCAGCTTAAGCAAACATAAACTGAAACTGTAAATGCTGTTGCTGTTGTCTGGGTCGCGACGTCTTTTGGGGTCTGTCTGGCCAACTGCTGACTGTCTTTGGGTTTTGGATTATACTTACACACACACACACACACACATTCACGCATACAGTACATACATATGTATTAAGTGCAGCGAGGGCGCATGCGTTTTTTGTGGTTTTTATTTTTTTCTGCGTTTTTGTTGTTTACTTCTCTCCAAGAACTCCGCTCTGTGCGTCTGCCAGCCCCCAACAAGCACCTCAAGCAGCAAAAATAAAAACGCAAGCAGATTCTTTTATATGCCAGCTATTTTGGGTATATAAAGCAAAAAGCAAAAAGCCACAAAAGCAACAGCAACACGAATGTAGCAGAGGCAGTGGCAGCAGCAGAAGCTGAGGAGCAACCATCATCATCATCTTTCAAACATATGGAAACGGGTTCGTTTCGCTGTATTGCTGTGTGTATACTTTTCTGTATCTGTGATTGGCTTTTGTTATTGAATCGCTATCACTTGGAGATGTCTGCCCCTCTATTTACGATCTACACGTATACATGTGTATATAATATATGTATACATAGTACATATTACCTATTTACTTCACTTATCACTCAAATGTCGCCATGCATGTCTCTCACTCTTGCTATGTCTATGTGCATATGCGTTCTCCCTCTCTCCCTCCAGGGCCTTGGAAATTCCATATGATTTTTGTATACATTCTTTGTGTTATTTTTCCCTGCGCAGTGCAACATGTTGGCGCACACCACTGTGACGCTGGCAACATGTTGGTTACCAGATGTTGGAGGAGGGCCCATGCCAAAAAATAAATAAAACAAAACAAAAGAAAATGAAAAAAAAACTAGCCAAATGTACGACGTAGTTTTCCCTACACATAGCCACACGTACAGTACATACATGTAAATATGTGCTGCGTATATAGAGAGAAACATATAATGTACACACCGAGCACATAACACACAGATACACACGTACGCAGACAGAAGCAAAACAAAGCCAGCCGTGGCGTCGCGAGCGTGTGGCTCGACTCAGCTGTTTTAGAAAGTTGCCGTCAGCAGCGGAGCACTGTCGTCGTCCGCTCATTCAACTTGCGAACCCCAAAGCGACCACACGCGGCCCACTCTGCAGTTAAGCGAGAGAGCAAAAGCAGCCAGCGAGAGAGAGGCAGGCAAATCTTGGGGTTTTTTTTTGTTTTGTTCGTGGAGAGCCAAAAAGTGCAGCCAGAGACCAAAAATAATATTGAAATCTAAGCAAACAAGTTTCATTTCGTTAACAGTCTGTTGGTATTTGTTACCTGCTGCTGCCATTGCTGGACTCTTGTGTTTCGCATTCGTTTGTATTCCGTTTCGTGCTAGTGAGCAAAATCAAAATCAGTGTGGTGTGGGAACAAAACAGAAACTGAAACAGATACATATACAGTACGATTGTTCTGCGAGTGTGTGTCGTGTCGGTGCGTGCAGTGTACTCTTCGAAAACGCGACTTCAATTCGATTTCACATTGAAAACGCTAGGCAAAACCGTTGAGAATTCAAATGCAGCTACGTGAACACCCAATATGTCGACGCTGTCAACGTTGTTGCTGTTGTCAGCCGCTTAGAACTAAGAGCAAACAGACGCAACATCAGCAGCAGAAGAAGCCGCAGCAGCAGCAGCATCAGCCAAGGCAGCAGCGAGTGAATAGTTAAATATGAACAGTTGAAAGGAAATGGGATTTGGAATTCGGTTACAAAGAAAAGCGAAGCCAAATCAAATCAATCAAGAAAACCCACAAAAAGTTTAAAAAGTTTTGGATAAACGTGAACATTTTGGCAGTGGAAAAGTGTTTAGCAAAAGGTTGGTACCTAGAATATACATATGTACAAAAGTCCCCCCTATGTACTCCCTGTGTGTGGGTGAGAGTAACGTGCTGTGACGTTCCCCACTCAGCTGTGCAGTTGCGCATGTGTTGGTGACGTAATGCTCAAATAAAAACATCGCAATAGTCAAAGCTCTGCCCGTGTCCACCCACACATATACATATACAGTATAATAATTGAAGATCGCTCATGCACTAGTGTGTGTGTGTGGGTGAAACACTTTGGGAGACTATTCGACGCCCCCTTCAGCGTTATTATAGCTGTCGTTGTGGTTGTTGTTGCTGTTGTTGTATAACACATAAATTACTGAAAAGGCAATTGGAATATCGCTCCCTCTCACTCTCCAGCTACCTCACTATCGCTGACTGCTCCGTTCCACTCCCTCAAACGCCCCGAGTGTTTCTTTTGTATGCGTGTCCGTGTGTGGTGTGTGTGTGTGTGTCAAGTCGGGAAAACTACTTTTTTTTTGTTAATATAATTGACACACATTTTCTAATTGTGGCGTCAGTTGTTGGTTGTTGCATTCGCTGTGTGTCAACATTCGTGTGCCCCATGCAGACAGAACGAGAGGCACTTATTAACTATTGAGAGGAGGGCAGAACAGAGTAGCTGAGCAGCTGATTACGATGGAGAATCGTGCTCGGAGATTTAGCTAAATCATTTACACCTGGTATTTTCCATGCAACACACAATCGTGGCGTGCTGTCGCTGTCGCTGGGCTGGGTGCGCCCCCAGATCAGATCATACGGATTTATGGACAATTGCGCAACATTTAAAACCACCCACGTGTAAGATCTTACAACGACAGAGAGAGAGAGAGTAAGAGAGAGAGAGGACAACACACACATGGGTTGGGGAAAGCGCCGTAAGGAATGGCACGATGATGAAAAAGCTTCCCTTTTTAAGGTCAATTTAATGTGATTGATGCACATACATACATATGTAGAATATGTTGGCCAAAGAACCCGATTAACGTATACTTTCACTATCCATCTGTCTTATATAAGAGAAAGCTGTATGAAAAAGACCACTTAAGAGAAAAATAAAAATGAAGCAACAGTTGTTTTTTGGTCAAGAGATTGGGAAGTTATCTGCTCTATCTTTCCCCACGTCTCGTACGTTTTAATATGGCAATTTGTAGAAATTTTTGTGAGCAGATGAAAGAACTAAATAAGTAAAAATTAAACTTAACGCATTCCTCACACACACACACACACACACATCCAATTATAATCGCGGGCAGTCCAACAGTCTCGATGTAATTTTATACGTGCGCAGTTGGAAATGTAAATGAAGTGAGCGGCCAGAACGGAGAGCGGAGCAGAACATAGTGAGGAGTGGAGTGGCGGGGGGCGGGGGGCGCTGGGGCTGGGTGAGTGGAGCACAGAACGAAGTTGTCGCACTCTGGAAGTGGAGGTGGGGAGTAGAGAGCGGGAGAGCGAGCAATGGAACTTCTTGCGGTCATTTGCTTTTGCCTGCTGCTGTGACGGAGAAGAACGAATGTGCGTGCCCGTCCGTTCATTCTGTGCTCTCGATTTGCAAGACGGGTATAACGTTTTGGCTAAAAATAAAACGTGCCATCGGTGTCTTCGACTTACTCTCACTCACACTCACTCGCAGTTCTTTGGCAAGTCCTGTCCTGTGCGTCCTCCTCCTCTAGCTGGTGGTTACTTCAACTCTCCCACTCTCTCTCTCTCACACACACACACACACGCACTCCAGACAGTGTGAGCGAGACGGTCTCACGTGCTCACGTTACAGACCTCTCACACACCACACTCTCACACGTGGGGAAGAAGAGCGCCGAGCAGAGCCATAACTGGACTGCGTTTGTTTACAATTTTTGTTTTTGCTGCGCACATGTGAGCAGAGCCAGAGTATATTGATAGCAAGGTGGTAGACAAACTTGATTCAGTGTGTGCTTGTCCCACCTTCTATTGCGATACCTTGAGCAATTTTGTGTGTGTTTGTTGAATGATTAAGCGAGAGCTGGCTCGACTGCCGTTTAACTTTATTTGTTGTGTAAGAAACAGGGTGTCTCTGTCTCTATCAGTATCCCGCTCTGTGTAATGGGCTTAATTACGCTTCAGCTTACAGTATAACAATGTTGCTCAATTATTTAATTTTCGCTGCTATTTGTTGTAATTAATCTTGGAGCATTTCCTTTTTTAATAGTTTCTCTTTCTTCCTTGCACTCTCTCTCGTTGCAGCAAACAGCAAAAATAATGGAATTTTAGCGTTTTGAAAGGTGAGTTGTACTGCAAAACCTTGAAATATTACAACTTTCAACTGTTTTGTTCGAATGCCTCTTATCTCATGGCCCTCGCTCACTTGTCCGTGTCCAAAGAGTCGATAAAATCCCCTACAATATCATGCATGTGCCTGTTCCATGTGTGTATCTGCTACACAACAAAGCGAGACAGATAGAGAGTGAGAGAGATATTGATGGAGGGGGAGGTAGGCAGGCTGTGTGACCATGTAACCCATCAAAGGTGCAGCCCCCTCAAACAACGACACAAACGCTCGCTCAGCTGTGAAGCCATGGGAGGGTTGAGCACATACACACACACACACACACGCGCGCGCATACAGACAGATAGAATAATGGGTATTTGTAAGGTCGACTCCGAGGTCAATCAGCGACACGAAGAGTCTCGATACACTTCTAACGATCATCCCAACAGCCAGCTGGAGTGGTGTGTTGTCATATTATAAACCGAGCCCGAAGAAGGCCACGACTCCACTCCACCGCTTCCGCCTTAGATGACACATTTAATGGGGCGATGGGAGGGAAGATGGAGACACAAAGAAAGAGGGAATTAATGACTGCAATGAATGAAGCTTTTGTCATGACGCATCTTTCTGGATGACTAAAGGAAAACGAATTTAATGATAATTGCCATAAATGCTGGTTGGCGAATCCGTTCTGCAGCAGTCACGTGTGCAATATTCATATCCAACCTTTGGGACCATTTCATAAGACACACAACAAAGAAAAATGAAAAAAGGGGAAGCAAAAAGCAAACGAAAGGCGCACACAGGCGGACACGACACGGAGGGACAGAGGACGGAACTTGTTTTCAAAAGTTGCAACATATTTTTTGTTTCCACTCGCTTTAGTTGTTGTTGTTGCTGTTGTTGCCGTTTTCTTTGAACGGGTTTTCCTGTGGCTGTCGTGCAGCGCCCTCTAGCGCCAGTTTGGTGGTGTGGTGCCTGCTGCCGCCTGCCTTTCACTTGGCGCTGGCTTGAGGCGCACGGGGGGACGGGTCGCCTTCGCCCCGTTTCCATTTTCCGCCAGCAAATATAAAATGCAATGCTGTAATGTGCGTCAAAAAAAATACATTCATAGGCAAGCATGAGACACTGACTGGGACAGAGAGAGAGAGACAGGAAAATGAGCAATAAATAAATAAATTAACCAAGACCAATGAAAAACGCAAACCGTATTGCAAAATCAAAAAGCATGCCAAGGACGGTGGCCAAGCCAAATGAAATTAGTTCAACAATGCGCTCTCTCCCCCTCGTAACCAGATTCCCTGCCTCCCTGCCTTCCTCCCTCCTCCCCACGCCACCTGTCGGACGGAGGCAGCGTGTGGCTGGCGCGATCGGCTTGCCAAGAACTGCATCCAATCAGCGCGGATCGGAGGAGGAGGGGTGGAACCCTGTGACAATGTTTTTTTTTGATTTTGATATGCCCTTGTTGATGATATTGAGAAGAGAAGTATTGTCCATATTTTCGCATAAAATCAACAGTTCCTCGATTGCAAAATAATCTATCTGCAAGCGAAAGTTGAAGATTTCGTGGCTAATGACATTTTGAGTGCCGTCGGGGGACTGCTTGCCAAAACCGAAACCGTTACCCCGAAAATCACAGCCACTCAGCAAAATGTTTCATAGCGTCGTCGTCTCGTCGCCCTGCCACCAATACTTTACACGTTCCAATCCAATCCGTTCCCTTCCGTTTCGTTACGCTCGTTTTGTGATAGTGTAGCGGATTTCCACTGCGTCATAGGCATGATGATTTTCCCGTTTTCGCTGTAACTTTCGGGCAGAGTGATGAAATGTAAATGATAATGGACAGATGAAATGGAATAATCGAATACATACACACTAACAATATTATTATAATATATGTATGCATATGTGGAAATAAAAGCGTGGCAGACTGTAATCTAATCAAATATTATTAAACTCTGTCCGCATTGTACCGTCGTTCCGTTCGTCGTTCCGTTCGCTTGCCCCCATTTTCATACAAGTTTTCTTTCGTCTGTGTGCGCGCGCGTGTGTTTGAGTGTGAATGTTGTCTATTGTGGGCCAAGTGTATTTGTATGTATGTATCTATGGATGTGCCATAAACAAAACTTGACACACACACACACATACGCGTATGTACGTACAAATTCACACGCTCACATTCATGGAGCTGAACAAACATTGCCAACTGATTGCAAAGCAATACAAAAATCAGATGTTTTCTAACACACACACACAAACTTAGCATATAGAGAGCATTAAGCGAGAGCGCGCTACCACTCTCCTCTCTCGTGGTCGCTCTCTTTCGCGTGCCAGTTATATATTGTGCATGCAGGTCAAGAAGAAACACAAAAACAAAAGCAAAAGTAAAGACAAACATGTTTACCTAACCGCCAGAGAGAGAGCACGCGCTCTCGCAACATGCTGCCAGAGCGCACAAATACATGCTGAGCGCGCGGAACGCGTTGCTGCAACAGCTGTTTTTTGTATACAAACTTTTTTTGTTGTTATTTTGCATTTTTTTTGTGCATGTATGTGCATGTTGTCGCTGCTGTTGCTAAGCGCGGTTTAAGCAGAACAGAATTGCGTCAGAGTAGACGAGAGAACGGAACGCGAACTAGTCGAAGCTTTGGTACTCTTACATGAGCTTTTGCTCGCCTTGAGTGGGACGACAGCCTTGGGCTGCTTAAAAGTTGCACTACCTTCACATAGAATAGAGTATATTTGCAGCGACCTTCAACGTACCATACAGGCACAATTTTGGTGCTGCTGCAAAGCTCGGCTTGGCTCGGCACTGACGTCACAGCGTTAGCAACATGTTGGCCTTAGCTTTTGAGTGGGAAGCAGAGTGCGCTGCGCGTGCCATAAGGAGGGATGGTGATGGGGTAGGGTAGATGGTGGGAGAGGGGGGTAGAGAGAATTGTGCTTTGCCAAATGCACGACATGTTGCACACACAACTGGGCTTCATTCTGGTTAAGTAACGACCTGGTTTTTCAATTATATTCTTTTTAGGCCAAATCGGGGCCGTGTCAGTGTGTCGTGTCGGCAGTGGCAGTAACAGACATCGAAGGCTAGTCTCTGGTTGTGGCCATTGTTTGGGTCGGGTGCGTTACTTCCGCATCTTAAGGATAAAAAGTAAACCATGTCAGCCTTATGTAATATATAAGAAAGAAAAAAACCGTGGAGGGGGAGGGGGAGGAGACCTTCAAAACATAATTCAGTTTGATTTTTCCCCATCAATGGTCTTGTCCGCCCCCGCCCCCCGCCGTGTTGTGACCTCATTCGCTTTGTGACATTTGACATTCAGAGTGGGTTGGAGGCCACAGAGGGGGAGTGAGTGACGGCCTCCTGGTATATCCTGTGGGCAGGTATTTTATTGTCCTCATCTCAGTTCCCGAATAAAAGTCAATGATTTTTCTTTCAGTGTACTTCCGGTGCAAGAACAACTCAAGCAGTAGCAGCAGCCGAGGCTGAAGCTGCAGCAGAGGCAGCAGTAGGAGCAGTGCAGCAAGGACATCAAGAAGGACACCCGACCATGATACCCACCAGCGTCACCAATTCCCCGCCGCCCGCCAGCCTGGCCCAGAACGGAGCTGTTGCTTCCTCCCTGGTCTCGGCGGCAGGCACTGCTACCGCAGGTGGCGTCGGGGGAGGAGCGTCTGCATCACCATCTGCAGCAGCAGCAGCAGCAGCGACAGCGGCACAGAACAACTACAGCTCCATTGTGTTGGGACTGGCGTCGCTGATCCTCGAGGGCAGACCCATTGCGGATGACGAGTACCAGCCGCTGGCGGTAGCAGGTGGAGGCGCAGGCGGAGGCATTGTAGTGGGGGGAGGTGCAGCACCAGTCAGTGGGGGTCGACTTTCGCCGCGACCCTCCACTTCCCGGGCGGCCATTAATATAACAACGAATCCCTATGCAGGCGCCAGCACTCCACGCTCTCCCCATGGCAACGGGGCAGGTGGCGGAGGCGGAGCAGGAGGGGGAGGCGGAGGGGGAGGGGGAGCTGGGACACCGACCAGCACTACGACGACGCACCAACGTTGGACGCAGAAGCTCTGCCAGCTGCGACAGATATCGCCGGCAGCGCAGAGCATGAGTGCCGAGCCAGAGCTGGTGTCCCTGGCCATCAATGATCTCAACACTGGGGATCATGGAGACTACGAAATAGTTCGTCGAGTGATGCTGAATCGAGCTGGAGGATTGGGCATGGGAATGGGAATGGGGATGGGCATGGGCATGGGCAATGTAGGAGTAGGAGTAGGTGGAGGTGGAGGAGGAGGAGGAGCTGGTACAAACAATTCCAGTGCCGCCAGCTCCCCCGGCTCCAACTCCTCGGACAACATATTGCACTCGCTGCAGTCACTGGCCACCACCTGCCTTAGAGGCGGCCCAGCCATGCCCATAGCCCAGCCCTCTCCATCAGAGACGCGTAACCTGAGTCTGACCTTTGGCTGGACAGCATCAGGATCACTGGGAGCAGGAGCAGGAGCAGGCGCAGGCAATAGCAACAACACGATCAATACCAACACTGCCAGTGCCACTGCCAGCAGCGGAGCAAGCAGCTCTGCCACCACAACCACCACCAGGCCCAAGCACGGGCCGCACTGTGATCAGTTCCTCAGGAAGATGGGTCTGGCCAAGGGCGAGGCCACAGCCGAATCTGAGGAGCACATCTGTGATATGTCCTACCTAAATATGACCGTAAGTACTCGGAGACTCCCCTCTACTCCTCGAAACTTTCCACTGACACTCCTCCTACCACTCGCTTTCAGTGTAATCGTTGGCGTGCGCACTGCATGAAGATGGAGGCCATTCTGGCCCGCCGTGATCCCGTTTGCATTGAGGTATACCTGGGTCCAGTCAGCCACAAGCTGCTGCTTGAGCAGTGGATCATCAGCGGCAAGGAGAAGTGAGTAGATCATCCATCTGTCCAGCCCCCACTAATCTCTCTCTCTTCCGATAGAGTGCCGCCTCCGACGATGACCCTGCCCTCGCTGTGCAGTGCCATACGCAGCCAGCTGTACTTCTCCCAGATCGTGGCCTGGTGCGACCTGCTGCGCAAGTGCGATCCCTCTGTCTACGACAGTGGACGCGTTGTATTTGCCAGCCACAGCGCAGGTGATCTGGCTGGCAACGGCTGTGGCTCCCATGGGTCGCGTCGGCCACGTCTCAACATCTTCTACAGAATCAGGCAGCATAATCCCGCGCTGTCGACCAATGGCTGTGGCAGCCAGTACCTGGAAGAGAGCGGCTTCAGTGCCAAGGCTTTAGTGCACAATTTTCCCAACGTGAACATCTCGGAGAGCTTCAGCGTGTCCGTGTGCGTGAAGAGTCTGCCCCGGATCAATGGTGGCCTGCCGCACATAGAGCCCCCGCCCCTGCCCCTGCCGTTGCCGTTGCCGTTGCCGACACTACCAACGCGATCTCTGCGTCCGCCGACGCAGCCAGCCAGCACTCCCACAGGTGGCGGGGGCTTTCATGCGGCTTCACCCACGGGCCTGGGGGCACGCACCACTGCGATGAGCAGTTCGCCAACGCCAACGACAACACCTGCAACACCAGCAACACCAACAACGCCAACGACGACGACGCTGACATCCAGCTCCAACTGTGATAATAATGGCAAGCAGCTGGTGGTGCCGTCGGGCGATGAACTCGACGTTGGATCGGGAGAGTTTGGGAGTGTGAGCCACAGGGAGCGCCAGCTGCAGAAGTACCGCAAGCGGATGCAGCGACGGGACAAGAAACGAGACCAGAAATCATCGACCGAGCGCCTGCAGGTGGAAGAACCCATGGAGGAGGGTGAGGAGACGACTACACAGTCGGGTTCCCAATCCCACTCCCAATCGCAGTCGCAGCAGCAGGTCATGGTAATGACCCTGTCGCATCCACACCCACGCCGCATAGCCATGATATCCACTGGGACCCAGACCTCCCTGAGCAGCTGCCAGCTGTGCGGGAGCGAGAAGACGCTGCTCTGCTTGAACTGCACAGCCGGGGAGGGGGAGAGGGATGAGAACGATGACGATACGACGGCCTCGGAGATTGAGGACACGTCCAGCTGCAGCCTGAGCAGCAGTGATCTCATTGTGGGCACGCCACGGAACAAGGCCGAGCTCCTCCTTCAGGCCATACAGCGTACCCCAAAGAACCGAAACCGAAAGCCCCACCAGGCGGCAAGACATGATCTCAATGGAGGGCAGAACAACAACCAGCCCAAGGCGGTGCCTGCCAGCGGATGTCAGGTTTGCAAGCGACAGAAGACGCAGCACAACTTTGCCAACGGCCGAGGGCATGCAAATGGAGGCCGCAGCAATGGCTACACCCGTATGGAACAGGAGCCAGAGCCGGAGGCAGAGGCAGAACGAGAGGCGGCGCAGGTAAGCCCAAGCAAGTCTTGCTTAGAGATTGATTCCAGTGATTGATTCCAATGCCAATCCCACAGGTGGCGTGCACCAAACTGTCGCCGAACATCGAGCGCTGCTCCCTGCTAAATCCACAGTCCACAGATCGCTGCAAGACCCCGCCGCCAGGCGTGGCCGAGCACATTGTGGTGCAGTTCAAGACGCCCATTAGTCATCTGCCCCTCACGCCGCAGTCGGGCGCCCCGTCGTTGGGACGTCCGTCGCCGAAGCCCAGCCAGCTGCGTCTCAACTGCAGCGGATTGGCGGCGGATAGCGAGACACCGCCACCGACATCCTCGCCACTTATGCGCAAGCCCCTGCCCAAGGTGAATCTGACGACAATATTCTGCAGCTCGGCTCCGATAGCCATTGGATCCGGGAGTCGAGGAGGTACCGGATGTGGCCAGAGCAGTCCAGCCTTCTCTTTCGATTTGGCGGCCCTAAGCCACGCCCACTCACAGCTAATCACCCCGGAAGCGGGAAATCTGACCGTGCAGAAGTCCTTCTCGGCCCCCACGCTCCCCAATGCATCGCTGTCGGTGTCGCCGCGGTTTGCCAAGCAGGCGGCGGCCTTCTACAAGCGACGCTCCCGCCACCTGAGCGATCGCTCGGACCGCAGCTCCCTGGGATCCGACGAGCAACTGTCCGACGAGGACCTGGAGTCGGGCATGTGCAGCCCAGCGGGATCACCGCTCAAGAGTCTGGCGCGACTGGCCACGCAGTTTGCGGGCCGTCCGCTGCTCGGCAACCTGGAGGAGTCGCTGTTGCAAAAGCGTCTGATGCCCAAGATCGAGGTGATGGGATTCAAGCTGCAGCTAGGAGCCTCCGGCGGCTTCTGTCCCACCCAATTGACCATACCGGCTGTCTCCTACTTTTACGAGCTGCATGGCGAGACCCTGAGCACCCCCTACCTGGTGAGTAATCCACGTGGAAGTGCATCTGGAAGCTGGATCTCAACAATCTGAACTATCCCCTTTTCAGTGCGAGATTCGCTTGCCACGCAAGGGTTACTCTGTACCCAGGACGGGCACGGTGCAGGCCACGCTCTTGAATCCGATGGGAACGGTAGTGAGGATGTTTGTGATACCATATGATATGCGGGATATGCCGCCCCTGCATCGGACCTTCATCCGTCAGCGGATACTGGCCGAGGAGTGCCCGCCCGCGTGCAATGGTCAGCAGCAGCCGCAGGAGGAAGTGCACCAACAGCAGCCACCGATTCCCCGCAGTCCCACAGGCAGCACCACGAGCACCACCACCAGCAAATTGGGACACTTCATAACAGCTGAGCAGATGAAGCGCCTGCGCTACTCCATACACCTGAGGTAGGATTCGATAAGTGACAAGTTCTCCGGATATATCTGATTCTCTAAACACAACCTCTTTTGCCCTCGCAAACAGGTTCCAGACATCCCGCTCGGGACGCCTCTCGCTGCACACAGACATCCGTTTATTGATCTCACGGCGCACCGACTGCGACACGGCCGCTGCCCACGCCAAGGGCGTGCTGGAGGCACCCAATGAGCTCGTCACAGACACCCTGACGCCCACAGAGCCGCGCTACAGTGCGCGGCAGGAAAGCGCCGGCAAGATTTAGTAGTTGCTAAAGGCCTTGGGCGGCACCTACCAGCTCATACGCCGCCTTTGCCTGCAGCTCCACGCCCAGCTCTGGCACCGCTTCCAGCAATATCCAAAATATCAATTGTAGTAGTCCCTTGGAAAGCAGACGGACGGACGGAAAGAAGGAAGGAACGAAGAAAGGGGGGGAGAGAACAGGAATCGAAAGAAATTCCTATGTGAAACACCAATCGCTTTATTAGTTATTCTTTAATCTACCTAAATTAATTTACTTTTTTTTTTTGCAAATTTTCCCCACTATTTCCCATCACGTGGAAAGTGCGTTTTGTTCTAGTTTAGTTTTGAATTTTTTGAAAATGTGTGGAGAAAACATTGCGTTGTAAAAATGTTGAACAAGTTGAATATTTAAAAGCAATCGAAAATCGAAAAGCCAGATAAAAACCACTAAACTGGGTTTTGATCCTTCTTAACGGATACACACTGTGTCTCCGGCTGCAATCGGGCAGAGACGGAGACACCTAGCAATACTGGAGGAGAGAGTATGCCCTATGCATAGAGGAATATAACATATAAATATACGAGTATATATATTTATATATCATATATATGTATGTATAATCGTCGTGTAGCGGTCATCTAATCTAAACAATTTTAAATGCAATTTATCGAGTAGAAAGCTAGAATTTTAGTGCATTGAATTGATGGATGGCAGGGATGATGTGATGATGGGATGAGAGGATGATGTGAAAGTGGTATTGGGATGCGCTCATATCGATCGTTGTTGTTAGTGTTTAGTGTGTGTTTTTAATCAGCCTAAAAGACGACGCACTGCCCCCCTCCTCCGCAGTGCAGTGCGTCGATCGAGAGGCAATCAAATTCTAAACGTATTTTTGAGTGCAAGTTTGTTTGAGTCTGTTCCGTTCCGAATTTTGTGTCTATTAAGCGTGCCTGTGATACGATATGAGCCGCATGAGCGCGGGGTATATTTCTAATAGGGTTTTTCTTTAGTTAAATACAATTGACAAATTACCATATGGTAGTTTTTGGGTTGTTTGCAGTTGTGTCTCCTTTAATTAGTTTTCACTGTTTTTTTTGTTTTCAAATATGCAACAAGTGCTTATGGATGCACCCACTGTATACTTCAATAAAAAAAACTATATATAATGTGGTACGGATATGTGTTGAAAGTCTTCACGACAGTTCTTATTCTATTTTCCATTGATACCTGACTATAACTACAACTATAATTGATGTATACTTACTTACAGCTATTAACAAAACAAGCAATTTCAATCTATGTAGGTGGTATGAGCAATTAAACTATATACGATTACTAACAAGCGAAAGAATAAAAAACAATCAAAGTCAATGCGAATGCGGATTGGATTCGTTGGTTGGATATCGAAATCATAGTTTGTTTCATTTGTTTTAAGTAGAGAGCTTAATGTGCGCTGTCAATAGCAATTATATGTGTAACAATAACACCAATATACAATGATTCAATAAAGGGATTTGTGTTTTTAATTCAAACTAATTAATAATTGGATTTTTTCGAAATATTCGAATTCAAATTCAAGTCCAGTGAGAAGAGTTTTATAGCAAGCAGCTTCAGTGCAGTTGTAATTTCACCAACACCAGTGGGCCAGTGTTGGGTAAACATCGTGCAATTAAGTTCGTTCCTTCGAACCAGTTTTTAAACTGTTTATAGCTAAAGCAGGAAAAAAGTGAATGCTTTTTACCTAAATTTAGCTAGTCAACTAGAAAATTGATTCGTTAATCGGAAAAAATTATGTGGGCATTGCTAAATGTTCTATCTTGCTAATAATATTCGACGGAACATCAAAATTGAGCAAATGGTTTCCAATCCTTGACGGAGAACGATTAACCAATTATAGGCCAAGGTGGTATTTCAATTTTCCACCGAAAATAACGAAATTTTTGGTAATTTCAGACGAAAGATGGCATGAATCTACAAGAAGAATTTACAATCGTTAATATTTTCCGCCATTTACCTCAAGACGCTGAACTATTTAAATAGAGGGGGCTTAAGTGGGCTAAGTTCGGGTTTTCATCATACGAGACGCTATATTGTTGTTGAGGCTATTTCAAATCGTGCTTCCGTGCATCATTTATTCCAATGGATTGATTGATGGATCTAAATACTTGACGCCCATTCACATTCAAACAGTTTCTATTTGGCGCTCAAGTTTGGTGGGACTTTTTTGGTATTTTCTCTGATGGGATTTTTCCTCGCCACAATGTCCCTTTTCAGCTCAACAATGTCCTTACATTCCATACTTACTTACGTTTTATCACTAACCATACAGTATATAGATGTGCCAGTTCATACAACGAAAGTGTCACACACCGACTTGCGCTATCCGTACCCCAGAGTGACGTCATCATGAGTGAGAGAGCGCAGAGAGAACATCTTTGCATGTGTTAGTACACACGCAATATGTTTCGACAAAAATATGTGATTGTATGTTTTTTCAGATTTTTTGAACTCTCTCAGGTCTGATCTGTTTTGCCACCAGCATGTTTTAGTGTATGGGTGCCCATGCATTCTCACGTACTTTGCGTGTGTGTGTTTACTATTGCTGGCCGCTAGAACTGAAATTTGAGTTTGGTTCTTGTTTCGGGTCTTTTGATGGACTGACCTACCGCCACAAAATAAATGAAGAATGGGCAGGGGGTGGGGGTATGGTACACTAGGGCGCGGGAAACAAAATAAAAGCTGTTATTTGTTTGATTTATACCACAAAATATAAAATATTACAATAATATAATTACACATTTATTTCCTTATTTTAAACAGGTTGATTATAAAAATTATAAAAATTATGGAAACGCCGTCGGTTCTCGACGTTTTGTTTATATCAAAGACTATACAATACCAAAGACTATACAATACCAAGATGTTGCATGAGCGACCAAAAAGCTGTTCTATGGCGGGTCCTAACATTAGAACCCAAAAGGCACGAGGGAGCGCGCGGGGTTTCAATTCCCTTTTCGCCTGTACTTCGTCTCTACCGCGACCCCGCTGCCCATCGGTTTCGTCTGTTCGGCAATTCTTGACTCTCGAGCCTCAGCACCGTCGAAGCGGTGGTCGCGGATCGCCGATGTCTTTGGAGCGGCACAGTAGGAAAATTCGATTGGAAAATTCTCTATTAGAATTTATCTAAAGCACTCATACAATTTTTTTACTATTTCGGCTGAGTCCCACTGTGCCGCGCCAAAGACATCAGCGACCACGCTGCCCTACGGTTTCAGCACGCAGACGATTCATATTTTGTTTTTGTATTCTTTCTCTCGAGACACACCGACTCGACGCTGACCGGGCAGCAGTAATTTTGAAAACCCTCATGCAATATACGAATGTAATAAACTTTAATATTTATGTGCATATGTATGTACATAAGATATTTTATAATTGAATTAGAAAATTTATGGGTATTGTCCATGAGAGTATTCAAGGTGCGACCGGCATCTAAATTTGTACTTTGCAGATTCCCGTCGGAAAGCGCGCGATTGACAATTGATTTGAAATACATATATGTAAAACCAATTCCATTTATATTTATGCATATTTATTTAAGTATATATATATATTTTCTTATATTGTATATTTAGATACATCATTGTTTTAGTTATAATAAACAAAAACGTCGAGAACCGACGGCGTTTCCATAATTTTTATAATTTTTATAATCAACCTGTTTAAAATAAGGAAATAAATGTGTAATTATATTATTGTAATATTTTATATTTTGTGGTATAAATCAAACAAATAACAGCTTTTATTTTGTTTCCCGCGCCCTAGTGTACCATACCCCCACCCCCTGCCCATTCTTCATTTATTTTGTGGCGGTAGGTCAGTCCATCAAAAGACCCGAAACAAGAACCAAACTCAAATTTCAGTTCTAGCGGCCAGCAATAGTAAACACACACACGCAAAGTACGTGAGAATGCATGGGCACCCATACACTAAAACATGCTGTTGGCAAAACAGATCAGACCTGAGAGAGTTCAAAAAATCTGAAAAAACATACAATCACATATTTTTGTCGAAACATATTGCGTGTGTACTAACACATGCAAAGATGTTCTCTCTGCGCTCTCTCTCTCATGAAGACGTCACTCTGGGGTACGGATAGCGCAAGTCGGTGTGTGACACTTTCGTTGTATGAACTGGCACATCTATATACTGTATGGTTAGTGGTTTTATTAAGTCTTATGTTGCTGGCAACATTAAAACAGCTTGACTTTTTTTGTTTAAGCCTTACTTTGACCTTATTTTGTTTGAACATTTCTGAATATTTCCAGTGTGTCCGAAAATTTTCAACCCCCCTAGTGGGATCTAAGGACATCGATGTCTGCTACTATCTGTCGCTTCCCCATCTCTCTCAAAAACATGTCCTCAAAATCATATTTCTCAAAAATTTGTAAATATTGAAGACGAAGAAGACGGTTTCTAGTGATGGGAGCTGGCCAGGTAAACTCCAACTGATACGGAGGCGCCACCCAACTCCCATCACTATGTACAGGAGGGGGTTTCTGTCCATGGGAGGGGGTGGGGTGAGACTGCTCTCGCGAAATTCATACTTGTTTGGTGGAGTCCGGCTCCACCCAGCACCTGAGAGTTTTAAATACATATGTACATATACCCATACCATAAATACATACCTAGTCTATTATAATGTTTAATACATCTTCATAATCAGGATCGTCTGGATCGTCGGCGCCCTTGTTGATGGCGGAAGAGACATGAGCGTCCGTATCTCCTGCCGTTAACGTTACCGTAGTCCGTATTATTTAATTATTAATAATTATAATCAAATTTACCAAGAACCTTTCCAGCCTTTGCAAATGTGAAATTGAATAAAAGAAAATATTTCCATCTCTATGAATTTTTGGTGGTCCTGAAAAGGACCGATTTGTTGACGCATGGCAACGTCATCCAACGTCGACAGGGCCGGTTCCCGGTTTGGGAGTAATCCTTTCGACGACTCAAACGACAGTCGCCATGAACCGATACGGTTCTCTGTCAAACTCCCGCCGATATGCAGGCACGACTTCCATATGTCGGACTATTCTGTGCACCTGGCATGGCTACCCAACACCTCCTGCGATACGAGTGCCTGCAAATAAGTTAATTGATTAGAATACCAAAAAATATTCATTCTAATGAATATTACCAGCTTCAGGCGGAGGAAATGGAAATTCCTTCCATCCAAGTTGAAGGCTGCTATCGCTAGCACCTTCCACTTGTTGCCACGCACGCCCCACTTCAAATGAATTTCGTCGTAAATCACGACGAAAGGAGCATTCCCATAATGCTGGATGTTGGAGATCAAGTTGACCACACCAACTCCCATTTCATGGGAAAGTTTTTGGGTTTTTATAAATTGGTTTAACATGTCGTTGTTTTGTGTTGTGTTGGGTTGTGTCTTCGCTTGCTTTCCTTTGCAGTGCTTGCATTGAAGGCCGTTCGCCTGGCAACTGCCAATTCAAGCGTCTGCCTCCACCTCCGCCTCTGCCCCTGCCTCCTTCGGGTGTGATGTAACTTCTGGTCTGGGGCGTCGGCTTCGTCTGCGGTGTGGTGTGGCCACCTTGTGGACACTGTCCTTAGCATCTCCTGCTTGCCTTGCTTTATTAGCAAGCGCTCGCCTACATTGACGACTGTTGTCACCGACGATGCGGCAGACACCGAGGACGCGTCGGATAAATGGCCGGACAACTTCCACTGTCTGTAGATACACAAGTCAACGTCATCAGTGTCGTCGCTGCTGAAGTAGTAGAAATAAAGTTGTGTGGGCTGCGGCAAGTCGTGATCCCGTAGGTGATCCGGTCGGTGCGTCAGTGTCCGATTCCGCGTCGGTTTCCGATTCCGTTTCCGCGTCGGTTTCTGTTTTTTCCGGTTTTCCGTTAAACACTTTTAAATTCCGTCCGTCCGTGGTCACCATTTTTTTCTGCATTTTTCCGCGGCGACGCCAAAACATAACGGATCTTTTGCCTAGGGCTGCAGAATCGTTGGCAGAATCGATTAGAATCGAAAATATATATAAAGTTTAATTTGATTTCTTTCTTTCTTTCGGTTTGAGATTGGCGTGGCGACGGTCGACGCGGTTGATTTCCCCCAAAGAACTGCACTCCTGCTTACAAGTAAGTTCTAAGCACTCCGGACGCTCACTGTTCGTTCTGCAACATTGTTGCGTACCCAAAACTCCGGTGTCGCTGGGCAACATCCCCTGTATAACGGCTGATCTTGTGTTTTTTATGTTTTATGTTTATGTTTTTTCGATCGATTGTGTTAACTTATATATTATATTAATAATAATCAATCAATTGATTAATATAATTTATAATACTATAGTACGTTCTTATGGAGTACGTTATAGTAGATAGTACCACTAACCCTACAGTATATACTGTATGGTTAGTGGTTCTCGTCTCTTTTTAAAACAGTCGATAGGTGCGTGTCGTGTCGTGACTTGACTAGGGCTGCAAAAACAAATTAAATTTCAACTTTCAACTGTGGCGCACGCGAAAATTTCAAAACACTTTCGATCCGATCTAAAGTACAAGTGCTCGAATTGCAAGTGAATGGATAGTGATATGGATACGGCCTCGGTACAGGCCAGTGGAACAGCACAGCAGCAGACAGCCACGGGATCCGCTGCCAATTGCCATTTGGTACCCCCGACAAGCTGCAGTTCTTTGCAAGGAGCAATATTTAATCATGGGTTCTTTTTCTTATTTTAGCTTTTGGAGACAATGGCTATGTAGTCACTCTCGAGCACTGCTACCACAAGCAGCAACGATCGCTGGGTATACCAGATGCAGTGTCCAGGCCTCCTGCTGCGGCATCGCCAACAAGGAAATGCAGTACCAACAACCAGTTAGCGCAGGCTCCTGTGCCGGCAAAGCGTGGGAGGAGGAAGCTAACATCTAACGTTGCTGTTGCTGTTGCTGCTGTTAACTATTTAAAGCGGCCGGAAATGTTGGAGGGAAAAATTAACTTCGTGTCTCACTTGACATATTTCAAGAAGGAACCTTTTTTCATCATGATAGATGAGTATCATATCCCTCATATGGTAAGTGTTCGACTCAACCGTCTTCACCTCCTGATCCATCTGCTTCGGCAAATTAAAATTAAATTAAAACAGCTTGGAAAGTTCTAAAAGTTTCTTCATATAATATTAACGAAATAGGGTCTACCAGTTCAAAAACTCCGGTTGACGTGACATTTCATACTCACTTACGTTGCCACTGTTTTTTTGTTGTCCTTTTTTGTTTAAACCTTGCTGTAGTCAAAATACAATAAAAAGGAGAACTTAAAAATAGCCAATCTTGTAGAAAATTTATTCATCAATGGCCTAAAATTATATGGGCGAAGCTAAAGATTTTAGTTAGTCAGCATTATTCAACGGAATATAAAAATTGAGCAATAGGAACGATTTTTCTCTTACGTTTTATTACGCTATTACGTTTTATTTTGTTTGACCTTTTTCGCTAAAACGTTTTTTCAGGAAAAATTCAAGCAAAAGCAAGTATTATGAATGAGCCAGTTAAGTAGAAAATTGATTCATAAATCGGATAAAATTATGTGGGCAGGGCTAAGAGTTATATTTAGCTAGTAATATTCCACGGAAGATCAAAAACGAGGAATATGTACAATACAGCTGGAATTTGTCAGTATATTTACGGTATATTTTCAAAATGAGACGGATTATTTTGGTATATTCCTGAGGGTCGGACGGTATATTTTATCTATAAATTCGCTAATAATACTAAATAATATTACCTAATTCTCCAGAATGATACGTTCCCAACTGTTTTCTGGGGCCGCGCGATTGCTGAGATACGACAGAACAAGGACACTACTGATACGCGGCAAGGGCAGCAAGGCCACCACACACAGCCTCGATGCACAGCGGCAGGATGGGGGACAGGCGGCGGCGGCCGGAGGCAGCGAAAAACCGGGCGGCGTGCAAGAGGCGGCGGATCAGCAGAAACAACAACAGCTGCCCGCACGTGCACCGCTGGTGAAGAACTTCTTCATTGGGGCCGTGGATAAGGAGCTGCTGGCCTATCCGGAGGTCATAGCCCGCGAGGACATGTCCCAGCTGCAGAACGCGCTGCTGCCCCTCAAGAACTATTTCAGTGAATGCAAGGAGCAGGAGCCAGAGCAGACGTCGGGGGACAATCTCAAGCAGCTCGGACTCTACAGTCTGAATGTGCCCACCGACTACGATGGCAGGGGATATGGCTGGAGTGCCAGCTTGATGGCCAGCGAGCCGGACTCGGCGGAAACCAGCATAGGCCTGGGATTGCAGGCTCATCGGGTGGTTGTGGACCTGTTGCGCGAGGTGGGCACCCAACAGCAGCAGCAGCGTTATCTGCCGGCTCTGGGCAGTGGACAGCTGATTGCCACCGAGGCCATCTATGAGTATGCCCCGCCCGAGGACGACTACTTCTGCACACAGGCCACATTGACGCCCGGGTCCAACTCGTGGCTGCTCAACGGAGAGAAGGCCTATGTGGTGTGTGCTCCCGGCGAACGGCAACTGTTCCTGGTGCTGGCCCAGACACAGCAGCCCAACGTTCCCGGATCCTTGGGCCGTGGTACTACCATCTTCCTGGTGGATTCCCAGCAGCCCGGCGTTCGGCTGGGCGAGCAGCATCCAACCATTGGCTGTCGCGGGACCCAGATGCGGCGTGTTCATTTCGACAACGTACAGATAAGCGAGGATCAAGTGGTGGGACTGCCACATGACGGCAATCGACACTCGGAGAAACTGGTGCGTGCTTCCCGACTGCGCAGCAGCCTCGTAGGTCTCTCCCTGGCGAAGCGGCTGCTCAACGAGCTGACCCAATTCAGCGTGGACACCACCCAGTGTGGGGTGCATATTAAGTGAGTGGGCAGCAGCCCAGCCGGATGTGAATTCATCTTCGACTTACTCTTGCTAATGGTTCACCTTTGCAGAGACCTGGAGATTACCCGCGTCCACCTGTCCAGGGCCATGTGCTCGGTGTATGCCATGGAGAGCATGCTTTACCTAACCGCCGGACTGCTGGACGAGTTCCAGGGCCAGGACGTGACGCTGGAGAGTGCCATAACCAAGTACTACACCCTGAAGCAGCTGTACGCGATTGCCTCCGACAATCTGGGTATCGTTGGACCCAAGAGCCTGCACAGCGGCCAACCCACAGAGCTGGGACTGAGGGATGCAGCCCAGCTGTACACCCAGGGGGAATCCATCGACACGTTGAGCATGTTTATTGCCCTCACAGGACTGCAGTATGCCGGGGTAGGATCTCGAATGGATTGTAGTCCCACATCAAAGAATTACCACTGTTCTTTTATTTTTCTTAGCAAGCGATGAATTCGGGCGTGCGCAAGTCCAGGAATCCGCTCTTCCATCCTGGCCACATCTTTGGCAAGTTCCTGGAGACCACCAGCGTTGAGAACCCGAAGACCAAAATGCAATTATCGGAGCATGTGCATCCCTCGCTGGACGCGGCGGCCCAATGCATTGAGCAGTCGGTGGCCCGCCTCCAGATGGCCGTCGAGCTGATGTTCACCCGCCACGGCAATGCGGTGGTGGAGCGCCAGAGCGAAATGCAACGCCTGGCCGAGATCTCAACGACCATATACGCGATGTGGGCCAGTGTGGCGCGTGCCTCGCGGTCCTACTGCATCGGCCTGCCGCTGGCCGACCACGAGCTGCTCACGGCCACCGCCGTCTGCTCGCAGGGCCGGGATGTGGTCAAGACCCTCTGCACAGAGATCTTTGGCGGCAATTTCGTGAACAACGACAACAACCTGGTGCGGCTCTCCAATCAGCTGACCAAGAGCAAAGGCTACTTTGCCGTGCATCCGTTGACGTTTAATTTCTAGGTTGTTGATGAATAGTTAATATCATAAATTCTATATAAAGTAAACGATAGAACCAACTCCCAGTACAGTGTATGATTAAACGGAAGGGAATTCCCGTAGAATGCTTTACCGATGATCGCATATTTCGTGTCACAAAAGAGCGAAAGAGAAAGGAGACTCATCGAAATGTGCGACTCGAGAAACGTCAATTCCTCTCCCTACAAACGCAATTAAAACCCCGCCTCCATCGTACCAGATACACCTGGCCGAAGAGGACTGATTAGAGCAGAAAATTTGAATTCGTTTAACTGCCAGAACGGTTTAAAGTGTGTGTGTGTTTCAAATTTTGCTGGGGACCTAAAAACGTTGCCCGACATATACTGGCATATTTCATCAATCCATTTTTAAAGGTACATATGTTAAATAACATACGAAATAGAGACTTCCATACCTTGGATTATTTAATTTAACTTTCGCTCTCTCCAACCGGACTGCATCATTTATTCCGAGTACCAATGAGTACCATCAGTACCTTTTACTTCTTCGTTTTCGCTTAAACCTTATTTTAGACACAATCCATTAAAAAAGATTCCCTAAATTAGCGAATCTTTTGGATTCATTAATTGGATAAAATTATGTTTTCAAAGCTGAAACTCCCATTTAGCTAGTAATATAAACCGAAAACCAAATTCGGGCAATACGATTTAGGACCATCGAGAGACAACGATTAACCCATTGTCGACCAGTAGGTATTAAAACACACACCACGAAAGTGATGATACTTGAATAATTTTAGCGCAGTTCAGAAGAAAGATATCGTGGGTTTCTTGTAATTAGAAATTAATGATAGGATGGATCTACAAAAATACTTTAAAAACAGTACTATTTTCCGCAGTTCAACTCAATTTGTTCACCTGTTTAAATAGAGGGGGGTTACGAGGGCTAAGTTCGTTTTTCATGGTGCATATTTGAATGAACGGCCTTGCCGCCATCACATTTTTCTGTCGAACCGCTCGGACGTGTGTGGAGGATAAATTTTGCAAAAACAATTATGCGGGGATCTACCGCTTAGCTTCGACCCGCGGTCGCGCGATTTATTAGTTTTATTGGAGAATTATATTTAAGCAGAAAAAAACGTTGGAAATTGCGCGTGTGCGGGTGGTGGAAGAACAGTGACATTTTGTGGCGACCGTGTGAAAATAAAGAGCAAAAAGAAAAAGAAAACCGCCCGCGGCGAAAATTGTTTCCCGTCGTTGAGCGGTTGCGTCTGTGTGTGTATGTGACTGTTCTGTGCATGTGTGTGAAAAACGTGAAAAAAATTGGAATATAATATTTGCACAAAAGTTAAAATCAAACCAAATATAAAGAGAAGCTCCAGAAATTAAAAAAAAAAATAAGAGTATATGTGGGCGATAAATGATTGGGCGGCGGCAGGCAAAAGTCAATCAACGATAAGCGTCGCGTCGCTGAGGAGGAGAAGACGGAGAAGCGCTTAAACTGGACACAGGTAAGGTACGTTTTTTTTTTTACCAGGGAATCGAATTTGAGCTCACATTGTGGATCGAATTGCGTGTGTGTGTTTGTGTGTGAGTGAGCCGGCAAAAGATACGAATCATAAAGGGACAGTGGCGTAGCCTGGTTTTTGATGGGGTGGAGAAGCCCACAAAACAGAATAAACTTACGATTGAAGTCGCGGAAGGGGTGTAACGATTTTTGTAACAGTATTCCATATCTTCTCCTATTATTAGACATCCCCCCACACCTGACAGCAGTTACTTCATAGCCAGCGTCCGTGGCCTACAGTTGATACCCTACAAAATAGTTATCTTTCAGGACCTATTTTCCGGCAGCTCCTTTCTACGACACATATCGATGGCTGACAAAATTCGCTCCACATCAATATACCTTCGGCAAGGATATAACAATAAAATGAGTAGCATAAGAAGTAAAAGAAGCAGCAGGAGGCGGGCAGTGGCAGCAGCAGCAGCAGCGTCGCAGAGTTCAGCAGAGGGTTCTGCTAGCTGCTCTGCTTCTTGTAGTTGTATTTCTTTTTACGGGCTTTGACTTCGACGGCGGCGGCGGCGGTTGACAGTGGCACACGACACAGGCAAACACACAAATACAAATACAAATGCAGCGGCGGCAGAGCCAAGCAAGGCAAAGACACTGGAGAGAGGAGTCAGTCCCAAACTTCGGGTTTTTTTCTTTTTTTTTTGCTCTTGCCCTGTCCGCATATATGTGCTTTGTGTGTGTGCGCCTCGCTCGTACAAATACAATTCATCAGCAGAAGAGCCCCTCAGTCAGCGGGAGCAGAGGCAGAGGGCAAAGGCAGCGACGTCGCGTTCTGCGCGCTTTTATTTGAGATTTGCGCACGAATGGCTTTTGCCCATTTGAAGGGGGGAGCTGGGGAGGGAGTTGTGTGTATAAATTGTGTTTGTTGTTGGATGGAGTGGGGGGAGGCAGAAGGTGGGGTGGCTAGTTTTATACTAGAGTCGTGGACCCACACACACCCGTGCACGTACACGTACACGTACATAGGGCCCGCACAAAAGAAAAAAGAAGCAGAAAAAGGAAGGCAAGTGGATTGGGTTTTTGGATTTTGTTTTATACGCTTGGCCCTATCCCCCGCGGTTTCTTTTCAACGTTTCTTTTGCACCTCCTCTACTTCCCTGTAAAGTGACGAAGCATATTTTTATCCCTTGCCCCCACCACTATCCCTTCTCATTGCGTTTGTTTTTTCTCAAATGTTAATTGCTGCTTTTGAACTTTCAGTTGTTAATCAATTGCTTTTGAGTGGAAGTGCTGCGTGAGTGTGTGTGTGTGGGTGTACTGCTTGGGAGCTTGAGAGCCGTTCGATTACGGATTCGGTCAAAGTCGTCGTAATCAAGGCAAATATCCGAGAGTTAACCCGAGCGTTCGTCCAGGGCTAATTAGGCACCGTTTCGTCTGGGGGTTGATTAATGATGATTGGTGGCTGTGCGGGACAGGTGGAATAATGATGGCCATCTTCTTTCTAATAACCAGTAGATATTCAATGCGCTGACGGTGGGTAAGCAGTCTGTTCCCATGGTTTTCCTCACTGCACATATGTATGTACAGATTATATGTCAACTTGATTTGCATAGAATTTGCTAAGAAGGTTTTTGCAAAGAGCAAGTAGTGCATTCAGTAAGCAGTATAATTAATCTGATTTTTTGCTAAGCAGTTTCTTTTCCCATGCTTTTGATAGCAATGCACTGCTTCCGGATTAAACAGTTAATTAACTTGTATATACATAGCTTGCTTCTCCCTCGCAATGTTGTCGATCACCTGCAAGCAGTACATGAACTCGGTTTTTCGCTTAGTGTAAGGTAAGCAGGGTAGAGTGCAGAGCAAAGGTCGCCTGAAGTTGGGGGACGATAGTAGATGTCGCTACCGTTGCCGCAGTTTCGTTGCTGTTCTGCTGCCTGCCCACAAATCGATTTCAATTGAGCCCTTCCCTTGCTCTCTCTCATTCAATTTCCCCCCGCTCACTCCTCTATCACCCATACACACATGCACTCACACTCCCCTCAACATTGAGTGTTTGTGGGCTTGTGTGAGTGGGTGGCCTGCCAATAAGCTTAACATAAATCATTATAACGGCACATCCATATGAGAGGCGAGCACATGCATACATACATATATACATACATACATACACCATGTACTCTGCTACTCTTTCTGCTTTTTGCTTTGCCTGTCTCTCTCTCTCTCGCGGCAGAGGCGGCAGGTCACATGTGTGTACTTTTGTTCTTGTGTATTCCGTTTGTCATTTCATATTGAATATTATATGGGAATCGCATAAAATCGATTTCTAATCGTGTAAATAAATGGCGACAAATGCTCTACTCCTCCTTCCCAAAAAAAAATAACAGCAAAAACCAGCAAGGTGGAGAGAACGAAGACAAGGACAGGGACAGTGATAGGGACAGGTGGCGTTGTCTCTCAGTCACACGTGTGCCTGTCTGTGCTAGTGTGTGGGCAGAGAGAGAGAGAAAGAGAGATCTCCGATTCAGGCCCGTTGCCAATGTTGCACCTTGAGAGTCTCCACAATCCTCAAGAGACGCGCATCGACAGACAGAGGCATGAAATGGGAAGGAGATGCCCACGAAATCAAACTGGAATCGAGACGATGCCATGCACAGGTGGCGGTGGGGGGTAGCAGCAGCAGCAGCAGCGGCAGCAGCGCTGTTTAAGTGCCAAGAGATAAGCAAGAACTTCGGAATTCGAAGCTCGAATTCGCAAGAGAGTGAGTCGTACAGCAAACAGCAAGCAGTAGCGACCACAACAGCAACAGCAGTAAAAGGATAACTGACGGTGTCGCAGCTTTGAATACCCTATGGAATCAAATTTAAATGGAAAATAAAGGTAGCAAATATATCGTTAAGCCTGATACCTGAGCAATTAGGGGACTAACATGCCAATTTAAATTCTTATATTGTACAAAAAAGTGTGTTTCCTTGGGGACAAAAAAGGGTATGCCCTTTGAAAGGCTGGAGAAAACCCAGAAGCTTATAAACAATAACATCGAACAGGCTTGACTGAATGTCAAATGGTTAGAAGGAAAGTGTACAGTGGGGTGGAGATTGGGGAGAGTAGCTGCCCGCAGATTGGGTTTGGGTTGGGGATAGGAGGAGGTCCGAGATACGATAGGTTGGTGCCTGTCACAGTGGTGCGTAGCTGTGGGAGAGGGGGGGTTCCAACGATTGCATTTGGTAATGCACACACACGAACGCAGAGATTTTATTTGTGTTTGTCCCTTTGCCAACCTACACCCTACACCCTACACTCCTCCAATGGCACTCTTCAAACACAATTCAAACTGTAAAAAGAAAGAGAATGGTAGCCCGACTCTCTCTCTCTCTCTCTCTCTTTGGGGGGCTATAACTGTATGGCAGGATAGCTGTAGATTGAATTTGTTGTTTTGGGCTGCAGTTTGGATATATTTTCAGTAATTGAATGAATGCATCGTTTGTGTCGGATTGGGTGGGCAAAGAGAGGTGCTAGGCATACGGTTGGTGCACAACACTATCGAAAATTGCCATGGGTAAGATGAGTGAGCACCGACCCCCTCGCCGCACACCCGTATCAAAATCTATGTGGCATTGTCCACTCATTTGCCACAGACCAGACAATGTGGATACCCGTCCCGTTCCTGCAGCAAAACATGAAATTTGAAAAAGGGTATTGTAACTATTGTGAAACGTTTGACCCAATCATCGACGTATAAATTCGAAGAGTAAAATATCTTCGGTGCGTTGCAGCTTCAGCTTTTCTGGTGAAATTTTGAGGTAGAAATTTTTCCCGTTTATTTGCCGGTCTTATTTCTGTGTTACGAAATATTCTTTCATTGGTTTGTTTTTAATTAAATTTTCCTTCGACTGTCGGCGATTGGCGAACAACGCCGGTCCTCCTGTTAGTCGATAAACTTTATATATGTACATATACAATATTTGCCCATTTTATACATACATGGAATGGGTGGAGTATGGATTATTGGTTGTTGCACGCCCTCGACGAACGCTGCATAAATTACGACCCTTCGGTTGGGGCAATATATTGGACGTGTCCTTTGTGTTTGCTTAATCAAAGAGGTCCTTTCCGGCTTTAATAACGGAATAACTTGTGGCATTCTTAACTAGATTTTGCTTGGAAATCTATTCCTAGGCAGAAAATAATAATTGTTGGATTCATCTGAAAACAATCAACAGAAGGTGTGTGTGTGTCCTTATTTTTAATGTTCATTTTTTAAGTTGACAGATATTTCCGTTATTTCTGTTGTTTCCATTCTTCCTTCATCTTCATTTGGCTTCTTCTGCTTCTGCTTCTTTCCGCTCCTTCGGCTTGTTGGTTCGGCTGACAAAACGAAGCCAAATGTGAGCCTTTGCCCTTGCCCCTTTCCTTCGATTCCCTGTTGCTGTTGTTGTTGTTGTTATTGCTGTGGCTTTTTGTTGGGTGTTTGGTCATGCGACTGCTTGCTCTTCGAGGGAGCTGTGTGGGGCGGAGGTGGAGGTGGTGGGGGGGGGGGGCAGTGCTCGGCTCGGTGAGTGGGCAACCCTCGTGGTGGCTGCCTCTACTTCATTATGTGAATGTGCACACCCATAAGCATGGCCATAGCATATGTCTGTGTGTGTCTGTCCTCTCTCTCTGTTTCTGTCTCTGGCTCCCTCTGTTTCTGTATGGGTGGGCAAAAGGTAGCGTCACCATCTCCGCCTCCGTCCACGTCGTCTATAGAATCCTGCTTATTGCCGGAGCGCGCAAGTGGCGGCATTTTCGTGGCACCCATTTCCAGAAGCGATGGGCGGGCGAAACTATGCAGAAGCTGAAGATTGAAGCGGGAGGCGGGAGGCGGTGGAGCCAGGACTGTTCGTTGTTGGTCCTGGTCCTGGTCGTTAGATGGCGGCCGTTATCCCAGCAACGAATTATATGCATCCTAGATGCCACATGTGCTGCTGTTGCTGCTGCCCGATGCGCACTGTGTGCAGCGATACCGTCCTGTCCGACAAAAGCGGGGGCCCTTCGTATCAACTTCTGGTTTTCGAATAAAATATACAAATCAGTAGGTAAGCGGCATAATTTTTCTTAGAGAGTAGACCCTTGCGATACCCTGTGGTTATTGTGGCTCCTAATGTTGCTCTTGGGGTCTCTATTTCCCACAAACCCTTGTTGTGTGTTGACGAGTGTAATGCAGGGTACTATCACTGTTTGCATGAAACGCGAGCACAGTCGAGGACCAGAACTCTGCTCGGGTCGGTGTCGGTGTCGGTGTCGCTGCCACTGAGGCACCTCTCCGCTGCCAATGCCTGTGTGCCTTCTGCTCCTGCTTGCAGTCCTTACCTCCTCTGCTCCATCGGCATGCAGCGAAAACTTTGCAATGTCGCTTTTGTGGTACTCCCGCTGCTGCTGCTGCTGTTGCTGCTGCTGCCCCACGTATCACCATATGTGTTTTGTGTGAGTGTGTGGGTATGTGGCGTGCATGCATGTACATATCTGCAACTGTTGTATATGTATCTGCGCAGCGAGCATTTTCTTGACTATTGTACAAATTATACAAATGCAATGCTCTGAGACGCTGGCGATGCGACGGCAACGGCAACGGCGACGCTGTCACCATCCTTGCCACTCACATCTCATACTGTTTGACTCTCGCATCTGTGCGATACATTAGAACTGGCTGGCAGATACAGATACAGATACACATTCTGTATCTATTTCTGTGCGGTGTACGGGAAATTGTTGTAATTTGCATGGCTTAACGCTGGATGAGCTGCCGCTGCCGCTGTCACTGCTGCTGGCTGCTATTGCATCTGCAAGATGCGTGGGCGTGGCTCTCCACTCATTAGATTCACTTGATATACGTTCCTTGGAAACCCGCACTACACCTACAACCTCCCCCATTTTCTCTCTCTCTCTCACTCTGTCAATAATTCATCGAATACATAACAGTTGGCATCCGTTTTGTATTTATCTGCTAATTGAGATAGTCTTGTAGCCCCCTCTTAATGGGGATCAGACTCCCCATAGTCATTGATAGCATTAGAGAAAGAGTCAATTACGACTTTCCTGATTTCTGGCTCCCGTAGAATGGTGTGTTGAAAATCATAGATTATATATAATTTCCACAAAGGGAGTCCCCCATTTAAGCAGAGCTAAGCAGATGAATTGAAAGCCAGAACGAGACAAAAGTAGGTAAGGTTGTTAATGAAGAGGTGTGCTTTAAAGCAGTGCCTGGAGTTAAGACGAGTGTTGAGGCGGCTATCCTTAAAGCAGTTCGTTGCAGTTATTTGCTTGCTGAGAAGGAGACTAGCCCCTACGTTCATTTTCAAAGCAGTTCTTCTTTGTTAAATTATTTATAGCAGCGTTTTAAGCAGTTCCTGGGTGAAAGCAAATTAAAGTTTGCTCCTTTTGTTCACTTCCGTTGGCTGTCTCTCTGCTGTCGCCCCTTTTCGGTAAACTAAAATCCCAACTAATCATGGCGAAACGTGTGCCGCCGACTGCTCTGCTGGGATTGCTTTTGAGCCGCGTGCAGCGACGGGGACACAATCCCAATCAGCTGCCCGAAAAAAGCTCTCCGCAGTGCCAATTAAGCTGACTTTGAGGAACTTCGTGGTGTGGCCAGCATGGTAGAATACCTCTCTCATCCGCTCTTTCTCTTCCTCTTCTCTCCCCTTTGGCTTGCGGCTTGCGCCACTCACTCATTTGCCGTTTTGTGTGCTCCACTGATGAAAATTAACAAAAAGCAAAAACGTCGCTCGAGCTTTTGTGCCTGTGTGCGTGTGTGTGTGTGTGTGTATGCGTGTGGTTGGTTGGCTTTGCTTTGCTTTTGGCCCCTTTGCGCTCATTTATTTTGCCGTCGGTTGCAGTCGCAGAGGGAGCAGCAGCAGCAGCAGAAGCCGCAGGTTCCTTTTCTTTACAAAAGCAAAGGCAGTCGTCGCCGCCGCAGCCTCTGATGCGCTGATGCTGATGCTCCTCCAGTCTCATTCCACTCAATCCCTGCTTCTCTTACTCTCCGGCACACACACTCACACAATCTGTGAGACACGCATGTACTTATAAATTTTTTCTTCCGCACATTTTTTATGCATGTGTATTCTTTGGCTGCAGCTTTGGCCAGCGAGAGAGAGAGAGGGAACAACAGGACAGGCAAGAGCTTGGGAGAGGTAACGAGCGGTGGAAGGGGAAGGGATAGCAGCAGCAAAACTTGGCCTGCGTTGTCGTTGTTGTTGTTGGCAATGCCGCTGCCTGCCACCTTCTGCTCGGCACGACACGGCGCGGCTTTGGCATCCCTTGATGCCATGCCCTACCCCCACCCCTACCCCTTCCACTTGCCCCTCCTCTTCGGCTCTGGCATTTCCTTTATTCCGCTCTTGCTCTCGCTGTCTTCCCCCTCCCCAGCCCACGGCCATGGCAGGCAGCCAGCCTGCCAGCCAGCGAGGCTGACGAGCAAGTTTGAATTGTAATCCTTGTCGTTGCTGTTGTTGCAGTGGCACGTTCTCCCCTCTTGCTGTTCTCCTCTCCTCCAGCCTGTTATTGCAGCAGCAGCAGCAGCAACTTTCGGTCCGTCTGTCCCTCTCGTGTGTGTATGCCCCACCTCCCCCCGCCGCACAAGCCAAGCAGCCGACCAAACGAGCGACCACCAACCCGACCCGACAGCAGTCTCTGCTTTGTCTGCATCTCCTGTCCTTTTGTCTCCCGCTCCCGCGCTATGCACGTCTCCCATCCTTGTCGGTTGCCCTTTTACATTTTATTTCGCTTAAGGTCCACCAAACTCGTGCTCTTTCACTCTCTTCTCCTGCTTACTCTTAGCTTTCCACTGCTTGGTTTTAGTAGCGTTAATCAAAATATGGATATCGATTAAGCTCTAGATCAGGACCCAAGCCCACCATAAATCATTCCCCGAGGTTTTCGTAGTTATTTGCTCTGTAGGGTATCCGCCTGTGCGATGCGAGTGGTGCAGTTTTTCTTTTTAGTCGCTTTTTGGCTGAGTTTTTGTTTTTTTTTTTTTTTTTTTTTGCTTTATTGTCCGGCCACGAGCGAGGGAAGAGCGCGCTTACAATAAAAGTGCTCCCATTAGTTGCAGCTGCAGTTGGGCCATCGCTGACTGGACTGACTACGCCGTCGAACGAGGGCTGGCTGGCTGCATTGAACTGCTTGGCAATGATGGTTCTCCAGGTTGTGCAACTGTTGTTTCTGTTTGGTTTTGTTTCTAATTGTGCGCCGAATGACATTTAACACCTACACACATGCGTACATGCACGTCTCTGCAAGAGCAGCAAGTCTTTCCTTCCAGCAAATTCCATTGAAACATGTCTTGCCTGTTCATGCCATTTCCCCAGTCATTTATCATGCTCCCGCTTGCAGCGCAATTCCACTTGACATTATTCAACAATTTGCATTGCTGCTTCCGCAGTAACAAGCAACACGCATTGGACTCTCTCTGTACTTCCGCCGCAAAAGTTTTGGCAGCAGAAGCAAGCCTCTCCCCAGCAACACCCAGCAGAGACACCTTTTGCCAGTCCTCCTTTTCTGCTCCGGGCTGGCTCGCTCTCTCACTCACTCACACTCATGCCTAGAGCAATGCACTTGAGCATAAGCACATACACTCACGCACTCACAGACGCCGCAGCATTGCGAAATTTGCTGGCTCACTTCCTCCCACACCACACTCCACTCTACTCCGGGCATGGCATGCATTTGCTTAATTTCTCACTTGTTCCTCTTACACACACACACACATACACACACACACAAGAGTAAACGCACCCTGCAGGCAGCGGACATACTCCACAAAGCAAAGACAGAGGCAGAGACAGAGGCAGACGCCGCTCATCTGATTTAGTTATTGTAGCAATTTTAATTACCAACACTTGAATGGACGTCGACGCCCGCAAAAGCAGCAGTAGCGGCAGCAGCGCCAGAAATAAATGTAAAAGAAATTGAAACAATACCAACTCTGCTGCTCCTCTGCTCTGTGGGCTGCTCTGCTGCTTCTCTGCTGCTGCTGCTGCTCGTGGTCCTGGTTTTCCACTTTGGTCCCTGACAACGACACCTTTGCCCGACTCGACTCCACCCGCTACCCCCGTGAACTGAACCCGATGCCAACCACGACGCCGACCCGCTGCGCCCACAACAAGGCACGTTCGTTAAATGCTGAATAAATTTTCCCATATAATCGTTGCCACTGCAGCCCGTCGCCCATCACCCTCCCAGATTCCCTCCCCCCTCTGCCCCAATCATTGGTTTGCTACGCCAGTTGTCTCCACCAGCTGCGCTGTCGGCGCCGCAGTCGACGTTTCGCAACTTGGCTTCGGCTGGCTTCAGGCTGGATGGTGTCGTTAGTTTAGTTCGGAAACTCGTCGGGCGCACAAGCAGAGCAAGCAGCAAGCATAGCAATCCAAGCAGTGAGTGTAAGACACTGAGCAACAGCAACAACAAGAGTCGTCGTACGGGACGGACGCCAAGAAGAAATTACGAAAAGAAAGAAAAAAAACATGTGCGGAGGGGGCGGGCGCCAAATAAATGATATGTGAGTGTGCGCGCGAGTGCGAATGAGATAGAAAAATTAGAAAAAGGAAGAAGCAAAGCATCAGCAAGCAGAGTGTGTTTACGTGTGTGTGAGTGTTCAATATTTATTATTGCAAAAAAAAGTAAATAAATAAGTGGAAGAAAGAGAAGAAGCAGGCGGGCGGCAAGGCAGTTGCGTCGCGGGGGTGCAGGAAGTGCGACAGATACAGATACACAAATGCCAAAGCAGAAGCAAAACGAATACGTTTGGGCCAAGTTGCCAGCCCCGGTCCGAGAGCCACAAACGACGGCGACAGCGAAACCCAGCCAAGCAGCGCAAGCAGGCAAAAATCATGTCTGTCGCGTGTATGGGTGTGTGTGTTGAGTGTTTCTATAGTGTGCGTAGAGCGCGCACCGCATTTTCTTTTGTCGGTTTTGAAAAAGGATTAAAGGCACATCGACAGAGCGGCAAGACTGCAAATGTGATTCGCGATCGACACTTGATTATTTTGCAACAATATTGTGTGTATTGAAAGTGCAGTGAAAAGCAGTGCCATGCGGTGAGGTTCAAAGGAAGTGTCACACTCAATCAATAATAATGCAAAAAATGCAAGGCAAAAAAAGTGTCGCAGTGGGAGCCAACGGAAAGTCCCGCAGTCGACGTCCACGCAGCCAAACTGTAAAAACGTCACAAAATGAAGGAATTTTTCGGATTATGGAATAACAATATTGAGATAGTGATGAAAAGCAAACGAAAATTTGCTCATGCTAAGAGTTCTTTCAAGTTTTGCTGAGCAAATTGCGGCTCCAATAAGATTTATAGCGTCAACTGCATTCTGGTGACTGCAGTAGCAGCAGCAGCAGCAGCAGCAGCGACAGCAGCAGTCGTCGTTCAGTTTTTGTATTTTTATGTATCAATAATTACAAAGAGAGGGAGCCACAGGCAGAGCAACAACTACAATCGAATCGCTGGTTGAGAGCAATGGTTGCGTTCAGGGGAATGGAATGGTGGTTGAGTGGTGGAGTGAGGGAGCTAGGCAGAGCAGGCTGTGGAGCGATGGAAAGGGAGAGGCACAGCACAGGCAGAAGTAACGGCCAGTCAGAGCAAGCAGTAACAACAAAAACTACAACAAACACATTGGAGACATGTTTGTGCGGCGGCGCTCATTTATTTTATGTCTCGGTTTTGACGTTGTTTCTGTTGTTGTTGTTGTTGTTGTTGTTGCTGTTTCTGTTGCGCCACTTTGGAGCTGAGCTGCCTTTCTGCCTGCCTCTGCCTATCCTACTCCTCCTGTCCCTTTGCTCTGGCAGAATGTTTGTATGTCTCCCTCTCACTCCTAGTGTGTGTGCTTGTTGTGTGTGTATATATCAAATTGTGTGCATGACACGACCCGTAGCGCTGCCAGCGTCGCTGTCGCAATCGCAGTCGCTAACATTTCGCTGGCTGTTACTTTGTTCTTGTTATTCTTTCAATACTCTCGTAGAGTAGGGAATTATGATTTTTATCAGATGTTAGCGACGCAGAGGTGGAAAGCGGGCTTATAGGCAATAAAGGGTACATATGTATGTACATATGTATATGTTCTTGACCATCATTAACAGCGGACTGTCGCACAGTTTGTGCCTTATCTGGCTGAAAGTTTTTAGTCAATTTATCAGCAAGGGTATTTAACGCTGCGGAACACACACTTGGTAGGTTTTTTTCTGGTTTGTTGTATGCTGCCTCTGCGATGATGATTAAGATAAAGCAGATGATGATCCACAATGTCTGTGAACTGCTTGCTGAGAACAACAAAAAAACTTATACGTGTGTGCTGCGTGGGCAGAGCGCGGCTGGCCGATACGATGATGATATGTATCTCTCTCGATTCGCCTGTCAATCGTTTCTTAACCCATTAGCGTTGAATGTATGCCTATGGGGCTTAAATTATGATGCCCAATGCCCAATGCCCATACGAATGCCTCGCTTTGCCGTCTCTCTCTCTCTCCATCTCTCTCTCTCTGCCAATTGTTGTAATAGTTGCATTTCCCACTGCGCTTTGACTCTGTCATGGCGTCTGCTGTCTCTGTCACTATCTCGGTCTATGTTTCTGCCTCCGTCTGTCCCCGTCCATCCGTCTGTCTGCCTGTCTCTTGCTCTGTCGGTTGTACTGCTCTCGGCCATTCCATTCCACTCCACTCCATCCACTCTCTCTCACTCACTCGCTTCGCCCATTCCCATTTCCACTCGTTTCTAAAATACAATTTTGTTTTTTTCTCGTTTATTGTAGCGCAGCAGAGCAGCAGCCAGCTCTGTTTGCGGATTTGTGATTTCGATATTTAGTTGGATTTTTTCCGACGCCCCCTCCCCTTCTCTCCCCCTTTATCACCGCGCTCTCCCCTCAACCATTTCGCTCAACAACCGTTCCGTTCCCCCTTTTCCCCTCCGTTCCGCACGGTCCGGTCCATCTGTCAAGTTGTGCGCCCGTCGGCTGGTGGCGGCTTTTGCCTCACTCCCCTCACTCTTCCATTGTTGATTGCTATGCCGCAGCGCCCCCTCTGCCTCTTCCGCCCCTCCCCACCCCTGCTCCAATACTGCTCTACTGGCCGGCCAGTCCATTTTCGGTTTTCGGTTTGTTTCTGGGTGTACGAGTACGTACGGAGCACGGCGTGAGAGGTTCGTGTCTCTGCCGCATGTTTCTTTTCATATTATTTAATTTATTTCGTTGGTTTTTATTGTGGTCCCCGGCTTCTACTTCTCTCACCACTCACCACTCTGCACTCTGTGCCTGCGTCTACAATTCGTTGGTGTTTCCATGGGTTTACCTTGCCCCGCAACCCCTGCTTCATCGCAGCAGCATCGTCATCGTTATCCTCATCATCGTCATCCCTTCAATCCGAATTTTTCAGGAGGCATCTCATGATGAATCTGTTTTCTTGTTTAATTTTAGTCATTTGCTTTGTTCGGCCTTCCTGCCTGCTGCTGCCTCTTTTCTTTCCTTTCCTCCTTCCCACCATTCTTTGAGAGAGCACCCTCTTCTACACACACACACACACACACACATGCTCTCGCAGATGGATTCCCTTTGAGAAATGCATCTGCTTTGAATACATCGCCTTACTTCAACTGCACTTTTTGTGCGCGCTTGTTGCTCTCTCGCTACCACACCACTCTCCTGTGCACACAAGTCAAAGTGGACAGCGCGAAACTGCTTTGCCATTTGATCCACTTGAGTGGAAAGCAGGGTGCGGGCCGGGCAATTAAAGCAGATTTCCAGTTTTCATTCAAACGATATCTTTTTAAAGGGAAAGAAGTAGTTGGTGAGGGTGGTGGGCCGTGTGTGTACGCCCGTGTGTGTCAAAGTTAACGAGAAAACTGTGACATCATTAGAGCAGAAGGGGGAAATTGCCAGCAAACAGATGAAAGCCCAGACACGACTATGAGTACGAGTATTAATTGAATTACAAACCTCCGCTCGATGGTTTCCCAACCGTTCTGCACCCCTAAAGCTGAAAAAATAAAACTTTTGTATGGTGAAATGGTAATTTACAGTTAGGCTGAGTTCGTTTGACATGCCATCTGATTGATTGCTTTGAAACGATCAATGCTGAGGGGGAGTGAGTAGGATTGAGAGACCAGCCTACTACATGGCATAGCCATTGCACTGCTTTCCACTTGAATTGAAAGCGAGTATCGCTGTTTTTTGTTGGCATTTATTGAGGCGCAGCACCGAACCCGCTCTCTTCTTACCTTGTGCTTGCTAGCATATTCCCCTGACAGAGTGGCCTCCTTCCTAACCTCTCTCTGTCCGCATTCCTTCCCTTCCCCCTGATCCGGCCCACGCATTGGCCTGCCTGACTGTCAATTGTTTTCTTGGCCTCTTGGACGAACTGCTTACCCCCACTGCTTACTCTGCCTATACAACCCTCGCTCTCTGGGCCTGTCGCTCTCGTTCTCTCTCTTCCTCTGTCAACTGCAGCTGATTCAATTGAAAAATGCGAGCCATTCTGTTTCTGTGTTGGACTTTCGTTTCGTTGTTGCTTCTTTTTTATTTTTTTTGCTGTTTATTAGCTTTCTTGCTTGAGACTTTGCTCGCAACCCCTACTAACCTCACCCTCGCCCCATCCCATCCCATCCCATCCCATCCACCCCATCTGTCCTCTCCCCCCCAATTCCCTCTTCGGTGTTCGTTTGAGAAGTGCTAAATGACTGGCAGCAGCCACGTCTCTGTCGTTTTCGAAGCTGACGCTGACGTTGGCGTCGAACATTGTCGCCGAAGAGAAGCTGACCAAAATGCCGCCATTGTTTCTCTGAATGACTCATATCTCCTCTCTCTCGGCCTGTCTCTTTCCCGCTCTCCTATCATCAAAGTCAGATTGCTGTTGTGTCTATACGAAAAATGTAAGAATAAATGAAAAAAGAATAGAATAAAGGGGGGTCCCAGGAGGTTATGATACCCTGGCAGATAAACCTACGGATTGTTGAGTTCGATTGGTTCCCAAATCATATGTGACGCTGATAGCAGAGGGTCGGATAAACCTCTAAAAGTGTATACAATTAAAAAGACAAAAAAAAACAAAAACATCAAAATTATAATTGTGCCATGCGTTCTCTTCATCTTCTTCGTCAACTGTGCTTTTCTTTTGGTCGAGCGACGAGAGAGAACGAGTGGGAGAGGAATCGTCCGACCCATAAATTTCAATAATGATTTAAAAATTCATTTCCTTTCCCATCAGAACTGAACAAACAAACGGCTTCATCTGTGTCTGTGCTGTATATCTGTGTGTGTGTGCGTTAACCAGACCAAAAAGCAGCCAGAAAAAACAGAAATCAAAAAATGAAATCATAAATTTCAAAGAAATACAACAGAAATAATCATTAAATTATCCCCGAAAAGAGTGATTAATAAAAACTACAACAAAGAGCGGCAAAAATCAATTGTTAATTTATGATTAATAATGCAATTTAAAGAGAGCAGCAAATAATAATGCGAAAGGTGAGTTTTCTCAAAAGAGTGCGGAGAGACTGCGGGTGCACTGCCATCGGAGCGGATTATATGTGCCAGAGGATATGTGGAGCGAGTGGGAGAAAGATAGACGTGAAAGGAAACTCGAATGATGTCAATCGTTTTGGTATTTGCAAAACATGTAATGAGATTAAACTGTACATAAATCAACTGCGAAATTCAGTTTTTAGCTTCCCAAGGAAGGTGTGCGTGCGCCCCCGCCAAGAGAATTCTACGAACTGTAGATTTTTATGAAAATATTGCCCAGAGGTCGCGAAAGGTTTTATGCATTAAATCCGGCTACCACATACGCAAAGGCATCCTTTCTCTCTCTCTCTCACACTCTGTTGAGCGCCACCCGCTCTCTTGCCTTTGAGCGAAACCGCTATCCTTCGCCCTCGCCGTTTTGCCTTTTGTGGGGATAATCTGATTGAAGCATTAATTAAATGCCAGCGTGTGCGTGATGGAGGCACAGAATGTGTAGCGTGTGTTGTGTCCCCTTCTCTCTTATTTACTGAATGTGTGTGTGTGTGAGCGGGAGTGAAGGAAGGGGATAAGAGGAACCGTTCCTGTTGTGCAGAACATGTTAGATTAAGGGCAGGCAAAGTTTTTAATTTTATTTGCTGTCTAATGAAATCACCGCAACGCAATTGCATTTAAAAGCTTTTTGTCCTTTGCGAAGCGTACAGTTGTGCAACAGTGCAACAGTCGGAGGCAGGAAGGCCCCGTCAGATGGCCACAAACCCTCTCGAGTCTAAACATTATCTAGATGTTGCCTAATTTTGCGTATTTTGCTCTTTGTTTTCTTAATTCCCTCTAAGCATGGCACCTTTCATTAGCTAAATTTGGGGAAAGGTGGGAATTACGGTCATATACTGGTCACCTGCACATGACTGGAAATTGCATGACATTATCAACGACGCGAGGCGCTTGCAACTTCCAACAATGGTTATAGCCAGAGGGAAGGCGGGGGGGCTTGGATTACGGGTTAGAGTATTGTATTCCATGCTGCCGCAAAACCCACCAACACTCCGCAGAGAGAAAAAGAGCGAGTCCCACAGAGAACGGATAAGCGAGAGAGGATGGGTTCGGTTCAGTTCCTCTGTATTTGTATTTGTATTCTACTTGCTCTGCTTTGCTTTGGCACTGCCGCCGCTGCTGCTGCTGCTGCTGCTGCACTCTCCCACTCAATTCTGCTCCTCCTTGAACTGCGCTGCCTGGAGAGATTCCAGAACCGCCGTCGACTGGGGGAGTGGGGTTGGGTTGGGTTGCGTTGGTGCTTGTGGGACTGGGATATGGACAGGTTGCGCTCTGGGTTGTGCAAATGGCAAATACGTCAATGTTGTTGGTTCCTCCACCACTCCACCACTCCACCCCTCCAACACTCACCCGCAGGCGATGCTGCTGCATTTGTTAGTTGTGTGCTGTGCGCTCTCTCAGTCCTCATCCTCCTCCTCCCTTCGGTCGCTCCGTTATGCCTGCTTCTCCTGCCTTTGCTGCTGTTTGCGTACTCGTTCTCTCACTCTAATTTATGGGTCGTGCGCGCTCTCGTTCCACATTGAGGCTTTGCCTTTGCCTCCTGCAGGCAGCAGGCGGCAGCAGTCACATCAGCCAAGGAGGGGTGGAGAGAGAGGGCGGGCGAGGAAGGCAGAAACTACAGCAACACCGTTACATAAATACCAGCTACAAAAACAACTGCACTACTTGTTGTTGTTCTTGTTGCTGCATAAATTCATTTGTTTGTCGCTCCTCTTCTTCTTGCTGTTGTTGTTTTTGTTGTTGTTGTTGCTGCTGTTTTTGGTATTTACTCGCTCTGCCGCTGCTCTGTCACTGTCCCTTGCGTTGGCGTCGCTGTCGGCGCTGGCATCGGCATGGCTATCGTGTACGATAGTCCTCGTTCTTGGTATAGTTGTTGTTGTTGTTTTTGTCGGTGGTGGTTTGCCTTTCCTTTCCCCTTTCGTTGCCATTTTCAATTTTAGTTTTGCTGTTTCTCTGCTTCGTCTGCGTCGGCTTCTCCTTCTTCCTGCTCATTCGTTAGTGGATTCGTTTTACTGCCACTCGCCGCACGTTTCCCTCTCTGCTGCCGCACCCCACACTTCCCCACACTCCCACGCCACGCTGCTGTGTGTCCTTGCACGCTCGTTTCCTGTTCGGTTTGGCGCAAACTGCGCGACAATCCATGGAATGCCCTAGAGCGGGGTGGCGGGGTGGCGAGTGGCGACAGACTCTGGTGTGACTCGGGAGTTACAGTGCTCCCCTCTGTCCTCGCTTGAGGGGGAGGACTTACACACGCCCCGTTTCGGTTCAGAGTTTACATTTTATGTGTGTCCCTTTTTTTTTGTGGATTGCGCACACCATGGCCGAGGCGAGAGACGAGCAGACCCATCAGAGTCTTCCACTCTCACTCCCTCTCTCTATCTCTCTCTCTCTGTTACTCTGGTTAGGGCTTTCCTTCGAGATAATGTAATACAGCAACAAGAAGGAGAAACAGGAAGAAGAATAACCTGCCATCTACAACGCACAGAGTGTTCCGATATCCCTTCTCTTTGCTTCGATTTCATTTTCGTTCATTTCCTTTACTTAGCAGTGAGTGAATGATTTACCTGCCCTGCTCTGAGGCTCGTCGTTGGCCGCAGGAATAAGCAGCTCCGTTAATGCCAGGCTTCAGGAAGTTACAAGGTCTGCTTCTGGTAAGGTGAGGAAATCATAGGAAGAGCTGGAAGTCCTCACTTGTACAAATACACCTTGCTAGCCATTGAGCATGGAAAATGCATTTACCGTTGCAGTTTGAGTGAGCATTATTGCTTCCTTGCCCTGAATACCCCGCATACCTTCTGCATGGTATTCTGGATAATTTGTAATTTTCATGAAAGTACAATCGCCTGCCTACGCATTCACATTTCTTCAACTGGAAGGTGTCAAAATGCTTCATTTGACAAGTGGTTAAACGAATAATGGACGAATTGCTTTGGGTGAAAATCCAATTATAAAGGTTTTAATTCAATTACTGAGATTTTGCGAAAACTGAGTGATTTTCTGGCCGACGGCAGACTGAAAACTTGCAATGAGAAAATAAAGTGATTGATTAAAGAACGGCTAGCCTGCAGTACTTGTTGCTGCACTTAAAGTGCTAGTGCGGGGGGGGCAGACGAAACAGAGAGCTGAGTGGCTGAGTGAACGAGGCGGAGGAAGAGAGAGAGAGAGAGAGAGAGAGATCGCGCCGCCAGACGAATGACGCAGACTGTAAGCACTGTAACTTGTCCGCTCTGCATGTGCTCTCTGTTCGGCTGAGTCAATAACCCCTGCCGCCGGGAAGAGAAAAACAAGAAATAAGCGAAGAAACTCTCCCAATCTCTTCTCTTGCGTGTTTGTGCCCGAAGAACAAGAAGTCAACGTGAATAATGGACAGAGACAGGGGCAAAAAGAGTGAACTGAAAAACGGCGGACGCGTTAAGGCCACCGCCAACAATCAAAAGCAACAACAGCCACATGAAGCGAAACGCATGGTTGGCAACAACAAAAACAACGAAAGAATAACGAAAGAAGGAATGAAATCATGGCCATACCTAAATCTAAATCCACAAGAATTCCAGGCAAAAGAATAAGTGCATGTGTGTGTGTGTGTGTGTGTGTGCAGTAACAGTCAAGTCAAAGATGAGAGCGCGAGCGAGAGATCAAGGAAATTGGAATCGAAACGCGGTTTTTGGAAAGAAAAGGAGAATCTTCCTTCCTTCGATTGCAGCAGCAGCAAAAGCTTCGGTTCTGAGTGCACTTGACCCAGAGAGAGAGAGAGGGAGAGAGATAGAAAATGTATACTGAGGTTTTTTTTTCGATGAGGGAATCAATAATGAAAGTAAATAATTGGACTCATCGATACCTTTAGGGTAGCTGGGGAGGTGCACACCCACTGTCAGGCAATTGATTAGCTTATTGACCGATGTAGCACCAGAACACGAATAATCTTGAATAGAGCAAATCAAACGGAATATACCGAACAGTCGGCGGTGGCGGTGGCGGTGGCGGCGGCGGCGTCATTTGTTGTGTGTATAACATGAAAACGAATGACGGCAACGGCGGCAGTGGCAGCGGGGGTATGGTATCGCCAAGATATAACACAAAATCAAACACCCATACAACCAAACAGACTCGACATACACACACACAGACACAAACGCACAACGGAAAGACAGACTGCCAATTGAGTTAGAGAGAGAAGATAATCAAGAGCAAACAACAAAAGCAATAACAATGGACTTCCAACACCGTCGAGCTTAGCCGGAGGAGTGGGGAGGGGAGGGGATAGGGTGAGATGTGAGCTTTGCAAAAGAGGCAGAGGTTGGGTAGGGGGGTATGTATGACTATGACGCCAGCAACGGACAGCACACAATGAGCAGAATTTTTCACATTTGTACGCTGTCACTCACAAATATTGAAACGAATGTCGAAGCATGGAAGAGGGGGATGTCCGTGGGGAGTGGTATCGAATCATTTGCTATGAGCAGAATACTAACACAAACATATCTAGCGCAAAAAATATGTGCTGCTCGCACACCTTCATTCTGGGCGACTATGGGGCCTGCCTGCGTTGACGCTGCGTCGGCAGCGCTAAATGGATACCGTTTTGCGGGTGGAGACCGAGCACAGAGTCAAATCATATTCCTACCCATCCTCCCCTCCTCCTTTCGCTATGCGGTCACTGTGCGGTTGCGAGCGAGAATCAAACGAAGAAGAGCCAGCATTAAACCATTTAGCCAGTGTGCGAAATCCGACTCGATTCCCCTCCCCGCCAGCAGACTTCTGCCGGCTGCATGATAAGGGCGCACATCTGCCGCCAGTCGATGCGTGACAAAAACACCAACACAAACACAGTGCGCAATAACGAACGGTTATTAACGAACCTCCTCCCAACCACACGACAGACAAACGATACAGTGCGACAGACACAGTGGGCCCCACCTTTATTGCTCTGCCTGACTAAACGTCGCCTCATTATAATGATTAATTCAACAAAAAAAAACCAGAGACATTTTCTTTGCAAAAAAAAAAAAAACAACTGTAATTATCAACCACTGTGCGGTGTCCAGCACCATTCATCTGTGTGCTGCCGCCGCGCTGCCTGGCTCTCACGGTCTCACTCTCGCTCTTGATCTCTCTCATGTTTCGTTTCCACTTGTAACGCGGCAAGCCATTCACACTCTCTGGCAGTCGAGTCGCCGCGAAAACCCACACAGAGACAGACGGGTCGCGTCGCATCGCTGTCGGCGCATTTGTAAATATATTTTGTTAATTCTACATTATTTTTTATCAACGAAATGCTATGCCGAAGAATGTAAACAAAAGCTATTTGATGCCAGATCCAGTGGATTTTTGTAAAGTAAGCAGATAAAATAAAAGTCTGCGGCAAACAGTCGTCTGTCTGTCTGTGCCCAGGAAGCAGCGCAGTCGACGCTTAGTAAAACCGTAAAATGCGAAGACAGGAGAAAGAATGAAAATAAAAACCCGTACATTCCAAAAATTTCATGAATGAAAGTGTAAAAAGTGCAACAAAAAAAAAACTCAATTAAAAAAGTGCAAAGTGCTTTAAGCTGAATTTGTTGTTCTTTTTTTCTGCTTTGTGTATGCATCGGCGCCCACAGTCTTGTCACATGTGTTTGTGTGCGTGTGTGTGTGTTGGGTCTACCTTTTATTCTCTTTGATATGTAAAGTTAAACGTTTTCCGCAGCTTTTCATTTATCATTTTAATATGTGTGAAATACATACAATTTTGTGCGTAAATTTGAATTCGCCGTGTAGTTTTGTTTGCGGTACGTCATCAATTCGCCGCTCTGCTGCTTGTATGCAGGTGTAGTGGTGAGCAGCCTTCTCTCTTGCGCGCTCTCTTCGCTCAACTGTTTGCTCTCTCTCGCTGCCGCATACAACTACAAAAACATGACGCGGCTTTTGCTTCCGTTGGCGTGCGTGTGTGTGTGTGGCGCGTAGTTTTTTTTAGTTTTGTTTTGCTTTTCATGTTTCTGCCGTTTCCACTTTGTGCTCGTGGTTCGCCCAAGCGCGGCATTGCCAACACAAAGTGTAGAGTAGAAAAGAAGTAGCAAACCACTGAATGATATTCTGGGTGCCGGAATGGGTGGAAATTATGATTATGAATACCCCCTTCCCAATCAATTATTTCTCTTTATAAATTATCTATTATTTTACACTATCTAGAGAATTGAACCGCATGTAGCGCGTAATAACGGAGCCCAAGAACAAAAGGAACACCAATTTTAACACCATTGGATTTTGAACATGAACAAAAATGCCGGCGATGGCAGCGGCAACGACGGCAAAAACTCAAACAATCATGGCAAGGGCGGTGGTGGCTCCAACGCGGGTGGGGGCGCCGGAGCCGGCAATCCGCACGATCCCACCGGACTCCTAGATGCCGCCTCGCTATTCGGTGAGTCCCTGGTGCATCCTTGAACCATTTACCTGGTCAAAAGCTAATCCAATGTTCTCCCTCAGCTTATTGGGGCCGTGATCCCACTGGAGCTGCGGCGGCAGCCGCCTCTAATCCGCTGTTCAACTCACAATTCAATGCAGCCGCCGCCGCTGGCCTGGGCCTCCTTCCGCAAACGGGAGGCGGCTCTGCCAATGACCGCTACTCGATGGCCGCTGCAGCGGCGGCGGCGGCCGGCGCCCATCATCATCAGAACACCATGGCAGTGGCCGCTTCGCAGGCCGCCAGTCTGGCAGGTCTGCATCCAGCAAGTGAGTAAAATGTCGGCATGCATCCGTATTTTGGTGCTCCCCCTACGACTCTCAAGGACCATTTATGACGCTTTCAAAGGAGCCGCCGCTATGCAGCTGCTCGCCAAAGGCTTTGGTCTTTTGGGATGTGTTCCTTCTCTCAATTTCTGTGGAGGCAAACAGCAAGTGCTCTCGTCCTATCGAGCGGGGCATTTGAAGAATATCCTCCTAGAGCAAACTTTCGTCTAATACTCCGTATTTCTGCGTCCTGCACTGTGCTCTCTTCCATGGCCAGTGCGGTGGGCGGCAGGGTTAGACACACTATTTTGTAGCAAAGATTATTGTGGATGCCTTGCTCTGAATCATCCGATTGCTGATTCCATTTACTTTTCGTTGCAGGCTGGTGGTCGATGGCACAACTGGCGGCTCAGGACTACTTTAGTCGGCTGCAGGCGTCCGGCCTCTCACCATTCCCGCATCCAGACCTGGCGGCAGCCTTCGGGCCGGCGGCAATGGGCATGGGCGCCACAGGAGCAGGCGGAAATGGTGCAGGCAGTGGCAGCGTAATGGGTGCGGGTGCTGGCAGCGGATCGGCTGTGGGTGGCGGCAATGGCGGGGGCGGAGGATCGTCCAGCTCCTCTGGCAGCAAGTCCAACAAGTCGCGCAAGGAGAAGCGGGCGGCACAGCAGCAGCAGCAACAGCAGCAGCAACAGCAGCAGAGCCTGGCCAACAGCCTGAATGCGGCGGCGGCAGCGGCTGCAGCAGCTGCGGCCAACAATCCGGCAGCAGCGCTCGCCAGCATGCACGGATTCGGTGTGCCGGGATCGGTGGCCGTGAGCACGGGAAGCGGATCGATCTCCACCAGCAGCGGAGGCGGCCATGGAGGATACAAGGTAAACTTGTCTTCTTAGCCTTCTTTTGGTGCGGTAACCTGTAATCCTCCCATTTGCAGAGCACGGCCAGTGCCTACGGGAAGCCTTCGACGATGACGAGCAACAGCATGGCGAGCAATCCGAGCTCCGCGTACGATCCTGTGACCCTGCACAAAGAGCTGATGGCCATGCAGGCGGTTGCAGCCGCCGCCTCGGGATCGGGCGGAGGCTCCGGCAGCGGCTCGTCGGGCAAAAAGTCCGGCGGCGGCGGCAGTTCCTCCTCAATGCACGGCCACGGAATCTCCGGCCTCGGCATGGGCGGTGGGGGCAACGGCGGCATCATGTCCGGCAGCAAGGCATCGTCCACGAATGTCAGCTCCAGCAACGCGTCGCTGGGTGGCATGCATCCCAGCCTGGGCAGCGCCAATCCGCTAATGTCTCCCCATGGCATGGGCGGTGGATCCTCGTCGTCGGCGGGGGCATCGGGCAAGGACCGCGACAAGAACAATCCCTCGCTGAATGCCCTCAATTCGCTGTCGCAGTTCGGGGCCCTGGGCATGACGCCGCAGCAGAGCATGCAGGCGGCGATGAATGCGTTTGCGGCCAGCACGGGAGTGGTGCCCAGTGCCACAGTCACGTCGTCGTCGCAGCATCACAGTTCCTCCCAGCAGCAGCAGCAGCAACAGCAGCAGCAGCAGCAACAGGCGGGAATCAGCTCAACGGGTGGATCATCGGGGAGCAAGGGTGGCAACGGTGCAAAGGATTACATGAGCGCAGCAGCGGGAATGATGAGGTGAGTGGAAGGTGGTTCTCTGATTCTCGCCCCCGAAATCTAATCAATTCTCTTTGTGGAACAGCGGCAGTGGCAGCAGCGAGCATCCCTCGTTGCTGGGCGTACGCCTGCCACCGGACACGGAGATCATCAAGTATACGTCCTCGATTGTGGGCCCCAAAATACCTGGTACTACATCACGGGGTCGCAAGAAGACTATTTCCGAAACAGAACAACAACAGACCACACATCAACAGAAACAACAACAACAACAACAACACCAAGCAGAACAACACCTACTCCAACAACAATTACAACAGCAACAGCAAAAAGAGCTCGACAGCACCACAAATGCACTCTCCTCTCTGCTTGCATTTCCAGGTCTCAGTCCCGCGAAGCGGGCTAGACTCGAAATGGAGTACGCGGCAATGGCAGCAGCCGCCCAACAGCACCAGCAGCAGCAGCAGCACCAGCACCAGCACCAACAGCACCAGCACCAGCAGCAGCATCACCAGCAGCAGCAACAGCAACAGCAGCAGCAGGCGGCAGCAGCTGCTGCAGTGGCAGCTGCCGGAGGACTCCATGGAATGCTGGGAGCCGCTGGCATGCCAATGGGCAGTCTGTCCGGCCTCACGGGCATGTCCAATCCGTTGGATCAGCTGAGTGTCACCAAGTCCAGTGCCTCAACGGTGACCAGCAATGCCAATTCTTCGGCGTCCTCGATGGGCGGCCACGGTCACGGCCAGGGCTCATCGAGCGATCGGGTGGAGGTGATCAAGCTGCCGCCGACCATCACCTCGAACGGCGCCTACAATCTCTCCAGCAAGGGCAAGGAGGTGCACGATCTGACCAGCGATCATGCAGCCCCCGGCTCGGGTGGCGTTAATCTCAGCCTGAAGTCGGCGTCCAGTGCGTTGCCACCCGCCGCCACTGGGGCAGTGGGCTCCGCCTCGAATCCCATCACCATCGACGACTTTGATGCGCCGCTTAATCTGTCCATGAAGCCTTCGGACAAGAGCAGCGGCGGAGCCCCAACGGCGTCCACTTCCACCTCCAGCTCGGCGCTGGCCAACATGGCCAGTGAGTACCAGGCGGCTGCTCAGGGCGGCAACAGCCTGCAGTCTCTGAGCTCCATTACGGCCGCTCTCGGCGGCAGCAGTGGGGGCATGCCGGGTGGGTCCATTTCGGGCAGTGGCGATACGTCGCCGGCACCTCAACACGGAGGCGGTAGCTCGACAGGCGGAAACTCGTCGGGCGGCGGCGGCGGAGGAGGCGGTGGTTCCTCCTCGTACAAGGAGGGGCGTCCGCGCAATCTGGGACGTGGAGTGTCCAAGCCCAAGAAGAATACAGTGGCCTCCCTGCTGGCCCAGTCGCGGGCTGTGGGCCTCAAACCGATGCTGGCCACCCAACAGCTGCTCCAGCAAGGAGCGGACATTGTGAGTTCTACTCCCCAAGGATCCCCAGGGATCAGCTCTGAAATTTGCTGAACTTTCTCTCATTTGCAGGAGAAGATCCGGCTGGCATTGAGCGAGGCCAATGCGCACATGGAAACATCAACGGACTCGGAGAGCATGGCCGCCGAGAGCGGGCTGTCGGAGTCGGAGAGCGAGGATGCCAACATACACAATGTGTCGGAGCTGCGAGTGCCCCTGGACATGGGCTGGAAGCGGGACACGGTCATCCGAGGCCTGACCAAGCTGGGACAGATCCGTGGGGAGGTCACCTACTATGCGCCGGGCAGTGTGGCGCCCCTGAAGACCATTGGACAGGTTTTTGCTGTGAGTTTGTAGGGCGAACTTTTTCTCTCCTTTTGGCACACGAATCCACACCCAAGCGACCCCACACCCACCCTCCTACCCATCTTTGAGAGCAGGACTCTAACAGCTTTTTCTCGACAGATCCTGGAGCAGCAGCCATCGAATCTGACGCGCGAGAACTTTAGCTTCTCCGCACGGGCCATTGTGGGATCGTTTCTGCAGCCAGCGCCGCCGCCGTATGCCAACGATGGCGAGTACATACGGATGACCGACGAGGATGTGGCTAAGCGGCTGGAGGACCTCAAGGTGTTCACACGCCAGACACTCAATGTGGAGCAGCGCATCGAGATTGCCAAGCAGCAGCAGGCGATGCGGGATGCCAAGAAGCTGCAGAAGGAGGAGCTGGCGCGCAACAAGGAGAAGGCGCGCCAGGAGAAGAACGCCAAGCTCGAGCAGCAGCGCAAGGAGAAGGAGATGAAGAACCAGCAGGCCATCGAGGTGAGCCCGGAGAAGGGTATGGTGGTGGTGTGGCATGCAATAATCCAAACTCCTTTCTTTCAGGAGCGCAAGAAGCGGCAGGAGGAGCTCGATCGCCTCAAGCAGGAGGAGCTGCTCAAGAAGCAACAGGTCAGTCTCTCCCTCCCCCCCTCCAGGCGGCACCCAGGCAGATTTTCCATAATTTCCATTTGTTTTTGTTTTTTTTTTTGCACTAGGAGAAGGAGAAGCGTCGTCAGGAAGCAATTTTAGCCAAGGAACAGGTACAAAATGCAATTCCCTTTTCGTACATTTTGTACTCCTCTTTCCTCTCCCTCTCTCATCTCCTCCTCCTCCCCCCCTCCACACATTTTGTGCTTTGTTTTTAAATATTTTTCAACCTTGAGTTCGGTTTGTTTTGGCATTAATCCCTGCTTCGGCCATCTTGCTCCTTTAAGAACTCGCAGGAAATACCTTTCCACTAACAAATCTGCTCTTTTCTTCCTCGCAGGAACTGCAGAAGCAGAAGGAACTGCTGCTGGCCGCTGAAATGGTAAGAGCATCCATAGATTATCCCAAGATCAATCAATAACTGACCTGATCTCTCCTCGAAAACAGGAACGCGAACGTCGACGGCAGCACATGAATCTCATACGGATGCTGGAGGTGCGGCGCAAGTTCGAGGAGCGGGAGAAGAAGAAACACCAGCTGGTGCTGGATCGCCTCATACTGCGCGAGCGCCGCATGGCCGAGAGGAAGCGTGACGCGGAGATCCTACAGCTGATACGGCGACCCAACGAGGACTCGGAAATGCTGCAGGAGATGGCGGTGCCGGAGCTGGAGCGCATTGCCGGCAATCGATTGCCGGGCCAGGCAATGGCCGATCTTCTGATGGTCTTCGAGTTTCTGCACAACTTTGGCGAGACCCTCGGCTTCGACATGGAGTCGCTGCCGTCGCTGCAGAACCTCCACGACGCTCTGATCAGCGACAGCAATGCGGATGCCGAGGAGGAGCTGCTGTCGGTGATGACGCACCTCCTGGTGTGTGCCATTGAGGATCCCGGCGTGCCCAATCCCGGCCGTCACACAACGCTGCTGGGCCAGTCGCTGCGCAACGCGGACATAACAAACTCGAATGTGTCGGAGATTCTGCGCATCTACCTGTACGCCACGGCCACCGGAGAGGTGCGCCAGATGCACGGCATCACCGTCGACAGGGAGCGGGAGCGGCGGGTGCCCGACCACCACCAGGTGGACGCCGACACCAGCACGCACTCGGCCAAGAACCAGGAGTACTACAAGCTGCTCCACGAGAACGACACCTGGAAGCTCTCGTACGCCCTCAAGGACCGCCCCTTCGTGGCCCTGAATCCGACGCGCAAGGCCCAGATGTTGGCCCACCTATGCAACGACCTGCTGATGAACAAGGCCGTGCTGCGGCAGATCGACGGCAGCCTCGAGACCTGCGCCCAGATGCGCAAGGAGAAGTACATGACGGACATGAAGGTGCGCAAGTACAAGGCCCTCCACATGCGCAAGGCCCGCATCGAGGCGTACGAGAAGGCGCAGGCGGAGCGGGAGGCGGCCATGCACGCCCTGATGGCCCAGCAGAAGCTGGACGCCGAGCGGCTGGCCCAGGCACAGGCGAAGCAGGCAGAGGCCGTGGCCGAGGCCGAGGCGGCAGCAGAGGCCATGCAGGCGGCGGCTGCTGCCGAAGGAGACGACACATCCAAGGCACCGGACATCGAAGGAGAGGGACTTCCTGTGGAGACCAACAACGGGGAGACCAACAAGGAGGGGGAGGATGGCAAGGACATTCCATCACAGCCCATGGACGTGGATGGCGTTGATTGTGCGGTCACTAATCGGGAGGAGGCCACGCCCGCTGCACCACTCCTCGATTCCTCGCTGGTGAGCCCCGCCAAGAGCTGTATTTCTTCCGTGGATTGCATTACTCCCGGCAAGCAGATGTCGGGACAGGACTTTGCCACACCCACGCCTACGCCAACGCCCACGCCCACCTATCAGCACAACGGTTCGAGTACGCCCACAACAGGTGGCCTAAATGCGGCAGCGGGAGTGGGAGTGGGAGTGGCAACTGTGGCTGGAGGTCTCGAAATGCAGGCAGCCCTGATGCAGGCCAAAAAGAGCGGAGCCCGCAACTCCATCAACGAGGATGGCCACAACGATGTGAGCATCATCGAGGACGACCTCTCCGACCTGGACTCGGAGATCACCAATGTGGAGGAGGACGAAGACAATCGCCTGAGTGCCGATGAGCTGCAAAAGAAGCTGGACAAAATCGTGCGCGCTTCGCTCAACTGCAAGGAGGCGCTGGAGAAGAGCACCAATCAGCTGCGTGCCGCCTGCTTTGGGCAGGATCGCTTCTGGCGACGCTACTGGAAGCTGCCCAAGGCCGGAGGCATCTTCATCGAGGCCCTGGAATCAGCCCAGAACGATATCTGTGACTACCACGAGGCCCTGGAGAATATGGACGAGAAGCGGCTGCAGAAGGAGCAGCAGCAGAGCCAGAAGCAGATCGAGGACGGATCCAAAGACCAGGAGGCAGAGCCAGAGACTGAGAAGGTGGCAGCGAAGGAGGCGGAGACAGCGACGGGCACGGTCACGGACACGGAGACGGTGTCGGTGACGGGGACAGTGCAGCCCATGGAGGTGGATGAATCGCACGCAGAGATGAATCCAGCTATAGCCGTGGCCACAGCAGCACAGGATCAGGATAATCATCCAGAACGGAAGCGGGACGATCAGGACGATGGAGAGGAGGCGGAGGCGGAGGATGACGATGACGATGAGGTCACCGAAGTGAACAAAATCGAACCGGAGATTGTGGATCTGGGCGATGATGATGATGATGATGACGAAGCGGGTGCTGTGCCTCCAACGGTAGCCAAGATCGAACCGCCCCGACCCGAAATCAAGGTCAAGTCGGAGATGGAGCTAATGGGTCCGCCCACCACGATGATCTCCACCAAAACGGACTTCGAGGCGGAGATCAAGATACCCTCGATGCCTGGCCACATGATTCCAACCCTCAACAACAACAACAACAGCATTGGCAACGACAGCAACTGTGATAAGTTGGAGGGAATGGGCATGGGCATGGGTATGGGCATGGGAATGGGAGTGGGAATGGCACAGACATATGGCCAGAATCTGATCACATCTTCGACCATCAAAATGGAGGACCTGAAAAAGGAAACGTCCGACGATTGCATCATTGTGTCCACCTCCAGTGGCGACGATACGCCCAAATGGTTCTCGATTGTGCAGCGCGAGGTGCCGCTAATCAGCGAACTGCCCGCGGAGGAGGGCGGTGTGGTCGCCCAGGAACTGCAGTGGGGCTATGCAAACCAGAACTGCTATGCCCAGCTGCAGCTGCAGGGCCATCCGTGGGACCTGATCAACAACGTGCAGTACTACTCGATACCGATGGAGGAGTGCAAGGTGGATCCGGGGAAGCTGGCGCAGGAGTGCATCTTCTCGCTGAGCGGCCTGGACGAGCGCCAGATGCAGGCCAAGCTGGAGGAGTACGAGGCCAAGATCAAGATCAAGTGCACAGTGCCAAAAAACGGTCTGGAGTCTCCTCATCGCCCCCTCGTGACGACCGATGATGAGGAGCAGGAGATCAAGTTGAAGCCGGATGCCGACGAAGATGGACAGATGGATGTGGATGCGGAGGCGGACGCTGAAGCGGAACCAGATGCGGATGCTGAAACGGACGCTGATGCTGAGGCAGATGGAGATGCGCATGCGGAGAAGGACAACGAGCACGCCGGCAAGGACAAGTTTTTTCGTTTGCGCACTGATGTCCCCCCGGACACGGGCGGGGGAGAAGGGGCACTTGAGGACGGAACAGATGCCCCAGAGCTAAAGCCGAAGATTGAGCTGCGGCTGGATGAGGCCCTGTCGCAGGCCTACTACCACAACATCGCCAACATGTCGCTGAGCAGCGTCCAAACGTACATCCCCATCGACATTCCCCTGCCCCTGTCCATGACGCCCGACGAGCACCGGCTCCTCGAGCAGGTGAAGCTCTCCGGCTTCCCGGACAAAGTGCACGGCGTGTACGTGCCGCAACGCCAGCGCTACGGCTGGTGGCAGCTCGACGACGAGCAGAAACTGCGCCAGCTCCTAAAGACCCTGAATCCGTCGGGGCTGCGGGAACGGGAGCTGCAGGAGAACCTGACGCGCTTCCTCACCCTGGAACAGCCGCTCGGAGTCAACTACCAACTGCAGCCGCTGGAGGCCCACATGGTGGAGTACCTGCTGCCGGACGGGCCGCACGACTGGAACCCCAAGGTGGCCAAGCGGGTGGAACTGGCCCTGCTCGAACAGCTCGAGTCGCTGGAGGACAAGGTGGCCAGCGCCTCGATGCAGCTGAAGAACTGGCAGGTGCCCAATCGCGTCGAGGGCGAGCAGAGCCTGCCGGAGCCGGAGGAGGTCAGCGAAGAGGACTTTATCAGCATCATTCCCATGATCCGGGAGCGGATCATCGATCTGGAGGCCAACATTGAGCGGCGCTACCTGAAGCCGCCGCTCGGCTCGCAGACGGGCGACGCCCACCTGGCCGTGATTGCCCAGAACCAGCACACCTCCACCCAGACCCAGAACTCGGCCTCTGCCGCGGCCTACCTGCTCCAGATGCAGCAGCAGCAGTTGGTCCAGCAGCAGCAGCAGCAACAGCAACAGCAGCACCAGCAACATCATCAGCAACAACCGGGAGGAAACAGTCTCAATCCCTCATCCTTCAACGAGCGCACCATGGCCCTGGCAGCAGCCGCCGCGGCTGCTGCGCCCAACTCCACCAACGCCTCCGGCTGCCCGGGCGAGTCTGGCAGCGTGGAGCCCGTCTCTGGCAACGTCTCGCCAGCCAGCAACTGCGACAGCGACAGGGACGAGAAGGTGGAGAACATACCCAAGGGCCTGGTGCAGTGGCGGGATGCAGTGGCCCGGTCCCACACCACGGCCCAGCTGGCCATGGCCCTCTACGTGCTGGAGTCCTGTGTGGCGTGGGACAAGAGCATTATGAAAGCGGTAAGACAAAGAAATGTACAACCACCCCATACCCTGGCACCACCACTCCCGCCCCAGCCCCAACCATCTATCCATCCATCATCTTTTTGTGAACACTCCCCAGCCAGTGCTCTGCCAACATTTTTTTTTTGTTATTGCACACTCGCTAGACTTTACTCGCTACACGCTACTCGCTACACTCACGCTCACACATGCACATGCACATTTTAATACTAACCGTATTCACCACAGCCAAACCAACGAGTGAGAGACGACGAGAGCTCTCGTTTATTTAGTTTTGCATCGTAGAATATTTTTAAATTTCTTCTTTTTTTTGAGTTTTTTCTTATTCTACCTCTGCATCCCCTTGCCCTTCCGCTTCCGCTTCCACAACACACCTCCTCCTATCACACCCCACGCCCCTACCGGTCCAAAGGAAGAAATTTATTGCATTGCCTGCCAAAAAATATGAAAATTAATTCAAAATTTGATTTGTTTGTTTCCTCTTCTAATTATATTTATATTTTTTTCTTTCTTTCTTTCTTTCTTAACAACTCTCTTGCTCTCTTGCTGAATGTTTGACTTGTTTGTTGTTTGTGGTGTTCTAAATGGTGTTCTAAAACTTTAAAAAAAAAAACCAACAAATATGCAACAAATTTAACGCTTTCATAATTACTCACACTCACACACATACACAAACACACCCACATACACACACACATACATTACAATACATTACATTACATTACATTACATACATGAATGCTTTTGTTGCCCTGTTAACGTTTACCGTTTACCGCTATCCGTATTACCATTATACCAACTCCCCCTCCCCCCCACCTGTTGACAAAAAAAAAACCGAACAAAAAATAAATTTATCCCCATCCCTGGACCGACTCGAACCACAACCACAACCCAACGAACCTTCAATCACAACCACAACCGCAACCGATTCCAACTGCAACTGCAACCAATTCCATCTGCAACCGCAACGAACACAACATGTTTTTGGTTTGCGCACAAAAGTATGCAACAAGAAACAAGTCGAGCAAGAAGAGCAGCGCCAAGAAGCAGGCAACACCCAACAAAAAGAAGCAGCAGCAGCAGAAGAATAAGAGCAAGAAGAAGAAGCAACCCACGCCACAGAAAACAACAAAATCGGAACCGCCACCGCCACGGCCCCCGGCGACACCCCCAAAGGAACAAAAGCATCAAAAACAGCAGTCCCTGAGCATCAAAATCAATCTAAAGGCTCTCGCCAAGGCAGCGCAAAACGGACAATCCCCCCCAGCCCAACCGCCTTCCTTATCGCCCTCCCCCAGCGAGGATCAAGACTCCCGCACGGACTCTGACTCGGACTTTGGGGCAAAAACGACGACCACGACCACGACAAAGACAAAAACACGCAAACGTCGACGCTCGGCCACAACCACAAACTCTAGCAAATATTCGAATTCCTTACAGAATTGCCAGTTCTGCACCTCGGGCGAGAACGAGGATAAGCTGCTCCTGTGCGATGGCTGCGACAAGGGCTACCATACGTACTGCTTCAAGCCCAAAATGGACAACATACCCGATGGCGACTGGTGAGTACTCTCTCTCTCTCTCTCAACGCCCTGCATCCCCATTTCCATCTCCATCTCCATTTCCATTCCACCACACACAACGTTGCCTCATTCTGTGCACACACAAAAATCATCCATGGATGTCCTTCTTGTCCTTTGTGTCGCGTTGTTTGTTGAACGTTTATGTGACCGTTAACCGTTGAGACACTCTGTTGTTGCGTGGCACTGTTGTTCCCACACCCACTCCCACTCCACCTCCACCTCCTACTCTCTCAAGGCAAAAAGGATCCCCAGAGTAATCCTTCCCCTCTCGCTCTCGTCTGTCTCCCTCCAGGTACTGCTACGAGTGCGTGAACAAGGCCACCAATGAGCGCAAATGCATCGTGTGCGGCGGCCATCGTCCCTCGCCGGTGGGCAAGATGATCTACTGCGATCTGTGTCCGCGCGCCTACCACGCCGACTGCTACATCCCACCGCTGCTGAAGGTGCCGCGCGGCAAGTGGTACTGCCACGGCTGCATTGCACGGGCCCCGCCGCCCAAGAAGCGGAGTGGCGGCACCAGCAGCAGCAGCAGCAAGTCGCGTCGCGATCGCGATGCCAGCACAGCCGCCAAGCGGCGCAACGACAAGCCGGGACTACCAGGGCCAGTGGGTGCCACCAGCATGGAGCACTTGCCCCAAATGGGGGGAGGGGACGCGCAGCACCAGCTGCAACAGTCGCTGAATTCGTCGCACGACGAGTCCATGACATCGCTGCCGCCGCCTTTGAGGTGAGTGTTGACACAGCCACCAGTGCGGGCCCGGGACACACATATAATCCGCCCCTTTACTCCCTGTTTTTTTGGTAGTCCGGCGCATTCGATTGCCTCGGCCACGTTCGAGGATCAGCAACACACCAACTCTATCGACAGCAGCCGTTTCCAGGCGCATCTGGGCAACAGCAACAACAACGGGGTCGTGCCGCTGCCCGAGGAAGTGGCTGTCGCTCCGACGGGATACCCGGTCTATCCGCAAGCCAGCGCCTTTGCCGCTGGTCTGGTGAACCCCACAGGACCCACAGTTCTGCCCATACTTCCCGTACCCCATGGACCGATGCAGTTCAGCAACGTGGCCATGTCGCCACGGGCTGTGACGCCCACCCGAACGCCGACGCCGACACCGGCGCCGACACCACCGCCACCCGGGCCACTGCATCCGCCCGTGCCCACATCGACGACACCGCTGCTTATGCAGGCTTCGCCGACGGCCCTAAACGCCATCTGCCAGTCGCCGCCGCATCAGCAGCCGATGACCATGCCCTCGCCGCGTGCCTGCACACCCACACCACCCACGGTGGGAGCGGCAGGGGGAGTGGGAGTAACGCAAATGTCACCGCCGCCCATCAATATACATGCCATACAGGAGGCCAAGGAGAAGCTAAAACAGGAGAAGAAGGAGAAGCACGCGACCAAGAAGCTCATGAAGGAGTTGGCCGTTTGCAAGACGCTCCTGGCCGAAATGGAGGTGGGTTTCCCATTTCACATTTCCCATTTTCCATTCCCAATGCCTAAGGCATACCTAACACTGTATTTTCGTTCTTTCGCGCAGCTTCACGAGGATTCGTGGCCATTTCTGTTGCCCGTGAACACCAAACAGTTTCCCACTTATCGCAAGATTATCAAATCCCCCATGGACCTATCCACCATTAAGAAGAAGCTCCATGATTTGAGGTAGGGAATCGCCAGCCGCCCCACGATCACTTGCATCCAAGTATTAATTTCCCCTCGATATCTCTTTTGGTTATACAGCTACAAGGCACGCGAGGACTTTTGCGTGGATGTGCGACAGATCTTCGACAACTGTGAAATGTTCAACGAGGATGATTCGCCTGTTGGAAAGGCGGGGCACGGCATGCGCAAGTTCTTCGAGTCCCGCTGGGCAGAGATGACCGAGAAGCACTCCTGATCGTATCCGCAGCTCCAGCTTGCCACCAGCGACAGCTCCACACCGGATCCCATAGAAATAGTGATACCAACGGCGGAAACAACCGCCGAAGCAGCACAATTTTGGCCAAGAGATTAGGACTAGAGCAGAGAAGGACGAGTGGGAGGCATACAATTGTATATAATTATAGAGGGATAGCCGATACAAGCAAAACACACACACAAGAAGCATTATTATATTTATATATAGTACGATTAGATATATATATATATATATAGCCCACGTCCTACGCTGTTCGTTGACGAGACCTTTGCAAGAGCGCCTCGAATGTCCTCCCCAGTAGCCAGGCGAACAAGCGTGTGCCAGCAACAAAATTGTATCTAGTTGATTAAGCATCCACGAAAGCAAGGAAACAAAACAGTGAAGCAGTATAAACCATAACTATTAGCCAACATAATCGAGCAGCTCCTACATATAGCTAAAATCGTTTAAGAAGCCATCCACAGTACAGACGCGACTCTCTGACAAAATGAACGTACAAAATGAAACTATGTCGCCCCAGAAAAAACCAACCCCCATTCAATCAATCGATCCATCATTCGAACAGTATTTTGTGCACTCTGTGCAGCTCTGCGTCTCGCTTTGTTTTACACAATTCTAAAACGTAATAATTTTAACTCTTAATTTAAATTGTAATTGTAACTGTAATTGTAATTGTATTTGTATCTGTAATGTTTTATGTTTAAAGCTGACATCAACGAAGCGCTCATTTAAGTTTTAACGTGTATTACTGTATTGTACTTATAGCCACTCCGACAATTGTATTTAAACATATATACACATACCTATATACTAGCATTAAAATTAACATTAATATTAACTAGAGAGAGCCTTAATCTGGCAGCGGAGCGGACTCAAATATACTCAAAAGGGATGGCAGTACGTGGCACAGATCGAGAGTTGTAAATGAATGTGAAACGAAGGCAACATACAATTAAATTAAATTGAATGTATTAAATTATATTCTCTGTGTAAATTTTCCACAATGTAGTTGGCATTTTTAATCGCAACTTTTGGCAAATCTCAACACGCAAATTGCAAAACGAAAAACGAAATTCAAATACAAACAAAAGTTAAATATTAATCAAATGATGTTGAATGGCGGGAGCGAGAGACGGAGACCCTTTGTTGGACATATCCTAGCGGGATTTAAGCGCAACTCCAGAGGCGAGAAACGAGAATTGAGATTAACGGTTTAGACGTAGAATCGTGAGGGGCAGAATGCAGATGCAAATGCAAGTTTTAGCTGTAGATAGTCTATATCCAAAAACAATATATGCACGCGCCTAAAGTGTAGTCCCTAGCCGTTGTTGGGGGAGCATTATGAGAATTATAAATGTTAAATATACATTTACTATATATGTAGTATAGTATAGTATGTACACAGAATACACACAGACAAGTTAGCAAAAATCAATCATATTTACACGAATTACAAAAAAACATTTTTGAATAAATCAAACTCATTTGCAGTGCAGCACAATAATTGAATGAAATTGAAAACGAAACTGTTGAACGGACGGAGAGGAGAGCGAAAGGAATAAATGCAAGTACCTTTAAGTACGAGTATATCGGGAGGAACAGATAGTTTTTTGCAAACGTTTTCCCGCTTAAACAATACAAATAGAACCGAATCGAAACAGAACCCATAGCAGACAGACCAGACAGAAAACCTCAACAATAACTACCTACAAGATACAAGATACAGACACAACTGCACAATCGATTAGGCAGGCAGTGCAGTTGTGTGGATATACATACAGCCATTATAGATTTTTTGTGTAAAGTTCAATATGATATGGAGAGATGGGGCAGCATTTGCAATGAGTTGCTTGTGTAAATAGGAAGCGATGGCCCCGCCCCCTAACCCCTAACCAATGCTTGTAAATAAGTCTATATATGATATATACTTAAGATTAAAGTCCAATCGAGAAGCAGAACCGCAGAACCAGAACAAGTCCTGGTCCCAGCATGTTATTGGCATTCATACAGTTGTGTCACTTCCCTAAGCGATAATTAACGGAGAAGCTAATATATTGGAGTAGCAATATCTATTTGTATTCAGATTTGTATTTATTTATGTGTTTGTGGTGATACAGATATATAGTATATATAGAAATATATTTTAAAATCATAGGTACATACAGTATATTGTATCCCTATCCAATGCATATGTGAACGTACTTAATCATTAACAAATATTAAACGATAACTAAGCCTCCTACATATACACACACACTCACACACACACACACACACACACTACACGCACACTAAAGCAACATTAAATTAAAAGAAAAACAAAAGAAAATTTACAAAATTTATATATGAAATTATGGTGGGGCATTCATTTTCGACTCTTTCGTGCACAAGGAAACAAAATATAAGTAAAGTAAACCGTATAAAAAACAAAACAACAAAAGCGTGTGTTCTTATTTCTATGGGGTCCCTGCATTGCACCGGAAAGCTATTAACTCATTTTTTTTGGGAAGATGCATCTCGTGCCAAGGTGGCAGCCAGCCTGTCTGCCTGCCTGCCTGACACGCTCCATCTCTCCATACGATTGGATCGACAGATGAGTGAGCCTACCTGCAGTTGCAGTTGCAGCAAACCGCAAGCTTGAGCCTGGCCATTGGCCTTACCATTTACCGTTCCATTGGGCCATGCAAATGCAATGCTCCGTTGGCTGTGACAGGGCCCATAATCAACGAGGGGGAACGTTGTGAGTTGCTGCGGACACCGCAACTCTACGGTTATACCCGATACTAAGTCAGTATGGCTCTCCTCCAGCAGGCGGCGTCTAATATTAAACGACACGACAAAGAGTGCGTGCGAGAGAGACAGAAAATCAGTCTGAGCGTGACGTCGGGCACTGCGTAGCCACTGCAAATTGATTTGTTCCTTTTGGCTATAAAAATGATCTGATCTGATCCAGATTCAGTAATCTGATAGATATGGTCATTATCTTTGATTCTGCGTTTTTAGTTTTCTCAAATCTGCAATATTGTGGATGCAACAGATTTTCCTTTGTGGGGGCGGAAGGGGGTGGGGCGAAATTTTGAGATATACGTTTTATAGTGAGATCTAACAGGAGTGCGGATACTAAATTTGGTTACTCTAGCTTTAATAGTCTCTGAGATTTGTGAATATCCCCAGATTTGCATCCTTTGCGGGGGCGGAAGGGGGTGTGGCGAAATTTTGAAACAAACTCGTCTCGGTCCGATATATTAGGAGTGTGGATACCAAATTTGGTTGCACTAGCTTTTATAGTCTCTGAGATCTAGGCGCTAATGTTATACTCTAAGCAAAGCCGCCTATGCTACGTGTGTGTTAGAGAGAGACAGGGCGAGAAAAAATGAAATTGTTTTCTTGATGCTGGCTATAATAATAATACGATCCAATTCAGATTCCGCAGTCTAAGAGATATGGTCATTCTCTACGATTCTGCGTTTTTGGTTTTCTCGTATCTTTAAAATTGTGGATGCAACAGATTTTCGTCCTTTGTTGGGGCGGAAGGGGGTGGGGCGAAATTTTGAGATATACGTTTTATAGTGAGATCTAACAGGAGTGCGGATACTAAATTTGGTTACTCTAGCTTTAATAGTCTCTGAGATTTGTGAATATCCCCAGATTTGCATCCTTTGCGTGGGCGGAAGGGGGTGTGGCGAAATTTTGAAACAAACTCGTCTCGGTCCGATATATTAGGAGTGTGGATACCAAATTTGGTTGCACTAGCTTTTATAGTCTCTGAGATCTAGGCGCTAATGTTTTACTCTAAGCAAAGCCGCCTATGCTACGTGTGTGTTAGAGAGAGACAGGGCGAGAAAAAATGAAATTGTTTTCTTGATGCTGGCTATAATAATAATACGATCCAATTCAGATTCCGCAGTCTAAAAGATATGGTCATTCTCTACGATTCTGCGTTTCTGGTTTTCTCGTATCTTTAAAATTGTGGATGCCACAGATTTTCGCCCTTTGTGGGGGCGGAAGTGGGCGGGGCAAAGTTTTGAAATATTTTTGTAGCAGTGACATATCACAGAAGTCTGGATCCAAAACATCGTTGCTCTAGCTCTTATAGTCTTTGAGCATTAGGCGCTGAAGGGGACGGACAGACGGACAGACGGACGGACGGACAGACAGACAGGGCTCAATCGACTCGGCTATTGATGCTGATCAAGAATATATATACTTTATGGGGTCGGAAACGATTCCTTCTGGACGTTACACACATACACTTTTACCACAAATCTAATATACCCCAATACTCATTTTGAGTATCGGGTATAAAAAGAACTGCAGGGCTGCAATCTGCACATACTTTGGCTTTTGTGCAAGCGCATCAAAAACCCACCGCAACTGTCGGATGGGAGGAGATGGAGATCTCCTGAAGTCATCCGACCATCCGCTGCAATTGAACGCTTTCTGAGTGGCTTTAACCATGGGCATTGGGCATTGGGCATTGGGCTTTAGCTTTCGTTATTCCCTCAACCAAATCAAGTCTTCAAATCATTCAATTATGAATAAATAAATCTAGATTTTATACTTTTGGGCTTTCGGACCTTCGATCACTTTAAACTATAAATCTCTATGCCATAAATCTTTCCATTTTGAACACTTTTTGAATTGCTGACAGATTGGCAAAAGGGTTTCGTGGTGCTTCCCTTTTTTACGTAGGTGCGATTTGGCTTTACTGGGAAACAGCATAAAAATCCAAATTTCGTGTGGGAACCGAAGGTGTTAATATTTTAGAGCGTAATCCCCCGCAGCAATCAATGCTCCCAAAAAGAAGCCGACCACAAGATTATTCGTCGTATTGGTATACGAGTATTTTCCCTACTGCCTGTGGCTGCAACATTCTGAGGCATTGACAGTTTGAAACTCGAAACGCTTTAAAAATCGCTGATTTATGTAATTATTCGCGGCGACAAGAATTTCGTGCGCAGCCCAGAACCAAGAACCCAGAAGAGAGACGAACAAAAAGAAGAGGGGCATGCAGCGTAGGACCACGACACAGAGATTGGGTCCGTAGCTCCAGCTCCCGCCACATTATCAAAACATCATGGAAGATGACCAAATTAACTGGGGCTTCGGCCCCAGACGACAGACTTGGACTTGGACTTGGGCCTGGACTCCAGTTCCAAACGCGATGGCGACTACTTAGCGGGGCTACCTGACAGGGCCCTATCCCTGTCCCAGTCCCTGTCTCTGGCTGCTGCTAAAGGCAATAAAATTGACTCCATCGAAATTAAGAACGAACGGACGAGCCAGCCAACCAAACGAAATTGTATTGAAAACTCTTTGTGGATCTGCAGTTGGGTCTCGGACCGCGAAGAGCCAACTAATTTAGTGCCCTGCAACGAAACGAGTTTGCTGCCGTTGCATCCACCTTCCCCCGCCTCCCCCTGCTATGTATCCAATATACAATATATATACATATGCATAAATACATATGAAAGCAGCCAGCCCCCGACTTGGGTCCGTTGCCCAAAATGGAGATTTTTACGAGGCTTGCAGCCAGTCGTGGCCCGCAGTGAGGGGTAGGGGAGGGAGGGGAGGGGATGGCAGAGAGAGTCTTGATTGGGACATTAATTAAGACACAAATTGCTTTACCAAAAAGCGAAGCCACAGAGGAAACAATATCATCCATGCATCCATCCCATACTCATATGAAAAAACAAAAAGAATACCTCTATAATTCATGAATATTCATGCGGCGTAGGAAATTAATGACAGCTCAATGAGGCAGCTGGGAGCTCTCTAAAATGGTTCCACAGAAGATCGTTAAAAAAGAAACTTAATCAACTATTGGGAGACTAAGAAGCCATTAAACGGGGGAGTACAAGCTCATCGAGGACACAGGGAAAACGACGATAAGGAGCTGGTCCAGGCGAATAGATGGAGGAGCGGGGCAGTATTGGCCTTAGCAACTTTCACCTCTGCCGGAAGCCTGGCAACGAATTTTAGATTGGGATTGGGAACCATTTTGCGTGCCAGCCAAAGCCAAAGGAATGGTTTATCCATGTTGCAGTTTGAGATGGCCGAAATTTCGTCATACTGATAGTTCTTTTTACGATGAGATACTATACCTTTGGCCTTTACTTTGGGGTCCTTGTTTACCACAGAGAACTATGTTACTGTTCTCCAAATCAGCACATTCTTGCATATAAAGCGGGAGGCTAAAACATCTTCATCTAACATTTCTGGAACTACTGCTGTTCGAATAGCCCTTGGCAAAGCATTGTTGGAGAAGTAGGGCTAAGATCACTGGGATCATTGTTGACGTTCGTGTGATTAGCTGGCACCTGCCTTCTGCAAGCGACGGAAATACTGAAGGAACCCCCTGCTCCTCCTGTATTGTTGCGCCGCAGTCCATTCGTCACCTGATCCTGAGTCACATCAATGCAATCGATCTATTCCGCATGTGCCTGGGACTGCACAATCGCTGCATAGATTGGCCCCAAGGAAGAGTTCCTCTAGATCCAGACACATCTTAACGGTTTTACACTGTATTTATGTCCTCTATAGCATTCAAACGTTGTTATTCCGAAGTTCTCTAAATTTGTTATTCCGCGATATACAGATCGCGTCTGCTTTCCAATGGGCACCTAATTTTGCAATTTTTGATTCTCAAAAACTCCGATTTGTGTTTTTGTTGCAAAATTTGTGTAGTAATATTTTCTGAAAGTTTGTGGGGCTTAAACGGATGAACGCCAATATATTTTCTATTGATTGATTTACATATGTTTTCGTTATACCCTTACTTTTGGACACCAATCCCAGCGCCCTGCCTACAATGGGCCTTCCAGCCATGTTGAAATGTTCCAGAAGGGTAGAAAGAGACAGAGCGAACAGCAGGCCCCAGAAGTTGCCTCAGCGAGGAGGAGGGATCGGATCGATGGCTACAGACGGCGACGGCGACGGCGACGATGATGCTGATGATGCCATCTGTGCCGGGCAGCCTGACATGGCAGTTGCTTGTCCCGCCTGGTCCTCCGCCCAACATTCTCTGTCTCCTCTCTCAGTCTCTATTATCGCTTCGTCTCGATCGTCGGACTTGGACTTGGACCTGAACCTGGCTCTGGGTCTGGGTCTGTGTCTGCGACTGGGACTGGGGTCTGGACAACGACATCATATTGGTGACACATGAACACGATTGTGAGCTACCAGGCAGAAGTCAGTCTATAAAGTTGGTAAACAGTTGCTGCTGCTGCTGCTTTTAGTGCTGCTGCTGCTGTTTGTTGTCTGGCTGAACAACGTGCAACATTTGCATTTTTTTAATTTGCTACAACTGCAGCCAGCCTCCTTGCCCTGCAGCCCGGAGGCGGCAGCATGGAGTGTGAGCCGATTGCAACTCCATCTTGGTCTCCGTTTCCATCTTGGCGTGCGTTGGATTGGGTTGAGTAAGGTCCGTGCCATCTACGGCTCGGGGCGTAGTGGTTTGCCTGCTTTATCGGGAAATGAAAACATCAGGCTTTGTGGGTCCCAAAAAAGGAACCCCACCAGATGGCGGCCCACAGGGTCAAAAGACTGGAAAGGACTGGTCTGGGGCCTGGGTTCTGGGACTGGGTTCTGGGTCCCCCAATTGCCCCTCATCCGAGTTTCGGGCCATGGCAAATTGGGAATGGGTGGGGGAATGTGATAGAAACTGTGGCTTTAATGGCCCGGCTAATCATGATTTCCGCTCGCACTATTTAAGCCGCACACACAAATCATGATGATGCGGTTGGTGTCAGAGACTCTCAATCTTTCATCTCCATCTTTCAACGTCCAACGTCCATCTCCAATCTGGGCTGGGACTGAGGCTTCGGCTTGGGCTTGGGCGTTGGCGGCTTAGCTCGTTTCATGTGTAATTGTCTCTGTAATTCTAGAGAAATTGCAGCCGGCACTGGGGACTGGGAGGCCACTTGATTTATGCGTAGGGGAAAAAGGAAATGGCAATTCTCCGGCAAACGATAGAAGACAAAAAGAAGAAGGAGAAAAATAGTTTTTAATTAAAAATATTTTATGCTCGATTTCTGACGAAGCTGCATTAGTCTCTCTCTCTCTCTCTCTCTTTGTCCCTTTCTCGCTCACTCTCTGTCCCTCTCTTTGAGTCGGCCATATTGTCGGCCATTAAAACAATTCTACACATTTTCCACACCACACTCAACCAGGCAGGGCCCATCTCCATCTCCATCGCCGCCTCAGAGACCCACTCCAAGACCAATTCCAAGTCCAAGACCCAGACCAAGACCAAGTCCAGAGCCAGTCCCAATCCAGTTGGCCGACACCCATTAGTGCTCAACATGGAAGCTTCGGCGCTCATTCGATTTTAATTGCCACCTTTTGCTGTTGGGCCCTTTTCGTGGGATTTTTGGTTTTGGTTTTGGTTTTTCGTTTCTCGTTATTCGTTATTCGCCTTCTCGCATTTTGGTCATTAGCGCTGGCCGGGTCGGGTCGGGTCTGCGTGTAAAATGGCAGCTCATTGCGGTTGTCCACTCCACACTCCAAACTATAAGCCAGAGAACTCCATACTCCAGCCAGCCATCCATCCATCCATTCCATGGTCCGTTCGCCTACAAAGTCGTCGACATATTGAGGTTGATTCGTTCGGTTTGGTTGTAACTACAGTAATCCGTGGTGTGGAGGGATCTCTCATCGCATGCCTCACATGTGCAAAGTCATCAGCAGGCAGCAGGCAATGGTTCCAGCCCTGATAATGATGATATATGGCGCACACACACAAACAACACATCGAGGCGAATCCCGGCTAATGGAAATTATTTAAAAATGCTTCCACAGAATTTCTCAAATATTTCCCCTGATGATTGCCTTATAAGTAGTTATGACTGCTGCAACTTATTGGTCGGCTCTCCGTCTCTTCGATTATTATTTATTTGCGCAGGTGCCTCGTTTGGAGGGCAGGAAATCGGGGTAATTGCTGCAAAAATTTCGTAGTTCCTTCGTAATTAGGATTGTTTGTCGGTAATGATTTTGGTCGTTTCTGCTTTGCCACTTCTGCCTCTTGTGGCATGCCATACGTAATCAATGAATAATTGATTCAATTTGGCTGCTAAGTTATTCCCCGTACGACCAACAGTATGGCATGAAATAATTGCACAAAATTCGAATGGATTCCTTCGGGTGGGTTGAAATAACTTTTTGAAATGCACAGGAAGAAAGGAGTTCTAAAGATATTTTATCTGTGGAGCTGTTCACTTTTAAAAAGCTTTATAATGGGGTGCAATAATGGTTACATTTTTTAAGGGAAAATAAATCTTTCAAACGATGAAACATACTTTCAAAAGTAATCAAAATTCCCCTGAACACCCACCCCCGGCTAACTCGCTTCTGAGTATGAATAAAGGATCGGACGACGACGGGAATTTTGTATATAATAGAGGGATAAAAACCCCATACACTAAATCAGAAATACTCGTAGTACTTCTAAAAGCGAAAAAGGGCTGAAATTTAATTGCTGAAAATATTCTACTTAAATAAAAGTAATTAAATGAGATATAGAAACCTTGAAAAACTCCACCTCCATTATTTCCATAAAATGTGGAGTTCCATTTGGGTTTACCTGAGAATTCACACGCGAAAAAGTGGATCAGAAGTGGTTCAATTCCTGCCTTGGATACAAATAATTTATATAAATAACTAAACTCTCATTGAAAACTATTTTTCCACCCACATTTCACTGAATTTTCACCAATTTCCCCTATGGGAACGATGGCGGATTTCTCTGATGGATTGTCTATGGGTTCATTCATTAACTGGCGATTTCCGGCCCCGGCACTCGACAAACGTTAAATGCCTGTGAGCCTCCCCTGGAGCACTGGAGATGCAGAAATGCCATTGTTTCGCCAACTAACTCACTGACTAACCGACTAACTAACTGGCTAACTAAGTGGCTAACTAACAAGCAGCTAAGCACAATTAAATACTCGCCAGCAAGTAGCGATAAATAAATATTTTTGTTTTCTCAGCCCCAGCCCCAGCCCCAGACAGCGGGCCAGCAAAAGTGTTGAGAGCACGCAATAATTAAGCTGAAATGCGGCGCGGACGGGGCCGTGTGCGAGTGCGAGTGCCAGATACAGATACAACTTTAGCTCTTTGGCCGAATGCAATTAATTAACGCTTAGACGGAGGCCTGAACATTGAAATACAATTGCAAAATCCGCCAAACGCTCGACAATTCCCACTCGGACTCGCACTCGCACTCGCACTCAATTGTTAATTGTAATTGGCTTTAATGATCCAAGACTTGGCCAAGATGGATGACGATGGGGGAGCGGGTTGTGTTTCGATTTTGATTTGCTGCATTTGAAGTGACGCTGAACGCATTTTAGCGCAATTGTTTTAATTAGCCAACGGATGGGTTGGCGGTTCGGTCCATCGGGGGTACTGCCAGTCATCAGATCAGCCTTCGCTCACACGCTCCCACTCCAACTCCCACTCCCACTCCCTCTGGATGTGTGCACAGTAGATACAATAGATACAGCCGCTAATGGGGTACAACTTTATTGGTCAGCCTCAGCTGGAGTTCCAGTTGCCCCTCTCCATTCGGTTCGATTCGATTCGATTCAATTCGGTTTTTAATGATGATGGCTGTAACTCCAATTGCGTCGTGTCCATGTCCATGTCCACGTCCACGTCCATGTCCATGTCCATCTGTGTGCGTTTAATTAACTTAATGAACCGCAAAGAGCCGCCATGCTCACTCACACTTGACCAGTCGCCGGAGTTATGGCATCTCTATCGCTGCAGCAGTACGAGTATCTGTATCTGTATCTATTGATGTATCTGGTTGAGACAATTAAGTGCCTGCCATTTGTGCTCTCCACTGATTGGCAACAGCTTTGGCCTTGGCAATTGCCATCGACCGGCAATTTACACTCTGATTTCAATCGATTATTGTTCCTCCGCTTGCCCAAACCTCGGCATCCCCATCACCCCATATGTACATATGTCTGTGCTTCTTTCCCAGTGAACTGCCATCTGCGGGTTCATTAACAAATATTAGTCTCAATATTGTTTTATCATTTTCAATTTATATCTTTCGAGGAGGCAGTATTTTTGTTCAACTTTTGAGATCGTTCTTGGGGGAGGAACGTAGGCGAGTATGGTATGGAATGCGGGCATCTGAGTTAATATATAATTATTATATTAACCATGATTCGGACTAATTCTGAGCATCGCGAGAAGGCAATGAAGGTTCAATTGAAGATACACCAAGTAGGAGTATAGGGCATCTGAGAATATATACTGACTGTTCCCAAAAGATCTCCCCCCATTGAGAATAATTTTCGGGTGAGCGAAGTATTCAATATTTGTAAAGTGTATGTAAATGCTAGATGTAGTTGTGGTTTCATTCATCTTGCGCCTCTTGTGATTGAGATTCCCCCAATTACGACATGCTCACACGCACATTTTCGTTATTTTGTTGGATATCGCATGTTTATTGCTGATCCCTTTCGTCCTGCTGGCATTGTAACACCCACTAACACACAAAATGTTCAAATTGCTGTTTCTACGGGTTAAAATCGGTAGGAAATTCTGTATACCTTGGTAGAATTCATTACCAATTTATAATTCATCTTTGAATGTGGTATTTAAATATAAACAAAATACTTTAAAAACCATTTCTCAACAATCATCTATCCTCTCTAATATCAATTTAAAGTGCTATTTGCAATCTACAGATCTCTTTTTCCATTAGAGATGTGCGTGGGACTCTGGAAAATATGCTTCTTAGCAATTCTTCGCGATTTCAATGAAGGATTCCCAGAGTCTAATTGAGTATTTCTAACCATTTTTGGCGTATCCAATTATATTTCGCATATGGATCCCCGTCTCCAGCTTGGGGGCTGGGCTGCACAAAAGTAAGTTATTTCCTGGCGCTGGCTGAGCCATATGCTATCGGGGTCCCGGGCACCATTTGCGGAATCGAAATGCTCGCGGTCAGAACGTGAGACAGGGGAACGTGAATGGGCGGAGAATTGGCGAGAGTCGAGAGTCGAGGCGAGATCCAGCTACGAAGATGGTTCTACAAAGATGAGGCGGAGGCTCCAGCCACAGCCACAGCTACAGCTGCAGCTCCAGGTCCAGCCCCATCCCCTGGCGATGCAGACAAAGGTACGAAGGAGGCTCGCTTTAAATGGAATGGCTAAGTCTTCTTTGGGCCTAAGTAAGTTATAAATAATAACTGGCATGTTGTAAATCAAAATTATCAGTTTGAGTTTGGCTTGCCCTTCTCCTGCTACTCCTGCTCCTCCTGCTCCTTTTGCGTCTGTGTCTGCGTCTGGGCCAAAATGGCAGAAAAGCAAATTATGGCAATGGCCATGGTCTGGACTGGGACTCCTCGCACTCCCCGTCTGGCTCTGGCTCTGGCTCTGTCCATTGTGATTACACGTCTGCCTGACTGCGATCGCTCTGGACGCGACTGTAATTATAAGGAATCACCTTGTGCCGGCTGATTGCCGGTGCTGGTGGATCGTAGCAGGGTGAACTGCGTTGGAAATGGGGCTGGTCAAGCGTTTAACTATATAATGTTTACCCTTTTTTTGGGTACTCAAAACGGTACGGGGTACATTTTCATTTTTTATGACGGAAAATTGTATTATTATTTGCTGGAAACGGGTTTGTGCTGCTTCCATTTCGCTTTCAAAAGTGGTTCCCAGTGACTCCTAGCATGAGCTCATCCTGTGATCCATGAGTCAGTGGAAAATGTCAACCGCCCTCCCTCCTGGCGGCTGCAATCCCTCCTTCCGCCTGGTCTTGTTGCCATGTTCATTGGCAATTGAGCCATGTTCGATTAATCTCTTTGATTTATGCTCACGTGAGCCGCCATATACCGGCAAATGCCGAACATTAACAAATGTCGCCTGTCTGCGCCCTGTTTCTGCCCGACCGTCCGACTATCCGACCGGCCGCCCGCCTACCACCTACCGTCTGGAACCCAATGACTCTCCACACTCCGCCATATTTGCCCATAAAGCCATGTGTTATGCGACTTTAATTGGCGTTTATTGTGAGAGACGAGACGCCTGGCTGTGAGCAAGCCAGAAACCGCAACCAGGCCGGGCCCCTGAGTCAACCCAAAGCTATAGGCAGAGGCAGGGGCACGGGCGGAGGCAGAGGCAGAGGCAGGGAGGATCAGGAGTTGGAGCTGCTCTGCAGCTTCTAGTATGCTCGCGTAGTAGGACTCTCCTTGGACAAATGTGTGCGGTGCGGCATTCGAGCCAACTTCGGCCTCTCCTCCTGCCATTTGCTGGGGCTCTTGGCTGTGGCTGTGGCTGTGGCTGTTATGGAATTATGAAGCCATAAATATGAAATTCAGCACATTTATTAGCGTTGTCAAATGTCGTGGCCCAAAGTTGTTGTCGCTGTTGTTGTAGTTGTTGTAGCGTTGTAGCGTTGTAGCGCTATGGCTAATGGCCTGGGCTAGAGACCCAACGAAAACCCAAAACCATGCTCTCCGGATCTCCCTCGAATCTGCTGTGCGAGTGGGCCCGGGGTTAGGTTGACTTTTGGCCAACTTGCTGCATGGAGTCAATAGTTGGGCTTGTTTCTCGGCTTGTTAAAACATTAGTCTGCCTGGTTTCTGTCGCTTTCTGGCTGCTGCTTCCTCGGGCTTCTGCGGAGTTTCTGTTTCGTTTTCGTTTTCGGCACTCTGACACCAAATTTATTGCCCGTAATTTGTGTTGAGCTGTGAAAAATCTTTTGTAACCCAAAGCCCTGTTGACTAGGTAGCCACATGGAGGCTAAGGATAGTGTGGATTTCGGGGGAATTCCTCAGGAAACCTTTAACTAAACCTCCGCTCCACTCTCCCCTCTGGTAAGGGGCTGCCACTGCAATCATCTTGTTGATTTTCCATTCGACCAAAAGGTTAATAAGTTTAAATTCCCCAAAAACGGCGCACAAGAGAAACCATCGCCAGATGATGATCCCCCCCGATCGCTTGTTATTAAGAAATGAAATTTTGTTGCTTTATTAGGTTTTCATAATCATGTTCCTCGACTCTCTCCCCAGTCCCCCCAGTCCCACCAGTCCACCCAAATTGCAATTTCAACTTTAACTCTGCTGTTTAAACATTTTTTCGTTTTCTTTTATGGTGAGTGAGTTACGCCCCCTTTCGACTGGGGTGTAATGCTTTTGATTGCCTTCGGACACGAGATGCCTTCGAGAAAATTGCTTAAGTGAAAAAATGATGCAGTCTGAAGGCGTGAGTCGCGAAGGCCAAGGAGGGGTGGAGGATTGGATGGATTGGAAAAACATGCAAGCTTTGAAGGCTCCAAGTTTTAGAGTTTCGATCAGTGAGCGGCAGGATCCTGATTCCAATAAAAGCTTTCTAAAATTCAGCAGAGAGTCAAGGAAGATTTCGATTGCTGATTCCTGGAACTGAATCTTCTCACGCTGCCCCCACAGCGGCCCTGGGCAATGCGGGTGGGCAGCGGCGGTGGCTTAGATCTCGATCGGGCTCATAAATAAGGCTCACAGGATAAGACCTACCCACCCCGAGCAGCAGGGCCGTTGACAAAAGGATGAGCCAATGCTCGGCTCAATTTGTGAGTTGACAAAATAACTCGGGCAGCCTTTGATTTTGGCCGCATTGACCTGCCTGCGTGTGTGTGTGTGTGTTTGCTTGTGTGTAAATATTTGGACAGATATCCTGAAAGGCTGAAAGGACTTCTTCGACTTCTTTGACTTCTGCTGCCAAGCCGTTGCGTGTGCAAAGAGATCATTGTAGTGCCATATTGCTGCTGTCTGTGGACTGCTGTTATGGACAATTGGCGCTTTGGGTGGGCCTTCAAAGAGCACTGCTGGCCGGGACTAATCAGGGGAGTTGCAAGTATGTTGGCACTTGTAAAACGCTCGCGGCCCCAAATGGCAGCAGCAATGTGGCCAAGTTAACAAGTTGTTTGGCATGTTGTCCCCGCATCGACCGGACCGGCGGCGACGCGGCCATAATAAAATAATTGTCATCAATTGTCGGGCTGACAATGCCACTCGACTGTCAATATTGACAGCTCATCAGGGGGGGATGATGGACTCAGAGGAGTGGATCGATGGTTGGTCGGACTGCGGGGGTAGGGGGCACCCGTAGTGGGTTACATGATCATCGCACATGCGCATAATCATTCATAATTACACTGGTTATCGATGGAGTTGCCTCCACCCCGTTCTCTTCTGCCGCCTCATAACCTGACACTGATGGGTGTCCCTATAAGGAGTGTTTTGGAGCTGGAGTTGGTTTTACCTGGGGATGTTAGATCACTTCTGGCTCTGTCTCTGTCTCTGGCTCTGTCTCTGGGAGTGTGTTCCATTTGTCGCATGCCGGGCATGTTTGGGTTAATCGCTGATCTCTCCCCAGCGGAAAGCCACAAGAACTCGGTCAGTGCGCAGTTATGATAATATGGCCCCGCTATATAAGGCGGATCATGGGAGAGCTAGCTTTATGAATCAACTCATGCCGAAGGAGGCCAGATACGAGACCTAGTCAGTGGATTATCCTTCAGTTATTGGGCGATCAGGCCGCCCTTGAAGTCCCCTTGGGGAAATATATTCACCGACATGTCTTTCAATTAAAATTCAATTCAATAAAGCCCTTTACAAGGTTTTTGCTCTGCTTTTTGTACGCATTTTACGAGCAATATGGCCAGAATTACGGGCACTCAATCCGCCGCAATGCCAAGGGCGCAGGAAACAACCCTTGGGCATGTCTTTGCCTCTCTCTTTATCTTCTCTGTCTCTCTCTCTTTGGGTGGTTGTCTAAACGTTTCTAATTTGCTGATGGCACACAAGGGAGTGGTGGTATTCCATCCAGATCCATCCCACTCCGAGGCCCATCTGTGGTGATGATGATGATGGGGTGGTCGTACCAACCCCTCGTTTATGCTTTTCCCTTTGGCTTTCCTTCTGCTTTCTATCTGGTTTTTCCTTTCGTTGCTGTTGGAGCTGATGGAATAATAAAACCGCGCGTGTTTTTACTACAAATTGACGTTGCCCAAAGATCAAATCCCCCCCTCCTCAACCTCCCAGCCACCCCCTTGGGAGAGTGCTCCACGTGTAGATTGAATTGAATTGCTGGAGGGATTTTATGGCACGTTGCGGAAATCGTTTTATTATCCTTGTTCCTTGTTGTTCATTTGGAAGTCGCCGGTAAAGTGCGTGGGCGGAGCCGGTTCCGGGTCTGGGTCCCGGCAATTTATTATCTGACGCCAGCATGTGTAAATAAACTCGGTCTGCCATCCACTCGGTCCCTTAGTCCCCCCGGTCCCGGCCTGACTCTGGGATAACCGCAGCAGCTCCAACAACTCGACAATTGCGTGAAAATGTCACGGCTGTGCACGAAACGAGCTGAACGAAGATCCTGCGAGGACGATAAGGCCGTAATCTAATTATGCACAGGGCCCCCTCAGGATGGAGGACTCTGTCTGTGGCTGTGGCTGCAGCAAAGGGGATTCGGGTTGATTTTAAGTTAATTAAAAATCATGACAAAACAACGCCCTCGACACCGAACTCCTCCTCGTGGAGATTTGGGTTCTGTTCCTTGTTTGCCTTGGGATTGGGTGTGGCTGTGGGGGAGTGGGGGAGTGGGAGCGGGGTGGTGCTTGGGCTTGGGATTGGGTGATAAGCGTGTAAGTGCACAGATTGAATTAATTATGGCCGGGTCTGAGCGGGGCACTCAGCAATGCCTATTACCCACGGGGTACTCCACCAAGGGAACGGGGGGAGTGGAGGGAATGGCGCTGTGTGTGACCCTAATCAAGTGTCGTAAAAGTTGTGTTGGGTTTGGACTTTTAATTACGGCCCTGCTTGCAGGGGTAGACCCTGTTATTAGGGCTAAAATTAATTAGCCAAAGAACCCCCAAAAAATGGTGGCTTCGCCTCGCTCTCTCCACTCTCCCACCTTCCTGCTTCCTGGTTCTTCCCCTCCCATATAAAAATGAGATTTTAATTAATTCAGTTATTAGTTTAAATATATGTTATTGCCGTGGGTGTGTGTGTCTGTGTGGGGGGATGGGAACGATAGGGAGTCACAGCGGGAATGGTACGTGGATGGAAAGTTTTTTGGTTGGTGGAAAAACTACGTGTATATTAAACAATCATCCACCATCACCATCATCATCATCATCATCTGCGTGGGTAGCAATCTATTAGAGGCGGAAAATTAAACTTGAATTTGGTTCAGTTTTCAGAGGGAGATACGATCAAAACATTTCCCTAATTTGGGGGCATTTATAAAATGAAATTGTTCTGTTGTTCTGTTTCGGGGGATGACCACTGAAAAATGATTCAGTTTTTCTGATGAGGCTTACGAAATTTAAGGCAAATTTTGTTTAAAAAGGTAATTTTTATCTACGAATTAGTGTAGCTAATGATATATTTTCCAAGTTTCGTGTAACAGAAATAAAGAACAGCCAGAACTTTGCAATTTTGGGCTTCGAGAATGTGATGGTCAAAACACTCTCTTTAAACTCTTGTTACCTTTGAAGTTTATGTACTTCTAATATTCCACTTAGGCCGTGAATGACTTCAGCAGCTGTCAGGTTTTCCATTCAATTAGAAAATGAAAAGCAAATAGGCGTGCCCCATTGGCCTCCCCTTGGCTGTCAGTTGTCCATTCTTTGGAGGCGGCAGGAAGGAAAAGTCGAAGGGGACTCCTTCTGAGGTTAAGTTGAGAGTTTAAACTTTTCGAACTGTGGCCAAGTCCACGCCCCCCGTGGACTCCACGTCCACCCACAGGGCTGCCACGGTGTGGGCCGAGGAGGAGTGGCATTAAGCGAATGAAACCGCAATTCGAGCCCCAGCCCGGACAGGGGAACGCGTAGGAAGCACGCAATGCGCGAAGGAGACAACTGCAATTAATATGCAGGGATATCGGGGCACAACTCTTTTCAGTTATATTTCCATTAGCGACTTTTAATGCGGGGTTGCACCTGGGAATCGGACAAGCTGCCCCGTGACTCGTAAAGTTCCATCCATTGGACGTTGGACATTGGACCGGACGCCTAATTATTCCTGTCACCTCCTGCTGCTGCATTTCGAGTAATTAAAATAGTCCAAGGACCTCCCGAACCTGGAGGAACGGAACCCTCCGCAGGGACCTAATCAACATGGCCGTCGGACACGAAACGGAAGCGCATGGCAGCATTTAGCGAATGCCAACACCGACGCCATTTCCCGCAGTGTGCGTGTCTGTGTGTGTGTGTGTGCGTGTGCACTGGGGGTTGATGAGGAATGGAATGCGGCGCGCCCTTGTACGTAGGGTTAACCAGGCCTATGGCAACCAATGAGGCTATATAGTTAGCGTTAATTATAGCCAACATCCCCTGGGGAGGGGGGGAAGGAGGAAGGGTCCAAGGGAATGCTAATTATTCGTGGAATCCCTCACTCCCAGACCCAATGAAACTTTGAAGCTAATGAATGGACAATGAACATCTACAAACGAAGGGAATTACACATCAATTAGGTTTCGATGAGGCTCTATATAGTTAAGGCAGATACGATAGATCTGATGGAAAAAAGTCCTGACAATATAGAAAGAAGAGCTAGTTTTTCCGCTTACATTTTAGTATTGATTAGAATATATTTAATCTAAACTTATTTTAGACGTCCCTAGATTTGAGTATATAATAGAGAGATGTTTAAATTCATACGAATTCTATTCAATTTAACTATTTTTGGGTGTGCTACTTTGTACAACGCCTTTATTCTCTGAGTGTATATTGTATCTATTTGGATTTGATGGAATGAAGTGGTTTCTGGTTTATCCCAATTATCCCTAACTGAATATCAAATCTTTGATTTCTTGATCAGAAGATACTAAGGAACTATGGAACTATTTCTAAACTTATTTTTGCCCCTCTCCCCAAGGACTATTAATTATTCTTTTGCCCAAAAGACCTTTGGGTTGGTGCTTGCGTGCCTAGGAAATCATGTCGGGAAATTCGGGACTGGGATTGGTAATTTGTGCACGTGAACCACAATAGGGGGGTTTGGGTGGGTGTGAGAGGGAGAACTAATCACTAATTAGCTGTAATTTTGGTTAATTAGGCTGGTTCTCCACTCTGTTAATTATGGCCTATCGGGTGGGTTCATCTATCGGTCGGAAACATTTACAACTTTATCATAATGCGGCCATAAAATGCAACAGAATCTGATTGGAAACTCGAAACGAAACGCGAACGCGAACGGGGAACAGCCAAAACGAGTTTCAGTTTTATATATTGCCAGAGGAGAGCAAAGCTCTTTGGCGTGGCACTTCATTAGGTAGAAGGTTGAAGGGGGATCTGGTCTGGGGACATAGAACCGAAGCGAACCGCACCGAGCGATACATTAGCATTAAAAGCCACTTAAGAGGCGACAGGAGCAGCGTCAGGCCTGGCCTTCCTTCGCCCCTCCTGCCTATCCTGCCCCTCCTTTGGTGCTCTGGGGGGCGCATGTGTCCAAGAGCGGAGACGTAATTATAATACGCCATTAGGCCGCGACCAGGGGTCTCTCAGTCTCAGTCTCTCAGTCTTCCAGCAAATCAAAGAGCGGCCTAGTCGGTTCCACTCACCACTTTGATCCAAATGAGGCAAAAAATTAAATAATTTAATCTTGTTATTGCTGGAAAATCAAGTTGTTGACTTAAAAATCAACTCGCGTGAAGATCGTGCAGCTTGCCGGTCGGTCCTCCTCGCATCGTGCCTGCACCAGAGCCTACCATCGTCTAGAACCGGTCCAAGGAGAGCATAGCCAGAAGGATCCACTCGCACACACACACACACACACGTGTGTGTGCACGTATGTGTGGTAGAGAGGGAGAAGACACACCCATACAGGCGCAGCTCTTATGACTTCATAATCTTAATTAACGTTTTCGCGTTTTGCTTGCTGCACACGCGCACTGCTCTCAGGCCCCAGCCAGAGATCGGGCCAGAGATCCCATGGCTCCCATGGCCACTGGCAGAGGCCGCAGTCCCGATCCCAGGTCCCCAATCAAGTGAAGTTGTAGCCCGAAAAAAAAGAACGTGTTGTTCTGTTCGGATCGGTTTGGTTCGGCTCGGTTCTGTTCTGTTCTGTTTTGTTTTGTTTCGGTGGGGTGTTTGTGGTGTTTTTGGTGCTTAATAAATGCAAGGCAGGTAGAAGTCGAGGATCCCCCATTCCCCATTCCCCATACCCCATACCCATACCCATTCCCACTCCTATTCCGATTGAGAACCCAAAACCCTGTTCAACCAGTTCGAGGCTGGGGCTCTGCCAAAGAGGGAGAGACAGAGAGGGAGAGACCGAGAGACCCTTATGTATCTGCCGGTTTGCTTTTGGTTTTACTTAATGATGCCAGGAATTCAGCATGGCCGAAACCCCAACTAACGATCGTTCCAGAGACCATTCCGACCACTTCTCCTGGCATCTTCTCTGGTCTCTGCTCTCTGGTCTGTTGGCTGACGATGACGATGATGGTGGTGCTGCTCCTTGCCGGGGAGTTCTTCTTCGCTGGAAATGTTTTTGCAATAAAGATATTTGCCAAAGAATTTGTGCTTTTTGCTCATTTTCGAAATGGAGCAATTTGCCCGGGCTCCGCAGAAACTTTTGGCCGAAAGTTCTGGGCGAGAGCGAGGGGGAGTGGGGCCAGCGGCAAGCAGCTGGAAATGTGTTATTGAAAAACATTTATCATGTCCTGTCAATGGGCATGTAACCGATACTTAACCACAAATGTTGCCACATCCTCATAAATCCACTTAACGCAGACAAAAGAGAGTCGTGGGGGGAGGCAGACACAGACGCAGACGCAGACAGACAAAATGGCTGCAGAGTGTCAGAGTGGCATCTGTGTGGCAAGTGCAGGGATGTGCCCAGGATGTGTGTGAGAGAAGATACTACTTACACGATTTACACGCTGTGCTAACGAGGGGTTGAGACTCGCTCGGGGCGGCTTATGGCTTACGGCTTAGGGCTTAGAGCTCATCCGAGGGCTGCCATTGACTCACGACAGTTGTGCCGGTTGGATTGGTGTCCACAACCTCATTCCCAGCCACACATCCTCATCCTCATCCTCCGTGTAACAACTGACGATGACATGTAAGTGGCTGTGGTTCTGGATTTGTTCGCCTCCCTCCCTCCCTTCGACTCCCATGCGTGCTGTTGTCTGCCATTTGATTGCTGTTAATGGGGCCTTCTTTCTGCCTTTCCTAGAACGCACAGCAAATGCTCGAATTTCCTGCAATATCTGTACGTATCTTCGGTGAAAGTGCAGCAGCTGGTTGAGCGGGCAAATGGATCTGTCGGTGCCGTCGCCGTCCACGTCCCGCCTAATTGCTTATGAATACCTCTGGCCAGAAGAGCATACCAAGAACTTAGCAGACCCCAGATGATGATGAGGGGATGCTGGCGAGAAATCTGCCAATGGAATTGCATCAGATCCATGGCTGTGGGCTCCAGAGGAGGAGGAAGTGGGTCAGAATCCGACAGAGTCGCGGCAACTTTCTAATGCGAATCATCGGTTCAAGGCAGGGCACGAGTTTGTTATTAATTAATGAAACAAAATACAAATATATATTTTTTATTACTAAAATTAATTGTAATATATTTGAAAATAATATTAAAAATGGATTTAGTGGAGTTTTATTATTTTGTGAGCTCTCTTTTAGGGACACCTTCAGTTCCAGGAGCACAATAGGGTATCCCCAATCCCCAATTATAGGGTTCGATTATATGTTTCGGGCACTATAAAAGATCCGGTTATATTTCCAACGGACCTGTTTATACGCTTAAGGAAAAGTTGCACAAAACGTAGCACATTTTAGCGCACATTTCTCTTTCTCTCTGTGTGGAACGGACGGAGCCCCCGAAAACCATGTCAAAGATGATCGTTCTTATTAATCGATAACTAATGATATGAATGCCGTCCCCCCAGTGCCAGCTTGGGCACGATTTGGCAGTGGATTGATTAAAAAATTGTGAGCATTTGACACGCTGTTTGGGGAATATTAAAAGATAAGGTCAAAAATCAACAGCCATCAACGAGACGCCCCCTTGGGCGCCCACAGACGCGTGACAGGAGGCGGACGCCAAAAAATCTGAAAACTCAAAAAAGCCAACGAAGGAGACACCACGAGCCACGTTTTGCATTTGAAATCAGCTCGGCGGAAAGGCGGAGAAAAACGGGAAAAACGCCGCCAGGCAAATGGCACGCAAAAAAAAAGATACAGAAAAACGGGAGATGAGAGATTCTTTTGTGGCGGCAGATTACATTAATGCGACGATTACAAGCAGCAGGAACACGGGCATAATAAATGGATGAATGGCTGGAAAATACGCTTTTCAATTTTCACTGTGTGTGTGTGTGTGTGCAGGAAGGGGAGGGAGGTAGACATCATTCTGGGGGATCTGTTTATATTGATTGTTTGGCCAGAACTATGAGATTATTAGCACTTGGCTGCAGCTGCCGCTGGCTAGATACGACGACTCTGACTGTGCGGATACACGGATACACAGATACATGTAAGGCCACAGATGCTTATAGGGGCTGATTGGAACGCCTCTCGAGCACACACGCACACGAATACCCATACAATGATGGACGGACATTGAGTATTGCGTGTTATACGTCCATTTTCGATATTTTGCTGCTTCATCATCGCATCCTCATCCTCCATACCCATCCCATCCCCATCCTCCTTCCATCACATGTAATCTCTCTGGCCCTGCCTCCAGCTCTCTTCCCCTACCACAGCCATTGGATAGACCTCGCCCCTGACTGGCTGATGATACGTAAGTATAGTAAGTATAGGGTTTTACATCCCTCGATACCCGCCAGCAGCCAGCCATTCGAATGCTGGCGGCATCATCAACAACGGCAGCATTCGGGAAAATTTATGACCCGCTGGGCATTAGGAGAACATCGATTTAGTTTTCCTTTCCATGCCCCTACCCCTACCCCCACCGCTACCCCTACCCATACCATTCAGTGGCGAGGTCCGCTCTCCGTTCGGTAACATTACCAATTTCAATTTTTGTGTTTGATTTGGCCCCTAATGTGTTTTCCAATTGTGAGCACATGACGATCTGTTCTCCCAGCATCCAATATGTTGTAATTTGTTGGTGCCCCCGGATGATGATGCTGTGCATCATTTGTATAGAAAGGCGGCATCATTGCCGAAAATGGAGGCGCCAACAAATGTACATTTGCCAGAAAAGGATATGCGAAAGGGATATAAAAGTCCAGCATGCGATTGCATTTACGACGGCAAATTATTCCTTTTTTATGGCTGCTCCCCACTTTAGCTATCAGTTCACCAGCGAAGTGGTGGCCCAGCCACACGGCATTTGCCTGTGCCCAATGGGGAGGGCCACAGTGGGTGACAGTCCAAAAGATGAGGTGCAAAAAGGGAGCTTCAGAAACGGAAGCTAAGGGAGGATAGGATTAAACGTGCTTAAGTTATTTTTAAAGAGAGAAAAGCTTTACGCATTCCAATCCTTAGCCTTTTTGATAATCCCAAGATTCCACTCCAGAAGTATCTTTATAGAGAGTCTGTGTTCTGTGTGTTTTTGCTTGCTTTAAGGCCATCTCAGAAACACCATTAGAGGCTTTATTGATATACAATAAGAGTGGTTTATGGTTTATGGAGTCCAGACCTTACTTATCGTGGCCATATACTGGGCCGGGCTCAAAAGCACACATAATTTCCACCAACTTTGGAGCATTCGTCCCATTGTTCCCACTGCCTGCTGGGCTCCTACCTGATCCATCTTCCATCTGCTCTCTGCCTCTCTCTCTCTGTTGGCCATTTGCGGAGTCCGACTGGCCTGACTTAGAAGTTCGATTCGATTTCGCAGCCGCTTGCATATTCATAAACTTGTGTTCTTGCCTCTGGGTGCCTCCTTCTCCCTCTTTTATGGACTGCACACATTTCGTTTTTGGAGCTTTGTGGCAGGAGAGACAGAGGGAGGCCAAATGCGGCAAGTGCCGCCGCCGGCCGAGAGACGTCTCTATAGCGTCTCTCTCTACAGCGAAATTAGGATCTTTCCCGACATATGGTCATATGGTCAGACGCCATATTTGAGGCCTGGTCTGGTGCTGGTCTGGTGCTGGCCTGGTCTGATGTTTCCAGTTGTCTGTAGGCTGGCGCCGTCCTCGATACTGGGTGGGGGGGCTGCCGGGCAGTGTACCTCTAATTTGTTATTGTCCCAATATCAACAACAAATCAATCAATCGATCATTTACAAAACGTTCAGCGATCAAATTTGATCGGTTTTCGGTTCGTTCGGTTCGTCGATCCGTTGGAAACATCATAAATTATAAATTAAAAAAAATGTTTATACACACTTTTATGTGAATATCGTTGGCTGTTGGCCGCGATCGCTGCGGCTATGGCCGTATTATACATATTGTATTATTATTTATGTTTTATGTTGATGCTTTTCCATGAGGCAGCGGGGACAGCGGCAGCCACAGCAGGCCCGGGGCAACTCCATTTTGCCGTGGCCCCCACCACCACCACCACCACCGAAAAACCATTTCAATATGGCTGTCGTCGATTTTTGTGGGTCCCCATTCCCCAGTCCCAAGTCTCCCCTCCTGAGGGGCCGCAGCTGCTGGAGCTCTTCGATTCGATTTCTTTTTCTTTGGCCCAAGACTTTGAAGATTCGTTGGTTGTTTTTTTTCCGAAACCAAAAATCACGTTGTGCTCATAAAATATTGTTGACAAGTTTCTTTCTTCGTTTTGGCCTTTGTATTGAAATGAGCTTTTGATTTTATGCCCGAGAGAATCTGCTGTTAACTGTTACCAACTGCGCATAAAATTTTATAATACACACGTCTCCCGGTCCTCGAACATTTTATGGATACGTTTTTGGTCTCTGATTCAGATTCAGATGCGGTCTGTTTGGGTCTCGGATTCCGATTCGGATTTCGGTTTTTATTAAATGAGCAGAAACAAAAGCAATCAATGCCAAAAATAAAAGACCCAGAGAGGTGCCCGATAAAACGAAACAACGTTTATAATACGGATCGTAAAATTAGTGAACATGTTAATGGTTGATTGGGCGTCATATATCTTCCATCTTATGCCAGTGGCCATATGCATATGCCCCCCTCCCCCCCGATGGAGTGCTGCTCGTTCGGGCCTGGGCTTTGATCGCAATCCAAATCGGTATTCACATATGACTGGCCATAAACTTGATTGGTTTGTGTTGAAAACGTCATAAATTGAATTGAACTCGGGAATAGAACGAACAATAGTTGGGGTCTGTGGGGGGTCTATGGCGTGTGGGAAATGAAGTGCGAGGAATGCCAAGATCGCCAGAGGGTTTGCCGTGGGATCAAAGGGGATATCAACATTTTTATTGGGAGAATCCAGAAACTCCATCTATCCCCTTTGCAGCCACAGGCAGGGGAGGGACGACCCACCATCTGAAGATGTGTCTAATGACAGGACAGCCAACAGCTGCACAGAAAAACTAAACCAATAATAAACAAAGCCTGCCAACGGAGCAGGGAGCAGGGACCTGGGACCAGGGACCACGGAGCACACTCCCAAGGCTGGGGAAAATGGCTGCAGGGAAAACGTAGCAAACAGCACGCGCACAAAGTTTTTTTTTTTATATGAAAGAAAATTAACTTTTTGTTGTGGAAGGAAGAAAAGCAATAGACAAATGTATATATGCGACAGGGCAGGGGCTGGACAATGTGTGGCACAAGCAGAAAAAGTCAACAGCAATAAAAATACAGGCAGGACAGGGAACACGAGCTGACAATGGAGCGGGAGCAGGGCAAGGAGCAGGAGCAGGATGAGGTAATAAAACCGAAATCAGGATAATGGCGGTCCAAGGAAGGCAGCCGCCAAATGCTTCTTGATGTCAGCAAATTAAATAAATCCCCAGGGCGGCAGATGTCCACGGAACAACGGTCTCCGAGGGAGAAGCCGAGAGAGAGATAGAGAGAGACTCTGCCTCATCGGGCAGAAGGAATCTGGCCACAAATGACATTTGAGGCTATAAAAATCAATTACATAATGAATGGGAGTGCAGAGGGGAGGAGGCAGAGGGGATGGAATGACTGATACAAAACCGCTAAGCAGATTTGCCTTTTGGCCGGACAAAAAAACATTTGGCCCAAAGCGTTTTGGCATTTGCACGGTGCCGCAGTAGCCAAAAAGGTTCGGGCCAACAAAGGAGCAGCAAACCCTCTTTTTTGACTTCTGTGCGGTTGGCAAAACAAGGCCAAACAAAGCAGAGCGGGCCAAGAACAGAATGTGCATCCTGTTGCCAAAAACTGCACACAAAGCGAGAGCCCAGAGGGAGGGGAGACAAGGAGTAGGGGCTGCCACAGGATGCACAGCGGGACACGTTGTGGTCCTGTGGCCAGAGACCAATTTCATTAAGCAAAACGATCTGTTCAACAGCAAAAAAAACTACCAGACTAAAACCCCGAAAGGGAATACCGAAACTTTAGGTACCCTTAATGAACCGTGGCCAGCCGATTGTAATCGAAAATGTCTGATCAATGAGGAAACCCTTGGCCCATGGCTGCTATATGTAGATTGGTAATATTTTTAAAGAAGTATTCAGTATAGAAATAAACATCTGGCTATACCAAAGACCATATAAATGGTATTGGAAGATGAGTAACGCACATAAGGCGCCCCAAAAGAGCGTTTAAAACCAACTCCAGATAGGTAGCTATATGATATATGATTTACTTATAATGGAAAATATCTGATAAATAAGAGCCATGGCTATACCTTCTCAACTGTTGATCATTACCAAGAATACTTTATCTACTTTATGTATTCGAAAGTATTTACTTCTCTGTATTGCAAAACTTCTGCTAAAAATCATTGTACCCTCTGCCCTGATGTGTCTGTGCCGGGTGACACTTGCCAAAAAAAAGGTGACCCCGATCTGAAGGCATAAAAACTATAACCAGAGGTACCGCGTGCTCCGTAGTTTTGTGTTTTTATTTTTTTTTTTGCTGTTTTTTGCTGTAGCTCATTTAGCAAATTGAGTTTTTCTACGCAAAATATAACACACGAAGGGAGAAAGGACGCCAAAAGGACTGAATGGCCGGGGATTGCGTGACTTAAATGTTTTCATCATTTGGGTAAAAATATAATTTACCCCATAATGGGCTTCAGGTATAAATTATATTGCCAGAAACAGCCATAACGGCCCCAGAAACAATAGCGATAACTCAGTTCTCCTCCGTGAGTAATGCACTCTACTGGCCCAAAGGGAAAGAAAAGATTTCCACCCACCCCAGAACCCTCGAGGAGGAGGGTGTGTGTCACTTTCGTTGTGGGTGTGTGGGTTGTGTGGGGTGTTGCCAACAGTCATGAAAAACTGAAATGTCAGGAATTGTGACAGCTAAATGATTGTTGGGCCAATAAGGATTACAAGCCTCGAAAGAAGCGGAAAAGAACAGAGCCGAATCGAACACAACTGACAGGCAATTTGTTGTAGCCACATCGAAGGGGGTTGGGGCAGAGGGGGTTTAGGAAAATGATTATATAATACAATATTCAAGAATAAATGCGAGTAAATTGAAGACTCGTTTATGGGGCATTTGCTGGACAACTGATTGTCCGTACGGATATGAAGATCTAATCAAAAGATTCCATTGAAACATGAAGCCGGTTTTCCTTCTTATTCGTAAAATATATATTGTAAAAATCAAACGTTAAAGGCTTTAGTTTATTGGCTAAAAAAGTGCCTTTTGTTGTACTCTTTCCAAATAGACATTTGCTTGGAATCGTTTCAAATGAAAGTTGATGAATTATCTGCTTGAGGGAATATGCTAATTGGAAGCCCAGGCGGCCATGACAGTTCTCACAACCCTTGCGAGCACTTCAACGGGGATTATCAACCCCCAACCCCCGGTACAGAGCTGGAGTGGTCCGCTTATCGAGCCGCTGCCAGATCTGAGACTGAGACTGAACCCTTTTTTGTGGCAGACCTAATCTGAATCAAGCGTCGAGCCCGGCTGCTTAGCGATTTGCATGAGTCAAAATATTTACTTAATAAATGTCGGCAGCCCTCCTCCGCCGTCAGAGAGGCACATGAAAAGGTGCGAAAAGCAATCATTAAGTGGGGAGATGAGCCCTCGATCAGATCCCAACCGATTTGGAGACGAGACGAAAGCTCGCTGGTTGTTAGCGGCATCATTAAAATGCTTTAATTAATTTTTGGTTTATTTGGTTTTGTCCGCCATCTGTGGCTGTGTTTGGACAGCACTCATCCTTCAGACGGGGCCGTGCGCTGCGGCCTTTTGGGTGGTCCGTCCGGGAGTGCGACCGGCGGAGGCGGCGCCTCTGAACTTGAGGCTGTAAGTGGGACCTGGACAGCGATGCTCCGACACCAGCGGCCGACACCCATGGCTAATTGATCAACGCACAGCGGGTCGTTGCCTGATTTGGGTATGGGTATGGGTATGGGTATGGACAGGGTATGGGTATGGCTATGGCAATGGGCAACAAATTGGCCAAATTAATTTTGTTTTCGCTGGGGCTCTGCCTCTTGGTGATCTTCTGTTGTGACTGGCGGCAACGCGTGCGCCCGGGCCCCTCCATCCACCAGGAATCCAAGCCAAGAAATTAATTAAAATAACAATTTACGCCTGAAACATGTAAATTTCCAGCTAAACGGAGATCAGAGCAGAGCAGAGCGGATCTCTTCGTTCTTTTTTTCGGGTTTTACGAACTGTCAGCCATGTCAGTCATAAAAAGGTAGTTTATGTGCACCTTTATTTCCATACACTCCCCTCCTCCCCTGCTCACCGTCTAAGCCAATGGCCAGGTCTATGCCCATGACCATGCCCATCCATTAGTTCAGCGTCAGCTGTGTTTTCCCGCTCCCCCATCCGCCCCTGTCCGCCATTGGGTCATTGATAAGCATCGTCCATCCGTCCGTTCGTTGTCGGTCTCTGGGCATCCAATAAAATGTCACGATGCAGGGCGATAAGCACCTGTTAGCTGCTGCTCCCTCTCCCCCACACACACACACACACAGGTGTTCCGCTTCCAGACAGATGCCTTTCCATATACGTGCGTACAGGGGCCTCGCCTGGCCTCGCAACGCCTCGCCTTGTGTGTAGGCATATAAAACGCACTATTTTATATACAGATCGGCCATAAATTCTGTTCTGTTCACCATGTTTGACTCGACTCATTCACTCTTCCTTCTCTCCGTCTCTCCGTCGTTTCTTTGTTGCTTCTTTTCTTCTTCTTCTTCGTTTTGTGGTTAGTTTTATTATCCTATTTAAGCCACATTAAAATCAACGGGGTGCGCGACATTTGACAAAAACAATTTATTGGACATTAATGTTTGCCGACAGTTGAAGGGGAAAGGATCGGCCCAGGCTGTGGGGGAGAGGGGAAGATGGTACTAGCGGGGGGTACAGGCCTGGGATAGGCCCAAAGGAAGCCTCAAGGAATCCCAAATGGGAGCGGCGTACCATCAAATGGAGAAACTTCTTGGGTAAGGCAGTGATTCAGGCCGGCATTTATTATTGGGTTTTTTTTGGGGGCTTCTAACAGCAAAAATATTATACAAAATATTGTGTTGAATATTCTCAAATACCCCTTAAGATCCGGACTGTAACCGTGGTTGGGTTTCCCTCTGGAAACTGTTCGAATTTGATAGAAATCATTTGTCTCTTTTCCAATTGTTTTATCCTACGGTTTCAGCCACCACTTTCGTAGCGGAAACATTTCCTATAAATATTTATAGCCCACACCCCGGTCTGGCCTTCGCCCAGAGACAAATCCTTTCTCACCCACTCGAGTCGCGTTCGTCATAGTCACTTATCGCCCGCACGGTCTGCACTTCCCGGAATCATTCATTCGATGGGGGCACCAGCGACAGTAACCAGAACCATGACGAGAACCGCAACCAGAAGCCATGGCCCTGGGCGCCATTTTGTTGAGGGCTAAAGCAAATACAAGTTCTAATTGCCACCCTTAGACGAGGGCCCTCAATTGAGAGCGTTGTCAGGGGGTTGAAAATTGAAATTGAAATTCATGGAGTTGCCATTCGGCTTCGCCTTCCCCTTGCCTCTATCCACGGCCTAGAGTCTACGGTCTGGCGCAATGATTATGATTATGTCATTTGGCTTAGAAAACCACACACAGGAAACGGAACCAGGAACAGGATAACTCTCTGGCCCTTTGTCCCGTTGTCCCTTTGTCGTTGTCTGTCGCTGGGAGGTTTTCTCCCCCCTCTCTGCCGAGGGGAGATGGGACATAATTTAGTTTTCTGTTCGGGCTTATTAGCGTGCACAAATCAATTCTCAAGGGATTTGCACAACAAATCCCTGTATCCCTGCGTGGCCGTTGGCTCCTTTGATTTATGTCACGCGTCCTGGGAAAGTCATCGCCGAAGGGGCGTGGCGGTGGGGTTGCTATCTATTGTGTAACAGATAGCGAGGAGAGAGCGAAAGGGTTCCGTTCCGCTAACGGGATTGTGTTTGACTTGGCCTGGCCCGCGATAATGGCCTCGGAACAACGGGCAAACGAGATCGAGATTCGTCAGGGCTCGAGTGGCTCGTGAAAGGCGCAAAATTGTCAGCCCCTCACGTACGGGGAGAGGCCTGGGAAAGGACCTTCCCGAAACCGCAGCAAACGAATGCCGCCGCTCCAAGAAGCGGCAAGGCAGCTTTGACCAGTAGCCTGAAAATTCAATTAAATATAATTAACTAAATTATGCGGGCCATATCTCTGAATCATAGCCAACGATCCAGCCATCCATCGATCGGTGGGGAGCGGCGAAAACCGAAACTTAAAACAGGCCTAATAGCTTACTTAGTCGGTCCAGAGAGAGACAGGGAGAGAGAGAGAGACACGCACTTAATCAGCGATCTACGCAGAAGAAGCAACCACAAAAAGCGATCTTTACTTGATTGAAAAGCAAAGCAACTTCAACCTCACCTCAAAACCGAACTAAAAAATCAACTGAACAGAACAGAAAAAAAACCATTTAAAAATGTTGCTCTGACTGTAGCTGGAGCTTGGGCTTGGGCTTGGGGTTGGGGGCTTGGCTGCTGTGGAGGCTGATCATTATGCGATCAATGTTGATCATTTTATCCCGCAGGCTGTTGACAGCCCCAGCGCATGGACATGACAGCGCGAGTCAAGCGATCGGCGGAACAGCACCAGCACCAGCATCACCAGAGAGTACCAGAAACTGAGGCTGAGACTGAGACTGATACCGAAATGATCCTCATCTTCATCATGGTGGACAGCAGAGCAGTAGGAGAAGGCAGCAGAAATGTATATAATAATTACCAGAGGAGAGCTACAGCCCAGAGCCCAGAGCCCATTCCAAAAAGACGGATCCAGTAACAATCCAGAAAAAAAGGGAAATAAAACTTGGCTTCATTTTCTTGTATCCGATGCGGCATGATCGGGGTTCGGGGCTCGGGGTTCGGCTTTGGGTCTGCCTGTCGTCTTGCCTTTAAATGGGTTTGGTCCGTAACCGACATTTTGTTTCGCTGCAGAGCCCCCCCGTCCCTCCACTCGCACCCTTCCCCTGCTCCTGACTCGTAGCTCGTATAAAAATGCAAAATTATGTACAATCCCAAAACGACGTTGTTGTATATTGATCCTGTCTGGGTTTCGGGCCTGGTCTTGGGCCTGGGCCTGGGCCTGGGCCCCTGCCTGCCAGCTCCTTTTGGGCTTCTTTATATAGTTGTAGCTATCGGTGGCATGGCTGCACTTCGTGGTATCCTCATGCCTCATGCCTCATCCTCATCCCTCCTTTGAAGCTTCCACTCCAGCTGCTGGGGCTGCCTTCCTCTTTATTATTTTACTTTATTTTTTTTTGGCATATTTAAGCACGATCGCCGTTCGCCTGTTTTTAAATGATTTCTGTAGGTTTTTTGTGTGCTGCTGCTGCTGCTCCTTTTCTTATGAACCAATCAACACACACAGTTGCAGATACAGATACTGCCACAGCGAGACGCAGAGACACGGACTCCGTATCCGACTCCGACTTCGACTACGAATCGGTCTGGCACAGACATCGATGTTCGGGATGCTTGGGCTCCTTGTACGGTGATCTTCCGCAAATTGGCGGCCATAAGCATTGCAAAATTATCTCGTCGCTGTCTCTGTTCGATTTGGACAGACGACCAACGACCGACATCGGCTCGGGTCCCAGAAATATTCAGTAAAATGTCAGCCAGTCGCCGTGGCCGAGGCCGGGACCGAGGCCCAGACTCAGGTCCAGTTCCAAGATCCATTGCCAGATCCAGACCCACAGCGAGCGACCTGCGAACTGCTTGAAGCCTGTTTACTTACTTTTTGATTGCTTCTTTTTGTTTCAAAATAAAGTGGAAAACAAGAGGCAAAGCTAAATTTCAGGCGAATCTTTGGTGTCAGCTCGGACTTGGGACAGGAAGGAGAAGGACAGGGAGATCTTATTGTGAAAGCGGGCCCTCCGATGCGATGGGGAATGAAGAGCTTAGAATGACAGCTCAAACAGTGCCACATGGAACACAATGCTGCCAGGGTTTTCCATTAAAATGAAGTTGAAACTAAGGCAGTATTTGGCGTGAAATATTTCGAATGTGTATAGTATCCATCTTAGTTTATTTTTCCAAAGTCTTCTTTCAATTTCTACTAGCTTGAACCTCTATCATCTTTGCCCTTGACTCTTTCTCTCTTTGATGTTTATTCTTATAACATAATCTAGGGATTCTACTCTCCCTAGTACTTTGTTCTTTTAACATCTTCCAAAACACTTTGAGCTCTTCTGCAAGCATCCCATTTCATTGCCATTGCCATTGCCATTGCCCCCCATTCAAGTGGTATTCCCATTGCTGCCCATTCGATGGGGCAGCACTCTTGAGTGGCTCGCTGGAAACTCATTTCGGTATTTATGACTGGACATTACATGTGCCATTGCGGAATACAAAGTTTCACCAATATTTTACTGAAATTGCAATGAGCGCGGCTCTCGGATGGCCATTAGCATTAATAGCGTTTCGCATGGGGATAGTTCCGGTAGAGAGTCCGGCTGTGGGTCCGGGTTCGAGTCCGGCCATTGTAAGCGGCTTAGTGGGCGCGGCAAAGGGGCGGCCATCAAAGGGAATTGCGGTGGACTGGGGCGAGTGTAATAAAAGGCTTACGAGCAGCCGCAGAGAGGCCAATGGCTGTGCTTAGTGTCAAAATATTTGTGGCTGCCCAGCAAGACTTCCTGTAGGATCCATCGATCCAGCGATTGATCGAGCACCGATGACTTAACGCTTTAACCATGGGATGCCGCTGGGCAGTCAGTGTATCTTTGTATCTTTGAGCATCGTTTGATGCAATTCATCTCTGCCGACAAAACACTTTCTCCCCCATGGGCATATCATTGCCGATCTTCGAGTCAGAGTCAGAGTCCGAGTCCGATTCCTGCCTCATTTGCCGAGAGCCGCTTGTGTAAGCGATCGCTTACCGCATTGAGGTCCTGGGCCCATTAATTTTTCGGCTATTGTCAGTGTCCTGTATACAAGGCCTGCCCTCTGCCTGTGCCTGTGGCTGTGTCTCCCTTCCAGCATCCCCTTCGATTGTTTGTGTGCCTGGCTGTCACAACAATTAGGTCGGCATTTGGTCAAACGATCCAGAAGGGACACCAAATGTCAAAAGGATTTTTATTGACTTTTTATGCTGTTAACTGACCGACATAATGCCCTAATGTTTTGTGGGTGATTACCCGCAATGGCAGTGCAGGGCAGGGCATGGCAGGTCCTGATCGCCTGGGTGGTCCCCTGTGCCCGGGAACAAGTGCAGGCTCCGACTCCGTCTCCGGTTGCCTCTTTCCCTCCGATTGTCGGCATCTTGGCCTCTGATGTTGCAGCACACATGTGTCCTGCGTCCAGTGTCCTGGCCATGATGATATATTACTTGTAATTGCCGAGTCAGTGGGTGACGTGACCTGACCCTCTCCCCCGACTCTCGTCCCAAGAGGATCTGGCGAAAGTGTCACTGGAACAGAGACAACGAGATTTCCCCTCCCCCTCCACAAGTCGCGTTCCTTTCTCTGCCGTTAAGCGATCATTAATCGATCGATCGCGCGTTGAAAGGCGATCGCGAAGAAACATCGACGACAACGACAATCAGCAGCAACAAACAACTGCAGCAGCAACAACCAACCAACAACAAGGGGCAGCAGGAGCTGGAGCAGGAGATGGCCGCGCAGGCGAAGGAGCAGCAATGGCAACGTCAACGGCAGCCAAAGTAGCAGAAAACAAATGCAACAATACAATAAATATCCACCAAACAGTCGACAGCAGGACAAGATGGCTAAAGGAATGGGCCTTTGAAGCAACGACCAAGGGATACTCTTCAGAAAAAGTGAAAGATTGGAGATGAACCAATGGAAAAGGAGAAAGTATATGGTCCTGTGGTACAGGGAATGCTCGGGGAATTCTGTGGCAAGATGCATGTATCTGCCACTTATAGGTAGGCCTTATCCATAATGTTCTATATCCCTTTCAACTGGTTGAACATTTATTGTCAATCTCTTCGCTTCGTAGAGTATATTGAGGACAACAACGGCCGGCAGTCGATTGCTGATCGTTTCTGATCGTTTCTCTTCCACTTCGACTTGCAATACCATTCCCGTATCCCCCCATCCCCGTACCCCTCCTGCTACCAGTGACAGTACGGCTTCTGGGACAATCCTCAGCCGCGGAAGGGTTCTGGGCTCTGGCGATGGCCCGATGCTATCAACGCATTGAGCATTGAATTACAGTCACACATAAACTGCAGGCCGCGAGGAAAGGAGTGGTGAGTGGATTCGAGTGGTTTCTGTGTGGTGTGGTGTGGAGTGGAGTGGCCAGGCCCAGTTCCTTGGAGTTCCTTCGTATCGAGATCGGTGTCTTCGCTTTGCTTAAATGCTCATTTAAAGAGATTTACAATGTATGCCACTTAAGTACAAGCCAACGGCGGCTATTAAGTCTCCTCCATACCCCTCCTCCTGCTCCTGCTCCTGCTCCTCCTGCTGCTGTTGCTCCTGATAAGAACGCATTGTTGCATTAATTTTGCTGTCCATATAGAAACACGTATGTACGACTGGAGGAGGAGAATAGATAGGGACAGGGACAGGGACTGAGAGACTGAGAGAGTCTTAGATTAATTGCTGCAGTCATTAAAAGCGGACACCAGGCGATGGCATCTAATGCACGATCCGTCGATCGACGCACATACATCAACATCAGCCTGGGTGCCTCTCCCTCTCCCTGTCCCTCGCCCTCTCTTGGTTCTGTTCGTGGTCCTACTACGGGTCCTGTTTGGGGCGCTGCACCTTTTGAGGGCGTCGGCGAATATCTTGTTATCCCGATTGCTCTCAATACAAAAGCATAAATCGTCGTTGTTTTGACAGCAAAATCGACCGCAGGCAGGCAGTCGGGCAGGCAGACAGGCAGCCAGGCACCCAGGCGGCCAGGCCGAGCGAATGGCACATTGTAGGGGAGGGACGAGTGGCAACTCCTGTTCACAGACCAGGCCCACACACACACAAACACAGACCAGAACCAGGGTACAGGGATCGGAATCGGAATCGGACCTTGTCGTCGAGTACATGGGCCTCCTGGCTCCGACTCCTTTGACTTTGACCGAAACTAATCATTGTTGCGCCAACAAGAAGTCAACTGCTTTGTGCCCCGGTGTCCTTTTGGGTGTCCTGCTGTGTCCGCCGGCCATGTGTTCCTCCTGCCTCCTTTCTTTACTAATTTTTTCTCTTTTCGGCCATCGCAAGGTGTCCTGATCCCGATCCCGATCCCGTTCCCGATCCGATCCGTGACCTGCCTTTTGGCAAATTAAATTCTCTGCGGTTTGCAACATGCGGCGTCTGCGGCTGCAATTGCGGTTGTCCAAATGTTTAGCTAACCAGCAGCTCATTGTTAGTACGAGCCACAGCCAAAAAAAGGCTCTCACGTTCTGCTTTCCGTCCCCCGCAGTCCCTGCAGCCACTGCACCCCCCTTGGTGGCAGCCAGGCAGCGCTTTTCGGCCAGCTTTCTCGGGCATCCCAAGTACTCTAATTGCCATTGGCTTTAATTAAAAAGCCAAAAGCAAATCCAGAGCCAAAGCTAGAGCTAGAGACAGAGCCAGAGCAGACCCAACACTAATTAGATTGCCAACTCTCGAGCTCTGTCTAAATAAGGCAGCTCTCATTTGCAGTGGCAGTGGCAGTGTCTTTGGCTGTGGCTGTGGCTGTGGCAGTTGCAACTGCAATTGCCATTGCATTTGCCACTCGCATCGTTTGTTTAATGGTGTAGATTGTTGCACGCTGACAATTTGCTGCCTCAAACTGTGCAACAGCAACTGCATCTCGACAATTGCAACTTCGACTGCGACTGGCAATTGGCAGCTGCATTTGGTCCACAGAATGTCGCGCCTATATTAAGTAGATGGCAAATGGTTGCAAGTTGCGGCCTCTCGCCTCTTGCCTCTTGCCCCTTGCCTCGGCATTCTCTTGTCAGTTCGCTAAAGGTTAGAAGGCGCCAAAGTGAAACTCCCGAATGCTGTGCGGAATGTGGAAGCCATAAATTGGGTCTACATTTGGGGGCATCTAAGCAAAAAAGAAGGCCTCTTTTTTGGGCGAGTGCTTATATGGTTTATCAGAGCTGAGTTTTGGCTTAATCGATGGTCGAAATAGATAGCAAGAGGTGTATATTCAGCTCGAGGTCTCCTAGGGAGCGGAGAGTTATATCTGATTTGTACATGAACACACCGTAAATCATTTCTTTTGAGAACTATTTACACCAGAATTATTATCTATCAAAATTAAACCACAACTCTCTGGCAATATCCACTGGCACTCTTGTATTTGCACCTTATTGCCTGTGTTTTGATTTAATTAAGACTAAAGTTAAGCACAAAAGATACAGTATTTAGCACATGTCGAAATGGATCCATTTTTATATAACTAATTTCTACTATAGGAAGAATTTAGTATATAAAATGTAATGCTACTACTACCAAGAGTTTTTACTCTTAGTTTTTACTAAAGCAGCCCCAAAACTATGTTCCATACTTGAGGAAAAACAACATTAACAACATTAATTGACAAGGAAAAAATACTAGACAATGTATAGAAAGGAAATAAAAAATATTTAAAATATAAATATAGAAAATATAAATAAATAAAATATAAATAAAGAAAATTTAAAAAAAGAAAATAGAAATATAGAAAATTTAAATACAGAAAATATAAATAAAAAAAATAAAAAAGTCTTCTCCATGATGTACGTTTGTTATTTTCATACACACACATACATCACTCACACACACACTTCAAGATCTCGAGGTATAACCACTACACTTAGATGTTTTGTCCAAACACAAAAAAGCTTTGCAAAAACCAAAAAATAATTAAAAAATTCCGAAAATATATGTATGTATGTCTGATATCGAAAGCTTTCAATAGTTAGAGCATATAAAGACCGTGGCCCAACGAACCTCAAACCAAGAGATTGAAGATAAGTGTATCACTGATTTCCGCGATCTGCATTTTAGGCACGCGTACTAAGCCGAGGCTTTAATCGACCGCTTTAAATGAGGGGCGGGGGGGAACTGAAGCTGCGATAAGAGTGCAGCTGCGTGGGCGGCTCAAAGCTCGACCTAGAAATCTGCCCTCGTCGTTTTTCTTTCGTCTTTTGTCTCTCCCCATCTCACGGCAAAGAACAAGAGCAAAAGTTTGTGGCCGAACGAGAGCACAGTGTATAAGTATGTGTGTAGGTGAGCTGTGATAAGAGTGCAGTACCGTGGGCATCTCAACTTCGTTTCTGCACGCCTACCTCTCCCTCTCCCTCTCTAATAGGAACGAGAGCGAAAGTTTGCGACCGAATCGTCTCGAAATGTATGTATAGATCACATAGAAACAATGAGGCTAAGGCCACTCTCACTCGCTTGCTCTCTCTCTCGCAATGTATTTGGTCTCTCACCAGGTAGCTTTCAGTGACGTCACATACAGATTACACATATTGCAATAATAATTTGCCCGCAGGTGGCCGCTAGAACAATAAAAGCTGGCTGCTATAAAATCAGAAAAAGGTGACCACTATGACACTATCAATTGGTCTCTTGGAACTAGTCGTCAAATGGGACGGCCAGACGGACATGGCTATATCGACTCGGCTATTGATTAAAAGGTATATATTTTGGTATATTTTTAAGAGTCAAACGGTATACATATTTTATCAATAAGTCCGTAGTCCCACTGCAGGGCATGGGGGCACCAGCTGCTGCCATGGACACCGTTGATGAGGATCACTTAATCGATTTTAAGCGCCTGCAAACATAATTTCCATTGCTGCCAGAGCAAAAAAAAGAGCAGCAACAACAGCAATTGCATGGCTATCAGCGGCAATCAAACCGAAGTTAAGACACATGGCCATGGCCAGCTCTTGTACTCCTCGGACTGGTGCTGGTGCTGGTGCTGGTGCTGGTCCTGGTGCTGGTACTTCCTCCCGATCCTGAGGTTATTCATACTCGACTCTTCTCCCGCTGCGGTTGGGGCTGGGGCTGCGGATGGGGCTGGTAAATGCAAAATTAAAACATAAATCGTGCGCGCCATTATGGTTATGGCAAAGCAGCATGCCAGCATGGCTGGGGCAGGGGCAGGAGGCATGATTGAGTGGGGCAAGCACATGGCGGTGGAGAGGGACGGGCTGAAAAATTGCACTCAAAGTGCGCTCAAAATGATCGTTCGATCAAGTGAAAGATGGCAGCAGGAGGGGCAGGGACAGGGACAGAGCAGCCTCCCCACTTGCCACTCGAGGGCAAGAGCGAAGCCATCAAGTGTAGAATTATATGTATGAAGGCAGTCGAGACCTGGTCCTGGACCATCCCCATGGCCCCTCGGCCATGTAACAGCTATGGCGGCTCATTGCGCATTGTTATTATAAATCCAGGCTCCGACCCCGACCCCGAACCCGAACCCACTCTGCCCCACAGCCCTGCCGCATCTGCATCTGTGGCTGTGGCTAGGGCTGTGGCCAAATTGCCAATGATTTAATAATACGCAAACCACCAACTGGAAAATGAAGACTCACTCACACCAGAGCCCCGGTTCGGGCGTGGCCAGCCAGTTGCTGGCCCTTGGCCCTGGAATAAAATATGGAAAATAAAACAGCTTCACAAAAAAAAAGAAATATATAAAAACGACAGAGAAAAATTGCTTAAGCTGCGTAGATCACGTGCTTATTAAATAATTTATTTAAGCACCCAATTCAATTTAATAATAAAAATGTAGCCACGACAACAAGAGTCCCGTCCCCCCCCGCACCAACAACCGCCAGCATAACCAGCACCCAGCCACCATCGCCTCGTCTTGGCCAAGTTACCATCAAAGTGGTTAATTGCTAAGAGATTTTGTTGTTGTTGTGGCCAATATGCAATTTCCTTGTCGTCTGTGTGTGCCTCTTCTGCTGCTCGTTGCAATTAAATGGGTGGCAGCCAGATGGGGGGCGTGGCTGGCTGCATACGCGCCTTTCAGTTAACTCCTGACTGGTTTCCCTCCTGACCGGCGGAGCCAGTTGCACTTGCACTTGCACTTGTCTCTGGATATGTGCTGGCCAGGCTCTTCGGAGCTGGCTCATTAATTTAATGGTTTAATTGTAGGTCTTTGCCCTGCCACTCCTGCCACTCCTGCCACTCCAGTGCCCCGTGTTGGAGTGTCGAAATGAGTTTCAGTATTAAGCCCTGTCTCTGGGATGGATCAGGTTCACTCTGCTCCTCGTCGTCATCCATCCCCATCATCTTTTAGCTGATGTTCATTGGGTTTGGCTGCTCAATTTGCAAATTTATGTCTTCATAAGGAGCTCCATTGTTGGGACTCCTAGAGTGATACTACGCCTGGCAGCTGGCCCACGGATTCGTGACCCACAACCGATTCTGGGCCTACAGATCGTACGTGACTCAGTTGCTGAAAATGCAGCCCATAAAAGAGAGAATTTTTAAGCGTTTGACAGGGGAAATGCTTCAGAAAAGGATTAAGTAAGGCTCAATTAAAACCCGAATTGGATTGGGCCAGGGAAGGGGGGCTTAATTGAGGCAACAATTCCAGAGGAAAACATCCTACCAGAAATGTCTACCAAAATCCCACTCCTTCCATACATCCATAGGAGTACAATCTGAAATCGTACCCCATACAAAAACTTGAAGCCTACTCGGAAATGGAAATACTTTTCCAGCCTCTTCCCACACTTTTTCGACCTTTGAGTGTGAATTGTGTGGGGGGAGGGGGGAGGATCGGATCGGCATCGAATGCCAGAGACAACCCCATAATTCAGTGATATTTAATCTCAAACAAATAATAATAATAATAATTTCCTGCTAAGGCAAACAACACTCGACTGCCCAGAGCGCAAAGAAATCTCAGCTAAAATTGCAAAGGGGAAAACCAATGAACAACTTTTGAGGCAACAAACGCCTCCAACACGCCCACAACAACGAACTGCAGTGCAGCAAAGTACAGCAACAACCAGCAGGCAGTTTTTGGTCAATCAATATCGTAAAATGCAATTTATGATTTGTGGCTTCGATTCGCAAAACAAATAGCAAAGGCTATTCCCAGCGAGGAAAAACAAAAGCCAAGGCACGAGAGGATTGAGCAACAACGGCAACAAACGAGCAACATGCCACATGCAACACCATGGAGACAGAGACTAGCAGCGGCAGCAGCAGCGGCAGCAGCAGCAGCCACCAAAAGTTATGGCACAATTTTCACATCATTTTCCCCCTCTCTGCCGATATCTGAGTTATGGGATGAGATGGAGAGCCAGAGCGCCTCCACAGCGGAGTCCAGGCCGGAGACTGGGTCCGAGTGCGGCACGTAAAATAATTTAACCAGCGTTTAACCTTAGTTTTTCGCCACTCGGTCCGGGCGGTGTCTGGGGGATAGCATTGTTGTTGTTGTTGTGGCTTGCAGCTGTCCGAGCGTTGATTATGATGAAGTTGTGCGCAATTTGTTGGCCGTCTGGTTGCCCATGAGGCACAACGGAAATTGGAGATGCGAGATGGTGGATGGTGGATGGAGGATGGAGGACGAAAGATGCAGGCCCCAAGATGGTAGATCCACCATGGAGAGCCGCACAATCCGAGAAGGGAAAGCCAGAGTGCTTTAGCCATGGCCAGATCGCTTAATTGGCCACCAACTGGAACTGGAACTGGAACCGAACGAAGCATTCATTCTAAACCAAACTAAAGTACGAACACGGATGGGAAGATGAGTCCGAGTCCCTCTTTCTTCACAGTTCGCGTTTCGTTGCGCCCTAGTACACGAGACTAATTAAATTGCGAACGTTTTAAGTTTGGGCCATAAATACAGAGGGGAACGGACCCCCCAAATGCCGTGGCGGGTGGTGGGGGCTGAGCGCTTGCTTCATCCTTCAGATGAACATCTGCGTGTGGCTCCGCCCCAGCAATTTGACGGCAGCAGCCACCACCGCAGCAAAGGAGCTCTCGCTCTCCTGCTCCTTGGAGACTGTGAAGTGGAGACTTGGAGAGAGAGAGAGAGAGAGTCGCCGACTGTCGCTCTAGCCGTCTCTGTCGCGCCGGAAACTGGTTTTCGAAGTTTCGGATTTCGAGCTACCCCAACTTCGAAATGTATCTGACAGATACAGATGCGGCCCCTGGCGCAATTATGACTTAATGCTTGGCATTCGATCAAGAGCGGCAGAATGCGCAATTTCCTGTTAAATGATACGTGCTATGAACGTTTAATTTATGCCACCTTTGGTTTAATATTAGCTCTGTTCTGCCCCGCTGGCTCTCCGCTCTAGTGGCTGCCCCCCCTACCCCCTCCCTCTGGCCCGATAGTACCCCCCTTTTCTTGGTTGGGGGGAGGTACTTTTAATGCGAGTGCCACGCATGCGCAGACCATAAATTATGTGCAACGTTTTCATTTCATTCCATTGCCACATGTGCCGCCCAAATGGGATCATGATTAAAGCGGATGATACCCTCCTCCATCTCGTGGCTTCCCTTGGCTAATTATGCTTAGACTCCAAGGTAACCAGGTCCAAGCCAAACCCCCACCCCCCACCACCGCCTCTGCATCCGTATCTGCCGGCGGAGGAGCTTTCGCGGTACGCTGAACACCCAAATTGCCGTCTCAATCCGACAATCCCTCAGAGCTGTTGTGGGTGCCGCTGCGGGGTGGTGCGGGGTGGTGCGGGGTGTGGCGGGGTGTATCTGTGGGGGGAACGCTTAACGCTTTTTAGTCGCTCGTTGGTCGCTGGCTTCTCTCTGTTTCTCTGGCAATTTAAGCGATAAAACAAATAATACATTGCACCTACTACTTATTTGTTCAGACTTCTTTACCTTCCCCCCTCAGCATTCCCCTCAGCACTCCCCTACCCCTCTTCTCGTTCATCTGTTTGCATTGTTCTTCAGTTGTTTGCTGCTCTTCTGCCTCATTGTTGCCTGTTGTTTCTGTTGTTGATTTGTTTGCCAGTTTTCCGGCTGCGATAATGAAAAGGTGTAAAATGTCAGTTTTGTTTGCTGTGCCCCCATTTTGTAAGTGGTTGTTGTAAGCGGTGTTGCAGGTTGCAACTTGTTTGCAAGTGGCGCCAAGTGCTTGTTAGAGTGCTCTTTGTGTGGGTGTGTGATATGGCAAATTGAGGAATTACCTAAGGAAGAGATTCAGAACGTAATAGACACGAATAGATCGATGGAATCAGCCTTGAGTTGACCATCTAGCCACCTAAACAGAAGGGTTTCTTATATGTATGAGCTATAATTAAATAAATTAAGTATTTCTTACAAATTTTAGCCTGTTTCCCCTTCCAGAAACCCCGATTCTGGGCCCCAGGGCCCAGTTCTGACAACTTCCTCCTGGATGTTCCTCATTCCTTTGGGCTCTACGTGCCGTCATGGGGTAGCTGCAAATTATCCATGCTCCTAGAGACAGCGAGAGACAGAGACCCTACGAGTAAGCTATATAAAATATGCCACGCGGCTTCCGAGTGAGTGACTTATGGGAGGTCTGTAGCCATGGGGGAGCTTGCAGAGGGACTCCAATTGAAAATACGCAAATCGCACCTTTGAGCGATTCCAGCGCGTTTCATTCACACCTTTCAGAGTAGTCTTGCATTTGATCAGCCAGTTTTAGCCTTGGATCTAATGGCTGGACTATTATTAGATGGCCACGATTCACAGTTGAGTGCGAGATCAATGTTTATGCTGCCAGCCAACAGCTGCAGAGCGAGAGCCAGATCAGCAGCCCCAAATCGAACTCCAGGCTCGGTTTGGGTCTCCATTTTGGCTAATTAGCTGCAGCTATGGCCAACGCCACGAAATCTTGGGCCCCCTTTTGCGAGCGAAAGTTGCAAATTTGCGAATTTGATTTATGTTTTTGTGTCGAGCGCGGCAGACCAATAAAAATCGACCAGGAATCGAGCTCATCAATCAACGGGGAAATCTATTTAGAGACAGAGCCTCACCACCCGAGAGGGTGATTAATTTCAATAAGTCCGAACAAGCTGCAGAATGGTTCGGGGTCCAGGCCGGGGCCAGGCCTAGGAGCGACCGGGAAATGGGTCAGAGATGAACGTCAGACGAAGACTACGACGACCACGACGACCACGACGACCGGCACAGTCAGACAGTCTGGTTGGGTCTGACCAGGGTCCAGAGTCTGTTCTTCGGATTTGCTCTGGGGGGGATTACAACGTCTCCTGAATGTCTCTGAGAATTTATTATTTGCCCTGGCATCAACGACAACTGCCAGAAGAAGAGGGTGGTTGGAGGTGGCTCTGCACTGGTCTACTCTGCCCTGCTATGCCCTGCTCTGTTCTGTTCGGTCTGCTCGATCCTGGCATCGCGGAGAGGGACGAGACTCTCGGCAAAACACAACTCATTTGCAAATTCCAACGAAACACTGTTCCGCAGAATTTTCAACGATCATTTAGAATTCAGTTTGGGTGCCCGATGCCCGGTGCCCGGTGCCCGGTGCCCCAGCCTCGCAGTCTCGACTTGAGCGTTGTCTCTGTTGCGGTTGCATGCCCCATCCAAACTGGTGGCTGCCTCTGCCTCTGCCTTTGGCTCTGGCTCTGGCTCTGACTCTGGTTCTGTCTCGGTCTCGGTCGCGGGCTCAGGTTCAGGTTCGTTCATGGTGCATGTTCAGGTTTGAGATGCGACGAGACGAGTCGCGCGGCTTTGAAGATGCGCCGCGAAAGTTGTTCGAGACCACCCAAGTTGACGCAGCGCTAAGGATGTTGCTGGATGCTGCTGGATGCTGGATGCTGCTGCATGCTGCATGCTTTAAACTGCTGCAAAGGGCGCTGTATCCCCGTGTGTGTGTGTGTGTGTGTATCCGCGCGTGAGTGTGGGACTGTGTGCGAGTATCTGTGTGCAATAAATGCGCAAATAAAGTCACAATTAGAGTTGAACTGGTGGGAACGCTGGCCAGCAGCGACAACGACAGCAACAGCAAACAGCAACAGCAACAGAAACGACAACGACAACGACGAGGAGATTCTTTTGGCATACACTTTTGGTTAATATTTTCGACTCTTGAGTGGACCCTGGGTCCAGGCCTCCCCCTGCCCCTTGGCTGGGGTGCCTGCTCCTGTGGCATATTTTGAGATGCGTGAAGAATGCCTCCATCTGCAGACCTGCAGATCTGCAGATCTCCACTTGGTGCTAAAGTAGAAATTCTTGTAGTTTCCATCGATTCGTATTGTTCTTTGGGATCTGGGGAGGTCTCTTCTGTTTCCTTGGACCAGGGGTCATTGATTTGTTACGAATTTATTAGCCAGAAGCCCAAAACTCAAATAGAAGGAGTATCTCTTGATGGGTACTCCTTTTCTGGTGCCTACTTTTGGGCTACCAACCCGACTGGACCGGACCGGACCGGACCGGCTCCCATCTTGTCATTATCTAAACTGTTTCACACGCTCCCATCCATCGATACATCGGTCCATCCATCGCCCATCGTTGGCTGTTCCGCAATTAAGCCAAATGTATCTAGATAATTGCAGCCATGTTCTCTCACTATCGCCACCTTGGCGGAACCGTTGGCGAAGCAATTAACCAGAGCCCCTGCTCATCCCCAGGCCCATCCCAACGTCATTCCGATTGCAATTCGACTGCTCCATTGATCTGGAGCTGGGGGCTGGAACGGACCGTACCGGACCGGATCGGATCGGATCGGATCCCCGTTATCATCTGGCTGGCGATAATTGCCTAAACCAATTTGTAAGATACTCGTATGACAGATGCGCGGGGCATTATATTGGCAAGATCTATGGCTCGTACCGCAATTGCAATTGCAAATGAATAATGCAAGCCAAATGCATTTATTTTCAGTTAATACGATTTGCCGTCAACGATGCCAGTCTTGGCCTGGCCGAAACACCCATTACAAATCACCGTTAATGAAGTTGAACTCCATCGGATCGGAGTCCGCGATATGATCGGGCAAAACATGGAAGCTGCCGGTTGCTGAAGTCGTGGAATGTCCGGTGGATGGGCAGAGATGGAGGAGCTGTTGATTGGACTGCCGCTGCCGCTGCCGCTGCCCCTGCCGCTGCCCCTTCTGATGGTGCAGTTTTTCTTCTTTCGATCCAAGGCTGTGACTCCGTCTGAAGGTTGTCAACGCAATTGACTCGAGTTTATGAGCAATTAGAAGCAGATCGTACTGCCACGCGTTCGACACAAAGGACACACGACCTACGACCTCGCTCTAGGACCTGCCTGCTTCTCTGCTTCGCTGCCACGCGTGGCACGCGCATCAGCCCAAGGACTAACAGTAGGCAACAGTCGCGTTGTTGACCATTGCCTTGAGTAGGATTCCATGGATTTTTATGGGCTTACGAACTGGCCTTGCCTGCCCCGTGGGGGAGCCTTGGGAGCGGGTCTCACCTTGGACCCAGACAAAGAGAGGCTAGAGGGAAATCAATCAGTCACAGTAGTAGCATGTGAGTAGTTGTTCGTCTTCCGGGAAGACTCACTGTAGTGTCCCCTAAAACACTACCGAACACTGAGGATAAAGATGGATAAGGCAATCTTAGGCGAGCGATCTGGAAACGATTTACAAACGGAAAAACAATCACATTTCGATGTTATTTCCTTCGACTTTATACAATATGGATTTTTTATGTTTCGAAAAGCTTCTGCTGTTCGGTTTTGTTCAGTGTACTCCCCCCAATCTCCATTTGTCTGCTGTGCTGTCATTGTTTGTCTCAATTCGTTGGCCTGGGACGACACTAATCCAGCTTATAATTTTTTTGTATTATGCCTTCGAGAGGCACTCTGTGTGTGGGTGTCCGCCTCCGGACCCCGACCTCCTCTCCAGCCCCAGCCACAGTAGCGAAATGCTCTGACACGAGGCTTTTGACAAACGTAATTCATCATCGCCACGAGTGGCGTTGGGGCTTGGATTGGGCCCCAGATGGAGTCCGAGCCTCGGCTTAGTGTCTGGCTGTGATGCCTGATCGTTTAATTGGATGTCGACTACTCGTACTGGTGCCCTTTCCCTTAGCGGGGAGGCGGGAAGGTGGGAAGGCGGGAAGGCGGGAAGGTAGGGGGCAAATGCCACACAACTCAATTGCTTGCTAGCCCTCCCCTGGAAGCCCCCTGGGGAAAATGAAGTTTTCATTCGCGGAATAGCTTTTCTAAAATTGAATTTTCGCCTGGCTCAGGTGTGCATTCCTTCTGGCTTTATCGGGGCATGCGATATACTTTATGACTCAACAATCGAATCGCAGTCGAAGGGAGGGTCGGGCTCGGGCCCGGGCCTGGTCCTCCAAGTAGAACATTTCCAAGGAAATATCAACGGGAGCCGTCGGTTGTCGGTTGTCGGCTGTTGGTTGTTTTGGGGTGTTCGTGTTAATAATTTAGTTGCTTATCGCTTGTGTTGACGTTCAAAATGGTTTTGGCCTGGCCCGTACAGAAGGCAGGAGCACGGGGGAGGCCAGAGCAGTGTGTGTGTGTGTGTGTGTGCTATCCTCTTGTCTGTCAGCGCTCTGATAGCGAAATAGTTGCCGTCTCTGGCCAATTAGCGGGCACTTGGCACTCGGCAGTCGGCAGTCGGCACTCGAGTTAGGCATTAGATAGGCATTGCCGCCTAATTGGCAGGCGTTGAAATGGACTGGGGCTTATCAACCAGCAGTTCGATAACTTCCAGCAGACAATGGCAGGACGGTCAGAAGGGGGCAGAGGGGGCAAGAACGAAACGAAACGGCCCTGGGACGAGACGAGACCACACACGACGCATGCGCAAACGAGATTTAAATGAGTCGCAACTCTCTCACGATTCTGAATTTCAGCGAAATTCAGCCAGTGGCAGGGGCAGTGGCGGTGGCGGTGACGGTGGCGGTGGCAGCATCAGGAGTTGCAGCAGTTGGAGGAGTTGGCTCTGTGGGCGCATGGAATGCCACGCATTTCAGAGATACTTTTGGCACCTCAGCGGCGATTAAATGCACACGCACGAACCCAGAGAGAGAGGGCGGGGGAGAACGATCGATGGCTGAGGTAAGCGGCTTTACAGGCCCCTTTTCTGTCCTGCTCCAGCATCCACTCCCTTTTAATTGCCAAGTACAAGGACCACACAGGCCGATGCGGGAACCGATTAGAAGGCATTTTAAATGTAAATCGACAGCAGCAGCAGCGGCAGCGGCAGCGGGACAACCATTTGTTGTCACAACAGAAACACAACCCATGAAAAATGACCCAAACAGTCAACAGGTTGAGGCACGCCGATAAGATGACCTGACCGCAAAGTGCCCCCAAAATGCAACCGCAGCAGCAGCAGCAGCAGCATCATCGGAATCAAAATCAGGGAGAGCCCCTGGTCCCTTATCCCCTGCCACTGCCACGGTCCCTGCCCCTGCCCCTGCCACTGCCCCCGTCCCCTTGTTCGATGTGACACTAATGTCCTGTCCAGCATTTGTCGGCGGTGTCGGCGGCATCTCGTTTGTCCACTCGCCGCCTTATCGGATCTTGCCACAACAAATGGAAAAGAAGGAAAGAAAACCCCTCCTTCCCCTCATAATTTACGATTAACCAGCGGGGGGAAAAACCCCGGTGGGGGGGAGGGGGCTTAGTGCGGGGAGCACAAAGTGCTTTCGTTTCCTTTCTTCTGATTGTAATAACAATATTTTGCTTTCGGCTTTCGCCGCATGATTAACTGAAAACTCGATCGGTGGCTTGTCGGCCCGGACCCCAAGCCGATCCTATTCGAGATCCTAACCAAAGAGATTCGATCCGAGCCGAATCGAATCGAACCGCATCGATCCCGTGCTGAAGTCGAAATGAAAGCGCGAAATGCGTTAATTTCGCAGCCAATTGACGTGTTTCAATGCTCGTTGGTAGGCCTTCCGGCTGTCCAGCTGCCCGGTCGACTGCCCACGGAGTCCATTCGACTGTCCGCTCTGGCCGCTGATTGAGCAAAGTGCGCCGAGAGTGGACGTGCCAGAGAGCTTGTCTATCGTGTTGCTGGCGTTGCCTGTTGGTTTCTGCTGTTGGTTTTAGCCGCTAATCAGCGTTTGCTGCTTGACTGATTCAATTGACTTGGCCGGGATTGGGGCTGGGGCTGGGACTGGGGCTGGGTCTGGCACTGGCACTGGCACTGGGGAGCCTTCCCATGTGGCCCCCAACCTGCTGTTCACTTTATGCTTGATTTGATAAATGAATAGAGGAGGAAGATAGAGAAAAACCGTGCACGGCCTGCTGCCAGTAAATATTTGCACTGCACTTAGCACTCGGGCCCCTTCCCCCCTGGCTCCCCTGCTCCACCCAGCCAACTGAGACGGCATTTTGAAAGCTTCAATCAAGCCGGAGCTGTGGCAGCCACAGCCACAGCCACAGTCCGAGCCGCCTCAGCGGTTGCAATTATGTGGAATGAGGTGCTAATTTATGGATTTGAAAACTCTTTCCTCCGAGCCGAGCAATTTTTGCGTCTATAATTTACACTATCCGTCTGATTGCTCAGTTAGCTAACGGTTGTTGTCTGCATTATGCATTTAAGTGGAACTAAATGCCTCGAACGGGAGTGGGAGAATTCAGTGGGGTGGAGATCCACAGATCAAGTGGGTTTTTGTAGGTGGTAAATATTTCCGGGTGGTTTGATATGTCTTTTTATCAAACAGATCACTTTGGAAATGTTCTTTAGGAAGCAAAGAATAGCTGTAGTAATATAAGAATTAATAATAGATAGAAGAAGATCTATCCATTGGTTGTAGATACACAAAAGACTTGGTAGCAGTTGAATCAATTTAAATGTGGAACCTTAACCACATTCCATATCAAATCTCTATATTCCACATACTATAGATCTCTTTAACACTCTCCTCGTAAATAAGGTTCGTCAAATGGTATTTTATTTCCTTCGACTCAAGTAAGCTTTTCTTTGTTATATATTTCTGAGGCAAAGACCTTCAAAGATCAAATGATTCGTACCGTTAAAAGATACAATATAATAAGCGAAGATGGACTTCCATCTCTTTTCTGATTCCCCCATTTACGGCTCCAACCCGTCGGATATATCTTGATTTGGTTTCATTTCAGGCAAATATGCATGTTAATTTTGTAATAATTGAATTCGGCGTCCTCCTAATTGTTGCAACGTGACCCGAACACCCAGAACCACGAACCCAGAGCCCTGAACCCAACCGAACAGATCTCCAGCCTCCAATCGTCCAATGGGAGAGACGCATTAATTTTATGGAAGTTTCAGGTCATTGGTAGGAAAACTGAAATTGATTGCCACAATCTACTCGAATAATCTTTCAGTTCTCTCCGTTCTGTCAGTGTTTGTGTGTGTGTCGGTGTAAGTGAGAAACGTTGTAGATACATAACCCCCACCCAAATGTATCTGTATCTCTCGCTCTCGGTTGATGGGTCCATATCTAAGGCATCTCGTAGGCTCTCGTAGGTTGCTTTTGGGCAAGTTTCTTGGATTCCGTTTTGGGCATTTTTGAGGGCGTGTTTGCTGTTGTTGCCTCAATCATTCTCTCCACTAATTATTTATTGGGTCTCGGGGACCGCTCTCAGAGATATAGATACATTTTCGCTGCGGCTCCATTCTCTGGAAATCTGTTTATTTATGGCCGATGTGGCTTTGTTATTAAAATGTTATTGGATTTCTCTCGCTTTCCAGCTGGGCCACGGGGACGGAGCCGGAGACCGACCTGGCCGTTGGATCATTAGAGGAGAGCGGACAGCGGGTAACCCTATATGATCTCCGATTTGGACGGGTCTCCGACTCTGGGGTGTTGTGATAAATGATTTTCCCCGTCATTTTCCTTGTGCCTGACTGCGACCCTCTCTGCCATTTTCTGTTGCCTGTGTTTCCATAAATTGGTTATATTTTTCATTTCGGACGTTTTCAGGTGTCGGAGGGAATGTTCTCCCAACCAAAAATGGCCGCTGGAACTGGGCTCCTTTAAGACGAGTGCGAGGGAAAGCAATTTGCAGCCAAGGACGAGCCACCCAGGAGGCTTCGGAGGCTGCTGCCGCTGGTCGTGTGACTCTGGTGTCCTTGACTGAAATCAATGCTTCATTAGCAGCCCGAAAGCACTGCCATTAGACCAAGGACCGGGGAGTCAAGGCCGCTGTCGGGATCGGAGGGCACCCATTTGCAGTTGCTGCCGTTCGCAGCTTCCGTAGCCTTCGTCCTCGTTTTCGTCTTCGTCCTGCCAACCACACAATCATTTGGCAGCCTGAAAGGGCCGACCTCCTGTCGAGTGCGTTGCCAATTGCCAATGCACTTGCCTCGCTGTGAGTCCTTGGCCAACATCTGTGCCTGCCTGTGTCTGTGTCTAATGGGATATCCTTAGTCTTGAGTCCTGCCTTTCATGCTTTGCGGTTTAATCGAATTTAGAGATTTGCCAGCAGTTATCCCTCGGACTGTTTGCAAACACCGGCCTAAGACTTTGCTTAGGTTTTTATTGGATTAACCGCACACAAAGCAAACACCCAAAAGTGTCTTAAGTCTATCCTGGCTGCTTATGCAATTGGGCTACGGGGATTTTCCTGGAAATCCCAGCACCTATTGCCCAATTAAGGGGGCGTCGAACAACAGACTTAGGACACCAGCAAAGGTCAAGATTGCCATCGAAAAACTTTCACCAGCCGCGGGGGAAAATGCCACACAATTTTCGATTTAAACAAAAGTGAAATTCAGACAGACGCAGCAGACATTAATTGCAGTGAAACCGCGCCAAATTGTTTAAACAATAAAATAAGATATTAAACACTTATGGCCAATTAGCGCCCTCAACGATCGGGGGCACGAAAGAGAGAGCGAGAGAGAGGGAGAGGGCGAGAGGGCGAGAGGAGTCAAATGCCACAACAGCGTAGGCAAATTAACAAATTAGCTGAGAAAACCCATTTGCGGCGAGTGGCAAATTAGACAAATTACAGCTTTGCAGCGGAAATTGGCCAGCTTAAATGATGGGGCCAGAGCGAGAGCCAGTGCCAGGTCCCCCCCACCCCGGTGCCCCTTTTTAGCAGATTGAAAACGAGTTACGTTTGACAAAAGCCAGAGACAGTGCCCCCCCAACCGCAGATGAAGTCATAAAATTCTTACGACTCTCGAGAGTCTGTTTTCGGACTTTTGAAATGCCATCCGGGGGCTGCTAATGGCGTATATGTATATAAATTAATAATAATCAAAATCGGCAATGGGATGCCGCACAGATACACTCGTATAACAATAAATATGAAACTCGTTTCGGCCAATCTGCGCGATCTATTAGTTGGCCAGGCCCAGGCCCAGGCCTAGGCCCCTCCGAAGCGGGCAAATAAAGTAGTCAAATTTATAATCAACAAGTTCATTAACATTTAACCCTAAACGTGGTCCACTCCACAGAAACAACCAAAGGCGACAACCAACAAAAAAAATGTATTTTTAACAAATTAAAAATTGTTTTAAGTCCCGAGGCATTGTGCGTGCTGTGGCAGGGAGGGCGGCAGGGTGGAGAGTGTATCTGGGGGCCAACAGGAGGTGGAAGTGCTGTGATGGCGGACGGGTGATGGGAGGGCATCCCCATCACTGACAAACGATTTACGAACAGAGTTAAATTTTAATTAAAGCCAACGCTCAGAGCTCGAAGATGGAAGGATGAACGGAATGCCACAGCCTTGGAATACCCTATCCAACTAACCTGATGGCTCAAAAGAAAGTTTCCCACTAAGAAAATACTAATAATAATTTAGAAAGGAAACTAAATCGGATTCCTTCTAAATCTAGATAAATGTTCCTCATAAATCATGCTAAATATATCAAATATCCTACGGAAACCGTTCATCTTCCTAAGTGGAGGCACTTGCGAGTGGAGGCACTCGGTAACCCTGCTGCTTCAGATAGTATATCTTTCTCGTCTCATCAAAGTTTCCGATTACACCGGTAGACCGTATATTCCCGTAGTTCCCAGAAGCAGCAGCGCAGTGCAGCTTCCCGGGACTTGTAGGGTATGCAAATGACGGAGAGAGACCCACTCATTTGTCTCGCAAGTGGCTAGGGGGCCAGGGGGCCAGGGGCAATGGAATACCCCATATTATATGCGGACTCGCATGTGTGTCCATTAATAACTCTCGCCCGCCACTCGCCGCCACTCAGCACAAGCGCACATCGCACGGATTTACGCATTTACGCATTTTGCTGTGTAAAATATGAATTTTAAATTACCACAGTCCCAGTCCCAGTTCCAGACCCAGACCCAGGTCCAGACCAGTCCCCCCTCCCCATCCAAGACTCAGTTCCAGTTCGAAGTCTGAGAGAAAGAGGGAAAACTGTGAAGCGGAGATAAACCATTTCGTTTGGGCTAAATGTCCGACGTGAGGGAAGGGAGTTGAAGCGCAGACAGACATGTGTTTTCGGCTTGCCTCCAGCTCCAGCTCCAGCTCCAGCTCCAGTGGTGACCCCGACAATACATTTACTTAATTACGTGTATGTCCAGTGCCCGTTACGGTTCCAGTTCCACTTCCAATACAACTTACATTTCCAGTTTTTGAGAGCGACCTGCTACAGATACAATTGAGTTGTACGATGGGAATGAGATGTAATTGCAATCGCACAGGATACACCACAAAGGAGCAAGGAAGCAGCTTTCGAAGGGAAAACCTATCGAACAGTAGACGATGATGATTTCCCTTTTTTTTTGTCTCTCTGATATGTTTTGGCACTCTATCAAGTTTGTTTCTTCAGTCTTTTGTTTGCCCTGCAGCGCTTAGACGTGGAAAATCATTAGCAGGGGAAAAGAAACAGTAGCCAAAAACGGGTGGATGGATGGGCAAAGCTCATTAGCAGTTACCATTTTATCCAAACAGAGGGACGGACAGACGGACAGACGGACAGACGGACGGACACGATCATTATCATTAAGGGCAAAGCCAGCCCAAAACTCGAAACACAATCAAAAGCAGCAGCCGTACAGAGCAGAAGGCAGTGGCAGTGGCAGTGGCAGAAAACAAGTTGAAAACTTTAATTAACGCATTTTTACGCAACGCAACGCAACTGTCGGCGGGTCTTAGCCCTCCCCCCCCCACCCCTTCTGCGGTTTGCAGTCGCGTCAAATGCTGAACAAACACGACAACGGTAATAATTGAAAATCATGGCAATCAAAGCGGAAAGCAGGGCGCTGCAAGGGCGTGGGGTGGGCTGTCAGTGTGGTTGGGCGCGTTGAGCGGAAAAATCAACAGCTGCCGACGGCATTGGAGAGCAACAGAAACAGCAACAACACCACAGTAGAGAAGAGCAGCCATTGATGTCATGCGTGAGAGAGCAAAGAGAGCATGACTGATGTAGTGAGCGAGCGAGCGAGAGAGAGAGAGAGACAGAGGGTTGTGTGCAAGCGGGACAGCTAGCCACAGCAGTGTTCGAATTTCGAAAGGGGAAATGAACAGCTCCAGATCGGGAGAGCGAGAGCGAGAGAGCCGCGTTCCAGTTCCGTTCCAGTACATTTCCAGTTTTCCCCAGTTTGAATTTCAATGGCTCTCGGCTGGAATGTGTGAGAATGAGACACAAACAAAATATTGTAGTATTCGAATATATTGTTAAATATTTATTTATTTATCTAAAATTTAAATAAAAATGCGCATAATATTGGCATAAATTGTGGCCATTCGAAACAGGTTCGATCGAGCGATTGTCTGCTCCAAATTTGGATGGGATAGCCATTGATTATGTCACCTGGGAATATGGCAAATGGCAACCGGAAACGAGTGGGCTGGCGGGGGAGTGGCTCCACTGATTATTCTATAATTAAATCCTTGCCACTTATCCGAAATACTTGCGCCATAACATGGATAGACCGTAAATCACATGCCCACCACGGATGGCATCGCCATCGCCAGCTCCATCGAATCTCAATCGAATCTCAATCGAGGCGATGCTTTTATTATGCAAAATTAACACCACAAATAATTCCAGTCGCAGCAATCCCCAATATAAGGCAATTCATTAGCGATTTTAGTGTTTGAATTGGCTTTTATGTGATTTATGTGCCATATATCAGGGGATAGATACACGGAATCTGGCAGCACATGTTTCGCATTTCGAAGATTCGGCGGCTGATTAGAGCCCCGCGACGCGACTCCCATTGTGGCGGCCCGATCCCAATGCCAAATGGCGTTCATTTCTAACACCTTTTCGAGTCGGTTTTGAAGGGTAAGCATGATATAATATGTTCATGTATTTCCGATAGTTTTTGTTGGTTCACATTGGATTGGTTTTCGAATTGATTTTCAATAGCAGAAAGCTTCAAAATATCAATTAAAATTCAATTAAATACCAATCAATGGCCACATTGCGTCAGTCGCCTACGATGGAGGCCGAGATGGAACATTAAACCGTTTAATTGTTGCCAATCATGATTGTTGCAAGCATACCCAAATTGATGATATTTTTGGCATGTTTTTGTGAGAAATCGCAAGCGATTTGTGGCCTGGCTGGGCAGGGAGGGGGTGTGACAGGGCTCCTATTTAAATTATAACAATTAGTGGCTGCCACACCACACCACACCGCATTTCCCCTCTCACGATGCCACTCATGGGTGTCGATAAAGTTGTAGGCCGCCGACTCGTCGACGCAGATTGAAACGTCGCGGCCGAAAACAAAATCAACAAAAACTAAATACTTATGAAAGGTCTCTCTCCCTCTCGCGGAGAGTGTGCAACAAGGACAGAGCGAGAGAGAGGGAGAGAGAGATGGAGAGAACAACTGACAAATCAACTAAGAAAACAAACAGTCAGCCATTTTCCTTGGTAAGCCAGCACGAGTGCGAGCAGCACAGCTATACACACGCTCCGAGGCAACGCCCCCGCGGAGAGAGAGCGAGAGAGCAGCGCAGACGCAAACGCTGGCGACACAGTTGTCAACCGCATGACAGCTCCAGCGCGCGCATAATAAAGTCATATCGGGGCCTAACAAGGCCTCAGAAAAGCATCGAAGCGGGTGTGTGTGAGTGCGGTGGAGGGCGGGTGATGAGGGGCCGAGGGGTGGCGAAGGCGGAGTGAGCGAGCCAGCGAAACCGGTTAGCTTCGCGAGCATTTGCTGTCGGTTTGCTCTGGCAGGTGACAACGGGCCCGTGGCCAGCATCGACATCAGCATACGCCATACGCCGCTCCGAGAGAGAGGAAAATCGATCAGCAGTCCAGTCCAGTTCAGAGTCTCTATTCCACCGTGTCTCTTCATCGTCACTGTCACACAGGGGCTGCTGTCTGTCACTCACTCCTGCACCACTCTTCTGCTGCATAGTAGTGCTCGCTCTGTCTCGCGCACGCCCCGGCCCGCCTCGGACTGGCTCTCTCTCGCTCGCTCCGACCTGCGCTCAGCTGACAGTTCAATCGGCTCGTCGTCGCTCGGCCGCTGCTCGTCGCTGCTTCGTCGCCGAGCCCGGCAGCAGTGATTAGTTAATTTTCTCGTTGCGCTCAAACAGAACAGACGTGCGGTGCGCGTAGCAGAGTGTAGAGAGTGTACGAAAACAACAAAGAGTACGAAACGAAAACAGAGCCAAGTGCATCGCGAATTGTGACTAAGGCAGTAGACAGTGCGACTAGAGAGACAGTGCAGTGTCCCGTCCAGCGACAGACAAGTGCGTGGCTCCGTGGTTCCCAACAAATGGCCCTTGAGGATCGCTGCAGTCCACAAACAGCGCCCAGCCCACCAGGTTGTCACCCGCACTACGCCGTAACCAGCATCTCCGCCACCGCCCTCGACATGAGTCTGCAGCACCATCCCCAGCAGAGCCCGCCACCAGCGCCGGTGGCCGCGCTCTACCATCAGCAGCAGCAACAGCTGCAGCACCTGCACCAGCTGCAGCAGCTCCAGCAGCTCCACCAGCAGCAGCTTGCTGCCAGCGCCGGGGTCTTCCCCCATCCGGCAGTGGCCTTCGAGGCAGCGGCAGCCGCCGCCCACGCCGTTGCACTGCAGCAGCGCCTGAGCGCCAGCGGATCGCCTGCTTCCTGCTCGACCCCCGCCTCGTCCACGCCGCTGACCATCAAGGAGGAGGAGGGCGACTCCATCATGGGCGACGGTAGCTTCCACAACCAGACCCACACCACCAACGGCACGGCCACCGAGGACGAGGAGGACGACGACATCGATGTGGATGTGGACGATACTGCCGCAGGACGCCTGCCTCCGCCGGCCCACCAGCAGTCCACGGCCAAGCCCTCGCTGGCCTTCTCCATCTCGAACATCCTCAGCGACCGCTTCGGAGACGCAGCACCCAAGCAGCAGACACTAAAGAAGCCAGGATCCCCAAACGCCTCGCTGGAGTCCCAGGCCAGCATTTTCCGCCCCTTCGAGGCCAGCCGAGCAGCCGCTGCCACGCCCTCCGCCTTCACGCGGGTGGATCTTCTGGAGTTCAGTAGGCAGCAGCAGGCGGCGGCTGCCGCAGCCACCGCCGCCATGATGATCGAGCGGGCTAACTTCCTCAATTGCTTCAACCCGGCCGCCTACCCGCGCATCCACGAGGAGATTGTCCAGAGCCGTCTGCGCCGGAGCGCCGCCAACACGGTGATCCCTCCGGCCTCCAAGATGAGCGAGTCCTGCGCTGAAAAGTCCGCCCTGGGCTCGCTCTGCAAGACCGTCTCCCAAATCGGCCAGCCCACAACGACCACGACCTTGCCCCCGCAGCTGAGCAGCTCCAGCAGCCTGGCCAACAACCTGGCCAGTCCACCGCCCGCCTCGAATGCCTCCACTATCAGCTCCACCTCGACGGCCACCAGCTCCTCATCCTCCAGCTCCTCGGGCTGCTCCTCGGCCCCCAGCTCGCTGAACTCCTCGCCCAGCAGTCGCCTGGGAGGCAGTGCAGCGGCCAACGCCAGCAGTCCCCAGCCCCAGCCGATTCCACCACCCTCTGCCGTGAGCCGCGACTCTGGCATGGAGTCCTCGGACGACACCCGCTCCGAGACGGGCTCCACGACCACCGAAGGCGGCAAGAACGAGATGTGGCCCGCCTGGGTCTACTGCACCCGCTACAGCGATCGTCCCAGCTCAGGTTAGTAGATATATCAATAAAGTGTGAAGAGGGGGAACTGCCTAAAGATGGTTCCGCAGTCCACAAAGGAATACTAGATTCTATGCGACACATAAGAACGGGATCACGTTACGCGCGGAGACCACCCCAAGGAGCGGCAGTCTTTTATCCAGCATTGTTTTGGGTCATAAATTCGAAGGACACTGCAACAATTAGGAGACACGCGGACAATGACAATGACTTCAATTTCAACATCGACTTGGACTTGGACTCTGAATCCGAATCCGAATCCGATTCCGATTCAGGGCCGCACGCAGTGCAGCGCTCCGTTTGAAGAGGCGACACTTTATGTGACAACATGGGGCGCAGGCAGCGTTTGCTTATCGCCGACAAGGAAGCGGAATAGGAGTGGGAGTGGGAGTACACTACCAGAAGATCGTAGCTCGAAGGTCAGGAGTCACGCACACACGCCACAGGGCCGCAGGGAACCTAAAATGTGCTGACGATTGACGGGGACGGGTACGGTGACGGGTACGGGGGCACACACACACAAAAGAGGGAGAGACGCAGGAAAACTCTACTCTCCCTCCGTCTCCGCTTTTCCCGATTTTCCATTTTTTTTTTTTCTTTTGGTTTCTTCTTAGAGTCTGTGTTAATTGACAAGTTAAGTGCTTTTTTATGAGTGGAAATGGCTTTTTAATTTGGTGTGGATGCAATCGATGGCATCCCATAAACGAGGCGTTGATAGCCAGTCAGATTATCGCAGAGTGGAGTGCCTCTGCCGCTCGATGGGAATTAATCAAAGCATCATCCCGCTTCGAGTCAATTTAATTATAATTTACAATGTGTGGAAATCTAATAAGCACTTTGACAGTCACTCTCCCTATCTATCTATCTATCTATCCATCTATCGTGGATGGTTCGCACTGCCAATTAGATTGAGAACCGAGAACACCACTAATTAGACGGCTGAAAATTTGCCTAAAATATGCCTGCCTGCCTGCCTGCCTGCCTGCCTGCCTGTCTGCCTGGCACATTCCCGGACTCGAGGCCGAGACCCGAGCTCGTTAGACCCGCCCGGGAGCCCTCTGACAGCTGACAAATTGAACACTTCCCCGCCATCACGCAAGAAACTGGGAAATAGCGAAAGAAAGAGCTCCGACTAGGGGTCTAGAGGCATATGCTAATTAAATCATTAATATTATTAATCACATGTGAGACATTTATGCAAATGCGGCCAAAAACTAAACTCCGTTTTCTCTTTTACTTAAAGGACCCCGCTACCGCCGCCCCAAACAGCCAAAGGACAAGACCAATGACGAGAAGCGGCCTCGCACGGCCTTCTCCAGCGAGCAATTGGCCCGCCTCAAGGTAAGCATCACACACAAGCACTCACACAGACCCATGTGGAAGCCATAGATCCCTTGTTGTGTCATATTTGCACCAAAATATTTACACATATTTTCCGAGACCCCCGCGGCGATTGCATCCTGGCAAACGCATGTCCTGCCCCGGTCCCCGGTCCCCTGTCCCCGGTCCGTACTTAACCAATTAGACACGCTCATATCTCACCCGGACTTCCATCTACTGGCAGTCTGTCTTCGGGGTGCCTCTTTCAACTCAAACCGCAAATAATTGATTTGCCTTACCTACCTACCAGCCTCCCATAGTAGATCCCATCCGTATCTCTGTGCCTCTGTACTCATCCCAGACTCCTCTCTGATCTTTCTACTTGCAGCGGGAGTTCAACGAGAATCGCTATCTGACCGAACGGCGACGCCAGCAGCTGAGCGGAGAGCTGGGCCTGAACGAGGCCCAGATCAAGATCTGGTTCCAGAACAAGCGGGCCAAGATCAAGAAGTCCAACGGCTCCAAGAACCCCCTGGCCCTCCAGCTGATGGCCCAGGGACTGTACAACCACACGACGGTGCCACTGACCAAAGAGGAGGAGGAGCTCGAGATGCGCATGAACGGCCAGATCCCCTAAAAAGGGGCTGCAATCGGTCGGCCGGCGAACAGAGCGGGGGTGTGTGCAATACAAACGGCAGGGGGGGCGGAGGAGGGTACAAAAGGTTCTCATGTGATATAATTGTAATATATTATCATCTATTATACATTAGCATATAAACCATAAGTATCTCTAGCGAATTCGATATGTAAGTTGTTGGCGTATTTATTTAACCATCCGAAGATAGAAATCGGAAAGCAGCTATCGGATATCCCGTATCCGATCGATCCGAAATTTTATATTCTTCTAACACAAAAGCTTCAACTTTCAAGCGTTTATTCCTACACAAAGATATAGTGGAAAATTACTTTATATATGTACGCTATATACAGTTCTCTATCGCCTATGTAATCTCTGTAAATTAAGTAACTTAACTGTTCCCTAGCTTAAATCCTAGTTTAAACACCACAGCAGTCCCCCGAGGACTGCATTGCTATGACAGAACAGAGTATTTTTAGTCGTTAAGTCTGCAAAGTGTTATGGATCCAATAAACGCACAGAAAAGATACAAAATATTTAACAAAAAATACATGTGCTAAAATCAAGAAAGAAAAACCACAAAAAAAAAACTAAATAAAAAAAAGATTTAAAAAATGTTAAAACAGAAAAGAAAACGATTTATTTTATAGGGGGAGGGAGTTTCATCCCAGACCTATTTCCCCCATTCCCAAAGTGTCAGATCAAAGGCCGGCGGAATTTTGAATCATGTAAATCCTGTCACCAGACCAGAGGGGGGGTGATGGGGGGGAGGCGCGCGACTAAGTAATGCCGCTAATTGCACAATCAGTATCAAAATCGGGGTCTCGTCTGTCTTGAGTGACGGCAACAGCATTGGCCACTGCCATTCCGTTTAATTAAAGACAAAATTTTCATATAAACAAATATCTGCGAGAAGACAACAGAGAACCCAGGCCCCGCCGACGCGACGCGACGCGACGGACCATCAAAAAGAGAGGAAAAGCCGCAGGGAGTCGACATCAAATGATTTATTAGACCGCTGTTCTCGCAGTGAGCGGCGTTAATTTGCTGAAAATAAATGCAGAAAACGCGAAAATGTGCATAGATCTCGGGGATCCCTCGGATCTCGGGGCTCTCGGGGATCTCTGGGTAGATGGGCAGCTGACATTTACTGGCAGGCGTTGATGTATATGCCCGTCGATCCGATCATCGCTGCCTGCCTGCCTACATATGAATCGATGCCAAACCAAACGCTAATTGCAGCAACTTGAGGATCGACCAGAGGAGGGCAAGAGAGGAGCTTGCATGTCTCTCAAGGCGGATTTAAATCAGCCGTATTACAGAGGCGCAAATCCATTTGTGCACGTAATGAACCAATTAGACAATTTACCCATTAGCAATACACACCCCACACACACACACACACACACACACACACACACACACAGGCGCTGCCCCAATCTGTCAGACTTTTTATAGATATTCGTGTGTGCGGCAATCGTTTAGCTGCGAATCGAATCACATAAAAGCGGGGATCCATTCAGATTTGGCTTTTACTTTGAATACCCTTTCCTTGGGGGAGTTATCAAATTTCAAAGTACTCATTCAATGAATTTTAATAGCCATCCCCTCTAATGAATCATTTAGCCTAAGTATATTGATTCATCGGCTTGATTGTGGGGTAACCGCCGCTCACGACTCTATCTTTCATGGGACGTAGCGTGTTTAAGTGAGTAATCGCATAGGTAATTGAGTGTATTTTAGTTGGGCCATCAAAGCAATGACCAATTATCTGTATAACTCCAATCGATTACGTATTGTATATAGATATCATAGTACAGCGATGGGGTCAACAAATCGCTGGGCAAGGTAGAACTTTCTCTTCTGTCGGATGGGAGTTTGGGCTGAAGGGTATTCGGCCGCCTCTCTCATTAGTTTTTGCTCGTTTCGATATCAAAGCAAACACTTTCAACACTTCTAATTAGCAGAAATTGCCAAGTGACACACTAAATTTCACTTTCAGACAGCCAAAAGGAATGGAATGGCATTCCAATTGCGCATACAATGTAGGGAGCATTTGGCTCTGGAGTCGCGACTGAAGATGCAGATGGATATATGGAGATGCAGATGGAAGTGGATGGTATGGCAAGGGGATGCGATCCATCGAGCGAGCTATTAAAAAGCCACAAAAAAACACATATGCTCCATAAGTCAGAGGCCTCCCCAAGCCGCATGCCCCTGCCCGGCCGTTCCGGGCTGTGTGTGGGCGCATCCCCTGCCGCAGCATCCATGCAGTACGTGATTTATGCGCCTTTGACGTTGACTACAAATACAAAATACAGAATACAGAATCTGAATCTGAAGGCGCTGTCTGAGATGGGGAGTGGAGTCCCCCACCCCCCCTTGGATATCGCGGGCATCCTCGGACACGTGTCATACACATCGCTAATTGCATTTTTGGGGTGGTGTGTGGTGCATTTTGCAGTTTTGTAGTATTAATTGCCGCCGCGAGTCTAGTAAATGTCGAATCTGGATGTGTGTTTGGTGGCGGCATTCGCTAGATTTATTCCCCGGCAATTGGAGCTGCCACTTGTTTCCGCTTCGTTTTATCAATTGATTTACGATCCCCGATGCGAATGCGAATGCGACTGCGAAAACTGAAATGGAAACTGAAGTCAGTGCCCCAGCCCCCTACCCCCTACCCCCTAGCCCCATCAAATGGAATATAAAATACTTAAACATTACGATTACGAGCCTCTGATGTACGCCATTTGCAGCGGCAGTCCGCAGTCGCAGTCGCAGTCCGCAGTCCCAGTTACAGAGAGTTGTCAGTGGTGCTCTGTGGCTGTTGGCATTTCATAATCGCTGCTGCCAGTTCCATGGAAAGTGCACTCAATTATGGCCAACAGACAGGCGCTCCAAGTGCTGCTCTCTCGCTCTACCGCTCTCCCGCTCTGGCTCCCGCTCTGGCGCTACCAATGGCATGAGGAGTATCTCGCAAGAGTATCTCATCTCACATTATGGGCTGCCTGCCATCTCAGCCCGAGTCTCAGGCACAGCCTAAACAAACATTCAAATGCCCAGCACACTTGGCTTGGATTTTCAGCAGAAGTCAACGCCAACATGGCCAGAAAGAGGAGGTGGAGACCCATACCAGAGTCCCAGAGTCCCAGAGCCAAGCTAGGCCTCGGCATCATCATCATCATCAGCATCAGCATCCGCGAAGCCGTCAACTCGAGACGTCAATGCTATGTTGACTCAACGCATTTGATCGGCCTGCGTATGCCCCATCCGATTCGATCCCATCCCATCCGATAGAGACCCCTTTCCCAGCGCACATCCCTGGCGCTTAGATCTGGCCAAATATTTGCGACTCCCATTGTGACCAAGTCCGCGAGTGTGTGTTCAATTTGTTGCCTGCTAATTGCCACGCTGCTTGCGCCTTTGTTTGGCCGGCGATTTGCACCTTTTTAGCTGTTAGTTGGCCGTCCGCTAACTGCTCTCAATGCTCCGCTAATTGAGTTGGTCAACACGGGCTTCTCTCTCCCTCTACCTCTCCATCTCCCTCTCCCGCTGGCCATCAATGGCTCATAAACCTGGCAGTTGAATAACCAGATATCGAACCCCCAGCTAATGGGCAATGTCGCACGTCTATGACAAGTATCTGAGGCTCCGACTCCGACTCCGACTGCGGCTCTGGCTCTGGCCCTGGCTCTAGGGTCCTCCCAAGCTGCGGCGCCTTTTCGGGTGGGGTCCGGTCTCCGGATGCAATTGCCGCCATTAAAACTTTAATTTGTTAACAGGCAAATGAATTGAAATTTCGTTTATGACCAATATCCAAAAGATCATAAATATATTATTGTTATTATGGAAATTATGCCATGAATGGGAGAGCCGGTGAGAGCTAGGACTCCTCGCAGCGGTAGGTCTTCCTCCGCCTCCGCCCCCGCCCCCACCTCTGCCTCAGTCTCTGCCGCATTGATGACATTATTAACATTATTTTGTGCTTATTAATACCTATGTGCCCGGCCATAAAACGAACATTATTTTTATGTAAATGTCATTGAGGTGTCTCTGCAGCCGGCTGAGAGTCGATAGGAAAAACAATTATTAATTTGAACCGCGGGTCAAGACACCGCAAGGCTGTTAAGCAACCAAAGCCCAAAGACACCGACGACACCGACGACGACGACGAGTCGCGGATGGGGAGTCGGGGACCCGACCCCGCCTCGAATGCGGATTCCGTCTAATTGAAATGCAACAACAACCACAAGCGTGTAGCTGGAGCGAAAGAGCGGCCAGAAATGCATTAGCCAAAAGATACAAACGGCGGCCACCCCGGAGGTACGCGGAGTACGCGTACGCGTACGAGAGTCAATGCCAAAGACAAATGATCCCAAACAATGGGCCGGCGAAAAATGTCAGATAATGACAATATTTTGGCATTTGAATATGACAAACAATACAAGCCAAAGGCTCCTTGTGGAGAGTGCAGCAGCAGGAAACTTGTCATTTATCATGCGATGAAATGCCAGACCCAAGCAAATTGATCGCCAGCATTTCCCCATTACGGGATCCCCAAACGATCGAGCTCTCCCTCCGGCCCGGTGCCCGGCCCCCAATTCCCGATGCCCGATGCCCCAATCATATATCAAAATCTCACGTACTCGCACAGATGCGCGCTATGTTGGTGGGTGGCCCGTGGCCGCCAAAGGATTCTCTGCTCGTTTAATTAATCAAGCCGTGCAAACAGTGTCCTGTGTCCACATGAAAAAACAAAAAATACGCCCACAAATTACGTACAAAAATGTTTGCACAATGAAACATATTTGTTTCGTATTCGATTTGAGACTAAAGGAATGAAAGGGTACATTCTGGGGGTATACCCAACGAAGCTGAAGATATGGCAAATAAATTAAATTTATTTTCCTAAAAAAAGAATATTTCCAAGCCGAAAATTATCTGAAATAAGTAGCACAGCGTTTAGAAAAATTGGGGATAGTATTTGTTCATCTAAAAGGAATCTCCAGTGGATGGATGGCAGTATTTTATGTCCGAAATACAATCAGTCTGTTCAGACAAATCCTTCAAAATACTCTAAGAACAGTTCATTTCGACTGGTTCTAAGACAAAACCACACAGAAAATGTCCTTTAGTTCCCTGGAATTGCCATTCAACCCCCATATTATTCGGATAAATCCTTTAAGTGTATCTCATCGTCTCCAGAGCTGACACCTCCGCCAAGTGCTGCATTTTTTGCAGCCAGAACTGGTTGGAAAGCTCTCCCCGAATGCCAAAACAAATTGTTTTCCATATGCAAAGTGGGGAAAACGAGACACACACACACACAAGGGTTAATTGGTGGCACAGCCAGCGCTTCGTAAACAAATTCAACGCTGATTCTGCGAGGAGATGAGAACGCAAACGAGAACGAGGAGCTACCCCAACACTTGGAATTGGATTCGCTTACCTCACAACCTGCCACACCCCAGCTACGCCGCCCTCGCCCCTCCTGTGGCAGTGTAAAAATAAACATTGTTCGCGCAAGTTGTAAAATTTTCAAATTAAAAACGTGATCTCAGCGCGAATTGGAAAGTAAATTATTTGATTCTGCACTTTTCACAGCCAACGGCAACGGCAACCCCAGCGCCAGCGCCGGAACTGGAGCTGGGAGCGGGGAGCGGGGAGCCCCACCCCAAAACCTCCCAAACCGCCCAAAGCTGGTGCTGAAGCGAAAGTGCTGAAAGCTCAATAAAGCAAACAACACGAAAAAAAGGAAGAGAGCCGGCGCGAAAACGGGAGGGGAAAAAAGGAAAACAGGGCCAAATGCAGCCTGAACATTGGCGCAATAAAACCAGGGGGAGCCGGGAGGTGGGCTGGGGGCGGCCAGGGGGTGCGAACGCAGCAGAAAAAGGATGTATCCTGCCCGAATGTGTTGAAAATCGCGCGCCGCCGTTGGTTATCTCTCCATTCAGGAGCCAGAGCCCAAGAGTCCGAGAGACCAACAGCCAGGACGTAGGACGGAGGACCCGGTGAAACGGTTTTTATCTGTGTTCGTGCAGCGCTTCTGAGCACGAACCGAGGCAATAACTCAGACATGCCCCCAGGAGTGGGCCGGGGGGTGGGGCAGTGTGTGGCGCGGAAGCGGAAATGCGCCACAAGCAGTCCCGCTGGGTTCCACGGAGTTCTTGTGCTCAGCTTTTTGCCCCACTGTGCCATGGACGACGCCTTAATTGAGGTACAAATTGAGCTTTTGTTGCCACTGAGCTTCTTTTGCCATTTTTTGTTGTTGTTGTTTTTCTGCTCGAAAGAAGAACAATGGCCCTTTCCCCCGAAAAGGGGGTGGCGCTGGGTGGATTCGCACTGGGGCGAGATTTAACGCGGGTTTCATGCGATAAAGCCCCCCTTTTATATACATATACATATACTCTTCTCCTCTTTTGATGGCAATAAATTCGAGTGCTGCTGCTGCTGCTGGGCTGCTGGTGCGAGTGAAGCGTTTTAGTGTATGCCGGGTAATTGCAGTTTTATAGCAACTAGTTTTCGAAACGGATGCGACTTTGATGTGATTTTTATGGCACTCAGCCCCGGAGAACGCGAAGATTCCAAATCCCAGAGCCAGAGCCAGAGACAGAGACAGGCCGAAATGTAATTAGTGCGATAAAAGGGAGAAATGGGCGGAGAGAAAGCAGAGAGCAATTGAGCTGATCTACAGCGAAGGAGTGAGGGAATGCGATAAAAAATACACCCATTAGATACTTGAGCTCGAATTTCTAATTAAATCACACTCATTATTCGAATAGAACTCACGAATAATCGTACATACAAGGAACACAGAGAAATATATGCCAGATACATTGGTATTTGTCAGAGAAAGACGGCTAAGATATAATTATTTATAAAAGAAGATTAAATAAAAGTATCTACTCAAAAGTTCCCTGGGAAGTATATTACATAATTTTAAACACATTTTGTTACTGACCGCAATGAAATGACACTTAATGTACGTATCTATAAGATACATAAGCATGCGAGCAGCTAAAAAAATAATGAAAATGTGAAGACACGAATGTATTCCACAGATACTCGTGTATCTTTGTGATGAATGCTCCCTCAAAAGGCTATCTTTTGTTACCTCCGTGGCAGCATTGCTATATACATAGTTTCTGATATTCCGTCCCTAAAGCTTCATTAAAATATATCTCAAATGCATTTATCAATTAAATCCAATTTGTGCATCTCAAAGATACTTGAAGATGCAGCCTCCGACTCTGACTCTGTCTTCGTCTCAGTTTCAGTCTGCGACTTGCGGCCTAATCAAAATACATAAATTATTACACCCTTTCCAAGGCGCTAACTCAGGGAACGAGTCTCTCTCTCTCTGTGTCTCCTCCTCTCTGGCATTCTCTTAAGCTCTGTGTGTTGTGTATCTTTGGGGCTCGCTCTCTTCCGTTTCGCTGGATGTGCCATTCGAGAAGATTGCAGTCTGCGGATTGCCTGACCAAGATCATTACAAGTACAATGCTAAACGCTGTTTTACTTTGCTGCAATTTGGCGCCGCAGCACCACCAGACACAAGACCAGACCCGTCGAGGAGCCTGATGTGGATGTGGCTGTGGATGTGGCTGTGGCTGTGGATGATGATGATGAACACGATGATGATGATCAGCGAGGAGTCAACGCAGCAAACGAGCCGCAAAACTACTGTCGATGTTGCCGCCTTCCGTTGCCCCCAGCCACAGCTTCATCCTCAGCGCCCAGCCTCCGCAGCCTCGGCAGCAGCCTGCGCTGCCTGTGGCGCAGCTTCAGACTTCGTGTGTGGTCCACTGTGTCCTCCCTTTGGCCGGCGCACTGGCGCTCTTAGCCGCTCTCTTAGGCCGCAGCCGAGCCCCACAGTAGCCGACTCACGTAGCCGTGGCCCCGATGCGCCTCGATCGCCAAAGTGTCAATAATTTTAAGTGCATTGCATTTTTGCGGGATCCGCTCTTCGGATGGAGACGCTCGCTCTTCGAAGTGGAGGCTGGAGCTGGAGCTGGAGGCTGGAGCTGCTGCTGCTGACGCTGATGCTGCAGTGGCCTCTGCCTCGAATCGCATACATATTAATCACTCCTAATGGACTGCAATTGAATTTCAAGTAATCATCGAGTGCCTCGAGTCGGGGCCAGAGCTTAATAGCCGCCGCCTTGCCGTCCACTCGCTCGCTCGCTCGCTCGCCAATGGGTATACAGATACTCCTCAGATACTCAGATACTCAGATACTCGTACCGTCAGAGCCCGAGTCGGTGGCGACTTGGGTGGTCCAGATGCCGTGTCCGAGACGACTTGAGGTTCGGGTATGTAGAGAATCGTTGTTGTGGCTGTGTTGCTGCCGCATTTTGCAGCAACAGGGCCAAAGGTTTTTGCAAGCCCAAATCGCGGAAAAGCATTTTACACGCTCCACGCTGTTTCTGTTGCTGTTTGCTTTTACTGTTGCCTCTTCTCTTCTGCAGATGATGATGATGATCCTCACATCATCAGGCGACCATCCTCATCCCCATCCTCTTTGCCTGGTATTTTATTCGGAAAATCCGATTTTGATAGCCCCAACCGAAAACATTAATGACTGCAATTTTTCATAATGGGTAATTAAATGCCGGTCTGAAAATTGATTTTCGTTCCTCGCCGATCTTCCATGGAAATTCCAAATGTATCGCTGATCGCTCTCTCCCGATACCTCGATACGGTAGCCGCGATTGGGTGCATCGCTGATGAGCATCATTAGTTAAGCGTCGAATTCCAGCTAAATCGAGAGAGTCCCAGTCGGAGTCGGACTTGGAGTCGGACTTGGAGTCACCTGCAGCCGATCTTCTCTGGGGACAAACCTCAATCGATCGTCTCGGGAGTCGGACAACATGTACTGCTGCTGCTGCTCGCTGACTGTTTTTGAGAAATTGAAAAATTTGAATCGACAGCCACGGCAGCCATATAATTTCTCCCGATCCATGTATTCGCATCGATCATTGACCACACTCAGAGTGTAGTCAGAGCCCACAAAAAATGAACAACAGGCCCGAACACAATTTCGGTAAAAACTCCAGAGACATCTTGACATGGTTTCTGTTTCAGTTGCAGTTGCTGTTGCGGTTCGGTTCGGTTTCGGTTCCCCCTGGTGGCCTGCTGCCGGCCTCCTGGCTGCTCCCCTGGCTCTGGGACCGGGCTAATTGACAAGATCGTTTCTAATTAGACCACCGGGCGGGCTTTTCCGTGGCCCTCTACTGCTCTGGCACTCTGGCGCTGCACTTTGCATCTGGGCAAAGTGTCGCGTGGAGCAGAGTCGCTTTGTTGGGTAATTTACACGGGCAGGTGTCACACCAGGCCTGGCCCCGGCGGGGAAAGGAGACGCCACGGAAGAAATGGAGACGCCGCGTCGTCGAGTGTGGCCCGACTCGGGGTCTGCGTGTCCGCGTGCTGTTGGCGATAAATTATGGCTTAATTAAACCAAACAAAACCAAAAAAAGACCCAACAAAGAAATATGCATACACGGAGTGTAGTTCTCTGGCACTCGGCCATGCATAATTAAAATTCAAGTTGGTCTTTGGGTAATTATGGCCGCACATTTTTCACTCATTGGACATATTCATCAGCGGCTTATCCGGATGAGGATCGGGCCCGGGATCGGGATCGCAGTGAGCCAAGCCCTGCACTTAGCCCCACGATGGGACAGCATCGTAGCATATCATCGGACAGCATTCTGTCACCGAAGTCAATCAATGAGGCAATGATTCAATGAGTCAATGCAAGTGGACAACCGACCCAACCATTCATCAAGCGCCGTTCGGTGATTAATCTCCACTGGAGGCGAGGAAAAGTGTTGAGAAGGTCCCGGGATGGATGGACGGATGGATGGATGGATGTCTAGTTGAAATTGATCTGCGGACACTGATCTTTCTGAGTCATGCAATTATTGTATGTCTCTGTCTTATCGCTGCTGAGAGGGGTAGAAAATAGCTGACAATAATCTGGGCTTCAACTGCTCTCTGATGAGAGTTTTGTACAGTGACAAATGTGCGACAACAAATCACTTTCAGTGATAGGGATCACTCGATGCAAGATCAATTAGCATGAGGGATGTTTTGAATGTAGGAAAAGAGTAATTCCATTAAAGATCTAGAGAGGATTTACCAAGATTGAGCCACGGATTGGCTACCATCTGATCAGTGGATCACCCACTTGGAGCGAGTCCTTTTCCACACCACTTGATCGCACATTCGATGTGCATGCAAAATGGTAATCCCCACACAAGATCAAGGTGGTCGGTCCCCCCAACGATCTGTCATCTGCATACGAAACGAGGGGAGAGGGCAGGAGAAACCCTTGAGTCTGGCGGCAACAGGTTCGCTCTAGATTTCGGGGCAACTTGCCGTGTGGTCCACACACAATTGAGCCATCAGCAGTCAGTGACCAAAACACTGACGAAAACCGAAAAAATGGGAAACCGAAACCAATATCAACACCACCAAGCTGCCTTTTGTGCCAACTGCCAACTTTTATTAACCGAAGAAGAACCAGCGAAGAGAGCGAAGATACAAAGGGAGTAGAGTGGAGTGGCCCACGCTATGGCACTCAAGTGCCAAATCATGACATGGCATAAGGCAGTTACAGATACAGATTCGGATCGAGATTCAGATACATATACAGATTCAAGCCATCCCAGATTGATCCTGCCAGTGCCAGTGCCAGTGCAAGACCCTCCTCGATGAAGCGCCTCCAAAGTACCAGGAATCAAGCACTCAACGGCTTAAGTGTGCGCCATACAAATATCGGGTCCCTTCAGCCAGCAGCCTCTGCCTCTCCAGCCATGAGGCATAAAAAAAGGTCGCACGATCATCAGGGCTGAGGTGGATCCAGAGGATCCGTCGGAGCCAGCTGCAGCCTCTTAATTTGACACAAAACAAGATCAAATGTCACTCATCATAACTGCAAGGCGATCGGGAGAGGAGCACGTATGCATATGAGCATAATACTAATGAGCAACATCGATCTCCCCCGGCCACTGTCTCGGTTTTGGGGTACGGTTTCGGTCTCGGTTTCGGCCTCGGCCTCGGCCTCGTCCTCTCCTGCCTCTCTGATCATCGTCTTTTAATATGCAGGCGCGCATGCTCCGTCTCCGACTCCGACTCCTACTCCGACTCTGACCGACTTAAGATTGCCAAGTGGCAACCACAAGAGCGACAACAGCATTGTTGTAGCAACTTGTGCAACTGTCACAGGCCGGTGGGTCTTTGTGCTGCAGGAGCCCAACGAACTCTGGGGTCCCTGAACCGCTTCCCGTTTGGCCTGGGCCTGTTCTTGGTTATTGGTTCTGGGTCTGGGTCTGGGTCTGGTCTAATGCGCACGCCCCATGCATAATGAACGGAGGGCTTCCCACTCTACCCATCGGAAAGGTAAACCTTCATAATTTTCGGTGACATTTCCTCCTTGTGGCCACTTTCAACAACTGCAACGTGGATTTATGACTTTTAATTTGTATGTCCGACTCGACACTCGATTAATTGGACCTCCCCGGAGCCCATGGCTACTGTGCATATCATTTAGGTTAGGTCTTTGTAGGTCTTTGAGTTAGGGTTCATCGGGTATGGGGATGTTTCTGAGCGGCTCATTTAGGATGTCATTTGATGGTTGGAAATGGAATTCGGAAGAGACTTTCACTTCGGTTGATTACCAGTAATGGTGCTACCCTTTCACAGAGTATTCTAATGTACCAAAGATGTTGTAAAACAAACTGAAAGAATCCTATTCGACTCAATTCTTAGTTCCTATTCTATGAAAACTCAAAGTGATGTTTAGATAACTTGCCGAATTATAATCCCATAAGCGTTTCATTTCATTTGAAATCTCATTGAATAGTTTTGAAAAACAGACTGCACAAGAGAGACTTTCTCTGATCGATTTGAATCTCCTGTCACACCTGCCCGTCACCCCTTTCCCAGTCCCTTGGTAGGTACTCGTATTAGCCATAATTGTATGCAGTGGACGTGTTGTCTGGACTGCATGGGGAGTGTACCATTAAATGGTTGATAGGTATGGGACTATTGCTTCTAGGAATGTGCGACCTTGCCACTGTTTGTGGCTCGTTGTTTGCAATTTGTTGATTCCCCCGGGTTGCGGTTCCTTCGCTGTGTTGTTCATATTTTATGCAAGTAATGTTTTGATTTGTTTCGTTGACTCTTTTCAGGTGGAGGCACAGGCACACACCCACGCAAGTCCCAGTCCCATTCCCAGACGCGATCAATTTCTGTTTTGACAGTTCTGGCTGTCAGGGGAGTTGAAGTGTGTCTAATTGATGTTCCACTGCCACTCTGCCTATCTGCCTATCTGCCACACTGCCACTGGTGGCGGTGGATGTGGAGGGCAGGTCACAGATGTTTAACCATGTAAACAGTTGCAGGAGTTTAATTTTAATCGAAAACCCAATATCAAAGGAGATAAAGGACGGGCAGGAGGGACTCGGGCCGGCACTCGAGGAGTGACATCTGCTGGTTGTCCTGGTGACAGTTTTATAACACTTTAAACATTATTCGGGCTTTGGGTTACGTGTTTATTGCCCTGCCCAATCCTCATCCCCCGTCGCACGGACGTGCGTGTCCAATCGCGTTAAGCGTCCGGCGACAGAGAAAAGGGTTGCCCGGACGGAGTGTCCTGCGATTTGGGTTGGGTCTCTCTGGAACTCTGGAACTCTAGAGCTCTGCTCACTGATACAATTAAGAGTGCGCTGCAAATGTGCCGTGAAAATGCAATCCCAGGGTTGGGCCACATCGTTAGATTTTACGATGCGGCTTTGGAACATCCCGTCTCCAAGCTCCCCCAAACCCCCACTCCCGCATTCCCATCGCCAGCTCCGATTGCCTTTTCCTAATTGAATTGAAGCGGAAGAAGCCAAAGAGACAGAAACTAACCTCCAGTGAGTCATAATCTGTGGAAGGTATACTCCTACTCCTCCTATACGTATCCCCAGGCTGCTCCACACTTTTGGCAGGTTCATAAACAGCTCCCGATTCCCGGCTTACCTTACCGACCCATGGCCCATGGAAATGGCTTGTTTTGCATGTTATCAAGATACTTCCGCCCCGAATGGCACCGACTGACTACCCCTCCCGGCTGGCTAAGCATGGAATGGAAATGGAAATGTAATGAAATTTCCACATTTTCATATGTCAACGGCAGCTATGAAGTATTTTCATTGCATAATTAACCCAGCCCACCCAGCAGTCTGTCTCCTTCTTGCTCTAAGCCCCCATTTCCAGCAGGTGGGAAAGGTACTTCCTTATGGTTTGGTTTTCGTTTCATTAAGGGGCGGTCTTTGGGGTGGTGTAAACGTGTTGCTACTGCCTGTAGAAGCTCGAACTATTAGGAAAACTTGGCCAAAACTCAGTCGACTTGAATTCTCAGACCAATCCGGTTGACATACCCTTTCATTTTACTCATGTTTCATTCCCTCCCACTTTAATCTGTCTGGACCACTTCTTAGTCCTCCCTAAAGTTCTCCATCTTATGGTGGCTATAAAGATTCGTCTCTTGTTTCACACTAGATCAATCCCCTCATCGCCAGCCGAGTACAGCTCAATAATCCACACAGCGATGATCCTCATTTGCTCTATCAAGGATTGCGCTGAAAATATCGCTGATTTAGACTGCATCTCCCACACAGCCATTAATATACCCTGACAGAAGGTATTCTTCTGTGACGATCCCAGTAGCCTTCCGGGCAATCCTGCTTTCGAAAGGGCTGCAATATTGTTGACGTTTATTCTCATCGGACTACTCTATCAAATGGGGCTCTGCAAGCGTATCCAATGCCTCGGTCTCGAAAAGGTGCTCTGGAGCTCTCCTTCTTTTCCTTCTGGCTGTTTGGTGATTTCGTCTGCGCGCAGGCGTAATGAGGCAGAGGCAACATCAACGCAGCAATGTCAAATACGCAGATCTTGGCAGCAGATTGGTGCTACGTGGGTGGTCTCTCTCCGAGACTCTGGATCTCTCTCGTCAGACAGGCCACACCCACATATGCATGGGCCCCATCAATGGGATCAATGAAACCGAGTGGCGAAGAGGAGCCAGAGATCGGAGTAGATGCAGGAGCAGCAGCTGAAAGATTTTCATGCACCAGCCCCGAAAAACTCATTAAGCCGCTGGGAATTAGACGCGCGGCCAGTGGGGGAATGCTCGTAAATCTTGTGCTAGTTTTTGGCCAAAGGGGTGCCGCCGCCGCCGCCGCCGCCGCCGCCGCCGCCGCCGCCGCCGCCGCCCCACAGACACTTACACTCGCACTTAGCCTGCCTCCTACCCCAAATGGAATGGGGATGGGGCCGGGTGTGCGGCGGAGACTGAGCGCATTTCGTTGTAAGTTTGTGTTTCATTAATAATCCGAGACCGAAACGGAAAGCTGGCTGGCTGGACGGTTGGATAGCTGGCTGGTTGGATGGCTGACTGGCTGACTGGTTGGCTGGTTGGCGGACTCTCTTCATAAATCTTGTGTCGCATAATTACAGTTAAAATTTATAAGCTTATCTCCTTAGCCGCAAATTTATTAGCGAACGAGCAGGCAGAGTCCAGCAACCAGCCACGTCCAACGCTGAACGTTCGTCAAGTCGAATAATGTCGTTTGCCTGCCGTCTACACTGTACAAAAACTCACGTACAAACTGAGAGCTGAAGTAAGAGAGATTCCTCAAGATTTTCTGTATTTTTAACCACCGTTTGGTATATGTTTTAGAAGAAATATACATAGATAGATGAATTGACTGAAATCTAGTTTAGATATGTGATTGGTAATCATAAAGGACAAAGAAGACTTTGCTCAGGAACGTTCTTTCCAACTTCAGAGGATTTCTCTCAGTGTACTGCCTGTCGTGGGTTAGAGGTGCCAGTTCCAGTTCCCGTTCCCTTCTGGTGTTCTTGTTCCCGTTCCCGATCCATACCCGTACCCGGTTCGGCTCCGTTCGGTTCGCTCATTAAACGGTCTCCAAGTATCGGCTAAAAAATGTGTATTTAAAACGGCGTGAAAAACAATTTGTTGCCAATTTTATGACGCCTCGCCACTCAGCTGACCTTCTACCCCCTCTCACTCCACACTCCTCTGTCCGCTCCGCTCCGCTCCGCTCAGCTCGTGCTCCTGCTCCTCGGTCTGCTGATGCTGGAGCTGGTGCTGGTGCAAAACAAATTCATTTGAAGTCTGTGGTCTTTGGGTACTAAGTGTCAACCCCATAGATTTATGCGTATTGTCTTTTTTTCGGGTTACTTGCTCTCTCTCTCGCATTCCGGGAACCCTGACTGGGGGCCTGGAGGCCGACGCTGGCTCGGACTCAGACGCGAACTCGGATTCGGACGCGGACTCGAACTCGAACTCCAACTCGGAGTCTGGCCAAGGCTGCGACCTGCCAGACATTAATCATTTGGCGGAGGGATTCGGGACAGGGACAGGCTACAGCTCCAACAGCGGCAGCATTCGAGGCGTTGTAATGTGTGTCCCTGGAGGGGGGCTGGGCGGTAAGGGTTAAGGAGGCAGCGGGATTAATGTACGCGGGCAAGGTATTTGAATGGGCCTTTTTATGGTCACATTTATTGAATTTATAACGTAATATACTCGCACCCCAGACCCATGACTCATGGAGATCCTGTTCCAGTCCATTCGTAGGACTGCCCTCTAAAGAACCAAAGTCAGGGTGTCCCTTCTACATTCCAGTTCCAAAGTGTCGCTGAGCCGTAAAAAAATTATGCTTAAACAAAATACTCTCCACTATAAATTCAACAAAATATTACTAAACTTAAATTGACTTTTTATGAAGTTATATCGCTGTCGCGCCGATTCCGACGCGTGCCATAAAAAATCACTTAAGAAACGCAAAAACTCCCACGCACACCCAGCACACACATACACACATGCAGGCCCAGCACACGCACACGTATACGCACAGAGCCGAACACGAATGGACATGCAAATAAAGTGCAATACGTTAATACTTACGTTATTGCTCCCACGGTGTACTCAAACAAGGTGAGGGATTTAAAGAGTGTGCTCTCACAGCTGCCTAAAATGTTTGCTCTCTCAATTGTCTTGCAGCGAGACACGAGAAGAAAACGAGTGGCAGGTGGGAGCGCCTTACCCCATTTACTAAATATACCTTGATTACGCTTACCTTGGATCCGTTCTCTCTCTCTCTCTCTGCTGATCTCTTTGTTCCCCTGCTCAATGCACAAACAAATGTCGCCAACAAAGAAACCCAAAACCAAACTGTAAATCATTCACGGCGAATTAAGACGTTTTTTTTTGCGCAGGCCGAGGTGATAGCGAATTTGTTTTTGCTTTTAACGGTGCTGCCTTCGCCGTTAAACTCTCAAACCCGTCAAGGGGGGTACGGGACACTCTCAATGCGTTCGATTTGCCATAATATGCGACAAGTTTAAATATTCAATAAAGCAACAACTATAACTGTTACACATAAAGTTTATTGCCCGGAATAACAGATTAAAACAAGACAGACGCGAATTTTTGTGAGGCAGAAGATTTTAATACTCTTTTTGATCAATCGTTAAGTTCTGAACAGCTCTCCGAGTAGCAACGAGCTTTCAGAGAGTAAGAATAAAGTAAGTGGAACATCTTCCTCTCTGCGCTCTAGCACGCATGTGATTGCGATCCACTCTCCCACTCTTTGTCTCTGCCCGCTCTCTCTTTGCCACCCACCCGCTGGCAAAAAACCCATCGTCGCAGTGACAGACACATTTAACACCTACGCGATGTTGACGCTGCACTTTAAGCAAAGCTCTGCCGCCGCAGCCGAAGCCGAAGCCGTCGCGTTGACGCCGCTTTTGCCGTCAAGTTGTCAATTTGTGCCGTTGGCAACACTCACACACAAGCAGCCAGAGAGTGGAAGGGAGGGGAGACCCATGTGTGTGTGTGTGTGTATGCAAATTTAATGGCTAAATTAGAGGAAGGAGAGAAACGAGAAAAAAAAGAGAATTTAATAATACTCGTGGTATAATGCTAGGCATCGGTCGGAGTCGTTTATTAACCACGATTATGCTCAAAGATAGCGCTTTGAAATCCAATTTGCATAATGAATTTCATTCGAATCTAAGCCCAAGCCCCGCAATTGTGGCCAATCTCTTGATCTGCGCCAATCCAATCCAATCCAATACGATCCAAACTTGGATTGTTAATTGAGTAATTAATGATGACTCCGACGCCTGCGGCCAACCTCTGGACGGGTGGACCACCCACCTGGCCTCGATTGGTTGTGGGCCATAAAGAGATATGAAAATTAAACACGAATTATGCAAAAATTCCCCCATAATGACAACGACCACGAGATCCGTATAATTTAAATGTTTATTAAATTATTTAGTTGTGAATTTATGAATCTATTTGATATTATACAAAACACGCACGCAACAGAGGGTCCCCGACTCCGACCCCACCGCTCTGCGCGGCACTGCGGGACTAGAATATTGTACAACTTAGGGCACTAGACTTACGGACTACTCTATAAATACTAATCGTAGATATTGCCGCCGAAGGGTCCCCTTACGAGGGCTCCTTGCAGGCGGAGGCGGCTGCCGCCTCCTGCAGTTCCTGCAGCTCCTCCTCCTCGCGGGTCAGAGGCACCGTCGAGTGGTTGTACAGGCCCTGGGCCATCAGCTGCAGGGCCAGGGGGTTCTTGGTGCCGCTCGATTTTTTCAGCTTGGCCCGCTTGTTCTGGAACCAGATCTTGATCTGGGCCTCGTTCAGGCCCAGCTCTCCGCTCAGCTGTTGGCGACGCTTTTCCGTTAGGTAGCGGTTCTCATTGAACTCGTGCTGTGGAGGATACAGAGAGAGCGAAGCAGAGAATGTGGGTCAAGGTCAGTATTTGCTCCGATATATAATCGATTATCAGACTCAGAGAAGATAACTTTCTCGATAATTTAACGATAGGAATCCACTTACCTTCAGTCTCGCTAACTGCGGTCCACTGAAGGCCGTCCGAGGACGCTTGTCCTCCGGCACGTTGCCAGCGTCCGTATCGCCCTTGTCGCTGCTCCCGCTGCCACCCGCGGCACTGGTCGTCGTTGGCTTCTTGGGTTTGCGGGCTCGCGGACCTGCGATAGAGACAGGGAGAGAGAGATGGATGGTGTGTGTGAGATGAGATGAGGTGGGTCATAAAAATTCCAGGGAGCGCTTAATGGCATCAACATGACTGGACCTGGACCTGGACCTGGATCTGCCCTGCCGACTCATCGGGCACACATAAATCCTGCGCCTCATATATGCAGCGATGTTCAGCAATTAATTCAAATTTAAATGCGTCCAGACAACCCCAGAGGAACAACCTACCCCCAACTCCAACTCCAACTCCAGCCGCCAAAGCCCCTCCCCTTCATGTCGGACCAGCTAAAACAATTAAAGTTTTTGGGAAATTTGCTCGCGTCATTTTCAAAAAGTAATCAACGCAATGACTTTTGACTGTGGCTAATTTCACCACCCCGTTGTCTGGAGCCACAGCCACCCCCACGGCGAGGGTGGAGCGTGGGCGTGGGAGTGGGCATCATCCCGACTTGAGTTGTCTTGGATTTAATTAACAGCGCTCGAGGCAGACAGCCGCAGAGAATCGGGAGAGTCGGGGCCCCAGCCTGCCACTTGATGTGGGTTTGGATAACGAAAACCTCTTCAGAGCAAATAAAATTCTATCCAAAATGCAAAAGTGCTTCCACTATGGGGCGCTGGGGCTGGGTCTCAAAAGTTACGCTCGTTTCGGAAATAGTTTGAAAACTGACACTTAAATGGAAACGGAAAAGCGGAAGATGAAGCAATTATGAGGTTTTACTAATGGGAATATTTCGGTCAGAGCCGGAGCTTCAAGTGACCGCAAGATGTTCTCTGGGGTATTTGGGAAGCAAATTCGGACGGAAATATGTCGAAAGTATTTTGTAATTTAAGAGCTCCATCTATCATAAGGCCTTTGGGAATGTTTGTGGCAGGAGGCTCAAGAAACTCATGAGGACACGTTCAAATGTTGTTGTTTGCTCCATCGAAGATTATTGTAAAGAAGTCAATTCTGAATAGATTAAGAATCAAATGCTTCAAATCATCCTTTAACTTAATAAATCTGTATCCAATAAGGCTTCATACTCTAAAAAATCAAAGAGGCATATTATCCTATTCAACTTTATTTTCTCTTCCAAAACATATTTCCAACCCATCTACTTCTTCGATTTATTGTCCTACTTTTGGATTCCCATCGATGAGAATCCCTCCCTCTGCCCTACTCCACTCTGAACTATCAGACTTTGACCTCCATCATATTGATCCATTCGCGCTTCCCGTTGACTGACTTCCAGTCCAAAGTGTTCTCGTCCTTTCTTCCTTTACTTACTTCGACCTGCAACGATATAAAAGGAAAAGATTAAGAGTGTTAGAAATCAAGTAGAATTTTTTGGGTAAACAATTTAAAATTTAATTTACTTTTAACGTGAATCAATAAAATATCGGAAATTGATTAAATTCCACGACGTCAGCGAACATAAACTTCAACTTTTTTGCCGGCGAAACGTGCAGAAATTCCCTCCATGCCATCCTATCTGGGGGACCGGCAGGCAACAACCTTCAAAACAAATGTAGCGGCACTAATGGCAACGCAACCAAGCCAAGCCAAGCCAAGCCAGGCCAGGCCAAGTCATGCCCTAAGTTAAATCGTTGGAAAAATTGAACAAATCAATTTTGTCAACGAAATGCCAAGGCGGCCGAAGGGCGCGAAATTAAACCGGAATACGGCACAAAAAAAATGCACAGAAATACGGGGGGAAATAAGGAGAAAAGTTCGAGCGGGGGCGTGGCCATTAGGAGGTGTTATCACGGTTTTAAATTTCACACGCAGCCGACAGCAAATACCTTCTCCGGAGACGGACGGATACACAGACCTTGAACCTGTCAGACACCCGGGAGACGATGGCGATGGTGACTGCCGTGTCATGGTGACCCCGACTACCACCCCCAGTGGAACGCGGGCTGTAAGAGCACGTTGGCAAGCAGAGATAAGCTTCGGGCTGCATGCCACAGCGTCGCAAGGACATGGCCAAGGGGTTGGCTGTTCGCCTCCCCCGCAACAAAATGCAACAATTGCCAGCAGCGTCAAATCTTTTCTCTGTTGCCCAGCTTTTCCTCTGTTCTGTTGTGTTGTTGTGGAAATTGTGATTTATAGCGTGTTAAATTTTTCATTGCTTTGACACAATAAAAGTTTCAACGTGGTATTTGCCAGAGGGTTGGCCCAGGGCCCAAATTGGCTTTAATATAAATTATATGAACTCAATCAATGATGGTGTTCTTGTAGTAGCTTTGGGGCTTGGGAAAGTGCGCATTTAAGGGGATATCTATGGGATCGATTATAATGAACAGTGGCTGAGTAATTACTGGTAATTATTTTGCTCTGATGAGGGCTACAGGTCTATTTTCTTGGCAAGAATATTTCCGATAAAGTCTAAAGGTTTTCTCTGCGCTTGTCAAACTTGTTACCATAGGCTGCTCCCAATATCTCAGTGCCCTTCCTTTAAACGTCTGCAGCCGGGCGCATCCGAGCAAAAAGAAGTGGCCAGAATTGGCCTTGTTTTATGCTAAAACCTGGCTCAAATGTTGCCGCACCAAAAACAGACGGAACGCTCCCGACCCGGCCCCGTCTTCGCACATTCACATAAATTCTTTTCATTTGCCAGAAGCTCATCAAAAAAAAAAGGAGGCAAAACAACAACTACGAACAGACAGCAGACAGCAGGCGAAACAAAAACGGGAAGATGTCTTCATCAGCAGCAGCCCCAATGACCCAACTTGGCAACGGCCAGTCTTGGCCGGGCCAGAAGCAAAAAGAGAGCCACTGCCGCTGCCTGCCACTGCCTGCCGCTGCCTGCCACTGGGGCATATGTTTTAAGTAAACGCATTTGTTTTATTTATGCTTAACATGAGTTGCAAATGCCAAAAGCAGGCATCCCGTTGCTCGGCCAGCAAATGAATGAACCCGCGAATGTGAGGGCGCAATTAAGGATCGATCGATGCTCCCTGCTCCCTGGCTTTCCTGGCTCTCCGTGCAGGAGCATAGTCCAGAGGGAAGGGAGTCCCCCAAACGACACTCGTAACTCACGCTCTGAGCGCAGAGAACTCTCTGGAACTCTCAGATCGCAGCAAAACCGAAATTGACTTATAAAGATCTCAAACTAACGGGCCACACACAGTCCCGACCAGACCGCGTCACAGGGGAGCCACAGACCAGACCAGACGAGACCAGGCCCACAGTCAGAGACAGAGACGGAGCCAGAAACGGAGACCGAAACAGATACAGATACAGATACAGATACTCGTACAGCTACAGCTAAAGATACAGAGATGTGGAGATGGAGCCGGTCTGTCCTCTGAGCCCCGGTCCCCCTCTGTCCCCTGTCTAGGCAGAACCAGTCACATGAGCTGGAGCCGGAGCTGGAGCCGAGCTTCGTTGTAAGCGATCTGTTTGGAGACACAACATTTGGCTCTCCGATTAGATCTTGGCTGGGGCACTCTCCTATCTGTATCTGTATCTGTATCTAATGATCGCACATTCGAGTCAAGATCATTAATAAGCCATAAAAGACAACACGTTGTCGGGGCAATATTTACATGTGAAAAAGTGAAAGCTCTCTCTCCAGCCTCCGCCCTGCGCGATCGATGATGGATCAGGGCCTGTCCCCCAAAACTGGTCATCAGATTAGGGCGATTCTCGGCGGGTAACCTCGCGGATGGATGGCTGGATGGGGAGCTGGAGGGGAGGGGCAAATTAAAGCTGCGGTTAGCGTCAATCGCTGGCTGATGAATATTGACATGACGACGCGTTGCTCATCGATTTGATTGCACGTTTAATTGAAATGATTGACACGGAGACAGTGCGACAGTGCGACACTCGACTGCGATGGATGGATGGATGACAAACGATGCCGATGCCGGTGCCGATGTCGATGTCGATGCCGATGCCTGGCAACTCTGTCAGCGTTTTGTCTATCGCTCAATCGCTGCGGACTGGTGCTCAAAAATAGCCATTTAAGCGCTTAGCCAAACGCCAAAGGCAAACATGACAGCATTCCATCGCATAATTTGCTCTCCTGCATGAAAATATTTAAACATACGAGTACAATATTTCTTAATTGCTCTATCAAGTGCACGGTGCCTGGTTGTTGTCGACTATTACGCGTACTAACTGATTTGCATAGCCCTTGCCAGCTTTGCATATGAAATTGGCTTTGGCAAACGTGTCCTCTCTCGCGTGTTCTTTCATCCCAAGGCGCTTCATTGAATATGCCACAGGGAGTCGCGGAGGTGTCAGAAGACACAGAAAAAACAGAATTGAAGTCGGCAAATGAAAGTAAACGAAAGATACAATATGGTAGAGTCACAGCGAGAATATCTTTTAAGCGCACCTCACACCTCAAATGCCTGCCCCTGCGCCTGCGCCACCCCTGCATCAGTTCAGATATCGGTTACAGATATAACATTGATTGGGTCCATGGATCCGGCCAACTGGTTTGACAAATGGCAAACCGCATTTTCCGCTGATATTAGCAAACAATTTCATTAAGAAACTGAAATCAATACAGATACAGGGGAGGCATCATCAGGTGGCAGCCACTGCCTCGCCTCGGAGTCGACTCAACGACTCAACGACTCAACGACACTGATACGGCTAGCCAGAGTATCTGTATCTGTAGCTGTATCTAAAGCTGTGTATCTCGGGCTCCGAGCCTGCCTTAATAGACTCGTTGCTTTGGCTTTGGCTTTTGTGCAATTGAGGTGTGAACGCTTTACGCTTCTATGGATATTTCGACTAAATTAATGCACTTTTAGGGCCTCTCAATTAACGCAATCTGCCGCTCTAGATTCAGCCTACAGCCCCTGCCGATCGACTGACGGACTGACTGACTGAATGACTGACTGACTTTCACCCTAATGAACACATCAGGAACTTTGATCTCCGGGGACCACCCGCGAGCCGTTTCTCGGGGCCAGGCCATAAAAATGAAATTAAAACAAAAGAACGCTGCGATCTCTGAGGCGATCAACCGACCAATCAAGCGACTAATGAATATTTAGATTACCCTACTACTACCACAGAAAAGCCACCGAAAACCCGAAAAGCCGAAAAAATAAAACAAAATAAAATAAAATACCAAGTGAAGCCGATCGATGCTCCGATCGATGCTCAGCGGCGGCTCAAAATAATTTGTAGATCAATAAATGTTCGCTTTATGGCTCTATTAGTGGCGATAGCTCACGGGCTGGGATGATCGTCGTGTGTGGCAATGGGGCATGGGCCATGGGGCAGGGTTGCCACCACATCAGCAAAACAAATATGCGAATAAGTGTGTTCACACCGACATTAACATCAATCTTCCGCGGATCAAAGAGATGCAAAGCACTCGAGACCCCGAGAGACCACACCAAAAGATCCTCATCATCATCCCGAGAGCGCCGACCGATCACGCAGTCAAGCGCATACAATGATGATGATTATAATCATCATCTTGGGGGCACCGTTGCAGAAGATCCCAGTCAAAGTCTGGGTCTGGGTCTGGGTCTGGGAGTCCGATCCGTGCCGATCCCCGAGTGTGGGTCAAGTTTGTGGCGCTCTCTCAATGCGCTACAGAAGGAGACCTTTCTCAAGTGTCCGAAGGTCTGAGGGTGTGCGGGTCTGGGCTTGTGGTGGATTTGAGGTGGTTTCCCTCCTTCGACAGCCTGCTATGCCCTGCCATTCCTGCTGTAGCGTATCTGGCATGTTAAATCTTGAAATGTCTTAATAAAACAATTAATAGCACAGCTCGGCTCATAAGATTTGTTTCTTCTTCTTCTTCTCATATTTTCTTGCGCCAATGTTTTGGGGCACACACACAAGCTCCAGCACAGGAGCGCATTCGGTTGGATCAGGGGCGGAATGCAGGGATTTTGCACATATGAAATTGATATGAAACTTTTGAGGATACCCAAGATTTTATAGGAATCTATATAGGAACTCCTCAGGGAATTGGTTAGACTTTATAAACCAGACCATGGAATTGCTTAGAACTTAGAATAGCTCTAGTACTGTCCGAATCTGATGCAGATCCGCTCCTGTTTTCATTCTTTTTATGGCCGGTCTCAGTCGCAGTGCCAGTCGAGAGCTCAGGCCCGGGCCGATCGTTCGCTCAGTTCGTTCGTATGTCGTGTACGTACTATAAAGTAATTGAAAAGCACAACAGATTGTTTTAAATATCAGCAGGGCGAGCCGCCCAGGTTGACCACCTGTGCGGTGTTCGGCAGTGGATTTATGGCCCCGGCCCCGGCCCCGACTGTGGCTCCGTCTCTGGCTTTGGTTGCACTCCGAGCCCCATTCTTTGGCTGCAGCTGATCTCGGGCTTGGACTTGGGCAACTTCATCAACAACATCATCGTAATCATTATCATCCAGAGCAACGGTTTGACGATCATCAGCATAATAATCATGATCATCGTCTGCCCTGGCACAGCACTCTCTGGCTCTCTGCCTCTCTGGCTCTCTGCCCTCTGCTCTTATGCTAATTTCGAAGACGGCGACGTCCACGCTGGGGATTCTGCCATGTGGACCACACACGTCGACCGATTCGCATCGTCTCTCCGAGCGCCCTCTCCCCCTCCACTGCTTTTATTAACAAACAAACGAAGAAAAAAATAAGAGTATTCGCCACTGGGTTTTTTGGCTTTGATAAATTATCGATAAAACGATGCGATCACTTTTAATTTGGCTTACTTTACCTACCGCATTCCAACGACTCCGATACGGTATCGGTTTCGGTTTCGGTCTCGGTTCGGGTCAAATGGGGAGCAGAGCTGAGGCCGAGGAATTCTGAACTCGACTCGACTTGGTTGCAGAAGAAACGATGCTGCTGCTGCTGGGGTTCTTAATTAAGTTATCAAAGTCTTTATGACGTCAGCAGGTTGCCGCACACGGGGGGGAAAAACAGGGGACAGCAGCAGCTGGCGCCACCGGACGCCGCATAGAAGATCGGTATTAAACGAGAATGGGGCCGGGCCCAGGCCCAGGCCCTGCCTCTTGTGGCATCCAAGCAATGCCCGGCCGATTGGGGTAGAGTCGGAAATACTAAAGCAACGAAGTGGGGCATACCCTAAGAGTCTAAGATCTTCAGAGTTCTCCTACTACCCATTGAAGTCTCAATTTCCCTCAATCAAACGGACTCGAACAGAGACGATACCCCTCTGGGGTAGGGCATCAGTCGACTATCGACTGCCTCTCGACTGCCCGTCTCCACGGCATCCCAATGTCAACTTTGTTTTGCTCTTCTCGAGATTCACATCCAGCTTCACTTTTAGCTCCAGTTTCATCTTCAGCCTCCTGGAAGATGCGGATGTGAGGCTCCTCTTGCGTGTGTTTTTGTTAAAATTCTCACGCTTCAGTCTGGCGACTTTTAATTACTGTTATCCTCTCTCCCTCTCCCTCTCTCTCTCTCTCTCTGGTCGATTGATTCCGCTTGTTTGTTGTTGATCAGCGGCTTTAATTAAGTAATTATGGTAGAAGGAGGAGGATGCCCAAGACGGTGACAGGGCAGAGGCTGAGAGTGTTGGAAAGCAGAACAAATTTCAATTCAATTCAATTTCTGGGTAATCTCTGCTTCAGTTTTGCAACTGTCATCGGAGCTGCACTTGGCCCCCCCACACTCATCCACCCTTTCCGAGGTCCTGTCTGGCTGCAGTTTCCATCCTGTCTTCCATCCATCCTTCCTCTACACCATCGCTGGTAAGAGGGAAACTGTCATTTGTCTGCTTTTAACAGACACGCCGACATGAAGGATTTAATTAAATTCAACTCGAGCTGACAGCTTCCCCTTCCTTCCCCTCCTTCCCTGCCTTCCATTCGATATACACGAAGCGCTTTTGATAGTCACCCAGGGGCGTGGGCGGTGCCAGTGGGGGGGTGGGTGGATATCCGTATCTGTTTCGGAGAGTGGGAGTTCGTTTGTCTGCAATGGATTCTCAATTCTCAATTTTCGATTCGATTTGTTGACTCCGCGATGGACTCCCTTTGGCGTTTGTCTCTTTTGTTGTTTGCTTTTGCCAGAAATTTTCAAATGAATTCGATTTCGAGTGCATGAGTGTGTGAATGATGGAATGGAAGTGGAAGTGGAAGATTGCTGAAACATTTCCTATATCAATTGTTAGGAAAAGATTGAAAATTAAACGTAAAGGGTTCATGAATCATTAGAGCGGCCCTTCCAGGTGAACATTTAACGCAAATTGGCAACGATTCTGGAATTACGCATACGCCTCGTTGAACAGCATTTAATAACTCACTTTTCTCGGGGGCCCGGTCTGAATTTCTTTCAGCCTCAATTAGCCATGAAATGAAAATGTCACCGTAATAATTTTCCATCAACCAAATTGGCGGCCTGACTGGCGGCAATACAACCGACAATCAATGCAAATGTTGCATGCAACACACGGCACACCGGCAGCAGACAAACAAGGCGAGACTAGAAGGCAATTTTAGCATATGAAGAGAGCCACATAAAAAGCGGGTAAGCCAGAGCATAGAAACCCAGTACGCCGACTAGGGGATACCCTATCTAAGCAGTTGGAATCCAAGAAGAGGAGAAGGCGAGGCAGGTATGAACTGGTATTCATTATTCCGATTGTACAAATAATATAGCATATACCCTTCTGCGCTAAGACTACCCTGTATAAGAGCTGGCATTTCTGGCATAATTAAGCACACGAATTGGCCAAGTTTATGGCTCGCACACACACAGAGAGATATGTGTACTAGTGCTGCCGCATACTCGTAGCTGGTTCCTTGCAACGGCCAACGTCCATCAGTCGACGGAGCCAGACGGAGGCAAACATGGCAGCGGCTAAAAATTTTCAGTGACTAAAAGCCGTTTTCCACTTTGGCCATTTATGAAATTAAGTTATTTTGCTCTTGGGGCCAGTGCAACAGCAATTGGAGTTGCAACAGCTGCCGCAGCTGCGTCCGGCACTCTTTAAATGAGTTATTAGCCTCGAGTTGACGATTTTAGCCATGACGATCCATGAGCGGGCAACAAGTTTTGTCCTCCCCCCCTCTCCCCCACCACACCCAACTCACCGCGCGGCTATCTGCGGTTTCATTCTCCCCTGGCAACGCCCCTCAAAATGGCAGAGCTGCCATCCTGTGCACCCCCATGGACGATGACGAACCAAAGCAAAAATTAGCCCGAAACAACACTTGGAAAAAGATTGCGGTCCTTGTTTATATTGCACGCTAATCATAAGCCGCCACTCTGCCAACCACCCCCTGTAGCCAACCGTGCTGCCCCCACCCCCCTGCTGCGAGTGTGTCGACAAGATAAGCCGCACGCTCACTCGACCAGGAAAGGGGGATGCTGCCGCCGCCTGGCTCTCGATAGGGGATGGATTTTATTGGATTGGCGTTTATTGAATGAAAGCTGCCTGAAAGCTCCCACAAACCCCGGCCACAGTCAATTATTAACTGAAATGGATGGACTCGCGGAGAAATTTAATTAAATTTGAAAAGAATCACATTCTTGAGGGAATTGCATCTCTATATATAATGGATTCCAGGGATATTGTACAGTTTTCAAGGAGAAATCTCTTGCTTTGCAAAGGACCGACCCACAGATGTTTGATGCAACTTTCTAAAACAATATTCCGGACACACGCTCAATCTGCCATCACACAAGATCCACATTCAGGCGGGTATTCGATGGCGCTAATTTCTTTATTCATGGGTCCCCCCATTCCTGGCGGTGTGGCACATTGCTTATGCAGCACATGAAGCTGAAGAAAACAAATTTACTTGCATGCCACAGATTCAGTCGAAGGCAGCAGGCAACCCAGCACCCAGCAGCCAGCATCAGCCTCCGCTTTCAACTTAATTGCGTGAATAAATTGTTTCAATTTCAATAAAAGAAAAAAAATGTTGCACAACTGGCAACCAGGGTATCAATCAGTGTGAGAAAACCCAGTCGAGCGACTGACAATGGATGGCTTTTGTTGCAGTTGCAACTGCAGTTTTAGTTTTGTAATTAATATTCTGTGGCCATACGTGCACTCACAGATACGGATACCCCGAACGTGTGTGTGTGTGTGAGTGTGTGTGCATCGTGTTAACAAGCCCCACAACAATTGACATCTGTTGTTGTTGTCAACGCCGTTGTCTGCCTGAGACCCTGCCCTGCCCCTGCCCCTGATCCGAATGGCATAGAATTTGCCAAGTTTGAATAATGAATGTGATCTATATACTCGCAAACGCTACTCAGAGATACAGATACTAAGTCAACCTGCTGCTGCTGCTCGACATTTCGACAAATGTTCTGTAATTGAAATGTAAATTGCGGCTCTCCGACTCTTAATTGATATGCTCTGGCGCTGCCCGGCCTGCTCGATGGCATTCAATTTGCATTCGACGAAATTAATTTCAGGCCAAGAATTCATCACGAGTTGGCAGTTCCACACGGAGGACAATGGGGGCTGTAAGTCTCGCCTCCTGTTGTGGGGGTGGCTGAAATATTGAATAACATTCGCCACAAGCGAAGCAACGCTATGGTCCAGCAATTTCGATTGTTTGCCCTGGCATTGTACGTCTCTGTTTAATGGTTAGAATTTAGAAGACAATTTCCTGGATTACATATAATTATACTTTTAAATATTAATGATGGATGTCAAGGAGACTGAGTCTTGAATGACTTGTAATAAAAGCATAATCTCAGTATTGTATTGGTATTACATAGGATTATATCGGAGATGTATGATTTTCCCTAAAAGAACATTCCCAAAAAGAGAAGAGATTGGGTAACCTTTGAAAGGAGTCTCTAGTAACGTGACAGCGAAGCGAGTGAGCCGGGGGTTGGTGAACCAGTGATGCTCTTACTATGTATTGGAATACCTATTCCCATTATATACCCTACCTATTATGAAAATACCAAAATAATTTTATTGCTCCTAATTTCCCTTTCTCTCCTCCGGCTCTCACTCTCTTTTCATGTTTTTAGCCCGACCAATCCCCTGGCAGATCCTTATCTTTGTTAATTGTTCAATTACATTAAAGTCGACTCATTCAAAGTCATTAGCATGTCATTAAGTCACCGACTAACAAAAACTTGACCTCATGCCACTTTCTCTTCAGCTGCACCGTCTCCGGCTCTTCCTCGGGTCTCTGGTCTCCGGTCTCCGGTCTCCGGTCTCTTTCTTCGTGTGCGTTGTCATAATTCTTTGGTTCCCCTCCTCTCCCCTGCAGTAGGACCAGTGCAAGAGATGAACATGTTCGATAGCGGTATCAGAGATCTACGTGTGTGTGCGTGTGTGGTGCGCGACAAAAAGATGTCTCATCTTCGGGACTCTTAATTACTTGCACGCGTGCTAGAAATTTATATGAGAATGAGACAGGGGGCATTCGTCATCTTCTTCTACTTCGGCTACTGCGCTGCCCAGCCACTCTCTTTGGCGACTTCTTCCATTGGCCTCTGGCCCAGCTGACGTTTCACTCTCAGATGCAGGTGCAGCGACAGAATCAGCGACGGATCTACATACGCTTGAGTTATTTTAAATCTGCTTGAGAGATTCTCTTCCTCTGGCTGCAGTTTCTTCGTCTTCCGCTTCATTCTCTGATTCATTCTCTTGTTCTTTCTGTTGTTGTTCCTTTTATTTATCTGCATGTTAGCTGTCTGTTTTGTGGCTGTTTTTCTTGTTGCTCTTTGTTAATTAACTCATTAACAGTTTTGGCAGCTGTGGAAGAGGCAGAACGGGAGAGCGCGCCAGCCAGATCTTACATGAATCTACAAAGCGGATAGGGTATCTTCTCTGGCCATAAACCAAAGCCAAAAACTGTTGCTGATGAGTTCATTAGCGAACTAATTTCAACTTGAATTAAACTTAATGCGAAATGATCATCATCAGCAAAACAAACAAAGAGAAGAGCCACAAGAGGGACGAGCGACAACGCAGCAGGAACGGAACGCGAGAGAGTGCGAGTGCGAGAGAGAAGAAATCATTTAATTTGCAGCTTCTGCCTGTTTGAGCGGAAAAAAATCAAAGACGTAAATGCCGCGCAGCCCCGAAAGGAGCAGCACAGCAGCAGCAGCAGCAAAAGAGACAGAATGTTGGTTACCCACTCACTGATCGCAGTGCAACATGCAACATGTTCGAAGCCTGCTCCCGAAGAGAGCACAACATCCGTTTTGTATTGGCGACAGCAAAACTCCACTCTGTTCGCCCCCATTCGTCCCCACCATCCCTTGCAGCATTGCTGCATTGCTACATCGCTGGCTGTTATTAATAAAGACCACACATTTTGACAAGCAACAAGAGGGGGGACCACCCAAGTGCAGCTGCTTCTGCCGGCGCTGGCTGTCGCGGTTCTGCTGCCGCCGCTGCTGCTGCAGTCGTCGTCGTGGCTGCCCTTTGCATGCTCGCAATTTTAAAGGCACGCTTAATTATATGCGGAGAGAGAGGGCAAGAGCGCGAGAGCTAGTGAGTCGACCCCGCGTTATTTAATTCCCCAAATGCAAATTCTTTTGCGAGAACGAGATGCCTATCGGTGTTTTGTAATTGCAATCGAGGGTAAATATTTTATGGCCGATGTCGCTCTGCCGGTTGCGTGTGTGCGAGTGTGTGTGTGGTCAGGCATGGTTAGGTTTTGGGTTAACTGCGTTTACGGGTACGCCTGGCGCCCGCTAACTACTCTCTTAATAAAAATGTCAATGCAAAACACAATATGCAAATCCAGCAAAAACAGCACACACAAAAAAGCGAGGAGCAGCGGAAGAGGAAGAGCAACTGCTAATCCCGAATCAATGTAAGCATCACAGATAAGAGAAGAGCACAACAAAAAACGAACAAGCAGCCACTAGCGGGATCAGGTGAATTACACTAGACAACAGGCTTGTGGGCCTTACTTTGTATATGTTACCCTCTTTAGAGGTAAAACTCTATTATTAGTCGCATTCCTATTGCGATCTTTGCAGCTTAGTGTGAGTGATATTAACATAATTTGCTGATGCATGTTTCGCGTACATTGCTGATTAGTGTAAGCAAGCTTTACATACTCGATGACAAGATCTGAGTTTGATGCAAAAAATGTCTCAGCTTTCGGGCTTGTTCGTGTCTGCTTGTGTCGCACAGTGTTGTCGGGAGTCTTCATTTACAGCCGCCAGCAGCAGCAGCGCCAGAGCTTGGACCACCCACCCCTCAAGCAGCCTGTGTGAGAGAGAGGGAGAGAGACCTTAACCTTAGCTTTCGTGGTGGTCCCTCTGCTGCGCTCTGCTCTGCTTCTGCGCTGCTCCCACTTGTTGTTGGATTTGCCAAAACACACAAAAAAGCTGCAGCGCAGCTTGTGAGTCATCCACTCCCTTTCTCTCTCTGTCCTCTAGGGAGCCAAAGGGAACTCCTAGCTGGACAAGCGCTCTTACCTATACACAGACACGTGTGTGGTCTCTGCTGACGCACTGAATCATCGAGAGTCCCCCCGTTCATCATGATCTTGCTGCTGCTGCTGCTGCTGCTGCTGGCGCTGCTGCTCCTCATGATGATGTTCATTATGGAGTTCTTGTGTGCGCCGCCACGCCGCCTTCCAGTTGCGGGTGCGTCGTCGTTTGGTCACTGATCCGACGCCAGGCAGGCCCTATATCAGTAGTCTTTGGTCCCTGGTCCCAGTCTTTGGATCGGGTTCGGCTTCGGGTTCTCTTTCTGGTCTCTCTGTCCCTTTCTCTCTGTGGGCTGCTGTGATCGCGGCGCAGATCTCCAATTAGCCTGCCTTCTGGTTGATGACTTAATTAAGTCTGTGTGGCGCCCCCTCCACACAACTCTCCTTCCCTTCCCCCCTCGGTTTCTTGTGGCTGGTGTTGTTTTAGTCTGGGCATCGATTCCGATTGATTTAAGAGAACCAGGAAAGAATTTCCCAGTTAATTGGATGTACAGGGTACAGTGTGCACCCCTTTGAATGCACCACCCCTCCCACAGAGCACAGGGTGATTTATGCCCTCAGCCCCAACCCTCATCCCACACCCCACAACCACTCCCACCACAGATGTCGTTTTTCAGGGGAACTCCATCCGAGCAGGGGGCTCCTCTTTGCGGGTAAGTGTTCTGCGACATCTTTCTGCATCACATTTCTCATGTTGTGAAATATTTTTGCAAATCTCCGACTTGTCGGGGCCCTTTGAAGAATGGGGTCGGCCCCGATCCCCCGACCGCCGTGTGGGTGGCCAGATGAATGGATGGATGGATGGAAGGGATCCATGGATAGATGGATGAATGGCTGGGATGGCTGGAATGGCTTGGAATGGCTTGGAAATGCACACACACGCTTTTCTCCACTTTAATAGCTTACAATGAAAACTCCTCCGATCTGTCGCCCCCCTCTCACATTGTGTGTGGTCCCTCCGTGCGGGCTTTTTGGGGCCGCCAGCGCCAGATGGAAGTGGCAGAAGTGAGTCATGGGCCATGGAGCAGGCGTGACAAAGACATACTCGTAAATTACATTAGGAACAAATTTCATTTGTCGCCTGTCAAATGGTATCACACTGGTGCAGGTTTTCCACATACTACTAATCCATTAAATCCATTAAAACTAGCCATTAACTGTTTTAGTGTGGCTTTTAAACTGCAAATACGTATTGTAGAGCAGATTTTGGTGTTCTATGACGATCTTTACACTTAGGATCTATTTGTCCCACCTAAAATTAGATATTTATGCTCTAAAGATAGATTCAAGGATCGATGGATGACGGATGGAGCCCAAATTCCCCCCTCAGATGTATTCAGAGGGTAGCCTTAACCCTAATGACTTCTTAAGATGATAATGAAAGACTTTCAATTTCTCTTTTTAATAGCATTTTCTCTCAGTGTTTGTGGCTGACTGCCTGCTGTCTCGTCAGTGGTCATGGGTCACTCGATTTTCGGACCACAAGGCTCCTGCGACGACAGTTGTGGGGCAGTCGTCGGGGAGAAGCCCAGAAGGCTAGTTAATGGATTTTTAATGACAAGTCTTCAAGCCGCCCCATTGGCAAAGTGGAAAATAACTCATTTTGTTGCGGTAGCCATAATCGTATAACATAATATGGGGGTTCCCCCACCCCGGCCGCCCTTCCGAGACGAATGGATAGAACCTGCTAATGTCAACAAATTTACAAAACATTTAGTTCCGCCGTACGCAGCTTTCACCGCCCACAATTTGGTTAGAGAAGGAGGTGGTACCTTTTCAATGGAGCGCAAATATTTGCTGGGTTCCACTTTCTGACTGACTCTCTGCCACTGCCACCGCCACTGCCACTGCCACTCCCCTCGTTCTGCCACTGCCACTGCCACTGATTGTTTCTGTGTGTCTGTGGCCCGGCTTTTGTTTATTTCCTCAGCAGAAAAGCAATTTCCATTTACCTTGGTCCATCAAATGGGCATTTTGTGTGTGTGTGTGCCGTGCCGTGCCGTGATTGTTGTGACTGCCTCGTTTCCAGCCAGTTTTCCAGCCTGCCACATGCCACAACGATCGTTGTCTCTCTGAGGCTCTAACCAGCACCTGTCCCTCTACCCATCTACCCTCTTCTCCCACCCATCTGGGCCCGGTTGCGGATTCCTCTGCCGCTTTAGACACACAAACAAACTGTCAGGCGGCCGCTCGGGCCGCTCGCCTGATTTGCAGTTGATGGATTTTACATTATTCACCATTTGTAATCGTTTTGCGGTTAAGTTCTATTTGGACACATCGTTTATTGTGTTTGCCAGGAGACGCAGACGGTGACGGAGGGGCTACGGCAAAGGGGCAAAGGGAGGGGCAGTAGCAGGGGCAGAAGCACAGCCGAGGCAAGTTAATTGAACAAGAAGGTCGTCTTGGTTGCTATTGCTCCGGGATGGAATGGGGCAAGTCTACAAGTAGCATGAATGAGGATGGTGCAAGTATGTGATGGAAAGATCACTTGGAAATTTAGTGGGACAGGGAATTAGAATCGTGAAATGGGAATGAGCATAGAAACAGGGGATGGGATTGAGAAATATTAAGATATAAGCTTTTGATACTGGCCATAACTATGGAAAACGAAAGTTTTCTGGAGGATTATTAGGACAACAGAGAATACTTGGGATCATATGGAACACAATTCTCTAGGTTGTAGTGCTGATTCTTCCAATAAAGGGATCAATTGTGCTCTTTTATGGTAGAATTTAAACATTTTGTCTAGTATTTACTGCAAATACAATCCATCAGCCTTTAAAGTTTCATTTAGCGAGGGCCTGTTGTGTTTCTGTGTCATTAAGCTTCTTGTTTTGTTCACTTCTATAAGTGTCTACTGTACTTCTAAGGCATGAACTCAATTCTAGGCGCTGCTCCTCAAGAAACAAGTGGCAGCCCCCAAAAAAACATGTAAGACAGAAGTCAGACAGAGACAGAGACAGATACAGAGAGGTTGAGAGAGATATAGAGAAGGAGGGGTGGGGTGGGGCAAAACGGTGGAGAGACCACTCTGACAATTAACACCTGCTCACCTGTTCAACAGCAACAGCAGAGGTAGAGGCAGAGGCAGAGGCACAGGCAGCAGCAATAATAAATAATAATTGCTCCAATGAGGAAAACATGGCCAACACACACACACGGACACACACATTGGCATTCACAGAAAACGCGTTTGTCAAAATGAAAGAGAACCCGAAGCACCTGAAGCCGTTCGTCTTGGCCAAAAGCCAGGGGGATGGCTGGCTTCGATGGGCAGGCAGGAGGTACGGGGGCACGGAGTGTTGTGTGGTGTGGAGTGTCTGGCCTGGTTGGGTGCGATCACGACACACGACACAAACACGACAACAGCAACAGCCACAGCAACAGCAAATAACGACAACATAGGCGACGCAACAACATCATTAACTCCAAAAAAGACACACACACACACACACACACACAATCAACTGAGAATAAAAATGATTTTTTCAACTAAACAAAAATGCATTTTTTATTTAGGATTTCCATAATGGAAATATCTACATTGAATGAACGGTGAAAAAGAGGCGAAAAACGCCAGAAACGCAACATGGCATTGGCCATTAAAAAGACATTAAATGGAAACAAGTGTTGTCTTGCAACAACTGCCACTGCAACCACCACTAACTTGCAACAACAACCGCTAAACCATACACAATGGCCACAGTAGACATGCGGCTAAGTGCCCGAAGAGCTGCTGCTGCTGCTGCCCCCGAAAGGAACGGGAACTTCAACCATGAAACCATCGAGGCATGGAGCCATGGCCTGATCTATGGCTGACCTGGCACAGAGCACTTGTCGTCTCACTAACCCATACCATGCGAGAAAGAGACATCGAATGACTAGAGAGAGAGAGGGAGAGAGATATGACAGATCATGTGAACTACTTAGAGATGCTAAAAACTTAATCAAACAAACGTGGTTTTCTTTAAGATAGATAACTAGATATGGGAAATTCCTAAGGGAATATCAATCATCTTCTCCCCTCTCTGGTTAATGGGTTAAGGAGATTTATCAGTACTATTATTCTACAATCTATAAGCATATCTCATCTTCTTCCCCTTTGCCAACTCTCTCCCAGAAATATACGGAAGGAAGACTCCCCAATTTGGCAACCACATCCGAATCGGAGTCCCCATCTGGCCAAGAATCTCTCCTAATGAACAGCACCGAAAACCACAAATAGGGCAGGGGCAGGGGGCATTCCAAAGGGCTTGCCGCTCAACTTGCAAATCAATATTAAAATGCCATAAATTCGGTTATTTTCTCCCTTTTGTGTGGAGAGCAAACCAACCGCAAAGGGCTCCATTTAGTTGGCCAGAAATTAACCGCACAACTGAACCCCGAAGGAAGGATGCTCCGGCCAGCTGCAGTTGGGGCACAGTGCCACATGGGAGCGAGGGAGGGAGGTACGGAGAGGCGGGAGAGGGGGGAGAGGCAGGCGCCAGTTTGGACAGGAACTAAAATCAACGTCAACTCGAATGCAGATGGAAGGTCTTTTGGAAATGTGGAGGAGCCTGGGAGCCTGGCAGGCTCAACTCCTCAGCGGCTTTACCACACGCATATCCAATTATTTAAATCCCAGTCGCAGTGCCAGTCCCAAAAAGACGTCCATGACGAAGGGGCACTGCGCTCATGGGAGAGAGAGAGAGCCACGGGTAATGGAATGTTTCAATCGCCAGGCGCTTCAATCATCCAAATTGACAGAGAAACTAACTGCGAATAATAAAGCATAACTTCAAAATATGATTACGATGTTTAAATGCAAATTCCCTGCCTTTTCCTTGGGGACACACAACACAAACACAAACACACAGATGTTCGAATCAGGGCCAAGTCAGCAGGAAGCTCCAGGAAGTTTGCGAACATCTCCAGCAGATGTTTTGCGGCGGTAGAATGGGAGCAGAGCAGAGCGGCTTCCAGGGATCCACTCTGGAGACAACTTGTTAATGGACAACATTCTTCTGATTGAATTGGGATCGAGTCTGTTCGAGTCGCTTCGTTTTTTTGTGTGTTTGTCATTTTGCGGGTTTAACTAATTGAACAATCAGTAAGAGCCACCGACTGCCCCGAGTACAGTGGAGCCTCTCGAGGTTCAAGGTAGTCCCCAGCTTTAGCATTAGCTTAGTAGTAGAGTTATCCTTAGCGTATCCTTACTGTACTGGCTTGAAAAACCTTCTGGTCACAGATTTCGGACAAGTTGTCACTCCCATAGCCATTACAAGAATTCCAATCGATTCGTTTCCATTCGATTTGATGTCACAGCATTCTTTGCGGTTTCGATTTCGATTTCGTTTAATTTCCACTTCGATTACGAATCGACCGACTTGAGACTTCAATCAGAACGAAAAAACAACAACAGATCAGAGAGATCAGAGACCAGTAGCCAATTTTGGCGTAGAGTCAATTGCAATTAATCAATACCAAATATAAGCATAGACTACAAAATAATTTAACCTTTCGAATGGGGCAATTAAATCGCTGTCCGATCGACTCTTAAACGAGTAAATGGTATCGAAATTGTTTTGTTTGTTGTACAATTAATTGTTGCTGAAGGCCCCTCGATCCGAAGCCGATCCGACGAAATATCGTGGATAAGCCCAGGCTTATTCTTTCTGTTTTGGTCTCTAATTGAGTAATTTGGGATGGAAATCGAACGAAGGCTGTGCTTTTAGCCGCGCTAATTGTGGTTCTAAGAAATGATCGTAATTGAGACCAAGATCTGTAATGACTCAGAGAAGAGCTCCATTCATCCATTCACTCTATCAAATCCGCTCAATGTCAATGCACTCGAGGCACCAGCCCCAGAGAGAGAGAGGGGGAAGAGAGGCAAGAAATACATTTTAATCAACTTATCAAAAAGTGTCAGTCAAGTCAGCAATCAACATTTGCAATGTGTGTGGTCCCCACATCATCGTCAGCCTCCCGTCTACGTCTCGGAGGAGACTCTGTGGAAGACCCCGCTAGCTGACTGACACCAAACTTAAGTGGCAGACACACACACACACACACACACACACACACACAAGCACAGCTACAGTGGATACTCTCACAGATACTCTGGGAGCTGCTCTGAGCCAGTTTTGAATGCAACAATCTATGAGAGCGAGCTCGTGGTGGACACTCGTCTCGGCTGGGCAAAAGCTTCAAGCCATCAATCTTATTGACACTGTTTCTTTGATTTTTTGTTGTTTTGTTTTTGTTTGAGGGAAAAAACAAAATCACAGTCAGTCAGTCGTGGCGTCAGAGGCTGCGGCAGAGGCAGAGGCAGTGTGTCGGTCTCGGGGTCTCCGTCTCAGTGTAGGTCTGCCCCACCACCCCTGAAGCAATTGTAGCAGCTTCAGCGATCAACTCGATCTCGATGTCGAGCGGGGCAATTGAATTTTCCACACGAAATTCCAGCATTGAAACCCAACCGGAGACGGAGACGTAGACGGATACGGATACGGCTTGTGCGGGGGAGAGTGTTATAATTTGTCGCTAATAGATCGAGGTATATCTATCACGGATAACAGGAACCATTCGGAAGAGATTCTTTTGAGGTGGAAGAGATTATCCCGTGGGTCAATACACATTCCTAGATGCTACGCCTTTATTCCTCATTTATTCGATCAGAAACATAACGAATATGTGCCTTATATTATTTCCTAATTAAATTTCATTAAAATACTTTATTTCAATTGTGTCCCCTTTCACATTTTCATACAATTTATATGGTTTTACCATTCGGTTGGAGTATATCGATCTGCGATAAATTTCCGTCTGCCCCAAGGGGCATAAATTCCTGGGGAAATGCAATTTAATTACCCGAGATGAGCTCGGAATAGCTGAAGCAGCAATAATGATGACAAAACTGATCATAAAGATGCCTCCAAGATGGTCAGATCTCTCTCGCAGCGATCATAACGATGACGACGATGATGATCATGAGCGCATGTCAGCGACTCTCCTCCAGCGAGTCGGAGTCGACTCCGATTCGCATTTGTTGTGATTGTCACAATTATTACGCACATAAATCGCAATGAAACTGGGGGAAACGGGCCATCGACGATCAGCGCCTGACGCTGACGACGTCTCGTAGTCAAGCAATGTGCACGTTGAGTTGAAGATCGAAGATCGCAGCGATCACGAGTAGGAAAATGGGGGACACGGCATACATACTCGTACTCGTACATACATCAGACGTCGGACATCGGGCAAGGACAGCAAATTGAGTAGCTCAACAATGTCCCTCGACTGATCCCAGCTACTGGTTAACCTGGTCCCTCTTCTTGCTCCACTCTCCAGGGTATCCCCTACCCTGCGCTCTTCTCGTTTTTCTCTACGAAAGATCATCACATCATTGGGTACGCAACCATCGCAGCTTAGGATCAAAGGAGATGTTTGGAGATGGTAGCGTGTCTGGGCTGTGGAGGATATCGTTATGATTCGTGATGAGCTCCAAGACCAGGAAATGGTGGGCTATTAGCTTCAAGGAGAGCTCTGTTGATCGGTTTTCTATGCTTATAATTGGTGTACCCCGCATAATGGTTATAGAATTTCCAATCATATCGTTTTTATTCAGTCTTCCTTCTGGCTCACGCTCCCATCTCCAGCAAAGACCTGGAAGACTGCCTGCTCTCGTGGTGCATTTCATTAAGGCTTGTTTTCTAACTGCTTAATAAAATTTATTTGTATGCACTGGAACCGATGTCTTCAGTCGTTCGGGCCAGCCAAAATGTGTGGCAGCCGCAGCCTCTTCGGCTCCATCTGCAGCGCTCTTCTGTCTTGGCCAGAGTCTGTCTCTGACTCTGTCTCTGACTCTGTCTCTTCCTCTGCGAGGACAAGGCTTAAGCGCTGTTCGTGTTCGCTGTCAACTTGGGTGGTCCGAGAGCTTGCCTCTTCCAGCCGCAGCAAACAACTACAACTACAACTACAGCGAGCGCGGAACAACAGAGCACTGGAGTGGGAAGTGGGGAGTGGGGACTGCGACTGCGACTTCGACTTGTTCTGTGCCTTCCGACTTAATTTTGCAGTTGAGGGAGCTGCCCTGCCTCGACGTTGCCTGGCCTCGGGCCCCTCTGCACTGCCGTATCTAGACCAAAGTTAGACAATAGCCGGGAGTTGACATCCCCGTCGCTTCATTCGCAATTAGTTGGCAGCCCCGTCCTGTGGGCTGCTCTGCTTCCTGGAACGGGGGCATGGGGGATACCAGAATCTCTCAATTACGTTACTGATTATTTGCCCAACACTCCACGGATGATGGCAGCTCCAATCTGAGCCACTCCACTCTCCACTCCACTCCACTCCACTGGATGCTGAACCAGTTTTCTGATCTTACAGAGCCTCCACACACACAGAGTGTGCCCCACATGATAATGAAGCAGTAATTCCAATAAGTGTGACTATCCGATTTCTCTGCTGCTACGAAAAGCATCTTCCACATCATCATCATCATCGTCGTCGTCATCACGAACAAGTAATTAAAGCAAAACAAGTAATAAACAAACAATAAGACGCCGACGCCAAACATATGTCCGACAAAAGGGGGGCACCAGCATGCACCCCCCACCCCACCCTCGCTCCCCGATCGGTGGAGGCATGCAAAGTATCTTTTTGGACAAAAGTGAAACCATCTCGAAAACCCAACTCGCTTCCCAATTAAACTTGACAAATGCGGCTGACCACACACACGCACTATGCCTTTGCCCCTTGGATATCTGTCGTGACTGACGGATGGACGGACGGACGGACGGACGGACGTACATACGTACGGGCACAGGCATAAAATAATCAAAGCGATCCATGGCCTGTCCCTATCCCTATCCCTTTTTCCAGCCCAGCTTTCCGACAGACATGTCAAACTGTATGACAACCACATCAACATCTCTCTGCGGAGGAGCTGCTCTCTCCCGGGGCATTCATTCGAGAGCTGTCAAAGGAAGTCACCAAAGTCTCAGACCTCAGATCATCATCAGTGGATTCATCATCATCAGCATCAACATCAGAGCCCATAGCCCTGGGTGCGAGTTATGTGCGTCAATTAACACCAGTAGAGAAGAGGCTTTGGGGCGAACGAATGCGGAGGAATGTGTGGTTCAGTTTTCGGGGGAACATGCGATTTTTTGGGTTCATATTGGGACCAGAGATGTATCCCTCAAGTGGAAATAGAGGATCAATTGGTAGAACACTTCAGCTTCAGTAAAATCCAGAACAATCCTTTGAGTGCCAGCTACCGAACTGATAAATCTGTTTAATTAAGGAAATCGATAAGCCCGAAAACTCGAAATATTTAATTCAATTTATGCTTATTTCGAACCACGAATGAGGTCCAGGTTTAAGCTTATTATCAGAGAGAGAACTCAATTTCTGAGCGATAAATAATCGATTAGCCAGAGACAACAATCAAACGAATGAATGAGTGAGTGAATGAATGAGTGTCTGAGAATTCTGTGCTTGATTCGCTGTTGCTCTTTGCTGCAGTCATAATGAGGCTTATTGGGATTAATATTCGTTTGTTTGTTTGTTTGTTTGTTTCTGCCTGACGCATATTTGTGTAAAGATCTGATTGACTGATTGACGGAATGACTGAGAGAAGCAGGGACCCCGTACCCGGCAACTCCCACGCCCCAACGGATACTCGTATATGATTATTATTATTATTATTATTTGACTGATGAATGAAGTCATTTGCTTGTAGGAAATATTTTGACAGCTGTAAATATTTCCACACCCTGGCCTCCCCTGCCTCGCCGTCTCTCTTTCTGCCACAGACGTTGCCTCGTTTTCAAATTAACACAAATGAAGTTATAAAAATGATTTTTATATGCCATGCCCAAAAAGTTATACAATACGAAATCCCCCGAATACCAATACCATACCCCAATGCCCCCTCCCCCTCCCCATCCCCATCCCCCAATACCGAACCCAAATGCGGAAACTTGTCTTTCTTTCATTTTCGATTCAAATATTTTTGTGTTCGTTTTTGGCTTTTTGTTTCGGCTTTTGGGCCCGCTTTGGGTGGTCTCTCTTTGGGCCCAAAGCTCGTTGAGGCCTGTGATTGCTGTGTGATCTTGAGGTTTCTGTTACATACGAAATTGAAATTTTTTGATTTGATTTTTCATTTCATATTCGTCGTCTGTCGTGTTGTCGTTGGTTTGTGCCTGAAGTCGAAAGCCTAGATAAACAGGCCGCAGCTTATTGGGTGTGAAATCGGTGGAGGGGGGCTAGCAGAGAAGGTGGAACATAACGAACAGGTGATACTCTAGCTCTAGATGGTGCTTACAGGAGAGTTTAAAAGGTTAAAGGTGTAGGAATTCTGAATAGTTAGCTTGTTGGGAGAGTTACAGACCCTTCCAGGAGAGAGCACATAGAGATCTCCTCTCTGCTATCCATTCACCAACGAGCAGCTCCATCCATCTGTCTAGCGATCGTCTCCGCTTGAGTTAGGGTATGGCGGGTATCCACACACACAAAAGCAATTACAAAATGCCTGGCCAATGCCCAATTTCAGGCCATATTAACGTTGGCTGCGAGTGCCGTGCCGCAAATGCAGCCACCATGCAACCATCCATCCAACAACTGCAACAGTTTCAGACTCTGCCTCTGCCTCTGCCCCAGCCTCACATTAACCAAATGCGGTCAACAGTCGCAGTCACAGTTTAAACGACATTTTTCGCCGCTGCCACTGTTATCGCTGGGGCAGTGGCAGGGGCAGTGCAGCGGGGGGTAGGGGGCTGCGGGCATGACAGTTTTATTACCAACGGCAGTGGTGCATGGCTGCTGCTGCTGTTGATTCCAGTTGCGGCAGTTGCAGTTGCCAAAGCCTTAAAAGGCGCTGCCACTAGATGGTGTGTACCCTCGCAGAGGGTATTACGACAGTTGTAGGGCACTAAAGAGAGGATTTCTAAACAAGAGTGTATCGCCCTCTTTGTAGGAATCATCCTTCAGCAGTAAAATAGTTCAAACAAATTGTATCGCAATCGAGAATCCAGATCATATTGTAGCCATGGTAAAAAGAGTATCCGAAGCTTCGGCTCTCGAAGTGGGCTTTCCTCTCTTGCCACTGCCACTGCTGCTGCTGCTGCTGCTACAGTTACAGTTTGTTGCCTGTTGTTTGTTGCTTCTTGGTTGTGCGATAAGTTAACAGTTGAAATTAATTTTTGTCACTTCATAAATCGCCAAGCAAGCCCCATGCCCCAAGCCCCTCTCTTTCCGCTGAGTTATGCCTGCGCCTCTGACCCAAAAAGGAAGAGCGGCGCTGGATGGATGAATGGAAGAGACATTGGCAGATAAGAGAGTGGGGAGTGGAAGTGGAGCCTTTTCTGGAGCAGACCACTCCACCAGCCCGGCAGATAAGTATTCTGCCCAATGGCTCAATTTGCCCCAAAAGAGAGCAGACTTCTGGGCGCCTTCGTGTGTGCCGTGCACCCTAGTGATTATCATATGACGTGACAGGTATGGCACGGTACTCGTACTCGCACTCGCACTCGCACTCGTATTTATGGATGCATTGGGGTCATAGTGCCATTGTTTTTTCTCCGCAAATAGCGCATTTAACGGTGGGTGAACCGTAGAAACTCTTCGTGTTTCCATCATCATTGATTGAGTTCTTTAATGGCCTTCAAATAACAATTATTTGCCTAATTTATGTTCGAATAGCTACCATTGAGTGAGCATAAAAATCATCGATTTATGGCGGACTTTGGAGTCTAGTTCCAGTGTCCCCTGCCTGGGGCAGCTATCAAATCCGACTATTGCTCGACTATAATTTAAATTGAATTTGTTGTCCATTTATGATCTCAATTATTGCCCAATGTCGTCCCATTACACTATATAGAGTACTAGTAGTAAACTCTCAAATCTGTTGAGGCTTCCTTTGGGGCACGGCCAGAGGGCGCCACTCAAAGCTGTAATGGGAACACGTTAAGTCCTGCCGGAGGGTGCCACTAAATCTTTATTACCTGCCCCACAAAATGGTAGACCTCTAAAAATTAAATACAAAAATTCCTCTCAACTTTTCGCACATCATCGGACTCGAGCCGATTTTTCCGGGAATCAAGTGCTTTTCCCCTATCTTTTCATTTTCATTTCCTTCTGCGTCTGCCTTGTGGCTTTGGTTTGGAGCAATTTTCCCAAGTAAATTTTCCATTTAGAACATGCAAAGGGGGGGGCGCACCAGAAAGACTCTTTTCCAGCAATTTTCCACCAAACAGAGAGGGGGCCAGGGTAATTGCAGAGCAGTGTAATTGAAATTCGTTTGTTTATGCTGTCATTGTTGTTGGACCGCACCGCACCGCGCCTCGTCGCGTCTTCTGTGCAAATTGAAAATTACTTAATGGTTCAGTGGCGATCGCTGCTGTCCCGACTCTCGACTCCCGACTCCCGGGGACTACCGGTTAAATGAGTACCAAAGTGCCGGACAAATGCGAAAATTGCTCTCCTCTCGAATGAAAGGTAGGAGGAGGTTCAAACACAGTTTGTTTATCTCTCGAACATTTGCTCGGTTCATGAACTTGTTAAACAGCGTTTGAGAGCCAAAAAAAAATAAAATAAAAACCAGCAGCAGATGCCAGACAGGTGGCTAGACAATAATTTAATCAATTTGCCAACATATTTCTGATATCTATGCAATTTTTTTACTGCCAGTTAACCACTCAGGAAGCAGGCTTCAACCTTCAATTATGTTTGCGGGAATTGCAGAAAAACTATTGAAATTTTGTGCGCAAAAAAGCAACACTTGTCGTTTTTTGCAGATTCATGACAGATTAAAAAGAGGATATGCTTTTTTGTTGATAATATTCCAGGAATAATTGTGGTGAAGGGTAGACCTTCCCCTTGAAATCCTTAACCTTTAAAAAGGGTTGAAAACATCCTCAAAATATTGTAGGTTACCTTCAATATATATGAGGTTAAAGATCATATATATAGAGAATCTTGAATGGGGCATCTAACTCCAAAAATATTGATGATTTCAGTCAAATTTCAATCTTTCGAATGTCAGCTAGTCCGTTAATAGATTCACACCCCTACACATATGTACATTCAAAATTAAACGTTCGACACGCCTCGAAAAAAATACATGGCCCAAACAGCAATCCATAAACCATAAACCAGCAGTTGCAATTTGAAAGATTAAAGACAATCTTGCATCGATTATGCATCACAGTTTTCACAGTTTCCACAGTTTTATCGTGCAACCATTAATTGCCACTAAATAGAGGCAGCGGCAACATATGGCGGCCATACAATAATCTATCATTTGTGCCACACATTGTCTGTGGTGTGGTGTGGTGTGGTGTGGTGTGGTGCGATTTGCAGTTAACTAATTTGTTTCCGAGTGTACGATTTTGGCAAATGTTCGGCACGGCATATGTTGCATTAATTTGTCAAATTAACACCTTTTATGGCATAATAAAAACTTTTCAAAAATAGTTTCAAAAAAACAGAAAAAAAAGGCAACGCAAATTTATGAGCTTTATTCTTTGTTGGTTGGGAATTTTAATTCGTTGATTTCGTAGCTGGCGCTGCTGCAGTGATTGGGCCTCTCTTTTGGGCCAAATCTCACGCTAAATCATTGCTTGCAGCTGTGGCAGCTCCGAAGGCGACTCCGAATCGACGACAACGACGCCATCGCCTACAACATTCATTCAAATTATGGAACCGCACTGCGATCGAGATCTCGTTTTAGTCACGCTAAATTTATACAGAAAAGAGCTGGAAAAAAAAATGAAACTGAGAAAATGAAAAAAGCCCCACAACAATAAACACACCTTAAAAGCCACCCAGCAGGGCGAAAGAGACGGCAGTCTAAAGGGGCAGGCAGAGAGAGAGAGGGAAGGCCTGAACGAAAAATCGTTTCAAGTTAATTAGCGAGCGCGACAAAAAAAAAAACCCACCCAAAAGCGTAGATTTATGCACTCGAAAACTTGGAATTCCGTTTCGTCGGACTCCCCTCCTCCCCGTTTTTGTATAGTGCCCCCACCCCACGCTCTGAATAATCATGGGGTTTGACACTAATCAGCGTAATGAGTAAATTGCTGAGAAATTATACCCATTTCGGTGTACAATATATGGGAGCAATGGAGAAGCATTAGGCAAAAAGAACATTGGAACAATAAAAACCTATCAATTATCCAAATATTGTGCAATTAGTTGCCACGATGCTATATTTAAAGGGATGAGACTTTCATTCTTATGAGAGAATAATAGTTTTACCTTCAAATATTTATAAAATTCCATCGAATCCGTTGCATTTTACTGATTCATTCGAATAGCTCCTATGGATAGCAGTTGCATCATATGACACTTTATAAAGCAATTAAATGAATCAAAAGAGTCTTTTGTAATCCAACCACACTGTTGCACAATCCATCATCTCCTTAGCCAGCAATTTAATTCCATTATTATATTCTACCTAAAGAATTATTCAACCAATACATTTACATTTAGTTCTTTATTCTTCCACCTTTCAAGGAGCTAATCAAAAACGTCTTTGCTTGACTCGAAAATCCTTGTAATAGCAAAATCACTTTCTAATTTTCCCACCCGAACCGCAGGATCCATAGAACCCACAGGGATTCCAGGGGATTACAGATTGCCCACCCAAAAAATAAACCAAGAATCCAAATTGCTTGTACAACACACACATTCAGTCGCAATAAAAGGACACCCTGGAAATGAACTCCAAGGGCCCCATCCCACACCCACAGCATATGGAGTACATAAACTCCTCCCTGCAGCACTCCACTCCACTCCACCACTCCATCACTCCATCACTCCACTTAGTTGGCCGCATGAAATTATTGGGCAAACGATTACGGATTCCCTGCGGTGGCATAAACAAAATTCATGAGTGTGGCCATGATTGCCATGGCAGGAGGGAGAGGGGTGGCAGGAGAAGGGTGGGTTCACACACGCACAGAAGCGGTCGGGGGTGGGGAGAGAGGGCATAATGAGCTTAAGTTATGTTACATAAGCCATAAGGACATAAAAACCACTCGAGCAGACACTTCACAAGGGTGAGTACGGGCATTGTTTCGGTTCGGGCCTCCTTCCTCCAATTGGGGTTTCCTCTCCCTCTCTCTCTCTCTCTCTCTCTGTGTGTATATGTATCCATTTCACTCTATTTATACCCTTGCAGCGCACATTATTATTCAACTATTGTTATTCCTAACTATTAAAACAATTCCGACTAGGAATGTTGTACGTATCCTGATCCAAAATATATTGCCCTCCATCCTCCATCAGATCTTCAAGGCCCTTCTAACTCGGATATGGATATCTGTATTGTAGAAAAGTCCCCTAAGGAAGGAACTAAAACTCTGATCAAAAGATTTCCTACCACTCTGCAAGAGTAAGGTTTTTCGGGGTACCTTGGGTACCTTCGTAGGGAGCCTCCGACTCTCCTCCTTTGTTTTATGTTTTTCTGGTGGTTGGTAAACTAATGAGCTGTGGGCTGCTGTGGTTTGCAACGATGTGGTGCGACTTGGAGTGGTGTGGAGTGTGCGGTGTCTGTAGCTTGTTTGCACAACCGCTTTATGGGGCACTCAACACTCAACGCTTTTGGGAGCCCCACTCGAGTGTTTGGATTGGGAAAGCGAGTGGATGAGTGAATGAATGGCTTCCGTGGGTATGGACTCACCTGAGCTGGGGCGATCGCTGTAGCGAGTGCAATAGACCCACGCCGGCCACACGATGGGCGTACCCGAGTCCTCTCCAGATTTTTTGGCTGTCTCCTTGGCTGCTGCTCCTCCCGCCGCCGGTGGCGGGGACTTGACCAGATCCACTGCCAGAGTGGTGGCCGTTGTGCTGCTGCTGGTGGCGGTGCTGTTCGAGTCGTTGCTGTTGCTGCAGATGTTGGCCAGGGAGCTGGAGAAGCTCAGGCTGGAGTTGACCGCCTGCGCCTGGCTCTGGGCCAGGTTGAGCGCCTTGCCCGACTTCTTGGGCGCCTTGAGGGGATGGCTATGGCTGTTGCTGTTTTGGCTGCTGTTGCTGCTGCCACCGCCTGCTCCGATCTTCGGGTGATGGTTCCCCACGTTGCCACCCACCAGGCGGGAGCCAAAGTCCGCCTTCAGGATGTTGTCGATGCTGAACTTGAGCGCCCGCTCGTGCAGATTCTCATTGTTGTTGTTGTTGTGGTGGTGGTGGTGGTGCTGCAGGTGGTGGTGGTTGAGGTGTTGCAGATGGTGGTGCGCCTGCTCCCGCTCCCGCTGGGCCATCAGCAGCTGCTGCTGGTGCCCCGCTCCTGGCGCTGCAATCCCCAGCGCCGTCGCCGTCAGCTGAGCCAGTGCATCCTGGCCCGTGGGCGCCGATACAGCAGCCGCTGCTGCTGCTGCCGCCGCCGCTGCTGCGGCCATCTGCAGCTGTTTGCCAGCTGCCGCCGCCGTCAGGGCATTGACGCGGGCAGCGGCCATCAGATGCATCTGCTGCTTCATCAGCTCCTCGGCGTAGAGCTGCGACTTGCGCAGGAACTCCTCCTGGAAGCTGCCGGCGGGCGGCCCGCCCAGGGGCAGGAGACCACCGCCCGGATCCGTAGCGGCATCGACTGGGACGGCGGGAGGATCGCTGGGTACACTGCTGAAGGCCGACGGGCGGTAGAGCTGGCTCATGAGGAGCCGTTGTCGCGCCTGGGCCTGGACATGGACGTGGGCCTGCGCCTGGGCCTGGGCCGCTGCCTGGGAGTGCTGCTCCTGGCCGACGCTTAGCACGCTGTTCTCGCTGCAACAGCTGGCGGCGTCCTCCAGATCGAGGTCCTCGTCCACATCCGCATCGGCCGATTCCTCCTCATCCTCGTCCTCGATGTTGAGGTGCCGCTCGTTGCAGATGGAGGTGCGTCCCAGGTCCGTTTCCGTTTCCGTCTCGTCCTCGACCTCCTCTTCGACCTGCGGACTGCTGATGTGCTGCGACAGCGGCAGGGGCAGGCAGTCCGGATGCATTGCCTCCTCCGGCTGCTCCTCCTGATCCTGATCGTGATCGTGGTCGTGGTCCTCCTCCTCCTGCTCCTGCTCCTGCTCCTCCTCCTCTGGCTGGATGCGATTCAGTATGCTGAATTTGAGTGGAGGCAGAGGGCGACTGCTTGCCAAAGTGGACATCAGTTTCTCGGGGCGATTCGGCGGTTTCTGTCTTTATCTTTATTCCTGTTGCACTGCAAAGCCGACGGCATTTTCAGCCGCACGGCGACTCCACTAAATAACTGTTCCGTTCCCCGAGCACAAACACGGTAACACACACGCCACGCACACACGCGCAGAGCGGGGGAATATGCGTCGCTCTCCTCTCGGATTGAACATAAAAAGCATTAAAAGCCACAAAGTACCGACGCTGCTCGCTCGCTGGCGCTGGCCGTTCCGAACCGCACGAATGAATCGAATGAATCGAATGAAGCTCTCGCCATCTGGCAAACTGGAAAGCAAGCGGCGGCTGCGAGCGGGTCCGAATCCGAACTGGTGGTGGTTCGGTTCACTCGATTCATTCGCCGCCAGAACACGTTCTCCCTCACCTTGGCGTGCTCTCGCTCGCTCTCGCCCTCTGTCTCGCTCTCGCTCTCCGCATCGGTTCGAACATCCAATGAACGGTCTTTGGGGCGTCCTACCGGCTGCTGCTGTAGCGTCGTCTCTCTCTGGCAGGCGGACAATCTCCGTGCTGCGGCTCGCCTGTCAGTTGAGGTTATGTTAAGTGTTTGTACATTTGTTAATTAAGTGCGTCGTCGCCCCGAAAACTCCACTCCACTCCAGCTCGCAGTCCACTTCAGCACTCTTTTCCTCTCCCTCAGCCGCTGCCGCTGTCCCTGGCCATGTTCCCTGATGTTCTGTGTGTCTCTCGTTTTGATTATGCGCTGCAGCATTTAAGTCGTAAATCTCGTTCTATGTAGGTTCCACTGTCGTCTCCCTGCTCTCTGTTCCTCTCTGTGGCTCTCTGCCTCTGCCTCTGCGGTCTGGCAGTCCTTTTAGTGGCATCCTCCATCCTGTTTTATATACAGCACGGTACACAGGCCCATGTCTGCCTGCGCGCTGGTGTGTGTGTGTGTGTGTGTGTGTGTTTGTGGCCACTATGTACTCGTGCAACACATGCCACAGAGAGCCTTGTGTTGCTTTCGTTTCTTTTGACGTTTTTTCCTCTTGTTTCATTTTTTTGTTTTGTTTTTCGCAAGCATTTTGCGCTTTTTGATATCATTGTTGTTGCTTTTCGTGTGTTGTTTGTGTGTCGTTAGCTGCGCTTTATAAATCACCACCACAATTTCTGCTTTTGCTCTGTTGTTCCAACATCTGCTGTGATTTCATAATTGCTTTCGATTCTGTTTTTGCTGTTCTACTTGTTTTTGTAGTGCCCATCATTCCATCGGACAACATTGATGATAGTTTCTGCGTAAATGAATATAAATGCAGGAGCGTAGTGCGGATAAGTTGGAGGGGGGTTGATCTGCTCTAGGCATGAGGGATCTCTGAGAGGTGCCAGGGGTCCCTCTGCCCCTGGGCTTGTCTAATTGCCCAACATATTGTGCATTGTTTGAGTGGCAAGCATTGCTTTGTGTTCATAAATCTGCATTTAGCTTTCCTTTCAACTATTTATGACTTTTGTCTGTGGTGTGGTGTGGCATGTGTGTGGGGTGAAAACAAGTTTGCAATGGCTAATCGAAAATGAAATGAAAGTGTCGCCACCACCTCGACGTCCGTCAGGAGTAACAGGAGCATCCTTTCGCCATTTAGCTCCTAGTTTAGGTAATACGTTTCTATAAATACCAAATGCCATCAAAATTCGAACCATTCCCAGAGCCTATATATATACCCTTTTCAGAGCGACTGTCCTGAAGGTATTCGAAGGTATATTTTGTCAAATTTTCTCCCAGTACTGGGTGTTCCATTAGCCATGTTGTGTGTGTTTTTAATGGATCATATTTCATATCTGGAATCGCCCATCAGTGTGGCACCTTTTCCGCTTATCGCAGACAGCATCGGGATTGGCCGTAAAAACATGGCAACAAAATATCGGAATTCCAGCAATCGGTGTTTTTATCGCTGCTGTTGAACCCATAAAGCTCTCCGGAGATCATGGAAATTTTCTGTCCACGCTTTATTATCGCTCGCCCGACACCGACTGCGGTCGGCCATAATGCATGCACGGATCGGGCGACCACGCCCCAAATGCACACACACCCCCATTTCCATTCCCATTCCCCAATCAAGCCGAAATCCAGTTTAATAACTTTGTTGCAACATTACAAAGTACCGCGTGGCAGATGCCGACGCGGAGATAGTCCCCCCAAAACCGACGAATTAATCAAGCTTAATTTCAGCTTTCGACAAAAGAAACAATTATACAGCGATTAAACAGTACAATAAAAAGAAGCGAAGAAAATAAGAGGGAAAACAACCAGATATAATCCACGGGTAACCCAAGACCACGAATTATGAATAAAATTAAACGCAATTGCTCAAAATGTCTGAAAAGCGATCTAACCCCGCCACCAACCAGTCCCTCCCTCTCTATCTCTCTCTCTCTCCGGCACCCCTCCACTGCTCACTCACTGAGCAGATTCCAGCCAAGAAGGGGATAGAAGCAGAAAGACATGATTAAAGCCGCGCACGAAACGCTTTTCACATAAAAGACGCCGCATGCGGCATTCACATTCGAAGCGTAAGCGATCTCGCTAGTTAATCGGGCAGAAAATCTTCATCAGAAATGGACGGCAAACAGCCACTGGGGCAACGGTGGGAGCTGTTACGACCCTGGGGATACCCTTGAAGTAGGAAGATATCTATTTGGAGAGCCTGAAAAGAATGAGCCCCGAGTATGGGCTTTGCTCAATCTAGCTTTAGATACATACATATGTATAGCTTTAGAAAATGGCTTTTAAAATTCTGGATACCTAAGCTTCTTCTTAATATTCTGTAAATCATTGTGAGCCAGAAATATACATATATAGAAATTGATTAAAGATTAACTTGTTTTCCTATTTCTAACTATAACATCATTTATACTGTGATGGTTTTGATGGATCGGTACAGTCATGGAAAAATCATAGAAATTACATATTTTTCCTTCAGTGAATATTTTTTTTCAGATTAATAATTATTATGGAAGATTTTTATAATGTATTAAAATATACCTGTGGTACCAAAAATTAAATTTTTTTATATACTAGGCCGCAAAAATATTATACATATACAATATTCTGGATTCTACTAGATTCTGTATTCTCCAGCTGTTTTCTCCACTAAAAACAACGAATGGAAGTTGGTTACTAAATTCTTATACATATTATAGCTCTCTTATAATTATAATTGTATAATTGTTGATCGACTCATCTTCTAAGTAGGAATTCCAAGCAGGAATGCAAATTATATACCAAATAGTTTCCCTCTACCTGTCTTAAACTCCTCCTACAAGTCAATACGCCCTTGCTCAGCACGAGTACGGGGTGTCGGGAGAAGTAAGTAAAGTTACTCAAACTAAAATAAATACAATCAAAACATGAAGCCTACAACGCAAGCAATAAGTAACAGCGACAACGACAAAAGAGCAAAGCGCGCCGGCGAAACATTACAAGACTTGGTTTGGGCTCCATCGCAGCAGCGGCAGCGGCAGCAGCATCAGTACTGCCAACAACAACAACAACAACAGCAACAAATAGCATAATCGCATCGAGTGGCAGAAGCAGAGGCAGCGGCAACCTCCTCCATCTTCCACCTCTCCGCACCGCACCGCGCACAATTTAGATGCGCGGCAATAGATAAACTTAAAGAGGCTTTTATTTAAACAAAGCTGCTCAGTCGGGCGGGAGGAGGCGGGCGGTGGAAGGCGCGAGGCGGAGAGACAGAGACGGACAGCAGTCGGGAGCGCAGCTCAAAAGGGTGGGGGATACTATTCTGAAACAGTTTTCAGTGTTCATTTCTAGAGTATAATTCTGAGTATAATGATCCCTGACCCTCTCCCATTGAGTCCGCTCCTGTGCACGAGTATCTCTAGCAGTAGCGAAACTGCGCCTCTTACTCCCAGAAAGTGCCCCAAAGAGTGCGGGGCACGGGGTACGGGGAGTGTCGGGAGATTGGGGAATCAAAGCCGAGCTTTGAGCCTCTCTGCTGTCGTTCGAAGCGCAAAAATGTATGTAGCTTACAAACGAGCAACATCAGCAGAGCCGAGGCCCAGAGCGGAGCAGAGCTCTCTCTCTTTCTCTCTTCATCTCTCCTTCTCGCCCGCAATAAGGATCGATGGCTCTCGTTAGCTGCGCTGCTGCAGTGCGCTGCCTGCTCTCATTGTCAATCTCATTCGAGTGCATTCGTTTTCATACCCCGCCATCGGAGAATAGGAGGGTATATTGGTTGGTCCCAGGCGGAAGGTCTCTTCTCTGGACATATAAAAGCTGCACCTTCTGTAATGCTGTGGCAACCGCCATTTTAAAGATATGAGGGCGCTATAAGGTGGGGCTTTATACACATATCTAACCAAAACTATTTTCATCCAATTTTTAAGGGAACGGGTATCCTACGGTCCGATCCTTGACTAGATCGTTCCTGCTTGTTTTTACTCTGTTTTGGGATTGTCGTACTTGGGAGACACGGAGTCGCTCCGATTCGGGACCGGGCTCGTTTGTGGCTGATCTTTTAATCGAATCGTAGCATTTATTATGTTCAGTGGGATTGGGACTTGGATTTGGATTGGCCAGACTGTAATTGCTGTGATTGCGGCGATTGTTGCGACTGTCTCGTGGCTGGTTTGTCTAATGCCGTTTAGCAAACAATGGACATGGCCGTGTCATAAGTTAGTCCGGGGACAACGACAATGGCAACGGCAGCCAGCACATAAAAAAATGCCCAACATTTGTTGCGCAAATTAATAATTTGCTTTTCCGAGGCTTGGGCAATCCCCCAGCGGCCTGTTTGATTTGTCTTTTGATGTGATTGGATTTGATGTGATTTCTTGTCTCAATTTATGCTCGTCCGAATGGAATTTGCATAATTTATGGATGGAAATAGAATGGGGAGGAGAGCCGAGGAGCGAAGAGGAGAGGAGAGCGTGCTGGTCTAATTGCAATTAACACGTGGCGACAGGCAGAGTCGAGCCATCATCGTTATCGCCATCATCGTCATCGGGGCAGTTAACAGTTAACAGCCGACAGTCGGCAGTCAAACTCCCATTTCGTATTCAATTGAAATCCAGCAACAAACATCAACATCACCGTAACCCCGACTCCCAGCTTCGTTCCACTTGTCGACAGTTTGGAGAGAAAAATCAATAACAAGCATGTGGAAATTGTATTTAATTGACAGTTAAATGCTTTTCAACTTGCCATGGAAATCGATTGGGCCTGGCCCGACCAAGGGGAGCCGGAAAAGATGGCTTGGGGTTGGCCTGAGTTGGGTTTCGGATGGGTTTTAGGGAGGGGGTATCACTGGGCGGAGGGTGTGCGTAACGGGCAATTAGCGGGGGAAAAGTTTTTCAGGGAAATTAATAGGCAGAAACAAATTGTACTTGTCAAGGGGGAGGGACGGACTCCAAACGATGGGGAGGATCCCTGAATAATGGAGGAAATTTCAATTCGCACGAATATACTCGTACCCAAAAAAAAGAGACATATGTAAATATGAGTTTTAATAGAAGGATAGATATCGTATCCAGATTCTACAATTATCTTTCGTTTCTTGTGTTTCCATTCGGAAAATTCATCTGGTATAAATTGCTAGCAATTTGCTGAGAGTGAGATCCGTCCTACTTGTTTCACCTAATTGGTCAAATTGTCCCCCACTTGTACTTTCCGACAACGAACGACAATTATATATAATTTGCAAAAACAATTCAATTCCTTAAAATTTCCATCGGCTATTCGGATCCTATCCTATCCCGTCGTTGCATGTCGAACCCCTTGCATGGCCTGTCATCAGTTGCTCGTGTGGTTTGTTCTTGTTGTGGCAAAACGCTTTAGCAAATAGCATTAAATAAAAGGTTAATAAATAGCACAAAGGTCGCACCGACAGAGAAAGAGAGAGAGCGAACATCAACAGCGAGAGTGAAAGAGAGAGGGCGAGAGACAGACACAATATGGCCGACGCTGACAGCCGCACATGTGTGTGATGTGTAAGCAGTGCGAGTGTGTGTAAGCAGTTTGTAACGCCTGCTTACTTATGCATGATAAAGACTGACGTGACGGGGCTGACGGTCCTTTCAATTCAATTCGGCGAGGACTCCGGCCCCATGCAAATGTCAATTGTCGGTTCCGTTGTTGATTTAAGCTTATTTAGTACAAACAATCCACTAATTACGGCTTGTTAAATTGCAGCCATTGAAATGACCGTTTAAACCATTCAATTTCAATCGCATGCAATTTACCCACCTCTCTGCGGCACAGCCAATCAGTATTCACTGTACCGCATGTCCATGTCTTTCGGATTGGGATTGGATTGGGGAAATATGTACATATGTTGATTTATTATCGATAAAGTCCCCGCCGATGACCATTGCACATCGCTGGCTTGACAGGCCCCCATCTTCTGATCGTGTGGATCGGATCGTGGAACTCTTGTGGCTTGTGGATGGTAAATGCTGGCTGGTGGACTGTGGATCGGAGCTATGAAGCTTTCACCCAACCAATTGCCGTAACGCCTACGATCTCTGATCCGTTGGCTATCATCGATAGGAGATCTGCTCGGTTCGGGAACGAAAAATCGACGCCTCTGCAATTTGTTGTACACGAAATGCAATTTGCTTAAAATTTATCGCAATTTAATCATCAACATGGAATATGCCCATGCCCCTGAGAGGCAGAGAGCGAGCGAGAGAGCGAGAGAGTGCAACAAAACTATTAACGCCAAACGATCGCGATGCCAAGACGGCGGAGATCTCCGTCTTCCTCCTGATCTTGCTTTCCACCTGCTCCCACCAGACGCCGCGGGGCATTCGCGATGGCAAATGTTTTCATTCATCGCAGCCCGACTGTCCAGCGCTAAAGGAGTCGACCATCAGATGCCCAGTAAGTGTAGGGAACGCTTAAAAAAAGGCCTTACTTCTGTTGCAATTGGTTTTCAATGAAATGAAAAGAATTAACTTTGATTTGAATATATATTAATAGATTAATCTTATTTAATCGTTCATTTGCATGAAATATTCAGGTCTTTTTTCTCCTTTACTCCCCAAAGTACCCTGCAATCGCAAGGTATGAGAGAAGCTAAAGGTCAGGAGACCTGGCTGGCACAGCCAGGAAGAAGCAGCAGCCACCTCCGAGAAGTCGCAGGAGGAGGTGACGGGGCAGACTTGCTTGCAACACAAGCCACAAGCCATAAGCGGGAAATTTGCATTTTTGCCACATTTAACGGTTTTGTTTTTTGGCTCGGAAAGATCGCGGGGAGGGGAGCACCGCTTCATTGCATTCAAAATTGATTTGTTTTGTTCATGACGAACCCATTTCAGAGGGGTTCGTGGCTACACAAGGCACAGGGGCGGGAGGTGGGGGGAGGGGAGTAGAAGAAAGTGCAAGATGACTTGTGGCACTGTTTAACCTCGGGACGAAATGCCAGTGATGAAAGCGACTCTTAAAGCGGCTAAAGGATAGCACAAAATGGCCACCAAGCAACCGTAACGGTAAAATGTAAAGGCAGCAACGCAACTGTACCAAAAGAACATTTCATCTGCCGCCAAAGGACATTGACACATTCAAATCGATCAAACTTTTTCATCTACCAGAAGCAGAACCAGAACCGGAGCCCAAAACTCATTTAACTTTTGTTTTGTGACCGGCAAGTGTCAACTGGGATACAATCGACCAAAAAAAGTACACATTTCTATTGATATTTGCACAAAATGACAGTTTTGATTGCAAGTGACAGTTCCACGCGACAGTGACAGCATTGGGAATGACAGAGGGACTGATAGACATAGAATTTATCGGAATTGAATTGAGTAAAAGTATTTATTCTAGAAAGACAATTACAGAATGGTTGTGGAGAATAGGAACGGTTCGGTAGTTCGGTATTCGGGAACATATGTATTCTTATTCAAAGCTATTGAATCCCTAGAGAGGGAGAGATTACAATACTCCTTTAATCCTAACTGCCTTTCAACCCGGACAACCTTCGCTAATGAGCTACCAAGCAAAGAGGAGCACTGTAAACTTATTTTCCCATCAATTTCGCCCCAAACAAGCACACACGAGGAGACATCCACATGGCTGCATTATAATAAACATCATGTCAGGCCAAGAGGTCAAAACCGAAAGGAAAGTCCTACACAATATTCACACAGACTCCACATGAGGCTCTCCCCATCATCGATACGGATTCCAATTCCAATTCCAACTTCCCCGATTCCAGTGCCAATGCCATTCGCCAACCCGAAGGCAGCCCAACAAAAGTGGCTTAAATCAACTACTGACAATGCTAACGAAGCAGTCAGCAAACAACAAACAAACTGCGACACCTCTCTTGGTGGAGGAGGAGGAGAAGGAGACTGGGATGAGGATGGGGATGAGGATGGAGCTGAGGCTGAAGCTGGATCTGAGGAGGAGGAGTAACCAGGAGTCGGCACCTGGAATTGAGTGCAAAATATGGCGCAGAACAAGCAGAGCTGAGAGGAGGCGGAGACAGAGGAACCCCTTATGTCTGGTCTGGAACCATGTTACTTAGCGTCTTGGAGCAGTTGGCGCGTCATGTAGCCAATTAAAAAAAGCGAAAAAACGACAAGCGAGAGGAGCAGAGGAGCAGAGGAGCACGGAGAATGCTGGCTGAGATTCGACAATGGTGGAGCTGGAGGTGCGGCCCCTGCCAGTCCTGTCCTGTCCCGGTCCTGTCCTGGTCACGATTGGGAGGCAGTAACTGGCAACAGAAATCTAAGCGAGGCAATCAAATTAGGCAAGAAACAAACCAGGCTTCCTTCTCCTGCAACGACCTACAACGAGCAACGAGCAGGAGGCGGGCTGCGGGCTGAGGATGGGATTTGGGGACTTGGACTTGGGCTTGGGATTGGTATTGGTATTGGTATTGGGGTTGAGGGTGGACAACCTTAATTGCATCTTTAATGTGGACGGGAGTACACAGATATGCTAATAAAGGTCAGCGGATATGCGAGCATGCTCCGCTCTCGCATCGCGATAGCAGAGTGTCGACGTACGTACCGTTAAGCAAATTTCATGCCTGATTTCTGTTTTGGCCTGGCTCAAACGGCAGCGGCGGGGACATTGCAACATGACACCTCGACATGACAGCAAAATGAGCTTCTGTTGCCCGACTCCTTTTTGAGATCTCACCAGCAGCAGCAGCATCGGCAGCATCAGCAGCAGCAGAAGTATTGGTAGTGGCAACGGCAGCGGCTGTGAGTGACAACTGCAACGGCGTTGCTTTCAAATATATTTAACACCAGCCTCAGAGTCAACGTGCGGCTGCAGATTGGAGGCCCAGAGCCAGTCACAGTTCCACAGTTCCACGGCTCCACCGATCCATGCTTCAATCCACGCACCAAATGCATGCGAAATCGAACACTTTTCACACTCTCACAAAAAGATACACACGCGCCATGGAACGGGACAGTGATGACGTCCAAAAGAGGAGACTCTGGAGTGATTTCGATCTAAGAAAAAATATTTCCTCTCCAAAAGGAAGACTGCTTTTCAAAGCCAGACTAGGCACTCGCTTCTGCAACTTTAAGTTTCTATTAATCTAGTCTATTTTATTTTAAAATCGGGCTAGTGTTTCCTTTCGTCGAGGCTTCACTGTAGCCTGTGCGTTCGACTCGACCAATGCCCGTTTGGCATTCATTTATTCGCTCTGTTGCCAATTTACAAAATACAATTTTCAGTTGGCTGTTTTCGCTGCGCTGCTGTTTTTGTGTTTCTGTTTCTGTTTGATTTCGATTTGGGTTTTTTGGATTTTTGTCAAACGTAGAGCCGCCGCCTTAATTGATTTTGGCACTTTAACGAGGCGCAAAGTAAACGCACTCGAAGGAAAAACCAATTGACAGCTTTAGGCCTGGCTATCGGCGTGTTAATTGATCGCCAAATGGCAGTGGAATTGAAATTGTAATTGTGCGGAGTAATCGGAAGGTGTGTGGATTATCATCTGTTTGGAGGTCGATTACAACGGATCCAAAAACGATCATTTTTTTCCACTGAAAACATGCCCAAACACCCGGACAAGGAATACAAACCGAGACAGTTCTTGTAATTCTTTTATTTCTTTTCTTTATTTGTTGTTCATAAATCATGCATTTTGTCGGTTTGCATTTAATTTAGTTGCCGGTTTGGGATCGTTTAGCTTTCAATTATTTTACCATAAATATTTCGTAATCGTTCTTCACCACCAATTCTATATATATATATATATATATATATATATATATTTCGATTCATATTTGTATATATAAGTATATGTATGTACACCATTGAAATTTGGCCATCTCTATGGGGAAGGAAGGGGAGGGGATGGGCGGCCATATCCACATATGTATCATATCTGTCCCTTGCCGTATCCGTAATTACACATATATATGTATTTGAATGAACTTTTCATGCTTCTAGTAGATGGTTAGATAGAATATTACTTATATAATTTGTTGACTTTATTATTTGATAGCTTATGCAAGAAACAGGTTAAAATCTCATGCCGTTTGTTATTATTGGATCGTTAGGTCCATCCATCGATCTCTAGGCTTATCATTTCATCATAATTTATATTCTTTATTCATTGTGCTTCGTTTTATTTTTTACAGTGTAGCAAGTTGTTTGATTAATTATTATTTATTAATTATACATATGTATATAATTTGTTATTTTTATGTTTTAATTTTTATTTTTGGTTTGTGTTTGCTTACTTAATTACCACAACAAGCGTTTCCAGTTTTCTTATTTGATTTACTAACAATAAATACAGGTATATACTATATATATACTTTATTAGGGAATTGGCTCAACTGCAGTGTGGACTGAATTCCATCGCCATCCAGGGGGATGTGGCATGTGGCATGTGGTGTGTGGGATGTGGAATGAAATGATACGTTGGATACGATTGGAATGCAACTGAAATAAAAATCGGAACAAAATATTAATAAAACTTAAAGTAGAGAAAGCGGAGGACTAAGGATGGATCGAAAATGAAAAGTCAGATCTCAAAAGAACCTTAAATATGGGAAAAGAGAAATGAAATCCGCTGATGGAATCGTTGGGCCAATTGCAAAGAGTCAAAGAGTTCTATACAGAGAGAGAGGATATATGCATATTAAGCTATTAATACTCGATTGGTAGATTTCACATATCAGTTAGTTATAGAGCATTATCGATAGAGAGCGTTTGGGTGTGGGATGTGGGATGTGTGTGGAGTCTCTACAATATGTATATTGTATGGGTTGTATCCTCTAGAATCTAGATGTTTCTTTTCTGCTGCATTCGCTGTAAACAATTTCACATTTAGCTATGAATTAGTTCAAAATACAAATACGCAAAATGGCTGTATCGATATACATATATGTCTATATAATAAATATATATTTTAAGTACGTTTGCTTTTCTTTTTTCTTTGTTTTTTTTTTTTGGTTTTCTGTAGGTCTTCATGCAAAAGAAGAAGTTAAAAACTGTTAAGTACATATAAAAAATATGATTGTTGTTATTACTATTGTTGTTAATTAATAACTATTTACAATTATTGTAGGCTACCAGACATAAATAAGTTTAAAAAACTCTTACAAAGTCGAAAGCTATGATTTCATTGATTTCTTCTCGAAGTGCTTCCCGATAATGGATGATCCAACAATGAGAAATACAAATAGAAAGTCGTAATTGTTTTTATGTAGATATTAGACAGTCACATAAGTCGTATATACACTCAGCTATACATACATACATATATCTATATATATGTGTATATATCTATACATTCATATGTGGTTAACTATTCCTCTAAATGTTCAAAGGTAAGATAGAGTTTTCGTGTTCGTGTTTTTACCCGTAGTTGCAGTTGCAAATGTGTCAAATCATAGAAGTTTTACGCATCACAATCGGTTTATATTCAATTCAATTATTCAATGGTGTTTATGGGGGGAAAGAGAACGAGCAGGGAAATGGAGAATGGGATGGGATCGGATAATGATATCTGGGGGAAAAGAGATTATCAATTACAACACGCTCAAGACAAGTCCAAGTCCAAGGTACGTGACAGCATGGAACATTCCTCTCACAATACTCCTCCTCTCCTCGTATTTGGAGGGATTCGAGGGCTGAAACTGAAAATGGGACCACAATGAAGGTGCCGTGCCGTGCCGTGTGCCTTTCTGTCTCTCGGGATCTGGGATGAAGGTTTGTTGGTTGGTGTCATTAGAGTTTCGCATTTGTTTGAAGTTTGCAATTTGTTTTCCATTTTATTATCGCTCTTGCTTACGCTCTTACCGCTCTACAAGTTACAATCTAGGAAAGTACATCTCTACGTAATTATAGTTTAAATGATTTTGTTTTTTTTTTTGTATGTTTTCGTTTTGGATTTTAAAATATTATCGTTATTGTTATCATTAGTGTGTTTATATTATAACATATTATCATCATATTATTATTATTATGTTTATGTTGGGGTTGTTGTTGTTGTTGCTGCATAAGAATTACAAATACAATTAAAAGTATTACCTTGTATAAAAAATAATAATAATAATCGCATACAATAATAGTGTTTTCTTATGCTCTTCAACACAACTCCCTCTCTCATCTCTATCGATCCTCTGCTCTCCCCTCTACAGTGGCGATCCTTAGTTAAAATAACTAAATGTAGTTGAACGTGGGTTTTCTCTGATCTCCTTTTCACTTATCTTCTTTTAGGCTACAGGATAAGTTAATTTAATTTACGTACATTGAAAAATGTGTTTTCTTTTCTTCTTGTTTTTCTCCCGGTAGGGGGGCTGCCGCGACTGCCCACCAGGCTCCAACCCATTCGCAGGGTCGGAGGCCGTAGGGCCCCATCGAACAGCAGCCCAGATAAAGCGCGTGATTCTGAAACGGCGTTAGCCTGAGAGGCGGCGGCCTCTCCATCGTTCGTACAACTATTCGTATCGTATCACTAAATATATAGTTTCATAATTACTATTATAGATCTTGCTGCTGCTACTTTTCTTTTTTGTGTGTTTTGTGGGTGGTGGTGTGTGTTTTACAATCGAATATTTACAGTTTGCTATTTAACACATGAGTTGTTTGCAGAGTTGTTGCCTGGAGCAGGGGCGGGGGTGTCTAGGGAAATCTCCAGCCTCGCAGAAAGAGCCAAGTTCTCGATTCGTGCTTCTCATATGCTTGTGCATATACATCATACACATACACATATACATATACATATATATATCGCTTTTATTTGTGTAATTCTAAATATGGTTTAGGGTTAGGCGATCTTGAAAAATAAGACCTAAATCGTTATACACACACATGTCTCTCTCTATATATATATGTCTATATATATATATATAAATAAAATCAAATTAAGCAAACTTTGTTATTGGTGGCTTTCGTTTATACACTCTCTTCTTCCCATTCTGCTTGGCCCTTCCCCTTTGGCTTTGGAGAGCTTCCCGCCTAGCTATGTTACAGAATTTGGAATAAGTTCCATCTGATTATCGTTTAGGGTTCTAATCAATTTTTCAAGGCTGGCGGCATGTGTGTGCGCGGGTTGTATGCATATGAAATTCTACATTTAAACTACAGTATATGTATATAGGGCGTAGTAGTAGCATTTAGCCCAGATGCGACGCCGGCTGGCCTAGATTGACCAGACAGAGGGCACAGCAGCAGGACGGCTGCAGGAGCTGGCCCAGGGCCACCATCAGCGGACTCTGGGCCGCGCCCATCGGCGTCAGCAGGAACTCGGTCTGCTCCTGGGCCAGACCCAGTCCCATTCCCATTCCCAGTCCCAGCGAGGTGCCGCCGGGCAGATTGACGGAGAAAACATTTTGCATTAGATGTTAGCTGCTGCTATCCGCGTCTCATCTGTTGATGGTGGACGTGACTCCGGCTCCCCCGGCTCCGGACACGTTAACATTGCTCGATGTAGTCACGGTCACACCGCCACCGACGCCTCCAGCACCGCTCCCACCTCCTCCGCCGCCGCCTGTACCACTCCCATTGTTGTTATTGTTGTTGCTGGTGGGCATCACCACTCCGCCATTGTTGGCACTGACCATCACCTGCTCCACGGTGAGGCTCTTGCCCACATCCTTGGCGCTGAGCAGAGCTCCGTCCGACGAGCCCACATTGTTCGTATTGGTGGTAACCAGTTGTCTGATGGTGGCGGGTGCTCCGCCAGCACCGCCACCGGCCGAGCTGTTGACGGTGGTGCCCAGGGGCAGGGTTCTCGTGATGATCGACGAGTTGACGCGCCCGCGCAGCACCTGCTGAAGTCCGCCCGGCCCCAGCTGCATCTGCATCTGGCCGCTGTTGTTCTTTTGCAGCGGCTTCACATTGAGCAGGCTGGTGTAGAGGACTCGCTTGTCGCCCTGCTGCACCTGCTGGGCGTTGGCCGCGGCCACCGTCTTGAGCTTCTGGTGGTGTACCTGCTGCTGCTGGGCTTTGTTTAGCACCACCGTGGTGGCGCCCACCTGTTGGGGTGCCTGGCTGGCCAGCGACTCGCCCGTGCTGCTCACAAAGTTCAGCTTGAGATTGGAGTTGGTGAGCTCCTTGTAGTGCAGCTTCTGGCCACCGGCATTGCTGGCCGCCACCGCCGCAGCCGCCGCCTGCAGTTCGCTGGCCGTGAAGTTGGTGAAAGTGCCGCCGCCGCCACTGTTGCTGCTGGTGAGGAAGATCTTGTTGGCCTGCTGGGGCGCCGCCTGTGAGCTGATGATGGCCGTCGCCGGCTGCAGGCTGTAGTTGTGGTTGGCCGCTATCGCAGCCGCCGAGTTGGGCTTCAGCTGCTGCTGCTGCTGGGACTGGCCAGTGTGCTGCCCAGACTGCTGCTGTTGTTGCTGCGGCTGCTGCTGAAGATTGAGATCCGAGACGAGCAGGGGGAATGGCGACATCTTGATCACCTTGCTGAGCTTCTGCAACTGCTGATGCTGGTGGTGCTGCTGTTGCAGGGACTCGCCAGTGTCCATCTGGTCGCCGCTGTTGATCGTCGTCGTGGCCGTCACCAGATCATCCTCGTGCTGCACCAACTGTTGCAGCTGTTGCTTGGTCAGCTGGATCTGCTGCTGCGCCTGCTGCTGAATCTGCTGCCCTCCTCCCGGATGCTGGCCAATCACCTTCCTCTGCGAGAACTTCCGATTCAGCAGCAGCTTGTTGATGTCTGAAAGGCCAAGGAATGCAAATGGATATTAAATTTCTGTTCAAATCAATGGATTTTTGTGTGGGAGCAGAGTCAAAGGACAACCAAAGCAATCATGCAATCTATGAGATATGAGACATGAAACGAAAATCGCAGCCACTTACAGAAAAACTCATTTAGATCCGGATAACCTATAGATAACCCCCGCCATCGAATCTAGCCTATCAGATGGGACCTCAACCTGAAGAGAATTCCACTGAGAAATGAGAACCGAGGAACAAATAACAAAAGCTGCGGAGACGGCTCGATTGCCAATCCAACGATCGTTACAGTAGCTTCTTCCACTACGAAACATTCGGCAAACGATGAGGATTACGTTGATTCGCTGCCCAAATACCCCATGAGCGAACGGAAACAATCGAAGCATCCACGAATGCGAACTAGTCAATGTCTTTCACAACCCACAAACAAGAACAACAATTCACAGAGATTTCTTGCAAAGGCTTGAGGTTAAGGTTATCTTTGCCCTCCAATATACCTCCGATATCAAGAACCAAAGAAAACGGATCTCAGAGCGGTTGCGAATCGAATCAAATCAAAAACATCAGCTAAATCTTGAAAGCTAGATGCTAGATGCTCGATCCTTGATTTCTGATTTCTGACACATAACCTACGAAAGAGAATACATTATATTCGATCCACACCAGAATGGTGGCTCACCTGTGTTCTCGGGCCCGTTGAGCTGTCGCTTCTGGGTGCCACGGCTAGTCCAGAGTATCTTGTTGCCCACCGCCGCTGGCGAGGTGTCGGCCGTCGTCGAGAGCACCGCCGTGGTGGCCACCGCCGTGTTCGTTCCGCTCACCTGGCGCCACACAATCGGCTGCTGCTGCACCAGCTGCTGTTGCGAATGCTGTTGGACGACATTGTTGCGGGTGGGCGTCGTGACGATCAGGGGCGTTGTGGTGGTACCCTGCTGCTGCTGCTGCTGATGGTGGTGCTGTTGCTGCATCCCGGCTATGCTGTGCACGGCCAGCTGCTGGCCACTGGCCGTGTTGATGATGTTCACACTGGACCCAGAGCCGGCGCCACCCGCGGAGCAGTTGTCGTCGCTCTGCAGCTTTACATTGGACAAAGTGATCACGGTATTGGGTCCAATCGATGTGGTGGTGGCTCCTCCGCCGGCGCCACTTGACTTCTGTATGGCGTAGGTGACCTTCTGGGCGGCAGCCGCTGCTGCTGCCGTGATGATCTCGCCGCTGCCGGTGGTATAGATCATGTGATTGCCAGCGGCGCCAGCGCCGGCTGCATTGAGGGGTGTCAAGGAGCGCGAGGAGGTGACGATGCTCTGTGTGGTGATCACCGGCGAGCCGATCCCGTCCCGCTGCATCTGGAAGAGCAACTGCTGGGTGGGCTGTTGCTGCTGCTGTTGCACTTGCACTTGTTGGGGCGTGCCCTGGCGCTGTTGAACGGTCACGTTGCGGAGCTGGGCCTGCGCCAACTGGTGCTGCAGCTGCTGTTGGGCGGATAGGGTGGGCAGGGGACTGCTTCCCGTGTGCGGTGTGATCGTCACAATGTCCCCGACGGCCGCTCCTCCTCCGTATTCCGTCCTGGCAATGATCTGCGGACTGGCATTGGCGAACTGGTTGAGCAACTGCGTCACCTGCTGGGGCGCTGTCTGTGCCTGGACCTGCGCCTGTGTCTGCGATTGAAGCTGGAGCTGCTGCGTCTGCGGCTGTATTTGCGCCATCTGCGGCTTCTGGGGTATTATCTGGGCGGGTATGTTGATGATCTGCGGCGTGGGAGTGGCCAAAATTGGCTGTGGCATCGATTGTGATTGCGGCTGCGACTGCGACTGTGGCGGTGGCGGTTGCGTGGGCTGGGACTGGGCTGGGGATACCACCACCTCAGGCTGTGGTGTCTCTACCGCTGGTTCCACCTTCACAGGCTCCAGGGTGTCTGCCGTCGTCGTTGCCGCCGTTGTCGTTGTCGTTGTTGCCGGAACGGGAGCTGTCTCTGTTTCTGTCGCTGGCTGTGGCTCCTCTTTGGGCGTCACCACCTCCTGGCTGAAGAACACCTCGCGATTCTTGAGCGACTCTTGCGTGGGACAGACCGTAAACAACGAGCTGCCCACAGGGACATTCACTGGCCTCGGCTTGCGAAGTCGCCCGGCGCGCTTGGACGCCTCTCCGCCCACCTTGGGCTTCTTTTCGTCGATGCAGTCGAGGAGCTGATCGGCAATCTCGACCTCGTCCACAGCCGCCTCGCCATCGAGGATGCCGTTCCAGAAGCTGGTGGCCTGATTGAGTGCCTTCGGATCGTCCATGCCGCACTCCTGCAGAATGTTGTCCAGCATGTGCTCGTGGTTGTCGTCCTCGTCGTCGCCGAGCAGATTGTTGATGTCGTTAAGCGAGTCGCCGGCGCTCAAGTTGAACTCCAGGGCGGACCCCGAACCAGAGCCAGATCCCGAGCAGTTCGGACTCTTGCTGGTGCCTCGGGCATAGTCCTGGGCGTAGGCCGTCTGAATGAGCTGGGCATCAGAGTCCAGATCCGTGTACTTGAAGGCATTGCTCAGGAAATAAGAGCTGGTGTCGCTCTCGATTTCCTCCTGCTTTCCAAGACGATTCAGCTCCACGCTGATGGGCGTATCCTGGGTCCAGTCCACCGCATGGACACCAGAGTCGCCGCAGGGCTTGCCCTCACCATCGTTGCTATCGGAGAGCTCGTCCGTAGGCGTCTTTGGACGAAAGTGCAGCCAGTCGCGTCGGATCTCGGAGAGGAGTTCGTTGCAAATGTCCAGACGCTGACTGGAGGTGGGCGAGAGTCCGCCCAGGTAGTCCACGTCCATGTCCTCTGCCGTGGCATCTATATACAGGTCCCTGGGCTTCGAGCACGTTTGGGCGTTTCGCAGATTCTGCAACCGAATCACATCGGGCAGCTGGTTCAAGCAGACGGTCTCCTCCTTCAGCTCCTGCGGGTATCCGTATCCCCTCTGCTCCCGCTGCTGCAGCTGCTGCTGTTGCTGATGCTGCTGCTGCGCCTCCAGCTCCTTCTTGACAGCCGTGTGACGGATGATGCTGCTCAGCTGGGCGAGATTGACATCGTCCTCGGCCTCGTCGTCCATCAGTTCGGGATCGGGGCTGGCCTGGAGTACAGTCGCAGCCACCGTCGCCGTGCGGATGATGCTCAGCGGCTCATTGGAGTCGTCGGCATCGATTAGCTCCCGCTTTATCGTCTTGGCCACATCCTCCATGGAAGGTCCGAGCATGGATATTCCAGCTGCTGATGATGCTGCTTCCGCTGCAGCGGCTGCTTCAACGGCTCGTGCTGCTGCCGCTGCCGCTGACGTGGAGGCTACCGGCTGCTCCTCTCGCCCAACGTCCTCGTTCCCCTCTGCCTCCAGCTTTATCACATTGATTTTTTCGCTTATGCTAACGTCCTTATTCATATTACTACTACTACTACTGCTATTGTTGTTGTTGTTGTTTTTGTTGTTGTTGTTGATGTTGTTCAACACGGTGTTGTTGTTGTTGTTGTTGGAACGGTGGTGGTGCTGATTATTGGCTCGAGGAGGAGCAGGCTGCTGGAGCTCCTCTGCAGCACTGCTCTTCTCCTCTTGCGGAGCCAGATTCTCGCAAACTTCCATCGCCTCCTCCTGCTTGAGTTTCTGTCCCAAGGCCAGCACCAGACGCTGCAGATACGCCCGGGGCAAAGGACACAACGGAGCAGTGAAAGGACCTTCCTCCCCACTTGCTGCTGGCTCTCCACCAGTTCCTCCAGTTGCTGCTGCATCCGACGACCTCTTCAGTCGCTTGGCCGCATTGAGCTCCCGCATCTGCTGCTTCTTGTGCCGCAGGCGACGCCGTTTCAGGCGCATGTCGTGCGAGCTCTGGGACAACGTTACCGCCGAACTATAGAAACTCAGCCGTGAGACATTCTCGTCATCGGTAACCAGGTCATCTTCCTCCCCGTCCAGATCGAGCACCTCAGCGTCCACCTCTTTGTCTAGCGGGAGGGGCAGCAATGAATCACCCACCGATCCGCCGGCAATCGGCTTATCCACCGAATGACTGGTGGGCTCCGATTTGACAATGGCGTCGGGCGGCAGCGACGTCGCATCAACGCTGTCAATGTGTTTGGATGTGGGCACAACAACAAGGTCCACAACAGTCGGCGGGGAGCAGGGCTTGGCCAGCGGAAGCAGCTCCGGCTTCGGTAGTTGGTTGTTTCTCCTTTGCGCGTTGTTGCTCTTGACGACACTCTCCATGACCGTGTAGTCCAACTGCGACCAGACATCGTCAAAGTTCGTTGTGGCCCGATCGAGCAGGATCCTTCCGCCGCGGCCCACACGACGTCGGGCGAAGCCAATGCAACGCGGGCTGCAAGATTGATTAAGCCCGATTTATGCTTGAGTATTGGAGGGGGGCCGTTTAGCAAACACCAACAACAACAAACCTGGGATAGTTGATGGAGGTCAGCGTGTAGCGATATTTGGGATCCGAATATGGTCCCGTCGATCTGCTCGTTTCCGTCTCCTCATCCGCCGAGTCATAGGGCCAGCGTCCATTTCGGTGCCGTGTCTGGAAATACAAAGCCACCATTAATATCGTCTTTCCTTCCTCTGCACACAGTGGACAGGGGACTCGCGAGACACTTACGGGCAGGTAAATACAGCTCGGCTTCCGTCTAAATGCAAACGGCGCCTCATCCTCGCTCTCGGAGCCCAGTTGGTTGCCATTGAGGCCACCGTTTAGGTAGTCATCATCCTCGCTGTCCAGAATCGAATCGTTTGCCGCCGGCGAGGCACTCTGCTGCCTGCTGAGGTTGTGCAGATGGTGGGGCAAATGGTGGGCAGGCGAGGCTCCAGATCCTGACGACTGTCCGGGCAAATACTGTTGAGTCTGCTGCTGCTGTTGTTGTTGTTGCAGTTGTTGGTGCTGGTTCTGCTGCTTGTCGCGGGGAAGTTTGTGTTTGCGCTTCTTGTAGGGACGCTTCTCCTTGCGACTGCTGCTGCCGTTGCCGTTGCCGTTGCCGCTGCCAGAGTGGATGGTGTCTAAAGATGAGGAATGGAATACGAATTAGTTATTACTCCAGTGGCAAATGCCGGCATCCTTCTTTTCTTACCCATTGTCGACGTGTTCAGGTACTGCGACGGCGAGGCATACACATTCGTGTTGCCCGCTGCTCCGCCACTTGCCAGCAGACCCGGGGGCAGGGCAGCCAGAATGGCGCCAGCCGTTCCAACCGCCGCCGCCGCCCCTTGTGAGTATTGATTCGTATACAATGAATTATACGCGGGTCTGTAAGCGAAACAAAATAAGGAAGCGGATCAGTGATCAGTGCACTCAATGCCTGGGACGTTCTCTTTTGTTTAGAGCTCACCTCGTGCTCTTGTATTGAGCATTCAGCTCGGAGTAGACAGCACCGTTGAAGTCGCGCAACTCGACGCGCTTCTCAAAGATATTCACCGTCGTCTTGAGTTGTTCGCGCTTCGTCTCCTCGCGTCGCCGCACCATCTCCAGTATAGTTGTGGCACGCTGCAGGTCGCGTCTGTTTTGATTTGGAAAAAACGATCAATTAATGCGAGCAATAAATTGAAATATCTCATGCGATATGCCGGCCAATCGGCACAATCCATGATGTGGGATCAGAGGGCTGATGCCAATTTGCCAGCATTTTTTACACTGTATTTTGCAACCGACTTCATGTGTGTGATTCCCTCAATTCTTACCGCAGCTTGAGCATCTTCTCGTAGGAGGCCTCGTCGTTCTTGCGATTCTTGCGCGTTTGCATTTTCTCGGTGCGCCGACGAAAGGCCAAATACGGATTGTTGGAGCTGGCACCAGGACGACTCTCTGTCTTCACAGTGAGTATCAGCGGATGTTGCTATGAGGGAGACAACAGAAAGTGAGAATAAGCTACGGGAGTCCCATCAAATCAAGTCAAATCGAATGCCTACCATCTTGAGGCGCTTGTTGAGCCAGTAATCGTAGAGGGATATGCTCGTCTCGTCATCCTGATTGAGCAGAGACTTGGCCTCGTTGAGGGTGACGACCGTTTGACCCGAGCTCTTCTCCAGCAAATCCATCAATTGTTCAAACTTCAGCTCCGTCAGCTCCAGGCGCTCCTGCTGGCTAAGCCATTCCATGTCCGCTTTGTCCATGTCATAGTCGGGCACCTCAGTGTCCAGGCCAAGAGCTGTAGGAGGGGATTATTAGTATTCGACAGATTATGGGCATCGAATGAGCACAACACTCACGTTGCATGTGAATCATCTGGCGAGGCATCTTGTAGTCCGGCGGATAGTAGGTATCGTAGAAGGGCTGGTCCGTCTGCAGTACCTCGGGTGTGGGGATGATGAGGCCCGTGCAGATTGCCCGCTGCAGATGATGTTCCTGTTTTTAAGGAGACACGAAAGCAGTGATTAGAAGATCTAGATCTCGCTTCTCAGAGGGGGATAACACTTACCGATTCTTCCTCCTTCTCCATGCCACTGGGCATTTGGGGCACGGCACGATTTATGGCTGAATACTCGGGCAGATCGGGCAGCTCCTCGGCCAAGTAGATGGGCATCTGCTTGGACGGATCCAGATGGCGTGCTCGGAACGATAGCTTCGACATTTTGACTTCCTTTTTGTTTGTTTTGTATGTGCGTGGTGTATATGGATTATGTGGAACGTTTTAGCTGTTGCTGTTTTGTATATTTCTTATATGTGTTGTTTTTTGTTTTTGTTTTTGTTTTATGGTTGGTTAAGTGGAATTGGCTGCTTAAGTTGCTATGGATGCTGGTGCTGCTTCGGGAGCTGCTAACCTACTGCTGACGGCTGCACCGGCCACCGGCGTCGATGGATTTGTGCTGCTGCTGCCGCCGCTCTCAAGGATCTTACTCCGATGCGTTACCGCTGCTGCTGCTAAGCGTTTCGTTGTTGCTCTTCCTTCTGCTCTCTCTGCCAATCTGGCTATGGATGGAGGAGATATGCTGCTTATAGTAGTGGTAGTCCCAAGCGTATGCAACAGCAGGGATGAACAGGCTAGATGCAGTAAGATGATTCGGCTGACCAACAGTCGGGCCTGCTGCTCCTCCGCTGCCTCCTCCGACGACTTAGCACCGGGGCTGCGGTGGCTGTGGCTGCTGTGCCAGCTGGTTAACGCAGCCCCTGTGCCCGTTCCCTTGGCAAACGTTCTGCCACTTGTTGCAATTTGGTGTGGAGTTGTATGTAGATTTGGGTGAGGGTGTGGGTGTGGGTGTAGATGTGGATGTGGGTCTGGGATCGGGATCGCGGCGATGATCGCCAATGAACGCCGCTTGTGAGCAACCTTTCTTGCTATATAGGGCGTATCGTTATCGTCCTTGTCCACCTCCTCTTCCTTCTCCGTCGCCTCCGCCGCTGCCGCCGCCTCCTGCTCCGCCTCCTCCGACTGCTGTTCCTGCTGTCCGGACTCCTCGATTCGTGCAGACAGGGCCGACAGCAGCAAGATGGCCAGAGAGATTAGCTGATTGCAATTACGACGACAACGCAATGGTAGCAACAACAATGACAACGAATGCAGCAATTGTGTCGACGACATTTTTCACGTTGAAATCGAAAAAAGTATGTGAATTGGCATAATTACGTTCATCAAAATTGCACATTTCAGTTCATCATCATTTTTCTATATTGAAAATTGTTGTTTTTCCAGTTTTTGCCGTGTGTCGCTTCGTTCCGTTGTTGCTTTCTTGTTGTTCCTCTCTCTCTCGATCGCTCTCTCTGTCTCTTCCTTATCGTTGGATGATAAAAATCTACAAAAGCGAGGAACAACAACAGAAACTAGTAAGTAAACAACTAACAGACACACACATACACACAGTAGTAGAAACATGTACGTGGATGTGGTTGTGTGTGTGTGTGCACGTAAGGGGAGCGCGCGGGAAAAATAATCTAAACACACACACACACACTAAGGAGACGATCGCATTCGAAAACAGTTATAATATGAGGTCTGTGTCGCTTTAAAATCATAAAAACACGCACAAACCCATATACCCCTTTGTTTCAGGACTATGAATCATATCATTCTGAGTTTAATTCCTTTTTTTTTGTCGCAAAATGCAAAAAATGCAAAATCATAGAAAGCCGCGTACAAAAAAAGGCGGCATAAACAAACACACACGCGGCGACAGCCTCAAACAAACGCGGCGAATTGCACGAAGCAGAAAAAACACGAAGCGCAAAACACGACGAAAAAGAAGAAAAAAAGGTAGTCAACTCTTCCTCATGTGGGTTTTGTTTTTTGCAATTATTGGCCAAATTAGTGATCCGCCGCGGGGTGTATATATTTTCATATACGTTAATGAATTTTTAGCATCGTTTACCGCACTTTTCACACACCTGCAAGCGAAATTTTGTTGATAATTCGCTTGAAAAATTTACACAAATTCGTAGATTTTGCGTATAGCGTGGTTTTGCTGGAAAGCAATGGCGGCCAGAGAGCCGAAGATTGACGACGCTGCGGACTCACAGGCCGCGAATTTCGGCCAACGCCGGCGACATTTACACAGAGCGGCAATGCGGCAGTTCTTCTATTTTGTTTGCCATTTTCACACAGTTTCACATCCAGTTCTTGGTTAATAATTTAATTTAATTTTTTTTAAGAAAGTTTTTGTTTTTCATTGACTTGCACACGTAAACAGCACTGTTTTGCCGATAAAATGTTTATCGATTCAGCGCCGTTCGGCGGCAGTGTCAGCGGCGCGAAAATCCGAATCACTCCGAAACGTTTACCGGCTCCCTCTGCCGAGCTTCTTTGGCACTACATCTACCAAGATTTTTTTCACAAAACACAAAATCGATTAAATTTTTTCACACACATTTTTTTACATTTTATTTATTTTTACACGCCTCAAGCACCGTTACATACCACTTGGTACGTTGCTGGAGCAACTGACAAAATTTCAGCAATATTCAATGAGTTTTGATGGTAAAAACGACCGAAATTGTCTTTCAGCAGCGGGACACGTTTTTACTTAGTGGCGGCCATCACGAATGAATTTTTCGGAGTCGTGCAATCGTCCAAAATATGACGAAAATATTTTGGCTTGATCAATTTGTGATCTATTTGATGAAATCGAATGCGGTTTTCGGTGGTACCTGTAGAATTTTGGCAGGGAATTAATGCATGCATTGGGATCATTGGCAGGAAGCTGCATTTGTTTTAATTATTGTTTAGACGCACATCGGCAATTCACCTCGTCATGTTATGTTAACAGCGAACCTGCCTTGTTCACAATTGGCAATCATTCCTCGATTTTGATATTCGGTTTAATATTGCCAGCTACCTAGGACCCTCAGCCCTGAAGACATATTTTTATCCAATTGATAGATCAACTTTCTACAAGACATGATCATTTTGGGGACTCCTTTTTATTTAATTGTGTCTAAATAAGGTTTACCCAAACAAGGTTACAGCATAAAACGTAAGTGTGTGTTGAATGTAACGTAAAGTGCGTATGGAATGTTACGTCTTTGTTTCTGGTCAACAGGTATCCGCTCTGAGTGTCGGCTCTTTTATACCCTATTTAATTTTATTGATTTTAAAATTCTGCTATCCAAGCTGATATAAAATGAAATTAATGACCTTTTCTCAGATTGAATTTTTCTTGACCTATTCATGCATTTTGTTCTTTATCGTGTGTATTATCAATCCCAATACCTATTCTCAGTCTTCTCAGACTGACTAATGACGCACTCATTTGAGCCTGAGATGACAAACACTTCCTCAATCCTATAATCTCCTTTTCCCTAGGGTATGAGGTATGCAAAACGTCTCTGCGGTCACATTGATTTTTGTCAGCTGTTTTTGAAAATTATCGAAAATTGTATCTGCAACTTTTTGAGATGCGCAAAATGTATTTTACATCTTACACATTTCGCTACATATTTATGTAGTTACGGTACGTAGCCTCATAGTTTAACTTCACTGCCAATAACCGATTCGAAGAGTAGCGCCAAAGTGGAATTTTTTGAAAGTGTAGTTTGAAAGCATAAAGTTTTTTTTATGCAGAATGTTAAATCCGCGCCATTTTGAAGGTGCTCGTTCTCTCGGTACATACGGTAGAACATCCTGCACATCGGCGTCGTTATTTTATGTCAACAGCGGACAAGATTATACATGAAACATGTGTTGTAAAATAGTTGCGCACCGATATTTTTTCAAAAGCACCGATTTTGTATTAATATTTTACCATCCCAATTTATCTTAAAATCTATCTAAATTTTCAATTTCCTATTCAAAATAAGATAATAAAATGGAAAAGAGATTTTTTTTTAGTTTATTGACCGATATCGATATTCTTTTCTGGAAGCACTGAACTGGAACGAACTAAACCAGAAACAAACTCAAAATGTTGCGCTGCCGATTGGTTTTCTGTCCGTTATGTTTTGAATTTAAAAACTAATGTATTCCAAACTCTGTTTCGTTTAAATTCTTCTTTATTATAATCTTGTACAATGCTCTGTTGCAAAATAATCTTAATATTCGCTCGATTCGCTTAAGATCGATTAAACGTTTACTTGAAATTTCTTTATTGGCTAGATACAATTGTTGAGATTGAGATATTTTAGTACGGTGCTCATCGATTTTTTTCCCCTACAACAGATTACAGTAAAATCTTAAATGGATCTTTAACAGTTTCTTGCGAGTATGCATTTAAGTACGAGTATTTTTAAGCATTAGCGGATAATTAATACGATTTACATTCAGAATGCTCAATACTTTAACCGCGAAATGTTGTGTTCGCTCTGCTTTGCCATGGCAAGCCATTGATTGCAATGAAACTGGAAGCACCGTTGAGCTAGGTTGAGTAAATATTTAATGGCTAAATTGAGTTGAGGCTTGGATAAAAGAAAGCTTCGGGTTTTTTTTTGTTGGGTGTTGTTCAAGCCAAAGCATTCATCGGAAGCCCCCAAAAGCTTCAAAGCTGTCTGTCCCGTCTCGCCGGCTGATTGGTGGTCCCGCGCCGATCCTCGAGCGATCGATGCCGTGCCGCACAGACGATCACGTTTACATTTTGCGGCTCCACTTGCCACTTGGCCAAGTGCATTTCGAACGTGGTTAGCATTGCGCGCACACAGGCAAAGGGCTGGCCAACTTTAATCAGATGCTCGGCAATGGCGCGCGCATGCCACCCACAAATGCCCTCTGCTCCACGACCCTCCCTGGAGGGGGGTGGAGCGGCAAGTGTGGAGCGGCAGTCGCGGCATTGCGACCACTGGCATGGTTGCGATGGCGTACATGATGAAAAAAATTTAGTCAGACAGTGGTGTCGTATGTGAAAAAGCACCATAAAACGGACGGGCAGGCGTACCCTCCAGCTCCGAGAGAGCTTTCCTCTAGGGGGGTAGAAGAGTAAGCTCTGTCGCAGACTGCAGCGCCTGCGCGCCGTTACCTGACCGTTACGAGACTCTGCTGTTGTTGTAGGATGGTGGAAGTGGTGGAACATATGCTTGTGGGTGCTATCAGCTTGAGTTCCACGGGGAGCTGAGCGCGAGCGGTTTGGGGGGCGCCGGGGGCGGGCTTGGTGACTGACTGATTGACAGACATTGAACATTGAGAGAGAGAGAGTAATTGTGGGTGACAGAGGGTGAGGGTGGGTGAGAGTGTGACTGGTGGCAGGGTGATTGAGGAGGGTGGTGAGGAAATAGAAGAAGATGGGCTCGTGGTGAGTTGAGGTGAAATCATATAAATCAAAGCGGAAATCGTGTTGGAAGTTGAACGAAAAGCTGCGCGCTCAGGGTATTCAGGCTATTCAAGCCGATATATATGGGGAATGAGATAATAATTTCAAACAAAAATTAAACTGAACAAAATAAAGGCGAAGGCTGATTGTTCTCGAGTTGGTTTTGCTTTTGTTTTGATTCTTTGGTCACTCTTTGGCTTTCCTTAACTTGGTTTTCTCTTTGCAATATTCAACAACCAATACCAATGTTTAGTTAGATAGCGCTTTGGGCTATATATTGGTAAAGTCTTTGATATTAATTTAGTGCTTTTTGTATTGTGAGGAATCTATGGATTGGAAGCTTGGCCCACAATATTCGGGTCTTTCAACGATAGATACTATATGCAGCTATATTCAAATTTATAGCATGTTTTTTTATATCTGTTCGCGCCTACATGTAGTAAAAATGTATCTTTGTTATTTATGACCTGGACTTTGAGCTAAGTGTAAGGGGGGCTAATGATTCAGTATCTGTTTTAAATATGTATCTTTGTATACTTTCAGTGTATGTATGTCCGGGTATATGCACTTGCGACGTGACTAATCAAGAGATCAAAAGATCATGTGCGATCATCCATAGTGACGAGTGCATATACTATTTGTATCTATTCTACAAGTGTGTGTCTCTATGTTTCGGTTTGATAGAAAGTTAGTAAAAAGAGTCATAAGATTAGTAGAGTGAGTTAGTTAAACAGATAGAGAATTTACAGAGATACATAACAGAATTAGAGAGCGAGAGAGACAAAGGAAATATATATAGAGAGAGAGAGAGAGAGAATGTGGGCGCAGAAGGTGGGGAGGGAGGGGGCGTTAGATGTTGGAACTACAAAAAGTACTAAATTAAAAAATATTTATCTTTGCACTACAAATCCATATATGGTGTGATTGCAAATTCATTTCAATCGATTTCATTGCCTGTGTTTCGAAAGTAATTTGTTGTTTGTTTTGGTATTTGTATTCTTCATAAACTTTGAAACGCATTAACCGTCAATCAATCATATCATTCAATCAAATACTGGTTATAAGAATATTTTCAACATTCACAAACCAAAATCGGTTATGTATACATATGTGTGGATATTATAGATAAGTATATTTGTCATCGAACAATCAAACATAACAAAAAAGCGTAAACTATACAAAAAATTAAACGTTAAATCGAACTCAAATCAAATGGTGTTTAATCATTGCATAATATTTGCCAAGTATTGTGGGATAGATAAAGGGATATCCGGATACAGAGAGAGAGAGAGTTAGATTGAGGGAGGGAGTATAGTATAGTGTGTGTAGCACCAAGATAGGCCGACTCCCAGCTAGAGCGAGCGAGCGAGCGAGAGCAATAGAGAGCGAGTAGGCAGGAGCGAACTAAGGATTCGGTGCGCAACTGTACTGTTTCTGGGGACTTACCTTGTGCCAGAAAGCACTTGAGAACATGCTGGACAGCTGAACGGAAATTCCTTGCGCTTAAAGCATGTTGCAATCAACTAAAGCCAGTACGAAGATAAATATTAAATTGTACAAATGCGTGAGGGAGGAGCAGTGCAAGAGTGAGATTGGAAGTGGTTAAGAGTTGTAAGAGAATAAACAGATCTAAGCTAAAAGGTTAATATTGAAAGGTTAAGAGTAAATTTAGCTAGAGATATTATGGTAAAAATGTTTGTTATTTATTAGCCAATTTTCAAGAATACAAATGAAAAAGATTCAAATGCGCTTAGTATACAAACGTCGAGTCGACTACTCGATCTCAAGTGGATAACCATTACTATAAGTCATAATATTAATTCATAATCCAAAAACTCAAATCATAAGCTATATAATTCGATTCGTTTAACTCTATCACTAGCATGACAATGAGAATTGAGTCCCATTCAATTTCATAATGTGGATGTGGATGGGGATTGGATTGGATTTGGCTAGGGGTATGAGGAAGTAGTCTTCTACTTACTAACTAATTATCACTTGTTGAATACAAACCAAAGGGAGCACGGGTGGCGTGACGACTGATTCTTTATACAGTTTGTGGGCAAGGTAATGATGCGACTATACTAAGGTCGATATCGATAAGTACCCAAAGAATCGATTCCAATGTTTATTTGGGGTACGTGATATGATGAGGTCGGGAGCTGATCTAGAACCGATTAAAGCTTAATAACTAATGCAACATGAAGTTCTCTCCTTTGACTTTGGAATAAACAGGATGAGCAAATATTCCACACTTCCCTTACGTTAGATTCGTGTTGGTAAATACTTTTGGATGAACATTGCTGGAGTTGGAGTATTGGAGGTATTTACAAACCAATGGTGTTGGCGAGTTATTCCAAGTTTACATATGATATAGTTGGATGTTTATGCATAAACATATTTATGTGTGTGTGAATCGATTATGGACTTGGTTTTGGTTTATCCCTCTTCTGGGGCATTTACAAATGTAAGTAACAACGAAAATAAAATGTAACTACAATTCCTACTTAAGCGCTACATGCTTCAGCTTACTTTAGCATCAACAACACATGCAATTCAAATAACGAGTACTCGTACTGTGACTCGAATTCGAACACACTCGTTCGACTCTACTCGTTGCACGCAGTGCATCCAAAGCTCGCATACCGTGTACGTGTAAGTGTACGTGTACTAGTGTTAGTGTGTTCAGTGTGTTAGTGTGAATAGGGGAAGCCTTCGGTCTGTGGAAGCTTTGGCTATCGAACTATGTAGGTGTTATTCAAACTACTCAATGCTCGTTTCGGCTTCAGATCAGATCATCGAAAACTGTGCTTCAAACGTACAAAATGAAATATTCAAGCTACAAATCATATGTTTACAGAGAGAGATAGAGACAGAGAGCGAGAGATTTCAGAGTTGTATGTGTGTGGCGTTTGAGTGTGTGTGTGTGTGTGTGTGTGGGCGTGGGTGATCCTAGCAACACTTTCTATCTGTTGAGCAATTGACCCATTAGCCAGGACACTGCCACTGCGATGGTAATTATGAGATGCAACTGGTGGCCATGAGAGTATAAATCTTTACTAGAATTGCACATATCTTCCTCACAAAAGCACATATGTCCATTGCCTGAACTTTCCATCATGCACACGTGATCGACCATGAATAAATTGATCTGTAACTGTGACGTACACATGCGGCGCACCACCTCGTAGGCTGCGGAAGAGAGACGAAAGAGAGAAACAAACACATAGAGCACACAAGTCCATAGAACGGTGTTAATCAATCAGTTAAAGATCAGAGATGCTTCGGCAGGAGTACAGGTTGAGGTACAGTTGTGTCTGGCTCGCGTTGGGGTACGCTACTCACGTGATCTCTGATGGCGGACCATTTTCACACAGCAACCGTTGCAGGTCATTAGGGGTGGCTGGTCCCTCGGCAGAGCCGTATAGTTGAATGGATCCTAAGGTGTTTTCCAAAAATGTGTTCATTTATCAGATATTTTCTTTTTAGTTTGATTTGCACTCACCTTGCAGCGGGCATCTGTCCAAGAATCGCATTCGTAGCAGTAAATCGATCGCGCTAGATGAAAATATTATATCCATTAATATCCCGTTCTTCATAAGCAGATCTTCTTGGTAAATCTCTGCACTAGTTTGGGGTTAGATTTGTTTTGAGTACAGTAACGCCAAAATAAAACATGCAACACACGAAAAGCATGCCAAAAAGTTCTCAAAGCAGGCCACAAATATTTATCAAAAAAATCTTCAAGTGTTTCAACTATAATTTGGGTTTGTGGTGTGGAATAATTTTTGGTATAAAGTAGAGATCGTGTTTCAAAATATTGTACAAATCATAAGAAACAACTGTACGCTACAAGGTGCCAAGAGAAAGTGATAGAAAACTGTTTTTATTGGGTTGCAGGATAGATCTTACGGGTACATTGTTTTTTCTAAGGCATGCACACACAAACAAGACACACCTACAAATACTTAGTATAAAAGAGAGGTAATCTTAGGTACAGTTTTTGTCAATGCTTCAAGACAATTGCAAGTTGGATACCATTAAAGCGCAATTGAATAGAATAATGCTGAAAATGTGTGAGGTTATATCTATCGAATCGAAAAGCTCGGTTCTGATTCGGTTTGGTTATTCTTTATCGATGAGATAGTCAGCATCTAAACTTACAAGTGCCTTGAATTTCTATATTGAACTGCACACAAAATACTAAAGAATTAAAGATGGATTTACATAGGATTTCGGCTTGCACTTGGGAGTGCGAAACGGATCGATAGGTAAGTTCGGAGGAAATCATAAAAAGAAATGCAAAGAAGCCCTGCCGTGGTGCAGAATAAACTTAGAGAGAACAGTGCAAAAGAAAGAAAGTGAGGAAGGAGAAAAGAGTAGCCCAACGATCTTGCTGGATGGCTATGGCAAAGCTTTGAAGAAAGCAATCGATCGGATCGGTCGATTGAACTTTGGATAGGAAAACAAAAAGATCTTAAATAACATTGATAGTACACAAAATATTCCTTATTCATGGCGCCCCAAAATGAACCGATTTGAGTTTGTTAGAGATAGAATATACATATACTTATGCATGACTCTTAGTATTTCATAATTTGTTCTTTGTTTTTTGTTTTCTTTTGGCAAAAAGGTAATTGATTGTTTTAAGCAAATTGTTTCTGTTTTGGAAAGACAATGGACTCATACTTTGGCATTCGGCTGAGGCCTGCGGAATCCATATGAGAGTTATAAATCCGAATATGGCTGCAAATAAACAATGAAAGAGAAGAGAGCAAAGTAGAAGAGGGCAGTAGAAGGAGTGTAAAACGAAAAACCAAACGTAGAGGGGTGGAAAACCGAGGGCGGAAAACACCCAAGGCAGGTACAGTCCTGCCTGCGGGCAGTCTTCGACTAGCTAGGGAATCGTGTGGGTTGTATATAGGTATATAGCAAAAGAATTGGGTGAAATGCTAACGTTGTTACTTTCTTCCAATGCCATTTCCCATTCCCCAACCTACTCGACAGAGACAGTGTTGTAAGAGGCACAAAAGAGAATACAATTTACAAATTACGTTTAAATGTACGAGTATTTGGTGTGGACTTCACTGCAACGCAAGAGGCATACATGTCGTGTTGTTGGATGTGACCGGGGATATGCATATATGTATATAGTATATATAGATTTATATTGTATATACGGGTTTATATAGAGTGTAAAGAGTACAGTACAGCTTCTTACAATCGACAGAACGGCATTTACAATCAACGGCACGTACGAAACCAAACCAAAAACCAATACCAAACCCAAATGGAACGCAACAATTTTCGTTTGACTTTTTTACAGGGGATTTTCTTTTAGTTCGGTACAAAAAGGAAACAAGGGAATTTTGTTAATGTGAAAAAGAATAGGGGAAATCATAGGCAAAATGAAACCATTTCGATATCAAAACTGAAACTTACTTGGAAAACAATTATCGGTTGTAGCGAATTTAGCCAATGCCAAAAAAACTTTATTTATTTTCGTTACAGATGGAAATGAAACAAATAAAAGAAAAATGTAAAGAATGCTTTTGATCGAAAGTAATTGAATGGTTAATGGTCTATCTACCAGCTAGAAAAACCAAACAAAAAGAAGCAAATCAATCATCTAGGCTCCCAATCTAAACAGCTTCGATTCGATCCATCGGATCGCACTTGGTAGGCGCCTACGAGTATTTCAATACGTTCGGTGTGTGGTATGAGATGATGAGTGAAAGACGCTTTTCCTAAACCTAAACCAAGAAGAGTATTTCCATATCTCCCCTCTTTCTCCCCGTTAGTCTGCCTGTCTTACTCGTCTATTTGTCGTCTGAAAACCCTGCTAAAAGCCATAACATCATGCCTAAGGCTCTCCTCTGCTCTGTGGTTTCTTCAAGCTAATATCTATATGTTTATTGGATAATTTCTTAGTCAGTTCTTTGATCTGGGTGCTGTCTGTTGATGGTCTACATATGTATAAAGCGGATGGATGACTCTTATGGGCTGATGGTTTTTCCCTGCTTCCGTTTATCATTCGATTCGATTCGCTCGCTGTTGACCTTTGTCCATAAACAATCTTATGGCTATGCCCCTCTTTATGTCTGTGTATAATGGTTATCTGATGTACAATTAATTGGATGAGTGAAGGGTTTACCTGTGATAGCCAACAGCCAGTTGCCGATTGCATTTCCCTTTTCTCTCCACATCTTAAGTGTCCTGGCGCGTCCTGGCACCTCCTTAGCTCTCTCAACTGGGAGCTACGAGATATTATAGTGATTGTTTGGAGAGGATATATATCTTATCTGAAACCTACTTGGAAATGCGGATGATCTAGATGTCTTCGACTGGCAAGTGTCCACAATGGTGCACTCCTCCACTCAGGTCCGGCTCCTGCCTCTAAGCATTTTGATGCCGTCACTAAAATGAAGGGAAAGGGTTAGAATATTATATTTTACATAATCATAAACAAATGGCCCATTCCATGCGACATTCCATAACAATATTGACTTTAATCCATGGAACATCATAAAAGAAACACTTCCACTCTATTTATAGCTCTCCCTTGTCCATTGGCCCCTCTCCGTATTTATAGCTAGTTCCAGCTGAGAATTTGTCACACAAAAATTAACACTTTCCGCGCTTTTGGGAGCCATCCTCTGGTTGCCTGCACTTTATGGCCCCCTCTCCATGGACCACGACGGAGCGGTATACCGAAAATGAATTATGGCTCGGTTCTAAATTTATTTTGACACTTTAAGTTCTCCTCCCCCATCGCCCTCACATGCGTACGTCAATATGACAATATAAATATGCGGAGATACGAGTATACTCTATATATAGATGGTATAGATGGAAGTGGATCAAAAAGACCAATCTATAAATAGCGGCACATAACCTCTAATAAGTGTTCTAGGTCAACCGAACGGGTCTAGGGTCGTCTTTGGAGTAGGAGGGGCTCGGTTATGCTGGATGTCAATTCAATTCATGGCTGCTGGTGCTTTTATCCCAAAAATGTAACACTATTTATCACATATTGTTTGAGTTTATTGTGGCTTTTCTTTTTCGCATTGAACTTTGGCAAAGCGTCAAAATTTTATCACAAAAACAGTGGCCGAGTGGATGAGATGGGATGTAGCGGCAGACAGAACTATTTATATTTATATGTGTGCCACTGCTTAGGAAACGCTCAAGCGAGAAGAGGAAGCTATGGCTGATCGACTGACAGATACCCTGTCATTCAACTACATACTTGCGGTGCCAGAGAGAGACCATTTTAAAAAATACCCCAAAATATTGCCATTTGCTGTATGTCATGTCTACATCACCCTTAAGCTAAATCCATCCACCCCATAAACCAATGGGTAAAAGGCACACAAGTGTCGCACAATCTCTTTGATTTTTTTTCAGGTTAAGGTTTTGCTTGGCACCGCTAAATTTAGCACAATTTGCCGCCAATATTGACTCCACTGCAGTGAGCCAGTGCCACCATCGCAACGCCACCCCATCGCCATCGCCATCCCCATCGTCATACACATTCACCTTCACATCACCATCCGCAGAAAGAAATAGCTGCAGCCGGAGGCCCGGTATGTGGGTCAGAGTGCGGTTCACTGTCCTGTCCTCCTGTTCAACAAGTGTTTGCAATGCTGTTGATCGCATTTCAGGGGCCATTTATCACATATTAATGGCTATATAACGAGTTAATTGCATGGATGGGGATGGTCATATGCGGGATTACAAAGGGGACTGTAAGCGAGCGGATTTGCTGGCTTCTCTCTGGTTTGGGGGGTGGCTATGGCTACGACTATGGCTATGGCTACGGCTACCCTTTCGAGCACGAGTAGTTTTTGCTTTAATTACTTGCCTTGTTGCCGTGGCTCCTAACTGAATTATAGTGGCATTTTGCTGGGGACAGTTTATGGCATAGGCATAGGACGTACGCCGAGACACGCTCGAGTATTGATTTTGTGTTTACACCGTGCTGCAGCACACAGCACACAGCTCTCCTCGCCTCTCTCTCCGCTTGCCACTTGCAACACTTTCCACCTTCCACTCTGGGCTTTCGTCCCCTTCTCAGTTGTCGATGGTTTCTCGTTTCATAATAAGTTTTGCATCGATTATCCACCGTCGGAATGTGGCTTGGGGTATGCCCTAAATACGGCACAGTACAATTTGCAGGCGGTCGCTTTTTCTTGCCTTTAATTTCTATGACTTTAATTTTTCGTTTCGGGCCAAGCCACGCATTGAATTTCGTATTGATTTGGCTCACAACACTTTAAGGCCTTGTTTTGGCTGATTTGCTAGCCTTTAAATTTGTTTCAATTCACTTCATTTGATTTCGAATCGTTTGATTCGTTATTTTTTGTTAATTTTTAAATTGATTTATTGTTTTTTTTTGTGGTAATTTTGCACGTTTTCCCGTTTTTCCTTGTAAACTTTTTAGAGGGCAACACGCAGTGGAACGGCAACAACGACGACTGACAAAGAGGAGAGGCCATGGATTTTCCGATTTTCCGCACGCCCAGTGTTGGAAACCTGCCTGTTTGCATAGAGAGCGAGCTTTTAGCATAAGCTTTTGGGCGCGCGCAAGTTTTGAAAGCGGAAATAGAGAGAGCTTGAGAAATGTACACAAAGTATTCTTCGACTTAGTTTAGTTAACAAAATGTTATTTTTTTAAATATCAGATCGACGTTCCATTAATTAGTTCCAATATTTGTTTCCATTTTATTGTGAACTCATGAGAATACATGTACTTTGTGCGGTTGATTGCATTTCTTTTTAGCACTGCTTAAGAGTATAAGTATAAGTATTAGTTAGATAAAAAATGAACATTGCATAAATAAATACATAAATAGACACGATCGAGAAGTACAAGAACACAGAAATAATATGACAGTATAGACACTGAAATGAATGAGTTAGGGACGTGGGGCGAAACATCAAAAATCTGTTTCGCTCGTTCCGCTTCTTGTTCTTCTACGCCTCTCTTTCTCTCCTTGGCACGATTCCCGCTTCCACTTGCTGGTAGCACACCGCCGGAGCTTAAGATCCTTTTGTCCCTAAGCATAGTCCCGTGTACCCTCCAGCTTGCGCAGCTGTTGGCGAAATGCAAGAGAATTGAGGAGTGTATTAGTGTTGGGGGCTGTTTCGACTCCAACGATAAGTTATGGTATGGTATTTACAAGTGCATGTGTATGTGTGTGTGTTTGTGGTGTCAGTGTGTGTGTGTTCGAGCGAAAGTGCATACACTCAATAGAAGTAATCTTCGCTCCAGGCGCCTATCAATCGGACTCTCACCTCACGTTCGTCGGCATGCGTGCGGTACTTATCGGCCGCCTCCGCCGTCTTCGGCACCGGCTTCGCCTCCAGCACCTGAGTGTAGATCAGGGCAGCGGCCACGCCTCCCAGTATTGGTCCAGCCCAGTACACCCAGTGGGAGGTCCAGTTGTCCGTGGCAAAGGCCGTGCCCACCGTTCGTGCGGGATTCATGCTGGCTCCCGTGTACCGGATGGTGCCCAGATGACCCAGGGTCACGGCCATGCCAATGGCCAATGGCGCCGTATAGCGCGAGTCCGGCTTGTGGGGATCGCAGGCCCCAAACACTGTGAGCACCAGCAGGAGCCCCAGGAAGAACTCAATGCCCAGACCCTGCAGCTCTGTGATGTTCTGCGCCAAACTCGTGTGTCCCAGGCCATTGTAGTAGTCCCTATCGATGAGGATCTGTGTGTGGGGAGAAAGTCGAAATTCGATAAGAATTGCAGCTGCTATTGGATACAAGTACGAGTATTTATGTTAAATGGTCTGTGCAAGGCTACGATAATGAAATTTCTTATCGTCATGACATCATACATTCTTAACATTGAGAACAGACCCATTCTCATCCACTCAAAGAGTAATGGGGCAATCAAAACCCGCAAAAGATAATGTCTAAAACAAACACGAGCATTTTGAGGCCTACTTAAACTTAATAAGCCTCTGGGATTAACCCTCAATGGGTTCTACTTCCAGTATACCATCCCTTAAGTATATTCAATTCCTTTTACTTACACGGACAGCTGCTGTTCCTGCAATGGCACCCAGACACTGGAAGACAATGTAGAACAGGGCACGCAGGAAACTGATTCGTCCTGCCACCAGCATGCCGACAGTTACGGCCGGATTCACATGTCCGCCGCTCAGGTGACCCACAATCTGAGAGGGAAAACAATGAGTATTGATTGGATTGGATCTTCTGTTTGATATGCGACTTACCGTGATGGCCATGAAGATGGAGAGACCAAAGGCCAAGGCCTTGAAGGTGCCATCCTCCACTTGGGTGCAGGCACCGCAGGCGAAAAAGTTGAGGATGAGAGTGCCCAGGAACTCCCCGATCAGGGCCTGCCACAGACGCAGCTCCTTTGACTTGAGCTCATTGAGGCCCAGCGAGTACTCGAACTTTCCCATCTTCTGCGATCAACGTTCCAACAGGGACTGACGACGGGGCTAAAAGACACGGAGAAGACTTTGCTTAGCTTGGCTCCGACTGCCATTCGTAATTAATGCATAAACCCCCCGATCCGAATTGGAAATGGCAATGGCTGTGGCCAATTGTCAGACAAGAGCTGAGTATGGATTAAGTGTGGACATTAGATTGGCCTTAGGTGACAGCCTCGTTGCCTGCACTTCCGTTGCATTCGACTCGACGCCTAATTTGCTGACACTTTTGTCTGGTTTGCAATTAACATAAATATGTACGAGTACAAATGCATGTATTTACTGCCACTGAATCTATGGCAGAGGTTAAAATATTCAAGAAATTCCAAAATTCTGGACAATATTTGCATCTCCAAGACAGCCCACTGTCGGGCTGCGTATAATTGGGGCCCCTTATCAGAAATTTATCAGCTGCATTTGTGCAAACAAAAAAAAAGCAGGAAAAAAGGTATATTTAATTGGCAACAAGTCGTAAAATTGAGGTAAATATTTAAGCACAACACCAGCGGCGTAACGTGAAGTGAACAACACTTGATAGCTGATTCGAGAGTTGGAGCTGCGGCGGGGGATTGGGGATTAGGCCTGTTCTCCCCGCTCCTCTACAGTGGATTCGGTTTGCTCTGGCGACTCTTATATGGCACATTGCGGTCACGAACATTCGTCAGTCAGGCCCAAAAATGGGCTAAAACTCGTTGACCATGCCCCCACATCAGATATCAGACACACACACACACACACACGTTTATATTCTATTTGCAATTTGTCTTTGCCATCAATCTGGCGATCGTTCAATGTTAATTCTCATTTTCTATGCTCACATAATATTTTCAAGCTTTTTCTTTAATGCAATCTTAATGAATTTTTGTTTTATTTGCGTCATTTATGCGGCCAGCCGTAGATACGACGAGCGCTCTGATACGGTTTGCGATCTCCCATCTATGATACTTTTTTAATTGGAACTGGATGAGCAGATAGCAATTGGGTATTGACTTAAGGTTGGGCCTTTGAGAATACCTTGCAATGTTAGCCAGAACCAGCCCACACAGTCGTTTGCATTGACTGCCAATACTCGTATTTGTCATCGTCGCTTGCTAATCATCATTCTTTTCATCCATTGTAGAATAATACATTTATTCTATAATTTCAACACACAATTATAAAGTTAATTGGTTTCCATGAAGTGTAATTTTGATTGGGAAACATTCCAGAGGTGAGAAAAACACCAGCCCTCCCATCTTCTTGGGCCCCTATCCGGATGAGTTGTACGACAAATATGTTGGAACAGAATTAAAAATCAAGACAATTAATCAGCTCTGATTAAAGTTTGCTTAGCGATTGTTTTCGGCCAGCTTAAGTGATAATAGAATTGCAATTTATGGACGATAGGCAACGGCTATAATTGAAAACAATACCTTAACCCCATTGTTTGACTACCAGCAGTCTTTTTTTTTTTGTTCCTGTTCCACTGCGACTGCGAATACGAATACGAGTGCGAGATATTTCTATTTTGGAATTTTCAGTGGCGCGGTAATGGGGCTGTCCGTGCTAATTCGCACAATATCGGAACAATAAAGCAAAAGTTTGCTCAACAAATTAGCACAAACGGCGAGAACGAAACACACAAAATTCACACAAATTTTTGCACACCCAATTGAATGGCGAACAAAATGCATTTTGACGCATTTCAGTGTGATTTGCAGGCTTGTAAGGTATTTTCAGTGGCACGAAACGTGTACGAATACACTTGGGGTTCATGAACCTGAACTCTCGGACCTGAACTCGGAACTGTCTTGATTGCCATTAAATTTAATTCATACGCAAATCATGAGATATGTCGTTAAGAAAATTCTGCCTCCAAACAAAGATGTTTGCCATTAATTTAAGAGATATCAAGGGGAATAAATCTTCTGTTGTTGATGGGCCCTGGATGACGCAATGTCTTCGTAGGCACGGAACAGGTGTCAAAATTGTATAGGCTTTGTTTTTAGCATTTAGTATTTGCTTTAATACTGTCATACTTTTGTTTAAAAAGTTGTTCAAAAATTCTAATTAAAATATACTGTATAGTATATGCCGCAAATGGCTATTTATGCGGTTTCACGACACTGTGGAATATTTATAAATAGCTCCTCATTCTCATAGATCATCGGTTTGCTATGGTCTCATACCGTTATAAAGAAGCTCAATCGCTCCAGTTAGATCATCTCGACCTAGCCTCAATTGGCAGTGTCTGCTGATGGCATGCATTCGCAATTGTTGGTCGCAACTTTGTCACTTAAAAAGCCATAAAACTTAGTTAACTGGAATTGGTATGCAGCCATAGTCATCGAAAGCGAAGCTAGCTAATCGCGGCAACTCCTACACACGTTTTCAGAGCGAGTGCCGTGTCACAGTGGAGTCACAGTAATCGCAACGGTCGGTCGGCGGTTTAAGGGTCGGGGGATCCAATTATGAAATCATTTCACTTTTCAAATTGCTGACCACCAAACCAGAAAATTGTGACCACCTATCAATCATCTAACATGGGTGTCACAGAGAGACGGATAGCGGAGGACCCCCGCGGGCCATTAGCCATTACCATATCACGGCATGGCTGCGGCTGTGGCTGTAGCCTGCTCGTAATTAAATCAGACAATAGAAAATATATAGAAATCTTAAAAGCTTATATAGATTACACGACCGAATCATTTCACGCTACGCTGAGCTCAAAGCCAAACACAAAGTCACAATATTCGCTATATTTTGGCAGCCACTGGCTCTTCTACAATATAGAAAATCATATATACGATTTCTCTCGGGTTTTATTTCCCCGAATTTTGCAGAGACCAAGAGTATAATTCTATATAATTTCTATACTTTTACGATTGACACATGTCTTTTCATCTGTTTATTTGATCGTTGGCGGGGGGCAAAGAAAGGCCGACTGAGAAAAGAGTTGAAAGGTGGAGACGGATAAGCATGGAGAACTTCCAACCTGAGGGCCCCTCGAAACGAATGAAGGAAATGGAGTAACAGCATCATCTGCTACCACTACAGTGGAGACTGGCCACAGAGCAATCATTAGATGGTTTACCTTGTTTTTTTTTCTGGCTTCCACACACTTGGCACCTTTGCACTTGCTAACAGATTCACTTCTACACTCAACAGCAAAAGACAACACTCACATACGCTTACACTCGACAACAAAACAGATGCTGGTTACTTTTATTTTTGGGGCCAGGAATCGGTTCGCTTGGAGGCGATCCGCGCACTTGGACTCGACGAAAATGAATGCGCGCCAGCATTAAAGTCAAAAACAACCGAGGCCCCAAAAGACGAAACGACGCGACGACGCGACGACGACGACGGCACCGATCGCGAGGGAAAAGAGTCGGCAATTCTCTCTCGCAGTGCACTTCATGCTGCGCGTCGACTGAGCATAAAGGAGAGCCTAGGTTGAAACTCCGGCTTAGCCGCGACACAAACCAAAGCAAATAATAATTAAATCGTTAAACAAAATCAGCGGAAAGCAATTGAAAAACATTTTATGGCATGCAAATATCAATTGTGAAATTGATACAACCACCCACCCAACCGGGCCATCCAGCCAGCCAACCCCCCATTAGCGTCAGCAGGTGACGTTTGCAGAAAATTTTCCATCTATCGCTTATCATCGGGACAGAAATCATGTCTTCTCTTAATTAATTTAGGGCCCGGCACACACTCGAGGGAGCCCCAAGACCTTTCCATTACTGGATGAATTGGGGGGCATAAAACGTTGAAATCAAAGCACAGCCACATTCACTTCACTCACAGGTTGTGGGTGGAGGGGATTTGGAAGGTGCATTCAACTCTATTTATGAGGTATTAAGGAATATTTAAGCATAAATATATTATATTTCTGTAAATATATAGCATATCTAAGGGGAATGACTGTTCAAAGCGAAGCACACTTTTATGAGGTGCGGCATGTAAGAAATCACGTGTAGAATCCGCCTGTTACACGACGGGCGGGCGATATTTTACACCAACATTTTCGCAGATTTAATGCAGAAATGCAATGCACTTGCCAGGGGGAATGCGAGTGAAAAATCCACTCAAAAGCCCCCATTAGATATGGATCTTTTTTTTTCTAATTTCCATACCTTTATTCCCCTTAGTGCAGAAAGGGTAAATCAAAGCCACATTTCATTTGAAAGAAAATGTATGCCCAAGCTGGCCACACTTGACACCTGACAGGACCAACGCCCACTTTTGAGACACGGAAGGCCGTCCTTGACCGTCCTTGCCATGACATTGCGCTCCATTTGCATACAGGCCGGCGTATTCCCCGTGGATCCGGAGACCCCTCGCTATGAAATATGGCAAAAGCAAAGTAATTGTGCCTCCTCCTGACTGGCGAAATAATAAATTAGAATTGTGTTCTAAGGAAGCCATTAATTAAATCGGGCATACTTTGTTGTCAGCATTCAAAGCCATCGCGGAATGACGTGATGTAAAGGATAGGCCGTCTTCAGTGAGGAATGAGCTCTTAACTAATGGAAGTTCAGGATATCTTACTTATGGCTAGTGGATTGAATAGAGCTATACAAGTTTCTAATGACCGACTTGCCAGGATCCAGTATTCACATTTGCTATTCGCTGAACCGATTACTTTATTATTCCCTCTGTTCGATATCGTTTATTTGAACAGCTTTCTTATACGCTATAGTTATCCAAAGATCTTTTAATCCATTGGTACCATTTAGCTGTTTAATCAAGTGTACTTCCGCCCTATAAAAATTAGTCGTATCAATCCCATACCAAGATCGGACTATCTTAAATCGTTGAACTCCAGAGCTGGCAACAATTAATTTTTCAGCGCAACGCCACTCGCATTTTAAGTGGGGGTTCTATTTTTTGAAAATATCGCGGAAGCTTACACAAGTCTCACATGCAGCCAGCACATTTCGCTTTCGTTGGAGTGTGTCTGAAGCCCCCTTGTGACCCCCAGATTTGGGGCTTGCAAAAAAAAGGCTGAGCATCTGCGTTGGCTTATCAGCATCGGACGGCCAAGCAAATTTCCATCAATTGCTAGTTTTTATGTTCCCATTACCGTTCCCCATGTTAATGGGCACTCGATATATAACACGTACGCCATAAGTCAACAGCGGCCGTGCCTAAAACCAGCTAAAACTGAGAAAAAAAACCGCTCAAATCGCAAAGCGAAGCTGCGACAAAAAAATTTCTGTTCTTGATGTATTTTTATATAAAACAAAAAGCAATATCGCAACACGAAAGATGGGGCTATTACGAAGGCCGAAGCTGTTGATACTTTTTCCCCATTCGACACTAGGGAAATTTTATAGAACTGCGATATAAGCAAATAGTTACAGATAGATTCTATGGCATGGCTGAGTCCTACACAGTGGAAATGGAAATGGTTCCTTCTCGCTCTTCAGGCTGTCAAACTAAGTCGTATAGTAGTACTTCTACCCTCTGGCAGGGTATACATCAAAGTTGGGTAAACATAAATGGCAAATTCTGTACAAGCACCAAGTAGTGCTTGTGTCAATCAAGGCACTCGCTCTCTACTTTACTCTACCCAGTCGAGTGGTCCAGAGGAGGAAGAAAGAGAAGATTGAGTAGTGTAGTGTAGGTTTTTGTTAATTGCCTGCAATTTTGGACCGGCACGCGCTTCCCCGATCAGCCATCTTCTAGCCCCCATCACCGGCAGCAGGAAGTGCGCCTCGTGTGTGAGAATCAGCCTTTATTATATTTCTTTCATTCTCGTTTGCCTGATCATTGAACAGTACGAGTGCGAGTGTGCGAGTGGGGAATGCGAGACGCAGATCTTACCAGTTTACCGGCTCCAACGCCCGCATAGCACTTCTGATCTCTTGCAAATATATTTCCCACGGCGCATGCGCATGCGTGAAGACAACTCGAAGACAATGGCAACAGATACTCGTAGAGATACACTCAGCCCGAACCGTTAGTCATGGCTGCAGAGATGATGGAGTAGAAGTTGAAAATGTGCAAAACAAATAGCTCAACAACAATTTCGGAATTGGTCTTGAGCGGGGACATAGAGGTGGACGGGGACGTGGCTGTGGCTGGCCAAAAACAATAACGAGAAGAACCACAATGGCAGCGACAAACAGCCGTTTGTGTAGCCGCAAGCTGCGGCCTTATTGAATCATTATGAGTGATATATGTATGTACAGAGAAGGCTCCACGAAACCAACAGGGGAGTGTTTACAGAGAACCATAAAAAGGAGATTGAAAAGTGATAAGAGGGACTATGACTACTCTGAAGGTTCAGGTACAGAAGATTTGTTGTGGCGACTGGTGTGTCTACTCAGTCTCCACTGTACTGCAGCACATGTACCAACATGATGCGATGGCTGGGCAAACGGCTAGAGCAAAAGCCATAATCAGAGCGTTGGCAAAATTTGCATACCTTCGGAGTCGGACTTGGACACTCACGCATCGCCAGACACACACGCATACACTGACTCACACAAGTGTGCATACACTTGCGAACACAGTGACTACTAACAAAGATTGATGAAGTGTCAGGCGAGGGCGAGGGGCGGGGCGGCTCGGAGAGCACGAGACAGCTGTGACATTGACCTTTATTTGAATTTTTTTTCGGCTTGTGCCCAGCCTGAATCAATCACCCAATCACACCCTGCCATGCGTATTCCACCTGATTGATCCAATTTCGTTGGGTTACATATACATATTTCCACCGACTCATGTACGCTTATTGTTCGGCCCCTGCTGTGCTCCCGTGCAATTTATTCCGTTTATTAGCTGTCGCCCCCTACCCCCCTTACCCCTCCTACCCCACCAACCCAAGCATAATAACTGTACATAAGTACATCATTCCGCAGAGCGACACAACGACAAAGCCAACGCCAACGCCACAAAGCACACAAGATTAACATTATACTCTTCAAGAGGAGGGTATTATGATTTCCAGCAGAAGTTAGTTTCAATCACGAGGGTACACATGGTACACATATATTCCTGGAATAATCGAAGGACAATATTTGGTTTCATTAGCGTTTATAGTCTCTGAGACACATCGACTTGGCTCTTGATCCAGAAACAGCTCCTTTATGTGGTCTATAACGCTTCCTTCTGGGTCTTACACTCTATCCCAGATATACGTAACTCCCATGGAAACGATGGATCTGCTAGGGTATCTACATCTTCGACTTTCAAAGCCAGGCTTCCCCATTTGTCTAGCCTTTCTTTGGGATCTTTGTTGGCGTTTTGTTTCGTTGTTTTTTGCACATCAAGTGGGGTCTGTCGTGGATGCCTGGAAGCACACACGGTTACAGTTACACTTCCAAACTGTTTCAATGCCACTGGAAGAGTCTGGTCTGTCTGCCCCAGCCTCTGGGCTTTAGGCTTTATGATTGTTTTGTTGCTGCTGGCATTGTTTTCACAGCATCACAAGACGCAAGTGCAGAGAAAACAGATAATTGAACAAAATACAAATAACAATTGCTTTCTGGCAATTTTTGTTAACATTTTTGCATGGATTGTAATTACAACAAAAAATAATGCCAAAAGTGCATTCAGCTGGAGGGGAATGTTTCGATGGCCAAAGACCTTGCATCTCATTTTTTGAAGCACTCTGTCCAGGATGCTGCTCCTGCCGGCTGCTGGGTGTATTAAAGCCGATTAAATTGATTTATAGCTTCAATTGAATGTGGCATAAAATTCTACAATTACTGTTCAATTATTACTCAAAAAGAGAGAGCCAAGTGATAATGAGTCCCAGCGGAACACAAAGAGCAATCTTGCGGATTAAAACCGATTTCCTACATGAAGGGGCTGAGCATTGGTGCTGGGGGCGTATCCATATCAGATCTGCTGGTAATTCGACAGGCGGAATAGACCGAACAGACCCCCGCCGGTGGTCGTCCCCCGTTCGTGCCGTTTTAATGGCTAACTGGCATTAAATATAATTACTCATTAAGGCAGCAAAGTCGGTAATGTGAGGCTCCTCAGACCCCCGAATACTCGCAATTCCGTCTGAGTTTCGCTAACAGACATTCTCGTTATGGCCACAAACAAATATTGTACTCACTTCTGAGGAATTCGGCAAATGTCTTCTTTTATTTCGGGTCCCGTCGCCACTTGTTTTGTCAATAACTTGCAACTGTTGCTCTGTGGCCTGTTATGAATACTCGCCACAAGGTTCTTGCCATCAGCGCAAATCCATAATCAATATTAAAGCCGTGGAAAGTGGTTGAAAAGTGAAACTGATAAGGGGCCAGCCAGCCATAGCCCTTTAGCTAAAAAAGCGGCACTAATGAGCTATAAAAACAACTGGAAAGAAATCTCTTTACTCTTTAGTCTGAGGGGTTGGGGGGTGGGACAGTCACGTGCAACGGCTGTGGATTACCAGAACCAGAACCATGTTGAGGTTTGTGCGGCTCCACAGATAAGGTCTGTTTGAGGTGATAATACTGTCTGCAGGTTCGAAATTTGAGGTTCTGCATGACCGTCACAATTCGAATAATCAAGGTATTTTTACGGCCAGTCGAGGGCTATAAACCATACTCGTAGCACACACCACACACATCAAGTGGTTAAAATGGCGTGCGAAAGGCTTTCAGGCTGTGTGCAAACCTTCAAAATGGAAACTGAACTTTCCCTCATGCTCAAAACTAAAAGCACACTTCCATCCAGAGATTATTCTGGAATTTTCTTCGCTTACACTTGAACTACAGTGGATATTATCCACCCCACCCCTGGGGAAAACATAAATTATGATATTCCGTCCAGTGCGAACAGCCTCTCCCCTATTTCCATTCGATGAAGTCATCAGAGGACAGGTGGATTTGGATCCTTTCTTTAACCGCTGGACAAGCCCCGAAAAAATAAAATCTGACGTCGCTCTGCCACAGCTGACGCTGCCGCCGACGCCGACGCCGACGCCGACACCAGCGTCGCAGTACACAGCGACGCGGCGGCGCAGTCGACCGAGAGTATATCAGTTACAGGTAAGCGCGAGGTAGCGTTTATTTGCGCTCGAACAGCGAACGTGGTAGCACAGACTCAGAGACGGCGAAGAAAAGCGAAAAGCGAGACAGCTCAGTGGTTCGTGTCCAGGCTGAACTCAAAATAGAAATTCGAAAAGGAAATCGGTTTAATTTAATCGAATTTAATTGAAAATAACTCGTAGTAAAATCGAGTTATTGTCCGACGCGCTTTCCCATTCCATTTCGGTCCGGCGGAGAAGACATAATTGATAATTGCCATTGAGAAGAGCCCAGTGCGAACATAAACACGCCGAAGAAGGAAAAACATTCGTTCGAGTGAAATAGAAATTGAAATTGATTTGACAAAACTTCATTTGTTGCGCCATTCCCATTCCCCCTGGAGTGCCCGACAATTGTGCAACCTCAAGACTCTTAACCTTAACAATTACCATTTGGCCACAAAAGCTATTGGCACAATTCAGTTCGATTCAAGTGCCTGCCCCCAAACTCACTTTTACTCCGACAAAAACCAAAAATCAAACAAATCAAAAAAAAAACTCTATTCGAAAACGAAAGCAAAACAAAAGTTTGATTGAAGCGCCAACCGTCCCCCCACCCAGACGCCTTGCTAAACTCGAGCGGCAGCCCCCACCAGCGGTCCCCAGAAGACTACAAAATGGTTGAGAAAACAGGTGAGTGTGTGCCCGTGGAGGTGGATGTGGCTGGTGGAGAGTGCAGATTGGAGGCTGGACAGACCATGTGCGAAGGTTAATCGAATTTTTGGCTCAGGCGAAGGCGGGGAGTGTGCAAAATTGCTTTGTTTTTGGAGCAAATCTCAATGAAAATATTTGAAAATTGTGAAAGCTCTCTTGGGCTGAAAAACACCCACGGTTCTATCTCACAAGTGAGATGTATGTCCACCTGTGGGCGATGCTCGAGGGATTATAAACATTTTATTGGCATTTGCACATTTTAAATCAATTTTGATCATGAAATCAAACAAGTTTCAAGCAAATCATTGCAAAATTTCCATTATTAATTAGCAACACATTTTAGAACAGATTAGAAGAGTGTGACATGAATTTAGCACCACTTTTAGCTAATTTGTGGTAACATTTAGCACAATTTAATTTGTATTGAGATATGGGACAGTTTGAATTAAATTTGTTTGAATTTTTGTAATATAATTAGAGCTTGAACAATAAGTTTTATAACTGAGCAACAAATTTAATTGAAAACCATATTAAATTGGTTTCACTAAAAAGTGATTTAAAGCTCTAACCTCCTTTTACTGCCGTTTTAGTTTTCACTTTCACAACATACTCTCTTAATCGCCTCCACTATTAATCATCTTTAATAAGAAACTTCAAAGACCCTTTGATAAATCATCTTTTTGGGGGTCCATTCAATCGAAGTGAGGCGGCGGCCTGGGCTGCTGTCTCCGCCCATTATCGATACCGATAACGACATGATTGCCATACGATAATTTTCACAACGAAGCATGACAAAGACAGCAAATTAGCCCCGAAGCTATTTGTATGCCCTTTGCAGAGGGTATAATGATTCTGACCATCAGGAAGAAACCAAGGGATATTGAGAGATATCAGACAGAATGGTAGATATAACTATAACTTGGGTATTAGCGATAAGAATGACATCGAACGGTCCTTATAGGTATTTGTGAGCATCGGACTACTGGAAGAGTATTCAAAATCCTTCCTTTACCTAGTGCTTTGTACAGCTTTAGTTTTTGTGATGCTTGAACGTGGCTTCCGTGGCAAGTCTGTAACTGAAAGTTCGCATGACAGCCAAAGCCCCTAAAGAAAGAAAGAGGTGGCCGGCGGGAGAAAGAGCGGACATTGATAGGTAAACAACAGCAGAGGCTTCGTTTCAGTAATTTAAACAATGACGATCATGATCGTGATGATGACTTCCTCAACGAAAGAAATAAAACTACTTGCGAGAGTGAATGAACTACCAGCGAATCGAAATAGGAATAAAATGTACGATGGAATGAATCAGTTTGGGTCCCGAATCTTCAGATACTCTACCAAAAATGTCTTTGGGACACCAGTTGATGCGTTTTAAACTTCAGGTCAAAGTGGTTATAGCCCCTGAGAGGGTACGCGAGAGTCAAAGAAACCAATTAAGAGCCCCAAAAGGGTAACTAATGTGTTTTTCTCTTACGGATCCACCTTATTTGTGCAGCCCCAACAAGCAATTAATAAAGATCTTAATTGCATTTGTTGTGTGCGTATTTTAAGCGTTTCGATCTCCGGCGTCATGTCCGCCGCCCGACAAGCGATACCAAACACCGCGCGAATTGATAAAAATCGAAAATATTTGCCCAGAGCTGAAATTCGAATTCGTTTTCAGAGCAAGCTCCACCATAATTGAAATTCTTGGTTCCAGCTAATTAACGTCACACTGCACTGTTGCTGTTTGGACAATTGTTTAAACACAAAGTTCAATATTGGGTTTAAATATCAAATATTGTCAGTGCCTGCTGGAAAAAAGTGCGATATGGGAACAGTTTAAGGGCGAACGGAATGGTAGGGGCCGTCTTGGGGTATGGTAGGTGCGTGAGAATTGTGACGCTCAATGGCGCTGGAGTTCTATCGCACAAACGTGTTTATAATTTCTTCCCCTCGGAGCTTAATGTCTTTCCCGCCTCGTAATTCAATGCGTTGTCATCTTTGGCCAACATCGCTGGAAATTATACATGTTCAGGCTGACAGACGATGGAGAGATTCCGCTCCACCTGATGCTAGTTTCTGCTGTGTTTTTATGGAGAGTCGGATTCGTAGATATTAAATTACAGTAATAATCGTGAGCCAAGTTGACATGACATCACGGTGAAATTGTTTTTGCGTTGAGTTGATGGCATTCGAAACAGTAGCACACAAAAATACTGGGGACTCAGGAAACGTGTGTGTCCATATGCCATAGAAAAACTGTAGACAAGTGGCACAGTTAGTGCAGCGCAGTTCTCAATGGAAGATCAACTTGTCTGTTAATCGGATAGCTTATAATTAAGCTAATAAGCTGCCACTGGGGGGCATCAGCGCCAGCGCCAGCTCCAGCTCCAGCGAAGATGTTCGTTCGTTTTTTCTCATGGAAAGTTTTTGCAGTTGCGTCGTAGTTTAGAATTTACTCGTAAATGTTCTCTATTGCGCAAATCTGTATGTAGAAGCTGAAATTGACAGATCAGGGCATTTGTTGTGCATATTAATGATAGTCTCTAGCGGAAATATTATTGAAATTGAGATGAGCTTAGGAAGCAGTATGCTTCCGAAGGGATAATGACAAGCACAATATTCTCTCAGGCAATTCCTAGAAAAAAACCTTTGTTAGGGGTTTCCATTAATTCTTTAGCGTTTCCCTTAGCATGTCTCGCCTCATCCTAAATGGGAAGTCCCTCTAATAACAGCTTCCCCTTATGGTTCTACACAAATTATACAAATTATGCCGGTTAAATGGCCAAGTCATAAACCACTAACATCAATAAATTTCCCACTTATTTATGGGCATTGTTCGCGAGCCAGTTAAGGTGTCACATATTGTTAATCGGTCAAACGGCCATAAAGATATTTGCCCAAGTACTGGACCCACTCCTCCCTCGCAACAAGCAAAAACTGAATAGTCCCTGCCCCAGACCCAGACCCAGACCCAGACCCATATCCATAGCTCCGACCCGGTAAGCGTCGGCATGTGACTAATTAATTTATTGCAATTAATTAACGGTCAGCGAACAGGTTTCGATCTTTCTCTCTACTAGCCCATTGGAACGCAATGTATTGTTAATAAAATCATCACCTTAGTCGACAAAAGTGGTGCCCAAGGGTTGCGCAAACCCAAATGAATAATCCGATTAAATTGATTAATTATTATAGACGATACGATATACGGAATGAAAACAAACTGCGAGAACAGAACCTTTTGTTTTGCACTTATACAATTGGCAAGTGGGAAATTAACGCCAGTGTGTTTGCAGCAGAGAATAACAACAATAACAATAACAGATATATAAATACACACACGATTTGCATACGCACGTAAATAACCCACGTGATCAAGTTGTGTGCACGCACATTAGCCAGGCCGCGCCGCGCCGCGCCTTAAGCCTAACGGTACAGCAAAAGCTGCGCCGACACAAGTCGGCGATTAAATGCAGCTTTATTTGTCGCTGGAAGGGGTAGAGTAGAAGGCTTTCGATCTCTTTGTGGTGCGCTTCGGCTCTCCCTCTCTCCTCTAGCGTGTGAGTGCAGTCAGAGATCAAACCAAAGCGCAGCGGAAGACGGAAAGCTTAAGCTTCGAAGCTTACTTTCGTTTTCTTCATCGTTCAGGCATTTCCCAAAACAAAAGCATTTTTTCTGTGTATTAGTAGATTAGAACTCCGCCTTGCTTTATCCTTTCTGTCAGAGTGCTCGTTCTATTCATTTATTCATTAAAAAACATATGATATGGGAAAAACATAGGTAAATTAGCAAATGTATGCCAAATTCGCGTGTCTCCACCGAATTAATGAGTGGAAGGCAGGTAAAGAAGAGGTAAGAACAGGCGCTAGGCGATGACATTGCTCATGTTCTAATAATAAGCAGATAAGTCATGAGTCCCCCAATAAGCATAACAAGGCTGGGGATTCGGTAGCTAAGGGATATGGGTGTGCCTGTGCCAAGCCTTTAGCTTGGCCTCCAGCGAGAAGAAATGGCACGGAGGCCAGGGCCTGGCCCGGCACGTGTACCTCAGCCGGCCACGCCCCCACCTTGACTCTGTCTTTTGAGTGCATTGCTGAGTGCCCAAGGCTGTCACAAGAAGCACGGAAAGAAAAGGGATTGGTGCCCCATCCCAGATTTGCTTCTCCCAGTGTATGTTTTACGAGCTGCAGGATGTGTGGAGCCGCCATAGCGAGAAAGTCCATGTCGAGCGGATGTCCGCAGCCGCAGCCACATCAAGTTTATAGCAGTTGCAGCGGCTTTCTCCATAGCGTCTAAACATGAATTTAATGGCCCAAAGCCAAAGCTGGAGTGCCTTACTGGCATAGATTCCAGTCCCGTCCGAATAGGCCACATGCAATACTGTGGATGACTATATTTGGCTTGGAGCGGCGGCCAGTGACAGCGCCAGTGCCAGTGCCAGGGAGTTGCTAATTATACGGTAATATAACGCTTGTCCATTACGCAACTGAGCCAAATCGAACCTTAAATGGAGATCCTAAACTTTGGCTATCTGAAGGCACTCAGACTGAGCCCCAAGCTGACTCACAGCGTCTGCCGTTGCTTCTCTACGATTATCTTATCGGTCAGTCCGTCAGTCGGCCGGCGGGCAGTCAGTTTCACTGGCCATGGTCGTAAATCTTTAGGGAGAACGAGAGCCGAACCCCCCGGCACATGAAAGCGAGCCAGCCGCGAATCTGAGATTTTATCTAGTACATTGCGAAATACTAGAATAATCCCACTCGAATGGTTTCGTTTTGCATGAAAGGTAGATCTAGATTTCCAGGTGAAAGTGCTGAGATTTCTGGAAATTGTAAAATTGTTCTCTGTGTGTTCGTGTGTGTGTGTGGCGACCTTGACATTTGCAGGGCATTAATAAAAGGCTCTCTAATATGACGAGGACGGAATACCCTTTAATTTAGTACGTGTATAACAGTTGTATAACAGTCTTTCCAGTAGAACAAAAAATCGTATCTTATTATAATCTTTAAATGAGGAAAATGTAATTACACTGAGAAAATAATTAAATAGTAAAAAGAAATACTCATTTTCTTATAAAAAATGAAGAAATTAAATAAAATCACTTTGATTTAAATACAATATAACGTTTTTTAATAAAGCCCATATTTAATCAAAATTTAAGTTAATTTTGTGGGAATTATATTTAATTTAAATATGAAAATATTGTATTTCCACTCTCGGGGCAAATATTAAATATTTAAATCTAATTAATTAAATCTAAATATTAATCTAATTGACATGTAAATATTCAGGCTAAGGCTTTTTTCTCTGGCTGTAATGTAGTTTCATACCCTTTAGTTATTTCTCGTTATTTATCCTCACAATCTGTTTTATTCCAGAATTGATCTGCACCTGAATTACATTCATATCTTTAACATTGAGAGTCTTCTTCTCAAACGCCATTTACCCCTTGAAAGAGCATCAAACACCTGAAACCTTACCTGCAGAAAAGATCGGAATCTCTTCGAGTACGAATAAAACAGAAATTGTTTTGATCATCCTCGCTCGTTGTTGTTTTGTTTTGTTGTAGTTGTCAAACACGGAAGCAAAGCGAGAAAGAGAGTAAAGAGCAGGGCAGAAGCAGTAACAAAAACGAAGCCACTCTTTACCTGTTTTGAATTTCAAATTTCCGTTTGGCTGGGCAAAAAGAAAACGGGACAAAAAAGCTATGAAAAATCCAGTGTGGCTCCCGTTTGAGTGTGTACCGGGCACACAGGTACAGTTGTGTCAGTGGCACTTTATTCCGGTATGTGGGTCAGGCGAATCAACTTCTCTTCTGCTCTGACACTCCAGAACCAATTTGCGACCGATGACACATACGGATGGAATTTGTCGATTTCAAAGAGACAAAATGTTAAAAGTACTCTGGGCCTGTACCAGTAGATAGCGGAAGAACTCTGCGTTTGATGTCTGTCCCTGTCCCTGTCCCTGGGCCCATCCACTAATTAATTTCGTGTCAATCATGGCAATGGCATTGCGATTGATATGATTGATAACGCTGCAGATGGCGCTAACGTCCCCTCCCTTTTGGGGTAAATTATTGGAAATCAGAAATCTATTACAATCAATTCGTTTATTATCAATTAGTCATGGAGTTGCATGAGACAAATTAAAACCGAAATTAACACAAATAAATCTTCGTGTGGCAAATGTACAATATCTCTGCCTAAATCTGGCCTTGTCTGATGGATTGTTTTTGGCAAATAATGGTATCCACTCAATGCCTCGTCGGCACGCCCTCACCTTCCTTCCAATTGATGACTATTGTGTGTAATTGTTGTTATTATTATTATGGTTGTTTTTGATGTTTTTTCTTTACTTTTTGTTAATTCCATTTTTTAATGTGCCCGCCAGCCACGGTAATTTATTGGATTTCGCATTTTCTTCAGACCAATTTCAATGGCAAACAAAAGGCGTCTCAAGTTTTTTATTGTTGAGCATAAGCCCGGTGCGGTTCCAAGGATGTGCCAAGAAAGCCTACTACAACCTGCCCCCGCCGCCGCCCCGAAGGTTGTCAGGCGACCCAGACCCATCGCAGCCGAGCAATTTAGATTAGTTTTGGTTAACTCTCCCGCGATAAGAGGCCTATTTTTAGGTAGCACCAACTACTTTATCTTTATGGTGACTTTTTTATGTGGTTTGCTTCCTGAAACTAAAGCAGAACCAGAGGTAAAGATATAAAGCCCATCAATTATGAGACTGCTTTCAGTTGATAACTTAAGCAAGTAAGACCCCCAACAAGCCTATTCCACAAAGTCCCCCCCGACAATTATGTGCAAACCTGGTGGAAGGCAGCCGGAAAATGCATGGGGGGAAAACAGCTTAGAGTGAGTGACAACGGATGCCAGCGGATCCATCCAAGCTCAGAGCTGAGGCTCAGATGAGAGGCGCAACAAATTGCTAATAAATGTCTCGCAGGTTCCATTGAACTTGAATCGAGTCTCGAAATTGCAATTCGATTCGTGATTAATGCGGCGAGTGCTTGGCAGATGAAGTTATTAATTTCCCCGCCAAATTATTGATTGATTCAGCAATCGTTTCTGTTTGTCTCTCGTCAATGGCCGTGTAATTACGCCTGACGTTTTGTTATCTTTAATTAATTTCAATTAACATTTGTTTCTTAAACGGAATCTGCATTTTGGCAGAGATAGAATACAGAACGTCGTGTGAATTTAATTAAATCAAATGCTCGATGGCAATATACCATAAATTTCTACGCTTATGCTGATTGGCCTTTGGCCAATTGCGATTCTTGTCAACAGGCTGATCTGGTTTCATTTTCCACTCTTATTTATGGTACTTACTTCTCGGCTTTTGGATCGATTTCATGGGTGGGTGTGCTCGTGTGGGGGCTGCAATAATGATACGATTACTATTCATCACACAATAAATACTCCTTAATTGACATTTCCTCCGTTTGAAAGACCTTCTGAAAGCCTGTTCTTCAGCCTATCTTCTGACACATTTGAATACTGTTAGTCACCCTCTAATCACTATTTCCCCCTTGAATTTTGAAATATTTTAGTATTTTATCATTTTGTCATTGAATTCTGATAAAAAAAAAACAGGAAAAACGGCGCCACATTTTGATTGGATTCGTAGGAATAGCAAAAAAAAGGTGACAGCTCCAGTTATTTATAGCTATCGTTCCCGATCATGAAGGAGGCATTCAGAGCACGTTGCAGTGCATCTTGAGGCTTGGCCAAAGGTATTCCCAGGCATTTGATATTTTCACTTTGTGGAAACCATCGGAATACGGAATGTCCCGCCAGTATTACGATATTTAGCAGATTCCAGTAGCCAACTGTTTTATTGTTGACCCTTTCCCTCTCATCTGGCCCTCCGTATCTGGCTTTTATCAAGGGTGCTCCCCACTCGCACAGAACCAGAGTCAGTGTCATGGGACCAATGCTGCTAACATGCGAGATAATTGCCGTATTAAGTGAAGTGTGGAACGTGTTGATTGTGATAACATCGCGACACTTATCAGTGGGTGGTTTCGGGGCGGCGTCCGGAGGCACAGACCTCTGCTTGAGTGACGAACTGACATTTCGGTTAAGTGACAGTTACTTAAACGTGGCCTGATAAGATTTCTCTTTATACGCTGATTAAATGGGGCTTCGAAAAACGAGGTGAAGTCTTTTTATGGCATCCAAAACACTTCAGGGCTCTGCTTTACTTTTCTGGGCCACCAGAGAAATGTTATTTAAAAGGATTTCGTCACATGCACGAGTACGTATCAATAGTTTTATTGAACCAATGCTATTTTTTGCAAACATTTTCCAAAGTGTTTTTCTAGCAGGCAAATTAATTTACACCTGCTCATTAGCACTCAGGCAAGGCAGCCCAGCCGCGATAATGACAGTTGAAAGGCCCCCACTACCCTGTCAGGAAGTAAACACCCCAGTGCTATTGACGAAAATTAATTAATCAAATGATGCAAATTGTTTGAGCATCCCCAGCAAAGGGCACACTTTAAGTCAACAACCGATGATCGTGCTAGCTCTGCTCTCTATGTACATACCTGTGTATGTATATAAGTGATACGTTATCCAAAGACGCGGATAGTTTATACTTACTGCATTTCCTTTAAAGCAGCGATCGGCATGACCCTATCTTATCTGCATAAGAAAGGGTATAACACCAATACTATGTTCTGTTTCGCCTGCTGTCCACGCACACGAGCGTGCCGTGCCGATCACTGCTTTAAAGCTTTTCGTATAACAGCAGCGTACTTCTCTCTCAGTGTCAGAGCGAGAGAGGAGAACGACTGAAAGTCGCAGAAGCTGCAGATGCAGGAAAGCTATAGCCTGTTGCCTATGCGAGACTGACTGATTGATTGATTGAGTGATGATGAGAATGACAGCGGCATGGAACGAAAGTGAATAAATAAATTAATAATTTGATTAGCATTTGGCATGCGTTGTGCAGGTTTTAATCGACTTGGACTTGGATAAATGTTTTATTTTTGGTTCGCCAGTGGCCAAAGCCAGTGGCGTAGCTTGTAGGTGCAAGAGGGGAAAGAGGGCTTTGGGGTGCCGGATACTGACCAGCAAATACATGTTGAGAGAATAGCGTTTTTTTAGGTCACTTTTAACTCCTAACTCCTGGACACAATTGAAAGCTGAAATGCGAGCTACCAGAGGTAACAGAAACTGAAATATCTTTCAGAATTGATTTTGGGGAATTCATTTAAACTTTTGTGAAAAGTAGGCGAGTTTTTGACACACAAAAACTTTTCAATTGTGAAACATTACGACGAACATTATTAATCCGAGTGTGCTTTGCTAAACTACTAACCTAAATAAAATCATTACGTAACTGACTTTAGGACCTTTGGCTACCTATCCTTTTTACGGCACTGACTAAATACTTACTTTTTTGTGTGTGGTTTTTCCTTTGCTTTGCAGAAATGTGGAAATTCTTAGGCGTCGCCGATATAACCGAGAATAAAAATATCTGGCGCATGCTGCTCGGCGAGCTGCTTGGAACATTTTTCTTGATCGCCATCGGCGTTGGCAGCACAACGAGCGGAAGTGTACCGCAGATTGCATTCACCTTTGGCTTAACGGTGGCCACACTGGCACAGGTAAATATACGCACACCTCTATATATATATTTCGATGTGTATTGTACATACAAAGAGAAGGCAACGACAACTATGCCGACAGAACGACAGCGAGATTTGTGATTTGAGTTGGAGATTTCAAATTCAAGTTAGTGCGTACTGATCGGTGGGTACGTTCAAGGACACGCCACACGTTACACTTTCGGCCCCGAGCGAGCCAAAGCGAAGCTGGTGGCACCGCTCGGCTCGGCTCGGCTCGGCGCTGCGCGGTGCGTCGCTCATTCACAAACGTCGCTCACTGCATTTTGGGCAAGAGACATTGGCATTTAAGATGTGGTTAGTGGGAACAGGGCGGGGAGAGGGCAGGGGAGGGGCGGGGAGGGGCGGGGAGGGAGCGCTATAAAACGGCAAACGAATGCAGCTCAAGTCTGCGTGCGAATGTAATTTACAAAATTGACAGATTTACAAACGCACACCCGTACACACGTACATACGTACACTCGTCCGGGAGGGGGTGGAGGGGGGAAGGGAATGAATGTTTTTCGAATACGAATGCGAATAATAAATGCGCGCTCGCAGCAAAAGCGTCGCGTCTGTGGCTGTGCTGTGGCTGTGGCTGTGCTGTGCTGTCTGCTGGCAATTAACATTAATCAACACGCAAAATATGCAATTAGATTATTATGCGTTTAATTACGTTATGCTGCTGAAAATTTGTGACGACTGTTTCGGTTTTAGCATTTAAAGCGATGTTCGCTTTGCTTTGAATTTATGGCACAACAGCAACAACAAAACCAATCGATCAAAACACGAAAAAGCTTCTACAATCTACAGATCTGTTCTAATTATAGAACAGGTGGCTTTCTCTCTGCCACACTCGTTCGATAATTGATACGTTGCATGCCGCTGGAGAACTAAACGCGGTGGCAGGATTACCAATAGATAAATGCAGACACATTATCGCTGCTTGCCTCACTAATCTCCACCTGGAAGCATTTGCGACACTTGCCTCCCTGCCTCCCTGCCTGCCTGCCTCTTGGCCAATTAGTTGCCCAACAGCCAGACCAGGCGAAAGATGCCAGCGATTCGGTCACGAGATTCGTTTGCCAGCCTGCGGCACGTTCGCTGCATTTGAGAAATATGAATATTGCATTTGTTCGATGAGTGGCAGTTGCGGCACGAGTCCGAGTGCGGCTCGGATCGCCGTTGATTGGAACTACAGTGCAGCAGCAGCAGCAGCAGCTCCCATGAATGGAGCATTGCATTGCATTTCCCAAGCAAAGGCAAGGTGTGAGTGACGACAATTCCAGTTCGTTCGTCATCGTTATCGTTATCGCCAGTGCAATAACTGTTCAATGAAGCATGGCGCATGGCGTCAAATTGAGAAACGTGCTTAATTTCCAGTAATTTTGTGCCTTGGAATGGCAAACCCAGAAAGCGCCCAAGCGGAGACTCTGAAATAGAAATAGCTCTTGAGTGGAAATACAATACGAGTAATCCCCTCCTAAGCCTCTGCCGGTTATCGTTCTGCCTAGAGAGAGAGCAGCGGCGGCATTCTTAATCGAAGATCGTTTGAAGATCCACATTTGTATGCAAACTGCATCTGGGGATCACCTGACAGACTGCCAAAAGGAAGTGGATCCCAGAAAATGCTAATAGATTAGAGTAGAATTAAATTTAAAAATCAAATAATATAGAAAAAACAGCAAACAACAATACGAATGCAACGCAGACACATTTTAATTTACCGATCGCACAGATAGTACCGAGTGTACGATCTGTCAACTCTATGCGGGTCGTAAATCTGAAATGCCTGCCGCCCGCCTCATGCTGCTAGATGTCTATCGGTGGCACGGCCCGACAATTAGAGGGCTTGGCTCCCACTTTTGTCTGATTTGTGCGGCAAAACATAATGCTTACTAGGAAAAGATCTGTTGATAGCGCCGATCAAGAACCCCTAGAACCAAGCCCCAATGGTTGGTGCAACCTGGTATTATATGGGAAAGGGAATTTTGATTATTTTGTATCATATTCATTGACTCTCTCGGATTCATCTCTTGTTTCTAAAAAATCTCTTAACTAAATTAAATAAGCCTTAGGCCTTCTTAAACCAAAAGCAGTGCAGTGCAGGCTGTGTTTCTATTTCTATGGAAAATCGAGACAATTTGGTGCGTGCAGCGTTCACGTTTTCGTTTCCAATTCGCGATTTTTCGACTTTGGCTTTGGCCCGATCCGATTCCGATGCGAACTTGAATTGAATCGGAAAACCAGTAAGCGGCAGCCGCCACTGCAACGCAACAGTCGCCAAAGTGCTGCAGAAAAGCAGAACGAAACAAACAAGTTAACATTCAATTTTCAGCTGAAAAGCCATAAAATATGATTTAAGCGTAAATGTCGTTGATGTCGTTGATGTTGTTGTTGTTGTTGTTGTTGAAGCAGTGCACATGCGTACACCGATCGATCTCTCGACATCTCGATTGCCAGGACAGAGGGGCACACCGTGCCACGGCAGACTTGGAGTAGCCAAGAGATGGCCTTCGAAGCGGCGAGTGCTGACTGATCAAATAATAGCTGAATAGCTGATCTTTTGGGCACTATCTTAAGCAATCTATTAGTATTACTTGGCAAGGAAAGGAGTGATTCAGAAGACTTCTGCTTTCTAAACATCCCACCCAACTGCCCCCTGTACTGCCTTCACCTATGCCTGTACTCCCAGGCATTCAATCACTAGCCCAATGTCATGTCAAACCAATTCCAATCCCAAACACCAATCTCGTTTTATAGGCCTAACTCGATTTTCCATCCATCGGCGATGACTCAGCCTCCTCTCAGATTTCACACGCATCCGAGCTATCGCGATTGCTTTGGTTGCATATATTAAATTTAATTATGGGCTTTGTCGATACGAGTATATCAATAAATTTGATTAATTTCACGACTCCTCGAGTGTGCAATTAAGGGGAGTAGAGGAGGCGCGCAGGGGGGGGGGGGGGGGGGGGGGGGCTGAGAACAATGCGATAGGCCTAGAGTCTTGGGCCCAGTCAGAGACAGGTGCAACAAAAGCGGCAACTAAATATTATAGACGAAATTGCACGGCACGGCACGCATGAGCATAGCCAAAATGTCAAGAAGTTGTTCGAGTTGTTCGGATTGTTGTTTGCGTTGTTGGTGCGGCTCGACTTGGATCGGGCTTGGATCGGCCCGACTTGCTCTTGGCGGCTTTTGTAATTAGCGTTTTGTGGTTGCACGGCCAACACAATTTTTTGCTTACCTTTTTGTGCAACATTTTTTGCGCATTGCATTTATTAATTAAACGCAAAGCGACGCACGACATTGGCCATGCCATGCGACGCGGCTTACGGAGAAATCCATATCGAAATCGAATTGGTATCTCCGAAAAAAAACCAACAACAAAAACTAGCAGCTCTCAAAAGATATCGGACAACATAGAAGCCTGCACATCGACCTTGAAGGCAGTGCGTTCGATTCATTCATAATGCGGGGAGTACTCACACCGCCACTCACACTCGCACTCGCACTCACACTCACACTCACCCGACAGGGGGCAATTTGTTGGGTATTCGATTTCCATTTAGCATTTGCCATTGCCCAAGTGCTTCCAAGCGATCTCCTGAGGCAGTGACTCAACAGAACTCAACCCCCAGCACTTTTACTTTCTGCCTTTGCAGAGATACAATCCGTCGATGTTGCCTTTCGAGTGCATCTCATGTCTGATCTCACATCTGACAAATTGCTCGTATCCGCTGGCAGCGTACGGCGATTGTGCAACGGAAAATTGGAAAAAATGGAAGGCGAAAATCAGCTGCCATGGCAAAGGGCACAAAGGTTTTCTGTGTGTTGTTGAGACTTGACATTTGATAGATCCCAGAGCGAGAGAGAGAGACGACAGAGGGGCAGCACAGATCTCAACGTATAAATTAACTTTGACTAAACCACCTTTATTCATCTCTTCTTCCAGGGCTTGGGACACCTCAGCGGCTGTCACATCAACCCGGCCGTGACCCTGGGCTTCCTGGTTGTCGGTGAGATCAGCATCTTGAAAGCGGCCTTCTACATCATTGTCCAGTTAGTGGGAGCCATCGCCGGTGCTGCTATTATAAAGGTGGCCCTCGACGGCGTCGTGGGCAGCGGCCTGGGCGTATCCATGTATGATACGTCCCTGAGTGTGGGCCAGGCAGTGCTGATTGAGGCTCTGATCACCTTTATTCTGGTGTTTGTGGTCAAGGCCGTGTCGGATCCGGGCCGTCAGGACATCAAGGGCTCGGCGCCCCTGGCCGTGGGTCTGTCGATTGCCGCCGGACATCTGTGTGCGGTGAGTGGGCGCTGAAGGATGTGCCATTCGTTCAGGGATTAATGTTTTTTTTTGTTGCAGGTCAAGTTGAGCGGCGCCAGCATGAATCCGGCTCGCTCCTTTGGCCCAGCCGTTGTCCAGGGCTTGTGGACCGATCACTGGGTATACTGGGTGGGTCCCATTGCCGGCGGCCTCGTAGCCGCTCTCATCTACAGGTTCATCTTCAAGGTGCGCAAGGATGATGAGGCCGACTCGTACGACTTCTAAGACCGGAGGCCGTGACAGGATTCGCCTCCATATTGTTGTAAATGTTCGCACCTGCTTAGAGTTCCCAGTTTCCCGCTTTCCCACTTACCATTTTCAATCGCCTGGCATCACCCAATAACGCATCGAATTCGATTCCAAATTCTCCTAGATTAGTCCATCTCCTATCCCTGCCCCACAATTGTGCAATTTTATTTGTTAAAGAATGAAACGCAATCGCCTTGTTTTAGTGGTAATCTTAAGCTAAATTATATGTTACGCGCACTTTCGAAGCAAAACCACAAACCATCGAAATTGTACCTCGAAATCACTTTTAATTGTCGAGCACCAACCAGCGCACCTCTTTGATAAATTACGAATTGTATTATGATTATGTGTAATTAAAGAAAAAACTATGAAAATCAACATGCCGTGGATGGCGATTTCTGGGACGGATTTAAGGCTTTGGGTTGTCCAAAAGACTAAAAGAATCCCTTCTAGCAGAGGGGATCTACATGGTGTACCCAGATTAATTTAATACCAGAAATAATGTGAATTAACGGAATTTCGAATATAACGACACTTATCGATTTTCTACAAACAACTGCCAACTATCGCAACAGCGCCACAGGGCGGCAATAAGTGGAACCTGAAATAACCAAATTCGCAGCTTTGTAAAAGCAACATTTAATGCTTGCTGGTGTTGCTCAACATGCTAATAGCAACATTTTATTCCGTTTTAAATTGAAACAAATTTGCGCTCACAAAAATCCTGAGGATAGTTGAGAAATCAAATTTGCAAGTATACTGTATTGTCGAAACGCCTCAAAAGTCGATTAAATCTAGGAAAAATAATTGCGCAATCCATTGGCGTCATTAATTTACACAATACGAGCAGGTGAAGCATAAAGATATATTTTTTTTTTGAGCAAAATAGCGTGAAGATGAATTGATTAAATGGGATTGTAAGCGAGCGTTTAACTGGAATTCGTTGGGACACCGTAGTTCCATTTGGGTTTTCGAAGTTTAAAGATGTCCCACAATATAAAAGTTTTCGTTCTAATCATTGTTGTATCATATGTGGTCATCGAGGTTAGTAAAACCATTTTCAACCAGTTATGAGACATTCTAAAAACTACAAAACATATTGCAGGTCACTTCGAAGGTCGACTTTACCAACATTGTATGTACTTCGTATGATAAAGAATTTTCTGACTTTGAGTACTGCTACCTGAAATCGGTGAATCGGACCTACAAATATTTATCTTTTAAATGTAACCTGTACCAGAAGCCAGTAAGGAAAGTAAATGTAAGAGCAATGCCGAAATAGAGCAAGTTTTTTTTACTAATTTCAATTTGAAATCTCAGGTAAATTTAGCACTGCACAAACGATTCAATGGCTATAGGCCATTCATGTACAATATAACTGTGGATGCCTGTAAATTCCTTAAGGATCCTCAAAAAAATCCAATCTTAAATTTTTTTTATACTTCGAATGCACCGTTCTTTAATTTGAACCATTCGTGCCCCTACAATGTAAGTTAATCCCTTACAGACTCGCCAACAAAATTGGTAATAATTGCAACTATTTTTCCGCTTCCAGCATGCTATTATCTTGGAAAAGTTAAACACTGCATCTGTAAATCACCAATTTTCTGTAGTGCTACCATTTCCGGATGGTGATTATATGGTAGAAGTAAACTGGATTGCCTACGACATCAACCGGGCTGTGACCAAATTTTATTTCACTCTCTCTTGAGTTATGAACTTGACAAATATATATGTATTAAATGCCTCTGTAAATCCAATCCAATGTTCATTCGAAGCCATTATGCTTTAAGGGTATGCTTCGCATCATTCTTACATAATTTGGCCATCCAATTATCCTATCTTTTCCTACTCCTGTGCATTCCTTGGCAGACGAATCCGAATCCCTCGGCACAGACAAACCACATAACACGTGAAATTCGTAGGAGCACATTTTAGTGTGGAACATACATACATAGAATTCTTAAGATAACACGTAATCCGTAACTGTATCCAAATATTAGGCTACTCCGCCGCCGCCTCATCCTCGTCCAGCTGCTCGCAGTCGATGTCGCTGCACTCGGACTCCGATTGCGTGGGTCTACGGCTGCGCTGGGCCTGGCCCAATGCCTCGTGGCCATAGGACGTGGCGCCTCCCGCTCCTGTGCCAGGGACGCTCCGGTGCTGCAGAAAGTTGGCATTCGCGTCGCCAAAGACGCGCTCCAGCTCGGCCAGGCCGTTGGTCGAGCCGGTTTCCGCTTCCGTTTCCGGTGTCAGGGTGGCGTACTTCAATTGGAGATAGGCCTCGCTCTGAGGATGTGGCGGGGCGTAGTTCATGAACCCGCCCGCATAGGACTTGCAGCGCGGCACATAGCTGGACGGGGACACGGGCACTCCACCCGCCGAGGACTTGGATACGCCAAAGGGCAGAGCAAAGTTGAGGGGCTGTCCACGGGATAGAATGGCATTGCGGGCGCTCTCCATGACACTGGGTCCCGGCAGGGGAGGCATTCCTCCACTCTGTGGATACGGACGCATTGGCGGCGCTGCTGCCGCCATTGGAGGGGCGGACCCACTGCCGTTCAGCATGATGGACTGGATGGGTGTGGGGCCGGCGGGCGTCTGACTGAAGAGCCAAAGGCGATCGCCCACCACCATGGGTCTGGCCAAGCCCCCGATCCCCAGCTGGGCGTAGTAGTGGGAGGCCAGGGTCTCCACATCAGATGTGTACTTGCGCTTCCACTTGGTGCGACGATTCTGGAACCAGATCTTGATCTGCACAAGGTGGTATTAGAAGAGAACTGTCTGCCTTTTGGGGTTGAGTTGTGCCCTCACCTGCGTCTCCGTCAGTTGGAGCTGTTTTGCCAGCGCCGTTCTCTTGGCCACCGATAGATACTTGCCCCGCTCGAACTCCGTTTCCAGGGCCTTGATCTGGGCCGCCGAGAAAGCCGTTCGCGGACGCTTCTTTCGATCATCGCCGAGTGCTGCAAGCGGAAGGAAAGCGGAAGGAGTTAATGACTGAATGGGAAATTGTTTCATTGATTCAAAGACACTTATTGCTACCGACAGCGGGCATTCCGCTCTTCCGTTGCCAGGGAGAGGTGCCAACTATTTGCTGCTAATTGTAATTTGTCGATCGGTTACCAAGGCTGCCCCAATCCCTTGTTGGCAACCACTCAAGCGTTTCAATCAAAAAGCTGCATCTCATTCAGCCATTGCCTCTAATTGGCCATTTGGCGTGGCATTCTCTTGGCTGACCGAAAACAAATTGTCATATAAATTCCTTCTCTACGGGTGGAGGCCCTCCACCTATACCTTTTCTTTCAGATCTTTTCCGATCCCGCACCCGCTTTGACAACTGCATCATTAGCTACTCGTATGTGACGGTGTCGGGCTTTTCTTTCTGTATTTTCTGTCACCCCTCAAGCTAATTTTTGACCATTTGTTTCTTGATCGCACAGTTGACAGATGAGATCACTCAGCCATGGCGGCGTTCGTTCAGGTGGAATTACCAATATCATTAGTAACAAAACCTGAGAGATTGGCGTTTGGGCCTTTGGGTCAAAAGTCTCGATATGTATAAGGTGCAAAGAGTGTATCCTTATACATCCCCCGAGAAACAAAGGAAATTTCGGGGCAGATTTGTTTCTCTGTTCGTTCCCATCCCTAGATCCTATCTTTGCAGAGAATCAGAATCAGAAAATACCACCTTTTATGCGCAGCTGGCATTTAGTTATAATCATAAAATCCTCTCCAAAATTAGGTATTCCTTATAAATTCCTCAAAGAGCACAATAAGACAGCCATTTTATAGATTTCTCCGGACCTCTTCTCACGGCTGTTCTGCAGTCCACTTCCAACAATCATACGCACCGTTGCCGTCGTCTGAGGCGATATCTATATCACTTTTGCCATCGTCCAGAGCATCCTCCAGGCAGCTCGATGTAGCCGGACTGGAGACGCGCGACACATCACAGATGCTGCCGCCTCCACTGTCATCCTGCGACGCCGCCTGTGACGCGCCGATCAGCTCGAAACTATTGGACGCACGCAGCTCCGGCTTGGCCAGAATCTGATCGATCGAAAAACTGTGCGGATACCGACGCGCCGCCGATTGGGAATTCATATTTGAACCGATCTTGAATTGGGTCTTTTGGCCTCTGCGATGGCTATCAAAACAACAGCGCGCCTCGAGTGGTTTCGGAAAACTAATTTGAATATTTCGAAGTGCAGGATCTTGGCAACCGGGCGATGCCTGGCGGGGCGTGGCCTCGGCTATATTCAGTCGCACTCTCTCTCTCTCCCTCACACTCTCTGCAGCTGTCTGTTTGTCCTCGTGGGAGCAACAGAAACAGACATAGCCGATTCCGATTCCGAATCCGATTCAGAGCGAAGCAGACACACATGTGGGTTTATTTTTAAAACATGTGTGTGAAATGGTTTGGGTGTCTGGGCGTGTCTTTCGAACATTCCCCTATACTATATATTCTCGTCTTCGTTCTCTCACATCTCGGCTATGATTAAAAGCCATAATTTTTGGCTAATAGTCTACAAGTAGCGCTATTTAATATTTCGATGGCTTTGCTAAATATATTTAATACGTTTGCAATCACACATATTTCATGCCTCTGATTAATGAGCGTGTGATCGAAATTATGCGGACCCGTGTCTCCATTAGGTGCTGATCTTGAGAGCATTTGCATTCCTCTTGTGATCTATTATAGCAAGGAAAGTGCATATAAACTATTTTTTAAGGATATCTGTCCTCAGTATTAACATTGTTTTCTCCCACTGGGTGCTTCAGTGGGTGCTGAAGAGGACACTTTATCGTTCAATAAAGAAAGGTTACAGCCACATTTTCTTGGTCATCTCCACCTGAGAATGGGTCAAGAAATATATGGAGACACTTTTATACCTACTCTGGCAGAGGCCCCAAATAAAACGTTCATTAATTCGAAATTATGAACACATAATTCAGAGCAGTTCCGATCTAATACGATGTGATATCTTCAGAGAGCCAGCAGCACACTCGGAAGGGGCGGTGGCGGGCGGTGGGGGGGTGGTGGGGGATCTTGAGAAATTAGCTGGTGGTACGGCAGACACTGGTTTCCAATTGGCGGGTAGCCAGCTCCACGTCGCTTACTACAGGGTGCTGGATGGCGGTGTGATAACGTCTTCATTATTCACGCACGATTTGAACAAAATATGTGAAAACACGTTAATTAGTCGCCAGACTCGGAGCAAAAGGCAGAGGCAGAGGGGCAGAGAGCCAGATCACTCTGGGATCAGTGCATTGGAATGGATAGGGAGAGGACGAATCGCAAGGCATCCATTTAGCAGGGCTGCGCTGTCATTTTGATTTAATTTAATGAGAATACTCGACGTCTGCCCCTGCCCAAGCCCCGTCGGGGGGCATGGGGCTTGGGGCTTGTGGCTTGGGGGCACTGGTTATGGGACCGCATGCCCGAGTGTCGCGGGCATTCAAATCAAAATGACAACTTAATTTTCATAATTGCGCTTAATGAATATTCGACTATTGCTTGCCATATTTCAAATTCCTCTGCCAGACGGGGAGTGTGTTTGGCTCTCTGGGGTCTCTGGGCTCTCTGGGGTCTCTGGGTGCCGTGGCATCTCGAATCAATTAACAATTTGTTAGCCCTTTGGCCAGTTATCGCCTGAGATCCCTATCTGAATGCCTATCCCTGTTCCTGTTTCTGTCCCCATCCCCATCCCCATCCCAAGATCGGCTCCCATCCGATTCCCTCGCATTTAACGTTAAATGGAGCGCAACCGTGTCAGAATTTAATTAACAACCGAGCATGCATCTCCATTATAAATCATCACTTCTCAAGTGTTTGTCAGGCGCACGCAGCATAAATCACAGTCGGACACGGAGACGAAGACGGAGTCGCAGTCGCGTGGTGCAGTCTGTCCTCCAGTTTTTTGTTCCTTCTTTTTTTGTCATCGCACTCCGCTAATGATGCACTCAGGTCCTGCGGGGTGTCGGGCATCACAGCATCACAGCATCCACCATCCACATCGATCTTCGAGTAAACATCTGTATCGAGTTCGAGTATCTGACGTCCTGACACTCCCACGCCATTCGGGGTCTTCAGAGTACGGTTTTGGTTTTCGGTTTCCGATTACGTCAAAGGTGAACATTGGACCTTCCTTCTTTCCATGGGGCGGGGCGTGGCGTGCATTGAACTCTTTGGGAAATTGTAGCCTGATTAATTCGTTGGGCTGTCTGTTTGTTTGCCTCATGGTCTAATTTGTGTGACAAACTAATAGGGCAGGACAGGGCAAGGGTAATGTATCTTCAACACGGAAAATGTATCCAAAGGGCGGTTCAAAAGACGTATACGGGGTATGGGGTATATCCCTAAATTTCCAGGAACAATAGTAGCCCTATCTAGATATTTCATTACAATTTGTGTTCCATAAATACTAGTTAGTTAGTTTTGTATACTTTAATTGCAAAGAAGAGCGCAAACACACTATTTATTGTTCATTCAGGGAAAATTGTACAGTTGTACAAACAATGTATCAAATTTATGCAGTGTTTATCGGCCTCGGATGCCTAATAAGCGTAAGTTTTCCACATCCCAGCCGCCTTGTTGCCAAAAAGGTTTTGCCTTTCCAGGTTTTGCCTTTCATTGTCCATGGGATACCCCTGTCCCTGACCCTGGGCGAACCTTTGAATGCGAGCAGCAACCAGAGCTCCGTGTCACCGAACATGACGGTCCCATCGAAGTCTGAGGCGGTTCAAGCCCAATTGCAGCTCCAGGACCTGGAGGCGGCTGCCGATAACTCGGGATACCGCGGACAGGAATCGGAAAGTGGCAAAATGGGCCTGTTTCCTGTCGCCTATCAGAGCAAGCTGCGCACGGCGGACAAGGCACCAGCGCGCACGAAGGTGTCTGCAACTAAGCGCCCCATGGTCCGTGGTAATCTCACAAAGGGGGCTCTCAACTTCTGGGCCATGCCCAAGGCTAAAAAACCAAAAGCAAAAGGAGAAGGAGAAGCACCAGCAAAAGCACCACCACCAGCACCAGCACCAGCAATATCACCTAGAGCAGGCGAGGGTAAAATACGAACCAAAAGTTTCGAGAAAACGATATCGATACCCCGAATGGAGAGCGACCATATGGGCAATTGGGTATTCAATCCTTGGGGTGTTACGTTCGGAGTACTTTGGCAGGATACGCGAATGCACTACAAAATCAAGAACAGCATGTCAGAAATAATCATGGACACGCCATATCATGGCCACTACCAAATGTACTATAACAAGCCGCAAACCCAAGTGTGCCGTGGCCTGTCGACAATTTACAACAAGCCCAAGGTGTACAAGTGGCTGCAGCGCCGTATCCTCAGGAACGTAACGCCCAATTTCCACGTGTTCTCCTCGTACAGGCCCATCTGGTTGGATTTCCGAAGGGAGCTCTTCAAGATGGGCAGATCGGAGGCCTGCCACGTGTCGGCGATGGACGATTGGTTACTGTACAACAATTGCGCCATATTGCGGAATATGCGAATGGAGTATCTAATACCCAAGTATCCACTGCATCAGTACGGCTATTACCACCCCCAAATGAGAGTAGAGCTACCGTATAAATTGATATAGCAGACGCAGACACCAATCTGACAACAATTCAAAATCATTAAAGTTGTTTATCTGGTGTATCTAAAGAACTGTAAGAACAATGAGCTAAGTGATTTGTCTTAGGCGGTTAAGACCTGCACGTAGAGTCCCGGATACATTCTATCCATCGCACAATTGATCTGGAAAGGTCTCTCCAAGCATTATATTTCTCTGCTTTACTTTTCCATTACATAAAAGACTAACACAGCAGATCAAGTGATGGAGAAATCTAGAGATCCGCTGCTTGCCATGCCACCCATTTCATCCACTCCACTGTCCGAGGTGCGGAGGACCTGTGAAATGTTTTAGAGATATCTTGCCAGTCCTGGACATGATCAGATATCTATTTCCAGTTGGAGTTATCGGTTAGAACGGGATTAATCTGGGACTTGATAGAGGATGCACTAGGACAGCCATACTCATGCTATAATTGATCCTCCTGAGTGCTTAATAATTTTAACTTCTTCACGTTGGTGTTTACTGGTATCAAATAGTACCCTTTGTCTCATCCGACGACAGGATATCCACATCGAATAACCTGATCTTGGACTTTAGATTGCTAGATATAAATATTATTCGTATTTTAGAAGGGTTTTTTTTTATTTATTCCTGATTATCTCAGCATATCTCTAGAGTCTTGGGTTTTATTGCTTTATACATCACAACCTTGGAACACTTCAATGTTTGGGCAATTTTCCGGTTCCAAAATCCATTATTGTGGACGTTTTTCAAGTCCTTGGGCAGCTGAGCACTGCAATGCACCCCCCTTCTTATCCTGAACAGTTAAAAGTCATTCTTTATATATAATATATCTAATGACTCGCAATAACTTATACAAAAGGTTCCTTAGGAAATGCTGTATGTATTATAATTTTTTTCATCACTTCACTTGGGTTTTTTTAATTTTACTTTAAAAAGTGCAGATATAAACCAACTTAAAAAAATTAAGATCACCTCAAAATGACTGAAAATAGCACTCTCACATAGCTTTTGCTGAAACATATTTTTCGCGTATTTAACTTATATGATGGTTTTAATTTATATTTTTCTGGTGGACCACAGAAGGGAGAACCCCTCTCTATATTTTAATCTGCAAGATTAATAGAATAATCTCTATCCTTTCCTTGCCCCGCGTCATGCGGTAGCGCCCCTCAGTCAGATATGTTAGCGCTTTAAAATGTCCTAATATAAAGGGAAAAAGCCGTTCTTATGGATCCACGTACAACTCGATTTTATGTCGATTTGTCTTCTCCTTCTACAAATAACCAGCTAATGTCAGCATTTAATTTCATTCATAAAAAATTCCCCAAGAGTCGGGAGTTCCACAGAAGCCTCTACGCCCTCTATAGGATGACAGATATAAATAATAATTAAGAAAAAATGAGAGAGAATGAACACTGCATATTATTAATTTAATGTGCGCGCGTTTCGAATTTGGTTCCCGGCTCCCGGCTCCCTGTTCCAAGAAACATGTTTGGGGAGGAGTACGTGGAGTTGAAGGCGTCATTCCGTCATTCCGCTATTCCGTGTCGTGTTTATGCTTTCCAGAGAGCAGACAAGACTCATAAATTACAACCAATTATCAAATTAGATTTGTACAAAACATGCAGTTTAAATCATATAAAAGTGCTCTCGTTTTTTTATGACACAATCGGGCGAAGAGGGACCGACTCAGACCGGACTCAGATTTCCGTGTATATTTTGTGGTTTTGCTTTTACGGACTGGGCTGGAGAGTATCGCGTCTTTTTTTTGTAGCCAAAAGTAGAATCGATTTGAATCCATGGGCTGCTGATGGCGGCAATTAAACGACAACTTTCCCTCGGGCATTGCGATCGGGAGAAAAAATTAGCAGACAATGTGAGCCCTGACAGGCGGCGGGCAATTAATTTGGTGCAATTACTCAGGCCTCCCCGTCCGTGGATCTGACAGATACGGGATTCAAGAAGGAAAGTGCAGTAAGAGATCGGTGTGGTGTGTGTGTGGTGTTGCCACCTCAACGCATCGATGGCGTAGAGTTTTTCCCTCAATTTCCAACAATTTCCAACAATTGTGCCCGGCCCGGCATTTTAATGAGCCAAACGCACTCCCCTCTCGAGTGGCGGCAAATTGCCCAGTAAAAGGGGTGGCCTAGGGGCTCTGGGGGAGAGATGCTATACTCTACTAATTGACATCGGCAATGGCTGCTGCAACTTGTACTCTTGTACTCTCGTACTCCCCTCCCCGTTGCGCCTTGTCTGTGTGATATCAAACAGTTTCACGCACAAATTGAACCTGATAATTGTCCCTGGCAGATTTATGGCCCGAAGTGATGAGCATATGTTTTAATTAATTCCCAAGAAAGTATTCCTGGCGCTTCTTTTGCGGATCTTTGGTCTCTCCTGAAGCACTACTACTATGTATGCATGTGTATCTCTTGCCTTGATCGATTCTCTGAGCCAACTAATTCCTTTTGTTTGACGCGATCCTACTTATGTAATTATGACAAATGTCTAACCCGAACATGAGCCCTCCTAATGCCACAAAAACCACACCACACCGTGCCCCATAACGGTTCCAGGTTCCCCTTCCACCCCCATTGTTGCGGCCACATCTGCGTGACATTTTGTTTGTTGTTGTCTTGTTTGGGGCTCGCGACATCGCCTCGAGACGCCATCGCCGCACCGCACCGCCATCCGAGGGAGATTAATGCGGTGAGGAAAATCATAAATTAATTAGAAGCGGCCTAGCTATAGCCTCTCCTCCCTGCTGCCTGCTTTGCTCCCCGCTCTGGAGTGGAGTGGAATCTGCTTGAGATGCAGATGCTCATCGGTGACACTTAGCGGGCGATTTATTGTCATTAGAGGGGTGCTTCAGTGTCTCAGTGCTGGTTCTTCGAACCACAATACAGGTGTTGTCACAGAAGTGCTTAATTAGCCTTTATTATTAGCTATGATGTGGCAACTAAATGGTCAAAATTCGGAGATACAACCACAGTCACAGCCACAGGCGACTCAGATCCGATGCCATTCCCATTCCTATTTGGAATTTCCCCTGACTTCCTGTTGGAAAGTTGGCGCCTAGTGCCGTCGTTTAGGGACAATTAGCGACACGCCTTTTGGCGCCAGCTCTCTAGGAATGTCGGCTAGTTTTTGGGGGCATCTGCTTTGGGGGCAGGTCTTGGGAATTCCAGTCTGTCGTCAGTGCGTCGCGACTCCAACATCCTGCCGCAGAGGCTGGGAATATACTTATAATATCCAAGTGTTTTAAATCCACTCTTTTATACATTTGTTGTGCAGTTTCGTGCATTGTTTTTAGAAAATATACTATATACATATATCAAATTTTCGAATGGTAGTCGATGGCGAGATCATATCCCGAAAGACATAATTCGGAACCTAGTATAGGTTTATAGATCCTATCGAAGATAAGATAAGACACATTCGGAGAGTAATGGTGAGGAGGGCGCCGGAATCTGGCGGTGATGTAGCCCTAATGCAGTTACTCTTGGAGAACTTCTGCTGCGAGGATCCATCACCGTAGATCCCAAGCTGCGAGGCCAAGGGGTAACATCAGACCGCCTCATCAACGTCTTGAGGATCGGACCCGTGTGGAAGGACATCTTCTCCGCTCAGATGGAGGCCTGGACAAGGCGTGTTGATCAAAAACATTCGCTAAGCGAATTACTTGGACGATTCTTCCTTGCACATGTGTCTAGATAATACAAAAAATAGGAATTAAAATTATTAATAAAATACTAAGAAAAATGAAAAAACGAAACACAGAAACACCGCATTAAACCGTTTTTTTCTTTCACCCACACCAACAACCACAATTTTGAAAATAAAGGAACTTAACCGCCGATTTCGATCGGTATCTGATATCGATATCAATATTTTCGCCAGTTCAAAAATATTGCCTTTAAATTGCACTATCGAACTAGTTCAAAAGTGTCGTCACATGACAACCAGTGCTGCCACTAGTTCGTGTTGACTCCAAAAATTCTGGCAGCACTATTGATTTAATACTATATTTTATATTTTGGACAGAGCGTATTAATCTTAAAGAATTTTAAAACAGCTCAGCTAAATGCAATTATTTAAATTAAGCCAATGAAGTAGGAAATTGATTCATCACTCGTATAATATTATGTGGGCATGGCTAAATGTTCTATATAGCTCGGAATATTCGACGGAACATCAAAATTGAGCAATATGGTTTCCAATCCTTGACGCAGAACGATTAACCTATTATAAGCCAAGGGGGTATTTCAATTTTCCACCGAAAATAATGAAAATTTAATAATGTTAGCGCAGTTCAGGTGAAAGATATAGTGTCAAGAAGAATTTACAACGTTAATATTTTTCGCCATATACCTCAAGTCGCTGAACTGGTTAAATATAGGGGGCTTAAGTGGGCTAAGATGCTTCCCACCTTATTCGCATTTACACGTCGTTGCGTCTGTTGCGATTTGGATTTGGGGAAAACTTGTATTGAAAAGTGGATCCAAAGACTGTTTGTACGGAGCATTCAACGCGTGGCGCGAACAGAAACGCCGAATTTGTGCTGAATTCTTCTTTTCTTTCGTCGGTCGGTCGCCCGTCGTGTTGCCTGTTCCGAATCTTTGGGGCTTTTTGCATAAAACCAAAAAAAGCGCGCTTGACTTGGCGCCGAAATATTAGTTGGTGTTCGCTGCGAGATTTAATAAGTGCAGAGCGACGGTAATCGGTAATTAATTTGCATTCATCCAAAAAAATTATCGCAAAAAAAAGCGGGAAAGAAGAAGAAGTAGAAGCCCAAAGCAAAGTTGAAGTTGACATTGAAGTCGGAGCGCGTGTGTGCGTGCACGAGTGTGTTGGTGTGCTGGTGTGTGCGAAATTCTTTGTGTTATTCTCTGCAAAAAGCCAAAAGTGTGAAATAAATTTAAAGGCAGAATCCAAGTGCAGATCTCAAACACTAGACTGCTGCTTCGTGCCAATTCAATGCTTTGTTAAAAATCAATAAAATGCTGTAATTGTTGCTGTCGCAATTTCCGTCAACAAGCCGGAGGGTCGCTCTCTTTCCTTTTATCTCTCTCGCGCAGTGTTCTCTCTCTCACTTGTCGCTGGCCTTATCGTGTTTTGCTTGTAGTTTTTATCGTGTCCCGCATTGGAGATTGGAGTGACTTTTAATAATACAATTTATCGCCTTTTTTCGGTTCACGCAAAAAGGAAGAGATTTTCAGCTTAAAGGGAGAAAACGGTAAGTAATTAAAATGGCCGTTTGGCAACTGTTTTTTTCGGTGAGCTTGTTGCACACACACACACACACACGACGGGGAATTTTTTGTTGCCTTTTTTTACAAGTTCAATAATCGAAAGTGCCTATTGTCATCCCTGTCCCACACGCGTATATATGCTAATGAACAACGGTTCAATGCACCGCTCGTTGAGATTTTGAGATATAGCTCCTCTGGCCTGGCTGATGTTCTGTCGCATTTCCTCAAACGATAATGCAGCTGGGTGCTGCGTCAGCTGTGCTCGCGCGGATACCGTTAAACCCGTTTCTGACTCAAAATGCCAATTGTTTTTGTGTTGCTATCGAACGTAATTTACCATTTTTGGCCGTCCAGCAATTTGTTTGGCTCGCAAGCATCGAATTTGTTGCAATTAAAAATTGATTTTCCGTTTGCAGCAGCAATCAAATTGTCAGAAACTACAACAACAGGCACAACGTTTCTGCAACAATGAAAAGCAATTTTCCGTATCTAAAAAAAAAAACATAATAAAAACTCAGTCAAGGCATTGTCTGTTTTTATTGTTTTCGCTTTTGCCATTCGCTGGCTTGCCACGCTTTGTGGCAGGCAATTGTCGTTGTGGCTGCCTTCCACATCATGTTGCAATGGGCATGGCTAATTTTCGGTTTAACAAAAGTTAAGTACACCGCTCTTTGAGCTTTGCTCGTTGTTAACGAAACGGTTTTCCCTTTGTCCCCTCCCTGCCTCTTCTCTTTCTTATGTGCCCCAGCAACACAGCAATTGACAGACGTCTTTTTTCCCCCCCTTGCGTCCGAGCTCTGGCGCTAGGTAATTGCGAATAAGAAACAAAACAAAAGCGGAAAAATACAGCGCAATAATTGGCAATACTCATTGTTGCAACTAGATTCTCGTCTGTGAAATCTATCTATTTAAGAAATAAATAAAAAGAGAATAAAAAAAGTGTTCTTCCCATACCGGGAATCGAACCCGGGCCTTCTGGGTGAAAGCCAGATATCCTAGCCACTAGACCATATGGGATACTGGCTGTCCTATCGCAAAAACCCGTTTTCTCTCCTTTGATGTTTCGTTTCGTCTGTTGAATGCCACAAAATGGGTGCCATTGGAGTGGAATGATTAAAAATAAATTAATTATAAAATGATGAAATTTTGACCTGTTCTAAATCTGTTCTCGAGGATGTAAAGCGATCTGTTGGGGAAAATTTCTAAATGAACTGGCAAAGCCAGACGAGATAAGGAATGGAAATGCATATCCCATATGGTCTAGTGGCTAGGATATCTGGCTTTCACCCAGAAGGCCCGGGTTCGATTCCCGGTATGGGAAAAACACCTTTTTGCTGTGGCTAATGCACTTCAATTAAATCAATTACCCTGTTTTACGATCCCCTCCAATTCCGACATGCAACACGGAGAGAGAGAGAGAGTAGTGGTAGTCGAAAATCCGACAATAACTCCACTTATTGACCTCCACCTAAAGGCTGTATAACACGAAACTTGGGTTCAAGTGGTTTTTTAATGAGTCGCGGCGCAGCGCAGCGCAGCTATGGGTATGATCCGGCTCAATGAACCACTTCCACCACACCCCTCACCACCAGTTGCAGCTGCAACTCAATTTTCCATCTCGAAACTCGATGGAAAAGGAAAAAGCCGACCAGAAAAAAATCAGCTAATTCATCAAAAGTGTGGCAAAGCCGGGGCCTGCCAACAGTGAGCCATTGTTGTTGCCCAACACGCCTACTTTTCGCTAGAGTCCGCCCCATTAGTTGCATGCTGCTTGCTGTCTGCCGTCTGCCACTTTCCAAGCCAATTGAAAAACTCATGTTGCCTTTTTATATGCCATCATCATCAACATCATCCGTACAGTATCTGTATCTCGCGTATCCAGACATTAGAAGCGCGTGTGAGACGTACGATTGAGCCAGAAGCGGATAAAAAGGCAAAAGCGTACAAATTACCATTTTTTATGTGTAGTTTTTTTCCTCAAAGAAAGCCAAGCCCCGGTCGAATCGATGGGGGGCTGCGGTGGCGGCGACGGCGGCGGCCTGAGAGACGTTCAACTTTTTTCTTCGTTTTTATTAAACGCTAAAAGTAACGCCAACGCTCACCGAGCTTTGTTGCTTACTCTTCCCGAAGGAAGAGCATCAGCCTTGTGGCATCATGGAGATCTTGTTGCATATCTTACATTTGATATGCTTTCCAAATACTTCGCAAGGGTATCCAGCATTCGATGGCGATGCTGGCTTCCTGCCTTTTATTTGTTGAAAACCAGTTGAGCAACAAGAACAAAAGACAGCAGCAGCTGTTGCTCTTCCCCGCTTCCACTCTATCGCCCTCTTCTCTGCTACGTTGACTGCATATTAAGCTCCCGTCCGGCTGGTGCGCCTGCGCCGTCCGTCCGACAGCCGACCGACCGAGTCTGTGTGCGTCTCTAAGCTCTGTTTGTTTTGTGGAAGAGAGCAGGGCACGGATTTGCAAGAGAAGCAGCTGCTTGGAGGGCAACCCACCCCTGTTTCGTTTCCGTTTCGTTTCAGTCAAAGGCCGTGCCAGTTCCATTCCATAAAATGGCTAAACCGAACAGCAATGAACTTTTGTAATATCTTTTTGGACTTTTAAGTGCGCCTTTGTCGTCGCGTCTATCGCCATCGGAAAGGCAATTAACATGCAAACTTTAACAGCAGACAATCAATCCATTAAAAATGCCTCACGCACTCCCCATTTCTTTGTCTGTGGGGCTCTCTGACTCTGTGACTCCTCTATCCATTTGGCTGGGGTCTGGTCTCTGTTTGTTGTCATTGTCTCTCTGTCTCCGTCGTGAGGTGCAGCAGCAGCAGCAGCAGCTCCACCAACAGTTGGGGAGGAAAACGTGTAAATTTCGTTTGACAGTTTGACAGAAGCAGAGGAAAAAGCGAAAATAAATAAGCTGAAAAGCAAAGCTAATGCTCCCCAAGTCGTACTCGTCGTAGTCGTAGTTTCACCTCATCCATCGCCCATTTAGCATGACAATCAGACGGGGTGCCGCGAGGGAGGGGGGGAGGCACTAATACGCGCAGGTCATGCATGGCCTGCAGTTGGATTCGCGACGTACCACACCTCTTTGGCTTTGGCTTTGTTGCAGAAACTGTTTTCACTCTTCATTTTCACGTTCGTGGAAATGCGCGGCCCAGCGGGACACGCCCCACTCCGCCCCGGGGCCCGAACCAAAATCAACGAAAAGAAGGGCATTGACACACATTTTTCGGCGTGTCTTGGCTTTGCGTGCCCCAAGTCCGAGGCCAGATATTGGTCTTGGTCTCTTGGTCAATACACGACACGACGCGACGCATATATGTAGATACATCTCCCAAAAAGATGAGGGAGAGGCCAGCAGAAAGAAAGTGTTCGAAAAGCGATACGATGCCGGGTTGGCCGACGCATGTCCAATAAACAAATTGAAATATTTACGCTTTGAAACGAAAGAATCGAAAGAAACGACACAAACCGGTCCGAAGTCGGGCCTCGGTCTGGCCGGCATCCCTATAATCGCTTCATTCGGCTGGGATGCAGCTGAGCTGCAGCTGTGACCCACTCCCAGTTGTCGGACCATACCAATCTGCGCACATTTATCCCCGTTTGGTGGTTGGTAGTGGCTGTGGTGGCGGTGGTGGCGGTGGCGGCTGGGATCTAATGCCAAAAATTCAAATATAAAAATTTCACCTCCGGTCACACGCTTCAGAAGAGAAGTCACACTCCGCCTCGAACAACAAACAGACAGAGAGACAGACAGACGATGGTAGTGGGGAGTGGGGAGTGGGGGCTTGGGGCAGGATTTGTGGGCAATAGTTAATTAAACAAAAACTGCGCCCATGGCCAATGAGAAAATTGATTGCATGGTAGGGAAATGGGAAATGGAACGAACCAAAGAGCCCAAGAGTATTGCCTGCAAGTACTGTAAAATAATTGGAATCCGACTCGGAACAAACAACACACAAAGAAAAGATTGCTTTGGATGCTAAAGCTTAAGATCGTATCTATTACCGATCCACCAATCAGCGAAGGTACAACGGAATTATCTAGATAACGCTCTCCCCTCCTCATTACGAATCTTGATTCCACGCGTAGTAAGCATTTCTGAAGTGAAAAGAAATTGCAAACGCATCTGGTTGCATTTCCTTTTTGGGCTTAATTCGATGAGACGCCACGCTGTTGATTACCGCGTATTTTGAGTGCTTTCCGCTAATCCGCCCCATGATGCTCCATTTTTAGTTGAACGGCGGCGCATCTTTGGCAAAAACGAGGCGATGCTCCATTCCAGCTCCATGAAGATAAATGATTGAATGTCCGGATGCACTTGAAGCGCACATCAAAAAATTGTTGCCTGTCAGCAGCGTCATTGAGACTGTGTGTGTCTTGGCTCCTCTTCGAATCCAGCTTAAATGAGTCAGGGAAAACTCTTCTCTTTATGGCAACTGTTCACCGGTGAATCAATCACTGAACCGGTTCAGCCTTGCCCCGCCTGCCGCCTTGTTTTGTGGTTTTGGCTAATGAGCGGCACTTGTTGTCCCAACAAGAGTTTCGGCCGGAGAGACCGTGTCCATCTTCAAGTTACAGGGTTTTTCTCTCTGTGGGAAAGCCTATGGCCATCGCTTACACGTGTCTCTGGGGGGAGGGAAACGGGCATAACCAACAACATTTATTAATTGGGTCGAGAGTCTTGGCTTGGAGCGGGGTAATGAACTTGTTTGTGGATTGATTAAATGGTTTCTTTTTAATGAAAAATCTCCGATAAATTAGTTAAGGTTTGCCCCACACACAAACCGCAGCTATTCTTGTGTACAGTTCCAAGCTTCTACCACGAGCTTGAATCTTGAAATGATGTCATATACTGCAAACATTTGTGCTTATGTAGCTCTTTATTTTATATACTTTTTTTTATTTTTTTTGCGAGATGTTCTTCCCTTGAAATTCTCAAGAATTTGGCATTGCTATTTGATCGTTATCACGCCACTCCACACCACACCGATAGTTGGTTCTAGCCTTCCGTCTAGCCCGTCTCGGCTCATCGGTGGGGAGGCCTTGCAACTCTCAAATTTCTCTACTGCAAAGCACTTCAATAATCGTTGTGTACTTTGTGTATTAGACGCATCGACTAAAATTGGATTTGATTCGAGTTGAGAGTCAAGCGTAAACCCAAGACCCACGAAGGTCTTCAATGGGGCGCGCCTTTCGTGTATACTCATCTATCTCTGTATCTGTATCTGTATCTATGTATCTATTTCCATTAATTAGAGGCAGAAACTCGCATCGGGCTGTGCTTCTTCAGACAGAGAAATGATTATAATAATTTATCTGATTTTTGCATTGTTGCCACCCAACCGCTCTTCTTGTGGCTTTGTTTGTTCATTTAATTATTGGCAAACACAACTCTTCGTTTCGTTTCAATTTGCGAATCACTACCAAGATGTGTGGGTCTGTGTTTTTTTATCTTTGAGTCATGTTTCAAAGCAGAACATGGTTTTTATTTTTGTTAAATTGTAAATGTGTTCACCTTTCCGGACCAAGTGAAGCACTTAAACATCGCAGAACACTACGCTTAAATGCAGCCATCACTTAACCAACACTAAAATAAGCTCCCATTATCGCTTATCGCCTATCGCCTATCAACACTGTTTTGCAGTGCAATTAATTCAAATATAACCTTTATGCTGTGTGTGTGTGTCAGTCGCAGCAATTATTTGCCAATTACAACAATTTATTACTGTCTTTTGTCTCTCGTTACTTTTTTTTATGATTATTGCATTCAATTAAATTAAATTGCTTTGGAAATTGGGTTCGTTTTGTTGCCATCCGTCCATCAGCGGCTTCCACGCTTCGAGGCGCCACCATCTTCTACCCAGCTTTCATTTTGGTTTATGGCTTTAATTCCCCAACTATTTATAATAATTACTAAAGCAAATAAACCTACACAAAACGGACCAGAGCGCAACTATAAAAAAAGATCTCGCTTTATTCGCTGTCATTTGGTGCTTGGTGGATGGGTGCTCGGTGGATGGGTGCTCGGTGCTGGGCCCGCGGCTTAGAGACCAAACGAGCGTGAGCGGTGCCCCAAAGATCAGTGGGGCACAGGCCCCGCCGAACTCGGACTCTGAGGCCCAATCTCCACTGACCAAACCGCTGTCTCTGGCGCTGGCGCTGGCCCATGGGGCTATGGTGGAGATGACGACGACGCAGCGTCTGCCGCTGAATTTTCAGCTGAACAAACAACAACTCACAGAGTCATTGACCTCAAAGATGGTTTTTTTACTTTTTTAAGTGCTTGAGGGGTCTGGCATTCATTCTTTCTTCTACCACTCAAGCGAAAGGGTGAAAGGGGTATCTTCTGAGAGAGTGTTTCAATTATCTATGAAAGAAGTCGTTTTTATGAAGTAATAAATGCCGACTACAAAAGAAGTTTGGAGTTTTTTCTGTGGCGACCATCAAGATTTAAAGTGTTATGTGTCAGAGTTTGATGTGGACTCTGATTTGACACTTCGTAAAGGATTCTTTGAGTATATACCAAAACCTTACATCAGATAACATCACGATTCCATTAGCATCGCCTTCGACTACGTTCACGTGTGAATGGCAAACCAAACAGCTGATATTTCTGTCCGTTCGGTTATGGGAAATCTTGTCCTACAAACCAACGTTTTTCGATTGTTGTGCTGCTTATGGAACAGCCATAGATCACATTTTTATTCTTTCCCATTAAATATGCTGTATTTCCTTGGAAAGCTATTTTCTTAAGCTCTTTTTATATGCCATTGGCTTTAATTGCAAACGCATTCAACGAACGACCGACTCTGCCCCTCGTAGTCTCCCCAGAGGCCAGAAGAGCGCCCACCTGTTGTCTCTGTCTCTGTCTGTATCTCGTCTCGGGGCAGAGACAAACAGACGACACATCAGATGAACAGACGGTATTGTATTGCTCATTTGCAACCGCATCTCCAGAGAGTGCCTGGCAATCCTTCTCTCGTTTCTCTCGTTTTTTGTTGGTTTTTGCGGTTTATCTAATTGGGAAATGTTTGACGATACGATCGTTAGCTTGTACTTGCTACAAATTGGGGCAACTTAAGACTCTGGCAGCCCTTAAACTCTGAAACGAGATGCGATTTGTGTTGATGGGGAAACAGTGGTTACAGTGGCTTAGAGCCTCTCTCTCTCTCTCTTCCTCTCAGTCTCTCGGCTTTCGCTAATAAAATTTTTTATACTATCCATCTGCTGGATTTATGGACTCTTATGGCCCGACGAGAGGTTTATTTTCTTGCTGACCGAGTTAGTTTTTTTTATTTTATTACGCTTCCCCCTCTCGCCCTCTCTCTCCCTCTCTCTGGGGGCTAATCACAGGTTTCCGCCCGATCTAAACGAAAAGAAAAATAGCTTCAGGGTTTTGTGTGTGTTTTGTGGCTTTTGCGGTCGGCAAAATGCAGTTTGCGCTTTAATAACTTCATTGTCAATGCAACATACGGCTGCACATCCAAACAAAAAGCCAGGCCATCCAACGACCATGCAATTTCCATTGTCCATTGCGGACTTGATCTAGATGCTAGAGCCAGAGGCAGCCGGACTTGCTTCGTGGGACTGCACTCCACACAGTAGCCGATCCGGCGATCCGGCGATCCTCTGTCCCAGGATGGACACGACACCACCGATGGCTATCAGATTTATGCCGTCGCACAAGGAAGCACTGAACCCCCCTGCCGATGGGTAGCGCTTGAGCATTGCCACAACGATTCCACAAATCAAACGGCAGTGTATTGTACATTGAGATCATCATCCGTCAGTCCGTCTGTCCGTCTGTCTGTCTGTCTGTCTGAATGGCTGATGGCTGTGCTTGGGATCTTGGTCTACAGGTTTGTTTCTGGCTAACGATTCTGGTGGGTAGTAGTTGTTTATGTCAGTTGTCGGCATTAAACCCGACTTGCCTTATTTAGTTTTTGGTGTTTTATGACTGCATGACTCGGACTCGACTTCCAACTCAAACTCAGACTCAAAGTCGATCGATGGTTGGTTACACCCTCACACAAGGCAGCCACGTTGCTGGGCAAAAGTACGTGGCCCAAGGGTGGTTGGGCTTATACGCACTGCTCGATTAGATTCGATCACTTGTGTACTCGAACTTCTGGCTCACCCGACAGCAGAGATAAACCAGTAGAAACGTGAACTTTCTGCTGGCGAAACGCCACTGAATTACAGATCCCACATCTATTAGTATTTCTCCCTGGATTCACTTGTGATCTTTGCTAAGCCTCTTCAAAAGTCGAATGTAATTCGGCCATGACAGCGACCGACCCACCCATAATATATTCCCAGCCACAGAACAGCCGCAGATATTTCGAAATTTACATGGGGAATGATTTTCTGTATTTATTCGCTGAACAAACAAATCGGACAACGGAACGGAAGGGACGTGCTGTTACGCCTTTGATTAGATACACTGTGCAGAGGGTGCCACGCCCCCCCTGTGGCTACTACAAATAAAAAGACTCCCCACGGCTATAGGGCTCTGGGAATGGTACATTACAACAGTTCTTACAGTTTTGGAGTCTATCAAACACAATCTGGCAGCGGGCATCGGGTTTTCGGGGGGCAGAGGGAATCACCAGCTGCACAATCTCTTGGCGGGATTAATCAGCGGACCTCCGCCCTGGGCTGGGTCGATGCACTATGGTCCGAACGACCACTTTTGTTGGCCAAAACCTAATTTTTCAAAGTCAAAACTGAAACCTGGTTTTGATCGCTTTGCATTAGAAAAAGATCGACCATTAAATCTGCGTACCAGAAATTTCCATAGATGGCGCCACATTCGCAAAATCAGCTGTGCAACCCAACTGTTTTTTTAGTAAAGCACGTGAAGGGAAAAGTGCCAAATAAATTACCACTTTAGATCTCTCAAAAATTGAAAAACGCCAAGACGTGATTAAATTTTTTTGATGAATCTTAATCTGTCGGGTTCTTACTACGTGTTTTGAGTTTTTAACTGTCTCTAGTAGTTGTGATGTCTTCGTAATTGAAGGTTAAAGTGAGGCCTTTAACATGTGCCAACTTGTAATGAAAACTAATTTTTGAAAAGGTGTACAAAGTGAGTCCTACCTAGTCCCACCCTGAAACCTTTTGTGTGTCGTAGATTAATAAATTCTTTTTAAAATGTATATAGTTAGAAATGCCACTTTTGACCACAATTCTTGGAATTTGCATTAATAGAGCATAACCTCAAATTCGAAAATGCAGATTTCTTTGCCGTATGGAATTCAGAGAAGGGTAAAATTATCAATTATTTGAAAACGGATCTTAAGGCGACATATCATATGAAATTAATAAAGCTTTTAAAGGTACCAGCAAGAAAATTTGTTATCGTTTGGCAACATACCGGAACAAATGCCGGTAAAATTCAAAGATGTTGGAACGAAAATATGTGGATTGGCCACAAGCCTTTATTTCAATACATTTATCTTTATGTCCAGAGAATGCTAACTAAGTTCGTAAGGTTTTACAGGACCCAGTCGGAAAGCCGGCACACACATCACCTAACGAGGCGTTAACCTTGCTTCTAGACAAGGATTTCGGCAATAATTTACGCAAACCTTTGAACGATTTTATTTTTATTTAAATCAAAATTTTTTTTAGTCGTGCAACGCCGTTTTCTTAAATAAAATATGCTTAATACTTTTTTTCACTACTACTAAAAATTTAAATATGCATTATTTAAAAAAGGGGCGGTGCCACACCCATTTTTTTTCTTAAATCCAGTTCTTTTTGATTATATATATCCAATACAAAAAACTAAATGAAAAAATCTTGTTCCGTTCGGGAGTTATTAATTTTGGCCAACAAAAGTGGTCGTTCGGACCATAGTGCGATGTAACAGCAGCATTTTCTTTTTTTGTTGGAGAGAAAATGCTGCAAGGGGACGGCCTGGTGTGTGTGTGGGTGGGTGGATGGGGTGCCTTATAAATAGATTGATTCCCACGCCCACGTGTCTATTTCTAGGTCTTGTGGTGGGGTGAGGTGGGGTGATGTGGGGTGGGGTGTGGTGTGGCTTTTCATGTTATTAGTATTATTGCTTCACATGGCATGGCATTGCATTGTGCTGTGCGATTGTTCCCCCGTGATTGTGCAATTTGGCGAGTTTCCACCTCGTTTTTCGTTTTTCCCTCACTTTCCCTCAGTGCTCTCGGTTTCATTGCTACATTTAATTTGTGTTATTTATTTCCCTGCAATAATTACTGACCATTTACCGGTGTTCCAATTCCTAGCAGTAGCTTTTTCTTCGTTAAAGTTTTCACTCTCTCTCTCTCTCTCTCTCTTTCTGTTTTTGCATTCATATTTTTCTTCCGCAAAACTTTTGACCAATTCATTTCGCTGATTCCCACACCCTCTCGAGTCTTTTACTTTCCGCTAAACTAAAAATACATTCCCACACACACACACACACACACACCCAAACAATTTGTATAGAAACTGTTTCAATTTATAAACTTTTCAAAGATTTTTCGCGCAACATTTTGCGTGGCACCTCCTCCCCCGACACTCATCCCCACCTGCTCTCAACGGCACACTGATTCAAGAGCCATCGAGAATGGCATTTTCTGGAAGTCTGGACCCGCGATCAGGAGCTGTATAATAGAATATAGCCCCTGTATATAGCCCCACGACTAATCGTTTCCATCCACTTTTTACCACTGTTGCGGCGGCGTCAACGACTCGCCAAGCATATTTCTAAAATTAAATATTTAAATTTGTTTTGCCTTTCGCACATTCGCTGCCGTGATCTGCCGCGCTCTGCCGCTTTTATAGCGCTATAAACTTAGGCTATATGGAAATCGCATTTATTAAAATGAATCTGCAATCAATAAACCCAAACCGAAACCCAGGCACAGGAGCGCAGAAATTTCTGCGGAAACTATCTGATGAATCACGTTCCCCGAAAAAGGGGGTAAACCACCATTAGCCACAATAACAGTAACTGATCTCACTCGCGTAGACATGCGCTGGCGCTGATAAGGTCGCTCGAAAAACAAAATCGCATTGGAAAGATAAATGATAAAAGGAGATAATTTGTGCAGGAATTGGCGTAACAACTTCCGGTACGCACCGAAAAAGCAACACCAGCAAGAACAGCAGAGAGCGAATGCAAACAAATGCTCTCCCGCGCTCACGCCGCTCTCTCGCAGTGTGCACACACACGTTAAAGGTGAGGCTTTCACTCTCGCTCTCTGCTTCACAAGGCCACGATCGCCAACAAAGAGAGAGCTCTCGGGCAATGCCTCGCCCTCATACAAATATACCCTGCGCCGTCAGCTGCTGCTGTTTTGTTGTTTGGGGGTCTCGTCTCTGCATTTAATTCTTAACCGTTGCCGCGTACGTGAGCGTTTTTTGTTAATTTAATTTATGCACAGCACTGCGTGGCTTCTTTATTATTTCTTTATAATGCTTTGTGCAACGCAGCAGCGCGCCGACTACGACAACAATGTGATAAAAACGAGAACTGAAATTGCTGGTTAACAACAAAAATTAAAGAGAAAAGGAAATAAAATTACGAAAAATATCAAAAGTGAGTGAGTGCATCTCCTTTCCCTCTTGCGCACTCGGATTGCGTGACTTTTCTTTAAGCTCAACATTCGTATAAATGCGCAGCGTTTTCTTATCGCACATTTGCTTTGCTTTGCTTTCCGTTGGCCTCTATCAGTTTTTCATTGCTGGTTTCCTCTGGCACGGGTGTTCGTGTGTGTGTTTATTGCATCAAGGTGTATTTACATAGGGTGAAGCATTGCCAGTTTGAATGCCAAGTATCGTTTGTGCATGACATAAAAAGGGAGAAAGACAAACAGAGAGAGAGAGAGAGGGGGAGATAAAGAAAGTGGAGTAAATTGATCAAATAGGGCTAGCAGGAATACCTCACCTCTATACAAATGAACCTTGGCAGCAAAAAGTAGGTTATGGCAAATTTTTGCAACACCAACAATAGCCCCGGTCCATCTGTCTCGCTCTTTCGTGTAAGTGAGCACGCAACCAACTGTTGTGGCTGCTGCTGGAGTGCCGCCGCTGCCAGCAACGACACCTGATTTGATTTGCTCTTCTCTTCTCTGGCTGGTTGTCTATGCAGCGGCACAGTTAAGGTTTAATCGAGACGACAACAAATGGATAAAGTGTGAACACAAAAAACCACAGCATTGGCACAGTGGCTGCAAAAGACAAGGTGATGTAATTTGCATAGCCAACCGCAGCAGCAGCAGCAGCAGCAGCAGCATCCACTCTGCAAACCACAGAATACCAAACGCATACACATAACTTTCAGAGTGTTTCAGGTTTGACGCTTCACACCGCGTAGGCAGTGTCCAATACACTTATCCGAACGAGTCGCATTCGTTTCTGATTGAATTTGAATGCATATTCAAATAAGGCACCAAAATGCTATCAGGACTCTCAAATATATTTTTTCAAAAACATCTCATTACCGGAACATTTCCATTGCGAGTCAGAGTGTGATTCAATTAATCAATTGTAATGCATTGTTTGCCCAGTGATTTGATTTTTTTTATCAGCTTTGACCTTACTCTCGTATGTACACAGTATCTACACACATGAATGTTCATTCGAAGCAACTCCCAGAGAACATTCTGTAACTCTGTTCATTTCTCGCACAGTGAATCATCTGAATGATGAAATTAGTCTGATCTTTAAAACCAGTTCTGATTACTAACTGTTCGAGTGTGAAGCGACTTTTATAATTGCTTTAATTTCCTCATTAACATTTTGGACGAACGCTATCTTTACCCGATTAAAGTGTTTAAACTGTTGCTAGGGCATCCAGTAGGGCATCCAGTAGGGCATCCTAAAATGAAATCGTCTGCGGACTGAGCCGCAAAATGCCTTAAATGCCATGCCGCCCTCGCAAACAGAATTCTAGCAAGGTGCTGAGTGACTGCTTCGATTCGATTCCATACGATTTGAGCTGGCAGGGAAATTCAAACCGCAACTGTCAGCCGAAACATCTCCCGTGTCGTGTCTGCCCGCCCGTCCATGTCTTCATCTCCATCTCCATGTCCCATGTCCCATGTCCGATGCCAGTGCCTCTGCTGACGTGCACAGCTCCAACCGACGAGTGTGTCATGCGGATGGCTGGCCAGTCGTCGTCGTCATTTGCTGCTTTTAGACAATGCTACAAGTTCCTACACCTACGACCTAGAATCTGCCGAATATGTCAACAGGTACGAGTGTACATATGTATGTATGTATAGGCAGCCAGCAAAAGCCAACGAATAAACTACGGCAAACAAATATCGTTTATATAAACGAGGCAGCAACCTATCTTTATGTTTTGATATTGTACTATATAGTATGTATTGGATTTATTTATATGTTTAACTAAAGGGTAATTTATTCGTTTTCGTTTCCTTCTGGGAGAATATTCATTATTCGATATTTCGCCCGAACGATTGTTGTTGCATGCCTCCCCGTGCAACTGCCACAGCCACCCCACGTGGTTTCGCTCTGGGAATCCAACGAACCGAGTTTAAATCTCAGTTCATTGCCAATTATTTGGCAAAGAAAATTAAGTACATATTTTCAATGAATAAAACTGAAAGTTTCCTCTACCTGGCAGTTTCCAACCTGCGGCTTATGTATTTCTTTCATCAGAGAATCAGTTCGGACTGTAACATATGCAAGCCGATAATCCACATCGTGTTTTAATGCGTGTATCTGTGCTAATGACAAATTTATGTGAAACTTACGCACACGCAACGCATTGAATGCCCCATAAATTAGATCACAAAAATTAGAAAAATACTCGCTCGCGCGAATAGACAGATACAATATATAGAAAAGTGTTGGCCAAATGATCACTTGATCTGATCACTCACACGGTCGAGCAAATCGCGTGAAACGCCCCACAAGAACTCCCCAGACAACAGCCAGCCCACACGAAACATCAGAAACACATAACACAACATTGGGTATATTTACAGATCTCTTTGTATCAGAAAAAGTTGGTCCATTTTTGAAGATCGGTTCAGTGGTCGCTCTCTTCTCTCGCAAATTGATTGTCATTTAGCCTGGGGGGGCGGCTAATATTTCCTGTGGCCACAACTTGAGGCAACATCAACAATTGCCCCGTGTAATGTCTGATAAAAAATACACAAAAATACAACAAACAAAATCAAACGAAATTGTGTCAAGGGGGCTGCATGACAACAAGCAACATCAGAAGCGGCAGCAAAGCAACAACAAAGCAAATTAAATAAAATTAGCGACTATTTTGCACGAAAATGTCGGCTGGTGGGTAAACAATAGGATGAGGAGGAGGAGGATGAGGTGGAGACGACAAAGGGCCGGCTGGGGGAGAGCCACAGGCACACACGCGTGAACGACCAGCATTTACCCCAAAACAGTTGATGGACGGCCCGAACCGCTGAACGCCCCACACACATGCGGCACGCCACTCTCTTTGCTCCACTCTCTGTTTGTCTCTCAGTCTCAGTCTCTGGCCGGGCTGTCTTTCCCTCTCATTCGCGATTCGCGTGTGTGTGGGCGCTGCTGCGGCTGCTGGTGGCATAATGGGGTTTTCGTACGACATTGAACTCGAAAAAAGTGTCGGTGACGGCGGCGGCGGCGGCGGCGGCCCAACTGAAGCGAAAGAGCAACATAGTAAGATGTGGATAATACCCGACTCTTGGTATACCCAGTAATCGCACTTGGGGGGGGGGGGGGATGATCCCAAAACCTTCTCTGTCATCGAAGCATCCTTTGAGTTTTCTCTCAATTTGATGTTTCATTTTTGGTTTGACTTTTATAATATTTTGATTTGTAGTAAGACTCTGCTTTCCAGCAAGAGAGCATCCTGAAAATTATACACAATTCGAAATTTTCCGAGGGCTGTTAACTGTTGTAAGCGGTACCCATTCTATCGACTAATGTGAAGCCTTTTTTTGATTTGTAAATCTCTTGCAGAGGCTGCACCCTTTGCTGGACGGACGAGTAACTAACTAATCGCAACCACCACAACAATTAGACGCTCAGACTACACACAGTAAACCATCCAAAATGGTCGACTACTATCAGGTTCTCGATGTGGCGCGTACAGCCACCGACGGTGAAGTGAAAAAGGCGTAAGTGCAGTCAGAGATAATTCCTCCAGCAACCGTCCTTATTCGTCCTTCATTCCTTTGCAGTTATCGAAAATTAGCACTAAAATGGCATCCGGACAAGAATCCGGACAATCTGGATGAGGCCAACAAACGTTTTCGCGAGCTTTCCGAGGCCTACGAAGTGCTATCCGATGGTAAGTTGTGCCACCACACTCAATCCACAGTCGAATGGACATTCTGGGAATTGCGGGATCAAGGGGCGGTGTAGCCCATGAAGGACCAACCACGAATCACAATGCTAAGTCTCTATCATGTGTTTAGCACGTAAGCGCCGGATCTACGATGCCCGTGCCACGCTGCACAAATCGTCGGCGAGCAACAGCAGCAGCGGCAGCTACTCCCGCTATCGCAGCAGCGGAGGAGGCAGTGGCAGTGGCTATGGTGCCACTTCATATGGCCGTGACTACGACTATGATTACTATCCGAGCTCCGGACGCAGGTCCGGCAACCGCTACCAGGCGTTTACCTTCCGTAACTTCTTTGAGGGCACACCATTTCACAAACTCTTTGGTAAAGCCACGCGATGTTGCAAGTTTTTGGTTCATTCTTTCGTTCGTTCGTTCTTTTCTTTGCCGACTGACAGCCTTGCCGCACGACGTTTGTTCTGCTTTTGTTGCAACTAACGTTAGGCCTGAAAGCACTAACCCAAATGCAGCCCGAATTGTTATACAAACTAATCCCGAGAAAGCATTTTAGTTCGACTCCATCTTACGTTCCTCTGTTCGTGTTTTTCCTTCCGTTTTCGCAGAGAAGAAACGTCGCATCTATGACGAGTACGGCAAGGATGGTCTGGGCGAACGCGGCCAAAGCCGCAACTCTCATGCCCGTCATCATTACAGCACTCACGACTATGACGACTTTGATATTATGGGCGGATTTCCGTTCGTGTTCCGACCACCAGAGGAGGTCTTCCGCGAGTTCTTTGGCGTAAATTCGCCCTTTGCCGACTTTTTCAGAGGTAAGTGGTAAGAGGTTCAGCTGCTGCTGATCGATCTAATACGAATCGAATGGAATGTCTTATTCAGATGCTAATGGATACACAAATGGGACAATGAGCGGCGGCGGCGGTGGCTCGGGCAGCAGTCGACGTCATGGCTCCAGTGCTGCAGGATTTGGAGGAGGATCGCGCCATCATCACCATCACCAGCACAAAATGGCCAGCCCATTTGGGGCGCCCATGCTCAACTACTCAATGATGGATTTTTGTATGCCTACCAGCGGTTTCACCTCGTTCACGTCAATGACAGCTGGCAATGGCAGCAGTGGCGTTACCCACATCTCTGGTGGCCCTAATGCTGCCGTCAAGCGCACCTCCACATCGACGGTGTTTGTCAATGGCAAGAAGCTGATGACCAAGCGGTATGTGACATGCACAGAAAATGCATTGGGTATTCCTTAACAATTCTCCTCTCATTCATTGCAGGGTCGTTGAGAATGGCAAGGAAACTGTCTTTTCATATGAAAACGATGTCCTTAAATCAAAGACTGTGAACGGAGTTTCCCAAAAGCTCTCTTCAATATCTAATTAATGCAAGAAACAAATATATAACATATATACAAGCAGCGGCAGCGGCATCGGCAACGGCGGCGGCGCCACAGCAACAATCAACAACAACAAAAAAGTCATAAATGTAAAGAAAAAGGAGAAAACATTAACAAACACAAGAGGAACCTATGATTTCTTGAATGCTTCGATACGTTCATGATACGTTCATTAATTTTGTTCTACATTAGAATCTAGTTATTTTTTAGTGGAAAGAACAGCAGTAGCAGAAACAGCGGCGTATAATCAGCAATAGCCGAAGCACACCATAAGCAACAGAGGAGAAAGGACCGAGAAAACATAAGCAGAAACCGATTTTAGAATCAGAAGCAACGGCCAGGAGTCGAACCAAAATTCCTTGTCAATGCCAGTTATCTTTTGCAGCACTTTGATTCGAAAACTTGCCACATAATCCAAATTTTAATGTTTTGTGGTGCGTTGTTTCGAGACACAATGCCAGAAAATAAAACAAAAGCTCCAAAATGACTAGAGCAGCTACTTAAACAGAGAACATAACCGAAAATGCTGTACGCTTAAGCAATTTAGCCACTAATTCTAAGGGCTGATTTGATCGCTCTTCCGAGGACGGGAGTGTGTCTGTGCGTGCGTGTATATGAATTGGGGGGAAGTTGGGTGGGAATTAAATATATATTTTATGTATGTACGTAGCTATCTACCTTTAGTCACTTAAGTTGCCACAATACTTACTAGAGAAAAGAAAAGAAAAAAAAAACTAAAAAAGAACCAGCAAAACAGCAAGAAACGAAATCGAAAACGAAACGCACGCGTGCGAGTGCTCTGCGCTGAATAGAGGAAAAGAAAAACCTAAAACTACATTTCTGATGACATTAAATGTTTATATAAATATAATTCATAATTTAAAACTCTGTGTTAATTTTAATGCCGTATTTCATAGCGTATAGTCGTTTTTTAAATGCTTAAGCCTATTCTCACATAACCACAAACGAATTCGCGGAGAAAACAAATGAAAATAATCTAACATAATCAATCGCCCATAATTGAAATCTTTGTTTTAGTAGCCCCTTCAAAAACATTGAAAAAAGGATGAAAACAAACAAAAACACTGAAAGAAACGCAATAAAACAAAAAGCGATACAATTAAAAAATATGTTTATTACTTTACTTATCAAATAATTAAATGGTTTGGGGATTTAGTCGGGGATCTTTTCAAATCACACGCAAATTCCAAATTGAAACGCGCGCCAACTTTAAACATACCGATAGATCGCGAATGCTGATCGATAACGATCAAACAGAAACGGCCACACTGAACAGACTAAACATCAAAACATATATAAAACATATATATAAACATATAATTATGTGGGCACGGCTAAATGATCTATCCAGCTAATAATATTCGACGGAAGATCAAAATTGAGCAATATATATCCTTGACGGAGAACGATTAACCTATTATAAGCCAAGGGGGTACTTCAATTATCCACCGAAAATAATGAATATTTAATAATGTTAGCGCAGTTCAGGTGAAAGATATCGTGGTTTTTTTTGAGTTCAGATGAAAGATGGCATGTGTCTACAAGAAGAATTCACAATCGTTAATATTTTCCGCCATTTACCTGAAGCCGTTGAACTATTTCAATAGAGGGGGCTCAAGTGGGCTAAGTTCGTAAAATTGAACTTGAATTCGTCAGTATATTTACGGAATATCTTGCAAATGAGACGGTATATTTTGGTATATTTCTGAGGGTCGTCACAATTCATGAACAAAAAGGAAGTTAAAACAGATTTTCTAATCTGTTTAATCTAAAAAAGGATACCAATTAGATGGCCATACAATGAGTCGCGATGATCACATGAAATGGTTTCACGCAAATTTATCTCGCGAGGCAGCTGACGATCTGTTGAGGCAAGGCAAGTAGAGACAGAAAAATTTGTGTGTTTCAGAGTCCGAAAAGAGGGACGTGGGCGTGGTGAATGAAGCCTAATGAATGGTAATTTCAATTGATTGTCCCCCACCCACGGCAGGTTACGAGGATGGTACATTTCTGGTGAGGGAGAGCAGCACAGCAGCTGGCGATTTTGTGCTGAGCATACTCTGCCAGGAGGAGGTATGCCATTATCAGGTGCGACGCCATGGGGAGGATGCCTTCTTCTCCATCGACGATGAGATGCAGACAAAGATACTCCACGGGCTGGAGACTTTGGTGGACTACTATCAGCAGGGGGCGAATGGTCTGCCCACGAAGCTGACGGTTCCGCTGATTCGTGATCCGCCGCCGCACAACACACGCAGGCATGGCATGACCAATCTACTGCACCGTGCCACCAGCAAGAACGAGAGCAAAGTGGTCTTTGAGCTGCTCAAGTGTGGCTACCGCAACTTCGATGCCAAGAATCAGCATGGACAGACGGCCCTCCATCTGGCTGCGCTGCACTGTGATGAGGACATCCTGAAACTGTTGCTGGACGCGAAAGTACAGGTCAATAGCTCAGACTCCTTCGGATGCCAGCCGTTGCATGTGAGTGTTTGAACTTGGTATTGATATTGAGGTTATTTGCCTGCTAATACTTGCTTCTATCCCACACAGTATGCTGCTCGGAACAAGCCGGCCAGTTTCATACGCACCCTGATCTCTGCCCAGGCCAATGTCCAGGGCAGAAACTTAGAGAATGGATTCGTACCGCTGCACGAGGCAGCCAAGCACGGCAATCTGGAGGGTGTCCGGGAACTGTTGCTGGCCGAAGCTCCCCTGCTGCCGCGCACCAGCTCTGGCGAGTTTCCCTTCGATCTGGCCAAAGAAGCGGGACAATCAACCGTCGAGCAATTTCTGCTCAACTACAAGCTGCCGCCGGCAAGCACCACCAGAGAGCAGTGGTATCATGGAACGCAGACGAGAGATGAGGCCGTGGCCACACTTACGCAATATGCCAAGGAACTGTTGGCCAAGCAGCCCGGTGTCGACACCTCTGGCTGTTTCCTTGTGCGCTATTCCGAGTCCCCGGCGGCGTCTGGTTTGGTATTGACCCTTCTCAGTGATCAGGTGGTGAAAAACTTTCGCATATCGCAGGCTTATCTCTACACGAACGGTGTCAAAGTGCAGTCTGATGAGGTGAGTGATGATATCCAGCAATTTATTTAACAAAATTCCAAACCCAAACACTGCCTTCCAGCAGAAATTCGTGTTCATCGATGACGGTCCCTACTGGCCCAGCCTGGAGCATCTGATAGCCAACTTCATGCGCTTCTCGTATGGCCTGCCGGTTAGCCTTAAGTATGCCGTGCCGCCCAAGCCGAAGCCGGAGGTTCCCTCATTTGCCACCATACCACGTTCTGCCGTGAAGCACAGGACGACGCCACCAGTGACGCCGCCTTCTCCTTCGACCAATCAGCATGTCCCCGCCTTGTCCATCACGAAGAAGAAGCAAAAGGAGAACAGCAGCTTCGTGTTCAACACTCTGCGCCTGACGAACCCCAGAAAGGCTCTGTTCGACATGAACAGCCTGCGCAAGAGCAAATCCAAGAACAAACGATCCGAGTCCGAGAGCAGTGTAAGCGGATCGCTGGCCAAGACGGAGCGGGAGCAGGAACTCCAGGCAGCTGCTCCAATGCTCAAAAGTCTATCGTTCTCGACGGAGTTTTCCAACTTCAATGTGGATGCAGATGGAACAGGAGCAGCAGCCGACGGAGAGCTGTACAATGTCCCCAGGAACAATACGCCAATCGAGATTGACTTGCCTCCAATTGCCCAAAAGACTGAAGCAGAAGTTGAGTATTTCACCAAGAGCGATGTGGCCATTGAGCGGGAGCGTGCCGGCCAGTGGAACGTCACTGGGTATCAGCATACCGTTGATGTGGTCTGTATGTTTGATCAACCGATCAAGACTCTGCCACCGGCGGCGACGCGCCTTAATTCCCTCATCTCTACCGGCTCCACTGAGAGCGAAATGGCTGGCTACCTGCAACGGAAGTGCAGCGAAACTCCAACCACGCCCACTTCAGCCGCTTTGGAGGCGGCAAAGCTGAGATTTTTCATCGACAAAGAGAATCTACTGGTGGAGAATGAAATCGGCCACGGGGAGTTCGGCTCTGTGCACCGGGGCTGGCTAGTGAAGAAAAGCAGTGAGGGCGGCGGTTCCATGGAGTCGTCCCGCCAGGAGGTGGCCATCAAAATGCTGTGCGATGAGCACAGCAACAAGCAGGAGTTTCTGCGCGAAGCCTCTGTGATGATGCGCCTGGAGCACAACTGTATTGTGCGTCTCATTGGCATATCGAAGGGGGATACGCTGATGATGGTTCAGGAGCTGGCTCCCCTGGGCTCCATGCTCCAGTACATACTCGATCACAGCGCAGAGATCACGGCCAACACAGAGCTGAAGCTGTGGGCATCTCAGATTGCTTGCGGTATGTGCAAAGTCTCGACAAGGTCGTAGGACAGTTCTCAGTTTAACTCTCTTTCCAGGCATGCATTATCTGGAATCTCAGCATTTTGTACACCGTGATCTTGCTGCCAGGAATATTCTCCTGACCGCTCGCCAGCAGGCGAAGATCAGTGACTTTGGAATGTCGCGCTCCCTGAGGCCCGGCAGCACTGAGTACCAGTTCACACAGGGTGGTCGGTGGCCGATACGTTGGTACGCCCCGGAGAGCTTCAATCTGGGCGTCTTCTCGCATGCCAGTGACGTGTGGTCGTTCGGCGTGACCATCTGGGAGATGTTTGCTTTGGGAGCACCTCCCTATGGCGAGATCTCCAATGTGGATGCCATCAAGCTGGTGGACAGTGGAGAGCGTTTGCCCCAGCCCGATCTCTGCCCTGCCTATATCTATGCAGCAATGCTAAGCTGCTGGAAGGAGCATCCCAAGGACCGACCAACCTTTGCCTATCTAATGGAGTTCTTCACCCGCGATCCCGACTACCAAAACCTGCCCGATTTGGTGCAAACCGTTCATATATAGCTCGGCTCCCCTCCCTGAGTGGACTCCACCTTCGTCCTTCTGTTTTAAAGTGCAATTTTTTAATGCTTTTATCTTTTGTGTTTGGTCCTTTACTCTCATATTTATTGGAGTATTATGATTTATCTAATGGGGCTCGCAAACTGCGATTGTTATCCCCTTCTTTTCGTTTCCCCTGCACAAAGAGTATTTCGCGAGTCCCGATTTATGTATATGCATGTATGTATAATCTGTAATAATCGTACAAAAAATGTGTCAATTGAAAGTGCCTTAAAAGATTTATAAAATTAATTTTTATATTAACATTTACAAATCATTATTTGGTTGGCACTGATATTGTTGCCACTATTTATTCACTCACACTCCACGAACCACATGGTTGTTTGTTCAATGAATAATATGAAGATAATATTGCATTTAATATCGTTGATGCTAATTGCACACCTATTCCTATTGGTAAGAGATTCTGCCAAACAATCGTCATCTCAGCTCATCTCATTTTGAAAATGCAGTTTCAATTGCCATGCAGCGATGCCAAGAGTATCTCCATTGTTCCAAACTACCAGGAGATCGCAGGCAAAAACTCTTCCAGGAACTCCACCCACAATGCACTCGACCAGAAGACAAACTCCACCAGCAGAAGGCCTCCATCTTCATCCGATGCCCGTTCTGCTACTGCTCCGGCCCCCGTCGTCAGCATTAAGCGAATTAAGCGAGCCAGGACAGATCTGCCGAAATATACATTCACGTTCGATCAGGCGCACCTGCCCTGCGACTATGACGTTAGCGGATCATATAAATTTATGGATGATTTTCCCAAATACTGTAGAGATTCGTATGAGCAAAGATTCATGAGTGAGGCGGAATATCGCATGTACATGCTGTATCAAACGGAAGGCTTCTTCTTTGGCCAGTACCATGAGCGCATGATACGCTTCGAGAAAGATGTCCACACCTTTGATTACACGGACACGGGCTTTTAGGTATTTATATGTGTTGCTGTTTGTAGCAATTAAATTATCGGTTGACAGTGTCCTCCCTGGTGCTTGTTCTTGCTGCGGTTTCTAAACATTTATATAGAAACAATTTATTGCAGTTCTTTGTATACAAAACGTGGATAACAAAAGTTAGTTGTTTTAGGGTTTGTATATTAGTTGTAAACTAGGTTAGTAATATGGTTTCGTGGATATACTACATCTATGTTAGGCGGATTAGTTGGACTAAGTAATGGTTTGTTTGTTTTTTGTTTCGCTAAGAAAGCTTCAATCATCCGGAGCCGTTCATTGCCTGCTGGACATTCAATGCAGTCACGAGCTTCAGGGCGCCCATTATGCCAGTCAAGTTCTGCTCGTTGTAGGCCTTGCCCTGGAGGGGAGTAACCACGGGGACAGTCTCCTCGCTGTGCGGCAGCTTAATGCCGATTTCTTTCATCAAGCCCTGGGCGGAAGAGTACAATTAAAGGAGGGGATATAGCTTAACAAAGTATTGCACTCACGGCCTCCACTTCTACGGTCAGCTTGAGCTTCATGCCCTGTTCGTCGCCCTTCAGTTCGAGTTCCTTTTCGACGGTGAACTTCGGTGTCTTTCCAATGACCCAATCCCAAGAGCTGTAGTTGGACCGAAGCTCTTCGATGCCAGGGAACCATTTCTCTGTGGGATTGATCAGCTGGAAGCCGCGTTGCTGCATTGTCTGTACGCTTCCGCCATCCTCCAAAGTTGTGGCCACCGTCCTAAGATATTCGTATCCGACCGCGGAGAGCAGCTGCGAGACATTCACATTGGGATTCACATCCACCAGATTGCGTATGGGAGAAGGCACTGAGGCTGTGGCACGACTTATGTAGTTGGCTGGCTCCTTGACCAGAGATTCCCCCAGATGCAGCTTGTTGGCGCTGGCCAGAATGGTGCAGTGGTGATAGGAGTTTGGGCGTCCCAGCTTGGCGGCTGTTCCAGAAATCTGTAGGCGGGCAAAAGAGTATTAATATATACGGGTATCAATATACGGGTACAGCCGTACGTAGAGGTGATGTGCTGACGTCAGTGCAAGGTCAACTAGGGATCAGTGGCTGATAAGAAGCTCAGCTTCCCCCTTCTTACCTTCTTGTTCCTTATCACGATGTCGTCACGCTCATTGATCTCCGCCTTGATGGCCCACTCGCGGAACAACGCTCTTGTTACGATATTCAAATTGTACTTGCGATCATACCGCTCTCTGGGAGTGAAGAAGGTGCAATTGAGATTGCCACGATCGTGGTAAACAGCACCGCCCCCGCTGTTGCGACGGGCCAGGGTGATGCCACGCTCCACTAGCTTGGATACGTTCGCTTCGGTAAACGGATTCTGGTGACGGCCAATGACCACACACGGATCGTTGGCCCACAGCAGTAGGACGTGATGGTGGCCAAAGTCAAAGTTCTTGTACAGCCAGTCCTCCAGGGCCAGGTTGGTGAAAATGTCATTCGACTGTGAGATGAAGACCGATTTCTTTATCTCGGCATCGGGCACAGCTGGTGGGGCTTGGCGCTGCTTGCTCTTCTTCACAGCTGTGGTGGGGACTGCTGGGGCAGACGACGGTTCACCTACATTGCTGCTATCAGTCGAGGCGAGGCGCGTGATTTTGGTTCCAGATGCCAACAGCAGACGCAGCTGGCTCGAATTGCGACGCAAGAGCAAGCTCATTGTGGCTGGCTTTCGGGCTGTTTTCACGAGGAAGTTGAAAACTGCTTCGGTTGCCAAGCAGGGTGACGAGCGGGTTGCAAGCAGCGAAGTGCACTTGTAACCAAAACAAGGTCAAAGATGTCGGCAAAAGCTCGTAGCGGTTTAATTGTATTTTCTATTTTTGTTGTTCTGTTGTTGTTTCTGTTTTTCTTTGTGCGGTTAGGTTGAATTTTGATTGAATTTACTATCTACTTTAGCTAATATAGTCGGTTTATATTCGTTTGGTTGATTGCTTTGGTCTTAGGTGGACTTTAGACTGTTGTTGCTCTGGGCTCGCTCGCCTTGCCTGTGTTTGCAGCAACCGAACTGGCGGAGATCAGGTACTCGTGCAGAGCGGGGGTCTGGTGCAGCCACTTGAAGGTTTGATGGAGACCACAGACACGCTTTCGGAGACCCAGGCAGTCCTTGTTGCAGCAGTTCTCTTGCATACTACGCTTCACACCCATCCAAAAAAAATCAAATCCGAAACAATCAGAATTTGGGGCCAGAAAAGACGTTCTTTTCTTGGCAATCGCAGAAGTTCTTTCGGTTTTCCTTCCACTAGATACTTCGAAACAACAAAGGATTTTTCTGCTGAATTGGAAATTTTCCACTCTTTGTTCGCGACGGTCAACGGCACGCGGGGCGGGGGAAAATGAGCGGGGGGCAAAACAAACAATTGGCTGGCGCGGCAACGTCTTCTTCACGGGAAAAAGCTAATGCAGTGTGACCGCGGACTTGTCGATCTTGTCTATGGTCTGACCCTCAGAAATATGCGTCACAAATTTCGAAATATACTGTAAATATACTGACTTATATTTGGATTCAAACTCCATCATATTCGCCGTTTTTGATATTCGGTTGAATATTACTAGATAATTAGGACCCTCAGCTCTAAACTCATAAATTTATTCGATTATTAAATAAATTTCCTACAAGACTGGTCATTTGGAAGTTCTCATCTTTATTGGTTTGTTTGTAAAATATGGTCTAAACAAAAGCGGCTTAACAAAAATGTCCACTTAATTAATTTCTTTGCATGGTAACTATACGCTAACTACACATTTTCTTCATATTAACTACATTTGTATGTAATTGCCAAAAGGTAAAGTTTATGAAGGCGACAGTCTTAGCGCCGTTATCTACTTTTTGGCATAGATTTTTAAGGCAAACGATCAGTAATTCGATGCTTTTCTATTCGCTGTGGCCTAGGATATGGCTTTAAATAGCAATTCTACACGATTTCTACCTTGGTGCATTGGACAAGAGGGTGAGTCCATAACGCGTCTTAAAGCGTGTTATGAAAAGCATAAAACTTGCAAGGTGTGTGAGCTAGACATGGTGGCAAGAAAATCAGAGCAAGACCGCGAATTTGTCGATATAAAATTACTGCATAAAGTCTAACAAGGATATTGTCGATGGGCGCAGTCTAATTATCTACTACCAGAAGCCGCTGTAATGCCAAAGCAGCCCCTCAGAGCCGAAGTCTTGGCCATTTTGTTGGCATAGTTGAAGATTGCTGAAGGCATCTTTCAGACTTGGCGAAGATCACATCGCTCAATTCCATGTCCTGCAGATACGTCGACTCCACCAGGATCTTGACAGCTGAGGAATGAGAAGACCGCACTCGTCTGGCTCAGCAAAGTTCTGGGCCAGACGGGTGAGCAGGCATTGTTTTATTATATGACTGTGACTATATTTTCTTCTTCAAGAATTTAGTAGTAGGTTTAAGAGAACTATTTTTTTACTCTAAAGATGTGACTTTGTTGACTCAATCAGCTCCTACATTATCTGGTGATTCAAGACAAGTTTATTTTATAAATAAGACATTTTCTCCGAGCCCGCGTTGCAGTTTTAGTTTGGTATGCCGCCGTTGTTGATGTACTCCGCTTCGAGTGGGTCTATGGGTTTGCGTGCAAAGCGTGCCGGCAGTTCCCAATCCTCTATGGCAGGACCTCCAGCCAGCTGGAAAAACAGCAAATTAGTGTGTTCCAATGCTTTTATACTACAACACATTTTGTTTTTCTAGTAAATGGGCTTAAAAAGTTAACCTTTTTGCCTGCTGCTGGCTTTGAACTTGCCTGCTTATTTGCAGTCTGTGCACCGGCCACGGCCGCACCCAATCCTCCTTTGCGGAACTGTATGAGCGGCACACGCTTGGCCAAACCAATAACCGTGGGACGAACCATTTCTCTATGGGAAAATTTTGTATATTTAGCAAAAGTTTGAGAAAAGTTAGTATGGCTGTTCCAGTTACGTGAATAACAGCTGACTGTGAACGATGAATAGGGCTGCCAGATCTTCCAATTGATTGTTTGTTCACATCTCTATCTTACTATCGACTGGGTTTCTATCGCAAAACTATAACTCTTCTCTTCGATACGATTTTGGCACATCTCTAAAACCAAACAAAAAGACAACAACTTTTTATACAAAATACTGCCGCAAATAGCAACAATTTGTTCGGAATTCCTTTTCAACCGTTAATCGGTTTCGTAAACGCCATCAATAGCATTTTAGCAAAAGTATTTTGGGGCGGCTTCTTACAATGAACGTCGCAGCAGGCGGTCCTGGTACGGCCAGTGCGAGTACGACTGCAGCAAATAGCATTTTCAACAATTCTTTGCTGGCATCGGCGACGGGAGCTACCACCATGCCGATGGCCCAACTGGCGGACGGTTGGCTGGAACTGGAGTCCGATCCTGGCCTCTTTACCCTGCTACTAGAGGACTTTGGATGTAATTAGTAATGGCTGACTCTCATCCCACCATATTAATGTTCTTTCGATTTCAGGTCACGATGTTCAGGTGGAGGAGGTGTATGACCTCCAGAAGCCGATTGAAAGCCCTTACGGTTTCATTTTTCTCTTTCGCTGGATCGAAGAGCGGCGTGCACGCCGGAAAATAGTGGAAACTACCGCTGAGATCTTTGTTAAGGACGAAGAAGCCATATCCAGCATTTTCTTTGCCCAGCAGGTTGTGCCCAATAGTTGTGCCACCCATGCTCTGCTTTCCGTCCTGTTGAACTGCAACGAGAATAATTTGCAGCTGGGCGACACGCTGAGTCGCCTAAAGGTCCACACCAAAGGCATGAGCCCGGAGAACAAGGGATTAGCTATAGGCAACACCCCGGAGTTGGCGTGCGCACACAATTCGCATGCCATACCGCAGGCCCGACGTCGCCTAGAGCGAACTGGCGCTGGTGTCGCCAGCTGTCGTTTCACTGGCGAAGCCTTTCACTTTGTCAGCTTTGTGCCTATTAGTGGTCAACTGTTTGAACTAGACGGCTTGAAGCCGTATCCCATGAACCATGGCGGATGGGAAGACCATGAAGACTGGACGGATAAGTTTCGTCGTGTGATGGCGGAAAGATTGGGTATCGCTACGGGCGAACAGGACATACGCTTCAATCTGATGGCCGTTGTGCCCGACAGACGGATTGCAATAACTCATAAATTGAAAATGCTACGCACCAATCAGGCGATCGTCTCAGGGACACTGCAGAAACTACTGAAAGCTGACGAGCAAGGCGAATCGGGAAACGGTGATCAGCAGCGCCCGGACACACCCACCACACTTCTAGAACCAAGCGCCTTCACTGCAAAGGATCTTCAATTATTGCTCAAGAACCTTGACACAGAAATTGCCATCAATGAGCAGAATTTGGCGGACGAGAACGATCGCCGACACATGTTTAAAGTGGATGCCAGTCGTCGGACTCATAATTACGACAAATTTATATGCACCTTCCTCTCCATGCTGGCCCATCAGGGCGTTCTTGGCGAGCTGGTCAGCCAGCATCTGTTGCCCTCGAAGAAGGTTAGTGGCCAAAGTGCTGCCAATCGAATAAGCAAACAAAACAGTGCCGCCTCGAGTGCAGGTGCCAATGCTGGAGCTGCTGCTGGAGTCACGCCCAAGAGTCAGCAGCAACAGCAGCAGCCGCAGACTGCCGCTTCGAAAAATGGCAAATCTCCAGGAAAAACTCCTGGCAGACGTCGAAAAGGACGCAACAAGTGCAGGAAACGGAAGTAGAGGTTTAGTTTTATGTATAAGTTTTTCTAAATACATTTCTGCATTTACTATACATATGTACATTACGAGATATGTATGTATGTATGTTTGTTGATGCACCGCCATTCCAGAATTGAACAGAATTTGTTCTTCACGGGAGACATCCAAAAATACGACAAACGGCTTTGGCTTGGCAGCTTCTTAAGTTTTATTGATCATTTTTCGGATCATTTTAATAATAAAAAAACCATTTTGTTCATATGATTAATGTTCTGCAAGTCCTTGACACAGCAAGGACGTCAGCAAACGTGTATGCATTATAAGTAATATAATGTTCTGATATATATATATGATAGTTGTATAACAAAAACGTACTCATTCAATAATTCTCTGGTCTCTTTTTGCCAATTAAGCGCAACACCCTATGGTTACGCTATGGTAAAACATTTCATGCACTCGATGTGAAGCTGATTCTAACGGAAAACAATGAATGCAATATAGTAGGATGTGTGCAATCAATTAGCAATTATTATAAACTATAAAAGGCATTTGATGGCTTCTCAAATGGTTAACAAAACAATGTGTGTTTAAAAACAAGAGACAACTTTCTGTCTTACAGCTGGTTTGGATAACGATGATGCTTGGGGGGTAGTGACTGACTAACTGACTGACTGATAGTTTGCTTGACTAAGCCTAAAATATTTTATTGGCATATACCGCATTAAGGGTTATATCCGTTCTATATGTAATGTATTACTATGCGATGCTATGTGTGTGAGCAGTACAAGAGCAGCCTTTTTAAAACACGCAGACATTTATGTTATTTTTGTTTGTTTAACATGCTGGTTGACGTTTCAGTTTGTTCAAACTTTGATGTTGTAATTTAGCAGAGTCCCAAAATACGTTTGGCGATACGATACGATACGATTTTGTGACTATGTTGGAGCTGTTGTGGTTTGCTTGTGGAGTGTTCAACTCGATACGGCCACTTTATCGCCATTTGTAAGCTGCTGGGCGGTTGCTGCCTGCTCCTTATTATTGTCCTGTGGGGCCAAAACCTCAGATTCTCCATTGTTATTGGCAGCAGCCACCATGGATTTGATCGCCTCGTTCACGTCGGTATTGGCTTTCATACGCTTCTCAATCTCGCTGCGCACCTTAACAATGTCCCTTTGGCTGTGTTACGAAAAAGGCAAAACGTTAGCGAACAAGTTTAGATTTATTATCCTTTACTTAGGTACAAGATTTACCTAATTTGCACAAACAGTATCCCATTGATTGTGTTCAGCATCTCCAACACTGAGCCCATCGAGGGCGGAGTAATGTGTATGGGCGGCAGGTCGCTAGTCAGCTTGCCATTGGAATAGATATCGTTCATCTTGCGCTGCAGGAGCACAGCTTGCTGGGTCAACAGGCGTAGACATTCGGCCGAGTCCCGTGTCTTTTCATGCTTCTCACCAAGCTAAACGAAAGGAGAAAAAGACAATTGAATGCCATTTTCCGCTGCCTCGCTCCCGGGGTACGCCTTACCTGTGACTTGTAAATGGAGTAAGTCTCCTTCTCATTGTTCAACGCTGAGCGGAAGTCGCCCATGCACGACTGTGTGCGAGCCATCAAATGATAGCTGACTGCCACATGCATTGCCTTGTTGCCAAAGTATTTCAAATTCAGTTTCAAGGCGTGCTCGATGAAGCGAAGCGACAGCTCATACTCTCCCAGCGCATGCAGGATCAAACTGATGTTGCTCTGAAATCAAAAGAAAAAACCAAAGCTTAAGACCCCGTGTTCAATTCACGTTCATTCAATGCTTACATCAATCAGAGCCACCTCCGGATGATCTTCACCGCAAGTCAGCACCAACAGGTAGCGGGCTCTGTACAAAAGTTTCAGGGACATACCCACATGTCCGTTGGCAAACGAATAGAGCGATAGGTGAGTCTGCAACAATTGTTTCAATTAACTGAATGAAGAATATGATCTGGGACGGGACTTGATTGCTTACGTATTCTAAAATGGTCGATGGATTGTCAATGCCATTTACGCGCTCACTCATGATAACCGCACGCTGCTGTATGGCCAAGGCATCTTGGGCATCGCCCAGCAGATAGCTGAGACGGGCCAGCATCCTCAGACATGAGCCGTTCTCCTGGTGCATAGCGCCAAAGACATTGTTGAGGAGATTGAGAGCTTCGCTGATCAGCTCGTAGCCCTCCTTGAACAGACCCTGCTGTATCTTGGCCTGGCCCGTGGTGTAGAAATTGTAGGCATCGGATGCCCTTGGGCTTATGTGCTTCACCACCGGGAACACATTGACGATGTCATCGTCGCCGAATGTGGGCTTGTGCTTGGAATCAAAGTTGTACTCGCGCAGGAGCACCTGAATTCCCACCTTCAGACAGAAGGCTCGCAGAAGGCAAATTCTCATGATGCCAAACTTATTCATAGCACTGTCCATGGAGTCGCAGTCGAGATCCCAGTCCCAGTAGGCCTTCGATTCCTTGCGTATCTGCTGCCACAGCGAACGCGGTGTGACCAGGGTCCAGTCGTAGGCGTTTGCGGAGCTGGAGGAGGATGTTGTGCTGCCACCATTCTGGTTGATCGCCGGCTGCTGTTGTCCCTTGCCGCCCTTGGAGGACTTGTGCTTGTTGTGCTTGCCACCGTTGCCACCACGCTTCTTGTGCATCTCATCGTTGCTGACGACAGGATTGATCGGGCCATTGGTCAGCAAACAGTTCAGAAAGTGACTGATGGCGACGGACAGATGCATGGGGTCGGTGCTCTGCATGTAGGTGTAGTAAATGTGTTTGGTTGCCCTCACAATTAACTCCATAACGGCAATGCGGTACAGGTAGTCCATGCGAGGCATCTGGCCCAGCGTTTTGATCACCTTGCCCAGATACCGAACATTGATGCCGTGACTGTGGAGAGACTCTGTCAGATTCTGGCCATCAATAGGGGGCGAGGAGTGGGACAAGTGCTCCTTGACAAAGGCGGGTATCTGTTTGACCACAAGGAACTCGGCGGCATCCTGAACGAGCAGCTTTTGCTTGGCCACCGACCCGGAGGTGCCCTCTTCCCCATCAACGTGGCGTATGCCCGGAGAGAAGACGTCAGGATTGAAGCGAAAGTCGAATTCCTTTTCCTTCATCGAGCCAACAGCGGCACATGCCTGCTTAACCACCTCGGCAGCCTGAATTTCGTTGGAGGTGGCCACATTCGACTGGGCTTCCCGTATGGCATTGACCATCGCCTCGGCGTTCTTTGTTTCGACAGGAGTATCCTTCTCCTTCTCATTGGGAGTTTCATTTACATTTAGATTCTCTTTGTTCTCTTTTTCGGCCTCTTCTATGGCAGGCAATTGTTTCTTCTCCTCCGACTGTGTTTCCTCGGGCTTCTTCGCATTGAGCTGCTGCAGATGCACGGCAGCGATCCGAATGAAGTTCACGTACCGATCCTCAACGAAGGCCTCCAGCAGCTCCTGCCTGAGGCAGCACAACTTATGGCGATGCTCGATGGGGAAGCCCATTTCAACAAGCTCCGTGCTGAGCTTGACTTCCTGCAGCTTCAAGAAGTTGACATCTGGCGGGAAAGTGCGCAACAGATCGAGAATATAGTGTCTGCCATCGTTGCCAATGATGCCCTTGCACTCCACCGAAGAGCAGAGCTCGACAGGCTCATCTCGCTCGTTGTAAACGGAATGGGGCAGGATTTTCAGATGCTTGCCCGCCTGCCGCAGCAACTCCAAATACTTGGGATGGCTCAGAACAGTCTTGCCAAAGTCTATAGATCCGTAGACAACGCTCTGCTCTTGCTCGCGCTCTAGGATGCCCGGTATTATGGACTGGGCAGTCACTCTGTAGCCGCGATAGTCAATCACCACCGTGCCCAGGGTGTACAGTCCCTCCACATCCACAGCATTGTATACCCTCACACCATGAAGGTCATAGCGCGGTGCCACATAGGCGGCGTAGTCACCGCCCAACTCCTTGTAGTGGTCCCTCACATCGAAGCCCAGAGAGAAGAATATATTGTTCCAAATGAACATCTGCATCTTGGAGTCCTCCCCGGGATTTATGGCCAGCACATTGCCATCAATGACGGCCATGGCTCCCCTGGTTGCGGCAGTGACAAAGTCCCCGTGGACTTTGAATATGGCGCGCTCGCGAAGCAAGCGCTCTGGCAGTGTCTTGCGAGGAAGTTCACGCGTTGTCTGCAACTCCTCGTTCCAGTCACGTGTCTGGCCGGGTATGTGCTCCTCGTAACTGCACGAAACAAACGAAAGACCACCGCCAAGACTGTGAGTAAAGGGTCAGTTGGGTTGGTTAAATGTGGCGCCACTTACCCCAACTTTGAGCTAAAGGCATCCTCAGCACGTATGGCGTCTACGGTGTGCTCCAGATTGGGGGCCGCCCACTGGTACACCTGGTAGGGTGTGGCCACCCTCTCGAAGGCATGTCGCAGTGTGCGACGCTTCTGGATGGCCTGGAAGGCACGTCGGAACGAGGGCGATATGTGGGAGAGCAGATCGATGAGCGAGTGACTCAGATAGCTCGGATTGTCTGGCTTTGGGTTGAAGGTGTCGTCCGTGGACTGATTTATGAAGAAGCCCCTGGAGCAGGCGGAGATGTGATAGCGCTTCTCCTCCATGGTGATGACGTACAGATACATGAGATCGCCGTGCAACTTGCGGGGACCAGGCGGCGGATTCCACGCGGACGTGGTGAGCACCTTCAGGGCCTGCGGCCCTTTTGCGTTCTTGAAGTTCGGATGAAGGGGCAGCAGTGGCGGCTCAAACACTCCGGGGGTCACATAGTCCGGCGGTGTGCAGTCGACAGAGTCGGGGCGCGTCTTCTTCTTGTCCAAGAGATCGCCCTGCGTGATCGTATTCAAGTAGGTCAGCGAGGTGCATTCAATGCCATTATATGCATCAGCGGGATCCAAATTCTTCAGCAGATCGCGCACATGACGCACATGGATGCGTGCCTCTCGCATGGTGTACGGCTCTTCTACCACTTTGATGGTGGAACCTGACTCTAGCTGTTCGATCGTTTTCAGCTCGGCGAAATTGTCGAGCGTCACGTTGTCCAGCTGCAGGGAGAAACAGGTCCTGTGGCACGACTCCTCGCGATCCATTAGCAGTTGATGGATCTCCTGGACCAACTCCATGCTGGACAGCTGCACGGTCAATAGCTCTGAGCCGGGACAGCTGATGTTCACGTGAATACCCGCATCGTGCAGGGCGTCCAGGTCAATGTCCTCCGTATCGAGCTCGGCAGCGTCAGCCTCATCGCCGCCCTCCGCCTTTTCGTCCTTGACTGCCACCACATTTGCATTGGCGTCGGCATCGGCGTCACCATCTCCTTCGGGTTTCTTCTCCTCGACATGTCCATTGCTCAGAGCGGCTTCATCTGTGGATACGGGTGGGCTTTTGTTGCGGTTCTTCTTGCCTGGAGATTGAATGGGGTTCTGGTCAGTATTGTCATTTAAATGGCGGATATAGAATTGGGGTCCAATTCGGTAGGGTAGGAGTGGCGTGCTCAAAACCGCACCCATTTTGAACTTTTGACAGGGCCCCAGGCTGGACTCTTTTGTCTCTCAGATTTACATAACAGCATGTTCGTTTACTGGTGCCGCTCACTGTGTCTGCCTGTATCTGATGGTGCACGTGTGTGAGTGGGCTTGAGTGTGCAGTGCATGAAACAAAAGGCAGAAAAACAAACAAGAAAAAGCACGCCGCTGATAAGGCCAAAGGGGCCGGCCGGGTTCGGGATCGGATTTGATTTCGATTTCGAAGAGTCCCAGACCAGACGGTAAACGAACCCGATCTCCTTTGATTTTCACCAGAGAAATGCTTATTTCGACACCGGCCTATGAGATTACAGCACGGGAACGAACTGCGCTGAGGGAAAGCAAGAGTGGAAAGTAAACACGGAGAGCGGGTAAGGAAAACACCTCTCGCGACGCGTTGGTGGAAAAAAAGAAGAGCGAGAAGAGGGCAGGGGTAGGGGCAGGGGCAGGGAGCAGGCAAGAGTGCGGTAAGAGATAGGGCGATACGATGCGTCGAAATTTTGTAGAAAACATGATTTACATAATTGTCGAGTAATTTGTGTTTTGTTGCATGCAGTTGGGGCAGCTAGCACGTGTTAATTGTAGGTTAAACTCAACAAGAAATCCTCCTCCTCCCAGTCGCAGTCCCAGTGCCAGGGGTTAATGAACAGTGGGGATCGGGTGAACAACATGTGCGTTGCCGTTGCCATGCCAAGAAACACATGCACATACGCGGGCACGAAGACACAGACGGCAAACGAACGAAATGAAATATTGTAACTTCGAATCCAACACACATTTACACTGCAATTGTAACGCACGCGGTTCCTGCAGCCTATCGCGAGGGGGAATGGAATGGGGGGAGTAGCGAATAGCTAGAGCTAAAGGCAGAGACAGAGGCAGAGAGAACGGGCGCCGGGCATGATAGGGAGAAAAAACCCATTACGTAATGTTAAAAATGTTATGTGATTCGATTTTGCAGCAATAATATTGAGGTAGTTTCCATGGACAGCACTGGAGGGTAGGGTAGGGCGGAGGAGGGTGAAGTTGAACGCACCTTTCTTCTTCGTTGCGGGGCCATCGGCAGCAGTGCCATTGCCATTGACCAAGTTCTGGCTCTGATTCTTTTTACTGCCGGCCAAATTGTTGTTCTCCTTGGCCTTGTTGGTTTTTGTTGTTGCAGCCGCTGCATCTCCCGTCACCGCTGAATTTGAATTTTTGCTATCCATCTCAAGCGCCATGGTATTAGCCTGCTTCTATTCAAAAACACACAAAGTTCTTTTCACGTTTCTGCTGCTGCTGCTGCTCTGTCTTCGGGCCCGACCGTGTTATACAACTCTAACCGTTTGCCACAGCCGAGTTGACGATTTTGATTTATTTAATATGAACTATTCTAGATAACAAACGTGGTGAGTGTTGTGTTGAATGACTGATGATTTCATTAACATTTATGACAAGTAGATCTTGTTTCTCTTTTTCAGCACATTATACTTTATTTTATTTGATTTTGGACCGTTTTAAATAGAAAAAGTTATGTTGTTGTCGGCAGGCCAGTGTGACCGCTGATCGATACAATATACCGCCCGACCCTCAGAAAAATACCGAAATATACGACTCATTTTCAAAATATACCGTAAATATACTGACGATTTAAAGTTCCATCTTACGAATTCCACGTTTTTGTTTTTTCGGCGAATATTACTAGCTAGATAGAACAATTAGCCATGCCCACATAATTTTATCCGATTAGTGAATAAATTTTCTACTTAACTGGCTTATTTTTAATACTTGCTTTTGCTTGGATTTCGCCTGAAAAAAGGTTTTAGCGAAAAAGGTCAAACACATAAAACGTAAGAGAAAAATAGTTTATTGCTATTATTATTATTTGATATGTCGTTGAATAATGCTGGCTAACTAAGACCCTTAGCTCTGCCTATATAATTTTAAGCCACTGATGAATAAATTTTCTACAAGATTAGCTACTTTTAAATTCTCCTCTTTATTTTATTATATCTTAAACCAAGGTTTAAACAAAAAATATCAACAGAAAACAAGCAACGTAAGTATGGAGTATGGAAAGTAATGTAATTTCTTACTTGTAGCTTGTCAACCGGAGTATGGGCATTTGTCATATGTTGAGTGTCTTGTATAAATATCTCAATACCTATTCTTGGCCTCTATAAGAAGACAATTAGTAGAAAGATATCGTTGAAATAGCTTAAAAATAGAGGCAGAGATGACAAACATTTCCTCAAACCTATAACATCCACTTCTCCAGGGTATTCAGAATGCTGCTCAATCTGCGGCATGTTGAGAGACAATGCTGCTCGATTTCTTGGTGCGATTTTTTGTGCAACCAGGGATGCCAAACTTGTTTACATTTCCGTTGGTTTCAATTTGGAGTATATTTTCGACTTTCTTTGCACAATAGATTTGTTCAGATCAGTTAATTATTGGGTACGTATTGGTTACGACTGCCATAGATAAGGGTACTATAACTAGACTAGCGTGGGATTGGAAGATCCCAAAAATCAAGGCAAAGGTGTATGAATTCTGGCTGTAGTTAGACTAAATTGATTAGAATATACATATATATATATATATTCACCAAATGGTCATATAACACCAGAATTAAAGGCAAAGATAAATTATGTTTCCACCATTTGTGCGAAAATTAAGTTTTTCAACACGCACAGCTGATTCAGAGCAGCGCGCAAATACGCAATACGTTCAAAGTATAATTTTGCGGCGCTGTTGCTCCGCTGCTACCAGTTCGACTACGCAGCCTAAATAGATTTCTTGCCTTATATCTGGTTTCAATGCTTTAACTTGAACTGTAGCTTTGCACTAATAACGATGTGTCGCCAGCCCTATGCAAATGTGATTACATCGCTGCCGCCAGCCCTAGTCACACAGCTGATATGCAAAATAAAATAAAAACATTGCCATAGTTAGTCCCAGCTTCGACGCGTTTGCACACGTTGCACTTTTATCGGCCCAGTGAAAAGAAGGCGCTTTGATATACCCACCAACATCAATTTGATATGTTCAGAAGCAAAACACTCTATCTCTGGATACGAAGTAATTTGAAAGCGGCAAGGAACCTTCACGTATTTTCGTCACTCGCAGCAGGCGTAGCACCCCAGACGCCACCGAGCCTGTTCCATCGCACTTGGCGTAGTCCTATCGAGTAAGGGGAACACACAAAACTGTAGTTTGTAAATCAAGTTCAAATCTCAATTTATTGTCAAATAGTTGGGGAGTAAGCCAAAATTACCGTGGAATGGCCAGTGGAGGAGAAACTGACGCGCAGGCTCCAAAGGCTCCAGGCAATCGATTAGTTTCTTCCAAATCTCCATACCTTTTACAACATGCTTATAATCCAGTGGACTGGTGAGTAAACTAAACAAATAATATATTGAGCTGTGGAATAAACAAGTCAATCCATCGTAGGTATCCCTGGGGCGAGGAGGCCTTTGAACGTGCCCGCACGGAAAATAAGTTGATCTTTCTGTCCGTGGGCTACTCAACCTGTCACTGGTGCCATGTCATGGAGCACGAATCGTTTGAGAATCTCGAGACAGCTGCTGTTATGAATGAACATTTTGTGAACATCAAAGTGGATCGAGAGGAGCGTCCCGATATTGACAAGATCTATATGACATTCCTCCAAATGACCAAGGGCGGCGGTGGCTGGCCCATGAGCATCTGGCTGACACCCGACTTGGCTCCCATTACCGCTGGGACCTATTTCCCCCCAACAGGCCGCTATGGAATGCCTTCATTCAAAACTGTCCTTCTGGCCATAGCCCAGCAATGGCAGACGAATCGTCAAACACTCATTGAGTCAGGCTCCAGCATTCTCAATGCTTTAAAGAAAAACGAAGACGCATCCGCTGTTGCAGAGGCTGCTTTCGAGCCTGGCAGCGCCAGCGCCAAGCTAGCTGAAGCTATCGGTGTCCACAAGCGGCGGTTCGACCGAACGAACGGCGGGTTCGGCACGGAGCCAAAGTTTCCCGAGGTGCCTCGCCTTAATTTCCTCTTCCATGCCTATCTGGTGAGCAAGGATGTATCCGTGTTGGACTTGGTTCTGCAGACACTAGATCACATTGGTCGCGGCGGGATCAATGATCACATATTTGGGGGCTTTGCGCGCTATGCCACAACTGCCGATTGGCACAACGTGCACTTCGAGAAGATGTTGTATGACCAGGGACAACTAATGGCGGCCTATTCCAATGCCTACAAGCTGACAAGGAGCGCAACCTTTCTGACCTATGCAGACAAGATCTACAAGTATATAATGAAGGACCTACGTCATCCCCTGGGTGGATTCTATGCCGGCGAGGATGCCGACTCATTACCGGACCACAAGGACACCGTCAAGGTTGAGGGAGCTTTTTATGCCTGGACCTGGAACGAAATTGAAGCGGCCTTCAAGGACCAGGCCAAGCGTTTCGATGATGTCTTGCCGAAGCGCGCCTTTGAGATCTATGCCTTCCATTACGGTCTCAAACCGAAGGGCAACGTCCCGACCCACAGTGATCCACATGGCCATCTTACCGGGAAGAATATACTCATTGTGCGCGGATCGGATGAGGAAACCTGCTCGAACTTTGACCTGCAGCCGGAGAAACTTGACAAATTACTGGAGACGGCAAACGACATACTGCATGTTCTGCGGGATCAGCGTCCGCGACCACATCTGGATACAAAGATTATCTGCGCATGGAATGGCCTTATGTTGTCTGGTCTCTCCAAATTGGCTAACTGTGGCACAGTCAAAAGAGAGGAGTACATCAAAGCGGCCAAAGAACTCGTAGACTTTCTGCGTAAGGAGATGTATGATCCGGAACAAAAGCTGCTTGTCCGATCGTGCTATGGAGTAGCTGTGGGGGATCCAACCCTAGAGAAGAATGAGTAGGTTCTCCACCAGACGATGCATAGAAATGCCATAGATAAATATTCCCAACTTTTCAGATCACAAATCGATGGCTTCTTGGATGACTATGCCTTTCTCATCAAGGGTCTCCTCGACTATTACAAGGCCTCACTGGACCTCAGTGCCTTGCGCTGGGCCAAAGAGCTGCAGGAGACCCAGGATAAACTCTTCTGGGACGAGCAGAATGGTGCCTACTTCTTCTCCCAACAGAATGCCCCTAATGTGATTGTTCGGCTAAAGGAGGGTGATGACGGGGCTGAGCCCTGCGGCAACAGTGTCTCCGCCCGCAATTTGACACTTCTCTCGCACTACTACGATGAGGAGACCTACCTTCAGCGAGCCGCCAAGTTGATGAATTTCTTTGCCGACGTTGCGCCCTTTGGTCATGCTCTGCCCGAAATGCTGTCGGCTCTGCTCCTGCACGAGAACGGACTGGATCTGGTGGCCGTGGTGGGGCCCGACTCGGAAGATACCAAGCGTTTTGTGGAAATCTGTCGAAAGTTTTTCATACCAGGCATGATCATCTTGCACGTGGACCCCCTCCATCCCGATGATGCATGTAATCAGCGGGTGCAGAAGAAATTCAAGATGGTCAATGGCAAGACCACAGTTTACATTTGCCACGACCGCGTGTGCCGCATGCCCGTCACAGATCCCACGCAGCTGGAGGAGAACCTGATGGCCAACTTCTTTACCGAGCGCGTCTGAATATTGGATATTACTCGAATTAAGCCCCCTGAATTTTATTGTTAGTTATGTTATTGTTTACGCTTTCAAAGCGCAGATCGGTTCTCCGAGAACTTTGTAGATGAACGTATGTACATAGAAGTAGACACATGGACGTCTATTTTACCTAAGAAAAAGTACCGCAAAATTCGGGGACTCCCGGAAGAAACATCCAAACAGCAGTTAATTCTTCTCTTCTCAAATACATGCAACACATTTTGTGCTTTTATTGGAATCGTTCTGTTTTTGTTTTTGAAGCACAATACGAGTGCAGCCGTCCGGCTACTCCTGCTCCGCCCCAGAGGCGTAAAAACTAAACTAAACTAAATGCTCTGCCCTGCGCCGCGTCCTCCGTCTGAGTCGGAATGGGACTCAGAGCCGCAAGGACGCGACGGCAATCGGCGTAGAAGGGAACTAAGTGTATGGAGAGAACAGTTCGGTAATAATAATCGTAATAATAGTAGTATGTAGTAATAAAAATAATTTAGTTGAAATTCACATTCATCACATTGGTTGGCCAACCATCTCTGCCAAGCGCGTGCCTCTGATGGAGCTCGCCGCTGATGCTTTCGTTGCCTCTCAGGTGTCAGCATCGTTGAAGCTCATGGCCGCGTCAAAGCTGTCGACAATGGTCTCCATGCGCTCGTGATGCTCGAACCTGGCGAATTTGCGCTCCATGCGGGTGTACGAGTGTCGGCGGGAGTGCCGTGTTCGTCTGAAGAAACGGAACCGCGTGTCCTCCTCCTCCTCATCGTACTCCGGCGCCGACACTGAATCCTCGTCCGTTTCGCGCAGGAAATCCTTGGGATCGCGGTGAATCTTGAAGATTTTCGTCGCTGTCGCCGTCGCTCCATGCAGCTTAGATATGGTTCGCGATGCATTAATGATGCCGCGATCCGCCAGCTGCAGTTGCTTTGAACGATTCTTGATGGCCGTGAGGCGATTCGTAATGGACACAACGTTGAAGAGCTTGGACAGTTCAGAGTCGACGCAGCGCGACTCTCGACGCAGGTTCTTACCATTTTTTACATAGATAAAATGATTGAGTTGATTGTCGGCCGTGAGACCGGCCGAGCAGGTGGGCGAGCTGGAGCTGCAATTTCCATTGCTATTGCTATTGTTGCTGTTGGCGCTTGTCAGCAGCGTAGGTGTGGAGGGCGGCGCAGGCGGGGGAACGTGGGGCATTGTGTAGCAACGCTGACGTCCCGGTCCCGCTGCTAGTCCAAACCCAGGTCCCGGTCCCGAAACGGGCCCATCGTACAGGTTCGTTACATTATACCGGCTCAGTCGGCATGATGGCTCCGGCTCGATTTCTCCGATTTCCTGGTCGTGCTCCCGACTACTGGGCATGTCCATAGCCTGCTTTCCGTGGGCAGGCAGAAATTTGTGTTTGTATGTGTGTGTTTTTGCGAGTGGGTGGAGACGACGGCGACGGGGAAAAAGTAAGGGCGTTGTAGCAACCATAACACACAGAAAACGTAGCCGCTATAGCGGTTGCAAGTGGTAAAAACTATTTACCTGCAGCAAGCCCTCAACCTCCATGTACTGGCTCTCCGTCAGACGGTGTGTTTTGTGCATTCAGTTAGTTGTTTATCAAATTCAGGTATTGATATATGAAATTATTATTATGATTGCAGTGTGGCCGCAGATTTGTCGATATTTACGGTCTACCCTCAGAAATATACTAAGATATACGTAGCAAATTTCAAAATATACGGTAAATATACTTACTAATTATTTGTATTCAAGTCCTATCATATTCTCCGTTTTTAATATTCGGTTTAATATTACTTGATAGTTAGGACCTTCAGCTCTGAACTAATAAATTTATCCGATTGCTAATTCAATTTCCTACAAGACTGGTCAACTTGAAGCTCTCATCTTTATTGAATTGTTTGTTAAATATGGTTTAAGCGATGGTGAAGCCCAAAACGTGTTTTAAGAAATGTTGGAAAATACTAGAAAATACTATTTTTAAGCTAGACAAGGTGTCCAAAATCAGTGTAATCGCGGGACTATTTAGCTCGGACCCTCAGAAATATACCGAAAATACGTTAAAAATTAAAAAAAATTAGATATTCAGATCATTTCTAAACTGGAGCAACAGCAACAGTGTATATAAAGAATATAAGCATATAAAAAATTCTATCATTTAAGTTCAACATTGACCTGTTCAAGCGATGTCAGACTTGAGGATGCCCACTTTTGTTCCTTCTTTTGCAGGAACGATCTTGTCGTAGATAAGGTTTCGATCAAATTGATCAATCATCAATTTAAAGAATTTCTACCCTTTCCTCATGGCGATTACCAACTGGTTTGCTTACGCTTAATCGGGCTGATCCTCGGGCTGAGGATTTAATTGGAGAAGCTTTGGATGGCGAAAGGGTTTCTCCTGAATCAAAATTTAAAAAAGAAGTCGAATAACCAAACATTTAGCACTTTAATTTTTTGTCTTACTTTAGTTTTACTATTTACAACTATCTACAAGATTCTTTAGTGTCTAGTGCGCTCCACAGTGCGTCCCCGGTCCAACAAATCCCGAAAAGTCTTAATTTCATGCCTGGGAATACTATCCTTGTACTTGGGCTGCATTAAGCCATAGATGAAGTCCAGCTCTGTTTCCTCGTCGTGCCGGCCGTCGGGTAACTTGGCCAAAAGCGCGCGTTGCTTGCAAATAAACGAATCGATGGCTTCACCTCCCCCTTGCTTCGTCTCAAAGATCTCCATGTAGATTTGATAGGAGGGCTTGGTGGGCGAAAAGTGGTCTCGCAGAAGCTGCATGGCATCCTGCCAGGTTTTCGCATCTCGACGCACCCCCTTCCACCAGACAACGGCGATGTTGTTGAAGAGCAACGGCAGCCCCTTCAGGGCGTCCCGATCGCTAATACCCTCCACCTCCTTGTACGTCTCCACCGCCGTTATAAACTCATCCACGGCATCGTGATCACGCTGCCCACTGAAGCGGACGGGGCAGTTGCTGAAGCTTCCCTTCGATTGCGGCTCATCTTCTTTGATGGTCGCCAGGGAGCGTATTGTTTCGATGAGTATGCGGAATTGTTCATCCGACATCTGCGTCATTTTGTCCCCAAATTTAATATTTTCCGCCCCGATTCGACAGAAAACTAACAATAAATAAACAGACGGCGGAAATGGGAGCGAATAAAATCCGTCGAGAATTGACGGTGGAGCGACTGGCTGTGGTTTTGTTTTTGCCAACTTAGTCTTTTCTCTTGTGAAATTATATTGGCTCTCATGGGGGAGCTTTTTCGAAATTCAAACATAGCATGGTATTGCTATGTATAGGGTGCTGCAATTCTATCTCACTCTTTGGTGGCCTAAGTTGATGCCAGCCTGAGTTTATTTTATTGCTTTTTCCATACCTTCAATAGTTTTGACGTTTTTTCGAGCGAGCTTTCTTGATGTTCCTCTCCCCCTCTTGTTTGCTCCACATGCAGGTTGTTTGTATTTTCTACGTTAACCCCCATCACTTCTCCTATCACACCTTTTATCAGGATATACTATATGGAATACATAGCGACAGGTGTTGTTAATACTACTCTAACTAATTGAAAAGTCTGCTAGCATAATTATCAACAAAGGAAATTAACTGATAAAAGTTTACATTTGTATCATACATGAACTCACTAAACTTTTCAATATTAACTCTTCTGACTCACTGGTAGGGCCCGGCCCTGTTTAAATTTGTTGCCATACATATTGGTATGTTTTGTTTTTCTTTAGTACATGTTTATATGCTGCCCAAGAAAATATATTATACATGGGTTGAATTTCACATATACGTGCAATTGCACTTCAAGCTGTACAAATGTAATACACATATGTATGTACATGCAATAAATATTGTATATGCCTGCATACATGTGTATTTAATGATTACTATTTTATCGGTTTTGTTTTAAACTAGGCAACCGGCTTTAAAAATAAACCTCTATTATAATTCAATATATGACTCATATCATCGGTCACAATGCAACAACAATGGACGTGCTCTCTTTGGCATGCTCTCTCTGCCGGCTGAGCTTTTCGAACTTCTATTTCACAACAGTCCGCTATAAAATGGATCCCAAAGAAACCGACAAATTTAGTCATCACGGCAACATTCGCTTCAGCCCCACTGGCTTTGTGCGCCGTTCCTCGCAACTCAACAACAAAATAAATTAATAACCAACGTGTTTTGGCCTAATTCCTCACCAAAGTAACAAGCAATAGAACACACAGATCGAAATGGCGCAAACTATACAGATGACCCAGGAACAGCTACAAGAGCTCATCGCAGCCGTGCGCGCTTCCAGCGTGGGTGGCGTTGCCGCCGGAGCGGAGGGAGCTGTACCCAAGGCCAACGGCAGCTTCGCTGCCTGCAACCATCGCTTTGGCGGAACACGCGATTACGATGAGGTCGAGATGTTCATTTCCAACATTGTCACCTACAAAGAGCTGGAGTGCATCAGCGACGAGAACGCTGTGAAGGGGGTGTCCCTGTTGTTCTACGGAATGGCGTCCACCTGGTGGCAGGGCGTGCGAAAGGAGGTTGTCACCTGGAACGACGTCATCGGGCTGATCCGCGAGCACTTCTCGCCCACCAAGCCCGCCTACCAGGTGTACATGGACATCTTCCAGCTGAAGCAGGCGGATTTTGATCCCATCGATTCCTTCCTGGTCCACAAGCGCGCCCTGCTTGCCCAGCTGCCAGCCGATCGCCACGACGAGGAGACCGAGATAGACTTCCTATATGGCCTGCTGAACATCAAGTACCGCAAACACATCACCCGCCAGAGCGTGAAGACGTTCAAGGAACTGCTGGAGCAGGGCCGCATCATCGAACACAACACCCAGGAGGACGAAGATCTGGCGGCGACCAAGAACACACGCGGCTCCCGCCGCACCACCCGCTGCACCTACTGCAACTTCAGGGGACACACGTTCGAGGCTTGTCGCAAGCGCAAGAAGACTCGCGAAGAGGAACACGACGAGGAATAAGCCAAGCAACACATGCATTTTTGTGGGGGCGACGACGGCATGAACATCATCACCGGCAGCAGCATTCCGCCCCCACCCCCGCACACCAGAGAACTTTTCACCGCCTCGCTGGCCGCCCTGCGCTCTGAGAGTGCCATCATGGCCCAACATCAGTGATAGCGAAGGAAAAGAAGAAGTTTCAAAAGTAGAGAAAGCTCTTTACCAATTCAACTCTTTAACTATCACACATACTAAAGCACACACACACACTCTCAATCAAACGGCGTGCCGGTAAGCAGAGGAAAGCTTCTCTCCCTCTCTCTAAACCATTCCGCTATTTTTGTGAGGGGTTGGCTCTTTTAGCGATTGCGGCCGACAACTGGTGGCCACTGCAATTCCTTCTAGGGCTTTTCCCAATCATGGATGGCGCTGACCTAGAACTTTCACTTTCACGCTGCCCTGCGGCTATTTTGGCGCCGAACGCCAACTCTTGAACTCTCGAAATTTATTTCGAACACTCGTTTTTTAAACCACAAACTAGAAGAACTATCGAGCACTGCCAGGGAAGGATGGGAGAGGATCCCACATTTCGTCTGGAGTTTGGAAGCTTTGAATCGCAGATGTAATTCATGGCCAAACGCTAGTTGGATGTCCAAGGCGAAAGCCCTGAGCATCTACACCTGGCTTTAGCTCTGCAATTGCAACGCGACCGAAGCCCCGAATAGATGTTGCGCGATCCGATCTTGTCCCCCTCTGGTAGAGCTCAACAACCGCCGCCTTGACCTTGTGCCTGTCAGCGAAGATGTAACGTATACGTGGCGCAAATGGTGACCAATGTATTCACCACACTGCAGTGGTCACCGTTTTAGCCGTTGTTTGCGTTGCTTTGGGTCTGTGCTTGGTCCTTGGTGAAGGTGGCAAAAAACCCCCCGCCCTGTGAATGCTCGCTTAGATCCTTTTGCACGTGGCTGTCGCTAGCCCAGGGCAGCAACTCCGTGCTGAACGTGGCCTCGGCTGCGTCTGGTATGTGGTTGTTGCCAAAGGCGATGCTTCTGGTGCGACAGGAGCTTACAGCGGGCACGATCTGGGCAAAACCACAAATTTCTCCGGAAATTTGAAACCAAATCAATTTTTTGACATTGTCAGAATATGATCAACTTTGTACATCGCACTACGATGGCTCCCGATTCGCCATTCGTGCGGTTGGCACGCCAAATTGCCAAATTCGGGATTACGGGTTCTGGGCTCTAACCCCTGTGATCCCGCGGCAAGCATTTAGGCACGTCATTCCCATTCACACACACACGCGAACTGGGTCTCGTCGTTACCGCGTATCTCCGGCCGGCACCGACTCTCCCAGTTCCACAATCCTTGAAAACCAGACACTTGTGCAGAATCCACAGGCGCGAAGTGACAATATGGTGGCCAAACTTGTGGGCACGCCAATTATTGGGGCATTGCCTTGAGCGCTCCACGAGACTAGCTCGCATTCCTCAAGGGACGGGTTAATTTCAATAGCATTAAACTTTTAACAAAAGCTGGGGGCCTGTTGACGACCACAAGTGTCTGATTCGAAAGCAAGAAAATATAAATTGTAAAACACAAGACTGAAACCAGAAAACACTAAACTCAAAACTACAAAACCACATATGATAAAATTGTGTATTTATTCAATGGGATTGGATGAACGGGGTACGGCGCTCTTTCAGTGTTTTATTTGCAGCATTGCCTATGGATAAAGCGGCAGAGATTGGACAACAGTTCGTCTCGGATGTACTACGTAACTTTTACAGATGAAATATACTATAAGTTCTATAATTATATAGAATTTGTTACAACGAACTGTTTACCAGTTTCAAATTTGTCCACTTACAATCAAATTCATACGAAAAGTACTACAGAAATGCTTTATTTCTCTTCGCTTAAAGCCGTTAAAATAGGATTTTTCGATTGCGTTTTGATGATAAAAAGGTACAAATTTCCTTTAAAATAATAGTTTGGAGATAAGATATGTGATGTTCGCGGACCACTCGGGCCTAATTAACGATGCTAAATATAGTCTCAGGAAGAACTACCAAATCTATGAAGAAATTATTGAACATAATAAACCAATGAAAGCATTCCATCAATTCTCTTTCGTCAATTTTCCTGTATTCCATAACGCACTGATCTGTTATTTTTGGATATAATAATAATCCGATCTAATACGGATTCGGCAAGATTCGGCAATCTGGTAGATATGGCCATTCTCTATGATTGTGCGTTTTTATATTTCTCTTATCTTCAAAATTGTGGTTGCCACAGATTTTCGTCTTTTGTGTGTGTGGAAGGGGGTGGGGCGAAATTTTGAAACACACTTGTAGCAGTGAGCTCTCTACAGTGAGAAAACATAAATAGTTCTGCAGTGAAAAATTACAAATAGTTTTGTATCAGTGAGAGCTTTACAGTCAGTCTTTTAGATTTGTGGATGCCAACTTGTGCAGGTTCGATATCATAGGAAAGTGGATAAATTTGGTTGCTCTAGCTCTTATAGGTTTGAAAATCAAGGCGCTAATGTTTTGCGCTAAGCAAAGCCGGTTATGATACGTGTGTTAGAGAGTTAGAAATGATATGGTCATTTTATACGATTCTGCGTATCTTTCTCGTATCTTTAAAATTGTGTATGCCACAGATTTTCGTCCTTTGTGGGGGCGGAAGTGGGCGGGGCGAAGTTTTGAAATACACTTGTAACAGTGACATATCACAGAAGTCCGTTTATAAAATGTCGGTGCTCTAGCTCTGATAGGGAAAGACCGACGGACAGACGGACGGACATACAGACATGGCTCAATCGACTCGGCTATCGATGCTGATCAAGAATATATATACTTTATGTGGTCGGAAACGCTTCCTTCTGGACGTTACACACATTTTGAGTATCGGGTATAATAATAGGGTATACCAATGCCCATACAGGAGATACCGTTTGGCCAGCAATAATGACGTAACGTTGCAAACACACTTACGTTTCATTTGACATAAATTACGTTTTTTGCTTTTACATTTCTTGTTTGAACTTTATTTTATAATCATGAACGATTAACCCATTGTGAACCAAGGTGTTTTTTAATTTTCCATCGAAAAAAATTAAGGTTGAATAATTTTTAAATTCAGAGAAAGTTCAGAGGAAAGATGGCTTGAATCTACAAGAAGATATTACAATCGTTAATATTTTCCGCCATTTACCTCAAGTCTCTGAGCTGTTTAAATGTGGGGGGCTTAAGTGGGCTAAGTCCGTTTTTTCATCATAACCAAAGTTGAGGCAAAAACAATCAAAGAAATCGCCGTAGCAGGAAAAGTCAAGTATTTAAAACGCAATTTTCCATTGGAACTTTGCAATTATTTTTGTTTTTGCGGCTGATTAGACGGCGAAATTGCCGCTGGGAGCAGCTCCCAGGCTGAGGCACCTGTGAAAATGCTTTTTAACACATTCAGTGATGATAAAATACGCGTTCCTGCAATTTCAGGTTGCGGTCTTGTCTTGTCGTCGGCTTAAGTGTTTTCTTATGTGAAATCGCTGCGCACTGAGCAGACATAATGACAACGAGCAGCGAGGATGTGTTGCTGCAGATGGGCGAGGTGCGGTATAAGAAGGGTGATGGGACCCTGTACGTGATGAACGAACGTCTGGCGTGGATGGCCGAGCACCGAGACACGGTGACCGTGTCCCACCGCTATGCTGATATTAAAAGTATGCTCGACCAGATCGCGTTTGATGCCAGAGAAACTAAACTCTGCCGTTCTCCCTCTCACCCGTGCAGCACAGAAAATTTCGCCCGAAGGCAAGCCCAAGGTGCAGCTACAGGTGGTGCTCCACGATGGCAACACATCGACTTTTCATTTTGTCAATCGCCAGGGCATGCCGGCAATGTTGGCCGATCGCGATAAGGTCAAGGAGCTGCTCCAGCAACTGTTGCCCAACTTCAAGCGCAAGGTAGACAAAGATCTAGAGGACAAGAACCGCGTCCTCATGGAGAATCCCAATTTGCTTCAGCTATACAAAGATTTGGTCATTACAAAAGTCCTTACCAGCGATGAGTTTTGGTCCACGCATGCCAAAGACCATGCACTCAAAAAGATGGGCAAATCTCAGGAAATCGGTGAGTGACCAGGCACGCCCTTATTCTTAAATATTGTCATTCCTCACGATTGTTGGGTTCCTCCTGTAGGTGTTTCTGGCGCTTTTCTGGCTGACATCAAGCCACAAACGGATGGATGCAACGGCCTGAAGTACAACCTTACTGCCGATGTTATACACTGCATTTTTAAGACATATCCCGCCGTCAAGCGCAAGCACACGGAGAACGTGCCCAACAAGCTGCCCGAGTCGGAGTTCTGGACTAAGTTCTTCCAATCTCATTACTTTCATCGCGATCGCCTTACAGCTGGCACAAAAGACATATTCACCGAATGCGGCAAGATCGATGATCAGGCTCTCAAGGCGGCGGTGCAGAAGGGAGCTGGGGATCCCTTTCTGGATCTGAAGAAATTTGAAGATGTTCCCCTGGAGGAGGGCTTTGGCAGCGTGCCCGGCGATCGCAATGTCGTCAATAGCGGCAACATTGTTCACCAGAACATGATCAAAAGGTTCAACCAGCATTCCATCATGGTACTCAAGACTTGTGCCAATGTAAATTCAGGACCCTCTTCCATGACCAACGGCACCAACAATGCCACCGGACCAGTATCGCAATCTGCCTACACGAACGGCCTCAATGGAAAGGCCACAGCGACAGCCACAGCCACAAAGTCACAACCCACCGATACAGTGGAACCCGATGAGCCAAATACGAAGAAACAGCGATTGATTGAAAAGATTCACTACGAAGACCTGGGCGATCCTCTAACGGAAGTCAACGAGGACTCATCCAATGGAGACGGGGGCCAGCCTAAGCAGTTTGAGCTCTCCAAGGTGGAGCGCTACCTCAACGGACCCGTTCAGCATGGCATGTATGAAAACCATAGCGAAAAGTTTAGCCTGGAGGATGTGCAGTACAAACTAGTGCGCAATTCGGAGTCCTGGCTGAATCGCAGTGTGCAGCGCGGTGTCATCTGCCCCAAGGCCGCCGTAAATGCTCTCGGAGAGCTAAGTCCAGGCGGTACCTTAATGCGCGGCTTTCAAGAGCAGTCGGCAGGACGTAAGTTCCAGTGAATTTTCGATTGATATGATTTTGGGTTCATGTAATTATTGATTGTATCTTTTGCACAGAGCTGGTTCCTAGTGACTTTCAGCGCGAATTGCGCCACTTGTATCTTTCACTGTCGGAGCTGTTGAAACATTTCTGGAACTGTTTTCCACCCACCACCGAAGAGCTGGAGGCGAAGCTCCAGCGCATGCATGACACCCTACAACGTTTCAAAATGGCCAAACTGGTTCCGTTTGAGGTAGGCTTTTCATTGCTCAGGGTCAATCGAACCATCTGTGACGTGCTCCCTTGCCTTTTCCACAGAATCGTGCTATGCATGAGCTCTCGCCGCTGCGTTCCTCACTCACTCAGCACATGAACCAGCTGTTGCGCACTGCCAACTCCAAGTTCGTCACGTGGAAGGAGCGCAAGCTCCGAAACAACAGATAGCAGGAACCCGCCGTGGGTGAACTCGAGATTCTGCCACTCACCTCACAAACAATTATTATAGAATAGGAGTATAGTCATATGTGAGCGGAACGCATTGGAATAAATAATTATTTGCAACTATACAGGAGTTATGTGTTGTGTCTGCTCCCCGTTTCTCCACCATATTTTGGAGAATTTAGCTTGGTTGCTGGCTCTGCTCAATTGGGAACGCTATTACCCCATACAAATTTGTATTTTGTTCGATTTCTATCCCTACGCACCGCAATCTCTGCAGGGACATTGAACTAGACGTTTTAATGTACGAATTCAAATTCATTGGCACTTTTCTTTATTTTGGGCAAAAATTGAAATATTTCTGCAGTCTATAAAGAGTTATCTGGTATAGCTTTAATTTCTGGCAGGTTTCCCCAAACATGTGCAAGATAAATGCCCAACTGCTTCGCCGATTCAATGGAATTTTGGGCAGCGGAGTGTATATCGTATACACGTGAGCAAGCCAGCAGTTATTAGCAGATAAAACATCTGAATGCTAACCAATTAAAGCGAAAGATATTTTTAGAATCACGCTCCGAGAGGGTTTCCCGTTGGCAGACCCAAAAGTATGTGCTCGCCTACGTCGGATGATCCTGACTTAGACATAATCCGAAGGGAGTTGGGATATACTAATTGAATATTGTAATCATAAGAAATTAAAGATTGTAAACTGGATGTCCGATTGTTCGGTTACAGTTTGAACTGAATTAAACCAATTCGGGGTGACCCAAATTCCCTATCTGGATTTTAATTAACAGCTTCTTGGCCACGCACCTTTCTTGGCTGCTTCTGGCCACCGCGGCCTGCCAGTCGAATTTAGAAGTTGAAGAGTCGAGCATCGAACATGAGATGCCATTGGATGTCGGATGCTATGACAAGATCTTTGAACTTTCCGCAATGGCAGTGTCTGGTGTGGTCCATAATGCACTGGAAATTAGTGAGCTCTGCTCTATTATTCACCACAAACTCTGAGTATGGGGTAATTTAGCCTCAATTCATGTGTTTTTTTTTTGTGTTAATAAATCGGTTACCGTTTCGCAGATATTTATGGCTATATCGCTGCCCATAGGCTTGCCGCATCGGAATGTGTTCTTGTCGTACAATTACGAGTTCAATTACTACCAGCCAGAGCATGTCTACAAGTATCCGCCTATTCTGGTGAGTATTGGCAGTGCTGGTTCGTGTCGTGAGTCTTTTGTTTAAAATGTACCAACTCTATTACTAGATGGGCGACTATCAGGACTCCTATCTGACATATCCCACCTCGGGGCGTGGGGACAACGGCAGGCATTGCCAGAACTGCACTGAGCGGAGGGATCAGGATGGGGAAACCAAAAGCAACACCAGCAGCAACTCAACAACGGAATCGGAATCAACATCAACGTCACGTGAAAAACGTTCCTTGTCGTTGATGAGTCGCTCCATATTCTACTCAATGATAAGGGACAAGCTGAAAAGGTGCGAACAGTAGCATCTTGTGATATTTCTAATGCTAATCGTGATCGCTATCGCTATCCCTCCCCAGATCGGGTTACCCTGCCCAGGCCTGTCTGCTGCGTATGATATGCGAGACGAATGCCTCGCAGTTGGGCGAAGTCAACGGCTTCTTGGGCAGCCTAATCCACATCATATTCACGTAAGGCTGAAAGCCCAATGAATCTTAAAACCATACTCAATTATCCCTTGTCGTGTTGCAGTCCAAGCAGTTCTAAGGATGAGCATCTTCCCGATGAGTTTTACCAGGCCGAGTGGGATGGTCGACATCATCAGGAATGCTCCAGCTACACCTCCAATTGTGAGGCGAACATCTTGGACCTGATCTCCGTGCCCGTGGAGCAGACGCTGAGCGACATTGTAAGTGGGCGTAGAAGAAAATAAACTTGACTTCCATCTGAATAGTCTCTCTCTCTCTCTCTCTGGGTGGGGGGCTTACTTATCCAATTAGCGGACACTCTCTCCGCGGTGCAAAGCAATTGCTGTGCTGGGTACCCAGTACCCAGCAGCGCCAATTGTCGGTTCAGTTGCTGACTGAACACCGTGGAGGTCTATCGTGCGTTTCCCGTTAATGAAAATGCTTTCAATGCGAGCCCGGGCTCTTCTGGGGATGGTTACCCTGTTTGTGACTGTCTTGGATTTAGTCGACACGCATGTGGCCTTCACAACGGCCAGTACCCATGGCGTGAGTACATCCATGAATAGGTGGTATTAATGGTCTCAAATGGATGTTCTTCACCCTTAGATCTTTGCGGCGCTGGCTGTACCCCTGGAGCTGCCTCATCGCAACGTTTTTGTGTCCTACAACTTTGAGGCCAACTACAATTTACCCGCTAACTGGGGGAAATTTACGATATTTGTGAGTGCATTATGCGTTTGTTTGAGACTATAAAATGCCGCATTTGCTGACACATTAGCACACTTTTTGTGCCCCAATTAACAGCTCTTGGCTTTAGGGCAAACAGACAAACAGAATGATAATGGAACTTGGTTCTATTGTAGCAAAACGGTCCCATTGAGTCAGAAGAGCTGGAGCCAGAGGTGGAAGGAGAGGAAGAAGTGGAGGTGGAGTCTTCTCGTAAAATAAAAAGTGACTGCCAGAACTGCACCAATGAGGAGGATCAGGAGGAAGTGGAGGACGATCCCACTGAGGCTCCCATCAATCAGCGTAAAAGTCGTGCTCTGATTACACGTTCCAACATCTATCGCATATTTATAGATAAACTCCAAAGGTAAGTTAAGATTTCAGAAGATTTATTTCAGCTTGAGCCAAGATCCACTTTTAGAAGCGGCTTTCAAGGCGAAGCCTGTCTGCTACGCTTGATCTGTGAGACGAGTGCTGCGGAGCTGAACGAACTCAATGGCGTTTTGGGCAGCCTACTACATGTTCTATTTAGGTAAGATGAAGGTCACTTGTGAAGATATCTAGTTGAATCTGTTAACATTGCAGTCCCAGCACTTCAGAGTCAGAGCAGCTGCCACTGCGCTACTACCAGGCGGAGCACGATGGCTGGCATGAGAACTGCCACTACTACCATCTGGACTGCGGGGAGAGTGTTCTGGAACTGATATCGGAGCCCTTTGAAGAGATTCTGAAACGCATTGATGGCCATCACATGTAGAACAAAAAAATATACAAGCAGATCCAAACCGTTTGACCTGATTCGTATTTCTCGCTTTTCAATTAGCAACTTTCGCTGCCAGAAACAAAAAGCCAAAGGTTCTTTACCAGCTCATAATTGGATTATCACTTTTAAAGTGAAGAAAGAAGAAAGGTTTATTCCTCAGTCGTTGTGGTATTGCGGCTCAGTTCGATGAGACACCTGTTGCTGTCCAGAGCGTCGTAGAGGTAACGATGGACTGGGCAGTCCTTTTGATTTTGTGCTCACTCCATGAGATTCAGTCTCATTTCGTTTGGAATACTGGGGGTGGGTCTTCGGTGAGTTATGCCTGTAAATCCGGTTCGAAGCTTCCCCGTTTCTCATTATCCGATTTGGCAGCTCTTTGTGGCCATTGCTATTCCCCTGGAGTTGCACAACAAGGTCTTTCTGTCGTACAACTTTGAGGTTAGCTATCACCTGCCAAAAACTTGGACAGACAAGCCGCCCGTTCTGGTAAGATTACATAAGATTCACATGGCGGTTTCATTCCAATTTTGTTTCCCCCTTAGAGACATGGCAATGGGACAAATGGTAATTATTCTTTGAGTGACTACGATGGTCTCTATGGACACCACGGGCCCGGAGGAGACTTTGGTGATTACTATGAGGACTACCACGATAACTCTCATTCCGGACACAAGCACAAGCCTTCGCATCACAAGAAAAAGAAGAAGAAGCCTCTACACCAGCCTGCTAGTGGCGGAGGAGGAGCTGTCCTGAAGCCACCAAAGCATAAGCACAAGCGTAAGCACAAACACAAGCCGAAACCCCCGCCACCAAAGGACGAAGATGATGGCGACTACAAGGACTTCTTTGAGGGATTTCCGCTGGACGGTGATGGCGATCCAGTGCCCAGACATCGCCACGAAAGATCTCTCCTCTCGCGCTCAAAGTTCTACGAGATACTCAGCCACCGCTTCGAGCAGTAAGTAATCTGCCAGAGAAACTCAAAACGAGATCCGAGACTGATCCAAAGTGATTCCAGGCACGGATTCGGTTCCGGCGATCAGTGCCTTCTGCGGCTGATCTGCGAGGCGAACAGCTACCAACTGGGAAACCATAACGGAGTGCTGGGCAGCTTGGTCCACGTCATGTTCAGTCCCACCAGCTCTCGCTACGAGTCGCTGCCGAAGCGCTACTATATCGCCGAGCTGGATGGACAGAGGGGCAGCTGCGAGAGCTACAGGAGGGAGTGCAAGCAGAGTATTCTCGACCTGATCACGCAACCCATACTCCGCTCGATGGGAAATAAAAGCACTATCCACTAAGTTCACTGTCCGCGACTTTATTCAGGTGTTGTTCATGAATCTTTTGAACGCCGGCCAGAAGCAGTTCCTCGTGTAAGAGCGTGCCTCCTGGCACATCTTATTGTTGCGCTGCCACAGCCCTGGGGGACAGTGTTGCATCAGCCGGAAGTAGGCGCACAGACTGTAGAAGAGGGCGTGTCTGTCGCAGGCATCGCTCTGGCGACTCACTCCGGTCAGCTCCTGGTACTTGCTGTACACCAACGAGGAGCAGTTGCCAAAGTTCGCGGCGTAGGCATCGATGGTGGGGTGGTGGCTGAAGGCTCGCTCCAGCATGGGTCGCACTCGGGGGAGCCTCAGTCGGAAGCCTTGCAAGGCCGCGCTGGCATTGAATATGCAGGCCAGGCGGCACTGGGGGATGGCAGAAGGGCGGATGAGTATGAGTCTAGTGCGATGCGATGTCTATCGGATACTCACGCTTGGCTGCTGTCCGGAGTCGCGGCACTCACTGTTGTAGACGCCCCATTTGGGCATGGGAGCGGGACAACAGATCTGTACGTTCTGTAGGGTTTGCACTCATGTAGTTATTGGCTTCTGGGGCTTTCCCCCAAATACTTACCTGAACAGACTTGGGCGCTGCCTTGCATTTGGCTGCCTTGAGGGGAGGAAGTGTCCAGGAGAGCATTGATAGTAAAATGGTAACCCAAACACTCCACATGGCTACAGCTTCGATTACCGAATGTTCTAATTCCAGGGGATGATCAGTCAATGTAAGGTTGCGTGTGGCAGGCAGAGAGATTACATGGAGATGGCGATGGTACTAGCTTTGCGGGAGACTTTAACCCAATGAAACCCCGGAACCAGATATCTGGGATTATAGTTTCATTTCGAAGTAATAGAAAATATTTTCGACGCTTTCAAAATTCGTTATAGGATCCGCAATTAAAAAAATGTCTGTTCTGTGGCTCTTGTGCTGCATGGGAATGCTGTTGGTTTCTGTGGCACGCGGTGAGATCTTGGATATGGGAAACTGCTCGAGGCTGTTTAACACGAAGACTCTGGACTGGTGCTGCGGTAAGAACATTTTGAGCATGTTCGCCTTTGTGGGCACCAACTGCACTACCTACTTGAACGACTATGGACCAGTAAGTAGTATTTTGTTATGCCATAACCGAAGCATTTAGGCTAATAATAATAAAGGATGATGCCTTTTCAGTGCCGTTATGATTGCATCTTCAATCACTGGGGGATACGCGATGAGACGAAGTTCCAACTCAAAATGCCAGAGCTGTTCATGATGATTACCAAGCTGTACAGTCCCCTCAACGGATACCACAGCTATGGCGTGGCCCTGAAGATGGCCTACGAAACCTGTGACCGACTGGGCACCAAGTACGCAGACTTCATTATGCTCTATTCCGCTCATATCCAGGATACATTGGGTCAGGACAACTTTACATCCAACGCCCCCTTCAAAGACTGCTCGCCCTTTTCCATGTACCACGCTCAGTGCGCGGCGATATATCTGATGCTCGAATGTCCTCGAAGATACTGGCAGCCGGATGCCCCGGAGTGCAATATCCTAAAGGAGACAGTCCGATCCTGCGTCCGCCTTTTCGAAGAGGGTACTCTACCGAAGAGCGACCCGGAGCCGAAGAGTTCGGGCAGTCGACTATACACGGTTGGCCTGCTTGCTTTTCTAGCTAGTGTCACCTGTACTTATTTCCAGCTACATATATGTTCCGAATCGTTTGTGTGATTGCGATCCATGAAAATGAAATGTCTTTAAAGGGAATCGGTTTGGGTCAGACACTGTAATTGCCTGTGTCTGGCTCTGGTCAGGCCGGTAGACTTTGCCCAGCAGAACTTTGAACCGAATGCTCATCATGATGACTGATGATAGAAGCCAATTTAAAGGTGGGGCACGTGCTGTGCCCGTTGGGGGCACGAGACCTTCAATTAAACGGCTTTCACAAGCCATAAATGACGCGATTTGCTCCATTAATTAGACGACAGAGAAGTTGCGGTAGTGGGATTATAAATTAAGCGGTTATGTTTAGGCGCAGCTCAGACTGACAGAAATAATGGATAAGGACAGAGCTCTGATCATCTGCTCGCTGAGCGCTATACTGTACTCCACAATTGTGGGGTCCGCACCTGCCCCAGCGGATGTAGACTGCAGTAGGCGGCAGGATTTCAATGTGAGTGTTTCCAATTTAGGATACGATGGGGAAAAGCTGTGATATGTTGGATTTCTTAATCCCCAGGCCGTCAGAGGCTGCTGCACCATTCCCACCTTCCACTTTGAGGCCTTTCGGAAGCAGTGCGGCAGGTACATGCCCGAGAGTGGACCCCGGGTGTCACCCGTAAGTTGAAGTTGAAGGTTCCCCAAAGCCAAGCCCCTCTGCTAATCCTCTCTGATCTTGCGCCAGTGCCTCTATGACTGCATCTTCAATGCGACTGGAGTCCTAACTGGATCGGAGGTGGATGCGGAAAATGCCCGCAGCATGCTGCAGCGATTGCTGGGCAACAATCAGGACTTCGTGGACGTCTACTTGGACGGAATGTTGCAGTGTCCCGGGGCTGTGGATGCAATGCTGAGGTCCAAAAGACCCCGTCCGATGCCCGGTGTGGAGCAGTGCTCCCCAGTGCCCCTCTACTATGGGATCTGTACTACGAAACACATGTTCAACTATTGTCCCTCGTCCAGCTGGTCCGACACGGAGCTGTGCGAGACGGCTCGTCTCCAGAACCTCCACTGCCCAACCATGCGTGCATCACGTGGTGGTGGTCCCAGACCCATTTGAATAAAAGAATAATAATCGTAAATGAGCACCCCATTCTCTTGATGGATGAACAGTAAATGGACCAAGTCGAATGCCATTCGGGCATCCGGCTGGGATTGTATATATGGGATATCTGGTGCTGTCCGGTTACCAGAAGGTGCCTGAAATGCCACACCAGCTTGCTTTGATACTGATCTCGTTCCTGGTCAGTCCAGGAGCCGGCGAGCCGGACTGCTCTCAACGTCCCGACTTGAATGTGAGTATTGTCAGCCGCCAACAGATTATCCTGGAGATTCAATATTACCTCGAAATAGGCATTGAAAAACTGTTGCAAAATGCCATTGCTGGAGCTTTCCAAATACACCTCGCAATGCGGCCAGTACCTGGTCAATGGGGCGCACATTACACCCGTAAGTATTTTTATGGATCTTGGGGATCCCTTAATGATCCTAATGATCCCCTCTGCAATTACAGTGCAGCTTTGAATGCCTTTTTGAAGCGGCGAAAGCCCTGAACGGAACCAGTCTGGTTATGGAAAATATCCGTAAAATGATGGAAACCCTGTTGGAGAGCCATCAGGAGTTTGTGGATATCTATACGGAGGGCTTTCACCACTGTTCCGGAGAGGAGCAGGCCATGATCAAGAGCCTGAAGCGTCGCCGCATGCCCATCACCGGTAAGTGCTCCTCCATGTCGGTCATGTACGGCCTCTGCGCCCATCGGTATGTGTACAGGAACTGTCCGGAGAGTGCGTCCAGCAAGAGCACCATGTGCATCGAGGCTAGGGAATACAGCATTCACTGTGAATAGGTGCGCTACATCCTCGAATAAATAAACATTTCCAGCTGCTTTTATCATGATTCACTATGATTTATTCTTGGATCAGTTGAAGATAACATCTCGCCATGTGGGCCTATCGGCATATTCAAACATTTCCTGATCCCTGGAATTACAACCCATCATATCCTGATTTCTGGACATAGACTCCAGCTGGTTGGCAGCTTCCTCGTCTTCCTCCTCCCCATAACTCATGCTTGCTGCCAAAATTGAGGTTCGTTTGAGTTCAGGAATGATATTTGATCGTGGTTAATGCTCTCACCCAATTCATCCAAGCTCAGGCCCAGGCGTTGGGCGTGCTGCATGAGAGCCTTCAACAGCAGTTGAGTATCGACAATGCCATCACGCTCTACGCTCTGAAACGAGACGAGCAGATTCTCATCAAGAGCGCCCTCTCGGTCCTGGAAATTATTTTCCAGTTCGCTATCTTCTGAATCGATCTAAGGGAAGAATTAGTGGATGACTGGCTAGAGTAAGCTTGGGGTTAGTCACCTCTGGTTCCACCACAAAGTCCCTGAAGGCTCCATCTACTTCAGACCAAAGCAGCAGGCAAAACACGAGTGTTAGCTGATTCATGGCTACTATCAAGTGGCGGGTGTTGCTCTGCAGCACATCAAACTTTGACTGATCGCGAGTCATAATGGGAGCAGCACAAAAGAGCCCCATTTTGCATGGTCAATTTGCTGGGCAATGATCAATGGATAATTATGAAACGTACATTTATTCGACCCCCGAAAAAGATCAAAGATTAAACCTAAATGGAATCTTTTACTATAAATATTTGTGGACAGTTGTTGAATGCGAAGTATTCTAGCTGCTGGGCAGCGGAACATGCGGCAGTGGATTGCACTGTGCTGCAAACTCTTTGGCCTGGTTGCACGGTCGCTCGTTCTTCCACATTCTGGGGGGGCAGTTGAGGAAGGTCTCGGCATTGACGCAGCTGTAGACCATTCCGGCAAAGGGCGAGCAGCCGTGCGGCAGCACCTTGTAAGCCTCTATGTTGGCTGCCTTCATGTGGCTTTTAACTAAGAGAAAGAGTATGGGATGAAGCGTTTCTATAAAGAGGACAATACTCATACGCACTGTTGCCCAGGCAAGAGTCAAAGGAGCGCATGATGTAGGCCACCATATCCTGATCTCGTTGATGGACATGCTGCTCCAGGTACTGCTTCACTCTGTCCACTCTGAGTTTACCATTGACAAGGGCTCCCGTCTCGCGGTAAATGCAATCGGGATAGCACTTTGAAAAGGAGCAAAGATGAGCAGAGGTTCATATACATATATTCTCTTAGATGCAGACTTACCAAATGGGTATAGCTGGGATATTTCGAGTTGGCGGACTTCAGTTGATTAACGTACTTGTGACACTTTTGAGGCACATCTCCCATGTCCAATTCCGGAGTGCGACAGCAAGTATTGATGTCCTGCAAAGGTTCTCCCCAATAATTTACCTCGTGACTTCTTGTGGAGTGTGTTCTACTCACAAAATTCTGGAAATTCGGCGGTGCTGTGCAATTGAAGGCGGTCTGTGCGTGGGCTTGGCACAGCACAAAGATCAAAGTCCAGAAATAAATCACCAACTCGGGCATATTTACAGATTAACGATTAAACTCCACTTGGGCGGCAGAAAATGTATGAAATTCGGTTACCCTCCGACGTCCGCTTATATAGGCAAATAGTCTGCCCGGTTGTTAATGAGTCCGTAATAAAATCGGGTCGTTTGGGATTTGTTTTTTGTTTGTTGGTTCAATGCGTCTGTTGAAGGCTGTAAGCAAACATCAGCCCCCGGCATCGGCACCGGAACAAAAAAAGAGGTTGACTGACTGATGAACGGAACCCCGATTCCGGTTGATTGCGAGTGCATCAGCTCGTGCGTGACTTCAATTGGGGAAATACCAGAAGAACAATCTCGAATAGAGTATAGGAAGGGGATGAGTCAGCCAGTATCCAAACAGATATCCCGGTGAGAGAGAATAAATCCTTTAGCTGTTCTCATTAGTGCGGCGTGCAATTAATGAGCTTGTTGAAACACGAGCCCCTCGTGAAACGGAGGTGGTGAATGGCTGCTAAGTAATTGTTGAGTGCTCAAGCTCAAGCCCACCCTCGTGTGGAAGGAGCTTTTCCATTTTTCGTCTGTCGCCTGCTTATTGTGTCTTCTGCTCACTGATTTCCTCCGTATGCTCTTAACCACTAAGCTGATGGCTTTGGGAGGCACGAAGCGATTGCCTCAATGTTTCCTTGCACGCTTCTTCGATTGGAAGTAAGACACTTCTCAAGTTCTTAAGACTGACTTATCGCAGAGGAGCACTTTGATTCATACTAGTTTTTCCATTTCCCAACTGGCTTTAATTGAAAGATCTCGGTATTAGCTGCAGCAAAAGCGCGTTCTACTCTGTGTGGAAGTTTCTTGGTGTAGTAAATGGAAAAACTTTGACGCTTTTTCTCTTCTGGGAATAATCATTGAATGGAAAACGTTCTCGGTAAAATCAAGGGGAACGGAAATCGAGGAAAACTGGCACTCATCGATGAAAAAAAGGTTTGCCGAACATTTAAATGGAATAAAAAACCACTCCAAGTGCGTGTGATATTAAATTTGCATGCGACAGAATAAACGCTTTAATGCGAACAGGGATACAGAGACACAGGGACACACAAAATGGGAAAGACCCACAGAGACAGAGATACTATACGTAGAGAGAGAAAGCATTTTTAAATTGGAATTTAAATGCCTTTGAGTGGCAGTTGACATTAGCATTTGTTTGAAAATCAAACAGTTGGGATAAGGATGTTGCCATCGCGCATACCACACCCACATGCGACTCCCTACTCTCCACCGCCCCCCATCCCCATGCTACGAGTGTGTGTGCCCTGCGTGTCATACACATACCAGAGCCCGCAGCCGCCGTCTAAATGTTTATCATTGTAATATCAAACTTAAGAGTGGAGGAAAAAGCTTCCGTAAATATAACAAAAAAAATTCTGTCTGTTGTTTTCCCTACAATTTAATTTCAGCAAATTTCCCGGAACCATTTGCCTGAAGCATCCCCACGCGTCCCCATATTGATATTTCAATAACTGTCAGGCCAGAGCTCCACTCCACTCGAGTTTAATTTGATTAGCCTAGCCCACATCCACATCCTCCTCCACACCTGGGGTGCCATCGAAGCTGTGGCAATTAAATCAACGTGGGACTTCAAAGGGATGGATCCCTGAAACCAATTCCAATACCCACATCCCTTCTACTCGGTCCACGGGACCTAAGTAAACAGACTTAAGCCCCAGCCAGCGAAATGCTCAGCAAATATCGGGCCCAGCAAATATTTGCGTAAATCAAATATCCAGATTTTCAGGCATTATTGTAGAACTGCATTGACCAGAGAACACGGGGCATCCCCCATCATGTCCCTTCAAAAAAACAAATGGGTCCCACCTGTTGCCTGGCGTCAAAAGCTCTTGTGGAACGCAGCTTTGGAAAGCTTTCCCCATTGTGGGTCGCAAAGGCGTTTCGCGCCTTTTGGTAAGAACGTCAAAATGTTGCGGCTTGTTAAGATGGTTCCTGCGGCCATCGGCTTCAGTTATCAACGGGATGTGAGCGAGTGCGGTTCTTCTGGGAAATTCCAAAGTTGAAAAAGGATAGCAAAAAATATTTTCAAAATCATATTGTTTGAAAAATACTCGGGACAAAACGAATCTTTTAAAGACTTTAAAGGCTTTATAAAGAAAGAATTTGCCAAAGAAAAATGTCATAAAGTCAATGGCCGCATAAAGGGCTTATAGTTATTGTGCAAGTGCGAGTGTGACTATAACAAATAATCCTGGATAAAAATGCGAGTGTAAATGCCAAAACCATAAAGTTCTCTGCTCTGTGTGTGTGGGGTGTGTGTCTGTCCATCCATAACCAAGGCAACTAGACAAACAAACACACAGACACAGGCACAGACTGGTGTAAGCGGAGACCCACACACCCGCGCGTTCCCCTCGCACAGATACTCGTACGAAAACAGCTCAAACATCATCATTTGGCAGCTCAGAAGGCGTTAAACACATTTAAGCCGGGTCAAGTAAGTGGCTGTCCTGGCCCAAGGGACAAAGGACTGTCGCTCTCACTCTGTGGTCAGTGGAAAAATCCCCGTTAAACTCGGCAATCTGCAAGTGTAAAATATAAGAAAAAGGAAATCCCAAAGGATACGAGAGAACCCAACGCTCGTTCGGAGAAGAAGGAGGATTTGGGTCCAAACAATGTAAGAGATATCCCTCTGTATCCCTGGATGTGTATGGAGGCTGGCTACTGATGGGTGTGCAGAAAGAATGGCAAACAATTTGCGGTTAATTAAAATGCCAACGCATACACACAGATACACACCCACACCCAGGCGCATGGGGAACAATGGGCTACAGAATGTGCAGAATGCAGCGGTTTCAAGGGAAAATCCACAAATTCCAATAGGGCCATTGTATGGCGTGTTTGCGGAATCGATTGGGCAAATCCACTCCAGGTGGTGGAACACGAAACACCCCAATCCATCTCTGATAACCAGGCAGGGCTTCGGGACTTGTTGCCCCTTTGCTTTATGGACTTCCGCCGTAAATCTTGTGAAAATCTCTCACATATTTCGACACACTTGTAATGCATTAAACCGAATTTTTATTGAGCCAATAAATATCAGATTTGGCCCACAGGATCTCCTGCCACTGTTTCTGGCTTGTTTGCCTTTTGTGGCAGATATTTATGGATTTAACTCGAGAAGCTAAAATCCCTCACGTAACTGCTCCTACTGTTGCTGTTGCAGTGCGACCTGCACGTGCCACACAATGAGCGGAAAGCCGTTAAAGGCCAGACAATAAAATGCCACACTTGTTGGCAATCGTTTGAGTGCCGCCCCTTCCGCTGCTCCTTCCAGATGCGATACGAGCTTGTGCTGACTTAAGCAGAGAATGAAGGTCCGAGCGGAAACGGAAATCGAAAAGGACTTGCGTGCCTGCAAATTATGATACTCGATTGTCTAGACCGTCTCTTACTACCTTTGGGGCATGTGGTGGACCATCGACCATCAAATTTGATTGCCCCCGAAGGCTAAATAAAAGTGTGGGAAATGCAAAAATTTTCTCCTTCTGGGGGGAAGCCCGAATTTACCGACATCAAAGTGTGCGATAACTTTCCGATCCGAAACAATGTTTTCTCGCTTAAATGAGCAATTTCATTAAAAACTTTCTCTATACCCCATATCGTTGGGGGCAGTCTGTTCTTCCTTTCTTCCTCTTGGCCATGCTGCGTATACGTTATTTCTCTGTGCTGCCTCGCACGACAAAGCTTATGAATTTAATATGTTCATTGTTGCTGTTTGCTGCCTTCTGCTGTCTGGATTCTGTTTATGCATATAAAATTTAATGAGCTACATTAATGAGCCCAGAAAGTAGCACTTCCTGGCGTTGTCCTGGGCGAGAATGAAACATGTTGGCCAATTACAAAAACGAGCCCCAAAGATCCTTCAATGGACCGAAAACCCGCAAACTCGATTTAATGTTGTATATGTAAAGAGTGGGAGAATGTCGGGGAATGCTAAATGGGGACCACACACGCACTCGCACTCGTACTCGGATTTCTATTATATTTTCAATTCTCTAAAGAAATCCCCCTCAACGGCAAACATTTATAAGCCTTAAAGCAGCAGCCGGAAATTGCAGAAATTCTCACATGGCCCAAGAACCAACCCACAAGGAATCTCGGTCCTTTCTCCTTTTCGCATTTTGTGTCGCCTTTGGCAAATCCATTGTGTGCAATCGTACGAGATTAGATACAATCTTCTATAATAGCACGAACAGCAGGAGGAGGGATTGTGGGAGGCACTTCCATTCCCCTGTGATCTCTGGGGCTGCGCATTTGATTTGTCCATCTTCATCTACATCATATGTCGGTCGAGTCCCATTTCGTTTGCTTGTGTTTATTTCTGGTAATGTCCTTTTTTTTTTGGGGGGAGCCCTGCTGAATGTGCTCTTCCAGTTTCTGGCCGATGGGGTGGACATTCATCAAGTTGACTGCCCATAAATGAGATTTGCCTCCATTCGTGCTGTCAGAATGCATTTGCATTTAAACGCAAATAAAAAATATCCTTCTGCCTTATGTGTTCTTTTGGCCGCTGTTTTTTTGTACTGTTTGTCGGATTTAATTGAAATCAAATATGCAATTAGCAGTTCTGGCCATAATTTAGTCCTCCACTGACTTGGCAATTCTGCTGAGGCTTTATTTATGAGGTAATTAGAGGCGGGCGATTCCCTTTTCTCTCTTCCGTTTCTTCTCTCCAGCGAATTTACAAAATTTTCAACTTAAAATTGAGTTTTACTTTGTGTTTTATGTATTGTGGCCCTAACTCATTTCTCATGTCTGCTGCTGGTCGGTGGCGGTCCTTGGCGCGAGGGTGTCTTAAAAGGCAACGCGGCGTATGTGTTATAATTTAGCGAGAAGCTAATGAATGCGTTGTGCTCGAGAGAACTTCGGAGCAGACTTTGTGCCAGGGTCCGTGCGGAGTGTTGGGTCGTAATAATCAACTTTTCTTTTGTTTTATGTGCATGCATTGCTCTAATTTACGAGCATGTCCCCTAAACAACAAGAAAGGAACAACATTAGGCAATGAACCGGCAAAAGAAAGGCAAAGTACCACCAGCCACTGTGGGAACCAGAAGTAGAGCCCCCACAGGGGTGTGGAGTTCGCCTGCGGACTTCATATTTCATGGATTGCGTGGAGCTCTGTGACCAGGAATCGGTGTCGTTTCAATTAAAAAATTGGTTAGGTATTGATTTTCAAAAGAAATTAAATTTACGGAGAACAATTTGTTGTTCTCTGGAAACCCATTCAATTGTGTCTCAAATATCCATACGTCCTGTTGGCCACTCGGAAAACTTTTCATTTCCGGGGAATTTGGTTAAACGCTGTGGGAAAACTTTTCGGACTAAACTTGCCTGGTTGCTTAGGGCCTTCTGCTTGGTTTCGTCACTCACTGTACAGCATCAGATTATTTGGAAGGTTTTCCACTCATGGGTTGGGTGTGTTCCTACTGCCGCCCTGTTTTATGCCATACATTAATGTAACGATGCATCATTTATGCCATTTATTATCAGAGCTAAAATGTGAGATTTCCGCTTGCTGATGCTGACTTGAAGGCACCGCCCTGGCCCACCCAGAACCACCCAGAACCACCCAAAGCCACACAACCAGGCCACACCCGCTGGCAGGCGCTGGCAGGAAGTTAGCGTTTCTAATTTCTAAGTAAAACCATGTGCCCTGACTGGTGAGCCCTTTGACTTGTGGGTGGTCTTTTTATGGCCACATGTCTGCTCTGCTGTGGCAGCACCCACCAGAGAGCCTTTTCTTTTCCCCCTTCAATCTGCTGACGCTTCTGTCTGCCTTTTGATGGCGAAACTAATGAATTTTTATGGCACTCGGCCTGACCATTCCTGTTCGCCATGAATATGGCGAATCGGACACCTTTAAGTTCGCTCCCGAACTGATTTCTTGCCCCTTTAAGTGGAAACCAATTGCCCTGGGGCCACAGCACAGAGTGGGGGTGTGGCAGTATCAATGCAATTAACGTACACTGTGGCAAAAGGCCGCAAGCTCTGGTCAAAAGGGGTCCGGGCAGTCCCTCAACAATTGCAACAATTCAACTTCCTGAACGATTCAGGGAACATTGTCCCCGGACAATGTTATTCTGATACACATCTCGACTCGCCCCCCAGGTGGTTTCAGGGCAGCCACAGAATGGTGGTGCAGTGAGTGTGATTGTGAGTGCTGGAACCCTGGAACACAATGAGTGACCACAATTACATGGAGGCGGCAGTCGCCGCCAATGGCAGCAGCGGAATCGATCCGCTGTTAATGCTGTCCAATTTGGACGGAATCGGGGCGAGCGTGGAGCTGCAGTGCCTGGTGCAGGAGCACATGGATTCAACGACCTACGGCAATGCCAGCGACCACTGCCTCACCCAGTTCGACTCGATCCTGTGCTGGCCCCGAACGGCGCGCGGCACTCTGGCCGTGCTCCAGTGCATGGACGAGCTGCAGGGGATACACTACGACAGCAGCAGTGAGTGGTTATAGATTGAATAGGGTTGAAAAGGGTTGCCCCTCTATTAACCTTTGAACCCTCAGAGAACGCCACCCGCTTCTGCCATGCGAATGGAACGTGGGAGAAGTACACCAACTACGATGCCTGTGCCCATCTACCAGCCTCCCACTCGGTGACGGAGTTCGAGGTCATTGTGGAGCTGCCAACCATCATTTACTACATCGGTTACGCCCTCAGCCTGGTCTCGCTCAGCCTCGCCCTGATTGTCTTTGCCTACTTCAAGTAAGTGGAGAGCCCTAGAATATGTTCCAGTATTCTGAGTTGCCCGCAACTGCTCCTTCTCAAATTTCCTTACCACCCCCCTCCCCCCAGGGAGCTGCGTTGCCTGCGCAACACCATTCACGCCAATTTGTTCTTCACGTACATCATGTCGGCTTTGTTCTGGATACTGTTGCTATCGGTGCAGGTGGGTTGAGGAGTTGAGTTACCTGGTGTCCTTCCTTTGATAACTTGGCCCTTGTTAGATCTCCATTCGAAGCGGACAGGCAAGCTGCATTGCCCTGGTCACGCTCTTCCACTTCTTCACGCTGACGAACTTCTTCTGGATGCTGGTGGAGGGCCTCTATCTGTACATGCTGGTGGTAAACACCTTCTCCGGCGACAACATACGCTTCAACATCTACGCCTCCATCGGATGGGGTAAGTAGGCGGACACCCCCTGCAAACAGCCAATTAAACTTCTCCTGACTTCTCCTCCTCCGCTGCTGGCCAGGTGGTCCGGCCCTGTTTGTCATTACCTGGCTGGTGGCCAAGAGCCTGACTGTCAGCTACAACAGCTCCGAGAAGGTAAGTCTCTCCGGGCGTTCCTTCCATACGTTCTCCTTTGAATATTTTCTGCCTCCCTGTGTTCCCGAAAGTATGACATCAATTGCCCGTGGATGGAGGAGACGAATGTGGATTGGATATTCCAGGGACCCGTCTGTGCAGTGCTGCTCATCAATTTAACCTTCCTGCTGCGCATCATGTGGGTGAGTGCATCCGAAAGCAGCAAGCGCAGAGCAGCCGGCACTAATCGTATCTTCCAGGTGCTCATCACCAAGCTGCGCTCGGCCAATACCGTGGAGACGCGCCAGTATAGGAAGGCGGCCAAGGCGCTGCTGGTGCTCATACCCCTCTTTGGTATCACCTACCTGGTGGTGCTGGCCGGGCCGTCGGAGGTCGGCCTCATGGGTCACATGTTCGCCGTTCTACGTGCTGTTCTGCTGAGTACACAGGTGGGTTCTCTCCTGCTTTCCACTATCGTTCTCTCCCTGATTGTGTGAAACCATCGCCTCGCACCTGGCAGGGCTTCTCCGTATCGCTGTTCTACTGTTTCCTCAACTCGGAGGTGCGCAATGCCCTGCGACACCACATATCCACGTGGCGGGACACGCGTGACATCCAGCAGAGCCAGAACCGACGGTGGGTATAGGGATATAGAGTCCAACAAAGCTGGAGCTTGACCACACTCATCCCTGGTCTTTACTATTCTGCACCCCTCGACAGGTACACCACGAAAAGTTTCTCCAAGGGAGGCAGCTCGCCGCGGGCTGAGAGTATGCGGTAAGTGGACGGGGAAGATGATAATTGGATGTGCGGGAGAGTGGGATTAAATCTGCGTGTCATCTGATATCCATTGCAGGCCTCTGACCAGCTACTACGGACGCGGCAAGCGGGAGTCCTGTGTAAGCTCGGCCACCACCACGACACTGGTGGGGCAGCATCCCCCCTGCCTCGCCCTGCACCGGGGCTCCAACAACGCCCTGCACACCGGAGGCGGCAATACCACATGCTCAGGCAGTACACTCAGTGTTATGCCCCGTGCAATCAGTCCTCTGATGAAGGTAGTAAATAGGACAAACCGTGCTCCCCGTTCTATTGCTAATCATTTTCCAGTTGCAGCAAGGGCTCGAGGAGAACTCCGTTTAGAGACAACTCCCCAGAGAAGATTTTAGCAAGGCAAGTGCATCTTAAGAGACTGAACTTTCATTGAATTCCATTTCCGAACGGAGATCTGCGAGTGCGATGAGGTAGTACTAGATATTAGCGTGAATGGCGATGATGGAAGGAAGGAGACCAGGTACCAGGCCCAGCCACAGCCACAGCCCCCAAGCCACAGCAGAGCAGCAAAACCAAGTTAAATGTCGTCTAGGTGAACCACTTACCAACCAAACCCCCCCACCTACACCTAAACCTACACCTAAACCTACACCTAAACCTACACCTAAACCTACACCTAAACCTACACCTAAACCTACACCTGAACATATACAAACAATACATGAGGTACATACATAGTACTCGTTTAGCCAATACTATTTTGTGTGTACAATATATTCAAACTGTAGCTGTTGATGGAACAATTTTCTGTACGGAGGATACATCCCCCAGCATCTGAATAAATGGTCTATTTACTTGAGTGTACTTCACAATGGATTTCTTTTTATATCTTCAAGGGGATTAGAGCTGAGCTATTGAATGTTTTTGAGTCGTTTGATGTGTGTCTACTGTCACACAATATGTATTCAACAATTTGTAACATCCCATTTTTTATTCAGCTTCAAAGATGAGCTAAAACTTAGCATGTTGCGCGTTGGAGCATCTGTTGTGGCAAGGAAGTTGAGCAAGTTTATGGAACGCACACAAATGTTTAAGTTTATATAGAGTTTCCAAGTTCTAAGCACAAACGAACTGGCGGAACCAAGAATGAAAAGTTTTTCAACAACTAAATTTACAGGCAACCAACAAGTCTCAATTGAGTTCTGATGGATGTCGGAACCTCCAGAATTTCGAGTAAGCTACTCTTTAAAATATATACAATTTTCTGTCACTTATCCAATCACTGCCCACGCAACCAGCAGCCAAATATTCGAACCAATTATATCCATAATTAATATAAATTTGGGGCTCGTAATTAGAAAACTGCCCATGGATTCGGCTAATTGTTCGCTAATTAGACCCAACCTTTGGGCTGGATGTGGGGGCGGTGAAGAGCGAGTAGCCCATTTCTTCGCCCATTTCTTCGCTATGAAAAAGGTCAAACTCTCTTCAAGAAACTTTTGCACAATCTGAGGTATTCCCCCGATAATATTTAGCCAAATATCTTGCTGCATATAATAAGTTGGACGTTGTCAAATTGCAGGAGAAGAGGGGGCCGAAGAGCTCCCAGAATGCTTATGAATGTTGCATGAGCTGGGCCCCGGGCAAGTGATGATAAAATGAACTGAAAAAGCTTTGCTCTTTGCATCCAGGCTCGACATTTTGATACCTCTTAATGACTTTATGGACAAGAGGTAAAACGTAGTGTAAGCTTTTTGAAAGATTACCTGATTTCTATGAAAATAAGATGATAGCAGTAGACAATTCTTTTATGGTTGCAATACAAGTACACCCTGGCTACTCGGGACTACGCGGTACGAAAGCCATAAGGGCAACTACAGAGCGTGAAGGACCAACCATGAAAGCGAATGGAGAAACTAACACAAATAAGAGTACTCGTTCCACCCCAAATAAGGATACTGCTCCTCTTTGTCGAGCTGCATGCCAAAAGGAAAAAGAGGAAAAAAACGAAATAAAAATAAAATATAAATAAATACTTAATGTGCACGAAGAATGCGGAGCATGTTGGGGTTCTCGTGTTCGTTTGATATGCAGGGATTTCTTTCTTACTCTTAAACATTTCTTCTGTGCGGCTTTTGGACGTGAAATGTGAGCGGAAGTGGGAACTTTGCTTAATTGTGTTTCCCTGAAAAATGAAACCCAGTTGAACAAAGAGTGGTACGAGACGGCAAAGGCACTAATGTGGTATAATCACAACAGTGTATGGCAGGCAGGTCTCACTCCAGCCATGTCGCCATGCCACCCTTTCCATTCCTTTGATTGTTGAGCACTTTTCTCGCTTTCATCAGCATATGCGATGTGTGCAGTTGCCGCCTTGAAGTGCCTCTCAACTCCACGAAGGCGACAGGGCGACAGGGCGACAGGGCGACAGCGACAAGGACAAGGACACTTGCCACCTGCCTGAAGTAGATAAGAGGCAGAGGGAGAACGTGAAGGAGTGGCTGGTAGAACGTCAAACGAGGCGCCACAAAAATGCCAACCCAATTGTAGCATTTTAATTAACCAAATTGTGCGCGTAAAATGTAAAATGGCAACTTCAGCAACTGGCAACTGCCCAAACGGAACTCAATTAAACCTCTCTTAGGCCTTTGTACGGGAATCTTGAGCAAAGGTTTTTCCTGACTGATTTAATTAACGCCTGGAAGCAGATTAATTAACAGCCCAAAGGTCAGACGAGACCCATGGAATATGCATAAGTGAATGAATGCCACCTAGATACGAGTATGTCCGATTCTGTGCCTATATGGGGTTTGTGGCTGCAGTTCACTGGAGCCCCGACTGTGATTTATGGCCCCGCCTTTCACCGAATCTCCTTTAATTATGTGTAAATTCTCGCATATTATGAATAGTGGGAAAGCTTTCGCCTAGTTGGCGGCTGGAATTCCGCTTTAATCTTCGGCCACAGAATGGATTCCATCTGACGTGTTGCCTCACGCTCGACTGGCTGCAAGTGGCAAACAGAATTTGCCCGCAGGATGTGTGCTGTGGGTGCTGCCCCCTGCCCCCTGCCCCCTGCCCCCTGCCACCCGATCCGCTTAGCTGAGCCCCAGTCTCATCTCTGCTTTGGGGGCGAGGACTAATTAAATATTTGTTGTGCCAGGCTCTGACAACGCTGTAATTGTTGAAGGAAACTTTGGACATGCTCTTGAGGGGGAAATGGAACTTAAAGCTGTCAGAGAAAGCAGCGGTTCCACTGGCAATGGCTGTGAAACTGGCACCGGCACTGGCACTGGCACTGCCACTGGTACATTTCAATTTCAATGTTCTCTATGTTAATCGAATTCAAGCAAAGCAATGGCTGGCAGTTGAAACTGTTCCTTCTTCTTGTTGGGGCCACCATTGCAGAATCACGTATACGTATTCGTCTGAAGTGGTGTATTTCGCTTTCTTCCGTGGCCTAGTTACGGAGATATCTGGGGCTCTCAAATAGGAGAGGTTCCTGCTTTTACTAGAGAAAATCAATCAAATTTTGAGTGGCAAAGTGTTTGACATCCGCGTTCGCTTAATTGATTGCCCCATCAGCAGCAGAAACGTCACAACTCTGGATATCCATCAATGCCAGAGTGAAAATCACATTAAACGCTTCTTAACTGTTTAATTGAGGAGAAGTATACGCAGAACAGAGTTTGATATGTTAATCGGGTCATAAGTTAATCAAATTATGCCCATTAAAAGTCGAAAACTGTTGTTACACCCTCCTCTCACATGTGACTTTGCCGTGACTGTGACTGTGAAAAGTTGCTGGTTATTGATTAGGTTAGGTTAGGTTAGGTTAACCCGGACGGCCCTCAGCGGGGCCGCGCATAGGCCAATATGGCCCTTAGTTATCCGGATGGGGGGGTGTATGAACCATCGCGGGAGTGTTAATGTGGTTTTAAAAAGTCCCCGAGAATCGAGGTGTTTTTAGCATAGGCCAGCAGTTCCTGAGGCGTCCTTTTGGAGGCATCTTCCAGTGATGCCAACACTGGGGCGCCCAGGTATCTCCTCCTTGCCCTTGAGAGAGCCGGACAGTTGCAGATGAGATGTTCCAGGGTTTCGATAGCCCCAGGTTCCTCACATTTCCTGCAACTGTCTCTGTTGGTGATGCCTAGCTTTGCTGCATGTGCAGCAGCCAGACAGTGACCTGTTAGTATTCCCACCATCAGTCTGCAGTCCTTTCGTGGTAGGTGCAGTAGGTAGTGGCTAAGTTTCTCGTTGCGCTCCTTGCACATTATCTTCGAGGTTCTGCAGGTGGTGGTACTCCTCCACCTGCTATCAGTCTGTGCTCTAGCCTGCTTCTCTAGATCGCCTTGCAGCGTTCTGAGGGAGACAGGCACGTTCTCGGTTCTCCTATTCTCCAGCCCGACGCCCTCCTCAGCTAGTACGTCCGCCGCTTCGTTTCCTTCGATGCCCTGGTGGCTGGGAACCCAATAGATCCGCACTGTCTTTGTCGTGCTTAGGATGTCTAATGCCTCCCTGCTCGCCAAGACACTTCTGGAACTGACCACGGACGACTGCATGGATCTTATCGCCGCTTGGCTGTCGACGAATAGGTTGACCGCATCGTGTGCTCGTTCTGTGAGGAGAGCGACCTCCGCTGCTTTCCCGATGGCAAAAAACTTCTGCCTGGAATATGCTGCATGGTTATTGATTAGTTTCAAACTTTATTCATCGCATAATCATTCAATCCTCTGAAATTTAACACCTTCGTCAGAAGAAACTTTTCCATTTTCTCTCTATCCTGTGGGTCTTGTGGCATTGGCAATTTATTTACATATTTCAAGATGCAGCATTGACATTTGCAGCACAGTAGCGGCAATAGTGCATACCACAGAATACATACATAACTCGCTGTTTCTGGGTTAAAGATTCTGTGGCTTACTTTTAAGGTTCGGTGCTGGGGTTCGGAGCGAAAGTTTCTCTGGCGGTTTTGTGCGGCAAATTTGTGTAAAGAAATCAATGAACAGCACACAAAACTCCCTGCAGAAAGTTGGTTCTGTGTTGTTTCGGGATCTCTAATTGGCTCATAAATAATACAGCAAGGCAACAAGTCAGTCTTGGGTACAGATAGTACTTATACGAGCATAGAGTGTGTCTAAACATACTTGAATGGAATCCATTTAAAGAGCAAGCCGCAACCTTTTCCCTTTTGCTGTTTTTGTGGGGAGAATACATGCACATATATTTTTCGGACCAATATATGAAATGCTGAACGAGAGTTGGATGGTATAATTGGTTTTTGTGGGAAAGGGACCTGCACTTCTTGGCAACAACTTTTGGCCAGCTGCTGCGGTCTTTCCACTCTCCCTCTCCTTCATTACTTGTCAGTCCATCTCTTTCGTATTAGCAGCAGTCGAGCGAAAAGGAACTCCATCTCCTTTTTTGGGGAGACCGAAAACCCAATTTATAAGCATCAAGGAATACAAAATGTGTTGACTGCTGCTTCTGTGGGCAATTTCCGCTTACCTTTTGCCTTTTTTGGCCACACCTTGTGGTGGACACAAAACTTTTTCTTTGCCAGAAATATCAACAAGTGTTGCCAAAGAAGTTTACCACCCTACTGAATTCCTTTGGTGACATGACTTTTGACCCTGGCACATCTTCTGCGTGGCAGGACAAGCATCGCACCGAAATCCAAAAGTTTTCCTTCTTCCCTAATTGTGTTTGCCTAATTCAATGAGAGCCTCCTGCTTAACTGAATGCCACTTCAGGCTCGCTCCCCTGCCAACTAATGCAATTTGAATTTTTCCGATAATGTTATTTGCACAAGTTTCGCTTTCAATTAACGTGTCCAACATCAAAGCTGCTGGGACAATCCTTTTTGGGCCTGAAACACAGCACAGCATAGCACAGCACACGGCAGTAATTAATTGAGTTGACCTGCCTTCCCTCCTGCCTGGCTTCAGTGTTGATCGGCGATAAGAATAATGCCAAGGAGCACCGATATCATTGTTGTAGCCCCCCAACAGGGCGGCCATTAGCGCAGGTGTGGCCTGTCACTGACAGACAGGACAGGAGCCTGAAGGTGACAGAAAAGGACTCACTGAAATGGTTTTGGGATCTGCGAATCCGTTTCGTTCTTTCGTTTCGCTTCGCCACTTTTATGTCGGGCCTTAACTGTCAGAACTGTTATTGTCGCATTAGCCAGAATGTCGACGTTTTAATTGTAGGACATTTCGGCCAGACAACGGGGCGTATACAAATTGCGGCTTCTATGGATTTGCGGTCTGTCTGCCCTTGACAGAAGAATGTTACGGGTGAAAACACTTACAACACTCAACCAGCAAAGGGATACACATTCAAATTGAATACCTGTCTGTGCGGATCTGGAACCTATGTGCAATCGAGTGGAGCAGCAAAAGCAGCAACTGCAATTATGAGAACGAGTATTCACACATTCATTCACTGGAAATCCGATACCTTGACAGTTTTCGTATTGCAATAAAAAGCATTTTCCCGCACTCCCTGCCACCCCGCTCTGACCCGATTCAAAGGGAGTTCAATTGAAAAATCCCTTTTCAGAAATGTTTCACATTTCCAATTACAATGTCATGGAAATTTTCGTGCTGTTTAATGCCCTATGGGTTGGCGCGGTAGTCTGGCATTTTCCTTGACCCGGCGTTAAGGCGCACTCCCCTTGAAGTGGGCCGTCTTGTAGGGTATTCCTTCGGTGTAATTGGAATCTTGGCATATGCACAGGGCTTACAGAATTGACTTGAATCGATTTGACTTTGCCTCTGACTTTCACATCAACAATCATATTCGATAGACATTGGATTCCAAAGGATATTGATTCCAGTATGTGGCTGTTATTTCTGTCCCTCATACTGCCGCCCCTTGTGGCACCCAGCCCCCTCACGGAGCTGTACCGCGTGCCGCTGCGTCGGTTTCCCTCGGCCCGGAATCGCTTCGTGCAGTTTGGCATACGGATGGATCGATTCCGACTGAAGTACAGCAGAGTGGATGGGCGCAGTCGGCCGAGAGGCGGCTGGGAGGTGAGAAGCGAGCCACTGAGCAACTACCTAGACGCTCAGTACTTTGGGCCGATCACCATCGGCAGCCCGCCGCAGACCTTCAAGGTGATCTTCGACACGGGATCCTCGAACCTGTGGGTACCCTCCACCAGCTGCGCCCCCACGATGGTGGCCTGCATGGTGCACAGTCGCTACAATGCGCGGCAGTCGAGCAGCCATCGCCGGAACGGGGTCCGCTTCGCCATTCACTACGGCAGCGGGAGTCTGGCCGGTTACCTCTCCAGCGACACGGTGCGGGTGGCTGGCCTGGAGATCCAGAATCAGACATTCGCAGAGGTCACCACGATGCCGGGCCCCATCTTCCTGGCAGCAAAATTTGATGGGATCTTCGGGCTGGCCTATCAAAGCATCTCCATGCAGGGTGTTAAGCCTCCATTCTACGCGATAATGGAGCAGAAGCTCCTCAGCAACCCCGTGTTTAGTGTGTACCTCAACAGGGAGCAGGAGCACCCAGAGGGGGGAGCACTGTTCTTCGGGGGATCCAATCCGAGGTACTACCGAGGCAACTTCACCTACGTTCCGGTGAGCCGTCGCGCCTACTGGCAGGTGAGGATGGAGGCGGCTACCATCAACGACCTGCGACTCTGCCAGCATGGCTGCGAGGTCATCATCGACACGGGGACCTCCTTCTTGGCCCTGCCCTACGACCAGGCGATTCTCATCAACGAGTCGATAGGCGGGACACCCTCCGAGTATGGCCAGTACTCTGTTCCCTGCGACCAGGTTCCGCAGCTGCCACGACTGACCTTTCAGCTCGGGAGTCAACAGTTCTTCCTGGACGGCAGCAACTACATCTTCCGCGACGTCTACCAGGATCGCGAGATCTGCTTCTCGGCCATCATCGGCGTGGACTTGCCCTCGCCCAGTGGTCCCCTGTGGATACTCGGGGACGTCTTTCTGGGCAAATACTACACAGAGTTTGATATGGGCAATCATCGGATTGGATTTGCCGAGGCCAAGAACTAATCCAACTGTTTATCTCCGATGTATTTCGTTCTTGTTGGAAAAGCATGATGTTTCATTGTTCCTTTAATATATACATATATATTTTGCAACTGTTGTAACAATCGAGCAACAGGGGAGGGATAGGGGCTTTTTGGGATTCTTCCAACAAGCTGTTGCTATTTTTGGGCACGTGTATGTCACGATATTCGGCCTGGAAGGCTGGGGCTGGAGGGGACTGAAATCAGAACGTAATTTTATTATTTTACCTGCTCCCCCATGCATTATGCGAGTAGTACTTCCCTCTCCGCTGTCCTGCCTACTCCCAGTGTCCTTCGTGGGCGGAAGTTAATCAAAAATCGCTTGCAGCCAGATGATAGAGGGAGCCTGCTCTGGCATGGAGCTCTCCCTTGGGCGAACTGTGGATGTAATTGATTCCTTGGCAAAAACAATGTCTCTTTTGTCTGCCTTAGCTTCTTCCTTTTGCCCGTTGTGCCGCCTTTGGGACGGCTCTCCTTTCTGCCGGAATGGAATGCAAATTGTGAGCTTTAAAAGATCCAAATAAATAACTTAAAGTTTACGACTGACGCGTTGGAAAAGTTTATATTGGAACTCATTGTCCCAGTCCCTGTTTCTGTAGCGGTATCCGGTTTATATCAGTGGTTTCTGGCGGCTTTTACGATGCTGCCTAAAGAAAAACTGGGAATACCCTGGAAAGTAAAGCCAAGGAAAAGAGAATTCGCCAAGGGGGCACAGACGGTACAGCTAGCTCTGAGTGTGGCTCTGCAGTTCTCCAGAGTATCAGCTCTATCAAACTACTAGTTAGTTATACATAGTCATAAGTATATACAACATTCTATGTACAACGTGTATGTACTTGTTCGTATTGGAATTGCTTTTTTTATGTGCACGCATCGATGGCGTTTGCCTTCAAACCTCCGGCTTTTCTTCGATGATTTTCTTTTCTGTTCTGTTTTCTCCTGTTTTGGTGACTGCGGCGACTTTTTCTTTTATTTTATTTTTTGCCCAACGCTTCTCGCATTGACCTTTCCCCTTGGTCGGGAATGGGGTTTGCGGCTTACACGCTCTTTATGGTTACACTCCGGGCCACAATTTTTTTGGCCTTTTTATGGCTTTCATTCACTTTCATTCATTCTCCAGATCGTGTACTGCCCCTCGGTCCAGATTTTTCTGGTTCTCCCTTTTATTTGCGGTTTTAAAAACTGTTGACTTTGATGGTCTTTGGTATACTTGTGTGTGTTCCTGCCGGGCCGAAACCTTTTGGATGCGTACCCTATGGGTGACCTTTTGGGGGTATTTATATTTTAAGGAAACAGCAATACACTTGAAGATCCGACTCTGTGAAGTTCTACCGCAGGGTATCCTTTAGTCCGAATCTGTGCACTTCCTTTTTCTAATCCAAATTCGAACCTGCATTGCTGTTTGTGCTCAACAAACCAACCAGATTCCTGGCAGATTCAGCATTAGTTGCGCAAATATTCGATAATAAATTGCCATTAGCCACAAACGCCTTTCCGTACCCTTAAGACCTGGCGTTTTTTTCAACTTGTAGAAGAGGTAAGTGTTTTCCATGGAAACGCTCTTAAGGGCTAAAGCGCTTGCTGCCATTTAAATGCTAAGCCGTTGGCTGACAAGCCGGATACTCGTCGTGGCTTGTGGCCTTATGCAACACCCATTATATCCTCCCACTGCCTCTGGACTGTGCAATGAGAAGAGCATGCCAGATTCTACTTTTTGCTGGAACACCAATAGCAGATTGCAGCCTTTTACCCATGGCCTTTGCGCAATCAACTGCGTTGGATGTCGGATGGCGAATGATGGCTGTAAAAGCCCCGTCACGCCCACCTGCTGTTCAGCTCATATCCTTTTGAGAGTGTTCAGGGCTTTTTGCATTCGATGTGCGAAGGTGCATGTTGATTGAATTTAACGTGAAATTCTTATGTCCGTCAAAGGAAGCAATAAAATGTATGTATCTTTTCCACGGAAAGCGGACACGCTCAGATATGTCAATAATTGTAAATAAAAAAAAACGAAACAAAATACTTTGTAAAGAGAGACTGACGTCGGTCATGCATTTCGAGAGGTGAATGTAAAATCGAAGCGATTGGAACAGGATTACAAGGCATATCCTCCCGGTAGTTGCCAGGATTTTAAATATATTTCCATGACAAAAAAGTGAGGTAATTGGCTCCATCCCCCATCTCATCCGGTAACTGGAAGCGGCTGTTGCTCGGGGGTAGTTTACTGTTCAGGCTGCTCATTTGTCCGTGTCCAGGCAGATAACCGGGGGATAGGCATCATCACAAAGGAGCCGCCAGCAGCAGGACCAGCAGAACTAAATCATTCGATAAGATTATGCACACAATCTCGTGCCAACAGCAGTGTCCTGTCCATGTCCCCAGACATTTCTATGCAAATTTATATATGTACTTTGTCGGGGCTGTTTTTATTAAATTCCTCATGGTCGGGTCCCTGCAATGCCTTGCCTAATGACCCTCAAAACTGGGCTAATGAGTCAATAAGCCAATTTATCCTACAAGCCATGAGATACGGTCTACGGGCTGGGACTCTGCTTCTGCCTCAAAGTTGTTATGGCACTTAATTACTTTAATATGACATTTTGTGTGTGGTTTGTTATGTCAGGATACAAACGTTGGGGTGTGTTGAGGCATGCAACGGGGACTGGGCCACTGTGCCACTGTGCCACTGGTCGTTTACACACGAGCCTGTATTCGGCCTGTCGCTTGCTTGGGAAGGCTTTTTGACAGTGGCCATGACCAGGACAGGTGCATGGGCACATCTGAATGCATTTCAAATGTCAATTAGTTTGCCAATTAATTTTGAGTGTACCTATGATGGGAAACGAAAACACACATGTTGCCACCGACTCTTTACGTCTTTGTCCTCTAAACAGGTCTGTCTATCCCAGAAGAGGGAGACGGTGTACTCTTAGAAATGTACTTACACATATTGAGCATCGGATGGGGTGGCAGTGGCACATAATGTCAGGGATCATTTATCAAATATCCTTTGTGTCTGCCAGGGCAAACATTAATCTAAGCGGCATGTAAGTAGCCTCCCGAGTGGGTTCAGACATCAGTTCGTGCACTTCTGTGTCCTTGAGTAGGGTGGAACTACAAGAACATCCCTCGAAGCCATTGAAAATGGCTCTGTCACAATATATTTTCTGTTAAGTAAGATTGCTCCTGCTCCTGCTGATGCTCCTGCTCTTGCTGCTGCTCCTCTGACTCATCCTATGCTCTTGAATGCCCCAAAAATGTTTCTATTTCGGGGTTTGGTCCTTAGTTTCAAGGACGCGCCCTCACAGCCTTCTAGTCACTTCCCACTAAAGCTTGGCGGCAGACTGCTCTCATTTTTCACACATTACACATACGCCGTGTGCGCCGTGTTGTTGTTGTGCCTTCTGTCGTTTGTCTTAAGCGTTCGATTTGCTTGAACAAACGTGACAATCTTAACGCTAAATTACTTGAATTTTAAGATATCATGTGGCCGATATTTAGCAATGCCCGAAGACTGATGGGGAAACAAAGGCACCGCACACAATAGGCTAATTACGACCTGCACTTGTTTCCAGAGAATAATATAGAATTTTATAGTGACTTCATGTGGGATTTCCACTGCCCCAGGAGCTCGTATTCTGTACACCCTTTTGAATTTCCTCGTAGCCGTGTACAAATATTGAATATCCTGTCCCATCTGTCGAATCTCCACGGGGCTCTGCCATGAATACTAATTAAGGAGGGAGTCCGTTTACAGCGGAATCCGAGAGGCAACGGAGAGCTTAAAATGGATTTCCCGGAAAATGCTGCATAATAAAGCTAATCAGCCGTCAAGTCGAGTAGTCGCATTGAGTCCCTGAGCCCAGGTAACAGGGCGAAATTTGAATTTGAGTGGGAGTCCTGCGAATGCGTCGCATTTCGAGCTGACAACTGAACATAAAGTACTTAACCGATGGAAATCAGCTTAGTAAGCTGAGCTTACAGTTTTTAGCACTCCACCCGACACTGCAGCAAATCCGGCAGTGGCATTCACTCCACTCTGGCATGGGCATATGTGCAGCGCCCGCTTGTATAGTGCCAGAAAGCCAGTCATCGTTGCATGGTATATCTGTCCGTTTGTTTGTTTGTGCAGCTTATGTTCCCCAAAAAAGTTCTGCGGCGCCTCGTTGCACAAAAAAGAACAAAGTCATTGCCAGTTAGGCAACTTCCACTCCCATTCGCATTCCCTCTGGTCTGGACCCGAAGCCCGCAGAGATTTATGAAATCGAAAAAGTTACGACAGTCGAACCAAGGTAAACGTGTAATTTTGCAACATTTGGGGACCTTAGCAGGTAGTAGCAGGCGGAGAAAATCCATACTCCATTTCTACTGTCATTTTGAAATGCGGTTGTTCCTGCCTGCCACAGCACTATAACAATACGAAATTTCTCAATGGATTCCTTCGACTCATGCATCTTAATGGCTTCGCCACTGGAATTCTATTTAAAAGAGTTCCTCGACTGTTCAGCAATTCAAATCAACTGCCAGAAGAGGCTAGAGGGCAACAATGACTGGAGTGAGCTGCAGTTTGATTTATGCGCCCTGCACTTTTTGACAAAGTGTTTGACATTCGACGACTGTCCCACTCGACCAAGCCGCTTGCATCAGTCTGCCAGTCCGGCAGTCAGCCCTGAGTGACAGTCAGAGTCAGTCAAGTGAAAGAAAGACAGATAGAGAGGCAGCTACTTCCGCCTTGTGACACTGTCCCATCTGCTGCTCCTGGACTTCCATTGAAGCAGCTACGTGCATTCGAAATGGCTCTGGGTATGGCCATATCCATATCCCTCTGTGCCTTGGCTTCCGAGTGAAATTTTTTGCTTGAATTGTGTTGTGTGCACAACAAATACTAAGAGCACTCTGCAGCACTTGCCTCCACCTATAAGTGGAAATCTTGAGGTCTTATGTTGGCAACACGAGTACATTGAGCTGCCATTCGCCCACCGACTATTTGTGAATTTGTTCTGCCTTTGACAACTGAGTTTTCCGGATTTAACAAAGGAAATCTTCCGGGAAAAGCTAAAGTAACAGAAAACTTATTGCACCCTCTGTGGGCGCAGAGTGCCCGGTGAAAACTGTTTCAAAGGAAATATATGTAAATATTTATTTAGACACTCTGCCGTCCATCAGTAGTGGTGAGAAGAATCATTACTGAAACTTTAATGCAGTGCTTCCGGCCGTTATGATTAATGGAAATGACTAGTTAAATTTGCAAAAAATTGTCGGTGAAAGTGGGCAGTAATTACGCTTATTATGGCCGTCCGATAGCGCTGGACAATTTCCCACCAGACATTCGGGGAAAACTCATTTCGGACCAGCATAAAAAATACATTGCAAATAAAAGCAACGCGAGTGTAAAAATAAACCCGTACAGGCATCTCAGGGTTTAAACTGGAGCGAAGGAAAAACATGCCACGCGTCGAGAGTTTTCCCAGAGAGTTTCTTTGTTTAGCAACATGACCCACTTTCTCGCTCTCTTTCTCTTTATATATTTATTTTTTCTCTCTTCTTCTCCCTAAAAACTTTATATTTGCAAAATTTTCTTGCATTTCTTTTTGTTTATTTTCACTGCCTGTTTTTTCCCTGTTTACGAGCAGCTGCCTCTCATTAGAATGTAAACGAAAAGGGCTTACCGGCAGAGAAATTCGCAGAGAAAATCTCGATTTCCCATGTGAAGTGGTATTCCCCAACTTCATAAGCCACGGGATCAAGGAATCAGTATCATATCAAGGCCTAGTTTCCACCCAACTGATTAGCTTTGATCGGGGTCAGTGGCTCGATTGAGATGGCTAGGATCTCCTCTCGATGATAAATGATTGGAAAAGATTGAGTCATCGCTGGAGTGGCCCTCAAGCTCAACCAGGCACAGATTACAGATTTAGCCAAGCATATTGTTTGCTGCCAAAGATGACAAACGGAATTCCAATCGAAAATCGAGTGCGATGAAAATGTTTGATGTGCAAATCCTCAGAGATTTCTCCCCAACTCTCAATCTTCATCTCTTTGGTTTCCAGAAGAGACCAACGAGAGGGGGATACTGCGAGAGATGTTCCCTTTTTTCATTTACAAATTGTGTGCGAAAATTTGTGGCACGCATTTTGTCTGACTTGCCCCAAATGGACTCGAATGTGTGGCATCCTGACTGGCTTTCTGCCCCCATTCTGTCCTAAACGATGAGCATTTAGTTCCACATCAACGGCAGCTTTCAGACAGCTGTAAAATATTTGAGGCAATCACCGAAGCCATAATAGAGAGTGGTTTTCCTTTCTTTTCTTATATGGCGTGCGAGAGGTGGAGGGAAAATTGTCTGCAATTTCCGCTTGTATATTAAAAATGTGGCAAGCAAATTGAAATATTCCTCGGCTTACCTAGGCTGTCTCTCTCTCCACATACTCGACTCGGATCTCCAACTTCTGTGAGCCATAAATCTTGGCCTAAGCCAGAGCTGGAGCTCATGGACTCATGTGCCCGGGACTCCTTTCCCTTAATGGCCGAGCAAAATGTATTTATCTAAAATTATCCCCGAACAAAGTATGTTCTTTGTCAACGCAAAGCTGCTTTCGAAATTTATGCCATCGCCGCACAAAAATAGAATGCAAACACTCGAAATTGAGTTTTAATAACAGAGGAGCCAGCAAATACAATATGAAAAGGGAATCAAATGAAATATTTAATGAGACATTAATACGCAGTAATCTCGTTTGTAATTAGAAGCGGGTCCCGGTCGACTCTCTGTAATTTCTGTATTATTTGTAGTCCAAATACAGCGTTATGCAGTGGTTGGTTGTGGCTGGGTCTGGGGTTTGTGGTTCTACTTCAGTCTGTTGCTCATATTTGAATATATATTGAATTTTATGTGGCTCTCATTTAAAATTCAAATCAATGACAAAATCTGCAGAGCTAATCAATATTTTCAACGGAGAGTATGGGAAAGAAAGCAATAAGCAAAGATAGAACATAGAAGCGAATACCCCCCACTCACAGCTTCAAACTTTTAGTGCAGTTCCACTGCTGCGTCCAGCAGGCGTATACGCAATATTGGCACTTAATGCTCCTGCACAACCCCATATGCCACTGCCATGCACCACCTTCTAATCAACGAGGCAAACAGTCTATGCAACCGATAAACAATCCCCATAATGAAGACCGCTGTACCCCCAACGGAGATACTCGTAGTTAGCACTCAAGGATTGGAATCCGAACTCGAACCGGACGCAGACACGCACCGAAGCGGACGTGGGAAGATGGCTGCCACTGACACGGACAAACCAACTCGATTGCCGCAACAATTAAATGAATTGCCATCACAGAACACACAGAGAAAGGTACAAAATCCCGTTATTCCTGAATGTGAATGTGTCTATCGTGCTTTATCTATTGCACAATTGTTTAAATCTCTTTTGAAACTGTTCTCCAGGTAGTTCATCTTCATGTCCGAATCGGAATAACAAATTAGATAGCGAATGTAAGGGAGGGCGGACGTGAGGGGATGTCCGGCATTCAAGCAACTCATAAAATATTTATGAACTATGTGCACTATGGACGATGGACCAGATGACCGAGCAACCCTTTGATATGCAAAGGGAGTGGAAGGCGGCATTCCCGGCAGCCGAGAATTTAATTTGTTTAATGCCACCAGGGGATTTAATGCAATGAATGAAACAAACGAATACCATTTAATATCTGTTGACCTAATTTATTCAAATATGTGTGTCGCCTGCTGTGCAGACCTCTAATTTGCATGTGCAACGGGTCAACAGCTTGAACGCTTCGTTTCAATCTGTGTCAAGTGGCGCACTGGACGACAACACCACAACAGCATCCTGCCCCATCCATGAGTGATGGGTGTGCACATTTCGACTATTTAACGCACATAAATTTCCATTATCCTAGGCTAAGTTGTGGTCATTGTTTGGGCACGTACCCGCTTAACACTTTTATCTTCATTTGCCGAGTGAAAGGCGTCAAAAGGGAATGAACTGATTGTCAGATAAACGAGAGGATACGCTTCTGCAAGGTTGTTTATAGTTACGGCTCTTTAGATTTCCCTTCGTTGTATTCAGATCTATCTCTAATCACATTACGTTAGTGTCAGAGTCCAATGTGTTGATTGCCTAAACAGGCAGCCACTCAGGCAAACGAAGTCATAAGCAATTGCCTCAACTTCCATTTCATGCCCCAAAATGATGACACCCGAAATTCCAACACATGGCAATTATATTGGCCCCGAGAGGCGGGCCCCGATTAAGCCAGTGACAGTTCTCCACACAATGGTGGGATACGAGTGTTCCTGCCACCTGGCCTTCTGCCCGCTGGGTGCTTTGCACATTTCCCAAATTAACCTGCCCCGAAACCCACTCACGCACACACAGCGCCAGGCGGAGGCGTTAGTTTAAGCGGGCTGCGTGTTTGACAACCATCCTGCATATGTGTGTGACACTGTGGAAACCATTTCTATTGCCTTTCCATGGAGGAGAGACACAAACACACAGACACAGAAGGACAAACTGTCTGTGAGTGTCACGTTTCGACAGTCAAAACATCCGCTGTGAGTGGCATACGCAAAATACAAGGCCAATACAAAAGGCAAAAACATATCAAATACTCCTAAATACGAATATCCTGGCGAAGCAATGACTTCATTTCGATAGATTTCGCACATATGTATGTATCCCAGATCCATCTATTGAAATCTGTTTACATACTTTGGACAATCGAATGGGGATTCTCGTATCTGTTCGGATGGCCGTTATTTCTGTTGTTCTGCTGCAATAAAATTCAATTGCCGTCTGCCATATGTCTAATTATAGTTCATCCGCACCGATGGCCCGAAGCAGAAAATAACAGAACCACCACGCAATCGGTTTTGTTAGGTTTGCTGCATCGGGGCATGTAAAACTCAATTATGGTAGACTTTTGTGGCATATTAGCGTGCAAAAACCGCAGTGCTCTTGGGCGATTGCATTTGGATACGCCCCTCTCACGTGTGCCTGTAGCTGCCTCAAAACGACTGCTCGATGTGGGTCTGGTAGCTGGCTCTGATGTTGTCGCTGGCAGTCACTTGGTGGCCATAATGTGTGGCCACTAACGTCAAAGCGATGCCAGCCCGAACACCGACACAGGAGCACCGAACATCTTTTCAGCTAGTGTTCTGTGGCTTCTTCCAGTGACTGCCGTTGACTTGGCTACCATTTTGCGGTTTCTACATGTACTTGGAACAGCAGTGCCACCACCAAACAAGCCATAGCTGATAATGATGATGATGGCTGAACATTTGCCAAATCAATTTAGGACATGCGGGCTGTCCTTCCTCCCCGTGGTGTGCGTGGACGTTGGCATAAAATATGTCAAAAGGAAATTGGCTTTAAAGTGGCTTTTAACAGCGGCGCTAAGCAACTTTAGGGCGTAACTTCACCGTTTAAAGTTGAAAGCTGTGGAATATATTGAATGCCACAAAAGTTACGAATTCCGTTGCCTATCTTCAGGGGTCTCATGCCTCAAGTGTCCACAAATGTTGGTCTCTGTTTGTCTTTGTCAACTTTAATGACACCCAGAACTCATTACCCCTGCCTTGGGCATTGTGAGGTCACAGCTGCCACCACCAGTCCCTTCTGAATGTTTGTGCATCCCCATTTGATTATTTGCATGCTGCGCGGCGTTGGCCAAATAACCGATGGCGACCGATGGGGGGATCGAACGGCTATGGCCATACAATCCCGGTGAACAAATATTTGTGCTACAAAAAAAAGTACAGTCCAATAGAGTCCGCGAATAGGACCCGCTATTGATTTCATTTAAAAACACACTCGGGGAAATCTGCAACGGACATTCAAGCCATGAAAACGGAAACATATATGTATGTATGTAGGTATGAGAGCAGCATTGAGAACTCGCCAGGCAGTGGCACTAATAAATTTATAACAAATGACATTGGCCAGCCTAATAAATGTGGACCTATTAATCCGAGGCTCCAGGCAGTGGCGAGTCGAGCCAATTGAACGCACACACAATCCACAAGCATATACGAGCGGGTAAAGAGGGATAATGTAGCAGGACAACGATGTGAACATGAAATATTATTGCCCGGAGAGCGAAAGTAGCAGAAGAGAGGTACAAATAGTTTGATTTACTGGCGCTGCAGCAGCAAAAACGAGGAGAGCCAGAGAGCCCAAGGCCATGCATGGCCCACGGCTGTCATCCGGGTGCTGATAACAACGAATCTCCGATCAATTATGGTTCCATGTATGGTTCCTGTGGTTTCTGCTGCTGGTGGCTTGTAAACAAGTCCGGAACGTGCCCTTAATTAGTTTCAATCAAATAACCAAGAACGTAGGATAAATCAGTGGAACATATGTATAAATTACCGCCCTGTCAGGCAGCTACGGCAGATATCTCTCTTTAACCATCTCTCTGCGTTGCGATTGACTTTTCGTGCCTTTAAGGAGAGTCTTTTCCAATGTTAATGACGCAAGAATGTTTGCCAGGGAGGAGAATTTTACAGCTGCAGTAAATGTTCCATTAAAGCGACATATTACGCACTGCAAATGTTCGGAACTTACGCACGAGCGATTCCGTTTAATGATGTGACAATGAAATTCAGCAAAAATCATATGGGCCATAAAATCACACATAAACCGTGTAGTTAAGGGCTTTTAGAGCTACTAAAGCCTTAGCAGCCATCATCCATTATCCCCATACAATGTAAACAGAAATCGGGCTGATTAAGCAGACAAAAACTGATAATATACTCATATATTAAGTATATTTACTGCATTTATTGCTGTATTTCAGTGGAGAACTAGGTTGGGTTGGCCTGCATATGGTATATAGTATGAATAATTCATGCAATGGTTTTTACAATTTTCCAGACGCGTTTTCATTGCTATTTGTATGTGTAGGTGTAGGTGTAGCTCTGTGTGTTGTTGTTTGTGTAATTATGTCCGTGTGTCTAACATTATCGCAACTCTAATGTGTAGTCTCGATTATGATCTCGTGCGTGTCCAGGTCGGGCACCGCAAACTTCATGGGCAAATAGTCATCGGGATGCATGTGGGACATTTGATTGACCTCTAGTGCGGCCCGCTCATTATCCTCATTGCATTTGCTCTCGTGCTTCTCGTAGTCAATGAACGTATCGAAAATAGCTCGACAAACCATGCACTCAAAGAAACTCCTGAAAGAGGGAAATACATTAGTACTTGGGAGTAGGATGGTCGTAGATTCCTTACGGTTTCTGCTCCGCTTCGAGACGTTCCCTCGCCAGGGCCGCCGCCGCTTGAATCGACGCGGGCACATCGACGTCCACGCCCTCCTTGATGTGCGACTGAAGGTGACGCTTGAAGTTTGAGAGCTGGGTGAACCCCTTTTCACAGTAATTGCACTGGTAGGGTTTGGCGTTGAGGTGTCCGAGCTTGTGCTTCTTGAGGTTCACGAGCTGGGAGAAGTAGCGCCCACACCGCTGACAGCGGAACGGCTTCTCACCGGTGTGTGTCATTTTATGGCGCTTCATGTTGCTCTGCTGCGTGAAGGACTTGTTGCAGAAGTTGCACGTGAACGGCCGCTCGCCACTGTGGACCGCGAAGTGGCGCTGAAGGTTGACTGCCTGGGCGAACGCCTTCGAGCATATGTTGCAGACAAACGGCCGCACGTCGTTGTGCACCTTCATATGGCGATCCAGGTTGCCCGAGTTGCAAAAACTCTTTGCACAAAGCTTGCATTCATAGGTAGTTTTGTTGTGATTATGAACCTCCTGGCGGTGAAGGGTCTGGTCGCGTTTGCTCTTGAACGTCTGTAGTAAGAAATCGTTCGGGAGTTTAGGAAATATACCGATTCATGAAGATACTTACGCGGTCGCAACGCTTGCAGCTAAACTGATTGACCGCAGTCTCGTCGAATTCAACCTCGATGCCCGCCATTTTAACCCTTGCTACAACATTGAGGCGATGCAGTTATGTGTACTGAAAAAGTTGAGCATACTGTAATTGCAGTCTGTGCATGAGAACATCGCGAAAACTTACTTTGAAACTAAATTCTGAAATTGTCTAATTTTCGCGTCTGGAAAAAGTCATATGGTGGGCAAGAGTGTGACCACAGCAGCCGAAGAAAATACCGAAAAAATACCACGCCACTTTTCACTGCGATATACATACTAAATACTCTTTTGGAACGAAATCGTATGTTACTGGACAACTTGTAATGGTTATCTAATGCATAGACAATTCAGATTTTACATCTAGTTCATTGCGAAATTTTTAATTATATATGACTACTTTGCATTGCAAATTGTTTAAGTATAGTGTGGTAGCCGTGACTGCGCTATATAAAAATACCTGCGATAAGTCACTGGTTCACAGTTTGTGGGACGCGCTAGTGTATTTTGCTCGATGCAGATAAATAGAAATAAAAGTAATTTACAAAAATAAAACCATTTGTCTTCAAACATGGCCACCTACTCAAACCAGCATTGGCTGCTGTCCCACATACGCAACTCCTTCATCTCAACCGACGACACCGGGATGTGCGAGACCGTGATGCTGAGCGATGACATGCCAAAGCATTATTTGAGAAAATTCAACTCTTCGGCTGGGGTGGAATCTCACAGGCGGAGACCGTTGAAGCCGCCGCTGGCCAGTGCACTACCGGACAGAAATACACGGCATCCGGATGCGCCAATGCAGGAAGTGGACTTTATGTGCTACCCCGGACTGGACCTGAGCGATGATGAGGTAATATCAAAGAATCCAGCGATTGGAGCAGACTACGGGGCGTGTGAAATTTGTTTTCGTCTAGATCGGCTTTCGACTGGCCTTAACTAACGAACCTAACTATGCACCTATTTTTAATTAATTAATGAATTTCTATTTAGGAGGACATGTCGACACACTCGTTCGACATTCAGATGTACCCCGAGGTGGGGGCGCATCGTTTTCGGTCCAACACTGCCCAAAAGCTGGAGAAACTGGACATTGCCAAGAGGAGGGCGGCGCGCATCAAGAGCATTAACTACAACGAGGAAGTGCAGCCGCCCGACGACAAAGATTTCTTCAAGCGCAAGGAAATACCAAATATCAAGCCAACCATCCCAAAGGAGAAAAAGGCGAACGATGATGAGCTGTCCGACGAAGGGGTGCAGAGCATGTTGACGGAACAACTGGCGAAGAGCCCCAAGCAGACGCAAAACAAGTTCATCGAGTTCGCCCGCTTCGATGGCACCTCTCAGGTGGGCATGCAGACGAAGCGCATCAATGTCTATCTAAACATGCTGCCAGAGCCAGACCGAAACTATCCCCTAAAGGTCTGCGTGCTCTCCACTGCCAAGATCCAGGAGGTTATTGGTTTCGTCTGCTATAAGACCTCCCTGCAGTATCCAGATGTGCCACTGAAATCGTTGCAGCACTATGGCCTCTACATGACCGAGGACAACGACGACATGGAAGACTTCCCGCCTCTAGACAATCGCGAGCCTTGCTCAAAGTTTGGATTTTCGCACCTGACTCTGGCAGAGCGGCGTCCCTTGGCGCCCGTCACCAGGGTGGACTACCCCGGACAGCTGGGCAACAAATCGATGACCTCCGAGGATGATAAGGCCACTTTGGCCGATGCAGCGTTAAGGGCTCTGAAGAATATCACGTTAAACGGAGGAGCAGCCGATCCAGGTGGAGGAGCAGTCGGAGGCGGTGAGGGAGATGGAGACGTCGACGACAGTCCGCATGACAATGTCAAGGAGTACGAGAAGCGCCTGCTCAATCACAACGATATGCTGGAGGCACCCATGCATCGCAGCTTCCGCCTAAACATCATCGACAAGCGTTTCTTCAAGTCCGACGTCACGTTGGGCATCTCCGGCGAGAGGATCGAGATCGACCAGTATAAGAATGCCAAGTTCTGGCCGCAGAAAAAGCCCGTTTCCACGCCCATCGATTTGGTGGCTCATTGCGAGATTGTGGAGAGGCGTCACCTGAAGGCTCTGCTTCGTATCTGGCTAAAGTCAAATTCCTCCTCTTCCTCCCTGCCTTCCGGCTGCACCTCGGCGCCCATCAATGCCAGCGTGACCACGCTAAACACGGGCACGGGCAGCAGCAGTGCCGGGATCGCCCACTCCCCAAGCAGTCCGGGAAACTCTTTCGGCTTCTTCATGACCAGCAATATTCGATTTAAGCACTACGACTTCGACACTGACACCCACACAGCCGAGCAGATCAACAGCAAGCTCAACTGCATCCTGGAGATGCGGTCCAGTGAGCTGCGGCGGGAGTTCCTGCAGCAGCGTGAGCGCAAACAGGAGCGGCAGCAGGTGAAAAAGCAGCTAAAGTTGTAGTATTTATTCCTGTGGCGGTGTCTCCTGCGAGAAAAGCTGCTCGTGTGCCTAGCAAGCGGGCCTCTCTATTCGCCAGAGCCACCGCCTCCTCCTTCGACTAAGCCTAAATCCTACGCCTAAGCCTCCGCCTCCGCCTGCGCCTACCGTTCGATAAGTTGTATTATGTAGTTGCTAACTAAAGATTGTGTTACACATGTTTAAAATAGCCTGTAAGTATTTATTGAACACACTTAACTACGAAAGCCCGATCCTGAATATAAACCCACGCATTAAAGTTCATTCCACGTGTGTTTACTGTCGATCCGATCTCCAAGTCAGAGACGCGGTGCAGCGCCAGCTTCCGCCTCGACTGCTTCCAGCGACTGCAGCGCGATTTCCATGCGGCTTACTAGTGTTTTGTGCTTCCGATTTGCTCGCTCCCTCGCTCTGACATTGCAATGGCCCGCAATCAAAGTGCAATTAATCTAGCAGCCGCCCCAGACGGGCACGGGCCTAACGGTAGTCTGTATTATTGCATATTGTTCATTTTCTAAAGTTTATTTTTAGTTTTGCAATGTCAGCGCGATCGCTGTGTGTGGGTTGGGGTTGGGCGCCTGTGTTCCCCTGTTAATAGATTTTCAGCGTTCTGCTGTAGCTGTGAAAATTGATCAACTGCCGTTAGATGATTGCCATAGATATATGTATTTACCAGTCGCATACTATTATATCGGTTGTTCCATCATAATGATTCGTTCTAAGGCCAAGGTTGTCAGCACAAAATCACGCCAAAAAGTCGCGACTAGCGCGCGACAATTGAGGTCATGTGGATGATGATGATGATGCCGCTCGGTGCTGGCGTGACCATATCGAGGCAGTGAACAGCACTCAATTTATGGTTAATGATTCACGGGAGCTGCTATTCCCAGAGGAAGTCGGAAAGGTGAAATGCAAGTTTCGCAAATGAGACAGGGCTCGGCATCGCTCATACGCCCAAAAACATTTCAAATATGTCTGAATGACTAACAATCGGTCAAGATCTTAAATTCTTGATAAGTAATAAAAGAAAACGCCTATTCCCAGGCCACATACAATGTCTGTAGTGTCTTGTCCAGGCTCCACTTCTCCAGTTCTCCACTTCTCCAGTTGGAGTCAAATGATTTATGCCTATCGCGCACAGCCTTGGCTGAAACTCAGGCCCATTCTTTCCACAGACAAATTTGAATATCTCATGCAATTTGTCAAATACATGGCGCGAGTTCAATGATATTTCCACACCCCTCTCACACTTCCACATTGAATTTATTATCGGCAAGTGCGTTGAGAGCGACAAATTGCCTTCAGAGTGCGGCTTTTCTTGGTTCTCAGTGTGGGCTTTGAGAACATTTCACGCAATGAAGCATAATCGCCAGCTCATTTGCCTAATGGCATGCACCAGACCCAGACCCAGACCCAGACACGACTTGTTCCGTTCGGTCTGTGTGTGGTTACAAGGATGCAACGGCCACTGCAACTACAACTGCGACTTCAGCTAATTGAAAGTCAATAAGTGCACTATGTATAGGCGGCAGCAACCTTGACATTGAAACCGAATGACAAACGTTGGCGAAAAGTTCACTCGATATGAAAGTTGCCAGGCATTTTCCAGGTGCAGGGGGCCATAATGCGGTGGGCGGGGCCAGAGACCGACCTGGCACGCACTGCGAAAAACACTACAACGAAATGTGAAAAAAGTGAGCGGACCTCGTTGTCAATTTATCAATTGCATAAAATAATAGGCCTAGGCGCATAATTTAATGTCGCGTTGTTTGTTTGCCATATTCTGAAGGCCACCGCCGCTGTACATATGCTGTACGATATTCATATTCATATAGATATATTCAGTGAAATATATATGCAGATTAATCACGATGCAGCTAGAAGAAATCGCTGGACAGAGGCAGCCACAAACTGAGTCACGCAACCGGAGCCTGATCCAGAGCCAGACCAGGGCATTGGCATTACTTTGATTATCGTACTCAAAGATAACCATACTAACTTCCAATTATAAATATTTTTGAGCAGTGCCATAACCAACCTTAACGTTTCGATCAGATTTATGTGTTGTTTACTCAACATTTTCAGTGTCGAATGTCTGGAAACTCTGCTTCCGTTTTCATTATGAAATGCGGGGAGAATTTTAATGGCTTAATGTTCGTGGGATCAGAATCTGAGCAATAATTGAGCCACTGATAGAGATTAATAGCATATTGTCTAACGGGAACTCGCATGCATTGAATACTGTTGAGAATTGTTGGAATAATTCTCCAATTTCATAGATCAGAGCTCCCTTTCTGTTGCCAACAGATTTGTTGCAGGGGCAATAAACGTTGGGTTAACTTTAACCGCGTGCCGTACATTATGATCATGTCGGTTATTTCATTATGGCCATAACATTTTGCACATACCATAGACCAACCCACACGGAGACAGGCGTTGCCCATGCCCGGCCCTGCCCCAATGCGTTGCACGCACCACAGACTCGACTCTGTGGTCGGCGGCGACTCCAGCTGACTGGAGGCATTCACAAAACGTTTGCGGCACCAAAATGCAATTTTAATTGCACAACAATTTCGGATTTGGATTCGGGGCTGAAAAGTGCGAGGCCCAGGCTTGTTCTCTCGAGCCTGAGACATTTGTAACCCAATTCTGTCGCTCGAGAAGGGGAAATCGCACTTCGCACTCGCACTAGCACCACCACTAGCACTCTACGATTTCCATTTTGAACGATGGAGTTTAATTAAAAGCGTGCGGTGGAATGGAATGAAAACTATATAAAATATGTAACGCCAATTGTGGAGGTCGTCAACTGACCACCGCCTGGACGCAACCTGTTACATCTGAGAATCGCGATGCCGATGCCGATGGCCGGCGGCGGTGTTGTCTTCCTGCCCCAAAACCCGAAAAGCCCAAAACTAAAATTGTGCAGCATCGGCATCAGCCGCTGCCAAGGTTGCCCCCGTCGCACTGTCTGTGGAGGCTTCCCTAATGAAGTGCCGAAACCTGGGCTCGTTGCAGGCACTTGACTTCACTCGATTCGGACTCGGAACTGGTTTCGCACCACAATCTCAAGTGGATGCCACCGGGTCAGTGCTGCCTGGCCCTATATACAGGTGGTGGTGATTGCAACTTGCAGACAAACGAGGATCGTGCATCCGAAGGTTGCAATGCCCTTGCCCTGAACCTGTTTTCCCGAACGAAATAAAAAAAGGTTCTGAGTTATGCAATCCAGGTGCGTGCGCGTGCGCGAGAGCTGGTATTCCTTCTCGTGACCCACTTTTGGCAGGCATAAATCGATTGAGCGGGGCACAGCTTAAGGATCATAATTCATTAAATTCACTTGCATAATATCCGTAATTTATGCAGCATCCACAACAGCTTCAACTGTGAAACATTGAACTTGAGGTGAGGTGAGGCTGCTGATTGCCAATTGTCTGGCTGCCTAGTGTCATGCAATCTAATGAGCTGGAGAGTTGATTCATGCAACGTGATTGAAATTGATGAAAACAGGGAGTTCGGGAGATGCAAAATGAAATAAAATATATTAAAATTGCTTTAAAGTCAGAGCAGTCAAATAGCAATTAGACTTTTGCCCAGCTTCTTTCCCGCCCCCACGCAATCGATCTCCAAACACTTCAAATTTCAGTGGAAACCTTTGCGTAGGCTCAACATCCAAAAACGCGTGCAAAATGTCAACCGAAGGACAAACTTCTGCTAACAACAATTGCTAATGTACGCCGATCACTAGCAGATCGGCTATACCATGCCAAACCATACCATACCGTAGCTATAGTTGTGGATCGATGGCCCTGAACGCGCATACAACTTCGTCTCGGGCTCGTGTCGAAAAAAGTGCAAAAAGTAAGTAAAGTAAACGCTAAATAAAGGCAAATAAATGCGTGAACAAAGCAAACAAGCAACAATGCAGCATAAGGCTTAAAAATTGGCTTTTAGAGGCAATTTGGAGTCAGCCTGATTACGCGCCCCCGCCTTCACCTGCACCCTCCGTTGACCTACCTCAATGTGTATCTCCACTTCCTGGATTAACTCGAGCTCTGGCAAACAATCAAAAGCTCTATTAATCTATCTCAGATGGACACGCCTCTCGCTTGGAGGCTGCCGAACGGCAGAAAGAAACATAATCATATTTTTATTTTTATTAAATAAATCATTTGCCATTTCTGTTGTGCTACCAGCAGCAACAGCAGCAAACAAACAATAAGAAATCAAAGTTATTATTGTGGCTTTGTGTGCCAGTGTGTCTGTGTCTCTTACCGCAAGGTTGCAAGTCTTGGTCTTAGGTTTTTGTTGCTTTTTCCGCAACATAATTTACTTGTTGGCAAATCAAATTGTTGGGGGAGACCACGACCAGTGTCAGTGCCACTGCCACTGCCACTCCAACCGAAATGAAATGCTTGTCGTCAATTGGCAAATTAATGAACATTCGATGGCCATTTGACCTTACATTAAGTATACGCCTCCTGGCCTGGCCGGCACTTGCAGTAGCAGCCGCCGCAGCCGCATCGGCACTATGGACGGTTTACCTCATAATTGGATTGCAAACGGCTGTTGCGCCTCCTTGCATTCTTGTTGAATTTTATCAGTTCAGTTTTCGTTGTTAAGTAAACACCAGATACTCGTAGCATGGGGACCAGCGGGGCTGATGCAATAAAAAGACGACAGTGCCACAGAATGTTTCATAAAAGTGGGGTCCGGTCTGCTAAAAGGATTAGATTTCCATATGCATGAACTCGATGATATAATGGTTGAAATCATGCCCCCACAGCAAAGCAAAAGCCGAGAGAACACAGTCGTGCACTTGAACTTGCACTTGACATGCAAATTGCCGAGCAGAGACCAGCCGCTGCACTCGTAGAATAAATGAGATGCGAGTCTCGAATGCTGCAGTGCCACTAACTATTTGGGGAGGACACCCCTAACAGATTAAGTGGTTCTAGGCGGAACTGGCCGGACCGGCAGCGCCCCTGCCATTGATTGATTGCCTCTCCTCCACTGGACACTCTGCCTCGAGTGTCTAACCCTCAAGCGTGCCATTTCCTTCCTGCTTCCCCTATAGATACGGGTGAGTAGAGTGCTGCTGGACCTGGACCCGAATGTAAGCTTGCATGTTGCATAGTAAGTGTGCAATTGTGTGTGCTTGCAACGAGGTCACTGCGATGTCGCGACAGCAGCAACAAAATCACTGCTATCAACATTTACTATTGCTAAACGAAAAGCACTTTCCCAATTTTCGCAAAATGCGAACGATCAATGCAAATCGGAAGTGCCTCGAATTGTGTACCCATGTGTGTGTCTCTGAGTGTGTGTGTGTGGGACAGAGAACACTTTATAAGAAATAAAATTCATAAAAAATCGGGCAACAACAAAAAGCTGACAAATGCATTGAGCAAATGCGATTGTCGCACCGCTTGTTGTTGCTTTTGTTATTGTCGGTGTTTGTTGCCTTTTGTTGTTGTTCTTGTTGTTGGCAACGCAACAAGTTTCGTGTGTGTTGCCAATAAGTTGTCGCTGTCGACGACGCCTGCGCCTCTGCTGACTTCTCTCTCTCTCTCCCAGGCGGCTGTCTGTTTGCTTGAGATACGCTTGCCGAGGGTACAATGATATGGAGCAGATGTTTGTCAAGCAGATAAGGATAGATTTCCGACCCCATAGTGTGTACAGAGATCATACATAATTTGTGATATATTAATCAGAATTAGAGGACGTGTCGAAATGGCCATCAAAATATATTCATTAATTTGCCAATGGTGGGGCAGTGGTCATAGTTCCTCCCACAAGGGAACATGGAAAGGATCGGTTGAAAAATACATTAAATTTGTATATACAAAGTGGGCCAAAAATAATAAAATATATGTTTCATATAGCTGACATTGGTCGTTTTGTCAGTCTTTGTGCCAAAAAACTTAAATTTTTCTGATGAACCAGCCGATTGGCCTGTGTGTTTTGATAGCTTTAAGAAAATCAATTGAAATCGATAAATGCATCGATCTGCTAGGGTATCAAAAGCTTCGGCCCCCAATTGTTGTTGCTGTTGCTATCGTGCGTACTTGGACTCTCAATAACGCTGCTCGGCGTCGCCGTCACCGTCACCGTCACCGTCGCCGTCTCCCTCTCATATGGTTGTTGCCGCTGCCCGCTGCCACTGCGGCGGCCGCTGTAAGCCCCAACACACGAAAAAAGCATGAACAAAAATCGAGACGAAAGCAGAGGGTATTTAACCGACCTCAAATCAATTTGCAATTTCAGTCGATCTCCGCGTTGCAGCGTTGCATGAACTCAATCAAACTCTCGTGCGAAACAGAAAGTTGAACGCAAAAATTATAAACTGTTTTCGGTGAATACCTTACGGAAATAATTAGTGAGGAAACGGGCAACAACAACAACAAAAACAGTAACAACAATTACAAAATCTAAAACAAGACAAATATCCTAAATAAAACGGAACGGGAAAAATTTCCCAAAACGCATTCGAAATTGTAAATTGAACTTTTATTGAACAACATTGGCAATTGGTGTCAAGCGCGGCCTAGAAAAAGAAATAAAATGAAATAAAACTCCCCGAATATACAAATTCCGAGCACGTTGCAGACAACATTACGCAAACAACAACTAAAGCAACAGAAGCAACAGCGACAACATTTGAACAGCTGACTTTCGTTCAATGAACGGCTAGTTAAAGAGGCAAAAGTTACACAAATGCAGACAAAGCTCCCCGCTTCCATTTCCATTCCCATTCCAATTTGACTTTTCAATGTAAGTGCATCTCGAGGGAGAGGAGAGCTTTTCCAACTGAACTTGAAAGTGAAAGTGAAAGAGAGAAAGAGAAGCAGCTGCGGCGAGAGATATAGCACGATCAAGAGAGAGACTTGAACGAAGCGCTTAGAGTTTAGAGCGGCGATTAGAGAGTAAGAGACTGGCAGCAGAAGCTTGCTACCGGAATAAGAGAGTCGAAAAAGAAAGACAGCAGAAGCTGCCGAATAAGAGAGTAGCAGTCGCAGTAGCTTTTGCTGGAGTGCCAACGACATCTCAGAGCATCAGCCAAGGTCATTCGATCAACATGAGCAATCCCCAGGAGACCGAGCACGCGTACGCGGTGAAGGCGCCCCATGCCGGCGAGGAGGGGCACATTTTCGTTGTAAGTCCCGTGCCAGCATCAGCGCCAATGCCAGCACCAATTCCATTGCCAGCTGTTCCCATTCTGACAGCTGTGCCCGTGATGAGGCCCCGCGATCCGCCAGCCGAGGTGAGGCGGAGGGATGACGAAGATGAACAACCTTGCTGCAGCTCCCAGGCGATAGTGCCACTCTCCTCATCGCTGCCTTCGAAGCTGCTGCGTTTCCACGCCAAACGTTCGGCCCAGGCGCTGCTACGCCAGATGGAATCGCTGGACTCCCAGCTGGGCAGCAGTGGGGGAAGTTTTTCGGAGGACACCTCGCCCAGTGCCCCGCCAATGTCGCCGCCAAACGGCGACCAACTGCTCGTGGATGTGGGCATGGGCTCCTCCATTGGTGACTCCGAGGAATCGGAGGAGGACGATGAGCTGAAGCCCCTGGCTGTAGACAACCACATCATGCACGAGGTGGATCTGTCCGAGCGGCAAACAACACCTCCGGCCGTTCTCAGCGAGGCTAATCTCGAGAAGTTCCGCAAGCACCAGATGGACAACATCTACCTCCATCCGAACTTTACCATGGACACTTCTCCGCCACCCGCTGTGGCCCCCGCCAACTCCCCCGTGCCAGAGCCTCGCAGGGAGCACCGCTCGTTTCTCTCCATGAAGAAGGACAAGGAGGTGGAGGAGAGAGTGGTGGAGAAGGTAATGGAGCCGGTGGAGGCGACATCTCAACTGCCCAACGAAATTGACAACATGGATCCTTCTCTTATTCCGAGCGAGGAGTTGGCCGCAGAGATCACCGACGCCGTGGAGTTCTACTTCTCCAACGAGAGCATCCTCAAGGATGCCTTCCTGCTGAAGCACGTGAGGCGCAACAAGGAGGGATACGTGAGCCTGAAACTGGTTTCTAGCTTTAAGCGTGTCCGCCAGCTGACCCGCGAATGGAAGACCGTTGGGGATGCTGTGCGTCGCAAGTCCAGGAAGATCGAGCTGAACGACCAGGGAACAAAGGTGCGACGCATCGACGCTCTGCCCAGCTTCGACGAGACGATGCCCTCGCGCACCATCGTGGCCTGCGATCTGCCTATGGACAAGCTAACAATCGAAAAGGTCTCCGATTTGTTCTCCAGATGCGGCGAGATCGCCCTGATCCGCATCCTCAAGCCAGGGATGGCCATACCTGTGGATGTGCGTCAGTTCATGAACAAGTATCCGGAGCTGCAGCAGAAGGAGTGCGCACTGGTGGAGTATCTAGAGTCCTCCTCCGCCCGCGACGCTCGCCACCTGAGCGGTCCCTTCCAGGTCTACGAAATGGTGGCCCCCAAGAAGAAGACGGGCAAGAAGGCGGCTGTCATCCAGGTCGCCGCACCCGTGGCCCGCATGGTGGAGAACTACCGCTACTACAACGATGCCAGCTACGAAAGGTCCCGCGGCGGCAGCTTCTCCGGCCACGAGACCGTGCCAGACCTGCGATTCAAGCTCAAGCGCAACAACTCGGATTTCCAGCAGAGTTTCTACCAGGCGGCAGCCCCACACTTCCACGGCGGCCACGGAAATCCCTATCAGCACTACCAGCCCAGGGGCAGCATCGGGAACCAGGAGAGCGCTCCGGCTGGTTTTTTCTCCTATGCACCCAGACGGTACAGCAATACGTCGACCATCTCAGCCAACACGGCGGCTGCCTTGGGCGATGCCTTGCCCTCGCCCTCTGCTGTCGTCGGACCACCCAGTGTCAGTAACCCGGTGTCCAGCATGAGCAGCCTGCAGCGCCGCCTGTCCAACTGCTCGGATCAGAACTACAGCGCGGAGGCGAATGCCCCACTGTCCCGCAGGACCAGCAACTGTTCGGAGACGGGTGCTCCTCAGCGGCGGGACTCCAACTGCTCGGACAGCTGTCCCTGCTCGAGGAGAGTCTCGGACTTCGGACAGGCGGACACGGCATACCGCAAGACCTCCGTCTGTTCGAATGGCAGCTGCCAGGGCAACAGCGGGGAGCGTCGCTTCTCAAACGGATCTATGCAGTTCGAGCGCACCTTCTCGAACGCCAGCGAGAACAATGGGTTCTATCGTCGTCCCTCCAACGACTTCAACCTAGAGCGCGAGCCGATCCCCACCGATCAGATGGTGGGTGGAGGAGGAGGCGGCTACCAGGTGTGGCCCCGCCGCTACTCAAACAATTTCCAGCAGCTGAGCAACAAGCTGGCGGCCTACGACAATGCTCAGTACATTGGAGGACGTCGCATATCCACGGACTCTGGCTACGATCGCCGCTACTCCTTTGGATCGGAGTTTGAGGGATCGCCACGGTCTCGCACTGGCAGCTTCCTGAGCAATTACAAACATGGGGGTGTCGATGTATACGACGGCCAACCGCGATCTCGCACTGGCAGTTTTCTGGACGGATCACCACGCTCCAGGTCCGGATCCTTTGCACAGCGGGCTGCTGAGAGCCTCGTCCGCACTCCCATAGGTCCGGATGGGAGCAAGGGGTTCGGACAGCGGGCTAGAAAGTTCGGCCAGGACGTGTCCCCCGTTAACTAGAACACACGGCTGAGTGGGGGGAATTGTTGATTACTTTTAGTGGGAACTCTTTGTCTACTACTCGTACTCGTACTAGATTGTGAAATTAATGGCTGTACACTGTGATGCTGTCCACCCTGTAATATGTATGTACTATATATCCCACTCACACGATCCGATTCCGTTCCGTTCCGTTCCGAACCACGCCCCCAGTCCATAGCCCAACTTAGGATAGTAATCGAATTTGTAGTTCATAAGTTTACCTTCAAAGTTCATGGGGTCTTGGGGTAGTTAATGTGGAGTTCTCTTGCTCAAGATCAAATCTATAATCCATATATATCATTCTTCTACGCAACGCTGCCAATACTTTAAGATCAGAGGAACGATTCTTGGTTATTATAAGGGTTCTTAATGCATTACTAAGTTGAGTTGATAGCTAGTAGGTTCTATAAATTATATTTTATATCAATCGTTATGTTTTCACAAACTATTTTATAACCTGTTGACTACTTATATAGGAAGATAAATACACCATTAGATACATATTTCCTAATGGGTTGACACACTTTATGGCCAATCTATATAAAGATTTACTAGTGTTTTTTATCGTTAATAAAAAAAACTTAATTAGCTTAGATGTAGGATAGTGGAATAACGAGTGGCTGCCATAAAAAACAGTTCTAGAAATGTGGCCATAATACGGATGTTGGAGTTGGAGAAAGGTTCGCAAAATTAACTTGATTAGAGTCTCAGGTCCATAGATTAATCATTCGTTGGGCAAGAGGAACTACAGCTCCACATTTTCCACCAACCCCCACTAAATCTTTTATTTGTTTTCCAATTCAATATTTTTCTTCAGCTGTAGCTATAGTTAGACTAATGATTATCTATATGTGTATCTACTAGGCTTAGTCTTGATTGTCCTCTCGCATGGAGCCGGAGGAAACAGCAAAACGGATTATTACAGGAGAGAATAAAAATATTTTTCATTTTTAGCTTTTAATTTTGATTTCTTACAGAAGCATTGCAATAAATTATACTCGTATTATATGTGTGTTAACCATAAATAAATATATTTGAACAAAAACATCGCTTTTTTCGCCCCGGTGATCGTATGGGCATTATTATTAAGTCCATTGTTACAATAATGAACTTGAAATGGAGCTTAGCCAGCAATTTGCTGTCTTTTTGCCAAATCATATACCGAACCGAACCGAACCGAATCTAGCGCAATCGAAGGCAGCCCCCAAACTGAAAGCGAAATTGAAATTCGCGCCACTCGAGAACCGAAGGTAACTAGGCCAACGAAAACGAAATAGCCACACAATATACTGGTACTCGTACAGCAGATCTCAACCAGACTGCCTTGCCTGTGAAAGCAACAATTTGAATTATATTGAATAATATTCGTAATTTCTGATTTTTTGCCCGAAAAATTTGTCTTCATACAAGTGACATGAGCGAGCGAGCGCCGCAAAAAGCGTGACGCATGCGCCCCCAACTCGGATCCGAACTCGCCCGCGGTTCATAATTGTTCATAAAGCGGCCGTTAGCATTGTTACTGCCTCTGCTGCTGCCGCTGGAGCCGTTTTTCGAGTACCCATACCCATACTCATATTCGTACTCGTACTCATACTCACACTCGTATCTTAATCGTTGCCGTGCGTGCGATTTGTGTGTGTATTTTTTTTGCGGTTCCAAGGTATTTGTTGTTCAATTTTCAGTTCATTTTTTGCTTCATTTTTCGATTTATTAAACAATTTCCATAGGTATACTCGTGTACGATATATGCGATTTTTGCACACACGCATCGGGCAGTGCCGCCCACTCCCACTCTCCGGGCCAAGAAGAAACCCGTTTGGAAGCCTGGCCAGCGGCAGTGGCTGCCTGCATGCCTGAACTAATTGTCGCACAATTTTTCACCGCGTGGGCCAGAAGCAGGCCAGCCCCAATATTAGATCCCATCGTGCCACGGATGCATGGTTGCCGGTGGGCAACGGGAAGCGTGTTGTGCGTACCGCTTGCATAACATCCACAGCCACAGCCACATCCATAGCCAGCCAAATTGGGAGAGTAATCACAGAGCACGGGTTCATGTGATCTGATGATTAAACTTCCTGCCAGGAGGCTGCTAAATTCCCTTTTAAATTTATGCTAATTAAATGTACTGAAACAGGAACCGAAAACAGGAAAACTGAAAGTTAAATGAGAAACCAGTCGGGTTATTTTCCAGAACAACTTAGTGGCAAGGGTTCATCCAGATCTTGATGGACCTGTGGGGGTTCGGCTAAAAATAAATGATGTAAATTATAAAAAACGAGTCGGGCATGGCATCCATTTTGTTGGTGGGGAGTTGGAGACTCCCCACCGATGACATAATCTGATGTGTATTGAACTGACATTTGCTGGCTCGATTCTCGACTCTCAACTTTCGTTCCATTTGGAGACGATGCCGATGCTGCCTGACCTTAGCCAGGTCTACACTTTTGGCAAGATATTGCATCCTTGAGGTGGCTAAAAATGTCTCAAAGCCTTCAATGCCGGCCTCTGTGGCAGATCGGTGGCAGTGCGTACAACGTGCCGAGTGGCAAGTGGTGCCTGCCTCAACCTTGGCCGTCATTTGCCGGTGGCATTAAGAAATTTAACCACATTACACGGCCACACTGCGTATACTCGATGGGGCTTTACTTCCGGCAGTCGCATGCGCTCCTCCGCTCATCTCTTGTCTGCTCTGCTCTGTGCGATGTAGCGCCAAGTCATCTTCAAGTTCAGGACAAACTGATACAATATTTATTTATAAATAAAAGCAACCTTAGTTTCAGTCTCAATTAAGCGTTTTGTACTTGAAGTGCGCGTAGAAATTTCCGCACAACATTATTAACATTGCCAGTCATGTCGTCAGTCATCATTTCTGTTCGGCTCGGTTCGCATTGATATAATATTGTAATGCCAAAATGAATGAGGTGTGCGGTGCGGCAGCTGTGCGTACTTTTATTTTTCAGTCTCAATTGCACAAACATCGCGACGATCGATGCTGACCTCAACACGTTCGTTCTCACTACGCAATTGGCTAACTAAAACAAATACGAGTCCACTAAAATAATCACAAAACGAAATTACAATTCTATTCTTTGTACATGAGGCGAAAGCAAATTATAATTCTGAGAATCAAGCCATAAAAATGATATTCGGGAATATCCCGAAATCGACTGCGTCTCTAGAATTGTTTTTTGCAAAAGTATGCCGCAGTAGTGGATGAATCAGTACTGACCTAGCCCAACCGACAGATTGGGTACCTGTCGGTACCACATTCTAGAACAATACATACGATGGATGGACACCTAATGACCAAATATTAGGGATGCTGAATGTTATATGTATTGATATATGGATGGATATGGGATTGGATTGGCAGTTAATTGGCATAATGCAACATTATGTGCTTGTACGATTGTCTGAAATTGCATGTATTTTTAATAGGGATCTACTTGTCTTATGCGGAATGATTCGGAGCTCTCACCTTTTGAATGCTCTGGATGACCATAGAGATTTGTGATGTATCTGAAAGATTTGCCGCACAGATTGCACTGGTGTAGCTTTGCTGACGAGCTTTTCGAATGGCTGTCAGTAATGCGCTGCCTTAATGGCACATCTTCTTGGTCATCCTCCGTATCGCTGAAGTGGAATATGGCACGCTTTTTGATGCCTGTACGGACTACAGAATCGGAGGATCGGCCTGGACCATGGTCAACTGGAAATACGCCGTTTTTTAAGTGGGAAATTGGAATTGCCGACATTTCGCTCACCTCAATCTTGGATAGCTCTCCAGCAATAGCTGATAAAAGGTCTTCTCAACAAGGTGCCGGAATTCAATCCAGTAACATCCCTTTTGAAAAGCGAGCCTATTTTTTATAACAGCACACTGTTAGGAAGAGCAGCTGATTGCGCCTGACAGCACACTTTAAAAATCAGATGCTAGCTGGTGCCGGGGATGCGACTGGCGCCATCTGCAATTTCGCAGCAACGAGGTATGTATTGTATGCAACAAAATTCAAATAGTTCAAGAAATTGCCGCTGGAGCGCTACTGATCGCAGAGTTCAAGTAGTCTGGCAGCTCTGTTATCTTAGGCAATAATTTTATTTTTGAATAAATAATATAATGTTAGTGCAAAAATCCTCGAAAAATCTAAAAGAAAATAGTTAAAAAAAAAACAAAGATTTATGTAAATTTTGATTGCTGTTGTGCTATTTAAGTACTTTTATTTTTTCTTTCATATTTTGTAATACTTTATCTTGTGGGCAAAGACACAAATTCAACTACATTGGCTTGTTGGGAAGGGGGGGATGGGTAGTGGAGGTTGATTAACACTAATATATTTTAAATATAGCTTTCCACATCGTTAACTTAACATTCTTAGGTATTTTGTCTGCTGCTTTCGATCAATCAGGCGCTAATACATATATTGACTATCAATTAAAATAATTCAAGGTACTATAGATACGACATTAGCTAATGCCTATTAATATACTTATGCTTTGTGCATTCAATTTGACTATTCTTTTGATGGTTTTCGGCCCACTTGGGGGACCCTACTCCTACTGATACCCACACCCGTGTGTGCGTAGACTACGGTCTGCCCCCTTAGATCAGGCTGATGCTCAGACCTCGGGGCAGCCGCAGGCCAGAATGCTCTAGGCTGGCTTGGTGGGAAATTTCCACGCTGCTTTCTTCATCGTGGCTCTGTGGCTCTTCTTCCTCGTCCAGCTCCAGTTGCACTTCCTGTTCCTGCAACACTTCCATTTCCTCTAACTCGTTTGCTGCCCCTTGCCCATCCTCGTCCTCCTCCCTTTCATTGGTAATTGGATAGCTGAGGCATCGCCTTGCGGTGGTTGGCGGTGGGGATGTTGTCAATGATGACGCCACTGGTGCTGGTAGGACCTCGGATATGACGCTATCGAATTCCAGCAGGACTTCATCATCGTCGAGGGTTCGCGTCCAGCGCGGTCGCTGCTTGGAGGGGCTCATTATTTGCGGAGGGCGGGGAGGTGGAGATGCGGTTGAGGTGGTGGGTGCTGACGATTCTGATGCCTCCCCGTCCATTGAGCTCTCTCTGCTGAGCGTGGTACCCAATCGTCGGAACATGGCCACCACCTTGCCATCGACACTCGGCTGGGCGAATCTTTGGTGTGCCTGAGATGGAGCTGAAGCCGGAGCAGGTGCCGCATCCGGTGCCGCTGCCGGTGCCGATGGTAAGGTGTCCTCGTTGGTTAACTGGTGAGCAGTGGCACCTGCTGCTGGCCTCTCCATGGCCACCACAGCTGGCTTCCGCCGAGGCGCCACACCTTGCACCTTTCCCAGAAGATTACTCTTCTCCTGGAACTGTCGGAGGTGGTCATTAAGCGACTGTTGGGTTATTTTCTTTGGCTGCGACCAGAACTTGACGCTCTCCAGGTAGCACTGGCGGAGAATCTTGCTCATACCATCGACGGACCCAAAGCCTCTGCTGCTACTCCTCTTTCTGTAGGTGATGGCCGCCGGAGCAAGATTGACATTGTTACGGAGCTGTGACTGGTTCGGGCCGCGTAATCGGGGCTGCACGCGAACCCGGGATTGGGCTCGAATCCTTGGCTGGGATTGGGGCTGTACGCGCACACGTGCTTGTTGTGGCTGGGGCTGGGGATGTTGCGGGAACAGCGCCTGGGGCTGCACACGAATATGGGGCTGTTGCTGGAACTGCGCCTGGGGCTGGATTCGTACCAAAGGCTGCTGCTGGAATTGTGGTTGAGGCTGCGGCTGAGGTTGGACGCGTACTCGCAGTTGTTGGGGCTGTGGCTGGGGTTGGACGCGGACCAGAGGCTGAGACCGGGGATTAACGCGTACCTGTGGCTGCACATAGGCCACCGGACGACCCATCCGACGCGCCCGCTCTTCCGGCAATAGACTGCCGCTGCTGTTGTTGCCCATTTGGGCGGAGGGGCTCTGACTCTGGCTGTCGGCATCGTTGCTGTTCAGGGCCTGCAGGGAGTGCCAATTGATAAGCCAGTTGTTGCAGCTGAAGCACAGAAACTTATCCTCATTGAGGGGCTGTAATTGGAGAAGAAGAATGCGGGTGAGACATTGAAAGATAATAGTTTGTATAATAGATCGATACTCGTATTCGATTCATCGCCGAGCTGCACAACCATTTGTAATCCTAGAATGTTTGGTGACCCAAGTGTCGTTAGTCCTCCCCATTTCATGTCCTGTCACCTCTAGCCAAGCATAACCACAGAATAAACCTTTCGAAAATTACGATACGCCTATGCACTTAGTGATCGCTCTCCGAGTGACCACTAATGAGGCTCGAGCTCGAACCGAACCGTGGAGAACTATGTATCTGCAGTCAAAGGTGCAAAAAATATCATATCAATTTTGAAGCGACTGCCAGGCGAGCCTTGAGCAGGCCAGGCATATTAATTACCCAAGAGCCAACATTCCTCGGGTATCAATAATTTCGTGCACCTGCCCAAGAAACCATTGCGCCCAGAAGAGCCCAGGCAGCATTAATAGCGGCCGCGGCAGCGTCAGCGGCAGCAGCAGCTGGCCCAAAAGGCCCAAAAACCAGTCAAAGCCAAAGGGATATTCGGTTAGCCAGAAGCAAACCCGTTTCTCCAACGGCCACGCGCCCCGTCGAATCGCTGTGGAACCGCGCCGGGAACTGGGTGAACGAGAACTATGGCATTAGGCACGCGCAGGCGCGACAGCTGCTCGGCGCATTAGATAAGGGAGGAAGGGTAGAAGGGGTACCGTAGGGAGCCAGGATCAGGATCGATTGTCGATCCCTGTTTACCTTTGCTCGCCATGTGTAAACGGTATAATAATGCAAATTGCAGGCCAGGTGCAATTCAGACAACAGCAGGCATCCAGGCAGCCACACACGCACACGGTCAGAGCCAGAGAAGACGGGAGACAAGAGAAGGTAGCAAAGAGGGGGAAAGGGAGAGAGGTGGAGGGAGCAGGCGGTGGAGGTTAGCGGTAAGGAGCAGACAGACAAACTGATTGCAACTGAAGTTTATAGCACTGTCATTGAGGGCTTTACGAGTATTGTCCCAGCACAGCACACGCTAGAGAACGGTCTCAATTGAGTTTCCCTGAATTCAAGCGGCGGCAGGGTGGCTTACGAGGGTGCGGGTGGAGTTCTGGTTGCCACGCTGCGATCGCGGCAGGTGGTGGTATATGCTTTCGCAACAATGGCTCTAAGCAATCAACGATCCTCGAGGGCAAAGCCACAGGGTATGTTTAACGGTTTTTTTTAAGGGGTGAGAAGAGAGGGAGGTTCTGTGAGTAGTGGACACATGGCAGTTACTCCTATGATCATAAGAATTACTGGGTGATTTCTATTAATACATATTTAGCTTAAGCGCAGTTAAACTTCAGGCTTCTACAATGTTTAAAAGTGTATTTTGATAGGATTCCCACTTCAATCTTTTAGCAACCACTTCAAAAATACTTGTGTGCTCGAGTAGGATACTGTTATTCCTTCAGCTGTCAGTGCCCCATATTCCTTTGTGATTGGGGAATACTAATCCATATCTAAGAAACCCTAGAAAAGATGCGCCCCCGAAATAACAGAGTAGACGAAGACCTTCAAATAGGAGGCAAGACTAGTTTGGGCTTTGTTTTGTTTTGGGCACTCTGAGGCTCCTTTTTAAGGCTTCTGCTGGGAAATGCAGAGAATCTTAATCAAAAAGAATTTCTTAGAAGTTATTTGTTTTATGGGGTGGAAGGGATAGGGATAGGGATATCTAAGAACTTTTGTTTGGATTTGCGCCTTTTTCGGAACCGGAATCTCTTTCAGGTTTTTGGCATTGTTCAGGACACAACCACCACCGTGTAGCGTATATACATATGTATGTATGTACATAGTTCCGTCTAACCCAAAATCACTCGGTAATTTTCGTTGAAGTGCACTCACACTATAAAACCCAGACACAGCCTCAGGTATTCAATAGCTGATATGCGAAAATAACAAACACACAACCCAAAGAGGGAACCGATAAAGCAGCCAGCAGCAGGGAAGCACTGGAACCCTGATGTGTTGAGGTTGAGGTTGAGTTTGAGTCGCAAATACAGCTGCCGGTGAAGAGGGATAGCGAGAGGAAAGGGTCTGGTCTGGGAAAGGTTCGTTCACTGCCCGCAGAAATTGGAGCAATCAATGCTCCTCGGCTTCGCCTTCCTACTGGGAAGTGCCCGAATTGTCGTGCATCTGCATCTGCGACTGCCCCCAGCCCTTGAGCAGGTTCGGAAACAGGTAGGAGAGTGTATTTGTGTAATCCAATACCCGAAACTCACTTCCACAGAAAATAAACCAAGGATCGGGTCAAGGATCGTTTTCCATGTTCCACATTTCATTCCCATCGCACATTAGAACAAGCTGTTGGGAATTATGAGTATGGGAAAGGCACCGGATCGATCTAAGTGGCGGCATATGCAAAGTGTCCAATTACCGAAGGGAAATGCACCAGCTGCTCCTACCGTACTACTGCTCCTGTTGTCCCCGACAGGATGTGCACTTTGAGAGAGAGCGGAAAAACAGCGAAAACTTTCGGAGAGCGCTGGGATGCTGTGGGAGCTACCTTTACCTGTCGGCCTGTCGGCTTGTCGTGCCACCCTTTTGCTGAGCCCCAGACTCTGGCGGAGTTCATCCCCTTTTAACCCAAAAACTCGCACACACATGCAAATACTCTCAGGCACACACGCGTACTCCCACACATACAAGGGGCAGAGAACTTTTGCCGAAGGACGTTGTAACGGTGCTGCTGCTGCTGCTGCTTTCATGCTGTTGTTGCAAGACGATGACTCATCTGACGAGCCGTGTACAAATATCGATTTTTGTTAGATGGGAAAAATCCATACTCCATACCTGAAACTTGAATTTCGCCTGGATCAACTGCACTATGTTGGGCCCGGAGCGCGGCTCGTAGATATTGATGGTCTGATTCGTGTGGCATCCGCAGATGAGGCAGGTGCGCTTCAGGTATTCCGAGGAGGCGGATTTTTGGGCGGTGGCCACTGCTGCGGCTGGCTCCACTTGGTGATGGTTGTTGGCAGACATTTTGGCGACACTTGCAACTTCCTCGATACGCTTTTCGCACTGACACACGTCCTCGTCGGCCTTTGACGTCACTACAGAACTAACGGTAACTCGAGCTGTAACCGTAGTTGCCCAACGTAACTGTAACTGTGTCCGCCGGGGGTGGGTTGGTGGCGCGAAACGAGGCAAACAAAAAGGTCGTATACCACCGAATCGCACAGAGAGAGAAGAGAGCGAGCACGTACGGAGAGACGGAGCAGAACGTCCTTTCGATTCCACGCACAAATTTTGAATGTGGCACGAACGAGCCCGATGTGGCACGTTTGTCTTCGGTTCTCGTTTTCTTCTTTGCTGTGCTCTTCGGTGAAGTATGTTTTTTAAAGGTATCGCAACAGGCAGGTAGGGTTTTGGTGCCCTATATACCTTGGGAGGACTTCGAACATCGCTGCCCGCTGTTTCTGGACTGGGTTTGAATAGCGAATACTGAGGGCATTGCCAACATATGTTCATATTCGAGGAAACGAAATGCCAGCATAAATATTTAGGCAATCGTGCTGAAAATTATTTGAACATACTGTAGCTATTATTTCAACTTATTTAGTTACAGAATCGTAATTGATTAGTTTTCTGTACTTAAAGTGTAAACGTAGAGTGGAAGGGAATGGGAATATTTTGTAAAATCATAACTTGATATTCCTTTGAACACCCAATTTGTCAGGATTAGGGAATTATTATCGATCCCCAAATATTTTGACAACCCCTTGCTTACTTGACCTATCTGAACTTTTGCCACTCGAGTTACCTCTTTAGGCTCGGGGTTCCTAAGCCCCACGAGCAGCTGCTGCTGCTGCTGTTGCCCAGCGACAATACTCCAAATTTAATGTGTCGGCCGGCTTCCTCAACTACGACTTATCATTATGGAAGACACGGCAACACCGTGTGGCATGGAGCATGGAGCATGTGTGCATTGTGGGCTCATCAACAGGCTGTCTGTCCCTGTCCCCATCTCAGCTCTGACTGTGCCTCTGCCTCTGCCTCCGACCGCCACTGCGACTGCGACTCATCCATGCACCGACAGCGACATCGGCAGCGACAACAGACGGCAGCTGCTGCTGCCGCTGCCTCAAAATACTCGTACAAAAGGTGCGTTTTGGTTTTTTGTTTCTCATCTTTTTTTCGGGCAACTCAATCATATGTTCTCTGTGCCATGAATCGTTTTTGAGCCAATGTTGCAGCTTGCAACCGGATTGTTTCTTTATGCTGGCCCGGCGACAGATGTTTTCTTCCTTTTCTCTCGTTTTTACCTTCTTCGCCTTTGCGACTTCTTCGTTTTGCGCCTCCACCTTGATTTCGGGGACTGGGTTACGTTGCGCCTCCTGCCGCTACTTTTACTCGCCTCGCACTACGCGTCTTGGGTCTATAGTAAACAGAGGAGTAAAACACTCCACTCACTAACCCTCGATTTTGTTCATGAATGAATTGATGAATGGTCGATGGGCGCTGGCTGGCTGGGAAGGAGTCGCCGAACGAGCAGCGGAACGAACGCATCCTCTCATTCGTTTTTCTTGGCATATGCGTAGCAAATTTCCATATCTGGAAGAAATCTGGCAAGGAAGTAGCCAAGCTGCTGGTGGCTGGGATCGGGACCGTGACCGGGGTTAACCGGAAGAGCAAAGTTTATTATAATCTAAAGATTCGAAAATCAAACGCGGTAATCGAATTATTGTAAATTTAAACACATATTCGCCAACTGCCAACAACAAGATATACATATTTTGAATAAAGCTTTTAAGACTTTAAAGGTGTTAACTTATAAAGATATGTATATGTAATTATCTAATGTGATTAATTAACCATTATTTTATTTTCTAATTTATTCAATGTCTGTGACATCAATTGGGACATGGGACAACAAGCCGAAGTGTGCTAAGCTTGAATCCCAAGAAAATCCCCTCCCGCCAATCCGATCGCAGCCGCATGACGAGCTACGCATATAACCGAACCGGTCGCATACATACATAAAAGATAGATGTTAAAATTCGAGGAAAATCAATATATCACAAAACTCCAATTAAAATAAATTTTAAATTAATATTTTCCAGTTGGATAATTTAAATTTGAATTTAAAATCGCCCGTTGGACTTGGAGTGACGCCATCTGTGGTTGAATATTCAAAGACCCATCTATCAGGGGTCGCCACTGAGAAAAGTAGAAAGGCTGTGTCGCTATGTAGAAAGAACGTATAAATCATGTACCAACATTTAAGGTTTTACATCTGACATCTTATTTTTCCTAAGGTTTTCAGTAAGACACCAACACACACACACAATATATCCATGTATGCCGGCTACAGTAAACCTACCCAGTTTAGCCGCTGAAACTGCATATTTTGTACCCTAATGTGAATGGGATCAAGTTACATTTATAGAAAACTAATTATATGCATAAATAGGTATAAAACATGTCATGAGGGCTCGCACACAGCAAAGCGGAGCCAATATTAAAGAAAACTGACCAATTTTGCAGATAAAAATATGTATATGTTTAGTGTTGAGGCTCAAAATTAACTAGTAATACTAAACCGCATATTAAAATCGAGGAATATAATTTTCGATCAGTGATTAAATTTAACTTTTTCACTATTCTCCTTCTGCTGGACCACCATAAACAGACCGATATATGCTATGACTATCAAGTAACGTTCCCGATCTGTAGGATCTTTCTTTCCCGCCAGTTTCCGGCTATAGAACTTCTATTAATATCCCGATATCAAGACTACTACATCAACTTTCGTAACCCATGCATTCGGCTCGAAAGTCGAGTGGAAATCACAACAAAAGATTAATTCTCAATGTCGTCACCCGCTGCCAGAGCATTACCTTCTCCTTCGACTCTCACTTCGGAGTGTACCTCCTTTGGCCACGTTTCTCACGGCCCACCAAGGAGTTACGTGTGTACGTATGTTATCCCGCTGCTGAGAAACCTGGTAGTAGAAATGGCAATTCGGGAGGCACCTTGGGACTTACTCAATAAGATCGCGCCCCTTGCAACTTGGACCCCCCATACGCACGTGCGAAAGTTGAAGTAGGGCCAGCGGTAGCTATAAAATAATTGACTTGACTTTATAATTGCAACAGACGAACAAGAACGGTGGTTGCGTCGCCTACTGTGCCCGGCCAGCATGAGGTTCCGTGTGGCAGTGGCAGAGCAATGCGGCACCCAGAAACGTCACGATTGGTGCGCGCCCCAGACTCGCTGGTCGCATAAGTCTCTAGGGGATGGAACAGAAGCAACCCTCTGGGGAAAAGGCTCAGTTGCCGGCTAGCTCTGATACATGGATGGATGGAATGGGAGGGCTTGGGTGGCTGTTGCCTCTACCTCTACCTCTCCCGCTTCCTCTCCCCGTTCCGCGCTCTTCGTCGTGGCTTCTCTTCTCTTTTCTCGCTCTCACTGCGACTGCTCTGTGCGAATTCCATTTTGTTTTAAGAGCTTCTGCTTCTGTTTCGGTTGTTTCTGGATGTGTGATGTTATGCCAGAGAGCCAGGCAACGCGACGTTGTGGGCCAAGATGCGGACACCATTCAGTCAGTTGCCGACGCTGAAGGCGCAAGGATATCCGAAGCGCTTGCCAGGATTCCCATCGAAACCAAAACAAACCTCAAGTGGACACGTGTTTGGCGCGAAACGATATCGGCCGATGAACCGAGACCTATACCGATATAGGCATAGGGAAATTGTGTGTTAAAAAGTGATTTGCATAGTGCTAACCCTCCAGAGACGCCTTCATCCTGGCCATGTCCCGACGCAAACAGGCCAAGCCGCGCGCCTGTCTCAAACGTAAGTTGGGCAAACCCAATTGGTTGGTCAGTTGCTCCCCAGTGACCCTGGCCTGACATCGACTCCATGTCCTGTGTCCTGTGCCCTGTGTGCCGTGTATCCATTTGTAGCCGTGTGGGCTGGTGTGTGTGTGCATCTGATTGATTTGCTTTGATAACCCTAGGAGACACATGGACAGGGGCGGATACAGGAAGAGTGGGGATATGGGGAAGTGGGGGTGGACGTGGACACAGCACAGGACACAGCATTACTCTGCCAAAGTTTGCTCGCGGGACCACAAAATGTGACAAATGCAAATGGCCTCCGCCTGCGATGAGGCACCGTCCCTTCCCGTTCCGTCCGATGCTATGCTCCTGCTCCTGCTCCAGCTGAAGCTCCTACTCCGAGGTCTCTCCGCCCGACCGACCATGCTGCAGCTTGCAGGCATTGGCCAATCCCTGGGGACCCACACACCTAACTGTCAGTGATAGAGAGCCAGCGAGAGCAAGAGAGATGGACAGACATGGCAGTGGAGCCCCCAGAGTGGGGTTTTGGTGTAGAGTGTGGGGGCTGTGCGCTCAGAGACCCTGAAAACCCAAACAAACCCCAGAATGAGGTTGAAACATTGAGTGTTCTGGTGAACCAACAAGTAAATGGATAGATATTCTGAGCGGCAACGACTAGCGGATACCCTTTATAGAAACTGCTTTTTGACTGTTATTAACTACAGTATACACATATATTGTTTTTTAATCCCTAAAATCCACTAGCGAAGAAGCATTTGTCATTCACTTTACAAAGTGTAAGCCCGAATTTATAAACTCTATAATACCCTTCACTGCAGGACCATAAAAAGTTGTTTGGCCCAAACGCAGCTTGCAGCTTGGGCATTTTTGTGATCTGCTTGTTGGGGGTTCCAGGGGTTACAGTTCCATTTACTGTTCGTGCTCCTACGGCTGCCGGGCGCCCAGTCAAGGCAACCAAAGTGCCGTTAATTTTTAATACAATTTCAAATTGTGTCAGTGTAAATAACAGCAGAGAGATGCGGCAGAAACAGCAGAGAACGGCAACAACAATGATAACAAATAAAATTGACAATAAATCCAATGCACACATGTGCATGCAGCATGGGGCATGGGGCATGGGGCATGGGGTAGAGTGGGGGGGTGTGTGGAGAAGGGTATGGAATGCGGGATGGGCTAGGGGATCTGGTCTGCTCGAAGCCCCCAAAGACAGCTGGCGCACACACAAATTTACACAAACACAGAGACACAGAGAGCGAGAGCGAGAGATATCCTCATGCTGGGGCACGAGAATTTCCCCAAAGTATAAAAAAACGAACTTTGGCTTTGCTCTTTTTCTGCTCTTCTCTCACTCGCTCGCTCTCTCTGTCTCTCTTTCTCTCTGCCTCGTTCTGCCCCCTTTGTTGGTCGTGTGTGCGGCGCGGGAAAAAAGCACAAAACACAGAAAACCCATTGCCATGTATTTCTCGGGGGAGTCGGCAACGGGCTCTCCGGCCAATCCCATGGGATCCCAAGCGACGAGGCAACGACGAGGCAGGGCCACATCCACAGCAACAGCAGTGCGGCATGGCACAGTGGCAGCAGCAACAAACATGCGCCAACTCCCTGGGGGATTTTCATTTGCTGACGGCGCTGCCAGCCAGTTTGCATGTATATTTGTGTGTGGGTATGTGTGCAGACACCCACACGCACCTACTTATTAGTATGTATCTATATATTATAGGTAATTTTATTGACAACCCGCAAAAAATCAAAGAAAAGACAATTTTACACCAACGAAATGCCTCTATTTTTGCACCTCTCGAATATGTACAGTGTCCGCAACAAGTATGCGCCCAGACATGTATTGGCATCAGAGCTAAGTATAGGTGTCTGCAATTCTTCACTCCACTCATAATTTATATGAAACATTCTCAAGAAGGGCTGAGTACAATTTGCAGACACTGTGCGGTTACAAAATGCTTTAAAATGCCAGCTACTGCTGTTGCGAATTCCCATAGCTGGGCAAAAGGCTTAGGATTCCAGCTGCCATAAGTTGTCGTTGCCTTCTGGCTCCTTTCGCCATCGTCCTCCACGGTCACCCCATGCCCCTGCCAGACCATCGCATACCAACCAACCCAATCCCCACTCATCGTCAACGTGAGCGCGAGTCCTTTGTGTATTGGCAAAATATTTGCCATTGCAGGGCGAAAGCGCGCCAAAAATAGCATTAACACCAAGAACAACAGCCACCACGAGCAGCCAGGACTAAAAGCAGGAGTAGCAGGACCCAGCAGGAATCCGCTCTGGGCATAGGCCATGTGCAATGGCTTCTGCTCTGCTGGTGTACATAATGTGGGATATTGGCTGCGTCTAGCGGTAACTAGTTTGGTAAATAGAATCTGCTGTGGGCGATGCGATGGCAATGAGTACTCGTATGTGGAGCGGGTTGCTATGGTGTGGTGTGGGCTCCTAAGGTATCCTGGGACCTTTGGGAAAGCAGCAGCAGCAGCAGCAACAAGGACAACTATGGTGGTGGCATTTTGACAGCTCTGAGGATTCCTTAACAGGGTTCCCCACACACACACACACACACACACACACACAGACATTCAAATGAGTTCAGGAGTAGTTTGGCTTTGGCTTAAAGTATTTTAATAGGGATGCAAAAATGACTTCTCTGCTAGCAGGAAACGATTATTTGAGTTCCTTAGGTATTTCGATTTATTTCATAAACTAATTGAATTATTCAAAGCTTGACAGAGGGATGATCTCTTCTGAAAGAAGATTATAATTTATCAACACTGGTAATGAACTTACCAACACTGAACGATCGCTGGGCCATCTTTCTTTCTTGGTGGCAGTGTGTCTGACATTTATTTCTTGCTTGCCAACTATTGATAAAATTTATTGTTGGCGCTTTTAACAACACCTTCGGGTTTGTTATTTCATTATTTTTTTAATACCACACACACACACACATACATACATACATTCACAAACATACATACATGGCTATTATAAAAGTTGCAAGCGCGCTTTGTTTCTGCCAACTCCCGCCCCCAAGCTCCAACACCAACACCAACCCCAGCCCCAGCCGAAACTCCCAGCACCCCCACCCATTCTGCCACCTCCCTTGCTGCTCAGCGGTGCCCTCTACACACGCTTAGTAGCCGTTTGGGAGCTGGAAAAGTGGCAAGCATTGGGGCACAGAAACGGGGGAGGCACTGGCAACGGATTGATGGGTCAAAGGGGACGACGCTTATTATTACGTTTACAAATACACATGGTGTGTGTGTGTGTGTGTGTGTGTTCGCAGTGGTTAATGGGTGTATGTGTGGAAGAACGCGCACCTTTTCGTTGGTGTTGGTTGGGGGGAGGTCATGGGTGGTAGTGGTGTAGAGTGGATGTTTGAGTAAAACGCTTAAAAACATGCCATTCATTGCCGAAAAACAAGTAAGAAACGCTCACACACACACTCACACTGTCGGGCACTTGTGCTCCACAGACACACACATACACATATAGCACTTATTCCCTTACACACACACACACACACACACACACACACACACATTCACAAATACACATACGGAGAGACATGGCAACCCAGCGACCGAGTGCGAAATGCACTCTGGGGGGCTTTAAACAAAAATGAAAATCGCTTGCATACATATGGGCGCTTATACACACACTTACACACAGGAGCATACAGCACACACATACACACAGACTCACAGCGGATGTATATCCTTTTTGGCTTGCACAAAAAGAAGCTGACGGCGACGTCGTCGTCGTTGTTGTTGCGGTGCTTCGACAATTTTAACGACCATAACTGGTTCTCACTCTGCTCCCCATGCGAGCTGCCCCATGCCCCATGCCCCTGCCCCATTCCCCACCCTATGCCCCGTCTCTGTCTGCCACGCGCATTTATTTTAAAATACGCGGCACTTCCGCCGCAAACGGCACACAGTTGGCCCACATCCCCATACCCCATACCCCATACCCCATGCCTCTTCCCACAATCCTTTCCTCTGCAGCCGGCACCCAATACCAGTAGCAGGAGCAGGAGGAGCAGCAACCACTTTCAAGTGCCTCCAACACTCGGCTCCTTTATATGGAAATAATAACCAAATGTTCTTGTCTCCACATCCGTTTCCCTTTTACCTCTCATCCCTTCGTTGGCTTCCATTATGGTGACCAGCACCAGGCCGTGCCCCATCCTGCCCCATGCCCATCCCACACCAATACCCTTGCATAATGTTCATTTCCATGGCGATTCCTTGCGGTGTGATTCCGGCTTGTCCTTTCGGCAATATATTTTAAGTCCTTACCTTCCTCGCGGTCACCAATACGAAATGGACACGCGCATCCTCCCGACTCTCTTCACCAGCTCCAGCTCCACCAGCACTCAAGCCGAAGCCGAAGCTGAGGCTGCCACCATGTGAGGATGTGACTTATTTCTCGCCAGCCGAAATCATTCACACTTTTGTGAGGCAACGGATTGCATTTATAGAAAGGAATTGAGATTGTATGAGAGATTATCAAGATATCATTGAAGTGGAAATTTCCAAGTAAAATAATTCTAACGATGTAATATCATCTAAATTATAGTCTTTTGGGAAACGATTAAGTAAGGAACTATAAATAGCTTTAATATTTCCTCGTAGCTGGCTATTAGCAAATCTAATCAAAATTGATTATAATAATGGATTTAAATGGATCCACAGTCGTTTCATTCATATTTAATCTAAGTTCTTATCCTTACCGACTTCAGTCTGAGAATGAAAATCCCCCAACATGTAAATGATATCCCCACCTGTGGCTGGCCCAGCCTCAGCCCTGTCCAGCCGTCTCTCCGAAGCCGCAAGCATTCGTCTTTCCCTCACTCACGTCCGAAGCAGTTGGAGAAATGTATGAAAAATTCAATTTAATTGCACAATTACACATGTTACACATTTCCATTTGCCGGAGCAACTTTTGTCACTGTTCCTGTTGTTGCACCCTGGTTGCAATTACTTTTGAGGATGAGCTCTGTGTTTTACCTGTTTCTGTGTGTGTGTTTTCTCTTTTTTTTTGGGAGGAAACGACACCCGCAAGGCCCTGGGCAGAGGGAGGCCATCGATCAGATGGCGGCTTTGCCCTGTAGCCATAAGAGGAGTTTGAGTTTTGAGCTATTGCCAAGGCCCGAAAGCAGAAGCAGGAACGGAACAGCAACTGGACGAGGACTAGGCAGGGAGGCGGCTGGGTGGGGGCAGGGAGGGGGCCCCAACAATAAAACACAGAACGTGTAAATAGAATTTTTGGCACGATGGTCGCCCAGGGAGTGCTTCGGCATAATCTGCATGAGTAGAGGTAGCACCCGAAGCCGTGGCCGTGGCCGTATCCGCCACAATGTCTGCCAGGACACCGGAGCAATTTGTGCGAGTGTTCGAAATGTTATCAATTGATTAGCTTTAATTTATATGCATATGTACTCGTACCTACTTATACCTCGATTTTCTCGATTTGCTCGATTTTTGTTTGCAGTTGGCGAAAAGGAGGAGGAGACACAGCCCAATGTGGGTGACCTGCTGGAGCCCAAGGAGGAGCTGCTCAGTGCGGACGAGGAGGATGGGGAAGAGGACGCCGAGGCGGAGGAGGATGCTGAGGGAGAACTGCTTACCGAGGAGAAGCCACTCAAGCCCAATGAATCACAGCCACAAAGCCACTGGACAACAGCTGATGAGGATCCGGGCCAGGGCTCGGTTGTGCCAAAAGAAGAAGCAGAAGAAGTACAACACCCACGGGATAAGGAAGGTCCTGCTGCTGGTGGTGCATCTGATGCAGCTGCCAATGCCAACGGGCACTGCAAGTCCTCTGGTAAGTTTGACTTCAATTTGCATATTTTATTGCCTCCAGCCGAAAGATATATCTATATCTATGTATATGTAAACCAACCCAAAGCCAGCAGCAACAGCAGCAGCAACCTACTCCGGGCTGGCCCCAAGTCCGTTGCAAGTCCTTCGTCGTCTTGGCCGTCTTGGGCACTTCCCCTGGGTCTTTCACATGTCCGGCTAATAACTCTCGACAGTCTCATAAATAGCAAATGTACGGTTTTTGCTCCTGTTGTTGTTGCTGGTGCTGTTGACCCAGCTAGGACACATCCGCATCCGCATCCACTTGGTCCTGGTTCTGGTCCTGGACACGTGAGACCTCTGCCCCCCAGCTTTGGTGTCCAAATAGTGAAGGTTTAAAAGTGTGGAATGCTCTTGTAAATTGGATAAGGTTAATGCATCACACGGACTGGCTAAGATACAGGGTGCTATGGAAAAATGTCCTAAATTTGAAATGATATCCACATTAAACGGTTTGATGGTAGATTGGAATTTGCAAGAATTTGTGACATGTGCTCTGGAAAATCTGGCTTGAACCTTTTCCACGAGCACAGCTTTAAAGTACCGAAACTCATTTCGGGACGACAGAGAGAGAGAGATGCACAGACACCCTGTATGTCTGTCGTATTCCCATTGGTGCCGCTGCCTGGTCACATCAACTTTGATGTCTCCATGCGGCCCCATACACGCACACTCCCATATCTGAGTTGGGGCATATACATGTGTGTGTATGTGGAGGGGCATGTATTTGGTATTCCTGTGCGTCATTGGATTATGGCACTTGGGTGTAAAGCCATCGATTCCAATGACCAAAGCGCTGCTCGTTACGGTCGCCACCGCTGCCTCCGCATGGCCCGACAATAATAAAACAAGCTACATGTTTTAAATGGAACACAGCCATATATACACACGTACTCTTACCATCCTGTATATACTCATGTACATACATACACAGCCATGTGTCTGTTCATTATTTGTTGCTCTTTTCTGTGCTGCGTGCTCTGGGCTGGCTCTGGCTCTGGGTCGGAATGGGCTCTGCTGGCGGAATTCCCGCGAGTCCAGGCGACGGCAGTCCATGTCTCTCGTCTCCAGCCTCCCCGGCATAGAGAACATCATCATCACCAACTAGAACCGTCCGGCTGTGCTCTCCCCTGCCATCTGGATGGTCTGGGTGCCCTGGATTGTTGTTGCCGGGTGTACCTGGGAGTCCAAGCTGACGCTTTTGCTGCCTCTGCCGCTTCTGAATGTGCGATGTTGGCCGAGAATCGCTCCTAACCTCACTGCGCACACTTCGGACCCGACTAACGGCACTACGGAGGACCGAACTTTATCACCGCCGCGGCGTTCGCCTGCACTCGCCATCTCTGTCGCTCGCACTCGCATAATATATGACAAGTACACGCCGCTGCACTGCGTCCGTTTACTGTCGTGGCGCCACCGCCTGGTGCTGCTGGTGCTGCTGGTGGGGCTGCTGTTGCCGTTCTGTCGCTCGGTGCTGGTCCTGGCCTCGTCCTGTCGGAATCTCTGGTGTGTTGTATAATGTTCTAAAGGGAAATCGAGAGGCTGTGATAAGTTTGGGGATCCGAAAATTGTCTTTCTACTTCATGTTGCTGTTGTTGCTGCTGTCGACGATGCTGCGACGCTGCCAGAAATGAGAAACCCGGCGAGAATGAATTGGCCCTTTTGTGCGCATCAGAGGCAGCAGCAGTACCAGCAGTATCAGTAGTAGTAGTAGTAGCAACATGGCCCTAGATGACGGGCCCCACACAGTGGGACAAGTCTGAGGGATTGGCTGGTGATTGTGAGAGGGGAAAAAGAGCTTGGGGATAAGAAACGTGAGATCCAAATTCAAGTTCAAAGTTAAATACGAAGAAAGCAAAAACTACATACATACATATGTACATCTAAAGAAAAAAGTTCTGAGCCCTAAAATTAGATTAAAATACTATAATGGAATCATTATATCAAATGTTTGATCCAAATAAGTATATCATTTTTTAAATAAATATTTTGATATTTAAATTAAAATAATTTCCTACTAATTTAATATAATATATGTATTTATTTTCAATTGTTTTATATTTAGACTAAATTTTGAATATCTTAATATTTAAACCAAAGTGAATTCCATTTAATTTCATTATTTTTATACTTAAAACCCGAATATTTTAATTGAATATGGGTGTGTTTCTTTTTACTATGCTATTTTTCTCCCAGTTTATGGTGATATTTACCATTTGTGTGATATTCGTTGATTTTCTATCTTTCCCCAATGTGAGACCACTGTACAGCTGAGCCCGCCAAAAATGTCACACACACTCCCCCACGTGTGTCCCTATGTAAGGAGCCCCTTCAACTCGCTCTAAATGCTGGCATCTCCCTCACTCGCACGACATTAATATGAGTTCTGCTGCTTATAGATTATATTTGTGTAAAGTTTTATGTTGCAATTTTCGGGGAAGGCCGCTGCACAAGAGGAGGACCGAAGAGACGAGGCGGGGGCAGAAACGACAGAGCAGCCCCGGCGACGACGACGACATGTCCTTGGGGAGCAACCTTGGTGCGAATAAAAATTATACATTGCCATATAAGCAGCCGGGACGAAGTAGACAACAAAGGGAGGGCGAGGGGCGGAGGTCTCCTACTCCCTCAAGGAGTGAAGGTGTCTCCGTCTCACACTGTATCTCTATCTCTCTCTCTCTCTCAGTGTGTGTGTGTGTGTGTGTTAACTTTTGGTAGCGTGTTTATTGGTATGTTCTTTGGGGAGCATCTTGAGACCGAGAGACCAAAATAGAGAGAGGGAAAGATAGAGAGAGAGAGAGAGAGAGAGAGTGGAAGGGAAGAGACATCTTGTTGCATAGCGAAGTTGCTCATTTTGCCATTATTATTCCGCTGTGTATTGAAAAATGAAACAAAAGTGAGTTATCGTCTTCTGTCTCTTTGACTCTGCCACTGTCCCATGCCCCCACGTTCACATTCGCACACACTCAGCCGTCTAGAGGACTTATATGAACAGAAAGGTGGCCATAAAATGATCAGGTGCACAGCAAACGAAAGCAAGTCGAGGACACGAAACACACATACACCTCAGCAGGTTCTATGGAGGCAGGCACGGGGTGGTGGCAGGCTGGAAGGAGCGATTCGGCGAGCAGCATAAAAGATGCGTTAAATTTTAAGATGAACTTTGTTTTTTTCCGTTTGGAGTATCAGATATGCAAAGGTAGCCAGCCCTGAACGAAGTGAAACTGCAACGATTTTGGTACTGTTGCAGCTCTGCTTCTCGCACTCCAATAGCTTATCGATTACCACGGCAGTTCGATAAATTTGCAAATTGCAACCATGATGATGCTGCTGCTGCTGCTGCTACTGGTGACCATGAGCAATGCCGGCAATTCCAATTCCCCGTGCATACATAATGCATAATGCATTCATTTATCACTTCATAATTGCATCAGAGACATATCGGGTCCCACTTTCCCGTAGGTACACTCCTCCCGCCGCCTCCCACCACCCCCTCGGCTCCCGTTCGATTACATGCACGTCGACTGCTGCCTTTATTATTTCGCCTCTGTTTCCTTTTTTTTGCAATAATTTTCAAACAGAAACACACAAAAAGCATTTGCGCAACAATTCCCCAAGGATCAGGCGACGACGACGGCGACGACGACGACGGCGACGATGTCGAGGAAGCCAAGGCAACAGTGGAGTAGAGAGGGTATGCGGTGGAGCGGGGAAGTGGAGCCAACGAATCGAATTAAGAGCCACCACACGGTAGGTGGTCCCACCTCGCAGTGGAGCAGAGCAGAGCGCCCGCTTCAGTCCGTTCCCAAGGGGGCCTCGCGCAGTCCGAGTTGGACCCAGAGTTCCAGCACTCGTCGCCCCCTTCGCTTTCTTCCGTTCTTTGTCTGACAGCGGGAGCTGTTGTTGCTTTTGTTGTTGCGAGCAGCAGTGGTGGTGGGGGAGTACTCAAAAAGGGGTTCCCTTTCCTTTTGTTAAAGATAAGATACAGGCTGAAGCTAGACGTAGTTAATGCTGACCCCCTCTCTTAAGTGAATTCTCATGACTACGCCACTGACTCCCTTTTTGTTGTTGGCCTCTTCTGGACCTGGTCCGTTGTTGTATCGTAGGCGTCGCTCTGGGAAATCTGGGCGAGTGCAGGCCTGCAGCGCCAGTCTCCACAGTGCAGTTCCCAGTTCCCCCTGTGCATGTGCGGTGGGCGTGGCTTCACAATAATCAGTAGCAACTCCCCCCCACCTCCCACAATATCCAGAAACTCGTAAAACGGCCACAAGATGGAGCTAGTTCCATATATGCAAATTTCGTTCGATTTATGGATCCCGCCGCACACATATGGGCGATAAATGTGCATATGGACCAAGAGACGGAGGAGGGATTTGCTTCATTAACATCAGGATGCGCGAAAGATGCGAGAGCGTCATAAAATTAGCCAGGCAGGCGCCCGTCGATGTCTGATGATGATGATGAATGCAGTGCAGATGCAGATGCATCCAGACCACCTATCCCCCATGTTCCTCCATCCCACTAACACCCTCCATCCGCCGTGTGTGCCCCATTGAGGGATTGTGTCGAAAAATTTGCAAAACTCAAAGCAACAATTCGACGAAAGCCAATTTTGCGTCATACGACGTCAAGAGCGCAGAGACAGGAGTTGCATGTGTGGCAAAAGAAGGTTGCGGAAGTAGGAGGAGGAGGAGGAGGAGCGGGACCGGGACCGGGAGCGTGGCATATGACTCCCCATAGAGCGAATGTTGAATAATCATCAAGCATCATCAGAGAGAAAGAGAGACAGACACACAGAGATAGAGGGAGAAACAGGGGCATAGTCGTGTCAAAGTCGCCGCCATCTCGCCAACAGGAGGAGACACAGGAGGGGGAGGCATCAATGGGGCGCGAGATGCGTTTTTGGCATGTTAAAAACTTGTCCTGGGTTCAGGGTCCAACCGCTAGATGGAGCTGCCAGCACGTGCAACACTCACACAGAAGCACACTCTCACACATCCACACGGAGAAATTCGTAAAATTTTGTTTCCGCTGATGAAGTATTCCCCAGCTGCAGGACAAGGATTATTGGACGTGCGGCGGTCCAGGCAGTAGCTACACAGCTCTATGCTCCATCTCCTCATCCCTGCTGTAGCTCCTCTCGCATTCCCTCTGCCTTTATGTGCTGGCATGCAAAGTGGCATAAAAGCAGATCCACATGCCACACATCCACATGCCACATCATCGAAACGTCGGTTGCCATCAAGGAAATTCTCATAGTGCCACAAGCGCACAGAATGTTGCACTATCCGACGTTGAGGTTGGGTCTAGTTTGGGTTGCTCTTGGGGGGGGGAGTTTTTTTTTCGGATAGCGGAGAACCCGCGATATTTCATTTTGTCATTAGAAACTAGTAAAAGCCGAAAACGCGAAAGTGCCAAAAGTGGCAAAAGCAGTGAAAGCCTTATGGTCGATGGTCGCTGGTCGCTGGTCAATGACTTGATGAGTTCATGTCGAAGGGTTATATGGTGTGAAACGTGTTGGACAGAGATCGGAATGTGGAGAATGAAGAAAGCAAAACCAATTCACAGAACCTAAATCTGTATCCCAACTAACTGTTGGGGTAACCAACCCCATTAGCATATCCCTGCGGAGCACCTTCTTGGTTTACTTCCCCAAACTCAAGGCAGACATCCACCCACTGACACCCACCAAGGGGCACGTCTAACGGTGCGTATGCGTAACTTCTAGTCTTGTGGCTTGTGCAGACGCCTTCTGTCTCGCCGCCGACCCCCCCCCGCCAACGAGGCACAGCACGTGCTGCTATCAGCTGTTCCTCCAGCTTCTGGCAGTGAGAGACCAAAACAAGTGTCTCTCTTAAGTCGCCTTGGCTCTCTTTTCGCTGGACATGCGCCGTGCTAGCAGATGCTATCCCATGCTCTTATATACTCTTAAGTGTGTGAGGGGGTGGAGGTGGAGTTGGTGTTGAGGGACGGGATAGCGCAGGGGTTAGCTTGGGGGCTTACTTGCTTGGGTATGGAATTATGGCACCCTGGGGCTTAGCATAATCAAAATTCCTTCCACTTGGGGATCGAGCAGGGCATCCTGCCCCTACTTCAGCTCCTGCTACAACTACAGCTCTTGCTCCTGGTGCCCTGGCAACCATCCACAGGCAGCGACGTGCCCCAGTCGAGGTCAAGTCCCTGCTGCATTTTCCTTGCAATCCTTGGCTAAGAAGAGCTTGTGTGTCTTTCCATTCTAGTCCGAACCCACAACAAGAACAATCCTGATGACGAGGAGGACGCGGAGGCGGATGCTGAGAATGCGGAGGAGGAGCCAGAAGACATGGACTTGGATGACGACCTGCTGAGTCTCAGTGGCGAAGAGGACTACGATGATGAAGAGCTGCAGAGTCTCGACAGCTTCTACTCAGGTGAGCGGTTTGTCACATATGCTCCCTATTCACTGGCCCCCACCCAATCCTCCCACATCTTCCTTTTCCACACAGCGCACACAGCATGCGTGCCCAAGCCATAACCATTGAAATTGCCGTACAGGGTGTTATCCGGGCAGCTGGCCACGACACTCCAGGGTGCTCTCCACCTGTGCCGCGGGTGTCGTTTCCATGTGCTGCGGTCCGGGGCTGCCCGGCAGCCTAACTACGTTTTAAAAACCCCAAACAGCAATCAACACCAAGCCGGGGCCGACAGTGCCCGTGCCCGTGCCCGTTCCCGTTCCCGTAGACATAGACGCAGAGCCAAGTCGGAGACGGCAGCAGTCGGAGTCAGGTGGGGACCTCTACCTCTTGCTCTTGCCACATCACTTTCACATATCCTCGTTGCCATTTACGAGCTGTCGAAAATACTGAGAGGCAGACGGAGAGAAACAGAGAGGAAGAGACTGAACTGGCAGCATCATGAGCTACGGCCACGACATGACCTCCTCTCCCTGCCTCTCCCTCTATTCATGCTGCTTCTTTCCCTCTCTCCTTTAAGCCACATTTCTCTCTAGTGCCATTTCGAATGCTTTTTCTGTGTTATTTGTTTCGTTTTGTGGTGTCGGCATCCTGCTCCTCTTGCTCCCCCTCTTCCTTCGCTACCATTTTTTCAGGACTTCCTTCTTGCGCTCTTTGTTTTACCCAACAACGTCCTTGCCACGAGCAGCAGAACCAGCAGTCGCATCCTGCCCTGGGTTGCCCATTTGCCGCTCGCTTCATTCATTCATTCATCCATTCATGCCCACTCACCCACACACTCACTCACTTAAGTCCGAGACTGAATCAGACTTTTCCTGGCTGCTGACTTGTCTGTGTTTTCCTTTCGACTACACTGAGGGAAATAGTTGGAGAAGAATCAATGGCAGAAGTCTTTGAGTTTACATATTATTTTTACATATATTCCTCCTCGATTAAGACCTTCGAATGATACTTGTTTCATCTGCAGTGATAGTCTTCAATTATCAGTTCGAACTATTTTCCGATTTCTCACAGTGTAGCCAGCATGGTTAGCACTCAACACTTGCCCGGTACATCCTTCCCTTTTGCCACAAATTGACTTGAGGCACTTGCGGTTGACTTTCCTCCCCACGAACCCATTGACAGCCCCAAGGAAATCTCTCTCTCCGGCTATTTGACTACAAATTTGAAACGTTTTGGGCAGTGTGAGGCGATGTGATTGCAGCTGTAGGGGGAAGCGCCTAAATGTATGCAATGAAATGCAATTAGTTGCAGTCGGACTTGCCACACGCTCTTATGAGAAGGGAGGAACGGAGAAACCTCTTGGCAGAAGTCCGAGCCCCCTGCCAGAAAAAGAATATCAAGCTGCACAAGTCTTGGGGCCAAGTAAGTCACTTCCTTTGTTTGTCTGAGACTTCCGCTTGGAAGGGTCAGGCCAGTACGCCGCGTGTTGGAATGGGTCGTGGAGAGGTCCTTTGGCTTAGCCTGTCCTTTCTGATTTATTAATTGCACGTGTGTACCCGTACTCGCAGTGCATGAACCAAGTGACAGCCAAGACAATTTACCATGCTCGTATGCAAATAGTTTCACAGTTTCCTTTTGATGCGAGGCAATTAATTACACATTTGTCTTACAAGACAAACACAGAGTCGGCCTCCGCCCCTGCTACGCCTCTGTCTCGAGACCATAAATAATTGCTCTGGCCCCCTGCCCCGTGCCCCGTGCGTCTCTGGCCAAAGGGTTTTGTGGCTAGTGGTGGGGCTGGGGCTGGGACTAAAGTTTCTTTCGGGGCTGGAGTTGTAGTTTCAGTTGGGGATTGCTTAAAGTGCCAAATTCTCACAGCACTCGAACCGTTGCTTTCCCAAGAAGTCGTCATCATCATCGCAAATTGCTTTACGCACCGCACCGCACCGCACCGCGCCGCACACGGAGATAGAAATCTGGTACTGATTTTTTGGGGAAAACTGGTTCGGTTCGGAGATGACATCGACATCGCCCCGGTTAATGAACCAGAAGCTTTTCGAACCTCGTGTGGGGCTGCGCTGCCTGTCAAAGGGCCACAGGCAGGCCCAGATAGATCCCACGTACATCACGTAGAGAACTCTTTGACTCTTTTGGACATTGTTTGACATTGCCGCCAGCTGAGAGACACAGCCACCGACGCGTAATTGGGTCAACGGGCTATCCTAAGTACTAATCTAATGGTTTTTAATTGCATCAAGACCTGCGAAATGCCCACAACTAAAGTACAGATACAGACATTAGAAAGTTTTGGTGCTTCAGGAGGTGGGACTATCTGCTTATATCTATCGGAAAAGAGGAGTTGCTATATACATTCCCTTCAAGAGACACTTCAGATGTACACTTCTATGTACCCATATATAAATATTAAGTTAATGGACTTAGGAAACATCACTGCAAATCACTGCAAACCCTTCCAATCATTTGGATTTACTTTCAGACTGCAAAGGGTTCATCCTTTCCATCAGAACAATATAGAAAACCAATACACCCCTTCTACCTTAGGGTATCTAAGAGTTTTAAAAACTTTAACCCAACTTGGCTTGCCGTTTGGCTGCATGGCTGTCTGGGAAAAAAGTAATCGCAATCTCAGGTGTGAAGCCACCTTGACACCAAAGCAAAACAAGCGGAAATACAGAGAAAAAAGTTGGTCCTTCTGCTGCGGCGGCTCCTGGCTGGACTGCACTCCTCCGATGGCGTTCTGTCAGCTGCAGTGGCCATCCCGGACAGGGCCCGGCCCCCAGCTCCGTGTGCACTCACCATAGGCGCATTGGCCGATGCTCCTGGCAATTTTTCCAAACTTTCGCCAGTCTCATCGGTTGCTCCATCCTCATTGTTTTTATTCCCATGGGCCTTGGCCAACTGGGCTCTAGCTCTGGCTCAAGGCTCCTGCTCTCTCTCGTGCTGCTTTCAGCTCCTTTCTCCCCGGCTCAAAAGTTATGACACGCCCAAGTTGCTGCTGGTGCCACCTTGGCTGGCGATGATTTATGTGCGTTCCGTGGCTGCTCGCTCACTCGCCTTTCGCTAAGTTTTCGGACCCATCCAACCACCTCCTCCTCCCGGGAATTGGCGAGCGCACCGATTTCTGGCTCAGAGGGGAGATGCCTGGCTGCGAAAAGAAAACTTTCCGCGAAAGACGTTTTCATTCCGTTTTACGATGCAAAAATAAAAGCAACGCAATGTGTGTGTATCCCCATCCGCATACCCGACCCAATCGCTGGCTCCTGGCCGCTCTTCGCCCACAATTTTTTGTTGGTGACTCCCATGTGCATAGTTCTGGGCTCTGCTCCTCGTCCTGATGCGACTCCAAGGCGCAATTCCGCGTGCCTTACTCCCAGGGGAACCCTTTCAGCCCACGCTGCTACGAGTATCCTGCCAGCCACATTGTGAATATTTCGCCGTATCTCGTTTCGCTTTTGAAGATATATTTGGGGTAATTTAAATGAAATACGCGCTGAAATGTTTCACATACGAAATGGTCCTTGGGTTCGTTATGTGATCTTAAAGGATTTAATTTAGACATATTGTTATGGCTTCTTCCGAGCAGGTACCTTTCCCTGTAAATCTTTGCCTGGCTTGGGGGTTGGAATTGGATTTTTCAGTGGGGAATAGGTGGAATGTGTGGTTAATGATGTTCCCCTAGCTGTGCCAGCTTCTATTGGGAATCCAATACTTTATTGATGCTTAACTTGGCAGCAATTCATTCACTCTTTCTATATGAAAACCACACCCAAATGTAAATGATTTCCTAAGCTTTTGCCATGTCCAATCCATGTTCCTGATGCTCGACTGGACTTTGTGGAAACCCTTCGCTCCTTTGAGATATCTCATTCATTATTCATTGATTATGACATCCAACTGTCCCCTGCCTCTTCTGCCTTATTAGTTAAATGCCACAAGCAGCGCTGAAACTACTCCAGCTATAAAATAATTTTATGTTTATTATCGCCATAATCGGGCGAGACAAAAACTGGTAGCAGCAAGAGCAGACGGGGAAAAAATACTGTCGTAAACCCAATTCCAAGCGAACCCCTTGCCCCATGTGCCCTCAGATGCCCCGTTATCGGGGCACTTGAATCGCCGTGAAGTTCTAGTTTCCGTCTTCCGTTCCGAGTGAAGAGAGAGACATCGACATCGGCAACCGGAATGGGAATCGCATTCAGCGGCTCCAGCACAAAAGACCTCGGATGTGGCAATCGGACATGTTAATCTGGTTCCAGGGTTTCTTTCTGCCTCAGACTCTGCCACTGCCACTGCCACTGCCACTGCCCCTGCGATGCATTTCAATTTGTTGATGGTCGCAGTCGGACCCCTCCGTTTATGGCGGTTGTGGCACGCGTACCTCGCTCGATGCTCAAGTACCGTTTAGCCGAGGCAGCTGTCCGACTGCCTCTGAGTGGGGCATTGTTCTCCCAGTCTTGCCCCCAGTCTAAGCCACAAAACTTGCAGCACGTGCCGCTGTCGAGCTGCCCCCAAAATCCCCCTAATAAAACCCCCACAGCTCACACCGAGCCTCTGCGGTTGAATGGGTTTTCAGATACAGAGAGATGGAGAAAAACAGGTGCGAAAGTCAATTATGGTCGGTCAGGCAGAGCGTCAATCAAGGCACACAAAAATCGATTTGAAACCCTTTTCAAAACAATGTTTAGAGGGAGGCGTGGAGTCAGCCACCGCAGGACGCACCCGACACGTCGCCAGACCCATCATTAGCCCTGACAGTCGATCAAGATCCCAGTGCCAGAGCCAGAGCCAGAGCCAGACCCAGACTGCAGTCCAGAGACAGTTCCAGTCCGATCAGGGCCTCTACCTGTTGGCTGTCTCCGTGTGTTGATTGATTTGTGTCAGCGCCTCGATCACGATTGAGACAAATCCCTAGCACTCCATTGAGAATCCCACTTGACTTCATTTTTCATTGAGAAACCTCGCCGAGATCGCATCGAGACCTGTCTGTGATGCAATTCAAAAGGATCATCATTATGACCCACTGAACGGGCATGACTTGACAATACATCACGGGTTCAGCATCACAATCAGATTATCGGGATAATTATTTGTTTGGTAAATATGTCTAAAAGTTGTCTCTAATGTTTGGGCAGGGATGCCCTGTTGGGTTCCGAGTGATCGATAAGCTGAACATTGTGGAAGGCCCACCGGGAAGGAAGAGAGGGTTTTAAAGGAGATGCTACATTTTGAATAGTGACCCTCAAATGGTTAGATAGACTAAGAGAAAATTCAAGGACAGTTAGCTATGGTTCCAAAAGTTTGATTACGAGATATCTCTTTATTGAAACAACAATCGTCCATCGTCCAGCCTCTCCATACCCTTGAGTCAGTCCACAAATCGTGTCAAGGCTCATTAGAAAAATTATAAATATATTGTGACAAGTGTAAACCTTTTTTTTTGCCTGGACTTGACCACCAAATTCGGGATCGGGTTCGGGTTTCGGGCTCTAATTAAATGAGGCCTCAACCGTCTGATTAATTGTGCAGTTTGCATTGGAATGAGATCAGTGCCGGGAGATGGAAATCTATGGAGACACACGGACCTCGGACTCGGAGTTTGGATGGCACTGAGGGTCTGGCGTCGAATGCTGGGCAGCTGTCAGGACATCAAAGTGACAATTTGAGTGACTTTTTCGGAGAGTGGACCTGGAAGTGGCTCATTTAAAATGCGCTGAAACAAAAGGACACTTTGGCTGGCAGGACAATGACAGGTCCTCCTCCTCCTCCCACTTCCCTGCTCCCATGTAGTGCATATATTTTTATAATTTATCTATTATGCATGAGGGCGCCAGCCAAGCCGAAATCCTTTGGCTGTCAGCACATATCAAGGACGAGTGACGTGACACATGAGGCGAGGCCGTTCAGTGCTGTGGTCCTTTGGTCCGCTCCACAATCTGTTGACCAACTGCAAATCTCAGTGAAAAGTTTTGGCTGACTTTGCATTAGCCGCGCATTAAAAATGCACGGGACCAAACGGAAAAGGATCAAGGACCAAGGCTGGGCGACACAACTTACCTGTGCGGACACCCTTTCAACCCACCACGCAACCTGGCAGCCAAGTCCAACCACCCAACCACCCAACCACCCGAACACCCTCCATCACCATTTTCCAGCACTTGTCGTGGCCTGTCGGAAAACTGTCACTCAATTGTAATTAACACCGGCTGTGGGATGAGTAGCAGAGAGACCTTTTAGAATTTTTCAGCCGAAAGTTGATTTTTCAACAGGATTCAACGTGTCTCTTCCCCTTCCCCTGCCCCTCCACCCCACACCCCTGAAAACAAGGCTGAAAAAAGAACATCTAAGGACAATTAAAATTTCAAAATTGGAAATCTGTATTCTGTTTTGTGTTGTTTCTTGTTGCAATTAGGAAAATTGTTGCCGGCCGGAAAAACTTTCCCCGTGTTCGCGCATTAATTATGCAGAAGGCGAAGATTAACTTTAATTGAAAAATGATCTTTGGGATTGTTGATGATAAATTCATGATATTTGTGGGTTTTTTCTGTTTGAGTTGGGACTTCCATTTCGATTTGAGGAAAAGTTTTCACTGACAGAGGTCAGAGGTTAAGTCGTCTTTTGATTTCGAGGGTTTCAGCTAATTGAATGTATTTGTAATTGAACTTTTCAGTAGAACATGGAATTTTCCATGGTAGGAAATGCGACATGGATTGATAGTGGAGCCTCACCTGATTTTGCACTAGAAATCCATTATACATACATAAATGCCAAAGATAAAAACACAAGCTTTTAGGCAACAATTCCGTCTATATTTCATCCACTTTAAATATCTTTATTCATTAATATATCCATAAAGAATTATCTACCCAATCTACAAAAAGATTCAAAGTAATGAAATTAAAAGTTTAATTTGTAATGCAATTGAAGTTTGAAAACTCAATTAAAAGAATCTCAACTAAAAAGTTTGTTTAAATGTGTGATTTATCTTTTAAAAATACCATCCTAAACTAGACTCCGAACTAACTTCAGAGAAACCCATGGAAACTCATGGCAGTTCCAACCTCAAACCAAAGACTGAAACAACGAACTTTGAGACACAAACAACAACCACATCGTAAAACAATTAACAAATAAAGACACAAACAAGCCCAAACCCAGTGTCGAGAAACACGAATTGACAGCTTCGTCGATAGCCATCTCTTTCTATATACTTTCGTGCGAGGCATGCGCATTGGCTGGCGAAAGCAGAGACCAATGGGAGAGAAGCACTACGACAGCCACAAGAAAAAACCGAAACAAAACTAAAAGCCACCAGTGCAACGTGGACGGGGAGGGGAGGGGGAAGGGAGGGCAACAGAAGTAGCGTTGAGGGCAAACTAGTGAAAAGTGATTTTTTAATTGCCTTGATAGTTTTATGGGGGGATTCAGAAGGAGAGGGAGTGCAGGAGGAGACAGCACGGCACTCTCTGCTGCTGACAGTTCCATCCAAACCTCAAAACTTTTTTTGCTGCACTTTGCTGGGGGGGCTGAGGAATGGGGAGTGGGGAATAGCCTACCCCCAATATCACAGGCTGCCGTTGCATGCATAATTAATTTGGCTTTTAGTGACGCGTTTGCTGCAGCTCTCTCCTTGGCCCAGTCCTTTCCCGTTGTGTCCCGGTCCATTGTTGTGCTTTCCTGTCCTTTCCTTTCCTTTACTCTACTGTGATATCCTCTCCTGTCAGAATCTGCATGTGTACGGATTCATTTTTGCAACATTTCCGTTTGCCACATAGACGTGGCCGCGCTAATGGTTTATAGATGTTTTCCATCATTTGGCTTTCTTTTTTTTTTTGCTTCCTTCGTGACATTTTGTGTCATTTAACTTTTTTCCGCAATTGTTTCTTGTATGGTTGTTTCGACTGTGGTCATGTTTTTCCCAGTTGGCAATTGACATTTACACGAAAATAGGTTGGAAGAGGTTAAGAGCTCCCAGAGCCTTGAATTGATCCCAAGCATATCCTGCGAAAATAAAAATAGAAAACCTTTGATTGGGATGTTTTAATTGCCTTCTTATGGAAAGGGGACAGACAGCTACGTTTTACGCCTTCTTTTATAGATTTAAGACTGCGTTTTAATTGATTTTGAAATAACCTCAAGCCAATATAGCGAAAGGCCTTTTTCTTTAATACATTTTTTAAATGTGGACATAATGTTTTATTAATTTTTGGTAGATTAAATTAGCAAGATGTTGCAGGAACACATTTTTATATTTTGTTCAAGTATTTAATTGAAACCACGAAGGTTTTCTGGAGGACGTGCACAGAATGCCTTGGGATATACAATCTGCTGGTACCATTTTCGTAATTTTCAAGTCCCTATATTACCTGAATAATTCCTGAATACTTTTCCTGGAAAATATATTCAATTTAATTTCTGCTGAAGGAAGGTTGGTATCCTCAAATTGAATAAACAGTGAAAAACAAGCGATTACAAATAAAAGAAAAGTGGCCAAGCCTCATCGCCTGATATTTTAGTTAAATTATATTTGCTATGCTCAAATAAATAGAACATAAACATATATAAAAAGTATCAGCGCTTTCTGTACCCCTACCTCCTCCCTCGTTCCATCCTCTTCCCATTAGTCGCCCCAAAACTCCAGGTGAAATGAGCCGCTGCACCACAGCAGCGGGAACCTATGCTCCGCCTTTTGCCAGCCCCCTCCTTATTAGTGCTGGAGTATATGCCACGGCACCAACACCAATGCACGCACGCTCTCTCGCTCTATGACGCTCGCTGCGTCTCGCTCTGGTAGCAGTGTGTGGTGCTTATGTAAAGAGCTTATCAGCTTGCTCTCTCACACTCCTGTTCGAGCATTACGCCGCTCCTCTCGCTGTGCGTGTGTCTGTGTGGGGGTGGGGTGGGGGCGCCATTTAAATTGCTTTCTCTGTTGCTTCTCATTTGTCGTGACGACAGCGACGCCGACGCCTTTTTTTTCTCCGAGTATGTGTGTGTATAGTGTGCCTTTTGGGATTCTCATCCCAGACACACACAAACACACTGCCACACCGACACGCACGAGAACCAGTTCGCCTAGTTATCGCTTTTTATAGGCGTTTTGGTCTCGACATCGTCGTCGACGACGCCCGCTGCTCTCGGCTCGGCCTTTTGGTCGCTCGGTGGCCCAGACCCAGACCCGGGCTCTGCGGCGGCTCTGATTTTAGTACAATTTTGGTGCTCGCGGCAATTGGACGTCCTTCGTGGTGCGTCGGCGCGACAAAAACAGCACAGCAAAGAAAATAAAACAACAGCAACAACAAGAAAATCCCCCCAACAACAAAAAAGTGCGATCCTTTGGTGCCAGCCAAAGCGTTAGTCGTTGGAAAAGTCATTAACATTTAATGCCTCGAGTGAAGCAGAAAAGTGACCAAGTGCCGCGTTGACTTAGTGAAAATTGTTAGTGAAATTTTGTTTAAAATTGATTTGGAAAATTTATCGAGACTATGCCATGATATTATGGCCCTAAAAATGCTTTATCGCGGACCCAGTTCGCGTTTGGAGAATCTAATTGAGAAGATCCAGGCCACCAAGGAGATCACAAACAACGGTAAATTAAGAGAACTTTTTGGATAGAAATATAAGAGAGAAAGAGAGATACAGATAATAGGTCAATAGGGATATATCAGTATTCCCTGGGATTCATTTCCAGTCGAAATTTGCGGTCAACGGACGAGAGAGTGTTTCCGAATTCTTCCGAAGACTAGATCTTGGCCAGAGGCAGAGCTGGTAACTAGATTATTCTAATGGATTTGGTTCGACAGCTTCCTCTCGGTAATATTTATAATGCCAAGAGTACGCAAAAATATACAAAAATGTATCCGAATTTACGGGTGCTGTTAATATTCCGACGGGGTTTTGAGTCTTTCAATAATGCGGAAAATATATTTCATTGACCTCTCATATAAAGGGCTGGCGCAGAAGCTAAGCGAGTGGGTAAGAGGCTTTTTCCCTAGTGAAGATATAATATTAGTTGATCACCGATAATAGAAAAATCTTCTCCCCATCTTAATCCAATCTGTTCAACCTATTTGACATCCCCATTCCCATTTCTATGATCTCAGCAAACGTACAGCACTTCAATCAAATGAATGAATGGGTTCAAATCTCTTACGACTTTCTTTAACCCCAAAGAACTTGAGAAATTAATCCGAGCATCAGTTTGATTTTTCCTAATTAAAGTTTAGATCTGACCATAGCAGACCAATACGGATCGCTTCAGTTCAGAGTTCAAGCGATGAGAGGGAAAACAAACGCAGTCCCTGACCCAGAGCACGGTCCCGGGTCCGATACAGACACACAGATCACTTGCAATTGGGTTCAATTAACAGTTTTCGAAGACGGCACTTGGCGCGTGGTGATAGATGATGAGAGCGGGAGACAGAGACCCTCATGGGGCAGTGGAATAAATGGATGGTGTACTCGTAATTAAAACGACGACAAGAACAAAGCGCAATTAGTTTGCATGAGCCTCACTTACAGAGAGGGTCAGATGGGGATGGGGATGGGGAGGTGGAGGTGGAGAGATGATCCCCACTTGGGGTGGGACTGGGGACTGGCCGACACCAAACGATGTGGTGCTAATTGAATTAATTCCGTGTCCAGCATTTGATAGCCGACGTTGATTTCCTGTCGCGCTTAGTCACACACATGCGCCGATCCCCCAGAGCCGCTAATCAGGATGCAGTCGCCCACACAGTGCGACCATAACTTCTAATTGAGAAACTCTTCCCGCTCTTGTACATTTCCAGACATGTACAGTACCCACACCTCTTCCAGCTACTCACCGAGCATCTCCGATGGTACCCTGACACCCAACTCCCATCATCTGGCCGCTACCTCGGCGAGTGCCGGCCAGGAGGATCCCCACCTGACCGCAGAAGGCAAGTCGAACGGAGTCCCAGGAGAAGAGCCTGCCAAGCCAAAGCGACAGCCGCACTTCCACCACCACCATCATTACCATCACCAGCAGGCCCTGAAGATTGCCAACAAGCTGCGCAAAATCAATAAGGAGGCCAAGATGGCAGCTGCCGGAGGAGCATTAGCCGGAACCGGCGCTGGCGGTGGCGGTGGAGCAGCCGCAAAGTTTGATAAGTTGACAGGCGAAGGCATTAAGAGTCGCGGCGACGGCTCCTATCAGTGCCAGTTCTGTGATAAGACGTTTCCGCGTCTCGGATACTTGAAGCATCACGTGCAGGTGAGTCTCCCTCTAGAAAGGGTTCCTTCTTTGGTGGGTGGGTTACCCGCCACAAATGGGTGGCTGGGTGGCTGGGTGTCTGGGTGGGTTGCTTAATTACCACCTTGGCATCGCCATAAGGCGCTTAGTATTTCGCGCTTGTTCGGGTTGCGGTTGGGTTTGGGGTTGGGTGAACGTGAACCCACTTGATTGACACTTAGGTGACAGACTCCTTGGAGCTTTTCGCGTGTCACGGTTGAACCTTGATACACAATTCCAAATGTTGCTAATTGAAATTGAATTGAAAGTGGAAGTGGAAGAAGGATGAAGGTATTAAAGGGCTCCCTTTTATTCCATTGAAGGTGTTGAATATAAAGAATTTAAGGAAAAGAAAAATATCTAGTCTGTTTTTATTTGGCGATCAGACCTTCAATAATCTCTACATCTTAAGATAATAAATATATCTTAGGATAAAGCTTTCATCATGCCAGATCCATTCGGTTAGCCTTCAGTTAGATCCATACCATGCAGCCATCTAACATTCCTTTAGTCATCTTTTAGCATATCATCTAAGACCGAATCTTTTGGCCGTGGCCTTTGTGGCTGCCGCCTCTCACCCACACGCCCTCACCCCTCCTGGGGTTGCGGCTCTGATTCGGCTTAAACGCTTTTCGGACTGCGAACAACACCGCCCATGACATCAGCAACTTGTTAACCCAATTGCAACTGCTGTTTAGGAGGACTACTACCGCCGATCTTTATCACCGGCCAGGGTCTAACATGTAGCGCTCGCTTTGATCCTAGCGCCTGGACAAAGCAGAGAATGGGGCAGATATTAAGAATTCGGTCTTTGGGCCATTCTCGCACGTTCTGGTTCTCCCCCCGAAAGGGAGGTAGTGGGGCGCGGCTTATGGGATGTTGATGGCGATGATGATTGGAGCGACAGTTTAAAAAACCATAACCAACACGGGATCACTCCCGCTCTCCCCCCCCCCCCCCCCCCCCCCCCCTCTCTCTCTCTTTCTCTCTCTCTCTGAGTGGATGCGACTAACTCGGCTAAGTTTTCGGTTGTATGGGTATACGGGTATACGAGTGAGTATATTGTGCAATATACGCAAATCCCGGACTGGGGGCCTGCATACAAATGGGCTCATTTTTTGCGGCTACTCCTCAGCGAGTTCAAAGCGCTCCACCGACGCTTTGGCAGCCGCCAAAGAACCCCAAAAGTAAACCGGTTGCGGGTGTAGTCCCCAATCCCCTTCCAGCACCTGTCCCCACACCAGAACGAGAGGCGTCGCGCATTTAGATGAATTTTTGTCCACAAGCCACAAGCCACAAGTCGCAAGTGAAACACCTACGGTTCCCGTCAGTCTCTCTCGCAGTCAGAACCAGACTCAGAACCAGAGGCCGAGTCAGAGCTGGCGTCCAAGTCCGAGTCAGTCGGTATGCAGATTCAGATTCAGATTGACGCATCTATAAATTCAAGCGAGGAGCCGTCGTCGTTGTCGTCGTCATCGTCAACATTTAACTGGGGTAGACGGACAGTTGACGCTGCCTGGTTGTCTTCTAAGAATTTCAAATAGCTCCCGGCCCAAGTCCCCCCAAGTCTGGGCCTGTGTCTGGGCTAATCATGGAGATAGGTGGATGGATACCGAACATATCATAGTTAAGATTGCACCTGTGCCAGGGGAAATACTAATCGGGTTACCCTGAATCTATTTGCAGAGCCATGCCGAGCATCTGCCCTTCAAGTGCGAGTACTGCGCCAAGTTGTTCAAGCACAAGCGCTCCCGGGATCGCCATAAGAAGCTGCACACGAACGAGCGGAACTACAAGTGCCCGCACTGCGAGGCGGCCTTCTCCAGGAGGTAAGTGAGAGAGAATACGAAAAGGGACACGCAATTCAACTATAACTTCATTCTAATCTGACCATATCTCTTGCCTATCTTCCCTCTCTTCATTAGCGATCACCTGAAGATCCACATGAAGACGCATGACATCCAGAAGCCATTCCAGTGCAGCATGTGCAACAGGGGATACAACACGGCCGCGGCTCTCACCTCACACATGCAGAAGCACAAGAAGAACGCCGCCATCCTGGCCGCCGGCGGCAATCCCAATGCCCTCAACTACAGTCCCCGGTCCACCGGTTCCGCCTCGGCCTCGGTGTCCAGCAATGGGAGCCTGCACAAGCGCCGCTATGCCCTGGCCCTGGCCACCGACAGCAGTCCCAGTCGCCTGGACTTCCCCAAGAGATCGCGCAGCAGTCATGTGGGCAGCACGCCCACCCCAACCCCTCTGCTCAGATGCAGCTACTGCCCCAAGGCGACAGAGTTCAGCAGCCTGGAGCAGCTGAATGCCCATCTCCAGAATGTCCATGAGCAGCCGCAGCCACCCCAGCAGCCACAGCAGTCACAGCAGCAGCAGTCGGCGAAGACCCCCGTCCAGGAGGGAGAGGGCTTCCAGCTGAGCTGCGAGTATTGCACCATGAAGTTTGGCAACATTGCCGGACTATTCCAGCACATGCGCGCCACCCATCTGGATCGTCTGAGCAGCCCCAACTCCTACTACGAGCACTTCAATCGCCTGGCCACGGCCGGAACATTCAGTCCACGGCTGGCTCTGGATCTACCCAAGATTAAGACGGATCTGGGCAGTCCCGAGCGTGAGAACCGACCCTCCGAGGACGACCTTCCCACGGATCTGAGCAGCAACAAGCGTCGACCGCAGACACCCAGTGCTCCGCCCAATCCTCCGCACGCAACAGCACCACCCGGCATCTTCTTCTGCAACCAGTGCAACGCTGGACTTCCCGACTTTGAGAGCTTCCGCAACCACCTGAAGAGCCACATTGCCGAAGGAATGCAGCTGATCTGTCCCCACTGTGGCCTGAGCCTCCCGGAGCAGTCCGAGTTCGAGCGGCACGTGGTGGGACACTTCCTGATCGCCAACTCCGAGTTTAACTGCAGCTCCAGCTGCGGCAAGAGCTTTGGCAAGGCCGAGGAGCTGCAGCAGCACCTCATCACCGAGCACGTACTCACCCTGCTGAAGTGCGCCCTCTGTTCGGAGACGTGCGAGACACGGATGGCCATGCAGCTCCACCTGGCCTGCGCCCACAGCCAGGAGACGAAGCTGCTGCGCTGCAGCGCCTGCATGGAGGTCTTCCGTTCCGATGGCGACTTCCATGTGCACGTTAAGACGCGCCATCAGCTGGGGAATCATCACCACCCGATGGGCGGCAACAGCAGTCCGGCCAATCCGCTGCAGTGCATGTTCTGCCGGGCCGTGTGCTCCTCTGAGCTGGAGATGCACTTCCATCTGGCGGCCCATGCGCGACAGTTCCGCTGTCCATCCTGTCCGGAGACCTTCCACGTGGAGTTCCTGCTCGACAGGCACATGCAGAGCCAGCACGGCGGCGTCAAGGACAAAGAGCTGCCGCCACAGAGCTCCCCCAACATGGGTAGTCTCTATGTGAACGCCCTGCTGCCTCCCCTCGCCGCAGCTGCCGCTGCCGCAGCTGCCACCAACAACAACAGTAGCATCATCGACTACAACGTGGCCTTCAAGGGGTTGTTCGGTGGAGGATCAACAGGAGGGAATGCACCCACAGGTCCCTCGGCGGCCGGCAAGTTCTACAGCCCCTTGCAGGTGGAAACGAATGCCCTGAAGACACAGACCTCGCCCCATCCCGCCCTGATGTACGGCCTCAGCCAGCGCTATCTGATGGAGATGTACGCTGCCAAGTCGACGTCACCGGCCAACAGTGCCGCCAACGAATCAGCAGGAGGAGGAACCTCCTCCATCAATGCCCCGCCAGCACCACAGGCGCCGCCACCTCCCGCACCAGCTGTCACATTCAGCTGTGGGATGTGCGAGCGTCAGGATCTGCGCAGCGAGGCGGAACTCCACTCACACCGGAAGCTGGCCCACAACCTGAAGACGGGCGTGAGTCTGCGGTGCGCCTACTGTGCGGGCAACTTCAAGTCGCGGGCGGAGCTCGAGCAGCACATGAAGAGCTGCCACAACTCGACGGGCAAGCACAAGTGCCTCATCTGCGACGAGATCTTCCCCTCGCCGGCCATCCTGGCCGAGCACAAGCTCCAGCACTCGAAGGTGGGTCAATCGGGCAAGTGCGCCCACTGCAGCCACCCGTTGGAGGATGTGGTCGCCTTCCGAGCCCATCTCAGCGAGCATGGCAGCGATGGAGCCTCCCTGCCCCTGGCCTGCATTTGTTGTCGCCAGACACTTCACTCGGAGTTCGAGCTGAGCCTCCATGCCAAGTTCCATACGAAGTCCTCGTCCAGTGGCGGCTGCCTCCAAGAACCAGCTTGCGCCCTGTGCCTGGAGCCCCTGCCAGGGGCAGTGGAGGGACCCACCACTCCGGCCAAGCTCTGCGAAAAGTGCTGCCGCAAGCACAACCTCAACGGCAAGCGGAACAAGGCCAGCGAAGCCCCCGTGGTCCAGGCCCAGCCGACTCCCTACCTGGAGAACCGCTGCAACCTGTGCAAGATGATCTTGCCGCATTCCCAGAAACTGCAGGAGCACCTGGTCGAGCACACCTTCGCCGGCACCGAGCAGCGAGGCTTTAATTGCTACATCTGTTCGGCCGTGTTCACAGCCCCTGGCGGCCTCCTTGGCCACATGGCCGAGCACGGCGCCCACTCGCGTCCCTACGACTGCAATCTCTGCCCCGAGAAGTTCTACTTCCGCGCCGAGCTGGAACACCACCAGCGGGCACACGAGCTGAGGCCAACGGTTCGTCCAACGCTCACCAAGCCGGAGCCCCCGATGCGGGGCAGTGCATCGCCCAGTCCAAGTCCGGTTCGAAGTCCCGCGACCGTGAAGCAGGAGCTGTACGACACGGATACGGGTCACTCTGGGGGCGGCGATGATGAGCCAGAGCCCGCCCAGGATGAGGAGGAGTACATAGAGGTGGAGCAGATTCCGCACGAGACGCGGCCAAGGGATGTCGTGTCACAGATGGAAAGGGCCACAAACAGCGCCTGAGGAAGGCGCCCATGTAGCGAATGAGAGAGAGGAAAAGTATCAAGGACACATATTCAGAAGAGGGAAAGAGCCGCCCGTAGTATTCATAAGACTGTTTCATGATTCGGGTATCCTTGGTATCCTATCTTGGAGCTCGCAGAAGTACTGGAGTACTTGCCAGAGTATTCTCCTTTCAAATCTTAGATCTTGCCACTTAAAATCATACAGTAAATGGAACAGTTTAGTATTAATCAGATAGATATATCCGATATGCATATACACACTCCGTAGATCTAATGTCACCCTCTTGAATATCATGACACATAAAATATTACACATACGCCTAGTTTACTCGTAGAAATTCTCGACAAAAACCTTTGTGTGTGATAGTTTTTCAAAGATTCATCGCGTTTATTTATACCCAAGCTATTTTCTAGTTTATAGAACGTTTGGCGATTTCATTTTTGTATGTTATAGGGCCTTGCCTTCGTATTTCAGTATTTATATAGATCTACATTATTAAGTAGCCCCCATCCAACAATAATTGATTAACGATGTAACAACAATTTATAATACACATACATATTATCGTATTATATAGTTATGTATGTATTACATAAGCACCAAGAACATTTTTAATGTGTAGCATAAAAAGAACTAAAAACAAAAAGGAAACGACAGAAAATGATTTAGTGAATAAAACAAACAAAAGTTGAAACCAAAAAGAAAAAGAAAACGATCCAAAATACTTTATGTGTTTCCCTAGAAGCTTCATTCGGTTTGGGGGCGGTGTGGTGGGGAAAATCTGATAAGAAAATCTCGTTGTGCGGCTCCTAGCCGTAGGTATACCCGTTTATACCCGTATTTTTTATGGAAGCTGACAACATGCGCCGCGTGACGAGACAAGGCGAGGTCTCCTCCGCCTCGAGGGCTCCTCCAAGACCAAATTTTATGGCGAATATTTCGTTTCTGGTTTATTTCGGCAAGCGCGACACGTAATGGCAATAAAAAAGGTGCGCAACAGGGTAACCGGCGACCCGTTCGGGGTTTATGGAGTTTCGCATAAGGCACTGCCGAGGGGCAGCGCAACAACAAATTGGCATCTCAGTTGGGTGATCTCTATCTGTATCTTGAAGACCGGTGGCAATTACCCGCCAACAGATTACCAAGGCGACAACGCTTCTGTTTCTTGGAATGAAATGCAGCAGAATGCCCGACTCGGATTTGGAGTTGGTTTGACTGGACTGCCAGTGGTGGTGCAGTGGTGACTCCAGGCTTGAACTTAGTCTCGATTCTGGTCGGCCGTCGTCTAATCTGCAGCACCTCCTGCTTCTCGGAAGCAATTGCAAATAAATCGCATTTAATAAATTGCAGCGGCAAAAGGCACCGACCGCGGCTAGAGCGGCCTGCACCTGTCCCTGTCGGCAATCATCACAAATCAATAAAAATGTTTATCATCGAAACAATTGGTCCAACTCCAGCTCCAGGTCCAGCTCCAGCTCTAGCTTCTGCTCCAGCTCCAATTCCAGTTGCAGTACTCGTACAACTCTCCTGTGCGGCACTCCACTCGCCAAGTGGACACAAAGCACCGGCAGTTGTTAATTAGCGCCATGCCACACATGCCAAGGTGTCCGGTGGAAAACAGCAAAACAGCGACACAGCCAAAGGAAAAACTCGTTGGGCCATTGGCAATCGGAATTGCCATCGAACGGGGCGAACGCAATCGAAAGCCCGTCGAGGAGACTTCATTGATCGTTTTGGCCCCCCACACCACGAACTCCACGCACTCCATGCTGCATGCCTCATGCACCACGCTCCAGGCCAGACCGCCAGGCGCGTCATCCGCTCGATCCTCCAGACCCCCGCCGTCTCTCACTCTCTGTCTCTTCCTCTCTCTGCTTGTTTCTGCGAACTCCTTTTATTTGTCTTTCTACCGCTTTTAGCGTCACCAATATGTCGAAGGCTGAATGTTGAATGTTGAATGCTGATGGAGATGGAGATGGAGAAGGCTATGTCGATGTCGATGGCTCTTTAAATCAAAACCTCCAACGTACTCGTATCAAGTCCACGCGGATCGCTTCGATTCGCATCGCTTTATTTTTGGTATTTTAGGTATTTGACGGGTTTTTACACGCTTCCATTAAAAAGAGGATCACAGTGGTCGAAAGATGATGGTTTCCCCAAGGGAAAATATTGAGTAATAGCTAGTGCAGGGATATAAGGGTCTGACTCAATGAATGTATCCCATTCTATAAGGTTTTTCCCCACCAACTAATGCAGATTTACTCAGGTTTCCATTATTTTGCTTTCAATTGTGTTTCATCTTTCACTGGCACCAATGTGCGGCGTTTGAAAGTCTGCTGAGTGACTGACTAACTAACTAACTAGCTGACTGACTGACTGACAAGCCGACTTGAATGCCCGACAACCTGAAAGCCCCACATCCCCTCTGCACGTCCACATCCACATGGCCTTTGGCGGGGTAGATAGCCATCCATTCGCCCGAGCTCCCCACTGAGCCACTGAGTGTTGTGTTCGTGTGTCCAGCTCCAACTTGGGGCTGGCATGCGAGAAAAGCATTTTCGAGCCAAGACAGCGTTACATTGACAAATGAAGAAGCTCCCATCAGTCAGCGAAGGAACTGAGGGACAGACAGACGGACGGACAGGGAGTACGAGTGGGTCTGGAGTGGCGCGGATGGTGATGCCATGCCCACAAAACACCCAAAACCAAGTGGCAAATGGATACAAATGATGATCAGCGTGGATTGGTGAAAATAATGGAGGGAACAGACTACCAAAGGCGAGCTGCGGTGAGGCGAAAGGAAGGCCCTTACAGGTCCTTGACAGTGGCAGGTCCGCCTCATCATGAGGGGTAAGTGATGGCAGTAAAATATTTTCGCATGCCTTATTAAACAAAAACAAAAGTGAAAAATCGTTCCGTTTGCAACCCCCTTGCTCGGCAAATGCTTCCTCTTCCGGCCTGATGGGGGAAAGGACAACGCTAAGGACACGGAATGTGGGCCAAACATGCGATTTTTGCAAAGGGAAGCATTCGAGAGCAAGGGCTACACTTACATACATTATATTCATTACCGGCTTATTAGCGTGATTTACCGATTGGGGGAGTGATGCGGTATGCGTTGAGGATGTGGATGAGTATGAGGATGCGGATGGGAAAAAGGATGTTTAAGGATGTTCGTGACGATGCTCGGCAGGAGGATGGTTAATGCCTGGCCTGGGAAAATGACTCTGAAAGCGCCATATCCCATATCCGTTTGTCAATAATACCGTGCGAATTTCTTGATGGATGGCTGTAAAACAGGAAGCTCCCTAAGCTCTTTACGCCTCCCCCTCCCGCCACTCTCTCTCTATAATTCCCCCAATCGATGGCTCTGTCATATGCAAATCATGATTTGGGTTTAGCCTGATATGAAACAACGTTCATAGCTTAATGGATCGCCTCGAGAAGAGGGTTTCATCTTCGTTCGTGGTTGTCAATTAGCTGTCAACTTCCTGTCTGCAATTGTACCATTACAGTGGGGACTGGGGACTGCGGACGGCGGTCTGTGGCAGGGGCATCCACTAATTAGCAGGGCTGACCAGATCAGAGAGACAGAGAGAGATCAGATCAAACAGAGAGTATCCTCTTCAGAGGCCGCTGTCGAGGCGCTAATTCAATTAATAATCCCTCGCTGGCCGACACTCGAAGGGGGACACGACACGCGCGATGTTTATCGGACCAACAATTTACACAAATTAAAACTAAACAGATCTCCCCGCTCTCCCCCCCTCCCTTCCGCTTCGAACTTAATTATGCAATTATTATACAATTTTTCTTTAGTTTGGTTGATTTTTCTGATATTCGTATCCTCCTTCGGCTCGAGGCAGAGGCAGTCACGAGCTGAGGTGCCGAAACCCCAAACAGAAACCGAAACCAAGAACATTTGCAGATACAGATACAATTACGAACACATAATCTTTCAGATACACATATGCGAGCGAAAGGCCTTTCTCATTGGCTGGAGGAACGTTAACTGTGTTTGTGTCTGTGTGTCTGTGTGCCTGTGCGCCTGTAGGTGTTTATGTACAAGAATTCGTTCGCCAAGCCGGATACATATGCCGCATAGGGAGTCGGTCGTTTGGGGCGTGGCATGGGTGGGCCAGGATACACATCTGCCATACATATCCAGCAGGCACAGGCGAGTGTTTTTGTGGCACAAGAAAGGTTTAAACTTAATATTTCATTTCATTTCATTTCCAGAGGTATTAATTAATTTCAGTTCCTCAAATTAACTCACGTTTTCAGCAAATTATCTTCTCCTCTGATAAATTCCAGGCTTCTTTTGAAGAACGCATTATACTCCTCCAACACCCTCAACCTTCTCAAGGGTCCGCTTCCTTCCACCCGTGGCATACTCACTCAATACACGATTAGTAATAGATATGTCTCCTTATTAGAACGTGGTGAACGTGCCGCTATTCGCGTTATGTAAATGGATATCGATATGCGAGATGATCGCCAGACCGTTTGATTGATTGATTGATTGCCATTCAGGGCAGGCAGCACCAAATATAAACAGCAATCATGGAGGACAAAGGATGGCTTGGGGTCTTTCTTCTGCGGTATTTGCGGGCGGTTTGTTTTCTATGCGCAATTTATAAAGTTGCTGACACAATAATGGGAGCCAGGCCAGATCGGAATATGCCAGGATCAGCAGCAGCAGCAGCAGGAGCAGGACCGAGGATCACATCACCGCATGGCACCTCCGCCTTAAATTCTCGCGAATTAAATTAAAAAGGAGCTGTGGATTGTGGTCCTGTACTCCTGCAGAGAACATTCGGAGAGCAAAAGTATTGTATTACCAGTAGCCAGGAGCAAGCAGCAGCAGCAGCAGGATCCGTAGAGCGTCCCAAGTTTGCTCGCCTTGATAAGACATAAAAGGTCCTTAAAGACAAAGGACCTTCGGCATAGCAATTGCCCGACCCAACCCAAGCATTTCCTTGTGCGTGTTTATGCTTTGCGCCTTCTTATCCCTCAATTTCTTATCACGGCAAAAAGATCAAATTTCGAGAGGGAGCCAGACGAGGAGAGCGACGGACAGATAGACAGAGAAAAGAAACCGCTGGGAAAGGATGTGCCAAAGGATGTATCCCAGTCTGTGCGACTCTTTTCAGGAGCCAGCGAGGGCGGACAGGAGTCACAAGGAGATTGCATAACAGTCCCCAAGACAGTCTTAAATGCTGAGAATTAATTACATTTCAATTACAACTTTTGAGAAACCAAAAGATCCATCAGACTGGGTCCAAGCTTTAAATGTTACTTCACCTCTTACAAAAATTGCGAGAAGCGAAGAGAGTCAATGCTCCATGTACCCTCCATGTACATGGATCGGTTGGCTGTGTTTTTTTATTTGTTTAAGCATTACATAATCAGATGCTGCTGTCCCCCATGCATCGCCTGGGTAAACGTTTCTGTAGAAGCCCAGACTGAGACACAGACCTTAATTAAATTTTTGTGGCCTGAACAGGAATTGTGGTTCGGTTTCTGTGTGTTGGCTTGTTCTAAGTACGCTTCTTGTGACTTCTTTTATGACCCGCACAGTTTTGGGCCTCGCAAGATGACGACGACGATGATGATGATGGACAGAAACGGACAAGTTTCACAATTTGCCTGTCCCCAGCACATCCCATCCCATCCCCATCCCCATACCCATCCCTCCCCCGTTTCATGTGTTAGTTCATGTCCAGAGTGCGTTTTGACCTCTTGGCGCGTACGTGCCTGGCCTCAGAGTGTGACAAACTGGTTGCTGGGTAGCATAGTGTATACGGTGTGTAGCCGTCGCTGTATAGTGAGCCTATAGTTGTTGTTTTTATGACTTAATGCCGCGTACGCCGCGCAATTTCAATTACAGCCAGAACCCCGCCGCGCTCTGTCATAGTACAAGCTGTTTACACAAATATACGACTACTATGTTGGATATATAGAGCAGCTCCGCTCAAACACTTTCATTACACCATTGAGAACGGGGTGGGGAGGGGGAAGGAGCTGTAAAATTGTTGCACGCGCCCTCCGGTACGAAGGTTAGCCCTACGGTTGGGGCCAGGTGCCAAATTTGACGGGCCAACACCGCTGCCGCTGAAGTCGCGCATAATTTATGCCTTACAAAACTGAACTATGATGGTTTGTGGCGGCGGAGATGGAGTCGACCTCTAAGAATGACTAGGGCACGTGTCTGTCTTCATGATTTCTGGTTCTGCCGTTCTCTATTTCTCGCACAGTTGCATTCATATTTGATGATTCCTTCGTCTCTGCATTTCGAGTTGCCAAATTTAATCAAGCAGTTTCAAATGAAATTGGACCAAAGATATGAAAAACTGATATATTGCAACTCGGGAGTCGTTTTGAGCAGACAAACTGATTAGGAGCCTGAAAAGGTAACCCTATAAAAAAAGGAGATATATAAAAAAGTAGTCTTTTAAATTTGAATTTGCCGCGTACAAATGTGCTGCCAGACTGCTGGAGTACCGAAAAATACCAAAACTACTGAAGTTTAATGTTATCCAGCTTCAACGGCTTTTCAAATTACGCCACAGGTTTGTTTGTACTCTTTAACGATCCGATATTTACGAGAGAGATACCACGGACGAAATACGATTAGATTATCGTTAAAAGAGCCGATGGGGGAAATACATACACATATTAATGCATAGGTGTTATTTTAAAATTGTAAACTCTCACAACTATTTTCTTTTATCTTATCGTTACTTATCTTTACCTTTACCTACCCCACAATCAGTCAAATTAGGTTAAAAATCGAAACCACCAACCATAAACCCCCACGATAGCCCTTTGCAAAAGGTATAAATCATCATAATACTCAGAATTGCTAGCGATTAAAAAGGCAAGTCTTTTGGATCGTTCTGAACAGGTTTCCAAGCGGATATAAATTTTGGACGGACTACATACCTTTGACTCACCTATTTCACCTATTGTGAAAAAAAAAATATAATTTCACTCATTGATTGTCGTTTGTTCGGTTTTCATGACCTTAATGGAATTAAATATAATTTGCCGAAGGGCTATAACGCACATTAGGTGTGAAATGGAAAGCTCTTGATTGAGATAAGCTTTTGTAGAGAAGGAAGGAAAATATGGAAGCTCGATAGCCCAGGAAACCATCGAAAAGGGAACTTTATTGCACTCATACCATTTTTTGCGTTAATATATATACATAAATTGCGAATATCCTTTTAAATTTAAATTTGGCACGCACGAATGTGCTGCCAGACTGTTAAAATGCTTCAAATTAAAGCCAGTGTGACCACACATATTGCTTGGCCAAGGCACAACTACTCAACGGCTTTTTGGTTTAAGCTGAAGTTCTCTTCACCGGTCAGTTTTTGTGTAGGGAGAGACATGCGATCAGGTTATCATTAAGATTCCGTACAACGTTGAAGCACTTTATTAAAAATTAACTGAGAACCTTGGTCAATAGCAGCGCAGAGATAGAGCCAATTATGGTGTACGCACTACCACTGAAGGTTCCCGCGGGTCCATCGTAATTGCAGTTGTCAGTATAGCAGACGCCACAGTGCGACTTCCAGTTGGCCCTGGCATCCGGATCGGTCAGATTACGAGCACAGATCCTGATATCCGGATGGGCACAGCCAAGGAACTCACTCGTAAGCGTGTTGTTAGGGCCAAGAGGTGTTGTGGGCGGGATTTCCGGACCTGTGTAGTAGGTGAGATTTGCACACAAGAAGCTCTGGCTGCCACCTACTTCGGGCACATCGTTGTGGTACGTCGAAAGCCAGTCGCTGGTGGCATTGGCCGTGGCGTTGGAGCATGTCTGGACCGTGGGGTTCTTGCAAGAAGTGGCATCATTGCAGCTGTAGCAGGTCAGCGAGCTGGCTAATTATTAAATTGATTCGGTTATCAACTGGATCATCAGAATCAAACTAAATTTTCTTACCGAATCGCACGCCCACAAAGGCTACAAGCACCACAGCAAAAATCAATTTCTTCCACATATTTATTAAGTGTTCTTCTGTTTGCGACTGTTCAAGGAATACTGATTCGAGCACAGCTCATGTGTCCCATGAGGTTGGTGACAAATATGACGATCATTAAATTATATAAAGATTAGATTAACACATGAAGTTCACAGTAGTAAAAACTATGGCAGAGTTAATGTCTTCTTACAGAGACTAAAAATGGTTATCGGGATCGAGATACAGGAAACTTATCACATGCATAAATAGGTCTAAACAAACTCAATCTAAGAAAAGGTAATTATAATTTAAGGTTGAAAGCTTAAAAAACAGAATTGTTCTATCAGTCAAATGAAATAGGGTGTAAAAACGTCCATACTCATGGCTGAATCATTTCGCTTACACTTACGTTTAGCTTTTTTGTTACCTTTTTTGTTTAAACATTATTTTAGACACAATCCAAAAAAGGGTAGTTCCTTAAATAAACCAATCCTGTAGAAAATCGAATCATCAATCGGATAAAACTATTTGATTAAGGCTGAGTGTCTTAGCTAGCCAGTAATATTAAGCCGAATATTAAAATCAAGGAATATTATTTCTGAGCATGGGCATAGATCGATTAACCCATTGTAGACCAGGGGGTAGTTAAATATTCACCGTTCTGGTGAAAGATGTCTTGGTCTTTGTTATAAGGAAAGATGAAGGATTGGATGAATCTACAAGATGAATTATTATTATTAGTACTATTTTCTGCGTTTTAACTCAGGTTGCTATCCTGTTCAAATAACGGGGGCTTAAGTGGGTTAAGTTCGATTTTTCATCGTACGTTTGATTTACACACTTTGGTTTAATTTTTTGTTGACATTTTTGTTTATTTGAGACACAACTCAAAGCAAAAAAAGATGCCATTGACTGAAGGACCGGCTCCCGAAAAGTGTGTGAATACTTTAAAAGACGAAATGGACAGCAGCGAGGACAAGGAGTGCACGCAGGAAAACAGAAATGGACCGGAATCAAAGGTAGCCGATGCGGTCGCAATCAGTTCCGATGCAAGCAATGCTCAGGAGCCAAAATTTTATGGCAAAGCGCAAAAATATTGGTCGGGAGTGCCAGCCACAGTCAACGGGATGCTGGGAGGCATGGGATACATCAGCGCCACCGATATACAGGGCTCCAACAACTTCCTACGCGAAATAAGGGTGCCGGGAAACAAGCTGGCGTTGGACTGCGGAGCCGGTATTGGCCGCATTACTAGACACCTGCTAATACCTCGCTTCCATTGCGTGGATCTTGTGGAGCAAGACCCAGCTTTTGCCAACAAGGCCCGGGAGTACTGCACAACTGAAAACACGCCAGTCGGCAGCTTGGGGGAGATCTACAACGTTGGACTACAGAAATTCACTCCCACAAAGAAATACGACCTCATCTGGAGTCAATGGGTCTTAGGACATCTCACTGAGCTGGACTTGATCGACTTCTTTCGACGCATCCGGCAGGGACTGGCGCCGGGCGCTTTCTTTGTCCTTAAGGAGAACGTAACCAAATCAAAGGAGATAATCGTTGACGACGAGGATTCCTCAGTTACTCGACCTCTGGAGCACTACGATATCTCGTTAAAGGCGGCTGGATTTCGGATTGTGCGGAAAGTGCGCCAGCAAAACTTTCCAAAGGACCTTTATCCAGTTTACATGATCGCCTGTAAGCCACTCTCTTCGGCTTAAATTCAAAATATAGTTACTACGGTACAAGAGAAATTGTACCCAGAATCCAATACCACAATTTTAGCTAGTCAGACAAATTTCTAAATTATATTTGTATAGCTTATAGAGACAAATAAATTTATCAAATGACCAAGCCGGGTCACAAACTCGCAAACATCAGCATATCCTTTAATTTTTTTTGAATAATAAATAGTCCAAACATGGTCCTGTCCGCTTCATCGGTCCGGCAACGCCAGGTCGGGCGAGCGGTGTTGCCAGTGCGACAGAACTGTTTCTCTGCTGACGAAATATTTGCCGATTTATTTACCAATATAAAGAATAATGTCTAAACGTGTACAACCTGCGTGGCAAGCACCGAAGCCAGCGGAGCGGCCAAAGCTACGGCTGTACAACAGCCTGACGAGACAAAAGGAGGATTTCGTGCCGCTGGATGGGAACAATGTAACCTGGTATAGCTGCGGTCCGACTGTCTACGATGCCTCGCACATGGGACACGCACGGTAAGCGCCACATCACCATCGCAGAGTGGGTATCTTATCTGTTCCGTTCTTAGGTCTTACATTTCCTTCGATATTCTGAGACGCATTCTGGCCGACTACTTTGGGTACAACATCCACTATGTGATGAACATCACGGACATCGATGACAAAATCATCAAGCGCGCTCGTCAGAATCATCTCTTCGAAGAATATGCCGGCGAATCAGCGAATTTACCCCTCGACCAGTTGTTGGATCATCAGAAGGAAGTGCTCGTGCGATTTCAGGAAACGTGCGCAAAGAACACGGATCCCGATAAGAAGGTGATGCTGGACAAGACTCTGCAGCGTATGAACGATGCCGTTGTTGCACTCACAACGGCAGTTAGCCAAGGTGACGAAAAGGGCATCGCTGAGAAGCGGCAACACTACCTAAACGAAGCCAAGGACCCGATTGCAGAGTGGTTGGATGGCAAGAAGGGAGCTGAGATCAATGACAATGCTGTCTTTGAGTCTCTGCCCCGCTTCTGGGAAGACCAGTTTCACAACGACATGAAGTCACTAAACGTGAGTCATAAAAAATGAGTTCCAGAACTTTACCCTATTGTATCTCTTGGGAAATCCCAGATTCTCCCACCAGATGTGCTCACGCGGGTCTCAGAATACGTGCCACAGATTGTGGCCTTTATTCAAAAGATCATCGACAACGGCCTCGCCTATGCAGCCAACAATTCCGTCTACTTTGATGTAAACGGCTTCGACAGGAAAGAGAAGCATCACTACGCCAAGCTGGTGCCAGAGGCATATGGCGACACCAAGTCACTGCAGGAGGGTGAAGGGGACTTGTCTGTGGCCGAGGATCGACTCTCAGAGAAGCGTTCGGCCAACGATTTTGCCCTGTGGAAGGCCAGCAAGGCCGGCGAGCCCTGGTGGGACAGTCCCTGGGGACGAGGTCGTCCCGGATGGCACATCGAGTGCTCCGCCATGGCCTCGGACATCTTCGGTTCAACATTCGACATACACACAGGTGGCGTGGATCTAAAGTTCCCACACCACGACAATGAGTTGGCCCAGTCGGAGGCGGCATTCAACGAGTCCGAGTGGGTCAAATACTTCCTACACACTGGCCATCTCACAATTGCCGGATGCAAGATGTCCAAGTCTCTCAAGAATTTCGTCACCATTCAAGAGGCGCTGAAAAAGCATTCGGCAACCCAGCTACGTCTGGCCTTCCTCCTCCACTCGTGGAAGGATACGCTCGACTACTCCGAGAACACCATGGAAATGGCGACGCAATACGAGAAGTTCCTTAACGTAAGCACCATCAAATTTTATACAATGAGAGCAACCTAGTACTAAAGCTTGTCCCTGCAGGAGTTTTTCCTGAATGTGAAAGACCTGACCCGTCACGTGCTGTCTGAAGAGCCGCGACGGCAGTTTGATGCCTGGACCGATGTTGAGGCTGCCTTGCAGAAGAAGTTTTCCAGCTCCCAGGTGCAAGTGCATGCGGCCCTTTGTGGTTAGTGCTCGTTTGAGGAAACGTTTGTTCATAAATTAAATTCACTAATGAATTCTTTCACGATACAGACAACGTAGACACGCGCAGTGCTCTCGATGCCATTCGGGAGCTTGTTTCCGCCTCCAATGTCTACATACGGGACAACAAGTCGAGACTGAATAGCCTGCTGCTGCGCAATGTGGCCACATACATAACCGACTTGTTGCATGTGTTTGGCGCCATTGCTGGACCACGAGGTGGCATCGGATTCCCAGTGAGCGGCGGAGCCGGGCCTCAGGCAGCTGGTGGCGATCTGGAGACGACAGTGCTTCCCTATGTCCAAACTCTGGCGGAATTCCGCAACTTGGTGCGTGAGCAGGCGAAGGCATTAAAGGCATTCGATATCTTAAAGCTGTGCGACGACCTGCGTGACAATATATTGCCCAATTTGGGTGTCCGACTCGAGGACAAAGATGGTGGCAAGTTTGCCGTCAAGCTGGTTGATCGCGACTCGCTTTTGCGCGAGCGGGAGGCGAAACTGGCCGCCGAAGCAGAGAAAGCAGCTGAGAAGGAACGGAAGAAGCAGGCAGTTGCCGCAGCCGCAGCAGCCAAGGATGCGCAGCGTCGCGTCAATCCCAAGCAGATGTTCCTTGGCGAAACGGAAAAGTACTCGGCCTTCGATGAGAATGTAAGTAAAACATGAATCACAGCTGGAATTTGCATTCTTATTAAGTCAAATCAAATCCTAGGGCCTGCCAACTCTCGACAAGGAAGGCAAAGAGATTAGCAAAGGACAAGTGAAAAAGCTTCAAAAACTGCAGCAGCAACAGGAACAACGCTACAAAGAGTATTTGGCATCCATAAACGAAGCCTAGTCCATAAAAACAGAGCACCAAAAGTATCGTATTGATATTAGCTTAGCATTTAAAATATTCTCATCACTTTTTCCACGCCTAATAATTTCCAAAGTCCGCTTAAAACGAATCCCATTCGTGCAGTCGTGCTAGCCTTGGGCTAATCATCATTAAAATTAAACTCTTTTCTACGATAATATCAACTTTTAATATGGATATTTGTAGGTGTGTCCTCCAGTCCAGGATTCATCACTCCAAACTAAAACAGTTTTCTATGTGAGTTTTCTATCCAGTGAGTGCGCACCAAATAGCGCTGGTTTTGACTTAGGATTGTTCATTGATATATTCGAATGCAACAGAAAAGATTCTTTCTAAACTTGAGCGCTATTCCCATAAGTCTTTGGTATTTTCATAATCATTCTACCGGAATATCAGTGCGTCTGCGGCATTTACAAGCTGCCAATGTCATTGTAACGTTTCAACTTATCCGGGAAATTGTCTCTGAAGAGAACTGGATCCGCTCGAAACTCCACCGTGCGCAGCGGCATGCGACCATAGATCTTGGAGAATCGATCGATGCAGGCGGATCGCTCTCGCATGTGATTCAGATCGGCCGATAGCATCTCGGTGTTGGTGCACTCGGGGCACTTGAATTTCTTTCGCGGCGTCACCTTTATAGGCGGATTGTTGGTAATATTCGCCACCAGAAAGTTCATGGCAATATCCTCACAGTTCATGTGCTCGTCCACCCAGTCCTTGATGTCCCCTGGCATGGCATATGTGTACATGTGGCTCCAGTACTTGTGATGGAAGGCGGCGCCGGTGAGCACCATAGATATCTGGTTAGTCCACTCCGATTCGTAGTGCCAGCGCATTGTCACATTATCCCACACATGGATCCGGCTGGGGAATCCGACAATGTGGTCGGGAAACTCTCGCCAAACCTCGTAGCTTTAAGAAACGTCAGATTTTAACTGGAATTCATAGGATATCATAGTTCAGCTCATTCTTACCCAAAATCAAGCTCGTCAGTCGTTAGCATGATAATGTCGTCGTCTATGGTTAAAATGGCTTCAGTCTCGATTTCCGGATAAGGATAGAATCGGTTCGATAGCTTGTTCTCCTTGGTTTGTCTGATCTTCAGCGGCTTTGAGATGGATGGGAATGTCGATACTGCAGTGGAACAAGTCCGTATTTAATACCAAGGATAAACATTGAAATATTCAGTCCGTGCTTACAGTGTGGCGGTGACTTCTTCTGGTTGTTCCAAATGACCAAAATACTTTGCAGCGAGGGCACGACGGCCAGTTTTTGGATCAACAGGAAGAGGCTCTCCACACGGTCATAAGTGAGAATGACGGCTGTGAAGCCCTGAGATTTGGGCGCCAACGAAGGAAGGAACAGCGGATTGAAGGTGGCGCGGGGATTGGTGGCAATTGCATTCCACTGTCGGCTGCTGCGGGCGCGAAGAGGGAATATACGACTCTCGAGTACCTCAAGAGCCGTCAACGTCACGGTCTTCAGATCCTTGAAGTATTTGGAATAGAGCCACTGGACCTGTTTCTGCATTTCAACAATTTTTACATTTGAAATAGCTTTTAGCTTCTGCATTATGGAATGCAGTTCAAATTCGCGTATGCGTACAGACGCCAGAGACCAATCAATAACGTCCTCAAAGGGCAGCACATAGTTGTCAATGGCAATCACGGGAATACAGCTCTCGGACATTATCTCTACTAGATCGGGCTGACCCAGACGAAGGCTTCTGCCCACAAAACAGAATTTTCCATGCGACAGAAGACGGGGATACTCCATGAGTTTGTGATGCTGCGAGAATGAGCAGCGGGTGGAGAGATCCATGCCATTACAGGGTCCCAGTAGCAGCAGCTGTTCGGCATGAGCAGAGGACAGGTCGCGTAGGGTTCTCAGAAAGCGAGGAAGGACATTAAGTTGTGCCACAACCAAGACAAACTTTCTTTGGGCCGCAGCATGCGGATGTTGATGCCCTACGCGGGGACTCCACACGGGTATAGCGACATCAAAGCCCGGCCGATACGTCCAAGTATCGAAGCCTCCGCCAAATATGATGGCATTATCCGTGTTCACGTCCAGAACCGAATTGTAGGCTGGGGCACTTCCTGGCAGCATATTGAAGATTATGTGGTTATCTCCGCGTTCCCAGAAGTCCAACGAAGCCAAGGCCGCCCCCGCCAAATGTTTGTCAAAGACATTCTGGCTCAACAGATCCAAGCTTGGGAGGAACAAGCAAGCCTCATTGGGGTTCGACGTGTAGTAGCGACTCTTGAGCACTGCCTCCAGGATTTGAAAATACTCGCTGGACAATGTGGTGGCAACCTTATCGGTCTTATCATCCACAAACTCTTGCAACGGATAAATGTAAACCTTGAGTCTATCATGCTCGCACTTGTAGATGTTCAGGCAGTCCCAGAATGTGCAGTTCCCATTGCGCTTCCGCTGGTCTGCATCTGAGTGTAGGATCACCTCCTGACTATGCGAGAGGTCCAGCACCAGAGTGTGCGAGTCCTTTTTCCCATAGAAGAATCCATCTCGTTGGCTGCTCGAAAGGTCCCACAGCAGGAAGCCCGCACAGAGAGCGACAATTGTAAATAAGCCATAGGTAAGGCAGTTCAGCAACTGCTCCTTCGGACTGCTGCTCGATATGGTCCGTGGCTGGGTCACCAGGCTTAATAAATACTTCAACTTGTTCATTTCAGCTCGGACTGCACTCCTTTTTTTACATTTTGTTGGAAAAAGGGGTCAAAACTTGTCCTGTTTTCTAGATTGGTATGACCGTTTGACAGACGCGCGAAAATGCTGTCGATACCATGTTACAGCTGAGTATTTTCCAACACTAACAGTGTCGCCAGTGGCCAGGCAGCCAACAAAAAAATTACACAAAACTAATATATAATATATATATTATTGTATAAATATAATATATTTATCTAGACTCTTCGATTACATAACCATAACGACTTGCAAGAAGGCATTTTGTTGTATCAACATTTATTACTTCTCTTTCAACTGAACGCCCAATTTAGTGGCTTTGATGTCGCAATCTGGCAGCTGCTTCTTCAGCTCAAGAGCCACTTGTTCCATGTTCTTTACGTAAAGCATATCAAATATAAGCAGTTGCTTCAAGTTTTTGAGTTCGCCTATTACGCCCAGACCAGAATCGCTGATGTCATAGCAGCCGGAAACTTGAAGCCGCTCCAGCGAACTTCTGATGTGCCGCAATCCTTCCAATCCATCGTTTTCCAGATGCTTGCAGTTGTGAAAGATGACTGTGTCAATTGAATTACATCCCTTGAAATGAGCCAGTCCAATTTTCATTATGGATGCGTTAGTGGCATCCACGACTTTGATGGCAAACTTGGTCGTCTCCGCCGGCAGCGAGTTGTAGTCCTTCCACAACTTAGTCGGGTTGTCCACAAACCTCACACCGCCTCCATTTTTCACAATCCATTCGGCACAAAGCCTATTTGGACCCACCTTGGCGAGACGCTCCGCATCCACTTGGTTGAAGGCGACTGCCACATAGCCCCAGATACTGCGGCCTATTGGATATGAAGCCTGTGGCAGGCATTTCGATGTTCTGAACTGTAGTACCACTTTTGTTAACGTTTTAGGAATCCAGTTTAATACAGACATTGCAAGAACTGCTGTAGGTGTCGTACATTACTCAGCACTGTTTAGAAGGTTGCGTTGCCAATTTGTATGTTAAAATTTGTAGTCATTTTTTTTAAATGTAATAGTAAACTCCAGTTCAAGCGCTTCATTATTTTGTTGATTCTTATGTTTGTCATTTTGCATCTTACAAAGCCGACTACATTTTATGTTGTTTCCAACACTGGAACTACACTTTTTCAAATGATATTTATCCCGCAAACGAATTGGAGATCAAAGGATTTAACTGCCGCTCTCTAGAATCAATACATTTTTCATTCTAAATGCAATAAAAAATTGGAAAACGATCGCAAAATCGGAGATTGGCTGTAATATTGGTATTTTCAAAATAATGTATGATGCCGCCGTATTTAACTTACACTTACCGCTCAAAAATACCGATACCCCGTTTATCAACGAATAATCAAAAGTTGCGGCTGTTTCATTTCCTTTTTCAGGCAAATAAAAAATAATAAAAGCAAGTATTTCAAACAAGCCAGTCAAGTAGAAAATATGTTCATTAATGTGATAAAACTATGTGGGCAGGGCTGAAAGATCTAGATAGCTAGTAATATTCCAGGGAATATCGAAAACGAATACAACAACTTGAATACAAATAATTCGTTAGTATATTTAGGGAATATTTTTAAAATGAGATGGTATATCTCTGAGGGTCGGACCAGTGCTGCCAGATTTTGAGAGTCACCATCAGCTAGATTGAAGATAAAATAAGCTAGAATAAGCCAAAAATTAAAAAAATCTTTAACAAAAGCAAACCATAAAAACACACCAATATAATGGAGAATTGAATTTTATTGATATTTTGTTTTCAATTATTATTATTTTTTAAACTTTCCACTCTTTAATTATATTTTGTATATAAATGTGCAAACATGTGCAATACTATAGTGTGACTGAAACTTATCAACGATAATTACCCTACATTTATACACAAAATTTGATGATATACGAAAATAGCAACATAAAATATGATTTTTGTCCTATTTCTTAATAAAGATTAACAAATATTACAATAAAATCTTAAAACAAATATTGTTTTGTACCACATTTTTTTAAGCCAAAATAAGCTAAATTAAATTTGAATTAAGCTAGATTTCGAGCTGTAAGCATTTCAATTATTTTTCAAGCTATTTTGTTTTAAAATGAGCCACATCTACTTAAAATAAGCTGAAATGGCAACACTGGGTCTGACGGCTATGTTTTATCGATAAGTCCGGTCACACTGACCTCTGAGACCGCGACACAACGGCCGTACCCGCGTCGGTGCTCGAAATAATAAATGAAAAATTCGGAAAAATAATTTAAATAAAAATAAACATAAAGTAACCTATATTCGAGAGAAAAAGCTTCGGTGTGCGAGGATCAAAGATAGCGATAATTCGAAGAGCGATTGCGTCGTACTCTCGGGAAAAAGGCAGGAGAGCGTGTGAGCATAAAATCTCGGCAATAACAAAAAACATACATATGCTTGTGGTTATGATTGAAATGTACCTAAGAATTTATCTCAGGCGCTTGATATGTGAACAAATTGATTGTTTAGAACAAAACTAAAACTACAATATCCATGAAAACAAACAAAAAGCTACAAATATCGTCAAATCAGAAATTCATTCTCGTTACGTGCAGTGTTGTTGTCAATGAGTGTGGCTGCGTTTGTGTGTGTGTATGTGCATGCCGCCACCGCAATTGAAGACAAATACACCACTACAAAGGCAGTGAATAAAAATACATTGTGTAGCTGTGTGTGTCGGTGAGCTCAGTGACGTCGCAGCAGAAGTCGGCGGGGCAGCGCGCAACGCCAGCGTCAGCTTCAGCATCGAACGTGTTAAAGTGACGAATAAACAACCGAAGAATCACATCGCGCTAAAGCAGGAGATAGACAAACAGAACGGTACAGACAGCCGAACATTTGTACAAATCTTTCACACATACACCGACCCGACCCACTCGTATGCATATGCATACCCCGACGTAATAGTTGCCGCCGCAGACATTAAGGCTCTGCTCGGGCCTGTCTATCCCACTCGCGCTCTTGTTTACACAAACGCCCACATCCACACACCATCAGAACCATCCCCAACCCCCGACCCCCGTTGTGCTGATATTGTGAATAGGTAAGTAAATGCCACATTCTGCTGCCTAATTAAGTTGGAAATTCACTTTTGCCAAACATTAGTCTCTCTCTCTCTCTCTCTCTCTCTCTGGCATCGTGAACTATCCTATACATTCTCTTTTTTCTCCAACATTTTAACGATCATCTATGATTCTGTATCTATGCCTCTACCAACTCCTGAGGCACCCAGCGGTGTGGTGTGGTTGGACAAATGCGAAAGATGAATGATATACAGCCACACGGCCATGCCAGATGATAAATGGCGCGCTATATTAGATGATTTATTTCTTGGGCTCCCCCTAAGCCCAGGCCGTAGTTCATTGTGCTTTGGGTATGGGTACGGGTACGGGCAGCTCTCTTTATCCGCGCTTTGATGATAATCGGCTTTATCTCGCATGCGGATATCTGTGGCGTTGGTTCTGAGTCCCCGAGACTCGAACAAAAGAATTCCGACAGTTGTATGTTAGACTCAAAATGGAGACTAAAGTCCCTCAATCTAAAAGTCCAGACAATAAGCCCTGAATAGTACTTTATATTGCATCCGATCTGTGCAAAAATAGTCACAAATCAATTTTTCCGGGTTTCCCCATTGATCGTTTCGGATCCATTGCCTCAGCAAATCCCATGCTGATTCAACAACTATGTATTTCGCCAATTATTTTTGCGTTGAATTTCGCTGGAACTAATCGCAAACCCATAAGCATTATTTCCATTGATTTTAATAACTTTCCAGAAAAGCAGCGGTTCTGAAAAGCGTTTTCACCCTTTCTCCTCCACCGTTTTCGCCGTGTGCCAGTTATTCCTCCGACTCTCCCCTTCGGTCTTCAGTCTTCTTCGGTTTTCTGCTGTTTTTCTGTTTTCTAATTAGTTATAATTACACTTAATGCAATTTAGTTATGAGGCTCTGTTTCTGGGCCCCACATTCGTGAGTGCCTCAGCCTCAGCCCCGATGTTCGTGCCGTTTCCATTTTTGCATTTATACATTTAACATTGATGGGGGATTTTATGATTAGTGCAAAGTTTTTTCCCTGCTGCTGCGGCTGCCGCTTTTCGATGCATTTGACTGGGCTTTCAGTTGCAAGGGAAACCAGAAGGGGGAATAGGGAGAACCGACAGAGAGGAAGGGGGCGGGAGAGGGCGAGGGAGAAAGCCCCTTCAGACAGCAGGCGTTGAATGCATTTTGTAGTTGTACGATTTTACTCGTGGCCGATAAGTGAGTCCCGTTCCGAGGCAATACCAGAAAAAGTTTCCCTAATGCATGTAGCTATTTTTTCTCAGAAAACTGGTCATTTTTTGTACATATGTATGTAACTCATACTCTGTATATTCCAAGGAAAAGGCTACTTCTGATACTTCTTCTACGTACGTACCTATGTATATCGTCTATTTCTAACATAATGGTAGCTCTGGGAACATTTTTGAACAAATCCAACATGAGACGAGGTATGCCAAACAGAACCATCAGAAATGGTTAAATGCCAAATGGTTCCAGAGCTACGATTGTGTTTACCTGAGCATATAATATATTGTGCCTTGCTTTAAGGTGTGAATTCTAGCTAAATTCAGTATCACCTCCACATCATATGCATACGAGCAAGGGCCTGCCTGGCCTGCCATTTCAGACTCGGCCAGGAGGAGATCATATCAGGTGGTGGTCTCATAAATAAATGCATTTAATGCTTCGTTGGCCGTCGAGTGGGGATGGGTGTCTGGTGGCTGGTGTGGTGCCGGTGCTGGTGTTTTGCTGCAATTGCTGCAGATGGCCAGAGGTACATATGTATGTACATACCTTTTGCAATGAACCAAACCAATCCAAACTTGACCATGGCATGTCCCTTGTCTCACGAAAGCATCTTCCAATGATGGAGTCGAGTCGCAGCTCCAAAGAAGCAACAGCAGAAGCAGCTCCTCATCATTAGCAATTTGAAATGCATTCAAAGCGGGATGCAGTGGGGTGCGGGCAAAGAGGAGATCGGGAGATCGAGTGTATCCAATTATTTCAGCATTTTATGGCGTAAATTTCCTTAAACCCAGCCACTTTTCAGCTGAAACGAATCGCGCAAGCTAAAGAAAGGCAACAAAATAACGTCTGCAGGCAAGTCCCCACTAAAAAGGCGATGGAGATGGGGAGGGTAGGGGGCACGGCACGGGCACAGCTCCACAGCAGCAACAAATCTTAAAAAGGCATCAAGATTATTGCACAGAAAAATTCTTTTCTTCACACCTCGGCCAGACAGCCCAACGTCGACGTTTCGGAAAGGTCTCGGCAGCTGGGGCTGGGGCTAAAGTTGGAGTTGGACTTGGAGTGGGGGCTTGAAAAAGAATGAAGGAAACGAAACGAAACCCAAACTCGAAGAATTAAATGCGACTTCAAAGAAAGGCACAGAAAAGCGGGCACACGGACAAGAAATATGGTCAAAACGAAGCTATGATGCGAGTGTCGGGGGTCGGGGCCGATCCCAGGCCCAGGGAAGGCCCAGGCCGGGCCCAGGCCAACACCACCACCACCACCACCAACAATGGACATAGTGTGCAACAACAATAAAAACCAATTTAAGCCGACGACCAAGCAACGTCTTTTGAAGTGTGTGGATCGTCGAGTGTGGAGTGTGTAGGATTCCTCTGTAGGCTTGCCTTCTTGTCGGCTTTCGTTTAAGCGAGACTCTTGGACTGACGTCCCGAACCAACAACAACAACAACAACAACAACAACAAAACGAAGGCATACACACAATCGGTTTCAGAAATCAGATTCGGTTCGAAGTTGAATAGTTTTGTTGTTGTTGGGAATTATGTACAATATATATTATATGTGTGTGTGTGTGTGTGTGTGTGAGTATGCGGGATATCTTTGTCGCTCCTTCAATCTATGGCTGGCATTGTGTATGTGCATCTGCCTGCACATGGGCCTGTAACTTTGGATCTGGGTTTTGTTTAGGGTTCGAGGGATCTAGCTTAACCAATTCCACAAAATATAAAACATGTCAGAGTTCATTTAAAGAACAAAAAAGGGTCTTGTCTTTGGAGAAATTAAAATGATAACTACATTTTATTCCTTCCAGATGCAGGCGCTTTTGATTTTTCTCTCCGTCCTTGGCGTGTTTGGGGTGCCGAAGCTTTGATTTCTCCTGTGCTTCCAGTGGGGAAGACACTGCAGTTTGTGTCGCAATATATATTTTGCCTCTATATCTAGTGGAATCATCGACTGTGGGCCTTGAAGTCGTGGCAATTGGTGTGCCAATATTTGGCTCTGCAGCTGGTGGATGCAGAGTTCGGATTTCAAAAGACCGTTTGCAACAGACTAGTTGTTATGGGGGAAATTGTTCATTGTATTGTGAGTCCGAAGATATGTTTTTTATTTATGTAAGCGAACGTATGGCTTATGTTATAGGGATCGTATGTGTAGGTTTCAAGGGTTGTCCTAGACGAAACATCCATCAGATACATTGAACTAAACGAATGAATACGCATATTTAACATTCGGAGTCAGTCATACGGTCCTATGCACCTTTCGTCCTTTTTCATTCACAAAACAAAACATTGTCCCTTCGGCAAAGTGTTCTATTGAAATAGTCATAGAATGAAATCCCATTGCAGGGTATTTGTGCATTCACCAAAAGTCAAGCACGGATTATTAATGTTCCTATTATTACTAATCCGCAAGTACTTTTCACCTTCGCCACGCACACACATATGTACACTCACACATGAAGGGAGAGAAAAAACCCCGAAACAAAACGAACATAAGTCGGCATTGGCCTCGGTAAATGCAAGAAACAGATGCGATGCTCTCCCTTCTAACACGCACACAAACAGGCATAAACATACATACATACATTTGACCGATCATATCCAGCAACAGCAGCAGCCAACAACAATGCAAGTGAAATCCCAGAATCTCTTTCTTTTTCTGCCATATTCTTTTGGTTCTGTTCTTTTCCATTCCGTTCCCTTTCCCCTGCCTGAGGAAAACGAGGCCCAATCCAATCCAGTTTTCTGTTGTTGTTTTTCTGTTCCCTGCGCAGATCTTAAGTTGATTTCGTTTCAGCTTTGGCTGCATTTTGTTCCTGGAGTTTTTCAGAATTTCGTGCTGTGCTGCTCTGCTCGGCTGACGCTGAGGCTGTTGTTGCCTTTTGTATTTTTATTTTTTCTTCACACCTTCGAAAAGGCAGGCACACTGAAATTTCAACGTCGGCTGCAAATTCAATTCAATTCCCCATGGCGTAGGCCCAAGGAAGGAGTGTGGGAGAGCGGGAGGGAGAGTGGAACAGAGCCGACCAGAAGCAGGCAGGCCGGGCCGGCCTCTGCTCTTCCTCTGTCCCATAGCCGGTTTTTGGTGTTGGTGTCGCGCTTGGTTTTCTCACTTGGGTCGCGGAAGAGGCCAGCTCTGGCCTTTTGTACGAGTATGCGCTGCTGCGTTGTGGGACCTCGGGATTGGGGGATCTCTGCGGCAGCGACTGACAGCCATAGCCCTGCGTTCTTTATTATTTTGTTTTTGTTACTCTGCCTTACCCAGGTACTCGTGGAGTGGGAGGGTATACTGTGCGGATGCAGTTTGCAGGATTACAGGATTAAAAGGCTCTATATCTCCATATCCTGGTCTTGTTCAGGAAATCTGGGGGAAATCCTCCTACATTATAGTTATCTCAGCCCATGACGCTCTAAAAAGTTTGAATTGTTTTCACCTTCACAGAATCTGTTCAAGGGGTATTTTAAAGTCGCCACCGTCTCCTCCTCTTCGGTTCTTTCTTGTTTTTGTAAGTCTTCTTTTGCAGGATCGTTTTTTTCCTTTTATTCTCTCGTTTCGTTAAAATCTCTTGACAGTCGGCGGCTCAGTGTGCGCATTTTTCTTTCTTTCTCGCCCGATTTTTACTTATATTTTGTTGTTGTTGAATGGAATACAATTTGACATGCTTGAGATTTTCTTGAGAGCACAAAAAATCGAAAATTATTGCCGCTGCAGATTAATTTTTGAATGCGACTCGAGCTCCGTTTACTCCCCGCCTCCTCCTCCTTCGGCGTTTTTCTCTTTTATCTGATACTCTCTGATGCCTAAAAATATGAGCAGCTTAACTTTTACGGGGATTACAAGCTGCCGTTTTTTGGCTCAAGGTGAGACGCAAGGCAGTCGTATGACTCTGGAAGCCAGAAGCCTGGAAGCCTATCGACACTATCTGGAATATGTGTCGTACTGTCGCGAGTCCAGCAATGGGGGAGTGGGCTTATCATCTGATAACCTGATAACAGAACATTTTGGAATTTTGCGGGTAAACATTTGTATGACTGAAGCAACATATAATTGTGCAAGTCCGTCATTTAGGTGATATCACTCCTGAGCTGCACCTCCCTTGTACTCCAGTTCTTGGATACAAACTTGGAATAAAATGGAATTCGAATGGAACTTTACTGGAATTTATTCAATTACAAATAGAATAGTTTATTTTAGCCTAAACTGTGTTTGTATACCATATTTTTTGTGGAACAAATCGATTTTTTTTGGTGATTTGGTTAGAGCTTGAAAAGTTTCCCCCTGATCTGAACGTAAATGTGGTGTGTTGTTTTCTTCTTGGTGATCTGTGTCTTCTTTACACCGCTCTTGCGAATCTTACGAGCAGCGATGTTTTTGACTTTATTTTGACGAGCCAAATGGCTTCGAAGAATCATAGGATGCGTCTTCAGTTTGCGCTGCTTCTTTTTTTGGGCAGACTTGATGCGTTCGCTGCGCCGAAGTGGAAGCGGCAGCCGAAGCGGTGGCTCAATTTCCGCCACAATGATTTCCTCTGCAGCTGGTGACATCATGGTCATCATGGGGACAGAGGCACTGGAAGCCACGTCAGTCTGTGGCTCGATATTTTCAGATGCATCGGGTATAATCACTGCCATCTTAAAAGGATATATGTATGATGGACGTAGTATTTCTAACGTTTTGCTTACCGAAAATAAGTATAATAGGGTTATGTTGTTCGTTTAGTTTTGTCTTCTGTGTAGTTCAGGGAAGTTCAATAAGGGTCTGAATTAAGAATGTATTTATATTAAAGGTAGTTTCAGAGGCTCCTTAGCTTCAGATGTTACTTACTCAGATATACAAATACAAAGAAATGTATGTTTGTGCTTTGATGGACATAACTGATCAGATCGAACAGATCCGTAGGCCTCCACGAACATTGTCGAGCATAAGTACAAGGAAGTACATAATACTATAACAAATGATAATTACGATATTGTCTCCAATGTTATACATGGCAGGATGATTCGGGAGTGCGGGCAACATTTTAAAGAAGTTTGTAGGGGCTCCGCAGTTGGCGCAGCTGATTCGCGCTACCCCCAAGATAGAGAAATTCCCAAAGTACATATTGCTTGGTAGGGGTCTGTGGGATTCACCTGACCTCAGTACACAGTACCACACCCGAATAGATACGGGGGCTGGATATTTGGCATATGATATCACACGCTTCATTCTAATCGGAACAACGCAAGCGATCACAATGGTGAAGCACAACAACAACAAAATAAGAGGTTGTTGCGCTTTATTTATTTTTGATTTATGCGCCTTAGACCAATCAAGCAAAACGGTTTATCATCGCAGCGATAAAAAAGACGTTAATTTATTGTACAACAAACGCAAAACACACACACACTGGCATACACAAACAGAACAAGAAGAAAGGAATAATGATAATAAATGGTTGCTAATTGCGAAAAACTGAACTTGAAACATGTAGAAACCAAAAGCAAAATTTGAACAACTGTAGATGCTGAATAGAGTATTGGATCCACTTGTATCCGTAGCTTATTGGGCATCAAAATGTGAAACGTAGAAAGAGGTACATACATATGTATGTATCCCAGAAACTGCAAAATTGAGGGAGAGACCCTGTAGTGGGTTGGTTGGTTCGCTCCCCCTGTCGCCCAATAAACCGTTATTAGCGCGCGCACAGTGGAGAGTGATAGCGTAGGAAACGAACAAAGACCACAATTATAAACTCTTTTTAGTTATTTAATTAGCAGGCCCTGGCTGAGTCAGTGGCAGCCACCAAACCCACACACACACACACGTACGTAGAGACGTCTCTCGTATCTAGAGTGGAAAATTAATGGCTACAAAATTAAATTTATTTTTGCAAAAAGAGCAACAAAAACAATGGACCTGGGCTGGCAGACAGAATGGCAGGCCCCACAGTGCCTCTGTGTGAGTGTCGGTGTGTGTGTGCGAAATTTATGTTGCTATTTGCGTCGTTGTGACTGCGCTGCCAACTGCGCTGCCCCTTATCATGGGGGTTCTTGTTGTTGCTGGTGCTGGCACGTTACCTAATTAGTTGCCGCAGACAGCGCGACGTTTTTACCTTTTATGTATGTGGTTCTCGTTGCCAACACAAACACACACGCACGCACACAGTCGTACGCGCGGCAGCTTTGACGTAATACATTACGACAACAGGCAGCGTTGACTGCACGCGGTTTCCGTTCTCGGGCCCACGCAAGCTATGTTAAACAGAAGGTAAAGCTACATGTATGTGGGGGAGGAGAGAGAGTGTACCCAACAGAATGCTATGCCTGGAGAGCAGGGTTACCTTACCTCATGTTTGATGTACCTTGGGGCCCACGCAAATTCGCCTGCCTTCTAACGAGCACAACAGAGACAGCGACAGCGGCAGCGGCAGAGAATCGAAAAGAGAAGCAGAGATACGAGCACCACGCGACAAAGCGCAGCTTCAAAAGCTACCACTTCATCTTCGTCTCGCTTTTGCATTCAGAGTTTCCTTGAAGACATGAACAGTGGGACTTGAACGAAAATCGAGAACAAAGTCTGAAGATTTTAAATTTTCTGTTTCATGAGATGCGGGCCACTTGCCATTCTTCATTAATTTTTGGATAGACCCCCAAAAAGTAGTCGACAATTTATACAATCATTCCACTGTGCCAGCATTTCAGCGGTTGCAGCTGCTCAGCAATCCCATCTCGCCCAACCACACCCCAGACACTCACCTCAGCTGGGCCGCAACCGCCCACTGCCCAAAGCTTTGGTTGTTTTTCTTGTATTTGATTTTTTTGTACGCCCGCCCCAACGACAAAGCAGCGTGAGATGAAAAAACACTTGAGCAAATGCAACAGTCGGCATCTTATTCACAAAAATATTGTGTATATTTTTATTCGTTTGGCAAAGGTAATAAACAACGAGAATAGGTAAAACAACAGCCAAGAGACTGAAAAAAGATTTGGGCGAATGCAAAAGTTTTCATACAGAAAACGAAAGCAGCACAATGAGAGACACAGACACAGAGATGGCGATGGCGATGGAGACGAAGACGGAGACGAATAAAAAAGAGGTGGGCGACAACAACAGCAACAGCTACAGCCACTAGCGGGGAAATAACGGAAAAAACAAAGCAGAAAATGCATCACCACGAAATTACCAATTTAAATGTTAAAATCCAAATCGACAGACAGAGACACGAGCAACTAAAAATTAAGTCAAATAAAAATGCAGCCAAAGCATTTAGTGAAATCAAATGGTAAAAAAGAAAAAATTTACAGACACAGAGACACACACATGGGATGCGATAATTATATAAACAAAACAAAAAAACTGATTGTCGATTGCCTCCCTGCCTATCTCTGCCCCTCTCTCTCTATCACTCGGTGTCTACTACTCCCCCCACATGAAAAATGATGTTCTTGTTTGACGCAGGCTAATGATCATTAGAAGATACATTCATGCACACAATCATGAATATGTAGGTGTTTCTGTCCAAGTGTGTGTGGATAGCATAAGCATAAAAGTGTATACACACATGTGTAGATATAGCTGTTTCTCTGTTTCTGTTTCCACGAGCATTGTACGAGCATACATACATACATACACATCAATGGATGTATGTATTATCATATCATCATCAACAGCGGACAGGCGACAACATCGACATTTTGTCGTTTTTATAAGATACAATACTCGGCTCGGGGCCGTTTCGTGCGTTATCTAATAAATTGTGAGGGAGTTGACAAAAACAACAACTGAAAAAAAAAACCAAAAATCTGCATTTTGTCGTAAATTTTTGGTGTTGTCTGTAGCTGTCCGAAAATGAGTTCAGAGTGAAAGCCCCCAGCCCCCGAACGACTCTTTGGCCAGCGTGGGTTTTTCCCTTTAAATCTCTGTTGGAGCCGTCTTTATTTTTTGTAAGAAGAACTTGGGGGTTTATCAATATGCGAATTAATCGATGGAAGATTATGGATGCAAATGGATTCAAAATGGTGGCACATTTTGTGGGAAGAGGAAATTAGCGCTCGCTGCTGATTGGTGTGTGAAAATTGATCCAAAGATCGAAAGATATCCGAAAGATAGTGATTTAATGGCCCGCACAATGCTTGGGATTTTCGGTCTTCCACAATGGGGGAGTGATCGATAGGTGCGAAATGCCATCGCATCGTCTGCTGCGAAGGATGATCGATGGCTAAGCCTCGAGGGAGCCCTACACCCGGCTATCATGACCATGACCATCATTTGTGGAGCTTAAAAACGTTCGAGCTGTTGCCACAGAAGTCCATTTAGAACGCCGAAACCCCCCAGTAAACCATTCCCTCTGTGGAAAGTTTGATCATTTCTTACGACAGGCACTTGCACGGCCAAATATTTACCTTGAACGATCTGTACAAATACCAATAAATATAAACCTTTTCCTCTGTAGATACCGCGATCGAAGACGGTGCAAACTTATTGATTAGATAATTGCATGGTTTGTTTGTTACGTTGTGGAGAGGTATTAGGGCCATCGAAGAAAAACCTATAAATGTTACAAAATGTAGAACAGAACGAAGAAACCGAGACAATCTTTTGATAGTTGGCGCTCGTGTACAACTTTTATTTGGAATTGAGGCCAGTCGAAGTGTACTAGTTTTACTACAATCTGAAGCTAATCAATACCTCTTCACTTTGGACACTTGAAAGTTTTTCCTAGCCAGGAACGCACTCGCACAATACTCGAGTGTATACGGCCGGACTCTATATATAGACAGAGCGAGAAACCGACATGGAGCTGTGAGAAATGCGCGGAAAGTTTCTTCTGTCGTGAAAACTCTTTGAAGAAAAATCTTTAAACTAAAGTAAGAGGCGGCGGTGGTGGTGGTGGTGGTGCCGCTGTTGCGGGCACTTTTTATTTGATTTCATTACGCTGTGCTTTTTGTTGCTCCTGTTTGCTGGCTTGTTACTAAATTTGGTTGTCTGGGCATTTTTACGCGTTTGTATCTTTGTGCTTCTCTGTATCTGAATCTGCGTGTGAGTGTGTGCAACTGCAAGACCATTTTTAGTAGCCCCATCTATATAAGTACACGTACACGTATGTATGTATGTGTAGTGTCTGGCAAGTCTTGTGCTGTTTGTGGTAATTGCTAAGTATTTTCTCTACTTCTTCTCGTTTCTGCAACCGCCGCTGCTGCCCTTTTTGGTGGGTGTCTGCGTCTGGGGATAATGTCTGTTTGCCTGTGGGAAAATGTGGTCTTCAGTTCCTTCCCCCCCCGGAAAGCTGATAGCGCGAATAACAAACTGCGCAGCATCCGTCCATCCATCCATCCATCCATCCATCCATACGTATATTTAGCTGCAATCTTCATTATCTCTTCCACCGTACTGTCACCGAAATTTAGCGGGCTTTGGACTCGCCTCCACCTCCGACCCAGCCCGAAGCCCAGACCATTGCTCTGGCGCAAAAATCTGCATACGCTGCACAGTTCTGGAACGAGATGAAGACATTACTTTTGTGAATGCCTCTGCGAGCAATGATGATGATGATGTCGCTGCTGCTCCGAGGTTTTGCTGTTTTCGCAGCATTTTGTGTTCTTTTTTTTTTTGCATTCTAAAAACCGTTGGCTCGGCGCGTTTTTCGCACCCAACATCCGGTCGTATTTTATTTTAATGAGTATAAATTCTGTGCTCTCCGGCCCAGACCAGACACTCACTCTCTACACAATTAATATTTGTATATTGTACATATGTACATATATAGTAGAGAACGTACTAAAGAGAGACAGAGAGAGAAAGAGAGACCTTGCACCATTTAAATTTCTGTTATTTTTTTAATTGACGCTCAATGTGCTCCTTTCCTTCCTTTCTCCTTGCAGCGACGACATCATGCGAGGGATAACTCGGCAGCACTCGGACAACCGACGATGCTTCGCAACACTGGTCCGTGCCAGCGTCGCCGAGTGACATTCGCAGGAATAACGGCTCTTTGAATGTGGCCTCCTATTTGGAAATTGACGAATTTAATAAAAACCACAGCAAAATGGACGTTTCGGCCATAAAATATGGAGTAGAACAGCAGCAGGAGAACTGGAGTATATTCGACAACAATGCCACAAGCAGTGGCCGAGGCAGTGGCAGTGGGAAGCTGATATTGTCAGGCCTCGCTTCGCTGCTGCTGGGCACGAAGTGGCGACGACGCCGCAGACGGCGCAAACACAACGACAATGCCAATGACGACGTTGAAGTAGAAGCAACAGCAGAAAGAGCAAGGGAAACAGCAACAACGAGTCGCAATAATGATAATTGCAATTATTCTACAACCAATGATTTCAATAAAATCAATAAATTACTGCTAATTACGTACATTCTACTGATAACAGCGAGCACAATTTGTCAAAGCTCCGCACAGGCGCCAGCATCGGCGTCGGGGCCGCTTTCGACAGCATCCGCTGGTGGATTGGGCGCGGCATCGCCGTTGAGTGCCTTCCTGAAGTCGGGCGGAGCCTCCTACAATAACCAGTTGCCGCAGCAACAGCTCTTTGCCATGCTGGCCAAGAATGGTGCAGGCGCAGGAGCGAGAGGAGGAGGTGACTACACCAATCCCGGCCTCGCCTCGTCCCGCCAGCACTTCCTCTCGCTGCACGAGGACGAATCCGATGGAGACGTGGACATGGATGATGATGATCTGGCCGCACTGCATGTCCCACTGGCCGCATCAGCCACATCTCCCCAGCAGCTCTCGTCCATTCAATTCGCTTCGCTGGAGACCAACGGATTCGTGGCGGACGATGGCGATCAGTACGAGCAGGCGGAGAAGGAGCTGGCCGCCGCCGCGGCAGCGTCCAATGCGAACCACAACAACATCAACTGCCCCAAGGAGTGCAAGTGCCAGAATATCCTGTTCGACTGCGATAAGCTGCATCTGGAGAGGGTGCCCGCCCTGCCCAACCACGTGCAGACTCTGTAAGTATTATTATCTGTGCCACGTAGGGGGGATGAAATGACAAACACCACCCCCAACAGCATAAATTGGAGTGTGTGGAACAACCCTCGCCACGAAATTTGTTCCCATTTTTCACATTTTTTCGGATGGGGGGTTGCGATTTTATCGTCGCGCTTTTAATCAATTTAATGCATGGCAAAATTATGCAAAAGCTGTTTCGTTCGTTTCTTATCGGCTGCCACGCATCGATAATTATGGCGTAATTGAAGTGCATTCGTCAAGCCGGGGATTTTCGCAAAAATGCAATCAATTAAGTTCTATCTCTATTCCCGCTTCCCAGGCATCTGGCGAATAACAAGCTGAACGACACGACCGTCCTGGAGATACGAAATCTGTCGAATCTGGTTAAGGTGTAAGTGTTTACTCTCGCAATTACTCTCTATTTATTAGAGTGTTCACTAACCTTAATCGCTCTCTCGTTCAGAACACTGAAACGCAACTTGCTGGAGGTGATACCCAAGTTCACGGGGCTGACTGGACTCAAGCACTTGATATTGGCCAACAATCGCATACGAAGCATCTCCAGCGAGGCTCTGGCAGTACTGCCCATGCTCAAGACCCTGGATTTGTCCAGGAATCAGCTGCACAGCATCGAGGCCAACTCTTTTCCCAAGTCAACGCGCCTGGCGCACTTGTGAGTGTCCAAGGAGTGTACCAGCAGTGAAAGCAGTCCGTAACTCATTTCCTTTTGTAGAATACTGAACTGGAATGAGATAGCCAATGTGGATGAGCACTCGTTTGCGGCACTGAACAACCTGACGGACCTAGAGCTGAACAACAATCGCTTGAACAGCTTGCCGGTGGGCGTGTTCAAGAATCTTAACCGTTTGAAGAAGCTGTAAGCTGATGACGCTGATGAATTATGATTTCCCCAAGATTTTAACCATCTGATTCACGAATTTTACAGCGCACTTAGCTACAATCATCTGGAGATTAACTGGTCCACGTTTCGGGGTCTTCTATCCCTGCAGAGGCTTCAGCTAAAGTCAAACCAAATCCGATCGCTGCAGGACGGCGTCTTCTATGTCATGCGGAACATTGAGAGCATCGAGCTGGATCACAACCAAATCAGTTCGCTCTCCCGGCAGGGCCTTTTCAACCTGACAAAGCTGCACCACCTCTCGCTGTCGAACAACTCCATCTCCCGCATCGAGCTGGACACTTGGGAGTTTACTCAGTCTCTGGAGTCCCTCGATCTGTCGCACAACTCCATCAGCGAGTTCAAGCCGCAGCATTTGGACTGCTTGCAGCGATTGAAGCAGCTCAATTTGGCCCACAACAAGCTGCAGTATCTACAGGAAAACACCTTCGATTGCGTCAAGAATCTAGAGGAATTAAATTTACGTCGCAATCGTCTATCCTGGATCATTGAGGATCAGAGTGCCGTTGCACCGTTCAAGGCCCTGCGCAAGCTGCGACGCCTCGATCTGCATGGCAATAATTTGAAACAGATCAGTGGCAAAGCCCTCAGTGGCCTTAATAACTTGGAGCTGTTGAATCTAGGCTCGAATGCTCTCGCCAGCATCCAGCCGAATGCGTTCGAGCACATGCTCCGACTGCAGAAGTTGATCTTCAAGTCTCTGAACTTCATTTGCGACTGCGAGCTTATTTGGTTCCGCCAGTGGCTACAGAGTCACTTTGCCATGCAGGCCCCCCAGTTACTGGCAAACGTGGTCTGTGGCTATCCCGAGCATCTGCTGGATCGTCAACTGCTCACACTGACCAACTCGGAGCTGATATGTGGTGAGTAGATGCCTAGACTCATTGCCTTTTCACTGAATCCAATAATCTAAAGCTAAAATTTCCCTAGCTGACTCGCCGAAACCAAAGCTTAAACAGGAGCCGGATAATATGTTGGCCGTGAAGGGTGCCAACATCACATTGGAATGCATTGCCAGCTCTCCCACAGCCGCCTCACTGGCGGCCGCCGATGAGCTGAAGATCAAGTGGCGCCACGACAATCAGCACATCCAGGAGCGTCCAGGGGCCCTGCACGATGGAGCCAGCACAGAGACACAAATCCATCACGACCAGAGCACCAATCAGACGAGCATCTATGGATATCTACGGCTGACCAATGTGACCTACGAGAGTGCAGGACGCTTTCAGTGTGTGGTCTCCAATGCCTTTGGGACGACCTATGCGCAAAAGTTCAAGATATCCATAGGAAGTAAGTACCACATGCCACATTGAACATATCGGTTTCACTCACAATAATCGTAATGTTCTCTCTTTAAAAGTTCATCCCAGTTTTATGCACGTGCCTTCCAACCTCACACTGGATGCCGGCGAAACAGCCAGACTTGTGTGCTCCGCCAGTGGAGACCCCATGCCGGAGATAGCTCTGCAAAAGTTTGGGGCCACAGATTTCCCAGCGGCTACCGAGCGTCGCCTTCAAGTTATACGCGAGGAAAACGCCTTCCTCATAACCAACGCCAAGCCCAGCGACTCGGGCATCTACACGTGCACGGCGGAGAGCGCTGCTGGCGAGATCAAGGTGAACGCCACGCTGATGGTGAACGGTACGAGTGGCAAAGCATCTGCTTTTGGGGCTCCTAGTAATGTTTCTTTCCCTACTATAGACAAGCCACAGCCTACCATCCCCCTGGTGCATCAGGAGGTGGTTGTCGGGCGCACGTGTGTGCTTGAGTGCCTCAGTGAGGCAGCGAACGCAGAGCTGGAGCTGGAGCATCCCCACCGCGAATGGTTTAAGGAGAACAAGCCGATCCACATCTCACCAACGACGGCGGAAGGAGAGCGCTACTACTTTACGAGCAGCAAGGAACTGCTCGTGATTCTGAACGCCCAATCGAATGATGCGGGACACTATCGCTGCGAGATTACTGACAATTCGCGCACTCTCACCCTGCAGTCGGAGCTGGTGGTGGTCAAGGAGAATCTCAATTGGGATGTTCTGCTGCTGGGTATAGTCCTGCTGACTGTGACCTGCGTCCTGGTCGATTGCTGCATCATTTGGTGCACCCTGCGCTACCAGAAGCGAAAGTTCTTGCTGAGCCTTGCTGCCGAACGGCTGGCAGCGCGCACCCACGCCAGTCAGCACTCCACTCTGGACAAGGATCAAACCCATTTGACCACGTTGAATCGCACCATGCTGAGGCCCCACCAGTCCCAGCTTGTTCTAGATGGTATTCCTTCCCAGCAGCAGCCAACGCAACTGCGACCGCGCAGTCTCGCAGATCTGGGATGCGGCGATAGCCAGGGGGGGGCTCACAGTCGACTTATCGTGACCACAACGCCTTCGTATGAGCAACGCTGCCTGGAGCAGGGTCTGACGCTCAGCTATCTGCAGCAAACCGACTTAGAGGCACAGCAGGATCATCTGTCCAGCAAGGATTCGGGTACTGGCTCGGATGCGGCAGTCAAGCGCAGCCTGGAGGACTTTGCCGTGGCCATGAGCACCAGGCATAAGAATCACCCGCACACAGATGACGAAGAAGATGGAGACAATGATCTGCAATATGCTCCTACACGAGCTCTGGGCATCTCAGAGTACGACGACTTGGAGCTGTATGAGCTGAATCATTCGGTGGCCGACGCCGAGCAGCAGCATTTCCTGCAAAACAACAATCACAACTACGATGGGGGCGGTGGTGCAGGTGCGGGTGGTGGTGGTGGTGGTGTGGCAGGTACAGCACCTAAAGTGCTTCCTCGTAAATGCAGCGCCGGTGCTGGTGCCGGTGTCAGTGGCAGTGCCGCCAGCACTTACAACGCCATTCAGCAGGCCACCACAGTGGATATCTAAGAGAAGGCTAAACCAAATTAAGAAAGCAGGAAAATATATACCAAAAAAACAAAACAAGTGGCTGCCTGTGGCTGCCCCACCGTGACCCGCCACACCCCAAAATGAACAAAGACTGTTTAAACCGTAATTTGTAATGTTTAATCGCACTCCCATGGAGGAGAGAGAACCAGAGAGAGGAGGCCTTATCTATTGCCTATGCTATTGATTGCTATTCTATGTATGACAGCTATAGAAACATACCAGTGTCTTCGTAATTTATGAAATGAATCATTTAAATGGATTTACTATTATACCTACTATAACTAACCCTTATTGATAATCACCTGTATAGCCAGCCGTACCGTATGCCTAGGACATACCCATCGTGTATTTTATAATTTTGTTTCGCTTGTGATATTATTTATTATTTTGATTGCCCGAGTTTTAAGCGTAACATAAAACACACACACACTCACATTATTCATTCTGTAAATAGCCCATAGTTTAGCTCTAACTAAACCACAAGTAATTTTGTAAGTCTATCCACACCCAACACAACGGTCCACGAAATGGACTTCAGTAGAGTGGGGTGGGAGTGGGTACCATCGATGGATATTTTGATAATGGATAATCTACTCGTACTTTTTGTTTGAAATTGAAATTTATTTGACTTATGATTGATTGGCCTTGACGAAATCATTGGATTAAAATTGGATTAAATTGAAGCCGGATGTTAATTAAATGATGCATTATTCAAAGTATATAAAAACATACACACTATATAGATTTTATGAGTTTTTACTGGCAAAAGGATGCAGGACGCTTATTTTTCTTGGAATTGGTAAAAACAAGATCAGTAAAATGCTGTGTCAGGTGGAATCCTCTGAGCTATCGCTATAGGCGGCTAGAAGGGATAGACCCGCTGCTGGAGCTGGGGTCTTTGGAACTTCAGCTGCCTTTGGAATATCCGTTGCTGTAGTTGAGGTTGCTGTCGGCTTAGTCGTTGCTGCTGCCTTGGGCTTGACCAGCACCAAGGGGGTTTTACGTTTAACCAAAGGCTGAGCGGCCAAAACTTTGCTTGTGGATGCGGCCGCAGGAAGAGGGCAAATGGGTTTGGCTAATTTAGCCGGCGGGGGGGCTGGCAGGAGGTCCACAGCCTCCTCTTTGACCTCTTCAATGATTTCTTCGGCTACTATTCGAGTGCCACCCTCGGGCTTGCTTTTAAAGTTTACAGATCTGAAACGGAATAGAAAAATATAGAGTCTCAATTGGCAAGTTTAAGTGGAGCACTCACTTGATAAACTCCTCATCCTCTCGCTCCTCGCGCTCCAAGCGTTCTCTCTCCGTTTCCCCCGTATTATATTGCTGCAGCATTGTTGTGTAGTCTACGGTCTGCTGTCGTCGGTTCAGGTCGCGCAGCTCCTCGAGACTCTCCAGCATTTCAATTTCATTGCGCGATTGCTCGGTGCGATTCTCGAGCATTTTCATGGGATTATTCGCTTCCTCCTCGCGTTCCTCTTGCAGCTCGCGACGGGCCTGCTCTTCGGCCAGCTTTAGGGCCATGAAATTCCGCGTGGCTCCCGCCTCGATCTCGTAGTCGGTGTTCTGCGGATCTGTTTTGAATGAGATCTCCTGCAGACATCGGGTGCACTTGATGTAGAACCTGTAGATGCGTATGCCCAGGTACGTCTCGTGCTCCACATCCTCCTTGCGCGCATTAAACTTCTTTCCCTTGTAGATGTACTCGCCGCAGGTCACACATCGCATATTGAACGGGGCCATTAGTCGAACGGTGTATTGACGGTTTTTGGCCAATTTCATCCGCGGAATCTTCGACGGATCGAAGTCCGGGGGATAGTATTTCTGCAATGCATTGGAATTAGTCGTGACCTTAACACTGTACCATTAATGTATTTAGGACTTACATTAAGAACCTTTCGCTCAGACATTTTGTAAAAGTTAAATGACGCTGTAAATAAAAATGTTTAATTCCTCTTTATATTTCGGACTTTAATCAGCTGTTTTGGTCAGGACAGTGCTGCAAAACGTCCATATGAAACAACAAAATGATAATATAGTTGTCTCGCTCTACTCTTGCTGGCCGCAAACAGTTCAATATTTAAAATTCAAATAAATACGAGAACGTGAACCAATCAATTTGTAACATTGTACATTTTTATTTATTATCATTTTATATAAAGTGTGTGTTTGCTTTAGACGCATTTCTTTGGCTATTAGTGCTGCTAAGTTATACTCGTTTAATACAATTTCAATAAATACACAAATGACGATCACTTTCAGGTCACATATTGCTGCTGCTGCTCATGTCGTCTTTCCCAAAGGGCTGACTGTTCCTCTGCAGGCCAGAGAATCGAGCCGGTAGCTGCAAGGTGGATACACCGTTCTCTGGATCGGCGCTCGGAGCTGAGGCAACTACATTTCCAGCAGAAACTTCGGGGAAGCTCACCTTTTTGGTCGCCGTTGCCGACTTCGGACGGCCTTCGAGCTTGCGTGCCCGCGGAATCTTGTGCTTCACCAGCTCATAGGTGCAGGCATAAAGGAATGTGTACTGCTGCTGCGTCTGCACCATTTTCATGCGCTGAAACGGATTGGCATGGAGAAAAACGCTCTCGGATCACATCTGAAGAAATAGACGACCTACCTGGAAGCGCAGCTTCTTGACAGTTTCAAATATGTTGATTTTCGACTCGCTCTTCAAGCGCTGCATAATCAAGTCGAGACCAATGAAGGTCCCGGTCCTGCCCACGCCCGCACTGCAATGAACGACGATGGGTGAATAGCTGGGACGTCGCTCCGACTTGACCTTCTTTACGAAGGCAATCAGGTGCATGGGATCCTCGGGACAGCCGTGATCGGGCCACTTCTTAAAGTATAAGTGCACGACCTTCTCCTTCAGACCGTACTTATCGTGCACCACCGTTAGCTCGGTCCGATCGTAGAGCTCAAAGTGCTCCTTGCACTTGACGGTCACCGTCAGTCCGCGCATGTTGTACGGGAAGTATTCGTGGCATTTTATCTGTTTTTGGATTCGATTTATGTTTCAATTCGATTTGAATACGATTTAGATTGGAGCTCACCGTATTGCCTTCTCGGAACTGGGTCACCTGGACAATGATTCGAACGTTGTACTGGAGAATCATGCGCCAAAAGTCCATGAGGCTCTCCGGCTTCGGTCCCTGGGTGGCAATGTACTCCTTCTTGCGGGTGTGTCCCTATGAAATTGTGGGTTAGGTGACAGCAAATACTAGGGAACAAAACCAAGCACTTACATCTATGAAGGAGGCATTGATATAGTCCGATCCCTCCGCATCTATGTCCAGGATAACGCGATTCTTGTCATCTGTTGAATAGAAATCAAATTCGGTTTTAAGAGGCTTTAAGCTCAAAGCCCAAAGGGGATAGCGATCCTCACTCACATGGATAAATGTCCGCATAGCGATTCTTGTGGCAGCCCAGCTCTGAGGCCGAGTAGCTCAGCTCCAGGGCCACTACGGTTATCTCCTTGAACTCGCGGGCCAACTTCTCCGGCTTGGCCACCTCTGCGTAGAAAATGGCAAAGTTCTTCGCGATCACGTTGCCAAAAGGATCCTCAATGCCCTGACCAGAGTCACGATGCCTGTGGGGAAAAAACGAATCAGATTCTGGTTGTGGTGCATCAGGCAGGCACCTACCAGGCTAGACGCTTGCGCACCCAGAGCACTGCGAGTCCCAGAACAAAGGCCAGAATCAGACAGGAACAGACGCTGATCAGGATCAGTGTCACCTTGATGGCCGCATCCGTCTTGAACTCCAGCAGGGCCGCGTCGCGATATCCCGACTTGGTGAACAGACGCACCACCATGTGGTACTGCGTGTCTGCCAGGAGCGGCCCATTGCAGTACCGCTTGCCATTCGGACACTTGTCCTCGCCGATGGTAAAGATGATTTCGTCGTCGGAGCCCCTTTCTCTGCTGCCTGCGGTCGGGTTCCAGCGTTCTTCCGTCGTCTGATACTGAAAGACGCAGTCTACAGAGCCGTCTGCGCCTGCCGTATCATAGGACTGCACATCTGGCCACGCCGAGGCTGCATTGACCAAGGCGGAGCCCAGCGTCGGCGTTCCGGCACATTTCTTCTGCGAGAGCAGCAAGGCGATGTAGGTGATGTTGCCCGATTCAGAGCTCTGGATATCCGCCGGCAGTCGAACGATGGCCGATCTCGTTGGGTGACTTGTCTCGTTGGCGCTGACGCGCATTTGACCCACAACTTCGCTGCCCAGTCGGGAGGGAACTGGGGAGATAATTGAAGAGCCGTTTGAGCGATCAGAGAGAAAGAGAAGACTTTCGATACTTACGGCCCGCTGGAGACTGCCAACCTGACACCGCGCTATCGCTGAGAGTGTCCACATCCTTGTTTTTAACGGTCACATTCACTGTGTAGTCGTACTCCGGCCTCATTTCCGTCTCCGTGTAGGACATCCGTCCCTTGCGATCAGCCATTTCCGGCACCATGATGCGCCTGAACTCGACTTTCTCGTGTGCGGTCCTTTTTCCAATGAAGTCCAGGACGAACGACTCGATCTCTCCGTTGGACTTGCAGGGCCACCTCCAGGTGACGGTCGCATTGGCGCTGTAGGTGTCAGTGGCGTCCAGCGACGGACCCATGGAAATAACGTCCAGTTGGGTGACCTTTTCAGAGACTGCCAAGAAAGGGTGCTGTCATTAGATGCCCGCGTGGGTGGAATGAGGCCGGGCTAACTCACCCGTGGGCAGAGTGATGCCAATAATCGGCGAGGTATACTCTCCCATGCCGAAATCGTTCTGGGCAGCAACCTGCATCATGTACCGAATGCCCGGCGACAGTTCAGTGAAGTTGACGCTCAGATCACCCTTGGTCTCCGACTTGGGGTTCTCGCTGACCTCCGGGCAGTCCTCGGGTACAAAGTAGTCGGGCTCATGTCGCATCAGATAGGCCTGGTAGTACTTGATGGGGCCGTTCAGATAGGTGGGCGGATTCCAGGTGAACAGCAGGCTCTGCACGCTGCTGTGGGAGAAGTTCACGTTCTCTGGCTGCTCGGGAACTGCAAGCGAATGGATTTACTTAGCAAGAGATCGAGAGAAAGTGATTCATCTGCATCGCTTACAGTAGTTCTGCGTGTGGGTGTTCTCCAGTGTACGCTTGAGTTTCGAGGATCCTGCCACATTGTACAGAATCACGTCGCAAAAGTAGGCGGTGTTCGGCGACAGTGGGCTGATCTGGGCCTGGAATCCTGGTGGCAAAGCCAGGGAATGAGAAGATGAAAGCGGGATCTGGGTGCTGCGCCGTATTCTGGCACATACCTGTCTTTGTGTACCCCTCCACGTACCGCTCCCCATATGTGTAGCGCACCTTGGCCGTGGTGCTGCAGTTGAAGAAAGCGAAGATGGTCTGGCAGGTGTTGTTGTAGTCCTGATTGTTGGCAATTAATGTCAGGCTGTGCGAGGCAGCTCCGTTGGTCCCCATCTGCAGGGTTATCTGCGCGGATTCAAAGGGATCAAACACAGTCAGAGTCGGCAGTTAGACCTCTATAGATCTCTCACCTTATCAGAGTTCACTACGGCAGCCGTTGTCTCCACCACCTCCTGTCGCAGATCCCCGTCCAGATTCTCCCGGGTGTAGGGTATGACCTGTATGGTGTACATCTGGCAGGCCAGCAGGCCATCGTTGAAGGTCACGGACGTGTTCTTGGTGGTCGCACTGAGCACCTCTTTGTTGTCCTCCATCCAGCCGGAGAGGCGGTACCCGTCGATGCACAAGTTCGCATATGCGGGCGTCTGCCAGCTTATCTCCAGAGAGTACGAGCCGGGCAGGACGACGGGTTCCAGGATCTGCGAGGGCCCTATCCGAAATAGGTTAATCGACAGGCCTTCGCTATCACAATCATCTACTTACGATCTTCGCTGACGGTGGCCTCCGACTGATACATCGCACCGGAGCTTCCATTCAGCATCACCGGCACAATTTCCACTATATAGACGCCACACGGATCGAGGTTATCGAAGACCGCCACCATTTCCTCAGTCACCACCTCAAGTGTCTCGTTGAGTCGTTGTGTGGGTCCCGTCAGCTGCACGCTATAGTTGGCCACACACTTGGGATGATTCTGGGGCTGGGACCACATCCACCGAAGTTCTGTCAAGTTATTGCTGTGAACGGGGTCGGAGACAGCGCTGGCCGCTAGAGAAGAATGATCAGGAGCTGGGGTGGTTGATTCCTTGGCGCCAACTTACTCTTTTCGGCGGATGTAAACTGCTGGGATGCCTTGGATGTTTCGTTCTGATTGATGTAGATCTCGAAAGTATGCGGCTCGCATCCTTGCAAATCGGTGAGCTGATACTCTCTCAGCTTGGAATTATCGGAATTGTCACTCCACTCGCACTCAACTGGGTCCAGAGGAATATCCGATAAGAAATTGTAGGTGTAGGTACTCTGTGTCCAATACCCCAACAAACACTTACCTCTGTTCCCTTGTTCGGGTGGTTCTGCTGGTTCTACTGGTTCTGCTGGCTCGCTTGTCTCCATGTCATAATCCGTATCGAATGTGGTCATGGTGCTTGGCAGATCCGTGGTCGTCTCCTCCGGCTGCTGGTCGTTCTCCTGCACGCAGTCGTCTCGCTTCCACTTGAAAGTGTAGTTGGCGATGCAGTGCTTTTCCGTGGGATCCGACCATTTGATGAGCGTTATGCCGTTGGCCAAGTTAGTGATGTTCAGTGAGAGGTCGCCTGGCTCCGAGTAGAGCGTCTCCACCTCGGTCGAGCTTGTGTCCACCACGACACTAGCATTGTTGCGCGTCATCAAGGTGATGGTGTGGGCCAGGCAGGCATAGACGTCCTTGAAGGTGTAGGTGCTCTTCTCGCTCAGCTGCTGCGTCGTGTAGGAGTACTCGGACGCCTTGGCCGTGATCTCGAAGGCCTCGACACAAGCGCGGTCGTTCGTCTGCCAGGTGACTTTGATGGTGTTGGCGGTGGGCTGCACGTTTGTCACTTCCGTCCTGGGTTCTGAAATGGAGGAAATGCAGGAGGGCATGAGGATCAGGACATGTCTGAAGCCATCGGACTGGTCTCTCTCACGTTTGTACTCGGTGTAGGCATAGATCGTCTGGTCAGGGGTCGGCGGGTTGTTGTCGATGGGCCGCAGCACGACTACACACGTGTAGAAGGTGCATGGATCGAGACTCTCGCTGCAAGGGAAAACATGCCAGTATCGGCTTGAGGTCCTCATCTCCCTCTGCTCGATCTCTGCTTACCACACATTGGCCTCGTTCGCCTTGGTCTCCTTCCCGCTTCCGTTGCGGCAAGTGATGCCCTCGATGGTATAGTCTGTGTCCCCAACGGCGATGCTGAAGCTGAGTGTGTAAGCCGTCGAGACAATATTGATTTCCACCTCTGGAACGAGCCACAGCGGAATGTTAGATAATGTTAGGATACTGCGGCATACCGAACACTCACTGTCGGCCAACTCCTGATCGTCGAAGGTACTCGGCTGATCAGTCTGCGCCTGGGTCCATGCTAACAGAAGCAGAAGGATGAATCCGTATATCGTGAGTGCTGGCTTCCATTGATAGCTGTCCATCTTAGGGCCACATTGTATCGGTTTCGGATGCTGAGGAAGTTTTTTTTGGGTTGTTATTTAATATAAATTATTAAATATAACATTTTTATTTTGCATGTTGGCAGTTCAGTCGACGAGGAGTACGTACAACCGGTTAGCCCGGGGATTTCCGTAAATCATTAACCTCTCCCAACTGCAAATAATTTGACTTCCACACAAACATTTGTGTGCGTACGAGTATGTGTGCATTCTGTTATTTATAATAACAAATAATGAAGGGTTCAATGTGCATGTATGTGCAGTTGGTGGGGAGGCAGGCAGAGGGAAGGTGTGATTTATCAAAGATTTTTGAACGCTGAACCTTGTTAGGTCCGGATCATCGCCTGCTGGTTTCTGACCAGCGCAACAATGCAACAAAGCGAGAAAATGTAAACAAAAAAGAGGTCAAAGTCGCGGAAGGGAGGCGCCTATATTTCGAAAGAGCGAATAATACAAAAGATTGGGAGCTCGAAGCGCGACCGATGTCGGGTGCAGAATGGAAATGGCTGGATTGTGAAAATATGTATTATCAAGGCACTTGAGATGAGCGCCAAGTGGCGAGCAGATACATCCCTGATAGTGATCTACCTCTGCTTGTACAACCAATAAATTGTATGTATGTGCATACGGTTGATCGGACTTAAAAATAAATGACTCGATCGAAAATGGATTCAAATAAATGCGATTAACGAGGGCCTTCGGCTCTGCCGTATTCTTATCACGCCTCCCCCAGGTTCATTTTATGGCAACTAGATATACGGACACATATATATCATCATTGCTGCTGTCGACTTTTAATCAAACAGAAACTGCAAAAACGGCAGCACTAATTACTAATTTTCGTTGTCACATCGACTCGACGGTGGCAGCGGAAGATACGTTTATAAGGCAAATGAATTACATTTCTCGATACTTATTAATGGCACTCCGACATATTCGTTATCTCCGTTCGAGGAACTAGGTCCGCGCGTCGGGCCAGAGACAATTGTTTCAGTATTTGCGCTGAGTCGTTGGGAGTTTAAACAAATCACTGCGCACAGGGCCGACAGACTGACACTCCACTCCATTCCCAAAAACCCCAAATAAGCCAATAATAACCATTTAGCGCTTACAGGCTGACGAATACAGCGAACAAGCTGCTGAGCTGCTATCGACAGAATATAATCAGAGTCGACTGATAACGCCTTCTACACTCGACGCTCGTATGGCCGTAAAAGCGAATAATGGGTGAGCAATAAATTCTCTTCAAATGTTTCGATGTATGTTTAAATACAAGTCCATAAAGCCCAGAACCAGACTGCAGCTAATTGGATTGGTAAGGACTTCTGCTGGAGGCTTCTGTTGCATTTGGCATTGTCAATGGCTAGGTTTGACTACCGCCATGATCGCCTCTGATGTCATGTATCTGCTATCACGGGCGTCTAATAGGAGCAAATAGAATCAGCTGCTGATTAGATCGATCGAATGATAAGACTGCTAGAGTGCCATAATTTGGCAAATGATTTACATATTTCGGCAATTTGCACAATGAGTTCTGGCGTAAGGCTGTTATTGGGTATGCCTCGACCGATCGCTGCACTCACTGGCAAAAGTTATTGTAGTTTATTTTGGTGTTTCGTTGTTGAATGGTTGCACGAGCGCGGCACGGGTATTTCGGCACTTTGACAATCGAAAGTGTCGCCGAGAAGTAATTATAACCGTTTCCGTTGAGCGTTTGTCCAAAACTGAGCGTGAAGGGGCATAAGTAACTGCCTCTGGACTGGTGTGTGTGTGTGTGTGCTGATAAGAACAAGTTTACTCCCATCGTGCCTGTGTCTGTGTGTGTGGGTAAGATAACACAATTGCACTTTTGTTGCAAAAATACCATTGAATACATAGTGCAGTGCAGTAAAGTGCGCTATAAAGTTAAAACAGAAAGTTTCGTTGAATGCGTATCTAAAATTACCCTAAAGTCGGAATTGCAGAAGCATTGTGAACATTTGAACTTCGATAACATCTTTTTATCGCAGTCGATAACCGCATATGGTTGCTTCTACGACGAGTCGCGTGGAAATGTGACCGTATTCCCGCCATCTGTTTTGAATTTAAACTTTTGATATTACACAAGATAGGACTTAACCTTTGACTTTGCCCATTCGGCCTGGCCTAATCAAAACCTTAAGCCAAATGTATACATTACTCACTCACATGCCTACATATTGTATAATTTAGAATAAGATACATAGATACAACTTTGCTAAAAGTTGCTATACAAAAGTATTAGATATAGCAACCAAATAAGTAACTCCAAAAAACATTTCACTTGACACAAGCACAACAAACACAACGCCTACACAAGACTTACCACACTGCACTGTCCCACGCATTTAGAAGACATCCTGGGTTAAGTGTTTCAGCTCTCGACTGTCCTGTGTAAGGATTCGTTTCAGTTGAAAGATGTATTCAAGCGAAAACGTGCCAAGCGACGGATGCGGATGCCGATGTCTTGGGGGAAACAGCATCGAGATCGGAGTGGCGCTGGAGCTTCCACGCGAAAGAAAATCCAGAGGAAGTGGACGAAAGCGTCACTTCGATCCCCTAGCTGTTCGAGGCATCCTTATCCTTGTATTACTTTCACTTACTATGCCAAATTTTGCCCAGGATCCTGGTGCAGAAACAGGAACGACTGTAGGGAATGGTACTGGAACTAATAATACTGCTAATGTTGTTTGGCGTGAGGGATACCCGGGCGACGGTACAACTCACGAGCAACTTGGACAGGACCACTGGCCTTCCGCCGAGTACAGCCCATACCGTGGTTTCGGCAGATATTCCCGGGAGCTAGCGTCGCCACGAAAAGCTCTGAGTCCCATTAATACAATAACGCACTTCATCTTGCGGTCGTTTTTATCCGACCTGCCTCCGGGTAAGTAAAACTAGACCAACCGTCCGTTGAATCAATTTGAATCCCCTCCCGCCCTACTGCAGGCTATGTTACGTCGACGGACAACAACAAGTTGGCTCTCGGCCCCAAGGTGTGGAAGAACGATTGGGCTGCTCTGTTAGCTCAGTACTGGTTTCTGGTTGTTGTCGTGATAATCCTCCTCGTCTGTATCATTATCATTCCGTTTATTGGGTAAGCGAAGCCTAAAAAAGGGAACTACAAGGTATTGATGACCCTTTTGATGCCATAGTGTCTGCTATTGCTGCTTTTGCTGCTGCTTACGTTGCAAGCAACATAAGATATCCGAGAGCTTCCGGAGGCGCCGTCTTTACGGAGTTTGCCTTGGCCTGCTCGTCGTTAGCCTTATGTGAGTCTGGGTCGAGGACGAGTTAGCCTCAATGGCAGAAAAAATGATTTGCCCCCGACTACGATTGCCCGCAGGTTTTGTCTTTTGATAATGTTTTTTGCGAACAAGTTCCTGGATCGTGGACTAGCGGACAGCAATATGACAATGAAACGTGCCGGTCAGGACCATTGCACCTTTTTAAAAGAAGTGGCTGATCACATCTACCATTTGATGGTGTACAATTACCAGGAGCTGGAGGCCCACCTCGATGAACAACTAAGTAGTGAGTTCGACTCGGAAACGATACATGTACCTTCCATCTTCCACCCTCCATCTGTCTCCATAGCCGCAAGTAATCACATATTCCTGGACCTGGGAGATACTTCCGAGAGCAATGCGCTGATTGAAATGGAGCGCATCTTGGCCAACATGCCGAGAGCACTTATGATAATGTCACAAGTTGATGACTTAGAGAAGGATATCCGTTTGTTTGGGTCCCAGCTTAGAGATGGTAACTACTAGAGCCTGAGAATTTCTCTCATCGGATATCGGATGGATAGTCTGCGAAAAAGCTCTGCCCTAACCTTTTCGCCTTTTCAGGTTTGCGGGGCCAGAAACGAGATCTCAGCTACGCTGCTTATGCTTTGTGCCATTTGCCAAAATGCTATAAGTTCAACCATGACATGGGTATAACGACTTACGATGTTTCAAAGTGCCTGCACTTCGACCTGGTACTATCTTTTCCCTACACAGTACCCACAGAGCTGAACACTCAATTATAATCAGTGTAATTTCTAGATTCCTAATTCAACAGTCTTTGTCGAAGGGATGAAGAAAATTATTATGGACAAAACTTATCTAATCCCCTTAAGCGGGCTGGCCCGCCTCAAAAATATTAAAGACTTGATCGTGAAACATATGGCACTCGCTTTTCCGCCAGTATTTAAAAGCCTCGCTGGCGCAAGGTTAATGCTTCTGGATGAAGCTACGGGAATCCGCGATTTGATCGATTCAATGATCAACGATATTCACCTGAACACACTGAGGACCTCAAGGATGTTCGACGACATTCACGATAAGTTTGGCGCGGATCGCAGGGCTATCAACATCGTCATTTGCATATTAATCTTTATAGTAAGTCGATTGAGTTAATGCATATTTTATTCAAATTGTATGCATATTTTTATATCCGGCACTCGAACAGTTTCGGGTTTTTAATAGAAAGAAGCAAGCTTTTCCGACCCCATCAAGTAGCCCTCAATAGCCGAGTCGATAAAGCTAGGTCTGTCCGTCCGTTTTGTTTGACGCCTAGTGCTTAGAGACTACATACATACATATAAGAGCCAGAAAAAACAAATTTTGTATCCAAACCCCTGTTATATCACACTGTTATAATTTTATTTGAAAATTTTACCCGCCCCCACAATTTTGAACATACAAGAAAACCAAAATCGCAGAAACATAAAAACATTTAGCAGATTGCGCTAACTTTAAAATATATGTATATAGATATAAAACAGAAATGTTAAGAAAGAATAATACATACATAACATTTTTCCCGGCGGTAGATTATAGTAATCTTAATTTCGGCACTGGTATGCGGCTGCTTAGGTCCTAGCCGGACAAAGCCAGGACCCTCTGGAGTATTCTCAAAGGGCATGGCTGCCTCATGCTTACTTCTGTAAGTAATCTCTAGTCTTTGGCATACCGAGGAATTTGCTGCAACCGCCATTTGTGTCCATATTTCAGCGCCATCATCCTGATATTTTGTGTGTTCTCGTTCATCACGCTAGTTGGACTGTTTTACTTGATGATCGGTTTGATAACTTACACGAGCGCTTGTGCTCCATTAAAAGATGGGCAAAACATCTTGCGCCATGTTGACCCCGTGATCGATCTCAATCGCTACATGTCGGGGAGATCGGGAGACACGCAACCAACGCTGCCAGTGTCGGATGCAATCAGGGCATGCAATGCAAATGAGTCCATCTTTGATCTGCTGAGAGCGAAGAAGATTTACGATATAAACAACTTGTTAAATAAGGAAATATTCGTCGAAGATTTTGAAGATCCACCAGTGTTCACTGGGGACTTAACCACGCTGAAACTGATCCTGGAAGAAGAGAAAGTACACCTCAATAAAATGCGTGCAGGCAATTTGTCCGAATACCACAGCATCTTATACAGTGAGCATCTTTGCACAAAATTTACCCATACGGATTACTCCATACTAAAGACCAAAACGAGAGCATTTGCTTATGAAATAAACACAAGATATCTTAAAGGGTTTCCAGCCTGCCTTGCCTACTTCTTGGCTAGCTCAGATCTAGCTAAGTACGACAAATATTTAGTGGTCCCATTGACGAATGCCGTGAACAAAGCATTGCAAAAAGTAAATGAAATTGATAGCCTTATTCTATACGACAACAATAACTTTGGCAACTCCATTGGAGTACTGATGGACGCGGTGCAAAGATCCGAGGACTTTATTAGATATAAAGGCAACAATTACATCAACAATCTGGCCCACAACCTTTCGATTTCAGTCAACCTTCAGCTTCAAGAATATATCGAAAGAGTGATCTCGGAAGTGAACAAAAACGTTGGACATTGTAAGCCCCTCGCGTACATTTACAGTCAAAGCGCTTACTTAATTTGTGAACGCCTAGTGGATCCAATAGTGAGTACAGATTTCCCCTGAATGCTCCACTCTATCAATACTGTGTTTATATTTTTGTATTTGAAGAACGCATTTGCTATGGCCACCCTTCTTTGCTGCATGTTTCTCCTGCCTGTATTGCCGGTAGCCCATCGTCTGATGTGCATGTACCTCAAAATCTATCCCTCTCCGATTGTCACTCAACTAGCAGCAGCTGCAGCAGCAGCAGAAGCTGCAGAAGCAGCAAGGTAAGCATTTCACAGCAAAAATAGTTCATACTCAGCCCGAACCAGAGAACTAACTGTCTCTTTCCGACACCGTCCTTTACTTCCTCCAGATGTCCAGTATGCACAGGGCCGCCGGTCTGGCTAGGGCCGGCGACTAGTTGGCCACAAGATCATCGGGGCACGTCTGGACTCCCAGCTTCAGAGGAGTTGAACACCAGTGAGGGATCCGTAACGAACAGCAAACGTAAGAAAGAGTAGGTGAACGAAATGAGAGATCGGTTTAAATGAGTTTCATGTTGTGGTGTTTGAATATAAAGAATATTTTTTAAGAAGTGACTCAGACACTTGCTGCCAGACTACTGATGCCTCGTTTAAAAATATGTTCATAGGGCCGACCACTTTGCGAGGCAAGAGCCGCTTTATACAGCAAATACCGTTGATTAAAAGTGCCTTTTCGTGATATCCGGACTCATTTAAATTACGTATAAGTAAACATATTAATTCCAGAATAAGTCACTAAAGTGATTCCCGAAATTTATTAAATTTTAGGTTTCGTGTGTCAGCTGCTATTCGCTATATGTTTAAAAACCAAATGAATTGGTTTCAACGCAACCACTCAGTCCCGAAACCTTTTTTATTTGAACAACAATTCCAAACACGCCTGTTTTTTCACACACCGTATACACTTAAGGTCTTTTAATCTTTAAAACCTTTATTTTATACCCATAAAATAAAAGGGAGTACTTAAAAGTATCATATCTTGTGGAAAATTCATTCACCAATGGGATAAAACTTTGTGGGCAGAGCTGAATGTTCTATCTAGCTAGTAATATTCGACGGAAAATTAATTAAAAATATTAAAATCGAGACATCCACCGAACATAATGCAATTTTTTCAAAAATATTTACACACAGGGCGCTTTTATGGGGCTTGTATGAAAAAAGGCCAAATATTTTTTAAGTGTACACATTTCCCCTTCAGGTGTCGCTTTTGGTAATTACTTATAAAATGTAGTTATTTTGGATCACTGTGTAGTTAGCGTGTAGTTACCATGTAAGGAAATATATTTTTTAGAAATTGTTGTTGACCTTTTTCGCTAAAACCTTTGTTTTGTCAAAATCCAATTAAAGCAACTATTTAAAATAAACCAGTCAAGTAGAAAATATGTTTGTTAATTGGATTAAATTATGTGGGCAGGGCTGGGGTTCTATCTAGCTAGTAATATTCGACGGAATATCAAATGCGAGGAATGTGGTTTTCTACCCTTGACGAAGAATGATTAACCCATTAAAACCATTGAACATTGTAGCGCAGTTCAAGTGACAGATATCGTGGTTTCTTTAGGTTTAGATCAAGATGGCATGGATCTTCAAGAAGAATTTACAATCGTTAATATTTTCCACCATTTACCTCAATTCGTTGAAGTGTTTAAATAGAGGGGGGTTCAGTGGGTTAAGCTCGATTTGTTACCGATATACGGGAGGCTATATTGTTGTGAGGCAAAAACAATCAAAGCAATCGCCGTAGCAGGAAAACAATTCAAGTATTTAGAACAAGGCAGCCAAGTAGAAAATTGATTCATTAATAGGATGAAAATAAGTGGGCAGGCCTGAGGGTTCTATCTAGCTAGTTATATTCGACGGAATATTAAAAACGAGGAATATCTATAATAGAATTTAAATTCGTCAGTATATTTTTGGTATATTTTGAAAGTGAGACGGTATATTTCTCAGGGGGTGGACGGTATATTTTATCGACAAATCCGCGGTCACACTGAGCTCTAGTCCGCTGCTTCACAAACAATTGTCAAATAAAAAAAAAAGATAAATAAAATCAAAATAAGTATAAATATAATATATGAATTACAAAATTGGTGTAAGTATTCGTTGCACATAATCAAAGCAAGAAGCTGAAGCGCCGCGATCGACCGCATACTCAAAACCCATTTCGCAACAGTGACGGTGTGTGTAATGAGCGACTGAGAAAAAATGAAAAAATTGTCATACGTACGACATTGGAAGTTTCAGTGTGTTAGTGTGTGCGTTGTGTGGCGAGATAAAAAATAAAGCCAGCATTTTAAAGCCATTGGTGATGCTTTTGATCGTAGAATGATGATGGATTAGTCCATTTTCGGTTTTGCATATTACCTTTTTGACTCTCATTGCTCCCTCTCCTCTATCCAAGATGGCCGTCGTAACAGTTTATATTTTCGTTTGTGTGTGTTGTTATTGTGTTTGTTATTGAAAAGAAACCCAAAAGCAAAAGAAAGAGTTATGCAAATTGGGCAAAATGTGTAAAACAGACACTAAAAAATAGATGAACGGTGCAAAAACTATAGAAAAAAAAGAAAAAAACAATTACATTTGTACAACCACCAGAAAGTGATGACACATCGCTCCGCGGCGCAGTGTGTGTATGTGTATTGAATTTTTGCGCATGTGTTGGAGAATGTGTCCTCCCCCTGGCCACACCAAGCGTTGATCGATTTTTACCTATTCCCATCCCCGGAATAGCTGCAGCGCCAACGACCAACACTCAATTCCTTGCTCAATAGTTCTATGCACCAAAAGACAAGCCAATCGCCTAACACCTTTACATGGGCGAAACGTTGAAAAATAACGCAAACCAGTTCTGCACATGCTGAAGAATCTAGTTTTATTTTCTTTTTCACAGTTTTCCCGTTTTGGGTTTTTTCTTTGGCCATGGCCAGGGCATTCTCTTAGGTATTTGAGTTCTGTTAACGACGGCGGGCAGACCCGTTGCCGTTGTAATTTCCCAGAATGTGCGAAAAGTACTGAGCTTGGGAACGAACTTGTCGAACTGTCCGGCTTCTGACACTGCAAAATTATTTAAACTTGAAAACTAACGGGTCATATGCCTCGCCTTATCTATTTTCCTTTGCTCTCTATCTCATAAAGGCGTCTCTTCTTTCGGTACTCAGCTTATCTAAATACCTGCACACGAGCTTTTTCTAAGTAAATAGTAGGTTTATACATGTGTTACATGATTAGCCCAGTTACACCAAAATCTATTACTGTCCCTATTAAATCAAAGCTCATATCTGTTATCCCGTCTCATCGGGTTTTCGGCATTATTTCCTTGCTGCACTTGAAACAGTTTTTTGCACTGTAGCTGCATGTGCTTTGCGTGTGTGGGTTAATCAATGAAACACGCAAATACAAAAAAAATTGCGCGAGAGCTAGCAACAACAAACAACACATGCCAGAGCTATAAAAGCAGAAGCAAGTGCAAGGTCTGCCGTAAGAAAGAGAGAAAGAGAACAGCAGCAATCAAGAGAGAAAGAGAGATTGCATCCTGTTAAAGTATGTGGTGTGCGGCAGCCCTGGTAATTTCGCATTGCCAACAATTGTCTGACATCACACGCCCACGCGGGCTGTTTCACAGCTTCTGAGAGTTAGAAATCATTTAAATGCAAATATTAAATAGCTTGAGCAAGCACAAGTGTGAGAATCAAAGTTGGTTTCGGCTCTTTCCTATTATTTGTGGTGCCCGGCACCCTTTTCTTCCTGCAACTTCTGTTTCTACTGTTGCAGCGTGTGACCCAAACGCCCCCGTATGTCCATTGTTTCTGCTGTGTGGCACCGTTTCTTTCAGAGCAGAGCAGAGGCCCACACACAGCCAGATACAGTTACAATGCGCATGCCGAAGTGGTGGAATGTTGGTTGCCACAACAGAAATTGTGTTGACTCGGTTCGGCATTGGAAGAGCCCAGGAACCCTCACTCCCCACGCGACCAGCCCACGCGCGTGACGTTGGCAGGGAACGCTGTTGTTGATTTTTCATTGATTTCCATTTATATTTAGATGCGCAGTAGTTTGTCTGTTCTGTCCGAACAGAGAGCATCCATCCACCTACTCATATTTGTAAATGCCGTTCTTGCACAGCTGATAAGAGCCAAGAGTCTCGCTCGATTTGTGTCCCTTGGGTGAGTCACGTCACGGCCTGGCTGGTCCCATGTGCTGTTGTCAAATCCCACTGCCTGAAGTACGAGTGTGTATTGATGTTCGTTGCTGAACCGAACTCGTTTGGTCACTTTTTGTTCGTAGTATGATAGTTCAAAAAAATCGTTAAATATCATTCGGCCAAAAATAATTTGAGAACGTCATTTCCTAGTCTGCATGTATGTATGTATGTGCTTTGTGTTTGAGTGTGTGTAAGCTTGGACTTTGTGTTGCTTCTATTGCCTCTTTCGCATTCCGCTCCGGTCCGGTCTGGTCCCCTTATTTGCCTATAAGAAGTTGCTTGAACTGCCGTTAAGTCTGGCTAATTGGCTTTGTCAATGGCTGCTTTTCCGGAGGTTGGCAACGCGTGCGAATCGTACTGCTCAATAATCTATTGGTTATCTCTCGTGTACGCGATACCGATATGCGTTCGCTGCGTTTGCGAATGTCGCTTTATTGCGTGTTACCTGTGATTTGCTTTTGCTTTTTCCCCACCTTGAGAGGCAATTAAATGGTCTCGCAGCAGCAACAGAAACGGCAATAAATGCTGCCTTGTCTAATTCCATTTGAATGCTTCGATTGCGCGCAACCCTTGAACCCATTGCTGGTCGGTACACGTCAATTGCAGTGCTACCAACTGAAGGCAGAATTCTTACTTCCTTTTTACAATTATGTATTTTTCTGCTATAGAGCCCTGCTGAGACTCGCGTACAATGCGAGCTTTAATGGCAGTCGCCACTCAAAAATTTGTGCCAGAAACATAAACTGATCACGACGTTGATTATGATGATGATGATGCTCCGCTTTAGCTCTGTATAAAAAAAAAAAAACAAAATAATGACTAGACGAAAGATGAGCATAAGAAACAAACAGACCCAAATGCCTCTGCCCCTTTGGCTTTGGGCTCTGGCTCTTGCCGAAATCCCAAAACGAAACGAAATGTAGGTGACTTGCCCTATATGAGAACTCAAACGAAACTCTTTGGCATTTTTGTCATTTAACTTTTGCAAAACTAATTTCCTGTTTCCAGTATAGAAATACTTCATACATGTGCAAAACTTATATTTTTTTTTGCATTGCAGAACTGCACGAATTGAAAACGGAAAAAGCGACCAAAAAAGACCAGAAAACTAGCCAAATCGGAGAACAGTATGAAAATGGTGTTGTCGCAGCGGCAGCGCGAGGAGCTGTAAGTTAAGCCATCAACTATTTGCTTTATATTATTAATTCAATTTACTTTCGCGTCACTCTCTAAACAGTAACCAAGCGATTGCCGATTATCTAGGCTCAAATGGCTACGGCGACTCACTTGAGACCTTTCGCAAGGAGGCCGATGTCAGCACAGAGTCAGAGAAGAAGTTTGGCGGTCTACTGGAGAAGAAGTGGACATCGGTCATACGGTTACAGAAGAAAGTGATGGAACTAGAGGCTAAGCTTACCGAAGCTGAGAAGGAGGTTATCGAGGGGGCGCCCACAAAGAACAAACGCACTCCCGGCGAATGGATACCTCGCCCACCAGAGAAGTACTCTCTGACTGGTCATCGAGCCAGCATAACGAGGGTAAGTGAAACATAAAAACCAAGGCGATGGAAGCATATATGAAGGATGTTTGTTTGTTCCAGGTTATATTTCACCCAATTTTTGGCCTCATGGTTTCAGCATCGGAAGATGCCACCATTAAGATTTGGGATTTTGAAACTGGCGAGTATGAGCGCAGTCTAAAAGGACATACCGACTCTGTGCAGGACGTGGCATTCGATTCTCAGGGCAAGCTCTTGGGTACGTTAATATATCATCGATCTGCTCTGAAAACGAATTAATGGATTCGGTTCTTCATTGGTTAAAGCTTCCTGCAGCGCTGACTTGTCCATTAAGTTGTGGGATTTCCAGCAGAGCTACGAATGTGTTAAAACAATGCATGGTCACGATCACAATGTATCATCGGTGGCCTTTGTGCCCGCTGGCGACTATGTTCTGTCTGCTTCACGTGATCGAACCATCAAAATGTGGGAGGTGGCCACCGGGTAAGCTGCTAGTCCGAGACGATAGATGGATGCTAGTTTCTTACTGTTAATTTCGCTCTACAGATACTGCGTGAAGACATATACAGGCCATAGGGAGTGGGTACGAATGGTGCGAGTGCACATTGAGGGCAGCATCTTTGCCACATGCTCAAATGATCACACAATACGTGTTTGGCTGATGAATTCAAAAGACTGCAAGGTAGAAATTCTAGGGATCCTTGACAAGTGATGGACTTTCAACAGATTTACATTTTCACAGGTTGAATTACGCGATCATGAGCACACCGTGGAGTGCATTGCCTGGGCTCCGGAAGCCGCAGCATCAGCGATAAACGAAGCAGCCGGAGCGGACAACAAGAAAGGTCACCACCAGGGCCCATTCCTTGCATCCGGTTCTCGAGATAAAACTATACGCATTTGGGATGTGAGCGTCGGACTGTGCCTGCTCACGCTGAATGGCCATGACAATTGGGTGCGTGGCTTGGCATTCCATCCGGGTGGCAAGTATTTGGTGTCGGCCAGTGATGACAAGACCATCAGGGTCTGGGACTTGCGGAACAAGCGATGCATGAAGACGCTCTACGCACATCAGCATTTCTGCACCTCCATAGGTTAGTGGCGAAAGTACTCGAATGCAATACTGTGCACACATTAAATATATATTTTATTTCCTTGCAGATTTTCACAAGGCGCATCCGTACGTCATCAGCGGCAGTGTGGATCAAACAGTTAAGGTCTGGGAGTGTCGTTAAAGCAAAGTTAACTCAGCAAAACTTTTGCTTACTTCTCAATTTAAACATAAAGCTATTATAATAAATCACACACCACACACACATACAAAAACAACAACAAAAACAGTCTCGGCCACCTCCAGCAAGTTTATTTTCTAGACGCTTTCAGTGTCAGCGTCCGTGAGCAAAATGAACATAGTGTATTTTAAACCCGAATGCAAAATCGCGAAAAGAATTATTTATTTAATTGTACGCCCTTCTAACTAACTATGTAACTACCTACCTACTATATAAAAAGTACATATACGTTAATGCCTATGCATATACACCTACGATTATTATTATCGTTTAATGTAATGCTGTCTGGTCGGTCGACCCTTCGCTAATCCCAAGCAGCGGCTCGCTAAGCAAAACAGGCACAAGCTGAAAATTACGTCTATACTTGAATGATGAATGGAAACGGAGTATTGGCAATTGTACAACCAAATATATTCATCTGAAAAATGTTCCAGTAGATAAATATTGATTTTCCACCCACACACACAATCAGAAAGATTAAATTGATGTTGTTGAAAGTGTTTAAAGGTTTGCTAATGAAGCATAGTAATGATATGCGAAGAGAAGGAAAGTATTTCAACGATTTACGAAAACTTGGAATTTGAAATTGGAATTACTTGATTTATATACAATTTTTACCATAAATGAGGTAATTTTTACGATAAAACAGTTTGCTTCTTTTCACCGTATTCACTCTGCTCTGTTTTGAGTTCTTTTTTGAGAGAGAAGGATCTAACAAAAAACAAAATCTATTAAAATGCTTACATGTTTAAGTTGGCTTTAAGTTCAAAATATGATTTACGTTTACGGTTTACATAGTAGAAAAATGCTGCAAATTTATATTAATAGTTTTTATAAGTGCAAACGCAAATATATATATATATTAATATTATACTATACATATTTATTTGTGGAAAATTGAAAAATTCATATACAACCGTGCAAGAGAAACAAAAAGCAGAAAAAAAGAATACAACTATGGATATAAAGAAAACGATATACTGGAATCAATAAAAAACTTGCTTCTTTAAGAAACCGAAACCCCAAACGAGTAGAAATTTGTATACCCTGTTCTTGGGAAGATTGTTCAGTGGACTATGTTTGTACAGGGTACCACAACATACGAGCCCTCTCGACTATTTATAGCCATTGATGTCAAATTTCGATAGCATTTACTGCACTTGGCTAAATGCAATTATAGATGCACCTTATATACTATTATAAGACTAGAAGCGCACTAAAATCAAGACAATTCAATGCTTTTTCCTCACCAAAGCTGCTTTAAGATGATGCCCTCAGATGACAAACACAAATATACGAACGATCTATAGAAATCGCTTAATATATACCTATCTAAAATAATACATATAAATAAAACTGCAATTTTGTTTTAATAAACTAGATGTATTTCTTCGCACAGAAGTTCTTAGATTGGAGATATCTAATCAGGTTTCATTTTTCGCAGGGGCAGAAGCATCAAAGAGATCCGATGTCTCTAGTGGTTCAGGACCGTTGATTTCTGACTTTGGATCTGCCGTCTCTTTCTGCGAATCTGGGCTCTCTGGCTTTGGATCTACAGTATCTGGCTTCTGCTCAACATTTTCATCTTCCGACGCACTTCCACTTGACTCCGATTCCGGTTTTACTACGTCCGTCTTTTGTTCTCGTGGCTTTTTTGCGCGCTGTTTCTTCTTGAGCCTCTTTGCTCTTTTTTTGGCTGTACGCTCCTCTGCCAATCGTCGGTTGTCATCTATTTTCTGTTGGAATGCATCGTCTGCAGCCTCGCGAGCGCTTTGATGCTGTATATTTTTCTGGCGGGCATATTCCTTCCTACGTAAATGCCGATAAACATGGAACTCCCCGGATCCAGCTCCAGCACTGCTGCCCATTACGTTTCGCACAAATGTTGGCACCGACGCATTGTAGTCCCGTTCGCGACGTGCCTCTGGTATGATTACTGGCTTCTCCTGGGAATTAAAAACTTATGGTTAGTACGTTTACTGATTCAATTTTGTTGCACTCACAGGATGCTTCATCAGTTTTTCTAATTTTAGCCTCTGCAGATCGGTGGCCGTTTTGACAAATGGTCGCAGTGGCCCTCCCTTGCCATCAGAATCGCTGTCCCCGGATCCAGCATCTTTCTTTTTCTTCTTCGGCTTGTTCTCCGTTTCCTTTACCAAATTTTTAATAAGCGACATGCTTTGTTGACAAAAATTGTTTTTTTTTTCAGACTTGACCGCCAGTGCGACGAGCTCTCAAAAATATTCCAAAATATACCATCTCATTTTCAAAATATACCGTAAATATACTGACGAACTATCCAAGCTCCATCATACATATTGCTCGTTTTTGATATTCCGTCGAATATTACTAGCTAGATAGAATCCTCAGCCCTGCCCACATAGTTTTATCCCATGAATGAATCAATTTCCTACTTGACTGGCTTGTTCTAAATACTTGACTTGTTTTCCTGCTAAGTCCATTGCGAGGAAACCATATTCCTCGATTTTGATATTCTATATTGATATTACTTGATAGCTTGGATCATCATACCTGAACACATAATTTTATTCGATTAATGAAACAATTTTCACCAGGACTGGCTAATTTTAAGTTCTTATCTTTATTTGAATATTTGTAAAATCAGGATTCAACAAAATAGGTCAATTCATTTGTACAAGGTAACTACACATTTGTACATATTAACTACATTTGTATGTAGATATCAAAAGCATTACCGGAAAGTTTCTATACATTTTACCACTAACCATACATATATACTGTATGGTTAGTGCTTCTATCTAACTAACTCCCACCACTAGGTGCACTATGATTTTCTATCGATATAGCCGATATAGTTGCTTTTGGCGATAGTGAGCCCGGTCAGATCAAAATGGAATTCAAAATAACGTTGCCCGCAAAGTAAAATCAGCACAACAATAAATATGTAATCTTTTGACTGCAGCTGTAAATAAATAAATATTTTAAGTGAAAATGAACGCTGGAGATATTGTTTTGATTAATAAAATAATATACACGTTAATTTTGAATGCAGCAAAGGCTAGCCGAAACCATTAAAGAAGGTTTTAAAACTGGTGTCGAATTCGATATTCAAGCTTGGCTTAGTGTGTGTCGAGTAATCTCATACAGGTGCAGTGCCAATTTGCTGCTAAAACAATATTTTTCGGCCAGACAATTTGGTAACGTTCTTTCTCTCCGCCAAGGAAATTTCTGTGTAGTTTTTATAATTTTATTAATGCATAATGTTTATCTTTGCTTTGATAATTATGTAAAAAATGCTTACGCTTAGGCGGCCGATACATAGAATAATTAACCTACAAGCTAGTTGAAAATCACAAATGAACATACAATTATACATTACTATATAGTGTGGGTGTTGAAATTAAGCACATCGTTTTAAACTAATACATATTGCGGACGGCTGGATAATTCTCTCGGACGGCTCTCAACTTAGAGTTGACAGCTGGGAAAATTGGCCGGCAGTCGGGGCAACTTAGCAATCGCTTTGGACTAGCGCATCGGTGAGGGCGCCCAGCTGCTCCTCGCCGCCTTTGATCCTGTCGGCCAGGTCGCGTGCGTCGGCAATCAGCTTGACCTTCATATTGATAAAGTAATCGTAGTCTGCGCACAGATCTGCGCTGAGATGTTTGCCCAGGAGGCCAGCAATGCTGGTACCGCGTCGATCGATGTCCGACTTGAGGCGCTGCGCCTCCTCCAGCTGCTCGTACAGACGCGTCCGCTTGGATTCCAGCACGCTCTGGGGATTGGAGATGTGAAAAGCATACATTAGAAAATGTTTACATGAAGATTGCCATGATGGTACCCACCTTATCCTGCTGACGTGATTCTAGGCTGCACTCGGTATGGGCCAGACGTTCGGACAGGGAAAGCAGCAGACTCGTGATGTGACCCACATCGTCGATGTAGGTCCGGAACTTGGATGCCTGGCTGGGGCGAACACTCTCCGCCAGCTTGGCAAAAAGATCCTGACCCAGTTTGTCGTTCATCGAGCACTCCTCGCCAATGGTTTGCTGCTCATGCTTGAGGGCACCAATTTTTTGTTTCAACCGTTTGATCAGCTCATCCTAGAGGCGAGTCCATTGATAAATTAGTAAAAAATACCTGATAGAAGTTTCAGAGGGTACTCACCAGCTTCTGTTTGATGACATTCGCTCCCTCGCCACTCGCATCGCCGAGCTGCAGCTCAACACTGACCACCTTGGTGGTCTCTGTCGGAGCCGCCGCCGCCTTCATTCGCATCAGGGTGGATGTGCCCACGTCCCTCTTGGTCAGACGCAGTGGCACATTCGGATTGTACAGATTACTAACGTAGTGGGAGGTGGGCCTGCAGCTCTTTGGTGTGAGGATGTCGACGAGCTTGTCGTTGGGCGCCAGCAGCTGCAGGAGCTCACTGCTCAGGTTCTCGTAGTCTAGCTCAACGGCCTGACGCTGGCGCGGCTGCAGTGTGGTCCGCGTCTGTTGCTCCTCCCGTCCCGCCACCAGATCGGTGTCCCGGTTCGCCATCTCATCCGTTTGGCAGCCCATGTCCATGGTGGTGGGCTTGACATTGACCATCAGCACGAGTTCGCTGCGTTGCATCAGCTGCAGTCCTTCGTTTGCCGCACGTTGCGCTTCGATTGGGTCTTCCTCGACGGGCGGTGGACTGGGTGGACTCGGCGGCGGCTGCATCGACTGTTGATGGAGCTCTGTGCTGGGACTGGGACTGGTGTTTGCCAACTTGGTGCTGGTGTAGCCACCAAGCAAGCCGGAGTCGTACAGATGCGCTGACATTAGCTGCGACTGCAGCTGGGTGATCTTCTCGATGTTCTCTCTCAGAGAGTCCTGGCGGTTCATCACGGGCTTGGGAGGTGCGCTCGTTGTCAGAGTGGTGCTGATCACCTCGGCGCGGAAGATGTGCGCCTCGGGATTAGGAACCGTGTTCGCATTCGTGTTAGGAATAATGCTGCACTCCAGCGAGCTGTTGTGCGAGCTCAGGCTGCAGTCCGAGTTGGATGTGGCCGGCGAGAGGCGCGGCGGCGTTGGCGTCGGTGTCTCGGTGGGCGTCGGCGTTGGCGGTGGCAGGATCACCTCCTCCAGCGTCGTCTCGAGGTCATGGACGGCTTGCTTCAGGTCCACATGTGACTGGGACATGAGCTGTTTCTGTGCGGGCAGGACGGAGGTCTGCTTCACGTCGTACGACTGAGATCTCGTGTAGTGCTGGGGCGTCGCCTTTCCGTATCCGTGTCCCAGTGGCGGCGTGGAGTATCGCTGCCCGCCACCCGCCATCGCCTGGCCATAGATCATGGTGTAGGGAGGTGTGGCATTCGTGGGTGATTTCGTTGCGAGGTTATTGTTGGAGCCGTAGCGCAGAGTCACGTTACCCTCTCCGTTCGGAGAGCCGGGCTGTGGCTTCGCCGGCTGCTGCTGCAGCTTCACGCCCAGTGGCAGGACATCTGGCAGATTGTTGGGCAGCTTACCGGTCACCCCATAGGTGGGCTTCGGGTGGGCCACCAGGTCCTCGTTGGAGGTGAGCGTGCGCTTGTAGATGCCATGGTCCGGGTCCGTGTTGTTCAGCTTCTCCAGGCTCTGGCGCGGCAGATACTTGGCCTTGGAATTCGATCTGAAAGGAATCGAAGCGAAATTCATATCATTAGTTGCAAGCATTAGTTGGGTGTAACTTTTGTGTGTTGCAATGCCTGGGTAGGACCAGAGGAAATGTCAGCGTCCCCAAGCAGCCCCAAGCAGCAGCCGGGGGTCATTCGTGGGGGTCATCGACAGTAGCTGCCACGATTTGGCAGTTGTCTCCTTAGCCAAAAGAAACAAGACACACGCCTCATTAATGCAAATGCGGGGCCCATAATCTGGACAGATGCTAATTGAATCCTCAGAGCCGCTCAGAGTCTCCCTCTCTCGTTTCACGATATGCACAAACAATCTTTTATCTTTCAGGCACCCACATATCGTCGACTGATGGGGAAAGCGCGGAGACAGAGCGAGAGAGAGAGAGACAGCCGCCACAGAAATTATTCTGTGCACGACGCGCGGAGACGACATTTTGTGTAAAGTAAATGATTTCCAAGACAAAGCCCAAAAAAGGCGAAATAAAAACGAAAGTGAAATGTTTACAGTGCAATTATAAAGAGTTTTATGTTTCACTCCAGACAAAGTCGGAGTCGGCCCGGGCCCGGGCCCTCATTTTAGTGTGCAAGGCGTATGACGGGTATGTCCGTACGTCCGTACGTCCGCTTCCCTGCGATCACATCCCTCCTCCACCGTCCCTCTATCACTCTCTGACAACTTTCAAAAGTGCTAAACTAATTTGTGAGGTGGTTAGGCGTTTATTTTTTTCACTCTCGCTGAATTTTGTAAAGATTTTGTGCAGATTTTCGCGGGGTTTTTGGTTTTTTTTTTTATTTGTGGTTCGGCTTGGCCACCCCCAGCTTTGGTTGAAAGCGTGTTGACGCCAAAACGGTCTATTGCCAAAAACTTTATTGTTATTACTGCATATTACATATATATACATATACATGGGTATGCTTTGGGGTGTAGTATGCGATATAAAGTGTTTTGCATCTGAAGAAAGCCGTCGAAGAAATGTTGTCGCATTTGCATAAATTAAGAGCAGTCGGTCGGTCGGTCGGCCGGAATGGAGTGGAGTGGAGTGGAGAAAGAGCTTTTCGTGAAGCGGCAACATTTTGGACTGGCTTACATCACAGACCGCTCACAGCTAGACAAAACAGCTGTGGCAGATCTGACGCTTATGCTGCTGCTGCTGCTGCTGTGGCTGCAGAAGTATCTGTGTAACAGCAGAGGCAGATGTATGTATCTCTAGTGGCTCTTTCATCGGACTAGTTAGGATTTGCATAAGCGTCTATTCATCTCCTCCTCCCTCATTTCGACTTCTTCTTCACTTTCTTTGACAGCCGAGAGAGATGGTTAGAGGGAGACAGGGGCCACTCTCTGCCTTTCTTAATCACTTCCGTTCGCCTTCGCGGTTAAGTAAGATGAAGAAAATGTGTGTGTTTCTGTTGCCAATTTGGCCAAGACAAAGGCTTCCTTCCAGCTTCGAGCTGTTGCATTAGCATAGATTTGCATATGACAGAAAGTACTCGTAAGTGTATCAGCGGATGACATCACAGACTAAAAAGATCTAAAGATGGCTCCCAGAACAGAGCAGAACACGAACATATTTGGTTACAAAGTAGATCCATAGAACACTTACAACACAGCGCAAGTCAAACAGAAGAGATAGCACCTCATATCTCTTGGTTACCATCGTGTAATCTCGACCAAGAAACATAGATAAGACCTTGAAGCGCAGACCATTGTAATCCGCAGAGAATTCCTCTACCAGTACTCCGGTCGGAGGAGATCTGACATAAGCCTATTACCAGCACACACCCCCCCAAAAACAACTACAGCCCCAACTATAACACCTTAATTATGATTATGTTATGATTCACATTAATCGCTGATTTATACCGAATTCAAAAATAGCTCTGTGTTTTTTTTGCGCCCGCTAATATTGTATAATACCCGATAATGCTCTTTCGGCGGGGCCCCAAAGACAATGACAGAGATGTTGGGTCGAATAGAAAGAAAGGGCCAAAAGAAATGTCCGGCCGCCGATCAATGGGCCCTGGACACTGGGCACACAATTAACGCATATTTTATTTATTAAGCTGCGCGGGGCGTTCCATTTTGGTTATGTGATGCAAATTATGAATAGCAATAGCAATAGCAAAGCCAAAGCCAAAGGCAAAGGCCATGGAAATATGTTTGATAAATTGCTTGGGGGTTGCATAAGTCCCTTACAAAAAATTATAAATATCTATGGGATATGAAAATAGACCGTTAGATACTATCCACCCGTGATCCACCCGCTTTTGGTGGGGGTCAGTGGCACTGCGCGACGACTGCCTGGCATAGTCAGTGGTTTGCGGTGGGGTGTTGCTGGTGCTGCGCTGCTGCTGCAGTGTCGTCTGGGGTGCAGATCTCCTTGGTCAGTGGCCTCTACACTGCGTGGCGCATTGCGTATGCCACTGGCACTTGCCACAACTACAACTACAACGTGAAACTGCAACAACGAACTGCCAACGACTGGCGCCGTTGTTCCACTATAATTTTTGATCAGCAAATATAACGAGCTGTTTGGCTGTTGCTGCCGCCGGTGGACGACTAGTTTTCGTTGATAGTAAAAGTATTTTATTTAAATATGCCGACTACGACGACAACGCTGGCGACGCATGGAAATCACGTTTTTAACATCTCTCGTCTTAACATTGGGCCAAAACCAGCAACAACAGCAACAGCAGCAACAAAAAGAGGCAGCAAAGAGGCAAACAAATGCTCGGCTGTGCGGCTGTTACGGCTGATGCTGAATGTTCAACATAAACATCTCACAAGCTCAGCCGAAACCGAAACCTGGAAACCGGATTGTCGGCATCGCATCGCACACATTTTCACTTGCCGCAAAATGACGTCAAGTCAACATACAACAAAACCACCAACAACAACCACAACAAAATACAGTAGAAACAGATGGTCGTCCGCTTTCTTTGCGGAGACTTGCACCACAGGAGGAGGAGGAGGAGGAGTCGAGTGGAGGTCAACATTGTAGCCAGAACAAATCGCTCAATGCCCACAGGGTCGGATGGAGGCAGAGAGGGAGAGAGAGAGAGAGACAGGAGAGATAGTGGCATACAACTGAAGATGCAACCAGGGCCAAAAGACTCTTTTTCTTTGGTATTTAGGCAGAGACAGCCACACATCATCGTCCGTCAAACTATGCCATAAATTTCTCTTGGAAAACTCCAAGTAAAACACAAAGCAACAATGCAACAGCAACAGCAGCAGTGGCAACAGCAGCAGTGGCAGTGGCAACATCCAAAGCAGTAAAAAAGAAAAGAAAAGTTCTCTCTCTTTTATCCATTGAAAGTGCCTGAATGTTGAATGTTGGCTAAGTGGCTGGCCATCTTCCATCTCCCATCTCGTGCAGTGGCTTCGATAGGCATCTTCCCATCATGAGAATCCACTCGTACCGATTGTTGCCACTTCTGCTACTGCTTCTGCTTCTGCTTTAGATTTTCCCCAGAAAACTTTTCCTCCGCGATAATCCCGCATCGTCTTCTGCCTCGTGATCGGTCCTCAATTGCGGGGCAGCCTCTCCTCTTGGTTTCTTGTTTTCTTTTCTAATGCTGCAGCTACTGTTTGGCGGATGGATGGATGGTTGGATGGATGAATGGATGGAGATATCTGTTGTGGCTGGTGGTGTCTCGGTCTGTGGCTGATTGCTGGCTGGCTGCCTGGCTGCCTGGCTGCCGCTCAGCAATAATTATGATCCATTAATTCTGGCAGCAACACCAACAATGATGCCTTGTGCAATATTTTTAATGTAAAATCGATTTAATGGCGCTTTTCGCTCGAGGGCCCCCAGCCAAACACCAAAAATAGACAACTTGGGAAATGCAGCAGCAGCAGTAGAAGCAGAAGAATGCCTCGATCAGATGCCCCTGCTCCTCGCCAGCACTGCCCAGCCCATTGAAAGTGTCGAAAGTGGTCGGTCGGTCGGCCTGTCCCATTGAAACGGTCTGAAACGGGGTAATTAACTTGTGATGGCTAAACGATGGTCCCAGCCCCAGCCCCAGCACCAGCACCAGCCCATCATAATTACAGCTAAAAAGATGCCTGCCACCAGGGGGCAGAACACAGCGGCAGTAGCAGAAACAGTAGCAGCAGCAGACTGTGCCCTGCACCACATGTTTGTGTCTGGGTGTGCACTCGGCTACGACAGCAACAAGCTTGTAAATATTGCGGGCACCACCCTTTCCTAGAGACTCCCCTAGCACTCCCCAGAGACTCTCCGCTGATACCCTACCTTTGTGTATAGAGAAATCACATTCCACGAGACACCATTCTGTGTACACTCTACCATTCCAGAGGGAAGGAACACTTAACTTTGTTACAATCAGCGCAAACATATTATCCAGTCAAGTGCGGGCCTTTTGTCTCATGAATGTTGCATAGGGGACGACACCGGAGGCAGTTGTAGATGGTTGTAGATGTTTAGGTGGATCAAAGAGGATGCGGGGGCAGGTGGCTAATATCCGCGACACATCTGCCAATGACATTTTCACTCTCAGCCCACTTGGCATATAAATTGTATGGCAAAAGACACAAGAGACGTCGGACCCAAACTTGTATTGCCCTCAAGCGCATGCGCAACACGTCCGCCATGGCCGGATCACCATTTAGAGGGAGGGGAGGCAATGGATAGGGGGCACGGGGCATGGGGCAGGTGCACGGGACAGGGGGAATACGAGTCTTTGAGCCATTTGCGTTTTTTTGTGTTGTTCGTTGGGTTTTTAGATATTACACAAAAGCCGCTCTCCGATCCGGCGGTCCGGTGTCCGGCGCCGAATGCCAAAGTGTTGCGACCATTGAAGGAACTGCCCTGAATACGGATTTCTCATTGTTTTTAGCCAACTAATTTCAGTCCAAAAGAGAGCAAAACATAGTGGACACACATGAGTGTGAAGAGGCCAGGCACACACATATGTATCTACGGGTATCTACTTGTTAGCCACGATCCGGCGAGGTCCGCTTCGAGCGAGAGAGAAAAGAAAAGCATGCGAAGCGGCTCTTAATTTCTTAATCGCACGAAATTTCTCAACAAAAAGTGAGAAAAAGACAGTGCAAGAAACAGAGGGGAGGGCAGGGAGAGAGTGCCAAAGAATTCTTTACCAGTTTGTGCTGTTGTTTTTAATGATAAAATTAAAAAGTTATTTATTAGGGAAGTGTCTTGGTTGGATCATAAATTTCAGAGATGTGCGTTACGAGTACCTTCCTTCATTAGCTCTTAATTGCAAAGTCTTTATAAAGTGCAATTTCCCAACAAACTTTGAGATCTGGAAATAGCCGTATAATGTCATAAAAGTAGCATGCAGAACTGCATCAGACAGAGGATACTGTGAGTATTATAGGGAATCATTCGGTGAGATCATCGTCCAGTGACAGAGACCGATCCATGCGATGGTCGTGCCAACTGTAGATATGTACATATGTACACGTACACACACAGATCGAGATATAGATACATACGCGTATTCAAGTACACACATTTCGGAACGAAAGTGAGAGATTGATGAATGATCTGCGATGGTTTGACGGGGACACGCTTAAGCTTATGTTTCGGACCAATTTAATTGGCCAGACCAGAGCGAATGTGACCTTTAGCATACATATTAATGGATCTCGAATAAGCGAGAGTAAACAATGATATTTATTCTGAACAAAGGTACAAATCAGTCAGCAATCAAGGCTGGCCCCAAAAGAAACCAACACTGCTAATTAATGGACAGCACTACAAATCTATAAATGGCATCGTATCGATCGACCCGATCCGATCCAATCCGATCCGACCCGATCCGTATTGGATACGACTTCAGTAGAGCATACTGAATTTGCATCAATCAGCAATTATTTATGCAAATTCCCTGCGAGAAGTTCACAGCAAAGAAGTTCAGATATTCTCACGCTGCTGGCAAATTCCGAATTGAGCTGTAGTTCCGAGCCCCGCAACAGTTCCCAATCGATTGATCGATTTCTGATGGCGATTTCAATCAGAAGCGGGGGAGGCGGGGCGCTGCTTCTATTGTTTTTCGGTGTCACGCGCTGGAAAAGCAAACCCCCTCTGTTTCTAGTGACATCACAAGGCCCCAGTAGTCTTCAGAACGAACCAGTGCAGAAAAACAATGGAAAACCGAGGAGCTATTCGGGGGAGCCTCTCCTCCTCTTACGTGCTACAGAACATGTTCCATTACAAGGTCACTCCTATGAGATTTTGTCTCGGCTCATGCTGCACAAACAAAAACAATGCTCAAGTAAAACCCATCTTGGATTTGGGTTGGGTTCTTGGGCCCTTTGTCTCCGGAGACCGCAGAGATCTTTGAGTGTTGCCAAAATATGTAGTTCATTGTTGTTCTTGAAATATTCTTATATAAACCGCAATTTGTGGATCTGAGGAGATCGTGGAGCGTGGAGCGGAACACCCAATTCACAGACCCAATTCAATTTCAATTCCAATCCCAGAGCCCGACCCCAAACCCAAACCCAGACCCAACCCACGCCCACACTCTCCCAATGGCTGGGGTGTTTACAAAACCTTGGACGTGGCGATCTCGAGCGTTGCCCCATGCGGCCGCTCGCTCGCTCGCTGGCCTGGTCCGTCTTGCTCTGGCTGATGAGTGGCACTCCTAGCTTTTGTGTGTTGGGGGCACAGCACAGCACAGCAGAGCAGAGTACAACGGAATAAAATAAAATACAGAAATACATCCGCGTATTGTTTGCCTCGCTGCCACAGAGCCAACTGCAGTTAGGGGCTTTGATAATTAACGGTTTATTGATAAAAGATACACCGATAATGACGATCCACCAACATCATTGCGATAATGGCCTGCCTGCCTTCTCCGACTCTCAGCACTCGGCACCCGGCACTCGGCACTCATCACTCAGCTGATCATCATCTTGTGGATGGATGTGGATGTGGATGTGGATCTACGTCCGCCTCCCAGCTGAGACTTTTCTACCTCTCAACTGATCATCATCGTGTTCGGGTTGATCTTCATATGAATACTATCTTCTCCGGTTCAGCACCACCTCCTACTCTCAGATGATCACCATGTGAATGGCACACTGTACTCGCCTCTCAGCTGATTGTGGATACTAATGTTCATGTTGTGGCTTTGGCTGTTGATGCTGATGCTGATGGTCGGTCGTCTCAGGGTATCGTGTGGATTTGATGGGCGTCACAGTCACAATCCCTGTCCCTGTCCCCCGTCACTGTCTCTGGATCGTCATAACCATAATTCTCCACGTCTCTTTTTTGGGGGGAGGGAGTAGAGAAAAAGCAAAGCGTGAAATTGACATTCGCCCTGGCCCCCAAAACCTCACCTCACCTCCCAGCAGACCCAGACCCCGCTTCCTGTCGATGCAACACGATGTTCAACGAACTCTGCATAATGATAATAATCGAAAAATGTTCGTTGTTTGGCCACTTGCAGGTTTTGGGGATGCCGCAGGACAGGAAGCATCCACCATCCATCCATCGATGGATGGTTGTATCTTTTTTTTTCTTTCTGTTTTGTCGCAGCCAAATGGGCCGGGCCGGCCGGGCCGGACCGTGCCCCGAAATTGGTTAAGAGGAAAAGCCAACATTTGGCATTCATTTGGCGGTGCTGATCGCGTGCAATCGCTTCGGCTTCGGGCCTGGCCAACTGTGAATGCCAAGAGCAAATGGGGAAAACGCAATTATATAGCGAACGAAAATAACGAAAAACGAGATCAAGATTTGACGGCGCCATGGATTGCGTTTTCAAGGTTGTACAATATACGTATTCGAAGCCAGATGCTGTTGCTCGTTTTATTCGTTTTGGGATTGCATTTGCCCAAGTTGGGAGCTGCAATTAAAAGTCATAATCGTATATGGCCAAGGAAACCGACGAGACCAGGCGAATCATTTCACGCATTCCACAGGCTCCTCATCCTCATCCTCGTCTTCCCTGGGGAATGACATCAGATCGGTGATCTTTTGCATTATCCTCTGCTTTGTCTAGACATTTGCAAAATGTTACCGAAACTTGAGATGTTGAAGCCACTGAGGCATGGCCTGTCCAGAGTTCGGGGTTCCAATCAAACGACGATTATGGAAAGTACTTGGGCACGCACCACCGATCGAATCGACTCGCGAAATAAATCAAATAAATAGCCGAAAAAATACAGCGGCGACAATGCTTTTCATTGAACAAAACAAAACTGAAGGCATTGCTGGCGAAATACGAAATTTACATTCAGAGAGACTATCAGGGAGAGAGATAGCGGGACAGAGAGAGGGCGAGAGAGTGTCATAAAATGATATGTGCCATCATCGGATTGGAAATAAACCCCCAGAATAAAAGTAGGAAACATTTTGCGAGAGAAACGGAAGAAATCAACAGGGACTTTGGAGAATTTTGAATGCCCTTTTTTACGGCTATGAAAATTACTTATGAGAGGTGCAGGGAAATATTTCGATAAGGGAACGATTTGAATAGATCTTTAGTATTTTTCATTGAATATAAAATGTGCATAAGTAATTAATTAAAGAATATTTGAATACAATAGATTAATGGATATAAATTTGAATGTACATTTGGAATATTTCAAGAGATAATTATCAATTATAATTATATAAACGAATGATCAACAGCTAAGAAAAAATCCCTTTCTAGACATGTCTATCATAGATTTCATAGGAGAAGCAAACTCCCCCAGACACTCTAATTTTTTCAGGGTATACAATCGTTAGCGAAATGCTATCGTTTGATTTGATAAGGTAAATAAGCTCCTACCATAAATATGAGTCAGTAGGACCCTCAAAGAGAACCTTTCTATGAGAATATATAAACCAAAAATATGTATACGTTTTCTTCTTCGAGGCTCCACAAATCATTGAGAAAAACGAGAATGTGAATGAGAATAAGAATGAGAACGAGCACAGGAGGAAGTCTTGGGAGAATTTGAATGTGTCTATAAATAAATGGCATAATTCAGCTAAACAATTTATTTGGCAACGATGACGATGACAACGGAGACGATGGGAAGAGATGGTGTTGCTCTCGGATGGGATGGGTTTAGATGGGAGATGGGGATGGGGATGGGGATGGGGTTGTACATATGTAGACGACATGTGGGGAAGTTGACAGAGGCGCCGTTCCATTTACACAGATTCTTGGGAGACTCTGCAGGAGATTGGATGCTGCAGCTGATTAGCCAACAAATTAGAGGCCCGCCTGACATATTGGCTTTTATAAATGTGGCTGTTGCTCTGTTGCTCTGTTGCTCTGATTTATGCACTGCGGCTGACCCAAAATGTTCCAACTACAAAGCATATATTGTGTATAATCGCATGATTATCTTTATATATAGTGTATGGCAGAGGAATGCAGATTGTCTCTGGGCGTTTGTTTGGTTTTCCTTATTTATATTTATGATCCGCCATCCGCAATCGGCTCTTTCAGCTCTTTCAGCTCTTTTGTGCATTCGAAATTGAAATTTGTTCGCTTGGGTTTGCATTTCATTTGGTTAAATTGCAAATTGGTTTGTCCGTGAGCTAAGGGAGTTGATTGAAAATTGTTTACCAGAAGGTACTCCCAAGAAGCACCAGCTTCCTCGTCCTCGTCCTCTACCATCATCATCTTCTCCTCTCCTCTGGTTTTCTTGGATTTCTTTGGGTTGTTTTCCCTGAAGAACGTGCAAAAAGAGGCAAGCCGCAAAAGGCCACAGAGTGCTCTGAAGGGAAGGTAAGGGCAGGGCAGGGGGTAGGGTTCGGATCGATGCATATTTGTGGTCTTTGTTTTCTTTGTTGGGGAATTCGTCATGCGATCGAGAACAACAAAGCAATATGCGGCTGCTTAGTTAACGCTTTGTCCAGAGATCAGAGGAGGACCCCAGAGGAGGACGGACCAGAGCCAGACCCTGGCCTGGACAGTGTCGGCCTTGAGGCCACGTATGAAAGCAAAAGCAAAAGCCCAAGCACAAGCAGAAGTACAAGCCCCCACCTCGGACGCATAATAATGGCCGGTGCCGTGGCTTATGGATCTGGCTGAAAGCAGGGAACAATCATTGATTGCATTTCATTTGCCTGTCCTGCTGTTCTCGCCGCAGCTCATTTGCATTTGTGGGAATCAATCACGGCAGCTCGCAGTTGTCTAGGCACCGGGACACAGACAATGTCTAGACTCTAGACACGAACGCTGGTCTCAGCGAATCACCGGAGAGTTATTAAACCCCTTGCGAATAGTCGTACACGAGTAATGCAATGCCAAGTGCATGTGATCATGATCATCATCATCATCATCTCTCGATGTGTTATAAAACATGCAACTGGCAATAATGATTGAGCACAAGGCAGACAACGACTCGTACTGGTTGACAATCAACCCGAACGGGGGACGGACAACCATCAGCCATCAGCCAACAGACTACAGCTGGCCATGGCCGAATCCGAATGGCCATAGAAATAAATATAGAAATAGATGCACTGCTCGTCTTGCATTTCAATTGTGGCCCAGAGATCGCTTGGAGGGGGGGCATTCACGCAAGTCAGTGCCAAAAAAAGTGCCCCATAAAAATTATACATTTTAATCCACTTTTTCGTCTATGGTTTTGTTTCTGAAACGAAAGTGAAAACATTTAATATGCATAATGCACACATTTCTTTCGTCTTTCCCCCATTTTCATTTCATTTGATTTCATTTCGGTCTGAGTTTATTTCACTTTTTTATTTCCCTCCAAAGTGCGACGACGCCGCCGCACATTTCAATGACAATTTCTAAAAGCCATTTCAATTGAGATTCCCATTCGAAATGGAGCGAACGGCAATCACTATTTTTGGTGTCAATTTGAGTTCTATCATAAAACTAAATTGCTTTTTAAGTTTTCTGTTTCTCATAATGATCTGTCAGACTCAGACTCAGACTCAGAGTCGTCCGAGTTCGAATTCGGGTCCGAGGCCCAGTGCCATTGCTGTGGGTGTCGCTAATTGAATTTCCACTCAGCTCCACTCCACTCTGGGCCTCTTAACGGCACTTTATGGAGGGGAGCAAATGTCGCAAATGTGATCTACACGTAGACCCATAAAAATCTTTCCAAAAAATTTAAATATTGATGAAGCAGCAGGCGACCAGAACGACCAAACGACCAAAACGACCAGAACGACCGAGCGAGTTCTCATTGCGCAACACAGCATTTGTTTCAGTCCCGAGTAAAATTTATGCAAACTGCCTAAAGATTTTCGAGTCTTTTATTCGGCGAGGGCCTCCTTCCTCCTCCAAAGAATAATTGCAGGCACGTAATTTAGCCACGAAGTTCATTGACAGCGACAGTCACTGCGGCCGACACGCCCGATTGCGTTGCGTTGCGTTGCGTTGCGGTTATCGACTTGGCCATTAGGCTTTGGCCAATAGCCACACAGAAAGGGAGCGAGACAGAGAGAACTTTCCCATGGCAAAAGCCAAAGACGCAATATCAGGCGAAAGCCAATGCAATCGATAAGTGATTTTCACAACTTTGCCTCACAAATCCCCATGCTTTGGGGATCGATGGACTTGCTATAAATATTTCTTCGTTTTGCTCGTCTAAACCTGTTCCTTACATGTTATATATACCAAACTTCGCACGTCCATAACTATTCTAGTTTGATCAGAAATGAAATCACCCAAAATCTACAGCTACATTTATTCCCAACCCCTTAACCCCTCGCAAAATCAAAGATATGTAATGCATAATGAAGTTTATTCCCAGCACTGGCTCCTACTCCGCATACCACAAAGAAACGCTTTCAATTTCCAAGTTTATGAGCATTTCATTGGCCAAAAAACCTTCCCAGGCCAATGAGAAATTGTTGCGTTTAAAAGTACATACAAACACCACAATGTATGTAAAAAATGTTAATTGCATTACATTTTAGCCACTAAAAAACCAAGAAAAAAAACCAAAAAACCAGCAAGAAAAAACCAAATTAGGCAAACAATTTAAACATGCGCTTTGCGGCCGTCCCGCCGGGAAACCCGGGCCAAGTGCTGCTCCGATTTTAATTTGGGTTTTTGGACGCTGTCTTTGGTTTTGTTTTTGTTTTTTTTTTTTTGCGCATGTTTTGATTTTTATCATCTGGGTGGGTTGGTGGTGGGTCTGTCTGCTCGTCCGTCCAGTGGTTTTCATTTGTTCATGACGCGCGTGACCCACTAAAAAAAGGTTTTTTATACCCGATACTCAAAATGTATTGGGGTATATTAGATTTGTGGTAAAAGTGGATGTGTGTAACGTCTAGAAGGAATCGTTTCCGACCCTATAAAGTATATATATTCTTGATCAGCATCAATAGCCGAGTCGATTGAGCCCTGTCTGTCTGTCCGTCTGTCCGTCCGTCCGTCTGTCCGTCTGTCCGTCCGTCCGTCTGTCCGTCTGTCCGTCTGTCCGTCCCCTTCAGCGCCTAATGCTCAAAGACTATAAGAGCTAGAGCAACGATGTTTTGGATCCAGACTTCTGTGATATGTCACTGCTCCAAAAATATTTCAAAACTTTGCCCCGCCCACTTCCGCCCCCACAAAGGGCGAAAATCTGTGGCATCCACAATTTCGACGATACGAGAAAACTAAAAACGCAGAATCGTAGAAGATGACTATATCTTCTAGAGTGCAAAATCTGAACCAGATCGTATAATTATTACAGCCAGAATCACGAAAACAATTTCACTCTTTCTCGCTCTGTCTCACTCTAACACACAGGTTTCATGGTCGGTTTTGCCAATTGCAAAATATGAGTTCAAGGATCTCAGAACCTATAAAAGCCAGAGCAACCAAATTTGGTATCCACACTCCTGTGATATCGGACCTTGACCGTTTCCTGTCCAAATTTCGCCACACCCCCTTCCGCCCCCGCAAAGGACGAAAATCTGAGGCAACCACAAATCTCAGAGACTATTAAGGCTAGAGTAACCAAATTTGGTGCACACACTCCTTTAAGATGTCACTATAAAACGTACATCTCAGAATTTCGCCCCACCCCCATCCGCCCCCACAAAGGACGAAAATCTGTTGCATCCACAATATTGCAGATTTGAGAAAACTAAAAACGCAGAATCATAGATAATGACCATATCTATTAGATTGCTGAATCTGGATCAGATCAGATCATTTTTATAGCCAAAAGGAACAAATCAATTTGCAGTGGCTACGCAGCGCCCGACGTCACGCTCAGACTGATTTTCTGTCTCTCTCGCACGCACTCTTTGTCGTGTCGTTAAATATTAGCGGCGTCTGCCGGAGGAGAGCCATACTGACTTAGTATCGGGTATAACCGTAGAGTTGCGGTGTCCGCAGCAACTCACAACGTTCCCCCTCGTTTTTATTTGTGTCAAAGCAATTTTCGTGCATGGCTCAAGAGCAGAGACTGAAAATCGAATCAGGCCCAGGCCCAGGCCAAAGACCCTACGGAGGAGATCCAAGCGATCCCCAATCGGGTTTTCGATAGTAGCCAGTAGCCGGCAAGCAGGAAGCCAGACTTATTCACCTTTTGGCCACTTTGCGGCTCATAATTATTAATTTTTATACACACTCGTACATGTGTGTGCTGTGTGTACGTCTGATATATCATCTTCGCGTCTGGCATCCGAGAAATTTTCGTGCTATAAAGTTAATTTGTGAAATTTTCAGTTGTTTCTTAATGATTTGCGTGGCTTGGCTCGGCTCGGCGCGTGTTTCGGCCGCTTCTGCCGGCCACGAAATCAGAAGGAAGTCGGCCGGCTCTCGGCCGGAGGTTACTGGAGCGTTTAGCCCAAGACTTATGCTTTTTTCTTTATTTATTTATTCATTAATATTGTGGCTAATTGAATCTGGCTTTTGGCTACCACAATTTCGTCTCTCCCCACACGACTCTGACCTTGTGCATGGGTGAGATACATATGTATGTGTAGAAGTCCGTAAGTGTGTTTATGCCGGTGCCATGGGCACATCCGTCGACCCCATCTCTTCCCCTATCTGGCCAAAAAATGTATGCCAAATGTTCTTGGCTTGAACTCGATCGCAGATCGCTCAGAAGCTCCACTCTTCGGTGGTTGGCCCGCACCTGTGGCGTCTTCTTCTGGCGTCTGCTTCTAGTGCTTCCTCATCCATTGTCTCTTCTTGCCACATTTGTTTGACTTTTGCGGTACTTTGTCTGCCCGCTCGACTTGAACTTGCTGCTGCTGCTGCTGGTGCTGGTGGTGGTGGGGGAACCCGCAACTTTATCTGTCTGTTGAATACTGAATAATGTGAACCGTTGCTGTAATTATACTCTGCCCCGCAGACAAGCTCCACCGCTGTTCGAATGCCCATGGATTTTGACAATTTCCACCCGAGGGGGGCTCTACTTCCTGGTACTCTGTGCAGTTCTATAAACCGATGGAAAACAGCATTCCCTTAAGAACTTTCTTGGAAGGTATTTCCTTTGATATATGTATGTACATTCTTTAAATCCATTCATAATCTGCATTAAAAACTCTCTTCCTTTCTCACACACATTTCCCCTCACGCATTCCCCAGTCGCTCTGTGGGCTTTCCTCTGGCCCGGCTTTTGTCACTGCACTCAGCATTTAGCTTCATTTGGCTTTTTGTTCTACATACAATACTCACTCGTACAGATGGTATTTGTGTATGCTCTGGGGCTTTATGCAGATAGTTGTACCCGACAGACCCGAACAGTCTGCTCTTTTCATTTTTTTCTGTTCTTTTCTGTTCGGACCGCTGGATGAGTAACGATCCCCTCCCCCAGCGTTCGCCCGTTCACTTTCAGATAAGTTGGGAAAGTAAAGAATCTACACCACTACACCACTCAGTTCATTTGTAGAACAAAGCACAAAAAAACAACGCAGAAATTAAAAAATAAATTACAATTGCAGTAGGTTGGGTTGGGTTTTGTTTTACGCTTTTTCCTTCTTTTTTTTCCTCCCCCCCAGTAATTTTTTTGTGGAGCGGCTCTTTGTAGTTCGGAGTTCTCTGACGTTGGCTGGGCCTGGCCCCCCCACCTGTTTGGCAGAGAGGGTTCAGAAAGGTTCCAGAGCGATAATGAAGAACTTTTAACGTGTCGATTGTGGCACCAATTTACATACATACGTGTACGAGTAGTGGTCGACCCAAAAGCTTATCCGTGTCCACTCTATATGCGCCATATGGGAAGCAGTACACGTAATCATAGAACCCGAACACACGAGCAATTGATTGTCGAGGCAGACTCATTAGAGAGCCAACCTCCTAGAACTATAACGATTCACGTTTCTCTCTCTCTCGTTTATGATTGTACGTATACGTATCTAATTATCATAAATACAGCAGAGAACAGAGGTAGAATGGAGACAGAAGCAGAAGCAGAAGCAGATTGATTGATTGTTGGATCGTAACATGCGTAAGCTAATGGATCGTAACATTTCGTAACGATTCGTGAACTCTCTTCGACACGAGTAACAGAGCTCTGTTAAACGAAAGAGAGAGCTTCCGTAAAGTTCGGAATTTCGTCTGAGTTTGGGTTTCTTTCCCTCGTTCGTTATCTCACTTTTTATTGCTGTTATTCAAATTGTCAATTTGTCAGTTCGTTGATTAACAAATGGCATTTTTTATACATTTTTATTAAGACTGAATTATGGGACTGCGTGTACATACTTCATTTGCTCTTCTTGTTCTCTGCTGCTTTCAATTGATACATAACTGAATATATGTCTGCCTGTATGTATAAATATAACCCCAGATATTTGTTCAAGTGTGGACGATTATTTAGCTTTTGGCAGGCCATAAAAATAGTCGCGAAATGGTCCCAAAAAAATGTGGGCTTTCCCACTGTCTCTCTTGTGGCGACCTGAATAGAGGGGAAAAAACTTTAAGCAAAACGAAACCCAAACCCCAGATTTCAACGGCTTTCTGTAAAGAAGGTGCTAATTGAAAACTCTTGACATCTGTGGCTGGGCCTCCCTCCAATTAGCATTGAATAAATCACAGAACAAACTAATCAAATCAGAGCAGCTCTTGCTTGGGGCATTCTACGTTGCCTTTTGATTGGTTTTACAAGTTTTCCACATCGAATCGATTGGCAATGAAAAACCGACTCTCAACCCACAATAAACATCCATTGTTTGCCCACAATAACCATAGCAATAAACATTTTAGCCCTGCGAATGGCACACACCACACACCACACGCCATACAAAAAATCAAAGTTCCATCGAAGGTCGAACTAATTTCATGGATCTGATCTGCTGGGGGTTGGGGGTAACACAAGATCTATCGCAATCGTACGAAATTCTTGTCGCTGCTTTGATATTGTAAATGTTTATTGATTATTTCTTTCAGTTTCTGTTTATGCCGTTGCTCTGGGGTTCGAAAACCCAAAACATTTTTACTCGTAGACAGCAAATTCCTGACGAAATTCGTGCGAAGCCTCAATAAAAAAAGACCGATTCGGCATTGCAGAATAATATTAAAGTTTTTTTGTTTAATTGGGGCTCGTTTTGTCTCGGCAAAGACATACCCTATACAAAAGATGGGTATGCAAGGCAAACTTGAGGCCAAGGAAAGTGTTGAAGATACATTTCTCTGTTTATCTACCAATTTGCGCTAAGATTGTATGTTATTTGATGGCTATTCTTGCATTCGTTTGGGTTATTCCCCTATAAAGTTCACTCATTTGAGTTGCACATCAGTCAGCTGCTGTCCATCCGAGACACACACGCATCTAGTGGGTACCACTTAATGGTGTCCTCATTTTCATGACTCTCCAGAGGGTTGGTACTACGCCAAACAGTCGCTTGGCGACCGCTCCTGAGGGTGACGACCACTCAACCGAAGCAGCTGGCTCTGTCCCTGTCCCCATGGCTGTAACCGGTTTTAGCCACATTTCAGCATTGCCATGGCTGTATACAAAGGTCCTCATTGTTCTCATTCTGCCATATATAGTGGAAATCGATAAGATCTTCGCACTGATAGCCAGTGGTGGCCGCCTGTGCTGTGCAAAGTCGGCTCTGTGCAAAGTGTAACTCAGACAGCACTTATATGGCCCGAATGTCAATAGATCTCATTATGAATTATGGCGAATGATTTGCTTTGTTGACACGTGTCTTAGCCACACAGACACACGGACACACGGACACAGATACAGATACAGAAGCATATGCAGACCGAATCCGAAGACAATTTGCCATGCCGAAGCGGCAGGTAAGCGGGGCAGCAGCAGGAAACGTGCTTCAGTTTTGCACCTGCCGCCTACGTGGCTTCCAAAGGGAATGGCAGTAATAGAGAAAGAAAGACAGACGGAGAAAGATTGAAAGAGAGCACGAGGATGGTAAAAGGTGGATGGTTAATGGTGGAGAGGGCAACAGAAACAGCAACAGCAACACCAACAGCAACAGCTGTGAAAATTTATCAGCTCCGCTATGCGAGTATGTCGACTCGTGGTCGTAAGGTTAGGCCACAGTTGTTAGAGATGGAGTCGGAGATCCAGCCAGTCGGCAGCAGCAGCAGCAACTGTCGTCATTAGCGGAGACGCAAGGCATTGAGCATGCTAAATATGGTTCCACTGAAGTTAGCCGCCGTCGACATCGCCACAAACTAGTACAACGCCAGCAGCAGCAGCAACAGCAGCAGCAGACTGATCCAATCGAGACAGCAATGCAGCTTACAAACGAGAGCTTACATACAGAGCATACTTGTATTCGTACGAGAGATCTTGGGAAAAAACAAACTACTCTAAACCAGAAAGAACGCAATGCTATTGGCCACATTCCGACTAAAATATACCCGCTAATGGGGACCAAATACTATATAGAAACTAGTTTTTGTCACTTGTGGTTTTAATAATTACTCGATTGCAATGATTTTTGTTAAATACGTAGATAATATCTCTCTCTACATAGTATACTCGTATGATCCCAACAAAGAGAAGTTTTCTGTCTTAAAAATTGGCTGGAAAACAAACAGCTGCGATTACTTATTCCTAGTGTATCTGGGAGTCATGTTCTCCGTTTCATTTGCCGACTAATGAAGTTCCCAGAAGGCCCCAAGTGCGGCTGACTAATCAGTGGTACGGTAATAGACAGACCCCCTCCTTATCAGCTCTGAGATCATGCGAAAATAACTGACCATCCAAGCAAGCAATTGAGTTTGGGGGGGCAATGATGTTTACCTTCTGATTCGAAATTTGCCGCCGAACACCATTTTCATGTGATGGACGGTATCCAATATTGTGAAATCCAATATGAGACACCCACAGGGGGGTGCGGGCTCTAAAGGTGAAGATAGAGATGCCGATGCCTGCCGGATTCACACAGATACACTGGCGCACAAGTGACAAAATAAGGTACAACTTTGCGTGATATCTTTCTTCCTTTTGTTTGTCAGTTATTTGTGCAAATTGTATGCAACTTTTGGTCTGTTGGCCCCCGCTCGTCCGTCGGCTGGCCTAACATTTGAACCCGCGCGGCGAATGAACTTCCTTGTCGCTCGGCACTGGCGCTGGCGCTGGCACTCGGCACTTTTTCGCTTTCGTTTCGCGGGCTTGTATTTTGTGTTTTGTATTTTGTGTTTTTATTTTTGGTTAGCAGGAAGTTAACGTGGCTTATGCAGTCGATACACACGTATGCAAGTGTCACGAGAGTTTGACATTTTTAATTGCACAAATATCGAATGCAATTGATTTATTTTCGTTGGGGATTCACACGCGCATCGCCTGTCAGCACCATTCGTACGTCCGAACGCGTCCGCGGTTGCCAATCGTTTGAAGTTGAGGCATCGCCAGCGCACTGATGGCCACAGCCAAAAGACCAAAACCAGTCGAAACGTATTTTATTATTTTTAAGAGTAAGAGTCTCTCAGTCTCGTCTCAGTGTACTCGTGTCGGCGGTGAGAGCGCAAGCGCGAAGCGGGAGAAACTTATTTTTATTCATTCTGCATATAATAATGCACCGATTGTAATCATTTTTGGAAATCTGGTATACAAGATCAGTCTTAATAATCCTGTGTTTAACATTTTTTGGTATCTTCAAAATTCTGGATGGCACACAATTTCGTGATGGCAGTATCGGGTACAAAAACAGTCAACTGGAGCCGGTTCAACTCTGCGGAGTCGAAGAGAGCGGGCTAAGAGTGTCACCAGCAGCGAAGAGACGGCTCATAAGTGGCCAACAAACGCTAGTCACTGGCTAGGAATTCTCCTAAAAGAATAAAAGTGGAATTCACCTTTGGGTTCTTGGCCTCTTTAATAGTCCCAGGTTATTTATGGCCCATAGAATTAGGCAGATTCTTGCCATTAATTGCATATTTGCTAGAGATTAACATCTAAAACTTTAATGGTCTATCGGACAAGTGCGAGCTCTCTCTCTGTCGTAGAAGAATACTCTTTATTTTAAAGAGAGAGCTACTGATATTTTCTCTTTCGTTTTCCCTCTTAATTTTTGCACAGCGCAAAAGTATGCTACAGTTTTCACACCTCACAATGTAGAATGCATGTAAAAATCGTGTAAAATTGGTATTTTTCTTTCGCCTATTAAAAATATATAGATCGGATTGATCTGCACTGAAACTCGAATTGTTTGGAAACACGTTTGTCAAATTTTGGATAGCATTACGGAAGTAAAGTCAATGGGACAAGTGGTAGAAAATGAGGAATGAGGGGTCGCCGAGGAGCCATGTAGTTGAAATGTAAATGTCATGTAGAAAAATACAAGATTTCCTATAAATATTTGTTTTCTATATCTGTCTTTGTTGCATTAAACTGCAACGCAGGCACAGCCATATGTGTATGTATTTCTGTTCTATGTAATCATGATATTTGTGGATTAAGTGTGCCTTAGGTCTTGTCTTGTCTGGTCTTGTCAAAGCCTTTGGGCTCAAATCCATTAAATTCAATCACCTTTTGTTCGATTTTGCAAGCATACTCGTATTCTTCTCATCGGGCAATCTGCCGCCGTTGCATCGTCATCGTCGCCGTCACAGCGAGCAAAGTTCAATCGATCATTGTGTGTGCTGTCGATATTTAGCTGGCGATAGCGGGCCACAAATTATGGCAAACACTTTGTTAAATGTTGCTTGCTGCTCTGCACCGCTTGGCGGCATGAAATGCCGTCGTCTCCGTCTCGAACGTCGCTAATCATGGCAACTGCATCGCTGAAGTCGCGACTTGTGGCTCTGGATAAATTGAATTGTCTAGCATTGATTTTTTCCATTATACGAGTATGTACCTCTCTGTTGTTCCTTTCGTGCTGGGCTCATGGCTGGGGCAACATGGCGAATGAGTGATTTATAGTGCGCATACGACGCGTGGTCTGTGGTCGCCAGTTAATTTGAAAATAATACAGCCCGCAGATCAAGCAATCGAGCACTCGAGCAGTCGAGAGTGTTGCCAAATTGCCAAAAGAGAATTAATTCCACAAAATGCCTGCACTTTACTGCGATTTTGGGGCTGTGCGACGGCTGCGCGAGGCGATAATTAGAGTCCCTGTCAAGAGAACACATGGCACATGGCACACCTCACTAGCGGACGGGGGGTTTTCCGGTTCTCCTCGGAGTTGGAATTGGAGTTGGAGTGTTGCTCTAATTGAAGTCAGCTTTTGGCGGACAGAGTCTACAGGCGGTGCAGGTGATCTCTGTTCGGTTCGACGAAATGCAAGCGCTGGCTGCCCTTTGCTCTATTTTCAGCACGCCAAAACTTTCAAAATGCAAATTAGGCACGTTCCTTCGTTCGGTGAACGGCATTTGAACCCACTCTGGACCCTGGACTATGGTACAAAGCGAAGCTCTCCTCTCCACCAACGACAAGCCCATTTACAAGCCATTGCCAGACAGCCAGCCAGCCGAAGTTGAAAACTTTGCCACAAATTGTGTCAATATTTGTCTCGTGCTGAATGCCGGGATACTGGATAACTGGATGCTGCTGCTGCTGCCGCTGCAACAAATCGTGCCGCAAAGGTCTCCTCCGGTGTCAAGCAAAGCCACCAAAATGAAATCTAAACAAAAACGACATACAGGAAAAAAAACAAATAACAAACCCACCGAAAAACATGACAGGCCATAGAAATTATTGAACACGGACAGGGGGGAGCACTGGGACACAGTGTGGCCAGATTTATAGAGAATTGAAACCACACAAATATATACCTACGGATATATCGATCCACTGATCGTGCCACAACCTGAACCGCCGAATGTGTGGCTCTGAGTTATCTAATGCTCGAAATTGGGTGCGATGCCCAAACAGTGACTGCAAAAACTATGCGCTATGCGCTCCATGCGCTAATGAACCGCACGGCGTTCATCTATCAATGTCAGTGGCCAAAAGAATGGACCTTTTGTCCCGCCTGCCGAGATACATTTCGATATTCAATTTGATTGGCTTTTACCGCCACAATCAGAACAAAGAACTCCACAACTGGGCGGGAGTGTGGACTGGTGTGGATTGGTGGTGCACGGTGGTGGTGGTGCTGCTGCTGCTGCCCACACGCCAAAGGAGCAAAAGCATAAATTGTTGCCACAGTTGACACATTTCTGCGGGGCCACCGTTCAGGTGGCGGCAGCTCTCAATTGGCGTTTAGCGTTTCGGCGATTGGCAATTGGATCCAAGTCGGGTTTAGTGGGTCGAAAGCGAAAGTCTCTGCTCAGTGATCGGTATGGCCTGGTCTGTGTGTTTCATAATCCAATTAAGCATTAGACGACAGCTGATTGACGGCCCCACAGGCCACAGGCCTGGCTCTGCTCTGCCTCAAAGGAAGCAGCTCATTAGATCACCAGATCATTGAGCCCCGAGAGCTTGAGCGGCTCGGCTACCGGGCCACGCACTCCATTGAAAGTTAATTGGATTCGATAAGGTCAAGAACAATGGCCCAAAGAGGGCGATGGCGCACCCAGACGATTAGCCCACTGAACCGAGATCCACTCAAAGCTCAACGCTTGATGGATCGAACGGTCCTTGGACTTGTTTAGACTAGACTACGAGATTCTTGCACTCACCCCTTCTGCTGATGGCTCTCCGGATTGCTGGCGCTGACAATGTCATTGGTCGTGGGCCGGGCACGCGGCATCAGTGGCGGCGGCACCTGAGGCGCCACAATAACATTTTCGAGGATGGGCTGCTGCGGTGGCGTGTGATGCGGACGCTTGCGATTGTTAGTGGGCAGATTGGCGGATCCATTCGCGAGATGTTTGTGCTGCAATCAGAAAACAGAAATCAGAAATTACAATTCTATTGTCGCACTCAGTAATCGGTAGTCGAGTGTCAAGCTCCCACCTGCAAGCTCGTTGGCTTCTTGGGCACAAGAGGAGGAACCTTGGCTGCTGGAACTATTGGGGCTGTGGCTGCGACTGCGACTGCGACTGTGGCTGGTGGCGGCGCGTAGGCCGAGCGACGCGTGGATGCCTCAGCGAAGCTGTTGCGTCGATTGGGCGATGGCGGTGGGCGTGGCTGGAGCACTTCCGGCGGCGGTGGCGGTGGCAGTGGCTCGTCAAAGGTGTAGCTGGTGTCTAGCTCTGGCCCGAGAGGCGGCGGTGGCAGATCCGGCGAGGGCACACGCAGATTCGGATGCTTGGGCGGACGCTCGGGCGCCTGCGGCTGGTACGCGGCCTGTCGGTGCTGCTGCGGATGGTGCTGCTGGTGGGCCAGGGCCGCTGCCTGTTTCAGGAGCAGTTTGTCCCGCATTGGGGCGTATTCCGTGGCCGAGGAAGTGCGTCGCGCAGGCATGGCCACGCGACCGCGAGGTGGCGGCGGAGGCGGCGGCATGCCACAGTCGTTGAAGGAGAGCTTCTCTGCACTGCTGATGTTCCGTATGCTGGGAGGAGGCACCTTCGCCTGGTGCAGCTCCCGGAACTCGGCATAGTCGGAGGCGGAGCTGGAGCGGCGCAACAGCGTGGGCAGCAGGGAGCGGGAGCGGGGCGGCGGCGGTGGCGGCGTGGGCGAGCTGCAACCACTCGACGACGAGGATCCCATCATGATGGGACTCATGTTGTTCGGCAGCGACTTGCGCTCCACATGCAGCGCCTGATAGGACTGGGAGTGGGGGCGCAGCAGCTGCTGCTCCTCCTTCTGCTGCAGCTGCTGGCGCTCCACGTACGACTGCACGGCGTTCTTCTGGAGGGCCTTTAAAGCGGGATTCGACAGGCGATGGGTCTTGCTGGGCTCCAGGTAGGCAAATTTCGGCGGTTCGATCATTTGGCTGCGCTCAAAGTCGTTGATTCTCTCGGCCACCGAGTGCCAGGTGGGCTGGACAGCCGCTCCCGCTGGCGTTATCACAGGTAGTCTGCAAGAAAACAATGAGAGAGAGATTAGCTTCAAGCACTGGATCTGCTGGACATCTACTCACTTGGCGGACTTGTGCAGGCCGGAGCTGAACTGCGGCTTGGGATGCTGCACGTACTGCGAGGTGTTGCTGTGGACAGGCTCCGTGTAGGTGCTGACCGGGAACAGGCGATGGTTGCTGCGATACGAGTCGTTGGCGCCGGCCGCCGACTGCTCCCCCACATTGGGTGCACTGCAGCTGAGGACGTCTGACTTGATCAGCGGCTGCTTGCCGGCCTTACTGGACGGCAGCAGCGGCTGGGGCTGTGTCTGGGATTGGGGCTCACTGCTGGATATGGTCATCGAAATGCTGGACTTGTGCTGCTGGCCGGCGCGCCCCAAGTGGTGCTGGTGGTGATGGTGCTGCTGCTGGAGATCGCCTGTGGAGTGGGATTGGCCCATCAGCGAGCGAGGCTTATCCGTGGGCGACTCCAGTTCGGGCAAGGAACTTTGTGTGCTCATCCGGGGCTGCTGGTGGAAGTGGTGCAGGGCCATGGACGTGTGCACGGGCGGATAGCTGGGACTGTGGCGATGCTGGACGCGCAGCGGTTGCATTGCCATCGAACTGCTGCTGCTGCTGCTGCAGCTGCTACCGTCCTCAGAGGCCTGTGTGGCATGCAGGACGTGCTGCGAGGAGCAGCTCTCTGTGGGGGAGGAGGAGGTCATCGTCGTCGCCGTCGCCGTCACCGTCACCGTCGTCGTTGGGGGATCACTGTCGTGCAGGTAGAGCACGCTCTCGCTGTGGTGTCGCTTCGGGGTCGGCACCCGGGAGCTGTGGACAATCAGCTGCGAGGAGGAAACTGCAGGAAACAAAGAACAAAGGGAGAATGTTTGGTCGTTTTCGGTTTTTCGGTTAGGGCGTGTTTCTCAGGAGTAAAAGTGGGTCGACAGACAATGAGCCAAGGTCGTGTATGTGAGTGAGTGGGCTGTGGTTGTGGCTGTGGCTGCGGCTGCCAGTCGCCCAAAAGTTTCGGCAATTGTCCAAGAAGCCTTCTCTTATTACAAATTCGACGTTGACTCCGAATGCCGCCCTAGGGATCGCCATAAAGATCGAAATTTACAGAGTTTAATGATATTTTTTATGATAATTCTGCAATTGATTGTCATTTTATACCAATAATGGTGATATTTTCGAAAGTAAATGTTTTCAAGTATTTGTAAGATAATTCCATTGGAAATTCCAGTTGATGATCGATATTTAAGTGAAATCGATCCATAATTGTAGGAAAGTAAATTCCCCATGGAATCGATAGTTAATTGATGAACAATAAATATTTCCATATAATATTTGTCGAATGATCAATATTAAACTTCGATCGATTCTAAAATCGATATTCTACATGGATATGGCTATGGCTCTCTCTCTCTCGATTGTTTTCCCCTTTCTTTGGGACACTTACCCGATTCCGCAATGGCACTGTAGCCCGTGGCATGACTCGCCTCGGATATATCGCTCATGGAGCCCAACCATTTCAGGGTTTCCGTGGATGAAGTGCTCTCGGAGCTGTTGTTATTGCTGTTCCCATTGCTGGTGCTGCTGCCGATGATGTTGTTGCTGTTGCTGTTGCTATTGGAGCTGGCTGTCGAGGCGGAAGAGGAGGAGTTGCCATGGGAATGGCTATGGGAATGGGAATGGGAATGTGAGTGGGAGTGGGAGTGATGGGAGCCAGGTCCATTGCTGCTGGCACCGCTGCTGCTGCTGCTGCTGCATTGGCGTGCCATCAGCGGTATGGGCGAGGGTGCCACCGAGTTGCTGCAGACCGACGAGAGATCGTTCTCAGACCAGTGATGTGACTGCCGCGACAGCAGATCGCTCTCCTGACGTAATCTGCAAAAATGGAAGAAATGAAAGAATGAAGGAAGGGTTTTGGGGCTTTCGAGTGGGGTTTGGCATTTTGGCAAATCATTGCGTGCTACAGAAATTTCTGTTTCTGTTTCTGGTTTCTGGTTTCTCGCTTTTCGCATGGTCGCCAAGTAATTACTTGAGTTTCTGGCCTAGCCTTCACAAATTCAGCATGTCGATAGAGCCATAGAGAGAGACGCGGCTCCAGCGCTACACTTTGGGGCAAGTTCAGGCCTCAGTCGCAGACGGAGACGGAGCCACTTGAGTCGCGGCTGAAAGACCTTGAAAGCCAAGAGCTTAAGCACTGGTCGTCGTTTTCGGTTTTATTTCTCTCTCTTTCATGTGTTATGGCGTTACCAAGAATTTTTAATGGCCTTTTTTTAGTAGACGAATAAAATTCATAATTGTCGCCGCACGGAAACGTGTTTGCAGTGCACTACCCTGCCCCAGAGAAGCTCCTCCTTCTGCCCCCATGGGGGGCCCCCTGCAACAACTCACTTGTCCAAGAATGGCGTGGCCGATGTGGAATCCGAGCTGGAGACATAGCTGTGATAGCCCTCGGATTGGGCGTACGAGGCCTGCTTCTGGTGATGGAATGCCGTCTGGTCGTAGTACTGCGACGAGGATCGTATGTTGTACTCCTCCAGTCCCGCTTGGGTCAAGCCGCACTGATCCATCTGCTGCTGCTGCTGCTGTTGCGGATGGAGATGGTGGTGCTGCTGCTGTTGCTGGTGGTGCTGGTGGTGGTGGTGGTCCTGCAAAGATCAGACGATAGACAATGGAGAGTGAAATCGTTTGTTGCATAATGAACCGAATGCCGCATAATAATACTCGACAAAATTTCAAACATTAAAATGGTTTAATCATTAGTTATGTGACCATCGACCATCGGACTGGCCGAAAAGCTCACATTTGCAAATGATCCCCGGCCATAATTACGGGAGCCCCACAAAAATCAACAATAACTAGAGTCCCCTGCTGCCCCCTTTTGCCCCCTGTGTTCATTAGATAATTAAGTGAAAATTATTGCAGTCCAGGCCCGCGCAGATGGTCGATGCAATTGGCAATCTCCCGCCAGCGAGCAAACAAATTTTGAAGTGCAACCGAAAAGCCGAAAACCTCCGCTTGCGATGTTGTGGCAACCGTCCACGTGGGTGGATGAAAGGGGTGAGGCGGATACTCGCAAACCGTCAGCGAATCGGAGCGTCCATAATAAGCCGGATTAAGTAATGCTGTGTGCATCGAACGAATGGATGGATGGAGTCATAGCTCTCGTACGATACAAGCAGAGCCACACGGCACACAGAGGCGCACAGGCACACGGCACACAGAGGCGCACAGGCACACGGGCACACGGACACACGGACACAGGGCTGGATGGCAGTGGCTCGACGGCTCGAGGCAGTGATTCATGCGGCGATACGGTGATCCAAGTAATCAGTGAATGGAGTGGTAACTTGCGAACATATAATATTCACTCGACACAGTAACAAATAGCGAGTGAAATCACAATCACAGTGATTGGGAGGAGGAGATCTTAAGCAAACAACAATCAGAAATCACAGATGGATCAAATGGAAGTATTACCTGGTATGGTGGAAAGAGTTATACCATAAATGAGATTTGGCAAAGGTAAAAATCGCAAAAAAGATCAGAATTTGTGGAAATCTGGAGGTAAAACTATTCTAAAGTTTACTTATTCATATTCAATCACAGATTTGCGATCAAAAGTTCAACAATTATTATAGTAATGAATGGATAAATATTCATATTCAGAATGTTGCGATATACATAGATTATCATATAATCCACTCAGATCATGGCAGTAACATCAGTGCTTGTGGTAATTGTTCTGCAATTTGTATCATTTCTGAATGGAAAGCTATCGTCCATCTCTTGAGATCAGAAGGCTTTATAAATTTGCGCGTCATGTACGCCACATGCATTTTGTTTTTTCAAAAATTTGCGGATATTTGCGGGACGTTTCAAAATCCGTGATGATTCAAAAACAACAATAATTGCTGATTGATGGGCAACATTTATATTCATTCGTACCATAAAATAAATGGATACTGACCATCTTCTATTAATTTATGGATTCATAAATGTTTATATGACATACGGTGACTGGTTCAGTGATCACAGTAGCCCCATCTTCGAGTGCCAGCATTACATGCACATCCATTCATCCATTCAATTTGTTTGCCATCCCTAGGCAAAGCTCACGCGTCGTATACTTAACAATTTGATGCCTGCGCTTGCGCTTGCGCTTTTGCGCTTACGAGAGTGTGTCTCATAAACCAAATCGAATTGTAAATACTCATGAATACTCGTACGAATACACACACACAGACAGAGAGAGAAATAACGAAACGAGCAAGACCAAGCCTCTAAGCCACTTGACAGACTTTTGGCTTGAAGTCTCTCGATTGCATTGAGATTGGGGGTTTGGGGATTGTATTTTTGTATCTTTTTTTGTTATCGTTGATTTTATTTCTGTATTTTAATACCCAGGTACGTGGGCAGCAGCTGCTGTTGATTGTCTCTTTGACTTTGGCGCCACAAAGGCGAAAATAAATCAGAAAATCATAAATATATATAATAATAATAATGCTCAGAATAATGGCAAAGAATCATATGACTGACAGTTGCCAGTCAGTCAGTCAGTCAGTCAGTCAGTCAGTCAGACAAATAGACAGACAGTCGGAGTCAGATATATGCAATAGAATATCATTTTCTGGGTCAACTACTTAGCTCTGAAGCCGAAAAGTTCTCGAGCATTGGGAGCCCCGGGGGCGCATCGCCAAAGAATTTTAATGATTTATGCTGCCACTCTCCTCCTTCGAATGTTCCCAAGACTCAGGGCCCAGAAACCGAAACCAAAGACTCTCCATGGTTCCAAGTAGAGTCATTTATTCATTGATTCACTCACTCACTCACTCGTTGGGTCGATCGTCGTGCAGTTTCTTCATTTCATTTCATTTTGGGTCTTTTTTTCTGGCTTCTACGACCAATTGCCGCAATTATTTTGTCTCTCTAACACGGAATTTAAATCAGCAACTGTCCCAGGGGGCACAGCTATTTTTTTTTTTTTTTGGGCCCTTTACTTTGGATGCACTGGGTGCCCGTTCCTTCAGCCGAGTGAAACCTTTTTCTAGGCCTCCGCTAACCCCATAATTATCGGCCAGAGCCAGAGCCACAGCCACAGCCACAGCCACAGCTGTGTGTGCCTGGCCCATGTGAAATGGCTCTGGATGAGCAGCCAAAGCCATAGCACAGCCATAGCAAAAGCACAATAAATCAATTGCCCAGGCCATGGATGGCAGATGGAGATGAAGTTGGAGCTGGCGGTGGCGCTGGGGCTGGGGCTCTAGAGTATCTGGTGCAGTGGGTCAGTGGCTGGACACAGCTGGATTCGGATCGCGGCTTGGATTCTTAATGATACCTACCCAACTTGCCCCGGCGGCGGTATCAAACTTCCGTTCCAGCATTTTGGGCGCGTGTTGAATAAATCACTTGATAAATTGTGCCAAGTGCTGCAGCGCCTCGAGCAAAACTCTGCATATAATTGTCTGGGAATCGTTTTTTTCTTTCGTATGTGGAAATAGAAGAAACGTTGCCCCAGAAGTCAGCCTTTGGGGCAAGTAAAAGCGGAAGAAAATCCATGAAAAATCGTAGTTAAAAGTTATACATCGTTTCCCTGGAAATAGTTGTAGATTTTATACCCCCAAGCGAACGAAACGAATGGCGAAACTCAGTTCAAACATTAGCTTGGCCCCGCCGTCTGGCATTCATTAGATGGCGATGGCGATGACGTTGCCACTGACTCATGCTCATGCCACCCAAGAACGCCACATTCTCGTGCCGAGCGCGTGATAAGAGACAGCCAGACAGATAGACAGATAGAGGGAGAGAGGGAGAGAGACAACGAAGAGATACACGTGAGAGACAGACTGACAGCCGCCGCCCCCACAGATGCGCGGAATTCCCAAAACGAGAATGCAACGCGCTCGAGGTCTGATCTGATGATCGGCTTTCAGTTTTGGCCATTGGGGCCCCTCCATTGGGCTCATCAGTGATTCGTTTCGTGAGGAAAATTTGTACATTTTTCTCGTTTGGCTTTTGATTTTTTGATTTGCGTTTGCGTTTGCGTTTTCCATTGTCGCTGGCGTTTCTTTAATGGCCAACACGACTCGTTGACTCTGGAGACTCTTCGGGTATCCCTGGCCGCAGCAAACGGAAAAGAAATTGCCATCAAAATGCGAGCAGACGTGGCCAAGCATCAGCTTCAGCTCCAGCTTCAACCTTAGCTCTGAGCTTCAGCTTTCAGTCTCAGCCTCAGTCTCAGTCTCAACTTCAGTTTGGGGCTTTTGTTACTGTGGCGATCGTGCTGCGATTTGGATTTGAATTTGGCAATTGGCAAGAGCACGAACAAGAGTCGGACGAGGGGGTCCGCAGGCCCGCAGGCCGCGTGGGGCATTAGAATTGAATTGCAACAAAAAGAGGCCCAAAACCGAGAGTCCTGTGCGCCCCCTTCCCCAATCCCCCCCCCCCAGCACAGTCTTTTGCTTGCGTGCTATATTGGCCATTTATCGTCAAATTAAACGCATATCGCTGTCAATCTGCACCCAAATTGGACACAGTCACAAAACGGCAGTCAGGCGACGCGACGTCCAGGCCAAAACTGATTGCACAGTGGGACAAAATCAAAGATTTGGTGAAGGGAATATGCGAAACAGCCACAGCCAGGGGAGATTTGTGGCAGAGATTTGAGGAGAGTCCTAATAAAGTTTTAGCCTCGACTACACCTCATGTTTGAACCACTGTGGCATGGCCGGCAGCTTGAGCACTTATTTTTGGCCAGAGATTGCATTGCTTTTGGCTTCTTTTCGTTTCTGTGCGGCTTGTGAATCCAGGAAGATATGCTGACCCACCGTGGAGGTCTTCAAGAGATTCACACTTTCGCAACGAGACAGAGACAGAGACAGAGAGAGAGAGAGAGAGACTCCTTTCGCCAGCTGTCAAGTGGTCATCGGACATCGTCTGTCTGGCGGTGAATCCCTTTAAGTGGGCCACCGATGAAAGTGAATCTGCTGCGCACGCGCTTCATTAGTAATAATTTTTGGCATTTCTCGGGAGCGAAGGAGCGAACGAGCGATCGCCTCATTAGCGAGCGAATGAGTGAGTGTTTATGCAATGGGATCAGGATATACATATGCCAGGCCGAAGAGATATGGCTGCTGCTGCATCCTTGACCTCGATGGATGGCCTGGCTCCGGCTGCTGCCTCTTTGACGTTAATAACTTTGGCGAAAAAAACAACAAAGCAAAAACCCGGCCGGAGTGGCGAGAACTGGTAATGGTCATGGCACGGCAACTGGTATGCTGGTATCCACTGGTCTCCACTGGCCTGGCTCTCCTTTGGTCTGGTATGCCGTGTCTGTCTTTCGGCCTTTCGGTCTTTGGCTGTGGCGGTGGCTGTGGCTCTGGCTGTGGCATGCGGCAAGATTTATGGCCAGTGATAAGTTTCAGGCGTGCAGCAAATAAGAACGAACATGGCAACGCAGTTTTGTTTGTTTTTGGGGCCACTCAACCTCAACAGGCAGTACAGGCGGTACAGGCGGTACAGGCACACTCATGAGACCAGACCCCTTTGTGGGCACCAACTGGTTCTTGAAATGCGGGAGAATGCCAATTCCAGAACCCAAGAACTCCACACCAGAAGGTCATACGAATATGTATCTTTAGCTGATGCAACGGAGCGTAACTTGATTTCCATTTCTTGGACTTCAATTCACTTTCACACATGTTGCAAAAAGTGGAAAATACTTGCCATAATTAGGCAGAGACCGAGAGAGAGAGACCCTTAATTAGCCAAGCCCCAGTGGCTTGCCACGCATGCCACTGGACATGCCACAGAACCGAACACGCTTAATTAGAAAGCAGAAAACTCTTGTACTTTCGATTGTCGACGAGACACGAGGATCCTCCGCTCTCGCGATGACAGCACAGAAAACGGCAAATCATGTTTATTTTGGCCCAAAACAACAAAAAATTGCAACTGTATCGAAAGGGCAGCTGTCTATCTTGAGACGAGTCTGTCTGCCACTCCACCAGAGACGACTCTTGGGTCTGGATTCTTCTAAGTTGGCATTAAATTACGAAAAAGTCAAGAGAGAGAAGCCGAGTTTCAGTTCATTTGTGGTTCCATCAAGCAGCAGCCGGAGCAGCAGCACCAGTCGCTGGTCGAGTAAGCAGCAAGAATTTCAATGGACTCCAAAGCAACATTGTAGCCCCCTCCTGCCCTGTCCCTCCCCCCCAGGCCCCGCCACTTGTTTGCTTCCACTTTTGGCCAACAGCCGACGAATCTTGGTAATGGGAACGAGTCTCTTCTCTGGTCTTCTGTTGACCTCAAAATTGTTTCGTGGCTTGAATGTCGCTTTGTCTGCCGCTGCTGCTGCCGCTGCCGCTGCTGCTGGAGGAGAAACAAAAGTGAAATTTTCGGTGTTGCTCGTGTGGGGGGGTTCTAGTCGACAGAAATGAAATCGAAGAGACAGCTAGGTGAAGGAGAGCCAAACGGCCAACGGCCAACAGCAAAATAAATGCATTTTCACTTGGTTTGTTAATTAATTAAAGCAGCAGAAGCAGCAGCCACTGCTCTGGCTCACAAAGAAAAAGTTGATGCCCCTTGGCCAAAAAGTGCAGTGGAACATCTCTGGAACAATGGAATCTCCAGCTGGAAGATGAAGAAGTGTACGGGCGTACCATATGCACCTGTCGCCAGAGCAGATGGCAATTATTTGCTATAATTTGTTTCTTCTGCTTAAAAAATGCAAACCATCGGCAACAGTGGAAGCACCAGCAAAAGCCTCTCCTGAAGGCGGTTCGAGTTCAAAGACAAAGACACAAACAATTTAGCTGGAATCTGGCTAGAATTTAGCGCTGGCAGGCGGCATTGTTGCCGCTTTCTGTTGCCATTGCCGCTTCTGGACGGACGGACTCTTGGCATTAATTAATTGCAGAGCTGCTGCCTGCTGCCTGCTGCCTGCCGCAGAGAGAATTCTCTCCGTTTGTGGAGTGCGGAGTGCGGTGTGTGGGAAACAAGTTGGCCTGGGGGACGGCATGGATGGCAGGGGACGGCGTAGCTAGAGAACTAATGAGCGTTAACCGTCGAACAGAGCCGTGGCTGAAGTGGATCCAAGCTTCAACGTTCGACAGGCCATTGGTAATGAAAATGAATTAGAAGAAAATTCTCTGGAAAACGGATCAACGAAGTGGGGGATACTCTACGAGCAAGGGCTTAAGAAGGTATGAAAAGATCATTTAAAGATGGAATATCTTGTGCTAAAGGCTAATATATATACAAAGGGGACAGAGGGGAGAGAATTCCAATTGATGACAGGATCTAATGTCTGTAAGCAATATATCCACTAAAGATCTTAAAGCTGTATTCTCTGATCATCATGTTCTCATTGTTTCTGCAAATGATTCTCTTAAGAATTCTCTGAGTAATTTCCCCCTTTGGCTCTCCTACTTTTCACTCAATTAAAAGAGAACCTCTCTCTCTCTCTCTCTCTCTCTAGTTGAATTCTAGGAAGTGTATTAGCCATTTAGCAGATCGACCGACAGACCGACCGACCGCCTTTGCCGCCCCTAATTGCTTGGAATCTTAAGATCTCTTTTGGCGGAATATGCGATCATTTCCGCAGCTAAAAGGAAAGCAGCTCTGCCGCGGAAATGAACCACCGATTAGGGTGCCCCACTGATCAGTGGCCTAGGGCTTGGATTCAGCCTGAACTTCACACGAAACGAAACCATAATAATAATCCAAATATGTAACAACAAAACCGAGAAAAATAATATAAATACCATTGCAGCGTCAAGTGCTTTGGCTGATTTGACAGAAAACACAAAAAAAAACACAAAAAAAAACATAAGTGAGGCTGAATAAAAAGAAGAAAAAGAAACCCAAAGAGAAGAGATCTTTAAATCTTCAAGCCCCGAAAATATATACATATATATATGTATATTTCTTTGGAAATCTGCGCATTCATCTGAAAGAAGCAAAGAAGAGGCCGAAGAATGGACAGATTCCGAGAGTTAGAGGAGACGACCTTCGTCAAGCCCATTACCCACTGTCCGGCACTCGGTAATCACTATTCACTATTCAGTATCCACTATTCAGTATCCACTATTCAGTATCCACTATTCAGTATCCACTATTCACTATCCACTACTCAGTATTCAGTTGTGTGCGAGGGGGTGGGCGTGGCGTGGCCACAATTAATTCGATTGCAGCTATAAATAGCCACAAAAGAGATTGCAACGCCCAGCACCAGCGGCGGGAGATAGGTGCGTGGAATGTGGCCTAATCGATGCAAAAATATCTCAGAGACCGAACCCCAGAGACCCCGAAAACTAGTTCTAAGCCACACGAGAACGGCCGCTGCTCCATCAATGGGATGGGGGGCACGAGGAGAGTGGTACTGCTACGAGTGCGAGTGCGAGTACGAGAACCAGCTGGGGTTCTCGCATCTAATAACTGGAACTAAAGCGTGCGCTCCCCATCCCCATCTCCAGCCCCACACCGCCAGTAATTAGCGCTTTGTGTGTGTGGCAGCAGAGAGCCAGATGAAAGATGAAAGATGAAAAATGAAAAATAAAGCGGTACAAATGCTCCAGCTTCAGCGCTGGGAAGGAAGCGGTTCAATAACCCAACATCCATCGTATCCATCGATCGAGAGATCCATCCATTCATTCATCCATCCATCTATGTATCTATCGGCGGACGGATGGGCATTCTCTTTCGGTGTGCCCAGAGGCATGCTTTGATATTGTTTTGCAAAATTCAGGAAAAAATGATAACAATCGGCACATATGAAGATGGGGCCACAATTGGGAATACAGAGATGATTAATCAAGCCAGGCCCCCCCCCCTCCACCTCCGCCTCCGCCTCCGTCCCCGTGCGATCCATCGATTTCGATGATAAGGTCAATGCTGTTCCAATTCTCATCCAAGCCATCATCATCATCATCACCATCTCCACCATTTCGATCTATGAGCAGTCGTCTCCGATTCTTTCCTCTGTTCTGATCTGTTCTGTTCTGTAACCTCTTTTTTCCTTCTTATTGCTTTTCTCTCTGCTCTCGCTGTCTCTATCTGTTCTTTGTTCGTGCCACGCTCGGAGGCAACATTTAATTGATCGGATTCACTTTGATTGATCGGATCGTCGCTTGTGATAATGGTACCGTTAATTTGGTAAATTATTTTGCATTTTAACCGCAAAGCAATCCATTTCCCAAATGTGTGGCACTCGGGGGGGGAGCATCGCATCGAATGTGGCAAGATTACACAGCGATGGCCCTGGCCCGGCTCACAAATAATTCAGTTAAGGTTAATGGGTGACGGGTGACGGGGCATATCAAAAACCCAAGTAGAACCGTATGGGGTTCCGCTTATATTTGTGGATCTGCAGTGACAGAATGAGATCAGTGAAGGGCAGACCAGGTTGGAGCTTGAATTATTCTGGGAATCAAATCAAAAGAGCGAAAGGCTACCTGTGGGGGGTCCGTATTACTGGATCGATATTTGATCGATATATAAACGAATTATACAGTTTTCTAGTGAGACATTTATTATCTATAAGATTCATAGAATCTATTTTTATTTTTAATTCGAATTAGAGGAATTTGCCATTCAATCATCTACCATAAACTCCCTAACTCTATCAATTCCTGAATAGCTTTTAATCAACTAAGTTTAAGAAGAGTCTTAAGAGCTGAAAATACTTTATCTTTCTAACTTTAATAAATACCAATAAAAACTGTAATCATGATCTTAACAAATAAATGTCTTGACAGTTTCTTTGCTTTCTAATTAGTTTTTTAGAATTATCAACCTTTAGTCTTTGCGCTGCTTCATTCTGCCATAAACTTTCGTTATACGCCAGAAATCAGAGGGAGAGAGAGAGAAAAAGATGCTCATTCATACACTCATTGATTCATTCAGTCTGCATTCCGGATTGAGTGTCGGGTGGATTGGAAAACAACTTCACACGCAACATTCAACATTCAACATTCAGCATTCCTATGGCTTCGTTCATTCATTCATTGCCAGTCGTTCAATTAATAAACTCGAATCCTTCTCCTCCTCCACAGCCCAGAGCTCAGAGGAGTACGGATCTGCGGATTCCCCCAACGATGATGATGATGTTGCTGTTGATCCACAAAAATCTTAACCCAAAAACCAAACAAAGAAAAACGAAAACAAAAAAATACATCAAACCGTTTGGAGATATCGGTTCATATCGAAAACGAAACCTTTTTTTGGATGCAAGCAGGCTGGATGATGCTCCATGGAAATGGAGGTCAGAGCCATAATTCAATTAGGAACCTGCACGGAGTGATGCACCATCGTATCGGCCATTCAAATTGAATTCCCATTCCCGGATCCCGGGTAGTAGTGCGTGGGTTTTCGGGGCATTTCATTTCATTTCATTTCGTTTTGGTTGTTTGCTTTAGCCTTCACTTTTGTTTCATTTTCAGGCCCAAACCCCAGCCACAGCCACAGCCACAGCCAAAACCACAACGACGGGGAGGCGGTGGCGTTCGGTGAGTCACAGACATTGGCTCTCGTGCGATTGGAATTCTGCGCGCTTTTGAGGATTTATTAACAAGAATAATAAAACAAGAAGAAAATAAAAAGACAAACCGGTTAAGAGAGAGAGAGAGAGAGACCTTACCTGTATGATGGAGCCGGCTATCGATGCGGAACTGAAGCTGGCATTGCTTTTGTTGCTGTTGCTGTTGGTTGTGGCATCTCTCCGGGACTGCGGATCCTTGCCACCGATGCCAGCGGACTTGAGCAGCAGCTTGGAGACCACCGAAATCTTATTGTTATTCTCCAACTGCTGCGGGAGACTGATGCCGTTCACGTTTCCGCTGCTGCTCAGATCCGTCGTGCTGCTGGAGGAGCACGAGGAGGAGGCGGACGACGAGGATGAGGAGCTGACCGCCAGACGGTTTCCATTTTCTTTGTGATTTCGCATTTTCATTCGCTGATGAGAGTTTTTCTTTTGCGTTCGCTTGTTGTTTGTGTTTCCTTTATCCTTTTTCCTTTGAAGCTTTTGTGTGGCTGATTTTGTGGCACGCTTAGAGCTGCTTGATTCTCATTGCCATTCCGCTTGTACGGCCACCACTGTGGATGGATGAGGGAGGAAGGGGACTCATAAGATGATGTAAGCGAATCTTTGGAATTATTTTAATTTTCGTTTGGTCTCTGGCGACATATCTGTCGCTCGCCTCCTGCTGCCCCTCTCTCTCTCTCTCTCCATCTCTGTCTGTCTGTGTTATCGCGGAGTCCGGTCTGTGGCGCATCTTTTGGAATGCAATGCAGCCAAACCAGAAAACACGGAGACGGAGATAGAGATGGAGACGGAGACCACATAGATGGATGGACAGAGAAAGAGCGACAGATACACAGGGAGAGAAACAGTGTGAGAGAGAGAGAGAGAGAGAGATACACATGAGAAATTGAATCGATTTCTGTGAACGACTGACCGCTGGCCGTCTGTCCGTAAATATTTGTCGAGTTATTTGGGTTTTTGTGTAATAAGTGGAGAGCATTATGTGTTGTATGGTATGTGTGCTACAAAATATACATACAACAAAAAAGAAGGAAAAAAAGTGAACCAGGTTTGCATAACATTGACCCATGAAACGAGCGGAGAGGCAACACAAGTGGCGACTGGGAGGCGGCAGCCAAGTCGGAGCAGGAGGAGGGTCGGCCGGTCGGTCCGTTGGTCGGCCGTCCGTCTAAGCCAATAAACAAGTTTTGTTGTTGCCCAGCATTTGCGCCCAATTGCGATTTGGCGACTGCATTTCATCGTCTCCGAATGGCCCACGCAGTTGTCTGTGTATCTCTGCCTCTCTTTGAAATGTCATCGTTTTCTGTATGGTTTCTATGCAAATTTATGTCCATTAACGCCACCAGAGACTGCCACCAGCAGCAGCAGCTGCCACTTCTGGGGCCCGTAAACCTCAAGTGTTTAATGCATAATTATGAGGCCCAAAGAACTGGAACTTGAATTGAAATTGGAACCCCAGCCGCCTGCCTCCCTGCCTGTCAAAGGAACGCAGCATCGACTGGGGCTTCTCCTGCTGCTGCTTGGAGCTAGAGCTTGTCCTAGGAGAAAAACTGGATTCTTGTTGCCTGTTGACAAACCCAGACACAGACACAGACACAGACCGGGAAGCAGCAGCAGCAACGACACACCAGACCTGGGCCCAAGCTGAGAGGCAGCACAAGAAGCCCCCAAAGAGAAGGAAGAAGCCTGTTTTTTGGGATGGGATGAGATGGATGGGGAGGGGGGGCAAAGTACGTGGCAGATAAATCTACTTACTTGCCACAGCCACAGTCTCAGCCTCAGCCACAGCCACAGCCACAGGAGAGAGTGCAATGACACTTCCTCCTCGTTGCACTTTCATGCCCCCCCCCCTGGAGGAAATATCCTCTCCACCTCCTCCACCATGTGAAAGCTTTCCTCCCCCCACGATTTGCTAATTATGGCCTTGGGCAGAATGCAACGAATACGACTAGTCGTATTCGCTCGTAGTGATTTCCGAAATTAGACACTTTTGCTGCCGTTGTACGTACGGGTCTGGGTACGGGTCTCACGTAATATTCAACATCGAAATGCATAAATGACAAAAAAAATAATGCGGAAAACATGCAAAAATACAGAGAGTGGCGCCAGTGAAACGAGCACAGACCCAACCCCCAGACCCCAACCCCAACCCCAACCCCAACCCCAACCCCAAAACAAAAACCAAAGCGAAACACCAAGAGTTCCCCCAGTTCCCAATACCAATTCCAGTTACCAGCTCCCGAGCTCCCGAGCTGCCAGCTCCAAAGCTTCGAGCTCCCCATCGACTAGACGACCGACCAGAGCGACTCTAAGAACGGGTTTTGATTGCTGGCCAATCGATGGCGAGGTCAGAAATGGCTAAAACCCCAGACCAGAGCGTGCGATCGACGAGCGTTGGTTCGAGCTAAACGAATATATTGATCTTTATGGAAAAATAATGGTCCGCGAATCCCAAAAGATCTGTTTATTAAGGAATTTCGATTCACTCGATGGTAGATGGTATGATTTTTCTTCTACTGATTGACTCCCTAAATTCCTGTATCCATTCAGATACTGGAAGATCCCTTTATGGCAAAGTAAATTCATATTTTCAGCTAAATTATGATGCTTGACCCATGAAATCCTTCGGAACACACGGCTCTTTCGTATCTTCGTGCCAAGATCTATGTTAGAGGCAGAAGTAAATCAATATTTTCCCTGTAAGTAAATATGGTACCTATTCTTCCAACCGTGAAATCTTTCTCCTTGAGTTTCCCCGTGAGTTTCGGTTTGGATCTTTGATATCTTAATCTTTAGATCTTTCCAGCAGTGACCATCTACGAACACGGTTCTCTTCAAAAGGTTGTAAATCATTCAACCTATTCCCAAAAACAAAGATTGGATTGTTTTGGCAACCTTGGGTTCTGTCTTCCTTGAACCCCTGACCTCTCTCTCTCTCTCTCTCTGTCTATCTCCCTTTGTGTATGTGTGGCACTTGAAGCAACTGTTAAATTCCATAACAAGTGTTTGCTTATCAGCTTAAGATATCTGCTAACTGTTTCTGCTGCTCCCTGCTGCTGCGTAGGTGGCCAACGAGATCCGAAAAAGAGTTGTCAAAGATTGGAATACCTGAGATGGGATCGTACCATTCGAGAGAGGGCCTAAAGGCAGTCCCTCGTGTTCCATAGTGTCAGCTACTAACAAGCGTTAGAAAAGCGCTGCAGCTACTCGTATGAATGGCAACTGTTACCTGCCGCCTGCCTGCCCCTCTCCGATTATGTACCTGAGGAGGTCTGAGGTGTTGCTGCCACTGCCACTGCCACTGCCACACTCTCTCAACTTTTGCCAACTCATTATAATTTTTCGTCAATTCTCACACAGGTAGCAGCACAGACTGCAGAAAAGGTGAAGATCGAGAGGCATTCCGTTCCACAAAACAAAAGCCACAAGGAGCAGATGCCCATGCAAGGGGGGGAAATGGGGAAATGGAAGGTGGAGCCTAAAGCCAAGGCAGAAAATGGAGCTTCAGCCGACGCATAAATTTACAATTAAATTTAATTCGTTCGCTGGATTTCCGCAAGAGCTGCAACAGCAACAAAAAAGGGCCTGGCAACACCAACACCAACGCTACGCTCGCACTTGCAACCTGCGGCAAGTTCAACGTTTTCTTTAGTGCCGCTGCCGCTGCCGCTGCGCTGCAATGCGCTTGGCGAGGAAAAACTAAGGAGGGAGAGATATTCCCAAGCTGCGCTTCTCGGTAAGTAAATTTTGTTGCAGTGCCAGTGGTAGGTCTATAGAGACATGCCACACACACAAACACACACACAAACACACACACACACATTTGAAACTCATTCTTACAGCGCTGCATTCGTTTCGGCATTCGTTTATGATCCGCTGTCAACAGGATCTTGAGGATCTACCTACGGGATGAAGGATGGGATCATTCCATTGTGTGTTGCTTTACTTCCGCCAAAGCGGAGACCAAACACACAGCATGCGGCAAGCGGCATGCGGCATGCGGCATACAGCATTTGGCAGGATGCGATTTTTAGTTGCTTCGAAGGCCTGTGGATAGTGTAATTGTCTGGTAAACTGTGAAGGTCGTTGGCTTCGAGCCACAAGGTCGTTTCTCGTTCTCGTTTTCTTATCAACGAAACCGAAAGAGAGATTGAGAGATTGAGAGAGAGGCTGGAACCCCAGGGTGAGAGGGACGCTCCAGCAAGTGTCGGTGTGGTATGTGGCACAAATATTTACCTTTTGCAAATTCCTAGCACTTTATGCAATGCAAATATGAAACGTACAGAAAAGCCCCCCACGGGAAAAAGCAAGGTAGCGAAAGCCGGAAAGTCGGAAAATGTATCTGGGGAAAAAGTTGATAGAAAGCTAAGGAATGTTGTTCCATGTGAAGAGCGCCTTCTTCTTGGACTCGAAATAAACATTCGACTAAATGTGTAATATATCTGTTAAGGGACATGGCCCAAACAGACTGTGAAGAAAGCCGCTCTTCAGCCAGATCTTTCGTCGGTTATTCTGGGTCTCTTTACAGGGTTTATAATTCTTAGATGTACCGTTTGGCAAATGGTTTTTCTATTACGTATTCCCTTCTATCTCAAATAATGATGAAATGGCAATTTCTTTGGAACTTTTTTGTTAGTTTCTGCTTTTTTGTTCGCCCCTATATCATCATTCCCATTCCATCTCTGTTTATTTGCTTAGGTGGAGACACGAGTCGCCTGAGCAACAAGAAAATACCATTTTTGCGCAACTTTTTTCTTTAGTTTTGTCGTGTTTTCCCGAAATTGCAGCTTATTATGTGAGAAATTTACAACTCCAACGAAGGTCTGAGCGGAAGAATTCTCCTGCTGCCTGGTTGGATGGATGGATGATGTTTCATTGGGTTTCTGGCTTTGTTTCTGGTTCTGTTTCTGGTTCTCCAGTGTAGTGCTGTTTGCACTACTTAATTGTGACAACCGATAAGATTAAAATTAGTCTTAGTCCGTCGCCGTCGCCGTCGCAGTCGTCGAGAGCCGGTAACAGTACGAGTATACCCCCGCGATAAGATAAAACTCTCCACACAAATAAAGATATAGCGAGAAAGAGAGAGAGACCCAGAAACGAGTTACCGCCAATGGATTCACCGCTGACAACTCGAGTGGCAGCCACACACACACACACACACACACACTATGGACCCATGGATCATGGATGGGAACCAGATAGAAATTCCATCAAATATGGCAAGGTCGTCGCTGTTGCTACTACTGCTGCTTCGCGCCGCATTCCACACGGATGTTTGCCTTCTTAATTAAATAGATCATCGGAGGCGAGTACTCGTACTCGTACTCGCGACTCGTATACTTTAATCAATCTTTCCACACAAAAACATTGACACAAGTCACAGAAATTGAAAGCCCAGAGACACTACAAAACAAAATTTACGCATTTCGAAATGAGTTCAAAACACCCGAAAAATAACCAAAAACCATTTGGTTTGTGGGGTGAATGCCGGTGAGTGTATTGAACTCGGGTCTGCTCCACCACTCCAGCTCCATGCCGCCTCCACTTCCAACAACCTATCACTTGCTCCCTCCCCGCCAATCGCGAGCCAAGAAGTTGAGCAAACAAGTTTGCTTTGAAATTCTTTTGTAGCATTTGATGTCGATGTCGATGCCATGCCAGAACCAACCATCCCACCCCCCTCTGGGGGCCCCTCTCTGTGACAGTTGATAAGTTGTCACATGGATATGCGACATGGAAACCCTATGCCTGCCATGCCATCCAGAGTTCCTTCCTCCTCCAGCTGCAGTTTCGCCCACTTTCCCTGGCCGTGCACTGCACAAATGTCACCCAAGGGGATTTGCATGATTTGCTCTTTATTATTCGTTATCGCAATCTGAATCAGACTCGGAATTCTTGAGTACTTGAGAAAGATATTTCTCTCTTTTGGTGTTTGCAAGTTTTGGGTGCTCCAATTTCAGCTAATGGATGATTCACAAGAAAGATATATTCTCTTTGGGAAAATGAGGAGAAAATCGGAGTTTACGTTCCACAAATCACAATATGTATTTCGTGTTAATTAGTTTTCCATTTGCTTTGATCCTACTCTGCCTCTATCAATCTTTCTCTTGCCGCAGCAAGACTTTTCCAACCTTCTGTGTTTCCAGTTCTAACACTCCTCTATCGACTATGCATGGTTTTATGGCTTTAATTGCGGGTTATTTCACTCGTTTTTTGATGCATTTGCTTATGCAACACCATGGCTGTGTCTCACGACCCACAATTCCGATTCGGATTTGTCTCAAGCGACGATGCATTTGGCTCCACGAATTGAGTTGCTTACCGCAAAGCGTTTTATGCTGCGGCTCTGGCAGTGGCGCCCCTGTTGAAGTAATCCAAAACACGTACTGGGACACCTATTTGACCAGGTTTTACCAGGTCTTGTCGGCCGGGCTAACTAGGGGGTTTACTAGACGCTCTATATGGCGGAAGGTACAAAAACAAGAACGGAACATCGGAATGGGACCCATGTGAAATTTTGCAGCTGCTTTTGTGCTCCAACTTTTCGCCCTCTCTCTGTGTCTCTCTTTCTCTCTGGGTTCTCTGGGATCACATGCACAAAAAGGAGATACAGAAGGAGGAAGAAGTTTTTGAAGCGCGGAAAACGGCAAGCGCCAAAAACTGGTTGGAAAATCGTAGCTGGTGTGGCTGTTGTTGTTTTTATTGGAGGGGAAAACTTGTTGTGGCAGCCACAAGACACAGAAAAACGACACAGAAGAAGAGGAAGGCGAAGCAGAATCTTCTTGCCACCCGCTAAAACAGTCTTTTATGAAAATACATTTTGTAAGCGGAAGAATTCTTCATCGGCTGAAGGTTGAGATCTCTCAAGAAACAGTTTTTCTGTTTTTCTTCTGTTTTTTGTATTTTTGTTGATGTTTGCTGAATTTTGTAATTTTTTTGTTGAGGCACATTTTTACACGATATTGTTATAAAGCTTAAAAGGCCGTTTCGTGCTTTTGGCCGCTTTTTGTTTGCATTACTTCTCTATCTCTCTCTCTCTTTTTCCTTCGCGCGTTCTCTTCCTCTCTCTGTTTTGTTTGGAGAGCTTAAGCTGAGTAAACTTTTCACAGAATTTCCATTGACAAAACAAATGCACTCGTTTTAATATGTGCATTAATTCGTTTAATAAACTCACAAGGCACAACAGGCACGGGACACGCACAATCACGGACACGGACACGGTGGACACGGAAAGGCTGCGCGGGCCACCAGAAGCGAGCGCGCGAGGGGGGCATATAACGTTGTGTCGGCCTGGTTCTTGCTGGCGCGTCGGGTCTTACGAACTGAACAAAATGAGAGCCGAATGGAGACTGAGACACCGCTGGCCGAGAGTCTCGATCAGGCAAAGCTCATGTGGTATCGTGTCGAATCTCGTTCGCTACAGCGTTCGCTCTCTCTCTCTGGCCCAGCAGTTGCAAAAATACCCAAGCAAGCCACGTTAAAAGGCAGCTGAAAAACTGTCGAGAGCGGGAGAGCAATGCGTCTTAAGACGTTGCTGTTGTTGTGGGCCGAGTACTTGGAATACAAGGTGAGGTGCATTTCAAGAGGTGTGCTCTGTGGATTTATGGAAGAAGGAAAGAAAAAGTAACCAACAAGCGGAAATTCGTGAGAGTATTGTCTTCACCTAATACAAATTATACCTTGGTTTTGAGAGAGAGAGCAACTACCTGAGCCGCTTCTAGTAGGTGGGAGAGAGAGGGCGGCGAAAGAAAAAACCCAGTAGGAAATGTACGTATGCTCTCAATATGTTGGGCACTCCAATGCCCATGGAAATCATTTGCTAATGGGGGTTAGACCCTCTTATCAGGGAACACCAGCAGAAGCAGCAGCAGCAGCAGCACCAACAACAACAACAACTGCATATAGCAAAGCAAACAGGTATATTTCTATTTAATGCTGAAAGTCACTTATCTAAGCAGGAGGGAGACAGAGAGAGAGTAGCGTACTCCTCCACTGCTCTCTGAGAGCGCTCTTTCCGCACGAGAACCTGTTGAGTGTCCAGTTCTTGGCTTTGGAAGTTATGTGGAATGGGAGGAGAGAGAAGAGAGAGAGAGAGCACTGGAATGGATGGAAGACAAGAACCTGTTGCGGCAAAATGGCCTGCAACTTGGCCAAAAAAAAAAAAACAAAAAACATCAAGAACATCGTGTGGCAAGAAGAGTTCGGAAACAAAGAAAGCAAACCAAAGAAGAGACTACGAATGAACAAAGGAAAGAAAAACGGCTGATAAGCAAGGCCGTTGGGACGGGACTCGAGAGAGACAGCGAGAGAGGGAGATCAGTATTGGCTGCTGCCTGGACACGGGTCGGGATTCGGGTTGGGGACTTCAGATTCAGATTCTGATTCGGATTCACTTCGATGTTGATTTATGTTCTGGTTCTGTTTGCACTTTTGATTTTCAGCGCATGTTGATTTTAATTAGAAGGAAAAAAAGACAGAGAACGGGAAGAACTCGGAACACTGGGGGACCACCAACGAGGTTATGGGCTCTGAACTTGAACACCGCCCCATACCTCTCTGCCCCTCGCTTGACCGTAAAGAAATTGAATTTCAATATTTTGATCCGGGGCATGACCGTTAAATCGAAAGCTCAAATATCGCACGCAAACCAGGTGTTAATGAGGCATTTTGTTTCGGCGTTTGGGCCAAGCCAATTTATGGCCCAAGAGAGTGGCTGCGATTTAACGGTACAAGCGAAAGGCTGGCCAAAACAAATGCAAATATACATATCTCCAAAGAATCCCATTCTCGATTCGCACCAGAACAAAGCCCAATCAATGGGATATACTCGTGTATGTCTGACAAAGATGCTACTTGGACAGATCTTCCATCATTGAGTTTCTGTGTCAATCGATCCGATCGGTTCATTGGACGATTTTGGACGGATAAACTATGGGATCTGTGACCTATCTGCAATGGTATTCCGTGGCGTGGTTCGGGATTTGCATCTCCTCCGGTCCACCCAGTCAGTCATCCCCAATTAATCATCGCTTTGGTTTGTTGGTTCCCCATTTGTTGTTTTGCAAAACATAGAAATAGAGAAGAAAGACATACAGAGGGGACAGGGGGGTCAGTGAAAACAAGTTTATTGGAGGGGGAGTCAAGGGAAGCTTGTGGTATGTGGAATGTGCCGCGACTATCAATCAATTTTTGTTTCTTTTTCTCTTTCTCTCTCACCCCCAAAAACGGTCTATTGTCCGGATAGGCGATTACCAAATCGGTGGACCGGCTTGACTTTCCATAGGAAAAGCCCCAGAAAAAAACACACACAAATTGCTTGAAGGTTATCCGGGGACGAGTCTCGATCGAACCGTACCGCACCGCAACGAACTGTTTAAGCATTCAAGTGTGTGGGGAACGTGTGGAACACACCCTGTCCAGACCCCGATCTTGATACGATATCATACTTGAGACCCATTTAACGTGGGAAAGAGCCATCAAAACAATAACCACACACACGGACGAGCACTTGGCCCTTTTTGCGAAAAAATTAAAAGCACAAAATGTTTCAACTAGGAGCGGGTACAACGAGGTCCGAGGCCCCGGGTCCGGGCCGGGCCCGGGCCCGTTCCCCAAAGTTTTGTGAGTTGCATTTCAATTGGGGAGAAACGATGATGACGACAACGTCATCGGCTTTATTTTTTGCTCCACATGGCTGATGAAAATTTGCATTCAACCATATGTGGCTGGGGCTCTGGCAGTGCCAGTGCCAGTGCCAGAGTGGGGGAACGATGGAGAGGGAGCACATTTTTAATGTCAAGCAACTGGCCGGCATGCCAAAGGTATTATGACATACATTTCAATTCAATTTTTAGATAAAGATGCGACTGCAGTTCGTTGCTTTGAATGTATTTTTGAGAAAAATGCAACAAAGGCGAGCTGAGCGGACAGCGGACAGCGGACAGACAACGGACAACGGACGATGGACGACATTTGTGTGGCCGGGGCAATGAAGTTCCGCCATTGGCGGTGATGTAAACGTCGAAAACAGATACAGTCCGGCCGAGCCGAATCTATCTCTATGAGTTACAGTAGTTCCCAGATATAAGCAATATCTGGAACTCAATTATAAAATGAGATGTTTGTTTTGCAAAGGAATTTGGGGGAACATTGAAAGGAATTTCAGGATATATCAATTATACGAAAGTATCAGCGATCAGGGAATAAGTTTAAAGAAGAAGAGAACGCATCAATGAATTAATCTTACTTTGATGTAGGTTAGAAGGAACTATAGAAAACGATTGATCATACACAGAGTATCAGGAAAATTATAAGAAAAGATTTTTTGGTTGCAGTACTTTTATATGGATTTATGATCGAAATCAATTAAAATATTGATCATATCATTTTGTGGGAATGACTACTGTGCCCAGAGGAGCTTCAGCTGAAGATCTGGCGGCATTTGCTGCGGGCCAAGCTTCATTTTTGTCAGTCAGTCAGTCAGTCATTCAGGCTGTCAGCCAGGTCAGTCGGTTCGTCTAATTGGATTTGCGCGCTTGTGCGTAACTATAAATCACACACACACTACCAGACACGTAGATACAGATACAGATACAGATACAAATACAGATTCAGAGACAGTAAAACCAGCAGAAAGACCGAGCAGGGACAACCGGTTTGATTGCCAAGTCACCCGCTCAAAGCCCAACTGCAGACATGGGTCTCCACCGTTGCTGCTGTTGCTGCTGCTCCGAGGAGGAGGAGAGGATGGAGGAGCAGCAGATCCCATAAAGCTTTTTTCCACTCCAACTATTTGTAAAGTGACCAAAACGGTAACAACAGCAACAACCACAACAAGCAGAACCACTGGCCACACGAAGAGAGTTCCAAAAACAAAAACAACGAGCCACACAAAATATGCCTCAAACATACATATGTATGTATCTTTATGTTGTTGTTCCTGTTCTTCTTTCGGCGTAAAAAACATAAAGAATATAATTATGCTGCTGCACAAAATATCAGCTTACGCAACAGCCAACGAAAGGTGGCCGGCCACAGAATGTGGCATGTCAAATTTACATGACACAAGTCCCCCTCCCCCCCAGCCAACAGGTCGTGTGAAAATTATTAATGGAGCCACCGACTCTGGCTCCGACCTTAGAGAGGTTCAGGTGTCATGTGGAAAGTGCTGCTGCTGGACGATAGAAGCTTCCTAGAAAGGTTGTAAGTTTTTCTTACGGAGTTGATTTATGTATTTGCCCCAACGGCCCACAGGTTGTGTAAGCGGATGTTGTAAGCCCAAAAATTGCAAATCTAAATGGCCAAGTTCTGGCTAATAACAGGAACGGAAGGAGCACTGGGCCCAAACGGAGCGGACGACCCTCTACAGTGCATGGGCTCGTGTGGGGGGTCTGGTCTTCGATCAAGCCCCACATGTGACTTGAACTTTTATGCGAACTTGTAGCTTCCTTGAGCTACTTGAATTTCACAAAGAAGGACGTCTGGAATGGATATAGAATTACACAGCTTGCTAAAAAAAACCAACGAAAACGAAAGCTGGTACCAACATATGGCGTTACGGGTTTCAAATTGGGCGCCAAAAGGGTAGCAGAAAAATGCAGCTGTCTGGCAGCGCCAAACAATCGAACCAAACTATCGAAGCGATATCAAATGAACCAACTGTCAGGAGTCAGTTGCATTTTTAAAATATAAAATTTTAATGAATATTTGCATATTTAAAAAGAAAATTAAGGTTTTTCAACTTGTGTTAGTTGTGCAAACGAGTTCAAGATTTTTTAAACACACAACTAACACGCAAACGAACTAGTTCTCTCTTGAACTACAGATAAGACCTATCAGCTGTGGGAGGCCATTATTAAACAACTGTTGATTCCAAACAAAGGAAATGTGAAAAAATCTCAAGGAACATTCCACATACACACGTCCGCCCAACGCCCATTAAGATGCATTCCGCTCAGGCCCAGGCGCAGGCACGCGACAAACTGTTCAAGAGCTGGTCAGGCATCAGCGAGGTGGCCATCATCAAGGAGGTAGCCACCAAAGGCGAGAACATCGACCTGTGCTTGGAATACTGGGCTAAGAAGAGAAAAACCACCATAGCGGAGTATCGTCACTACTTCTATGATGTCGTGCAGGCGTATGTACAGCGATTGCTGTCTGAGCGACTCGTCCACAAGGCGGACACCACATTGCGTAATGTGGACAGGGACGTCAAGTGCTTCTTCTTTCAGTACGCCTGCGAGTGCCAGGACGAGGATCTCAGTGAGTATGTGCTTGATCATCTGCGCACCAAGGAACCGCTGCTGTATGAGCAGGAGGAGCCCGTCCTGGCCTACTACTGGTCGCTGGTGCAGCAGCTGCGTGAGTGCGGATCCCTGCTGTCGAAACTCAAGACCCAATTGCCGCGGGTGCACATCGAGGCGTTGATGACGCTGCCGGAAGAAGCATTACAGCTGCTCCTGGTGGAGCTCTTCTTTGCCAATGGCAATGAATCGCTGCTATCCGAGCTCAACAAGGAGATGGTGTGGCAGCACCTCGTGGATAATCAACGGCTGGACCAACTGCAGCGCTGGTGCTGCTGTCGGGAGGGCAAGGAAACAGAGGACACATTATCGCCGCTCGAGAAGGGCTATGCGGCTTGGCAGGTGGACTCTTCCATGTACGACTACGCGCTGGAACAGCTGCAGCAGCCCAGTGAAACGCTGCGCAATTACTTTGCCCGCGCGGGGTACTTCTTCCCCGATGAATCATCCGATATTCCCACACAGCTGCGTCGCCTCTGCACCATGGAATGCCTGGGACAGCACTCGGAGCTCATAAGTCGCCAGCCGCTGGCAAAATATCTCCTGGATCGTGGCCACCACAGCCTGCTTTTGATGGATTGTGTGCCCATTGCCTCTCTTGAGCAGCTGGCGGGCAGCGAGGCGCATCAGGAGGCCTTGCTCACACTTATAATTGATCTCAAGACTCATTCTTTGGCGCAGGCCGAGGGATTTGAACTGGTATAAGATTCAGAGAGGCACTGCGCACTGGTACCCTCTAATAATTTCCCTTTTGCAGATATCCAAAAGCGTGCAATCGTTTCTGGAGAAGACACACAACGAGACAGTCGGCCCCTTCGAAGAGCATCCCCTGCTCACATTCTACGATTTTCTATCGCTTGAGCCCAGCGTGCGCTCCCTCGAGAGCTTTCTCACCTCCACCAGCCTGAGCAGAGTGCCATATCTCAAGTCGCTGACGGCTCGATTTGACCATGGACCGACGGGCAGCTCTTCTGGTCTGCCAACGCCGCATGAACTATTCCTGAAGTTCAAGAAAGTGAATCTCTCGGTGCTGGCTGCCGCTGGCCATGGGGAGCTGGTGACCTTCTCGAATCCCCGTCTCTGCCAGCGCTTTGCCAGGAAGTCGCAGCTGAACTACACGCACTATCTGAAGCAACACAGGAGCGCCTATGCAGTGTACTATCTGATCACGGAGCAGCTGCAGCTGTATGGCCAGATAACGAAGACGCAACTGTTCCATGCCTGCGAAACGACCACGCAGCTGGCCCTGCAGCATGCCGGCGATGAGGAGCTTGTCACCCACTGTGTGGCCTGCTGCGAGATGCTGGGATTCGACACTCAGCTACTGCGCAGCTTCCTCCTGCTGCAGCGACACCTGCCAAAGCGTCAGCATAGCGAGAGCTATTCGGATTTGTTGGCCAAGTGGGACCGGGATCTGGTGGAACGGCTCGATGCGAATCCCCAAGAGTTTCCATTGGATCTGTATCAAGCTCTGATGCGACTGGCCATGCGGAATATTCCGGGAAGCTTTCCAGGGGCTCTGCTCAAGTATTATGCCTCCAGGAAGGATTGGTGGCATCTGCTGCTGCTCTTCCAGTACTTTGATCTGCCACTGACCGAGCTCAAGAAGCTTCTGCCGGACTTCAAGTCTTCTCCGCTGGGCGTCCACCTGCTGCGGGCATTAAGCTACGAGTCCCCCAGTGACCGCCAACACAAGCGGAGTTCCAACAGACCCGCGCGTCGAGGGGGCGAAACTCAGACGAACTCTTCGCAGGAGACGATGACCAACTCTTCGCACAGTTCCATCCAGGAGGCCACCAGTGTGCAGCAGCAGCAGCTAGAAAGGAATGCGGGTCAGACCATGTGCAACCTGCTCACTCATTGCGCTCGACAGGATCTGTTTGCCATAATCCTGTGCAGTTCCAACAATCTGCCCGACGAGGAAATCATCTCCTCCACAGCCAAGTTTCTGGAAATGATGCAGGGCAGCGATCAGCACTGTAGCAGCATCAATCTCTTGAGGCACTGCATCAGGGAAGAGCTTCCCATCCTCGCTGTGCTGGCCGCCACCCTAAGTAGACGAAATCTGGACTGGTGCTGGCTCGTTTGGCTGGCTGTGGCCAGCGGACAGTGGAGCACCCTTCTGCGGGAGGCTTCCAAAACGAGAGAAGACGATCGCTCCGAGTGGGTGTGGTCTGTGATACGGGGAGCCGTTGCCGGCGGGCATGTGAACGCTCTCCTGCACAGCTTCGAAATCTTCAAACCGGTGAGTGCGGGGATGCTAAAACTATTGATTCCCGATTCCAATAATTCTGCATCTTCTTGTAGGATTGCAAATTCACGCATCTGTGCCGATTCCTGCAGTTGACAAGCCACCAGGAGGACTTTAGCGAGTCCACAATTATGGAGCTGCGTCAGTTCTTCTGCAGCTGGAGCCAAGATGCAGTCACTCTCCCGCTGTGTGCCCCCCTGCCGCGCAAACAGATGATGCAGCGGTCCATTGGGCTGCTGCTCGTTCAGTTGCAGTCGAACTTTGACTGCATTCTGCAGCAACAGAGATTTCTGGACTGCATCTGCCGCTCAGATGTCGGCGACATTTGCGATCTCCTTGACTTTTGCCTGCTGCACAAGGTCTTTGGTGTGGCCGCCACATGGCTAAGGGAACTGGCCATTGACCTGGAGCAGCTTGTGAGAAGGGACAGCCCCGAGTACAAGCGTCTGGTGGATTCCCTTATCGAGGCGAAGGAGTACGACGAGGCACTGCAATTGGCTACCTTGCTGCAGCTTCCGCTAAGCGACAGTGTCTATGGCAAGTGGCTCGCAGAGTTGGATGCTGGAGTGCTGCGTCCTCACCAGGAGTACGAGCGGGAGATCGAACAGCATGCTCTGCCTCCAGCCATTCTGGTTAACTTTCTTCTGCATGCTGCCACCGTCCTGCAGGCGGATGGTGTTAGGCGCTACGAGTTGCTCCTAAGTGCGCTGGGTGTGATCAAGCAGCACCATTTGTTCCCCAACGAGTCCTTCGACAGGGATCAGATCGAGTACGATATGGTCCTGTGCTATCTGAATCTGCCAGAGGATCAGCTTTCCTCGCTGGCCATTTACCACTCGGAGTATTACGAACAGATCATGCTCCAAGAGCGCCTTGTTCTCTACAAATCCTTCTCAGAGCTAAAGGAACTGGCCGGCATCGATGACCTCAGCATTGCCGGAAAATCTCGCCTAACGGCTGAGATGGAAAGACGACTGGACAGCCTGCTGAACACGCTCCTGGACAAGGGCGATATTGTGGAGGCGTTGCGACTGCAGGAACTCTTCGAGTATCGGCCCAACGATCTGCGATTCATTGTCTTTGCAATGGCTCTGGCCGAGGGCATGGCCAGCATCGGTAATCTGTCCAGCAAAGAACGCCAGTTGCTCGGTGAGATTGAGAAGAGTACGTTTCCAAAGTTCAATCGGATTACGCTCAATCAGAATGTGATGTCGCGATGTGGCAGCGATCTCTCCGACAGCTGCTCGGACTCCCTGGCCCTGGAGTTCGAGGAGATACCATCCAAGGAGAAACAGCAGACGCTCGAGACCCTACTGGGCATTGGGTCGAAGCTTAAGGCCGGCGTGGAGCTGGGTAGACGCATTGTGCTGGCCTATCGGGCTGCCATGTACCTGGACAAGGAGTATTTGGATGTGCTACGCACCAAAGATGTCAATGTGCTGCTGAAGAGTGCCGCCGATGAAGACTGCCTGCAGCGTTTGTTGGTGGTCAGCGACATACAAATATCCACGCGTATGACACCAAAGGAGGTGAGATCTGATGTTCCCAACAACAAATTTTAAGACTTGTCCAACCCTTTTCCACTTTTCTTTGTCAGATTGCCGATATTCTTGCCCTAGAGCTCACAACGTGCATTGTACGTCCACGCTTTTACATATTTAACGCCAACCAACAGCCCCGTAACGCCCTAAGGAACGCTGATCTTTGGGGTCACAGCATCGATAGGGATTTTCACCTGTTCCTGGAACTGACGCCAAACACCACGATGCTGGGCAACTGCCTGCTGGACTACTGCGAGGCCTTGAAGGCCTATCGTCGCTATCAGGACGGAAAGGTGTACGAGGAGAGCGATACGTTTGATCGTCTCTCGGGGATTATAACGCTTTATGGATTACCGATTGCCACACCACCTGGGGGATTATCTGGCGTTCCCCAAGTACTCTCCCACAAGAAGCAGAACCAGATTTACGTGGAGCTTCTTATCAAGGCGCACTTGTGCTTTGTCCACGAGTGCTCTATGGAGGGCATTGCCAGTGTTTTACAGAAGGCTAAGCAGCTTAATGGACAACTGGCCAAGGCCAAATCCTGGTCACTGATCGTCCGCATGCTGATTGGCATTGCCCGTTATCGGGAGATGTTCTACTGCTTCGATTCGCTGATTGAGAATGAACAGTTCGAGTCGCTGCTGGGACAATTCGATGAAGATCAGAAGAGTGGCCTGCGCTCGGCCATTCTCAGTTATTTGCGGGAGTATCAGCCGAAGAACAGCAAGGAGCTGCTGCGACTTGCTGCCTTGCATTTCCTCATGTATAAAGAGCTGGCCGAAATGTGGACCGAAGAGGCCCAGGGTGTGGTAATCCGCATCCAGGCCCTGGCCGAGCAGTTCAACAAACTGAAATGCTCTTCAGAGGTGCAGAATCTTCTACAGCAGGCCATGGAGAACTACACGCATGCCACGGAGAACTATCTACTGGACAACAAGCTGCTCTTGGCCCAACAGAGTGTATCGCGTGCGGAGCTTATTGCCGTGCAGCTGGATCTTTGCAACAAGGCCCTGGAGCGGCGACACAATAACAACTCTCCTCAGCTCTGTGTGAGCGTCATAGGCGTCCGATCTAGGGAACAGTTTCGTGAACTTGTGAACACGCAAATCAGGTACAACACTATCATTGATCTTCAGGCCCTTACTAATTGAATATACACTTTTCTAGTGTCCCGCAAACTCTGATATTGAGTCGCGCCTATGGCTACGATATTAACTGGAGCGAGGCCATTCTCTCCCAATTTGTGCTGCAGCAGAACCCACTATATCTTCAGGAGTATCTCTGCCATCAGCGTTTAAGCGACGATGTGATCGAACAAGTGGTCAAGGGGTAAGGATAGACGTACTTACACAGTTCTAGTTTTGTCTTAATCTCGATATTCTCGATTCTATCAGGTACTTGGTACACGCCCAGAGCAATGCGACAACCGCCAAGCAGGAGGAGTCCCTGGCCCATCTGGTGGAACTGATTAAGTCGGTGACACTCAAATACAAATTGGCATCCATTTTAGGCCTCAAGCCCATTCTGTTGTCGTTGATAAACGATTCGCCGGTTTACTATCTGCGTGACACGAATTTCGGGCGCAACGAGTTCCACACAGCAGCGGACACATGATATACACATTATTGTGATTTTCTTTTTGGGATTTTAAGTTAGCAAGCTATTATTAATTGGCCGCCCGCCTTTGCGAAGGGTGAAGAACTCAAACTCAACTCAAAGAATAGATATTGGAGTATTTGTTATAGTTTTACATACATTTCGTCGATGAACGAGGATCAGCCCGAGCTTTGGATTAAAAATCAATAAAGACGATTGACTGAAATTCTTCTGGATGCTTGCAGCAGTCGGCCATCGCAGACCAGAGCCTTGTGGATGCACTCTCGAACTGGCAGCTGAACTGAACCCGAGGGTCGAGGGACAGCCCACCTCATCCTCTGCTAATATGCATATGTAATGGGAGATCGGGCCAAGTCGAATGTAAGCTCCCGGCCATGAAGGCTTGCAACTCGGATCCGGCGTATGTGTCAGATGTTCGACCAACCCTCACCTTCCCACCACACCCACTTCCTTTTGACTTGCAGCCTTCTGGGCTGCAGACCCAATATCAAACCATTTGATTCTATCGATATCAGTTCAGTAATCGAATTAAAACGGTTTGAATCGCGTGAAAATTGTATGCATTCTGGATCGAAGTGGTGCTAAAAATAGGTAAATTTCTCCATGGAAGGCGGCCCATCTGGAGCTGGCATAGGCCCTGCTGTTTGGTTTTCCACTGCAGTTCCTGTCTCCACGGGCTTGGGTCCATTCCATGGCTGCACAGTCATTTCGCCAAAAATCAAATACAACAAATTTCCCACAAACAGAACTGCGGCAATTCCCAGAAACACAGAGCGCCACTGCGTACGATCCGACTGTAAAGTGAGTACATACGATACGTATTAGGCTATATAGGAGGTTGATTCTGTATGTTATTACTTACTTCATTGGTCACCACAAAGCCGATGATGAGCGGCGATATTACACCTGCCCCCGACATCAAAGTGTTGCTGATGCCAAACAGAAGACCTGCAAAGTTTGGAGCGAGATCCACATGATTGAGAGAGCAGCCAATCGCCTGGCCAGAGATGGCAGCCACCGCTGCAACCAGACAACAGATGATGCCAGCAACATTCTGGTCGCTGACGTAGGTGAGCGCCACTAGAGCAATGGCAGGAGTCCAGGAGGCATACGAATTGATGGTTTTGCGAAGAATTGGCAGGGGAATGTTCCGCCGCTGCGTCAGATACTCGGCCAGGAAGATGAAAAAGTAGGAAAACATCAGCATGATCACAAAGGGCAGCGCGGAGAGCAAGGCGTTCGCCCAAATGCTATACCGGAAGATGCCATGAATGTAGCGTGGAATTTGCTGCATCAGCGTGTAGAAGCTGCAGGCCTGACTCATCTTGCAGAAGGCCAGAACGAGAAACGGACGTGAGGTCAATATGTGACGCCAGGGCACTGGTGGAATCTCGCCTTTGGGGGCATTACTCTGTTCCAGGGACAACTCAATATATTTCCTCTCAGCCAGCGAAATAAAGAGCGATTCGGAGGGAGAATTGGCGCCATAGCGCAGCCAAAGCAGGCACCACACAATCCCAACGTAACCTAGGAAACAACTCATTAAAGAATTGGCTTTAAATGAGGCTGGCACACTCACTTACCTGGGACATAGAAGGAGCTGGGCCAACCGAGGGGAGAGGCGGAAAGGACTCCACTGAGAGCAAAGCCCAGTGCTGTACCACAGTCCAGGCCAGTCGTCATGATGCCACCAAAGCGATTCTGCTCCTTTTTGGGACACCATTTGGCCAGATGCGTGTACAGGCAGGGCCACATGCCGCCCATGACCAGGCCCTGCAGGAGGCGCACCCCAAAAAGCAGTTTCCAGCCCCCCCAGGCAATAGAGAAAGGCGTGACCACGCTGAGGAGACCGGTGGCCAGCGATATCACAAAAAGCAGCATCTTGGCTCCGAATCTGCTGGAGAAGTAGCCGCCCAGCAGTTGGGTGAAGCAGCAGCCCCAGAAGGTACTGCTCAGAATATACGACTTCTGCTGCCCCGTTAGATGGTACTCTGGATAGTCTAGATTGCTGCTGTTGGAATTCGTAATCGCCACAATGGCAACGCTCATGTTCATCTGCTGGAGCATGACCAGGGTGGCGCACGTGAAGAGGAACAGCACCTGGAGGTGACGGATGCCCAATGCGGGTCCTGCAAACAAAATGTTGTGAAAACGAATCTTGATGGCCCCATCGATGGGGAGCCAACCTTTGGTCACCAAAGAAAACGACGTGATCGTCATTGCAAGTGCAATCGGTGGCAGCGACCACACCGTTCACTCGAAACCACAGAACTGACCAGAGGAAGGAGTATAGGCAGGTGAATAGGTAGCTGCAGCCAATGCAAAACTCGTTTGTGTGCCAAAACCAATAACGAAACTGCACCGAAACTTGATTTCTGGCCAACGACGCTCTTGTGTTCTTAGCCAGGAGGCAACGACGTCACTAATCCACATGCTGCGATGCAATCAGAAGGAAAACAAGATCTGTACTATATGCTGCTCCACTGATACGATTCAGAATGTTACATTGCCACTGGCTTAAGCCTTAAACTTAAACTTATTAATTTCTAGACAATTACTGACTTACTTAATAGATCTCGATTGGGAAACAGTTCCTAAACAAACAGAAAAACTGATTTGCTTTACAGTAAATCACTTTAGCTAATTGCCAGGGCCCCAATAATTCCTCGTAAAGCCAAAGACTAGGCCACAAACAAAGGGGACTGGCAATACGGGCAGACGAGACCCCAAACCAAACAATAACAATGACGAGGAGAAATAATTCCAAAACAGTAGCGGGTAATATATGTATTCTTATCAATTGGCAAACGGAGAACTCCCAGTCACCAGTTCACCCAGTCACCCTGGCGCTTGATATCAATCGATTTAAGTAATTGCTCTCAGATTGGTTCCGGCAATTAGATTCTGTTTTATCAGATGACAAAGCGATCGATGGTTAAGCGATAATTATGGTTCAACTTGCCATTGATTAGATAGCAGACAGACCTTACTCAATTCAGTGAAAAGAAGAAGGCTGGTCTCAAACACCTGATCCGTGGTTGACTTAAATCTGTTTACCATTTCCCAGATAGTTCGGAATCTATGGACTAGATAGGATGCATTCCAAGCGAAAGAAGAAGCTGGCCATGGCCCTATCCCAGATAGTACGGAATCTACGATTGAAATAGCCCAGACCTAGCTCAATTCACGCGAAAGAAGATGGCTGGTCTCAAGCATTGATCCGCGATTTAAAGCTGCTCCTCATGCCTACGAGTGTAGTACGTACGTTATCGGATCCATAGGCATTCCCACACGTATAGGCACATGAATACCCAGATCAAGCAACAGCTAACAAGTGTAAATAGAGCCAAGTAAAAAGCAGAGCGAGAGGCAATTCAACAAGTTTATTTATATTTCTAAGTATCACAATTTTTTCATTTCCTTTTTTTGTACCCCAAACAGCTGTGGCAATTGTTTTATTAGGGAGAGTACCCACAGGTCCGATCCACTTGTCTTCTCTGCAGCACCATTGAGAATTGGTCGCGATTGGTGTGAAAATCCCATATAAATATATGTGTTTATATACATTTATAAGATAAATTAAGAGATTAGATTAGAGTCCTCGATTCGAGTACCAAATCGCAAGCGTTGTTGGCAACAAAACAAAGCAAATCGAACCGAATCTATTGAAAATAAGTAAATTTACTCAAGTCTCGCGCGCATGTCACGCCATATAAATAGAATAAATATGAATTACAACCTACTTATAGTTAATACTGATTAACAAAATCAATTGTTCGACAACGCTACTTCCGCCACAAATCAATCCGTCGCCATCACCGTGTACCTCTCTGGCCAGCTAATTGTCTGCTCCAAGACAGGATCGATGGGTGGCGCGATCGCAGGCGGTGGGCTCTTCTTTTCGCTGCAAGACTCTGCATCCTTGGGCTTCAGATAGTCATCCGCATCCCAGGGTTGCGCCTTGGCCGTGCCCCAGACGAGGAACACACAGTTTCCCACAAAGAAAATTATGGCGGCCAGGCCAAATACTATCTGCCATTGGCCACGATCGTGCTGAAGAGTTGGAAAAAACCAGGAGATACATTGATTAGCTTTCGTTTCGGGCTTTTCACATTCAATGGCAGGGCTGACTCACCTTATCGGTCACGATCTCACCGGCAATCAGTGGCGTGAGGATGGGTATTATATTCGCCACCGTATTGCTCAAACCGATCAGAATTCCGGCATGATTGGGCGAGAGGTCGATGGTATTTAGGGAGCTACCGATCGTAGCCCCACTGTTGACGCCCACACTGAGTGTCATCAGCACAATGGCCAGTACTTTCTTTTCCTCGTTGAGGAATCCAATGCCGATCAGGGCAGCCGCCGGTATCCAGAAGGAGAGCGTATTGAACAGCTTCCGCACGGATGTTAGAGATAGGAACTTCTTCTTGAGCAGGACATCGGCCGCAATCAGATAGACATAGGAGAGCAGCCACATGGCCAGGAATGGCAGCGACGAGAACACTGCATTGCTCTGGATGTCCATGTTGAGTACGCCGTTCATGTAGGACGGAAGCTCGGCTTGGAGCGTGCTCAGTCCATAGGTTTCAGCGCACCGCGTCACTAGCAAAGCCAAGAACGGAACGGACGTCCAGATGGCCTTCCACGGAATAGGAATTATCCGATCATGGAAGTCTTCGTTGTGCTGCAGCGAAGACTCTATGTACTTGCACTCTGCTTCGCCAATGAACCGGGATTCGGGCGCATTGTTGGATCCGAAAATCAGCCAAAGGACACACCAGGCGGCACAGAGAGCCCCCGAGACATACGAGATTCCCGGCCAACCCATGGCACTCTCGGCAATCATTCCACTGATGAACATGGCCAGTACAGTGCCGCAGTCGGTTCCCGTGTAGCTGAAGGCTCCCAGGCGATTCCGTTCTTCTGGCGGCGACCACATGGCCAGGTGTTCCGTCACACAGGGAAAGATCACGCCCTGGAACAGACCTTGTAGGATGCGGATGGCGCAGAAGACCTGCCAGCCGCCCCAGGAGATGCACCATGGGGTCATCATGCTGAAGACCGCCGTGCCGAAGCTGGCAATGAACAATACGACCTTTGCACCATACCGACGACAAAGGAAGCTGCCTGGACAGAGGGTCACGATGTAGCCCCAGTAAAAGCTGGACAATATGTACGATTTGTGCTTTTCCGTCCACTCGTATTCCTGGTAGACAACGGACCACATCAGCAATGGATTTCTTTAAATGGAGGAACTCAGCGCACACTCACCGGAAAGTTGGGATTCGTTGTGGCAGAATTGGTCATGGCCACGATGGCTACGCTGACGTTGAGGCGGGCGATGTGCATCGCGGTGAGGCCCAGGAAGAGCAGGAACGATTGCAGATGGCGAATGCCAATGCGAGGCCCTTTAGCACCTTTGTTACTCATTTTTCACGAGCAATGAACCGAGCGAGGGCAGGGGAGGGGAGGATCTTGAGGTCTGCACCGTTTGGTTGGCGGATCGGTTCTGGGCCTTTGCGATATTGTTTAAGCAGCATTTATATGACAGCTGAAAGCTTCGGGTGCTTGGCCCGACCACATTCCCGTAATCATTCACATTACGGTCGTGTTTGCTTGCGGACTCGCAGGTGACTCCCACAGAAAGATGCCCTGGCGTTGGGAGGCGCGGGAGCAAACACCGCTACTAACTTTGACGCAACTCCTCGATTCCAGAAGTTGATTGACGTCCCAGATCTATTGTACAAGAGAGATCATACATATGTATACGTATAGAGAGTACTCGGTACAAATGCAAATATTGTTGGGTTTACACAAAGTTAAGGTGGTAGCTGAAAAACACTCCCCATGCGATGCCCCATTTGCCACAGACTTGTTTATTTGTCCAAAAGATTTATGGCGAAAAAGCTTGAGCTTCTATCGGATCCAGGTGGATTCCGCTTAAAGCGGAAACTAAGTGCTATAACCAGGCAAACCCTAGCTTCCAGTTAACATCGTCAATGGGGCTATAAATGAATGATTCTAATTTATTTTTTGAATATTATTCTTTATGGTTCACGTCGCGTGAAACAATGGAACGCGCCTGATAAGCGATGCTACCCGCTAAATAAATAATAAACTAATCGATAATGTACCCGACCCAAAGAGCCCAAGAGTGTTTACAATCTTTCTATCAATTTATTGAACGTTATTATATTTAAACAGCTATAATCTAAGGCTAAACCAACCAACTCTTCGCTATTCGAAACTCGAGTGATTCCCCATCGAACCACTCATGAGCGTCTCTGAGCAAAAGCTCCACGGACTCAAGTGGAGAGATTAGGAATGCTATCGGGTCTGGAGAGTCGGAAATTGTACTATCTGGATTGTTCGTCGATTGCCTTCGGCTTGCGCTCGGCCAGCTCTGGTTCGTGGGGCTGTAAAAAGTCTTCGGCATCCCAGGGTTGGGATACAGCCGTCCCAAAGGCCAAAAATATGCAATTCCCCACAAAGAAAAGCACCGCCGCAATAATGAACACAATCTGCCATTGTGTACGATCACTCTGGAAGAACGAGAAACCATTAATAGTTATTGATATTTCTATGGAGTGATGACAACCACTTACAGTGTCCTCCACGATGAAGCCCACAACTAGAGGAGTGACTATGGGCACTATATTCGCCGCTGTATTGACAATGCCCATTACAATGCTGGCATGATTCGGCGAGAGATCGATGGTGTTGAGGGAGCTACCGATGGTGGCTCCACTGTTGAAGCCAACACTGAGTGTCATCAGAACGATGGCCAGAGTTTTCTGGTCCTTGTCCAGGAATCCGATGCCGATCAGTGTCGCACACGGAATCCAAAAGGCCAGCGAATTGAAAGTCTTCCTCAGGGCAGTCAATGACAGCCGGTTGCCGGTAAGCAGAATGTCGGCGGTGATTAGGTACACATAGGACATGCACCACATGGCCAGGAAGGGCAGGGCCGAAAAGAAGGCATTGCTCTTGATGTCCATGTCGAGGACACCATTCATATAGGATGGGATCTCGGCCTGGAGTGTGCTCAGGCCATAGGTTTCGCAGCAGCGGGTTATCAATAAGGCAATAACCGGAAGCGAGCTGCAGATAGCCTTCCAAGGAATCGGAATAACTTTCTTGTGATAGTTCTCACTGTGCTTCAGCGACGACTCAATGTAGTGCAGTTCTGCCTCCCCTATGAAGCGGGACTCGGTTGCATTGTTGGACGCAAAGATAAACCACAGAGCACACCATCCGAAGGCAACACCAGCGGACACGTACGAAATGCCCGGCCAGCCTATGGCACTCTTGGCTATCATGCCACTCAGGAACATAGCGCAGACATTGCCACACTCGATGCCCGTGTGGCTGAGAGCACCCAAGCGATTACGCTCCGCTGGCGGGGACCAGCGCGCCAAGTGTTGATGAATGCAGGGAAAGAGCAGTCCCTGGGCGAAGCCCATCAGGACACGTATGCCGCAATAGGCCTGCCAGCCGCCAAACCCAATGAAGAGAGGCGACAGGGCACTGGTAACGCCGGAAGCGAAGGAGCCCCACAGCATCACACTTTTCACACCGAAACGCTTGCACAGATAACCCCCAATGAACTGCGTAAAGATATAGCCCCAGAAAAAGCTGGACAATATTAACGCCTTCTGGGACTCCGACCAATCGTATTCCTAAAAGAGAATTAAAGGAAGTATTATTGAAAAACGCAACAGGGGGAATAGGGCTATGTCTTACTGGAAAATTGGTATTGGTAGACTCCGCATTCGTCATGGCCACCACAGAGACACCCACATTGAGGCGACCCAAGTACATGCTGGTTATATTGAGAAAGATCAGCAGGGCCTGGACGTGCCGCATGCCCACAACAGGTCCTGCAAACAAAAGAAAACGTTACTCTTATCATATATCTCGAGTACTTCCTGCCGCGCTAAGCAATTGAGTAAATAAATCTGAATTGCACTCGAGACATCGCTATCGAACAGCCCACAAGCCAAACGATTTATGACCCTCCGTAGAGCCACTTGTGTGTGTCCGACGAGCGAGTGGTCTGGACTTTAATCAGGCCACGGGCAAGGTCTCTCTCTTGACTCTTCAAGGGATTTACAAAAGTGTGTCAAACTCAGTTCCGTTCCCTTTCTATATGCTCAGATATCCATCAAAGTTCACCAAAGAAAGTTCACTCAATTTCATACCTCTATTTGGTTCGACTGTCATCCTTGAGGATTTATACGGAAATCACACTTTTTGAACACAGTCCGAACTGCAAAACTGTTTGAACTCGAATGGATTGTACTAATTTACACTCGATTTCAATCGAACAACCTGATAATCGATATTCGTCTAATCAGAGAGATTATCCTGCGATAAGCTTGATCGCGTTCGTACGCGTAGTTCGTTGAATTTACTTATTGACTGCACTGTACTCAATCGAAAAGCATTGCGGAATGTCGAGATTAGTTAATTTGTAATTAGATTAGGAACAACATGAATTCCAAAGTATACGACTCTGTATATACATATGTATATATAAGCCAACATCCAGAGCGCTGACCTAAGGCAACAATGGATCTTGGTCATTCTCCAGTCATCAGCTGATACCATAAACCTCTGGACAATAGCCACCACTTGAGATAGCCGGCCCTGACACGCGTCTAAGCGTGAATCGTAATGGGGAATACCAGAAACAGCTAAACTTTCCAAGAGCACTACAAACCCTTCCAAGCTAAAGCACATACGATGGCATGGTTTTCCCTTATCGAAGTCACATTTTTTGGGACCCCTAGTGGATAAACTGAAATGTCAATTTAATTGAACACCCATCGATCTTGTTCTCGCCCGACCCATACGTCAATCGCATGGGCATTAAACACGTTCAATACTTCTGATAGCTCCAGCAATAATCTATGTTAGATAATGAAATTTCTATGGACTTATGTCGAACTGCCATTGCCCTTCTTCATCAAAGCTTCATCAAAATTGACACGGAAATAGGTTTATATTTGATTTATTTGTACTTTTTATGTCTAAACTTATCAATTAGTTTTGAATATTCTGAGAAATTCTGTGCTTATATGACCACGGACCAGCCGATAATGATTTTCTTTTGGAACATTATTCCTTCGAAATTTGTAGGCGCACCATCTCATCTTGTGGTTATCTCTACTTTCTCGCTTTGTTGTGCCTCCAGTGCCTTGGCATTTCCTTCCTCCTGTAGAGTGGAGGACATTTGTTTGTCCAAAAAGTCGGGTGCATCCCATGGCTGGTTAACCATCTGACCGAAGATGAGGTAGATTATGTTGCCCACAAAGAAGATGACGGCAGAAATGATGAATACCACCTGCCACTGGACGCGATCGTGCTGCAAATATCAGAACCAAGATTATAATCAGGTGAACCACGTAGGGATCATATAGGGATCAGGACTTACATCATCCGTTACGATAACAGCTAAACTTTCCAAGAGCACTACAAACCCTTCCAAGCTAAAGCACATACGATGGCATGGTTTTCCCTTATCGAAGTCACATTTTTTGGGACCCCTAGTGGATAAACTGAAATGTCAATTTAATTGAACACCCATCGATCTTGTTCTCGCCCGACCCATACGTCAATCGCATGGGCATTAAACACGTTCAATACTTCTGATAGCTCCAGCAATAATCTATGTTAGATAATGAAATTTCTATGGACTTATGTCGAACTGCCATTGCCCTTCTTCATCAAAGCTTCATCAAAATTGACACGGAAATAGGTTTATATTTGATTTATTTGTACTTTTTATGTCTAAACTTATCAATTAGTTTTGAATATTCTGAGAAATTCTGTGCTTATATGACCACGGACCAGCCGATAATGATTTTCTTTTGGAACATTATTCCTTCGAAATTTGTAGGCGCACCATCTCATCTTGTGGTTATCTCTACTTTCTCGCTTTGTTGTGCCTCCAGTGCCTTGGCATTTCCTTCCTCCTGTAGAGTGGAGGACATTTGTTTGTCCAAAAAGTCGGGTGCATCCCATGGCTGGTTAACCATCTGACCGAAGATGAGGTAGATTATGTTGCCCACAAAGAAGATGACGGCAGAAATGATGAATACCACCTGCCACTGGACGCGATCGTGCTGCAAATATCAGAACCAAGATTATAATCAGGTGAACCACGTAGGGATCATATAGGGATCAGGACTTACATCATCCGTTACGATAACGCCAACCAAGAGGGGCGTTAGAATGGGCACAACGTTGCCCGCCGTATTGACGATACCCATGAGGATGCCAGCATGGTTGGGCGACAGATCGATTGTGTTGATCGTGCTGCCGATGGTGCTTCCGGCATTGATACCCACATTGGCGCACATCAAGACAACGGCCAGGGTCTTCTGCTCGCTGTCCAGGAATCCGATGCCGATCAAAATTATGGCGGGAATAAAGAATGATATGGAATTGATCGTCTTGCGGATCCCTGTGATGGTCATGATTCCTCCTGTTAGTAGGATGTCCGCAATGATCACATACACAAAGGCCATCACCCAGGAGGTCAAGTAGGGAAGTGCCGAGAAGTTGGCATTATTCTTCATGTCCATCAGCAGGACACCGTTCATGTAGGAGGGCATCTCCGTCTGCAGCGTGGAATAGCCCCAGGACTGGCAACAGCGCGTGACCATCAGGGCCCAGAACGGAACCGAGCTCCAGATGGCTCCCCAGGGAACCGGGATTGGCCCCTTCGCCTTCAAGTCCTCCGCCTCCTTCGTGCGACTGGAGTTGATCGAGGTCTCAATGTAGTTTAGCTCTTCGTCGCTGATGTACTTGGATTCCCGAGGCGTGTTGGCGCCGAAGATCAGCCAGATGATGCACCAGGCCACGCCAACGGCACTCGAAATGTAAAAGATGCCGGGCCAACCCATGCTAGAGGCGGCAATCTGGCCACTGGCAAACATCGCCAGCAGAGTGCCACAGTCGAGACCCGTATTGGCCAGGGCGCCCAGACGATTGCGCTCGTTTACGGGACTCCAGTTGGCGAGGTGGGCGTGGATGCAGGGGAATAAAAAGCCCTGGAACAGGCCCATCGCCACACGAATGACGCAATAGGCCTGCCAGCCGCCCCAGGAGATGCACCAAGGCGGCAGCAGGGACAGCAGAGCCGATCCAATAGTCGACACGAACATGGTCATCCTCGCACCAAAGCGACGACAGAGCCAGCCACCGAGGAACTGTGTCATGATGTAGCCCCAGAAGAAGCTGGACAGGATATACGAGCGCTGCTTTCCATCCCAATCATATTCCTGGAGGAAAAATAGTAAAGGCTAATGCTCAGAACAGAGATGCGGCAGACTTACAGGGAAATTGGGATTGGTGCTTTCGGAATTCGTCATGGCCACAATTGCCACGCCAGCATTAAACTTGGCCATATAGTTGACCACGATCGACAGGAAGAGCAGAAAGGTCTGCACATGCCGTTGGCCAATTGCGGGACCTGAGAAATTGTCAAAAAGTCTGTTTAATGCCAGTCACTCAACTAGATACACTTCATTAAGTAGCATTCATTAGCTCCAAGTAATCCAATAACTTTTTCCAGTTTGTACATGTTCAGCACTTAGTTTTATTACTGTCTCAAGCGTTTCCACTTTTGGCAATTCATTTCGAGTTTATGGTTCCATTTAAATCAAAATTTAAAATTAGTTTACGGCCTGATAAAGTTTTACAATGACTTGACTTTCACAAAATCGATCATGCTATCGTTTCCATATAGCTTTCAGCTTGGAGTATCCTTTTAGAATGTCTACTAACCCGTATTCGTTTCAGCCGTCATATTTAATTTGTTCCGCACACGTCCAGGATCGAGAAGCAACTCAATTTGCAACCGACTTTTAGCTTACTTTACACCTTCTGCGTGCTCTGTTTTTAGTGGTACTAATCGCAGTCTGAAGTGACAACCGCGTTATGGAGAGTAAATCAGAGCACTTGACAAACACGATATCGATAACGAAGCCAGAAGTCATGCCCACAGCGAGATAGGGAGTACAAGTGATAGGAATTTCATGGTTCTCAATGAATGAGAGGGTACCACGATTTTAATCCGGATGCGTAGATCTACACCGCACCGATAGCGATCGAAAGGGAAAGGCCCCCCCCTTTATGAAGCATCAAATACTCTGCCGGACCTCTTGTCGCTGTCATGCGCTTAATCAAGAGACAGTTTGAGCTCTGGAGAGCCCCGGGGCTTACGTGTAATCTTATCGCTGACCATGTCAATTATCTGGACCGTGTTTACCCCTTGGACCTATCGGATCTGTGCACACCCAACACATGCTTCACACGATCCAACCTCCAAAATATATCGTCCGTCGGGGCACGAGCCGATAGCGAAGCGCTTTAATCAATCAAGGCGCCGTGCTCCAGCATGAGTGGGGTTTCTGAAACCCCTTCAGGTGTTCGATACGAGTATATTTCTTTTATTGCACTATAATGCTTACAGTATTCTATACATATTGCTTGACTCGAGTTGCAACCAGAGAACGATCTTTAGCGACTCTCCTCCTCCTCTTCCTGAAGTCGCAGTATGTCCGCTTTGTTGATGAAATAATAACTTGGCTGCCGGCCCTTCAGGTCTTTGGCGGTGCGCTTGGCCCCGTTCTGAATCAGTATCCGACTGACGCTCTCCAGTGAGTTGGTGCCCATGGCGTAGTGCAGAACAGTGCGTTCCAGCTGGTGGTTAAAACAAGTAGAATCATTGAATAAACCTTAAAGTAGGACGCACTTACATTATCTGTGATCTTCAGTGCCTCGGGACAGAGTTTCACCAAGTGCTGAACCATTTCCTCGGACTCCTTCAGCACTGCTATGTGCAGAGCGGTTCGACCTGCGAATCAAAAGAATCGAATCAGAAGTGGTTCCTCTTTAGGGGGAATCGTTGGCGGTACCGTAGTAGTTCTTGGTTTTGATCAACCACTTGGCATTGGAGACGGCGGTTAGCTCCCTCACTCTCTCCATATTGTTCTCCCTGATCATTTGGTGGAGCTCCTCGCGGGTCTCCTCCAGTCCACGCAGTTTTTCCAAGAACTTGCCCAGGGCTTCGTGCTGTCGGGTGGCAACCACATCCCCAATGGACTGCCCGCTCTCATCCTCAATGTCCAGGATGTGATCGTAGCCCTGCAATGCCAGTTGATCAAAGGGTTCCACTTGGCCTGAAAAAAGAGTTAAATGTATATATGGATGTATTCTGATCTCAATGCAATGGTTTGGCGACCGATCCTACCGATGGCAGCCTGGGCCAGGATATAGCGATCGATCTCTGCGGCATTGTTGGGCTGATTGGCCTGAAGGGAAACATCGCGAGCGGTGCGATATAGCTCATCCCGGTAGCTGATATCGACGCCAGACTCCTCGATGAGGGTGTACAGTGCGCCGCGGCGATGGGATCGGGCGCAGGCAAAGTGCAACATGCTCTGGCCATGCTCGTCCCGTTCCTCCATATGCTGGACGGTCAGAATATCCTCCTCTTCGGCCAGCGATCGGGCATCTAGCTCGATGAGATCAGCATTGCCTATGCCATTGCGACTGCCAACCAGCATCGGATTAGATTTGACCATGGCATTGGAGGTGGAAGTGCCCGTGTGGACTTCCACTTCGGTGATGGGCTTCCGTTCGCCCATGAAGTGCTGCAGATAGCCGGTGAGATAGGCCACGGGATCCTTGGGCCGTTTGTTAGCGATCTCGGTGAGAGCCCTGATCAGGGGATCGGCCAGAGCTTAAATAATGTATACATGTTATCGGTGGACTCCATTCCGTATTCCTTAATACTCACAGTCTGCCAGATATTTTCCCTGTTCCGTCTTGAAGATGGGATTGGCCTGAAAGCTCATGGACTGCGCCTGACCTGCACAGAGAACATACAGCATTAGTAATTCTCTCCATCTCAGGGATCGGAGGTATCACACTCATGGGATAGAGTCCCAGGAAATCTATACTATACACAAAGCGAGAGGAGCAGGATGTTTGTGGGGAGGTAACAAACGAAGATGCGGATGCCGATGGTGGAACTCAAAGAAACATTGCAAATCATATTGAAATCGGAACAAGATCACATTCCCGGGACGTATGTACGTAGGTGTAAACTCAAATCAGAACTTACGATTACGGAATTTGGAATATGTGCGGCGTACGAAGAAGCTCAGCGTAAGCGGAGGAGTAGGTGGATATTGATGGCAATGCTGGGCACACAAGAGTCAAGAATCGATCAAGTTAGGATCTATATAAGTATGTTTCTAAGATAACAGTAGGTACGGGTACGAGTACGAGCATGTATGTTATGTACATTGGGGGTATGGGGACCTATCCCATCACATCCCATCCTATTCGCCGGAGGCTCAATTGCGATCCACAATGCTGTTCTTCTTGCGCTTGAAGATCTTCACCAGCATGGTGGCAATGTGCTTGGAGTTTGTCAGCGACATGTCCTTCTCGAGGGACAGTATATTGGTTACGGCGGTGCAATAGTCCTGGAACAGCACATACTCCACAATGCCCATGCTCTGCATATTGATGAGCCGCACCGTGAGCTTGGACAGGCGGTTCGTCACCATGCTGAGCCCTCGCACGGCGCACAGGTGCCTTAGGTTGTCCATCTCCTTCATCAGATTGGGCAGCTTCACGATCGTCGTCATTTTGAGGCCTGTGCCCAGGAAGGCTGGCCTAGATTGCAAATATCCGAGCAGATAGCTCTCCTTAAAGTGCAGCTGCGTCTCCAGATAGGTCACGGCTCGTCCCACCCGCGTATAGGCCGCTCCCATATCGCCCGGATCCTTGCTGCTCGTCGTCGAGATCACGCGCAAATGCTCCTGGCAGTTCAGCCACACGGCCATGTTGTGGGCGGAATTAACAAAGACGCCCCGGCCATAGGGCCAGAGGGCACCATTAAATGCTGTCGACTCGGCTGCCTGCACCAGGTCTTTGGTGTCCAGCAGGGATATCATCAGACCCAAACTGCTGAGCATTAGGGTCACCTCCGAGTCGGGCTCGAGCAGCTCCGTGAGGGTATAGTAATTGCCGGACTCCGTCTCCCCAATGGCATCCGCAAAGCTGGTCGTGAATATCTTGCCCATCATGAGGCGCTCGGCCTGCTCCAACTGGCCAATGGTCAGGTTCAGGGGAAGCTCCAGCTGGTCGAGATTGCGCGAGGCCTCCACAATGCAACGCGTGACCAGAATTGACTCATCGTCGTAGACGAAGGCGGCCGTGTTCAGTCGATCCCCGTTCTCCATGGGAAAGTAGGCGAGACGCGGCTGCGGCTTAAAGTCGGCATCGATGCATAGGCAGTGCATGTCCTTGAGCAGCGGCACCAGGAACTCCTGGAAAACCACAAATACATCATAGTCCGGCGCGATAATGCCACAGTTGATGTCCTCCTCCAGGTGGCGGGCCTTCGAGGTCTTGCGCATCGCCGGCCACAGAACATCGAAGAGATTGTGGTCGAGTCGCGTCTGGCGGCGCTTGATCTTTTCGTAGACGGCACGCTTGAGGAAGCGGCTCAGGAAGCTGGTCACCGACAGCTGCAGCGATGAGGCGCTCAGTGGCTTCCTGTGCGACAGGGCCGAGGCCGTGCTGGCGCTCAAAAGCTTTCCCGATTCCGCTATCACGTTGTAACAGCGCTCCAGAGTGCGTGAGATCTCACCATCCTGCAGCTCTCGCCGGGCACTGTGCAGATCGTCGGGAACTGCGGCGTTGGGTGTAATTTTTGGATTTGATGATTATCATTTTACACAGCACACACACACACACAGCGGGATGATGAACACCAAAGCATGTACAGAGACACAGATACTGATACACGGAAACGAGCACGAATGAGGGAGTTTGCCAAATGGGTGCTGAAGAAAAGGCGACGGTGCTTCAAGTGCTTTCTGTGGATAAATAAACCCCGAATGTATGGTGTTTGTGTGTGATATGTGTTACATACCAAATAAGTCATCAATATTGCCAATGATTTCATTGAAAAATTCACGATTTCCCTCCATTATGAGAACGAGTACTTTGCTTGCAGCGCAACTGAGAATCAGGTACGACTACGCGGACGAGTGTTTGACTGACTATTGAGCGAAGGACAACGTGTGCTGCACGGTGCGACTGAAAATCGATGACTGAATGCTCGGCCAGGGCACGGGCCAAGTCCATGCCACTCTGGGGGGTACAGTACACACCCTCTTTTCATATATTTGACATGGCAAGCAAACGTATTTAATTATTTTGGTTTACTTTACTTGGTGGGTGTCTCTGCCCCTTTTTGTTTTTGTGGGGGGTACTCGTAATTCAAATGAAACCGAACGAAAAGCCGCACAAAAGCAAAGAAAAATGAGTAAGCTTTCCCGATACTATTTCGAGTGGAGTGGTTTGTGCTATCATGGTATGACTCTTGTGACTGGTCTTGAGCTGGAACAGCTGCAGGTGGACACACAGGTCAGGTCAGGTGCTGTGCCAGCCCTCTTGTCCTACCTTGATCGTTGAGCAACTGATTCTCGAGCTCCTCGGCCCCAAAGAGATTGAGCAGCTCGGTGTAGTTGAGGATATCCTTCGCCTTCTCCTTGTCCAAATAGAACTCGGCCGTGTGGCCCAGCTGCGTGCAACGTTGTGGTTGTAATGGCATTTTAAATATTAATAAATTTAGTTTGGGTTTATCATAAATTTATGGCATATTGAGGCGGCACACAGACACAGACATGGTGACATGAAAATGGGAGTACCCTGCGCCTTGGCCCACTTTGAATTGGATTTCGAACACAGTTTTATTTGAAATTTGCCGATGAGACGCCCCCCCCCCCCCCCAACAGTTGCTTTCGTTCCCAGTTCTATTACTATTTCAAGAATGTATTTCTAATCTGGCTGTCAGGAATTCTCCCTCCAATTAGGGATAATTGATAAATTGCCACCGAAAAAGTGGTTATTCTGTATTTCCCCCCGCTTTCCCTTCACTCACCTTGTCCAGTGCCTTGGAATTGCCGCCCAGCTGGGATAACATGTTGTAGAAATGGCCATTGTCCTTAATCGTGGCTGCATAGTGAAGCGGCGTGCGTCCGTCATTATCCGTAATTGTCATGGTCTCCGGAAAACGCGAAGCCAAATACCGAACGATGTCTGCACACAAAAAAAGTCAAGCGAAAAAGCCAATCGAAATAGGGAATTTAAGCGGAAGGAGAGTATACCCAACACCCACCCGTGTGTCCAAAGAGCACGGCCACGTGCAGGGCCGTGGAGCCATTGGGGGATATGTCGTCCTTTGCAATGGCAAACTTCCGGCGATCCAGTGCCTGCTGCAGCGCCAGCAAACTGCCGTCACGTGCCGCATCGTGCACGCGATGGATTTTCTCCTGTCAGAACAGCATATGAACCGTGCCTTAATTAGTGGCTACTCCTTCCGACCATCCCCCCACATCCTTCCGCTTACCATGTAGCTGGGCACGTTGTTGAGAAAGGCTTGTATTTCCGCCTCCTTGGACTTGAGATTCAACAGACTAGCGCCCTCGCCATTCAGCACGATCTCGGCCAGCTGCTCAAGGTCCCCCGATTCGATGATCTGCTTCATGCGTGCCTCCTGCGAAGGGAGAGGCAATACCAGTCAATTAGGGATTGCTAGACAGACATTCATTCAGTGCGTAATCGAAAGCGTAATTGTTCGGTGTGCCAGAATAGAAACGATGACAGAAATGGTTAGCAAATAAAAGATGAAACCCAAAAGACAAGCCTGGTGAGACAGCAACAGAGAGAGAGAGAAACAGAGATTGAAAGATAGGAAAGGATAGCATCGTATACTTCATCAATTGCAGTTTGAGACTGAACTGTATAATCCTCAGGTGCGCCCTGCACAAAGCCCTCGATGGCCATGGCCGATGTCAGGGATTCGCTGCCATCCTTGTCAGGTCCCGTTTCCGGTTCAGTTGGTGGTTCTCCTCCTATCGACTGCGACTCCTCCAGGGGCTGGCTGTCCTTTGTAACTGGCGCTATCACATCCTGTACAAAGGGTTTTTTGAGTTTTACTTGGCCAACTGTCGTTTGTCGATTATCGCTAAAAAGTGCAGGTGACATGACAACACTCACAAACAGGACACAAACAGGTAGAAAGGGACTACGTTTTTACAAGGACTAAGTGCCACTACAGAATGACAATGCCAGCGCTGTTGACCCATTAAATAATTGACAAAGTAAATAGATATGTATGTCCATAGGTAAATAGAAATCTACGGCACGTATACGTAATGTTACGCATACGCCATGTTTTCGAAACAAATTGCACCTACACTTTCATTACTTTTATTGAAATGCAGCACCTCCTATCATTTTCATGCCTTCTAACCCCTAACCTCTAGGGAAAACTTGATTATCCTTAACAAATCGTTCGTGGGGGACTGCAGAAAATCGTTGCAACGTTGCACCAACTGGAATGTGTATATATAGCAATTTGATATATACCATATGTAGATATACATATATCATATATCATCTATCTAATGCCTGCAACTGCAAATGTTTTGACGTTTGCATGTTCCTTTGCCATTTGGACTCTGGCCTGGCTGCCGCTCTGACAGTTGAGGAGCTCTGGCTCTGAGGCTGGTGCGCGGCTATCGTCTTTCCGTCTCCACATGTCAGTGAAAGCGCTATGGGAGTGAGTGCATTATTATAAAGTATATCTGTGGGTAAACAGCTGCTGATTTTCGCCAATCGATAGTGCCGCAAATCGGGGGCAGGGCAGACACTGGCATTGATTTGATCTAAGGAACTGGAATGAATACGAGTATACGAATGGATGGTACACAAAACGAACTGAAACCGAAACTTAAATGAAAATCGAAACTGAAAGGGAAACGGAAACACAATACATGGGAATTGGGGGCTTATTTCTCTTTTTGGAGTGGGAGGTGGGGTGCAATGGAAACGATAACCAAAAGACACAAGTTGCAGGTTTTGCATTCCATTTTTAATTGGTTACTGTAATCGTTTATGGTTTAATATTAATTTTTTTACTTCCAGTTGCTTTTACAAAATATATTGGTATATATAAAGAGTCTATGTATAGCTGCATAAAGAAGTAAAAAGTCTGGTTATATAATTATATAAGCTGATTGCTACTGTTATTCTTTCTTGGATTGCGGCTGCAGTTGTTGCTGTTGCTGTTGCTGTGGCTGTGGCTCTTGCTGTTGTTTCTGCTGTTATTTTTTGGTGTGGAAAACAATTAGAATGAATGGAATTTGGGTGCCTGCTGCATTTGATTGATTGATTGATTGGTTGTTAGATAGTTAGTTTGCTTTCATTTTACAGTTCACAGTTGAGTTTGAAGATTTGGAAAAAGTGGTTTGAGCGGTTGAATGGCACACACAATACAAACTACAAAAAAACGTTGCACGTTGGACAACTAGAGCACGCCAAAGTGTACCTCATCATCGTCATCGTTCTCATCATTCTCTACATTATCCTGATCCTGTATCTCCTTCTCCTCAGTCATTGGTTCCACTGGCTCCTCCAACTTGATGATCTTTTCCTCTTCAACTGCCGCCTCTGGCACTTCCTCTTCTGCTTCCATCTCTGGCTCCGCCTCTTCAGTCTTTTCGTTAACTTCTGGCTCACTCTCTGTGGCAGGCTGCTCCTCCTCCTTCTGTTCCACATCATTACTCTCTGCGACATTTTCATCGTGGTTTTCCTGCTCATCATTCAATTCCTCGCTTGCAGCAGACTCCTGTTCCTTCGGTTCCTCCTGTTTTTCTTGATCCTCCTCTCCACCCTGGCCACCTTCTCCTTCTTTACCGCCGCTTATAGCTCTTGCAATATTCTGTAAAAGTAAACAATTGTCGACTGATTGCTTTCCGAGTGATTCAAAGGATTGTTTTACTACGATCTCAGCCTTCGATTCATTGTATGTACAGCAGAGAAGTACTTAAGAGGTCTAAACAAAAAGCGCATAGATATAGAGTGGTGAAGGGGAAAGCGAGAGCCGACAATGGCTTACTTTCACAGAGCCCTCACCCCGCCTGTGTCACCAAAGCAAATCCGAGTGCAACACAGAGAAAGCTTTTGGAGGAGTGCAAGCAAAGACCAACGAAAGCAAACGAAAGACGCAATCCACAAGCAAAAAGGCAACACTTACCTCCGCCTCACTGTCTTCGGTGTCGCCTTCGATATCGCCATTAATGTGGCCATTGTTGAATGTGGCCGGCGTTTCCGGTCTGCGCTGCAATGGCGATACTTCCGGCGGAACCGGTACCGGATCTACATCCGCATCCAAATCCGCTTTGGACAAATCCTCTTCGTCATCATTGGCACTTGTACTGCGGTTTCAAAATGCAAAAAATGTTCTCTCAAAGCAATGCCCCACAAAGAACGCACAAAAATCAAACAAAAACTGAATCCAGCGCAGCCAAAACTTAGCCTAATCCCTGTCTCTGTCTGCCCTTAGATGCTGCACCACCCACTCACCCATCGTTTGTGTCCAGCTCCGAAGTGTTCTCGATGCTGTCGTCCAGCGATTTACGTCCATTCACAGCCGGTGTCATTTTAATGTCCAATTTCTGTGGAATAAACAGATAGATGGTGTAGGGATTCCCCACAAGCTGCTGCCTACGCCCTCCCCGACTTACCTTGCTGCCCGCATCGCCTCCGGCACTATTCTCGCCACTCTCATTGCTCAAGGCCTCCCAGTCAGTGATGCTCTCGGGGGAGACGCGCGGTGCCTCCGGGACATAGACGAGGAAAGCCCGCTCGATTTCGTGCGGCTTGTGGCGGTAGTACGAGGCTGTCTTCATTTTCTGAAATTGCCCCAATGAATCATTTTAATTGCTCGGTTGATTGCCATCCCCCACTCACATAGTCGAGGGCCTCCTCGTCACAACCCGCCTGGGTGAGCAGGGTATAGCAGCGCATGTTGTTTTTGGCACTGGCAGCCCAATGAAGCGGCGTCTTGCCGGTGATGTCCATCTCGTGGGCGCCCTCCGGCCAGAGACCGACCAGATACTCCAGGATCTTGGTGTGGCCCAGGCCGGCGGCCTTGTGGATGACATTCAGTCCATTGCCGTCCTTGCAGGTCACCAAGGCAGCGGGCACGGGAGGCTCCAGCTGCGCCTGCACTGTTTCCAAATTGTTCTCGATCACCGCCTGATGCAGATCCTTAATGGCATTCTGTGGACTCATTTGGTAAAAGAGGCAGTGGGATTTTCAGTGCATTGCCTTACCATAACATGTGGCACGGCGGCAAGGAAACGCTTGACACGCCCATTATTGCTGGCCTGCTGGCACAAGCGATGTCCTTGGCCCGCCCACAGAATGCGTGTCAGTTTGCCAATGTCCTTTTCGTGCATCCAGATACGAATGGTGGATAGCTTTACCGAGAAATCTATTAGCCAAAAAAGTGGGAAATTGAAAACGTAGAAATTAATTTCACAAGCGCCACCGCCCCTTTCCCGACGCCACCTCCAACCCCAATCCCAATCCCAACCCATTCGCTATGATCGCCCTTAAGCGATTTCCATTTCATTGGCACCCTCTTCGTTCGTGTTTGCATGCAATTTGCCAAAAAAGCAAACGAACTGAAAACTAAATTAAAACGAATACGAAAATAAAATGCAATAAATGTTCAAGTTGTGTGACTCGCGACCTGCACTCGGCAGTTCGCTTAAAGTGGCATTATACGAAAAACTCAAGACAATTTCCGCTGGAGAAAGTTTTCGCCAACTTGAAATGCGCCAAGGTCATCGGAGAACTTTTAAGTGGAAAGTCTGCCCCTTGAACCGCCCAGAGTCGGGTTTTTCAAGAGTTGCAATGTGCCAATACCACTGAATCATTGATGTTATTGATGGGAGAAAATGACATCTGGCTGTGGAGGATCCCCCAATCCCAATAACACAATACGCACCATCGTTGTTGCGACGCTTGTTTCCATTCAGGCCGCCTGTTTGTCCGTTCATCGGCATTACTGTAAGTGGACCAAACATTTTCGTTGATTTCAAAGTGAATTATTGAAACAGTAATATATTTATTGTATATAGAATGATGAAATATAGACTGACTATGTGGTCTATTTGGCAGTGGAAAAGTCATAGCCTACTCTCTCCTTTATCCCATACTTTCCTTAGTTGTTCGTCCTACTATCAGAGTCGTTCTATTTTATTTGCGTCTGGCCCGCTTGAGCCGCGTTGGCAAACTAATTCCTGGCCACGTCGCAAGGTGTTGAATTTGTGTTGTGGTCAAGGAGAGTGCAGACCGCTACACAGTCGACGAAGAAAGGGAAGTAGTCGGAATAATTGCGTCCTGTTCGCGCTCTTACAACTCCTGCTATGAATAAATAACCTTTTGTTCCCTTTGTGTGGCGTGTGTTACGAGTGAGTATATAAAGCACAAATAAAACATTTTCATTAGCCCATCGATGGGTTCTTCTTGTGGGTGGCGAAGGCACTATGCAAATATGTGGAAATACTCTGAATTTCCGTTTGACCGACACTTGCTAGACATTTTTCGTAGCACAAAATATACAGGGAAAATATTTTCACGGAGTTTTGGGTTTTCCAAATGCACAAGTTCCGAGTCTCTTTATAATTTCCAATGGAATTCTATGTTTTACTGAAGTTTTAAGAAAGCTTAAGCTAAAGAAATGATTCATGCACAGTACGTTAAAATTCACTTCAGACCTTCTTCGTCAAGGTAATCCTTGAAAAACTCTAGTGCAAATCTCTCCTCCAGTGAAATTATTTCCCAGAACACCACCTAGTTCCTTCGAGTCTACCTTTGACCAAACAAGCACACATATCTGATATGTCAAGGTCTCCTTAGTCTATTCCTGGTGTGTTGCTCGTACTCCTACACCTGAGGAACATTCCTTGAACGCTTTGTGTTTCGTTTTTGTGTGACATGTAAATTAGTTGAATGGAATGAATCATTAGAAGGGCTCCCTAGCACATACTGATGAGGTTGAGTGGCAATAAAAACTGCTCGAAAGTGCCACGAAAACGGAAATGGCGCATTAGTGTTTGCCACTTAATGTGGCACTCACTCCCTGTCTTCCTTCAACCCCCTGAACAATGTAACTTGTTGAGCGGACACCCTTTTTATGGCACGCAATATGCAAATTTTGGCCAAGACCCCTTCCTTCTGGCAGCCTGCGTGTTATCACCACAATTTCCCACAATTATAAAGAATGAATGTGAATATTTATTCGTTGAAACACTCACCTTTGGGTGGCGATGAATGGTAATATAGGCCTTGGAATCTTCTCCGACGCTTCGGCGGCATCGCCAATTTATGTTTTTTTTATTGCAGAGTCTCTGTACACGTCGTAGCACTCTTAGAGTCCACGACTCTTCACATTTCCCCAATCGCGATTCATTTAGCACTGCGGTTTGACTCACTTCACACTTGGCACTGGAAAAGCTGTGGAAAACCTTACTTAAAGCGCGAAGCGCGGAGTCGACCGTTGTCCTGGTAGGTTAAACGACGTCTGAGTTGACAAATGCACACGCTCAGATGGCCGACTGGACAACGTAGTCCCTAGCCCTAACACCATTCCACGTGCTCCTTCTCATCCTACGCCTTGGTCCTTGCGTGTGTGCATACCCAATGACGGGGGCGGTGGATGGAGGCGGTGTGGTCTCACATTTGTGATTTTTATTATGTTTTATTTATTTAGTTTACCAAAAGCCGCACAGCGCCCCGAATGCATTCAACTCGTGTGACGTTGAATGCACAGGACGTTGCCTACTTATTGGGGCCGACTGCAGACCCCAGGACCAGGGCAGATATATAAAATGGGAGAGCGATGAAAACACACCAATTAGCCGCGCGAATCGATTTTCTGATTTGGAAGGGGTTTACGAGTATTATTGAAATTGGAGCAGAACCCAGAGAGGGGTGAATTTATGAAAGAACTAGCCGAACAGGTCACAAAGTCCTGCCCCAAGGTCCTTGCGACCACCTACGCGAAGAGGAAGACACGCTGCTGCTCGATGGATGAGTAACGCTATTCCAGTGGCGTGCGGTCAAATTTTAAGACCCACTTGACACAGTTTCGTCCAGAGAGAAGTGCGTGCGTATCCCTTTGAAGGCCTTTCCATTCCCCCCAAAACAGAACGGTTGACCCAATTTTGGATAGATCTGCTGGGGGTACGTGGGGTACGGGGCCACCGTAAATGTCACTACCAATTAGGGAAACTACCGCCATGTGGCTTCTCTGATTAGGATTTATGGCAACCACTTTGATTGCACTTCCGCGACTGTCAGCGTAAACGATCTATGCATTATTCATTCCGGAGCCCAGGGGTTTCCTTCTACATTGAGTGGCGAGCTGTCAAGGGGGGGTGTCGGGTGCATTGAACTTGACAGAGACGTGCATGACCCTGCCACTGGTCAGTGCACGGCCAACAGCTCAAGAGTCCAAGAACCCAAGAACCCAAGAACCTCTATTGCATTTCTCACTCGAACGTAATCACATCTACTTTGCATACACTACACTTTCCGCTTCCGATTCTGACTCGCTGCTTTCCGCTCTTCTGTTTTCTGTTTTCCGTTTACTGGTTTTTGTTTTTTTGGGTATTTTTGTTGTTCCGTTTTCCTTTCGATACGATTTGCACGACGCGCGCTTTCCTTGCAGACTGCGGCATATTCAGCGTTTCGTAGGTGTTTTATCTAATTTTTCCCTACACGCACACCAATGAATTTTATCCACTTTCACTCTCTCCCTCTCCCTTTCTCTCCCACTCTCCTTCTCTAGGTGTGGGTGTATCTGTGTGGGGGTATCGAGTATTGGTAATTGCTGCCATCGCTTGCATGCGAACGCCGAAAAAAAACCCCCTCAAATAAACCAAACCGATGGGAACTCGCGAGAGTGGGCTGAGGGCACAGAAACACTTATCTAAAATGGAAAGTAAAGGATTATGGGAGGGAGCGAATGGTGGCTATCAAATATGAAATATATCTACAAATATTTGAGGTCTTTTGACTGAAATGAATGGAAACTTTTCTACACCAAAATGTCAATCCTTTAGATATTGATAATTCCGAACTTAAAATTAACTCTAAGACACACTAAGATCTGCAATTGCATCTCTACTCGTCCATCGTTTAAGAAGTAATTCGTATATATTTCTCAGGCAGTTTGCAGACAGCCTTAAGCGTAAGTCTAGCTTAATACTTAGGAGACTAAGGGGAATCCTGGCAAGGAATAGGCTATCAGCTTTTGCTACTCAGTTCGTCTGCGGAGACGTGAATGGGATGGGTGAATTCGATGTGGTCCGTCGAGGCATCTGAAAAGGGCACAGATTAATAGAGAGGGAGGATTCATAGTAATCAACCACTCACCAAGATGTCCTCGTTCAAAGTAATTTGGAGACGCAGACCCCGGGTGCAGACTTCGCTTCCGGCGCGAAACATTCGACTCGCGACGGGTCCGGAGCAGGGCCAGGCTGATGTGAGACTTCTCCAGCGGCAGGTTGTCGTCGCCAAACTCCAGGCACTTGCCGTAAACGCAAAAGCGCTTGCTCACCTGCGAACAGCGCGTGCCCAGGGGAAAGTGTCCGTTCTTGCCGTTCACCAGGTAATACCTGTACTTGATGAGCTCGTCCTGGCAGCCGACGCGACAGCTGCGATCGGGTTCGTCCATGCTGGCCGAGATCTGGGCCCCGTGTCCGGACAGGCCGCGCACCTTCATCCGGTAGTTGGCGCAGGTCTGCTCCGCATACTCCGCTGCTGTCTGGAGGCGCTCGCAGGGCTTGACGCGATGTGTACAGAGCTGGAAGCTCTCCTCCCGCGTGACCCTCGACCTCACCGCCTGGATGCCCTTTGAGTCGGCCATACAGTTGGAGTGGCAACCCGACTTGATCTCCCACTCTGTCTCCGCCGAGGAACTGCGATCGATGGCGATCAGCGAGGCAGAGGCTGGTGGGGGGGCTGCCCTCTGTGGCTGCTCCTCTCTGGGTGGATACTTGTGGTACGATTCGTAGGACTTCCTTTTATGCGGCTGCTGCTGCTGGGGTCTGATATGGTTATCCTGCCCATAAAAGCTGCGCACGGCCACTTCTACTCGGAGAAAAAGAAAATCAGCGCGACTTTAGAAAGGAGACAAAGATATCCAATACCATTCTCAAAGCGATTTCTGGGCGTGACTCCCTCCTGCCTCTCCGCATAGCGCTTGTGCGTCGTCTGCTGCAGCCTGCTCTCCTCTTCCGCAGAGTCCCTTGCCCTCGACTGGCAGAAGGTCGGGTCCATTCTGAAGAAGTTGTTCGTGGAATTGTCGCACGAGAAGCGCTCGCAACGCCCCGAAATGCAGTAGGCAATGTCCCCCGCGTTGTGCTGCTTGGACTGGCAGGTGGTGCCGTCCGGAAAGGTCCAGCGACGCGACTTGGTCGCATTGGTTTTGGTGCGGCAGAACACCTTGCAGGAGTCCTCAAAGGTGGAGCTCACCTGCTGGCCCTCGCCCGTGAGCTCTCCGTCCAGCTTTTTGGCCTGCATGCACACCTGAGAGGCGAAGTTGGCGATTGTCTGGACCGGCACACTGTAGCACTGCTTGGCAATGCAGCTCTCGAAACGCCGGTCCTGGCCCATGCACCGCTGCCGGTAGTTGAGGCAGCTGCGGTTGAAGGTCCGCAGTCCGGTGCTGCCTTCGCGCAGCCGGTTCGAGGGTCCGTAGAGGCATCCCGAGTCACATTTGCTTGCCTCGCCCCACGCACTCCAGTTGGTGACTCCCGGCAGCTCGTTGCCATCCAACGGCTTGGGGTGCTCGCTCAACAGTGGACCGATCCTGTTGGACTCCATGAAGCTGGCCTTCTCATAGCTCGGCTTGTGCGGCCACTGCCTGTAGGAGGCCAAGGCGGTCTCCTGCGACGAGCGAGCCACACAAGACCCACCGCGGCACCACTAAAAAAAACCACAGGGATGAATGGTTGTCCATTGCAATCTCTTCCATTCTTACCATTTTCTCGCCGCACTCGGTTCCCTCCAGCGCCGGATGTGAGGTCCAGGGCAGCCCATCCTGCCGACAGTGCAGATCCCGGCAGATCTCCGCTTTACTCTGGGTGCTGGAGCGCATGAAGTTCTTTCCAAATCGCAGCATACACTGCTGATTGGCATCGAAGCGTTCGCCGGGGGGAATCCCACCCGCAGAATGGTCCAAGTGATCCATAAACTGTCCCCGATCGAAGAGGCACTCGGCCTGGGGCTCTCTAAATGGATTAATATTTAAACTCGTTCGGAGATTTATGCTCTTCAAGGACTTACAATAAGAAATCCTCCAGATAGGTGCGGGAGCACTTGGACCAGGTGACCTTTCCACTGCCCAACTTTGGCGACATGATGTGCATGGTGGGATCGCAGCTATTCTCCTTGGTGTCATGCCGCATTCCCAGACTGCAAAGGAGTTCAATTTCGTTAGAATAACTCTTAAGAGGGTTTGTTGAGAGGACCACTCACTTGTGTCCGATTTCATGGGCTACCACAAAGACGCTCTCAAAGTGCTTGGCCTCGTTGATGGTGCAGGAGGAGACGGCCGTGCACATACCGGCCACGGGTGCCAGACCCACGACCTGGCTATTGGCCTTGCCATCTTTGGTGATCGTCCGCAGGTCGAGGCCGGTGAGGATGAGGGCATGATCGTAGTGCAGGGGATGCGAGTCCGAGAAGGGATTCAGCTTCTCCTGCCACATGCAAAAGCTGTTCAGGTAGTCGTCCACGTCGCTGGAGCGCGACAGGCCGGAGGGATCCCAGGATTTCCAGATCTCCAGACGCTTCAGCACAAAGTTAATGCGCCGCCCGAGCGTGGGGTGGTGGTAGAGCAGCTGCACCCCATTAATCATGGCCAGGACGAAGCTGATCATCTTGCTCTCTGTGTTGGCGGGGAAGTTCCGCTGCATGTGGGCGAACAGATCTCTGTCCACGAAGATGGCCGTCTCGATGAACAGCTCCTCGGGCACTGACCAGCGGCGTGGCGGCGGGCCAATGAAACGACGACGTCGTCGATGCTTCTGATGATTTTTTAGATTCGGTTTCAGATTCCTTTTCTGGTTCTCGAGCTGGCTCATCTCATGATGATGATGTCGCGGCTGGAAGCGCAGTCGTAGCGGGGACTGTGACTGGGCTCGGAGTCTCGGCTTCGGTTCGTTGAATTCCTCTGCATCTGGCTCGAACTGCAGCTGGCTGTCTAACGGATCCACTGCCCCCAACCGACTGAAATTGTTCCTATCCAAGCGGGCCTGGTAGAGTACATGGTTACCCGATCCGAAGCGAGCGGGTAGAGGATGGATCACAAAGTCGCTGGCATTCTGCTGGAACACGCCACGCTGCCAGAGGGAGGAAAAAAAGAGCGTTGATGTCTGTCTGGGATTTGGATCAGCCTGTCACACTCACCGCATTACCCGTCTCGCAGAGGTCGAGGGCCGCCGCCGGACTCCGGTAGAAGCAGCTCTCCAGACGCTTCAACAACTGCGGCGAATGCTCCACGAATTGCGTCCCGTTGGCGGTGCGACGGATGAAGATGAAGGCATTGTCGATCAGCTGCGGCGCCTGCTGCAGCTGCAGTCTGGCCTCCACTCCATCCCCTTCCCCATTTCCATCGGAGCTATCGGCGTCTGTCGAATGCATTTGAATTAATTAAACTTTTCGCATAATGACCGCAACTGGAGCAGCACGAGCTCTGCTCAGCAGCTGTGTCTGTGTCTGTGTCCATGTGTGATGTGGGATGCATTTTATTTGGTTTTCGGATTTCAGTTTAATCATTTCTCACCTTGTGGCACTGGCATGCTGCGTCTATGGCGTCGTTTCACCGTGTTCTCCTCCAGCTCTTCATCCTCCTGCTTCAGGTGCACCAGCTTGAAATCGGGCGCTGAAATAAAGAATGCCCCACACATGAATCAATACAAACAACTGCGCAGATTTCCGCGACCACCCAAGGCCCCATTCCTCATGACCCATTCCCCCCACTCCCAGTTGCAGTCTGCCACCTGCTGCCTGCACTGGAGACTGTAGTTCAAGTTTAGCATTCATCGATTGCACTGTTTGTCTGGGCTAGCCGATTTAATGATATGTTGCAGTGCCTCAAAACTGTCAGTGGGTTTATGGGTTACGCTCCCCCAAAGCTGTCAGTGGGTTATGGGTTACGCTCCCTCAGAGCTGTCAGTGGGTTCTGGTTTAGACCTCACCCACTGCCAGCACCCAAGTGGGTCATAGTTAAGAATCTTTACAATCTACTTGGCCTAAGGAACTATGGAAATATCTATTGTTACGGATAGCACTTACCTTCTTCAGCGGATTGTGTGCCAAAGATCAGGGCCCGCTCATGATCCATCAAGTGCCCCAGCAGTGTGTTCTCATCCAGCTACGGAAGGGAAGAGTGGAGGAAAAAGAAAGGAGAACGAATATTATGGCAAACCGAAAGAGCAATGAAAAATGTTTAATATGCAAAGCGGAAAGTGTAACAAAGGCAACAAACCGTAAAAACAAACCGAAAAACAGAGCAAAGGGTAAGGGACTACTCAAGATTACCCCAAAAAACAAAAATAAAACCAAAATACTTTCACTCAGACAATGGAAAATTTGTACCAAAAGAAGAGCCCCAATTAGACATTTCCAACAGCTGTTCGTTGGGGTCACCATCAGGTGGCGGTGACCACCGACAGTCCGTAAACTGTTGGTGCAACACAAAAATTTGTATATCGTACATGGTACACCAAACTGTATAGTCCGAGTATCTATCCAAATGTCGGATATATCTTCTCCACATATTGTTTGTGCGATTATTTAATTTAATTTGTTGTAACAGTTTTCATTTGGCTTTACGAGTATTCGGTTTTATTGTGGAAAAGCGCGTTGGTGCCTGGCGGAGCGTGAAGAGCGTTTCGGTATTTTGGATTGAAACTCCGCCTACGGCGGCGAGGAGAAGGTGTTACAAATTGTTGTAGTCGCTGGTGTTTCTGCTGGCAAATGTTTATAATCAGCACTGTAATGCTGTGCGAAAGAGGCGTGGCTGGTAGTTAAAGCTAATAATATTTGAGGAATAGTTTCGGGGCAACAGATTACTGGGGATCTCCCAGATATATAGAGCATTATTTTGGATCTGTTTTTGGTTACATTTCAAAAGGCGATCGATATATTGACACAAAGTTTCTGAAGACCCTTTAAAAGAGTTGAACCTTCTTAAATTTCCCCTAGTCTTGGTCGTTTTCCCCATATAGACCTGTACCCTTTTTTGTTCCTGCCTCGAACCCATCTCTTACCTCACTCCCTGGCCAATTTTGTTGCCTGAACTTTATCAAAGACAAACAATGTTCAATGAAATGGACACTAATTGGCTACAAGGGCAACGGCATAATAGGTCCAAATCAACATGAAAGAGCCGATTCAGATTGCCGGAAAAGCCCAAAAGCCAAACAAACAGCAACAATACCAAATGACAGCCGCAGCAGACAGGGAAACTGTGGAAAATGCATCGCTCACGGAGCTCATGGAGTAATCGCTCTCAAACAAACTGATTATGTGATGAAATTTTGCGTGACCCATAGCCAGAATGGGCAAAAATAAAAGGCAAATGGAAAAGCGGAAAGCCAGACAAAATAGTGGAAAAATAGCGAAAACTAGAAAACAAACAAATGAAAATTATATCATAGAAAATTGTCTTCAAAGCAATTTGGCGACAGAGGAGTATGGACAACCAACAGAGGAAGATCTGTAGAGAGTACAATCACATAACCATGAGCGTAACCAAGCGAAAGGTTCTCAAGTGCGACCATATTCTATGTGTGTATGTGTCTATAGTAGTTTCTTATAAGGAAGGGTTAACAACTTGGATGGACTGACGATCTTCTGTCTAGTTTCTTGTTCTTTATTTCATTTTGGCAATATCTGAGAATTCCTCGTGGCCTAGACAGCTGCTACTGCTGTCCAGCCAGCTGCTGCGGCGATTATCCATGCGATTCCGGGTAATCATGTGATGTGCTGCATTCCTTTTGGCTGTCGCAGACCTCTCCAGCAGCCGTGGAGATGCTCCAACGCCTCAACTCAAATTATAGAGAAGACGTGGGGATTTCTTTTTTTTGAGACATGTGTAATTTGACAAGTTGTCGCCAATTTTATGTATGTTCTTTAGGTTGCCGGTGGCTCCAATTACCAAAACATTTGCCAACACCCAATTGGGCAGAGGTCATTAAACGCCTCGGATCTTGTTACTGTGCTATAAAGATACCCCTCGTTTCCACCACCCCTTGATGTTTTTTCAACATTTTATGCTTAGCTTTGCCAAACTATTGTTGAGTCAGAGAATAATTGACACTCTTTCGGAGGGAGGGTATACTTCTTTTGGCCAATATATCTTTTGGAATTTCTGTTCTATCAGCTGTAAGCTGTTCAACCAAACCTTTTATTAGATGACAATGAAATCTAATAAAATGCGACATAAATGTACATATATTATATATATATCATACATATGTATGTAGTTACCACCGTGGTAATCGATTTAAAAGAGTATCTGAAGCTTGGACAACCTCTATTTTTTTTTATTTTGTTCATGTGTAATTTTGTTGCCTTCAATGTTCTGTCAATGTGGCAGTTTTTTGTTCTTTTTTACATATATGATGATCACCTGTTCGAGTTATATGGGTTAATCGTATGATGTATGGCATATCGTACGACAGTAAGACAATGAAAATATTGATATCAATCACGACGACTCACCTCAATGCCATTCCACTGCAAGCTCCTCTTGCGGCGTAGCTCAATGTGGACGGAGGAGGGGGAGTGGGACTGGGTGGATGGTTGGGAGTCGTCATCATAGTTGTGGGGGCTAACAGGAGCGATTAGCAGCCACAAGGTGGTCAGACCTATTAAGATCCAAATATGACAGATCCATCGGCGATTAGATACCATTGCTGAGACAGTCTTAACGATGTAATTTTCGTTGTAATACTCTTTTGTACTTTGGGTAGCACTAATCACTCTATTGTTGGTGCAACAGGCGGTGGCAAGTGGCGAATGTTGCACAAATTGCAAATACAAATATTATTCCTTGGCTTTGCAGCCTAATTTCATAATTTTTTGCTGGTGATTCGCTTGGAGTTACATTTTCTTTTTGGTCTGCGAATAATTTCAACGGGGGAAAATTACAAATGGTTTCTTGAACGAGTGAAAAGTGAAGGCGCTTAGCGCTTCTCCTCTTTGTCTGCTCCAACTTTTACGGCAGTTAATTTAACTTTTTATGCACTAATTAATTGGCAAGGCATTGCATTACCCTCTCGCCGCTCCGCTCGTTCAGCGGGTGATTTGTATTTGGGGCACACTTGATTTCATGCACATTTTACATTGATTATTTTTTTATTTAGTTTGTTTCCTGAGTTCTTTGTGAAGTGATTACCACTCCAGATAAGGCATAAACCTCATAAAATGTACTCAACCCACGAGCTTGTTGATGGTACAAGGTCCTCCAGTATCAGTATTATTATCGATATCAGGGAACAAGCGCCACGTTCTGTTTTAAATATAATGCCTGTCTTTTGTTTTCACATTTAGACGCATTTATTTTGATTTAAACGCCAGAGCCAGAGCACAATTAAGCGCACACACACAGATCATAGTCTCTGAAGCATAACGCTCTTTCGTCCAAATGGTGTTTTATTTTATTGGTTATTTTTCATATGTATGTTTGTATATTTTCCATATGCAAATCACACTCACAACTGAAACGTTTATAAACAATTTGGCGGAGGTCAATGCGCACTCAATGGATCCGCCATCAGAGGTCCACAATATGAAGGATTTACCGTAGTGTTCTCAGCGATCGGGAATGAAAGAAATACTATGGGAGCGAGTTGTACGAGAGCGAGCCCCAACCGACCTTCCGCGACGGCTCCACTTTTGCGAATGAAATGTTCACAGAGCGCGGAAAACATGATGAGACAGGCACGATCATGAATCTTTTTGGTGTTGCTTTTTTCCCCGTTCTCGCTCCATACCCACACTCACAAACACATGCAGAAGTATGCTAATGAGCCAAAGCGCCGGAAGAATAGTAGAAGACCGTTAAGAAAAAGCAAAGGGCTAAAAAAAAACAAAAGAGCTGGCAAAAAAAAAAAACAGGCGGCAATTGTTTTTGTGGTCAAGTGCTTGAAAATGATGGAGCAGACGAAAACTTGACACTGATCATCACAGCAACAGGTCGGATAGCAAGATAGCAAGGCAAGAATTATGCTGCATTTCCGCCAAGCAGATTTGATGTTGTACAGGAAATCTTAAATCAGCGAATGCAAATACAAAGGTACAGAACAGAGCAACAAACAATCGGACAAGACGCCAATTGAAGTGATCAGATTTTAATTGATGCAATCAATGGCTGATGCAACAGCCTGTGGCAACGATAAATCACACACTGTCAGAACCACTAACAAGCCTTCAATCAAATCGATGGCTAAATTAACAAGCATACGAAGAAAATGCAAGCTCTTATCATTCACGAGCGTTAAAATTTAAATTTGATATCGATAGTCAGTTAGTTTGTTCTATCGTCTATCTATCGTCATCGATAGACAAATTGCAGAAGTAGGGGTATTCTTAAAAAAAAAAAATTGTTGTTTTCAGTAAAGATTTATTGGTCAATTACTTGGCATTTATATATTTTATGATGCTCTTTCGTATACAAGTTTGTAAAAAATAATCAAATCAATTATATCAATGCATGAATGGGGTAAAAGTACGTTTCAAGTCAGCTCGAAAAACAATTTTATTATTAATTAAATGAAAGAGGGTATATAATGGTATATTTTGTCAATTTCATCAATCTATTAAATTTTATTTTCAACTTTATATAGAAATCCAATAAAAGAAAGTATTTAGAATAAACCAGTTAAGTAGAAAATTGATTCCTTAATCGTATAAAATTATGTGGGCACGGCTAAATATTCTATATAGCTTGTAATATACGTCGGAATATCAAAAACGAGGAATATGTAATGTATGAGACCGTATATTTTGGTATTTATTTGAATCGGTTAGAATCGGTAATAGACGGTTCGCAGCAATGCACACATACCCTGGGGGAAATGGATGTTATAGAATTGTGAATATATTTGTCATCCCAGGCAAAAAAAATTTATTTTCAATATATTTTAATATTATTCAATATTATTTAATATTATTTTCAATATTTCAACGATATTTTAAAGCTTATTGTCTTCTTGTAGGGACCAAGAATAGGCATCAGGATCAAGATATATATACAAAACACTCATCATATACATGTCTTTATTAGTTACGTTTTATCTTCATATCAATATTTATACATTCATATAAAATTAACAAAATAGGGTATACAAATGCCTATACTACGGCTTACACGCAATATAGCGACTCTTTCTTTGTTGAACTTTTTCGTTAATAAAAGCAAGGATTAAAAAGTATCCAATCTTGTAGAAAATTTATTCATCAATGGGATAAAACTTTGTGGGCATTGCTGAGAGATTTAGTTAGTCAGCATTATTCAATTTTATTTTTATTTTATTTATTTTTTTACCATTTACCATTTTTGCTGAAACCTCTTTTTACGCAAAATGCAATAAAAGCAAGTGTTTAAACTAAGCCAGTTAAGTAGAAAATTAATTTATGAATCGGATAAAATTATGTGGGCAGTGCTAAATGTTCTATCTGGCTATAATATTTGACGGAACATTAAAATTAGGCAATATGGTTTCCAATCCTTGATTGAGAACGATTAACCTATTATAAGCCAAGGGGGTATTTAAATTTTCCACCGAAAATAATGAAAATTTAATCATTTTAGCGCAGTTCAGGTGGAGTTTGTGGTGTTTTTTGCAAGTTTAAGGGAAGGATAGGATGGATCTACAAGAAGAATTCACAATCGTTCTTAGTTTTCGCCATTTACCTCAAGTAGCTGAAATATTTAAATAAAGGGCGCTGAAGTGGGCTAAGTTCGAAAAATATACCTTGAATTCGACAGTATATTTACGGTATATTTGTAAAATCATACGGTATTTTTTGGTATATTTCTGAGGGTCAGCCGGTATATTTTAAAATAAATTCCGTTCCGCTTATCGCACGAAAACATCGATAAGCTTAAACTCTTTATATCGATATTCCCAGACCCAAGTAGCACTTGCATAGCCTTTCAAATTCAAACTGCAATCTTCGCTTCGCATCGTGCGGCCATCGAATGGGCCAATCATGTATAGAATTGATTCATCAATCGTACAAAATTGAGTGGGCATGGCTAAATGTTCTATATAGCTAATAATATTCCACAGAATATCAAAAACGAGCAATATGGTTTCCAGTCCTTGATGGAGAACGATTAACCTATTATAAGCCAAGGGGGTATTTAAATTTTCCACCGAAAATAATGAAAATTTAATCATTTTAGCGCAGTTCAGGTGGAGTTGGTGGGGTTTTTGCAAGGATAGGATGGATCTACAAGAAGAATTTACAATCGTTAATAGTTTTCCCCATTTACCTCAAGTAGCTGAACTATTTAAATAAAGGGCGCTGAAGTGGGATAAGTTCGAAAAATATACCTTGAATTCGTCAGTATATTTACGGTATTTTTTGGTATATTTCTGAGGGTCAGCCGGTATATTTTAAAATAAATTCCGTTCCGCTTATCGCACGAAAACATCGATAAGCTTAAACTCTTTATATCGATATTCCCAGACCCAAGTAGCACTTGCATAGCCTTTCAAATTCAAACTGCAATCTTCGCTTCGCATCGTGCGGCCATCGAATGGGCCAATCATGTATAGAATTGATTCATCAATCGTACAAAATTGAGTGGGCATGGCTAAATGTTCTATATAGCTAATAATATTCGACGGAAGATCAAAATTGAGCAATATGGTTTCCAGTCCTTGATGGAGAACGATTAACCTATTATAAGCCAAGGGTGTATTTAAATTTTCCACCGAAAATAATGAAAATTTAATCATTTTAGCGCAGTTCAGGTGGAGTTGGTGGGGTTTTTGCAAGGATAGGATGGATCTACAAGAAGAATTTACAATCGTTAATAGTTTTCCCCATTTACCTCAAGTAGCTGAACTATTTAAATAAAGGGCGCTGAAGTGGGATAAGTTCGAAAAATATACCTTGAATTCGTCAGTATATTTACGGTATTTTTTGGTATATTTCTGAGGGTCAGCCGGTATATTTTAAAATAAATTCCGTTCCGCTTATCGCACGAAAACATCGATAAGCTTAAACTCTTTATATCGATATTCCCAGACCCAAGTAGCACTTGCATAGCCTTTCAAATTCAAACTGCAATCTTCGCTTCGCATCGTGCGGCAGAGCCTGACTCTTGACAAAAAAAAATCAGAAACTTAGTCACTTTCGACTTAACAATTGTAAATTATATTATCAAATAATTTAAAATCGCTCACATATAAGTCGGTGACTGAAAAACAATTTGCGTTTCGAATTCAAATCGACGCGCTAACAAGACCAAGGAAAAGATAACTAAAGCGTCGCTTCGTGTGTGTTAATTGTATATTTGTTTAAAAACCCAGTCAAAATGGTCGGCACATTGAAAATGCGCGGGGATGAGGTAAGTTTTCTAATGTTTAATAATTTTCATAGCGACATGATAGAAAAGGGCCGATAGCGACGCAGGGACGCCATTGCTGCATCGGCAGAAGGGAATGAGGGAATAGAGTGCGTGAGAGAGTGTGAAGAGTGGAAGAGAGAGAGAGAGAGGGTGAGAATGTTCCGTTTGTCAATCTCTTTGTTGTTTTTTCCATGCCAGCCGCGGGTGCATTTTGGCGCACTTTTACAATTGCGGTACTTTTACCGCTTATCACTCTCTAGTTTACCCACTAAATCTCGGAACATTACGGTTCTTTGCAAAAATGGCCGCCGGCCATTGCCATTTAATGTATTTTAGTAAATGGATATAAATTGTTTTTGTAGAATGCCTCGGAGAATATAAACCAGGTCCAACTTAAGAAATTGACAGTGCCTTCAAATGAGGCAACCACAAAACGTGCTGCTTTGGGCGATCTGCAGAACCGCGGGTTGAACCGCGCCATTGCCGCCAAAGATGTGGCCCAGAAAGAGTAAGTGCAGCTCCCATTCCAGTGCAACCGCTTGCTTATTGCGGACCGCTTCGATTCTCCTTGCAGATTGAAAGAATCGAAGCTGCCGAATGTGTTGCGCAACGCCAAGGCCCGCGTGGACACGCACTGGAAGAAGCAGCCAGTGGGTGCCAGCAATGTCAACGGTGCCGTGCTGGCCAAGCCCACTGAGGGTGGAGTGGCGGCACTGCTGCGCGCCAACTCTGTACGCACCCATACCGCCCCCTCGGGTGTTCTGCTCACTCGTCAGGTCTCGGCCAGCACCCTGATCCGTGGCGATAAGGCGGCCGCTGAGGCGACCAACAAGCGTAAGTATCGATTGCCAATCAAGTCCAAGACCATATCCCAATCCCAAACAGTTACAGTCAAGACAAAGTCGGAGACCGGCTCCAGCGATCAGGTCAATGCGCCTGAGCCCACATTGCGTCGCGAGGACAGCAATCTGTCCAAGAAATCCCTGACCAAGCTGCGGGCTGCAATGGGCAAACCAGTGATGGGTGTGGCCGGTCTGAGGAAGGAGCCTGTGGCCGTGCTCAAGAAAGAGCCATCTGTGGCCATCAAGAAGGATGTCGTCGGTCCGGTCCGGAGCGAAAGCACCGACAGGGGTGCCATACTGAAGCCATCGACAACCATTCAGCCTTCAATGTCCTTGTCCAGCAAGCGATTGGCCGGTATCGAAGACATCGATGCCCACGACAAGGATAACCTCGTGCTCGTTTCAGAGTATGTCAACGATATCTATGACTATCTGTACAAGCTGGAGATCGAGCAGCCGATTCACAACGATCACTTGGCCGGGCAGAAGGAGGTCTCCCACAAGATGCGCGCAGTGCTGATCGACTGGATCAACGAGGTGCACTTGCAATTCCATCTGGCTGCCGAGACCTTCCAGCTGGCCGTGGCCATCATCGATCGCTATCTGCAGGTGGTCAAGAATACGAAGCGCAGCAATCTGCAGCTGGTGGGCGTGACGGCCCTCTTCATCGCCACCAAATACGAGGAGCTCTTCCCGCCAGCCATTAACGACTTTGTCTTCATCACCGATGACACCTACTCGGCCCGGGAGATCCGCATGATGGAGCTGCAGATCTTCAAGGCCATCGATTGTAATCTGTCGCGTCCGCTCCCGATTCATTTCCTTCGGCGCTACTCAAAGGCCGCTGGGGCAGAGGATGAGCACCATGCCATGTCCAAGTATTTTGTGGAATTGGCTTCGGTCGACTACGATTTGGCTAGCTATAAGCCGTCAGAGGTGGGTTCGGCACACAGACTTCAATCATGTAATGTCATAATGTTTTCCATGTTTCTTTCAGATTGCTGCAGCCTCGCTGTTTCTGTCGCTCCACTTGCTCAATGGCAACTACCGTGCCAGCACTGGCTTCAACGACAAGCACTGGACACCGACGCTGGCCTACTACTCTCGCTACACGGCCACGCACTTAAGGCCCATCACTCGACAGATCGCCAAGTTGGCTCGCGATGCACCACAGGCCAAGCTGAAGGCCATCCACAACAAGTACCAGGGCAACAAGTTCCAGAAGATCGCGCTCAGAACCGAGCTGAGCGGCCCCCTGATGGACTCCATTGTGGGCCAGAGCCTGAAGAAGTAGTCTGGGCCCACTTCACATCCCCTCACAAATGCCCCCAAATATTTAGTTTAGTTTAATTTGTTTTCATTTTTAAATTTTTAGCGTATTCCCATATTTTCGTTCGTTTGTACGTTTCGTGTTCGTTATAAGTTTGTGTAATACCAGAAGTCCAAGTCGCCTACATTTATAATAATCGTAGAAAATCAGGGTCCCTCTGCTGTGCGTCCCGCGTTTGTGTCATGGCCGCCCCGATGCGATCAACGACAAAGGCATTCTTCACTTGATTATGGTTCGGTTCCTCCAACTCGAGCGGCTGCTTCAGCCCCTTGGCTAGGTGGCCGCTGAATGGGAGGGATCTTGAACCGAAACTGGAACTCCTGCTCCTCCCCCTAAGGGCACACCTCTAGAGTGAGAGTGAGTGGACGAGCACAAACCGCAATACACAATACACAAGGACACTGAGAGCCAGGTGTGTGAGTGGGCAACGAGTACATTTGCTGGCTGAACATATCGGCGTTGTCTCTCAAAGTACATATACCATCTAATATATTATACCCATGCGATAGACTATTTTTATGATTCAATTTGTATTAGAGTTTAAATTTGATTGGAAATTGTGTTCGTTCAATGCATTAAGAATAAATCCAAAAAATTGTGCAAAAATATTATATTCTTCCAAATCCTGAGCTGAGACTTTATAATCTAGGCATAATAGATGTAATGGATTTCACACATCTAACAAATTATTTAATTGCATAATTTAAGCAAGGAATAACACAATTCTTTCCAGCGAATGTCGTGGCAAATAAAGTTTTGTATTGTATAATTTTAAAAAGTACGCAATTTTTTGACATATGTATGTATGTATCCTCAATCTCCGAGGACGGCAGCGGCAGCTGATTCCAACTGTGAGAACGAAATCTCAGGCAGGCGCTAGACAGACCCTTTCCATTGTCCTGGCTTATCAATGCTCCTGAACACACAGAGGTGGAAAAGGTCACCTTCCCGATCACAGGTCAGTTTTTCGTCTTCTGCTTTCCCTTCCTTCTGCCAACGGCTTCATTTCTCATTTCGTTTCTTTTCCATTATGCTGCTGTGTCGTTCCATTGGAAACGGTAATTGCCCAAGCACATTGCTCGCACGTGTCTCTGTGTGTGTTTGCGTGTGTGTGCGGGGTGTCACTGTGTGCATGGGTCTCTTCATTCGTCGCTTCCAGACCGAACCGTTGTTCCGTGCCCATACCATTCCGTTCTCCACTTTCTGGATTTGCTGTGCGCCTGTTCGAAATTTAAGTTTGACGGTTTTATGGCTCTCATTAATTTCGACACTTTTACGGTCAAACAAATGCAATAAAAAGAAAGTAGACCCCGTCTGGCCGAGGGGGGCGGAGCACACAAGCACAAAGGAGAAGAGATATATAAAAAGAGAGCGGAAGAGAGGAGTGTGTAGGCCCGCCAGAGTAATGTATTTTTTTGCCATTTGTTTGGCTCTGACTCTGCCTCCGCTCATATTTTATTTTGGATGCCATGCCACCGCCGTGTCATAAAAACTCCAATTCGTATAATTTGGGGGTTCGTTTCAGTTTCTGGACGGGCACAGGCGCTTAGGTTTCCTTGCTCTCGTTTCTGGGTCGCTGGTTGAGAAATATGCAGAGCATGAACCACCACTGAACCACTGGAACAGCTCCTGACAGTCGCTGCCTCAGGTAACATACGCGGGGTGGCCTGGGGTCAGGTCAGAGGGAGGTTATGCAAAAGACGGAACATCTTTCGACAGGGGAAGAGCAGCTGCTGATGGATCAGCTGAGAGCGAAGTCTCAGCTTAAGTAGTCCATAGTACTTATAATCTTTATGTTATTATATCGTCTCATATTATTGGCTTGACAAAAGATTTCGTGGAACATTTAGATAATAAGAATATTCCGAATTCTAGACTTTTGATCAAGCTGAACAAAAGGACTAATACCAAGGACTTTTGGAAGGTAAGTTAATTGAAACACTATTTAATATCTTCCACCAAACTTTTATAAAACTCTCATAAGAATACATATAAATAAATAGCCTTAATTTTCAGGTCCTGTATTCTTTGATACTCATACGCAAACAGCATAGGAATATATTATTACCGCCCTCTACTTATTCTTATTATTAAGAGAATCTCTTTGGGATCTTCTTGTCTGTGGCAAAATTCAAATAAAGACTACATTGCGCTTTCTCAGAATCTTTTGGCTACGAACAATACCAATCAAAAGGTGTAAATCTTCAAAGAATGAAATAAATATAGCTCCTTTGATAGTTCTTCGTTTAAAGTATAATTTAGTATCGTTTTTATTTCATCATCGTTTCACAATCATCCACAGACAGTATTCGACTATTCTCGATTACAATATTTAAAATATTGATTACACAATTTTTTAGGGTAGAAGAACAATGCAGGATTATCATTATCATTATCTTATGGTTGGAAGAACCACACGGATGTCGCTGAAATTCGAAACTGGATCCGTCCATTCCGTGCCCCGTCCGCCGCCTTCCGCCTGCTCTCCCTCTCTCCCAAGATTTGTGGCATTTTGTGGCGTTGGGCGACGTGTCGGGGCACGGAGCTGGCTGGAAACGCAGGAAAACATGAATGCGCAAAAGGGTTTTCTTTTGTTTTGTATAATTTGGTTTATCTTAAGTTGTAGTGTAGGCTTCTTTATGATGTTATTCTTGATTATTAGATCTGCGCGCGGCAATGGGCAGTAATGAAATTGTTAGGGGACTTTCGACTTAGACAATATTCTACTTTATTGATCTTGCTTTTAGGGTAATCTCTCCGCCGCATCTAAGATGTTAAACCGCGCGGTTGACTGATGTTACAATTTCTAACCCTGGAAGGTGGCCAAGAACTTGGAAACAATATCCTTCAGCTTGGCATCGGTGGCCTCAGAGATAGCGCCCTCCTTGGCAATGGTGTCGAGCAGACCCTGCTCGCTGGTCTTCATGAGCTGCAAGAACTCCTTCTCGAAGTTGGTGATCTTGCCGGGGTCCATCTTGTCCAAGTAACCGCGCACGCCGCAGTAGATGACAGCAACCTTGAGTGGAAGGAGAGATTAGAGACACATCGCAGAGGGTGCATCAATAGGCTACGCACCTGATCCTCAATGGCCATGGGCACGTACTGTCCCTGCTTGAGCAGCTCGGTCAGACGCACACCACGGTTCAGCAGCTGCTGGGTGGAGGCATCCAAATCAGAACCGAACTGGGCGAAGGCAGCGACCTCACGGTACTGAGCCAACTCCAGCTTCATGGAGCCGGCAACCTGCTTCATGGCCTTGGTCTGGGCAGCGGAGCCGACACGGGAGACAGAGAGACCGACGTTGATGGCGGGACGGATACCCTTGTAGAACAACTCGGTTTCCAAGAAGATCTGGCCGTCAGTGATCGAAATGACGTTGGTTGGAATGTAGGCGGACACATCACCGGCCTGGGTCTCAATAACGGGCAGGGCAGTCAGGGATCCACCTCCCATGGCGGGGGACATCTTGGCGGCACGCTCCAAGAGACGGGAGTGAAGGTAGAACACATCACCGGGGTAGGCCTCACGACCTGGGGGACGACGCAGCAGCAGAGACATCTGACGGTAGGCGACGGCATGCTTGGACAAATCGTCGTAGATGATCAGAGCGTGCTTTCCCTTGTCGCGGAAGAACTCGCCCATGGCGCAACCGGAGTAGGGAGCCAGATACTGCAGGGGAGCGGCATCCGAAGCGGTGGCAGACACAATAATAGTGTACTTCATGGCGCCGGCGTCAGTCAGACGCTTCAGCATCTGGGCGACAGTGGAACGCTTCTGGCCAATGGCAACGTAGATGCAGTACAGCTTCTTGGACTCCTCCTGGGCGTCGTTGAAACGCTTCTGGTTGATGATGGTATCAATGGCCAGAGCAGTCTTTCTGCAAGAGCGGTCGGGTTACAGAGTCAGTTGGAGAAACTGTGGGTAGAGCTCTTCACCACTTACCCAGTCTGCCTGTCGCCGATGATCAGCTCACGCTGGCCACGACCGATGGGCACCAGAGAGTCCACAGCCTTGATTCCGGTCTGCATGGGCTCGCGCACAGACACACGGGGAATGATGCCGGGGGCCTTGATGCCGACACGGAAGCGGTCCTTGGTGTCGATGGCGCCCAGGCCGTCGATGGCGTTACCCAGAGCGTCGACAACGCGACCCAGCAGCTCATAACCGACTGGGACATCGACAATGGCGCCAGTACGCTTGACAATATCGCCCTGCTTGATCAGCTTGTCGTTACCGAAGACGACCACACCGACATTGTCGGCCTCCAAGTTGAGGGACATGCCCTTCAAACCGGAGGAAAACTCCACCATCTCATCGGCCTGCACGTTGTTCAGGCCATAGACACGAGCGATACCGTCACCAATGCTCAGCACACGACCGGTTTCCTCCAGATCGGCCTTGGGCGAAATGCCCAGGATTCTCTCCTCCAGGACGGAAGAGATTTCCGCGCTGCGCTGTGTGCTGGCAACATGGAACTTACGGGCAGCGAGAGTGGAAGCTGGGTACGCAACCTTGCAGGCAATCTGGAAGAGAATAGCAATCGAATCGAGTTCCGGAATTACTAACAATTTCGCTTATGTAAGGCAAGTGTGTGCGGAGGGAATGTGCCGTAGTTGAGTAACCACTACACGAGGGACACCAGCTTTTCATCTGCTCTGTGGTTTTTTACCCACGAATAATAGATACACGAAACTCTACGGTTCTTTTTTTTTACCAATTCTACTCTCCGCACACCCCCTCATGCACTCAACTGCTGGCTCGACACTTGCTGCCTTGCACATAACCTCACACTTTTGGGTACTGCCAACGAGCCGATGGCGAAGCCGACATACCCAAAATTATGTAATATTTCTACACAACAAATGCACCTTGCGCGTTTCTAGTCACTATTACTATGCGATTAGCTACCAAATTGCAATTTCAAGTTCCTAGACATCTTAGCGATAGTTATGTAACAGAGGAGGCCCCATCCGGCCGTTTACGATTTTTGCCGAATTGCGTAACACAAATTCTTGGCCAAAACGCTGAAAAACCAAGCGATCCGCTGGCCGCTACTGGGGAGTCTCCTCCAACCATGCTTTATAATCCATTTCAACTTAGGCTGCACGTTTTCTTCGCCAATTCTCTCGGCAATTGGGTGGGATTATGTATAACTTCTATATGCAAATTTTTCGCCGTGGCTGTTTTTCAGTTTTTAATACCTGTGCGGCCGACTTGGGCAAGGTGCGCGCGACCGACGACGCCAAGCGTGCAGAAATCATCGACATTTTCTATACTTTTTAACTCTTTTGCCGCAGAAAATAATTAAATAATTCCAACACCAACTCCTCTCCTCGTAGACTTTTTCAATAGTGATGTAAGAAAAACATCGATGCATCGAGCATCGAGCATCGATGTTTTTCTGCCGATGTTCACTGATGTTTTCCGATGTTTTTGCTGCTACCGATGTTCAGTGATGCGTCGATGTTTTGCAAAACATCGGTAGTTTAATTTCATATTTGACTTAAAATGAATCAAATTTACTGTAGATGGTATACATTTGTTTAAATATGAAACTGCGAACGGCGTTAACATCATTCGAAGGCAACCCGTTGTGTGTTTGGGAAGGGTACTGTTCAGTCACAGACATATACCTTATTAATATTACAGAATAGACAGTACAATTTCATACACAAATACTCATAAATACAATTGGCCATGTCACTTCATGCCAATGAATATGACGACACGAAAATTACATTAGCAACTAAGAGCACCAAAAAGGGTGAAGCAGTAAACTATTTACTCTATTGCTGCCAAGTATCTAAGTAAATGCACTGAAATGTAACCCCCGCACAGAGTAAGTGTACCCTATCTAAAAATACACTCACATGGAGCCTGTGCGTTCCATCCCATACAATAAGAGTACCACTGCTAGCTATATAAGGAGATCCATTTGTTCAATAAAACTCAGTATCAGAAACACAACTGCCTGTCACTAATTTTCCCATCGCAATCATCAGGTCCTGATTTCGCGGTCATACATCGATGCATCGAAGAATAAATCCGATGTATCAATCCAACATCGATGTTTGATTTTGACAACATCGATGGACAACAAATTTACATCACTAATTTGGTGTAGAGGGACACTATCGATGGTAAGACACTATCGCGCTACTAAATATCGACGGTTCAATGTTTCGATAGTGGGCGATAGTGGGAAGCACAGAATAACCGTGCAAGCGTCTTAGCCCACTAAAGCCCCCTGTATTTAAATAGTTCAACTACTTGAGGTAAATGGCGGAAAATATTACTGATTGTAAATTCTTCTTGAGGATTCATGCCATCTCTACTATAAACTTAAAAAAAAAACCACGATATTTTTCAGCTGAACTGCGCTAAAATGATTAAATTTTCATTATTTTCAGTGGAAAATTGAAATCGTTCTCCGTCAGGATTGGAAACCAAATTCCTCATATTCTTTGTTCCATTGAATATTACCAGCTATATAGAACATTTAGCCATGCCCACTTAATTTTATACGATTGATGAATAATTTCTATACATGATTGGCCTATTCGAAATACTTGCATTTATTGGATTTCTATATAACATTGAAAATTAAATTAATAATTGACAAAAATACCATTTAGCACTAAAAAACACCACATGGGACCGCGGCGAAAACCAGTTTCTACAGTATGACCCTCAGAACAGCACCGAAATATACAAAATATACCGAGTGGTGCGCGCCAAATCTACCTTTTTTGAATGTGAGCGACAAGGATTTAAATGTTGTCGACCGGGCCTTTATCTATGCCCACATAATTTTATACGATTAATGAATAAATTTTTTACTTAACTGGCCAGTTTTTAGTCCTTGCTTTTATTGTATTTTGACTAAACAGGTTTTAAGCAAAAAAGTTCAACAAAAAACAGTTGCAATGTCGCTGGAATTTGAAGACATAACGCTTGTATAGGCCTTTGTACGCCCTTTTTCCTCAATTCTATAACATCCATTTCCCCCAGGGTATGTTAGCAACATGTTTGTGTATGGAATGGGACTCATTTGTTGTGAACCGGTTATTACCGATTCTACCCGTTTCAAGTTCGGTTATCGATACTATCGACTGGTTACGAGTGGTGCGCGCCAAATCTATCTTTTTTGAATGTGAGCGACAAGGATTTAAATGTTGTCAACCGGGCCATTACCGATTCAACAAATACGATTCCCTCAATTTTGTCCTTCCGTCGAATATTCCCAGCTATATAGAATATTTATCTATGCCCACATAATTTTATCCGATTAGTGAATCAATTTTCTAATTTTCTTTTAGCGAAGAAGATCAACAAATGAAACCTAATAAAACGTAAGATGAATTTATTCCGATGAATAATGCTGTCTAACTAAAACCTTTAGCTCTGCCCATATAATTTTATACCATTGATAAATAAATTTTCTACAAGATTGGTTAGTTCTTAATCTTTGATTTTATTATTTATTGACTAAAATATTGTTCAAACAAAATAGTGCAACAAAAAACTGTCGCAATGTTGCTGGTATCTGAAGACATGATGCGTTTATAGGTCTTTCTATACCTTATTTCGTTAATTTATTATGAAGATTTTGTTTTGCGAACAAATTTTCTTAAATTTATATGTTTTAGACATATTTATGCATATGATTATCATCTTGTATTTACATCCTTTTACCTAGTCTTGGTCTTTGTAGACAGATGATGAGCTGTTTAAAAGTTTCATGGATTAGCCCATACATATATTTGATTTATCGGTACAATAAATTTTCTACTGTTGTTTACAGGGACCTTCAGGATTCTACTGAATCTGTATTCAGGTGATTCCCACTAATGTCTCTTCATTAAATCCTCCACGAATGTAAAACTAACGTTCGTAATAATCAATGGTTCTTATCGAAGTACCACTGAAGCGCCAATAAATAATCCCCTGTTGGCATGGGAACACGCAGTAGCTCAGGAATTAGATAAAAGTCCTTGATAATCTGTGGACCCTGCAATATAAATTTCAGATGTACAATTGGTTAGATATAGACGTATAATCTTACCACGTAGGGGCATGAGTGGTTTATGTTACTAAACTGTTTGAAGAGCCCATAGATTATATTAAAAACAGGTTGATTCCGCTTTCTGAAATACTGACAGAAATCAAAGTAAATATCGAAGAGCCAAGGCTTATAGCCGTTTGCCTTTTTGAAAATTCTGCCATGAATTGAAATATTGTTGGTCGGATGTAGTATCGTCCCATTCATATTGAGGAGCACTTTGTTTCGACTGATGGCCTTCAGACGATAGTTGTGGAACACGAACCATGATTGGTTGTAACTCTCGCAGACGAAGTTTGTAAACTTAAAGACGACGGCATCCTGAAAACTTGGTTCAATATTGTCCACTTTAATAGTATTATCCATATATTTACGTTTATATTGATGTGGAATGTTAGGAATAATCCGAGAAGCGCAGAGATAATCAGCTGGCAACGCATTGTTCCTGCTCTTGAGGGCACAATAAAATTTGAATGACACGAACGTGTTATTTTATGCTGTGTTCATTTATGCATGGTAGAGTTAAATTGCTTTAATTACTCTAAACGCTGATTGAACACTAATAACCTATAGTTATAAAGATATCCGATCTTCTGCATAATCCATTCTTGCTTTAATTTCACTTTTGTGGCTTCTTATCGAAGTACCACTGAATTGTAAATAGATAAACACAGGGTAGCCGGGACAGAAGCAATAAACAATAATGAAATTTCTACAAATATTCCACCAATTACGGATGGCTGGCGGGACCCCCGCGGGACTTCTGCAATTGAACAGCTGATTGCAGGTTGGTTTTGTTTCGTTCCGTGAAAAGTGTTGGTGCTTTCACAGATTTAGGTCAATGGCGGAGATGCTATGTTAAATCGCATTAACTAATAATAAATAACCAATACTTTAAAAAGGACAACAGGGCTCAAATAATAGACCTGTTTTCAGAAGACTGGGAGCCGACATTAAGAACCCCAGCTTTAAAGTTCAAGATAAAGAAATATTTGCGATTTACAATGTTCCGCATTTGATTAAATCGCTAAGGAACATTGTCCGAAATAGAAATCTGTATACCCCTGATGGCGTTCTTTCATGGAAAATAGTCGAAGAACTGTATGAAATCGATTACAGAAATTAACAACAAATCATATATATCCAAATAGCTTTGAAAAAATGAAGGTCAAATATGCCACTCAAGTGTTTAGCCAAAGTGTGGCCGCTGCTCTTCGAACAATGATTAGTTCTGGAGGCTTCTTAAAGTGCATTTATTGAAAAAATTAATAGATTATTCGACTGTCTAAATAGTAATGTCCTCTACGATAAAAACCCATTTAGGGTTTTAGGTGCACTGCAAGACAAAAATCTTGTCAATGAGACCCTGTCGGATATGCGAAAATATTTTGAAGAATTTAAATATCCACAGGAAGTCTACTTTCATTGGCCCAAAATGTTTGGAGTGAAAGTGCTGAAGTTTTTTATATTGCTACATCCAAATTATTTAATCAAATCTCGCGTACTGCGTCAGTACTCTGGGGTACTGAACGCGCTAGCCAGTGTGTGACGCCTTCGTTGTATGAACTGGCACATCTATATACTGTATGATTAGTGGCAGAATCTAGGTTATAAATTAATATTGTTAAAAAAATAGATAAATAAGAAAATATAACATGAATATAATATGAAAGTGTAACGTAGTCATGAGGGAGTAGAAAACGGTAGTTGGGTGGGACGAGAGCGAGAAGAAGAGCGGGACCCTGAATAGGAAAAGGGAGCGCGCGAATTCAAAAAAAGGCGCTCATGGAAGGGTGGGTAGTTCCACGCCATCTTTCTTCCGAACTTAAAAAAAGCACCCCATCTTTCATCTGAACTGCGTTAAAATTATTCGATTTTCATTATTTTCAGTGGAATATTAAAATGCCCCTTGGCGTATAAAAGGTTAATCGTTCTCCGTCATTGGAATTCCTCGATTATGATATTCCGTCGGATAATATTAGCTATATAGACCATTTAGCCATGCCCCCATAATTTTATCAGATTAATTAATAAATTTTCTACAAGATTGGTTTGGTTTTTAGTCCTTTCTTTACTTTTATTTCCGGTAAAACAAGGCTTAAACAAAATAGTTCAACAAAAAAAAATGGCGCAATGTTGCTGGTATTTAAAGACATAATGCGTGTATAGGCCTTTTTATACCCTATTTCGTTAATTTTATATGAAGATAAACGTAATTTATAAGGACCTCTTCCCAAATTTATATGTTTTAGACATATTCTTGCATCTGGTTATTATCTTGTATTTATATCCTTTTACCTATTCTTGGTCTTTGTAGATAGACGATGAGCTGTACAATATCGTTGAAATAGGTTGAAAATTGGGACAATTATCAAAAAAACACAAGCAATAAAAGTCAGAAATAATCATTATTCAATCAAAATCAAGAATAACAATTATAATAAAAATTATACAAATAAAAAAAAAAAAATAATAATTATTCAATAAAAATCAAAAATAATAATTATAATAATAATTATTCAATAAAAATCAAAAATAATAATTATTCAATAAAAATCAAAAATAATAATTATTTCGTTATTAGGAATTGTTGGGTGTTTTCTATAAGATTTAAACCATGGTTCTTTGGCGCGCATCTCCATCGAGTATTCTACATACATGAGCGCCATCTATTAATAGATAAGCGGTAGCAATAATCGAACCGTGCTTATCAAATGTATCGAAATTAAAAAAGAGTAAAACTGCTGTTTTTTAAATTGGCCAAAATTAGCGCACAAACATGTTAAATTTAATTATTGTGTAAATCGTATTGCAGAGAAATCTACGAAATATTTCAATAAAATAAAATTTTGAATGATCTCATTTCAGTCCCTTATTTTACGGCTACTTCAGCCACAGAAATAAAATTTGGTATTATAAAAGCTCTAAGTTCGAATTTTCGAACTAATTTTCCTTACTTTCGGTCTCTAGGAATATAATATTTTTCTGTTTTAATGTGTTTTTCCCCAAGAGAAACCGAAACGAATCTGAGCCAAGAAGCCGAGAGAGAGTGAGAGAGTAAACTTTCCCGTTTCAGATGAGCTTTTACAATGTTTTCTTCAATATCTCAATAATGTTCTCCAACACGGCAGTCAAAGCTCGCGCTCTTGAGTGCGTTTGCGTTTTCACACTCAAATTTCCAACTGGATCTTGGCACGGCGCGCCGCACAGTGGCGATTTCAACGAAAAGCGTTGGCAAAAGTCGGAGATTTTTTAGCGCTTTGGATGCAATGAATATACGCATCTAATAGAGAATTTTCCAGAGAAACGGCTATCACAGCTCTTAAATCCCATACAAAATCATATTTTAACCGTTTTTCGTGCGAGGTTGTGACAGGTAAATCGGTATAGAAGCCAAACGGCTCCGAAGCGCACAAAGGGCTTTTAGGCTTAGGTAATAAATAGTTCAAGGAACATATACAAACAAAATCTCGGGAAAATTTAGGGATATATTTTTGTAAAGAGCAGTCAAAGGTGAAAAACTGCTCAAAAGTTAGCTACTAATGAATCCATATGCTCAAGTACACTCAATATTAGAATAATTTTCAATCTCGCGCTACCTCAATTATGTTGTTGGTTACGTATGAATATGCAGGCTAGTATTTCTACCTTTACCTGTCGTTTTGACCAGGATTGAAACAAGGATTTAGAAACACAAGCGATAAAAGCTCATCACCGACATTCTTTGAGAAAAACAAAATTACTGTATAAATAACTAAACATTTTTTTTAAATTAAATTTTTTAATATTATGTTAAGTTAAAAATGAAATACAAAATAGTTTTTATAGCAAAAAACAATATTAAAAGTACTTTATCGATAAAACAAAACAAAAATTATTTAGCATTTTACATAGGAAAATATGCACCGGCAAAAAAGTTAAACTTTAACCCATTATTGTGAAGCTTATAGACACTGTAGCATAATTTACTTAAGCAGATTACATTTTGAAAGATTTTTCTTTCAAATGCAGTTGGTTTCATGAAGATATCTTTATTTGTTCAGAAGTTATTAATTTAGCAAGCTGAAACGGCGGAATTCGCCACTGTGCGCCGCGTCGGCTGCTGGCTGGCGTTGGTTGGGATGCTTTGAGTGATTTTGCACAGACTCTTCGAATAAACTTGCGGGTGGAAAATCCAAATGAAAAGCGGCTGAGAGTAGGAAAAGTGGTCCCGTGCGATGAACAAGTGAATTGCGCGAGAGACGAGCTGACGGAATCCGGAATTCGGAATCTCGGGTTCGAACAACGCACCGCAATCGGTAATTCGGGTGGAAAACTTAAAATTCGGTACATTTTCAAATCGCACAGCCCGGATTTTCGGCTGGTGAGCAGCTGTTGGCCGGAATAGGCTGGCTGGCTGGACCGTGCATTAGCAGCATCCGCAGAAATATCGAAATTCTTATCCGCCACGTGTGTTTTAGGCCGACACGGATGCGGGTCGGTGGCATCCATCGCGGACGCTGATGCGAAAAACGCAAACGGCTTACATTTATTATGCAAACGGGACGACACCAAAGCAACAACAACGAATGAGCGGAGCGGTACAGAAAAGGAGAGCACGGAGAACAACAGACAAACGATAAAAAAAAGTTCTTGAAACCACACAACCTAACGAAAAAAAAATAATTCCAGCAACGGTACAAAAGAGCGAAAGGAAAACGAAAGTGAGAAATCATATCGGCGGCCGTTAAAAAACTGGAAAGCGCTCATCCTCTCCTCTTCTATCCCCCAAACTCTTCTTTTCTATTCTATTCTCTCCTCTACACTCTACTCTCCTCTCGTGTTTTCCTTCTCCTTTTTTTTTTGTTTTGTTGTACACAGACAACGAAAAATTTGTCATCGCAGCGGCGGAGCGGAGAAGAACAAAAGGAACGAATCTCGTGGTGTTTGCAGGGGGGAAAAGCATCACACAAAGAGGATAGAAAGAACGAAATAATAAAACACCGAGTGCGGGCGAGAAAGAGAAGGAACAACCCTGAGCCCCCAGCTCAATGTCCTACCCCCGCTGGAGACGACACGACGACGCACTCACGCGCACGTGTCGGGGCGCATAAGCTTCGCACTTGACTTGAACATTAAACGCGTAGGGCTCTGCTCAGCTCCGCTGCCAGTCGCCCTCCCCTCACCGCCCCTCGTGCGTTATGGAAATTCTGGAGGCCTATATTGTCGTACTGCTCCTGTCGGCCCCGGCTCCGGCCACGGTCCTGCTGTCCTGCCGCGGTGTTGTACCGCCTCCTCCTCCTTGCCACCAGCAGGCTGTAAAATGCTGAAAAAATCTCCAGCCTTTCCACGCAATTTTTGACAGCTGTCAACGTGCGCTCAGCCTCACTGTGTGAGTAGCGTGTGTGTGCGTGTGTGTGGAGGTGGGTGGTGTGTGTGCCGTGTGTGGCATAGTTATTTCCACTTGGGCGGCAAGGTCAACGCCACACGAAAATTGAAAAGCAACGCCAGAGCCGCCAAAAAAACAAACCGAAAAGCATGTCTAGGACTCGCAGGAACAGAAACAGGAGCAGGACAAGGAGCAACAGCAACAGCAACAGCATCGGCAGCAGCAGGAGAAACCCACATCCCACATCCGTCGCCTCGATTCCGTTGCAAAAATGCTTGAGAAATATGTCGCCACATACTATGTGCGTGTGTGTGAGCAAGTGAAATTAAAATTCCCGCATGCCTAATGAATTCTCCATCCGAAATATGTGCCCCAAACGTTTGACGCACGTCCCCGCCGCAGCAGCCGCAGCCACCGAAGCCGCCTGTATCTGTGTTCGTGTTGCGCGAGTGTCTCCGAATCTGTGAAAGTGTACGTGTATGTGTGTGTGTGTTTGTGTGTGTAAGCAAAAACAACAGTTAAAAAACAATGGTTAACTAAACCAAGAGAAAGAGCAGAAGATTAAGAAAGAAAGAGCTAAGAAAGGAAAGCACAAGTGAAAACTAAGGCAAAGAAACAGCTGGGAAATACTTGTTAATTGTAGGCGAAAAGGTAAGAGTATCCTGTTACTACTATTATATATGATAAATTTAGGTTTACCTGCAACTTTTGCTAATTATATAATGCATTTTCGTGCCCAAAACCCAGAAACCCAAATACCCTAGTTGTCCAATCATTTCATTCATGGAAATGTGGTAGAGCCAAATGTGGCAAGTTTCCTGCCAGGAGTTACACGCACACACACACATGAAATAATGTCCATACTCGCACACAAATTTATGCAAATTTTATTCAAATCAAATTGCAATTGTGGCTAAAACAAACACTTGGAGATACAGGGGCAACTTTAACAAAATGCATAAAGGGGTTGCATGGTCGAACAACAACTGGGATGATGAATGTGTCTATTCTTGTAGCCTTTGTGGGCTGATAAAGCTACAGTGCTTTTAATAGAATGAATAAATAAAAAATGTTGCATATATCTGGATGAAGGAAGAAAATTAAGACACAGTGCCATATAATAGGAATAAGTGTGTGTTGAGAGCTTAGATAGGAGGTCTGTGTGTTTCTAAGATAAAACTAGAAAGGGAAGCTCTTAGAAGATGAAAATATAATGTATTGTGTACTATGTATATGCACACGAAAGCTAAGAGCCCAAAGAGCTGTCCCAAGTTTTGCATATGTATATTTTGAGCAAATGTTGGTTCTATCTGTGTGGAAAAGGACACACAAAAGTTCGAAGAGCTTAAGTATTCCCCAATCGATACGTTGAAAAGTTTGGATTGCGATTGGACCTTTCTTTCTGGTCTTATGATTCTGCCACGCACTGTGGCATACACTCTATATAGATAAGAAGTCATTACCATCTCTGTGCGAGTGAGGGGGGCTCCCCTTAAGGGGAAAACCAATTAAAATTATTTGTGGCGTCAAAGGAAAATGCCAAAGAATGCGACGAGGCGAAATGAAACGAAACGAAATGGGAAATGAAAATGGAAACGAAATGAAATGAAATGAAATGAAGAAATGGTGAATGGGCCGGGTGCTCAGCTTGGGACGTGGACAGTGGGGGGCGGTTGGCGGGCTGGACGTTGCCTCGTAAATAATGCGGGCATTAGAAAAAATACCCATCTCCAACGGGTGCTCTGTGGATGCTACAACTCCTGGGTTGGGCCGCCGAAACATCCTCTCTATCCTCTCCATCCTCTCCTTTCTGCTCCATTGCAGCGGGGCATAAAAATGTTAATTTATGTACGCTGCGCCTCACAGTTTGCATATAATATAAATTTTTGCCTCGTTTTTCTTTGCTTATTTTCTCTTTTTTTCTTTTCTTTCTCTTTTTCTTTCTCTTTATTTTTTTTGGAAATTTCTCTCGTTGAACACAAAAAAGATTTTCTTTTTGCCGTTTCTGTAGCCTGTGTTGTCTGTTGAATGAGAACGTGACTGTGTCCTAAGATACGCGAAACAGTTGCCAGCCAAAAGTTTCCCCTTTTCCCCGTCTTTCCTTTGCCTTTTCCTTTTCGTCGAACAGGATGCAGAAGGGATCCAACTGGCGCGTGTGTGTGTGTGTGTAGAAGATATCACTGCAGCGAAGCACAATTAACGCGAGTTGTCATTAATGTGGAATAAAAGGATATTCCACTGATTTCCATCCGATTCTCGGGGGCAAGATTGCAAGGCATGCGTGCGTGAACATTTAATTAAAGCAACTTATTAAATATGTAAATTTCCGCAAATGATTAATTTGCATATTTATGAGACTAAAATGAGAGCCAGGGAGGATGCGAGAGACAGAACTAAAACAACGGACACATCAGCAGCCTCAGCGACTGACTGCCACGGAGACGGCCGCGGCGGCGGCGGCGGCAGCGGCAGCGGCGACTGTCAATAATAATAATCAAGGAAGAACGTGAGAAGAACGTCCCCACAGAGGTGGAGAGGGGGGGCCAAGGAATGGGGAATGGGCGGCTGTAATAACAATTTCAAATTGAAATTATGAATTTAACATGACAGCCAGCGATGCGCATAAGTTTTATGGCTTTTAACTGCAGCTTAAGAAGTTTACTTTCGCCGACGCTAATTATGCGTAAGACGAAGCGAGGAAGAGTCGAGATACCATGGAAAAACAACCACGGGAATGCTTGAAGGATATAGGGTGGACGGAGGATGGAGAATACTTTGGTGCTACCTCCTGGGAGCACCATTAAATGACATTCCACCACACAAGTTCAGAGGAACTCTTACGGGAAAACAAGGAAAAGGGGTTGTCTTATGAAAAGCAACACCTGTCGAAATATCAGAATCATGTAGGGAAATTTTACGCTTAAATTTGACAAGAAATGTGACAAAAAAGCCACCATGGGTGGATTTTTCCACGCTATTAAACAAGAAAATTGACAGGAAGATGGGTTAAAAGTGGTTGGCTTTAAAGTGGGCGTTGGGGTCGAACTTCAGCGGTAAGATGGAAGGTCAATTACCTCTCTGGAGATATCTCCCTCAAGCGGCCAGAGCGTAGCTCTTCGCTGGGGCCACTAATTAATCGTTGGAGAAGGTATCGGTACGCACTTCGGTAGTCCTTAGGTGCTGCTGCAGCCCTTCGTAGTAGTCCAATTAAGTGCATTTCTTCGACAGAGTCTTCTACTGCCACCGCCCCTGCCACTACCACTGTTCCCATGCCACTGCTTCCACGTCCACTTCCACTGCCTTTGCCACTGCCTCTGTGGTTGTAACGACGTGCTTCAATTAGCGTGCATGAAGGATGTGGAGCCATGGAGCCCGTGGGCGGCCTGCATACCGAAAAATACTTGCTTCATGTCGTTACCAGCCTGGGTCCTGCGACCTGACAACGTGTCCGCATTTTGCCTGTCAATCAATGGCACTAACGGCCCAACAAAAATAAAGCAAAAAAAAAGTCGAAAAATCGGCAATACACGACAGGACAGCCTGCCGCATCCTTCTGGAGGAGGATGCTGGCCACTAATTCTTATTGGACGTCACACTCGAAAGCATTTTCACATTTTGCCAACACATTTTTCCTTCCATTTTGCGAACTTTAAGCCTCTTACGGAACAGTAACAGCATTTCCCACTCTTCCGCCCTCCTCCCGCTCGACTCACCCATCAGATCGTCCTTCGATTCCTACTGTATAGGCTTTTGGCTCCCTAATTAAAGCTCTCTCTACCACTACAGGCACAAAGGCAACCCACCTTCCATTCGGGCGAGGGCTCCATCATCCACCATCGTCCTCGTCATCATTTTGCGATTCTGTGAAAGTCAACAATTTTTAATTTCACAAACAAACTGTATATAATTAATTAAAGTTTAAGTGGGAGGGGGGGAGGAGGCGTCACAAATGAAAAAGTAGCCTTATAAGTGCCACCCCTTTTACAGACCCAGGGTCCATTCCATGCCTCTCCATGCCGCTGCATGCTCTCCTCCGTTTCAGAGATCACAACAATGCCCTGTTGTGGTACCCTTCCAGAGGAGGGTACTTGGACTTTGAACAGGAAATTAAGCATCTACGATATTAGAGGATATAAAGTGTATTTATTCAAGATTAATAAAGGAAACTATTTGATTCTGTATTCCCCAGTTCCATCTAAGTTATTGATTCGCTGTACAAATTTACCATAAGCGAAATGACACATGTCAGATCTGATATTTTATCTCTCCTAACCTCTGTTCTACACATCTCCCACACATTCTATGAAATTTCAAAGATATTTATCCTATCTTTGGAAAGTGTATCAATAGTTTCGAACTTCAAAACGGCACTCCTTTCGTTCTTGTGTTGGGACCCTGCTTCTGTATTCTCATTTTGTTTTAATATGCAAAGTAAACAACATTCTGTTGTTAGCCAAAGGGCAGAATCAACAGAACTAACTACATTCTAGAAAGAGAAAGAGATGCACAGAGAGAGAGAAAGACAGAAGCAAAACAGTTGACTGCCCAGCGGCCGCATTAGCCGAAAGGAGCGAAACAAGCGACACCAAGACTCATGGGGGACTCGTTGGCCAACAGACCCACAGACGAGCCTAATGGACCGAAATATGTGTGTAGGCAGTGCGTGGCAGTGGCCAGAGATTGGTTAGAGCCCCCCAGAATGAGGGGAAATATTGCATTGAGCTCTGTGTGCATGTTGTGTGTGCTGGAGATGAAATTGGCATCAAATGATTGGGCCACAGATCTACAGAGATGACTCCAGATGTCGACGATAGAACGTGGTCAAATATGCGTGCCACAGACTACACCCGCGTAGATACACACAGACAGTACGTACGTATATGGAACGGGGGAAACGCGCTAATAGGTTTTCCTGGAAATTTGTAACACTGAATCTAAACTTTGTATATGCTATACATGAGTGCATAGCTATAAAAAGCGCTTATTCCGCCAGAAAGTTTATAAAGCTCTGCTCATTAGATATACATACTGATGTATGTACATACATATACATAGACCATAAATAATCTGAATTTCAAACCAATTTAAACATATCTAAGAGAAGTTAACTTATGCATTTAAAATATGAATTCCACTTGAGCACAGAAATTCCTCAAAAGGAGATTATATTTTCTGCTTTTCCCCTTAATTAGGAGTCTCTAGGGTTTCTCTCTCTCTCTGAAGGTATCCGTCAAATATAATTCATAATTTTAGTTACACATGGGAATTCTTGTGTGGCGAGGCTTTGCGGTTCCTCAAACACAGTTTAGACTAAATTCGCAACTGAATTCTGCATTCTGCAACCGTTCACCACCATGCACTGAGTTTCGTGGATGTGGAAATTGAACTTACCGCAATATTTGCTCAATCTTGTCTTTCGGCAGGCACTGGCACAGGCACAGGCACAGGCATGCCAAGAGACATGCACAGGCATGTCCTCAAATGGGAATCACTATCGTTTCTGGGATTTGAGTGGAAAGGGCCGAGAGAACGAGGCCGTGGCTGAGGCTGAGCCACAGCCAGAGCCAGAGCCAGAGAAGGCGGAGAGCGAGGCTTTGAGGTGAGTGTCAACGATAGTTTGCCCGTCAATCAGTTTTCGAATTGTTTGAAATTGCTTTCATGCGACCCAAGGGAACCACAACACACCCACAAACATACACACACACAAACATGCGGATATGGATTGGATTTACATATATCTGTGTATCTGCATTGTGACAAAAGGCAATATGTAAATACGCCTTTAATTGATATATAATTATTATTGTTGGTTGTCTGCCGTAGGGATCTGTATAGTGGAGTACATGGACATGGAAATGTGTAAGGGTAGGATTCGGTGTGTTTGCATTGCCTTTTAGCTGATAAACAATTGGATAATTTAATTGAATGGCGTGCAAAACCACGCACATATCATAAAACTTGAACTGCAAGAAAACCCATCAATAAATATCCCAGGGCAAAAGTTATTTGCCAGCCACATTAATTAATGACAGTATTCCAAGGCTCGTTTGGGTCATTAATTCTCTCTCACACACACATAAATATTCCAATTAAATGGAGCCCCGACTTCCGTTTTGGAAAGCAATGCAACAACAAAACAATTTTGTTGCCTCTTTTTGCGGGCACTTATCAGCTTGGATCGCGACTCCGTTTGCGACATTTGCCATTTGAATTTGTTTGCCCCATGTGTCCATGTATGTGTGTGAGTGTTTGTGTGTTTGTGGTCGACGTGAGGCTCGTAAAAAAAGGAAAACGCATAAAATGCAAAAGCAAAAGCTGCGTTAAATTGAGCCCCCCGCGAAACCGAAAGAGAGAGGGCGAGGAAGGAAGAGATGGCAAATCAAAAAACGTGCAGTTGAAATTTTGAACAAACACTCGGCAGAACAGATGTAGATAAAGAACACAACTCTCTCTTTATCTATCTCTTGTTCTCTATCACTCTGCTTCTCTAACTCTCCAACTGTGACGCACATTACACTGTGCTATGTGTGTGTGTGTGCGGTCTCTCCTTCTCTCTGCGCTCTTGGCCTCAATGCAATCACAATAAAAACCGCACGCATACGCACAATTTTCATTATAATAAAACTGCGCATAAATATCTAAATGAGCAATAAAAATGTTTTATGTGCAATGCGACGGCAACGACATCGACTTCGACACCGTCAATGAAGTGGGAGAAAGCATAAAAGTAGCAGCAGCAGCAGCGGCAGCAGCGGCAGCAGCAGCTGGAATGGAATAGAAAATAACCTTAAAAGCCAACGAGAGATAGCCAATCTGGCACACACACACGCACACATACACGTGACTGTGATTGGCAGGCAGTGCAGATAAATATAGAATGAAAGATCCCCAAAAACTTGACCTTACTCCAAACTTCAACTCAAACACTGATGCCTCTGTCGCCCCCGATATGCGTTTTGTAATATACTATCTACATATTCATACATACATATGTATGTATGTATGTATATTCGAGTGTACGCATGAAAATGCCAAAAAACGGAAAAGTGTCATAAACTTTTTAAAAGCAATGACAGCCACAGCTAAGTGGGGTAGACGGCAGCGTGGGAGAGAGCTGAGCCGAGCTTGGGATCGGAATGGGATTGGATGGGTACACTGAGGCATTACATATGTCTGGAATATTTAAAAGGTTGCAAATATTAAAATGTCAAAAAATTGTCCCGTTTTTACCAGCAGAGTGTCGTCTCATGGTTATATGTTCATGTTTTGCCAGAGTTTCCACACGATTCAATGCTTTTGCAACTGTCAAAGAGTCAAAGATGAAATGGAGCCAAACGGAAATGCTTTAAACGCAAACTCCCACACGAGTTAATAAGCATTTTGCCTTGAAATTCAAAGAAGCAAAAATCTGGCTTCTGGCAAACGACTCCTAAGTAATTTAATACGGTGCCCTAATAATAGCTGGTGGCCCCTGCCCTTTCGATCCAGCATTTCAGTTCATGGGAAAGATAAATTGCATATATAACCTTTGGCTTCTTTCAGTTCTCAATTTCGAGCTCTTAAAACGTTGTACATAAAGAACGTCATGAAATTATACTACAGATACATACAAATTCGTATAAAGTATTATATGTACACATATATTGGAACGGTCCCGCATATAACATAACTCTGATGTGGATGTGTGGATGTGTGCCTACATGGCTGCTGGCATTTTTCGACGGCTCTTAATTTGTATCTTGTGTGTGTGTGTGTGTGTTTTTGTGTGGAGTAAATTGCCAGACAGTTGATTAATGCATTTTACGGGCAGGTGGAACCGCCAAAAGCAGAGAGCAGAGCCACGCAGAAGCATCGAGTCAAACAGATTACTTAATGACAGCACGGACGGACGTCAGGGCGTATACGCAATGTCAATGAAATATTTCACAAGTGCGGGAAGCCTCGCATGTCCCTCATATGTGAGGAAATTTGTGCCTCTTCTTGCTTCCTGTTTCCTGTTCCCTGTGCGAATGTAAGGGTGTATATTGCAGTGGAAAAATGTTAATTTCCATTGCAATAAGAAAACTTGTAAGCCCCGATACAAACTGCACTGCAGTGTCTACGAATTGAGATGTCGGAGGGGATATACATTTATACATATGTATATGTGTACATAAAAATGCTACATATAGGCAGAGTCATAGGCGTAGCCGAGGGAGGAGTCAGAGGAAAAACAATTTGCTGTTTGTGAAAAGGTGCAGTAGAAGGAGGCGGCTGCGGGATGGTAGACCGCTGGGAGGCACGCTAAATAACTGAAGAAAATGTTGGCCTCTGGCAGCAGTCGTCATAGGCAGTGTGTCCTGTCAGTTGCAGGAGGCCTGTTGTACTGTGCTGGCGGCCATTTAAAAAAATGTGCCATACGTTGCGTATACGTCACACAAAACACACACGGACACACAAAGGGGAGAGAGAGCAAGACAGAGAGCGAGAAAGATGTGAAAAATGTTGGCAGCTCTGTGGGAAATTGAGAAACTGAAGGGAAGGAGCGTCAAAGAAAATGCGAATGAAAAACAGTAGCTGGAGCAGGAGAAGGAGGAGAAAATCTCGTGAGTGAATGCCTCTGTATATGTATATGTATGCATATGAGTATATGTGCGTGTACTTAAGGGAAAGAAGAAAAGACTGAAGAGGAGTGGAGAGTCGGGAGGAGAGGTTGCAGACGTAGGAAGGCAACCGAACGACATGAGCCGTGACGTTAGGCTCATTTATTTATTATTTCCTCAGATTGAAGCACTATCAATAACCATGTGCAAACAAGGCGAGAAGTCTCGCAAACAGCAGCACATTTCGTAGGGGAGCACATGTGCGAAACCAGACAGAAACGATGTGTGCAGGCGACGCTTTGGGGTTTTGGTTTATCAACTTTACGGCCTGTCTCCTTCCTTGTTTATAGATCTATTCAGAGAAATGGATGTAGGTACTTAAGCATCTGGAGCCGGCTATGGATTGTTTTGGTTGCTACTCCTGTTCACATTGGTATATCCTCGAGCCAAAGTAGAGGAAGTCGCAGAATCTAGGAACATGGATCTCAGTGACAGTAAGAACGGAGAGTAACCGATAAAAGAACCCAACTTTGAACATTTTGGCACAGCACATCGATCTACATATACACGTCAAGAGTCAGAGAGAGAGAGGGAACCGAAAACAGTACAATAAGGAGATTCTTATGTACATATATAGCGTCTTTTTTGTATATGCCATTTTATTGTGGATCGGTTTTATCGAACTATATCGAGTGCCCCTTAAATGAGTACATTTTCCGGGTCAACTCTTTTGTTATCGCATCCCGAAATTAAACTATTTTGCATAAATCAAAACCCTTTACATTCTCCTATCGTACTATATAATATACTCATGTGCTGCTACCCGTGGATCCCTTGTGGGCCATTCATTTGGCTGTGCATTCACTTTTTTGTTGTCATATTTTTTGTTGGGCAAAACATGATTTAGTGGCTCTACCCCTTTTGGCGTCTCTTTGGCCCCAGCTTAATGATGTCAATCGGCGCGTGCTTTGGCTTCAAACTAAGGCCGCCGCGGCATATTTGCCAAGTTTATTTGACCAAAAAAAGATGAGTTGAGGCTGGACCCGGTCACGAGCCCATCGCACATTCATCATGTGGGTGGAAAGGTAACATGGAAAAGCAATCGTCAGACAAAAAGGGGCCAAAGGCCGCAGCAGCAGAGTAGCCTCATTCCCCCTTCCAAAAAAAAAAAAAAAACTCCAAAGGATGCTTGCCAAAAAATTACATGGTCCATTGGTCAGCGGCAACAGCAGCCGCAGCAGCCCCAGCAGCGGCGTGGGGGCCAAGAGCAGTAGGAACCGGGCCCGCAGCAACCCTTAAACAACATGCTGGCTTATCCCCTCTCTCATCCGTATCCCCCCTCTCTCACTCTTCTCACACTCGTATATTCATAAAAGAGTAAAACAAAAAAAAAACACCTTTGATGTATGTAATTTTGTTACCATTTTTTATGCCCCTCATTCCAATGGAATTTTGTTGTTTTGTTTCGTCCACTTTTTGGCCATAATGTAGAGCTCTCTGTAGAGCCATGACTCTCTCTCTCTCTCTCTCTCTGTGTGTGCCTCTCTTTCTCTATATGCCTGAGTTTGTGTGTGTGTGTGTGTGTGTGTGACACAGAAAGCAAGTTGTGCGAGGTGCGAAGCTGTGACGTAAGCAGAGAGCAGTGGAGAAGCAGTGGCCATCAAATTGGGTTATCCCCCAGCACCACACGCCAAAAAAAGAGGAAAGGATTTTAGAGCCTCGGAGAAGGGGTACTTTTTTCAGTGGTTTTTGCAGCCACAAGGGAAATGAGATTTGCGCCACGAAAGTGGGTGCAACGTAGCCGTGTCAGTTTCAAAGTGACTGTGCGCTTCTCCTCCTGCTCCTGGAGCAGGAAGCAGGTTGGCGGAGGAGCCGCACTGGATTCTAGTAGAGAGTAAGGGGCCGGTGTCCAAATGATTGATTTGTTAGGCTGGGAATCAATTGTGGCCGAACTTCGAAACTCGTGTTCAGCCCACCAATCAATACCATAAATATTTTATGCGACTCTGGAAACTTGAAAACTTTGTCCTGGGAAAAACTTTTAACATGCAAAGCAATGAAAATTCGACAGTGCCTGGAGATATTCTACGGATTATGGAAATACCTTCAGTTAATTGAACAATTGTTCAGGATCTACTGCAAAATGCAAAATATATTGTGACATCATCAAATAATTATCGCCCCATAAGACAATTTCCATTGAGAGAGGCACACTTTGCCGTCACTCTCGGACCAGAGAACTTAATTACATTAAACTAAATGGGCGAAAAGCAGAGAGAAACACAGTTCGCTTAGTAAGTATATGTACAACCAGCGACAGTGACAGGGGCAGGCACGATTCCCACAAGCTGGCAAAGTCATCAAAAAATTTCACAGCCACTTGGGAAGGCAGAAAAGCGCAAAATTTTTATTATGTTTTCATTAGAGGCATAGCACAGCCAAATGGTCAAAGAAAGCCACCAGGAAACCATTGCCATTGCCACCATTGCCCCCATGGCCTAAGACACGCTTAAGGGGCGTGGCTGGCAATGGGAGGGAGCAATGAAAACTTTTGAAGAACTCCTGGGCCAGGGCTCAGACACGCGCGAGTGCCGCAAAAAGCGTGGAGAGCAACAAAATCTAATGAACAACGATGGTGTGTTTGTGTGTGTGCATCTGTATTAGTATCTTGGGGGAGTGTGGTGCGATGGCCAGGAGAAAGCCCAAGAGAAAGCCCCATTCTCAAGGGCACGCTTCCGGAAATAAATAAATAAAATTGAAGCTCCACTGAAGGCAATGTTTTTCTTTGCCTATGAAATGCGGAAAAAAGAGAGAATAAAAACCTTTTCGCATTGAGAATATAAATTCTCTTGAAATTTTAATGATACAAAATATTTGTACACAAAAGAAACTCATCATATTTTTCCAACCCGCACCCCCACGCCCGCCATGGCTCGATTTCCATTCTGTTTTAGTGTCTGTCTTGCACTTGATTGTGCAATTTAAAATTAATTAAAAGGTAGAAGAAATTGAAGCTTATGTGGGAGCTCTGCTGCTGCTGTTGCTGTTGCTCTTTGAAGTTTAATTGAAACAGAAAACAGTGCGGGTATACAATATTCGATGTTTCCTGAATAGGAATAGAGGGGGCAAGGAGCAGCACATTCAAGTGTCAAGAGGATATGAATCCCTTGTCATGCGAGTAGTCCACGGTTTTTGCTCTGTGCACTTTGTGGAAAACTTTTCAGCACAGGCATCAAGTTTCTGTTCGTCAAGACAACTAGGTGAATATGCAAACTATGTGAATATTTGATGCACAAAATTACGCAGTAAGAAAGTGTGTGCTCCAATTCCTTCATTATAATTAACAGCGAACCCCAAACAATGTTCTCCAAAAACAGAAGCACATATCAGTAGATATCAATAGAAGCCTGCTTCCTGATAGTCAAATCTAAGGACATCTTTCTCGGTACGTAGCAAAGAAGAATTCCCTCGAACCCCGCAAATAGATGACAGAGGGACGGGAGATTTCGTATAATTAAAAGGAACAAACGACTCGTGTTTCGGCCAGTCATCGATAAATCAGAGCTTCTCTGTCCGCACCTCTCCTCTGTAACGCTTTATGGTGGGGACGCAATCGCAGCTCGACAGCTGACGACAGCTGATTGATGATCCGCAAAATTACAAATTACACACACAAATGCTAGCCGAGATATGGGGGAAGAAAGGGCAGATAAAAATCGCCCCAGACCGACCGAACGAAACACGCCATCCAATTCACTTAGGGCGTTGCACCTTATTTGCTTTTGGCCCAAATACATTTCCAAGGAGGAGAAAGACGTTGGAAATTTGATTGATTATATTCATCAGAGAAAACGAACGCTGCCGCAATTAAAATAAAATGAAGAAGAAATCATTTATAATTGTGTGCGTCTGAGATGAGCGTTGAGTTGTCTCCAAAATCGGCAGGACGAAATCAATCCATATTCTTGAATCAGAAAAATACTTGCATACGCCCCAGTCCCAGTCCCAGTCCCAGTTCCAGTTCCAGTTCCAGTCCCACACTGAGCGTTGGAATCCGCTCGTTCTGGGAAAAAGAACAGCTGGCGACTCTTTCAATTTCCTCCCCACTTTTCGCCCGAACAAACAGCGAAAAAGCATTACGAAAGTATCGAATTTCCGTTCGCATTTGTAATCTATTTTAGCTTGTTTCTAAGAAGGCTCTACGGCAGCGATTGAAGAGCGATTGTCGTATCTAATTGATTAATTACTCAGGAAAAAACAAACACCTAACGAGGTCAATCAGTCACAGATAATTTTCGTTCTTCTTGTCATGACATCATGATGCATCTTCCAATCAGAGTCATAGACCAGAATTTTCGTGTATAAAATTCAAGGAATGAGCACGCATATTCCACTTTCGAGTGTTTCGGGAAGATTTCGAGTAGATTTCGAAAGATGTGTAGCTAGAAATTATAGACTGGAGTTGCCTCTATTAGCAAATTCTCTCTTTTCGCTTAAGATTTCATTTCATTATCGATCTTCTCATTTTGCGGGACAAACTTTTGTTACACTTTCGAATATTTCGATACACATATATACATATATTTTGACATAACAACAAATTTAACACGGCTTAAATAAGCGTTAACCATCGTAGACCGTATTACAGAAAATTTAAATGTTGCCCTTAGAAGATTCTCTATGAGACTCCTGTTTTCGTATAATCCCATACTTTCGGATCCATCTCGAAGCGCTTTAAACGCTCGTAGTATTGGCCAAAGAAGAAGCCCTCCAGTTGAAAGATCTTGAAGACGCGATAGCTCTTTTCATCGTTGTATTTGTTGTTCCATGCCCAGACGCAATAAGTTGGAAAAGCCCACACAACGGACTCTCGTCCCCCCGAATCCAAATCGCAGGGCAGATGCGATGTGTCGAAGCCAAAGGGTATAGACGGCTCAGTGGAAGTGAGATTGGTATTATTGAGACTGCTCTTATTAGTGCGGGCCAAGTGCTTGATTGAGCTGAAATATGGGTACTGAGGTAACTGGGAATCGGGGGCCATTTCTTCTATGGGTTGACCTTGCTCTCTCCGCACCTTGGCCCAATCAGTGGCGTTAATCTTTCTTTCGACGACACTGGAATTTTTCGTTTCGTTTGGCATGTATTCCGGAACACTCCGGGCAGCTGCTCTCTCAATTAGTAGGAACTATCGATGGAAAGACGGATGAAATTGATTCTTATGTTTGGACATGCTTCGCCGCTTTGATTTCTTCATCGTCTTACCCCCACAAACAGCAATGCCAACAGGATTATTATTCTCCTAAATGGCAACTTCATTTTTCGTTCCAAAACAATTTCAATTACACAAAAATTTTGGATTTGTTTCGAGTTGAATTTACGGACTATCAATGATGACTTTTACTAGTGAAATGTACAGACAACTAACTCAATGGCACATAAGAAAAAGGTATCCCATAAATAACCCAGGAATACCGCCCTAAACCGTAAATCAACCATCCAATAAGAACGGATAATTTTATTGACCCTACAAACATTTGTAGTGTATCTATGGGTCTTTTGGCCAAACATAGCCGTGGGGATCGATTTCGTAGCGCTTCAAGCGCTCGTAGTACTGACCAAAAAAGAATCCTTCCAACTTATACATCTGCCAGACTCGCCAGGTTCCCTCATGGGCATACCTGTTGTTATATGCCCAAATGCAGAAAGAATTCAAATGGGTGATGAGCTGAAGGCCCATATCTATGTCGCAGGGTAGATGTTTCGTATGAAAATCGAATGGCAAATTTGTCCGAGTTGAACGCTTGCTCCGCCGGATATGCTTCACCGCGGATGGCGATGATTGAAAAGGGGTAGCAGATATATCAGAAGGGGAACCAGGACCGGATGCTGCTGGACTAGTGGTGTTCTTCATCTGCTCGCCTGCATCGAGGATCGAGGTGTTACTCGTAGAGTTGTTGATGCCACCGATAGACTGCCGCTGTGTTGGAGCAAGGGAAATACTCTTGGCATCCCCTAAAGGCAGCTGGGACTGCAATGTGAGGATGAGGATCAATTGAGGATAGTTTGAACACAGAGGACTTACCATGAGGAATAGTTGCCATATCAGAGCTAAAGCTAAGGACATCGTATAGGACGTGTATATCCCTTTCATATATGTGTTTTATTTTCTTTTCGTTTTACGTTATTGTGTATCAATGTATTAATTACTGCTAATTACTTAATATTATAGCAATAATTTGACATTTAAATGAAAGCTTGATTCTCAGAGAGAATATATTTATACATAGATACGGCGTTTCCCCTGATTTGAACTTTTCGCCGAATTAAGTATATCTCCGTTTGACACCAAATAGATTAATGTTCGCAATTTACTAGACAAATTAGAGTTTGTCTATGGTATGGGAAGGATACTCAAACGAAGTTCAGGGTTAGTGAGACGATTAGTAAAAAAATGTATCAGGAACGAGAAATTTAGCGGTTGAAATGCTAAGTTTTACCTTAAAGTTAAATTTAGTAACTACCACTTAAAGAGAGACAGCCAAGAGTCATGATGGCCTACGTTTATAAAAGCCACTCGTCGGATCGAGCAGCGAGCAGTATTTCAAGTATGCAAATAATATGACAGCCGTATACAAGCCGTTAATAGAATATAGCAGAGGAACTAACCTTAGTAACAGGATCAGGCTCTACCATCTGCACCATCTTCTCCATCTTCCGTATATTATAATTGGCCCTGCAACGTCGCAATGCGAAAAGGATTAGTATTCCCCTAAATCGCAACTTCATGTTTGGCTCCAAAACAAATTCAATACACAAACATTTTTGACTAGTTTCGAGTTGAATTTACGGACTATCAATGATGATTTTTACTATCGAATGTACAGACAACTAACTCAATGGCAAATTATAAAATATACCCCATATCCGCCCCAGGAATACCACCCAATACTATGGTATTGCCCATCCAATAAGTACATTAAGTCCAAACGGATAATTTAATTGACCATACAAACATTTGCAGTGTATCTATGGGTCTTTTGGCCAAACATAGCCGTGGGGATCGATTTCGTAGCGCTTCAAGCGCTCGTGGTACTGACCAAAAAAGAATCCCTCCAATTTATAGATCTGCCAGACACGCCAGGTTCCCTCATGGGCATGCTTGTTGTTATATGCCCAAACGCAGTGAGACTCAAAATTATCAACGATCGAAACAGCATTGCCCACATCCACGTCGCAGGGCAGATGTTTCGTATTAAAATCGAATGGTATATCCATCAGAGTTGAACGCTTGCTCCGCCGGATATGCTTCACGGCGGATGGCGATGATTGAGAAGGGGTAGTAGAAGGAGTAGCAGATATAACAGAAGGGGAACCAGGACCGGATGCTGTAAGACTAGTGGTGTTCTTCTTCTGGTCGCCTGCATCGAGGATCGAGGTGTTACTCGTAGATTTGTTGATGCCACCGATAGACTGCTGCTGTTTTGGAGTAATGGAAATACTCTTGGTATTCGTCAAAGGCAGCTGGGACTGCAATTTGAGGATGAGGATCATTTGAGGATAGCTTGAACATAGAGGACCTACCATGAGGAATAGTTGCCATATCAGAGCTAAAGCTAAGGACATCATATGGGACTTGTATATCTTTTTCATACAAGTATTTTCTTTTATTGTTTGTCAATGCGGGTTTCGTGTTTTATGTACCCATATAAAGATAAAAAGACAGCTAAATCAGTGTTACAAAAATCAGACATCCATGCTTACAGATTTTTGGATGACGGAGTTTTTGCCCCCTCCCCTTTAAAATCTACACATATAGCCGTCCCGTTAAAAGAGTAGATACGAGAATATAATTTTATTTCCGCATTAATTTTATAGAGACTAGACTAAAATCCCACACCTCTGTAGTCGAAGGAGTGTGGGTCGAGCTCGAAGCGCCTCAAGCGCTCATAATACTGTCCAAAGAAGAATGCCTCCATCATTGCCTGCATGTATATGCGCCACCACCCCTCGTGTTGGTGCCGATTGTTTTGTATCCAAATGCAATTAAAAGGCAAAAAAGCCATTATCTTATAGGTTCCCGATTGCTCCATGTCGCAGTGCATATGGTTCGTGAAGAAATCAAATGGAATATCTACTGCATATTCCCTCTTTTTGCGACGGATATGCCGCACAGTAGATGGCGAGGATTCGGAAGGGGAAACAGATGCAGAAACCGAAACATGGGATACTGAAAGGCTAGTGGAGTTCAGCCTCTGGTCGCTTGCATCCAGAATCAAAGTGCCATTTCTGGTGATACTTGTGGTGTTTCTGCTCTTTTCGATCTTCTGCTGCGTTGGCGTAATGGTGCCCCTAGCATTCCCGAAAGGCACCTGCGACATCAATTTGAGATTGAGTATCATTTGAGAGATTTTTCTCTTAATAGGAGAGGGACGTACCAGTAGGAAGAGCTCCGCTATGAGCGTCAAGGAAATTAAATTCAATTTGGGATTCATGTTTGATTTTCGATGTAGCTACAACAATAAATACTGACTGAACAAGGAATGATGAATACACAAAGATCTCAAAGAACTAAATCAATGTCCATGACACTTAAATGAAAGCTTGATTATCAGACTTTTTCCTGATTTGTACTTTCTACGAATAAAATATACCTCCGTGTAACATCGAAAATCTGTGTAAGGTTGCAACATTAGAATGCCTGTGCAAGTTGTACGATAATAATTTCGGGAACAGTTTTTCTTATATAATAAATTATAGAAATCGGGGTAGAACGTTGGCTAGTTGAGTTTTAAGAGTGATCTTGTCTTCAAGCACTTACCAGAACGAGCAATAGAGCTCGAGTCTGCAGCATCCTGGGCATTGTGTGTTTCGGGTTGTATGTTGTGTGCCTTAGGCGGAAATATCTATCGAATGCCCCTGCTACGCCTTATATCTATACGAAATTCCATACAAATTGTGGAAAAAGCGTCAGTTTCGGCCCTGCACAACCGCACCACCGCACCACCGCCAAGTATAAGTGTTCTGAGAAGAGTTCCAAGAGGAGGCGGATGTTCCATGGTCTGACAGCTGAAAGAATGCTAGGATATACGCACACACACACACACACTCAGGAGAGGACCAGGACATGCTGGCCAAGGACTTCTTTGGCCATGTAAAGAGTGACAGCCAAGTGTCATATAACGACCGCAACGTTTATAACGACCGCGCGTCGGATCGATTTGTGGCGCTGAAATGCGAGCAGCATTTCAAGTGTGAAAATAATATGACAGCCGTAATCAAGCCGTTGATAGAAGATAGCAGAGGAACTAACCTCAGCCCAAGGATCTATCGTATATACTATCTTCTATCTTCACTCTTCCCACATCTTCCGTTTTCCCATATGGATTTTAAGTTGAAAGGCTGCAGGAAATGGGCAAAAATGGCTGGCGGAAATGTTGAACGTGGCGGAGATGGAACCGAATAGGCAAGAGAAGGGGGTGCTGGGTTGGGGTTTGACTGTTAACACATGTCATTGGGGGCATAATTGCATGGCTATAGAAGTGGCTGTGGACGGAGGAAGGGGAAATGGAACTCAATTTCCACAGACAGAGCCCTGAGTAAAATGAATGACAATTGTTTTGACACGCATGTTTCGACAGAGAGAGAGAGAGAGAGACAGAGAGATGGTAGGGCAGATAGAGGAAATTTTCAACGTCAACATTTGGAGAGAGAGAGAGAATGATGGATATGCAGCCTCTCCCCTCGTACCAGGGGATCGTCCAGACGTACAGATGGAGATATATCCATCTAATTGAATTTTTGGAAGCGGGGGCCCGTCCACTGTGTTGGATTTATGTGAAAATCATTTTGCCGAATCTCTTATTTGTTTGAGGCCTCGTTGAAATCCAAACATTATTGGGCCATTGCCAGTAGATTAAAACCATACAAGATATGGCTTGGAATCTGAAAGTGGCATTTAATTTGTGCGCTACAAATGACCTGCGGGTTGGGTGTCGTGTATGTGGGCTTGTGGCCTGTGGTTATCCAAGGAACACGGCCACCTTATCACCTGTTCTTGCGGTTCCTCCCACTCGTCCCTTTCCCTACTCTCCAAACAACGCTAAATGCTTTAACAGTTAATTTAAAATCCAATTAAGATGAGCAATTCACGGAGGTCCTTGGACCAGCCTCTGCTTATGACGGTCCCTTCTAGGCCATCGCGTCTGTGGGAGGGATAGACGGAATGCAAATATTTCCACAGCGAATGGTGCATACATACATATATGCAGCTCGGTACCTGATGCTGCTGCTCGGAACGAAGCCAAATGGGAGCCTAATTAAGTCTCAGCCTGCGGGATGTGGGAAAACGATCCATGTCACTCAAAGACGAAGACGAAGACGAAGATTAATGATGGCCAACGGAGGGGGAGAATTACATCCAAAATTCTTAGCGGGCAATAGGGTTATAGGCTATATACAAGACATTGCCTCACACAGCTTTAGTTTCCATTTCCCAGGGAAATTCCGAGACTTAAACGGGATGAGCTGCTGGAAAGTAGGAATTTCGCCAAAGCCATAAGCTTCCCCCGGCCGCGAGGTCGCGTGTGTGGAAAGTGCACTCCGTCTTCGACTTTGCCAATAAAGTGAAATATCCTTCCACCATATCCATATCCTTGCCACACTCCACTCCTGGAGAATGCTGCTGTGTTGGCACATATTTTCGCCTGCTGTGCCAGCAAATTTGTTGCAGGACCACACAACTCTGGAGGACCTGAGTTTGCTGCAACAGCAAACTGCCGCTGAATGGGGCATACACACACATATACACACACATACGTGGTGCCGTTCTTTTCCCATTTTGTTGTAATTCTTTGCTGCAAGTTGTTTTTCATTTTCATTTTGTTTTTCCCTGTTGTTTGGCTGGTGCGGACGCTGCAGCCGCCGCGACCTTTTTGTTTGTTCGCGCTCTGGCGATTCGGAAAAAACTGTAGCAACAGCAGCAGGCGGGGGAGGGGCAGGCACCTCGTACTCGAGCACGCCTGAATGCTAGATGCAGAGCACTGTCTCACGGATGTGAGCGGGCACCTTGCATCGAGGAACACAGCCAAAGCGCAGCTAACAAAATGTTTATATGCCACAGGGTCTGAAAAGGGGGAGCGAATGGCTGCTGGATAGGGGAAACAGGAAGGGCTAAGGGATGAGGGATGCTCACGTATATGCAGTTATAAATTGCAGTTCGTGCGCAATGTTGAAGGGAAAACACAACCAGAGCGAGCAAAAGCCAGGGAAATGGAGAGAGAGTGCGCCATTCCATGGATCCACAGTGCCCCGCAATTGTGTCTGTGTTTATTTTGGCAGAAAAACTGTTGTTGTAATAGAATTAACGGAAAACCCAAAAGTTTTACTACAATTAAATATTTGTGCGGCCAGTCGTGCAACATAAACTCAGAGGGAGAGAGAGAGAGAGGGAGATTGGGCGAGAATCCATATTTCGACTATATGATACCTAATACTCAGGCAAAGTGATAGGAAAATAAATGTATTTACTGACAGATTAAGTTTTCATTGCAGCGAAATGGAAAAAGATACCACTTTTGGCAAACAATTAGAGCTTCATAGATTGTCTGTAAGAATAAAGTGCGTCTTGCATGAACTCGATATACCCCCTTGCCCTCTTCATGACAATAATAATATTTTGCCTATTCGCAAATCGATTGGCTAAATCTCGTATTAAATTGCTCAATTATACAATGGTTTTGTGTGTGGCAGGGCCACGGGCCGGGATATGCACTTTTAGATATCTGCATAAGCCTCTGATAATTGCAACAGATAAAATTACATTGGGGAAATAGTGCAATTGATATAAGATTTTATTGAATTAATAGTAACGAAACAAAACACAAGGTTAGGTCAATGGAAATTGGAAATGCAGTTGTACATACAGTGGCATGCATTTGCGTGGAAAATATGGGGAAATATGGGACTGAGGATGGCTGAAATAGATGAAATCGGGAGGTAAACAATATTTTGTATAGATATTTTCAAACATTATTTATGTTAACTATCAAATACGTGAACTAATTGTGGAGGTCGTTACGTTACATATCTGTTTTCTTGTTGGTAATTTGAATCCTCTTAATTTGTATCTACGGGTACTTACCTCTGCATTTAAGTGCGAGATACATGTATCTGTTGGCTAATTTCAAATATGCAACGAAGATGCATGATAATTATCTCCATTCCGTGAATGTATCAAATGAAGCGCAAGAATTCTCCCTATAAATTAGCACTGCGTATGGGTCTCTAATTTGGTCGAAATTCAGAGAAAGGCCTTTTGTACGAGTACTCCGAGTACGCGATTCCATAGAAGTACTCTAATTAGGGACCTCCCTTGTGGTCAACGTTTGAATTCTATGGAATCCGAGTTGCTCTTCCCTATTTCCTTCCCTCCTGACGCTGCTGCAGCTGCTGCTGCTGCTCGAGTGTGTCACATTCCTGTGATAAATGTGCGCGTGGGTTAATCAGATAGAGTATCTGCTGCTACAGAGATGGTCCCTATTTTCGTGGAGCAGACTCTGGTTTTTGCCATATTGGATTTCGTCTAATGCGCTGTCCGTTCGCGACTATTGCCTCTAATTAGCCGCCTTTTTGTTGCTGGCTCTTCGCTGTCCCATCTCTTGGGCTGTGCTCCATCTGGGATCTCCTCCTGTCGTCCGACTCTGGACGAATGTTTGGAAGCGCGGGATTGATGGCAGTTCATTTTTTATGCACGCAGCGCTATCTGTCTTGCAATGTGAGCTGGACAAATGGGTACGGGGATGTACAGTGCCCAGTGCTCTGGGATTATATCAAAAAGGATTGTATTAATTAGATATCATCACAAAGACCCTTAGTTCTTTAAACATGATACTCGTATGTATGATAATACTAGTAATAATGAATTTATATATAAATATTAAAGGACGATGCGATAGTCAAAATATTGGCTAGCACTTTCGTTGCGGATAAAAATTGCGAGCGAGTCGAAATAATACAAAATGAAGGTGTGCTTCCCAAAAGAATTACCATATTTTCACAGCAAACGAGAAAAAGTATGAAACGATAGAGAGAGAGAGAGAGAGCGGGAGAGATGGGGAGAAATGGAAATGCAATAAAGGAGGTTCAAAGCACAAAAAGGTGGTAAAATTTGCAACGGAATTGCAAATGCTGTTGACACTTGCACAATGCAAACAATTGCCCAGAATCCACATGCCAAGCTGCACATCCCCTCAACCCCTCATCCACAAACTCTGAGAAAAATCTACTTTTTTGGAGTTTGCTTTCCCTCTGGGGGGGTGGTTTTTTTTTCTTTTTTTTTTTTTGGTAATTTTCATGTTTGCGTAGGTTTTGGCAACACTTGATTGCCTTTTGGGCTTTGCCAAAGAGCTGGTGAGATGACAGCAGAACCCACAGGATATGGTCTATCCTCCTGGCAGAGTGTATCCCTAATAATTTTGAATCGGTTTTGCATAATCATGGGAATGGACCTGGAAACGGATGTGTAATACATCAGACAGCAAGTTCTTAAGCCTTCTCCTCTCTAAATTGTGTGTGTGTGTGTGTGTGTGATTGTGCAACATCTGCAGTGGGGACTCCTACCCCCCATTCGTTTTCATTCTGCGGCTCATAAATCATATTTGTATTTGGATCTCGTGCGATTTGCCGAGGCAGCCAGCTGGAGGGAAACATTCAATCAAAACTCTGCAAAATCCCACAAATTTGTTATTCGTCACGTATCCAAACGGAAAGCCGAAAGCTGCAGCTGCTTGTGGATATAACGGGGCGGAGGGGAAAAGCCATCCACTAAAGAGTTTAAAGAGCCAATGAAGGAGAGCCAGACATCGGCATCTGGCATTTCAAGTGGCATAATTCTCGTATGTAAATATTAAAAAATAGAATCATATGTATTCTTTTGCTTGCCATTGAAGCACAGACTATGGATTCCTCGTTTTTTGTACCCCCTCGTACAATATATTGTACATTTGCCAGAGCAACAACTTATCAAGTTTACACTCAACTGAATATCTCAAGAGTCCCCTGGCTGTGAGTCGGGGAGTTCCCCCCAACCCAGTTCATTCGGGGTTTCCACACTTTCCTTCTGGCGTGCTCCCTTTTCCACAGCATCCCGCTCTTTTCTGCGAAATGCTTATTAAATATTAAAATGATAAGGCAAGCGGTTACGGGAGTAGGGTCTCGTTTCTCCAGTCTCGTCTTCTTGGCTCTGAAAGATAGACAGTTTTTTCTGGGCTTTGCCTGTATGCCTCTATGCCCGTGTCCCTGTGCGAGTCTGTGTGTGTGTATCTGCTCGTATGTATCATTTGCTGTTTGCTTGTTTCTTTTTCCACTAAGCGGCTTTAGCCCTAAGACCCTGACGACAAGAAATACTGAAAAAAGGATGAGTCAGAGAGCACGGAGAGCGCTTTCATTGCTATTTGCTCTGGAATATTTCTGAATTATTCTCATTAGTTTAAATTTAAGTACTCGCAGATATTTTTTAAGACGATTTACATGTACATATTGGCTAAAGGGTGGACTGACGGAAAGCTAATTTTGCGAAAATTGTGGAAAGCGGTGGATTTGTGAGCAATTGGAATGTATATTTTGACCGTTGTACACACAAAATACTCAGCAAGGGTATTCCCACACACTTCAAGTTTTTTACAATATGACAATAAGTATTCTAGATCTTTCCAATGGAATATTTAATCATCTTTCAATCGATTTTCATGTAAAATATTCATTTAATATATTTGGTTTAAATTTGTTTGAAAATATTATTGGGAAACTTTTAAGTTTCAGATATGTTTTCCCCCCCCCCTTTAAAAGTATATACTTCTCAAAAATGTTTATCGTTTCAATGTTTAATGCAGTATCATTGTTGTCTCACTCTTTGCCTCTTCATATGCTAATGTATGGCTCTCCGGCATTCATATTTTCCACGTCGCAATGATTTTGTGCGATGTTCTCTTTTCCTTTTTGTGGCATTGCTTAAGTTTTGATTGCAGGCATTTGCATAATTTAAGGACTGCTCCTCTCCTATTTCCAGGGGCAGGGCATTGCCTTGAAACTGGCAAACCATGAAAATGAAAATTCCCCGATGTTCACTGTGCTCCCTCTCTGTGTCTACTGCTGTTGTTTTTCGTTCGGAGCAGAAATTATCATATCCTTTGAAGCTTTCCCTCCTAAATTATTAACGAAATAAATAGCGAAGGAAGACGTTCGCTTGCTGCTAGGAGAATATTGAAAAAGTTTCTCATTTCCATTTACCATCTTCCATTTCCATTTTTGCATTGCAGACGCAGCTAAAAGGAGCAGCCAGCAGCCAGAAAACAGAAGCATCCTTTGAAGAGTGAAAGAGTGAGAAGAGGAGTGGCTAGTGGCAAGCATCCGCATCCTAAACAACAATCTGGAGGGCATGTCCACAGCGAAAAGGCTGGTGCTCTCGCTACGTGGACGCAAGAACTCGCAGGGCAATTCGGCCACATCATCCACCCGTCTGGTATCCGCTGGCACCTCGCCCGGCCATGAGCTGGAGGAAATAGCCGTAGTCTCTGGTACCGGCACCAGCAGCCACCACTTCTCCTATGGCGGGTGTATTGCCAGCAGCGATGCCGCCGCCTCCACGCCGCGATACTCCACAGGTGGGTGCCACGGCTTTGCCCGGTGGCCATTGGTTACAGTTTTTTCGACTCCTCCCCCCCCCCCCCCACTCACAGTTCCAGTTGATCAATTATGGAGTAGGACAAGCAAGCACCTGAATCACAGCTTAAATAGATCCACCACCAACACCTCCACCCAAAAACCACCACCAAATCCACACCAAAAGTGACCTGTTGTGACCCCAAAATCCACTAAAGCCTGCTTGCATGCCTGGTAGAAGAGTTTACTCGTAGTGCATCTCATCTAGAAATCAAAGAGGCCAAAACTCGAGCGAAAACACTTTTCCCGCAGAAAAAGTCGTAGTCAACGGAGTGCATTTACTTTAATTTGCATTTTTATGTGTTGGCCTTCCGCTGGTGGCTGTGCCTGTGGTTTTTGCTACTAAATTATGGAAATCTCGACCCTAATGAGGGACGATGAAGATTTGATTTGACAAAGGAAGGCACAAAATAACCAACAAATCCAAGCCAACAATCATGGCAGCCCTTAATGGCAGTTTCCTTCTGCTGCTGCTGCTGCTGTTTCTCTCTTTTATTGTCCCGGCCAAATAAATCAATCAAATGACAAATATGCTTAGGCAATTGTCAGGCCAAGTGGCGGTCTCTCTCTCTCTCTCCCGCTCTGGGTCTTACCCTAATTTCATTCGGAATGGCAGTGTATGTGTTGTTTTAGCCAAAGTCAAAGCCGCAAAGAGACCCGTGCTCGGAGTCCTTCCCTCGTTCGTTCGTTAGTTTTCTTGTCACATTTTATAGGCCGCATATGCTACAAACATTTTTCTTGCCTCTGTGGCTGTGGCACGTTCTTTGCGTTGGCTTACAGTTAATTTTGAGTGAAATTCAATTTATCATTGAGCGGGGCATAAATCCGTATTTGGGACCACTTTTGCCCTCGTTACGGACACGGCACAGACACGGACTGCGGGACACAGGACTCTGCGGGCTCTGCAGGACTGCGGTGCAGATGAATCAGAGCGTAGATTTATTATCGTCGATTGTGTATGTTGTGTCACATTGTATTTGCTCCGACATGAGAGGAATGTGCCTTCAATTTGTCAGCCATACGACTCTCTCTCTCTCTTTGACCAATATCTCTCTACAGGGCGTATGCGCAATGCATTTAATGGGATTTAGTACAGCAACAATAGAAAATTTGTGTAAGAGTTGTGCTGTTTATTGGCCAGAGATGTTATTGACATTTATCGCAGACAGAAGGGCAGAGAAGACTTGGCTTTCACGACTCCTAACGCTTTAACGCTTGTCTGGAGAGCAGGAGAGAGAGATGGAGAGACTGAGAAAGAGACGGTGCAAAATGTAGATAGAGTTCCATAGATAGAGAAAACAAAACCCCAAAAAAACTGAGCATACAAAAAAGTTGTTCACAACTTTTGCCATATTTTCCTACTCGCGCCACACACACCACCAATGTTTTTAAACAATTTTTAGTACATTGCTCCTGCTGTTTTTCCACCCACATACATTTATGTATGTATATTTCTCTGTGGGTATTTGTGTGTGTGTTGACAAAGGCAATTTTCAGCAGAGCTTTGATCAAAGTTTTCCAAGGACTAGGAGGGGTTGGGGGGAATGGCAGTAAATTAAATTTGACTTACACCCAAAAATACAGCATAAAATGCGGAACAAGTGAATAAATCTCCAGTGTAAGTGTATGTATGGATGTGTATCTGTGTGCGAATTGTCATTTATTTCAATCCATTTCCCAACCCTCTTTGATGCCGTCCTCGCAAAAAGCTTTGAAAATTGAATTTCCCTCAAATATTCGTTGCCTACTTTTGCGGGCATATTGATCAATGTGGAATCAAATGGAATTGATCTACATATCTATCTGTCCACTAGTATATGGCCCGAAAAAACGTTTTTCATATTAAATTTTCTTTTTTCGTGTGCGTGTGCGTGTGCTGCCGTTTGATTTTATTCCATTTGAAATGCCTTGTGTGGGACGTTAAACTGGAAATTGCCATACAATATAGTCATCCGCAATAGCCCAGGCTTTTGTCTCTCCTTGTGTCCCTCTCTCTCTCTCTTTTTCTCTTTCTTTCTATCTCTCTCTCTCTCTCTTTCTCTCTCTTTTCTCTTTGTCTCGCTGTATTTGTTTCGCTTTTGTCTTTTGTCCTGCAATAATTGAGCTTAGAAGGTCTTATGGCTGCTGCATCATTGATTTCCCACCCAACTGTCATCTGCCACCGCACTCCATGGGGTCCCTCCCCTCCCCCTTCCTGCCGCTGATTCTTCTCCCCTTTTTCGACTGCCGGTCAAAGTTTTTGCAAAAGTTTCGCCTTTGGTTTTTCTTTCGTTTCTATTTTTGTTGGATTTTTGCTTTTAGCCCAAACTCAAACCTGAAATAAAAAGACTTCAGCGCCAGACATAGTTGAGTCCTGCCGGAAACTTTTTCCATTTGCCAACAGAGTTCACTTGAATACGGTGGAGCAGCAGACGCAGGAGGATTTCTCTGTTCTCTGGCTGTTGTCTCTGACAATTTTAAAGTCTGTCCTTGCACTTGCAGCAGGCGAAAATTGGGCATATATAATTAGTTTTATTTACCACCTGGCACGCAGATTTTAATTAGAATTTATATGCCAGAGCCCTTCAATAATTGTCGTCTTGGGGAGGGCTTCATCTGCTTCTCTTGGTGGTAGCTACATATTATTTCGTACTATTCTCCAACTATTTTGATAGCAGTATGTTTTCTCTGTTCTCTTTCTCCAATGAATACACCATCTCTCAGTTATTTCCATCTCCATGAAGCCTTCCTTACCTTTAAGAACACTTCCTTCTGCACCCGACACCAACTAGAGAGACGACGCCCTGACAATTTGAATGCAATCTGTAATTTGAGCATTTTCAATTATAAAAGCAATCTATGGCTTAGAGCCAAGCATTAGACAATGGCCTGGGGATGGCAGAATGTCCAGGAATATGAGTATCTTTTCTATACAATAGATGAAGTGAGCCGAGACGAATTGATTGGAGATTACAATGGAAGTATTGGCTCACCCCTTGCCAGCAGTCAGTGAAATCGAGAGAATACCGCGTGGGAATGATTGCCTCCTCCATAGAATGTTTCCTTTTTATCCGTTCTTTGGATGCACAAATTTTGGGGGGAAAGACAAGGAATGCAAAAATAGTTGCATGCTCTTCAACATGCCACAATGTTGTGGCTGTTGGCTTACGGCTTGGTTTTAATTGTTAGTTACGTTGTCGAGAGCCGAGCGGATGAGGCAACTACATTGCGTATGAATACACATTGTTGCCCGGCTGCCACGAAGCGCGGCACAACTTTGGAAGCAGCAACAGCAGTCAGTGCGTGCCGCACAAAGGACCACTTAAAGTTTGCACACTCTGAATCGCCTTTGGAAATGGGGATTTTCTTTGTCGGCAATGGGAATAGGAATACGAATAGGAATGGGTTGCACCGTGGCATGTGGCGGGGATGGTCGGCAATGTGGCAAGACTGTAATGCAATTACAAATGCAGGTGGAGTGGCTGTGGCTCTGGCAGTGCCCGTCGCGCCAGCATCAGTTGGCATCTAGCCAGGTGTCAACCAAAGGGGCCAACCAACCAAACGCAGGAGCAGCCAGGAGTGTGGGGGATAGTGGATTCTATGCTCCTGCTGCTCAAGTGCTTGACTTATCAACGAAAGTGCAGCATTAAAAAAATAAAGCAAGCGTTTCGCCCTTTGCACATTTGCAGGCCATTGAGCTCTTCCCTTTATCTCCTTTCGCTTTAAACCTCTGTCCCTCTGTCGCTTTCTAGTGTATTTGTGGATTGGTGCTATAAAGGACATAAGGAATGACCAGATAAGCAGCTCCCCATACCCCACTGGCAAGTGCATATGTAAATTACGTTGTACATAGATGTTAAATGCCGTGCGTCAGAGGCTGAGTGCTTAAGCGGAGGGAACCCCCAATGATGCGCTCCATTGTTAGAGCTATTCAGCGTATTGTAAGTGCTCCACTAGACCGAATCTAATCTGCATACATGTATACATGTATATTAGTGTCTTAACTAGTGACATATGATCTGTCGATAGCAGAAGCTTGGATCTGAGTCGAGTGTAATTTACCTTAAAGCACTGTTGGAAAATTCTTTAATGGATACGATATGCGAATCCATTAGCTGTGGCAGTTAAACTTATAACCCAATTTTACTAAAATACTATTTTAATTAAAGCTTGTCTAACTTTCTCTCCCATTCGTTTGTCAATGCAAATTAAAGTGTTGAGTGTCACTCGGACACGCACGAGCATACAGACAGAAAGACAGACAGACGGACAGACAGGCAGACAGGCAGACATCAAACATTAAGCACTTAAAGCCACGAGCCATGAGTGTGAGTGTGAGTATGAGAGAGTGTGTATTTTGGCAGGACATGTCGTGCATATCAATCACTTGTGCCCTCTGCCATTTTGGGTGGCATAAACCTATTATTTTTCCAGCCACAGATCTGTGGCTCTCTCCTGTCTCTCTCGTCGGTTGGCTAAGCCTGCGGCTACCAGTTCCAGTCGGATTTTTGGTCAACAGCCAGCGATAATTCGGTTCCTCCTACATATGTCTGGGGATTAACTGTCGCCCAGTGACCGCAGACGCAGACGAGGACTGCAAGGTGCCATTACAAAAGTCTCTTTAATGTCTGACCTTTTCTATGCCAACATAATTCTTTCGTATGACTAAGACTAAGAAGCTAAGACTCTATAAGATATAGGTACGTACTCGGATATACATTTGTAAGATTTATACACAAATATGGCCGCTAATTTTTGACTCTTTGAGTTCATAATAATTATTAAAACTCAATCATCAATGGATGAATTAAAAAAAGTATCAAAACTTCGGCCTTAATTTCTTGTGTTCTGAGCCGAGCCTCTGAGCCTGTGGGCAAGGTTCTTTTTGTGAAGCGAGCAATTTGCACAGAATTTATGTGTTTAATTACAGCGATGGTGCTGCAGAAAATTAAGTTTTTAGCCAGCTGGCAGCATCAAAGGCAGGGAGACATTTTGTTGGCCAACTAAGAGGATTACAATTTTGTGCTTTGCTGCTTTCTCTTTCGCTTTCGCTTTTGCTCTTTTTGCTATATGTTTTCGCGTGGTTTTTTGGTCTGCGGCAAAATTTGCTTTTTTACAATGCGATAAGTGCTATTTGGACCAAAAACCACCAAAGGAAAAAAGAAAATTTTGATCACGTAGAAAGCCAGGCTTAAAGTGGAAGTGGAATACGGACTTGGCTTGGACTGTATCCTAATCGCATTTCGGCTGCCAATCAGTAGAATTTGTGTCATGACAGGCCTCAGCGAAGGGTAGGGGAACGTGGTCCTAAGCTGGATGTTCACCCAATGCGAATGAGCGCCTAGAGACGGTGTCCCTGGGCAATGTGTGACATTATTTGCACATTTCCATAGCAGTGGCCCCAGCGTCAAGCCGTTATGTCCGCAAACCGAGTTACCAACTCGAGAGACAGACACAAGGAGCGTCGGCTCCAGCTGACCCCATAAGCCCTGGGTTAAAGTTCGCTTTGAGCAAAATTATCAAATGAAAATGAGTATGAGATGGAAAATCATCAAATTAAGTAAGTTTTTATTGTATCTGTCTGTAGGTCTGTCTGCAAATTGAACAATAAAAAAAGTGCAAGTATTTTGATGATCTTCGCACAAAGGAATTTGAAAAGAAGTAACCAATTCAATGGAGCAGCTGAAGATGTAGCAGAAATTTCTTAACATTAAATTCAATACGATTAGGTCACCGACATACGCACAGAAAGACCTCCCGGGGGTGGCTCCAAACAAGTCCTGAGATACTTTCAGACGGGACCCACCCTTGTTGGGGGTTTTCCCTGAAAGTTCATCTTTTTATCGAGTGTCTCCCACTTCCACTGATTGATAACTCTTAAGGAAAACCTCTGCCCTCTGTTGACCCCCTCTGATGGCTGTGTGTGTGCACTTAAATTTGATATCCTTTGTGCCAGAGCATTCTGGCTGCAGGTCTTGAGGCTCTTACTACTACATTCCCATTCGTACAGCCTTTGCAGGCTTCCGAGCTCATGTCCTGCTCATGGGAGAGGCATTTATTTTCAGGTCCTCCGTCCGCTTGTCTCTTATTATACGGTCCGTAAGCTTTTTGCTTTAGGTCTCTGGTAACTCTCTCCCGTCCTGCAAGGGCCATTAATGCACAGGACCTCGGCCAGAGCAAGAGCCAGAGCCAGAGCCCGAGCTGCTCCTATGTATGTGTGTTTGACCCAAATAGGTTTCGTTTTAGAGCTTAATGCACAATGTCGACAGAGAACTGTAGAAACAACGGTCAAAACAGGACCAGTAGTCGTAGTAGCATCTCTATAAGAAGTCAAAGCAAATGTGCCACCAAAAATTTGGAGGCGATTTCTCATCCGCCCAACAGACAGAAACTGCTCCTTTTCTTTTTCCATATTTCTCTCTCCCTTTCTCACTCGCTTTTTCGTCTGTCCCCCCCCCCCCCCCAATCGAAACAATTTAAAAAAGTTGCCACAAAACGAAATTGAAAAGTCAATTCAATGTAATTGTTGGCCTTCCGCAGTGAATCCCTTTTCGCTCAAGAGCCAACGACGATGTTCATTCAATTTATTTGTAATTTTTTAACAATTTAACAGTTGAAAAACAATTTTAAAAAATGAGGAGAGAGTCAAAAATAAACTTTTCACCCAACGATAACACAAACACACGCACACAGTCAGGCTAGCGTTTTAAACCGATGCTGTGGTACCCCTTTTTCAGGTGAAATGATTTAAGAGATGCATGATATGAGCTACAATATTATAAGACACATTTAACTTCTTAATTTGTTTGTTTTGTGATTCGGTTTTGCTAATAATTCCACAATAATAAATCATAATTTATGCTATTCTGCATTTCTGAACAATAATCTCCTGAAAATCATCATGCCCCCTCGGCCAGAGGGCATCCGCAAAAAGGGGCATCCCAACAAAATGGTTGCCCAAAAGCAAATACAATTATGCGGGAAAGCAACAACAATGGAAAGCAAATACTTGCCACGCCTCCTAGGGTCCCACTCGCCCCACAAGCCGCCACAGAACCCCTCCTTCAAACAAAGAACCGCGTGCTTAGAATATGTAATTCATTTGAAAGTTTTCTGCTGCGCTCTCTCTCTGGCGTTCTGCTGTCGACAGAAATTAATTTAACTTTTCATTTAGGTGGAGAGCGGAGTGCGAAGAGCAGACCGTACTGAGAGGGAGCAGTCTCCCCTTGAAGGGTGTTGGTTGGGGAGCCACGGAAAGGGTCAGCAGGGTCAGCGGTCTCAAGTGTTGGATGTGCATTTTCATCAATTAACAAATACCACAAGTGGCTTAGCGATGCGCGGCCACCAAATGCGATTAACGCCAATGGAATTCATTCAGGCAAATCCTTTGGGATCCATTGGTGCCCCCCATTGGCAGCATTCAAGGAAACAGTGCGCCAGGAAGGAAGTACCAAGGCAGAAGAGCTCTCTCTCTCTCTCTCTCTCTCTCTCTCTCACTCCCTCTCTATCTCTTTGGCTTGTAAAAACTTTTAATTATAGTTGCATTTGCAGTTGTTGCTGCTTGCTCATATCCTTGAGGCATGTGGCATGAATGCTGTGTCGGAAATTGCAACTTGAAGCGGTTTTTGGCTTAATTTGACTTGCACAACTTGCAAAACATAGCATAAGAGCAGGAAGGGAGAGACTGGGAAGACTGTCAAAACAATGAAGAAACGAACCCCATGGCCGTAAAGGTGGACAACTATTTGCGGTAGGCCGAAAAACCAACTCCAGACGCAAAAACAGCCGAAAGTTTAATGGAAAATATAGTAAAATAACAGTGGCAAAGTTAAGAACCAGACTAAAACTAAACTCAATAATAAAACTAAAACTAAAACCGAAGCACTGTCCGGAACTTTTCCTCCTGGTCGCTCTTCGAACGGAGAGGCAATCATGGGAGATGATTCCTAACCTGCCGGATGCAGCATTTTGCTGAATTATTGATTTCTGGTTGCGGTGGAAGATCTAGATAGGTGGAAGAGCACCGACAGCTGCTGCATTTTGGTGCTAATTGAAGTGTTGCGGACCAGGAACAGACCGAAGACAACGACCAGCTACGGTAATCGGATCTGAAGAAGAGGAAGCTGGGGAGCTTGGCCAACAATTGAAGTTTCAAGGAGCATACAGTTGGGTGTTTGCCTCTTTTTCAAGCAGTCCAAAATTGAATTTTCTTCTGGCCCCCAATTTGCATAATCAGCATTGCGTACAAGGAGAGCACCATTAAGCATACGCCTAGTTTGCCCAAATTGGGTCATTGGCTTGCGTTTTATCGCTGGCAAAAATTAAAATCTAAGCTCGAAAGTTTTTTTCTGTGTTTGCGCCTCTCCTTCGTTTGCTGTTGTTGCGGCTTTGTCCTAATCACATCACGTGCGCCTGTCTTGTCTCACATAACACACACGCCACACCCCCACAGCCCGTCAGTGGCACAGCCACAGCCATCCCATTTCCTTGTTGGGACATACACACACACTAGTGTGTGTATGCAACTAACTTTCTGGCCAAAATTACAGGAAGACGCCATCTGCTGGTGCTGGGGCTGGGGCTGGGGCCGTTGTCTGTTTCTGGCATTTGTCGCAATTGCCTTTAACTGCCCGCGCGTGTGCCCTGCCAACAACGTTTCATTATCAAAGCCGAGTTTGCCACTAAGCACGTCGTAAACAATAAGCTGGTCGTCGCCCTTCCGGCCGTCCCTCTGTCCGTCGAGCCCGCTTATTACTTTCGACCCATTACGGGATAGGACACCGAACACAGGACAGGACAGCTTTATGGCATGCATATCGTATATATAGTACATATAGCAATACGTATACTTATACTAGTTAATGGAGATGCTCTCCTCTCCGTACTGTACATATAAATTCTGCTTAAAATCCTTTAATATGCCGCATTGTCCTGCAGAATGTATGAGCGCCAAGGGAATTCCATGGCCAAGGTGGGGAGTGCCCCAGAGTGGCATGCGCCAAAAGGTACAGTGTATACAGAGGCTTAAACAATTATCGTTACAATTTCAATTTGGTTTTTGCTTTTTGATGTTGCTGAGGCTAAGAATGGCCTAAGGGGCTACTGGCTACCGAAAGCGGTTACAAGAGCTTGGAAGAGCGGAAAGCAGCAGATATTTCCATAAAATATTCAGCATTTCTTCAAACTTTAACCAAGAATTTAAGCTTGAACCTTAACTTTTATCCAATAATCGAAGAGGCAAATGAGAAAAGTTTTGTGTGGCAAACTTTCGCTGTAATCATCCTCTACTCTATAGAAGTTTCACTGTGTCAATGGTGGAATTTTTCCACACACTGCCGCAGCCTGTTGCAATCGACATTTCATTCGTGTAACAACTGTCAAGTGCGCGTCTTCCCATTCGCTTACTAATTTAAATTAAAATTAAACTAATTTGAAAATTCTTAAGCAAGCTCTCACACACACATATAAGTACTTCTTGTGTGTGTGAGTGTGCGGCAGTGTTTGCCTTACACATGCCCTTGCAACAGCAGCAGCAGAAGAAACAGCACGACGCTATGTGTATTTTTAACCCAAATCCATTAGAGAAGTTACTCAAGAATCCTTTAGATATTTATGTGCTGTGAGCGCAGTCTTAACCTCTCTGCCCCATCCGCAAACACACGGATATACACATAGCGACTCTCACAGATACAGATACAGATACAGATACAGATGCATATGCACTTGCTTAGCTGAAAGGTTCAGGCGATGAGAGGAGCAGCACCAGAGCACTGCAGCAGAGGTCACATCAAGTAAATAGCCAACGTCGACGACGACGACGACGTTGACAAGGATGGGGGCCAAACAAATACGCAAACATTTATAAGATTGCTAAGCTCATAACGAAATGCACTTACACTCGAAGATACACACACACAAATACCCAGAAATGTTTCAATGTAGCCATACCTCCATGATTTCCTTGTGCTCTTCTCTTGTATGCACTTTTCCACCGGCTAGAGTGATTTTCAGCAGAAAGAACGAATTTCCGACCCTCCAAAATATATACATATATTCTAGATCATCGCCAACAGGTGGGTCTATATGGGCAGGTCCTTCTGTTGCGATACAAATTCTGTTCGACTGAAGCTTTGGGCAGAACCTTCTTTCTGATGGATGCTGTAACGATTGCCGGCGTAAAACATATATGTAGTTGCCACGGGAATGAAGAATACGATAGGGTATTCACAGGCTCGGTCCCATCAGCTATTCTTCCTCTTCTTCTTTGTTGTCATGCTGCACACGCATAACAAGTATACGCCCCCTGGGACGGGTTGAGAGGTGAGCGCACGAGGAAGGGAGAAAGCGACGTCATCTCATATTCATGCCGGTGCCCCCTGAGGCAAAATCTGCAGACAGCGAGAGCGCCAAAGTACGAAAGAAAGAAGGAAAGAAGGCAGAGAGAGAGTGCGAGAGAGGGCATAAGCCAAAGGTAAAGGCAAAGCCGCAGCCCCCAACGGTGGGCCAGTCGCAAAAGAAGAGGTAAAACTATATATGATCGGGCTTAGCCCCCACGCTCAGCTGTGGGTTAATCGACGGTCGTTGGCCGAGCGCCAGTCCCTGTGGGGAAACGAAAAAGATGAACAAGTATAAACGAGAGATTCCGCAGCATTTGACTGGAGATTTAATTAACTACAAATTCAATGGGCGATGAAGGTATTCATCGTATTCATAATCACCGTCATTATCCGTCTGCTGCATGCATACCTTTGCTGTATCCTGCCCAAATGCCGCACACACACACACGATTATTTTCCATGCTTGCCACAGCACCCTTGCACACAAACAAACACCCATACGCAACATGTCCGCGCTTATAAAAAGTTTAATATAAATTTAATGAGCGCAAGAGCATGCAAATGAACAGTTCGGGCTCCACCTCCCCCATGCCGGGCTATTTTATTCACTATTTTTGTATTTGTGTGATGGTTGCAACAGCTGTGCGGCGCCGGCATCTCCCCTGTTTTCTCCACGAGTGCTAATGAGCAAAGTCACTTAAATCCATTGAAAATGTTGCACATTGCACATCCCATGCTGGTTCTTATTAGGGGAAATGAACAGGAATTTTGATTAGTCGGGAAACTGGACTTTGTATGGATTACCCCCAGGACCCATGACCATCTGGGGTTACTTGGTTTTGCACTTCCTCTGGCTCTTGCGTTCTATGTCTCAAAGTTCCGACTGCAAGAAGTAATCCCATTTCCAGCGTCTTTTAATTGAATTGGCTTCTTCTTTGTCGACTTTGTCACATCTGTTCCTTCTCTGCCGCCACGCCTATCTCTGCTGTACAGCCAAAAGTGTGTGTGTCTTTTTTTGTGCGCACTTCTCTTTTTGTATACTCGGTATCGGTGGGTATATTTTATTTGTGTGACAGATAGAATGAAGCAGCTTCAATCCGATGGAAAGTATTTTGGGCAAAATTAAGAAAACACATTTCCAAGTGTTCAAAAATGCAATGAAAATTCTCTCTGACTTTACTGATTTGTTTAGATAGTTTTTTGCATATCCACTAACGTATTAGGTTAGCATTTTGTATTTATGATATAGAACTCCGCTGGAGCGCATATTCTCCACAAAAAAACAGAATGGAGCAAACCTCTCGCCAACTGGAAATTATCTGTGGCTGTATTACTTCTCTGCTTTGCTCAGATAATTCCCGGATTACCGGGTATAGTCGGTCCCAGAGTAAAATATCGATTATAATGCTTTCTTTTAGACGCACGTGCGCACAGCTACGAAGACACCTCCCGCCTCCTCATCGCACCTCAATACGCATTCAAGCGAACAAAAGGCGAAAAGACGAGATCTTGGGGGAGGGGGGACAATAATGATAATAACGACTACGTTTCAGTTTCAGTTTGAGTTCTTTTTTTGTTCTCTCCTGTAGGGCGTTTAATTAAATGAAGTCGTTTGCATTAATGCTTGTCATTACGCATTTGCCTACTGGAGTCTCCTCTAGGAGTCCTGAGTGGAAGTTATGGCAGATATGCCAGAGGCACATAGGAGAAGTGAGTGCGTGTACAAAATTCATTACCTAAATGGATAGCAGGTGCCTTTTGCTGCTATCGCCATCCTGCTGCTCTTGTTGCGAGTAATTTTCGTATTTTCAACACTACCCCCTTTATGAATTTACCGTGTGAATAAGGGAGTAATGAACCTTCTACTTTCTATGGGACAGGGACCGAAGAAGGGACCCAAATTTATTTCACGCTCTGGCTTCACAGCAAGGAAAAAGCAGTTTTCGTGTGGGATTCTGACAGGGATACTGGATGCGGCTAAATTGAGGGACGAATGTCAATTAAAGCCGCATGGACGTGGCCCTTGTGCGGGGCCTTTGTGGCAATTTAGTATGGGGGCCAGAGCTTGCTGCACATTGCGGCTCCCTGGTGACAGAGCCAGCAGCCAGAGCGGATGCAGGTGCCAGGCGGTGCCATACGAGTAGCTGTTGCCTCTATTCTTCGAAAATCAGCAAGCTTGTGTTCTATGCTGTGGTTTGGACTTACAACAATTGTCTTGTCTAAGTTTATGAATGAATGAGTCCCCCTTCGACTTCCAAATTGGCTCAAATATTAGTTCTGTTCTGTGTGATGCTTGGACAGGCATTGTCTCTATTTCCATCGAATCATCTCTCATCTGAAAGCTGTGACTATGACATTCAAGCCACTGACAGCGGGAGTATGAAGATGAATATTGAAATGATGTTCATGGTGATGGTGGAGCAGGTGCTCATCGTGTCGCGTATCCAATCAATGTTGCTCTGAACATCCGTATAGACGGAGGGAATCGAGGATCCACAGCCCATAGGATAGGTGACGATGCCAACCATTATATTGTCTTTGATCAACGGCCCTCCAAGATCACCGGAGCATGGACTGGAGTCGTTTCCGTCATTTTTGCTACACATCATGCCGTATTTGAAGCTCTTTAATTTCTCCTCGCAGTACGCTTGGTCTTTTAGAAGCACATCGATCTGTAGGATATTCGAGGCCAAGGGACCTCCCTGCAAAAGTTTGTAATATTTCCAATCTGAAATTTAAGTTTCCTTCCGTCGATCTCATACCTTGTATATTCTGCCCCAGCCCAAAACTATGTAATTCGAGCCAAACTTCGGGGGGTCAGAGGGCAGAGCGAGAAACCCAATGCGGGGATTCCCAGTGGGCATAGAATACTTCAGCCGCACCATCGCCATGTTGTCCGTGTTCAACATGGTAAAGTTCATTGGCACGTACAGTGCCTCCACCGGGGTGCAGACCGTCTTGCCCGTGACGAACTTTAGCCGGTTCGGTGATCCCGCCGCCACCAGCAGCACCCGCGTCCTAAACATGGTCTTCGATTCGCTAAACAAAGGCAAAAGTCATCAAAAGATATCGCAAAGGCAGTGTCCACCTACTCCATGACGCAGTGAGCGGAGGTCAGCACCCAGTCCGGCGTCAATAGGCCTCCGCCACAGATGTGGTTATCGCCAAAGTATTTCTCGGGTGTCCGGGATCGAATGGAGACCACGTATTTGGCCAGGGTCAGGGTGTCGTTGTTAAAGTCGGGCAAGGAAAGGCGCTTCACTCGGCTCTTACTCTCGCCCCATACGGATTCCACCAGCCACATGAGTAATATAATCTTTAATACTCTGAAATTTGTATATTTCATGGCTATAAAAATATGTAAGTACTGAAATACGTTTGACAGTTCGATCGAGGGATGGTGGTGGCATCTGCTGTTGTATCCTTAGGATCCTTGCAACTGTTCCTCCTTCCGGCTGCCTGGCCGCTCTTCAAGTTTTAGTTTCTTTCCTTTGTTCTTAATGCCCGACTTACTTTTTGTGTCGTTTAAGTTTCCACCATTTCCACTCCTCCCCCCAACCCCCACGTTCTACCTCCTTTGACACCCCTTTCCCACGACTCCCAGCATTTGGCCGCGTGTTTGTGTAAGGCTCAAAGTATGTTTTAGGCAAAAGTTTGTTTGGCAAACTTTTGTCAAAGTATTTTCAGCTCTCGAATATTTTCATTTGCTGTGGCAGCTTCACCAAATAATTGAGGTTTAGTTTCTCTCTCTCCCGCTCTCTCTGTCCATCTCCCTGCCTCTGTCGTTTATCTGTTTGGTTTTTTCCTTTTTCGGACACTTGGGTACGGCAGAAGGAGGCACAGGCTGCGATGATTTGCGGCAAGCAAATTTATTGACAATTCATGGTCAGCCTTATCCCTTCTCGTCCTTTCTCTCTCTCTCTTTCCCTTGGATTGTGATTGCGATTGTGGTGCGGCTGTTCAAGCGTTTTGTTGAACTTTTGCGAAAGTTTGTCGCAAGTTTCCGTTTCCGGGTGGCAGGCCATGACAAAGTGCCGCACATTAAGCTGTAGATTTTTCATTTTTCTTCGCCCTATCGCTTACGCTTCTGCCATTTTTTTTTGTCGCTTTCGCCCTTGCTGTCTCGATGCCTGTTTTTCTTATCACTGGGGCCGCAGCTAAAGACAAACGCAAAGAGCGCAAAAGTTTAAATTAATGACACTCAACTATTAGCAAAATTAAAAAGTCCCAAGATGATGTCTGCAAACTTGGGAATGCGGTCAGGGGCGACAGAGATGGATCCCTGCCTCCCTCTCTCTCTCTCTCTCTCTCTCTAACTCATATTTCTTTTCTCTTCGCTAAGAATCAGAGCAATTTTAGTTGACAGCGCCTCAAAGTAGGCAACAGGCTTGTAAATTGCCTATGACGCAGTATCTGAGAGATACTCTGAATAGAGAGAGAGAGAGAGAGAGAGAGGGGGCGAGGTAGCAGCTGCTGCAAGGACAAACTTTCACCAATTTTCGTCCAACATTGAAATGCACTCTGAGAAAGCAGGAAACAGCCCTAAACTTATACAAAATGGCTGCCAGGCGAGCTGCAGCGACAACGCAAAGTTGCAACCACATTTGTTAGGGCTATGCAGAGAGACACACAGACAGAGAATGAGAGTGGAAGGAAGAGGCATTTATTAATAAAACATTGGGGATAAACCACATTTATATCTTCCTGCCTTCCTGCACTGCCCGTCTGCCGCCTCGAGTGGCGTTGGCTCCTGTGAAATTAGTTAATAAATAAGGCGGTCAAGTTGATTTGTGTGTTGCCATTAAGCGAAAATTAATTAGAAATTATAGCCAGTGTCTGCGCGGAGAGTGGTGTCTGGAAGTGGGGCAGGAAAGCAAGTGGCAGGCAGGGAAGGTGGAAGTGGAAAGTGGAAATTCATGTCAGAGGCGGAGTGACACAGGTGCGGCAAAGTAATTGACAATTTTTTGCGTTTCACTCGCGAATCGCGACAAAACAGGTCCTGAGCACTCTGCCTCCGGATGGACGGAAGAACACTGGCGACTCATCTACTCCGCACCGCTGTTTGGCGGCGTAATTGAATTACGGCAGCTAGATGCTGTGCAGCAGCGGCACGGCCAATAATTAAAAGCGGTCCGCCAATAATCAATTGCTCCAGCACCATCACCCTCAGCGGCACCACTCGACACTCGGCACTCCAGCTGAGTGTGGAGGCATAGTCTCGGGAAAAGAGCAACAGGCAGTGGGATAGAAAGAGGCTGGAGACAGGAGGCAGGAGACCGGCATCAGGAGGGAACATCGAAGTTCTCGTAATAGAAATAAATTGGCGCCACACGCAATTCGATGGCGACATCGAGGCAGACACAGGAACACAGCGACATGGACATGGACATGGAAGAGCAACAACATTGGACATTGTCTTGCTGTTCGACAGTCAAGTGGGCACTTGAGCCCGTCCGTCCTTCTTTATTATGGGGAAGAGCAAGAGAGAGAGAGAGGCCCAGCCCTTGCGTGTGGCAGGCAACTCATGAATTGCCAAGTGGAAAACGAAGCCAGTTGCTAGGCAGGCAGGCAGCTGGTTAAAAGTAATGGAGCTACGGCGTTGTTGCATGCCCCGTTTGGGCGCACCTAATTAAATCTAACTTTATTAGCGCTTTCAGAAGCCAAAAGACTCGACACTCATTCAGCGCCTGACAGGTGGCTCATTCCCCCACACACCACTCCACATACGAGTATATATGCACATAATAGACATCCTTTGCATGGTATTTAATTGGCACACATACACCCCCTAAGATCCTGCTACCAAGTGTTGATTAAATCTAGATCCTAGAAATAATTATTAAGGATATATATAGTAAATATGTGTTTGTGGAATGTTGTTGAATATTTGAACCTAAAGTTGAGTTGTTAACAAAGACAAACACTTTCAATGCCACCACCAATCCACCACCCACTCACTGTTTATGTGATTTGTGTTCTACCGTTTGTTTGTGTGTGCGTGTGCCTAAGCCTGCCCCCAAAAGCTCCTTCTCTTTAGAGGAATTACATTAGAAGAAAAACAAAACAAAATGTTATTAATGGAGAAAATGCAATTAATTTTACTCTCTGCTCTGCTCACATTTCTCCTACTCTCTCCACCATCTCTCCCTCTCTCTCTATGTATCTTTCTCTGCATTGAAATAAATACATAAATCATTGTGAAAACCAATTGCAAATTAATCAAAAACTGTGCAACAATGAACCCACAATCAACGTCCCATCGAATGGGCCGGACAACGTGCAGCTGATTCGGCGACGTCCAAGTCCAAGGCAAGGGCTACGCCCAGCCTGAGGCGCGACGCTGCCATCGATACCGATGCCGAAGGGACAAATGTGGCAGATGACTATGACAATGACAATGGCCTCCACATCGATGTCAATAGGGATGCTGATGATGATGAACGATGGCCCAATGCCCGGCCCCAGGCTCCCCCTAGCACTAGCATTCGCAGTCGCACTCATGCACCCGCTGATACGGCCAATGACAGGCCGCAGACCAGAACAACAATAGCAATTCGTCAGAACAGCAACATCTGCAGCAACACCAACAGAACTACAACTGCAACTGCAACTGCAACAGCCACTTCTTATAGATTAGCGCCGAGAGCCAGCTTCCCGGAAATCATGCAGCCCCGTCTATCCCTCAACGGGTTGCTGAACCCCTCGCTGATGCCCTCGCCCCGACCGCTGTACCGGGACCACAGCTCGAGGTCCATCAATCCGCTGACCGCCTACGAGCAGCAGATGGCCGAGCTTGATGGAAGTTTCTATGCCAGCAATGCCGGCTATCTGGGCGCCGGGATGGGTGGCAGTGCTGGCGGTGCCACAACTTGCACGAATCTGACGGTGGGCGGCGGCTCGAGTGGTGCGCCCAGTGGGGGTCTGTCACACGGTGGTGGTACCATTGGTGGTGGTAGTGCCGCCATACACACAACCGAACTCTCAATTACGCCCACAATGGCCGCCGATGAGCAGTTCATCGATCTGGGGAGCCTGCGTCGCTTCTCGATCGATCGCCAGAGCTTTCTCGGTAAGGCTCTCCCCCACCCTCTCTCTATCTTTCTCTCTCTCTCTCTCTTGTAGACCCCTCTCGCTGTTTGTGTGTCAGAACTCTCCGACCTTTATGCTGCCCATTCTGTTGATGTTATCCTGTTCGTGACTAATCGAAGCTACTCCTTTTCTTCCCCCGCCGTAGATCTAGGACCAAAGTTTGGCATGTCCCAGCCGAAATTCGGCCAGAGCGTCTCGCAACAAGGTTTCTTCACGTCGCACGACAGCCTGGCCACACCATGCGCCTCCCGAGCCTCCAACTCTCAAATGGCCACCGTAAGCACTGCCTCCGAAATGGATCTACTGCACAACAAGCAACGCAACAAGTCGCGTGGCCGACTGAAAACAACAGCCAGCGGCGACCAGCCGCTCCTGGGGGGCACGGGCACCTGGAACCGGTCAATGGGCCGCGGCTCACAGGATAACACACTGGCCGGCGGTGGAGCCACCAGCATACCCATGGGAGGGCACACTCAATACGGTGGCAACTACTGCAACGGCACAGATCGGTTAGTAGCCCAAATATGATTTGCAAAGGCAAACAAAATATATTCAACTATTGAATTCCCATTCCCTCATGGTATGCCGTGTTAAATCCCAAACATTATCTTCTGTATCCCGCAGCTACCCGCGTTCACGATCACAGCACCAGCAGCCACACCATAATGCTGCCCCAGCCCCGCACCGCTATCAGCTGCAGCATTCGATATCCGCGGCGACGCACCAGCGACACTCACACGGAACGTCCTCACAGGGAGGCGATGGCTCGGGGCACCACGGTGGCCAATCCCATCAAGCACACCATGGAGGCGGCGGCTGTGGAGCCGGGTCACAAGGAGGACAACCACACCATAAGAAGCCGCATCGCACCGCCTCGCAGCGAATTAGAGCGGCCACGGCGGCCCGTAAGCTTCACTTTGTGTTCGATCCGGCGGGGCGGCTGTGCTACTACTGGTCCATGGTGGTGTCCATGGCCTTTCTGTACAACTTCTGGGTGATAATCTACCGCTTCGCCTTCCAGGAGATCAATCGTCGCACGATTGCGATCTGGTTCTGTCTTGACTACTTGTCGGACTTCCTCTATCTGATTGACATCTTTTTTCACTTCCGCACCGGTTATCTGGAAGACGGGGTGCTCCAGACAGATGCCCTGAAGCTGCGGACCCACTACATGAACTCGACGATCTTCTACATCGACTGCCTGTGCCTGTTGCCGCTGGACTTTCTCTATCTGTCCATCGGCTTCAACTCGATTCTGCGCAGCTTCCGGCTGGTCAAGATCTACCGCTTCTGGGCCTTCATGGACCGCACCGAGCGGCACACGAACTACCCGAACCTCTTCCGCTCGACGGCCCTCATCCACTATCTGCTTGTGATATTCCACTGGAACGGCTGTCTCTACCACATCATCCACAAGAACAACGGCTTCGGGTCCCGCAACTGGGTCTACCACGACTCCGAGTCGGCGGACGTAGTGAAGCAGTATCTGCAGAGCTACTACTGGTGCACTCTGGCCCTCACAACCATCGGAGACCTGCCCAAGCCGCGCTCCAAGGGCGAGTATGTGTTTGTGATATTGCAATTGCTATTTGGCCTGATGCTCTTCGCCACGGTCCTCGGCCATGTGGCCAACATTGTGACGTCTGTGAGTGCAGCACGCAAGGAGTTTCAAGGTGAGTGTTGGCATCGTTCTATAAGCTAAATGGGAATTCCATTGATGCTATATTTTCACAAAGGGCTTGACCTGAATTCCCCAGACTATTACAGCAAGCTAATCTTTTAGGACAAAACGGTTGGGGAGTGGAGGAGATGTTAGATACCTGAAAGTATTATCTCTCGGTATGTCACACAGAAAACAATTTCATAAATTCCAATCCATGACAACATGGTCTCGACTTGTTGCCTAGGAGGGGTCTGGAATGTTCACAAAACGGGAGTAATGGCATGTAATATGAATTTGGATTCGGAGAAAGGAAAGAACCCTTCAGCAACAATGGGCGGTGAAAAAAGTGCCATCTTGGCACAAACTGTATGCAAAATATGGATATCTGTTGGCACTGCTGCTGTCATGGCAATGTAATGTCCATTGTAGCATAGGAGTAGGAGCACTGTGGAGCTTAAGGAGTCCAGCGCTGAGGAATGGAATGGAGTGGAGTGGTGTGAAGTGGAGTGGGGAGGCCTGGCGTGGCATGGAGAACTCGAGGCCTCTCTTGTAGGCGCAGTTGGGCGTGCGGCCATTAGCTAAATGAACTCGTTTACTCGGCAGGGGCCATAAATAACTGGACGAAATGCAAGAGCAATCCAAGTCAGCTAAGTGGAAAATGCCAAGAGAAAGGCAAAGAGAGGGCGAGACAGAGAGAGGGAGAGAATAGACGAGCGAGCAAGAGGCAGAGCCAAGGAGAGCACTAGTGATACTGGACCAAAAACGAGGAAGTGGGAGGAGAAGGAGCAGCGGGAGGAGCCAGCTTGCTTGGTTTTCCTGCTTTCATTAAGAGCAACGTCAGCTGGAAAATATTAAAGCCACTCACGGCGACAATGAGACACACAAAAAGGATGCTAGATGAGAGCGGGCGAGGGGGGAGGGGCGGGATTGGGGCGGGATTGGGGCAAACAAAGCACAATTGATGCCAGTGGGCGTGGCACCTTGATTTCATACGCCCACCTAAGAGCATGTCTCTCTGTTGCTATTGTTGCTTTTGTTGATGTTGGCCATCCTTTCCGACTGCTGGGCCCCCATCTTAGCCTTGCCTGGAGCCACCTCACTTCTGCTGCTGCCGCCAACTGGCCTCTCACTTGTTTATACAACACTTTGCATGTGTGCGTGTGTGTTTCTGTGTGTGTGTGTGTGTCCACAAGCGGACAAGCGTTGGAGAGAGAGAGCCATGTCCATGACAAAGTCAGCAAGCAAAGCTCTGGCGGCTTAATGGTCGAAACGTGCTGCAGAATTAATTTCTGGCTTTATGCTCTCTCCCCTTTCTCCCCGTTTCCGTTCACTTCTGCTTCACTTCACACTTCGCTTTTCCGGTTTTTTCTTCTCTTCTGGTTTTGCCTGCATATTTGTGTGGGTCAAATTTTCAATTTTTATTGCGACCCACTCGAATCACATATTGGGCCAATCATAAAGTAGATGAAATTGTTCAAAATTTATGCGGCCATCGGGTCATAATCGGGTTCTCTGATGGCTGTCGTGATATACTCGCCAGTGGACACCACAGACAGAATGTGCATAATATTGTCCTGCATTTCCCGGACCACAAAGTAGAAGATTGACCACACTGAAGGAGGAATCCTTGCAGGAAAACGCTTGCTATCACTGACAGCTTTTTCATAGACTTTCCTGAGTAGCTCCTCAAGATGGTGGTCGGTGGTCGCTGGGCGCAAGAAACACAATGTATTCAGGAGAAATTTGTGGAATAAAAAGCATGGACACATAATCCGACAATCAACTCCACTCAACTGAACTGAACTCGACGCAAACTCAGGACTCAGGACTCGATTGCTAATAAAACACTTTGGAGGAGCTGAGGCAGCAATTGTTGTTGCGGTCGCAAACTTTGCCGGAAACTTAATGCATCATGTGGCAGCAGACGAGGATGAGAATGATGATGGGAGGAAGCATGCAACGTTTTGGAGAACCATCCATCAATTTGTCAATTCAGCGTTTGCGTTGAGTGGCCGGGCGGACGATGAGGACGATGGCGATGGGCAATAGTTTTGGAGTGGCTGCCATAAAAAGAAATCAACGAGAATACTATGTATATATTGAATATGCACTGTCAATGCAATCTGCCAGAAGAGGTATGGCCAAAACGAACTGTAGATCAGGTAAACCCCAATAAAATCTACAGACTTGTCAACGGTTTAACAAGGCTTGAAAGTGGGTTTGGGCATCACATGTTTGATTTATTCCTGTGCGCCTTTGAGCCGCTCTGATGGACCTCGAAATGTTTTTGTCGCCCTCCCTCCCTACATGACGAATGATTAATGAGTTAAATTTCACTTTGGTGGCGGATCTTAAGTTTAAACCTTGGCTAAGCCCGAGACACTCACGCTCCCCCATCCTAATTTCCTTTCAAGCCTTCACGCTAGTCATGGCTTAGACGGGGGAATGACTAGGTCCCAGGGTCTTCTGCTACATTAGCCCATGACACCAATCCAACCATCCAGGACTCCCGCCCCCAGCCCCATGCCTGCAACAACTTCAAGGAGCACTAAGCTTCCGCTCTGCTTCTCTCTTCTCTCTTCCCTTTCCTGTTTCCTGCTAATGCTACTACTGCTGTGGAAATGGCGGAAGGTGAGGGGAGTGGCATGAAAATTGATTTTCAAATAGTTGGTCTGCCTTTTTTAAATTTGATTGACGTTATTACATTACATAACATCACACAAGCAGAGCAACAGCAAGGGCCCCCATACTCACGCCCGCACCCACACCAAGAGAACCGAGAGAGAAAGGGGGAGAGAGAGAACAGGCAAGAGAGGCTGGAGCATCTGGCTTAAGTTATTCATCCATTTAGCTTCGCTTAGGAGGAGGGTATGCCAGGGGGCAGTGGAAAATAAGCAGGAGCAAGGGAGATGAAAAGGAAGTCGGAGATTAGGAGAAGAGGAAGGAGAGGCAACAACAAGTGGAAAACTGTCATTATATTTGAGTTATTGATGGTTCTTTTTTATACAAAATCATTTTGCAACAATGTTGCTCTTGCCACACACACATGCACGTTCGCTGAGTGGCACCTTCTTTGCCTGTCAGCTTCCCCTCCCCCTTACACATATACGCACACTGTTACATTCACGCTTAGTTTAACGCATGGCTCTGTGGCTTGTTAATGCCGACAAGCGCCCAAGTTTGCCGTTCGCCAAATGCTGGCGATAATCGACAAGCATACACACCGGCATGTAAAGCGACACACAAACACTAGCGTACTAATGTAACAGGACACACATCGTCATAGAAGGACCTCGCCATTCAGGACGTTCGGGGCACTGCCGGGTAAAGTTGTGTATGGCTTTTTCACCATGTTTTGGCAACAATCCAAACGTAGCGACGTTTCAAAAACTGGCATTTAAAATTATGTAAATTCATCCTCTCCATCCTACTGCCATCCCCCCTGTCTCCCACTGTCCCTCGTTCCTTTTTCCATTATGTAATTGTTATTGTAAATAGTTTCAATGGAAATTTCCCCCCGTCAGCAGAGCTGTCATCGGATTCTGATGGATATGTGCGGACACTTTTCCACATACTTATGATTCTTGCAGCTTTCATATTTTTCACCCATTTGCATGCAATTATTTATTCTTGCTGTTGACTTTGCTTAAATTTAAATACTTATTGCCTTTGTATAGCCTCTTTTGGCAGAGTTTCTCTGCCCAAAAAGGTACATTTCCGACCCCTTGGCTAACCACACTTATACAAATATAGAAAGATAGAGAAGGATAGATCGAAAGGAATATATTCTACTGAATGCATGGAGTAGCAAGTTCCTTCCGCTTGGAATATCTTTTCCTGTTCCTCGCCAAGATACCCCCATCTTATAGTCTTACACTATTCCGACTTATTTATAGAGCCAACTGGTCAGCGCTCTGCAAATGCACGCTCAGTCTTCATTTGCAATTAACGTCCAGATGGCTTCGCCTGGTGCCGTGGCCGGGGGTTGGCTTTTGACCTCGCAATTAAAACAATTTACGCGCTCAATTTAAGCCACACACACAAGAAGACGCAAGCGCTGGCGGAGATGAAGATGCAGTGGGGACCCTGCACCCTGGTGCAGTCGGATGCTGCAAATTTGTAGTGCCTTTGCCAGCTATTTTTGACTTGCTAAACGTGCAACGTGCAACGTGCAAGTAATGTAACGGCCAAAGTGTTGCTGTTTGCTGTGGCCCTCGTCCTTGTTGTGGCAGCTGCCCCACGATACTCTCTGGCTGGCTGGGGCGAGGTTGCCCTAAAAATAGAAGCGAGGCAAATGAACTGAGTCAAGAACGCGGGCAAAAATTTAGCATTGGCCGCGGACCCGGGGATATCATACACGCGCGCGGTGGTGCTATTGAAAGGAGTACGGATGCACTGCTGAGCTGAAGAGGATTGGTTTTGCAGAGCAGTGCATGAGTTCTTCCAGGGCATCCATTTTTTGGCATTCGACATCATTTATTGCGCTGATGGATATTGCTTTCGTATTGGTTCACTAGAGCTCTTCCAGGGTGTCTCATTGTTCGACTTAGTACGGCTTATACCTCTTTCTTTGGTGCTGTTGCCTTTTACCTCTTTCTTCTTTCATTTTGGCAAACTCAAAGTGGAGCACGCAGACACAGTGGAAGGAGTGGCAGTGGCAGTGGCTGTGGCAGCAGCAGCAGCAGCAGCAGTTGCCAAGGAGCCTCAGTACGGGGAAAGCGACGTCCATTATCCACTTTAAGTTGCCCGCCCTTGCTGCGTGCAAGTGTGTATGCCTGTGTGGCCCACTCTTTCTGTGTGTGTTTGTGTGTGTGTTTTCAGCTTGGTTTGTGTTTGTTGTTCGTTTCGCTGTTTGCTTTTGCTTGGCCCAGCAATGTCCAACGGAGAGGCTGTGTGTCTCTGTGTTGGTGTTTGTTTGCTTGTGGCTATGCCCCCTGCTGTAACCGTGTATCTACACACCGTGTGTGTGTGAGTGTGCTTGTATGTGTGCTTGCGGATTCCAATCAATATCGTAGACGCACTCCCCACTGGTGGCCGCCGCTGGTGGCCGCCGCCGCCGCTGTTGCCCATTAAGCTGCATGTACACCAACTTGCTGTCGTATTTTTAGAACACGCCGCCAGTGGCTATTCTTGTTCTTGTTGGTGCTGTGCCGCGGCATATAGCCGCTCTTTAAGGGCCTGAGCTTTCCATTATCCTTGAATAGCGAATTTCCCAAGGATTTGTGCTGAAACTGCCACTGCTTTTCGTTCCGCTGCCCCCTGCCCCCTGTCCCGGCCCCTGCCACTGCTATTTGTTGATGATGCAACTGGCATGCGCATTGTTATTGCCGACTGGCGAGGTGGTGCATGGAGGGCTGCCTGCATTTATTTTTAGTTGCCGCCCGAATAAATCCATCCAGCACTTCGGTGCCATTGTTTACGCGCCTCTTCAGGCGGCGTCAGGACTCAAGAGGAGGTGAGAAAAACACCCACAAAATCGGCAGAAACGGCGAAATCAGCAGCTGCTGCGCTAAATGCATAATTAAGCAGGCCAGAAACCAGAAGTGGAATGCCACTTGAAGAATGCCTTTGGCAGCAGCAGCAGTGTGGATACCACAGAGAGTGGGTCAAATGGAAAGACAGTTGGGTGAGGGGAATCAAGAAGCGGGTTCGCCGTACACTCGGGCGATAATCGCCGTTTCGCCTTTCATTGCTGTCGTCGTCCCCTGGCGTGGCCTTTGTTCTCACCGGGAAGACAACTTCCTGCTTTGCCATAACACATCACCCATGGATCTTAAGTGGTTTCTAGTTAGTTTGCAATTTTCACATGTCTTCCACTCCCACTCGCACTGCAAGAGCCACTGCCACCGCCACCGCCACCGCCACCGCCTCCTATCCCCGCACCTAGGTCCCATTCAGAACTCTGGGTTTTTCCTCCATTTTCCGCTGCATGCTGCATGCTGCATGTGCGGGTGCGCTTTATGAAAAGGCTGGCAGGAAGAGAAAGTTTTTGTTACGCATATTTACTGTTTTTATGCGATCCGCTTTCTCTCCCAGCAGAAACTTGCTGCAGTTTGTTGTCAGACAAAGGCATGAACTTTTGCACCCAGATTTCTTTTTCTTTCTTGTGCCACCGAGCCACCGACAACCACCCACAATTGTTACCGGGTCTGAGTTTTTGCCAAACAGTTGATCCTTTGGTGGCAATTGTGCCGGTGTCCCAGGACAAACGTCGAGTCAAACAGTTAATGTAATTATTGGAAACTATTCATTCAAGTTTCCCTAGTGACTCCTCCTGTTGAAGGTGACTCAGTCACTGGCACCGATGCCACCGCTGCCACCGCTGCCACCGCTTCCAATCCCCGCTAACAGAACTCCCCGTGCCACAAGAATTGCAACAGAAGCAGATCAAAGTTCGCTGGGGGCAACTGCGGGCGAAGCAGAGCATAAAATGAAAAATAAATAAGAAATAAGCAAAATGTGAAGCCAAATGCAGTTTGCCACTATATGTATCTCCTAGCCAGCCCCACCCCTACGGCCTGGCAGCATCCTCTCTTGGCCCCAAACGCAGCCAAGTGACTTGAGGGCAAAAAATGGCAAATTAAATTTTGCTCGGAAAATGCAACGAAATGGAAAGAGGAGCGGGAAAAAGCAGAAACGAAGCTGAAAGGAACGGGATAAGCTCTGTTCAGCCACAGAGCAGGGGAAGGTATTAAAGCTTGAGTAATTTCTAAAAACACCGAAACGGAAGATATATCCATGAAAAGAGACATAGCAGGGAATACATACAGGCTGAAAAACGCAAGGCAGACAGAAGATGGAGAGGTATAGACAGAGAAGGAGAGAGTCTATCGAAGGCAAACCGCAAATACTGTACCAACCTCAGAAATATCCCACACCCAAGGACCCGGAAAAAACAAGAGCCACATGTAACCACACAGAGTTTTCGATTCACTTGCTTGTTTTTCCCGTCTGCCATGGAATATGCAATTAATATTTAGATTGATTTTCAATTGTAACAAAAATAAGACCTGCAAAATCCAGCTTCACCGAGAACGTGCTCTGTGGCATCGGGGATGGAATGGGAGTGCCACAAGAGGCGGCAACATGAGCGCAGCAGTTGGATGCTGCATTCAAGCTGTTCCGCAATAAAAAATTGCTGTAATTTTGCATGGCTCTCGGTATCAATGCAAAGGGGAGCAAACAGAAAGTAAGGGATGGGCGGATGGATGGCCGGTACGTGTGTTGGTGCCATTTCGAGCGTTATTCATATCGTGTGTGTGTGTAATGGCTACCAGGAGGCCGACACTGCCATTCAATAATCTTTCACTTTGCCAATAGATGGCTCGAAAGAAACTATTTTTATCATGAGGATAATGTTGAATGTTGAATACCCTGGGAAACAAGTTTAAATGTGTATGGGCAGGTCTCAGTCTGGAACTTTAAGATGGGAACAGCTTCGAACTCCCAGAAGCATTCATGAAAAATGCTCTCTTGCTTCTTCGGTCCTAATTTCGTTTGAGAAGCGGAGGAAATTTGAGTTGGACAACAAAAGACATTTTACAATTGAGGAAATGACAAATGACCAACAGGGATTGGATGTGCCTGGACGGGATGGAGAGGGGGAATTGATTGCATTATAGATGATGTCGTTGTTGGCCAGGACCCACCCCCGGCCCCCAGCCCCACCCTGTAGGAGACATCAGCCTGGTTACTGGGTATTTATTTGTATTCAATCTGTTTGCTTGTTTGTCAGTTGGTTTTCAAATGTTTGCACGAGCAAACACAAAAGACGCAGCACTCACTCGCTTCTACCTGCCAATTTCCCCCCCACCCGCTTTCCCCACAAAAACGCAGTCCCATCTCCCAGTTTCCAGTGCCACTCCCCTTTGGCAACCGCCGACAAATTGTGTCAATATTTGTTGGCACTGACGAGCCAAGAGATTTAATTTCCTCTTATCGACTCCGATGACTAGCAGCTGGGGCGGACGCCACATGTGATGGGGGGAATAAGAAACAAAAGCCAGTTTTCTCTAATCAATATTGCTCGAACAGAATGGGTGCTCTTTAAGTTGGCTCGTTCACATGGAATGCCGCAATTCCTTAGATAGTACGAGTACGAGCATAACCAATCAATCCCTCCGCACGTGCCGCTTCCGCACTTTGAGGCGATCAGAGGTCCGTTTTCTGTTCGGTCAGTAGAGGACGACCTCAACTGGCAGGACGAAGGCTCCTCGCCGGGGCGTATGAGTAATCAATATTAAGGATGCGCCCGGTTGGCCAGGAAGAGCTTATATTCAGCGATGTCTGCCGCACAGCTAAAAGACTTATATCACAAATTTATGCAGACCATCTTGATTGACCGATTAGAGAGCAAATTCCCATCTACCATGGGCCAGATCGAAGCAATTTATGCATAATAGACCAGCATTTAGTTGGGTAAAGCTCCGGCGCTCCACTTCCCATAGTGCGAGTTGAGCGGCTGCCTAATTTCCACACTCTTTGTATGCCAGTCGCGTATCAATTTCCAGGCAAAATTCTCTGCAAATACAAAATAAAATATACTACAAATATTCGGGGGTTTCTTCCTGTCTCCCTGTTCTGTCGCTCCTTAGCCAAGCTGGACGGCGTCAAGACGTACATGCGGATGCGACGTGTCCCGAATCATCTGCAGGTGAAGGTCATCAAATGGTTCGATTACCTGTGGCTCACGCAAAAGTGCTCGGACGAGGAGCGCGCCGTGTCCTGTCTTCCTGATAAATTAAAGGCAAGTAAAGGGTCGCCCTATACAACACGATTTATCCATTACATTACATTACCCAAATGTATTATTCTGTATCTTTCAGGCTGAAATAGCAATTAACGTCCATTTAGATACACTTAAGCGGGTTGAGATTTTTCAAAATACCGAAGCTGGTTTCCTCTGCGAGTTGGTGTTGCGCCTGAGGCCAGTGCTCTTCTCGCCCGGCGACTACATCTGCAGAAAGGGTACAGGCATAGTCTCCACATACATTCCTTTATTCTTATACCTTAGAGCAATTTCCATTCGCAGGCGAGGTGGGCAAGGAGATGTACATTGTGAATCGTGGACGATTGCAGGTTGTGGCCGACAATGGAAAGACGGTGATGGCCTCACTGAAGGCTGGTTCCTATTTTGGCGAGATTAGTATACTCAATATGGGCACAGCAGGTAAAGAACTTGGTAAATATCCCGTTTTAGTGCGACAGGCGGAACAATAACGATAACGTAACTACAACAACCAACCAAACCAACCCAACCAACCTTTCAATCTCAGAATTAACATATGTTATGTACATATTTCAAAATATGTACCCGTATTCTCTCGTAACAAAAACACACATAGACACACTCTCTCTCTCTTTGAGAAATGAGAATCCAAATGTATACCAGATACTATATAGCATATATTCATGTAAATGTGTGTGGAATGTATAATAATAACTAAGTGTAGCCCTCCCAGAGATACATACATATATATTTTATATTGGCCTTCGTCCTTCCTGTCTCCCTTAGCTCCTGTAATGATATAGATTGAGTACTTCAGACCAATTTAATACCTTTTTTTCATAACAAATGCTTTTTAATTTGTTTTTATTTTTTTGGAAAATTGTTTGGATGTTTTTAATACGCAATTTATTGTTTTGGGCTTAAGCCGAAAAGTATGAAACGAGTTTTTTATTACGCTCCAGCCCTCAATGTCTGGCTCACACATACACACACGCGCAGAGGCACACACATGCTCTCATATTGTTGCAAAATTAATGAATGTCAAATGCATTTATTGCACCTGCATGCTCTCTCACGTGAATATATTTTTATTGACGCTGCACACACACACATGAGTAAAAAAAAAATGGCCGCAACAATTGTGGTTGTGATGCACAAAAACAATTTGCTGAACTTAATGCCGCTTTAATTTCATGTAATAGTCAGAGCCAGCTGGCAGTCAAGTGTTAACACAAATGGCTCCAGGGAAACGCAGCACCTGCTCTCTCTCTCTCTCTCTCTCGTCCATACATCATCACAATTAACAGCAATAGTTGTACGTGCCTGCGTGTGCGTCTGTGTGGTGTGTGTTTGTGTGTGCGTTGAAGAGTGGCAGATATCATTGCGTTGCATACTCGAAAGCGTCACCGAAGCCGCTCCTTGCCAACTAATTGAGTTTCGGCTCACGAGTTGGCAACTTAATTCTCCGACAAAAAGTTCAACCTGCCGAAAAGTTTTCACACACCTGCAGCAATTAGAGACTACAAATCGAATTGTTGAAAAGATCTTTGTGTTTTTGCATGTTCAAAGCATTATTCGGGTTCAATCAAGGGCCACGTCGCAATTGCCCTGGAGAAATTTAAACTTTAATGTCATTTCGTACGGTAGTTAGTCTTTACATCTCTATCTATCTATCTATCTATGTATGTACGTACGTATGTCTCTATCTCTATCTCTCTCTATGTCTATCTACTACATATGTATATCTCTGTCTCTCTAATTGTCTCTGAGTCCATGTTGATGTTGTTGTATTGCTTTGCCTGGCCGTAATTTAAACGTTTCTCTACACTTACTTGTATTGAGATTTGTGTAATTCAAACTAAGTATACGACCCCTTGCCACCAGCAAATACTCACATTCGATTCTTCTTGTTGGGTTTCCAGATGCGGCATTTGAATTGCATGCCTTGGCATTTGGGGAGCTTGGACATAGGTATTTCTTCTGAACACACATCCATAGATTTTAATCAAAACGACCCCAAAGATAAAATATTGCCTGGTTTTGTCTCTCCCAAAATTCCACTTAAGAACACTTCTTCCCACTCCGCACTCCACATCCTCCGTGTGGCATGCAATTTGAATGTCTTTGTGCGAAGCCAGTCGTCAACAAGCAGAATCGAACGACAGACACAGACACACTGACAGCACTTCATGGAAATTCTCCGTTGCAAGACCATTAAACTTTTCTCTTTGCTTTGGTAAACATTTGCTTTACCAACTGTCCCGATCCAAAAAAATAAAAACAAAAAAAAAACAGGCAACAGACGCACAGCCAGCGTTCGTTCCGTGGGTTACAGCGACCTGTTCGTGCTGAGCAAGAAGGACATGTGGGACGTGCTGAAGGAGTATCCGGCGGCGCGTGTACGTCTGGAGTCGATAGCCGTCAAGCGCTTGGAGAAATACAAGAAGGCGCCACTAGAAAAAGGTAGGCACTTGTCTTATTTATCCTCGGCCTCTCCCGCTCCTGACACGCCTCTTTTATGCCCTTACCTCAACCATTCCTCATTCCCCACTCCCACACTCCCACACTCCGATACACCCGAACAAACACCACTCGAAATTCAAAGATACGAATACGATTGCCCCAGAATAACACGATTCGATTGTTTTGCCTTCCGTTCCATCTTTCCTTTCCTTTCATTTCATTTCTTTCCGTCTGGTGGATGATTTTGGTTATAAAACACAGTCAAATACTTTAATATAGTTGCCATGGGCCGGTGCCAGTCGACGCCGGGCTTGGTCGAGAGCTGTGGCCGCACCTCGCTCGAGGACATGTGGCTGCCCCCAGCGCCAACTCCACCAGCCCCACTGGTGCATCATCCCCTGACACACCAGCAACATCATCAGCAGCACCAACCGCTACATCAGCACCAGCCGCAGGCGACGCAGCAGTCCTCCCAACAGCACGGGTACAGGTGAGCCCCAAATAGATTACTCACCCACATACTCACTCAGTCGTTTTCTTCCCCAAAGTCCGCGAAGCTATGCGGACCGTCTGGTTCGGGCCACAGACTCGCCCAGATCGGTCAGCCCCAGTGCCCATGGCTCCGAGGAGCGTCCTCGCAGTCGGGCCGCCTCACATCACTCGATTCGACCCCAATCGCAGCCCAGTCACACAGGTATGGGGATGAAATCACGAAACGTAAGCCTGCTTAAGCTATCATCTATCTGTGCTCCTCCCTTAGGTCACATCTGCGACTCCAGCTCGCAACTAGAGTGCTATGGAGCGGGCGTGGGTGCGGTTGGGGGAGGCACAACCCCTCTACTGGGCTCCCACGAGGCACTCGAGGACGAGATCAAGCGGTTGAGAGAACGCCTGCATACGGTGGAGTCGGAGAACCAGGCTCTGAACACGAAACTCTCGCAACAGCAGTGGGACCTCGAGAATCGCCTGGCCGAGATCGAGATGCAGATCTGTGGAGTGTCGTCCACATCCAGCGTGGATCCGGAGAACGAGACGGAGGAGCTGGAGCGGAATCGAGAGAGTATCATATAACACGGGAGCGTGCTGCCCCATCAGCCGATCGGTATGGTGTACATATCATGTTCCTCATGACTCCATGATCATCATCGATCATCTGAAAATCGAAAACATCAATAGAAACAGCAATCTGGCGAAGAGCGAGCGGAGAAGAACGGCTGGACAAAAACAAAAAAAGACTTTGAGATCGCCATCACCTTCATAAAGCATCTCTCTCTCTTTCGTTCCCTCTCTATCTATCTGTTGCTTGTGTTTCCCCATCACTCTCTGTGTTTTGTATCTATGTTTGTGTGCATGCGGTTAAAACACCCCATTGCCAAATCGTTTGACTAACCAGAAAACCCCAAACCATGACCAGGAGCAGCAGCAGCTATACAGCAGCACCAGAAACCAGCAGTCGACCAGGAGGCCGTGACGCTAGAACAGTCGGAGCGGATTGAAGTTGGGACACAGACCTATGAGAAATGCAGCTCTTTATAGGATACGTTGAAAGCAAGAGAGATAGAGGGGGCGGAATACATCACCCAAGATGTTCAATTAAAATCTTTTATGATGAAGCGACTCACAACACCAAAAAAAATAATGGCAATGCCCCAGAAAATTGTTCAGCCGCCACCACCGCCGCTACAGAAACACACCCAACACCACTGGACTATGCCGAGTGTACATATATGAATGGGAGTTACCACAATAGAGATCAAAATATCCCCCAACCTAGGCTAAGATATCCGAGTCCCCGAGAGAGAGCGGGGGATCGTAAGTCGATGAATGTATTGTAATTAAGGATATCGGAAAAGCTTTACTAGATACTCCGAAAAGAACTTTTCCCAGCCCTTAACTCGTTACACAAAACTTACACTTTTTCCATACTAAGAACCAGAAATATACTCGTATTGATATTTATACAATATAGACATCATTAGTCCTAGACTTTTCGGCTATTTTAAAGGATACATACTAGACAACCGAAACGGGTACCGATTCTCCCATTGTAAATACTTTGCTCCAGGGCCTAACTAGAATTATTATCGCTGGATGGGATGAATTGGATAAGAGAATTAAGAATAGATCATCTAGAAAACTAAAAACTACAAGATTACTTTAACTCATGAGTGTAACAAAATTAATAATTATATATAAACATATACATACATATATCTATTGTAATATTTGCTAATTGTAATTCGAAAAAAAGAAAACTAACTAGATGTGTATATGGGAAACGATTTACTTTAAAATTGAAAATAATGCGTAAACAATTTATGAACAAACTAAGCGAATATTTGAAAAATATTTTTACTATTGGAAAAGAACTGCCAGAGCAAAACACCACACATAAAACACAAATAAAAATAAAAGAGAGGCAATATACATATAGCTAACAACCAATACCAAGCCCCAAGAAATGTCTCTTAGCCAGAATCAATAATTGAATTAGTATAAACGAGAAAACTCTTTTAATGCAATACTAAATTGTACTACTATATGGTATATCTATGTAGACGGTAAGAAACTAAAGGTCTAAATGTATTAAACTTTAGTTAGCCACCCCATAGAACCCAATCCCAAAAACCAAACTGAAAACCAATGCTGAAGATTGTAGTCAACAAGAAAGATATTAAGGTAGAGGTAGAGGTAGAGAAGAGAGAGGGTTCTGTAGCAGTACGCAGAACGCAGTCTAGTCATCCCCATAATATGGGGGCCAGCGATGCGAAAGGAAGTTTCTTTAGCTGTAACTCTAGCTATACTTAGTTATACCATTAGACGTGTACAACAGAAGACCAAAAGGAGATCCGGATCGTTCGAGATTTTACTTCTGTGCTTCTACACGGAACACCAGAGATGGTCTCGATAAGGAAATCTAATAAATATATACATAGCTAACTTGAATAAGATTCTTAACTTTAGTGAGTGAGCAGGCGTTTGGATAAAGATACGTTTGAGTATCTGGATAGGGAAACGAGAATGGGGACGGTAACGGTAACGGTAATGGTAACTGAAACGGAACTCATTTCATTCTGACGATAGGATGATAGGCCGCCAAAAGTTGAAACTCAAAATTTTGTTAGGATTCCTCCTTAGATTTTTGTCCATGAAGTACACTTAATTTCGACTACATGTAAATTCCTTTTCCATATTTTTCAACCTAATTACATTTCGGAATATCAAATAATGGATTAATAATTAATTAATAATTACAATAAACATCAAATGGGGTTTCATCTAAGACAAAAACATATACCAATCCAAGATGGAGTCAAACGAAGGCAGAGAACGAGTTTGAGATACTTTAGTTAGCCAATTATTGCCAAATTTGAAGTTGAATAATGTAACTTAATTGAATTTTGATGGCTTATTAGCACGCTTATCGCAGGACAGGACCTTGACCCTGTCACGTTTGTTAGATTTATTCCCATTGATTTCTCCGCAGTTTTCTGTTAGAGCGCATACTACAAATACATATATCTGTTGTTGGGAATACCCGTATAATACAAGGAACTACATCGATTTGGTTGTGTTGTTGATGCAAAGTGTGGGCCAGGCTTGCTGGCACGTAAAGAGGTGGCTTGTGTAATGACAATTTTATTAAATTAATTTTATGCATTGAGATCTATGTATGTATGAATGAAACGGAGAAGAAAGAACATTTAAAGCTTTATTTTTACTATAAATTAATTAATTAATTTATAAGATTAAACAATAAATCAAATCAGCATTGACTTCATAGCCGAACAAGACACGAACGAAACAAATCGAATTCAAATGAATGAAATCTCGGTGATGTTCGTTCATTTTATAAGAGATCACCGAAATTCAGATCAGATCGAATCGAATCAGTTTAGAGAAGGCCCCGATTTGCAGCAGGTAAATCGAGCTTATTGTGTGAGCATTTCAAAGCCGTTTACATTGCTGAACACTCTAAAATCTGAAAAGGGTAAAATGAAAAAAAAAGAAGAAAACATAAAAACTAAAATACAAATAAAATCAAAACCAAAAAAAATTCTTAAGATATGAAAACTGTTGCGTTTCTCTATGGTTCGGGGGAAAAACATCGCCTCATCGAGTGCCATCCATCGATCGATCGTGGCTGCATGTCGTAATCAATGAGATCTGAGAAAAAGCCGCAAAATTGTTCAATTACAACAGTGGAAACCACACACTCATCGCATTGCACTCCGCTGCCGTTGCGACGCCTGCAATTAACGAGCTGCTTGAGTAGTCGAGTCCATTAAACGGCTTTAGAACGAGCCCGAATGCCTCGAAATACCTGGATAGACCCCGAACCCAAACCCAAACCCAAAGCCAAGCCCGAACCCAAACCCAAACTCGAACCGGGCCGAGAGCCACCTGAGCGAATTGAGAGCCCAAAACAAAAGCGCTAACAAAGCTGGCAAGCAAAACAAGCCAAGATCAGGCCCGAAACGATGACGTAGCGGTTCGTTCCAATCCAACTTCCACTGGAAGCCAGAAAAGCTCGCGACTGGGGCCGAAGCGCTGCGTTGGATCGCTCGAAATTGAAGCTCGGATCGGGCCAGCGGCGGAGCTGCCAATTTTAGTCGTTGTGAGCCACTCGTGCGCGCTGGACGTGTTTGAATTTGATTGCTAACCCGCGTTTCCCTCCCCCACGAATCGAAGTGTAAGCAACAAGTGTCAAAAGGGAGACAAAACCAACAAGATCCGACACCATCTATCTATATATACCTTTTGGGCATACATACAAGTACATACGTGCATGCATATACTCGCAGTCGTATGTACTCGCATGCGCATATTTGTGCCGTGTTCCCTCCGACTTTTTAATAACTTTTGGATCGCTCTACCCTCGCACAGTGCCGCGTCACTCCCCGTCTAACGTTCATCTTAACAATATTTTTTTTATGGATCTTCATGTGTCTCGCTCTTTGCTTTGTGTTTAATTTTTAATTCTTTTTTTCGCTTATTCCGCTTTGGCTTTGTGGTTTCGTTCGCTCGAAAGACTGGCGTGCCGTGTGGCGAGGCGGGCTTTTGTTCTAATTTTGAGCTGCTGCTTAAATTAGAGGAGATATCTTTCGTGTGGAATTTGTGCTAAACACGTGAACGGCTCGGTGCGGGGTGTAGCGACGCGACGGGACGGCGGCCGTTCCGTGGCGTGTGAATCGGCCAAAACTAGCCCACAATCGTACTCATAAATACTAAAAGTCGCAGGCGGGGTCTAGTCCGACGAAATTATTCAGATATCTGGCCTGGCCGGGCCGGGCCGAGCCGAGCCGGGCCTAGCCCATTGCATAATAGGCGAATGCGCGGAGAAGCGAAAACAAAACCGAAAGCGAATCTGAATCTGAGTCTGAGTCTGAGTCTGGCTCTAAGTCTTGCCTCTGAATCTGGTTTTCCGTTTTCGCTGTTCGATTGGTTTCCTCCAAAGTTTCGGGCCCCAGCCCCAGCGGATGGCTGACTCTTTGGAAACCTTTTCAGACTCCCAATTGTAATCGCTGCGGCTTTTAAGCGAATAAACGAAGCAAAGTAATGAGCAAAAATTAAAAAACAATAGAACACAGACCCCAGAATGGGGAATGTAGCAAACGCAGAGGCACGGGCATGGGCATGGGCACGGGCACGGGCAAAGCAAGGCTTGGCTGCGCTTTGGCGACGCCTAACGGCATTAATCAAAAGACTGAAGACACAAACTTGGCTAAGGCCCAAACCGTACAATCGTAGAATTCGTACGGTGTACAGGGAGGGTTTTCTATCCATGACAACAGCTATAAATGTTGCCAAAAGCAAACGCTTGTTGGGCCCCGCCAATTCCATAGAATCATGCCTTAATGAGCCATCATATACTCCAAAGGCGTGGCCCTTAAACATTTGGCATGTGTTACAATCGGTTTTGGGCCCACAGGAAACAGACTTGCAAGCAAAAAATAAGACAAATCGAACAGAATTACATTCCGTTTAGTCTTCAAGCATGGACAACTTAGTTCCACCATCTATGTATAGTCTAGAGATATCCCATTCATCACCATAATTATGCTTCTGTCCTCCAGTCTGGTTAGTCTCCAACATTTCGAACTTAATGACGATGTCGTAGAACATTTACCAACATATATTCCCACAGCAGCAGCAGCAGAATTGTTAACAGAGTTGTAGCTCGAAAAAATCCCTCCAGTCATTCACAAATCAATGACCATTTGGTGCTGGCTTTTGGCAAAAGTCAAACTTGAGATCGCACCCACGTTCAGAACGAGGCGTTGAACCACGCCATGTGGGTGGCTGCCAGATGACAACGACGGCTACGACGACGACGACGACGACGTCGTGGCAGATCTGTGTGGGGGTTGGCAAGGCAAAACAAAAAAAAACATATAAAATATATTCGGACAGCAAGCAAATCGAGAAGTGTAAAAAATACCAGACACCTACGTGCTTAAGTCATTCTATGATATGGATATACTATACTTTCGTATGGGTATCCACATATCTATCTATCTATAGATTTACCAATGCAATACGCTGACGCTGACATATCGTTAGATATTTGGAAATTACGTAATGCCCTAAACTAGGTGTGTTTGCCTGGCCCTCTTCTACCAATTTTAGTCACGACAAAACGATGTTAACACTTTCCTTGTTTGTTTGCTGGCCCTCTAGAGTGAGGAGAGTAGGGGAGTGGATCGGAGCGGAGCCGAGCCGAGTGGAGTTGACCAACTGTGCAAACTGCCAAACAAAGGCAGGCGGTCAGTGCGTCAGCGACATTCCCATTCCCATTACCATTCCCATGACCTTGTCCGAGCTGAATATAGAACACAGAGTGAGGTGGAGCCGAGTGCTGCGGGCTGCAACTAATTAGGTTCATTGCCAATGTCAAGTGTCAGTACTCGTAGATGACATCAGCCGGGGATCACTCATAATTCGGAGGAGTTGCTCCCCCAGCCTTTTCTCCGCTGTTCCGCCATTAATTTATGCAATTCAGGCAACGCAATTACTTTCGTACTCTCCAGTGTCGGCCAGTGTCACGTAAAGATATTGCTCAGACAACTCATCCAACTCAAACACTCGCAGATGAGTGCGGTGAGATGAGTGAGAGTGATGTCATCTGCGATGGGGGTAAACAGTTTGAATTGTTTGCCAATCAATAGTATTTGGAGATCTGCATATAGCCCCGGTTCAGAACTGGTGTTGGCTATGATATACATGCTCGGTTATGGCTACGGTTATGGCCTTATGAGTGCTAACCGGATTTCCTATAATTAAGTCTGCTAGACTCTCTTTGACGCCTCGTTGTCTTCGGTCTATGGGAGCCGTGGCACCATGCCAAGAATGCAGAAATCCAAACAGAAATCTTGCCACTGGCTTTGAACATTGTTGCCACTGATTGCTGTCGAGCGGGGGAGCTAAACAAAACAGTCAACTTTCAGTTTGCTCAAATTGTTAGGGTAAAAGTGCGACAAGTGAAAACAGCCAGACAATTGACAATTGATCGTGGCAGATTTCATTACTAGCCGTACTTTATTGTTATTGTTATTGTTAATACTATCAGCAGCTCCCACGTTTACACCGAGCAAACCTCGGCGGCCTTCTGGAGTGGCTTTTGTGAAAGACTTATACACATGGCACTCTGCCCACCAGATCTCAGCGGGCCCCAGCGAATTGTGTTGCGGCGAAATTCCAACCTAAGTGATTTCTGTTATTTTTCAGACTCTTTTCTGTACGTGTACGAGTAGTATATTCAATTTTCCTTTTCGCTCGCTTCGTTTGGGCTTGGAGCTGACGAAACCAGTTTTATTTTATAGCCAGATTCAGATTCAGAGATATTCGCACATGAGCCCACCACATTTTTGCCTCTCTCTCTCTCGTTGGAGCTTTGAGCTTTGGGGCATGACGTCATGGTTTGTTTTGGCCAGACCAGATCTGAGCAAGAGAGAGAAGTTACACAGCACAGCTCCCAGCTTGTAGCCAACAGTCCCCATTGAGCCACGAACGTGTGCAAACGAAACTGAAACTGAAACTTGTTATTGTTGTGTCGCGTCTAATCAATAAATGTTCTTTGGCTCTCGTTTCCCGATCAGTGATAGATCATAGCCATAGCTATATGTATGGAAAGTAAAGTGAAGTGCGACAGTGCGAGAGTGCAGTGAGAAGAGCGCCAATACGATGGACGTCAAAGACATAAAGGGCGCCAAGGTGACGCATGCGGGTCTTCTGAAGCACAACACCGATGGCAGCACCGAGACGCAGAAGATCACCCACGCGGGCCTGGTGGCCCGCAGCCCCGAGGGCACCGCCGCCAAGGGCATGAACATACGCGGCAACGAGGATCTCTGGGTGGAGATCCAGGCGAACACCTTCCGCAACTGGGTCAACGAGCATTTGCGCGAGACGGGAATGCAGGTGAGTTCCGCTGTCAGTCGCTGTCAGTCGTTGTCAGCGGGTTATGCAACACTTTCTGGCTGACCGATCAAGCGAAAAAAAACAATTACATTACCAATTCAATGGGGCTAGTCGGGGGATGGCTAAGTATGTAGAACTATCGAATGGCTGTCGGAGCAGGGCCTGAGAACGTTGATCAGCGGTCATCCGCGGATCGCGGATCGCTGATCGCCGATCAAGCTGAAAGTGAACGCTTGTGTAAGCCGAGACCCCTTCCACGCTTGGGCAGGTGACAAAGCGTCAATCCGAATTATAAACTGGAGCTCTGAGCTCTTCCGCAACTCGCCTTAAATGGCCTGCCTCATAAAACTCAGCTCAACCCGGCCCGCCCGCCCACGCGCCTCAGCGACTTCAATGGCAAGCGGACTCCCCCCGCTCCACAGCGCCAGCATGAGCGATTACAATTATAATAATTCCATGAGTACGTGTACGTCTGCGAGTAGTTTTCCAGCAACAATGCATTTCATTTGTCAATTATATGACCAGGGACGGGACTACTGGCTGACAGTCAGTCGTAGTGATTTTCTCACACGCACAACACAGTCCGGTCCGACTTGAACCGACCATATTTGGGGGTCTGAATGCCAAGGCCGACGCATCGATGATTCCCATTACCAGTTACAATGCTCGAGCACAAAAACAAGCTACAGCTTTTGTCCGAGATTGAATTTTCGAGTTTCTCGCATAATTTGTGTGCTTTTTTGTTGGCCAAAATAAACGAGATGAGCAAGGCTGAAGACCCCAGCAGTAAACAGCGCTAATTGAGACCTGGCATCGCGACGTCTATTCGGGTCACCCGGCCAAATGGAGAGTGCCGACGGAGCACTTATTTGTTCTTCGAGTACACCATATACTATTCTAGCTCCGGTGTACGCGAGTACGCGTTTATGACAAATGAAATTGCAATCAACTTTGTATGACATGTGCATAAAAGCAAAGAAGAGGCGCTCCCAGACTTTCCATAGAGAAGGTGGAATACTCTTTCCGTATGGGCTTTCTTATGGGCCGTGGAAGAGGCAAAGGCAGCATCTCACGCTGTTGATTAACTCCTCCGAAGGCAGAGGCATTTTCAAAATTTAATGCCAATTCCGAGAGAGCAGTAAACAACAAATAACAGCCTGAGGAGGCGGCAGCTTGTTAGAGAGCTACCTGCTACAGAGCTGTGCAAGATTTTATGGCATCCAATGAATATTTTCTACGGCACAAACAAACAGCAACAGACACGCGATTGTTTTCAGTGCCTGTCTCCGGCTTGGGTTGGGTCTACGCCTCCGGCTGAAGGCTGACAGCGAGCAGATAAAAAGCTTTATGTCAAATTCTTAAAATCGCTCACAATTGCCTGCACCCGGCCCGGCTCGTCGCCGGAGCATACGGAGAAAGCATCTCCCCGGTGAAGAGTGGATAAGTACATATGTATGTATGTATGTATGTATGTATGTATGTATGTATGTGGTGTTCCCATGCCCATGCTCGGGCGGTTCACCTTGTAAAGTGGGCCACGAGTTATGTTGTAGCTGATTGCTCATTAGGAGGGCGGGCAAACAGAGGAACGAACATGCACGGGAGGGCGTCGCACAATGCTAATGATGGTGGAAACTATTTCCCGTTTTTCAGGTCCATGACTGGGCAACGGACTTCTGCGATGGCACCTGTCTGTGCGCCCTCGTGGAGGGCCTGCAGACGCGTCCGCTGAAGCCCTCCTGGAACCGGCGGCCAGCCAACCAACATCACTATCTGGAGAACGCCACCACGGCCCTGAAATCCATCGAGGCGGACCACATCAAGCTGGTGAACATCGGCAATGTGGACATCATCAACGGGAATGTCAAGCTGATTCTCGGCCTAATCTGGTCGCTGATCGTCCGCTACCAGATCGGGCGCAGCAAGTTCCCGCCCCGCAAGCTGATGCTGGCCTGGCTCCAAGCAGCACTTCCAGACTGCAAGATCACCAACCTGACCACCGACTGGAACAGCGGCGTCAATCTGGCGGCACTGCTGGACTACTGCCAGCCGGGCCTGTTCCCACACTGGCGCAGCCTCGATCCTAGTCAGAGTGTGCGCAACTGCACCAACGCCATGAACCTGGCGCAGCGCGAGTTCGGAGTGCCCAAGGTCCTCGAACCGGAATACCTAGCCTCGCCATGGCTGGACGAGTTGTCGGGCATGACGTACCTCTCGTACTTCATGAAGCCCGGCGGTCCTGGCTACAATGCCACCATGCGATGGGTGAACACGCAGGTCAAAGATCCTGTGAAGAATTTTACTGTGAGTAGATCGATATCACAGTAGCACTGCCCCTGGATTCATTCTAAATTGCATTTTAATTTTGCCTCATTCCTCTCACACACAGACCGATTGGAATGATGGCCGCGTCATGTGCGAAATCATTAAGGGACTGGGCGGCTCGGCGCCAGCGCCGGAAAAGCTCAGCACAGATCCCTTCCACTACGAGAACAACATACGGAAGGCGGTGGATGCTGGGGCCAAACTGGGCGTACAGCCCATACTCACAGCCAAGGACATGGCCACCCCGGAAGTGGAGCATCTGGGCATCATGGCCTACGCGGCCAATCTGCAGTGGGTGCCCCCACGTCCGCCGTTGTCCGACCTGGTCAACGTTTATTTGGAGAGTACTTCCGGACGGGTGGGCGAGCCGGTGAGTCATGAGGCACCATGCCGGAGTGAGTGTCGTTAATGCTTAATGCTTGTTTCACACGCAGACGCATTTCCGCATCGATGTAATGTCGCGGGACATCAGCCTGAGCTCGGTGCGCTGCCATGTGGTGCCGCCTTCCGGCCAGCCCGGTCAGACGGTGCGCCCGAATGCCCATGGCGAAGGAGTCTACGTGCCGGAACGGTACGGCATGCACGAAATCGTGGTGGAGATTGGCGAGGACAGCCTGGGGGGCCACTTCTTCCGCGTCCTGCCCCGCCAGCTGCAGGTGGCCCCGCCCGGCATGGCCCCCTGTGCCCTGGGCAGCCTCGTCGAAGTGCTGGTCAATGCCACGGGAGCGCCCAAAACGGAGGACATCCTCGTTACAGCCGTCTCCCCCACGGGCATCTCCCACAACTGTCCGCTGAAGAAGATCGACGAGGGACACAGTGCCATATTTAAGCCGGATGAGGCTGGCATCTGGGAGATAGCCATCACCTACCAGGGCAGGCACATCCAGGGCGGGCCCTTCACCTGCGCGGTGTTCGATGCCTCCGGCGTTTCCGTTCACGGCCTCGATGGAGCCATGCCCCTGCGTGCCCACACCTTCGAGGTGGATGCCCGCGGCGTGGGCGTCTCCGGCGAACTGCACGTGGACATTGTTCACGACAAGCATTCGCTGGTGTGTTCCGTGGAGAAGATCGTCGAGAACAAGTACCGAGTGACCTTTATGCCGCGCCAGAATGGCAAGTACCGCGTCTACATCTACTTCAATGGCTACGATGTCAAGGGATCGCCCTTCATGTGAGTGTATTGCATACCAGAAGCATATAGAATGATTTACAAGGTGGATCTCAATCACAGCATGCGCGTGGGCACCAAGGGACGGTCGGGAAAGACGCGCAGCAGCCCCCTGCACGAGAGCAAGCACCGCTCGGAGAGTCCATCGATGCATTTCATCTCGACGACGAATGCACGGCACAACGACTACCGCAACGCTTCCTTGTCGCGCCACAATACGGCCGAGCGGACCAACAGCTACTCGCCGCAGTACTCGCCCAAGCTGGACACTACCGACTACCACAGCTCCAGCTCCAGGTACTATAAGCGGGAGAGCGAGGTAAGTGAACGAGTGAGATGCATGCGGAGACGAGCATGCATGCGGCACGGGCTTTGTGGCTAACGCTTCCCTGGCACACCTCATCGAAATTGAATGATTTGGCTAACCCACGACTAACACTAAACCCTTGTCCCACCCCGAACACACACTGAAAATTACATTCGACAGGAGAACCACACATCCACACCTCCGCCCCCCCCGATCAGCGGTTCACCGACGGTGAAGTACCTGAACTCAGCGGACCTGTACACGGAGAGCCCCACTGGCGGGCGTCGCGACTCGAAGACCTCCAACAGCAGCTCCATCAAGAACGACTACTACTACGACAAGGAAAACGAGCTGTACAGCCAGCGGCGCGGGGCGGCCAAGCCCAAGCTGACGCCTCCGCGTGAAGAGCGCGAGAGCCAGAGCAGCAGCAGCAACAGCTACCAGCAGCGACACCAGCAGCTGACCAGCACAGTGACCAGCTCGCTTAGTCCAATACCTAGTCCCACACTAAATGTAACTAAATTTTGTTTGTTTCCTTTTGCTATCCCAAAATCCAAAACCCAAAATCCGACGACCGGGAAAATGTCTATTGCCAGCTATGTGTTAAACCACTGTTCAGAATGTCCACTTATCTCCGTGCTCTGCTCCCTCCTCCCACAGACACGGTCCAGCGAGATGCACACCCAAAGTCCGCTGACCATCAAGACATCGAATCAGTTTGAGAGCTCCACGCGCAACCTCAGCGGCAGCCCCCGGCACGCCTCGGTTTCGCCTGTGCAGCGCTACTCTCCGAATAGCGCCTACATCACGACGGCCACACATCGCATGGGCAGTCCGGTGACCAGCACTTTGAACAAGGTGGATAACCCCTTGCGAATATCAGATCCTCTGATTAATCCCCCGTTTCTACAACTCTCCCCAGAATGGCTATGAGACAACGCGAACCGTGGAGAAGTCCAGCTCCTCGACTTACAAGTCATCCTCGAACTACGTCACGGACTCCAATGTGCGGGCAAGTCCCTCGCTCTATGGCACAGCGGAAAGACTACGTCGTACTGGCTCCCCGGAGCCGCGCATCGATCACTCCTCCAACGTGAGGGTGTCCTCCATGAAGCCGGCATCGGCCAGGCGCGACAGCTGGGACGTGATCAACAAGACGAAGCACATGCTCTCGCACAATTCGCTCGAATCGCTGGCGAACATGACCGAGACGCAGCTAAACACTGAACTCCAATACAATCGCCCAGATCTGGACCACGAGACGCACCGGAACACGCAGTACAACAAATTCGCCTTACACAAACAGCAACAGCAACAACAGCAGCAGCAACAGCAACAGTCGGATTACCGTCGTGACTCGCCCGACAATGCAGAGCGCTATAAGTAAGCAACCATTTAAGAGATCCAACTGGCATCCTTAATCAACGTCGTATCAATCTGTTGCAGACCCAGTGCCATCACAGTCAAGTCACACTCGAACAACACGTACACGGACAAGTCTGGCGGCTACACAAAGACCGTCAAGGAGTCCAGCGAGCATGTGGTCACCGAGAGCAATGGACATGGTCCCTTGCCTTCTCCCGGCTATGGCTACAGTTCGTTGTCGAGATTTCGGCCCATAGACGGCAATGCTACTGGTGCTAGGGCCATACGAGTGCAGGATATACCAAATGGCTCCATTGGCCGGCCCGTTGAGTTCGAGATCGACGGATCGAAGGCCGGCTCTGGCAACCTGGAGATTCTGGTCAACGGCGGACGTGTCACCTCCTCGGTGCGCTCGCTGGGCGGACAAAGATTCATTGCCAGTTTCACACCGCACGAGCATGGAACGCACACTGTGCAGATCACCTTCAATGGCGAAACGGTTGCAGGTCGGTTTTAATTTTAAGAATTCGACAAGCTGTGGGCGGATTGTCTATATTTGTAGCTATAAGTAACCACAGGTTTGGATTTGGAAATTGAGTGGTAGAACGCGGAAGGGGAGGGGACTATATTCTTAAGCACAGCTCTCTAAGGCACCAATAGATTTGGTCTTTGTTATTGCGTGTCAGCCTAAAAGTAGTCCCAGAATTTTCATAGCTCAGCAAATGTATTCACCTCTGTGCAGAGCCATATCGGTGATATCGGGAGAGAATAAAAGCCTCTCCCTCGCTCACTCTCTTTAGACCTGACTGTAACTCTCGATCGCTGGAACTGCTCTCACCTGTGCTCACCTGCCGTGATCGTTCGGTGCTTTACGCTCTGCCGCGCTCAGCGAATGATCGGCTCCTACCTGCTCGACGGGTTTCGAACGGATGCTCACTGGCTGGTGGCGGTGGCTGGTGGCTGATGGCGCTCCGCTCCAGAGTCGCGTTGGCAGTCACAGCTCGCGTTTGAAACGAATCTGACACGTCGGCGGCGCAGTTAACCACGATCGGATCGTATCGCATCGCATCGCATCGCAACGCAGTGAAGCTAAAATTGGCAAGAAACGCATGGAAACACTGACTGACGGCTGAGAGCCTAAGAAAAATGTGAAGAACTGTTTGTTAGGCTCAAAACAAAAACCGAAAACATAAGCAAACCGACAAAAGAAACAACAGTTGGCCGAGAGAAGAACAGAGTGGATTGTTTCTGGAATGTGTAGCGAATCGAAAAGATTCCGTGTGAGATTTCTAAGCCAAAGAAATATGCTAATATCAAATGCGGACGTCTCCGCTGCCACTCCACTCTCTGTTTTTGGGGTCTCTCGTTTTGTGTGGGGCGCTACTGCCAGGGCGAACGAAAACCAGTTTAATGAACCTTTAAGCTCAGGCATTCCAAGCGGGGCGCGGATTGGGGAGTGGGTCTGGCTGCCTGCCTGCCTGCCTGCGTTTTGCCTAGGCCAAATCAATAATGCGAAGAAAACTGTCTCCCCGAGTGCAATTTATCTGCGATGACAAAGGGGCAGCCATTTTGTTTCGCTCTTGCCACAAGCGACTGCCAGTGCCACTGCAACTGCAACTTGAGCTGCGGCTAGTTGCTGCTGTCAAAGGCGCAGATACATTTTTTCGCTGTGCTCGTGCTCGTACTCGTACTCGCACTCGTACTCGTACCCGTACCCGTATCAGTATGTGGTTCAAGGCGCACTTGTTGCATGCCTCAGTTGTGTATATCTCGCTGCAGGCGGAAATCAAAGTCGAGCGCTCTAAGGGAAGTGCGGACCAAGCGGTTGTTTTCCTTCGGCCACAGCCGAAACCCGTTGGGATAGGTTGTCAGCCAGGTATGCGGTGGAGGGCGCGACAGGTATGCGAGAGATCCGAGAGATCCCTCCGGAGATTGCAATTTCTTGGCCACGTCGGCCACTTTCCACCGACTTGAGCACACCAATATATACATACATACATACTATGTATATATATTTTCGTTTTCGTTTGGTTTTGTTCGTACCGTTTCTTTATTTTTTCTGTTTCGTGCGTTTATGCTAACAATGAGCGGCCACACCTCTCTCTCCAGCTCTCCCCGCTCTAATGGGGCAGGCTTTTACCCCAGCGCTTATGGCCATTTCCGCTCCCTCTCGGCCAACATATTGGCACACATTCCCACTTCCAGAGCTCTCGACTCTTTGGGATTTTTACGAGTGGCAGCCAAAGTGAAACCGCTGCCTGTCTGAGTCGCGCATAATTTAATAACGAAAATTGTCGAAAACGCTGAAAGTACAACAGCGGCATTAACTGGTTTTTGTATTCGTCAACGTCTCTGCGGCCCCCCCCCCCCCCCCCCCCCCCCCCCCCCCCCCGCACCGCCCGCCCCGCAGCAGAGCTTGGAGTCCGATTATCGCGATAAATATATTAAAAATAATAAAGTTAAAGCAATTAAATCGTTCGCCGGTTGTGGCAAAACGCGATTAAAACGTGCGCCGAATCGTGATCGTGCCGCGATGCCACTTTGTGCATCGCTCCGCAGATTCTTAAAAATGTTTTTCGCTTAATCGTTGTGTTTTTTCTCTTGTTGAAATTCTGATTGCAGCGCCTATAACATAAAGAAATACGCAGTGCTCGCGTATACTATAAATAAATCATTTACAACTCGCTGACATAATCGCTACACACAAAATTCATTTCCAACTCTTTCAAGTTCAGACGTGCCGCCAACGATTGTGATTTGATTTAACAAAAGAAAAAGGTCTGCCGCACGCGTTTTCAGACCTCGATTCCGATTCCAATTCCAATCCCGATTCGCCGCTACAATCTTGCACTGTCGACAGCAGCCACAATCCAGCACAAGAACCAGCCACAAAAACGTAAATCTTCTTTTGTAACACACGAAAAATATTTCAGTTTAACGGTCAGCCAGAGTCAGGCTCCGGCGACAGCTGCAGGCCATCTAACGGGCTTCTGCAGCCAGTCACGTAACCGAAGTCAGAGCCAGACCCGCAAACCAGAGACAGTCCCGCGTATACGTATGCATATGCAGATTGAATAACTACGTTCGAATCTAGCTGCACTTGTTCTCTGGCCGAGAGGCCACTGCCACTGCCACAACTCAGCGTAGCGATTAGCACTCGGTCCGGGAAACCGGCCAGCAGAGCGAGCACACGGCCTGAGGAGAACCAGCTGTGGGTTAGTCGGTTGTCGGATGCTCTTGCATTTGCCTACAACGAGGAGGGAACTGGCTGAAAAGCAGCATGCAGCCAGCCAGAGTAAAGTGAATCTAATTAACGAGCTGGCAACTCTTACTTGCTGCGCTGCTAGCAGCTTTTCTACACTGACAGAAGATCAATGTACATTCAGTTATACTATAAAGCTCCTGGGAGCGTTCAGAGCACCCCAATTCATACCATATCGATGGTTGATGGTTAATTTTCCCTCAGTGTAGATGTGGCGGTCGCCTAACTGTAAGTTCTGGCATAGCCCCCCAGCTTTGAATAGAGTTATGTGTATGCGATAACTGATTAATGATGGCCCCGATTGCGAGAATAGTCGCAACAGTAAAGCAGAAACTATTCAAGCCAAAGTGCTAAAAGCAAACAGAAGAGGAACTCTATTTTTGCAGTTTCTTTTTGGTTGGGCAAACAGAAGTTGTAAAAGTTTCCCAGGGAGAGCCAGAGACAAATCCTAAGTTAAACGATTTGCGCAAGCCATGGGCTAGCCAGCCCCAACAGACCCAACAGACCCAACAGCAGGGGGGAAGTCGAGTCAAAGCGAGTTTTGAGCTACGAGTATGACAGCGCAACAGTTTGATTTTTTTTCCATCGAACTGACGCCTGACCGTTGTGGCAATTTTCATGGAAAGCCATAAAAAAAAGTGGCTGCAGCAGCGGACTGCAAACGACTGCGCTAAAAGGAAAAGTGCAACAATTGCAAAAAGAGAAATGCAAGGAAAGTTGCAGAAACAAAAGTAAATTTGAGCGCCCGGCAGCAAACAAAACTGAGGCGGCATCATCTCGGCCTCCGCGTCCAATGAAATTGGCTCCCAGCTGTGAGATCTCGCGGGGCATACGGAGCACTTCTCTGGAGTGGCAGTAAACAAACAAACATTTAACGAGCCAATTGGCCATCGGCAATCTCCACCGCCAGCCCACCGGCGCAAATTGGGGCTCCTCCAACTATTTAATGAGGCTTGAATCGAGCTTGCCAGCTGAATGTTGTGAAACATTCCTGAGCTAGCTTTGGCAAATTATGTCGCATCGACTCTTGAGAGCTGATTGTCTAAAGAGCTGACTGCCTGCTTGCTTGCCTGCTACCTGCCTGCCTTCCTGCCTTCCTGTCCCACCTGCAACACAGATACACAGACACGCAGATACAGATACGCACTTGTCGTTTGCAGCGAGGCGGCGCAAATGGAGATTGCGACAATTATAATGAGCGGCAGCGAGAAACAATGCAAAGTCTCAGCGGAAGCCAACCAAGATATGCGAGGGGTACATGAGCAGTTCAAGAGATAAATAGATAGATAGAGAGAGACATAGTCTATGTGATTTGCATTTCCTCCATCTTCCAGATTGCACTAGATTGCATCTGATTGTAGTACTTGTAGTTAAGCTCTATCGAAACCATTCCAATCTCATCAAAAGTGCAGCTGCATCGACTCTCTTTGTGGGTCAACTATCATTGTTTAGCATTGACCTTATTAGCTCTTTAAATTGAAAATATTATTGTTATTTCTATCATTATTCATGATCATCATTATCTGTGTCGATTGCAGGTTCACCGTGGCACGCTGAAATCATGTCCTCACCCGGCCTAACCGCTCTGGGCGAATCCACACGCCTTGTGCCCGCCAATACGCCGGCGGTTTTTGAGATACTGCCGCCTCCTGGACAAAGCCTGAGCAAGGGCGAGTGCGTGGCAACGGTTTTGACTCCCAACAAGTCAAAGCTGAACGCCAGAGTCACCCATGAGGCGGCAAATGGTGCTGCACGCATCGAGTTCGTCCCCACGGAAGTGGGAACGCACGTCATCGATGCGTCCATCAATGGCACGAAGATAGCTGGTGGCCCTCTGATCGCCAAGGTCTACGACTCCAGTCTGATCCAAGTGACCGAAGTAAATGGCGGAGTGGTCGGCCAGCCGTGCCAGTTCCGCGTGGACGCGAGTGCCGCGGGCGAGGGACAGCTGGAGATATCCATCAATGAGGGTGAAGTCCCCAATCATGTCCAGGTGGTGGGCGGCGGTCGCTGCCTGGTCTCTTTCACGCCGGAGCAGGCCAAGTCCCACCTGATAGACATCAAGTTCAATGGCGAAACGGTGCGCGGCTGTCCCTTCGTCTGCGCCGTGGCGGACACCTCTCGCGTCCTGCTCAATCTCTCCAACCTGGAGCTCATCCCCGTCAACCGGCCCTCCTCCTTCCACATCACCGTCAGCGGAGGCGGGGCCGCCGAGCTGGCCGTCAGCGTGCGCGGTCCCCTCGGGGAGTTGCCCGTTCGTGTCACGGGAGATATCCATGCTGGATTTACGGCCGAATTTACGCCCACCAGCGTCGGCGGGCACTCGATAAATGTGGAGTACAATGGCTTCGCCGTCCAGGGCACACCCTTCCTGGCCAAGTCGTACGACGCCAGCAAGGTGGTCGTGGGCAGCGTCTCCCGCGGCACAATGGGTCGACCCGTGCAGTTTACTGTCGATGCGGGCGATGCCGGTGAGGGCAACTTGGAGATAACTATTTCGGCCAAGGGACAGAACATTCCCACGCAGGTGCATCCGCAGGGCAGTGCAAGGTGAGCGGAGAACTGGATGCAAATCTCCATGGTACAGCCACTTACACTTGATTTCTTTCTCTTTTGGCAGATTCTCCGTTTCGTTTGTGCCCACCGAGTCGTGCGAGCATACGATTAACGTGTCCTTCAACAAAATGCCCGTCCCCGGGTGCCCCATAACGGTCAGCATCAGCGGGGGCGTGGCCGGGCCCCAAGTGTCGCTCGGCGGACCCGGACCCGTGCATCAGACCAATTCTTTTGTAATCAATCACAATGGCGGACGTTTGGAAGACATTGAGGTCAATGTTGAAGGTATGTAAGCCGGTGGCCAGTGATTGCTGTGCTGTCGCTCCCCCGCTCGCTCTCTCTCTCGCTCGATCTAACCACCATCATGAGTTGTGTCGTGTCCCCATCCCAAGGTCCACCACTCATTGCCTTCTATATGTGTTCGCCGCATTGGTTTAGTCTAGTCCTAAGATCCGTAATTTAATTGCCCGTTTGCTAAATGTTTTGTGTCGGCCAAAGCGTATTATTCGTATTCGATTGGATTCAATTTGCATACATCTCACGCAACTGTAACTGTAACTGTAAATGTATCTGTGTCTCGTATCTGTATCTTGTATCTGGTATCTGTACTCGCATCGCACAACTTTCTCATACAACAGCACATTTTCCACAAACACGCGCACGCACAAAGCCCCTGACCCCAACCCGCTCTCTCTATCTTTCTCTCATCGTGCCTCATGCTGCACTTTGTATGAGCGGAAACTGTTGTGGAAACTCTCATGCATGCCTCCACCTCCACCTCCAACTCCTCCCCACCTGTAGTAACTGTGTTGTGGGTTCTGTGGGGAAGGCTAGGGTGCTGCAGTCCCATTTAGAGAGTGAATTTATGAGATACTCGTATATCCGTAGTAGTTCCCTGTAGTGTGTGTAATTATGCGACACATTTATCATTCGCTTACTCGTAGTGGTCGCTCCGGGTCTTGCTCTTCGTCTGGGATTGTCCGCAGTATTCGCAGGTTCGACGAGTAGTGGAACCAGGTCCCTCTCCCATTCAGATACCATTCAGATGCTACTTTAGTTTGATCGTATTCCTGTGTGTAACTTGTGTCTGTGTGTATGTGCTTTGTTCGTAATCTTACGGTCTTGTTGTAATAATGTTGCTCACTTTTATATCTGTATTATATTTCAGGACGGCGAAATCTTTTGTACTAGACTATACATATATATATACATATATATATAGATATATGCATATACTTACTTTTATTATCTATACTATACAAAGCGAGAGCTCCCTCAATGCTCTCCGCCCCCTAATATATACATTCCGTTTACCAGGTGTATATATACTTACTATTTCGCTAACAGTCCGAACCACAAATAACCCCAAAGAGTGTCCTGTCGAATGAAACTCTATGGCAATACCAATACCAATATACCCCACAATACATTAACACAATGAAGTATTTACTAATGTCCGATTGTATACTAATCCGTTCCATACTGATACTGATTATACACTGTAGCATTACTCGGATCTAAATAAAAACTGGTTTCAATCAAACGTACGCCTAATAGGTTGTGTATATCCAGCAGGGACTCTCTTAGTTTACACTGTATAAAGATGTACATATATATGAAATCTTTATCCTATTCTTTATAGTGTCTCTGACCCATGCCATCTGTCAGTCTACTAACCCTTTCTAGCACAATCTTTAAACGACTAACTGCACTCCCCAGTAAATGACTCAAATGACTCGAAACACAACTAACCCAAAGCAGACCCTACACTTTCAGACATTTGAAAGTTTCAATCAAATTAATTCCATTACTAATTGTGTGAACATTTTTCCAAATTTTTCGCTTCATTCGCGATTGAAAAATCCGAACAAACACTAACCAAACACACACATTCGACCAAACAAAATCGTTGCCCAATTACTGAATTTCAACAAAACAAACAAACAAACGAAATCAATCTCAAAACTCGTTTCCGGCCGCGTCGAAATCGAAAATCAAAATCAAAATCGAAATAATCATTAATCAATACTAAAAATGAATACGAAATGAAACAAAAAAAAAATGAAAATCAGGACCTGCTGGCCAGTCAGTTCCTGCCCAGGTACATCAGTCCGCTGAGGGCGTCTTCAAGGCCGAGTTTGTGCCTCGCGTCGTGGGCGAGCATCGCGTCAATGTCACGGTCAATGGATTGGCCACCGCCGGTAGTCCCTATGCAGCGAAGGTATGCACTCCAGACCCAATCTGGAAGTGAGATATATTGAAATCGTTTACTTATTCCAGGTCTACGATGTCAGCGCCATCAAGGTGAAGAATGTAAGCAGTGGAACAGTCGGCAAGCCCGTCACCTTTCTGGTGGAGACCTCCCAGGCGGGTCCCGGAAATTTGGAGGTGACTGTGAATGGCGGCCGAGTACCGACCTCGGCTCAGGCCCAAGGACAGCACACCTATGCAATTAGTTTCACGCCCCGTGAGGCCGAAAGCCACACCGTGGAGCTGCGGTTCAACAGCCAGGATGTGCCTGGGTCTCCGTTCACCTGCCGCGTGGCCGCCGCAGCTCGCATCCAATCCCCAGAGACGATGGACAAGGTGAGCGTTGGAAGGCTCTTCGAATTTGTGGTGGAATCGGACACCAAGCCCACCGTTGAAGTGCTGGGACCCGCCCGCCGCAGTGTTCCAGTCAAGATCGACCCCTTGGGCTCCTCCGCCCTGGGCTACAACGTGAAGTTCGAGCCCATGGAAGTGGGCGATCATTCGGTGGAGGTTCGCCTGCCCGGCGGTGGCCATGTTGAAGGAAGCCCCTTCCTCTTGAAGGCATATTCTGCGGAAAAGGTGATTGTCACGGACATCCGAGCCGGTGTGGTCAACAAGAGCGTCAGCTTTGGAATCAATGCCTCCCAGGCGGGAGCTGGCAATCTGGAGATCATTGTGGCCGTCAATGGCAAGAATGTACCCAACTTTGTCCAATCCGAGGGCAATGCTCGCTTCAAGGTGAACTTCAAGCCAACGGAGGCGGCTTCCCACTCGCTCTCGGTACGCTTCAATGGCCATCCCGTGCCGGGGTCGCCCTTCAGCTGCCACATTGCAGCTGCGGCCGCTTCGCCATCTATGGGACTACCGCGCGCCATGGCTATGGGAGAGTGCCTCAAGCAGGCGGCCGTCAAGATGGACAACACCTTCGAGCTGGAAGGCTTCGAGGGAGTGGAGCCACAGATCTTTGTCACCTCTCCATCGGGTGACAACGAACATTGCCAGATGAGCCAGCACGATGGTGGCAGCTACTCCGCCTCCTTCCGGCCCAGCACTGTGGGTCGTCACCTGATCAGCGTGACCGCGAATGACCAGCACATCAACGGTTCGCCCTTCAGCTGCAATGTCTTCGATGTTTCGCGTGTCAGCATTAGCGGACTGGAGCAGCAGTATGGTCCGGCCACACTGGGAGTTCCTGTGACATTCAGTGTGGATGCAGCCGGAGCTGGTGAGGGCACCTTGGAGCTGGTAGTCTCCACCGACAGCAGCACAGTCAAGGCCGAGGTGGTGGCTTGTGCCCGAGGCCTGTACGACGTGACATTTGTGCCACAGAGCACGGAGCCCCACTATGTGAACATCACCTTTAACGAGGTGGCCGTCGATGGCAGTCCCTTCCGCGTGGACATCCAGCAGCACACGCAGCACATACAGATTGGCAGCCTGGCCGCCATTGACTTCCCGGCCGATGATCAGATCGTGGAGATCATATCCCCCGATCAGAAGTCCGTGCCGTACACAATCAATCGACAGACGGCAGAGTTCCGCACCCATGTGACTGGAAACTACACGCTGCGCTTCATCGATCGGGAGACGCGCCAGCACATTGGATCGCGCACCCTCTGCGCCTTCGATCCAATGCTCGTCAAGATCACAGAGGTGGGGGAGGCATTCTGCCATCGCCCGGCCAGCATTGGCGTCTCCCTGAACGAGGCCGGTCAAGGGGACCTTTCTGCCCTTGTCCGTTGCGGAGCGACCGAGGTTCCACACACCATCCGCGGACCCAACAAGGCCGGCGTCTATGAGATCGTCTATCAGCCAACCCGTGTGGCTCCCCACAAGATCAGCATCCTATTCAACGACGTTCCCATCTCGCTGAAGCCCCTGGAGATCAACGTGCTGCCGGCCAGTGCCGGGAAGGAGATCAGCGTCAGCGGTTTGGGTCTTTACCAGGCGAGAGTGGGCAAGACCACGTCCTTTGCTATTGATACCGTGAAGAGGCCGGCGAGGGAGTTTGATGTGGTGGTGTCGGGCCCCGGAGGACAGGCGCTGCCCGTCCGCTGCTACCAGACCAAGAACGGACATCTTCAGGCGGAATTCAGCATCAACAAGCCGGGCCAATGCCTGATTGGTGAGTATAAAAGATCGATTTCTCACATTTCAGTTCCTTACTAATCTGATGTTTCGCAGAGGTACTTCATCAATCAAAGCCGCTGCCAGGCAGTCCCTTCACCTGTGAGTCCTTCGACAGCAGCAAGGTCAGCATCCAAGGCGTCACCAAGGAATCACTAGCACTGCACAGCCCCAACAGCTTCACCGTGCGCACGGACAATGCCGGAACAGCCGAGCTGGAGGCGTTCGCCATCTCGCCCAGCAACCAGAGCCTGCCCGTTCTTATTAACGAGCAGTCGGAAGGCCTCTACAACGTGGAGTTTGTGCCCTCCCAGCCAGGAAACTACAAGCTCACGCTGATGTACGGCGGGGAGACGATTCCCAGCTCGCCCCTGAACTTCACCGCCTCGGCCAGTGGCGTGAGGAACGATGCCAGGGCAGCTGGTCATGGGTTGGAGGTGTGTCATCGGAACAAGGAGGCTTCGTTTGTGGTCTACTGTCCTATTGCTCCGAATGTGCAGATCGAACGACTGGACGAGTATGGAGAACGCATTGAGCCAAAGATCAAGGCTCTGGGCAATAACGAGTGGCGCATCTCCTACGTAATCCTCTCGGTCGGCAAATACGAGATCCGAGCCAGCTGCCCCAATCGAGGCAGCCTGCCCGGCTCGCCCTGGCACATCTCCTGCGTGGAGTCCAACAAGGTCACGCCAGTGGGTGGCTGGGGTACGCTGGTTGACCATGACGGACGGTTGATTCTACCCGCCCGCATCATTTTCGAGGTGGATAATGCGGGACCTGGCAAGCTGGTTTGTAGCATCGATGGTATCGAGATACCCGTGGACCAGATGTCTGATGGAAAGATGTGCCTCAACATCACTGGAGAGAATCTGGCTGCGGGGGAGCACGATTTGGACCTGACCTGGAGCGGACTGACCATCACCCAATGTCCGAGAAGCGCCTTTGTCACAGGACAACAAGCTGCGGATAAGGTTCAGCTGATGGGCCGTGGTCTGGCAGCGGCACAGGCGGGCGAGGCGGCTCACTTCACTATCGATGCCTCGAATGCGCCGGCTGGCAGGCCAGAGGTAGTCCTATGCACCAGCCAGGACAACACATCGCTGGCCGTCAGCCTGTCGCAGCCCCGTCCCAGCGAAAACATATGGCTGGCCTCGTACACGCCGCAGAAGTCCACCACGGGCACACTTACACTGTCCGTTAAGTGGAACGGCCGATTGGTCAAGGGCTGTCCGCTCACAGTGGCTGTGGGCTCCTCCATGGATGCCTCCAAGGTGATTGCTTCCGGCGAGGGCCTGCGCCACGGTATTGTAGGCAAGGATATCAAGTCGTGGATTGACACCAGGCGAGCAGGTCCTGGCGAACTAACCGCCCACTGTGCCGGTGTCCGCAAGGTGGCCTACTGCGAGCTCTACGACCATGGAGATGCCACATTCACCCTAAACATCAAGCCGCAGGAGCCGGGTCGTCATCTGTTGACCATCAAGTATGGCGGGCAAAATGTGCCCGGCTCTCCCTTCGCTTTAAAAGTGGCCGGAGCACCAGACGCCAGCAAGGTTAGTTGAGAAAATCATATTGACTATATACACAGATATACTCATGGCTCTTCTCCTCCGTAGGTTCGCGTTTATGGCCCGGGCATAGAGCACGGTGTACTGGCCACCTTCCAGTCCCGTTTCATCTGCGACACACGTGGCGCCGGAGCAGGACAGCTGACAGTTCGCGTACGCGGTCCCAAGGGCGCCTTCCGCGTGGAAATGCAGCGCGAGAGCCAAAAAGATCGCACCATCCTGTGCAAGGTAAGAGGGGAGAACGAGCCTTTTAGCCTATCGTAATGCTTAAATTTATCTAAATCATTTGCAGTACGATCCAACCGAGCCCGGCGACTATCGCGTCGAGGTCAAGTGGGCGGGCGAGTTCGTTCCGGGATCGCCCTTCCCCGTCATGATCTTCGACACTGAGGAGGAGTTACGAAGGTTCTTGCAGGGCATATGAAACCGACTCAATCACCACGTCATCGTCTTCCCCAGTGGCCTCAGCCCCCTGCCCCCTGTCCGCAACCAGCCACGACGCCGGGCCTCGACCTGCACTCCCCTCTAGACTCCAGACACCAGACTCCCTTTGTAGTATATTTTAATAAGCTAGCTAACCCACAGAGATAGATGGATGATGTTATACTAAACTTACTAGCTAACTTGACGACAGAACGAAGCGATTAACAAAATCTCTAGGATAATCCCAAGGGAAGGATACGATTGTCTTTCGCCCTTTTATATTTATAGAGTTAATGTGTTGTACAATGTAAAAATTGCAATTATATTTGTCTAGATATGTAGCGTTGTATGCAATACAGAAAGAAGTACACCCTTACCGTACGCGTATCTCTGTGAATTTTCGAACTAATTCCAGCAGATTTTCAAATTAAAATATGAAAATATATTCAAATTAATTTAGAAACGAGATATTTTACCATGTAGGAGCATTAAACTCCTCTGGCAGAGCAAACTCATTGACAAATTCCTTGCGATATGTTCGCACAAATTCAATCAAGTTATTCTCTAGCTTCATTCTCTGAGCCTCTTCCAAACTGTGTCTATTGTCTGCATCGCGTAAATTAGTGTTGGTATCCATCATCAATATGGCCAGCAATGACCGGCGGTTCTTCAACTGTAGATCCTGAAATCTTTCGTGCATTATAAGTTCTGTCCAGGGCTGTTCGAAATACTCCAGGAAATTCTCTATCCAGCCACTCTTCCACCGGTCCCTCATGTTATTCAGCAGAGCCACGTGCCGGCCGCAAAAGTATTCGAGAAACAATAAGCTTTTTTTCTAAAGAAGGAGCTACAAAGTTGATGCGATCCCAAATTAGCTACAACAGAAAACTATTACCTTTTTTGTGACGCACACAATCTCCATGACAATCATCTTGGGGTTCACTCGAACGCGACAGAAATCGCCATCCTGATACGTCGTCATGCTCTCCATATATTCACTAGACAGCTGAGCCTTAAGCAGGGGCTGGGGTGCAACTATCTTCACTACCTGGTAATCCAGCGGTAGACGGCCCGTGAATATATTCACCTTCGAGAAACGCTGCTGAGTCGATCCAGCCTGCATATTTAGGACGAAAGCCAGCTAAAGGAGACGACACTGAGTTTCTAGGAATCGTTCAGTACTGTTCAGTACTTTCGGAGCACTGAGGGCTTACCTTCTCAGCGCACTCTTGGGGATTGGTATGAGTGTACTGATAGTTGGGACTTGGAACCATGGTGATGTATTGGCCAATGGCATAAATATTGGGGTCGTTGGTACAATACTCGTTATTGACAATGATTTTTTTGTTTGACAGCTCAATTCCAGAGGCAAGCAGTACTGTGAAGGAATATAAATTAAAAAGTTAATTGCGAGTATTCATGATCTACTTCTCTCAAATCCTGAGCACATGAAACTCTCGTTAAAATTGATAAAGATATCACAGTTCAAAACGATTAGTTTCTGACTGGGAATGAGCTGGAACTCTACGCTCTCGATGTTAGCCTTATTGGGGAAGAAGATTAGTCTGCTAAAGTTGGCGGACAAGTAAATTTCTATGCCCAAATCGGCCACCATCTCTATGAGAATCGGATCCAACCCAGCGTCCTCTCTGGGATAAAGGATTTGTTCGGATACCACCGGAATATGCGGCTGCACATATGTGATGTCCTTTGGCTGGCAGCCATGGGTAACAAGAAAGTTGATGCACTCGTACACGGCCAGACTGTAGCCATAGATGATAATCGGAGTGCACAGGTAATCGTTTTCAAATAAGTTCTGCAGCTTGTGGTAGAGTATTACTTTGTCGAGGCGATAATTAATGACTGAATAGTTGTGCGGCATTGCGACAGTGGTGTCCTCGTCTTTTAACCCGTACCTAATGTCATTTAGCAGAAGTAACCTTTCGTAGCGGATATTACAGCTGTCCGACAAGCGAATCACCTTCTCAGTCCTGCAAATTATCAAAGGGAGATCAGAGTCATCAGAGAAATTACTCACGTCAGGTAGACCCACCGATCGATAGACTCCAGATTGCCAGGAACAAACTGCACCCAGTGCCGCAGATCCATTCGGTGCGTGGCGTCCTTCACAAAGGGACAGCTGGAGCCAATGCTCACATAGCATAGCTTGTTCCCCTTACAATAGCTACAACTGAAGTCGGAATCATAGGCCGCCTCCACCACGCCATGTGGCACTATCACTGTGATATCGACCATGGGCAGGCAGTTGTATCGCTTGAAATTGGCAAAGCTACATACGATTCAGTTTTATTTCATTATTAAATTTCATTTCATGGCTACCTGCAGCACTTACTCTTTACTGTTCCAACCAAAGATAATATGGCGCAGGAAGGCCCGACATATATCAGAGAAGCCCACAATGACCAACGGACTGGGAATGCCCATCGGCTTGCTGGGCAACAGATTGTGGCAGACGACGTGCAGATGATCGCTGATGAAGTTGATTTTTGGGAAATTAACCGTATCAATCTGTCGCTTAATACCGTCCGTGTCGTTTTGCGGAAACCAATTCCTCGTCACCCGACGCGGCTCCACAGGCATCATGTTGTACATTAGATCGTTGGGCAACGAAAGGCCCTACAAAATTGAAAGAAACCAAAACTATAGATTGACTGTAGTAAGGCAGGAGGCAGTTCAACCCACCATAAATTGGTGGAAGTAATATAGTTCTCGATAATTATCTTGGATTGCCACAGATCGAACGATTATGTCACACCAGATGTGGAAAAGAGGATGCAGCTTGAATATGACGATCTCCCCGCGCCTGTAAGTCAGAAAGAACTCATCCCGAGGCAGAAAGAATTTCTTGCTGAGAGCGTCATAGTCAGTAAAGGGCCTGGAGGATACGAGAGAATAGACTTATTGCGGCAGCACCCCTAATTCACTTTCACTAACCGCAACACAATAAAACCAACTATAGTGCGGGATTTGGAGTTGCCGCAGTGTATGGTATAGCAGGTGAATTCGGTTTCGTCGTTGCTGAAAATGTCTGAGAAGATTTGGTCAATGATTTGACACCCCTCCGGTGGTATCTGGGTAGACACTGTCCAACTTATCCCACTCTCCTGATCCCCGTCGGGATATACAGTCTCCTTAGAAGGAGACGGTAACCGCAACAGGGTTGTAATTTCATCGAGTTCACTCTTCTTCAGGGGAAAAATGTGTAGGTCCCCAAACAGAGTGCAGCGGTGAGCAACGAATAGACTATCCGATACAGTGCTATTGGGACGATGTGCAGTCCGCTGGAAAAACAATGGATGCTGGAACCCAGTGGCTATGAGAACTTCTCTTGTACTCACCAAGAAAAACCTAATCAACTCTCTCAGACTCTTGGACCCCGTCGATGTGTGTGGCACTCTGAGCACACAGTAATCGAGCTCCGGAAATGCGCTGAACATGGCAGAAAGATAGAAAAATGTAAACTCAATCCTCACCTTAGGATTCAGATTGAACATCTTCAGCAGAAATGCGCTGGAGGCCCTCCTGAAGTACTGGACTGCATTTTCTTTATCGTAGTGCTCTTCGTCGTTTGGCAGATCGAAGGCAATCTCCAATATCTCCGGTTCTGCGTTCATATAGTAATGACCCTTGCGCAGATCTAAAAATATTTAATTACAAATTCCACAGATTCGGTCTTTGAGATAGAGTCGAACCCACCATCGTAGATGGACTTATAGCGGGAGGTAAGAAGATGGCTATGCCTTAGCTGGAAGTCAGTCTCTAACGGATTATTCGTGAACATTATACTGGACATAGTCGTGGCGCTGCCCGTTGAAGTTTTCTGTTTTCCGATTAGTACGGACTCTGAATATAGATCTTTATACGGCTTAGTGTGCGCCGAACTGAAAAGTCAGACCTCAAAGAATTCAATCCTGTAGTAATGCAATGTTCAAACCACTCACATGACTTCGAAGGTAACCCGGCCATGTTTGGCTCCAGGCGTGCATCGAGTAAGGTTACCGAGTCGATCCAGATGAAAGTTTTTTGCCAGTAGCTCCACATCCAGCTTGTCCGTTAGCCACATCAGGCCTGCGATAGAGTCGGCCAACTGTTTGGAGATTTCTCTGCACAGTACTTTAAAGTGGGGCTCAAAAAACTTACCTCAGCAACGACGATTAGCTCGTTTTGCCCAGTTCTTTCTGAGGCGAGAAGCTCCTCGGCTATGTAGAAATCTCCATTTTGCTTCCGTAGCTCCGGCTCCTCGTGGTCTATCATCTCCACAATGTCGTCGTTGTCCTCGGGTCTGTGCGGTGAAAAAGGGCTTAAGCGAGAGCGAAATTCCCTTATTCACAGGGCCTTACAGTGCCTTCCGAAAGGAGATGGTTGGCATGACGTCTCTGCGATTGATTATAATAATCGAAGGAAGACCTCTTTGTTCCGATAATATAAACAACTTGGGGTAATATATCTGGCCGTACGCTTGTACGGAATCATATGCATCGGTCCTTTGGAGATTTGGTGGCATAGCGATAATCAAAAAATGTACTTTGTGTTCGTTGTAGAATAACTCCATGATGATGTCTATTAGAATGGTGGGATGGTCATTCCGACAGATGAAAAAGTTTAAGAACATCGAGTTCAGCAGACTGAGGGGCAGGTCCAAGCTGCAAAGAGAGAGAGAGATGGAGAGAAAGAGAGATCAATCAAAAAAGAGTTTACCGGGTGGTTTCATAAACCTACCAGAAGCGGGCACTTAGCCAGTGCAGCCACAGGTCGTTGGCCAGCACTGGAATGTTGGGGTGAATGTTGAACTCGCAGTACGCCAGAAGGCTGGTGAATTGGTTGGGATCGTAGACAATCAGCCGATAGGCTTGATGCTCAGAGAACAGCTGCATCAGGGGAGGCCTCCTCTTCTCACCGAAGTGACGGGTACTAGAAGAGCTGTATAGAGTCTCTATTCGGGGCAGATCCTGGATCCCAGCCATCCGAATCACATAGTTTGTTGACTTAGCCATTTAATGGTTGCTCAGATAATACAAATATATATTTTAAATGGTTCACACAACATGGAAAAAGACTACTTGGTTATAGACGGTTTGAGCTACATATCTATGGTCACTTCTTCGATCTCTGCCTCCGTCTCAGGATCGCTGTCCCATCCCGCTGTACCGGGAGTCAGGAAGTCCTCGGGCAATGCAAACGGATGATGGAAGTCCCTTCGGTGTTCTCGCAGGAAATTGAGAAGCTTTTGCTCCAAGTACCGCTTGTTCAGCGTTATAAAGTCCTGCACGGCCACATCCATGAAGGGGTTGCGGTTCGCTTTCTACAAGGTTCGTCCATAAGTAAGCAAAGAGGCGCAGATAACACGGCTGTCGGAATACGTACATTTAGGTTGGAGGTGGCTACTGGCCTCAGAAGCTCATGATTCTTCTCCTGCAAGTCCTGGAAGTTCTCGTGCATAATCAGCTCCGTCCAGGGCTCCTGGAAGAACATCAGGAAACAATCGATTGTCTTGGCGCTGAAGCGAGCCTTCAAATTGTTGAGCAGCAGCTCGTGCCTTCCGCAGAAGTGCTCCAGGTAATCCAAGTGTGCGGCCTGAAATTGAGAGGAATAGAGGTCATCCATATTCGAGGCGACACAGTCATACCTTATTGCTGACCACCACAATCTCGTCCACTAGCATGGTGTGTGCCAAGCAGACCCGGCAAAAGGTGTTGTCCTTATAGGTGGTGAGGTTGCAAGCAAACTCCGGGGGAAGCTGAGAGGCGAGGTAGCGACGTGGCATGGTCACTTTTGTAATGACATAGTTGAGTGGCAGCAGTGCCTGAAAGAACAGCGGCTCCGAGTACTTGTATTCGAAGTTATCCGGCTTGGGAGTTAGATTCAGGATGTGCATCAGCTAAAAGGAAGAGGATCAATCTCTTTGGCTAATCTCTAGTAAACGGATCAGATTACTTTCCCACCTTGCGGCCCAGCTCCCTCTCGCTGGTGTACTTGTACTGGTAGTTGGGCGCGCCCTTCATTTGGATGAACTTACCCACTGCGTAGATGTTTGGGTCGTTGGTCTGGAAGTCCTCGTTCACTAAAATATCGTCCTTGCGCAACTGAATGCCACATTGCTTCAGCACTTACGAGGAAGGATCGATAGGAAATTATTAAGTGTCGTCTGCGTTGAGATTGAGTACTCACACTTCTTCCTTCTAGGTGCCATGTGCCCCTCGTCGAATGCAATGAAGAGATCGCATTCGAAGGAGGTCTGTTTTTTGCTGGGGAAGTGCTCGAAGACCACTTCCATGATGAAGTGGAATGAATCGTCCTCCACCCAGCGTACAAAGTCATGGTCTTCGACTAGCTCTATCCCAGAGTCAATGAGGATATCGTCCAAGATGTACTGAAGGTTCTTGTCCCAGTATGGATTCTTCAGCTTCTCCTCCGCAGTTATGCCGGTGATGCGACGTGGCTGGACCAACATGATGCGCGAAGGCTCTACGCCGTGGCTGGTCAAAAAGGCAATGCATTCGTAGGTCTGCAGATTAGATCCGTATACGAGTATCTTGTATGTGCGGGGCATCTCCTCCAGCACCGCCCGGACCTTGTAGAACAGCAACAACTTCTTGAGCCTTGAGTTTATTTCCACGAAGTTGCATGGCAGATTCTTGGCCATCGCTGATCTCGAATTTAGTGTCCTCATGGCAAAGTCCTTATAGCACGCCAGCAACAATGTGTCGTAATAGATCTCGCAGCTGTTCTCCAGTTTTACGAACTTCTTCTCCCTACAAATACCCAACGTAATACCCATAACATGCTACGCAGGGAACGGATTCCAAACCTGTTGATAAAATCAATCCTCCCCGGTACAAAGTGCACCCAGTGGCGCAGATCCATGCGGATAGTCACATCTCTCACGTAGCACGAGACGTTTTGGAAGGACAAGTAGCAGGTGCCAGAATTGCAGCAATATGGGCACTGGAATATGCCGTCGAACTCGGCCTCCACAACTCCCGGCATGGTGATCACTGTCACCTGGACGCGGGGCAAACAGGTGTACGTCTCTGAATTCTGGTGACTACGAGGAGACTTTGGGTAGCTTATGCGAAAGAAGACATTACAATGGCACTCACTCCTTGCTGTTCCACTGGAAGACCAGCTGTCGCAGAAATGCCTTGGCCACATCGGTAAAGCCAATAACTACGAGTCTCTCGCTATTGCCAAACCATTTTGTGGGGTTCAATTTGTGGCGATAGATGATCAGGTGATCCTGGTAGAAATTATGCACGGTCAGATTCAGTCTCTCCTTTAAAGTATCTTCTTCCTTAGGGACTCTGAATGTGGTCGGACTCTTTTTCATGGGATTCGGTTCGACGACTGTCATCATCTTCTTCAGGTCATTCGTAAACTGGTGACCCTGCGAGTAAATTATATAGTAGACATGGAGTCTCTTGAAGTCGGGTACCTACATTAGGCGAGGAAACAAAGTAATAATCCCGGTAGCTCGTTTTCATAGCCAGATCCCGAAATATCAGATCGCTACTAATCATAAATAGGGGATGCAGCCGCAACGAAATGATCTCGGCCCGCAAAAAATTCAGATAATTTTGGTGCCTGGGCAGATGGTAGTGATAATGGAGATGATGGTGGCTCCGAAACTGGCGTAGCACCACGAATCCAATGGCGGTATTCTCCCTGGCCGCCTTGGCCGAGTTGCCGCACCGAATGGTATAGACGGCGAACTCACTGAGCTCATTCTCCAGGACATCCTTCATGACGGCGGTGATCACTTCAAGTTCGTTCTTCAGCTCAGCGCTCTCATTGATCTTGGAGGTGTAGGAGAAACTGCTTCCTGTTGAGGAGCCGGAGCTCCCGTCCGACTTCACGTCCGATACACTGGGACCGACGGCCAGGGCTTGAATCACAGCGACGTCCTCCTTCTGCAGTTCATACAAGCTTATCTCCCCGAATATTGTGCTGCGATGGGTGATGTACACCTCTTCCGGATTAGCCACCTCACTGGGGCGAGAGGCAACTGGCTGAAACGGGAAGTTGCAGATATAAATATTCATCTATGCTTAAGAGTTGACAACGGTTGTGGCTAACCATAAAGTATTTGAGCACCTCTACGTGGCTGCGTATGGACTTGGTTTCCTTCGAGATCAGCATCATGCAGTAGTCGCGGTCGGGAAAGGCACAGAACATGGCTACCACGCTGTTGAACAAGCGTTCCAGCGGAAAATCCTTGCGCGCCGCAATGTACTTCAGGACAAACACATTCGATGCCGCATCAAGGGCCAACTCAGATCCCCGTGGATGCATACCGGCACTGTAAACTACACTAATGGATTTTAGCTCTTTGCTAATGTAGTATTCGGAGTTCGAAAGTTCTGCAAGAAAAAAGCGAAGGAGAAAGATATGTGTATGTTCCGTTCAGTAGCAATTGATGACGTACTTCCAATGATGTATTTCATTTTCGAAAAGAGGCTCTCACGCATAAAGAACCTATTCGATCCGCTTGTGTAGTTAGCCTCAATAATTGTGCCATGAATGGAGCTGACTTTCGCCTTTCCACCACTGTAAACGCTGCGGATATACTCGTATCTTTAGGGTATGCTAAAAGGACTAGGTCAATAATTTGCGCACCTTAGGCCACTGTCGTTCTTTTGCAAGCCGCCCAGAATGGTCATAGCAGACAGATCGTCAAGAGCATCTGAGGTGAACAGGCAGGCGGCGTTCTTGGCCTGGACAGAGCTAATGGCCGGGTATCTAAGTTCAGGAGACTGTTTTTTGTTGTTAAAGATGAAAACTTACGAAACGTTGAACATCTCTACATGGACCGACTGACCCTCGATAGTTTTGACCAGATTGCCAAAGGATTCCAGTTCATAGTTCGTCACATAGAAGCGGATGTCGATGTCTGTCGACAGCCAGATGAAAACGGCTGTTTCGATCTCCTGGCAGTCGTTCTCGGTCTCCGCCACGATCAGAAAACTCTTCTCCCTCCCACTATCCGTGCGCAGTATCTCCTCGGCTATGTAAAAGTCTCCCAGCTCCTCACGCATCTCGGGATATTCGTACTCGTGTATTGCCACAATGTCATCATTATCCTCGGGCCTGCAATACCAAGCTTCTGATTAAGATGGCTTTAAGCAAAAGTAGCAGCTTACAAGGCCTTTCGGTAGGTGATCTTTCGCATTAGCTTAAAACGATAGACGATATAGAGTTCCTGCGTATTGAAGTTGTTCTCAACGGAGAACTCGCGTGGATAGTAGACATCGGCATACTTCTCCAAGTCATCAAACGTCTCCACATAGTAGGTGGGCTGGGCAATCGATGGATTTTTGACTGTGATGAGAAACCAAACCCTATTCTCCCTATAGAAAAGTTCCCTCAGAATGCTGGCTATGGCGTCGTCATTCTCGCTCTTATAGACACAAAAGTTAAAAAACATCGTGTTCAAAAAACTAAGCGGCATAGTGAGGCTGCAGGGGAGTATGTCTAAAATAAGCAGTTGTTAATCGGTGTGGTTTCATCCGTGGATTTACCAATATCTGACGGACAGCCACTCTAGCCAGCAATCGCTGGGTAGCGCATCGATCGCGGGATAGTTGCGGAACTCCGCATAGGCAATCATGCTGGATGTCTCCCTATGGAGCACCACCATCCGGTAGGTCTGATAGCATTTGAAGAGCTTAGCCTTTTCCACGTATTTGGGGCGAATGTTGCCGAACCATTTGACGGTGGGCGAGTGGATGAGTGTGTCGATTGCATCCAAGTCATAGATGTCCGCTGTACGCACATGATAATCCATTTCGGAGCAGTAGCGCTATAAATGTGTATCCGACTATGTTGTAACCTGTTGTGACGGGAAAGTCCCTACGTTTATTCGAACTACATTACAACTTTCAACTTTCAGATCGTGCTTTTCGTGGGTGGTGCTATGCCATCGATGAGATAGCACTTGTCCTTGGCATCCTCGCACTGGTCCTTGGTCCCTGCCTTTTCGGTGCCCTCCCAGCGGAAGTACGGACACTCGTGCTTCTGATGGTAGTCGCTCTGGCAGAGAAACACCATCAGGAGGTAGGGCCGACAAGCATTCTTGAGCAAGGCCTTGGCCCCGGGACTCGCCTTCAGCATATTGTAGATGCCCATAGCATCTTTGCGGCAATGCTCGAACATGTTGATGTGGTACTCCTTCTCTTTGGGCCGATCCGCGTATGTGGTCTCCGCATCCAGCTTCACCATCTTCATATTGATCGTGTCACTCTTTCCAATGTACTTCTTCTGCTTGTAGAGGCACTCTACGAAACACTGAAAGAGATTCAGTTCAGGAAACTATCTATCTATACATCCTTGTAAATACAAACCGAGAGAAAGCGCAGGGTTTTTCCGACATCGCTGTCGCCGTCTGGTGGCAGCTTGGATGAGTGAATGGTGAAGCATTTGACCAGCTCCTCCTCCTCCCCGATGTAGAGCTCCGAGCAGCAGCCGTTCCGCTGTTAATAGATGGTATGTTAATGATTATCCCTGTAAATATTTTCCACTACTAATCACCTCCTTGCCGCACTTTTCCTCACTTAGATCCTCGCCGGAGCTGGAGCTGGAGATGCTGCTAGACTCTTCAGAATCCTGCCCCGCGACCATGGCCACCAAGAGAAGAGGCAGCAGCCAGGAACAACTCGTGCGGTTAACCATCGTTCTTTAAATGGAATCGCATTGAGGTTCGGTTGGAATTTATAACATCCGCTGATCTAATTACCTCCAATATTAAATTGGCCACGTAATTGGATTGCTTAATTAAATGTAACAAATGAGACTTTAAATCTGTCCAAGTACAATGAGTAGAAACGCATTCACAGACATTTTGATGGACCGCCATTTCCTGACGATTTATCAACCCTCCATAAAAGCATTCAGAACCTGCAGATAACTTCAGTATAAGCAGAACAATGAAGCCTACAGTTCTATTGACTTTCGCCTGCCTGATCTGGGTAAGCGGATAGTCGTATATCCTAATTTGTGAGTCCTTAAGTTTGCTTTTCAGTTCGCCAGTGGCATTAGCATTGACTGCGAAAATCCCGAGGCCATCAACGAGGAGCACATTCACTACTGTTGCAAGCATCCCGACGGACACAATGACATCATCGAGAAGTGCGCCAAGGAGACGGGATTCCAGCTGCCCAGCCAGACCGAGGAGGCGATGGTGGACATCACAGCGGATCGGGCCATTCGAGGCACCTGCTTTGGCAAGTGTGTCTTTGGCAGTCTGAACTTCATGAAAGGTGAAGAGTTGGACATGGAGGCGGTGCGCAATTACTTCAGCTCCAAGTTTGCCGATGATTCGGAGTACGCCAAGGAAATGATCAGCGCCTTTGACCACTGTCATGGCAAGAGTAAGTGCCATATACCATATGCTTAATTGATCATCTTGACACATCCCTGCTATCCAAGGTGAGGAAAACACCTCCAAGTTCCTGTCGAAGCCCATCTTCCGCCAGATGTCCCATCAATTCTGTGAGCCCAAGTCGAGTGTGGTATTGGCCTGCGTGATCAGACAGTTCTTCCACAACTGCCCAGCCGATCGTTGGTACAAGACCAAGGAGTGTGAGGATACTCTAGCGTTCAGCAAGAAATGTCATGATTCTTTGGCCACTCTTTAAAAGAATATGTAGTAAAGAATATAAAAAAAGTATCTTATTCAATTTTAAATACATTTGTGCGTGTTTTTCTTGAGAATCAGTAGAAGATGATCTCTATCCCAAATATTCCTCTAAAGGTAAACTACAAGGACCATTCTCTAAACATCGATTATTCGATAGCTCCGCTTTTATTGAACAGATATTAATATGATTAGCTTTATAACAGTATTTTGTTAAAATCAAGGAAATAAGGTTATAGGAAAAACCTTCCGGATATCGAATGTATCCTCTTTTAATGTTTAACTTTCAATCTATATATTTCAATGATCCTTTAATGATTTCTGTACCCATAAAAGCATGTTTTCTCAAGTGTTTTCGAAGACTTTCCTTAAAAGTCCCTTCCTCACATGGTGGTTAGGACATCTTTGCACTTCTTGGCAAAGGCCCGCGTCTCCTCGCATTCGGTGGAATTCGACCAACGGCTCTGGGGGCAGTTGTGGAAGAAATTGTATATCACACAAGAGAGGATCACACTGGAGGCGGGCTTGCAAAATTTCCCCGTGCCGAAGGCCCTCACAATGGGCAGAGACAGAAACTGCGATGCGGCATCCTCAGCTGGAAAGGATGTGCCACATGGATTAAGAGCTTCTTCTTCGCGAAATTGAACTCACTATTGGAGTGGCATTTCTGGAATGCGTTCAGCATTTCCGTCTCGTACTCGGCATCCGTTTTGTGGTACTTCTTGTAGTGGGTGTGGACGGCAATCATGTCCAGGGAGTCGTTGCTGTCCAGCAGCTTGTAGTGATCGAAGACGCACTTGCCCCAGCAGGTGCCCACCATGGCCTGATCCACGGTGACATCCTCCATGGCCTCTTCCTCGGTGGAAGGTAGTCGGAAACTTGTCTGCTTGGCGCACATCTCGGTAACCTCGTCATGCCCGTCGGGATGCTTGCAGCAGTAGTGGATGTGGTCCTCATGAATGCGCTCCACATGCCGGCAATGGACGCGAATTGCCGAGAGTCTCCCCTACATTAGTGAAAAATCAATCAGTAGCTCTATTCTGATTTTAGCTACCCACCAGGAGCTGGGCCACAGCCAAGCAGAACACAAAGGTTGCCCTCACCATTTTTGAAAACTGTGAAACCCCTCGCTGGCCCGGGCCGACTTTATACCGGCCCACCGTTCCCCATTGATGGACAGACCTAATGGCCCCCACAATGCTCCGACATTAATTTGATTTGGGGCCCATTATTATGGCAACAGACCTGACGACAGTCGACGAGAGGTCGTGGCACTGTCATAGCGACGCCGTCACGCAATTTATTATTAATTTTCCGAGGCGCGGCTGTCGCTCGCCTTATTAGTCAGAAATTGGCCTTTGAAATTTGATAAGTCGATTTGGGCAATCATTTAAAAAGAAAAACGATTTGCGATGGGCAAAAAGGGTAAAGGAAAAGGCAACAAGCTGGCCAAGATGTCCGAGGAGGAGCGGGCCCGCTATCTCCAAATGCGAGCCGACGCGGAAGAGGAGACGAGGCGCCGGAAAATGCAGCTCATTGCGATGTACATGAAGGTACTGTACTGGGCTCAAGTGATGGCCTGAACCAGAAGGACTCTAATGACTCTAGTCATGTTCCCTTTCCGTAGAACAAACTCAAGCGGGAGGATGCATTCGGGCGGCTGAACATGGCCAAAATCAATCAGGAGTGGCGCAGCATTCTAAGGCAGGTAAAGATTCAGGAGCTGCGAAGGGAAATCGTCGACGTGGAGGCCTTCTTCAAGGAGGCTCTGAAGCGCAAGGACAGTGTAATACAGCGCCTCATAGCGCACATCGGCTCCACGGAGGATATGTACGCGAATCTGCAGCAGTCCCACATGGAGAATATAAGCGGTATCATTGGTGAGATTCGTGTGTATTTCCCAAAACCCTTACCCCTTGACTATTAAACCATCTAATCTAGGTATCCACCGGAGTAGGCTGGAGTTCTTTCGGAATATCTACGAGGAGGATAAGCAGGCGGTTCTGGGTGAATGGGAACAGGACTCGGCTGGCTTCCGGGAAATGCACGCCCAGAAGCAGCTGGAATTGGAGTGCGTATTCTATCAGGTGGAGGAGACCACCGATCGGGAGATCAAGGACAGCCACGAACGATTCCTGGATCGGTGTGAGGACCTTAAGAGCGGTGTAAGTGTCATTCTAATTAAACAGCAGGCTGCCGTACTCTTCCCAGTCGTCGCACTGGGCCTTTGCGTACTCCGACATGCACTTGATCAGATCCCTGGACTGCGAGCACTTATTGTTCCTGTTGCGACTGTTCTCCAGGTAGCGGAAGCACTGCTGCACCGTATCCATGAAGAAGTTGCGCAGCTCCCGATCGCGGAGATCCTTGGTCAGCATATAGCTGACTTTGCGCCGATCGGGCAGGCCATTACCGTCGGCCTGTGGAGGAGTCAGACAGGATGAATGGGTTGAAATGCAGTATACTGTCACCTACCATATTCATCTCCTCGAAGAAACACTGGGCCACACACTGACCTCCCTCGCTCTCCGAGCTGTTTCTGTTCTCCGTCTGCTTCAGGCTGCGTTGCCACCTGTAGCCATTGTTAGTTCTACCGTCCTGTTCCTGGCCATAGTCGTATCGATTTACCTTCCTCCCATAACCTCGGTTGTCCTCGTTGTCGTCCGGTGCATTTCCGTTGTTGTTGTCGTTGCCACTGCGGTGCATGCAGCTGCGGACAACCCTTTTTAACTCCGCCTCGCCGTAGCCCTCCTGGGCGCGGCACTTGAGGCCCTCCACAGAGCAGCAGCAGAGGCAGAATAAGATCAGCCAGATCATTTTGGAAACTGAATGCACGAACAGCAGTCCAGCCTTATATATAGCACTGTGGAATGACACCCTAATTGATGCCCTGACTGACACACAATGGATGCAGCCATCCATCAATTATGACTCGGCTTACGTGCCTGTTTTCAGATGCAACTGCAGCTGGAGCAGATCACCAGCCGTGGCGAGGCCAAACTAGAGAAGCTCTGGCAGGACTACCAGTCGGTTCTCGCTGGCTACTGCCAGCACATCGAGGGCTTTTACTCCGAATATGTGGATCTGAAGCAGCGCGACGAGGAGGCCGCCCTGCAGATCAGCCAACAAACCTACGACATTGAGCACCTGATCGATCAGTTGGCAAACCTTCGGCTCGTCTCGGAGGAGTTCTACACTAAGCAACAGGCCCAGCTGGAGCAGCGTCAGGCCATCAAGCAGCAATTAACCGACCGCCTCAGAGAGCTGCGCACCTGTGTGGAGCAGGAGGTGGCCAGGGATCACCAGACCTTCAAGCTGATGTCCGTGGAGAGCTACAATGCGCAGGAGACCCTGCAGGGAATCGTCGGGAAGGGCGAGACCTTGGTTCAGCTATCGGCGGTCTGTGCGAAAATGGAAACCCAGCGCGAAAAGATGTTCCTCCTTCCCGAGCTGTCGCGGGAGATCATTGAGATTCGTGAAGTTGAGGACCGATCCGACGCATCTACTGACTTGCTCAAGGTACGAATGTAAATCTTTGCAAAGCCCCTTAATCCGTACATGCCTTCCCCTAGGATGAGATAGGAGTGGTGCCGCAAATGGACACCTTCTGGCGTCGCGTCAACAATGTGTCCGTGGACGTGGCCTGCCTCAAGCAGCAGAAGAAGAGGTTGGAGGCGTCCAATAGCCAACTCAAGGCGGAACTCCAGGAGTACCTGGTCAACCTGAACATCGGAAATGGCTCCAACAGCCACATACACGACTACCTATCCAGACGGCCCAAGAGCATGTCTGTGGATCGCGTCACGCGTCTCCAACTGCAGCCCAAGCAGGTGAAGAGCGCCCTGCCCACTGGCCGCCGCCCGCCCCCTCCCACTCCCCCAATATCTCGTCCCAGCCGTGGCCGAGTGGCCGCATTTGAGGCGAACTTCTCCAACGCGGTTCGATCCCGAAATCTAGCAAGGGGACGACCTGAGTTGGCCAGGATTGAGAAGGCATCGTAAAAATTTGTGTCAATATTACTTTCTCTCTTTAGGCTAACATGCATACCATTTGGAATATTACAAAGCGCTTTGGCGCTAAAACGCCGCTACGAGGGCACATGGACATGGCCTGGCTGAAGCTCGTGTGTGCCCTTAATCGGGATGGAACGTTGAACCTGACCGTGCCCCTGGGAAAGTACCGCCAAACAACGGTGAAGAACTATCGTGATTTCTCTCCAATTAGAGTCCGGAATACCTATTTGGGCAATAATAAGAATGATATGGCATTTTGCAACGCCTATCTGCAAAAATTGCTCCAGGATTACAGCCACAAACGGGAGGAGCAGAGGAAAGCCCAGGTTCGGGACACATTCAAGCACAAGTCGTCCTATTAAGAGGATTTTCCCAAGGCGCTTTGTAAGCTTCTAAACTCTGCAATACAAAATTCAAACTCAACGAAGAGGCTGCTACAAATTCAAGACTAAATAAATCGAGCTGCCAGATCAGTGAAAAAGGTGCAGTTTCATTTTCTATACACTCTTTCAAGTGCTGCCAACTTTTTAGAAGAAAAGATATCTGTTTTTGTGGCTGAATTTCCAAAAGAAAATAGAAAACATAGTTAAATACTATATATTTTATATAGCCAGATTTCAGCCTAATAGCAATTTCCGTATATCCGAAATCGAATTAAAAAGAGCCAAAACTAGCTATAAAATAGCTGATTTGGCAACAGTGTGTATAGCATTGTTCGTTGTGCTGCCAGATCAGTAAATAATGTCGTATTTTAATTTATGCGCCTGCATATAACATTTCACTCCCGGCAAGTTAGTTTTTCAATCGGCAATTATACGGTTTAATTTAAATATAAGACTGTATACTTCGCTACTAAAGCAACGCAAAAATAAGCTGTTGTTTTGAATGGGCTCTAAAAAAGGGTATGGACAATAGGAAAAAAAAAGCCAAGGTAAATTACAAGGTTCGTACCAACCTCACCTCGCGTGTGGGACAGTATATTGAGAAAGTGGGTATGATTTTACCTTGCATGCAATTTCTGGGCCGTTTTGTGTATTGTTCATACCCTCTTTTTTCCTGCCTTTATGTAGCAAACGTGTAGTTGTCGTGTAGTTGGCATTTAAACGCATGTAGCAACAAACGCGACTTGATATATTGATATTGTCATTAAATAGGCAGAAAAAGTTAATTCCTGACTAATAAGTTAAAGTAAGTGTAGTGCACTAGTGGCGAGACCCATCAAGGAGGACAAAATATCTGCAGCAAGGCTCCCTGTTGGGGTGTAAATTCCAGATGCAGTTTTTTACAGCCCGAGGAGACGGGAGTGTGAGCTATAGATACAACACTGTTATAGATACAACAACAAAGCTGTAACGGGATGGAACGGGAACGAGGGAACAGCCAGCAGTGATAGGAGGAGGGGAGAGTTGTTGTAATAGGAGAGAGGGGGGCAGCATGTTCTTGTTCTTGTAAAATTACCCAAAAGAAATTTCGTTCGGGAAATGTGGAAAATGTGCGCGAGCTGAGAAACAACCCCGAAAAAGAAGCAATGAAAACGGAAAGAGAGGCCAATCGACAAATAAATATCATTCAGGAAAGCTGAAAAATAAAACTAAAGCGTAAAATAAATAGAAAAAAAGCATCGATAAAACGTTATAAAGAAAGTGTGAGAATCGGAATCAAATGAAATCGAATTCCAAATCAGAATTTGGATTGTAAATTTTCGTCGCTGCCTGTCTGACGCCGCCTAAGAGATAAACACAAAGAGAGAGATAAATACAGAAATAAAATTAATGGAAAAGCATAGACATATGTAGGTAGGAGTATATACATGTACATATGCATATGTATGTTTTATTGGTTGTGCGTGTGTATTGTGTGTAAGTGAGTGAGTGCTTATCTCGGCAGGGAAATGTGAATGGAATTGGAGCAGCAGACGAAGAATAATTTCGGAAGATAAAAACCGAAACGAATCGAAAGGTAAACCCTTGTAATGCTTTAGGGGGTTTTACGACGCCACGCCACGCCTGCCTTCCGTGCACACCCACCAAACATTCCCATGTCCATGTGTATCCCCAATGTGCTCTTTTAAGCCTGGCCAAACTAACAGCTGCCCACATTTCATACTCCTCTACATTGCGTTTCGCATCGCAGGCTACACACACAACTAAAATGGTTGTCGCCAGTTCTCGCATCATCTACTACGCAATATAAGTACTCTCCACGCACTGTCGCTGTCACCGTATCCTATGCATCGACCACATCGTCTCAGCATCGCCATCACCTGGAGCACGAGCACTAACTCTCCTCATCCAACATCATCCAGAATAACCCTGTGGGGCAGCAGGGGGAGTAGGATGATACTTCTTCTGCTGCTGATCGGCCTGGTGACGCCGCCGTCAGCCAGAGGTAAACTCGAGGGCGAAAGCCCAGTCCAGTTCCCTCATTTCCAGCTCACAAATCTCTTGGATTCCCCTCCAATTGCAGCCCAATATCAGTCGCCACGCATTATCGAACATCCCACCGATTTGGTGGTGAAGAAGAATGAGCCAGCGACACTCAATTGTAAGGTGGAAGGCAAGCCCGAGCCCACCATCGAGTGGTTCAAGGTAGGACGGATGGCAGCGGACACGCTATTCAGTGGCTTTAAGTTCTCTCTTAACTTTCTCCTTTTTTGCTTTCCCTCGTTAGGACGGAGAACCCGTCAGCACCAATGAGAAGAAGTCGCATCGCGTCCAGTTCAAGGATGGCGCCCTGTTCTTCTACCGCACGATGCAGGGCAAGAAGGAGCAGGACGGCGGCGAGTACTGGTGTGTGGCCAAGAACCGTGTGGGCCAGGCCGTTAGTCGACATGCCTCGCTCCAAATAGCTGGTAGGTCCAATCAACTCTCGACAACTTGTCTGCCCACACACTAATCTCTTGTGCTTGTGCTTGTGCTCTTTTTTCTGCCAGTGCTGCGCGACGATTTTCGCGTGGAACCCAAAGACACGCGCGTGGCCAAAGGCGAGACAGCTCTGCTCGAGTGTGGGCCGCCCAAAGGCATTCCAGAGCCAACTCTCATTTGGATGAAGGTAAGACCCAGACGACAATCACTTAAATCAGCCAGCAATTCATATATTAATCCGCTCCCCTTTCTCTGCTCACATAGGATGGCGTCCCCTTGGATGACCTGAAAGCCATGTCGTTTGGCGCCAGCTCTCGCGTGAGGATTGTTGATGGTGGTAATCTGCTAATCAGTAATGTGGAGCCCATCGATGAGGGAAACTACAAGTGCATTGCCCAAAATCTGGTTGGCACCCGGGAGTCCAGCTACGCGAAGCTGATTGTACAGGTCAAGCCATACTTCATGAAAGAGCCCAAGGATCAGGTGATGCTGTACGGCCAGACAGCCACCTTCCACTGCTCCGTGGGCGGCGATCCGCCGCCAAAGGTCCTCTGGAAGAAGGAGGAGGGCAACATACCCGTGTCTCGGGCCCGAATCCTGCACGACGAGAAGAGCCTGGAGCTCAGCAACATTACGCCTAGTGATGAGGGTACCTATGTCTGCGAGGCGCACAACAATGTGGGTCAGATCAGCGCCAGAGCCTCGCTCACCGTGCACGGTAGGATTTCAATCTGTTCATTGGGTCAAAAAACCTCTTTTATCTATGGTTTCCTTCGATCCATTAGCTCCTCCAAACTTTACCAGAAAGCCCAGCAACAAGAAAGTGGGCCTCAATGGCGCTGTCCAGTTTCCTTGCATGGCCTCTGGCAACCCTCCGCCTTCTGTGTTCTGGACCAAAGAAGGCGTGTCCACGCTGATGTTCCCGAACAGCTCTCACGGCCGGCAGCAGGTCTCGTCGGAAGGAACGCTCCAGATCAGCGATGTCCAGCAGGATGACGAAGGCTTCTACGTTTGCTCCGCATTCAGTGTCGTAGACTCCTCCACAGTGCGCATCTTCCTTCAGGTCAGCTCGGTAGACGAACGTCCGCCGCCCATCATCCAAATAGGGCCCACCAATCAGACGTTGCCCAAAGGAGCTGTGGCGACACTGCCCTGCCGTGCCACTGGCACTCCCAATCCCCGCATTAAATGGTTCCACAACGGGTATGCCGTGCAGCCAGGCAATCGGCACAGCATCATCCAGAGCAGCTCTCTTAGAGTCGATGGTGAGTGATAGTCGCTATCCCCATTCTAATAGATATAAATAAAGTATCTTCGACCCTTGCAGATCTGCAACTGAGCGACACTGGTCTCTATACATGCACTGCCTCCTCGGAACGTGGCGAGACCTCCTGGTCAGCAACGCTTACAGTGAGTTTAAGCTTGAAAGTTGCCCTTGCACCTGACACACAATTGATTTCATTTGCTAGGTTGAAAAGTCGGGCGCAACTTCAATGCATCGCGCTGCTGATCCCAGCACGTATCCGGCTCCACCTGGCACACCCAAAGTACTGAATGCCAGTCGCAGTAGTATCTCCCTGCGTTGGGCCAAGAGCCAAGAGAAGCCAGGCGCCGTCGGGCCGATTATTGGGTAAGATTTTGGCAGATTATTCCAGTCTGGATTCTTTATAAAAGTGTCTCTCTTTCTCTCTCTCTCACACAGCTACACTGTGGAGTACTTTAGTCCGGATCTGCAAACTGGTTGGATTGTGGCTGCTCATCGTGTGGCCGATACTCAAGTCACTGTATGTTTTCCCTCAAATCAAAACTCCTTTCGATGACTAAAACCTGAATTTTTCCTCTGCAGATATCCGATTTGACGCCCGCCACTTCGTATGTCTTCCTGGTGAGGGCGGAAAACACCCAAGGGGTGTCTGTACCCTCAGGCCTATCGAATGCCATCAAAACTATTGGCGAAGACTTCGATGCGGCTTCGGCCAATGACTTGTCGGCAGCTCGAAATCTGCTCACTAGAAAGGTAAGTTTTAGAGGTTCCGTTAAGGATTTAAAACTCCGACTCTTTGTTTCATATGCAGTCTGTGGAGCTGATAGATGCCTCGGCCATCAATGCCAGTGCCGTGCGTCTCGATTGGATGCTGCATGTGAGCGCGGATGAGAAATATGTGGAGGTATGTGCTATATACTACTGTGTGGTGTATAACTCAGCTAATTCTTCGTTCCGATCTATTTTCAGGGCCTGCGCATTCACTACAGGGATACAAATTCGCACTCGGCGCAGTACCACTCCTTAACTGTCATGGATGCCTCGGTCGAGTCGTTTGTGGTGGGTAATCTAAGGAAGTACACCAAATACGAGTTTTTCCTGACGCCCTTCTTTGAGACAATCGAAGGACAGCCCAGCAACTCGAAGGTGGCCCTCACCTACGAAGATGGTAAGCTTTCCCTTTCAACGATCAAGCTCTCACTAATTTTTTCGCTCTTTCCCTTAGTTCCCTCTGCTCCGCCAGATAATATACAAATCGGGATGTATAACCAAACAGCTGGATGGGTACGATGGACGCCGCCCCCTGCCCAGCACCATAATGGCAATCTGTATGGCTACAAAATCGAGGTGAGCGCGGGCAACACCATGAAGGTGCTGGCCAACATGACGCTCAATTCCACCACCACATCGGTGCTGCTGAACAATCTCACCACCGGAGCCGTCTACAGTGTGCGTCTGAACTGCTTTACCAAGGCAGGCGATGGGCCCTACTCCAAGCCGGTAAGTGAAAACATTGCTCTCAGAGTTGGATTCTTCTCCTAATCTCGTGTTTTCTCAGATCTCTCTCTTCATGGATCCTACACACCATGTGCACCCACCGCGGGCTCATCCCAGCGGGACTCACGATGGCCGGCATCAGGAGGGTCAGGACTTAACCTACCACAACGGAATGGGTGATATTCATCCCAATAGCGACACCCATCCCACCACACACAGGACGTCCTCGGACTATCTGCCTGGGATCTGGCTAATGGTTGTGATTGTCATCATACTCTTAGGAGTGGTCATATCCGCTGCCATAGCCATGGTTTACTTCAAGCGGAGACATCAGATGACCAAGGATCTGGGCCACCTAAGTGGTAAGTGAAATGGATAGACTTCTGATTGCAGCCTCCTCTCATTCACATTTCCCTCCAATTGTAGTTGTGAGCGACAACGAAATCACTGCCCTGAATATCAACAGCAAGGAAAGTTTGTGGATTGATCGCAACTGGCGTCCGACCGACACTGATAAGGACTCGGGACTGAGCGAGTCCAAGCTGCTGTCCCATGTCAACAGCAGCCAGTCCAACTATAACAACTCCGATGGAGGAACCGACTATGCCGAAGTGGATACCCGCAACCTAACCACGTTCTACAACTGCCGCAAGGTGAGTTCCATCTTAGATATTGAAGATTGACCATCTAATTCGTTTGCATTCTTTGCCAGAGCCCCGATAATCCCACTCCCTATGCTACCACAATGATCATTGGCACCGCTTCGGGTGAGACCTGCACCAAACCCACTTCCCTGAGTACCGACAAGGACTCGGGCACACATTCCCCCTATTCGGATGCCTTTGCTGGACAGGGAGCGGTTGCTCCCGTTGCAAAATCTAACTATCTGCAATATCCAGTGGAGACCATTAACTGGTCCGAGTTCTTGCCACCACCGCCGGAGCACCCGCCACCATCATCCACCTATGGCTACGCTCAGGGCTCGCCGGAGTCCTCGCGTAAGAGCTCCAAGAGCGGAGGCTCTGGCATTTCCACAAACCAAAGGTAAGAGCCGCATGACCAGACATAAAATGGATCACTCCTCACCCAGACATTCCCCTTTAATGCAGCATCCTGAACGCCTCCATTCACAGCAGCTCTTCCGGTGGTTTCTCAGCCTGGGGCGTTTCTCCACAATACGCACCCGGCTGTCCACCAGAGAACGTATACAGCAATCCCCTGTCATCTGTGGGCGGCTCCCAGAATCGTTACCAGATCACGCCCACCAACCAGCACCCGCCCCAGCTGCCGGCCTATTTTGCCACCGCGGCACCTGGCGGAGGTCCCCCCACGCATATTCAGTTCCCCACTCATCGCCATGCTGCCAGCGAGTACCAGGCGGGCCTGAATACATCACGCTGCGCCCAGAATCGATCCTGCAACAGCTGTGATGCCCTGGCCTCGCCCATTCAGCCACCGCCGCCGGCTCCGGCTCCTGAAGGCTGGTACCAGCCGGTTGTACCTCTTCCACAGGGACATCCAATGCAGCCGACAACCTCCAGTCACCAGATCTACCAGTGCTCCTCCGAGTGCTCGGACCACTCCCGAGCCTCGCACAGCCATAAGCGGCAGCTGCATGCGGAGGATCACACCAGTGGCAAGCGCTCTGGCCACCGTCGTCACGCCAACACCCAACTGGTGCAGCCCTGCCTAGAGAGCGAGAACGAGAACATGCTGGTAGACTACGAGTTGCGCGAGCGCACATACACCAGCGACTGCTGCAATAGCTCCCGGGAGGGCGACACCTGCTCCTGCAGCGAGGGCTCCTGTCTGTACGCCGAGGCAGGCGAGCCGGCTCCCCGCCACATGACTGCTAAGAATACTTAAAGCGGAACTAGCTGACGCCTTCCTTCCCAACGAGTCATCATGGGGAGACGGTGTGTCGAGGCAGAGCCATTCCCCGATGGTGGTTTAGTATTAAATAGCATCTAGTCTAACTTTTCATTCATATCGAACTTAGCCAGCGGTTAGGCCCCAGTCCTCGAGCCTGGGGAAAGCCGCTTGGACAAACTCAAAGTTTCTGCGCCATAATTTCCCACTAATATCGAATACGACTACGAACCATGGAATCAAATACGTACGACTGCCACAACAGACACACGCACTCATCATATACAACCACAATCATGGGGGCATTGTGCAGCTTTAGCAATTACGAATTCTCCATTACTACATCCATACAGCCTAGACTTTCATAGACAAGCACAATGCTCCCCAGCATCGCCCCCCTCCTAGCACCCAAAAATTTCCCTCATGAAAAACATAAAGTACTTAAGAGATAGATACGAGTGCTGTACGATAGATATTGCTTCAGATAGGGATAAGCGCATGGGCTATCCTTCAATATAGAGTTCAGAGCCCAACTCAGTGTGAAAAGATCTTCAAGAAATACGTACTCAAGAGAACTTATTGAGCAATTTAAACAGACCAGGCCATAGAAAGTACACTGAGTAAACTGAGCAAGGACTCGAGTATGTAGTTAGAACCAGAGTGCATATGATTAGATATACATATGTACAGCATGTTTTTGGTCCTAGTCATAGGCTTGATACGAATACGTTAACGATACTGACTACAATATAGTATGTACTTGTATTCAAAACTCTTTCATATCTACGATCACAATCGAATACTTGTCTCCGCCTCGGACTTGTGATGAGGAATGACGGAGGAGAACTAAGGAGTGACGAGGGAGACAAGTGAGACGGCAGTTGCAATGTTTAATGGTTAGTGCTTTTCTATAAAAAGAAAAATATATTATACTTCACAAATACGGTGGTGACTTGTGACCCAGTGAATATACATATAGATATACATATATACATACTGAACTACATACACACGACTACACGACTACTTACATAGCATTTAGCCAAGTTTAGGACCTGCACACGGCTAACCGAGCTACTCCCCAGTTTTCCGTTACGTTGTCCAGTGTCCGCTGTGCAGATCCCCTCCACGACATACATTTTCTACAATCTTGCATTTTGAAAAAAGTAAAAGTCTAAAATGTACCTGTGATATACCCCCATTATAGTATTTTAAACCCATTTTATTTTTTAGTTATGAATTTTGATTTCGATTTGAGTTTTTCGTTTATTTCGTTCGAACAACGAGAAATGTTTGTTGGAAAACCCGCACGCATACGAACAGACAGATTGATAGACGTTGGTGAGGTTTTGGGAGGTTTTTGGGAGAATATATAGCATAATTTAGAACTTAGACACGTACCACATTTGAAATGCAAAATGGATAATACGAAAATCATCAAATCGAAACCATCGAAGCCAAGAGAAATGCTCAGAGACTTCGGCTGGCCGGAGAGGCCCAAACACTTTTCGAAGAACCTAAACGCGTGAGCTGAATGGAGATCGGAATAGGGCGGGATGGTTAGGGCTGACGGAAAAGTGTTTAGAGCCGAGTGGAATTGGATATGACGGATATCCATTTGGACTTGAGTCAACGAAACGTTTAAACAATACTACACACACACCCACAAACACACACACATCTGCATTACTTATAGCTATACGTACGTATATAGAGATCATATAGCACCTAGAACCGCGCATGTATCAAATCAAATCAAAATATGCTATAGCATACACACCCCACACAAATCCACTTCCTTGCTAGCCGGCCAGGATCGGCGAGGCATGTACATATATATTATATACATATATACAAATACTCCTATACGTTATGTCGAATCCAACTTGCTTTGAGTTGTACTGCCCTTCCGTAGCCATATTTAGAGACGAAGCATAGTTGGGTCTGGGTTTTAATAATTAGCATCTAGATTCTAGAGTATTTTAAAGTCATAGCGTAAACGAATTTTAAGAACGAACGTAACCCTCATCAGAAATCGAAGTCGAAGCGAAAGCGACATTTAATTTTACTGCGTACTGCCATAAACGAACTCTTCTAATTGCAAAACACACAAAACTGAAATATACTTACCATATAAATACGAGTATATCTAGATATATACATATAGCATTTAAAATTATATAAAAATTAAAGGAACATTTTACATATACATACATATATGGGGATATATATTTAGTTTTTAGAACTTCTTGTACTCACAGCAACACTAATTCCTGGAAGTCGACTTAATTTTGATCTATGTCTACCCAAATTCTGCTCTCTAACGGATGTCGACTTCGCCAGAAATCTCCTTGAGCTGCAGCGGAACTTTGCACTTGAGATGACAACCCTCCAGGGTCTACGGACCTCTCAATCCGGTTTCAATTTACAGTTTTTTCGCAGCACTCTGATTGTCAGGAGAGCGTTGAAGTGGAGGATATTCCGAGAGCTGAACAAGTGTCGAGTCCCAAGGGAACTGTCTCTCTTTGTGGTATTTTCCTTTCCACTAAGGCTGAGCTGTAGGACACACCCAAAGATGGAAGACAAGATTAGGTGCCTGGAATGAGTATTCTGAAGTGTCTGCTCTCTCTATGTCCTGCAGAAGATGAGTTAAGTGATCGATAAAGTTCTCTTTCTGCCGATAGGGATTATAGTCTGTGCATTTATTATTTCGTTCTGGCGATTCTATGAGTTTGCCAGCCCAAAATAGATTCGTTCCAATGATCTGCGGGTTAACTTGAGACACTTTCTTTGGACCGCTGTGCAACAATATCTGCGGTGCGTGAGCAGATTGCCATCACAGGCAAATTATGTGATGTTCTGTAACAAATCTGTCACAGCTTGACGCCGCTGTTGATGCTTGCCGACTCGGCGTTCACTCACAACGCCACCAACTTGCTCACACCCTTTCGCCTGGGCATCCACATCCACTGCCAGGGGTCAGTACGGCAGAGAGATGCGGGCAAACCACAAAATGGTCAGAGATGGCGATAACATCAATTGGTCTTGATGGCGGTGCCTTTTGTATGATTCTCCCGCAGTACTTAATGCCACAATATGCTCTACCCTCACCACTGGCTCTATCTAGATTATGTATGTATGACTGTGGCTCTGGCAGCTTTACTATAGATGTACTTTGGGATAGTTCAGATCCTTCTCTTCATAAAGCAATGGCATGGTTTGATCAGAGAACAAACGGTATATCAAGCCCAATCCCCATCCAAAGATGATTTTCCTAAGGACTTATGGATATTTGTCACCTAACAAGCTGCTCATCTCCCAGATCCTTACTGTTGGCCTCGTTCTGGAGGACATGCAGGCCTTTTCATGGCTTGGCTTAAAGGGTAGAAGAAACGAGGGGGAACGTTGTGAGTTGCTGCGGACACCGCAACTCTACGGTTATACCCGATACTAAGTCAGTATGGCTCTCCTCCGGCAGACGCCGCTAATATTTAACGACACGACAAAGAGTGCGTGCGAGAGAGACAGAAAATCAGTCTGAGCGTGACGTCGGGCGCTGCGTAGCCACTGCAAATTGATTTGTTCCTTTTGGCTATAAAAATGATCTGATCTGATCCAGATTCAGCAATCTAATAGATATGGTCATTATCTATGATTCTGCGTTTTTAGTTTTCTCAAATCTGCAATATTGTGGATGCAACAGATTTTCGTCCTTTGTGGGGGCGGATGGGGGTGGGGCGAAATTCTGAGATATACGTTTTATAGTGACATCTTAAAGGAGTGTGTGCACCAAATTTGGTTACTCTAGCCTTAATAGTCTCTGAGATTTGTGGTTGCCTCAGATTTTCGTCCTTTGCGGGGGCGGAAGGGGGTGTGGCGAAATTTGGACAGGAAACGGTCAAGGTCCGATATCACAGGAGTGTGGATACCAAATTTGGTTGCTCTGGCTTTTATAGGTTCTGAGATCCTTGAACTCATATTTTGCAATTGGCAAAACCGACCATGAAACCTGTGTGTTAGAGTGAGACAGAGCGAGAAAGAGTGAAATTGTTTTCGTGATTCTGGCTGTAATAATTATACGATCTGGTTCAGATTTTGCACTCTAGAAGATATAGTCATCTTCTACGATTCTGCGTTTTTTGTTTTCTCGTATCTTTAAAATTGTGGATGCCACAGATTTTCGCCCTTTGTGGGGGCGGAAGTGGGCGGGGCAAAGTTTTGAAATATTTTTGTAGCAGTGACATATCACAGAAGTCTGGATCCAAAACATCGTTGCTCTAGCTCTTATAGTCTTTGAGCATTAGGCGCTGAAGGGGACGGACAGACGGACAGACGGACAGACGGACAGACGGACGGACGGACAGACGGACAGACGGACAGACGGACAGACAGACATGGCTCAATCGACTCGGCTATTGATGCTGATCAAGAATATATATACTTTATGGGGTCGGAAACGATTCCTTCTGGACGTTACACACATCCACTTTTACCACAAATCTAATATACCCCAATACTCATTTTGAGTATCGGGTATAAAAATACACATATATATCCCAAAGGATGAAATTTCCCATTCCTAACAGCAACATTACAGAATTTGACCATGTTTTCTTTAATCAGGTGCAATAAAGTTCTTAAGTCGAAGAACCTAGCCAACAAATGGAGGAACATGCAACATTTATGTCAGCCATCTGCAGATGTTCAAGTGATAGATACACGTATCTTGATTCTGATATCCGTAGGCAAGACGAGTAGCTATACAGATGGAATCTTCTGGGCTGGCCCAAGCCTCAAGTTTGCTGCGTGGGCCTCCCCTCTCTAGTCATCTGCCCACAGCCAGCCCTGGCCCAGCCCTGCCGCAGTTGCGTCTGCGTGTTGCACCTTTTCCGCAGTTGCCGCTGTTGCCTCTACCTGTGTTGCTCTGCGACCGCTTTAATGATGATCATAGTAAGCAAAACGCAACGCAAAAAACAGAGAAGATGACGAAGGAGATGCAGCCGAAAACCAATCGATTATTATATGTGCCGCACTATATTTCAGTCGGAGGCAGTGGCAGTGTGGCTGAAACGAGGGATTGAGCCAGAGTTCCAGCGAAGAGATTATTTTTATTTGCCCTGCCAGATAGCCAGACACGTCGAAAGAGTGATAGAGGGCGATTGGCCCTTTTGGGCCAAACCGGTCGGACAGGTAGCGCTGGAAAAGTTGTACGCACGCCTTGCCCTTCTTGGTCTTCGTCTGCGGCATCCTCCTGCTCCTCGCCAGGATAATGACTGTACGAGCACGGAATCCGGGTAGAGGTTGGCATCAGCATGGGCCTAGGAGTGCTATTCCTTTTACCGTTCCCTCTTCAGTCAGGATGCTGGTGCGTGTCGTCTCTTTCTTTCTCTCTGCATGTGCGTGCGGGGGTGCGGGTGCAGGTAGCGACACAGATTTCTACAACGCCCCTACCCCTACTCTTATCACAACCCTCCTGGTTGTCCTAGTCCTCGTCTTAGTCCCTTTTTTTAGAAGGCAAAGAAGACGATGTCGACTCTGGTGGCGGCGTTTTCCTTTTTTAGGTCCCAGAAAATGTTCGTCTCTGTGTGTTTGTGTGCGAGAGGGAATGTGCATCGCTTTCCTAGTATCAATAACAATGCATTCCCGCTATTGTTGTTCCATCCGCTGGATTTTGTGCATCATCCCAAATCCCAAACGGCGAAGGCCTGCCCCTGCTTACGCTTGTGCCTGTATATGTGCTGTGTGCGGCAACATTTTTTGGAGTTATCGTTAATATTTTCTTGGAAACCGGGATTGTATTGTTGCGCTCGCAGGTAGCGAACAGCGATCGCACACACAGATACACACAGCCACACACAAATACTGAGGCAGCTAAAGAGGCAAGACAGGTACCTGCTCGACTTCGGAATGCAACAGCGGCAGAAACAAATGCGTCGGAGTTTGGCATTGAGAGACGTAAGCTTTGTGCTCTGTAGAAGAACCTGAACACAATCTGAGGACCAGACCCGACCCGACCATAGAGTCAGACCTGGGCCAAAATCAAGATGAATCCAAGCCAGGTCTAGCATTCAGCTCGGTCTCTCCCTCTCTTTCAATCTTGGAATCTATCTCTCTAGCCTGAGAGAGCCACTAGTACAGATGCAGATGGAGAGACTCTCGCTCTCAAACGCTAGCCTTTTTCAGTGCTGACAAAATTGGCAAGCCATAAAATATAGATTTTTTTCTCGTTGAGCAATACGTCCATTAAGAATTTTATAAAATTGATGTACTCTATGTATTTTTAACTGTATTTTAAGTGGTTATCACATAACATTTGCTAACTCATGTTATTTTATTTTTTTTAATTATGGTAAAAATTAAGCATTAGCTCAAGCTTTTTAATATAAATGGCTGTATTTTATTTTTTGTTATATGTTGTCAGATTTTACTGAACTTTTCTAATTTTTCAAACTTGTTCTATGGTCCTATCTAAATAATTATGATGTCAAGGTTTCTCATCTTTTATTTCCTTTATGCTGTTCAAGATGAACATTTTCGCTGCTATTGGAATCAGTTGATTGGCAGAACTAAGTTGAAATTGCTCTAAAATATGTATTATGAACATGTTTGAAGAAACATAGCATATGATGATATCCCACATCAATCTTATTGAATCCCTTATGTACAAAGTTGCCACAAAATCTAGCCGAAAACAAGCCAAATATCACAAAAACCTCCATGCCTCTCAATTCAGCTTCAGACCGAGAGACTGAGAGAGAGAGAGCGCACTGCTCTACCTGCTTTGAGCACAGTCAGCCATTGCTGAATTCGACTGCCTGTTCACACAGATACTCGACTCGCACACACACACGCGAACACAGGGGATTCTATCTCTCTGTCGTTTTACTATAAGCAACGCTGCTGCGGCCAAAGCGAGCGTAGTTTTTCTCTCAACGTCGTCCGGTTCGGTTGCGCGCGTCTTGGATCTCTCGAACACTAACGACATTTGGATTTACCCACCATCCAAGCCAAGCCAAAGGCCCCCCAAGTGCTACAGTCAGAGTGCAAGAGTCGCAAGCCAGAGTGCAACACGAGTGAATCAGTATCAGTATAAACAGAACCAGAATAATCTCGCGGACATCCCAGTTCTAGTCCCAGTGCAACCTAAGAACATCTTTCGTACCATTTCCCCCTTGAAACTGCCGCGTACCGAGTAAAATGCGACGTATATAAGACGCATCTACGTAGTGAACCCGTCATAATAGAACCTTCTATACAGCCACAAAGCAAAGAGTCTCCTGCAGACAGAGTAATCAGCGAAATAGCTAGAGGAAGAGAAAGAGGTAGCAGCAGGACGCCGAGGAGCATGGCCACCAACACAGAGCTTCTGCCCTTCCACCATCAGACGACCATTTCCCTGCAGACGGCGGCCGCTCTTACCAACTATCATGGCGGCGGAGGCAGCACAGCCGCAGCGAGTGGAGCCGCTCCCAGTGGAGCTAATGGCGCCCCCGTGTGGGGCATGGACGAACTCTACCCACAGACTGAGCTACCCGGCCTCACACGCAGCGCCCACCACCTGCTGCGCTTCACGCCCTACGCATTGCACCACCGCCCGCAGCTGCAGACCCTTCCACCGGCGCTATACCTGCAACATGCGGCCGCGGCTGCAGCCGCTGCTGCAGCGGCAGCAGCCCATGCGCAGCACCACCATCACCATCATCACCACCACCAGCACAGACCCGCCTCGCCGGAGAGCCCACCCCCAGTGGAGGGCACGCACATCAGCAACCTCTTCCCGGAGTTGCTCGAGCAGATCTTCGAGCACCTGCCTGTGAGGGATCTGGGCCGTGCGGCCCAAGTGTGCAGCGCCTGGCGGGACGCAGCCTATGCCAAGAGCGTGTGGAAGGGGGTTGAGGCCAAGCTGCACCTGAAGCGCTCCAGCCCCAGCCTCTTCAACTGTCTGGTGAGGCGTGGAATCAAGAAGGTGCAGATCCTATCCCTGCGCCGCGCGCTCAAGGATCTGGTGCTCGGTGTGCCGGCCCTGACATCGCTGAACCTCAGCGGATGCTTCAATGTGGCGGACATGAACCTGGGACACGCCTTCAGCGTCGACCTGCCCAACCTAAAGACGCTGGACCTATCGCTCTGCAAACAGATCACGGACACGAGTCTCGGACGGATCGCACAGCACCTGCGCAACCTGGAGAATCTGGAGCTGGGCGGCTGCTGCAACATCACCAACACCGGCCTCCTGCTGATCGCGTGGGGCCTGAAGAAGTTACGCCACCTCAACCTGCGCTCCTGCTGGCACATCAGTGACCAGGGCATTGGTCACCTGGCCGGTTTCAGCCGCGAGACGGCCGAAGGCAACCTCCAGCTGGAGCACCTTGGACTGCAGGACTGTCAGCGGCTAAGCGACGAGGCGCTAGGGCACATCGCCCAGGGCCTCACCTCCCTGAAGTCCATCAACCTGAGCTTCTGCGTCTCCGTGACGGACAGCGGATTGAAGCATCTGGCGCGCATGCCCAAGCTGGAGCAGCTGAATCTACGCTCCTGCGACAACATCTCGGACATTGGGATGGCCTACCTCACAGAGGGTGGCAGCGGCATCAACTCCCTGGACGTGAGCTTCTGCGACAAGATCAGCGATCAGGCTCTGACGCACATCGCCCAGGGTCTCTACCGCCTGCGCTCCCTCTCCCTCAACCAGTGTCAGATTACGGACCAGGGCATGGTGAAGATCGCCAAGTCGCTGCAGGAGTTGGAGAACCTTAACATCGGCCAGTGCAGCCGCATCACCGACAAGGGCCTGCAGACTCTCGCCGAGGATCTCACCAACCTCAAGACCATCGATCTCTACGGCTGCACGCAGCTGAGCTCCAAGGGCATCGACATCATCATGAAGCTGCCTAAGCTGCAGAAGCTCAACCTGGGCCTGTGGCTGGTCAGATGATGCGTCCACCACGACTGCAATGCCTGTGCGGAGGCGGAGGCAGCAGAAGCGGCAGCATCGGCGCTCAAGAGGAAGAGCTCCACCACTAATAGCAATCCCAACACGAGTTCCAATACCAATGCTGGTCTGGGCTAGACTTCTGGCGGAGGAGAGACACTTGGAGTGGCCCTGAAGTGTGCGTGTGACTTTCAATCCTACCTACCGATAGCGGATTGCCGCTTGCCGATTGCCCATGCCCATGCCCATTGCCCGTGTGTCCAGTCCAGTGTCGAGAAGTTGCATGTCGTCTGGCTGTGGCACGTAATTATATAGGGAGAGGGGAATGGTAAGGGCTGGCAGGGCGGGAAGTCAACTTCGGGGCAGACAAGATACACTGAAAACTCATAGCTTTCGTTTGCCATACCACACGCTGTACTAAATTTTTTCGTACGAATCGAGTAGAAACGGAGAGCCGATGGGGAGAGGTGGAGTGTCAGAAAGAGACGTAGAAACAGGCGGAGGCAGAAACAACAACAAAGAGCAAACAATGAAACATACACACAGACACACTAACACTGAGACACAGCAAGAGCGAAAGAGTGGGAGAGTGAGGTGGAGCGACGGCGGCGTCATGGAGCTTGCTCTGTGTGTTGTGCCGCTGGTTCCTAAGGGGGGGAGAGCGGTGGGACGAGGCCCCCACTGGCGTCGGCTTACACGCACGCAGCGATAAAAAAGGAAAAAAACAGAAACGAGAGAAAAAAGAAACAACAGCAAAAGCAGCAACAACAACAACTGCAGCTATGGCCGCCAGCAACAAAGTGCATGGCGATGGAGACGCGCGATAAGCGTCATGAGAGACCAGCAGAGCCGGAGCAGCGCGAGTAAGAGTGAGAGGGAGGGAGAGGGAGAGTGCGATGGAGTGGGCAGCGCAGCACATTATAACATACACACACACACAAACACGCACGCAGTATAGAGAGACATGCATATGTATGTGCAATGCAGGCCGCCGTTAAACAGATGCAAATAAATTTAAATAGTTTATTTTAATTCACGCTTCGGCTACAAAAGCCAGCGTCCTCCATTGCCACAGCGACAGCAGCAGCAGCAACTGCAACAACAACATGAAGAATGTTCGGCAACGGCAGCTGCCTTGACTGTGTGTGTATGGTATGTGTGTGGAATGAAGTGTAGGGAGAAGAGAGGTAGGAAGGCAGCTTTAAGCTTTCTGAGACGGGGCTCAACCAAGGTATAATCTGTATAAGGTGGGGCATACCCAGAGCTCAAAGGATGATAGTTTCATGCATGATGGTTTCATGTATCAGAGGTTCATTAAATCGCAGGTTAAACAGTTGGACACTCTCTCTCTCTGACTTCTTAATATAGGCACTTATGTGACTTCGGGAATACCTCACCTGGAATGACTAATATACTTTGGGTGCAACTTTGACTTCGTTCACTACCGCTGCTCCACCACCCCAGCATTTGCTCTTTGTTGCTGTGTCTCTATAGCTTTTATCATCCTCGCTCTCACTGCTCTGCTCCCCGTTTCACCTTATATTGTTTGTGTTCTCTTTTTGTTCTGTTTCTTCTTTGTTCCTCCCGTCAGCTCCTTCTGCGCTTCGTTTGCGAATTCGCTTTAGTACAGCGTCCGTTAGTTATGCCGTTTAATTTAGTTGATTACAAATTAAAGAAAACACGAAAATCTAAGCAAAAAAACATGTTAATAGTAGAACTTAAAGAAAATGCGTAAATTTAATTTCTAGTTTTTAGTTTTATCATTCGTAAAGCCACAATTAGTCAAATACGAAAATGAAGAGGAAAACATAGCGAAAAACTCACCAACACACACACACACACAAACGTTAAAGAAAATTCTGTACATTTTTTATTGTTTAATTTATAAGTAAGCAAAAAAAAGCGAAGGAAACCCGAAAAAAGAGCGCGATAACGATTGAAAAGAATATACGAATTAATTCTTTTTTCTATTGTGATATAAAATGTATTGTATAAAAAAACACAAGCAAACAAAATTAAACAAAAATGCTAAAACAAGAATTACGTAATTTTATTTAAGCAGAAACAAGGGACAAAACCTTCCAAACAAACAAAAAATATAAAGAATAAATTAAACTAAATTAAATAAAAAACTAAATAAATATTGTAATTCCAATGTTATGTTAAGTACTGGAGTCCCGATTCGAAGAACTTTTGTTGAGCCGCAATATACCGAATGCCTTAATTCTTTTTGCAAAACTATTATTATTAACTATGTTGATTCTTGAGATCCTTGATTTTTGATTACATTACCCGTTTACCCCTAGCCCTAAGATCTCCATTGATTGATTGATTGATTTATTGATTGATATTTCTGTTGTGTCACGTTGACGGAGAAGCCCCCAGAAAGGAGACGACGAACGGATCATGCGGAAGGAGGAGAAAATAAATTAAATATGTATAAAAAACCAAGCAAATCGTATGTGTTTTCAACGATTCTGGGTGATGGGATGGGATGGTTGGATGGGTCGAGAATGGCAGTTGTTTATCTTATCCAACAAATGCGTAAATATTTTGCTGGCAATTCATTTTATTCCATGTCCCGGACACGAGTGTGCGTGTCTGCTGCATTTTGTAATGAACAAAGGGCAACACTAATGCAATTCCAATGAAATGTGCAGCCAGCCAGAGATGCAGATGCCGATATATGTAGTATGTATGTATGTACATATGTGGTCATACATATGTGTGTATGTATGTATATACTTATGCATGTACTGCATATGCGGTTATGCAAGGGACACACACACACACACGGACTCCTCTTATGTATTGCAATTATTTATATTCCCTGCATTATGTATGTGCAAGCAGCGATGCATTTACAAACACATACTACATGCACTCGAACACGCATGTTCGTAGGCCTGTGTGGCACATAACGGTTTTACTTGCTTGCTAACTGCTTAAATTTGCATTAAATGTGCGTATGCGTCAATTGTGCGTGTGCGTGAGTCTTTGTCTGTGTGTTTGATTAACATTTATACATATACATATGTATTTATGTATATGTATATATGTACTTAAACGTATATAAACGTATGTATGTGTATGTGGAGGCCATCCAATTGGGAATTTTCACCGCCTGGAATCAGCGGTGCCCACTCTTAAAGCTTTAAACGGGGATTAGAGCCCGAAACAGAACTCAGATTGATAGATTAGCGCTTAGACCTGATTTCGTGGTCACAGACAGAACTATGCGGTAAATCTAAAACACATAGGAAAAGATTAAGTATAAAGAGATTATGTATAAACTTTATACATGCGTACATAAATAAATATGATATATGTATGAATGGCAGATTGTCCAGACTTTGTTACTAAATTATAGCAGAATTGTTGCACTCAAAGATGCACCAATCCAGAGCGACATCAGATGTGGTAGTTCCCTGTAATCGAACTTCACAGAAGTTTTATGCTATTTTTCCACTGAAAAAATTCTTTGTTCAGTCACAGCTGCATTTCTGATGAATTGTTACATTATAGCTTATGCGTTTTTAATACGAGCGAAATACCCTCGCTCAGAGAACACAGCGAAGCTCATCTTGGAACGGAACGGAAATTCCGCCTCAAAGTCGGGTATTTCTAATGCTATAACTTGGATTGAAAGGCCCGCTTAAGTTCGTTTTAGTTAAAATTCAACACACAAAACCTGACTCAAGCTCTTTCTCTCTCTTTCTGTCTTTCTCTGGCTGAGGCCTGAATCGGTGTGGTCTCTGTTTCTCTGCCTCTGCGTCTATTTCTGCATGTGCCCCAACTGCGACGACTGGAGCTAAAACTGGGAGTGCGCTCGTGTGCCGGGCAAAATGTTGTTTAACCAACATTTGCATTCTATGAATTTTGAATTTTCTGAAACGCAGGCGTAAGATATCGTCGAGGCGAGTCACGAGCGTGGGGACAACAACAGCGGGGCAACGTCGCTGGCTCGGCGGCTCCAAGGGTCGGTGCTGGTTTGGTTCGGAGGTCCAGGCCCTGATGTCAGACTTGGGCTATTGCTTATCTTATCAGTCGACGTGGGCAAACAAAGCAAGCCACCCACCACTACCACAACCACCCACCGAACGGGGCAGGGACCAGGCCTTACGACTTATCGGTCATATTGGGGGGTACTTTGGCTCTGATATGCAGTGGAGCTGCAACTGCATTTGCTGTGGAGGGCCCCATTTCGGGGGGTCTCATTAGCATGGCAACGGCCATGGCAGGGAAAGCTGCTGGGGGGATCCTGGACCAGGGCCCAGAGATTCAGAATCTAACTCCCATTTATCAGCATTTTCCACGCACTCCTCGGCACGAGACGAATTCCAAAATCGATTCGAACTCTGCCGCTGCCGCTGCCCGTGCTAGCCCCTGCTGCCGCGTACACTCTTTGACGTTCCAACGGGCTCGTAATGTCGCACAGGGAGTCGAGACGCAGCAGTCGTCTGGCATCCAAATGTGTTCCTTTTACCGTACTCACACACACACACACACACACACACACACACACACACACACAGATACTAGCACAAGCACACATCCATACACTGGCATACACTTCTCGGGGAGAGAGAGACCGTCGAGCAACCCTTCGCACGGTGGTACGGTTCCATTTCGATTCGTTCGGTTCGGTCTAGCACTTTGAGTTTGAACCCCCGTTTTTTCAAAGGACTAACTTCAAATGCCGAAAATAAATGCCCCCACCCCCTCCTTCGTACAGCGCTCCCCTGGCACGGAGCGCTAAGGGAAATGCATTCAACATACATATATAAAAAAGAAGGAACGAAGAAATTTTAATCCACAACGGACCCGTATATGTGTGCCTTATGGGTACCCTTGTCTCTGGGTGTGTGTGTGTGGGAAAATATGTGCTAGAGTATGTGTGTCATGGATACACATTTCGTGAATGCCGCCCAAGGTGACCAAGGATGGAGAAAGCACCACCACTAAAATCACCAAGGAGCGGCTATCACAGCCGCTGTCGTCTCTGCAGTCTCTGCAGCTACCTGCCCCTGCGATTCGAGACGGGGCGGATGTTGCACGCCGAGGACGATCGGGCGTGGAATGTGGAAACAGGTGTCCTTAAACCAACAAAACAGAAGGGAAATCCGGAATATGAAGACAGCTCAGCCTGAGATTTTCGCACATAAATCAGCATTCAGATACATACTATATGTGATAGTGTTCCGAACGCAGCTTGAAAAGATTTATAAATGTTCAAGAAGAAAGTCGGAAGCAATAAAATATATTCGCATATAAATCAGAGTCCCAGAGAGCTGATCCAGAAGTTTCAGTCTCTGATTTGTTATCCACAATTTCAGAATGCAAAACGTATTCAAAATAAATACTATATTCAGAATCGGACAAAGATTTTGGAAAGAAAGTTGGTCTTAGATATTTTAAAGTTCTGAAAATCAGCATATCCATTAGGTTGATCGAGAAGTTGCAATCTCAGCTTATGAGTATCGTCAGAATATAGCCTCAGTACGATCGAGACTTCAGAAAAATGTCATATATGTACATACATATGTATGTAGATCCGAAACTTGTTCTACCTTCTGTGGAGTCAAAGGGAAATCGCTGAAGCTATCGCTGCCAGTGGAATGTGAGCGAAACAACATCAAGAGGAACGACAGCGGGGAATGTGAAACAAGCGCTGAGATACAGATACAAAACACTTATTTTTAATTTCGATGAATCACCGTTGGTTTGGTTTTGGCTTTTGGTTTCTGTTTGGGGTTCGGTTCGGTGCGGATCGGTTGGGGCTGAAACGAAATTCAGCGACGTCGCCGATGACTGCATGCCTCGTTGGAGCCGGGCGACGATAGACAAAAGGGGTACACAGGGTGCGGGTGCGGGTGCGGAGGAGAGCAAGGCTGGCAGAGCAGAGCACAGAACACGGGACAAAGGCGCACAGAGAGAGAGTGGGAGAGAGATACGGATAAGAGGGAGATGGAGACAGGAGAAGTAGAGGAGAAAACGCGATGAAAAACAAACTGAAAGAATGCACAAAGAGCAGACGACGATCGGCATTGGAAACGAAACGTAACGAAAAGCGTTGAAAATGCTGGTCGAATATGTCGCCGATCGAGAACTAGAGCTCCCCCTTTCCGATCTGTATCTGTAATACAGATTCTGTATCTGGAGCCACTGACATTCCAGGGGTCCTATTTCCAGATAGCGGGTAATCGTATCCGTATCCGTCTCCGTTTTTAGCTGGTTTCAGGCAATCACAGGCGACACAACTTTGTCTGGGAATGTTGAGTATCAGCCGCCGCCCAATCGGTGGAAATTCGACACGCCTTGAAAGCCAAGTAAAATTCTAAGCAATCCCGATCCTCCCCCTTCTTTGAACCCTCTAGCCATATCACGCGGTCTAGACATGTGCCAGAGATCTAATGTTTGGTCTGCATGCGGGAGTTGGATGAGGATGAGGATGAAGCTTAAGGAAACGTAAACTTTTCAGCTCTCTCCCTTGCAGCATCAGCATCCTTTTGTTCGCAGCGAAGCAGAAGAAAGAGAAGCGGAAGTGCTTTGTCGCCATTTGATGTGACAACGACTTCCTGCTCGGGCCTGACCTGAGACCGGGCACCGACAAGTCTTGGCTTAGAGTTGGAGTTGGACTTGGCGAAAATATTGATTATTTAAGATGGCGTGCCATATGGACGATGTGGAGGTGCACCACAACGGGGTTGGATCTGGGGTTAGTCGACCAACAACGGTGCACATCAAAGGCTTCGGTTCGTCAAAGTTCTTTTAGTACGTGGCTTTTTCTGTTTTTTTTTTTTTTTTTGCTTTTTCTGCTTTTGTTGGTGCTGTCGTCATTTGCATTTTGGCGGGTTCCCAGTGCCACGGATGAGAATCGAGCGAAGGTCTCTCGCAAAATTGATTGTGCGGCAACCTGGGAAAGACCTTTGCATATGCATGTCAAGAGTTGTCCAGCTCTGGCCATTGTTGTTGTTGTTGTTGTTGTTCTTGCTGCAAGTTGTTGCTGCTGTTGCATGTTGCCGTTTCTCTGGCTGTGTGCCTGCGCTTGTGCTTGGCCTGTTGCTTGGCTCTGGTGGAAGCCTGGTGGTTTCTGTGTCAGCCACCTGCCTGATCCGCCTTAGGATCTTTGCGACCCGTTTCTGTGCCCCTCTCAGCTCCCCTTGGGGTCTGGGAGCGTTAATTGCAAATGCTGGGGTATCAGCCACGCCCCGAGATGCATATTAAATTGTGTTGCAATAAATGCGAAAAATGCATAAATAAATAAAAGCGCTTGAAACCGCAGGACAGTCCGAGGCTGTCTGCCGCGGTGCGGCATGTCCGCAGCACTTCCGTTTGCCCGCAAAATGGAGCTGGAAATTTTGAATAATATACCATCAAATTTTAAATGCTCTCCCTGCTATGCGAGTCCTCAAAACAAAACTAAAATAGATATTTAAACAGCAATGGAAGAGGCACAGTTACTGGGCTTCCCAACATCATAAGGTGGAATCCTGCCGGGTGATGAGGTTAATTGCTGCATTACCCATCCCCCCTCTAGAGTGAAGGGTATCCTGCATTAAAATCGGCAACAAAATCAAATGTAACCAAATCATTATCCGCAGCCGCACAAAAATTATGTGCGTGCAACAAAAATGCAATCGAAATCGGAATTGCAGATGGTCCTTGCTGTTGGTTGATGGAGTCGCCGTTGCTGTGGCAGTTGCAATTGCAGTTTCAGCTGTACATGGTCGGAATATATTGTATATGCTTAATGGTGGGCGGTGGGGCGTTGGGAGCCGGCCGGCGGAGGATGGTGGGTGGTTGGATGCATTTTGGGGTTGCATTCGGTGGCGGTGGACAGGAAACTTGATAAGTTGGCCTGTACAAAGGAAATGCATGAAATGTGCATGGAATGCACATTCTCATTGTATCTGTGTGTTGTTCCTGTGCTAGTCCGTGTGGCTGTGTTTGAGGCATTGGAATTTCAGACGCATAGATTGTAGATAATTGCAATGTTGCCCTATCTGACTGCAGCCCCACAAAAGTAGGCAACGAAATTGCTATCTTCTATTTGGGGTTTCATTAAGATTCAATTACTAGCCAGAAAGGGAAATATTTAATAATCTTCATATGAGAATTATTTTGCGATAATTGTTTCACTTCTTCCTGCTTTTGTTGCTGCCTTCTATGTGGGCAAAGGGCCAACAGAACCGTTGCATCCGTTGTATTTTGAAATATATTTCAAGCTCATTCAGCGCATTCGAGAGATATTCAGCAGCCCCACACAGATACGAAACCAACACAAGCACGCACTCAACCAGAGCGCGAGAGACAGAGAGCATGCTGCCTCCTCTCTTATTGCCTCTCCCGCTCTTGGGCTCTCTCTCTTGCCTACCCACCACTGGATAACAGAAGACGCTCGGGTGGGGGACAGAGCCACGTTCGCGCCAGCAAGTCGACCATTCGTCTGGCCGTCGTTCCTCCGCCCGAACAATTGAAAACTTGCTCGGGCGAATCGCCCCAGAAAGTCGACAGTTTGCTGCCAATGGCTGCCGTGCTTGGCTTTACCCTGTCCATTTTGGTGGCGGACGCGCCATAAAGTAACGAGTTCTTTTATCTGCCGCCTGCGTACAGTGAATTTCGTCGATTTCTGGAAACTTGATGGCGCGTCGCCCCAGCAAGTATGGGGAAATGTCAAACGCACAGCGACGTGGCGTTGAATCCGCTACTTGATGGCTCCCTCAAATGGGCGCTGCAGCCCCGCAACGAACCCCGCCGAGCCCCACGAGCTCCGGAGCTGTAGATGTAGCTGTAGCTATAGCTGGAGCTGCCTGCCTCTGTCTCTGTCTCTGCCTTTGCCTCTGCCTCTGCCTGGCTGGCCGTCTTGCCTTGCCTTCAGTCGCGCTGCTGCTGCTGCTGCTCCAATGAGCCAGGGCTGGGGGTTTGCTGCTCTGTCGCTGTCGCTGTCCCTGTTGGAGTACAGACTTGTGGAGGAACTCTTATCTCCGGCTAGTCGTCAGCTGTACAAACCCCAGAATATCATATTTAATTTACGTTGTTCCTCAGATAAGGAGAACTTTCTTGATCGCAGATACGGACAAACTTTGTCAGAGATTGGGCAGAGTGACCCATTTATGGGGCAGCTGGATTGCCAAAGATCTATGAGATTATTATGAATCTAGAGATATTGTGTGATCATAAATAGAAATACAAATATTTCATATTATTTCCTTCAATACTTTACGCCTTTTATACTGCCAAGTACTCAATACTACAGGCATTAATAATATTATTGTTTCTATATAAATCTGTACAAGTACCTTTCCCAGGAGAACACACATGCCATACCATTATCTCCAGTTCCGACTCTATAAATGAGTTCCGTATAATATTCCGCAATAAAATCTCTCACATATTAAAACTGTTTGAAGTTGGAAGAAAGTGGCCATCCCTGGCACTCACTGGTGTGTTGTCGCAGCAAGTATTTTTCTTTCTTGGACTTGGACATATAGCGTTCGTCCGTGAATTTTCTTCCCCACTACCGTTGGGGCATACAGGGTGCCCCCTATTGGGCTTCGCTCCGATCGTGAGTCGCTGCTCCTGCCCCAAAAGTGCTCCCATCCAAATGGGCCCCAAGGTTGGGTCGCATCGCTTGGCGTCGCAGCGCAGCGCTGCGCGTCTCTCTGCTTGCCACGCAAAAAGCAACATAAAATGTTGTTTTTTCTCTTGAATTGCTTGTGGCCCTGTATTCCCAAATATATGCTTAGAGTGTATCTGTGTGTCGGTCTCTCTGTGCCTGTGTGTGTAAGTGCGCTGGGGATCCGAGAGTGTGTGCGTGCAAGTGTGCGAGAGTTTAAGCTTAAAGCTATTGTACACTTGGTGTGTCGTGTCTGCCTCTCTCCGCGTCCCGTGCCCAGTTTCCCGTTCCCCGTCTCCCCTTTACCCTGCTACATGTCCCCCTTCTCGGGTTGCCTTTCCCCCATTCTCCATTTTGGCGTTGCCTTCGTTGCCGTCGTCCTCGTCGGCCTGTCGCTGTCCTTACAGGGAGCAAGCAGCCAGCCAGTCAGCCAGCGAAGCGGCAGGAGGAATTTTGGGGGAAACCCACTCAACAAACCGACGGAAGAATGCCCTTTTATGTTCGTCTGGTTATGATTGTATCAAATTCATTCAAATATTCTCTTACAAAATAAAAAAAACCCTATTCCTTGAAGGATTTTTGAGCTTACATTAATTCGGCTTTGATTCAATATTTGTATCTTGTTTGCTCTTTTTTCAATCTTGACTCTCTTGATTAATATATTTAGAGCTAAGAGGCTTTCTCCTGTACTAAGCTAAAGTGACTTTCTAACAGCAGATGCGCATTTTTACCCTTTTGTGTTCGTTCACTGATCCTCCAGCTCCAAAAACCCTCCATTTTGAGGATTACTTTCAAGTCTTGGTGCTATAAGCTTAAAGCAGAGCAAAATGGTGTTCTCCATTTGATTTCAGGGTATTCTACTCATGTTGCCTTTGCTGTTGGCAGTGTCGCCATCACCATCACCATCGTAGCCATCGCAGCCAGCTGCCTTTGCCTCTGCCTCTGCCTCTGTCTCTGCCCCTGACTCAGCCTCTTGTTCTTTCTCTGGCCCTGTCCATGTCCCTGGCTCTGGCTCTGGCTGTCTCTGGTCCTACGCTTTGCCAACGCATTTTTGTTTTGTTTAGAGCGCAAGTTATGCGGGCGCCAAGGAGGAGTAGCCACGTGGAGATGGTGGGGAGAGGAACGGCGGCAGGGGCATGCTTCTTGGTGCTGAGACAGCAGCACACACCCCGACACATGCCGACAGGTATCGAAAATGTTACCCAAAATGCAGCTGAGCTCTCTAGCACTAGCACAATCTCCAGCACTAGCTTTAAGGCATTCTGCTCCTGCACCACGTTCATATTCTCCTCTAGCATGCATCATCTCCAGCTCTGCAACTCATCTAGCTTCTCAGCCTCATGGACCCAATTCTTTAACTGCAAAAAGATAGAAAGAAAAGGCGAAGAACTGAAGCTGGCGGCCAAAGTTTGATAGCAAAGTTGGTCTTTAAGCTGACTTCACCTGACGTCAGACAGCACGCCGGAAGAACCAGCCAAGCAATCACACCACCACCCCATTCGAGCCACACTGGGCCCTGCCTCCTCCTTCTCTCTGACGCCACCCTGCCACACGCACCTTTACACATTTTTCCACTTCCTTTTCATTTCTCCACTGGGCTCCGACTCCGGCTCCAGCTCCTGCCCTGGGCCCAAGTCCGGGTCCGGGTCCGGGCCAAATGAAAAATTGCACACGCGGGAATTTGATTTTAACATGAGAAATAAACACAATGAAGCTGATGGCCCGGCCTGGCAGGCGTTGTGGCCCTTGCCGTGGGGCGGCCTATGGGTTGGTGGTGACACTGCGACTGTCATACATATTCCGTCCTCCTCCTTCTGTTTTTGGGCAACTTTAATTTGGAACTTTAATCAATGAAAAGAGCGCGAGTCACTTTCAATGCTTCAGGTACTAGTACTGTGGATTGATTCATTGTTTAACTAATGTCTCGTGCAGCGAATACCAAAAATTAGTAAATCATTTAAGGGGAACCTCCCATATGAGATGAAGATTTAAATTAGGCAATGTGCAAACGATTTCTTCAGCATACTCCATGCGTGCTGTGGCACATTCGAGGCAGATAAGCAAGGGAAGTCAAATTTCTACCCCTTCTAGCCCGGGCTCTCCCTCAAGCCTTTTGCCAGCCCAGCCACCCCTTTCGGATGGTATTTCCCGTTTGTCGCATTCCTTGCCTAATGCTGGAATTTCAATTTTAAAGACTAAACTTGATTACTGAGAGAGTGAGAGAGGCCTCTCGCTGAGCCACTACTGGGGGGATGGGTTTTGCTGCTGGGGGTAGTTCCCTATTGTCTCTCGCATGAATTGCCTTGAAGTTACTTTTAAGGATCAAAGTGACATAAGTTTTGCGCTCCTTCTGCCGTTTCTTCGCTTAGCTCAAGCCCCAGCCCCAGCCCCAGCACCATTCTTCGTCTTCGTCTTGGTCTTCGTCTTTGGCTCCAATTTATTTTATGCCAACAAAAAGTTTTTTAATGTAATTAAAATGGATAATGCCTAAAGTGTGTTTAAACCTAGAGCTATCGCAGCTTTAAGGGGGCTACCCATTCCCATTCCCACTCTCTCCGTCTTTCTTTCTAGTATCCTTCGCGGCTATCTAGCACAGATACACACGAGAACAAACACTCTGATACCAACACTGGCACACGTGCGCGCTGTGCCATAAAGTGCTCAAGTTACTTGCAGGGATTACCCACATGCCCACATACCCACATCCACTCGCACCCCCATGCCCACCCTCCGCATTGGAACAGTGTGGAGCAGAAGTTTTGGGGCCATTTTCTGGCCATTCTTCAGACGATCCTCGGGCCGGACCACAGCGCGTATGCGTCATATTGAAGCCAGTTCCACAGTCCAGGCTCAGACCCAGGCTGAGTTCCGGCCGCAAGGAGTTTAGCACTTTCCAATTGCTGCAACTTTTTTAGCTACTGCCGCTTTTCTAGAGAAAAACCAAATTTCCCAACTACACACAAGGACGTGGAAATGGAAGAGAAGGAACAGGATGTGCGGACGGTCGCACAGATGAGGCGGAAGCACGGACAAACAAACGGATAAGAAGGCAGGCAGCAGGCAGCTGAGGGAGGGAGGGAGGCAGGGAGGAGAACAGCGGACGCGGCGCAAGGAGCAGCGAACAAACGAATGAAACAGAACCCAAGAACGAAACGTACATGGAAGATAAGCGCACAGAGTGCGGCACTGATAACGCAGGTCCTGTGCCGTGCCGCCGGGGGGAGGCCAATGGGTGGCGTGGCGGCATGATGTAGGTGTGGGGCCAGGGCCTGGTGAATTTTAACATTTTAGAGAAAATGCGAACGGGAAAATTTCGAACGTCAGGCTAGAATGTTCGAAACGAATTGTGTGTGCGGGCTGCGGAGTGTTGGAGTCGGTGAGAGGGTGGAGATGGAGCTGGAGCTTGATCTGGGGGAGGGAATGCTCCACACACACACACACAGAGAATAAAGGGGGAGGACTCTGTGTGTGTGTGGGTAAGTAGTAGCTGCGCTGGAACGAAACAATTTGTAATTTATTTGCGAAGCGTGCGATGTGCGCTGTGCGAAAAGTTGAGGCAGCTGCCAAAGGCGTAGCCCTCGACCATAGGAGAGACAGTAGCTTCAGCTGAAACTGAAACTCGGTCTGGGTCTCGACTGAGACCCAAACTAGAGCTGAGAGCACGCGTAAGCAGATACACAGATGATGTCCTCCCCTCCAGAACACACACACACACACTCAGATAGCCAGAGACAAAGGCAGCGCGTGGGTGGTCCCCTGGTCCTGCTGGGTCTCTGAGTGGAACGATGGTGGATGTACTGGCATCCATCCACAGCGAGGGGTTGCTGGTTGGCTGCTGTTGGTCCACCGCCTTTAAAGACCTTTCAACTTTAAGGCGGAATGCCATCCATAGGTGCAACCTGTAAAAGTACCTTGGCAAACGAGATAATTTCAGATGGTACGACACGGATTTCAAGTAGCAATTCTGAAATTTATTTAATGTACTTTAATGTTTTAAAATTGAATGCTTTACATTTTGAATTTAAGTTTTTAATCAACTTTGTGTGGGTTTTTGTGTGTGAATGGGCTTATGTGAATGCGTCAATGGATGTGTGAGTAAGTGCAGGTTTATTGTTTAATGCTTCACCAGCTCTAAGCATCATTTATAAACTATTCGTATAGGTGTTTATTGTTTAATCAAAGCTGAAGTTTGTTTTACTGGAAGTTATTCTTGCATCACTCCGGCAGGGCAGGGCAGTATTGTATTCGAGTGAGCTGTATCTCCAATGCTGTGGGGTCCATTAGTGGCCTTATTAATGGCGACTAAGTGCCGTCTGGGTGTGACTTGGGTGTAAGTTGTGGGGCTAAATAATCTATCTCAAAATGCAAATATCAAGCACATTATAAACCATTATATCCTTTATCCAATATTTAATATATCAAAATTCATCGTTTTCGTTTTCTAATTAGGTATATGGCGGAGAAGAGCCTTTGGGGCTCTGCTAAGTACAAAACTTGTATTGTTATTAGTTCGAGTATTTTTCTATTGTTTGCTTGGAGGGTTGCCTATGTGAACAAAATGGAACCTGGAGTGTGGCCTGGGTCCTTTGGAGGTTGCATGCATGCATCTGTGTTTTATTTTGTGGTAACTATTAATCAGTCTTGTATACAAAAGAATTAAAATTATCGAATTGTCTATAACCATGCTACATCGATATATCTTCTCCTCTCCTTGTAGACAGCAGCATTGCCTAGTATTAAAAAAAAGCGGTTACTAACACACAAAACCATGTTGCGGGTGCTTGGACTTCGTTACAGATTTACTCTTAACAGCGAGATTAGCTTTCTTTAAATCATATTTTAATTGAAAACTTATTAAATAAACGATATCCTTGTCGAAAATATACATGATAAAACATACATATACAGAATATGCATTCAGCGATAATAAATTAGGAATTAGAATTACAATACGAGACGGATACACACAGTATCTGTTGGTAGAATATATACAGGGGTAGCACATTCGCAGGGGGCTGCAGAGGGTCGTGTAAATGCGTTACTCTCTTTTGTCCCGCTCTGTTTTTGCCCCCTACTGGCCAGGGCTGGAAGTCGCTGAAGCCATGCACCGGGGGGCTTCGAACGTTGCCTAATACTCAATAACTTATGGTGATTTCGATTTACATATGTTTCGGGCCTAACAGTTAGAATTTACAATTTGTTACTTGTACACTTAGACGAGGGAAAGGGGCAGGGCGGGGCGGGGCCTGGGGAATCGTGGCGCACAATATCAAAAGGTAGCACGGGCTTGGGCTGGCAACGGGCCGCAAATTAACTCCGGCTGTCGTTGCTCTCGCTGAAGCTCTGCTCGCTGGACTCGCGCCGGCTGCTCACCGGCTTCGCCTTGTACTCTGTGATGAAGACGGTGACGGAGTTGACGGTCACCTCTCGTGTCTGGGCCGTGGAGCGATCAACGTTCTTCAAACGGGCCGGGTATCTTTTGTGGCGCTGCCTGTCATGTCCACTCCCGTGCCGTGAACTGGAGGCGGATTTACCGTTGGGCATGTTGCCGCTGGCTCCGGGCAGTGTGGCTGCCTGCTGTGCGACTAGCGCCGAGTTCAGGCGAGGCTTTCGCGTGGAGGTTCCTAAGCGGTGTGAAGGGAAGGAACGAAGAGAGTGATAGTGAGTGGAGGAGAACATCGTCATTTGACAAGAGCAAAGAAAACAAATTACGCGCACAGCGAACGATTATTCGCCGTCCTTCACGGGTAATTGAAATATGACGCAGCGGCCACATTCGCAGCCGTTGCCACTGTCGCAGCCGCTGTGGCCGCAAATGAAATCGAGGTCACTCACCTTTCCTCACGTCACACATGCGGCACTTGAACGCCTCGGCCGAGTTCCTGTACGTGCAGACGCTGCAGTCCCAAAAGTTGTCTTCAATCACTTTCGCTTGGCGCTTTTGTCGTCGCACGGGCGATGATTTCTTGTCCATAATAGAAACTGCCTGTGGTGGCGATTAAGTGAAATGCAGCTGGGCTGAATTTTCCTTTTCCACCGTTGTTGTTGCTGCCTCTGCTGCTGCTGCTATTGCTGCTGTTGTTGTGGCTGCCGAAACGCAGCGCAAATGCTGGCAATTCTGGGGTGCAGCCTTCTGGCACACACGCACAACTTGCTTAGAAGCGTTTCTTAATGCTACCAACAAACATTGGATGGTTAATTAGATCTTATTCGGAGGTTTTTTGTTGTGAAAAAACTTTCTGCCAGTGTGACCGCGGACCGTCGGACTCCCGTCCGACCCTTAGAAATATACCACAATATACCGTCCAATTTTAAAAATATACCGTAAATATACTGACGATCTCAAGATTATTATACATATTCCTCAATTTTGATATTCCGTCCAATATTACTAGCTAAAAAGAATTCCCAGCTATGCCCAAATAATTGTATACAAATAATGAATCTATTTTGCACTTGACTGGTTGATTTTAAAGTCTTGCTTTTGTTGGATTTAGTCTAAAAAAAGGTTTTAGCGAAGAAGGTCAAATAAAAAAAAGACTTAATAAGACGTAAGAGAAAAATCATTACTATTGCTTAATTTTAATATTCCGTTGAATAATTCTGCGTAACTAAGACTCTCAGCCCTGCTCACATAATTTTATCAGATTAATTAATCAATTTTCTACTTTACTATCCTATTTTAAATACTTGCTTTTACTTGATTTTGCCTAAAATATGGGTTTTTTTTGCGAAAAAGGTCAAACAAATAAAACGTAATGTAACGTAAGAGAAAAATCGTTAGTGTTGCTCAATTTTGATGTATCGATTACAGAATAATCGCCGATGAGGTGGCAGCCCTATCGAACATAGCGCAAATATTCAACGGAAAGTTCTTCGCGTTTTATTAAACATTACATTAATGTATTAAACATTATTTAAGGCTAAGAAGCAGCATAGTGACGATGCACGTCGACCTACGCCAACGCGGTGCTCTTAGATGGTGCGCCAAAGGCCAGGCGACAGCAACAAGAAGCTTTTGTTTTGTTTAAGGTTAATATATTCATTTGCAAATAACTAGGCAAACAGCTGAGATAGAAGCTCTTGTTTGTGTTATATATGTAGTAGGTACCACCAGATCACATCTCATCGTAGTCTTATCTTCATTTCAGTCCGTTGGGACTATATGCGCCGAGGAAAGTGTTGCACTTGCGACAGTAGTGATTGCCAGTGCGACAACTGTTCATGCAGTAGGGCACAAAGCAGGCAAAACAGCACCACCTGAGCGAAATGAGAATGTTTAATACGAATGAGCACACGGAAGCTATGGATTTCGGACTCACCCCACCAGGCATAAAAGTCCAGCTCCCATATGCGTGCGCGAATTGGCCGTGTGGGTCATACGCGTGGTCTTCTGGGCCCCGCAGGCCGGGCACAGTACTCTGCAGGGATTTGGACCCAAGTTCATTGTGTCTGCAATTAGACAGCCATGACGTCAGAGATGGCCTAACAAAATAGCCAAGAAATTACTTACCCATTTGGACGACTGTCGGCTGTGCTGGTTGCTCATACTCGTATACCACATGCGGCGGTTGTTGGGTGACTGCAATTGCTGGTATTGCTGGAACAGTCACTGCGTTTGAGCCTATTGCCACATCGTACGATGGCGGAGCCTCCACAGGCACCAGCTCAGGTCCAACCGACTCCCTCGTTGGCGTCGGCGTCGGTGACGGTGCGCTGGGCGTGTTGAAATCCACCTGCGGATAGAGCATGGCCCGCTTTTGATCCATTGCCGTCGAGTGCGAAGTTCAGCTTTCAATTGTTTGCAGGTAAGAGATTCAAGTTCTTCCACTTCTATATTATATACATATATATGTGTGTATGCCTGTAGTGTATGTGTAATCCCAACTTGGTTTTTGTTTACTGTGCGAATTCACAGATTGGCGTCGCTGGTCGTCTCTTCCGTTTCGCTCTCTGCCATCTACTGCCTACAGATTCAAGTTTTGGCTTAGATCGCTTCACAGAGCGAGCTTGAAAGCTTTCGGAGTGCGGTTGGGCAACCTTTTCGGCAATTGCAAAACGAAAAATATCTTTGAAATTGTACAAGTTTTTAGCTTGAAGCTTTATCTAATGCACACAATGGGATGTATACTCAACCTATCTCACGTACAAGCATAGGATGCGGCCACAGATACAGTAAACACTGGTTGACGACCATCAACAGTTTATTATCTAAGTATTTTATAAATGTGAAGCATGAAAAGAGCGACGAAACAGATACAGAAGGCCATCAAAAGCTCATCTCCAGATCATAGTACCCGGCCTCCCCACATCCGCCTCATTTGCGCTGGTAGCTGCCAAGATAGTGGTCGCACATGCCACAGTAGTGGTTGGTGTTCATGCAACTGCCAATGCAGTACGGCAGGCACACACAGCAGTAAAGCCTGTAATAGGAAGATATCAGATTACCGCAGCAGAAGCAGAAATTAGCCAGCATTACTCACTGGAAGAGGCATAAAATCAGGGCAATCAGATGGGTGCGCGAGTTGGGCCGATAGGAGACGCGGGTGCGCGCGTAATTGTGACAGTAGGGACACTGGATGTCCATGGGCTCTGGGCCGTAAATTGATCCAGGAACCACCACCACTGTATGCTGGGCCGGAGCTGCAGTTGGGGCTGGCGTCGCTGCGGGTCCTGTGGTGAGTGCCGGAGAGGATGTGGCCTGATCGTAGCTCGGAGGTGACGGTGTCAGCAGCTGCTGGTGCTCGGCGAGGGCTTCTCCTGTACCCTTCGAGGCCTCCAGTGGAGCGGCTGGATAAACGGGTTCCATATTGATTTTCGGGGTGTGAATGGACAAATGACTCGTCGGTGAACGTCAAGGCAATGGAACGCACCGAAAAATTGTTGACTCGTATCGCTTCTTATCAATTAAAGCCGTTTAGTGGTGGAAAAGCTTTCTGGCCCGTCTGTTTACACTATGGGGAAAAATGTCTTTCGTCTGTCGACACCCAGGCAAAAATGTTCGCACTCGTATATGATATGTGATGATGTGATGGGATCGGGTCGGTTTGTTTATTCGGAAAGTATCGATCCCCATAGCGACTAGTCGCTGCTGTAGACGCCCACGAACTTGTTGCAGTTGCCGCAGAAATGGTTGGCATTCATGCAACTGGTAGCGCAGTAGGGCAGGCAGGCGAAGCACCAGAGGCTGTTTACGTGGACCAGTTAAAGATTAGATAACCAAGACAAAAACGACATTAGATCTTACCCAATGATGCAGAGGAGGGCGGCCATGCAGTGGGTGCGCACACTGGGCGCATATTCGACGCGGGTCAGCTTCTGGACATGGCAGTGGGGACAGGTAATGAAGCTGGCGTCAGGACCCACAGGCAAAGCAGCTTGGTCTGGAAGAAATCATGGCCTCAGCCCGGCTTGGACAGAGAAATAGATGCCACAATAGGCCACTCACGCTGAATGATCACCACGGGTGGTGGCGCACCCTGGACCTGAACTCTAACGGGAGGTGGACCCGGGACATGTATGGCCTGCTCGTAGCTTGGGGGCTGCGGCTGGTACGGATAGCCACCGGCTCCAGGCTGTGGCTGATTGTACTGCATTTCAGTTTGATGGTCGACAGAGAACTGATTTCAAACGACGAACTTTCGCGCAACAAATTTACCACAACAACAGTGCTTTTGGCCAAAAGCTCTGCTTTCCTGCTAGCTTTTGCACTGTCTCATCTATGCGCTGCTTGCTCGGCTCAGATAATTTGAGAGCTTTTTCCCTTCCACCCGTTTTATAAGACAGAAACAACAAGTGGAATAACTTTGAAGAACGCGGAATAATATTTGATCGTAATTAATATTTGATCATATTGGTTATCTGAATGTTCGTGAGTATGTATATATATATATATATAATATTATATTCCTTTAACATATCTTAATTACGTCCATCCAGCCGCAGGATCGGCATGTATGACCCTGCTTATACATGCCCGCTGGAATATATGGCCGACAGAAGCATAGTTCGCTGAAATGAATTCACGGGAATATTATTATTCAGATAATACCAGGCGCACACCGAATTGCTTACACCAAATTCTTCTTTAGTTTCTTCCATCCCGAGCGACTAGTACGGATTTCCAACTTGACGGCCGTTGACTTGCATCTGGGACAGCATTCGATTGGAATACGGTGATACTTGTGGTGAATCCGGTACTTTGCCATCCTAGCAGCAATCACATTAGCTCTTATCTCCTTCTTTAGGTTTTCACGCCAGTCCACAAACAACGCAACAAGTGCCGCCGGGCCGTATTGTGGAAGCAGTTTGTACGGCATTCAGTTCGCGAATGATGCCTGAGCACACTCTGATTCCGATAAAAAAGCAATGCCCAGGTTCAGCTCAAAAATAGAGCTCTGCGGGGGAGTTAGCTCTGGATGCGCCTGGTATCCCACGCACAAACGGTTTCGGGCTGAAAGCTATGAGGGTACAGCTTTATTGACCTTATCAGAGGCTGCAGACGCACCTTTGGATAAACGAAATGCACTTTTCCGCACTTTCAAACAGCAGTTGAGACGTCACACAGAGAACTGATTCCTGGACCATAAGCTCTAGAGTTTCTTTGTGCAACATGCATCCTGTCCCTGTGTGCAAATGTGCAACAATGTTGCTATCAGCTGCCGTGAGCTTCATTAACAGGATAGCTTTTCATCCCGGGAATTAAGTAGAATACACACATATGTACATATATATACACATTTTTCTGGACATACATTTATTTTCGGAAACTTATGTGTTGATTTCAATAGTTTCACTATTGTAGGATCCTATGTAGTATCTTCATTTAATCTTAGAAAAATTCAATTCTTTTACCATTTTCGGATCTTGTCTGTCAGTTGTAGATTTTGGAATGGTTGGGGCCCTCCCCTTTGAGCATCTTTCTGGGACTGCGTTTTGCAAAATGATCTTTTATACTCTAATCCCAATCGTCCGAACTGTTGGAAGATTCGTCCTCGGATAACTCACTCAGACGCAATTAAATAATAGTTGTTATTTGATAAAAATATTTCAAAATGTACCCCATCTCAAATTCCCATACCTATTGATTGCACATGCGTTACGCAAAGCGTGGGGGCAGCGGTGCAGCTGGAGGAGGTTGTGGAATATTTAGGCCTGGGCGTAACAGGAGGAGTGACAGCTTTTGGCAAAGCCCCTGGACATTTATATAGCTATCACTGTATGTTGCAGTTGAGGTCTGCTCGAAGCTCTGGTTTTTTATACATTTGGCAAAGTTGTAAGGCATTGTATAAAATTATAAATTGAGATACGAATGTAAGCCATTACGCTACACCGCAATCATGACCTCTGATTTATTCTTTAAAATGTACAAGTTACAAGTCCCGGCAATGTCATTTTCTTCCGGATAAGTCATGGAGCAACATGTGGCTGATGACTCCTGATGCAACAGTTCTATCAACATTTCTCCTGCTGCAACAACTCTCTCAACACGTTGCTGGTTGCTCTTGATGCAACAGTTCTCTCAACAAAAATGTGCCACCAGTTGCGGAAAGCTTTATCAACGAGTCCCTCTCTCTCTCTCTTCCTTTTTAGTGTACCTCCTGAAAATTATGCCTCAGATATACATAGATATAATTTTATAATTCCTTTCACATTTGGCAAATATTCATATTTTCGTTATTTCTGTTAGGATCCTGATTTTGACCAATTACTCCGTTTCTACAGCCATAACTTCATGAAATCTAATTAGTTAAAGAACTCTTAAAATAATATACATCTTTCTTCCTTTCTTTTCCATTCATGATGCGATTCCTGTAGTCTTTTTGCATTCATAGCTGCATCTTTTCGAGAAACTGGGTGAAGAGGTCCGCCAGCCGCACGACCGGCACTTAAAGATCGTTTTATATCGAAAGCGAAAGCAATAGAGGGGCCTGAAATGCACTCCATGAAATTCAATATTCTTACTCTTTAAATACTCACGATAGACTGGCCCGAAGTTTCTGCCACCAACTTAGCCTTGAATGTCGCTTTCCGACCATTGGGGCTGCATCGCAGTGGGGGCAGCTGTCGTCACCATACTCTTCCGGCGCAGGTTCTGGCGGCGGACCCGGAGCTTCCGGCGGCTGAGTGAGATTTCTATAGACTTCTTGCGAGCGCATTTTCCCTGCAGGTCTTCTCCGAGCAAACATCGTTTCGGTACTGAGGCTGCAGCCAGCTCTGGTCTGCGTCATTTTTTTTTTTTAATCTCAGTTTCCGTTTAAGTCCCCCGAATACTTAGAAGTCCCGAGAGACCAGCTGATAAGTCTTGAACGGAATGCTAGCGAGTGCTTTTATTCATAATCAATTTCACAATATATAGTATGTGTATATATAATTTTGATTGTGAGATAATTACGGGAAAAAATACAAAAAATCCTCTCGAATCTAGTTGCTGTAGGACCCCAGGTAGGCACCACAGCTGCTGCAATTGTGCTTGGCCGTCTGGCAGGAATTGGTGCAGTAGGGAATGCAGACGCAGCATATGCCCCTGCCAAGAAAAGGATTAGTCCCCGATGTCCCTGTTTCGATTGTGTTTAACCTACCCCAACAGGCAAATGCCGAGAGCCAGAAGATGTGTTTTAGTGTTGGGCTCAAAGGTGACGGCCGTCTCCCTCCGGGAGCCACAGCTCTGGCATGTGGCCATAGCCGGAATATCGCCCAGCACATTGGGGGCTGCGCGACGAATTGAGACGATTTGAATATATGTACTCCAGGAATCCTTCAGGTGTCGTACTTACCCTGCATTGTCACAGCAGCCGCTGGCTGGACAACCACCTGATGGGGAACCTCTGGCATATCAAATTGGCCGTATTCTGGCGGAGCGGTGCCCTTATAATCCATTACTGTGCTATGGCTATTTCCGTTGGATGTGTGAAGCGCTCGGTGTTCGGGCCGGAACTGAAGTTCTAACTACGTAGCTGTCCAGCGGAAGGTCTCGTCAATTCAGATTTTACAAGTGAATAGTATGTCTGCGTATGTATGTTCGTATGTGGGCGAGAGGCCGCGATAGCGTCGCTATCAAAGTGCTGAAATTTGTGGGTTTATACTTGGCTCTGCCAAGTTTTATGTTTTTCTTGATATTTATAAAACAAAGATTAACTGGAAGCTTTTCCAAGGAACCGATTGCAGTGGCTGCAGTAGTGGTCCACGCTCTGGCAGCTCTTCAGACAGTAGGGCAGCGGCACCAGGCAGAGAAGGCTAAGAGCAGAGTGTGGAATGAATGGAAAGACGGCATCCCCTACCGATGGCCGAGACTCACCCCGTCAGACAGAGAGCAAAGGCAAAGGCATGGGTGTGCTTCGTCACTCGGGGCTCCAGACGGGACTCCATCGTGGATCGGCAATGGGGACAGCACAGGATCTGGGCCACAGGTCCCAGCTTGGACTGTGCCTCCCCTGTAGCAGGGGGAAATTTGATCAATAGAATCATTTCCACAATCACCCCAACACTCACTTACCATTGGCATTGATCACCAAAACCGGGTTTTGCTGCGTTCCTGGAACAAGTACAGGCTCCGGTGACGCCTTGTAAGGGTAGGCTGTTCTCTTGAGGTCCACGTCCATGGCTGAGTGCTCAAATAGGAGCGGGCCTGGCCTTGCTTTATATCTGCGGCCACGTGTCACCTGCTGGCCATGACGAAGAACCCTCCATTACCACTAATATCCACCCATTTCGGGGCACTCCAATTTGCGACGCGTGGCCATGAACTCTTACTATAATGGTTTCATATGTACTTACATATATAAACGTATGGGGCGAGAATGGGTGTAATCGTAATGTAGGTTAGGAGAGTATTCAATTTTAGATATTCCCGTGATATTTTTGAAACGTTATCAACTGATGATTTTATTGTTGCGCTGTGGAACAAAATAAGCTCAATCTTACTCTACAATATTTTGCTTGACATGAAAATGCTGCGTAAGAATAAATGCTTGTGCGAGGCAATGATATAGATTTAGAAAAAGTAGCGTAGCATTCCGGCATGGCTGCTGGGGAGCGGACCAGAGAAAGCCTGGCTTCCACTCAACGCTCGTAGGATCCAATGTAGGCGTTGCAGGAGGGGCAGAAGTGGGCCGTGTTGCGAGCACATTCCGTGCAGTAGAGGCAGCACGCGCAGGGAAAGAGGCTAATAGAGAATGAAGAGAATTGGGCTTAATGGATTGCGGTATTTGGTTCGATCCCACTTACCAGGTCAGGCACATGATCAGCGCTATCAAGTGCGTCTTGGTCGAGGCCTTTGGCTCGGTGCGCGTGGTCACGTTCTGGTGGCAGCTGGGGCAGATCAGGTTGCTGGGCTCTGGACCGACGGGTGAGGACATGATACTGATGATACTGCTGCAAAAAGCGCAGGCAGACCCAACTGATTATCGATTGCTGCACCGACCTTGAGTCCCGTGGGGACAACTACTGGTTCGCGTGCAAGTGGAATTGGACATGAAACATGAATTAATTTCGGAATTCCACAGAGACCCTCTATAGCACCCGGTGGAGGTTATAATTGCATAGAAGCGACACATGCATACAAGTTGCGCGCGACCTTATCTCTGTTAATTTCGTGTTGAAATTTACTCGAAAACTTTTCAGCGCCAGTCGACTTCCTCTGATGTCATCCATCCACTTGCCGCAAGAGACCGACCCGCAAGAGACCCTTCCATCTCCTCTGATGTCAGATGGCGGAGGAAACTCGAAAGTATGCTTTGGATGCCGTCATTCTCTTCAGTGCTCCTCATCTCCATTGCTACTCTTTCTAAGCAATCACCACGGACAAGACGGCACTAGTACCTTGCCAATTTTGTTTGCCCTCCCTCCCAAAGTCAACAAAAAAATCTATTTATATTCAGACTCGGCCCGACGTTAGTATCATCATTAGGCCAAGGGTGTGTCCAGCCGTCCAATGCTTACCGCCCTCACAATCTATCCACATGACCAGGCAGGCCTATGCGTGTCTTGGTTCAGTTACTCCTGACGGAGCGAGGAACAATGCTTTGAATTGTGGCCGGGGCGACACCTCAAGACAAACCATACCTAATCTATTGTACAAAGCACTGAACTCGGGTTGAGATATTGACACAGCTTCTAAAGGTATCGTATATACTCACAAGCTTATAGGTGCCTTATCAATCACTCAAGAAGAAATTTGCGGAATAATCCGAATTCAGGTGCCGCCAAAATGGAAATGATTTCAAATTCGCAAGTGGAAAACCGGGACCCGCACATGGCCAACACGAATGACAATCGGTAGTAGCCGGCAGCACGCCACATGTTGCAGCAACAATGTTGCCCAGTAAAAAACAACAGAAAACGCAATTAGTTTTATGGGATTTCCCGGAATCCGCTTCGCTTGCAAAGCCTTTTTTTTTTTTCGCTTACTGTAAGCAGAAATATGAATTTCTTTATTTCCATCTTCGTCGAGTATGTTTTGCGTGGGTTATTGTATGATCAAATGTCTTTATGTATATACATATGTACGTATATATGTATGTTTATGATTATGTTAGTATTCATGTACATATGTTGGTACACACACATGTCGATTGTGTGCAAATGTTCACTGGGTGCCTTAGAACGAGCCCAGGCAGGCGTTGCAGTTGGGGCAGAATTGGCTGGTCTTGTAGCAGCAGTTGCAGCAGCAGGGCACACAGACGCAGGGCCAGCACCTAACGGACACAATTTATTTATTCAGCGCGATCGACGATTACTCATCGCAGTACACTTATATATACTTACAGGAAAAGGCAGAGCAGAGCTGCCAGGCAATAGGTTTTGCCCGTGGGATGGAATTCGGTGCGCACTCGTATACGGGCGTTGCACTGGGGGCAGACCATGCCCCGCTGGTTGCTATTAACTACAACAGTAGTGGTGTGGTGGACCACCTGAGGAGGTGCAACCTGAGGCGGTGGAACCTGGGCAGGTGGCTGCAGCGGCGGATAGATTGCCTGTGGATCATATTGTGGTGCATACTGATTCATTTCAGTATGCGGTGGAGCCGATGCCTCGTCCATGTAAGCCGGTGGTGATCCCAGTTTGCTGTAATCTGCCATATCTGTTCGGATAGCTTGGATGTATACTCGAAGTGTTTTCCAGAGAGCATATTACTCGAAAAAACTGTAAAAGCTCGCAACCTGTCCACTTACTGTAAAGTGCTAGCGATAACGAAGTGTCTTCTTCTCCATGAATGCAAAACCCTGCGGAAAAGAGCTGAAAACGTACTGAAAATGAAGACGAAAGTTGAAACGAATGCGCAGTCGTGTTCGGCTATTTGTGATATCGATAGGTCTATCGGCAGAGATGTGAGTGCTAATATATCGCTTGGGTTTCATTTTGCAGAGCTTTCAGCAACTTAAAATATAATATGTTTATATCCACCTGAAGAAAAGGTATAATATATGATCGTCTTGCATTGTCGGTGGTGCTTTCAGAAAATTTCAAACGAGTATTTGGTTTGAAAGTATGGTCTACATATATTAATGGTTTCTGGTAATGATACATTTAAAAATACTAATCATTATATCGAATAGGTTCCTATGTGGTTTCCACAGTTGGGGCAGAAATGCCGGACGTTCTTGCAGTAGTTGAAGCAGTAGGGCAAGACGACGCAAGGCCAGAGGCTAGAATCAAGTTTATCTGTTTATCCGACACTACAATGTCCGTACATTCCTATCCACTCACCAGCAAATGTACAGGATCAAGGCGCATAGATGGGTGGTCTTTGTGGAGGAGGTAATCAGGCTGGTCTGCACCTCACCTTGGCAGGAGGGACATCGAACTTGCATCGGCTGCCAGCCAACTTTCAGCGAGCTATCTCCTGTCCCAATCTGATTGAGATTATAAATAGGTTGCTGGTTCGCGACCACAGTGCCGGGTGTGAGGGTGATTGGTTGGCTGACCGGCTCAAAGGTTTCGGCGGTTATTACCACCTGCGGGGTGTTCATGTTCATGGTATGACATGCACTGAAGCCGTTCCGGGAACCCATTTAGGGTGGGTGTACTATCAAAACTTTGTTATCTCTTCTGACTAACCGGCGATATAACTTGAGTTGAGAAATCGGTAATGACGGTTAAAATGGGTGCTAGTATTGGTATGGGTAAACGTAAACGAGCCATATCGATTGGGTTAATCGAGCGGCATACATATGTATGTACAGAAAATTAATCCAGAAAATGCTTTTGGATATAAAGTAATGGTCAACAAAGATTATAAGCAAGTGAGACACATCAGAAGTGTCATACGTATAAACCATATGCAAGAAGCTTTAGACTAAGTAAGCAAATCGTTGAGTTTATCGCATTTCCTTTTCCTGTTGGAATCTTGTGTTTAATGTGTCGTCTTGTGATGCTAATACAAATATATTTACAGTTGATTATAGTACATAGTGTGACGTTAATGGATAGGGCTCGTACATAGAAATGAACATTAGTTCTCGAAGGTGCCGATGTATGCGCTGCAGTTGGGGCAGTAATGGTTGGCGTTCTGACAGGAATCCATGCAGTAGGGCAGGCACACGCAGGGCCAGCAGCTATGGGTAGAAAGAGATACACGGAGAGTGAGTAAAGTAAACAGCTGAAAGGGTAGAGTTTTGGGGAGAGTTTTTCATAATAATGGTATATCTCCCAATTAGTGTGATTGCAGTACATATGTCGGTGTATTTGAGCCCCTAATTCGGTTCAGTCGTCCAGACAATCGGTGGAACAAATGTGTCTGGCTATTTCTACTGCTGTTCGTCAATTTGTTATCTGACTCAACTCCATTTCCACTTGCGATAACAACCCGTTCGAGTGTTGGTACACCCATAACAGTTGACTCTCTTTCGTACACACACATTCACTGTCACTCGCAAGTGGCGATAAGAGAGTGCGATTGCTATGTACAATACTATTTACCTTCTGTTCGAGAACAGCATATACATATGTATACGATATGTGTAATCTGTTCCAGTGAGGAAGACCATTTTCAGGGCCATTACTTACATGAACAGGCATAGGATCATCGCCCAGCAGTGGGTTCGTCCCGAGGGGGTGCTCTTCACGGTGGTCAGCACCTCGGCGTGGCAGGAGGGGCAGCGAATGCGGGTGGGGCCGCTGCCGATCGGCACTAGATTGGAGGTCGTCGTCGTCTGAATGATCACCGTGGATTGCTGGGGCGGCTGTGGCATGGGTGGGTACAACGGCGGCTGTGTGGGACCACCTGGTTGATATGTCTGTGCCGGGGTGAATCCGCTCTGCTCGCTGTATGGTGGAGGCTGCTTGCTGTCCATGTCTGTGTTTTCGATTGTGCTGCGGTTTTTTTCTAAAAACTGGAGTACCGTCCGGCTTGCTGGTTGGCGTTGCACTGAGGAGCCGTCTGAGAGTGGAGGCCTACAAAACCTTCCCCCCGAGAGCCACTATCATAATCTTATCGCAGCTCCAAGCACCAGGGGATTTTCAGACACATTCATAAAAGGTATCCATTGTATCTGTATTGTTTTTTATTGTACAGTTGATTTAGAGAGAACAAGTGAGATTGTGAGTCGGGGAAGATGATGATTCACCTCGTAGCACTGCCCTAATATGCCGCTGATGAATAAGCGTTAAAGTACTGATAGATTGACGGGGAATGGCTGCTTGCCTCGCAATAAATAGTTTAATCTAAAACAAAAATGGGTGCGGTGCGGGTAAGGGTAGTGCAACGAATAATATCGTTGGAATGAGTACAACTGGAGCAAGTGAGATGAGGTGAATCGGAGATATCAGAGCAAGTCATGAGAGTCATTCTCTGAAATACCAGTTCTAAAAAATGATTGCGAGTCGGGGCCCTTTTAGGAAATACTTCTCTACAGGTTTTGCATCGAAAGATCATTACTCCAGCCTCTCGCAATATAATTTTCACCCGCTTTTAATATGTATATACATACATACGTATGCAGCTGTTGTTAAGCAATATGAGAGCAGCTACATTTCAGACCCCTAACGGGTTAATAAGTGTGTTTTGTTTTTATGGGAAAAGCTTCACTTGCCACCCACTCGATGAAGTGCTTTCGGGAGCTTTCATCGCTTTGACTTTGGATTCAAGTGCAACCGTTAACATTTCAGCCATGAAAATAGTGTTAGACAAACAAAGTCTAGAGCCGGCGGGGGCCTGACAAAACAGACGAACAACTGGTTTTGGCCAAAAGATCACCCCTCCCCCCCCCCCTGCTCAGCTCAGCAAACATTAATCCAATGCTTTTTATGTCTTGAATGTTTCAATAGTAAGGAAATAACCCAATTTATAGGCAAATAGAAAATATTGTCTCGTCAGTTCAACAACATGAGCCGGCAGCTAAAGTTCAATGTGCAAGTCGAGGATCCGTCGTCGTTGTCCCCGTCGCAGTGGGAGGAGGAGTTCCACTCAGAACTGGTCGAGATCAACCTTAATCCCAACTGCGGCCAGGCCAAGCAGCAGTCGGCCCAAGACCTGGACAAACTGCTCCTGGCGGCCACCACGCCCCCACATCGCGGCTATCCCTATGGTTATGCGGACATTGATCCCGGAACGGATTACTACTTCTGCAAGAAGTCCAACTCCACGGGTCAGCTGGCCCAGAAGGTCTCACCGCCGGCGCCCGCCGCCACCAACATCAGTTGCCTGCGGCAGATGTACTGCCCGGAGTGCCACGAGCGGTTGCACGAGCAGGGGGTGCGTCTGGAGCGACTGCTGACCATGTGGTGAGTGGCCAGGATGGGGTATAGGTATAGCCATCCACTGATCCTCCTTTAATGCTGGTCTCCGATTGTTGCAGCTGCTTTGCCCTGCTGCCCATCTATCCCTGTTGCATGCGACGCTCCAACAACGACTGCAAGGTCATCTGTGGCAAGTGCGGCTATCTCTTGGGTGCCTGGAAGCGGCAATGATGATTGCTGGTCGATGGGAAGTGGAGATGGGGAAGCACTCTATGTTTTTCGTTTGTTTTATTTAGTTTTTAAGTAATTTTGTTGACCTTGGGACGAGAGAAGATGATACATTCCAAAAAAAAACATTGTTTCGTTTCGCTGAATCTCTTTGCTTGATCTGCCGCTCTTCTGGTGTCTCTTTGGCACGAGCCTCGCTCTTCTGTCATCTCTTTAGTGGCTCATCGCGTGCTCAATCGGTGGCCAAATTGCTTGGCGCGCTGTCTTGGGCAGTCGCAATGCCGAGCGAGCCGAGTAAGGAATTGGAAGAGGTGGATGTGGACCTGGAGGTGGACAACAATTCGGCGGCCACCACGGCCACGCTGGAGGGACATCATGACGGCAAGCCCCAGGTGAGGTTCTTCAGCATCGGCCCCAGCAGCTACCAAGTGCGCTGTCCGCTCTGCCAGCAGGACTCCAAAACGGAGACGGTGGAGATGACCGGGGCCCTGGGCCAGCTCAGCTGTTTGCTATCCGCCCTATCCTGGTAAATGGCAGACTTTTCTATATCTACTCTCTCGCAGTTCTCTTTCAACTCCCAACCCCCTTGCAGCTGCTTCCCGATCTTCGCCCTGACCTTTGTGTACTCGTGCCTGCAGAGCCGCCTCAAGACCAAACGGGTCTTCTGCAGCAGATGTGGGGGACATCTGGGCTTCCACTGGCGTCCCACTTAGCCGACCGACGTTCGAAGTGCCGGTTCTCAAGAATTAGCCAAGTGATCTATAAATAAATGCCATCGGCCAGCTGCTGTCTAATTTTTTAATAAGTAACGCGTTATTATTCGGCCAACACTTAGCTGGCTCTTCTTCCAAAAAAACATCTCGCGCTCTCCGTCTCACAGCGCCCACCCAGATTTAGATACAGATACTTTTCTGCCTCTGGTCTCAGTATAGGTCTGTGCGTCGTTGCTGTGAAATGGCCAGCACCGAGAGCCTGGACGGCAGTGCCTGCGACTACGAGAATGGGGGCGGCGTCTCGGCCGTGCCACAGGTGGGTCACCTGACCACAGCGCCGCAGGAACTGCAGTGCCCAGCCTGCCGACAGTGGCAGACTACGCGCCTGGAACGCGAGGCCGTCACCTGTCTACAGAAAATCGCCTGCACCCTGAACGTTCTTCTCTGCTGGTAGGCCCAATAAGATCCGGCCCCATACAACGTGCTCTCTCTCATATCTATCGATTCTCCGTTTAGCAATCCCATTCGCTGGGAGGGACGTCACGATGTCAATCACTATTGCGGCGCCTGCGGCTGCTTCATTGGGCGTCACATCTCTTTGAGCTGGTACAAGCGCACCCTATTCCGGCTCCAGAGGGGCGAAGTGGAGGACAATGGACGCTGGCAGCGCTTCCGCAAGGTGGAGAAGGAGCAATTGGACGAAAAGAAACTGGGGAAGCAGCGTCAGGCCCTGGATCGGCAAGCAAACAAATGAGAGAAAATATTAATAAAATAATTTAATTTATTTGATAAATGTAGAGGTCAGTCCTCCTATTCGCGGGTTCAACAGGTGTCGATACTCCAGAGGGCTACCTGTACTGGATCGATTCTCTTAAACCGAAGCCGAAATAAGAGTTCCCTCGAGCCAAAAGCTCGAGAGCTCCAGCTCTCCCATCTTTGGACTTTTTCTGGAAGAGCGCCGCAATCTCTGTTCCCAGTTGCCTTTTATCGCTCATTCGCAAAGCTTATCGAGGCGCGACCCTCATATAAGCGCCCGAGCCCCCGCAATAGAAAATACAGTGTATTTTTGAGAGGTGTGCTCCTCGCATAGTACGGATAGATTTCACAACGAATTTCAACTACTAGAAGGCCATAGGATGTGGGCTATTCTAACCCTGCTAACCCTGGCACTGGGCTTGCTGTACCAGTTTGTGAGGCGGCACTACAGCAGCTGGCAGAGATTGGGCGTGGATGAGGAGACACCCAAGATCCCAATGGGCATACTGGACACTGTGATGAAGCAGGAGATGAGTCTGGGCATGGTCCTGAGCGACATATACAAACGCCACCAGGGCAAGATCGTTGGCATTTATATGATGAACAAACGGAGCATTCTGGTGAGAGATGCCCAGCTGGCGCGCCAGATCATGACCAGCGACTTTGCCAGCTTCCATGATCGCGGAGTCTATGTGGACGAGAAGAACGATCCGCTATCCGCGAACCTCTTCAATCTGAGGGGAGCCTCGTGGCGCAACTTGCGCAAAAAAATGACGCCATCGTTCTCGTCGGGCAAGATCAAGGGCATGTTTGGTACGATCGACGATGTGGGGGACAAGATGGTGCAGCACTTGAAGGGCGTGCTGGAGAGGGCGGGGGCGGACAATGAGATCGAGATTAAGGAAATGATGACCACCTATGCGGTGGACATCATTGGGTCGGTGATCTTTGGCCTGGAGATCGATAGCTTTACTAATCCCAACAACGAGTTTCGGGCCATCAGCAACGAAGAAGCTCGGAGCAAGTCTCTGCTGCTAAAGATCCATAACATGGCCATGTTCATTTGTCCACCGTGAGTGCCATCCGATCTTTAATCCCCAATTCTGGACCCATATCTAATTCCTGATATTTCCACAGCATTGCCAAGCTGATGAATCGACTGGGCTTTGAGAGCGCCATTCTCACAGCTCTCCGGGACATGATGAAGCGCACGATCGAGTTCCGGGAAAGCAACAATGTGGTGCGTAAGGATCTGCTGCAGCTGCTCATCCGCCTGCGCAACACGGGCAGGATCGGCGAGGATGACGATGAGGTGTGGGACATGGAAACGGTCCAGGAGGAGCTCAAGGCCATGTCCATTGAGAAGATCGCTGCACAGGCCTTCCTCTTCTACGTCGCTGGGTCGGAATCGACGGCGGCCGCGGCTGCTTTCACTCTCTACGAGCTGGCCATGTACCCAGAGCTGCTGAAGGAGGCACGCGACGAGCTGGACACAGTTCTTCAGAGGCACAATCTCGAGGGAACGGGAAAACTAACCTACGAGGCAGTGCAGGATCTTAAGTTCTTGGATCTCTGCCTTAAGGGTGAGTGCTTCGCCTATCACTAATTGAATTCGATCGAATTCTTTTGGATTTCCATGGCAGAAACCCTTCGCAAGTATCCTGGTCTGCCCTTCCTCAATCGTGAGTGCACCGAGGACTATCTAGTGCCGGGAACCAGGCATACCATCACCAAGGGCACGCCCATTCTGATCTCTCTATTTGCCATTCATCGGGACCCTGTCTATTTTCCCAACCCCGAGGGTTACGATCCACACCGTTTCGATGCGGATAATATGAACTATGACCAGGCTGCCTACATGCCCTTTGGCGAGGGTCCCAGGCACTGCATAGGTGAGGATTCACCATAGATTGAACTTGTTTGATATGGTTATATCTGGTTATATGCACTTCTCACAGCTCTCCGCATGGGAGAGGTCAACACCAAGGTGGCAGTGGCGAAAATTCTGGCCAATTTTGATCTGGTTCAGGCCCCGCACAAGGAGGTGGAGTTCCGTTTCGATGCTGCTCCCGTCATGGTGCCCAAAGAGGGTCTGAAATTACGTTTGAACAAACGAAAGTAGGAATTCGAGCTCTAACTAAATGGATATATATATTGACGATAATTGTTGTTATATGCAAAAAATACTTGCTTTTGATTTCATATCTCTCTCAATAAACAAAGGGAATATTTACCGGTCAACAAACGGAAGCTTGAGCTTTAAGCTCCCTCTCCTCTCTCTCTCTCTCTCCGTTTATTTGGCTTAGCTTTGCAAAGTAAAAACAGAGTACAGCTGATTTTTTCCTCTCAAGAATAACCGTTGAAAGCAATACACTGGCACGGAAAAGTCTGCCCCCACTCAAAGTGATCCAATAAATTATTTTACAATGCCCTTTATCCAGTGCTTAGAAAGATGACGATGATGAAATGTGAAATCTGTTTCTTTAATATGGAATTTGTTTCTCCGACAAATTGCTCCATTTATTGGATAAACAAAGAATGCGCTATTTTGATCTGGTTCTGCCTGACTGCCGATGACATCATAGCTCTATGCAGCACACATATCAACGTATGCGAGCTCTTTGGGATTCCATTGTTCACCCGCCGCTCTTATGCTCTTGGCGTCTCTCACAGCAGCAGTTCTCTTAACCACATGTGGCTGCTCGGTTGTGGTTCTGCTCTGGCGGAGGTCAGCAATCGATGATCGGGCTCTGGTCCAAACAGTTACAATGGAACAGCACCAGCCAGTGGAGAGATTACAGGTCAGGCTGCTGCCCGCCCAGACGGCTGAGGAGCGGGCCGGTAACATCATAGCCCATGTGGTAGTGGAGGGTCATCAGGCCTCCCTGGTTCCCTACATCGATGAGCAGAGCTGCGAGAAGGTCACGCTGCGCTCCCATTTGGAGGCAGCTGCACCACCAGTCGTCCAGCAGCCTCGGTTGCGGTACTATGCCGTCGGCCCCTCCACCTACAAACTTCTGTGCCCCCTGTGCCACGAGAGGAGCGAGGCGGCCGTAATGCGGGCGGCCAGTTGCAAGGATGCCAGTTTCTGCCTCAGCCTGCTCTCCTGGTGAGGATGCTCATCAAACGGGACATAGAACAATAGATACATTTCCCACTTTCTATCCGTGTTGCAGCATCTTTCCGCTCTTCTGGATCTGCTGCGTGTGCACCTGGTGTGGCTGCAACCGAGAGTGGACCACCAAAGGCGTCTACTGCAACCAGTGCGGCGGTAAGGTGGGCATCCAGCGCAAGGCCAAGTAGTCGGTGGACCAATTAAAATGGAATTAATGCCAAACATTTTCAGTTATAATTCTATTACGCATCTAACTCAATTAAAGAAAAATCAAATAAATCATCTAGGGGCTCTCTTTCCCATTCACTGTTCTCCCAATCATTGGCTCTCTTTGTGCTCCCCCAGAGAGATGACTCTCTTTTGGAGAAACCGAACAGGTTGTCCGATCGTGGGGGCCACGATTTGGTTTCAGTTTCGACTGCGACTGCGAGTACCGACGATGTCAGCGCCACTGACGGAAACGGAGCAGATGGCCAAGGCGGCAACCGCTAAGGCACTGGAAGATCGGAAGGAGCGCAAGATCTATGATAACTTTGCCACGCCCCTGGCGGGTACCTTTCTTAATCTGCCCCACGAATCGGTGGTCATCAAGTGTCCCGCCTGCGGAGTCCAGGATCAGAGTGTGGTGCAGAACGATCTTAAGTGGTGGGCCACCGAACTGAATCGCATATTCGGCTGTCTCTTCGTGTAGGTTGAAAAGGCTCGCAGCGAGTCCTTGGAGTCATTTTATTTACCATCCCTTAAATCCTTGTTGCAGGACCTGCTGCTGTTGCTGCTGCTTCAACTACTATGTGCCCTGCAAGCAGACGGATCGGAGTCACTACTGCGGCAACTGTGGCTGCTACTTTGGGCGTAGCATGAAGCGGCGGGCGCCACTCAAGCTGAAAGCAACCAAGTAGCCCAAAAATATTTCAGCTATTTCACGTTTCTCCTAACAACCAAAAACAACCCACTCCCCACCATGAAAACAGAAATATAATTAACAAGAAAATACGATCGCTCGCACTCTCTTTGGGTCTCTCTCCTCTGTTTGTGCGATCACTTCTCTTCGTTCGGTTCAGTCTTCGTTTGCTTTCGGACCAGTTCAGATCAACACCTTCCGATCATTTGATTCAGTTCGCCATGGCCCAGGATCTTTTGCCCGTATACTTTGCCGTCGGGCCTGGTCCCAACGAGATCACCTGCCCCCACTGCAGCACCAAGGCCAAGACGCGGGTGGTCCGCTCCTGGCTGCGCTTCTGCACGAAGAGGCATCATTGCGGCGCCTGTGGCGAGTACTTGGGCGTGTACCGCAGGCCCCAGCTATAGGGAGATCATTCAAATGTAGCAAACAATAAAGAGATCTATTCAATGTGTTCCACGCGCCTAATTAATTACCAGACCAACGCCTCACCACACGAGAGAGGCACAATCTCTCGCTCTCTGGTTCTCTTTTCCGTTCGATTCACATTCTCTGGCCATGTTCAGTCAGTCAGCGGGCAGCAGTAGACAGCACAACATGGGCATGGACGAGCCGCAGATCATAGCCATCAGCATAGCGCCCAAGCAGCAAGTGGGCCACCTGAAACCCGAGTCCACATGGGTCCACTGTCCCGCCTGCGAGCGGTCCGAGTGGAGTGTCGTCCAGCTGGAGGCCGTCACCTGTTTTCAGCGCTTCCTCGGCTTCGCCAACCTCTGGTGGGTGTGGGCCTATACGTATTCCCTTGGAATTAAGAGAATTAATTGGATAAATTCTCTTCCTTCAGCAAGAAGTGGCCTGGCCGAACGGACATCAATCACTACTGCTCCCAGTGTGGCTGCTTCATCGGACGGTTTGTCGCCATCAGCTGCATGGAGCGCTGCATCTCCAAGTCGGCTAAACGCAAGGCGGCCGTGGACGACATGACGCTGAAGACCCGCCCCAAGGACTGTGCCGAACGGGCCCAGAAGTCCCGTGAGAAGGTCCTGGCCAAGCGGGCTGAGAATTCGCGGGAAAGGATCTTGGCCGATCGAGTAAAGAAACAGGCCGAAAAGGATGCCGATGAAACACATGCCCGACTACAAAGCCGCGGACAAACTCAAATCCAAACACAAACCGTTGTGGTCACCGTTCCAGCGAGCCAATGAGGAAAATGGTTTCTGAATCGACTAGGTTAAAGCTGTAAAAGCTTACAAGAAAGCTTGCCAAATATATAATAGTACGAACAATTTGAAACATATATAAAACACCCCCATATGCTGATAGTCTTTACGACGTCTTTGCGCCATCACGGGCGCTGGGCACAAACTCCCTGCTCGGCTTGACGCAGTTCTTCTCCCGATCGTAGATGCCCAGGAAGGTCTTGCAGTTGGAGCAGTAAAGGTACTCGCGATTCTCCGGCGGCAAGAGGCAGGGCAGGAAGCAGAGCGGCCAGCAGCTGATCACGCACGAGGCGGCACAGCCATGGTTAGTAATGACCTCCGTCCTGGACTTAATCAACGGCCGGCGATTGCAGCTGCAGCTGGGGCAGTAGATGACTCCGTCCAAGGGTGACCAGTGCTCGATTGAGGCCCGATAGCACTGTTGTCGGTTCTTCATGGTCTTGTCATTGGTCGCCGGGTTGCCGCGCTGCTTGGTGGAGCCTGACTGATTCTCAGATCCTTCCGCTTCCTTCCCAGATGCTCCGCTACGTCCACTGCTCGGATGCTTCGCAATGTCTGCAATCAACACAGTCAGAGGTGACTCTCGATTTAGCCCACTCCCTTCACTTACAACGCTCCGCCTCATCGGCCATCTGCGCCTCGGTCAGGCCCGTCATCTTGCCGATCTGGGACACTCGCTCCTCGCTCACCCCATGCTCGGCGGCCAGCTTGTACAGGTTCTTAATCTTGTCGTCGTCGCGCTCGAAGATCTCGGGGTGCTTCTCCTGGATGTGAGTTAGCAGGGCGTTTGTGTCATATCGCGAGCACTGAACCTCCTGCATGCACCGCAGGCACCGCATCGTCCGCATGTCATGTCGTTCTTTTGCGGACATGATTTTATTTTACTACCGTTTTTGATACTGAGGCTCTTGAAAATGTTTAGATAGTATAAAATGAATGGAAAATCAGGGCATTCTGTTGAATGGAATAAACAGAGATCCGCCTAGCATCAATCAAGTACTCTAAAGTACTTCTTTATGATTTTCCATTATCAAGAATGAGGGACGAGCAGTATTCTATTGGTTTTATATGTTTAAAAATTTAAAAACAAGGCTTTTTGGAATAAGAACGCTTTCCCTTAGTGAAGGAGTGTCGCAGCTACTTCAGTGTCCTGAAATGGTGGACGAGACGCTGTTAACAGCCCAGTCAAACAGCCCTAATCAATCACATTAACCCTCATGAACATCAAGAGGAAAAATGAATAAAGAAAAGAATAAGAAAATCCCTTTAGCTTGTCAAGTATATTACATATTCAAGAATGGAGTTTGAGAAACCCTTAAACCAAATCAATGAAAGAATTTTCTTTAATGTGGTTTCGTGAAAGAATACCACAAACCAGCACAATTACCACCAGCAGGTGGTATCTACCATCTACCAGATCTTTTCATATATGGGACCACGAACTCCAATCCACTTAATCCAATCGCTTTGAGTCACCCTGTATTTTCATAATGCTCTTTGACTGCGTCAACATTTTATTGTCAGTCATTTTCTACCGGCAGGCACCCCGTCGTTGATGAAATCAGCTCCACTCACGTGGCCCATGCCGTGCCCGAATGATTTTAAAGGGGGCTAAGGAAGGCTCTGCTGAGTCGTTCCGCAGCCCCTGTTTTTGGGGCTTTTGAGTGTACGCGTATTTTTCAACATTTTGCTAAAATTGATTTTTTACTGCACTTACGGCATGATGCGACCATTTCGGGGTTCCACATGGCTCCACAATCGTCTTTCCCCCCCAAATTCAGCTTCTTACTGTCCCATCTACCCCAACTCCCCTCCGCTCTTTTTTGCTCTCTTTTGCTGTGGCATTGCTCATACGCCTCGTGGTGCGCGGCACACAAAGTCGATGTGGCACCTAAAAAGCCAACGCGTGTCGCTGTCACTTTCCTCAATGCGTCTGCATTTATTTACTTTGTTGTTTCTTTTCCTCCTTTTCTTCGCCAGTTTCCCGGCTTGTCTACGCACTCGAATATGTCATTAGAGCCGGCACAAAGGATCCGAGTGGAACCGGAGGCTCGACGCTCGAGGTGATTTGCATTTATCCGTCTCAGCACATGGGGACGGAGTACTCGTACTAGGGGCGGATACGCTTACGCTTATTCCGAATAACTTGACTCGATTCTCGTTTATTCTTCTGTATCTGAACTTACAAATATACAATATACATACATCATACATACATTCAGTGTCTACGACTAATATAAAAATACATTTTATTTTCATTTATACTTGTTTTGTGTGTTCGTTTCATTTTTGTTTTGTTTCGTTTGTCCTTGTTTTTGTTTGGTAGCTTTGTAAGCTTTTTGTTAACGTTTTCCTTGAAGTCGCTTGGGCTTTTTTTGTTTGGGGTTGTCCTTAAAGCGAAATTGTGGTGTCCTCTACAGGAAATGCAGTTCTGACTCATGATCCCCGTCTACATATCATTAGACTCTTCTCTACTCCTGTTCTAGGTAGTTCAGCAATGTCTCTTGTTGGTCAGTTGTTTGTTCGCTATATTGTATTGGAGTGGTTTACAGTTTGGATGCCCTTTTCCAGTAATCCTCCCATCAGGTTTATTGTAAAATGATCCTAGCCTAGGCAAACAGTCGGTTGTTCGCTTGTAAAATTTGACTATACTTAATATATGTACATTGGATCGTAAGGGGCTAGCTTTATACGCGCCTGACTCATCCTGGGCCACCACTTCTGTTTCTCTCTCTCTCTCTCTCTCTCTCTGGCTTGCTTTCTCTCTCATCCCTTAACCTAACCATCATTACACACATACATACACACACACAAACTTTGAGGCACATTCAGTTTTGAATAATTTTATAAATTTATAAAGTTATCTACACTTCCCTTCCCTGTCGTGCTCCTCCACTCAGCCAACACCCCTAATCCTGTTGTCCATTTCTCTAAAAACTAATTGTAAAAATTAAAAATTGATTTACCTGCCCCTAACTTTGACTTCAACTACAGTTTGGCCCCTGGCCAAACGTCCCTATCTTCGCTTCTGCAACTTTAATGCATTTATCACTATATTCCGGCGGACACTGGGGCGGAGGTTGGTCTGGTTTGGATGGGTCTTTGGGGGTCTTAGAGCGTGTTCTGCTTGGCAGCCTCGCCACTTTTGGCAGTCGCGTCGGGTCGCGAACGTGGGCGCCGCTTGGGCTGCAGCGAGTAGAGACGTCCGCTGCGGGCTCGGGTCTGTGGCTCGCTTTCCAAGCGCCATGTGCCAGCACCGCCACTGAAAAAGGGGACACAGAGAAGGGCACAGTGTGTTGGGTGAGCTAGCGAGGACAGGATTCGAGGAATACTCACTTCATTTCCAGCTTGGCCAGTCGCTGCTTGATCTTGGCCTGGCTGGCCGTGTACTCGGCCAACAGTCGGGCCAGGCGCATATTGAGGTTCTCCACGGAGAGCTCCAACTTCTCGATGCCGCCCTCTATGCTGTCATGCACGCGCTGGGAGTCTGGAATGGAGATTGAGGGATAGAGAATTCCCGAGGATGGTTATGTAGAGCTCGTAACGCACCCGAAAATATCTGCTCGTCCAGGAGTCCATCCTTACGCAGCAGCTGGCAGCCGCGCTGGGTGAGGGTGGACCGGGCCTCGGGATAGTCGGCCAGCGTCTCCCACAAATCCCGCTTGGCCAGGCAGAACAGATCCGAGTAGCCCAGGGAGCGGACATTGGCGGTACGTCGGTTGCCCGTCCGATTGCCGGCAATCTCCAGAACGGACACCTCCCCGAAGACGGAGCCGGCGCCCAGGGTGGCCAACACGGTGATTCCATTGTCCCCCACCACCGACAGCTTGCCCCGCTTCACGATGTACATCTCCTTGCCCACATCTCCCTTTCGACAGATGTAGTCGCCGGGGCTGAAGACCTGCAGCTTGAGCTTGAGCACGAGGGCCTCCAGTAGGCCTGGCTCTGTGTCGTGGAAGATGCGCACCTGTTTCAACGTGTCCATGTGCACTTGGATGGCAATCTCCGCCTTCAGCTTGTCCGGCAGAGCGGCCAGCACTCGTTCCTCGTCCAGGGCGCCACTCTGGGACCAGGTGTACGCAAACCAGCGGATCACCCGCGCCTCCAACTCATGACCCACGCGGCGGAAGGCCATGTACTGCTTCACGCCATCCATGCGGTTCTGGAACTCGACGCGGGCCACATTCATATTGGAAATCATGGAACCGATGTTACCTGATAGAGGTAAAAAGAAGAGATTTGAAGTGTTGTTTTATTCAGTCAATGATTAACCCGATAGCGATATAAAACCCGAAATTATCTTTCGGGACATCACTAGGAAGAAGATCGTTTCTGAAAGCATTTCATGAAGGTAGTTTCATAACCGGTTCGTCAAGCGTTTTCCCGCTGGCATAACCCATACCCTATACCATGCAGCCATGTCACTTTTGGACTCCATTCCGGCACATGGGTAACATGGCACAATGGCGACTAATGGCGGCACATCCGGTGGCCATGACAGACTGTTGTGGGAGTAGAATGGAGTGGAGTGGAGTGGAGTGGTGATGGAAAAGTGTAGTGTGAAGGAGATGCCTCAGTGAGTCCTGTCCAAACGAACTCGACATTCATCATTGTAAGTAAATTTGTTTGCACAGTCAGGATGAGGTCGAGGAGAAGTCTGGCATCTGCTGGTGCTGCTGCTGGTGCCGCTGCTACAGAATGCTGCCCATCTCGGGACGGTAATGGCAGCGATAAGGGCAACGACAAAAATGATAAAAAGGCACGTTTGTTAAAAAGAAAGGGCGGGCGGAAGGCGACAGCAACAAATCAACCCAACAAACAAAACAAAACAAACTTGAACACAACTGAAGAGAACTGAGGAAAGGAAAGAAGAACTGAAAGCGTAATGAATAATGTGGGACGGATGGATGGATGGTGGGATGGTTGAGTGGGGCAGAGAGTACGTGTGGGTCGAGACCCTGACGTGCGTGGCTGTAAATTAATACCCATTGATGTCCCAGATGTCACTCTGGAACCAATTAAACGATCAGACGAAATATTTGCGTAAACAACCCTCACCCGAAGGCAAACATAAACCGGACCCAACCATCTAAAAGGGTTCCCTCTTTGCTCTCTACCCTCTACCCTCGAACTCGGACTCACCCACAATGGTGGCAAAGATGAGGACCCCGGCGAGAAAGTCCGCCACCACAAACAAATACTCCACATCGTTCTCGGGAGTGGGCGTCTCTCCGATGGTCGTCAGCGTTAGAGTGGACCAGTAGAAGCTGTAGATGTACTGCCGCTGCAGTGTGTTGTTCCTCGTGCCATTCAGATTATAGACCCACGAGTCTGAGCTGAAGCCAATCTCGTAGCTGATGGCAAAGTACATGCAGGCGTTCCAGTGGATCAGCACCAGGATGGCCAGCACCACCTTGCAGATTCGGAAGGCATTCGGATAGCCGGTGGCCGTCTCCGTTCGGTCGAACCACTCCCAGAGCCGGTTGATGCGCAGCAGACGATTCAGTCGCACAATCACCGGACACGGCAGGTACAAGCTGCTGCAAGTCTCCGGCGGCCACCAGATGTACGCCAAATCCGTGGGCATCATCGAGAGCACGTCCAGGTACCAGCCTTTCGTGTGGAAGTAGTTTCTTCGCAGCCGGAAGGCATCCCGTACGAGCAGACCCTGGTCCAGAAATCCTGCGGTAGACAAGGCAGACAATAGTTTAAGGTTAAGGCTTTGAGATGCGCCCCTCTCCTACATTCCAGCGCCACTGGCGGTTCCTCTTTTGTTTCAGTTGTGTGCCTTTTGCTAGCTTAATGCAGTGGCATATTTTACAGTTCCCTGGGCTTATAAGCCATGCTTCTGTACCTTAATTGTACGAAGTGGGGATACCCTGGGATAAGCCCAAGGCTATTCGGGATTAATGTTTCGGAAGCCCGAACTTCTGGCATGATAGATGGCCTTATAGATTTCCTTTGTGCTTAAGATACGACTAATACGGATTTGGAGATTTGAAATTGATTGCGGTGGACTGTGGCGCATTCTAACGCCCAGTGTGTCTTCTAATTTATAAATGTTTGACAGCAAAATACTATTTTCAGATATTTTTGAGTGTATTTCTAGTTCCAGTCTGCATTTCGATACCCCAATCCATGTGTAAGAACTTTCAAGGTTCCCTATTATCCATTTACATATGTAACAATCAAAGAAACTTCGCTTCATCCCCTTGAATATTCTTAACGCTGTCAGATCTGAAAATTTCACATTCCTCTTTCCTAATTTATGATATCCTCATGGCTGGCTCTCCACTGCAGGGTATCAGACCGTTTGTTGCCATTGTGGAAAATGTCAAGGTTGGCTTATCCCTGCATTTGGCAACTCAACCACGCCCCCGCCCTGCCACGCACACACACGTACCGGGTATGTGGCACTGAAATGGGTTTCGTATGCGTGGCAAATGGCTTTGCCGACAGCATTGCCATTGCCATTGTCTGAGGCGGCTTAAAGCGAGTGATTCGCTTGGTCTGGGTCTCATTTGCATAGTTAAATCTCAAACACGCACAGTGGCACACACAGGGCGGCTACAGGTACAATGCACGGAGAGATGTCAGTTAACTTACCCTCGTGCATGTGAACAAGCGTATCCAGCAGATAGATGAAATCGCAGAGATAATCCAGAGTGTACCAAACCGCAGGAGCACTCTTATTGATCTCCCAGAAGACGGCACGACCCATTACGAATATGATGTTGTAGAGCACGGCCAGCGAGACCACAGCCAGCCACTGTAGATGCAGTTGCAGATGCAATTTGAGTTTGTATTTGAGTTACAGTTGGGCTTACTTACCCTGTAATGGGACTGGAGTGTGGGGTCCACGGAGAGACGGTTGCAAAGGGCACTGCTGCCTCGAATTTCGCTGGAGAGGGCCGCATCGTCCATCATGGGACAGCCCTTGCCAATCTTGTCCGTGTTGGTGGCATTCGAGAACTTCTCCAGGAACCAGTCGGGTGGCTTTGGTCGATTCCGTTTGGTCAGACGTTGCCGCAACGCCTGCAGGGTTCGCCTCAAAGCCGACGGTTTGCTCTGTTTGCTGGGCTCCTGTTCGGGGGAGGAATGAAAACGAAAGTTAAAGAAAGTTTATACGGTTGCTGCCTAATTGAAACGCTTTCGTGCTGGGTATATAGCGCTTTGGTGGCTCTCTTTTAACCGCATTAAAAGTTGGACAGCTTCCAAGTTTTGTGCTTAAATTTTGTTATGTCTGCCAACATTTGTGGCCAAGGGAATGACGCAGACAAAGGAGACGGAACACCAAACATCTTCATGTATAGTCTTTAAGGGGAGCCACCGGATTTCCATTACGATTGCAGTCGAAAAGTAGCCAAACGATTATGATGCGAATATTCTATGGAAAACCCATCGCTGAATTTATACCACTTCACACACACAGCTCTTGGGCTTGCGGGCATTAAAGGGATGTGCTTGACAGGCTAATAAATGCTTATCAGACGCTGGAAGCGGTTAATCCATTAAACCATCTCTTTCACTCTTCCAACGCGAAAAAAGGATGGAGCGCAAAAAAATATGACTCATACGCCGCGTTGGCCCAGAGCAATGGCAAATGACAATGCAATGCCACGCCTCCCGCTGTGTGTCTATGTTCTAACCCGAAGGTCACATACTCGTCGCACACACACAATAAAAGACATTACATGTTAACATACACTGAGGGAAACGAGCGTCGGAATATTAACGAAATTGAAAATTCAATGCCTCAAGCCGTTGTAAGGCAACAAAAGTCTTTAATGAACAATATTTGGAATTATATTTATTTTTGTCACGTTTCAGTATTTAAACGTCTAGAAGCCGGACAGCCATGGCGCTAGCAGAGTGTATAGGGAATGGAATACGATTACGAAGATTGGGACAATACATCGAGTTTGTCGCTCAAAAAGGGATATACATACATTTGTATGTGTCGTAAATAGATAAAGGAAGTAAACTATGTCAGTGCCTAACGAAACTGCCCTCTAAGAGATATTTTACTGTATTTCTTTGGGATAATATTCTTGAGAATATTTGATTCCAGTCCTTTTTTTCGATTTCTGCACACTTGTTGCTTCTTTTCTCTCAGTGTAATCATTTTTACATACACATAAACACACACACACACGTATTTTCATGCTGATTTACCGCATCTGTTTGCTGGCCCGTTATGGCTGCTATATCCAATGATTGCACCATGGCTTTGACTTTGAAATGTCGCATACAAATAGCGGGAGCCTCCTCTTCTTCGTCTTCGTCTGCGCCTTCTCTTTCTTCTTCGTTGTATTTTATCACAATTCACTTCCACTTTTAGTACTTCCCCTTCTAGTACTTCCACTTTCAGCACTTCCACTTTGATTGTTCTCCAAATTTAGCCTAAAGCAACAACAAAAACAACGTTGATAACAGTGAAAACAGCCATTAAAGCCGTTAGTTTTTGGGCAGAAGCTGCGCGCATGCGCATATCGACGTCAAGCTATTTTTTAATACTGTACAACTGCCGCCCGTCCGTCCGCCTAACCGCCTGACTGCCAACTCGCTGGTTGCCATTGAAGGCAAGGCAGCGCCGCGGGCAGCGACGTTGACATCGACATTAGCCGAACCGAACCACGACAGGCATACAGAACAGCCAACAGCGTGGCTATACCCCTCCTGCAGAGGGTATGTTGACTATGAGGGGGATCCAAAAATCGGAATCAATAAGAATATAAATTAAAAACAAAACAAAATTGGAATTACCGCCTGGGAACAAGTCTATGGACTACAAGACTACATCATTTTTTTTTTCATTTGAACATAATCTAGGTTACTTTTACAATAAATTGTTACCAGAATCCAAATCAGACGACTATATCATGTACATATGTAGCTCCCATAATAACACTAAGGGTATCAAAGCTTCGACGCCCCGAAGCCGCATCGCTTGTGTTGTCAATACGGAATGCTGTTTTGCAATTTTCTTAATTTGCATTGCCACAACGCTATGCCGCGTTTTAATTAATTAAAAGCCGCAAACAACAGTAACAGTACAATGATGTCTCAGGCGACTTTGGTCCTTCATTGACCACGCACTTGGAACCGACCCGACGACCTGTGTGGCGGGTGGTGGTGTGCCTTTGGCCATTTTGACAAGATTGATGACGCTGTCGTTGCTTTGACATTCTATCTAAATGTTTTTTAATTGTTTGGGCCATCATTTTCATTAAGTTGAAAGGCTGTACCAGTACCTCTACCCGCACCGGGCGTAAATAATGAGAAAAACTAAACGCACTTTTGAATAAATCAATTGCAATGGAATTGACAAACTGGCAAAGTGATATACAGATTTCCTTGCTGCTCAATACATTTGGATTTTAGTTTCCGATGAGCTCATCGCCGAGTCATGGCAACAGTTGGCCAATTGCAAGGTTGCGCGAAATTCGAGAGGTATATTTTGTGAAATCGAAATTGAAACACTGACCCAGGGAACCACCAACGGCATTATCATCAAAATCACCATCACCAGGCCGCCCTGATTGGCATTCACGGCACAAAGGCCGCGCTGGAGCTGCACAATCATTTCCATAATTGCGAGTCCGTTAGGTCCGGTCCCCCAAAGGGGTGGGATGATTGAGGCGGGGCTTAGAGCTCAGTCAACATTATGCTAAGCAAATCAAGCGTTTTCATAGCGGTGTTTATTGCATGCGTGCGTTTTGTTATGCTGCTCGCATAAAAAAAACAGAACAGAAAGGTAGCTGCGGAGCCTCTGAATTTTCAAAATCTGGAGTTGGTACCTTCGCATAGCCATTACTTTAATAAAAATTAGATTAAAGATTTGATTTGGATCTAAGAATAAGGGGAACATCCCCTAGTCGGGCAAGCGGTTCTAGTATCCTCGATTTGAACAGTGCAATCGGCCTGCATTTAAAGTTCTTTGAAAAATATACCTATGTATCCTCCTCACCGCAATATGCGGATTATTATTATTGTATTATTGTTGTGTGCATGTGTGTACGTGGAATTTCATAAATTTTTGAAGACTTCTGGAAATTTGATAGTATATTTTTAAGAAGTAAACACTAAGCGGCTTTTGGACCGTAAAAATCAGTTGAAAAATACCAAATCGCATGATTACTGGTATTTGTGGACGTTATTGGTGGACTTTTTGGTACCTGGACTCTAATTGAGGGAATGAACTCTTAAAAAGTTGTAAGCTGACGCCATGAAAGCGTTTATCGTTCAAACAGTATTGGTAAGCAGATATAGGCGGGTAGGGATATCGAGGACTGCTGTTCCATTAAACCAGAAAAAGCCGTTTGGCCACATGGATCCCCTTTCAAATATTGATTGTTACTTTAGGGGAAAAACATTCTAATGGACGAAGAAAAACTTTTAGTATCTTATCACTCGATTGATTCGAAGGTTTACCCTTTCACGTTATCACTTATTGGTTATTGATACTCGCAATGGGCGAAAAACAAACTACTCGGACTGCTCCAATGGTTTGGGTAGTTTGTTATTTATTTGATTGTGATTTGGATGGGAACGTGGGAAATTATGCAAATTGCGGTGCAGATTGAATGGCCATAAACTCTGATGCCTGTCGAGGGTGGGGTGGAGCGAGGAGAGGAGAGAAAAAACGATAACGAGTCTTGTTTAATAAACTGACTAATGCGGTTGTCTCCCTCTCCCGCACGAAACTCCTGACTGTACTGATCTGTACTGCTTTGTTCTGCTTTGTACTGGTTTGTTCTGGCTGTGTTCTGTCCGCTCCTTTGTTTTACAGTTGCCCTCCGCTATGGATGAGAGACCCTCATCAATATGGAAATCCACTTGTCGATTGTCCCCGTTCCTGTTCTTGTTGTTGCTTCAATTTTTAAGCCTTGTTTTCGATTGTTTACCGAACGCATTAGCTGACGAGTTTGACATTTTATAATATTATATTATAAATTATCCTCTATTTTTTTCAGTCTATTTTCTTGTATTTTATGTATTGCTGGAGAGTTACTTGCTGGAGAGCTAAGCTGCCGACTGCGAACGCGTTTTTTCCCAACTGTCGATGGCGCAAAAAAAATTTGACTAAGCGGAATGTCCCGGAGAACCAACGGACAGACAGACACAGAGAGAGAGGGCTCCCCGCACTTTTGCTGTTTGTTCTGGAGGTCCGTCCCGTCCCACTCTTTGTCTCTGTCCCATGTCGCCCTGCCGCCCTGTGTGCCATCATCGTGTTGAGTGTCTTGCCGCCTTCTCAAATTGCACACCCGCTACAATACTCGGCCATCATCATGCCAATGGATGGTTGAACAATTGAGCCAACATCCATGTACATACCCGTACTTACATCTGCGGGGGAGCGGTAGGTATGGCGAGGCAAATAGAGTTCATTAATCGGTTTAATGGCGCTGCCTGACTAGATGACAGGGTGGTCGAGGCTGTTCAACTTCAAGAACTTGTAACTATTTTAGATTGGCACGAGACTTGTCATATTTTCAATGCCAATTCTATAAAGTTCCTCCGCCCTGTCTGCCACCAACTGTCCTGGCTGTCCGTTTTGAGTAATGGACCTTTATGTAACCACAATGACGGCAGTTTGGGGTTTTTCTTACCTCAGTTTGCCTTGCTCTCTCAGCTCTTTCAGCTCTCCTGCTGGCCAAACACTGGAAACACACCTCAAAAGCATTAACAACAACCACAGAACAGGCAGAGTCGAGCCAAGCCAATATTTGGTCGACAGCGTCCATGCGGGCAGACACAGGGAAAAGGCTTTGAGGGCTTTCCATTTTCATTTTTATTTATTTCATTGCGTTTTTCCGTTGCTGGTGGTATTGGTATTGGCATTGGCATTGCTGTTGCTTTTCCTATCGGGCCATTTATGAAATGACATTGAAACAGTTTCTGTGTCTGTTTCTGTTTCAGCTTCTGTTTCTACTACTGCCACTGCTACTGCTACTGCTGACGGTTCCTCGTTTCATATACTTTGCGGACCTGGTACTGGAATCGACTCTCTTATCTGTCATATTGGTTGTCGTCCTTGGCTTCGCCTGCTACCCGTTGCGCGCTCCTGCTCCTTTGTGCTCTTGTGAGCAGCAGCTGCTCAGAGCCAACTGTCGAATCTCCCCCATCTTGGAGCCCCGTCAGCGACTCCTCCTGCTCTCGCAAACTGGCCATTCGACCAAAATACACACTCACTTATTTATAGCCCTGCGGGTCAAAGGAAGTGCCCGGCACGGATCGGAGTGCCTTGTTTCCTTTCCCGTACTTACAAGGAAACCCAAGTAATGCAATTATCCTCGATAGGACATGGGCCTGGTACACACCAAGAGCTTTCTGATGAGGATGGCAGAGGAAGCGCAAACTGCAGCAAAGATAAGTTGTTTGATTTGAAGAAGGGGAAACACAAGATTAAAGATGGGTGAGTTTTCGGTTAACCGTAAGAAAAAGTCGGTATCCTGCTGGGATTTTAACTGAAGTTAAGCCATAAATCCTTCAAAAGAAGAACCTTTAATCTATTAGCGTATATTCTATAGAGCTTCACGACTGTAAACATAAAACAGAGGATTTCCTTGTGTTTTGTTGGCTAGTGAAAGTTTGCGAAACCATAAAAAGTTTTCTTATATAACAAGCCAACCCCAAAGAGTCTTTAATTTTCTAAATTGCCTCAATCCAAATAAAGAAAAAGTTATGATTTTGCAATAACGCTTCTATAGTTTTGAACTTGAGAAAGTTACGATAGTACACCCCAAAGATTATAGATAGTTTATCCAACCATCTAAAGATCCTAAACTTCAAAGCAGCTGCCCCTTATTGCGATACCGAACTGTACCTCTTCTATACCCATATTTATCTTTATACTTTCTTTAACTGCTCTTTGTTAGAGTATTCAGGTTTTTGTTTAGCGAACCCCTTGAATAAATCCCCTCTCCTTTGAAACCATTGTGCTGCCTTTTCTTGTCTTTCCCTCTCCTATTTTTTTCGGCTGTGTTTTAAGTCGATTGACACGTGCTAATAAAAATATCTGCGGGTAACCGAAAATGGCATTCAACTGGCGACGGGCGGTGTCGGTCGACGACTGCTTGGGGCGATGGCGATGCCTGGGCTACGTGACAATAGAGGAAGTAATTAAAACGCGATTATCGGCAAGGTCAAGTTTATGAAGGTTTTCTCAGTTCATTTGCATTTGCCTGGAGTGACAAGAGACAGACCGTGGGGGTACGGGCATTGGGCATGGGGCATGAAGCATGGAGCATGGAGCATGGCCAGAAACTAGGCCAATTCCTGCAGGCAGCAGTGGAGTCAATCAATTAAAGCAATTACTTAATTAGATTTCCACATAATTGAATGCTGGCCCAGAGCAATGGCGGCCATAATGTATCGGTTATGGGTTGGAGGGGCTATCGTTTATCAGTTATCAGCTCTGTGCTATCGGTTATCTGCAGCTCCAATCAAATTATATGTACGCCACGATGGCCATGATGGAAAAATGATGTGCATTTTCTTCTTTTTTTCCTACCTGTATCAGCTTTCTGCCGTTTTCCACGTAGCTGGGATCACTGGAGTGCTGCTGGTGCTGCTGCTGTTGTCGTTGGTGACGATGGTTCTGCAGCTGGTGGTGCTTGTGGCGATGCTGCTGCAGGTCAGCCGGAGCAATGACTTCCTCTTGGTTGTCCTCACCATCGGCCCCACCGAAATCATCATCATCCTCGTCGTCATCCTCGTCGTCATCCACCTCAACCTGATTTCTATGGCGATGGGTTCTTTGCCAACTTCTGCGTGGATAATGAAGTTGATGCACCTCCAGGCGCTCCTCGGCTTCCGCTCCCAAGGGAATCGAGCTGGCTGCCTGTTCGACAGAAATCGCTGCGGTTGGCGCAAACGGAGCGAACAAGCCACCGCTAATCTCTTCGAGTGGAGGTGGGACCGGCAACGCCCCTGGCTGCTGGTGGTGCGATTGATGGGGCAGCTGCAACTGGGCGGGCGCTGAGGAGGCGGGTCCCACGAAGCGGGTGGTGCGGTACATGGGGCGGGAGGAGAGGCTTCGATGCATATAAGTACAGTAGTCATTCTCTCGATGTATAAACTTACTTGTATCCGTATTTTGGGGATTCGGTTTCGGGGCGTCTTCTGGTGGACATCATTGAGTTAACCCGATCTCCGCGGGCGGCAGCCATCATGTAGGTCCACATTGTTGAGCTGTCAAGGGATGGAATGCGACTACGCAGGGCACGAACACATTCGCATGATGAAGACCAAGGTCGAAGTCTGCACGGGAATGTAGTTTGTAGAAAAGCGGAAAGCATACATAATATAAGGATGAAAAGTTTTGTATTCAACTTGAATTCAACTTCAGCTTTAAGTTGAAGTTAAAGTTGTTGGTGGCTGAAGTGGCTAAACGCCCGCTTGACAGCAATTCTGGTTTGGCACCCGCCTGCCAGCTGCACCGCAGAGGAGGACTCGAGGCAGTCATAAAGACTCCTTGCCGCAGGGTCATAAAACAGTTTGAGAGACGTAAGCATAAACGGCAGCCGCTTAGTGAGAAGAGTGAAGGAACGAAGGGAGGGATGTTATAGGGGGTGGGGAGCTGCAGCAGTAATTAAGCAATTAAATATAAAACTGTTGGCTTACAAAACATTCTGTGGTTCGACATTTTTAAGTGCCCCTTAAGGTAGGCAACAGAAAATTTCACGAGCAAATTCCTGCTTGTGGCAGAATGGGGTTTGTGAGCAGTGAGCTGTGGTGTGCTCTTAAAACTCTTTGGATCCCCAACTTTCCTGGCAGGTAATCAGGAAACTATTTCACATTTGCCGGCAAATTAAACTTTGATTAAGTGGCAGAAACTCTCGGATGGGTTTCCATCCAAACCCAATGTGGTTTCCCTTCAATCAAGCGGGAAGTTTGAGGATGAATCCTGTCATGAAAGTATCAGCTTTCCAACAGTTTGAATGGCTATGGCTCCATCTCTGTCTGAATCTCTCTTCCGATAGGAAACCCCAAATAAACAATTCCCTTTCATATGCCAGCAGCATCGCCGGAGCTAATGATAAATACAAGCTGCCAAATGACCAAAAAATGTCTGCACATATACATAGATAGATAGATATATATGCACATCCATACAAATATCTATATATAGTATGCATCTATAGCTAAACAGTTGCAGTGAGTCTGTGAGTCACTTGGAGGTCTGAAAATGGAAATGCAAATGCAATGGCTGATAATCAAAACGAGCGCGAAAATGAAGCACCAATGCGAATTTCTTGATGTCATTTCCACTCGAGGGGCTGCCACAAAGGACGGGGCATCAGCAGCACTCACACCACAAGCCACCACGCTCTCAAACACAGACAGAGAAATACCCAAATTGCAGTTGATCCTTTGTCCTGTCCTTTGTCTGGCTGGAGGCAGCCGCAGTAGCGTATACTGTCGCGTGATTTTATGCTATAGATTATCTCTGGGTTGCACGCTCTTCTGCCAAGGCATTCAATTTTAAGTGCAATTTTGGTTTTTTTGGCGAAGCAAACGGTGAGGGGTTGCCCTCGATGCGTCAGGTCTTACAGGGGTAAGAGAGGGTCTTTGACCGAACTGGTCCATTGTCTTGGCTCGAATCGACTCCGAAATTGGTTTCAGTTCAGAGAGATTCAAATGGTCGCATCGATTTTTAGCTATAAAATCGAACTAAATCCATTTATCAACTTCAGCTGCAAGCATTTTTCGTTCAAGATAAGACTTGACTTTGATAAAATGTAGAAGGAGGCAGGTGGCAGGAGGTCCGTTCTGCTCCTCCTTTAACATTTATCCAGCCACTTTCAATGTTTACATCTTCCCCTTTTGACCATGAAACCATTTAAGAAGGGCAACCAGATGCTTGCAGCAAAAATCTTGGCAATTAACTCTTGAATGGCCACCATACCCCACGCCCGCTAAGAGTCACAAACCGCGCTGGCCACACGCTCCCGCGTTTGCCTCCTTTCCCCTTTCTTTTGCCGCAACTCGAATTGCTAACGAGCCATAAATGTGGCCCACTGTGCGGTTGTGGGAGTGTGCGTGTGTTGCAGAGTGTGTCTGTGTGTGTGTGTGAGGCTCATTTGTAATGATTAAGTGGGGCTGTGAAGCAAAGAGGCAGCGAGTTAGCGTGTGATGTTTATGCCCCCAAGGAATCGTTTACACTTGCCTCAGTTAGGGGGATTATGATTGTCCAAGTGGGTGCCCGGGAACCCAAACGAAGGAACACTGCAGGGGAATACTCGTACTGTCCGTGGAGAGGCATAAATAAGTAAACACATGTCCATATTGAAAACAAATTTTCCTGCTCTTCTTTTTCCCATTTCCGTTCGTCGGCTGTCGAGAGATGAAAAAAACAAGTGCTGGGGGAAGCCCAGCTGGAGGCATCAATTAGAACTTCCCGCAGAGCTATGCTAGAACGAATGTTTATTTAATATAAAATACTGCCATAGCACCAATGCACCCCACTCAACCACTATTCTATCTGGCTTTAATCCGCTTAGACACATCACGTATACGACGTGGGGGGGGGGGGTGGGTATGCACGGAGACTTTCAAGTTCAATCAAAATACGGAGAGGAACGGAACACAGGGCTCTTTAAATTGAAAGCCATTTTCTCAAAGGATATCCAGGAAACATTTAACACACACACACACACACACAAGAAAGAAGAGGGAGACAGAGAGATACACACGCTCGAACAGCATGCACAAAATATGCTAATGTCAATTATTTTGTGCGTAATTTGCTTTTCATGCTTCGACGGGAAATGTGTAACTGGCGCCTCATTATGAATATTCATTTCTCCACATATAGTATGATGCGCCCCCTTGGACGCCCCATGCCATCCTCTACCATGCCTCCAATCCACCCACACGCTCCCATTGCCACTTGACTCGTCATCAACATCCCCCCTTTGTTCGCTAATAACTCGAGCCACCATCGCAGTCGACTTATCTAATCTGTTTTGGTGGTTTGCTGGCCATAACCTGGGATGTGGTGTGGAGGTGGTGCAGAGGTGGTGCTGTGGGGGGATCTACCTGGCACCCTCCTGAAAAGGCGAGCTGCTTCAATTAACATTCGTGCACGTAAACGCAATAACGCAAATGGATTCGGGTTTTGTTTAATAAAATGTGATATTTATGGAGTTTATGGAGCTCCTCCTGAGAGGTGGACTCCCCCTGGCCCACTGATGGCGGATGCCAATTAATATGGGACCAAGTTGGTTATTAATACGTTTGTATGTGTCCTATGACTATAGTTAACAATTAGCCGGAGATACTCGTACGGACAGGTTGTTCAATGGGGAAATCACGCATACGCCATGTGGTGGCAGCAAGATTAAGAATTTGGGTGCACTTCCACGAATAGCCAATTATGTGAGGGGTAGAATACCTTTTAATCTGTTTCCTCTGTTCAAGAAGGGACTTGGCGGATACTCTGGCTGTTGCGGTTGTTGTTGGTGCTAATCCGGACAACTGTCGGGACCGGAGGTGATGCGTAATCCTATTAGCAGATGCCTCGTGGGTCGCGCTTCGTTATATGCCGTATTTGAGAGCCGCTGCCTGCTTCCCGATTACTTGTACACTTTTTCCGCTGGCATTGGATTATTTAAAAATGCGTGCAGTAATTTCAACATGAAATTTGAATATTTTTACGCCTCGCAACTTGCGCCAATCTTTGCATATTTCCACACTCACAAACACACACAGAATCGCTCCGCACTGGGAGGGGGGTATTGTGGAATGGGTACCATTTACATTTGTAGCTTTAGGATTCGTTTTATTATTATTCTTATTTTTTTATTATGAATTTCTTTTTGTGCACTTTTTTATTGAATAAAAATTCAAATGAAATGATGATTCGCCCCTTTTTGAATGGAACCGCGCACAAAACGGAACGGAACGGAACGAAGACGATCCCGAGATCCCAATGTGGATGTCGATGTAGATTCTTATATTGCGGAGTCCACGCCGTGTGCGTTCAAGTGCCTGGTTAGCGGGGCAATGAGAAAATAGAGCCCAGCCTGCAGCAGCAGCAGCCACCGAACTGGGCCGAGAACAAATCGTCGTTCGGCCGGTTGTAAAACGACGCTTTTCATTCATGCCTTTATCCGAGCTTTTGCCGAAAGCTTTGTTCGTCCCTCGCACGGAAGCTGGCGGACAGACCTGTTGAATGGGATGCTGATACTGCTGGCCAGAGTTGCCACACCACGTGTGGCAAGCGTCTAGCGTTTGTCGGCTGTTGCCAGGGCCGCCAGGATAACATAAATTAATTAAATCAATGCTCGAAAATTTCCTTTCGGCTGATCATAGACCGCTCCCCTCGCATGTGACACATTGACAAATTGATGGCAGTGTGGAGGGGGAGATTAGGGTCGGGTTCTGGTCCTGGTCCTGCTCCTAGTCCTAGTCCTGGGGGCAACTTGGTTCATTGCTGAAGTTGATTAATGCATGTTTTACTGTGGCTTGATTTAAACTTGTCTGCGGCGTATGTTGTCGTGTAGATGTCTGAAGGATGCATGCACGCCAGAGCCAGAGGGCACTCTCTTTGTTTACCAAAGGTGCACTGACACTTGACCAAATCGAACCCCAACTTTCGACTCTGACCGATTTTGGGTGATTATTTAAATAGCACAGAAATAAAATTATAGTTCTGCGCACATCATGTGGCTAAGCCTTCCCGTTCCCCCTCCTCAAAGGAATAACATCTGTGGATGGGTATTATTGCTTTTTCCATCCAGATATAGGGGGAGATAACTACAGCCACCCCCACGTTCCACACGGCATTCTTTCTGACAATAAGGCAGTTCATTGTTTGTGCCCCAAAGTTCAATAGTTCGAGATAAAAGTTCAGTCACCAACAGGCCAACAAGTGGTTAACAGGGCAGACATCCAGACCTTGTCCCATAAGCATACGTGCCGCCATAGCTTTGTCGCCTGTCAGGATGGAGACGTTGCCAGCAAAATCTGGCGGCTTTGACTTCTCAGATGCATACATTTAATTCTCACCCGAAAAGGATGGGTCCACACACGCTCATACGTTTCTATACCCGTATTCTCGTATACAAATGTATGTATGTATGTGCTACAATGACTTTCGCATTCACAATTTCCAGTAATTTGTTATTCAAACACATTTCGAATCGATTATCCGCTTGGCATGCTCCCTCCATCGAGCAAATATGCTGATTGACTCTTGTCAAGGCTTATACTCGTTCTCGTATGTGTGTTCCGTTCCTCGCTATCTTTTTAGCATTACTCTCTATCTCTTTTCTTCTCCATCCCTTTCAGCCTTTGTGCTGCATGTGTGCGTGCCTGTTTGGTTTGGTTTGGGGAAACAGCCAAAGCAAATATAAATGAGGAAACGCGGGATCGTCCCTTGTTCGCCCGCTCCCCCTATGGCCTGTTCCTTTCACTTTTACCGAGGGAAAAGTCATGGAACTACGACCTCCACCTCCACCAGAGATACCCAACTCTTCGACATGGCTGGCTGGTTGCTCGATGAGTATACGTGTCGTATATATGTACATATATATATACATATATGTATGTATGTATGTATGTATGTATGTATGAATGTATGTTTGTAGGTGCTGTATGCGCGAGTGTGTTCACAGTGTGATAAGGAAAAGCGGAGGTATTTAGAGGAGGCAAAACGGCGCGGCAGACCTCACTATCACAATGGAAGCCAGGAGCCAGCCGATTGGTGTAGTTCAACTGTCTGTGAAGGACTCTATTGAGTCCCTGCACATGGCTCAATCCAGCACCAAGGCTCCCTTTAAATATTTCTTATATGTATGCTAAAAATTTATCATTGACACTGGCCGAAGGTTTCCTCGGTGGCTGGACAAGCGGAGCCATCTGAGGAAGTGCTGGCAGCCAGGAGGTGGAAGAAAGTATGTCTCTGTCTCAATGTCACTTGTTGAATGGAATTGATTGCCACGCAATAAAGTGTAATTGCAATTGCTCAGCTTGAATTCAATGTTAAGGTGCAAGGACATTAATTAACAGAAAACACCGTCAGCTGGGGCATGCTTCTCCGGGATCCGAGCTCCCTGCGCCGTGCTTCTGCCCCCATGAAGTGGCTCTGATTGCGGTTCGTGGCAGTAAGCGGTCCGCATCTTAATTGGAGAATCAAATTGAATGGAATGAAGAGAGCTTGTGGTGGCAATTTGAATTGCTTTCTCTGTAAATATGCAAATGTATTTTGGTGCATGCCAGATGCTTTATCTCTTCCACTATATGGATTTAAAATGCTGCGAACCCAGCGACCAGCAGAAGCAGCAATAGGGGCAGAAATTCCATAAATACACGAATATACGCTTATACTATAATCGTGGGTCTCTGGGAAATGTGAAACTGCACTGCCAAAGGTTAAAGTTAAGCATGACAAATGGGCATCATTGGGGCGTGTACACTTGATCCCCTCTAGGGGAATCCTTGGGCTCCACTCAGTCAAAAACAAATTCTCGGAAACTTGCACCACAATTACGGGGAGATAATTTATTGAACAAATTTACTAAGTAATTTTGCGAGGGCCCCTCGAGGATAGTCCGCTCTCGCGGAGGATTAACCAATTAATTAAATGTCATATTGCGGGGCTAGGACTGTGTCCTACTTTTAATTGACTTGAGGTGCTGCTGCAGTTGCTCGCATCGCTGGCACTCGCGGGTGAGTTGCTTGACGGCCGAGGCATACTGGCGTTGGAGTTCGAGCAGGGATTGCAATTCCTCATTCAGCTCGTCTCGTCGCATACGCTCCTCGTTGTACTTGTGACGCACCTTGTCCTGGGCACTCTTCACTCCATCCACAATCGTCTCGAACTGCCGTATGAAGTCCTCACGTCCATGGGGACTCATCATGCCCTCGTTGTAGGCCTCGCAGACGGAGTTCAGCATCGTCAGCTCCTTCTCCAGGTAGCGCTTTTTGTCGTTCAGCGTATTGTACAGTATATAATATTGCTTTGTTTCCAAGTGCTTGCCACTCATTTCGTTGTAGAGTTCGTGGAAGCGTCGCTGGTACTGGGCCAGCTCTGTGCGATCGGGTATCGCGTCCAGCTTCCGTTCAATGGCCACAATGCCGCGATTTCGTTTGGCCACCTTCAGTCGCAGATCCTTGAGCCGCTTTTCTTCCCCTGCCAAGGCAGCTGCCTGAGCTTCCGCATCCTGGGCACTAAAGGCTTCCAATTCACTGCAGTAGAATGTATGATTTAGGCTACTTTATACTTTAAAAGTTTCAATCTTACTCAATCTGTTGCTGTAGGTTGGCCAAATCCGTCCGACAGGACTCCTTGAATTCCGCCTCACTCTTTTTTAGCTCATCGTGCTGCCTCAACAGAGTCTTTACCTTTTCCAGCAGCCTAGAGAGATAATCATGTAACATCATTTATCAAAATCCATCTAACAGTTTCGAACTCACTTTGAGTCCGCACTCTCTTCCGTTTCTTTGTGAGTCTTTAGTTCAGCTTTGAGGGTCTTCAGCTGCTCTTCCTTTTCTTCGGTTTTCTGGCTCTGCTCCTTTTCCGCCTCTTCAAGTTGCTCATTCTCTTTGCAGAAGCGTTTCACCTTATGCTCCAACGCAATTTTGGCTGCCTCTAGGCGTTTCTGTTGATTTTGTGTCTTCAGTTCCTGCGTATCGGTTTCCATTTCCAGCTTAAATTCCGCATAGTGCAGCTGTAGTGCATGCCGCACAGTGGGATCGAGATCTATACGTTTCTGAGTGCCCTTCAAGTCTGCTTTAGCCAGCGATAGGGTACGAAGGTACTGCTCCAGAACAAGTGACTAAAGAAAACATTCTCGTAGTTTTTTTTTAGGCATTTTAAAAGAATTTATTTGTTCTCACCTCATCTGCCTCGTCGGGGACCAACCCTGCCTTGCGGCCTGCGCTTGCCTTGAACGTCGGCCCTGGATCTCCGTACTCAAGTAGCGTCATGCGCACCCGCGACACTTCATCATCTTCAGCTGTTTCCTGGCGTTGGTACATCCTAAATGGGCTGTAGAGATCCTGAATCGTCTTTATATTGGCAGAGGCAAGACGTATTTTGGTCAGATTGTCTTTGTCGCTTTTATACTGATAATGATTGTGGAACTCCCCAATGGCAAATTTCTTCAAGCGGTGTCCACGCACAGCTCGGTTTTCCACCTGCAAAGAGGTTTTCTCTATTTATATGCATACATCGGTGGAAAAGCTACTTACCGAAGTCTTCACTAGCCACTGGATGACGGGATGAATGGCTAAAAACTCCAGACCCTGCACTTGATGCGGCTCCAAGCTATGTGGACACTTCATATCGATCAGAACCGAAACAATCTTTTCCACGAGAGCTCTGCAGATATATAAGATGGATCAAATTCTTTTCCAAGAAATTCGAAGGGTTAATTTTACATTTTTTGGCCAATCGATAGACTTTCGTGGAAGAGCAGATCCACGTCCACGTCATAGTCGGCGCATTCGATGCACCAAGTCATGCCGCCCACAACCTTGTCGAAGGCGGACAGGCCTTTGATGCGGGCCCGATAGTAGCCGGCGTCCACTAGAATGTCGAAAGTGTCCTGCTGCTTTGCTGTCGCATCCGAGTCCTCGCGACTCTCCACCTAAAGAACAAGAACGGCCATTACTAAGAGGCATTTCAGCTGGCTCAGATGTAGTTACCTGAACTTCGCGTCCGTCTTCATCGTATCGAGTGGCCAACTTGACATTTGGCAGGATTTTGGAGAATACATCACGGTTCGCCATGAAGCGTTCAGCTGACTGGTGCCAAGGTACTTCAAGTATGCCAAACGAGGCAAAGCTCCACCCACAAATAAGAAAACAAGCGAATTATCAGCAACAAATTAGAAAACAAAATATCAACATATTATCGAACGGTATGGTAGCCTGGTCTCAAAAACTGTGTGGCAGCACTATTAAATTAAGGACAGAGAACGATTAGCCCGTTGTCAACCACAATTAAAAATTCACTCCACGAAAATTTTAAATCTTGAAGAATTGAAGCGAAGTTCAGGTGAAAGATATTTGACCTACCAGTAATATGTACATACAGTATTATTTTCCGCGGCTTAACTCAAGCTGTTCACCTGTTTAATTCGAGGGGGCTAAGAAGGTTAAGTTCGTTCAATCAAGCCGGTGACCGCGTTTTTGACGACTCATATTTTTAAAATGAAATTATACGTTTGCCTTCTGCATGAGAGCACGAACAGTATACCAAAACTGATACAACACGCTAATGCTAACAACTACAATGTGGTGGCCACATCGATCAATGCTAATATGGTCCCGCTGGACCCATATGAGACGGACCCCACATACCCGGGCACATTGCTGAACGCTGTCGACTGGAACTCGAAGATGATTTTCTTGCTGTCCGATGTGGATGTCGATTCCCCGAACCCCAAGTTACGCGAGCATGCCAAACAGATTCTCCTTCGAGATGTAGCATGGGCGGAGCATTTGCAGAATGTTGGTAGCATGATGAAGCGACTGCGGGGACCAAATATCGACAACTTGGCCGAGATCGTAAGGGCCAAAACGAAAGGTTATGCGTGTAAACTGCCGTAAAACGAATCCAATTAAAAATGTATATGTTTAATTTCCATTTAGGCAACTGGTTTATACAAGTACCAATCAGCAACCCAGAGATAGGTAGCTTCGAGCACCGCAAAGACGTCACCGATGCAGAAATAGCCGAGGCGGAGGCGAAAGATCCATGGACTTGGTGGAATAGCCTGCGCTTTGCCGTCAAGCACAACAGCAAAGTGAAAGTTGTAATTGAGCTGAATGACTTGAATCGTCCCAGTAAGGAGACGGTTCGCCGGTGGCTAGGCGAGCCCATCGAAGCCATTATCATTCCATCCTCTCTGTTCATCCGAAACAAAGCCAACTACTATGTTCTGCAGAAGCAGTGGCAGATAGTCATAGGCCACTTTCTCTCGGCACGGGCCAATATAATAATCTCCGCCAATCCGAATGACCTGTCTATTTCCCAGTACGCCGATTATTTGCGGAAACTCGCCAGTGACCACAACGACAGCCACATTCTTAATAGGTAAGTGTCTGTGGAGCAGAGCAGAATCTTTCATCCGCACACTAACCCTTTGCCAATTAGTTATGAAAACGTTCTGGAGATTCCACTGCAACCTCTCTTCGATAATCTGGATAGCTATACATACGAGGTGTTCGAGTCGGATCCAGTGAAGTATAAAATCTACCAGAACGCGGTAAAAGCGGCTCTGATTGATCGAGTGAGCGACATAGACGCGCCGAACAAGCTGGTAAGGAAACTAGTCTTCAATTGGGCTCAGATTCCAGCTAATCCCTGACATTCAATCTCCAGACCGTAGTGATGTTGCTGGGTGGGGGACGTGGTCCTTTAGCGAGGGCCATCTTTAATGCCGCGGAATTGACAAAGCGTCAGGTGCGACTCTACATCATCGAAAAGAATTCCAATGCCATTCGCACCCTCTCCCATATGGTAGATACTCTTTGGGAAGACAAAGGTAAGCAGCAGAGAGTGAAAAACGGATATGAGTTATCCTGATTCTAATTATAATTTAGATGTGCACATATTCTCCAAGGACATGCGCGACTTTTCACCTCCAGAGCAGGCTGATATTCTCGTCTCCGAGCTGCTTGGCTCGTTTGGGGATAACGAACTGTCGCCAGAGTGCCTTGACGGCGCATTGAAGCTGCTCAAAACGGATGGCATAAGCATACCCTACAAGTCAACGTCGTACATCAATCCAATCATGTCAGCAGTGCTGCATCAGAATGTCAGCCAGATGGACACCATCGTTCCAGCCTTCGACTATGGTTATGTATCACTCCTCAAAAACGTTTATCACATTGACAATCCCCAAGCTCTGTTTGAATTCTCACATCCGAATCGTGAGGCGACTATTGACAATACACGCTGCAAGGAGATCTCTTTTACTGTCCAAAAAGACTGCGTGCTACATGGCATTGGTGGCTATTTTGATACAATGCTTTATAAGGATATCCACCTGAGCATCAACCCACTGACCCACACGCCCGGCATGTTCTCGTGGTTTCCCATGTTCTTTCCGACAGTAAGTGATGGCGTTCGGTCCCGGCTTTTCATTGATCATAATGGTTAATCGTTCTAATCGTGTTCTTGCAGCATCCGAGGACCCTCAAGGAGGGACAGACAATCTCAGTCAAGTTCTGGCGCTGCGTCGATGCGGACAAGGTGTGGTACGAGTGGCAGGTGAGCACACGAGAGGTCTGGGAGCATCACAACGCGGGTGGAAGTGGCTACCACATACGACTTTAGTTACATTCAATCTTTCGAGAATTGACCACCAATAAAAATATAAACAATATTATAAATAATTAGCTAAAAGGAATATAAATTTCAACTCTGTAATTAATTTGTCTGCGACTTTTATTTAGTTTTATGTTTTGAAAAGTTTATAAATATTCTTAAACGTACAATAGATGTCCTTAAATATCTGTGGGTTTTTGTTTGCTTTTGTAAAATTTAGTTATTATTTTCCGTTTTCCACTCATTCAATTATTTATATTATATTTTTATGTATATATATATATATTTAAAGCGCTGCACATGATCGCGAAACGACATCTCTTTAAGCGAAGGCAATTATCAATTATTTTAAGTATGTATAACGTAATCAATCCATTTAGTTTTTAGTTTAAAGCGGAGATGGACTGGGCGGCGACGGGGTGCGTGGTGGTGTGTGTGAATCTAGGAGTTGGTGGGGGTCTGCAATGGAGCTCCGCCGACAGCGCCACCGCCTCGTATGGCAATGGCGCCCTGTCCCGCTCTAATGGGCTTGGCGATTTGTGCCTGCGGTCCCCGCCGTCCTAGATGCTTCTGACGTACCGCTTCCTTGATGCGATCCACCTCGTACTGGTAGCGTTTGCGATCCCTCATAGCACCCTCCTTTGCCTCCTTTAGCGCCGTCTCCAGGGCCTTCACCCTTTCCATTGTCGTGCGTAGACGCTTCTCCAGCTTGGGCAGCTCACAGCGCAGGTCAGCGTTGTCGCGCACCAGCTGTTTGTGCACCTTGGTCAACTGATCGAGGTTGTTCTCCAGGAAGGAGATCTTCTGCTTCTGCGCTAACGATCCGCCATCCTCCTCGCTCTCCTCGTTGACCACATTTTTTCGGATTCGTTGCTATTAAACAAAATGTGGGAAAGATCAGTTTTTTAATTGAAAGAAACATTAAGTATGGGGCACCATTACCTGTAAATCCTGAACGAAGAGCTTGCGGAGATTGTGCAGCGTCTGCAGTTCCTTGGCCACGGTGTCTTCGAGGCCCTTGAGGTCTTTGCGCGCCTGTTCCCGTCGCTCGCTGGTGAGAATCATGTTCTGTAGTTCGTTGGATTTCTGGGCCTCCTCCTGTTTGACCTTCTCGTAGTCGGCGGTCATTTGTTGGTGGGCCAGCAGCAGCTTCTGGTGCACATCCTTCATCTCGTTCATTTCGTGCTGCTTGGCGGAAATCTCGTCCCGCAGCTCGGACACCTGCTTGGTGTGGGCCTCACGCAGCTCGTCCATTTGCGAGTCGAACATGGAGCGCAGCTCCTCGGCGCGCTGCTTCTCCTCGGCATTGACGGCGGACACGTGTTCGGCAGCCTTCAGCTTGGCGCACTCCTCGCGCAGGGAATCGATCTGCTCCTCGAGAGTCCTCTTCTTGTTCTCCGCCTCCCGCATCGACTCTTGTAGCGACTTCATGCGCGCCTCGTGCTGCGAGATGAGCAGACGGTACTCTCCCAGATCCTTCTCGTACTCGAATATCTTCTTGTTGGAGTCCGACTGCTGGGCCTCCATGTTGGCGCAGCGCTGAGCAATGTTTTTCGCCTCAGTCTTCATCTTGCTGATGTACAGGCGGGCCATGGTGAAGTCCTCCTCCACTTTGGTGGCATCTGTGCCGGCTAGGGTGCTCATCTTGAGATCGATGGCGGAGTCTCCGGGGGCTATGGCCTGGCCCACTTCACCGAGATCGCGCAGCAGGTTGGTCAGCATCTCAGTGATGCGCTTCTTCTGGTGCGAGGACATGTCCTTGAGCTGCTGCAACTCTGTGGACGTGGCATTGAACACAGTCTGCTTTTGCTGCAGTTCTTCGTTGAGGGCATCGATGTCCTTGTTCTTGTTGTCGATTTCCTGCGACTTCTGATCATAATTGACAGCCAGCTCCTCCAGCGCCTGCAGCACTTCCTTAACCTCTTCCTTGGCAGACTCGTTCTCCTGCTGGATGCGTGCCATCTCTGACTGCAAAGCTTCATACTCCCGCCGGGCATTGGCTATCAGCTCTTCCTGCTCCATGACCTGCTCCTTCATCTGCTCGGCATACTGGCTCTGCTGGTTAATCTCCTCATCCTTGTCGTCCAGCTGCTGGTAGAGACGTTCACACTCCGTGGCCAGGCGGGCCCGTTCGTCGGCAGCCACCGAAGCGGACATATTGGCCAGGGCCGTCCTCTGAGCGGCACTGGCCGCCTCCGCAGCCTTCTGCTGTGCTGCCTCCACCTCCAGATTGGGCGTGCTGGCCTCCATGAGATCTTCCATGTTGATTTGTTCCTCGGCCTTGACTGTCTCTCCCGCCCGCCAACGAGCCAGCTCTATCTCCAGCTTCTCCACCTTGCCCTTGAGGCGACCGTTCTTCTCTTTCTCCTTTTCGTAGCGTCGTTTCCACTCTTCGGCGGTGAGCTCCTCGTTCACACAGACCACATTCTTTACTGTCTTGGCGCGCCGGCCAAAGTCCAGCGTGGACTTCGTCTCGGACTCATTGAAGCTGGCCGGAGAGCAGCAGATGACAATGGTTGTGCGTGCGTTGCCTCCCAGCGACTCCTGCAGGATGCGCGTCAGCTTCGAGTCGCGATAGGGTATGTGCGTTTTGTTGCCATCCGCCAGCGCTGAGATCACGTTGCCCAGCGCCGACAGCGACTTGTTGATGTTCTTCGCCTCGTCGAGCACCGTTCCCTCTGCTCCTGTCTTGGAAACCTTCTCGGAACCGGCTAAATCGACCAGATATAGTTTACCCGATAGTTTCTTCTGGTTCTCCAGATTCTCCTGTTTCACGTTGATCAGAAAAACTGAGTGCGATCGAGAGGAGTGCTCGTTCATGTCTGCAAAGAATGGATCATTTCAGTAAACCCCAAGCACAAGCCCATTTCGACCACTCACTTGTAACGGCAATATGACGATTCGATTTTCCCTCTTCGATCACCTCAAATACATCCTCTGGCGAGGAGACGAACCGCTCCGTGGCACCCTTCACATAGGGCACTCGATTTTTGTCCTCGTGCACGCTCAGGTTCACCTTGGACACGTCCAGCAGATCTCGGATCTTGTCCATATAGATCTCATAGTACGAGACCTTTATGTGGAACTCCAGATTCACTTCCATGGCATAGATGTGATTGAAGATATCATTGACAATGCGGGGAATAATGCCCTGCTTCGCCGAGTCGCCAATGACGCCCTCCATTGTGTGCGTCTTGCCGGACGAGGTCTGGCCATAGGCGAATATCGTTCCATTGTAGCCGGCCAGGACGTCCGTGACAATGGACTTGGCCGCCTCGTTGTAAACCTTCTCCTGGGAGGCATTCGGCTTGAAGACTTTGTCGAATAGGTAGACTTTGCCCTGAAAAAAGAGACATGTATTAAGATTTTTTCTTTTCTTTTCTCCCAAATTTCTAGCCGATCTTCAGCTTTTACCCTACCCCTTCCCTGCCGCTACCGGATTTCTGGCAGCTTTCAAATCATTTTTGAACGCATGGCCGCGAAACGGATTGTAATTATGAGCATTAACAAAAGAAAGAGACGAGCGGAGTGGTGTGGAGATGGGAGGAAAGCAGTAATGAATAACGAGCAGCAAAAGAAAGAGCGAAAGAGAAGCGTTAGTAATGATAAATACATGCATACACATTTACTTTCATGTGTTTGTATGTAATAGAGCTGCCTGCTATGGTTCAACGAAAGAACTAGTTCGCTGATGGGACGAGATAGACAAGGATATATGTAAGACATTGTTGCTCTAGATATAATTTCCGCGAAAATGTTCGACTACGTTACAGTTCGAGTTACGGTAAGTTCACCGTTTAATTGAACATATATACAGTCAGCACAACATTTATTCGGACACTCGTCTATGTCAACTTTCTTTATAAATAACTTAAAAAGTATTTAAGTTTGACAAAAAAATTTTATTTCATTATGAACATGGATATTACTACTACAAATTTTAAAACTAAAAACAAAAAAAAACTTCTTTGGCGTATCAAAAAAAATTAAAAGTATCAAAAAAGCCACTTTTTTACGCACAACAATTATTCGGACACTTTTTATTTTGTACGAAAAAAACTTATTGTCCCCAATTTTTTTCTGATTTCAATATTTGGTGGGGCCGCCCTTAGCTTCAATAACAGCTTTTAGACGTCGGGGCATACTTTTTACCAAATGATTGGTTTCATTTGGATCAATTTTCTCCAATTTCGTCATCAGACCCGTTTTAAGGATTTCCTTGGAGGAAATTTTATGTTTCCTAATTTTTTTTTCTAGCAAATCCCAAACATGCTCTATGGCGTTCAGATCTGGTGACTGCGGCGCCGTTTTTAACTGCTTGCACTGATACAACAGCCATTCTTGGACCAAAAACGAGGTATTTTTGGGGTCATTGTCTTGTTGAAACAAGAAATTCATCGCTTTAAGACCCAATTTTTCGACACTCGCCATTGAATTGTCAGTCAAAATTTTCTTGTAGATGTGTTTGTCCATCTTGGTCTCAATAAACTCCATTTGCCCAGGTCCAGCTGCTGCTATACACCCCCACACCATTACATTTCCACCGCCATGCTTCACTGTTGGGATGAGGTCTTTCTCTTTCATGGCTTGATTATCCTTTCTCCATACTTTGGATGGTCCATCATGTCCGAATATATTATATTTAGACTCCTCACTAAATATAACATTCTCCCAAAAAGAATCTGGCTTATTTAAGTGAAGTTTTGCGAACTCCAATCTTTTTTTTTTGTTCACATCGGAAATGAAGTGAAGCATGGCGGTGGAAATGTAATGGTTTGGGGGTGTATAGCAGCAGCTGGACCTGGGCAAATGGAGTTTATTGAGACCAAGATGGACAAACACATCTACAAGAAAATTTTGACTGACAATTCAATGGCGAGTGTCGAAAAATTGGGTCTTAAAGCGATGAATTTCTTGTTTCAACAAGACAATGACCCCAAAAATACCTCGTTTTTGGTCCAAGAATGGCTGTTGTATCAGTGCAAGCAGTTAAAAACGGCGCCGCAGTCACCAGATCTGAACGCCATAGAGCATGTTTGGGATTTGCTAGAAAAAAAAATTAGGAAACATAAAATTTCCTCCAAGGAAATCCTTAAAACGGGTCTGATGACGAAATTGGAGAAAATTGATCCAAATGAAACCAATCATTTGGTAAAAAGTATGCCCCGACGTCTAAAAGCTGTTATTGAAGCTAAGGGCGGCCCCACCAAATATTGAAATCAGAAAAAAATTGGGGACAATAAGTTTTTTTCGTACAAAATAAAAAGTGTCCGAATAATTGTTGTGCGTAAAAAAGTGGCTTTTTTGATACTTTTAATTTTTTTTGATACGCCAAAGAAGTTTTTTTTTGTTTTTAGTTTTAAAATTTGTAGTAGTAATATCCATGTTCATAATGAAATAAAATTTTTTTGTCAAACTTAAATACTTTTTAAGTTATTTATAAAGAAAGTTGACATAGACGAGTGTCCGAATAAATGTTGTGCTGACTGTATAGCGGTTAACAATCTTAATGTTTAACAGTAAGTAGCTAGTGGCAACAGAACTGGTAGTAGAAACTGTTGTTGCCAAACCGATTTCTGGGAAAATGTTCGTTTACAGGTGGAGTTATGGTGAAAACTCAGTGGTTCCACAATACATACATCTATTATTTATGAGCGCCAAAAACCAGTAAATTCCATTGCCCTATGTTCCTCTTTTTATGTGGTTTGCGTGCATGAGTCACTGTTGCGGCTGGTGGAGTGAAGTGGCGGCAGCTGGTGGCAATGGGAGGGCACACACACACACACACACACACACACACATGAAGACACAGGGGGCAGGTACAATGTAAGTGAGGTAAGCATAGAAGGCGGACTGGCTGGAACTTTAGACGTATAGACCGCTGCTGCAGAGAAGGTTAGCAATGCAAATTTCTGTGGATTGGGACACAAGTGGGACTATAATAGTGGGTGGGGACTGCCTTGCTTTCGGCTTTTATTCTTTGACGTTCCCATACACACAAAAACACCCCGTTTCACTCTCCCTCTCCCTCGCTCTTTTTTTCTGTCTTTGGGCGGAAAATCAATTTGTTGCAAAATATACTATTGATCTGAAGTAATTTCGGATTTCTTATGGTTTTCCGCCTGTGGGCAGTCGCTCGAGACACGCTCACTGGATGTGGAATACACAAGCTTTGCGCTAATTACCCAAACTGCTCCAATTGGTCGACGGCACTGCTGCTGGGGAAGGCTAACGTACGGGAGCGTACGGTCTAATGTTAGGCATGACGTCATGGGCCGTGACAGCACGCAGAGATTAATGCATAACACACAAAGTAAAGGGAAATGAAATGTGTGTGGAGGAGGAACTGTCGGTGGAGTGGATCGCTTTACTTAGGTGAAATACACTTACCGCAATAGATATGCAGTTCTCCTCGACATTGTTGGGGAATTTGACGACAAACTTCGAGCCGGCCTTCTCCTCACTGTCGTTAAGCGGTCGGAAGCGACAGACAACTTTGATGCTGTCCTCAGCGGGAATTTCGCGCTCCGCGGACATCTTTGCACTCTCTGTCTCTGATCTGGTATCCGTCTGGCGGAACTGCGGCTCTAGTTAGTGTTCGAACAAACTTTTATCTTTTCGCATGCAGCTGTTTACGTGGTAAACGATTGTCGTTTATGTTTCGGTGTTGGGGTCTCGTTTGAAACAAGCATTAATACAAATGGAATAACAGCAAAGGTAGTGACGAGCCCCACACGGGCAATCTGATATCTGATTGGTGTGTTCTATATAGTCCGACTCGCGAAAATTAGACTCAAATGCAGAGAAAATTTTGTGGTTATACCAGACGCACAGTTCGCGGATGAATTGTAGCGGCCCTGTTTTGATTAAGCTCGATTGACTTTACGGCTTTGGTCGTTTGCACTAGCCCGGAATGATGAGGTGCAGCTGGTAAATGCACTCGCATGCGTTGAGTGTTTTGGAGTTGGATTTTGTTACAGTATCAATTTTATTTTCCTATTTTCTTTTGCACTCTTTCACACAGTGTGACCGTCTGACCCTCAGAAATATACCGAAACATACCGCCTCATTTTCAAAATATACCGTAAATATACTGACGAATTCAAGTTCTGTTTACATATTCCTCGATTTTGATATTCCGTCAAATATTACTAGCTAGATAGATCCGATTAATGAATCAATTTCCTACAAGATTGGCTAATTTTGGGGATCCCCTTTTATTAGACTGTTTTCAAAATAAGGTTTAACCAAAAAAAGGTCAAACATAAAACGAAAGTACGAGGAAAAAGGACAGTGTTGTGAAGAATTATCCCGCCAAGAAGAGAGATCAAGAGCCCAACAGCTACCGATAATGAATAATAAGTTACATGCAAATTAATTGATGAAATTAATGATATATTCCATTATATACCTTATTTTTGTTAAAACGCAGCTACTGCTGGTTCGACGCATATGTATGTATCTCTCTCGCTCTTACTGCACGATTTTCCCATAAGGCTGGCTCTGTTTTGGCAGTTAGGAATATATATGTATGTACTTCAACTTTTGACACATCTAAATCTAAATTTATAGTTGTGTTGTCTGTTCTCTTTGTACAAGTCTTTCCCTTTTCTATGGTACATTGGTTCCAGGCGCCGTGGGGTACGAGTGGACGGGCATACAAAATGGACTCGAAGAACAACATTTACACGAAAAATGAGCGACTAACCAACGAGGAGGTCAATGTAGAGCGGCTAATTCGCATGTACCGAGCCAACCAGTGTCTCTGGAATCCCAAGTCCCCGGGTTACCACTGTGCGCCCCTAAAGCAGAGCGCCTGGAACCGCATCACGCGGATTCTCAACAACGGCCTAACGACGGATCAGGTTAAGCTGCAGGTGCTCTCCCTTCGCAACTACTACGACACGGAATGCCAGGCCATCAAGCGTAGCCAGCGGGAGGGATTAACCTACGTTCCCTGTCGCTCGATCTTCAAGGACCTCCAATTCCTGCCCGACCTGGAACCGGATGAGGCAGAGAAGGTAAGGACACATATCCGCACGATTCGATCCATACAGCAATCACTCGATAATAACCCGCAGTTCAACGGCAGACCTAGCGTCTACGACGACCAACTGCAGTTTATTATTGATGATGTCATGTCAGTCATGAGCAAGAACTTGGTGGAGTGTAGGCGCAGTTTACACGTCGATCCAGATATCTGTAAGTCCAGCCAGTTTCGAGATCCACTCAATTCGCATTAATGATCTCTTTTGCATTATAGCTTCTCCAAATAAAAGCTCCAAGGAATTCGTTGAATTCGATATCTCGTCCTTGTCTGACTCGGACTGCGAGACGCCGGTAACTTCATTACCATTACGTGCCACTTCCGGAGCCGATCGTCAGTACGATGGGCAAGATGAAAAGGAGTCTAGCAACTCCTCGTCCCACCAGCAGTCGAGGGAACGGTATCAGGTTAGAGGCGCATGTCCGTGTCCCCCAGACTCTGATCGGGAAGGACGATTCCAAAGACATGCCAGACCTACAGAAAACTATAGCCACAATGGTCCGTTCGAGGTCGCACCAACAACCACTCCTCGCAATTCACCAGCCGAGCATCTGCAACCACTCAGACCGAGGATGGAGGCCAGCAACAGTAACTCTCAATGCAGCAGAAACTCCACCGAGCACCAAAGTAGTAGCGCCCGCAGTAACTACTGCAGTCGACCTTCTGACAAGGAGGAGTGCAATGTCCTGTTGCTCAAGTTTAATCCAGAAAATGACATGCGGCCACGAACTAATAACAAAGTCTTCTGTACCTATCATCCTGCTGACAACAGGGAGATCCAAGAGGACAATCGAGACTATAACGACATCGACGCCAGCGGACAGCAACTACAATCAGCCGAAACTCCATTGTTCGAGTATTACAACTCCAACGAGAACAAAGCTCTTCCGGCGGACTGCAGCTACAGCTATGACCCTAGTCATCAGGAGAACACAGAGCAAAACGAGCAGGATCAAAATTTTTATTATCCGGAAGGTTCAGACCCATATGAATATGACGATTGCTACTGTACGCCAGCTCAGGAAGTCGCTCAACTTTATCATCAGGGAGAGGAATCGATAGCCAACGAAGAGCCAACCTTGCGGCGTCCCCAGCCGTTTGCTGGATACCAGAGGAAATACAGCAACACCGAACCTGATGATGCTCCAACTGATGCACAAACGAGAGAGCAGTTCAGTCCCAACCGCCTCAAACGCATGCCGCAACCCCGCCAGGAAGATATTCCTGGGTCCAGCTCAAAAGATACCACGAACTCCGCTCCGATTGTGAGGAGTCGGGGATCCCGTAGCTCTGGGGCAGATTCCTATGGGGCACAACAGTGCGCTGCACTTGCTGCACAAATTATGGACGATTATTGTCTCGGCCAATGCAGACGCGTGCAGAAAACGTATCCGGATGATGATGATGAATTCTGCGAAGAGCCAGTGGCCAGGCGACCCCAAAGACGTTACCAGCCCGAAGACATAATTTATGTAGAGTGTCCAGCCCGGAGGCAAGGACAACCCAGAAATGAAGTGGCGAGACGAAGGGAGAGTTCTCCTTCAAAGGTGTCGAAGGCAAGAGATGAGTACAAATATGCTCCTCAAGATGATTTCGTGAAAAGTACGGAACAAGACCAAGGGAGGAGGACTTCCAATCAATTTGCTCGAGAATACACTCAGGACAGACAACAAGGCCAGTACGAGTACGATGCAGAAGAATCTTTCGAAGATGCCGAGCAGAGGGCAAAACCGATTCCCCAGAGAAGATCGTATATTCGAGAGACAGCCCAAGCAGAAGACCAAAGCAGAGGTGCCCAACCGCCTTTCCAAAGATTTGAAAAAATCCCTTGCAAGGATGACACATGTCCACTTTTAAGCCGAACAATGGAAGTGGCGCCAAGACAAGTTTCGAGGAGATCGTCCGATAAAGGCCAGGTATAGTGAGCCTTTAACTACACAGCAGCAATGCAGGCGATCTAACGTCATATCCGATTTACAGACTAAACCTGAAAAGCGCACCCCTCCGTCAGAACGCCAACAGCAAATACGAGGCCAGACAGACTACAGACAAAGACGTGGGATGGATGGCACCGACGAGCCATACATGACCAATAGATGCCTGCCAAGCAGCCCAAACGACAGTCAGCCAAAATCAGCACCGACTTTAAACCAAAAGTATGGAAGTCTTGAAAATTCAATCGATCCATACGAAGTCGATGATTGCCTCTGCGAGGATGACCCCAAGTATCCCCAAGAGATTGCCTCAACTAAAAGAAAAAGCCGGCAGGATGATCTAGGGATTCCGTCTTCAGAGAGAAACAACCGGGATGACCGGCATCAAGAGCAAAGGCCAAAGCAGTATCCCCAGCGGAAATCGTATCAGCGGGAGGAGACTGCAAAGAATCGACCACAAGGCCAAAGATTTCAGGAAATCCCTTGCAACAATAATTTGTGCCCATTTGTAAACCCAAATTTTCCAGAGAATACCTCATCGAAGAGAAATAGCCAAGATGACCGGCCGCTCAAATCAAACCCGACTTCAAAGAAAATGGATAGCAGACAGGAAGAGTCAACGGATCTATACGAGGGCGATGATTATCTGCGCGAGGATGATTCCATGGTTCCAGAGAAAACTTCAGATAAGAAAAATATCCGCTTGGAAGAATCAAGGGGTCCAGTGACAGCCTCAACAAAAAGAAACAGCCGAGATGACCGCCAGGAAGAACCAAGTGTTTCAGACGTTGTCTCTTCAGAGAAAGGTAGTCGTCGGGAAGAACTAAGTGTTCCAGATACTACCTCATCGAAGAGAAATAGCCAAGAGAACCGGCAGCCCAAATCAAACCCGATTTCTAAGAAAGTGGATAGCAGACAGGAAGAGTCAACGGATCTATACGAGGGCGATGATTATCTGCGCGAGGATGATTCCATGGTTCCAGAGAAAACTTCGGATAAGAAAAATATCCGCTTGGAAGAATCAAGGGGTCCAGTGACAGCCTCAACAAAAAGAAACAGCCGAGATGACCGCCAGGAAGAACCAAGTGTTTCAGAGGTTGTCTCTTCAGAGAAAGGTAGTCGTCGGGAAGAACTAAGTGTTCCAGATACTACCTCATCGAAGAGAAATAGCCAAGAGAACCGGCAGCCCAAATCAAACCCGACTTCAAAGAAAATGGATAGCAGCCAAGAAGAGTCAACGGATCTAAACGAAATCGATGATTGTCTTTGCGAGGATGAGTCCATGATTACAGAGAAAACTTCGGAAAAGAGAAATATCCGCTTGGAAGAATCAAGGGGTCCAGTGACAGCCCCACCAAAAAGAAACAGCCGAGATGACCGCCAGGAAGAACCAAGTGTTCCAGAGGTTGCCCCTTCAGAGAAAGGTAGTCGTCGGGAAGAACCAAGTGTTCCAGATAATACCTCATCGAAGAGAAATAACCAAGAGAACCAGCCGCCCAAATCAAATCCGACTTCAAAGAAAATGGATAGCAGCCAAGAAGAGTCAACGGATCTAAACGAAATCGATGATTATCTCCGCGAGGATGATTCCATGGTTCCAGAGAAAACTTCAGCAAAGAGAAATATCCGCCTGGAAGATTCTAGGGATCCAGTGATAGCCTCAACAAAAAGAAACAGCCGAGATGACCGCCAGGAAGAGCCAAGAGTTCCAGAGGTTACCTCGCCAAAGAGAAGTAGTCGTCGGGAAGAACCAAGTGTTCCAGATACTACCTCATCGAAGAGAAATAGCCAAGAGAATCGGCCGCCCAAATCAATAACGACATCAAAGAAAATGTATGACAGCCAAGAAAAGTCAACGGATCTAAACGAAAGCGATGATTGTCGCTGCGAGGATGAGTCCCTGTTTCCAAAGAAAACTTCAGCAAAGAGAAATATCCGTCTGGAAAAGGCCAGCGTTTCAGAGAATGACTCTTCAAAAAAAAGTAGTAATCGAGAAGAGCCCATAGTTCCAGTGATTGCTTCATCGAAGAGAAACTGGCGAGACGATCATACGGATGATCTGAGAGCTCCAAGGATTCAATCTTCAAAAAGAAACAACCAAGATGACTGGCAACAAGAGCAAAGGCCAAGACGGTATCCCCAGCGGAGATCGTATCAGGGAGAGGAACCTGCAAAGAATCTACCACAAGGCCAAGCATTTGAGGAAATCCCTTGCAACAATAACTTGTGCCCATTTGTGAAACCAAATTTTCCAGAGAATACCTCATCGAAGAGAAATAGCCCAGATGACCGGCAGCCCAAATCTAGACCGACATCAAAGAAAATGGATAAAAGCCAAGAAGAGTCATCGGATCTATACGAGGTCGATGATTGCCTCTGCGAGGATGACCATATGGGTCCCCAAGAAATTACCTCAACAAAAAGAAATAGCCGGCAGGATGTTTTGGGGATTCCGTCTTCGAAAAGAAACAACCGAGATGACCGGCAACAGGAGCAAACGAAAAGACAATATCCCCAGCGGAGATCGTATCAGGGAGAGAAGCCTGCGAAGAATCTACCACAAGGCCAAAGATTTGAGGAAATCCCAAATCAAAATTTTCCAGAGAATACCTCATCGAAGAGAAATAGCCCATATGACCGGCAGACCAAATCAAGACCGACATCAACGGATCGATACGAAGTCGATGATTGCCTCTGCGATGATGAGTCCATGGTTCCAGAAAAAACGCCAGCAAAGAGAAATATCCGCCAGGAGGAACCAACCAGAAGTAGTCGTTGGAAAGAACCCAGTGTGCCCGGGACTGCCCCACCAAAGAGAAACAGTCAGAACGACCGTAAGGGAAAATTGGCACCTACTTCACAGAAAATGAATGTCGGAAATGAAAAGCCAATGGAACCAAAGGAAGTCGATGATTGCCGTTGTGATGAGAATGTGGAGATCGCCGCATCAAAGAGAAACAGGAATAAAAACAGTAGAAAGGATGATGAGAAGGATACTAAAGCACAGACGGATAATACGAAGGGAAGTCGAAACAATAATGAAGAACCGAAGAAAACCACACCCAAAAAGAACAATACTTTTAAAAATTATGTTAACGAACAGAAGTGTGAATGCGATGATGCTGATAATTCTTACCGGCAGCCCGATAACTATTCGAAGAAGGCTAATGGGAGGAATATTCCACACAGTACGAAAGAGTCCACACGAACTTCAATTAAAAAGAACGTTACAGCGGTCCCAACGAGGACTGGAAAAGAAGATGAAAAGGATAACAGTGACAGTGAGTACTGTGATTGCCAGATTGGGGTCGAGTCTCCAAATGGGAAAAACATAAGAAGCAAATCTGGGAACAGTAGAAATACTGAAGACGTTGAAGAAGTGAATGAAAAAGGTAGGAATATGCGTTTAGATATAAAGAAAAAAGAGAACGGTACAGAAAGTATGGATGATTTGGAGGATTCTACCAGTTTATGTGAGTGCGAATGCTTTTGCGAGGACGAAGAGGAGAAGCCAACAGATGAGAAAGCGGAGGAGGAGACGTCCGCCAAGAAGAAGGTTCGTACTCAGCAGATCGCCAAGGCAACGCCACGGAGCCAGTCCACTGCAGGTCGATCCAGTGCGACCCCAAAGTCTAGGCTCAGGCGTAGCTCCAACACGGAAGAGATGGCAAAGAAGCCCATTTCTTCGAGAAGTAGCAAACACAATCGTCAAATCAGCGGTAAGAGATCCATGAAAAACGCCGACTATGATGGTGGCACCAGTAGCGGCTGCCCCTTTGATTTAAACAGGGCTTCATACTACATTTGCCAATTACAGGATGAAGATGAAGAGAATCAGTATCTGATAATAGTGCCCGAAGCTAAGTACCGTAGGATGAGTGTCAACAGGACTTGCCCAGGACAAGAGCTTGCGAAGAGGAAGCCCTGCACCCCGCGGCAGTGCTCTGGCTTCGATACTTTGTCCTGGGCCAGTCCAAAGCCCGCTCACCAGTCGTCTTCAAGGAAAACGGAGGGTCTCTCTGTCCTTGGCTCCTATATGGTGCCACCAGTCGCCGCAGAGACCACCATGAGCATTATCAACCAGCACATTAAAATGTCGATAGGGCGCAAGCCAGTAGTAGAACTGATCCAAAAGAACCATAAATACTGCACCAGCAAGAAAAACGTGAATTCTCCTCCTAAGATGCAATGCAAGCCTAAGCCCAAACCGATGACAGCAATGGCTTATAATCGCACGCCCATCCTTCGACCGATCCATGAGACAAGTTCAATATTGGCAGAGAACCGCACCGTACTGCTCTCCAAAAATCCGGGTTCGAGTTCCAATCAAGAGGTAATCGTACTGCATCCGCCCGTCCTTGGCTTTCGACCCTCCAAGAACTCCCTCTGCCTGGATGATGTGCAGATGCAGCTTATCAAAGTTCAGCACAGCGAGCCGCATGTGAGCCCGAGGCCGATGTGATCTGAAACAGAGCCATCCAGAGGTTGAACTCTATGGCGTAGCCATCCAGCCATACCATAGCTGATATTTCTTCACACATAGTTCTCTGCCCCAACCAATGTACCAGAGTATCATAGTAAAGAACAGCAACAAACCGAAGCCGCAGGACTCAGCTGCCTTTTATTCAATGAGATCCCTGGCCGGGAGTCGTGATCCGAGGGTGTCACGCTCCACTGCAAAGCGCGTTGGCGGGGAACTCCGATGTGGAACGGGGACGGGGACGTGGACGGGGACTGGCACTCATTGTTTTCCTATCAATGAACTTTTCAATAATTAATTTATGAGCATTTTCGGATCCATTGAGGCGTAACCAACGATCCGCTGGCCAATTGATTTCGCAAGCATCTCACTGGTTTCATTTTTCTTTATTTATACTAAATTTAGAGTTAGAGAAGAATCACAAAAGCTTAAATCTAAGATCGAGTATAGCTTAACCGTGGCTCAAGTGGAAGCTGGATTCGCTGTCGCTTCCATTTCCTCCCCCAAATAGGCTGTAAGCGGCCGCATCCACATCCACGTCGCCGTTGTTGAGGAGGTCGCACAGGGCCAGAATGTAGGATTGGGCCATCTGGAGGGTCTCGAACTTGGACAGCTTCTGATCAATGGACGGGGCTGGGACCACTTCCCGCAAGCGGTCGAAGGCCTCGTTTAGGCCATTCATGCGCTTTCTTTCCCGGGCATTGGCCGCCTGGCGTCGTCGCTTTTGCACCGTGGGACTGAGAACGACCGTCTCTTGGCCGGCTGCTTGGCACTCGCCCTCTGATCTCCTGGAGCCCTCGCTCTTGCGCCTCTTGAGCTGGTCCATGCCCGCCCCTGTGCGCATCTCAAGGTCAACGGAGTGGGTGGCCGGAGGCAGCTCCAGGCTAGCTCCGCCTGCTACATCCAGAAAGTGCCAGTCGGGAGAGAGGTAGGCGGTATGGCTGTACTCCTGCGTGGAGCATGCCATCGGCGTCAGGTTGTAGTTAGGGCTGCCCAAGTACTGGGAGCTGCTGTTGTCCTCCTCGGACGAGTAGTAGTAGCTCATGACTCGGGGTTCTGCACGGCTCGAAAGTTCCACCGCAACTGCCGCGCGACTGCTGCTGCTGCTGCACTGAACAGCACGAGCCCTCCGATCGGGCAACCACCGAAAGGGATGGGACGGGATGGCTTTACAAATATTTTTACCGCTGCGTTGACCAAGTTTGTGTAAATGGCCCGCAAATGACCCCTTGCCCCTCTGGCAGGATCCTCAAAGCCATTACCATATCCCAAGGATCGTCGGCAGGGGCGGCTACTCTCTGTCGACGTCGACGTCGCTGTCGGTGCCAGTTAGGGGTTAGAAATACGAACGCTCTCCCTCGCTCTTTCGCTCCCTTGCGCACGCCTACACTTTGTTCTTCTTCGACCTTTCATTCACTCTTTGCGCTGCACTGCTCTGGCACGCGTCATAGCTTGCCAAATTGGCGCTATCATGGCATGTGATCTTCCTCTCTCTTCTTTTTTTTTTTTTTTTTGTAATTTGTGACTTTCACGCTCAACAGCACACCAGCCAGGGAGGTGGGCAGAGGGGAACTTCGACGAGGATGAGCTACTGGCTGGCCTGGGCCATCAATTAACTCGCTTCTGGAACTGCATTCTGGCTCGTGTCTCGTGACCATATGTTGCACTGAGCCCAGAACCCAATTCCAGGCCACAGCCACAGCCATATGGTCAACGCTCGGCAATACTAGTGCCAGTAGCAGTCCTTGAAGCAAACAATGAATCCAGTTGAGACACGACATTTGTTGTCTCGCCAGCTCTTGGATTGAACATCCCATTAAATATCTATCAGATAAATATCCCTACATACAGTGTATATGTACATATGTATCCCTGAAATATCCCATTTTACCTTTGGAATGCATTTGCAGCACTGCTGTGTTAAGTGCAACAGAGATAGATAGCCGCTGAAGCTGGGGCGCTCTTCCCCGCAGAACTGCATGTACGCGGAACATGTTTGCGCATGTACCGTCCCCATTCCCCGTTTCCCACACCCACACCCACGCTATCTCTCCCTCTCTATTAAAGTTTGGCTCAGGGTGTATCTATATAAGGTGAGGCATTCTTTTCTTGACACTCTCGCTCGCTCTTAACGTGCGTTAGCTTATGTGGCAAGTATGTATATGCTTCGAATATCACCGACACTGATAAGCAGTGTAACTTGATTGACTCATAATTAATTAGTGGTGAAACCAACAGATGGTAGTACTACAGCGTCTTGCATAGTAACGTGAGAACGCCTGCAATCGCCTCACCCTATGCTCGTATCGGTACACTTGGCTTTCGCTCTCGCACTCCGAGCCGACGAGGTCCTTCGTGTGCTCGCTGATACAGCAACAGGGCAGGATATAACAGGACCCCAACCTGCAGAGTGTTGCCATTCCCGAAATCTTTCAGCTTCCACAAACATTTGTGTACCTTAACAGGCGAGCCGACAAAAACTGCAAGCTGCACAAAATCTTTGCCTTAAAAAGTGTCACAGAAAAGTAATCGCAAAATGTGTGTTTATTTGGGAGCCACTGACGATCTAATGGAGATAACTTTCTTCGTCCTGTGTCGTGTCCTGGAGCTGTCTCTCTTCACCTGCATGATGATATGCAACGCGATCAAGTCCAAGTGGAACAACACCAAGGCCATCGAGATGGCAGAGCCTTGACCCAACGGATGGCAGCATGACTACATAGATGTGGAGCCTACTGCCAATTCGATAGTGTGAATGACTTGCTCTTCTTCATGTGTGTGTGAAAGTTCAATTAGCGATGCAATATCCATAGGAATAAGCATAAATGTCTGTGTAAATGTTCTAGGTGAAACCTTTTCGTATAGGATAAACATATATGTACATATGGTTCAATAGAAAAAGCATAACTTTGTAAATGTTCCAGAGAGCACCAATAAATTATTATAATTATGATCTGTTTTCGTGTCCTGGTAATTAGTCAACAATTTAAGAATGGGCAACCTCTTGCGAGGGGTTGGAAATGATTTGTTTGACGCGGTCGTTTTCCCATGCAGTACATATGTAGGTTTGTGGGTGGGTTTTGGTCCTGGACTCTTAAAATACGCTAAACTTAGAGCCCCTTCTACATGAGAATAAAAGTATAGTAGTTTTATTTCTCTGCTTAAAGCAAGGGAAGGGAAATGTGAGCACATGAAATTTGTATTTTGATTCTTTATTTATCATTGAAGCATTGCTCTTCTGGTTTTTTTTTTTTGTTTTTATTTCTGGGCAACAAAAATGTCTTAGAAGTATGGATAAAATTGAAGATTTCCCAAACGAAACTGAATTGCGAGTGCACAACGCTATGGCAGAGGCACCCGCAATCGCAGGCCCAACCGATAATGATGGCAACATTGATGAGCCGATTATCTACGACTACATGAGATATCCGAACAAGAAGAAGAGAAACAAGCTTGCGGCTAAGACGTTCAATACCAACAGAACGGTCCACTTCAGGAAGTTCGTGGAATTGGTGACGTACACGAACAACGGCAAAATTAACATACAGGAGGTAGCTCTGCGCACCGAAGAGGAGCAGGTAATATCCATCAAAATATAACCTTTTCTACCAATAATTTAATCAATGCGGTTTCTCCAGTCTAAGAGTACAATGAAGCGCGACAATCTTTAATCGCTCACGTACCAAAGAGAAGTAGGTAGTGTACACAAATATGATATAGCCTCTTCTACCACCGTTCTCTTATAGGAAAAGTCTGATGAATCGGCTCTCATCTTATAATGTCTTCCATTTCTACGAATCAAAGATTGCCCTACACCCAAAGATGCTCCAGACCCCTAGGCTCCCATTTAAAAATGATCTCGTTAAAAGTCGTTGTTGCATAATTAATTAAATTTTAGTGAATATATTTAACAAGGTATTCACTTTTTCTCGACATTCTCTCCCAAAGCACTGCACCGCAACTTGTTCATGATATTGCAGATCACATATTCACCGGTGTCTGGTCCGTCGAATTCGACAGTCTTAATGCCATCGGTCATGGTGCGGAGCATCCCCTTCCATAGGGACTTGGCGCAGCTTTCTTGGCCAACATGGTTCAGTAAGTCCACACAGGTGGACACAATGCCGTAGGGACTGAGGAGGGAGTAGTTGGTCAGCGAGAGCTTGGTCTGGAGTGGCTTGAACACAGCATGACTGTCCCCCAATTCGATGGCGCTGAAGAGATTTGCGCCTCCGGCAACACCGCTGCAGATGGTAGCCAGGAAGGTGGCGTAGCGATCGTTGGTGAAGATGGTGTCGAAGTAGGCGGGATCGGTGATTAGCCGGTTCACGCAGTCGTCCAGCTCCATCAGCTCCAATTTGATGGAGCAGTAGTCCTCCGCGTGCATCTTCTCTGCAATTTCCACCATCGCCCCATCGGTCACCGGCCACTCGTTGGCCTTGTGGATGAGGGTGACACGACAGCGGCCGGCGCGGATCGCAGCCTCGAAGGCGTGCCGCAGATACTTTGTTACGTTCTCATGGGTGACGACGCGCAGGGCCTCCACCACACCCTTGACGGGGGCGTACTCGAGCTCCGAGTAGTTGCCAATGTTGTTCTGGGCTATCACCTGGATGTCCACGTCGGGAAAGCGGCACTTGAAGCCGGGGAAGCTGCGCAGGCGCGTCATGAACACGTACAGGTCCAGGTCGTTGCAGATCTTGAGGGACTTCTTCTTCGCCTCTTTATCGCATAGGATGTCTACATGGACCGCGGCATGGTTACGTAGCACCGAATTGAAGTACTCCTCCTCCTGGTCGGAGGCAATGCGCTGCAGCTCCACTGGCACCCGCGTGCTGTGTAGCAAGGCTGTCACAAACTTGGCCCCCTGCTGGCCAATGATCGTGCTGCCGGTGAGCAGAGAGACATGGGTGATGCCCCCATACTTGGACGGGGGCAGCCCGCTCACCGGCAAGGAACGCATCTGCCCCTTTGCCACGTTGGCACTGAGCCCCGTGGTGACGACATATGGATCCGAGGGCTTTGCAGGAGCATCAGCCAGGTAGCGGCAGCAGCGATTAAGCTGGGCAACGGACAGGATCCGGGTGTCTCTAAGGCGGCGCAGCATTCTATAGAACCGAGCGGTATTGGATAACTATACTAATTTTTCTGATGACTACGGCCCGATCCAAATATTGATATCTCTTCCAAGGCCTCCTGCGGCGACCCAGATCAGACGTTCCTTGATAAGAAGAGCCAGATAAGACAACGCAAGTATTCCGCTTCTCAATCTGCACTCTTTATTGTTCCCCTGGTTCCACAGATCAATCCTCCCCTTTCCTCCCACAATTCAACGAACCCAAAGACTATATGTCCCAGCAGAGAGATTTGTCGACGCACGGACAACCGTCGATGCCATAGTTGCCGATCCGGACATCCGTCTGGGTCTGCTTGTGCTGCGGACCGGGGATCCTCCATGCATTCATCTCGTAGTACTTATCGGGCAGATAGTAGGTCCTATACTTTTTGCGCAGCTCCTCGTGCTCCTTCTTCAGATAATCGGCCAACTCGGGCTTGGCGTAAATGGCCTCCAAGCGGTACTGCTTCGGCCTCACCTGATGCAACGCCGGCTCCAGCTTCAAGCGACTATGTGGAAGGACGGCGAGTAGCTGCGCGTCAAGTTCATCCGCCTGCTGCTCGCGCATCTTCTCACAAGTCTCGCATCGGCACTTGCCGCCATGGTAGCAGTAGCGTTTCTTTCCATCCTCGTCGACCATCAGCAGCGGTACGCATATGGGCTTCGGGGCCGGCTGCGGTATGGTCTGAGTCCCCTGTGACACTTGTTTTGGAAGGGAGTACATCTTAGGGCCAGTGGAAGTTGTGGAATCCGTGCGGGAAAAGCGGAAAGCGGGGTTTCCTGTACGGGGGATTTTGATTGTGTGCCGACTGAGCCCGAATGAACGAAAACTGAAACGGACGCTGACAGCAAAGGCACGGAGAGCTGGATAGGGGATTTCAAGGGAGCTACTTCCGACATATACAAGGTTCAATTGAATGTGCTCCGGAAGAGCTCTCTCCATCGCCAGCCCATCTCCCCTGCCTTGAACACAATCTCTGTGGTCCCCTGCAGTATACATTATGCGCAATATCCCTCTCCGTTCGCTTTGCCAGTCCCCAGTCCGGACACAAGGGGTTCGGGGCAATTCTCATCCTTTGGGAGGCCCTCATCTGGAGGTAGTATTGCTTGAGTTCCCGCTGTTGTACTTCTTTAAAGAACTCCCGCATACGGGGAGAGTCTAGTACGTTCTTCTGGTCGCACTTTTCACTCTGGCATTCGATTCTACTGTCGAGAATTTCGGAGTTAATGCTCCTCTCCTTTTTTCTTCGACTGCTGGTCCCACTGCTTTTTCGACTGCTGTTCGTGGCCGCTTCATTTGGCCGGTTTTCTTTCGACTTGATTCGACTGGCCGGAACTTTTCTCTTGCCAAGGAGAACACCGCCGAGTTCCGATTGTTCTGAATACCTTCTCACAAAGGTGTTGTTGCTAGACAACGTCCCGGTCAGGGCAAGATTGAACCATTTGCTTTGAATTTTTTCTGAAGTTCCCATATTCAAATTTAGAATTTAGAAGATAAAAGAATTGTGCTCTGAGTTGGATTCTCTCTCTACGAGCTATCAACTATTTCACTCTTGCCTGTTTCAGAGCGGCACCGATTTATTTTCGTTCAATCAGCTTCGTCTTATCTCAGAGAGCACGATGTTGACCGAAGCTTACAAATTCACGGCATACGGCGTACGATCGTTCAGTTATTCACTGAACTCGACGCCGATCGGATCTATTCTGTATACTAGAACCCAACATGTCGCTGATCGAGACGGAGTCCCAATGGCTGCGCACTACCATTCTGCCAAAGATTCTGGAGAGCGGTAGACTGCTGGATACCTACAGCGCGTCGAAGGCGGACACATTCCGGGTGGGGGACATCGATGTCGATGTAATTGGTCCCAAAGAGGCCTTCATGCTGACACTCTGCTATCGGACAACCATCCGCTTTGAGTACGACGGCGAGCCGTTTGAGCGGAAAATGGTCGTAAAGGTAACTATTAAATGTCGTCATATCGTAGGCACGAACAGATGAGCATTGAGTGAGCTGTAGACCGTATTTCTGTTTTAACGCCACATAACCGGTTCAAGTCTGGAAGAGCAGATTAAAACCATTATGGGAGACATTTATGTCTTTGCTATTTAAACCAAAACACTGATAAACCAAGTGATACGGAGTTGGAACTGAATTTTTCGGTGGGATGGTGAAATAGGTAGGCAAAAATTCCCATAGATAAGATTATGGTGTTCCATTCAAATGTAAACACTATTTCCCAACCCCCACAAGTATTGATATGTTATCAGCGGGTTATTGATCCATAGATCTACTGTTAAACGATCGGTTAATCGAAAATACTAATGATTAACGAAATACCAGAAAACCAACTATCATGACAGCTTGTTTATTTTGTTGTAGAAAACGCCTATGGTTCCACCAGATGTGTACGAAGCAGTACAGTTTGGAGATCTTTTCGCCAATGAGATCGATTTCTATACGAAAATCCTGCCACAGATACAAAAGGTGGCGGAGGGAAAGTTTGCGGCACCCAAGTATTATTACAGTGAGCTGAATCCGCTGTCGGCAATCGTCATTCTCAGTGACTTTGCTGAGGATAGCTGGAGGGTAACCAAGGATAGGGTGGGCCTCAGCCTGGAGCATGTCCGGATTGCAGTGAAGTATTTGGGAAAGTTCCACGGCTTTACATACGCCATCAAGCACAAGAATCTGGAGAACTTCGAAAAACTGACCAGAAACCTCAAGGAATCCCGATATGCCAATGACACCATGCACCCCCAATACAAGGTGACGCTGCAGACAAGCGTTAAGCGCGCTGTTCAGGCTGTGTCCACCTATCAGCCCCAAGTGGATAAAGATTTTGTGAAATTGTTCGGCTTCTTAATATCGGATTACATCCAATATGGACGCCAACGAGTGGCGCCCAGGGAGCCGTTGGCAACTCTCTGTCACGGCGATTATGTGCGGAACAATGTGGCCTACAAGTACGATGGCAAGGAGGAGCCACAGGAAATTATGATGTTCGACTACCAGACGCTGCGTGTGTCCTCCCCCATGATCGATCTGTCCGTCTTCCTGGCAATTTCTGTCTATGCGGAAGTGCGCTACACCCATTTCGATAGCATTTTCGACGACTACTGCTCGGCTCTCTACGAAAGCTATAGGAAGCACGCGAAGGATGAGGTGCCAGAATTCATGAAGTGGGTATCCAAATGGCATCTAACAAAATGGTTATTTTAATGTTTCTGGTTGGTTTTCTTCAGCCGTACGGAGCTTGTGAAGGAGTACATTCGCTTCTTGCCCTACAGTGTGTCCATCACGGCCAGCTTCCTCTTTGAGCTCGTCGAACCGATGGGACTGTCGCCGGCGGAAATGTTCAACGTTCAGGTTTCGGACGAGGAAGTCATTGAGCGCACCATGAAAAAAGGCGGCGAGGTAGTTGATAAGGAAGTTGCACATCAACTGAAAGAAATGTTTGAGTTGAGTCGAAAATACAATGTTCAAATTGAGGATGGCATCGATGTTAATGCGTTGCCGAAGATCTAATTACTTGAATTAAACACAATGAATTGTTAATATCTTTACCCGATATAGTATGTACATTCACATTATTTCCGTGGCCGGAACACCTTTTTTCCATCGTTTCATTTTATCTCCGAGCTGACGAGCACGATATACTTAAAAGAGTACGAACACATTGCCACAGCATACGATCGTTCAGTTACTCGCTGAACTCGAAGCCGTTCGGTTCCATTCTGTATACTAGAAACAAGCATGTCGCTGATCGAGACGGAAACCCACTGGCTGCGGACTACCATTCTGCCAAAGATTCTGGAGAGCGGTAGACTGCTGGATACCTACAGCGCGTCGAAGGCGGACACATTCCGGGTGGGGGACATCGATGTCGATGTAATTGGTCCCAAAGAGGCCTTCATGCTGACACTCTGCTATCGGACAACCATCCGCTTTGAATACGACGGCAAGCAGTTTGAGCGGAAAATGGTCGTTAAGGTATATCGTAACTTTAATTTCGTCATATCGTAGCAACGATGTAGCTAACAATTGAGAGAGCAGTAGACCGTATCTCTGTGTTTATAAATCACGATAACAGGTTACAGCCTGGGGAAAAGATTACTTGCATAATATGGGAATGCGAATACTCATATATTCATATATAATATGGATATTAGTGTTAATTAAACAAAAACACAGATAAGCCAAGTCATGAGCAGGGGCAATGAATCTTTTGTTTTTTTATAGAAAACTCCGAGGATTCAACCAGAGATGTACAAGGACATTCAGTTTAGTTATCTCTTCGGCAATGAGATTGATTTCTATACGAAAATTCTACCCCAAATGGAAAAAGTGACCGGAGGAAAATTCGCAGCCCCCAAGTATTACTACAGTGAGCTGAATCCGCTTTCGGCGATGGTCATTCTCAGTGATTTTGCAGAGGACGGCTGGAGCATTACCAAAGACCGGGTGGGCCTTAGCCTGGATCATGTTCGCGTCGCAGTGAAGTACTTGGGCAAGTTCCATGGCTTTGCCTATGCCATCAAGCACAAGAATCCAGATCAGTTTGAAAATATGACCAAAAACCTGAGGGAATCTCGATTTTCCAATGATATTATGCACCCCGACTTCCTGTTGAAGCTGAAAACTAGTGTGAAGCGTGCTGCCCAGGCTGTGGCCACTTACCAGCCACAAGTGGGTGAGGATTTTGTGCAGAATTTCGGTCTCTTGATATCCGATTACACAAAATTTGGAAGACAGCGGGTGGCGCCCAGGGAGCCGTTGGCAACTCTCTGTCACGGCGATTATGTGCGGAACAATGTTGCCTACAAGTACGATGGCAAGGAGGAGCCACAGGAAATCATGATGTTCGACTACCAGACGCTGCGTGTGTCCTCCCCCATGATCGATCTGTCCGTCTTCCTGGCCATTTCTGTCTATGCGGATGTGCGTTACACCCATTTCGATAGCATTTTCGACGACTACTGCTCGGCTCTCTACGACAGCTACAGGAAGCACGCGAAGGACGAGGTGCCGGAATTCTTGAAGTGGGTATTTAAATGGCATCTAAGAAGTTGAGTGCATTACTGTTTCTGTTTTTTTTATAGTCGGACGGAGCTTCTGAAGGAGTACATCCGCTTCCTTCCTTACAGTGTGTCCATCACGGCCTACTTTCTCTTCTCACTCGTCGAGCCGTCAGTCTTGTCCTCGGAGGAAATGATCAACTGTCAAGTTACGGACGAGGAAATCATTGAGAGCACCATGAAATCAGGCGGCGAGATAGTGGACCGGGAAATCGCGCATCAACTAAAGGAAATGTTTGAGTTAAGTCGAACGTACAATGTTCGAATCGATGAGGCGATGCACAATATCTAATTATTTGATATAAACACAATCAATTATTATAATATATAAACCGATGCGTACATTTTGTTTTTTTTTTTATTTCCTTTTGATATCAGTTTCGCTCAACGACCAGCTGTTTGCCGGTGGTGCTGCCAACCTGTGCTGTATTGGCATTATCACACATGTTCGTAAAGACCCTAAAATGTTTCAACCATCTCGGCAGCAGATTCTCCGGCTTTATAAACACCTTATCCGATACGGCAATCATCTGAAGTTGACGGACAAGAACTACTTTTTGGGTCGCGTGCGACACGAGTTCCGCGACAGTCGCCAGTTGACCAGTCCCTCGGAAATCGAGTTCAACTTCAGGGTACGTGGAGGAGTCTGCTTATGTGTTTCATAACTAACTTTTACCTTGCGCAGCGAGGAGAGACATTGCTGAAGAACGGACGCATACTGTAGGGATGATACGGGCCTTGGTTTCACGGTTGGCTCTCCCTCCGCTAGTTGTCCGCTGGAAGTCAACCGCTAACTTGGATTACTCGCGCTATCCAAAACTGCAAGAGTCGGAAATCGAAGAGACCTTCATGCGCGGCAGTGGACCTGGGGGTCAGGCGGTAAACAAGACATCCAACTGCGTATTCCTGCGTCATCTGCCCACCAACATCACCATAAAGTGTCACACACATCGACTGGCCTCCAAAAATCGCGTAGAGGCACGAAAACTTCTACTAGACAAGCTTGATGCCCATTTTAATGGAGAAAACTCGATTGCCGCACAGATCAAAGTACTGGAGCAGAGAAAGTCCACGGAGCGGCGACGACGGCAAGGAAAAATGCAGGAGATGAAGACGAGATGGCAAGAGAGGGAGCGTACAGAAGAATCCAACGATAAATAAAAAGCCAAAATTCATTTTTATACTAAAACATAACGTTCTTGGTTGATATATTTGTGATAAATGGTAAGTGGAACAACTACCAGCTAGAGAAATCACCAAAACCGCCTGCAAGCTTCTTCCTTTTGGCTGCTTGTGCTGCCAGGAGCGGGGACTCTGGTTTCTTGGGCGCGGCATTCATTTTTAGGTACTTGCCCACGCCTTCCCTGTAGACCTTGAGTGGCTCATTGAGGCGTTTCTGCTGTTCTGCCTTTTCGGCCGTCTCCTGTATGCTGGCCGCTTCATTCTCTCGCTCCTTGGCCAGCTGTTCCGCGGCATCAGCAAAGGGATTAACAAAGACTTGGGCATTTTCAATTATGATATCCTCGATTGGTCGATCTTTGTTGTCCACCTCGATGTTTTCTATTTTTTGGAGTGTGTCAAGGCCGCCAACCACCTTGCCAAAGATGGTGTGTTTGCCGTCGAGATGTTTGCAGGATCGATAGGTGATGAAGCTGCAAGTGGCAATACAATGAACAAGGAGTCGTATACAATTGATTGAACTACTTACAACTGGGAACCATTTGTGTTGGGTCCTGAATTTGCCATGGAAAGAACACCCCGTCCCGTGTGCGTCAGATTCGGCTTGAATTCATCGTCGAACTTTTTGCCCCAGATAGATTCACCTCCCGAACCGGTGCCTGTGGGGTCGCCACCTTGAACCTGGTGGACACATTTGGTTATTATTTGATTTGATACTTCTCCTGGCGTGTACCTACGATAAAGTTCCGAATGGATCGATGGAACAATACATTGTTGAAGTAACCATCGGCGCAATGTTTGATAAAGTTGTCGCAGGCGCGTGGTATCTGATCGCAGTAGAGCTCAATGTTTAATGGGCCAAAGTTGGTGTTTAAACGCACATAGCCCTTCTGCTTGACCCGCTCATATTTCACCAAATCATCGTCAATGATAGCCGCCTCAATCTGGGAGACAGGCATCATGGCTGTGGATGTGAAACTGGCAGACACCGCTCCAGTGGAATAATGAGCCGCATTGAATTTGTCTGCTGCTCGCTTGGAAGTGGAAGGTGCCTCTTCAGCAGGCTGGTAGTCCCTTTGCAGCTGTGCCAAGGTCTCTTTCGTTTCCAGATTCATGGTCTTAATGCGCCCACTGGCCGGATCTTTGCGCTCCAGGAGCTCCTCGTCTGTAAGCACTCGCAAGTTTTTACGAATGTGGTGGAAGGTGGATATATCGAACTTCTCTAGCTTCTGCGGATCTTGTATGGTAATAATATCCTTGCGCTGGAACGGTGTGTCATCCACCAAGTCCTTCCAGTTTTTGGTTTTAATATTCAGCTGATCAATGGCCTCCCAGCAGTAGACATTGCCCGTTGTAGCCACGGCGACAATGTGCGAGTTCTTGGTGAAGGGCTTAAACAGAGCGGGACAGTGGTAATCATCGGTAGCATTCTTGTAAAAGTTCAGCTTCACCAATGACTTTGAATCCATTTTCTGGCCTGTTATAGGATTGATCTTAAAGGTTTTCAAAAACTTCAAGATTGCTTCATACTCGAAAACATTGCCATTGAGGTCGCAGTAGGGCATCTCGTAGGGAGCCATGGTAATGGAGCAGTGCTCGTAGGGCAACCGCTTGAACTTCACATGGTTGTTCTCCGCGGATTCGGTTTTCTTTCCGCCGTACAACTCGCTCCACTCCGTGTACGTCAAGTACCTGCAGAATTGGGTTGTAATATTGATTGCATTGTATGGTTATAATCGTTGGGACTTGCATTTTATCCTTTTGGTGCTGTCGTTTGCCCATTTTTGCGAATTTACTGCTATTTATATTCAAACAAAATGTGTCAAAACAATTGTTTACGATGCCGCAATAGAGCTGCCAACTGTTGCCAATTGAATCGTTGACGATTGGTTGTTGTCATCGGTTTGAACAGCTGATAGCGCTGCCACCATATGTGAAAATAAGTGGTTTGCCAGCACTAGTTTAGGAAGGTTCAGTAAAATCAAACAAAGAGGAAAGAGTTTTCCAATTTTAGCTATATATAGACAACCAAAGTGATATAAATAAGTTAGCCAATTGACCTTGGGCTTGGTGCATGATGTCAAGCCCAAATATCAACTACAGCTCCTTGGCCGAGGCGAATCCGTTTCGAGAGCCCGAGCAACATGACGAAGCAACAACAAAAGCGGACGACGCAAAATCATTTACAGCTGCTGCGCATTTAGACCCCCACAACGACCATGAGCCAGAGAACGAAGATACTCCACGCAACAGTGGCATCATGATACACATGGTGCCAGAGACGGGCAGGGCGCGATGGAACCACATCGAGGACCTCGACTCGTTCTTCTCCCGCATGTACAACTACCAGCAGAAGCACGGCTTTCAGGTGATTGTCCTAGACGAGGTGTTCCAGGTGCTGGAGTTTGGCTTTGTGGTATGGCTGCTCACCTTCGTGACGTACTGCATCAAGCACGACGTGCTCTTCGGGGACACGCTGCCCCCGGGGAGCAACCCCACCAAAACCACACTCAGCGATGTGGGCATGACCACCGGGGAGTGCGTGGCCAAATTCAGTTGGTTCACCTACCTTGTCATATTCATAGCTGCCATCTACTTAGGCTTTCGGGTGCTCAAGATGATCTATCACATCACGCAATACGCGGATATCAAGAAGTTCTACAACACGGCCCTTGGCATCGAGGACACGGACCTGGACAACATCACCTGGCACGAGGTGCAGCAGCGCATTCGCAAGGTTCAAGCCGAGCAGCACATGTGCATTGACAAGGAGTCCCTCACGGAGCTGGATATCTACCATCGCGTGCTGCGGTTCAAGAACTATCTGGTGGCCCTGATGAACAAGCAGCTGTTGCCCGTGCGCTTCCACCTGCCGTTTCTGGGCGAGATATGCTCCCTCAGCCGGGGGATGCTCTTCAACATCGACTTTATTCTGTTTCGCGGTCCCGGATCGCCCTTCCAGAACAATTGGCAGCTGAGGGACGAGTTCGCGGTGAGAAGTAACCAAACGGAGCTGGCCCAGCGCTTGTCCAAGCTGATACTGGGTGTGGCCCTGGTCAATCTCCTCCTGTCCCCTGTGATCTTTATCTGGCAGCTCATCTACTTCAGTTTCTCCTACGCAAATATCCTGCGGAAGGAGCCGAGTGCCTTGGGCCTACGCACCTGGTCCAACTATGGACGCCTCTATCTGCGTCACTTCAACGAGCTGGATCACGAGCTCGATGCGAGACTGAACCGCGCCTACGAGTATGCCGACCGCTACCTCAGTTCCTTCTCCTCCCCGCTGGCCGCTGTGATAGCCCGCAATCTGCTGTTCGTGAGCGGAGGTCTTCTTCTGCTGATCCTGGCCTTTGGCATATACGAGGAGCACGTCTTCCAAGTGGAGCACGTCCTCACCATCATAGCCGTTCTCACTGTGGTGGGCGTCGTCGCCCGAACGATGATTCCCGATGAGAACATGATATGGTGTCCCGAACAGCTGATGACTGCCATTCTCGCCCACGTCCACTACCTGCCTACAGAGTGGAAGCAGCATGCCCACACGGCACTTGTCCGCAATGAGTTTAGCAACTTCTTTCAGTTCAAGGCGGGCTACCTGCTCAGCGAGATCTTCAGTCCGTTCGTGACTCCATTCGTCCTGATCTTCGTGTTCAGGCCCAAGGCCATGGAGATTGTCAAGTTCTTCAGAACCTTTACGGTCTCGGTGCGTGGAGTGGGCAACGTCTGCTCGTTCGCCCAGATGGATGTGCGCAAGCACGGCAATCCAGACTGGCAGCTGAACAGCGACCTGGAGGAGTTCGCCAAACCGCAGCAGACGAGTCTGGTCGGTGGAAAGACGGAAATGTCGCTGGTTCGCTTCACGCTCAACAATCCTGAATGGCAGATGCCCAAGGAGGCTTCGTTGTTTATCAAGGGCATCCGGGAGCACGCCATAGAGGAGCTGGTACAGGCCAAGACCTCGGCCTTGCAGGACAATCCGCTCACCCACAGCCTGATCTCATTCGGCACCATTGGCGAGGAGTACTGCTCAATTGCCAACTCGGTTCTGGCCGCCCAGCTGAGTCCCACCCAGATGGAGCTCTCCCAGTCCCTTCGCCCCGGAGGCTTTCCCGTCGCCGGCAGCGACTTCCGCCAGATGCTGCAGCAGAATCTGACCGCCAGCGTGGGACCCCTGGACAGCATGCGCCGCCTGCGGCTTAGCAGGGCTGAGGGCCGCCTCGAAGGACCCGCAGACACGCTCCTATACAGCCTCTACGGTGTGGATCCGCGGCTCTCCAAGAATCCCATGAGTGTGGGCGTGGCCGACATGTGCCTCAGCGCCCTCTACCTGCACGAGCTGAGCCAGCAAAAGCGCAAGGCGCGCCAGTCGCGCATCGTCGAGATGGAGGACGAGCAGCCAGGGCCAAGCCATTGGCAGCGGCCACCAGGTCCAGGTGGTGCACACCCGCCCCCGCCGGCTTCAACGAGCTCCCGCCATAACGTGATTACCTCAAAGGCTGCCGAGAGCACGCCGCTGCTGGGTAGCATCCGCTCATAGCAGCGGCCCGTGTGGATCTAATAATCTACTTAGCAATAAGAACCCCATTCTGCTATTAGTGATTAAAGTAAGTTTTAAAGTCAGTGTGAATCGAAGCGAAGGACGTGTCTAGTGTATAGCTATACTAATACGAAATCGAAACCGAACTAAAATAATCTAAACGACAAGCAATAAACCTAACATCGTCATCAAGAGTCTGCTGTGCCCACACCCTGCTCTTCTCCTGAGAGAAATAATAGCCAGAGACAGGGGTATTTACTTTTGTTCGAATGTACGAGTATATTTCCAGATCTTGGCTCTCCTACACACGTGACACGGTGCCATCTCCACTGTGTGCTGCACGCTGATAGATAGCCACCATTTGTAGGCATTGTTGGCACACCACTGCATAGACTGGCAGAGCTGGAGCTGGAGTGGAGTGGACGACGACGCTTCCAGCTGTGCTGCATCGCCTCGTGTGTCACTTGCCACACACGAACGCCATTTGGCGACTGGTGTTGATGGCATATGCAGAGAACTGAGAACAGGAGAAGCAGGCAATTCAGGCGAAGCCGCCTAGGTGCGTGCATATGAATCTCCCAGCGATACAGACACCGACCGCGATACTCGTACAGATGCTGCAGATCCCCGCCAGCTGCAGGAATGGATCTGGCAAGTTTTATGAATTATGTGCGTGTTGCATGGAGCTGGAGTTGGAGCTGGAACTGTGGCTGGAGCCCCTGTTTCTGTGGCAGAACACGTTGTCTCATTTTTCCGCTGCACGCCAATTTTGGGGGAAGCATTGCCCAACATTACACGAATGTGGATGGTGTCTTATGCCCGTTTTGGGGGCATCGTGAAGAACTCTGGTCTATGCGTCTGTGGAGGAGATGGAGATGCAGTTGCAGTTGCAGTTGCATGTAGTACTAATTGTAGAGCTCATGTTATCCGATCCTAGGTGAACGGACAGCGGCGGAACGCTGCTGCCTGCTGCTGGTGCTGCTGCGGGCCGCTCAAAATGGAAACATTTCACGAGCCTTGTCAAACAATCGAATTTAATTTATGATTTCCTGCGCCAATTGGACAGAGACACCGAACGAGTAATGACACGGCATGTGGTAGACCCCTTTGGACCCCGAAAATATCATATCATTCACGATCAATCGATACGCAATTTGGGCACAGCAGGGCCCGCAAAACGGACCGACTGGAGAATTGGAAAGGCCAGGTCGGGATTGGGACAGGAACGGGAACGTGAACGGGAGTCACTTGCATATGCGAATGTCTAGAGCCGTGATGGCCGTGGACCACCGCGTCGAGAACAGAACCAGTTCAAGATCAGGCGTCACTTTACATTGGCTCTGGCCATTGAGTGCCGCTGACAGTTGCAGTCGCTTTGGAGTTGGATAAAGTAGCCGGGCTGCCATTTCCAGATCGCAGCTGCCATTCTGCAATTAGAGCCTGGCCAGTCGCCGTCGTCGTCGATGCGTTGTTGTCTGGCACGTCGGCTGGTATCAAACGTGTCTGTATGTCTCTGGCAGCGACTAATGATGATAGTCCAGTGTCTTTGGTCTCCCCATCTCTCCCTCTCTCTCCAGCCAGCCAAATCCACAGCCCGATCCACATAGACATCCATTGGGCCTTGTCGATTGTCGAGTGTGAAGCATCAGCGTCGCCTTTGATTGACAACTGATCAGCCAGCATCAGCAGCATTCAGTCGGGATCATCATCGGCGATGCAGCTGCAACGTTTCCCACTTTTGGACACGCACGTTCCTGCCCTGCCAGCCTGTCCACCTCCTCTTGCTGATGTTACCGCTGCTGCTTCTTCGGCTGATAAGTTATCGATTTTTTTCATAATTAAAAAACCAGTTTACTTTGGCTCCTTACAAATAGACTTCGGTTCCGGCTCCAGCCCGAGACGGAGGATGGTACGAGCGGGGGACTTGGATCAAATAGTTTAGTCAGCCGCATCCCAACGACGGGATTTGCATTGCAAATTAGGCTCGACTTCTTTTCTCCTTTCTCCCGCTCCCGCTCCATCTGCATCCGCATCTGCATCGACCGCATATCCCCTACCCGCTATCCGCATCGCTTCTCGATCTGCTTGTAATCGAGCCTCGATTCAATAAAACATTTAAACATTAAACTGCTTTTATGCAAATTGCCGGCGTGCGCTTAATTTTCGATCAGCTAGAGACTCGGTTCTGGTTTGGTTTGGGTCTGGTCTGGTCTGTGGCATCCGCTTGAATTATCTTTGCATCGCATGCTTGCAACACCTTACTAACCCTGCTCCCTACTGCTCCTCACCTTGCAATCACCTTGATAACATCTAGAGTGGGTCTTCTACAATTTTGTTGCTTCGCTCCTCCGTCTAATGGCGGTGGCTAAAATGCTAATCAATAGCCTTATCGCTATTAATCTCGGCTTCGATTTACCTTTTTGCCCGGCTACTTGTTTTCCGGGAACAGGAGGGAGGGAGAGAGGGGCTGCGGCAAGGGATCTACTCGATTGAGTATTGCAATTCATTAAACATCCAATTGCTGTCGCCTGTTTGTAAATGTTTGTTGCCTGAAATTGCAGAATGTTTGTTCGTTTTTCACTCTGCGATCTTTGCGATCATTAGGTGGATTAACATTGCGCATACGTCCCGTGGGTCAACAGAGAGAGAGAGCAGTCAGTCGTGTGATTTGGTGGATTTTCCACTTCACTGCCATTGCTTCCAAACAGTGCAAATCAGGGATGGGGGATGAGGGAGCAGGAGTAGGATGCTTCTTCCACTGATCTGATCTGAAATTGCATTCTTTGGGCCCATTAATTTGCCTTCAAGCCCTCCAGTTGCAGGTCATTGGCTGGGATAGGAAGGGGAAGGAAGTCTTTGCCATATTTATGAGGCTGCCAGCCGCTCCCCACAGACGCACAGGCGCAGCACAAAGCTGAACATGAGCCTGCCGGGCGGCAACGGCATCTGCAACGCCACCCGTCTCCCGTCTCGGCGCAGCCCCGGATTGGCGCGTGGGCTGGGATGCTGTCGCCCGAAGTGGATTTTCTGTTCAACAAGTAGTTTATGATGTTTTTGTCAATTCATGGCAAAATTAATGACGCTGCAGAAAAGCACACGCACATGGGCATGCGGATGGAATCCGCGATCTGCTGATCTGACTGCCTGCCTGGCAAGGCGTTAAAAATTGTTGCCTATAAACTTAAAGAACTGCAGAGGAGTCGCGGCCTAAGCTCCAGCTTCAGCTCCATCCATGACACTCTCTCGCTGTCTCTCTCTCTCCATCCCATTTGCGTCCGCATCTGCATTCAAAAATGCCATTAGTCACATTTGTGGGCCACAGTCGCAGGCGCTTGTAGCCATGACTTGTAATCTTTTTCCTTTCCCCTGTGGCCCGGAGCTGCAACTGCAACCCGTTTGGCCGTGAGCAGCAGGGGGATTGGGGATTGGGCTAGCCAACACAAATATTTCTATTGCCGTTAATGGCGTTAATAATTTTGCCAGCAAACGGAAGACGGCTGGCCACTTGGGCCACAGCGGGTAGGTGTGGATTAGCCCGCGTCTGTCATGTTGAGGATGACGTTACATGGCCGCAAGTGACAAGCGGCAGAGGCGAAATATGAAAGTCCCCACCACAGAACTTTGGGCGGTGGCTAATGCGAAGTTAATTGGAAAATGCCAGGCCAAAAGTGGGAAGCGAATCGTGGTGCAGCGCACTTGCAGCGCACTTGCAGCGCAGTCCCAGCGCAGAACATCCAGATCCACATCCACATCCAAATGGCATATCGAATTTCACGCTGCCCGCTGGTAGCCAGCGCCTGTCACTTGGGAGTAAGACTAAACCGCGGCCGGCCGATAGATAGCAGCTGCAGCTTCCAAGCACATGTTCAACAAGCGGCAGGAGCCGGCAGCGGTAACAGGAGAAGTGCCCCAGGTCCCAGCCTGACGACATGCGCCGTATCCGATGTCTGTCGAGGAAGCGAGACGAAATGTAGAAAACGGAACGCAAGAAAAAGTGCAACTGTAATTCCGAGCTGCATTCCAGGACTGAAGCTTCAAATATCCCTTCATGAGGAGGGGAATATCCCTTTCACGGGGATATTTATTCTCCCAATTTCCCATACAGTGTTGCAATATCAATCTCACCGATCTACAGCACCTGTAAAGCAAAGCCAGCAACTCGTGTCACCTTTAAGTTTTAGTTTTTATTTTCTTTTTTCGGCTTATCGAATTGGATATTACAGTAGTTGTTATTGCTATGCCAGTGATATGGTCGCCATTTTGGAAATGTGTGCGTTTTAAGGCCGACTAATAAACACGCCTACCTGCAGTCCGAGCAGCCGCTTGTCAGCCACCTGTGCGTGTGTCCCTGTGTCTGTGTGTCGCTGGCTGTGCGAAGGTGTGTGTCGCACTTGATCGGCATTTGAATGTATTTGTAATTTGCAATTATAGTGCCACGCATAGGCAAAGCGAGCGAGCGGGACAGCAGGCCGGTGTGCGTGCCGCGCGTGTGTGTGGTGAATGGATTGGGGCACTTGTTGCCTGTTTTTTCGAACTGCGGTATTCGATTTTCGGTTTTATTTGAATCGAGAGAGCGCGAAACACTGACAAATTCAGCAAATGGCAAATGAAAAACCGCAAAAACCGCAGCCAAACCCCCAAATCGAAAAGTGCAGCCCCACCACCACAGCAGCACAATTTATTTGCGAATAAAATATGCAGCGTGTAAACTCCAATTAGACGCTAATTTCAGCTATAAAATGCAAATGTGCGTGCAGGAGTTTTTCTCGAATGCCACAGTGTGAGTGTGTGCCACATTCACTTGTGGGGCCTAAGGCCTAAGATCGCGACTGGAGACTGGAGGCAAAGTGAATGGAAATGCAATTAATAAATGGCTCCACAGCTCTCCCATTGACTGGCACTGCACCTGACCATGCCCCATGCCCATGCCCATGCCCCTGTGGGCAGAGCTCAATAAACAATGAAACGGACGCACATTAGCCGCATAAATCCTTCGGCCGACAAAGACAACCCGCAGGTTTTGCGTGCTTCATCACACTGGCTAAGAGAGATAACAAGAGAGAGAAAGAGAGATATCCCTCTTGGCGGTATCGCCCACGACTTCACTCTTGGGACCTGGACGTGGCTCTGGGCTCCGACGATAATTGCCAATTATGCGACGAATCAAAGTGGCCAAATTTGGCCGGAAAAAAGTCAAAATAAAGCCAAGTTTTTATTACAATTTTTGTGGCCCCAGGCTCTTGGTCCCGACTCTGGCTCTGCCTCTGCCTCCGACTGTGGCTCTCCTGTTGCAGTTGTTGTAATGAAGTCATTATAAAATATTGCGTCCCATGCACGCACCAGATCCCAGCCACAGTCACAGTCCCAATCCCAGTCCCAGGCTCTGACTCTGGCTGAGATTGAGCTTCGCTGCAGCTCGCTTGGCATTGGCCATAAATTCTCATTCGCCCGCTTCGATTTCGTGCCCGTTTCCCAAACGCAGCTCAACCTGTCACGACAGCTGCGCCGTCTAATCTAATCCATTGACTTTTTTTTCTTTTTTTACGAATATATGTACGTATGGGGGTTTTTTTATTTGCTTGTGGTTGCTGTGGCTGCCCCTTAACTCCTTTTGGGCCGGTATTATGGATGCAGGCAACTCATTAAACTGACGCTGGGCAGGCCATAAATCCGCCCACCCGTCCATATCCACATATCCACATCCACAACCAAGTCCAATTGCCGTTGCCCCGTGACTGATCGCAGTAGCTGACACAGGCATCGCCATCGCCACCGTCGATCTCTTGGAGCTTTATGGCTCCACTTGACTGCAACTGACACACACTTTGTTCAGCTGTCGCCCAGGCGGTCTCGAGGCCTCAGCCTCAACCGCAGCCCCAACCCCAGTCCCAGCCCCTGTTGCAGCTCTGTCCCAGTCCCAGTCCCCAAACATGATCTGGCATTTCAATTGGGAGGCTGCGGCTAAGGCCACTCCCAAGGGCTTAATTTGGCCTGAGTAGAGCGACATGCGCCCAATTTTAATCAGCCACGCCGAGTGCATTATATTGATTAATGATTGCGACCAAGAGATTTGGATTTGTCTTTGGTTAAACTCAAGGATAAACTGCGTGGAAGTTGGGGGAAAGAAAAAGCGGGCATGAAATAAGGGGACCTTTAAGATAAATAGTGGAACTATCTATTCCAATACCAGCTAAAAGAGGAGTTAACACTTCCTGAAGAATTGATCCCACACCAGATAAGGTTGGTATATGAATTGTATTTGAGTGGGAGAAATCTTTCAGCACGACCGTTCTCGCATAAATTAAGTGGATTTCTTTCAGCAGTTCCATAGCCCCTTCTCTCACTGTTTCAATTATCGAACTATTTATTTACTTAACCTTTTGCAGTGTTTCCCCCCAAGCCATTCAATTTTGGTGGTGTATCTGTGCGTATACGTAATATAGATTAAACATTTAATCTGCAACCATGGGATGGCTTTTCAGTCTGGTTAAGCGATATCTGCCTGCTCCGCCTGCTCCATAGATCAAAGTCAATCTTCTGCCTTGTTGCCTGGCTGTTGGCGATCAGTAAAAAACTCACGTAGCTCATGAGCAGCTTTTTGCAGATCAGCAGGAGTGCGAGAAAAAGCTGGAGGTGGAGCAGCGAGCAGGCAGCAGACATCAGTAGCTGGTTTGCCAGCCTATGGGCGGTACTTAAACGCACTCACTCATTCACACAGAGACACATCAGGCAGACAGATATAGCTATAGGCATATCTATAGATGTACGAATATAGTATATATGTATATATAGAAAGAGTGCACTTTTTGCGCGTCTCAAAAATTGTTATTGCACATTTAAAGGCGTCATTATTAGCGCTACATGGAGGCACTAACAATTGTCCATGCATTTGAAATGCTGAGCCGGAGTCCGAGTCCAGGCACTAATTGGACCCGGCCGGAACTGTGGGGAATAGAGGGGGGAACAGAGGACTGGGTGGAACAGAGGACTGGGTGGAGAGGACAGGCTGATCTCGCATAGCAATTGCATTTCTTTCAAGAGTGTTTTTTTCCTTTTTGTAGTGCGAGTATTACCATTTTGGTTGCTCTTAGTGGGTTATCACATAAATTGTGCGCACAAATCTTGATCTGCAAATCATTTTCGACAACTTTACGGCCCAGGCGGAGCCCGTGGCCTGCGTAGGGGATAGGGTGGGGAAGGGGTAGGGGGATCTGGACTCGAAGCCGGACAGAGTCTATATGCATATGTATGATCGTAACTTGGGTCCGCTATCTGTCGCTGAGATCTCGATCAGAGTGCGCATGCAACGATCCACGATCTCTTGCAACAATATTTTCTGTTTATTTATCGTGCAGTTCTGTTTTTTTTCTTCTTTTTTGGTTACCATTTCCTGTCGCACTCTTTAAGTACTCGTACTACTGCAACAACAAGAGCTGGGAGCCAAAGCTGGGAATAGCCAACCAACTAAGCTGACATTTAATTTAAGTGCCAAACACTAGAGAGAATAACTACTACCAACAACAACTGTCTTCGGCTAATGAAATTTATGCATTTATGCGGAGATGGGAATGAGAATGGGAATCGGAATGGAGAGTTCTCATCTGCAGGCAAGCGGACAGAACGAACATCGAACGATGATCCATGTTAATGTCCATCAAATGTGCCAAGGTTAAAGCAGCTGTCAATTCGATTGTTGGACATGTCCATGTTGCAATTTGCAATTAGCCGCACTTGCAACGGATATGGCTCCAGCACTGGAGGAGGAGGATGAGAATCAGAATCGGAATCAGAATCAGAATCAGAATGAAATGGATGATGGTCTTTGAGCTAAAGGATGCCCTGCAAGTGTCGCGATTGCGCGTTTCCCGTGAGAAATTTCAATTATTTTAATTAGCGTTGCGATCGCGGCTGCTTTATTAGGCGACGACGGTGTATACGCGTCTGCGTCTGCGCAGAGTCTGACTCCAAGCCATCGACATCGATGTCGACGTCGGCGTAGATGTCGCATTGGTCGTCCCCGTCTCTTTGGCCAATTTCCGCTGCACGCAACGCTCAGCCGCTGTCGCTGCCGCTGCCGCTGTCCCTGCCGCTGCCGCTGCCACGGAGCTGCTGGAATTCCAGTTGATAGCACAGGCAGAAACAGAGACAGAGACAGAGAGAGATAGAGAAAGAGAGAGCAACGCAGTTGCAAGAACAGGATTCTGTACTCCTCTCGATGGTCGCTGCTCGCGGTCGCCTAATGACATGTTTTGGATAATGATGACGGGGCAGGAGACTACGAGTAGATAGGGGCCTGGAGAAGGGGGCCACTCCGGGGCCCGGAGTGGTCTGGTCTCGCCGAGTGGCGATAAAAAGCTGGAACTTAATTTAAATTGATGACACTGCCTCTCGTCGCCGGCCATTTGGAAAATTGCCAACAAGCAGCGAACGTTTGCCGAGCAAATCAATCTGCATGCCAGCCGTCGCAGATGGAGCATGGGGTATGGGGGATATGTTACGATTGCAGACCACCCGGCGGTCGAGGACTCCGACTCCGACTCCAACTCCAACTCCAACTCTGATACCAAGTTGGACTCTTAATTGGCCGCAGCGGTGTCAATTGCAGCGCCATCACAATGAAACACCAATTCCTGGACCGCCCCCGGGGGAGCCATGGCAATGTGACTTGCTGCTGGCCACCGCCACCACTGATCGGCTCGGCGGAGAGTGTCGCCCGCTGTGCCAGGGAATGCCAATTTCAGCAATTAACAATGGCCATAAAAATTGCTCACGCAGGTGAGCCATGCGGATGCGAGAGACATACACTGCGAGAGTGCACTGAGGGATTAGAGAAGATGTGGAGGAAGTGGAGGAAGCGGAGGTGGAGACGGAGACGGAAACGATATGAATCGCGGGCAGTAACCTGTTAACAAAGCCAAAGGCCGCGCTCGAACATTAATCAGCAGATCAGATCGCATGCGAAACGTTACGTAGAGACAAGACACGAGTCAAAATTATGCTCCATAAAGAATTGCCCTTTGCCGAACTAGACTTCACAGCTTCACCTCCTCTTTACCGCACCGCACCGCACTGTTCTCCATCACACCACACCACACCACACTTCACCAATCAATCGTTCAAGGCGCTGCAATCGAGAGTATCGCCTCGTTACGGGCGGGATGGAGTGATGGGTGATTGTAGGGACGGACGGGGGAGTGGAGTTCAATGACTCGATAAACAATACATTATTGAAAGTGTCTGTCGGTGGAAGTGTTGGCCTAACCTTGATGAGAATTGACCGCTTAGAGCTGTTTAACGCTTAGCCGTGGATTTGGCTTCGAGTTCGGATTGGATTGGATTGGATGGGATGGGATTGGATTGATTGGTCCGAAGTGTGCTACGTTGAGTGGCTCGCGTACCCACTTCCTGCCCTGGTCTGGCCCATTACCATTGACCCATTACTCTGGCCCTTGCCGATTGCAGTCCGTAACAAAGAGCCCGCAGGTAGTGCCCGTAATTTGATGTGATGTGTGCATTCAGGTCGGGAATTCGGAAATAGACACGTTCCACCGCTCCAGGCACATACTCGCGGGGAAACAAGCTTGATTATTACACAACACGGGCATTGAAATTAATAATGAAAAACTGAAGACGTCGATTCGCTGGAAGAAGCGTCTGTGACTACAACAGAATTATTTGCACCTGCCTGGCATGGGTATGAGCAGGGGCATCGGCATCCCATCCCGCCCCTTATCGAATAAGTACACAAGCGGCGAATGATTCGTATGGGAGTCGCGCAAAAACCAAATTAGAATATCAACCAAATGACGCACAGATACGGACAAGGCAATTGGAGCAGCAGCAGCGGCAGTGGCAGCAACAGCAACAGCTCCGCTCAGCGATAGGCAGCCATTTTACGACTCGATATTCAGATTCAAGATACAGATACAGATTCATACCCCATACATTGTATGGCGTACGAGACGTACGATACGAGCATATCCATCCAATCCATTCTAAAACTTAAACCAAAAAACTCGCTCGATCGCTCGCTGGTTCTGGTTCTGGGTCTCTCGCTGGCAGAAATATTATTTGAAATATTAAACCGATATTCGGCACGTTGTAAGCCGAAACGCGTTTTCAAAAGCGATCATTCAGCCGAGCCAAGCGGCAGCCAGGCAGCCAGGCAGCAGCCCCCAGAACCCGAGTCAATCCGATTCCCAGCCCCGACACGGCCGAGGCCCTCGTCTCACCTCATTCGTGCGCCGTTGGGGCTTTCGCTTTCAGTTGCTGCTCGCCCCTGCGTCCGATTGGACTTATTATTAAAGTGCTTATTGGCTCTCCGTCGTGCCGAACCGAATCGTATCGAACCGAACCGTTAGACTTCGATCACTGCGGACCCCGAAGCGCGAGGATAATCGAGATTAACGTGATTCAGTGATTGGTATTGATCGACAGGATCTAGAATGTGGTAAAAGTGAACGAACTGTGGTGTATTCAGTGATAAACCTTTAGAATGGATAACGACAACGACTCCAAGAGTCAAGCGGAGAACCATAGGGGCTCGGTGTCCTCGAGCAGGTCTCTGGAAATACCCGTCACCCCCTCGCGTTCCCCTAAGAAGGTCTCCTTCTCTGACGAGCTGCCCACCACGACAGCGGCAGCGGCAGCAGCAGAAGCGGTGCCAAAGTTCGAGTCGCAGTCCCCGGCGCATCAGCCAGTCCCGCTGCAGGCGAGTGGAGTCAGTCACGTGCTGCACCAGGCGGCCCAGTACCTGGAGAGATTACACGGCGGTTCTCGCGATCATCCTGTAGAGGAAGTCCACGCTAGTGCGGATTCAGATGGCGATAGCACCACAAGCGCCGCCGTACTCGACCTGGACTCAACGGATGGAGCTGTGCCGCCACCGTCGGCGACGGCCCCAGTTGGTTTAGTGCTCGCCACCTCTCCCAGCATTCTGATAGCCAACGATGGCAGCAGCAGCGTCGGCAAACAGGAAGCGACGCTGGCGAATACGAACTCGAATCAGATTCAGCATCAGCATCAGCATCAGAGCTGGAGTCCGATTCAGAATCGACATCAGAATACGACTCGGTTGCAATCAAATTTGTACATGGAACGATACAACCTCAATTTAGATAAAAACTGCAGCTCCATGGAGTTGGAGGCACGTCGGGAGAAGCAGCGCTGGCTCTTGATATCGGAGTGCAGTGCGCTCTTTGACGAGGGCGAGGGAAGGCACACACGTGAAGCCTTCCGCAAGCTCTTTCTGGACGAGGTAAGTCGTCGTATCCCTGGGGACTGTCTGTCCCTCCTTCCGCTGCACCATGTACCAGCCTTAATTGTTGTATATCAACGGGTTTAATTACGTCAACCGGGGAGAGATGCCATGCAAATGGGAGCACTGGGAATGGGAATTGGATGCGACAATGGGACCAGGGTACTTGTGCAGTTGCAGCTCTCTGCTGGGTCTGACCTTGTGCCACATATTTGTGGTCATCGCGTCGTGTTGTGGTCCTTTACCTGATGCCAGAATCGAAAACTCGTTTTTTGATTTGTGTCTCTCTCGATGGGCTTACATTTTTTGTGTGTTGTGTTTACTTTCGTGCTTTGTGTTTCGTTTCGTCTGTATTTCGTTTTATGGGCTCCCCGAAAGCTGTCCAACCAGTCATCGCCGCGGTGCGATCCCCCAGTGCTCATCCGTTAAATATGCACATTTTTCATCATCATCTTTGGGACTCCTCTTCGAGGGGCGATCATCGGTGACCAAATGCAAACCGGCTGCTCTAGGCGATCCCATCTTCGATGTGCAGACAATGCTGGGCGCTCATGATCGTGCGATCGAATGTCATTAAAATATTAATAAGCGGATAATTTATGCAAAACATTCATCACCATCACTGCCGCATAGTTGAGTGCGCCGTGGGATCGTATGAACCGAGAACAGTTGGGATTATGCTCATTACGATGCTATACAAGTGGAAATGGCAGTATCTTTCTCTCTCGATCTCAATCCGATGCCAGTGTAAACACTGGAACGCGTATAAATCTTCACGTGCGGGCCATAAACAAATGCTTCTTTAAACAATACAATACGATCATAAATTAATTAACACTTGGCTCGAACTGGAGATCCACATGGGGATGGAGATGCGGATGGGGATAGGGATGGGGATGGGGGCACTCACTGGCAAACTGGACACATAAATTCATTATTTTACAACTTGTTTCTCGGATCTGCTTACAGGAATTCCAGCAAAAGCTCTTCCAGCTCTTCGATCTCGAACGGCATGGTTATCTTCTACAAGACCGCTGGATCGAGCATATCAAGGGGCGTTTAACGTAAGTTTTGTTTTTTTTTTGTTTTTAGCTTTACTCGCAGTTAGATCTCCCTGTGCCCTGTTTTCTGTCTCCGCCTCCTTCCGCGGATCGGTGCTGTGACGGTGCCAAAACAATTAGCTCGCTTGCCAGCAAAAAGGCGAGGAGTAAAAAATGGTAAGCCATGCAGGCTGTCCACTCCACTCGACTCCACACACACGCACCTTTCTGGCGTGCTCCAGGCATTCCAGCTGCGCCAACCAGAAGCCACCGCAAATGCCTCTTGCCACGAATTGAAATGCCAGCGCTACACTTCTCCAAAGCAGTAGTGGAGGCCCCAGTTCAGTGCCGGCCAGGCCAAAGACGTAGTCTGCCGTGCGATGGCATCGCCAATGGCGATGCTATCTGTGTTGTATGTTAACATATACAACAGCTAACATAGTCCGCATGCCTCGACAGCAACAGCAACAGCTAAAGCTGGCACTGAGACTGAGACTGAGACTAAGACTAGAGCTAAAGCTGCGACTGCGACTGGGAATGGAGCTGGGACTAAGACCAAGACCAAGACCCAGACTGAGACTGCGCCAGAAACTGTCATTGGCTGCCTGTCGTAATGAAGTCATTCAAATACAAATATAGCGCGAGCAGCCCAACAGCGGGAGAGGAGATCTGGAGCAGGCCATCGGGAGATGGGGGCCATGGTATTGGGTATCGTTAATGGTAATACTGAGATCGCTCTCTCTGGACTCTGGTTACAGCGACGACCGTCAGATGGACTTTGCCGAGCAGATCGAATCGGTGGCCTATGTGATCTGCGGGGAGAACAGCAGAGTGAGCTTCAAGAACTTCCGCGACATCTGGCATACGCGCGGAGTAAGTAGTAGCCCCGACAGCAGGTGTACATCCATCGACATTCACTAATCCACCACTAATCCTAGATACTGGACAAGTTGTATCGCCTGATAGACATGGATGGGACCAATCTCATTTCCACCAATCAGGTAATGGAGTTTATTTCGCATCTGACCAACTCCCGGCCGCGGACCGGCTTCGACAAGAGCTCTCTAGCCCGCCTGGAGCAGCTGTTCCGCAACACCGTCGGCAACGAGCAGGAGATTCGGCGCGAGGAGTTCCAGAAGATTGTCACCTCCAAAAATGTGGGTTTTGAGTGGTATATTCCATAATTACCTTGAGGTTAAACTCTCTTTCTCGTGTGTGGATAGCCCTTCTTCACGGAGCGTGTCTTTCAAATCTTTGACAAGGACAACTCCGGCTCCATTTCGCTGCAGGAGTTCATTGATGCCATACATCAGTTCTCGGGACAGTCGGCCGATGATAAGATACGCTTCTTGTTCAAGGTCTACGACATAGATGGTAAGTTGAGCGATGGTAGGGATCCGATGAAGATCCACTGTTAATCCATATCCATCCATCGCAGGCGATGGCCTCATTCAGCACAAGGAGCTGCACGATGTGATACGTCACTGCATCAAGGAGAATGGCATGGAGTTCTCCGAAGATCAGATCGAAGACCTCACCAGCGCCATGTTCGAGGATGCGGATCCCCACAACAGCGGCGAGATCACTTACGAGGCGCTCAAAAATCAGCTGAACAAACACGGTGGTCTCCTGGAGAACCTCAGTATAACGTAAGCTCTAGAAAAGAAAAAGAGACTCTAAATTGAATGATTCCCATCTTATAGGATCGATCGCTGGCTGGTGCCCGTGGCCGAGGATCGTCCGGCGGGCACTGGCAGGCTGTGGAACACGATACCTCACCAGCTGACGCTGGCCTACATGAAGAACAACCAGGTTTTTGTCACGTACCTCTTCTTCTACATAGCCGTAAATCTCTGCCTGTTCATCTCACGTGCCATCCAGTACCGGGCCAGCAATGGCTTCGTCATCATAGCCAGAGCCTGCGGTGAGTAGTCGTAGGCCCTTGTAACCTCCGATTCTTACAACCTTCAGCGTCCCATCTTCAAACTCCTTGTAGGACAATGCCTAAACTTCAACTGTGCATGGGTCCTGGTGCTGATGCTGCGGCACTCCCTCACGTATCTCAGGGGACGGGGATTGTCTTCGTATCTGCCGCTGGACCACCATGTCTACCTGCACAAACTGACGGGGATCACAATATCGGTTCTCAGCCTGGTGCACACGATCATGCATCTGTTCAACTTCTCCATCATCGTGATCAACGACCCCAACATCAACGCCGGGCACTACACGATCGGGGAGTGGCTACTGACGGATCGGCCGGGCCTGTTTGGACTGATTCCGGGCTGCGCCAATCCCACGGGCGTCGCCCTGCTGGCCATCCTCGTGGTGATGTTCGTGTGCTCGCAGCCGTTCGTGCGGCGCAAGGGCAGCTTCGAGGTCTTCTACTGGACGCACCTGCTGTACGTCCCCTTTTGGATACTCACCCTGTTCCACGGGCCCAACTTCTGGAAGTGGTTCCTGCTGCCGGGTCTCGTCTACATCGTGGAGCGGGTGCTGCGCTACGTGTGGATGCGGGGCGAGCACGGCAAAACCTATATCAGCTCCGGCCTGCTACTGCCTTCCAAAGTAATCCATCTGGTCATCAAGCGGCCGTTCAACTTCAACTTCCGCCCCGGCGACTATGTGTTCGTGAACATTCCCGCCATCGCCAACTACGAGTGGCACCCGTTCACCATCAGCTCCGCGCCCGAGCAGGAGGACTACATGTGGCTGCACATCCGTACTGTGGGCGAGTGGACCAACCGCCTCTACCGCTACTTCGAGGCCGAGCAGCAGAAGCTGCACAAGAGCGAAGTGGGCCAGCACATGCACGCCATTCCCACGCCCAGCTTCATGCTCCTCAACGAGGCACGCAATCCCGCGCTGAACGGAGACATGGCCACCACCACGTCTACTCCGCAAACAGATTTCCTGGCCCGAAACATGGTGGGACAGGCAAGGCCGCCAGTGCGACCTCCTCGTCAGCATCGCAAGCTCGTGGCCGTCAGTCCCCAAGCACCGGATCCCGCACCAACCACGGGCGTGAATCGTATCCGGAGCATCAAGAAAACCCTGCAGCGAACCTTCTCCAGGAAAGAGCCAGGTGAGCCGAAGGGTAAGCCCAGTCCGCCGGGCGTGGTTAACGGATCCTTCATCGGCGACGGTGAGCGCGAGGATCCAGGAGGTTTCAAGCAGCGGCCGCTGGAAAAGAGCATTTCCCTGCCGGACATCAGCGTAAAGATCAAGAAGCGCAGCCGGCTCAAGGCGTAAGTACATCCGCTCCCGCCAGATCCAGCCAGAATAATCAGTAACCCCATCTTTCCCTTCGAAGTCTTCGTGCCCTGGGCCGTTCGGAGTCGGAGCGTACTTTCGATGACAAGCGGGTACGCCGTGCCCGCAACAACAGCGTTGGCCTGGCGTATCTCAGTCCGCAGAACAAGTCGCTGGCCCAGAGCTTCCGGTACATGCGCAACAAGCCCACCATCATCGCCTTCAAGACGCCCAGCATGGAGGAGCACGAGTCGCAGTCCCAGCTGACGATTGCGCCGGAGAACAGCGGTAGTCCGGCCAGCAGGGCGGAGCAGGGGCAGCTTGCCAAGGCGGAGTCCAGCGACAGGCTTCATATGACCAGGCTCAGCCTGACAGCGGATGTCGTGTGCAAGCCACTCGAGGTATGTTGCCGTAGCGAACCGTAGAACTAACAGATCTGCCACCTGAATCTAACAATCATCCACTCCACCAAAAAGGACAGCAACCAAACGTGGACGAGCAGCAGAAAGTCCATTCTGCGGCGTCCCACATTCCTACGCACTTTGTCCACATCCCTAACCAACCGGGGCGGCGGAGGTGGAGGTGGAGGCGGTAGCTCCACAACTAACAGCGGTAGCAAGGTCACACTAGATGCGGGCGTCATGGAGGTTTGGGTCACACCAACATACACACATACTCAGCCACTCGGCCTGGGGACTAACCCGATCTCATTTGCCAACTTCTCTGTTTCGCCCCGTGTTCCCATACGCTCTTAGATCTTCATTGACGGCCCGTACGGTGCTCCCTCGAGCCACATCTTTGGGGCCCAGCATGCGGTGCTCATCGGCACCGGGATCGGTGTCACGCCCTTCGCCTCCATTTTGCAGTCCATCATGCACCGCTACTGGAAGGCGCGGCACAGCTGTCCACGCTGCCAGTTTGAGTGGGCTAGTGAGATCCCCAAGTCTGTGATGAATCTGCGGAAGGTGGACTTCTTCTGGATCAACCGCGATCAGCGATCCTTCGAGTGGTTTGTGAATCTTCTCTCCCAGCTGGAGATTGAGCAGGCGGAGCTAGGCGGCGCCATGGAACGGTAGGCCCAGAAATATTTTTCTTTCCTAGAGATTTGCTGATAGGTTTGCGTTTCATAGTTTCCTCGATATGCATATGTACATCACAAGTGCCCTGCAGAGGACCGACATGAAAGCGGTGGGTCTTCAGCTAGCCCTGGATCTGCTCCACGAGAAGGTAATATCCGTAAAGCATATCAGTTTCTATTCAATCCATTAAAATGCACCTATTTTCTATATCAGGGCAAGCGGGATCTTATCACGGGTTTGAAGACACGCACAAATGCAGGACGCCCCAACTGGGACAAGGTATTCAAGCAGCTGCAGGCACAGCAAAAGGGCAAGGTGACTGTCTTCTACTGCGGTCCCCCGCAGCTGGCCAAGACGCTGCGCTACAAGTGCGATCAGTACGGGTTCTCATTTCGTAAGGAGTGCTTCTGAAGAAGCCATCCCACCTCTATCTCTCTCCATATCCGTCTCTGTGGTTTTCTCTGTCCATTGTGTCCATTAATCTGTCCCTCCATTGCTATCTCATTTGCATAAGCAACGTGTTTTATTTTCGGGTACGGTTCGGTTAGCGAAGCTTAGATGGCTATTTATTCGTCATATGTTGTTGTTGTCTCATCTGTTGAATGTGTCCCCCACAGCTTGTAAATATCTGTATCCACATACATATAGGTATGTATATCTATATACTCATACAATAAAGTTTGTTACTCGATGTGTCGTCCTCTGATTGCATCCAAGTTCCAGCCAGTACATTATGCGCCCCTTTCCAGGTGGCTCCGAGTTCTACATTTGATTGACGGCACATTCTTACCAATCTTCAAGAGCAGTTACAATTAAAATTACAATACGGACACTCTCATAAAATACAAATTAAAATGCGGCAGCTCCCCGTTGTTGTAGAGGCACCAGAAATCCCACATTAGAAAACATTCCTTTTCTTTGGGCGACTAATTCTGATCTCTAAATATCCGACTATACGGAAGCCTTAGGGGTGATATGTGATATACCACATTCAGTGCTTCAACCAAGTACTGAAGTTGATGTCTGTGGGTCTGGACTTGCGTTCAATGGTTATTGTCTCGTCATCGGTATTGTCCACGTTGTAAAATTCACGCAACTCGGCAATGGCTGTCTCTTCGATCTGAGTGTGGGCCAGTGACTTGTTCCGCATCCTTTCGAAGGACTCCCGCTGTCGTCGCTCATCGGCGAGGATCCTCGAGAAACTTTGTCCCTTTTCCGTAGGCGTTGTTGCGGCAGCCGCTTGGCCCCGCATCATATTGGCAAAAGAGGTGGGGTCCGAAATGCTGCCTGTTGCTGGCGAGTCGCTAAAGGAACTACTCGACGGAGTGGCGGGTGGCAAGCCCCAGGCATTCGGCACAGCCACAGGAGTGGTGGGTTCTTGCTCCACCAGAGGCGAACGCCAGCTCTTCGATTCGGAGGACAGCCGTTTCCGCTGCTTCTGCGACAGTTTCTGAGATTGGGGTGTCAGGGAGCTGAGATCCAGATTGTAGCTCTTACTCAGCGGCGTACTGGTCTCTTCTGCAGGGGAGGTTGGCGGTGGCGTTTGCTCCTTCATTATAGCTCTTTCAATGACCTCTAGCTCTGGCCTCGGTGGCTCTTCCAGCTTAAGTGTGTTGTTCACTTTCAGGGCAGTGTCGGCTAGCTTTCGTTTCTGTTCCTTTTTGTCCACCACACGAGACCAGTTCTTGCCCTCGCTTCGAGTGCTTTCCTGCGGTCCGGTAGTCGCCTCGGGGCCAGAGGCAGACTCACTTACGCTCAGCGATCGCATCATGCTGGATATGGCCTGCTGTTCGTAGTAGTGACGGGCGTCTTGCCTCCGCAAGTCCTTCTGCTTATGCTTGGCTGCCGCCTTTAGCTTTGTTTCCTGAAAAAGAAAAGAGATAATTAGGGAAAGTAACAGGTGCTTACGGCACACAAACCGGGTCCATTCGATAGTCCAGGTCAATATCGCAGTCAACGACAAAACTAAGCAACAGCTCATCTTCTATGGCCTCCGAGAAGGGCGTGATCTGGCGGTAGTCGAAGACATTGGAGAACATCTTACGGTAATGGTCGTTGAGGCATTTGAGAGTCGCCTCATCGCACTGTTCGATGCTGCGGTAGCAGAGAACTCTGGCCAGGTTGTGGCAGATGAAATCCATGCATCCCTTGTGCAGCAGCTTGCAGTTGTACATCGCGGCAAAGTCCAACATCTCGCCGCACTTCCGTATGCTGATCTTGTCTAGAATAAGCGATTCGCAAACGTTCTGCAGCGATTCAATGAAGTACTGATCGCAGAACGTGACCATGTTGTAGAGAAAGGTTTCCGTATAGTTCTGCTTGCAGAATGCCTCTGTATCCAAGCTGTATAGATAGTCCAGGACTGGCTCCATGTACTCAGCGGGCACACCCTCCATGTTGACTGTGGTGCGCTCGGCCCACGAGTGCGTGAACATCATTTCAAAGTACTCCAAGCGTGACACCAGCATGCATTTATGGGCCTCCAGAACCTTCGAATCCTCGCACACGATTCGCACATCGTAGAGCTCTGGATAGTCTGAGCGATGCAGCCGATTGAAACGCTGCCGGGTACTAGGTATGGGAAATTGATTATCTCGTACGTAGCTCTGCAAGTATCTGGCTAGATCGACCAATTGAAACATCTCCAAGTGAGGGATAAACATTTCGCAGGCTTGACTTCGCTCCCGAGGGTTGGCGGGTCCAAGACTTTCCTGGATGCAGTCGATATCTAAAAGAAGGAACACAGCATTTAAAAACTCTTTCCCAAGCAGAATAAATTTCGACTACCATCCTCTGTTGGCCAGTAACTGGTGTAGATATACTTTAGGATCAGCTCAAACATCTTCCCCGTGAGATTTTCAAAATTTAGATAGACATCCTTGTCCAAGTAGATGCGAGTGAGCTCCCTGAGGCCTGGTGCGCGACTATACAGGATAAACTTGTGGGCCGCAAAGCGCTCCCCATCCACATGGAAGACGACATCGTGCACGGCATCCGATTCGCAGGTGTCATGGTAGAGCTTCTTGAAATTGTGCTCCCTGCGTGGCAGTGGGGGCTTGCGGAAGTACTTCATATGCGACTCTTGCAGCACGGCGAACGAGGAGAAGCTCTCGTCGCAAAAGATATCGGTAGCACGATCAATATTGGGAACACGCTGCAGCTCGATGCGGATCACATGATCTCTCGAAATCTCCGTGCGATTCTGATCGTTGTTGTGCCATATATCCATATTGGGTTTGGATTTCTCTTCCAGCATGCCAGCTGGCAGGGCTATCTGATTGCACTTGCCACGATAGACGCAGCCGTCCAAAGACAGTATTAGGACTTGATTGCACTTGTACAGGATCTTTTTAATCTCAGGCAGGCGTATTGGCGAAAAATTACACCTGCAAGGATAATTGTTGTGTGGTTAAACGTTATTAGGGATCCGGAATAACTCACCTGTAAAATTGCTGTGTATTCTCGTACCACAGGAACACCACATTCGTCTCAGTGAGCATCAATAGCTTTAGGGCTGCTGCAGATCCTTTCGTGGAGCTCTTTAAATGACCGCCTATCACCGCAATGCTTTTGAGATCTTCGTAGCTGAAGAAAAGAACATGTACATTAATAATAATATGGGAATAAATAATAGGTAAAACTTACTTAGGAGTCTTAATGTATCTAGTCTTGTCACCATAAAATAACGTAATCATCTTCTCCTCTGTGTAAATTACCGTGGCTGCATTGTTGGCTTCCACAAAGCGGATTGAAGTGCGCGCAGGTAGTTTTATCTGAAATATTACCAAGGTTTTGTATATTTACGTTCTATACTCGTCTAAATATATATAAAGACTGACCAATGTGGGCGCCATAATAGTGTCTGTGGTGCGACTTATACCAAATTGACCCTGATTGGCACCCCAGACGTATACACACTTGGTGCTGTAGGCAATAGAGTGCTGGTCGCAGGCGATCACACGCAGCAGGTCGCTGGCCCCCTTGTCACGCAATGCGACAACCTCCCTGAACTGCGTCAGATTCTCGGGCGCATCACGCACTCCCAGCTGATGGTCGGTGTTGATGCCGCAGGCAAACACCAGCGAACGACGCGTGAGCAGCAGAGAGTGTTGTCGGGAGACACTTATGCACATGATGGAATCGTCGTTCAGCTTCGAAGAGACCTTCACACGCTTCGGCGCCGGCAAGCTGTTCTCCACACCAATGCCCAGACGTCCACCCTTGCCATGGCCGACGGCATAGAGATGACCCTTCTTGTCGCAAAAGAGACTGTGATAGGCTCCCAATGCTACTTGCTCTATCCAGATGTTGGACTTACGAAAGAAATCCACTGCCTGAGGAGCATTGGTGTTCTGCTCGTTGCCAATGCCGAGGTTATAGTTCTTATTGGAGCCCCAGACGAGAACATCGTTCCTGCACGGCGACAGAATTGGTTAGTTTAGGACTGCTTGTATGTAGCTCTGAATGGACTCACTGCGACTCTGTGGTGAAATCTTCGTCGCACTTGCGGCAGATGGCTTGCAGCGGGCACCGTGTGTCTTCGTCTAGCAGTTCCAGACTTGCCCCATAGCGCAGCAGAAGCACAGCACAGTCTATGGAGCCATAGTACAAGGCCCTGTGCAAGGGACTACTGCCAGACTCGTAATCGAGTCCGTTAATGTACGCTCCGTGGTTCAAAAGCCACTCCAGAATCTTATATCGCGCCACCGAAGCTGACATGTGCACAGCTGAACGGCCCTGGGGAAATTTAATAGTGTCAGTGCACACATTGGCGATCACTTAGGGCTCCCCTTACCAGGTCGTCTATGATGTTGGCGAAATTTCCGCAGGTCTTGAAGATGAACGCTCCCAGATTTTGATTGTCGATTCCGCGCTTTGTGAGTGCGGCTGTAATGCTGTTTCCATGTTGGCGACATGTACACTTGGCAGTGCAGTCATATTCCTGGGCCTTGGCAGTTGACATGCAGATATTTCACAATAATTAGCCGCAAAAATTCGTTCAAGTACGTGGAATATGCAGTTGAAATCAGTTTTATCGACCCTCAGACATATACCAAAATATACGGTTTAATTTTAAAAATATACCATAAATATACTGACGACCTCAAGCTCTAATATACATATTCCCCTTTTTTGATATTCCGTGCAATATAACTAACTTAATAGAACCCTCAGTCCTGCCCACATAATTTTATCCGATTAGTGAATCAATTTTCTAATTTCAATTTTCTCTGAAAAAAGGTTTTAGCGAAATAGGTCAAACAGAAAAAGGTTTTAGCGAAATAGGTAACAAAAAAAAAACGAAAGAGGATAGTCGTTCATATTGTTTAATTTGTATATTCCGTTGAATAATTCTGGCTAACTAAAACCCTTAGTTCTGCCCACATAATTTTAGGCCGTTGATGAATAAATTTTCTTCAAGATTGGCTAGTTTTTAGTCCTTGGTTTTATAGTATTTTAGCTAAAACAAGGATTAAACAACCGTAAATATACTGACGAATTAATGTTATATACATATTCCTCGATTTTGATATTCCGTCAAATATTACTAGCTAGATAGATCTATCAGACCTGCCCACATATGTAATTGTATGCAAATAATGAACATTTTTTTCCTACTACGCGATTGCTTTGATTGTGTTTGCCTTAATTTTGGTGCCTCAACAACAATATAGCGTCTCGTATGATTAAGAAGCCCTTGTAGATCCAAGATATGTATCTTTCATCTGAACTTAAAAAAACACGATATCTTTCACCTGAACTGCGCTAAAGTTATTAATTTTTCATTATTTTCGGCGGAATATTAAAATATCCCCTTTCAATGGGTTAATCGTTCTCCGTCAAGGATTGTAAACCATATTCCTCGATTTTGATATTCCGTGGAATATTTCTTGGTGTCCTGCACCTCTCTGGCGATTTTCCCACTTTAAATCTCTCCGGCGGCCTTACCCGTTTGAGTGGTGCCGGATCAATATCTCCAGCTCTATTGGCCAAGACCTTCTCTGGCCGCCAACTGATATGCCGCGATCCCCTCCTCTTACCACGCCAGGTAAATAATTATTTATTTTATTACTTTATTTAAATAATAATAATATAATATATTAAACTTTAATTTTAAAAAATCCTTGAATTTTAACAGGCCGCACCCTCCGGTGGCGAGGAATACCTATTGCGTGCCCGTGGACACCGATATGCCCCATCGTTTACCAGCGACTTCACTCTTCTGGCCTTTTGGTTCGAGTGAACGAGTGTGGGCTCGACGACGGCTGTCCGACGGCTGTATTTGAGTTTTGTCGCGCGAGGCTGTGGTCTTTGGTCCTCATCCTTTTGGGATGTCTATGGGATGTGCTCCTAGCTGGACTCTGGCAGCCACTGGCTGATGAGTCGACAATGTGGTGTCCCGTCCGCTGCAGCAGGGACCAGTGATCGACGGCGGAATCGTTGGTTGACGTCCACTGGAAATGAGTTTCGAGACGCGTAAGTAAATCAGTATAGAATTGTGGCTATATTTTAAAATATATCTTCCTTCACAGAACTTATGTACCCTACCGAGTCGTATCCGATATTCTCCCGCCAGATAGAGTCCTCTCCAGGGCTAACCGGCGTATTCCAGTCGTATTCGAGACACACCGAGTCCTATTCCAGCCAAACAGACTCGTATCGCAGCATGACAGAAGCGCACGCCTTGCAAGATCCGAAGCTAAGAAGCCATCGTCATCCTTCCATCTGGCTATCGACAACAAGGACTTTGAGGGAGTGGCTACGCGGGCTTCTAGATAGCTATCGTTCCCGTTAGGTTTAAGGATATACGCGTCCATATATTTAGATAGTAGATAGTAGAACAAATAGTTTATTTATTTATATTAAGCTAAGTTATGATGAATAAATTTATTGAAAAATCATCCTTGCTGTGTCCTGATCCTTGATAAGGACTCCATTAAATCAGGGATATTTTTCCGACCGCAGGAAGTTGTCCCGTAGATCGGACCACAAATAGCCAACAAAAATAAATATGTATGGTTGGGGTTGTTATAGTCCTTACCGAAGGATCAGTGAGATTTTTCTGATTACAACGAGCTATGGCATGCCCCGATCGGGCCACAAATTAAGGAGAACAAATATATTTATGTCTGGAGAAAATATCCTTGACCCTTCTTAAGGACTCCAGCAGATCAGGGACATTTTTCCGATCACATTAAGCCATCGCACGTCCCGATCGGGCCAAAAATAAGGAAGAAAATTAGATATGTACATGTATTTATGACTAGCGATGTTGAAGTCCTTACCGAAGGATTAAGGAGCTATTCTCATCACGGCAGGAAATGGAACGCCTCGATCGGGCCTCAAATAACGGAGAAGTCAAGATATATATGTCTGGAGAAAATATCCTTGATCCTTGATAAGGAATTCATCAAATAAGGGACTTTTTCCGATCACAGCAAGCCGTCGCACGTCCCAATCGGTCCAAAAATAAGGAATTCAATTCAATTCGCTACCGCTCAAATGGACAAAAACGGGAATTTCAAATTTCATTTTTCAAATTCCAAAATTTTGCAACGTTTTTCATATTTTCTTTGGCTACTTTTTCCTTTATTCGGCCGCTCAAAACGGTGGAAGACGAGAATTTCACGTCTGGGATACCAGGCGAACAGAAATCAGTAGAGGGTCCCAGTTTTTTAAATTCCTTTTAATTTTATTTTTCTGTTTTTCCATATGTTCGTTTTTCATATTCTCGTTTTCCTCGTTCTCTCGTTTTCCACCATTTTGAGCGCCAAAAGAAAATATGAAAAAACGTAAAAAAATTATTAAAAAGAATTACAAAAAAACCGGGACCTTCTGCTTATTTCTGTTCGCCTGGTATCCCAGACGTGAAATTCTCGTCTTCCACCGTTATGAGCGGCCGAATAAAGGAAAAAGTAGCCAAAGAAAATATGAAAAACGTTGCAAAATTTTGGAATTTGAAAAATGGCGGGAAAAATAAGAAAATTTAAAAAAGACCAGTGACCTTGTGCTGATTTCTGTGCGCCTGGTATCACAGATTTGAAATTACCGTTTTTGGCCATTTGAGCGGTCGCGAATTGAAAGTTATTGTACAACAACAAGAACAAATTTTGTACAACAATTGACAACAAAAACTTGTGTTGTTTTCTTCGTTATTTGAGGCCCGATCGGGACATGCGACGGCATCCTGCGATCGGAAAAATGTGCCTGATGTGATGGAGTCCTTATCAAGGATCAAGGACAATTTCCCCAATCCAAAATTTCTTACATTTCTCTGCTATTTGTGAACCGATCTGGGCGTGCCACGCCTCTTGGTAATCGGGATAGTTTCCCCAAAACAGGACACAGCAAGGATGATTTTTCATCCATATCATTTTTATTCAGCATAACTTAGCTTAGTATAAATAAATAAACTATTTGTTCTACTATCTACTATCTAAATATATGGACGCGTATATCCTTAAACCTAACAGGAACGATAGCTATCTAGAAGCCCGCGTAGCCACTCCCTCAAAGTCCTTGTTGTCGATAGCCAGATGGAAGGATGACGATGGCTTCTTAGCTTCGGATCTTGCAAGGCGTGCGCTTCTGTCATACTGCGATACGAGTCTGTTTGGCTGGAATAGGACTCGGTGTGTCTCGAATACGACTGGAATACGCCGGTTAGCCCTGGAGAGGACTCTATCTGGCGGGAGAATATCGGATACGACACGGTAGGGTACATAAGTTCTGTGAAAGAAGATATATTTTAAAATATAGCCAAAATTATATGCTGATTTACTTACGCGTCTCGAAACTGATTTCCAGTGGACGTCAACCAACAATTCCGCCGTCGATCACTGGTCCCTGCTGGAGCGGACGGGACACCACATTGTCGACTCATCAGCCAGTGACTACCAGAGTCCAGCTAGGAGCACATCCCATAGACATCCCGAAGGGATGAGGACCAAAGACCACAGCCTCGCGCGACAAAACTCATATACCGTGTGCAGCCGCTGGACAGCCGTCGTAGAGCCCACACTCGTTCACTCGAACCAAAAGACCAGAAGAGTGAAGTCGCTGGTAAACGATGGGGCATATCGGTGTCCACGGGCACGCAATAGGTATTACTCGCCACCGGAGGGTGCGGCCTGTTAAAATTCAAGGATTTTATTGAATTAAAGTTTAATATATTATATTATTATTATTATTATTTAAATAAAGTAATAAAATAAATAATAAATTTACCTGGCGTGGTTAGAGGAGATCGCGGCATATCAGTTGGCGGCCAGAGAAGGTGTTGGCCAATAGAGCTGGAGATATTGACTCGCCACCCAAACGGGTAAGGCGGCCGGAGAGATTAAAAGTGGACAAATCGCCAGAGCGGCGCAGGACGCGGTAAAGTAAACGTTGAAGCCCTGTACCCACTCATTAAAGTACGCTTTAACTGGAACCACAACAGAAAACAGAAACACAATCATTGTGTTATAATAACACATGCAAAGCGTTGTTGGGCTGACTGGATCATGAATACGCGGCGGTAGACGAAAGCCAGAGCCGGGATCCAGAAAGTTGCTTTGCGGCATGGTCGGTGTATGGTAATAATTAAGAAAGAAACCATCACGAAAATAGGATAATTTGTGTGTAATTGTTAAACTATTGGCTAGCAGTAGCAAACGTCAAGTCTTGTTCTAATAATTATACTCTATTATTAAGCGATACAACTCATAAGTCGCGTTTTCTTAAAACCGTTGGCAGGCGTGGAGCAGGTCTCCCGATTTCCATCTCGTTCTCATTGCCCCCTCGCTTTGATTGAGGAGAAAGCTCCGCTATCGAAATAGCTCCATTTTTGCGAATTATGGAATAGACGCATACATCGTCGGGTTCTTGACATATTGTCCGCCTATCAAAGTTGCGCACCCGCGGCTTCGGCTTCGGTTTGAGGGTCGGATTGTGTTTGGATATCGGCTTTTCCACCTCCGGGACCTCGGTGTAGTCAACTTTAATGGGAGTAACAAAGTTGCGTATCCAAACTTCAGCTTTAGGCTGCAGTACTTTTTTCTCCAAAATCTTAACGGGCGGTTGCTTTGCAGGCGAAGGTTCAGGTGCAGGCGAGAGCGACAAAGGCTCCTCTGGTTCATATGAGAGGACTGGGTCAAAATCAGGAACTGCCCCCTGAGAAATTTGTAAATGGTAGACAAATCCATTTGGAATAGGCACTAAAGAGCGTACTTACCACACAAACATGGAGCTTCTTGGCTTTTGGTTTGTCGGATATGAGAAGCCCGCACTTGCACTCCGTGTAGCCATGGAGTCTGTATACGGTACCGAGTCGTCTTATACTGAAGCACTTTTTCACATGGGCAATGGGGTTTTTGAACGCGATCATCTTTCTGCCACAGCTGGGGCAAACAGTCTCCTGCAGGACATCGTCAATGGTGTACCAAACAGTCTTCCTTGACCTATTAGTGGGGGCTTCTTTTTTGCTGCTTTCTCTACTCTGCGGACTGCTGCACTTAGCCACTGTTTTTATATTTTCAATGGCGACAGACATGGCTTGAAGATCTGACAATATAAAACTAAATACATAAGTAAACAAGTGCCCATTGTCCGGTTCGGACTAGTATAAATCCGATACTTACTGATATCCTTGATTATCGTTTAATAGTTTCTTAGTTAGTTGATTATTAGGAAAACGTCAAGAAGGACATGGGCAGTCAGTAAATATTTGTTAAATCTTTTAACAAAATATTTCAACTCAACATTTAATCCAGCTTGATACACAACTATCGACATTACTATCGATACATTATAGATGCCACAGTGCTCCGGATTATGTGGATACGGATTCAATTAACTGATTGATTTCTTGATTAAGAGTCCTTTGAGATAAAGAATCAAGACTATGAATTTGATTTACATCAATTAAGAAGGTGTGTTAGGACAACGAGGTTGCGGCAAAAGAATATATATTGGAACTATCGAAATTGCTTTGCACTGTATATATCGATACAAAGCTGCAGCATCTCTACGAACAGCTGTAATTTTGTTTGCAACTGAGTTTTTTTAACAATTTAGTAAATAAATAATTGCATTTACTAGCAATTCATTAAATGGGGATCAATCTTCTGTAAGAAAGACTCAACATCACAATGGGTAAGAGTGCCTTCGCACTAAATTTTAGTAGCAAGAGCTAGGAGCTCCTGCCGCCCATGGACAGACATAGTCGAGGACGCCACAGCTTATCTATGTATCTATTGAATTGTCCTTTCCTTTCTAGCCGAAGCAACGATGTGTTTACTCTGCATGTGTGAGTATCCATCGTCGTTTGGGGAGCTCATTGGTGTACACTCCGCGAGAGGAAGCGAGCTGGAGGTAGCCAGGATAATAGGCAAACACTTTCCACTGAAAGTGACGGAAAACAGTCCGGACCGGGTGTGCGGACGCTGCTGGAAAACAGTTTCTGAATTTCACGCGCTACATGAGTTTGTTAGCCAAGCACAGAGCTCTCTGCAGGAAACAAAGGTCCTGTTGATGGAGGATGATCCGCTCACGCAATGCCACTTAATCGAGACCCCCAAATTAGGGTGCGTGGATGATGTCAGAGCACAGGACCAACCAGAACTCGGCTGCGGGAGAAATTTCTTCTATCCCGAGGTGAAAATAGAGGAGCATGAGCTGGACCACTTACCTAGGATTGAGATCCTTGAATCCACAGCAAACACACACCCTGTCCAAGAGGAGTCTACCACTCCGGCAGCGCGGCGCTTGAGAAAGCGCGTAAAAGCTGAGGATGGAGCATGCATTGATAACGAAGAGGCGGCGGTCGAGCCGGCGGCAGCAGAGACAAAAAAAAGACGAGGCCGTCCACGCAAAGTGGACACTCCCATTGAATCCGCTGCCAAGACTGAAGAGGATGTATCACTGATTCTTAAATCAGAAGAGGAGGAAAACGAGTTTATCGACGAAGATCCAGATTTCTGCTGCAACATCGACGATGGCCTTGCGACAAGCGATCACAGTTTCGATGACAACTCGGGAGGGAGTGATGAAGACACCGACTCAGACTTTGAGTTAGACAATAAAGATAAGCTGGAGTTTGCTGTTGTACCCAAGAGAACTGTGGTGCGGCCCAAGAAGTACAAAAAGAGAACGAAGCCGTCTGAGCCGAAGGTGCGCATGTCCCGAGAACTACTGGAACAACGCAAGAAGCAGCAGGAGGAGTACGACACCATCATTGGCAAGTTCTTCAACAGCGTGCTGGCATGTCCGATCTGCAATCTGTCGGTTCAAAACTTTACGGACATGCAGCGACATCATCGTCTCACCCACCAGGTTGATCCTGGCTACGTGATGTGCTGCGGCCGCAAATTCAGCCAACGAAAAGTACTTGCGGAACATGTACAGGTCCACTGGAACCCAGAGCACTTCAAGTGCGCCATCTGCGAGAAAACATTCCAGAACTCAAGGCACCTGGAGTCACATAACCAGGTCCACATGGATCCGGCCGTCAAGCTAACCTTTAACTGCGACCTGTGCTCGAAAGTCTTTCTCAGCAAGACAGCCATAGACTATCACAAGTTAAACAAGCATGTCCCTAAGTCCGAATTCAAATTTACATGCAGCGTTTGCAACAAGAAGTGAGTACAATTTAAGATTCCCGTCAGATCTGAAATAAACGGTTATCGTATCCCAACAGATTCCTTACCGAGCGAAAGCTTAAGAACCATATGAGTTCTATGCATGATCCCGAGAGCACCATCATCTGCGACAAGTGCGGCAAGCAGATGCGCACAAAAATCATCCTCAAGAAGCACCAGGAGCTAATGCACTCGGACAAGCCGCGGCCCGAGCCGGAGCTGAAGCAATGTCAGATCTGCGGGGCCTGGCTCAAGGGCATGACTGGCCTGAAGCAACATATGAAGAGCATTCATGTGGAGAGCGCTGGTGAGCACCGGTGCCACATCTGTTCCAAACTCTCGCCTAATGCTCGAGCGCTTCGTCGTCACGTCTATCACAATCACGAGTGCGAACGCAAATTCAAGTGCACCATGTGCGAGAAGGCATTTAAGCGTCCGCAAGAACTGAAGGTGAGTGTGAAGCTGATTATCCCTCCCAACCAGCGATTTCTATTGCTCTCTTAAATCTGTTTGGCAGGAACACACGTCCACGCACACCGGCGAAGTACTCTATACCTGTCCGAACTGTCCAATGACATTCTTCTGCAGCGCCAACATGTACAAGCATCGCCAGCGGCTGCACCGTGCCCAGTACGAGGCGGACAAAAACCAGCCGAAGCCGCCGAATATTCTCAAAATATCGCGAAATGCCTCCTCGCAGAGCAAAACCAAACAGGAAATTTGAGCATTCATCATGAAGGAAATTAATGTATAAAGGACACTTTCTTAGAGCAGCCGAATGGGGAAACACTGCTGACGCGCTATGCCCCTCAAGACACGGGATGATGTGCACAGATCCCACGGGTTCTTGAGAAACGGAACCCAACCCGACAGCCAGCCGTCTAAGCTAACACCTAAACTAAGCTAAAAGGAATGTATCGCGGGGAATAATAAACAGAGCAAACTGTGGGCTCTGTACTCCGATGCAATCAATTGATAACGAAACAAAGTTGGGAATGTCTTTCTTTCTTTATAATTATTTACAAGGATGTCTTAATTGCACCTTATATAACGCAATGACAATTACATAGTTTCTGTTTTGTATACACATATTAGGCATAGTTTTAAAATATTTATATTTATATACTGTATCTCTCTCACGATTTGCTTAAATTGGTGCACACAACTTGCGGCCCGACAATAGGAAAAACTGAAAAAAAAAAAACTACATACTCGTACAAATATTATTGTTCATTTCGCCCGATGCAATCCCACCGATCTGATCCCTATTCAGGCTCTCATTGCAGCAACTGGCGGTGGTTAGGGAGGGGCTTTACACACTCAACACTCAGGGTTAGAGTTTGTATAAATAAAAGAATAGTAGTTGTAGTAGAGACGAAACAATAAGCAGAGCCACAAAAATAGTCTGACTGCGGGCGATTCTCATTGCGATTAGTGTTGAAACATGCGCGAATAGTTATTAACATTTTGATATCTAGGCAACATTTATAAATACAATACTTTCGTTAGTTATTTGTTTACTTTGGATCAATATTTTGTTAGATTAGCTTCCCACGGAACACCTCCTTTCTGCTTACATTAGTTGTAGGGCATGCTATTGGTTGTTGGCTGCTGTTGGATTGCTTTTTGTTAGTCACAGACACAGAAAAAGATACATATACCGAGTGGAGCAGAAGCACGAAACGAGACAAAAGGCGTTTTAAAACAAAATTTAACTCAAATGTTTATTGGATTGCTACCAAACACAAAAGGAGACTGGAACGCCTGGGCTTTAGCTACGTGTTAAACATTCATATGGTAATAATCATAGTACGGCATTAGAACAACATAAAATACTGGTTTGCAAACTAAAGATGGACAGGGGACAGGATACAAAATAGAAGCTCCTACAATATCTGGGAGGACTGCAAACGTCCGGTTCGTTTTTGCTTAGTTTTGTTTGGATTGCTGACGCGTCTTGTGATTTCTCTAGCCGGAAGTTAAGTTGAAACAGAATTCTGCACACGCGCAAACATAAATAACAACAATAATTATATAACAATGACTAAAATTATTTAAATTTAACTATTTTCTTTCTGTTCATTTCATTTCTGCTTTTAATTCTGTTTAATTTTGCCAAAGCAACTGCGAATGCTTGGTTCAGCCGATGGATTTCAATAGTATATTTGCTTGGTTGTGTGTGTATTATGTATTTTGTGGGCTGGCTGGATGGTTGCATTGATGGGTGTAGCAGGCGGCACATCTTAAACCTTGCTTTGCTCAACCATATCGATATTGACCTTGTAGAACACATAGGGATAGTATTCGGACTGGCCAAAGCCCAGGCCGGGTATATCCACATTCTGTAAAAATAGAGCATTGAACCAAATAAATTTTAACGAATTCAATCGGTAATAATTGGAAACTCACATCAGCACTGCTGACTTGACCGCCAGCCGAGGCACCATCCAGATGTCCGTAAAGCTGGTTGAGCACATCACGCAAACGCTTCACGCTCTTCTTGTTGGGCTCGATCAGAATGGCCTGGAAGTTGACCGGCAGCCCGTATCTATGGGGGTTACAATACAATCATTAGTGCCCAGCACTTTTTAGAAATGATCAATTACGGCCGTACCTCAGCACAGATTCTACAAAGACGCGCAGCGCCTTCACGTGAATGAGGGCACAGAATGCCTCACTGAAGTTAACCTTCAGCCAACGCACAAGGGGTCCCTGGTATCGTTAGTAAATTGGAGGAGGATTAGTACATTGCACCCTTATCAGTTGAGGCATTACATACAAACTGCTTCTTCTTGTCCGTCATCAGCTTGGTCATCTCGTTCTTGCCGGCGGCCAGCTCTTCTTCGTTGTAGACGAAGTCACGAACAATGAATTTGCGCTCGCGGGCATGTAGCTTGAACTCCTCGGTGACCTTCTTGAAGAGCGTCACATTGAAGAGACAGTAGTCGCTGTCCTCCTGAATGAGCTGCGTTGAGCGTGGCACGATCATGTCCGTGATCTTCTCGTAATTGGCATGCCAGTCATTGGTCAGGACTCTGTTTTTGGGGAAGTTTTGAAGGTTTGAAGTATGTTAACTGTAGTCGGGAATATCTCTCTACCAACTCACTTGGGCACAATGACCAACAGAGTGGTCAGGTATTCCGAATCCAGAATGAAGTGCTCCTTTTTGACCAAATCGGCCAGGTTCCTGGTCAGCAAGCTGCCACTGTGGAAGGGATAGGATAGCAATAGATGGTTAATATGTGTAAACATTGACTAAAGATTCGACTGCACTCACGTCTTTTTCTTTTCCAGGTTTTGCAGATTTCCCTTGAGGTTGTTGTAGGCCTGGGACTTAGTCTTCAGGTCGCCATCGATCTGGCCAATCTGCTTGGAAATGATATCCGCAATGTTGCGCAGCGATTGCTTGATCGGATACTTGGCCATGTCCCATTGGAAACGGGTCAAATACTGCGGCAGCTCGGCTGTGTTAAGGGATAAACGGCAGAGAGTTAGTCGGGTTCAGGATCATTATATTGTTGCATGGATAGTCGGTTCACTTAGAGGAAGAGCAGAACCATATATGATTCATTGCTCAATTAATGTTCAAGTACAAAACGGAAGGGAAAAAATATATATATCGTAATCGTACTAAAAGTTTATATAGATTTACGCTCGAAAGCTATTTTAAATTAAAATTTTAAATGTAAGTAAATTAAGATAAATCAAAATTTTCTTGTTAGAATTAGAATTATTCGGATAAAACGCACACACATACTACATACACGCACACATTAAAGGAACACAACGAAATTAGAAACAATTTGGATGCAATACAGTTTTACAGATTCTACGAGGACTGGGACTACGCATATTAGTCACATTTGGAAGAAGTACCTTTCGGATTACACTCTCAACACTGCACATAAAGTTAGCTGGATGTTAGTATTGGATTGTGATAAGTAATAACAATTTAAAGATATAAATATGTAGGCATCTCTCATAGGTAGACACTCAACAGGCAAATAATAATGCAGAACGAAAGCATGACAATATTTTAAATTAAAATTCTCAACATTTGGCTCTGGGCAAAAGCGGAGCTCTGGGTGATTTTTGTGGCATTAGCTTAATGAAGTCGGAGCTATGATGTGGATCAGCGACAACAACATTGTTTGGGGAGGGCATACACTGAAAGAACAACATAATATTCGCTTTTACACTGTTACAAATAATCAAAGATCCGTGATGAGCATATATTTATAGGTATATATGTATATATATCTGTGTGATCGAAGGAAATCAAAAGGGAAAGCGCCATTGCAAACTCAACAAATACAAGTACCACAGAGAGAGATATAGAGACAGCGAGAGAGAGAAAGGAGAGAAATATAAATCAAAATTGAAAAAAAGAGCCCGCACTGTAGGCGGAAGGTGTACCGTAGAAACAGATGCAACGATTCAACTAAAAGATAGATAGAACAGAAATTCGTCTTGTTTCTTTTATTTTATCATATATATCTATATATATTTAAGTATTTTTTTGCTCGGATAAGAAGACGTAAGACGTAAGTAACGTGAGAGAGGCGATGGTGGTGGTGGTGGTGTGGTGGTGGGTACATCAAGTTGCTCAATAAACGATAATGGAAAAGAAGAAGGTAAAAACAAGAAGAGAAATCAAAGGGAAGAGCAACACATCCACATGAACATTAACATTTCCATTTACATGTGTCATGTCAATGTCAAGCCAATAGGTGTACGAACATGGTCGAAACACCCTGGCGGCATGCTAACCTGGACTCAGCGGAAACTCTGGCGGCTCTGGATTATCCGTGTCCGGACTGGATCGCCCCTGGCTACTACTGCCACAACAACTACTCACTGGAGACGATCTATGTGTTGGTGTTAAATTAAATCCATTGTTTATATTTAATTGACTCGATGTAGAACGTTTGCTATATATTTGATCGGCAAGAGAATTGAAGAAAGAGCGATAACTAGAGCGCGGTGTGGTCGATGCTTGATGCCAAAATGTCATTGCTTTGGATTGCTGTTGTTGTTCTTGGTGTAGTTGTTGGTGTTGCTGTTGGTGTTGGTGTTGGTGGAGATGTTGTTTTTCGCATTGGTGTGCACTGTGTCATTCAAGTGTTGGGTGATTTCAGTGTTGTTTTGTGCGTATGGTGTTTTCGTGATCGGGATCGTGATTCATGTTTGTGGCAATGGGATGACCGATGATGAGAAGTGATTTAAAAAAGAAATACATTATTATTGCATTGGATTCTGTTCTTCCACTTAATCAAATCAAACATTTATGGGATTTTCTGTTCCGTTTTCTGTTTCGTGTACGAGTAGAGTATATATATGAAAGCAGGCAAAGCGGATGCTCTGTGCGAGACTGTACTTATGGATCTGTGTTGTGTAACGTGTGTTTTTACAGCGTGTCTGTGTGTTGTGTGTGAGTGTGTGGACAGGACAGGTGTTCAGTGTTCAGTGTTCAGGCATAAGGTGTAAGGGGTAGTCAGTAGACTGGGGGCATGACGTGGAGTAGCGTAGCGGGATGACTGCGGGTGACTGGCATATTTACTGATTGTCTTTTGGGTGCTTGCTTTGCGATTTCAATGGCAACGGTCTACAATAGTTAAGGCGGTGATTAGATACCTGCTCTTTTTAGAGTTACGCTTGGGCTTATTGAACCACCAGTCGAAAGTTTCAGATAGATCGGAGGATCTGGCGCTGTTCGGACTTTTGGGGTCACCATCCGTGGTGTTCCCCCCGTCCGCATCCATATCGGACGAGTCGCACGACTTCTGGGTCGGCGACTGAAGCGGCGATGAGGATGAAAGATCTCGCTTCTGCTGATACTGTTGATTCTGATTCTGTTGCTGATGCTGGGGCAGGTTCAATTGACTCACGTGGCTGCCGCTGCGGAAGCTGAGCTTGTTATGGTTTATGCTGCAAGTGTTGTTATTCAGCTTCTTGCTGTTAGAGCGCGACATGCTGTGCACCGAGCTGCTAGTGGTGGGCGCCGACGTGGAGAAGTAGGCCGAGGAGCAGAGGGTCGAGGCGGAGCTGTTCTTGGCGGGTGCGGAGGCGGCAGCTGCAGCGGGAGGGTGCCCCCCATGCGCATGCGCAGCGGCAGCGGCCGCACTTGTGCTGGCGCCTCCGACAGAGCTACCACCACCCAGGTTGCTGCCCGTGGCAATGGCCGCCATTGTGGAGAGGGCACTGCGTGTGGCACTCAGCATGGAGGAGGCTGTGTGGGAGTAGCACTCGTCGGCCATCAGCGTGCTGGCCGTGGCACTGGTGCTGGGCGGGGCGAACACGCCACACTCCTCGCACAGACATCCGCCCGGCTGTGGCGCTATCACAAAGTCAAAGTCCCGCTCGGACTCGTCGTGGGTTGTAGAGAGGTTATTCAAGCTGCCGCCAGATCCGGATCCAGGGGCTGGTGTGGTTATAGTACAGGCGCAAGGAACAGTGCCAGCATTGGCAGCAGCAGTGGGAAGAGTAGGAGTGGAAGGAGCTTGGCTTGGGTCGCGACTTGGAGTGAGTTGATTGGTTGAGGTTGATTTACCCTTGATATCCTGGGGCAGCTGGTGGTGATGTTGGAGATGGTAGTGTTGGGGTTTGTTTTGGTGGTGCGTGTGCTGGTGTTTTCGCTGGTGTCGAAGGCTGAGATTCTTGATTCGCTGGTGGTGTCGACAGGGTATTTCGTCGGGCGGACCGGGGCCTGTATCCATCGGTATACACCAGGGTTTCAATTCGGTTCGGGATTCAGATGCAGGTATGTAGGGTTTTGGGATATATTCGTATTGGCCGATTCGTTGGATGGTTATCCGATTTCAGGGTGGTACAGACAATAGTATAACACAATGCATTTAGATTTGGTTTTGAGATTTAGTCTTAGCTAAAGGGGATTGCTCCTTGCACTCGGGGATATAGATATGTATACAGTTTATCGTTGGGTTATTCCGGGATCAATTCAGGTTTCAGGCACGGGATATTGGGCTCAGGTTTCGGGGATCGAAATAAAATTAAAAGTTAAACTATAGCGTACGTTTAGGGGCTATCCTTATGAGCTGCTTGCACGAGTACGTTCTTTAATCTCAAACTCTACACCCGATATATTCCTTCCTCAACCAAAAGCGAAACAAAAGAAATCTTTTCTTTTTTTTTTGGTAAATATTTTGTAAAAAGAATAAACAAAAATTATACATGAAAAATGTAAAAAAAAAGAAATTTCAACTCATGTGGTTGGATGTGAGAGTGGGGGAGGGGGAGTGTGTGTGGGGGTGCAAAACCAATCAAAATTCAATATTAAAATATTCGTCTCATGAACAACAGTGGAAAAAATGTATTCGAAAGAACTCTGTGAGATCAAAACAAGGCAAACGAAAGGTGCATCTAATTTTGTGATATAATTTTTCGTTTTCTTTTCAATTTGTTACAGTGTAAAAGCATATGTTTCGAGTGTCTCCCTATGTCCATCTGTGACTGCTCCTGGCCGAATAGCGTTTGCAATAAGTGTGGGGGGAAAAAGCGCATGAATACAGACACACTCACACACAGGCACACTTCCACCCACATATAAACAGGATCGCAAATGAAAATGGAACACAGCACAAATGAACGCCTTTCCTGTGTAGGCGCATCGATGCGGATGAAGAGACGACACACAGGATACAGCATACTACACACAAACCGGCCACGCTCGCTGACACACATACAAGACGATACTGTTACAACATTCTATATATTCGTATATGGGGTATTCGTATATGTACAATACAAAGGATGACCTTACACAACTTTTACACGCACGCACTTACATTGGTAAATACAAACAGTATGTTTATATATTTCTATAGATACGATACGATACGATAGATAAAAACGTAAAAAATAAACTGGGAACGACACTCGCGCATTTGTCCAAAATAAACCAATAAAACATGTTATAGTCGAATATATGTATGTACGATATAAGTATGTATATAGTATATGCAGAATATGGATCTATGTATATCTTTAAACATTACATACATTTCCCTTGATTCGCCTCTGCTTCAACTTAATTTTCGGGTGAATGATTTAAAAACTAATGGGCTTTCCACAAATAATTGTCAATCGCCTTCCACAAATCATAAAAGAATTTACAACAATAGGTACAATATATGTAGTATGTAAAATATACAAGTGTTCACTGTACTCATTCTTTTCTCTTCTCTGGAAAGGAGTGTGTTATGGTGTGAGTAGGGGAGGTGTCCTTGGAGGAGTGTTTCCTTGAACGTATATTGGTGTGACCAGAGGTTTGGTAGTTTTTTATTATTTCTATTGTATTTCTGTATCTGTGTGTGTCGCCCTGATGTGTGTGTGTGGGATATATAGATTGATATAAAAATGTACAACAAACGCAACATAAAATAAACAACAAAGGCTCTTATTCCATTACATTTATAATACTCGTAGTAGGTCTTTAATCTTTCTCTCCGCGAAAGTCCACTTTAATTCCATTGTTGTTTGAGCGGGAGAGGCCCTATATCTGGAGCCCGATTCGTGGCGATTATCGGTACATTTGTTTGTGGTGGATGGTTGTGCTCATGAGTTAAACAAAAATCAAACCAAAAATAATACGAAACACAACGTTAAATAAAAATCAAAATCAAGTAAAATCCAGAGAAAAAATGATAAAATGTTGAAAAACAAAAAAACAGAATATCATATAGAACGAACTCTAACGAATTAGATAAATAGATAGAACCTCAAGGTTTAAGCTGAAATTCGATTAGTTTTTAAATCGTGTCTGTATTTTCTGTCTCCCTTTTCTTTAATTCTTTTCACTTTAATGTTAAAACTACAGAAAAAGTAAATTTTATAGGTAGTACATATATGGTAAGATATATGGATATAGTATGTGATTGAAATACATTAGATTTTAGTGTTAGTCAAATTGGAATTCTTAAAACAGGGACATAAGAGATAGACAGATTAAACATTCCATAGTTAGGGAGAGCTTTTTTAATTAATATGTCGGAATGTCGCAAGTGGAAAATTGCAGATCTCATTTGTTAGTAGAAAAAGTAGAATTCGGTGGATAAACAATAGATATGGGCAATACATACATACGAGTATGGTACGATTATAGTAGAGTATCAGAGAGCATTCCATTCCGGTTCTACTTCTGCTTAGAAATAACTAAAGAACCAAAACAATATTCGTGACTCGGAGCAGGCATCGCCTAACCACGTTTAACTAAACTAAATTCTAAACTAAACGCTAAACGGCACTAAGCTAGAGACTAGACTAATCTAGACTGAGCTGAATATTTATGTACTATATTTATAGCATTTCCAAGATATACGTAGATAGTTTTTTGTGAAACAAACGACTTACTGTTGTTGGCCAGCAGATTCTCGTGCAGCTTGTCCCGCTGATCCTCCAGCACCTCGCCCAGGTAGACAGCCACCTTGCGGGTGATCTGCTCCACGTACGAGTCCAGCTTTCCCAGATCATCGGACAGGCCGACCAGCTGGTCCAGCGTTCCCACCTACTCATGTAATCATCTGTGTTAGTGTGGTGTTCTCCACAGGGTAAGGGATAGAACTCACCTTCAGGTCGGGTATATGGAACTTGTAGTTATTGCAGAGGTTGTGCTGCTTGCTGGTCAGGTTGTTCATCGTGTCGAATGTCTGGGCGCAGGTCTTCTCGCCCGGCGCCGAGATAATCCAGTATTCGGACATCATTTTGATGGCTTTATGAATAAAGGAGAAACGAGTGACCTTAGTAAATCGATTGCGGAACGGTCCCAAAGGATGTTCAATATTATATAACTTGTATCGATTGCATCACCCCGAAAGGCCAAGGAAATACAAAATTTAAATATGCCTGGCCCAAGGCAGCTCTGTTCTGGCCATTAAAATAATTGCGATGCGATCGACCGTTTAAATGCAATTTCCCGAATCCACACAAGTGTACGGCACTTCCGGAGGAGACTCCCCGTCTCCACAGGCGAATTTCGCAAAGCAGGCGCCAGACAGACCAGCGGCTGCCAGCCTGTGTACCTGTCTGTCCGAGTCCTTCGATTGTTAGCACAAGCACACACTTGATTTGATCTTAGCACTCCTAGCGTCTCAACAGAATTGTTAGGAACTTTTCCACTCGAAGGCGGTAAAGAATTGTAGGCATTTTTCTTCCGCTTCTCAAGTATTTCGCTTCTTCCCACGACTACATGGCCGTGCGCACTCGTCGAGGGACTGCTGCAAAGTGAATGTTGCCTGGCCGCCACAATGGGCTGCAAGCTGGGAGCCGACTCTAGCCGAGCAGTAGCCGAATGAATCGATGACGAAGCAGGGTACCATGCCCCATGCCGGAGTCAAACCAAAGCGGGTGTTCAATTTGGGTAAGTGTCGCCGACTCCTTTGCTATAGAGTCCTTGCTCCTCCTACTCCTCCTGTGCGACAGGGCGTATGAGTAATCACACAGCAAACGCCGCAAGATAGATAGAAATCTAACTTTTGCCCAATTCCGGCCTAGTGGCCCACTATCATTACATAACTACGCCGATGGCCTTCAAAGGGAGACACGCAACAAACACGAGAACATGGAATGACAACAGCGTCGCCTCCTCCTCCATTTCCAGCCACAGCCACAGCTCCGCCCCGTAAACATGAATACCTCTCCAGTCAAGGCAGTGCATTGTCCTCAGGCCAAAGAAAAGTAGGAGGAGTGGCGCATATCATCCACAGAAAGAACAACAACGAGCCTGGCAACAAACAACCGGAGAAACGGGAAACGGAAATCGTAACGACACATACATATGCATGTCTATTTTTAGCGGCGATGTGGGATGGAGGGGGTTAAAGTGAGAGTTATGCTTCCATGCTGTACTGGTGACGTGGATACCACTCGCGCGGCCCCGAACCTAAGTGATGTTGACAGCGCCGAAGGAGGGGGCAAGTCAGCGTGTCGCCATCGCGCTGGAGACAGTCTGACTGGCCAACGGCTGGCGCTAATGCAGGGTGAGGGCCAGGGTCCATCAGGACCTGTCTTTGAACCATTGGGGTAGTCCGCACAGACACTACGGGAGGAAATCGCAATGTTCGCGGCTCGATGACGAAGGCAACGGCGATGACTTTTGATGATGGCGCAAATATCCTCGCCCAGTGGGGGAGGCCGCCCAAATTAATTAATAATAATGTGCCTGGCTCCCTTGCTGAGCGCAGAACAGGAAGGGCTAGTGTGGTATGGTGCCACAGATAAAAACACGCTGGAATCTAGCAGCTGTTCTTGGTCATTCGCCTGCCTCCCCAATCTCTCATCGCATGGGGTTTTCTGTTTCTGTTTTATTGGACGGGGCGCAAATGCTGTTTGACTTTCAGTTTCAAGTTTATATCTGGTCAGCGCAGTCAAGGTCCTTGCGGCACGCAATATAACTATTTATTGTGGGGTCCTTGTGGCAAACACACATTTCCAAAGAACCGAGAATACACAAACGCATATGGATAATATCCATTTAATATTCACATAGAGAGTATATATTTATGGCACAAGCCTGCAGTTTTCTTAGCGGAAATTCATTCAATTAATCAAATGGTACGTGCTTTATTTAAGAATTTATATTCCCCGAAACGGTTCAAATTATAGCAAGGCGCCAGTTCTTTCTTTAAATTTTGTTTACGCAGAGTAAGAGAGAGAGAACCACTCTCAACTCTCTGACCGGGCGGCGCTCTCTCTCTCTCTTGTCACCACAACGACAGTCAACCGTGGTGAGTAAAATTTTGCCGTCAGCTGTTTTGATGACAGTCACATGACAGTTTTTCGATCGATAATTTTCTGCTCACGGGTTTTCAATACAAAACCAAAACATTTCCCACATATTTCTGATTGTTCCGCCCACGCTGAGGCCGCTTGGAAATTTCCAGATATATCCCAATCTATCAGGAAATGTTTGGCCTCCGTAGAACCAGCGAACAACTACGCAAAATGAAGAACAACTTGTGGAGGCCTCATTTTCAGGGTCACTTGATTTGCACGACAAATACAATGTCGAAGCGCAGCAGCCACATCGGAAAAGATTTACTCTCACTTGCACAAATGCCAATATTGCAATTTACGTTTCAGGCAACAGTCAGCAGGTCTACGCCGATGAAATAACAGAATTTTTCACGAGTTCTTCGTTGCACAAGGTTTTCACACACCCGCGGACGTGGAAAAGCTGTTACTGCTCACATGAACTTACGTTTTAGTGGTTATTACACACGGACTGGTAGATGGAGAGACACTAGATGAGTTTTTTGTGCGTTACAAAACTTGGATCTGCTGAAATCAAGCGCAAATTAACCGCCGCCACCCACAAATACGAGTCGTACGTGCAAACGGAGCAAGAGTCTGTGGTGAAAACTGGCCGCGAAAAAAGTGACAATTCACACACACCACATGAGATTCACGTGATGGGTTTCAGTGTTACCAGCGACAGCGAATGAAAAAATACTGAGTGGCAACCAATCGGGGAAAAACACAGCTGAGAGAACAGCTGATAAGCGCGGCCACAGCGCAAAGTATTTGCACTTAGCCAGTGCCTAATTATAAAAGATTAGTTTAGTTAAATTATACCCACGCTTCGGACCGGAATACCTACAAGTGAGTGAGCAGGTAGTCCATAAGTGCAGGAAGTGCGTGTTCGGGACAACAGGCGATGCGAGCAACACGTCGCCCGCTGATGTAACCAGAAGTCGGCGTTTGAAATAGGTGTTTTGATTGGTAGAGCATCGCCATAAAGGATGCCTGGTTGCAGGAGTCAAAGCAATGAGAGGAGAAGAAAGGGCGACTAGTGCTAGACCTCAGTCCTAGAAATTGGGTCCTCCACCTTTCGGTGGTCTAACAATTTCATTTCGAGTTGATACTGTTTCATAACGTGCCCCCAAAATAATTCCTATCGCCCAGTTTATGGCCACACGTGTGCTGTGAGTTTAACCTTTGACTGGTCGCGGCGGAGGTGGCCTGATGCGCCAATTGTAGCGATGACTCAAGTGGGAAGAGCAATTAGCTAAGTGTATATGCACAGTGGAAAAAATTTCGGTTCCATACATTTCACGCTGAGTAATTACTTTTGTTTATACACTTCCAAAGTTTGAGGGCTAAAAATAAACCCACAAAGCCGCAAACTGCCTTCTTGCTGCCCCTCTACTGCATAAACAGTGCATCCATTTCCATAGCATTGCCCAACGCCGGTGTACCTTGACCGCGACGGGTGATCCTTAGTTTTGAGGAATACAATACAACCGACTACTTATTGGGAAATGGCTTTGTTCCGTCTGCAGTGGCTTATCAGGGGGCGCGCACCGGGGCCGCTTTGATCTTATCCCCCATCGCAACAGTAGAATAAGCAACGACAGAACCCGCTCCTCCCCCAGCCCCCAGCCCGTACTTATGGTTTCTACTGGCTATATCTCTATGCGATAAATGATAAATATATCCGTAATTATGCACGATCGGGTATTTGTTCCCCCAAAAAGCTTTCAGCAGTTGGCATTGACTTACAACACCGCTCCGAGTGCCCCCAAGCACTCGATGGCGCTGGGCACTCATATGGCAGTGGAGCGCCTTGATCGCCGTCAGTCGGCAGAGAGATTCGTTCGAGTGAGCTTCGCGTTTGGCGTTTCAGCAAAAAGAAAACAGAGGGAATATCCAAAATACGCAAGACAAAGCCACACGAAAAAGTGAAAACATAGAAAAGTTCGATTTCTGTGCCAGCAGGTGCTAACAATAACGGTAAACATGTCAATCAATTTTTTTTGGTTTCGGCTGCCCATCACTCTGTTATCAGTTATACAATAGAGAGCGGAGAGCGTGTGCGAGGGAGAGAGAGAGCCATGTGTGGATATGACCTACATACATAGGAGAAGACGTCGCGACGACGCTCCTCTAACCTGTCCTACAGCATCATCAGCGCCCCTTCTGTTTGTCCCTTTGGTGGAAATAACTTGGGCTTGTCTTAGCTCCGACTTACATTTCTGTGATGCGTGCATTTTGGCTGTGGCTTACTTTGCTTTTGGTTTGGCTTAGTGTTCTCTTTTACAAAGTTTTGGCTGTGCGAGGGGAAACTTTCTCCACCTGATTACTACTGTGTCTCTCTCACTCTCTGCCTGTCTGTTCATTCACATTCAAACCAGGGAAATCATCAGTTTTGGCCCCACTGTTGCGCAGCCGCCGCTGCTGGTTTCGTCTCCGACTTTGATGACTTCTTCAGCCACTGCTCCGAGCAGTCGGCACACACACGTCTGTCGCAGCTCGAGCGTGCAACAAGTTGGCTGTGCCCTCGTCCAATTTGTAAGTCGCAGCGCATTAAAATAATTCGAAACCGTTTACACCGCATTGCGCAGAATATCCATTTGAGTGGTGAAAGTTTTCCAAAACAGTGGCAATGGGAATGGAAATTGGATCGGTGGATAGGAGTTCACCATTAGATTTCAGTCACTAATTCTCTCCCGTTTCCTATTACTTGCAGAGCTCAGGAAAAACAAAAGAAAACCAATAAATATAACAATATGGCAACAAACTGGCCCGAAAACGTTGGGATACGCGCCATAGAGGTGCTCTTCCCCTCACAGTATGTGGACCAAACCGAGCTGGAACAGTTTGATGGCGCCTCCGCGGGCAAATACACAATCGGCCTGGGCCAGGCAAAGATGGGGTTCTGCTCGGACCGCGAGGATGTCAACTCCCTGTGTTTGACGGTTGTGAGTCGGCTGCTTGAACGGCATCATATCAAGCACACGGAGATCGGACGTCTCGAGGTCGGCACTGAGACGATCGTGGACAAGTCCAAGTCGGTGAAGTCGGTGCTAATGCAGCTGTTTGCGGACAGCGGCAACACCGACATTGAGGGTATCGACACCACAAACGCCTGCTACGGCGGCACGGCGGCCCTCTTCAATGCCATCAACTGGATCGAATCGTCCAGCTGGGACGGGCGCTATGCCCTGGCCGTTTGTGCGGACATCGCTGTTTATGCCAAGGGCGCAGCGCGCCCCACTGGCGGCGCTGGCGCCGTCGCCATGCTGGTGGGACCAAATGCACCACTGGTCTTCGAGCGAGGCCTGCGGGCCACGCACATGGAGCATGCCTATGACTTTTACAAGCCAGACCTCAGCTCCGAGTACCCCACGGTGGACGGCAAACTCTCAATCCAGTGCTACCTGTCTGCCCTAGACACCTGCTATCGCTTGTACCGCCAGAAGTTTGAGAAGCAGCAGGCAAAAACACAAAGCGGGAAAGTGGGCCTCGACAACTTCGATGCCATTCTGTTCCACACGCCGTTCTGCAAGCTGGTACAGAAGTCGGTGGGCCGCCTGAGTTTCAACGACTTTCTGCTGACCAGCGAGGGGAAACGCGCCGAGCAGTTCGCCGGACTGGAGCGCTTCAACAATGCCACCCTCGAGGGCACCTACTTCGACCGCGACGTGGAGAAGGCCTTCCTCACGCAATCGGCCGACGTGTTCGAGGCCAAGACCAAGAAGACGCTGTTGCTGGCCAACCAGGTGGGCAACATGTACACGCCCTCCGTCTACTCGGGCCTCGTCTCCCTGCTGATCGGCGTTCCGGCGGCGGATCTAGTTGGCAAGCGCATCGGTGTCTTCTCGTACGGCTCTGGGCTGGCAGCCTCCATGTACTCGATCAGTGTGACTCAGGATGCCGCAGCCTTTGAGAAGTTTGTGGCACAGCTGGACTACGTGCTGCCGCTGCTCAACTCACGCGAGAAGGTTGCGCCCGAGCAGTTCTCAGAGCTGATGGAGGTGCGCGAGAAGAACAACCATGCGGCTCCCTACACGCCGACGGGCAGCGTGGGCGTCCTATTCCCCGGCACGTACTACCTGAAGGATGTGGACTCGCTGCATCGGCGAACATACGAGCGCACCCCAACCATCAGCAATGGAGTGCACTAACCCACACCCTCTGGCCCTCACTGGTTTGGTTACTACTCCGCCTCTGGAGCTACCCAACTTGACAATAACTTTTGACTTAGCCTCTGTATCTGTATCTATAGTTGGTTACTGTTTACGCTCGTACCGGAGCGTGCTGGGTGTATTTTTCTTTACCTCTTAGGAACGTTTTAACATTTGGATTCTAATTGAACTTATAGTCTTTGGCCAATCACAGATCGTACATACATATATATTATTTATACAACGCCTGAAATTTAACATTTCATTAAGTCGGGCCTTATTTATGCCACACCCAAGTGGAAGCACGCCAGCGAATTCTTCTTTTTAACTAGTATCGGTACTAAAATCCATGCCTATAAATGTACAACAGAATACTAATCCACGTGTGAAGCAGACGCATGCACACACGAAATTGTTTTGAAACAATAAAAATGCAGGAAATCTACTTCGTTACAACGAAGTTTATATACACTTCCACTTCGACGACCAGTAAAATATTATTTATTTACTTTGCAACTGATATATGCATACATATATGAAATGATTCATTTTTGTGGATACCATAAAAAATATATAAATTAATGCAAATTATTCGACTTCCTACCGAAAGTATCTGGCGAATTGATATTTTAGTGTATAGCATGTTAAATGCGCCCAGAACAACAGCGTATTAGAACGCAGTAGCGCATCTTTTTAATGGTATTAATCAATTAACAAATTTAAACTCTATAATGGAAAATCAATGCAGAAAAGGCAAAGGGTGGTTGTGCACCCTTTTATGGTTTCATACCTGATTTTCATTATCAAAATTAATTTAATTCTCTTCTTCCATCGCAAAGAAAATAAGCATTTTTGAAAACATTGGTATAAGAGCATATTGGAAGCAGATGGATGGCAGATATGGCTCAGCAATTGAATGATTTGCATATCATCAAAGGGCCAGAGGCGAACCCCTTCAGAGTGCTGTAAACTTATAGAAAGTTACACCTGTTGGAAGGGAAGACAAGAAGACCAAGAGATTAAAAGCGTGTGCGGATGAGCAGTTTATACAGATACTTGCCATTCGGATTAACGCGCGTGATAAACTGGTTGGCTGGGCGGAAGACGCCCAAGTGATTTTTGTCATCGTAGAGGTCCTGTACATCGTAGCCTGCGGTATTGTGTAGTTCGAGCTCCTTGAGTGTGAATACGATTCTGTAGGGAGCACCATCAGCGCGTCGGCTGACAAAGGCCACGGCATAAGAGTGCTGGTTATTGCTGACCACCGGCGTGATGGGTCTGCTCCAGACTTCGATCTGATTTTTTGACAGGATACGACGGCCCTGGATGCCCAACTCATCTTGATCCACAGCAATCACTTTACTGGAAGGCGGAAGACAAGGGATTAGCTATTACATCTTCAAATCCTCGAAGGCTGAACAAACCGATTCTGCAGAATATCCTTGATTTCTGGACGTACCACGGCCAAATCGTTGGACATGATCAGCGGCGCTGCCATAACGGACCAAATGGCCATTTGCAGCTTACTTTGATCGTAGCTCAGTCCGTAGTTGCCCAGCAGTAGCATATCGGGATCGTTCCAGTGGCCTGGCCCTGCATGTGGTTGGATCCTATCCTGGTTCTTGCCAAAGTAGTCCATAATCTGTGCCACAGACTCGAGCGAATCGTCGATGTCGTCCCAGTTGCGCCACAGGTTGCAGTGCTGCTTCAAGGACGTATAGTCGGGCATTTCTCCAGCATCCTCCTGGTATGCGGGCCAGCTGCAGGAATAGACCATTGGGCGGCCAGTCGCGTTGAGCAGACGTCCGAACTCTGGGTATCCCACGGCCATATCGCTGATGTTGGCATAGCAGCCATCCAGCTTGACATAGTCCACGTCCCAGTCGGCAAAGGTCTGGGCATCCAGTTGCATGTGCTTTATGACTCCAGGAAAACCAGCGCAGGTGTTCGTGCCGTAGTCCTGGTACAAGCCGAACTTCAGTCCAATATTGTGTATATGATCTGCAAGAGGATTCAGTCCGTTGGGGAATCGCTTCTTGTCTGCAACTAATTTCTTGGTCTTGTTGTCGCGGTTCTTCTCCAGCCAGCAGTCATCTATGATGATGTACTCGTAGCCAGCATCGGCATAGCCCTCGGACACCAGCAAATCCGCATGCCGCCGGAACAGCTCCTCACTGATAAAGAGGCCAGTGGTGGCAGTTAGTAAAATGTATGTGTAACGGTAATCTAAGTTTCTTTTCGTTCTACCTTATGCACTCGTTTGGATAAAGCTTACAATCTGTTAGGCAGCGGAAACTGAATGTAAGAAGTCTGAATTATAAAGCCAATTTCATGGGAAGATCATTCACTTACCGCTCCCAGGACATCCAGCCCATTGGTGGCCTGCAAATAAACACTTTAGAATGAAAAGAATGGAAGAGAAAACCGCGATGGCTTACGTGAGTGCCAGTCCATTGTCGAGTCCCATTCCGCCGTGCAGCAGCAGCAGAAGGAGAAAAGTCCCCAAAAAGACGCTCGACGTTCTGTACATTCTGAATTCTGTGCGATGTCTAAGTCCTGGCCTGTGGTAAAAATTCACGAATTTATAGATTTTTGTGTGCACTGGGTGGGTGTTGGGGCACTCTAGATAACATTGTTTGCCCAGAAACCTACTTGTGCGGGAACAGAAGGTGGGATACACACAAACGCGGCAAGTGGCTAATTGCTTTCGGAATACTCCACTCAACTGATTGCACCTACCTCCTACTAGCGTGGAACATACGAAACTCAGCAGGCAGGCAGGCGGCAGCGAGGCTCTTATCAACATTAAGTACGAGAACGATTGACTTGCAGCGGCCCCAAGTTCACAGCGCAATCCAGCTTATCACAAAAGAGCCCGAACAGCAGCTTCTTATATGCTTTGTTGTTTAATTGTGTGCTGTTTGCCACCTAAACTGTGCGACACAACACGGGAATATGTCTCCAGAACGTGGATTGGATTCTCCACACACATGCAGCATACATACATGTATGCTATTTCGGCGAGTGTGAAGTGCATTCCCACTGCACTCCCGTCATTGTAATTAAATTCTTGACCTAAATGTCGCCTTATCAATGCGTCTCCACTTGCAGATACAGAAGTTAACAAGTTAAAGCATTCTTGCTAATCATGTTTGTTTTCTTTTTGACTTTGATGCACCGTTAATGCTGTAGTGGTTCGGAGATTTGAATATACGCGGATCATACGCGATTCGTCTTGAGCCAAAGATTTGCGGCTAAAAAATACCATAGATCAAGCAGCATTTTCCAGCACTAGACTCCAACATTTAATAGCACTAACAAATCTGGCGTGTTTCGTTTGACTACGAGAATTTAATTAAATTTTGATTTTGCGCTTCAACTAAAATGGCATTCCAGTTGCCTACAACCACAAGTGCACCTGCAGCTGCAGGTTCGTTCTCGTTCGGCATGAATGCTCAAGCGCCAACAGCAGGCGCGGCCGCTGCGCCCGCTGCAAAGCCAGCATTTTCTTTTGGCGGCCCAGCCGGTACCAACATTGGCGGAGGAGATGCTGATAGCGGAAAGGCTCAGGCTCCACCACCATTTAGCGGATTTGGTTTACCTGGAGCATCCACGGCGCCAGCCCTCTCGCTATCGACGCCATTGGGCGGATCTAACACAGGCGTAACGTCAACTGCAGCCCCGGCGGCCGCCACAGCTGCAGCGCCAACCTTCGGAACGGGCTTCATGGCCCAGCCCACGGCAGCTCCAACACAGGCGACCTCCGCTCCCAATACGGGACTGATTGGTGGTCCAGCAATCGGTTTGACGACAACGCCAAAGAGCACAGCCGCACCAACAGCCGCTGTTGTGGCTCCTCTCACTGGAGTGGTGGCGCCTGCTGTAGGCACCGGCGGGGCATTTGCCAATTTAACAACTGAAACGAAGACGACGGATTCGTCGGCGGTTTCGAATGCTTCGCAATTGTCGTACAACCAACTGGAGGAGCATATCAACAAGTGGACCCTGGAGTTTGAGGAGCAGGAAAAAATATTCACCGAGCAGGCAACGCAGATCAACGCCTGGGACAAGTTACTGATCAGCAACAACCATAAAATTATCGAATTGAATGATGCCGTGAAGAAGGTGAAGAATGATCAGCAGGTGCTGGACCAGGAGCTCGAGTTTATCGCCACCCAGCACAAGGAGCTGGAGGAGAGTCTAGCGCCGCTGGAGAAAGAGTTCGTCGCCCTGCCAAGGGTCGACATGGAGCGCAACCAGACCTTCCTTATGGTGGAAAATCTGGACACCCAGCTGAAGCGGATGTCCGAGGACCTGAAGGAGATCATCGACAACCTGAACGAGACCAGCAAGGGCCAGGACAACACAGACCCGATTATACAAATCGGCAAGATCCTCAATGCCCATATGAGCTCGCTGCAGTGGATCGAGTCGCAATCGAACAACATCTGCAAGAAGCTGGACGACATTGGGAAGATCCACGACACCCAAAAGCGCGACGTCTTTCGTCCCCCTTTGAACTGAAGTCTACTTTTTAAATTAAATAAATGATCGCTATAACTATATACAAAGCTATATACTTTCAGAACAATATGGGGGTAAAAGTGTACTCGTAAAATGTTGAAAATAACATTGTTTATGGCTAATAGCCTTTGAAGTATTTAAGTCTAAAGAGGGGCACTTTCTTGCCCTTGGTGGCAAAGGCCAGGAAGCTGCTTTGCGGTGAGAAAGCCATTGTATTTACGAAGGAAACGTTATCGTTCTGGTCCGGGAAGTTCGAGTAGACGGTGGCGCTCGGAAAGTGGGCCAGCTTCACGGCATTCGGTGCCAGGTTGGAGCTCAGGGCCAGCAGCTCCGAGGAGTGATTGAATTTAAGGTCCGTGATGGCCGTGCGCAGATTCATGAAGCGCTTCTCGGGCGTCGGTGTTTTGGATGCGAAGATACTCTCGTAGTCGTAGACGTTGACAACACCCTCGTTGCTGCCGGTGGCCAGGAGGCGTTGATTGGGGGCCAGCTGTACGCACTGTCCGTTGATGCAGCCGTCGTCAATGAAGTAGTGCTCGATGATGTTCTGTCGCAGCGACAGAATGTTTATATTGCAGCTGGAGCCGCAGCACAGCACACGCTTCGAGTCGGCCGTCCAGGCCAGTCCTCGCACGGCACCCTCTTGCTTGAAGCTGTGCAACAGCTCGTTGGTGTTGGCAGTCAACAGGTGGACAGACCCGAACTTGCCAGCCACCGCGATGTACTTTCCGCAGGGCGAAACCTCAAATCGATGCATTGAGCGTATGTCGCCCGGCAGGTACAGCTTGGACTCCTTGGCCTCAAGCAGATCGTAGGCGTAGAAGTGCGATCGGACTGATCCGAAGAAGGCTTTGGTGCCGCATGGTGCGATGCGGGAACAGAGCAGGGGATAGTTCTTGAAGCGCATGCTGTGAAGCTTCTCGTTCTTTTGTCCGTCGACCGTGTAGATGGTGGCCAAGCTGTTCTCGCCAGCCACCAGTGCCGCCGTGCTTGTGGGATGGAACTGCACGCTGGTGACGAACCCTTCGCAGTAAGTGGCCCGGTTCAGATCCTTGACACGCTTAAAGTTTAGTGTCTTCGGACGCAGCTCGCGTTTCTTGGCCTTGTGATCGATAAAGCCAACTGTTTTAAGAAGCTCTTCATCCGATGAGGAGCCAGAGTCCTCGTTCTGCTGCTTTTCCGCCCATTTCGGCTGGTTCAAGGTGTGCTGGAAGCGCGCCGTCAGATACTCTTTGTATGACTTATCCTTGCGCAAGTGTGTCAGAGGTCCAGTGTACCTCGTGGGACGCTTAACATCGCCCAGCTGTATATCGTCGTCGTCCGAGTCTGTCCAGGCCGCCTTCCTTTTGCTTGAGGACTGCTCCGCATCGTTTTTACCATCAGCAGCGTCTTCGTCATCGCTGTGGTTCCACTTCTTGCCCACGGACTTGGCTAGGTTCGACAAAAACTTCTGCTTATCGCCGAAAATCACCTTTTCCATAGGTACTTCCACATATGAAGTCTCAGGGACCGCTGCCTTCTTTCTGTTCTCTCTGGCGGCAGGCTGACGGTTTCCATTCTTGGCATAGACGGCCATAAGGTCTTTGAGCTCCTCCAGGCCATCGCTGGACTCATCTGAACTCATTTTGGCAGCTTTAAGCAAAGTAAATAATTAACTTAAAATGTTTGCAAATTACACACGTGTGGCGCGATCAGTGTTGATAAAAATATACCGAAACATACCATCTCATTTGAAAAATATACCGTAAATATACTGACGAATTCAAGTTCTATTTTACATATTCCTCGTTTTTGATCTTCCGTGGAATATAACTAATTAAATATAACCCTCAGCGCTACCCACATAATTTTATCCAATTAATGCATCAATTTTCTACACAATTGGTTAGTTTTTAGTCCTTGCTTTTATTGTATTTATTGTAAAAAAAGGTTTAAACGAAAAAGTTCAACAAAAAAAGAGTCGCAATGTTGCTGGTATTTAAAGACATGATGCGTGTATAGGCCTTTGTACACCCTATTTCGCTAATTTTATATGTAGATCAAACGTAATTTATTAAGACCTTTTCTCAAATTGATATTCTTTAGACCTATTCAAGTACCTTATTAGTATCTTGTATATATTTATGTCGATCCTGATACCTACTGAGCCTTGGAAGACAAACGTTTTTACAATTCTATAACATCCACTTCCCCCAGGGTATGTGTGCATGGAATTAGCAACATGTTTGTGTATGGAATGAGACTCATTGTTGCAAAAGCGAAACTGCGGCGAATCGGGTATTGCCTATATTATAAGCTATAGATGCCCACTTAGCTTTATTCCATAGATAAATGCATTTTCTACAAGATTGCTTCTTTAAATTACCTTAATGTATTTTATTTTGACAAAAATACGGTTTTCAAGTAAATGTTGCTGCAACAGTGTGTATGGAATGCGCAACATTGTGTATGGAACGAGACTCATTGTTGCGGCGAAATCAAATTCGATTCAAAAAACGACCAATTCTTTGTTCCGTTGAATAATACTATCTATATGGAACATTTAGCCATGCCCACTCAATTTCGTACGATTGATGAATCAATTCTTTACATGATTGGCCTATTCGAAATACTTGCATTTATTGGATTTCTATATAACATTGAAAATGAAATTAATAAATGACAAAAATACCATTTAGCACTAAAAAATACCACATTGGAGCGCGGCGAGAACCGAAATATACGGTCTCATTTGAAAAATATACCGAGTGGTGCGCGCCAAATCGAACTTTTTTGAATGTGAGCGACAAGGATTTAAATGTTGTCAACCGGGCCTTTCTCTATGCCAGTTAACGTACCCAATTCCATTGAGCTCTTATACGAGTTGTAAACAATCTTTGGTTTTCCAAAACGAAAACAATTTCAATCTTGGGCCTCCGCCTAATTGATTTCTAAGATGTACAATCTCAAGCGCCCCCGCCGCAATCCCATTCTTTGACACTCGCCTAAATGGAAAACCAATGTTTGCCCACACCCGGCTTCTCATAAACAATCTCACTCCCGGCTTTCTGCAGATCCTGCACTTTAGGCCTTTTACAGTTCTCTCTTTGGATGACGAAATCTAATACTCGGGATGGCGAAATCAATTGAAATGTTTATAGAAAAACGATTCCCGAAAGGGATCAACGATGCAAAGATCAGAAAGTTCAAAGCAGTCTTGATCCAGCAGCGACACCGCAAAGTCTAGCTAAATATTAAGATCGCGCAATCCCTTGGCCCGGAATTCCTTTGTGACCCTCTACTTAAATCTATATCAGTGAAGTTCGAAGTAAAATAAAAACTTTTTAAAAACACAATCCGCTACCGCAGTTGTTTAATTGGCGCCCAACGTGGGGCGACGTTGTCTAAAAAGCACCGAATGATAAAAGTGTTGCGTCGTGCCGAAACCCGAAGGACAATTAATTAATGGAATAAATCCTTCAAAATTAAAAACGCGGAGTGACTGTGTGATATAGATAAAAAAAAGTGAGATAAAAAGGAAACAAACCGGAGCTTAGGGTGTGCAAAAACAAATACAAATACAAATACAAATACAAATACAAATACAAATACAAATACAACGCAAAATACAAATAAAACAAAAAGCTAATCAAGGCAATTCGTAAATACAAAAAAAACCAAAGAAACCCAAAGTTTTTAAAAAAACAAAACCAACAAAACCGACAAAACCAAAATACAAAGAAAGTGAAACGATCAGCGAAGCCAAAGAAGGAAGACCCCCAGAAGACCCAGCTGAGCAAAGAAATTTAAGAAGGAAGACCCGTTCGAAGATCTGCCAAACTAAGAAGGACGACCCCTACCGGATATTTCGTGAGCAAGAGTTGTATTAATAAATATATAAGTTCAATTAGGATATATAAGATTATAAAAACTAACATATAAGAAAAATTAAAAGTGGATCAGCTAACTTTAGATTTTGAAAAACTAAAAATGATTAACTCTCAAGCAAGGACCGATCTCACAGCAGATCTGGTCAAACAATTGATAGCACTTCAAATTTCACAAGTACAAGAGCAAATTGTAAATTTAAAACAACAAATAGAAACTAAATCCGATCAGGTATCGGATTATCAGGCAGAAACAATAGACGAGACAATAAGAGACGACACCACATTGAAGGTAATAGAATCCCTACCAATTTTTAATGGTGGATTAAACCAATATGTAGGATGGAGGGAAGCTGCAGAAACTGCAGTGAAGTTATATAAGAAAGGAAGTAAGCAATATTATATTGCATTAACAATTTTGAGAAACAAAATAACAGGACCAGCACATGACGCACTGACCAACCACGGGACAGTTCTAAATTTTGATGCCATACTTTCACGGCTTGACTTTGTTTACAGTGACAAGAGACCTATTTACATAATAGAACAGGAATTAAGCGTTCTCCGACAAGGGAACCTTTCAATTATAGATTTCTATAACGAGGTTAACAAGAAAATGACCTTGTTAATAAATAAGACAATAATGACTCACGGAAAGGACAGTGAGATCACCAAGGAATCAAATAAAAAAATTAGAGACAATGCCTTACGCATTTTTGTCACTGGCCTAAACGGCGGCATTGCTGAAATCCTATTTTCATTGAATCCCCCAGATTTACCGAATGCCTTAGCAAAGGTACAGGAATTGCAATCTAATAACATTCGGGCCCAATTTGCCTACCAATTCAGCGGTCCCAGAAATTCAGGGAATAATAATTTTAATACCTTAAGATTCAACCAACGACAACCTAGGACTAACAGTTCACCATTCGACCAAAAAAGGGATTTGCAGAGGAATAACATGTCTTGGGGACAACCCTATTTCTTGGGTAATAGACAACAAAATCAGGCCCCAGAACCAATGGAGGTAGACGAATCTATACAAATCCGGAACCGACAGAACAGCAATCAATTCAGGGGAAATAATAACAATAGAAATTATCGGGAGAATACTAACGGTTATTTTAGGAGAAATAATAACAATTATAGCCAAGCCCAGCATTTTAGGGCAAACGTAGTCCCGAATAATCAGTCTAACGACAATCCAGCGCAGAAACGAAAACTAAACGAAATGTCGGAACAACCGGCTAATAAAGCAATGAGGATAAATAACATTGAGGAGGATCATTTTTTAGATCAGCCCCCGAAGTAGGTCTGCCCTACCTAAAAAGAGTAGACAAAAAAATAAACAGAGAATTAAAAGTTTTGATAGATACGGGAGCAACTTCCTGTTATATAAAAAAAGGAATTTACGACAATAAAAATGAATTACCAATCTATAAGAAAGTTGCTACAGTGAATGGGTTTTCAATAATTAAATATTTCCATAATATAACAATTTTCAACACAAAGCAAGTGTTTTATGAAATAGATGGAATGGAGGCAGATTTACTAATAGGATTTAACCTATTAAAGAAAATCGGAGCGGTTATTGATACAGGAAAGGGGACTTTAAGTTATAAAGACAATGAGGAGAAACTAATATATGACGAGGTCCTTTCTTTAAACAAATTAACCTTTATAGAAGGAAAAACCATCCTTCCGTTGAAGGAATATATAATAAAAAAATATTTTGAAGAAGAAAAAGAAATGAAAAGCGATTCAGTAAAGGTAGAAGGAAGTTTATATAGCTTGGGATCAAAAAATCCTGAGCACGCCGACGAAGAATTATCCGTCAATAGTTTGGGATTCAAATATCCTGAGCCCGCCGTCGTTGAATTATCCGACATCCAAAGTTTTAATAGTTTGGGATTAAAATATCCTGAGCACGCCGTCGTTGAATTATCCGACACTAAAAGTTCGAATAGTTTGGGATTAAAGAATCCTGAACACGCCGTCGTTGAATTATCCGACAATAAACAATTTAAAAGTTTGGGATGCAAAAATCCTGAACGCGCCGTCGTAGAAATATCCGACATTCAAAATTATGCAAATTCTGAATTGAAAAAAATGAAATTGTATAACACAATAACCTACAAAGAGGACAATTTAGAAAATCTCAGAGAGAAAATGGTATCTATCATCGAAGAAGACCATGCCAATATAAATTTACAGTTACCGTTCAGAACGGATATAAAAGGAGAGATTAACACTGAACACGATAGACCGGTATATGGCAAGCAGTATCCATACGCTTATTCGGTTAACGATTTCGTTAATAACGAAATAAGTAAAATGTTAGATGAAGGTATAATCAGACCTAGTAAAAGCCCATATAATTCACCGGTAATAGTAGTACCAAAGAAGGGAGTAAATGAGGACGGAACTCCTAAGCATAGATTAGTAATAGACTTTAAGAAACTTAATGAAAACACTATACCGGATAGATACCCTATGCAAGATCCTTCAGTAATCCTTGCCAATTTAGGTAAAGCGAAATATTTCTCGGCCATTGACTTAGAGTCAGGTTTCTATCAGATTTTAATGAGGGAATCAGATATTGAAAAAACATCTTTTTCCATAAATAACGGCAAATATGAATTTCTAAGAATGCCTATGGGATTGACGAACGCTCCCAGAATTTTCCAAAGGGCAATGGACGATATACTTAGAGAACAAGTTGGGAAAACTTGTCACGTTTATATGGACGATATAATAATATTTTCAAAAACTATAGAACAACATTATAAAGATCTAATTCATATAATTCAGATATTGCAAAACGCTAACATGAAAATTTCACTTGAAAAGTCTAAATTCTTTCAATTGGAAACCAAATTTCTGGGATACATTGTTTCCCAAAATATCATTAAAACAGATCCAGACAAAATCTCCACAATACAAAACTATCCAATTCCTAAAAATATCAGAGAGCTACGTAGCTTCTTAGGACTAACAGGGTATTACAGAAAATTTGTCCGAAATTATGCCACAATTGCCAAACCTTTAACAAAATATCTGAGCGGAGTAAATGGGAAAGTTTCACGAAGGGCATCCAAGAAAGCATTAATACAGCTGGATGAACCAGCAATTGGAGCATTTAATAATTTAAAGGACAGTTTAATAGCACATATTGAATTAGTACAACCAGATTACAATAAAAAATTCACATTAACCACAGATGCATCGGACATAGCAATAGGTGCAGTTTTGTCGCAAGATGGGAATCCCATAACATTTATTTCTAAAACTTTAAGTAAAACCGAGCAATTATATGCTACTAATAAAAAAGAATTATTAGCTATTGTATGGGCATTAAAAAATTTGCGAAATTATTTATACGGAGTGAGTGGAATTGAAATACATACAGATCACCAACCTTTGTCCTTTGCAATGTCGCAAAAAAATCCAAATGTTGAAATGAAACGTTGGTATTACTTCATAGAAAGTTTCACACCAAAAATCATTTATAAGCCAGGCTCAACTAACGTAGTAGCGGACGCGTTATCTCGGATTAAAATAAATCATATGACAGATAGTGATGTCGACCAGACAGAATCAGAATCAGACATAAATACTCAGCATTCAGCAGAGAGTAGTTTCGAAAACGTCATTCAAGAGACTAGCAAGCCTCTAAACCAATTTAAACAGCAGCTACTATTAGCGCAAGGGAGATTCACAGTTCATGAGTTAGTAAGAGTTTATGAAAATACCCGACATATTATTGAATTTGATACGGTTGACAATCTGCTAATCATTTTAAAAGAATTTATTCAGCCTCACTTAACCACAGGAATACACTGCACTTTAGAAGATTTATACCTTATCCAAAATAAGCTAAAGGAAAACTTCATAAATAAATTTCTCTTCACAAGAAAGTTCCTCCAAGATGTAGTAAATTCAGAAGATAAAGCTATAATTATAGAAGAAACACATTGCAGAGCCCATAGAGGACTAGACGAAAATTACAAACAAATAACTAAGCTGTATTATTGGCCAAACCTGCACAAAAAATTAAAAGAATATATAAAAAATTGTGAGATCTGTAACAAAAACAAATATCGGAGACACCCTGTAAAAATTCCAATTGGGGAAGCTCCCATTCCAGCAAAAGAAGGAGATCAATTACACTTAGACATATACTATGCCCAAAACCTAACATTCATAACTTGTATAGATTCTTATTCCAAATACTTGGTGGTCAAGGAAATTCAAAGTAAATTAAACATTGAAAATAAGGTAATGGAAATTTTACAACACTTTCCGTTAGCAACATCATTAATGACTGACAACGAACCAAGCTTTACTTCAGCACAATTTAGATCATTCATACAAAGAAGTAACTTAACTATTTATTATGCTGATCCCAGACACAGCACCTCAAATGGTCAGGTAGAAAGGGTACATTCCACACTAACAGAAATAGCGCGGTGCATCAAGGATGAACTAAATCTAACAGATTATTCAGAAATAATAATAAGGGCGGCACTGAAATATAACCTGACGATACATTCAACGACCAATCAAATGCCATATGACATATTGTATAACAAAATAGAACACAAACATAATCCAATATTACTTAAGGAAGCTCAGACCAAAATGCTTAAGATACATAACAAAGATAGAAGAGAAAAAGATTATAAAATAGGAGAAGTAGTCTATGAAAAGAAATTCGGGGAAAGAAATAAACTTCAATCCCGATACAAAAAGCAGGTAGTTAAGGAAAATCGACCGAATAAAATTATAATCAACAATAGAAACAGAATTATACATAAAGATAACATCAAATATTAAATATTTTTTCCAGAAAATGTATGCGAATATACTAATACTGACTTTTGTTATATTGACGACTGCGGAAGTAATTGACTATACGCATAGTGACTATCTATTGCTCAAAGACGACAGAGACGTTTACACTTATGAAACATACGCTGAACTTTTCCATATTACTAATTTGAGTTTTTATAGAGAGATAATTGATAAAGAATCCAAATATGTCAACAAATCAATTAATTCAGACGATGAGTGGGAAATATCAATGGACTTAAGTCTATTAAAATTAATGATTTCAGAATTAGTTCCAAAACGGAAAGAAAGGGGAATAAATGAATTAGGTACCATTTGGAAATGGATAGCAGGCAGCCCTGATCATGACGACTTTTTGAAAATACAAAATAAAGTAAATGAATTAACTGAAAATAATAATAAACAATTTGTAATAAATTCCAAATTTTTCAAAGAAATTGAATTGCTATCAAATTCATTAAAGAATGTCATCTTCAATGAAGAAACGATACTGAGAAAGCATCGTTTAAAATTAATAACTTTTGACCTACTAAATTTAGTTGATACCATAACCCTCTTAAAAGTAAACATTTTCAATACAAAAATTTTAAATAAAAACGAAATAGAGGACATTTATAAGCATGAAAAACATAATGTTGAACTGTCTGATCTGTTGGACATTGCAACGGTTAAAATAATTCGAAATGCAGATTTAATAATCATTTACATAAAATATCCTCAAATTAAAGATATTTGCAAGTTTTACCATGCAAGAGCCATCTCACAAAATGATGGAATGTTAGTTATAAGTGAAAAAGTTTGTGAATGTAAGGAGAAATACTATTTAATGAATAATTTTAAAAGTGAAACTTTTAACAATTACGCACAAATAAATTTAAAGAGTACCTGTTTCACCAATTTACTTAATGGCTTTAAAGCCAACTGCACTAAAAAAAGGGAAAAAAAACAAAGAAATAGACATCATTCAGGATGGTGCCATATTAGTTTCAGGCAAAAATATCGTAGACAATACTACTTTGTTAGGATCGTATCTCCTTATATTCAACAACACAATTGTAATAAATAATATAAGCCACATAAATGATAAGGGTAAAATTCTAAAATATATATCGCATCATAGATATAGCGATTTTGAATTAGTTGATTATATACAATCAAATGATAAGCAATTTTCTTTTGATAATGTTAATATTTTAAATCCCCTTATAACATTAGGTAATACGGCCTTACCATTAACAACATTATTTTTAATCATTTTGATATTGTTAATGTTATTTTACTTCTGCTATAAATTAACCAAATTTGTACTTATTAAATCAATAAGAATACCGTCAGAAGAAATAGTGGAAAGCAACATTCAAATACTGTCAGAAGAAATTAGAGCTCTATCAGAACTTCAAAATGTATCGGGACGAAACATTTAAGAATGGGGGGAGTTAACGTACCCAATTCCATTGAGCTCTTATACGAGTTGTAAACAATCTTTGGTTTTCCAAAACGAAAACAATTTCAATCTTGGGCCTCCGCCTAATTGATTTCTAAGATGTACAATCTCAAGCGCCCCCGCCGCAATCCCATTCTTTGACACTCGCCTAAATGGAAAACCAATGTTTGCCCACACCCGGCTTCTCATAAACAATCTCACTCCCGGCTTTCTGCAGATCCTGCACTTTAGGCCTTTTACAGTTCTCTCTTTGGATGACGAAATCTAATACTCGGGATGGCGAAATCAATTGAAATGTTTATAGAAAAACGATTCCCGAAAGGGATCAACGATGCAAAGATCAGAAAGTTCAAAGCAGTCTTGATCCAGCAGCGACACCGCAAAGTCTAGCTAAATATTAAGATCGCGCAATCCCTTGGCCCGGAATTCCTTTGTGACCCTCTACTTAAATCTATATCAGTGAAGTTCGAAGTAAAATAAAAACTTTTTAAAAACACAATCCGCTACCGCAGTTGTTTAATTTGCCCACATAATAATATTCGATTAATGAATCAATTTTCTACTCAACTGGCCAGTTTTTAGTCCTTGCTTTTATTGTATTTTTACTAAACAAGGATTAAGCAAAATAGTTCAACAAAAAAACAGTTACAATGTCGCTGTAATTTGAAGACATAACGCTTGTATAGGCCCTTGTACACCCTTTTTCCTCAATTCTGTAACATCCATTTCCCCCAGGGTATGTTAGCAACATGTTTGTGTATGGAATGAGACTCATTGTTGCTAAAGCGAACTGCGGCGAATTCAAATTCGATTCAAAAAAACGTCCAATTCCTCATATTCTTTGTTCCGTTGAATAATACTATCTATATGGAACATTTAGCCATGCCCACTCAATTTTGTACGATTGATTAATCAATTCTATACATGATTGGCCTATTCGAAATACTTGCTTTTATTGGATTTCTATATAACATTGAAAATTAAATTAATAGATTGATGAAATTGACAAAAATACCATGGGAGCGCGGCGAAAACCAGTATTTCTACAATATGACCCTTAGAACAGCACCAAAATATACCGTCTCATTTGAAAATTATACCTTAAATATACTGACGAATTCAAATTCTATTTTACATATTCCTCGTTTTTGATCTTCCGTGGAATATTATTAGCTTATAGAACATTTAGCCATGCCCACATAGTTTTATCCCATTGATGAATAAATTGTACTACAAGATTGTCTTATTTTAAACACTTGCTTTTATTTCTATTCCATTTATTCTATATACTTTTGAAAATGAAATTTAATAGATTAATGAAATTGATATAATATACAACTATATACAGAAATACCAGAAGCGATAGTATCGATAGGCAAGAATCTCTAGTGTGGCCAAATCATGAAAAATAGGTTGTTAGGCGGCAGTTTTGAAGGCTGATAAATATCAAAATAATTAGGAAAAACATTTTGATATTGTTCAGACATGGCTATACACAGTCGACAGTTGATAAAGAACACATACTTATGTGTTAATTATAGAGGCTATAAAAGATATGAAAAAAAAACATACAACCGACTGATTATGATGGATAAACTCCATAGATTGTACAAAATTGTATTATTGATATACATAAAATATGATAAATAATATATTCAACAAATTTTTTTACGAATTTTGTCGACTCCCGTGCATTTGTTCATGTGTCGCGTAAAATTGGCTTCCAGTTTGTACAGCATTCCGCATTTCTCACACAAAAATCGAGTCTCCGACTTAGCTGCTGTGCGTATCTCCTCTTCGGCTCGGATCTTTGTGGTGCAATCATTGCAGGCATAGCGACGACGTATTTTTCCAAACTCAAACTCGACGGAAAAAGGCTGCTTGCAGAAAATACACGTGTATACTTTTTTTATGGTAGCCGGGGTCTTCAGATCGAACTTTCCAGTCGGCTCTTGAGCGATGCAGCTTTTCTTGGGTCCCTCTAGTCCGGATTCCACCGCGGTGCCGATGCGCTTATCACAGATTTTGAAATGTGGTTTGTCCTCCAGTGACTCCCGGTCCGCATGCAACTCGCTGCGGCGCTTGCAGAAACGAGCGTGCACGATATAGGGTCCTTTGTGCTTAAACTTGTTGCCACAGTATGAGCAGTGAAACAACGGATCTTCGGTGACGTTTTCCTGGATCGGGATATACGGCGATACATGCACGGTGGTAACGATTCCATTTTTCTCCTCGTTGGATAGCATTACGTCCATTTGAATTTCCATGATTCCCGAAAAACGCTTTGCAATCGTGTGTGTTGCAAAAAGAAGAAAGTAGAAGCAAACGAAATTGGAAAGTAGAAAGTATCGCATCACTGAGTGTTGACAAAGAAAGAAAGTACTCAAAAGTGCATTCCAGGGCTAGACGAAAAGTACTCACTCGTTTTGCTGTCGGCTTTCCGGCCCTTTTCACCCATCACCCTTGCTTGTGGTAATTCTCAGATCCTTGCTTTATGGCACGCGTAATTCGAGTCAAAATATGCAATTAAACAAAAACGTCTTGACTATAAAAATATTTGCATAACTTGGGCAAACAAATGTCGAAGCACGTCGTCGTCGTCAGAAGACGAACAAGAAGAAGACAATGCTAAGTTGTTGTTGAACTTGTCATTATACTCACACACACACACACACACACACACACAAACAGGAATACACGAGGAGGCAGCAGCAGGAGTTTTGCTTGCCCCTTGTCAGGGCGGCTCTCGCGCTAAAGTGTAGATTAATAGCCTGGGTGGGTGGTTGTCTGGGGGAGTGTTCTCTCTGGCAGAAATCAGCGCTCGTAAAATTTACGTAAAATTCATTAAGCGCAACAAAAGACGCTGACGCTGGTGCTGGGGCTGGGGCTGGGTGCTTTCGAACACAGAAAAACAGGTTGCCACCGAGCTAGCACAGGCACACAATCGTTTAGAGACAAAGCCTTGCATAGTTGATAAGGCGCGTGGTGCTCCGTGCCCTGAGGAGGGGGGCGTGGACTGACGGCGATGCCTGGTGATGGCTTGTGGTCCCGTAAGTGTCTGCTGGCAAGTCAAGCAGTGCGTCAAGCCCCACTGAAAGCAACAAATTTTTGTCATTTGAAAGTATGCGAAGCTTTTGTGGCGTTATTGTTGCACCACACCATCATCATCATCCCCAAGATACTACTCACCCCCTCACGCTCTCCTGCCTGGGCTTCACTGCTGTGCAGCGAGGCGGAGCGAAGCGCAACCATAGTGCTCCTCCTTAAGTAGCTAGAGCATGTCGCAGATCCCATCCAGTCTGTCCAGGCTGTCCTATATCTGCGCCACTGCCACTGCCAGTGCCAGTCATATTCCATTCCCAGTGAGTGACAGATTAGCGTGCTGACATTAAGTTTGTCCTTTGGCATTGCAGCTCTCCGCACATGGGCTTAAAGTATTGGCCCGGTCGTTCGCCGGCCCAATCCCTGGCCATCATTGAGCATAGGGGCTTTACCCTGGTGCTGCTATCCCCTGCAAATGTTGATAACGCATTGGCGACGTCTGTCCTGGAGTGGCCACACACATTACAGCATGTTGCGGTCGGCGTGAGTGCCGCGTGGGTGATGCGATGTCGGCGTGGTTTCTGCGGTATGTAATATAATGAGTTTTACATGGCTTGCACCCGTTACCTACTTGGCAGCCACCACACCGGGCTTTGATTGTCCAGCCCGCACCTGATTTTTGGGCTCTGCTCTGATGATCTTATACCAATTAACTTTTTTTTGTTTTTGTATGCGTTCGTGCACATATCGTTTCACGTGGTTTCCCAACACTGACGAATTAAAGCTGCTGATCGACTGCATTAAAATCGAGATGGTTGTTTTGAACTGAAGAGAAGTGTGTACACACCAATTTGAAAATCCATGGGAAAACTATTGAAAGATGAGGTCAGAAAAATAAAATGCTTGCGGCCAGCGCATAAAAAAAGCAGACGCATAAAAAATTAATAAGCAGCCAGAGGCGATAGGGTGGTCAGTGGCGAAGGACGCAGTGCTGTTGTTCTTGTCTATTTTCTGCTGCTGCTGCTGCCACGCTTTGACGACGGACAAAACCCTTCTGCCACGGCTGATGCCCCCGCCCCTTTGCTTCTGGCGCTGTCCACTAGCTAGACAGAGACATCATTAATGCATAATTCAAGCGTTTGGCAGTTTTGTGCTCGATGCTTTCAATATTCAATTTGAATGCCGCCCAAAGCGATACAGAACGGTTTTGTGTCTGGCTCTGTTGTTTGTGCCTTTTTTCCTGTTTTCCCGGATTCTTCTTCTTCTACTCCATCGCTTTCATGCTCGCTTATTTATTTGCCTGTGTCTCTTTCTTTCTCCCACACCGCCCTCCACACTCCACCCACCACTCCCCCACACCATACCTGCTGCATTATTCAGACTCGGAATCGAACAAAATGCATGATAAACAATTTCTAACGGGCCAGAGACAATGGCCGTTCGCTCACTTGTCATCCGGTGGTTGTTGTATCTGGGTATGCCCTTCAATATAGAGTATTTGTACTATAGGGAAGCCTTTTGTAACGCAGAGAAGGCCCCGTATATTGGCTCTCAAACTATAAGCTGATTAGAGGTATCAAAATCAGAATGCCTGTCTGTTCTTATGTATATATCGAGTCACTATAGAACTTTCTGTGTGCAAGAGTATTAAAAGCTTCTGTTCCCGGAAACTAGTCTTCCTTCCATGTTGTTCTTGTACATATTTATATAGTATTTGCCGTCCACGTTTGCGTTACGCCCCTCCTGGGCGTTTTTTTGTATCCTACCTATCCCACGAATGCCAGCAATCAATGGCCGCTCGACTGCTCTGTCCAACAATAGAACCTACCACCGTGCATGCGTTAGTTGTTTATTAAATATAAATGATTGTCACTTGCGAAACGAATCGAATCCGTACGAAACGAAATGTTGATAGTGATGATTGCTTGAATTTCATTGAGCAGGACAATTGCTGCAGGGTCACTCGACAAAGGTTCTCACTGCACTACCTTGTAAGTACTTTTGGTAGTTGTTGTAGTGCTGCAATTCCTTGTAATTTCTACCACCATTCCCAGAGGCTTTCGCCTTTACACGAGGATGATGATGATGATGGCGATGACGATGACGCCTTGCCTTGGACATGTAAGGGCACTTTAGGCGGGCGCCAGTTTGACAAGTCATGCAATTGATATTGATATTGGCCATTTGCTCGTCATAAAATGTGAAGCGTCATGACGGCATCCCGTCAACATGGCCTTACCAAGCAAACGGACCACCGCCTCACCACCACACTGAATACTTCCAACTGTCCAACCATTCATCGGATATTGACCACAAAATGCCATTAAAAAATAATTACGAATTTTAATTGGCATTTAGTTCGGGGCAAAAAATGAAGTGCATTCAACATTAAATGTGATTATGCCGGATAGACGGGGAACTCTGTCCGGTTCGGTGAAGCGTGCTTAACAATCGAAGTCAATCGGATTACTTTCGACCCGTTTTGAACCCAGGCAAAGTTCGGCCGAATCAATTAACCTGCCATTAAAGATAACGATCCAGAGGAAGGCCTTGGACAGCGACCTGCAACCGAAATCTATTAGCTTCCATTTTTAGGAACAGGGTATACCGCAGTCCAGCTGCCTCTGCTATAGGCTTTTATTATTGATTACCTTATCGTTTTTCATTCGATACTGCATTATAATAATGCATGTGTCTGTCACCTGGCGCATGTTCTGATTGCAGTTAGTGGCATAGTACGCCACTTAAAAATCAATTAACATCACGCGGCAATTGATTGCATTCAATGGCGTCCAGGCTGGGCAGCAGTCCAGCCATCCAGCAATCCACTCATCCATTCTGATGGAGAGCCCTCCAAGCGCGCAATGGAGATGTCCACCTGCCGCCGGTAATCAGGGAATCTCTGAAATAGTTATGTATGTATTTCGTGTCATATTTATGCAATGGCTAACGATAATTGCATCACCTACGCGGCGGCAGCTTCGGTGCACCTCAAATTGTGTGGCAACATGACAACGCTGTCCGACTCCCTTCCCTTATGGCCCAGTATTCCTCTTGCGTGCATGCCACCACACCACACACACCCCACATACATATGTCCGCTCCCCACTCTGTCCGGTGGCACCCGACCAGTATGTACACACTAATTGCGGTATTAAAATAAACTACAATTGCAAATGGCGCATTTTATTTTCACAAAGCGGAAAGGGCGGAAAGGTGGAGCCGAGCCCCTCTGCTGTTGCTATTATTTGCTGTTGCCATTACTGTTACTGTTTCTGTTTCTGCTTTGCCATTTGCATTGTTGCCGACTACTGCCGCATTCTTCTATGTAATTGTGGTCCCGTAATGTGTGACAATTAAATCAAGTTCGGGGAAACTTGTGTGGCACTCAGGAGCCGCCACAGCGAGAGATTCCCGCGAAGATGTATGGCCAAAGCCGAAATATCTGTCCCCTGCTCACATTTCTCTCTAGTTTGGAGGCAGGGGGCACATAGCAAATATCACCCTTACCCGTAAACGCCTCTGGCTGTAGGCTGTGTATGGCATAATCATATTTGAGGCTTTCCCGGAATACTCGTATTCGTGCGACTGCAACCTCAATTGCAATTGGAATTGCCGTTGACCAGTTGGTTAGCCTGGCTCTCCTCCGTGGTCCGGCGTCAACCCTTCCTTCACTCTTGCCCATCCATTCCCCGCCATCTGCCATCCTCTCTTCCATCGTCCGGAGTCCGCGTCCATCGCTGCTCGTTGTTCTGTTTGGTTGAAAACCACAAATTAAGCAGAGAAATCCTTGCCGTGCATGCGAACGATGGCGCCGCTGCAAACGAAAAAAAATGAATGCATGGCGAATGAAATGGTGTGGAATAATAAATATCCTCTATAAAGATAGAATTTAATACTAGTATTCCTACAATTGCAACAGTTTTCGAAGAGAAGATAGAGGGCGGGCAATAAAGTCTAGAACCTCTCTGCATTGGCTGTCCAGCTGTCCAGCATACCCTCTCCTTGGGCGACCAATGGGTGTGCAAAAAGAAAAAATACAAGCGCTGGCGAGCGCCCACAAACATGCAACATCCCGACCTCAATGTATTACGATGGGGCGTGGTAAGTCTGGTCTGGGGAGCCAGATAAATGCCCGTTTCTGTTGCAGTTACTGTTACTGCTGCTATTGTCGCTGCCATGTTGCCACGTTGCATGCAAACAAGTGCACGCTTACACACACCAACACAGAGACAAGCACGCTGACACGCTGGTGCCCGCACGTCACCGCTCTTGCGTTTATTTTCCGTTTCCGTCTGTCCTCGTCCACGTCGTCGTCCTCAACGCTTCTGCTGCACTTGATGCTACTGCCACTGCCACTGCCGCGGCTACGGCTACGGCTGCGTCTCCGCCTTCTCCTTCTGCTGCAGCACCTCCTGCTGCTGTTGCGGTCAATTGCTGCGCTCAGATTGCGCGTTAATAAGTTGCTGTTTCTGCTGCTGTCACCATTGCAAGGACTTGCAAAAAGCTGCAGATTCTGGGCATGGACATGGACAGCATTCCAGGGGAGCATTACGGCATCCGTAATTTCCATAGGTTCGCTTTGCCACAGGACTCGACGCTTGGGCCACAAGGGGGGCTGTCCTAACAATTGCAACATAGTCAACCAGTCAATGACAGAATTATCAGCTTCAACAACATGTTGCTGCTGCTGCTGTGACAACTACAACATCGTCCAGATAGCATCAGCAAAGCTCTGTGCCCCAATGGCCGACACAATGTTGTTGCCGCTGCTGTGGATGCAACAGTGTCGGAGACAACTTCACTCAACTCGAGCAGAAGTTTTTTATGTCCCCGACCTGAAACTAATAACCGTAATGCTTAACGTTTATTGAAAAAGGTAGCTGCCACCTGGTCACATGACCACCGGGCCACCGGGCCACAGGGCCACCTGGGAGGTGTGGGAGGTGTCGGTGTCATCCCCGGAATGTCCGGCATTCGGACAGTTCATAAATATCTCCCAGCAGCTGCAACTTTTTGGCGTCGCATTTAATGAATGGAGAAAATAGAGAGCGAGACGGGCTCCAAGCTTGACCAATTTCCCCGCATATCGCCCAGCAAATCTAAAAGTTTTGGAAACTCTCTGCTTCTTTGGCCGGCAATTTTTCCCTCACTTCGAAGTTGTTGGGGGCTGGGAATGCAATTTATCGTTAAAGAGTGTCCTGCCTCTGCTCCGGCTTCCACTACGGGCGGTCATATACAAATCGAGGCGATACATTATGCATAGGCCAGCATTCACATTCACTTTGCGGCGGAAGAAAAATGATCAACAAATGATTGACATCGGAGCTCCGCTCCTTCCCCAGGAAGTGGCGTTTCCTGTGCTAAACTTTGGCCAAGTGAAAAACTTGCTGTCAGCATAAGATAAGCGCCAGAAGTTAATAGACTTGTAGAGCAGACGCACCCAGCACACACACTCACCCCCGCTGACCCCGTGGCAAGGTCTGAGAGTGAGGCTGAGTCCTCTCCCAAAAGTGGAATTTTATTTATTTGTTTGTCGTTTCGGCATGTGGCGCGTGTTCCCATCCGCCCCTGACAGGCGTATAAAAAATAGTGAAATAAATAAAAATGTTATAGACGCCCACTCACAGGCAGAAGCAGCAGCAGCAGCAGCATGCGGTGGGTGGTGGGTGGAGCTACTGGCGGCTTATCAGCCAACTAACAATTTAAGTTGTCATCCTGATGTGAGGGGCAGAAGTCTCCAGCTACTGCCGAGTGCCGGGCAGATGTTTATCAAGGGCCAAAACTTTTCTGTTTAACCAGACTTTTGCTTAATTCGAGCGTCTGTCTGTGGCCTGACCTGACCCTGTCCCTGTCCCTGCCCCTGCCCTTTGCTCTCTGTCCGATCTGGCTTTTCTTGGTCAAAGTTTAGCTCATCAACAAATGATGCATGGTTGTTGCTGCTGCTGCTGCTGCTGCTGCTCGTATTGGTTCCGGAATGGGGTGTGTGGCAGACTGATTGACAGCTCCTTCCGCTTCCTTCGACTCCCTTGATGAGTGTGCGTGCGGGTGTGCGTAAGGGACCTGCTTATCAACTTACTTTCAAAGTCGATTTCAATTAATCAATTGTCAAGTATTTTGACAAGAGAGTTTATAACTCATTTGGAGTCGCACGGACAGGCGGGCAGGATGTGTCTGCGGTGGCTTACTGGACACTGTACAGACACTCGTACGCTAGTCAGGAAAGCGGCAGCAGAGCAAACCCACTGACAAGTGTAAAAATGCAATCACAGAGGCGTGCCATCTTCATACGAGTACATTGTATGACCTAGGTTGTAGCTGTTCCTGATGATGTTGCTGCTGCTGCCGCCGCTGCTGGTGACACTGCCATGTCATCAGTCTCCCTCAGGCATGGAGTCAACCAGGGAGTCACCCCTCAGACAGGGGCCATCCCTCAGCCAGGGACAGTACCCCCTCCTTCATCCAGGAACACGCCTCTCTCTATCCAGAGGACGCGACGCGCGTTTATGTTCTGTTATTTACAATAGCGCATTTTCACACATATTTTTTCAAAGTCAACAACATGATTTTCGCAGTCAGTTCGTACGCTGCACGACGTGTGCATAAAACCCAAACTCAGTGGCAACAATAGCGGGGCAACAACAATAGCAACAGAGGAACAACATTTACATTTTAAGTAGTTTTTAAATCGCTGCAGACAAACGTCAGAGTGTTGACAATTTATCATGCTCCCGTTTCACCCGCCCCCCCCCAGGCAGTACTTCCATTCGCTCTGTGGGGGTGTCTCTCAGTACGTGATGTACACTGAACTTGGAAGAAAACATGATCCACTCGATGTTGGAATATTGAAGCATCCAATGGAGATGTTAAAACTATTTTCACACATATAAACGATCTCTTTTTCATATAATTTCTTCCAGTGCATTGCAAATACCCTCATTTTTCTCTAAGTGTTCTGCTGGCAACAGAGCTGGTGCTAAGGCAACTGCAATTTTTGATTGATTGCTGTCAACAGAAGGGGACTTGCGCTCAGTCACGCACTCCAGACTCCAGACTCCTCGATCCGAATTCTTTTCCCCCGCAGTCTACCGACTGCAACAGACTGCAACAGCAACAGCAACAGAAAAGTTTTTACATGACCTCCTCCCCATCCCCGTCGGGGGTTTTATGGGAATTTCATTTTAATTAATTTAAAGGCGAATGCAACTTATTGATTTATGTCGGCCACTGTTCTCGCACTTGCAAATGAGGCTGAAGTGCGCCGGCGGCTGTCCACTTAAAGGAAGAATACTCAATTAGCTCTGGCTGCGGATGAGGATAAGGCTGCAGCTGAGCCGGACGATGACGCTACGGATGATGGCTGCTCCTGAGCTTTCATTAAGTTGATTCCAGCCTTTCGGGTTGGGGCGGTCAAGTGTGTCAGCACATGGCTGGAGCCTGTCACTGATGCTCACATATGCAAAATTAATTACTTCTGCCGGAGCTCCCTTCGAAAACATCGGCTAAAAGTTTAAGCTGGAACGCATTTTTACCCGAAATTCAATTGAAACTTTGCAGACGACAGAGAATGCGAATGCGAATGCAAATGCTAGTGCGACATGACTAATTTCCGTGCTTTCTCTCGTTCTCTTTGGCAAAGTTTTCATAAAGATGCCGATGCCAAAAGTTGCATGCCATTGAAGGATGGGAAGGAATTTATGAAGTGCCTCGCCCGCGGCTGATTTCACTTGCTTTCCACCCTCCTCTTTGCAGTCACCCCCCTCTTCACATCAATTGATTGTCCAGGAATCGAAAAATTTTATTTTACTTGAGTTTTTCTTGCATCCATCCAATGTCCAATGTCCAGGGCCATGGCCATGGCCATGGCCACGGCCACTTGAAGCGCATTTTCTGCGCCATTTCAATTTCGACTTCTGGCCCCTAGCCTCCCCCTTTGGCTAAAATGTACGAATTACGGAGTATTCCCTGCCCTCCGTGGCAGCTCTAGCTCTCCCTTTCGCTGGTTTGATAAATTGTCTGGAAATTACAAATGGACACAGAGGCCAATAGCTTTTAGGCCAAGTTCCTCTTGTTCATCTCGGTTTTTGGGTTCTGGGTTCGGCGTTCTGGGTTCTGAGCTCTCGGTTTTTGGGTGGGTGGGTTCGGTTCAGTGGATGGGGCAGAAAGAACATTTATGGTAATTTAAAATAAATGTGTGGCACGGAATTGGGGGCAGCATTCGCATTCGGTTTTCAGGAAGATCCTAAGGAGAAGGCGCTTCCTGTCTATTTACGCTGATTTATGGCCGAACATTGTTGACTCTTAATGGCAAATGTCGACAAATTTGCTTTAATGGTCAATATAATAGATGTTGCTCTGCTGTTTTGATTTATGCCCCGGACCGGACCGGACCGGGCAGGACAGGGTCGCCTCTGAGCAGTCTGTCTACATGTATTTTTATTTGGATCTGGCATTGCACCATCAAACAAACACAACACACAAAATTCATTGTGCAAAATGCCCCAAAATCTGTGCCGGTGTGGGCCCCTGGTACTCGGCGCGGCGAACCGGTGAGTAGCGATCGCATCCGATAGAATTTCGATTCTATACTATTTCGAAAATATCTGTCATCAGGGCTGTTTACTGCTCCGGGCCGCTGCTGGACGCCGTACAGAGGTCAAACATGTTTCCGGACTGCAAGACTTTCGTGGACATGAAGAGCAAGTATCCGCCGGAGAGGGTGCTGGCCGACTATGAGCTGTTCCGCAATTGCCGGAAAAACGATGGTTCCTTCCAGTTCCTGCAGATGTTTGTGGAGGTTCGACACAGTTCTACGAGGGCACATTGCACATATACTTATTTATCATATTATATATTTATATATTTATCATTTATCGCTTACAGAAACACTTTTTGGAGAAAGGCACCGAACTGGAGCAGTGGACACCGCCCGACTGGAAGTGTGAGCCGCCGTTCATCAACAGAATTGCAGATCCGGATCTGAGGAAATTCGCGGTGGACCTAAACGGCTTGTGGAAGGTGCTGGGCCGGCGCATGAAGGACGAGGTGAAGGAAAATCCAGAGAAACACTCCATCGTGTACGTCCCCAACCCAGTGATTGTGCCGGGCGGCCGCTTCATCGAGTTCTACTACTGGGACTCACTGTGGATTATCCGCGGTCTGCTGCTCTGTGGGATGCACGATACGGCCCGGGGCATGATCGACAACTTCCTCTCGATAGTGCGACAGTACGGATTCGTTCCGAACGGAGGGCGCATCTACTACTACGGACGCTCGCAGCCTCCGATGCTGATACACATGATGAAGTCCTACGTGGACATAACCATGGACGAGAAGTACGCCATCCAGTCGCTGCCGCAGCTCGAGACCGAGTTCGACAACTTCATCGAGAAACACCAGGTGCAGGTGAGGGGTCGCACCATGTACCACTACAAGGACTGCTCGACGGGACCGCGGCCGGAGTCGTATCGCGAAGACGTGGCCAGTGCGGCGGACTTTTTGAGCGAGCCGGAGAAGGAGCGGCACTACACGCAGCTTAAGTCGGCCTGCGAGTCTGGCATGGACTTTAGCTCGCGCTGGTTCATTGCCAGGGATGGAACGAATCGGGGCACGCTGAAGGACATCCAGACCACGTCGATAGTGCCGGTCGAACTGAACGTGATCCTCTTTCGCAGCGCAAAGATCCTGGTCGAATTCAATCGCAAGGCGGGCAACACCGCCAAGGTGGAAGAGTACTCGGATATTGCCTGCGGCCTCGTGAAGGCGGTGCGCGACGTCCTGTGGAACGAGGAGGCAGGCATCTGGCTGGACTACGATCTGCTCAACAACAAACCGCGGCCCTACTTCTCCGCCTCCAACTTCTCGCCGCTGTGGGCCCGCGCCTATCCCCTGGTGGACACTGAAAAGATCGCCCGGGGCGTGATGAAATACATCAAGACGCACAAACTGGACGACTACCCCGGCGGAGTGCCCAACACAATGAACAAGGAAACCGGCCAGCAGTGGGACTACCCGAACGTGTGGCCCCCCATGATGTTCATGATCATCGACGGGCTGTACAATCTGGGAACGCCCGAGGCCAGGACAATGTCCGAGCGCTGGGCTCATCGCTGGGTCAAGAACAACTACGAGGCCTACAGCCAAACGGGCTTCATGTTCGAAAAGGTGAGCTATCGTTCCTTCAATCCTGCTGATGATTCCAGCAGGCCATGTCCATCCCTCGCTTTCTCTTTCAGTACAATTGCGAGAAATTCGGCTCTGGTGGAGGTGGCGGGGAGTACCAGAATCAGACGGGTTTCGGCTGGACCAACGGAATCATTCTCGAGTACCTCTTCAGGTATGGCCAGGAGCTCTCCCTTGAGGATAGCAGTGATGTCCATTGCAAGTGCAAGGTAGGAAAAGCGAAAAAAGCAGGCACAGGAGGCACTTTAAGTGACTGCCCGGAGACAAGTGACGCACGAATGGACCCGAAAAAGAATTACATCATCACCAGCGAGAACCATATCGACGCCTGTAATAGCCCGTTTCTCAGCCCGATTTCAAGTCCGGGTGCCAGTCCGCATAAAGCAGCGGACGAGACATCCAATCGGGTGAAACAGTCCCTCGTGGCGAACATAGTCGGAAATCCTGTGGTTCCCAGTCCGAGACGATCCACGGGACGATCAGTGCTTCCCATTTCAGGACGATCGACGATCACCAGCTATCCACAACTAAAGGAAGCTGCTGCGGGCGAGTACACTGAGCAAATTGTTCCTCGGGAGCAAGCCTCTGCTATTCCTTACATTCGAGACCAGTCGGCTGCTATTCCCAGTCCCGGACGATCTACGATACCTTCTCAACCAGAATCCAGGCTCCCGTCCATTGCTCGAGCACAAGACACTGATATTCCTCAATCCGCTGCTTATCCTAACACTCGAGAACAGTCCGCTTTTGATCCTCACAGTCGAGAACAGTCCGCTTTTGATCCTCGCACTCGAGAACAGTCCGCTTTTGATCCTCACAGTCGAGAACAGTCCGCTTTTGATCCTCACAGTCGAGAACAGTCCGCTTTTGATCCTCGCACTCGAGAACAGTCCGCTTTTGATCCTCACAGTCGAGAACAGTCCGCTTTTGATCCTCACAGTCGAGAACAGTCCGCTTTTGATCCTCACACTCGAGAACAGTCCGCAGTTATTCCCAGTCAAGGGCGAACCACGATCGAGTACATTAATTCTCCGGAGCGTTACATTCGAGAACATAGCAGTGCTGTTCCCAGTCCGGCACGATCTCCGACGCTTACAGTTGAGAACAATACAAATAAGCTGCTGATCCTTACGGTTGAGAACAATAACAACAATAATGTCATTCTTAATCAACGACTATCAAGGAACGCGCCTCAGGCTGTTCCTCGAGAACAAACCAATGGTACTCAAAGTCCGGGACAATCACCTATTCAACGAGAATCCGGCATCCCGTCTCCTGTGGACTACACTGCTTCTACTGATCCTTACAGTCCGGAAACATCTGGTGTTGATCCATACGATCGAGAACAGCACGCTGCAGATCCTTACAGCCGAGAACAGTCCACTGCAGATCCTTACAATCGCGAAAAATCGGCTGCAGATCCTTACAATCGAGAACAGTCCACTGCTGATCCTTACAGTCGAGAAAAATCAGCTGTTGATCCCTACAATCGAGAACAGTCCACTGCTGATCCTCACAGTCGAGAAAAATCAGCTGTTGATCCTTACAATCGAGAACAGTCCACTGCAGATCCTTACAATCGGGAAAAATCAGCTGCAGATCCTTACAATCGAGAACAGTCCACTGCTGATCCTTACAGTCGAGAAAAATCAGCTGTTGATCCCTACAATCGAGAACAGTCCACTGCTGATCCTCACAGTCGAGAAAAATCAGCTGTTGATCCTTACAATCGAGAACAGTCCACTGCAGATCCTTACAATCGGGAAAAATCAGCTGCAGATCCTTACAATCGAGAACAGTCCACTGCTGATCCTCACAGTCGAGAAAGATCAGCAGTTGATCCTTACAATCGAGAACAGTCCATTGCAGATCCTTACAATCGGGAAAAATCAGCTGCAGATCCTTACCATCGGGATCAGTCCGCTGCAGGTCCTTACAGTCGTGAGCAATCTGTTGCTGATACTTACAATCAAGAAAGATCCGCTGCAGACCCCTACACTCAAGAACAATCAGCTGAAGATCCTTACCATCGAGAGCAAGGCCCTGTTGATCCTTACAAACGACCATATCTCTGTGGGGCTCCCAACTGTCCAGGACAACACAGGATCCTGGCCGCTATCCCGTTCACTGCTGCTGCTGTTCCTTACAATACCACTACCGTGCCTCACAGTAGAGAGCAAGACGATGCTGATCCCAGCCCGGAGCGTTCCCCGGTTCCTGGTCATCGAGAAACCAGGTTCGCTTCCTGTCACCAGAGTGACCCTCTTTCTGTGGCTCGAGAACAAGTCGCATCACTGGCTCCCACCGCAGCTGGGGCACAGATGCATATGTTAGCACCCAACGGATGTTCTCCCTGTGGGTGTGGAATCAACACACCCCAAACTTCGGGGCTTCAGCAGAGCGCAGAAAGCGTTGGCCCCCAACACAGTAGAAGCCATTCGGGATACGATGGTCCAGATCCTCCACAAGGCTGCGCCATCTGTCCGCACTGTGGCGGCATCCAGGAAGAACCGACCGTAGACTCTAAGGCAACAAACCAGCCATCGGTAACAGGTATGCCAGTGAAGAAAGTGGTGCCAGTTGTACCAGGGAAGCCAGAGATGCCATCGGATTGTGAATGTGAAACGCCGCCTATCAGTAGCACCAAGCTCCCGGCCGTAAAGCTGTTCCCACTGGCCGATCGAAAAGACACAGATTGTCCGGAGGAATCCAAGACCGTCGATACGTTGTGCTGCGGTTGCCCCATTGACCCCAAGTAAAAATCTGACCAGAAACTGTAAAATTCCAAATTTCAATCTCAATATAGCCACTGCCGAAAAAAAATGCATTTTGAGTATTATTTTTGTTTGATATTTATTATTACTAATTGCTTTACTATTAGCCACGATGCCATCGGAGTCGTCTCTAAGCTCGGAGATCGTGCAATATGCTTTGGTATTGGAGTATACATTCAGAGAGTGACAGTGTCACTTATACATATAGGGTATTCAATGAAAGAAAGTCTGGAGTGCGAGTTTCGCCTAATTTCTTCCTCGACAAGCCATTCACAACCCCCTACGGTTATCTTTATGGGCCTGTCAATATCTTTATGACACACAGATACACAGACACTGAGATATACATACATACACATTTGGGGCAGGGACACATTTTGAGGGAAAGCGAAAGTCTTGTTTGACACAATTTCCGCATGCCCCAGCCAAGCCGTGCAACCCATCTCTTTCGCTCACTCCCTCTTTCATTCTCTCGGTCTATCCGGCCGTGTGGCCAGATGGTTGTGTGTGTGTGTGTGTGTGTTCATGCTTGTAATATTTGTGAACGAATCATTGATGTGTTCGCACAGAGAGACAAACATACGCTCATCTGTTCACTGACTCATAAGCTCTCTCCCACACACACACACTCACATACCGAACCGAACGAAAAAAGCCAGAACATTACGATTATGGAAGGGATACGGACTATAAGATGCCCTCGACCGTAGTGCTATACGACCAACTACCGGCTACAGCACACTACTTCTTTAACAATGTCCTATCTAGATGAGTTTTTGTAGAGTCTAAATCAACACTTTTTCATTCTTCACTGAATAATATTTGTGACTGTGAAAAGTACATGGTTTTCCTCACTTTTTAAAAACGTTTGCAGGAATACAGCATACCTCTGAACTCCACGGGCATATGGGGTAAAAATACCCGCGCTACATTACAACGGTTCCCTTCGCCACCGCTCGCTGACAGCGCCCCCCGCTGATGCGATTGTATGGCTCTGATATTATTGAAATGCCATTTTGATTGGCTTTGATGTGTGGACGGGTGGGAGAGTAACGATTTGATGTTGCTAAATGTTACATGCAGATGCCCGATATGGGCCATGCTGATGTGATTAAGCGATAAGTAGTCAGCCATGCAGTACTCCATCCAGAGAGATATTAGATCGTTTGTGCCCCGCTCCGATGATTTCATTCGCTGCTAATTTGATTGAACTGGAAAACTAGTTGGAAATGGGTGCATAAAAAGAGTTTAGTTAGAGAGAATGCAACAGAGATTGGCTCCTTGGGCCCAAGTTCTTATCCAATTATACACTTACGGCCATTTGTCAGTCGAATGTGTCAACGGTGTCGCACAGCACACGGAGGAGAGCGAATGGGTGCGAAAGTGTACTTCGAAATGAATCCAGAAACCAGAAACCCGAAGCCGCAAGGAACACCCAAGTCTGACAAACTGCCTCGGAGACAGACAGCTGGCAGACAAACAGAGAGCCAGAGAGCAAGGCTACCACAACCGAATCATATCACATCACAGACGTGCAACTGAGCAGCACTTGATGATGAGGAATGTGCACATCCTTGGCGGCTGTGGCGGCTGCAGATGGCATCTGTGCACTGAGAGGATTCCGAGTTCCATCATTTCCGTCATTACTTTCCACGACAGAATTGCCAGACAGAGATCTACATTTTGCCGCAGTGCACTGCAGTGCATTTGAGATTCTTCCATCAAACTGATAAATTCGGAAAAGAATAGAAATAATTCAGAGCCGAATAAAACCTTTACCTCCTTTCTGGCAGTGCAAACGCATTGTCTGGTAATCCACTTCCTCATCCATCCTTCCATTCGTTCTGCCAAACCAAGAAACTGCGATGAAATGCAGAAACGCTGTAGCTCATCAGTCTTTGAGCCCCGCCGACCCTCTGCCCTGTCAGAGGAAATCCCCTCTTGATTATAAGTTTGACGCACCGCAGCTTTTAATGCTGAATCCAGAGTCAGAGTCGGAGGTGGAGGTGGAGATGGAGATCTGGAGATGGGGTGGAGTCCTAAAGAACTAAGGAAAAGTTGCAGTTTGCTGACTCCGTCACCGACTCTTTCGAGTTGCTTTTCCAATTAGACTCTGGCGGAATCATTTGCATGTTATTGACTAAATTAAGTGTCGAGCGCAAGTTGTAAAAATATGCAAAATTGGCCAGCAGACGAAACGAAACACAGAAGGCACGACCCAGCCCTACGGAATGGAATTAAAATCAAATAAAATCAAATCAAATGAATGGCTTTGGGTTCAGCTCAGTTACACTGATAAAAGCAGTTAAAAATAATTTCAAAATTCGTTCAACCTCTACGTATGACCTGTTCTGTATCCTGTATCCTGCCCCTGAGTGCGAGCCTTTGTTTGGCTGAAAATTGAAATTGGAATTTGCATGTTTGTCAGCAGCAGCAGCAGTGGCAAATGTTTCAATTATTTGCCTCCACAAATGAATATAGAATCGAAACAAGAGCCACAGCAACAGCAAGAAATCTGTCACATGTCAAACTTTGCCATATTTAATTTCCTCTTTCCGAAATTAGTTTTCCCTCATCCGAAATATTGTGTGCTGCACATTCGTGTTGGTTTTTTTCTCTTTTCTCTTTTTCTTTGCTTTCCCAAACTTCATTTTGGTATTTTTTTTGCTGTTGGTCCCCGCTCGCAGCTGCAATAATTCATGTTCAAAAACTACAAATTGAGTCATAAACAACTTTTGATTTCGCATATGGCCCGCCTGTTCCTCCTGTTTCTGTTTCAGTCCTCTGCTGTGCCGTCCCGTCCTGTTCTGTCCTGATCCGGGGGTTGTGTCTGCCCCGTCTGGTTCGGGCTTTTCTTTTTTCTTTCCTCGTTTGCATTGCATACTTTTGGGGTGCATTTGGGGTTCGATCTAGAGCGGAGAGCATGAGGCGTGCGTGGAAGCGTACAGCTCGTGAATATCGAACCATTAGTCCGCTTTTTTCCATCCAATAATCACAGTCCGTTTAATGTAATTAACTGCTGAACAGTGAATCCATAAAGCTTAAATATTGATGGTTAAATAGATATGAGTATATGTATGGCGGCTATTCATTCCGTCGTCCGATATTTTACTCATATCTTCGGGAGCGAGCGAAGCGAGTGTGCAGTGGTCTTGCCCCTAGTATAGTCAAAGCCACTGCCGACATATGCAGATAGATTATGGGACAGATTAAATATGTTTGTTGGATTTAGAAAGCTCTTCCACTATGATGTAAGGACTTACAAGCAGAGTAGGTACGGTAAAAGCCCGGAAAATATACCCAACAACTCCAAAAACTTCCTTTGTACATCGTGACTTGAGTACGGGGCCCTCCTTTGTAGGCCATCTCTATAAATTGGAAGTACTCATTGTGTTCTAGTTGACCTCTTCAAATATTCAAAGCCACTGCAATCGCGCTCATTAAAAACAAAAGACTATATCCACTGTAAATACGAGAGCTTGTGTGCATATATAGAGTCGAATAAAACCGCTTAATTCATAATTTAACAGGCCGCACTTTTAGTTGTGGTTAACGAAAAGAGAAAAACTTTTTAAAACCATTTAAAAAGGTATGCAAACAATGTCTGTCCGTCCGGCTGGCTGGTCCGTCTGGCTTACTTATGTATTTTACTCTTTATGATTTATTTGGAATGCTCTGGCCACATTCGGCCAGACACCAGAGGCAGCCGGCAGCCGGAACCGGCAACAGAAACCCGAAAACCCAAAAAGCTTTGCCGCTTAATTTCATTAAAAATTTATGAAATGAAGGCACAGCCGGGCGGGCGTATTAAAATTTGATAGTCTGCTCTGAATGTATGCATGTGTCTGTGTGCGGCAGTATCTGTGCGGGAGTATCTGTGCGTCGTCCTCCATGCGTCATTGTTAATATTGTGCTGCGGTTTTTACGCCAAAAGTCACCAATGCTGGAGCGGAAAAAAGTCCACTTCTTTTCATTCCGTTTCGTTTCGTTCTGCTCGTTTGTCGGTCCGTTTGGGCGAGAGTATTGTGCACTTTATTTGATGGACTTGTTTATGAGCAATTTCCATTCCCGCCAGAGCAGCAGGAGGAGCAGGAGGCGGAGGGGGAGTGGAAGTGGAAAGAGCGAGCACCTACCTTAATTCTTATTTTTATTAATGTTTATTGCATTGCGAGCATTTAATTTGATGCTCATGTCCAAGTCCCACAATGATGAGACGTAAAACGAAATTGCAACTCAAGAGTGGGCTCTGGATTGGCAGTGGTTGGGATTTTGCGTCTGTGTTCGGGTGCGGATCCGGTGCCAGGTCTTGGCAGAGTCCTCAGTCGGCAATGCAATTTGCAAATGCGTATTGCGGTGTCCGTGAATGGAGAATGGCAGCACGCACTTTCTCCACTCCACTCCACTCCTTTCCTTTTGCTCTCCTCTTTTTTTGGAGGTAGAAATTGCATTTTTAATATTCGCCGTAGCCTGACTGCAGAGGCGGGTGGCGTGGATCGAGGACACTCTGGCACTCTGGGATCTGCGTGGAACTGTCATGGGTAATGAATGCCCTGGCAAATAATTATTTTTATATGATGGCTGACTGGGACAGACTTCTGCCTGCCTGCCTGCCACCGTTGCCAACGGTAACTGCTCATAAAAGTCCCGTTACATACTTGAGAAGTTACAAGATGTCGTTTCGGCATTCTGCAATATTCATAACTTGCACGGAGACGATGGGGAAAAGGAGAACGCACTCTGTCATTTCCTTGGGAAACTCTGAGGTGCCTCAGGATCCAAGCCTGGCCCCAACAACTGAACGGCTGAACAATATGGCTATTCCACTCCCATGCCACATGCGACACACCGACACTCATTAGATTAGCGCTGATTGCGTGCCGTCCCCTGGACCTCTCCGGCAAATGTTGACAGCTGTGTGACAGCGTTTGGGGAACGCCTCAAAAAGGCCTCAGGGCTCGGAAGCGGGGAATGAGGGGTGGGATCTATGGGGACAGAGGGTGGCTTACATGCATTGATTGTTTTTGCCACTGGTAATTTGAAACTTTAAAATATTTATGATTTATGTTTAGTAATTCGCAGAGCCACAACCCACAATAAGACTCCCCCGAAGTCTGGTCTGGCCCAGCAGGACAGGGATGGACGAAGGCGGGGCCATAGCGAATGATGGAAAATTTTTCATTACACAGCTATGAAGGCGCCCCAGAAGAAGAGAACAAGCTGAAGCTCAGCCAGAGTCAGAGTCGGAGGCAAAGCCAGAGACAAAGAGGAGTGACATCTAATGGAGTCCGCAACTTTGCATCGAAGGAAGAGCGGGAGAGGAGAACCCTCACTGTTCTGTTTGAGAGATTGGCCAAAATATTTGGCACGTGCACCGCGGTGGAAGGCGTGGGGATTTTGGGGTTCCCAGAGCTTCGGAGTAATGCCGAATTGAGTTGTCAGTTGTGCGAAAAGTTACGCTTTATGAGGGTTGATGTAACGCAAGGGGTGGGGGGGGGGGGGGGGGGGGGGGGGCACATTACCGCGCGGGCAGGGGCGGAAAGTTTGCAAAACTCGCATTAAATATTAATAAAAATGTTGCCACTGGGAGTTGCAGGTAAATGCGCGACTGAGGCAGCTTCCGAGGTGTCTCCGTGTATGAGTGTATGGAACGTGCTCAATAAAAAGCGTGATTCAGTCACTCCGATCGCGATTCGGCCAACTTTTGGGCTCTCTAATCCTGATGTGAGACATAAAAGGGATGACTTCCACTTCCCATACATAGCAACGCACCCCCGCAACAACACCATTTTGTGAAATCTTTTTCTTGCCACTCCCTCCCCCGAAAGGTTGTCACAGAAATGTTCACATTTTGCACCAACAATTTATTATCAACCACTTAGGATCAAAATAAGCGATAGTCCATCGAGGCTTATTACATTTCGAATAGCGAGAATGGAACAGGCAGACCCCCACTTACCCCAAGCCCAGCCCAGGCCCAAAACCCAACCCTCTCGATATGGCGTATCTATGACAAGTGCAACAGTGCGACGACAACAGGAAAGAACCAACCCTTGGCTGGTGGCCCGGCTTGGCCCGCCATGCCCGCTCTGCCTGCTCTGGTTCGGTGCGGAAATTTTTATAGACCGTCAGAATGATATATGCATGCCAATATTATGACAGCAACAACATAACTGGCAACTGTTGAAATATGCCCCCGGCTAGTCCGCCTGTACGAAATCGAAAAAATATCTCTGGGAAAATAAGTTTTGGAGAATACCCTTCCCAAGGCGAAAGAATGTAAAGCATGTAAAACTCAATGGCATTGAAACACTCTTTCCTAAAGGCTTTTTAAGGTTTGAATTTTCAATACCTATACAGTTTGTCCCTGATATTCATTTCATTATGCACTTGAAAGTCCCAAGTTTTGTTAATTTATGATCCAATTCTTCGACTTCATTCGATATCTGAATAGGACTAGAGGATTTCGTTTATCTGCTTGGAATATCAGCACAGTGTAATGTTGATTATAGCTCTTCTTTGGCAGGGTATCTGCTCTGAAAGAGAGAAGCGAAATAGCAAATCAGCAGCAACAACTCATCGACGACGATGGGCGTAAAGTTACGCGCGCATATGTAAGTGTCTGACTTCCGTTTCCGCTTGACAGGCTACGACGATGCTGCTGCTGTCCTGCCTTGCTGTGGCCGCCCGGCCCGGGGGGGTTGCTCGGCTTGTCCTTGCTACTGTTGCTGCTCCTGCTCCTGCCCCTGTTCCTGTCGTAGTTGAAGTTCGAGTTGAAGTTGTTGTCATGTTTGCAAGTGGTTGGGGCTATTACATTTTACTTTTCATATTTGCCAGGAATAACCGTGAAATTGTTTTTTCTGTCTAGCGGGAAGTGTGAGTGTGGGTATCCTTCCACCTCCACCTCCACCCCATTGTGTTTCTGTGTGTGTGCCAACTACCCCTTTTGTTTCTACCAATTCCAGCCCCTGAGCTGTGGCCAAAGTGTGTGCCAAAGTGCGGGCAAGCAATCGGGAAAACTTTCATCTATGCCGCCTTGGGGTACACAACAAATTGCGAAGGATTCGAGGATTGGATGACAAGACCCCCCAGCTGTAGAATTGCGGGTGTGGGTGGGTTAGCGGTAAATGCTATTTAAATATATAAATTTTAATAAGCTCTTTTCGGTTTCTTTTGTGTTCCGACAAAGACTAGAATTTGGAGACGGTAAAGCCTGTTATTTGCCATCGATTTTCATGGCCCCAAAGGGCCAGAGCGACTCGCGCCGGTTGAGGGGAATTTTTCAAATATTTCCCCCAAGTTATCATCCACACAATTAAACTCAATTAAATCGGCATATTTAAGCAGCAGATTGCTGCATCGCAATTGGCAAATATGTACACGGATCGACGCCGGCAACAGAACAGCAGAGAATCATCAGCAAGGCGGCAAGGCACGAAGGCAGGAAGGAGCACAATTCCCCAGAGTGGCTGCATCAGTGGAGGATAACAAGGGAAACGAGTAGTAGGATGGATTCAACGCAGGAGGTGGATTCAACGAACTTGAACCGCAATTTTTATTTGGCAATACATACGAAGACATTTCCTTTTTGGCTTTTCCTTCGCTTCGCTCAGTCTTTACCTTTACCTTCCATTCTTTCCATTTCTTTCGTTCCTTTATTTTTTGGGGCTACTTTGTTGCCGCAACCCTCATGAATATGTAAGTATTTTGGTGTGTGACGGGGAGCGGCGTCTGGGGCAGGATCCCAAAGAAAGCCACAAAGCGCGCCACGAGGCAGGTGAGCCAGGGGGTGAGCTTTGCCCAGCGAAGCAAGACCAAGCTGCAGCGGAGACGAGGCACGAGACTATCCAGAACGGGAAGGAGACGGACACGGACACGGATACGGCGACGGAGACGGAGACAGACAGACATCAATAAACAAGAACCGTCGCGTAAATAATGCAGCAGCAGGAGACGTTGCACAGTTTGACTTGCCACAAAGCAGGCACGCATCAGGGAGAGACATACCCGTAGACGGGGACTACGTATATTGCGGGCACTGCTCCGCCCCGTTCGGTGGTTACGTGCGGTGGGCCAGACAGTCAGACATTTCCCCAGCGCATACACATCGAACGGAGTCTCTACTGCAATTGTCTCGTAGCCTCATGCATTTTACATTTTTAATAGATTGCCTGGGATTAATAACACACACGCACACTCCCCGGCTAGAGAGGTCTTCCTCCATCCTGGCGGAGGGATGTGGACGGCCACCCCAGGTATTGGTTTTAGTTTTGGTTTCCTCGGTTCGCCCAGGGGATGCATAACATATTGCGCGGTTTACGCATCGACGCGTGCCCCACCAAATCCAAGGGGACTGGGAGCTGGGAGCTGGGAATCACTGACCAAGTTGATGGCGGTGGCAATGCGTGCAATTAGGCAGGAATGGTGGCAGGGAATCTGGCTAATGGAGGATGAGTGCGGCATAACCCAATACAAGGGGAAAAAGGGGGAGGGAATCATGGCTTATGGGATTATAATGTATCTTAACTAATGGATTAGAAAGATACTCATAGATACTCATACGCCTGCTAGAGAAATTACCCCTTCAGATACCCTGTCCCAAATAAAACTGCAGCCCTATTCATACCTGAGCAAATCTTAGTTGATTTTGAATTACCTTTTCTCCCATCGATGATAGCCCAACTTTTCGGTTAACCCGCTTCTTGTGAGGGTATTCAAAGCCCTATGGAAATATTTCAATTTGAGGCGCATAAAACTTTCCGGGAAGCAGCAGGAGCAGTAGGGGCAGGCCACATCCAGCAGCTTTGGAGCGTCAGCATCAGCGTCAGAGCTCAACCAAAAACTTGGGAATAACAAAAATGTGCGGACAGCAGCAGCAGCAATAGGAACAGAGAAGGCAGGAAAAGCAAAAGAAAAGCGCAAAAAATGTGGAAACTTCTCGGGTGAGAGCCCCGCCGCCACCGATTCCTTGTGGTCGCTGGGTCCATGGTCCAAGTGGCAAAGTTTTTGGCTGTTGAAGACATTAATTTGAGCCTTGATGATATTCAATTTAGGCACTCCACAGAGACTTGTGGCACTAGCTAGCACACACACAAACACACACAGATAGAGAATCGAGGCAGCAACTGTAAAATATGAGTTGGCCTATGTACATGTGTACATATATCTGTATTATATATATATATATTTATAGAGGAGGGAAAGCGAGAACCTGGTGACAGCGAAAAAAACAAAGAAGGAAATGTATTTTTTGGCAAAACTTTTTACATGCATTTGCCGCATTTTGCTGGTGTTTGTACTGCTGCTGCTGCTCCTCCTGGTGCTGGCACTCTTGGCCTGGTCAACTTTTCATGTTTGAGCTTCATTTTATTAAGTTGGCAACACTTGCGCCAGTGCCGCCTGTGCCTACCATTTTTGGGTCAGCTCTGGTGCCATGGAGGGGCCTTCCAAACATTTTTTGTAACTTTTGTTAGGCACACAACTCCCCAGCTCTTCACCTCTCTCCATCTTTCCTGCTTCTCCTTCTTTCTTTTTCTTTTTCATTTTCCTTTTATTTTTTGTATAGTTATTTTAAAGTTTTTCGTTTAATTTTCAATTTGCCGCTGGGCAACATTATACGAGTATTTTTAAAATATTCCGCAAGTGAAATTTTTGTTTTAGGCTTTTTCCAGCAGCTGCGACCAGTAGGGCTGTAACATGATTTGGTTTTCAAAGTGCATTTTGTTATTGTTTGGCATTTATTATTCAGCCTTGTTCTCAATTTGAGCTCCCCTAAATTGGTTCAAAAGTTTAATTGATATTATACGGATATATGAGTTTTTAATGGATTTTGCTGGATAATAATTCTTAAAGCTGATAATCACAAATCTATTCCCCGACTTTCAACAACATTTTGAGGAAATTAAACCTCAACATGGCTGCCTATTCTGTTCTGTCAAGCAATAAATGATTTATTTTGGTGTGGCAGCACTGCTTGCATCCGTTTTCTCGATTTCTGTAGTATACTTTTACATGCCCCGCGAAATGAGAAAACTTTGGATGTGTCTGTCGTGGATAGTCCCCATAATATATATGAATAATTTGTGTGCCATGCTTAGGGATTCCATTATTATTCGTGTTATTTGCTTGGAGGTGTTTATTGATCCTGTCCAAATACAATTGTTGACTCTATGCGCAGCTTCCCCCTCTTGATTGTTTGTCTTTGCCTGAGACAAAAGTTCAAGTAAAATATCAGAGTATTCTCATTTGCATCGATGGTAGCCAGGATTCGCTGATAAATAATCTCCCACACAAGTGGAAGACCACAAAGTGCCAGGTTTAGCGACAGTCCAGTGCAAGGACCTTGTAGTCGCAGCTGCCGCTCCATAGTGAACTCCTCGCAGCGATAAAGTAATGAATAACCAGTTTCTGCTGAACAATAAATTGCATTTGGATTTTTATTACAGTTCTCTCTGTGTGCCCTGGCGCTGATTACGCTGTCAATAGGAATGGAAAAAATATGATTGCTTCCTCTTTCATAACCACCTGTGCCGTGTCCCTACGCCGAGTCCACTGCCTTTGGCCATTTGGCCTGTTACTCGTCTTTTGTTGGTCTTCTGTGGCAGTGGTGGCTCTGTCGGCCTTGTTAAATTATGCTCGTCATGGCGGCGCTTCTGAGCCCAAAGGCGCTGGCCAGGCCAATTGTTGGAGCCGCAGTTGGAGCCAAATCTAGAGCCAGAGCTGAATCTGGTGTTGAGGCAGAGGCTGGGGCAGGGCACTGAGGAGTTGGGGGGCCTGGCCTCACTGGTGGAACTGAGCTGTCAGCCTGTCTTCGTGTTTTTTAAGTTATTGCATTGGGAATCGGACGGCAGCTAAACACAAACGTGGCCAGGAGCAGAAGTACGTCCTGGTCCTGGAGCAGGAGCAGGAGCAGGAGGAGCATCCTTGAGCTGACTACCATAACAAATGAATCTAGCGATGGAGCAGCATTGTTGCTGTTGCTCTTGCTGTGGCTGCTACAAGTACTTCTGCTGTTGGCGTGCGACAATCTCTCGCACAGAGGCCGTGCTATCGAAAAATCCCCTGATCCCTTATGTAATTTTTAGATTTCCAGCTCCTTTCCTGCTTGTTCTCATTGCTGCAAGTTGCGAGTTCAGCCGGAAAGAGAAGAAAAAGAATGAATTAAACCTGTTGCCTGCCTGTCGGCCTGTCTGTCGGACCGACCGTCTGTTTTCCCCGCTGTCAGAAGCAATCTGCAAATACACCCAAAGAGAACCGACTCCGAGTCCGAAACTGAAACTGAACCCTGAAGCCTGGAGCTGAGACCTTGCCAAATATGCAGAATCTTAATGAAAGTCAAGACGTCAGTGCTTGGCCAACTGGCGGTTGGCTACCTATCAGTTGTTGGCAAATTGTAACTTAAATAAAGCCAACCGAATTGGTAAGACTTGCTAGAGGGGAAGGAGGGGGCAGAGGACAGCGGTAAAGGATTTCCGTCAAAACTGCCGCAAAACAAGCAGCAAAACTCACAACGAACTTTGGTTGTCCTTCCTTCGACCCGACTCGTCCTTGGCTGCTAGTGGAGAGCCATCCTTATAGAGTATAAATTGAATGGGAAAAAATGTACATATATACTTCCCGATTTATCCTGCTCCTTGTTTCCTGGGTGCTCCTCCAAGGGCTTCCCCGAAGTGTGTTCGGTGCCAGGGCTCCAAAGATTTACAAATGGAGCAGTTCGCGAAGGGCTTAAACGAGGGAAATCTCTGAAGTGGCAGGAGGTTCTGGGAGGTTAGCTACTGCTGTCAGAAGTCAAAAGCTAGCAAAGAGCAGCCAGGCAGCAGGCAGAGACCAGGAGCCAACCAGGAGCCGCCACAAGTTGCCTGTCGACGGACAAACTTATGGCTAAGACCGCAAACAAATTTCATGCTGCTGCTGCTGCTGCTACTGGCTGCAATGTTGCACGGACGGACTCCTGGCTGGAGCTGCAACCGAATTAGATGTTGAAGAAAATTGTCTTCCTGTATGAATTTCATAATTTCCCCAAGTTTTAGTTATGAAAAGCAAGCAATTTCCTCCTCCGCCAAGAGTTGTCTAGCCTAGGACTCCAGGACGTTGTGTGTACCCGCATCCACATCCACCTCCACATCCTCCGGAGCATCCAGGTTTTGCTGTGCTCTGGGTTTCTGCCAATTTGGCAGCTTAAAGTTTAAAGTCTTAACTTTTGATGCGAATCACTTGGCTGCGTTCGGCTGGTTGTCTTTTGGCTCCCTTTGTGGCAGGGACTGGGACATGCATGTGGCTTGCTCTGGATTGGTTTTTTTTTTCAATTTCTTAGACTGTTTGCTGATGTCATCGACAGAAGTTCGGGGGGTTTCTTCTGGCTTGAAGGAGTTGTCTCCGTTTTTCCTTTTGTTATTTATTCTCGTTTTCCTAGGGCTGCTGACCCACTCAAGAGGGGGTGGGGACTGGGAGATGCGCTGAGACTGGGGACTGGGGCGCAACCCTTTGTCACATTTTGCAATTTATGTTATTGTGTGCTCACAGATACGTATCTATCTATCTATCTCTCACACCCACTCTTGTTGTATCTCTCTGTTTATGTTCTGTGATTTCTATCAACAACTTTTACTTTTGTAAGCAAAACCCCCGGACATGGCCAGGGACAGGCACAAGCCCCTCAACCAGAAAGCAATAAAAATTGTTTACAGACATTATTTGCGTATATCCTTGATCCGGATTCCGGATTCCGGAAGCACCTTCCATGTCCTACACGGGGTCCGAAACTTTTCACCATTTAAATAGATTTCTCTCGTATTTTTAAGCACACACAAAATACCACGAATTTCCCTTGTCACCCCAGACCAAATTCTGTTTACAGTGGTTCAAAAGTATGGCATTTATCTAAAAAATTAAGATACCCATTACAAATTTTGAATTTGATACGAAATGTATGTGGTTTTTGTTTTTATCGCAATTTATTTCTACATCCTTTTGTTCTCCAGAGATGATTTTTATCCCATAGTGCGAAGACGGATTCTCCTTCTCTTCTCACTATTTATTTTTTTGGTTTCGGGTATTAAAGCTTCGAACACACACAGACACACACAGGGACACCCTCTAATAAACTAATGCCTCTCCTTTGGGGATGCCTCTTGTCCTCCGGCCCAGGCTTAGCCTGCATCTCCTCCTTTACTCCTCCTTAGTTGTCCCCAAATCCATTGTTGCCCCATAGTTTGTTTTGCGAAACATTTTATTTGTCGTTTCCGTCTCCAGACCTCTCTCTCTCTCTCTCTTTATCTTTCCCTCTAAACCTCTTTCTTTCATTCTTGTCTTTCACTCTTGGATTACTCGCAAATGTTTCTGTCAAATTTTGTTGGGGGCCTGCTAAGAGTGGCTAAGGGGGAAATGGATGCGCCCAGGTGTTGAACTTCGTCCCCCAACTTTTGGGGCCATTTTTCTTGCACTCTTTTTTGGTGTTGCAAATCGCTTGAAATTACTTGATTGAACTGGGAATCTGCCGTAATGGAGGACAAAGGTGCCATAAGTTATGGGATTCCTATTTCCTCTATTTAGATGCTGATTGAAATCATTTGCAGGTCTATAGAGTTCAGATTAGTTAGAGCTCGCCATTAGACGTAGGTACTATTACGTAAATCAATCTTTTTTGTAAGTTTCTGGCTTAGTTTTACCTTCAGTTCTAATCTACAGCTGAGCTTCTGACTAAGTTCAGGTTTATTTATTTATTTGTTTCACTCACTCTGATTTTTGAGACTCTGCTTCCAGCTATGAGATCAATTGAATATAATTTCTTTGGATTTTCCTTCTATTAGGTTCTTTTTTTGAATTTCCCCATTTAGTTTTGATAGTCTTTACATAAATCGTCACTTATCTGCGCTGTGCTTCAGTTTAAATCAGCAAAAGTAGTATTTAGCTCAGATAAAGCTTCCTAAGTTTCTTATGCTCTCCCCTGGAGTTTCAGTTCTTCAGATTTACGTCCAGCCTTAGCTAATAAAGATCCCGCATAGCAACCACACCCACCTCCAGACCCAAGTGCCATTCTAGTTCCCATTCCCATTCCACTGCCAGTTTCCATCTCGACAGTCAGAAAACAACTTCATTTAAGACGCATAAAGCCGGGCCAACATGTGTGGCTGGCAAACAGGCGACGGAGATGGCGATGGGCAGGGAAATTCCTTATGCCAGGCAAAGTGAAACTGTCACTGCCAAGGTTTTCCCTTACTCCCTGCCATTTTCCGCTTCTGTTCTTTTTTTGTTGTATTTTTTTTTGGCAAAGATGTAAAGTACGGATGGGGAAAACACTCTGAGCGAACTCCGGGTTGCATATTTAAATTTATGATTATGTCGTTATGCTGTCTGCCCGCATTGCTTAGAGGCGGCCGAAGAAGAAAAAGTGACAGCGGGCCAAACTTAATACAAATTTATGTGCAACATATTTTTGCACTTTTTTTTTGTTGCCTTTGGTGTGCCTTTGGTGTGTGCCCAGCCAAAGCCAGAGCATAAAGCTTCGCTCAACCCCTCGGAAAGAAAAAGGAACCCCCCCCTGGACAACATATGCTGCTGCTTTTCCGACTGGACAACAGCTCGGTCGGAGCGGAGGACGAGGTTTTCTAGATCCCCATCTAGTGTGAGGAGAAGGAGACGGGATCGGGATCGGAGGAACCCCCAAGTTTGTTTTACTTTCTGGCGCTTTAATGTTCCCCCCATTAAAAACGAGAACATTAAAATTCCTTTCCCCCTCTGAAACAGAACAGTTAAATTGCATTTTCAGACCCGGGCCCGTGCTTGAGGAAATGACAAATTCTTACATAATAAGAGGAGTAGTCTCAGACGCGAAGAGAGAAATGGGATCCATTTGGCATTTGGCAGGTGGAAGATGGGAGGTGGGAGGTGGGAGGGGGGAGATGAGATGAGATGGCGCCTTTGTAACGTAACCTCCGCTTCTAACTCATTTTTAAATACAAATTTATGTACAGGGAAATAAAAAGTAAAATGCACAACGCTCCCACCCCCGCTCGTTCTCTCACTTTTGATTAATTTGTCTTGCCTAATGGCTGGCCATAAATTTCAAGTTAATAAAACCCACAGAGGGTGGAGGCGCCTGGGCTTTGCCTTCTTCTAATAACAAAAATTTGTCACACGCCATTCTGACAGTTGTTTGTCACAGAGACCCAGAGACGCCTCCTCCGACCACAGCCACCGCAAGTGTCAACTGCTGATGACATTGTGGCCAAGTTGAGAGCCAACTTTGCCGAGCTTGGGTAGGGGGAAATTATGTTGCCCCTTTCCCAGCCAGGGGCTGATTGATACACAGGAACTCTGCACACAGGCCAGGACGAGGCCAGGGCCGGGCTAATCAATGGCTAATCAATTCGATTAGGGAAGATGTCGCCACCAAAAACTGACACTGGAGCACTGAGAGGACTCGCACTGGCTTCAAGTGTCAGCAGCAATTACCTCGAGGGAATGGGAGTGAGGGCCGGCTGTGCTCTTTGGGCCATTTGTTGCCAGTTTCTGAGTTTCTGTTGCCGGTTTTGGGTGCCTGGGCAAAGTGCATTCAAATTGGCTTAAACTAAGAACGTTAAGCGTGCAGCTGTCTAATTGTATTTGCCCCTTGACTCCCACACCGCCTTCCCTCCCAGGAAAACCCTTTTTCCCCTGAAAGTAATGTAAAAGTGCCAGAGAACTTCAAGATTTATTAGCATCAAGATTAAAGCATTAAAAATTTTGCAGACTGTGTGGCAGGGAGATGGAGAGCGAGCGTGAGAGCGAGAGGCTAAATAGGGGGTGGCAGATGCCCTAAGGGAGGGGTTAGGGCTGGGACTGGACTTGGGACTGGTTCTGGTACTGGTACTGCTCGTATTTCTGCGGCTCCCAAGGAAAGTGAGTGCAATTTTCGTTCGTTTTCGCTCTACATCATCAATTTAGCGTCCTTTCCACTTTTGCTCTTCTCATCCTCCTGCTCATCCTGTTGTTGTTGCGGTTGATGCTGCTGCTGCTGCTTTTGCCGTGGCTGTACTTGCCCCTGGCTGTTTCCGGCGCTAGAGTGGTGCCAACACCACCAGCAGCAACATTTCATTGCGCACTTTGTCGGTCAAAACTTTCGACATTAGCACTTAATTTACTGGCCCAACTTAATGAAGTCTACACTCGGCTAATTTACGCGAAATGCTTTAGCTACTTAAGATGGGGAAAACCCCTTGGAGCCACCGCTCTCCACATTCGCAAAGTTAAAGTTTTTGCACATCAAATGGTTCGATGAAAAAGGGCGAGAGCCGCTGGCCATTGCAGAGTGCGATTGAGCAATTGATGACGCCAAGTGTAACGATTACTTAAAAGGTGTAACTTCCATGGCTGTCTTTCAGATCATTTTTCCATTATTGAGAGCCCTCCGCTTTCGCAGTTATGACGTCAGCTACGCGTTATGGGACATAGTCCCTTCTTCAGATTATAAAATATATAAAACTAGCTTATCAGGGGTCCGAGAGCAATCAATGAAAAGTAAAGCCAGTATATAATAAGCATTTCTCTGGAAAGATAAGAGCTCCCAGCTCTGTGAGGTGGGGGCTGAAGGGGAAGTGCCTTCTGGGAATGCTCTTCTGCGGCGACTGGAACCCAAGTTTTGTTCAGTTATTGCGGATTGTTCGTGGTGTTCAGATGTAGAAAATGCGCCCATATGAAATGCAAGGAATGCTCGTACGCATGGCCATCGCGGGCCTGTCGTTGACCGTCTCCATTGTCATCCTGTTGCTGTTCCCCACCTGGGAGCAGCCCCGCGAGTCCTGGGAAATCTCTGTGTGGTATTACATCTGCCTGCTGCAGGCGATCGGAGGAGTGCTCCTCGTCGTGGGCTCCCTGAAGGTGAGAACTTCAAGATTAATACTATCTCCAATCGGGACTGAAGGTCGTGGCTCTTCCTCAAAGGCTAATCATTGGCTGTTCCTGCCCTGGGTGGTGGCGGCTATAGTTTTTATCTACACTCTGCTCTACAAAACCGTGAACTACTATTGCTATCTGCAGGGAAAACTGCTGGTTGTGGTAATCCCCCTTTTTTACATCATTGCGGGTGAGTAAGCGCGGCTCTCCTGATGCCCACATACTCGCACGGGTATAACCCATTGTTCTCTTATGATTTCAGGTTTTTGGCTCTACTTTCTGTGCGATGTCTTCCAGGACTTTCTCGACTTGCATCGCAAATCCTCTCCGCAGATCCTCAGTCACGACCCAAATAGTCCTCTTGCTGTTGTAGATTCACATTCTCCTTGACGGCATTAAAGTGCACTCTGCTACCACGTGAAATGCAATTGAGCTGAGCGTAAAGGCAAATAAGTGTGAAAATTGCGGCGTGAGTGTTTCTGTGTGAGTGTTTGTGAGTGTTTGTTAGTGTGTGGGTAGCCAAAAGTAAAATAAGCGTTAAAATGTCTGTCTAACGCAGTGGAACCCCAAACGGTGGGGTTTACGGCTGGGCTGGGCTGGGCCAGAGCTCTGTGGTATCGCTGCATGCGTATTGCATTACCAGACCGGCACCCTCCACAACACACAACACACACTACCCTTCTGGCCGCCCTACCCACCCGAGAGACGACACAAAGTGGCATATGAATAGATACATGTTTTGTTGCTTGTTTTGTTTGTCTCCCCATACATCCGGGTCGCCCGTTCACCCGCCTGTCCGTGGGTTGGTTCTCGTAATCCAACAAGCAGACAGGTTAAATACACCGCAAGGACACACAGATACAGAGACAGAGGCAGGGAGAAAGGCAGAGCAAGAGAGGCTGCTGCAAAAAAGTGCGACAAAGATGGGGGAACAGGGGCTGGGACTCGAAGTCGCGTAGCGCAGAGACGCATCCAAACAAACAATAATCATGCAACAATAGTGAGAGCCGCAAACAAATTGCTTTTCTATGTATGCTCATGTGTGAGTATCTGTGAATCTGTGTGTGTGTGCATCAGCGCATCTGTGTGCGTGTCATGTTCGGGTTCACTTGCAGATTAGTTTCGTTGCCAGTTTGTTCTCTCTTATTTTTATTTGGTTGTCTTCCTTTGGTTTTTTTTTTTCAGACGCCCAACCACACAGAATCAAAAGCCACATGGGCGTAGCCCCGACACCTACAAAAGGGGCTGTGCGGCGACTGCGGCGGCTTGACTGGCAATTAGAATTGAGAGCAAAAACTTTGCTGCATCTCATGCCTGCCCCCGAAACCATCAACACAATTACCACCACCCCTGGTGGTACAGTCTGCGATGAGCTTTTGTTGTCTGCAAAGTTTGCCTTTGACACGGGGTGGCTACACCCATCACCCTGCCCCCATCAGGCATGATGCCCTACCCGCAGCCCCCCTCAGTGTCCACCTGGGATGGCTGGAAAATGGAATCCATTCATTCAAATCTATGCGAGTGTCGGTGTCTGCGCTGCTTGTTCAACAAAATTGAAAATTAACTATAAATTCTATGTGGCAAAACATGCAAACATGTTTGCGGAAATACCCAACAGACCCGGCAATCTGAGGCGGAGATCGGGCCTGCCCCCAGAGCGGTGCGGGGAGGCGACCCTGATGAGGTGTCAACCGAGGCAAACACCTTGATGACATCGAACACCCCTCATAGCACCATGGCACAAAGCGATTCATTGTTGCGAAATTTAATGCAAGAAATTCATTAAAAAACGAGGGGGAACGTTGTGAGTTGCTGCGGACACCGCAACTCTACGGTTATACCCGATACTAAGTCAGTATGGCTCTCCTCCGGCAGACGCCGCTAATATTTAACGACACGACAAAGAGTGCGTGCGAGAGAGACAGAAAATCAGTCTGAGCGTGACGTCGGGCGCTGCGTAGCCACTGCAAATTGATTTGTTCCTTTTGGCTATAAAAATGATCTGATCTGATCCAGATTCAGCAATCTAATAGATATGGTCATTATCTATGATTCTGCGTTTTTAGTTTTCTCAAATCTGCAATATTGTGGATGCAACAGATTTTCGTCCTTTGTGGGGGCGGATGGGGGTGGGGCGAAATTCTGAGATATACGTTTTATAGTGACATCTTAAAGGAGTGTGTGCACCAAATTTGGTTACTCTAGCCTTAATAGTCTCTGAGATTTGTGGTTGCCTCAGATTTTCGTCCTTTGCGGGGGCGGAAGGGGGTGTGGCGAAATTTGGACAGGAAACGGTCAAGGTCCGATATCACAGGAGTGTGGATACCAAATTTGGTTGCTCTGGCTTTTATAGGTTCTGAGATCCTTGAACTCATATTTTGCAATTGGCAAAACCGACCATGAAACCTGTGTGTTAGAGTGAGACAGAGCGAGAAAGAGTGAAATTGTTTTCGTGATTCTGGCTGTAATAATTATACGATCTGGTTCAGATTTTGCACTCTAGAAGATATAGTCATCTTCTACGATTCTGCGTTTTTAGTTTTCTCGTATCGTCGAAATTGTGGATGCCACAGATTTTCGCCCTTTGTGGGGGCGGAAGTGGGCGGGGCAAAGTTTTGAAATATTTTTGGAGCAGTGACATATCACAGAAGTCTGGATCCAAAACATCGTTGCTCTAGCTCTTATAGTCTTTGAGCATTAGGCGCTGAAGGGGACGGACAGACGGACAGACGGACGGACGGACAGACAGACAGGGCTCAATCGACTCGGCTATTGATGCTGATCAAGAATATATATACTTTATAGGGTCGGAAACGATTCCTTCTGGACGTTACACACATCCACTTTTACCACAAATCTAATATACCCCAATACTCATTTTGAGTATCGGGTATAAAAAATAACAGAAATAATGAAACAGCACCACTCTCGACGAGGGCTGGGGATGGAGTTCGGGTGCTGACACCAAATTGAATTGCCCGAAATTTGCTTGTGCCCCGCATACCCTGTACTCGAAGATGTCTTAGTTTTGTGGTGCATGTGGATGTTTTTAACACCCAGCAGAAAGCGTTTACAATGCCATTAAGTAGATATATTCTTGATCAGCATCAAAAGCCTTCACTAAACAGTGTCCGTTTGTCTGTCCGTCCCGTAGATCTGAAGGACTTTAAGAGGAAGAGCTGTTAGAATAGTGTTGACAATATTTTCCCGGAGCCCAGAGTGAACACATCGATTTTGCCGGAGCTACGGTAGCCCTTCCACGCACTTAGTCATTCTCTTTCTCTCTATTCCCATGTCTCTTGCTCACACGCTCTTCCTCGTGCAGTGTGCGTCCTCTGGTTGAGGAGCGAGATTTACCAGCTGGTGTTAGTGTGAGAAGAGAGAAACCGATGTAGCGGAATAAAAAATTGTATCGGAAAAATGGAAACATAAAATATTTTAAAATTCGAAGAAAAAATACATTAGGTGGATAAACGAACTGCAAGAATCAACATATGAACATTACTAGCAGTCCTGGTTCATCTCTGTCTATACTAGTAATATTGAGAGAGATCGCGGTGAGAACCCCCGGAGTTCCCCATTCGTCTCTTTTCTGAAAAGCGATACTAAAAAGACAGAGAGAGGGCCTGTCTTCGGATCCCATACGAATCCGGGCGGTTACGTATAAATAAATATAGTATAATGACCGAGTGCCGGGTATAAAAGTAGAGTCGCGGCCCTTAGCGTGGCCCACAGCGGTCCCGCTCGTTTTTTTTTTTTTTTTTGGGATAAAGTGAAGCCCTTCAAAGGTGCCAAGTACAGGGGAGTAACGGAAGAGAGGCACCGGTAAGGGGGCTAACCCTTATGAAAAGTTGCTGCTCAAAGGGTTTTTTTGTGCATAATAAGTAAGTCCCATGTAAGTTTACTCTTACTCTTGGAAAGGGTATAGTGATTTTGAACAGATGCTGACAAAGCAGGGATGAAACTATATCAAATATGTTCTAGTCCAGCATTTATACCCGTTTGCACGAGCTTCTGCCACAGAAACGATGGGTCGGTAAGGGTATCTGAGACCTCGGTCCCAAAGGATTACACTTCTTTCTGATTTTTTTATGTTCTGACTAAGTGCTTTGGCCGAAAAGGTACCACAACCACACTCCACCCTTTGCTAAGGAAAAGCAGAGTTAATTGCTAAAAGAGGAATACTAAAAGAGGGAAAGTGGCAAATGGAAGCGCAGCAGCAGAGGCAGAGGCAGAGGCAGGAACAATCAGACCGACTTAACTAATAAATTCACCCGTATACGTACTCCTCCCATACGCATCATCGAGTTGAAGCGGAAATCATTTAAGCTGCCAAATCAGTCGGGCAGCTGGTCCAAACAAAAGAGAGTTGGCCAAAAGGTGCCGCATTCTCCATGGCCGTGGAACGGCCAACTGGCTGGCAGCCCAGTCCCATCCAGGCCAAGCAGAGGGGCCATGGGGCGAAAAGAAAGCGATTAATATTCATTCAGTGTCGCGCGTATATCACTTTTTATTTGCACAGTCAAGGCAGCAGGGTGCGGTGGAGGGTGCGCTGCAAGGGGTGGAATGCTGAAGCAGGCGTCGGAAAGTATGCAATGGAATTCGGCGCACGCAGCGGCAGGTGTGCTTTCGTGTGTGTGTGGAGCGTGTTGATGTGTGTGTGGGGGCAAAGCCAACGCACAATTACATACAACAATTTGTGCTTTGTTTCGCTCTGTGTGCGTGTGTGCGTGTCCAAATCGCCAAAGAGCAATCGTGCAACAGCAACAGTAGGTGGCACAGCCCCAAAGATGAAGCGAAGGCAAAGCAAAGGCAACCAGACCTGGTTGCTGGCCTGCGGCAAGCCAGTCAGCTTTGTGCCGCTGACACCTGCCTCCCTACCTGCCTGATCCCCAAATTGGATGCCCAAACATCAGCCCAGAGGGACGAGGCGAGGGCACAGGCAAAGGCAAAGGCGTTTAGTTTTCAATGTGAAAATTGAGAAAAATTGCCAAACGAGTTGGTAAGCGATATTCTCCGTTGTCTGCCCCCGAGAGGGATAGGGAGAGAGAAAGAATGGGACTTGCACTTGGTCGGATGCCAGGTGAGGCATGTGCCCCAGCGCCAATGCCAGCCCGTGCCCTCCCCTCCCCCCACTTATTGCAAGTTTAGTTCGCTTTGTTTTGACAACTTCTGGAGGAATGCCCTGGGATCGGAATCATAGTCACAAAGGCACAAAGCGTTTCGTCAAATAAAAACGATAGAGAATTTTTGGCTTCAACTTACTTCCGTTTGCCTTCTAGGAGTGCGCTCTACGCTGCAATTGGAGACCAGGCCCGGAGAAGCTGCTGCCAGCCATAAAATTACGATCCAGCGGAGAGCAAATGACGCGAAACAGTCGCACGGACACGGCCGCCAGGGGCAGATTGGGGGGACGGGGCCAACGGCAACAACAACACGTTCCTTACATAAAAATCGTGCAGGCCATGCTAAAAACGTTTATCCCTTTTAGCCCGAAAGGAGAACCGATGCGGGAGGGGCACTCCCCCGAAACAATGCCTGGGCAACAACGCGAAGACGGACCAAAAAGGAAGAACAATTTCTTCGTCTTCGTCTTTAGTTTCAATGGGCCCCAGGACGGCCCAAAACCATTTTAAACGGAACGTAAGCTGAGACTGATGGCAGTCCCGACTCCTGGGTCCTGCTACTGAATGCGGCAGGGCAAGAGGCTGGGCAAGAGTCAGATAAATGCCGCATCATTGGTTATTTATATGCCTGTGGATCTCAGGTGGATGGCTGGCCTCAAACGATATATTTATTTGATTTTATTGATATATATACCAGCACATGTACTCGTATAAATGCGTATAAGTAGTGCACATCTATCTCGGTGCCATCGAGTGAGGAGTGGCCTGTGCTTGTGGTCCTGTCATTACGGCCTCGGCTTCGGAGCAATTCCAAAGGTAAACCGAAGAGGAAATTAATTAAATCGCATTCAAATGATTGGCTACGTGCCATTATTAAAACGATCATAAATTATTCCACACGTTCTAATTTCGAAGGATTTGAATGCTTACAGGCCTCAGCTCCCCTCGCTACAGGAGTCCCCCTTACCATTTGTGGTCAATCACTTGATTGGCTGCCTCTCCACACCATATGGCTGTGGTCCACGTATCCGTGCTTCTAATTTATGGCAATTAATGGACAGTTTTGTTAATGCCCAAGAAGTACGTTGAAAACTTCTGCGAAGGATTAATTTCCTCTGAAATAAATGGGATTTTTATTTCGAGTCAGACTAGTTGTAGGAATAATCTGTAATCTGTGTTAATTAGTCTGTACATTTTTCGAAAATTCCCACGAAGAAGATCATATTATAGTTTCTAATTGTTGAAGAGCTGCTATCAAATTGTTTGATGGTAAAAAAGTGTAGGGAATTAAGTATAAATGTTACCTTAAATAATAATAATACGGATATGAATTCCGGTATTGGATTCATACAAAACTCACCAAGACGTTGAATAAAAGATGCAAATTAATCATTATTTTTGAATTAGGGATTGGAAAATGTTGTCAAATATGCCACAAAGGATCTTCCTCTCATTCTGTCTTCTTTCTTGACTTTTCATTGAGAATCCCTAACAGGGGCCTGGTACTCCTGTTATTTCTAACATTTGTACATGCCAACGCCTGCGCCTGCCAACGTAAACAAACTGTTAAAAATGCCGGCAAGTCGAAAGTGTACCCAGTGTAATGCCAGCAGCGTTGCCAGCAGCAAGCGAAAAGCCCAAAACTGGTTTCGGCCACATGCCACACGAAGAGACACGAACGAGCGGGACGACGAGCACAGAGGAACGACGACGAGCAGCAGACAGCGGCGCATCGACGAGTTTGTGCCACTCAAAAATGAGCCAGCGTCGCGAACGGTACCCTAGTCCGGATGGTGCAACGTCAGTTAGTAGTGTGAGAAACAGAGAAAGAGAGCTTCGATAATCGTGAATAATTTTGTGAGCAGTGCCAAACATTACTGAGAAAAAAAACAACAACAAAACCAAAAAATTCAGTGAAATATTCAGAGGAGGAATAACACTTCAGCCGCAGATCTGCACACATTTTTGTGAGGTGAATATACAAATGCCAGTCCCCAGTCCCCAGTCCCCAGGCCCCAGTCGCCGTCCCCATATGAAGTGCCCATGTGTGTCCCCCCAACTTATGGCCGAAAACCTGCAACGCTCTTACCAGCTTGTAGCATCATCAGAGTTACTTCAGAGAGCTACCTCAGAGTGGCCTCAGAGCTCAGAGTTACCTGCTTCCAGTTTGCCAAGTTTGTTTCATGGGAGCCGAGCCGAGCCGCAGTCGCTTTGCATTATATGCGTTGACCAGTTGATTCCAACTTGTTTGCAACTCGTTCTCATGCCTCTTGGCCCCTGCCACCCTGCCGCCTGGCCACTTCCAACTCTGTACTCCTCAGATTGAAGCTATTTTTGGCCATCAGTTGCCGTTGCCATTTGCATTTGCATTTTTGTAGGGAGCGGGAGACTAGACCCGAGAGCCGTGAGGACGTTTGCCCATTCATTCAACTCGAGAGCGACAAAACATAAATTGCGAATGCAAACGGCCAAATTGTTATTGCCACTTAGAAGCGCTCCAAACGGTATTGCTCTTTCGCTCTTTGCCTGGCCGTTTCTTGGTAAGCAAAGTGTGCAATATCTTGGGCTAACTGCAGTAGCCATGGCCGTAACAGTAGCCACCACCTGGCCGCGACTACAATGCTAAAAAAAAGTGCAAGCAAGACAAAAAACGTTATGCCCAAAGAGCCCGCGATTGCATCGCATGTCGAGGTTATTCCGCATGCCCTAGCCCCTTGCCCCGTGCCCCGTGCCCCGCACTCACAGAAGCAGCCACAAAAAAGCTGCAGCAAGACAGCAACAAAGAACTTCAAAAGCATTCTGGCCAGAACCCCTGCACCGCCCTCTGTTTTTTTTTCGGTGATTATGAGAAGACCAGAACCAGAAAGTGCCGCAGCAACGGGCAACGCTGCAAGTCGATTGGGGGTATGCCCTTACCAAGAAAACAGTTGCAACTAGCGGGAAATTGGAACATTCAAATCTAAGAAGTACAGAATGTTCTACAGAAGGTCGTACACGATCCGTCGCTTCATTCGATGAGTATAATGATTTTCCTTTTGCCTTCTTTCGAATTTTAATTATCAGAAAGGATTTTTTGATTGAAAATAAAACAATTTAGAATAGTTCGAATCAGTTGAGTTGCTAGTTGAATTGTGAAAATAAAAAAATTAAAACTTTAATCAAAAAACTTTCATATTTCTTATGCAAATTACGGGTGTAAAAATGAAATGGCATGAGCCAGCTGACGAGTTTCAACAGCAATTGCAATTGCAGGCTGCCATTTCCATTCTCCGAATGCGATTCATAATTTGTATAATTTTAAAAGTAGCCTTCATTGGCCGCTGCCTGGGAAACTGCAAGTGCATTTTCCTTTTCCTCAGTTAGAGTATTAATATGCAAAGGGCACAAAAAGCGGTTCAGCTCCGCTCGTTCGGCACAAAAGAACCGGAGAAGATTGGCCAGAACCGAAAAATGATGGAAAAAAGTACGGAAAAGGACGGAAAGGGAAACTACAAATGAAGAAGGAAAAGAGTGAGAAATAAAGGGGCGGCTTGCTCAAAGCGTTTAAGCGCCTTTGACACTCCGTTGGGCAAGAGGATGAGGACGGCGATTGCTGGGGATTCAGAGAGTGGTGCCACGTGAGACAGCTGCCAATCAATGGCGCAGCCTAGGCCCATCGAGGGCAAGTTGCATGTGTGCTACGACTACCAGACAAAAAAAAAAAAAGTAAGGGAAAACTACAAAAACGTTTCCAGAAATTCTTGTTCTTTACTCCCCTTCCTGTGCTCCATTGTCACGGTGGAATGTGGCCCGTGGAAATTATGCGATAATGGGGGGAAAAGTTCATTTTCATAAATAGTTAAGTTCAAAGTTGGTAACATTCCCTCAGGAGGCGGTCCCCGATACTCGAGGCCAGCAAATTATTGGGTAAACAATCAATTGTACGCGAAGGTAGAGACATTTTCAGCTTATTAAATGGAATTAAGCAATTTCTGCGCTATTACCATGAATATTTGAGATCGGGTAAATACAGCGAGCTGGGGATTTAGTTGAATCGTTGGAGAGAGGTCGAGGCCTGCACCTATACTATTCCTGTTATTGATTCTTGGGCGGTTAATTAATGATTTCATTGCGTTTTCCTGCTGCCCATCCAGCGGAAGTGTCGTGTGGCCCAATCCCCTGAATGGTTTCCCCCACAACTAAGCAAACATATACTCGTATTGTGGTACTAAAGTCGTATAGTCGTATAACTGGCTAAAAGGAACAGCAAAATGTAACCAAATTACGGCTAATGGTTTTTTAATTGTAACAATAATTGCTGTCGCCATTGCATGAGCAACGGCCGCAGGAGCAGGAGCAGCAGCAATCAAAGCTGTTAAGAAGGGTCCAAGGGAGAGGGTTCCCTGCTCCTCCCACCCCCGTTGCCCCTGCCATTAATGAGTGCTCTTGCCCAGCTTTTAGATGCCTGCAAATTACCAAGAAGCAAAGGGACAAGCGAATAGGATGTTCATGTAGGCCACTGCCACCAGGGGGATGGGCTTGCTGCCTCTGAACTGGTGATGTATGGTGCTGCCTGCTCCTCTTAGCTTCCACATAATTGTCCCTCTACGAGTATGTGTGTGTGTGTGTGTGTTTGTGGGTGTATTCCTGTGCGTGTCTATAATTAAGCCAAAAAAAGTGCTAGCCTATGCTTTTTTGATGAAACAAAAGCCAGAAATGAGTGTCTAAACCTTGAACTTGATGTCGGTCCCGCCCTCTGATACGGCTCCAGCTCTTCTTCCTCCTCCTCGTGTGGCTACTGCTGCCTCTGGACTGCGCCCTGTCCTGGTTTTGTTTGATTCTATTCATTGTTCCGTCGGCAGCAGTTGATTATGAGTGTTACTTTTTGTTGGCTTGTTGCTTTTCTGCTTTCGCAGCTCCTTTTTTTTGGGGCTAGCCAGCATAGCATACTTTCCTGCGTCCTGCGGTCCCTAATGTGCGCCATTTTGGTTCTGATGCTGTGTGTGTACGTGTGTGTGTGCTGCCCCATTTGCCCAGAGGTCATTATAGACGCTTGCCCGCTTGGCACGTTGCGGCCGCCAACTTCCGTTGCTCATGTTTCTGCTGCTGCTGCTGCTGATGTTGCCCCTTGCTGCTGGTCGGATGAGAGGTTGCTGCTGCTGCTGAGGCCTCTTGTTGCTTCTGGTGCTGCTACTTTGAGCCGGTTGGCCTTTATCCACGCCGTGCACGAAGGGCCTCTGGTTCTGATTCTGGCTCCTGGCTCTGCCACTGGCTCTGGCTCTCTAAAGTGGCAATTTGTCTAGTTCTGTAAGCGGCTCTTTTAACGATAATGATGATTGCGCATTGTTGCGTTTTTATTTCACTGCACAAACACAGAAACAGCCAGGGGGACGCACACTGAAACAGTTAGAGGCACACTCGCACTCGCACTCGCACTCGCCAGGCGACGCACACACAGATATTAACACTTACGACGACATCCACACAACCTGTTCACACACAGATCCAGTCCACTGCAAGTCCATGCCCATGTCCGTGTCCACATCCCTGTCCAACTCCTCGTCCCAGTTATGTTTCTGGTTTTCTGGTTTTTATCCTTACTTTTTTTCTGCGGCTTTTGTTGTGCCTGGCTGTTGTTTGCTTAGCATTTTCCGATTTTCATTCATATCCACAGTCTATTCCCTGGTATCTGCTCTGCATTCTCTCCTATTCTCTCCCGCCAGTTCATTCATTCTGGACTTTTTTTGTTTATTATTTTCATGGCCATTTCTTATTCTATTTCGCTGTCTGTCAGTCTGTGTGTGGTCCCATCTCTGTCTGTCTCGCTCTCGATCCCTCTCTCTGCTCCACTGTTGCCTGCTTTCTACTCTCTTTTTGGCCATTTTCCTTCTGGCCAGAACGTGTCGTCGCTGTTGTTAATTTTTACTGCGGGACAGGAGTATTTTCCCGCATTTGCTTTATTGGCCATGGCCGAAAACTACGATACTGTCTAGACGCTCTCCGCTGGGCCGACGGCTCGTTGGCTTTTCGGTTTAGGGGGCATCCCAATCATTCTACTAGTAAATCCCTCTACATACAGATAGAATAGATAAATAGTTTTCCTATCCTGTGTGCACATTCCGATGGCCAAGTGTATTTTGTTTTGGGCCAATTGGTTCGGCCGTTTCGACCGAATGATTCATATTGCCATTTTGTCGCTTTTTCTGTATTTATTGTTTGAATAAATAGAATTAAAAAGTTTGCATAACATTTGTAAATATTTGGCCACAAATAAAATGCATTTCATATGAATACATTTTCTACAAAATCAATATATGTTTTGCGGTTACGGCTGGTCAGTGCCGTCCTTGTTTCGTGCGTGTCCTGACATCCATGTCATCCGGGCGCTGTCTATCCTGTGCCATGGCGATGGCTATCTTTCGCCTTTTGTGCGACAGCATCAGCTGATTGCTTTATCACAAAAGCGTAAAATGAGCCACGAAAGGGGGTACAGAGGGGTACTGCCCCACACACACATATGGTACTTACACATGCATAACTTAGTCCTGGCAAGAGGCATCCACGTGCTGCATTCAATGACTTTATCGACTGCTAAACGTCGCTTGGCCATTTTGATGCGGACGCGGACGAGGATGTGGCTGTGGCTGGCTGTGCCACACGCTTAACCCACTAGGATCTGCAAACACACACACACACACACACACACACACACGTCACTATAATGTCTACATATAGATACACACACGTATGCACACTTGTCTGATAATTTTTCTGCTTTTGTCGTGTGAGCGTGTGCTCTCTGGCTCGATGTCCTGGGGTCCTGGGGTCCTGAGCCCTCTAAATGTTTATTGCTTCATTCTGTTGCGCAATTTAATCGATGTCTGGCTCTACAGGCTCCCCCATCGCCACGGGTTCGACCATCGCCCCATCGCCCCATCGGTAAAGTTAATTTTAAAGAGCGGCTAATGTAAATCGTCGTATTACGGCACTTTAATGAAACTTTAGATCCCCGCACATACGAGCTGTCCAGCTTTATTGGAGAGCTTGATTTCCACTTAATTCCTGAATAGATTGCGTATCCTTCTGCCACGCCCTTTACCGCCTTCCCCCTTTATCGGTTTAAGCAATTATCTCATAACACAATCCCGTTTCGGGGTCAATCCGTGCCTCATTTTGCGCTCGAATGCCCCTCACAAAGTATTTAAGTAACTCAAGCCGTTGCCAACAAAACAGATTTGGCTGAAAGGAGAGCACTGGGAGGCAGGGCAGCAGAGGATCCACTGGGTCGTAGTGTTAGTGGTGGGGTTAACCCTTTTGTATGCTCTCTGGGATTATGTATTTGTGTTTAGCTTCAAGTTTTTGTCTGCTGCCAGGAGAAGTCTCGACGGCGAAAAAAAAGGAAGCCCAGCCCATAATGAAATGCAAAATCGCTTAAGTTCCCACTGAGGGAACTCCTCCGTTTCGCTGCTGTTTCACCCATACTCCCCCCAACCCCCAACCCCCGGCCACTGCTTTGTTGACAGCGTGTTAGTGAAAACTAAATGAAATTTTCTTCATGGTTTTGTTCTGTGGGTTTCTTGTTTTTCGTTTGGGTTCTCTGTGTTCGAATCTCTTTATGGAGGACGGCTTTCCGCCTGCCTGTGTGTGTATTAATGTGTTTTTTTGGGTAGAGGAGGGTGTCTATTAGGGGTGCTACATGTACATCGCTATACGGAGCAGCATCATCATTATTCTCTTCATCATCATCATCATCTGAGCTGTTTTTGTTGAAGTTGCCATCATAAGCTCGCTCTTACCTTGGCCCCATTGTGCGGCATTGTCCCTGTGCATAATTGAATGCTCAACCACTTTTCAAATTCCACTTTCCATGTGCGTGTGTGTGTGTAGTATCTGTGTATGACTTCCGCATAAGTGTTTAATTTCCTGTGTATTAACATGCTTAGCAAAAACACATACCGCAAGCAGAGGGTAGAGGCACAGGGTATCCCCGAAACGCAGTCCTTAGACCCCTTTTTCAGAGGACACTGGGGGCTGCTGCTTTTGCACAAAAATAAAACGGAAAGGTGCGTTTAGACCCCCCCCTGACTGAACCAGAACTCGGAAACGGGGAACCTGTTCCGGGCTGTTCTGGGCTGGGCTGGGGGCCGTGGTATAACGATTTGTGCCAACAAATTTATTTAAAAAGGATTATCAGCAGCTAAGCGCCATGCTGGCACACTTCAAAGGCCGCCACACTCACCAGCCCCGCGGGGGCAGAGTGTTTGCCACCCCGTTCGAGCCCCCGTTGAACCTGGTTGAACCAGAAAAAAAAAAAACACAAAAAGCAAACAAAACCCGGGTCCGTCATATGCAAATTTCAATGTCAAACTCCTGCCACGTTCTGCATTTGAATTTGAATTTGAATTCGAGTTTCGAATGTGAATGTGAATTTGACATTCAATTTTGTTGCCATGCAACACAAAGTGCTTCAAGCGGGGGCAGCCAGAACAGAGAACAGTGTTTAAGTGGCTTTATTTTCACGATGATTTCGGCCTAGGCCAGGGTTTAAATAATCACAATTTTCTCCAGATGAAGTGCCGCTCGACTGATGGAAATTTGATGCTCTTCAAGCCCGAAATCGACTCTTTTATTATGGCATTCCTGCGATAACCTTTTGCGTAAGAAACTGAACTTCCTGACATTTATCTCGTCTCTAGAGGAGGATGGATGGGGGCGATCTGGGTGTATATTGAGTTTTAAAATACCAAAGAAATTTTGTATCCACCGAACTAACTCGATGGATGAACTCCTGCTCTTCCTTTGCCCTGGATTCGATCCGAAAACTCTTAGAAGGCGTGAGAAATTCAATTTGTTGTCACGTCCATCAGGCTGGTGGGAGCGGGGAGGGTGGTGTGGTGGTAGTAGTAGGGGGTACAATGAAGGAGGTGTTGTGCTGATGAGTCGGGGGTTGGCATTTTCGTGTTATTGAATACTTTAAAAGGTTTTTCGGCCCACCTCCACTTTGCCCCACTCTCTCTCTCTGCTTTCTCTGCTCCCCCTTTCAATTTCTCTCACTCTCCTGGCAGTCGCTCCGTACTTTTGGGGTTGCTCTGCACAAAATTTAAGTTTCGACATTTTGTGCACTAATTGCTGAAGATTTGCTACAAATTTTGGAATATTTCGTTCTCCCTCAATGAGTCTGGGAATCTGCCGCCTGGCTGGGTCGTTGCCTCTCTTCGATTTCGGGTGTGCATTAGTGTTGGTGTTGGTGTTGGTGTTGGTGTTAGTGTGTGTGCATGTGCGGAAGTTCACACACGCCTGAACACTCACACAGCCACTATGCGTCCTGTCAAACGCACTCCTCCGGCCGCTTCTCGAGTAGTTTTCCCTTTTCGAAGCTGCTTGAAAATTTTCAAATTTCCGGCTTTCTCGCGCTCGCTTTCCCCACACTCTTGAGGAAATTGTCTACGCATGTTTCTGGCACTTTTCATGCGGATGCCGCAACTACTCGTATTCCTACGCTCTGCGGGGATTTTCGCTTATCCATTATTAATACATGATTTCCAAAAGCGTGGAACACAAATTTGCAATTTGCTGAAGATTTGCTTGAGGCTGGTGGGTGGAGGGGGAGGGGGGCCTGAAAGAGGGCGTGAATTAGCTGCAATTGCCAGGCGGACACGATAAGCATTTCCCATTGCCATTTTCCCATTTCCCCCCCTACCTCGAGTGGCTGCCATATGGATTTCCGTAGTCCGTTCGCCGCTTTCCCAGCTCTGACTCCGGCCGTGCCTTATCTCGCGGCTATATGCAGGGTCCATGGCCTGTCCTGATGTGATAATCCGCAGGAATTAATAAATAAACCATTAACAAATAAACTAGAGACGTGGCAGCGGCACGGGGCACGGGGCACGAGACATGAATGTGCGTGCCGCCTGGAACCCTTATCAACGATGGGCGGCAGGTCCACCACGTCCCACCCCTCGTCAGACAGACTTGACTTTTCTGCAAACATCAGCAAATAAAAGCCAAGGACTCACACCACCCGTACGGAACTCTGATGCAACATTTCCCTCTGCACCGCACAGTGGTGCAAGATCTGTTATCTGTAGGAAATTTACATGCGTCTGGGCATCAGGGTGCCCACTGTACTGCCCCATGGCTGAGGCAGAGGTCAATGTTTGTTCATAAATTGCCAAATTGGTGGGAGAGAGGGCGGCAAGGTCTGAGAGGGGGCGAGTCCACCTCGAAAAAGAAGTGAGGACAAAATGCAAATGGCTTTTGTGCGTGTGCGTGTTTGTGTGTATCAATGTGTGCGTTTCCTCCTGAAACAGAAATTCCAGTCAATTAAATAGAAATAAATGAATAATTGATAGTTTTCAAAGGCTACCAGAAGTCTTCGCTTCGCTCTGAAAGTTTTACCTTGAACCCAAAAGCCCCTACTAATTAGAGAGGGAAAAAGAGCTACAAAGAGAACGAGAGAGACGGGAGAAGAAGGGTTATGGAAAGAGCATCCCCCCAAAACCCTGTGTCGGAATGTCATTTGAATAATTTAAAATGTTAGACGCGTTCGATGGCCAGACTTTGACACTGACCATGGAGCCCCGTTGCTGAGCCATCCCCAAAAAGGGGCAGACCGTAATGGGTGGCCAGGGGGCCGTTGGGCGGCTTTGGATAGCCACAATGACGTTAATGACAGTGACGAGCGGTTGTTTGCCTCAGTTCTCGACCAAACATTCGGCACAAACAAACAAATCCACTGCACGCACGTACTCCAGGCGACACACTCGCACACAGATACGTGGATACCACACAGACACTCATAAAAAACAATCAAAATGCAAAACGAAGCCAGGCAGAGCAAAGAGAGCACACCACAGGGAGTGTCTGTAGATGTGCGTGCCACCACCGGGAGGATCAACAGCAAACACAAATGGTTCCTGATTGCAGCCAGGAAGCGGCTGACAGAGGGGTCACAGAGGCGGTGCAAGGGAATGGAGGCAAGAGTCTGTCCGTCTGTCTGTCGATCTGTCTGGCTATGCGACTAGAATTCAACATTTTGCCGCCATTAAAATCAAATTGCACTTTCGTGCAGCAGAGGCCAGGGATACCCAAACCAAAGCAAAGCTAGGACAGGAGGCAGGCAGCAGGATGAGGCAGGAGACAGCCTGAAAGAAGGTTGTTTCAGGCAGGAGGCACGAGGCACAGAACCACGAGCCGCGTCAACGTTTTGGCAATTTCAGCAGAAATATGGCTCCCGTTTTTCCGCCTGCTCCTGTTCTTCCATTTCCCATTTGCCACTCCGCTGTTCCTCTTTTTTTATGATTAATAAAAGCCAGCGTCGCACGGCGACCTTCAAATGGATGCAACGTCGGGCTGGGATGGGGAGGGGCTCTGCATCTCTGTCGCATTGCCGCACAGCCGCCGCTCCCCCCTTTAGGACTTTCGCTTAATTTCTATTAGCAATGCGCGCTCTTGCTCTTGCTGTTGCTGTCTGCTCGTTTTCATTGCTGCGGCACGCGGCACAGGTTGCTGAGGTTACCCCAGAGAGGGGGAGGGTGTGAGAAGCGGACTCTGCAGCTGTCTGGCTGCCTTGATTGTTTGTATTTCTCATGGCACTCGATGTCAGTCAAAATCGCTTCGTTCTGTTCGTCCCCCTCCACTGCTCTGTGGGCTATCTACCCCCCGGACCCACCATCCACCCATCCATCCACCCATCCATCCACCCATTTAAGCAACCAATGAACCCACCCACTTTGTACTGCTGTTTGTTTTACAACGTTTTTAACTTGTTTGCAAGGATTAGGTAAGCAACTCAAACAGAAAAGGACGAGCCAGAGGAACAGGACCCATCAGCAGTACCAGTACCACGGCCAGGACCCATCGCCATCCTGTATGCAATGGCAACTCATAAAAATAGATAAAGACAAGGCCTCCAATCTGAACCTGAACCTGTTATCGCTGCCAGGGGTCTGGGTCTGGGTCTGGTTCTGGTTCTGGCCTGGTGGGTGCGAGTCGATTGCCCTGGCTGGTTGCTAGCCCGCGCCCCGCCCCCCTGCAACAGCCGCTCAACAATTCCTGCCAACATTAAATGCATCGAATTACATTTTCTATTAACCAGAGCGGGAGCTACTTTGCCACGGAGGCGGTGGGGGGAGGAAAGGATGGGTAACCAGGGACAGCCCGCTGAGAGGGGGGCCGCTACGCAACGGGATCGTGTGGCTACTTTGTGTGTGCCCCCCTTGTGCGGGTGTGTTGCAGGGGCTATTGAATTCTGGGGCATGCAGCCCTTAGCAAATGTTGCTCGTTTGTTTGCTGCTTGTTTTACAATTCACTTTTTTAACGCTTTCGCGCTGTGATTCCAACGTCCTGCCAGCGGGCTTCAGCTTCAGCTTCAGCTTCAGTTCCTGCCACGGACACGGCTACGGATACGGCTATGGCTACAGCTACGGCTCCGGGTCTGACATTGTTGTGCGGCGCCTTGAACCTTTTACAGTCAGCCTTGGTCCTTGCCCCTGCCCGCGTCTGTCCCTGCCTCCGTATCCCGTCTTGATTGCATAAGTTTTTTGTGTTGCGCTTTGGCTAAGAAGCCGCTGGCTGCACGCCGTTTAGTCCCCAAAACCCCTGCCACCTCACCCACCCACCGCCCTGCCCTTTCTTCAACCACCGCGTTGGTCTGGCTTAAAGTTATGAAAAGTTTTGTCGTTGTTTTGCCTTCTGGCTCGGCTTTTCTTTGGTTCTCTTTTCCTCCTTTTTGCTGGCGTCGTGTTGGGGGGTTTTTCCACGTATTTGGTTCCTCTTTAAGCGCACATTAATCAAAGTTTTTCGTTGGCTTAGTCAAAGTTTGAGGGCATTTATAACGCAATTGTGGAGCTCGTTTCGTTGTACACGGCAGGTGTGTTTGTAGCAAGGTCCTGCTTCAGCTCCAGCTCCAGCTCCTGCTGTTCCTGCTGCCGCTCCTGCCGGGCAGTGGCCCCGATCTTTTGACGACTGTATTGGACATTGAAGCCATATGGCATTGAGGCCACAAATTGTCTTGGCCCCTACCTCTGCACCGAGCAGCAGCACAACAGGCTGTCAAACAAAAACCAACGAAAATTCCCTAACAAAACTTTCCCATTCTTGTGGTCAAAAGTGGTCGTCGGTCCGTCCAGCTCTCCGTCTTCGGACGGAATGTACAGGTCAAGTCAAGCTGCATAAACAGGAAAAGTAAGCTGAATGACTTGCCACTCGGCTGTCTGAAGGTTAACGCACACAATCATGCACCCAGACGACACACAGATACTCACTAAGACAAAGCCTAATTGTCAGTGTCTGGCCGTCCTGCCCTGCCCCACAGCCGCAACCCATTCCCTTCCCCCTTCTGGGTGTGTGCCGCCGTAGGGCCTGTCTGAGTGACTAATGTCTGGCTTTAGAGAACTTTTTTGCAGCATACAATGTTGCATTGCAAATTGAAACACGCGACTGCCGGCGATGCTATGGCTATGCGGGAATATATAGAAAAAATCAGCAGAAACATTCCAAAAGACATTTCGACAGCGAGATACCAGACATTTTTCTTATATATATGTATATATATGTCTGATAAATATTTGTGAAAGAACGGAGTTCCACTGAAAGGCAACAGAGCACAGCATACCCTTACAGTCTACAGGGTATAAGTAGGATTTCCCAGACATGCTCACACACACAAACACACATACTCGTAGATGCAGTTACTAATACAAGCGTATGCATAAATAATAATGCACGAGAATGGCTTTAAGTGCAAGCGTCTGCTAGGCCCAAAGCCCTGTTCCACTCCGCTTTGCTCTCCTCTTTATATTTTTTCCTATTTTTTTCTCTCTTCACCCTCCCCTCCCTCAGACTCCTCACTTCACTCGTCTAGCCGTCTGCCTCTCGGCTTGGCTTATCCCGGTGGAGCGACGGGGGCAGCGAGTGCTTTGTATGCACTTCAGCTTTGAATGTGTCTGCATTTACCCTTGAAAATGTAGCCATTGTTTTGCTGCAGACTCCGTTGCACGTTGCACGTTGCACGTTGCACGGTGCACGCTGCACGCTGCATTTTGCAAATGAGTTCAATACACTTGGCATAAACATAAACATTACTGGGAAATCCACTCTTTCCGTGGGATATTTCCCTCTGTCCAATGCGCAAACTCCGACTAATAGTGCTCTCCCGCTCACAGGTGTCTGAAGCAACAGCCGAAAGGAAGCGGAAACGAAGCCCGAAGCCAGTTCGTGGACGAACCGAATGCCATCGCCATCGCCGCCGCCGTCGTCGTCGTCGTCGTCCTCCGTGTGGGTGTTTATTTAACACAGTTCCTCGTGCGCCGCGCGTTCAGTTCGTGTCCGAAGTCCGTGCCGTACGCGCTCGCCTCCGACGACCGCCCCAACGCAATCCGGCGAAAGCAGAGATACAGTGACAGAGACGTAAACGTAACCGTAGATAGTCAGGTGTCGCGTGTGAAATGTGAAGATCGGTGCACCCGTAATCAAATGTCGCTCAACGTTAACCGTGCTCAAGCTCCGCACTCACACGTCTCCCAAATAGTGGACCAATAGTGCACTCCGTACAGTAATCCGCAACAAGCTCGAGTAACCCCCCCTCCAACAGAGAACTATATAGTGCATCCAGAAGCAAGGAAGACAATATGTGCTCCATGGGGAACCTGCGCCCCCAAGGCGCAGACACTGGCCGCAATCGCCGCCGCCTGCACAGCAGCACCCAAAGCCCCCTCAATCGCCTTAGCCGCCTCAGTGCTCTGCTCCTCGTCCTGGGCGCGCAAATAATTTATGTGGAATATGCTCGGGCGGATTATGAGAACACTTGGAATTTATATTACGAGCCGCCCTGTTGTTCGGGAACAGCTGCCGGCCATCATCTGCGCCACCACAAAGGTAAGTCGAAAGGGAAGCGTAGCATTGGCTCCTCCGCAGAACCGGAGGAGTCCTCTGCATATTTCATGTCGCAATTTAAGTTGAGGTAAGTGAGTGAGGGACTTGGCTAATTTGCGGCAAGATTAGGTCTGGCATAATCAGTCCCCAAAATTTAGTTTTCCACCTAATGGAAGGCACATCTCATTATCCCAGAATTGAATTCTAGGCCAACCTATTTGATACTTCTTCGAACATCTTTCGTGACGAGAGTCGTCATGGAGTCCTGTTAAAGAAATACAAATATGCAGCAGAATTTAAGAACTCTTCAATCTTTCCCAGTGGAGCCTCCGTTTGGGTCTGTGTGGAGCTTTCAGTGTTGTACAAATAAAATGGCTTAAACGTTTCTCTTTCTGCACTTTGTTCAGACATTCACATTCTTGGCCAGCTAAGCCCCAGCATACAAAACTATTCACAACAATAGGCTTGGGCTTCGGGTTGGGCTTGGGGCTGGTTTCGGGGCGGGTGGCGTTCCATTCGAATCGAACTTTGGGAAATAAGTCAACAGCTTACATAGCCGCGAATGCCAAGAACTTTCTTCTATGTGTAAGTGTGTGTGCTTCCCTTTTCCCGTTTTTCTCCTTTTGTGGCCCAAAAAGGAATAATTTTCACTTTAAGCGGATTTGCTGTTGCCGCCCACGTCTGATGGCCTGATGGTGTGATGGTGTGATGGTGTGCTGCTGATTCGGGCTCTGATTCTACTGCTGCTTTTCCTTGATTTGCCATTTCGGTCCACTTCCGTCGGCGACGTCTGTTATCCTTTTCATCGTGTCTCGGGGTCCAGGCCATTTGGCAACCGGGACTCGTACTGTTCGCCCACTGCCACTGCCACTGCCACAGCCTTTGTTTTGCCATTGTTTTATTTCATCGGCAAGACATTTCTCTTCCGTGTGTGTCCTGGAGAAGGGCAGGGAAGGGTGCAGCACAACTTATAGACTCATTCGCGCGCAGCAGCCTGTGCTTCCTTCCACTTTACTTTTCCGGGAGTGCTCTACGTTCCGTTTCTCTACGCTTCTGTTCTGTTCAGTTCAGTTCAGCTCTTTTCTCTTCTTTTCTGTTCGGTTCTGTTCGGTTCGGAGTGAAATTAAAAACTTTTGCCTTTCAGTGCAGTCGTTGTTTTGTTGTTTGTTCAATTGCAGGACCTCTCCACCCTACTCCCTTCCATTCCCCCCCACAGAACCCCATCTTGACCGTCACTTCCGCCACTTAAGATGTGCTTTATTTTCTCTTTCTGCTTTTTTTCAACTATTAGTGTTTAATTAGTTTTCAAGTGGAGTTTTTATGGACCCAAAGCCGGGCTTAGCCCCGTCTGAGATTTGCTGTCCACACTACTGTTGACTATCAGCTTTTCCGCTTTTCCGCTTTTCCTTATTCCCTCTGTAGCTATATATGTATAGCTACATATATATAATTAAAACCCATTTCGCATATCGGATAAACGTGTATAATCTACCGCACACAGAGTAATCCGATTTGCTCTCCAAGGATCGTTGCTGCCAAATGAAGTTATAATGCAAAAGTTTTTAATATTCACGAGGTATTATGACAGACCAGGCCCTCGCCCACGCCTCGCGCCCCCGCCCACGCCCCGCCATTATGTGTGAAAATTATCCTTTGTTAAGCATTTTTATTTACATAAACAATTTTGGTTGCGTTAAAGATTTCCCTTTTTACAATTACTGAAATCTTTCCGTGGAAAGGGGGATTTTTCCGGCCACAGAAATGCAAACAGAAACGGAACAGGAAAACTTTGGGGGGGGGGGGGGGGGGGGGAACGCGTGGGATGGAAAAAGAAAGCGGCAAAGATATTTTCAACTTCATAAAAGGTTGCGAGACGGGAAATAAGCAACAAAAAATCGCCCCCAAAGTAGGGAAACCCAGAGAGAGGGAAAGAAAGAAAGCATATCAGATGTTTGCGTTGTTAATTAAAGAAAAACAAGCAAAAGTTTAATGGCGAATATTAGCGGAGGGCTGTCTGCAGTGGACGACCCACACCTTGGCCGTAGCTTTAACGTGGCCAAAAGCTGCGGCCATTGCGTAAATAGAAGCAGCTACAAAATACAAAAAAAAAACCACCTCGGAAAAGGGGTGCAAAAATACACAAAAAACTTGGCTACACTTTGGCTCCCTCCTTATTTCCCCAAAGCACGCAAAGCCCCCTCACCAGCCCAAAAAAAAAAGCGGTGGAAAAAGGAAAACAAGGCAAGGAAAATGAAAACTGTTCATTGCTCTCGTAAACTTAAAGAATTTCGGGCATTTAGCGCTGCTGGCAGCCAGCAAAAGCTGTTGTTTTTCCCCAGTTTCTTTTTGGGCTACAAAACGGGAAAACTTTCGGCCAGGTTCGGGGGTTTCTGGCCAGGTATGCCGGCTAAATTAGCCCTGGCCCTGCTCCGCAATTAAGCAGCAATTTTCAGCTGTAAGCGGCTAAAAGGAAAGGGCAGGCCGACGGGAGCTCTTCATACGTAAGTCCATCAGTACATTTACAAACAGGTCCCAAAAGGCCCCTGTGGATGCTCAGAGGCTCACACAATCGATATGTGGCTGGTGGTGCGTATACGCAATATAAGGATATGCCAGAAAGTTAAGAAAAATCAATATCTCCCACATATTTACCTGCTGCTAAGAATAGCAGTACTACCTCGCCTGTTCCTCTGGGATATTTGGGATTTTGCTAAAGGGCATCTTCATCTGCTGTAACCAAATCCGAATCCAAGTAGAAATTGGGCTTGCGACGTAATTTACAATCGGATTGACCTGATTTCCTGGCCGCTGGTGCAAGTGGCTTTTGGCTTTGGCCAACAGATTCATTAGCCAACTCCAAGTGCCATAATTCAAGTTATTTCGGAAGTACAAATGCTTGTGTCGCTTATACGACCGAGAGGCAGAGGGAGAGCGTGTGTGTAATATATCTTAATGCAGAGACAAAGGCAGATGTGTGGCACACATGTTGTTGGTGCACCGCAGCCTCTAAAATACACACACCCAGAGATACCGAGATACAGAGATACAGAAACACACGAGCTGCTGGCGGGGAGTCTGAGAGGGTTTGTGTGTATGGCTAGGAGACCTTTAAGCAAAGCGCTTCCTCATCAAGGACACAAGAGGAAGACGCACGGAGGAGCCCTAGCCTCTTCGGGGGTAGAGTCCTCGTGCCATCACATTTGTGGGGCTCAAGTTAATGACGACAAATTAATTAAACCAGAAATGTCTGCACCACTAAATTTGATTATAAAACTTTACGTTTTTCATTCCAATTTTCATCTCCAGCTCCGTCTGGATGTGTGTGTGTGCGGTTTGTGCCATAAATTTGCCGACATAATGATGCTAAATATACATTTTCTTATACAAGCGAAAAACATTAACCCCACCAATGAAATAACAGACATTAAAACTTTGGTCTTTTAAGTTTTCTTGGGATGAAAATAAGAATGGAATTGGGAATGAAAACTTGTTTATAGTTTTGGCTTAACAACTTACTGCGAAAGCCTATTAAAATTAATTTCATTTTATGTTAATGTCGAGTTTATTCAATTTATTTAAAACACATGTCGCTTGATTTAATTAACTTTACACGACCGCTGCGGCCGCTGTTGCTGTTGCAGGATGCTGCTGTTGCGGCATGCATGTTGCCGCTGACGCTGACACATGGTTGCCGTCGGCTTGGGGCAGCTCCAACAGACCCACGGCGCATCAACACCAGAAACTGACAACACACACACGCGCACACGGTGGTTATTGTTGTCAAGCGTCGGCTTTTAATTAAACACTTTACACGATTATGCCATTGTTTAAAGTTTTAATGGAAAATAAATACCAAAATGGTGGAAAAGTCTCAGAGGAGGTGAGAAGTAATATTGGTGAGAAAATCGGCAGGCGAGAAAACCACAACCGGAAGAGAAGAAGTCAGAATGACAATCACAGCTAAATTCAGAAATAAAACCCAACAGTCAGAGCAAATATTTGTCACAGTTTCCAGAGCCACAGACATAGATTACTCTTTAATTATCTACGGCCATCAAAGACATTTCTGTGCAGAGCAAGGACCTGAAGGGCTAACTAAAATTCCAGCAAACCATCGAAATGAATCTAGAAATCATTAAGAGCCGACGTAAATTGCAAAACTTCGAGGTTCGGTATTTGCACTTACAGATATGCCGGATACGAGCGCCTCTCCATGAAGTATGCCTTAGTGAATGAATAATCGAATGTCTGCACACAGACACCTTTCAGTGCACTTATTTACACTCGATTTCAATTATCTGTTCATATTTAGACACACCAACCACAAAAACAATGGTCGAGAAACAGAAATATGTTCGGGAGGAGGCCCGGAAGGGGTGGGTGTCGGACACAAATATTCCAAGTGAAATATATTAAAGTTATGGCCGAAACCCCTGACTCTGCCCCTGGACACGCATGAAGGGGTGGTTTGCCCAAGGGTAGATGTGCCAAGCCTCCCGGAAGGCCACATTCATACGAGACCGATTTTTAGAGTGGACACCAAACTATTTTGACCGTTGGCATAAGGCACAAAAAGTTGGCCGAAAATCGGGGGTACTATGGGGGTGCTTCCGTGGAGGGTTGGTGGTGGGGTTCCACAGCATATTGCAAAAGTTAAATTGGTTTATTGTCCATTTTTATGGCACAGAAAAACTTTGTGGCATGCGAAATAATTGCATTAAGTGCAGTCCGGGTCACGTCATCCTCCCCCGCCCCATGGAGCGTACTCTTTCTGCATTGGAATGGTCTGATTGGGCTGGATGTTGACCAATTTAAGGGCAGGGGCTCTTTTGCATGATTTCTTGGCAGCGGTGGGACCCGCGGGGTGGTGCAATATTAACACATCATTTAATCGACGCACAATGAAGAGCGATAACAAAGCAATCAGAATGGGGGAAAAAAGAGTGGAAAACCCATTTCTAATTAATGCTCGGACGACGCAGGGGGCTGTCTGTGTGCCCCACAAAGAAACGCCTAACCAAAATGGAGACAGACAGTGGGAGAGAGAGAGAGAGAGGGGTAAAGAAAAGAATCGATTGACCTGTTTCCTGTGCGATACCGTCAGATACTCCCAAGTCGTCGGCGGAGCTGGATTCGGATTCAGCACGCTCAAAGGCAGTATTTAAGAGGTATTGTCCTCCGGCCGTGTGTCGGTGTGCAGTCATTTATAATAAATAATAAACATGAAACAAAAGGCTCACACACCCACAGACAAAGGCCGAGAGACAAAGAAAGTTATGGCCAAACAACTTCTTCATATGGATATTCGATATTTATTACGCATACGCACACGCCGCGTGTGCCGAACCACAGTCACGCATTTCGAAATCAATGCGAGAAAATATTCACTTCATTTATGTGTGGGCGAGTGGTATATAGATATGGTATGCTATGGGACAGACAAGGACGGAAGGGGTAGGAAGAAAAGGTGAGGGGGAGAGGAGAAAAACGGAGTATTTATGATAAACAAATACTTTTCACTTTTCTTTTGGTCTCAGCTCCCAATGTAAATGAGAGTAGCTGGCATATATGGTACATACATAAGTACAGTGCGTTTCACAACTGAAGAGCAATGGTATCATTTTCTTAAAATGATAATTAATGAATAATTCAAAATTATCGTAGGTAAAATTAAAGCGATATTAAACCAAGAAATATCTCAATTTGATATCTGATATACACAGCCGATAACAATTACAAACTATTCAATATGATAATTCAATGAAATTCACTGCAGACAGCATGTCATAATCATTCTCCTCTAAAAGGACTGCACACAGCACTGATTCGTTTTATTAATTTTCGTTTGATACCGATTCCATTGGATTGCCTAAATTACCGACCTCATTCGATAAGCGATTCAATTAAAAACCGATGTTCGCCTAACAGTTTCGACAGTTTCAAATGTCATTGTTTTTTAGCGTCAATTAAAATCCATCGAATGGTGGCCTCATTTGAAAGCGTTTTAATGTTATGACAGGTACTGCATACACACACACTCACGCACTCGTATATGTAATCATATGAAGCCATTTTCATGAAAAATGAACTTTCCCTTTGTGGTGGGGTGGGTGAGGTGTGCGGCGGTGCCTCGACACAAAATGTGGCTTAATAGCGAAATATAAATCTCAACTCGAAGCCGAAACATTTCGCATTTTGTGTGTGTTTCAATTGTTACGCAAAAATTATGCGTAGAGCATAAAACCGCACACGGATCGCAGATGGTTTTGCCGTGTGGAACGCAGAGGGGTAGCGGCGGCGAGGCACATTAAATTGCAATAGCGCACAAAAGTATGCAATAAAATTTTGCTAATGCGCACAACAACCAGACCACTATGGTCCGAACGACCACTTTTGTTGGCCAAAATTAATAACTCCCGAACGGAACAAGATTTTTTCATTTAGTTTTTTGTATTGGATACACATAATCAATAAGAAATGGATTTAAGAAAAAAAATGGGTGTGGCACCGCCCCTTTTTTTAATAATGCATATTTAAATTTTTAGTTATAGTGAAAAAAAGTATTAAGCATATTTTATTTAAGAAAACGGCGTTGCACGACTAAAAAAAATTTTGATTTAAATAAAAATAAAATCATTTAAAGGTTTCCGTAAATTATTGCCGAAATCCTTGTCTAGAAGCAAGGTTAACGCCTCGTTAAGTGAGATATGTGCCGGCTTTCCGACTGGGTCCTGTACAGCCTTACGAACTTAGTTAGCATATTTGGACATAAAGATAAATGTATTGAAAAAAAGGCTTGTGGCCAATCCACATATTTTCGTTCAAACATCTTTGAATTTTACCGGCATTTGTTCCGGTATGTTGCCAAACGGTAACAAATTTTCTTGCTGGTATCTTCAAAAGCTTTATTAATTTCATATGATATGTCGCCTTAAGATCCGTTTTCAAATAATTGATAATTTTACCCTTCTCTGAATTCCATTCGGCAAACAAATCTGCATTTTCGAATTTGAGGTTATGCTCTATTAATGCAAATTCCAAGAATTGTGGTAAAAAGTGGCATATCTAACTATATACATTTCAAAAAGAATTTATTAATCTACGTCACAGAAAAGGTTTCAGGGTGGGAGTAGGTAGGACTCACTTTGTACACCTTTTCAAAAATTAGTTTTCATTACAAGTTGGCACATGTTGAAGGCCTCACTTTAACCTTCAATTACGAAGATATCACAACTACTAGAGACAGTTAAAAACTCAAAACACGTAGTAAGAACCCGACAGATTAAGATTCATCAAAAAAATTTAATCACGTCTTGGCGTTTTTCAATTTTTGAGATATCTAAAGTGGTTATTAATTTGCCACTTTTTCCCTTCACGTGCATTACTATAAAAACAGTTGGGTTGCACAGCTGATTTTGCGAATGTGGCGCCATCTATGGAAATTTCTGGTACGCAGATTTAATGGTCGATCTTTTTCTAATGCAGAGCGATCAAAACCAGGTTTCAGTTTTGACTTTGAAAAATTAGGTTTTGGCCAACAAAAGTGGTCGTTCGGACCATAGTGCAGACTGTCTGTGGCTCCATGGCGGTATTTGTGTGTGTGTGTGTGTCTGTAAAGGCGTGTGTGCTTGTGGGAGTGTATTTGTATTGGCTTGCAAATATTAGTCATGCCAGAACACACACCCACACACAAACACTCTCTCATTCGCATTTCCATTTCGAATTGCACATAAAACCGCCAATTTAAAAATGAAAACTGCCGGCCAGGCTGTCATGTGATGTGCAGGCAGGCAGGCAAGCGGCAGGGAGGCAGGGAGGGGATTGTGTGCAGACTGAGGGTGCTACGTGGGGGGATAGAGGTGGTGGCAGAGGCATGACAGTCTGGCGCATAATTCTCCTTTCCGTCCGTTGTTGTTTGCTGTTATTGTAACCGCTCAATTTCTGTGCCGCCTTTCGAGCACATGGCGCGCACCTTTTGCCGAGCTAAAAGTGAAATTTAGCCGCTACAATTGCCGTGCAATTTTTGGGCCAAATTTTCTTTCGCTTCGCTTCGGCGCGCCGTACGGGTGTGGGTGCAATTTGCCACACTTTCGAATTAGAGGGGGGAACTTTTAAATTGTTCTACCCATGAATAAGTGCTGAGGTGTGGCACAACCCCTCAGGGGGATGACGGGGATGAGGTGAATGCCTCGGCTCGATTGTCTTCTGTGTCTCGGCCCGTCGCCATCTGTCTACGGTCAACTGCAACCTTGCCCTGCCCGGCACCATTCCTCACCGCACCACACCGCTCTCCCCCTCTCCAACCGCTGGCTAGAGAGTCTCTAATTTATGCACCCTTCTCGCAGAGCCCGGCTGAAACCTGCTGCGTTGCATGTGGTCCCCGGAGTTCCCTTTATACTTTTCTTCGTTCTTTTTTTAGTGCTACATGAGTTTTATTTCTGCTGTGCGGCTGGGAAGCTTTTATTTTTTCTGGTCTTCCCGATTGAGGTGAAACGGAAATGAGCTGCCGGAAATGCCTGAGCTCCAAACACACATACACAAATAGAGAAGGAGAGAGAGCGACACGGAACCACGGCATAGTTGCGGATTAAGGTAGCAAGGTGCTCTGTCCTGCAATTTGAAACAATTTAGGCCACGCGTCGTCAAAGCTACACGCATTTCAACCCTGAAGCAGCAAAGGGGGGGCCAAGATGAAGGAAGCTGATGGAAGCTGTGGGACTTAAAGCCTGCTCTTAAAGCCGTTCTGTGTCCAACTCATGGGCGCCTGGAGCTATGTGTGTCGCACGCACTCGGGGCATCGCTGACGTGGCAGCGTGTCTGGTCGAGGTGCCAAGTTATGCGCATATGGAACGCCAAAAGGCCCAAAGCCGCCTGCCCAACGTGTGCGTGTCGCAAAGCGTTAGCATACTTTTCCAGGTGTAGGAAAACTGCCTACAACTCCAACTTCAGCTCTCACTCAGCCTTGGTCTTGCGTTTGGCTCGCTTTCGTTCGGTTTGGCTGTTAAGAAAAGTTAAAGTTGCCTTTTGTCACGAAATAGATACGATACTACTACTTCAGTCGGCCCCAGGGCGTGTTTCCCGCGAAGAGGAAGCAAACGTGTTGAAAATTAGGAAAATATCAGGCAGTAGACACACGAACCCAAACCACAGGCCGCTGCCAATCAACGTCGAGGCCAGTTGCTGTGCCGCTGCCACAGAATGCTGCTGACAGGGCAAAGAAAGGACGAGAAAGAGAGAGAGAACGTGGCCGAATGTTGACACAAAAGGTGTATCCTTAAAATAAGCATATTATTATGTGCTTTGTGTTATGAAAGCGACAAAAACGCCAAAAGAATGCGCACAGAGGGGGAGTCTTTGGGCAGGGAGAGAATGCCCCAGATCTAATGAGTAAATGAAGAAGCGAACGGAAGAGGACACCTTCCAGGGGACAGAGGACAGAGCAGAGCAGAGCATGGCAGGGCAGGGCAAACAAGTCAAATGATTTATGTTTATATATCCAGAGCTAAGGACACGACACCCAAACGCAAAAGAAAGGACATAAAAACTTAAATAATATCAGGGATAAGAGAGGGCTAAGAGCCAGAACACCTTGCGTGCCTCATGGCCTCTTGTTTGTCTTTTATGATGATTATTTTTCAGTATTTTTACGATTTATATGACGGCAGTCTGCGGACACGAACGGAGGGAGCTCTGTGCCACTGTGGCTCTGTGGCTCTGTGGCACAGCGCACAGAATGCAATTATAGTGCACGCACGGACACCGTTCACAATAAAATGATCATAAAGAGGAATCAACCTCTATATATTAAAGCAAGTCAACTGTGTCGACTGTCAGATGCAGACAGAGCAGGGCACAGGGCGACTGAGCGACAGAGCGACAGAGCGACAGAGCGACTCTCTGTCTTCCTAATTAGATGAGAGTTCTTCTACTAGCTGCACACCGGCGCCCTCGTGCCTGGGTCCCCTTGTTCTCTCTGGTTATGTGGGTAATTAAACTTACAACTTAGTGGCGCTATTGTACCACCCACTCAGTATTTGTATTTGTGTTGCCAGCCTTTTGTGTAAGACCCTCTTCAAGGGGCACTCTGGCACTCTGGCACCACAAAGCCACCTGCCATCCTCTTCACTCCTTTGAAACGACGTGGAGTATCCTTGCCATCATTATGCCGAACGGGTTTCACGCAAACTTTCGGCGCAAGGTGCCCTGGATTTATGGCGGTTACCCACTGCTACATTTCCCTGCCCCACCTGCCCCCAAAACTTGCGGTCCTGTAGAACATAATTCTTGCCGCATAATTGCAGCATTAACAGGGTTAATGGCGCCACTGTCTTGGCATGTTTTTATGAAAATGTTGCCTGTTATGATGAGCAAATGTGTTATAAACAATAACATGAAGTACCCCACGGCCAGGGGGCGGTACAGCTGGATACAGGATACATGTGGCAGGCTATAAGGTTTCTGCAACTGCAGTTGCAGCATAAAGTCTGACTTCGTGACGGCTAAAGTTGTATTGCAATTGTAGTCGTTCAACTAATTAAAAACTTTCACGTGTATTATAAACGATGCGGATATACGTACTGCACGAAGCCAAATATTGGGATGTACAGTGCGTTTAACAACTGTCAGGCGATGGCTGAAGTGTATTGATGCATTTAGTTCAGCCAGTAGGAGAGCCAGCTGCCACTTTTATATATGATAATTAGGTGAAAAACCCAGGGAACTCTTTTTTTAGGTTCAAACTGGTATCCGTCTCCATATTCACGAAACGCACTGCACATCTCTATTAAATGTTTCAGAAACCAAAAAAAATAAAGGAAAGAATCTAGTACCGTTCAGTTTTTCCACATAATTAACATTCAGACAGGCACACACACGGATACGAGCACGTATCCGAGGGGGAGGTCGCACCCGTGTTCGTACCTTTGCCCTCGCCAACACACTCCAGGGCATCCCTTCATCCAGGGGTTAGGCAAACATTGTTGCAGTTATTAAACTAAGATGGGAAGTAGTTCGCTCAGGTCCTGCACCACCACCCAACAGCCACCCCGATGGGTGGCGTATTCAGGGCACACTCTGGGGGCCAGCAAAGGAGTCTCAATATGGACACATAATGGCCAATAAAATGCATGCAATTTCCTAGACTGGCACAACTTTTGACGCTGCATTAACATTTAAATGAGTTTATCTGTGAGTGCGGATCGGGAGAGTGGCTTTTGTGCGGGAAGGGGGGGGCGGAGAATACTAATATTTATGTTATGTCCCGCAAGGGCACTAAAAAGCCATCTGGCCATGGCCCCTGGCTCTCGTCGTGCGGCAGGAACAAAGAGACAACCCCAATGATTCAGACTGATTTATGTGTTTTTGAACTTTCTCGGGTTTTTTCTCGCGTAATTTAATTAATGACACAGGCACGCAACGAAAAGGTGAAGGGGTGGCAGCGGCGGAAAGTCCTCAGAGGCGGGGTCTAGGGTAAGTCAGAACACTCACTTCATATCACTTTGGCGGCATACTACCTGGGCCGAAGATTAATTAGCAGTTGCAACGCACTCGAGGCGCTGGGGGAAACACGACTTGTTTAGGAGCTGAAAACAAATTGCGGCCAATTGCGCAGTCAGAAAAGGTAAGTCGGGGCAGGTCGGCGGTAGGAAAAGGCGGCAAAATGTGGCAAGGGGGAGTGGCATTGGGGAAATCAAGGTAAAGTGCCGCAACTTTGCTTGTTCAGCCCTCCATACTGCTCCACTGCTGCTCCGTCCGGTTTAGGCACTGTTCAAATGTATGCTATGCATACGTGGCCCCAGCTCCAATGTCAGGTGAGCCCAGGGGAAAACACGAATAGCAGGGAAAGCAGGGAAAGTGCTCCAAGGGATATAAAGCAGCATTTGAAGCTGAAAGCACAGTGCTGGCCAGAGTCAGGGCCAGAGCTAGAGATAGTGTGCTCTTACCCCCCATGGCTCCGTGACACATAGCCCCGGGGATAAGCTGGAACGTAAAATGTAGTAGTGCGCTCTTAAAAATTCAAATCATCTAAAAAATATGCAAAAGATTTTCGCAGTGCCACCGCTGCACATTGGCACAGATACAAGAACATGGGAAAATCCACCCTCGACTCACGTTTAGCTTTCATAAATTCTCGCCATAAATATTTATGCTTGCGCTTCGAAATATGTAAAATTGGTAATTGGAAAATTGTTATCATGCGGTGGTAAACCCACTCTAACCCACAGGCACCCACACGCGGAAGGGAGGTGTGGCAATGGCCTGAAGCGGAAATCTAATGTAATTTCAGGTGCATCGTGTGGTGACCCCGACGCGTTTTCGATATTGAATTCCAATTATGCAATGTAATTAAAAATGGTTCAAAGCACAGATCGCTAGATGAATTTTATGTAAATTTCCTGAATAACACGCCTATTCCTCTCTCCCTCTCTTCGCTCTCTCTCCCTTTTCATAGTTTCCCTTGAGGCCTTTCCCGCAAATACATGTGTCGTTACATTCAAATGGAAATGTAATACTTGAAAATGCATTTCAAGCGCTTTCCTTGCTGCTGGGTGGTGGATAGGAAACGGAGAATTCGGGCGTATTTTTCAGCATATTAAACAAGCCAAAAGGTTCAAATGCTCCTGTTAGACATGCTCCTGCGGCCTGTGCTCCTTTTCAGAGCGAGAGAGCTCCTTGCGATGGCTGTCTGGCTGTCAGACCACGTCGACTTCATCGTCTGCTTGACGTCTCATTTTTTCTCCATTTTTTCTTGGCTTTTCACTGGGATCCTTCTACTGCTTCTGCTGCTGCTGCTGCTGCTCCGGCACGTTTTTTCGGCTATTTCTGCTGTTGCTGCTGCTGACGCATGACGTAGGTGTCTAGACTTGCTAATGTTTCCTCTTGCTGCAGTTGCAACAAGCATTGCATCCATTTCCACTGGCTCTTCCGATGAAGACGTAAAATTTCCGCCAGCTGAATTATGTTCATGCTGCCCCAATTGAGCGAGCAGCTTCCTCTGAGAGGAGACTGGGACCAGTTCTGGGATTAGGGCTAGTCCCAGCCAGATCCAAGTGGAATATCTCCCCAGGAGCCCGGTGAGCTTTGTGAGCCCTGTGAGCCCTCTTTAAAAATTGTTGCTCGTCGAGTGCTTAAAGTTTGTCCATGGCTTCCGTCCTTCCCTCTCCTTGGACAGCCACTGACATACTTCTCGTGTAAACCAACTTGTAATATATTCCCACGCCATTTCGTGTCGGGAGTCGCTAGTCGGTAGTGTGCACACAGAGGCTCTATCTATGTGTGAGTGTGTGTGTGTGTTACCACATTTACAGTAAGCAGAGAATTGCACGTTTGTGTTTTTAGATTACGGCATTGTCTGCTTTCCTGTCGGTGTATCTGTGTTTGTATCTCTCTCTGTCTCTCTCTGTCTCTCTCTTTCCCTTTATATCTGTGTCGCTGTGTATCTGTATATGTGTCTGTGTTTGGCTGAGTGAACCTACATGGGACTCAAGTGGCAGTGGCAGCCATGTCTATGGCTTTATTTTTACTATCCATTTCTGTGTCGTCGTCGTCGCTGCCTCCTTTTGGCTCTTTCTATATGTGGATACCCTTCCGGAAAGGGTCATATGACCTTAAAAAAATGTTTGCGCTTCAAAAAAGGCATCAAGCGAACGGGGAATCTGCGAGGGTACATAGATGTTCGATATCCCCAAAAGAAAGCCTCTCTTTCTCTTTGCCTTTTTGTCCTCTACTTTTTATGCAACTGCCATCATAAAATGGCATAAAGAAGAACACACAAAAGAGAGAGAGAGAGAGAGAGAGAGAGAGAGAGAGAGTGTGTAAGAGAGACAGGGGTAGAGACAAAATGAAACCAAAAGCGCAGCGCAGTAAAATGAAGTCTAAAACTAAATCCCACATAAGGTACGAACGTGCTCAACACAAATGCCAGGTACTTACACACACACACACAGTGTGAGGCACAATGGACGGGGCATCCTGTTTACCGTTTACCTTATTGGATTTTTACTGTGAAGCAGCAGCAGCAGCGACAGCGACAGCGGCAGCTATTTGTACTGCCCCATGAACACGAACCGGAGCAACAGAATACACAATGCTGCGCAGTGAGCAAACTTGCCCCAAAGCCAAAGCCAAATTTAAGCCCCTCCGCCAGTAGCAAACTTTGCATATGTCGAAGGAGACATCTACATCTCCATCTCCATCGCTGCAGCCGTCTCTGCATCTCCATCTGCTGGGCGGGCTGGCGCATTCAACTGGAAGCTGTTAAATATCGAACACATATTTATATGCAGGTACAAGGGTACAAGAGACCATTGGCAGTGCCAGGACATTGGTAAATGGCTGGAGATTTGTGCGACAGTGCGACTGCTGCAGAAACAGAGATAAGCTTGATGCATGGCAGCTGGGACTGCGACCCGACTTGGCTTCGGGTAACTCTTCCCCAAAGCTAATGCAAATCCAAATGCATCCAGGCAATATATATCTTTAAGGTACATTGAAGAGAAGAATCGAGGAACGAGCAAAGGAATTGCGAACGTCTTCCCTCTGTTCCGACTGTTATAATTATCTTTTGGAACTGAAAGCCAAAGCCTTTTGTCCTTTTTTGTTTGCACTTCCTTGAAGTCCCCAAAATTCCATAGGTACCTGCAATAATAAGACTCTGGCAAGTGCCTCACCTGTCTAGCCATCACATCAAGGCGCTCTATTGACCCTTCTTCTGTGGGGTGTCCTGGCATTTGTCTTCATAAAATTCCACTGCCCTGGCAGTTCAGTGTACAGAAAAGCAGTTTTCCTTTGCTGTGGCTGGTGGAAAGCCAATCATTGTTAAATTAACGCCATACAAAATTACGCACTCTCTCTCTCACGCTTGTCTCTCGACTCCAGGGACTGTCAGGACTCCCGGACTCCCACTCCGCAGCGGAGTGGCAAGTCAAGCAGCTGAACCGCAACTGAGACGAGAATCAAATAAAAATTAAGTGCTGACTCAGTTCGTCTGGAAAAAAGAAAGAACAAAATGAAACGTAACGTAAGGGAATCAGGGCCCAGAGGAAAAAAAAACACTGTGCGGCATGCAAAGTGGAGATAAGAAAAATTTCTCTACAAACAACAGAAGAGTGTGGGGCAAGGGAAAGGGACTATGGATGGGGGGCTTTCAGTGGGCGTTGCGCGGCATTTATGTGGCCGCAAACACACACACAACACACAACACAATGGAGGACGCAGCAAAACAAAACTGTTGACTGTGCGAACCGCATAGATACGAGTAGAAGAGGCTTCCATATGGAAGGCGGGGAGTGGCAAAGAAAAGTTGGTCCAAAAACTGTGACCATATGGAGAGGCAGGCAGAGCCAGAGACACACACCTGTGTATGTGTTTGAAGGAGACAAGAGAGCAGCTCGCTCTTGGCCTGGCTAAGACAAATGATGTAAAATCCATTTGGCTCCACGAAAAAGAGGGAATATTTTTCATTTACCTGCCCAGGATACAGCTGCCACATTCCCCAGCCCCTGCTCTGTCGTTGCCACTGGAAGTTAAGTATACGTAACGTAAACGCAAATTTAATGCTTGAAAAATTCGCCTAAATGGATCCAAGTGCTACTTGCTTTCTGGCCTTCAGTTTTTCCTCTGACCTGGCTCTGTGGCCGGTTTTATCTATCTCAGCAGATAAATGAAAATCTTCAAAAAAATGAAGTAGCGGTCGGCAGCAGAGCATCGGCTTTTCCTTAGTGCCAGCAAGCAGCAACAGAAGCCGTAACCGAAGCAAGTCTGAGTAGAATTTTGTGTTTATTGAGGCTACTTATCGACTGTACACAGTCAAGTGAGCTTTGGCTTTTGACCACAGGCCCTCCTCTGGCCTATTTAAGGCTTAGGCTTGGCCAGATTGATAACAGAGCCAGGAGGAGAGAAAGAAATAAAGCCATGCAAATATGAAACCACGTTCAACAATTACCAACAAAACCCAAACGGAACTTTAGTGGGGAAAGAGGACCCTGTTTAGCTCCTCTTTTATTTGGTTTATCTGGGCTATAATTTATTCGCTGACGCGTCATATAATCTAGTGAAAAAAGAACCCTTAACCTTTGCCGCTGGCATTTAAATTTAGAGCCCCATTGTGGGGCGTAAATCGATGCTGGTGTGGGGCAAAGCTGCCGCCCTTCAGCTGCGGAAATTTACGATTTAGCCACGTTCAACAAGCCGCATACATTTTTATGGCCAATTAAATTCTATAAGCCAAGCTAACCGTAACGAACGAGAGCGCTCCGAGATCTGTTTTGGCTCCGCCGCCACTTAAAGATTCTCCACTCCCGAACGAGGCATGGCGGAGTATTGATTGGTGGGGCAGCAGCCAAATGTGGTCCCTGGTCAACGTTATGCGAGTGGGGGGTGTATTAAAGTGTGAAGTAATGAATATTAAAATGGCAGTTCCAGGCGCTGCAAGGCCACGAGGACACACAAGGACTCACGCGGCAAAGGGACGCACTTTGACAGAGAGCAAATATTTTGACAGCTGTCAGTTGAAGAAAATGATTTCACATTTTTGCCTTGCCTTTTTTTATGCACCATCTCCTGCCCCATCTTTGGGTTGGAGATGTCTCCACATCGACAACATCAACATCGTGGCAAGTTTCTGTGTGTGTGGCGGGATACCAGGATGTGGGGAGAAGAGGAGCAGGCACATGCCAATGCCAAGCTGATAGACAGGCAGGCAGACCAGGGGCAGAGGGAGAGTCGGAGGCAGAGGGAGACAACGTGCGACTGCCGCCTGACTGCTCTTTTAACACCAATTGCTTTTTAATGCATGCACGTCCTTTCGCTCCCTCGTTGTGTGTGTGTGTGTGTCGTGTGTGTGTTTGTGTGTTTGTGGAGCGTTTAAGCAAGAATGAAAGATATATTGTCGGATCTACTAACCAAAGATACCCCTTACTGGGAAAATTTCTAAAGAATTCTCTTGGAAATTAATCGAAAATAGATGAAAGTATGGGAAAAAATATAGTATCTGTGAGTTTTGTATGGTCGGAGGCTTTTCCTGCCCAACAATATACCCTCAAGCACCACAACTGTAGGGTAGACCAAAAGCAGAGCGAGAGACGAGAGGGAAAAGAAAGAAATTGATTGACATTTTTGGTGAGCAGCAGACATTTCGTCCTATTTTATATGCAAATCAGCAGGATACACACACAGATACACATGCGCATACACAAACAGACTCGCCGAGCAGCGAGAGCAGCCAGAGCAGGCGGCATGTCAATGTCCCTCGTTGACAGGACAATAATAACGTTAAAATGTCGAGCATTTACCGCCTCCTCCATTCTCAGAGAACCAGATACACGAGTATCTGAATGTGTGCAGGTGTGAGTATCTGTGTGGGAGTTGTATCTAATTACAAAAGAGGCTTCGCTTTGCAATCTTTGCCTTGACAGGCAGGAAAATCAGGATACGGCCAGGTGGGCGGCAGAGCGCTCTCGTACACCAGTCTGTACTGAGTTTTCTGAACGAATTCGCACACATCCTTGGGCACGGGATAGATATTTGACAGGCCTGCAGAAGCCCGAAAGGAAATCAGTCACGGAAAACGATCGAAACCAAAGCTAAATCCTACCGTTTTCAAACAGATACTGGCACACGGTGACGCCCACGTCCAAGGCCAAGGAGTGGGCCTCCTTGATGGCGGGATATAAGCTGCCGGCGGCCAGTCGCTCCTCGGAGGTGCTCTTGGCCAGCGTGACGGCCACTTCGGAGTAGACGTCGTCCGGCAGAAAGCGGGCCCGTGCACAAATTGCCCCCAAAGCTATTCCCGGAAACACCAGACAATTGTTGGCCTGCGCGGGTGTGAAGCGCTTGCCATTGAACACCACGGGCGGAAACGGCGATCCCGAACAGAACAGCACTCGACCCTAAGGAAAATCATATGTAGAGCAGAACGGAAAGATCTTTGGCTGTACCTCTGTGAAATTGTAGGCCTGCTCGGCCGTGCACTCGGTCCTGTTGGTGGGGTTTGAGAGCGCAAACACGGCAGGTCGCTCCTGGTGTTTTGCCAATGATCGGAGCACCTGCTCGGAGAAGAGTGCACCCACGCCAGTGGCCCCCAAGAGAATCGAGGGCTTCAGATGGTCCACCGCAGCGGCGAGGTCTTTGATCGGATCCATGGGCTTGGCAAACTTCCTGGCCTGCGCCTCAATCTTTTCCGATGCGCACGTCACGAGACCGTTCTGGTCGAACAGATAAATTTTGCTGGCAGCCTCCTCGGAGGTGAGACCTCGGCTTTTCAGGGCCGTGAGCAGCATATTGGCAATGCCAAGGGCGGCACTCCCTGCTCCGGCAAACAGAAAGACCATGTCCTGCAGCTTCCGTTTGGTCACACGCTCCACGTTGAGCATGCCGGCCAGTCCGGTGGCGCCTGTGCCCTGAACATCGTCGTTGAAGCAGCAGTAGGAGTACTGATACTTCTTCAGGAACTTGATCGCATCGGGCGTGGCAAAGTCCTCGTGGTGGATGAAGGTGTCCGTGCCAAAGGTGTCCACCGCAGCCTCCATGAACTCGTTAACGAAATCCTCGTACTCTGCGCCGCGGACGCGCTTTATCCGCGCTCCCACATAGAGCGGATCGCCGAGCAGCTCCTCGTTGTCGGTGCCCACATCCAGGCAGACGGGCAGCAGCTGATCCGGCGGCACCCCAGCCAAGGCGGTGTACAGGGCAATCTTGCCAATGGATATGCCCATGCCGTTGGCCCCCATGTCGCCTAGCCCCAAGACGCGACCCCCGTCCGTGACGCACATGGCCCGGACATGCTTCGCCTTCCAGTTTGTGAGCACGTCCCTGATGTGGCCCCGGTCGAAAATAGTGATGTACAGGCCATCGGGATACTTGAAGTGCAGCCCGAACGAGGTGATGATCTCCCCCACCGTCGGCGTGTATATGACGGGCAGCACAGCTTCCGTGTAGTCCCTGAGAAAGCGGTAGAACAGCCGCTGGTGCCGCTGCGACAGCGAGTTGATGTACGTGAACTTGCTGATGTTGTCCTTGCGCGCCTGAAAGTTTATCCCCACGGCGTACAGCTGCTCCTCCATGTTGCGTGTCGAGCACGGCCACAGTCCGTGGACGCCCAGACGCTGTCGCTCCTCAATGGTGAAACTCAGGCCCTGAGCGATGGGCGATGGACGATAGGCGTATCAGATTCTGGAGGCTTTCCTTCCACTTTCCCTTTCATTCACTCACCTTGTTCCATCGACCGTCCGTGATGGTGTGCCAATCTGGTCGCACCACGTGACTGCTGGCATCGTTGTGCACCTGCAACATTCGCCCAAGCGGTCTGAGGTGTGAAACTAGCCGAGGCAAAGGACGCAGCTTGGAAAACGTCATTAGATATGTCTTTGAATCTCAACAGAGAATTTTTAATATCGAATACAAAAACCCATTCCCAATGGTGATCGATCTCCAAAAGAAAACGCCTGCTTATATGGAGCATTACAGAGATTAGAAGGAAATCTTGATATCTTTCGGTGGTATGTTGTAGCCTTCGGTGAACGGAACTGTGGGCAGATCCGGGTACTTCCACGGCACCACCAACGAATCTCCATTGCAGAGCTCGTAGAGATTGGCCACAATAAACTCGCACACATTCTCCGGCACTGGATAAACTTGGGCCAAGTCTGGGGGATGATATATGAGAACGGAGACCTCTTTACATAGATCGGATGGAGCTTACCATTGTCAAACAGATATTGGGCCACGGCCACGGCAATGGTGAGGGCCACATCTTTGGCCTCTGTCGCCTTTGGGTAGATCCTGCCGCTCGCCATCGCCTCCTCCTCGGGATAGCCCGCCAAAGTGTGGGCGGCCACCAGGAAGATCTCGTCGGGTATGGTCTTGGCGTAGGCGGCCATCGCCCCCAGTCCAATGCCGGGAAAGGCGAAGCAGTTGTTGGCCTGTCCGGGCGTTAAGCGTTTACCATTGACCGTCACAGGCGGAAAAGGAGACCCCGCCGAGAACAGGGCGCGACCCTATGGAGAGGGGAGGACATTCAAGAGCCCCGAATATAGTCAAATCTACTGAGAATTCACCTCTGTGAAGTTGTAGGCTTGCTCGGCCGTGCACTCCGCCTTGCTGGTGGGATTGGAGAAGGCAAAGATGGCGGGGCGCTCGTTATTGGCGGCCATGCACCGCAGGATCTTCTCCGAGAAGAGTCCCGTCATGCTGGTGGCACCTATCAGGATAGACGGCTTCACCTTCTCCACAACCTCGTCCAAAGCTTTGATGTGGGGCATGTCCTTGACGTACGGTTGAATGGGCGGCGCCACATCCGTTCTGCTCTTCACAATCAGACCATTCTGATCGAATACGTAAATGTTCTTTGCGATTTGCTTCTCGTCCAGCTTTCGGGACTTTAGCTCCTTGACCAGGAGCCCCGCCACGCCCATTGCGGCACTGCCCGCACCGGCGAAGACGATAACGTGTTTGTCCAACTTCTTCTTGGTGACCCGCTCGACGGCCAGGAGGCCGGCCAGTCCCACAGCAGCCGTGCCCTGAATGTCGTCGTTGAAGCAGCAGTATTTGTGCTGGTACCGCTCTATGAGCTTGAAGGCGTTTGGCGTGGCAAAGTCCTCGAAGTGGATGAGGGTTCTGCGACCCCAGGTCTGGACGACAGCCTGCATGAACTCGTCCACGAGCTCATCGTACTTCTTGCCCCTCAGCCGCTTATCTCGCGTCCCAATGTACATGGGATCGGCCAGCAGCTCCTCGTTGTTGGTCCCCACGTCCAGGCAGACGGGCAGCAGGTGGTGCGGCGGCACGCAGCTGAGGGCCGTGTAGAGCTCCAGCTTTCCGACAGTGATGCCCATCCCATTGGCTCCGAGGTCTCCCAGGCCCAGGATGCGTTCGCCATCCGTCACGCACACCGCCTTGATGTCGGGCTCTGGCCAATTTCTCAACACCTCGGCCACATGGCCGCGATCATTCTTGGTCACATACAAGCCCATGGGACCCCGGTATATCATACCGAATATGGTGCAGGCCACGCCCACGGTGGGTGTGTAGATCACGGGCAGCACGTCCTCGAGGTGCTCTGACAGGAAGCGGAAGTACAAGCGCTCGTGCCGCTTTCGCAGGGATCTCAGGTAGCGGTACCGTCCAATTTTCGTGGCACGCGCATGGAAGTTTGCCGCAACGGCGAACACCTGCTCCTGCATGGTGCGGAACGCCGCTGGAAACAGGCCGTGCACCTGCAGGCTCTGCCGCTCTTCAATGGTGAAATTCAGACCCTGTCAACAAAAAAATTAAGGAAGTATTGAATCGAAACAAAAGGATATATACCTTGTTATTTTTGGCGTCCAGAACGGTTGTAACGGGAGGTCGGACGATATCATGGTGGTGTCGACTCTTATTGGCAGTGTTCTGGTTCTGGGACAGATGTAGCCGCTGTTGTACGGCAAAATAGAATTTGGAGAAAGCCATTGCAAAAGAAATCGAAAAATAATTCAAGGGAAATAAACCCAAAACTCTTGGCCAACTTTGCATTCATTTGCATAAGGTTAAAGGCTGAAAAACTTGACTGTGACACAGTCTGTGCCCGAGTATATCATTCATTAGGTATTCTTATGGAAATCACTTTTGTTACTGCTATTGTTGTTCCCAGCCCATTAAGGGTCGTCGTCGTCGTCAATGACCAATGACCGGGACAAAAGGAAAGTGGAGAAGTCAACACAAATGACTCTTAGCGATGCCATCAAAGGATTTGCTTGGGCTTTGCTTCAAATAAAAAAACAAAGTTGTCCTGTCCTGTCCTGTCCTGTCCTGTCCGGCCCGGCCCCGTTCGTCCTTGCCTTTTGTGCGCGGGTGTGCTGGAGTATTTTTGTGTGTTGTTTTACTAATTGTGCCAAATTAGTTGACAACTTAATGTCGTAAAAATTTCAGCTAAATGCCTCAATCTTTTGTTAATGACATTGACAGCGGTGCAACTTTTTGCGACTCACGAACTGGAGCAGGGATCGACTCCACTGCACGGTTGGGGCTGTCTCTTTGTCTCTGTCACTGCCTTTGGGCTGTGTCTGGATCCTGGGCCTCAGCACGTGACATATCTGGGTAGAGGCTACGTGACACTGTCAGTGTCAAATATGCAAGGGCAGGGACAGGAGACAGGGGACAGGGAACAGGACCCTGGGCCAAGGCTTTTGTGTTGTGTGCTTCCTTTTTGGCACTGACTCTCCCCCCAGCCTTCCATAAATTAACTTTGTGTGTGTGCTAAATTATAATAGTTTAATTAGTTGCTGCTTAACTGCTGCTGACAGTTTCATTAAGCTTTAATTAACTTCGGGCTCACTCTCGATTTCTTTAAATCAATGAACCGAATACAGTGCGTATACTTAATGACCCTCTCTCTCCCGTTTGCTCTTTACAGATCACGTCAAAGACTTTAGCTGCGGACCGCTGCACTACAGAACCTTCTATATGGATGAGCGCAACAATGCCCTCTATGTGGGCGCCATGTAAGTGGACAGATTTCCTCCAGAAAATGGGGAAAACCCTCCCTCCCTAGAATAATTAGAAAGTTCCGGTGTGGAAGATGTGATGTGGTGGGTTGAGACGGGCGAGATGGCTGCCTACTTGGTAGCCTCAACGCATTTAGGGGTGCATATTTCATTCATATTTTAGCCAGGGACCAGGGAGCAGAGACCCACGCGGCCACGCTGTCGGCATACATAATTATGAATTAATGCCCGAACGGGTGGAGGGTGCATGGAGCAAAGTGTGGGGCATGGTCTGCAATTTGACAACGGGGCTGGCTCCTCGTCTGCTCATTTGTCTGTGGTAAGTTGAGCAGTGCCGCATTTTAACGGTTGCGGTTGCTAAGGGTTATGGAAAGGGGACGGGGAACCTCTGGAACCTCTGGAGCTGGCAAACAAAGTAACCAAAATTACCACTTGACTCGAATGCCGCTTACCCCAGGAGCAGGAGCAGGAGCAGCCACAGCTGGCAGCACTCGTCGTCGGTGGCGTTGGCATCATCAGCGATTGTTACCCGGGCTCCTAGGACTCACACCCCATCCACCATTCCCCATGCCACGTTGCCCCTTGGCTGGCCATGGAAATGAAGATTAATGGTTTCTGAGTTGTCGGGGGAAAGCGCTACCCAAAAACTCTGCCACCAACTACATAAAACACGCCCTACACTCCACCCCTTTTCCGTCCGAACGTGCGTTCCTTTTGTTTTTTCCCTGGTCGCCGCCAGAAGTTTCTAGTGGCCGGAAAGTGGCGATGCCGCAGCCATTTCCATTTCCACAACCGCTGCCTCTGTCGCTGCCTCTGCCGCTCGAAGTTGAGCCTCTTCTGGAATATGGACACGCAATATTGCGACATTCGACATATCAATCAATCAAGGCACAGTGACTGCAATAAGTACGCTGGCAGGGCTTGACAGGCCGCACAGCAGGTGCATCTACCAGCTTCTGGCTTGGCAATTTTTCAAAATAAAAAGACATTGACATCCGCAACCTCTGCCCCGACCCAGACAGGTGGCAACTGGTGTGGCATTAACCTATCGTCTGGTCGGATGATGCCACGAGTCGGGGATTAGGTCGTGTGTCGTGTGTCGAGTGTCGAATGTGTCCTGTGCTGCGACAAAGTTTGCCTCTTTAATCATTTACCTGACTAATCATTTGTATCTTTTTTCTGTTCTCCTGCAGGGATCGGATCTTTCGGCTGAATCTGCGCAACATAAGCCAATCGATATGCGAGGTAAGAGTCCTTCTCTAAGTGTCTCGGGGAAAGCATTTTCAGCGTCGTCCTGTGACAGCACACAATTGCACTTTAATGATTCCATCTTCAACTGTCAATATCCGCCTCTGTCCGTTCAAGCGTTTTACGTTGAGTTGAGTTTTTTTTGCAATCTAGGGCCATGGCTCCTACTCCTCCGGAGACATCTCGTGACCAGCTGGCAGGAGGCAGGAGGCAGGAGCAAATGCTTTTAACAGCAATTATTTGTGCTGACTTCTGAGCGGGTCGCCGAAGGAATTCCATTCCATTTCAAGTCGAGGCCCGCCTCCGCCCCAAAGGACTGACACTCTCTCGCCGGCGATGGCCGAGGCAAGTGCAAGTGGAAAGTGGGAAAGTGCATCCATCCAGCAGGCACCGGATATTGTGTCTATATGTCAAGCATAAAAATTGTCAGTCGATGGCTTTTCCTTTTCCTCTTTCTCCACACTTCTCTCTTCCATTGATTTGTGGCTTTCACTTTGGCAAGGAATTTTGCTCAAATGGTTTCAAAATTTATTGAATCACTCGCTGGAAAGGGAGATTCATTGCCGAATCAAATGTGCTGTCGGACAAAAAAAAAAAAAAACGAATTAAATAAACAAATGCTCAACGTGAGATACGTACAAAGCTAGACAAGCACAGATACAGTACACTGAAAGAAAGGGAAGTAGAAAAATAGACAAACACAGATACTGAACACTGGAAGAATGCCTGGAAATAGCCTTGAAAGGGCTTGTTCAATATTTCTATTAGTTGTAATCAAGCTAATACATTTCTAAGCGCTTTCCCTCAGTGTGGAGACAAGAAGAATGTTTGTGCGACCAAAAGAAAACACAGTGCTGCGTGCCACCGCCGCAACATGGCATTCCAGCACGCTTTCAATAAACATTGGAGACAGAAATTTCACCCTGGTTCGATTTGTTTTACAGCGCGATGTCCTCATCCTGGAACCCACCGGCTCCGACATTCTGAACTGCGTGTCCAAGGGGAAGCGGGAGGTGAGTCTGAATGCCATTCATAAGGCCTTGCATAAATATGAATACCCGTACGATATAGTATTATCCTCTGACCTAAGCATGTACGAAATTGTGACCTGTACTCATGACACGGCCTTTGCCATTTCCCATTTCCATTTCCATTTGCATCTTCAATTTTTGATTTCCCTTAAAACTTTGATTTTCCAACATTTATACGTACTACAATTACACTAAAAATCTATCAAATGGCAACCGGACAAGAAGGTGGAGTGCCGCAATCACATACGCGTCATCCAGCCAATGAACTTCAACGGGCATCGACTCTATGTGTGCGGCACGAATGCCCACAATCCCAAGGATTACGTTATAAATGTGAGTATACGAGGGGAAAGGATTGTGCGACTGACTGACTGACTAATTGTGAATGTCAGTCAAGTTTGAAGGCAGTCGTCGTCTTGTGCCCAAAATTAAAGTCAACTAATGCGATTCTTTCTTCTCTCTCTCTCTCTCTCTCCACCCCCTCCCCAATGCGAACGCCCCACCGAAAACGAACCCGAATCGCAACCCTTAGGCAAACTTAACACATTTACCCAGATCCCAGTACGTGCCCGGCGTCGGCCTGGGCATTGGCAAGTGTCCCTACGATCCCGCTGACAACTCAACCGCCGTCTATGTGGAGAACGGAAATCCCTTTGGTTTGCCCGCGCTGGTAAGTTCAGGGTCCCCCCCCCCCCCTCGAAACGGAAGTGAAACGAAGGGAGCAAAAGAAAAAGAAACCGAAAAGGGAGCCAGAGGAAGGGAGAAATAAAAAGAAAAATGTCAATTGTAATAAAATTACAAAAGTAAAGTAAAGTAGGGGGTATACGGGGGAGAACAGGCAGGGAAGTCGACGCAAAAGTTGTGTGTGTTGAAGGCAGAGGAAAGGAAATTTTAAAGCAAAAAGAGGCAGCAACAGTAGCAGCAATAAAGCAGCTGAAATTAAATTAGAGCGAGCAATAGAAGAGAGAGGCACGTGCGTACACTTTATGCGTAATTGTGTGCGTGCGTGCCCAGCCACGGCGCACTGGGCGTATGCGTGATGTCGAGGCCTTAACCAAGACATTACCATCCATATCCTTATACTCTCTTGTACATCTCCCCTCTCCCCCGACATTCAGTACGCCGGCACCAATGCTGAATTCACCAAGGCCGATTCGGTTATATTCCGCTCGGATCTCTACAATCTGACCAACGGCCGCAAGGAGGCAAACTTCAAGCGAACGGTGAAATATGACTCCAAGCTACTGGACAGTGAGTTGAACAGAAAGACCCTTTCACACAGCACAAACTAACGAACAAAACCCAACCCTCTCCCTTTGCAGAACCCAACTTTGTGGGCTCCTTTGAGATTGGCGAGTTCGTGTACTTCTTCTTCCGCGAACATGCCGTAGAGTACATCAACTGCGGCAAGGAGGTCTACTCCCGCGTGGCACGCGTCTGCAAGAACGATCGCGGCGGCAAGTACATGATCAGCCAGAACTGGGCCACGTATCTGAAGGCCCGCATGAACTGCAGCATCTCCAGCGAGTTCCCCTTCTACTTCAACGAGATCCAGTCGGTCTACAAGATGCCCAGCGACGACAGCAAGTTCTATGCCACCTTCACGACGAACACTAACGGTCTGATTGGTTCCGCTGTCTGTAGCTATGACATCAGGGACATAAATGCGGCCTTCGAAGGTGAGTCCGGGGATACAGGGGATATGTGTGTGTGCTTTTCTGATTTATTGCATGGACCATAATTCTTATGGGGGTTTTTTTTCTTGGAACAACTGCGGATGGAATTACGCGCACAGGTGGAGTCCTGGTCCTGGTTCTGGCCCTTGTCCTTTGCCCTGGAATTTGAGCGTTAAATGGCGCGCATTGAATTGATGGGAGAGCTACGCGTACCTTTCCTCTAGAGTTCTCCTGCCTCTGCCCTTGTGGGTCCCAGGACATCAGATCCGTCTTGAATTTCTTTCCTTCCCGGTTTTTCATATGTGTAGGGTTAACATTTGTATACCCTGTAGGTAGGTGTAGAATAAAAGGGTATCCCTTCGAAATGTTGTTCGTATTATCTCTTCTCTGAGAATGCAGATTGTTCGGGTTTTAGCGGGTATCTTTTAGTCGATATATCGACATCTGCTAGATGCTTTTAAAAAGTTCATTAACACCATAAAGTTGTGCGGTGTGCATGTGTATGGAGCTGTGCCAAGACTGACAGGCAGACAATCGGGCAGACAGCGGCAGACACAGAATGCCACAGGGCAAGTGGAGTAAAAAATCTGGCATACACTTAAAATTCATTACGGAAAGTTTGCGGGCATGTGGCACAGACATACACCACACACACACACACAGCTACAGATAGACAGACAGGGCGCTGAGTGCGCAGGGAAAAATGTGGGAAAGCCACAGCAATTAATTATGGAAAGAAACGATTATGCAACGGCCACACTTGAAGCCACATTGAAGGCCAGTATATGATGGTTAAAATGTATTTTATTTTTATTTTTTGCCGCTCGTGAGTGTGGAGAGTGCCACAAATCAGCTCTTGCCGCAAAAACACTCGCACTGACACACATAAATTAAGTGTAGCAAAACTCCCCGGCTCCATACTGATGCATTGCTCTCTCCCTCCCTCTTTCCCTCTTTCCCTCTCTCTCTGTCTTTTTCGCTTTCTCCATCCACTCAGGAAAATTCAAGGAGCAGGCCAGCTCAAACAGCGCCTGGCTGCCCGTACTCAACCAGAAAGTGCCGGAGCCACGTCCGGGCACATGCCACAACGACACCGCCACACTGCCGGACTCCGTGTTGAATTTCATACGTAAACATCCGCTAATGGACAAGGCGGTCGATCATGAATTTGGCAATCCGGTCTTCTTCAAGCGAGACATAATACTCACCAAGCTGGTGGTGGACAAGTAAGTGAAAATTATATTCATTAGCGCTGCCAGTTGTCGTCCGTTGCAAGTCTCCTTGGCAGGCAGCCACAGCCACTGCCACTGCCACAGCCACAGCCACACTGTAGATTGTATCCCTGTTGACATTTGTTCCCTCTCTGAGTTCGTAGCCTGGAGACAGAGACATAGACAGACAACGTAGTTCTGGCAGCGAGAAATGTTTTGACTTGGCCGGAACTTGTGAACAATGTGCCGCAGGATGTGTTTTTAGTTAAGCTCTTGCCACCGATGTGGGTCCCTGGTTTTTTTCCCCTGTGCTAACGTGGTTTTCTCTTTGTATTGTATCTGCGCCCTAGGATACGCATCGACAAGCTGAACCAGGAGTTTCTGGTGTACTTTGTGGCCACGAGCTCGGGGCAAATCTACAAGATAGTCCAGTTCATGCACTACGGCCAGCGCCACTCGAATCTAATCGACATCTTCGAGGCCTCGCCGCACAACGAACCCATTCGCGAGCTGATCCTCAGCCAGAAGACGGGCTCCCTCTACCTGGCCACCGATCACCAGGTGAAGCAGATCGACATTGCCATGTGCGCCCGCCGCTACGACAGCTGCTTCCGCTGTGTGGCCGATCCGTACTGCGGCTGGGACCAGGAGGTGAATGCCTGCCGGCCCTACCAGCTCGGACTCCTCCAGGACGTGGCCAACGAGACGTCGGGCATCTGCGATACGAGTGTGCTCCGCAAGCGCGTCACCTCCTCCTACGGCCAGACCCTGCACCTCTCGTGCTTCGTCAAGATGCCAGAGGTGCTGAGGAAGAAGCAGACGCGATGGTATCATCACTCCACCGAGAAGGGACGGTAAGTGTCTATATCTACCTCTCGAATCTATCTCTTTGAATCTCCTGAAAAATTGAAAGCAAATAATGAAATCCGGGGGAAAAGTGTAAGCGAAACTTCGCTTCATCTCACTTAGTCCTGGCTGCTGCCAATGCTGCGGTAAATTGACACTTTAAAATGCTCTCCAAGTCTGCTTTTTGGCGTTTACGCTTATTTGACTGGGGATGCTTCGACTCCGAGTACTGCAGCCAACCCCCTGCTCCTGCCCCTGCCCCTGCCCCTGTGGGTCTTCGAGTAATGGAAAAACTTTCAACTTTCTTCTGCCAAAGCGACAAAAGTCGCTGTCTGGCACACACACAGTCTATATTGATTTTTATTGTGCGTTTTCAATGCGTTCCCGAGGTTGGAAAATGGAAAGTCTCCCGCTCTCTCTAACCATCTCTCCCTCTTCCTCTTCCTCTCTTTATCTTTATCTTTATCTTTACTTCCCTGTCTGGCAGCTATGAGGTACGCTACACGCCCACCAAATACATTGAAACGAACGAGGGCGGCCTGGTCCTGCTGGCGGTTAATGAGGGCGACGGCGGCCGCTATGATAGCTACTTGGATGGCACCCTGCTCTGCAGCTACGGGGTAACCGTGGACGCGCACAGGTGAGTCGCCAGCTCCAGGCGTGGCGTCGCAATTAGGAGTTTGGCCAGGAGTTTAGAACTGTCAATAACGTATACTCCTCCCTCCCTCCCTTCTTCTCTCTCTCTCTCTCCCCACAGATGCTCGCCACCGTCGCAGAAGCAGGACTACCAGAAGATCTACTCGCATTGGTGCAACGAATTCGAGAAATACAAATCGGCCATGAAACAATGGCAGGCCAAGCAGGAGGTGGGTGTAGCATAATTTCTTGAGAAATCCAAAATTATACGAGTATTTCGGTAATTGCCACGGGGGCGGGCACCGCACCATCTGCCGTTAATTGTTTTAATTAATTTTTCAGCGACAGGTGCGGGTCGGCCTGGGGGCTCCTTTTTGAGCTTTAATTATTTTCTAATTTGCTGGCAAATATTATGCGCAGAGAGAACTAATTTCTCTCCCTTTCCTCTCGTTGTAGCAATGCGGCCTCAAGGACAAGGCAGGATCCGTCGGCAGCAATGGCAAACACGTTAACGATGTGTTCAGCAACGATGCCCTGGTCTGACCCAGAAGTGAGTACACGAGTGCCCCAGAGAAACAGAACCCACACTAACACCAAAACCACCATCACCACCACCACCACCACCTCTCAAACCACCATCATATCATCATTCACAGTAGCACAGTCGAAAAATAAATGAAAATAGTTTGGAATTTTAGTTTTAAAATCTCTGTTTTTACATGTCCTGCAATGCACACAGTTTCTGTCATTCCAATGTGGATTTCTGCCTTGGTTGAAGAGTGTATTGTTTCAAAATAGAAAACCATTTGCTGACAAATGTGAAATATTTTCAAAGAGCAAAACATTTTCCGTTTTTAAAACGAAATTCCCTAAAATTTCAAACTATTTTCCTTTAAGTGTAAAACCCTAACCAAAAATGTCCTTTGTCCATTACCCTCTGGACTGCTGCCGATGTTCCTGCTCCACAGAGTACTTATACAGCTCTGAGTTCTTGTCGTCGTCATCGTCGGAGGGGGGCGTGCCGCCCTCCCACCACAAGCTGTACATTTTCGTGTTCGGGCTTGCCATATTTGCTCGTTTCTAAAGTTTCTAGTTAAAATGTAAATGTAAGTTGAGTGGAGATGTAAGACAACCCACAATTGGAGCCCATAAAGGGCTGAGGGTGCCGCCTAACCGGTTCCTAAATGCCCCAACACTATATATATATATATTTGCCCGATTTAATTCCTGGTTCTGTTGGTGCATGTGTGTTGTTTCAGTTGGAGTGGAGATGAAGCAAAACCAAACAAAGTAAGCAGAAGGAGACGGAGAGGATGCCAGGATGGGAAAAATCATGTGACAAGAGCCGAGCAGAAACCAACTACAAAGACTGAAATTTTTAAGCTTTTAGCAACGACAATATTTCGGATAATTTCAATGAGTTTTCTTTTACAACACTTTGAGTTACGTTTGCATTTCCGTTTCCGTTCGTTTTGAGATGTTGTCAGCGTCAAACATTGATTGATTTCGACATTAACTAACTGATATACAAAGATGGAGTAAACGATAAAAGTTACTAGCAAAAGGATCCTGCCATAAATGAAATGGAAATTACGGTTTTACACACACTCACACACACACACACACAGAACACACTCTACGACACAGAGAATCTCTATATCTATTTCGAGCTAAGGTTAAGGATACAGACCACCTAAAGTGAGAATCTGACAAGTATATACATACATAGTTCACATGACGATGATGATGATGATCACTTTTAGCATTGATTTCCATTTAGTTATGTTTTCGAGAACTCGTCGCTTGGCCATTTTGGGTTTTTGGGGTTGGGAAGATCTTAAACGAATTTGTATATTACTTAGCAATATTTGTTTAACTAAACATAGACTAAGATATACCTAAACATTACTATATATAAATGTATATGTATGTTCTTGAATAGCTGCCCAATGTTTAGGTCATAGACAAGTACGGAACCAACTTATACCATAGCCAAACACACACAAAATAAACAGAATCCAGGACGCACAGCAGAAACGTAAGGGAAAAGGTAAGGGATTAAGGATAGAGGATAGTGGATTATGTTGAATGTTGTATATAGTAGAACTGCTTTAGTCGTTAAGATAACTAATCAGGCATTGATTTGACGTTTCTACGATTTGATTTTGGTTTTGAACGATTCGCTATTTGGCATTAACTCGCTCTTGTATAGATTGTGCGTTGGCCTAATGTTTACGATAAGCAATACATATAGTTATATATTAACATCTAGGTAACGTCTAGTACTTACATACATACTTACATACATAGATATCGTACATAAGGTTACTGGCATTGAGACCAACATGCTCATGAGATTACTTAACCCCTAGCTGTAGTTAAGTACTCGTACGTTTTACAGTAGCCACAAGGTAACTCTGACACACGACTCAAATGCATTTAGTAGGACACATTATGTATTTATGGCTATGAGGCGGCAGGAGGAAGAAAATTTGAGGAAAATAGTTTCAAACTGCATAAACCATGGAAAAACTAAACGCTTCACAAAACAGTAAGCCCGAAGAGGTGCGCGTATAGGAAAACAAAATGAAAGGATAACTAATCCATTATCTTACACACACACACAGAAGGACACTCACACAAACAATATTTTTCTAAAGATTTTCTCAGCAAAATTTTTAATGTTTCCCAACCGAAAAATAGCAATAACATAACCAACATTTTATCGTTGCATACTAAAATAGCATACTAAAACAAAAAACTATGGAAAATATTTAAAAGCTACTAATGCTCTGAGCTTCTAACTTTAATGAATCAAATGATTTTTTTGTTGCCTTCGGTAGATTTTTGTTCGAGGATTTATTGTAAATAATTTGAAGATTATGTGAAATGTTTTGTATGACAATCACATGACATGATGTTGAGTAAAAAGAATATTGAAAACAAGAGAAAAACTGACGGAAAACAGAATTAAATCGCCATGATGGCAATTCAGGATGGAAGTTAATATTAATTGAGTACTTAATACACAATTTATTGTAAAAATAGTAATAATTAATAATAAAATATTCACAGTTTATATACATACACAATCAAACAAACAAACACACACACACGCCAACAAATACATACATACATAAATAGATAAACAACTTTTACAAAGTATCCAAACAATAAACAAGAATTTGCGCTTAAATTGCATAAATTCGAATGGGGTTCAATCGAACCATTTGAAAAAAAGAAAACGCAAATTGATGATTCATGAGCTATTAAATATTCCCGAAAAAACAGAATAATTCAATGAAATAAAACTAAAACAAAAACAAATTAGCTGTAAACAAATAAAAAGAAAATGCAGTAAATAAATGTGATAAGATTCTTTAATAAGCAAAAACGAAAGTTTGAGTTTCATTATTTTATGGGTGCGGGCAATTTTGAGGGACGCGACTGTAATCGAAGTCGAATTTTTAGCTGTTGCTGCAGTTTCTGCCCAGGCATGTTATACATGCTTATATATGCTGTTGTTCGGTACGGAAGTCATATGTGTGTGTGTATGCATGTGTGACATAAAAGAAGAGAGCTACACGGAGAGCGGCACTGCCTCTAATATACGCTGTGGGCGCCTGTCGATGTTACTGTGCACAAAACACCGAAGAAGAGAGGAAGAGAAGAAAAGAGCGCGAGAGCGACAGCCGTTTCGAGATAAGGAAAGGCCGCTGCAGCGGATCGACGTTTCGTTACCCTTGAAATGGAAACAGTGAAACATCAGCGGCAATTTCAATGTCAGGGGGCGAGAGTCAAGTGTGTACAATAGCTAGAAGGGCATATATTATTTCTCCCCGCAATAACCAAGGACTGCCATCATTGCCGTAGCCGTTTGCTGCCCTGCTTGACATATTTTCCCCGCACACTATATGCTCCCCCTGTGAGAGTAATTTGTGTAGCAGTAAATGGGTCACAAGTAAAATTCTCCGCAGCATGCGGGAGCAAAAGTGTCGCCGCCCAAAGCAAAATCACGCGGAGTAAAAACAGTTGTTCGAAGAGCAAATCAGTGCAAAAACTGCGTTGAATTAAGGCTGAGGAAAATGTTTCATTTGCTGCTCCTCGGACTAGTGCTGGCCTCGGCCGAGTGCCACCATCCCCATCGGAATCACAGACAAGTCCGATACTCACCGGAGCTGATAAACGAACTGCGGGACTTTACGAAGCTCATACCAAGTGCCACCATCGATGAGCTGGTGGCGGAGCACTTGATCACCGACTCGGGCTTTCGCAAGGCGGTCAAATTTCTACGGAGCTCCGACTTCAAGCGATTACAGCAGCACGCTGAGGCCCTGCCGGAGGTCGTGAAGGTAATCAACTTTGTGCACCTCAACGATACTGCTGCCAGGTCGAAAATCCGCTTTTGGCCCGTATACTCGCAACGCCACACGAATCGTATCCAGCGTCGGAGTGTGTACAATGTCCAGGGCTCTCGATGGGACACCAGCGAGGAGGTGATTCTAGTGCTCATGCAGCAGCCATCATCTGAAGGGGAATCACTGGGTTCGTTTATCAGCTTTGTCCGGGATCTACTGACGCATCTGCCTCGTGACCGCTTTGTGGCGCTCATCGGTGAGAAGCGCCAGCGCAGTCCCCTATTCGCAAAGTTCTACGAGGCCCTGCGGAGTCCACAGTTCAAAACAATGGTGGAGGCAGCTATGGTAAGCTGGTAGCTGGTTATACATATATATGTACATGTACATATATGCATATCTATGTGTCCATTTCAGAGCTCAAAGAACGTGGCCAGCGTGATCCGGGAACTGTCCGACCATGATATTGATGCACAGAGCCTGAAAACAATTGGTTACGAAGTTATCTCCTGGGGTCCAGCATAGTGGGGGGTGGGCTCTGCTCTTGCACAGATACATGCCTCCTAATAAAAGCAGATGCGAGGTATTTTTAAACAAAAGCTCTCGAACGTATGGTTATTTGCAAGATGAAAAGGACAAGCTCTGGTGGCGGCTGCTCATTCAATTCGAGGCTAATGAAAATTCGTGTTACATATCCTGGAAACTCACTATTAATTTGGTTGCCGCCAGTGCCGATAAACGATCGATGGTCTAAATGGCAGGCATGCAGCAGCAGCAGCTGAAACTAAGCAAATAATTCAATATGACAGACAAAAACCCGACACAATGCCGTATGCATTTCATTTTCCATATTTGATAAATGAAATATCATGTTCTCCCGCACAGATGCACACACACACACACACACACACACACACCTGTCACTGCCAGACATTCAAACACAATCAAACACTCATGCAATTTAATTTGTCTGCATTTTTGTTGTGGCTTTGTTTTATGGCATTTCATGGTGGTTGTTTCAATATTGTACCCAGTACAAGTGGGGTACAGCAGGCAGAAGGAAGCCTCTCTTAAGCCACAAATTAAGGGGCACATATATGGATGAATTATGGAATTCATTGATTCCAAAATTCATAGGGATCAAACGTAATATTCGGCTAGTTTTGATGGTTGCAAAGTACAGGGTATTTCATAGTGGAAATGTCTACCATTTTGTATATTAGTGTCCCATTCAGCACTTGTGCGTGTGCCCGCTGGAGACTTTTCCAGCCACCCCCACTCTACACATACCCTCTGACCCACAGCAGGAGTTGACACATGAAAATTGCATGCAATTAATTGCCCGCTGGCTGCCACTGCCACTGCCACTGCCACAGGGCTCTGGGCACTTGTACGCTTCGAAGTTGAAATCAATATGCAGAACCATAGACCAGATCCTGATCCCCGCCCGAGTCCGAGCCAAACAACTGTAATTAGATATGATATGCCATGCAATTTGCCCCCAATTTTCCGACTCTTTCATTGTAGGCATACAGCCGTTTGCTCGATCTATATTTTGTGCTTGTAGTACTTCTGGGATTCGGTTGTGGCAATTACACTCTCCTCCATGCAGTACACTTTGCTGGCCACCGTCCGATAGCTGGAGTCGTACGCGTTTCTCTTGATGTACTCGGTGGGATTGTCCGGCTCCGGAAAGAGCGTGGCCAGGCCCTTCCGGAAGGCGTAGGCGAATACGGCTTCGGCGATGCGCTGATTGATGCACTGGACCTTCCGCATCGGTGGATAGACATTGCGCTGGGCCAGGTCGTCTGGCCAGACGAGGCAGGCCAGGCGCTCGGCGGCCACAAGGAAGGTCTCATCCGGCACGTTGTTCATCCCCGAGAGCAGGATGCCCTGCGAAATGCCCGGCTGAAGGTAGACGCTGTTGCTGCGTCCCGGCTGATACCATTTGTTGGCATACTTCACACGCGGAATCGACGAGCCCGAGATGAAGATGCAGCGACCCTTGGTGTAGGTGAAGGCATCCTCTGCGGAACACTCGGCATTTTCGATGGGCCGCGACATGGCAAAGATGATGGGCTGCTCGGCGCTCCGCTCCATGGCGCGAAGTACGTCCTTGGTGAAGGCATTTGGCTGGGAGCCGGCACCGACCAGGACATTGGGTCGGATCAGGTCGATTGCCATCGCCAGATCATCGGTCGGATCTCCATAATTGACAAACTCCTGCAGCACCTCTGGTATGTGCGGGCCTTGTCGATTGCCCACAACCAGTCCCTTTTCATCGAAGAACCAGATGCGCTGATGGGCTGCGTCCTCGATGAGGCCTTCCTGCTTGAAAAAGACGAGGCAGAGGCGGGCCATGCCAATGTTCATGGGATTGGTGCCGTAGAATAGGAACGTGTTGCTCTTGAACTCCATTCTCTTTAGGCGATTAGCCACAATCACGCCGGACAGACCGCAGGCCCCCTGGCACTGGAATTCTATGTCCACCAAGCACTGCAGATCTCTATACTTCTTCAGCTGGTGGATGGCATTGTGGGCGTCAAAGTTCTTGCACAAGATGATGGTCCGAGGGCCGAACTGCTGCAGCACGGAGAGGGCGAATTCGTCGAAGAGCGCGTGGAAGTTTGAGCGGGACGTACGATGCTCCCGCAGACCCATGTAGAGGGGATCCTGGAGCAGGTCCTCGTTGTCGGTGCCCACGTCCAGCACCAGGGGCAGACAGAAGTCCGGATGAATGCCCCCCAAGACGACGTTCTGATGTAGCTTGGACATTATATTGGCCATTGCATTGATCCCGAAGTCGCCGACGCTGAGAAGGCAAGCGCCGTTGGTGACCAGCACACAGCGAACGGCGCGACGGGGCCAATTCCTGAGCACCTGACCCACGTGACCCAGATCCTTGATTGTTATGTACATGCCCTGGGGACGATGGTAAAACAGGCTGAAGTTCTTGATCAGAAAGTCCGAATGCGAGCTGTCCAGCACGGGCATATAGGTGTCCCAGTCGCTCTGCAGCAGGCGGTAGAAAAGCCGCCGATTGGTGCACTCAAGATTGTGCAGATACATGTACTTCTGCGTGCGGGTGGTCATCTGGTCGAGCACCATCTTGCAGGCGACCACCTGCTCGTCCATGGTGCGCACCGCCACCGGCAGCATGCCGTGGATGGAGAGCACCCGCCGCTCGTAGTCGCTGAAGCCCAGCGATTTGTTTATAAGATTCGAGCCGAGGCAGGCGTGGCCGTTGTGCAGGCCAGTGGGAAAGCGCGGGTCCATGCGCCAGAAGTTGTCCAGCTCGCGGGGTATCCGGGATATTTGCTCCTCCCTGGCATCGCCGGTCACGCAATCCAGCTCGTCCTTCTCCCTCTGTGTGGGGCCTTTCCGGCTCCTCGGGCTAGTCATTGCTCAGCGTCTCGAATTGTGTTTGTGTGTGTTGTGATATGGGCTTGTCACCAGCCGTCGCCCACTTGGATATCACTTTAACCCGGGAACTCAAATCATATTTAGAGGGATCTGACGCACGATGACGGCCCCACCAAATGGCACACGCATCTTGTTCTCATTTGCATAGCAACCCGAGACGGGGCATCCATCCCAGACCGCATTTCCTCCCTTTCCATCCCCGTTCTATTGCTGGAATTATGCAAATTTCGCTGCGCACTTTGCGGCGACCTCAAAATACCGAGTGACATCCAAAAATGTCGCCACTTCCGCTTGGGATCCGTCCCCACCCCTGTCCGAATTTTGATGCAAAATATCAACAATGGCAGACATCAAAAGCCCCCGAAGACCATGCGGAAGACATGGCGCTACCTTTTATGCTAAATACGCGGCAGACAACAGCCACAAGTGCACTTGGCCAGCCGGAATCTTAAGTGAAATGGCGACTGAGTAATATTCGGGCGGGCGGCTGGAGCGCCGCCAAAACGGAAACGGAATATGGCCAAGACCGAGGGACATGAAGCAGCCTGGGCATTAAAAAAGAAAAGGGACGCGAAGGGCCCTGGCCATAAGCGGCTTAATTTCCAGGATCTCTCTCGCAGATGTTGCCACCACTTCTGGCCACTCCCTTAAGACCTACGAATTTCGATAAGGGGGATACAAAAATTTAAATACAGACAAAAATTCCATAACTAATTTGAAAAGGAAATGCACAAAACACTTCCAGACTCCCAGAGAGATAGACAGAGAGAGTGAGAGTGAAAGAGACGGAAAGGGATTCGAAATCCAATTATCAACTGAAGATACCGTGGGAATGGATGGATGGCCGAACGTTTGGATGGCTCCAATGGTTACGGTGCGGCGTTGCTTTCAGATTGTCAGAGTGTTGAGTGATACTCGTGTGTGGTGTCGAGAGGGGGTGGGGGAGGGGAGGGATGCCTGAATGCATCACAAGTTCATAATGAAATCAATTTTCAATCAATCGCTCGCATAGTAAAGCAGAAGCAGCCCCACAGAGGTCCTGCCACTGCAACCGGCCTCTGTCCCCTCGTATCTTTTGTGTTGGAGTCGGGTGCATAGCCCAGGGGAGACTTTTCAGTTGTTTTGTTTCAGCTTCAGTTTCGTTTCGTTTCGCTTTGCTTTTGCTCCTTGGGTTGTCCCTGACAGTCGGACATTTGCACTTTTTTCACATTTGCAGTTTTCTCTCTCGCCCCTTTTTGTGTTGCCTCTGCCGGCCACGGATGTGCTACAAATTGAATTTCTGCCGCGGGGCACATTAAGCGATCGAGCCCAGACTCAGAAACAATTTCACCTCCCACCTCACTCACGGTCCCCAGTCCCCCCCAGACCTCAGCCTACGGCTTTTGGCATTTGAACATAAAAATTTATGCGATTCATGGAGGGAGAAAAAGGAGCAGCAGCAGGAGCCTGATCAAAATTGAATGGTGTGTGCATGCCACCTCCAATACTCCTATCCCCACCTGGTCAGTGGGGGGGTACATGCACAAAGAATGTTTATGCGTCGTTTATACAGAACAATTTGAATATTTTATGGACAAAATTCGATTTCTCTGCCCCTGCTTTCTCTCTCTCTCTCTGCTGCCACTGCCACTGCTCCAGCACGTGCACTAAAAAAGTTTTGCATATGGAAATTGATTTCCTTTTGGCCACATCTACATACATGTAGTCCCTCTATCCCACTCTCTGCCATAAATACTTGTGTGTCCGTGTCCAGTTTTTGGTCATTCTCACGCACGTTTAGGCAATGCCAGAGCTTTGGTCATTTCGATGCTCGATGCTCGATGCTCGATGCTCGACTATTTCGACAGTTGTCAGGCGGCAAACGAGCAAAAAGAACAAAAGTCATTTGCACCTCACTTTGGGGACAAACAAAACTTTGAGTTTTCCTCTTTTTATGTTGGGGGGTTTTCCTTTCTTTTTGAAAAATGTTGAAACGAAGCAATTTATATGCAGCACGTGAGGCTCTGGCTCTTACTACTTACAACCAGTCATATTACGCATACGCTACGTGGTGCCACTAGCTTATTATCAGAGCGGGCGATGGAGTGAAAAATGGGAGTAGAAACTTGTCAACTTGGTAGAATTGGGAAGTCCTTGGGATAGAAGCGAATATTAGAGAAGATCTGAAATCATATATTTCCCAATATCGAGCCTCTCTTTGCTGCCATTCGAATAGTGGGTATTTCTGTCGCTCCAACTTGTTGTGCCCCATGGAAATATATAGTTTTTAGTGTGCCAAACTCTCTGGCTTAGAGCGTGCCACAAATCAAATCAAATAAACTCCGGCTCCACATGGATTTCGTTACATTTGCGAGCCAAAATATTCGAAAACCTAATACGTCGAGGCCTCAAAAGCGCGGTCAAGCCGCATGGGACATTGTTGCAGTTTATCAAATATGCAATATACGTGTATATCCCTCTTTTTATACACATATATTGTTTGTGGCATTTTTGTTTTTATTGATATTCGATATAAAAAATGCATGTGCATCTCGGGGGCAGGTGGCTGGTGGCTGGTGGCTGCACGGCCTGGAGTGCTCTTGGGCATTTAATGAAATTGTCACACAATATATCACACGTTTTTTGTTCTCGGCATTAACTATTCGGATAATTTATGGCCTGAATGGGAGGTGGGGAATAATATGGGAAATTGAAATGCTCTGCCGGGCGTCTCAAATAAATGTCACATGACTGTCGTTCAGGACTTGTTTTCGCTGCTGCTGCTGCTGTTGCTGTTGCTGCCCCGAGGCTTGCACAAACAGCTCAAAGTGAAAAGTCTTAAATAAAAAATGTATAAGCTTAATAAAAGCGATGCAGCACACGAAAGGAGGAGTGGAGCATGTCGTTGCGGATTGTGTGGCACGGTTCTGTCGATTCCAGGGGGAGAGAGGGAGTGAGGGGGCATACACGACAAACTTTCAAATCGGGAGCTACGTGCGTCAAAGCCAAAAAGCCCCAACTTTATATCGCGCGCTGTTGGTCCTCTCATCCCTCTCATCCCTCTCATGTGTTGCCCCTGCCCCTCACTCTCTTTGATTCGCTTTTACTTTGGCAAACTTCAAAAGACTTTTAGCTTATTTTGTAAGTCGCTTTGCTTCTGCTTCTGCTGCTATTTCTATTTTATTTCATTTCATTTTATTTTATTTTTCTTTTGGCCAAGTTTTTCCTGGTCTTGTTGTTGACGTTGTTGTTGCCTATTTAGCCAGAATTTCGAATTGGCAAATGGCAAAGAAAATGTTGTATTTATTTAGTTTAATGCGGAAATCCCCCATTGGACCCCCTGCGGACGGGTGGGTGGGTGTAGCGATAACTTATCACATACTCCCCACGAGTATCCCCACCACGAAATGAATGCGTTGGCGGATGGTGAATTATGTAATTAACTTGTTGCACGCTTTCGCATTTGGCCCAAAACGAAAATACTGGAAAAAAACTATTTGCAATCTGGGCAAAACTAATCGCATGTATCCGGCAAATAATTCCGCCACAAACGGACCCCGGACCCGTATTAGTGGCAAATTAAAGCGGCCATAAACACGGAATCAGCGCATGCAATAAGCTCTCTCTCTCTCTCTCTCTCTCGCGTCCAAGTAAAGTCCACATAAAAATTGTTAACGGAAGCGAAAATTAATTAAGCCACAAGCCAAGGCCAAAGCACGCACTGGCACGCCATGGAGGGTGGCCGTTTTGGCGGCCAAGAGGTTCTGGGTCCATCTGAGGCTGTGCTCCCGTTTCGAAAATATTGAACGCCACCGAGTCCGTAACGCGCTTTTAGACGTGCTCAAATATTTGCCAAACGTGTCAAAAGCGTCGGAACATTTTCCCCCCACAGCACATAGCCCCTGCAGCCTCTCTTGAGTCTCACAGCCCCTACCATGCACCATGCTCCACAATTGATTGAAGGTTGCGCTGGCACATAATGTTGTTATACCCTTCCAGAAGGTACAATGGCAGATCTTTTGATAGATTCCCCTGTTTTAGCAAAAGAACTTCTTGGAAGCATACATCTGTTAGTGTATCTAGTGCTTCGGTTCTCGAATCCAGCACGATTTCTGCTTGTTTTTGCTTGTTTCTGTTATGGTTTAGTGACATCTTTTGTTGGGGGTGTTCGAGGTAGGACCGAAACTGATTGACGGCTGACACGGACAAGTCAATGTGGGATAGACCCATATATCGATTGATCTTTAAATAAACCAAACAAAGCAAGGTAAAAAGAAAGAAAAGATAGGGAGAGGGAGCCAGAGGACACTAAGTGCGAAACAGATTACAACTCCAAGTGCTGGCAGAAGGGCAGGGGGGACTCCAGTGGCAAAATCTGGCAAAGAAGCTGCCGGTACTGGGCCTTAGACAAGTTAATTTATGGCAGTCACTGAACCATCCACCAGATAGTGGGGCAGGCAACGTCTGCTGATGCCACAACTCAAACCGTTCTCTGTCCCTGTTCTGGAATCCGATTTTCTTCTCCCTTTCGGAGGCACGGTACAGGGCAAGTGAATGGGTACATTGGATTGTAAGTGATGTGTGCGACAGGAGGAAAGAAGGTAGCATATCCATAGCCTCTATAAATGATAGCAAAAGGCAATCTACACCATTTCCTGGCTTATAAACTGCAGTGGAAGCTTGCTTAAATTCCGTAGAAATGTGCTAACATCTATTGAAAATATAACTATATAGAAGATTCGTACCAAAAGTTTAATTTTAAACCCGAGATCACAAAATCTACAAGCCTTAAGCTTACTTTGGTTACGTCTCTGTCGATAGTTTAGGGATCCTATACCCGTAGATGGTCTCTTCCGAAAGTTTCCTCCAATCATCGGGAGTGTAGAAAGTACCAAAGAACTGAATGGTTGAGTATCTTATAGTCGTAATACCTACTGGGGAAATCATTTTTTCCTTCGTGTTTTCTTTTTTTGCTACTTCCTTTGTTTTTCTGCGCAGCGGCTGTTTGTGCGAAAAACTTTTGCTAATTTGCGGTAATGTTAATGCTGAACTTTGCACAAAATTAGTCAAGTTCTTGGCTCTTGGCTCTTGGCGCGGAGGGCGTGGGGCGGGGGGGCTACGGATTAAGCGCAATGTTACGCCAAAAGTGTTAAGTTGGAAATAAATGTTGACACTTGCGGTAAAGCGGAGGCTCTTATGCCGCAACATAAACAAAAGGCTCTGGCACAGGCAAATCACTTTAAAACAACGTGCCACACACACACACACACACACACACACACACACGGTCTGCCGGGGGCAGGCAGCATGAAATTAACCGCCACGAAGGGGAGCCATGTCTGGGCCATGTCACAGGTGCGTACCGCTTTCTACTTTTGCTATACTTTGGCTATACTTTGGACCCCGGCACACGACCGGCAGCCGGACTGCAGTTAATTAAGTGGCAGGCAGGCTGGAAGGCAGGCAACTCGGTGGCAACCACAGCGCACTTGCTGCGCCACCTTTATGGCAGCTGCTGCTGCTGGTATGCGTATGCCCCAAGTGCCGGCCAAAGTATTTTGCTGTGTGGTGTGGCAAGAAATTAATTTATAAGTTTCGGTCCGCGACCAGAGGAATACTTGCCGCCGCCTGACCTCCGCCCCAGCAGCTTTTGTTTACTGCCAACGCTAGAACTTTGCGGCTCAAAAGTTGGTTCGTTCCGGCGCAGAGAACGGGGAGAGGGATCGCCAAAAATTTATCAAGTGTCATACGTTATGATAGGTGGCAAGCCACTGGTTTGGGGCTCGGTTCTGGCCAAAGTTTTAATCAATTTATGGCTTAGTTAAATTATTTATGTAAAAAATTGCCACAACCACGAAGGAAAGTTCTTCCGAGACAGACAGACAGACAGTCAGTCGGATAGACCCCTTCTGACGTTGACAACGATACAATTATTGGTTTTGTAGGCAGAGGCAATTTACATTCCCATAGAGAGAATGTGTGTGTGTGAGTGGGGGGAAGGGGGGCGCTGTAATAAATCAAACCAAGTGAATAAATCATATCTGAGCAGGCTCACAAATACTATATATTGTATGGGGGCATGGGGGCATGGGGGCGACAGTGTCACAGTTGACACATGCGAAAGTGAATGCCGCACGGCAAACGACGACAACGACATGGAATAATGACATGAAAATTGACAATTTTATTCCTACTTAACTTGCTGAATGAGCAAATGAATATATCACAGCCCACATCTACACTCTGTGTACATCCGTATACGCGCACATATACATATATAAATCTGTATATACGAGGGTGCACGAGATGGAAAGGAGACCTGAATGAGCGACTGACTGAATGAGTGACACATACCCGCACTCGTACAGTGAGTAACCGACTGACATTCCAACAGCTGTCAAAGTGTGAATATCAGAGAGACATCGCACAGGGGAAGAGTACCGTGCTCCTTGATTTGCATATGAGAGAACAGATTTCCTCCCACAAACAGGAAACATACTCATTCAAATAATTTACGATGCTCTGGGGCCTGAGGCTATGTTTTATGGCCTAATCGAATGGAACTGGCCCTGGCCAGAGCCCACAGATAAGCCAAATCAATAATTTATACACTCAAAACTTTATCGAGTGACCCCCGCATTCCCACAACACAGACTGCTGTGTTATTTGCTGCTGATTCAATTAAATAAACGCTCGAAAAAAGTGCTCAGCAATTGCGTCGAGAGTCTCCAAAGTCTACACAGAAGCAGCCCCACCGAGGGGCACCCAGAAGAGACCAATACAGCCGTCATAATCCCCCAGTTCGTTCAGTGGATCACACATCAACATGAGAGTGCAACGGATACCACTGCTGCTCCAGTGCCCACATCTACTGCTGATGGCCCTCTGTGCCACAAGCATCTGCCTTTCGATGGGCCACAGCGATGAGATCGTGATGGTGGAGGACATCATCAAGGTGGAGGAGACTGGGCAGCCAGAGGACAACAGCAGCACCATTGCCCTGATCACCCTGAGCGAATCCGGCAGCGATGAGGCCGAGGACAAGGACGAGAGTAGCCAATCGAATGTTTCGGATGATCTGATATTTCTCTCCAACAAAAACAAAAGCCAGAGCCAGCTCTCAGAAGACACGTCCACCTCCGAAGAGCAGTCTGCAGAGGAGCAGCCGCCAGAGGAGAGCCCCGCCGCCCAGCCCATCGATCTGAGTGCCTTTGTGGCTCTGATCCCGGCCCGAGAGGTGCAGTCGATAGCCAGCCACTACTACCACCATGATGCGGAGGTGCAACGGGCCTATGCCTTCCTCTCCACTAGCTTCGTGGCCATCAAGCACCAGATGCTGCAGCTGCCAGAGGTCCTGGCCTTCACCCGATACCTGAATGCCAGCGGCTTGGATGTGCTCAAGATAATGGATTCCCTGGCGAAGGCCAGCAAGCCCTCGTCTCTGGACTTGCCCACCAATTCAGCGGCTGCCAATGGTGCGTATACGTAATGTATTGTGGGGTTTTTTCGACAACTCGTGGATTCCCTCTCACCACTTCAGCCAGCGATTGGGGGAGCACCACTACTAGAGAGCCACTCAACGGCCTGCACGGGCTGGTGGACAGCATCCTGGACGTCCTGCCGCAGGACCAGCTACTGGCCACCTTCTTCGACAAGACCGAAAGCGACAAGCAGTTCGCGGCCCTCGTCGACAGCATCGGCACTCCCAAGTTTGCCAAAATCCTCAGCAATCTTCAGGTGAGCATCCACTCCCAGCTAACCTCCCAGCTAACTCCCAGCTAACCCAGCTAACCGTCAGGTAATTGTATTTCGTTTGGGGACACGCTTTGTTTGCTCTGAGCTCCGTGTCGGTCGACCGTGTGGCTGGCTTCTTAATAATTTCCCAACGCGACGTGAGAGAAATTCACAATTGGCCTTATTGCCTTTTCCCAAGGAAAGCGGAAAAACCAAAGAAAAAAGGTGCAGGTTAAAAGTGGGCAACTTTTGTATGCGATTCGGTATACAAATCAACTTCCGTTGACGCGGATGCCGCATGCCTCATGCTGGGCGGCCTTCCTTTTTGGCCACGAATTTTCAAGTGCCAAGGCGTTCCTCATTCTGCACTGCCCTGCCCTGCCCCGCCCTCCCGTCCCCTCCTTACTTCCCCTGGCCTTCTTGCTGGGCGCTCTTCTAATTGGCAATTGAGCTGCGGTACGTGCTGCACATATTTATGAAATCAAATCGACAGCCACAAGGCAATTTTATATTTATTTTTCTGCGTGTGAGAGCATTTCCCCAGCATCCAGCATCCAACATCCAACATCCATATATTTATCAGGCAATTCAGCGGAGAGCGTGTTTCTGATAATTGATTTCGCTACACTGATTCTCAAGCCATCGTCTGATCCAGATGCTGTTGATGATTACTTCTGGGGAGGCACATGCATACCTACGATGATATCCCCAATAAAAAATGTCTGTGTTTGTAGGGAAAAAGATTCAAAACTCAAATATTCTATCGATTTATTAGTTTTCTGCATGAAAAATCGAATAAAAGAGTCGGTAAACGCTCGATATTTTATAAATGTATCTATCGGTGATATGTACATACATATGTCCCATATTTGAAACTTTTTCAACTAGGATTTTACATAATGAATATCTTTGTCACATGCCCATCAAATATCCCATCAAAAACCATTAATTAGCTCTACAAATGACTCTTCCAGAACTCTGTGCCGCTGCGTAATCTAATCTTTGTGATGCACTCCAACGGCATCTACGTGGAACGGATTGTGGAGTCTCTCAAATCGTACTTTTTCCTCGCTAGCTTCTAGCCTCCCTGTGAAATAAACGAAACGAACCCCCAGAACCCATCCCATGGCTTTCTTCCGGCTTGGGGGCAAATCGATTGCTGGTGCCACGAATTATTTAGCAGGTGCAGCCGCCTCGCGAGACGATTGACATCTCCACAAAAAAGACGGAAACTTGAGCATATTAATAACATTTCCTCCCCCAATACCCCTCACGCCTCCGCCTCAACAAAAATAGAGGGTTAAATGACGTCAAAAGTTTATCTACGAAAAAAGTTTCGTCTTCCATTTGCTGCGGCTGTTGGCTCTGATTTATGCCCCGCCGTGGAAGTCATAGACTGGGGCATAGACCGAAACAGAGGTAGAGGCGAAGGCGACGGCGGAGGCTGAGTGCGGCGCGGCACCAACGCAACAGTTGCAACTCTCTTAATGTCGGCGTTTATTTGAATAAACTCAAACTTTGATTTCACAGGCAGCGAGCACCGGCACCGGCAGCGGCAGAGGCAAAAAAGTTGCCAACTTTTTCGGTTAACTGATTTCCACACAGACCTACTCGCAGCAGCACACCTGCAACCATGCCCCAGAAGCAGAAGCTGAAGCAGAACCCCATTCCCCTTCCCGTAACCCGAAACAAGAGACGGAAAAAACAAAAAAATTATTTTATTCTCGCGCCCCCCAGGAGACTCATAATTTAGCGCGAGTATATCAATAAATTACGCATGCCACAGGGGGCTGTTGCAGGCTGTTTTGGGGTGTTTGGGGTGTGCAGGTGGCAAGCGAAAGAGTGGCTGACGGGTATGGCGGGTTGATAAAGGGAGATAAAAGTATTGAAAAAGTATCCAATTAACTGCCTAGGAATGATGCAACTTTGACCATTCCACAAAGGCAGAGGCTGTTCTTGGAATGTTTTACTGAAGGCAGGAACCACCGCATCCTTGGACCTCCGGGCTACAATCGGTGGCATAAGTTGAACGTCAGGCAGCAGACAGCAGGCATCAGGCATCAGACAGCAGTCAACATGAGGCTCCATTAATCAATTACAGACGAGAGCCAAGCCACGTAAGCACCCCATTTGGCAACTGTTGCCATGCCACAATCTCAGTGAAACTCAATCTCCGGCAGCCAACCCGACAGCAGGCCTACCTTTGCGGCAAACTTCATTGGATTGTCAGTAGCCCAGATTGATTATAAGGACACATAGAAAAGCACTTCACACGGATCAAAATCTACATCAGATACTCGCAAAATGTCGCACAAGATATTCGAATTGGGAAGGAAGAGCCGCGGCCACTACCAGGGAGGCTCCGGCTCCCTGGCGCTCCTTTTCGAGCCTAACCCTCGGCCGAGGTCAACGAGCTGCCAGAGGATGGAGTGGGAGTACAACATTTGCACCTGGGCCATGTTGCAGCTTCGCCTCAAAGCGGATCTGCAGGGTTGCGCGGCTCTTTGGGATATATTTGCTGCAGCGGCTCTCAACTATCGCCGCGACTCGCGATTGCTTCCTTCCTTTCCCAAGCGCTTTCTGGAGCCCAACGTTGATCTGCTGTGCCACACGGTGGCTGATGTGCCTCCTCTCGAGGGCCTCCTGCAGGAGGTGAACGAAAGCGGGTGCTATCAGGTCGAGTACCATGTCGTTCAGCTTCTGTACACGGTCCTCGTGGAGCAAGGCGATATAGCCACCCTGCGGACCATCGACAAGGAGAAGATCGAGCTTCTGTACGACCACCTGGCCGTCCCAACTCCAAAGACCTCGCCCACCCACGTCTTTGAGGTGGCAAGAGGCAGGAAAATGTCCCGTCGCCGCCAGGTCTATGAGACACTGAAGGCAAACCATCGCGGGGCCGTGTGCTGTGGTTTCCTGGCCTGCAAGCCGGAAATGGTCTATGCCCTGATTCATAGGGAAGCCCTTCCCTCTCCCATGGTCCTGGCCATCGATGCGGACGAGGCTCTGGCACTGTCGGAATACTGCAGTGGCGGCTCCCCCTTTCGGTACGTGGCCATCGTGGAGTTTCTACTGCTGGACAACGAGATGACACACGACATGCGATACTTGATTATCAGCAATCCCAAGACCATGGAGATCGGCTACCTAATGTTCTACGACCGGAGCTGTGACGGCAAGCTGCAGGAAGAGGCGACCGAGATCAGTCGCTTCCAAAGCTTCGGCCTAGAGGCCGCTTCATCAACGATCTATTATGGTAGAAAGATGTACACCTTTCTTCGCGCTGGCCTTGAAGCCATGGGGCTGCGATTTTCATAAGGATATTTCCTTAGCTTTCAAATGATTCTTTCTGCCGCTCTCTATTTGGGTAGGGGGTGTGGCTTGGGGGCGCCCATAAATAACAACAATTTAGCATTCACAAGTGACGCAGTAAAAATTTATACGCTCTCGCACATTTTCAATTTTCCGCAATTTTTCTAGCAATTGTGTGAAATTCCTTGCGGCCATTGGGCAGCAGTGGCAGTGGCAGTGGCAGTGACAACAGTGCCAGACGTTGCATATGGCAAGGACACAGTCAGATTTCTGTCTCTGTGTGTGTGCGCCTGTGTGTGCTTGCTCCGAGAGCATTATGTGCCGCCGGACACTTTTAGGGACACACAATTTAGAGACTTGGCTGGTCTAGATTTTCCATTCTTTTCAATACCCTCTCCAGACGGGGGAGTGCAAGGCTGTGCTGGACATGTTCTGAAGGATGTAGCAGGGAGAAGGAATGAAGAGCAGAGGGTATCCTTTGGGTCAGTACTATGCTAGGCGCCGAACTCTTTGTGAGTCTGTCCTTGGCTTCGTTTTTTTTACATATGCTCTCGTCTCGTTGCTGCTACAAGTTATGCCTGGAATTTCCAGCTGCTGCTGCTCCTGGACTCCTCCTGGCTCGTGGCTCACTGGTCACCACATTGCTGGCATTTTGAGGCGTTGCTTGTGCGAGGCATTTTTGCAAGCCATATTTCATTGAATTTACATGCCAAGTTTTTCCGTCTGCCTCACTCCCTCTCTATCCCTCTATATAAACTCTACTTTGCTCTCTTTTTGAGCTTATTTACACGACCAATCTCTGTCCGATCCCCCACTGTAATCAAGCCGCCCGATCACCACAGAAAGCATTCTTTATTCATGGGTCAGCACTCCAACGGGCACGTTTTTCGCGCTGAACGATTTTTTGCTGCCGCCGTACTCCTTTATCATGTCCTGAACGGACAGGGTGCAGCAGTAGCCGAGGATCAGCAGGCCAGCGATGATCAGCAGAATGTTCTTGACGAGCTGCCACCTCAGCTTGCCGTAGGTGTAGGGGGCGTGGTAGTTGAGGCACATATCGATGCAGGCGGGAAAGACCAGATTGAGCAGCGATATGGTGAGGGCGCCGACGAAGGCCAGCAGGGGCCCCAGATTGGGGAAGGCCACCGCAGTGACGGTGCTCACGAGCACGAAGCACACCCGGCAAATGTACTCCACAACGTGCGGATGCCTCAGCCGGTCGCCGCGGTTCAGGTAGTGGTTCACAAGGATGTCGATGGTGACATAGCCGGACAGGGGGTACGACAGGAACAAAGCCAGGCTGATCAGCGCCTTGGAGATCTGCGAGATTCTATAGGGGATTACTGGGGTCGGGGGGCTCTCTAATTGGCAGCTCTCGCCCTGGCACTCACACTTCGTCGGTGGGCAGATTGAGGGTTATACTGCCGTCAACTAGCGGTCCGTACTTCCAGTAGCCCATGATGGCGAATAGCAGGTAGGAGATGACGACCATAACGGCGGAAAGATTCAGGACGCCGAACAGGCCGATGTAATTCTGCGGCTGGGCCATCTTCGCCTCAATGGCCAGCATCTGATGAAGATTAGGGTTACGATAAGGATTAGTCGGAGGACAGAGCGTGGCCTGGATGGCTGGCAGGACTTACCACTCCCACAGAGCTGACGGAAAACAGGACGATGCCGAAGAAGAGAGGATACTTGGAGGGCTCGTTGAAAAACTTGCGATCCGTTATGGGTGGCAGGCCCCGAAACAAGTAGTAAAAAATCATAAAGAAGCCCACATACATGACGATATTGGCCACTATATTGAAGGGCACCAGGTACTTGAGGTGCCGCACGAGGAAGAGCGGTATCGTGCACAGCCCTACGATCGCTATGTAGATGCGCAGGTCCACGTCGAACTTGAACTGTTCCGCCAGGTGCTTCAGGTTGACGGCCACAAACACGAGATAGACCACGCAGACGCCGTAGTGGGAGAAGCTGAGCACTAAGTCCACCAGGAAGCCAGCGGCTTTGGCGCAGTACTTGCACCACTTGGGTCCTTCGCCGAAGGAGAACACCATTGTGTCCGAGAAGTTGCAGTAGCCCTGCTTCTGCCGCCGCGCGGACTCTACCATGCACATGACCTGCAAATAAAGAAGATAGTGGAATCAATGGAGAGTCGGTGGAGCTTCCAGGCCGCTGTCCACCCACAAGCAGAGTGATGCCATGGATCAGCATGATCGTCGTGAGGATCAGCAAGATGGCGCCGCACATCCAGCCCGTGTAGGAGAAGGCAAGGGGCAGGGCCAGGATTCCTGTTCCTATAACGCCCTTGAGCAGCGACACAAAGGCCCCCGTATTCCTGTTTTTTTCGTTTGGGGGGTTTGGGCAGAAGATGAGAAGAGTTTCTCCAGGGACGGGCATATCTTACGTTATGGGGGCTTCCACAGCACGGTTTTCATAGGGATTGTAGCTGGGGAACAGAAAGAAAATGTTAGCAAAAGAAGGGAATTCTTGAGATTAATCGCAAAACCTACTTGTCCGCCATAGCCCTCAGTTTAAATGAAAACAACAAATTTTATACTCATATATCCGTAACGATAGTTGACTGATGGCCTACTGGGTTCAGCCCAGGCGATAACACCGATCTGAGATCGATATTCTCCGCTAGGCAAAGGAATATCTATTTGGGAAACTCCTGAGGCATGTACCTATAAATAAGGGAAGGAGACTTACACTCCTGTTCCTCCTGAGAGCCCCACTCGCACTCTGAAGCTCTACCACCATTCCACCAGACCCCAGCAGACATTAATAAACGCACACATCAAAAGTAAAATTCAATTTAGTGCCAGCAACAATGAAGACATAGTCCCAGCCCCACAGAAAAACAACTAGCTTTGGAAGCAGATGGATAGATACTCTTATAGGCAGAAAAATGTATATGAACAAGGCTATATCGACTCCCCTGGGCTTAAGATGCTCGACATTCTCTGTAAAGCCGTCATAGCCTACTTCTGAAGGGTACGTTCAACCAAAAAAAAAGGCCACCCTCCCCTGGTTCTTCGGCAAAGTGTTTTTGGGCCGCAGACTTAAGCCGGGATGCACATTAGCATGAGGAGTAGTCGTTTTCAGAGAGTGGGAGTGTGGGAAGCGAAAGGTTCACCCACTTACGAGTTGCACTCGAAACTGAAATCAAAATAAATGTCAACACTGCTGTCACACAAAGCCAAACCAATCTCTAGCTTTCTCCTTCACTCTCTGTCTGTATTTTCTAGCCACCCTCTATACGCTCTATCCACTCTATCCACTCGGTACTCTTTGTTCGCCTCTAAACTCTGCTTGGGGGTCGAAGTTTTTGACTTCCTTAATGACAAACTGTGGTGACGGTGCACAGGGCACAGGGCACAGGGCACAGGAGAGAAGGCTGCTGCTTCTCCAACTCCCACTGTTGCTGTTCTTGCTGATGATGATGATGATGTTGATGATGTCGACCTCCTTCTTGCCCCATGTTGATGATGCAATTCCACAGCCTTCCCATGGTGGTTGCGCGAAAGGAAATCCCCCCACACAGATCCACCACTCGCAGCCCCTCTTCATTGTTCGTTTTGTTAATCTAGAAAAATTGATAAGGTGTGAAATTCTTGATTTTATTTTCTGCGTTGTGCGCACCAAAATAAAATGTTTTTCTTTCTTTCTCAATTTTGTTGTATTGCTCCTTTTGCTCTTTGCTGTTGCATACTCTTCTTGCGGGGAATTAAAGGGTTTCCAATAGATGTATGACACTCAAAAAAAGGTAGTATACCAGACTCCACCACTTCACTTCCCACTGTTAGTGGATCGAAACCTTAAAAAGGCAACATGGAAATGATTTTTCGCTGGAAAAACTTGCAGCTTTCTACCGAAAAACCATCGAATCAATCGTATACACAACCAATTTTCGTTTCAGGGCATCTCATGCTTCGACTCTCAAAACCGATACTTTTTCTTGTTTTCCTTTTCGTATTTTTTAGATTTTCCGCCCCTCTTGTCCTTGGCGGCCTTTGATGTTCTTTGACGAGGTGTTTGTTTAGTTTTCCTTCGCTTTCACTTTGGCTTTTCTTTCCCTTCCATTTTTCTTTTTTGGAACGAAACGAAACGCAACGTAACGCAATTTGGATATGATTCACGCAACCCAAAAGGCAGGCCGAAACGCTGTCTATCAGGCGGGGCCCTGCTCCATTTACATTTTAAACGAAATTTAATCCAGTTTGCGGGGAACAACGGCAACACCTCATCCGTGGCATCTTTGTCAGTGGCTTTGAAACTTAAATCAACTAGGAAATCGACTTTGCAACACATTGGCAGCTACAGAAAAAGAGCAATCCGTTTTTTTCAAGCCAGTGGCAGGGGCAGTGGCAGTGGCAGGGGCAGTGGCAGTGGAAGGGGCATGCGCCCAGTCTTAATTATTGACCCGTCAATTGCACAAAGCGAAACAGCAACAGAGGCGGCAGAAATATCAGAAACGAAACCGAGCCCAGAAATCGGAAAACAGAAACAGAATTCGAATCGAAAATGGTTCAAACGTTGCTGAGGCATAAATTGATTTGTTTCCAGAGGCAGGCCAGGGGCAAAACAAAAACGAGGTGATTCCGTTTAAAGTGCAACGTGCCACACTCGAGGCTTGAAGCTGCTCCCCTGCCGAATCCTTGAATCCTCAATTCCTGATTCTCTATTCAATTCAATTCAATTAAGTTCAAGTGGGGTGTGTGCAACCCCAGGCGAGCAGAGGGATTGCTAAATTATTGGAAATACTCGTAGTAGTCGCTGGAAATTGGTTGCCACGGCAGCGCCACATCTCCAGCTCCACGTCTCCAGTTCCACATCTCCAGCGCCACTCTCCATCTCCACTCTCCGCTTGTGTGCAGCCAAATAATCAGTGCATTAGACGAGCATTCGCCGTGAGGGTCGAATGCAAACGTCAAATGATTTGCAGACCCTCAGACCGGTGCCAGGTGCCCATATCCATTGCTTAGTGACCACAAGATGGAGATGTCTGTGGCACACGCATGCATACTCGTAGTATTGCTGTTGACGGACGGATCAAAGTACTCATTCGATGCGCTCAAGTAGCCACGTGGTAGATAATAACACACACACACACACGCACACAAAGGGTTAGCGGGTAGGACGTGGTCGTGCTGGTAATCATTTCCACTGCTGCACATCCAGTAGCTGCCCGCTGCCCGCTGCCCCAGCGTGTCACACCTCCACTCAACCGTTCCCTGGTCTGTCTTGGAGGAGGCACCACTACGGGAGGATGCCTAATCACTCCCTTCTTTGAGGCGTCTCAAGGGGCATTTATTCCCCTAATTGCGCATACGCAGTGCGGTCCACGGCTTAGTCCCCTGCGTCTTCGCCTCGGTCGTACTCCCCGTAAAATTGATTTAAAATCCTTTTGATGGCAGCATAATGGAATGTTGTGGACGGGCTAGAGGTTGACAATTTCGCAAATTTAATTTTTCGCTCGTCTCGAAATCTAGTTAGCACGGAAAAGTTTTCCATCCACGCTGCAAGCGCCCGTTAATGTTGGCAGTTAACTTAATTTCATCGCATTTAGCCGCACATTACGCCGCAACAGCACAGCAAAGAGCACAGCAGGAGAGGACAGGCACCTCAGAACTGAGGCAAGATAAACAATGCCACACGCGAGACAAATAACTGATGGTGCACCAAAGACAAATACAGATTCGTGTCAGAGCGCTGCAACGTACTATAATTTGTGGTAGGAAGCGCGGAGGAGGTGGGAGACTGGGAGGCTAGGAGGCGTCCAAGGAGTAGGAGCCGCTAAGTGAGTGAGTGATGCATGCAACAGACGATGCAGCTTTCAGGAAAAATGTTAAATAACGATGACAACCCTGGCTGCGAGCTGCAAAATGGTGGCGGTGCTGCCTTGTGGCTGGTGCTCCTCTTCCTGTCCCTGTCCCTGTCCTTTCGCGTTATTTACATATTCACTTGTAAGTATACGTATTCTGGATGCGTGCTGTTTATTTATGATTGCATTCAGACCCCTCTCCCCACTCCCCCATCCCTTTCTGATGGCATCATCTGGTTGCAGCTAGAGCCGGCGGTGGCAGGGTGCTGGTGCTGGTGCTGGGGCTGGGGCTGCCGCCGTTGCACTTAGAAGCGATTAAATATAAATCAATAGAAAAATTTGCATATTGAATGCGCGACTCAGACTATGGACATTCCTGGAGAATGCCTTGCCTGGGGTCGGTCTTGGCTGGGGTTGGGGGGTGTTGGGGAGAGGGGAATGAACTTTAAAATAATTTCTATCTATAGGGTCTTATACCATATATTCTCTGTGCAGCTTAGCTCAGCAAAATCCTCAGTTTATGCCACATGGTCTTGGGGCAATTGAAAATTCATTTTCGCCGTTATGATGCTCTCATCGCAGGATGTCAAAACAAACAATATAATCCATAAAATCCGCCCTCCTCCCCCTCCTCTGGGTAGTGGCTCCCAAAAACCACACACACACACCCGCGTGGGCATATTTTTAATGCGTTTATGCTAATCAAGCGGATTGGGGATGCGGCTTGGGCCTTGTTAAATGATGCCAAGGCTGGACGTGTCGGGAGAATTGGAATCCGTCTAAAGGGGGCGGGGCAGGCCCTGCTGTCAACACACACATTTCACTGATTGCCATGTGCGCTCGTCGCTGTCGCTGTCGCTGTCGTTGGCGTTGACGTTGTCTTCTGTGCCCCAACAAATTTGCATAAATTGCGTTCAAGTCAAATGCTAGTCCCAGGGATCTGTGCGAGGAGAGGGTACGGAGTACTGAAGGCTTTTCAGGGCTAAGAAGGAACAAAAACTACACATCATTGTGCTGCTGCTGCTGCTGCTGCTGGGCCTAGGAGGACCCGTGCCTCAGGTAATGCCTCAAGTGGCAGGCAGGCAGCCACAATGTTGGCCAAAATTATGCATCGACATTGAAATTGAAGGACTTTGCTGAATTTGACATGAAGTTTAAATTACTTTGGCACACCCCCACCCCGCACACACACACACACAGCAGGCACATACAAAGTGCTCGTATAATCATGTGGCAACTCCTGCCCCCTCCCCGCTAGCCACCCTTGCCACCCGTGTGTCAATGGTCAACAAATTTTTGGGCAATCAACGCCCGTGGGAGTGGCATGTAGTCCCGTTTTTGCCACTGCAAATTTTCAATTATGCAAAATGTCGGTTTCTTTTGTTGCTCCTCTGCTGGGCCCTCTGCCGAATTAGACACGAAAATTCTCAATTGAATTGGCCCTGATAATGACAACTTCATGCATTATGCGTTTACATCGGGGCCAAAGGGCAGAGGACAGAGGGCCCCGACCAGGGCCACAGTTTGAACGACAGCGACAGCCGCTGAGCCACTGAGGCATTCAAAACCTTGACAATCTCGTTCACCCCTCCCTCAGCCCCTGCCTCCTGCGCGGCCACGTTTCCTGCCACAAATATGCGATTGCCTTGTACTGGTGCAAATGAATGGACCCCAGGACCCGGGACCAGACCCAGATATCCACATGGAAGAGCCGAACGAAACGCGGCAGTGTGTGCATTTTTTTGTCCCCTTACCCCCCTTAACCCTCCTCCCCCACCCGTGAAGGTTTGCCTAAGGGAATGGCGGACGTTGATGCCGCTATGTGGTGCAAATTTTCACAAAAATTTACCCAACATTTCGTTGTACATGGAGTGGCGGCTGCTGGCTCTGGCTCCTGATGCTGCCGGTGCCAGTGCCAGTGCCGGTGCCGGTGCGGTGTCCTGTGTTTGTGGCATGTGTGCAGGCGTTGCTGCTGACGGCTCGATGGTCCCGCCCCCTCCCTTTTTGGACCAACTGCAAGAAGGCTTTCGCTTGGGCCCCCAAACCACTTTCCAGCCCAATTTCCACTCTCCACACTCCACTCTCCACATGCAACGGCTGACTTATGCATTCATCCATCTAGTCAGCCGCCAGGATGCCGGGGATGCCCGTGTGTGTGCGGTTCACTTTTAATAAATTCATAAATATTTATGTATGCAAAATTCGAGGCCCAAAACTCTGCAGTACTACTCCGGTGCTCGGTGCTCGGTGCTCGGTGCTCTTCTGGCTACGGCACTCTGGTCGTGGGGACTACTCCGCCTAGCAATCTATTCAATTTGCGGCCACTGGCAGCCACTGGGGCCACGATGCATGGGGCAAGATCGAAACGAAACGAAACGAACCGAACTGAAGCGCACATCGAGAGACACAAAATGGCGATAGATTGATGCGGCATGTCACAAAAACCGCAACAGCAGGTGGAATGGTGCTGCATGGTGGTAGCCCCAAAAGAGGCCTGCAACAGCAAAAGAGGTAGATAGGATATGGCACGGTGCAGCAGGGTCTAGAGGCTGAGACATGAGCAATTTCCATATTTTACGAACAGGGCCAGCAAAATGCTAAAATGCTTTTGGCCAAAGATTAACAGAATGTAACCATGGTTCAGCCGAGACTAAAGGACCACCCCCACCCCCACCCCACTTGCGAATCAATTTTTGGCCAGTGTGCAGCAACATGTTAATAATATCTTGAGAGCTCTCCCCCTGAAAAAAATGGAACATTTTCAGCTCTTCTTCGACTGCAACCGATGTGACACGATGATGAGGTGGAGGGGCAATGCGGATGGGAAGGGGGCGGGTATAAATCACAGCATGCGGCGCGGCACGGCACTCTCGCAGAGCGGGGCACTCCTATTTTAATCTCGTTTTTGAATACTCGTTAACTTGCCTTTTGTTATTTTTTGTCTGTGTATTTCCTTTTTTTCATTTTCACGCGTATTTGCATACAAATGCGACAGCCATGGAACGAGAGGAAACTCACCCGCTCTCCCCCCTTACCCACCCACTCACCCACTGATTTAAAATCAATTTATTTTTCTTCTATTATCCTTATGTAAATCATTTTACGACCGTCAGGCCCGTGACGCGAAGAAAGTTTCCACGAAAATAAATCAACTTGATGCGTAGCCCATAGAAAAATCTCGGGCAGCCAGGCAGAGCAACAACAAAATCGAGTGAATGAATTTGGAATTATTTACAAATTCGCAAACAAATTTACACATGACAAGCGTGGAAGCGTGGCAGCGTGGCAACGTGGCAGCGCCATAAGCAGGCGGAATGTGGAGGGCGGATATGGTGGCTTTAATAGGATTTGATTCAAAATTCTATGATTAACTCGCGGAATTTCTGGGAAGCTCAAATGAATGGCAATCAATTAGATAGATGGAGATGCAACTTCCCGACACAATAAATTCCCACTTAATGAACGAATGGTGTGAACTCCATTGAATACAACACCCATGGAAGCTCTTACTCTGTCCTATAAATTGTTCGCAGCAGAAGGCCCCTAAACAACACATATTATATTTTATTCACATAAATCAAATCACTTTCAAATCACTTAGAATTATTCTTAATTATCATTTATTAATTATTATTATTATTATTATTATTCTTGAGTATCACGTCAAATACTTCAGTCCAAAGGCTCTTATTTCTTGGGACTTAAATTTGGAATTTAAGGGCCGCAGTGGGGTGCAATAAAGTAACCCCTCGAAACAGATAGATTAACGAAATTCTCGACAATTGGCAAAAACATTTACCTAGAGAATTACAAATTTTTACACATAGATTTCTTTTCGAGAGTGCAAATTTAACCAAATAATATTCCCTTCAAATTCTTCAACCTTGATGACACGCATTTTTGTAATCATTCTAATTTTTCCTAGGACTCTAACAGTAACAGCAAAAAGCATATTTTGTATCAGTGATATTATTTTATAATCAAAAATACAAAATACAATCCAAATAACAAAAATAAAAAATAAAAAAAATAAAAGAATTGATTTAAAATAATTTTATATATTTGTATATACATATATTTATATATATTTTTATATTTTCTTATTTAAGTGTAATTCTTTCTTCAAGTGTAAGCCATTGCTTTCTAGATTCAGACAGTGCTTAGCGTCTGGATTGAACCTTTAAAAAACAGCTTTAAGAGTGATTAAATAGGTTAAGTATTTTGGCATCGATTTTAAAAATTGTAAAGCTTAAAACACCATTCCACTGTGAACATTTTTGGCATTATTCTGCTGTTTTGCGATCTGCTGTTCGTATCCCCCATGAAGTCCGCGTTAATGACATTTAAATGAGCGCTAAATGTGCAAAGGATCAGCGAAACTCATTAATATTCATGTGCAGAAATTATTCCAGTCGTGTAGTCGGGTCAATGTGTGACAAATGTGCAATCAAATATTTATTCGACAGAGACAAAAACTATACAAAAAACAAATCACAAGCGCAGCACAAATTTGTAATATGCATAACTGCATTTAATAGCCACTGAATATTTATGGAAGGCAAAATAATAACCAAACAGAAATTAAAGAGGTGAAAATATAAAAAAAATAATAAAAACAGAGCACAAGCCACTCAACTGCATAACGAACCGTGATGAAATTTACATGGCCATGGTGCATTCGCAGAAACGAATTAATAAATAGAAAAACAGCCTGCGAAAATATCAAATTGCATAAATAACTAATTAAATTTAAATTTGCAATTTAATGAGCGCCATTTGCGGACGTGCGAGGACTGCAAATCGCATTTTGTACACATTACGCATAACGGTGTACATATGGAGCTACAGTGCCCGGCGGAAGCAAATCCCTATATGGGGAAGGCTCCCCTGATCTGTTTGACATTAATTTTTGCACGAGGGAAACTTTTCTTTCAAGCAAGTTTTTCCTTGGGCGCAAAGTTTTCGTCCGGTAATTAAAAATGTTGGCTTTGTTTTTGTTGTTGTTGTTTTTTTCTGCAAGATCGAGAGCTAATTAAAAAGTTTTGACCAAAAGTAAAATCTGTATCTGCGAGAGGGCGGGTGAGCGGTATTTAAAACTTATAAGAAGCTTTCTGAAGGTCTGGGAGTCCTTCAAGGAGTCCTAGCTGCCTGGTGACATCAAATTCCCGAGTTACAGCAGAATAAACAAATAAGCTGGGAATAGAAATTGAAAATTATTGTTGAATACCTTCCACAGAGAGACAGAGAGAGGGAGAGGGAGAGGGGGACTGCGAGTAAATATCATAAAAACTGCAATTTTCATGAACAAATACAAGGCTATCGGTGGAAGAGGGAGTTGTGGGGAGGAGGGGTAGTATCTCAGCCAGAGACAAAAATTAAATAAAAATAGCTGCAAGCCATGCGTCAAGCAACTACTTCACTCGCACTGGCTGCTGGGCCTAGATCTGGGCTTCAACAGGGCAATAGCAAACCCTCCTTGTGGCATCCAGAGGGTTGATGCACTCCATCGCTTCCAAATGAAATAAATCAAAATAGACAAACAAACAGGCAAACAAGGGGAGAAACAAATAAATAAACAAACAAACAAATAGACGCAACTTTCGAGAGAAAAGCGTCAACAAGCGGCAGCAACAATGAACCGTATAAAGGGGAGAACAGTGGAGGCTAAGACAGTTTCCATGCCACTATTGGTTGCTACTCTGTTGCCACAGAAACGTGAAATGGGTCGATGGGTCCTTCAGTTTTTAGAACTACGAAAGAAAGGACAGCCTCGAGAGGTTTCGAGAGAGGTTTGCTTCAAAGTTTCATTCTTTCGACAGTAAATGCTGATCACTAAAAACCCGCATCCATCCCTAAATATATTTACTGATCATTGTAATAATTCCAAACCCAAAACGACTAAGAGTCCCGCAAAATGCTCGCGTTATACGATTTTGTATCGCAAAACTCTCGCTAACGAGTTCACAAGCGACAGTTTTGCCAGAGGAAAGTCCGCTGCGACTGCGCTGCCAGTCCAAAGCCAGTAAAATGGCAGCAAGCCTTCGTGTGGCTCCGGCAATGCGCTTTCGGTCTTGTGGCTACCTGTCGACAAATGATACCGCAAAAGGCTCGAAACGATATCGCAAAAGGCTCGAAAAACGAGCTCCCAAGCGATAGTTTTGCCAGAGGAAACTCCGCTCGCTGCAAAAGTCTCGCAAACATTTCATTTGCGAGCTATCTTAAGTGCTACTTTCTTTGCCTCAAATTGAACGCCACAAGTATCATATTTCCATCATAGGCAGGTCCGAATGCGAGCGTTTTGTCGGGTCAAGTCTCGCTTTTGACTCGTTTTGTTTGCTGGGTTCTTATTTATATAATAAATGTGCGATATGGATATCAGTTGTACTGGAGGCACTTTTGAGTGAAGTCATTTCATTCTAAACGTTTGCCTTGAGCGGTCGAGCAAACAGAATGTCAAGGTCCGTGTCTCTAATCGTCTCCGTGTTGATTGTTGTGTATCTGCAGGTGTCTTTGGCAAGTGTTTCGGTGAGTGGGGGTTCTGGATACGTTCTGGCATTCTCGATTCAACTGGAGCTTACTTCTAGACAGAGGACGCCTCGTTGTCGACTCAGACAACCGAAAAGCAGTGCGGTGGATATTGCTTTAACGCTCTGAAGCCCATTCTGGACCACATTGCTGCCAATCAAGAGCGATGGAATGCCTGCGACGCCAGCAAGCTGGAGGGCACGGCCAGGCTGGACAGGATGGAAGGCCAAGTGGCACTCCTCCAGGAGAAATTATCCACAATCGAAGCAGCGAAAGAGGCCCCTGGGGGCAAGAAAGTGAAGCAACTCGATGGCTTTGTGCAGATCGGCTCGAGGTTCTTCTACATCGAGCAGCATCACGTAGTCAATTGGTTCTCCGGCACGAGTATATGCCGTCAGAAGGGGGGGCATCTGGCGAGTCCGAAAAGTGGGGAAGAGCTCAGCCGCCTTAAGGAAAAGCTTACGAAAGGCCGGGACTATTGGCTGGGCATATCCGACTTGGCCAATGAGGGCGTGTTTCGATCGCAGGCCACGGGAAACATGGCTCCTTTTCTCAAGTGGGGCTCCGGGGAACCCAACAACCACGAAAATAACGAACATTGTGTAGAGCTTCGATCCGATAGTGACTTCTTGATGAACGACAACAGATGTACAGTGACGCTGTATTTCGTTTGCGAGGCAGGCGATGATTCATAGTTAGTTCCCTCTTCGGAGAGCATTTCAACAGCATCCGGCAGCTGATAGTTGAGGGGCTATCAACAGCGGCTGCTGCTTGAGAAATGAAACGAGAAAACCACCGCCGAAGTCTCCACAACCCAGAAGATCAACGACCAATGAATCGATGTCTTTCCAACTGTCTTTTGTTCAACAATTATTTTTTGTCGTTGCTATCAGAGGGAATAAATAATTTGTAATCGGTGAATAATCCACAAAAAACTTTGGCTTAAATTTCCTTATTGAATAAACTATTTTCTGGGCATCACTGATATTATAAAACAGCTTAAGATTCTGCATAAAAGGGGCATACAATATGTGTATTGTGTGTAACATTCATTCCGGGGGACAAAGCCCCACTGAAACGACTCTGGAAAAGGCACAAGGGGGATAGTAGTGGTCCTCTACATGGGGGTTTTCCCTCCTTTGAGATATGTCGGGTATACAGATAAGATTCAATCCGTTTGCCCGCTTTTATGGGCCGAGAAATACCAAAAGTTGAGCGCTTTTATGGCTTGCAGCATTATCATAATGAAGGACACAACAAAGAAGCGGCGCCATTGACACTTAAAATTTAATGTGTGGCATTATGTTGAGCACCTGGTGGGGAAATGCAACCCCCCCTACGACTGTTTTTCTCTCTCTGACCCCCACATGACCCGTTCTGGCAGCACATAAGCATATTAATAACGCCTTTATGCCACAACAAAGAGAGCAGAGCCAGAGCCAGGGCCCGCGTTGGGTCAGGGGCTGGAGAACAGACATGGCGCCGTCGTGGTTTAATTTAATTAAACAACATCAATCCGTTGCAGGAGTATGCGGACGACCACCTTTGGCCCTCTAATAATCGCAGGGGTGTGGAGTTTGTGTGGAGTGTGTGTGGAGTGTGTGTGGAGTGGTGTCGCCCCCGCTTAATGCCAGGGATTTACAACTTTTCCGTAATAATTTTCAATTAAAAAACGCACTTCAACCCTACACACGCTGACAGCAGCCCGTGTGTGTGTGTGTCTGTGGCAGGCGACAGTGGCAGCATCCACATCCACTTTTGTTACTCATTTTTCGGGGGTCGCCGTCGCCTCTGACGTGGCACTTGACAAACAAGATTTTGCATGTCGCACACACACACACACACGCACACTTGAAAACACACGCACGCTTGGGCATGGTGTTCCTGTCATATTAACGGTACTCTGCACACACACACACACGTGCCTAAAAGGATTCCGAGTCCTCGACTCGACTTCGCACGAATGCCTTCTGTCATCGGTACATCCCTCTTCCCTCTTCCCCCTCCACGTCCACCCCTCCCCACGCCCTCGACGGCTGCAAATATTTGATTAGCTAGAAAAAAGTTAGCAACTTTTTCGCAGTGTTTTTTCTTGCCTTTTGTGTCGGAGCGAGTTCCCCTTTTCCTGACAGATCCTTCTGGCCAGAGTTGCCACTTTTTGGCAGCAGACAGAATTGGATCCGCTTGGATCCCGCCCCGATGAGTGTTTGCTCAGATATCCAGACACTCGAATGGCAGTTCCTGGAAAAGGGTTCTCCCCTCAAAGGTGGTGGAGGGGTTCCCCGTTGTAGGCTCTGCCACTCACAGATCTTTTCAGGAAAATCATTTTTCAAAGTTTTCTTAGCCCATGTTTTCAAGCGTTAAAGCCGCAGCACTTTCCTCCCTCCACTCAACAATTTTATGCAGAATTGAGTGGTGGAAAGGTGGGTACAGTGGAAGCTCTTTGGTGGGTACATTTATTAGATTTTGAAAGCCCAAAGCAGCTCACGCGAGATAACCTTCAGTCCAGCAGCCACTGTACCATGTTGCACGGCTGCATATGCCGCAACAGCCGCAACAGCCGCACCAGCCGCACCACTTTTCAGTCTTCCATTATATGTTTTTTATTTTTGCCACAAAGTTGCTGCTGACGCAGACGCTGACGTTGACGCCACAGCAGCAAATGCGTGTAACTTTTTAATCAAATTATGTGCAAATTTTCTTTGGCAGTAATTTTTAGTAAAATTTCGCTCAGAATTACTGGAGAGACAGTAATGGGTAGAGCCACAGAGCCAGCAGCTGGAGGAAGACAGACCCCGAGTCGGAGTCTTTTTAATGTTCCCTCTCCTCAGCTTTTCGTGGGACCAGTCTGCCGGCTTAGGCCACATGGCCCACAGCTCGCCCCCATGTAGCCCCCGAAATCAGTCTCCGACTTGGCACCCGCATAATTTTTAATTGAATTTTAAACTTTTTCGCCAAAGTCATAGTCGAAATATTGTTGTTTTTCCCAAAAAAGCATCTTTTGGGCTTTGAATTTAATTAGAAAATTAAAATTTTGACTGCCGCTCTACCAAAAATGAGTGGAAGAAAATCATAAGAAAACACTTCTTAGATCAAGGAAATACACTCGATGTCAAGGGTAAATCTTCTGAAACCAAGAAAATACTCTCCATATCAAGAGGAAAACCTTTTAAACCAAGAATATACTGTCAAAGTCCGAGGGGATCCTAAGAAAAAAGAAGTGAAAAGATCAGCAAAAAACTCAAGGCAGGAAAACAGAGGATCTTAAATGCAGATCAACCTCTTAGGCATACAATCTTCTTTGGAGATTGCAGATCATGTTTGTGCCTAAATGTAGTTCTCTAAGTGTAGTCTTCTAAGTGGCAGTCAGGCAGTGAGGCAATTGGGCAGTCAGATGGCCATAGATCTGTGTAGTTTTCCGGGTGTTGCCACATTAGTATCCAAGTTGAATTCATTTCGTCGCGCACACAGCAGGAGGCGGATGCGATGGCGAGTGCGGATGCGGATGCGAATGAGTTTTGCATTCGGTAGCACACGTACTGTCTGTCCCCAAAACAGGCAGAAACCCCTTTCTGGTCGTTTTTTGTAATTTGTAGCAGACACATTAATCAAAAAATTGCTAGTCTCCATGAGGCGTGCCCCAAACCGTCCGCCCTGCCGGGTCGCAGCCTGTCACACATGCCAAATGCCATTGTTCTTTCCTCTCGTTCGGCCTGGACACTCTGTCCCTCTGTCCACGACCCTGTTATTAAGTGGTGGAGGTAATTGAAATGTCAGCGGAAGTGTTGCCGGCCGCAGCACACAGCACAGCCTGCGGTGCCAGGAGCGGACTGCTCATCAGACGGCCAGAGCCAGTGGCACAGGATATAGGAGACCGTAACGACCCTCTATGAAGTGGTTAATTATGTTCCAATTACTGGACCTGCGGCTGGACATGACCACATTTCAGGCAACCGCCAATCCACGCACCAAGAATCGATTATCAGCGAATACTTTTGGCAATGGATTTTCATGGGGTCCAACTATTCCTTACCTTTGGAACTCTCTTTTCTGCATTTTCCATGCAATTTCCAATTTGATAATTTCGTTGGCAGTTGGTAGGGTGTAGGAATTACCAAACACCTTCCACCTTCCACATGTCTATGGTATCTCAAGGATTGCCTGGCTGTGTGTGGCCATTGCAGCCGACAAGTTTTTGTGTACCTTCAAAATTTCCTCAAACTTTTTTCGCTGCCAGAACTTTTTCATTACGTTTTGACTTGTACAATTTTCTATCTGCTGCTCTGCTTCTCTGCTGCTGTTCGTTGGGTTTTCTTTTGCTTTTCCTTGATTTTATTTTCGTTTTGTTGTTGTGTTTTTTTGGCTGCAATTGCTGCTGCCGGACTGCTTCTGGTGCTGTGTTGTTGTTTATGAGCTAATTATATAAGCTCGTTATTAGGCGAATTACTTGTTTCTTCATTTGCAGCGGCAGCAGAAGGAGCTCCCGTCCAGGGCTCCACGACTCCACGACTCCACGGCTCCCCGGCAAATAAGAAAACTTTTTTAATTATAACCTCATTTAGATTTGACGTTGTTCTGGCGCTGCTGTCGCTTGCTCTGGGCCCGAACTTTCTGCCACTTTCCGTTGTCTTCACAATCTAATCAGTGGGCATATTTAATTTGATACATCCCCGCCCGAATATCGGAAACGGAACACAACCTTAGGCGGAAATCCAGGGATTCGTGGCCTTTAAGGCCATCTCCCCGGCATCTTAATCGTTTCCCAGTGGAATATGCATATGTATGTACATCTGCTGCCGTTGAGGAAATCGTTGTCAATGCTGCAGCATCCTTTCCTCCATGCATTCTCTCTGCTCAGCACAAAAATGTATATTTTTTATTCCAATGAAGCGGAAAAATACGTTTTTCCCTCTACGAATACATCGTAAGTATGCTGAATTTTGTTTATGCTGCATTTGCATTTGCCTGCATCTTTGAGAGGAGCTCCGGCGACCCAGGAAAGACTGCCAGACGAATGGCAAATACTCGCAAAGAGAAGGCTGAGAAATGCTTCTTTAGTTGTTGACTGCAATTTCCCTGGCATGCCTGGCAGCGGGGTTTCCCCCACTTTTCTTTTAGCATCTGTCTGTCTGTCTCTCTGTCTGTGTGTGTGTGTGTGTAGCACTCACTGTACGAATGTGTGTGTGTGCTGGGAAAATATTTGATTTACGTCAAATTGACACGCATGAGTTAATCAAAAAATGATTTGTTATTGCTTACAAATGCATCCGCAATTTCCATATTCCCCAATACCGTATCGGAAGCCGAATTAGGGATATATTTCAGCAAGTTGGCGAAAGCCAAGGAGCAGTGTCCTCATTACTGGGGAAAAGGCGACTGAAAGAGTTGGACACCCAACAGGTAATCCTAGTACTTCGCTAAAGGGGGATTCTGATCCAGTTTTACCAAAAACTTACTTTTGTTGAAGAGATGGCAGCTTTTTCCTGTTTTTCCTTTTACGTTTTTTGATATTTTGGTAGCCTCAATTTCGGCAAAGAAAAAAACAATCGAACATACGGTTCTAAAGATTTAATCTATAATAATGATATATGTACTCTTCATGCATCTGCTACAGCAGAGAGAGGCAGAGATAGTCTCGCTTGGGATGTATGTACATCATTTGTACATCTTGAAAGGCACTGCCGCTGCCCAACGAGTCGCCTTGAGGCGTCTACTCGACTAAACAAGATAAATGGGAATTGTGAAAATGAAGCATCACCTTCGACCCCACCCTAGCGCCAAGCCCCGCCCCCGAATAGACCACAGACATGGTCAAGGCTCCACCAGAGAGAGAGAGAGAGAGGTATTTATATTTCATCCAGCAGTTTCCGTCCAACTCCGGCTACGGAAAGTGGAAGATAACATTTTAATAGGACCTCAGCCTTCTCGCCCCATGGAGGTGTGTAGGGTCCTGCTCCAGCTCCTCGGAGGTCTGTCTGTCCATTAGGTTAATGTGCACTTCAAACGAAATTAAGATGAATTGATTAAAATTACAAGAGTGCAGAGCCAGAGAGAGACGAGGTTCGAGTTTAGTTTCGAGTTGAGTTTTGTGGCAAAGTTCAGGGAGCAAGATTAAGTGCTTTCATTTGCCTCCGCTTGAAAAATGATGCAGCAGCAGTGGTAGCAGGGGCAGGGGCAGGGGTAGGGACAGGGGCAGGGGCAGGGACAGGGGCAACTTTGCAGGTACTCGAATGAAATAATGAATGGAGCCCAGGCCGTGCATTTATTAATGTTTGGAAAACGTTTGCCAAATTAATTGCCATTTAATTTGTTATGCTAACACTCGTTCGTCTGTATGTACAGTGGTACACTGGTACAGTGAGTGCACACAGTAATCGCCTGGCGGAAGAAGACTAATTGGTTTGTTCGGCTTTAATTAAATTGTAAATTTTCGGCCAGCGCCGCGACAGCCCCGGGAGGAAGCTACGAAAATTGCAATTAAGATAATTATCTGGGAAAAGCAAAAGTGTAAATCCTTTTTTCGCTTCGAGGGGAGGGATTATGCAACTGCAACTGCAGCATGGCCCCGTTTTTCGTTGCACACTTAATTTGCATAAATTTCAAATGAATCCAATGGAATGGCCAACAAAAGACAAAAAAAAAGCGCAGCTAAACAATTGCCACTGATGAAGCAGCGGCACCAGCAGCACCAGCAGCACCAGGATCCGGTGTGGAGGCAGCTTGGGGCGTTTACTTTGTCTGTGCCACATGCCCGCCCTCACTCCCTGCTATGTACACTTTTGCAGGTGCCACAATCACCCGAAAGACATCGCAGGATAATCGAAGCAGAGGACACAGGGAGAACAGGACGACAAAACGAGTGAAAGAGCAGAGAATTTTGTGTTATTCTTACGGATTTTCTACTTTGTTGGAAATGTAAGCACCGCACCCACATCTCTCCCCGTCCCGCCGTCCCCCCCTCCCCCCCTGTACCCGAGGAGACACTCACTGCCTTTTCCGCTTTTCATTTGCTCTGTGCAAAGTTGACGCTTTTGTTTGATTCGTGTCACACAGCTGACCAGCGACGGACGACGACTCCGGACACGCCACACTCCCCCACCCCCGCTTCGTTCCACTTCGTTGGAGTTACTTTGCTTTGGAATTATGCAAAAGACAAAGCGAACGAGAAAGAAAGAGCCACTCTTGATGCCCTTACGGACCCATTGATTCCATGAAAAGTACATTTTTCTCTACAACCTCCCGTTCAAACCTCGATCATACTCGATCAAAAGAGGGTATCCTGGGTATCCAGCAAGAAAAAGCAAATAAAGCCAGAGAATTGTCAAATGAGATTCAATGTTATGCTCAAGTGGCTTTTCATCGTCTTCGGGCAGGAAAGTGTGGGGAGTGAAGTGAATTTTAATAATAAATTTTCCGTGTGGCCACCGAAAGTTGCAGTTGCAGTTGCAGCTGCAGCTCACATGCAATTTTCTAGAATTTACTGCTGCGTGAAAGTTTTGTAATTTGGTTGCAAAAACTAGAAGAAGAGGCATGCCGCTTGCGTGTCCAAGCAAACGGCACAAATGAAGCTACAATTACGTCTACAAATACGGCCAGAAGACCCTCTCCATCTCCCCCTCTCTCTCTCTCTCTCACTCTCTCTCTCTGCACAAGAGGGGAAGTAATTTGCAATTAAATAACAACGAAATGGGCAATAGAAAAGGAAATTAATTGTCCAAGAAATGCAATTATGCGAATGCAAAATGAATGAGCAGTAAATGAATGAACGAATGAATGAATGCATAGAGCGTCACTCCACTTGACACGATTCCGTACCCGGCAGCAGCTAAACTTTTCTTGCAGCTTAATGAAATTGCATATTACTCCCGCACTCCCGAAAGCCGTCGAAATGATAACTTTTCTGTACGCCACATTTTAATCTGGTCTGGAGATGGAGTGTGCCCGGGTCCAAGCGAAACCCCAATAAATTACGAATGCTCCTTTTTATTGAACTTAATTTCCTTTTCTCAAAACCACATTTTTCGGCTCAGGACACGGGCAGGGGCCCAAAGTAAGCCGCTGCAAAGGCGACAGGACCGGGCAGAGGGAGAGATATATGGCCGCAGTCAAAGATTACATTTAGTGCACACTCAAACGCCAACGCAAATAGGAGCCACAGCAGAGGCCAACAAAATAGCAGAAATTGTACTTAATATCCCTAATATGCTATAAGAAACGAATATTGAATGAAATAATGAATGGCACCGCGCATAACCCAGTTTTTTTATATATATTTAAGACTTTACAATTTTGTAGTAATTTTTAAAAATTTTTTTATGTTTAGTTTATTTTACAACATTTTTTTTAATGTTTTCTATTTTTTCTACTGTTTTTTTTCAGAGTGCTTCTTTTTCCCCACAAAACTTAAGTATCTTACGACTGGCTTTATTTTATTGTTTGCGCATTTTTTGCGATATTTTTCCAGAAAGTTCGACTTTGAAGTCTTTATTTATTTGTGTATTTATTGCTTTGTATTTTTTCGTATAGGCACATAAATTGGGCGTCGTTTAAGGTATAATTTAGAAAATCTATGGATAAACGAATGTTACAGCCCTTTGAGCAATCCTTCAAATGCCGATTAAGGATATAGCATTTGTTCCTTACTTTTCTAGACTGCCTCTCTCTCCGCCCAAGACTTTACCTTCCATGGGCCATGGCGCACCACTAGTATTTTGACCACAATCGTGTCTCCTCCGAACGGGAAGGGGTTTCGCTCTGATTTTTGCCTGCGCCTCGAGAAGCGAGCGGCACAGAAAACGTTGAGTGCCACAAGCAAGCCGCAAGGCAGTCCCAAAGCATTGCCTTTCATGTTCCAACATAGTGCCCCAAACGGGGGCATGTATATACATATGAGGTACTTGTGCCTGGGGGCGGTGGAATGGTCAACATTTTTGGGGGCAAGGCAGAGGCTCGGGCTTGGGGCTTTGAGCATTGCACGCAGCAAATGCGTTTGCATTACAGTCAGATGTTTGCGGCTTGCCTTGCTGCAAATACACTCGCACACACACACACACATACACAGATGTTTGCGCCTTTATGGCAGCCCAAAGTTTGACCACATTTTACAAACAAAAATATTACAACAATGGCATCCACAACCTCCTGCTCCAAGAGTCTGCCTGTGGTCATCGGACCACAAGTTTCTAACCTTTCCTTTGCCTCTCTCTCCCTCTGCCCTTTTTGGGCCAAAAAGGGATGCAATTAATTTTGCCAAAGGACAACTTCATCTGACAGCAATAATCTATTGCAAATACCAGAAGCGTACGAAAAGACGAATGGACGGATGGCATTCCTAAGAATTGCATAGAATTGTTGGTCATCCTAATAAGTGGAGCTCCACCACGCTCCACCTCTCCAGTGCGCTAGGGGGGGAGCCATAAAAAAGAGATTTGAAAGCGGAAATTGGTAAGGGATTAAATGGCCTAAACAGTTGCGCGGCATTAAGCGCAGCAGCCTCTCAAAGAGAGCGGCACCCCGCCCCCGCGTCTTTGGCTCGGCGTTCGATGTCGTCCGGCAAAAACTTTTCACTTTGCATGAACATAAAATACATACCAAATAAAAGCAACAACAATAACAGTAACGCTGCAACAACAAAAAATGGGAAAACTTTTTAATTTATATTTAAACTTTTTGCAAAGTGTTGAAAAAGGAGGGCGTTATCTACTGCTCCTCGGTCCGGCAGTCTCCTGCCTCCGCTGCCCCTTACTGCCCCCTGCTTCCCCCTGCTGCCCCCTGCTGCTGCTGCCGGCAAGAATGCCAAATAGTTGTAAAAATACCAATGTGCTTTGCTATGCAAAATCCTCCACATTTATACACCCATAGACTCTGCGAGCCGTGTTAAATGATTCCAACAAGCATTTAAAGCTTGAACGGTTTGTAGTTGAGGTAACTTGGGGATTACCTTAAATTAGTTGCATGCAACACAAGAACAGACACAAGTGGCTGTGGCAGAGAAGGCACTTGGATTTTACCGATTTATTGGCAATATTATTGAATGGGCTCAAATGTCTCATCCGTGTACTTGTGTTATTGGTTGTGCCACTTTGAGCAGGCCAATAAAAAGTGATTGTTGCATCGAATCATTAAAGCAGGTTGTTTAAATGGTTTAAAAGGGAATGTTTGAGATGCCAAGCTTTTTTGGCACCTATGTGTTTCAAAAATGAAAAGAGATTTTGGGTTAAACTTTATAATTCGTATTTAATCTTGGTGGCTTAGCGGAAGCCGATTGCTTGCTATTGCCAGATAAACTTTATGCGAGATTGATATGCAACCAATGCGCAGAGGGGTTAGCATAGAACTAAACTATAGACGACGGCGTTAGATCAAAGTGATTGCCGAAGTGGCGGCAGCAGATCAAAGTAATTGCCGAAGTGGCGGCGGCAGAGAGCCCCTTTAGCGGGAGAGCGCAGCAGCTCTGCAGAAAGTCAACGCTTTACAACATAGGCGGCTCTCTCTGCTCATACAATAATAATGTTAAAGTTAAGGTTATTCCTCAGCGGCTGGCCCGAACAGGGAAATTAAACAGGAGAATGTGCCGAATGTGTCCTTTATCTTAAGCTTTTAGCCAGGCACCCGCACATCGGTCGGTTCTGCGATGGAAGGCCACGGGCAACACAAGATTTACTGGCATCCACTGACCTTTGAATAGAACGGTCAAACGATTACATTTAACACAATTTGTGAGCTGCTTCTGATTCTTAGATTCCGCTTCTTTCGGCAGCACTCAAGGCTTTCAAGGCTTCACAAGGCTCTGGTGCAACGGGCCAGCGTCAAGCAGTGCAGTATATGTACGTGGAGGCGAAGGTAAGCAGTGTAACCCAGTCGATTCGGAGACAAGCATTGCAGAAATGATCTATATGAATTTCCAAGCTGTTTGGAAGCATAATTTCAAGCAAATCAAACGATCAATTATGTTGCACTATCGAAATCATGGACAGATTGTTCTGCGATTGCTTATTTATTCATTGGGGCTGCTCCCTTTTGGAATCCCGTAGCCGCATTCGTTTATCAATATTTATAGCATTTAATGTGCAATTTGCGTACATTTCTTAATGAAATTACAGGAAAAATTATATATGAATCGATGCAGAGCAGAGCCGTGCTGCCTTCTGCATGCCGCACGTGCGGCGGGGAGAGTATCGGTATCGCTGGGCATGTAATTTCCGCTTAATTTGCTACCATTACCACAAAAACGCATTATATGCGAATACCAAAGAGGGAGACAGCCACAGAAAGGGAGAGAGAGATAGAGAGAGCTTTTAAATGTGCTGCAATTACTTGGGATACAATTTTAATCGAGTGTTGAAATATTTGCGGCCACTTTGCCGCTTCATGAAATATTCAATTCAAGTCGAAACACATTCATCTAAGTCCGTGCTTGGTTTTCCATCTGAATAGTCTCTCAAGAGACATTCGGGGCTCCTCTGCTGCGATTCATTCCCTATTCCCATAAATCCGTTCCCTTTAACGTCCCGAAATCCCTCGTTCCCTTGTGTTTGCTTGGGAATTATCTAAAGTCAAATCCTCAGCCTGCATCTTCCTATGCTTTTTCCTCTGCCTATCCAGATGCATGCTCATCTCCCAGTTCGGTTCCTCTGAGCTGTCCGTGTGTGGGTGCATTAATAAATTGACTTTTCCTAGCCCCCGCTAACCCGATAAAGTGAACAGCGAGTTCTTAAAAATGTTCCTAGGCCAAAACACAGGCCTCACAGCTTTTTCTATATGCAGATGAGGGCATCGTTTCGTTCTATCGAGTGCGCACTGTAGTGCATCACAAATTGAATCGGATTTTGGACCGAGGCCTTAGCAAATACAACAAGTGCAACGCAGTGCGTGTCTGTCGATTTCAGTGCGTATGCCCCTTTGGGCCATACAATTTGACACAAACACAGGACACCAGGATGGAGGAGGAGGGCCTGGGATACACATTGAGGCACAGTCGGACCCAATGATGGAGACTTGCATATGCGTTGCTCATTTGCAGTCGTTATTAAATTGCGTTTTTCGGAGCAGAGCAGAGGAGAGAGCAGCACCCACAAGAGTGAGAGAGAGAGAGAGAGAGTGGGAGAGGGAGAGAGAGAGAGAGGGGTGCTGCATGGAGCATTGGCATTTTAATGAACTGATACATTTTGGGGCAGCAACAGCAGCTGCTGCTGCATCATGCGTTGCCCCTTTGTGCATTTATTTGTTTGCATTGGCACTGATTGTATTTGCGTTTGTGTTAGTGTGTGTGTGTGTGTGTGTGCGTGTCTGTGGGTGGGTGTGTGTGTGTGCCAATGGCAAATGTTCGATTTGGTGTAATGAAATTTTCTAATCAAAGCGTTTTGTTTATTTGCATTTGGCCCTGGCCGCCTACTGCTTCCGTTAACGCTCTGTTTTGTTTGGCTTGTTGACTGGTGACCGCAACACCCACACACACACACACACGCTGCTGCTGTCGAATATGTGTTTGCATTGGGTCAAAGGTTGTCACTTGTGCAAATACTAATTAGTTGTAATTAGGTTTTACATATGCACAGCAGCCGCAAACAATTATTGTGAAAGTGAGTAATGAGGCTCACGGCATGGCCGCTGCTTTAAATCCTTTGATGTGCGAAGCACCGCTTGCCGGAAGTACAAGTAGCGGTTTCAATTGCTTTGACTTAGCCTTGAAATGCTTTAGGCGGTTAGCGCATTCTCCTGCTTGATTTGAAAATAAGATTTGTACAGCTACTTCACATAATACTGCTTTCCTATAGCACAACTGATCTGCTTCATCGCTTCTCACTGCTTTTATCATCCTGTAATAAATGAAGCACTGCTTTTCCCACCTTTGAATCCCATCTAATCTCACTGCTTCCCTCTATATATACTGCTTTCCACTGCTTTGATCTACTCTGGCCGACGCGCGCTCGTTAAAGTGCGTGGCTCTCCTGTCTCTCTTTCTGCAATTAAATTGCGCTTTGTGCCGGCCAATTTGCATATTTTGGTTAAGGCCGAAATGGAAACAATAAGCCATAATTTATATATAATTAACTCTATTCCCCGTTTGGCGCATCACCCACACACACAAAAACACACACAAAGTCTTTGAAAACTCATTTGAATATGAATTTTATATTCAAATTCAAATTTTCGCAGCTTCGCTTCGTATCGCATAGCATCGCATCGCTCCTCCCGGGGCGCTCTTTATGCTCTTCCTCCCCCGCACCAGAACCGCGCGGACCGGGTTCAATGAGGTGTTAAACCATAATTTGCACAAACGCTTCGCTGAGCCAATTTCCCATCTCAGCCCCAAACCCCAAGCCACCCAATCTTACCATAGACGCCACCGCACATTTGCATTTTGCGGGCTTTAATTTTTACTTTACTTTTTATTCCCAGTTCTGTTCTTCATTTATTTTTTGGTTCATTTTAAATATCTGCGAGCTGCCATTGTTCCTTGGCCACAATTACGCAATGAAGCCGAACTGGGGGGAAAAGCGTGGCAGGAGGAGTGGCAGGAGGAGTGGCAGGAGGAGTGGCTGATGCATGCCCGCCATCACACTTAATCGCCATGAAATTTGTGGGCCATAAAATGGACACTGGCCGAGCGGCCGAGCGGCCAAGCGGGCGAGCGAGCGTAATAGCCAAATTTTATTAGCTTCAATTTAACAATTTGTGGCAGCGGCTAAGGCCACTCTCCCGCTCGCGCTTTATTAATATTTAAACAAGGCAGACATTAGACTTATGACCAGGGTCCAGGCACCAAGGACCTGGCCTCTATTTCACCTGCTGTCGCGGATGTTGCCGCGGAGGATGCCATCCAACTGATGCTGCAGCCAACAACGCGCCGAACAAAGGAGCCAAACCATTTTAATTTTTCACTTGGATGAGTGCAAAATTAAGACATTAAGCGAATGCGTTCAAGCCCCCACCCAGCTCCCGGTCCAACGCCCACCATTCATAATGAAGCTGGAGACGCGCCACAGACACAGCTGTGCCGCGGCAGGGCATCCTCGCTCTGTCTGCGCCTGGACCCGCGATGGGGCACAACTGATTTTAATAACAGTCATCCGGTGCCGCTGTGCATAACGATGCGTGTCGTTCGGGATGGGGGCGCGCCTCAGCCACGTTATGACTTTGATTCATCCGAGGCAAGACCGAGGACGACAGACAGATGACAGTCGCCCCCCCACTCCTGCGTTCACTTCCCAAGAATTTGCATACAAATGGGCGTTGGTCTTTGACGCGCAAGTTCACTGGCAATTTGCTTTTAAAACGTATTCTAATTGCCACCAAATGGAGCATCTGCAGGTGGCAGTGGCACAGCGGGAGACGGCACCCCTGCCGCTTAATCCTTCCGCACTTGGGCCAAAACGGGTTAAGCGGACTTCAATCGCCAGCGAAATCCACAAAAGCGTTTCCATCCACTTGATCCGTGGATCCATATCGTTGTCGGCGGCAGTAATAAAACTTTATTGAATTGTATTGATTTTAAAATTATTACCATTCAGGCGGAAGTAATGCAATGTATCTGTGCACGTGTGTGTGTGTGTGTGTGTGTGTGAGTGTGCGTGCGAGAGCGCTCAAGTGAATTCTAGCAACGGCTGTTGGAATTTCACAAACAACAACATTTTCATTATTGTGTGCAGAAATAAAAGAAAAACCGAGCACAACAAAGGGAGCACATCCAAAGTGGGTGAAAAGGGGGAGGTATGCTACCCTTGTTGTGTGATTTTGCAAAAGGGGTGCCCATCCGCCGACGCAGTGCTTTGTCGCTGTCTCGAGTGCTTGACTTTCCATTTCGCTGTGAGCGCTGCAAAGTAGGCAACGTTTTCTTTAACGCACACAACCTCCAGTCCAGGACTCCCCAGTCTGAGGAGTGTGTGTGGCTTTTAATGAAAATCCAAACGTTTATTGTAATTTTGCCTCTCTTTTTCCTGTTGTGCATTATTTGAGTCTGGTGTGTGTGGCACGTGCACAAATGCAGCTAATCGAGTGTGAAAATTGCTCTGGGCTGCCCCAGGAATCGGTTCGTTCTCTCTCGCTTTAAACGGCTGTGCCTGGGCCAATGTTAAAGCTTAGTTTTTGGGCAGAGGCACATGCAAATATCTGTGGGCCACAGAAAATTGTGACAAAAGTGCATCATCAGAAAAGGTTGCCACAGCACCACCGCACCACCGCATCGCCACACCACACATTCTACAAGGATGAGCTTCTGATGCCAGCGAGAGAGCCTGCCAATTCATTTCTATTCATGTTATGCAATTCAATTGTGCAACTTTGGCCCGGGTCCCAGCCCGAAACCAGCGAACAGCCCGTGTCCGTGTCCGTGTCCCCGTCCGGCTGTTAAGCTTTCCTTTGCCTTCGTCTGCGGCGGCAGTTTCAGTTCCAGAAGCTGCTCTCACCGCAGTGTCCTTTCCCGCTTATGCATATGCACACCGGACCCGGTCCGGTTTCCTGATGGCTCCTGCTGCTTTTTTTGCACCTGCTGGCTGCTGGATACCGGCTACTGGCTACTGGCTACAGATGGCACTTCCATGGCTCTGTGGTTTAGCTACTGATTCTCTCAGTCCTGCAGCTGCCCTGTGGCCAAATTTCTGGGGTGTTCTCTTGCCACAGCCACCTCCTTTTGGTAGCCATTCGTACCAGTGCCCCGCCCGGCACCACCCCCCGTGTGGGGGCACTCCAGAATCCAGCACTTGCGGTTGAGTTGATCTAACCGCCTGTCCGGGCAAGCCATAATTATGCAATTTCTTGTCAACATGCTCTGGACGGGAAATGCACAAAGTGCCACTGCCTCCTTCAGATCGTTTACTCGCATATGGATGGATGTCCTTGCGGATGTGTGTGTGGCTAAAACAAAGACTCAAATGTTTCAGCTTCTTGAAATTGGCAGACATTTATAGGCAATTATGCCTCTCTTTCTCTCTCTCTGTGCCCACTTTTTGTGGGTGGCTAAGTGGTCAAAGGCCTAGGCCATGACATAAATTATTCATGGCTGCATTTTGGGCCCAATCAGATGGCTAATTTGCCATGCGTTAGACCAAAGCAAGATGATGCCTCAACGAGTCTTCTGTGTTTCGGGCCAAACATTGTAAGACTTTCCCACTCTTTGTGCCCAGACACTCTGCCATCTAGGACTGCCATTGAGGAGCCATGTTAAGTCTGTGCGGGAGAGTGTCTTATCTACTTCCTGCTGGAGATGTTTATGATGCCAATACCACTGATTATCAACTCCGCAGCCAGATGAAGATTCAGACTCATCCGAGCCGAAGAGGGAGCCAGAAGTGGCATCCAAGAAAACGAAAAGTTATTGCAATGCGTTCTCGTTGCCTCCGACGAGAAGTTCTCATGACAACGACAACGCAGGCGACAAAGGACAACGCAAAGCTTTGCTCCCTGGCAAGGGTAATGCCATTGGCCACAGATTATGATTGAGTTTGTTGCACACACACACGCACACACGCACACATCAGAGGGAGACATAGAGAGACAGAGAGAGAGCATGTAAAATGGCGTCATTTGTTTCCCCCTGCAATCTCATGGCAGCGACATGCAAAATTATGGCTTGGAAACGCTGCAGCGGCGGAGGAGGAGCAGCAGCGTGTGGCAGGTTCTTGTGTTGTCGTCAGGCCATAACGCGCATCATTATTAGGCGAAAATTATTATGGCACCCGTTGCTGGTATACCCCCTAAGCCATGCCCCTTCGCCGCCGCTCAAGTTTTGATGGGATAACGACTTTTGGTGCGGTGGCAGCGAGATACTCGCACAAATGCAAATCTCATCCGTTGGATTTATGACACGCATAATTTTTATAGTGTTTGAACTGCTATTCCCCCTCTCTATCCCCCTCTCTATCGCCCCTCTAAATTTCCAGCACATGGCCTCGCATTTTGCTGGCACTGATGAGGGAGGGTGGGGGTGTCCTTAAGATCCTTAAGATTTTGTACATTTGCAAATTTTGCATTTTCTCAATGCGTCTTAATGGCATCATAAACAGGGAGATGCCTCAGGCAGATACATAACTGTATTTGTATCTTCAGAATGGGTGGCTCCAAGTCGGGCTTAGGTGGGTGGGGGGGCAGACACGATGTGTTCCAGTGGGCTGCCAAATACATGTATTTATGCCTCGCCCTGAGGCCTCCTGATTGCCACAGCCAGTGCACTCTTGTTGCACCTGCCATTTAGCTGCTTATTAGGACGCCCCCCTGTCCCGCAGGCAAACCACACGACATGACACCAAATTATGTATTGCGGTCCGAGCGGCAGGGAAATGGAGAACAGGCGACGGAGGAAGGTGTTCGAAAGGTAATTATATTCGATAAAACACCAATGGCCACGCTTCCGGCCTCCTGGGGAGCCACCACTCGAAAAGACGACAGCTCCGTCTCCGGAGTGACGCAGCAGCAGCAGCAGCAGCAGCAGCAGCCGCCGCACCAGACACCGATTGAAGGGGCAGGCATTTTCACGGCCAGCTAATAAGCTAACAGCGGCATAATGGCCTGTTTCCTGCATGAATTGCCAATTATAGTGGCACCACCAGAACAAAAAAAAGCAACAAAAAGTGCACTGTCAGGCGGGGAATGGAAATGGGATTGGGGTCTCGACACGACCTCTTGGGACGGGACTCTGTGTATGGCTGGCGTGCCGCAGTGATTGATGATGATCGGGATACGGGAGTGAGCGAATGCGTGTCTGGGTCTGTGTCTATGTCAGCGTCCCGGATACAGTGTGTGTGCTTTGGCCCAGAAAATAGAACAATTGCCATATCAATGATGTTGCCACACAAAAATCCACTCAATAGCGGGACTTGTTTAAGGATACACAAATTGTAGATTGCATCTATTTAGAGGAAATCAATGCGTGCACGAATCAGGCGGAATTTAACGCGGGTTTCGATTTAAATACACTACATACACAAAAATCAATCGATCTTCGATTTATGTTCGGCTATCAAGAAAGTATTATGTTGTGCCCAATATTCCCCAATATTCATAGATATTAGACTCTCATTGTTTGTTCTTTGCACTACCCACTGTATCACCCTGTAACATAATATATATGTACATATATACAGGGTGTCCTTTTATGCCAGAGGCAGAGGGGCTGCGTTTCTTTGCTTACATTTTGCAAGTTGTGTCTCCCTCCCTCTTGAAAACTCTCTCAGTTCAAGCAATACCCCACTAGCATTGCTTTTTGATCTCGCTCTCTCTCTCTCACTCTTAAATACAAAATCACCGCGTCACACTCGGCTGAGACGACTCTCTCTCCCGCTCGCCAGCCTCGCTCTCAGCAAAGATGCGAACTGAAAGCATAACAGACAGACATACATAAATCTACTACGTAGTTCTGTGCATTAGTATAAATCTCCGACATGTACATACATACATACACAACATATTCCTCCCTCTTAATGGAAGATAACATGAACACAGTTGCAGATCGACGGGACTTTCTACAAGCCAAACTAATAAAAAACCTCTATTTTCCAAACCACTCACCATTTCACAAAATCTCAAAGTCCCCCCAAAACAGATTCCACTTTAAAAACAAAATACCTTCAGCAATAACTCACTCACTACAACAAAAAACAAAACATACATACATAGGACTTCTCGTAAAACCCGAGATAAAAACTTAGCTACCTTTCTGGAAATTCAAACCAAATACCATCAATACCGCACTTGACAAACTACACAAAAATAATACACACGACTCTATATACCAACAACACTTTCTTACTATCAAAAACCAATTTAATGATCACTCCTTTCTGTTTACGGATGGATCAAAAACCATAAGTGCCACATCATTTTCAATCACAACGGAAACAAACACCTTAAAAGTGGGCTTACTGCAAAATTTTTCATCAATTTACTCTGCCGAAATCATAGCCATATTCGAGGAAATACAAATTGTTAAATCTATGCGCGGGAAATATATGATATATTCGGACTCTCTTTCCTCTCTTCAAGCCATAGGCAACCCCGATAACTTCAACTATTATGGATCTAAAATTAGATCTCTTCTACTGAAACTACATCCAAAAATAAAACTACTCTGGATCCCAGGTCATAAAAACATAAAAGGAAATGAACCAAAAAGCGAAATCAGCTTCAATAATGCCCCTTACACACACAATAACAATATAGCAGACATTAACAAACACCTCAAATGCTTAAAGACAAACTTATAAAACTCGAACAAACATCGAACTGGTATCAATTTATCAACCCCAGCCAAATAACAGCCGACAAATTCACCAAAAGACTAGACCAAAACACCACATCAAGGATAAAACAAACAAAGATAATTAGACTAAGACTAGGACATACAAGAATAACTCACCAACATTACCTAGATCCGACCAAAATTAATACTTGTACGCATTGCCTGAATAACGTTCCAGTAACTATAGAACAAACTCAAAGACTGCCCATACTCACAACTCACAGACATACATACATACGTACGTTTCAAAATCTTCGCTAACAATAATCCGCGCACATTTCTCTCTAACCCAACTAAAACTGAAATCGACCTAATCATAAACTATCTAAAAGAAACTAATTTATATCCATTAATCTAACTCTAATATAAAACCCATGTAATAATCTCACATATAATAAATATAAAATAATAAGCATAATGTAACATAATATCATTGAATAAGCTAGGTTAATAGTTTTAACTCTAACCTCGTTGTATATAAATAAATAAATAAATATTCCTCCCTCGCGGCAGCAGCCTATCCTATGCAGCCTTTCGCCTTTCTTCTCTCTCTCGCAATCTGGCGCTCTCTTGCTGGCATTAAGGCAAGCCTGCCCTTGATTTAAGTCTTGATCTAGCAACCAAGCACCTCGACTATCGTCTTAGAAGAGATCTTCAATACGACACAGTCCATCGACACCGTCTTGAATCGATTTAATCCTCTATAGCTATCAAATCCGCACACCTTTTGCCACCATTCGATAAGCTATAAGCCCTCGCAATAAACCATACCAGAACCCACTAATCGTCGTCTTTTAAATAAAATGAATGGCAACACACGCTGCTGAAGACGCTCAGAGCACATTAGTCTCAAACATATTTGAAATGCTACAGATTTGTGTTTATATTATATTTATATTAAAACCTGAGAGCTAAGCGGATTTAAAACTATTTTCTACAAAATGTCGATTAAATTGTTGTAAATTAATAATAACTTGTTGACTGGCATCTAATTGACTAATTTCCTGCTGCCAGGAAACGGTACGAATATCCCCGTGGCAGTACATGGAAATGCTCTAATAGGACAATGAAAAGTTGTCCCAAATAACCGATCGAATTGAATTAGTTACAGCTAAAGGCTAAAAGCGGATACTCGTATAAGCACGCACAATTATTGTATTGCGGCGCCCTGGTCCCGGACGGAGAACACTCTGCCCGCAGGCAAATCCAGTAAAATCCATTTAACAGCCCCCCCATACCACCCCCCACACCACCCCCCACCCCACTGGCCGCAGCGTTAATGATTACCGCTTATCTGTTTCTGTTTCTGCTTCTGCTGCTGTTTGGCGCCGCCCACTACACGTTGGTGTTATTTATTAATTACAAGGTTTTAAATTAATTACACAGCTTAAAATATTAACAACGCTCACAGGTCTGCCGCCATCAGGGAGAGAGTGGCGGGCGAGCACTTTCTCCCGGGGCTGGGCGGAAGCATCTTTTGTGGCAGATTGATTTGGAAGACGGAATGAGCGAGGTCTTTTGGGGGGTAGGCATAAATCAGCAAAGCATACTCGAAAAAAAAGAAGAAACCGAAACTTTAGATACACTTGGCAGGTCGTAAGAAACAACTTTTTCACATAAAGATTTTCCCCTAAAGCTTCTTAATACTAATATATTTATTAGGCAGGCAGTTCCAGCTGGTCTCAGTCTCCCGAGTCCATAAAATGGTTTCAAAAAGGCCAATGGTTTCAGGCAAAAGAGCACATTTTCCCTATTTTCACCTTCTCTCCCCACTCCCCCTTGTCCATACACTTGCCAACGCTTGAAACTGTCAAATTTGCTGTGTGATTTGCGAGTAAATAATAAACATGTTTAGCGAATAAATTCATCAGAAAACTAGCGCGGGGTACGGCCGACAGCTCTAACGAGGAGCCAACACATACTCGACCCGCACCGCCCCCCGCCCCCTCTGGCACCACCTGGCGAATGTAAACAAACGGGAAACGACGACAGCACACGCAGGGGGGACTTGGCGCTGCTGGGGGCTGGAAGGGTGGCCATAACAAACAGAACTAACGAAGAGTTGACTTCTGGCGTCACCTAAAATGCAGCGATTCCCTCAATCTTTCGCTTTCTCTTTCGCTTGTTTTTTGTTTTGCGGGAATAAATACTACTTTTGATTGTGTTTCATTTCGCTATGGGTTTCAGCAAAAGTTCAACAGAATTGTGGCAATCTCTGGTGTACTCTCGATAGAGGAAGTGTAAGGATAGTCCCAGAAATACCATCCAAAAGTAAGTCTTTTCATTAAATATCGAGTGAGACTTTGAAACAAAATTTTATATTTCAGTGTATTTCATGCTTCGATCTTCTGGTTTTCCCTCATTCATTGTCCCTCTATTCCATCTTTAGCAGCTACTTTCCCCTTTGGTAGTGTTTTTTTTTTTGCTGATGATAATTTTTTCTCTTGTTGATTTCATGGGCTACCTTTTATCCGGTCTCCGTCCGTTTGGCAGCTCTTTTTTGTATGGTCTGCTGTATGGTCGGTGGCCTACAGATTGAGCGCTTAATTTGTTAAGCTCGAAAAGTAGAAACACAAACAAATCAGAATATCTCTGACCAAAAGTCAAGGTGTGTTTGCCTTTGCCCGCCCACCCCACACCCCACACCGCCCCCCATGAAGGCTCCAGCAGATGTACACACACACACTCGTGGATGTGTGGGGGCGAGTGTGTTTCTGTGTATGTTTTGGGGTTTCGAGGGCTTTGCGGGTGCCCAAGTGCCCAAGTGGTTGCTGCATCTGTCTATCAGAGGCGCTGCTTCAATCAAACGACTGTGGAGGGGGGAAAAGGACCGATGGTGTACCTCCATGTAGCAATGAAATTTGTGTGTGGCTGACATCGGAGCACGCTGTTTGTTCGTTACGTTTTTAGCCATTTCGAATCCTTTTTGGCCTTGGCCGAACATCCGACGGGCTCTTGGCCTTTTCCCTGCCTTTTAGTTGCTCTATTTTTGGCTTTTGATGTGCAGGAAGCTCATCATCAAAGCACCCCGTGATAATTGTGCATGTATAGGTGCGCCTCTCCCCTCTCTGCCCCTGTCTGTGTGTGTGTGTGTGTGTGTCTTTTTTTCTCCCATTTATGCCACCTGCATGTCGCATTTTTTCCTGCTATTCCTTTTTTTCCCCTCTTTTGCTGTTTGCACTTGACTTTTTCTGTGGGTGCCTGTGGGTGTGTGTGTGTTGTGTCTTCCATTGCCTTTTGGCAGTGACTGTATTCCTCTCCACCATCCCCATGTTGTTCTGCTGTTTACAGTTGACAAATATTGACCCGCATTGATTGTCGTTTTTCCGCTTTTAAATTACTGCCTGAATAACCAGCGCCTATGATGAGAGGATCAGGGAGTGGAATTCCTCAAGGTTTTCACTTTCTCCAGAGCCCAATGGAGAGGGGGGAGCTACGACAAGTAGCCTGCATATGAATCGCATAACCAAGCGGCTCTTCATGAACACACTCTCAAAATACTACTTTCCAGCCTTTGAAGGACCCAAACCCCTGGCTGAAAAGCCTTGCCAATCACCGACTGCTCTTGGCCTCCATTGCCTCGTTTAACGGCCAGTCATGACTGGCAGTCGCAAATGGTGCCACAATATTTAGCCATTTTTATGTGCGACTACAATTTCTGTTGATTTTATATTTGGCGTCATCGTTAAAATGGCTTTTATTATTTCCGTTTTCGGGGCAGTGTTATTAATGTTCTTGTTCTGCTTTTGACTTTACTTCCGATCCACACACACAGACACACACACACACACACACACCAGACATACTCGTACATGTGGCAACAATTTATATTTTTCAATTAAGCAGCAAAAATTGTACGCTTTGTTTCGCACAACTGCAATAAATTTCCACTACCCCCCGGTTCAGCGCCACCCCCTTTGGTGGCTTCCGGTTTCAGTTCATTTGGCCGCATATTCGGCGGCGAGGTATTCCGATACTGCTGCCACCCGCTCCTCCGTTATGGTTCAATTTCGTTGCACATGCGTGTAATTGATGGCCAGCCTTCGGGCAGGACATGCCTTGCAGGTTGCTTCAGCATTTATGTAGCTGTCGATTGGCTTTTCGATGGCCCGATTAGATATGGGATCTCCCCAGGCAGGGGCCTAAATAAGCAGAGATATCTGTGGAAGGGCTTCATTTACACTGGATGTAGGGGCAAAAGCAAAGGTGTGCTTATTGATTAAGCCCCAAAATACACATTTAATGAATCCAGAATCAACCCCCTTGGATATGCAAACAGATCCCCTTCCTCAGATCGTATCCCAGCCCCCAACACACATGCCTCGAACAGCTCCCCCTCGTTGGACGCCGACAAAGAGCTCGTTTAGCACAACGTTCCGTTCCGCTTGCCCATTTGGCACAATCAGCAAACGGTTTAGCTGTAAAACTAATTGCATTACATCAATTTTTCTGTTAAAAGTCAATAACCAATCAACAGAGCCCCAAAGCCGGGCAGGGATACGACCCTTGGCTGGCCAACGGAATGAAGCGCGGGTCAAAGTTTGAAAACGTGCAGTTAAATGCACACAGACACGCACACACGCACACATCATACGAGAGCGAGAGAGAGGGAGAGGGAGAGACGGCGGTCAATTTAATGGCAGCATTGTGGGGGCATTGAGGGGCATTGGATGTGGCGCTGTGGCGACGAAATAATGACAGGAGTAATCACATTAGCCCCCCTCCCACGCCCAACAAAATACTTGTACACCAGAAACAGGGCTGCCAGGGTTGCCAAAAGATTCGATTAAAAATCGAGCCGATTTGGAGATTATCCTTAGCCAAACAGGCTTACCAACACTCGCAATGATTGATAAAATGATGGAGCAATCGATGAGTGAAGAGCCAGCCCTGGAAATGACTGCAACCCTGCCCCTTCCCAAAAAAATACGCTGCCCCAATGACGTGTTCATGCACACACACACACACACACACACACAAACAGAACTTCTGATGGCGGAGGTGGCGCCAAATGCTGACAGGGCACACAGAGATAGACAGAGAAAGAGAGAAAGAGGATGATGGGGAGAGGGAGAGGGAGAGAGACAGATTGACCAGAGACGACGAACGGAACGTTAAATCGTTAATTGATTACGGGACAACATTGATTGTTGTTGTGTTTGTTGTTGTTGATTTTTGCCTCCCTCTCACTCACTCTATTTCCCCCCTTAGATCTGGTAGCCATCCGTCCCTGGACCTGGACTCCTTCCAGAGGAATGGCAGCGCTCTAATGAGTACGAGAAGCAAGTACGGATTACAAGGCATCTCTGAATGATACCAGAATATGGCCTGCAGCAGGAGCAGCAGCAGCAGCAACTGGCATTTTAAAACTAATTGTTAAGCAAGCAGTCATCCCGTGTCCGCCTGCCGAACTCCCAAACGCTGGCGAGCCGATCCATCCATCTATGGCGGCAGAGGAGCATCCATGTCACGTACGCACAAACCGCAAATACAGACAATCTGGTCGAAATATAACCAGCAGAAGGGAAGGAGGAGCGAAAGGCTAAATGTACCAGAGACGGAGTGGGAGAGGGGAAACGAGTGCCGGCTGAAGGAGTGAAGAAAACAGCCAAAGGCAGCAGCAGCAGCAGCAACTTTGAAATAGAGAAGAGCTCTAGAGTTCTGGGTCCCTGAGTTCTGTAACCGATATTGCAGTTAAGGCGGTAACGAGTCTGCAACCGAATAGAACCGCAAAAAGGACAAAAGAGGGCACCTATAAGGGACAATCCAACATGGATATACCCAGCGATTGGGCAGCATCTCTAGGAGTGGTAGAATTGGAGTAGGAATTTCATGGAACAGCGATGATGGAAGGCCACATCAATGTGCTTACCCTTGTCCTTCTACAAGAATGCAGGGTACCAAAAAGAATGGATGGACTACTCGTACTGCTGCCACTCAAAATTCAGGCCACCCCCAGCCCACTAAAAAAGCAAAGAAATGGCCAAAGGGCTCGGTGCTGGGCCAAGCATGAAAACAAAATACGGTAGAAGGTAGGAGGGAGTGCCCGAACATGGTATCGTCTCCTGACAAGCATTTTAAGCAGCAATTATTTACTTTTACTTGATGCCAAATGACAACAACAACAGCAGCAGCAGCAGCAGCAGATGGAAAACGAGTTGGCTGAAAAGCTGGAAGGGCATGGAGTTGGAATAACAAGGGCATCTGTTGTGCATGGAGCCGGCAGCAGCATGGAATTCAATTTAACTATTTTGCAAAATTCATTACAGAATCCATTCGTAGCATAAATTGCCAGCAGTATGAGTCCTTACCAGCCGTAAGGAGGAGCAGGAGTGGGAGCAGGCGTGGGAGCAGGAGTGGGAGAAATCTGAAATCTAAAGAAAAGACCCCGAAACACGAAACCTGAGCAACATTGTCTAAGTTACTAATTGATGAACTCTGTTGCACTGCCACACGCTCTGTGTGTGTGTGTGTGTGTGTGTGTGTGTGTGTGTGTGGCATGGATGTAGAACACGTGTACGACACAACTTCGTGGAGCCAAAAACTAAAACCAGGCGAAGCAGAAAGCAGAAAGGAAGCCAGCCACCACGTTGCGCTTGTTATTTTAATTTCCGCCTAAAAGTATGCAACAAATTGAAAGGATTACACAAAACTTTATGCCACACGCTGCAGCAGCAGCAGCAGCAGCAGGAGCCCCAGTCAGCGGCAAGACAAATGCGACAATTTAAGCGCGCGGCAGCGCCAGCGGCAGCGACAACAGCAACAAAAACATGCCATAAAATTAATGTCAAGCAAAATGGAGAAACAGCAAACAGTTGCATGCCACCAGCTGAGGCAACGTGTTCCCATTCGCCGCCTCTGCCGTTGCCTCTGCGGCATCAGCGCCAGCCAAAAAATTGCACCAAAATGATGTGGGTGGGGCACGGATCGGCTTGGCTTGACTCCGTCTCTATGTGGGCGTTGCAAGTGCAACTACTTTTGTTGCACATTCAGCAACAGTGACAGTGACAGCAATTTGCTTCTTTCCAAAATAAACTTGGCAACGCTTATATGGCCGCATTTTGTGGCAAATAAACCGGCGGCAAGCGCCACTGCCAGCCATAAAAACTATGTCGATGTCGACAAATTATGCTACAGAGAGCTCCAGAGCTGCAGAGCTCCAGAGATGCAGAACTGCAGAGCACTGAATAAAATCATTCATGTTGCATGCCGCATGTGGCCGCCTCCATGGCTGGCATTTAACACGGAGACAGAGTGACTTTTCAGGCGCCACAGCGAGAGAGAGGGAGAGTCCTCGCCCATCTTCTCCTCAATGGGACAGAGGGAGATCCAAATCAATGAGGATTTTGCGTCTTCACCCCCCGCACACTTGCCACTGCACCACCACTCCATGCCGCACTAATGAGTGCATATTGTGCGTGTTGCCATAGAGGAATTTGCCCTCTTGCTGATTTTCCACATTGTAGCGGCACGGCACGCTCTATAGGTAAAACCTAAGGATGGTAGGGCTTTGGAGGGGGGAATCCAACGCAAGTGGGGCGGCGGATAAATCCCAGAGTATCTCTCGACCACTCGGTCAAAGGTTCGAGCAATGCCACGCTTCCATGAAAGATAATAGTATTCCACAAATCAAGTATTTTTAGTTGGAAAAACGATAACCTTTTGATCCCAAAACATTGACTGTTCTTTTCTGGGTATTCCTCCGAGTATTTCCAGGTTCTTGTCTTCTTTTCTGTTGAAAGAAAACTAGGGGAGTACTCTGAGAAGGCTGTCCACTCTTTCAGCCCTTCAGACCATCCTCAACCATCCAGCTTCGACGTATACCTCCTGGATCCAATACCCAGTGGAAAAACACTCAAAACTACAAAGAAAAACTATAATTAAAATACATTTCGATTAGATCTATAGATTCTGCGGCCCCCAGTTGATGATTTCGAACAATATTTGAAGTATCTCATCGACATTGATGTGCTTTTCGTGCAGTTTTTTCAGTGGCGCTTGCAGGTCCGCTGAATTCTGAAATGCAAAGAATTTAGTCTTTCGTTGGTCTTCGAAGGAAACACCTTTCTGAAGTCATACCCTTGCTCTGTCCACCAGAATCTTGAACTGCTTGTCCCTCAGGGCCTTGTAGAACTTGGCAAAGTCCCCGCCCTGCCGCACCTTCTGCGACATCAGGGCATAGACCTTGGCCCGCGGCAGGGTTTGGACCGCTTCGCGTAGGAATGTGGTAAGATCGCGGTGTAGCATCATCTCTACGGGCACAGTGCGCGACAGCTGATAGGCCCGCAGTCGCTGGGGGAGGCTGTCCACGAGGCTGGTCACATCGTAGCCCGATCCGTACTCGTTGAGGTAATCGATGAGGGCTGCCACATCGGGCGCGGCACGCACCGACTGCCAGGTCTCCAGGAACTCGTCGCTGCGCACAAAACCCACTGCCTGGCGGAATCTCGGATCGAAGATATAGTATCTGGCGGCTATGTAGCCGATGCGTCGACGCGGCGCAATCGCCACGAAATCCCTCAGATCTCCGCGTAAATCCGCCAAAGTCGGGGCGCAACTGAAGACTACAGCCAGCAAAAATACAGCTATCGGAGCGTGGCCAAGGCAAGCCATTGTCGGGTACTTGAAGATTGACTTTGAAGCCGTCTCTGGCCGCCTGAGGCTTTTATACAGTGCCGCGTCTGGCTTTCAGTGCGGGCGGAAAGCAGGGCAGGTGCTAATTGATGGCCGAATGATCGAAAACTATTACTTTTGCTTTCACCAATGCGTTGGGAACAGTCTAGCTGCTGTTCCCAGTATTCCGCAAGGGGCAACGGGTATAAATCAAGTGATACATTCTTTTGTCTGGCCCCAAAAGCTGACTGTAATTGCTCCCCATTTGTGCATTAAAAACAATGATTGATTCCATCTCCCACATGCTCTGGTGTCTGGCCCCAAAAATTAGAATTCTATTGCGTGATTTATGGAGTCTGAAGTAATTTACGAGTCGCCAGAGAATGCCTGACTCACCCCCAAAGAGGCAGGCCCCTATCTTGGGGGCTGTGACCTCCCCTGACCCACAAAACATTCGATTAAATTTCGTGGCCCATCTTAAAACTTAATCTCGGGTTTTTCAGTTCAAATATAAGCAAATCTCTGGTGCAAAAAAAACCATTGAGGAGAACAGAGGCTGGAGGCATCCAGCATTAACTTTTGTTTGCTTCGAGGCTGAAGAACGCGGCGATGATGGCTCTGGTATCGCTGGTGGCTTGGCTGCTCCTTGGAGGATGTGGCAGCGTCTACGGACAGCTCCTCGAAGAGGACTGCGGTGTCGCGAGCGTTATGCAGGCCATGGTGGCCGGCGGCGAGGATGCAGCACTGGGAACCACTCCGTGGATGGCGCACCTGTACGCAAATGGACAATTCGTATGCGGCGGATCGCTCATCAATCACCGCTTCGTGCTCACCGCCGCGCACTGCATTCAACCGGACTCGGTTGTACCCATGTAGGTATTCCCCAGAGACACTGCCAAGATACATTCTGAACATTCTGTCGCCTGCAGAGGCGTGCGGTTGGGGGAGTACGATACCAGGACGGTGGAGGATTGCAGGCAGGGAGAGTGTGCCCCACCGCCCACGGATCACGCCGTCGTAAACGTCTACAGGCATGCCTTTTATACGTCGGTGGAATACTACGATATTGCTCTCCTGAAAATGCAACAGAGTGTGGCCTACACAGGTGGGAGTCCCCCTTAACTCTAGTTGGTTCCCTATACCGAAACCCCTCTCTCTTTGTTCAGCCAACATCCGACCCATCTGCATTCTGCTGGACACGACAGTGCAGCAACGGATAGACAGCCTTCGGGAGTACACTCTCACCGGATGGGGCCTGATGTGGGGCGGACAGCGGGCCTCCGTGCTGCAGACCGTAAACTTGACCCAAATCGATCGATACACCTGCGCCCGGCACGGCTACCGCATCGATCACACGCACATCTGTGCCGGGGATTTCCGAAGACATGCCTGCGTCGGGGACTCTGGTGGCCCGCTGGGCGCCACCGTGCTGTACGATGGGCAGCCCCGTTACATTCAATTCGGGATCGTGAGCTTCGGCAGGAAGCCCTGCAATGGCGTGAGTGTCTTCACGAATGTCCTGGCCTACACGCCGTTGATACAAAGGGTTCTGCAGGCGACCCAGTCCTAAAGAAATCCATAGAAATATACAAGTAATGAGCAAATGAGCAAAATAAATCCCTTAAACAAGAGCTTACTCTTTACCCAAACGTCTGGGCAGCATTAGCTTTGGGGTTTTCAGCCACAAAACAGAAATTAATCTGAAAATGGAGCATAGCATAAGAGCTAATTCCAAGAGAGTGACCTCTTGACCTCATCATCGTTCATTTAAAAGCAGATTGCTGGAGTCTCCTTTCGATAGCCGCGCGATGAAGCCCGGAGCATGCCCCCTCATTGGTTCGCAGGGAAGGTTCCAACTTCTAGAAACTCGCTGCACATTGACCTTCGGACTGTGGGTGGGATGGCTGGCATATCTGCAAAGAAATGAGAGATTTATAGGCGACGGAGATCACTCATCGCCTATCGCTTGAGTTTCTAATGCCATTTCATTGATTGTTTCATTCATTTACTAAATATTGGACTCACACAGAGATAACATATGCTTGTATCGCATTTATTCTGCCTACAGAAAGGCGAGACAGGGCGCATAAGATGCCAGGACACAGAAAACCAGGGCACTGCCGGCCATTTGAAGACCATTTCGTCGGGTTTTCTTAAGATCCGGAGTAAGGGCTCGCGCACACTGTAGCTGAAAGCGGAGCTGAAAGCGGAGCTGAAAGCGGAGCTGATAGCTTATTTTTCAGCTCTAAAAAAACAAACACACTGCACCGGTGCAAGTGCGCACATTGCAGACTGAGCTGAGCTGAAAGCTGAAAAAGCTCGCTGAAATCAGCTCAGCTTAGTTTGATCGATCAAGCATGTTTGTTTTTTCAGCAAGCTGATTGCTGATTTTGTTCAAGTGTATTGGTTCATAAGTGATCGAAAATGGGCTGCAAAACATTTTTAAGCGAAATTACGGTTAACCCAGCGCTGGGGTAAGCGGGACTATTAAAAATATTTGAACAATAGTTTTATTTCTATAATTTCTGGAAGGCGATAAATTGGGCAAAAAAGTTTTATTATTTACCATTACCAATGTAATGTAAAAATGTAATAATAATTCGTAAAATAAAAGTAATACGAATAAAAACTCAACGGAAATATGGTTAAAATACACGTAATTTAAAAATAAAACCAAGAGAACTTCCGTCTGGCTACTGTACGTGCTGTGAAGTAATAATTCATTAACAATATAATAATAATAATTATAATGATATCTATTGATGCCACTTAAGTAGATGGGCAAAGGGAGGCAGGGGCTTTCAGCTTTCAGCAATCAGATCAGCCGACAATGTACGCACCTGCAAGCTGATTCTGCCTGAGAAAAGCTCTCAGATCAGCTGAGCTTTCAGCTTTGATTTCAGCTCCGCTTTCAGCTCCGCTTTCAGCTACAGTGTGCGCGAGCCCTAAATGTGGTACAACAAATGACAATCTCTGTCCTATAACCCATCTTTATGGCAGGCCAGACTACACCGTTCTGTGTGCGGCATTGAACAGTTTTCAGAGGCAGGATGGGGCCTGGACTTACCTACACCTGCCTGACAGACTTTGCCTTTGAGGCTGTGATCTGTGCAGAAGATCGCGTGTGAAGGCCAGTCTGGGGATGGTACCCCTAGAGTGCACTACGACCTTCAGCTTGGGATTGTTAGCCATGGGGCAAGCCCTTGCTAGGGCGTGGATCGTGGATAGAAGGGAAATTCCCACTCCATTTTCTATTTCTATAAATGCTTATGTTAACAAAATCCTCTGGAAAGACGGCTATATATTTGCCTGTACAATCGGCAATGTTCCGGGGCTAGATCTTTCACTCCTTCCCCACGAAACGGCCCTTCGAGACGGAAATGGAAACGAAAGCGTTAGATGTCTGTGGGTGGCTGTGTGTGTGTGTGTGCGCCCAAAGATAGGCCGCCCACACAGGCCATTTGGTCCAGGAGCTGCCGCACGACGGCCCGGCCACATATGATGCTGAATTGCTGCGGTTACCCGGGACATTTCCAGGCCCATTGCCAGGACCATTGGTAGCCGTGCGTAATAAGCTGCAAATACCATTTTTTGCCTACCTTTTTGGCCCCATTGTGCCCCCCCCATCCGCACGGACAATGTCGTTTGAAGTTTGTTTATGATTTTCGGATGTGGAAGGCACACCAGAGCTCTGACCGAAATGTTGCATACCCTAGAGGAGCGCGCAGTTGCTTGGATGGTGATATTCCAGGGGATTCTAAGGGCTGGATCGAGGCTTTCTATAGATGGCAGAGGGAGACAAGCCCGGGTCTTCTCTCTGGTCCAGGGTATCGAAAAACTGTTGGCTAGCGCTTAGATTTAGGCTTTCCGCTGCTATTGTTGTTGTTTCGAGGTTTCGTTGCGTATTAGCAGAGATTTATGCATTTAGGAAATTAAACATCCTGCAAAAGCGCGGGCATTTTTAAAGGTTGCTCTTAAAGGTGTGTGGTTGGAAGGGGGAGGGGGGGTGGGGTGTGGTGGCTGCCAGGCGTCGCTGTCATTAATTTGAAATCATGCGTAAAATCGCGTAATGTCGCCAGGACACCAGAACCCCATCGACATCCTTCTGGGGCATACAGGCATCCTTCGCACAAAAAACGTTGTGTGGCGCCTACTTATTGCACGCTTGTGCCCGTGTATGTGTGTTGTATCTGTATCTGTGTGTTGGCTGTTTTTTACGCGTCTCTCTCTCTCTCTCACTGGGACTCCTGTCTGCACGGCGGAAATGCGTTCGACCACATCAATCACGCGACATTGACAAATGTGAATATTTTTGTTGAAAATTATATGTGTGGTGCGTGGCGGGCGGCGGTTGGCGGATGGCGGATGGAGGCTGGCGGATGGAATTCTGGCCAACAGGCTTGTATGCAGCCATGGCCCATAGTCGGGGGCCAAGTGGCCAAGTGGCTGTGCAAATTATTGGCTACAATAGTGCTTCAAATTGGGCAATTTATTGCTTTATTGCTTTTACGTGTTTCGTCTGCGGCTGGGTTGCAATTTTTATACACTCCTCCGCTCCTCCACTCCTCCACCCCACCTCCTCCCCTGCACGAGATTCCCTCTGCAATTCACTTTTTCATTATGCAACATGGTGGCAAGTGCACTTGTTGTTGCCCCGCAATCGATAATTGCAAATTTAATCACGGCACAAAGTTTTAAGTGCGGCCATACTTGTGTCCTGTGGAAATTCCTTAATTGCCAGCAATTTTCAATGCAATCGTTGCCGGTTATCGGTTATCGATTGAAATCTATTGCAAGCCTCTAAGTGTCATCGATAGGGAGGACTATGGAATGCGCGGCCATGGAATTAAAGGGACCCGGGAATAGGCCCATGCCAGATCTAATAGGCCCATGAACCAATTAAATCTGTAAAAAAAAATATTTAAAAAAATACAAATGAACGACAATAAATAGCAGTAATTGCTTCCCTGAACAAAATACATGTCTTGGGCATGACAAGGGATATTTTCACCCAAACTTGCACCGAAAATCGGCTCCAGGCTTTGGTCTCTGTCTCCAGCATCGATTTGCAAGCAATCTGTAAGTAAAAAATATTTATAAAAATACAAATAAACGACAATAAATAGCAGTAATTGTGTCCCTGAACAAAATGCATGTCTTGGGCATGAATCGGCTCCAGGCTTTGGTCTCTGTCTCCAGCATCGATTTGCAAGCAATCTGTAAATAAAAAATATTACAAAATATTTAAAAAAATACAAATGAACGACAATAAATAGCAGTAATTGTGTCCCTAAACAAAATGCATGTCTTGGGCATGAATCGGCTCCAGGCTTTAGTCTCTGTCTCCAGCATCGATTTGCAAGCAATCTGCAAATAAAAAATATTAAAGAAATACAAATGAACGACAATAAATAGCAGTATTTGCTTCCCTGAACAAAGTGCATATCTTGGGCATGACAAGGGTTTTTTTCACCCAAACTTGCATCGAAAATCGGCTCCAGGCTTTGGTTTCTGTCTCCAGCCTTGATTTGCAAGCAGCGTGTATTGTTGAGAGCGACTTTTCCGCCTCTACAGAGACTGTATACTTTGTTCTTGCACTTTCAGGCCCTCCCTAAAGGACCAACTCAGCTGCCCAACGCATGGAAGAACACATTAGGCAGCGCAGGACAGCCCAAATTTCAGACGAATGCTGAAACACAAGTTGCCGTTTGTTTCTTCCAATCGTAGTCCATTGGAAATTGCTGTTAGTGGAGCAAAAGTGCTGTCTGTTCAAACTTTGATACTCGCACACAACATACACACACGTCCAAATTGGTGTTCCCATAATTTTTTACAGAGAATATTTTTCCGATTCGTAATCGCAACGTTTTCCAAATTCGCGGAATGTCGCGCTTGCCATTGTTCGCCGGGTTGGGTCGCTCGACACTGGGAGTCCTCCGATTGCGGGGGGCCGTGCCCTGGAGCTTGCGCTACCAGCAGGTGCGCTTCAAGTGCGAGGACATGCGGGGCGTCGTCGTGGGCCTCTACGAGCAGGACAGCGGCAAGCCGAAGCTGACGGAGGGCGGCGATGAGTTCGATCGCCTGGGCCACGGAATGCTGGCCGATCTGGTGCGCGAGTCGGGCCTCAAGGGGGAGCTGGGGAAGGGACGACTGTACCACAACGTCGGCAAGGAGTACAACTGCCTGGCGTTGGTGGGGCTGGGCAGAGAGGGGGCCGGCTACAACCACGAGGAGGTCATCGACGAGGGCATGGAGAATGTGCGCGTGTGCACGGCCGTCGGCGCCCGGGCCCTGCAGCTCCAGGGCTGCAGCGAGGTCCACGTGGATGCCATGGGCTATGCGGAGCAGGCGGCCGAGGGCGCGGCCCTGGCCGTCTGGCGGTACAACAACAACCGTCGCAAGCGCAATCGCACCCACATCCCGAAGCTGGAGCTGTACCAGTCCTCGGACACGGAGGGCTGGACGCGGGGCCTGTTCAAGGCCGAGTCGCAGAACCTGGCGCGCCGCCTGTGCGACACGCCGGCCAACCAGATGACGCCGTCGATCTTCGCGCAGGCCACCGTCGACGCCCTGTGCCCCTGCGGCGTGACCGTGGAGGTGCGCTCCATTAACTGGATCGAGGAAAAGAACCTCGGCTCCTTCCTGACCATCGCCAAGGGCTCCTGCGAGCCGCCGCTCCTCCTGGAGATCAGCTACTGTGGCACCGCGCCCGAGGACAAGCCCGTGCTGCTGGTCGGCAAGGGCCTGACCTTCCACAGCGGCGGCCTCTGCCTGAAGCCCAAGACGGGCATGGACGAGTACCGCGGCGGCGTGTCCGGCGCCGCCCTGGTGGTGGCCACCATGCGGGCCGCCTCCGCCCTGTCGCTGCCCATCAACCTGTCGGCGGTGCTGCCGCTCTGCGAGAATCTGCCCTCGGGCATGGCCGTGCGACCGGGCGATGTGGTCACTCTGCTCAACGGCCGCACGATGCGCGTCATGGACCCCGATGTCGCCGGGACCGTGATGCTGGCCGATCCCCTGCTCTACGGCCAGGCGGCGTTCAAGCCGCGGCTCGTCGTCGATGCCGGAGCGGTGGCGCGGGGCGTGACCAGCGGACTGGGTGGCTCTGCCACCGGAGTGTGGACCAACAACTCGTTTCTGTGGAAGCAATTCCAGAAGGCCGGCGGCTACACGGGCGACCGTCTGTGGCGCCTCCCCCTGTGGCAGTACTTCAAGGATCTGGTCACGAAATTCGGCACCGTCGACATGTGCAACAAGGGCCGGGGACCGGCATCGTCCTGCCTGGCGGCCGCCGTCCTCCACGAGATGGTGCCATGCAGCGACTGGGTGCATCTCGACACCCACGGCACGGGTATGCTGGCCAAGGACGGGGTGCCCCCGTACCTCCTCAAGAATCGCATGAGCGGCCGGCCCACACGCACTCTCATCCAGTTCCTGTACCAATTGGCCTGCGACTGTCCTTCTGCCTGATGAAGGACCCCCCCGTTTTACCCCAAACGACACCTATTCCCTGAAATTACCTGTTAGTTCTTGGTCTCCTTCAAGAATATACGAGTTTATAGTCCTCTAAGTGCTCGTCCCGAGGCCTAATTAATGCCTCTAGAAGGAATTTCGGTACAGTTGCTAATTGCTGCAAGCAAATAAGGCCACAAGCCGCCAGTATACGTGCCACATCGTGCGTTTGTTGAGGCACATTCTTTATTTATGCGCACATGTTTTGCATAGGTAATGGCCTTCTGCCCAAGGACACCGTTGAGTCCTCAAAAGAGCTAGTGATGTGCACGTGACAAGGGATTTTTCTGGCTGTTTTGTATGCCAAAAATCCTCGCCTTATTCTCCAGATATAATCGGTTTACTATATCTTCCATCGCCAGTGGCAGCCGCAAATAAAAATCCCAGAAAAACGAAGTAAAAGCGACCGCTTTTTAATGAATTTTCCAGAATGTTTTTGGGTTTCAGCGAATTGATTTAATTTTCTTTTCTGTTTTCTGTTTTATGTGTTTCGTGTTTTCGCCCCCCGCCCCACAGCCTCAACAGTCCCTGCCTTCGAGTCCCTGCCTTCGAGTCCCTGCCTTCGACTCTCGAGTCTCAGTTTCGCTTTCTCTTGTTTGTTGCTTAATTGGAAGGAAATTAAAAAATAAACAAGCAGCGCTAAAAGTAAATACTACACGTTGCCGATTACCTGGACAGCAAACCCACCCCGCCACCCCCCACCCCGCACCAACCCTCCACCGCCCCAAAAGCCTGTCCAGCGAAAGGCCCAACGGCTGTTTGGAATTTAATTTTCATTTCGCTCTTCCGACAGACGGCCGTTAATTTTATCTTCTTTCCAACTGTGGAAATAGATTTTCAGTTTGTTTGTTATTTTAGGACCTGCTTTCGAGGGAAACTCTGCTTTTGCTTTTCTTAAACGTTGCCTTTTCCGCCGAAGGTTGAGCAAAGAAACGAGGCGTTTTCCAGTGTTGGTTTATGGCGAGAAAGCCCTGAATTTCAAGCAATTTCTAAGGGAAAAAATCTACAGAATTTAGATTGTCAAAGAAAAGCAACGATAACGATAACGATAGACTTTTCATTGCCTGAAATTCTACGTGTAGCTAGAAGATGCCCCTCAGTGTCTGTGCCCATCGATGGGCAATAATTGGCGGTAGTACGAGTGGCAGCAGAGGTTTGATAATTGAAGCGAATGCTCCACAACAAATGAGGGGATATGAGGAGAGGCATGGCGGCGTCGTACAGGGGACCCCAGCAAAAAACCCAAATTGAAATTCAAGGCAACAGTTGGCACAGAGGAGAGAGCCATCTCCTAAGCAAACAGAATTTTGCGGCCACTGGAAGGAATAACAAAGCCTGAATCCGTATCCGTATCCGAATCCGAATCCGAATCCTAGGAGAACGAGCATTGGATTTTGCGTGCAAAGTGTCTCCACCGAATGCGCGTGTGTGTGTCCAGGGGAGGGGGACTCCTCCTTTGGCTCCTCCTTTGGCATAACTAATAAGACACTTATTATGCCGCAGGGCGCCGCGTGGTCTATGGGTAACGTTATACCGAAACTTAACGATATCACGTACATACGTTAACTAACGCTAACTACGTCGTTAAGTGTGTGTGTGTGTGTGTGTGTGTGTCTCGTGTTTGTGTTTGTGGGGACACGCGCCGAGACCAGGCAAATGGAGGAGCTCTGGAGCCAGGGACTTCCCGGGACTCGAGTAATCAAGCTCTGGGGCTCCCACTCGCGCTGTTGCTTCCATGCTGTGAAAATTTACATTTTCACTGTCCGCGGTGTGCCCTGGAGGTCCTTCTAGGATGATCACGTCGGCCCCGAACACGAGGCTTCGTTAAATGCCGCTAATTAGGCCGACTCCTGGCCGTTGGGCTGGCTATTAAAAGCCAAGCCAAAGCCGATAAAGCCAGACCCACACATGGCCATAAAAAACAACCAAAGAAAAGTCGTATTTGCTTTGAGTTTTCAGCGGCGCGGCGGGGGGACATTTTAATTATGTTTGGGTCAATGCCAGGGCGGGCACTTGCCAAAAAGAATCTATTGCCAGCGACAGTATCTGTATCTCTATCTTGGAGGGGTATGGGGGGGGGGGGGGGAGAAAACAATAAACATAAGCGCAATATTTTATATTTCCGCAACGGGAGGAGCCAGAAGGGAGGAGCACATGAAAACTATCAAAGAAAATTTGAAGCGGAAAAGCAGACTGCTGCCAAATGGCCAATTCGGGATTTCGGGGCTTAAAGCCAGCACTTTGTAGCTCATGAATAATCCTTTCAGGCTTAATCGACTCCGCGTCCGAGGGGCCCGAAATCAGTTTCAAATATTCCAAATAAATATGCAAATTCCGCTGGGCAAAAGGTCCCCCAAAGGATACATTAGACCCTTGGCACGGTGCGTTTTAACAAAATGCTTTTGTCACCTGCGTAATCGATTAAGCGATAAGATGTTTGGTCTGTGTTCTCCACACAATGAAGGGGCTCCACAAAAGGGCCAGGGCCACGGCCTGGGACCGGGACCAGGACAAAAGGACGCTGCGAGGCTTTCAAATTGAATTTATACGGCTGCTAGAGTTTACAAATATATATAAATGCGTACACATAAATAAGAGCCGGATTTTAGGGGAAATATTTACAATGTGCCCCGCTAATGTGCAGTAGCGGGGATTTTCAATATTCGGTGAACAAAAGGAATGTTTTAAGGCCCAAAGCTTATGGGAAACTATCAAACGGGAATTAGGCACGCACCCAAAAAAGCACACGCACACACACACACACACACGAACACACACATACGCATACGCACACACTAATTATGCAAATGTTTTGTGTTTGATTGCGAAAAGCAGGCAGCACTCTTCGGATGGCTACTTTTAAAATCCAAAGACCAAAACAGAGAAACGCTTTAGGTGTGCATTTTTGAGGGTCCCGACTGCCGCTTACCCTCTGCTTGGGGCAGGCAAGTCCTGGGAAAGAGTAGCCCCAATGGGAATATTATTTACACTTCGATTGAAAAATGTGCACCGATAATTATAAGGAGAAAGTGTTTTCACGTACTTTTTAACAAATATTTGTTCTAAAAATATTTCATAAAATATAAATATAATATAATATAATATAATATAATATAATATAATATAATATAATATAATATAATAATATAATATTTTATTTACCTATTTAGATTAAATATATTTTCTACAAAGGTAATTTATTAATGGGTTTCATACTTAAATTAATTAGAATCAGGCACCGTAAATAATGATAATTATTTTATTTTGGAAAAAAAAAAACTTAATGGACTTTTTTGTAAGATTATTATTTTATTATAATTAGGATTGTATTTTATATTTTTGATTATAAAATTTTATCTCTGTTACTGTTAGTGCAGCAGTCACAGAAATGAATTTGACTAATTTATAAAAAATAAAAAAATGGGTGTCGAAGAAATTGGATGAGGATATTATTTGGTTCATTTATCTGTCCTGGTTTTCTAGGGTAGAAAAATAGAATTTACATGAAAATCTTAATTTTTGCCGCCATGATTTTTCAATTTTCGAATTTTTAACGTTTTTCTTCAATGTTAATCTTTATATAACTTATAAGGATTACGGTCCCTGATTCATAACCGCCATTAGTACTGAATTTCCCCAGAAAGTGCAGTTTTCCATTAAATCTAATTAATATCACTTTGTATTTAAAAACTGAATTTTTAATATATATTTTTATATATGGGCGATTCTTTTTCCTATAAAATTGTTCTTTGATTAAACAGTCCTTTGTTATTTAGAAATATATGTATGGCGCTGATATTATTGTACCTTTCAGATTTACATTTTATTTCATTAAAAAATGTAAATTTAAATATTTTAAAAATTAAAAAAGCGAATTTTTAATATACATATTTTTTTATATAGGTGCGTTTTTTTCCTATAAAACTTTTCCTTGATTAAACTAGTCCTTCGTTAATTACAAATATATATGTCGCTAATATTATTGTACTTTTTTCAGATTTACATTTTATTTAATTACAAAATTTAGATTTAAAAAATTAAAAATCGAATTTTTAATATATATTTTTATAGATGGGCGATTCTTTCTCCTACACAATTTTTCGTGTTTCGCCGAAACACCCTCGAACCCTGAAAACCAGTATACCCCCCCCCTGCCACAACTAGAGGGTATAAAAAGCAACAAAAATTTGCATAATTATGCAATCTACGAATGCCACACACGCACAGACGCACACACACACGCAGGAGCACATTTTGTTGGCTAATTCGAAATAGAAAAGTTTTCAGCAGCAACCCAGAAAGAGAGTATCGCATCGCGTATGAAGCAAAATGTTGGGGAAAATTAGCATTTGATGAACAAAGCGAAACGAAACGAAACGAAAGGGAAATGCTGCAGAAAATTTAATAAGAACTAAACATCGAAAAACAAAACATGGTATAAATTGGGGAATAGACTGGATCAGTCTTTGTTCTTCAGTTTCTCGAGGACCTTGGCGATTTCCTGCTTCAAGGCCACCGCACGTTTGGCCAGCAACTTGGCCAGCAGGGCGTGCTTCTCGGCCATGGCCTGGGCGTTGTGATCGCGGAACTGCGATTCGCTGGAGTTGCGCGATCTCTTGGCCAACTTCCTGGCCGCGTCCACGGCCTTGAAGGCCTCGACCAGGGCGCGATTCGCCTGCTTGTGGGCGGAGCGGTAGGCGGCCTCCAGGGTCTCGATGCGGTGGCACTTGAGCTTCTCGGCCTCCTCCTCGGAAATGGTGGCATCGCTGAGCAACGAGGCGGCATCCGTGGCCATGTCGAACACCCGTTTGGCCGCATCGTCTGAGGTTACCTTCTCGACCTCTGCTGCCTGGGGTTTGGGCTGGGTTTTCTTTGATTTTGGCACTATCTCCAGGCGGGGATAAGTGATTGTAGAGTCCTTTAGTCGTTGGGGAGCTGCAGGGGCATCTGCCTCGTTGGCATCTCCAATCTGCGGCGCCTCCTTTGGACTCTGATCGGGGCTGAATATCTCCATGTCCTTCAGGCCCATCTTTAGCCGAGAGCTGGCCCCTTCTGGCAATGGGCTTAGGGAGGCCTTCTCCTGCGGTTTGCACGGATCCTTTGTCCCCTTTTTGTCGGTTTTGCTGGTTTTCTGAACCGGCTCACAGGTGGAAATCGAAACGGCGAAATCGGCCTTGGCTGCATCTTCGAATTGTATCTTTTCCTGTTTCTTTGCCTTTGATTCTGTTTCACATTCGCGCTCCGATTCCTCGACCTCGCATTTCTGGCGCTCCTCGCAGTCCTTCTCCAGGGATTCCTCTTTCTCGCGCTGCCGACAGGAAGCCTCTTCTTTTTTCTGCTCCTTGCATGGAATGTCCTCGTCCTCGTCCTCGTGGGCGTCCTCCTGCCGCCCCTTGGACTTGCGCTTGCATTCCAAAGCCTCGCACTTCTTGCGCTTATCCTCGGGCCAATCGTCCTCCTCTTCGTCCCCTTCGATGCTGAGATTCACATGCTTGGCCTTCACCTCGGGATTCTGCTCGGCTTCCTCGCCCCGGATGATGGTCTGTGTGCAAATGTTAGGCGAGTGCTCCCTCCGATGGTAGTGATCGTCGTCCTCCTCTGCGACCTCCTTCGCCTTGGGCCTGGGCTTGGCCAGTGCGGATCCTTTTGGCGTCTCGGCAGCTTCTTGTGGCTTCGGCTTGGCCGTCTTGGCGGCTCTGGCGGCCGCTGCCGCCTCGTGAACCTGATTCACCATCTGTGAGATCTTTGCCACGGCGATCGTGAGTAGCTGCTGCACCTTTATGGCCAACTCTTTGGCCGTCTCGGCGGCTTTCTCTGTAATTTCCTCAACGGCCTTGGAGGTTTCTTCCTTCTTGGGGGATGCACTTATTTCTGTAGGTTTCTTGGCCTCCGGTGTAGCGCCCTCGGGCTTGGCAGCAGCAGTGGGCGGTGGTGCAGCAGCAGGCGGCTTAGGCGGTGCCTTTGGCGGCTCTTCTGGCTCTTCCGGATGCACGGCCGTCGGGTCCGAGGGTCCCGGCGTCTGCTCCTCGGGTGTGTGCGGCCAGAACGTGGGCTTGTTGATGAAATCGGGGGCCAAGTGGGGCCGCTGCTGGCAGAACTCCTCCATGGTCATGTCCTCGTACGGCATCATGGCCTTGAGGACGTCCAGCTGCTTGTTGAGCTCGCCGATGCGCTTGTCCGACTCCTCCTTGTACTCGCAGATCTCCCGCTGCATCTCCTCCGCCTCCTTGTTGACCTCCTCGAAGTACCGCCGGCTGCTGATCATCACGTGCCGATTCACGAACAGGGTGTCCAGCTTGTCGTACTTCTGCTCGAACTGGCTCACCCAACTTACGAACTCTGGCCGCACATTCTTCCGATAGTACTCCCAGTCGATTTTCGGCATGGAGTCGGGATACTTGTTGACGCGCCTTTCGGGGATTGGGGGTTACACAAGGATGGCCACCTATCGCTGTGTCTGTAGCTCACCTTCTGTACTCTTCGTTGCGCCTCTTGAACATCTGGAACTGTGGCAGCTGGTTGGGCGGCACACGCTGCAGCATGTCCGCCATGTTCATCAGCTGCTGCTTGGGTGCCCTGGTCGGGCCACTGCCACCGCCGTTCTGCTGCCCCCCGGCGCCCTTCGTAATACAGCTGGTTATCTTCTTCCAAAAAACCATCTCTCTGATAAAAAAATATATATATTTTGTTTGGGATATAAATATATATCTGATGTGTGATACTTTTTGAATCGAATGATCGAATAGGGTTCAGGGGGGCAAAATGTAGGGCCAACTGTGTGACCCAGGGGAAAAAGTTCGATTTACAGCCAGTGAAAATTGCATATTCATGCATTTTCAATTAAATCAGAGCTTCAAGGACCAAGGAGCAAGGACCAAGGAGCAGCATCATCATCAAACTGACAATAAAATCGAAAATTAATTCCATGCCACCAGACGCACGAAAGTAAAATGTAATTGCTGGGTTAGGGATCCTTGGAATCGAACGGGGCTCTCCTGCACCCCCCCACCCCCACACCCAGGGTGACTGCCAAGTGACAAACGCAATTTATAACGAAACGAAAATGGGCTAATGCCAATTCTCCAGGTAATTGTCGTTTTTGCTCTCTCACTCTCTCGCTCTCGCTCTCCCAGCACTGAAACGGAGGGAGGGAGGGTGAGCGAGCAACCCTTGAAAACCGAAATGGAAACGAAACGCAACAGAGTCCTCTTTTGTGCCTGCTTCTGCGCTCTGGCAACGCTTCAGCTGTCACTTTGACAGCTCCCATAGGAACGCAGTGGTAACGGAACGCCGGGAGAGAGCGCAATCGTATGAAACGGAACACTGCGGCGAGAGAGAGAGCGCGCCTGTCGTCCTGTCAGTGAGTTTTTTGTGCATCTGTACATTTTTGGTGTATTTTTGTTTTTTCGCAGCATTAATTGGCTTAAAACTCAAGTGTTATTAAAACAATTAGCCACAGAAAGGAGAACATGTTCGCAGCAATGCTTTTGAGTGGTTCAACGCCCAGTAATTCCGCAGCGTAGTCCTGCGACGAGTGCGCGTGTGTGTGAGTGTGTGTGAGTGTGGTGTAACCCCTGTGTTTGTCAATATCTGTGTTTACATTTTTTCCCCAACGCCAAAAACTTAAAATACAATCGTTAATTGAACAAAAACTTCATCTGAGGCCTAAAACCCATTGAGTAGTCGGTAAGTTTTCGATTCGTGGGGGATTTCTGTGGCTTTAAATGCAGGATATGTGGGTGTGATTGTAGCTATGAGTGTGTGTGTGTGTGCGAGTCTGTGTGTGTATACAAACATGTGACTCTGTGTTTGAGATCCTAAGGCGAAAGCAGCGTCAAAGGAATACCTGTGCAGAATGTGGCATGTGATGAAGGAGGAGGGAGAAACTAAGGCATAAAAGATGTAGAGTTAAGGGACATATGTTATAGAACAAAACATAACCTTTTAGGGAAAGGAAAAGCAAATCCAAATGGAATTTTAGAAGCTGCTAGAATGCCACCAATCTGCTAGATACTTAAGGCTACTCCATATTCATAGGATAGACTTATTCGCATAGAACACAGAACACTAGCTGAATATATGCTCAATTGTCCGATGAAATAGTGATCCAGCAGCCATCTGACTTTTTCGACTATGGCACTCTCCTTGCCCCGAAACAAGTCCGAACCTTGTTAAAACCAATTAGAGTTCTAAGCTCGTGAAACTATCCCATAAATTACACATATTTCGCTTCGCTTAATGGGGGGAAAAAACGTAGTGCAACTCATCGAAATTCCCCGAGACCGAAAATAAAATCTACTAATTGAGGTCCAACTTTCCCGGCGGATAGAAGCCAGATGGAAACCCTACCATCCTGCTGCGGATAATGCGGAAAAATAAATTTCCAGGCTGCTGCTGCCGTTCGCCGGTTGATGGCTTAGAATTTTAATGTAATTTATTTTCGGTTGCGCCAGAAACAAATAAAACATTGGACCAACATCAAAATTTATTTGCAGCGTAATGGCAGAGCATAGAAATATATATATATATATGTATTGGGCATGGGCATAGGCCAGGCAAAGGGCTTGGCTCCCCCTTTTGGAGGAGCAACTTTTAAAGTGTGCAATTTAAATGAAAATTTTCCCGCTCCGAGGCCCAGTCATGCCACACAAGCGGACTAGCAAGTAGCTCCGTGCCACACAGCACACACCGAGAACTACTTATTTATGGGGGGAATGAGAGGGGGCCTGGGGTAGGGGGTTAGGTTCTACTCCCTTTTTGGCTTTGCCAAGTGATTTTATGCTAATATTATGGGTCATTGGGATTTGCGCAGAGCAAAGTGCTTGTTAAACATTTCATTAGACTTAGTGTAAATACCCGCGCGGTTAACAGGCACCCTCCACCCACCTCCCACCGCCCACCGCCCACACACGCCCCCTAACCCCTTTCAGGGCTTGCGGCGTGGATCCCAAAAGTTTCCTTTTGAAATTGAAAGTGTTGATGGGAGCCCCGCGTCTTGGGTCATATGCTGCCATATGGCCACCAGTGCTACAGTGCGTTTCGTGTGTGTATGTACATGCTGAAGGGGAAGGGCAATAGGCATGCAAATGCGTGAAATATGCAAATATCCATCACATATTTCACGCCTTGGGATGAGGTTTTCCTTCCGATAGGTTTGCTATTTATCGATAACTTATCAAATTCAACCTTTAAACGATTATTGCATTTATGGTTATCTTTTGTACTTCAATATCTTCAATTTAAGACGATACCGTCTCCAATTACTCCTCCGATAACGATAAATCAGCCACAACTAAATCGGAATTACATAATTTTAGATATAGCTATAATAAACGAGTATCTATCAGATATTTCACGCCTTGGAAAGCGCTTTTCTTTTCGATATGTTTGTTATTTATCGATAACTTATCAAATGTACACTTTAAACGATTATTGCATTCATGGTTATCTTTTCTCCTTCAATATCTTCACATATGAGACGATAACTTCTTCGATAACGATAAAAATTACGACAAATCAGCAACAAAAAATTGGAATTACATAATTTCAGATATAGCTTGTATTATCAATTACATATTTCACGCCTTGGGATCCGGTTTTCCTTCCGATAGGTTTGCTATTTATCGATAACTCTTCAAATTCACCATTTAAACGATTATTCCATTTATGGTTATCTTTTGTACTTCAATAAACGATAAAAAACGAAAAAAACCGATAAAAATAACGATAATTCAGCAACAAAAAAATCGGAGTTAAATAACTTCCGAAACAAGTTCCATAAATGATTAAAACATATTCCAATGATGATTTCCGATTAGTTTTCGCTGAAAATTCCTGAAATTCCTGTACAAACATTATCCTTCCCCAAAACCCGTCTTATGGCTATGCCGCGCACTGTACCCCCGCTCTATGTACCGCCTGTGTAGGTAATTATTCAACAGCTGGCCGTCAGTCCAAAATAAAAGTAAAATTTATCAAAAAATAATCGAAAAGACGAGGAAAAAGGCGCTCCGCCCGAAATATGACTTTCGTTTTAATGCCAAAATCATGTCAGCCGCAGATGTGACCAGCCCTACGCTCCACACACACTTTACGCTACTACTTTCGGATGTAGTCCCGTGCATCGGGCGCTTTATATTGGATTCGTGGCCATGTGATGCTGACAGAATGGGTTTTTGATCAACTGGCGACGGGCGACGGGCGACGCTTGAGCGAGGCGTCACTCAAAATTCTGCAATTAGTTATTGATAAATCAGAATCTGGAGGCATGCGGCATGTGGCATGTGGCAGGCGGCATTGAGACCTGGGCACATGTATGAAATATGAGAATTGTCACACTTTAAAGCGTTGAATGTTCCTTTTTGGCGTCCTTCTGCTGCTGCCGCTGCTGCTGTCTGCAATAATTGGAAAAATTTCCATTTGTTCTTTTTGGACCAGAGACCAGGACAGGACTGCCTGCCTGGCTGGCTGGGTGGCTGGCTGTAGGCCAGAGGCCATGAACAAACGAGGCTGTAGGCCCGCGCGCATTTACCATCTGTCACTCTGGCACTATGGCACTCGTGATGAATGTGTTTGACGTGTGGCTCAGGGCTCCGCCACCCACAGCCTCCCCCATCAGCCATCGGAGCACTCTCTCTCTCGCCCTCGCCCTCGCCCACGCCACGCCAGTGGAGATCCTTCAGCATACCGCATGACGTTGCATACTTTGCGGCGCTCCCGCCCCGCCCCGCCCCAGTGAATAATGGGCGTCAGAGCCGGAGACCCACCCGGCCCTCGATGGCTGCAAAATCTTAATGATTTCGCTGGCAAATTGCGGACAATATATCCCCGTAGCACGCTGGAGACTTAGAGCCTAATAAAACATTGGATACATTATTAATATCATATTATGTTTCATTTCAGACTGCTCTTCAAGAGGGAGGCGTATCTACTGCCAATTCTACTGCCAATAGTCCACGATCGAAATGGTTGCAGAATGCCTGCTGCTGGGCGCCTGCCTCCTGCTGGCGCTCTCCACGCGACAGATACGTGCCATGACCGAGGAGCTATCGCCAGGTAAGTCCTCAAGGAGTATATTTGCCTCAGTGTGTGGCGCAAACTACTTGCACGGTTTCTAAATAAACAATGGCTGGAAATACCTTCGAGAGGGCGGAGGAACATCAATTTTAATTATGCAAATGTCTCGAGAAGACCTCAAGGCACATTTCGAGATATCAACCCAAATCATGGACCAGCCATGATTCCAATTGGCTTAAAGCTCATTATAACTGCATTAGAATTTGGCCAAAAGTGCCCGTCAGTTGGCCAGAGAGGCCACTCCATTATAGGTAGACAGCAGGTCATACGACTACGGTGGTACCTATTAAAACCCTATACAATTTTTGTGTGCAAGGGAACAGCCATCGCCTTGCAGGGGGCGTCCCACCTGGCACTCTCCTCACCTCCTGCTCTGTGTCCCAAACATCCTTGGAAATCGAGGATACCCCGAAAACAATGCTGGATGTAAAAATGGAAAATTTTCAATTTTCCCTGTGGCCCGATGGATGGAAAATCTCCTGCAAATGATGATGAATGTGCCGTGCCCTGGCTGTGACCCAAATAAATTTGTCAATTTATCATTTGCCTAAAATAAGATGACATTGGTCCTGGGCACCAGGATGCTGGCTCTGTCATTGGATTTATGGGTTTTGCTTCCAGTAAAAGCAACAATTGTCTGGGATTCCGTACGAGTGTGTATCTGTATCTGTATCTGTATCTGACTGAAGAGAGGCAGCAGCTCAAGGATCCAGCAGCTCCAGCGTGCGTGTGTGTCAGGGATAAGTGTCGGCTTATGCTTCTTGTTAAACAATAATAATTGCAAATCAAGTTAGAGAAAGCCAACCGTCCTTGGCCCTCGTCTCCCGCAGGCACTTGATAATATTTTGTGGTCCTGTGGTTTTGATTTGAATGAAAACAGACTTGTTCCTGTGTCGAGTGTCCTGGCTAATCGAATCAAAGGCCACACACACACTCGAGAACTTTCTCCCTCTCTCCTCATGCACTCCACACTTTTCGTTAAAACTTTCTCTGGGTAGCGCTTTCTTTGTGCATTTGGGTTGGTAGCCCAACTCTTGCGGTTATCTTTCAAATTAGTGAATAACCCGCTTGACTGCATTAATATTACTTTCCCCCTGCCATTCGGCCACTTGTGGTATTTTTTATTCCTCGTTTATTAATGATCTATTACGAAAGGGGGGCCGCGGAGTCCTCAAAAAAAAACACAATGAAAATTAATGACTTGAAGAGCGCAATCGGAAGAGAGAGCAAAAGAGAGGGCCAGAGGTTGGACAATGCAGCGGCACTTGAGCGGAGAAGGACCCCGCGACGCCGGAGAGAATGAGTCCGTCCGTACCGTGTTCCGTTATATTATTATTAATGAGGAGAACGGGGGGAAAAAAAGGTGAACCAAAGCGCACCTTTTGCACGGGCGACGGGGGAACGGGGGGGGCTTGTGACGAGGGGATAATGGAAAATGTTTGCGATGATTACGATATTCACAGGGAGAGTGCCCGTAGCAGACAGCTTATTATCATGGTGGCAATAATAAAAGGGAATTATTAATATGACAAAAGACAAATGACTGAAATCGAGTTTGAAATGATTCCAAGTGGGGGCCCAAGTGGGGTTTGGGGTGCCCCTTTTAGGGGTTGGAGACACAGAGACACACAGGACGCACAGGACACACAGGACACATACTGTCCATCGCATCGTCCCTTTCTGTGGAAAAGACAAACGGCATGGGCCGCGACCTCTCGACAGGCCTTGTGGCAGGCAGCAGAGGCATTGAAAATGTGGTTTCCCTTTATGAGTGTGAAGGAGCGGAGGATGCCACAGCCTCTCTGTGTTTTGGGGGGTTGACAAAAGGTCAGAAATACATTATGTGCTAATGCAAAGTCCATGTTAATAAATGTTGATTGAAATAATGATGATTAATATTTTGCATTTTGACATTTTGGCTTCCGGCTTCCGGCCCAGCCCCCACCCCCGCCCCACCCCAAAACAACAATAGTTCTCTCTTCGAGCCATTATCATTTATTTTGTGTGTGTTTTGGTGCGCAAATTGAAAAAATCCTTTTGTTTGCCATTTGCCGCTCCTCAAGTTGATTTATTGTGTGCACAATTATTCCCCCGAGGAGCAACCGCAACCATGTCGTCTATAGAGTCCACGGATACACTCCGCTGGTACCCTGTAATCGTCCTCGTACAGAGGAAAGGTATATCTGGTACTTTTGGGAGGACTCTAATGGTTACAGGTTTTCCATAGAGAGGCGTAGAGTGGGCGGGACTCGCTTTAATGACTGGGCATCCCTTTGTCGAGCTTTATTTTTTGTCTATTCCTTTACTTCCAGTGCGACAACAATTTATAGCTGTAAATTCTTTGGCTCTGCAGAGATATGGAGAGGGAAAGAGAGAGAGAGGGAGGGAGGGTGGTAGGGTGGTGGGGTGGTGGGTGGTTGCAGAGCAAGAGACACCTGACATCCATGTGCCGCTCACACATTCGAATTTTCATTATTTTTGTTTCAATTTCATGTTTTTTTTTTTGTACTGCATTTTACACAGCACGCCCCCTACCCCTCCTGCAACGGAGCCAATAATTCCCCAGCTTCCACCCCCTACCCCCCCATTCCCCCCTTTCCCCCTTCTTTGTATGCACGCTGCATTGGCATTTTTCGATTATTGGTTTTCTTTCATTTGATTGCACATTTACACATTTTTGTTGCTTCTTTTGGCGTCCACCTCCTCGCTTTGCTCTTTACTTTTCTTCTCTCTCTCTCTCTTTCTCTGTCTTTTTTTGCACTCAGGTTGGCCTGTGGCACAAACGTGTGCCACACCCTGGCGCATGGGGTAGATTTGTTTTAAAGGTTTCCCAAGGAAAAGGCTGCCCTCGAAAAAGGCCGCGCTAAAAAGTTCTGCAGAGGCCACACCAGGCCCAAGCCTGTTTCACAGCTCTCCAACCGAGGTGCGTTGTCGCATTACGCGCGGAAAGACAGACAAATACTCGACAAATCGTGCTAAAAAACTAAGCATTTCATTTATAACTCTTTCCAGGGTATGTCCCATTTGATCAGCCATAATATTTGTTTTGTTTTTCGTTCGAAGCTGTGATTTTATTTGTGGAAATCTCTGTTTTGTTTCTGGTCGTTTCTAATGCTCCTCTCCATGTCACCCTGTTCAATCCTCTCTCACTCCTTTTTTTGTGGGTGGGTGGGGGGTGGTGGGTATACATACTCTTCTCTGCTGACGCTGTCAAGTGTTTTGTCGCTTGTCAACGATTTTTCGCCCAAACTTCCGCAAAAAGCCAAAAAATGCTTGCCAAATCGCTTTGAAACCCCGTGTGTGTGTGTGTGTGTGTGTGTATGTGTGTGTGTTTGGCATTCGCAATTTTGGGATATTTATTGCAAAATGCAGTGACTGTAAAAAAAGAAATGGCCATGCCAGAGGGGAAGACACATGCCAGGGGGTAGCACAGCTCCTCATTTCAGACATGGCAGACTCCTCTAATTGGGCACTTTGTAGCCCTGGGGGGTGACGGGGGGTGAGGGGGTGGTGCAAGGGGGCCAGAATGTTACATATTATTAAATTAGGGCCAGACGTAAAGCGCTTTGCATATGAAAAGTGACAGTAAGTGCACCGGTTTTACCCCCCTCCCCCCACTCCCCCTCTGCCACCGCAGAGAACAGAATGTTAGTCAACCCCATGGACCAGCCAGCCAGCCAGCCAGCAGGAACAGGAGCAGGAGCAGGAGCTGAAGCTGGAGCTCCATAAACTTAAAAGCCTTGTCATGTTTGCTTAACATTCATTTTTTACCCCCTGCAAAGCCCGTTTAATTGTGTTAGTGAGCGTTTTATTATGGCACGGAAATTCCCCTGGACCATCCTGGTAAAGTGAACCATAACCGCACCACTCCTCCCCCTGGTGCCCAGCCCCTCCCAGAGCTGACATCTGTCCCGTGTTGGGAAATAAATTGAAAGCGTCGCGCGGGTTTTGCATAGAGCCAAAGTGTTCTTCCCAAAATAACCCAGAAAAAAAAGCAAAGATTTAATGAGTCATTTGAGTAATGCCCGCAGGCAGAAGGAAATTCCTGTAGCAACAAGAAAGAACAACTTTTGGCGTTCCTGGTTCCGGTTCCTGGTTCCAACACTTCAAAGAGAACCGATTCCAATTTGAACTTTTGGGGAAATACCTTGCGGCTGAGGCCCTGTGGCATCATAATTGCTGGGTCTCATAATTATTCATAGTACGATAATGAGGGTCTTGGAACCGAGAGTAGTGTGTGGCCTGTGCTCAACACTAGCACGAGTGCACTCTCTTTTCAGTCGTGTCCTGGCAACAAATACAGCAAATAAACAAAGAGAAAAAGCTGGCAAACAGTTCAAGTGGAGGATGCCCTCCCCTCCCAGCCACCAACCAGACAGTTTGATGGAAATTGTTAGGCAAGAAGCTCGGGCAGAGCAACAATAGAACATACAAAATACTTTTGGGAATCAACACCAGAACAAACAACAACACTACGCTGTAGCTGTATCTGTATCTGCATGTCTGTTCGGTTGAGAGACAGCAACGCTAGAAGAGACATATGGGGAGGCAAGCAGCACGAGAAGAAAGATGTGCGGATGCAGAATTAGAGTAGCGCAAAAAGCGGAGAGACGAGAGGCAAATGAGCCGGAGACACGTACACCGGGTAGGGCGTAGGAAGGGGAGGAAGGGCTGCCCAGAGGAGCGACACACAGTTACTTAGCACGTCAATTGCATGTGGCATGTGGCATATGGCATTCGGATATACGCTCCCAAGTGGCAATCCCAATTTCAACTCCAACTTCAAGTGAAAGACTTGAAAACTGAAGCTAAAAATCGTTCAAATTATATGAAGTATGTAGGTACACACATCCCATAGATACACACAGATGTACGTTCGTTGAATGCATTGATGCATGGTGCAAAAAGAGCTTCTGTTCACCGTCAAGTGGCCAATAGTCCAGCAGAGTTGCCTTCTTTTACTCGGGCGCCTCGTCCGTTGTCCAGCAATCCGTGTGACTGCAAATCAGGTTGCTGTAAATTGATAATACTTAACAGGCAGCCCCATCTACTGCTTATTTGCACTTGACCATCGAGAGCAGGCAGCTTCTGCTTTACTTCTGCTTGACTTCTGCTTGACTCATGCTTTACTAGTGCTTTTCACCTGCTTTACTTCTGCTTTATTCCTGCTTTACCTTGGCCCTGCTTTCACACTCGTTCCGTTTCACCCGTTGTCAAGCAGTGGTATAGCAGTAGTAGCAAGCCGTTAGAAATGCAGTAAAATAATGTTTGCCATCAATATTCAATTGTTTCTACTCTTGTCAATTAGTGCATAAGTTGTGTGAAGCAGTGCAGTGCGAATATTTGCATCATTATTGAGGGTTTATGCTGATTCTCCTTCATTTCTGATGATGCGAAGCAGTGTGAGCATCTTGGAAGCAAACTGCTTTTGTTTCATACACTGTCTGCTCTCCCACCCGCATCGAATATTGTATTTTAATGCGCTTAATTTGTAACAAAGAATCAGAGCCCCTACCCCTGGAGCGCCTCTGCTGCAACTTAGTAAGCCTACTTACTTAATGATTGGACAACAAAGGGAGCAATCCATTGTTTGTACAAAGGAACAGTCGGACAGGAGTAACAATAACAGTCGCTGCTGCTCCTTGAGTTCTGTGTCTGCGACTTTCGATTCAAGTCGGGAATCTCTGTGTTTGCACTTTGTATTTGTGTTTGTGCAATTAATAATGCCTGAAAGTCTGAAAGGAATATGGAGGCTCTACTACCCGCCCCCCAAAGTCATTTCATAATTTTCAGACTTCCGTCTTTTCTCATAATGAGGCATGAGGGGCTTGGGGAATGGGGAATGCCGGTTTTGGTAGCACAGACAATGGTCAATGGTTTTGGTTATCCTTTCGAGAGCATCTCAAATATGCAAATATTTCAAAACTAAATTCAATTCTCGAGAAATGTTGAATTTTCGAGTTAAATCCGACATAATGAAAGGGGAATTACATAAATGAAGCTAGAGAGAGAGAGAGAGAGAGAGAGGGTTAGGGAGAGGGTTAGGGAGAGGGTTAGGGAGAGGGAAAGCTGGGAGACAGCACAATCAATTAGGGAGTGGCCGGTGGCCATGCCCAACAGCATGATGTGGAAAATATAATAAACTTGAGTATATTTGCATAAATGCAACCATACAACATGCAACATGCAACATCAGCAGCAGCAGCAGCAACCATGCCACAATGGCATAACGGAAACAGGAAATGCAAATGTCTTGCAAGAGCGGAAATCTATTTCAATAAACTTGCGACACTGATAAATTATTAATCTGACATTTTCCAGTTTCTGTTGCTCCATGCTACATGCTGCATGATGCACGCTGCACGCTGCACGCTGCATGCAAAATTCAATTATCCCGACTTTAACGTTGACAAGGACTGCTCCGGGTGGCTCCTGTTTCGGTTCCTGCTCCAGAGAATTCCTCAAATCTGTGACAAACAAGGGGCAATCAACGGCATAAAACCCATCCATCTATGGGCATGTTGCAACCTGCAGCCCGGCAACGTTGTGGCATGGACAGCTCAGCCTCAGCTCTTCTGTGATGCCGAGAGTTTGACAGTTGGAATTAAAAATTCTTCTTCGTTTCCCCTGATTTATGCCTTCGGTGCGTAGAACAGGACACCCCTTCGAATGACCTATGGGGGTCTGTTATTTGTTGTGGGTTTCGATTCTGTTTCTGATGTTAACAAAGAGAAGGCCAGGCAGAGGGAGAGGCAGAGAGAAGCCCAGAGAAAGGCACAGGCCAAAGTTTCAGCCCGGGTTTTCCTCTGATGACATGCGGCTTTCCCTGCGGTTTCCGGACCCATCAGAACCGAAAGCTTTGCTGTGGTCTCCGCCGCAGCTAAACGATCAAATTATTCCGACTTTTTTCTCCATGCCAGGTACTTTTAAAGTGGCAGGGTACATTCCGGAAAAGCAAGCACTATTAAGACCTCTTATATCACCCACAATTATTATCCTAATGCAGCGCTATCTTTGGGAAATTATACACCTTTTTGGATAGAATTTTGCGAGTGACATTTCGGCGTGTGGCAAGGGGTCAGGGGTGGGTGCCAGACACGCTTTAAAGCGTTTTACATTGGTGTCCTGGCCGCTGCAATTCTTCTTCTAGTCTGTTGCATGCAGTCAAAAGGTTTCTGCTGCGAAGGCTTTCGCATTCGTGTTCCGCTTTGTTCCTCCAAATTGCAAATGCAACGAATTTTACACCGTCTGCTGCATTCGCATTTGCATTTCCAGAGTCCCAGTCGCAGTGGCAGTCGCAGTCGCAGTCGCAGTCGCCGGTCGTTCCCATTGAGTGACACAATATAAATCCGAAAGTAGTTGGTATTCCACTCTATCCCTTGCTCGAAAATGCTTTTTTAATTATGCTCCGCAAACACAGAGACTGAGAAAGACCCAGAAAGTGGAAAGGCGAAAGGAGGGTGGGGGAAAAGAGTCAACTGTACTCAAGTTTTGTTTGCAGACGAGTTAGACGTTTGATGCTCTGCCAACCCCCCGACGTCGACGTCGACGACGACGACTTCCTGACTAGTCTGAAGTCTGACTCTCACTCTCTCTCTCTCTGTCTGTCATTCTCCTCCCTCGCTTTTTCTGGCTAGACAAGATTTGCTTATCCACCGAGTACAGTTGTGTGTGTGTGTGTGTGTGTGTGTGCTGACGTTTCTCTTGGGAATTTTGTGACTTTTTTTTGCTGTTGTTATCGCATTGCTTCTTAAGCTGGCTTCTGTGACAGGCGTCGCGACACCACAAATCTGTGTCATTCAAGATGCACTGCTTGTCTGTAGCTCATGCATGAGCCACAACTGCTTTGACTTTGAGGAGGTCTTCAAGGCCTTTTCTTCAAGTACAGTTTCGTTTCCCATTACCACTCCGCCCCCTCCCCCAACGGGGGGGTGGGGGTCATCTAGTATGCAATGCAAATACATGCAATTATTACACTGCTTTTGTGGTTTTTCGCTAGAGCTTGTCATTATGCAAAATATGCTGCATTATTTATGGCATAAACACAGGCGCTGACGTTGCGTGCCGGGCTAAAAGTTTCATTTAGAAAAAAAAATGGAAGCAAACAAAACAAAGGAGCTAGGAACACAGGAACACAGGCACAACAATGTGCAACACACACAATTGGTGCCGCACTTAAAATTAATTGAACTTGAAACAAGTAGAGCCGCCGCCGCCGCCGCTGCCCCAAACTCATGAGAAATTCTGCGGTCGAGAGCCAAGAGGCAAAAACTTTTAGCCCCACAACACACACGCACACACACGCACACTATGCTCTATGTTTGTGGCACTTGTAGAAAGCTTTCATTAGTTCTGGCCGGCCAAGTTTTCGGTCCTAGATTGTAGGCACTACCCTTTCGGAGGATGTAATGCACTTGAGCAGCTGTTTCGTGCCCCGAGGTCCCTTCGGATCTCCAAGGGTATCGAAAGCTTCGACTCCTGGGGCTGTTCGTGGAAAATGTTGCCTGGACGACAGTTTACTTTTTTTTTCGGTCAAGTTTCAACGGCAAACTTAATATTTAGTGCCATTTGCTTGCTCTGACAGTTTCCAGAAGTCAAATCCCTCTTGTTGTTGGTCAGTGGCACTGGTTCTTGCCTTGCAGACCCCACCGCCCCCTTGGGCGGCGAGGAGAGAAGTGCATTGAAATCTTTGTGGAAGTAACTTGAGTAAGCCAACTTGCACACAACAAAGGCGAGCGAGCACAACAACAGGCCAACGGACAGCACAACAAATGGTTTTTATCGCTTTTTGCACTATAGTTGTAGTTGTAGTTGTAGTTGTAGTTGTTGTTTGTGCTGGTTATTTGTCCAACTTTTTGTATATAATGCATGGAAAGTTGTTGGCTGGTTGCCTGGTTGGCTGCTGACAGGGCCAAAAGGACCAATAACAACAATGTTTGCGGTTAAACAAGTTTTCATGTTTTATTTGGCATAATCAAAATGCTATTTAAGCATTTCTTTTCAGGATTTTCCCACGCTCTACGACCCTCTCGTCTCCCCAGGCCCTTGGGCTGCCTTACCTCATATTTAACATACCTTTTGTGCTGCCACCAGTTGTCTCGCTCTCTCAGAAAAGCTTAAAGTATTAAAAAAACATTGCAATTATGCTCCGCGGGAGGGGGAGAGGCGGAGAACAAGAAAAACTAAACACAACAATGCAAGGGAGACGCGATATTTGTTAGAGCGGGACAACCAGTGTGTGCGTCCGTGCGGATGTGTGTGCGTGTGCTGTGCCATTGTTTGTGTACGTGTCAAAGCATACGCGTTGTGCAAAGTGCGCTAAATTAAGCTGTCATTAAGGACTTAATTAAAGTCTTTTGTTGAAAGTTGACATTGTGTGAAAGAAACGTTTGCGAAAACAAACGACAATGACAACGTTGCCGCTCCTGCTGCTGATGCAGCACTTGAAAGGCTATCCTATACCAACCAAAAAAAAAATACAAAAATAAACGAAAACATCAAAGCAACTACAAAAGCAGAGACAACAACACGAGAGCATGTGGGCCAGTGTGTGTGTGGGTGTGGAGTATGAGCCAGGGTTTATTTTCCCAAAGGTAAGGCACGCATAACAAAATAACAAAGCAAATATTATCTCTTGCTGTGTGACAAAAACAGATCCTGGGCTAGAGGTGAGCAAAAGCCCTACCTATGTCTTACCTTTCATTCGATATACCTTGGCTGGCGAAAATTCGGGAGAGTCGAAGCGAGTGTATGTGTGTGTGGGCTCAACATGTGTCAAAATTTTCAACAGTATCATGGAACGAGAAACAAACACGCTGCAAGTGCTTGATTCTGGGGACAGGGGGGTGTCGAGGGGGTCGGACTGCTGTGAAAACTCATTAGCAGGCAAACACAGTGAGAGAGAGGGGGATAGAGACAGACAACAGACAATGGCAAGTAGAGAAGAGACACAGGTTTCGCACACAAGACCCCGACCTGCCTCCCGCCCCCCTCCAGCATCCATTGACAATTGCAAATATCCCGGCTGTGCTGGGAGAGAGAGACGAAAGAAGAGAGCACATTTCGAATGGAAACATAACCGACTTGCTTTTTAATTAAATATTTCGGTATTCTGCCACAAGCGCAGACACGGAAACAGACGACAGTGTCTGCAACAAACACCCAAGCCAAGTCCCAAGTGCACCCAGAGACTGTCAAACTGGGTTTAATTGCCGCCCAGGGGGACGAAATGTCTGTCTGTCTGCGCACTTACCTGGCTGCGAGCCTTGCTTAGCTAAGCAAATGTTTGGCCATTTCCAAAATTGTCAACAACAGAAGCCATCTGCGGGCTAAGCCCTTGTCGGTGGCAAAACTAATAAACATCACAATTTCAGAACAGAAACAAAAAATTGAAAAAAAAAACCCCGGCGGCACCACATAACTGAACTTTTTGCTGAATACGCTCCCGATATATGCTTTCGATCGGCGTTTGAACGCGTTAGGGTTTTATAAGCAAATGTTTTGGCCATTTCCAAAACTGTCAACAACAGAAGCCGTCGGCGGGCTGAGCCCTTGTCGGTGGCAAAAGTAACATCACATTTTCAGCACAGAAACAAAAAATTCAAAAGAATTCGAAACACGGAAAACACCGCCGGCACCAAATAACTGAACTTTTTGCTGAATACGCTCCCGATAAATGCTTTCGATCGGCGTTTGAACGCGTTAGGGTTTTTTAACTTCGCGCTAGTGCATTTCTCACTGTTAAATGTGATCTCGCTTAACATAACGGCGTTGGTTCGCTGTAATTTTTGGTACAAACGAAGCAACAGACCACTGTTAAAGTACAGGTTTACCGCGTCGTCTTCTTTTGCTTTATTTCCGATCTTTTTTTGTTACATTGAAATCTAATTCGTGCACACGGTACTCCCAAAAATCATATTGTTAATAAAAGTTCAATAGTTCTCAATCGCTCGGTGGTGTGTGTCCAATATTCAATTCACATTTCATCAAACGAAACTCAAGTGTGTATCTCTGGCATTGTTGGTGCCCTGTAACATAGCGTTACACATGAATAGACGATGGTACTTCTGTGTTTGTGTGCGTGCGAGTGCAAGTGAATGCAAATCTGAGCTGCCACAGACCCTCAGTCTCTCGCAGAACAATGCGTGGAGTAATATGTGCAGATTAATCATTAATTAAACAAAGTTTGGGCAGAACACAGTGGAACACCTCTTTTATTGCAATTTTAATAAACCATTGTCTCGGCGCGGCTCTTGTTTACCGTTTCGCTCTGTCTTTTCTTGTATCGCTCTCCTGCTCCCACATACGGCAAAGAAGCGTGAGTTGAGGAATTCTCTCTCGTTTTGTTTTGGGAGTCTTCTTTCTCCTTTTTCCCTGCGTGGGCATAAACCAGTTTCTGTTGCTGTTTCGCCTGAGCTTCGTGAACATATTCGATCAATTGTCGATTCGAATTGAAAATTGAATACACACATCGCCCGCCGCGCGACAAACTGTAAAAATGCATTACTTTGCATGTGTGAGAGTGCAGTGTATACATAATTAATCCCAACGAAATTCGCACACCTCTCACCCCTCTCGCCTGAAGCATGGCAGCCAGAAATTCGTTTTAAAATCCATTTGCGATCCCCCGCCAAAGCCGCCTGCCGCCTGCCGCCTGCCGCCCGCCGCATCGGCAGTGAAATCAATTTCACCGAAATTGCCGCAAAAGTGTGTAAAAATAATACAACCTCAGTGTGTTAACAGTTATTCGCATAAAAACGCCAGTCGCTTTTTTCGGCCGCTCTCCTGTGCGCACTAACGGTAAAATCAACAAGCAGGCCAGCCCTCCTTGCTGTCCCGCTCCCACCACCCAATAATCCAATTGAGGTTTGCCGGGCGGAGAGCCATGCTGCCACTCCTGCTGCTGACCCCACTCCTGGCGGCACTGCTGACCAGCAGTGTGAGCGAGACGGCCGCCGACTACGAGAACACCTGGAATTTCTACTACGAGCGTCCCTGCTGCGCCGGCAACGATCAGCCGAACGGCCACGGGAAGCACAACAGAGGTAAACAATCGATCCGCCTCCTCGTCACACCGAAGTACAGCTACCCTTTCGTCTGATCACCTCAATAGAATAGCGTGAAATATTCAAGGTTTCAGATGGCCTGTCGATGCCTATGGCCTGCGGCACTCCCCTCTCTGTGGGGCCGAAAAACATTCATTTCATGTACAGATACGGGCCGTTTTTTCTGAACAGTTACAAATATTATTTTTCAATTTTCGCCGGCAAAAACAATTTGTAATTTATTTGCCGTAATATTCTCGCGCATGTTCTTTGTATTTTTGTTATTTATTGAATTTCACTTCCATTCGATTGCAATACGCATGCAACTACTGTTTTTGCATTTGTTGTCCCTTTGTTGTGTTTTTTTTTTTTGGCGCTCGTATTATTCATAATTTGCATATTAATGCCTTGGATGTTGGATATTATTCGAATGGTTTGTGTCATTGCGAGTGGCTGGGCCTGCCATTGATATGCATATTTCGCATTTAAACAAATACCAATAATGTAATCATATTTTAAGCATATGCCTCCCCATAATCCCGCACAGATAAGTCCCTGCATAATATATGTATGTACCATTATTGACTCCTTGATGCTCTACCCAAATGAATATTAATAATTTTAAAGTCAAAATCCACCAAGCGAGTGGCCACAAGCTTTGCTCTTCACTAGATTGAAGCTTGGCCAGTTTATTGAGTCATTAAGTCATTAAAATTTATTCAAATTTCAGCCATGAGAAATCTAAAGCTGTTCTCTGGTCTCTGGTCTATTATTCTTTGTTATTGTGTCTGGTCTGTGGCATGTTCTGAGGCAGAAACATGTTTGGTTTTGCTTAATAATCGTTGGTAAAATGAATTTATCATTTTGAGGTTGTTTGATTGAAAACTTCCAGCCAGAGTTCAATGAATTCCGCATAAAGCAAAAGAAACATCAAATATGGGGAAAGGAAATGCTTAAGGAAGGGAAGGTAGGAGTCCCTGAGAGGCCGTCGAGTGTTTTGTGGGGGGGGGGTCCAGGTATTATGCATCACTTATGCTGCACATACACAGTATTGGCCATCTCTCAAAGCTCCAATCGAAAAATGGAGCAAAGTGTCAAAGGGAGAGAGAGAGAGAAATTGGGGAAGAGCAATAGAGAACAGTGTGGTACCCTCCAACAGATCGGGTTGTACGATTTTAATGGAATTTTGAAGAGAAACTTGCACATGAAACAGATAAATCCTAACATTGTAGACGAAAAGCTTAAAGAGCGTATAGAGAGAGAGAGGGGGGAGAGAGAGATAAAATGTTGTATAAAATATTTAAATCCCATTTTGTGCGGCAAACAAGTTCTTGTTGCATGGCCATCGGACCGACCATAGACCCGTAAACATTTTCTAATAGTTCACGTTTCAGAATGCTGGTCAGGGACGCCTCGCCTGGCTCCTTCTTGAGGCACTGTATGGGTGCAGCATAAAACTTCACGTGCCGACAACAACTTTGGTCCTTGCCGCATGTTGCACTGTAAACTCAATAGCTAAGCACTTGCCCCAAAGGAAACGTGCGGCGCATAGAGAAGCGCTCAAACGCTGTTCCCCCTCCCTCCGCTGCATTAAAGAACGCACATAAATTTCGTATTTATTCCCCAAAAGAGAAATGCAATTAATTTCATTTAAATCCATAGAAAAAAAAAACAAAATATAAATTTTCCAAATCTACTGTGGGGGATTTATGGTTGACATTTTGGAGTTGTTGTTTTTTTTTTGAGGTCATTTAATTTATGGGAGCTTGAGGATCATCTCCTGTGTATCTGGTGCAGTATTTCCTATCCTCCTGCGGCATCCCTTTCCCACACATCTCCCTCTCTCTCCCTTTCTCTCTCTCTCTCTGCCGCCACTTCATTTGTTGAGTCAGCGGCTTGACAGATGTTTCTTTTGCGGCCACTCCTCTTCCCACTTATTTTCGCTTGATTCTATTTTTATATACCATTGTCTGTTGCGTTTGCTCTGCCTCTGTTTCCCCCCTCCTTCCCCTTCCCCTTCTACTGGTGCTCGCTTCTTTTTCTGATTCTTATCTCTTTCTTCATCTCCTTTCTCTGGCGTACAATGCTCGCTGGTCGCCGCCTGCTGTTTGGAATGATGTGTGAATGACTTCATTGTGGAGGCCAGTCCAAGAATTGACTCGTTCGATCGGCAGGTAGACAAAGATCTGTCCAGTTCTGTTCAAACTGTAGGGCCTAAGAGGTGGTGAGAAAGAACTAACGGCGCTCCGATATGGTCTAGCAGTCACTGGAAACAGTGCGTTGGCTTATCATTTATTAAACTATGGAGTATTTTTTATTCAAATATGAACTATTAAAGGTTCAAGCAAACAAAAAAGTCGCCCTTTTCGATAGGGATACCTTTTGGATACCCTTTTGTTCCGAAATACAGTTGAAAATGCACTTCGGTCATCAGTGTAAAACTGCAGTTTGACAAGCGGCGTGTTTTCGTAGAGTTGGGTAAACCCCACATTCAAAACGAATCCATTATCCCAATTGACGCCCCCTGACTGCCAAACCCAACCCATCCAATCCCTGCCACACAAACCCGTACAGTTTTTTTTAGCAAAGATCCTCCGTTATTGCACGGCCTGCCGTTTGCTATGCTTGTTAAACTGCAGTCGCTGTCGGCGCTCTGGTGACCCACATTCGAGGCGAACAAAAGCGATAATCCAAATGGCGTTGGGGAGGCCAATGAGCGGCCTTTGTGTGTGTGTGTGTGGACCAGGGGCATGCATCACATCATCAGGCAGCCGATGTCAAAAGTTCTTTCACAGTTTCACTCCACCCGTTTGCTGTAATGAACAACGAAAGGCGTGCTCCTGCGCCTGCACCTGGTCGTGGTCCTGGCTCTGGTCCTGGCTCTGGTCCTGGCTTTGGGATTTGCCATGCCCCGAGGAGGCTGGAAGCTGTGCAAGCTGAAAACTGTGCCTGCAGGCCCTCCCAAATCATGTTATCGAAGCGAAGCTCTTTGCCACAATGGAAAAGTTGGAAACGAAATTGAATTTCAATGCAACGCAATGGCCTGTCGACACCTCCCAACAATGACGGGGGTGTGGCTTAATAACGCTGCTGTGTCAGTGGCACAGAGAGATAGTGGCAGGTGGCAACATCATTAAAAGTATGCTTAAAGAGCCACGAGTCTCTTGCCAAGTTTTAGTTGAGCTTCAAACGGAAGAAAAATCACGTTCCACTTTGGACTTTTCTCTTTCTCTCTGTCTCTCTAGTTGCATGCAACTTTGTCCACTACTTGCCGCCGCAATCTTCGCCGAATGTTGCAAACACAAGTTATATAACATTCGATTCGATAAGAGCCCGGGAGTCGGGGGTCGCCTGCTCCGCTTTTGCTGCTGATTAAAGAAGAGGAAGTCGCACTTATCGCGCTGGGGGAGGGGGATTCGAGGGGAAGGGAGGAAGCCGATAGAGAGAGTGTGGCAAAAGCAATTAGCAGGCACAGAATGTGTGTGGCAGAATGCCATCAATCAACCGTAAATGCAGTTATGCCACAGATTTTGTCGTTTTCCCCGCACTAATTCAATCACTTTGAAAATTGACACAAACAAACGCGACTAATGTTAATTTCCATTTATGCATCAATTTTAAGATGAAATTTAATTAAGTTTTCGTGCAACCTGTGTCTGCCACACACGCACGCACACACGCACGCTCCCCCTCTGTGTGCCCCTAATTGACTAAAGTCTTAACTTAATTCTAAAGACCATAATTTGCATTCTTCCCTTTTGCCAACTGCAGACTCGGACCAAAAATGTTGCACATAGTGTGGCAGCACATAGTGTTGCCGGAGCAAGTGGCTACCACTCGGTGCTACCTCTTGTCTTTGGGGGCACGCCAGCGAAAAGGCAACCCTTACATGTCGTGTGCCGTATTATCGTATTATTATTTATTGCGATCATTTATGCCCCCAACCTGTTTGCTGTGGCTGCCACTCAAACATTTTTCTATGATAGAATCTATGGTGCTTTTGTGCCGCCAAACAGGCCATGTGTGGCTGCGGGTATCTTTCATTAAAGTATCTGTGAAACAAAAACGAAACCATAGTTCTATGGTGGGCATTAAAATGGGAACCGTTTATGCCCCATGCCCTGCCGCACCGCACACTCGCACTGGGAGAGCGGATCATCAAATGGAGTTGCACTAAAACCCACTCTGCAGCACTCTGCACCACACACCGCCCCTTGCCCCTTGCCCCTTTGCACACCCAAAAGTGAAACATTTACCGCATCCGCATTTTGTTGCCTCGGTTGTGGGGCATGCTGGCATCCTGCTGCACCTCTGGCTGTTGCTGTTGTTTTTTTGGGTCCTCTTATGTCCTGTCTAGTGCTGTTTTGACTGTTCTTTTGATGCTTTTTTACGAGTGCAGTGCGGGGGGGGAGGGGGTTCCTTTTTTTTTGGTTGGCAACACAAAATGAACTCTTGCCACAGCCACAGCCATGCCACTGCCACTGCTGCAATAAAGTGAGCTAAATTGAGTTGAAAATATTTTGCCACACCAGCTGGAGGCGCCTCCGCCTGCCACTGCAGTGAAAATTAAAGCCAACTAGCTAAAGCCGAAGCCAAAGCCCAAGCCTTGGGTCCAGGCATAGAACAGTGCTGACAATAAGTATATTTACCAGGCATATGCGCTGAAGAGAGGACCCCTCGAACGGGTGGGGAGATGGGAATTGTTGTGTTGCAAATGAAATGGCAACCACTTTTGGGTGAGCTTCTGCCTCGTCTGTGGCGGCAGAACCTTGGGGCACACAGGTGTAGACGTCTAGACGCACAGGCTTTTCGAGTGCTTAGAAGGTGTGTTATCCGTGGTGGCAGGAAGGGGAAACCACAGGTTCCTATAATTAGCAGGAAGGGAGAGACGTGAAATGCTACGGAAATTGTTGGCTGAATTTATTTACATATGATTTATTGCCCAAACCAAATATTTAAGGCAACATTTGCCAATAATTCACAAGATTTTCAAAGGAATTTCACATTGAAAATACAAATAAATACAACAGCTGCATACCAAGTGAATTTGGAGTGTTTAAAACACCAACAGTACCTGTAAAAACATTAATTCATCGAATTTGGAATGATACGGAAATATATTAATTTTGTTTCTAATTCCCACCGCAATCTTGTTAGGCTTCCACGAAGTCTAGACTTATTTTGCTTAATAGAAAATTATTTATGTATTTATATATAAATATATATTCTTAACGCGACAGTATTTCTACTTTATTTTAATGTTCACATAGTTGTGTGCTTTTAAACAGAATGATTGTTTTTTTTAACGTTTTTAGTATGACTAATATTTTTATTATTATGGCTATTATTTGTTTCATTAATACTAATGTTAATTCTAATTTTATTATTTTTATTATTATATGGTATTATTATTACTATTTTTTTATTACTTTTATTTTTTATTATTATTTATTATTATTATTTTTTTTTTATTGTTATTATTTTTTGTTTATTATTATTTTTTTGTTTATTTTTTTTAAATTTATTTTTTTTTTTATTATTATTTTTAATTGCTTATTTGTTTTTGTTTTTATTTTTATTTATTTTTCTTTTTTAAGAGTTTATCAAGTGTTTTTCCAATTTCTCCCTAATTTGTAATATTGAAAGGTAACTCGTTCCATAACCGAATATCATTTGTTAAAAATTGTTTAAAGAAAAAAACGTAGATTTATACAAAAGCAAAACAAGGGAAATTTAAAGGAATGTTTCATGTTGCAGCAGCAAGGAACTGCAGCCTGCAGGCACACATTTGATGCCCCTTCTGCAATACCTAGCCTCATTTGATGCCACATTTACATAGACTCGTTTATGTGTCTCTCTTTATCCTCTGATGGCCCCTCGTTTGATGCCACACAGAAACCCTTCGAGTTGCTGTCATCTTTTGGGGCCAAAAGGGCTGCTGAAATTTCAAAGGTGAATAATGTCAGGTCGGGGTCCCTGTCCCTGAGCCTGCACCTGACGGGCGGGTTCTGGCCCTGGGGGCACAGTCCACCCATTGGTTTGAGCGGGTGGCAGGACATTAAATTTACAATATGTTCATTGCAATTCGGCAATTCGGCAAACCCAGCAGCTCCCACTGTCTCTCCTTTTGATTTGATAATAACGTTTTTGTTTTTTGTTTTGGGGAAAATGTCATTTTCTCCCCTCAAGAAATTGATTTGACGGCCCCCGTGGAGGGGGCTGGGGGCATGGTTGCCTCTGCTCGTAAAACGCATATTTATGAAGAGCATAAAAATTATTGACATATATGGGAGATGGGATATGGGCTATGGGATATGCGGAGAGTCGTCTCGAGTCGCGAGTCTCGAGGTTTGAGAGTCATAAATGCTTATACGCCCATAAGCACTCGGCCCACACAAAGAAAAAAACAGCAGAAAAAAAACAGAGAAGTGGAATATAAAATTTGGCGTAATTTATTTTTATTTTTTTATTTTTTTTTTTTGCGCAAAGGCAGCTCGTAAATGGAATTTGATTTTGATTGGAGTCTGGATTAAAACCAAATAAAGTTGAGGACTTTGACGGTTAAATGGGGAAATTTTGAAAGGATTTTAACAGGCGCTTTTTCTTAAACTTTTTCTTTGCTTACACTTGGAGAAACAATGGAGCTACAAATATACACAGAGGGGGCTCTGTTCTTAGACTTGATTCATTATTTGGTGTCCTACTAGCTGACAATCGGCACCATTTATTGCTTGTGTCTTTGAACAGAAGGACCATGCCATAATAGGGATATATTCCTAAAAGAGCGGGATCAATGGATCGCTTAAAAACCTATTCAGAAATTACGATTAGGTCCTAGGTGTCTAAGGAGGGTCAAAATCAATGGAAAACAAACATATATCTAGATCGAAGGGCACAGAGATTGAGGGCCATTTTGGAGGGCAGGAATTACGCTAAGGATGCCAGAAGGTAGATTGTTCCGTAATTCCTAGCCATGGAATGTATGTCTGTTGAAAATACATTGAATCCGGATGTAATCTTGGAATTTGTACAACGTTCTCGGCTCTGCCCCTTTACCCGGAATCTTTGGACACATAAAATACCCCGAGAAGCGTATCCTTGGGGGCCATCAATTTTATGTTAATATTTAGCATATTTTTATGGGCTTAATCCAGTCATGAAATTGTGGCAATATGTTTTTACTGGCTGCCGATGACAATTGGCAGTGGCAATGGCCCGAACGACTCCATAAGCCAGGGCAGGGATTGAACTCCCCATCGTCCCAAGGACCTACATACGGCCCCCTATAAATGCCCCGAATTGACTTGTGGATTACCGAAGTCTGAATCCCAAATTGCGGGCAATTATTTGCGGGGCTCCAAAGGCATATAACAGCGGATATTCCACATACATATATTCCATATAGTTTATGGTGTTGTTTTTGTCTGTGTGTGTTTCGTCCTTAAAGATGGCCCTCCTTTAAATCTGCCACAAAAGTTTGGGCCAAAAACCAGCCCGTGAGGAGGGGAAATGGAAAACTTCGACGGGCATTTTTCAGTAGAATAAAAATATGTACAAAAGCATTTCAAGCGTGCACAAGTCGACTTCCTGTTTGGCAAGGACATGCACAAACATGCACATACACGCACGGGGACTTGTTCCGGCGACTGTACTTCTATTGTAGTTGTTCCCTTTCCCTGCCCGGCCACCCGGCCGCCCTGCCGCCTTTGCTCTGTTTATGCCACACACACACACGCACACGAAAATATTCACTGGAAAATCGGAAATCAAAAATAGCTACAGTTCTGTTTCCCGGACTGCCTGCGGACGGGTTTTCGAGTGGGGTTGGGGTTGGGGCTTTCCTTTCGGTATTTACATATTCCATTGTTGAGAGCGGAGGAGCAGCATGGGAATGAGTGCATAAATCGGATGAGTGGGGCTTCGGTGGTCTCTGGCTCTTTTGTGACCTCTCCTGTCATACTTTTGGCCATTGTCCGGCGGAGAATGTGTGCGCTTTGTTGTAGGAGGTCATCCATATTCCTTCCACAGACATTTGACACTTTACCCGAAGACATCTCATCTCATCTCGTTTCGTTTTGTTTCATGAGCAGAAATTAATTGAGAGCCCCGATGAGTGACAGCCAATCGATGGGGGGGGCGGGGGGCAGCACTGGGGGATGGCAAATATAAATTAGTTTAATTAAAGAATTGTTTGCTCAGCATTTCGGACACACACACACATCCTGCCTGCCCCTGCCCCAGCCCCTGCCTCTGACAAACAATTTGCAGACAAAGCGACGTCATTGAAATTAACATAATACTCGCACAATACTCATAATTAATGGCGCTGGGGAGTCCCCTCCTTGGGGTGGAGGGGCAGAGTCCAAGGACCCCCTTATGGGCTGCGGAAAAAACTTGAGTCCAAATAAACAGTAGATGAAAATGTTATCCAAAAATGTCATTTGATTGAAATGCGATATCTATGGAAGTCCAATATTTGTACCCCCCTCTCCCTCTCTCTGGCAATGTTTTGTCTGTGGTCCTGACCCTCTCTCTCCGGTCCTTCTTGGAGTATTTTGCCCGGAATGAAAACTTTTGTTGACACTATCTCCAGCCGTCCCCCTCCCCTCTGTGTGCTGTCTCCGCTGCTCCTCGTTTCACTTAAGGAAAATTTCTTGGGCAAATATTGAATTTACTTGACGAAAATGTTTTCCAATTTTTCTCATCCCCCCCCTTTCCGTCTCTCTCTCTTTATTGCAGATCATGTAAGGGAGTTCACATGCGGCCGACTGTACTATCGCACATTTCACATGAATGAGGATCGGGATTCGCTTTATGTGGGCGCCATGTAAGTATTTTTCTAGAAATTCCATTGGAAATTACAGATTACAGTGCGTTTTGTGGCGTTCAAGGCTAAATAGTTGAATTTTCGAATTATCGATTATTTATCGATCTTCTTTTGGGATTTAGAGCTAAAATTGTTATTGAAGCTCCTTAATTTGATCAACTTTTATCGATTTCTTGAGTTATTATGGTATGGTGAGATGGTCCTGTATCAAAATCACTCAAAATATGTTCCAGTCATCGAAATTAAGTAACAAAATCGTGAAAAACAATCGGTTAACGCATATTTTTCGATTTTTTGTTTATAAAAACTACATAAAACCCTCTCGATGGTTCAATCTCCGTTTTACAGCACAGAAACGCACTGTATTCCGAAAAACAATCGATAAACCCATCGGCACATTGATGGTTTTTCGATTTTGCAAAGCACCGATGGGGAGTTGCTTTTCCAGCTCTGAATTAAAAAAATTTTTCTCATATTTTTGTCCATTTCCAGGGATCGCGTATTCCGTTTGAACTTGCAGAACATCTCCTCGTCCTACTGCGATGTGAGTACCAACTTTTGTGCTTTCCTTTTGCAGACAAATAATCGGTGGAGAAAATTATAATCCTAGAGCAGCAGGCTTTTAGGCGGCGGCAGTGGAGGTGGGGCTGCTCCCAAAGGTGGCTGCTGGTTCCGGGGGTCAAGCCACAAATCTATTGTGACAGTCGGTTGGAGCGTGGGCGGGGCTGGGGCTTAAACCAGAATCGGGGCAAGCTTTTAGGCAAAAACAACAGCAACACGGCTTTCGGTCTGCGCCTTTGCGGCAGCTCTTGTTAAAAATTCATTATACGCCACTCTACGGCAGTCCTGTTTGTATCTGTATCTGTGTGTTTACCTCTGAATAAAGCTGTGTTTGTGTGTGTGTGTGTGTGTGTATTTCCATAGTTTCCAAACGGCCGCTAAGCTTCCGTTTCGATGCCTTTTGTGGCCATAAAGCGTCACATCTAAACGCTGTCAACACAATGCACAGGCTTAGCAGCCTTTTAGGCGCACTTGGAGCCCGGACATCCTCACAAATCTTCGATTCCCCCAGCGCCACAACCAGCATGTTTATTTTAGTTACAACCCAAAAAAAAAGGGACCAAAAAACATATTTAATATGCACTCTTGTCCATGGCTTATGTGCCTCTCAGGGTCCTCCCTGTCCGCCCTGTCGCTGGCGTATTCCCAGGTTTCTGCACAGGTTTATGCGTTGCCCGGAGATCAGATCAAAATCTAAGACCTGCAGAGAGAGAGAGAACTTGCCACAACATTCTCCGTGGCAATTCGATTACAGGAAGTGGCACACGCTCGCGTATGTGCCAGTTTTTCGGGCTGTTTATGAATTTATGACTTGGAGAAGTTTGTTTTATGAGCCAGCGACGGGGCCACACCTGACTGGGATGCTCCATTTCGTAATCGTAAAACTCTAAGAGGTTATATATTCCTGCAGCAGCAGCAGCAGGAGGAGGAGGAGGAGGCGGAGTAGGAGACTCCTGCGGATACGTCAATATATTTTATGTGGTTGAGTGCGAATACCCTTCGCCCTGGGCATCATTTGGTCGTTGTTTTGGCCTATACGCGAGGGCTCTCCTGTTGCTGCTTTAGACTCCAGCTCCTGCTCCTGTTCCTCCTCCCCAGCCATGGCTCCATTGGTGGTGCTGCCTCTCTCCTGCTTTATGCGCCAAATGCAAATTCAACTAAATAATACATGATTTTGGTTTTATATGAACGCTCTGTTGCGACTGCCTGCCTCTTAAGGGGGGGTTGGCGCCTTGCTTGGGCGGTGGGAGGCTCTGGGAGGCTGGTGCGTGAAAATATTTCGTGAGTGTGTACTGTGGCGGCGGGGGAGAGGCGGGGGAGGGGAACATTACGTGATTTATACATAAATTTAGTTGAAAGCATTTGTAAAGGTGCCACGGACTGGTGCTAGTTGTAGTTTATGCCACATGTGGCACAGCAATATACCTTGTACATCTTTTTTCATTCATTTGGAGGGGAAATTGAATTTTTGAATTGATTGAACGTGAGCTCTTAACTAAAGGTTAATGTCCTTCGGTTGAGCCACATTTCTGTGGTCCTAGAACTTGCTGATCATCTATATTTACCTCTATATATCTCTATTGCAGCGCGACGTGATCAATCTGGAGCCCACACGCGATGATGTGGTCAGCTGTGTCTCCAAGGGCAAGAGTCAGGTGTGTATTTACTTTTAGCTACTAAGATTTTCCCTTTAAAGTCCCCTACGAAAGCTGAAAATTACACTTGTTTCATTAGCTTTAAGTTTGGGGTGTAGTAAAGAAGAGATGTTCTATGTTCTCTTCGGAGATATGCTTAAAATTGTCCAAGAAGTGTTTCACAGCTTTATATCGTATCGTATCCTATGGTATATTGAAGTCCTCTGCGCTTAAATTGTATCAAAGTTCCATAAGAAATAGTTAGACCATCTTATGGTCCCTTTTCGTGTTATCAAAATGGATACCGGCCTGGAATATTCTTGAGTTATCGGCTATCGTTTAAGTTATCTAAATAGTTATCGGTCATGGAACCCAATTTAATGTGCAATCGAATAAAGGCCACTACCAGAGGAATATCTAGTACAAAATGACTATCTATTCAAATAAATATTATATTTCAATCAATAATCGGCTAAGAACTGTGCCAGTAGTCGATGACAGTAGTCGCCCTTCCCCCACGATAGTTCTGAGGAAAAAAAAACTATTGAGATGCATTAGAGAAATCACATACCCGTGTGGAGATATGTTGCAGTAACTCGATTTTCTCGTTCGAGCCCGAGGGAGAAATCCCATCGACTTGCAACGTGGGGGCGGACTCTGCTGCTGCTGTTGCAACTCGTTTATAATGTGACAGCAAATCCTTTCATTTGAAATCAATTTCCAGTTAGTCGTGGCAGTGCCAGGAGTGCCAGCAGCAAGTTGCATGCAACGCACACGCACACACACACACACACACATGGGGATCCTGCTTAAGTCATCATAAAGCTGCTCTGCTTGCTCTCTCCCTCTCTACCTCTCTGTGTGGCAGTAATTTCTGCAGGGATGCCACTTGCCATTGTTGCCGCTGCTGGCTGCCCCTAGTGCCTCTTCTGGCTCCTCTGGTGTCCCCATTCGGGCTGCATTGTTGCCAATTGATTTAGCTTCGGCAGCGACGCGTGCTATTGCAATTTGTGCTCCGTTCTTGCCACAAAATTCGCTGCACTCACGCACGGGGCTGCAACAATTTTGACATTGCTGCGATTGTGTGCCAAAACAGATGATGCCACGGCACAATAAATTGAAAATCCCCCCTCACAACCCCCCCACATCGCCCCCCACAACATTGTCAATTCCTTTGAGGGGATATCTCTACAGGTTTACTCCTTCCCCTGCCCCTGTCGCTATGTCCTTCCACGAGTTACTATAATCGATATCTTTTTGCAGGTTTTCGATTGCAAAAATCACGTGCGCGTCATACAGTCGATGGAGCAGGGCGATAGGCTCTATGTGTGCGGCACCAACGCCCACAATCCCAAGGATTACGTTATCTATGTAAGTTGCACACACACACACACAGACACACACGCAGTCAATGGCTGGTTGGATGGATAGAAGAAGCCCAAAGCCAAGAGCAATTCCCCACCCATTCATGAGCCATGAGTGGAAGCCGTTGACTGAATGGCCAAAGATTGCCACCGACAGTTGACTTTGGATGGCAATCAACAGTTGCTCCTCCAGCAGAGCAATCTGCGATAGAGTGCAGCCCCCATTCAGGCATAGATAAAGCCTCTATCTAATCCAAAGGCCATCTTCTGCACACACACTTTCACTTATTTCCTTTCTTTACACATGTATATCTGCCCCGCAGTCAAATTTAACTCATTTGCCGCGCTCGGAGTATGTGATTGGCGTGGGCCTGGGCATTGCCAAGTGTCCCTACGATCCGTTGGACAACTCAACGGCCATTTATGTGGAGAACGGCAATCCTGGCGGTCTGCCGGGTCTGGTAAGTGGGTGGATATTGTCTGAAAACCGAGAGTTGCATCCATCCATCTTTGTCTGCAGTACTCGGGCACTAACGCGGAGTTCACCAAAGCGGACACCGTCATCTTCCGCACAGACCTGTACAACACATCGGCCAAGCGATTGGAGTATAAGTTTAAGAGGACCTTGAAGTACGATTCCAAATGGCTGGACAGTAAGTATTTCACTAATCACTCCTCTTTTTAGAGACGCTATAATTATTCCAATTAATATTTAACATTTCGATGTCAAATGGGAATGTGCTTTAGGATTTAGTATTGAAAATAAGTGAGAACAATCAATAATATTGTTTATATTGATCAATATAAGATCAAAAAACTATATTTCAATGGGTTGAAGACATAATTTATCGATATTCCCATTAAAAAATAATAATAAATCGCATAAAATTAACAAATAATCAATAGTGATCGATAATTAAGTGAGAACTATCAATGATATTGTTTATATCGATCAAAAAACTATGTTTAAATTGTTATAATAGATAAGTCATCGATAGCTATCGATTATTATAGATATTCCCATTTTAAATCATAATAAATCGCATGAAATTAACAAATAATCGAAAGTAATCGATAGTTAAGTGAAAACTATCAATTATATGGTTTATATCGATTAAAAAACTATGTTTTAATGGTTTCAATGGCTTAAAGACCGATAAAACTATTGAAACTGATCCCATCGTAATCTTTCTCTAACAATATTTTCCATTTCCTTTGCAGAACCCAATTTTGTGGGATCCTTTGACATTGGCGACTACGTGTACTTCTTTTTCCGGGAAACGGCCGTGGAGTACATCAACTGTGGCAAGGCCGTGTACTCGCGCATCGCCCGTGTCTGCAAGAAGGATGTCGGCGGCAAGAATCTGCTGGCCCACAACTGGGCCACGTATCTGAAGGCGCGCCTCAACTGCAGCATCTCCGGGGAGTTCCCCTTCTACTTCAACGAGATCCAGTCGGTGTACCAGCTGCCGTCGGACAAGACCCGCTTCTACGCCACCTTCACGACCAGCACCAATGGCCTGATTGGATCGGCCGTCTGCAGTTTTCACATTAACGAGATTCAAGCTGCCTTCAACGGTGAGCTCTCTCGAAACGGAATCCGGATCCGGATTTGGTTATCTGTGGGGAGCGACGGCGATGGCGATGGCGATGGCCATGGCGATCCTGTCAACGCTTCGCCCTGCATTGACGTGCAATTTTCTCCATTGTCCGTTTTCCTGCCACCCCAAAAGGGATTCCATTCGAGAATGGAAATGGGAAACGACAAATGCAACTTATTGGCAAATTTTATTTTGCAATCTACACATTTGTTTCATATGTCCTTCCCCTCCTCTGCTCCTCTGCTCCGACTGCGAATCCATTTCCCTCCTCGTTGAGTGTTTTGTAATTTCAGTGGACTCGAATCGACTCGAGTCGAGTCTCGGGGTGCCCCCCTTTCCCCCTCCGTGTGTGGATCCTCTTGCCATGTGCGCAACATAAATCGCATTAGAAAATCCATTTGAATGGATTATTGGTGGCTCCACCGCCTCCACTGACAGCTTAGTGGCAAGCGGGGCACAGCTGACACCTTTGCTCGTCGTAGATTTAAATCTTCAATTGCAGAAGAGCCCCCGGGGCCCTCCCTCCCCTCCCCATATCCCAGTGTGTGTGATTGTACAATTGTTTTTTTTTTATTTTTTTGCACAGGTAAATTCAAGGAGCAATCCTCATCGAATTCCGCATGGCTGCCGGTCCTCAATTCACGTGTCCCCGAGCCCAGGCCCGGTACCTGCGTCAACGATACATCAAATCTGCCAGACACTGTACTGAATTTCATCAGATCCCACCCGCTCATGGACAAGGCCGTAAATCACGAGCACAACAATCCTGTATATTATAAAAGGGATTTGGTCTTCACCAAGCTCGTCGTCGACAAGTGAGTAACGCCAGAAATATTCATACGAGTTTCAGGTTGGGTTTCAGATCCAGGGATGTGCTGGGATGTGTTTGGAGTCAAATAGGTCGCTGAGAAATAAGAGAAATAAAGCTTCCTTAAATACAAAAGTTCTATAAATTAAATGATCAACAGATCAGATGAACAAAATTACGTATAGGTACCCACATTCGATGGCTATGAAAGAATTCATTGACAAAGTAATTCCCTGTTTAATTTCTTAAGAATTTTCTATATTTTATCAAAACAATAAGAACAGTTTTAAAGTAAAAATTTCGGTAACAAATACCACAACAAATTCTAAATTTTTAATTTGAAAGCTTAATATTTTCCAAGCGATACGCTTAAGCCACAAAGTGTTCGGGTAGGATTTATAGCTGCATTAATCAGCTGTTCAGAATCGCAGAGTTCTATAAAACTAAAACTTAAAAAAAAAAATTTGTTTAAATTAACTAAAACTTAACAAAAAAAATAAAAAAAAAATGAACTAAAGCTTAAAAAAACAATAAAATTATGATTAAATAATTTTAAAGCCCTAAAACTTGACAAAAAATAAATTATTAAACAATTTTAAAGCCGTAAAACTTTAAAAAAATTCGATTTGGGTCACAGCGTCAATGTGGTATTGCATAGTGCTATAAATATATATATTTATATTTTTATATATAAAATCAGATATAAATCAATGGATAATGGGACAATTTTAAGGCACTTCCACTGGATACCCAGCCCTTTCAGCGCCAAAGTTATCCTCAGCTTTGCTACTCGCACAATCACAAATACAAGTTCAACGCTTTTTTCAGAACATGTAAAATTTAGTTAATAATTAAAATGAAATTCATTTAAATGCATCAAGGATGCCCCACTGGAGGAGTCAGTTTTTGGGGGGGTGCATAAAGTAAATAAGCTGTTTAAAAAGTTACTTATTTGCGTGCACGAGTACACTCGCATGTAGCGCATATTTTCGACGGATTAAAACGACTTTTGAAACGTACTTTTTGCAGAATCAAAATCGATATACTCAACCAGGAATACATTGTGTACTATGTGGGCACCAATCTGGGTCGCATTTACAAAATCGTGCAGTACTACCGGAACGGGGAGTCGCTCTCGAAGCTGCTGGACATTTTTGAGGTGGCCCCCAACGAGGCCATTCAGGTGATGGAAATCAGCCAGACACGTAAGAGCCTCTACATCGGCACCGATCACCGCATCAAGCAAATCGATTTGGCCATGTGCAATCGTCGTTACGACAATTGCTTCCGGTGTGTCCGTGATCCGTACTGCGGCTGGGACAAGGAGGCCAATACGTGCCGTCCCTACGAGCTGGATCTGTTGCAGGTGAGTGCGGTGAAGCGAGGTGCGGCGGAGTGTGCCACAAATCAAATGACATGTGATTTCCTTCCCTCCCCCCTGTGCCCCCGCAGGACGTGGCCAATGAGACGAGCGACATTTGCGACTCGAGTGTCCTAAAGAAGAAGATTGTGGTGACCTACGGCCAGAGCGTGCATCTGGGATGCTTTGTCAAAATCCCCGAGGTACTGAAGAACGAGCAGGTGACCTGGTACCATCACTCCAAGGATAAGGGACGGTAAGGCTTGGGATTTATTGGGGGGCTTAATTAAAGACTTGATGACCAAAATGCCGACTGCCTTCCAGCTATGAGATCCATTATTCGCCCACAAAGTATATCGAGACGACGGAACGGGGACTGGTTGTGGTGTCCGTGAACGAGGCCGATGGCGGCCGCTACGACTGCCATTTGGGTGGCTCCCTGCTGTGCAGCTACAACATCACCGTGGATGCCCACAGGTGAGTAGGGCATTTCCGTAATTATGCGCTCATTATAATCGCATTTCCGTGGTTCCACCGCTTTTCTCCCCGCCCCCCGTTTCGAACAGATGCACTCCGCCGAACAAGAGCAATGACTATCAGAAAATCTACTCGGATTGGTGCCACGAGTTCGAAAAGTACAAGACGGCCATGAAGTCCTGGGAAAAGAAGCAAGCGGTAAGTGATAATGAGGCACCCTACCGCCGGGCGACAGGTTTATGGTCCGAGGCAGACACATGCCATAATAAATGATTTCTGTGGCAATTATTTTAATAGCCCTCGGGCCATGTCCAAGCGACGTCAAATCAGAAAAATGAGGGAAGAATCAGAAAATGGTGTAAGGTAGTTAAGTTACTATTATCCACCACCGAAGCACCCCACCACCCCACCTGTGGTGCCCTGTGGTGTCGGGTGTGTGACCCAAATGCATGGTAATTGCCTCCTTGGGTGGGAGATGCATTGGAAATGTAATTAAAATGCAATCACTTAGGGTCTGCCCCATCTTTTCACCTAATGGGGGCAATAACAAATCAATACGTGTATCCATGACAAAGCCACGCATTTAATTATACATTTACCTTTGTTCCGTCCAAAACAGCAATGCTCGACGCGCCAGAACTTTAGCAGCAACCAGCATCCGAATGAGATCTTCCGCAAGCCCAATGTCTGATATCGTGAGGAGAGTTTCATTCTCAATATGCCGCCATCGAGCACATCGTCCAAACAGTTTTAGTAAATCGAATGCCGCCGCAGCCGGAGAGGATTAAATTATGCCACGCACACACGCACACGCAACACACTTACAACACAAGGACCTTCGCCGTATCATCAACATCATCATAGACATATTCTCTTCAGAAATGAATACAAACATGAAAAACACTTCCTAATAAATTATGCATTTACAAAGGCATTTACAATGCATTCGACTTAGACTTAGACTATAGAGGGTATTACTCGTATCAACTTCCATTGAGTGCATTTTGTCAGCAAAACCCACAAACCACACACCGCATTTAATATAAAGTATACATAAAACATACAAAAAATACACAAATACAGCCCATAGTTAGCTACAAACAATTGCCGCGCATACGCACAAAACGGAGCATTGAGCATTGAGCATTTTTAAGCATTACTCGTACTCGTACTCGTATAACCATAATCGATCGACTTAGTGCAGGTACTGAATTTTCAAACGCATGTGGAAAGCAACCTCTAATGTAATCGAAGAAGCAATGTGATGTTAAGTTTTGATAAATTTATGAGCTGCCTAATTGCATAATCACAATAATAGCAATCGAAAGTAAACAATATTTAAACTTAAAAGTTGTAAACACGCCGAATCGAAAGTTATAGGAAATATCTCTACTTAAGCCTCGAAACCACAAGCAATACTTCGCCTAATGCGCATCAGAATACTCAGAACTCAAATTGCATCGAATCAGTCCATAGCTTACAAAATATTACAAAATACATACATAATACCATTGATTGCACTCGCAAAAACCTTGGATTACATTAAATTTTATGCCTTTTCGGTTTTCCCATCTTGCCCACAGAAACAAAATAAGATACGAATTTTTGATTTTTAGTCTCTTAAAAATGTATTCAGACATAATGTACTTAAGGTAATTCGCAACAAAATCTTTAGTTCTTAAGCGTTTAGTTGTAATAAAAATACATTTTAATAAAAAAATTATCAAAAATTATAGCATGAAGAATTTATTACTTAAGGAAGGTACTGTTAAGGATCTGGACTGGAAGAAAGGTACTCTGTGAGAGGCAAAGAGCAATGCCGGGGATATCGCTGCCGCTCTTTCAAAATGTTATTTAATTTAAATGACTGAATGGGGAGGCTGGACAATAACTGACAGGCAAATAGCAATCATCAGAGGCGGATGCTTTCCATTGGAATTGTCCTTATCTACGAACACATTGCATAATTCCAGACGAATGCGCATAGACAAATGTTAATCCCAAGTCACTGTTCACTATTGGGCAAATATTTTACAACATTCAACATTCGGCAGGAAGCAGGCCGAAGGACAAAACTAACAGTATCTGGCACTATCCTTTTATCTGTGGATCTGTGTGCACGGGTGGCTGGACCTGTGGACAAAGTTTGTTCGTGCGCCTGGCTCGCCCCCTTTGGGTCAGGTCAAGCGCAAAGGCGAGAAATAAGCAAATTTCCAATTTGGTTTTCGGCCAGCCACACCTACCAACACACATAACCTTTTCGGTCACCTTGCCCAAAGCCAGAAGGCAAACATTCGTCTGAGGAGAGCTGGCCCCGGACGGATTTGCATATTCCAGCGCTTATGCGACACTAAATTGAATTCCATATTCAAATACTCGAAAGATAAGCAAGAGCATACTTTTCAATTACAGATTGTCTGCCCGCAGACAAAATGGAATTAAAGTGCAACAATTTTACATAATTCGAATGCCAGTATCCCGGCTGATGCTGATGCTGCTGCTGCTCCTCGTACGGCTGCGCTGTTCCCACCTTAATTAGTTATGCAACACCAAAAATTAAGCTTAATTAGCGATGGCCCACTGGTTTGGAAAATTAATTATTTCCATTCGCCGCCATTATCGCTGCGCACTTGGCCAGGCCGGGCCCAGCTTCCGGACCCTGTCCGTTGACTGCTTAATTGGAATTCATATGATTATACCCGATACTCAAAATGAGTATTGGGGTATATTAGATTTGTGGTAAAAGTGGATGTGTGTAACGTCCAGAAGGAATCGTTTCCGACCCCATAAAGTATATATATTCTTGATCAGCATCAATAGCCGAGTCGATTGAGCCATGTCTGTCTGTCCGTCTGTCCGTCTGTCCGTCTGTCCGTCCGTCCGTCTGTCCGTCTGTCCGTCTGTCCGTCTGTCCGTCTGTCCGTCCCCTTCAGCGCCTAATGCTCAAAGACTATAAGAGCTAGAGCAACGATGTTTTGGATCCAGACTTCTGTGATATGTCACTGCTCCAAAAATATTTCAAAACTTTGCCCCGCCCACTTCCGCCCCCACAAAGGGCGAAAATCTGTGGCATCCACAATTTTGACGATACGAGAAAACTAAAAACGCAGAATCGTAGAAGATGACTATATCTTCTAGAGTGCAAAATCTGAACCAGATCGTATAATTATTACAGCCAGAATCACGAAAACAATTTCACTCTTTCTCGCTCTGTCTCACTCTAACACACAGGTTTCATGGTCGGTTTTGCCAATTGCAAAATATGAGTTCAAGGATCTCAGAACCTATAAAAGCCAGAGCAACCAAATTTGGTATCCACACTCCTGTGATATCGGACCTTGACCGTTTCCTGTCCAAATTTCGCCACACCCCCTTCCGCCCCCGCAAAGGACGAAAATCTGAGGCAACCACAAATCTCAGAGACTATTAAGGCTAGAGTAACCAAATTTGGTACACACACTCCTTTAAGATGTCACTATAAAACGTATATCTCAGAATTTCGCCCCACCCCCATCCGCCCCCACAAAGGACGAAAATCTGTTGCATCCACAATATTGCAGATTTGAGAAAACTAAAAACGCAGAATCATAGATAATAACCATATCTATCAGGTTGCTGAATCTGGATCAGATCAGATCATTTTCATAGCCAAAAGGAACAAATCAATTTGCACTGGCTACGCAGCGCCCGACGTCACGCTCAGACTGATTTTCTGTCTCTCTCGCACGCACTCTTTGTCGTGTCGTTAAATATTAGCGGCGTCTGCCGGAGGAGAGCGATACTGACTTAGTATCGGGTATAACCGTAGAGTTGCGGTGTCCGCAGCAACTCACAACGTTCCCCCTCGTTTTTTTTTGTTTTCAACATTATTCTTTCCTTTTTGTCATTATTATACGATTATAGTGGTGCGCCCTCGCGAAAGAGATTATAAATTCTGAACAGGACCATCGTAGGTGGAGGATCTTTGAGGGGATTTCGTTGTCCTACAGGCATGTAAGGACTGCTTAAAGATTCTAAGTAGGCTTCTACTATTGTATGCAGCTTTCTCCAAGCCTCTTTATTTCTCCAAAAAATGATACAGACATGATTTGTTTTATGCCTGATCCAAGCAGATGGTGTTTTAGATTTCAGACTTCAAAATGGGAAGCGAGGCCCAAAAAACTATTCAGTAGAGACTGTTGAACGGAACACAACGTATATAAACACAACAAATTTTATTGTAAATTTTTCGTGCCGCGTAAAATCCGTTGCGTCAAACAGCTAAATTTCTAGTCAGCAAAATCACAGGTTTCATATTTATATTTGGTTCCGTTTTGTAAATTAGTTCCTTTAAATCGCGAATCGAGAATGCCAGCCTATACGGATCTACTTCTGGTGCGTTCGGCCAGCCGGCTGCTCACCTGCAAGCGAGCCTTCCGGGAGGTTTCGCACTGCCTTCGAGCCTATGCCACCAAGTGCAAGAAGCCCAAGGGCGTGGTTGTGGGTGTCTACAAGAGGGATTCGGACAAGCCGCCAAAGACCACGGAGAATGCCGTCACCCTGGACGACTCGGTGGGCGGTAAGGTAATGCAGTGGATCCGTGAACGAAACATGGACGGGAGCCCGGGCAAGGGCCTGCTGTTCAGCGGCATGGACGGCGATTACCAGGCCATTGCCGTCGTGGGTGTCGGTGACTACGATGCCGCCTTCAACGAGGAGGAGGAGTTGGATCTGGGCATGGAGAATGTCCGTGTGGCCGCCGGCGCTGGCGCCCGCGCCCTGCAGATGCAGGGAATGCGCGAGGTGCATGTGGATAGCATGGGCTATCCGGAGCAGGCCGCCGAGGGCGCCTCCCTGGCCGTTTGGCGCTTCAACATGAACAAGAGGAAGAAGAACCGAACGCGGACCCCCAAGCTGGAAATGTACGGTAAGGGGGACCGCGAGGCCTGGACCCGGGGCCTGTTCAAGGCCGAGTCCCAGAACCTGGCCCGTCGCCTGTCCGACACGCCGGCGAACATGATGACCCCGTCCGTGTTCGCCCAGGCCGCCGTCGATGCTCTGTGCCCCTGCGGCGTCACTGTGGAGGTGCGATCCATGGACTGGATTGAGGACATGAAGCTCAATTCCTTCATGATGATCGCCAAGGGCTCCTGCGAGCCGCCCCTGTTGCTCGAGTGCTCCTACTGCGGCACCGCTCCCGAAGAGAAGTCCGTGCTGTTGCTGGGCCTGGGCCTGACCTTCAACAGCGGCGGGCTCTGCCTGAAGAAGAAGACGGGAATGGACCAGTACCGCGGCGCAATGGCTGGAGCTGCCGTATGTGTGGGCGTGCTCCGCGCCGCTTCCGCCCTCTCGCTGCCGATGAACATCTCGGCGATCATCCCACTCTGCGAGCACATGCCCTCCGGCATGGCGGTCAAGTGCGGCGATGTGGTGAGCCTGCTGAATGGCATCACCATGGGCGTCAAGGATGTGGGCAAGGCCCCTGTTGTGGTGATGGCCGATCCCCTGCTCTACGGCCAGGCCGCGCACAAGCCCAAAATGATCATCGACATAGGCACGGTGGCCCAAGGCGTAAACTACGCGCTCGGCGGAGGGGCTACTGGGCTGTGGACTACGTCGAACTTTGTCCACAAGCAGTTCCGCAAGGCTGGCGGAATCACTGGGGATCGCGTCTGGCGCTTCCCGCTCTTCAAGTACTACCACCAGATCGTCACCAAGAACATCACCTATGACCTGAGCAACGCCGGCCGTGGACCGGCCTCCTCCTGCCTGGCCGCCGCCATTCTTCGCAGCCTCGTCCCGTGCGTCGACTGGGCCCATCTGGACAACCGTGGCACAGGCATGCTCACCACAACCAACCCACTGCCCTACCTGCTGAAAAACCAGATGACCGGACGCCCCACTCGCACTGTCATCCAGTTCCTGTACCAGCTGGCCTGCTCCGAATCCTAGTCTGACTTCGGAATCAATGTTCTGTTGGCCTTAAACATCAATGCTAGAGGCAACCCAATGCCCTACCTGATCGAGGAACAGATGACCTGACCGCACGCCCCACAGGCCTGAGGCCAGTTATAGTCTAAATTTTGGATATAATCTCACACGACACATTGTTATAATTTGGCTTGAAACATCAATGGTTGTTAATTTGTTCTCACTTCCTTTCGAATACAATTCCACGGAGCTCCGCTTTGCCACATCCTGGATTTATCTGTAGATTGATGAGGTTGAATCTGAGATAAGCTGCTTAACGATAGATCATCGAAAGGTGCTACTTTGCTACGAATCTCATGTTGATCGCTTAATTATATATGTTTTTTCCCAATTCCCTGGGACCCCACCTCTCAATGGGGATTCTATTCAGCCAACATACCTGCCAAATCAAAATTTGATTTCCAATTGAATGCCGTGCTCGCATATTCGTATAAATATTGCCTGATTTTCCCCAATTCGATTGATTGTCGGTTGCCCGGGCTGGCAGCTGTGCGGATTTGGCTCCTTTGATGTTCGATGTGATTATGTTGACTGTAAAACATTTACATTTTGGTTGGAGTGACAAGAAAATTGCTTTGAAGTCAGGTGGTGAGGGGCCAATCAATGGCATTTGGTAAATAGCATTATGACGCTGACTTTACCATACATTCTAGGGCATGGCATACGTTATTTACCTAAAATCTTGCAGGTAAGTACATATGTGTGTATGTATTTATCCGTTGCTCCTGCATCAGGAGCAGCACGTTACGGCTAATTACAAACGGAGCACGAAATGGCAAATGTTTCTCTCAATATTTAATTGGTCTCGGGTTCAGGGTTCAGCTGCACTGGCAGCTCCATCTCCAGGTGCGTCCTGCTGGCTCCTAGTCTACTACGTGAACGATGAATCGTATTTGACTGGAAGCAACGTAACTGCAGTTGCCAAATGTTGGTAAATGTGGCTTGTGTGCTCTCCCTTGCCTTTCTGTTGTGGTCCGTCCGTGCGGATGGGTCTGGTCTGCCAACAGCGATGTGCAGTGGAATTTAATTTTGCCTTCGAATGTCAAATGGCATACATCTTGATTATACATTATACTCGGGCAAATAGCCTCTGGGTGCCTCCGGCTGGACCCTTGCACTTACGCACAAATGCACACAAAGTAATATTGGTTTAAAGATTTCCCGCCATCCTTCCCTCCCGCTGCCTGACTGCCATTTGGTTACCTTGATTAGCTAATGCTAATTTAGGGATTTGTGCTTTCCCTTCACCTGCTTCCGACTGCTATGGTATGCATGCCCAGATTTTGTATTTGAAGTCCTGATTGTGAGGGCGAAATGCATGAGGTCCGGATATTTGCGGACTCCATAGGGATTTAATTAGGAATTAAATTCAATACTTGATGAACGAATGCCAAATCAGTTCTTACGCGATGCAAGACATCAGAATTCAACAATAATAGTCTCAGATAAACCTTATCGATTCCTTCATTGATACCAGTTCCCCATGGTAACAGTCTCAAGTCTGTTCTTGACAGAGCTCCTGCACAGCACTCGCCCCCATCTGACTGAATCTGATCCACTGATTGCCCTTTTCTGAACCCATTGACATTGGCCATTACCCGAGAACAAGAAAAAAATTAAAAAACATAAACGTCTCATTTGAAGACAAAAGGGCAATTTGCTCAAGACAACACGGAAAAGGCTGTCCGGGGGTACCAGATACACAGGATACACTGTGGAGCATGTGGCGGCTTGGCTGTGGAGGGGGTGGGGCCTTGGACACGGACTAAGGAAATGCACGGATTTTATTGCTTATTTGTTAAATGGCTCGAGAAAGTTAATCAAGCGTGATTTTGATACGCCCCAGAGATAACGAATTATACTAGGTACGTACTACGTGGCCAGCCACGAGAGAGAGTCTTGGGGAATATCTCTGCCTGCATACATATGCAAGTGGCTCCGTTGTTTGTGTTTTTTTGGTTTCTCTGGTATTGTTTTTATTGGTAATTTGGGAGAAACTTCCAAAATTTCGTTCTTAGACTTTTAAAAGCATAAAAATCCCTCTGTGGGCGCTCAGACATACCGTCAGCGACACCTGGCGTTTTGTCGTTTTATGAATTAATAAAGACGCCAGGACGGTTAGGATTCCTCTCTCCCACAATCTACCCCCAACACACACATTCGACAAAGTACTGTGCGAGGGGTAGCCGTTGCCGTAGCCGTAGCCGTCTCCGTCTTGTAGCTTATTAAACGTATTTTTACAGCATGCTTTACAAGAATTTTCACTTTATATGCAAACATGTGAAACACTATAAACAAAAGACCCCAATTTGCACGCATCCACACATGCCCCCGTGCTTATCCCCATATTCTTGGGTAGAAAAAATTCACTTTCTATTAAATTTTACAGTAAACTGAATTTACACCCACTCCAGCCAATGAAAAACAGCAGGGGAAAAGCTGAAAATTTTGTGGGTAAGCGCAACCCCAAAGAAGAAGGAGAGTAGGAAGCTCCTTTCTCATATAAACAGAAAATTGCAGAAAATGGCGACACCTGCTGTTGCAAATTAGAAAAATAAGATGTTTCATAAAAATGAAATGTCAGCTCAAGGGGCGAAAAGGCGAGAAAGGCCCAAGAAGCGAGGGAGCACAGCACAGCAGGAACACAGCGACAGCTTCAGGAACAGGAGCAACACTACAAACAATAACAACAGGTGCCAGGAAGAACCCACCACCTGGAGCAGGAGGAAGGGGCAATCCGTATTCAAATGGCAAGCGAGAAATATGGGAGGCACAAAACGAAAACTTGGCAGGCATGTTTTGACGATGAGTCCTATATTGCCTCTGGTACAGTGAAAGCTCTCTTGAGTGAACAGCCTCAGATCTGTCGGCAAGGATTGTAAATGCAGGTGCAACAAATTGTTTGTCCCCTATATACCCAAGAACTGAGGACCTATCCACTGTGGTTTTTGGCCTCTAAGGAGCTGTTGTGGCCAATATCTCACTTCCCTTCAATTTGGGAAACGCTCTGCGAAGACAGAATTTTTTTTGCACTTCCGGCTTCATTCACTTTACTATTATTAAAGCAACAATGATTCACAGAAGCAACAAAACGCAGAACTAAAAGAAACCCACACAAAATGCGGCCCACGGTATCAGGCGATCAGAAATGCTAAGCGGCAACATTCATGTTACTTAACAGCAGGTCTAATGTACAGAGAACATCGCCCACAATGGGATTAACAGCGCGCTGTAGAGATCGGCACACCATTAACATAGAAGATTATCATTGAAATGCAACTGACATTTTCAAATGTGTGTGTGTGTGTGTATATAGTATGTAGTTCTATAAGTGGCCGTCACTGATTTACAGTAGCTTCCTTACAAATGCTGATCGCCTGGTAGCTTCGGTCTGATATCGAAGTGCCGAAGCTTGTTGTTGCTGCAATCGATTGTTCTTGTGCTTCGTTTTTTAAAGAATCCTTTTATTTCGAAACAATTTCTGTAAATCTGACAGACCCATCGTGAATGCCTAGAGCCTTGTTTAGACCAACCACAACTCAACCATTTGAGAGATGCTTACGATTTCTTTTAGACAGGTGCCTCCCACTCACCTGCCCCCCAAAGAAATTTCTCTGTCGTATGACAGTGGGATACCACCACTCATGGATACTCGTCATCTTATCAAACATTTTGCTTACAGCGATTGGGCACAAAAGTCATTTAAAGTTTGCTCCCCAGTTAGTCAGGTTTGCCAGGCAGCTCGATGATGCAGGAGCACCACCAGCAGCAGCAGCAGGAGCAGCAGCAAAAGAAACAGGAACAAGCATGGAGGAACAGCAGCAGAAGCAGTAAACAAACACAGAGCAAAGGGAAACAAATCTAATAAAATCAGCAGATGATGGTCATTAGACCGAAAAGTAATTTCATTTATTCGCAAACTCGATTTGTTGCTTTGTAGCACGAAGTGCGCACGAGTGGGCTGCCTCTTTCACAGCCACTGCCACTGCCACTGCCACTGTTCTGTTGTGTCCTGTCCAGGCCTGGCCAAGGAGCTGGCCCGGGCCAAGATAAAGGTCAGAGGGGTCAGAGTGGAGTCAGTGGAGTTAGAGGGCCGGGGCTGGGGCTAAGCAAGGCAAATCAAAGCAGCGAAGCGTTCAACCAGCGTCGCGCATAAAAACCCCATGGAGGAGGCAGCAAACAAGAGGAAGCCCAGGAAATACAAACAATGCCTGCACCCAGGAGCAGCCCCACATCCAGACAATGTGAAATATCACAAAGGAGGAGAGCAGAGAAGCCCACGGCATGGGGCAGGGGCAGGAGCTGGAGCTGGAGCAGTAGCAATAACGAAATGTGCTGCTCTCTTATAGATTTCTTAAACAAATTCCAAAGATGCGTCGTTAAAATTTGGCCGCCACTAAAAATCCAAACGGATTAGTGAGGCCAGCTCCATTCCGGCTGTTGGGCTCCATCACGGTCCGGCGTCGGTGTCGGTGTCGGTGTCGGGGCACAGTGCTCAACGTTTGGGTCGTAAAGCTGTTTTTAGGGGAATCACACACACACACAGACCCCAGGATACATTCCCATACATCCACTGGCGCAGGCACACCTGTAATAATGGTAAAACAATAAAATTCCTACCTCTGCTGCCGGGCTGCACGGAGAGAAGTTTCTCGCTCTCGAAATTTCAATGGCAAAATCAAATGGACAAAATGTAAATGAAAATGCTTTTAAAATGAAATTTACCGTTACCCAAGCGCTTCATTGTTGCGCAGTACGGACGATGGACCTTGGACTTCTCTCCTTCGCTGCCTCTCCTCCAACGGAATGGCATTCGGAACGGCAACGGCAACGGCAACGGCACCTAAACGGAAATGAAATTAAGCACAAAATGTTCCATTTGCCAGCTGCCAGTTGGCGTTACTGTTTCTGTTCTGTTTCTGTTTCTGGCTCAGTTTCGGTCATTACTTTTGCAGAGGCCCAAGTAATTGAAAAATTGAGAGGATGCTAACTCAGAAGAGCTCTCGCAACAGATCCAGATACGTTGTTTTCTTTCAGAGGAGGCAGTGCTAGCTGGCAAATAGGTGTTAGAAAGCATCTATCGGAGCCAGGAGCTTAAAGATCCTAGCATGAACAGAGAATGGAGCACTCCGGCACACGAATAATTTTAATCCATTATCCAAAACCCAGCAAAACAACATGCTGGAATGGCCCTCGGTGTACCTCTTTCATTACGAATGCAGCAAGTGGTCAGCACTCAGGTTGATGTCCGAGTGCGGTGGCCAACAAGATCACTCAAAAGGATGCCACACCACAGCTCAACATATAGTAGTTCATAATTTTGATGGTCTCGTGGAAAAAAGTTACTTTTCCATTTGCAGGACACACACCACACGCACTTTACGGGCCAGTGGAAAAAGTTCTGTCTGTTGCTGAAGTTTTAGTTGCATGTGTGCTTAATGTTTGCAACTGGTAGCAGGGCACACATAGGTCCCTTTGGTAATATTATTTGATTAGCAATATTTAATGAAATTTCGGTCTACACTCTACTATCAGTAGCGTAATAATTCGTGGGGAAAGTTATGAGGGAACTTATGGCAGATAATGATGGAATCCCAGACAATAGGGGGAACTTTATGCTAACTTTAACTAACTCCTGGCTCCTGGTCACACCCTCCATCAGTGTTACGGGCAATGGGGCAAAAGTACCTAATTGCATTGGCCGCCTGAAAGGAAATCATTAATGACATACCGCAGCGGGGAAGAGTAGCGGGGGAGAGCGAGGAAAAGACATCCTTGCATCACATTTTCTGAACAATTCACGCTCTTCTTCCACGCTCTTTGGCCCAGCCGAAGCGGGGGACCAGCGAAAACTTAGCCCAGCAAAGAAAATCAGAGGATGCACGAGATGTGGGGGATGCCGGGGAGAGGAAATTAAGCTGAACAATATATTTTCTTCGGCAAGTGCAGCGCTTGCATCGCCCGCGCTCCTATTAGCAGCCTTCTTGTTTGCCTTTTCCTTGCTCTCTCTTGGGTTGATTACCCTTCTCATAGTATCGAATTGTTCCTTAGCATAGATCAAATAGAACCTGTCTATTGAAAAAATAGTCTTTGTGGGAGAAACTTCTGGGTTTCTGAAGATAATTCAATCAGACATTTGATGCTAAACTTTTCTATGTAAATATGTACTTAAAAGAGCAGCAGTATTAATACAAATGCATTTCTAGGGTATCTGAACCTCCGACGCTGAAAAGGACTCTGTCATTCCCGTTTCCTTTACTCTTGTGGTTATGGTCGTAGTTGTAGTTTATGCTGTAGCTGTATTTGTAGTTGTGCAGTCGCCACACCGCCACCCACTCATTGAAGCGTTCTGGCCGCGCAGCAACAAAGCGCGAATTACCGCCATTTTGTGCACTTTGAACGCCATGTTGCCGTTTTTATCGCTTCAGTCCTTCGCATCCTTCTTCTTCATAGTCCCTGGGCCCCTTCACCGTGCTCGCTGCGGCCTGTGGGGCTCCCGGCAAAGTAATTGCCCGGCGCCAAAGCTGCCGCTGAAGAGTGCAGCCTTACAGATGGACAGAGGGAGGGGGTATCGTAGGCGAGACTCCTATTGAGGAGGGTAATTGATTTATGTATTTATACTGATTTTTTAATTAATTTATAAGCTTTGCCCGGACTCGAGCTGAAGCCCAAAATGCTATTTAGCAGTTCAGAGTGCGTAAATCAATGGATGATGGATGCGCGGGGTGTAATAATATCGTTTTTATAGCAACTACTACAGCCATGGATCGTAAATCACTGTACTTAAGGAAGTTTTATATGTACCATAGTTACTCTAGTTTCTGGTGATGCATTCACGAGGGGGCGTGCACAGCCTACTGTAAGAGGAGCCCTTTGGACTATGAACTATGATGCATTACGATAGTAATATTTTGACCGTTATTAGTGCAGTTATTGCCAATATATGTACATTGTACAAACACACTAAACGCGATGGGGCGCATCGACCACAGCTAATAGTTAGACCGCAACTGTGAATACAAAACGCATTTTGCAACCGCTGTTGGCCCTGCAATCTACCCACAGACAGGAACCTCCCACCACACCCAATATGTCATCCCGCCACTGTCTGTTGGGGCCGGACTGGGCCGCGGTGGGCGTGCTGCTGTCCACTCTTTATTAGCAATACAAATGCAAACAAACTGCGAGTGGATTGTGCCTCCATTGGCTTTGGGGGAGGCGTATGTTAATCCTCGTTGCTTTTCCTGTGGCTCTTGTTGCGTGCATATGAAAATTAAAATTGTTGACAATTGTCATTTTTTTCGCCCCATCCGAATGTTGTTGCTACTGTTGTCGCTGTGTTGTCAGCGTTGTTACCACGGTTGTTGTGGCAGCCCCATGCTCCGCCCCCATTCCTACTGCCGTTGCTGCTGCCACACGCAACTAACCGCATTTTGATTGCCATGCATTCGACCGAATCGTGCTCGTTGCTAAATTGAAAGCATTTTCCGTGCCGTGATTCTGGGGCTGGGCCAGCCCCGGCTGCGTTGGCTGGAGCCGGGAAAAAGTCCTGGAGGGAAAGCTCGGCAGAAATAACGGAAATTGTCGCCTGGCGTGTGGCGTGTGGCATGCGTGGTCTGCATCCCCAGTTGGTGCACTCGCAGCCTCCTCCTTGGAGCCCTGCCCATTCCGATTCTGCTTGTTTGTGTGATTTGTTTGCTGGCTCAGCTCAGCTCAGCTCTGCAGGAAGCAGTGCGTGAAACTGCATTAAAATGGATAATCCTGCAGGTGACAACTATCCAATCAATCGGAATACATGCATGATGCATCTCCCCCTATATGAAAATGGAAATATGTAGCTTCCGAACCGACACTGTTGTCCGTCTCCGTCGTGGTCTCTAACTCAATTGATTTCCTAATGTACCGGAGGTGCCAGGAACCAGCCATCAGGCTTAATTAAATTTTTGTGTTGCTGCACAGAGCATCCTTGTGTATCCTTGAGGCAGTCGCACACAGACACACTCTCTGGCAGACACGGAAGCCTGTATCTTTGAGATGCAAGCTTGATGTCGTGGCAGCTGTCAGACAGAAATCTGTCAGGTTCATCGAGCCACAGAATAACATAATTATTCAATTACACGATGCTTCGCTTCTCTTCTCTGCTTAAAGAATGCCTCTTCTCCTGGCAATCGCACCAACAATGTAATCACTTCAACCAGAATCAACAGGGGAATCGGCTAATGCAATTATTGGAATCCGCATAAGTAGAGACCCCAATCCAGTCGGAGCTGGGGCCACGGCCATCCATCCTGCAGTGTGGCACTTGGCGGCGATGGAAACGGAGATGGCGATGGTGATGGAGATGGTAAACCAACATTTGCACAGGCCATAAATTCCCGACATTTGCCAATGCCAATAAGTTGGGTTCGGGTCTAAAGTTTTACATTGGTAACCGAAAAATATGCAAAGCAGTCATAATTTTACTTTAGAGCCGAAATATTTTCGAGCGAAATTGTTGGCAAACAAACTTTTTTATGCATCAACTAATTTCAATCAGCTAACAAAAATGTGCTCGCTCCTTCCTGCTCATGGTTTTCCATAGCCACAGAGATGTGGAGGGGGTAGAGGGTTTTCCTCAGTCACAGAGAAATCGAGGGCTTTTCCTCAGTCAAAGTGAAAGAGAGGGATTTCCCTTAGCCACAGCCAGAGTGACAGAGCGACAGAGAGAGAGGTGGTACCGAAAACAAACGAAAAACTTTTGTCAATAATGTCGACAATGTTGCTGTTACTTTTCCTATGGCCACTTTTGTTAGAGTCGCCACCAATGTCTTAAATCCCGACTGATTGCGATGAGTGGCAGCGACAAGTGGGGGACTAGCTTGATCCAATGCACCTGCCCCATCTCCCCAAACAGTGTGCACTCTCTGCCATTGTGTGACCTCTTCTCGACATCCCAGCACCCAGCAATAAACTTTTCAGGACTGCAGAAACAGCCATGGACATGGCCCCAAGATAACCGGGTTCGTGTTGCAGCAGGCCTGGCCACGTCCAAAGGATTACATTTGCATTGTAATGTTTCAATTGTGTCGGGTGAAACGTATAGTAGTATCTGGTTCTCACTCGGCCCTGAGGCGATTTTGCACTCAGCTTCAAGGACGAATGCAAATCGAGAAAGTGAAGGAAGCAGGCGCACGTTCCCTGCTGGTATTAGCCAGATTTCTCTCCTGTTGTTGATGGTCTGTATAGGGCATCTGCCAGAGAGTGAGCCATGGGTCGCTACCTGGGCTAATACGTTAATTAACTTTGCCCCCACCCATTGTATTCGAATGCCGTTTGTTCCACGAGCTTATCACTGAGCCAAGGGGAGCCAAAGGTCGGTGCTGGTGTGGCCCCATTCTGGCTAACAATAACAACGAAAATGGGTAAGTCAAACTTTTAATGAGCTAACGCAGCTGATTCAGCGTTCTAATTAACATTTAACGAGCATCTCGGCCGGCTCGAACATGAAATACGGCTCAAGATGGTCGGTATATGGCCGGGATTACCTACAGGTGGAGCAACAGATCAATAAATATCTTTAGAAAGGTATTTACCCGAATTTTGGAAGATGGAGCTTGCTTTTTACACGTAGATCTAAACCTTTTCTGCTCATCCACCCATTTTCAATCGATTCAATATGATATAGTGATCCAAACTGTTTGCCAAAAATGTAGGGCGGGAGATTTCCTGTTTGCAAAACATCTGAAGAAGAAATAAACTCTGAAACAGTGTTTAGATGGAGATATACGTTAATCCCTGATTTGTTGATAGGGTTTTCTATTCCAAGGCTCATCGGAAATTCTCTTTGAGGCCTCTCTCGAAATATATACCGCGTATTTCAAACATTTTTGATAGTTATCATGGTATTACAATAATCTAACATTATAGTACTTACAATATAGTGTCGCCACCATTAAATGCGGTGTTTTCTGATAGAACTAACCATTTCATTCCACGACTGCGCCACCTACCATAATTCCGACCTTTGCCAGAAAGCTCTTTTCATTAAGCTTTCCTTTCTATATCGAAATTTCGAATGCTTACCTTCCCCAATGGTAAAACTCTCGGACGTGACCGAGCAAGCACAAAGCCCTCCGCTCGGGAGCCGCGACTCCAACATATGGGGGCCTGCACAAGGCTGCACAAAGCTTCAGTGCTTTGGAGCTGGTGGGGACGAGAGAAAGTTCCGTCCCGCTTTTAACATGTTTATAGCGGAGTCGTGCCGTGCTCTCAGTTCGCTACCGTACAGCCTTTGGGAACGTTGTGCTTTCGAACGCAGGAGGGCAGCGGCGACCCACGTACTCCCCCACCCGCACACCCCGTGTATACCCAGTGCATATACATTTCTGGTGAAGTGGGCAAAACTGTGACAAACAACGGAAATTTAGCATACTTTTATGAGTTCCGATTTGGACAAATCGTGCGGCCAGGCCACGAACGGGTTCAGGCCACGTCTAGAAATCAAACATCAGAATTGAATCGCAGAGTGCGAGACTTGTGCAACTTCAACGAAAATGTGACCCAATTCAAAACGCGATTTCTCGGAACGCGTGTGTACAAGCTGCATTTGATATAAAAACGATTTAGCCACGCCAAAACCAACAGAAACCACAACAACAACGATAAATAAATAGATATATGTAAGTGTAACTACTTCTGTCAATATATAGAGGTCCTAATCCCTTGGGAATCCCAACGACGCTACCTCGATTGAGGGCGGGCTGGGAAAATGTTTAGCAAACATTAAATAATAATGAACATTTTCCCTCTGGCGAAAAGTATCGAATATATATGTACATACACACACTCGTATAGTACATATGTATGTATGTGTCTGTGTGTAGGTTCATGTGCGTGTGTTTCTTTTAGTGCTGCTGCTGCAAAAAGTTCAATCGCTGAAACTTCAGGCAAACAGCGCCCGAAAGGTTTCGCCTCCTGCTGCTCTTTTCAAAGCACAGCTGATTCTCGAGACACGAGCGAACATGTTCGCTTGTTTGGTTCGAAAAGGACATAACTCTTTCCCTCTCTCTCTTTCTCTCTCTCGCTCTCTCGGAGTCCCTCTTCGACAGTCCCTTTCCTGGTGGTTTGACTTGTGCCCAACTTTACTGTTTTACGGTTTGCAAGCACGCATGCCGAGGCACACACGTAATTTAGCCATAATCAAAGGTAGCCCCGGACAACAGGCATATGTGTGGGGATTGGGGAAGCGACTGTGAGTTCATGTACATAGGTCTGCTGTCTGACAATTTATTCAATACCATGTCACTTGGGTTGAAGCGCATGATGCACATGGATTGATTTAAGACCTTAAAGAGTATATATAATACTTGCTTTCTCATGGAATCATCTCTCGACAGCTGCCTAAGAATTGTATTATTTCAGGAAGTCTTAGCATCTCTATCATTGCTTTAACTCTTAACAAGATACGGACCGTATCTACCCCAATCATTGTAAACGAAATCAATCAGCTGCACATGTATTGATGGGTATTGCTCCTCAGAAATCATTGAAGTTCAAATCAAACTGTGGCATGCACCATCTGTACATGTCTTGGGCAGCCACCCTCGCCCACAATCCCTATTTGCGGAGCACAAGTGGTTGGTTATCCGCAATACCTATTTCGGTTTCCCATTCCTGACGAACAGTTGTGGCCACACTTCGGCACTCAGCAGCAGCAGGCGGGGGGCCCACTTCAATGTGTTTTCACTCATATCATGGTTTTCCGGTTGCATATTTGTTTTCCACTCCTAATGGAAAACATATGCTGGCCCAATGCTTTCTCCAAATATACATTGTACTATTTCTGTTCATAGGTGGGTATTTCTATTGAATATCTGTCTTGGGATCATTTCGTGCCGAGAGAGATTTCCCAGTACTGCTGGGGGGGTTGACTGCGCCTAATTGATTCTAATTGCAAGTGTAATTTAATTAACGCAATTGCATTGTTCACCTTGAACTATCAGTCTACATTCATATGTGGTGTAGAGTGGTGGCAGTGCAATTTAAGAGGCATTGAAATGCTTCGGTTGCATGTGGATGTCCAATCGATAAAGAGCCAACAATTTGATTACACTTCTTGCAACCCCCATTGCCATGGCCACTCAACAACAAGAATCGCCTGCTTACTGGGGCATGTTGATTGGCCGTCTGTTGTTGGCTATCATATCTAATAATAACCATCATAGCTCTACGCAGACAAGCTTTTTGATGCCAGCTTTGCCAATTTACTGACCCATGACCCGTCCTTTGGTCCGGGCTTTCATTTCGCTTCGCAATAATATACATTTCTGAGAAGGAAGCTGTTTTTTTTATTCTTATTCAAACGAAAGACTCACCAGTTTATTTAATTTTCTTTGCTTTCATTTACTTTAGAAAATATGAAGCTCTCTGACACAATGGCTACGCCAATAGAAGAAAAGCTTGATCAAAACCTTAAGGTATGCCAAAGCTATTACCCGTTAAGATCCATTTATTGACATATACAAATTCCTCATAGGTACGCACTGGCATGGTCCATGTCAGCGATGGCAAAAGCAGACCGGAACCACTTCGTCTTAACCTCACAATGGAGCTGCTTTCGCTCCAAAAGCTAGAAATCGTAACGCCAAGCAGTTGCCATCCGAATGGACCGCCCATGGAATCAAAGGTGAGATGACAGGCAGCCATGGAAAGAATAGGACTAAACAATATCGATTTCATACGTACAGGAACGAATGGTCCAGATTACGCGCCAGAAGCAGAGTGGCCTAGGGCTGAGCATAAAAGGAGGAGCGGAGCACAAGCTACCGATATTGATATCGCGGATCTACAAGGATCAGGCGGCGGACATCACGGGCCAGCTGTTCGTGGGCGATGCCATCATCAAGGTCAACGGGGAATATATCACGGCCTGTCCGCATGACGATGCTGTCAATATATTGAGAAATGCCGGCGATATTGTCGTCCTAACAGTGAAGCACTATCGAGCCGCAACGCCCTTTCTACAGAAGCAATGTAAGTCGAAAGAACTGATCTGTTAAGATCTATACTAAATGTGTAATCTATTTATTAAGTAACCAAAGATACACCTGACTCTGATAACGATGCCACCTGTGCCGAACTAAAGGCAGACGAGGGCTACAAATCATCCGTCAACAGTGGAACAATCAGCCGCAGCTGCAGTCGTCCCATGTCCATTTGCTCCGAACCGGAGAAGCGCTGGACTGATGTTGTGGCAGTACCCCTGATGATGGCCTACGTAACGAGATACATTTACGGAACCGACAAACTGCGACCCAATGCCTTCGAAGTGCGTGGCCTGAACGGGATCACCACGGGCGTCATTCACTGCGATGAATTGGCCATCCTCAGTCAATGGCTCAAGTTGATCACCGACAATGTGGTAGGCCTAACGCATCTACAGGTGAGTGGCGCTAGAAACCCCCCAATAAGCTTACTCCAAAATTTGCCTCCAATCTACAGATGAAGCTATACAATCGAAACTTTGCGGTAGGAGAGCGCATCGAGTACATGGGTTGGGTGAACGAGGGCGTCATCAACAACAATATATCCTGGCAGAGCTATAAGCCCAGATTTTTATTGCTGAAAGGCACCGAAGTGATGCTGTTCGAAACCCCACCAGTGAGTACCTACTATAACATATATCATTATATATCTAAACGCTCCCCGAATTCCAGTTGAATGTGGCTGGGATCACTAAGGCTTTGGTAGTCTATAAGGTGTATCAGACCATGTTTCGTATTGTCAAGGAGTCCGAGACCGTAGACAGTCGCCAGCACTGCTTTTTACTGCAGAGTTCGGGTCACGAGCCTCGGTATCTGAGCGTGGAGACCCGCCAGGAGTTGCTGCGCATTGAGAACAGCTGGAATGCGGCCATTGTGACCAGTGTTATCAAATTGGGTGTAGGTATACCCCAGAATTCACTAGTTTCCATTAGCCATATCTTTAATCTCTACTTTAGCGTAAGACCTTTGCGGTGTCGCATCATGGAAAGAGCGGCGGACTAACCCTGGACTGGCAGGCCGGATTCTCTCTCACCGAGGGCGCCGAATCCGCTGTGGTCTGGCACTACAAGTTCTCCCAATTGAGGGGCTCCAGTGACGATGGCAAGTCCAAGTTGAAGCTTCACTTTCAGGATCACGATAGTCGAGCAATCGAAACCAAGGTAAGAGTCTACTCTTGTATCACAATCGAATACATCTTATCCGGATCTTTCACAGGAGTTGGAGTGTCAAGTCCTGCAGAGTCTGCTTTTCTGCATGCATGCGTTCCTCACAGCCAAAGTGGCTTCAGTGGATCCGGCATTCTTGAGCTCAATTCAGCAGACCTAAAATGCTTAATCATGGAACAAAAGATAATTCACAAGGATATATATTCGTAAAGTGCATAGCAAATGATTCGAATATGAGTGTTGGACTAAGTATCATATACACAATGTCGGACTGTACTTCTTATAAACAAGTACGCATAAAGGTGTTGATTGGATATTGATATGATTATGGATATACTCGTACTTATAGCGCTGATAAAACTGAAAGTGAAATCTCTTGGTGCATTACAGTAACTTTTAAGCATACATAAGGCAATTACTTTAGGCATTTTCCTATTACGTAGACTTCATACTTGACAATTGAATAGAAGTTGATATTATTTACCAGCGATTGTTTCTATATCTAGCCTTTATAGTTGAATTAATTACCTAATAAGTCACCCAGAGATTGTCAGAACCTTGGAGATATGAAAGGAAGCCAAACACCTGGATTCGAGCTTGGAATGAGGTGAAGGGAAGGTGGCGCAGGTTCTTAGATAATTATGCTATGATAGATAGGAACCTTTGCAATAATATGCATTTAAACTTTTTGCGCAATTCAGAAACCCTCGCGTCACCTTCTTTCTTTAAAGAAGGTTCTCAATACAGCCTCAAAGGCTTTATTCCGTAATTGATATGTATGTATCTCTAGAAAACTTTTCAAAAATTCTAAAGAAATCGAATCGAAATCGAAAGAAATTCAATTTTTATGTGCGCTCTAAATGAAAATTTAATTTTCGAAAAACAAACCAATGCTTTAACAATTGATTGAGTGTTATTTTCTACAAAACAATAAGTAATAGCAGATATCATAATATATATGTATACAATATATGTATAATATACAATATATAACATCCACCGAACAAATCTCAATGCACAGACAGTAATACGAATTACATATGTAGATTTTATAACTGTTATACGAATACAAATACGAATACGAATACGATTACGAGTACATCTATTCAAAAGCCAGCTAAGTGAATCCATCCGACACTCACTTAGCGCATTTGTCAATTCAGAAAGTGTCTTTCGGCGGGAAGATTGTAATGGAACTATACGTTGCTTATGCATATACATACATACATGTAATGATTTTAAGCGTTATTGCACAACAGATACGATATATTTACGAATTAGTTAGCGAATCATCGACGAGCACAAAACACTCTCAGACACACACAAATATCAAGATTCCCCATGCCCCATATAGCCGCATCAATACACATACGAGTAATCGATGCAACAGAATAGATACTATGTATGTATACCGCAAATATATATATATATATATATATATATCCGATCAAGTCGAGTCGGAATATTCAGAATCGAAAGTATTTATTGTACATACATATGCTTAGCTCCACTGGGTTAGAATCCGAACTATATCATCCACACAAACTATGCCATAACTGAAGTATCAACGTAAAGAACAGCAAAATCAAACAATATCAAAATAGGTGCACATTACCCCATAACTTATGTAAACCAAACCCGACCAACATACGTAATCCGCATTACACCGCAAAATACCGTCAATATCAATTACTCGTACTAGGGATACCCAGATATCTCTTATCCACAACTAATCGTACGCATATATTTTTAATGCAAAGGCTTGAATAGTGCTGTATGGAATACCAATCATACATCATACATACATACATGCATACATTTATAAACGATAATATTTACCTTATTGCCTCAATTCTCAGCGAAAGAGTTGGATTTTTAGCGAGAACTGCGCTGCTTGATACATGTCATCCATAAAGCCACCATTTAAGTTGGTTCTGTTACGGTTACCTATTTAATTTCACGCGTTACTAAATTAATTAATTATACAACAAATGAAATGCATTCAAATTGAAATAAAAGCCCCTAATATCTAAACTAGAAGCGGTTCTTGAATGCTTTAATGGGGGCATTATTATGATAAAGATATTTTCACACTCCGCAAAGTTGATATCTTTCGTGAACCCATAGGGGTCGTATAAATAACCCACCCAGAACTGGAAACACGATTCAGTTATTTCGGTAACTGAAAGTTTAATAATTTATTTCAACAAATTGAAGCAAAACCAATGGCTGTCGGTTCTGCTTCAGTGTGAAGAATCTTTAAAACAAACCAATAACATATCAAAAGTCTATATACAGAACTGAACACTGACTTGGGGATGGTATAACTTCCAATTGATGGTTTAAAATGGCTGCTTTAAACGACCAATCGTAGTTCTTGGGGGACTTCAATGGGGACTACTGGAAATCAATCAACACAAAATCCCTTCATGGCTGTTTGAAGGGATTTTGTGGTTCCACTGTGGCAGCGTATGCTTCAGTTCGATGAGAGATCCTCTAATGTGTTTAAAGCTTTTACATCATCTACTGTTTGTGTATGTACAGATCTTGTGCCCAATCTGCTGAGAGCTGAGCAAGGATCGTGTCTTTAATTCCCTTGGCATTGGTGCAGGACTTTGATTTCTCGCACAATTTCTAATATCTTGAGGGATTTGGTTAGACGACAGTTTGGCGTGCTTTTCGTATTGGTATTGGTATTATCTACACAGCATTGTATATATATGTATATACTTATAACTGGCATTAGCCATACAAATTACAAGCTACTCTTAACATAACACTTATGGTTTGGAGCAGCTTCTGTTTTTTCTTTTGCTTTCCTTTTTCGTTTTGTGGTTCCGAAACCTAAGTACGTTGTATGCGAAATTTGCAATTGGCAACCTAGAGCTATTCCTCTAGCACCGACCATTGGCTAACGATGAAACAAATCCTAACTTGGGGGGGGGGGTCCTCTCTCCTCCTATCTCCGCAATGCAACAAAGTACGTGAACAGGAGTTGTTGGTAAATTCCCAAGTCTAGACGTAGTAAACTTGAAAACGGGCCATGGGCCTAACTCAGACGTCAACCGGTTCCTTGGCAGTGTCCGTGTCGGTAAGTCGCACCAGGGTCACCTCGGTGGTGACCCCGTTCAGCACCATTGCCATCGACTGCTGGTCACGCCACGGCGTGGTAAGTATAGTCAGGCGCTGCCGCAGACTGCCCGGCGTGGTAAGCAGCTTGAATATGGCCACCGCTGGAATCATGATCACCGAGGAGCCTGCTATGCACCAGCCCAGCGCATTGGCCCAACTGGGATAGACATAGTCGCCATAAGTCAGCGGCTCGTAGCCCATGAGCCCGTAAACCGTGATGAACAGCAGAAAGATGGGCGCCACAAAGCGCCAGCATACCTGCCAGTATCTGCCCGGGGGGAAGCCAATCATGTCGCGTATGTCCTCGCTGAAACGGTTGGTGCCATAGATCCAGGACACAGCGATCGCCTCAAAGAACACGGCCACCAGAATCGAGTAGCCAGCGGCATAGCGGTCCAGGAGATGGAAAAAGTAGAAGCCGCCTTGGGTGCAGCTGGCCAGTCCTACCACAAAGTACAGCGAGAACAGACCGGCCACGAACAGCTCACGGTTCTTCCGTATCTTGGGGAACTCATCGCTCAGAGCGGTGATAATGGCCTCCGATCCACCAAACTGTGAGAGAAGACGTTACCACTAGACAGGCTGTATTTAGGGAATTTTCTTACCGAACTATCGAGTCCCAAGGTAAGCAGCATCATAAAGAATATCAAAGCCCAGAACGTGCTAGCCGGCATGGTGGCGATGGCCGCCGGGTAGACGACAAACACCAGGCCAGGACCCTCAGTGGCCACATCCTCGATCCGTACGCCCAGAGTATGTGCCATGTATCCCAAAACGGAGAATATCACAAACCCGGCAATGAAACTGGTGGCCGAGTTGATGAAACTTGTTAGCAGAGCATCTCTGCGGAAAGATAAGGAATAGTATTTGTAAATGGATACCACTTATCCCCATTCGAAGCTTCACTTACTTGTACACATTATTATGGTACTTGTTATAGGAGGCATAAGCCAACAGCACCCCAAAACCAGGGCCCAAGGAGAAAAACACCTGAGTGGCAGCATCGACCCACACCTCAGCCTTGTAGATGGCACTGAAGTTGGGCGTGAGATAGTACTGAATGCCCAGGAACGATCCAGGGAGGGTGAGACCCCTGATCAGAAGGATGAGCAGCACCACGTAGGGGAACAGTGCCGTGAACCACACAACCTTGCCCGACGTGCTGATGCCCTTCCACAGAGAGAAGTAGCAGATTAGATAGACAATCAACAGGCACAGGGCCATGTCCCACTTAATGGCGCCCAGGTCGTGGATGCCCTCGCTCTGATTCAGCTCCAGTATGTAGCGGCTGAGGTTGAAGAGATCCCGAAGATTATAAATTAAATTTATCATTTAACTGGGGACCACTACTCACTTGAAGTACTCAGAGGCGGCGGAATGAAAGCCGTCATGGTGGTTCGCTGGCACTGGCACTGTCTCCAGACTCGTGAACGAACCATTGGCATAGGACTCGTTGCCGTAGAGCAGGCTCTCATTGTTCAAGGCAGAAAAGTCACTGACATTTCCTATCAGCGGAACGCGTGAAGTATTTTGGCTCTCAAACTAACGGAAAGGAACGGTATTGAGATTTACCCAGAAAAAGGTTGTGTTTAAGAGGTTATCCTTACCGGTCTGCAGTTTTGAGTATTCCAAACGTTATTGCAAGATGTCCAGGGCAAGCTGCTGGTGAAGGATGCAAAAAAGAAACGCAACGACCAGGCAATGATCACATTGTAGTAGAAGTCCACATAGAACGCGATCAGCACGACCGCATAACCGATTCCTGAAAGCACATTTGAGATGATTCCAAGGAGTCCTCCTTGCCTTATCCCTGGACTTACCTTTGAGGAGCGGGACTACGCGACCCCAGCAGGTGATGGCCCCCTTACGGATGTGCTGGCCAAGTGCCAGCTCCATGTAGAACAGCGGTATGCCTCCGACCACCAGCATAATGCCATAGGGCACAAGAAAAGCGCCTGAAAAGAGATAGTTCGAGCTTTCAAATACTGAATAGGAAATGTTAAAGTCCAAGTCTTAATCATCGCTGCCCAAGAAATACCAGAAAATGAGTTTGACGCGGTATCAAAACTGGTTCGGCTGACAGGTGGGTGTCCCATCATCGAAAGCTCCCCAAATGTGGTAACACTCGACCCCTCTCCCTCTCCGGCACTTGCAACTTTGATGTGACAACGTTTTTTATGATAATGATTGCATAACCCGCACATATAGAGACTGACCCGTGTCACAGCCTCTCCATTGTTCGCCCTTCTGCTGCGCTACACACACACTTGTATTTCCATGGACCCATGCTTTTATGGGTGGGTGTTCGTTCATACACAAAATCAAATTGTTTTACAAGTGCCACTCTAAGGACATTTTAAAAACATTAACAGCATCCGGGGCAGTGGGAGGAGAATAGCACGGCTTGGCTGTCTCGTGCAGCCATCTCCGTCACCTCCGGCAACCCCATTGACTCTCCACATCGCCCCATCGCCCTATCACCCAACCCCCAGACCCTGCCCCATCGCAGGGCCCTGACAATTGGTAGAGTGCCATCGATACTTTGTCGAGTGACAGGGGATGATGTCTTTATGATTTGATTATGTCTATTAGCAGGCAAAGTGGCCGACAACGTCGTCTACGGTTATTATATACATCTATGCTGATATATATACGTACATACTGAAATATTGATATATACATACATATATATGGGCGGGTGGGTGTCTCTGCTAAGGCCCGGTGCCAGCATCGACCCTAACTTCCGTCGTGTCAACTATGTAGAACAAAAAAAGTTATAAAATAAAGGCAAGGCATCTGTGACGGGCCAATGCTCTGTTGTTGAAGCCATAATTTCCGCCGCTTCAAGTGCATTTCCCCATTTCCAACAGCTCGACAAGGACACTGGCAGAAATACTCGTAGGTACGAGTATGTGTAGTGCCCCTAATTCGATTCCGAGCCCATATCCTAATCGAAGCTGAATAGATTTCCATGGGGCAAGACCTGCTGGTCAGGTTTTGAGTACAATTTAAAGTTTATCAAACTTTTCGGGTTACATTTTTGGCAAGTTTTTCAATTTCTTCATAAAATGATGGACATTTTATATGGCCTAAACCTTTCACCATGACTACCACAAATTTTGAACAAGTTTGATGAGAAAAATCGTTATTTATTTATCCTAACTATCAAAATTGTACGGATTTTATACATATGTATCGAATATATTGGATTACATTTTCCGTACCCCAAAGAAGAGGATTTATGGAAAATTGTTGAATATTCTATGTTCTATTTTATTCTACTTATGGATTGCCACTATTAAAAATGTAACAGAAATTTTTAGAGTTTTCATCCACAGTTGCAAAAGGCTGAGCATTCCTAAGCCACTGCTGGCCCCTTGAAATTCCCCAGGAAAATCATTTACGAGTACACGGAAGCTGGCACAGCCTGTTGCTGCCACAGTCGCTGCAGCTTTATTGGGATTGCAAGTACGAGAATGGAAAGGGAATAAATAATACTCACTAAGCTGTGGTAATAATCGCAACCTGAGCGAGTCGGTGGCTGTGGCAACGACCATGAGGCAAGGGACATTAAACGGGTCTTAAGTGAAAGCTGCCACTGATTGAACGCAATGAAGCGTATAAATATAACAATTTATTATTATGATTTTAAAGGAAGCACGATGGGGACACCCCAGAAAAAAATTCATAAAATAGTAATAACTATATGAAAAGGGACGAAAGCCCATCCATTCTTATCGCATCAACGGGAAAGTGCCGCAATCAGAGGAAAGGAAAGTGGAGATGGAGACATGTTTCGCACATGAATTTCCTACAATGCGGTGCGTGTGAGTGCCCCAACAACAAAAGCCTAGAGAGCATAGCACTCCACATATGAGGGGACGACTGACATATTGCCTGGATATGGAGAGGCGGAGGGCAGTGCGCGAATGTACGAATATGACTGAGAGAGGGTAAGGAGGCCAAATGCGATTATGACTGCCAGATTTAGTTGTCATACAAAAGCACTTAACTTTTGGAATTGTTTTGAATGATGGTGTTGACGACGAGGATCAGGCAAAAGGAACTGAATGTGTATAAGTCCTTTACCACAATCCCCCTCCATGCAATTTGACAAAGGAAGTGCGCTCTTATACGCTACCACATCCCCATGCCACAGCCCACTCTGACAGCACTTCGCACCACTTTGACAAAGTGTTAACAAGGCCAGAGGGGGGCAGAAATGGCGATGGGAGTGGGAGTGGGAGTGGGAGTGGGAGTGGCAGCGGAAAGTGTTGGGTTCCGTGGGGCGCTCAATGATGTGTAAAGCCATATAAATTATTTTCACTCAGCATGAGCAATTCACGCAATGTCTTTATTCCCTAATTGGCCTCGGCCAGAAGGTCAGAAGGCCAGAAGTGCAGATATGATCTATAGCCAAAGGAGATCTGAGAAAATGATGGAATAAATGGATAGAATAGATACTTACCACCTCCATTTTTGTAGCACAAATAGGGAAATCTCCAGACGTTTGCTAAATCGACGGCGAATCCAATAACCGATAATAAAAAATCCACCTTGCCGCTCCATTCCTCGCGCTCGTCGCTGATGCTATTGTTATCGTTATCGTGTGGCGTGGGCGTCTTCGATACATGTCCCGTTGGTGACATCTGCAACTATATATCCCGTCGTGTCCTTGACCCAAAACGTCTCGATGTCGACGACGCTGTAGTTCCCGCCGCCGCACTGCGAATCCTGCAAAACATAGCCCAAAAATATTACTCCTCTTTGAGCCGAACTCTGGCTCTCATCTTCATCTGCTCTTCAGGAATGCATGGTTTGGATATTTGGATATTTGTTTGCGTGTCCGCATGAGTGGGTGTCCGCACCACTCGAAACCTGTTTGCCAACGACATGTGCTCTCACCTAGCCCTTGAAGAGCTCAAACTCGTTGGACTACTCATACTCGTATTACGTATACGACAGGTGGCATGCCCAAACAAACACTTGACCAGCCGCAGCACCAGAGCCGCAAATCTCGCACAGAGAGCGTGTGCCTGTGCGGGTCACACTCTCGGAAGCTGGCATCAGATGCAATAAAACCACAGACAGTTCAAACAATTAAGCCGATCCACTTGGTTCCTCCCCACCGGCTTTAATTGGTCAGACTTTTGATCAAATTAAGCGGAAGGCTGCATGCGTACCCAGTGGCCACTGCTGGCAATCTTTTTTATTAAAGGGAAACAACAATTAGTTCTGATTCTTAGCTTTAGTTGAGGCCGTTACACACATCTGAAGCATGTTGTAAGCAGATTTGCAGCTGTGGTATGTAATCCCACAATCGGATAGAGTTGCAATAATTTATTCAGTTCATTTCCAGTTATTCTAGTTATTCAAGAGCTCAACTTAATACGATTCCAATTCAAATTGTACTGATAATGAAACGTTGAATGAATGCACTTCTTAAAATTCTTACATCGGAAAAACCACGAATTTATTCCACAAACTTCAGTATAGTAAATTGTTTAACACTTACCCTATATTTATCACACTCAAATCGTACAGCTGCACCAATCCATGGTAGAGGAATCCGTGATAACTTTAAAAAATATCGGAAATACTGTTCAAGAAGCTCCACAGATAATGCCACAAGCTCAAACTCAAAAATTCACTTCACATTCATTGGCTGGGATAGTTCTGGCTGGGAATTCTTCTTAGATGTCCATGGAACGGGTGCGATTGAGGGCTGTTGGAAAATTCAAAGCGAGTCGCGACCAGAAGTTGTCCGGAGTTGTGGCGCTTTCGGTGACATTCGAATGTGTGCAAGAGGCTGCTGGCCAGCAGCTGCTTTTATAGGGCCCGCGCGACAAGTGGTTAACCGTTGGCTGGTGGTGTTGGTGGTGTTGCTGCTGCTGCATTCTCCGTGCCCTCTTCTCAAACACACAACACACACACATACACAGCAGTGGGACAGCTTCGAGTGTGTGTGTGTGTGTCAAGCGCAGCAAAAGCGCTGGAGAAGTTGAAAAGCGAACGAATGTCGCATGCGCCAAGGAAACGTTGTCGGAACCGGAACGGAAGTGACCAATTAGAGTTGCCTTACGCATACCACTACGCCCTACGGCTGTGCACGGATACATGCGTGTGTGTGTGTACATAGCGCCTCCACTGTATTGTTCTGCGATTTGTGTATGGGAGCGTGAATTCGTTTCGTGCTGTCTGTTAAGCGAGGATGCTCCTCTGTTAGCTCTCAACAGCGGCATGTTAGGCGAGGAGGCTAGAATACATATTCTAGAATCACATTAAATTACAAGTAACATTTAAATATACATACATACATATACTAAACATCTTTTATTTATGTTAATTATTCTGCCCCCTTCACAAGGTGCGCCTGAGTGGACACTTTGGAGAGACGATATAGCACATTATATGTGAGTTTACGGCCATAAATTAAAATAAATCCTTTAACTCTCCTTCTAAGAATTCCTTTTCAGTTATTTGTTGCTCCAATTTCAGTCAAAAATTGTGTGTTTGTTTACTTTAAGTAGTACTTTACGGGATTCATCGTATAAAGGAAACACCACAAGATATATTTTCTGAACATGTCTATCAAATTACTGTTACTTTGAACAGCGCCTGCCCCTGTTAAAACTTTCTTCTTGTGCAACGGCATTAAACGAGCTCTCACATTCTCTTGTTCGCTCCGTGTCTGCCTCTCAAACATATGTATTTCGAAAACATTTGGATTCCTACATATATGTGTTTCGAAAACGCTCGTGTACAGTGCTCAGAATATCTTATTTTAAATTGAATTCATTTCGGAGAGCAGTTGGCAACGGACTATCGTCTATGTCGGATGCAGAAGCATACGCGGGGACAACAGTGCAACATTAAATATACATACATACGGTCCTATCTGGGTGCATATGGACTCCAAAGTTAACACTTTCGAGGCGACCCCAAGTGGCATTCCGTTTAGAGTCGCGTGTAGATAGAGCTCGCTGCGTTTGTTACATTTGACCCGAATTCTTTTGGGCTGAAAATTCATATACTTTCGCAAAGGTTTTTATATAAGAGGGAGAGGCGAGCATTATTTTTAATTTAGCTGTTGATATTATGCATAAAGCGGAAAATCAAAGAGAAAGCAAACATCAAAACGGAACACCGAAGCCGGGAGAGTGAGTGAGTGATCGAGTGACTGACTGTAGAGATCGCTGGGAGGAGAACAGAAGGCGGCCTGGTTCTAAAATCTTGTCGGGGCGAGAGATCTGAAATTCCGTATTGTGTGCGGATACATATCTAGATAGATACATATACTTATACATATGTATGTATCTACTACATTCATAGTGTGTCGTGTCGGAGATTATTGTTTGGTGAATTTCCACTACCACAATTGCAGCAGCAGTCCGTCCCCTTCCCGAAAGTCCATTCACGAAACGTTTACAAAGTGCTGGTCAGGCCCTACCAGACCAGGAAGTAAAACGCAGCAAACTGAACAATTCATCTCGTAATTAACTTTGGCTGTAGACAGAAGCGGCGGACAACGCACATAAATACGGATACGAGTACTACTAGCGCGTATAAAGGAGGAATCCAACAGATATAGAAATGTTTTCCTTTGGCGCTGTTTCTGCGGCTGTCGCTATAAATATTTACAAAATGTAAATACATAAGAGTACGTACCCCTTTAGATACACATATGTACATAAATATATGCGTGCACGGACCGCTTTTGTTGTCTTTTCGTGGATAAAGCTCCGAACCGCTAGAATTCAAATTGAATCAGGGATAATCCAAGCAGCAAGTGAAGTGATGTGAAGTGAGACAATTTGGATCGAGACAATTTTTTCAACCCCAAACATCCTATGTAAACAGACAAAATGTCAAAGAAGCCACGCGGAAACATTCATAAGATCCGGGAGTTCGAGTTGGAGAAGGTAAGCCCAAGTATCCACCATCCATCATCCATCAATGAATGTTGAATGTTCTAGCAATTATATTTTCATATGTTTATCTGTGTGATTTACGAACATCTTATTAGCCATTATTATACTGTGATATCTACCCAAATAAACAAATAGATATAGAAAGGTATTAAGAGTTCGACCTGGCCCAGTTCGGCGTTGATCGTTATGATTGGCCAATTGCCAATAATCTCTTCCCCGGGAAATCGTCTACAACACAACAGGGAAAATGCCATGTTAACGATTAGATTTCTGATCATTAAACACAAACAGCAATATGCATCGCATGGCATCGTCTCGGTCGCGAATACAGTAATGTTTAATGGGTCTAGGTATGGGCAGATACACTTATAAATATAGTTTCGCAGATGTATTCGTAGTTGAGGTTGGTCTAAACTGAGAATTTACATGGAGATGTTTTCCTTTGTGACTCAGTTGCTTTTCAGAGAAGACACATGTTGATAGAAGCCAGATTCCTATAGTAATTCCCAGAAGAATGGAGGCACTGGAACGTCTGGCCAAAAGTTCAGCAATAGACCAAAACTTTCCATTCCAAATCGATTTCCGATGTATCCGCACGTTATATCAACATAACTATTCTCTGAATTAAATATATATATATATAAATTATAGCTATTTTAATTCGATTTCTATGTATAGATCCAGCTTGTGGACGAGTTCGATATAATACAAATTGTGGGTGAAGGATGGTTCGGCAAGATACTACTGGTGGAGCACCGCGGATCCCAGACAGAAATGGTACTCAAGGCGGTACCCAAACCATATGTGACGCTGCGCGACTTCTATCGGGAGTTTCACTACGGACTCCATTTGGGTGTGCATCGGCATATTGTGACCACCTACGATGTGGCATTTGAGACGGCCGGTTTCTATGTATTCACCCAGGAATATGCGCCTCTAGGTATGAGCCAACTAATTATCAAAGTGAAGTTCCCATATGAACATATATGCTCTACTTTTAGGGGATCTCACATCGAATGTGACGGATACGGGCGTGGGCGAGGTGTACAGCAAGCGCGTGGCCAAGCAGTTGGCCTCCGCCATAGACTACATGCATTCAAAGTGAGTGTCGCCCTATTCCACCGATGAGCTATCTGATACTGAAATTACTTTTCTTCGTAGAGACATTGTGCATCGGGACATCAAGTTGGATAATGTGCTCATCTACCGCGCGGACTTTCAGCGCATAAAGTTGTGTGATTTCGGAGAGTCCTTCCCGACGGGCGCCAGCGTGGAGCGGCGGAACGAGTGGCTGCCCTACAGTCCCCCTGAAGTATTAGAAATAAAGCCCGAAGGCAGCTACAAGTAAGTATGGTGTAGAGACTCCCAAGATCCATCCCTCTTAGCTGAGACTTCTCTCACTTTCAGAGCCGATCCTAGCCATGATGTTTGGCAGTTTGGAATCGTGATCTTTGTCTGCTTGACCGGGTGCCTGCCCTGGCAGAAGGCAGCCTCGGATGATCCCCGCTATGTGCGGTACTTGGCCTGGCAGGGGGGCCTCATGATGATGCCGCTGCGGCGCACGCCTCGACTCTTCAAGCTGCTCACCTCCAATGCCCAGCGCATGTTTAAGCGGTTCTTCGCGCGAATGTCGAACCGCCCCAAGAGTCTGGCCGATGTAACAAAGTTCCTCGACGATCGCTGGCTGGCCAAGTCGGCAAAGAAGGATATGGCCGAGTATGAGACGGATGAGCTGTGCCCATCCATGTACTCTTTTCACAGCAGCCCCGATGAGAAGAATCGACTTCTCTACACATTGGCCGACTGCGGGATCGAGACGAATGTCGATCGCCAGCAGAAGAAGAATCGCATCAAAGACTGGATAGAGTCGTCCATCATCACAGAGGAGGATGAGGTGAGGAGGCACAATACTTCTCATACCATGCGATACCATATATAGTCTATTTTAATATCTCTCATTCCAGGAGGAGAACGAGGAGACAAACTCCGCATCTCCCTCATCATCCGTTTCACGCGAGCCGCTGCCCGGCCACATATCCTCGCTGCGCAAACAGACGCAGGAACAGATCCCCAAGGAGGTCAAGAGCACCTTGAAAGACGCCACACAGAAACACTTCGATCCACGCACGGGGGCCCTGCAGCAGGGTCCCAGCGAAATGGGCCAAGTGGCCATGCAATATTCCAAGTCCGCCAGTCCCTCCAACTATAGCACGGCCTCCACTCTGAACAATGCAGACAGCCTGATGACACTGGGCTCCAGGCAGGATCTGCTAGCCAGCAACCTGACCATGTACACCTCCATGGAGACGGAGCTGAATCGACTAGGTGAGGCTGATCCGAGAATACCGCGCAGCGATGGCTTCCTAAATCGCACGCAGAGCAGCGGCCTCCTGCTAACCACATTCGATGTGAACGCGTCTCAGGCCAATCCAGCGAATAACAGTCGTCCAACCCCCGCTGCCAAGAACTCCATCGCCGTAGGCACCCGCAGCTCGACCAGGAGCATTCTTAAATCCTCCATCGCCACCGCTGCTTACCCCGCTTTCGGCAGCAATAACCAGAGCAGTAGCCTGCAGCAGCTGACCCAGCATTTCCAGACAACCGCCTATGCCCCCAATGACAGTTCCTTCTTTAGACGATGACTCCCACTGGCCTTACTAATCGCCTCCAATCATCCTTGCCGAACTTTCAGAGCTGTGCAGTTTCCATCCAAAGTTATCTAATGTTCCATATGCCTTTCAAGTTAAAGACAGTGCCTACGGATCGGCCGACGTTAGTGAGATGAGCAGGAGCCCTAGGAATCCTCAGCATCAGCAACTGGACGATTCCCACATGAAAGACACGGCGTACGACCGCGCTGCGGTCACCAGCAGCAGCAGCAACAACATCGCCCGGCGGCTGCGCAGATAGCTGTGATCCAGCCTAGTGTGGCGGTATATCACTCTGTGCATGCATATAGCAACTGATTAACAAGTTCCAATAAATAGATAATGTACATTTCTTAACGTTTCTTGTTCTCGTTTACTTTCTGGATTCACCGGCCCGGCTGCATAGAAACGCAACAGAGTTCTTATAGAAGTACGTTTCCTTTATTTCGCATGAAAATCCAAAAGAAAGCAGCCAAACCAACACTGGCAGTGCTTACTTGAGAGGAATAAAACGGGAGCTGTGGGTGGCACCAATACCGGGTCTACCGTGCTTGACGGGCTTGTAGGTCAGCGCGAATTCGCCCAAATAGTGGCCGATCATCTCAGGCTTAACCTCAACCTGTGAACATAAAATACAATACCATATTAGTCAATCTGGTAACACCTAGTCAGTTGACACCGGCTTACCTGGCCGAAGTCCTTGCCGTTGTACACGCCAATGATAGAGCCGGTCATCTCGGGGACAATGATCATGTTCCTCAAGTGGGTCTTGACGATCTCGGGCTTCTCATTTGGGGGCGCCTCCTTCTTGGCCTTGCGCAGCTTCTTGATCAGAGCCATTGGCTTGCGCTTCAGACCGCGGGAGAAACGCCTGCGGGCACGGCTGTGCATCAGCTCCACCAGCTGGTTGCTGCACACGAAACGAAAATGAACTTTAGTAGCCGCACATCCATTTGCAGTGGAATACTCACTTGGGCATGTCCAACAGTTGGTCCAAGTCCACACCGCGGTAGGTGAACTTCTTGAAGGTACGCTTCTTCTTAAGAGTGTCATCGACTTGCTATTTGGTAGAATGAACGAGAGAATAAACACAACAGTTAGTTCGGTTCCGTTTTGTGGCAAAACTAAGCCGAAAAACGCCAAAATAATATTAGCACCCGTGCGCGGAATATTGCAGTGAACGTATAGCACACAATTTAAGTCAATTCGTCCACGGATGCCTAATATTTATTTGGATTTTTCTGCAAAATATTACATCGGCCATCTTGACGTTGAAAGTGACGTGAACGGAAAGAGGGAACTAGGGATGAGAAATATATTGCATGAATATATCGATATATTTGTTGTTTATTATATATTGGGGGATATTTTTTTTGGCTGGCGAAGAGTTTACTAGAATATGGATATTCTTTTGGGATAAATAATCAACGGAACTTTTATGCTGAATGTGGAGGTATATTTACACAGTTTTATTATATTATATTATATTTATTATATTCGCTAGTTTCATCGATACACAGTGTTGGTTACAGAAAAAATATCGGTGTTTTTGTGCGATAAGAAGAACTAATATGTGCTTTATTTTATTTATTTATTTTAAGGTCTAATCTTTCTCCGTCATGGATTTGAAGCGATTTGATATTACTAGCTAGTTAGAACTTCCATACCTGTATATACATGTAAAGCAGTGCTGCCACCGGCATTCCACTAGCTGTGCTGTTAAGCGCTGTGCGCTTTTAAGTACATATCGTTCTGTTACTAAACTAACTATTGTAAAAATCGCTCATCCCTATAAACAAAAACAATGATGACGTTACCAAAAATAGGTTTTAAAACTGTGAAGCGGCCGTAAAAATGCTCAAAACCGCGACTAGCCTTTCGCTGCTATGACCATCTGTGTATTAATAACCAATGTTTGGTGAACAACACGCACTTGCTCAATGTAAGCACCTCCGCCTCTACCATCGTCGCCGCCGCCGTCGCGACCTCTCCGCGGGATTATTTTGCTTATAGTTTTGCTTACACAAGTGCATTTAATTAACTTATATCTATTACTTGGTACGACGCCAGCACTGTTATCTGATTGCCACAAGTAGGTGCTTATCAATACAACCCACCTTCATACATCCACGCGATGTGTGGGTGTATCTAACTATCTGACGATTGCTCTTTTTTTGCATACGCAGTCAGAGCTGCGAAGTCAAGCCGCCAGCAAAACCAGTTCTAGAAATAGGCCAACATCTCAGCTTGGCTCGGTTGCCTCATCATCAAGGGGAAAGTGACGCGCCTCCGGCTAAAGTTAACGGCTCAGCTCCATAAAATGTTATCACACTCGGCTCACGTCATGACGCTGGCCAACAGCATCATTGGTGTTGGGATCTTAGCGATGCCTTTCTGTTTCCAGAAGTGCGGCATCGTGCTCTCCATCATTCTCCTGGTGCTGAGTAACGTCATAACCCGTGTTTGCTGCCACTATTTGATAAAAACCTCACTTCTGACACGTCGCAAGAGTTTCGAGCTGCTCGGCCTTCACGCTTTTGGCGCTTCCGGCAAATTGCTGGTCGAGCTGTGTATCATCGGGTATCTAATTGGGACGTGCATCACATATTTCGTTGTGGTCGGAGATCTCGGCCCACAGATAATTGCCAAGCTGTTCACTCTGAATGTGGCGGACCACATGCACCTGCGATCTCTGGTCATGATAGTGGTGACCGTGGTCTGCATTGTCCCACTGGGCATGCTGCGGAACGTGGATAGCTTGTCGGCCGTGTGCACCGCTTCCATTGGCTTCTACGTCTGCCTTATGCTGAAGATCGTGCTCGAAGCGGAGAGCCACATATCGGCGAATGACTGGACTCAGAAAGTTGTCTACTGGGAGCCGGCTGGCGTTCTACAATGCCTGCCTATATTCAGCATGGCGCTATCCTGCCAAATGTATGTTTATTGTTCAATATTTGTGTATGAATATCGTTAAATATTTGTTCAACCTGAAGGCAGCTTTTTGAGGTCTTCGAGAGTATCAATAACCAGAGTCTTGATAAGCTAAACGGCGTCGTCCGCAACGCCACTTGGATCTGTACGCTTGTTTACATTGCTGTCGGCTTCTTTGGCTATGTGGCCTTCTGCACTCACACCTTTTCGGGTAAGACATAACGACTTTTGAGTAAATATCTCGACTTATTCTCGTTCTATATGCAGGTAACATCTTGGTAAACTTGTCACCCTCCTTTGGCAGCGACATTATCAAAATTGGCTTTGTGCTGTCTATTGCTTTCAGCTTTCCCTTGGTCATATTTCCGTGCAGGGCCAGCATCTACTCGTTGCTCTATCGAAAAGTAAGGCTATATTTGCTAAAGCAGACCAATCATTTATCATTATTGTGCTTGCAGGGTCATACGGAGAGCAGCAGTTACATACCGGAACAACGATTTCGCCTCATTACGATCTTTATCGTTGTGTTCTCGCTCTGCGTGGCGCTGGTTATACCGTCCGTTGAGCTGATCATTGGCTTGGTCGGCTCCACCATTGGCGTGGCCATATGCATTATGTTTCCCGCTTCTAGTTTCCGCAAAATCATCAAAAAGGAGTCGATGGAACGCACACTGGCACAATTTATTTTTGTAAGCGGATTCCTCCTGATGATATTGGGCACCTATGCCAATTTGAATGCCATTGATGAGAAAAGCTCCGGCCCAGAGCTTAATGTCGTTCAAATGGTGACGCCCCTAGCGCCGCTGGCTGTTGACGAGTTACCAAAGCATTTGGCCAAGAATCCAAACGAAAATGAGAAGAGCTTGTTGTTGGAAAAACTGGAAGCTCAGAAATCGGATCCAATAAGGGACACCATTGGAGAGAAGATAATCGAGAAGCCAAAAGCAGTCCTTAGCGCTTCCTCAGACAACCCACCGATGCCCCCACTGCCCATTGATGAGGCCCACGTAGTTCACGAAAATGAAGAAGTCTTGACTGATTCTAAAAAGTTTCCGGAAGAAGAAGTATTGAGCCCACCCGACCCAAAGCCGGATATTAGTATTCCCAAAAACTTGACAGCTGTAAAGCTCAAGGAAAATCCTATTGTCGTTGAAAGTCACCCAGCGCTAGCGACCAATAAGGAGCCGACAAAATTGTCAGCGAGTAATACGATAGACGGAGCCGCCATCAAGAAGGAGGAGGATGTTGCGGCAGAGGAGCAAAAGGAAAGCAAAGCAAACGCCGACGAACTGCTCAAGACGCAGAATGAACTGAAAGAGACTAAGAAGTTGCTGGAACAAACCGTTGATGAGCTGAATGAAGAGCTGGCCAAACAGAAGCCTCTTGGCCAGCAATCCCCTGATATGGAGAAAGTGCCGGATGACGATAAGACCATTAGGGAATCAAAGAAAGATGAAATTATTACCAGGGAACCCAAGCCTAAGGCTTCGTTAATCGAAGTTCTCACGGAAAATACTCATCTGCGCGACAAGACGGGGGAACTGCTCAAGAACACCAGCGTCGACACAGCAGCTCTTTTTAAACGATTACCTATTCCACTGGCCGCCCTGCTGCTGAATGCGACTCAGCCAAAGAGAACCAATACCTCAGCCAACGACTCTGTGCTCCACAAGCCCAACATCGATGATAATGTGGAGGCCATACGCCGCGAGCTGCTGAATCTGAGGTCGCCCAGCGAGCCGACAGATCAGCCTCTGGCCAGAATCAAACGGGAAGTGGCCGACAACGAGAACTGTCTCCGCCAGCCAAAGCTAAACGAGTTGAACAGCAATCTGGCTGCCGCAGGCTTACATTTGCAATTGGAGAGCATAGGACGCGATCTCAAGTCCATCAAAGATGAAGACGAAGAGACCACCACCACCCCTGTGAACGAATTCTACGAACTCAGTCCAAACAGAACCCAAACCCCGCATCATACGTAGCGTAGACTCGTACAAGTTACAGAAAGCTTTATGTACATAAACTTTTAACATATTTATTTAGTTTGTAAGAGAAAAGTGTAGAGCCAGCAGTGGAAGCCTTAAACAAATACAAAATTAGAAAAGGAAAGTCAGATTGCTTTGCCTAATTTGTCAGTCAGTTGCTGTTAAAATTTTTTCACCGAAATAGCCAAAATTTGTCCCTCCAAAATGTCTATAGTCTTGGATTTTGTCCAGCGACTTGTGCTGCAAAAAGCCTATGAACTGACCCAGTGCGCAGCATACCGGGTGTTGGGAAAATGCATCAAGGTGAGTACCTACCTGGCACGGCACACTAAAATGGACTATATTGACACGGCAAAGGCTACTTTTCAGCTTGAAGAATGCCCAATCAAAAGCCAACTCGCAGAGCCACTTGTGGAAGACAGTGTGCCAGAGCTTCCTACCGGCCCCAAGATGTCCGATCCTCCTGCGTTGGCCATGATGTCAGAGGCACCGGCGAAGCTCATCATGCCAGAACCTCCTGCCAATCCCATAATTCTAGATATAAAAAAACAACTACCAGAGCCTCCTGCGAAGCTTATGATGGCAAAATCTCCTGTGAAGCCCATGATGCCAGATATAGCAGAGCCGTCTCCAAGGCTAAGGAAGTCAGGGATTATCTGGCAGTTATATGATAATCGCGACCTTCCGCGGAACAACAGCGGCCTCATCGATCCGCCCCAGGTTTCCTGCATGCGAGTGTGCCGGGACAGCTACTTCTCCTAATCCTAACACGTCAAGCAAGTGAACTCCAAGTCATAGATTAAAAACAGTTTAAACTTTAATAGAATGGAGATATAGCAAAGGACGATCCACCACACTCGGGATCTGGTAACGAATCTAGCGACATTCTGAATTCTCGCGTATAATTATCAAATGTAACACTAATAACAGTTTTGGTAGCAACTAACAGCTTGAGTATGAGTATGCATATGTGCTTGCAGGTAGAGTGGTTTGACGTTTAGAGAGCTCTAAGCTACGTCCGCTCCTAGGGCGTGCAGATCGTAGAGAACCTCGAGAATGGCGGCCACGCTCCAGGCCTGGGTGCGGCAGGAGTCGCCGCAGTAGGAGCCATTGTCGTTGGTCAGCTCGGGCAGGCCACGCCAGTGGGAGGTCTGCATCTCACGGAGATGAGCCCGCAGAATGGCCCAGGTCTCAGCAATGGTTTCATCTAGATGGCCGCACTTCTTGGCGAAGATGAGACGAGCCCGCAGGTAGAAGCCAATGGGCCATACCCACTCGGGTCCCTGGTGGTAGTTGGATCCATGGGCAACGGTGCAATCCGTCGAGTCGTTGGAGTTATCATAGTTAGCCCTGTAGTTCCAGTCCTCGGGATCCAGTGTCTTCATGCCCAGTGGTCCAAGCAGGTACTGCTTGGCCAGCTCCAGAGCACGCCAGGCGTTCTGCGGATTGCAAAGCTCCGAAGCGACGGTCAGTGTGATGGGGAAGTTACAACGGAGCTGATAGTCTGTCCAGCTCTGGGTTGCGCCGTAGCTGTCCTTGTAGATGAACCTCTTGTTTGCCAAGGAACATGTCTCTGACTCCGGGACAAAGAAATGGCGATCGAAGTTGTCCTTGATGCGATCTGCCCACTCCTTGTAGCTCCACTTTGTCAACTCACCTGACGGCCCCTTGCGATCCACACCCGTGTACGGGATGGCCTCCTTTTCGGCCAGGCCCTGCATGAAGCGCAATACAGAATATTGGAGGCCAATCAACTCCACAGCGGATCCATCGCGTGGGGTGCTCGGCCGCCCCTTGTTGCCGGCCTTCTGCGACGAGCCCATCTTGTCCATCCACGTGCCAGCATTAAAGTTGTTTCCGCCAAACACAAAGCCAGTTTCCGGATGCACTCCAATGTGATTGTTGAATCCCTGGTCCACCATATGCTCATCTATCTCACGGCCCGCGTTGCGTTCGCGATATTGCAGTCCCTGGAAATGCACCTGCAGCGCCTCCTGCATCACATCGATGAGCAGCTGATCGAAGGCCCCTGGTGCATGTGCATCGGCATCGTCGTAGGGAAAGAGGCGCGACACCTTGTCCTTCAGTATCTCGCTTCCCTTGGGAGCCTCCTCCACGTACTGCCTGATTGAGTACATCCACCACCAGACGGCATCGCGGCAGTTGTAGCGCGGCTTGCTCCCGCTGTCCAAGAGATTGGGTATGAGACCATGTCTCAGGGTCTGGCCGAATCCAATAATGATGTATCGAGCTTCGTTGAAACGCCCAGTCAGGAACATCGATCCACGCAGGGCGATGAAGGTATCACGGCCCCAGCAGCGCATGTAACCTGTGGAGATAAAGCGAGAGGATGTGAGATCCCTGGGCACACAGGAGTAGGTGGCCTAAAGTCCTACCAGTGGAGAAATGCGGCAGTCCAGCAGAGAGTGTAACACATTGTTTCGGTGGCTTTGGTGGATTGATGGCATGACTGAAGCCTGGCAGATTGGCGGACTTGCAGACGGAAAGGAACTGCAACGTGGAGAGGGCCAGGGACTGAGTGAAACTGTGGCCGTTCTTAATGAAACTGTTGATATAATAAAGTAATATTGACAAGAGACACAAATCGATAGTCGGGTTAGACATACTCTGGCATCAGTTCGTTGACCTGATTGAGGAGCACGTTGTAGACCCCGCTGACAATGGCATCGAAATAGCAGGGAATGAGGTAGCGTGGTATATTCTTCAGAGGCTCGAAGGCGGCCTTCAGCCAGACGGAGAGCGGCTTTAAATCCTCGAAGTTGGTCAGGCGATCGGCCATGTAATCTAAAGGGAAATAAATATTAATCGAACGAATCCTATTCGTTTGCGTGTCTCTATAGTCTATAGTTACCCATCATCCAGTTGCCGTCGCGTAAATTAGTGCACAGCGGGTGGCCCAGATCATTGTGTGGCGATATCTCCGTCAGCAGGGAAACAAAGCCCTGGAGGCCACAGTAGACAATGCGCCCAAAGTTGGGTATATCGTAGGCGGAGCCACCTGTGCCTTGGGCACGTTCCTCGTCGTCACATTGAAAGAGGGCGGCACTCAGCGCCACCAAATCCAGTTTGGATACGATCCCCTGCAGCTCTGACCACTCAGCCCCCGATCCCAGGCGCAAGGCATTTGTCAGCTTCTGCAGCCTGTCGAAGCTGATGCGGGGTCCGGGATGCATGGACACTCGAATGGCTACCACTGTGCCAGGCCGAAGGTTAACAAAGTTCAGCACCGTGTTGTTGCCATCGACATTGGCATGGGTCTGAAAGACGGTCGACTTGCTGAGCGGGATGTGCTCCTGCAGGCTCAGTTCGAACTGGGTGAAGCCGTTCAACACATTGGGATCCTTCTTAAAGGGAGCGGGACGATCGAAGGGCTTGTCGCTCTTCATGGTCAGGCTGGCCTCCAGGATGATCTCGTCCAAAACGCCGTCAAAGCGCAACGGTCCGATGCCAGTAGGTCCGGCATTCGGATTCGGATACCCGAAGGCCGTGTGAGCCACCAGAATGACCGACTGATGGGTGATCGGGGAATGCCGGGTGACAGCCACCACATTGGGGTCCATTTGGTCCACATACACCTGAGTAAATCCCTCTTCGGCCAGCTGTCCGTGCAGCAGATTCAGCGCTCGCTTAGCTCCCATAATGCCGGACTTGGAGTCCACGCCCTTGCCCCATTCCTGGTATAAACGCTGTTCGTCCACGACATGGATCTGCAGAAGAAATGATTAAATTCTATAATTAGTATATCAGTGCTTGATACTCCTTCCTATTATGATGCTCACATGATGTGGAACCAGTTCGTCGTAGCCACGATTGCTGCCGGTGGCACAGCAGGCCATGGAGACCAGAGCAGACGAGGGCAGCAGATCGTAGACGGACCGTTTTTCCACGGCCGATGGATTGTCGTGGGTGAGGTCCATGAACAGGGCGTGTGCAACGCTGGACGCCTCATGACGCGTGGGATTCGGATAGAAGCCACCGACTGGCGCACCGCCATACCGATAGACCAGACGGCCCTGCTCGTGCGAGTCCCAGGCCGAAAGGGCTTCGCGAATTAGGGATGTGATGCCCAGGCGATTGACGAACACATTGTCGGTGCCATCGGAGTTGGTGAACAGCTCGGCCACCACATACAGTTCGGGGTTGATCTTCCGCGCCGCGTCCAGCAGGTACTCGGCCACGTGAAGCGGCGTCGAGTGGCAGTTGTCCAGCCGGACTCCGTCGAATATGCGGGCCGTCGTCTCCACGTACTCGGTCATGTGCTTCCACAGGTAGGGGCTATCCTCTGGCCGCTTGCCAAAACGGAGCTTCACGCTGTCGCCCCAGGCAATGAGCTCTCGCTTGAGGTAGACATTGGCGCGTCCCGGCTGCTCCTCGGCAAAGTCAAGCAATGGATCGCTAGAGCCCATGACCCAGCCGTTGTGGGCCATAAAGAATTCGCCCGGCTTGGTGTACATATCGGCCTCGATCTCGGGCAGCGTCTTGCCCAGGGTGCCCGTGTGGGTGAAGTAGGTCATAAAGACAGAGTGCTTTTCTGATATTTCGCGCACTCTGGGACCGTCGCCCTGAACTCGCTCGTATCGGATGCCGGCCAGGCAATTGTCGACGGCGTAGTTCAGATAGCCTTGGATCTCGGCCCGCACGCGATCGTTGAGGCCATCCAAGTGGTGGCGCAGGGTCTCGGCGCACTTGCGGAAGCGTGACTCCTCATCGAAACAATCGCCATGGAAAGCATTAAAGATCTCCAGCGCCAGCTCGAAATTGATGGTGCTACCCAAGCGTCGATATGCCGGGTCCTGTATCAGCTGGATCTCCTGGAAACGCGACTCGTTGGCCACGTTCTTGGGCGGCTCGCGAGTACGCACCTGGTTCATGAAGTTGTTCACATACTGCATCACGTCGCACTGATACAGCTCGTGTATATTGACCTTGGATAGGTAGGCGTTATGCAACTGGTACTTTAAAGCTTCCAAATGGCACTCCTGATCGATAACCAGAGGCACGCCCACATGCTCCAGGCTGCCAGCAGCGATGTCGGCTCCGCACTGGGCCAGGGCGGCGTCCAGCAGGAAGGCTGGCCGCAGGTACGGACACGAGGCGCACGAGTAGGTGGCATCCGGATGCTGGAGCAGCCACTCCGACTCGTTGGCCGTGTGATTCAGCACAATGTCGCAGATGGAGGCCACCTGAAACGGACAAGAGCCCAGACTGAGATGGAGGTGAAGCACATTTGATGGTATTGCATTTCCTTACGCCCCACTCCTGGCGACACTTCTTGATGATCTTCTCCACGTCCTGGAAGGTAACCTTGTCGCCCTTCTTGCTTGCGAAGCTTGGGTTGACTTTCAGCTGATCCCGCAGCGAGTAGGCGGAGTGCGAGCCGCCCAGCTCCTGGATGGGTGTGAAGTGAATCACATTGTAGCCGGCCTCCTTGGCCACGCGCAACTTTGGCTCCCAGCTGCTGAGCGGTCCCAGTAGCTTGGTTAGCACCGTCTGGCAGCGCACCGAATTCAGAGGTATTGTCTTTTGTGCCCCCGGCGGCCCCACATGCAGGGTGGGCTCCACCTGGACATAGAGAGCCCCATCGGCTCCAGCACTTCCGGTGTCTGCTCTGTTAACAAAGTGAATTTAAAATTAATTTCGGATGGATAATGGCTGATGGATAGTGGACTATCCACTAATAGGCTTACCGCTCAACATAGCGGAAGTAGAAGTGATACGTTCCGGACAGTTTCAGCTGCAGCTGACTGTGGATATCCGTGTCCACCACATGAGCCTCCGGATGCATGACAGTCGTGATCTGTTTGCCATTCTTCAGCTGCCATCCGAGCACACGGTAGTCGGTGCGCACGAACTTCTGGCCCTCGGCGGGATAGTTGGTGTACAGGACGATCTTCTTTCCCAGCAACGAGGCGTCCGGGTGCACGTCCAGCCGGGTGCCCCGCTTCAGGCGGTACAGCACATGCTCAGCGTTCTGTCCTTCACTTATGGGTATGCTGTGCGATTCCGTATCTTCGCCCATGGTACTCATCTACGGGAATCAGGAAGGAATCATTATATAATCTAGTAGGCTTATCACCTTTATGTAGCTACTGTATATGACTATGTATGTACATATGTATGTAAATTGTAATCGGTGACGCACACACAAAGGCAAATTGTTAAAACACCACCACAGTGCAAGTAGAATTTTGCAATAGAATCTGTTTAATTAATCGGGGCACACTTTTAGTAACTGTAACTAACACACAAGGAGCACACGGCACAGACTGCAGCATCGATGGGAGCAGGTAGTGCCTTTTATTGGCGACTGAAACTGGACCTCAGACTGGGTCTATGCTCGTTTCCAGCAGAGCACCCAGATTAGATAGGACACACATAGTTATGGGATGCACACGGGGTAGTGAGTGAGTGCAGCAGCCAATTACAATCCGAATTAGCGATAATACCTCACTGTGGCGGGTGGTTCGATTTGATACGGGCTCACGAATAGAAGCACTGCCTGCATTTCCCATTGCACTAATCGCGACTGAATCTGGTTTTGTTTTCGTTGTTTTGCCGGCGACAACTGTTGCTTCATTCTGCCGCTGTTGCTGCTGCTGCTGCTGCTGCTTCTGTCGCTGTACTTTCTCTTCTTCTTTTGGTTCCCCGGGTTGTTCTTCTTCTCCTCTTTGTTGTAACAGAGCATTCTCGCGATGTACCTTATCAACCGCTTGCAAATCCACTAAATCGACGAGCCAGCGAAAGGCATGATAGCGCATCAAGAACTGGAGCAGTGCGTACACATAGCGCAGGACGCTCCTGCAGAACCCTTCTAACACCATTATCACAACGAAGAACCCGCAGATGCTGCTGCAAATTGAATTTTTTGGCAATGTTTTTTACTCGTGTTTGACGCCGGCCGCCGTCAGCGCTACTGAAGCGTCAAGGAATGTTAGCAACACCACCGATGTGTAATCTCTAATCAAGCATGATGAAAACATTTTATAATCATGATCTAGTGGGGCGTCTGCGGCAGGGGCCATTCAATGGAGCTGTACTGGAGGGAATCTAAATGCAAAGCCTACGCCCATGGGTGTGGGATGATTGGATCATTGCATTATTGACATGTGGCGCCTACGTGTTCGGTTCTACTAGAACTCAATTAAAGGTATTGGCGAATCGCAGCCTTATCAACATTGAAATTTTATTAGGGGGTCAGGGAATAATATTATTTTTAACTCAAACATGCATATACACACACATTTGCACGAGTGTATACGTACATATGTGCGTATGCATGTTTGCATGGGGATGTGGGTCAAGGAATTCAAGTGCACAATTTTCGCCGGTAGATGGCATCATTATATTTCTTGGATCTTTAATATCACTATATCGAAGAGATTAAACAAAGTACGAGTTTAACAGCACTCTCTCTGCTGAATTGTTCAACTGACGAGATTGCTCTTGACACTATTAGAAGCATTCACACTTGGGAAATTTGTTTATCTATATAAATGTATATTTATTTTACTATGTATATTCCGCTTGAATTCGATTTAGATACAAATTTTAATTTTGAAAACTTTGTTACTTTTGTGCGTGCGTTGTAATGAAAAACGACAGACAGAACTTTTACATTACCAACAAAACGTCAGCTCTGATTCGATTTTATTAGGCTCAAGGTGACCTTTGGGAGAAGAGAAAGATAGAACGAGATAGCGAGATAAACAAAAAACAGCTGGTCGTCAATGTTTACAGCAGTGCTGCCAGATTTTGAGAGCCACCATAAGCTAGATTCACGAAAAAAAAAGCTAAAATAAGCTAAAAATTAAAAAAAAAAAAACTTTAAAATAAGCTAACCATAAAAACACATAAAAATAAGATATAATTGAACATTTTTAACCAAAGAAATGAAATGATTTCATCCACTCCACTATAAAATTCAGAATATTTGACGGATGATGTTATTAAAGAAATGTATTTGGTAGGAAGTTTGTAGTTATGGCAACATTTGCCATGACGTCGCAGTCCAGATGAATATGTATCATTCTGCTATCATACCTCCTGCTCCTCTGTTTTTGATGACTTCCTTATAAAAGGTATTTTGCTACTTTGTGCCATGCTTGCATTGGACGCAATGTGTTTTTTAGTCAACGCATGCTGCGGTAACTCGCGCAACTTGGCTCCAATTTTTGCCTTACAAAGGCAGCCGTACGCTTCTGTGGGGTCAGTTGGCACTCCTTAAATTCGTCAACATTTAACCGCAAATCGCGGAAATTTTGCTTATAACACACATTCGGCATTGTATTGTTTATGTGCAAACAGGTAGTGTGCCCGAAACTTATCAACGAAAAATTACCATACACAAAATTGCATGATATACCGAAATACGAACAACAAATATGAGTTTTGTCCGATTTCTCGATAAAAATGATACAAATTAAAATAAGCTAAAATGGCAGCACTGGTTTACAGTACGCGCATGAATGTGTGTGCGGGAGCGCATTTTCTTGTCAAAACACTCTGTGTTTATACTTTTTTGGACAACAAAACAACTTAGCCAATAGTTAGCATTAAGTGATAGCATTGTCAGAATACATTTTACTCGAATTACGCCAGATTTTTTAAAATTCGTTTATGTATGCCTATATTTGTTAGCCACCTTGTCTAGCTCAGACTCCTTGTATATTCGTATACTTTTCATATATTTTTCCATTTTTTTTTTTTAAACGCGGTATGTATAGAATTCCTGATCCGTTTGCCATCAAAGTTTTCACAGTTTTTCACACTGCTTCCATGGGCCTTATATGAAAAAACACTGTCAAACAATTTTCAAAACCTAAACATACAAAAATTAATTGTTAGGAATTGTTATTTTATAAGGAACGCAATAAAGATAATAACTTAAAATTAGCCAATCTTGTAATGATTCATTAATCGAATAAAATTATGTGGACAGGGCTGAAGGTTCTATCTAGCTAATAATATTCTCCAATCCTTGACGGAGAACCATTAACCTATTGTAGACCAAGGGGGTATTTTAATATTCCACCGAAAATATTGAAAATTGAATTTTTTTAGCGCAGTTCAGCTGAAAAATATCGGGGGGTTATTTTGTAGCTCAGAGGAATCATATCAGTAATATTTTCCGACATTTACCTCAAGTCGTTGAACTGTTTTAAAAAGAGGGGGCTTAAGAGGGCTAAGTTCGTTTTTTCATCGGTATATTTACGACTTTTAAAATGAGACGGTATATTTTGGTATATTTCTGAGGATTGGAAAGAAGTCTGACCGTCTTTTCTGTGATGTGATTCAAAATTTTGTAGAAATATGAACGAAACTGAGGTAAAAGTTGAAATAAAAGCAGAAGATAATGCCAAACTCGGCGAGAACGAGACCACGCCGCTACGGCGACTCGAAGAGAATGACGAGACGCCGATACGCACAGTTGGAATCCCTCATTCTCCGAACACCACTGATTTCTCGACCGGTTGCAGTGGCCATGGATGGGAAAGCGACAACGACGATGTCGAGATCCGATCTTTTCCTCGTACTCCGCGAAGTGAACTGACAAAACCAAATAGTCCAACTAATGCCACCGAAGAGCCGGAGGAACCTCTTGTCAAGGCACAGCCTGAGGCTCCCGTTGTCATGGCTGAGCCTGAGGTTCCAGTTGTCAAGGCAGAACTGGCAGCTGCTGAAAGCGATGCTGCTACTGTTGCAGCAATAATCGGCGAACTATTCGATGGTCTCCGCGAAAACGGTATAATTCATAAATTGGAGTTAGACGAATATGGCTTGTCGGACATTCCAAGTGGTTTCAGCAACAGGGAGGAAATTAACAACATGGACTTGGAACCGCCCCAACCAGCTACGCCAGACTCAACGGACAACCTGGAAGAACTTGAAGCGTGCCGCGAAGCGACTCAGAAGGCGTTGGAAGAGTTGGATCAGTTAGATAAGCGTAAGAAGAAGAAGCGAAAGCACAGGAGGGGTAAATCTGAGGAAAGTGTTGCTGAAAAACGGACTCAAAGTAACAGTCCGGTCGATGATAATCAAAAGGAAAACAAGCGCACCTCACGGGACAATAAACGCACAAGCGAAGAGCATCAACGGGACAGGAGACGCCACCACGAACACAATCCAATGGACGATAGACGCCATCACGAACACAATCCAAGAGACGATAGACGCCACCACGACGACAGTCATACGTATAACAGACATCGACACGAGGATAAACCAAGGGACAAGCGTCCACGCGAGGATAATCACAGGCTCAAAAGAGGCGATCATGACGCTAACCCACGAGACAATGGACGCCACTATGAGGATAATGAAAGGGAAAGTAAACGACTACGCGAGGATTATCAAAGCGAAAAAAGACGCCATCAGGAGCATAAGCAAATAGATATTAAAAGTCTGCGCGAAGATAATCAAACTGAAGTCGAAGGCAAGCGTGATCCCAGGGTGAGAGTAACATTAAATGGCCTGCCGCGCGTCGCCACAATAAAACAGGAGTCGACGCCCGCGGTGGATTCAGATTCGGAGTTTGAGTGGATTTATGTTCGAGACGACGAGAGGCACATCAAAGTCGTAAATCTCGAGAAGTTGTGCCAGCAGGAGCAGAATGAGGCCGTTGCGGAGGCGGCCAATCCAGAGCCATCACCACAAAAGCTGACAAAACGAGAAAAGGGCAACTTAGCCGAGAGTCGGGCCAAGCAAGTGCTCGAACTGTTCGAGCGGAAAAAATTGGAGGATCAGGAGGAGGAGTTCCTTATGGTGGACACTATACACCAAGTGCCTAAGAGCGAGTCCTTCATGAGTAAAGAAGCCTTCGAGAATCCCTCGCCGATATGCAACAACTACAATGTGGTTTATGAGTTCAATTCGGCGCCGGGAACCAGGATTGATTTGGCTAAATGGGGGCTGGAAGCGTTACCCGATGGCACCAGGGATCTGCTCCGGATACTGGCCTACGATGTGGATCATCTAAAACAGGCTCAGCTCAAGGCACAGCCAAACCAGCGCATACTGAAACTAAAACAGGAACAGCTTTTCAATTCACCATTTTCCGAACCGGAGGAATTCGATTCTGCGGCCCTTTACATGAATGCATCGACCCAAACGGACTTCAGGCCCCACACGCACAGCGTCGGCACTCAGGCAAAACTGGAGGGACAGCCGAGAGGTGCCTTCTGGCAGGAACCGGACTTCGACATGACCTTTTTGACGACGCCCCAAACGAATGTGATGTTTTCTCTGCAAGAGCTCTGCCGAACACTGCCAAGCCCCGCGCATGCCTTCAGACTCTACCAAGCCCTTCTACCTGCTCTGGTTAACAGGCGCGAGTTTCGATCACAAAAATGAAAAAACACTATGTATATTGATTCTCTTTTCATTGTTTGTATAATTCGTAGTTCGTACATATAGAAACCAAAAAATATATAACACTGTAGCACTTTATGTATTCCATATGCAGATTCTCATTACACATTTATCCTACTCTTCCATCAGTTTACAATTAATAAATACACATAAACACACAAATATAACAAGAACTAATGCAAACAATTGTCTTTTGCTAGAGTACATTCTATTTTGGGGAACCACAACTCTCGAGTTCCAGCTGCAAACTCTTTCAGTAATTAGCTAGTTAGTTAGCTTATTTAAGACTGGCCCTATATCTAAATTGTGTAAATAAGCTTGGCTGCCATCTGGTTATCAGATTGTATCATTTGCGCGCTGTAAACACGAACGGTGCCGCTTCATCCTCCTCCTGTTGCTCCAGCAGTGTCGTCCGGATCGTAGTCCGGTGCTCTTGGGCCTCCACGTCGTCATAGTCCACTGAGGAGGAGCGTAGCAGCTGGAACTGTGAGTTGGAATCGGACCTGGTGATGATCAGCGAGGCTGGCCGGGGTCCTTAAATACAACATTAAGTAGATTATTTTGGGAAAAACTTATATTTACTCGATCAATCAATCTTTACCTGCTGGCGGCTTTGCGGTTAGTCGCACTTTGCTTCCTGCTCCTTCGGAGATATATTCAACATTCGTTGCTGACTTGGCATTATTGTTGTTGTTGTTGTTATGATTACTGCTCGATGTTTGTTGAATCGATACCCGCTTGTCGCCCTTGACACTCCCCTGCTGCTTCAGTATAGAATCGCGACCCGAAGGCTGCGCCTGCTGCTGCTGCTGATGCGTGTACATGGCCGAGGCTGAGGTAAGCAATGCAGTCGTCATTGCTGGCCCACAACCAGTGGGTGTGTCATGCTCTAAAAGATCATATGGATAGGGTAAGGTACGGATGGTTTATCAGGGTATTAGGGAACCCCGCCACACGCTGTGGCAGCTGCAGAGCCACCCAATCGGTTCACCAGCACACCAACAAATAGTTCTTATTTTTAACATCGAACATCAAACTTAACAAAGAGGTTAAAAGGGCGATAAATAAACAAACACACAGTTACGGAGAGAATGGGTAAAGCTGAATAAAATGCAAGTGGTAGAGAGTTGTTCATAAGTTTATCATTTATTTGATTGATACTTTCTTCTTGGGTGGGGAAGGGGTGTCTCCGTGGGGGGTAGGCTTAGTTAGGGTTAGTTGTTAGATGTTCATGTTTTATGTTAGACTGGAGTTCTTGCCATGTGTGGTGTGTGGTGTGTGGGTGGAGGGTTGGTTGTTCACAATTTTAAATGTCTTGTGGCCAATAATTAATCAAACTAAACTAATCGTCTTTCGAATATAACAATTGGAATGAATTAGTAATCGTCGCACAACTCAAATTTTAGTACTTTAGATAGATATAGATAGATAATACGATAATACTGTCCAGATCGAAGCCAAGCCAAAGTAAAAGTAAATCAAACAAGGCATAAAAGAATGTTCCAGATGATATATGTTTGGTTTTTGGTTTGGTCTGCTTTGGTCTCTTACAGGATTCATTGACAATTGGTCCAATTTTAAAATGGTTTTGCCCATTGTCAGACTATAGGTTAAGTTAGAAAGCCCGCAATCCCAGTTCCCGTAATACTTCACATGCACTTTACATAGTTTCAGTTTCAGACGACGGGAAAGACTGGACATCTCACAGCTTTGTGTCGTCGTAGAGCTGCTCCCCCGAGGAGCCATTGGGTATGACCACCACCAGGGGCAGGGGCAGAGAGCTGGGTTCGGTTAGTCGCTCGCTGCTAATCGAGATTTGTCGTGCCGCAGCACGATGCATCTCATAGATACCGCCACCGACAGATTCTACATGCATAAGATCGAAGGTGCTACCGCAATAGTCGTTACCGTTCCCGTTGCCCCCATTGCCACCACCAGCGCCCAGACTCTGTAGGGAATGGGAGCTGGCGCTGCGATTGTAATCGGCATGCAAGTACGAGCCCGGCACCGCGTGCTTGTTGTTGTTGTTCTGAGTCTTGGCATGGTGCTGCAGGATGCTAGTCAGCTTCAGCTCGTCGGAGGGCGAGCCGAACTCGGAGGACTCGCGTATGGGTGCCAATTGCAGTTGTGAGGCTGTAGCTAACATCTCACCTGTGGGACTGGGTCGCTCACTGCTGGCCACGTCCTCGTACGCCTCCTCGTTGAGCGTTTGCAAAGTGCCGCAAATCATTTGCTCCTCCAGTGTGACCTGTGGACAAGCAGAGAGAGGCTTTAGTGGAGGATACATAGCAGCCGCTTTAGTTGCATTTGGAGAGTGTCATGGAGGCAAGCTTTGATTGAATTTGGAATCAGTCTGTGGTGTCGTGGTGTCTGCATTACCTGGAGATACTCGTAGTCGTGCACTTTCGACTGCATTTCGTTTTTGGTTAGTTAGAGAATGGTCGGAATAAGAATAGATCAAAGCACATGAGTTAGAGCGAATCACGGCACATCCATGGTCAATCACAGATGTCCTGCACTTCTGCAGCTCTGCCGTTGGCCCTCCTCTTACCTGCTTCTCCATGTGACTGACCGAGTTCTTGCGCGACAAGGACTCGCGCGGCGGCACCAGGGCATCCGTCACGTCCTTGATCATGGGCACAGTAACTGGCGGCGCCTCCACAGCGGCGACCTGCGGCAGTGCGCGATTCTGCTTCCTCGGCTGTCGCTCGCATTCCCTCAGCGTTGTGATCAGCAGGCGAAACAGCTCCCAGTGGCCAAAGCTCAGGCCCAGCACCTGCAAGAAATTAGCCATGAAACTGGGGAAGGATTACAGTTTGAAGGGGCTCTGTCTACCGATTTGAGATCTGGCATATCGCAGTGCTTTAGTACGCGTCCATTGATGGCATTATCACGGAGCACCGGCGCCAGCTTCGGCATGGCCGGCTTCATGTCGTCAATGCGCTCTAGCAGGCTGATGACACCCTCCACTGTCAGATCCGTGAGACGTGTCAGCAATATGTCCTCCTGTATACAATTTAAAGGTGGTTATTAGGGTCTCATTTCCATTTGAAGATCATCCCCTCAAACACTCACGCCAAAGGAATCGCTGGGCGAGGCAATCAGCGGCGATACGGGCTCCGTACTTGAGCTGAGGTTCCTCGATCGCATCTCGTTGGGCACAAAATCGTTCTGGAACACTTGGTAGGGCGGATAGGGCTGTGGCTGTGGCGAAGGCACATATGTGGTGGGCGCTGGCTGCTGACGCATTTGGTTGTATACGCTCGGTCTGGTTTGGATTACAAGCGAGCTCTCATCCTCAATCGTCTGCTGATCCTCTGTAAGAGAGATTTACTTCAGTTTGTATGGATTCAGGACAAGCTTTCGTTGCCCGCCACTTACCCTTCAGAACCTTCCTTAAATACGGATCCAAATTGATGGTGAAGGGCAGAAAGATGCGCAAGTCTGCCACAAGCAAGTCCGATTTGTGGAGCTGCAGGAAGGCATCCAGCTTCCGCTCATCCCGATCCAGCTCCAGAAGCGGTGCAGCCTCTCGTAAATACGCAAGCTTGGGCCGCAGTCTATGGATGAGAGAGATGTAAGTAAGCGAAAGATTCACAGTACGAACCATATCTCACTTCTCGTATACGCTCTGCAGGGAGACATTCTCATCCGCACTGGTGTCCATGAACTGGTCGTGATGGAGCACTATCATGCTGGCCCTCAGGGGCCACTGTTCCGTCAGATTGATCCAGGAGCTGAGACGGTACCAGCTAAAGTCAATCTGGAAGGCCTTCAGTAGCCGCACCGTGATGTAGATGACGTTCATCAGACGCCGGATGCTGCGCGGATTCACGTCGCTGAAGTAGTCATCGGTGAGCACTATCCGCGAGAGGTCGAGCACACCCTGGGGATTTTGACCCAGGCGATGCAGATTGGAGCCCGTCGAGCTGGCCACCGACTCGGAGAGGCGCAGCTTCTTGCCCCCGCCTGGTCGTGCCGGCCCACGCAGTTTTTCCTGGCTCGAGACGATCTCCGAGGCATTGGACAGACGTCGCGCGGATACAGAGTGCCCCAGGGTGGGTCCATCGTCGTTCTGGTACTCACCGCCGCCGCCACTCCGTTTGAACAGCAGGGCGGTCATCTGGGCTCGCTGCACCTTGCGCAGCCCGGAGTTTTGCAGGTAGACGGGCAGATGGACCAGGTTCCGCAGGAAGTCGTGGCCCCCGATGCCACCCTCGGTGAACAGACGTCGACTGTTGGCCTCCGCCGCCTTGGCAATCACATGGGGATCCACCGAGATGAGCAGCACAAACGGACGGTTCGGCGTGGAGAGCAGCGTCTGGACGGCGTTCAGCAGGGTGAGGATGCGTTCAGTGTCGCACGAGTCGAGGGCATCGATCACGCCCACCAGCCGGCTCTGCTGATTGGTGAACGAGTCCAGGCACTTGACCATGTCCGTCATCACCGCAACCTCGGCGCCGAGCATCGTCAGGGGTGCCGTTTCGCTGGTGCGCACCGCTCGCTTCAGCTGCCGGATGTGGGAGGTGAACAGGGCGACGCATACCTTGGCCAGAACATGCAGGTGCGTGCAGATGAGGGTGCCCAGGATGGCGGCCACCACATAGAGCACCACCTGGATCTGCTCCCGCTCCTTGGCATTGGCGTACGTGAAGTAGGCCACGATTAGGGAGATGCCAGTTACCAGGGTGACCAGCGCCAGTTCGAAGATTACGACAATGGGAATGCAGCACATGCGCCGCCAGCGCCAGCCCACGTCCGCCTTGAGGCACTTGGGACGGAACGCGCGGTACAGGCGGGTGGCCAGCCAGCCGTAGTGTGACTCCAAGGCACCCAGAAGGGCGGCCAGCATGTGGGCCACGGCTCCGTCGCCCGTCGGCGATGCACTGTTGGCCTCCGCAAAGTGGAAGCGCACCGGCTTGGCTTGGGAATCGGACTGGGGGCCAGGCGGGTGGCAGAATGCCACTTGCAGGATGAGGCGCAGCCGTGTCATTCGCTTCTCCAGACCATGCTGCACGGAATAGGCCCAGAGCATGTCCATCTGGTAGTTGCAGTACTTCACAGCCGCCAGCAACAGGTAGGCCACCAGCATGAAGGCTGCGGCGGATGACACGCCGCAGACCGTCGACCAGGTGCTCAGCCCGACAATGGTGCCGATGAGCAACGCCACGTGCAGACACACGATGAACAGGAGGCCGCTGGTCTTCGCCGGCGGTTCGGCCCACTGTTTGGCAAAGTTGTTCATCTCGTCGCGCAGTTTGTTGAGCAGGAAACTCTTGCCGCTGCCCCACTTGGCGTAGAGTCCGACGGTGATGGGCGTCGTCAGCGTGGGCTCGCTGAGCACATCTGCCAGGGCGGAGGAGTACAGCTCGTAGCCCAGCATGCCCTCGGAGTCCTCGTTGGTGTTGAGACGCCTGGCCCCAAACACCTGGCCGAGTATCGTCTTCTGGTGCAGGGTGTCGATGTTGTAGGGCGTCTCGCCCGCCTTGTTCGCCCGATACAGGAGCTGGCTGTGCTTGGGATTGCGCAGGAGCGCCTCCACTATCGCCTTGCTGCGCGCCCGCATGGCTATGTGCAGACAGGTGTCGCCGCGCTTATCGGCGGCCATCACCTTGGCTTTGCGGTCGAGCAGCATGTGGACTATCTCCAGATTGCGATTGCGCACGGCCCGCATGAGCGGTGTGTCGCCGTCTTTGGTGGACGACTCCAGGTCGGGGTTCGTGGATAGCAGCAGCTTCACGATCTGGATGTGGCCCTTCTCCACGGCCGTGTAGATGGCCGTCTTGCGGTCCTTGCCCTGGATATCCACGTCTGCGTGCTTCTTCAGCAGCGCCTCCACAACGGTGCGATGGCCGGCCTTTACGGCGTGAATGAGGGGCGTGTCCGCCCCACGATCCTGGATATTGATGTAAGCGCCGGCTGCTATTAGGGATGCAGCAATATCCTGGAATCCCTCACGACTGGCGATGCACAGGGCCGTCATTCCATCCTTATCCAGAGCATTCACATTCGGCTTCTTCTCCAGAATGGAACTCACGCAGTCCGTGTGCCCACCGGCGGCTGCCACCAACAGTGGAGTCCACGAGTACATCCCAGCAGTGTCGACATTGGCACCGGCCTTCAGCAGAGTGTCCACGATCTCAACGTTGCCCCGTCGACAGGCCCAGACGAGGGCTGTCGTTCCGTACTTGTCGCCGACATTCACCTTGGCGCCGCGCTGCACCAGTAACTCCACAATGTCCTTGAAGCCCCGTCCCGCTGCCCAGAGCAGGGCCCCCAAGTGGTAGTTGCCATGCGCATTGCCATCGGCCCCCTTTTCCAGCAGCAGCCGCACCAGTTCCGTGTGCCCCCGATAGGCGGCCCACATCAGACTTGTCCAGCCACCCTGAGGAAAGTATTCGAGTATTAGCTGACTCTGTTTGCCGATTGGAAGGTTATTTCTTACCATATCGCGATGCTCGACCTCAGCGCCATGATCCAGTAGAAGTTGGACGACATCAAAGTGCCCATTGCGGGCGGCACACAGCAGAGCGGTCCAGCTATCCAGATCCTCGGCCTGGACATCGGCGCCGCGTGCCAGGAATTCCCGAACGAATGCTGTGAGACCCCGTCCGGCCACAACCATCAGCACGGTGGTGGCATTCTGCAAAGGATTGAATAACTGAATACTCTGGGAAAACTAGAACTAGGACTCTCTCTCTCTGACCTCATCCCGATCATCGATGTTCAGGTGCCGGCTGTCAAGGATGGCGCGCAGCCCGGAGATATCATTATTATCGATGAACTGCAGCAAGGCGCGATGTCCCAGCGAACCCATGGATTCTCCGTAGCGATTTATGTTCTGCGTATGAAATATAGAAAGTGTTACTAAGGATTACGATTGGCATCGATGTGGGGATATCAATTAGAATCGAACTGAAACGAACATCATGCAGGAAATCAATTGGCTTCGGGTTATTCGGGTGTTATATGTAGAACTGTTTTCGGGGAAAGCGAGAACACATCAATCCCCAGGGGAGTCATTAGTAATCCTCGGTATTAATTCAGGATTTCTTCAACCTATTACATGCTCAAACCAAACAGGAACCAAATTTTGGGGAACATAGGGGTGGGTACGCTTTGTATTGAATTTGGGATCAGTTCAACAACAACAACAACACCCAAGACAAAAAAACCCATGCATGGCATACTCTTTTGCAGCATTCGCTTGTGCGTCTCGAGTCCGAGCATCAATGTGGGAGGGTTTGGGGGGCGGGGGCCCAGCAGAGTTTTTTAAAGCATAAGTAATTGTTGATTGGTTAAAAATTATCCAAAAAAGGCCATGATTCACTCGGTTGGTAATTTCTTGGCCATCAATAAATTATGGTTATAAAAAGAATCCAGTGCGAATTTTACAGTTCTCCAAGAAATCAGTATTCCAATAAAAGTGTGTCGTGGTGTCTGTGGTGCGACTGTATAAAAATATCTCAGCATGAGGGTGTTTATAAATAACTTTTGGGTAAACCCTTTTTCGCGAACCCAAAAACCACACAACCTTTATCCGTGATGATACGCGGATAGGCGAAGGTGAGGGCGTCTACGTGAGTCCCTAGACATCGTTTGATCCCATAAGCCCCGCCGCAAACAGATAGCCCATTTAGGCGTAGATCTGGACAGGTAGTGTGATAATGCCACAGATTGTCGTATTTGCTATTTGAACAAATGCCATTCACCACCACTCACGCACTGCAGGGGCTTCAAATTAATTTATTTCACTTCATTTCATTCCTTATTTTTGTCAACATCTCTTTCAATCGCAATGAAAGGTGAAATGTTCGATTAAACAAATATGTGCGAGTATGGCACATAGGGTGTTCTGTAGAGTCTCTCATTTTTAGCTTGAGATTTGCCTTGATTGTGGTTTAGTTTTCAGTTACAGTCGAGAGAAGGTGTTAAAATGCATTCGGGCATAGCAAATGCGTAGCCAGACAGACGATTGGGTAAATATTAGACCAGATACCCATTAAAAGAGTTCTAATTTGTTATTGATTAATGGAAAATCTGTGATAGGTATTCTCAAAGATATATTAAGCATCGTATTGTCAGGAATACACACAGAATCCATTCTGCTTTTGTGATATCCCATATTTTTGTACTTCTTTCATTATGGTTTAAAGTTTATTAAATTATTAAAATATTTGTATATTTTGTTGTAGTTTCAATTGAATTCCTTTTGCTGGGAAATGTTTAACCAAATTTTCAATGGATTGCAGAATGCAACCAAACCAATATGCTCTTTAATCTATGGGTATTATTTACTGTTCGAGTTCGAGTATACTTTACATTTTTAGATTTCTTCTTGCCTGGCGATCGCAGATTATTGAGGCTCAGCCGCGAGGCGCTCAAGATCAACTCATCGAAGCTTTTGGATAGTTTCATGATTGCTCTTTTGCTGTGTCTGGCAATTAAATTTGCTCTTGAATTTGTCTCTATTTGATTAATTAGCTCTGTTTTGTTTGGTCGCGGTGTACGAGCGGAGACGGTACGACGGTACGACGGTACGTGCTGCGTCAAGCTGATAAAACCAGCGACTGCACAAACATGGAAATTCTGCTCTTCATTTGTCACAGTATCACATAAATCACACAATTGAGAAGGAAAAAAACAGTAGCAGAATCACTCGCGAGAACTGGCATCCAGTGCACCACCAAGTGCATACGGGTACGGTATGTGCATAATATTAATAAGCAAATATTCTTCTTTCTCTTTTTGCCGCTTCATTAATTGGCAGTTAATTAATTCCCGTGCTCCAGTGCTCCCGTGCTTCCGTGCGGCGCGAGCGTTTAGGTTTTCTTGAGCGTTTCTTGGGGAATGCGAAGCGAGTCGAATGCAGCAACTGTTCCGTAGTGCCGCCTTAGTAGCTCCCTGGTCGGGTCCCGTCTGACGCGTGATGTGTGGTGGGGGGGCGCTTATCATCCACTGCCGTTGCTGCCGTTGCTGCCGCCGCTGCTGCTGCTGCTGTGAGAATGGGGTTTGCACGCAAAAGTAGTCATCTCCGTCCCACTGTAATCAGCCATGGGGTGGCAGTCGGTAGGTGTGCTCCACGCTCCACACTCCACACTCCACGCTCTATGGAAATGCCGTTTCGTGTCGCATATAATTGGCCAGAAAAACCACTCGCACTCGCACTTAGAGGAACTTGTTTGCCAATTTTGGTATTATTATTTTGTTGACCCGCAGCTGGTGCTGCCGCTGCTGCTGCCACGAGCGTTGCACCACAACTGATTGACCAGCCAGCGGACTGGTCAGTGGCTGGTTTTGTTTGTGGTCTAAGTCTCAAGAGTCCAAGAGCCGCTGCCTTGCATAAAGAGTTTCACTTTAATTTATGCTCTCAGAAGGCCAACCGATGACCAGCCATCCGCATTCGAGTGAAATGCACGTGTAATTACATCGATGTTCTTTATAGTTTATGGCTTCCATTAGGCTAATGAAACTCCTTCCCCCCCACAGAGCACTCGTTCGCGACACTTGAGAATCGCGACAGAGATGGACAGTCTCTGATATCGGGGAGACACTTAATGAGCGATTGAGTTGGTTTATTTTGGACTCGACCCACAATAGAATCGCGTGTCACTTAATGGGCCCTCCAGTCAAGAGGCAGCCAACACTCGTAATCAGCCTCATGAGCCACTGACACTTCCCAGGAAAGGAGAGGAAAGCCAGCCACTTGAAGCCAGAACAGAGGCAGAACAAAGGCTGAAGAAACGAAGAACAGACCATTCTTGCAGCATTAGTGGCCTCTTCATTCGTTTTAGTAAAGCCATAAGCTGCAGCAAGCAGCCAGCAGTCAGCAGCCAGCAGCAAGCAACAAGAAGTTTATTTTTAGATCCGATATATACTGGTTTTCCTCGGGGAACATTTCTCTCTCTCTCTTTCTCTGCATATTCTGCTTATTATGCGGGGATCCCATGGGTGTAAGTGCGTGGTTCGGGGTTGCGGGTTACGGTTAACGTTAGGGGTTGGGGGTTGGGGGTTACGGTCAAAGCAGCAGAGCAACAAACGTGACAAGAACAACAAGGAGAACAAGAATGCAAGGATCGTTGGTGTGCATTTACATGGACATGGATGTGGGAGAAACGTCGCAGGGCCAGATTGAAGTGACTGAAGCGTCGAGAGGAGCTCGCGCCGGCACCACCACCGCCACCGCCACCGCCACTATGCTCTTGCTCTGGGTGTTCCTGATCCTGGTGTTCCTGCCCTCCAATACTCTGCGACGACTCCGATGGCTCCTCCTCGATATCGACTATGAATCGCGGCATGGACTCGTGGGGCGACGCCTCAGTGCCATGGCCCCGATGCCCTCTGAGGTGTTGCTTGATGGCCAGGGCCCGCTCCTCGCATTCGAGCAGTGGCTGGTGCAGCGACTGGATGTCACGTGCCCCCGAGTGGTGCAAGCCGCTCACCAAAGCCGCAATGGTCCCACCACTAGCCGGGGGATGGGGGCTGGTTCCCCTTGCCCTTCCACCGGCTGCCGTTGGAGTTGGGGCTGCCTCGGGCGGTGGTACTTCTTCGATTCCACTCAACATCGTTGCGGCCTTCTTCTTTGGGGGCTTGTGTGCCCTCCCATCTTTCCCCATGACGGTGGGTTTTCGCTGTACGACACTCGAAGATGTTGAAATGAATGGGGGTGCTTATCTCATCGGGGGATGTATCCTGGGATGTATCTGTGTGCATCTACGATGGTTAGTACATCATCACATATTTACTTATCTAAAGCTTTGCGTTCTAAGGCAGTTTTTATCTTCCAATTGATTTCGATCGATGAACGCCTGAAATGCTATTGATTGGGGGAGCAACAACAACAACAACATGGAGAGACATTGCCTCTTAATGAATCCAAATTGATTGACTGATGCAAGATTCCTATATCTAGATTCCGCTATTTTCTGGTTTTTTTCCACTTGCACACACTTTCTGTATGGATCTATTCTATGCATAAGCATTTCCTATAACACAAAGGATGGACATAGTATTGATAACAGAGATTGATTCTTTAATTCTCCTGGGGCTTTCTCTGTCACATGTCAGGACTGTCAGCTCGTTTTAGACAGATAATGGAGGGCGCCAGCACGACTATAAAGTTCTTACTTGCTTTCTTAATTGTCATACAACAGATATAAATAACAGATAGATAGATAGATAGATAGAAGACACACCTCACCCCCGCCGCTGGGACTCGTCTTTAAGCGGGCCTTGAACATTTTCGCCAAACTTTCGCCGTTTAGTTCCGTTTTGAAGGCCGATTTCGATATCGATTGAAGAGATATATATGTATGCAGATTATTAATTCCCGAAGCTGCGCATCGACTGCTTGGCAAAGGCGCCTTCAATGAACTGTCGGCGCCCCAATGGGGTAGCATCATATATAAATGTTGCCTCTGGCCCACCAAACGTTCCGATCCGCCTTATTCTATTTAGTTTTCATTAATTGAGCAAACAGCACCGATAAACCTATTCAGATAAGCCGCGGATACTAAAAGGAACACCACGCAAAGATATTACTGCTGCGGCTGCTTCCTAATAAACAAAGACAATGGAAAAGTATGGTGCTGCTAATTACCTTTTCTTAATTTCGTTTCCTCCCAAAAAGACAAATAGAATCGGACTGAAACCGGAAGGGATGAACAGAATATGAATGGAATTTCAAAAGTTACTGTATCTGATAGGAATATCTAGATTTAGATAGACAGATAAATGCATCCCACAAAAAAATAGAGTGCACAACGGAAAAGCCTCTCCCCGTATCATTGATCGCGTGAAGGGTTTCGTTTTTCTGTTGCATTTGAATTGCCGCCATTTCGAGCGCCTAAAGTAAATCACTTTTTAGCGTTGCATACTTTGGGGCGGCATGCCGTAAAGATTATAAAAATATATGTCATGTAGGGGTATGACGTATGTTGAAGGGTATGTACGATTCGAGGCGCCTTAACTAATCGTCCCGATAAAATATAAAGAACGAAACCATACCATGCCAACCATATGCCCCGCCGTCTGCTTACTTATCGGTAAAACAATCTCATTTCAGGCAATACGAGTATGTACAGTACATACATCTGTAGTGGGAAACCCGATAAGCAGTCAGTCTCCCCCATATACCATATAGAACGGATGACGGGGCGATTAAGCTTTACTTTGTCGTCTGGCAGAACCCACCTGTACCGCAGCATTGCCGCCGCGACCGAAGGAGCCGCGCAGCAGGCCGAAGGGAAAAATGCTGCCATAGCCGCTGGTACTGGCCACCGGTGCAGGCGGAGAGTCCGGATTGAGGGGCGACATCTCCGAGTAGGCCCGCCCCACCTCGTGCAATTTGGGTGTGCGCTTCATTCCGGCTCTTTCTCTCTCTCTCCCTCTCTCCTTCTATTGGCAACCTGGAACCACCTCCAATACCACGGGAGTGGAGTGTGTAACTCTTTTAGTACACTTTTATTATCAGTTTACAGCGTGTCACTGGACTTAAGCCCCGGGCCAAATATTTACTCGCGACTATCGTTTCCCGTTTTAGGGCCGCCCAGACGGAGACAGAGACACCGCAGCACTGAGGAGCATCTCCCCGGAACGATTCTGATTCGTCTGTGATTACGGATTACGGGTATGTGTATAGGTAAACACGTAGTATATTGTTTAGCTTTAGAGAAATGCAAATTGCCCGACTATAATCTATTTGGAATATAAAAGCGGCGATTAGTCGGTGAGTGGAGCGCACGCGGCGCACTCTGCTGGAAAACTAACTGTAACCGATGGCGCAGAAAGAGAGGAACAACAGCAACAACTTTCGCACACACTCTCTTTCTCGTGCTCTCGCCCTCTCTCGTGGTTTTCCTTCAGTTTTTGTTTTATTTATTTTGTTTTTGATAAAATGAGAAATTGCAACCCAAAATAATACCGTTTGTTAACAATGTGTGCGTGTGTTCGTGGGAACTTGAGTGGGTGTGTGTGTGTGTGTGCACGTGATGCCGGAATGTAGGGTAATGTCAAAATGGAAACAAAAACTAAGACAAGGCTGTGTTTGGGCATGCCGAAGTGTTTCATACGCTTTCTGGAGAATATACACAAACGGGATCTAATAACAGAGTGTTCACCGAGGTAACAACTCGTATTCTATACGATTGTGATATTTAGTGGAATATCTAAAGGGTACAATCGACATGCCTGCTTCCTTGAGAATGTATCTTCGGAGACCGGGTGCAAGATCACCCGAAAGATTCTCTTTTGAGCACCTTTGAATCCAAGTTCTCCTTTTGTATCATTTCACTCACTTGTTCTTTAGATATGCGGCCCTCGTCATTTGATGGCCCTATCGAACGCATTTCCATGAAATGCGAAATGGAGTAGACCGGAACACTCTCCACCATGTTGTACACTTTACAATGCTTTACAATGTAATTTTGAAGCTTAGCTTGGACTTCACTGGCCAAGATTCTGCGTCAGGTAACGACCCGATATGAAAACAAACTGAGGCCCAGGCGAAGGCGTTCAATAATTGGCAAGAAGCGTCTGATTTGACATCGTTTATCAGGCAAATTAGCGTCGATTTGTGATACAGTGAATTAGAAGATTTCAATTACCTTTACAGATTTGGAGTCCATTGCTTGGCATGGAAAAATTATAGATACGAATATAATCGGCACAAATTAACACTTGACAGCTGATGAGCATTCAATAAGTGACGAGCGGCAACTTAATGATGATCGAGAACGGAATGCACTGAAAGATATTATATTTCGATTGCTGGGATTCGAGTGTCAAGCTTACTGCCAGCCTTTCGGGTGAAGTGCACGATAACGGGAGAGATAATGAATGTCTTATTGCAGAGCACTACGATATTAATATACTCTTCAATTATGACAGATTACAAATAAAGCAAGTAAGAAGGCTATAGTGGATAAAGGAAAATACCTACTTCCTGTCTAAAGCCATTTAATTGGCGAATAGTGACAAAAACTAGAAGAAAACACATATTGGAATAGACCCGAGAATATTATAAAAATAAATACGAGTCTGTGTGGGTATACAGTAGATGATTCTGCAAGTTCTAGGTCTTTAAATATATTTATGTAAACTACTTATTATACACATACATATGCACATATTCGAATATGTATACTATAGTCAAGAACAATACCAAACGGGATATACATATGTATTCTAGCGAACTAATTAAGAGTCTGACTGAATGATTCTACAGATCTCAGTAGGATTGTGCAAATTAATTAGCACTTTGGGCGACAGCACACTACAGCTATGATAATTACCAGAATGCTGGTGTCTAAAAACGAAATTATACGAAATATTATTTATAACCATTACGGCAACTACTGGACATCTTTGAGGGATTCTTACTTATGCTCAGTCCACGCAATGTAGGGGTACTCGGGCTCACCTGTTGAATGAATCTCGTTGCAGAGCAGTGTGTCGTTGTTTCTCAGTCTCAAAGTGTCGCGATTTGTGCAGGATCAGACTTGAATGAAAACAGGCGTCATTTGGGTGGGGGGCACAGCTGAGCGCACGTGTATCTGTATCTTCAGCGCCCTTACATATGTACATACGTTTGTGTATGTAATGAACGCGTGAAGAGTGTGTGTGTCTGTTTGTGTTGATGGCAAACTGAAACGTCGATAAAATATTTGTTCACAGCACAAAGAACTTTTTGGGTGTTGAAATAGTACGTCTGCGAGTGATATTTTCGTATACTTTTTAATGCATTCACAAACTTAGATTAGGTTAAACAAGGTGTCACGAAGAGAAACTAATTTGCTTAAAAACGACTCCTTCACGGCACGACTTTTGTGTGTGTTTTGATAACGAACTCGCACTTTTTGGTTAGTAAATACTTGACATACAGATGGACAGGGAGTATTACACAATCTCACAGGACGCTTTCTTTGGTTTTATAACCAGCTTAAGCCATTTAATTCGTTTTTTGGGTCATTATATCGCGACACCGACGTCAGCTGCTGCTGGCTTGTTTTTTTATACAAAAAAATTGAATGTAAGTGTTGGGCAGCGATGAGAGTCAGAGCTAAAGGTCTTAGCCAACATTACTCAACGGAATACCTATTTTCGTTGTTTTTGTTTGACCTTTTTCTCTAAAACGTTTTTTTAGACAAGATCCAATAAAAGCAAGTGTTAAAAATAAACCAGTCAATTGGAAAATAGGTTCATTAATCGGACAAAATTATGTGGGCATGGCTAAATGTTCTATATAGCTGGTAATATTCGACGGAATACAAAAACGAGGAATATGTAAAATAGAACTTGAATTCGTCAGTATATTTACGGTATATTTTGAAAATGAGGCGGTATATTTCTGAGGGTCAGATGGTATATTTTATAGATAAATCCGATAACGACCTTGTTTAAACCCACACTGGGTACGATTTTTTAAATTTTAATTTTATCCTTTTTTAAAGATACTTTCAAGGTTTATAAGGACTATCAAGATGGTAAGCAAAAGCCTAAGCCCACGAGAATCTGGAGCTCACATCGTGCAGCATGCCAAGCACGTTCGAGTGCTGCCTGAAGGCATCGAAAAGCTGTCCAAGGAGATTCTGGACGGCCTGCAGAGCAAGCGCATAGGAGTGGAGAACTTTTCGCAACATGAGCTGCATCCAAATCCGGACGATAGCAAGCCTGAAGCATATTCAGGAGCCGCTGACTGGGTTTTTGTCTTGGACACCCTGAACTTTTGCTTCTGGACACCGAGTGTGTAATTTTGCCATCACATGAAATGATCTCTAACCCAATCTGATTAATCTTTTCATAGATAACTATACCAAATACAAGGTTGATGGCTACACGGGATACTTTGCCCTCTGTGCAGCCATTAAAAGGGCCATCGCTGACGGCTTAAATGTGACGAATGCCAAGTTCTACTCGGAAATCGACATGAAGACGGTGGAACATATATTCCGATCGGACGACGGCGAGACAAAGATACCGCTGATCCAGAAACGGCTCGACTGTCTCCATGAAGTGGGCAACAGCCTCCTAAAGAAGTACGATGGCCGCTTCGAGAATGTGATCAAGGCAGCCGACAAATCGGCTGTGCATCTGCTCGAGCTGATTGTCGAGGAATTCCCGTGTTTCCGGGACCAGGCAGACTTTGCGGGAAAGCGCGTTTCGATCCTGAAACGGGCTCAGATACTTGTCGGCGATATCTGGTCCTGTTACAGGGGCAAGGGTCTGGGCTTTTTCCACGACATCGATCAGATCACCATGTTCGCCGACTACCGTATTCCACAGGTGCTGGTGCACTTCGGCAGCTTGCAGTACACGCCGGAGTTGCTAGAGGTGCTCAAATCGGATACAATTCTGGAGAACGGAGATCCAATGGAGGTGGAGATACGCGGAGCATCGATATACATAATCGAGCAGGTCAGAGATGAGGTGATGAAATCCTTAAAGGAAAACCATCCAGAAATCTCTCCCGACAACGTGAATTCTGTTGTGATTGACCAGTACCTCTGGGACTACAGACGCCAGTATCAGGCGGACTTGGAACATATCCCATTCCACAAAGTCTTGAGCATTTACTATTAACTATCAACTTGACTACGAATAAAGATGTTGGCGCATACGTTAAATTGATTTCCTTTAATTAAACAACGGGCTCTCTTCTAACCAAGATCGGATGTTGTCTGGAATCTACAAAGTAATGGGCTTGGGCTTGCCCTGCTGCGAGGCGATGCGTTCGTTGTATTTCTTCACAGACTCTTCGCGGGACAGGTTACCCTTGCGTGCGTACCGCTGGTTGATCAGGAACTTGACATCCATCTGTTCAAAAAGATAAGCCGGGTTAGGATATGTGCTCGCATATAAAATAAACCAATTCTGTCTACTTACGCCCATGGTGGACTCGTGGCGCTTACGCATGGGGCGCTTGATGCCATTGCGATGGGCCTTCTTGTTCTGGTTGTGGTTTGTGTGATTCTTTGACTTGGCCATCTCAAACTATGTTTCCAACGCGAATATCCGAGCATCCAAGGATTGGCGGAGCATGAAAACAGAAAATATTCCACATTACAAATACTTCAAGGCACGGGAAACACATTATCACTCCCAGATCTGGTCGATTTATTGCGAAAATCAACGCTTTTCCGGATTTATTATTGACAAAATTTCTGTTGCAACCTACGTTTTTGACACTTCAGCGGAAAAGAAGAGGAAAAGTGTGACCGCGGTTTTGTGGAGAAGAAATATACGGTCCGACCCTTAGCCCACTTAAGCCCCCTTTATTTGAATAGGATAACAACTTGAGTTCAGGGGCGATCTATGCAGATCTATCTTAGCTAGATAATAATCTCAAACTGAAACATATAATTTTATTAGATTGACTAAGACTTGATCATAAAAGTATATAATATAAATATATCCCTGAAGAGGACGCAGAAGATTTTGCCGCCAACAAGAATATAAATACTCCATCGATATTTTGTTATGCGATAGTCACGCACCGACGCGATTCAGACGATACTTTTTGTTTGTTTACAAAAATTTACAATTGAAAATATTAATTATTAACAAAATGCCACTAACTGCAGAGAGTGCAGCTCAGCAGATTCAGGTAAGCCAAGATAATGACAGAAAGTAATAAAATTAACTTGATGCATCTCCCGTAGGATCGCCTGAAAGATATTCAACAACAGATTCACATTGTTGATGAGGAGCGTCGCCGGGCAGAGAACTCCATCTCAACTCTTGTACGTTCCCTTCAGACAAACAATGCAAAGGTGAAACCCCTGCTAAAGGCCAGCATGTTGGAGACCTCGCAGGAGGAGGCCACCATTAGAGCCGCTCTAGCAAAAATCCACGAAATTCGGAGCATTCGCAACGAACGTCGCATTCAGGGTGAGTTCAAGCGGATATGATACCATGTTTCTGGTTCTAAATCATCCGTTCACACAGCTCGGAATGCTGGCAACAAAGAAGCCATTCGTCGCGGAGCACTCATGAAAATGGTGCAGCTCTCTGCCCAAACTTTGCCTTTGTTTGTGAGCAAACCAGGCGAACGGGCTCCAGCCTTATGTGGAGCAATTCCAGCCGAGGGAAACTACGTGGCCAAGGTGAGTTAGTCCTTTATTGAGAAGGGAATGTAATGATTTATAGTCATATTGTCTGATTATTTCCCGAAAGGTGGGCGACAACGTAGCCGCTTTGGCAAAGGGTATCGATGAAGAGGAGAACTGGATACTGGCGGAGGTGGTTCAGTTTTTGCATCGCCAAAATAAGTACGATGTGATTGACATTGATGAAGAGCAAAAGGATCGCCATGTTCTCAGTAAAAGGAAAGTTATTCCGCTGCCACTGATGCGTGCCAATCCAGAGACTGATGGTCACGCTCTGTTTCCCAAGGACACTGTAGTGATGGCGTTGTATCCACAAACAACCTGTTTCTACAAAGCCATTGTCCACCGCCTGCCTGCGACTGCCACAGAAGAGTATGATGTTCTCTTCGAGGACTCGTCCTATATGAACGGCTATGCGGAGCCTCTGCCCGTAGCCCAGCGATATGTCATCGCGTATCGTCCTACGAAGAAAGGCGCTGGCAGCGGCAGCGGTAATCTCTCATCGGCATAAACGTAATTTTTCCGTAGCTTATATACAAATAAATATAAATTAAATGCAAAGATTCTGGAATTTGAATTTCCGTATATTGTGACCAGGTCTTAAAAATACTTGTGTCAATTTCATCAAACTATTAAATTTAACTATTAATCAACGGTATATAGAAATCCAATAAAAGCAAGTACTAAGAATAGGCCAGTCAAGTAGAAAATTGATTCATCAATCTTATAAAATTATATGGGCATGGCTAAATGTTCTATAAAGTTGGGAATATTCGACAGAATATCAAAATTGAGGAATATGTATAATATAACTTGAATTCGTCAGTATATTTAAGGTATATTTTTAAAGTAAGACGGTCTGTTTCGGTATATTTGTGAGGGTCAGACGGTATATTTTATCGGTCACACTGATCAATCTGCAATAAAAAAAAAAACTGTTTAAAATGTCTGAATTTAATGAACCAAACCCGACTCTGTCTGAAAATGACACGGAGGAATCTCTCAATACCGCTAAGGAGACAGCAGAATGCTTCGATATTGATAAGGTGGCCGAGCTGTTCGCCAGCAGTCTCCTGGAAGAAGATGACGTCCTCTTGGATGCCTATCTGGCGGCCTACGAAGAAATTATGAGGTAAGCATAGCCGGGAGGTCCTTAAAGCATCCACTTTTACCTTTATTGGGATGATTGCAGGTTCTTTCAGCTGATGGGCAGCATCTTTGGTTTCGTGAGCAGTGATGTTCGCAGCAAAATAGACATTCTCTACGAGCTACGGAAGACTGATACTGAGGAGCAGAAAAATTTCGAGACCTTTAAAGCAATGCTGGTTTATGAGAGGGACGCTAATCTGCTGACGAAAAAAGGCTATGTGTCGGGTAGCCGCACTCTACTGCGTCTCCATCGTGGCCTTGGTTGGTTGGACAGCTTTTGTTGTTGTAAACATTTGGCACCTTTGCTGATTGTCTTTGTTCCCTTATCTTAGAGTTTTTCTACGAGTTTCTGAAGCGCCTGCAAGACCTGCCGAACGACGAGAAGACTGCTAACGTGTGCAGAACGGCCTATGACGACACTCTTGGTAAGCATCATGCATTTTTAATACGAAAGGGCGCCCGCCTGGCCATGTATGCGATGCCATCTCGTGGGGATCTGCTCACTCGCGTCTGCCAGGATGTGCAAAGTGCGATTGCAAAGCTGCCGGAAATGCTGGCGAACACCCGGAGGGCCTACGACCGCACGGAACAGCTCTACACGCTGCACGATCTCCACAATTTGCCCTAAAGTTTACCCAAATTGTCTGTATATATATCGTAAATTACAAGTATTCGTTGCAGCCTATTTTATTTGTGTGCTTTTAGCATTCCAAGTCCGTATTAACCACTCGTGTGCCTTATCCCCTATGGCCTGTGGAACGCTCTGTGTATCTATTCCCTTTGTTCTTAATTGAAGATCATAAAAATTTTAGTCATGAATGAAGAACCAATCTGGTATTATCTGGGTCTATTGAACTGCTGGCCAAACATCAAGTTTCGTGTTTGGCCCCAAAAATGATAGTAGTAGCATAATAATTGCGCACGATAAGATAAGGATACAGCGCCGCCTCGAGGGAAATGCTCTGTCATAAAGGCCACGTTTGGAGCTATGATACCTGGTTTTATCACACCGTGGGCCAAAACAAAGGCGCATAAAAGGCATTTATCCAGTTTTCTCACAGAATCCCCCGAAGATTTATAGAGGAAGCTAAAAACGACTGCAGACTACATTAATGGCCCCCATCAAAAGCGCAGGCCAACTTAACCATCGATTACGTCTTAGTCACTATCAATCTACGACTATCAAAGAGCTAGCCGGCGGCCGGAGAACTGGCCAAGTGGTTGACTACTTTATCGCTTGTCGCATGTTGTGCCTAGTGCAAAAGCTTATAATATAAGATGGTGGCTCCTCGGGCCAACATTCAGCAGACTGACGTCACAGCTCCCGACACAGTCTGGGAGCATTTAAAAGAGCTGTCATGGCCAGAAGTGGTTCACTTGTAGTCCGTCAACCGTTCTGAGCAATGGATGCCTCCAAGCAGACGAACCTTAAACGGGAGCCAAATCCCTTCCTCAAAGCAAACATCATATCCAAATGGCTTTTCCTGTGAGTTTCCGTGATGTCTCTCTTTTTGTTGTGTGTTCTGTGGGAGAGTGTAAATCCCTAGTCGGAAACAACGAGTATTATATCTGCCAGTCAATCATATACAAGGCCATGGTCAACCAGTGAACGCGTGGATCGTTTGATTTAATTGTTGTGATAGCAGAAGTTGTGTGTTTTTGATAAGCTCTCAAGTGGTATAGTGACTGAATAATTAAGATATTCGGGATGGCCAGCAGCGATAATAACCAACCGAGTGGATTATATATCAGTGCCCCCAAAATTGTGCCGCAGATTTGTTGTCCGATCTTAAAGAATTTCGAGAATATATATTACGAATAGCACTACACACGCATTTCCTAGGCTTATGATGGCCCGTAGATAGGCACGTAGTATTGCTAGGGCTCAGTGTCTGTCATCCTTAAGTCCCCCTTCGAAGATAAATAGATTATATATTTCCCTAGCATATGACATATCGCATCAACTTATGAGTGTGCCTTTCGTCTACTCCTTTCTCAGGTGGATGGGCAATGTGTTCACCAAGGGAAGACGCGAGCAGTTGGATGCCAACGAGTTGTACGAGCATCTGCCCAGCTTCGACAGTGAATCACTAACCAGGCATCTGCAGCCTCACTGGGAGCAGGAGTCGCGGAAAAAAAGCCCCAGCCTTATGCGCCTGATCTTCCGTGTCTATTTCTGGCAGTTTGTGCCCATTTGTGTGCTCTACTCAGCGCTGGAGATAGCCATACAGTGAGTTATATGAATTTATCAAAAAAATATTGCTTTTACAGGGATACTTCTTTGCAGTTCCTTTCAGCCTTTGCTGCTGGGCGGCCTAATCTCGTATTTTGCCCAGGGACAGACGACCATCAGCAAGGAGAGCGCCTATTTGTATGCCATGGGAATCGTTCTGTGCTCGCTAATCACCTCCTTGGTCTTTCACCCCTTCATGTTCTACGTGTTCGCCGTGGGTACACGGATTCGCCTAGCCTGCGCCGGCCTCGTCTACAGGAAGTGCCTGCGCGCCTCGGCCAGCAGTGGTGAGGGGCTGGGCTCCCAGGCCATATCCGTGATGTCCATCGATCTGTCGCAGTTCGATCTTACCTTCTACTTCTTTCACGATCTGTGGAAGGGACCCGTGGAGGCCTGTATCTTTGGGTACATTATGTACCGCCAGATTGGCTGGACATCCCTCATTGGCATTGCCTTCATTGTGGTCTTGATTCCCCTCCAGGCTTGGGCGGCCAAGGCAGCCGCTCACTTCCGATCGCAGTCGGCCAAACATCGGGATGAGCGCGTCCAGTTGATGAACGAGATCATCAGCGCCATTCAGGTGATCAAGATGTATGCCTGGGAGAAGTCATTCGGCAGATTGATTGCCGCCGTGAGGCAGTTGGAGGTGAAGGCTATTCGGGGATCGATGAGCATCTATGCGGCACTGCAGTGCACCAACATGATATCGAAAATATCGCTCTTCCTCAGCCTCATTGCCTATGTCTATGTGGGCGACGTCGTCACCGCCAAGAAGGTGTTCATACTCTCATCCTACTACAGTCTATTGAACGATTCCCTGCTCCACTATTGGCCCATGGCCATTACCACCTGGGCCCAGACTCTGGTAAGTGCTAACCGCGTGGTGGACTTTCTGCAACAGACCGAGAAGCCCACGGAGGAGGGCTGCTGCCAGGACAATCCCGGACTGCAGCTGGAGATGCAGTCGGAGAAGGAGAAACCATTGAAGCGCGGTCGTTTGCATTGCGTAAAGAGCGAGGTGAAATCCCTTAGCTTTAAGAATGTGAGCGCCAGTTGGGAAAAGCCCAGCACCAAACAACGTCGGAGGCCACATATCCACGGCATCACCTTCGATGCCAAGTCTGATCAGTTTGTGGGCATCGTCGGCAACGTGGGATCAGGCAAGAGCACGCTCCTCCACGCCATTCTCGGCGAAATCGAGCTAATGGAGGGACGGGTGGAGATCCACGGACGGATTAGTTATGCCGCCCAGCAGCCGTGGGTTTTCCAGGGCAGCATCCGCGAAAACATCCTCTTTGTAGAGTCTTACGACGAGCAGCGCTATCGTTCGGTGATCCATGCCTGCCAGCTGGAGCGTGACCTGGAGCTGCTGCCACGTGGAGATGCCACCGTTGTGGGGGAGCGTGGCATCAGCCTGAGTGGAGGACAGAAGGCTAGGATTGCCCTGGCAAGGACTGTCTACCGTCAGGCGGACATCTACCTCTTCGACGATCCCCTGGCCGCAGTGGATGCCCAAGTGGGGAAGCTGCTGATGGACAAGTGCTTCAATCGGCTGCTCAGTGGAAAGATGCGCATCCTGGTCACCCACCATGTGCAGCTGCTCAAGCATGTAGACCACCTCCTCCTGCTGGAGTCGGGCGCTCTCACGCAGCAGGGCAGCTACGATCAGCTAAAGGATGTGATCAGCCATCATGCAGCCCTCGATCTGGAAGCCATCGAGGCGGACAAACAGCAGGTGAAGCGAGTACTCAGCCAGGTGGACAGGACCTCGAAGATGTCGACCAAGAGCAAGGAAGATGATCCGAGCAGCGAACAGGTAGAGGATGCGCATGCCGAGCGTCAGCTTCAGGGTGCCGTGAGCTTCGAAACGTACAAGTCGTACTTCCGGGCCCTGGGCGCTCCGTTCCTCGTGTGCCTGGTGCTGGCCATGTTCATACTCGCTCGCGGCTGCCAGGCGGCCATGGATATCTTCATCTCGCGCTGGGCCACTTGGGAGGAGGATCGCACCTACGACTCCGTGGACGAGTACGACGTTACGCGTACCAAAATGGTCACATGGTACACGGTGCTGCTGCTGTGCACACTCGCCCTGTATCTGCTCCGCACCTTTGGATTCTTCTTCATGTGCTTACGCATCTCCTTGCGGCTGCACGATCAGCTCTACCAGGGCATAATTCGCGCCTGGATGCACTTCTTCAATGTGAATCCCTCAGGTCGCGTGCTCAATCGATTCTCCAGCGACATACAGAGTGTGGATGTGACCCTGCCGCAGGCCATGATGGATTCTCTGCAGTTCTTGGTGGATGTGGTGGCCGTTCTGGTGATTGTGGCCATTGCCAACTATTGGCTGCTCATCCCTGCTGCCGTGATGGCGCTGCTCCTGTATCTCTGCCGGGCCCTCTACATAGGAGCCAGTCGCAGCCTGAAACGCATCGAGAGCATGAGTAAGTCGATATTGGATTACGGATCGATTCCCACTAACTCATGATTCTTTTCCTCTGCCAATCCAGCTCGGAGTCCCATCTACTCCCATACGAATCAAACGTTCCATGGCCATACCACCATACGATCGATGGACGCCATGCCGCAGCTGGAGCAGACCTTCTATGGTCACCAAGACACAAACTCCTCGGCCCTGTTCCTCTACGTAAGCGCCAATCGGGCTTTCTCCTTCTGGACCGATCTCATCTGTGTCGTCTACATCCTGGCCGTCACCTTCAGTTTTTTGGTCATAAACCAGAAGTTCTACAGTGGCGATGTGGGCCTGGCCATCACTCAGTCCATGACTCTAGTGATTATGTGCCAGTGGGGCATGCGGCAGACGGCGGAGATGGAGAACAATATGACTAGCGTGGAGCGGGTGCTGGAGTATGCACAGATGCCATCGGAGCCCCCACTGGAGACGCCTGCGAGTGTGAAGCTTCCGGCGGAATGGCCACAGGCGGGCCATCTTCGTTTCCGCGATCTGCGCATGCGTTACGCCCCCGAAGACGAGGACATACTTCGAGGCCTGAACTTTGAATCGCAGCCCATGGAGAAGATCGGCATTGTGGGACGCACAGGAGCGGGAAAGTCCTCCATCATTCAGGCCCTGTTTCGTCTGGCTGTTAATGAGGGCACCATAGAGATCGATGGACAGGACATTGCCCAGTTGGGTCTACATGATCTACGCAGTCGCATATCCATTATACCCCAAGATCCCGTTCTGTTCTCGGGCACACTGCGCTTCAACCTCGATCCGTTCGGCGAGAAGAGCGACGCGGCGATGTGGAGTGCCTTGGAGGACGTGAAGCTGAAGAAATATGTGTCCAGTCTGGATGGAGGTCTGGCCTGTCGCATGCAGGATGGTGGCTCCAATTTCAGCATGGGTCAGAGGCAGCTGGTGTGCCTGGCCCGTGCTATACTCCGGCAGAATCGGGTTCTCGTTATGGATGAGGCAACAGCCAATGTGGACAGCGAGTAAGCTTGTTTTCAGATGTGACCCAGTTAACATAACTAACTTTTATTCCGTTTGCCCTCCTTAGGACGGATGGCTTGATCCAAGAGACCATTCAGACAAAGTTTGCCCAGTGCACAGTCCTAACCATTGCCCACAGACTGCATACGGTGATGGACAACGACAGCGTCCTGGTTATGGATGCTGGACAGATTGTTGAATTCGGGGCACCACACAAGCTTCTACAGCGTCCCGGGGGGGCCCTGCTCAAGCTCGTCAGTCAAAACGATGATGCCACCGTGAAGTACCTGAAGAGGATTGCCGCTGAAAGCTACGTCCGCAGGAACAAAGATGGTTCTCTCACAGAAGTCGATGAAACATTGGTCGAATGAGCATGTGTACTTTCAGGCAAAACAGGAACTCAATCAAACAGCGAGTCCGTCCGGCAGTGACCAGAAAGAGACATAGCGTTCAGAAATTGGACTGCCGTGAGGGGCGGACGGTCCTTCCGGTTTTATTGATGTACGAAAAGTGTACGGATAAACTGTATTTACATAGCAGTATAATTACGCTATTACTAATGATAGTTCGGCACTTAAAACGAAGAGACTCTGACACACGCACACACAAGATTACAAAATATATAAATATATATATCGTATATGTAGTATATAGTATTTGTACGCAATATATCAAAAGTGTAAACTTGAAAGATGGCTTAGGATAATGGTTAACATTCCGGCCTGTTGAACGAATACATTTAAAATAACATTAGTGATATACGACATGTACTAGTATAATGGGTAGGATAAAACTAGAATCAGATCGGCTCTGATACTCGTACGCTCTCGAATGGAAACAATACACTTCTTTATGAATGCTATACAACGCACTATGTACACAAAACGGTTATCAAAATATCTAATTAATAAGGTCAGACTACATCAATCGGCTCGAGGTCCGCCGCCTGTTATTCGATGCGAATACGTGTCGGTGATCTCCGCAGCGAGGCGAACTCTTTGACGACCAGTCGACTCAGCAACAGCATGGCAAGGATGTCGGCTATGATGAGCATGTAAAAGACATTTTGCCAGCCAGTGGTGGAGATCAGGCCGGCCAGCAGCGGCCCCACAGCTGCACCAATCGAGCCAGTGCCATCGATGATGGCCGTCACAGTGGCCAGAGCATTGGCATTGCCCTCCAAGGAGCTGTCCTGGCCGCGCTCTGCACTCACCGAGGTCGTGATCAATGCATACGGGCCGTTCACAAAGATGCCGACCACAATTAGCAGCAGCACACTGATGGACACTGACAATGTGCCGTACTGTTGATACATCAGTAGCTGAATGGAAATGGAAATTAATCTCAATACTCGACTGAATAGGGTTGTTCATGCAGATACTTACAATGGGCGAAGCTATGAAGAGCATGCCCATGCAGATGGTGGCCGACATTCCAGTCAGATCGGATAAGTAGCCCGCAGCTATGGCCCCGAAAATGCCACCCACATCAAAGAGTGTAGACAGATCAGCGGACAAAGTGGGACCCAGTGTGCCTGCCATCGTAAGTACATATATTAGTTAACGTTTCTATTGTTTGGGGACACTGTATGTATACTCACTGGAAGACTGTATGTACAAGGGCAGCCAGTACATGAATGTATAGCTGACCAGCTTGGTGAAGAACAAACATAACGAGAACTCCGCAACGCCAGGTATATATAGAGCATCGATGAGGCTGATGGGACGACCAGCTCCGTGCTCCCTCGGATGGTTCTGCGACTGGGAACGAGCCAAGATTGGTGTGCGTTCCGTTGGCGTCGATCTGTAGCTGATTTCCTGCAAGAGTAGGAAAGATTCGATTTTGATTGATTCGTGGATATTTGTGGGTCAAAGCGCGCAAATATTACAGAAGCCATTAGGGAAAGCAAACACTGAATCATGCACTTACGGTTTCCGAAATGCCATACCCAGGCATGACTACCAACTACAGCCGAGCAAACACGCGAACATGGATACACTTAAGAAATTAAAATCTCCAAAAATAGGGAATTCGGACTATCTGAACATGCGGAGGAGGCTATTGGTTCTCGCTTGAATCAGGATAATTGCCGAAAGGGAATACTTACGGCATCGTTGTGGCGCACTTGCTCCTCGTCGCCATGCTCCTCGTCCGAGTCGTTGGTAACACGACGCTCGTGCGGCACGCTGTCCGGATAGCATCCCACAATCTCCGGCTGATCCACCAGGAACAGGAAGAGTAGAAAACCAATGGCGCCAATGACTATACCAGGCACCACAAAGGACATGGCCCAATCGCTTTCCACATAATGCGCCGCTATTAAGGTGCCCAATATGTTGCCAATGGACGTGTGACTATTCCAGATGCCAAATATGAGGCCGCGCTTTGATTTGCCAAACCAGCGACCCACCAGCGTGACCACGCCTGGCCATCCCGTGGTCTGGAATATGCCGGCACCGATCTGGATAAGGATAAAGTACCAGAGACTGTGTATATTGGAGGTGCGGGCAATGCCAAACATGTACGTGAAGATGCCAGTGAGGATCATTCCCATCGACAGAAAGTAGCGCAGGGAAACGCGCTCTGCCACAAAACCAGACGCAAACATGGCAATGGCATAAGTGAAGAGAAACGCCGAGTCCAGCATGCCGAACAGTTTGGTGGCATCGGGTCCATCTATGGATATCAATTTTTGTTATTTGGGCATAAATGCAATTCAACAAACTCACCAAAAGGAGCATAGCCACAGTCCTGGCCTTCGTGCAGTTGGGCTGCCAGCGCAGAGGAACAGTTTCCCTGGAGAACCGATTTGACCACCGAAATCGGTTTTCGGCACATGTGATAGCAGGCATAGGCAAGAAAAGTCAGCACAAAAATTGATACCTTGTAGCTGGAAAAGATTATCCTTGTGAATACTTGTTCCTCTTCGGACAGTGGAGCATACTTACAGCAGATCTCGGCGGGCGTGCAGGCGGGGGCAGCATTGTCGCGACAATTTCTGCACTATCCGTATGCCGAAGGGTATGTCGTTGTAGTTGTTGCTCATTTTACGCGTTCGTCCGCCTCCCAGTTTTGGTCGCATCGACTGGCACAGGCGTTGTGTGGAGAAGCAGCTGCACACGTCCAGCGAACAGAGCGACGTGATGTCTTCGTTCTAAAATGCTACCTACAAGAACAGAGCGAACAATCGCAGGCTGGCATCAACAGGTAGTTGGGTGACTCAACGGCAACTGTCGGCAGGTAGAGTGGGTTGGACTCGGCTGTCTTTGTGGTTTTCTCCCGGGGCCCATAGAGTTTCGGGTGAAGAGCGAGTTTTATATTACACTTATCGCAAACGGAGCCACATATTAAAATATGTACATGTGTATGTATAGTTTTTCTTGTTTGCGTCGTCGTTTGGCCACCACACCAACAATCGCTCAAACAATGACACCCCGAGTCATTCTGTGTGACGCTCGTATCGCAATTTAAAATGTGTTTCCGTTCGGTATACAAAATTTGCTGAGTTGGCGAATTTCTGAGCGTTGCTAAATTGAGTTCGATTTGTGCGTCTTTCTGGGGTCCCGCAGTCTATTGTGTTTCTAACAGATAACAGACTCTACGAAGTACAAGTACATATGTATATTATCTTCTGCAGCATTAATATCTAAGCGAATGTGTACGCTTGGCAACTGCAGAGATTTATCTTGCACAATGGATGTTCTTTATACGCGTGCAGCAATAGTTTTTGTTATCTTCCGCACTTGAGGGTATCCGTGGGTCGTCGACATGCGGTAGAAGATTTTCGGTTGGTTTGTTGACAGCCCCGGAACAGATTTGAAAGCTAACAAGTTGACATCGGTTGATAAAGCCACGTTCAACATTTACAATTGTCGTTAATATCTACCGTTGAACAAACATTAAACAGTTGAAGTACACATTATGAGAAAATAACAATAACAATAAATAACTTAACCCACTCAGTCCCCCTCTATTTAAACAGTATTCTGTTTTAAACGTTCCTTGAATATCCAGCATTTCTCTTTGTTTACAACAAAAGTGAGTAAGTTAACTTTCACTTGGTCTGCGCTAAAGTTCTTCAAATTTCATAATTTTTGTGGAGTGTATTTTAATACCCACTGGTCTATAATGGGTTAATCGTTCTTTGTTTATTATAAGATAGGAAATCGTATTTCTCGATTTTGATATTCGGTTGAATATTATCAGCTAGTTAGCACCACCAGCCCTAAGCACATAGCTTCATCCGATTTTAGATACTCATTTTTGTTTGTTTATGAAGTAGGATTTAAACAAATAAGCTCAACAAAAATGTATATTTGTTCTACATGGTAACTACATATTTGGTACATATGAACCACATATTTATGGAGACTACATTCACCGAAAAAAACTAGCATCACCACGACTCTCTGCTGGCTTCGGAACCGGTTCATTTACATGGAGCAGGAGTGAAAAAACGAGCTTAAGGAACTTTCTGTAACCTATATTTTAAAAAATATTTAGGAAATTGATTAAATATACCATTAAAAACATACCGTAAACGGTCACCCTGATAGCAATGCTCGATGTCTGTTGCTTCGTTCAGTTAAGTTCAATTTCATTCACTAGTTCTTTAAATGTATTTAAATTTTACATGAAATTTGACATGATTATAATGATTCACAGGGCTGCCTATCGGCGCCTTATTTCAAATTGGCAATCACAGGTTTAGCGAAATTTCACGGATTCATTGCGTTATAATCTGTATAATGAAAACTTTGACGGACAGCATTCTGGATAATCTATTTCAGTGAGGTCTCGATCAGACCGCCGACCTCCTTTAATAGTAAAATTCTTAAATTATTTCCGCAGTTGGGCGAGCACTTGCGATTACCATGAATACTAAGCAGATTTCCCCCTCTTTCACCAGATCTGCCACCCAACCACCCACCGGACATTGCTGCTGCCTCAACCTGCTACAATTATAAAGAATCGAATGGAAAAAATATATTTCTGAGCAATATGATCAGCGCACTTTCGCCGAATAATACTTATTTTGTTACCCATACCACACAGCAATTCCTTCAATTTACAAATGTATATATGTACGTATATACATTTTTCTTGGTATAAGGCGTGAAAGGAAACTGAATGCTCTGATGATGAATCAATCGAGCTGCTTGAAATTATGACCCTTTCCAGCTAGAGCTACCGAATATGTTTCAGTTTCAGGAAAGAACTGAAACAAAAAAATCTACTCATGTGCAACATTTGCTCAGCATGCCCCTCCATTTACTTCATTCTATATATTAGTATAGACTCGAATTATTATATGTAATTGTTATTTTAAATCAAAAGAAAAATACAAAATTCGTAGTATTTAAAACTTCCTGTTAATTATCTCCTAAAATGTGCCCGATACGATTTTCGTCTGTCCATTTTTGCACATTCTGCCTCCTTTTTGGTAAGTACCGGGAGCGGCTGTTATCAATTCTAAACGCAACCTAGCACTGTCCAACTGGAACAATCCCAGGTGATCCACCAGTATACCGTTAGTATCGTCATCCAGGCTCCCACGAGTCGCTCAAGGAGCCCCCCAAGTTGAGTTTCAGGGGGCGAAAGATATCCGAGGATACCATGGACTGTGAACAGACATGGAAATCGGCAACCGTCTCCAGCTTGGGAGAAGCACTCGCTGCTGAGCTTGGCATCTTCGGGATAGTAGTTTACGATTGGCGACGACGCCAAGTGGAGTCGGCTCAGACCCTAGTGCGGGCCGCGTGTCCTTACGAGTATAAATGTAAATTTTTGACGCAAAAAATAGAGCCACCACTGATGATAAATCGCTGCATGTTCTAGTACGGCAGTTACTATACCCTATGTTGTCTAATTTAGCTTACAAAAGGGTAATTGATTCTATAGAGCTGCACCTAGTGATCATATTAGATATTTTCAATAAATCTAAGGACACTAAGAGACGACTTATCAACATCGAGCCAATCACCCAGCATTTTCTATAAAATAGAATTCTAAAATATCTTTCAGTTACTTATTTGTATTTGAAATTCAACGTAATTGTAACATTTCAAAGCTATTTACCAAAAGACGCCACAATATTGATTTTAGATGCAGGAGCCACGTTCTATAATATTTGGAAATCACCGCGCGCCATTTTATTTGCTATTTCAATTGGACGGCCAGTCTGGATGCCGGGAATTACTGTTCCTGAGATCATGAGCTAATTATGCGATGAGACACGCGACCGGATTAGTCAGTGGCGATTTTGTTGACAATAACTCAGCTCAGGAAAAGACGATTGCCCGTGTGCACATGATCCGACTTCCTCTGGTTTCGATTCAGAGCGGAAAATGCTCTTATTTTCAGCGCCAACTCGCTAATTTGTCCCAGGCACACTGCAGCGAGCCTTACATGTGCAAATCGAGGCGATAAATTAGAACCACTCGAGGTGCTAATCAGAACAGACTGAGACTGAACTGGGCAAAACATTTTGCCAATTGTATAAATTGCGATGCCAAGTCCACTGAGGCCAGACTTTACAAGCCACAGTCGTGCTAAAAGCAGTTCAATTGCAATAGAGCAGATTACACCAGCCCTGAGTAGAAAACTCCCACAAAATGCTGTCGAATAAGGTTAGTGGGCCAGAGTAAACCTTCAAGTCGTAACCGTCTAACGGAGATTTACCCCACCAATAGCAAATCTTTCGGTTGATCGCCTGCTTTGCCGCTCTCAATATGGTGTGCGCCTATCCCCAAGAGCGCCTCACCGCCACAGAAAAGATTCAAAGACTGAGTGCTGCCACAGAAGCGGATACCAAAGCCATCATTTCCAGCGAAGCCCTCGACAATCTGTACAGATATGAGCGGACACTGACCCGTCTGAGGAGAGCACTGGACGAGCTTGCCTACGAGGAGGCGGCCGATGACATGGAGCTGGCGGAAATAAATGTGTTCCGCCCGCTCTTCCGCTATCGGTCGCAGGTGGCCAAGCAAGTCGGAAGTACTCAGCAGCAGTTTGGATAAGCCTCACAAGCTCATTTATAATATATAATATAGGTATAGACATTTTCTCACACAGCCTCGTTTCCCTCATTTTCATTATATTTTTGTATAAATCTAAATTAAGAAATAAATGAGTTAGGTAATTTATATTGTTAAACATTTAAATATTTCTTTATTATAGTTTATACTTTATACATGGTAGAACCTATGCCAATATCCACACGTGATTAAGCATATTTACACACACACACACAGATCTCTTTAGCTTCCATTATGTAATGGTAATATTATTATTGTAGTTTTTTTTTCTCCATGCTTCCACATCGAGCACATTTACAAGATTTACTGTCTCAGTGGATGACATTCAAATTCCATACATTGCAATGCATTTTCAGGGAGGATATACATACATACTCGTACATATTTGAATCCCTAACACATAGATACTTACAGACACACACATATTTGACTAAGGAAGACACAAAGAATATTGAATTCTATATCTATATATGATGGACACCCATAAATGGTTACTACTCGTATTATATATATAATCATTTCAAGCGCTCATCGCGACCCTGTAAGACTCCCCTTAAAAAGTAGAAACTCAAATCCTATAGAAAGCATTCGCTTAACATTCATAGCTATTTAAATTTTGGTTTGCGGAGCACTTTCCCCTCATCGTATTCACGTACTCCTTGTAAATAGTACATCTCTGCTAGTCAGCTCTGAAAAATACATATCCCCTCTAACATGCTCATAGCTTAGAAAATTTACTAAAGTTGCTAGTTAAGTACATATAGTGTGTAAGTAGTAAGTATTTTGTTGTTTTTTGGTTGCTGCTTCGCTTGGTTCCATTAAGTTGCTTTGGTTAATCTTCTATCTCCATTGCCGGTCCTTTGATTTTGATTTCGATTTTGATTAGCATTAAATTTGATTTAATTTTTTGATTATCAGGCTTAGGTTATGCATCGGAAATTGTAAATTGCTAATGCGAATTGTGGCTTGTATCTGGTCAGAGGCAGGGGGCGGGACAGAGAGGGTGGTTTGCCTGCTTCGAACTATCGAAACCTGTTTACATATTGGATGCTGAAGCCTTCTGCTTTGGGCTTGGATTACACACATATTCATATATCGATACAGTTAACACATAGACTAACATCGATTTTTGTTTGGTTTTCCCTCGGGCTTACAGCACTTGAAGATTCTCGCAGTGCTTGAACTTGGAGTCCTCCTTGCCCAGTATCCAGGTGAGCATCTGTCGGGCCTTCATGCTGGCCAGCATCACGCTGCGGCTCTTGTACCAGTGCGCCGGAGAGCTGCCGTCCCGATGGCCCTGTAAGTCGATTAAATGTTAGTTATACAATTTCAACTTTATTACTAAGAAGGGAAGGGGAGTGGCAAGCAAGGGGGGACTCGTTCTGAACATGTTTTACATTTTCTTGCCACTCAATTGAAAGGTTTTTGGTTTGGCAGCCATTGCAGAGCTATTCCTTTTCGGGCGCCAATTGAATTTTGCATTTCTCATGTGCTTTGTGCGGACTCTGGCTGGCCAGGGGTTTAGTTCAGGACACAAGATAAAATATTACAAAAAAACAAACAAACAAACCCAAGAGCACACCAGTTTGGCAGTGGTCTAGGCAGTGGTCTACGGAATACTCGTAGGTTTTACACTTGACACATTTCCTTGTTGGCAAATTTGCAAAACTTGTCTGCTGCTAGTGGCTCTTGGCAAGAGATCAGGAACGGGCAGGAAAGGATATTCATATATACACACATAGACAAACATAGACACAGGGAGCTTTCAACCTACATAGACACTATGTATATCATGCTCTACTTGAAATGGGGGGAAGAATAGGAGTTGGGTGGAAGGACATTGATTGCGTTTTGTTGGGGCAGAAGTTGGACTTGAAACGGGGGAAACTGATCGGAGGAGGAGGAGCTTCTGTTTTACTTACCCCATCGTCGGCATTAAGATCAGTCAGAAATTTATCAGTTTCTAGAGTCTCTACGGTCTTGTTATCTTTTATTTTAGATTTATCTTTTGACTTTTTCGGATTCAGCTGCGAAAGCGATCGTTGATGGACATAGATTACATACAGATACAAAGTATTACATAGAACAAACTCTCAGAGGGGATAGTTGGGGATAGTTGGGGGAGAGAAGTAGTCGATGGAGCAGATGAACAACCAACCAGCTAACTTTTACTGCAACCGATACTGGATCTATATAGCTAGTTCTATCCATCAATGGGGGGTTTGTGGGGGGAGGGGGACGCTAAGCAGAGATTCTCCTTCCACACATACCTGCAACATGTTCTGGTCCTTCTTGAGCCGTATCTGGGTGAGGGCCCCGGCCAGCAGCTCGTCGCAATTGTGATTGATGCCCACCGAGACCTCGATAAACTTGGCTCCGAACGCACAGGCCAGACATTTGCCATCTGCGAAACACACACAAATCAAGGACATGGATGAGGACATAAAGGAGCCACTCCATGCATAACCATGATGCCCGGTCACGCCACTTAATTGACGATGCAAATGAATGCAATGGCAATCGCTATCGCTGTGATCCGTGGTCCGTGGTCCGTGGCCCCCGGCCCTTGGCCCTTGGCCGGTGCCACTGGCTGACTAATTGCTACATACCCTGCGCAGAGACGGCGCGTGAGCGGGCCAAATCAATTTTGTTGGCCACCAGAATGATGGGGCGGTGGCGGTGCAGGTCCATGTCCTGCAGTCGCGATAGAATCTGCTTAGCCCTCGTGAAGGACTCCTTGTCAATGCAAGAGTAGACCACTAGAAACGCATCCGCCTCTTCCAGTTCGTCCTGCAAAGCGAATGGAGAAGACAGTGAATCCAAATTAAAACACAGCACTCAACAAGTTTACAACATTCTAAGAGCCCTCCCTGCCCTCCTCTGCCCTGCCCCGCCCTGCCGTGCTGTGGTGCCTTTCCATTCCGGTCGTGACTGCTGAAAATATTTAATGCCGTGTTTTATTGCAGTTAGCCGGAGTGAAATTAAAAGTTCTTAACTGCGCCCCGTCAAGTGCAGGCCGCCTCGGAGAGAAACTCCTCCTTTTCCAGCTGCTCCTTTTGCTCCTTTTGCTCCTTGTTCGCTTTTGTTTGCGTACTTTTGCATTTTATGCTCGTAAAAATTAAAATTATGGCCACTTGCCATCTCTGTAACAAGCTGAGGGCAAAAAAGAAGCCGCCCAGACTTTTAATGATGTTCATTTTATCAGGACCCATACATTAACGGGTCAGCAAGATGGCCCACACTCCGGGCCTGTCTTTGCCGTTTTATCAGGCCCTCGAAACTCCTATTGATATGTACTCCTAAAGGTATGTGGTAATCAGCATCGAAAGCCTCATCGAATGTTAAATCAAGGAAGATTTCTAGTAGTAGTACCTTATCCTTGTTACTCTTTCTTCCTGATCATCATTAAATCACTTTCTGTATTCCTCTTTATCGATCCTTTGGAAGGCTTTCTACAGTTGCCCGTAATTTCCCTAACAAAGATTATGTATTATGCAGAACGAATTACAATATGTTTAGGTCTCTCTTTTTAATCAGCGTCAAAATAGAAAAAGAAATATTTTTCTGCGCCCCATTCTCTTATAGAAATACATATATTTCTTGCTGGAGCTCCCCATATTTTGTGGCCTGATGACGCTGGCAAGTTTCCTTTCTTTTTGGCGCTCTGGTGCCCAACATCCTGGCTTCCGTTTGTGGCTCATAAAGCCACGCCAGGCACATCCGACATTTGTTCATTTTGCACCTCGCCGCTGGCGGCTGCCACGGGGCGTATACGTTTGAAGTATGTTTCCGTAAAGAGTGGGGTCTAAGGTCAAACCTCAAGCAATTTGTTATTTGTTTTTAGCCAACTTTTGGGAGCCATGCACGGGCTTTGGGGCGCCTTTAATTCGCTAGCGACTGTGGCCTCTCGAATTCCAGAATGGATAAATTGTGTCCGCTTCCTTTTGTTTTGTCAACGACTCGACATTGCAATCACCATCACCATCACCATCATCGTGGCAATCGTCATCAGCAATTATAATTATCATCAACGCGTTCATTTATATTGTTAGCCGCCCCGCCGGCAGCCCAGACAGAGTCGGCATTTGGCATTCGGCCAGCAATTTGGCATTTCGATTGCACAGACGCGCACTCATATTGTATTTATATTATGCCTTTCCCTTTGCTGCTATTTCGCCTGCTCTTTCGACTCTTTTTCTTGTTTTTCATGCCGTTGGAAAGGGCTCAGAAATTTGCTGGTGCTGCCCGGCAGGACCTTAAACGAATTCCCTAAATGATTTCAACGAAATAACCATCCTGCAGCATTCCCTGCACTTGTCCGTAACTAGCCGCAGCTCGGAAACTGCACTCCGTGGAAGTGTTCCTACTAGGAGCTAGGTATACAGGGGTATGATGTGTTTTGGCAAATCGATACAACAGGCAAAGACTGTTAGAAATGGAGTAGGGAGTACATAATGGTCGAAACTGAAACGTATTATTTTAACTTGTTTAACAATTTCCTCTTGCAGCCTGGGGGCAAGTGAGCTTAAGCTCCTTCTCGTCTACACGCAATTCACGAACTCATTTTGCATTTTGCATTTCTAATTAATTCACTTTGTGCAGTTTATGCTCGTCCAGTTGGCAAATCATTCTCGGACCGACTCTCGGGCAAATCTCAGCTGTCCGGACGGGCTCATTTGTCTTGCCGTCGGAGGTGACAGCCTTAGCCACAGGCCACAGGGCACATCCCTACTCGGTTTGCGGTCGGAGCCGAGTTAATGGTGAAATATTCACCGACAATTACAAAACACAAATGGCCAAAGCTGTTGACTCTGTGCGTGTTGGACGGGGGTGGGGAGCGTGCTCTGTCCGTTTGACAAATGACTATTCACCTTGCTCTCCGGGCTGCCAGTGAGGAACTTGAGCTCCGACTCGGTGCCATTCAAGATGATGGAGATGTTCTGTTCGCCCTCATCGCACTCTGCAAGGGATAACGTTCACTTAGCTTGGATTTCGATTGAGTAATCGACCTACTGACTACTGACCTGGTCCATCGTAGGCGTTGATGCAGTCCGAGGTGCGGAACTGTGAGACCAGGGCCTGCTTGCCCACGCCCGCCGATCCAAGCATCTCCACGCGATAGAACTCCACCGGCTGGTGGTTTTCCTGGGCGTTCTGTCCGTGCCCGAATCCGTTGCTGCTGCTGCCTCCGCCGTTGTAGCCGGAGCCCAGGCCCTGGCTGCTGCCGCCGCCCGTGTTGCCGCCCAGGCCGCCGACACCGTTGCGGGCGTGCATGGGGCTGGCCGGAGCCAGGCTGTTACTGCGCGACCGTCGACGTCGGAACGAGTCGCCGCGATTAATGATGCCTGATGCGGGCGAGAGGACAAAGAGAAAACGACAGAGAGTCGCACATCAGAATGAGAAACGAGAGGAAAATGTGACAAAAAAAGCGGCGAAACGTCACCCATTTCGTATTCCGAATGCATATTCCGCCATTGTTAGTTCACCTGCTGGAGTCGCGCACGACAGGGCGTATGTGCAACGCGTGCAAAGCCAATGCCACGTTGCGCATACGCCACGTTGCCCAGGCAGAAATTACAGCTTCCTGCCACAAGGGCAGCATCAACAATAGTTAATCTGTCTTTTGTGTCTCGCATCTGTGGCCATGTTAACCCTCTCCCCCCCCACGAAACGTTTCCGTCTGCCACAGTCTGCCCCAGTCTGCCACCAGTTAGGGATTATATTTTTCATTGAACATTTAAAATTAAAGCCAAACATTTCCTGCAGCAAAATTCGAATATTTACAACAGCAAAGAATATACAAAGAATATCTATCGGAAATGTCGGGCGAAAATTGTATTTCCCTTAAAATAAAGCAATTAAAAAGACATTTCAATTTGTGTGGAACAAGGCCGAATGGATACTTTAACCCATGAACGAACAGGTTCGAGCTGTTCAGATAAGCCTCGAGACATCCGCTTACGCATTGCACTGTACTGTATCCCGATTGAAATATGGTATTCCATGTGTAAAAAGTGTAATGAGAAAGGGTACATTGGGTTCAATCAACTCCCTCCCCATTACAGACGAATAAATTCCCGGTAATCTCAACATTAAGCCATACGATGTTCGTGCCCTCGCAGACAATGCCTATGGAAAGGTATTACCCAACGAATGCCAAAAGCCAAAAACCTGCGGTCATTGTCAATTATAATCCCCCAGCCCAGACGGCAATGGGTTAAGGGGATACCCACCTACATGTGTATGTATTTGTATCAATCGGTAGCAATCTATATACGGTATGCTGTTCTGTTCTGTTCTACTCGGATCAGATCTGTGCCTGGCAGTTTATGTAAATGTATATTGTACATTTGAAATGTCATAAATAGATTTATGGCCTGCCTTATTGCGTTCAGCCGTGGCGCGACTCGTTATATGTCAGTATATACACGAAATATATAGATCTTCATCAGAAATCTTTCACTATTCCCTATTCGCTGGCGTTCACTCGTTGCTCATCTGCGGTCGTTAATTGTGCAAATTGCCAAATTAATTGCCAAAATGATTCTAAACATTTACATATTCGTACGAGCGAAATTTTGAATTGATTTTCCCTTCTCTTTCGCTTCTATCTCTGCGGTTTGGACGAGCCGTCATCATTGGAAAGCCATAAAACAGTTTTGGGTGGCCAAATATTGTACAGATTTTCTGGTGGAGGGGAAGGGAAACAATTCGTTTGGAAAAGGTGCAAACGGCCAGCAATAAAAATTGCGATTTAGTTTACTTTTCGCTCAAATATTTGTGCAATGTTCATATTTATTTTTAGCCGACTGTAATTTAATTTGCAATTTTAGATATAATTCCACAATTCCAGCTGACTAATGTGTGCAGTAATGTTCAGCGTTTCTTCTAGCATCCATCATGGGAATGCTGTACTCTCCTTGCTCTTTGATGTTGGTTCCACACGCCTCCACCTCCTGCTTTGCCTGGGAAACTCACTTTGTTTAAACAATGAAATGACCGCTTATGCAAATAAATCGAACGTTTTATTTGTCGATTGATTTAGAGTGGGGCTAGTGTGGCACGATATGCAGCATATGCTGCTGGGATACGTACAATACCTACTCGTGTATGATTAACCGTCTTCAAGGTTGTAAATTGTCTAAACAAAAAACTCTCACTTCTATAAATACACAATCGAATGCTCAGCATTTGGGCAAAGCCATTCGGGAATTGGCATCAGACACATTTGGTTCTTAATCCGTTCCGTGCTGCATTATTCAGTTATGATTCAATTTGCGGGCAAATCCTCACACAGGACCAAAAGGGGCTGGTGGGTGGGAAGTTTTTAATGAACATTTCATTCGTGCCGCTTCATTGGCTGCCATCGGGGACTGACACTCGCTTGGGCGTTTCAATTTATCACACACTCTCCACTATCCACTCTCCACTATCCCTACCCCAGTCGGGGTATCGCCTGTCCAAACATGAAGAGAATCCATGTCCGTCTGTTGGACGGGGCCTTCTCCACTTTGCATTTACCACTCGTCCAAACCGTAAACATAATTGATGGATGATGGCCAGAGCCGGTATATTCGACCTCCTCCCTCCTGCGGCCCGTCATCTCGAGCGTTTTAACTTTAATTAAATGAGCGCACATGACTCGGGTATGACACAACCACAAGACAGCTTCCCTTACAAGGCATTTGGCTTGTATTTGAAAGCAATTTAGCCGAGCAAACACAGACACTTCATTGAATTTTAATATGCAGTGCGTTTCAGAATGTATCCGTCTTCCTTTCCCAGTCTCAGTTCCAGTCCCAGTCTCAGTTCCAGTCCCTGCTCATCCGTGACAGCTGGGAGGGGAGACCCAGCAGAGAGAAACTCTGATACTCTTTGACGGCAATGCACACCGGGGCGAGGGAGAGGGAGAGGCCCACCCACGATCAATGTCAATGGCCGTTCTCTTGGCGTGCATGCAAAATGGGTTTCCCCAAGAATGGCCCCTTTCCGCTGGCCCACTTCAGCTATCATATTTCCAACGTTACTCTCGTGAAACTCCCAGGGATTTGGCTCTGCCTCATGACTAAGTTATGACACCTTCTGTAGCTAAAACTTGGACTTGTCGTCTGTTTGCTGTCATGTCTGTTCAAGTGCTTGCTCAGTTCCCCATTCTGAGCCCTGGCAGTTCGTGTCCTGAGCCTGTATGGGTGGGCTTAAACACGTACTTAGGGTCTGCCCCATGCATTTGTGCATGCAAACACTCGAAGGAGTGGGCCATGGGCTCTGTGGATATAGGACGAACTATTAGGCGAAAGCTCAGCTCAGCTCAGACAGAATTTAAAGGCAATTCCACAACTTTGATGGAAATAACTTGTTTGATATCTGTTTTAATTCTATTACCTAATTTATTGGACAGTAAGTGCATCTATAACTCTATTTATTCAGTAATTGAGTCAATTTTCAAACTTACTTGACCCTTTGAAGGAAACTATTTTAAATAATTCACCTAATTCTCAGGGGAGTGCCCTAAGAGGACTGTTGAAGCGACGAAGAATAGGTAGCATTTCTAAGGAAACTGAAACTTGAAGTTTGCCCAGAGGAAATGTGCCTGCCTTTAAGAGCAAACTTTGCACAATCTTAGACTTTCCTTAGGCCCTGTAGAGAGAGAGCTATCCTGCCACAGTGCGTATGTGTAACAACAACGTGACACAAATATAGAATACAAAAGGCATGCAAAAAGGAAAAACACACACACACAGGGACACACCATAATGGGAAAACTACACATGTGCTATGGGGGGTGTGTTTATGTGTGTGTGTGCCTCCTGGTATTCATATTCTATTTGGAGTGGCATTTAGTGCCACTGATATCTCCTTAACATGATTGTGTAACAGCCTTTTAAGATTTCAATAAGGATTGCCACGCTGCGTGCCTGGGAGCAAAACTAGCAAAACTGTATGCCTCCCAGCATACGCATATCCTGTTCCCTGAGCCTTAAGACCCATCCCAGATGCCCCGTCCGCATTGTTGGGATCATGTGTAATCCCAGTCATCACGGTCCCAAGGCTTTTGTTGACTTTCAATTTCGAAATTAATAAAATGGTCCACCGAGACCTTTGTGGATTGGGGTCCTGCGTTCTACTCACCTCCTTTGGATGCGCTGAATGTGCGCAGTCTGTCCACATCCTCGTCGTCATCGTTGACGCGCAGGTGATGCATGTTCATGGTGGGGACGTCCAGGAAGGCGTTCGATTTTCTGTGTCCTGCAACCGTAAACAGGAGATTAAATTAAGCAAAACTTTTTTCAACTGGCAACTCCATTAAAGGTTGGCGGCTAATTAATTCATTTAGTTTGCAGTTTGGAACAGCTTTCGCGTCGGCAGAGAGCCGAGAGCAAACGGAGAGCACTTAGCATGAGGACACGTTGCTCAGTCGCCGCTCGGAAAAACTGGGTCAACAATGGGGTTCAATGACCGACCAGAGGCGGCGGTCCGCAGCGCTAATCGAATTCATGTTATTGGAAAGCATGTTAGTCATAGCGGAAGTACTGGTGCTGGCCCTGAACCGTGGCTGTAGGCCAAAATTGGCCACGTTAGCGCCTCTTAAACGAACTTAAAGTCCTTTGGCCACCCGCAGGTTGGCCACTAAACCATTTATGGTCAATTTTCCAGCGCCGTGCGGCGAGCAATTTGGTTGAGAGCTTAGTTTATGCCGCATAAAAAACATTGGAGCCCGGCACTTGGCTAATTTGTTGCACAGCTTTTTGATGGCTCTACAACTACCGCAAAATATGTGGCCCTCTCACCGTGTGGCTGTGGCCGACGTTGCGAGAGCTTCCGTCGCTGCGGTGGCGTCTCCGTCTCGCTGAGACGCGGCTCGCTGTTGCAGTAGGATCGCGTCTCCTGGAGCGTATGCTGCTGTTGCTGCTGCTGCTGCTGGGCCTTGGTGCGCTGGCGAACCTGCAAGATGAAAGGGAACTTTGTTAAAGAGCTGAACCACGCTACCATCTGTCTATCCATCAAACCGTCTGTCTATCCATTCACCCAGGGCAATCCATTTGATCTATGGACTGCAGCAAGATGTGACCTTGCCAGAGTGAGTGAGAAAATTGAATTGCACTTCTCGTCTACCCAACACAAATCAAATTGCATTTGCTTGTCCTCGGTAGAGAACATCTCGCAGCCACCGAGCCCTCCGACGCCTTTGCCCCCCCTCCTCAGACCACTTTGCTGGCAAATGCCATAATTTATCGGCTGACTTGCCACTTGGCACAGCCTCGGAGCGACGATTGGCGGCGACTATGCATGTGGTCTGTGATCAAATCCGTTCAAGGGACTCCCACATAAATGTCAAGGTTAAACGCTCTGAATGAGGGCGGTCCGGTACAACGCCACTCGAGTTGCAATCAGCCGAGCACTTGTTTCGCTTGCCTCAAAAGTTTCCCTGCCGCCGCATGTGCGTGGGGGATCCCAAATCCTTCAAGCAATGTCCAAGGGCTTGTCACGTTGACTGCCACGGCAGCGGTCGGAAACGTGCTGACAACGGTCCTCCGCCCTTCGCCCTCCGCCCTCCGCCCTCTAGAAGTGTGTCACTTGTCGGGGTGTGAGCGAAAACTAATTTCAGCACCTGTCCGACAGCTCGACCAGCTTCTTGGCTCTGTTTCTTTGTGGTCCAGTGCGGTGGATGGGGGTGGGCGATATTTATAACAGCATGCAAAATATCCAACTTTGTTAGCGGCTTCCGGTGTTCTTGGCCTACACGTCATGTATCCCCCCTTCCTGCCTTCGCTTTGTACGCTGGAACGTTGAAATGCCGGAAGCGTTTGTTACGTGGCGCTGGCTGTCAAGTGGCCCTGGATTTGGGGCACGTCGAGAGTTTAGTCAGGCGGAGCTGGCAAAAGCCGCCAAATCCACACAGCCAAGAGGGTGCTGGTGGTGGCGGTGGCGGCGGCGGCGGTGGGGGCTGGGCCATTAGACGAGCTGTCAGTGTAAACGTTTCTTGTTTATTTAGTGGCCGCTCTTTGCGCTTTTTATGGTCATGGCGCGGACTGTATGCCACCATACATGTACTTCACTTACATTTCATGGGGCTATCGTGACCAGTAATTGCTCTTCTTTCCCTGCATGGTCTACTTTTCTGGCTTAATCAAATATTACTGCCCTGCCATGCAAACATACGAGTATAAGTTCGAGGACGAAGACGATGACGAGGGCGAGTGTGTGTATGTACATACATACATACATATGTATGTGTATCTTGTGGTCGGTGTCTGCTGATCCATCCGGATGCAGCTTGTCCACGCTCGGATGGTTTCTCGCCTTCTCGTTCGGGGAAATTAATTGCTTCCTGGCTTCATTCGGTTTCGCCCTGCTGTGTGCCCGTCTCGTCCTCAATTTGTCCTAGCTTAATCCCCAATTAGTCCTTCGGAAGCGAACTGATAATTTATTTTCTTAATTGCCGCCATTTGAAGATATTGTGTGTCCAGCATCATTGCGCACTGGCTAAAAATACCAACTACATATATTAAATACCAGCTGAATCTTTAAAAAGTAGGAAGTAGGAGTGATCTCGCGTTAGGCACATTTATTTCTCCACGAACGGAGAACGGAGCAGCATAGCCAGTTATTTTCACTGTCCACTGCACCACATTCTCATCCGCATATGTACATATGTACTATTTATATATTCGCACTCGGCAGCAGCCTATGCAGCCGCTCTCTCTTGTCTTCATCTCGCGTCGTTCTTTCTATGCTTCGCTCTCGCTCTCACGATCGGTCGCGCTCTTATCGAAGCCTTGCTTGTATTAGGGCGCGGGCACTTCGGCCCGCCTGCATTTAGTCTTGATTTGGCACGCTCTTCTCTTCTCTGCTGAAGAAGCTCAACATCTTCTTTTATCGAATATTAATGGTAATTTGCTGTGGCTTTTATTGTGCTATTTTCATCAATATATATCTTTGGGTGCATTTTCTCTGTTGAATATTTTCCATTGGCAATTTGCGGACGATCTTTTGCAAGTGAAAAGTTAGTTTTAAAGCAAAATATTTGCGTTCCTGTGTGGGGCTCATCCGCTTGGCTGAGTTCTTTTGTTATTCTCGTTGGACTATTAGTTTAATACGGATTGTTCCTTCCAAAGTTCATAGCAAATCCGCTGAACAACGAAAAAAGCGCTGTTCGAGTTTTAGTTTGTTGTCGCTTTATCTTCTCATTTAACTTTGTCCGTCTGCAGATGAAAAGCGAGTACTATGCATTGCGATTCCCTCCCAAATTATCAGCATCGACAGAGCTCAAAAGTTGTTCCTTTTTAGTCTGTAGAAATGCTTTCATTTCTCTCTCCCTCTCTCTCCCTCTCTCTCTATCTCTGTGGGTCCTGTGTGTACGTTCTTTTCTTCATAAACAAAAGTCATTTTGGCTCGAGGTCTTTGCTTTTTTTCCTTAGCTGCGAACTCATTACAGCCACACCCACAGTAAACAGGGGAACGCCTTCATGCCATGCCGTGTAAGTTGTGGCAGGAACAGGAGCATCATCAGAACAGTTGCAGGAGCATCCAGCAGCCAGCACCCAGCAGTTGAGGCAGGAGCTGGAGCTGGAGCAGAAGCTGAAAGCTGAAAGCGTGGAGCATGTGTGGCAGCAGCATCATCGCTGACTTGTAAACTTTTTCTATATAAATTACCAGCTTGGGGCGCATCAGAAGCGACACAGACTTTGATGCGATGCTGGCACAGACACACATTGCACAAGCGTTGCTTTTTGTTGCCTCGTTTGCTTACTAATAATGCCAGGGACCAGAGGCAGGACCGGGAACCAGCGCCAAGAAGGGACGTCTGCTTCGCGCCACTCATACGCAACGTATGCCACGCGGCGGCGTCTTTTGTCTGGCAGCAGCAGAAATTGAATTTGGCCACGATATAATTCAATTCACACTTGCGCTAGCTGTCGACACTCGCCTGAAATGTGGAGATGTCGAGCACATGGAGTCGTCAGTAGGAAGGAGCCCTAGGATAAGGAACGATTGAATAGAACATCAAACTGTTCAGTCGTCAACTACTGGAATAGACATACAACAGACCCCATAAGTATAGCAAACAAAAATGGATTGCAACAATAACAATAAGGCTCCGCATGTATCCATTCCGGTGATGCAGGGTGCGGGTTCGCACTTGACAACCACCGAGAGCGCCGTCCAAGTTGCTCTCCACAACCTGGTCGTAATGGATGAGAGCGTGGAGGGAACAGTGCTGGGTGTTTTGCTCTCGGCGGAGAAGAAGTATCGCCTCACCTTCGATACTTTCAAGAAGGAGATGGAGCTGCAGGCAATAGCGGCCTCGACGCTGTGGGAGCTCATCCAGCGGTACAAGATCGCCATGGAGGTGGACGCGGACTGCAAGTGCACGCAGCTGTATGCCGTGGAGCCGAAGGAGGAAACCATCCAGAAGTACTACATACACTACCAGGTCATCGTCAGCTCCAACAAGAGCCTGTGGCGGCAAATTGAATCCTTGCGTTCGTATGTCCTGGCCTTCAGGCGCGAGTGCAAGAAACTGAATCTCGAGGAGCAGACGCCCTTCATCCAGGGCGATGCCTTTCACAAGCCCATCAAGTTCTTCATCGAGCTGGTGGACGAGTTGTTCAACTATTTTTTCAGCTTGCATCTGAAGCTGGACTGCGCCGCCCGCCAACTGGATCCCATGGATCTGGAGAGCCTGGAAGAGTACCAGAAGCTACTGAAACCCAACGAGGACTTTGAGGAGTACTTCTTGTACAATCTCAGCTACTGCCAGTGTCTCCGCATGCCGCCCAAGTGTCCGGAGACCCGTGTGTACACCAACATCGAGAATGCAGCCATGAAAAAGGAGGCCATGGAACAAGCAAAGCGCGCACGTTGTGACCAACGAGTGAACAGGATGACACTCAGGGCCTCTCAGATGAGAGAGTCCGCGGAAAACCCTCCGTCGGTTACCCAGGACACTGAGTTGTCCCCCAATCCCGACGCTCCACCAGAGTCTGGCAACGCGACGTCCGATCCCCTGAGTGCCAAGTTCGAGAGGCAGTTGATCAGCGAGCGTCACACTCGCCAACTGGTCAATCAAGTGCATAATGCCCTCAGTCAATCCTAATACCTGACGACACCACTCAATAACATATTTCTGTATAAGGAGTATGGGCTGGCCAACAACAATCACACTCTAACCCTTAACACTGTAACCTTTCGGGGGACACACTCCACCCCCAAAGGTCAGGGGGCGAACACTTTACTCTAGAAGGTGGTTCAATGAGTTTCATTAAATTGTTTGTATCTTAAGGTCGTAGCTCTTTTTATTTTCCAAGAAATGATTCCAGTCCATCCATATCTGTAGAGCCAATAGCTAAGATACTCCTGTGGCTGCGACTGGGAATATATTCGCCATTCGAGGACAAGACGACAGTGCCCTGTACATATACATACATGGACGTGAAGTGCGAAACGTGCAGCTACTTAAATATTTGTTTAAATATAAAATCAATTCATGTCCTATGCGGCGCAGACATTCTGCAAACAACTGAAGCAAGTGACAGGCAGAAGCAAATGCTAAATTTACATACTCTATGGATATATATAAGAACTACAAATGTACGGCTAGATATATGTATCTGCGACTACTGGTCGTGTACTCACCGATCTGGCACCCGAGGTGATGCGAGCGCTCTGGGAGCGTGTGGCCGGCCGGCGTCGGCGGTAGCCGGGCGTGCCGCCCTCCGGCGTGGCACTGCCGGAGGCGGAGGGCAGGCCATGGATGACCGTCTCAATGCTGGCCCCCGTGGCGCAAATGGAGGCGCTGCGCGTCTTCTTCTGCATGCGATGGTGCATGGGGGAGATGTCGTCCACCATCTTGGCGTTTTGTGGCTATTGTTCGTGGCTCCCCGGTGGCTTTTCTCTGGGGAAATTCTGTGTGCGGCTGCCTCTTTGCTTCGCCTCGAATCGCTTTCGTGAAATGAAATCCTAATTTGCCAAATCTAGAATTTTCTATTTTCGTGCTCTAAGCATTTCGTGGTGGTTCGTGCTGTGGTTCTGCTTGTTGGTCTTGATGGTCTGATGTTCTGATGTTCTGATGTTCTTGATGTTTATTTTTTTCTGTTGCATGTCTCATAATCTGAGATTTGGATGGTTGTGGTTGGTTTTGTGGTGATTATTGTTTGATTTGTTTGTGGTGCTCTGCAAATAAACGGTGGAAAGCGCAAAAACAAATGAACAAAACATTTAAATAAATCATTCAAATCAAAAGTACACATTTCTGAAATAGTTTCTCGCTCGAGACAAATGTTGTTGCTCTTTTACAGAAATAACCCAAAAACCGAAACCGAAAAAGCAAAAGTGGCACTGACTACAGAAATACATAAATACAGAATGTACGGTACGAGTATTTGTAACAACATGCAACATAATTTGCTATGTGATTTTTCATTTCATTTCGCCAGCTCCGCTGCTGGCCATTAAAACATGAGATTTCTCTGTTTTCCGGCCACCGACAGCAGCAGCAGAGTGTGTTATTTTCGTCTCATGGAAAGTGGGTCAGCCATCGCCATAGCCATCCAAACAAAATCCCACTCGCCTTTGCAGTGGACGTGGTGCCCAACAAATCGCCACAAACAAATCTAAAATCCATCAAAGGGGTTCAACCGTTTGGGAATTCGATTTGCTGGGGAGGTTTGCGATTGGGATTGGGGCAAAGGATAATCTGGCAGTGATATATGTGTGACATGAAACACAGGGTATAACGATAAGAGATAACTTTTCGAAAGTATTGTCGTTACTTTAAACATCCCACATAGCGCCCTTTCATAATCATCTGATGGGCTCCGAACTCTTCCACCGCTTGAACCACTCGATGTTGGGGCTTCCACGTAATTCTCATAAACTAAAAATACTTTTATTTAGCCCTTGCATCATCCCCATTTTGATCTTCCACTACGAAATGATTTCCCCATTCGAAACGTAAATAAACTTTGATCTGGAATGCTGCAAGTGTGGCAACTTACGGCGGGCATCTCCTGGGGATGGAGGCGACTCCTTCATTCCGCAGGAGTGACTGCAGTCCCTAATTGACACCAATTTCCATTTGCAAGGGGACAGGGAAGAGAAGCAGAATGCGGATGAGCATTGAGTCCCTTGGCATCGCGTGGGCGAATCAGAATCAACTCTTAGCGGTCCCTAAGCCACAGCTTTGAAGGAAACTGAAATTGAATTTGAATTTGCCAGAAGGTCGGACTAGAGACGCTTTTGAGTGGCGTGGCATCGGATCTGGTGGGACGGCAGGGCATCGGGCCAATCAAAACATATTCGTAATCCATTTAGACTTCCTGCGCGCTACTTAGACATGCATCATTTGCTCCCACCTCCGGCCTGCCCCTGCGGCATTTGTGGCATAATCTAATCTAGCCCTCCCTGCGCTCCCTCCGCCCTCTCTGTGGGCACTTGAGTGCAAGTTTTAAACGAGTTTCCTGGGTCTGCCGCCTGCCGATGACGTGAAGAACTTGCAGTTCCCTCCAGTTGTTTTTGCAGGGCTTTCGATCCATCACTGGAGCGTAATTAACTTTTTTGAATGGAAGGATAAATAATTAATAAACGCGCATTATTTTCCCACAGCCGTTGACACCCTTGAAGCCCGCAAGGATTCCTCTTACGAAAGGGTTAAGAGGCGAACGGCGCTCCTTCTGCCCGAAACAAAGGAATCGGGCCAAGTCCCCCTCGAAAGTAAATAATGCAAAAAGAAGAATAAATACATAAACTGGAAAAATGTTTCCCCCGGCACCGGCACCATATGCGACGGCAGCCTGAGCTGCACTGGCAGAAAAGACTTGGCCCTGAGAGTTTGCCAAGTTGAATGACAAAAAGAGGCTTCATATGAGAGCTGGGAGCGTTCTCAGCCCACCCCAGATGAAGTCCACTCCCCGAAAACGACTGATTACGCAGAAATCCTTCCCCTACTTTGACTCGAACCCGCTTAAAGTCAAGCAAGGATCCTTGGGGAAAGGAAAAGGCAAACTTTCCATGCGACTTCACGCTTGATTTGCCACCGTTTTGTTAACCGATGCATTACCAAAGCACAGCAGACTAGAGACGAGGAGCAAAATCCACCCAAAAAAAAGGGTACTGCTGACCCGTCCAGTCGTGCATGAAGCTTCATGCCACATGATGATGAAGTCGTCGTGGTCCTGGTCCTGGTCCTGGTCCTGGTTCTCTTCATCGTCTCTCAGGGTCTGAGGCCTGTCCTGCCTCGCCTTGTTTGCATTCAATTGATGCCGCAGGGCTTTTACTAACAACAGATTCAGCAGCAGCAGCGGCAGCAATCCAAGGATACCTAGATCCCTGTGTGTGTGTGTGTTTGCTTGCGGTTTCCTACTAATTGGCCACTGGACCTACACACACACACCAACAGGCGAGCAGAAGGAATCCAGTGGCATGTTGGCTTTGGACATTGCAATTAATGTTCGTAGGTATTTTTATGGAGCAAGTACTACTACGAGTATATCTAAAGAGACAGCCAGAGGTCGTTCCGTTTTATGGCCTCATGCATATATGGTGAAGTTTTCCCACAATTTTCCCCCAATTTCCACTGCGTTATCATTGGTGCCGCGCCTGTTGCCAGTTATTAACATAAATTTGACGCCAACTCGAATGTTTTTGCTTGAATTTTTGTCACAGCTTTTGTTTTCCATCGGAAAGCCGGCTAATCACGCCACCCATTGGCTGTGCTCCCGTCCCGTCCATGTCCGCAGATGATGACAGCTGTGCCCGGTTACAGGCAACTTAGGCTATCTATCGGAGAATTGTGGCCTAAAGTGCGCTCCCGACCATGGGTTAACGATAAGCCCCGCCCCACACGGGGACCCAGGCACAGCTAAAAAAAGATCCGATAAAGTGTCAACAGATACCGCATGTATGGCCTGATGGCCCCTGAATGGAGCCTGCACGACAGGGAGCGGATGGAGAGGCCGTGTATTCAATGCTTGAACGTCACCTGAATGGGGGAAAAAGTTGAAGCATTGAGTGGGCACGGGAGAAGAGGCCTTTGAATGGGGAGACTGCAGTCGGAATTGATTTAAAGGGACAGAGCATGGAGCTCGGACCTCTTCAGCTCGGTGTCCGCCAAGTGCTGCTTCTATTGAATGTTTAAAACTCAGCTAACCAAAAACTATAGCTACCATTGAAATGTATGGAAAATAATTTAGAATAATGTAATCTTCTTTCTGCTTAAAGTTAAAGCATTGGCGAAAGCATTTGTTCCCAGGAGTCGTTTTGGTCTCATGTTCTGTTAAATCTGACCTGGGGCCTCGGCCCCGCCTTCAATGTGTTTTCAGTTTGTTTGCTGTGCCAGCGGCTGCCTTTGAACATGTCCTTGACCGTGTACCGGTGTCCATGGACATGTTTCTGCCTCATATCCAAGCCCATCGCGATGACATCGTTGGCTGTCATTGGATGTGGAAGCCGTTTGTTTAAGGTTTCCCTTTGAACATCATCTGCTTGGCCATTTGAATATTTTCATGACCGCCTGACAGCCGCCGCACACACCTGTTGCTGTACGAAAATTAATGTTTGGGGCCCACAGGTGGCCTTAAGGTCAGGGTTAAGCATACTCGCACATATCTGGTTCCCCTTCTCCCCATTTCCCTCGGGAACACTTGCTGCCCAAAGTTCTCGTTGTAGTTCCCATCATAATCATCCTGTTTTACCGCCCCACAACAATCTGAGCGGCGTGTCAACGTAAATGAGCTCTAAATGAAAATGACAGATTTTTATTACGCATACGCCACGTTGTCTTCGAGGCAGCCAAAACATATAATGGGACAGCATTTTGTAGGTGTTTTGTTTTTCTCTTTTCTGTTCTCGAATGAAAACAAATTCAAATGATTAAATAAATTATCTAGCATTTTTCTCAGACAAACGACACTCAGCGTCTCAGGAATTTGTATAGAGAAAATGTTTTTAAATATGTGAGGACCCATGATGAAATCCGCTTGTTGGGGCAGATCAACAATCAACATATACTATATGTATTTTATAGGATTTTAGTTGATCTTTGGGGAAAATCACTCGACAAGTGTCTTAGATTTTCCATATGTTTGCCATAATTTAGCGTCGAATTAATATGAAAAATATTCATTTGCGTGCTGAAAAGATCCCCTGGACTTTTTTTGTCTCTCTAATGTTCAATAAATCGATGATAATATGCTTGCCATAGGGAAGGTGGAGCCAGGGGCTGGAGGAGACAGCCAGAACGTGGCAAATCTGTTGTGGAATTTATTTTTGTGAAAGATTTTCCAAATCGTTGCACAAAACCGAGCTCAAGGGCAGATTATGGGGCTTAATGTTTTCTCTGTCTTTTCCAGTCTCCCCCAATCTCCCCCTTGCTGCCGCCAATGGCGTCCTCTTTCCTTTTGGCTGGAGAAATGGCTGTCTGTTTAGTTTAAACTTCACGTCTCTTACGATGATTATGACACATACATATGGGGGTGGGTGGGTGTATCTGCTGTCTCTCTCTATCTCTGTATTGCCACCTTTGGCGGCTGTTTAGCCCCAGTGCCATACATTGGGGGCCGCTCAATCGCCTCTTATTCTCAATTTAGATTCAAATCAACGCAAAGTCGAGGAGAGTCGAGCGGCAGAGCCTCCGGGCGCAGATGTTTACACAAAAATTCACTTCATTTAGCTAATGCTGTCATTCCTCCGCCTCCGCCGCATCCATTCCCCTGCATTCCGCTTTGATGTGTGACTGCCTCTGTGCCCCATTGGGCCACATCATAATTAACTATCGAAGGAATGTCCTGTGGCATTCGAGTATACACTGTATAGCATTCTATGTACATATGTCTCTCTGGGAGCCTCAGTTGGGCCTCAAAATAAATTGCTGGAATTTACGATTTTCCTTTGTCCTTAAGCTGGTGGTCCTCCCCCTCTGGCTCCACTCCCTAATTGGCCTGCATTTCATTTCACATACTCGTTCCGGGCTTTGTTCGATTTTGTTCGGGAATCCGGGAATTGGTTTTTCTGCTGCTGGGATTGGCTTTTCCTTTTGTAGATCTGGCAGTTAAGTGAGCTGTTAAGTGAGGGAAATTGACTTGAATATAATTATAAGAGGGGAAAAGAGGATATTTATTACAGAGTAGGCTGCGATACGGTTTATTTTTTCCAGACATTACCTCTTCAAGATGCCAATCCACCTCCTTTATGCCCGAATGAAACCCTCTATCTTCCTTCTGCCATTCCTGTGCTTCTGTTTCGATGGAAATTTTGGACCCTCACAGTTGGAACTATTTTCAAAGGAAGGGAAATCCCTGATCTGAAGAGTTCAGCAAACAGAGCTGTGCCCCAAATGTACCAGTGTAGTGGAAATTGGGTAATTGACAAACGACTGCAAAGTTGTGCCAACAGTGAATGTATTTGCATTTGACCAAGTTTGTTTGTGGGTTTCGGTTGCGGTTTGGGTTTCGTTTCGGTATGGCTCGGACTGCTGGAAGCCCTTTAAGTGTATGCATAAATATTTTCGTTAGTTCTGTCTAGTGTGCGGAGTGCTTGGGGCACCGGAAATGTGCTCCACTTGACTCCCATACAGTACTGTACCATCCACACAACTCCACTGCCATCTAGTCCACGCTCCAGCACCAATTGTCACTGGCAGTGGGCTCTGTCACGTTCTGCCTGGTCCCTGTCCCTGTCCTCTCTCCTGGCCAAACATTGTTGGTTCAAAGGAACAGAACACGAGGCTTGTCGTGTTCTACGCGCCCCCAGTCGGTTGCCGGGGGTCGACAGTGTCAGCTACAACAAATTTTTGGGGCTAAGTGGTGGGGTACCTGGTGGCGCGACCTGGCCGGACCGGGCTCAACCTTTTGTCATGTCAGAGCCCCTTCGCTCTGGGTTCAACCCCTCCTCCTGCTCATCCTGGTCCTAGTCTGCTTTTGTTCATCCCATCCCCTTCTCCCGCTGCACTGCAACCCCCAACTCTTCTCTTGACAGTTTTCAGGTACAGCCAACAGCCGGGAAGAGGCTTTTAAGCCTTGTCTCCTGGTGGTCCTCCTTCTGGTCGTTGCAGATTTTAATTGAATTAAGAATTTTCGTTGGATGCATCACAAAGGCAATCTGGCCAATCCATTTCGCTTGAAAGCCTTGAAGCTTCTCCAACTACATTTCCACCATCTTCCAATAGAATAGAATTTTCTGGGAATTTGATTTGCCTTAGGAGCACAGGAGCATTCCCCCTCCCCCCTGTCTGGTCTGCTATACATACATACATATAGAGGGTGCATGCTAGAGTGTGCGTGGGGGAGGCGTGGTCAAACAGTCGCGTGTCAGCCGGGCCCAGACACCACGAGACATTTTAGTTTAATTGGCAAACAGGAAAACAATTGCAGGGACAGATAGACAGAGAGAGCGGGAGCGGTGGAGTCGGAAAAATCAGTGGATTGAAAACCAAGTGCCGCCCTGCAGTAAAAGCATTTTCCCCATTTCCATTTCCATTTACAATGCTGTGGTTCTTGTGGGTGGAATGGAGTGTTGTTAGAGGGGACTCCCATTGTCTGTCTGTGGCATGTCCTCTCCTGATTAGGCACCAGATCGCTGGGGAATTGCTGTGGCGATTTGTATCGCTCCTCCCCCGATTGCCAGCAATGACTGGTTCCCTTTGTGCGATTTTTTGCTTATTTTTGCTGATTGCCAGTGGAAAGTCATTTGATATTATCTGATTTGGTCTTGCCATAATGGTTCGAGCGCGAAATGTCATACGCCGCTGTCCCTGGGAATCGCAGATGGGATTGTTATGGTAATGAGCATTTCAATTTAATCACTAGCTCCATTATTTTTTCAGAAATTAGTAAGACATTTCTTAAATACTTCTTAAGGGCTCCCTATTATTTCTTTGCCTTTGGATTTGGGGAATTTATGTACCTATATGTGGGTTCCCCTCTTTTGAAAGATCATCGAATGGTGACTTCTGATTAAATTGTTCTTTATTTTATAGGTTTGTTGTGCATTTTTGAGATCCATTTATCCTTTGTTACATTCCCCGAATCGATTGTTATTTGCCCATTTCCCGCAGAGAACCCAACGAATGCTTTATGGCACCCTAAAGAATTCGCTCTCAAATAATCCATTGCCAAAACGAGGCCATTTCGCGCGGGGACCCGACCCATCGGGGAATACGGATACAGTGCCATAAACGTTAGGAGGCTGACGACTTACCAGCACTGCATATTTAATGCCCAGGCAATGGGCAATGCGAGAGATCCCGGTCCCGGTCCCGGCTACTGGGGCGAATGAGTGATTTCTGCTCCTTTTACGATGAGTAGCGAGAAAGAAGCGATTTCGAATGATTATCCATCCCCCATCCACATGATAATGAAGGGAAATGGAATTGGGAATTGGGCCGCCAAAGGTGGGGTTACAGTAAACAAATCGAAGTGTGGCAGGAAATGGGGAAAGTGCCAAGGCACACGAGACCGCGCATACGCCGGCAGGCGATGAACGAATTACTCCTTTAAGGGCCTGCGGTTCATACATCATGTTCTGTAGTATCTTTATGGGTCACGACACTGCAATTAGGCGATTAAACTAATCAAAACATACCTTTCTTTCCCCAGTCAACACCTCCACCGACGTATGCCCCTGCTGCCGCCGCGTCCGTGTCCTTTAATGAGCTGCAAATGGCAACGTCCTCGCTTTGTTGGTCAATATTATGGGCACATCCATCCGAGCAATCGCCAAACTAAAAACCCCACAATTAGAAGAGTTTATGCTCTCGCGATATGGTTCTGACGTCGGGGAACTTATGTATTTGATCGATAATTTGTATAAAAAAGGGCGGCACACTTTTTATATATGTAGATACCAGACTAGATACAATATCTATCCATATATACTTCGATAATGAGATAATTTTTGCACTTGTTCACTTTCTTTCTCTCATATGCATGTATTTTGTTGGTTATTTATAGAACACACTGTACTAAATCTTTTAGATATTTTCCACTGGTTGTATTATGAATTTATTAACGGGTCTGCAAGCGTGTATATGGGTATTTCTATAGTTAAATTTTCCAACTTATATTTTTTGGAGGGGGGTTTTCCAAAATCTAACGTTTTCCAAAAACCAAAGTCTCGTCAAACTCTTGCCGTTTCGCGGAAATGTGGCGCAGTTTTCCCGTCCGATCCGTGCCAGAGCAGAGCCGTCGAGTGTTTGATTCGATTCGAATCGTGTCGGCGAAATGTTTTCCTTTCGGCTTTCGTTGCGGTGCTTTCGCCTGTGACGACACGGAAAAGCTCTGCAACGTCACTGAGAGCTTTTACGTGCACTTTGCTCTCTCTCTCTCTCTCTCTCTGGCCTGCTTTCTGGCCATTTGATTTGTTTGAATTTTTTCTTTACGACTTTGCCTTGTTTATCTTTAGTGTCTCTCCCTATCCTCCCCTCCCCCCAGTGTGTGTTTGTTGAGTTCATTTCCTTTCCTTTCGTTTCGTTTCCCACTGCCCAGCCTCAATGGAGCAGAAAAAGGCAAGAGAGAGAGAGCGAGAGAGAGAGAGAGGGTGGGAGGGCGTTTTGTGGGAGGCAATAGAAGGCGCTTTGGGGATTGCATTCCGTTTTTGCGCCTTGTAACAGATATACCCTATTTCCAAAGAGTTGGTTATTTTAGTTGTGCTCCAAAGTTCTGAAAAGCATACGAGTATTCCTGAACAGGATCAAAAGTGTCGATTGATGAATATCTATCTGTAAATCTATGTGGAAATATCCTAAAAAGCCCTTTAATTTGGCACAGAATCTTCCTTTTCCAGGCAGTCGGCTTAGATTTATAGATTTCCTAAATCTGCCATAGAAAAGTCGGTATAACTCAAATATTTATGGGAAAAACTTGAAAGTTTCTGTTAATACAGATAGCCGTTTTTTTTTAGAGTTTCATCGAATCGCTATATCATTAGCTCTTACTAGAAGGGGTATCAAACGGCCCCATACCCAAAGTTATCCTCCCTCTCTGTGTTTTTCTGTTTCCTTTGTTTCGCTGCTGTTTCACTCTCCCTCTCTCCCTCTCCCTCTCTCTCTCGGTCTTTTGTGTTTTGTTGTTTATGGTAGTGTTTCCCCATTCCGTTCCCATTGTCCGTTCTATATGACCCGATTTTATGAGCCCCACTGCTGACAGCAGCCGCCCACAATATCTAGAACTTGTGACGAGCATCATTTAGGCATTTTATTAATGTGTCGATCCGTGCAAATGAATGGAAGGTTTTACCCATTGCTCATGAGCTATGTGGCTACTATGTATGTATGTATATTCGAAAGTGAATCTATCTGCAAGATATGCGCATCTTTGGCATCTGTGGTATTTCTGCTGATGAATGGCTTTGCATTGAGGGTGCTTATTATTCACATGAGAAGATTGCAACTGAGTGTGAGCACTGGGGGGAAAATAATCTCAAGAAAATTCTCTTCGAATGCAAAACCTCCTCCTCTCGGTTCTAGTAGGTGCCACACGAAAGGTGTTCGCTCAAGAGACACATCTGGGGACGGATCCTCACATACTACATTATGTACTTTATAGTTCTTGATTTTTCGAATGGTTTGGCAGGGAATTGCGATATTTCTGGGCACTAGATGATTAGGAAGGGATTCCAGAACCATTTAAAGACTAAAAAACATTCAAAAGGAGTCTTTTAGACATTTATAGGCATTCCATTAGCTCATTTCAGCTGACCTCTGACCTATTTTCGTTATAAGTAGTTTCTTTGCACCTTTAACAGTCTCCTTCCTCATTTCGATTGGTAATTACATCAATGGCCAAACCCATTTGGCAAATGCAACGCGCAACAGCAACAACAACTCGTGATTCTGCAACAACTGCGAAATGCAATTAATCTTCGGTCCCCCCGAAAAACTGTCGGGGTCCGCAAACAATCCCTCGCTCAATGCAAACATCCCCACCACGTCATGGGACATGGGACATGGCCCAAACGTAGCGCAACGCTTTCAAAATACACGGTTTTTTTCCCTCTTCGGTGACGCTACAATATGCCAAGTTTTATGATGATGGAACGAGCAGCGGGAGCAGCAGAGAGTGGCGGCGTCGGAACATCACGAATGTTGTGGTCGACTACCGGATGCCCAGCACCAGGACCTACAGCGCGCATATCCCTACCCTCCTCTAGGTCTGTTGGTCTCCAATGGTCTGCTGTCGTAGCATTTCACTTGCCGAGTATAAGGGCCTCAAAAGAGTGGGTGCAAAAGTCAGAAGCGTATGGGCCCGAAGTATCCTTGAATAAAGTCAAATGCTGTCTGCGACTTGAAGTGTTTTGTGGCTGTTGTTGTTTTTGGTCCTTCTGCGGTTCGTCCTGTATCTAATCAGCATTTGTGTGTCAGTTCCTTTGTGTGCCTGTGTGTGTGTGTGTGGCATATTATCATAAGCAATGATTTATTTATAGAAGCAAACCAGGTGACGGCACACAGATACTCTCCACACACACACACACAAAGATTGGCGTTGTCCTCGCTCAAGTTCGGTTCAGCTGTCAATTGATTTGCTTGACCCACATGGGGCTCGGGCCACGGGCAAAAAAAACTTGAATTTGGATAGACAGCGGCGCACCCACTCAGCGCTCACCGCTCACCGCTCACCTTTCACCGCCCAGCGTCCCCCACCCTGGTGCGGTTTGCCGCCTTTTCACCAATCCGATCAATATTTGGCAGAAGGAAAAAGGGAAACCACTGGGGTAACCCGCCAAAAAGGTTTTTCCGCCGACTTAAAGCTCTGTTTCGGTTTTTTTGGACGCTAAGCTTTTGCCCAATTGTTGCTGCTGTCTGCAAGGCAGGAAGGATGGAAGAAAGGACGCGAAAGGACCCTCAGGTGTTGCTCAATTAAAAGGAAATTCATTTGCACGGATTTCAGCACAAATGAAATTTATGTAAATTAATTTTGAAAAACTTTTTAATTAAGCAAAAATTGTGTTGGATCGAGAGGCGTACAGCTTTTGGTGGCCACCGGCCCAGGAAATCCAAGCTGCCGCCCTAATCTGTCTAATCTATGCAAATGAAATGCGGACACCTGTCCGCCCAGGAGAGTGGGAGGGCCTTCGCTTTCTGCAACTGCCGGCTGCGGTGTTCCTGGTTTCCTTTGAGTCTCTTTTCACGCCGCAGACGCTTAATTACAGCCGAAGGCGGCCTGGGGGCTTAGGAAAAGTACACTAGTTCCACCAAGGAGGCCCGTATAAGTGGGGCATTAGAGGAGGAGGCTACGCCCACTTCTACGTATACTGCTAATGATATTCATGAGTTTGTTTTACCTACTTTCACTACCAAATGAATGTGGTTCAAGAACAGAGAGCGAGATAGGTTTTAAAGGCAGATACATACATGCTCGTATATGGGATGTTGGTTGGATTATGTGGGGCAGAAGGAATATTTAGAGCTACGACTATTTATGTGTGCAAACAATACGATATTCCTCAGCAAATCGCCTCAGGATTGATGGAATGGTGTAAATCCTTAAGAAATTCTTATCCAAATTAAATCTGCCACTCTTTACACTCTTTAAACGTTGGAGCCTCGCCGTCTGCACTGCCATCTGTCTATATCCTTTAACTCTGTCAATTTCTATGACCCAAAACTGAACAAACATCAACTGGCGCAAGCCAAATCCCTCCATGGCACCACTCGACGCGTTTCGTGGCACCGAGAGTGGAAGATAAATTGAGGCTGTAAAAGCAAAACACTTCGCACACAGCCATTGGCCAGGGCAGAGCCAGGGAAAGAGGCCACTTTATCATAAACTCGACTCAACAGGTTCCTACGGTTCCCCCCCCCCCCCCCTCAGGCATCCCGCGTTGAGGCATTTCCCCTTTCAGCCAGTGTCTGTGCTGCCATAAAAGTTGCTGTGCTTTGATTGAATAAAAATTTCATTAAACGCACATTTTCTAGCAGCTTGAAGGCGTTTGCAAGACGCCCCCTCGGCGAGGACTCTCTCTGCGATCCTGGCATCTCTCGGAGGAGAGGAAGAGGAAGCCTGGCCTTGCCTCAGGCAGGATTTCGCTTTGTTGCCGTTTATTTTAATTGCCGGCATTAGACGTTCGTTGATAGGCCATGAAAAAGCCGTTGGCTTTTGGTGTGAGCGCAAAAGTCCACAGAGACAAAATGGCGAGACGGATACCCATACTCCTATTCCCCTAGTCCCCTACTCCCCCCTTGGGGCAGGAAGTACACCCTTCGGAATCCATCAAGCAAAATATAGCCCCCCGATCAGCCAGAGGTATTGCCGGATTCGTTTCGGCCTTAGGATTTCTCGCGTTTTTGTTCCAGCCGCTTCGGCGGCTTCATTTCCGATGCGAAGAAGTGGACCAAGGGCGGGGACTAAAGGGGGCGTAGAGTGGAGAAGTGTACGTGGAAAAGCCAGACGATGTCATTCTGTTTTTGCGGTTGCTTATTCGGTTGTTAAATGGTTTTTACGACGCTTTCTTCGTTGCCGAAAATTTTCGCTTTGCGGTTAACTTTTCCTCCCTCGCCTGCCACCCCACCGCCCCGTGAAAATTTTCAGCATTATCCAACCGACTGCGTTAAGCTCCTCGAGTGTTTGGGTAATTTCACAGATTTATGCAACTTTCTAGAGGCGGAAAAGGGAATTAAGCAGGAGCTTAGTGGCGATGATGATTATGAAGTGAGTTTTCTCTGACCTGAACGGGGTTCCATTCGTGCTTCAAGTTTCGGGGCTTAACCGTTTGCCGTTTAACGATTTTTATGGCCATAGAGCTACCTCCTATCGCCCCCAGATCGCTTGTTGTAATTTGTTGTTGCTGTCATCAGCAACACAGGGAGCCATGTCCCCTTAGTCGGCCAATTAGCACAGACGAATTTCGCTATTATTCCGATGACTATATAGTGGATATTTATGGAATTTAGAACTCACGACACGCACGATGTATGTTGTGGCCTTATCTGATAATACATGCGAATATATCCGCAAATATAAGCAAGGAAATGCTGAAAATGTGCACTGCATTTATCGTTTTGCCCAGGTTATTTTACACAGCTCAGAAAATCGGAATTTGAACTTCGCGCCTATAGCTACTAATGTATGCTACATTTTACAGCGGAGCGCCATCTGTGTAGAGCTTCCCTAAACTCCTGCTAGGGGGCGGCACTCCTGGAATTATTGGCGCCATCTATTGCTTTAAGAGCGAAACTAAATAGCCGCAAATGTATAATTTCTTTGAATTTGTTCAGCCAAAACAAAGTCTTCAGCGGCTGAAAATAATGCTTGCAAAATTAGGGAGGGGAGTGTATGGCAGTGTTTCTTAATGTCATGGCTGCAGTTAGCTTTTTTGTGCAAACACATGCACCATGGCAACACTCCCACACATGCACCCACACACCGACAATCACTCGTATAATTGTCTGGTCGGTAGCAGCTAATTTCGTCTGGACAGAGCGACGGCAGCGGCAAAGAGAGCTGGCGGCGACAGGTAAACAGCGCTCACCCTACTCTCCCAACCAACTTACTCGCTCTTTTACTCTCCCAACTCTCCCAGTTTGGTCCTCTCTCTCTCTTTCTGACTACACTACTCTCTTTAGCTGTAGTGCGCGTCACAGGTAAAATTCAAACGGTGCTTTGTAACGTATTTCTGGTCAATCACCAAGGCCCAATTGCGCAGGTGCAAAAGAGACGTCTGCTACATGACGCTGCCAGAAAGAGACCGCCATACATACGCTGTACAGATAGACGCGATCGTGGCCCAAAGCGAAGCCATGGCCAGAGTCGGTGTCTCAGTTGCTCACGCGGCTTCTTACCTGTCGACCGACGTTTTTTCCGAAGAATAATCCAAGTGCGCGCGTTTGTTCCAGGTGTATCTCTCCGTGTGTGTGTGTGCGTACCCTCTCTTCTACGCGCGCGTTTGTTAGTGTGTGTGTGTGTATTCAATTAATTACAAAAGCAAAAAAAAGAAGCAGCTCTGGGAATTGAATGAAAGAAAGGCAAAACCCCCGTTGAAAAAGAGTGTATGCAAAATAGTAGTTGCGTGATACAAAAGGCCATCAAAAGAGGGAGCAACAAAAGAGGCAGCATGAAAGGTGATTAATTCACTTAAAAGTGCAATTAAACAGCAGCACCAGCAGCAACTTCAAGCAGCAACAACAGCTAAAATCATTGGAGCAGCGCAAGGTGCAGACAAGGTGAGGGCGAACTTGAAGTTTTTTTTTCGGGAAAATTATTCAACAACGAAAATATTTAATGAACGCGTGTGTATGTGCTTGGATATTGCTCTCTGTGTGTGTTGTGTATGTGTGTGAAATAAATGCACAACAGAAATTGCACTTGAAAAACCATGACAAGAAGAGAAAGAGGAGTTGTGGCGGAGAAGGTGAAAGAAGAGGCAGAAAATGATGATGATGATGGGGAAGAGGAAAAAAATCAGTACAAAACGGTATAAACGTGATTCTTTTTCCACACGCCATTACCCAAGCGACCCCGCCTGCTCCGCCGCCTGTCTTTGGCTCTGTGGGAATTTTCTTGGGAAGAGACAGAAGAGCCGGAGGAAGGAGGTGGGGCAGGAGAAGGAGCAGCAGCAGCAGCAGCAGGAGGACTGGCAACCTGGTCTCCAATTTGATGCTGCAACTGTACACGCTGTGCAGCACTCAGTGCTCTAGACTCTCTTGCCCACACCCCACTCTTCTCTTTGAAGTGCTCTTCCCTCCCAACCTCCCTCTCCCATCCTCTCTGACTTCTGCTCTGATCCATTGGCGACATTTTTGGTTGGGAGCGTTGCCTGCCACAGCAATAACAACAACAACAACAACCAGGGCTTGCCTGAAATGAAGCGTGGACTCGATCGGCAGCAGCAGCATAAAAAAAAACGCAAATCTGGCGCAATTGAGCGCGAATGAATGCCAAAACCAGAAAAACAAGCAACAACAACTACCAGAGAGAGGAAGAGAGAGAGAGACAGCCACTGGCAAAGAGAGAAACAACAAAAACGACAGCGCATAGATTGCCGGCCTCAAGTTACGACGTCGTCGACGATGCTGCCCCAAACTTGGCTTTCGATGCTGCTGATCATCATCCAACTTCATGATGATGATCGTTATTATGGTCTTTTCACTGAATGAGCCACATTCCGGTTTAGCATTTCAACAATCCCGAACACACAAAAGCATCCCCAAAAACCCACACACAGACGACAGACAGCAGCGCGCACAGCTCTCCCCAGTGGTCATTCCCCACTCCATTCCGCTTTCCCCCACCCCTCGCACACTCCATTTCCAATTGAAAAGCCAGTCGGCAACTGTCTGTGTCTCCTCTCTACCTCTCCCTCTCCCTCTCCCTCTCTAACTATCGCGCTTAAACATGTTCGGTCCCGCACCCCCACTCCTCGCCCTTCCTTCAACCTTGCTGTAAAAAAGCAACATGGCAAGTTTTTGTTGCTGTAAATGCAAGCCTGTGACGTTGTTGTTGGTGCCTGCATTCCAGCGATCGCTGCTGCCGCCGCTGCTTCGGTTTGCGTTGGCAGCACCTGGAATGCACCCGTAGTCAGCCTCTCTCTCTCTCTCTCTCTCTTGTTCTCTCTTTTGGGTTTCTGTTGGTTTTGTTTGTTTAGAAATTCCAAGAGAGGCACACAACGAAAACGAAAAGTGTGAAAAGTGAAGCCACCAAAGCGGACAAACGACGAACTTTGAGCCCAGCCTGAAAGAGTGTATGTGTGAGATTGTGTGAGTGTGTGAGTGTGGTTGCGGTTCTCCTTTCCCTTTACTTAAGCCTCTGCTGCCGTCTCTCTCTCTCTCTTCCTCCATCTCTGTCCTTCTCGGTGGCGCTTGGACCCCCGAAAAAAGAAGGAGTAAGGCTGAGGGGGAAACCTGCACGTTTTTTACATGTAATGTGAGGTCAGTAACACTTTTGTTTCAAACATTTATCACTCTCCGTTTTGGTGCGAGTGAGTGCGTGTGCACCGTTTATGACGTCAAAAGCGGCGCTTGGAGAGTGAGAGAGAGAGAGGCACGTTTAATGAACTCTCGAGTTGATTGACAGGCAATTTAGTCGTATTGCTGGGGCTTTGAGAGAATGAAATTAGTGGATCCCAGAGCCCACACGTGTGTAGGGGTCCACCTTTAGGTATAGAAATTCTTGAACTCTTCAAATTTCTCTTCTGGAAACTTCGAAAGGAACTCTTTTTTTTTGGATATTGGAATTCGTCTTCTACAATTTCTCACAGCTTTTAATGAAAATTGTACCAAGATAATTGCCTTTCCAAGTTTCATTCAAAACATCTGGATCCGTCGGCACATGCTGAGGCTGCAATCCTTCGTGGAAATGGAAATTTCACACTGGAAAATCCAACTAAAGCGAAACTCTGTTGTGTGCGAGGCGTGGCACGTGCAACCGCCCACAATTTGAGTTTTGAAAACATGTCTCTGGCCGCCAGAAGCGAATGTTGACAAACCTTTTTTTCCAACTTTTTTTCTGAATTTGTTTGGCATTTCACTGAAGCGGCACCGACAGAGATGGGGAGGCAGAAAGAGGGGGGACTAGAGGCAGCTTGTTTTCTCATATCCAAACGAAGCGTGCGAGATTTTATTTAACGCGGTTTGTCCCCCACAGAGAGAGAGAGGGAGAGGGGAAGTGGGAAAGTGGTGACTCCAGTGGGCAGCGGGGTATGTGGGGGGGCACAAACAAGCTGCGTGTTTACACATATTTTTGCCTCTCGCCCGCTCCCAGTCTTGTTTTTTTTGGCCACAACCAAATGAATTGGGTTTGGGCCTGGTCCACAACTAGTTGCTCTTGGGAGCACACAAGCACAGACGCACGTGCAGACAGCCGCACCCAGAGCACCCCAACCGCTGCCCTCCGAAGCCCCTGAGACCACGTCTCGGTTACAGCTCTCCCCAAAAACTACCGCCCCCTCAGCCAGCACTCCCCCCGAAGGGAGGCAGACTATTGTCCACGCACGCATTTTACAAAAAACAAACCGAGTCTCGAATTTCTGTTGGTTTTGTGTGGACGGATCTCCATATTCCCATAGTCCTCCAGTCTCGAATCACCAGATCTGCCACAAATCGTACAACTATATCGTATGGTACCTGCCATACAGGGAAGGTTCTTCCAGGGTATCAAAGTCTTCCATTCCCAAAAGCCTGCGCCCTCACTTCTTGTTTGAGTTGCCAACTTTTGTGGCAGGAGACGGAGTGAGAGAGGGGTTGAGGAGTAATGGGAGGTCATGCATACATCTGTAAGTACAATCATTACGCGGGACTCGGCTAGATATATGTGTACATATATGTATTCCTCCTTTCGTATCTCTTGCCTCAAACAGTGAATCCATTTCCCGCATTTTGCGGCTGCCTGATTGTCATGCAACCCAACCCAAGTCCCCTTTAAGGCCACCCATGTGTGTGTGTGTGTGTGTGTTGGGTTGGGTTGGGTTGGGTGGCTGAAGGCAACCGTTTGGTTTTTATGTCTTTTGTAAAATTTTTATTTAATTTTTGAATCTTTTTTTTCTTCCATGAAAAGTTTAATATTTGTTTTTCATGCTTGCGATTTGCATAATTTCCACAAACACACACACACACAGCGCACACTTTCATAGAGGGTCACACACACACACACACACACACACACACGCACGCACACAGAATCATGACCTCCATTTGTGACTAGCCTGTACCTGAGAGAGAGAATGAGAGAGAGAGAGAGGGAGAAAGAATGCTCTGCTCGCATGCGATATATTTTATGAATGCAAATCCCTGTTCATTCGGATTTGGTTTACTTACTTGCCCCAAACCTGCTCAAGCCTCATCCTCGGCCCCATTTGCCCCATCCGCCCCATCTGCCCCATCTGCACCCTTATTCACTTTCACCTTCTTTGTGCTCTGTTCTCTGTTTCATCGTCTGCCTCCTACACACAGCCACACGTTCGCTGGCTGCAGTTTCCATCTCCATCTCCATTTCCACCCACGCCCACACCTCACATGTGGGGGCAGTCGAAGCGTTTTTCGCCCTGCTTTAGTTTGCTTTTTATCCATTCATATCGCAGTTCCATTCATGCGCTTCTCCTACAAAATGAAAGGGAGCGAATCGACTACAAGAGTACCCTGTAGTGCCTAGTGCCTATTTCCTGGGAATAACATACAGAAAAAATACAGCTAAATGCAGCTCTGATGCATAGCATAGAGACGCCACCACCCCCCTCTATAATCCTACAGGGTATTCTTGAATAGAGAGTACCAAAAAGACTGAAACTGAACTGAATATTTATTATTATTATGTCGTTGCCGGCCCCATACGGCCCCCGCCACTCGCCTGGCCTGGCCCTCCGCCTCATTTACCTGTCTGCCACCCACTGCCCCTTTCTTCCGGCGGCGCCCTCATTCTAAACGAAAATTGTTCCACCTTTTGGTTTCGTAGCTTTTTTGTTCGTCTTTTCCCTTTTATTTATTTTTATTGTGTGGCGCGCGGCTTAAATGCGCTTTGCAGATATTTTATGCCATCCCTTCAAGCCAACCAAGGGGGGATCCAGGGGGGGATGTGGGCCAAATATGTTTATTTGACACACACATCCGTCCTACACCCCTCCGCCCCCTCCAGCTGCAGTCTGTCCGCCTCTAGCCATGCAAATCTCTCTCCCTGCCTCCCTGTCTCCCTCTCTCTCTCTCTTTTCTCTCTGTCTGGCTCTTCGAATTCGGAATCAAAGTTCTGTTGTTGTTGGATTATCCCGTGACACGGCTCATACGCTTACAAAAGAGTTTTGGCTTACAGCCACGCCTACCACCGGGCGCCACCCCTTTTTGGCGGGAAACTCTCTTTAGCCCTGACAAAGCAATTTTTGTTATTTTGCCGCAATTGAATTTGTTTTTCCTTTTTTTTTTGGTTCAACTTTTGGCATTTTTATTATTATTTTACGCCATTTTTGGTTGAACCTTTGAACCTTTTACGTTTTCCATTTTACGTTTGTGCGTTTGGCAGCAAATGAAGTGAAACGAGAGCTTCGATGAACTTTGGAAAACTATAGAATTGTTTGCTTTTCCAAAAATCTACACAGGCCATCGCCTGCTCAGCCAGAGTGGATCCTTTGTATCCTTTTATCAATCCTGCCGCAGTCTGAGGAGGAGCTTTTGAGGAGTTTGCAACTTTTTAGTAGAACTGAAGAGCCCTCATCGGTATAGACTTTGATGTTCAGGAATAAACAAAACTTTTGTTCCCCAAAAACGCAGAGATTTCCACAGATTTAAGGGACATCTTTGGTTCCATAAGTTAAAGCCCTACTTAAAGCCTTTGAATAATTAAACGCATGCGAATATATGGTTTTTGTATGGCCTCCAAGGGCCACACAATGGCCTTGCCCACCACACCGACCCCCCCCCCCCCCCCCCCCCCCACCCTCGGACAGGGAGCAATTCCCTGCTCATTGAATCGTGATTGCGCATCGTTATCAATTATTGAGCGGGCAATTTAAATATCATCAAAATTAAATTGTAATTTAAAATTAAAATCCCTCTAACGGGAAAGGGAGAGGGAGGGCGTGGAATGACCATGGCAAGCGGAAGGAAAGGACATTAAATCCGTTTAGGTTCAGTGTGTGCCCCTCTGTGCCCCTTATAGAGTGCGTTCAGTGATGTTCACATTTGATACCATTGTGTGTCCGACCTAAAGCCCCCAAACTCAACCTTTGCCCCTGCCCCCTGGCACCCACTGGTGGCTAATCTGCACGAGGGGGGCGTGGGCGGTAGGCGTGTGCGTGTGCAGGGTGATGATATGCAAGCGGAATCCTCTTCTGGAAAATTGCCTCCAGAATCCTTCACGCTTCATCAATTCCCATTGTTGTTTCTACCACTGTGTGTGTGTGTGTCACTGCCTCGCTCTCTCTCTCTCTCTCTCTCTGCCCTCTCTGTCTCTCTTGTACATTGAATTGCAAATATTTATGCGTGTGTGAAGGGGAGGAGGGAGCCAGTGGTAGCCCACGACGGAAGCGCCACTGCCAACCCGCTCTCCCTCTCTCTCTCTCCCTCTCTCCCGTTGCGTACTTAAGCGAATTGCGTATTTATGTGTGTAATCGCAACTCATCATTCGTTGGGGCATGGGGGGGTTGGGGGAGGATCGGGGCTTGGGCGGTAGTTTTGTGCGTGTGTGTGTGTGGCAGTGGCAGTGGCAGTGGCGGGTGGGGGAAAATATATACACACAACGGGGCTTTATCGTTATGGACTGATGGATTTCCGTCTGTTACCTTTTCGCATTACGAAAATGTCGCTCGGGGTTTCCCCCCCCGACCCCCTAACTATATCTACCTCCCCCCGCTTTGGTCCCTCCCCCCAACCACCATTTAAACGTCTGTCGTGTCAGAAGTGGCTGCGATTTATTTTGGCAGCCATTTACATATTTTATTGTCAGCTAATGCTGGGATTGTGGGGCTAGGGGGCGTCCTTTTGAGGTGGGTCTACGTCTACTTATCTCCTTGACTATTTCCAGTGTGCGCCATTTAGTGACAAGCCCATTACAGAGGATGATAATTCACCGTCGTTCATCCAGGAGGAGGAATTAAGCAGGAAATCAGCGGGAAAGACGGGAATAAACTATCCTTAAAGTGTATAAAATATATATCAAAGAAGGAAGAGCTCTTTAAAGACCTTCTTATTGATTCCTTTTTTCCGTAGAGACAAGCCTTTCATACGAATCTCATTTCCCTGCCAGAGTATCTATAATTTGTATTTTTTATTGAATTTTGCTGCATTTTAATTGAATTTGAACCAAGAAAATATATCAATATTTTCTCTAGCAAATTCTGCCACAAATTACAAAATTACATATATACTTGTACGTAGTTTTTGTTGCTGTGTGGCTGCCACTGCCACTGGCACACAACACAGATTGATTTTCCCTCTCTCGAGGGAAGTCCGTGCCACCACTATTTTCCCTCATTTTCCCTATGAAAACATTACAAGAATTTAATTTCATTTGGCGCACAATTTTTGCATAATTATTTGCAGATTGCCGGCCACATTTCTGGGGCAACAATCATCATTTCAGCAACCCATCATCATTCAATCCCCCCCCCCACCCCCATTACCACCCCCTAAGTACATAAAAAGTTTAACCAAAAAAAGGAACAACATTTTTGCTGGTTTTGTTTTTGCTTAATTAAATTGAAAATGTTTTTCCGCTGGATTTGCTGGCCCAGCGAAATGAGCCACCCCCTGCACCTCCCCCTCCCCCTCCCCCTCTGCCCGATGACAGGCCAGGCATCGTTGGGTGTTTCTTTTTTTGTTATTTTTAATAAAGCAAATCGATGGCTGGAGTCGGGAGTAATTGAACAAAGTGCCACAAAAATTTCCCGGAAGAAAAGCTGGAAAAGCGTTGAAACAGAAAAGCGTAAAGGGAGGGGGTGCGGGTGCGGGGTGAGGCCACTTAACGGTGACCTTCTTCGAGGTAAGCCAAGCGTTGCGTATACGCCATGATGAGCGGAAAGCAAGAGACAGGGAGGGAGAGTGATGGCGGATGTTCTGAGCGTATGGCTCATTCAATCATCCGCCGATTCATTGACAAGTCTGTCAATGGGCATATTGATTTATGACCCCGCCTGACACCACGTCACCCCCTGCCCTTCTCTGTTGGGACCCAGCCAAAGTGCCAAGCACAAATCGTTTCCACTTTCGAGATAATTACCAATCCATATGGAAGAGTGTCTGTGGTGGCATGCCACAGCCACAAAACACGCCTTTGTTTTGCATTTACCGCCCGCTCAACACGCAAATAATTGCGATGAACCGCAGAGCGATGCAAGCTCTGTATTGTTGTTTGTCCAAGCGTAAGGCAGCAGATAACCAGATAACCAGATACCAGATACCAGAGATAGATACAACTGTTAGATACAGATGCCTGGCAGAGGCAGATACTGTTTTATCTCTGAGTGGGTAAGTAGTTTTATCGGTCGAGTGCATCGAACGTGCTGTTGGCCCACTGATTGGCCCCCACACGCCCCACACTGCTCTCCCAGTGCCATCCACCATCTGGAGGATACACACAAAGAATCTCCTGTTGATGGAACCCGCCAAGATGGACAGCACCTGACTTTGGTCTGTTTGAACAGCTGGCCTTCGAGCCACTCTCTCTGGGAAGCGGAAAAGATGGTCGCTCTGCCACTTCCGCGCTAGAGGGAGGGACCAACAACAGCCGGTGGCAGGGGAGAGGCACAACACCCACTGGGCGCTCGCTTTGGGGGGCTGTCTGCCAACCTGCATTTCTGTGAGCCATGGCCTGGGCACCACAAGGGGCGTGTGCCACCAAAAGCCGAGCGTTTCCCTTGTGGAGTCTGTCTGTCCCCAGGGAACCTCAATATCTTCCGTATCTCTGCCTCGAACTCCGAGCGGGTTTCGAGCGGATCCACTGCCAGAACCATGTTAATTAGTTTACTGCCGGCAGGTGTTGATTTCAAGCTCCTTTTGTGCATACAAACACACACTCTCTCACCCCCCGGGGGGGGCTGCATGTGCACTTTGTTTGCCATCGGCTATGGGGTGGCGAGGGGAGGGGAAAACATCCCCAAAACAACAATAATGGAACAAAAACAAAGGCGACAGCAGGGAAAACATTTTCCCATTCAAATTTCCACACACTTTGATGTTTAACATTAATTTCCACTAAAATGCCATTCGCTTTGGCGCCTTTTTGGGCTAAAACGTGATACAACGGATCCACCCCCGCCCCCCCTTCCATGGAAAAGCGAAACTGAAACCGAAATTGGAAACCCACAGAGAAAATAAACTGCAGGAATAATAATAAACACCGCAGTGCGGCTTACGAGTAGATTTCCCCATCGAATCGGATCGGAAATTGTTTACTGGAGCGGAGCGGATCGGATTCCGCCAATCCCCAATCCACAATCCCCGATCCCGGGACAAATAATTAAAACAATTGTAAATTACGAATTTAATGAGAATTTCCATTGATTTGCCCCGTCCGTGGATATCCTGGGGATTTACATGCGATATCTCCCTACCCCCTCCCCACCAAGGGAAGGGATATTCAGGTGGCTACGGAAGCGATGGCCAATCCGGTCAATCATTCCATTTAAATCTCGGCTTTTGTGGGGCACATTCAAGGCTGGTATTGGTATTTTGATGGTAAATATTTGCGCAGATTTTCTGTGCAATAATTATTCATAATTGATGTGTATTTGGCTTTTGGCCGGTGAAAATTAGTCGCCTAATTGTTGGAATATATATTTGGATATGTTCCGAACAAATGGTGAATGATTGAAGGCAATACTGGTGGCAATTGGCTTTAGCTTTTGCTGCCCCTCTCCAGGGAAATGTATATCCACGGTATATACTGTATGGATATTTGGATTTTTGTGCATTTGACACGTCTGGCACGGCCACGTTCAGTTTAGTGGCACGAAGGTGTCAGAAAGAGGGCGAGGGCGAGGGAGAGAGGGCGAGAGGCAGAGGTGTTGCCAAAAGAGTCGGTTTTTTTTATAGTATTTTGTGGGTGGCGATACAGAGGGATGCCGAACCGTTTGGAGCTGTCATCAAACATGCAAACTGCATTCGAGTAAATTGCCAAGTGAATGGCATGCCTCTGGCCTCCACTCCCCCGCTGTGGCAGCCACCACACTGTGCCACTGAAGTATTTGCCTCGCAAACTCAATCTCTAAACGGAGTGGAGGGGAGGACGAGCAAAAAATCAATCAAATGCCTTTAAGCAATAGACAGAACTTTCGTTCGACCGAAGAGTAACTTTTGGAGCAAGAGGGGGAGGGGAGATTGCATCCCTGGCGGTGCTCCGAGGAGCAACAAAATGCGGGTAATATTATCAGGATATCAACATAAGGGCCATGGGGATTGCCTCCTGAGATTTCCAGCCAACAAACTGGGAAACTGGGAAACCCCCCCACCCCCTGCCAGGCTGTAGTTTATTTGTTGTATGTGCAACATCCCGAATAACTTGTTCCACACAAATCCATAAATGCCTGCCTACCGCTCAGCATGGGGGGAGGGGGAGGGGGGATCGGGCCTGGCTGTAAAGTTTTTCCCCACACACACACACACACACACACACACACATGCATGAAAAGTGGAAAGTGAAAGCCCGGCGAGAGGGGCCGGGGGCGGGGTTGGGGGAGGGAAAGAAAGCGAAATTGCTGACAGGAAACTTCCAATCAGAAATGAATTACTTTGAAGTGAAGTTGAAGTTGCCACAAGGAGGAGTGGCACAGTGGATGCCGCCGCAGTGTCAGGTTTAAGCAGCCATGAAATAACATTAATTTGTTGCAAATTCGTTTGCCACAAAGTTTTTCTAAGTTGAATTAATTCGATTAGCTTATCGGCGGTTCAAAGTTGCGACTACGTCTACGTCAGGGAGGGTATTGGGACGGGGAGGGGGTCGGGGACGTAGAGGGGGACGTAGAGGGGGCGACACGACGACGACAATTCAAATTTTATTAGATTACATGAAATTTATGTGGCAATCAACTTAAAAAAACAGAACAACGGAACGGAAGAGCACACCAAATGTCTAGGCAGGAAGTAGGGAGGGGTAGGGGGTGGGGGAAAGGGGGGGGAATGCAAATGATATAGGGTCTAGAACAGGGACTGCCTGCCACTGCCACTGGCACTGTGTGTGTCCTCATTTTAATAAGAATGAACTTCTCTCGGCGCTCTCTCTCTCCCCCCCCCCCCCCCCCCCCCCCACCCTCTCTCGCTCTCTTTCTCTTTGTTGAACTAAATAAGTCAAATAAAAAGAGTGTATTACTGCCTCTGTTTAGGGGGTTTAGTGGGCCTGGGGGGGTAGGGGGGGTTCTCCCTGAATCTCTCATTTCATTTCATAAAGCAAGGCCAAATAATTTTCGTTTATTTTGTGAATATTTTTACGGCAAAAATGCTTGAAATTGATAAGGCTGCCTTTTGTATGGGACCCACACATGTGTGTGTGTGTGTGTGGAGTCCTCTTTGCTGTGGGGGGGAGGGGTGTGTGTGGGTGGTCTCTGTGGGTTTGCTTTGTTAGCAGCCGCAACCGCAGGGAGACAGAGGGACTTCCTTTTGGGACCAATTCTATAGAAGGATCCCTCCGCCATGGAGCGACGATTGGAACACGCTGTGACAAGTTTAAGGAAAACCTATAATTCTTTACAGAAATACTGAATGAATGGGCAGATAAAGAAAGATATCACCAGCAGGCTTTAACTTTAAGGAAGAGTATTGAAAAAGGCCTCTTTAAGCGACAAAAAAGAAGCCTCAAGAGTGGAGTCTTTGATGGGCCCTAAAATTGGAAAAGCGGAAAGGAATGGAGTATAATTTGCCATTCGAAATGATTAGAAAAAGACGAAAAAGATGGCTAAATGGAGGATATATGTAGAAGCATTAAGTTTAGGGATCTCTTGTATGGAATACTCCCCAAAATACTGATACCCCCCTTCAAAGGGTAGTATCTAAAGGGAGAAAACCAAAGCCAAAAACCAGAAGGAAGCCAAACAAAAATTTGTTGAAAATGCAAAATTTAAATTGTGTTTGTTTTCTGTAAAAAACACACGCACACTGGCACGGTGGGGGGGGTACCTGCCTCCCCCCCTCTGAGGCATATCTATATCTAATGATTGCTTGTTTGTTCCGCCTTCTCTCAACATTTGTTTGCCTTCTTCTTTCTCCGCAGATTGGATGAGAGTCTCCAACGACATGGTATGAAGGAGCCGACGAACACTTTGGATGAAATTGTAAGTGCTTTGGCTAATCAGTGGGGTACTACACGGTCGGTGGATTAATTTAGAGTCAAGTGGCAGCACATCCCCACATCCCCACATCGCACACTTGCAGAATGTCCTTCAAGCACAAGCCTTTGCCCCCCAGACTGCAAGACGCAGACCGTAGCCACCTCTGAGCCCCATCTGAAGTGTCGCATAATCTACCGGAACCGCATCCACAAGCATTAAAATCCATGTACGAGTGCATCTGCGAGTGCGAAAAAGTCACGACAATGCAACGGACACATAATGAAAGTGAAGTGGGGGGCCACAGAAGGGAGGGGGGGGCCACAGAAGGGTTGGGTCTGGCCACTGATGTTGCAAGAGTGTTTTTTGTGTAGTTGCACGCAGTTGGCGCTTGTTGAAACGAGAGAGAGGGAGAGCGAGAGAGCGACAGATAAAGTTGGAAATGCAAAGCAATCTAAATAAAATGTCAGTCCCGCAAGTGGCGGCAGGTGGCGTCGCCCAAGAGGGGTACAAAGAGAGGGCATGGAGACAGGCATAATGAAGGAGAGGCAGCAGAGACGGACAGAAAGAGGGAGAGGGAGAGGGAGAGAGGATCCGATCTCCAAAGCAACGACAAACAATAGTTGGGTGGTGCGATGTGCGATGTGTGGTGTGCGGTGAGTGGGGGGAGTGGGGAGGGGGGTGGTGTTGGACTTCAAAGAGGAGTTTTGTGCTCAGTTCGAGACCAGAGGAGTGGCTGTGGCTGTGGCTGTGCTGGCCAAGGAGAAGGTCCAAATGCTGTCGAGCGTTTGTCAGACCATCGTCGCGGCGAGTAATTGTTATGTAAATGAGTTTTACAGTTTTTACTTGGCCCAAAAAGGTCACCCAAAGAAGCGCAGAGGGAGACAGAGAGAGAGCGGGGGAGCGGGAGAGAAATAGGCCAAAAATATTTCACAGTCACGTCAAGACTGTCTCCTGCCGCTGCCGATGATGAGCAGAGGATTTCCCGGACAACAAAAAAAACTTTTGTTTGGCTTTTGTTTCGATGTCGTTGTCGTTGTCGTTGCCTGTCGGTGCATGCCCCTCCCCTCTGCCCACCTTTCAGGGGCCCTGTGTGCAGGCAAAGCTCTTTATAAAATTGCAAATCAGTTTGTAAGTCGTTGTTGCTGTTGTTTTGTGGCACTTTATAGCCATCTTTGGCCGTAACATTTTTGTGGTGTAAACATACGAACGGCTATGACTGTATTTCCGTAATAAAGTTGCTACATTCTGCGGGGGCGGGACATAGGATACAGGGGGAAGGCGGCATGAGGCATGAGGCATGGGGCATGAGCCAGGCAAACACATTGCAAAGTTAATAACCGTTTAGGAAAGTTTAAAGCGGAATGGAATTTACTCCCTCTTCTCTCTCTCTCTCTCTCACTCTCTTTGGGAAAAGACCTTTTTGCTGGGGAGGTGCGGCTTTTCGTTGGGAGATTATCTAATTTGTGTGGAAATCTCACCCTCTTTTGCAGGGGAAGAGGGGGAGGGAAGGCCCTATTCAATCTATCATTAAACTATTAATTTCCTGTGGGTAGCCCCGAGACAGAGGAAACCAAGTTGGGGGCTCCACTTGTCCACAGATGCATCTCCACGATCTGACCATTATGCCATCTCCATCCATTTCCCCAATCAGCAATTTAATCAATTATAACCTTGAAGTTCTCTATCTCGCTCTCTCTCTCTCTCTCTCTCGCTGTCTGTCTCTTGGCCCATGTGGCAAGCGTTGCCTTCTGCTGCGGGCGTCTCATATCGCATATTGCCAATTACTAGACGAATCTATGGCGTGGCGTGGCGTCCCTAGACGAAGGACGAACAGCCGCAGGATGTCCCAGACCCTCAGCCATATTTGTGTTGGCCCATTTTCTTAAGTGCAACGTCAGCTTGGCATTTCGCAACATTTTGTTGCTGCTCGAAGGAAACACAGATGAATGCCAGGACAGGCCAGGGGCAGAGCACACAGACACAGACACACAGACACAGAGACACAGAGAGCAGTGAGCAGGGTGGAACAGATGCGACTCCGAGTGGGACTTGAATTTTTAATGCAAGAGGCAGAGGGGAGTGGCAGAGGGGAGTGGCAGAGGGGAGAGCGGCAGTCGCTGGCTTCATATGCCATTGCCATTCGCAGTGGAATATTTACATTTCGGCTCAATGTCAATTGCGTTTATAAATTAATTTGCAAAAAGACAAATGTACCCCCACACACAGGCACACACACACACACACACACACACACTCGCACACGTACATGTGGCTGTACAATGGGAGCACGCTCTTGGCCAAAGGAAAAAACCAACAAGCACGCCTTTTGTTTAGAGGCCATTACCGTGGTCCTCTGTTTAACTGCCAGTGTCAGGTCATGTGGAGCTCCTGCTGACCTGCCTGCCGCCTGCCGCCTGCTGCCCGCCTCCGTCTCTGCAGGAGGGTACACATTGTTAGGAGGCAGTCCTCAATGGATGCCCGTGTCCGTACCCGTACCCGTACCCGTACCTCAGCTGGCGTGACAGGTTGTTGTCGTCGTTAGACGTTAGACGTTTTTTGTGTGCCTTTTGTATCTCGGGGCAAGGGGAAGCCGGCAGCAGCAGGCAGCAGCAGCTGCCAGTTGTCGTAAATATTTGCGCACAAAAGTCGGCAATGATTTGCTGCACACACATACGGCCAGAGCCTGGGCGAAACACATCCACGCACCCACGCATAATGAGAGAAAAAAAGACTGACTAGCCCTGGTGCGGGGACCCGGCTGGAAGAGGTATTATGGCGGCTAATTTGGGCAGCCGAATGACAAGTCAAACCATGTGATGCGCTGCGATGCCGCGGCGGGCACAGTGGGATTCGAAGGCCTCGAGCGGGGACCAACGCAATGCCATTAGGAATGCAAATACTTAGACTGAAATTCAATTAAGAAGTGTTTCAGTTTTGAGAAGTGCAGCTGCAGCTGCCACAAGCATTTCCAATTTAAATACATTTGTACGTGCATTTATAACATCGTTATGGGCGTGATAATAACAGACGAGGGACATTATTTGCATTCTATTCCCACATACGGCAGAGGCACGCTGCGTGCATCGTCTTTCAGGAGATGGAGCGGGACGGGGCGATATAGAACGGCACTTTCGTCTGGTGCGACTGCAAGTCGTGCCGAAACTCACGACGACCCATGACTAACGCATAACCAGCCGCCACCCACCACCCACCACACACACGACGGCTGCATTGCCTCGGCTCTGCCTTCGCTTCGTTCCTTGGCCTCGGCTTCGGCTTCGTTTGCCGCCAACCGAACTTCGTTAGCGCTGGTTCGTTTCGTTCGGCTTGGACATTCGAAGCAGCAGCAATTCTGCTTTTGCTTCTGCTGCTGCCGCTGCTGCTGTCTCTGCGTTCTTTGGTGTTGCTGCTGCTGCCACCGTCACTGCTGCTGCTGCTTCTGCTTCTGCTGCTGCTTTTCGGTTTCCATTTCAGTTGTGCATTGGCTGGCGGACGCGACAGTTCGACAGTTTGCGGTGAAAGCAACGCAAATCTAGCGCCAGATTTTACGTAACGTAACGTAACGTAACGAAACGACACGTAACGGCGTGTTCTTGTGAGGCCTCCCTCGAATTTTTGGCGCATTTTTGTATCGTGAGTTATTAAAATGCGATAAAAGCCAGTGAATCGGTATTAAAGTGCTTATCTGTGGCCGCAATTACGACAAAAAAAAGGAGAAATAAGGATGAGAGAGAGAGAGAGGGGGAACCCTTGAACGTTCAACATTTGGCGGTTTTTTTTTTTTGGGTGACAGTCGACAGCCGGCAACCCGGACCCGCTGACTGTTTCTCCAATTACTTGTCGGGGGGGAGGGAGCGGGGCAACTGGCGGAGTCAATTGTGTGGCTGGCCCCCGCATCTGTTACAAATGACAAGGGAGCCACTGCGGCCCCCCTCTCCACTCCTCGCCAGGCCTGCCCTGCCATCAGTAGCGCCTATAAGGTGTGTGTGTGTGTGTGTCTCTTTTAGTTAATAGTTGTCTACGTGTGTGGCATATTACACACACAACTACACACAGAGTGACATTAATGTGAGACCCAAACACACGCACACGACCACGGCGGAGGCACTGGAGGAGGAGGAGGGGGAGGGGCACACAGGTGGCTGCGAAGGGATCGTGTTTGTTTTTCTTGGCTTTTAGCTTCCGCTGCGGGCTATCTCAAAGAGCATTCAAAGTACCTTTCGGATGTGCCACTTGCCGTGTTTCGATGTGTCTCATTCTCCGTGTCTCTTTCTCTCTCTCTCTCTCTATCTCTGTGTGTGTGCTACTTTTGGGTGTTTATGACATTTAAATCAATAATGTCGCATGACGGCAGCCCCTTCCCCCCCTTCCCATCTCCCCTTCTCTGCCTTCTTTTTACTCCTCCCCCTCTGCATTGATCACCCGCTGCGATTTGTGCAATTTGTGCGGATTTGTTGCATCTTGCAACATCAGCCTGAAGTGCCGCCCACCGCCTACTGTCGGGGAAAAAAGGTGACTGCTCCCAGTAGTGTGCCACCTGCCATTGCCCTCGCCCCTGCCTCCATTCCGCCATTCCTGTCTGCCCTGAATTCGCTTAATGAGCGCCGCCTGGCCGCAGATACTTATTTAACGCTCATACGCCCCGTTGCGCGCCCCTCTAGACGCTTTCTTTGCCTCGTGGGTGGCAGCGAGGGGTTGGTGGCTAAAGCCAAGGCCAGGCGGCTTTTGTTTGTTAGGAGTGGAGCGGAGCAGAGGGGAGGAGCAGGGCAGCAGGGCAGATACGGTGCGGATGAAGTAGTTCACGTAACTGCAACTGCAACCGCTCTCCCTCTCTCTCCCTCTCGTTGTGCCCCTTGAATTATGATTCTGTGCGGCTTAATCCCATTTACAACTCGGAGCCCAAATTGTAATGAAGATGTCAGATGCCCCAGGCTGCCCCCAGCTCCCGCCCCCACCCCCTTCTCCGCCTGGATGGGAAGCCCCAGTTCTGTCACAAATAGTTTGTGGCACTTTAATTTGTTAAGTGTGCAACATCCGTGCGTGTGTCCAAGGGTCCGGCTAAGCTGCCACAAACTCGATTTAAACGTCCACAAGTGCCAGAGAAAAGCAGAAAAGCCAGGACCAAGAGGACCAAGAGGACCGACAGGACAACATTTTAATCAAATGTGTAAAAACTATTACGACTCCGCCGGCACCCTTCCGCCGCCGCCCTGAAGAGGAGGAGCAACCCAAAGTTTGCGGGCCATCATCGTGATGCTCTTGGCCATGGCCAGCACATCCACACATCCAGCGTGTCTCCCCTTCCATGAATTTGTTAATTAAGCTTAATGTGCAATTAAAGCTTCTAGGAATGTGAGCCCCCGAAAAGCTGATTTAATTTGCATTTCGGTCAAGGGATACACGAGCAGGCGGCAGGCGGTAGGGGGCATGGGGCATGGGGCATGGGGCACCTCCCGAGTGCGGGTAAGGTGCCAGAAATTAGGCTAAACGCCTGCCACATTCGCTGGCTTTTCTTCCTTTTTTCTTTTTGGGGCCCAACATTATCTTTCGGTCGTAAATTCAACCCATTTCTTGCGGGCGGGGAGCCGCCCTAAGAAAAGCCTATTAGGGGCCCAGGTAAATTTCCCAGAAGGGTCGTCAGGCGCAGAGAGGGGAAGGGGCGGGGGCGAGAAAAGATTATCCTGGATCAAAGATGGATGCAGCGTAATGGAGTCGTCTGTATCGCATTTCACTAAACGATGTATCGATTACTGCTCGATGTCCAGTCGTTCGATAAATGCTTTAGAATCCGATGTATCGGTAAGAGATGAAATTTTATCAGTTCCGAGGGATTTATATGGTTTTGATCCTCTAATAATCCGATTTATCTGTCCATTCTTGTCCCTCTGTCTCGTGCGAGTACCCATGCTGTATTATCATCCACTTATCGTATGACAAATCCTATATCCATTCGCTTTTCCCTTTCCTAATTGAATTACATCACAGATCTTGGTCTTTTCCTTTGTCCTCGAACTTGTCCAATCATGAAATCCCATTGCTGGACCACAGATTTCCATCATGCAACATTAGTGTGCCTCGCTTCACTCTTTGCCTGCCTATGCATCCTGGGGGATTACTTCTGTCGTCTCCCCCAGTCGCTGGGATCTGTTGCTGTTCCTCCACTGCTCTCCATTTGCACTGCTCCGAGCACTCTTCACTAATCTGTCCATTGTGAGACATTGAAAGTGGGCGTAGAGTCACGGCCTAGCCACGCCCCATTGTCCCCGAACGGCAGTTCATAACTGAGGCAGGGGGGGATGGGCAGAATGGGGGCAGAATGGGGGCAGAATGGGAATTTACGACCTCAGTCAACACTCACGGCTAACTCTTGGACAATGAGCAGCAGGCGGCTGCGGCGGGTTCATGAACTTCCATGGCAAATGCCACACAGGTTGTCGTGCAGCAGGGGAGGGGGAGTGGGGCATGGGGCAAGGGCCTGCGAGTGGACACTGAGGTGCGGCATCAGTACGTATTACACGCCAGAGAGCAGCTCCATCCTATCCTTCACGATTACTTAATATTAATGATATCCAGGCTCGGTCCCACACCCCTCTCCCCTCTCCCCTCTCCCTCCCTGCCTCCCTGCCTCCAGTCTCCAGCCGATGTCGCAAATCTCTGATGCTCTTCGTCGATGGAAAACTTTTCTCGCTTTGGTCTTTTGTAATAAATGCCCTTTTCATCTGTATTAGTCGTCCAGTGTCTCTGTGTGTGTGTATGTGTGTGTGTGTGTGTGCGAAAGTAGTTGGCAAGAAAGAGGAGGGCCAGAGGGGGGCAGAGATGGCTTCAAGGCCCTATCGGGCTCCATTGTGTTGGACGGCAGGCCGCTGCTTCGGGGAGTTGGCGAATATTTGCTTAAGCTGATTTAACTACATTAACCTGATTAAATAAGTATTAAACAGTTAGTCCCGGACGGGGGTGGCAGAGGGGAACCAGGCGCAGGGGACTGTCTAGATGCGGGCCTGCGGGTCCTGCCCCAAAGCGAGTATTGATTGATTGCAAACTCCAGTAAAAGATACTGTGTTGCTGGTGCCACCGAAAGAGTTCCCTGCCCCCAATCTGCCCCTCCCCCTCCCCCTCACCCTCCTCGGCATGTTCGATGTGGCTCCAATTAAAACGCTTGCAACAACAAAACAACAGCAGCCACGATGTTGTGTGTGTGTTGTGCGGTGGCATATCGTGTTCTCTGATTGTCTGACGGCAGACACACACACACACATGCACCCCCCACCCCCCCTGCCGCCACACGGAGAGTGCTGGAGCGGGAGTGGAGATGGGCCCAGTAATTAGCATACCACCGCCCCCTCCCCCCCCTGCGTTCAAGGTCATGCGAATGCAAGAAACATTTGCCACAAATTTCGGTTTGCTGCAACGATTGCCTCGATGGGAAACAGAGGGGAAATGGGAATGGGAATGGAAAATGGAAAATGTAGCTTTTATAACTTTTCTGCCGCTCAGCTTTGTGGCATCTCTGACTTCTTTCTCCCTCTCCCTCCCTCCCTCCCTGTCTCTATCTCTTTCTCTATTTATGTGTTTGTCAGGGAAATGGAATGCGGAAAAGCGTAATTCAATGAAAAGTCATCAAAGCCCGGCTCCTGCAAAGAGATGGCAAATCTGAAACTTTTCGATTTAATTAACAAGAATATAGAAAATAGAGCGGGACAGAAAGAGATGAGGCGAGCAGGAGAGAGGGAGAGAGAGAGAGGTAGAGCGTGGAGAGAGTGAGAGAAATGTGCGTAATCATTCGACCAATAAATGTTGCTTAATTTATGCAAAATGAAAATCTGTTTGGCTCGTTATGCCCCCCACCCCCTCTCTACTCCTTCTCCTCCCCTCCCCCCTTCCAGACCAATAAATAAAATCGAGAAATATAAATATTATTGCACACTCGTATTATTCTGCTTTGGGGCACATAAATGTCAACATCTGATGAAGGACATTTGAATAATTGCTAGGGGGTGGTGTCCGGGGGGGGGGGGGGGTCCATGTGTGTGTGTGTGGCAGAGACATGTGTCCAGCCACCAGCCTTTCGCCGGAAAACCTTCGCCTCCACTGGTGCTCCGTGATGGCCGTCGGACAGCTCTGGAAATGAGCAAATTTTTGTGGGTCGTCAACAAAACAGACACAGGACTCAGGACACAAGACACAGAAGGACATTTGAACAAGGAGTGGGGGGGGGAGAGGTGGGGCCGGCAGACTGCCACCAAATTGCGCTTCATTTATTTATAATAATTACAACAGTAAAAAGTTTTAAAAGTCATTTCAATGGCAGGCCACGGAGCACGGCACAGGCCGGGCCCCACTTCAAAATGGAGGCTAATAGGACCGTCCCGTCCCTTCCCCTCCTCGTCTGCCCCGAAGGAAGGACGCAAACTATGCCCAGAATGGTAGGGGGTGGGTGGTGGGGGGTGGGCCCCTGAATAATTGATGCGCTGAGAAATTGAACTATTATTTGGCAGCCGGTCAAAGGGAGCGTCCGCCCCGGTTACTTTTGGCACTGGAAATACTTTGTTTGTTGCGGCGGAAATTTAAATTTAATTCTCTGAATTACGGCCACAATTTGCGCCGAGACGAAGGGCGGGGGGGAGGCGGGGGAAGGCATGGCAAGGATGGGTTGGCGCTGACCATTCCGGCCATAATCAGCGCCTAAAAAAATGAGCGTACATTTTTAATGCTCTCTCCCCATGGCTCCACCTCCCCTCCTCCCCTCCTTCCCTCCTCCCCTCCTTCGCTCTTAATCCGCTCTTCCATCTCTTATTTATTTATTCTGTTATTCCTTTATTGTGTTTGTTTTTCTTGTTGGGCCTGCGTCTGCTTTTTTTATGCCTGCATTAAATCAATTCCATAAAAAAGCGGAGAGCCCGGCAAGCGTGTAAATTTGATGTTTCAATTTGGCTTTTTATTTATTTATTGCATGATTTTCTCATCGACTATTATTGAGCAGGGTGGGGCGGAGGGTGGCGGAGGGGGACGGAGGAATTTAAGTTTAAAATTCAATCTGCAAATGCAATTAAATTTGCCAAACAGTGAGGTCCATTAAACGCGACAATCTCCAATTAACCGAATTAATAGAACACTCCATTTAGCCCCGCTCGGCCCCACTCCCCGACACCCACCTTGCCACACACACACACACACACACGTAGCTGTCTGCCGCCTTTTTGAGTGGCATTTTTTCCAGTGCCACACTTAATAAACGCAAATTACTCTCAATGCCAATAAGCTGATTGTATTTATTAGGCATCGAGGCAATCCAATGAAAATGTTGAATATTTCATGCCGCCGGAGAGCAGGGGGCAGCCCAAGGGGCAGCCCAGAAGTGCGCGAGTAATTTATGCTTCACCCCAAAAACCATTGCAATTTTCAGCCCCCCGTTTTTTTTGTGCATTTTGCAACAGCTTTAGGGACAGGAAGCGCCGAGAGGGGAGCAGAAGGGAGAGTGAATAAATATTTGATTGGATATTCTCGGTTTCTGCATAGGATATTGAAGTATTTAATTGATTTTATATTTCTAAATTTATTTATTATTATTATTCGAGGCCATTCCTTCAATTGTGCCTCCTTTCGAAGGTCGTCCTGTGCTCCTGCCTTCTGGTCCTTCTGCTTTCCGCCTTAAAGAGCATCCTCTGCTCGAATACCCCTATCGATTTCGTATTCAATTGCCCGACCTTGAACGTACGCGTTTTTTTTTCTCCTCTGCGGATTACGTAGCTTTCGGTCATTTGAAGCAGGTCAGAGGGGGGGCGAGGGGTGTCCTGGTGTTCCCCCACGCCGGCTGCTTTAATTATTCTTGCGGAAAATTGCTTCAACTCTCAACTTTGTTGAGTGTTAAGCATTTGCCACCAAACGGCAGACTCGACACGGACGCTGGCACTCCCTCGCTGTCGCTCTCCCCCTAGCTTTTGCTCTCTTTCTCAATGAGGGTCAATGGGTATTACAGTGCGTGAGGCTGCTCCCCCACTCCCCATCCCCCCGTCCTGCCCGGAAACCAAAGACCCAAAAACGAACCGAAAGTCAGGGAACCGCAACCGCAGCAGCAGAGGCAGAGGCAGCGAAAGCGGCAGCGACAGACCGCCACAGTATCCGGACACACAGACATCATTCTGCCGGACATCAGCAGAACGTCAAAATGTTTCCCCCACCGCCCGCAAATCAGCGGAGGCGCCACCAGAGTGGGAAGAGTGGAGCCTCGCGTGAGCGACGACTTGAGCCGCATTTTGTTGTGGAGACGAGACCCTGGCCCTTGGCCACAGCACCTCCGCGTCCTCCTGCCGCTGTCCGGACATGAGTGGTGCAAAACTTTTTGCAGAACCAAAAGCCACTCGCAACTGAAACCACTTGGAACAAGCCGTTTGACGGAGGCAGTCGTCCTGCTGTGTGCTGTGTGCTGTGTGGTGTGCTGTGGTGTGGTGTGGCAGGACCCGCAGAGAGTGCCACTAATGTCTGCTCCAGTAACTGTATCACGAAAGTGGGGCTTGATTTTTGGCCAGCAAAAGCAGAAGGATCCTTGTCGCACTTACCATCAGGCGCGTACATGTGTGTGTGTGTGTGTCCTGTGTGTGTGGGACTGCAGGTGTGTCCTTGTACCGTTGTCGCCAGCATCCTGTGCTCTCCCCCTCGTCTCTCATCGCTGCACACAAATTGCCAAAGTTGCGGACATTCTCGTAGGCAAAACTTTCAGGAATTAATTAAAATACAAAATGGCCACAAAAGGCGATGGCGATGGCGATGGTGATGGCGACGCAGGGCAATCCAATCCGTGACAGAATCAGAAACAGGATGTGTGGCCATGACGGCGAGTGGACGGATGGGTCGGGGGGGACGGATGGGGCCTCCCTTTCTAATCGTTGTGTGTGGCAGCCACCGCCATCAAACAGGCTTCCGCAGTGCATATCCTGTTTGTAATCGATTTGAAAATGTGCAGCAAGGACACGGCCAAAGGACCAAAGTCCAAGGGCCATGGCGACGAAAAAAGCAGCTACAAAGAGGGGGAGGGAGAGGAAGAAAAAGCCAGAGCAGGAGCGGAAGGAGCGGAAGGAGGCGCCACCGACAAAGTGGAACAAAGCAAAAAGAAAAGACGAAGAAAAAATTAGCAATAAACGTGCCCGCACGCAATGTCCGTTGTCCGCAGGACGAGTGCCACTGCCGCCCCTCGACAAGCAGTACAAAAAAAAGGCTAAAATCAATAATACGCTTGTTGCTCCGCCACAAAACCAGGGGCAGGGGCAGCAGCAACAAGAGGCGGGAGGCAGGAGGCAGGAAGCAACAGAAATCTTCGCAGTACAATGGAAACGCGCCACGCCTCCCCCGGATATCTTTCAATGTACAATTATATTGGCTGCCACCTACCACGTAGCACCCCCCCACCCCCGCACCCCCTGGCAGCAGCACTCTTCTGCAACATAAATAGTTTCGTTCTTGCCACCCAGCCCCTCTTTTACCCCCTCCCCTTTTACCCCCCTTTTTTCCCTTTGTTGCGCCAGCGAAAATGCTTGAAATTCCAATAGAAGGTCGTGGTCCTGCTGGAGCTGCTGCTTAGCTCCCTGGCAGCTCCACAAATGGCTGGAAAAATCTAAATAGAAAGGGTATAGACGGGGCATGGAGGGGGGGGCTGCATGGTTTCGGTGGGAGGAGAGCGGGAGCTGAGCCACATTGCTGCTGCTACATGCTGAAGATTCCATCGCTGGCGAGTTATTATGACAAACTTTGTTAATTGGAAAATATTCCCTGAAAATGTTGTCCTCCTCGTCCTTCGTCCTGGATGGATACATACATGGCGCCAGGCAGCAGGCTCCTCCTTTGGTTTTCGGCATTCTGTGGTCCCAATGCACATTCGACAAGTTTCTCTTCCCCCCCCCCCCCCTGCGTTCTGGAAAGTTAACTTTTTTTTGAGCAAATATTTCCACAGATGGCATCGTTAGCGGCAAGTGGATTAATTCATTAACGAAGGACCAACTATGCGATGCGATGCGATGCGATGCTGGAAAATAGAGCAACTTTTGCCGAAAGTTGGGGAGTTCATAAATAAGTTTTATGCCGAAGCCTTGACTTGAAGGCTCCCAAGGGATACTACGATGGTGGGAATAACTGCCAGTATATCTGACAAATGAAGTCGCCAAGTTTGGGAGAATGGATCCGACTCTGCAGGCTGTTGGATCTGCCATCGGATGCATCTTTGGGATACATTTGGGGGCACTAGTTGCCCTTTTCTTTGGTGCAACGCGAAGCACAAAATGGGGCAATAAATTCCCAAGTGGCAGGGGGTGAGGGGGGGGGGGGGACGGGCGAGAGAGCATTAGTCTTTCTCCGCCTCTGTATCCCTGATCAGCTTTTGAGCTTAAAAATTGTATGTCCTTTGTCCAAGGCAATCCATGGCAGGCGCCTCCCACAACGCCCCTCCCCCTGCGCATTATCCCCATCATCGCCATCATCATCAACAGTGGACGGTGATGACGGGGCGTCCGAAAGCCAATTGTACTCCGTACTCCGTACTCCGTGGCCATCGAAACGAGTTGTTGGTCATGGAAGTGGACAGATGCTACACGTACAGTCGAACAGTCGAACAGTGGGACACTCGTAGAGGGACATGGACAAGGACCTCGTCATGGACATGGCCGGAGCTAGCACTCATCGTGGCGCTTTATTGTCTGCTTTAGCGGCACTGCTAGAGATCTCTGGGCCAGTCGTCCATGGCTTCTGGCACTCTCTCTGCTCTCTCGAGTGGTTTATGTAATGGCAAGTGCCGGCGATTAAGCACACGCAAACTATGACTTTAACTGGGGGGTTGGGGTGTCCCCCAGCCCCCTGCTACTCCGCCCTCCTCCTCCTCCTCCTCCTCCTCCCCGTCTATGCATTGCATGTCGAGCACTGCTATTGTCACGGCTGTTTGGGACACGGCACGGCACGGCACGGGTGGGCACGGGTCTGCCCCTGTTGCCAATGACAACCCAACAACGACAACACACTGGTGGCTCTGTAAACACAGTGCCGTACATACGTACAGTGTACGCCGTACAAAGTATGCTTTCAATCAGGCACTGAATTGAAAATCCATTAACGTGTACGACGATGGGCGCCAAGCAAGGCCCTACGCGAGGGGTGGGTCCACCCCATCGTTATAAATTTACTTGAACAATAAATGAAACACCAACACCCATACACGTTCCCTTTTTTTGTTGGCCCTCTGCCGTGCAGTCAAGGACTGCTGTGAATGCAATTTCCAAGTAAAAGCCAGAAGCGAAAGAAGCGAAAGAAACGAAAGAAACGAAAGTAAAAACTGTAATATAAACCGGGGAAAAATCGCAACGAAAAATTGCAATAAATCAAATTCAGAGAAGTGAAAATCAAGACAGAAAAGCCATCAAGAATGCTGACCTGCGTGTGTCGGCCCGTGTCCGGGAATCTGCCTAAGATGCCGCCCGTCTCCCTGATGCCCGGCCCAAGGCCGACGGGCAGGAGCGGCGCCCCCAGCCCCACGCGGGTGGTGACCAGCGAGCCCAAAATGAAAGCCAACGTGAACGTGAACGTGAGTATTCGCCAAGGACCAAAGGACCAAAGGACCGAAGAGTGACCCGGGCCCAAATCCAATAAAAAGCCGAAAATTAGCTTAAAGCATAACTTGATTTATGGCCTACAAGGGCGTTGACAACATTCAGTTTTGGTTTTACTTTTGCGGCCGCTCGATTATAAATTGTGTGAATTTCATTTGCCACATGCCACATGCCCCACATGCCCCACATGGTGCCTTTAATGGTGATCTTTAATCTATGATCTCTTTGATTCCAGGTGCCCAGCAGGCTGACGTCAGCCGAACTGAGGGCGATGGCCTTGAGACAGCAGCAGCAAATCGACAGCCAGCACCAGCTGCTGGCCACCAAGGAGCAGCGGCTGCGCTTCCTCAAGTCCCAGGAGGTGCGCAGTGCCGTCGCCAGCGCGGAGGGGGAGCGCCTGCGACGCCTGAGGGAGCGCGTGGAGGCGCAGGAGTCCAAGCTGCGGCGCCTACGCGCGCTGCGGGGCCAAGTGGACTTGCAGAAGACCTACAACGTGACCCTCAGTGAGTAATCCAGGGGTGAAAAGGGGTGAAATATCATTCGAATATCAGCCAGGGGGTCGCTGGATTAACATGTGCTCAGACCGTGTTGAGTGGCGGCATGCACCGTCTTTCACCCTTCCAGTAGGTGCCACTCCACCACTCCACCACTCCACTCCGATTCACTCTGTCCTGGGTCGCGTGTGTGTGCGGCATTTAATTTATGTATGTGTGCCACTTTGTTGTCCTTTATGATTGCCAGTGGGAGCGGCGGGGCCGCACAGCAACGCCTCTTGAGCATGGCCAAGAAGATGTTGGCATTGGCATGAGCCCACAAGCACACACCACACGAAGAGGCACACACAGAGGCACTCACAGAGGCACACACAGAGGCACTCACAGAGGCACACATGAGCACTATGTTAATGAGGTTTCGCCCAGTTGTGGCTCTAATTAGTTTAGACAGCGAACAGAGGCCCCAAAAGGATAACAGGCGGCGGCAAGCGATTATAAAATAGTTAAGGATTAGCAGGGGGAACGTTGATACGTTGATTCGAGAGGAGCGTCCTTTAACAGCCCCAAAACGTTTACGGCTTTCCATTCAGGCAACGACCTGGACTCGATTCGGGCCCTGTTCAGCGAGAAGGAGAAGGAACTGAGCCTGGCCGTGGCCAAAGTGGAGGCCCTGACGCGGCAGCTGGAGGAGCTGAGGCGGGACCGCCGCTGTCCGGTGAATCTGCTGGCGGCCACGACGGGCAATGGCGTCGGACAGGCCCTGCCCCCGCAGGCATCCCGCGAGCTGGAGAAACTACGCAGGGAGCTGATGGTGAGTATTGGATGAGATTCGAGCCGAAACGGAACTCATTTCGCTGCTCTTTTTCCGCAGTATCGCAATCAGTTGTCCCTCCAACAGGACGCCCGGCTGCACATGCAACGCGAGGCCCTGCAGCAGCGCCAGGCGGAGCTGCGGTCCGTGGATCAGCGAATCTACGAGCTGCAGACGCGCCTCCAGCGCAAAAAGCAGGCGAACACCCATCACCAGCAGCAACAGCATCTGCAACAGCATCAGCAGCAGCATCAACAGTTGCAACAGCAACAGCAACAACAGCAGCAGCAACAACAACAGCAGCAGCAGCAACAGCAACAGCAGAAGCAGCAGCATCCACAGCAGCAGAAACACCAGCAGCCGAATCATGCCCCTGGGCCCGTTGCGAGCCTGTCCGCCAAGCACGGCGGAGTCGCAGCCCTCAAGCAGCAGCTGCTGCAGAAGCAGGTCAATCAGCTGGCTGCAGCCGCGGCCGCTGCCGCCGCTGGCCGAGCCCGCGGCAATGTGGCCGCCGTCGAGCCCTTCATCCACACGCCCCAGAAGTCCACCATCACGAGCACCGCCAGCTATCTGAGCGGCGGCAGTATGCTGAAGCACGCAGCGGCCACGGCCAACACCAACCAGCAGAACCAGCTCATCCAGGACCTCACCCACATGAAGATGAAAATGGGCCAGGGCACCGGTGGGGGGTTCTTTGGGGGTTCCGTGCCAGTGCCAGTGCCCGTTCCAGTGGCAGTGTCCGTGGCTGGCGCCAGCTCCAGCAGCGAGAGCGATGAGTCGAAGCTGGCCAAGAAGCTGCTGACTGCAGCGCCAGCCCCAGTCACGGTTCAGGCCAAGACGGGGGCAGAGCTGCGGAAGCAGGCCCAAACGGAGGCCATGGACAGCACCACGCACATCTATGCGGAGGTGGGTCCCAAGAAGCGGGACAGGGAGGCGGCAGCCGCTGCCGCCGCTGCAGCTGCTCAAGCGCAAGCACAAGCTGCGGCCGAAGCAGCAGCATCCACAGCCACCACAGAAGCCCCTCCTGCCCCAGCGAATGCCAGCAAAATACCGAAGAGCATCTCCAGCAGTGGAAGCACCAGCTCCGCCTCGGCGCTGATCAACAAACTCAACCAGCAGGCCACCAAGGACACCCAGGGGGACACGGGACACCAGCAGCACCAGCAGCAGCAGCAGCAGAAGAAGAACGAGATCGCGGTGACGAGCGAGACGCTCTCGGAGCGCAGCAACCAGCAGCAGTTGACGGTGCACAGCATGCCCCTCGGTGCCATCAGCAAGTCGGTGGCCCTGGCCGTGTCCAATGCCGCCAAGCCGCTCCTGGTGCAGGTCACCAACCTCGCCGTGCCGCCCCGCAAGCCCCTCAGCAGCGTGGCTCCAACGTCGGTGAGCGGCAGCGGCAGCAGCAGCAGTGGCAGTGGCACTGGCAGTGGCAGCTCCATTCCCAAGATGATCACCTACAGTCCGAAGGTGAACCGCGTGGCGCCCAATGTGGTGCTGGCGGATCCACGCCCGGCCCTGCCACCCAAGCCCAGCAAGATGTCGCCCACGGAGCAGTCATCGTCATCCCCAGCGGAGGCGAGTTCCAGCTCGACTTCTGCCCCTCCCCCGACCATGGCCAAGTCCCAGGGACACGGGCAAGGGCAAGGGCAAGCACCGGCACACCAGGCACCACAGGTGCAGGCCACCTTCGGCCTGCAGTCGCTGAACATCAACGACAACCTGCCCATCAAGGCCAAGCCCCTGACCATCCGCAAGCAGCCGCTGTTCGAGCAGCCGCGCCTCAAGTCCAGCCAGACGGCGACGGGGAGCAGCGCCGGCCAGCCCAAGCAGCCGCTGCAGCAGCAGCATCAGCAGCTGCAGTCCCAGCGGAAGTCGGAGCCAGCCAGACCGCCACCGGAAGCGGCCAAATCATCGCCCGACCCCTCGCCCCCGCACTCGCCCAGCAGCGAGTCCAGCGCGGATGAGCCGGATCGTGTTGCCCCCACGAAGGAGGAGCAGGAGACACCTGTGGCCACGCCCCCCACCGCAACCACCAGCAACATCAAGGAGCGGACGGGAGGCAAGCCGAAGCTGGGACGACGCGTGAGCTTCGATCCGTTGGCCCTGCTGCTGGACGCCAGCCTCGAGGGCGAGCTGGAGCTGGTGAAGAAGACCGCAATGCAGGTGGCCAATCCCAGTGCGGCCAACGACGAGGGAATCACCGCCCTGCACAACGCCATCTGTGCCGGGCACTTTGATATCGTCAAGTAAGTGGAAACCTTCGGCCGCCGCCTGCTGGTCCCCCCATTAATCTGTCGTCCTTCATCTGTTCAGGTTTCTGGTGGAGTTTGGCTGCGACGTGAATGCCCAGGACTCGGATGGCTGGACGCCGCTGCATTGTGCGGCCAGCTGCAACAACCTGTCGATGGTCAAGTTCCTGGTGGAGAGCGGAGCCTGCCTGTTTGCCTCGACCCTGTCCGACCACGAGACGCCGGCGGAGAAGTGCGAGGAGGATGAAGAGGGCTTCGATGGATGCTCGGAGTATCTGTACAGTAAGCAACAGGCTGCAAATGGTTGTCCACGAGGCAGACGTAACTCCCTTTATCTTGCAGGCATCCAGGAGAAGCTGGGCATCCTGCACAACGGCGACGTCTATGCCGTGTTCTCCTACGAGGCCCAGAACGGGGACGAGCTCTCCTTCCGCGTCAACGAGCCCCTGATCGTGCTGCGGAAGGGCGACGATGCGGAGAACGAGTGGTGGTGGGCCCGGAACGCCAGTGGCGAGGAGGGATACGTGCCACGCAACCTCCTGGGTGTAAGTACAAATGGATAAAGACCCCGAAATTATGAAAGCAACTTATCTCCCTCCCCATCCACAGCTGTACCCACGTGTGCCGCCGCAGTCGCCGCACTACGGCGATTAGCAGTTAATACGCTTCACCATACTGAAGCGCAAGGCTGGCCGACTCATACAGAAGCGCTACATCTCCAAGTACATCTAGGGGAGCAGCAGCGCATCAGCGGCACCGATTCTGAGCACGTGCCACCGCAGAGAGTCAGCTGGGGAATTATTTATCAGAGCTCCATGTTTCTTTTTGTTAACTTTTTTGTTTGGGAAAAGCAACACAAAGGATGAGGAGAAGATTAAGAGGAAAGGAACGAGAACGATAAGGAGGAAGAGAAGGAGAAGGGGAAGAAGGAGCAACCACTCAGCCATATGGTCATCCATATGGCATGGTCCATGTGTGTGTTCGTGCAACATTTGCCACCGACTGCAGTCCCATTCCAGCACCAATCTCCAATCTCCGCCGACGACTATTTATCACGACGACTGGCCCCAATTAGCCCGGCTTTGGCGCCCTCCCACCCTGCATACGTACAACAGCAAATTGAAATTCACTTAAGCCCGCCGCTCCCGCGCCACACCCCTCCTTTAGCTTTAAGGCCTAGACTAATGGATGCCCCCAGCCTCCACAGCCTCCACAGCCTCCACAGCCGCCCGCTAGCCTGGCCACCAGAACTTTCTCCATAAAGTTCAAATTGAAAATGGAAATGAAAACTCATAAAATTTCTTGCCACACACACAAAATGTTTCATCTTCGTCCTTGGGAAGGAGCCGAAGCAGTTGCCCAATTGCATATGTATATCAAGCTAGTACTTAAACATTTAATTGGACTTGAACAAAGTTCGCACAAAAAGAGCAACATTTTGCATAGATAACGTAGATAACGTAGATAACCTAGATAACCACAAGGAGGATAACGAATACGAGTACGAGCATATAACGAATCGAATGTGATTTTTGTATAGTGACAAGAATTTTAATTTAATCCATTTTTATCGAATACTAAATGCCGATGTAAATTATATAAAACTGATTCGTTGTCGCGTAATCGCATTATAGATATACAAATTAATTAATGTAGCTTATCTTAATTATACATACATACATACATACATATACAATATTTAATACTACATTTAACGGTTGCCTAATTAGCATTAACAGCAAGAAACATCAAACCCACAGATTGGAATGCAAATACGTTTGAATATTGAAAATAAAACGATTGAGCAAGCTTAAATGCACATGTGCATATGTGGAATGTGTTGTATATTTTATGGGCAGATGAAATTTATTATTTCAAACGTTCGAAACTCGATGTTCATTCTGCAGGAGGCGGCCAAGAGTATGCCACAAAAATATTTCTTTTGCCGGATTTATTTCGAAATTATTGCATACTTTCAGGCTGAACGGATAATATAACCAGTATTTTCTTTAATGGCACATATCTCGGCCAACTAGGACTATGTCGACCAAGGACCTACTTCCCCAGGATCAGGGAAGTCCAGACTGTTGATCGTCATCAAAATCTGGACACAGGAATCCGGGAATACACAGGATAATACAGGAAAAAAACCCAGTATTTTGATTATTTGCACAGTCAATTGGGCCAGATCGGCGAAGGCCCTGTCTAGTATCCAGACTTTGTATTTGCATTTTTTTATAAATATTTTGTGGCGTGAAATATCTAGATGAGATTGTTTTTGACAAGTATTTCGCATGCCAATATTAATCGACGTAGACATCTTATTCCAAGTGATTTATTACTGCGTTTCAAAGCGCTGCCTCCCCCTAATAGACACAATAGGAACCCGGATAAAACTAAGAAAATAAGAGTTGAGAATAAATTGATTGGCGCAGGCATACGTATCTTCTATACCCGAACGAAACCCGTTTCGTAGAGCAGTCGGGACATCAGCCACAATCGGTGCGGATCGCAGACTCAGTCGTCGCTCAGACTTTCGCATAGCTAATTCGTGAAACGGTCAAAAACATCTGTCCGCCTCAGATTTGCTCTTTGCAAGCACGCAACACATAAATTAAGCACGCTGATACGAACAGAGTGTCTATAATCATCGCTCATTAAGTAGAGATTACCTATTATAATAAACAGAGGTACTACAAGCCTTGCAAGTCGTACGGCAATACGAGTATGTTGGAGAAGATTACTGAGTCTTATCAGAAGTAAACAATTAGTGTCTAACAAACGCTTGCACTTAAACGACGACAGCCTTCCACAGTCAATTAATAGACGAATTCCCATTCGAATATTAGCGATGCAATTTGTGTTGCTCTGCTGTTTGCTGCTGGCTCTCCTCCCGCAGCCCAGGCCTGTGGAGGGAGCCAAGATACTGGCAGTCTATGCATTTCCAGGTAAGCCAAATACCGAAGGAGGTACTGCTTGTTGACTCCATATTTTGGGTGGCAGGAAAGTCGCATTTCATGATGCACACGGCCCTCATGAGGGAGCTCGTCGAGAGCGGCCACCAGGTGACCATGATCACCGCGTTTTCGCTGGAGAAGGAGCAGCTGGGCAGCAACTACACGGAGATTCTGATAGAGCCCGTCTACGACTTCTGGCACGATGGTAAGTGCAGATTTGCCCATCGCCCATCATCCTGCTTTTTCTATCCCTCATCTGTCCGCAGTCAAGCTGAGCTTTGGAGCCCAGCACTTGTTCGAGCTGACGCGCATGACCAACTATGATTTCCTGAAGATGCTGGAGATCATCGGGCTGAAAACCACCGAGCACGCCCTCCGGCAGCCCAAGGTTCAGGCCGTGATTCATGCCAAGAAGACGGAAGGAGTCTTCGATCTCCTGCTGGCCGAGCAGTTCTACCAGGAGGCATTCCTGGCCCTTTCACGCATCTACAAGATACCCGTGGTCACGACCAGCACGCTAGGCTACGAGAACCACATGAGCCAGATGATGGGTCTGATCACGCCCTGGTCCTTTGTGCCGCACGGCTTTATGCCGTTCACCGATCGCATGAGCTTCCTGGAGCGCGTTAAGAACTCGTACGCCTCGCTCTACGAGGACCTGGACCGCCTACTCAGCTACTTCCCCAAAATGGATGCCGTCGCGAGGGAGTTCTTTGGCCCCGTCCTGGGTGAGTGGGGGTTCCAGTATATGAGAAATGGGAAACCAATTTGTCTGTGCTTGCAGGCGAGGTGCCAAAGGTCAGGGAGATGGAGAGAGAGATCTCTGTGATGCTGCTCAACAGTCACGCACCGCTGACCACGGCCCGCCCCACTGTAGATGCCATGGTGCCCGTGGGCGGGATGCACATCTATCCCCCCAAGGCCCTGCCCGCGGACATGCAAGCGTTCTTGGATGGAGCCAGCGAGGGCGCCATCTTCTTCAGCCTGGGCAGCAACGTCCAGAGCAAGGATATGCCCCAGGAGATGCTGCAGCTGTTTCTACAGGTATTTGGCTCTCTGAAGCAACGAGTGCTTTGGAAGTTCGAGGACGAAAGCCTCCGCCAGCTGCCGTCCAACGTGATGGTCCGCAAATGGCTGCCGCAGGCGGACATCTTGGCCCATCCCCAGGTGAAGGTGTTCATCACCCACGGGGGGCTGTTTGGCACCCAGGAAGGAGTGCACTACGCCGTACCCATGCTGGGCATCCCCTTCTACTGCGATCAGGTAGGGACTTGCCCACGAAGTGGCTAGAACATGCCTAATCTTCATCTTTCCACTGACAGCATCTAAACATGAACAAAGCCGTGCTGGGCGGCTATGCCATTAGCCTGCACTTTCAGTCGATCACAAGTGAGGTCCTTGAGCACTCCCTGCTGCAGCTGATCCACAATGCCACCTACAAGGAGAGCGTCCAGCGCGTTTCGAGCATTTTCCGGGATCGCCCCCAGGAGCCGCGCAAGAGCGCCGTCTATTGGATCGAGTACGTCATCCGCCACAGGGGAGCACCACACATGCGATCCGCAGGATTGGATCTCAACTGGTTCCAGTTCTATCTGCTGGACGTGATTGCCTTTGTGGTGGCCATTGCCTTGGCCGCTCTGTTGGCCGCCCTTCTTGCCATCCGCCTGCTGATGGGGAGCGACAAGCAGCACAGAAAATCCAAGACACACTGAAAGAGTGGAGCATTATTAATAAATTTAAAATATGACATTTCGAATTTTTCCATTAGTCTGTTATAATAGTTTTTTGTTGCTCATCAATTAAACCGATCGGTTGCCGCACGAACAGAGATCGGATTCGTCTAGAGACGAGCACAGGGCTCCATAGCCTGTCTCCGTGACACGCAGCACGAACAAATAAACTAATGTTACAGTAGATGAGCCCTAAACTGTTTGCCATCCCTAGTGGTCAGACCCAACCAGCCCACCCAGAACACGTTCTCAGTCTTCGGAGAATCGCCGAGTGAATCGGTTGTGAATTGTTGATAGCGCAGCAAAGTGTAGAGACCCGGGAACTCAAAATGGTTTGTTGTTTGGAAGCAATGAAAGATCTTTCAAGTCTTTTGCAAACTATTTCACCAGAACGGTCAATTTCGAATTTTGCTGTCTGGGGAAAGTTTCGGTGGTTGGCAGGTGGTTTGCCCTTATCAGTAGCCCACTAAAAATTGGAAATAGGCGGGCTATCAGTGGCACTTTCCGACGTACAGATGCGGTTAACAGATAAGATAATGATGCTTGTTAACCGATCTAGTGCTAAGCAAACTATACGAGTAGTTATTTTAAAGTAGGTCATTGACTTTGCTGAATTGTGGCACTTGTGTTCTCCTTTCCAGCAACTGAAATGTATCCTGCTCCTCACGCTGGTAGCTCTTCAGCAGCTGTACCTGGGCGAGGGGTCCCGCATCCTGGCGGCCTTCTTCTTTCCCGGAAAAAGCCACTTCATGATGACGAACGCCATTGTTCGGGAGCTGGTGAAACGCGGACACGAAGTCACCTTTATCACGCCTTTCTCCCTAGAGAAGGAGAACCTGGGACCGAACTACAAGGAGGTGCTGATTGCGCAGTACGATTTCTGGCCAGAAAGTAGGTCGACCCGACCCAACATGGGCATGAACAGAAATAATAGTGCTCTTATCATATAGTTAAGGAGATGACCAAAACCAGTACCATTTTGGAGATGACCGATGTGCCAAACCTGACGTTCGTCAGGCTGTTGACGGTGATGGGTGCCCACAGCACGGACTTTGCCTTTGACCAGCCGGAGATACAGGAGATAGTGAATGCCGAGGACAAAGTCGGGAAGTACGATCTGCTGCTGGCGGAGCAGTTCTTTAACGAGGGCGCCCTCATTCTGGGGCATCTCTACCAGATCCCCATCATCACCGTCTCGACCTTCGGGTACGCCAACTACCTCAGCCAGCTGGCGGGCATCGTCTCGCCCTGGTCCTATGTGCCCCATGCTTTCATGCCGTACACGGACCGCATGACGCTGTGGGAGCGCATCGGGAATGTGGCCATCTCTGGAACCGAAGATCTCATCAGGGAGTTCTCCTACTATCCCAAGCACGATGCGATTCTGAGGAAGCACTTCTCTCGACTGCTGGACAGGGTTCCGACCATCAAGGAACTGGAGCGGAACATATCCGCCATCCTGCTGAACAACTACATGCCGCTGACCACGACCAGACCCACCTCCTTCAACATGATTCCCGTGGGGGGACTGCACATTCAGCCACCAAAACCGTTGCCCCAGCATCTGCAGCAGTTCCTCGATGGGGCCACGGACGGAGTCATCTACTTCAGTCTGGGTAAGTGGGCGGTGCAATCATTTTCAGGAGCTCAAGCTGATGGTTCTGCTTCGATCTCCGACTAGGTTCCCAGGTTCGCAGTGCCGATCTCCCGCCCGAGAAGCTAAAGATCTTCCTCAACGTCTTCGGAAGCCTCAAGCAGCGGGTTCTGTGGAAGTTCGAGGATGAGTCGCTGCCCAATCTGCCGGCCAACGTGAAGGTGCAAAACTGGCTGCCGCAGGGGGATATCCTAGCACATCCCAATGTCAAGGTCTTCATCGCCCACGGCGGACTCTTCGGCACGCAGGAAGCAGTTTACAACGGGGTCCCGATGCTGGGAATGCCCGTCTATTGCGACCAGCATCTGAACATCAACCAAGGCAAACAGGCCGGCTATGCGCTGGGCCTGGACTATCGTACTGTCTCCGAGGATCAGCTGCGATCCTCGCTCACCGAACTCCTCCAGAATCCCAAGTATAGAACCAAAATGCAACAGGCCTCGCGAATCTTCAGGGATCGCCCTCTGAGTGCAATGGACACTGCCATGTACTGGATCGAGTACGTGATCGAGCATCGCGGAGCCCCGCATCTGGTGGCCTCTGGCGTGGAGCTGCCCTGGTACCAGTTCTACCTCCTGGATATCGTAGCCCTGGCCCTGGCTATCGTTCTCCTGCCCATCGTGGCCCTCTGCTGTCTGTGCCGCAGCTCCAAATCGAAGAGGGAGTCAAGGAAGAAGGCCAAGCGCAACTAATTGGAACCAAAACTTGATTTATTTTATTTTTAGAAACAGACGGGATTACAATTATGTTAGATATTTCGCAATTATTAAATTAATAGTAAATTTTGAATAATAATAATTTCGTAATACATTTCTAGGGCAACAGATGGCTGGCAAAATAATTGAGAAGGAAGCTGGCGAGAAGCGTACAAAGACCGCTCCCAACTAACTGAACCGGATGCTGAAATATGTCACGAGAATTAGCTTGGGATCATGGGATCGGGGGATCTGGTCGGGGCTTCGATCGGAGCAGCCTTGGGTTAGGGATCATACAGAAGCATCTTTGTGTAAGTGTGGGTGTGGGTGTGTATTGTGTTTGTGTTTGTGCGCGATCTCTAATGGCTTATGACCATGGACTTCTTTACCTTCTTCTCTTTCTTCTCGTGGGTGATAGTCACTTCCTCTGCCAAAGAAAGAAGAATGTGAAATTAGGGATTCTCTGGATTAGGGATTAACCTGGATTAGGGATGTACCTTCGAACTTGGTGGGCAACTGCCGGACCGTCTCGATGGTCTTGACATTCTTCTCTCCAGGCTCGATGATCTCCTCCTCGTACTCCTCGATGATCTCCTCTTCGTCGGTGTCATCGGGATTCACTTTAGCGCTGGGCACGGGATCGAACACCGTCTTTACGGCCTTCTTAACGATGCCCTCAGCGGTGACGGTGGTATAGTGGTATTCGGTGCCGCCCTCGATCTTGATCGTCTCAACGGTGGTGACATCCCCGGGATTCTCTGAGGGCACAATCTTCTTGGTGCCCGACTCGGACTTGAGCTTCTTGGTGGAGGTCACGTTCTTGTGCTTCTCGGCATCCTTGAGCGTCTTCTTGTACTGCCTGATCTCCTCCTCGGTCAGCTCCACTTCCTCTTCCTCGTAGACGGTCTTCGATGTAGTGATGGTCTTTCCGGACTCCAGCTGCGTGTTATAGGTGTACTCCACGCCGCCGGGCACGCGCTTGGAGGCCACGGTCGTGCTGTCGTTCTGCACAAAGTCCGCCGGCGGTGGGGGGGCCGAGGACTTGGGCTTCTTCTTCTGCTTCTTGTCGCTGGAAGAGGTGGAGGAGGTAATGGCCTTGATGTTCTGCTCCTGCAACGAGTTCTTGCGCACCGTGCGGTTGTTCTCCGTGATCTCGATGTTCTGAGTCACGGAGACACGCCTCTCGATGGTTGTGTCCTCGCGGTAGTTGGACTGCTGGTCGCTGGAGTTCTGCACCACGTTCTTCTGCTGCTGCTGCACCTTCTGGACGACGCGGCGAGAGGACTCCGTGGAATCGGTTGAGTCAACCGACGACTTGCGGGTCACGTTCTTCTTGGTCTTGTTCACCTTCGTGGTGGTGTTCTCGTTCACCTCCGTGGGCACTGAATCGTAGAAGGTCTTGGTGCGCATGCTCCTGGTGCCGTCCTCGTTGATGGTGGTGTACACTTCCTCGTAGCCGCCCTCGATGGCGCGGGTCAGCATCGTGGTGCGTTCGTCGATGCGGATCTCCTTGCCCAGCCGCTTCTGGATGAGCTTCTTGTTCTGCTGCTCCTTCAACAGGTCCTCCTGGCTGACCGGCTTGGGGTCCCAGAAGGTCCGCACCTGCGTCTTCACGGTACCATTCGGCTGGGGCGTGGTGGTGATCATCTCGTATCCGCCCTCGATCAGCTTGTACTGGGTGCTGGCGCCAGTCGCCCTGTCGAACTCCACCTTACCATCCTGGATGTCCGCGGAAGTCAGTTGCTCTGTGATGGGGGTTTCATGTGGATGGATTAGTGGGTGTGGACCAGTGTCTGGGTGTAGTGTCTACGCAACCATTGATTCATTCATTCCATTCCTAACATCGAGCGTGTGTGTGTGGTGGGGGTTAATAGTCGTGTCTAGTGTTAGGGTTAGTTTCGCTGCATCTGCGTATCCGCAGCACTTGAGGCCTTACGTCTATTATTAGTTCTCCTATCACTAAGTTTTCCTAGGGTAAGTCTACGATATTGCAATTGGTTTCCTCCTTAAGGCAGCCTGGCGGTTAGTAAGCGATTTATACAGCATTCCATTCAATTCGATTCGATTCAATTCCATTTAGTTATCCGTTCCTTTTCGTTGGGGTGGGCCCTCTTTTCAGCTCTGTTTCCTGCTTAGACGTGCACGGGTTGGGGCTCGGGATCCAAATGCAGTTGCAACCGCCTGGGCCGACACGCCAGGTGTGGCAGGCAGCTGTAGTGCATCAGCAGGTTCAGTAATTGCTATTTAAACTTACGCACCGCCCGCTGGCGGCTGGCCTTGTTACTGGAGCTGCCACTGTTGCCCGGCTGCTGCTGCATGGTGATGTGCTGCTGGCTCGACGTCTCTGCTGTCTGGGATGCCTGTGGCTGCGGCTGCGGCTGGGGCTGGGGCTGGGCCTGGGCCTTGGCCTGGGACTGTGGCTGTTGTCGCATCTGTGGCTGGGGATGCTGTGTGGAAACAGTGACCGAGCCGGAAGCAGGTCTCTCAGCGTTAGTTGCAAGTTTGTTAGTTGCGGCTTTTGTGCGGGGACTGGGGCGAGGCGGTTGGTCAGGCTCCGGCTCCGGCTCTGGCACCGGCACAGGCACCGGCTGCAGACCAGGACGAGAGCTGGGCTTCCCTTGAGGCTTGTCGGAGGTCCTTTGCGGCTCAGTTGGATGCTGCACCAGTTTGATTGCGGTTTCGATTATCAATTGATTTAGGCTTAGTGTGTTAGCATTATCGCTATCATTATCTGTGTCAGTATCGTTATCTGGAAAATGTGGTTAGTGTTAGGGCGACATTCGAAATCATTTTCATGTGATTTATCTACAGCAACAGTGAGATGCAATGAGAGTGGATGGTGGCGCATGGATCTGCTGAGATGCTGGCTCTTACAGCTAAGATTCTATGGTGGATGGATGGATGGTTGGTGGCATAGATGCATGTGGTGCAGTGGTGCACTTCCCAAAGGCTTAAAAGTAAACAACTGAAAAGTGACAAATGCAGAAAAATAAACTCTCAGTTGCGAACCGATTGATTGACTGATCGACTGACTGTCTGACTGACTGACGAAGGGATACAACTTAGGACTAAAATAAAAATGCACATTTAAAAACAAAATTTCACAAATGTCACAAAGTGTTTGTGTTGTAGTTTTTGTTGTTGGGGTTTCTTTGTGGTTCTTGAATAAATATTAAGACAATATTCCAAAGTAAATTATAACATAAATGGTACGAGTATATATATATATATGTAGATAGAAAATATATTAGCATTCCACTGCAAAATAAAAACACTCGAAACAAACATCTGAAGATGTGGCAATGGAAGGGGTTGACGGGGCAAGGCACACACACAAAGATACAGATACAGATACAGATACAGACAGAGACACAACTGCCACAAGAGTTCAGTTTTGGAGATTTATTTTATTCTAGATTTATTTTATACACACTTTTGCTTGGATTTTACTCATATTGAAAACATATCTATCTACATATGTTTAGGGGGACGATGGCGATGGCGATGGAGGATAGGGAACACGTGGAGTGGGAGAGGGCTGCTGGAGAGGGTATTTATGCTCCAATGAATTTGTGGATGCAGATGAACAGTCATCGCCATAAATCGGTAAACACACGTACGAGTACGAGTACGAGTACGTGTACGAGTACGAGTACTGGCAAAAGTACAACATTTTCAATTAAAATACAATGAAGTGTAAAAGTTTGTGGCGGGGCCAAGTTTTGTGGGCGTGTTTATGTGTATGTGTGAGAGCTGATGCAGAGAGGTGGCAACTGTGCCAAGTGCCACATGGCTGCTGTCGAGAGCAGCAGCCACACGAGTGAGTGAAAAAAGTTTAATTTGAAAACTTAATTAAAATTTCTGTGCGTATTTTTCATTTTTTCCGCCTCACTTTCCCTAACAAGATGGCCTGCCTGCTGCCACGAGGAGCGTGTTTGAGTGTGAGTGGTTGTGGGTGGGTGTGCGCGTGTGTGTGTTGGTGGGGAGCAAATAAAAATTGCATTTATGACACTCGGAAGTATTCGCTCGACAACATTTTTGGCACAGAAGGGCGCTTCAGCATGCTCATGAAACCTTAAATTTCAATTAGAGTTTTGGTCCTTGAAATTGACAGCACTCTGCCGCTGTCGCTGCCTCTCTTTAAGTGTGTGTGTGTGTGTGTGGTGAGGGGGTATCTCTGTGTGTGTTTGATTGTGTGCGTAACAAAAAAGTGGCAACAAAACGACGAAAAACGAACGGTTTATGCGTTTCTTCTGCTGTGTTTTGTTCTGTTCTGTTCTACGTGTAGGTTCGATTCTATTTTATTGTGTTGTGTCTATGATGAACTACCGGTTTGGTCGGTCTCCGGCTCGGGCTTCTTGTCCAGCGTCTGCGAGATCTTCTTCCAGATGTTGTCGAACGAGTCGGCGCCTGAGTAGTCGATCTGTCCCGACTCCCAGCACTGGCGCCGCATCAGACTCTCGTAGGCCTCCTGTTCGGGCGTACGCTGCACACCGATCTGCAGCTGCGACAGGGCTCCAGCCAGACCAGCCTGAAAGTAGGCAATGGAAGGTGAGTGGGGGCTCTAGAACTATTTTCGGTTGGGCGGGTAGGTGTTCAAGGGGTGGGGGTTGCTGGAGTGCTGGGGCATACATGCATTGTGTGCGGTTACAAATTAAACATTTATTAGCCAGGCGACAACATTGAAATGTTAGTTGGGGACACGCTACGGTACACAGGACGTATGATTAATATGACAACAGAATGCTACTCGAGGCATAAATCATGATGCATTGCGGGTGCGGCTCCTGCTGCTGCTGTTTCTGCTGCTGCTTACGGTTGCAACTCATGTCCGGGCGACCTTGTGGTAGATTACTATGCGGAATGGAGGCGATACGAGAGGGAGAGAGCTGGAAATGGCATGCAACACAAGGATGAGATGGCTTCTACTCCTTCTACTGATGATGATGACGATGGCGGCCGTATGAATTGCTGTTCACGTTCAACCGGGCGAGTGCAAACTAATAAATCAACAGATGCACTCATCCCCAGGCGGAGGACAGCCACCACATGAACCATTCAATAGCTAACAATGGACAGAGGACGGTGGGAAAAGGACGCAGGACAATGACAATGACAATGACAATTCGTATGCAAAACAGTGACTGGTCAGCACGAAACCATGAGATTACATTATCACTATCACTAGCACTAGCACTAGGACAGGCACTAGGACACCACTATCCAATGCAGGGGTCTGGAGGTTGGTGGTTGGTGTTTGGAGGGTGTTCAGGTGCGGGTGCGGGTGCGGGTTCGGGTCGGAGGCCAGAGAGATTGATTGCCTTTACCTCAGGCTGCACTCCGGCTGCGACTTCTGGCTGCTCTTTTTTCGAACTCTTTCTTACTCTCTGACTACGCGCGGAATGAGGCGAGGGCGTGGCAGTGGTTGTGGCTGTGGCAGTGGCAGTGGGCGAGGGCTTGGCATGTTCTGGTGGGATTGGGTGTGCGTTCAGTTCATTGGAATTCACATCCTTGGACGTGAGCTTCTCGGCAGTTGCATAGCCATTCGGTTTGGCATTTTCATTGCCAAAGGCAGTGCTGGCAGTGGGTGTAGGAGTAGGAGTGGTGGGTGGTGACGGTGGTTGTGGTTGTGGGCATGCGTCGGGGGCTGTCCACTCGTCATCGTTTGCATGCTCATTGTCCTGCTCGTGGTCGCTATGGTGACTCTCATGCTCCGGCTCTGGGCTCTCTTGCCTCCGCTCCAGATTCTCGTAGTAATCTGCCCAAGGATCGCGGAACTCGCGGACGTGCAACAGGTGGTGCAGCTGCTGCTGCTGCTGGTAGTACTCGTGCTGCCCATCCGATGGCCGGTGGTCCGCCTCGGAGCGGCCTTGCAAGTGCCTTAGGTTTAAGCAAAGGCACTGGCGAAAGCGATGTTAGAGATACGATACGGGTTTATAGAGTATAGCGATCCGGGTATTATTTATGGCAATTTACAGAATTTACAGAATGCGCAAAACATAGGAAAGTAAGAGTTGGAAAATAAAAGTAAATGAAAAGTAATCAATTTGCAAAAATAAAGAAAACAAACACAAGGGAAATACACAGACACAGTCACAGTCACAGACACAGACACAAGGGAAAAGAAAGAGTGAAAGGAAAACAAAAAGAAAAACTGTGTGCGTGTGTATGCTTGTGTGTGGTGTGTGTGTGTGTGTGTGGATGGGATATAGGAGGATCTAGAATGATTCAAGAGAGATTTCTGGCACCCACATCCCCAAACACGACACGACACCAGCACAGCACCCACCCATCCCTGAATCATTTCCATCTATCGATGGCGTAGTCCGAAACATTTCCCTGGCTTTCGGCCAAATTGATGCAAATTAGAAAAACAGAAACGAAAAGAGCACACTAAGACAATGACACACACACACACACACACACACAGAGAGATAGAACAGTGGGACAAATATTACAAAAAAAATATATGCAATATGTGAAAAGAAATCCAATTCGCGAGTCTGTCTGTCTGTCTGAAAAAGAGGTTACTATGGGGCGTGGCTGCTAATTGAATGAAAATCAACAGAAAACCGAAAATCGAAAACCGAAAGTAAACCCCAAACCGAAGAAAAGACATACGTACATACAACAGATCTTTAAAGTGGAACAAAGGAGGAACGAGAGATGATACAGAGAGGAAAACGAGGTCAGCTATCGGCAAGAAATAGCAAATAATAGATCGAATCTGAGAAATATTTGGCGGGTTATTTACAATGCTATGCTTCGTGAATAGATAGAGATGTATCAATAAATAAATATTGGCAAAGTAAATAAAGAGATAATTGATATTTACACTTGGATTGGTGCTCTTTGGGGGCTCTACAGATCTACGAATCTTGTGGGTGAGGAGTGCCATCGGCTATTACAGATCTTCTTACCTCTGGATTGAACCCTTGGACTGCTTGGGCTGCTTCAGGCTTATCACTAGCAACAGCTCCTTGCGTTTTCTTGCGGTTAGCGGATTGTGATACGAAGCAAAGTGGGGTAGGGGCAATACATTGGGTTAGAACAATACAAATTCTGGTGTTAGCTTTGGGTTTTAGTTATCATTTGATACATTTCAAACAAGAGATAAGATACGTAGAGTCGGAGCAAGGAAGCTGGAAATCGATCGAGCGCGGCGGGGAGTATCCAGATATGCAGATAAAGAGAGTCCATAGAGATCGCTTACCATTTCGCTGGACAGGGACTGGATCACAGTATCACAGAAGATGTTCCACCAGAGCTGGATAAGGTCCTGTGCGTGGGCATAGTCCGAGGACACGGCGGCCGTCTTCGTCTCAGAGTTGAACTGGATCAGCCAAGGCTTCAGCTTGCCGGCGAAATGCAAAATCTTAATCTTATCTCTGAACCTGCAAGGAGGAACGGCGAAGGATTAGCCACTGTCCCACTGGAGGGGGTTGGGATGGTCGACTTACTGTTTGAAGGCGGGCAGATAGCAGTAGGAGGCATAGGCCGTCACATTGTAGACGAATGGCAAATGCTTCTTGATGTCCGCCGTCGCCCAGTCCGCGAAGAACTGATTCAGCAGGCCCTGGTCACCGCCGTCGAAGCTGCCGTTCTTTATGGCGAACTCTGTGATCTTGCCGAAGGTATCCAGGCTGGGTCTGAACACGAACACGCCGGAGTTGAAGCAATCGGGCCAGCTGACATCCGGAGCAGCCGAGAGTTCCTCGCGCTCGAAGAGCTCATCGACATTTTGCAGGACCTTCAGCGAAGAGGAGACTGTTAAGGAGTGCTGCACTAGGAGTAGACTGTGCATCTTACCAAGGTATCTGCATCGAGGAAGACGCACTTCTCGAACTGCACCAGACGCCAGCAGTGCAGCTTTGTGAACGTCACGCCCAGCTCCGGGCGGGAGAGCAGGGCCAAGTTCGCCGCATCCTGTGAGTCCAGCACATTCACCTCTTGTACAACATTGTACACGTCCTTAAGTCTGTCGCGCATCGCCTCCGACACGGTGGGCGTCACCAGCACGGCCAGCTGGTGGGCGGTCCCGGCCCGCTTCAGGGAGTGGGCCAGCACCAGGGCACCCAGGGAGTACGTGTCATTTGTCGTCAGCGTCACCCAAGCGAACTCTGTGGAGGAGAGGGACGAATCGAATGGAAATGTTTTAGATACAGATAGCCGGCTTGGAGGGAGATACATGTGTAAATATTGCCACGATTGCAGTTACAAGGCACGTTTCAGAGCAGCAGCTTCACTTTTTAGCGGTTTGCATATTTCGGGTTCGGCAAATAAAACAACGGGGAGCATCCACGGTATAGACTATAAATAAATAAGCATTCTTTTGCCATATGGAAAAGCACAGAGATCCCATTCAGATAGATATGTATGGTATCTGCGGACGTGTGCGAATCCCAATCTGCGTCAGCAGTGGGCGGGGCACGCGGCATCCACATGCAGCGAATTTTCATTTGCTTTTGTTAGAGAAGCAACAACTGCAAAGCGCAAAATAAAAAGCAAAGACCTATAGAACAAATCATAAAGAATTGGCCAAAATCGAGCAGAACATATTTCAGGCGCATCGGCAACGGCAACGGCAACAGCAACGTTGGACGAGCAATTAGAATTTTGCGTAGTTGGCGTTTAGTTGGGCGAAAGCTATAGATAGAATATAATATATGATAATTTATCTCCGAGATGTACATCAGTGTGGGGCGCTGGCGAATATGCGGTTTCCTAGATACATATATTCCCTTCCTCACTTGTTGTTGAATTAGTTTCTACGGTTAGATTTTCGGTGTATTTTTACAAATCTGTGGGTTTGTGGGGTTGATCAACTAGTTGATCTCTTCCGGTTTGGTTAGTCAAGGATTATTCATTCCCCAACTTCTTGTTCTCCTGAAGTACCTTCCATTTCTCCTGGTTATCCCCCAGAAATGGTGTTAAAATTAATGGCAATTAATCCATGCATTCTTGTTGTGTTGAAAATTAAAAATTCATTAGAGTTAAAATAGAGATACAAATTAATTATAGTTTTATTTCCAATTTTGATTATTGACAAGTTGAATTTCGAACATTATTGTTTGGTATCAAGTGCTACAAAATCAGAGATAATTTGTAGATATATCAGTGATGTAGTATATATAATCTTTGTACATTTGGTTGGACTAACTTTAGTGGGGTTAAGTGTCAGATTAGATTAGAGAGTTCTGTATTCATTGGATTTAGAAGCGCACTAGAAAGGAGCGGGGAAAGCGTGGAGTACAAAAAGTGGATGGATTACAAAAACTACCTTCTCGCTGCTACGGACACACATCCGTACGAGTACGGGTACGGATGCGGACACGGATGAGGATGCAGATGCGGATACGGATACGGTTGGATAACATTGCATTCGTTTGCTTTTGAGCAGCAGCTGGAGATGAGGTTCGATCGTGGTTTCTGCCTGGCCCTCCATCTATATCTTCTTCTATATACAACTTATGTGTTTGCTTGTGTGTGCGTGTGTGTATGCGGTGTGTGTATGTGTATAAGTGTGAAGCTTATGCTTTCTTTTCTCATGATTCGTAGTGCCTAAAATAAAAATGAAATCATTTACTCTGGGCCGAAACGAGAATGGTTTTTAATAACTTCTGACTTACCGGATGTGACCAGATACGAAAAAAACCACAATGACAAAAAAGATTCACAAGACAATAAGAGAAAACGATCAAGAGGAATTTCACTCCGCCCCATAAAACGGGCGATTTAGATAAAATAAAATAAACAACACTTGGTCTAAATTTAGACCTCCACAACTGTTGAGAATGTTGAAACCTGTCAAACGGAATGGCGACGCGACACTTTCCTTAAAAATATGCTTAAACGTAAACTTAGAAATACTCGTATATAAATTAGCACGTTCTTTGACAGCTAATTGCGGGAAAATCCTTCAAATTGTTTCCAGTGTAGAAAGCTTAAGCTTCGCTCTTGCCGGAAGCTCGCTCTCTCTTCCAACAGACTCTGCGAGTGTCTGCGCTCTTTTATCATGCGCGGTAGTACGTATGACAGTAGCACAATAAAGCTGATAAACGACCCGTCAAAAGCGAGAGCGTGAAGGGGTCGCCTTCTGAGTCTAGGTCTAGGTTGAGTGAGTGCTCATTGGGGCACGATGGGGGCTATCATCTATCAGATTGGGGAAAGGCTCATCTCATCCGTGAATGGTGTCGGAAATTATGTGAATGACAGACCCGAGGCCTTGAGTGGCCCAGACCTGCTCCGCCCATTCCCATGCCCACACATCCCAGCCCCGAAACCCGTTTGCCAATCCTCAGATATGCCACATGGGGTGCAGTGGGGGAATGAGGGATGGGCGACCGGCGAGGCGACACCAACGCACAAATTGGCGAGTGCAAGGCGAGAAACAAGTTCTGCGGGAAGACATGGATGCGGTGTGTATCTGCTAGACGGCGAATGTATCTGTGTGTGCGCCGGTGCCGAAAGAGCAGACAGACCACTAAAAATAGCCGGGTAAATGTGAAATGAAATGAAATTGTAGCGCGACAACAACAGCCTCATAGTATAGTCATCTTCAGCCCCTGCGGCATCTGCTGGTAGCGATGCAGTGGTACAGGCACCTCAGCGGTGGCTGCTTCTGCTGGAGATCCCTATTAAGTCCCCCATGGGCAAAAACCCAAACACACACAGCTGCAGAGGCCGATGATTAATGCGGGCATAAACTCATGCAGATTTTATGGATCGTGGAAATTTGTGGAATATATAGTGGGCGTCTTTTGGTCCGAAACAAGGAATTTTTCATTTTCGTGTGAAAAGATTTTTCGAGAATTACATACATATAGATATTTTCGAGCGAACAAAACTTGTTAGCGCCTGTCGCCAGCCATAATTCCGAGCGATATATGTATATGTGTAGTAGCGTTATAAATAGAAAAACATCTATGAAATGAATATATATAGACGTATAGGATCATGTGCATATATAGTGTGTTTAGTGCATCTTCAAACATGCCAAGGAGAATCTCAATGGGATTTTGATTTGGATTTGGGATGTGAGAGATGCGGAAATTACGCTGATAAAGCTGATTTGATGCTGCCCGGCGCTACTGGGTCAGAGAGCAGAAAGCAGAGCTAAAAGTGGAGCAACAAAAAATCAATATGCGGCGACAATCAAGTCACAACAAATCCCCTTAGCACCCATCCCCTCTCCTTCAGCGATTAGCAGAAGCAGCTCAAAGCATAACTGTCAAGCGCTTCTCTCTTTTGGTCTCTCCTTCTCTTCCTCTCTCTCTCTCTCACTCTTGGAGGTGGTTTCTACCTTCCCCTGCCTGCCATAACATAACGCTTATCAGTTGTCAGCAGTTATGTAAAAAACTGTGAAAAAATTGAGATTTGATATCAAACGGATCAGATCAGGAATTCTATACAGACCGCTTCTAAAAAATATTGGAAAAAATATGAAAGTATACAAGGAGTCTGAGCAAGGTGAGACAAGGTGGCTAGCATTAATCGATCAAATATATTAATTTATAATTAATTAATTAATTATTAATAATTTTAAAAAATCTAGCGTAATTCGAGTAAAATGTATTCTGACAATGCTATCTTGTTTGTTGTCCAAAAAAGTATAAACAAAGCGTGTTTTGATAAGAATATGTGATAAAAAATGATTGGTTTGATTAAATTAAAAAAAATTTAATTAAGACGCAGGTCAAATCAAGGTCATTTTGGTGTGCTGCAACGCGGGGTCAAATTAAGGTCATGTCGCAAACTGACGTGTATGTAAGAAAAATGTAAAGTAAAGTAAATGTGAATGTAAAGTGAAGTTACGTGTGTGCGAATTCGCGAATGCGGTGGAAGAAAAAAATGAAAACAAAACAAAAAAAGACTCGTTATCGATCTCGTTGCACGTTTTTGCTATCGACTTTTTGCCACTCTAATCTCTAATATTTACATCCATCAATTATATCATTTTATCAATAAAATAAGGATTTTCGACATCCTCCGTTTGTGTTATGTGTTATGTCGGTTCCAGCAACAAAACAAACTTTTTGTGGAGCCTCGCCTCCACAAGTGTTTGGATCCATTTGCATGTGAGTGACGTGACTGACGAGCACATCAAGACACCGGCTCAGAGCCCAGCAGATCATGTTTAAAAGGAACGCACGCACAAAAGTGACAAAGTTTTCAAAACTAAAATGCTTAGCTAAATCGAATTCTTCCAAGCGAAATGTTATGAAACTTGAGAGTTGCAGCGGGGCGAGGCTTAACGGTAGTTTGTGGAATTAATAAAAACAAGTGCAGGAAAGAGCAAGGAGCATCCACTTGGGGCAGGTTCCTTCTGAAGTTGGCGTTTGAGTTGGAGCTACTGCCATGCCATGCATATAAACACACACACACACACACACACACTTTTTCTTTTCTTTATTCGCATTTGCCTTTTGCTGGTGGCTGCTGCACTCTGCGTCCGAATCAACGGTTGCGGGGGAGTAGTGCATTTTGAAACTTACGGCTCATTTTGTTAGGTTTTCTTTTTGTTTAAATTCGTTAAATTAAAGCACACGCGGCGGCGAGTCCTTTTTACTTCTGTACGGGGGTGGGTGGGGCGTGCCCGTTAAGCTTTCACACGGCGGCCGAGAGCGAGTCAGAGTCGAACTAGGGGGAGCGTTTGCGTTCCGTTTGGGGCGAGCGATGGCGAGAGAATGAAACGGCCGTGGCGCTGCGGTGGGCAATAAATGCTATGTAGTGATGAAAACGGGGACGCAGCCGACGGCAGGCAGAAGGCAACCGCAAAAGCCGGCGGGAGATCTGTTTGCAAAAGTGTGTGTGTGTGTGCGAGCATGAGAAGAGGGAGGGTGCGTTCGCCGCCAGTTGAAGAGGAAGGCGCCAAGAGAAAATTTATTTAGCATTACACTCGCTTGGATTTCATTTCTGCTTCTTCTTTGGCTCTTGGCTGTGACACGCCGGCTATATATTTCTAAACTTGCTGGAGGAGAGGAGAGAGCGAATATGTGCGAATATCACAGGAAAAGAAAATCACGATTGGTGCTCAGCTAAGAGCTGATGGGAATTCAACACTTACCAGCACTGTTTTGTGCGCACATGTGAGCGCGCACATTTAAAATCGAAAACAGCTGATGAGCGGAAAATCCCGAACAAACACCTACAAACAGTGGAATCATCCGCATCTGGTGTCTGTCTGGTGTTCAAATAGTCTTTATTTTTGACGACCCGTATGTCGCTAAAACGCTGTACGTCTTGGTATATCTGTTATTGGAGTAAATATTGCTCTGGGACAGATTGATTTTTGTGTTCCTTTCAGACCCGCTCACTGTGCTTAGCCTTATATAGGTCATACTTACCTCAGCATGAACCCTTTAGAATTCTATGTAATAAATTTTATAACCTCCTATATTTCTCTTTATTGTTAATATATTAACCCTTAGTTAGCAGTTAATTCTTAATTAAATAAATAAATCAAACGGCACTTACCAGCACTGTTTTGTTGAATCTAGTTGCAACAAAAATACGCGAGGTGGCGCTACGTTCGTTAAGAAAAATACTTTTGCAGCCCTGGTTATTTAAATTTGTTTTATCGCTTGTTACAAAAAGTCGTTTCTTTTGAAAGCTTAAATGTTCTATGTTATTAATAATATCTAAAAACTACTTTGGTGGCATTTGAGAAAGGCACTTTTCTCAGATATGTGTGTGTTTTGGTGGTTTTTGGTTTTTCGTTTCATGGCAATTCGAGGAGTAGTCTGTTTTCTACGGTCCTATAACTACCCTAAAGGCTAGGTGTAATAAATAACTGGCCACTAAAACTAGCTAACTAACTAATGAACTATTATGCTGGGTTTGGCAGTATCACAGTGAAGAGGCTCGTCCTCCGGCTGACGGTTAGTGGCATTTCTGGGCGAGATCACGAAAGGCTTTCGCTTTTGGGCCTGGCTCATCCGTCGCTTGGCCCGTTTTTTGCGGCACCTGCTCACGCACCAGATAACAACTGTACGGAAAGAAGAGGATGGAATTAGAATTAGATTCACTCTCGATTGACTATCCCTATCTACTCACTCAGTAGCACAAAACAGACGCCGCCAAAGCAGCCGGCCGCAAAGAGCCACAGGCTACGCGACACGGCCAGGTCCACAGTCGACAGGCAACTGCGGAATGTCTCCGAGTGTATCGTCCGATTGTAGGGCAGTGGACACGCGTCTATGCTGAGAGCCTCTGAAAATGGAAATGGAAATGTGAAATAGAAGTTGGTCATGTGCCAAAATTAGCAGCTGCGACTGCGACTGCAGCTGCACCGCCTTACCCATGCAAACGGGGACGAACTTTGGATTGGCGCCGAGCATCATGATGTGATTGGTGACTTGCTGGCAGCTGCACGGACTGAGCTGCGTCTTGGCCAGATCTATGACCCGCAGATGGCACATGTTGGCCAGGCCGTCGATTTGGAAGTTGGTCAAAGGATTCATGGAGGCGTTGAGCTGCCAAAGTTCTGCAGGGAGAAGAATTGGGTTGTTATTTCGTATGCTGTATTGGGGGACTCTGGTTGACTCACTTGGCAGTACGCCCAGATCGGGGAGGTCTTGCAGCTCACAATTGGCCACGTTTAGATACTCCAGGGGAGCAGTGATGGGCTTCTGCAGCGTCTCCAGACCCAGATGTGTCAGTTCGTTGCTGTCTATATAAAGATTTCTCAGCTTGGGCAGTGTGAACAGCTCCATGGGAATCGTAGTGAGTCCATTATTTGAGAGATCCACTTCCTGAGATCAATAGGAGATATCGGTGGTAATGGCATTTCGCTGATTAATTGGATGGCGTTGTTACCTGGAGCGAGGTGAGCGGCTCGAAGGTGCCCGGCTCCACCGATAAGATCATATTCTCATAGAGCATCAGAAACCTGATGTCTGTGTACCTCTGGAACGAGCCACTTTTCAGCTTCCTAATGCGATTGTACGATAGATCCAGAACCTACACAAATTGTCAAATCATTTAATCATAGTCGAAAGTTATGAATGGGAATCGGAATGGGAATCTAGATGGAACGGGAGCTAGGGATGTTCCCATGGATACAAATACTATATGCAGAAGCATGTGTATAATATGGTTATGTTTGTGCAGCCCCAACTTCTTTATGCTTTAATTAAGCTCAATTGAGGCTAAATGGGCGGGGGACCGAAGCGAGGTCGATGCCGATGACGAGTTAAGTTACGGATCGCAGTTCGATTGACCCCCGAGAGACTGTTACTCACCTCCACCGAGGTCTTGAGGTTCTGGGGTACCTCTTTGAGGTCCATGTCGTAGCAGCGGATGCGCAGCAGCTTCTCGATCCGCGCGTACTTGCACTTCCGCTCATCCTGAATGACGAATCCGGAAGCCGGCAGGGGCAGGGCCCTCAGACTATAAAGGCAGACGATCAGCGGCAGCAGCCAGTGCAGTTCCATGCTCTGAAAAAGGAAGAACGTTTGTATATAGATCGATCGGAACTGGAGCCATTAAAGAGGTCACTTCCTAGCCTCCCCCATGACCCATTGCCTATGGCCCATTCCATTTATAGATTTCGGCGCTAACTTGTTTATTTTCTTGATTGAAACTAAAACAGTAAATTCATCCCAATGCGAAAACGAATGTACAATCGGACTTGGGCGCGTCAAAGCGTTTATTTTCGAATTAACGAATTACAAGATCATTGCCGTACCGGGGGTCTGGGTCTGGGTCTGGGTTGGTGTTTGCTTTTGGGTTTGGATTAGTTTCGTTTGGTTGGGGGACTGAAAGCATTCAATCAAGCGCATCTCCCGCACCTGGCAAATGTAAGCCACCCACCCACAGATACGTGGATACAGCAGCACAACAAAGCACAGATCTGAGGCGTAGGTCAGCTGCTGTCTCCCGCCGTATGTGTGATATGGATATTACGTATACGCCACGGCCAGGCCTGCAATCAGTGTCGTTTTGGGGGCCTGCATTCAAGCTCGATTGCAGCTGGGACAAAAGATGATTCCGCATTCGGCGGCGGAAACAGCTGAAAACTGTAATCATGTTAGCCAATTCGAAATTAGAACTGACTCACACGGCCATAGATAGATACATCAGAGCTGGAAGAGTCTTCGGAACGTGCCTGCGGTGTCTATTTTCTTGTATCTTATCATGGGGGTGTACAGTGTATATTCGTGCGTCTATATCTTTTAATTCAACATCAAACAGAACAAGGGTAACCATAAATCATATAGACATTCCATTAGAATGCTTTTATGCCCAGGCCATAATGTGTCGGAAACAACATCACACAGCCACAAAAACAACCACAACCATCCGATCCGCGGCACTTGCCTTCAATTTGCCAAAAGGAAAAGTGGCAAACAATAATTGATTAATGGCCAGAACAGAATCGGCGTAGCGTGATGTATGCCCAAATATATGGGTAAACTATGATATGATCTGGGCATGTAAGCCCACTCGGAATGAGCATTCGGCCCATTGTGGATGTTTCTGTCACGCCCCATTGAAATGCACTTGGAAAATCGCACGTTTCGGACCCCAACTCCAGCCATCCATCGGGCCCCGTATCACTTGCAGTTGCGTGATTTACTTTGTGAAAATTTGAAATGATATCCGAGCCTTATGAGTAATGTCTTGAGTATTGTAATTTTGCAGGGACTGAGGCAGAGACTGAGGCTGGGGCTGAGGCTGAGGCTGTCGAGGGTCGGAAGGCGGCGCCTTGTGACATTCGGGCTAATTGCGCTGCTTCAGCTGGAGCTGGGAGTAGTATTACATGGAAAAGCGAAGGTCTGTCAACGTTTGCAAAAGCCATAAGCCTTCACTTGAAGTTCAGTTTGTTCAGGCCAATAAATGATGAATGACCATGTTATCCATCCATTTATATTGGCAAATCACCAAGTGGCAGAAGTAAGCCAACAAAGCCCCATCTGGCCGATAACATCGGGGTGTTTTCGCCATTTACAGAAGGAAACAAAGGCAGGCCAATCAATTTTAAAGTTAGTTAGATTGTGTTGGGTCATACTAAGGGTGTTCACCACTCTTTAACAATGATTCATGGGCCACATATAGTTCAAGACAGTCATAATTCCCCATTATTTCCCATTTCCCATTTTTCGTTTGATGACTTGGGTGTTGGCCTTTGACCAAAAATTCTTGCGCTCCACTTGAGAGCAATATGGCTCCGAACAGTGCTGGCCGAAAGTCTGCTGCGCCGCCATTTGGAGGCACACTTTTCCCACCCAGTGCGCGCGTGTGCGAGTGCGGGGGGTACCTCTGTCATTAGAGCCCGTCGAATCGCCAAAAAGAAGAAGCTGAAAATATGAACAGAAATATTGAAGCTATTTCCACACTTTTTGGGACTGACAGCAACCGCAACAATGGCTATAAATATATTTCATATATTTAAATTAAAATTAAGCAGAAAGAAACCCCAAAAGATACAACAGCACCAGCGGCAAGAGGAAGATACAGATATAAACAGTGGGAGCCAACTGCAAACTTATGGCACAGGCGATGGAATGGGATGGACTCAAATCCAACAACTTTTATGCCCTTACTTTTCCGTGTCGGTTTTTAATATCACATTCTTGTGGGGGGCTCGAAATCGAATTCAAATTCAAAGGAATTGGCCATAAAAAGGGCTAATGCCAACGATGATCTAGGGGCAGCAAATGGAGATCCACTTCACTCCAGGCATACGCCATAAAAGAGGTCTCCCCCTTTAATCAACGCATCTGAATGAATCCCTAGCCCTACGGCTACGGCTAGCATTGTTGTATTTGGTGTGGGTCAGAATTTATGCTTTCCACTTTGGCCGCATTTGTTCCCATATTTATTTATATATTAGGCTCAATCAAGGGGCTGCTGCCACAAACAGCAGACAAACAATAGGAAATGCGAATGGGGTGGCAGAAATGGGTTACGTATCGGATCGAGTCGGATCGGATCGGATCGGTCCAAGACAGCTTCCACCTCCCGACAACTGTCGGCCAACGGATTGCAGCCTGTCCCGATGCTCGTTTGATAAATATGAAACCGGGAAAATTATTTATCTGCTTAGAGCACGATGCCCAAGCGATTATGGGAATAACGAAGGCAACAAGAAATCGAGAATCCCCTAAAAAATGGGAGGCACGAAAACACTCGAAATTAGTCTCAAATATTTTAATAACATTCTAAACATTTGTGAATGGATTTATGTGCTCTTCTGATAGTCCCTGTCACACATTGTGGGCGTCGCACGATGATACATATGTATATGGCATATCTATATCTCTGCTCAGACGCTTCTTTATCTCTCTGCAGGGCGCCGCCGTCCTCCCCTCAACAGGTGTGTGCCGGAGGGGCGAAGATTTATTCTCGTTTCTCAGGCCAGCGATAAAGATTTATCTGTTTGGACTTTTCCCTGATGCTGTGATGAAACATCATCCGAGTGTGTGTCATGTCCGGAGTACTCAAACTTGCTCTGTTACCTCCTGCGTTCTCCGGAAAGAGCATTGAGTAATAAGTGTACTGGCGGAATAAAAAGTGAATCTTATCGGAGCACTTGACGTGCTCCTCTTATCGGCTGACTTGGCTGTAAAGGTCTTTCCAAATTATAACAGCGATGCCAAGAACAACAAAAAAAAATAAGACTTAATTGAAACGGCACCAACAACAAAAACAACAGCCACAAGAATGGTGGAGCAATAAAAAAGAGCGTTGTTCATTTATTTCAATTAAATACAATCAAGACAACATTCGCCCGAGACGGAAAATACCGATCCGAACAGAAACAAAACAGTCCATGCGGTTCCATCGCTTATTGAAAACTGAGTGGAGCGGAGCCCTATGCAAGTGGAGGGCAGTAACTCTCCCAGTAGCTGGCTGGCTGGCTGGCTGGCGAGGGCACTTTGGGCGGGGTTTCGGAATACTAAAGGAAAAGATCGTCTTACCTTAAGGGAAGGTAGAAGATGGGCTCAAGTTTTTGTTGATACTGGACTTGCCTTTCTCATAGGTAATAATTCCTGGAAAATATTGTTTCATTGTCAGATTACATATTTTTGTTCTACAATTTAATGTTTATAAGAGGGCGGTCTGAAAGCACTAGGTTCATCAACTGATATTCTACCTCTTTCTGTTTGTAGAACTCTGATTGTTGAACAAGATTCCCCTTGTTGATAAGCAGGTGTTTTTGGTCTTTGTGCTTACAGAGAGTTAATGACTGTATAAACAGACGCACTCTGGTTCTCTCTAGAGCATTTCTTTCTGTGCGGAGTCTGCAGTCTCCCCAGCGTAATCTGCTTATTCTCCCCTAATTGAAACCAATTTAACTGCGGTTCTATCGCATTATGCTGCCTGGGAGACGGACTCTCTTCGTGGAACTCAGAAAAAGCAGAGCCGGGACTACTCTGTTGCTGTGTCAATGCTAAGTTTCCTGATTAGAAAATCTAATGTACCCCAAGTGCTTGGCGCAGCTGTTGTGCAATCTACGAGAGCCGAACACTATTATGTAGTTGCTGTAGTAGTAAATGATAACCCGTAGCCAGACCTCCATTTCGAGTGGAACACAACACAAATGTACAGGAACCTAAGTACTATACGGTTCTTACTTACTTTTCTTCAGTTTAGGTAATCCAATTTTTGAGGTATAGTAATCCCATTTAATGCGTTCGAGGATTATCCTTGAGCAGGATCATTGTTTCACTTCACTCATTGCCGTATCTTTCCACACATAATCAGTTTTTGTACACAGATTTCGTTTCGTTTAATTTGTGATGATTTTCAATTAGCACAAAATATGATATTATTTACGTGGGGACAAGAGAGTGGAGAAAAAAGATATCGTAGCGACCGTTACGGAGCAACAGAGTCAACCGGAACCGTTCAATTCAACCGCAGACATGGAATTGAAACGATCGCAGCGAAGAGAACAGAACCGAGAACAGTACGGCGGGACGAGCACACGAGCCACAGCGAAAACTCTGATAAAGCACGCACACAGAGACCGTAATGCACGGGAAAACTCAAGAGAGCAGTGATCACTCTCTCCCTCTCTCGGTCTCTCTCTCTCTCTGAATGCGTTTTCTGATAACGCTGATTGAAATGTTTTCGGGGCTTTGACAGCCTGATATTATTGTTGTATATTCTGTTGATACGTACATTAGCAATAAAACGCTAATCTCATCGCTAAAACGGGAGGAGGGACCCCTTTCTTAATGAAGCATCCACGTTGGCCAGCAGGAAATATATACATATGTATGTAAATAGTAGTCATATTTCATATACGATACTCGGTATCTTGATGAATGATAACGAAAATGAGAGCTTAAGCCATGTCATAAATGGTTGCAGACAGACACCTTACCATAATTCCGTTCTTATCAAGGCGCGACTCCCTCTGACAGGCTGATGTCTTGGCCGCATGATCGGGACATGTGAAAAACGCACTGATATTCCACAAATGCATTTCCATGGAACCACAAATCCTATCTGGAGGAAGAACCAAACCTCCCTGCCAAACCGCCAATTGCTACCTGAGAGATCAGGGCAGGTAAGAAATACACAGGTAATGCACCAACACTATTGCTTTCAATCGCGATTTATTTTCTTGCTTTTAATATTTGTTTGTTCACAACATGAAAAAGAAATGGTAGAAAAATATGACATGTGATTAAAGGTTTTAATACATAAACCCACATTCCATTAGTTTTGTATTTTTTTTTTATTTTGTTTACTCTGGTTACCAGTAGATTTTTTTAGTCTTCGATTTTCATGATGCTATCATTTGAATAGATGAAAAGTATAATCCAAAAGCAATATTTGGAAATGAAATCAGGCGATTCTTGAGTTGGTTAATTGAGTAAAGAATAGAGAATAAAGTCCCCCAAGCTGGGGTTTAAATAGTTTTAAAGGAAAAAAAATAAATAATTCCCAGGGGAATGTCCTTCTCCGTGCTCCACTCCAATTCCCCTTTCGTTGATAATGTAAAATGTGTTTACAAAAGGTTGAGCAATTTAAATTAAATCGTTCTGCATTCACCATGCGGCTAACATTCTTTCGTTAGTTCAAATTGTTTCTAAATTTCAATTTTTTTTCAGTTTTTTTAAACATTTTTCGTTTGTTTTTATACGTTTTCTGAGGGTTTTTTCGTTTTTTTTTGTTCGTTTTCTTTCGTTTTTTGTTGGATAACTTTTTTATGTGTTGTTGGTTGATTCATATTCAAATATTTGAAACAAAATTAGCATTCATTTTGGTTTTCCATGAAAAATCAATGAAGCTTCTTGGCTAAACAAAATCGTGAGCTCTCCCTCTAATTGAATAAGTTGGACTCGTTCATCTAAATTAGGTAATACATTGCATTAGATCGGATGCTTTAGCACAACAAATAAATATTTTGTTTTTATACCCGTCCGACTGGGGCTCACTGACTCTCCTGTAGACGGAGCTTCTCGCTGATGCTGGTGCTCTGGTAGAACAGCCTCACGACATGGGTGCAGCTGTCGGCGACTTGGCCCTTGGTGGCCAGAATCTCCACCTGGAATGTCTCGGAGAAGCGAGTGTCGATGAAGCTCTGCAGATCGGCCACATTGCACTTGGCAATGGTGGCGCTCTCCAGCTCGCAGTGCTTGCTGTAGCGCGGCGGCTTTGCCAGTTCCTCGGGCAGCTGGCGGAACTGGTCGGTGACCGCGTTGTTGCCAAAGTCGATGAAGTGCACCTCGCACTTGCCCTCGTCCAGGACCTTGACGATTTGGGCACGATAGAAGACCTCGTCCTCGGGAAACTGGGCCACGCAGACGGCTCCCACTTTCAGGTCGGTAAAGGCGGGCAACTCCTGTTCTGTGTCGAGCAGCTTGTCGGTCATCTGCTCCAGAGCCGGCACATCCACCTCCATTTGCACGTAGAAGGAGGTGGGATCATCGTACTGCACGACAACGCAGTTGTGCAGCTCCACCTGGAGCGGTTTCTGTACACCGGCCACTGTGTTGGTTAGCTCCTGGGCAAAGTCTTTATAGTTGATGCGCAGCTTGGCCAAATGTGGCTTTGTATCGTCCTCGTTCGGCTGTGTGGTTATCTCGTAGACCTCGCCAAAGTGTTGCTCCAGCAGGGCGGCGAATGCCTCTTCTAGCTTGGGATCGGGCACATCCTCAGGTATCTCACTCAGCTGGCAGTGCAGGGCCAGCGGCGGCACATCAACCAGCTGCCGGGGAAGTTGGAAGATCTCCGTGGCTGCCATAGTAATACCGTAGTCAACGAGGAACACCACAAATTCCTTTTCTTTCAGTACGGACTTGATCAAGCATCGATAAAAGCAGGTATCCTCCTCCGAGTATGCCACTCCCATCGCCGCCTCCGCCGCCTCTGCCGCAATATCCAGACTCTTCAGGTTAACTTTGTCCAGGCCCTGCAACGACTTCACAACCAGATCCAGAAGCTGCGAGTTTTTCTTCAGCTGAACGTAGAAGCTCCTGGGCGAGTGGCCGTGCGAGATGATGCACTCGGAGTTCTCGTTGTCCTTCTGGATGAGTTTCAGCTTCGCCTCCACGAGCTTTTGCAGCTGCTCGAAAATGTTCATTCCGTTCTTGTCTTTGATAGTCAATCGGACAATAGGCGGACTAGCTGTCTTGTCGAGTATCTCTGCCACCACAGCACCATCGCAGCTTTCCAAGATATCGTGCAGAGATTCTGTGGTCAAGGATTTGTTCTTTTCAAAGTCGGCGCAAGGCTCGAGGCTATACACCTCGGCCAGGGGCAGAATCGTGGTGAACTCATCGGGCGTCTCGTACAGCGCATCATCGACCTCTATAACCATGCCAAAGTCGATTAGGAAGACGCGATACTTGTTGTCCAGCAGTTCCAGGATTCGCCCGCGATAGAAGTCCTTATCATCTTTACACTGAACCACGCACAGTTCGCCCAAGTGTCCCTTGTCCTTCTTTGGCTGCAATTTGCCTGCGTTGAGCTTTGTGCAGATGCTATCTGCCAGGGCATGCTTCTCGGCCAACTGCAGGTATATTTGGGAAGCGCTTTTCACTTGGGTGATGGTGGCTTTGGTTGTGGCAGTAGAACCGGAACTAAAACCTGCCAGGGATGACGTTGGCTCCCTTTTCGGGCACAGCGGTAGCAGACGGTCAATGATGTTCTCCTCGTCGAGCATCAGATTGATGGTGACATGATCCGCGCCTGGCTTCAGCAGCTGCGTAGTGAAGACCAGCTCCCCCTCGCCAGTGAGCTCGGCAAACTTGGCTTCAGCCTCCTCGGACCAGGCAGTGTGCGTCAAGGGCAGCTGCAGCGAACACTTCTTGGAGAGGCTGGGCAGTTTGGCGATCTCCTCGGAGACCTTCAGGCACTTGGTGGTGGTCGAGGTGTTGCCGTAGTCAATGAACAGCACTTCGTAGCGGGAGTCGGGCAGCTGCTTGAGCAGCTCGGCACGATACCACAGCTCATCGTCCTCGAAGAGAGCTGCAACGATGGCTCCCTTCTCGAAGCGCTCCAGGGGCTCGAGGGTCTTCTCATTGTCGCGCAAATACATCTCGATCAGCTCCAGGGCCTTCGAGTCGCGCTCCAGCTGGATGTAGAAGTCACGGATGGCGTTCACGTGCGAGATGTAGCAAGTGCAGCCGCTGGCCACATACTCGAGGGGCTTGGCGTAGCCGTCGGCAATCAGCTTCTTGGCCACGTCCTCGTCATCGATGTACAGCCGAACATAGCTGATCGTCTTGTAGTCTCCCCGGGAGAGATACTCGTAGCGCAGTATCTTGGAGTAGGACTCGTTGAATATACCATTCGCCGCATCCACCCAATCGCGTGTGTTCTTGGGGGCAATGGGCAGGGCACAGGGCAAGCAGAAAGGATCCATGTGGCCAAACATGCTCTGCTTTATGTCCGTGGTGTCCGAGACGCAATCCGTGTTACCGAAATCTATGAACAGCAGGACCATTAGCTCGGCATCAAGGATCTTGGCGCGATACCAGCACTTATCGACGGAGTAGAGGGAAACGCAATCGGTTCCGTCGACGACATTCTCCAGCGGTGGCAGCGAGGGCGACACAATCTGCAGGTTCTCCTGCATACGATTCAGCTTCTCCAGCTGATCGACGGGATGCACAAAGAAGTGGGCAGGATTGTCGCAATGGCTGAGCACAACCGTTTCCATACCCTTGTAGGGGTCCTCCTCTGGCTGTGCAGGTGGCTGTGGCGGCTCCTCGGCTTGCACTATCGTATTGACTGGCTCCTTTGCTTTGCTTACAGACGGAGCTGGTTCTGGGGAGCTTGGCTTGGATGGTTCTGCCACTGCAACTGGTTCAACAGCTACAATTTGTGCCACAGGAACGGGAGGCACGGCTGCAGACGGCTCCTTCTTCCTTGGCTCTTTGTCGTTTTGTGGCTTTTTGGCCTTTGGCGAGGCATTTGCCGAGCTTGACTTGCTGCGGCTCTCCTTGCTGCGCTTGTCCTCCTCATCGTCCATGGTCAGGTCCACGGTTTCGATGTACTCGTAGGTGGGACTCTTGCCCTTATCCAACTGCTTGCGCATGTAGTCCAGATCCAGATGGGAGGCCACAAGTTTTTCTGCCTTCAGCCGCTCCGACACGTTCTGATTGTCGCCCGTGATGACATTGCCAATGAGGTGATTGCGGCGAACCTCGATTGGCTGAATGGTGACCACCTGCTCCTCCAGCAACTCTGCAAGACGGCTCTTTAGTTTTGCCTCATTGCTCGGTCGGCCCAGGGGTAAATTGATCTCTACAGCGAATCCACTGGGGTTCGCATAGAATCTGTCGTCCAATGCCTTGATATCCTGGCGATTCAGCTCCTCCGTGTTGCCGTAATCAACGTAGAACACCTCAGTGCGAGGCGCATTCAAATCGTTGGCCACAATACGTGCTCTATACCAGTTCCCATCCGATCCCCGGGCGGCACAGATCTGCCCCTGTTTGAACTTGATTAGCGAGTCACCTAGAGAGAAGGGCCAAAGTTGAGGGATTATGTTCGAGTTCCTTATGGGGATTACTTGCCTTTGGCCTCGTAAAACTCGTACATTTCGTCGAGCAGCGTCTGCACTGCCGATTCGATGGCCAGGGGCTGTACAAACACGCGGTATGGCTTGGCAGCGTAGACAACTAGCGCCTTGAAGCTGCTGAGAACCACGGGATAGCTGCAGACGAAGGCTTTGCGGTCTTCCTTGAATAGCGGCATTACGGGGCGCAGATGAATACTGCACAAAAGAATGGAATAGGTTAGATCCTGACTCGACAATTGATTGGCCACAATTTACATATTGTTCTCACAGACGTGCTTCACATTTAAGGCATAGGATTTGCCCTCGTAGTACTCCTTGAAGCGCCGGGCCATATCGGGGTTTGACTTGACGAACTTGGTATCATCGTAACTGCAGAGGAAACTCACATCGTGGCAGTAGTCCAGCTGTATCTTGAAGTTGGTCATATCCCGAACGGAGGTAAACTTTCCGCGCACCTGCTGACCAGCTAGCAGACTCACACGCACCTCTGCAATAGAGAGGAATCGGAGAGGAAGGTTCAGTAGCACTTGACGGGGAAAAAGTAGTCCCTACCTGGCGCCACTTCGGTGAGGAACTTCTCCTTGACCAGCGTATCCCTCAGCGAAGAGCCATTGACATACATGTTGACGGTGTAGGAGCAGCTGCTGTTTGAGTTGCTGATCTGCTGCTTGGACAAGAACTCGCACTCGACTCTGGCATTGACCGGCACAAACTTCTCCATGCGATCCACAATGTACAAGTTATCGTAGTTGGTCACCACGCTATGGAAACTGCAGCGATGGACCAGGCAGGGGGCATTGGCGAACCGCTGCTCCAGCTGCCAGACATCCTCGGAGGTGACGGTGATCAGGCTGCCCGTGTCCACGCAGAAGACACGATACTTGCGCATCATATGGTTGCAAGCGGTGACCGTGCCCCGGAGGATGGCATTGTCTCTGCGCTGACGCACCACCACTGTGGAGCCGACCTTCAGCTGGAGTGGCTGGTGTGACTTTTGACGATAGAATTGTCTCATTTCGCGCAGCAGACCGTCGTATTTGGCTGCCGCCGACTTTGTCACAACATAAAACTGGAATGGCGATACCCACCAGGACAAGCTGACGGCCTCCTTTCCAGTGGTTTTCATGTCCTGCAGGGAGTATGCCCTGTCCAGGGGCACATACTTTTCAGACTTGCCGGCCACTGCCGATTCGCTGGCAGAGCTCGCGCCACTCTCCACGCCGCTGGAGCGCTTGGAGGAGATGCTGCCGCCATCCAAAGTGGACTTCTGTCTTTGAGGATTCTGTGCAAAGCCCTGGGGGGCATTCTGTGAACGCTGATTGGGCTGATTACGTTGCTGCTGCGAAGACTGTGCCTCCTTGCGCGGCGACTGACTGTTGCTGAAGCGTCTGCCAAAGACCGAATGCACCGAATTAATAATGCGACGACGAGTCATGAAAACCAAGCACCTACTCACCTGTTTTTATTTGCCTCTGAGTTTCCATTCAGCAGCCGCGGCGACTGTGTCTGACTGCGTCCGTTCTGTCGGCTGCCCTTGCGTGGCGAACTTCCGGCACTGTTGTGGCTGCCTGTGCTCTGGCTGTCAAAGTTGGAGTCCAAGTTACGCTCGATTTTCTGCAGCTGCTGGGGATGCTTGCTATCCTTCGAGTTGGCCGACGTTGAGCTGCGTTTGTCCCAGTCACTGGAACTCTTGCCTCGGACTGTCTGCTGCTGCTGCTGCAGTAGTTGTGGCAATGGCTGTTTCTGCTGCTGATGCTGTTGGCGTTCCTCGCTCTCCACGATACTGGTGGAGTTGAGAATTAGGTCCTTGTCCAATTCGGAGGAGACCACAGACTCGGCCCGCGTGGTATTGCCATTGAATTGACCCTTCTCCAGCGATAGGTACTTGTCAAAGGGCATGGACAGCTTGTACAGCTTCTTCATGACGTTCAAGTTCTTGGCGAGAAGATTTACAACATTCAGGCCGTCTGGCTCGATGCGAAAGACGCGCACATTGAAGGTGCGACGTCGGATGTTCGACTCTTCGGCCAGCATTTCGAACTGGTCGGTGATTTTATCCTGGCCCAGCTCGCTTTGCTCGAAGCCCTTCAGGCAGCACTTGATAGCCTGGCGGGGCATCTTCAGATGCTCCTTGGCAATGTGCCCGATCAGATGGCGCTTCACCGTCTGCTCGTAGCCGAAGTCCACGTGCCGCACAATTACAGAGTCATCGACACGCAGGATCTCTGCACGATACCACTCCTGATCGCATTTGACGATGCAGGGGGCACCCAGGGTGAGTTTGTCGGGTACCTTCTGGTTGATGTTGTAGTACGTGAACATATTATCCATCAGCACTTGAAACTGCGCGATGTTGGCCACCTTCTGCACGTAGAAGTTGCTGGGCGAGTCAATATAGCGGATTTCCACCTCGTCGTCGTTTACCAGATGGTCCGCCTTTTCGTATTCCTGAAGCGAGCTCTTCTGCTGCTTCAGCTCTGCCAGTATATTCCTGCCCTGAAATGGAGAAACTCCTTAACGTTAGTTGTGGTTCATTGAAATGGCACACTCATTCGTTCCGACTCACTCTAAAGCTGTCTAAGAGATGACAGGTCTGCATCGAACCCACACTCTCAGGCTGCTGCACCGTCAATTGGAAGTCCTTATACAGAGCCGAGTTCTTGAAGATCTGCTTCATGCTCTCGTCAATGGGTTCGATCTCCTTGATTCCGGCCAGGGCGAAGCGGTAGGCAAATGGCTTGATCTGCAGCAGCTCCGTGGGTATTTGGTAGACATCTTTCGATGGCAGCACTTCCGAGTTTCCGTAGTCCACGTAGACAACCCGGAAGCGCTGCTCCTTGATGGAGCTGACCAAGGCACGATAGAAATTGCCATCCTGAGAGAAGCGTGCCACGCAGGCAGAGCCCACCTCAGGTGATTGGGGTAGCGGCTGCAGGCGCATCCTCTCAATCTGCTCCATCATGGCATCCAGCTCTTTGGCGGTGCTCTTCAGCTGCACCCAGAACAGATGCGGTCCGTTCTCCACATAGCTTACGTGCACATCGTAGGTCAGGCCCAGTGTCAGGCTGGTGGTCCTGAAGGCCGGAATGGTGCGCTGCTGTGCTGATGGCCGCTGTACGCTCGCCTGTGGCGGTGGTGGTGTGAAGCGTGCCGGTGCATAAGCCATCGGGGCGTAGCTGCCTGTCGGGTTTTGTGCCTGCATAAACGGCTGCAGCATCACGGCCTTGGGCGCCGGCTTGTTCATACGAACATTATAGTAATTATAGACCTGCTGTTTGGCGTCGACTTTGGGCACATAAGAATCGTTAAAGGAATGGGTCGCCTCATAGTTGGGCTTTTGAGTATTGGCCAGGGATTGAGGTGGCATCTGGCCAAGCGGCGCCATCACATTTGTCTGCAAAGGTCGTGAACATATTCAGATCGGAGATTGGGGGAATAATCTTTAAGTCGTTACCAAATTTGCTAAAGGTTGCTGCTGCTTGGGAGAGTAGTCAGCGGCGGCTGGATTCAGCACACTCAAGGGGGTCGCGGAAACGACGCGTTGCATCTCTAAGCGAGCGGACAGGGAACGCCGAGCAGCCAGCTGCTCACGTGCCACATCCGTGGGAGTTTTAAAGGCACTGCTCGAACTTATTATGTTGTTGTTGTTGTACTCCGTAACTGGCGACTGTGGAGCATCCCTCCACAGCTTTTTGCAGTGATCGAGCATCAGTTGAGTGGCCACCGGAGCTCCAATTTGTTTCTGTTGCACCAGAAACTCAGTCAAATCGAAGTCCTTCCAGCGCACACTGGCAAAGGACTGGCCACAGATCTGGGTGGGATCGATGGTAAGCTGCACGGTCTGGTTTACAATCAATTGATGCACAGTTTCCAGGTCACTCCTGTCCCATTCGGCGCAAATACCGAGCACAATGTACTGTGAGCAGAGAATGGGGATGTTCAGAAGAAGCTTCGGCTGCTTAAGGAACATTAACTGGAAAAGAAAGAACACACGTTAGATATTCTGCTGATACTCGGAGAGGTTCTGGTCGATCGGTGGTACTCACGTCGTGGCTGCTCACAGTACGTCTGAAACCGTAATCGAGATACTCTATCTCGACGTGCATACGCTTGTTTCCATCCGGAGTGGCGCTCAACACACGCACTCGCATGTACTCCGTGTCCCCGGGAGCTGCCCCGTTTGTCTGCTTCAACACGGACACTGTGCCGGGGGTGAGCAGGGCCTGCACCCGCTCGATGGACCATGTGGGCTCGATGGCAAAGCATGTGGGCAGCACATTCTCAATGCGTTTGGTAATCAATAATGCAGCATCGCGATTGATCTGGCCATAGACCTTCAGATAGGGGCCAACGTGATCGAGATGCGTAATGTGCAGGTTCAATATCGAGCTGCTACCTCCGCCAAAATGTGGCTGCCCGTTCATTGTGGCTTCTGTTGGTTTTGTTCGCTGGAAAATATAGTTTCAAGAAATGCAGCTGAGTTAAACAATTTTTTAAAATCTGTGTGTGTTTGCACACAGTCACAATTTTGCAAAAAGTATGCTTTTATAGAAAACATGAAGGGAATGCACCGTTATGTCAAATTTGGCACGGCTTGGCAGCTCTAAAACCTAACTGTGTGTTCAGCTGTGCGTGTGTGAGTCGCCAATTTTTCGGCAAATATATGCAAAAAAAAGAAACTGTTGTTAACAATTAACTTACGTCTTGTCGTCGTCGTTGTCCAAAGCGAAACTATGAAATAACGCCCTGCCCTATGCCGACCGCCAGCCAGGTGGCCAGAGGTACCTCTCCTCCCCACTTCTCTCTCTTTGGAAGTTAATATAGCAAGTCTGCTGCTCTGGTTATTTAATTGGACGGCGTTTAGGGTTTAACAGTTTTCCGTATATGTATGGCTGCGGTTACTGTTGCTTTGCGGTTCGCGGGCGCTGGCGCTCTTCTGGCTGCTTAGTGTGGAAGAAAGTCTCTTGCGAGTGATTAGAAATCGCGATGCACACCCGTTCACGTCTGTGTACAGGTGCAGCGATTGAATGGTTTCAGTCTTTTGAATTTCTTTTAGTCCTCGTAAAATGCCTGCTCTGCAAGCGCAAACTATGTTTAGTGTGATTCGTTGTAGTTATATCATTAGAAAAAAGCAATTAATCAACGCGAAATATTAAATCAAAAAGAAATTATCAACCAACTTTTCCACTTGACAACGACGACCGACAGGGTTGCCACATGACCGCGGATTTAAAATATACCGTCCGACCCTCAGAAATATACCAAAATATACCGTCTCATTTAGAAAATATACCGCAAATATACTGACTTCTATTTTACATATTCCTCGTTTTTGATATTCCGTCGAATATTACTAGCTAGAAAAAGCGCCCAGCTATGCGCACATAATTTTATACAATTAATGAATCTATTTTCCACTTGACTGATCTATTCTAAACACTTGCTTTTATTGGATTTCTAAATACCGTTGAAAATTAAATTTAATAGATTGATGAAATTTACAAAATATACCATTATATACCGATATACCGTAAATATACCGCCTGTAGAATTTTCACCTAAAAAATACTGTAAACGGTCACCCTTTTGCCACAGCACTCAATTCCCAAGAAAAAATACTACTTGTCAGCAGTCAGTGTGACCATCCACTTTTCGCGACAATACCAACTGGCAGTTTAAATTCATATTCAAGCAAGTCACAAAATGAATCCTGCATTAATTCCAATTTGTTCAATGAAAACCAATTATTTACTTTCGTGGTATATGTATGTATTTATAGCCAAGCCATTTCTATATTTCTTACACGTTTGATTACAGTTTACAGTTACAACTAAAAATGATTGCATTTGAAATTGTTTCGTTTACATTTTTTGTGTATGTGTAGTTTGTATATATTTTGCTAAGAATCTCTTTTAAATATTAATAAGATTTGTTAATTGTGGTCACATGCATATAGTACTATGCAGCATATACACAAATTATATTATCATTTTTCGTTTTTACGTTCAGATCCATTACTAAGGCGCGTCCCAAAGGGTCCTCACATCCGAACTCACTCTTGAATCTAATTGAAGAGAGAGATTATTTGAGATACATACAACAAGCAATGTCGGCACTCATCGCAATTGCTAATCTAATTGAGTTATAAATAATTGGGTGCTGTGCTGCATGGATTATCAGTATCGATTATAATTACAGCCAAATACAATTAACTCAACGATTAAATTCAAACAAAAGTAAGCGGGAGTAGAGCAGAACCACAATCAAGTGGAAATTATATGCGAAGGGTAGCAGGGGTGTGGGGTGGCACTGCAAATGGTAACGACGATTAACACATGCACCAACATTGACATCTGCCATTGGCAACTGTCCATGACGTTTCTTTCAACTACTTGCGTAACAACTAAACACTAAATTAAGCTTTAATATCTAACCAGAGCCCAGCACCCCGTGGCATCGTCGCGCCGAAAGTAGCGCGGTCGATTGTCCCTGAAGACGGTGACAGCGGGAAACTGGTTCTCCTGTATGAATTTGATGGTGGCACGCGTCTGAAATGAAATGAGTAAAGCAATTAGATCGCCTCACTCCCTGCGGGGGGCAACACACGCAAGCACGCACCTGGGGCGCAAAGTGTGGCGGCTCCACATCGGGGCTGGAGGACAAATGCTGCAGCAGAAACTCATCCGTCTGGGATAGCCACAAGTCGGCGCCGCGCAGCGGATCATAGTTGAAGGGGCCGATGCGCAGCATTCCCAGCGTGGAGTCGTACACATCCAGAACCTGAAATGCCAGTGGAGGAGAGTAGTTGTAGTGTTGGTCAGGTGACAACTCCGTGGCGATTTTGTATTCCGATTCGAATCGCTTACCGACTGCGCACCCATGAAGATGCGAGCATCGCGCAGCTCCCGGTCGGGGCCTCGGTCTGGGAAGCTGGCCGGAAAGATCTCACCAGTCTTGATGTTCACGCCCACGCCATAAATGATGGGGCAATTGATCTCGCCACGCAGCATGGTATTCAGCTCGCCCACGCAGGCCTGCGTCAAATCGATCTCGAGGTGATGATTGTGGAATGATTCTGGAAGAAGATTGCATTTAGAGCCTGCCACCTGCTGCTGCTGCCACTGCCACTCACGCATAATGCTATAGAAGACATCCTCGCCGTAACCCTTCGAGTCCCGATAGCCACCAATCAGCTGCAACTCGATGCGTCCTTCGGGATAGCCAAGGGCCAGCTCCTGCACCCGGGAGACCATGGTGCAGACAGCCTCGTCCACACCGCTTCCATCAAAGTGGGCCAAAGCCACGGCCCCAGATCCTGCAATGGAATGAGATGCGTTAGGGCAGATGCGAAGGTAAGCAGGGTTAACGAGGCAAACGAAGCCAATTTATGGGTGCAACATACCCGAGTGCCTCACGACAACAATAATACAGGTTGTGGCATCGTCGGCGCCAATGATGTTGACGTTCTTGTCGTGCGGGGCAGAGGCGGCTAGCTCCCGCTGCCCGACATAGAGCAGACCCACGGGACCCACGGACTTGGCCTGTATCGAGTGCAACTGCTGGGCATAATCTCGGTAGACGGGATGCTGCAGGAACAGGCTGTTGGTGTCCATCGGGCAATCATCCTGCAGCACGCCATTCAGCACTAGGACCATCCTGGCTCCGCTGTCTCTATCTCTCTCTCTCTCTCACTCTCTCCTGTTCCTCCCGAGCTTTGGTCGGTCTTCAATTTCAATTACTTGGCGGCGTTTGTCTTCAACAAGACAAGTAGCAGGCGACTGCAACGGCAGACAGAACAAAATGTAGAATGGAATGATGTGAAACAGAATATTTTGACTGAGAACCCAACGGAAGAATGGACTCCTACTACTACTAGGGATGGGCAGGGGCAGGGGCAGACGCAGAGGCAAAGGAAAAGGCTCTGACCATCTCGGACTACAACAGAAGCAGCATAAAAATCAATTTACGATGCCCGCAACCACACAGAGCAAGAGCACCGAGCAGGAGGAGAAGATTTGCATGTTTGATAATAATTTCATGCGGCGGTGCTAAAAAATATGGTTACTGTGGTGCTCCTCCACCAATCCTTCCTCGATCACACCTCGTCGCCCTTCGTTGGCTCGTAAATTTTACAAGTTCTTTGGCACACAAATAAAAATGTCAAAAGTCTGGGGCCCTGCGGCTGAGTGTTTGTATATCTGCTGATTCGATTTCCTCCCTTTCGGCCGTGCTGGTGCGTGCAACAATGGACTCCCTGAAAGTGGTTCTCTGGCCAGGGCAGAGGCGTTGCCCCAAAAAGGGATTCATTCCGGCAAGAACAAAACAGCGACTTGATGCTGCTGGCTCGTGGCCTGTGGAAATCTAATAAAACAATTAGAAGGCCATTTTGGGTCATCAATTTACGAGTGATACGACACCACCCCACATGGGCGTCAATTGAGGCAAACACTTTGTGGAGCGGCGTTGGGAGAAGTCACAGATGTCACACGAAAGTTAATAACAATTAAGTGGCAACGACAGCGACAGCGAATTAACCACCAAATGAACAACGAATTTCATATAATTTAATAATACTTAAACGAGCCCAGAGGCACCCTGTGGCTACGCGCCTCACTGCAACTGCATTCTCCTTGGGCATGGAGAATGGGGCACGGAATGGCGGGGGCTTCGATCTGAGTCAGAGCCTCGTGTGTAATTGAATTATTTACCTACAGAGTCTACAGGGTCTGGCTAGTTTCAATTAAGTAAAATAAAGACAAAGCTAAAGTTCAAGTACGAGTATGCCCATATACGAGTACGAGTACGAGAACGGGTACGAGTATCACTGAATCAACAAATGCACAGCCGAGAGACATAAGCGATTACATGGGCGAAAAGTTGTCTCGAACAATTGTCGTAGCTAATTTCTGATGCAGAATTCGTTGCTGTCTTCCTACCCAAAAAAAAAATACAAAATAAAAGCCTTTTGAAATCCGCAGCCAGAAAACAACACTATTAACCTGCTCGGGGCGGAAAACAATGGAAAAGTTGGTGGAAAAAGGAAAAATCAAACAGCAAAAGGCTGGAGAAGCGAGCAGCCTCCTCTGTGCAAATGTTGTGCCCGTTCCCTGGTGGATGTTGGATTGCCTAGACCCTAGACCTGGACCACAACCAAAACTAAAACCAAAAACAAAACCAAACCAGGACCAGGTTCAGGGTCCCCGTTACCGTCCACCGGCAATTGTTATGCTGTGGCCGTCTATGTGTCTTGGTCTTGCCTGGAAGCAATTTAGCCGCGATCATGCATGAATCTTGATTAGATATTCAACGAGAAATAATTTGAAAATGATGACAGTTGGCGATAGGCGCAGGCACAGGCACAGGCAAAGGCACAGACACAACAGCCCCAGCAACAGAGCTCTCTACTAAGCGAAGCCAAAGGAGAACGAACGAGAATGGAAATGGTTTGTGGAGCCAGAAGATCTCAAAGGAGATCCCTGTACTATATAGGTGAGACTGCGGATGACCGAGTTTCCCTACTGATTACTAATCAAAAGACCTAAAACTATTCGCTGACTCTGGCTTTACGGGCGGTCCTGCCAGTCAGTCATTCAGTCACATCGTGCGAGATTCTCTCCAATTGATAGGCCCAAAAACCTGATGGACTGATGGAGGTACTACTCTCGTGGTTCGTCAGCGAAGAGAATATATGTATTGCTGGGGGGAACCAGAACAGAACCAAAGTGCAGTCCCCACAGTGATGTGATCGATGGCAGCCTGCGACGTGGACGTGGACGTGGACGTGGACGTAGACGTGGCCAACAAGGCCATCAGAAACGTTTCAATTCATTAGGCTGGCGACGAGTCTATTAAGAGAACGACTGGCTCTCGGACCTCGTTACGGTTTGGTTCGGTTCGCTACAGGCCGTGTAACAATCACAAATTATGGGTTTGTAGGGAAAATGATCTTGTAGATTTAACACTGATAGCCAGTGCCTGGCCAAACAGGTTCCATTTTTCTACTTGTCCGGCATTCTTGGGGCCAGAAACAGCGGCAGCGGCAGCGGCTGCGGCAGAATGATTGATGGCAATTTTGACGAGTGCAACTGGCTGCTGCAGCTTCCACTTTGAACGGGCAGAGAGACACTACCAGTCAAAGAAACTCGTCTCGGCTTCTCGGCTTCTCGGCTCTCCTTGTAATGTAATTTACACCCTGGAGTCCATCGTTTGGCTGCCGTTGGCCCGGCTCTAAAGTGTCCATGTCCAGGTCTTTGTCTCTTCGTTGCGGTTGCTGTCCATTTCTGGCTGCAACACGCTTGCTGCACATTTCAAATTCTTTTGGCAGTCGGTCGTCGGCCGGTCGAGGGCAGCCCTTACACGACACAATTGTCAACAAGCGCGAACAAATTTCAGCACGAAAACAAGAAATGAAGCCAAGATCTCGCAATCCAAAGCATTGGATGCTCTTTCCATGGGATATTTTGGTATATCTTAAAAGGATTGCGGAAGGCAATGATACAATAAACGGATCAAGAAGCTTACAGTGGATTTCTTTCTTCTTTCGTTTAAATATGAGTTGATTTTACATTTACAGAATCGCTATTTCGCTTCGATGGATCGTTAGAGTAATCCAGATCTAAAAGGTTTCGGGCGAAGCTTCTGGCCAGAGATAAAATGCCCTCTAAAAGGGTATGATAACAGCAACAATGACGACCGGTTCTGGGTTGATCTTCAACAGAAATTTCGGCTTCGGTGGGCGGCCGAAATGAAGAAATTGCAGGCAGTAAAGCTACGGCAAACGGCAACAGCAACAAGCAGCAAGCAACAGCAACAGCAACATGTGACACAGAAGAGGTGCAGGGAGCGGGAGACAGTTGGATCTGGGTATAACTGAAGCCTCCTCCGACGTTAAAGCCCTCTTCCGGGTTCGTGATTTTCGTTTGGTCCTCCTCCAGTTGCTGTTGTTGCTGTCAGTGGTTGTGGCTGCTGCTGCTGCTGTGGTTGTGACTCCAATTGTGGCAGTTGTTGCAGTTGTCATTGTTTTCCACACATTTCATGGCCGACGGGGGATGCGGAAATATTGGAAAATTAATTTCAATCGTTTGTTAATCGAAAGATAACTCTATGAGGCTAGTTGTTCCTTCAGCCACAGATACAGCCACAGCCACAGCCATTGCCATTGCCAATGGCTTCTCTTGCCTGTACTGACAATTTAATTTGGCCCGAATGGAGAGGAAGTTTGGCTGTGGACCAGGTCCAGGGCCACTGAACGTGACTGCCAATTGACTTCCACACAATTTCGCTCTGGCACGCAAATATCGTGAGTCTGTGGGCTACCTTCAGCGCTCCATCACATCACCCCTCTTACGGGCCTCACCTCCCCAAAAATGGTCACAAAAAGCAAAAAACGAAAGTTTACATCGCGAGAGAGGGATGGGATCTCCAGACCCTGGTCCCCTGTCCCCGATCCCCAGTCGGATTCGTGTTCCTCTCTGGCGGTTACAACGTTTTGGGATGCCAAAATCAGCCAGAAGAAACAAACCGAATGGAAGTTGACATTTTTACGGCCATGTTTGTCGTGTTGTATTACTTTTTTCTGGGTCTAGACCAGTCTCCATCCAGCGGTAGATGGCATACTCGTATATGGTCCAGAGACCACAGATGACCAAAGACCGAGTCTGAAGTTGGAGATCTGTTGAATAGCTCTAATTAGAATTGCTGCTCGGCTCGTCGTGCTCCCTGCGGTTCGGTGTTTTCAAATCAGCAATTCCATTCTGCTTCCACTTCTCCGCTTCTCTCCTGTTCTTCGCATAATTCCATTTCATCCAGTTAATGATTAATGATGCTGGCGGCCGCATATAGTGGGGTTCATTATACACGTACTGTCATCGCCTTATTCAATTAGAAATCCAGAGAAATAACTTGAACTACTTTGCTGTCAATCATTTGACGGAGTGTCAGATGGTGGAAACGGTAAAGAACTTTGAGGAGAATAATGATCGTAGAGGAAGAACTACACAGCAAACAATCCTTTGATATATCAAGAGATTCTAAGAGAAAAAGAAGCGTTCCCCACTGACAATGACTTCATCTCTACATACTTGTATTGAATAAGATCTACGATCTGGGTAGTTCCCATATCACGGGGTTAGCTATTACAACAGCCAGGACATGCATATTAACCATTTAATGATCCTTGAGTTTCACATTGAAATAATTCACAGATCCCGCCAAAAAGGAAATTTCTCTTCACACCAAAGAGACACAGCTCAGACACCAAGAAAGGGGAATTCTCACTGAGTCGTAGGTCCCATAGCAGAGTCCCCGGATCGGCTGTTGCTGTCGTGTAGTATCTGCTAAGTTGCCTCCGACTCTGCCTCCGACTGTTCCTCTGACTGTTCGTTTTCCCCTATTTTTGTTTTGTTTTTATGGCTGCTTATGCAAATGCAAATGCGAGTCCGGACTGCGACTGTGACTGAAACTTCGACTGCGAGTGTGCGTAAACGTTTGCGCCTTTTGTTCACATGGATGGGATGGGATTCCAAAAGCGTTGCGCTGCCGTCATGTCCAGTAATTAGCATAGCACAGAGCCAGAGCCAGAGCCAAAGTCAGAGTCGGAGACGGAGACGGGTATCTTTCTGTAGTACGAGTAGTTGTTTCTGTTTACGGTGCCTCTGCCTCTGCCTCTGGCTCTGCCTCCGCCTCTGAAGCTTGACAACTGCGGCACTTTGTTTGTCCTCTCCTCCGGCACCGCGTGGGCTGTGTCGGCCCGCAGTTGCGCCTCTCGCTCATCAAATAAACTCGCAGTCGGCGGGGCATTGCATTTGCGAAAAGCCAAAGTCTGAGCTACTCTGCGTTAAACTTGTTTGACTTTTACGAGCCCACTAGTCGAGCTGCGAAATTAACCCTTAATCCAATGTTGATTTCTGTGAAAAGTGCGCTGAGACTTTTGATACATATATCATTTTTTTACTTATACGAGCTGAATCAGCCGATATTATATAGAGCCGGAATATATCGGAATCGAAATTAGATTTTTACGCTGAATCAGCATCGGTGGAGGCATGACACTGGTACAATCTAATTCAGTGGTGGGATCGCTTTTTTAATTTGATAGTAGTCCAATAAACAACTACACCCTAGTGGCGAGACTATAGTCACGCAAGCGACATGTAATTTGTTTTTGCATCTTTTTGAGTCGCTTATCGAAGAATATATCGGAATAATAGAAGCAGTGGGTAACAAGAACAAGCCATAAAAGAATTTATTTAATTTATTTATTAAATTTAAGGCTAATATAAAATAATACAAGAATTTAAATAGTTGCTGTACAACGATTTCAAGGTAATTCTTGAAAGGAAAACTCTCAAAAGTCTCTTGAATCAGTAACATAATGAAAGTGCTTAAGTGGAAATTTCAAGGAGGCTTGTAATTTCTTGCTCTTCAATTATTCTCCATGCCACAGTAACTCTTTTCTACAATGAATTTATATATAACTTATAGAGTTTTTAACAAATCATAAGGACCTTCCTTTTCACTGACGACCGATCTTACTAAAATATTGTGTATGATTCAAATATTCCCTAAACCTAATTTCTTGAGAGTTAGAGCCAAAAAATTATCCACTGTGGTCGGGTGTCTGATGCGCCGACAGTGGACTCTTTCAGCTAGCGCAATTCGCCATGTTTTCTGTGGGCTCATTTCTGTTTTTATGGCCAAAAGACACACACAAACACAAACAGAGCAACTGCCACAAACAACAGCCTGAAACGACAAAAGTCCACAGCAATCGGCTGGCATTTACAACATGCCTACAACGTGGTAATGGTAATGGCAGTATAACCACTGCATCGCTGCACCGCTGCACCACTGCAACGCCGGAGCAAGGCAGCGGCTGTGCTGGTGGTGGTGGCGGCATCTTGGTCCCGTCTCGGAATACCAAATTTTATAGCGGTACACTGTTAAATATTTTGTGGCACTGGCACCGCGCAACAGGCAACGAGCCACAGCCAGAACTGGCTACGTGCGGGGGCGGAGGTTTGTTTTTATAGCCGCCCAGCCGCCCAATCGGCCCTGCTCCCCACCCCCACCGCCGCCTTCCACCCGCCCGCGTGCGCGTGTGTGCCCACCGGTTTGATCTTGGGCATTCATTCCGCATGCGGCACTATAATTTATAACAACTGCTGAAGGCGCTCGCCGAATGTGCGACTCCAGCTCCAGCTCCAGCCGCAGCCTCTGTCCCCGACTCTGCTCGGAGCCCGGCTCCGATCCGACTCCACACTGCTCCGCATACGCGCTGCGTTCATCCTTTGTGGCCAGAAATTGCAGCGCATTGTTTGGCTTTGCCTTTTGTATACCCTACAATGGGTGGGGTAGAATGGGAGTTGTGGAGAGCCTGAGGTCTCCATTTTCAAGAAGATTCGAGCACCTGAAACTGTCTCCTCTTCAATCTGTGCTAGCAGCTACTATGATCAGAGTTCTCACATCTTGAAGATTAATGTATGATCAAGTATTCGGTACTAGGAACCATTTAGCAATGGAATACTCTACTTCGAATAGCCAGCATATAGTTTTCCATAGAGTATTTATCCTTCGCTATGGACTAATCCCTCCGCGATGCTGTGGAGTTGGAGTGGCAGGCACGCCTCTATCTGCAATGTGCGATCTATTGCGACGGGCGCTTTCCTTTGAGCGGCGGGCCTGGAACTGGCTGGGATTGGATGGCATGGCATGGCTGGCTGGCTGGCTGGCTGGCTGGCTAGGCTGGCTTGGCTTGGCTGGAGCACAGGGTATGCTGTGACTGGGTTTGGGATCATCTAATGGCTGGCGGACGGACGCAGCTCCATTTCACCTGAGATTGATAGCAGTTGACGTCGCTGCAGCTCTCTTTGGCTTGCTATTGGGTGCACAAGGCGATGGAGTCTGACAAAAGAACTTTTATGATTCGGCCAGGTGAAATATATATATATATAGTTTGGCATTCATCGCTCGGGCTCGGAGGTTCGCTCCCCCCTTCTCTCTGATGGGATCTGAATAGATTTCCGCAGAGAGCTCTCTCCCTCTCTCTCTCTCTCTCTCTGTGTGTGTGTCTCTGCCTTTAGGAAGGAAGATTTATAGGAAGCGATTGCACATTTTGCAAATTACGATGTCTCAGCAGCTCAGAATAATCCATTCGTTGTTCGTTATTATTATTAATACCTGAATGAAGCCACCAGCAACATCATCATCCAGCTGGCACCGGCTGCTCCTTGGACTCCTCAGAGTCCCCTTTCCGTTGATTGAATCTTTTATGTGTGGATTTAAGAGCCAACCGGGGGCAGGAGCAGCAGCAGGAGCAGGAGCAGGAGCAGGAGTGGCAGCACCAGGAGTCAGACAGGCAGAGTTGAAATTAAATATTTATTAAATCGACAGCAGCCACACACACAAGCTGCCACAATAGCATATAAATCAGCTTAAAAACTATTCAATGAATATTCCAATCAATAGACAGAACCACAATGTGCTTGGGGTTGGGGATGGGGAGGGGAGCGCTCGGAAGCTTTAGAACATCTCTGACCTCCCCTACCAACGGAGGAGCGGAGCTGCAGGAGGAAATTAAAATGCTGGGCAAATGAGATGGCTATGAAATTGAAATAGATTAGTGAACACGGCATTTCCAAGCGACTGCACACACAACTCCACTGTGTGTGGCTTCTCCCTCGTAGGATTCCCCTGTGGCTCAAGTCCTCTGCGAAGGTCTTTTCTGTGGCTGCAACCTTTCAACTCCTCCCGAGAATCTATGGCAGCAATTATGTCCTTTTCTTGTGCTTGTGCATAGGGACAACTGACGAGAGAGGCCAGGGCCAAAGACAGGGCCAGTGCTGGCCGGTCGGTCCAAGTCATTGTCCTCAGGTTACACTGACCAATTTCAAAGAGTACACGTACAAATTGAGGTGCACTCCCCCTCCCCACAGCAGCTGTCTGTCAGTCAGTGGGGGCCCCCTATAACCCTCTAAAACAGAGCCAGTGCAGTGCCTCCCAGAGTTAGTTTAATTAATTCAGCATCGACGGCTGTAAACATGGTTGGGCAACAGAGTCTACACTTTGACAGTTTACTCGAAAGAGGTGTAGGCACTTGTCGTCAGTCAGAGCCAGCCACAGCAGCAGCCACAGCCCCAACTGTGGATCCATCTGTATCTCCATCTCCATCTTTTGCCTGACTATTAACAAAATCACACACAAAACTAAGAGAACTTTAACCCTTGACTTGGATGAAGAGGCAGCTTGAGTCCCAGCCTCAGCCGCCGCTCTGGCTGGCTGCTGTGAGAGCCGGAGTCAGAGCCGGAGTTGCCTTCAATTAGCACTTTGGACACACATATTAGTGGGGGAAAAAACAGTTACTCTAATTTTTAATGACATCTTCTTGTTTTTGGGATGTAAAATGGTGCAAAGAGAGAGAGTTGGATGTGGCAAGAGATAGACGTCTGGTCTGTAAGCGCCATAAAAGATCTTCGAAAGAAAAACTAATTACACAAGTCGTAAAATCCTAACCGACCAAAAAGCCAAGCCGAATGCGATGTTCAGACAGCCCCGGACTCTACAGAAACCCAACAGATCTGACAGAACTGACTCATACTGCGACTGTATACATATATGCACACGGGAATTATCAGTTTTGATATACTATACATGATTATATACATTTCATTTGTACGAAAAAACCAAAACAAAGGCGAATAAAGTTCGCTATTATCAGTTTTATAAATTTAAAATTTCATCTGCCACAAGCAATCGAATCCTCCCTCCTTCCAGCGATTCTCAATCAACGATAAAGATAGTCGAGGGCTCATATTATTTTTAGACCGGCTAATATTGATCATCTTCCAGCAGGGCTTGATTGATCGCCAAGGATAGTAAAAGAGCCCGAGACCCAGACCAGCACAGACCCAAGCGCTGCCATGATCTTCGATTCGTTGGGATCGATGCATTGACCAAAGAAATAAATTGTTGCTACACGTATAAGACATCGTGTACGACAAGTTAAGACAACGATCTGCTCGCCTCTGCAGAACCATCGACCGATCCACCGATCCACCGATCCAACGATCCAACGATCCGCATCATGTGGCGTTGCTCGCTGCAGGACCCACAGACTGCAGGCGGCAGGCGGCAGACGGCAGACGGCGGATCCTCCTTCTGCGGCCTTCGGTTGCGTGGACACTATTGCGCAGTGTCTATATCATTAATTAATTTAATCACTCGAACATGATTTCGCTGTGCCAACGCTCTCTGTGCTTTCTGCCAACTCTTTCGACTAAAGTTATTAATTTCGAGGCACTTGGGCAAGAAAATCGGGAAAGAAAATCGCCGCAGATAAGATGGGAAAGCCCCCGGCCGGGTGCAGCCAGCGATTGCTGCCTCCCCTGCTGAATGGGTATTCAGCAGAATATAGAATATAGATTTCTGATATGTACATATTTCTAAAGAATAATCATTTTCTTATCAGTTCGCCGCGCTGCTCGGATCTGTTCAGTTCTGTTCAGATCAGTTCTGTTCGGTTCCTCAAGCAGCACATAAATTTTAACGATCCCCGAGCATTCCTCCGTGCGATAAGGAGGATGACTTTTTAGACGCGCTACAGAGCAGAGTGTTTTCGAAATCAGATCATAGAATGGACAAGAACAAGGACGGCAATAGACTCTCAACTCACTTTCGTTTTAGTTGCTATATTGGGAGGAAGGGGTCTGTGCCATATCTGGGGGATGGTGTTCTATGGGGAGAGTGTGTTATCTTTTAAAGAACTTACACTGAATCGTAATCGTTCACTGCACTTGGAATTCGGATCTTGCGTTGATATTTATTTCTCAAATTGTTAATATTCCCACACAATATTCACTTGGCCGTCGGCTACTTTTGGCTTTTGTTTTTAGAGTGGAATTATTTTTGTGTAATATAATTTCTCCTTTTTTTGTTGTCGTGCGTGTTTTATTGTAGTTTTCTCATAAATACACTCTCGAGATATATTTTTCTAAAGGGGAACACACACCAAAAACTGCACTGAAAATAGCGCGAAGCGGTACGCGCTGTACGTCGTTCCCCTGAAAAACCGGACTTGAGAATGAGACTGAGACTGAGATGGGGTCTGAGCCCGAGTCCAAGTCGAAGTCGAAGACTCGAGTGGACGGGCGTCGTCAGAGGCGAAACAGAGGAGAGCAGCGCCAGCGCCAGGGCCTTAGGACAGCCTGTTGAGGCGAGACAGAGAGCGCATGATTTGCTGCCGGCCACCTAATTGGACCCCGTTGCGACGCTGCAGCGATGCGACGACGACGATGTGGTCTCGTGTCGTGGTTGCCACATCGTGTTTTTCGCTTTGGCTTCGGCTTCGGCTCTTTTGAGTTTGTTTTGGGCCCGCATTCTCTGGCAACTCCTTGGGGCCCCGCAGGGCCCCAGCACCAGGCGGTGCGACCGAGATGGCGAATGAAGCAACACGTGTTCTTATCAATTGAGTGGAGGAGTCGAGTCAACCCCACTTGAGTGGAGTGCAAGTGCGAAGCAGTCCGAGTCGAGTCTCGAGTGGGGATTGAGTGAAAGCCGTCTGATGATTATTTGATTTTAGTTTAATTCTATTACATGCAGGTCCACTGTTGCTTGTGTCCCCGTTTGTTGTTGCAGCTGGTGGTCACTCGCCTCCGTTGGCTGGACTCGGTTGCTCCTCTAATTGGTCAGTGGCCAGCGTTTTATGTACAACAAATGCAGCCAGTGCTTGCCCCTATGTTGAGCGCCACTCAAATGCTGGATACTTGAGGGTCTCTATAGAAATAGTGGATAAAAAGGGACACAGGGTGTTCAGATGGCGCTAGTTTTAAGGGTTACTATCTCTGAAAGTTACCAAATTAGTGGGAATTATTGATGAAATCATTTTGGTTAATCATTCTGGAACTATTTTTAATAAAATATGACAATTCAGTAGTCAATTAGTTATTCTTTTGCTGCATTTCAGGAAGATATTCATGAAAATCATGAAGTTTCTTAAAGTGGTTCCTTGGTATCCCTAACTGGATTACACTAATAGGATCTCGAAATAGTACGCATCAAACTGGAGCAATCCTTTACCCGGAATCTCTATCTGGCTCTCTCTGTCGTTCTATCAATTTCCCACAAATTGCAACCTCCCATCCGGTTTCCCCACCATCCCTCCCCCTGCAAGCACAAAAGCCATTACGCACCGCTGTGAGATTGTAATCTAAGCTCTCGTTATTGGAGCAGGCAGGGATTTAATTAGACAAATGTCCCCCAATTTGTAATGTCATTTTTCTTGGCAGTTGCGGAAAATCCGAATGTAAAACTTTTTGGTGTTGAAAATGCAAAAGGTGAACCGAAGGAGCCACACAGAGAGTGATGGTGGGGTGGGGGGCGGGAGTGGGGTAAGCTGAGGGATGCTGCGATGCCCCCAAGTAAGAAGAAAATATGTCTAATTTTGCACCATGTGGACACTGGTCATTATTTTGGCCAGGGAGGTGGACAGGGGGCGGGGATGAACGTTTGCAGGTACAAGAGATGTTTGCCAAACCCGACTATCTTTCTCTCTCTTTCGAACGCTCTATAGCTCTCTCTCTCTCTCTCTTACTGCTAGTGTGTGTGTGTGTGAGCCAGCATGCGGTCTCTTGGCGTCCAAGCGACGAAAAAAAATGAGATTTGCTGACCGGTGGTCATTAAAGCACATTTACAATGAGCAAAGCCATGTTGGCTTGTGGCTAACATGGTCTCTCCTCCTCCTCCTCCTCCTCCTCCACCTCCCCCCCCTCTGAGAATCCCCCCATCCAGCAGCTGGTCCATGGTCCATGCAAAATGACCAGAGACAAGCGATCAAATCGATGCCGAAATTAATTTATCTTGGCAACGGCTACCAAAATTTGACAAATTGCAAATGTATTTGAAATTGACTGCACGCTGTTATATCAAATGGAGAGTTTAGGAGAGTCCGCTGACAGGGGGGAGGGTTGCGATTAGGGGGTTGGGTAAGCCAATCGATAGATAGATGGATAGTTTATTAAATCCCAACTTGGCTTTCGAAATAATTGAACTGCATTCACTGGAACACTTTAAACGAGCGGTGGGCAGGCTTCTGGAATTTGGGAGCACTCCAAAAACAATAACTACAACATTAAACCCATATCAGCGAAACCTCGAGTCGGGCATCAATTATTACGTAATATTCCCGTGGTTGAAATAGGTTTTTTTATATACTTTTACGTATTACTGCCTTTGATAAATCCCATTCTAAAGAACTTGCTTAAGTCTCAGTTCTTCTACATATCATATCATATACGAGTATGTATATACCACCTCCATTGTAAGCTCACAAATCTAAGAGGGGAAGTTCCTTGATCGAAGGGAGACCCAGTCAATTAATCTTATCATGTTTTGTGAACTCTGTAAGATTTCCATAGCAATTGTCTAGGCCGAGGCCTGAGCAAACCCAACCCCATGGCACCCTATCCATCCATCGCTGCTTCCAGTTGATTGCACTAATTGGCCATGAGCGTGACGATCGCCAGCGATGGACAGAGGTCGGGTTGCGGGAGCGGGTCCTCGATGCGACAAGATTTTCATTCATAAAACATTCGCCGAATGGACCGGAAGTTCTTATTGGATTGCAAATTATGATACACTTGAGGAAAGGGTAACGTGAATAAGAGATCGGTGGGGATGGAAGCCTATTGATTGATCCATTCTAAAAACCATAACTTTTAATGGTGGGAATAGTTTCCCCACTCTTTCCATTCCATTACTGGTTCTTTTCACTATTCCTAACCGATCAGGAAGTGTTCTCCCCAAAAGATCATCGTATTTGTTGAAAGTGTATCGCATCTTCGAGTTTCAGAAGACACTTCCCTTTTCTGTTCCTATAAACAGCCATTGCTCGAGTTCAAAAGTGTTAATTAAAGCAAAAAGCCTTAATTATAGTTGCTTGTTGTTTGCTTTTCTTCGTCACAGGGGAAGTATTTCCGTTTGGTGCACAGCTGCCTCGTGATTCCACAGCCACTACTACTGCTAGTACTGGGGCTGTTTCTGTTTCTGTTACGGATCCCGTTCAGGTATGGTTCGGTTTGGATCGGATCGGATCGGATCGGCTTCCCCTGGCCACCAGATCAGAGTTCAAATGCAGGCAAAAATATGTAAATGCAGGGCGCTTGCGTGGAGCGATAAAAAACAAATGGAAAAGGGAACCCACCGCTAACCGATTTCAACTTCAATTTCGAGCTCAGTCATAAACTTGCCAGCAGATTGGGAGGGTTCTTTCTGGCTGTGGCTCTGGCTCTGACTTTTGTGCTGGGACTGAGACTGGGACTGGGGCTGGGAGCGAGGCGGCGGGTCACGAGCTTGTCGGCCCAAGCTAAATGCTTGTTAAAGGGCGTGCTCGAAATTGTAGTTGGAGTTTCTGTTGTGAGTGGTTGTGGTTCGTGGCAACCACAGAAACAAATCAGCCAGCAGAGAGGCATCCCAGCAATTGGCAAATTCGATTTGCAATTTTTACAAACGCTGCTGAAGCTGAGAGATGGAGCCTGAGATGTGGCTGCTGGGTTGAGTAAACAATTTAGAATGAAATGCAATCGGGAGTCAGAAAGTTGATTTGCAATTTCATGGCAGCAGCAATTTGCACCTCATCATCATCATTATCCTGCTCGCAGTCTCTCTCGGGATCGCTTCTCGGGTGATGATCTTTCAATCGTTCAATCAGGCAGGCCCTGGCCACGGCCACAGCAGGTCAGGCCCGGAGCGGAGTGGTGCGGAGTGGAGCCAGGCACGTGCAGGTTGCAGGTTGCAGGTTACAGCCTCCAAGCCCCCGGGTAAGGCTAAAGATGTCCCAAATATTTCCCCCTTTCTCTATCGCCCGACAGAAACAAACTATTCGTATCATTTTGGGAATTTCGCTATCATGGATGGATGTAGCTATGATGCAGCTGTGGCCAGGCAACCAGGAAGTGGCCGTTGGATCCAGCTCCTCCAGCAACAAGTTGCCCAAGCAATGAGAAAAATTTCGCTAGATAAATAATGCATATCTCACGCACTCGCTCCCCGGACAAGAGCCAGACCCATACACAGGCACAGACACAGGCCCAGTCCATACCACATCCACATCCACAGCTACAGCTACAGTTGCTGCCCCAGCCGTTTAATGAAGGCCTAGATCCGATCCCGGGCCATAATAAGCAATGGGCAACAATGAAATCTTTTGGCTCGGCGCAGGCCAATTTATGCGATGGCTTTGCTTGACTATTGGGGCCTCTATCCTGCCTCCGCCAGCCCCCTCCTAGACTGGCTGCCTGCGTGTCGAGTCAAGTTTCGATTTGGCGCGATGGCTGGGCTTAATTTAAGCCCTGGGCCTGGGTCCGGGCAAAGATTCATTAAGTTTTGATTTTGGTGCTTTTCTATTTACTTTTTCCCAAGATCAAGCGAGATTTACACCGAATTGCCTGGAGTCTTTGGCGGTTGCTTAGTAATGGTGCACTCTTCGGCCGCCTCCGAGTCCTACTTTTACTGCATCTCCTCCTGGCTGCTCTGTGGATTACCGTTTCTGATGCCGCTCTGATAGACACTGCAAAATTGGTTCATTAAATTCAACTGTTTGTTTGTTTTGTGGAGGCCCAGTGCCCCTGCTGCCACTACTGCAGATCCAGCTCCTGCTCTGCCCCAACTTCCTCTGCAGTTGCAACTCTCACCCACATCCCGAGTACAGGGGAAACTGGTTTGCTCAACAGTAGCACGACTCGACTGTGACAGCCCTTCATCATCAACGGGGGCGATGGGCAGTTCCTAATTAGCAGTTCATCCAGCACAAATTACAGACACACACGGAATGTGGGACCAATAATTCGATAATGTGCATGTCCACAGCTGTAAATTACAATATTTGCTGCCACTCATCACATCATAACATCCACCACACCAGAGACCGCCTCATGTGAATAGAGGGATTGGGATTCATTCCTATGCAGCCAGCCGGAATATCTCTTTTGCGGCTGTTTAAAGATTATTTATTGCTTGACAGCAGCTACCACCCAACAATTCGTCTCGTTAGGCCATCATTAAAGATTCATAAACGGGTAATAAAAAAACAATTGGACAGCATGGCCAGGCCCGCTCTTTTTGTTGCTCGTTATAATTGGACTTTAAAGAGAGAAATACTTACATTTACATAGCACCAAAGGGTTAGCTGATTTGTACACACTATCTATTTGTTCACAATTTGTTGTTAAAGCTCATTTTTACCATGATTTTGGCTAATTTTTATTTGTTAGCTGCAATTTTGTTGTTTATTTTTGCACTTAGTGTGACTGTAAGCAACTCGGCTGAAAATACCACAAAAAATACTGGTAAGCCGAAAGATACCAAAAACAGCTGTTGGAATAAATCTTGCAAGGGCGGTTCATTTGAAAGTGTGTCTATATTTGACTTTGAATAATAAATTTGAAAGCAATAAATAACAAGAGCTTGATAAAGTATATAAGTTAGGGTAAAACTCAAAGGCTGCCGCTTAATGATCAATTGAAGACGATGTTTCTACATGGACTGAACCAGCATGAAGAGCTCCTCTTTCAGGTAGTTGACGTCCCCGGCATTCCCATCGGATGAGGACGTTTCGGGGCAGAACAACAGCAGAGAATTAGGAATGAGTCTGAAATACAAGTATATTTTAATTATTTCACCATGTAAGTGACAAAATGGAACAAGAGCACTCACTTGCAGTCGAATAAGGTCTTATCCATGTCTTCTTCACCGAACTTGCCCTCGCTGGTGGCCACCAGATTAAATTCAAGTGACTCATCCGCCAGGCAAGATTGCACGAATTCAAAAATATCCGAAATTTTCTCGTACACATTAAAAGTGCCCTGGAAACGATACATGAGATTGCATTAGCCGTTCACTCGATTTCATCAGCATCTTAATCACTCACTTGTATGACGAGGCCATTGGGAAATTTTACCCTAACCAGTGCGTAGCGGTACATGCGCAAAGTGCGTTGCTCCTCGCGTTCCCGCATGGCCTTCGTCCTCAGCATCTGGGCCTGTTGGATAGCTTCGGAGCGCAGTTGCTGCTCCTTCTTGATCTCCTCTGGGGCGAGGCGATAGAAATCATTGGGTAGAACAACGCGTCGTGCCTGTGATGGCAACAGCACTTTCAAGTTGCGGTCCAGCTCCAGGGGAATGCACTCTGAGTTTTTCAGACCATCAACCAGGGTGGGCAAGTCCAGATCTTGTTCAGTCTGTTCCCTAGTCCAGAGGAGGAATGGCTCATCGTCGATTTGGACCTCACTAAAACCAGCAGCATGCAAAACATCCAATGCACCCTCCACGTAACGCACTTTCTCGCTGAAGATCTTGTTCGACATGCGTATTTTCAAGAACTTTTCATCGGTCGGGTTCGTGATAAGGTTCTCCAGATACCGAACCAGAGTTGCTATGCAGTCGTCAGCCTTCTCTTTCACATTGCAATTGTGGATGATCAGGCAAGCTGTTAGACCGCGATCTCCTTCCTCCAACTGCTGGTATAGGAACTCCCTGATCTTCACCTTCCAATCCTTCTTCGGTAGAATCTCATCGCTGACCATCGGGCAGCGGAAGAAGACACCTTCACACGCCATGTTCCTGTTGTCAACGCCGGATAAGGTGCTGGCTGTGGATGCAGACACCTCTACATTGGCAGACGCTTCTTCCTTCTGCCGACGCTCTGCCTCGAGTTCTCGCTTGGCCTGAGCCTTGACTGCCGACAGTGAGGTGTTGAACTCCCGTGAGGTCTTCTTGTCGATGCGCGAGAGTGCGGCATTCGCTGCGGCACGGGCCTCATTGCTGAGCTCGTTGCGCTTGGGTGGGACATAAGCCTCGTACTTACGACCCCGAGAGTTGCTGCTAGAAGGTGCATCCGGCTTGGGGGTGTTTAATTTATGGCCTTCGCCCATCGAGCTGCCCATTAGTTTAACCTGGAGAGTAAATCATTTTCTGTTAGGTTTCTTATTGGGCTTGATGGAACATACTTTAAACGCCGCCGCCTCCTCCTTCTTCTTCGAAAAGAACTTCTTGATCTTCGACATGTCTATATTCGGGGAGAGTGTTCCTTGGGCAACTTCAATTTGGCGACAGACAATTTAAGCTCTTCGATTTCCTTGAGCGTACCTTAAGCGTAGCCAAGAAGATTATCTATTAAAGCGGCATGTGTCAAAATTTAGTTGCTTTTTTCATACTTGGCCTGACAAATTTCTCGGTGATGACTTCGCCGTAGACTGACCAGGACCCGGCGTTCAGGATACACGTTCCCGCCAACAGCACCAGCAATACCTTCAGCAACGTGGCCTGCAAGTCGGTAAACTCGATTAGGCTGTTCTGCCAGTGCCAGTCCTCGGTCAGACTCTCCAGCTCCCTGCGAACGTTGACGGCTGCTTTCAGGGCAACGCCAGCGAATACCTCCACTTGTGTTGCGATGGTCTGCAGAGTCGTGTTCAGGGTTTGTATATATAAGTTGATACTCATTGGCTTGCCGAACCTTGAACGTATCTCAATTTTATTTAAGTAAATTCTTTCTTTGTTTATACTGGAGTTATCGACGATTCGAAAAGCCCATTAAAACCCCTTTCTTTAAACTGGATAATCACTTGAGTTAAACCGCCGAAAATAATGCAAATAATCATACAAATAATAATAACTCTTTTCCATCATCTTTGGATAAAAAAAGATCACGATATCTTTCCCCTGAACTGCGCTAAAATTATTATTAATTTTGTATTAATTCGTTGGATCATTAAAATACCCCATTGGCTTACAATGGGTTAATTGTTCTCCGTCGAGGATTGGAAACCATATTCCCCGAATTTGGTATTCGACTGAATAATACTGAGCAAATTGGACCCTCAGTCCCAAATATATAATTTTACCTTATTGATAAAATACTTTCCTATAAGACTGGCTAATTTTAAATTATATTCTTTCATGGACTTTTTATAAAATAAGGTTTAAACAAAAAAGGTCCGAAGTATTTTTAATAATTAATTTTTGTACATGACAAATACACGAAAACTACACAAGTGCTACATATTAACTACATTTTTATGTAAATTTCAAAAGCGATACTTGACCGTGGAAGCGCCAGTGTGAAAAACGCCTTTTTCCGCCTTTATTTTTGCGCCATCTCTAAATAAGTGCGGCCCATACAACAATTGATTAGCAGCACTGGCCACGTTCTAGTGTTGAAAAATGACCAAGCACACAACTTGCCGCCAAAGTTGAGTTTAAATGTCGCTGGCGAGGGAGTAAGTCTAATAAAACACCTTCAGGGTTGACCTCATTCACGGTGCCCTTGCTGGACCCTCGCTTCCTCTCATAAATCTACGCATTTTTGACTAACCTTATTGAATTCCGCTTAATCCGGCCTCGTTGCGTAATTATTGGGAAGGACCCGCCCATTATTTATGCAGGGCCAGCTGTCGCCCGTCCGCTTCTGGGCGTAATTGAATGATTTTCGGTCATTTCGGCAAGTGCTTTTGCTTCCTGTAATTTTGGTCGATTTCTTGTCGGTTTCCTCTTCGTTGTCGTTTCGCATCTCCTCTTTGCGCATGGCGATTGATTATTGATCGCATCCTTGAGCACGTTTTGGGGCAAGGCAAGGCAAGTGATTTGTCCGCAGACTGGATGACTGCCTGGGAGCCAGATCCAGAGCCAGGTCAGATCACGCTCCAGTGGTGCGGCGGGTTCAACAGCCAGCAGAAGTGCCGAAACACGAGCAGGGGCCAAAGAGAAATCTCTTGCAGCTTATGGCTTCCGTATGCCGCCATGCCTCGCGCTCCACTGGCCACGCGAAGACCTCAAGATACTTTTCTTATTCTGTTTTGGTTTTCTTTCTGCAACTTCAATTACACCACCACCCCAAAAGGGGGAGGCCGTGGGGAGTGGAAGACACAAAAACTGATACAAATGTCTATTCTATTTCGCTTTGGTTTATTTATGCTGGCTCATTTTTCTGTGTGCGCTTCTACTCGGAGTACGAGTATGTACGTATCTCTGTGGCAAGTACAAAATGTCGACGACTTATAATTCGAGCAGCGTGTAAGATATACTCTCCCCTGATCCCTCTGGAATGTGCTGTTCTGCTCTGCTCCGTTGGTTTTTGTTTGCCATCCCCATCATTATCATCATCATCATCATCATCTCATCATCATCATCATCATCATCTTGTTCTCGTCGCAATCAGCGATCCCAAGGCGTGGCTGGTGAATGTGCTAGAGTTGGGCATTGCAGACGTCCCCGTATTATGGTTATGGTTATGCTATCGGGCCCATGATCTGCTCCCAGCTCTGCTCCATCGCCATTATATCTATCACAATCACGCGATATGTTCTCACTTCTCACTCGGCCAGCTCCTTCCCCTCCTTCTTCCTGCCTCCCGCCTCCCGCCTAACCTCTTCAAGCCATCATTCAACGTCATGTCCCATCCCCCTTCCCTGGCATCAGTTGCAATTGCCGTCTGCTTCTCGATTTTTTGCGCAATTAAAATTCCGCAAATGTTTCTTAAGAGCGAACACAAGACGGGCGGTGCGGAGCAGGAGGTCTGTGCACCCAAGAAGCCAAAGTATGCGCAAGGCTTGTGCGCATGCGCCACCACGTCGCTGCTGCCACAGCAATGCAATTGTTGTTATCAGCCGAGAATGGTCGCTGGCCTGGCCGTGCGCCGAACCTGAAAAACTAGTTTCGATTGCCAGCTGAATGCAGTAAGAGGCAATGTGTGTGTGTGTGGCCACTGGCCGGCCAGCATTATCGTAGAGAGACAGCGCCACAGAGAGAGTCCCCTAGTGAGAGTCCTAGACTTCCTTCGGGTATATTGGGTTGCAGGAGTAGGAAGGAAGTCAAATCAAGTCAGTCCATTCGCAATTATTGCAAGTTACTTCTTGACCTGGTTACTTCTAATTCTCCACAAGAAAGTAGCACTTGCATGCACTCTACGTGCATCTTTTTGGAAATCTGTCCTACGGTATTTAAGCTTTTACACAATAGTCTAAGAAAATTGTATTAAAGCTCTGTTTGATCCCACACACAGACTTACTAATCCGCATAGGGTAAACCCCTGTCGAGCAATTTCGCTTCACCCCACATTCCTCCTCGCGTGTTTTTTTCGCGAATTTCATGGTTGGGAAAGCCAGTAAAAGCCTCATCCAACCGTTTGGCTGTTGCCTCGACTTTTCTTTTGTTTTCTCCTTTCGGCCAAACTGGTTAATGGTTGGCCAACATAGCCGTGACTTTGTACATGTGTAGGCCCCTCTCGAAAGTCAAGGTAAGAGACATTGAAATCGACTCTCAAAGGGTTTTTTGCTGTTTTTTCTTTCCTCTGGTATCTTTAATTGATAGCGTTTTGATTGGAGGGGCAGGAAGAGGGAGGCGAATGGACTGGGGGAAGAACCTGCTCTTCCCATTAAAATTTATGCGCAGGAAACGGAAGCGAGGCAGACGCCGTTGCAGACAACGACCAGACACAAAGTGGCTTCTTCTAGGTTTCCTTGGCAGCTAGCCTGCTGCCCCTACCACGCCACTGTCCTCCATGCCTGGGGCTACGCAAGCGGCGTGACAAACAGGCAGAAAGTGTCACTCAAATTGGCCACAAAATTGAAAGTGATGACACGCCCACACAGCTATGCGTTGCCTTGCATAAGTAAGTAATTGGAGTTGAGATTGGGATGGGGATTGGGGGAAATAAGCAGGAATGGGCTGCCGGAGAAGAGGGACGGGAGCGGGTATGAGTGCAGTTTTATGAATGGAGCAACTCTTTAATTGTCGCATTCATGGGAGGGATGGCTTGTGGTACTACGATATCTTCTACAAAGCAGAACTCTATTAGATGGCTGCACTTGTTTGGGGCCCACGCTGTAATCCCATACCATCCCTGCTCTTTCCATTCCATTCTCATGGAGGAGGTGCCTCTGTGCCCTCACTCCCTTCACACTTGACTTACGGCTGAGTGGCCGCAAAGTTCGTTCCCATGAACTTCTTCTAGTGTGTGGCAATCAGACCACACTCGCCATGCACAACATTCTCCCATGTATCCGTATCTCTTTATGTATCTGTATCTGTGTGTGGGTCTGCTGGCAATGACAGTTTTGTCTTTGTCTCCGCCTCTGCCCTCTCGGCATTTCCCTCAAAAAACAAAACAAGAAATACACTTTTCACACAGCTTTTCCTACTCTCATGGCCAAAGCCGGGTTTCCAGAGCGTGGGAGTGAGAACCAAGTCGTGGAGGCCCCCGAAAAAACAAAACGCAAACGCAGAAATCCAATGCGCGGAACCTCAAGTGCTCTTGAATTCGCTGCCATCACAGACTGCCAAGATTCCACCGCCTCCTAACGCTGGGCGGAAGTTACCAAGATGTGTGCCTCATGGGTGGGCCCGCCATGGAGCCCCATGGCTCCCTATCCCCAAAACCTCTTGGAATTGAAATTGAAATCGAAATAATGAATTTCGTAGACGAAGCACAATTATGGTTCGCCTGCTGTGGACCGCCTGAAGTTCGGCAATAGCTGGAGGTATTCCTTATGGGTCATTCTCCTGCTGGGCGCTTCGGTCTCCTACCTCTACGTATCTTCTAATGGTGTCGCCTGGAATAGTTTATGGCATCCGCTCTAGTGAGTCACCATTCGGGTGATAAGCGTGGGTCGTAATGGGGGCTTTTGGTGGCGCATTAGTCCCATCTTAGAGCTCGAATTCGACCTGCTCCGGTGCAGGGTCCATTCTAATGTTGATCCACCAACATGTTTAGAATTTCTATTCGGATACAGAACAAACAAACAAACAACAAACCAGAAATCCAACTCCCCAGACAACCAACAACAAGTGGCATTCCCCCATCCCCATCCCCCCGTTCCCCCAGACATATACCCAGCCCAAGGCATTGTGTGTGGCTCTGGAAACTCTTTCAATATTTTGTTGATTCAGTGGTTCATTTGTTTACCCCATCGCCCATGGTATCCAGACTTTCGTGGGAAATATCGCGCCCTGCCACTGCAGCCAATGAACTAATTAAAAAATACAAAAAAAAAAGAGAACGAAGCCAAAGTTCTTTCCGTTGCTCTGGAGTGTTTCAATTGCACCATCGAACCCCAGCCCATTTGATAAGTTGGGGCCTCCCGCGAGTCATAGCACTTGAGGAGAGTGAAAGATTTTTGGTTTAGTCATTTCCTTCGAAACGAAATTCAATTACGGGAAGCCGCAAGACAACAAGCCGGAAAAGCGGAAAAGCATTTCGACAAATTGGCAAAGGCCACAAAAGGCAGGGCACAGGGCATGGCAGGGCAGGGCAGGCCAGAAGCAGAAGCTGAAGCCCGGTAGCTGGAACCGTTGTGTGTGCAGCGTGCGGTTGAGAAAGCCGCAGAGCGATCGACGGAACCGTCAGCCCCGCTCTCCGCTCTCCGTTCGCTTCCGTCCGCTTCCGCGTCCACTTCCGTTCCGTCCGTGTTTTATTGTTTTCGCACCTCGTCTTCCGTTCGTCGGCTTTGGGTCGCTCGGGTCGCCGGTCTCCGGTCGCCGGTCGCCGATCGCCGATCGCCAGTCGTCGTCTGTCAGCGGATATTCTACTTTACATAAGCGGCATTTCCTCAATTTTCCCGGTCTTTATATGATTTATTTGATTTGCCGGTTTGTTTTGCTTAGACTATTCGCCGCTGCCCTGCCCCTGGCATCGGCCACAGAAAGATAGAGAGATTATGAATCAATATTTGATTACGGGCCGGAGTGGGGCGAATGATTGATCATAATTTGACATCGAAGATAGTAGTTTTTGTGGCTGGCCGCATTGGGACAGGAGCCACCGGGAACCGCTACACATCCCCTTGTGTCGCTGCCTCTGAATCCACATGTGCCTCATCCTATTTACCTGCAGAAGGACGGTTGCTCCAGCCTCCAGCTCAGGGTTCTCCCCTCAGTTGTGGATTCAACTGAAATGAAGTTACAACTGTTACAATTTCAGTTGAAATTCCTGGTTGGTGTCCCTTCCTGGCCGCAGATTCCTGTGAAGCGTCAGCTGCTGGACATGCCCAGAAGTTGCCCATGCCCATGCCCATGCCCATGCCCGTTGCCCTGTGCCTCTTCTTTTGTGGCATGTGTCAGGTTGCGACATCTGTTTTACAAGGTAAGCGGCTGAACAGCTCGGCTCTGTGTCTGGGTCTGGGTCCGGACTGCTGAGGTCGGGGCTCATTTGTCTCACTTCCTTTGCCTTTAACTACATCCCGGATGCTCCCGAAAACAGAGCCAAACTGCACTAAATGCAAACTTACAAAAAATCGAGCGACAATGAGCCACATGGAGCGCGTCAACGGCAGCAGCAGCAGCACCAGCAGCAGTAGCAGGAAGAGCAACGTGAACCACGTATCTGTATCTGAGTATCTATGGATCTATGTATCTGTGCGTCTGTCTATGCATCTGTGTGTCTGTTCATTCATAGAAGACACACAATACAAAAAGAAAAACCCAAATGAAATGAGCGGATGCACGGGCGGATGGAGCGCTTTGAATTCTCTCTCTCTCTATCTATCTCTCTCATTCCCTCTCTATCGCTATGCATGTATATATCTTTCTATCTATCCATCCGGGTTCTATTTGACTACCGATGCTGATTATCGTTATCCGTTATTGTCATAATTTTTCCACTGTTTGGTTTCTGTTTTTTGCAAATGCTGTGTTGCTACTGAAATGGGGGCTAAAATGGGAATCATGGCTCTAAAAACCAGATGAATGGTTGAATGGTTAGATAGATGACAGATCTCTCAGCTACCCCTTTCCTTTCCCCCTCTATTTGCTGTGAAGTGACTCCATTTCCCCCGCCTAGTCCATCCACCATTAATCACACACACGGAAAACAGGGTCTTCAGAAAATAAACACCTTCGTGGTGATCTGATCTATGTATGGCCTAGGCCTAAACAAATGTTGGCATTAACTTCTGGCCAGCAATAACAAAGAGTTTATTGCACTTGTCTGTGTGTGTCTGTGCCTCTGTGTGAGTGTGTGGGGGCACTTTTCCCCCTTTCGATCCCCGTCCCTAAGTAAATGTTAATGATGTGCTAATTGGGCAAACGTATTTCACTTGTCAATGCGCGGGTTTGCTGGGGGAATTGGGAAAGACATAAACAGAACATAAAGCACAGAAGATCTCTTCTTTTAGGAATTTGGTATCGCCTGGTAAGTGTTCCTTTGGACAGGAGAGGAGACAGAGATCAGAGACCGAAATAAACCACATTTATTCTAAAATTCACAGCTAGTGAGTGGCCTCAGAGACTAAAAGACTAAAGAACTTGGATGCAGCAGTGGATACTCGACTATAACGACTATATATTTAATATGCCTACCAAGAATTTAGATGCCAAAGAATCTACAAAGCATTCCCCTCTAACTGTGGATTGTATATCAAGGCTCTTTCCATATCTACAAATTTATTTGAGTACATTCTGCCACATGATTTCTCATGTTTCAGCGTCATACATGTAGGGATTATATGTATAGATCTTCATATCTATATTTGTGAGTGGAAATTCGATCCTTAGTTTCCTTAGTTGGGTACACAGAAATTCATTTATATATCTTCGATTTCATCTCATACTTGAAACTTTTATAATTCCATTCCATCTCCAATTACAAATGAAAAGCCAAGCCACGTTTTCATTTATAAAATTTCATTTTATATTTTCATCAGATGCTAACTTAATCAACTAATAGGACAGCATTTGAGCTCCACTTCCGCTCCAGATTCAACTCAAACAAAAGAAGAGAACCAGAGCCAGAGCAAGAGCCAGAGCTTCTTTGACAACATCGAAATGCAGATTTAATGGCTAAGACTTAATCAACGAGAGCACTAGCGACTAGTCATTACAACTAACTGAACTAAAACTAGCCTAAGCGAACCCTAGAGTATGTACAACCAGTGAGAAGGTGAAGGACCTCGGTACGGGTGGGGTACCGTGAGGTCCCCTAGGAGAGCACGGCCATGGCGCGGGCCAGGCGCACGCGGAAGTCCCGGTAGAGCATCTTGCCCCCGACGGGCACCCGGCACAGGTACATGTCGAGGCTCATCAGGCAGAGCGCCTTGCCGTTCATGGGGAACTTCTGTGGCAGCTCGGGCGTCACCTCCAGGCCCTCGGAGACGGCCATGTTGATCAGCCACTTCCACACGTCGGCCCGCGTCCAGTCGCGGGGATCCAGCGGCAGGCCATCCGATCCCATGGGATGCGGCAGGCTGGTCGTGGGGCTCATCATGATGTCGTCACCCGATCCCGTCATGCTCAATCGGTTGTTGTTGTGGTCGTCGGAGCTCAGCAGCGACACGCCGCCGCGACACTTGTCCAGCACGTGGTGGTAGGGATGGTGGTGGTGGTGGTGACGCTTGGACGATGGCGTTGTTGGCGTCCCACTGCCCACGGCCCACAGCTCCTGGGCGGCGTTCACCTGGGACAGATCCAGGGGCGGGACACGTCCGGCATACTTTGGATAGCTGGCCTCCACTTGCATGGTGATTGTGGGTCGCGTTCTTGTCTGCAAGTGAAAGAAAGAGAGGCATTTTTGCGATTAATGGCGGTGACTCACTTGTCGCTCAAGGGGCGGGAGCCCCTGGCGGAAGGGGAGTTGGTCGGGGCGTGGCAGCGGAAAGGGGGTTAATGCACATGGGGCTGGGCTGGGTGACGGAAATGCTTTCACGAGCTGGCAATTGTTTTAATCGCAACGGCAGCGAAAATATAAATACAAATACTAACACGCATAAAACGAATCAATGGATGAGATGCAGCGACGGCTAGGAGATACCCTCTGAGCTGATTTGATATCTGTGAGCTCTTTCATAGAAAGAAATATAATTGTATCTACAACTGATATCCCTGAGATCCATAGGTTCTATAGGCCTGTCACATACACCCAGCCGAAGGCAGTATACCCTTTTGCTCCAGGATTACAGGGAGTCGAATAGTACTCATCCGCAAGTTAGTCATGGGGGTTTACTCATTCGCCACTCCACTTAGAGTATCCAAAGTTCGCAATGGAAGAACTTTGCGGGCTCGGTCCCCCTCTCTCTCGCTCTCGCTCTTTCTCTTCTTCTCTGGCTGTCTCTCTCTCTCTGTATGAAATGATATTTTGTTATTAAATCTGACCTTGTTGGCGGATGGCAGAAATGGGCGTCATCCGCATCGAGGCGTCGGGTCGCACGCGAAAGGAAGCGCTGAATAATGATTACCCAGCGCTGCTGTCATATCGATCAGCGGTCACATTCTGCTGACAGAGAGCGGACGGGGGGGCGGGAGAGGCGGACGGATCTGACATAGAAACGCAGGCAGAGAACGACTGCGATTGCGATTACCAACAGACCGTAGACAGAACGGAATGGAACGGAACGGAACGGCGGCGGAGACGGAGGAAGAGCGGAAGAGCGGAAATAATTACCCTCCCAATTGGCAGCTGCGAAAGAGGCGAGCAAAACAAAGACCGATTTTGAATCGGCAAGGGAACATCCGCCGACGGACGGCATAAAAGGTGTCAATGCGAATGCGAATGCGAATGGAAGTGGAAATGGCAATGGGAATGACAACGGGAAGGGGAAGGGAAGCCAAGAGAGCGGAAGCCGGCGGCCCAGCTCCGAGCGCCGAGATTTAAGGGCTCCTCTGACTGGGGAACAGTCAGAGGACAGAGGAAGCGGGGCCAGCGCCGGGGCGAACCTTTTAATAGTTTTCCGGAATACCCAAGCGAGCTTCCGTCCAAGGAAGTGCGTAAAGGAGTCGCCTCGCCGTTGAGGGAATCAGTTTTAATTACACAGTCCGCTGCCAGCGGCAGTGGCACTGGAAGGGCGCTACATTTCCCACGAAATTCTGGATACCATGGGCTATGGGGCAGACAAATGAACTGCTGAATCAACAGAATATGGAAAGAGTTGTCGGAACCACCACACACATCGCTTTGGGAAGGGCAATGAATGCCACTTGTTGTTGGGGTTTCTTGTGTGATCGTTTGTTCTGGACCCGAAATATGTTTATGCTAAACATGTTGGTGCACCGGAGCAGGTTGAATGAGCTCCCAATCGAACCCTAAGATGGGACTAATGCTCCCCCAAAAGCCCCCATTAAGACCCACGCTTATCACCCGAATGGTGACTCACCATAAACTATTCCAAGGGACAGCATTAGAAGATACGTAGAGGTGGGAGATCGTAGCCCCCCGCAGGAGAATGATTCAAACTATTGCCGAACTTCAGGTGATGTCGAATTCAAATTGTAGAGATGAAAAGTGGTGGGGCACAGCGCTGGAATGAAATTTGGGTTGCCCCTGCCACGATTCGGGTCGGAGAAGTCAAAGGAAAAGCGTGTGAAAAGCTTGTAGGTGAGACGACGATGACTACGATTATTCCTCATCAAATGCCAAATGTCGGCGGGGCTTCCGTTTCGTGATTCGAACCCGGGAATGTCGTTCACCCACAGAGTGATTGATTCGTTGTGGCAGGAACAGCAGCAGCAGTGACGGGAGCAGTGGCGGGAGCACATGGCATTGTGGCAATGACATTCGCCTGATCGAGAACAGAACTCGTGTTGAGCACGCGTCGCATTTTCACGCTTCGTCGTTGTCTTGTCTTGGGGTTAGATGGCAGGGCAGGGGAAATGGTTTTCTGTTACTATTTGGTGTTCGCTTTGTCCGTTGACAAAGTCAATGACAGGAAGTGGAATGAATCGTCTGTGCAATGCTCGCATATCCGCCTCCGCCTGCGCACACAGGATGCAGTTTACCCTCGCACCCTGTTCGTCTCTCTCTCTCTCTCTCTCTCTGTCTGTTTTTTCCAAGGAAATACTGACACACACACACACACACACGCACAAGTGCAGATAAATGAGGAAATGTGCGATACTTGCGCCAGTTTTAATTACATTCACGAAATATACTCATAGCTTAAAGGGCGTTCTCTCGCTCTGTCAGTCTTTTTGTATGTTTGCACTTTGCACCATTACCTCTGTATCTGCCTGTCCCTGTCTTTCGTAGCTACTTAGTGGCAGCTACTAAACAAACAACCACGCAAACATACACACATACACACACAATTGGGACCTGGAGACATGCCGTCTTTGAGTGTGCAAAAGACAAACGAAACGTAAAAAATCGTAATTTGAAGTTCGTAAAAATGACGCGTTTCCTGTCATTTTGGCGAGCACTTTAAGTGCGTAATTTGCTATCCACAAATATGTATGTACGAGTGTTGTATGTGTATTTTCGTGTCGGCTTGTGTCTTGTCTGATCTGCTCTGCTCTGTTCTGTTCTGTCGGCGGGTGTTTACGACGGGTCCCATCCCATGGCAATCTCCTTTTCCTTCATCCGCTCCCACATCTCGCATTTCCGCTTTCTCAATACAGATTCTTGGTACATTTATCATGGAAGCTGACATAATTCGCTTATTATTTACACGTTTATCATCTTCAAAAATGGGAGACCTTCCTCTTTCATTTAAATTCAAATTAAATAGAAATTTAAATTTAAATTTAAGTTTTCCTAGTCTTTGGGATCCTCAGTGCTGCTCTCTAATTGCCGAATAAAATTGCATTTCAATAGAAAAGTTTACATCTCTTGTCAGATAATTATCATTTTGTTTACAATTCGTGTAAATGCTGTAAACATGATTAAACATGATGCAAACGCAAAATGGTTTTGTCTATTTTCTTGGCTAGATTTCAAGGCAATAAACTCGTCCATTCATCGGAGTACAAGCGATGCAAAAACACCAGACGACAGATGATAATCTGCTGAATATTTTTTTAAAAATAAACATTTTTGCCAGCCGCAGTCGCACTCAAGCAACCGAACCGGATTCCATTTATGCACATGTTGCTGTTGCCGTTGCCGTTGCCGCTGCTGCTGCTGTTCTTCTTGCCGTTTCTGTTGCTGTTGCTGTTGCTGTTGTGACGTATGTTTGCTGATATTACAAATCATGTAACGCCATCGAGGCGGCTGCGTCTGGCGGCGGCGGCGGCGGAATCGGGATCGCCGTCTGCCCGACGTCTGCGCACTGACAGTCGCCGTCGCTTGTCCCCCATTCATCATTTCCCCATCAGTGCTGCAGCCCCACAGCGCTGTCGCTGTCGTGATGGACGGATGTGTGACGACTTTCGGTCTTGTTGTCGCTGATGCGTTCAGAAAAATACAGCCGCGTGTACGGCCAAATGGCGCCAAATGCATCTCGGAATAGCCTCTCGGAGTCTTTTAAGTTGTTCAGTGGGAGAGTACGACTAAATCAAGGGGAGGAAGGCACGTGTCAAGGTGTAGTGAGGCATGCAGCAGGAAGCAGGCCCCCCGGAGGTGAAGACTGATAAGACGTCAATAGAGTAGAAGGCGTTCAAGTCGGTCAGCGGTTTGTCATTTCCTTTCGGGACTGGAGCTGGAGGTGAGTCAGCTGGGGGAAATTAATTAAGGCGCTTTGCGGACTGCGGACGGCGGACTACGGACTGCGGGACCAGGTGCACATTCGGTCTGTCCTGCAGCTGCAAAGATTACAGAGAATACAGAGGTGTGTGCGTGTGTGTGTGTGCTGCTCACCCTCCCTTTCATTGTAGGTCTCCATCTCCATCCCTCTGCGCATATCCTTTGCGCATGCGCGCGCATTCAATAAGGAGGAGAAGCAGAACAGAACGGAGCCCTGCAGGAGAGCCGCAGAACAGAACAGAGCAGACCAGACCACAGCGGAGGGAGGCTAACAATCGAGCTGAATGCATCTTTATCGACTTGGCCACAAAAATTTCTTTTTTGCAGCTGCCGTCTTGGTATTTTAAGTGTCGCTTTGTGTGCGTGTGTGTGTGTGTGTGGGGCAGTGGTAGTGGTGTTTTCCCCGTTGCGGTTCTCTCCATTCTCTTTCTCTATAGCGTTCTTAGGAGAGAGATTTCTGCTGTTCTACTACAAATGTTTTGGCTTGAAATAAAGACTAAAGCCGCTTAACTTTTAGTAAACCTTTAAGATGGTTCTTAACTTGTACTAAATCTTCATTATCTTGAGATGTTTGCAGCTGCACTTCAAAGAAATCTTTCACGTAGACTTTAAGGTCTTTGAAATATTCATTAGATGTAGATTTTTTTCAGCCAAAAAAAGCTGTGTTTTACTTAAAAATAAAGATTTAACATTGGTTTATCCCTTTAAAAAAGATTTGAGCTTGTTCAAAAACTTCATTGAACTTTTGTGCTGACCTTAAAATTTTTGAACTACTATAATCTTTCCAATAACTCTACAGACTTGAATATATCTGTCAGGCCTAATGCTGGCAACACTTTGGAGCACATCTTTAGAGGTCAATTAGCCAAAGCCACAAAAAGCAAAACAGTCGGACCCACCAACAAAATGCTGGCTAATGGATTGAACCTTCAAATCGATTTTTGGGTATTTTTTTGGTTGGTTGGAGTGCTAACGAGGGCCATAAACGAAGCCTGACTTCGCTCGAAAATATGTAAACCGACTTACCTTGATCGGAAAATGAACGAATGTTAATCCAACAATAGTTTGCTTTGGCAATCCGCTTCGATAGTGGAACTTCCGATTTGTTTACGTTTTTACGAGCTATCTCTTTTGTTGATGGAAGCTTCCTGCTTGGAATTATTAACTATATGTTTGATATGTATATTATATTTTTAGAAATTGCACTTTTTGTCGCTTGTCTTGGCTTTCGCTTCAAGCGCTCTCTCTCTCTCTCTGTCTGTCTCTTTTGTATCTCTCGGATACGTTTCACAATTTTTGCAGCATGTAACGTATTTTTCACGCTTTGAACTACTTTTTCTATTTCGCTTTGGCTCGAGTTTTGAAAGTTTTTGTTGTTGTTTGCTACTGCTGCTGCAATTTGCTTCGTTTTTCACTTAACACGATTTGTGGCTTTTGGTTTTTGGGTGGTAAATCCAGTTTGCAAACTGCAATGTTGTATGTGCGACTGCGAGTATCTTCGTATCTGACGGATGAGTAATGCGCTCGTGCTTTGGTGTATCTGTATCTGCGGTCTGTTCGCGCGCACTCAGCGTTTTCGACTGATAGCGATCGTGTCTGTGCAGCGAGTTTTGTTGCCTCGGCTCGTCTCTCTCTCTCTCTCGCTCTCTCTGTGCGCACAATAGACCTCCCTCTCGTGCGCTCACTGTGGGCTTGCTCTCTCTCGCTCTCTCTCTCTTTGTCTCTCAGCTGTTTTGGCCCGCCAGCTGTGGACATATTTGTAGATCGTTTGTATCTGGCAGTACGATGCCCGACCCGCATTTCTGGCTCGGCTCCGACTGTTAAGCTGATTGAGTCAACATCTCTGAGGTCAATGAAAAGGTTTCAGAGATCGGAAAGGGCCAACAGGATGGGAAATGTGGGCTAACTTCTGCTGGATTCGATGGTTTTTGTTTAGAGATTAAGCGACTTTATAGAAGAGCGATTCAACATGGAAATTCAGTGTGAGAGTGACAGGAAACCCCCATGGTTTATCCCTTTCATGTTCCAACCCTGTGCGGCTGTCATCGGGTGTTCATTAGATTTCAACTTCAAATACCATTTCCCCATTAGAGGACAACTCATCGTGGTGGACCTTTGACTTGTCACCCAATTTATTCAAATTTCCATTACCATTTTCCATCAATTTATCATTTCACACTTCGTTACCAAAACCGAAACATGTGTACATGGTATGGAAGAGTGAGCACTCGCTAAAGCGAACTTCTGTAGACAAGGGATTGGTGGAAAAATACTGGAAACTACTCTCAACTATGCCTCAACTAGATCATTGGGACTATCTCTTACTCAACGCAAGTCCTCTGTTTAAAAAGTAAGGCACTTCCCTCTTTCCGTTGCTTCTTTCCACCCAAGGCTAGTACTTCTTTCAAGCGTGCACTGTGTACATAGCACTTCCACATATTAATAATGCATTCATTCATTCACTCACTGATTCATTAATTTTTGAAGAATTTTCCCCGCTGACTAATTACGCAGCCAACGAACATACACACGAGTATATCCAGCGCATCCATGGACTCTCAGTAATTACAGGAAATCCTTTTTCCTGCCTCGCATTGAAAGCATTTCAATGTAAATGATTCCAGACCTTAGGGCTTCCTCTCTCTGTTTTCGGAGTGACAGCCGCAGGATCGAAGCGGTCTGACTCGCATGCCAAGGCGAGGTCCTCTGAGGATCGGAGCAGATCGTAGCATATCGTAGCATATGGTCTGTGGCCAGACATGTGACTGGCTGTCAAGTGCGTGTATGCCCTCCTTCTTTCATACTGAATCCTTTGGCTCCTCGCATGTCATAGGCCAAAGCGTGAAGTGAGATGATGACTCGGGTTACGACCGTACTTCTTTGGAAATGCCATCCAATCGATCGAGTTCCAGGATAACGCCCACGTCGGGCACGCGTATATGTACGTGAGGAAAGGCACCTCAGGATGGTCCTGCACTCAAATTGCAGCGCAGATGTTCCACCTTTGAAGTGGTGTCCTGTTGCGATCTCAAGTGCATCTAATGGCTTGTTTATCAGCAGTTGTCGATCTCTCGGCAAATAAATTGAGTTTTTCCTGCGTGTGCTCCTTTTTTACCTAATTGATTTCGGCGTCGCTCTAATCATTTCTAATTGCGATGCGATGCTGTGCGATGGCGTCCAATCCGCTTAGGGTTGACTACAGGCAGAGGAAAAACCCTGATACACATGCAGCTACTCTTGATCCCTGGCTCATCCTGTTCACATACGATGCCTAGCAGATACAAGCATGCATCTGTAGTTGATATATTTTACTACCAAAATGTAACATCAATATATTTCTTATGCTACAGTGTTTGCCCTGTTTATGGTGTGTTCGATCCATGGAATATAGCTTTTAACATTCGTGAATACACCCACGCCTTGGCAAGGGTTCTCTCCGTAGCTGACAATCCCAAACTGAACGTTGTAGTCTACCAAATCTTCGCTTATTGTTGCAAACAATGGGCCGCCAGAGTCTCCGTAGCACGTATGGCGAGCGGGATCCCCGGCACAGATGTGACTCTGGTCGACTTCAAAACCAAAGTCAGCCAGGCAGGTGAACTGGTCGACCTGCGTGACATTCGCCGTCTTGAGAACGTGGCTAAACGAACCCGCTTCAGTCCAGCCCCAGCCGGCCACAGAGAACTGTTGAATGGAATCTACATAGCGCTGCCATGTGTCCGTGGTGTCCAAAAGCAGACAGATCGGTGTGATGTTGTCTACAAGAAACATGCTTATCAATGTATGATATGGGATGTACATATGATTTCGGTGGTATTACTTTGCTCTACCACCCTTGTCTTGAGTTTAACGAGAGCTATATCGAAGTGCTTGAGCGTCGTGTAGGAAGGATGCGAATAAAAGGACTCGACTTCATGGTCTTCAAAGGGAAGTGCGCATCCTCGATCTCTGCAATCTATCTGTGTATCGACATCGAATTCGCCCAGTCGCACCACTCTGTAGTCAGAAGAAATGCGTTTAAAGTATCTATTGTCTGTGTGTGCATCCAAAAGATTGTATTTACATTTGCTCGTCCAACTTTCTACAATGCGCAGCAGTGAGAACGAAGCCTGAAATCAGTGAATGCATGAATTTAAGCTTCAATCAAATATTCACAAAAGGAAATACAAACGATAGGTGATGAGGGATCCGCCGCAAATAAAATTCCCATTTCGATGCAGATATGCCATCCATGGTGTCGAAAATAGTTTGGCATCAACTCCTCCTATAAGTCGGCGACGGTGTCGCGACTTTGAGGTGCAACGACGTTCGAGAAATCGCAGGGCTCCAACAACGTGGCATGCCGCTAGGACCAGAATCAAAGTCACTGCGTACTTCATCGCGAAAGAATCGAAATGATACTGATGGAAGCTGATGGATGATGCGAAAGCATAGACTCGTTTTGCGAATCTATTCTCAGAACCTATAAAGTCGAGTTCGCAGTAGCTCCAGATAACCTAGCGACCTCAAAAGCCACTGCACTCGCCTTCACTTTGAGGCGGTGTCCCATTGCCATCTGACATGCTTCTACATAATTTCCTGTCTATCTGCAGTGGTCGATTTTTGGGAAAATATATTGAGTTTTTCCTGCGTGTGCTCCTTTTTTACCTAATTGATTTTGGCGTCGCTCTAATCATTTCTTATTGCGATGCGATGCTGTGCGATGGCGTCCAATCCGCTTAGGGTTGACTTCAGGCAGTGGAAAACCCCAGATACACATGCATCTACTCTTAATCCCTGGCTCATCCTGTTCACATACGATGCCTAGCAGATGACAAGCATGCATCTGTAGTTGATATATTTCACTACCAAAATGTAACATCAATATATTTCTTATGCTACAGTGTTTGTCCTGTTTATGGTGTGTTCGATCCATGGAATATAGCTTTTAACATTCGTGAATACGCCCACGCCTTGGCAAGGGTTCTCTCCGTAGCTGACAATCCCAAACTGAACGTTGTAGTCCACCAAATCTTCGCTTATTGTTGCAAACAATGGGCCGCCAGAGTCTCCGTAGCATGTATGGCGAGCGGGATCCCCGGCACAGATGTGACTCTGATCGACTTCAAAACCAAAGTCAGCCAGGCAGGTTAACCCGTCAACCTTCGTGACTTTTGCCGTCTTGAGAACGTGGCTAAGCGACCCCGCTTCGGTCATGCCCCAGCCGGCCACAGAAAACTGTTGAATGGAATCTACATAACGCTGCCATGTGTCCGTGGTGTCCAACAGCAGACAGATCGGTGTGATGTTGACTAGAACAAAGATGCTTATCAATCTTTGATATTGGATATACTATAATGGTAATACTTTGCTCTACCACCCTCGTCTTGAGTTTAACGAGAGCTATATCGAAGTGCTTGATCGTCGTGTAGGAGGGATGGGAATGAAAGGACTCGACTTCATGGTCTTCAAAGGGAAGTGCGCATGTTCGATCTCTGCAATCTATCTGCGTTCTGGCATCGTATTCTCCCAGTCGCACCACTCTGTAGGCATAAAGTATCTATTATCTGTGTGCTTAAAAAAGATTGTATTTACATTTGCTCGTCCAACTTTCTACAATGCGCAGCAGTGAGAACAAAGCCTGAAATCAATGAATGCATGAATTCATGAAGCTTCAATCAAATATTCACAAAAGGAAATACAAACGATAGGTGATGAGGGTTCCGCCGCAAATAAAATTCCCATTTCGATGCAGATATGCCATCCATGGTGTCGAAAATAGTTTGGCATCATCTCCTCCGATAAGATGGAGTTCGCGGTGGAGTCGCAACTTTGAACTGCAATGATCTTCGAGAAATCGCAGGGATCCATCAACGTGGCATGCCGCTAGGGCCAGAATCAAAGTCACTGCGTACTTCATCGCGAAAGAATCGAAATGATACTGATGGAAGCTGATAGATGATGCGAAAGCATAGACTCGTTTTGCGAATCTATTCTCAGAACCTATAAAGTCGACTTCGCAGAAGCTCCACATAACCTAGCGACCTCAAAAGCCACTGCACTCGCCTTCACTTTGAGGCGGTGTCCCGTTGCCATCTGACATGCTTCTACATAATTTCTTGTTTATCAGCAGCTGTCGATTTTTGGGAAAATATATTGAGTTTTTCCCGCGTGTGCTCCGTTTTTTAGCTAATTGATTTCGGAGTCACTCTAATCAATTCTAATCGCTGGGCTATGCTGTGGAATGGAGGCCAATCCGCTTAGGAATGCTTCCAGGCAGAGGACAAACCCAGATACACATGCAGGTACTCATAATCCCTGGCTCATCCTGTCCACATACGATGCCTAGAAGCTGCCACGCATCCAATCGCATTCCACGAGTGTATTTCTATTGTCTGGCCAGGAATCTCGATAAGAATCGCCTCGGACAGGATGTGCAATGCGCATTGCATTGCCAAAAAGAGGAGAGAGGATGTTTACTTAGGCCCAAGAACGGACCTCGTACGTGACTCTGTGAGGTAATTCCTGTGTGTTCGTTCGTATGATAATTGCCCAAAGGAAAACTATTTGCTTAGTTTTGTTGGTTTTCAATTACGTTCGTGTTTGCGCATAAATAGAGTCTCGGAGTGAAGGAAGTAGTCCCCGGCCCGAGAAACGATCGGAGGCGATGGTTAATTTACACTTACATCTGGCGGATGGCATGGCGGAGATATTGCAGCTGGAGAACTCTTTGGGATAAGGGCTAGGGATCGGAGGCAGCGTGTGCCTTGGAAATATATCAAATTCCCAAATATATCCGTCTACTTTTGGATACCATGCCACCATCTTCGGGGGTTGGTGTCGCCAACTATTTATAGAGCGTCGAAGCAGCCCCTCGAAGTAGACTAAACGATTTACGAGCCAGAGGTACATACATATGTATATATATATACATATATTCGAAATTTCCTCTGGACATGTTTCACGTACCCCAAAGTCATTAAAGATCAACAAAAATATACAAAGGAGGACCAAAGAGACAGAGGGAGTGATGCTGGTGGTGGTGGTGCAGAGCGAAGTAAATTTTACGATCGCATTCGGGGGATTTCCCCGGTCTCTACATATGGACTGGCACTACAAATAATCCTAGGCAGCTTCTGGTTCGTGCCCGGTGTTTTATTGGCACTTTCCCCAGACTATAAATCAATAAACAGATTGTGTGGCATCTTCCGTCATAAAGTTTTCAGCGTTTTCCCTCTTCGTAGAATTTTGTCTGCCGGTAGGCGAACAGCTGTCGATCTTCCCGAGTTTTCTCTCCGTTGAAATCGTATTATTCTCTCTTTCCCTCTCTGTCTCATTCGCTGTGCCGCAAAACGCCCAAATCAATCAGAAAAAAAATGATAAAACCCCAAATGAAGTAACCGTAAATAAAAAGCTGGAAAAAACTAGAGGCGCTCGTAAAGATCGCATCAGAAATGCCACACAGCATACAGCAGAAGATGGGAATACCAAAGGGACGGGGGCAGAGCCGAGCACCGGAGCGGAGAAGACAATAGAAACAACAAGCCGCAGAGCAGACTTCCGCTTTCGTTTCATAAATTCGGATTAAGGCATTTCCCAGTGATAACAATGAAAGTACATAAAGAGAACGACGACGACGACGACGACGACGACGACGACGGTGAAGAAATACTCCGTGAATCTGATTAACGGCAACAATGAGAACTTACAAAACGTGTCACGTAAATGGTTTGTGCACCATCCATTCCAGGCATTCAGGGGCAGCAGCACAGTAGTAAAGTAAAGTAAAGTAAAGTAAACCCACAAAACATGCCCCAGAACAAACACCACACCAAGCCACAGCATGCCACAAGAGCGTGGTACGGGGTAAAGCTCACTGAATTGTCTCTGGAGGGAAATCTCAAATGAAGCGACGGCTTTTTGTTAGTTAAACTACTTATACAGATCTGCTCTGGGATTGCGGGATTGTGGGATTGTAGGTGGGCACGGAAGTGACTGGAGTGAGGGAGTTACGAAAATAAGGGATTACTTGAGGGTATTTATATACTTAATGATATACTTATGCCAAGGGAAACGGAAGCTGAAAGATGGCTGAAATCTGAATAGGAAGATTTCTGATTGATATAGGAATATCTATAGATATCATTAGATACATAGATTCCCTATAAACACAGAAATAAATCATGCAGAAATGAATTCAAATATATCAGATGATCGTATCCGACTGAAACATTTTTATTCAATAGATCCTGCGATAAACTCTCGCATCCGACAGATGCATCTGACATACACAATCTAGAAGCAGACAAATAGATAGGTCAAACGACAAACAAAATCCGCAAATGCCTTTATCATGCAAACTAAACAACTGACAGATACATTTGGGCAAACACAATTAGAACAATACGTAGATACAATCGACGTACCGTAAATGCTCGCATCCGTTGGATGGCTCGGTGCATTTTTGGCAAATATTTGAGGCCAGACAATTGCATTTCCTGCCCAAAAGAAAGAAACCTTCCATGCCTTGGTACACAACACATGGGATTAGGAGCCTGGCCAGGACCCCGGACGGGAATCATCTGTTGCTGCTGCGGCTGCTGCTGCTGCTGATGAGCGGAAGCAAAGGAAAGGCGCGTTCTCTGTACACAAACAGAGGCACCAACACAACACAAAAACAAGGAAAAGGATGTCCTGCTGTGTGCGAGGAAAAGTGCGTGCACAGCAATTAACATTTTCCGCTTGTCCCTCAGCCTCTGTCCCTCTCCCTCTGCAGGACATGTGGCCAGGAGCCAGTGGCAGCAGCAGCAGGAGGGGAAACCAAATTAGAGTCTCGTTTCAATTCAGTGTGAAATGCAGCAGCAGCGCAGGAAGCGATCCAGAGTCCCTCATTGTCCGCTCACGTCCCCGGGTCGGGCAGCACAGGCAGGACAGGTACAACTCCCCAAAATATTTTCGGTGATTAGTGACTTTTGGTGCGAGTCGATAAGAAGACGCCTGCGGCGTCAATTGTGTGTCCCCTTTGATTTGCGCCGCGCTCCAAGCGGGTTAAGGCTAATCTGGGCCACAGGAAGCGGAAACAACATCGAGAGGCGAAAGGCGGACGATGGAAGCCGGACGCAGGCCGCCGAACACCGGAAGCCGGAAGCAGGAAGACCCCTTGAATTAGTTGGAATTTCGCCGGTTTATTGCCAATATGAGGGATCCGAAAGGGAAATGGTCGAAAATATTCATAAATTTTGAGGATAAAACTATAAGCCACTGCGCGTGTGAAGGAAATTATGCATTATTGGATCGAGCTGGGGTTATCCGTCATGGTTCTTGATCCCGGATAATGCATATTTTCCCGGAGCGAGCATTGGAACTGTCTGCCACTTCTTCGCTGCCGGACGACTGCTCCTCGATCTCTTTCTGTGTTTTCTTCTGCTGGGAAGCTGCTTCTTCGTCGCCTCGGTGAGGTCCACGTAGGGTGTCTGATGGAGCGTCACACCGGCGGCCGTGCGCACCAGACTCCGTCGGGTATCGGAGCCGGTGAGTAGGTAGTTGACAGGGAACTTGAGCATCCCCGGGCGGTAATGGGCGATGGGACTGAGGCCCAGTAGTCCGTTCTTGTGCCGGACACCGCCAGCACTACTACGACGCACTATCGCCGGGCTGCCGCCAGCACATCCGCCACAGCCCGCTCCGTTTTTCTTTGGTTTGTTTTCGCCGTTTCTGGGTCTTGAAAAGTCTGTATCATTCATGTCCACCTCCTGCCAGGCACGTCCGCTGTACAAGGACTTTCCTTCATTGCACTGGAAGCAACGGGATTGCCTGGAGCCGCCCTGGAGATCGGACTTCTTGTGGGCGGCATCCCCGCCGCCCTGCTTATGGCAGTGAGCTCTGCAGTGGCTCTTGCAGCCCTTGCGACAGCTGTGGGGCGGCTGGCTGCACTTGCCCAGGCAGTCGTGCTTGCAGCGATTCTTCTCGCAGTTGGGGAGGAAGAAATGGTCCGTATCGTATTCATGGTCCTTCTCGTGGTGATGGCGATAAAGGGACTTCTGATGTAACAATTCGTGGGTGCTCTCAACGGGGGTGTTCATATGGGATGGTAGCGGGCTTGGCATTCCGCTATGCAAGGGGGTCGGCCTGACGGAGTGAAAGGTAGACCGCATGCTGGACCTGGTCTTGTTGTTGCCCATTCCGTAGTCATCTTTCAGGAGTTCATTCACCACCTGAGTGCTGGAGCCGGAGGCTACTCTCTTGCGGTTTTTGTTCTTCCTTAACTTTATGTAGTCCGCATTGGAGGCTCCCTTCTTCTTGGAGTAGATGGAGTATGGCCTGTGCGGCTTTTTTTTCTTCTTCGGTTCGGAGAGGGTAATGAAGATCTCCAGGGCCTTGGCAAGGAGCTCGCACAGATCACACTTTTTCTCACACTTGCTGGCGCACTTGCCCCCGCAGGTGGGGTCACACTCTGTCTCTTGGACCTTGCACTCGCAGGCAGTGCAGTTGCAGGCGCAGCTGCAGGATTTATTCTCCGTTTTCTCGCCGTCTGACTTACACTCCTTTGGACAGGACTTACAGGTGCAGGAGCCGGAGTTACAAGCACAGGTCGTGGGTGGGTTCTTGGCTACACAGGAGGTTATGTCGCATGAGCTGCGGCTCTGCTGATACCTATCCATGTACCCTAAAAGCAGAGAGAGAGAGACAGAGAGTAGGGGTCGAATCCTTGGTAGATTTCTGGCAATGTCACTCACCATCGTTGTCATAGCCATCATCGTAGTCCATATTCCTACTGTACTGCATCTGGCTGCCTCGATTGAAGTCCACAACCTCGTAGTCAATGTAGCCGCTGAGCGGATTATTGTAGCTGTAGTTGCTGTATCCTGGCTGTACCGCGTCCTGTTCGTTTGGCGGTGGCTGAAGATTGGCATGGCCCTGCCCCCCGCTCCGGCTGATGGCCGTGGTTAGCTGATCGATGAGCGCATTATTGTCGCAGTCCTGCAGCACAATGATGTTCAGGGGCTGGCCCCCATTGGGGTCTCCCAATAGCTGCTGTATCGGCTGCTGCTGCTGCGGCTGCGGCTGCTGCGGCGACCATGGCTGGCCGTTGGGGATCGGTTGCCATTGTCCAGCCTGTTGTGTCCCCTGTTGTGGCCCCTGTTGTGGCCCCTGTTGTGATCCTTGTTGTGGAGTCTGTTGTGGTCCTTGTTGTGAAGTCTGTTGTGATGCCAGCTGTCCAGACTGCAGTGAAGGCCGTTTACGTTGTTGTGAAGCCTGAGGAGGCGGACAGCCACAGGTATCTTTGGATGGCTTTCGCGCAGCAGACTTGCCAAGTTTCCATGCCTGTTGCACCGGAGGAAGAGGCAGTGGCAATGTGGCAACTGAATATGGATACGAGGGAAATCCATATGCCGGGGCTGAATACTGCGACTGCGGGGGTGGTGCCTGATAGTACGGTGTGCTCTCCGATCGCTGGAGAAAGTATTTCCCCATGGCGTCATGGATCCTGTTGTTGCACTCCCTGCACAATCCGCCAGATATCCCATCACTGCCCTCATTCTGGCACAGCGGACAGGTGCCTCCCTTACGACGCGGCTCTGCTTCATCCGTCGACCTCTGGTGCCGAGGACAGCTTCCGCTAGCCTCGTCCGTGCCTTTGCAATTCCCCTTGCAGGGAGCATTCTTGAGGGGACACTTGCACCTGCCGCAAGGAGCCACGGTGTAGTCGTGGCACTGATTGCAGTTCCGAAGCACAAAGATGCGCTCGTTGCCGGACTCGGGAGGGCTCCCTTTGAGGCAGCCCTTTCTGAGCGGTGTGGCTTCGTTCCCGGCCGATGACCGTGGATCATCTGAAGAGCTGTCGACGACCTGCGCGGAGGAGTCCGTCTGGGTGCTTTCGTCGACTTCTTCATTGCGCGGGTTCAGAAAGTCCCAGGAGTGGCCCATAGTTTTGTCGTTTCCAAAAAGTTCCATTTTTTTTTCGGCAGTCTCGTTTGAAGTGTAGCTCCCGGCACTCCTAGATTTTGGAACTTCTCCTCTTCAGATAGCTACCCAGCATCCTGCGCCAGCTCCAACCGCCCGGACTCTTGATGTTGGGGCCACCGAAGAGGTAACCATGGTATCCTTGCATCATTCTCGGCCACGTCCTCGTTTCCAGCACCGACTGGGAGTCCGGATTCAACAGCACTCCGGGTCGGGTGCTGCCACGCGAATGGCTAATCGGTTCCCTTCGATACACGGGGCCGCGGCTGCTTTCATTCAAGTGCTCGTGCGATTCGCGGACTCTCAGAAAGCTGCCGCGATAGAAGGCAGCTGGTCCCCTACTCTCGCGACCAAGATCATGGGCTGATGGTGGTGTTGACGGCTGTCTTGGACTCGAATGGTGGGGCTTGCTGTCACGACGATCCTTATTTGGCGGCTTCGACGGACCTGGCTCCTGATGCTGCGGTCTGGTTGCGCCTCTGTTTTCATTTTGTGGCTTAGCGGGACCTGCCTCTGGATGTTGCGACCTGTCGGGGCTTCGGCCTTGATTTTGTGGCCTCGTAGGACCGGGCTCTTGATGGTGTGGCCTGGTGGCCCCTCGATTCTCATTTGGTGGCCTTGTGGGACCTGTTTCTTGATAATGTGTTCTGGTGGGGCTTTGCCCTTGATTTTGTGCTCTGCTAGGACGTGGCTTCTCTTCTCCTGTTTGATTCGCTGGCGCTTGGAGTCGCTGTGGGCTTGGTATTCTCGGTGTGAACGATCGGGACGGCGCTGATCTGGGATTAACTGGAATTGGACGTACGATACTGGGTAGTGATTGGTTTACTGAAGCGGTAAACATTCGGCCTTCAAGGTGACTTGGACTGAGATGTTCCCGATGCTGCTGTGAGTATCGTGCCTGTGCCTGCGGCTTCTGGGAATGTCGGGGGTGTGCCTGGGCCTGCGGCTGCCCTGAGTGTCGGGCCTGCGGCTGTTGAGGGGAGCGTCTGGTCGTCGATTGGTTGGGAGGCAAGCGACTTGGACTAGCAGCACCACTTCGTCCCTGATTCGAATGTCTGTGAACCGAGGGCGCGTGTCGGGCCGATGCAGAAGCTGCGGAGAAAACTGAAGCTGGCAGAAATTCAATTATGGATCTGGACGGAACTCACTTTGTCTTGGGATGGAGGCGTGCCTTTGAGGCGTCACAGAAGGCGCCTCTGCAACGGATGTTCCGCGGGGTCTGACGCGATTTCTGATTTCTCCCACTGATCCATTTCTGCCCCCTTGGCAACGTTCGGGCTCAGGGTCAACATAGCGAACGCGGAGGCGGCAGATGTTTGGAGCTTCCGGAAAATAGCTGCTCTTGCAGGACTTGGTGCGGGAACGGCACACTCGGCGCCTAGGAAGTGGCGGTCCCAACGACCTGTAGATGGTCGTTAACTTGTTCTAGTGGCAAAAAGCGGAAGATAATAGCTGGTTCCGAAGGAAGCTTACAGTGTTTGGCGCTTACCGTTTGGGAATGCGGCAGAATGATTAGTTTTCCTTTTGGGCCACTCCCGGCAGTCGATCGCTTGGATTTCACCCGGCAGATCAGGCCGATGCACCCTCGCGGATTCGTCGGCATAAATCCGCATTGGCCGCAGATTCGGCAGCAGGGACCCGCAATGGCCCTTTTCTTGGGTCTCTTCTTGGACGTGTGGCGCCGTGAACATGCCCCTTCCTCTGGAGAGCGATAGCAATGGTATTTCTCCTGCTGCTCCACCATCGTCTCGTCAGAGGCGTAGTTCGGACATTTCCTTGGACAAGTCCCGCCTGGATAGCCGCGATTATCGCGGTTTTCCTGCATTTCAGAGTATCGATGTTGCCCGGCACTGGAATTCCTCCCGCGTGTGCTCCTATTCCCTGCACATGAATTGCCCCTATGTTTCCAGTTTCGCTCGTATTTATCTAGATACTCCTCGTGGGGCAGAATGTCATCTATTTGAGAGCTGTCCCGGCATACGGCAAAGGGATTCCTTTTGATTATCTTCTTACATGGCCTCTGAGCAACGTAGTCCGTCTGACGCTTTTTTGAGCAGCGTGCGGAAGATTTCTTTGGGGACTTTGGAGTGCAGACTTTGGGCTCCAACGGGCAACGGGAGCGTACTGCAAACGGGCGCCGTGAGCGGCTGCCGGATGGGCATTTGACCCGTATTGCTATTCGTCCCAGAGGACGGTTATCCCTACAACGACTGGAACATCGCACACGGCCGGGGCAGGTAGAGACGCACGCAGCCCCATCACTGCGGGTATCCCGATATTGGACTGTCTTATCGGGGCATTGACGCTGCTGGGGCTTCTTCTGGGCCGGGCATTCAGGGTATGACGGGGGAGGGACACAGATGGTTTTGGTAGCTTTACTCCTTCTCCTGTTCCCCCCGGACTTGTAGCTGAGGGGATCAAAGTATAGGGGGTCATGGCGATGGCTGTATCCGCACCTGATCCCCGTACCCGAGTCGACCTCTGTGGGATGATTCTCTGAAGTGTCTGTGATCTGGGGATGGATACTCCAACTAATGGGAAGACTTACCTTCCACGTTGCAAGCCTGGCATTTGCTTGGGCCGCCTCTTGCCGTAGAAGGGCATGGGGGCTCTCTTCTTCCCATCCTGTCCTTATCCTCTCTAAAAGTAGGAGCTGCCTCCCCTGGCGCGGCATAGTTGTGGCAAGCGCAAGTTCTCAGATCGTTCGGCTCTCCGTCTCTAGTCGGAGTCGTATCACAAACCATGTCGTCTATCTCTGTAGGTGATTCTCGCGCATGGGTTGGACCAAGCCTCACGTCCGGCGAATTATCGTAGAAAGGACAGTGAACGTTTACAGGAAACTTGGGTCGCAGATCATTGGGCGGTCTGCATCTGCTTCTGACACTGTCCTTAGCCTTGGGTGGAGATGATTTCCTTGCCGTGGCATTCTTGCAGCCATTACAAGGTCGCAGATCGTTGTTTGCGTTAAACGTCGGATTGTAGTAATTGTGCTCCACATGCGGATGGAATTGTGGGGGCCCATGGTAGCAGTGTCCCTGGCAGTATTCGTTATTTCCGCCTTCAACGCGGGGCCGATGGCCCAAGTTCCAGGACAGTTCCAACAGGCTGGAGCAGTGATCAACGAGGTCGTGCTTAGATGCCATTGCTTACGTTTGGCTGCTGCTGGATGTCGGAATGCTGAGATATGCCCGGATTCGTTTTGGCAGCTATTCTGAGATGGAGTGGCGCCCCAAGAGTATCATTGCCTCAGCGTCTGCCGTCTTCCGGTTGCTGTCTGCTGCAAAAACCCGCTCATTATCCAATTTTAAGGGACTGTGAATTTAGAAGATCTGTATTGTGTAAAGTGAACGAAAATGAACAAGTATTCTCTCCCAACTGGCAGGAAAAGGAGAGCTTATCTGCTCCATGTAATAGTTGCTTTAGGTTTATTTATTTATGGAGTACACTTTAAACTTTGGGCCAAAGATGGCTTCATTCACTACCTATTTCTGGAATCCACTCCAGGATCAGGTCATAGACAAAAAGCCTGAGGCACAGTTTTGTCCCAAGGATGAGATACAAATCTATGACTTGGACTTTGTCTATGGTCTGTCTTGGACATTACAAAGGGACAAATATACTTTTTCTATAATACAAAACGATACACAATGAAGAAAGGATACCCAGCTGCTGGTCCTGATCGCAGCATATCTCAATAGTACCGTCGCCTTGTACTGTTCATCATGGGATACATCATGCAACTTGGGTTGACCAGCGGCACCTTTTCCCATAGTCGGTGGAGACGCTGTGCCTCATGGACCGCGCTGATGGATCGATGGAGCCGTTTCTTCGAAGGCGGTTTTGATATCGACCGAGGACGCTGTTGTCGCGTCTGGGGCCTGGACATGTCCGGCTTGGGCCAGTGCAGGGGTCGGCGCATAGTTTGGCCCGGGGGTGGTATGGGATATGGGTAGGCCAGCTCTTTGATGCGGCTGCTCGATCTCCGCTTCCGTTTCCGGTGGCTAGGCCTACGTTGCTCCTCCTGAAAGAATCTGTAGCATTGATTGGCGTAGTGATCTTGCCTGATCTCAGGATGGTTCAGGATGTGCCTCTCATTCAAAATTGGGTTGTGGTTGTGGTTCTCATACAAGATCTGGTTGTGGTTGTGGCTCTCAGGCAGGATAACGGGGGAGTCCGGTTGCTGCTTCGGCAAGCTGTCGTCTTCTTCGTCCACGTCAGAGTTGACCATTAGATAGACGGAGTACTGCTTCCTTTTCTTATTCGGACGGCGCTCGGTACCGAAACCAGCATTTAGACGATTCTCCTCGGATGCCTCATTCTCCTGCTGTTCCTCCTCATCCTCCAGGGGATCACACATTTGATCCACCAGCTGCACAAGTGACTCCCACACGGCATTGCCGTCCTGGTGCTCCTGGTTTTGCAGGAGTTGGTTGATGTTCACCGTCCGGATACGGCCTTTTTTGCTCGTCGAATCAGGCTGTTCTTCGAGTGGTGCTTGCTCGAATGTTCTTGCATAGACATCCAGGCTAGCGCCTTGCCTTTCTCTTGCCGAGTTTTCCTCCTGTTCGGTCTTTATGGAGGTCTGACTTTGGTGTGGAGTCTTAGGGAGTATTTTGCCTCGCCTGTCATTCTCCACACCATTCTGCTCAAGGCAGGATTGTGGAGTCCTGAGCGATTCACTGCTCATCACTGCGGTGAGGGTGCTGGTGCTGCTGCCAGAGTCCAGCTGGTCGACTTGGTGGTCGGGCAATATTTTGGACGACCGCTTTCTCCCCCGCTTGGACGTCTCTGGCTCTGCTCGACGCAAGATTCTATCCACCTTGGGCCACTCTGGGGGTCGTCGCCTTGCAGATTCTGCATTGGAGCACACCTTGGAGCTTTTCTTGGACTTGTGTATTGGTGCCGTCACTTGGGAAACTGGGTTCCGATCATAGCCATCTGTAAAATTGCTGACGAATTTCCCGAAATTAAAGGTACCAGAACTCTGCTGTTGCTGTGGCACCTTCATTGTCTTTGCTGGATGTTCTAGATGATGCTTCCGCTGATATTCTTTGGAATAATGCTCCTGATGGGGATCCCTCTGTGGTTCTTGGCTGCTAGTCCACCTCCGACGCGGCGTATCCAACGGTTTGGGATTGCTAGGAGCCATCACCCTCTCGTAAAGCTTGCCATCCATTCCTTCCACCTTCACCCGCTTTGCGTTCTTGAGATGCAGCTCGGTATCTGAACTCTGGCCCCCTTCCGGACGCGCCGGCTTTTTTAGTATACCCACGGGGACAATCACCTGTGACGGCTGAGGCGAGAAGTGGCTCTCCTGCAGCTTCTGCAGCTGCAACTGCTTCTCGTGCAGCTCCTTTTGCTGCATTTCTATTCGAGAGGCGGTCGCTGCGAAACGAGATGCCTCCGACTCGAAATCGCACACAGGGGCCTCTGCCTGGCTGACAGGACACGCGCTGAAGTTCGGAGAGTTGACTGACTTTTGACGCTGCTGGGCCATGCCCCTACTGCTGTGGTAGTGTCCCCAAGCAGGAGGGGGTCCCTGCCACTGGGATCTGCCCCACGTAGGCGGATAAGGCTGCTGGCGGGACAGCTGCTGAATCTGTGCTTGCTGGTGCTGCTGCCTCACATAGTTGTCCTGAACCATGCCCATGCCTTTGGAGTGTGGCACGTACACAATCTCCCTTGGAGACCACATCATTTGGCGACGCAGCCGGGTCAGACGGCGACTGCTCGGTTCCGGTGGCACCAGCATGGCCATGCGGGGCAGGGAGCCTGACAGCTTGTTACACATGTTCTGCCAGTACTCTGCCATCGATGGGACCAGAAGAGACTGCTGCGAGGGGGCACGAAAGCAACCCCCCTGTGACGGCAGGTGCTGGTAAGTGGTCAGAGAAAGCTGCCTCCCTACGCCAACAGCCTTGCGCCTCACCATTCTGAAGTCTGGAATTTGACTATGGATTTTGATAATATTTTTGTTGGCTAATTTTTGTAGTTTTGCTATGAAATGTTGCTACTTAAACAAATTTTGAAGCATAATTAGTATGCGAATGACAGAGAAATAAAATAAAACTCCCCATAACTAACGCCCACCTAAGCACGGACACGCGCAGCCTCCCCAAAGACGCACGGAAAACTTTTAACTGACGTCACGCGACTCCACATGAATGGCCCCTCTCCATTCCTTTTGCATCCCTATCTATCCCCTCTTTCACGCTCTGCTGTAGTAGAATTCCCGGCATCTTTTCATTCAGGATGTCAGTAGGCCAATTGGAAGTTTCATTCATTACTAACGCACTTCCAGGATTCCAGCACAACTCTTGACTCCTCTCCGGACGCTGTGCGTATTCCAGTCTGCGCAGGGAACGCAGTGACCGTTAGAAATGCGGCGACAAATGTTTCGAAAGAAAAACAAAAAATCGGTTTTTTTTTAACTAAACCTAAAACCATTTAAGTGGATAATTTGCATCCCAATTCAAAATTTCGATCTTAGTTCCAAGTTGATGTTAGTGCTGTAAAACGATAGGTTTAACGCGTTTTGGTATTTTTCTAGTATCAACAAGTAGTGTCCCACTCCCGCCAGATGTTATCGATGTTTTCAAAGAATTCAGTGAACAAAATTTCAAACTCCATCATAATTAATTATTGCAAAAAAAAAATGCTAGTTTGATTGTTGCTCGGGTTTACTGTTTTCAAAATAAATCGACGATAAGTTAAACTTATCGCCTAAAAATACCGATATTTTTTTAAGTTACTTTGTTCATCGATCACCAGAATCAAATGTCGGCGACTTATGATTTTAACACGTAAACCAATAGAAAAATAATATTGACTTCCTTCTAAATCCAAATATCATGTATCATGTTCATATACCCTTCAAAAATATGTATATTACTATTTTCGATAGTCCCAATGAATGCCCCAGGTATTTTATCTGCCGACAATATATATCGATAAGTTGATACACCAATATCTAGCATCCCTAGTTGTGTTGTGAGCAGGTGTGCTCCACCGTTGCCGTTGCTCCAAAGTCGAAGAGAGAATCGTTTTAAGCAGCATGAAAAAATTCCAATAGCCGAAAGGCAATCGCCACTTAATAATATATAATATATGTGCTAATGCAAAAATACGAGGCGCACACTTCGCCCACGCGTAAAAGTTCAGAGCAGGCGACAACTACAGCAAGAAATGAGCCAAAAGGCAGCGACAAAAGCACCAGTGATAAGAGAAATAATATATTAAAGTCGACGTGAAAAGAAATCTTGCCAGCAGCAGCAGCCGACGCAGAAGCAGCGACAAATGAAAATAAAGTAAAATAAAATGTAGAAATCGTGTAAGCGGGAAGCCTAGCATATGAAACGAAACGAAACGGAGTGGCTTGACGGAGATTAAATAAATTTATAAGTGTGCTTTTTGTATTTGAGCAGCTTTTGTGATTGTTGTTGGAGGAGGCTAGAGAAAGAAAGAGGCGGAACAACAACAACCACAGTTTTACATGTTTCATGTTCCCTGTGCTAGTGTTTGTGCGTGTGTGTGTGAATTTGTGTTGGTAGCAATTACCCCTGCGAGATGAACGCGTGACACGATCGGAAGAGTATCTGTAAAACTTACACATTACAACTTTACGCACAATTCAATGGATTGACGCATGTGACTTAATCTGTGTGTGTCACGCTCTCACCTCTAGAAAACGAGATGCGGAAGCCGAGACATATTCATGAATGGCAATTATGTGTATTGCGGCAAGTTTTACCTGCGTCATGAAAATCTAAAGCTGCGCGTACGATTTTCTCCACTTTGGAAGTAGTGACGTTTTCCGATGCTACAGTGGGACTTCTGTGTGTATGTGTGTGTGTGTATGGGAGTGTACGCTCTGTTGTGTTAACGTCATGGCAACTCCACCTCCAGAAGAAATGTAAAACAAGCCAATTGATATGTTGAATGCTCTAATTGGACACCTTGCGCTTTAGTTGCTTGGCTTTTACCATATCGCCCCATTATCAATTGCAGGTGCTTTTTTTTGGCCCCATGAGTTCTTGTGTGTTTGCGTGTACATATGTATTCATGCGATGGTTGCTTCACTGTGTCTGTGTGTGAATATGCTCGACCTCGACAAGTTTTCGCTTCGTTTTCGCCCCATCCACTGCGCGCGTGTGTGCCCTCGTATTGGTGTGTAATTGTCATCATTCCTTTTCATATTGTAATTTTTGCTGTTGTTTTCTGGCATATTTCCTTGACTTCTTGACCCCCTCTCACTCAGCACCGTGCACTGGGCTACCCTACCTGTCACGTCCCTGCCCTATAAAACTGTTGCTGCGCCCCCGCTAAAACACTCGTACACACAAAGAAACTACCGAGTTTCATCCTCTGTCTCTGTCTAGCTTTTGGCAATCGATGGGGCTGCCTGCCTCTCGCTTGGTTTGCTTTTCTCTGTCGTTGGCGCCCCCCACTCTTACGTTGCTGTCTGTCTGGCGCTGGGCTGCTGTGTAAGTTCAAGCCAAGGTGTATTTGCATAAGGTGCTTTTCGATCTCTCACTCTCGCTCCTATGTAATGACACTGAAAACAAATAGGCAACTTGCGAGAGCTCTCTGGGAATGCACCACCCCATTTCAATACATCTTGATCCAAGCCTCTGTTCTCTAGCATTTTTTGTTGTTTGTCGTGCGTTCTTCCTTCTCTCTCTGCTTGCTGGCTCATTTATGTATTTTACTTGTCGCTTTTTAAAATTATTTTCGCTTTTTGTTGTTGGTAGATGAGGGCAGGCCGTCCACGAGCGGCGAGTTATCAGCTCACGAATTTATAGATACGCAGAATACACTACAATGCGGGACAGATTATTAGGTAAACTCCAGTGCATTGTCCTATCCCACGACCCACTTGAGAGGCCTCTTTCCACTCGCACCTTTAACCCGGTGACGTCTTTTACCAGCCCACCAGAAGCAACTCTCAAAGTGTGCCGTCGCTCTCTTTTTCCTTCTCTCTCTCTCGCTGGCTTTCGGTCAGAAAGTCTCTCTGTGCCGCGTGTGCGTTGGAAGAGAAGAGATGGCTGGAATGGATGCCCCAGCTTTAGCTCCAGTTTCGCTTCCATTTTGGAAGTTCATTCAGCTTTGACTTTTGACTGCTACAGTTACGGGTTACGGTTAATGTGTGGCCGCATCCGTTCGGTAATTTGCACTCCTATCTCTTGAGCTTATCATTGCTAGAACTGTTTAGTGCCTTTCATCTTTTAACAAGTGATTTATTCTAATAAACAAGAAGAGCAGCACCCAAAACTTTCTGCTAGAAGAAGCCAACAAAAAGTGCCAATTGGGTGTGATCTGTGGGTGTGTGTCTGTGCAGGAGTGAGATGAATGATGAGATGCGATATATGCATTGTTGTCCAGCTGCCGTTGCTCTTTTCGCACCCACAAAATATGAGAATAAGAAGAAGCAACGGCATTTGTTTATGCCTATTAAGAGTGTTTGAGTGCTTGTGTCTGGCGTTCGTGCGTGTGTAAGTGTGTTTGCGTTTGTGTGTTTGGTTAATGTTTGATCACGGTGGCTGTCTTCCTCTTTCTCACTGGCTTTTTGCTCTAAATTGATTTTAATAAGTATTTTTGAGTACTTCTGTCGGTTTTTCTCTCCCTCCTTTGCGATTATGTGGTATGTATGTAGTATATGCATGAGTCTGGTCCCCGTACGACCTTGATGTTGTACATTAACCCATTAAGCGTGCTCTCGCTCTCCCTCTCGCCAAGACTCTTCTTCGCCTGGCGATCGGCTTACAGAAAAACCAGCCATAGACACTGGTTTCTGCTTTTCCCTCCTCTTCTACCTCTGTAGTTGGTTTTTACACTGCTCGCCAAAAGTAATCGCTGCTGGGAGCGTAGTGGCAGAAGAAGAAAACTTCATGGGATTGACTTTTGTTTTCTTTGAGATTTCTGTAGGGACAGATAACGGTGCGCTCGTGCTCTGTTTATACCCTGTAAACGTAGAGGCGGAGGGTATATTTCGTATAAGAGAGTTCATAAAGAAACGCTGCCATCATCCCCCGATCTTTTTGAGAGGGTAAACTCTAAATAGAACGTTTTCTAATCATTTAGTTCTCCAAATCTGTTGAGAGGGCATCTGATAGCTGATAGCACAGCTGTAGCGATCGTACTTGTTTTCATTTTACTATCTTTGGTGTTTGCCTTACTCCAAGCACGCACACAAACACACACACACACACATACAGTTTTAGCTGATAAAAGAAAAACATACATATACCAAGGTTAGGCGTAGAAATGTGTATTACCTCTTAATTGAAATTATGTTTTCTCTTTCCCCCCCCCTTTCCCTCTCCTGACCGAAGGCGATAAAGTGCAACGAAATGTGAAAAGCAATTTTGTGCGAAAAATAAAGTGCAATAAAATTCAATTATAAAAAAAAAACATTAAAGCAAAGAGGATACAAAAAATAATTGGATAAACAAATTCAATTAAATATCAACAAATAAGAAAAAAGTGTGTACCTGCAACACGTGCCCCCCGCCCACACTGGAGGGGCATGGCCCACTGCCCACTGGTGAGCATCCGTTGGAGCAGACGCAGCAGCAGCAGCAGCAGCAATTAGATTGTGCGGAAGCCAAAAAGAAAAGAGAGAATTTAGTGTCTCTGTTCTTGTTGTTGCTGGCGGCGCTGCTGCTCTCTCCCCCGACCCGCGTCCGTATTTTGTGTGTGTGTGCTTATGTGTATCTGTGTGAGAGCGCCGCCAGCAGGCATTGAATGTGACAGCACCGACTCCATGTCCAAAGCGACTACAAAAGAAAATGCAGTTTAAGTGAATTTCCTGCGTGGACGACACGACAGCCAATTACGGAAGCGGGATCGAGTGCCGCTAATCCGCTGATCCCCACCAAATCCGAGCACCGCGCCACAACACAACACAGAGAGAGAGAAAGTCAGCCAGTCTTAGCGATGGCCTCCACACCGACACAAGCAGCCCCACCAGTCGCAGCAGCAGCACCAGTACCAGTACCAGTGTCCACGCCACAAAACTACAAAGTGCCATCGACCAGCAAGATATCCGTGGACAAGCTGCTGCGCGTCGGCTACTATGAGCTGGAGAAGACCATCGGAAAGGGAAACTTCGCTGTCGTGAAGCTGGCCACAAACATTGTGACCAAGACAAAGGTGAGTGCGAATCTGGAATACGTTTAAGACTTCCGATTAAGATTTTCCCTTAATTCCCATCGATTATAGGTCGATTATGGTATCGATCTAGATCAGCATCATCACTGCCTCTGATTAATTATCGAATAACTTCAGTTATCGATGATTTTCACTTCATTCCATCCCTAGTCCACAGTTTCCGAGCTTCTGTGGATGATTTCTGATTGCGTATTCTGCTGAATGAAATTGATTTTGGTGATTACTCTTTGATTATATTGTTTATTGCCGCGTGAATATGTGTAGAGCAATTATTTACACAACTTATTGACAATCGGGAGTTTCGTTTCGGCTTTCGGTTGCTTTTTCGATTGTTTGGGTTGTTGTTTGCTTTCAATTGACAATGTCGCTGGGTTCTGCTCAGGGGGCGTTGGGCTGGCGGTATTGGTCTGGAGTGTGGGGTGTGGGGTGTGGGGTATGGGGTATGGGTGGAGGTAGCAGCATCGACAGATGCTAATTGGAATCGCATTTGTAAGGCGCTTTTCTCCTTCCGTCGATTTTGCTTTTTGCCTTTGCTTTAACTTTATTTTGGGGGACGCTCCTCCCCCAAGCTCCCCATCTCAAATAACTCTGTTCTGTCTCTTCAGGAAGTAATTGAATTTCGTCGTTTGTTCCCTTTGTTTTCTTTTTGCGATTTGTCATCTGCTTTTATATTAATCTTCTTTTTTTTTGAGAATTTCCTGCCATAAACTTAATCGAAGCTGATGATTCCCCCGAATGATCCCTTCCGAAATTCAGTTCTAAAGCAGAAGTCCGCTTCCAGTCTGTTTGTTAACCATGTTGAGTCACCTGTCCATGTGGTGGGTGCTAACAGCAACAGCTGTGACGCCTGATAATTGGGACTGTCAACCGAAACAGACACACACACACACACACACAATCCACAAAGGAATGCCACCTTTTAGATACCTTTTTCCAATACTGAAGCAGGCAAATAATCCATCTTGCTCGCTCTCTCATACAGCAACACAGGGTATCAACACTGCGAAACTCTTGGATCAATAAACGCGACACTGTACAGAGCGAGGGCGGCAGAAAGACCACCAGATGATGGGTGCGAGGGGTGCGAATGAAAATTTAAAAGACAAACAAACGAAATTGATTTCGTTTTGCATAATTGCCAACGTTGTGGAGTCTGCACCGAACACGTGCCTATCCGTATCGATCTTAACAATTATCGCTGGATATGTCGTCGACAGCCAAACAATTACCACTTCCGAAGAACTTTCTTTCGATTCGAAAACAGCTGTTCGACAGCTTCAAGGTCCACGGTCCACGGTACACGGTTCACTTATCTTATTTTTTGCATTACCAATCAGTGGGCCAGTGCTTGTTATGTATTATTTATACATGTGTATGCACGGCTTATCTGCCTTAAGCGTATTTGCCAATAATTTACTACAATCAATGAAAAATGACAAAAGATCAAACCAGCACATGCATCGACATGCACATATGTGTTTATGTACGTACTATGTACACTCAAGTAATCCGAAAGAACCACAAAGCGTTCGATAACTAGTTTAAGGGCTCGCGCACACTGTTGCTGAAAGCGGAGCTGAAAGCGGAGCTGAAATCAAAGCTGAAAGCTCAGCTGATCTGAGAGCTTTTCTCAGGCAGAATCAGCTTGCAGGTGCGTACATTGTCGGCTGATCTGATTGCTGAAAGCTGAAAACCACTGCCTCCCTTTGTCTATCTCCTTAAGTGGCATCAATAGATATCATTATAATTATTATTATTATATTGTTAATGAATTATTACTTCACAGCACGTACAGTAGCCAGACGGAAGTTTTCTTCTTTCTTTTGTATTTTAACCACATTTCCGCTGAGTTTGTATTCGTATTACTTTTTTTTTACGAATTATTACATTTTTACATTACATTGGTAATGGTAAATATTAAAACTTTTTGCCCAATTTATCGCCTTCATAGAAATTATAGAAATAAAACTATTATTCAAATATTTTTAATAGTCCCGCTTATTCCCCAGCGATGGGTTAACCGTAATTTCGCTTAAAAATGTTTTGCAGCCCATTTTCGATCACTTATGAACCAATACACTTGAACAAAATCAGCAATCAGCTTGCTGAAAAAACAAACATGCTTGATCGATCAAACTAAGCTGAGCTGATTTGAGCGAGCTTTTTCAGCTTTCAGCTCAGCTCAGTCTGCAATGTGCGCACTTGCACCGGTGCAGTGTGTTTGTTTTTTCAGAGCTGAAAAATAAGCTTTCAGCTCCGCTTTCAGCTCCGCTTTCAGCAACAGTGTGCGCGAGCCCTAAATGATTTCATCATTAGGCATCCTGAATACGCAAAGGAAGGGATCTACAAGCTACCCTTTGTTTTGAGAGCCCAGGAGAATTTTCCCTCGTCTTTAATCGCTTTCACGTGTCGTTTCTGATTAAATTTGATTGTTATTTAATTGGGCATTAGTTTAATTTAATTGAATTATCGGTCGGAATCGGCGGCTGCCTTGGCACCGGTTTGAATGCCCCAATTGCTGCAATTAGGAGAGCTGTCATGCAGCGCACTCTCTCCCTCCTCTCTTTTTGGGCTGCTGATTGATCTTTCGCTATGGGTAAATATTTAATATTTAAGCTGCTGCCGTCGTAGTCGTCTGTCGTCTGATCCGCTGAGCGTTGACTCTTTGGCCAGCAGACCGAAAAAACATGTTTGAACATCTAACACGCGTCAGACAGAGACAGAGAGAGAGAGAGAGAGGGCAATCGTTTAACAATCTTTATTTACCTTTTCATTAACTCTTTCGCGGCTTTTTGCTATTCGCTTTTAGCCTGTCTGTCTCTGTCTGTGGTTGTTTTTCTATGCTTGATTTTTGTTGTTCAGTATTTACAAAACCCAAAAATCATGCGCACTAAATCTAAGGCCGCCAATGTCGCTCGCTCTCTCTCTCTCTCTCTTACCCACTCTGTCTTGCCCCCATTTATGACTGCGTTTTGTTGCTGTTTTCAAAAACACACACTGGCATTATGATAGCCGAAAATGTTATCAACTGCTTCTTCTTTTCGCATTTGTTTTGTCGCCAGAAGAATAGCCAGAGGCAGCAGCAACAAAAACATAAAAGAAGCCCCCACCAAAGAGCAATCGGCGAATCAGTCACGTGTGTTTACTCACTCTCTCTTAAGCTGCTTGTCTCCGATGATCAGACTGTTTGCCCTTCACTTCCTCTCTGCAGCAGCCTGTAGGCCTGTTCTTTCGTCTGAGAGACCCTTTGCCAGAGAAGATTATGCTAGGTGGTCCACAAACTCTCTTTTCGGGTCTTATTTTACGAAGCGAAGTTTGTTGTTGTTGTTCTGAGCAAAATAAGACCCGAAAAGAGAGCGCGTTGCGATTGCGCACAACCTTGAATAATTTCATTATGATGCACATAATTAATCCTATTTTCTGTTTATATTATTCCTCTGTTTAACTGCCAAAGAATGTACATATTTATCGGATATCGGATAGAAAAGGGATATCCCATAGAAACGATTCATTTCCTTTTGGATTTCAACTGATAAGTTCGCAGCTTCTGACTTCCAATGGCATTCAATTGATGGATTTTACCATCTGTAAGGTCCCTATTCCAATCAAAAAACTGTTTTCTGATAGCTCAAACGCCCCGCCCCTTAACCCATTTTCATTTGCAATTAAGTAGGCCATGGCGGGGGGTAAACTGTGAATATAATAATCGATTTTTCCATTTCCATTGTGCCATTGGAAAATTTTAAAATCACACCAAAGGCACATAAAGTCTATTGACCTCTGGAGCAGGGGAGCAGCAGAGAAGAGGCGGAGGAGCGGGAGCGGTGAGCGAGTGAGAGAGTAACAATTGCAGCAGCCTGAAGAATAGATAGGTAGTGCGAAAAGGAGGTCGCATATCGATTAAACACGTGGAGTGGGGGGGCAGGGGCGTACAACAGGGGAGATTGAGTCAGAGCCTTTGTGGGAAAGGGGTGGGGTGTGGTGTGGCGGGTGGCGGGTGCGCTGGCAACACGTTTGATTACCGCGTGTAAACAGCAACAATAAGCGCTAGACTGCAGAAGTTGCAAGGACCCGCCCAAACGTTGTGCAACATTTTGTGGCAGTCACATGCCAGCGAAGCCCCATGATGGACAATGCCAATGCACTTTTCACAATGGACGAGCAGCCCAATGGAAAGCCACCCACACCCAAGGCGAAGCCTCCCGAGAAGCCCCTCCGAAGGAGAACTCAAACCAAAGCCATAGCCTCGGCCCCAGCCCCAGCCCCAGCCCCAGCCAGGACCCCGAAGGCGACCCCCACGGCGATTATGTGTGAACTGACGCGCCTCAAGGCGCAGCAAAAGTACCTCGAGTGCCATCAAGTCAGGCTGAATGCCAGCCATTTCCAGGATAGCCCAGACGACGAGCCCAGTTCCGAAGGCAATGGTGCCCAGAGGCCAGGCAGCTCATCCACCACAGCCCTAGCCAGCCTGATCAACGAGATTGAGCGCCTGCAGTTCGAGCTGGACGAGAAAATGCAGGTCTACCGCTCCGCCAAGCGCAACGAGCTGCAGGACATGTGGCACTTCGTGACCGCCATGAAGGAGGACGTCTTCCGGCCGGAGCGACTCAGCATGTTCACGGTCAACGCCCTGAGAGAGCGAATCATCGGCCTGAACGGCCAGCTGGAGCGTTTGAGTGCGAAGAACTCGAAGGAACTGCAGACTCTGCGAGAGGAGTACCAGCAGTTGGAGCGGGAGAACAAGTTCATATGGAGGGGCAGCCTATAGGCAGTCCCCGATCTCCCGATTTATCGCGAGAAAGAATGTTTTACACAAATTATGATTAATAAATGCCCAAGATTGATAAAAGCATTCAAAGGAATACGCACATGCGTGAACCTCGATAAACTTGCATTCGGAAATGCAATTATAGAGAAATTACTTATTTGGATTGTGAGGAATCGAATATGCAGGAGCATACTGTAAGCTTTCTTAGTTATTGTTTCGGATTTCGAGTTAAATATTTAGCAAGCTAATTCTGTGGAAGTCAGGATTTGGCGAACAATTCGTGGCCTTTATTCCTTTTAGTGTCGGTCGACGTCGACGGTCGTAATCAACGTTTCAGACCTTGGCTGGGCTTGCATTGGCTTTTCCTTGAAATCAATAGAACCAAAGAACCTTTTGAGGCGATATTTTGCCTTCAGCTGAAGGATTCCGAAATGGAGGCGACATTGGGTATGTCGTTGTCGTTGTCGTGTGGTTGTTGTAGCTGCGATTATTTCGAAATGTCTCATTTGCGAGCGAAGGCTTAAGGTTCATCGCGTTTGCCTGCGACGAAACGAAAGGTCAAACGGCACGTGGCAATGTGGCATTTCTCTTCGCCCATGCCCCCACCCCACCCCACCCCACTAGGAACTGAAGTTCAACTTGAGGCGCTGCTCACGTGGCACTGGAATATTTGTGGAGGGCGTTAAATCAGTTTCGTATCAGTTTGTTTTTTTTTTGGTCTGTTTTTCATGCAATTATGTAAGGTGTCAAACACATCTCGCTCTGCCCCCCACCACTGGCTCTGCTCTGTTGCTGCCCTTTGCAGTACGCATACGACGCGTTGCACAAAAGAATTTTCAATTATTAAATGAGCAACGAACCTATCAATGCAGTTTCCTGCACTTGTCTCAAGTTCAAAGTCGAAAAACTTTAGAACGAGCGAAATTGTCTATAAATTTTGATTCAATTTGATGTATTGCTTGGAATTCGATTGAAAGTGTTCGGCATTGAACGGCTCGGCATGAAGCAGAAAATATATTAAAAAAAATACAAACTGCGGAGAGGAAACGGAATCCAAAAAACGAATTTGTTTTAAAGTTGAGAAGAAACAAAAACCGGTGCCTCATGATGATGATGATGCTGCTGCCTTGCCTGCTGCCGATTCTGCCATTGTCATTGAGCCGAAGAGCGTGACAAAGAAGAAGATAACAAGAGAGAGAGAGAGAGAGAGAGAGCCAAAGCAAGGTTTATTGAGATGAGGTGATGCCTTGGCCAGGGACCTCTCTGGCGGATTTGCTTGAAGATCAAGAGCACAAGACTCGGAAGTATTGAGAGAGCCTGCGCTCACTTTTGTTGTTAATTATTTAACATTGTGTTAAATTTTTGAAATGTTTTGCGAATACACAAAAGCAAATAAACAGCAACAGCGGCGGCGGCGGCGTCAGTCGTGAGCAAAGAATGTTTTGTCTGGTCGGCCGTTGCTGTGCTCTGCCTCTCTGCCTCCCACTCTGCTGCGGCAGCACCAAAACACACACACACACGCACGCACAGACGTACCGGTCCCCGAACACGCGCACCATGTATGGGGTGCTCTGCTGTTGCCGCAGACTGTGCGGCCGCCTAACCACCTGAACCCGAACAGCCCCCGCCAAGCCCCTGGCCACAGTTGGACGACGCACAGTGGGACAATGGCAAGCAGTTTTGCCATAATTCTTCATGAATATTGGAGCTAAGACAAGTGCCCTAAGGTGTTTATTTTATTAAACATTGGGTAAACCCAACGATGTAAGCTGTTTTTGGGGGTGTTTCTAAAGGCCTTGAATGTGCTTTTAATCAACAAACATATTTTGTAGAGGCTTAGAAGCTTAGAAATATGCAAGTGAAAATGGTTAAATCTTATTTAAGAAGTTAGATCTCCTTGTGGATTTGATCCACCAACAATGGCAGCATTCCCACTGTTCATCATTCGAGCGAGCAGCGTTTTTGTTCCACCTCCCTTTCGTAATTTTCGGCTGGCAACCCACACATCTTAGATTTCGATGCTGCTGCCTCTCTGCAGTGCGTGCGCTCTCTTTGCGGCTCTCTTCTGTGCTCGCCGACAACGTTCGTTCACCTTCGCTTGCACGAGTCGAACGACAAACAAACACAAACAAAACACAGCAAACATTCAACAAAGATCGAAGGAATAAAGGCACAACGGAACAATTGTCTTTTTGGATTGTTCTCATGTTTGTCCTCTGGTGTTTCCTTGCAGGTGGCCATAAAGATCATTGACAAGACATGCCTCAACGAGGAGTATCTGAGCAAGACGTTCCGGGAGATCTCCATACTGAAGTCCCTGCGGCATCCGCACATCACGCGTCTGTACGAGGTGATGGAGTCGCAGTCGATGATCTACCTGGTGACTGAGTATGCGCCCAATGGGGAGATCTTTGACCATCTTGTGGCCAATGGACGGATGAAGGAGCCGGAGGCGGCTCGCGTCTTCACGCAGCTCATCTCGGCGGTCCACTATTGCCATCTCCGCGGGGTGGTGCATCGCGATCTCAAGGCCGAGAATGTGCTGCTCGACAAGGACATGAACATCAAGGTGAGTAGATAATTCCCAGGTTCTTGTCCTACCCTTGATTGGTTTACTCATTCCGTGCCGTTGCAGCTCGCGGACTTTGGCTTCAGCAATCACTACGAGGAGGGGGCCACACTGCGAACCTGGTGCGGATCCCCGCCCTATGCCGCCCCCGAGGTGTTCCAGGGGCTCGAGTACGACGGACCCAAGTCGGACATCTGGAGTCTGGGCGTTGTTCTGTACGCCCTGGTCTGCGGGGCCCTGCCCTTCGATGGGAAGACCATTCTGGAGCTCAAGAGTCGGGTGGTGCTGGGAAAGTTCCGCATACCCTTCTTCATGTCCCAGGGTGAGATAGCAGACCCAGAAACATATGGCCATAGCTGACCCTCTGTTGTCCTTTGCAGAATGCGAGCACCTCATCCGCAACATGCTGGTGGTTGAGCCGGACCGGCGCTACACCATCAGGCAGATCATCAAGCACCGGTGGCTCAGCGAGTGGCAGTCCGAGCTGCATGAGGAGGAACGTGAAGGCTGCGAGGGCACAGCGCTTCCCTTTGCCGGAGGCTCCATGTCCAACTCCGCATCGAGCTCGTCGCTGAGCAGCGTGGTCGACTCCTCGCCGCCGCAGCTGGACTCGGTGGTTATGACGCACATGCTGCAACTGCCCGGCCTGACCGCGGACATGATCGCCCAGTCGGTGCACGAGCAGCGCTTCGACAACATCTATGCCATATACAATCTGCTGCAGGACAGGCTGCAGCAGAAGCGACGCGAAAACCAAAGACTGCAGCACCACGCCAGCCTCGCCTATTCGAGGTCCCGCAAGACGAGCATTACGACAGGCGTGGTGGACCGGTCGGCCGAGCCTATCAAGCAGGAATCCCTCGAGCGCCTCAGTCCGCTGAGCAGTGCGAACGCCTCCTCCAGCTCGGCTCTGGGCTTTGGCTGGACCGATGTGGCCGTGGATCTGGAGAAGTTCGGCGACTTTGAACTCGAATGCTTGGCGCGGTCCAATGAGGTGGGTTTATCAATGGTCCAAAGGCGTTCTATTGGTTTACTAATTCACGATTTACTATATCCTGCAGCCTCCTGTAAACCAGCATCATTTGTGTGCCAACACAGTCGTGAACGGGGCCAACACACGACGCCATACCGTGGGTCCAGGCGATGTGGCCCACGAGCAGGCCCTGGCCAATCCACACGTGCCGCCCATCGACTTTAAGTGCCCTCCGCAATGCAATGATCCCGCTCAGGCCGTGCCCTATTATCCCATGAATCTGCCCATGCTGCAGAACCAGCCGCTGCACAACCTTACTATCAAGGATCAGCATCTTTTGAAGCCACCCGTTGTAATGGGTGCCAGTAAGTCCTCCCACTTTGCTTTGAATGTCCTCACCACCTTGACACCCCGCGGGCTCCATCTTTGTAGGTTCCTTTGGACGTCGCGCCTCGGATGGCGGGGCCAATCTGCACATCTACTACCCTGCCAGTGGCACTGTTGGTGGTCCAGCCCAGGGCCAGCAAATGGACACGGCCGGCTACTATATCAATCCCAACTGTGGGCCAGATCCCGGTATCCCTCAGGAGCTGTCGCCGCTCAACGAGCAAGCAGCGGCTCAAATGGCTCAAATGCACTGCTGCCCAGAGGGCAACACGGGTGACTGCAACGAGGAGCTCCAAAGGTGCGTTGCGGCCACCTCTTTCCCTGATTTATGATATCTAATTACGAGTTGTCTGTTATCCCACACACAGCTATATGCAGAAGCGTGGCGGTGTCAAGCGCCATACCGTGGGCTGCACTGATGATCTCTCTGTGACGCATGGACCCGGTACGGGGCCAGGTTCCTCCCAGGCCCCAGCATCCGCCTCAAACATGCGACAACGACGAACGGGTCTGCTTACGGTGACCGAGCGGCCGCCAGGTGCGTAGAAGGCGTTGCGTAGACATAGGAGAACAGATTTGAATAGAAACTAAGAGTTTGAGAAGCTTTAAATGCAGGCGTACGATGGAACTTTAATCATAAACTGAGAGGCTTCCTAACGAATGTATTATAAGAGCTTTTGTAGTGGAAGCATTGCGATTCTTCTTCAAGTACTCAATTAATATGTATAGCCTGACCAGAAGCTCCATTAAAAACTACAAATAAGCTTCAAAGAGGTAGCTGCATGGCCCAATAAGATTTGCTTAATTTTATCTTATTTCGTATATTTTATTAATGCCATTATTATAATTTATTAATTTTATGGTTCAATATTTTTTTTCCTTTCAACCTTTCGTTTTATGTGAACTATTTTTGGTTTCGTTGCATTTGATTTGAATTTTGTGTCGCCTGCTACTGCACTGCACAACAACACACTGCTGCCTTCGCTGCTGCTGCTCCTGCTGTCGCTGCTTGACTGATCCCCCACCACCCCAAAAAAAAAAAACAAAAACCCCACACGCCGATCAATTGATAGTGATTCATCCCGAGCTAATACGCGAGGTCGAGTCTCGCATGAATCGCGACTATCTACCGCCCACACTCAAATCTCTCAGTCAGTCCCCGCCGAATGGCACCTACGGAGTCGGCCTGGCCATGGCCAAGGGCGTGTCCCCGCCGCACTCCCTGCCGCTGGTGGCATCGGCTGGTGGTTCTGTGCCCCTGGTTGCAGCCAATAATCGTCGCATCCATCGCGTTGTCCACTCGAAGCTGCCCACCGTGCAGGAGGGTGGTAAGTCTTATGATTTCATTTCCGTTTTTGCCGGCCAGGATACCGAACCAAGAATACAGTGAAAATACGTCTGGATGTTATTTCGTGTGGCTCATGATTTGTTTCCCTTTTTTCTTGTCTTGTATCCCATTCCATTGCTGCTGCGCTTGCCATTTAGCGACAATAGGACGCTACAGTCCGGTGCGGCGGGCCTCAGAGGGATCGAAGAGCCAGTTCCAGGGACCGCTCCAGGAATGCCAATCCCTGCAAAAAGGTATTGCACAGAGAAACTTTTTGGTTGCACCCAGTCCGCCGCTTTTAGAAAATTCGATCAGTCTGCCAGGTAAGAAAGAGAACGAGAACAAAATTTGCCCCCAGCTTTGAGCTCCCCCCCGTCCAGATTGCACATAGATTTGAGATGCTGACGAATTCGTTTCCCCATAGGTTCACCCATACATGGGAAGCCAGGAATGGGCCTCCAGCTGGCTCTGCGACGTGGCCATGACATTGCCATTCCGCCGGATGCGATCAAGGCACTGCTGCCGGCACTGGATCGCCTGGTCAAGGAGCAGCGTGTGAGCTACGAAATCGCCAACAAGATAATCTCATCGCATGTGGTGCCTCTCGATCTGGCGCCACTGCTGGGTCTCTCGGCCCATGTCCATGCCAGCGGGGCGGCTGTCAGTGGCGGTCATCTGGACCAGAGCCACCTCCTGCACCACCAGCAGCTGCAGCAGCAACAGTTCCAGCCCATGCACAGCTTCAGCGTATCCCCGATTAGCCTTCCCCACGCCGCAGTGGTGAATGCCTCGCTAACCTCCGCCAAACAGATGTTCGGGCAGCCGATGGGCGGCTATCCCCAGTACCCGACGGCCATGACACTGCCCCTGCAGCCGCAGCACCAGCACCAACTGGTGGGACAGTTCAGCAGCATCAACCTGGGGGCCAGCAATTCCAACTCGAGCAGCGGCTGCCAGTCGCCCGTGTACAGCAACAGCAGCTTCAGCGGCAGCTGCTCTCCAAATCCCTACCTGCCCTGTGTGCCCGCGGTTCTATCGCCTGTGTGCAGTGCTGGGGGACCCTCTTCGCCGATGCATCAGATCACCAAGGGTATCTCTGTTCTGACCACAGGCAGCGGCAGTGGCGGTGGCTCCATTACACGCGGCACATCGGCGGCAAGCGAAGGAGCGGCTGCTGCTGCAGCTGCCAATCAGCCGCTGGATCTGTCCATGGATGTCTGCGGCGGAGTCCACGGCGAGCAGCCGTCGGACTATGCCACGCCCAACTGGTTTATACCCTGTAGTACGGCAGTTTACTATGACCTGAAGCCGTTGAATCTGTCGCCGGCGCAGCCAGTGCGTGTGGTGCCCACGCCCCCTGCCTCGCCCAATCTGTGCATCATCCAGGAGGAGAACGGCAACGGTCAGATGTGTCACACGATCACGACCGGAATGCCCTATGCCGGCTGCACTGGCGGGATCACGCCACAGATCTGCCTAACCGATGTCCAGGGGAGCGAGATCACCTTGGTGGCCCTCTCATCGGATAATAGTCGCGATAGCGAGGACTCTTTGGAACAACACACGCCCGTCATGTCACTGCAGGTGCGTTGAAGATCCTCTTCATAAGTCTCATGGATGAATTAATGCATTAATCTCCTTACCTTTCTTTCAGGGGTTGATCATTGCAGAAACCCACAGTGATATGCCCTCCATAACGCGTGGAATCGGACGCAAGGCGAGCCTGGACTGCGAACCCAGCAGCAACCACGTGACGGCCACTAGTTCCACCTCCCAGACCGAGGCTCAGTGTCGGCGGGGGAGCGACAAGTCGCTGGGGTTTTCTGACGATTCCCTCAGCAACGACTCGAATAATCTGTCGCCCTGCCAGGAGCCGTCGGCCAGTTCGGGCTTCAAGTCAGACTCACATTCCGAGATGGGGGACCACACCGAGTGTGGCCACCTCACACCGGACTCGATGTGCGACTCGCGACGGATGTCGGATGAGATGTGCTACGAGGTGCCGCTGCCGCACGAGTGCTCCAACCTGGACTCCACCCGCATCCTGGAGATGGTGAAGCAGACGATCGACTCGACCATGCCGCCCAAGGGATTTGTTCTGCACAAGGGCAGTATCAGTTCGGAAGACAGCGGGGCCGAGTCGCGTTACAGCAGCGCCTCGAATGCCTCCAGCTCGAATACGGCCTGCGAGCCTTCAGGACAACCCCTGGCCTCCGCCTCCGGCTATAGCGAGCCCACCACCAATCTCAGCCTGGAGTACTCCGGCGGCCTGCAGATCGAACTGCAGGTGTGCGAGGGACGCAGCCGGGACCATCAGGGAGCCGGCAAAGGCATCAAGCTGCGTCGCATCTCAGGCGACCAATTTGAGTACGGCAAGATCTGCCAGCAGCTGATCAGCACCATCACCATGCAACAGGTGGCCGGCTGAGCACTTAATGGGTGTACCCTGTCTCTTCCCTTCCCTAGCTACCTACTAAATGACTACTCGCCTTGCCTAAACTCTGCTTAGCTGTGATTCAAGCCGATATGTACGATATATCTATAACTATATGCATGTTTATCCTAGTATGTGTGTGAAGGACTTGAGCAATTCAGACGAGTATAATTCTATTATGTAAATACATACGTCTCTAGCTACATTTTTATTATGAAATTCAAATTTGAATCCCATTTCAGATCTTCTAGATGTAGTAGCATAATCAAAATCAATGAATATCAAATAGACACTTTTTGTATTGCTATTTAACCTGATTCTTAGATAGAACCTGGTGAAATATTCGAGAATATCCCCTCCCCACCCTTCAACGCATACAACATTATAGAAATTATAGAATTTATGCACATATTTTAGAACGATATGTGTATTTCAAGTATAGGAATGGCGAGAAGTTCTTAAAAAAAACCGACGACAAGAGCAAGTAAAATGCATTCCAGTAGCAACAATTTTCATACAAAAGCAACAAATGTTCGTACTAGCTATAAATGTAATATAGATGCGTAGATCTAGCGATATATAGATACTATATGCGTATATCCATTAATTTTAAGTTCAATTCTTGTGCAATTCGTAAGCGTAAAAAGCGTTTAGTTCAACAAAGATACGTACATCTTTATCCATATGCAATATATATGTATGTATATATGGATATTTTACAAAATGTGTAGTTAGTTCTCTATCCTCTAAATGTTATGCATTATGCGATAAGCTCTCGATTCCGTTTAAAATTTAAACAATTTGTATAACTTCTGTAGTAAAGAATTCAAGTTTGTTCGTTTGTTAACCGATCCTACGATTAGAGAGTGTGCCGTCGTGCCCCCAAAAGCGTCATAACATATATTATTAGACATCCCCCAAAACATTGAGAAATGAAATCTATTTTTTCAAGAAAGACTGCTGTGATTTTAAATATAACTAATTAATTTAAACCGATAGGAGAAGAGTGTAGAAGAAAACAGAAACAAAAATACAAAATAAACACGAAATCATGTAGCTATATACGATTATCAAATTACATAAATTGTTCAACTTTATCTTAAATAAATTACCAATTCTTCGAAACATACAAAATTAATTTTGATTGGCTTGCAGATGATGGCTTCCAGAAATTCCAGCTGGAAAACAATCGTAAATCGTTTTCGAGATTTTTTTCAAAAAGCCAAGGCGTTCGCATGGGAAAAAAATATAAAAGGTTTTCGCGGCGATCAGATTTCAAACTCAGATTTTGGCAAAAGTTAAGGCAATTTATTGATGCGACTTGCTGATAAATGTTGTGCATTAATATCTCTTTAAAATGGTTATAATTTTAGATCATTTTAGATCAATTTTAATTAAAATATATGCCAATTTGTAAAAATTTGTAAGTTATGCTTCAACGCTTTCATCGACTTCTCATTCAGCTATATTGTGCGCGAGGGCTTATTCCGTTCTGTTTGGTTTGTAGCCGAAGTGCAGCATTCGCGTCAGCATGGAGGTGAAGCACGGTATCTGCCGTGCCTTTATTGGGTTGTCCTGCATGTTCGACTCAAAGTCGATGGCCACGCGCTGACTTACAAAAGTGAGAATTGTGAGCAGGTCGTCCGTCTTGCCATTGCGGTCAGCTCCTCGATAAGTGACTGGATGTACCACGAGCCCTTGCCTACATTACGCCAGGAAGTGTAGCCTGCAATCGCATGTTCAGTAAGTAAATATCGTAATAACGTTACGATTAGATATTCATCCATACCTGGAATCGTCGAGTAGGAGATGAGGAAGTCTGCATGGACGGGTATGTTGTAGCTCATAGACGAGTCCCCATCAGTTTCAGTCCGGCACTTATTCAACATCATGCCCCCGTCCACGAGATAACCTTGGCAGGCTTGTATGAAAAAGAGCTTCGGCTTGCCCGCTAGCGTGGGGCACATCTTGTCAGTGAAATAGTGGAGGATTATGTCCAGCTTGTACTGAATGTCGTTGGCATAAATGCAGCCATGCTCGCCGTGTGACAAGATGGCAATGGCCAGGCAGTCATTGTCGGTGTGGTCCTGCGCAGCTGCCTTCTCCACATTTTCGCGAATCTTCTGCCACTTGCAGTCCTTGTGCACCGTGACATCGAAACCTAATTTCTTGAAAGTCTTGCTTAGCTCCTCCGCGTCCACGTTGGTGCCCAAGCGAGTCTTCAGCCTGGGTATCTTGAAAAACTCATGATTGAATATTAGGGCCAATCCCCGATTCTTATGATTCATATTGTACTCCCTGGCAAAGCTACTGCAAAAATCCATAGTGTCAATAGACTGTCATATTAGCGATAAGGTTCGATCGAATCATTGTGAAGAATAAGAAATTAATGCGACAATGTACCCTACCCCGATCCAACCGTTACACCACCAGCTACGTCCGTTGAATCACCAGTAATAAAGCTCCTGTTTATAAACTCGTTCGTCATTTTGCTTCTGATATCTTCTCAAGGTGAAGAAACTGCAGTTACTTGTTTTTGTGATCTTCTTGTTGCCTGCAACACTTCTTACGTTCTGTTCGCTGCGTCGTCGCCTGCTGCACCTTTGCTTTAACATTTTGCGCCTTCTCTTTGTGCACCCATAGAGATGGAAAATCAACCGATGACTTTCTATTTTGTCGATTGTTTTGGCGATTTTTGTAATCGATGTTAAATCAAAATGGAAATATCGAAGGCCTCGATAGTGTCATCGATGATTTTGCAGCCTTTTTCACATCTCTACAAAAAATTCAACAAACAAATAAATTATTGGAGTTTTTTTGAATTAATTAAGCTGCATAAGCTGAAAGGATGATTTGCCGATTGTGCCTAAACAGCGTCAGCGACACGGACACCATCCAGATCTTCGAGAGCATTGGCGTTACATTGAATGTGGCTACAGTGCTGGGCAAATACTTTTGGTTTGAGGTGCATTTTATTCTGTGCAGAGTTCGAGTGTAAAGTTTAATTGCATTATTTGTCAAAATTTGCAGCCAAAAAACGATGATCCCATATCGACGGTGCTTTGCGTGGGTTGCTGGAACCAAGTGAGCCAATTCCATGAGTTCTTTGTGGCCGTGGAGAAGGCGCACCGGCTGCTCACCGAACGCTTCTCCCTCAATGTGGGGGAAAAGTCTAACAGCGTACAGCCAGAGATTGAGGAGGAGCCAAATCAGCTTCCTGATGAGGCAGAGGAGGCGCCCCAGTTGCCTGATGGGAAGGAAGAGCTAAGCCATTTACTTGATGAGCCGGAGAAGCCGCTTCCGTTGTCTGATGGGGCGGAGGAGCTGCTTTTCCAGCAGGAATTGGACGTGGGTCATCAGGACTGCGATAGCGATGCCTCCTTCAGCAATGAGCAGTTCCTTAGCCAGGTACTGTGTCCGCAGGATACTGATGACCAGCAGGCAATGGAGAAGCAAGAGGAAGTGGATTTCAAGAATGTGCCACTCATTGCTGTAGAAGAACGTCGGGAAACGCGCTCGACAGCCAGAATAAAATCGCATCAGGCAGCAAATATGGAGCTCTTAGGAGCAGACCTAGAATCCTTGGCAGCAGATGCGGAATCTCTAGAAGTCACAGACAGCGAATCCAAACCGGTGAACACTTCAGCTACCGTCGCCAAGCGACGAATGCGAAGTCGCAAGTCCGAGCAACATTCAATGAAAGCCAAACGTTACGTGGACTATAAAAAGTCCATGCTGGATATCGACCAGAAGATCGCTGGCCACATGCGTCTGACCTGCGACATCTGCCACCAGGGCCACGCGACCTTCCTGTTACTCTGCAAGCACATGCTGCAGGTGCACCACCGCAAGGGGTATGCCATCTGCTGCCACAAGAAGTTCTACAAGCGCTCCGCTCTGACGGACCACATTGACCGACACACAGATCCCGAGAAGTTCAAGTGAGTGGTAAAGTGGAGGCCAGCAATTTGAAATTTCTCACACCCAAAAGAGGATCCTTATTAACAAATCATGTGATTATAGGTGCACGGAGTGCGACAAAACTTTTGCGGACAAGCAGTGCCTGCGCAATCACGAGCTGCTGAAGCACCAGCCGGACGATGTGAAGGTCTTCATGTGCGAGCAGTGTCCCAAGCGCTACACAAAGCAGTATTTGCTGGAACAGCATCGAATCATCCACAAGGAACGCACTATACCGTGTGGAATCTGCGACAGACGGTTAGTTGTTAGTCAAGCACTCGGTTATCCCTGATCTAATTGGATTTCTACCTTGTTTACAGGTTTCCCAATAACTCTCTGCTCAGTACTCACGTGAAAATGGTCCACAGTAACTATGGCACAATGTGCGACATCTGCGCTCAGGTGATACGCGGAAGAGCGGCCTTTAAGCGCCATCAACTAGAACACTCCGGTGTCTCAGAGCCGAAGGTACAGTGTGACATCTGTGGATCGTGGCACAAGAACAGGCATAGCCTGAAGAAGCATGTGCGTCGGCACAAAGGATCCTCGGAAGAAGTGCGCACATGCAAGGTGTGTGGCAAGGTGTCACCCAATCGGAGCGCCATGCTGAGTCACCAGCGTTATGTGCATTTGGCGGATCGTAAGCATGAGTGCAGTGTGTGCAACAAGGCCTTCAAGAAAGCGATTACCCTCAAGGAGCACATGGCCATGCATACGGGGGAGGTGCTCTACAAGTGTCCCCACTGCCCCAAGACATTCAACTCGAATGCCAACAAGCACACCCATCGCAAGAAGGCTCATCCCAAGGAGTTCGAGGAGGCGCGCAAGGCCCGCACCGAGAGCCGAATGGCCACCGCCGTCGATGGGCCTGGGCCTGATCCTGAGACCCAGATTATCACAATCTCTACGGAAGGCGACGAGGGCGAGAGCGAAACACAAAACATTCTGCTCACCGCCACCGAGGAGGAGCTCAAGGCCGAGGGCATTGAGTTCACCCTGTGCCTTAGTCCGCAAGCGGCAGAGTGAAAGATCGATCCGATCTGTTTGTCTGTTGGAATTCTGTATAAGTTTATTTGTAAGATCCTTAAGCTAGCAGCGAGTAACAAAATAGACGGAGATTTGAAATTGAATGTTCTTGATAATTGGCTAATACTGGTACTAACCGCGCTCGCAAATGATTTCCACAGCATTGGGCTCCATCAGCACCGATTCCAGGCAGCGTTGGACGGCCGAGCCCAGAAGTTCGTCCAGCAAAAAGTTGACCAGGCTGTGGGGAGGAGATATATGAAGGCTCTAATCTGTGAGTCAGGACGGACTTACTTCTCATCGCTGACAAAGCGCCAGAGGTTCATCTGCAGGTAGTGGGCATCCACTTGGATCTGCTGCAGTCCATACTTGCTGAAGGTCCTCAGTCGTACGCATTCCAGCAGCGTCTGCAAGGGATTCATTGATTAAAAGCCGCAAAGCCCGATTGGAGCACTCACTTTAAGGCCAATCTTAATGATGCCCATCACAATGGAAGCCTTGGTGAATTCCACCGATGTGAAGATGTCTACTCGCTCCGAGAACAGGCGGTGTATGTTGGACACATAGCTGGACTCGAGCTGCGAGGGCGTGTAGTTGGACCAATTGGAGCGATACTGCGGCTTCGAGGCCGTGAAGTTGCTGAAGTAGGTCTTGCGGCTGGAGTCGCTGCTGGCCGTGGTGCGAAAGCCTGTTGGGTTCCCCGTCCCCTCGTACAGACTGGCCACCACCGTCTCGATGCTGCCTAGCTCCTCCACCACTCGCTTCATAACCGCCCGCACGGAACGCGGTTCGAGGCAGTTGAGCCAGTCACGGGTTTCGACGCTCTTGCGTAGCATCTGGGAGATGTTTGCCCCTTGGAGGCGAACGTACGCGTCAAGTAGGGCATGGGCCGTCTCCCGCATCTCCGCACAGATTTCAGTCTCGTGGGTGAGCGTAGCACTATTCTCCGAGTCGATTTCGTAGAGGTCATCTACCAGTGCAATCTGTAAAGAGGAGAGGCGATTAGAAATCTAGGGCATCGATGGAGGGATGCTTACCAGTATGTGGACGCCTTGCAGCTCCAGTTCTAGGCAGGTTTTGGACAGTACTAGGAGTAGATTCGGCGGACTGGAGCTGGAAGCATCACCGAAGCCGCACATCACCTTGGAGATGTGGCGCAGGAAGCCAATGAGAAGGTTTTCCCGAATGCCCTCCACACACAGGGCGCCCTTGTGCTCGGCCTTGATGTTGAAGGACCAATCGGTGCGCAGAAAGATAAGCAAGTCCTGGAGCACACCCTTGATCTTCTCCACCATGGCCACGTACAGGTTGCTGATGAGATCCGACAGGTTCAGGCCGGTGGCCGCATCACTCTTTGCCGACACTAGAGAAAGACGCACAGCGCTTAGGCTATCCGCGAAGTGATCCTTCAGGTTCTTGGCGTGGGCGTCACACAGCTGGTGGGCGGCACCAATTATGATGTCAACCGTATTGCGCTGTACCTCCAGTCCTCTGCAGATGTTGCGCATGGCCTGGAGACGTCGATGTAGGCGGTCCAAGGCCCGAAGCATGACCTGGGTGTCGCCATAGCCAATATCCGACTCTACGCGATCCTGAACTAGTGTCAGATACTTGTCGATGTTTTGGTTGAGGAAGATATTCAACTCGAGCAAAGCATTTTCCTGGAAGTCGTCGCTGAAAGGGATCACAGATGATTAGGTTCGGAGAAGTGGGAATTTATGGCCTTGATTTACCGCTCTTGCTCGTAGTGCTTAGCCACAAACATATCAAAGTAGGACGTCACCACCAGGGCCAGGTCGTTAAGGAAGCCGTCGATACCCATGTCCACGAACTCCAGCATATCCCGCTCCGTTTGGTCCTGCAGCATAACTATCAGTTCGTGTAGGCGCTTGCCGGCACAGGTGAGCATCTCGCTGGCCAGGTCCGAGGTTTTCTCGTCCAGTTGCAGGAGCAGCTCTCCGATCTCCGTCAACGACTGGGCCGTGTTACCGGCCCGCTGAAAGTCCTGGCGCAGCGTCTCTTTCAGGTCAGCCATAATAGCATCGCAGTCCTTTTGAATACCATCAAAGGAGGGCTGTCTGCCGTATTGGGCAAACACCTTCTGGGCGTGGAGGTAGTCCTGCACCGCCTGGGCGTAGTTCTGCTCCTCGATCAGGCCCTTGAGCTTGCCTGGCAGTGTGGACAGGAACTGGAGACGCTTCAGCAGAGAGTGCTTCTCGGAGAGTCGGCACAGCTGGGAGCGTGTGCCCTGCAGCGTGCCCGTGATCTGTTCGCTGAACGTGGTGATTGACTGCATCTTTGTCATTAGAAGGTTCACGTCTGACTCCATCTGCTTGAAGTCATCCTTCATTTTCCGTATCGTGTCAGTGGCTGAGATGAACTTGTTGTAGTTCTCATACACCAGCGTCTGCATGTCCGAGTGCAGGGTCTGGGTGTCCTTCACAACAGCCGCCTCCGTGTCCATGATTTGTCTCAGGGAACAGTCCTAAAATATAGTAATGTAGGGTTGGCCCAATCCGCTAACCAGATGGCTCACCTTCAGGAGCCTCTCCAGATACTTTTCTGCATCGAAGCTGGAGCTGTCCATGTCAAATGGACTGGCGTTGCTCTCACTCATTGTGTAGCGTGTAATTTAGTTTGCTCATAAACTAATTTTGTTTATCAAAGTTCGTATTTTTTGTTGTCGTCCGCAGAAAAGTGGAATAACGCAAGTCCAGTGTTGGCTAGTGCTCCATTTTTCATATCAGCTGATTGCACGTATCGAAATCGACTTTATCGGTTTTATCGGCCGATCGGCGCGTGACTGCCGACTGCTTCAATTGCGTTGTATACTAAGACAAAAGGTTGTAAATATGTTTACGCTGCATAAATATTATTGGGAGCTGGTTTTTAGCTCTATCTACCATGGAGTTATTGTGTTTAATTAGTCTTTCATGTGATGACGGGTTCGAAACTAAGTGGTTTCTCGTCGTTGAATAAACGTGGATGTTTTGGCAAATATCAGCATGTAAGTAGAATAATTTCATAATTACGGGGGGGAACGGGGGTCGACACGGCCCTATCAATAAATAGGGGAAAAGATAAAGGGGCACAGGAAAAGACGGTGCTTTTGCGCTGCCGCTCAAATACACTTCGTGTAACAGCGATCGGCACCAATACCATAACCATTCTTTTCAATTTTTCTTGCTGTCTACGCACACAACAGCACTGAAATATACATACATAGGTCCCAATTGCTAATGAATTTTCTTCTGGAAAACGAACTGTAACGAAGAGAGCGTGCGAGTGATTTCAGGGGACTGGGGAGATCTGGACTAGCTCACTCGACTCAAATATTATTGCCCTCGATCACCGCTGGAAATATTTTTTTTTCATTCTACTGATAAGAACAGATCATTTGTTGTCGAATCTCGGCTACGACATGTACAACATGAAAATTTCTCTCCTGACCGTTCTGGCACTGATGCTGGCTGTCTGGACTGGCGCTGTAGCTGGAGGCGGGTAATCCAAGTGTACGTCGGAGAATAATTATAATAAAAGAACTAACTTTCAGATTGTGTAACAGATCCCGTGACAATGCTGTGCATATTGGATCCCAATCAGGGCTAATAACCGTGTGCAGCTCAATCTCTATGTCTTCTCCTGTGCCTGTCTTGAATAAAGTTGAAACGTGGAACCCTATGAAGTTTTTTTTTTATACCCGGTACTCACAGAATATAGGGGCTTATTCGGTTTGTGTAGATGTACCAACCAGATGGAAGCCATAATGTATACAAATTATTGATCAACATCAATTGCCGAGTCGATATAGCCACTGCAGTCATATTGCTTAAGGGTTAAATAAATCATAAGAATATATACTGACTGAATATTGGGTATGAGGAGAGTCGCGCCCTATGCCTTTTTGGGGTACCAACAACATATTGTTTCAGATATTGAATAGATATATTGTATTGCTATTTTATATAATTGATAAATATTCGTATTTCGTTTTTGTTACCCTAATCCTTCCTTAGTTTGTCAGCTATATTTAACTGCTGCACAAATGTAACCACCGAAAAGGCCAGCTTGGCAACCTGTAAAGGAAATTTTGAGTCAATCAGAGTCGAAGAATTGTTAAGTATCTCATTTCCTTACGGTGATGTTGGTGTTCAAGCCTATGGGGAATATAGATCCGGCGGTGAAAGAGATCGGCATCTGGGCATTGTGCAGGAAGTAAATCAACGAAGATTTATATCTGCGACTTGAGCTCTTCCAGTGGGAGTGAAATATGGCCAAGGCCAAGGACTCACAGTCATCCTTCAAGAGGTCACAGGTGAAGCAGAAGGGAAACGTCTGAATAATCAGGCCATTTATATACGCCGCTATAGCCAACTTTGCCCAGAAGTCGGCAAAGAAGAAAAGATTGAGCATGGTTATCCCCAGGAGCAGACCGATAAGCAGGAATTGCACAAAGATGATGGTTTCGATCACAGGACGCATCACAGAGACGTATCTATTGGGGAATTCAGAGGGCAATCACTTAAGAATTCAATTGATTTACCTTAAATTTATACTCAAGAATAAGTTTGTGATCCTTAATACAAAACACAAGATCCTCATTGTTTTCATAATCACTCTTACGAGGGTCCGAGCAAAGGTTCTCGATTCTCTGCCTGAGGAGCTTTACGTGGCACCGTAGAATCAGACCGTACAGAAGGGGAAACACATCCATCATATATGTCTGGCTAACTATGCCGTTCATGGGTATTAGTTCCAGCACTGAAGCTATCCAAAGATTCATTGTGCTCTCGCGCCAATCAATGAATGGATTGTAGAGGTGAAATGGCAGCACTCCCGAAAAGATTGCCGTGAAAAAAGTCGATAGCGTGTAGGCGGTGTACATAAACTGGTAGATGAGATAGACAATGTTGCATCGTGCCACCCAGCGATGCACCTCCAGGCGCTCCGTGATGTTGATGCAACGCTTGTCCATGCGGCCAAGGAGCTCCTTGATCTTGTGGTAGCGCCACATATTGAGTCTCATGATAATCATCTTCAAAGGAAACCCCCCTGCGTTGATTCCGACCTGCAGCACTGACAGTGCTTCACTTGGAGATAAGGTTTTCAACTCCACGAAAAAAGTGATGAAGACTCCGATTGGAACGTAGAGAATCCACCAAAAACTAATGACAATCGTCAGTATTATTCTGAAGGGTTTCCATCCTTCTTGCGGCGGTGTCCATCCCATTAAGATCATGGCGTACTCAAGGTACTTGAACGCCTCTGGCGAGGACATAAGATTCCACGGAAGTGGCTCTTTTAACAAGTTAAACAGCATTGCGTTTCGATGGTGCTTGTATGCGTCTAGCCCTTGACTGGGAGTAGACATGGCAAAATGTCTGTATTTATACCATCTCCTTGAACACTGGGCTACATCTATCGCCTTTTCTGCCACCCTGCTAGCTCAATGCATTTCCCTGACAAATGTGTAACTCTTCCCACGCATTTCACGCATAATAATAATTGGGGACCATTGGTTTTGCAACTTTGTGTCTTTTGCTTACTGAATTCTTGATTCAATAAATACTTGCAATGCGTTTTCTAAATCGAAATTCCCATTTTCCTGACCTAATATTCTACATTATTCGAAGATAATAAGAAAATATTCTGCACGTGGAAAGCCTGCATGGGTAAACATATTGATGGACTGTTTTATACCCGGTACTGCAGAGTATAGGCCTATATAATTAAGGAACAAACTTGCAGTTTCTGCAATGATTGGATCCCAAGCAGGACTAATAATCGTGTGCAGCTGTGTCTCTCGTGAATAAAGTAGAAACGTTGAACCTCATGGGGTCTATTATATTTTTACTTGAGCTTTTGAAGCCTCCTGGTTCTGCCCTTCATAAGAAAAACTCTGCCGCGGCTGCTGTTAGTCTGATAGGTAGGTATGTATGTATGTGTGCGTGTGGCAAATCACATTAGACATTCCATGCCCCTGGCCAGGAGTTGGGCATGTGCGTCCTTCGGCTACTTGTAAGAGGTCCCACAGACCATTGCAGACAGATTGTTCTGCCCTATCTAAGGGTATACATTATTTAATTTGTCCACCTTTTTTGCTATTGTCTTTTCTGTGGAAACAGCATACGTAAAAGTCGCTATAGGGTAGGCGCTATAGGTAGGCTTCCGATTTGGACTACTTTTTTGCATATTTTTTGCAATAGCACCAGTCCTTCTGCAAGGGTATCCCAAGCTTTGGCTTCCACTTTCTTTCCCTACTTTCGTGTTTCATTTACTTTCTCTTTTTTGTGTGGGCCGGGGGGAAGAGGGTCTACCCGCTGGCGGTCGTGTCAAGTTGAATGAACATGGACAAGTTTTGCCACTTCCATTCCTGGCTGGCGGGCAGACAGGCGGTGCGGAGAAAGTTTCTGTGCTGTATCTCGCATCAGAGTTTCGGAGAATTTCTCCCGGAGACCAGACCCTACACAACCCCCCCCACCTCACGTACCTTTTGCGGCTGCTTTTGGCTCATTTCAAATACATTAACATTTTGACCTTTCGGAAAAAAGTTGGAGCTCAGGCTCGGTCCCATCTCGTCTGGAATTTAATTTCAAGTTGTGTGCAGATTGCGCAAATCACACGATTGCCTCCATCATGTTCTTTCGATTCGGGGCATGCCGCTGCATACCTGCAGGCCCAAGGATATCGTAATCCGAACACACGTGTAGCGGGAACTTTGCTTCATCAAACTGAAAATTGAATTCACGTAAGCCCGGAGAAAGTCACACAAAAATGAGAATTAAATTCACGGGACACGGCGATGCAGACGGAGACGTAGATGGAAAGGAAGACACGTGGCAGAGGGACGGACGGACAGGCGTGAAACGTCGAACGTGTCAAGGTCAAGTTACCATTGTCCTCGTCGTCATTCTGCCTTTTTCCCTTATAGCTTGCCCCATTCAGCGCCTCCTCCTCCTCCTCCTCCTCCGCCTCCACTCTCTGCACTCCGTCCGTTTGTGCAGTTTTGAAGTGCGCCAAGTCGTTAAATTAATTTCAGTGCACTCGGAAGACAGGAGCACCGTAAATTGGAGCACAGCCAGCGCTCATTTTAAACGGATTATGTGCACGGCATTGGGTGGATGGGGGCTCCTGGCTGGTCCATATACCATGGTACCATGGTAGCATGGAGCTGCTTTGCTTGTCAGAGATTACTGGCAAGTGGCCGTCAAGTGAGGCTGCGTGAGTGGACAGCAAATGAAAGGCAAACAAGTGGAGAGCCATAACACACATAACTTTAAGCCATGTTGGGTCAAAGGGGAGGGCGTAAAGAGGGGGCGATCTAAAATGAGGAGAAAAGAAAAAATACACGATTTTACACGATGCTTTACTGCCACTTGAAAAAATGTTCGTTGGAAGTATTTCAACCATTTATGGATATAAATCGTATCACGATTATTCTGCTCTGTTTTGTTTATCGAGCTTAATTATCAAAGGGATTATTATAGTTTCCAAAAGGCTTTATTAGTTCCTGGACCCCGACTTGATTGTTCCAGATCTGAGTTCCATACCGTCAAGACTTATAAACAAGACAGCTTATTCGTGATATCCATTGGTGTGCTTGGAGCACTTTAAAGTCGGCGATAATATTGTCAAGTGTCGACAGTTTTATCAGCTGCCAGAGCCAAATGCAATTTAAGTGCACTTGCAACATAAAAAGAGCGGAAAATAAAGCAAAGCATACACTCGTATAAGTACGTCTGCACATAGCTCTATATAGATGTGTATGTATGTGTGTATACTAGTGGTATTCCCCGCTGAACATTGGTTTGGGGCATGCCATAAATCTGCACGCAAAAAGCTTCCGGCCTTTCAGCCCAAATTCCTGACGCTTTTCCTCCTGCTGCTCCTGCTCCTCCCTCCCCCTGCCAATCACCCGCTTTCGCTGCCAGCCGCCAGGGGGTGCTTTAATAACGCCAAAGTGCTGCCGCAGGTGTTTGGGCGGGGCGGAGGAGAGGAGAGCGCACGGATAGGCGGGCAACGATGCAAATGCAGCTCAAAGAAGACAGTGGCAGAACACTTGGTGGATGCCACATCCTTTGGCCGTGTCAACTGATGGACAGCTACAGATCAGAGTTGCTTTTACAGCCCACCCTCCTGAATCCCGCCTGTAAAATGTTAAGTGTGGCTGCCATTCCATATCCCTATCCCCATCGCCATCCCCCCTATCCATTGCTTGCTCTCTGCTGGCGTTGTAAATTTTTTATTGCCCTTTGGCAGCTGTATCTTTGGGCGGCTGAGGCTGCTCCATTGAGGCTACCGGGTCACGTGCCACTCTCGACCTGCCCCGACCGACACTTCCTGCGACAAAATCAGCGCTCTGCCATCTTGGCCAGCAATTGAATTCAAATGAAGCCAGGCCAAGCGCGGTTCCCTCAAGAACAAATGCAATGCCATAAATCAAGCATAAAAATTGACATTAATTTCACCCCCGAAAGAGAGAAAGCCCGAAGTGAAATGGAGATGGAGGGAGAGCGGAAAGTCCCCGAATTACGTGCTAGAGACCTGGTGGATTCTTTGGTGAAATTTTTGTCTGATTTGGTGGAATGAATGTGCCAACGGCTTTGTCAAAAGTTATATTTTTTAATTACATACTCTGGGCGTCATTTTGTTCGTATTTCTAACCATAAATCCGATCATTTCCACCTTATTTCGAGATTAAGTGCGCGGATTAGCAAACAATTAGATGAGAATTTCGGCACATGCATATAGCAATTACAGTTAACCCCCTGTACCGGACTGAAATGAGTTCATTACAATCTGTGGTTTTGCTGTTTACCCACATCAATCGAAACCGCAGACATATATAAACAGATAAACTCGATTCCCAGCTGGAGAATGAAAGGGTTGATGGTCCAATAATCACCATATTTGTGGTAAATTTAGAACCGCCCAAGGGGCCAGGGGACAAGTTCTTTTTCCGGTTCGATGCACGCGCGGTAATCCGTGGCATCCAGTCATTGATTGTGGACAGAAATAACTTAAACAGCCAGCTGAAATTGATGGCCTAATGTGCGTTGTATATTCTCTACCTGTGACCATGTTTGTTCGCTCTCATGACGTGTTTTGGCGCTCTTTTCCCCAGATCATCCAGGGACTCGAGCTGGTTTACAATTCCAAAAATTACTCTCTCTCTCTAAATGGAATGGGATTTTTTGGTGTCCTGTCCAGCTTCCAAGTGTCATTAGTCCTGTGATGCTGATGAAACCAAAGTCCGCCGCGTGCGTACACATTGCCATACCTCAGCTAACAGATGTGTCTGGCAGGGACATTGTGGAGGGGCAGCAACAGGGAGTTGCATCCACATGCACGGCAACCGCCATTCCACACGAAAAAAGCAGTTTACCTGCGCGCTGCAGCTTGGCCCTGGGCTTGGGGTTGGGTCTAGGGATTTTCTGGCTAAATGAAAATCCCTTCTGAAACTGACAACAAATACAGCTGATGGTGATAGTGGTGCAGGTGGCTAGTGCTTGTGGGTGGGGCGGATCACAGACAGGAGAGCATGCACGGTGGCAATTACTCATGGAAATACTCGTAGTTCCAGTCTAGCAGCAGAGGGAACAGAGGGGCCTTGAGTGTTACCGTTGCTCTGTGTGTGTCCCCCCCTCATCTTATTTATTCTGCCCTTCGTTTGTGCAAAATCAAAATTCCTATTGTTGTTCTTGTTGTTGCTGTGCCTGTTGTTGATTTTGACCAGGCCCAAGGGGGAACTATTAAAGGGAGAGATCAGACCAGAACGCAACGGAACGGAGCACAGATAAATCCTGAATGTCGATGGCCGTACCCTCGGCCATCGTTTGCATCCCATCCGTTGGCGGTTCTTCTCATTTTTGGACATGCCAGCCATACGAAACTAAGCTACAAATATGCACAAAATCGAATATGATGGCTGCTGCCATGCTTATGGCATCCTCGAGGCCACATGACAATCAGCATGCATTATTTAACAGTGCCCAAACAAACATGCAAAATGCCATAACCGACACAAATTTCTGATGTTCCCTCATCCAGATCCGCCCTGAAAGTGTGCTGTACACAAATCGATCTATTGCTCCTCAAAGTCCCAACAGTACAGTGAGTTTTGGCACTTTCGAAACGTTTGATCTACCTTTGAGGAAGCACTCTTCCAGTCATTCTCTCAGTGTAGGGAATGCTGGCGAAAGGGGAAACCGGAATGCGCCTCGTTTGCTCCGTACGTAGCATATGTACGGGCATGCAGCTTCTCTGTGAATCTGAATGCAGCATAAAAGGCACCGCAGCACACTATAACCGACTGGGGACTTGAACTGGGTTTTGGGGCATATTTTGCGCCAATTTCCATACAAATCTCTCTCTGGCACACACACACATAGCTAGATGCTAGCCCAAAAACACACACATACTGCAATCCCAGTGTCGATCGCAAAAGGGAAGTAGTTTGCATAGTTTGACCCACAACCAACCCCACCCCAAACATCATGGTATGAATGAAACAAAACAAAACAACACAGAAGAAGAAACCCAAAAGGAAAACAAAAGCCCACATGCGATAAAGAACAACAAAGGGCATGAGGGGGAGAGCAGAGCAGAGCAGGAGCAGCAGAGGCAAAAGCAACAGCGACGACAGCAGAGGCTGAGGCTGAGAAATAGAAGAAAATTAAAAAGTAAACACAAAATTTCACGTGCTTCGAATGCAAGAGCAGCGGCCACAACAGAGGAAAGGAAATGTAAGAGCAATAAACGAAGCTGCGCAGTGACCAAAGAGAGAAAGAGAGAGAGAGAGAGAGAGAGAGCGTAGGAGACTGCGCATGTTCGAGCAGCAACAACAACGAGCCAAAGCTCCATGGGCTCCATGGGAATATCTTTCATGCGAGTTTTGTTTACCGTTATGATGACGTATGCATGTGGAGGAGATGCCGGGCATATCCGACTGGAAGTAACAGAATGAGAGAAAGATTAAAAGTTAAACGAGATTAAATAATATTTTAATTGACAAATTCAACATTCGATTCAAGTCTCTGGAGTCTCCTCCTCTGCTCTAGCTCTACTTGATGCCCTACAAATCAGAAATGGTTTGTAACGCTGAGAGTTGGACTGTTTAATCTAAGTTCTCATTCAAGAGTGTTTATTTGAATCTTTTTGAAGCTTAGCCGAGAGTTCTCCCATGCATCTTATTAGTGCGTGTGGAAGAGACCCTTAGCCTCAGTATGGGTGCGTTTGAGCTCTGTCTGTGTTTTGGGGAAATGCTTGATCAGCAGTTTGGCAGATCATGATGCTGTTCAAGAATGTGTAACATAAACAATAGTTGTTTATATACGCGCTTCTATATGAGTTTCACTCATATGCATGGCTTCAATACAGGTTCAAGATCTTATGTATTGGAAGGTGCTTGCCATGGTTGTTGTGGCCCATCGTTTTCTCCCAACACCTGCCTGCTGAAGCTTACTTTGCATGGAGATGAGAGTTTTACTTGCTCTTCCTTGCCTGCCCCCCTTCCTCGTGGCATAGCTTTGGAGTGCGTATTATTTATGCGTAGACATTCTGGCGCCGCTTGTTGTTTGAAAAGAGAGAGAGAGAGGGAGCCGTGAGTGGGGGAAAGAGCTTGCAGCAGAGAGCGGCGCCCGAGAGTTACTCCCATAAATAACCGTTTGCGGCTCTTTGCTGCCTTCAGAAGTGTGCGAAGTGTCGAGGCGAGCGGACGTACGCTCCGTCTGCCGGGTTTTCTTTGCTGCCAGGCTGTTCTCTTATATAGTATATTACACTGCTAAGCACACAAACATATACGCGCACATACACACCTGTACACAAATCGAGCGGGCAAAATGTTGGAGCACGCGCGCGCAAAACTCGAACTAAAGCAAAACGAATCGAAAAGTGCTTCAAAATCCACGTGAAACGGTGCAAAAGCAATTGGGAAAAAAAGATTTCAAATCGAATCAAATTGTGGCGAAATTAAAGTGGAGTTTTCTTTCTTCCTGGAGGAAAAATCAATGCTGTTAAACGTAAACTGACGACGCGCAGATACACACGCACACGAATCGCACACGTGTGTCTCCAGCACAAACACTACGAGACACACACAACCACACGGACAATCGGCGAAAGCCTAACAAAGTGAAAGTAACGGAATTAGCCACCGAAAAGGCGAGGGAGGGAACGCAACCAAAGTGCATAGGAACGCGGCAAAGGAGCTGAAATAAATCCTCGTACATTTTGCATTGCCTACTTTCCAGCTGAGGGAACCACATTCTTGGACTGAATTCCTCTGCTGCTGCTGATGGCCGAGTCCTCTGCGCTAGTGAGTGACTGAGACTGTGTGTGCGTGCTTCTTTGGCTGTTTCCAAAAGTCGGTCATACTAAAAAAAACACAAACAGTGAAGGGGGGGCGGAACTAAAGAGAAGAAGGGCAAAGGCATGCAACGTAAACAGGCGGCCAAAGCAGCCGCCGACGATGTAGCTCCAGCAGCAGCAGCAGGAGCAGCAGGAGCAGCAGTGGCAGTGCCAGCCTGAACAAAGATAAACACGCAAAACAAAGCAAAGTGGGTCAGTGTGCGAGGAGGAGGAGGAGGAGGAGGCGTTGCAACACCAGCAGCATCTTGAGGAGGCATCGACATGTGTCGATGGACAAACAGCAGTACGCGGCACACCACACTCGAAGGCTCAAAGGCAGACAGCTCAAAAGGGTAAGTGTACCGGAAATCCTTGCAAAGGCAATGGCGAAAAATCTGATACGCATACTTAACCTTGAAAAACAGTTTCGTTGAAATGAAGGGTTAGTGGCGGACAGAGTGGAAGAGGAATCGTTGAAAGGGTTGAAAGCGCAGCGAATAGCGTGGGAAGAGGACTGGGAATGAGGAATGGGTAGGTGGAATCAACCTGCTCAAAGATACGAGCTGCGAGTCGAAAAGTAAATGTCGAATCGGCGAAATGGCGAAATGCCGAAAGGAGCAATAAGAAAAGGACAGCAGAGCAGAAAGAGAGGGACAGAGAGATGAGGGGGGGGTGCGAGAAATGCCAAATGGAATAGCAGTAAAATAAAATATCCCCGTGAATGTTGCGCTTGCAGGCGCCATCCCCAAAAGCCCCACCAACTCTTGGCCCTGCCCCTGGGCTTCCTAATGCTCATCCATATCCACACAGAGGGTCCCCCCTCTCTCTGTGTGTGTGTGTGTGTGTGTGTGCCGTCTGATGTGGGTCATAAATGTTACTCCATTTTTATGGCCAACTTGCACACGATGACGATGTCGGAGAAGGCGGAGATGGAGACGCAGGCGATGGCAGAGCCAAAAGCAAAATGAAAGAGCTGCCAGCATAACCAAATGGCAAGGATATGCCAGGAATAAGCCAGAAAGGAGAGCTAGCCAAAAGAGTGGGACGAAAGCGGGAGTCAGCGGAAGGGACATTAAATGGCCAGCGCCAGAGCCGGTTGCACGTTTTCACGACTAGCGAGGGCTGCCACAGCCCTAGCCGAAGCCCGAAGCCCGAAGCCATTGCCAAAGCAAATAAATAAATATAAATATTCATTAGGGTCTCTCATTCAGATTTCCCCAACTTCCAAATCGTGGAAAATGGGAATTAATGATATTAACAGCTATTACCAGATTTCCCCCGCACCCGTGGACCGACCCTCTAGCTGCTCCCGCCGCCCCAACAGTCAGAGCGACCCTCTAGCCAGCTGGCGCTGACCATTTTCGCCTCGATTTCAACTCGAAATCCGCTGTTCGCGTTTCATTTTGTTTTTCTTTTGCCTCTCTCTCTCTCGCTCTCTCTCTCTCTTTCATTGTTCGCATGTTGCATGAAGAGGACCCAACTTTCCATGAGATTTTCTGGCCGCTAATGCAATTGTGGTGCATAGTTTCGGAGCTGGGGCATTCTCACAGTTGCTGCAGCTCAAGTGGCAATTAGAAGGATCTGGGATGACATTTGCCACGGCGGGAGCTTTATGTAATTGCAATGCGGGGGAAGGCAACCTCGCAGCTGTCGTCCCATTTGTGGTTGTAGGCATCGCGTGACCTTGAGCGCCGTTTGGGAGCAGCCGAGCGTATGGAATGGATGTGGATGTGAGTGTGGGTGGCATGCAAATCCATTGAAAGCGCACGGCTGCAGTTCAAGGCTATTTTTACGTTACGCAAGCAACTGCAAACACAGATACACACGCACACGGGCTGTGAGGACTGTCTGTGTGTGTTGGTGTGCGATTGCTTATCCTTGAGCGTCAGTTTAGCGTCGGGAATGTTGCATGCGTGGCGTTGACATTTTCTACAGTGACGAAAGCTGTCGTCAGCCGAAACTCTTTTCCTTTCTTCATTACGTGATTCGATATAAATATATTCTATATATATATACCCAAAGGTGTCCTATGTCGCTGCCCGGCTTATGCAATCCTTTCGCTCTCCTTTCTTCGTTCTCTTCCGCCTACTCCATTCGGGCGGTACGGTTGTGCAACTGGAAGCATCAGCAGCTTGAAGATGTTTTGTTCTGACTGTACTCCAATCAATAAGATAATTCTCTTTCAGTGACTGTACTTTTAAAGCTTTAAATCATTCAGTGATGGAACAAGTTTTGATTTCTTTGGAAAGAATTGCAATTTGGGTGTGAAAACATCTAGAACGCATGGAGATACTAAACTATTATCTATTGCATAGTGACTGTACGCTTTTGGGCACTCCTGACATGGCATTGGCTGAAAAACGTCTTGCTTCTGAATGCAACCGGGGAGTGATATATCCTCTTTTATAGCCTTTCAGAGAGACATGCTTTGTGCGCTGCAAAAGCGACACCGGATATCCTGGCTGGCTGCATTGTATCATTCTGTACTCGCCCCTCCCCCCACCTCGAACCCACCACAAACACCAGCAACCTTTCTCTTGCCTTTGCCTCAATGTCAATGCATATTTGAGGAGGTTTGTTTAATCGAAACGCGGCCAAACTCCAGTCCCGTGTGTGTGGCAGGGTGGCGCCTTTCGGGAGTGGCGTGGCATGTGTGCGTGTTAGCCTGGTCGTGGCTGGCGGCTGGTGGCTTGGCCTTGGAACATAACATGACATAAATGCAGAGCCGTTACGCATTATTAACGTTATCAAGAGTCGATCGCCGTTAAGGCCACGCCCAGAAACTAATGGTTCCCCGCTTCCCAGGGCTCCAACTAGAAAGAGTCCTATTTCTTTCCCCCGTTCCAGTTCCAGTGCTCATTAGAAGCGTCTCAGTGGCATGTCTGCGGCCTGCAGTTGAATTTGAAGTTGCACTCTTGCACACTTGCGGGCGTAAAGGGATGCTAACCGTACTAACCCGGCCGGCGGGGACATTAATTTCATTAAAAAGTTGTGCATCGGAAAAGTTGTTAATTAACGCCTTTGGCTGGGAAAGAGGGCAAACTAAAAATAGAACCGAAAACCAGCGAAAGAGTTGCGGAAAAATGCATTAACGAAACCGAAACTAAATTGGAAACAAAGTTTTCCCTGTTTGCTCCGGCTAATGATCCTAGAGGCCGCCTCTTGCCCCTCCCAGGAATCATCATCCGCCCTCGCATATGATTTGATGGATTTTTGTAGGGGATATTTGGGTGTCATTCATATTGCATTAAGCTACTGAAATTACTCTACAAACAGAAGAATCCATCAATATTTAATGCGGTCCGGGGCTGGTCCGCACGCAATTCCCATTTTGCCAAGAACTTTTGTCAATGCTTACCTTTGAGCTAAGGTCAGACCTTGGGACATGCCTCTGGCAGGATAGTGGAGGTTGGAGTTTGGGTAAATCTAATTTGGGACTTGACCCGTGATTACCGCAGCTATAAATGCAAATCAACCGAGTCGCGGAAACTGCACAAATGCCGCAATATAAACTTGGCCACAAAACAAATCACAAAACGGAAAGGAAAGGAAACGAAAGGAGCAGAATGGAAGGACCCGCAAGGCGAAGGCAACTAAAAACAATTTGCCGTAATCAAAACGAAATCAGCAAAGCGCAAGCCACAGCGTCGCAATGCCGGAAAGTGGAGCACTACACTGGCCGGAAATCGAGCGGGCCAACCGAAGATCGGATGCTCTGCTGAAAAGTATCAAAAATATACGATAAATACACCAAAGATGACAAAAACAAAACAGCATCGAGCAGCAGAAGCAAATGATCCGTCAAGCAGTACATTAAACTCAAACCTGAACGTTTGGTCCATTCTTTGCCCTTGAAAAGCAACCGATCAAGCAGTGCGCTGATGAAACCTGAAGCTTTGGTTAGTTTTACCTGCAAGCAGTTTATTGCCTAAACCTGAAGCTTTGGTTCATTTTGGTGTCTTAAAGCAGTGCATGGCGTGAAACCTGAAGGAGTGGTTCGCTTTCGACCAGCATAAAACCTGAATGTCTGGTTCCTTCGCAAACGCATCTCTTTCTACTTATCATGTGGTTGATATTGGTTAATTAGGCATGATTCTATAAGGAAGTCCTTCCCGAACTTCCAATTAGTCATTAGATCTAATTAGATAGATAGCCCCGATACCAGTTAGAGTATACCAACTGCAGCTGTTGTGGCAGCGCCACCAGGAAGGGGAGGACTGCGGTGGCTAGAGTCAACAAAGAGCCACAGTTCCAGCGACCATCATCCATTCAGGTGCTCCGTCATTATATATTTGTTGTCACTTGAAAAATATTTGTGCTTTGCGCTTGATTTATGCTCTGGCAACAATTGAGACAATAAAAGGTGGAATGGTACGTGGAGAAGGGTATGGCCGGTGAGAGTCCTGTGAACCGAGCAGCGGAAGGCAAACATTGCGGATTGTTGGAGGCGAAACTGTTGCAGGATTCGCCTACAGAACGGGAATGGGGACGGGAACGGGAACGGGAGAAGGGCTTTGGCAGTGCGGAATATGCAAATATCGGAAGAACAAAAAGATAATGGCATCGAGTACCACAACCATGGACAGGCACTTTAGCCGCCATCCAGTGCAGGTGTATGGTGTATCTGCCATTGACAATGGGGTCTACAGGAGGAGGGAGGGCGGCAGGGACGGTGGATGCTTCCTGTGGCGTTGTCACAGGCAGTCGAATGTTTGCATAACGCAACAAAAGCAAAAAAAACAAAGGCTGCCACAAAAAAGGGTTCAACATAAATATATATTTTTACCCACTTGAAAAGTCGACGGGGCCCGACGCAAATCGCATTGATGGGAATCAAAGAAAGGGACAAAGCGAGCCAGCGACGCACACAGTAAGAATCGAAGAGGTGGCAAGAGAATCGAAGGGACAGAGAGAGAGGCAGAGAGAGAGACAAAGGCGAAAAGGGAAAAGGTTTTTGTGCCGAATTAACAATTCAATTTAAACCGACTGACTAAAGTGGGGACCGAGGGAGGGTTGACGGTCGACAGGAGGGAAAACTGCTTGACATCTATTTTCCTCAGGGGGCGCGTGGGGCGGGTGGCTGCCTAGGAGGAAGTGGTGTTTCTTCGACACAGAAATGGGACGGGTTCAAAGGTTGACGCACACACTTGACAATGACAATCGTTTGTTTTGCTGTCAATTCTGGTTGCTGTCGCTTCTGTCTCTGTCTCTGTCTATGACGTTCTTTCTGTTTCTGTGTCCGTTTCCGCCATTGTTGTTGCCTCTGTTGCCGCTGTTGACTTTGGACACACAATTTAATAAAGGCTTAAAGTTGTTGCAAGGACAAAACAAAATACTAAAAGGGAAAGGCAGAGACCAGGGGGCGGGCAGCGCTGGGAAAAGTTTTGCCATTTGCCAGGCCAGAACTTTTCCAAAACAATTGTTGTTGCTGCTCTTGTTGTCGCAGGCCACCTGCCACGCCTCCGTTGCGTGCAGCAAACTCTTTGACATTGTCATAGTCAGTCTTTTTCTTCTGCTTTTTTTTTTGCTGCCGTGGAGGTGCGGCAGACAGTGGGCGGCGCCTCTGCTGTTGTCCTTGCCCCAGCCCACAGGCCCACTGGCCCATTCGCGGCGCTCTCCCTCTTTGTCTCTGTCTCTAAGGCGGTGCTCGGGGGAGCAGCCTTTATTAAATTTTCGCTAGCTTATAATTCAAACTGTAAGCAGACAGCGCACAAATAAAGGAGAAATACGAGGCGTGGCTCTGGATTAGAGGGGTAAAAGCGAGAGAGAGAGAGAGAGAGAGAGAAGGGATGTTGTCTGCCGTTTTGTGAATACCTTTATGCTGGCTAATACTTATTTTCTTGATGTCTTTGCTGGCGAGACACGGTGAGAAATTCCACAAAAAACTCTGCCTTTTTCTAGAGGCAAGAGGAAAAAAGTTCTAAAATGCTTGGCATGTGAAAACCCCGAGAGGCTAATATAAATATATAAATTTATCAGATATAAAACAATTCCCACATATGTATATCCATATTCGATGTTTATAAAGACCCTCTCAATGCCTGATTCTCTGAATGTCTGCTCTCTGCGTGAAATTTTACCCAAATCGCTGTATTTTCTCGCCGTGTAGATGTGCTTTCTTTTCGGTTGAATGGTGGCTGCCGCTACGCCGTGGCCAACCCGTGGCGCAGACGTCACCATCATTTTGTTTGCGTATTTAGATTTTAATTTGCGATAGAAAACTTCTTAATAGGATTCCAGTGTCTCGCCACAGTCTCTCCTTCTGCTCATTCTCTGTCGCTGTTGCTGTCTCTGTCTATCTTTGTGGCACGCACATACATATATGTATACGTGTGTATGTATCCCGGATCCAACACATTAGCAGACATGGAAAATATTGTTTCGACATTCGTATTAGGTTGTCAGCTGGATAGCAGGCTCCTCTCCGGCCTCCTTCCTCCTTTCTCCTACATTCTGATAGCAGCCCGAACTCCTTTGCACACACACACACACACGTACGGACCAAACATTGCCTTCTGCTAATGAAACCTGAAATTCGGGCCAACAGACACATTTTTGTAGGCACTGGCCTGGACCCAACCTGGGAGTGTCTGGGAGTGGCCAGAGGAAGGACTCTGCCAGATTGGTTGGGGGAGAGGGGGTAACAGGACTCTTAAGGCTTTTAGTCCATCGACGGGGTCTTCTTAATTGTTTGACTTGACTTTCCTTTATGATAGCAGCACCCACTCTCTCCGCACTACCTTTCCTTGTCTCCTTGTGGTTGTCTCTCTCTTTCCACCTTCTCCATATCTTGCATATTTTTCCCATCTGTTGGATGCGTGGGCTACTGCCTTGCCTCATGGATGGCCCCATGGATGCCCCGCTGCTGCTGAATTATGTAATAAGCGTAATTGGCTTTGCAAGACGGAAGGCAGTGGGTGGAGTGGAGTACAGCCGGAGTGGAGATCTGACTGAGGGGCAGATCATTTCACTTTTAATTTATTGTGACTTTGATAAGCAGCAAATGCTGGTAAATGACATAAATTACCCAAGACAATGGCTCAAGATGAATCAGTAATTTGAGATACACCCACGGCACACCCACCATTCCACGAAATATTCAGATATAAATAAGTAAATTTATGCTGTCTAGACAGCGGGTGGGTCTAGGGGTAGTCTATCGATTCATTTACCTAATTGCCTCAGAGAACCACAAAATAATCGACCCAATGTTCGCTCCAATTAGTTGTTGACGGGATAGCGGGGGGCACACAATTTGGGGCCTAATGTTGGGTAACCATGAATTTCTACATGGTTCCGTATTTTTTTTACCTCATGTTTAACACAATTAAGTTTCAGTCAAGTGTCAACGCAGGCCCAGGGCCTGGGAAAGTGCACAACTTGTGGCAGCACTGCGACGCATTAAGTATACGCCAGGCTGGCCGTACAAGCCATCGAAAGGAGCAGGAGCACCATGATAAACAGTTTAAGTCATCGATTGCGACTGGGATGTTTTATTTGATCATATACACGCTGTTATTGCCGTTGCTCTGGCCGATGGTTGAAGTTAAGTGAATAGATAAAAGAGGAAACAACTTTTACTATAAGAACCGCAAGGGATGCCATGCCGCTGACAGGTGCGACATGCCAGAGGGAAGCGCATGTTCCTCTATTTCAGCTCATATTTATTATGAGGAAGAGCTTATAGCATCCGACATGGGATGGAGCGATGGCGTTCTAGGGCCAGATCCAGAGAAATGCTCTTGAAGCTTGCGTCAAGAGTGTGCATGGAGCATGCAGCAGAACTACGAGCTGGCAGGGTGGCTGGCTGGCTGGCAGCTGCTTCCGTCATATGTATGTTGTGTGCACATGTGTGTGTGTGTGTGTGTGTGTAAGTGAGTGAAAGTATCTGCTGGATGGGGGTATCTGTGTGTTTGCAGGAGAGTTGGAAAAATAGCTTTCAGCCATGTGGCCGAGTGCTCCTTTGGTGTCTAACTGAAGTTGGGATTTCATGATGATGATGCGGCTGATGAGGATTATCTGGATCCCACTTCAGGGGAAGATTTGCATTCGCTTGGCCAGCGTGTGGCCAGATACTTAAGTGCCCGTGTGTGTGCGTCCGTATGTGTGTGTGTGGTTGCAGCTGCACCAACAGTGTAGTCTACTTTGCGGCGTTCACAATCGTGACTGACTGCTGTTCGTGGGTACCACAGTGTGGGATAGGACATGCCTAATAATGGTCGTGGAATGTGTGAGTGGCCCTTGCCCCATCACTCACCATACGCCCTACCACCCCCTTTCCACCTTCGCAGCTGCTGCTCATCTAGCGGCGAAAGTATGTCAAGATTTACGCGCATCGTTAAAAGAACGAACAACGAAAGGACGTGAAAGAAAGTTGTTTGTCTCTGTGACATGTCTGTATGTATGTATGTGTGTGTGCCACACACACGCAAAGTGTTGCCCCGCGCCCTTAAATACAAAAAAAAAAATGCTCTTCAGCGCTAACGACACGTCAGTCAAAGTCAACATACACTTCAATTTCTGTTCGGTGGGGCAGGGGAGGGCCTATGTGGTTAGGGGATGAACCGAAATTTAACACTGTCACTTTTTTTTGACAACTCACACGCACACAGTCACACACTCACACATAAATTCGTGTACATGTAAATAAATGCGCTGTCATAGGATGGGGAAAAAAGCAGTGCAACAGACAACCTAAGAGACGAGAGGAAGGCTGCCCATCGAGGAGCAGAGAGTGTAAAATAGAGTAATAAAATGAAAACGAAAGAGGAGAGGAGAGCAGAGTAGAGAGGAAACTACGAGTATAGGAAGGAAGTGGAAACAGTGTAGCACTCTCTGTGTTTTTTTCCATTCCGCTGCATATTTACTTTTCAACTTTGTCACATGCCAGCCATTTTGATTTGCGACCCCTTTGCCACTCCACCGAGCTGCTCCCCTTACCACTCTATGCAGCCCGGCCTCCCCAACTCCCCAACTGCCCACCTCCCGACTCTCATGTGTGGACCACGCCAAATGAAAATGTGGAACAACAGTTAACAGAATGTTTTATTTAAGCACGCTCTTCAGCTTACTCCATCACCATTTCATCTTTTCCGCCTTCCGTCGAGGCGGCTATTGAGGTATCGAGGATCCAATAGACACGAATCCCTTATACCAGTTTGTGCGTATTCATTGTCTGAGCAACAATTGCACCCGAAAACGATCTCTATTTTTGCATGTTTTCATTTACCAGGGTATTGAGAGATTCGACCCGCTCTTTCAGCTTTATTTCTGTTGTTTCCGTTTAGTATTTGCGCAGTTCTGCATTGCTGACATGTCTGGCATTCCAAAACAGTCAAACACAAACATTAAGCACACACACAACTACATATTTGTGGTACATATTGCAACAGCCACGCCCCATTTGAAGCCCCACTGGAGCCATGCCCTGAGGTAATTAAAAGTGCTTGCAGCACCAGCAGCAGGATTAGCAGCTGCATCCTGCCTGGATTCCTAAAACTCCTAAGCTCTCATTGTTTTTTGTTTAAAACTATTTTTATTTATACCATACTCTATGGCATTACGTATACGCAGCGTGAGGCCATGGAGAAACCTAATTTTCTAGCTGCTGACATCCATCTGTGCATTGGCTGGTCCCCAAGTGTCCGTTGGCTGGCAGGCGGCACGTAGCTTCTACAGAGCAAATATTAGGGTTATGAGGTGGGCTGCTCGAGCGGATGAGACCGCAACCTACCTGCAAGAAGCTGCCGGGGCGGTGGCGTTGCTTGTAGAGGGCATAGCATGCCCAGCCTGGTAACTGGACCAGGCCCAATGCGGCCAAGAACCAGCCGAAAACTGAGGGGGAAAAGGAGAGCAGTGAGAGAGAGAGAGGAGGAGCTGGGTCTCCTTTCTTACCATGAGCTAAAGCGGGATAGGCCACGCCCTTATATGTGAGGGGCGACATGTCGAGCAGCATGTAGAAGAGAACAGCGGCCATCAGGCCCGGCGTGATGAACAGCCAGCAGAGGCGCCAGTACCAGCCCGTCTCGATACCCATCATGAACTTGATGTCCGCACAGAAGCGATGGACGCCTAAGAGGATACGTGCTTAGAAAGAGACCAGCAGCCACTCAAAGGACTCGCATGAGTGGAGAGGCGGTAGGGGACTCACCATAGACCCAGGCAACGGCCACCAGTTCGCCAATGGCCAGGATCAGAGCTGTGAAGGACACGCCATAGAAGTCCACCAGATTGAGAATGAATTGCCCGCCCGGCGTCATGTAAACGATGCTCACGCCGAAACCCACGACCGTCAGACAGCTGGCCAGAGCCCATGTGGGCGTCGTACGTGGCCCAAAGTGATCCCGGACGACGCGCAGGATGCAGGTGCCCATGCCCACGGTGCTGCCAATGCCTAGGACAAAGAGCATGAGGAAGAAGAGGACCGCGAACATCTTTAGGTAGTTGTGCTTTAGGGCGCCCAAGGGGCAGGCAGCTCGCGATACCTTACCTGTGGCACATACTCGAACCGGGCAATAGCCTCCGGATACGAGATGAAGGCCAGACCGGCCCCGCCCTTCACAACGCTGCCAATATCTGTGATTCCCGTCTCCTTGGCCAGATTCCCCAAAATACCAAAGGTAATGCAGCCGGCGATGATCGAGGAGCAAGAGTCCATGGTGGTGATGATCACGATGTCCCTGGGGGAGAGACGATAGAGCCTAGGTTAGGCCATGCATCGGGGACTCCCCTAGGGGACAACTCACTTGTAGACGTTCCTGTTAAAGTTGTTGTAGCTGGCATAGGTGATCACGGTCCCGAAGCAGATGGCCAGCGAGAAGAAGACCTGTGTGACGGCCGCATACCACACCAGTGGATCGAGCAGCTGCCGCCACTGCGGCTTGAAGAAGTAAATGATGCCATCCATGGCCCCGGGGAGGGTTACAGCTCTGAACAGAAGGACTAGGAGCACCACATAGGGAAAGACGCCCAGGAAGTAGGCGGCCTTGCCACTGCTCTTGATGCCGCGTATCAGCACTGCTTCAATGATGAGCCAGGACACGGCCAGACATCCGATCAGATCCAAGTTCGGCATGCCCAGGCCATTGTCAATGTTAGGGACTTCGTGGAGTATCTCACGTCTGAAGAAGAAGAAAGGGTTACCTCCCATACTAGAAGAATCCTCGTAGGACTCACTCAAAGTACAGCTGGGCGGGGGACATCTTTCCCGTGGCATTGACGATGCTTCCATCATGGCAATCACTGCCCCACTTCTCCCAGCACCGACTCCAGGGCAGCTCCGAGCCCAAGGAGGCCACCAGAAACCTCAGGGTCAGGGCCATGATGCTCGAGTAGTAGGTAATCGAGGCCCCCGTGGCCAGCACCTGTCCCACTGCCACGCCCTTGAGCAGGGGTGCCATATCGAAGGCCTTGACCACTCCGCGGCCAGTGAACTGGCCCAAGGCTATCTCCAGATAATACACGGGACGGCCAATCACCAGCAGGGCAATCAGATACGGAATGACGAAGGTGCCGCCGCCGTTCTGGAAGGCAATGTACGGGAACCGCCAGATGTTGCCCAAGCCCACGGACAGGGAGATGCACGAGAAGAGGAACTCCAGGCCATTGTCCCACTGCTCCGTTGGTTTCGTAGCCTTCGTGACCTCCATCTTCAGATTCGATTCGCGTGAACTGTGCGCCTTGAGGTGGCGCGACTTACTAATCACAGTCGAGATGCTCGGATACGTGGATACTTCCAGAGCAGTGCGACAATGTCAAACCCACACTCGCTTATCTGGTTCGTGGCGGACCGGGGCTGTAATCTCATCTCGAAAACAGCTCGGAATCATTCTTAATTGGCACTAATAAAAGGCGCTAAGTGAGCGATGCACAGATGCCAGCCAGACCGAGACTGAGACTGAGACACTTGAGATGGGATCTATTAGAGATATCATGTTCATTGGTCGCGTTGAATGGGACATTTCTCATTGCAAGGGCTGGAGGGATTAGCGAGTTGTGAAATGCGGAAGCCTCTTACGTTGCGATTTAAGATTAAAATAAGCCACAGATAGTATAACGAAACCACAGATGCATAAACATGATGTCGCAATTAATGCACCACAATCGTCCCCTCTGGTTCGACTATCTTCCCCTAGATTTTCTTCGAATTTCAGCATTTAAGCAAAGTTAATTAATGAATTTTAACCCCGGAGTTCTTATAGAGTTTCTCCACCACCACGTACACGCCACCAATTTCTTCTCAAAGCAAAAGATATTTCATAAAGTCATCAACAAACATCTACTAGCAAAGCTCTCTCACGAAATTTCCCACTAAGTTGGCAGCTCTTTGGGTTATTACTCTCTCACTGTATCCACCTCTCCGTCTTTGTGCCTGTCTGTCTGACAGCTCGGAAAGTTTTTAATAATTTTCAAGAGTTTTCTAATTAACATCCCAGCACGAAAGCCACTGCAACTGCGAGTGCAGCCTGAAACTGAAGCTCAACAGGAGAACAGAAGAACAGAAGCAAGGAGCAGGAAGCAGGAAACATGCTGCCAGTTACAGGCCAAGCTCCTTAGCTCAACCAAGACGTAGATTGGATGGAGGAGTGGAATCCGCCAGAGGATGAGTGGTGTGCAGTGGAGAGAAGCGGATGGCGGCTGGCAGATAGTTGGATAAATGCCACTGAGGCAGCAGTTGAGCGTTCCATTTTGGTGACAATTTTAAATGGGTTTTTAACAACTTTTCCAGATTTATGGCAATTAAATGCCTTTGATAGTGCTGATTGCCTGCACTGTGGCGGCCTGGTCGTGGGTTTAGATGCGGCACTAGCACTAGCACAAGCACTCACTAGTAATTAAGTCGAATGCAAATGGATTCCTCTTTTTTCTGCATTCCCGATACGCTTTGACGGAGGGGCTTTAGTCGGCTGCAAGCGAAATCGATTTCAGTTCTCTAAATTCCCATTGATTACCAGATTGCAATCTGCATTCGGATTTCATGCATTTCCCATTCCATTCCGCTTGCAGATTGTGCATGCTTCAAAAAGTGATTTGGCCAATGGAATACGTTCCTCTAATAAATTAATATTTCAAATCCGTTTGGACAATGTTTTCCTTTTATAGCCGGTACTCGAAGAGTTTAGGGATATATTAGATTTGTGTACGTGCATGTTACAGCCAGAATGAAGGACAGACCCCATAAAGTATATCTAGTATTGATCAGCATCAACAGTCCGTTCATGCCTCTTGTTTGAAGCCTAGTTCTCCGAGACTATACATCCTCTAGGGCCCCCGCGATCCTTCTGGAAAAAATCGCACCCGATGCGTTGGTAACTTCTTGGACAAATTCCCGTATCGGACTAAATTGAAACAGAAATTAGAGCAGGTTAAGAAAACACATTTATTGGGGGGTGGTAAGAGGTCGATGTGTCCCGAATAGGTGGTTGGGGGCCTTCCAAGCTTTGAAGCTCCTTTTCTTGGCTGGGCAGCGGCAGAGGTTCAGAATCGCGGATCATCGCTCGCGACTTTGTCCCAGGTACCGCTTCTTCAGGTCCAAATCGAGACAGGTTGGAGGTTTCCCCGCCCGTTGTGCGAATTTACAGTAGTTTCTCTCTGGTCCAATACCACCTTAGTGGGGATCCCCACCCTTGCACTTCGCCTTGCGGGACTTGCGGCGGCGTGGCTTTGAGCAGCTTTTCTTAGACTTGCGGCTCTTGCGTTTCTTGCAAGCGGACTTCCTGCGTCTGCGCTTGCCACAAGCCGACTTCTTTCGCTTAGACTTGCCGCAGCTGCGCTTTCTTTTGCGTTTCATGTCACAGTCCACCTCGTCCAGGGAGAAACTCGAAGGAACCACTGAAAGAGCTGCCGTGCTGTCTAACTCATTATCTTCCCTGCAGAGCAGGCTGCTCTTGCTTGGCTTAATGCAGCTGGCAGATCGATATTCGGACTTTTGGGACCACAAAGGAGATGCTGCACTCACTGGTGGACTTAGATGCACAAGGAACTCACCCGTCGGTACCGGGCTCGGTGCTCTGGGGACATCGCCCTCCAACGCTGCGTCGCGACGTTTACAAACTTCTGTCCGGACTGCATGGATCCAAACCGGCGCTTACATTCCCGCATGTAATTTAAAAACGCGACAGCGGAGCTCCTTCTGGACGAATCTGGGAGGGCGACATCGACGTCGCTGCTCCCCAATTCGGCTTCCGATGAGGGCTTTGCATTGTCGACTTCCAATTCGATTGAGGAAGCGAATTGAGTGCGTAAAACGGATTCATTGCTCGAATTTACACCGGACACTGACATTGTATCTCAAAAGTATTTACAACAAATTTCGGAAAATCTAAAAGTTATAAATGGAAGCTCACAAAAAACTTAACAATTTGGATTTGTAGCTAGATGTTTCTCGTATGAATAACAACCTTACACTGAACTGAGGCCTGGTCTTGCTTTCGACCCAACAAATTTGGTTCAAGTGAAAACTCAGAGACTCCATTGATTGGGTATTTTTGTGGAAAATTTATGCACATTTTAGCTGGGAGAAGTAATTGCTAAAAGGCAGCCATAGTCGTACAGACCAATTAACCTGCTCACATGTCTTTTAAAGCTATTTGAAAAATGCACATAAGCGCATTGTACCAACTTAGTACCATCGCATCAATGCGGCTTTCGAGAAAAGCACTTAACGATGATCAGGTCAACCGCATCACGTCAGAGGTGCGTACTGCATTTGAACAGCGGGATTACTGCAAGGCACTATTCAAAAACGTAGGAATCACAAAGCTGCTGCCACAAAACACCCATAAGCTGCTCGAGTCAATTCTTGGGCGTGAGATGTAACATAATCGAAGCTGGAGTGCCCAAAGCCGTGCATGACGGAAATGCCTTAACATAACCAGGTAACAACCTCAACGTTTGCTGATGACACCAGATGCCCAGTGAAGGCACCGGCACAACTAGTCCTCCATCTATTAACTGCTGAGTGATGGCGACAACGAACATAAATTAAAGCATGTTGCTTTTACTCTTAACAAACACAGCTGTCCTCCTTTGGTACTAAACAAGGCACGCGTCGTGCTAAATATACCTGGGCGTCCATCTGGACAGACGTTCACCTGGCGGCAGCCCAAAGAAGCCAAGAAGACGCTTCTCACAGCCAGATTTCCACTGGCTAATAAACCGTCACTCTCCCCTAAGCTGGGACTATAAAGTCCTCTTATAAAGAAAATTCGACACTGTCCAGCGAGCACAGTCCAGAATCCTGAGAACCATCACCCAGGCACCAAGGTCTCTCCACACAGACTCTCCACAAACTCGTCAAGGATGAGATACTAGGACAATGACCAAAAAATCAATCACAGCTCGCCTCCCACCGGTACTCCCAACTTTGCAGACACAGCCGACTGCAGAGAAAAGATGAAATAAATTAGAATACGATTTGATACCTTCTGGTCAGTCCCTTACTTAAAAGTGGAGATGATATAAACACACAAGATATCTGTACTAATAAATATATGCAAGATGCGCCATCTTTTAGTACGCTGTGTAAATATCGAACAACCGATTTTAAACTACGAGGTATTTTTATATAATTTGGTCATTTCGAATTTATTCAAAATGATTTTTAAACACAATATCAATCAAGTGGCCACATTTCTTGGACACAATAAAACATGCCTTTTTGGCAGATTCCTCAAATACTTTTTTGGAGATCCTCGGGTGGTATGGCACCAATGTTCTCCTTGAACTCTTCTATGGTTTGCTGGCGTTAACTTTGCTTTTCAAATAACCCCACAAAAAGAAGTTCGGAGTCGTCAAATTGGGAGATCTGGATATCTTCCCTTTTTTGTTTCCAGACGTCCAGGGAAACCTGAATAAAACCAGTAACCGCTTAGATCCAAGCCAAATAAAATAATATTAGTCGCACGGCAGCGGTACGCTTTATGGAACAGCGACAACAGGAAGCCAAAGGTTGATTTTCTGAATTATTAAAAGTATTAATTATTGGCTACCCTCCGAATAATCGGTCCAACGGAAATTCAATCGAAATATTTCGGAGAAAACATAGCAAGCGGTTGTTTATATGTTATTTCTGGCACTTTTTGGAAGTTTTTATGCCACTATATTATCATTCTGGAGATGATTGGATGCGATGGTAACATCTTGGACAATTCCACGTACTGATACAGAAATTAGGTTATTTAAAGAAAACATACATTTATTGGTGGGTGGTAAGAGGTCGATGTGTCACGAATAGTTGGGTTGGGGCCTTCCAAGCTTTGAAGTTCCTTTTCTTGGCTGGGCAGCGACAGAGGTTGAGAATCGCGGATCATCGCTCGCGACTTTGTCCCTGGTGCCGCTTCTTCAGGTCCAAATCGAGACAGGTTGGAGGTTTCCCCGCCCGTTGTGCGAATTTACAGTAATTTCTCTCTGGTCCAATACCACCTTAGTGGGGATCCCCACCCTTCTTGCACTTCGCCTTGCGGGACTTGCGGCGGCGTGGCTTCGAGCAGCTTTTCTTAGACTTGCGGCTCTTGCGTTTCTTGCAAGCGGACTTCCTGCGTCTGCGCTTGCCACAAGCCGACTTCTTTCGCTTAGACTTGCCGCAGCTGCGCTTTCTTTTGCGTTTCATGTCACAGTCCTTGTCCAGGGAGAAACCCGAAGGAACCACTGAAAGAGCTCCCGTGCTGTCTAAAGTCTCCTCTTCACTGCAAAGCAGGCTGCTCTTGCTTGGCTTTATGGATCTGGCAGATCGATATTCGGACTGTTGGGACCACAAAAGAGTTGCTGCACTCACTGGTGGACTTAGATGCACAAGGAACTCACCCGTCGGTACCGGGCTCGGTGCTCTGGGGACATCGCCCTCCAACGTTTCGTCGCGGCATTTGCAAACCCCTGCCCAAGGTGCTTGGATCCAAACCGGCGCTTGCATTCCCGCATGTAATTTAAAAACGCGACAGCGGAGCTCCTTCTGGACGAATCTGGGAGGGCGACATCGACGTCGCTGCTCCCCAATTCGGTTTTCGATGAGGACTTTGGATTTTCCTCTGCTGACTTGATTGGGTGCACGCCGCTGCTTTCTGCGTTTTCCGAGTTACACGATAAAAGATAGTTAATCTCGGATTCATCGCTCGAATTTGAAACAGAGCTTGACATTTTGTCTCAAAAAAAGGTACAACAATTTTGGAAAAAGTATAAGTCAAAATGGATGCTCACAAAAAACTTAACAATTTGAATTTGTAGCTAGATGTTTCTCGTATGAATAAAAACCTTAAACTGAACTGAGGCCTGGCCTTGCTTTCGACCAAACAAATTTTGTTCAAGTGAAAACTCAGAGACTCCATTGACTGGGTATTTTTGTGTGTTTCCAAATTGAGTTTTGAGTTTGGAAAGGCAGGATCAGGGTATTGTTGACAAAAGTTTCCTCTCTTTGTAGAGAAAATCGATCTGCATTAAGTGAAGCTTTTACCATTAAAGAGTATGTATTGGCATTCCCTTGTTCGCTCCTTTGTTCCCCTTTTTCTCACTTGTTTTTATGTATTTAGACCATAAATTATCGCCCATAAATTGCCATTAGCTGGGAAAGGAGAATGCAGTCCTGCAGAATGGAGTCCTGGAGTTGGGTTAATTAAAGTGCAGTACAGTACTGGTGGTAGTTGTGAGGAGGGCTGTGGGGTGGAGCGGTCCTCAACTAACTTTAATTGCAGCTGCAAAAGGGCTGTGCCGTGCCCCTGCCACACGCAGATTTTCGAGAGTGCAAAAACAATGAGGGCCAGCGAAATGAGGCAAAAACTTTCATGGTGCCACAAAATGGAGCGCCCGTGTGTGTGTGTGTGTGTAGGAATCAATAGGAGGAGGGAAAACTTGAAGCTCGTTTGCAGGCCCATTAACAAGCAAAAAAGTGTGCCCTGTGCAATTAGTTTTCCCATTTTTCCTGGCTCCTCTTTGCTTTTTCCGTTTCGGTTTCTCTTGTTTCGGTTTTTCTACGTAACAAGTTTACTTTTTAAATTGATTTCAACAGACTTTGTAACAACTTCCGTTTCCGCTTCCACACACATACACACACACACACACACGCGCGTATGTGATGATGTGCGTGTGCGTGATTGTGTGTTCTTTCGTTTAAGTTTCGACATTTACCATCCAATCAACTTTTACCCAGCGTTTTCGCACTCTCTTTCTCCCTTTTGTCACGTCATGTCAATAATATGTCTCTCTTTCTCTCTCAGCCTCCCCGCTCTTCCGCCCCTTTTCTGTTTCCAATTTTTAACTACAATTTCATTGAGCTTACATTTAATTTGGAATTAATTTTTAATCATTTTCAATTGAATTAAAACGCGTTGGCTGCCACAGCTCTGACAAAATGAAACTTTTGCCCTGCCACCTGCCACACAAAAACCGTGTCCCTACGCTGCCCCCAAATGCTGCTCCGACACGGCCTCCTGCCCACCAGGGAGAAGGGGGCTCCCAGCCCGCGCTTGCGGTTGGCATGTTGTAAATAAATTAGCTCCATTCATTATTGAAACGAAAATGCGTTAATATTAATTATAAACTATTCTCCATTCGCATTCTCTCGTTGCAGCTGCGGCGCCCAAGCGGAAATTAACTTCTGGGTGAGTGGAAGTTGCAGCAATAATTGCACAGAATGTGCTATGGCCCGACTACGTGGCACCTAGTAATTGGATCCAACCATAGCCTGCATTCCGAAAGGGGTTTCGACCAGAAATGATTTCGCATTGCCCCCGCCGCTGCGGCGCGCTTAGCGCGTGCCTCAATTATGGCCGAGCCAAGGCAACATGCCACTTGAATGCATCGCGGAGCAGCAACAAAGTTGCACTCCGGCGAAATGTCAAGGGAAGAAGCTCAGGTGGAAACTCTGGCGGAAACTCTGGCCAAGTGTTTAACCCAGTTTGCAGTTTTGTGCCCAGCTTCCTCTACCGCTGTATGGCGCAGTTTTATGGCCGTCCTTTGTTGCCATTGTTGTCGATGGCTGGCGCTTGTTTGTTGGCTGTTTGTTGGTTTGTTGGCTTGTTAGTTGTTTGCTGCTATTGCACTTGCTGCACGTAATTGTTGCACTGCCGGTCGGGAGTCGTGAAAAAGTTATTAAAATGAAAAAGGCAAGATGCGAATCGATTATGCTGCATGCTGCAGCGGCACAGCGGCACAGCGGCCGAAAGGATTCGCACAATTGCCCCAAACTTGTGGCACACAAAAAACTTTTATTTCGGCACACCCGATCCGATCCGAACCGAGAGAACGCAAAAACTTAAAATTGACATCGAATGGCAGAACCGAAAGCTGCTGCAAAGAAAATCCCGAAAACCGAAACAAAAGTGAAAAGTTTTGGCAGTTCTGGCAGTGTGTGAGGAAAGTTTTCCCTCCTCTTATTTTCTTTTCTTTTCTTTGCAGAGATGATAAGCTAGTCGGCCCCCCACTCACTCCATCTGGCACGCACGCTTTTCGATTAAGCGCAGCATCTAAAACAGAGCCCTGAGATCGACACAGTCCCTGGCAACAGTATAACCAAAGCCAGAGCATGTGCCACCTCCTGTGCCTGTGCCTGTCCCTGTCTCTGTTTGTAATGCGAGTTTAACAACTGAATTGTTGACTGACATTTAAATTTTCCGGCACAATTTGCATTTCTTTCGGCCCTTCGTTTGTCCTGTCACTTGTCGGGGGCTTTGTGTGTGTGGAGCTTATGCAAATAATAAGCATTTCCTTTCGGGTGTCTCCATTACTTGCCTGCCACGTCTAATTTCGACTAACTTTTGAGGGCAACAGCCCCAAAGCCACCACATGCCCAAGAACCACGACCCCCATGGCCCCCATGGCCCCCATGGCCCCCAAGACCGTGTTCGTCTTCGTGTTTGAGTTGGCAAACAAATTTCAATTGCAAGTTGGCAAATTTTCATTCCTTTGATGTAATTTTCTGTGGCACTTGGCCTGCACTTTGGCACCGGCATTTGGCCACATGTTCTTTCAGGGGTGCTCGTGCCCCCTCGTTGCAATTAAATATGAAAAGTATTTCTCGTTGTCCGCCAAACTGGAAGGAAACTTGGCTGGGGGAAATCCATGAAAATCCATTTGGTTGGGGCTTATCTGCAATCCGCTGTTGACAGCGCAGCCAAAAGGAAATGCAACGTTACCCCACCCCCCCTTTACCCCACTTGTGGCTTTGACTGTGGTGGCTCTGGTCGAAATGCAATTTGCATGCCAAGAAATAATTTTATAGCTCTGTGATTCCCGGCCCGAAAGGGAATTTCGCATTCATTGAAAATGTCTTTGGCAGCTTTGGCGAACCGAACCTCAATGGAAGCTGACAGCTGAGGATTTTCCGCCATCCCCGTCCCCATCCCCTTCCAATTGCCCTTCAACAAGTGTCGTTCTAATAATGCTCGACATTTCTGCAGCGTAATTGTGAGTGGAACATCTTGGGGCCAAGCGGCGTATGCGCAATCTCATTGTCACTTTGTGGATCAGGGGGAAAAAGAAGAGGCACACATACTACTCGTACACTGGTCGTTGCTCTAACATTTGATTATTATTTTCCATGGTCATAACTCATTGAAGGACGAAGCGGAATGAAAAATGTTGCACTTTTTTACAAGGAATTTAAAATTTATTTGGCTGTAATCAAATAAGGAGAAACATATTCCAAGGAATTTTCTAAATGGCACGAGAGTGGAAAATTGGGAAAAAAAGCGAATTTCATTGTCAATTCAGTTCCAAGAAGAGGCACGAGTCCCGAGACAGAGAAACTTTTGATCCTCAAATTTAAAAGGAAATGAGTAAATATTTTCCACTGAATTTATGACTTGAATACTTAGGAGTAAACCAGCCATTCTTTGAGATATCTATTATGCCATTCTGCTGTTAATATTATAAATAAAAGCTAGAAACTTCTAGAAATATATTTAAAAATTTTGACAGAATTATTTTGTAATGCAGGAATATCATAATGTAAATGTTCTCAAAATTTGGCAAACTGTGGTGGGAACGAGGGGTGAAAGAGAGTGTGTGGGTGTCCATGGCCTCTTGTGGCTTTGACAGCCGCCAGCTGACACTTGAGGGCGCCGCCCGTTAACGTCGTTTACCATATTTACGCTTTAAACGTTATTTATTTGCCGCCCGAGTCACTGCCACCACTGTCCCCCGCTTTTGCTGTCAGCTGTGTGCCACTCAAGTTTGATATTGTCAAAAAGTGTGGCAAGACCAAAGTGTTAAGCGCTCTGGCAGCAGCAACAGCAGCAGTAGCACCACCAATCCATCCCACAGAAGCAGCTCCTAAATGGGTTATGGATGAGAGTGTGGAAGATATTTTGGTGGAGATTTCGTTGGGCTTTGGCTAAGTCCAGAATGCCACACTAAGTGGCTTTTTATCAAATGTACTTACGAGCATGCCACCCAGGATATATTGTGTATATATAAACGTGGATTTGTTGTTTGGCTTTTGTGTCAGCCGGGGATGAGGCAGGGCGGGGAAAAGGCCAGCGAAACACTCAGTCCGAGTGGACGGGGTCAGAGTGCCTAAAATAACAATGATTAAATGTAATTTTGGGGACCTTCCTTCCCCTCCTTTTCGCCGCTGGAAAGCTCTATAGTCTAATTGCAATGGGGTTTCTGCTTTCTGCCGCAGAAGGAATAAGGGTTAAGCGGTATGGTTAATGTCTGGTTCTGGGTCTGGGTCCTTTGATTGTGTTGTAAGCTGGAGGCATGATTCAAGCATGAACCGTGCCTAGAGAACAGTGACACCCACTCTGACAATATCAACAGCACCAACACCAGCGAGAAACCACCAACACTTTTAACAGCAGCCATTGGAAGAAGCCTAAAGCTGCGTAGTGCGACCATGGGATACCCTATAATTTGAAAATGATCTGTAATTCTCAAAGACTCCATGGCGTCGGATATTGGTGGATCCTTTAGCTTTCATTGCCTCTTGGATCACGGTGCCTATGCAGACATAAAGATCCGCTCGCGAATGCTTCGTCCTGCCTGTTGCAAATAGTTTCTGCGCCCAATATACCCTTTGAACTCTAGGAACAAGGCATGTAAGAACACTCCAAAACACCGAAAATGAAGTTGTTGGGAAGTTTGTCTGCTGTGCGCTTCTGCTTCCGTCGCCATTCATGTTTGCTTTCTCTCCAACTTGTCACGAATGAAGAGCACGGTGCCAGGGATCTATGTGTCTCTCTGCTCTGCTCTGCTCTGCTCTTCCCCGCCCTGTTGCCACCACAATGAGGGCTGTGCGTAGTGGCGTAGTGGCGTAGTGCGAATGTCGCTGCCGTGGCCTCTGATGTTGCTGCCGTGCACTGTCAACAGCAGCAGCAGCACCACCACCACCACTTGATTCCAACACAAACAAGGACCCTCCCTCCCTGGCTGTGCCTCGCTTCGCTATACGTCGGACGTAATTACACGCTATGTCTGTTCCATTCAGCCACCAATCCACCCACCACTAGACTCCCATGAACCGCCCCCTCTGGCTGTTTGATGTGCGTGTTTTATTTCGAGTGCCATTTGTTTTAATTAAAATTATTTAAAGCGCTTTCAGCTTCAAGTGCTGCCCCACAACGCGACAATTCAGCAACTTTCAGGGATCTCATGTACATGAAAAATGATAAAAACAATATGTTAGACGGGACGGACAGTAAACACAATGTTTTTCGCCATTTACATGATGTAGTGGATCGGTTTTAATTAAATTAGTGCGCATCCATTCCAGGCATTCAATTTCCACCAAAAACAATATACACAAAAGAGTTTAATGACATTTTCGTACGAAAAGTGAAGTAGCTTGAAAAAACATAAAAGCTTAATACAAATATATGATGATGAATAGTAAATATGGCTAGAGCGTAGAGCTTATCCACTAGTACATACAGGGGGGTTCCATCAGGGTCTTTTTAGCAAAGAAAACTAAGGAAACCCTTGTGTGGAATGAATATTTACATATTTAAGAAAAAAATTGTAGAAGAAAGCGAAAGATATGTTTTATTAAAAAAAGCCTATAGCCCCCACCCCTCTAAAAAAAGCAGAAAATATTTATTGCCGCCTACAGCTGTAGTTTATTGTTCGCCCGAATTCACATTTTTGCTGATTTGTTTGCCAATGAATCGTCTTTTTATTTGTATATTTTTTTGTGGTAAACACCAACACACAGCTAGCTAGACAGAGAGAGAAAGGGAGAGAGAGAGGGGCACTTAACAACGGAACGGTTCCTTGGCCATTTTGTTTGTGCTGTTGCTGTTTCTCTGTGCGTTTGTTTGTGCACACAAATGAGAAAAACCAACGTGGCAACCATAAAACATACACACACCCACATACATATCGTAGATACACGCACACACACATAGAGAGAGAGAGAGAGAGAGAGAGAGAGAGAGAGACAATCGCACTGACGTACTCATGTTTGCACAATAAAATTTTCAACAATATACGCGACAGGGTCTGCTCGAGTCGGCTCTTTGTACTTGAGTAAATTGGATCTGTGCACAGGGCCGAAACAGGGCCGTGGGATGTTAAAATTAAATAAATATTTGCCTTAAAGCTTTACGCTGCCTGCGAGAGGAGCGTAACCAGACACCCACACGGCGCAGCACCCAGCGGTATTTAAAGCAGCCAACCGCAAGAGGAGACCCGGCCGAAATGGCGGCTGAAACCGAAACCCGGGGCGAAACAAAAGTCTCAAGCCTTCTCTCGAATGGAGAGGTCTTTGAGAAAGTATTTCTAGAGAGAGAAGTCATCGAGGTGGAATGCAGGGAAAGGTTCATACAATTCTTTTGAATGGGAAAAAGGTTGAATCGAGGTCTTTTCTTTGCACCGTCTGTACAGCTGCACGGAGACAATAGTGGGATATTTTTAGAACTACGTTACTACCTATAAAATACCCGAATCTGCTGATCAGTTCCCCATACTCTAGGGAAGATTCCGATATGAGGGTTTACATATTTCTGGTGATAATATCCGTGACAGCCCTCTGCCAAGCGGCGGGACGTGGTCCCAGCCATAGTGTCACATGGGGATCACGCTCCTTCCGGGACATGCATCTGCGGCGCGATATCATCACCGAGAAGTCCTCGTTTTTGAGAGTTGTCACAAGGGATTTAATCTTCAAGCAAAATGTGAGTTGTACCACGACTATCCCCTTGCGATCTGCCCAGAGATTAATTGCAACTTGTTGTTAAAAGCCCAAACTGGCCCGAACCATCACCCAAATCGTGATCACCGACCAGGTCCGCGACGGGCAGGGCGGCTATGCCTATCTGCAGGCCGGCGGTCCCCAGACCACCTACGCGAAGATCCACTTCAAGAGCCAGCGGAACAAGGGCTTCAGCTTCATCGTGGATATCTACGGACTTTAAACCGCCATTCAACGGATACTTTTAATTATACACGCACTGTAGCCCCCTTCTGACAGTTCTGATTGTTTGTTTATGGCCTGCGAATATTTATCCAACGGGTTTGTTTAGTCAGTGGATGCACATTCTTTTTGCATTTCATGTCGGGCAATCGTACATTTACCATGTGTACTCAACATTTGAATATACAATTTGCCAGAGTCAAATGAACTGCAGTAATTTGCAGTTGGAGAGCGATATAGATATAGATACAGATACAGATAATTTGGTAAATTGTGCAAAAAGTAAAGCATTTTAAAGTAACATATATGTGTGGGGAGTTTCGGTTATTTAATGACTGTTTAACATGAAACTACAACATAAAATTGGGATATAAATAGCAAGCAGGAGAAATAACTGGCACAAGGTGAAAATAGGATCTCAAAATGGGATAATAGACTGTTCCTCCTGTCCGGGATAATGCCGAAAAAATCCCCACACAGAACTAGTTGGGGGAAATTCTGATTGCTGTAAATATTTAACAGAAACTTGATTCAGCACAGAAATAGCAACAATACAGAACCTTTGAGCCGTAAATCATTAATGCACTTACAGCCATTATAAAGGCCACATCAAAATGTGTGTTTGCGGCCAAGGTCGGTCGGTATAGGCCGAACTTTAAAGGTTATAGCCGCTCGATTCGATTGGAAAGACTAAGGTTATGGCTTGATGTGTGGTGTGGTGGGGGCTGTGGGTCTGGTTATTGCTCGTAATTACACTTCCCATTCAGGTACTAACGAGGCGACTTTTCGGTTTGCCCTAGATGGGGGGAAAATGTTACGAGTAGCCCCAACAACAGTCAGTGCCATGGGGTGGTAGGCGGCAGGCGGCAGGTGGCAGGGAGGCGGTGTGCTTTTGCCATTTAGCAAATGTCAGGCACTTAGAGTCGCCTCGCTCCCTCACACACGCCCGTCCTGTGCTCTATGGCTTTCCTCCCTGAAAGTCAAATAAATCCAATCAACACACACACACACACACATACATATCGTATCCCCGTCTGTGTATACACTCTTACATATGCAAATTAGCTGGGTTATAAAATTTAATGTATTGAATGGATCCCTGTGCAGGACCTGGAGCATCCCTGGGCATCCATTGATGCGTGCTGCAATACACAGAGTCCTGTCTGTATGGGATATGTACCGGGGCGACCATCAATCGTTAGGAATTAAAATTTTATTGTGCCATATTCCCCAAACGACCGACCGAAACGAAGCGGAGATGCCACACATCCCATAGATGCGCCATTTGCTCGATTCTTTTATGGATGGTAAGGCTTTTGAGGTGGAATCCAAAATGTAAATTGCTTGCCGGGTTCGCACGGATCAAACAACAAATATGTGGGTTAACAGGTGCTCAGGATTTGACATTCCCTTCTGGCTTCGACGTGCAACATCATGTAGAATGCAGTTGTGGCAGCTCTGATTGACGTCCGCTTTGCATACAAGAGAGAGAGAGGGAGAAAGAGGGAACTTACAGGATGTTACGGTTACCCCCTGCTGGTGACCTCAAACGCCAGTCAGTGGGAGAGCTTCGGCTCCCTTTCAGGCAGGAGAAGCTGCCATTGGGGAGCAGGGTGGAGCCATATATTATGCAGGTGGCTTGTTGCTGTTCGATAAAGTGTAAATTATGGGAAACTTGCCAGGCACTTGCCAGTCCCCGTGTCGCTTCTGGGTATGCCACTACTCCTTGAATCCTTGGCCTTTTGCCACATCATTTCTGATATCTTTAGTGTCTGTCTGTCTGTCTGTCGGTCCGGCTGTCCGTCTGCCTGTCTGCATGCGTGTATACCATATTGTTTGTATTGTATTCAGTGAGTCGGAATCGAAGACCATTCGTAATTAAACACAATTTATTTACATGTTTAGAGATGACAGAATGTATGTTTCGGGCTTTAAAACAACTCAGGTGCTTCCATGGCTCATTTGCATGTGAAATTGATTGGAAATTGTGTCTCAGTGTCTGTCGTAGCATTAACCGAAGGAATTACGAACTTTCTCTAGCTTTTTCCTTCTCTTTCTTGATGGTCTCAGCCGAGATTTGCATTTGCCTTTGACGGCATCAGATTCCTTTGCCTCTGTCCTCTCCGGGCCATGCCCTATTTCTATTTTCCCTTGACACCCCCCTTAATTTTTCCCTTCCAACAAAAGCACAAAAGTGAGACGTCGTCTCGTTCATTTCACAGCCAATTTTGTGCGTTATTTTTTCTTTTTACTGCTGCTGCATTTTCTCCGACCTTCTGCGCTTTCTTTTACAGTGTTTTTCCTGTCATGTCCTTGTCTTTAGTGGCCTTTTGTGCTAGGGTCTCTCTGCTGTTTGTGCTGTCTCTGGCATGCGGCATCGTTGCAAGTGTGAAAGCAGCCAGCAAACGGATCCAGTGAGAGACTTTTGTTTTTCAATTGCCATTTGCCATATTTGCGGCAATTGTTTTCGTTTTTCCCAGGCAGTAAATGCAGTTGCTTCAAGTGAATCTTGGTTGCCACACAAAGGGTCTTATGTGGGGGGACACACCCCCAACAGATCTGTACGTACGTATGGCACGGCAAATTTTCGGCTTAAGTTTGACTCGTGCCGCACGGACTTTAGCTACAGTTATGTTGCCTCCATCTTTCGGGGGGGATGGTTTGGGATACGATACGATAGAAGCTTGTTATGTGCATTCACTCGTTGCACAAAACACACAGATACGGATACAGACACAGACACAGACACACTGTTGCAGCTAGCTAGTTTCCTTTCCTTGCCTCCATTTCTTATGCTTATCAAGGGAAGCTTTTTCAACGTGCTAACAAACGAGCAAAAACAACACACATACACCGGGTCATCGGAGGTGGAGAGGGAGCCGTGGAGATGCGTGCAAAGGCAAGGAGTATGGCTGATTGCCCCAAGTTGTTTTTCCGGCATCCAGTTTTCCACTCTGTCGATGCTTAAACGGCTTTGCTTTACGGCGCACTCACCGGATAACCGTTCGCATCTTTGCCTTTTACAAAGTTGATGAGCAATGGGGGATATTTTGTGTATAGTACGAGTATATGCACAAATATATACAGATACTTTGGGCTTAAGTTCTATAGAGAAATATTCACTTACCAAGAACGCATTGGGGAAGACCGGTAGATACGGAGATCTCCATCAGTATCAGAAAAGAATGGAGTGTAGGACATCTCCATGCAGCTGTAGAACCCTTTTCTGATTCAGTTTACATTATTTGCCAAGAATAAGGACGGTACAACGTTTAGACCCATGGTGTTTCTGCGTCTACATCGATACATTTACTGGATCGCTTCATTGTACTATATGCCAGAAACTACGAGACATTCGAATACCGCAAGAGAGTGAAACACGTGCGTTTTATTCTCTTTCTAAATGGTAAATACTGTAGCACAAATATCTAGTGTCTGGATCGCTTTAACGGGCATAGGAATACGATCGTATTGGATCAGATAATAAGATGTCCTGTAGGTGAGCCTTTTCCAAAGAAAATAATGAATACATGTTGGGATAATAGCATATGGCATTTGCCATTAGCATAGTTTTATTTATTCCGCAAAATGTTCGAAAGTCCAGAAATCTATCCATATGGGGTCGTTGCTAGTTGCATGCGCATGGGATTGGCTGATCGATATGCGCATATATTGCTGTAATGAACAGGGTATATTCGCGGCCATATTGAGCTGGTTACGACAGCTTCTGCTTCTGCATGGACTGGGGCTGGGACTGGGACTGAGACAGGGACTGGGATTGGGATTGGGACTCGGGCTGGACAGGAGGAGGCCGGACATACGCCTGGATGTAGAACTTGCCGAACAGATACATGAAGACGATGCCCTGGAACATGTTCAGGTAGAGCAGGCTGTGCGGAATGGGGCAGTTGGCGGATAGGAATCGCACGTAGAAGGAGTAACTGAAGAGCAGCACAAACTGGACAAGCTGCGTCAACGTGATGTACTTCTTCCACCAGATGTTGGCCTTCACGCCGGGATACTGCGAGGACAGGAAGTAGTAGAAGTACATGACCGTGTGCACGACCGTGTTGAGCAGGCCGACGGAGTTGAAGTGGCCCCCGGTGCCGTAGATTCGGGTCACCGCATAGCCCCCGAAGGCCATGAACACGTGGTGGTAGATGTGCAGGAAGGTGACCTGCTTGTAGCTCTTTCGCAGCACAAAGAACACGGTGTCCATCAGATCCACCACCTTGTTCACGAGGTATGCGGTGTGCACCACCCGCTCCAGCTGCCGGTACCTATGGCCGGGCGGGAAGCTCTCCATGCAGCGCAGATTGCAGATTCCCTCGATGAACAGGTAGTAGAAGACCTATGGCGAAAGGAAAGTACAATCAATCCACTGATCCGCGGCACCTATCAGTCGGTACTCACGATTCCGAAGTAGAGGCCATTGTAGATCACCTGGCCGAGATTATAGACCATCAGCACCCGCCTCAGGTCGTATGGCTTGCGGTTTCTCATGTATATCCTTCCCAGCTTGAGGACAAAGAGCAGATAGGCCGCCAGAATGATGATCATCGGCCATGGCGAACCGGCCAGGAGGATGGGATTTGGGTCTGTGGATTGGTTTTCAAGCGGAGATTAGAGAATCTGGCCCACAAAAGCACTATCGGATTAGCACATAAAGGGTCTCGCACCTCCTTGAGGTATATCGAAAATACCGAGCGTCATCGCTAGCGTTGATTGTCGGCCGAACGGCACCTATTGACTGTTCAAAGACACTGAAATGTTTTCGGACCTGCATTTGTGGAATTAATCGAATCAAATAATGTATTATTCAAATCTTTGAACTGCGCTCTCTGTCCCACATTTCAGGGAGAGAGAAGAAAACATAGAGAGAACCTAGAACAGAACTAGCGCTAGAACTAGAGACTAGATCTAGAACTAGAACTAGAACAAGACTTTAAGTTTCAGACTCAACGAGGAATGGCGAACCCAACAGAACGGGCTGTACTTTATTGGTAATTAATGCTGTTTGCTCTTTGCCCTGATGTAGGTCTGATAGTAGAAGTTCCCGAACATGATCATCATCGAGGTGGAGACCGCCAGCTGGAGGTACTGCAGGCTGAGGGGGAAGTTGCAGCCCGGATTGAGGCAGAGCACCAGCGTGGCCTGCACGAACAGAATGGCGAACTGCAGCATCTGCAGCTTGGTGATGTACTGCTTCCACCACAGCTTGCCCTTGATCTGCGGGTACTGGGCCGCCACATAGTAGTAGGCGTACATCACCACATGGACGAGGGTATTGAGGAAGCCCATCATGCAGAGCTGGCCCCCGGCCCCGAAGAGGTAGAAGATGACGGGCCCACCCAGGACCATCAGGGCGTGGTGGTAGACATGCAGTACGGTGATCTGCTTGTAGCTCTTGCGCAGCACAAAGAACACGGTGTCCGCCAGGTCGAGCACCTTGTTCAGCCAGTACGCGTAGACGACCAGGCGCTCGAAGTGCTTCTCGGGATGGTCCAGTGGAAGCATTTCCATGCATCGCAGATCGTACACTCGCCGGACCAGGATGAAGTAGAAACCCTGAGGGAGGGCATGGAGACGGGTTAGATGTGTCTGAGCACTGGCCCTGGACTAACCTACAAGGCCGAACAACACGGCGTTCATCAGGATCTGGCAGAGGTTATACACCAGCATCACTCGCCGTACATTGAACGGCTTCCGCTGGACCATGAAGTCACGGCCCAGCTTGAGCACAAAGATCAGATATCCCACGACGATCAGCAGAGCCGGGAGCGGGCTGCTGAACAGTGTCAGCTTCACCGGATCTACGGAGTATGGGGGGCGTATGAGATGAAAGGGCTGCTGCCACTGTCACACTCGACAAAATCCTCGGTTTTTTACCCGCTGGCAATGTCCGGAAAATATCCAAAATTGTGCTGGAGTTCATGGTGGACCCGTTAAGCAAATCGAAACACTATACAGCTCTATCCACCGAACGCTGCTTTTTATAGCCCGTACGTCCGAAACTGGAATGGGGCGTCGGCACCGCTACACTAAGCTACAGAGAACTGATTAAATATTCCCCCCAAGCCTGTCAACTAGGCCTCAACCGAATCCAACTCTCAGACACAGAACAGAACAGAACAGACATACGTTCTCTCGATTTGAATTTCTAATTTGGAAATGGTAATCGCCCATTGGAAGGGAGGGAGTAGCAGCCGTAGTCTATCCTTAGGTCAGGTCGGATTCATTTTGGGAATTCAACTAAATTATCGAAGAGATAATTCGACTTTTGAGGGAGCTTCTTGCCAGAAAAAGATCAAAGTATTTTGTGACCTCAAGGATTTTCATTTGTTGTCATCTACCTTTACTCTACCTTTTGATATCTTTAGTGTGTGTAAACTATACAATCAATGATCAAATATAAGACCATTTATTTGCCAAAAGGAAGTTTCACTTTCACTCTCCATTCGATTTGTTTTTCGCTTCTCCAAGGCCCCTGATCCATGATCCGCAGCGTTTGAAAGACTGTGGCTTGCAAATCCCCTAATTTGTTGAACCAAATCGATCGTGCTCTAATTAGAATTTTATGCAAATCAAATTGATTTCGCTACCTCGTACTACCTTGACTTTTGTAATCAATTTCTCCTGTATCTCTCTCTTGTTTTGCTTTGCAGTTGACTTGAAGCTCTTGGAATACGCTATTTTTTGGAGAACAGACAATGGCGTCCAGCAACAAAAGCAACAAAAGCAACAAAAGCAACAAAAGATACAAAAGCACAGCCGGGAGAAACTTTGGCTGCAGCTGCCTTTGCAGCAGAAACACAAAAGTTGGCGAAGAAGTTGCCAGAATCGACGCCGGATCGAACCAAGGACAACAGCAACAACAACAAATCTAATTACGGAACAACAATAAGGTCAAACCTGGATGTTGTCCAAGGGATGTTAAAGTTGATGATGGCGGCGATGGGACCGCTCCCCTTTGTGCGTCCTGACGGAAATGAGGCCCTATGTGTCGCCCAGTCAATGCCCGCTTCGGTGACCGAGTGAGCGAGTAACGGCGAAACTCCGATTACACATTCTCCGGCAATCTGCTGGAATTTAATTAAAGAGCAAAACAAGCCAGAACACGAGCTAGCGAGAGAGAGTCCGAGAGGAGAAGAGTCCAAGTAGGGCGATAGCCCAAGAGGCGTGGCGGCGGGTGGGCCATAAATCCATGCCCCCATCCTTGCTGCATGCTGCTTGTCCGCTGCAATTGAGTGGAGCGCCGGCACTGGCCAATTAGTTGCTGCAGTTACAGCCAAGAGCGGCTATCATTTGGGCTCCATTGAACGTACTCCCGGTACACCGCTGCCTCACTGATGACTGCGGCCAAAAGACGTGCGGGCAGCAGCAGCAACGAGCAGCAATCCCTTCAGCAGCAGCAGCAGCAGCAGCATCTGCCACGGCAGGATGGGCATCAGCAGGGGCAGGGCCACCACGAGTACCAGCAGTTGCTGCAGCATCCCCACCACCATCAGCACTACGGCGTCGGGGGTGGCAACCACCTACAGCAATACCACCAGAGACAGCATCCGCAGCAGCACCAGCAGCAGCAGCAGCAGAACTCGCATCCACAGCATCAGCATCCTCATCAGCACACGAATCCTCACCAGGCGACACTGCGCGATTGCTCCGTCAAATTGCCGCTGGACATCCTGTGAGTACGAGTAGAGCCAACAAATCATTTAGGGTCTCCCTTTGGGGGCGGTGGCGGGGGCGGAGGCGGAGGCGTGGGCTGGGGTTCGATTCGGTTTTTTCCGATAAGGAGTGGAAAACACAGAGAACATCAAAAAAAGGTCAAACTGTCCCCCTCCCTTGGGGTATTGCGGTGTGGCGGAAAGGGGGCAGAGTGTACAGCGTGTCACGTCTGGATGGTTTAATAAAATTTACATTTTAAGAGCGCCAAATGAAAATTGCATTAACTTTAACGGGACAACATTTGCTCGATTCGATTTTCATGCTTCCGACGCTTTCCCAAGTAAAAATGAATCAGAATACATATTATAAATATTTGCCCAACGAGCTTAACAGGGAGGGAACGAAAAGAAGGCCAAATGCCCAGCGAAAGAGGGACAAATGGAGCGCCGGAAGAGCGCTTAACGCACAGGAGAAAGGCGAAAAGAAAGCAGACTTTTGCCAGTTTTGTCAGGATTAGTGGGAACAGAGCCGGCGTTGCCTTTAAAGCTCAACGCTTAAGCTTAAAGCCTGCCACAGCCCCACAAAGCGTGTGACAGCAGTGGCATCAGCTGCAGCAGAAAGGGGCGGGGAGGGGGGCAGCTGCGTTTATGCAGATCGCAGTCAAGTGGCAGGCGGCCCAAGCCCTATGGGGCGTGAAACGAGGCCAGTCGCAGTCCCGACGACTGCTGCCACTGTCGCCCCCCTTTCTGCTGCTACTGGGGAAAAAACAACAGGGCATGAAGAAATGGCGGACTTAAAGCATGTCGACAAGACGCCCGGAGGAAAAAACTGCTGGCAGAGAGTGTGGAGAGGAGAGCTGTGGAAGAAGTCAGTTGGTCTCGCTCTGAGGTTGCAATGTGCGCCACAAACGGTGCCGTCGAGTGAAGTGACTCGACTCGACTCGACTCCTTGCGGGCCTGTGGCACAGTGTGTCGTTACTTTTAACGAGGTGTCGCATGCGAAACTCGAACAAGTGGTGATAGAGGGGCGTGTGGTGGGGTCCTGCCTGTTGCCATACATTGCCTAGCCTTTCCTTTCCATGCCCTTTCCCTCCACCAGCCCTGCACACCTCTTGTCTATGAAAATGCACTTAGCTGCAGACTGACGGCACCAGCAGCCCCAGCAGCAACAGCAGCAGCTCCTTCTGTCACCTGCTAATGCCCGTGCACCCTGCATTCTGGCTCTCTTGCACCGGCTGCGGCATGCTGCAAATGAAGTCATCCATTAGGCAACGTTACGTATACGCCTAGTGCTCCGGCTGCGTGGCCTCTTGCCTACTCCTTCTGCTGGCTCCTGCTGCCTGATGTGTCGGCAGTATGCTGCTCATAATAATGCTGCCAGTGTTTGTTGCGGTCTAAGCGGAAACGTTTATAATGGAATTCGCTTAAGCGCTGCCGGACGTGGACGAGGACGAGAACGTGAACGTGAATTGGGCTGGGGCTGAGGACGAGTGCCAGAACACGGCAAAGTGTCGTCTTGCTAATTTCGCAACGCCCGAGGGGGAAGGGCCAGGTAGAGAGAGAGAGGATGGGTTTCGTGTTAGCTGTGCCCCAACGTTAATTACTCAGCACCGATGGAATGGCAATCTAATTACCGGGCGACACAGAGTAGGCGATGGGAAGGACTTGGTCTGATGGAAAACTAAATCAAAAATCACTTTCGTTCCGCTTACAGATGGCTACCGAAATCGGCGATGCGACCGGCGGGACCTGATGCCTCGCACACGGACTGCATCCTGGTGGTGGGCGTCTCCCGTCCAAAGCTGGCCGTCGTCTTCCTCACGGTCATGCTGATCTCGCTGTTCCTAACATTCCACGTGCTCTACGACAGTGCCGTGTACAATATCCAAGCCGCTCAGGCAGTGCACGAAAGGCATCGCCTCTCGCTGGCAGCCTCCGCCTCCGCATCAGCCCTGTCCGGATCTTCAGCTGCAAGTGGTTCCTCTTCCTCCTTCTCCTCCTTCTCATCGTCATCCAATCATTTGCCTGCTTTTGTGAAGCCAGTGCCCAACGCGAATCAGCTTAGCCATCCCATGGTCTTTCCCTCCAGTCGGGTGCACTTTCCCAAAACGAGTCGGCGTCTGCCGCAGGTGAGTACCAAATCTCTTGCCTCTGTGTGTTTCGTACTAATTGCTGCCAATGGCATTTGTATGTTCATGTACATTTCATTCGATTTCCGCTTCCGGATGGACCCAGGCCCTCATAATTGGTGTGCGAAAGTGCGGGACGAGGGCTCTGCTGGAGATGCTGTATCTGCATCCGCGCATCCAGAAGGCCGGCGGCGAGGTGCACTTCTTCGATCGGGACGAGAACTATCTGAAGGGCCTGGAGTGGTATCGCAAGAAGATGCCGCACTCCTTCCGAGGACAGATAACCATCGAGAAGAGTCCCAGTTACTTTGTGTCGCCAGAGGTGAGTGCCCTCCCATTCTCTGGGGTTCCTCTTTCGAAGCGGAGTCCCTTTGATCTCTAATTGCCAATTAGGTGTGTGTTGCATTGGATCCGGGCCTAACAGTCGTCCGACCGTAATTATTAATTAACTGCCTGCCAGCGCTGTCCCTTTACACTCACCTTTTCCTGGTGCTCCCTCGCCGCCCCGATGGATGTGTCTGTCTGTCTGTCCATCCATCTATCAAATTAAAATGAAACGCTCGACCATGTCCCAGCCAATTTCCGTGCCCATGTCGGGGCCCCAGAGCGGAAATTCATTTGGCAAACGGCTTCGTCTAACGCCCAAGTGGAATCGCTCTTTGGCCAACTTTTATTATAGTTTTTGTTGTTCCTGCTTCCGCTGCTGCTGCCGCTGCTGCCTCTGTTGCTGCTGTGCCCGCAGAGTGTCACAAAATTGGGTTTGTCTGATGCAATTTCGCTACGAGCCGGAAGTTGCATGTGTCACTTGCAGAGAGCACTCCAACGGTGGTAGTGGAAAGTGGGGGGACAGGGACAGGGCCCGGGCAGGGCAATATTTTATCCAGAGTTCCGTTTCAATTTTCCTTTTTACTGCCGTGCGCGTCCGTCGGTTGATGCACCATTTCAATTTGTTATGCAGCAGCATCAGGTTGCACGTGGCAAGTGCCAAAGAGTACTGTGCGTTGGATAAATCTTCATTAATGCTGTTATTAATATTGATTGAGAGCGGATGCATTTGCATCTGCATCTGGGGCCCGTCAGCTAATGCTCTTTTCCCTTGAAAACTCTGCGGAATATATCAAATTATCCTCCGCTTCTCGTCGGCAGATGCCTCCTTACCTCCGTCCCACGCCATAAATAATATATTTCTCCGGGGCGTGCTTTGGCCTCAGCCAGAACCTGCCAGAACCTGCGAGAACCTCCTCCCTCCTCCCTCCTCCAGGAGCAGCAGGGCACGCATTGCCATATGACATTTTCCGTGCGCTTTTCGTTTGTGGGTCGCTCCAAATGCATTTTCCCCACATTAAAGTTTAAAGGGAATACAAAATTCCCACCAGAGAAGACTGTAAATGGTTCATCAGCGTGAATTATTCTGAAAGAACGACAGCAAGTTCGGAACTTGTTGCACGGCCCGTGCTGGTGGCAGTGGGGCAGGAGGCTTTTATTGAAATTGATTAAGTTTATTTACTCGGCTCGTTTCGCCCATTTGGGAGGCTATTTATACTCAACGTTCATCGTGGCAGATTCAAGGACTTCAAGGGAGGGTGACGGCCTGCTCCTGGGGCTGGGCCATGCCGCCTTGCCTGCCCGCCTTTTATTGTACGGCAATATTTTCCGGCTTAATTAAATTGTTCACAGTACACTGGTTGCGGAAGTGCAGCAGCAGGGGGGCGCCCAGGACGGCAGCCTGCTACACTATGCAGCATATTAAAGGCCTCCTAGCACTCGTACTATACTGCAAACGTTGAAAAAAGCCTGAGAAGAGCTTCATTTAGATTGCGACTTTTAAATTGTGAAAATAGTTGGCCAAGAGATAGACCGGAGGACAGGCAGAGTATATGTATGCCCTGATTGGGCCAGAGGCAGAGCCTCCCGCTCTGCTTAGGAAAAAGCCGCTCTGTTTTAATTAGTTCCCTCCATTGAGCATTGCCTCTAAATTCATTATGTTAAATTTCCATTGCAGGTGCCGGAACGAGTGCGGGCCATGAACGCGAGCATCAAGCTGCTGCTGATTGTCCGCGAGCCAGTGACCAGGGCCATCTCGGACTACACCCAGCTGCGCAGCCATGCGGCCACTGCCATCCTGCCGCTGGCCGAACGGGAGAGCTCCGGCAGTGGCGCCTCCGCGGCAGCCGCCCAGCCTCCCAAGATGCCATCACAGTCGCTGCTGTATGCTAAGCTGCAGGCGGCCCATGGCTATGACAATGCCCTGGTCGGTGGCAGTGGGGCGGGCGCCAAGGAGACAAAGACAAAGTTAAGCGTCGCGGGCAGGCGGCCGGCAGGAGCTGGAGTTGGAGTTGGAGCTGGCGGAACGATAACCACGACAACACCATCGCCGATGGCAAGTGCCGCCCAACTGGCAGCCAAGTAAGTGAAGTGAACCCAGTCTCAGGCTCAGACGCAGTCCCTCACCCAGTCCCATCTTCGCACCATTCTCGGGGCTGCTTGGCATGCAAATGAAATGCAAACTGCAAATGAAAGTTGCCCAAAATGCGACGACTCTTGTCCTTGGCTCACTCCATCCCTGTCGCTCTGCAGTGGAAAGTTGCTTCTTGCGGCCTCACTTTTTGGCGGAGATAAAGAGACAGGGGCAGGGGCTGGGGCTGGGGCTGGGGCGGGGCAGGACTCTGTTTAACTGGGGAAAATGGAGTGTAGACCGAGGCATGACTGCTCATTTGCAGCTGTTGGCGATTCAATTTGCCATTCTTCTCTTTCGCTTTGCCTGAGAGAAAAATTTAAATCACACCCCCTTTCCCACCACTTTGCAGGTCCTTTGAGGAGCTGGCCATATTTCCCAATGGCACCGTTAACGAGGCTTATCGACCGCTCAGCATATCCATGTACCATGTCCATCTGCACCGCTGGCTGGAAGTCTTTCCGCGCGAACAGCTGCTGGTGGTCAACGGGGATCGCCTCATCGAGGACCCGGTCTCCCAGCTGAGGCGCATCGAGGCGTTCTTGGGTGAGTAGGCCTCACATATGTACTCCCTGGGATTCTATTTGAATGCTTTTATCTTTCCCAGGCATTGAGCATCGTGTGAAGAGCGAGCACTTCTACTTTAACGAGACCAAGGGATTCTACTGCCTGCGCTACGACAATGGAGATCGCTGCCTGCGCGAGACCAAGGGCCGAAAGCATCCGCATGTGGACCCGGTGGTGGTCTCCAGGCTGCGCAGATTCTTTGCCGAATACAACCAACGCTTCTATGAGCTGGTGGGCGAGGATCTCGGCTGGCCCGAGGAGTAGGCGCTGAAGAATTCCTAACTGAGAAACATGGACTGAGGGACTCCACCTTTGAGTGCAGTGCGAAGTGCATCATCACCATCCCATCCCATCAAATAAATCGGCCAGCCAGCGGTCAATCCTTTGGACCTCTGGTACAGCAATTTTAATTACCGGGGAGCAGAAGCGGCAGCGGCATCAGGAAAAAGAGGAGGCAAAGTTTACCCGTTGTATATTTTGCGGAGTTTCGCGAAACATTTCTGCCTGGCCGGGTCCGCACTTGCGGAGCCTAGCATGCAGCCATCAAGCGACCCAGCCACCCAGCCACACACCCATCCAAGTGCTCTGACAGTTCAATTATGCGCGCGTATTGAAAAATTGCATTCCCATTTCCCGTAACCCACCAGCTACCGTCCCGCCCTGCCTCCCCATCGGCCCCACGCATGCAAATTTGCCTTCGCACTATAGAAAGGAAATGAGAAAAAGAACAAGAAGGGAAAAAACACTGGAAATATAGTGTACTGTACGCATTTCGATGTGCAGCAGGCCATGAAAATGTGAATGGTGCAACTACTCGTATATAGTCCCTCAGAATCACATATCTGAAGCCCATATACACAGCGTCTATATAGCGAAATAAAAGCAATATCTACATACTATACATGATGTTCGAAGGTTACACGTTTTGTACGTCCGTTTATGTGTGGAGTGGATGAGTGCCAGCACCTCTCTCTCTGCCACATGCGAGTGTGAGTGTGTGTGTACGAGTGTCTGAGAGCATAAAAATTAATTAAGCAACTAAATGTGATTTTATAGCATATAAGCATAGACAAATTGAAAATGATTGCAACCGAAAGAGAACGAGAAAGAGAGGGAGAGAGAGGGTAGAGGCAATTTGAGAGATGAGGTGAGACAAGCAGCCAGTGGAGGTAGGAAGGCCCCACTTTGAGGAAATTAAAAATGTATTTAGACTAACAGTCGGCTGAATTAAATGTGTGCATATGGAAACAACCACAAACCCAAACATATCATCTATATATCTATGTATATAGAGTACAGTACTATATACATATAGTATGCTCGACAGGTAGACAGACATATTATACATAATGCCATTTCTACGTCATGATACATATCGGTAGCTAAACCAACCATGAAATCGAAACATATCAGCTGCAATCGTCAGCGCAAATATACACAACAAATATACATATATACAGATATATTATTATATACATACATACATTGTATCCTAGCCTGTAAGTTGAGCATCAATTTTATTGTAAATGATTTAGATTTTGACCTAGTTCTTAGCGTGCGATGTGTCATTGGAATCGTCTTAGACAAACTTTTAGCAGAATACATACATACCTATGCCCTTATCCTAGATTAATGATGCACTGCCTAAACCAAAAACCAAAGGAAAAAAGTATAGAGATATCTTTACAGATGAGTAAACTGCACCCACATAGTGCGTAAGTTTATTACAGATAGTTTTTTAATGCATTTTTAGCCAGATTATTTTGTATTCCTAACGAGCGAACTCTGCCTATAGATAATCTTATAATATACACATACATATCGGCGGTTTAGCTAATGTCTAAAAATTTCGTAATGCATATCAAACTCAGTGTGAACTACTTAGGATAACACTCTCGATGGTGATCCACTTTCCTTTTATAACCCAGATATACACACATACATATACTACACATGAATAAAGGTACCTCCCCCTTTGGTTCGTGTACCGGTTTGTAGGGATCTTCAGCACAGAACTCGACTAGCGCTTAATAACAGTACTAAACAGGAAATAGACTATGAGATGCATAAGCCTTGTTTTTACAGATATTTACTTATATACGATATGTAAATGTACCCCATGCTGATCTCTCAATGACAAAGGAACCACGAAAGGAATGAAACCAACCAAGCAATATCAAATCAAAGCAAGACTGAAGGTCCTCCGCAGAATGTTTTACTCTCATTTGTTTGTTACGAATTATTTACACTCGATTCTGAAAAACCAAGCAAACCCCAATATTATAGCAAAGACAACGAACATTTCTAATTTGTTTATATTTTTATACAGAGAAGACAACATTAACCAGAAACTGAATGGGAATCTCAACCATTTCCATTTTCAAAGTATATTAGTTATAGTAAAAAAATTAAATATATATATATATATAGTATATATCGTGAATACGAGTATATCTTAAGAGCGATTTGTAGTTGCATTTTGTCCTCGAACTTAAACTTGAACTACGCCAATTGCAAATACCAAATACATATCAAACGTTTAACTCAACTCTAGATCCTCCATTGATATTGATAAATTGATATTATTGATGTATTGTCTACTTAAATTGAACGTGCAAAACTCAAAACTATAATGTACCTTAAAAATCAACTCTATTTCTTTAACTTTAACTCTAACTCTAACTCTAACTGTAACTCAACTCTTTGCAACTTATTCAAATTTTCAATGTACATACATACAAAAAGTATTAACAAAACAAAACAAATCAAAAAAAAAAGAAACACCCAAATCGTAAATAAATTCAACAAAACAACTGTAAGAAAACCAACAAAAAATCCACATTTTAAGCTATGGAACATTTTACCGCATGCAATAAATAAATGTAATTCAAACAAAACGGAAGAGTTTTAAGGATTTCGTAAGAGATAGTTACAGCTTCCGTTGACATTTTAGCCGCCCAATTTGACAAGTTCTCAGATTACATTACATGTAAGACGATGTAATAGCAAAGGTAGATGTCGTTATTCTATATTTTAAATATTTTATCTATATTTATATCTATATTTTATCGGATACGATATCCAGTTCTGGAGTTCCACTTCCATTTTTTGACAACCACAGTCAATTTCCAATCCACTTCATGCAATGAATGTAATCAACCAGTAGTTCGATACCTTTTCGACTGCAAAATTTCTTCCAGAATGAAAGTGAAATGCCGGAGACTCTGGTGACTGAGAACTCGCGGCTCTCGCTCCACATCGATCGACGCGAATTACATATATTCACTTAACATAAATAATGAGCGCTTGGATCTTGACCGCTAAGATTTCGAGCAGGAGATAGATTTCGGCACACTAATAAACAAAGAATCTAGACTACGATATTCATGCATTTTTATGGATTTATTTGATGTAATATTTTTTTTTTTATCGGAAATGTCCCCACCATCTAACACCGCCACCCAATCGACAATTCGTTTGAGGAACTCGGCCTCTACCAGCTCGATGATCCGCACATTTTCCGGATACTTTTCCCACTTTTGTGGAAGATACAAGCTGCCACCACAATAGCATTGCAGGAATCGATCATGGGCAGCTATTGGTTCAGCAGAGTGTGGCCGTATGCCGGACGACGGCCTCCAGGCGACAATGCTACGGGAAAACTAAATAAAATTAATTGTGCACCTTCTATCCAGAGGGGTCTCTTCTTCGTCTCATCTACTCACAATGGGCATGTTTACACGCTCTTGAAGACAGGGCTCCGAAGGTATAATGGTGATCGGACAGTGTGTTCTGAGCAGCACGGCATGCGCGGCCTCCGGATCGGAATGGAAGTCAAATGCATGCTCCTGCTGCACGATGCTCTCTAGCGACTCCTCGTTATCCCTCGATGGATATATGGGCACCTGGAATCATAACCCGCAGGCGCTGAGGATGGGTTGCTCGTAGGTGGCTGGGGTTGGGGCATTCCAAGCTCTGTTTTATCTTTCGCGCGATGATTTTGTTTCGTTTCTTCGTTTTCTTTTTTCATTCTTCGTTCATTTTCTTTTTTATGCGGTCTTTGTCTAGCAAACGGGCCTCTTGGGTTTCCTGGCTTTCTTGGGCTTCTTGCCACAGCCATGCTTGGCATCGCGCTTGGACTTCTTAGAAGGCGCAGACATCCGGCGCCTGCGTTTAACACTTGAGGACTTCGGGCGCTTGCTGTGGCTATTGCCACATGAACCTTTGGGCTTGCGCTTAGAGCTTATACGTCTCTTCGGCTTCACGCCACACCCACCGTCATACGAGGGCTCCAGGTCACAGTCACTAAGCGCTTCTATAGGCAAGAACATAGACGTTGGCTGTAGAGATCAAAAGACGAGCTGTTGCATTAGATGACGGGTAGATTTAGATGCAAAGAACGTACCTCACGGGACCGGGCTACGTGCTCTGGAGACATCCGGCGCAACCGCTGCGCTGCCAGATTCAGCACAGCTTTTCTCTTGTGTGCGGGCCCAAACCGCTGTTTGCATCCACCCATGTAATTTCGAATAGCGGCAGCCGATCGCATCCCATTCGAAGCTGGGAGAGCCGAGTCACGGGCCTCGCTTTCCGATGACATCGATGAATTTTCGGTTTCAGACATTATTACAAAACAAAGTTTACGAAACAAAAATCCGACACAAAAAACGGAGGACTGTGAAATATTTTGTATATGAAAAAAACTGTGTACTGATTCGAAAAATATTAAAAAAAAAAACTTTACAATTTTATTTTTCTGAGCTATAGGTGTGTATTGTACGGAGAGAAATACTAGAATGAACTAAGCCCTGGGTTTTGCGAACGACCTAAACAAATTTTGGATCACGTTCAGGCTCAGAGCCTCCCTAGATTGGGTATTTTTGCGTGTTCCCAATATTTTATTTTGTATGGAAGTTTTTATAAAATTTCATACCTCAGTCAACTATGAGATTTATGTCAGTAATATTTATATGACATTCAACTAACTGCAGAAACAGATACATATAGCTTTATATGAAAAGAATGCTGAAAGAACACTTTTCAGATCTAATTTAGTTTGTGCCTCACTTCTTCGACTGGTAGCCGGGAGATATGTCTAGAGACGGCTACGAACACTAATTCGCAGCAAAGCTGACAAGGAAAGCAGTGTATAAGATCTCATGTCATAAATGTTCATACATCTATTATACATTTGATTAGTTGATTCCATAGTATGCACCGCTTTACGCTCAAGTAGGGGCACGAGCAGAATTTTAATTTTAAGCTCACAACGGTTGGCATTCTTTAAACGTATATACCCGCTGCTTTTACGATTATTGGGTATGAAAAGCTTTCACTGGTGCAAACAAATCGACAGAGAGAAAGCTCAACCTAAGTCTAATATCATGCTCGTCGTTTGGCCTGTGATTCAGTTTCAATTTTTGCTTGTTGGCCGGCGGTGGCTCCTCGTTTTATTTCAATTTCCATATCTCTTTATTATTGCACTATATATAATAACAACTAGTTTGACTTGTGTCTGACTAGTGATGTGGAAAAACACTATGAAAACAGTGCGGCGCCAAAGTGCAGCCCATCAGCTGTTTAATGCCAGAGACCTGTCACTGGGTGGGACGCTTGGTCAGCAGGTGAGTGGGTGAGCGAGCGAGATAGGCTGATAGATGCAGAATGAGAGCGAAAGTTTGACGAGCTTTCAGAGAGCGGTAATTGTTTACAAACACAGAAGAAAACTTTTCTTACGAACAGACCCACTTGGAACTGCTGGATAAGTCCCCAACGCGCACAGATGAGAGATGGCAGCAGGCGATGTCCTATGGGGAACTGCCCGGACCCAATGGTTGGCGCATGCTATCCTACTTTTTGCCAGGCGGTAAGACTGAAAAAATTCCATTTATTCCGTTACCCTATGAGCGATTATTCCCCCAGGCAAACTGCACAACACAAACCTCATTCAAATGAACCGTCGCCTACGAGAGATGTACGGGGATATCTATCGCTTGCCGGGCTTGATGGGCAAACCAGATGTAGTCTTCACATATAATCCAGAGGACTTTGAGTTGACCTACCGCAACGAAGGCGTTTGGCCCATACGCATCGGCCTGGAAAGCTTCAGCTACTACCGCAAGGTGAAGCGACCGGATGTGTTTGGAGGCATTGGTGGTCTGGTATCAGAGTGAGTCTGAATGAAGTCCAGTAGACCTGAAGATTACCTCCTCAGTACCCAATTCCAGACAGGGCAAGGACTGGGCAGACATCCGCAACAAGGTGAATCCTGTGCTCATGAAGGTTCAGAACGTCAGACAGAATCTGCCGCAGCTTGATCAGATAGCGAAGCAGTTCATAGATAAGTACGACGAGTCTCCCAAAAAAGATAAAGTATCTTACGTGGTTATACACTTTCCAGACTGGAGAGTCAGAGGGATCCGGAAACCCACTTGCTCCAGGCTGACTTCCATGATCAGCTGAAGAATTGGGCCTTTGAGTCCATCAGCTTTGTGGCCTTAAACACACGCATGGGTCTGCTCAGCGATCAGCCGGATCCGAACGCCGCTCGCCTGGCCAAGCACATGAGCGACTTCTTCAACTACAGCTTCCAGTACGATGTGCAACCCTCGATCTGGCCCTACTACAAGACGCGGGGCTTCAACCGGTTTCTTAAGACCTACGACGACATAACTGAGATCACCACCAACTACATCGAAGAGGCCATTCAACGCTTTGAGATCGATGACGGCCGCAAGAACAAATGCGTCCTGGAACAGTTGTTGGGACTTAACAAGCAGGTGGCCGTAGTGATGGCCATGGATATGTTGATGGCCGGAATCGATACGGTTTGTGGGATGATACTGTAAAGATCTGTAAAGATCTCTTAATGACAAAGTTCGAATCATTCCAGACTTCTTCTGCCTTTGTAACGATTCTCTATCACTTGGCATGCAATCCCTCAAAACAATCGCAACTGCGCCGAGAACTTCTCCACATTCTGCCCGACTCCAAGGGCTCGCTGACCGATGAGAGCACCAAGAACATGCCTTATCTGCGAGCCTGCATCAAGGAGGGACTACGCATCACGTCAATCACACCTGGAAACTTCCGCATCACAACCAAAGATCTGGTGCTCTCCGGTTATCAGGTGCCCCGAGGCACTGGCGTCCTAATGGGCGTCATGGAGCTATCCAACAGCGATGAGTACTTTGCCCAGAGTGCGGACTTCATCCCCGAGCGTTGGCTCAAGGCGGACATAGCTGGCGATGTCCTGGCCTGTCCGGAAGCCAGAACCCGCAATCCGTTTGTGTACCTGCCCTTCGGGTTTGGACCTCGCACCTGCATCGGCAAGCGCATCGCAGAGCTGGAGATAGAGACCCTACTGGTGCGTCTTCTGCGTCGTTACCACGTCAACTGGCTGCCCAACGCTCCCCTCCAGTACGAGAGCACCATCATCCTGTCGCCCTGCGGCGACATCCGCTTCAAGTTCTTGCCCGTCGAAGGTGTTCGTGAATCCTTGTGATATTTTGCCTACGCTCAAGTACAGACTGTCGATTGAGTTCAGAGATTTACTCGCAGTACGATATTCACTAACAATATGGGAATTTAAAGTAAAAAAGTAAGGAAATGTATATAGATATATAGATAGATAGAATGCATTATCGCTTAGCGTCTGTTGCGTCCGCGATAGCGTTGGTGGGAATAGTTATTCTGTCGCTGCTGCTGCTGTTGCTGATGTGGCTGCTTCTGCTGCGATGGGGCTATCTCGGGTTCAGGCTGATGGGGGGGTGCTTCAGAGGCCACATCTTCCAGTTCCAAGGTGGGAGTGGAGTGTGCTGATCAAATAAACAGGTTAGTTAGGGGATACGCAGAAGATAACTTACTGCTTACCCAAGACAGATTGAATGCTCACACTCTTCAGCAGAGCCTGAGTCCCCAGACTGGTATTAAATAGGGTTGGTGATCCTGTAATGGGACAAAATATTTACAGTCAACATGATTATACACAGATATATAGAGAAGGACTAGCAGCATGCATGATTGGTGGAATATTTGTAGGGACAAACCAATTGGACTATAGAATATATCTTCGGAGGAGGTGGCTGGTGTTAGTGTGTCGATTGTGGGATAGTTGGATACTTGGGTAGTTAGTGTGGCAGCAACTTCACTGGTCTGTTCGGTTTGGGTATCTGGCTGGGTCTTTTCGAATGTGGTCTCCCTTCGGTAGACTGTGCATCCAGTTTTGCTGCTGCTCGTGCTGCTACCGTCATCGTCTGACTCATCGTGGGATTGGGATTGAGGATCAGGTGTGGGATCGGATTCGGACTCGGTTTCAGGTTCAGGTTCGGGTTCGCATGGGGCTGCTGCTTCAGTGCCGGCTGTTGGTTTTGAACACATGCACGGAGTAACAGAAGCAGAGACAGAATACTAACGTTAAAATGTTAATTGGGAGAACTCGATCAACTCGGTTTCAACTGCCATCGAGTGGGAGCGAATATCTCGTGAGTTACCTGCAGCTGCCGTGCTGTTGTAGGATTGGATTTTCGTCATGGCAGCACTCATGTGTCCCGGCGAGGACTTCCACTTGTCCTCCTCCAGCCTGGCCCCACCTGCTGTAAAAATCATTCATAGACGAACAGAAAGAGAGAGAGAGAGAGAGATACAAGGTCAGGGAATCAAGAAGCTAACGGAAGGTCAAAGCCAAACTCACAAAACTCTTAAGGTAAATTTGGAATTTTCGTATACTGCAAAACTGGACGGAATGACAGATGGCTGGATGGATGGATGGATGGATTGATGGACGATGGATATGGCCAAGATCCACTGGGAGATCCCCTTAGATCTGGCACTAGCAATGACTGAATCGATCTCGGGAGTATATTGTGTATTGGTATCGTTATTGTATTGTATTTCATGACAACGTTTCAAGTTCAGTTTCATCTACGCTTAATCGATATTCGATACTGGTGTTAACCTAGGCTTAGGGGGCTACGCACGAGCGTCTTAATAACAGTTTAATGTCCATTACCAACTTCCGCCTGCTCCTTGTCGTGGCCGCCATTGCTGGTTGTCGTGGCGCTCAGCTTCCCCTTGTCATTTTCCTTTGCCATCTCCATCTCCTTGTCTTTTCTCTCGTTGGGTTCTGCCTTGTGTACACCGTTTTCCACCACCAAAGCTGGGGGCTTTCGTGTGGCCTGGGAAGAATCCAAATTGAAGGAGGAACATCGACTATGGCTAATGGCTATGGCTAATGTGATATCATACCTGATCGGCAATATCATTTGCCTCATCGCTGCTGATCTCCTCGCTGGTGTTGGACTCGGAGCTGGTGCCGTCGCTGCTTTCCTCCTCCTCATCGGGATTGGGCACGAAGTCAGAGTCATCTTCCGAGTTCTCCAGGGCGTATTTGGCCAGCATTTGGTCGATGGTAAGGTTGTGGTCGGTTTCAAGATCAGTGTTCGTCTCATCCTCACGCGGACGCTTCATCACAGCCGGACTGGTTTGTGTAGTCTGCGGATGGAGATGGCACTTACTTCCTCCACTTCTTAATCGGGAATGACTCAAGGACTCACCTGCTCCATGTTGCGCACCTGGAAGAGTCGCCCGCTGTTGGCCTTCTGTACGCCAGGGCGGCACATAGCCCGGGAAAACCACTGGGTGAGCTTATGGGTCAAGCCCTTGCCACTGCCGTAGGATACTTCCTGCTGGCGCTGCCGCATCACCTTTAGACCATGCACTCGAATGGCTCGTAACTTGCGGCGCCTGGTCTGAATGAAATAGACCAAGTCGGAGGGGGAGATGGGGCTGTTGCCGATCATCAATGCGCCCAGCGACAACCACATGCGCGTGAGGCGCAGCATAATGATCAGAAACAGGAACGGACCCCAGGGCAGAGGCCGTTGCAAGGGATCAGCAGATTTTTCTGCGAATTATTAATTTTCGAAAAGCTATTAGGGATGTCTACCAGTAGGTGTTGTTTCTTACCCTGCGGCAGACTCCACTTGGCCGTGTCCTCGATCATCCGAAGCGCACGATCCCCGCGTTCGATTATGAACTGACCCAAGCGCGTGCTAGCAAAGCGCTCGGCCTGCTCTCGCACTCCGTCGTAAAAGCTGCGTGTCCGGTGCAGTTCGCTGACTTCATCCTCCTCGATATGGTCTCGGGGCTGACCCTTGACTCCCGCTACTGCCTCTGTCTCCTGCGCCATGTTGATGCTGCGACTGTGTGTGATTAATAGACATTTGATTTCATTTCATTTTACTTTTACTTTTAATTTTTGTTTTCTGATTATATTCTGCCATATATTACATTTTATTGCGCAACAGATTTTCGCTAATTACTTTAGAATCGTTAAGGTACAAGTCGGGTCCTGAGATCGCTATCGTTCCGCGTGATTACCAGACGAGCAACCCGAATACCGGACTTCTCATAGACTTGGGATAGTTGCCCAGAACCGGGAACTGTCTGTCGTCTGTCGGTGGACCCGAAAGTGGATCCGCTTATCGCTCCAGATCGGCACATCGCACTTTTCCACTTTTGAGCCCCGCTTTTGTACTTTTTGTTGCTGCTGCCTGGCGAAACTTATATTAGAGCTTCAAATGTACATATATAACGAGTACTTTATGCCTTCCACCGCAATGACTAACGACAAAAAATTACCAAAAGCAACAAAAAGGTAAGACAAAATAATAAAAATCAAAACAAATTAAGTAATATAAAATTAGAACATCTGAACTTTGTACGATTCCGCTTGGAAGCAAACGGAATCGCTAAGAATAGTTCGTAGCATCGACTGCGGCCGTGAGACATGTTTTCGGAGATGTTTCGAAATCATGGTGTGGGAGGTTATGAGTAGTTCTGATAATGGGCTGGAGGAAAGTTATCAGTTATTGCATATGTATGTATGTTTCTTTAGAGGAAGTCTCCCAGTACTCCCATGGTCTAAACAATATCTTAAAGTTCAGCTTATATTAATTGCATTACTTTGATTGTAGTTTCCATTGTGTCCAATCATTTATAGTAAGTATTCGTGTTCATTTGCATATGGAAGAAGTCTGGTCTTTAAAATACAGTTACACAAGCAGCACATTGCTTTATTTTATATTTATAGCGCTTATTGCATCGCCCAGAAAGTACGCGAAAGTACAATCAAACAGCAAAAATAATAAAATTATCAAAAATTTGTTTCGTGGGATCAAAGTGTATCGAAATGCAAAAAGCACACACGCTCAGACACACCTACATAAGGTCCAGAACTGTGCTGTACAGTGTAACGTTTCGAAAGATGTGCCGAAGAAGAAGGAGCAGAGAGAAGCAGGAGAAGTAGGAGAAGTAGGAGGAGGAAGTAAGAGATAGGGCGAAGAACTGCAGCAAAAGTATAAAGTGCAAGGCGCAAAAACTAACTGCGACGTTGACCCCGCCTACACACTGATAACGGTAGTTTTCATGCAATGGCGCACGGAGAAACAGCAGACAAAGCGCAGGGGCCGACTAAAGCATGCCTCTACTTACCGGTCTTTTCTTCCTCCTCCTCTCGTGATGTCCCTTTTGAAAGGTTTTTTCTCGTTGTAAGATGGAAAAGACTTTCGAGCCAGCCGCAAGTCTTCAGTATTCACAAAATGGTTGAGTTTTAATTAGAGATGTAATTGATTTACAACACAATAAGCACTTTGCAGAACACTTTCAAAATCTGCATTCAATCTGATGGCCAACGAGCGCACGATCCATGCGGCTGAGAAACTCCCGAGTGATTGAGCAGCGGTGCTGGAATCGTGTGTGCTGTCACTGGCACCGGCCGAAGCTGGTAAGCCGACGGTATGTTAATAAAAGGTGCGAGAGTGCTCTCCTAATGTTTTGCAATATGATTAGTGTGAGTGTATGTATGCGACTTCCCGGCGACAATCCATCACCCTATATAACAGACTTGGATCAGCCCATCTTCGGCTTCGTGTTCGGCTCAAGCTAATTCGCGTTATCTGTCTACCATGCTCTCTCTCTCTCTCTCCATACGATCTCGCTGGCATATTGCTTGTGGGAGTTATGCGTTTAAGGTTGTTGAGAGGGCCCAGCGATAGCTTTTCAGCATGCATTTAGCTAATAAATTGTATTATGGAATTATTGAAAATTACCTCAGTTCCTCTCGGTCCCTCCCTACAAAATACTCACACAGGCGCTCAGCAGGAAGCTTAAACAGCCCTGCTGTTGCTGCTGGAGCGGGTCGCTTGGCTGACGATCCCTGTAACGCTCCTTCTCAGGCCTGGGGTGCTGCATGTAACTGTTGTAGCAGCTCATGAAGATGTTCGAGGCTGAGAGTTTGTCACTAGCTTGCCTCCCACAAGTGTCGCTGATGTTATTGCCCTGTTGGAAGATCAGCGCCTTAAATCGCTTTCATTGGGCTTTCTTTACACAAACTAGAATTTACCTGCCTGTCCGGCTGCGAACAAGATAAAAGTTCAGATGTAGAACACATGCCAAGTGTTATGTGTCATGTAAAATGTAAATGTAATGTAAATTGAAAAAGCTCGAAAAGTTTTTCTCTTTTTTTTCTTTTTTCTCTTTTTGCCGCCAGAGACCAAAAGCCCCACTTGCGCAAAAACTCTCCACGAGTTCGGATGGAGCAACGTCGTCGCGGACGCGCCATTCAATGAAAGCAAACACGTTTACCCGTTCCGTACGCAGAGTCCTGGAACGAGCTCGCAGCCCCCGCGCGCACCATTTATGTTGCGTGTTTGTTTTCAAAAAGGTTTAATCGAGTGCAGTGCAGTGTTCTAGAAGCAAATTTGACCAAAACCGCAAATGGAAATAGCTCTGAAAGCATAACCAGGCCGTACAATTGAAAAGCAAGAGAGGGAGGAGAGGGAGAAAGCGGAGCAGGAGCAGACCAATGAAAGCCCGAAATGCGATGAGAAACCTGAAGCGCCAGCGAGCAGCGGAGGACGGGACGTCTCTGGCACCAAAATTTTAATGCATTCGTCTTGGTGACCTCACACACACACAACACCGCCAAGCACAGTCGCACTTACACTGGTACACTCCACTCCCTCTCCCAGCCAGAGAGCTCTGGCACGGATGTGACAGGATGTGTAAGTGTTGCTTTACCTATTGATAAGCCATCATTTGGCCACAGTGGAGAGGTGGAGGGCAGTGGGCAGTGGGCAAGCAGTGCTGCAGAATTGTCATCTGGCCCTAGAGGAAGTGGGAATACCAGGTTTTCGACAGCCATGGCAGCTGCGGTTATGTATATTTTTAAGCAGCTACACTTCATAGACCCCACACACATACAAACACACGTACACAATCCTTTGGGCCCCCAACGTGACTCCCTTTGATGCTGCCCCAGTGCTGCTGCTGCTGCTGAGGCGCCACTCCAACTGCTGAGCGGAGCGGTTTTTGTGGCAACACGGGCCCAATTTGCCCGTGCTATTTTTATGCGGCCTGAGTGCGGCTTTGTCTAAATTAGTTTGCGCATAAATTCTGCCCCACACCCGAGGGGGGATTGAGGAATTGAGACGTTCTTGCGGTGGAAGGAAAAGGGTTAATAAAGCTACATAATGCTTAAACGAACCACAGGGAAAGCTCATCCTCTGTTGCCGGGAGATGGCAGCTAAAGAAGGGTGGGGGGCCATAGTTTGTGACTTAAAAAAACTGGCCATTGGCGAAGATCTAGGTGCTCTTTGAAACATTCGACTTTGATGAGCGCAACTAATGGTTTCCCTGAGATACAAAGACATTCTCCATGGTTACATGTATCGATACTTAAATACAGGGAATATGCCGCCCGCACACTGTTACTGCCCGCCCAAGGGAGCTGTTAAGGTGTATACTTAGATTGCGATTGCTTTCCCGAGAGACCTGACCTTGATTATGATTTTTCCTGTACGTGGAATATTTTTGCGTACGCATTTGCTTTAGTTGTCTGTCAGCCCTCGGAATGATTTTGGCGCCATGTCAGCCAACGGGTTGGCCCAGGACGAATAGCCTCTGACCCCCGCACACGCACGGGTTCCGCGCGGATATTCGCCTTGCTTACTGCTGCTGTTCGTCATGGCGGTTATGGCGTCTTTGCATGCCGCTGCGCTTCCGGTTTTCACAAATATAAACACACATACATGTGCATAAATGTATGTATAAATAGAAACGCACACACACATAGACATAGCAGAGCACTAGATGGCAGTTGGCATGGCTAAATGAATGGCCAACCCAGTGCTTGCTCTGCTTCTGTTCTGTCTAGATGTCGCGTGCTATTTGGCCTGATATAGTTTTTAATTATCGCTTGGCGCTCATTTCACGCTCTCCTCCAATGCTGCCTCACCCTCCCCCCATTCTAATTTCACCCTTATTTGTGCGGCCATTTGACAAATCAACATCTTGGCTATGACAGCAGACCACTATCACAATTGGGGGCCAAGAGATGTCTACCGCCCTGTGTCCGTGTCCCACTGTTTCTGTATATGTGTGTTCTTCTATATTTCTTGATTGAAATGGCAGCCGCCCATCTGCAAGTTGCCAAACATTAAATGCTTGTATTTATATAGAACTGCAAAACTGCAATAAATTGAATGGGAAAACTGCGCCAAAAGCAACTGGGAATGAAGTTAGGGCAGAGTTTTTGAATGTACGACTTTTGGCAGGGACACGGCAGAACGCATTTCCAACTGCAGTGACAGTTTCCACTTGCTGCAACACTCGGTGTCAGCCGCCTTCCTCTATCCCTGCTGTTGTTTGCTAGCATGCTGTAATTACTTGACCCCAAAAAGAGCGCGGCTCCGGCCGAAAGGTAACCCAGTTAATTAAAACGAAAGCTTCGGGGCAGCACATTATTGTGGCCCTCGTATTACCACCCAGCAAAACAGGCCACCACGTTAACCTCCCGCCAAAGCACACAAACACATACAGCGAGTAATCCCTGCTTTACAGTCTCTTATGAGGCATCAGCGTAAGCCTGGTCATCAGCAAGTAAGCGTAATTCCATTTAATTTCATCGTTAGTCCGACAGTTACTGGAAGAGCAGTCTGAAGCCAGCATTTATGGGCTGCCAAAATGAGAAATATCCATCACTGTGGATAGCCATATTATCCACCCCCCTCTCCAGGCTATAGTCCTGCCATTTTCCTGCATTTTCAAGCGCTTGAAGGACACAAAATGGTCTGAAAATTTGCATGAATTATACATGCATAATTCAGTAAGGAAGCCAGTAAACAGAAAACAACATCCACACTCGGCAGCTGGGGAGAAACACGCACACAAAGATGTTCATATGTATATATCTTGCTTATAGTATGTGGAAAAGTATTTTCATGAAATATGCAATATCGCAAGAAAATCATTTTGCCAGAAACCTGTTGGGGGAAACAATTTCGAATTTCCCTTTAGATGTTTAGTGTGGGGCGTTTATCCGACAGCATCTCGAGACGCGATGGCCCAGGCATCGACATGTGTTAATTATGAACGACTGATCCATATGGTGTGCCCATGTACCCGTCTGGGTCGCAGCTGAATAATCGTTTCTTTGTTGGTTAAACACAAGCATGGGAATACAATGAAATTGTTTATTCTCACCTCGTCGGCATATGCAGAAGTCCTCGTGGAGCTAGAGCCGAAACCACGACAAACGATTAGGCATAGGCGCTGTGATAAGGTCGGACACTCTTGCGTTCGGTTGCGGTTCGTTGCGTGTTGAGTAAACATGATAATCGGACGCACAGCAAACTACAGTCGGGCCACGCTAGCAGCTACAGAAGCACGGCTCCGCCTGGCGGGGGGCCAGACGACGACAACCAGCATGGCGCCAATTTCAGTGGCTTGGACGGGGAAATGGCAGTGTAAAGCCAGCCGCCAGCAATGTCGTCACATTTCAAAAGGGCCAATAAGGCAAACAGCAGGCAACAGACTTGAGGCACACAAAAGGGCTACAAAGTGAGTGAAAGAGAGACCTAGGTGGCGGTAGAAAGAGAGGTAAGACACACTTTTGCTTGCCGCACGGAAATAGAACAGCAAAAATGTCAACAGGTGAGCGCAGAGAGAGAGAGAGAGAGAGAGAGAGAGAGAGAGGAGGTCATATAGATAGAAAGACTGTGCCAGCAGTATATGACACTTGCTGACCCATGTCTAAATAATTGATGATTGGCCTCGAGCTTGATTTATTGACTAAAGTTCTGTGGTATAAAACACAGTTCGGCTCGTGTGTTCCATAATTGATGCCCGATGTTGCCTTTAGTATTACGCGATTAGCCTGACCAATTTTCTCTATCGAATCGTGCATGATATGGCATTAAAGACATTGCTGCCCTTTGCACAGCGAGCCCCCATACACCATTCCCCCATTAAGGACATACAATTTCATTACTTTGGCCATTAAAACGCGTTCTACTCGTATCGTATGCACGTGCCCGTCACTGGCATCATTAGGACAACTAAGAGGCGTTTCTTAGGCACTTGCTAATGGCAACATGGCGTATGTGTGATAATTTTTGAGCACTGCACGTTTATGGTCTGAAAGTTTTGGAGGACAAAAGACGAAAGTTGGCTAATTGCATTGCAAAGAGAGAGCGGCAAAGGAAAACTTGAAGTGAATTTATTTGATAGTAAGAGGAAACACAGAAGGAAGAGCGCGAGAGATAGCTGCAGAAGTAGCGGCCGCCGAGAAGTATGCAACACTTTTCAGCCACACTGCCATCCCAACTATTAGGCACAGCCCAACTTTTATTCAAGGATTGTGGGCTGGGAGGACTAACAAAAACTTGATGAAACATATGTGAGGTGTGTGGGGAAATTGATGGCTGGCAAATATGCAATACTTAAGTGCTCCTGCGGGTATTATGTGCCAGTCATGTCGTGCCCGGGGGCCAGCCGCCCCCAAAACAATCAGAATTACTATACTTGTTCTTCTTTGCGTGTGGTAATTGGCCACACCTTGCCACAGCACAGTGTGGGAGGGGGAGGGGGGATTGTGGTTGGCCAACCATCTGCACTTTCCAGATCCGGACTCGGACTTACATTAAATTAATTAAAATGATATGCAAGGGGATCGTTGGGTTTGCACAAGAGCCAGCGGCAAAAGGTCCTTGCGTCCTTGGCAGTTGTTTAAGCCCAAGGGAGATCTCCCACTCTTTATGTCCGTCTCCCTCTAGCACAGTATATGCAATCCATTCCATTTCATTCATTAAAGTAAAAGTGCATAAAATGCTTTCCATAAACGTGCCAGCAAAAAATAAGAGAACATACAACCCAAATCCAAAGCTCTTTTTTGGGCCGCGTAAAGCTTTGCGGCTTAACCCACCTACAAACACACACACAGACACACACGCAGACACTTAAACATGGTTATAGTGACACATACATTTGCATTTTATGACGCCATCGTTGGGATGCTTTTCCAATTTGTGCGGGATCTGAAGGGAAATAAAACAAGATGCAGCATCAACGCGCCAGCATCGCAGAGCATTAATAATGCAAAAGGGCAAAGCCGCCGCCTCAGCCCGCATAACCACCCACTCAACGACCCACCCACGACCCCCCACCCTCTTCATTCAATGCCACACACACACACACTCTCATCTGCAATGTAGCAAAAACCATGTCCGTGTGCCCCATCGTTAACAATAACAAATGCCAAAGGAGAGCAAAAGTTTCAGTTCGCAAAAAGGGGGAAAGGGGAAGGAAAAGCGCCGCAAAACAGTGGCACAAACAGAGGCAGCAACCGAACCTGAAACCGAAGCAGTCTTCTAGGGGCACTGCTACAGTGCAGTTCGCTCGGTCTCGCCCCGCTTCCAGCCGCACATACAATGCCCTGGAGGTCGAGAAAATATTCAGTAAAAGTTCCATCTTAATCATGGTGCCATTATAGAGAAAGTGCTCAAACTTCGAGTGTTATAAAACTGGTTTAATCACTGACTTATCTTAACTGCTCTAACTGTGGATTTAATCAGACAACAGCCAGAGCTAAAGGCAATCCAGAAGTGCAACCAATCACTTATTCATCTGAGCTGCCCCGAGTCCATGCCATGCAACCGCTGCATCTAAGCCTGAAAAAGTCCTCCAAGAAGCAAGCAGCCTTCGCGCTGTGCCACAGAATAAATAAAATAGTGCCAGTACCAGGTAAAAGCGCAAGGGAATAGAGAGATAATGAAATACACTGAGAGATGGATGCACGTGGAGCGGAGGGAAGTCTTCCATTTATTTTCGGTGCCCGAGATGTGCCAGCTGCCTGTCCAAATGTATGTGTGTGTGGCAGTGTGTGGGGGGGCTAGAGACGAATGCGTGAACGATCCAAGAAAAGGTGCATAAAGAATGAAGGGAAACACTTTTTGGTTCAGAGAATGCTCTCCATGCAGAGATGTTTATCAAAAAACAAACAGATGGGGTGTTAAAAAGGGTCGCGGAATCTGAATTCGATTCCAGAATCTACAGTCGTGTCACGTCTTGGCCAGCATCTCGCTCTCACTCGCTCCGCTCACAGCATCGACAAATGGAATGTATCGTTTCGCTGAAAGTATATTTTATAATTGAGACAATCGCCTAAGCAAAATGATGTCATGGGTGGCGCATACATAAACGGAGGGGAGGCACCGGGATAACCTCTGCCCCTCTTCTCAGTCAGTCAGTTGGTGTGGCATGTGTGGCCTGTTCGGTTCGATTGCTTATCACCGGTCGCTCGATTGTTGTTTAATCGATTGCCAAAGTTGCGTGCCTGCTAAAATAACACTTATCCTTCACTCCCACCCAGCACGCATCCACTACGTTGACCGTGTCGAGGAGCAGCCAGCGGGGCAGTATTTGGAGCAGCACCTCCAGCCACTGGCGGCTGCCACAAGTAACGATGCCAGTGCCACGCCGCCACGTCACATCTCACCGCACGGATCGCCGCAGCTGCAGCAGCGCCTGGGGAAGCATCTGAGCAAGTCCGCCTCGGAGTTGAACGGACACGACTGCCACAGCAACGAGTCGCCGCACATATCGCCCAAGCGGGCCAAGAGCGCCGTTTCCCAGCAGCTGGTTGGGGGTGGGGGCGTGGCCAGTGGCGTGGGCGTGCTGCAGAAGACGCACGGATTCTTCAACAATCTGCGGCACCGCTGGAGCCGCACCAAGAGCAAAGACCGCCTCGGGCGCAAGTCGCCGAGCGACTTCCTCGAGGAGAGCACGGACTATGCGGCGGACTACAGCTCGGAGAGCAGCTCCGTGACGCAAAGTCCCCGTCACCGAGCCACAACTATCGGCGGTTCGCCGCTGGCCCGCGAGTTCCGAGCCACGGCCAAGATGGCGCAAGTCATCCAGCGTTTTGGCGGCTCCATGGAGGGCCGCATTGACGAGCAGCCGGAAAACGCCAACGGCGCCGCCTGCAGTCCCGTGGAGCTGACTCCGCAGCAGCAGCTGGAGGCCCTGCAGGTGAGTGATGGTGGCTTCTGACTCCGGCTTGTTTACTCTCGCTTTCGATTGGCTTTCCTTTGGTTTAATTTTTGTTTTGTCCAAACTCTGGCACTAACTCGGAAAATCTGCAATTTCCATTTTCGCTTCTTCTACGTCTTGCTCTGCTGCACATCTCTAACCTCTGCAACTGTCATCGATCTTCGATCATCGATCGTCGATCGCTTACCGATAACCGATTGTCGATTGGCAGGCCGAAGAGCTGCGTCGCAAGCGGGAAGCTCAATTACGTCAATTCGTCTTCTTTCAGCTGCGCGTCCATCTCAAATCCGGCAGCGACCTGGTGGCCATGGACAAGAATGGTGAGCGGACAGAACCCTAGTGACGCTCCAGCCAACATCCCGCATCAAGACCCTCTCCCCTACTGCTCTACACTCGAAGAAATATTTCTGATCATTTTTGTACACTTCAGAGAGTTTTTAGTGTTTAAGTGGTATGAAAGTTCTCTGTTGGGAAATTTCCATGATACAGAATCATTTCTCCGAGTGTAACACCCGCTCTTTATGTTTAATCAAGCACTTGGCACGCTGCACCAGCTGCTGCAACATTAATTTTCCTTTGTCTTTCGCCCTGCGACAGGACTGAGTGATCCTTATGTAAAGTTCAAGGTTGGCGGTCGACTGCTGCACAAGTCGCGCACCATACACCGCGACCTAAATCCCGTTTGGGACGAGGTGTTCATTGTTCCCGTCGAGGACCCCTTTCAGCCGATTATCGTGAAGGTGAGACATCCAACGCGTAGCCCCAACAGTTTCACAACAATTTTCACACGGGAAATATAGGCATGATATATATATGTATCACTTAGCTGATTTTTGGTTCTTTAAATAGATATGGCGCGGTTCCATAATTCTTCCATTATAGCCAAGAAATGATTTTCATCGGGGTAGCGTGGCCGAGCGGTCTAAGGCGCTGGTTTAAGGCACCAGTCTCCTCGGAGGCGTGGGTTCGAATCCCACCGCTGCCAGAACAGCAATGTCTCTTTTTGTTTAAGTTTTTGTTCCAATTAAGCCGTTAAACCATAAATGAATCCCTTACTCAATTAAAAGATTACAATTAGCTATTTTTAAATTATTTTTCCTATTTCATGTATAAGTTCCCCATTGACTTGCGGCCGCTGCAAATCAAACCAATTACATCCTCAAGTTTCCTTTCTTATTTCTTAATAATTTCCTCTTTGATTCAATTTCATGTTCATAATGGGAATTTATAGTCCCTTAGAGAATTTCTGGCATTGGGGAAGTCCGCACACCAAATCAATTTGGCACTACCCTCAAAAATCTGAAGCTCTTTCGTACTAATCGAAATCAATTTCCGCTTTGACCCTGTATCCCTTCCGTCCGGCGTTTAGGTCTTTGACTACGATTGGGGCTTGCAGGACGATTTCATGGGCTCGGCCAAGCTGGATCTCACCCAACTGGAGCTGGGCAAGGCCGAGGACATCCACCTGCAGCTGTGCGACACGGCCGGCCACGGGGAGCGGGCCATGGGCGAGATACTCATCAATTTGACTCTCTGGCCGCGTAGCCAGGAAGACAAGGAAATGGTGAGTGGCACTCATAAATCCCCCTTTTCCATTTCAGTGTCGGGAGTTCGGAAACGTTTGACTGGGCCATCAATCAGCCGTTCTCTCGGTGGTTTTCCTTTTCCTTTCAACAAAGCGATTTCCTCGATACCTTCTGTGTGGCGGCACTCTTAATTGCCCCTCGGCACCCACCCACAGGCCCAACTTTGACTCTCTTCTGGATTGTGTGTGAAGACGTTTATTTATAAGCATTCATATTCGGTTAACCCTTAGCCCCCGCCCACCGACAAAGTTATTTATGACTCAACTCAAACTGAAATTAATAGACCTACATAGGTCCGGGTTCGGGGTGAGAGGCCCGAACTAATGCAAATATTTATGGAGCTTTATCTCTGCTACTCGACTGAGCCGAGAGTGGAACTAAATACCCGAACTGACTAGCCCGAATCTACCCCGTGGGCGGCTGTCCCCCCCTCTCCCCTCCACCATTGACACACTCGTCGTGACTTGTGCAGTACGGGAGAGCAGAGCGGCACACAGAGCGCCGATCGCTGCTTCGGCTTCGGCTCAACAAAGCTCCAGCATGAGCGCTGACAATTGCCATTGCATGTTATCTGGGAGGTAATGAAGGCGATTTCAAAGTAAACATATGACAAAGTGGGAAAACACAATGGCAGACGCGAAAAAAAAGAGAATAGAAGCGTTGATACCCTATGCAGATCAGGGAATGATATTTTGATAATGTTGATAGAGTTTGTAGGTAGAGTAGATTGAGACGTACATTGGGAGGAGTTATATCCTCAGACTTCTATAGATATGCTCTTAAGCTCCGTCTAGCTAGCATACCTTTTAAGCTATTAGGGTATCTGCCTCGCAATCACTCTGACTCGAGCCCAAGACCTTTGCCACTGCCTTTAGTCACTGCTTGAGCGTCGAAAGCAAAGCTGGGCTTTAAGTTTTGTTTTTTGTTTTTCGGTCTTCTGTTTTGTGTTTTCCCTTTTCGGTTTTCTGTATTTTGGTGTGTGGACTTGTGGGTAATGCTGGGCAACAATTGGCCTGGATGCAAGCGGGCACCGCGCATGTTGCTCAAGCATGTGAGGCGGCAGCATGAGGAGCTGTGTGAACAACTGGAGCAGGGCTGCGACGACCTGATGGAGGTGCCTATTTGGAGTGGGGAGGAGGGGAAAGGGAGTGGGGATCGGTGTCTCAATTGAAAGCTAATCGGTTGGATTGTTGCAGCACTTTCAACGCAACTCCAAACTGGCCGAGTCATCGAAGCGTCTGAAGTCGCAGATCTGGAGCTCAGTGGTCACCATTCTGCTGGTGAAGGCCAAAGATCTGCCGCTGGCCGAAGACGGCAGTAAGCTGATCGAGTCGCACTTCAGGTTCAGGTGAGTGCGATCTACTTTGAAGTAATACACCTCCCTTAAACAGAGATCTTCCCCTCGGACATAGATTGGGCAACGAGAAGTACAAGAGCAAGTCTTCCTGGACGGAGCGCTGGCTGGAACAGTTCGATCTGCACCTGTTCGACGAGGACCAGAACCTGGAGCTGGCCCTCTGGAATCGGAACACCCTATACGGCAAGGCCGTCATCGACTTGAGTGTGTTCCAGCGCGAGACAACGCACGGGATATGGAAGCCGCTGGAGGATTGCCCCGGCGAAGTGCACCTGATGCTCACCATTAGCGGAACCACTGCCTTGGAGACGATCAGTGACCTAAAGGCGTTCAAGGAGGATCCGCGCGAGTCCCAGCTGCTAAGAGATCGTTATCGCTTCCTACGCTGCCTGCAGAACCTGAGGGACGTGGGTCATCTCACCGTGAAGGTTTTTGGGGCCACGGGCCTGGCAGCTGCGGACATTGGCGGCAAGTCGGATCCCTTTTGCGTCCTCGAACTGGGAAATGCCCGACTGCAGACTCAGACGGAGTACAAGACCCTTACGCCAAACTGGAACAAGATCTTCACCTTGTAAGAGCAATCGTTTCTCCATCCTGGTATCCAATTCATTGAATACTCTTCCCCAGCAATGTCAAAGACATCACACAGGTTCTAGAGATCACAGTCTTCGACGAGGATCGCGATCATCGCGTCGAGTTCCTGGGCAAGCTCGTCATTCCACTGCTGCGCATCAAGAGCGGCGTCAAGCGCTGGTACACTCTGAAGGACAAGAATCTCTGCGTCCGAGCCAAAGGAAACTCCCCCCAAATCCAGCTGGAGCTGACTGTCGTCTGGAGCGAAATCCGAGCTGTTTGCCGCGCTCTCCAGCCAAAAGAGGAGAAGCTCATACAGCAGGAGGCCAAGTTTAAGCGGCAGCTCTTCCTGCGCAACGTCAACCGTCTCAAGGAGATCATCATGGACATCCTGGATGCAGCCCGCTATGTGCAGTGAGTGGAAGTTTCCCCATAGAAAACTGCTCTTCTAATTAGTCCCTTTTTCTGGTCTAGGAGCTGCTTCGAATGGGAATCTCCTGTGCGTTCCAGTATAGCCTTTGTCTTTTGGATTGTGGGCTGTGTCTATGGCGATCTGGAGACAGTTCCTTTGGTTCTACTGCTCATTATACTCAAGTGAGTGGATGTTTCTTCTAGGGTATACCAAATTCATTGGTTTTTCCCTTTAGAAAGTGGCTGATTCGCATGATCACGGGCACGACAGACCCCTCTGCGGGGCACTATGACTACGAGTACGATGAGGACGACGAAGATGACAAGGAGAAGGAGGAGAAAAAGTCCATCAAGGAGCGACTCCAGGCTATTCAAGAAGTCTCCCAAACCGTACAGAACACCATTGGCTATCTGGCCTCCCTGGCTGAGAGCACCATCAAGTTTGTACTTCCATCCTATTATATACGTAATCGGTATTAACTCTGATTTCTCCATATGAAGCACATTCAACTTTTCCGTCCCCGAGTTGACCTGGCTGGCCGTCGTCCTGCTTCTGGGCGCCATTCTGGTGCTTCATTTTGTGCCGCTGCGCTGGCTCCTGCTCTTCTGGGGCCTAATGAAGTTCTCGCGTCGCCTGCTGCGGCCCAACACTATACCGAACAACGAGCTTCTGGATTTCCTATCCCGTGTGCCCGACAACGAGGAGATTGTGAGTAAATAGAGATTATCTGAATTTCCAATAACATAATGACAAATCCACAACAGAATCAATATCGAGAGCTACCACCCTCGGCGCCCACCGATCAGACCCGCAGCAATCCAAAGAAAAAGCTCAAGGGCTCATAGTCTATAACCAGCGCTGATGCGGCAATGGCGATGGTGGCGCCGCTGCAGTCCAGCGCGATTATTGGAGGAGGCGGCAGGCAGCAGCTGATGCAGCGCTTCCGGGCCAATACCAGCCAACTGAAGCAGAAGTTTGGCCAGGCCAAGAGCCTCAGTCTGAGCCACGGCGAAAGTAATTAGACACCAAAGTTAGCAGAGTTTGTTAGTTAGTTAAGGAGAGGGCAGCACCAAGACACAAAGTTCCACACTGAGACAGACATCCCATCCACTAAACTAGTACACTCAACGCAACTAAAACTTGACTCAATTAAGCAGCACAAAGTTCGCTTCACTTATTTTCTTAGCATTATATGAATATGAATATATATATAGGAAACTGAAACTATTTACACAGAAAGATATTGTATATACACAAAAACAAATAGAAGATATTCAAAGTACCTAAGGTAACCCCTAACTCTCTCACTCTCTCTTTAAAAGATACATATATATTCGAATAATTACCAAGAAAAACTCAGAATGCTAACAACCAGATTCCTTTTGCGCGAATCCGAATTATTTATTGTGTACTCGTATTTCGATTTGTGATATTTTCCAAGAATTTTGCAACTTAGGCTTACTTACTTATGTGACTTAACCCCTGACGGAAGGAGGATCCTTCCCGCACTCCAATCTCCCTCGAATCCATTTCGAAATCAATTGCACTCGACTCGTTTAAGGATGCTTCTTCTTGATATACCTTTACAAATACCTTTTATATGCATACCTAAACAAGACCTTATTATATTTATTGTAATTATTTCACTCGAAGCAAATTGTTCAAAACATTTTTTAAAATTTATATGAATTCCTACCTAATAATAATATGTCTAGGATAATCAGCTCGTTAAGGCCCCGCCCCGGCCCAGCCATAAACACGATATTTGTGTAACAATTACAACTAATTGCAATTATAATCCACTCCGATCGATCGATTTGATACATTTTAGATAGTCAAACTATTTTATACCCCGCAGGAAGAGCAAGAACAAACGTTTTTATATACATACATACATACAACATACCAAACTCAATTAATTGATTAATTAATTAGCACCTAAGTTAAGTTTGTTATTTTTCAATATATGTATACAACATCTCGACGGCAAAAATAATAAAACATATTTTTGGATTTCGCTCAAAATAGAAAAAGTTCTTATCAGATTTTAAAGCTGTTTGAAGCTACCCAAATACTTCTCAAACTGTTAAAAAAAAGCTTTCGTTCGCTTTGCTCTCCATTCTGTTGATTTCTCCATACTGTAGTCTGTTCTGTAGTTCTACAGATTTACTTTAACATTACAGTGGGATGGACGGAGCTGTCGAATTATTCGAGAGACGTATTATTAAAGAATGAAATGCAAAGAGCTGAGAGAGCATTTTAATATTAGACAACTCTGTTCATCAAGCTCTCTCACTCTCTCAACACGCGCTGACAATACAGAGCTGCCGGCGAAAGCTTTTATGGTCTGATCGCCGTCCAGATGTTTGGTATAATTTATTTCTTGGAGTGCGTAGTTAGTCTTTAATTTTAATCTTGGAAGTTCTTCTGAACAAGAATTTCGTCACACACAAAGAAAAGTAGATGCTCATATACCCATTGGACAACATATCGCTCTCTTCATTGACTTTCGTTGGCGGAGGCGTTCAGACGGGTGCTGGGCCTCCCGAGTGGGTGTGTCAACTTGTCCAAGGCCAATGTCTCTAAAACTAAGAGCTTTTATGCTACGCAGTTAATATTTCTCGGCATTATTTATATTAGTTCAACTTTTATCTATCGAACTGTTCTGTTTTGCTCTGTTTACCTGAAAAGCTTTATCAATGCAAAAGCAGTCGCCATGTGGAAGCAGTGATAAGGTTTCGTTCGTAAATTTTATTTGCTGGGGTCTTGAAATATGGCAATAAATATTAATCCCATAGCTGTTTGACGAGTCTTATCAGCACTCGGGATTCCACTCGACAGACGATCGCCAGACCAGCCCACAACCCCCAGCCGCCAGGCCTGCGGTTACGCAATCGAAGAGAAGTTTTCCATACAATACGATAAACGAATACATCTTTAATATATGTACATATGTACGCGGATACACATAAAAAGTAATTGCACAGTCGTAATTGGAAATAGGGAAGCCCTAGGACCGCACTAACTTAGTGCTAAATAAATGCAGGACTGGTTTGTGTTGGATACGGATTCATCTTCGCTATCAGTTAGAGTCTCTTAAGTAACTTAAACGCTGAACTTCTCCTTCTTCATTTGGTCGTACACCACGGAGAAGTCCTTGTTTCCCAGACCCTGGGTGCACAGCGAGGTGTAGATCTTGTGGGCCAGCGAACCCAGTGGAATCGGTGTGTTCGAGCTGTTGGCCACTCCAGAGGCCAGACCCAGATCCTTGGTGATCAGGGCGGAGGAGAAACCTCCGGCATAGTCCTTGTTGGCAGGAGCCGTGGGGCAAATGCCGGGCACGGGGTTGTAGATCTCAGAGGCCCAGCAGCGGCCAGTGGAGGAGTTGATGATCTCGGCGAAAACCTTGGCATCGAGGCCCTGGCGCACGGCCAGATTCATCGCCTCGGACACGCCAATCATGGAGATAGCGAGCATCATGTTGTTGCACAGCTTGGCGGCCTGTCCCATACCGTAGACGCCGCAGTGGGTGATGCGCTTGCCCATGCACTCCAGCACAGCTTTGACTGCGTTGTACTCGGCATCGGTACCGCCCACCATGAAGGTGAGGGTGGCCTGTTCGGCGCCGGGAACTCCTCCCGAGACGGGGGCATCGATGAAGCGTGCTCCCTTGGCGCTGATGCGCTTCTGCAGAGTCTTCACCAGCTCCGGGGCAATGGTGGAGGAGTCGATGAAGATGGTGTCCTTGTTGACGCCATCGGCAGTCATCTCCTCGTACGATTTGTCCACAATGGCGTTGTTGGGCAGCATTGTGATGACAAAGTCAGAGTTCTGGGCCAGCTCCGAGGTCTTGGCGTAGACGGTGGCTCCCTTGGCCGCCAGTCCATCGCAGGCTGACTTCGAGATGTCGAACACATGCAGCTTGTGGCCGGCCTTGATCAGGTTGCTTGCCATGTTGGCACCCATGTTGCCGAGACCCACGAAGCCGATGTTCTTGCTGCCGCCCTGGGTGGACATGGCACGCACCAGAGTCTGGCTCCAGGCATTGAGCAGGGAAGGGGAGGACACCACACGAAGCGACATGGCTGGAGGAGTGGAGTGAAAATGTTATGTAATCGGTCGAGGCTTCCTCTCCGCAGAATCTCACCCACCTGTAGCACAAAAAATCTGTCTATAAGGTAAAACTAAACCTGCGAACGATCGGACCACCAAAAGCACACTGTTCTGGTCGCCCGCAGCGTCGCCGCCATCGAGTCACGTAATTCAACGTCGTTCCAGCAGCGTCGAATGGGTTGTCGAATCGTTCAAAAGTTCTCCATCTGAACAGGCGATTCCGTGGAAAACACGAGCTGTGGGCCACCCGACAACTCTGCTAGATCAAAGCTGAGGCGACTCTCCCTCTCTCTATTAATACTTATTTCTCGTTTGGCAAGCACTTGTATTCCAGTGCTGCCGGCAAAAGCTCTGCTCTTCGGGTTTACTCTGGTCATATGCCATTCCATCGTTTTTGAAATAATAGATGTTCTTATGGGGCGACACGTGCCGCTGTTTTGTTTATCAGCATAGAGGCTATTAAAACTTTCCATTTCGTTTACTTTCGTTGACCTTCAACGTTTCTGGGGGATGGTCCGGCCAGCGCACAGAGTGGGTGTGTCAGCTGGTCACAGTTCGTCTAAAACTGTAAGCTTTTTCCTTATTGTAATTTATTGCAAAACGCTTTTTCGGCTGTTCTTGAATTTTGTTTACGTCTACTCTGCCTGTGTGCATTCCCCGAAACGACCTTTCGTCACCGGTCACCGGCCACCTTTTGCATTGGTTGAATTGAACGACAATTCGGGAATCGCTGCAATTGCGTGAAATATCGTGCATAACTTAATTCGCACGCAAAGTTTCAAAACTATTGTTTTTAGTTTACCCTCTCCCAAAAGAGTTTTACAACTTACAAACTGCGAGTTTGGAATAGTGTTTCACTTAAGTAGGTACCTTTTAGAGATCTTCTATCTCTATTATAACCACGAAATTCTTTACAGTCAATTATATGAATTAAGAGCTAATGAAGAATTTATCCTCAAATAAACCTCCTTATACCCAAAGGAAACAAATGATCCATTGCTGGGAGGGTGTATTGGATTCGTCTTTCATAATTCACTCGATTTCTTTAATTGGTGTTTTTCGCACTACTCTTTTGCCTTCGAGCATTGCCAATACTTGTACTTGATCCCACAGTGAACAATTTGATGTTTTGCATTTTGTTTTCTTGGGCTATTTTTATCACAGCTCGAGCTTCAATTGGCGAAGATATCTTTTTCGCCCAAATTGTACAATGGTTATAAGGCTGGTTGTTGTTGGTTGCTGTTTCTGCTGATTTTATTGTTGTTGTTTTTCTTCACAACAAAATCGGCATGCATGAAATTGCAACTGCTCGGCTCGGGCTGCGTTTCGCAAAAATCTCGACCAATTTGCGGCCCGCCTGTCGTGGCCTGGATCTTATGCAATCCGGACTTCGCTGGCAGCGCCTGCGTCGTCGTCAGCGTCAGAGCCAACATCGTTATGCTTTATCAAAAGAAAACAGCCCGAAAACCAGCCTCGATTTCACCCCGAGGAGAACCCGCTGATGGCAAGAGAGGTAGCGCCGAGGTAGATCGGATCTCCCACCACAGATGATTTCTGTGATTTATCTGGGACAGAGCGTCTGCTCGTGTGGGCTGGAGCCGCCGGCTGGCCTGGTTAAGTGAATATCAATTTGGGGAGTGGAACGAATTGGGACCGACCGCAACAATGACGCCAAATTGAAATAGGGGACATCATCTCTGGCCAACGCTCCCTTACATAAGCGAGTATCAACCGTTCGGCTTGTCAATTGTCAAAGTGACGGCACAAGGCAATGGCAAACACCTTATCTAACGCCATAAAGTGCAATTCAGCGTATGATTAACACGAATATGAACAACAATGACCCGGTGAGAGCGGGAGTCTCTATGAAACAATTCACGAGTACAGCTTACAACTCGAAAGCCAAAGCCACCAGAAGAAGCAGCCAGCCACAAGTACTCGTAAGTGAAGCATTAAAGCGCAGAAATTACAAGCATGAAGTGGAGTGTCTTTGGACCCCAGAGATGGGCTTGGCACTGTCCGTCTGTCCATTCATGTTTTGTGGCATTCGGGGATGTATACATGCATACATCAAGTATACGCAGCGGTGTACCAAGCTCATTAGGCAGACATTAAGCATTTCTCCGCGCAGTTGTTGTTGCCACTAATTTCCATGTCAAAACACACACAGATTTCACTCAGAGCCAACAGCGCACCCACAAAAACAGCATGCACTTGAAGCCGCTGAAATAATTCAACTTGAAATTGAATTTTACTTGCTCGCAAAAATTGCATTATTAACACACTTTACAGTGCGCTTCGAAACTATAAAACTATTGTAAGGAAATGCCACATGACTAGGTACAATTTAATGGCAGACATAAGCCACAAAACAATTAAAATTAGATCCGATTATTGTTGGGTAACTGATTCGATAACTAACGCTAAAAGTAAGCATTTATTGCTTTATCGATAAATTGTATCATTTCCTGGTGGATAATCTAAGTCTCTGCTTGAAAATCCAATATTCTTTCAACAAGAAACACTTTTCTCTGCACCTTCCGTACGCCATTCGGTTAAGATTCCATAGACTTACAATACATAAACGCACTGTACCCAGCCACAATATGGGCTTGTCGGACGGAAGGTTTCTTGAACCCCGCTGAACTCTCTGCACGCAATTGGCTCGGCACCGGCGGCCGTGTCAAGTTGCAGCTATCTGCATGCCACAACGTAGATCCGTGACTCAGTGAACACTTCGAGGAGGAACGGAACGGAACACAATTATTTGCCAGCGATTGATTGTGTCATCGTGATCGACTACTGACATTTTCGGCTGAGCACTCGATTCCGTTTCATTTTCGCTTCATTTCCGGCCAGCACGTAATTGAAATTACATTAACCAAAGAAATTTTGGCAGTGAAACTGTTGGCCGATAATCGCTTTCATGGAGTTTTAATTATTTCCCTGAATTATCGCTGTAACTGACTCTGGGCTTTCGCTCTCCACCGTCCGCTCTCGTTTGGACCTACATTAACATGCCAGCTGAAGAGACCACTCCAAAGCCATATGAAAATGAAAAACTAACCAAAATAATAAAAGACCCGCGCACATCACATGGAAAATTGAAATGCAGTCGGAGTCACTGCAGGCCCATTTTGGGAATCGAAACGAAACAAATCGAAAGGAAAGGAAAGTGAAATTATAGCCGCTCCTCCCCGCTGTCTGTTTCAATGGGATTCAATTTGTTTTCGTTCGGTTTCTGAATCGTTTCTAAGGTTCGCGCTTTTTAATACGCCGCATGCATAATTATTATGCATCAATACATACATAAGCACATATAAACGTTGCTATCTCTTCACTTAGGCCCCATTTGCCGACACCGTGGCCTATAGTTTCGATCCGCTGCAGTGAAATTGAAAAATCATTTTTGAAAGTGGTAAAATTATTCGCTGCCCGACAAAACACACATTCCATGTGACCGTTTAAAGCCAATGTTTTTTTGCCGTAATTTTTCCCACTCGTCTTGTTTTTGTTTTTGTTGTTTCTGCTTGGGGATTTGTTTTTTTTTTTTGGTCACTATTACAAAATATTAATTGTAGAGTGAAGAGAAGAAATGGAAGGTGGAAGAGCGAAAGGCAGATGAAATGTTGGATACTCTTTCAGTGATGAAGAAATGCAAAAATAAGTAGCAGGATCTCCTTGTTCTCCTACAGAGCCTTCGCTAAAGTTCCATCTCTACAAGGGACTTGTGGTCTTTCCACGTACCACTACTCAAAGTCAATATACCCTGCACTCTCCGAGACTCTTCCCCGTGCCCGCGTTACCATCATCAGCATCAGCATAAAAACCAACAGCTCGAGCGGCAGATAAATGTTTAGCTAACCCAAATCCACACACAAGGAAGGAAACTGCTGGGGCGCACAAAGGCACCAAGAGGCTGCTCTCCTCTGGAGGGAGTAGGGGAGGGGGAGGGGACTGCACTGACGACAATCCAGTTTAGATTTCGACCACATTTTGACCATTGCACTGCACTGAGATGCAGCGGGAGCAGGAAGCGTTTTATGGCCAAGCAGCAGCACCAGCAGCAGCAGCGGCAGGCATTTTGGGCATCACCCGGAGGCAGCAACAAAAAGTTGTCTTAGTTTCGTGCGCTTAAACTGCATTTGACTCTCGATGCGTCGACGCATCGATAAATGTCTCTCGGCATCAGCCTCTTTCTCTGTTCCTCCTGTTGGCCTCCCGCCTTTGGCCAAATCTCGCCTGGCGAGTGCACTGGATTGCATAATGCTCGATATTTATGTCTTCTTGTCAATGTTGCATCAGCCAGCGCTCCTCCAGCTGCTGCTCAACTGCCATTCCAACACACAACCGCCAATGCCCGTCCTCCTGCTGCTCCACAAAGATTCTACCATGAATAAGGTTAAATTATGCCGAAAAAAGATAGAGAGAGACGTACAGACGCAATTAAGTTGATCTACTTGGCGCTGTGGGAACACTTTGGCCACAGTTGAAGCGATTGACTCGAATTTTATGCAAATCTCGTTAGTCTTTTCCGCATACGTATGGAAAAACAAGCAGAGGGCCTGGGAAAAGCCATTCATAAGGGGGCTGAAGGTCGAATCATTGTGGCTGTTATTGCTATTATTGCTTTTAATGTTACATTTGCCATTTGGCATCGCCTTGGGCGTGTGGGATCGCAGCGGAGAGACACACCACCTGTGAAAAGGTTAACTCTAATTGCTCTTTACCGATTCGATGCAATTGATTCCGATTGATTCTCGTGAGGCTTTAGAAGTGAAAGTGCTTTGTTCTAGTCGCTCCCCCGCCAAAGAAGCTGTCAGCCAGCGGATGTTGGAGCTGGGCTGGTCACGGTTGAATGCTCTCCAGGCCGGGGTCTGATGGCCAAAGACTTCATCACATAACTCAGGCTGAAAAGTGAAAACCTTCCTCATACGTCATCGCAGCCCGCACATAACTCACGCCTACCCGTGGGGCAGGTGAGGCTTTATGACAAGTTGACTGATTGGATTTGTGGTGAAGCTGCTCAAACTGCCACTGCCACAGCCGCTGTGGCTCCTACTCCTTCTCCTTCTGCTACTGCTGATGCCGCTGCCATGCGAGGCTGTCAATGCACTCTCAATTGCAAATTGCAAATTGAAAAAAGCAAATAAACTAGCAGGCAGACGGACAGAAAGACAAAGTCGCCTCTTGTTTGGGTTACCTAATGGATACTGGCCCGCCGCCGATGAATGAATGTTTCGCTCTGTGAGCTGTTATGCTAATTAACTCAATTTCCACGATCCATAAACGTCTCACTTAGACAATTGTTTGCTTAGCGGAAATTATGCGCCGCTGGGAATGAGAATATTTAAATTGCTTGATAGAAATATCTTCAGCAAAGGCCCCTTTTAAGGCCACATTCTTGCAGACCGTCAGAGGGCCACTGCGAGTCGCGAGCCTTTGCCAACGGCGCGTGGATACACTTAGTTTTGAAATGCTGGCCTGGCCATAACTGTGTTCATTCCATAATCGAAAACACACAACACAAGCCACAGGGCAATAGTTTAAGTATAGCTTTCAATAAGTTTTAAGCAAAGACTATAAATAGCGTTGGAGCACTAAATACCGTTCAGGTCAGCTATTTATGTTTTAGTTTGGTAAATGATATCGCTCCTTATTGATTATCGATAGCAGACTTAAAGAGGCAACAATTAAAGGCCCCATAGGAAAAATAATAGATTCTGTTTGTCATTTGCTTTATCTTTTCAATAGCCTCCGCCGAAGGACGCCCAGACATGTGCCGCAATATGAAAATCATGGATTCTGTACATTTGATGTTGCTCCGGTATTTAATCAATTTCAAACCAAATCGGTTTACAAACTCGACTTCATTCCAGAGTCTGCTGCTGCCCTACCCTACCCCGTCGAAACACACCAAACAAACAATTCAATTAAACTCATAATGGAATCTAGTGTAACAACGAAATCAACTACAACGACGATGACGACGACCTTGAGTGTGCGGAGTGGAGTGGAGTGGAGTCTGAAAGCCAATTAAAGCTTGATGCACGGATCATAGCCATATGGCAATGAGTCAGAATTATGGAATTGTAGCTGCCGATATGCCTACTGAATCATGAGCGCGGATCGGTTGCAACTTGCGAGCGGATCAATTTTCCCAGCAGCACAAAAACTTGTCACAGCAAATTGCAAAACTGGCACACTAAAAGGAACAACAGAGCACTGCAACGAGAAATACTAGTACTAGAAACATGTTGAATGGCGGCCAGACGACATTTATGGCCGAGCAGAGCTCAACTGATTTGCATTTAGGTGCCTTCTGGGGGCCTACGTTAGTTTTGATTATCCACCACAAATCACAAATCATGGGTGGATCTTTTGAGAGATCGGTGGTGGCAGCGAGCCAGGCAAGTGGTGCTGCTTGGACCCCAGAGCGGCACCAGACACGGCCAGACCACATATTGGCTTGCTACAGTTTGCTGGCCAGGCCTGGCCTGGCCCAGACCAAAAGCTACAGCTACAGCTACAAAAATGTTCGTAAAAGCCACTTTGGCTTTAAGCGTATTGTGGTTGACGCTGACGCTGACGCAGTAGTTGGCTGCGCTGCCGGCGTCGCCTCCGCTGCTCGAAAGAAAACCAGCAACGAACCAACGAACCAACGAACCACTCTTACTTACTTTGGCCAGAGACGCTTTTCATTTCTTCAGTCTGTTAACGGCATGCGAACGATGCAGACGCGGCGCAGCTCCAGCTCCTATTCGGCAAAAACTTAACTCGAACTCTAACTGAAACCGAACTCTAACTTTAACTTTAACTGTAACTCGAGTGTCCAGTAGAGCCACAGTGGTGCCAACGACATTTGCACGGCTCCTCCGCTAACTGAAAGTGCGTGCGCTTCCTGCCTGGACACCATTCCGTGGCCCACGGCTGCCATCAAAGTGTTTGTTCAAAGTGAAATTCAAGCTGCAGCGAATCGGGATCTGCTGCTAATCTGCAAATTAGTCAAAAATTAAAGCAGTAATTGAAGTTTTGGCAAAGTGAAAGAGAAGACACCACAAAGCGCTGCCCGCTGACTGCAGGAAGGAGAGCGGTAAGTGGCCAAGTACGGGGCGGGGCGGGGCGGGACGGGCCGGGACGGGCCGGGACGGGGCACGTCTAACTGCCAAAAAAGGCAAATAGAAATTTTTTTTTCTCACTCTCTACACAGAAGCTGCACACATGTGTCGGCAATATTGCTGTTTATTTTTTCATGCTCTAATTATTTGGAAATTTCATTTTGTTTTTGCTCACTTCTCTCGTTAACTGGCATGCAATTTGTTTGCCCAAAGAGTTATGGTCTTCTCCAACCATCCAACCATCCATCCAGCCATCCAGCTATCTGTCTGTCCATCCTCTAGAGAGAGACGAGACGAGATGAGACAGGTCGAGTCAAGTTTTATGACCATACTTCCTCATTTACGAGTAGATAAGGTGTCAGACCCCTGCCCTGTCCCACTGCGGTCCATGTCTATTCTTTGGGGGCCACATACAAATGTCTTGGGTTCGGGTTCGGGGTTTGATGCTTTTCCATCTTCCACTTCATTAACCCAATTTTCACCAGGTGAAACTTTTATTTTCGACAAGAAAAGTCTTGTTTATCGGACCCATTTACATATGCATGCATGTATGTGCGATGCTCAAGGCAGGCATTTCTTTCCCCGATCTCTGATGCCATCCGATCTTAACGGAACTAATGTCTTCACTTATTTGTGGATGCTTCTACTGATGTTTGTCATTTGAGGGTACTCGAAAACGCAAACACACAGTTAGCGAGAGAGAGGGGAAAATAAACATACCCACAGGTTCACGTTTATTTTATATTTTTTTTATATATTATATTTATGTGTGTATACACATTTTTATATGCGAACTGGCGGCGTTTTCGAAATTAAATACTTTCTAATTACAATAAACGCAGGCGGCGATGCCCGCCGGCCGGCCAATTGGCTGCCCCGCGCTTCCACAGAGACATCCCCAGCCACATGGCCATCATAGCCTTTGGCAGCAAACTGAAATCACGTAGCCGCCTCATCGGCCAATGCCAGTGCCAATAAAAGAGATGCAGAAGTAGAGAGAGAGAGAGGGAGAGAGAAAACAAAACTCGCGAAAGTGTCAAGAAAATATAATACCGCTCAGACTCACTTTTTCTTTATTGTCGTGTCTTAATGTGGCGCTTGATGTGTATATTTGCCACTGCTCCTCCACTCCTCTGTTACACCTCATCCCCCTACACATACCCATCCCCATACCCCATCGGGGGACTGTTGAAACCAATGAAAGTGAAACGTGCGAATGTCTTTGCGTAGCCGCAGAAGCTTCCAAGGTTCAGCACGTGCCAGGCCCCAGCCTGCCTGCATGGCTGCCTGTGTGTGTGGCCTACCCATCCGTCCATCTATCAATCCGTCCGCCTGCCTGTATTTGTTTGTCTTTCAATTACTCAACCGCAAAACGTTCAATTTGTCAAGCGCTGAGCCTCCACTCGGACTGCCTTGGGATTACGACTTTCTCGCTCTGGCTAAACAAAAGACTTAGGACGCAAACTTGCTTCATTAGTTCGCTTTTCGCTTTCTTTCGTCTGCCGCAGTGCGTGGCAGAACTTAATGAAGAGTTTGGATTTATTGAGTTATTGAGCCCTAGGAAGGTCATAAATTGGGTAATATATTCACTATGGAAATGGTATACCATAGTATAGGGTTCCTAAATTGCTTACTAAGTGGTTCAAACACACATAAAAGAAAAGCTTAGTTTTTCCATTTAATTAATGTTTGTTACTTAAAAACCACTTATCCAACTGGTTTACTGAGTTTTCAGACTATATTATACATATTCATATTTCAGTTTATAGCTTATCCACTAAATGTCTGAATTCTAAAATGAAGTAAATGTTCTTACACCGACATTTCGTTTGATGTTTAGAGTTAATAATACTTTGGTTAGCCATTATCCCCATTTGGATTTTAGTAATACATATAATGGTAGATTTTGACACGATCCGTGTACCAAATGTGAATAATTACTGCCAATATCAGATCAATGTAGAAGCAACAACATAAAATTCAATTTCAGTCCAGGTTTTTATGGCCTGGCCCGCTGCATACAAGTCGTGAGCTGTGGCAGTTGCAGTCGCAGTTGCAGTCGCAGTGGGTCTCCGAGATGCAGCAGTTGATTAGTCAGCCCCATTTGCTGGGGCCTTTGCGTTTTGTTTGCCGCTTTTCTAGACCAGGCCTCCGACGCCAGAGACCAGACAAGTTGAAGTGTCTTGGCCTACTGAATTTTTTCTCACACTCTTGTCTTGGTCACGGATGTGGATTGATTGCTAATGTTCATCTGTGCATATGTATCTCTTGGCTGCGTTTAGACGGCGGTTTATGTGGATATGTACAGACACTCGTTGGATTGCATCACATGTAGTAAGTAGTAGGTCTGGGGGCCCAGAATGGTGTGCCGCCTCGACAGGCCAGACCTGATCCGACCCAGGCCACATGCATTTGCCTGCTCTAGTACGGGGTATTTCTTCAGCTTCTGTCTTGGGCCAACTTTTGCTTTCTTCAGCTGGCTCCCGCTCTGCGCCTTTGTTTTGTCAGAGCTTGCTTTATGGTTTTTCATATATGCACCTACTCGTGTACATATACATATATTCTGCGGCGTATATGTATGCCTATATAGAGTAAGTAGCTCTTTCGAAATTGTCACATTGTTTGGGGCCCCCAGTTATCTCTGGCTCACTGGCTTCACTGGATTCACTGCGGAGCATTTGGAAACAAAAGTTTTGTAATTAGCTGAGCGCATCTTTTGCGCCATCCGCAATGTCGTTATTGTTGTCATTCGATTCCGTTGAGTGATAAAAATTTAAAACAATTTAAACTGTTTAACGTGTAGCCCCATTAAGAGCCCCCCCACCCCCTCCCCCCCCCTCCCACCACAACAACACATCCGGTTTGCGCCTCGCAAGCCGCCACCCCCTTGCATGCCAAATTGAATTTGACGAAGAAATACTTTCGCTTTCAAATGCCTGGGCATAAATTCTTGGGATTACGCAAGAGGCGGCGCCGAGGTAAGTCTTGGCTTGCGGAACAGGTGCTGGTGCTGGGGCTGGGGCTGCCCTCCAACTCTATCTCCAATTCCACCTCCACACCGGTATCGGTATCGGGTATGGGCTCTTACCTCATTTGGAAAGCAGTGAGCGCGAGAAATGAAAGTTTGTTGTTTTTAGTTTTATTTCCATTTTCATTTCGTTCGTCGCCGTTGGCTGCGTGAAATTTACATTTCGTTTAATAATTTCAAACATTTCTTCTTCGGGGTCGCTGCGGCATAAAATTTTAGGAATTAGCAGAGCCACAAATGGGCATTTTCCTATGTCGTTTTCTGGTGCTCTGACTCTTTCCGGCAGGCCTAACAATCGCGCTGTAATAGGTGACACGCCCCCCGAGAGCCAATTTTGAATGCCAGTCGACAAAAACTGCATTTCATTGTCGCTTTCGTTTCATTTCTTTCTGCCCCGCGATTCAAAGTTCATTGGCTCTGCATTTGCTGTGGCATAATTTATGCGTCGCCATCAATTTTGATGGCGGCTCATCGTTAGCTGCTGCTCGAAAAACTAATTGACTCTCGGGGTCTCTAAAACTGTATCTGCAGCTGAGATTTGGCAGCGCTGCGATACAATCAGTCAGTATCTGGACCGGAGTCTGAAACTGTATCTGAGTGATGGCGGCTGATTTGTCTGAGATTTGGCAGAGATACAATCACTCAATATTTAATGTGCGGCTTGTGAAATTCATTTGGTATTGTTGCTTTCAAGTAGGATAGACTCGACTCGACTCGACTCAACCTGAGTCGTGTGTTGGCTTGACATCAATTCGTGGCAGTGCGTTGCAGTTGCGCAAAGATTTCTGTGAAATATTGGCAGTCCGTGGCACTGGCGGCACACCACACTGAGTCACACAATTACAATTGAACTGTTCAGGTCACGCACATTCCTTTTTGCTCTGGGTCTAGCTCTGGGTTTGGGTTTGGGTTTCTTTTTGCCGCGCTGTGCTGTGCTCTAATAATTCAGCTGCAGCCTCGGGTCTTAGTATCTCAGAGTTTCACAGATCCGCAGATCCGCAGGCGTTGCCAAAAAGTGAGTGGAGAGTACGAGTGGGTGTGTACTTGTGTGTGTGGTGTTTTCTGCGGCCATCGAAGCGTGGCCGTTGCAGCCTCCAACTGCAATTAAAAGCAGCTCTAGAAACAACAACAGACCAAGTCCCACTCGCAGATACAAATGTATCTGTAGATGGCATTGCAACATACGAAGCAATGTAACCCTTACAACTTCCCACCTGGTAGCCCTCCTCGGGCTCTTGACCCCACCACGGAAGATCTATTGCCCTAGCAACTACTCTTTTAATTATCCCACTATCAAACTAATTCCATATTATTTTTTGCATATTTTGCAGCTACCTCTCAACACTGTTGTTGCTGCTGTTTATGGTAAGCTTACAATGGAATGACCTTCCGGCTCAGTGGGTGTTCACTGTGCACTGTTCAGTGTTCAGTGGGTGCGGCCCCGCTGTTAGACAGACAGCCAGACAGCGAGTCGGGTAATCCAATTAAATCACACCCAAATGATCAGCAAAGCGATGAAACAATGTCAATGCCAGAGACAGTTACAGAGAGGGAGTCGGATTCCAAGCTAATCCCTAGGAACTGATTGAACCCGGACCAGATACTAACGATCTTAACGAGCGGACCGGCGGCACTTGTAATCCGCTTAGACCCAGGTCTTTTTTCGGTGCTAGCATCCGGCTTTGGTCTGTGGTCTCTGGTCAGTGATAAAACCAGCCCGAAATACCATTAATCTGTGGGTTCCCTGCCGCCCGAATCCGAACGAAAGTCCGCTTCGATGTACTGCCAGATGTCTGCTGCAAAATGAAAGGGAAATTACCAGCTCCAGATCGGACTCGTACCCGTTTATGTGTCTGCGTCTGTATGTATCTCCTCCTAGAGGGCATTGTCACATTTCACTTTCAATGAAAAGAGCAGCCAGCAGCGGCAGCAGCAATGGTTTTCAAGTGCACTGCCCCTGTCTCTTTCTCCGCCCCGAATAGCGTGCTCTTTCTCTCTCCTTCGCTCTTTTGCGACTCACTGAGGTGTGACCATGAGTTTTTGTATCTTTCTTTGTGTATCTTTTTGTTGATAACTGGTTTTTGGAGCGCAGTCCGAAATATTGACCGCAAGTGTGTCTAATTTCTATTATTTTTGCTGTCATCTCCCCACCCCGGAACGACGAGGGACTCCGATGCAATGAACTTTCTTCTTTCACTGTGCCACCTGTATAGACCTGTGCCCCCTCAACAGACTTGCAGCAGCAGGATCGGGAGCGGCAGCGGGAGCGGCAGCGGGAGCGGCAGCGTTGCAAGTTCCGTTTTTGTTGCTGTTACGATATTTCGCATCACTTTTTGCAGTTGTTTTTGCTTTCGTTTAACCCATTTTATGTGGCTGGAACGCGCACAGTTTGAGCCTGGCATCCGTTAAGAGAGCAGCAAGAAACCAGGGGGTAGCACTCGGAGTATGTGCGATTAATTCATTGGAAAAGTGAAAACGAAAGTGCTCGGGGATCGGCGATCGGCGATCGGCGATCGGCGATCGGTGATCAGAGTGGAGCCGCAGTTACTCACTTAAGCAACTGCCAATGGTAGTGCTAGTGGCAGCGGATCGTTGGTCAGGTTTGGTCACTCGGTGGCGACTCACTTTCGTTTTCATATACATACTCGTACATGAGCGAATCTTCGTCCACTCCTTGACAATAATACGCCGAGGATAGAGGATTGGAGATTGAGGATAGAAGATAATGGCGGTGGGGAAGGTGATGATGCAATTAGTACCGGCCCAGACATATGCCGTCTGCCGTATTCGATATTCCGTATGCAAAATGATTTCGAAATAAGGAAATCTCCATTGATCATGGATCATGGCTATTCAATGAGGCATTGCATTTGGAGGAGTGTCCCCTCTCTGGCTCGACTGCCGTTTCATTTTAAGTATTGCAATTTCTCGCGTTGGCCAAATGAAGACAAGTGCACAATTATGGCTGGCTGGCTGGCTGGCTGGATGGCAGACCGGCAGTTATGGCCGACCGCTTGCCGACCAGTTGCACTTACAGTTACACTTGCCACACCGCTGCAGCGACACAGACATAGACACAGACACAGCAATAGTCCAAGACCAAGACCATGCCCGCTCCACAGCCAGCAATTATCTGTTGATTTACTGATCCCAGAGCCAGACAACCAAAACGACTAGAAAAGAAACCTTTCACTTGGCCAGAGCCTGAGCCGGGCTTATGGCGATTGTTAAGTATGCAAATTGATCAGAATTAAGGGTGCCACTGCAACTGCGCTGCTCCCAACGCCCACTGACCTTGCTCGACTGGTCCAGAGTCCACAGTCCCTGCTCCCTCTGCTGGGTCCCAGCCATGAGAAAAGATCTCATTAAAAATGCATGGAGATTTTGCTTTTGGAATCGGCGCAGCTGCAACCTGCAATTGGTGACCTTTTCTTGGCTAAAAACTCTTGGATTTTTGCAAATACTACCCGCGATTGGTAACCTGTTCTTAGTGCGAGTTTTTTGTTTGTTAATTGGGCGTTCCAGATTCGTAGTGATAAAAGAACCCATAACTGACCTTTTGGTAGGGTTTCATTCTTTCGGATTAGATGGTTCTTAGCGGCTGGAATTGGAGTCTTAGATCTAACACAGTTTGATAGCCTGATAGTCTGATTCACAATTATCTCTCTCCGATTAGGCATATAAGCTATGAAGCGAGGCATGCAACTTACCGCCACTTGGCTGTGCCTATTGGCCACAGCTGCCACCGTTGTCCGGGCCCAGGAATCATCGGACAAGTGGTCGCGGCAGCTCGAGGATGCTCCCACCTCCGACACGGATTCCCTGGATTGGATACCACTCGCCCAGCCGCTGGACGGAAGCGGCGGAAAGGATCGTTCCGGCAACGGTCGTGTGCTGACCTACTCGCAGACGTTTCCACCCAGCGCCCGTTTCGGGGACCTGAACAAGCCAGGAGTATCCCCCGGATCGCAGTTTGATTTTTCGTACCAGTTTCCAAGGTACTCGAATGGACAGGGACAGGCCCTGCCCCTGCGACAGGGACCACCGTCATCGCTGAAGACGAACTCCGGCCAGGAGCCCACATCGCAGTCGTTCTTCAAGTTTGAGATGCCCTTCCACAGTAACGAGGGGGGACAGGCCCAGGCGCCGCCCACTCTGCAGACGGGCTATCAGATCCAGCACACCTTTGGAGGCGGTCTTCAGGCCCCATCTTCGCTCTTCAGTCCTCCCTCACTGTTTGGCCAGCAGCAGGCGCAGCCCTTCGGCTCCGAGTTCCATACCCTGCCGCAGAAGCCACTGGCACAGACCCTGAACAAGCCCCTCCGGCAGCAAAACTACATCCAGGACATCCTGCCGCCAAAGTCCCATGCGAAGCCGACGCAGCCATCGCTGCAGAGCGTGACCCCCCAGGTCTTTCCCCTCGATCCCGAGCCAGAGTCGATCTTTGGGTTGAACAAGCCGGCGCCCTCGTCCGCTCCAGCCTCAAGTGGAGGTCGGCAGCAGGAGGTCCAGCTGCTGTACGTGCCCTACGACACCCTGTACAACCAGCAGCGACAGCAGTCGGGCTCCAGGCCAGGATCTTCCAACTCCAACTTTGAGGTTAACAAGTTCAATGTGAATCCAGGACTTCCTGCCGTGAATCCCTACCAGATCAACCAGTTCTACACCCAGGATCCCAACGTGGGCAGCGACTTCTTCAGCGCAGGAACCACCTCTCGACCGAGCACCACCACCAGCCAGCCGCATAGCATCTTCCAGAGCTTTGGCCAGTCCCAGCCGCAGCCACAGCCGCAGGCACAGACGCAGTTCTCCACCGCCAAGCCCAAGCCGAAGGCTCACCAGCCCCCGCTGGCGATGTTCCTGCTGCGCTCCAGCTCCCGGCCATCGCAGTCGGATGTGGTGGCTGCCCTGCGCAGTGCCCACAGCATTTCCGTGATCGATTCCCCAACGAAACAGACGCCGGATATCTTTGTGGGACCCGCAGGAATGCCCATTCCCGATGGCTATGTGAAGTTTGATCTTCCGTATTTGTCGCAACTGGCGCAGACCCGCGACCTCAGCGATGTCTCCTTCTTCGTGGCACCGCTCAGCTATCGTACACCGAATGGATTCAACAAGATCCTCCTGCCCGAGCCGCATGTGGGTTCCATTGTGGTCAACCGCGCCAAGGACTCTGTTTCGGTGCAGACTCAGGCACCGCCACAGCGTCAGCAGCGTCCCTATGCAGCCGTGAGCAGCACGCGGAATCCCTTCGAGACCACAACCCAGGCACAGGCACAGGCCCCGTTGCAGTCGCAGTCACAGGGTGCATCGGGTGCATCTGTACGCGGGAACAAGTTCAGCTACTATTATGTGCAGGACGGCATCCAGGAGGTGAGTTCTCCGAAGATTCCCGCCAAGCAGGAGCGCCACAAGAAGAAGCGACCCCAGAACGTTCAGGTGGAGCATCAGCATCATCAGCAGCAGCAGCAGCAGCCCATCTACCGTCCACCCACCAAGACGCAGAACCCCTTCGACACGCTCAATCAGATCGGAGGCGATGACTTCTTCAAGTCGCTAACCAACAAGCCCACCACTACCAGCTCCACATCCACCAGCACAACATCGACCACAACCTCGACGACATCCACCACGGCGGCGCCCACCCAGCCCCTCTTTACGTACAGCACCCGGCCGCAGGTGGAATTCCCCGGCTCCAGTGGCCACCTGTATCCCGAGTACCTGCAGCCCGTCGTCCAGGAACAGCAGCCCCGCCTGACCACGAGACCGCCGACGGCCACCACAGTGGAAGAAGAGCATCGCATGAAGCAGTACTTCCGGCAGCAAGATGCCTTCCGCCAGCGTCCGCTCACTACGATTCCGCCCGCCTTCGAACAGGTTCAGTACACGCCCAGCGCACCCGACTACGAGGTGCCTACGACGCAGAGGGTCAAGAGCAAGCATCGCGTGAACATCTATACGCCCGCAGCAGTGCCGGTGACCACCTCGGATGTGGGCTACCAAGTGGACCAAGAGCAGGCGCAGGCGCCGCTGAATCACAGGCCCAGCTTCAACCAAGTGCAGAACGAGATTCTGGATAACAGCAACGTGGATTACGAGCCGAACCCCTACCATGTGCCGTCGGAGCTGCCGGCCTTGACGCCCGACATTCCCGGATTGGTCAATAATCTCCAGGAGAAGGACAAACTCCAGCCAGGGACAACCATCACGCCACAGAGTGAACCCGAGCCGGAAACGCGACCCACCCGCCGTCCCCTGCTGCGCACCCGCAAGCCAGCCGTTTCCAAGGTGGTGACCACCTCCTCCGTGTCGTACTCCGAATCCGAGTCAAGCGGAAAGGTGCCGCATCGCATCCGTCGACCATACGGAAACCGAGGCACTGCAGCCGGAACCGCCTCCACCACGGGCGGCGGCGGAGACCAGGGAGACGACTCTGCACCGATCCCCACCCGGCGACCAACCAGCGCCCGGAATCCCCTCATTCGGAATCCAAATCGCATCCGCTACAGGCCCACCACCGAGGAGCGCCAGTCGCTGAAGGTGAAGACCAGGAAGGGGTCAAAGAACGGCCAGCGCGAAGACCAGGATCTCGACTACCAACGTGACGTGCTCAAGCAAAACTATCCGGTGTTCAAGGGCTCCTCCTCCGCCCCCTCGCGCCGACCAACAAGCCCCACCGCCATTCCCAGTTCGTACGACTTCCAGGCCACCACCGAAGGCCCGGCATCGGAGTCACAGCAGGTGTACACGGTGACGCCCAGCAACAGCATCGACAGCGCCAGCGTTCAGGGTTCGGGATTCCCGTCCAGCCTGCTGGAGCCCATGCAGATCGCCCAGCATTACCAGGAGTTCTCCAAGGACAACTACGGGCCCGGCTACTTCCCCAATCAGGAGGATCTCACACCCACCGAGGCCATTGTTCGCAATGAGGTGAGTCCCATTATCACCACGCTGGCTACCACAACGCCCTCGACAACTACGACCAGCACCACGACAACCACAGAGGCAGCGCCCACGACCACAACCCGTCGCTCGCCGTTCGTGCGCCGAAACTATCCCAGGGTGAGGACTACCACCACAACAGAGCCGCCAGTGACCAGCACCACGCCCTCGGAGGAGCGTCCTTCCGTAAGAAATTCGAAACAAGATTTATCCAGAAGAGTTCTCTCTATGTCTGTGCTGCTATTTTCAGATTCGCACTCGCCTGCCGCCTCGTCGTGTGGTCAAGGTGCGACAACGTCAGCGTCGTCCAGGACACCCTGCCTCCTCCACTGCGGCCCCCGAAGAGGAAGTCCAGGAAGCAGCAACCCAGAGGACAAATCTCCGCAAGCTGAGCCGCTACAATCAAGAGCCCAAAGAAAAGGAAGTGAGTGGGAATGCTTTCCATTTTAGCGTCAAATCTAATATTTGAATCTCTAGCAGACAACCATCACCCAGCGGCGTCGCTATAAGCAGCCATTCCAGCTGGAGGGCCAAGAGTCCCAGTGGTCGCCATCCTCGGAGACTTCCAACAGCAACAACAATGCCAATGCCAACACCAACAGTTTCAAGCCACTGAATCCCAAGTACAAGACAGAGTCCCACAACTTCGAGAACGAGCCAGAGATCGTGACTGTGGGACCCACAGCGCAGCCCGAGACGTACGAGTTCAACGTAGCTGCGGATCTGGCTGGATCAGCCGTGCAACGCACCACCACCCTAAAGGCGCCGAACCTGAAGTGAGATTTCAATGCCCTTTGGCTGCCATTCAGTTACTTATTCCATTTCGTTACAGACCAGAGAAATCCTTTGCTGAACTGCTCGAGGAAGTGATGGGCAAGGTGCCCGAGGAACTGGCCACGGAGTCACCCAACACCAGCAGCACCATTGGAAGGCTGAATAGGCGTGGCAAGTGGAAGAAGAGCCGCGTGACTAGTGGATCGGAAAATGGCGAAAACTTCGAGACGGCCGAGTCCCAGAATCTGGGACCTCAGCTCTACAATGCCCTGCAGGCGGCCAGCGAGAAGGAGGAGCAGCAGCCGAAGACCACCACCCCGCTGACACCTGCAGCCACCGAGGCTGAGACAGCAGAAACGATAGTCCCCACCACGGCTGCCTCGCCCACGACACCAGAGGAGTATGAGGTGACCACCGCCAGAGCCTTGGAGGAGGCAACAATGGCATCGACGCTGCCGATGGAGACGCTGGAGAGTGCTACGCGTCGCATGGATACCGCGGCGGATGTGGATGTGGATGGGGATGGCGACCTGGAGACGCAGCCCAGCATCTTCTCAGAGGTGAAGAAGCAGCTGCACGATCTGTTTGCCATCGAAGAGAGCGAGGACGAGACGGTGAACGCTGCCCTGGCTGCCGCGGGTAAGCGTCGCCAGGAGTACACGAGCATCAAGCGCAGCACTACTCCAGCCACGTCCACGGACAAAACCACTCTCTCATTAGCGGACGATGAGCTGACAGCCACCACCACCACAGCAACAGAAGGTGCTTCGGAGGGTAGCAAAGATAACTTCCACAAGGACCTCATGGAGCATGTGGTTTATGCCACATCCACATCGACCAAAGTCACCTCCGAGACAGAGATCTGCTATCGCGGACGCTGCATAAGGTCCGAGGATCTGCCCGCCAACCACAAACTGCACTGAGCAGAGCACTCCTCCGGCAGAGCATGGTGGACATGAACTCTGCATGTACATAAGGGCAAACGGAATACGCACAGGTAAAGCCTGGGGCCGGGGCGAGTGAGGGTGGACAGGCGGCCGCCACCTTAAGGGGCGGCGCTAGTCAGCACAGCTCCTCATCCTCAGCCCCCAGAAGCGCACAAGCCGTATCCAGATGTAATTAACTAGCTTTAAATACAAATATGTTCATAAGGATAAGCAGATCGAGGTTTGATGGATGGATTCACCCCATGCCCATTCGCAGTGACTAGGACTGGTTCGAAGGCTGTAGAAGTTCTTGGATAAGACGAATATTTAGCTGAAGACGCTTTGGAATGATATTATATATTCCTATCAAAGAATTTCTATAAGCTTATCCTGCCCATCCTTGCGAGTGTTGTCAAAGGAGTTTTTCCCGGATATATCGTATTCCCGTTTAGAGAATTTAGTACATAGATCTTAGAGTTAGAGCATAATGTCAGGATAGCACATAGCCAGCATAAGTCTTGTACCATACAATATTGTGTACTAACAAATACAAATACAGATACCAATAAAATAAAACAACGAAAATTACATCTAAGCGAGAAATTTGTTAGGATTTGTATATGTTCTGTACATAAATAGAGTATATCCTTGTGTATATAATATAGTCATGTGTATAGCTAGTAATACGATGCTAGTTGCGATCAATCAATTCCATGGAATGCACTTCCCGTTTAAGGTACAAAAGTTTCACAATTTACAACCAATCCCCAACTCCGTGCTCGACCCATCTTCGCTTTCAAGCCTCGATAAGCGGCGCCCGATCCCCATCAAAGGCTTCTCCCTCTTCAGTAGATGTGGCCGTTGGCGTTCTTGTTGTTGGAGTGTTCCATTCTTGGACACCGGTCCGACCGAAGACCATGAAGAGCAGATTACCCATAAAGTAAACGAAAGCGGTGAAGAAGAAAACGATTCGCCATTGCGCGGGATTCGTCTGAAAGAGAGATATGACATTTGCACATGTGAAATCTAATAAATGCAAAAGTACCAGGCACTCACCTCATCCCAGACAATCAATCCCACAATAAGCGGCGCCAGAATGCTCATAAAGTTGGCTGCACAGTTCGTGATGCCCATCAGAGTACCAGCAAAGTTGGGCGATAGATCGATGTGATTGACGTGGAAGCCTAAATATGTAGCCGAATTGGTAGCCACTGCCGTGGTGAGCAAGCTAATGGCCAGACGGACATTGGACTCGCTCTCGGTGATGTAGCCCAGACCGATCAGAGCGAGCATGGGCAGCCACATGCCCAGTGTATTGAAGAACTTCCGGGAGAAACCCAGTGGAATGACTGTGCCACGTTGCTTCATTGCATCCGACAGCCAAATGAACACGCACGTGAGCAGTATCATGGCGAAGTAGGGTAGAGCCGACAGCGGGCCGTTGTTCTTGATGTCCATGCCCAGAACGCTTTTCATGAACGTGGGAATCTCTGTGAGCAGCGTCCAGAAGCCCCAGTTGTTGGCACAATGAGCCAGCACGAGCACCAGAAACGGTCCGGAGGTGAGAATGCGTCGCCAAGGCGTGTGCGGACGTGGCGTCATCTCGCGTCCTACATCCGATGGACGGCGTGTCTGGTTAGACGATTCGATGTAGCGACGCTCAGCCGGCGTTATCGATGGATGCTGGGCCGGAGTGCTTGAGCAGTAGAAGTACCACACACCCGACCACAAAATGCCCACACAGCCAGGAACATAGAAGATGCTGGGCCAGCCCAGCGAGGAAGACGCAATATAACCGCTCACCGAGAGCATTACCACCGTACCGAACTGTGAGCCCGAGTAACAATAGCCTACCAGTCGGCCGCGCTCTTCGGTTGGCGCCCATTTCGAGAGGAACGTGTGCGTTGAGGGGAAAATTACACCCTGGCAGAGACCCTGAATAGCACGCAGAACAACTACGGTCTTCCAGCCACCCGCAATGGCGCAAAAGGGCGTCAGCAGGGCGAGGCAGGAACATACAAGCACTCCAAAGAAGAGCATATACTTGGCACCATAGATGGCCGAGAGATAGCCACCTGGTACCTGTGTGACGACGTAACCCCAAAAGAAGCTGCTCAGCAGGTAGGACTTAACGCTCTCGTTCCACTCGAACTCCTGCAAATCAAAATAATGGATTATGTATATTATCCAATGAGCATCTAATGCATGGCTATGCCTACAGGAAAGTCCGGGTTGCTGGCATTGCGATCCGTCATGGCCACAATCGCCACGGAGAGGTTAACGCGCAAGGAATAGGCCACGGCCAGGCCAAAGAAGACCAGAATGCATTGCAGATGTCGCACTCCGAATCGCGGCCCTGAAAATATGTGCAACGTAAGAGAAAACAGATTCAAACAAAGAGGTCGGCAAACACTTGCCTGTGTTCCCTATTTGCTGGTAGCCAGTCCGACTGCAGCAAGGGGAGCAGCCGAGTACCATATTGCGGGTCCAATTCTATCCACGTACCCAAGTTAATAGATGTTATGCTAGTGATGGAGGGAGGAAAAGTGAAGGCGCCCTCAAGAGCGTCTAATATGTAAATAAAACTGCTGATAACCACTGATAAATATACTTGGCCCACTTAAGCCCCATTTATTTAAACTGGATAACAACTCGAGTTAAACCGCGAAAAATTATACAAATAATAATTATAATAGTAATTACTCTTGTAGGTCCATCCTAGCCTTCACTTTTGCATACAAAAACCCACGATATCTTTCACCTGAACTGCGCTAAAATGATTAAATTTTCATTATATTCGGTGGATTATTAAAATACACCGTTGTCTTACAATGGGTTAATTGTTCTCAGTCAAGGATTGGAAACCATATTCCTATATTATGATATTCCGTCAAATATTATTATCTAGGTAGAACATTTACGCATGCCCACGTAGTTTTATCCGATTAATTAACATATTCTCTACTTGACCAGTTTGTTTTAAACACTTGCTTTTATTGGATTTCTATATACTTTAAAAATGAAATTTAATAGATTGATGAAATTGACAAAATATCCCATTATATACCGATATACCGTGGCTTCAACGGTCACACTTTGCTCATCTATCGATAATCAACATTGAGGCGCCCAATTCAAATTCGGTTCAGTGTTTAAATAAAACAACATTAATTTCGGTACGATTTGACTTTCAGCTTCGACTTGAGCTGTTTTATTAAATGGCTTTGAATGTCTTCATTGATTTTTTTTTGCCTTTTTAGTTCACTTTTCGTGCATCACAAGTTGGTTTTAAGTTTATTCCTAGCTTAAATACTAAACATAACAATTACTAGAGTTTGTTTTTAGCAGCAAATACAACTATGTTCTGGGCTACTTCGCTATTTACACTGAACTTTTTCTCGTGTTGCAAGTTTAATTGGATTTTAGCTTTAGATTATGTACATTATGGAAAAATACTGCAAACAATAATTTACGCCGCCTTAGAATTAAACAATTATCGTATAATATCGCTAATGGAAGCACGCGATCGTCATTATGGTCTTGTTCCTAACTAATTGACTACGACTAAAAACTATGAAACAACAGCTATGACTTTATCATGCCATGCCCCTATCATGTGGTGGTTACCCAGACTTAGCGCTTGTCTTGGCCATTCGGCGACAGTGGCACTCCCTGCTCCACATCGTCCACCGTCTGCTCTGGCGAGTCCCACCACTGGACCTCCGTTCGTCCAAAGACCACGAAGAGCAGGTTGCCGATGAAGTAGGCGGCGGCGGCCAGGAAGAACACCAGACGCCAGTCATTTACATTTTTCTGTGGAAGATATCACAGTTAGCGAGAAACTCGAGGAACATCTGCAAAGAGTACACTTACCGGATCTTGGACGATCTGACCGACAACAAGAGGCGCGATGCCACTCATTATGTTGGCCGCCCCATTTGTAAGGCCCATCAGCGTGCCGGCATAGTTGGGCGACAGATCGATGTGGTTTACCTGGAAACCCAGGTAGGTGGCAGCGCTGATGCCCACGGTGAGGGTAAGCAGGACCACGGCCAGTAGGTTATCCTCCTTCGGCACGTAGCCCAGGGCAATGAGTGAGCACATAGGTATCCAGTGGCCGATGCTGTTGAAGAACTTGCGGTTGAAGGACAGCGACAACGACTTGTTCCTCTGCAGCACCTTGGACAGCCAAACGAAGAAGAAGCTGAGCAGCAGCATCACAGCGTAGGGCAGGGAGGAGAGTAGAGCGCTCTCCTTGATGTCAATGCCATAGATGTTCTTCATGTAGCTGGGGATCTGGGTGAGCAGCGTCCAGAAGCCGAACATGTGCGTGCAGTGCACCACCAGCAGCGATAGGAACGGCATCGAGGTGAAGATGGGTATCCAGGGAGTCGGCGCCAGATTATCGGCCGACTGCATCTTACCATCGCTGCGCGACTCCTCGATAAACTTGAGTTCCTCCGGCGAGATGAAGCGGTGCTCCTCCGGCGTGCTGGACGAGAACACGTACCAGAAGACGATCCACACGAAGCCGCAGGCTCCACCCAAGTAGAAGATACTCGGCCATCCCATGAAGGAGTCGGCAATGAATCCACTCGTGGCCAGCATCACCACCGTTCCGAATTGTGCGCCCGAATAGCAGATGGTTCCCAGCATGCCACGTTCGTTGGCCGGCGACCACTTGGAGAGCAGGGCATGCGTGGCCGGGTGCACTGCGCCCTGGGTAAGACCCATCGTGAAGCGAACCGCACACAGAGCCGTCCAGCCGCCGAGTTTGAGGGAGAGCGGTGAGATGATGGTCAGGATACCGGCGGCTGCCAAACCAGCGAGCAGCAGCATCTTGGCCCCATACCGCTGGGCAATGTAACCGCCAGGCACCTGGGTCACGATGTAGCCCCAGAAGAAGCTGCTAAGCATGTACGACTTCTGGCTTTCGGTGAACTGATAGTACTGCAGGCGGAAATGGGAGGGTTAGCGAGTGTCGGACTTGGATGGTTCCCGTGTCTTACCTCAGCATCGAATAGGTCAAAATCGTCGCTATCGTCGTCTGGCGTTGCGGTGGCAGTTTCATTCTCAGTGGCATTCCTAGACTGCGGCTCGGTCATGGCCACCAGAGCCACGCTGAGGTTCACCCGCCATGCGTAGCACATCGCCAGGCAGAAGAAGCAGAGGATGCATTGAACATGCCTCACGCCGAAGAATTTCTCTGCAAAAGAAAAGTGTTGGAATAGAGATTAGCTAAAGGTACACATACCCTGGAATGAATGATGAATGGGATGAACTTCGCTCTGATTAAGCACATGCGCCTGCGCAGACGCTCACTCTCCCAATCTTCCAATCTTCCAATCTCCCACTCTCTCCCTCAACAGGTGAAAACGTGTGTGGCTATGCTCTTATCAATAGACGCCTCTCTCTTTTCGCTGCGGTTCTCTTTGCTGCTCCCAAAACTGGTAGCCATGTAAGTATGTGGGGCGCGTTTATTTATAAAAGACTTTGACTATGTCAAAATCTTGTTCGTGCACGCACAGACATGCACAGACACGCTCACTCTCGCTCGCACAGACGCACACACACACATGTACACACGCCCACTATGAACAGCGTTGGCTGCGAATATTGAGAGACGAGACCTGGGCGAGTGCGAAGCATGCATGGCGTTGTAAGCGTATAAAATGCAACATACGAGTAACATGAATCTGCTGTACGGTGCTGTACATGTGGCCCAAAGCGCAACACTCTGCGTATCTCTGCGGCTGCCTTGTCACACTACCTGTTTGAGGCCGAACGGCAGTCGCCCGATCTTCACGTGACCAAACGAACACCTATGCCGCTGCATCCCAGAGAAAACATGATTTGGTAGTTTATTTATTGGTTGCTTGCACTACCTTACGCGGATTTTTGTAGGCTATTTTTAAACCCGACTCTAAGCCACCATAAATGGCTTAAACAAACGCCGAGCCGCACACATTTTGCAACAGTGCAACAGGCAACCTTGCAACGCGGCCTTACAAGGCGTTTGGGTCTATTGAACTCCAGTTGGAACTCCAGTCCAGTCCGATGCCGATTCGGAGCCAGCTTAAAGTCCAAACTAATAATTGCTTGTCTTCCAAATAATTTTCCCCAATCGGATGGATGATTGTTCGATGACGTCCGAAACGCACAAACATATGTACATATGTACATATGTATGTATGTATGTACTTTGGGGTCTGCCCGATCGAGAACACTCCCGCACACGCTCGCTCTTGCTGCTGCCGCTCCCTCATGACTCCCTCTCTCTCTCTGCTCACTGCTCTCTGTTTATGGAACTGAATCAGCTTCTCGTGCCGGACGCACCGATGACTCGTGGACAAGTCGGGTCGTGTGAGGAGCAACACTGAAAACGCTTTATCTGACACGTTTTTGAATTTATTTGCGGAATACTTTCTGCAGGCGGCTCCGCCTGCCGAGCCAAGCTAATTTATGGGTAAGATACAGAACTTTTGTCTGGTTTGTCCTCTGAGGGGGCACTAAAGAGAGTCGAATTCTGATTCTGCAAAGTTAAATTTTCTGCGGCACCCAAAAAAACGACACCATATCAATCAACATTTATGAGCTTCTATAAAAAAAGAGTTTCTGCTTTGAGTGTTTATTGGATGCCATTAGGGGTATATAGTATAGTCTGGTATATTTTGATTGATTGCCATTCGGCCGAGGCTGACTGTACCTAGGCGTCCGTTAGTGGGACAATCGGAGGACACAACGCAACAGCAAGAAATACAAAAACAAAACAAAAAGAACAACAACGAAGTCAAGTGTGCTGTATTGATAACCGACAATGAGCTGTACTCCGATAAAACTGGAACGCCACCGAGCTTTCCATAGGGGTGTACTGGGGTGTAGTAGGCAGAAGTCCCCTAAGTCGATAAGATAATCACTAGTTACAGCTCTGGCCCTACTTCACTCCCCCGCCGCCAACGGTCGCGTTGTTCTCTCACACGAAAAGAGCGTGCAAAGACCGTGCTCTTTCGAAATCGCTTTACAACTGTCAATTTGTCTTTGGGATTAGCTTATCAGCTGACTAAAGAGCCACTGCTCCCCAGGTCCCCCGTCTTGTCACTCTATGTAGATCTATTTAAAGTTCGGAATAAAATCAAAAGAAATACTAAATACTGTCGCTGGTTGAGTTTCCCCTCTCTTTTCATTTCTTTCCATTTCGTTTCGTTTAAGGTTTTTCATTCCGTTTTTGTTTATTTTTATCACCCGACAGTGCTAAAATGTGATTCGATTTTGTTTGGCAGCGTAACCAAAAAAAAAAAATAGTAAATACTTAATGAGGGAAAATCCGACATTTTTATAATATTTATTATTATATTTTAGAGTTGAGCGAAATGAGAGGGAAGTGCTCGGATTCTTTGTGCGAAGGATGGCGGTTGCAGTCGATCGCTGCAGTGGAGGTCGTCTATATCTGACTGTATATGCAATATAAATATATACTCGTACTGCATAATTATATCTGAACTCAACGCGGGCAACGACGCTTCCAGTCATCTGCAGTCGAGAGATAGAAATGTATCTGGAAATAGCAATCCGCAACTTATTTGGAGCGAACACGACAGAGATCAGATCGTGTGGGATTGAGTACGAGTATCTCCACGTCTGTTAGAGAACTAATTAAGCAATTTCCGGCAACAGGCCGCTGTCCGAGCTCGGAACATGCCAGGCGCCAGGCCCCAGGCCCCAGGCCCGCCACACGAGCGACTTATATAAGACACGTGCTTGGAGATCTCAGTGGAAATGGGAATGGCGATGGGATCTGTATCGTTGGATTGCACTTACCGTTGGCGTATTTACCTCCTGTTTTCACCATTGTCAGAGCGGTGGTCATGTGTGCGACGCGGGTTGAGAAATACTAGTATTTTTCAAAAAAATGAAACCTCAATTGGAACGTTCTCACTGGAATTTTTGTAGTATTCTTTTGTTTTTTTTTTTGTATATGTCACACAACGTGTTCCGGTTCCGTCATGAAGTTGGAATACACATGTGTGCTTATTTTATTTGAATTTTATTTAGACGCGAGTATACTCTCTCTTTCGGAGCTGTTTCCACGACTGTATATAACTGAGCACGCGTTGGATCCCTAGGAGGAGGTAGGTATCTTTTGAACGTTCTGGCGAACGGTGCGGATTGCGACTGCTTGAATAACTCACGGCGGTCGATTCTTTTATAAATATGATCGAAACGCTGCCGGACAGCGGGCCAGAGCAGAGGCCCGAGCCGAGCACTCTCTTGGTGGACAGAGTGCGAGGCGGCGGAGAGAGAGAGAGAGAGATCGAGATAGAGGCAGGGCAGTGAGAGCCAGAGTGTAAGCATGTGTATCTGTATCGCGTGAATTCCATTCCGTTTTCGTGCGGCGCTGCTATCAGTAAAAATGAACACGCTGGCAAGCAACCAACACGCACACACACACACCACACCACACCACACCACTATCTCATTCTCTCTGCGATTGGCACTAGTGTAGGTGTGGATTTCTCTCTGGTGGAACCGGCATGCATACATATGGGAGTATGTAAACAACACCAACACATGGACAGGACAGTGTTCGGTTATCAGTGCACTCTTTGCCTGCTATTCATCCTCATCCTCATCCTCCTCCTGCTCTTCCACTTTCCTCTTGTTGGTTTCTCAGTATTCGATTGTTTCTGTAACATCTACTCGGGCATTTTGGTGCTGTAAAATTAGTCACAGTATTCGGATGCACTCTCTCTTGCAGTTAGCTGAGATGTTTCTGGCATCTGTGTCTCTCTTTGTCCGTTTCTATCTGAGAGCTAGAGATGCAGTTAGATCTGGTATCTACCAGTTACTAGGCTGGGCGTGAGCATGAATGAAATGGAATCCTTGCTGGAGATCATAGCCGTACTCGTACTATACCCTTAAATGTAGATTTCTGATGCCTGTGTGCCTGATGATAAGGGTAATGAAACACCAGTCGAGGTCATTGTTTCCATTGATAAGCCTAGATCAACCTCATCTCATTACCCATCTCAACTCTGTTGCTGAGTTCCTCCTCCAAGATCTCTCGCCGTTCCGTTCCCGCTCTCTGTTCTAAAAAACGACGTAAAGCCTCGAGACTCTAGACGATCCATTACAATGCGGAGTGTGATCGATGGCGTGCCTGTCGGGTTTATTAACTTACATAAAAGCATCACCGTTGATCAATGCAATTTTCATTTCAATATGACAGCTTCTGCTATCCGAAAATCTCCGTTTTATAGCGAAAATTTTCCTTAATTATTTTACTTGTCATTGAATTTCCCTATCTTTTCTTTTGTCGTTCGCCTCTCTCGCTCAACCGCTGGTTATCAATTATAATTGGTGAAAATAAAATGTTTTAAACAAATTATTTATGCCTTATCAGTTTTTCGGGGCACATTTCAGACTTTGATTCGCGCCTAAGTAAATGAGCCGAGGCGGGTCCGCCGTCGGTCGCTCGGGACACTGCAAATTCATTCTGATTTCGACAAACGCATAGGTGGGGTGGTACAGAGAGGATGGGTGGAGCCAGGAGTGGGGCTCTGTCAGGGGGCACTGACGACAGACGGAGTTTGATAAGGCCCCACCCGATTCCCGATTCCCGTTCTGATTTCGTCTTCGATTCCAATACCAAATCAATTTTGGCACATGGCACACACGTTTGGAGGCACGTTCACGACGATCCACTGTCCGTTCCGTAAATAATGAGTTCTGGCAAATCTCGAGACGTTTCTTATCGAGTGTGGGACCCCACTCGATTAGCCCAGTCCCGTGGCACAATCCAATCCATTTAATAACCGGCTTATCATGCTGGATCTTCAGCTAAAGAATTAACCATCACCACGAATGGGACAGTTTCTATAAATGATTCGAGCGACTTTCAGATTTATGACTGGACTAAATTTAGAGAATATTGTAGAGTATTCCCGGCGATGGCAATCTAATCAGGCGACACGCCCACTTCAGAAGTGCCAGTGATTCCTCCCCTGATGGATGGATGGATGTGATTGCGAATGCGAATCTGTTACACTAACAAGCCTTATCATCTGACAAATGGCAAACAGTCGAGCGATCTCCCGCCAGTCCGCTTGACGTCAGTGCACTGCGGGAGAGGAGGAGCGGCATGCGGGAGGGTATTCTGTCATATGGCTCACCCTTTTCCGTTTAGAGCTCAGTTTTAGTCTAATTAAAATGCATTCCGTTCTTACAAGCCACATAAACATCAGTCGAGCTGTCTATCAGTCAGATGCGTGTCGTTACGTATACGCCAGGTGTAACCAAACAAAAACGCTCTAAACAGGGCTAATTGTGTTCCGTGCAAGGGTGTAGCTGTCACCCATTTTGGCCAGAATACGATTTCGGCTCCTTTGGCCTGCGGTTTTTTCCGCTGTTAATCATGATGTCCCCGCACGGACATTGTTTGAGGTGTGTAGGCGCCAACAACCTTTTAATACGGTAGGCAAATGTGTGTTTATGATTTGCATCTGATTCGACCCTATCTGGGAGGGTATATCTACGTAGGGATGCAGCTGGCATACAGCCTTTCCCGAAGAAATACCAGCACTAATGGTTATACAACTATCCCTCCCATATAACACCGAATATGCTATTGTTTACTGATTGTCCACTTGATCCGCATCTGTTCTATTCATCACCCAATAAAAACCAATTGAAAAGAGTATCCGCAGTTCGCTCGCTCGCCCGCCGATTGTGGCGCACTCAAATTAGAAAATATATTGAAATTTATATTTGTGCTGTCTAAGCGTTTGGGCAAACGTCTCATTACAGCGAGGAATTGTGTGAATTTCTAAGGCATATTTGAGTTACCATCTGGAGACATAATTGAATTGCGTCCAATCAGCTCCAATTGTCCGCATTGTGGATCGATCGAATGGCAATTATCATGGCATCAGCACTGGAAACTTTATCGAACTCTGGGAATCGTTGTGGGTGTGTACAGGGCTGTGGGCGTGGCACTTTATTAACACCCCCGATGTGATGCTGGGGTCTGTTTCTGTTTCTGTCTCTGGGTCAGCCACTTGGCAAACAGTCAAAGAGGAAGATGCGACACTATATTTGCGACATGTATATTTTCCGCGTATAATTCTGTTTTAATTGCGGCCACTAAGAATAGAACGTCTTCATTTGGACAAGGTGTGATCATCGCTCAGGAAGAGCCATTTCCGCCGGAGGTTATCCCCAGGCCTGCACCCGTATCCCGTCGAAAAAGATTGCCTTGAGTCACTCGACAAATCTGCCTGCGCGAGTCGCACTGCGACTGCAGAATCTTATCTAGTGAAAGATTTGGTGTATCATAAAAAAGGTATAAGTATATAAGTACTTTTCATGGGATTGTGTATGGATTTTATCATTGCAGAGGCGTTCTGATTTATCATCCCCCAACTGTGACATCATTTTGCCGGACAAGAGATGGATTCCGAAGTGTTTTCTAGGAAGATCCAAAGATCATATTCGCAATACATACATAGGTATCTTTCCATGACTGGCCAGAATGGTTGGAAACAAGAAGGGAGTTCGTTGTGAAATGGTAATTAAGTATTCATTATCATATTTGATTTAGTTTGACGGAGGAGTGTCGTGAAACACGGGGCGGACGAGCAGACGAGGTGAATATAAATATCATTTGTGGAAAAACAACAAACAGCATTGAGTATTTGCGTTGACAGTGCGAAATGATTAACGCGATAACCTCCGCTGGGGCACACAGGCCCCAACCACAAGTGGCAAAGAGAGAAGAATAGAGAGCACAAATCGATGGGAGGGAGGGAGTGAGAGAAAGGGGGGAGCTACAGAGAGAGAGAGAGAGAAAACAACAATGTTCGAGGCGGCGCCGCACTGTGTTAATTTTTGTTGCCATTTTGCAGCTTGACTTTTTGCACACAGGCAGGCCCCAATCCAACACACACATACAGTTATGTGCTCTCCGACAGAGCTCCCACTCTCTCTCTCTCTCTGTGTCTCTCTTGATCTTTGATCACGTTTCCCGCACACGACGGCACCCGAGTCGGGCACTCGGCGCAACGTTCACGTGATAACCATGTGCTCCGCTCCGGCTGCTCTGGCTGCTTCGCCTTTATTTACGATTGTATGAGTGGCTCGATGGAGGCGACAAATGTTCGGGGCAAAAACGAGTCACAAAATGATATTGCTGTTTTTCTGCGAACGGCGTCGAATGCCTGCCCTCTCCGATGACGTAAAGCCCCAGGCCCAAACCATGGAGTGTGGAGAGGGCAGCCGGGTGGAGCAATTTCATCATTGGAGTAGCTTCCTAACCTTAAAACCAACAAAGGCAAAACTGTCGACTCACATCGAGTCGCCCGATAATCACGCATTTCTGTCTCCGACTCAGCCTCTGAGATTTGAGCAAATTACGATCGGCTGATGGCCGAAACAAGGAGTCACACGAAATGGCAACTGTTCTTGCTGATAGCACTGGCCAGAGCTGTTAAAAGTTTTATTATGATTTGGCACTGGCAAGTGTTTGATAAGATCTCTGATTTCGTATAAATAACTCTCCCTTAATTGCTTCTTAATGGATTTACTTCATTATCTCGAGCACTTTGAGGAGAGCAGCTCAATGGGGGATTTTGGTCGAAATTCCAGTGCACGTGTCTTGGCAATGGCAGCGGCTTGCCGTGGGATCTACTCCATAACTGGGACTCATATAAAAATTGTGTTGGCGCGACTCAAACACACTCGGATTCTTGTCAGCCAACTACATATTCTCGCTTATATGTACATACTGGCATATATAGCCCTGCCCTTGTTCATATCGCGTGCTTGAAAGAAGAAAAAAGCTTTATTCAAATTCTGCTTACAAGTATTTTTCCCCATGTTCCCGGTTCCGCCTTCCCTAGCCAACTGCTTGCCGAGTTCGAAGCTATAAAATGTGCACGGAATTTGTTTAGGGCTAGAGATATGTACGCTTAAAATGGGGATTAAGTGATTGCAGCAATTGATTTGCCAGCTCGGATCAGTGAGTGTGATCCCATTATCTGTGATAGGGGAGATAACTGGTAACTTCATAACCAACATTCAATGTAGTACTCATAGTCTAGACCCATTTGTCTGTTGGCCTTGAAATCTTTAAGGAACCCCAACGAAATAGATAAATATATATTGAAAATATTGATATAAGATTATCAGAGAAGTATAATTCAGATGGTATTTGTCGGGGAACATAGACTAATTGGGTTGAAAGATTTCAATCCTGCGCTCCACTTAAATTGCCCGCGCATAGTGTGACCAGTGAGATTTATGTAAAACTCATGTACATTTTAGTGTAATTAGATGTAGAATTCATGTAAATATTAAAAATTAAATTGATTAGTTGGTGTAATTGACAACAGATGGCCGCTAGATCTGCACCATGTAAAAGATACTTTTAAGTTAACTTATTTAGTTTTAACCTAATTTTATAAAAAAGTGCTAGTTAATGGGAGCATTTTAAAGTGCCAGTCAAGTAGAAAATTGATTCGATTAGAAAACTAATCGAATAAAATTAAGTGGGCAAAGCTGAGAGATCTATATAGCTAGTAATATTCGGCGGAAGATCAATTTGGCAATAACCGGTTCACAACAATGAGTACACACTCATACCCTGGGGGAAATGGGTGTTATAGAATTGAGACTATGTTTGTCATCCTAGGGTCTAATAAATTCAGAAACTAGAGTCCCTGTTTTAAAGATATTTAAAGATATTTCTTCTTACAGAGACCATGAATTGGTACAGGGATCAGGATATATGTACATACATATGTATGTATATACAAGAAATTAATCAAATGCAGGAATAGGTAAAAAAATGCAATCAAAGACAAGGTCTTTATTAATTACGCTTGAAAGCAGCTTGGAGGAAAAAATGGTTAAAAGAGTTAAAATTTCCCAGTATCTTTATGTAATATTAACGGTTGACAAAAAATGTGTCTTTAAATACCAGCAACATTGACTTGACAACATTTCATCTGTTTTTCTTTTTTTTGTTGAACACTTTCGTTATAACCGTGTTTTAGACAAATTACAGTAAATGGGAGTACTTAAAAGTAGTTTATCTTGAACAACATGTATTCATCAATCGTTTAAAATGTTGTGGGCATGGCTAAGTAGAACATTTAGCTAGTAATATTGGACAGAATATCAAAATTGAACAATAGGAACAACTATCCACTTTCGTTGTTCTTTGTTTGACCTTTTTCGCTAAAACATTTTTTTAGGCAAAATCGAATAAAAGCATATGTTTAAAATAAGCCAGTCAAGTAGAAAATAGGTTAATTAATCGGATAAAATTCTGTGGGCAGGGCTGAGGATTCTTTCTAGCTAGTAATATCAAATCGAATATCATAATCGAGGAATATGGTTTCCCATCCTTGACGGAGAACAATTAACCCATTGTAAGCCAAGTTTAACATTGCACAGAAAATAATACAAATTTAATCATTTTAGCGCAGTTCAGGTGAAAGATATTGTGGGTTTTTGTATGCAAAGATGAAGAATATGATGAACATAAGTTGTAACTATTGTAATTATTATTTGTATCATTTTTCGCGGTTTAACTCGAGCTGTTATCCAATTTAAATAAAGGGGGCTTAAGTGGGCTAAGTTCGTTTTTTCATCGCCATATGAGACCGTATTCAGTATGACCGTACATTCACACGTGTTTTCTTTCTTGTGTTGGTACAGCGTTTTGCTGGCCGCGTGTTTCTCAGACAATTCAATTTTCGCCTAAGTTGTATTAAAGAGTTGAACTACAACATTTAAAAATGGGAAAACCAGGTGAGGAAAGCGAAAACTGCCATGAACAAATGAAGGCAGTCTCTGAAACCGAGAAAAACATAGAACTTAACCTCCTAATGAGTGTGAATATTGATAAAATGATGTACTGGTGTCTTCCTACAGGTTTCAGTCCACGCGGTGGCGGTGAAGGCAGAGGAGGAGGCGGAGGTTTCCGTGGGCGCGGCGGTGGCGGCGAGGGACGAGGTGGCGGAGGGTTCCGTGGCCGTGGCGGGGGTGATCGCGGTGGCAGCCGCGGAGGTTTTGGAGGACGCGGCGGTGGCGATCGCGGAGGCTTTGGTGGACGCGGCGGTGGAGATCGCGGTGGCGGACGTGGTCGCGGAGGATTCGGAGGACGCGGCGGTGGCGATCGCGGTCGTGGAGGGCGAGGAGCCGGTCGTGGAGGCGGAGCCGGGGGGTTCAAGGGTGGCAAAACAGTCACAATCGAGCCACATCGTCACGAAGGAGTCTTCATTGCACGCGGCAAGGAAGATGCTCTGGTCACCCGCAACTTTGTGCCTGGATCCGAAGTCTACGGAGAGAAGCGCATTTCTGTCGAGGTTAGTTTTCGCATCACACTTCCTGTAGACTAGAGTTCTGCTGATGATGATGTTGTGCAGGGGTACAGAACATGGCATTATGTGGTCATGAGCGGCCCTTGCGTTCACCGGTAGCTGTGTGCACTTCAGGTACACGGGAAGCAGCTTCAGGTGCGCTTGGGTCGCTTAGAACAATGCACAACTGAGGCAAAATCTCTTAGCACCCAATAGATACAAATATCCATCTATGTCCAGCGTTTCACACAATTTTCTTGCTTCCTTCACAGACCGGTGGCGAGAAGATTGAGTACCGTGTGTGGAATCCCTTCCGTTCCAAGCTGGCAGCTGCCATTCTGGGTGGCGTGGAGAAGATTCACATGCCCCCTGGCTCGAAGGTCTTGTATCTGGGCGCCGCCTCTGGTACCACAGTTTCCCATGTGTCGGATGTAGTGGGGCCCGAGGGTCTCGTCTATGCCGTGGAGTTCTCACATCGCTCGGGTCGCGATCTGATAAATGTGGCCAAGAAACGCACCAACATCATACCCATCATCGAAGACGCTCGTCATCCCCACAAATACCGCATGCTAGTAGGCATGGTCGACACCATCTTCGCAGACGTCGCCCAGCCCGATCAGGGCCGTATTGTGGCCCTTAACGCACAGCACTTCCTTAAGAACGGAGGACACTTTGTCATCTCGATTAAGGCATCCTGCATTGATTCGACGGCGCAGCCTGAGGCGGTATTTGCCGCCGAGGTCAAGAAGATGCAGGCGGACAAACTGAAGCCACAGGAACAGCTCACGCTGGAGCCGTACGAACGTGATCACGCTGTCGTCGTGGGCGTCTACCGACCACCGGGCAAGCAGTGAACAGTGTTCAGGGGCGAATGTGGATAGATTTTAGGTTATAACTTCTTTTAATACAGTCGTTTTGTATTAAGTTTCTTCTTATTAAATATAAACCATAGTTGTAAAGATAAATCAAAATGCAAACTATTTTTGTAGTAGACGTACAAATACATAAAAGAATACAAGCCACAAAACCAGACTCGTTTCAAGGCCACAGAATGATTTAATTGAGGTCGTTTAAAGTTATAATAAAAGTAGAAAATGTTATTAAAAAATAAAGGAAAAGTGGACAAAAAAAGAACGTCAGGGAACTGCCGCTGCGGACAGGATTCGAACCTGTGCGGGTAGAACCCAATGGATTTCAAGTCCATCTCCTTAACCACTCGGACACCGCAGCTGATATGTAATCGCGTGCCAGAATTGCTTCTTGGGCCTGGGTGCACAAACGCGCTACCTGTGGGATATTCTTGCAGATGTTTCAGCTCGAGCTCGAGGCACATATCTGGAAATAGATCAAATGAACCTATTATTAATTTAATTCAAATATAAGAAAAGTAATTTTTTGTGTTACAAAAGAGTCAATTTTTCACATGTTGAGTTTAAAAAAACTACTCTTTTGCTAGCCCTGGTACTTAGAACCGAATCCAGAACTAGTTCACGGCTAGTTTGGTTTATCTCCGCCGCTTCTTAGTTAATGTTTTTGCCTAACGTTCCTCACAGGAGGCGCTTTACGGCGCCTATCAAGTGGCAAATTTGACACGCAAATGAAATGTGCTGCGGTGTCCGAGTGGTTAAGGAGATGGACTTGAAATCCATTGGGTTCTACCCGCACAGGTTCGAATCCTGTCCGCAGCGGGATATAAGAATTCTTTCTTTTTTTGATAGTTGCATAATTTATCTGTTAATTTACTTTATTAAGCCGTTCTGCGGCGATCTCAAAAGATAATATAGATAATATAACTTTCTGTTACGACTTTTATCGCACGTATTTACGTATTCCGCTTGCATTCCGGTGTGGATCGCAGCCAAATATATGTTTCAAGATTATACCTTGGGAAACGCACATAGATAATCGGATGTAGGACAATTGTTTTTGTTAAACGTTAGATCTTAAAAACTAAAGTAAAATCATAATCGCATTGATTGTTGAATATCTGTTTAAATGTATATCACCGATTCGTCAGCCTTAAGGGGCTTACAACTTGGCGCGCTTGGGGACGCCAATGGCCTCGAGTACGCCACAGGTCTCCAGATGATGGAACAAGGTCTGCAGATACTCATCCCGATGCTTCATGTAGTGGGCCGCGTGCTGGGAACGTTCCCAGCACTTGAATGTGACCTTTACGTTGGCCCTCTCCCAGTTCTCGCGGACAGCTTGATTCGATGAAGGTGGGCCAATCGGATCGTTGTCAGAGACGAAGAACAGCGCCGGGGCCTTGAGCAGGGTGGAGTGGAACATTTGGCTGGAGCGCATATAATGAATCGTGGCCTGGTTGTGGAATGTCTTCATATGGTAAAGGGTGTAGTTCCTCAGGGCGCTCTGCATGCGTTCGTTCTTGGGGAAGATGGACTTGGGCACGCCTACTGGAATCTCTGTAATGTCGGCAGCACTGTCCCAAATCTGGCAAACGAAGCGCTCCAGGATACTGCCATAGCGATCCATATCGCGCGACATCTGCAGCATAATCTCGCCCAACTGGTATGCTCCAACGGAGAAGCCATGCATTACGATCGGTTCATACGATGCGTTGTTCTCGAGAAACTTGAGAGTCTCGGCGGCCACCACCTTGAATATGCAATCGAATGTTTTAGTGACTAATTGTGATTGTTGGCACAGGTGGTAGTTGAATGGTTATAGATTTTCTAACCTGAGTTCCCTTAACGGGCCACAACAGCTGCCAGGGCGTAATGTGCACCACCATCACATCGAAGCCCATTTCTGTGTAGATCTGGGCATATTTCTTCAGATGTTTCTGCTTGGCCATCAGCCAGGCCATCATCAGAACCAGGGGATTGCCAGTCGGGTTCTTAAACGCAAGCGTCTTGGGATCCACTTCGATCTTCGTTTTGTTGCTAGTATAGAGAGTCATGTTTTTGGTAATATCTTGGGAAGATATATACCGGCGATTCGTCAACGGTGCCATGGCGCTCTGAAAACACACGGTATAGACAGTAGTCGGATATATTTTCCCAATGGTTGTTATGGGGTAATCTATGTATTTAGTTTTTAAACCATAGTTTGGATAGGTCCAGTTGTTGGTTCAATCAATGCCCGATTAGATAGGAAATATAATATAGGAGTGGACAGCGTGGCCTGATCGGTTAGAATCTCATCGAATGATTAGATTGGGCATGGAGTGGGATTGGGTAATGTACCTATATATATCCATGCAAATTTGATAAAGCTAAAGCTAAAGCTGACCTTGATTATGCCACTTTACACGTGATAATAAGACCAAGTTATTGATAAATCGCAGAGCCTACTCGTATTTACAGAAACTGCAACCGGTACTGGCGGAGTGGTAAGATTAGATGAGATACAGATTCCATCGAGCGTTGATGTCTGGTTATATAGCTAAAGGACAGGCACTTCAAAATCGAACGTTACACTTGAATGATAATAATTATATCCAATAATGGATCTGCATTCGCCGTGTCATTTTCGTATTAATGATTATTACCGAGTTATCTGGAGCTGCCGTTACCAAGCGTCAATTTCCCTCTAATGCTGAATACTAAATGAAAGGGGAGCGAAGGTTTGGCTTATGTTTTCGATTCAGGGATCTTTTTTTCCGGTGGCTAAGACCTCTAAACCGACTGATAGCACCTGTGTCTGAAGATAGGCGGGCAAACCTGACGATAAGGAGTTGCAATTTAGATTAGTGGAATAATTTCCAGCTGCGCTAGTTTCCGCTTTCCGTACCAAGAACGAACAGGCGAAGAAGAATGTCACATAATTTAAGCAGCAAACAACGGAATATCAGAGAATTGGGGAGGAGGACCGGACAAAGAGAGAGACTTTCGCTTTGGTTTGACATTTTGAACTTGAACTTTCGGTTCACGGCCACTCACACGTTTCAGACGTCGATAGACCTTAAGTAATACCACCACTAGTACGACCAATAATGTAATTCCAATTAGGAAATCCATTATGGCAACGAAGATGCCCAGGGCAGCAGGTGCAACGACGGACTAAGCGACACGATATATCCAGTAGTCCGATCGTGGATAGCTTAGTGGAATTCAGCGGAGCTTACTTCCAATGGAAAATAGTTATTCTTTTGTGCTTGTGTGTGAGGAGAGTCCCCGTGTGTATACATATTAGGGATCAGAGTGGCGGTTTGTGGCGTCGGCTTGAATTACATTGCGGCAGCACTGGAAGGGGTAGAAGTAGAGTGGCTCGACTAGAAAATACCCAAATACTCTCGGCTCGAAACTACAGTACTGGTAGATTCGAGTCCATATTTGTATATAGGAGCTTATTGTAGAGCCTTTCTATTGAATCTTCGCAAGAATCAGTCGGCTCTTTTAGATGTCTTTTGGTATTGAAATACTTATTAGTCAAGAACCCAATATACCCCTGTGTCCATTTAATTCCAGGTATAATCAACATGTGCCTTGGAACTCATGAGAGTGCCACACGCTTTGGGGGCTCTGGGCGAAAGCTTGGCATTGAGCGCCATTATGATGTGTGTATATCATGGAAAAAGCTGCCACTGCTGCTGCTGGCCCCAATTGAGCGTGCTTGATCGAAGCTTGCTGGGCGAGGGTGGTTCCAAGAGTACTCCCAAGGATACGATACGGATTCCAGCACAACATTTCGTAATCGACATTCTCCAATGGCCATCATTTTCCAGTTACTTCAAGCGTTAAATGGTCCTCAACAAATTGCAGGCAATTAAAAACCCAATAAAATATTTTTAAAATATATGTATATATGTATGTATACCACCTAATCGGTATACAAAATCTGAGAAAGAAGTATAGAGGGAGAGAGCAATCATATACACGGTTCAAAGTACAGAGGAAATCAATTCATGCATGCAAATTCAAAAATGAAAAGAAGTGAAGAGAACAGATCAGAAGCAACACGAAGGAACCCACACAATTATAAGGCAGAAGCAAGTTCATAGGCAAGAGGAGGGTGGGGTTATTAGGGCAATTACAGGTTAAAGTTCAATTAAAAGCCAACAAGATGAAAAATATAATGGAATATGTAATGTAATGCTTACATGTGCCACCTGCGGCCCGCCGGTGCTCAAGCTCGAGAAATTGCGAGATAGCGGCCGTTGGATCTCCCGGTACGCGGCCATCGGTCGCAGCAGACCGGTGGATATGGCGCCCCCGCACCCACTGAAGAAATTGTCCGCGTAGACATTCTCGTACGGAACAGCGCCAGCGCTCCGGCTATTTTGTGCTGTGCATGAGGCAGGCGAATGGCGGATTGGGATGGGGACAGACAAATAAATATGTATAAATAAACGTGAGTTGAATGGTTTCATCTTCAAATAGAGCAGCATTCTAAATTCAAACATTTACCACCAAAGGAAAGGCCCACAGCTAACGTTGCGGCTGTCCGGCCGGCAGCGAACGGTAGACTTATCGATTTTTTTGCTGCAGTTGCGTAAAATGCAGTGCGAAGGAAGTGCGCAGCCATGGCCGTGGAGTGAGAGGGGGATCAGATCAGATCGGTGTGAACGACTTGCACAAGAAGCGGTTGGACAGAAACTGCAAAAACAGGCACATTCAGATTTGGATTCATTTTAATTCCTTTATGCATTTGTATGTGTAGTCTGAATGAATACCCTCACGAGGGGCAACATAGTTTTGTAAAGCACAATGAAAGGCAGCTTCATTCAGGTAATAGCAATAACGCACATCTATCTATAGTCTTTTGTTCTCAACGAGGCAGCTTCAACATCAAATTTAAACGGAACACATCGCTATTATCAATGTATTTACTATAAAATTTAACTATTTAAATCTCCAAAACGGTAAGGGTATACTCGCGTCGGTCCACCGAAATTTTCGCTCATGCGTTTTCGTATTCATGTTGGAGAGCCACAGACAATACACAGACACAGCGGGCTAATGCACACGAAACGAACTTTGTACCCTGCGCATTTGCGGCTGGCTGGCTGCAGACGGGTTTCAATTTATAAATTGATAAAAATTTCGTTTGTGCCCAACGACGAGATGCGTGTCTTGAACGTTCCTCTTCGAGAAAGTACACTTAAGAACGTTCGTGGGCGTTTGCATGTTTGGAAAATTGATGAACATTAACAGCCAGAATCGATCGCGGTGCCACTTACGCCTGCAGACGAGCTCTCCGTGTTTACTCTGTTTAAACTAAAATTTTTAGATTTATTTAATTCCGCATCAGCAGTGTATCAAAACGAACTTAACCCGCTTAAGCCCCCCTGTATAACAACTTGAGTTAAACCGCGAAAAATGATACAAGTAATAATTATAATAGTAATAAATCTTGTAGGTCCATCTTATCCTTCAACTTTGCATACAAAAACCCACGATATCTTGCACCAGAACTGCGCTAAAATTATTAAAATTGTTCATATTAAAATACCCTCTTAGTCTACAATGGGTTAATAATGCTCCGTCAAGGATTGGAAACTATTTTCCTCGATTATGATATTCGATTTGATATTACTAGCTAGAAAGAACCCTCAGCCCTGCCCACAGAATTTTATCCGATTAATTAACCTATTTTCTACTTGACTGGCTTATTTTAAACATACATGTATGCTTTTATTCGATTTTGCCTAAAAAAAGGTTTTAGCGAAAAAGGTCAAACAAAAAACAACGAAAGGGGATAGGTGTTCCTATTGTTCAATGTTGATATTCTGTCCAATATTACTAGCTATGTATATAGAACATTCATCCATGCCCACATCATTTTATAAGATTGATGAATACATTTTGTTCAGGACTAACTACTTTTAAGTACTCACATTTACTGTATTTTGTCTAAAACACGGTTTAAACGAAATGTTCAACAAAAAACCAGACGAAATGTTGATTGAAAAATAGTGCTGCCACCCTTTCGGCATAACGGGTGCACTTTTAAAAAGGCCGCCATATCTTCGCTCAAAGTTTAAAAATTTAAATATATACATACTATAAATGAATATCCGTTAAGATTCTGATGCTAATTAACCAACTGTAGTACTCATTCTACGGCAAACACCTCACATTATTGTTTCATATCCAGAGCTGTGGTTACTATGTCAATGCCAATGCCCTCCAAAATTTCCATACAAAACAGAGTCCTCCCAGAGTAGTCCTTGACAATGACCCAGCGCCTTGGAGATCTAGTGTTCTTTAACCAAACAAACTTCAAACTTTGTTCAATCGATGTGAAAATTCTCGTACCTTTAATTCAGTCAAAGTTCTGAAGCGTTCCTGTTGAGAGCAAAAATAAATATATTTTTCGTCTAACATTTTCGTACATTTTATATCATCATGGCTTTCCATTCGGTGGTCACAATGGAGAAGCCGCTGCAGCATATCTCGCTGACGGATTGGCATGCTCGCGTTAGCCAGCTGCGGAATGTTGCAGATGCCCGTCGATCGGACGCCTTCGCCATACGCCACGCATCGCGTTCGTTGCGGAACGAGACCAGGATCGAAGGCGACTGGGCCAACTATGAGACCAATGAGAGCCTAACAGACCGGTGAGAAGGGGTTTTAGTTCTACGGGCTAAGTTTGACTGCTGTCTCTGTTTCAGTATATCCGAGCTGAATCGTTGGCGCGACATCATATCGAAGACATTTGAGCGTATTGAGCGCGAGATTTACCTGCTCCAGGAGGAGAAAAATGCAACCGAACGCGAGCTGGAGACGCTGACTGGTCCCATATCGGTCATTGCCGAGTGCCTGACCATGCGTGATGGCCGTCTTGGCTCTGAGATGACCTACGATGAGGCCGACACGGAGATCAAGAACGAGCTGGCCATTTTGGAGAACAATCAACGATTGCTGGCCGACCGCTGCCAGAAGGCTTGGGAGAAGCTGACTCGCCTGGAGGAGGTGCGCTTCAAGATCGGCATGGAGATCGACAACAAACTGGAAGCAGTCGAGCTAGACAATTCACAATTGGCTTTGGACCGCAACGCCGCCAACATTTCTTACAAGCCGGATCCCACCAGGAATCCAAAGAAGTGAGTAGCCTCTCAATCGTACGAATTTTGTGAAGCACTGTGAGATGGTGATTCTTTGTAGCTCGTGTTCCTACGAGACCTGGTTGGAGCATGTGAAGAACATGAAGCAGCTGGCGGAGAATGAGCTGGCCGACACTTATGCCATTCGTGAGGCTTTGTTCGTGTGCCGTGAGAAAGCCCGCAACATGCTCCAGTCGCAGCAGGAGCGCGCCGAGCACACCATTCGCAAGCGCATCTTCGAGACCCAGCGCGCACGCAACGAACTCGAGTGGCAGAAGATGAAAATGAAGGACGAAATGGAGCAGGCGGTTTGTGAGATCAAGACGCTGGAGCAGGCGTTGCGTGACAAGTCCGACGGATTGAAGTTGGCCGAAACACGGCTGGAGAATCGTGCCCAACGCTCGGGCATGGAGCTGTGCATGGACCAAGCTCACGAGATGCTCTGTGTGGAGGTGGAGAAGCTCCGTGAGATCCGCCGTCGTCTGATTGCCAAGATTGAGGAAAGCAAGGCCAATTACAACCTCATGGAGGAGCATGCCCAGAAGATCGATGTGGATCTGGAAAACAAGCAACATTCCTTGATGACTGACATACGGGCCCTCGACTTGCGCCAACGTCTCAAGGGTGGCGAGTTCGGCCTGAAGATCGCTAATCCGAGTGCCCAGACAGACAGGAACATTGTGCTCACGCGCATGGAGGATGAGATTCCAAAGACATAAAATGTTAAGCTGATAATCGCCGTTTCAAAGTTTTCTGTTTCCCAGTTTGATTCTTTGTTTAATTGTCCAAATTTATGTGAATTAATGAACATTTATATGCGCAGTTCATCTCTTTTCTTGTGAAAAGCCAAAGTTCAGCTGGCCCAGTAATGGCTTGAAATCTGTACTCCACGCCACACGGCCGGAAAGGTCGGTGGGTTTCCTTGGAAAGTGCACGCCCTGGCGCACAAACATATCCCACTTGACAAACTCGCCTGGAACTACTGCTTCGCTGGGGCCGGTGCTTACGATGGACTTGGGATTGTTGGTCTTATCCAAATGCCAGTCCACCCAAAGAGCAATTCCATTGCACACACCCGATCTGGAAAATGAATATATAGATCATGCGCTGATTACTGCCAGAGATTCCAATGATTAAGACTTACTGCGTCAGCTCTATGCTTCCCTGGAGATGGTGCTCGACATTGAAGTTGGCAAAGTCAACGCTGAGAAGCTGCTGGGGCTCGGCTAGCGCGCGACTAGGATACTCCCACAATGGTTGCGCCTCCACCAGGGACACTGCCTGTTCAGCGGATCTCTGTAAGTAATGCAATTCGTAAAAGTCTCACGGGAGTCAGCAAAATCCATCAAAATCACATTTACCTCGACCATTTCATCAAAGAGACGTAGATCGAACCCTTCGCAGCTCCCAACAGGAGCACGAATCTTGTGCAAATCCAAGAACTCCACGGGCAGGGCAAATATTCTCGCCTCACATGGCGAAATCTCCACTTTCTCCGGTAGTTTATCCTTTAGTTTCATCAGCAATGTGCCAAAGTAAAAGTTATCCCAAGGCAGAATAGCATTGAGGAAGTAGGGTTCAGCAAAGACATGGCTCAGAGCGATCAATTCAGTGTCCTCCAGTTGCTCAACGTTCTCCACATACTTAACATTCTTCAATTCGTTGTGCTGCACAATTGAGTCGATCAGACGGCGTGAGAATCGATGTGGCTCGTGAAGCTGAACCGAGGCTGCCCCAAGGGCCGCGCTAGCCAGCCCTAGCATACAGCCATTTCCTAGGACCAGGACGTTCGATTGTTTTGGCACTATGGTCGCCTCCAGGTATCGCAGGTAACGTTTGTTGCGTATGGCCTGATTTAGCTGGCCGATTCTGCTGCGGGAGTAGGTCATGTGCAGGTCACAGGAGCAGGTATGCCGACGCACGGTTTTGGCCGGAGCCTCCAGCATAGCATCAAACCAGAGCGAGTACTCATCGTGGTGACAGCTCAAGTAGAAGTCCTGACCAGCAGTGGCCAACTGCGGCGGTTTGGGCACGTAATAGATGGCCTGCATCCAGTGATCCCGCCAGGGCACTACATTGGCCACAGGTACGCGTTCTTCCTTGCTGGCAGACAACTCGTTGAGCTCCGGATGGGCCCAGTACGGAGCACAGCTGAGCAGGATTTCCCCTTGATCGTCCAGTTGTATATCCCACCAGTAGAACACCAGCTCCGCGGCACCCGGCTGACTCGCCTGCAGCTGCACCAGTTTCTCCCTCTGCTTCTCTCTCTTTTCTTTACGCTGAAAATCGAGCTGGAAGATCTCGATGGGCTCTGTCAGCAGGCGAAAGGTGCCGGCCGGCAGCTGCGAGAGCTGAACATCATGAAGAGCAGCCTCTCCCTTGCAGCTCTTCAACTGTTCTGGCGGACGGAGCAAGGCTTCACCATCCAGACTAGGGAGAATCTTTAGGCTGTTCCATTGCGAGGCCAGCGGCGACTGAGCCACCTGGGCGTAGCACCTGGCGCGGGCCGGTATGCACAGAGCGTCATCGGTGAGCAGCTCGGCATGGGCATGATTGTAGATGCTGATGGCGCCCTCGCCAATCAGCTCTGTGTCCAGCAGCTCAGCTACCAAGAGATTCGCCCGCTGTGGCATGTCCAAGTCCGCGCCAATTTTTATGTCTGTGGAGCGTTTTCGAATCAGCTGCACCTTGTCACCGACTCCATTGTCGGTGAATATTTTGGCAGCACAATTTGCCATGGGCAGAAATGCCTCGCAGGCCGTGACGGAGTCCGCCCCAGCTTTTAAGGCCATCATTGAGAGTATGCCGGTCCCGGTGCCAATGTCCAGGACATGTACTTCCCTTCCTGCGGCACGCATTCCCTTAATGGTTTTCCTTAGAGCCGCGAAATACTTCTGATTCCTCTCCCAGTCGTGCAGCATGTCGCCGAAGCCGGCATTGGCCACCTCCTGATGGTAATCGTAGTCGTCCTCGCGCTCCTGCCATGAGTTTTCACCCGTTATGGGGTTCATCACGTGGGAAAAGCAGGACATCGGACGGATTGGCAATAAATGTGTTTTTAAAAAATTTTTTAACATTAAAACGCGACCGGCAACAGCTGTTCTCTCAACGCTGCCACCTTCGTAAAAAAGCAAACTATCTGGTAGCACTGACGATGAAGAATATCGATTGCAGAGCAGTGCGATGAATCACGATGTTAATGGCAAGCACCGGCTGCGGCGCCAATTCAATGGAAACAAAGTATTGGAGGAAAACTTGTACAATTTTATTGTGGAGATGATAATTTCTTAATACTATTTTACGTGTACATTAATTTTATTATGTGTTAGAAGTCCTGGTCGAGCCGCCGCTTAACTCCTGCCATCAGTTTAACACGATGGCGCAGTTGAAGGTGTCTCAAGCCGCAGATGCGTCCATTTGGAGTCTCGGCGTCCCATGTCCTATCGAAAAGTGAACTGCTTGCCAGACACCTGTTGACGCTGGTTTTATAATTTTTACCAATTGCAGTGTTTCGATTGAGTTCAGACCAACAATTAAACATGTAATCCAGAAGAGAGATGCCTAAAACAATCAGCACTAGACTTGCGGGATTTACTGGCAGATACGACAGAGAACTATCCATTGTGTGATGTAGACTTGACGGGCGTCCTGATTCGACTGATGTTCGCATTCTCCCGCCATCGAATATATATGCAGAACAGGTAAGTTTTCATTTTAGCTTTCTAATGGTGGCGGACATGGCAATTACCTGCACATACATACCTGCAGAGAAGTAAAAGGGACCACATTTGCTTGGTAAACAAAGCCATAAACTGCTAATCTGTTTGTTTTTGATCGATTGAACAACTACCCTTACCTTTTTGATACCTTCATATGTGTGGAAGTGATCAATTTATAATGTGGTGTGTATCGGAATCTTGGAATTTTCAATACCGTAATTAGCTAATTGTTCCGATATTACACACACCAATTGAAGGAATTCCATCAATTCAGTTACACGAGTAGGCCCAACGAGAACAGTTCAAGAGGCACAGGACAATGGGGATACTTTTGATGCTGGACATCTTCCAATGGTTCGCCGTTCTCATCGGTTTGACCTCTTACAGGCTGGTCGATGATAGATTTATTCAAACACGAATAGCCAAGGCTTACACTTTGATCCTTAACGTTATCACGGTGACAATGCTGCCGGTGGCTCTTATGTCGGCTGTTAAATTGTATTACGTGGCTGTTTGGCTGCCGCGATTCATGTGGATAACTCCTTTCGTCCTTTATGCGGTGAACTACGTGGTCATTGTCCAAACATTGATCTCGCGCTGTCATCGGGACAGCATACTGATGGAGCTACACCATTTGGTGGTGAAATTGAACCGCGAGATGGGCCGAGCTGAAAAGAAGATGAACTCGAAGCTTCGGAGGCTCTTCTATGTAAAGACCTTGACTACGTCGTATCTGAGTCTGTGCTATATTCTGGGAACATTCCTATTCAGTGACGAACTCACTTTTTCCATGATGCTCAGCGCCTTTCTAATTAACAATGGATACAACATCTTGATTGCCACAACACACTTCTACTTTGTGGCGTTCTGGCAAGTTGCTCGAGGATATGATTTCGTGAACCAGCAACTGGAGGAGCTCATCTCCACACCCTCGCCGTTAACATCTAGATATACAGAGGAGATGCGAAGTCTATGGTCTTTTCACGCCAGCCTCAGCCAGACAGCGCACAAGATAAACAGGATCTACGGTCGTCAGATGTTAGCATCCCGTTTCGACTATATTATATTCACTGTCATCAATGGCTATATTGGTACGATTTACACGAGCAGTGAACCGACGACTTTATTCGCAAAATGTTATGGAGGTCTTCTCTATTGGATACGGACGGTGGACTTTTTCATGACCGACTATATATGCGATTTGGTGGCTCAGTACCAGAGCATGCCGAAGCACACCGCTAGCGAGGGCGTCATGTCTAACGAGGTATTTCAAAGAAACCACCAGACCACCTAGAAACTACCTCTTAAAGTACCATTTAATTTCCAGCTATGTTCGTATGTGATCTACCAAAACAGCATGAATCTTAATTTGAAGATTTGCGGCCTCTTCCCAGCCAATCGAAAACAGTGGCTTAACATGATGGGGGCTATTCTATGCCACTCCGTAATGCTTCTTCAGTACCATTTGATGATGTCCGCTAAGCAACACAATCAATAAAAATACTAATAATGCACGATTCTATCGTTCCACTTATTGATTAGTTTCATCGAAAAGGTTCTAGATACGAATCCACTGCGCATCACCACTAGGCCTGCCATCGAGCACTTTATTTTAGTTTATTAACTAAGCAAAAGGAATTCAGTTGAGCTTCGACTCTGGCGGGCAGAGCATCCGGTCATGTCTGATTTGTTGGTGCAAATATATTTCGGATACGCGCTGGCTATAGGCATAACTTCGAATCGGATGGTAGGCTCAATCTTTAAGCAGACATGTTTCTCCAGATGTTATGCACTGGTCGTGAATATCGCAACCCTCGTGCTAACTCCACCACTTCTTTGGGAGTCACGGAATGGTTTTCGGGGATCTCATTCCTACCCAAAACTTATTTTGATCACCTTCCATGTGCGATACCTGGTCGCGTATGCGGTCATATTATATACGGTATTATCGCGCGGCTTTCGGGACAGAGCCCTAAAGGAGGTGCAGCCCCTTCTCATCAAGTTAATGCACGAGGAAAAGCGTAATGGAAGGCAGAGGCTCAGACGATCCCTCCTGCTGCCCCTCTACCTGAAGTTCTTCATGGCGATTTACATGTGCTTGACTATATGGATATTCCACTTTTACTCTGGCCCGGAAATTAATTGGAAGACAATAGCTAAAATTATATTTCTAGGCAATGCCCTCAACATCCTAGAGATCGTCCCCATGGGCTACTTTTTGGCACTGTGGCACATTGCCAGTGGCTATAACTTTGTCAACCAACGGTTGGACGCAATCATGGCATCCACTCCCGTTGATTTGGAGGAACTACAAAACATTTGGTCGCTTCATGCTGCATTAACCAGAACAGCGAAAAGGGTCAATAAGATATATGGCCTTCAGATGCTGGCAAATCGCTTCGATAACTTTATTTACGGTGTGATCAATGCCTACTGGGGAACGTTTTTCACCTTCGACGCCGATACGAATTTTGTATGGGTGGTCATTGGTTCCGTCACGTATTGGATCCGATGCGTGGACTCTTATTTGATCGACCACATGAGCGACTTGGTCATGCGATACCAGAACTCACCAAAGCATGCCTGGAGCGAAAGATGCTGGTCGCAAGAGGTAAGCTGAAAATAGTTCGAATTGATTTCACTTACATATTAATTGAGAATCGTTTACCACAGATCAACTCCTATGTGACCTATGTTAGCAGCTCCAAGCTACAGCTTCGAACATGTGGCCTCTATCAAGAGAATCGAAGTCTATGGTTCGAAACGATTAGTAGCATTTTGTATTACTATATAATGCTCCTACAGTTTCACCTGGTGATGAGGAATTAATCGACAGGAGATGGCATTCCTGTGGCAGATGCTCTATTCTATAATACTATTGCTTGAAATCCTCCTTTATGTAGAGAGAATTTTATAAAATATAGATTTTCTTAATTGAATATTAGGGATAGGCAGATTTTAAGCTTTCTAATGTTGGTGGATACCACAATTACCTGAATGTAGGGTTGTCAAATGGTCTGGTCCACAATTGCTTGGTAAAAAAAACCATAAAGTGCTAATCTGTTTGTTTTTTATCGATTGAAAAACTACCCTTTTTGTTACCTTCATATGTCTGGAAGTGATCAATTTATAATGTGCTGTGTATCGGAATCTTGGAATTTTCAATACCATAATTAGCTAATTGTTCCGATATTACACACACCAATTGAAGGAATTCCCGCAATTCAGTTACACGAGTAAGCCCAACGAGAGTAGTTCAAGAGGCACAGGACAATGGGGATACTTTTGATGCTGAACATCTTCCAATGGTTCGCCGTTCTCATCGGTTTGACCTCATACAGGCTGGTTGATGACAGATTTATTCAAACACGAAAAGCCAAGGCTTACACTCTCATCCTCAACGTCATCACGGTGACAATGCTGCCGGTGGCTCTTGTGTCGATGGTTGACTATTTTGACGTGGCTGGTTGGCTGCCGCGATTCATGTGGATAACTCCTTTCGTCCTTTATGCGGTGAACTACGTGGTCATTGTCCAAACACTGATCTCGCGCTGTCATCGGGACAGCATACTGATGGAGCTACACCATTTGGTGGTGAAATTGAACCGCGAGATGGGCCGAGCTGAAAAGAAGATGAACTCGAAGCTTCGGAGGCTCTTCTATATAAAGACCTTGACTACGTCGTATCTGAGTCTGTGCTATGTATTGGGAACATTCCTGTCCACCAATGAATTAACTTTTTCCATGATGCTCAGCGCCATTCTAATTAACAACAGCTACAACATCTTGATTGCCACAACACACTTCTACTTTGTGTCGTTCTGGCAAGTTGCTCGAGGATATGATTTCGTGAACCAGCAACTGGAGGAGCTCATCTCCACACGCTCTCCGCTAACATCTGGTTACGCTGAGGAGCTCCGAAATCTATGGTCTCTTCACGCCAGCCTCAGCCAGACAGCGCACAAGATAAACCGGATCTACGGTCGCCAGATGTTAGCCTCCCGTTTCGACTATATTACATTCACTGTCATCAATGGCTACCTTGGTCTGATGTACTCGAGCAACGAACCCACTAATTTATTTGAAAAATGTTATGAAGGTCTTCTCTATTTGATACGGACGGTGGACTTTTTCATGACCGACTATATATGCGATTTGGTGGCTCAGTACCAGAGCATGCCGAAGCACACCGCTAGCGAGGGCGTCATATCTAACGAGGTATTTCAAAGAACACACCAGACCACCTAGAAACTACCTCCTAAAGTTCCATTTAATTTCCAGCTAAGTTCGTATGTGATCTACCAAAACAGCATGAATCTTAATTTGAAGGTTTGCGGTCTCTTCCCAGCCAATCGAAAACAGTGGCTTAACATGATGGGGGCTATTCTATGCCACTCCGTAATGCTTCTTCAGTACCATTTGATGATGTCCGCTAAGCAACACAATCAATAAAAATACTAACAATGCATCATTCTATCATGTGGACATGTGGTCTCTATCAAGAGAATCGAAGTCTATGGTTCGAAAGGATTAGTAGCATTTTGTATTACTATATAATGCTCCTACGGTTTCACCTGGTGATGAGGAATTAATCGACAGGAGATGTCATTCCTGTGGCAGATGCTCTCTTCTATAATACTATTGTTCCGAAATTTGCTTGGAATTCTTCTTTATTTTGAGAGAATTTCATAAGATATAGTTTTGCTTAATTGAAAATTGGGGATAGGCAGATTTTAAGCTTTCTAATGTTGGTGGATACCACAATTACCTGACTGTAGGGTTGTCAAATGGTCTGGTCCACATTTGCTTGGTAAACAAAACCATAAAGTTAAACTGTTTGTTTTGATCGATTCAACCATTACCCTTCTGGAAAAAGGGTGCAAAAGTTTGGCTTTAACCTTATATTTCTGAAATTCACTTTTTAATGTGCTGAGTATCGGAATATTGAAATCTGCTTCAAAGATAACTACAATTAGCTAATTGTTGCGGCATAAAACACCCTACTAGAGGGAATTGCAGCCATTTAGTTGCACTACGAGTTTCAAACAGAACAGTTCATTCTGGACAGGAAATGGGGAGATTTTTGCTGCTGGATATCTTCCAATGGTTCGCCGTGATCATTGGTTTGACATCGTACAGGGTGGTCGATGATAGATTTGTTCAAACACGTCTAAGCAGAATGTACACGCTGATCGTCAACGTCATCACGGTTACAATGCTGCCGGCGGCTACTTTGGATTTGTTCAATTCATTTTCGATGGGCTTCTGGCTGCCGCAGTTCATGTGGATTACTCCCTACGTTCTTCATGCGGTAAACTATGCTGTCATCGTCCACACTCTGATCTTTCGTGGCCATCGAAACATCATACAGGTGGAGCTGCACCATTTGAGTGTTAAATTGAACCGCGAGATGGGCCGTGCCGGAAAGCAGATGAACTCGACGTTACGAAGGTTGTTCTATTTAAAGACCTTGACCTTGTCGTGCATGTGCTTGTGGCATTTTCTGCAAACCTTTATATTCATTGACGTCTCCTCTCTTTCAAAGATTCTCGGCTTAATTATAATTAACAGTGGCTTTATGATTTTGATGTCTATCGTACACTGCTACTTTGTGTCGTTATGGAAAGTTGCTATAGGATATGATTTCGTGAACCAGCAACTGGAGGAACTCATCGCCACACGCTCGCCGCTAACATCCAGATACGCGGAGGAGCTGCGAAGTCTATGGTCTCTTCACGCCAGTCTCAGCCTCACAGCGCACAGATAAACAGGATCTACGGCCGCCAGATGTTAGCTTCACGCTTCGAATATATTACATTCACTGCGTTCGATAGCTACATGGAAATTATTTACTATTTTGGTGAATCGGCGCCTGCAATAAGTAAATGCTTTGGCATTAGCTTCTTTTCTATACGCACAATAGACTTTTTTATGGCCGACTATATATGCGATTTGGTGGCTCAGTACCAGAGCATGCCGAAGCACACCGCTAGCGAGGGCGTCATGTCTAACGAGGTATTTCAAAGAACACACCAGACCACCTAGAAACTAACTCCTAAAGTTCCATTTAATTTCCAGCTAAGTTCGTATGTGATCTACCAAAACAGCATGAATCTTAATTTGAAGATTTGCGGCCTCTTCCCAGCCAATCGAAAACAGTGGCTTAACATGATGGCATGTATCTTAGGCAACTCTGCGGTGCTCATGCAGTACCATCTGATGATGTCCGGCAAAGAGGAAAAGTTCTTCAAGTCATAAACCCAGCGATTGGAAAACTTATAGAAGCATAAGAACATGTCCTATTCGATACTTCAGGACTAGGAACATTACTTTAGTTATAGGTATAACTTCGAATCGATTTGCGGACTCAACCGTCGAGCACAAATGGCTAATCTCAATTTGAATATTATAGCAAATAGTATTACTGCAATCTCCCAGCAGGTAACCCTCTAAATGGGGTTGCAATTTCCCTTGGCCAAGATACTGTTGTTTTAACGTATTCTTATGCTCACGTTTCAACCGCTTGGGGCCAAAATTTGAACACCAACCGACAGCCAGAGCAAAATGTGCGACGCTACAGGAGCCAATAATTTCCTGCTCGATAATTTCCAAATGAATGCGTTCAGCAAATAAATTCTGCTTTGACAGCACTCAGAGATGAATTTAAAACGAAATCACGTTCTGCTGTTGCACACATACTTTTTGGCGTATGCACATCTGCTCTACGTACTCGTACGTGATGAAAGTTGTGTCATAAACACGGAAACCCTCTCCCCTCCTCTCTGGCACCCGTGCACAACTTAGTTGAGCTTCTGCTGGAGCTGGCAGCAGGTGAGTGCCAGGGCGGGCTTCGAGGGCATACTCGTAAATAAAATGAAATAAAATAAATCAAAACATAATTTTCGCAATAAATTTGGTTTTTACAAAACGCTGAATGCAAATCTAATTCCTTTCGCCCTGCGAAACGTGTATCGAAGTTTCGCCCAGCGCTGCTTCACTGCTGTCTATACAATTTATAGCCGAGTTATGCAATTTCCCTTTGCAATCGGTTTATAAACCAAATATGATTTTAAAAACAAACGGCTTTAGCGATTGTATGCATATACTCGTATATGGATTCAATTCTGTGTGAAACTGGTGACCCAATTCAATTTTCTTCGAGTTTTCAATGGTAAAAGAAAAGGACAATCATGCTACATATGTAAATCCGACGTATGGTACGTAAATGCAATCCTTTCTTAGGGATTTACTATTAAATCTGTTCATAACGAACTGATTAATTATCTTGCAAACAATCCCGTTCATTGCTTAGCGCAATCTGATTGGTGGAGATATTAACATGATTTGAATTGGCATCGAGACACGTCAACACAATTATATTGGGTAACAAGAGGCAAGATTTATTATGCCAGCGCAGTTTCTGTTCCCCGAAGCGAGCCACAAACATGCACGTAACGGATGCGGTTGCTGCCCGTTCCCCCGTCGCGACGGGCAGGGTAGGTGGGCGTGTCCCGACGCTCCGACAATTGTCAAAATCATCGCCATAACTCACGTGTTGCCAGCAACAGAAACAATCGAACGACAGTCGGACAGACACAGGGACAGGCCCAGGGACAGAGGAAGGGGCGAACAGGGGCTGAGTGAGTGGCAGTGGCAATTCAATTGAAGCAGATCTGCTCAAAATGCAAATGCAAATTACGCAATGATTTACATTCCGATTGACATATTTTAGGCGAACATTTTGCACTTCATTCGCATCCCGGGGCGCGCAGTCGGTGCCGCCCTTTGCGTGTTGCCAAAAGAATCTTTGATTTGCCATTGTCAATGCGAGCAGGCGTATTGGGAGGTATTAGAAAATTGTTTGATTTTGGGAGAAATCATTTCAATCGCTTATGAATTCCGATTGAGTATTCCGTGCATGTCCCTGGGTTCAAAAGAGCTGTCAAATTGGTTCAAATAACTGAGCTGTACAAGAATGTCTGTCCAGGAAATGTCTGAGAAGTTCCTTGGGACTGTACATTTCCTCACAGAACTTGAAGGTTTCTTCACTAAAAACTCTTATTTATGGGAGATATACCAGCCGTGTCATTACTCACAGAACTGCCGGACACATATCCTGACCAGGCCATCATTACTCTAGCTTTTCTATTGCACAGCCTCGGCCAGCGTTAAGGATCCGGCCATCATCAAATTGCTGAAAGGACATAAAAACGTTATTATATTATGCTTTTGAATGCCCGAGTCGCCAGTCGCCAGTCCCCAGTCCCCAGTCCCAGGCTTGCATACGAGCCACTTGAATAGAGGCCAAAGAATGCACAGGGCATTGTGCAACGGAGAGGCGACACAGCACAATGGGTGCCACCATGTCGTGAACATCAATGCCAGAGCCGCGACATTGAATGGCTAGTGGCAGGCTAGACCCGGACCCAGTTCCAGTCCCAGCCACAGCCCTGGCCATCAATGCAACTTTGAGTCAACGTCAACAGGGAAAAGCAGCTTCTGCTATTGAGCTTTTCTCGGCTTCTCCGCCATTTCTCTCTCTACCACTATGGCACACTCTTTGCCGCTCCTTATCTGTCTCTCTCCTTCTCGGTGCCGGAGGACATCAATTGGAAAAATAACAATATGAAGGCCACATCCTCGAGATGTGTGCGTCCAATGGACGTGTTTGGCGACCAAAAGTCAGCTCAGCTCAAGCACAGCTCTCCTCAAGATGGCAGCCCAAACTTTTTAATGATGCCGCAAAGTCGTTGCACCAAGTTCAATGCACATTCAGGGCCACGGAGGCATACTTCAGATTGAAAGAGGCACGAGTAGATATTGAAACCGAGAAGGGGATGCTGCAGGGATTTACTTGTCGTTCAGTCGAATGTTTGGCACAGCTCTGAGAGATTTGAATCTGGAACTTGGCAAAGTGAAAGTTTTTAGCCATTCTTCAATTGGTCCAAATGGAAAAAAGTTCACTAAATAGTTGACACCGATTCATAGGGGGTTTTTCTCAGATTTTAAGATTTCAAGTAGAAAAATAACACAACAGCATCTTTGGAGTCACAGGAATGGCTTTTAATGATAAATAATAATTTGAAGGTAAAAAAGGCTTTAAAGGTAAAAAAGCTGTTTAGCCGTAGAAGCCGCCGCCGCCGGCCGATGCGGATGACGATGCTGAGGCACTGGCACCTCCAAAACCACCGCCGCCGAAGCCGCGTCGTGGATAGAAGCCACCACCATAGCCGGGATATCCTCCGCCGAAGCCTCCATAGCCGCCAGGATAGCCGCCTCCGAAGCCTCCATAACCGCCAGGAAAGCCACCGTAGCCGAACTGAGGAGCCGGCACCGCCTCCAGGACACTGAGGAGCGCGAATATAACAACAACGAACACGATGGCTGCTTTCATATTGCTTGTTTAGCTTAGATCTTTTCGTTGGAAACTGTCGTTGGCTCCGAGCCGTACGGCCTATTATATAAACGGATTTTTGGTTCAACAACCCGCTTGGCTGGTTCTGGAGACTGCCAGAGGTGTGTGTGAGAGTCGACAAATCGCTGGCCGAAAACGAAAACAAAATATGATTTGGCAAACTTTGCGCGCGCGTAATCAATCCCCCCGGGCACTGTGATTGAACCCGTTTTGTGGTCTAACCTTTTCGAGAGCGGCGGCAAAACAGAAACGACACTCACGCGTTTTTATTGTGGGATTTTGGGAATCACTTCTGCAGTTCGCGTATTAGCATAAAATAAAATACAAAAATACGATATATTGTCTGTTATAATTATATGTATAAAATTTCATCTGGCTTTGTTTTTCGGCTTAGTCACACAAACACACACAGGCTTTGTATCGTATTTATTATACATTATGCTAATCGAGCCGGTCATTAATCGCATTTCTATTCGAATCGCTCTTGGCATCTGATGTTTCGATTCGGACAGCGACATCCCTTTAAATGGATTGTCTAGCCTGCATAATGGTGTGTTAGCGTGTTTCCTTTTTAAAAAATATAATTTTAAGTCTGGGCGTATTTTGTATTCTCATACTTTGGATGCTGTTTTCTGTTTCATCTACTCGAAAATTTCATATGTCTGTCATTTATACTTGAAATTGTGTTCTTTCTTCTGAAACCCACTTTTCGGAGTGGATTTTTAGTGGGATTCACACATGATACAATTAGAATTGAAATCGATAATAATTATAATTGATTTATAGCATCTGAAATCCAATTAACACCTTCGATTTTATTCAAACATAATTTACTTTTAATTCAACAATCTGATTCATATTTAAAATATTTGTAGTAAAGCCAATAACCTGACCTTGGTATACTCAAATTCTGTTTTATTCCATTCCAATTCGACATCTTGGAAAGTTTGAAGATGTTTTGATAATAGAGGGTTGCTGTGGTTGGGATTGCCTTTCAGGTTGAAAAACCTGTTTTCTATTGTAAGAACAATTTATTGATTTTTACCCTTTTAGACGTCTTCTGAAATTAGCACATTGCTGTGAATAACATTTTGAACACTGAAACGTAGAATAAATACGACTAGAATCCTATGAATTTGTGGTAGATCATGGAGAGCTTTTACGCATATGATAGGCGCAGGTTTCGGATATTTTGCAGATCAATACCTGGTCGTTTTCAGTCAGAAGAATATAATTTCTTACTTGACTCTCCGCTCAAAAACTTAAATAAAATTCTACGTAGATAATAATAAAATGTGTTTTCCAAAATTAACAGATACGATTGTAGTTACAAACCGTGACGCCATTACTTCTCGTTGCAGTCATATCCTTGCCGTCGTGTGGCACTTAGTCTGCAATGCCAACTATCCCACGGACGCAACGATCCGATATGGAGGCTTTCTGGTTGATCCTGATGACGCCTATTCGCTATTTCAATCCGACTCCGACTTTCTGGCTATCTTTCGGAGTACGGATATCAGTGTCTGTAAAACACTAAAAATTAAGGGAATGCACGAATTCGAATGCGTCGGTAGAAATGACAATACATGGATAATCACAATGGAATACAGTCATCTGATTTGTCTGAACTATACCTTCGGATTGGTGAACGAGCTGGCCGAACATTGTACAGGCTCAAAATTGGGTCCAAACAGATCTTCGGCCTTGTACTACGCCAATATAGAGTTGGTTTTGAAACATATCGTATCGGTTCTAAGCTGCGGTTTGGCTCCTAGCTCAAATATTCTGGTATTAATTGTTTCGTTCTTCTTTCTGATACTTGTCGGTTCACGTTGGCGCTAAGAATGAAATAAATTTCCCCCTTTTTAAATGCCCCATGAAATGTATCCATCAAATTGTGACATATTTTGACAGTACTCAAAACTAAAGATGCTGTCAGTACACAAATCTTTTCCTGTGTCGGCTTGGAACTTAAGAAGCTGTCAGTGCGATCTCCTCTTCCTTCGTCTCTGGCCCCATGTCAACGATCGCATCGCATCGCAGTTCCCTTTCATCTGACAATGTTGCCCTTGTCATGTGTGCCACATTTGTGGGGGGGACCCCACCATCGGATGCGTGTAGAAGCATCTGTGCGGAGCCCTCATTCATTAGTCTCCTTATAAATAATTGCTTTTTAACAGAGGCAAAAATTATCACCTAATTATAGAGCTCGACACAGGAGATTCCAACGCGTGGCATTGTAGGGAAATTATGTTTATATGTTGATATTGAAATATTATTAGGTAGGTAATAAGCAGAGGATTACTTGGAATATCCACCATAAAGGTGAGTTTTGGAAAAGAAATTCAGAAATATATTACTGCCAGAAGACTTAGGTCTATCCAATTTAGGTTTCTTTGAAATATTACCTTGACCCATGCACATCAACTGTCCAACGCCAAGCTATTCCGAATTGGTCCTCCAGGTGAGTGCTATATGCAATGAATGCCATATTTTTGAGGCTGAGCAGACATTCGCAAAACTCTCCAGCCATTCCTCACATAAGGACCTTGTTTGCTCTGGCATTTCCGTTTGCCATTTGATTTGACAGGACGCTACTCCACTGTGTGTGTGCGCTCCTGTTCTCTGTGCTTTCTGTGTGTGTGGGTCCATAAATTTGTATTTCTCTTTTGTGGAGAAGAGCACTTCTGCAACATGTTTGCCTGTCAGCAAATGTCGTCGTTCTCGGCAACAATTTGCCGCATCGCAGAAGGACAAAACGCATTTTTCCATCGGTCCTGTTCCAGCTATTTCAGCTCTTCCTGCTCTGCTCCTCCAACATTATTGCAATTTGGTAAATATTGTAAAAATGTTTTACGCTCTGAGTGCCGTTCCCCATCGCTTTATGCAAATTAGTAGCAGGAACGATTCCACATTCCGAATGTTAATTTGCATTTTCCGCTGTTGTTCACCGCTCCCGGCTTGTTTGGCTCTGTCATGTTTGGCCTGCGGATAAAAGAGGAATTTTTATTTGCATTTAAATATATTACATACTTGTTAACCTTTTCCATCTAGCAGCAATGGATGTGGATGGGGGTCTCCCACTGGCCGCCTAGGATGGATGGAATCTCCCACCACTCTGACTTTGGATGTCCTTTTGTGTGTTTTCCTCCATCGAAAACTTTTCGGAATGCGTTCGGTTTGAGCTTTTTTCCTTGGATCCTTGAGCTACACAATGCAATGCACATTCATTCTATAGTATTTTATTGTATTTCTACTGCCAATCTGTCTATTTTAATTGCGTTGAAAGACCGACTTGGCCGCAATCTTAATCTACTCTGATTGCGGCTACGCCTTTGATAACGTTTGTGGCTTTTCCACAAAGTTTTTCCGACCCTCGCCCTTTGTGTTTGTGCGTGTGTGTGTGTGCAGTATCTCTGCTGCTCCTCGTCTGCTTATTTGTTTTGACTTTAATTAAGTTTTATTATACAAATTAACACATGCGGGTGAAAAATCACAAACATCCACACACGAACATAACCCTTGAGCTGCTCTCGGTCTCGGTCTTGTGCGTGTGTCTGTGTGTGTGTGCATCTGTGGATATACATTTTTAATTAAATCATATTACTAAGTAAATAATTAAATAAGCCATGTCAATTTCATACGCCACTGACAGTTTAATAAATGGAAATCTTTTGCATATTGAGTAGGAGTAAATTGCCTGTAGCTCAACAGGATGATGAATTCCATCCAAAGTGCCAAAAGGATGGGGTTGCAAGACGAGTCAAAGTGTAGCCTTGAATTAAAGGGAAGTGCTTTAAACTTTAATCAGATGCGATTTTCAAAACAGAAACCGATTCAAGATTAATGCAAGATAAATAAGTAGTGCGTATAGTCTTTATGCTTGGAAATTAGAGACCAAAACCATCGACATATAATTGCCTAATAATTAACTCAAAAGTGGTCTCTAATTGTCACAATTGACGCAAGGCATTAAAAGCCTAAACGAAATACAATACGTCTTCTAAAGATTTATAAAATTAAACTGATTTACTTAAAGTATTATCCAATTAAAACATCAACGAACATTCTCTTAGAAGCTGTTATATATTTTAGTTCTCTTCAGTATGTCACATCTCATTTAGTATCGTATAAATATAAATATTAGTCAGGTAGGTAAATATGTATGTTAATTTGTAATACATTTTTCAACTTTAATACAATTTAGCTAATTGAAATACACACAAGTGAGTGGACGTAGTAACCTCACGGGGCCCATTAAAAGATTGCGGTCCTCATCGCCATCGCCATCGCCATCGCCGTGGTGGGCATCGTCGTTGCTGTCATCAAAGCGGCGGATAAGCATTCTTGGCATAGTTGGCTGCCACACAATAGTTGGTGGCCCCAAAGAAGGAGCACATGCCGTTGCCGTTGGAGGGATTCGTTCCGAATCCCGCATAGCAGTTCGTGTAGTTCTGGCAAGAGCGCAGCTCCAGCGGTGCAAAGTTTAGGGCATATGCCCCGGGCGGGGGCGGTGGCGGTGGGTGGCTCATGTTCGCATATTTGTGCATGGTATTGCTGAGGGGCGCTGGCACCAGTTGGGATGCGGTGTCCAGCAGTGGACGGGCGCCCACGCTTCGTTCGTTGCGGCGGAATTTTGCACGGCGATTCTGAAACCAGACCTAGAAGCAGGCGTTTAAGGTCTTATTAGAAGAGCTATCAAATGAGCGCCAGTCAACGCTGTCCATAACATTTCTCTTTAAATGAATCACTTGAACACTTTCCTTAGCATTTCTCAAACCTCTAAAAAGCTAGAAAGCTTAGAGCTCCCTGCGGTTTCTCTCACCTGCACTCGTGCCTCGCTTAAATGCACCTTGGTGGCCAGCTCCTCGCGTACAAACGCATCCGGATAGTGGGTTCTCTCGAACACCTTCTCCAGGGCCGTCAGCTGGGCGGAGCTGAAGGTGGTGCGATTCCGTCGCGGTTTCCTCGAGTGTCCCGTCGAGAGATTGCTGGTGCAGCCACTGGGACCGCCACCGCCGCCTGCAACGGAAGGGGGGCAATTAAGAAGCCATTAAAAGGAGAATTTTCTCTTTTAGTTTTGGGTTTTAGCTGGAGGTGAATGCAAAATCCGTCTGACGGACGGACGAACGCAGGGGCGCCTCGTAAATAATCGATGAGTGCCGACGGGTATCAATTAATTTGGCAGCTCAGCTAAGAAATTTCGTTACTTTTATGGGTTGTCGAGAACACATAAAATTTTGCATTCCGTTTGATCCTTTGGCTGGGGTCGGAGTCGCGCATTGGGGATAGCAATAGCTGAGATGAAGGGATGGGGAAAGATGTGGGGGTCATAAACAAATGGCATGAACCATAAAATATCTTTTGACGACATCGGCGGACAGCTGTATACTAATTTCCACGTTGGTCCCCGGCCCGACAATCCAACAAACAAGAGCTAACAAATTTACGATCTATTAATTAAAGTGAAATTGTGACATTAAGCGGTCGTAAGCGAGCTCTCTAGCTGCCGTTAATTGATTTTCCATTGAATTTTCCTTCTTGTGGAAATCGTTTTACGAAATATCATTCTCATTCTCTTTCATTCGAAAATTTCTATTCTGGTTATAATTGGGGAAGGCGCCGCCACACGATGCAAGCGTCTAGCATGACTTTTCACAGAAATGGTTCATATTCCTCAAAGGAATAATCATCTGACATAGAGAACAAAACAGATAAGCTGTAGATAATGAAGCTATTCATCTGCCGTTTATCTTTCAGTTTGATGATTGAAATATACTATACATACTCTGAGAGTGCTAATTAAATGATAATTCTTATAATTCGAGTTTTCAGATCACTAAAATCTATGCACACTCTGAAAATCTGTCTCGTAGTCAGGCAGCGCTTGTTCTTGCTTCAGGGTGGCCCACCGCCATGACTGTCCCCATCAACATCCAGAGTACTGCTCCTACCCACGACATTTGTCTCAATTTGTCAGCAAAGCTGTCCACAAAGTTGGGAATGCATCGTAGATCAGCTTGGAGTACTCCACCGAACCAAACCAAATAGGAGAAAACAACCCAGAGATGAATGCACCGCTCCACAAACCATCTCCCCGGGGAGTGTGAGCGATGGGAGGAAGATCTTTAGTTTGAATTGCCAACGAGCGATAAAAAACAGTTGCAGCTTAATAAAAAACCAACAAATCGAAAGGGAAACCTCAATCAGATTTCACTGGGAGATATACATACTACGTAGAGTGAGAGAGAGGGGTACGTACTGAACTAGGGATGAGAACGGCATGTTAAAATCCAATGGAGCGACGAAAATAAACGCAGAGCGAACAGAAGCTGGGTGCGTGCTCCGTCTGGGAATGGTTACATCGGTACATCGGGACGGGACTGGCGTTTTATATGCTCCACTTGGAAATTATAGTCGTGGCCGTCGGCTGCCGTCGACTCGGGGTGGGGAGGGGAGGGAACAGAGCCTACCCGTGCCCGGGTCCGTCCTCGGATCGCTTCAAAGGCATGCGGCCACTGAGGGAATATCATGTCAGCTTTGATTACGTTTTGTCATGTTGACAATGTTGAAGTGTTGTCGGCTCGGAAATGTTTCCTCTGCCACAAAAAAAGAAAGAGAACACCATCCACGAAGGGAGGGGACAGAACGGGCAAAGTTTATGAGAACTGGTTACAAATTGTTCTACAAGAACCATGGCATAGGTTTTCATAGTATATCATGCGGAATATGACAACAGGCAGCAATATGTTGACAGTTTTGATTGTGGGTTGCATGGAGGTGTACGAGTACGAAACTGAAAAAGTGCATAAAGATGGCATTGCGGAGCGGTGAACAAATGTCGCCCACATCTGGCACCTAATTGTCATCCATGAGTGGTCCACACAGCACGCACAGCACAGCACAGCGCAGCACACATTCAAGTAGTACGAGTATCTACAAAGATACATACATACATATATCTATAATATGTGGCTAAGTGCATACACTTGTGCGGTTAATGTCATAAAGTCAGAGCTTCTTAGCTCGTAGCTCGTTTCGCAAATGAATTTATCATTTATGAATACGGCTCACGAACACTCACGATAAACCTCACAAATTACCTGCGTATATCTAACCGGATTTCTGTGGCAAACACCTTCTGCATTAGGCATTCCTTTCCCCATACATACAGACATACAAACGAGTAGATGATAACATTAGCGAATTGTATCAAATGGGGTCCACTTAAAGTTTAACGAAAACCAACTATCAATTGCCTTAAAGTCAGCCTCCTTAAATATGTTTTGTTTCCGTGTGGTTGGATAAATTTGTTCAATTTCGCCTCATGGAACTTCAGCTCACCATAATTGTTACTGATTTCCATGGAAAGCTTGCCCTTGGCATAGACATCGTGCTTCAGTTCGATGAGATTGTCCACCGAGAAGCGATGCATTTTGTCCAGGTCCCTGGCAGTGCCGTCGCGTTCGTGTAGTTTTTCCTCGGCATCGAGATTGTGCGACGGATGCGATGGATAGGACTCGCCGGCGGCTGCTAGGGGATGTGATCCCGTCGGGCCGTAGTAGAAATTGCTGGCATTGCCGCCGGGCAGAGAGTGTAATTGTGGCTGATAGTTCAGCATGGCTAACGGATCGACTTTCACTTTTCAATCAATGTGCAGAAACACTTTCGACTAATCGCGTATTGAGATTGGGGATCATTCAATTGAATTTGAGAGTCAAATTGAATTCTTCATTTGTCAGAGCCAATTGAACGATGATTGAATTAATTTCCTTTATTTGCGCTCGCCAAGATTGGGGGCATCCTGCGCGAACTTGGTAATTGGATTAGCACACAACACATAAACGAGTTAATTACGATAATTGTCGCGACGATACTAAACCGTGCCAAAGTCGTGTGCCCACTGAAATTAGCCTCAAAATCGAAAGAGTGTGCGCTCGCCTTGCGTGGCCTCGCTGAACGATCCAACGATCCAACGATCCCAAGATCTTAAGAATACGAAACATATGTCAGCAAGATCTTTGCTCTCTTTCCGACTGCGCCTAATTATAGCCTCGGATCTACCATTGGCCGATGTGTCTTGCCTTTCGCTCTCTTCCATTGCGTATCCGACATTTTGGGGGCGTTGCCGGTGCATCGGCGGTGTATGTAGTATCTGGAAAACTGTTTGAAATACGAGGTGAAAAGTAGCAACAAGTTTTGGGCATTTAAGTAGCAATAAATACCAATTAGCCGGAGGGCTTGTCCACACAGTTCCCTTCCATTGTCCTGGCTGTCAACACAGGCACCGGCCATGTGTTGTGGCGTTGCTCCAGTTTCGGGCTCGGGCTCGGGCTCGGTTTCGGTTTCGGTGCTCTCATTCAGTAGCGCAGGATGTGCATCTGAAGTAGTTTGTGCAACATCAGGGCATAAATCTTGGCACGCACAATGTTTGTCATCTTTCCAGAGCTAATTTCCATAACCACAACATGCTGTTAATTTTCTCCTACCATATGCCCGAGGCGAGTGCAAGGAACCCATCATGATGGCAGTCGGAAGGAGGATGGCATTGCTTGGCTAAGTGCATGTCTCCGGATCCTTCGGACTGTTCAGCTGTGTTTGTCTTTACCTTGCAAGGTGTCTCCAGCAGGATGTGTGTTTCTGTCAATCAATGGGTTTGCCTCTGATTATCGATAGCTATGTATGTTCGATATAAATATTGGTTACAGCTGGCTTTACATTTCGACATACATATGTATGTCCTCTCTGGATTCATGATTTCTATCGGTTTCCGTAAACTTTATGACTTTAATCCACCATTTTCTTGACATACAACCCACATCAAGGCTTTCTTTTAGACCTGCTCGTAACTATCAAAACCCTGGCTCCTGCTCATTAGTCGGCCAGGCATAAGCTCGCTATTAATATTCTAATATTGTGGGCATCCTTGGAGAAAATGCTGACTTACATTTTCCCTTCCAAATTGAGCTGTCACAAAAGTTTATCCAAACTACTTGACACTTCGCTGCCGGTTTTCGGCTATTTTCCTCACCTGCTGCAGGAGCAGGACTCAGCCTCGTTCGGTTCGTTTCTTCTAAATTATCTCACGTTTTCGTGTGCCAAAAGTTCTTGAGGAATGTTGCGGCGTGTATTTTTAATAAAACTTCAAAGTTTTCTCTACTCGCTACGGTTTACTGTATCCCGCAAACGTTTTTCTTCCCTCTCCTTTCGGGCTCCTGCATTGCCCTGCTCTACTCTACTCCTTTATTCTTTCGCCTTTCGTTGGAATTCTTTGTCACGAAGCATTTCTCGCGTGGTGCTGGTGTTCTGCGGGTGTTATCCATGTAATATGGTTACCCGGGCAAACTTTGTGCCGCGGAAATTCTTCTGGCAAGTCGGAATTTGAGGAGACAGTTTTAATGTTGTCAGATAGCGGGAAAGTAACTAAACTTGTCAGGCTCTCAGGAGGGGCCAGGATGAGCTCAGGTAATGTCGATTATTATGTGATAGCTATGCTATGGCTATGGCATGAACATGATTGGAGTATGCAACATTTTGAGGCAATCACAAGCTACACATCAGATGTACATCGTCTATGGGAATCGCTAAGCCAGATCGACAGCTCTCCTAGTTTCCCGCACACACTTAACAATTTCAATTTCCTTTGAGCAGCTCAGAGTGGTGGAGATTTGCCAAAGTTCCTTTGAAGTTCATGTTGTTTGTCGAGAAAATGAATTTCACTTGACGGCGATTATGTGGCAACCGTTTAAAATGTTGTTCTTTTTGTTGCTCCCTTCGCGAAAGTTTTGTAAAACATTTCCGATGTATTTCAGAATATTACCAAACCGAACGGCGAACCGGAACCGCAGAACCAGCCATTGGAATAGCAAGACCTACATGCATCCCAGTCCCGATCCCGGTCCCTGTCCCAGTCCCTCGTCTGTGTCAAGGGTGTCGTCTAAGCCCGAAATGCCAGACACGAATGGCACACGCTTTCTGACGGTATCCGAAAGGGGGCTGGGGCTGGGGCTGGGCCTGGGGCTGCGGATGGAGCAGGGGAGTTGCTTCGGAAAGAGCTACGAGGGGTGCAAAAGTTTTGCCTAAATCACTTAACAGAAAACAAGTGTTGGCATGTGCCCCGCTCCGTCGGACTTCCTCCCCCTCTGGAGCAGTCGCTCTCTCTGAGGCTCAGTCTCGACTCTCTGCCTTTCCGCCCAGCAGAAATATCACAAAAGTTACAGTATGAAAACTTTTGTGCTACCCATTAGAGGGTCAAAGATAGCCGGTCCTGTTGGGATGAAGAAAAGCGACTGAAAATACTGATATAATTCATTGGGAAATATATAAAGCTAAAGTATTCAAAGTATATCAATCCCAATCCCATAATGGTTTCCACTAATGAAATAATTACGGCTTTTACGGGGTATCAATCAAATATGGCTTTGTTTCTTAGATTTTCTTGGGAAGTCCACGAATGTTGTAGGTATCAGGCAGCACAACAGTTGACGGCAAATGAAATATAATAACAAGAATGAACCGGAAGCATCAGGCAGGCGTAACTTTTGCCTGATTTGCCACGCCTTCTACACATTCGCCCCCGACCACGCCCAATTTTTTGGGCCATTGCGTAAACAGAAAATCAATTACAGGGTGCATATACGAGAAGAAGAAGGTTGACAGGCGCCCAGGCGATGGGCATGCCCAAAGAGCAACAGTGAATGCCACGAAAATGGTATGGACTATGGTGATACCTAGTAGCGAGCACTGTTCTGATTATAATCAATGGTCTTTGATTGGGGAACACGTTTCCAGGAATCATAGAATTTCTATCTGAGGATTGGTTACTGCTTAGGTGATAGGTTGCTGTGTTTTTGGTTCTTATAGTATTATAAAAATACTGATCTCAGGACCACAGTTAGAGGAGTGGCCTCTCAACTGAGGCAGAAAATAGTTTATGGCTAATGAATGTGTTTGCCCGTTACAAGCTTTTCAACCAACTTGTCACTCTCAGACTGCCATTCGGTCGGTTAGGGGATATGGCACGGGCACGGAGTAAGGGTATAGCAAAGTAAAGGGGGATTTACATTAATTACGGCACGCAAAAGCTTCTTGACTTTTAATATGACATAGGCCCAGTATTGTACACTTTCTCCTTCCCTAGTTTCGGACTCGTTGTCAGCCACCATATAAAACGCATGAATATTTTATACTACCACCCCTGTAGCCAGTGGCTTAGGGTTTCAGGGGGCAGGGCCGAGTTTTAAAAGCCATGTTGAGAGAGTTTCGGGCTCCTCCAGGCCGCACTCCCGGTCAGATGTCCATTTAGACACTTACACAAAGACAGACATAGAGATACATAGACGTATGCCGAGCAAGGAAGTTGGGTCAGTTCTCGGACTTTTTGGCCGAGTGGCATCAATTTTTTAAAGCTTTGAATAAGGAAAAAATGTTGAGGAATTTTCGATTTTCCCTTCTAAATGGTTTGCATAATTCATGCATTTTTTATGCCAAACATTGGCGTTTTTTCTGGTCTCTCGTCCACACTTCACTCACTTATCGAAGAAGCCACCATTTAATATTTATCCAGCTGAGATTGAAACAGATTAATGGCTCCGAAATGGCATGAAAATTAATAATGCATTTTAATTAGTATTTTCTGTCTGGGGCGTTCGACCTAATGGATGCCGCTGAGGCACATTCCTTGCCAATATCTCCGTTCGCTCATCAGGAAGTTCATACAAATTTACATACGTACATATGTACTTTGTACGTGGAAGTGAAATTTTTGCGGGGAATAGAGAAATAGATGGAGAGAGGGATCAAAAAGCCAACCACAGAACACGAAAAATACCACAAAATGTAGTTCCTGCACCAGACACCATAACACACGCCCCCCTCTGCATTATAATCCGAACGTGCTCTACCTTTCGGTCTGAATTTATGGAAAACTGAGAAATGGATTACTTCGTACTGAGGGGCTCTAAGGTGTAAGGCAAGAGGGTAAAAGGATGTGCTTAATTATCACCATTGTAGACCGCTTGCGCAATATGTTCCATAATGTAATGTTGCAGCCGTTCTTAATGAGATATTGAGAGAGAGAGATATTATAACTCTCATCAAATTTGAATAATTCCTTGCGAATCGCTTTCGACAGTTTGTTCGTGAGGAATGACATTTTGTTGATTGAACATTTTCAATCGAGCACTCCGCTGTATTGTATTATCGTTGTACAGTTGTCGCTCAGTGAGCTGCACAGTCAGCGCCATTTAAATTTCACTCACGATTTTACCCGGATGAGCACTGCACTGTGCAGTGCTTCCAAGCAAACAAGCAAGAAAGGAATTACGCGAATCGAAAATCAACGGATGCGAAACGGATGTACGGGTACTCAGAGCCAGGACAGAACGGGCTACCCATCCTTATATATGTATCCTCCTCCGCATCCGTCTTCTGCAGCTGTCAGTTGGTAGGAAAAACTGTCACTGCAATCAGATGCAATTAGAGCTTCCAGTGCCTTATCACAAGGACAGACGAGACGGAGTTCGGCAAATGGAATCGAATGGAAATTGAAAACAAAAAAAGCGAAAGTGAATCCGTTCCTCTCTCCCTCTCTGCGCCCATTAGTGGATGTCACTGTTGTCCTTGTCAAACATGTCGGCTGTAAGGCCTCCTAGCTTTCTATTCGATTCAATTTGGGCCAAGTTTTGTGTGTACGAGTGTCGATACAATGCCTTGAAATGACATTACCATACGAGAAACTCACAAATATGTATCTTTTTTGAAGGGTTTGTACGAGTCGTAAAGGGAAATAAGTATTTTCTTATTAAGCTAAGAGAGTTCTTTAGAAAAGCCATAGTTTAACCTCAGAAAATGAAAAACGATTTGAAGAGCCTCAAATTTTGTTCGGACCAAGCCGCTCTACTTATCCGTATATCAATGAATACTCTTGTACATAAAGATTATCCCATGAAAATATAAGTGGAATTGTACTTAACTTTTTCCCGGACTCCGTCCTATCCTGTCCCACGCCTGAGTTGCACTTCAGAACTGCATTGACGCTGCAGCTGTCACATAAATAAATCGCAATCTTTAGCAGTTGTGGTGGACAGAGGCAGACATGCTCATTATTTTAAAATTCACTCCGAGCTCCGTCCAGAATGAAAGCATCCATACTCGTACAAGTACTCGCACAATAACCGGCTCTGATGCAGGCCCAAAAATTAATGAGTGGGTGTGCTCTCATGGCCTGAAGTTCCACAGAGAGTGAAAGAGATAAATCAAGGGAAAAGTTTTTGCTGCGATCCTTGGGATACCTCGTATTTCATGCGAGGATTCCATGGATTCCTTGGCGAAAAGCCACACGGCGATGGATTAGACCAGGTCGAGATGAAATACGGTCCAGAAGCGTGAGCAGATTTCGGGGCGCACCGCTTTATGGGCGACCATATAAAAGGTGTGTTGTTCTCCACCTATACGTTCTTGTTTCTTTTTATGGCCCTGCGTACCACCGTCCTGCCCGGAATGTCCATGCGCCCGAGTGTCGTTGGGCCGCCCGATGTGAGCGTTAGATGGCGCCAGGTGTGTGTACATTAAAAGCCATAAAAAATTCATAAAATGCAGTTCGCACGCCAAAAACCAAAAAGACCGCAACATATCCACAAATACATACGATTACTGTACGACGAAAGCATCCAACCATCAGAGTGTACACAAAACATAAATTTTAAAGTCCATAAAGAGTGTTTACGAGACCCCGCACACATGTGAGAACATCTGCATGTAAGCTCGAAACCCAGCCGTACTTACCTCAGAGAGCACATCATTACAGATTAAGAACTAGCCATGAGCCACCTTATTAAAGCCCTTACGAAAGTTGTGTGGCCTTCCTTTAGTTCTAAGAGCCCTGAGTGAAGGCTTTTTGATTTGGAGGTGTGGTAGGCTGATCTACAGTGGTACTGGAAAGCTAAATGTTTCCCAGTTCAATTCTGATTTTCAATTTAGTTCGTCTCAAGCCAAACGAAATGTCATCCTTCGGCTCACGTACGCGACATTTGCCAATTGCTGCGAAATTGCACACAAATTATATCAATCTCGAAGCGTAATCATTGAAAACTTATCAATTTTCTCCGGGTCCCGGGTGCCAGGCCACAGATTCAGCTTCCAGACAGGCATTCGCAGAGATGTTGTAAAAATGTAAGAAAATCAAATATTTATGATTCCGAGTATGTTTGAGCACAATTTCGCTGCTGTTGTAGCTGTTGAGGAGCCTGCGGCAAAAGTAAACTACAAAAAATTTTCCTTTTTCGGTTGCATTTCCGTTCGCCTTGGCATTTGGATTTATGAACGTGGCGTTTGAAAATTCAATTTAATTTTCATTTTTTCCGTGCCTCCGCTGCTGCCGCTGTCTCTCTGCTCTGCTGCTTTGGGATTTCCTATGCATTTTTGAGCCTCTCCTCCTTTGCATATTTCGTAAGTTATGGTTAGCCGAGAATTGTGTTAGCTGTGGCAGGGTACAGATTTCTCTGAGCCGCGAAAATGTTATTTTTTTCTCCCCCGAAATTATCTGCACAAGAGACCACATCTGAGCAGTCCTTAGATGTGGATTTTATAGCCTAACAGGGTGCTAGGTTCTCTGGCTCCACAAAAAGTGTGCACTGATACAGATCTGTATATTGGACGGAGTAAAGCAAAGGATAGTATCTACGCGTATGTAAGCATGTACTTCAATTGCCACAGCCATCTTCTGTGCATTCAATATGGCAATTTGATTCTTGTCCAATCGATAAACTCCATTGATGCTAAGAATGTTTCATTGTTAACCTAACCATCCTTCCCATTTCCATTTCCATTTCCACTCCCACTCCTACTTCAAGTGTTTCCTCGCCGATGCTGTTAGTTTTAGCTGTCGAGCTTCGAGAGGAGTAGCAGCAACAGCAACAGCAGCAGCGACTGGCAATGCATTATGCTAAAATGTCTCTAGTTCCATCCGTTGCTCCATCTATCTGACTATCTGTCTGTCTGTCTGTCTGCCTGGATGTCTGTCCGGGTGTTGGCAATGCATATTGTGCCCCGGCTGTCGGGAGACGGATTAAATTGCGACTTATGCTAAGCGGATGGGGCTGCGAGGGCAAATTGAATCGAAGCTCGTTTATTTTGCTCGTCTTGCGGCAAAGCATTGCCGCTGTCAGTGGATTTGTCACTGTCGTTAGAATCGTTCTTGTCGTGTCGAAGTTTCCAGGCTTATAAATGCCTGGCAATTGGCGATACAAAGGAATCCCGGCCAGCCAATTTCCATTACCCACAACTGCGAGTGCGATATCCCCACGGGCAGTGCATGAAACGGCCATTATCGGTTTTGCTTGGCCACAATTACACATTCCATAGGTACAAGCACTCTCTCAGATGCAGATAAAATGCCCAACCTGGAGGTGCACACTCGGCACTCCCCCTGTCTGACATTGTTCGCAACAAGCGCTCTTTATTCGTTTTGATTTTAGCTATGTTTAATTGTTCTGCAATTCCCATTGTATCAATATTATGGAATGGGTTATAAGAGCGTTTGCCATGGACATAATGCGGCCGCGATCAATCTTAAAGAGACCCATTACATAGAACTCCAGTGGATTTCGTGCCAACTGCAGTTGAAAGCTCTCAAACTGCAATGGAAAAAGTACACTTCAAATTTGATTTCGGATAAGAAAAAGAAACAAAAAACCCACCGAGCTCTTCAAGCGTTCATCCAGTTCCTCGCATAATAACGTTCGTTCTTCAAGTATTTTCATCAGCTCTGGATTGGAATCCATGATAATAAATCCAATATTGATGGTGATAAAGTTGTCCGCGTAGAAGAAGGTGGTGGAGAGGACGATCAGCAGCAGTCCCCAGTTTGAGGCGCCCAGTCCGGTGGAGCTGTACTTGATCGTGCAGAAGGCGAAGTAAATGGTGCCGATCGTAGAGAGGTAGTAGACGATGGTCATGCTGAAGCTCTGTATCTGGAATATCTTCGACATTCCGTCGACCAGTGCCTGCAGCTTTGACTGTGTCTCCGCTATCCTATCCAGCCGATCGGACAGGGCGCAGCATTTGGTAACAAACACGCCGCCCCGACGGTTGGTGCTCCCACAGAGGGCTTGGGTCTCCGTCAGCAGTTCACGGAGATCCCGCTTGATCAGTGTATAGCTGACATTGACTTGCAGCATGGCCAGGTAATACTGGGCCACGATCATATTGAATATGGTTGTGAACAGGTACCAGACTATCAGCTTCAGGGCCAGGGCCGGACTGAATTTCTGGCGGAGCGCGCTCAGATCCAATACCATATGAAGATTGTCTGACAGGACGGCGAATATAAACTTTAAAATAAGCCTTCGACGATATAGAGGTATCACATCAGGCCTTTGCTGAGTCGCACGGAATAATCGGTTCCAAATGAGTACGATGTCCCCACGGTGTCGCCATCGACTGACCAACGTGAGCAGAACTGCCCAATGGCGCACCGCAGTCACCATCAGGAACACGTACTCGTGCAGGTATTTGGCGTGTTTAAAGGTAAATAGTACCGTATCGCCGTGAAGGAGCTGGAACGTCAGCAGACCGATCAGACAGATATTTTGTACCGCCGCCTGGATCGTGGCCCAGCGGGTGATCATCGCTCGGCCTGTTCGCCAGTCCACTGTAAAGTTAACCACTCCTACCAATCGACCATAGAGGTAGACAAAGCGTTGAATTATCCAAACGAAGTCAGCCATACCGCACAACTAAAGGGGACTCGATGGAGGAGTCACAGTTGAGGTGGACTGGCAGGCAATCCAATCAATATGATATGACTTGTGGGAGCAGGGCAGGCTAATTGGCTCACGACAAATTACATCAGCGGGCACACAAGTGGTTTATTCAATAATTCTGCATATCGTATTGTATTAGAAGTACGGAGTTGATTAGTAAAGAATTACCCACGTCAAATGCAGAGGAACGATCCAACTTAAATAGCCCAAAACAGTGTAGTTGTAATGGATTGCGGGCCAGGCTCAGCTCGAGGCTATCAAACTGAAAGCAAATGAAGGTCAGGGCAGGGTGGTTAGGGCCAGGACTAATGGCAGGACTTACGGCTGACTCCAGTCGCTCATCCAGACCCCACGGAAAGAGGTTTCGCTGCTCAAGAAGCTTGTGCATCTCCTGATGGGCTTCCAGCAGGTAGAAAACATTGTAAGAGTTTATCAAGCAATCGGCATAGTAAAATACTAAGAAAGTAGCACCCGCCAGCAAGCTAAGCTTCGACCAACCCTGTGTTATGTTATTGTACTTGTAGATGCTAAACAACAAGTAGGCGTTTCCCACGGAGGTCAGATAATAGGTGCAGAAAAGGCATAGCACCTGTAGTTCATAGATCCTCGACATGCGCTCGATCAGCGCCTGCAATTCGGATTGGGTTTGCGCGATTTCATCCACTCGATCGGCCAGGAAACAGCATTTTGTGATAAAGACCCCGTTCTGACGCTTTCGCTTGGGTCCAAGGGACCGAGCCTCGGCGAGCACCTCTCGAAGATCCCGATTGAGCAGTTTGTAGTGGCCCCGGGCATTCCCCAGGGCAAAGTAATACTGAGTAATGATTACATTCATGACGGCGGTCACGGTCATGACACTCCAGATGCCAATGAGCAATGAGAAGGTTAGGCGATCCCACACCACCAAAAGGGCCATCAGAAACTGCATACTCTCGGCCACGGTGGCTATAAAGCATTTAGAGACGAAGCCACGGCGACAGTGCTGCATCACCTCAGTGTTCTTCAGGTACAAACGGCGAAAAGAGCTGATTAGTCGCATATACCGGCGACGATGATACCAGCGACCGGCTAAGGCCGCCAAAGCACAGGAGACGCGCATCCAAGCGACGACCGTGAAGACATTTTCATGCAGCGCATTGGCATTTGCCAATAAGTCAGACGTAGGTTTGACTCGCCAAAGATGGTGCGCCGGGATAGTTATCAAGAACAAGTGTGCCAACGCGGAATATATGGTGGTTTTCTTTGTGACCCGCGTTCTGCCCGTCTTTAAATCGATCTCAAAGTTGAGCGTACCGGTTACACGGCCATACAGGTAGCTGATGCGCACACACCATTTGACCAGGTCCGGCATTGTTAAACACTGAAAAGTAACTGTAACTTTGCCTGTGATGCATTAGGGAAAGCGATGAAAGGAGACTATCTAGAATCGGTCAATTTGTTGAATGAGTTTGGGCCATAAATAGGTGGGGAAATGGGGGAACTTATCAGCGCCGATGGTTCGGGGGAATCCAAGCTATCAGGATAGTGATATTATCTGAACGGTGAACCCCTTCTTTGGTAATTGTCGTGGGGGGCGCTCTTCACAAATGGTGACTCCGACGTTCATTTCTGAAACAAATTCGTAACAGAATATTATTTCATTCAAAAAAAATTTTTCCATAGGTTCCATTGTACTCCCCCCTCATGGCTATTCGTGAACCGCAGATGGATTGTGCTGCGTAGCCATATGACCTACCCCTGGGCGAACGTCTGTGGAAAGTGTTAAACATCTTGTGCTGCATTCTTGTTTGCAGTTGGATTCCGTAGTTCATAGCTTGACAAACATGGCCCTGTTTCGAGAGCACAAAGATGTCGTCGCTGACATCGAGGATGAGAGGGAGGATGGGGATGAGGCTGCTGATGTTGCACCAGCGAAATTCTAAGCCCGTAGATTGTTTGCTCAACACTTATTTTTAGTGAAAAGCCCGCAGAGGCAGCAGTCAAGCAGCTTGGCAGGGAGGTATGTATAGGTATAACCCACTGAAAAGCATACATAACTGAAACTGAAACTTCGACGTGGCCTCGTCACTCCCCGTTCTGAAGTGCATATTAAACACAGCGTAAGAAAGCGAGAGGAAGCCCCTCAGGTCGCCATCTGTGGCTGATGTCAGCGACGTCTCAAGAGTTGTGCCAAAGTGCCAAGGGCCACCCAACCACAAAATGCAAGGATGCTCAGCTCTTGCTTTAAATACCACCGAAAACATGCCCCAACTGTGTCTTTAAATTCAATTTATTATGGTCACATCTCTATGCTGGGAAATTCAAATGAATTTTTATAGTTTTGCATTTGTCATGCTGTCAAATGGCAGCAGAGGAAAAAATGTGGCAACGGCAACTGCAACAACAATGCAATTTCGCGCATGGCGGGTGTCAAAAATGTTGTGAATTTAGCCGACAAATCAAATTCCAAAAAAACCATACACGCTCGCATCTCACAAATGCGACCGTCATGCAAAAACAGGAAACGGATGCGGATTCAAAATGGTTTCTGATTGCATGGAAATCCAATGCAGCACTCGACCAAAAAGTGTTGCATACTTGCGGGGAGCGTCAGCCATCGCATGACATGGGAAAATGTAGAGGACAGGTCCTCGCTGGGGACCTAATGAGAATGTATACATCAGTAGATTAAGGATTGTTCCGTTTTTATGCCAGCAAACATTGCAGCATGATACGAGTCAGATGATGGACAGATACAATTTTAATCATTGAATCTATGCTATAGACCCGTCTAACTAGAAATTTTAGCATTTACCAGACATTATAAGTTCAATGAGTATACAGCTCTGACATTTTCGCCGCAAGTTTCTGGTTTCTTCTTGACATTCATCAAAGTTTGCTGCTACTCTAGCTTCTGACATTCGTTTAAAGTTGCCGAAGTCATCTCGAAAGTTGTAGATACTCATATTCCCTGCAACTCAAGTGCAGACGCCATTAATTAATATAAATGACGACAGTTTCTAATGTTTGTCCTCGCGCTGGTGCTCCAAACTACCATCTAATCACCATCAGCCGCCTCTACATTCACATCCTCATATGGGTTGTTGAGGGTGAGGGACAACCACATTTACATCAGCGTTTTTGGGTGGCAAGGAAACATGTCCCGCTTGTGTGGGTAAAGAAACATGTCGCGTTTGTTGGATGTCATTAAAAAAAATGAAGCAAAAGTGCCTCTTACATTACAACCCATAATTTTCGCATATTAGTCGGCAGTAAGCAGTCGCGTAGTGGGGACTGGCAGTAGACTATGTGCGGGAATCATATGCACTTGACATGCAATTGCGTGCCGAGGGTCCCCTCGCCTCGCCAAGAATGAAGGACGAAGAACGACCGAGAGCCAAGGAAGAACGTTGGAAAATTCGCCTGGCTGAAAATTAAAACATTATTCATAAGCAGACGTCGACATCGACGGGGACTACTACGATGGCGGGAGCCAAGGATACCTACCCACTAATGGCATGCTACCCGACCCGAATCCCCTGTCTAGGTGGATGCAGCGGCGGGACCTCCGTCTGGTCGTTGCTTTTAGTACTATTCAGGCACTAACGAGTCCAAAGCTTTGGTAACTGTAAACTTTACGTGCCATCAGGTTAGTCGGCTGGGGCTCTCTCCCTCGAGCTCTCTCCACCGAGCTCTCTCTGTGGGTTCGAGCGGCTTCGACATCTTGAGTGGCTCTGAATGTAATCAAGAGCGATATCAAAGTCTCCCGTGTGAGTTTCTAATGAACTGGCGTGCCAGAGGTTCTTAGTTCTTTGCCTCTGGTCCAATTTATTGAGCTATAAAGGTGTCAAAATGTCTACTCTTCTCACCTTCCAGGCATATTCGTTCATTGTGAATAATTAAGAAGACGTTTGCGTGTGGCTATCCCTTCTGCTGATGGTTTTCCCCCCGGCATCACCATAAAAAAATCTCATTAGGCCAAATGTGTATCATAATGACTTTCCATTTGCCTTTGCCAAGGCTCCTTCTCTTCTCTTCTCTTCTGAGATGGTCCCTCTATTTTTTCCTTTGCAATGTTTGAATTGGGTTTGGTAATTCATTAGGGCCAGGTAAATGAATGAATATGGGAATGGGTATTGGCATGAAAATGGGAATGGGAATGGGAATGGGGATAGATCTCGTTAGTTAATCATTGACTCGAGATTAGAGCTCTTGCTTGGGAGGCTATTGAAGAGTTTGCTTTTGCTTTGAGTAGAATTACCTTTAAATGAGTATTTCAGAAATGTAGGCACATACACGTACTGGAAGTTTTCAGTGGGTTTTGTGAATTCGACCAAAAAGTTCAGACTTCAAAACACTGTTAACGATTCTCGTATTTGCGCAATTTTATATGCATTAGCTGTTACTGTTACTTCGTCATCATTAGCCGACACCCTACCGATACCCTACTACGAGCACTATAGACGCCCCTTGGGGGCGTGTCTGCTTTAATTACATGCTAATTATCAAAAAATGACTCGCGAGAATCCAGCTGAATGAATTGCACTTCTTGTTGTATAATTTTTGTGGACCTAATCCCTCTGTGTGTGTGCCTGATTAATTTCCCTTTTAATAACCCCCACAAACATCTCTTCCTTTCCTATAGAAAACTGAAAGCTATAGAGTTGATTCAAGTCCATATATTTTGTGGGGAATAGCAAAAGCTGTTGGCAGTAAGTAAAATTCACAGCCAAAAATGGGATCAAGTTGTGGTTGGACTTGGGCTCGAGTTGTCCTCGAGTTCTTGTCCGGACATGGCTTCTGTTCGATTTGCGATGCTTTTGTGGTCAGTGTGAAGGATGTGGCTCTGTGGACCCTTTTCAGGAATCGTGTGAAATATGCGGAGCACTCGGACAACTCTTTCTATTCCTGGTCCTTCTGGAAACTTTTGTTGTTTGTTGGTCAAATTGTCGTAAATTAGTTTTAACACCTGACTGAGTGGCTTTCGAGTGTCTGTGTATGTGAGGGCGGATGTCTGCCCGGGTCTGCCTTCGAATCGCATTCTCTCAACAAGTTTCCGGGCCACTTTGTCTGTCAGTCTTGCCTGGGGATTGGACGGCACCCTTTTGTCGCTCGGCACCCATTGTGTTTGAGCTCTGACCTTGCCATATGGCTTGTGGTGGTGTGAAATTAATGTAATCGGCTTTGTTTAGCCATAAACTATGTGTGAACATGGATTTTCAATTAAATTGATTGCGGAAAACGTTGAAAATGTTCTGCTGGCCATTGACTTGAGTGGAAGGTGTAGCAATGAGCCAATGCCTCGAGGCTTGTCTCCGCTCAAGTGTACGAGTATGTGGGTTTTCTGTGAGTGACTTAAAGTGCTTCGACATGGTTTTGGGTCTTTTCGGAAGAGTCTTATTTACTTCCTTCCTTCCCTTCCCTTCCCTTCCCTTCCGCCATATGCTATTATATATTCACATTTAAATGCCATCTTTTTGGGGAGCGGATTCTGGATTATTCGTTTTCTGCCTCATCATTAATTACAATGTACTTTCGGGGCTGACTTTCCCATTGACTGACTTGGCTTCGCACCCTCTTTCGCATTGCTTTTTGATTTGAGTTCGTCGGGTGTTGCGGCCGCCATTTTCCTGGCATTCATTCATGCACACAGCCATACGTACGTACATGTGTGCATTTTTCATTTCCGCCTTGTCGTTGCGGCATTTCCGTTCATTTTTCACATATTTTTACGCTGGCGAGACGATGACTCCACACGTGTGTGTGTCTGTGTGCATGAGAAAATGAAAACTTGCCTTTTTTTATTTTTGGTGGCTTGCAATTCATTTTTCATGTCACCAGCTTCTTTAGAGTCCTCTTTCGCTGGGCTTTGCTTTAAAGCTTTCGGTAATCCTTTCAGAAATTACATTTTCTCCTTGCCCCGCTTTTCACTGACTAAACAACATTGTCAATACACTCTGAACAATGGAGCTGGAGCATTCATCTGAAGCGTTTCACCTGAACGTCCCACCCAAGGTGAAGAGCTTGCGCAAAATATCCCAGAGTGGGGTCTGATTTGGCAGCCGAGCAGCGGAGGCGAGCGGACAAGTCATAAACCACTCAGTGGCCAGCTGAAAATACCACAAATATTTGCCGCTAACCAACTTGCCAGCAAATCTCTCTCCATCTTAAATCTCCCAACTCCCAGCTCCCAACTCCAACCTTGCTCTCAGAGTCTGTCCGATCTCTCTACATCTCACGTTCGTTTAGTTCTGCTGGTTTTATGTGCTTTACTCTTTCGCCTTTTGATATATGGCCATTGCAGGCTCCGCTTTTCCACGTTTCTACCTTTCCAAATTGCCTTTTTTTCGAGGTTTCGGGAAGAGAAGGGTACGCGTCTGTGTGTGTGTGTGTGTAAAACCGAAAGTGCTGCCATTTATTTTATTGCCACCTCAAGAGCTGAAACTCCTCGCAGAGACTTGCTCCTGGCTCCAGCTGTCCCATCCCATCCCTTTCCATACCCTTCCATCCCGAAACGCTTCGAGTCTCGACAGCCATGGCAATGAGTAAAAACTTTGAAAGCTGCCATAAAATAAACTGAGACCAAAACCCAACGATGGACCAAAAAAAAAGTACTGGTATAGTGAAAAAAACATAAACGAGGAGAAAAGAAAAGTGACCCAAATGTTGTATTTTTACAGTATTTGGATTTGTGGAGCGTTTCGTGTGTTTTTATGATGGGATTTTAACGAAATTTGCTTGTCTGGCGTACCGATTGAATAGTTGTGGACCGGGCACAAGCTCGAGCAGATCCTTCAATCCGGCCAGCCAGCCAGGAGCAGCAGCAGGTGATGGCCCTGGAATTGCATTGGCCTAGGGTTTGCTCTGATGGGTTTCTGTGTCAACAGGGTTAGCGTAATGGGAAGCTTATTAGAGGCAATCTTCTGCAGTTGTCAGCTCGTTTTTTTGGACAGTGCGATTGACCGTAGGTCATCGAATATTTGATTGGCAGCGGTGCTTGTGTCGGAAGATTTGCTACGATTTCAATTTTAGGTGCGGTTCAGAGTAGTTCTTGAGCAGTACCTAGAATAGATTATAATTTTAGTTTAGAGTCCTTATATTTTAATTCCAGTTTATCCACAAAGTTTTCCCCTCCCTGATAGTTGGTTTTCAATCTGTAATATCCTCCAATACGACCCCAATTTCCACTCCTGCACCATACACACTCGACACAATAATCGACCCACTCTTTGATGCACATTTCTAACTATTTCCTTTGGGGCGCAACTTTTGTGATGTGACATTTGACAGGAGATCAAAAAAATAGATGATGTGCTCTTTCGGGCTAATGAATTTGTTTAAAACTTTGCCCCAAAAAAGTAAAAGTTCTGCTCTAGAGCTTTCTCCGCTCTGCGAGTACGAGTATATATATCATATAAATATTGTTTATATACCAACCAGCACACACGCACCACACACCACCTCAACCATGAGCCAAAATGAATAAAAACGAGAAACAATTTTACGGTTTTTGTGGCCAAGTTGGTTTCGAAAGTGAGTTTTGTGCCGGCTCATGGGATCATTGTTTTTCGGGTAACGGCATGGGGGGAGCGTGGGGGAAGTACTTAACAATTTAGAAGGCCCTAATTGACAGAATTAGGATTGAGGAAAATTGACAGGCCCCCGAGTCGACGGGGCTCATAAGTATGCTTTAAAATGTTCTCGGTTAGTTTTTCTTCTCCCGTTCTCTGGCTTCAGCTCAAACATTTACAAATATTTTATGAGCACTTAACTTGGGGCTCCCTCACACACGCAGCCGAGGAGGGGGGGATGTGGATGTTGGATGGGTAGTGTGGGCATATGGGGAGACACGCAATAAAAAGTCAACAACTGCTTGACAGGAGAGTGGTGGCAGGATGGGGCTTGGCTCCTATTCGTGGGAGCCTTTGTGAAGACAAAAGTGGTTCGTGCTTTGCTACTGGCTGATTCTTCTCCTGACGATGCTCCTGACGATGCTTCTGACGATGCTTCTGATGATGATGATGATGCTCCTGCTGATGATGACGATGCAGCATGACATGTTTGCCAAGTCCTAAATGAAATCAATTTAATAAGCTGTCAATAGTGTAGAGAAGTATGAGGGAAAGGAATAATGCGTTTAGGGAGACTGTTCACTGAGAGATCCACTCAATGGTACGGAAAATGATTCAAATAAACGGAGTGCCAATAAGTTGTCGTTAGTGGAATGAATATAGAGGAGAATATGTAGGAAGAGTTGTGCTTCAAGTTGAGTAGACTTAAGCTCTCTCTCCTCCTCTACTATTTCCTTCCGTAAAAGCTATACCCATTGGTCGTTACCCTCGGATGCTTCTCTTGACAGGCATCAAAAGTTGCTGTAAATATGTATTCTTTCGAGAGGGGTTCATCACAGACACCTCCTTCGTTTGTTGAGCTCACTGAAGGTTAAGCGTCAATTATTCTGTTTTATGTCTCACTTGCAGATATACGAGTGTATCTACTGTGTATATCCCGAGCAAAGCTATTAATAGAACTGTCTAACATGTTTATGACATGCCACAACTTTTGCTCCCACAATTAATTTCAGGGCACAACCACACTCTTCCTCCATCTGTATCTCAGCCATACGAGTGTATTGTGTATTGGCTTTAAGCTGTGCTTTAAAGGGTATTTCAGAGAGGGAAATACCGAGAGAGAGAGGGAGGAAGAGAAAGACGGGCAGAACATCTTGGAGAAGGTAACAGGCAACAGTTTATGGGTGAAAGTGTGTAAATTTTCATGGCAACGTACGATATTATTTCTTATCTTGGGACAAACGTGATGTTCAACCAATGGTCGATTTCCCGCAACATTCTCTTTCGTTTCTCATTCTCTCTGGCTCCTGTTTCACTCTATTCTGCTGCCTTTCGTCCTCACTTGCCTTGTTTTTCTCTGGGCAGCCTGGTTGCGATTTCCATAACTATAAATATCGATTACCTTTGCTGCCAGGCATCGCCCCCGAGTGCTTAAAGTTGCCGCACAGACATAACGAAGCATAGACTCCCACACATATACATACATCTGTATATGTATTTACACATGCACATAGATACGCAGAGACACACTCACACATACTCGTACAGCACCTCAATGGGATACAACTTGAGGCTGTCATTGTTTTCTACCTCCTTCTGTGCCTTCGTCTTTTTCTTCTGCCTCTGTCGCTTTCTTCCCCTTTCTCCAGCCTCGTCATCGTCTCGTATCTTTGACGGTTTTATGTTTTGGCTATTGCTATTTCTCCTTTGCTCTGCTTACACTTTTACCTGCCTTATTTTTCTCTTTGACAAATAAATTGACATGCCACATTGCGATAGCGACGTAGAGCATACACACGGATACACACGCACACATTGAGTAGCATACTAGCACACATAGAAGCGCACTAACACAACAAACATATACTCGTATATGGAGAAAGGCGTCGGAATTCTAGGGTTGAATGGTAAATTCCTTAATGTTTGCATACCCTTACTGGAAATTGGTTGATCTTTAATGGAAGAAGAAACTTGAAACGATCTCTGGGTGGACTATAGACAGCTCGCACTCTAGTACTCGTCTCTTGTAGAACGAAAACATGTGGTTACGATAGAAGCTATTCTAGATCTTCTATCATTTGGAACTTCTTCAGACCTTTCCATAGGTTCAGAAACAATCCAATGCGAGTGTACCTCACCGTCGGTTAGTGTATCGGAAACTGCAAAGAACAGCAACAATATCGAAACTTGTATCGACATCGAGACAGTTTGGAGGCGACATTTGAAGGTTGCTCCGGCAATGATTGTGCGTGGGTCCCGCCATCCGGAATCCACCTCCGATCCGCACTTTCCCTCCACTCTCCTGCCTCTCCTCCGCCCATGCCCACCTGCCTTTTGGCTCTGTCCTCTCCTCGCACCACATTCCAACGGAGCTCTCTCTTCCGCAACGAAAACAATGAAATGTCAGGCACGTACGAAAGGAATTCGTTTACTTCGACTGTTTTCCTTCCTTTTCCTCTCATTCGTTCTCTCTCTCTCTCTTCCTCCCTATTCCCCTCTCTCTTCCTCTGGGGGGGATTTTTTTTCCTGTGTCGACTAGCTTGGCGAATTTGACGTGCAACGTGAATGTCGACGGCATGAAAGAAAATAAATATGCCACAATATGTTAACGACAAGTCTGCCCTGGCCCCTGGCTTGCCTCTCTGTGCGGCAACACCCCGCTACCGCTCACATTAGCACTTTGAGGGGGGCGGGCTAGGTGTCGGCTTTGGGCTAGGTGAACTACGTGCCATGCTATACTTTTGACGCTCACTGTAAATAAATATTATTTAAGCGACACTAAAAAATTGTATTCGATTATTCACCAAATGCTAAGATAAATGCATGCCCCAGGGGGCTCGGCCCGGTCTTGTGCGCAGGGTAGTGGGAGCTTACCACGAATTATGTGCAATAAATGGAATGTGGCAGAATAAATCATTAAAGCAGATATAGCTTCTGTCTGTCTCTGCAGATGGGTGTGCGGTGCGCCTCATTCCACTTTGTGGTTCTGTTTGGTGTCGCCGAAAAGTATGCAATCATTTTTCAATAAGCTCGATTAGCTTGTCAGCCAACATTTGGCTCTCGCGTAGGCTTGCAAGCGCTTGTTACGAGGCACATACATATCTGTGTTTTTGCGTGGGTCCATGTGTGGGTAGCTCCATTGCTTTCAATAGCAAAAACATTCGAATATTTTGTCTAGTGTGGCAAGGCCTGCGGGTGTTTTTCTGGGTGGGATCCCTTGTACGAGTAAAATGACCATTGGACTGCTATTGGAATACAATTTCGTGGCGGGGTGTTCTGGCATTGCCTTCTCAGACATTGATGGAGCCAGTACATAAATTTGAATAAACTTATTGATTCCGGGTAAGCATATATGTATTTTCCAAATGGGAGTGCATCATTAATAGATTCCTTTGCATTCAGTGAGCTGGGTACCTTGAGCTTCTTCTTAGCCCATGTTGGAACATGGAAGAAGTAAAATGGTCTCTTACCCTTTTCTTGATTCCATTTTTTGTATCTTCTCGGAATCTCCTCGGAAAAATATGAAAGTTGTATAGAAACCCAAGAGTTTTTCCATCGAAAACGTTTCCATGAACAGCCCAACATAATTCTCCATTAAGTGCTCGCTCTGACAAATTGCAATCACTTCTCGTCCGTGTGTGAGTATTGGAGCGCCGAATGCAGTTGCCAATAGCCGAAAAACCACTGGCACTAATAAGTTTGGTAATACACTCGGACTCCACAGCCAGCAGGCCTTTGAGGGAACCGGGAAGCGTGAGTCCACCATAATTACAAGTTAATGGTGTCCACATGTAAGCTGTATCCTGTATCCAGTACGGTCCTGGTCCTGGTCCTGGTCCCTTTGCTCCTGGTAATAACTTTATTAATTACGCCTCCGGACTCCAAGTGGGACACTCGGAAAGGAAAGGAAATGCCTGGAAGGTCTCAAGTCCGGGCAACAGCTGGTCAGCTCTGGTGTTTTTGTGTGTGTGTGTGCGCCTTATTAATTTATTCCATTTCCCCTTTTTACGACCCCTCCAAGTGAATTAGTTGCTGAAAGTCCTTTAAGCACTTTCCCTGCCGCTTTATTTGCATTTCAGAACCGCCACGGAAATTTAAAGTGTATTTTTTCCTTCAGCCTTTAACGTTTCGGCTCGTGTTTTGTTTAGCGTATCTTTTGTCAGCTTTCTTTCACGGCACGGTCTACATCTACAACAAAAACAACTATGGGGCCACAAATACTTGGTGGAAATACTTCGAATTACTTGAATGCCAAGCGGAATAGGTTGATCTAGTTGTGTTCAGTATCTGTCGAGCACTTGGATACTTTATCTACCTGCTGTAGCGTTTTTACTACAAAATAAACTGCTTAAATGAAATGTACTTTCCAACCAATTGGTGGTGATTTTAATAGTTTGGCTAATTGTTTTCCAATCACTTTTTCCTTTGATACGATTGCCATTACTAATTTCGATTAGCCATGAGGCTGTGGGGAAGTACTATCTATATCGAAACGTGGTGTGATATGCAGTTATGCGGCAATGTTTAATTTCGGAGCATAATTTATGGCCTTTGTGTGTTTTAGGTATTTGGTGTTTGCCAACAGTTTACCATCGGAAATTATTTAATATGTAAATGAGGTAATGGGCAAAAGTATTGAATTCCTCACGTTTGTTTCATTGCTATATGATTTATGAGTTGAATTATTGTTTTTTCCGCTAGCCTTAATTGAAAAGCAATCAGGCTAAAAGTCAACTTCATCAATGAAAGATGAGTAAACGTTTTAAAGGGATGTACTCGCATTAAAGATGAGTGGAAAATGTATCAAGTTCGGTTGACATACCTTTTGGGCGGCACTGAAAGGAGTCCTTAGATAGAAATCAGTAAATATCTCGGAATAAATCACTGACAGCTCCACTTCAGAGCCGGCGCCTCATCAAATACCACCGACTGTTGCTTAAGCTCTGTTTCTGGTCCTCAGAGGCCGCCTCCGCGCTGCCTAAGCGCCTCCCAGATGGCTCACATATGGCAACTATTTGGCCGCAAATTGGTATAAATGATGGTGGATTAAGCCAAATGCTCACCATAAATAAGAATTCCAAATGTAGAGGGAATGGTTAATGAAGGAAGAAGACACTAACCGACTTGGACCATACCCTGTCAGAAGGACTAGTATACTCCTGGATAAGCTTACCTCCAACATAGTTGGGAATGTTTTCAATTACCCAAGGTCACGATTGGGATAGTCAAAGGTCTAAAATTTTGAAAGGAAATGTCTGTAACGGACTATTCTTACGCCACTATACCCTTTTTCAATTAGAGTATTCACACACCCAGGGAGAAAAATTCCCTCGAGGAAGGCCGGGCAATGCGGACGAAGCCAACACGCAGAAAAGTAGGCAATGATTTGTATTAATTGATAAGCATTTGCAACAAGTTATACATCCATACATACACACAAGCCTACAGTAGCTACGAATACACTCACACGAGCATACAGTCACACAGACGGACAGTCAACCAATGTGTATTCAAGTCAGACTCTGCGCACAGACCTCCAGCCTGAATACGTTTCATATTTGAGGTAGGATTTATCATATCAGATCATCGCCATGCGATAAGCCCCGTGAAGACTTTGAGAAAAAACTAGAACATAAACGTAAAAGCGAATGAAATTGGGGGGAGAAGAGAGAAAACAGAAAGCAATTGGGGGAAAACAGAAAAGGATTCATAGAAAGACTTCATCAAAGGAAACAGAGCTCATGGCTCTAAACACACAGTCGAAAGTTTTCTAGACAAAAGGGAACTTCAAGAGATTCCAAAGGAATCCTCTTTAAAGGAATACTGGGGGGTCTATCCTTAAATTATCAGAGAAACGAAGATAATTAATAATATTCGCCAACTAATTATTAGGAAAATTCTCAACTTCAAGTAAGTTACTTGACGAACCAATAAAGAAAGGAATAGGGGAAAAACTGGCAGGGAAGATTTTACAGCAAAAAAGTGCATTCTTCCAACTTCATCTATATGGAGAAAAAATACAAATATTTATTCCTCTTCCGCTTCCTGTTTCTTCAAAGTTTTATTTTTACTTCTTTGAGTCCTGTGCTTCTGCATAAAGTTTGCGCTTTTCTTGGTATCGGCAGAGGCGAGACGGGGGCTGGTTAGAGCCAAGAAAAATGTGCACTTGTCAGCAAAAGAAAAGCGCAAAAGCACGAAAGAAAGGAAAGAAAATCAAGCCAACGGAACGGAACGAAACGAAACGAAACGGAGATTTCTGCTGGACCCAAACCAAACAAAACTGCAGTCGAAATCATTGAAAAAATGTTCGCGTAATTGATAAAGGAAATGCGGGTGGGATGGTTGTCTGGAAAATGGTGGAACGGGACGGAAGGGGGGGGGGGGGGGGGGGGGGAGTGTAGGAAAAATGAAAGGAATGCGAAGAAGTTTGAGGTTGAGAAGCCTCAAGTTTATTGCAATGACATCGTTAAAAGTCTACCAAAGTACGAGTACACTTCTCCTGGTCTTCGTCTGCCTCTCCTTGGTCTCCATTTCTCCCCGAAAGACTTCCCTTTCTTTCTCATTTTCAAGTGACTATTCAGATGCCGAATTAGTGGCCACAAATTGGCCCGCCTCTCGCATTCAAAAGAGCCAAGGGCAGTGGAGAGCGGGGGGCGGCAAAGATTCATTGCAGCAGATGGAAGATTAAGGAATGTGTGGTTAACTGTTGGCAATCTTTTCCCATACCCATACCCAAAGAACCATCCCCTTACCATTTAACAGCCGTTGGGAAAAGTTCTTGTAAAATGCAAATGAGGGAAATATTTTGCTCCTCTTCGTCTGCTGCCATTTGAGTTATTTGAACCAACTAAAACGCCATTCTGTGTGTATTTCCCTGGGAAACAAAGGGCAGCCCGAGAGGAGAGTCATGCAGAACTGACCTCGGGCCCCACCAAAAGTCTCCTTCAACCATTTCCACGGTACTTAAACCAAACTAACAAAAAGTTCGCTTTATTTTTCCCTTCTATTTGACTTGGCTTCTCTCTTTCTCTGAGGGAGAATGGGAAAACTATAAAGGATAGAAGGGGTGCGTGGGGGACTGCGTGAATTGGGGGAGATCCTCCGTTGCATAAGGCATTTGCATAAGTTGCTGTTAACCTTTTCCAACCCACTTGCCTCCTTTCGGCTCTGAGTGAAATTGTTATGCCCCCTATATGGGGAATAGAGAGGTATATTGTATTCGCGTGGCCCGCAACAGCTGGATATCCTGGGCCTGAGAACCAGAGGTATCTTGTAGTCATGATATCCGCAAAAGTTTGCCTCCTCTTTGTTTTCTCATTTCGTGGTGAAGGCGACCACCGTCAGTGGAAAATGAAATGAAATAAAATGGAAAATGGATAACTTTTTGGTGGAAAAATATTTAGTTTTGAACTTGGCGGCCGCTCCACACCAATAAAATAACGAAACTAAAGTTAAAAGATACGATATTTTAACGTTTCAGATTTCCCCAAAGAGAGACAAAAGCACGACAAATAAATCAATACAATTTTCGGTGCCTTTTAGCCTTTTTGCGTGTCCTGCCCCCGGGGGCAAAAACAATCAAAATCAATTGAGGAAATATACTTTTTTCTGGCGTTGTATCGTATATATTATATATCTGTGGTGCCGGGGTGCCGGCAGCCATGCACTGCCACGCCCACCATTACCAAAGCGTATGTCTAGAAGGGAGTGGAAAAAATTAAAGCCCAAATTAAAGCCCCAATTGAGTTGCTGGGGAAATAAAGTTTGGTGGAAAATTTAACAAAGATTTGCCAGTGAAAGAGTGTAGTAGAAACAATTGTCTTTTAAGGATTAGATCAGATGTCCATGTCAAAGGAGCCTAAGAGTCCGCGATTTATTCCCTCTCGAGTGTGTTGTGCGATATATATATATCGGGAAGAAGATGCCTATTACGGACATTTAGCATCTGTTTACCGTAGACAGTCATCTTTTTAACAGCATTTATATCCGCCACCCTATCCCAGATGTATCCATAAGCCGAATCTGATACAAAACTTTTGGCTTAATTAAACATATAATAATGGCTTGAATTGTGCTTGTGCTTGAGGGGACTTTGTAGACTTTGACAAGACAAGAGTGGGGGGCGGGCAGTAGGGCGGAAGGAAAAGTTGTATGCTCTTCCGTGGATAAGACAGAGTTTCCCCCATGGACTTGTGCTGTCCACGCCATGTCAATGCCAAGTTCAAGTAGTCATCCCCTTCTAACTCGTACCCTCCAAAAAGGGTGAACAATAATAAAACAATAGGTCTGGAGAGAGCCAACACCCACATACATGTGTACATCTTTATGTGTGCGTGCGTGTGTGTTTGTATAAAGAGGAAAAAGTTTTGGTTATTTTTATGTGTTCACATTATTTTTTGCTGCTGTTTGCACTTTATTACATTTTGACAAACGGACAAGAAGTTTTCCTTCCTGCCAACACTTTTCCTTCGTCCGCTTTCAACTGACACATGAATATCCCTTTGAAGGGGAGGGGCGGTGGCCAGCAGTTGATTGTTGACTGGCCAAAATTATGTTGTTCTTTGGGAGTGAAAACAACAAGTGCCAAGATCATAAAGTAAACCAAACAACTTTACTCTAGCGGCCCCCAGATGAGCAGTACATTTGAAGCACCCCAAACGACTCCATAAACTTTCACAGTCTGTGGGCGTCGTCATCCCATCGTTCCATCATCCCATCATCCGGTTCCGGTTTGAGTTTAATTTTCTGGCTTATTTTTTGTGCTCATTTTTCAGGAAGAAATCAATAACCGAATTTATTATTCAACAGCAAACAAGAAACTCGAAATTAACTCGAGCTCCAGGCCCAGGACCCTCTCAAGGCCATCGTTTGGGCCAAGGTTGCCTCAAATTAAAATTATAAAAAGAAATCATGTACAAGTACAAGAATATACTCGTATACAAAAATTCATACTTGAGCAGCACTCGAGTACAGCTGTTTGTGTGGGTATTTGGTGAGTGCGCGAGGGTCGGCCTCCAAGTCACGCGATTGTGTCCCAAAGCCAGGAGAGGAGTGCCTTGACTCGGCTGGCTTTTCGAGTGCGTTTTCCATTTAATTACTGTTTTCTGACTGCTGCTTTTTCACTGCCCTGTCTTCCCACTCTGTGAAGGAGTGTATTTGCAACTGGCGGCGGACTCAGGCAGCTGAATGTGCCATAATGGGCTTGTTACAGCCGCACTGTCTATTGATTGGTAACCAATTTGAATCATTTATGCACCTAGTCGTATTAAAGCGTCCTTGGTCTGTGGGAAAATTCATTTGCTTGGACCTACTTCCTCATTTAGGTCCCATAAATGATGCCAGGCAAATGAGATTTTCAGTTCGAGAGACTCTTGATAAGCTGTGCTCCTAGTTGACTTTGAAATTAGCTTCCTTTTAGGCTTTATTTGTGCCCATAGTAGGCTCCATGATCCGTTTACCTCTGGACACATGGGTAATCAAAGGTGGACTCGGATTCGGATGCAGAAAAGGAGTCTGGAAATGGGAATTCAGGAACACTTAAATGCTTCTCGACACTGAATTCAGTCATTATGAGGTTTGGGGGAACCATAATATCCAAACACATCCTTCCTGCTTCGCTGAGCCGCATTATGGTTCAACTCCTGGAGCTGGTGCCACGAATAGTTTGTGCCTTCAACCGTTTGCATATTTTGTAATTTTATTTTTTGGTGAATATGTATATTTTTCTTCGTGGCCCAGAACGAGGCGAAAAGAGAGAGGAGAGACAAGTGGAGCGAGGGATTCCGAGTCATGTGTGGCAGACATGCATAATTCAAAACGTGGCTGGGAAAATGTTTGCCCTGCCCTGGCATGTGGGTGTCGGCGTTTCTGTATGCGTCGGTGTGTGTGTGTGTGTGTTAGCCACTTTTTATGTTAGTAATTCGACTATGGGGACATGTCTGAGTGTCCTCTCGTCCTCGTGTGTCTCTGTGTGTGGGTGTGGGTGTGGGTGTGTGTGTGTTGTGTGCTAACGCAATTTTCGTATGAAAGCTGGCCAAAAAAGAGAGGAACGAAATACCACCGCCCTCGCCACCGCCACCGCCACCGCCACCGCCTTCGCCTTCTGTTTGACATATTTTTCACACAACGTCTGCTTGTTAAATTGTTGGCGGCAATTTTGAGGTTAGCGTGACAAACACAAGCACACTAGCGCAGCGCGCACGCATGCACAGACATGTATGTACATGTACCGTGGCTTGCAAGGACATGTGGCAGTGCAGCCAACTTGATGTTTGTCAAGTTCTTCGGGGCGATACGAGTATGCGACTATAGTGGCTGTTGCAGGCATTCCATGCCCCGTGGCTCGGCAGTCACAGCTTGCTGCTCTTTCGTTTCTCATTTTTCACACATTTCCACTCTGCTGTGTGGCCAGGGGAATGATAATGTCCTTATAAAGGATGGCCAGTGCCATATAATCAGATCAAGAATATACGCTTGTTTGATATCTAAGGATGTACTCTATGATGTTCAAGGATATCAAAATGAAACAAATTGAATTTCGTTATTTAAAGGATGGTACAAGCTTATATTCTATAAGAAATAAATGAGTAAAGAGTCTTTGATCGGAGAACATCCTTCCACTGCATTTTGAAGCATATTTTTCTATTATGTTCGAAAAGTATAGCCCCAGATTGTTAACTATTTATGATTGGATTTCTCTTCTTCAGTGTTTTGAAGTCTTGTAAAGAACCCAAAACTGCTTGCACCCCTTGGATAAACTTGCCTCTATACCCTCTCTGAGAGCATTGAAAAGGTGGGCAAGTGAAAATTGAAATGAAACCCTTGCCCTTCCCTGCACACTGGGTCCCTGTTGTTGCCCTGTTCATCTCACACCATTTTTTAATGGACTTTAACCTACGTCTGACAGTGTTTGTAAATATGCAAAGTTCGTTTTTATCTTTGCAAATTTCTCTCTGACGTTTTCCATACGGTGGCACGCGAATGGAGAATGGGAGAAAAAGAGAGCTGGGGCAAGGCAAGGCAACGCGAGGCGAGAGAAGGAGAACTGAATTGAGAATCGCTTGCATGTTTAGCACTTGACGGCTTAATGGCGAACAATTTGGGTTAAGACAAAAGGCAACGCCCCTTGCCGACTCAGCTGGACGACGGCTCTTGCCGTCAGGGCCCTGGATTAAGGGACGATGAGGAGGCGAAGGCGGAAGCGGTCACTGGGAGAGCTTAAATAAGGACATTTCAATTATTGTAAGAGGCTTTAAGCGAGGCCTTTGTGGTTCAGCAAGTAATGGAAATTTTAATTCAAATTTAAAACTGCTGCAAATGCATGCCGTAATCGGTTTCCTGAAAACGGAATGCATTCGAAAATATGGCAATCTTATTTATTTTCTCGCCTCGAAGGAGAATTATTTTAACTGAGCCCGTAATTCGCAACATAAATAATTCGCCCCAAGCCTGGCACAACAGTTGAAGCGTCGACAGAAGGGACAGCACCAGACAGGATACGGACACGACTCAGTGTTGTCCAGTATCCGCTGCCCACTCAACCAATAGCCTGTAGGCAAACGCAACCGACATGGCTTATTGGGGGCCCTCGGGTGGGGCTTAACAAACATGCAGCTGCCAACAATTTATTGGCCGGACAATGACAACGACAAAGTCCGAGCAGGACAATTATCATTGCCAACATGCATCCAGCAAAATGAGGGATTGGCGGAAGTGGAAGGGAAGTGCCAAAGGACTGCTTAAACCACTCTTCGATCAAATTTGTATTTGTTGGAATAACGTACATGCATATGTGATCGGTTTACACGATTACCACATGGAAATCAAGCTCTAAGTGGAGGTCTTTTAAGGTCTTTTAAAGTATAACGAAAGTATCATTTGTGGGATGTGCTGCTGCTATACTAGCTCATTGATATTTCGCCCACTAGCGGAGCATCTAGATTTCCACCTACTCGCCAGCTGAATCCCTGCTATTATATTTCTTTCCTTGGGGCTGCACTGCCACGAGCAAAGTTTTATCCAAAACACTTTCGTGGCAAGGTCTTTCGACTCAAGTTGAACCATTTGATAGAGAGGGAGCTCTTCTTGTTGGAGTCCTGGAGTTGCAAAGTGCATTAGACGCAAAGTAATCGATATATAGGAGGGCGGCGGGGGCTTGGCGGGGGAACGATGCCAGCGTCTGAAGACTGCTTTCAGCTTTCAACCAAGAAATGTGTTTGATGTGTTTCGTTCCTTTTCGGGGGTCGTATCGGTCGCTCTTTAGAAATTTGTTTATCCAACGTTAAGTTTACATTAATGCGACTTATCAGTTTCCTCAAAATTGAAATGTTTGCACTTGACTGATTCCGTACGCGCTGCCTTCCGGTTTTGTTTGCTCTGTCTCCTTTCTTGTCGGTGTACATATGTACATAGAGTATGTATGTGTGCATGTGCCCATCAAATTTACTCACTTACTTATTTAGGTAGCAATGCTAATGGCATTTTAGAAAGGATGGATATGAAGGCGCGGGGGAACCGTGCGGGTGCATCTCACTAGCTGGTTTAATGCCAGGTTAGGTAAACACTTGGGAAACGAATTAACTTTAAGCCGCAAAATTTGTGCTCTTGTGTGTGCCAGGGTTCTCGTGTGGGTGCGAGGGCAAGTGTGCACACATAAATGCTCGTAATTGTTTATTTACATTACTTGACATAAGATTAAAGACGCTTTTGATTAACGACGCGAGTGACGGTAGGGACTTGAACATGAAATGGCAAACATTAAATCGTTGACAGCCGTAGAAGACGGCAAACATTCGAGCCACAACATTAATTTCCCTTTTAATTACTCGTAATATATTTCAAGTGAGGTTTAAGTGGAGCTCTTAGCTTCGATTTCGATTTAAAATGAAATTCCTGGTTAATACTGATACTCTTCTTAGTTCGATTTCAATTAATGTGAAACGTTTTGGAATAACATAAAATTTGCCTGCTTCAACCATATTTATTCTGCCTTGGGCATTTATGGAGGGGATTTACGCGAAAAAAAGCCAAAAAGTCAAGCCAGATAAAAAAAAAGAAAAAAAGAAGCAGAGTGAAAGCGAAAGTGGGAGAGAGGGCCTGGGAGTTAGGGCAAAGCCGCCGTAAGCCATAATTTAATATATTGACACAAAGCTTTGTCGTAAGACGTGTCTTTGCACCATCATAATCCCCAATATTGTATATTGACAGCTGTCAAAGGAGCCACGTCACTTCCCGTCTCCTCCCAGCAGTACGCAGAAAAAAAGCCAAGAGAAAAACTGAAAGAAAGAAGTAAGTTTTTGGCTTAGTACGCAACTATGCGGAAAATATTTGCTCTTAGTTCGAGTTGGGCCACAGTCTAGAGATGGAAATGTTTTGAGTATAGGCTGAGGGCCTAAGCCCAGGCGCACAGATTGGCACACAAATGAACTAGGAATGAGGCCAGTAGTGTGGGTAATACGGAGGATGCTTTAAGGTAATAGGTAAAGCTCTTCGAATGGTGAATGAATGTCCACGTTTTCAGCTAGCTAAAAGATTTTACTTCCTCTGATTCTTTTTATTCAGATCCAAGACTTATTTTATATAGTAGATAATGTGTGTGTTGTAGAAATCATGATTTAGAACTCGTTCTCACGGGATCTTTTTACCAGGTCCAAAGCTTTGGACAGCAGCAGCGAGGCATCTTGGAACACCTCCGAGTTTCGTGGGTTCCCCTCCGTGTTCCGTGAGTTCAACTCCGTGTTTCGTGAGTTCTCCTCCGTGTGCCGTGAGTTCCCCTCCGTGCTCCGTGAGTTCACCTCCGAATGTCTTGAGTTTACCTCCGAATGTCTTGAGTTCACCTCCGAATGCCGTGAGCACATCTGCGGTACGGGTTTATGTAAATTGGGAGGATTATACTGCTCCCGTTCGGGTCTTCTGTTCTCGTTCGGATTTGAGCAGTAGGTCAGAGCGTCCATTTCCAAAGATCGACGGGTTCTAGTCGTTCTGTTCGAGTGGTTTTCCACGACCGGTAGGGATGTGGAGGAGACGAACCATTGCAAGTTGGTTAGGGACTGTGAAGCCTGGGTTGGACTGATGATATCCGGAAGGGAATTGGTTTCAACCAGGCTGCTTCCCGATACGGACGGGGCTGCCACCACGGAAGTGGACCGAGAGAAACGCTTTGGGGGCACAGTCTGTGCCGTAAGCTCCTTGACGCGATCCGCATATCGGAGGGTGTTCAGTGTGTGCTCCACGCAGCGCAGACCCGGCGAGATCGTCGCTATCATGCAGGTCTTTACCTTCTTTCCGATGAAGGAGTCGCGCAGCACCTGGGTGAGCTTGCAGCCACGGAATGGAATGTGGCCCGATTGACGACCCAGAGCCCGGATGCACTCCTTCAGTACCAGCAGGGACTTGTTGATCTCGGCGCCTTCCAGGCGTGTCCTTCGATCCGCACTGGAGTTGTCCGCCCCCCGCTCGTTTCCGGCCAGATCGATCAGCGAGAGCTTTCCATGGAGACGGTACGTGTTCGCGGATCGCAGAACAATCTGGAAAATGGCATGGGAGCGAGAAGACTTGCAGTTGGCCGAGGTATGGCCTGAGGTGCGGGCACAGTTGCCCTGCTCCAGGAGTGAGAGGACATCGGTGGTGCAGCGCGCTGGCCTTTCGGTGAGACCCACCACCTGGACCTGCTGGTGGCTATCCTCGAGAACCCGCAACTGCGCTCTGCCCGGAGTCAAGAGGTCGTAGATCCGCGATCCGTAGATCTCGAAAAAGCTGCAGGTCACCCTCAGTCCCAGGCCGGCGTTCGCCGGCTCCGCCAAAGTGCTGAAGACATCGGTGGCCGCCATCGCATAGATGCCGTCCATCACGTTCTGCTGCTTTCCCGTGAATTCTCCCCCCATTGTGTGGGTCTTGCCGCTCCCGGTCTGCCCATAAGCGAAGCACGTGGCCATTCCGCCATCAAATATGTGCCGGATCAGGGGACGGGCAGTATAATTGTAGACGGTGGCGTTTGAGCAGGCCTCGTCGAAGGTATAGTCGAAGCGGAAGTTGTGGTTCTCAAGGAATCGCACAAGGTTCACGTGCCGGCGCGGCGCGTGCGCCACCAGCATGTCCGCCCGGGGCATGCTGATCACGTCCAGCTCGCGCTCGGCCAGCTCCTTCCGGTTGAGAGGGCGCTTCCGCACACACACCACAATTCCGTGCCTCTTCAGGGGGCCCGGAAAGCCCATGTTCTCCAGCGGTCGGCTTTCCATCTGCATCCGATAAAAGCGGATCATCCTGGCAGTGTCCCAGTTGGAGTCGCACCGATCAGATCCACCGAGAACGTCCCTCTGCTGATGCCGCTCCTGCCGGCTGGCCGACCGCTGCCTGGGTGCGGCACTGCCCACCTTCAGGCGCCGCAATGGGTACGGTGCATTGCCAGCCGGCAGACGTTGCATCAGGGTGTTCACCATTATACTGGCGCTCAGTGTGGAGGCTCTGGGTGGAATGGAGGCCATTCCTGCCACGTTCCCTCTTCGCTGTACCGCGAAAATTTCCGGATTCATTTCAATGATCTGGGACAGCGTAATCTCCTTGCCACGCGTGCAATCGCCCTCGGGCCATTCCACGGTCACGGAGCTATTGGACCCGCCATCCAGCTTGATGATACTCGCCAGCTGGACCCGTCCATCCGTGCGGCGTATGAGCACCTTCTGCGTTATCGAGAGCAGATCCATATAGCCGCAGATGCACAACGAAACACGATATTTTTGGCTTGGTTTTGGTTTCTACAACAACAATTTATGCGACTGCGAATTTGACCAAAACTATGGGACACTTAAATTTTTAGGAGGTGCTTCGAATATAATATGTAAAAACGGTTACGACAAACATTTCGAATGACTATTGATGAAAGGAAATTGTTTTTAGTTTCTACTAAACAGAGTTGTTGGATACTTGAGTGAGGATCATAGGATTAGATTAAATCTTCTAGAGTTTGGTATACTCCTTCTTCACCTTCAATGTTCATTTTTCGTGATTCACCCCGCGGATCCGCAGTGTCCGGATGGCCCTGTTCAATTAAGTTCCCGATAAAGTGACCAAAGTCTCAAGGCTTCTATAAGGACATTCTATAACTTAAGACCTGGTAAAACAACAGCAAATACATGTGTAAGACAGGAAATATGGTAAGTGGTGGAGCCTTCTCTACCGAGATTGTTTTAGCTATTTGTTCAATTTGAGGGCAAACAAGACAACTGGCAGCCACAATAACCAAATCAACAAAGCGCCACCACTGCTGCCATTTGTCGGTGGTGTTTGCCCAGTGGGTGGGGTGGCTTTTGGCCATGTTCAACACGAAATGAAATGAAGTATTCTTTTAGGCACACACACACACGCCCACACCCACACGTATATAGTAGAAATAGAGAGGGTACAAGATACAGATACGTTTGCATAAGCCGAGACGTGTGTAACGTACCAAATTGTTATTTATTTTTTGAAGTGCTTGCACATCGCTCTTTCTATTCCCTCTCTCTCTCTCTCTCTCTCTCTCTCTCTCATTTCGGGAAAGGTGTAACTGTGGCACAAAGCATGCGAGTACTCGTATCTGTTACGTTACGTTACTGCCTGTGTGCGTAGCGCACAGATACGTGCAACTTGTTTCAGTCTTCACTGGCATCTTGTTTGCTATTTGGCGTCACATTTTGGCAAATTTACCGTGTAATTATCAGCAAAAACGAACGAAGAACGAGCCAAAAGGCTTTAAGCCAGATCCCCAACCAAAAATGCAACAAGAATTGGGCAAATAAAGTACGAGTAGTACCACTGGCTGCCGCCTGATATGCAAATTTTCATCGGTTTTCCATGTCCGACTGACTGCACTGCACCCCGGGCCAGTTCTATTTGCCTTCCTCCATGGAATGGCATATTTGTTTAGCCAGCGGCGTACAGGCCCGTACCGGCCCTCTTCCGGCAGACAGTTGTGGAATTTTCATTTCCATTTTTAGCTACCAATTTTGGACTTGCATCTGCCGCACGTAAGCTCCATATTTGCACCGTGTCCGCCTAAACTGAAAATGCAAAACGAACTAATAATAAAGCAATTGGAATGGTGGAATATTTGCAGGATTTTACAAAAAAATTAAATTTCAAATAAATCGGGACAAAATTGCTTTTCCATTGAAATGGTACATTTGGACATTCAGTGGCATCGCATAATGTGACACATTTTAATTGCTGTTGGCATATTATTTTAACCGCAGAAAATGTTCAGTAGGTTTAAATGAAAATTTGACTTGTGAGATATTTAATTCCCTCTGAACGAAAGTCAGAAATTCAGCAAAACTACAGTGCTGCTAATAGTTTTGGGGATTCCTGCCTCTTTAGCCCTCCATCTAAGAGCCTCTTTTTATTTTATTATTAAGTTATATATGATGCATCATTCCAAAAAAAAGTATCATAGCCAAGACTGGCAACATTCTAATCAAATAAAATAGTTAGCCATCAGAATGGATTAAATGGTATTCGGGGGCATAATCAAGTATAGCAATTTTGACATTCCAACTAATCCCCTTACATGATCCCCCCTTACATTCAATCAGCCCAAGCGTTAAGCCCTTTGCCATTTTCATTTTCATTTCATTATGCCGCCAGAAATCGGAAATACTAAAAACTAAATGAATTGCGTAAATAATTTATTAAATAACCATCGAACAGTAGATTAATTTGGGGATATATACGATGATTTTTTTTAGTTGGGCATCACGCTTTGGTTTGGTTTAATCGGCCTTGTGTAATGCTCATTGTTGGTTTTTCGGGAATTTGCGAATTGATTTGAGTTCCTTTTAGAACAGCATTTGAAAGTTCCGAACAATGTAGCGCTGGAACCAATTCTCCTGTGGCTTTGGACGCAGATCCTCCCAAAAGTAGTATATAGTCTCATCCAGAATATTATTGACTTTGCTCATGCTTGCCCCAAGTACGCTTTCATTTTCCGGATCGATAATGTCCAAGCCGATGGAAAGAAAAAAAACCACAGTAGCGACCTTCAGTAAAATATTTGATAACATTTTTAAAAGATTCCCTTTGTCACTGAACGCTATGATAGATTGATTTAAATTTGATCAAAAATCGGAGAAAAAGCAAAAACCAAAATTTTGTTGCTGGTTGTAGGTCTCGTCTCTCTTTTGTGAATGAATAACGAACTGAACTCTCAACAGAATTCTGTATGATAGTTTGATTCAAATTCAAAAGCAGATCGTGATGTAGTTGATTGAACCCTGTCCGGAGGGTTTTGAGGTTCAGTTTTGAGGAGGGAGGCTTGACAAGTCCTCCAGTGGATGCTCCCATTTCCTCAATTTCGATTGGGGAGCACTTCAACTGTAGTACAATACCATATCGAGACGAAGAATGGAACAACTAGTGTATGTTGTATAGTAGAGAAACGAGAAACAATAAGAAAGCAATGCGGCTTTCCGTCCCATTCAGCCAGGAACCACACAAAGCCCCCACCAAGCGCCTGGTTGAAGTGATTTCCGTTGTACGAGTCATCAGAACAGTCCAAGTGCTCGGAGCGTTGGTGCATTCAATGGAGTGCACTCTCCGCAAAGGAACACTTGAACTGCAGAAGGAAAAGACGCACAATACAATGCAGATGTCGAGGGGCTTTGTTTGAATATTGAGTCCTGCGTTTGCCGAGACTTGCCGGGCAAATATAACCAAGGCTTTATATGCCCCATTTCACAGAATAATAAAAAAGAATAAACCAAATTGCTGTTTTTCTGTTCTATTCTTTTCTGTTCGGTTCTGATTTATTTTAAACTGGGGACCAGCCTTCAAAGCTGGAAAGTGTGTTGCGGATGGAAGCTGCAACGAAAAAAGTTAGATTTTCCTGTGATACCAATAGGAATGAAGGCCTTACATGTCCTCGCTGGCCTGACATAAGGCCTCCACGAGGCGTGTCAGCGGTAGATCTCCCATGCAGATTTTATAGACCGTTGTAAACAGTGGAAATCTGTAAAAAAAACAAACAGAGGTAACGTATCAGAAAATGCCAGTAAAAGGCTCTCGAGCGCACTTGTCCACCAATCCTTTTTTCTTGAGTAAAATGTGAACCAGTTCGGCAGTGACTGGACCCAAGGGCTCATGGCCTGATATGAGTATATGCTCCAGTTCGCACAGAGGCTTCCCAGTCTTCACAAAGGCCTCGGCCAGCTTCCGATTACGATTGGCTAAAAAGAACAATTCCTAAACTGGACTTATGGATCTGTATAAAGAAACCGCTTGCCGTAACAGCTGGTGACCAAATCGGATATGCCGCAGGCCTCAAAGAAGGTGCCCATGCGGCAGCCCGGATAGAAGACATCCACAAACTGCAGCATCTCCAGGAAACCCCTACGAATAATGCCCGCCTTGGTGTTCTCGTTCAGTTCCATGCCATCAGAGCAGCCGGCAGCAAAGGCAATGATGTTCTACGTGATAGTTCAAGGTCAGAGCAAATTGAGTTAGCACAGATATTTACCCTTAAAGTAGAACAGATCTCCACACAGTCAGCATCTTCGGTGACCACCACTCGAAATGTTTCCGACTTGAAGATGTCCCGAAGCACGCGGTAGTACTTCTGATCACGACAACCCACAGTGCCCTCGGCAAAGTTATCATTGGCCAACTCGTGGGCCAAATTGCAGCCCACCATAACGGAGCAGGAAACCTTCAACTGTCGCATGATAATCTGAGAGATCAGTATGATCTGTCCATCGTCTCCCCGCTCGAATCCTTTGATCAGGGAGACGGCATGGGCCGTGGGCTTTACCTTGCCCAACAGGGTCTTGCAGCAGCTGCTGACGAAGGTCGGGGGTATGGCAAATATCAGGATGTCGGAGTCCCTGGCAGCAGTCACAATATCATCCACAGCCACCTGAAAATCAGTGCTACACTGTGCTGGACGAAGACTCTAATGGATCGATTCGCTTACAATATTTTCAGGCAACACAAAGTCCGGCATGTACTTCACATTGATGTGGGTTGTGTTGATGATTTCGGTAAGCTTTCGACCCTCAACTATTTCCTCATACACATACATGTAGACCTTCGGCTCCATTGTGTTGGCCATTGCGGCCACATTCCTGCCCACATTTCGGGCTATGGTCGTGGCCCAATTGCCAGATCCAATGATGCATGTCGATATCTTATCGGCCATCTTATAGTCTGGAAAGTGTATTAACCCGAGAGATTTTATTATTGAATTGATTATAAAGACTAAAGCACCTATGATTCGGCAGTATGCATAGAGAGAAAGAAATATGCTGCCTCATTGTATAGTTGTCCTCTCATTCAAGTTTAAAGTACAATTTTAGCGGTTCTGTGCTTTCCAAACCCATGAGGAACGAAGCGTTAACTTTGTTGACCTTAAAAGTGAATGAATATATTTATGGATAAACGAGAGCAAATATGAAGGCACACATCTACATGTATGGTATGCATATATTGATTGAGTGCTGGGCAAACAATTCATCAGCGAACCGGGCGTGGGGCGAAAAATTACGTATACGTCACGTTCGCCAAACTGGTCGGGCAAATAATTAACTGTGGCAACTGTTTCAGCCCCCATCACCCTCCAGCACTACGTAGGTAGGCCTCATCCACTGCGGCCAATTCGTTGGCCCATCCGGATCCATGCGGATTCATGGGTTTCGGTTCATTCATGTTTGCGGCGAAATATATATTGAGCTGATGCCGGAAAATGTTCATAATTCCCGTATTTATTTTTTAATTACGCTGGCGTTGAAAAGTTCTCTGTGGCAAGAGGGGCTACCAGAGAGGGGGCTAAGAGAAATATAAATAAAATATCAAATTGCCAGCGTTAAAGAGCGAAAGCCATAGTGAAAGTTTCAACGAAATCAATGTGCAAGAAAGTAAACTCTTGGAAATTGTGTGCGACGCTCAGTCGGCCGTCTGGTAACCGTAGTTCATGGTCCTGGCTCCCAACGCAATTCCAAATGCTACAAAAACGAGTACGAGTCCCACCCAATCCAATCCAAGCCCACCCAGCGCCATCCACTCGACTATGAAATCAAAATGGATGATGGGCAAAATGAAAATGGAATTTTTAATGAGCTGCCGCCGAGGCAAAGGCCAAACCAGGGCCCGGGCTAGAAACAATGGCGAGGAGACAAAACAATGGAAATTCGTCCCTGGATGCGAATGGTGTGGACCAAGGTTGCTGCATTCAACTGAGCCGTCGCAATGGAAAAGGCCGCCAACACTTTAAATAGCACCATCAGAGGGGTTCAGAAATTTAGTAGCGCCTTTTGCTGGCCATATCTTAAGCTGTATTTCTCTTGTGGTAAAACTGAGGAACTATTTCACGATCGGAAATTCTACGTTCTTTTATAAGGAGGCGAATATTATTTTCTTGGAAATTCTTTCAAAGCAATTTAAATCACTCCTTTCAAATCCCGACAGATATGTGTTAACTCGTATATACACAGTCGTCGTATTGAAACACACACACTGGACAGACTTACAACATGCCGCCCAAGGAAAATGCCAAGGAAGAAAATTCAAACTACTTCACCTGGACACAGGTAAGAGCCTCTTCGATAATATATTTTCTGGGAAACCTTATCGGTCTCGTTATCTGCAGCTTCTCGTGGCCGTGTCCGTGTCCTTGTGCTCCTTCTGCACGGGCTTCTGCGGTGCTTACACCTCTCCGGCCTTGCCCTCCATGAAGGGCGATGATGGCAAGTTCTCGATCACATCCCAGGAAGAGTCTTGGGTGGGTGGCCTTATGCCACTGGCCTGTCTTGTGGGCGGCATTCTCGGCGGCCTACTGATCATGTATATCGGCAGGAAGTGGACAATTATGATCACGGCTCCTCCGTTCATTATCGGCTGGCTGCTGATCGGCTTTGCCACAGCTATCGGCATGGTGCTGGCTGGTCGCGTGTTCTGCGGTCTGGCCGTGGGCCTGGCCACCTTGGTCCTGCCCGTCTATCTGGGCGAGACGTTGCATCCGAATGTGCGCGGGACCCTGGGATTAATGCCCACCCTGCTGGGCAACGGGGGCCTGTTGCTCTGCTACGCCTTTGGTTCCTTTCTCAACTGGTACTTACTGGCCTTCGCTGGGGCCATATTCTGCATTCCCTTTATCATTCTGACCCTGTTCGTGCCGGAGACACCGCGCTACCTTTTGTCGCGCGGCAAGACCGAGAAGGCCCAAAAGTCGCTCGCCTGGCTGCGTGGCAAGACCGGCGACGTCGATGCAGAGATGAAGGAGTTGGCCAGCACCCAGGGCGAGACGGCCAATGCCAAGAGCACGTATGGGGACATGTTCAAGAAGCGCAACCGCAAGCCCATTCTCATATCCCTCGGCCTGATGCTGTTCCAGCAGATGAGCGGCATCAATGTGGTGATCTTCTACACCCATCAGATCTTTTTGGACGCCGGCTCCACCATTAAGCCGGCCATTGCCACGGTCATTGTGGGCGTGGTCAACTTTGTGGCCACTCTAATAGCCACCGCTGTCATCGATCGAGTGGGACGCAAGGTGAGATCCTAGATCCGTGATCTGCTTTAATCTGTCTGCTGTTATCCAGGTCCTGCTATACATCTCCGACACGACCATGATTATCACCCTGTTCACGCTGGCCATATTCTTTTTTGGCAAGCACAAGGACTGGGATCTCTCGGGTGTGGGATGGCTGCCGCTGGTGGCCGCCGGTTTTTATGTGCTGGGCTTCTCCGTGGGCTTCGGACCCATTCCCTGGCTAATGATGGGCGAGATAATGCCGGCCAGTGTCCGTGCTCCGGCTGCCTCTGTGGCCACCGCTTTTAACTGGCTGTGCACTTTCATAGTCACCAAAACGTATATGGACATGATCTGTGAGTTTTGTTCAATCAGAAGTTTGGCACTACATCTTTTGTATAATGTGTTCTCCCTCAGCTCTGATCAATAGCTATGGCGCCTTTTCCGTATATTGTGTGTGCTGCATTATAGGCATGCTATTTGTCATCTTCTTTGTGCCCGAAACCAAGGGCAAGTCCCTGGAGCAAATCGAGGCAGAGCTCACTGGAGGGAAGGAATAGATGCATACACGGAAATATTTCCCATTCAGCATTAATTCCAGTTTTTATTATTTCGTTCCCGCTGGAGTTTTCTGCCTCTTTTTTTGTGCTGCCAAATAAGGTAAACTTAATTCCGGCAGTTGTCTGGAATCGTCTCTGGGATACGCACATAAAAGTTTTTACCACGAGTTTTTATGCTTCTGCAGTTTCTGCCCCTCACGGCGACGGCTCTTCCCCACCCTCCTTCCTGCTTTACGTGGCAGTTACTCATATGATTTTGTGGCTACAAAGTTGAGGCGTAAATAAAATTATTCCATATTTTTGCTAGCTGTAAACGTGATTCCTTCCAAGTGTCTGTGCGGGAATTGTGCCAGTGTTTGTGCGGATGATTTGCTGGAATAGTAACTAAACTTTTGCTTAGCCAATGTTTTCACTCTCACTTTGCTTCAACTTTAAAATAACTTCCAATTCCTTGAGATAACCCAATTAGCTGGAAGTCGAGCAAGCTGCATGGCCCTGTTAGTATACCGAAATCGAAGGATATTCGCATATAAAAACTCCACACAGTCAGAACGACCTTTTTTCTTAGAAGTTTACCATTTTGCAGGACTTATGTACGTCTAAATACTTCCACCAAATTGAAGTAAAGCCACCTCGCTGCTACTCCAGAAGGAGGAAAATAACGCTCTGTTCTGGAGAGATAGAAGGCATGCTGTTTGGGGTCTCGTCGCCGCTTTGAAAGGCATTAAATTACGCGCAATGCAAAGTTTCGGCCAAAAGTTGGAGCCGGAGGAGTTGGCTGGATTCAAGTGGAAATCAGATACAGATGCGGATACAAAGCGAAAGCTTCACAGAGTGGAAATGACGAAGCCTTGGCTATGGCCCGATTGCGTGCGGAATGCAAGCGAGGAGGAGTCCTCGGTCGTCCGATGGCAGAAAGTTGGTCGAGGAGGTGGATACACGGCCAACTATGCAAACGGGTACGTCATGGCATTGACGGGTTGGGGCTTTGCTTGGGCCAGGCCCGACTGAAATCGAGATAAAGCACTCACAATATTTACTTTTAATTGGAGAAGTTCAAAGAATAAACAAATATCAAGGGAGAGAAACGGAAAGAGAAAGAGATGCGGCACTAAAAAAGTTTTGTTTTCTCTGCTTTACCTGCCCCAATCCCCCTATTGATTGGGAATAGTCTTTGAGGCGAATTAAGTTGGTTTCTTGCAACTTCAGTCTCTTTCTCCACGATTCGAGTTCATTAAGCTGCTTAAATATGGACCAAAGTCGAATTAATATTCCGACAACATTTGCCGCATTCCCCCATTTGTGAGGGGAAGTTGAAAGCAGACAGGCCAGGGTCAAGGATCAGAGCAGTGGGCAGGAAAGGCGGGGCCTCTGCAGTTTGCTTTTAATGTTCTCTTTGGTTGCTCTCTCTCTCTGGTTTTTTTAATGTTTGCCTAAATGGTAATTAAAATATGCCCAGATGGTGTCTGGATGAGCTCTGCCGTTCCACAGTCGGTCTGTCCGTTTGCTGGGAGCTGGGGGCAAACGAGTAGGCGAGTCGGTACCCTCGAGGTCAATTTCAATCACAGAGCCAGCTCTGCCTCTCGTACCCGTACTTTGTGGCAGTTAGCAGGACCGGTCAAAGTGCGAAAAGGTCATCTTCAATTGCTACTTTTTCTGTTCATCCTCCTTCTCAGGAGTAAGAGACTAACAGACAGACAGAAAGACGTAACCACAAAGAACTTAAATTGGTTCTGGGTCTGGTTACTCCTCTGATTGCTCTGTGGTCATTGAGAGCCCTTCATGTATTTATTTATTTCTATATTTACTCCTTTACTCACTCAACACTTTTACAACTTCTCTGTAAAATCTTTACCATTTTTCAAACAGTCTCCAGAAAGTCTCACTACTTTCTCCATTCTATCATTTCAAGGACTTTACCGCCAGTTTTTAGTCATAATTTTTGCATAAAGCAGGGAGTCGGTATTCAGAACCCAGCTGGGGGACCAGGGAAACTGTGTCAACGCAGCCATTTGGTTTCCAAAACTCACCTCCAGTCCCCCACCCTTTCTCCGCTCTCAATCTCACTCATCCTTTCCTGCTTTCGCCGTCTCTTTCTTTCCTGCTTCTCTGTGGGCCGCCTTTTTTCCGCAACGTTGATGGCGACATAAATAGCTCCCGCTTGGTTGATGTTGATGGCTTAGTCCCACACGCCACCCTAAACGGTGGAAATATCCAGGTAACAGCCGCCTGGCTCATAAATGTAAACTTTTTCGGCTAGTTACATGTAATTATGCCATTTTGCTGGCAAAAAGATGAGAGAGCACTGGAGCACTGCTGGAGCACTGCTCCCCCTCTCTGTTGATGCCTTTTCAGTTGATTGCCAATTTAATCGGCTCGCAATTTCCGCCTTGACGCACGCCTTAGCTCCATGATTAGTGGGCGTGGCCCTGTCTGTCTAATTTGTATATCTGTGCAAAAGGAGGATTCCACAAAGCGGATTTCTTAGCCGCGACACTTGAAACGAATGACTGTGTGAGCTGATGGCGGAGGGGGCGAATGTGTCGGGCTTTGCCCGTATATGTACATATCTATTTATTTTTTTCCCTCTCCGACATCGTCTGACGTGTGGCATGTGTGTGTGCGCAGCACCCATAATTCAAATTCGAATACGTGCCGTGCATATGGCCGTAGAGCGGAACCGCCTGGAAATGGTTTGGCGACAGTGTCTGCAGTTAATCTTCGACCTGAGCCAGGGAAAATGTCAATACTGCATGAGAGGATAAATATGCCTGTTTTTTGTGTGCGCGCCAGAGAGAACCTGAAAAATACTTTTTGGTATGACACACTGAGAAAAAAGAAGTGGTACGCATCGATGTCAAACGGATCATAATGTTACAATTTTATACAAGCAGAGTTCTATTAATCCGATTGTAGCTGCCTCTTTGGTCTCGCACTGTGCACAAACTATTTCATCCACTAACTGTTTGCAGACACTGCATTCATAGCGGTCCCATTGCACGGCTCGGACAGCTCCATTTGCATATTCAGCTAAGCAAATGTTAATCAATCAAAGCCGCAGACAACTCTTTAACCCATTACCCCACCCTGCTCCTTGGAAATTGTTCAATTCGCTAAATGTTTGAATGAGCAAACATATTACTGCAAAATATAAATTGTTTAATACAAAAAAGAAAAAACACCAAGGGCACAATGTACATATGAAAGCAGAGAAAGAGAAATGAACAGCAGCAAAAGCACAAAGCACAAAGAGAGAGAATGAAAAGCAGCACTGTGCTCTTTTTGTACCCGATACTCATAATGAGTAGAGGGGTATATTAGACTTGTGGTGAAAATGGATGTGTGTAACGTCCAAAAGAAAGCGTTTCCGTCCGTCCGTCTGTCCGTCTCTATGAGCTCCTAGTGCTCAAAGGCTATAAGAGCTAGAGCAACGACATTTTGTATCCAGACTTCTGTGATAAGTAACTGTTACAAGTATATTTTAAAACATCGCCTGGCCCACTTCAGCCTCCACAAAGGTCGAAAATCTGTGGCATCCACAATTTTCAAGATACGAGAAAACCAGAAACGCAGAAGCGTAGAGAATGACTATATCTTCTAGACTGCAGCCAGAATCAAGAAAACAATTTCATTCTCTCTCGCTCTGTCTCTTCCTAACACACAGGTTTCATAGTCGGTTTTGCCAATTGCATAAAGTGAGTTCCTAGATCCCAGAGACTATAAAAGCTAGAGCAACCAAATTTTTGATCCACACTCCTGTGATATCGCACCGTGACAAGTTTGCTTCAAAATTTCGCCACACCCCCTTCCGCCCCGCAAAGTACGAAAATCGAAGGCATCCACAACTCTCAGAGACTATTAAGGCTAGAGCAACCAAATTTGGTATTCACGCTCCTGTTAGATCTCAATAGTAAACGTACATATATTTCAAAATTTCGCCTAACCCCCTTCCGCCCCCACAAAGGACGAAAATCTGTTACATTCACAATATTGAAGATACGAGAAAACGCACAATGATATAGAATGACCATATCTATCAGATTTTCACTCTTTGTCTTTGTTTAATAGTTGCGGCGTCTGCCGGAGGAGAGCCATACTCACTAAGTATCGCGTATAAATGTAGAGTTGCGGTCGCCGCAGCAACTCACAACGATCCCCCTCGTTCTCCTTATAAAAGGTACCTACCTCATAGAGGAGCAGAGCCTGCTTGACTCTTCGGGGTGTATGTAACAGGCGGAATAAAGGGGTACTTGTATAATAGGGGGACCATAATATCTAGAAAATATGCCTATAAGTACTATTCACTAAAAGGTTTCATCTAATTCGAGTAGCGGGTATCTTATGGTCGGATACGCGACTGGCGCAAAGTCACTTGTTAGCTCTTTGCTTTACCTTTCCTCTTTTGCAGCCACGTGCATGCGTTTGCATGTTTGCTTAGTTCCCATGAAGTCAGTTGTTAAATTGTTGGTGGGGCTTTTGAGGTTTGCTCGCCCCGCCCCCTGCCACCGCCATCATCTATGGAAGAGTGAGCTTCTTTTGATGCCCTGTACTCGTTTAGTATTTTGGGTACATTGTATTCGTGCTGAATAAAAGGAAAGCTAAAGTAGAGAGTATTAAAGAACACTCTGTGATAGCTAAAAGGCGGCACCCACTCTCCAGCATAGCGCCCCGCCCTCCCCCGATTAACGGGGGTATCTTACAGTCGCAAGTAAAATTTACTATACTTTTTTCACCAGTCGTTTTCGTGCTCATCGCGCAGGTGGCACTGCGGTTGTGTGAGAGCATTCGCCGTGTGTGATCTTTTTTTTTTTTTTTGCTGGTTTTACCTTTGTTTTTGCTCTAACAAATAGACTTTAAATATTTTTGGCACTAAATTTATCTATGCCATCGTGTGGGCGTTCGCACATTCACAGTCATGTGGAACGCGGACACGTGGTCCCCGACAGATAAGATTTATGCCGAACTGCGAAAGGGACTCCCAGGAATAATGTAAATATTTTGCATGGGATCTGTGTGGCTTTTTGTTAGAAAGTTTCCAAAATTATCCATTTCTGTGTCAAAGAAGCATTCATTCATTCGGTATTTTTAGCACGTCTTTGTTGGGTTATGGTTCCTCTATATCCCTACCGCTTGCTTGATCTGTTTCCCCAAACGATTCAGTTGAGATGAAGCGAACGTCAAGTGGTCAAATCTCTTTTCGCTTGTGTAAGCACGAATACTTTTAGAATTTGGTGGAATGAATGGTAGGCCGTTTATTCAAACCACAGAAGGAATCAACAGAGAGTTTTACAATCTAAGATATCGTTTGAAAAGCAGAAAGTTCGGACAATATAAATACAAATAGATTATCCATCGCAAAGTTTAGTCAAATCATATTTATTTTTAACGTTGTTAGTAATTACTTTCCCTTTAATATCTTACTAATTTGATATATTTATGCATATCATTTGAGTAGTCCCTTGAAAACTACAAAATACAATTTGGAGCAGGGCGATTCCCTTGAATGTGGTTTAACTTTTTGCATATTTCACAGCAACAAAATAAACAACAAAAATGTATATAAAACTTAAGCAATTTTAACTTCTTTGGCGAAACGTGGTGTTTTTTTTTTTGTTAGTTATATATGGCTGGGAATTTGTAACGAAAAGTTTTACATTTCGCAAATCATTTTTAACACCTGCGGCAGGGTTAAAGTTCAGCCAGCGGAAAAACTTTGCAAATTAGGAGCCCTGCAGTAGCTCCACCTCACTTTCTTTCACTGTTTTTCCCTCTCTGGCTGCTATTCAGATGTTTATATTTCGCTCAACGTAGATTTCATTTAAAATGAGTTAAACTGTTAATGGTGCATTGATGGAGAACGAAACAGGGTTGGTGGAACAAATATTCCAGGCATGACTCGTAAATTTGTAAGCTGCTGTAGGAGCAGGACCGGGAGCAGGGTTTAGCAAAACAGATGAAAGATAACCCTGCCGGACAATGCGTATCCATGCGCCCACACACCCAAGCACACGCACATGTCGGGGTCACCAGGCAAATCAGCTAAACGGCCACGTTGCTGACCATAAGCAAACGGTGAAGATTTACGACCAACTAATCGACGCAGGCAATCCCATAAATCTAACAACAGTTCGAATGTCAAACGGCCAAAAGGGCAGCGAGGTGAGTCCGAAGCCGAAACTGAAACCTAAGCTGAGATCTCTGCCAAAAAGGCAAATTAAAGTTCAGACCCAATAAATGTTAATCGGTTGCTCTTTGTCTTCCTCTCCCCAGATGCTCTGCCTTTTTCTCTTATACTACTTCTGTTTGGCTCTTATGGTTTCCTATGATTCCCACCTAAGGCCTTGTTTAGTTTGCCTTTTTGTTTTAATTTTTGAAAGTCTTATAAATATTTATTTGCTAAAGAACCTTTTTGGGATAAGAGGATTATGTTTTAGGGCTTACTTCCGCCGCACTAGCAGCATTAAAAAGGAATTTTTTACGTAGATTTGAAAGTGTTTCCTTGTTCATGTGGAATTGGAAAACCAATCTATAATCTATTTTCCCTTAGCTCTTTATACTGTCTGCCCCAGAGAGCTGTCCATCAGGCACTGTCATAAAACTGTTTTTAGCCACCAAACAAAACTGTCCCTTGGGTTTGCATGAGTAATTAACTTTTGTAAAGTCCAATCTAGAAAGAAAAAAATATTGTTCCCGTGTTTTCTCCTCCACGTTCGTTGTTTAGGGCAGGTGCCAATGATGGCAAAATGTTGTTGAATTTATGGCCAATAAATTAAAAAACTTTTACACCGCTCAACAAAAGTCAACAGGGGAGTGGGTGTTGTACCAGTGTCTGTGTGTGGGCTGTCGCTTTCCCCAGCATTTTGCCAACATTAATTGAAAATGGTTGTCTCGAACAAGTGTTCCGGAGGAGCATATCAAAGGCAATTACAGATGCCGTTAACAGCAGCCAAATAGCAGAGAACACGAAAATCCCGAAGGACATCTCTTTGCTCATCTCATTATTTAGTTAATTATATGTATAGCTTGTGTGCCGGCAATTACAACTCAGATTTCATTGTTGGCCAGAAACCATTTTGCGGCCTAGTCGGTTGCCATCAAAGATGATGTTGACGTTGTCCATGAAGAGGCAGATACAACTTTTCCACATTGCCTTTGGCCCCACCGCAAACTTCTAATTAATTTGAAAGGAAACATTGGAGACGAGACGAGACGGCATGTTTTGTGGCTTCAGCCACACACCCACTCACCCACTCACGTACGAGTTCGTCCATGAAAAGGGTCCTGCAATAGACACACGACATTGGCAAACGCCCCAGAGGAGGGCCCCCAAGTAACCTCATTAGAAGGCAAACCATTAAATGGACCATGGTAAAGCCCCCACTTTTCACTACATTTTACCAACAAAATAAAGACGAAAACGAAACTGTTTATAAATTATGCAAAGCTGACGCTGAATGTCAGCTTTAACCGCCTCCACCCCAGTGTCCCTCGTACGACTGCAAAAAAAGAACCTCCTCGAAAGCTGTCAAAACTATCTTGGCCGGCCGAAAGTTTTGGTCCGTTTTTAAGCCAACTTTACTCTTAACACATTTAATTAAGTAGCGGAAAAAAGAAGAGATTTTGTGGCCCGAAGAGCCGAACACAATGCATTAAAACTGAGCAGAAAGTGAATTTGTTGGCCATGCAACTTTTGTTTTGGCCAATCCATTTCCGTTTGGTTACATCATTGCAATGGCTTATAGCATTCTCTGCGCCCCACAAGCCCCTCACCCAGCAATGTTTGCAAATCAGCTTGTGATTTGCCAAAAGCCTCCTTGCACACAGCTGGAAAACAGAAAACAGAGGCAAAAAATTGAAAACTTTCTTCGTCGGGTTTTGAGCTCGGTGGAAATGTTTGTGCAGTTTTGTTGGCAAAGTTTTTAATAAGCTTAATGTAGAACTGTTTTTTTTTTTTTTTTGGTAAATTTGTTTTTTTATTTAAACTGCATTTTAGTCTTTATTTTATATATTTTATAGTTTCATAGTAAGTCGGGTATTAAAAGTTTGAGCTGCTGTTGAATTTAAGAATGTGGGATAAATTCCTGCGGAAAAGTGATTACTAATTGATGAAATTGAAAACCTTTTGCTGCTGACTGGAGTACTAAATATGAACTTAATGGAATGTGTGGGGAATGCCTATGCATCTATGGACCTCATGCAAGGGAAACAGTCTCCAAAGTAGTATATATATATTTTTACTCAAGGAAAACTATTCACTCTGAAAAAAGTGTATGTTGTCAGCAGTTTTCTGTTTCGCCAGTTTTCCACATTTAATTTTAACTGCCGCTGCAGCATGATTTCTGTGCTCTTCAGCAGATTTCAACCAGTTCGGAGATGTTTCCGCCAGTTAGTTGGTCAGTGGGAAAAACTCTTGGGGAAAATACTACAGATTTAAGTCAAGAACGAAACTGACATCTTACCTGCTGGTTAGCAACGAGCTTCATTATAATTATGCCATGGGAAACATGTCGGGCGAGAGAGCTGACATGACAGCCGCACGCTAAACCAAATTCGCTGGACGGGAAGGAGCCACAAGGATCCAGAGGCACAGTTCACAAAAGGGAGAGTGGGAGTCAGCATAAGTAATTAACCGAGTGATAAAGAGCCTGGGGCAACGTGGCAGGACGAGTGTATCATTCAAGGCGACGACAACGTCTCGTCATTAGCGGCCAAAAATGCTGCATTTAGTTGTACGCTTGATGAATAAGGTTAATTTCGTTGGTATATTCTGATAAATCCGAATACGAGTTTGTATGTATGTATTTGTCCCACGGCGACGATGACAGGACCTGACCAGGACACATTTTTCGTTTGTCCACTAATTGCATATCTGAGGAGGCTGATGATTGCGATGATGATGATGATGACGAGGCAGCAATACAATTACCAAAGTCTCCTGCTGTGTCTGTGATTGTGTAGGGGCTCTGTTTTGATGTCCTGGCCAGAGAATTATTTGGGCAGTCCCTTTCATACACACGTATAGAATTCCAAGTCTTAGTGTCTAATTAAAAGCAACAGCAACTGGCCTTTTAATTTATGCCTGTTCAGGGACAAGCCACTGAGAAAAATAAAGAAAACCTCCTTACAGCGCACTCACATTTGGCTTTTCTTTTCAGGATTTACATGTTTTTCGTGTACTGAAAAGTTTTCAGCATAAATCGTGGCCAAAGCTCGTAATTCGCATCTGTGCCAGAGGTGAAGCTTATGGGAGAGACAGCCCTAAGGCACTACATATACACATAGACAAATATATGCTTTGAAGAGGTCTTTGGTACAGTCACTTCTTGGCATTGCTGAAACAAAAAATACAAATTTACGTCTCCAGATGGTTCATTGCCTAACGGGCTTGTGACGTAGTAAATGTTAAAAAAAGATTTAGTAAATCCAAATAGGCCTAGAAAAATTACATCTACTTTCATTCCTATTTAGTCAGTATCTCCACCTCAACGAGACGGGACTGTTCAAACTTTCTAGTAAATAAAAAACCAACAAAATTCTTTGTATTTTGTAACAATATTTTGAGAGCTAAATTCAAAGTGCAGCAAAATGGCAGATCCAGATGCTCGGGATGCCGAAACCGTACCGCCACCCATTGGCGGGGAAAACAATCTTAACATGAACAATGAGCGTTTGGATTGCGAGAATCTTGGTAAGGAGGGACACTGACAGTTCTCTCAGTAGAAACTTAACAGAGAAATTAATCTTCCAATTAGATGAAATGACTGAGCGATTGATCAATCCCGATAGGCCGGCATTTCCATCAGTGCTCCTTCGCTTCTTTGGAAATATATTTGGTTAGTATGGCGTGAACATACTCAGAAGTACCATATTTAATGATTCCCTTCCCTGTTCAGTTGATTGCTTTAGGGCCATATTCGCCTAAAGGAACAAATTCGTGAAGAAATCCTGGATAATGCTGTGAAAAAACAACTTTGGCCGATATATTTTCCATGCTTATAAAGCTCTTTATATTTAAATTTTATAATATGTTGTTTTGAAATTGTTTGGGGTATCCTAAGTCTTTCGGCCACCCAAGCTGCGTTTAGTGGCAAGCGATCTCGTCGAGAGAGGGTGGTTTGCAATGGCAAGGCGTGCTATCGATCTCTTCAAGAAGGTCGGATATTTCGTGGAGGAACTTTTCCAGGTTCTCGGGCTTCTGGAAGATATTACTGTCCACTGCAAGCCGCTTGCCGCCTAGTATCTTCCAGCGACGCATGCTAGCAATGACATCGCCACAGAAGTCCCGTTTGTTCTTCTCGAGTAACTTCAATTTCTCCTGCAAGACCTTGAGACGCTTTTCTGCAAACGAAAAGGGATACTTCTACAATGAAGAAATTAATTCATGATACCGATTGACTCACTTCCGGCTAATTTTTTGTGGAACTTTTGGGCGTGGGAATCCCTCTGGGCCTTGTCGTACATCTCAATGATCTTGTACATTCGTCGGTCCATGTCCTTGCTGAGGCGCAACGCCTCCTCACAATGCGGCGGACAGAGACTCTGAAAGTTGGGACCTTTATACGGAACTCCCGTCAGGTGTCTGTTATTCCGGAAGTTATCCCGCTCCGCCTGGGCATCAGCGCTCCGTTTGGCCATGTACGATCGCACCCGACCGTTGTGGAAACGAAAATTGAGACTCGCCAGCAGCTTCTCCACTCGCGACAAGCACCTGTGGAAGGAGACAGAGTTTTGGAAGCGATCTACACACCGGATCTGTACTCACGTTGTGTTCTTTAGAGAGTAGACGCCGGGTATCGAGTAGGTGCGCAGCAAATGGTGCAGCTTGAAGGCCACACAGTTGAGTAGTTCCTCGGCCGCACAGATCTGCATATGCCGCAGGCTGCGCATATCGTGGACCGTGTGACGGATCCACCAGCCGCGGAACAAAGCCTGAATCTTGGTGGCCGCCTTGGTGTAGTGCATCTCGATCCGATTCTGCAGCATCTTCTCCACGGTCTTGAAGTAGCTCTTTCGCACTGAAAAGCCTCGCCACCAACGCTGAATGGTAATGGCCGCCTGGTTGCGCTTTTTCAGTGTTTTGCGACTGAAGAAACCTCGCCAGTGCCGCTGGATGGTCCGTGCAGCCTTGAAATGCGTGTAGTCCAGCAACAGCATCGCGGTCCTGCGGGCAATCTCAAGGAAGTGTCATACGCTCTATGACCTATTCAAGATCCTCCTTACCGCGACAGCGTTTGCAGTGGCAGCTGTGTGCCTGAGGTATCCTCCTCTATTAACTCGGACTCATTGTCTTCCACCCTTGAATAGTAAAAGTTATAGTTGATTCCAATGAGTTGGCTGTGCTTACGAGCTTCCCGAGACCGGCTTGCCGTCCGTGTGCCTCCGCGTGCCGACTTGCGTCCGATGCCTGTCCCAGAACATGTTTGTAAGTTTCTTAGTTCCTCCCGTGATGTGTTTTCTGTACCTAATTACTGTTTTATACTGTTTCCATGAGTAGTTGTATGTTCTATAACTGAATTTAGTGTTGATTGTCTCCCAGGGCTATTGAAATTGACAGACATCACAAGGCCTGTTAGGAAAATCGGACTACTTTCATGAAGATTGGCCATAATTTATGGACACGAACGATTATTTTCATATAAATCTTGGCCTCCATTGTGCGGTGGCTCCACTGAGGGGGCTGGGCTGACATTTTTCGCTGTATCAACACGCTTATCGCGATTTACGATGCAAATATGTCTCCTTCTGGATGTGTATCCTGCTTGCCTGACTTTCTTGGGATCTAGTTAATGCCCCCCCAGTCCCACTTTTAGTTCCTCTAAAGCTGCATTTAATTGAATTGTATGGGGCTCCACGAGGCTCTCTCTACAGCTGAGGCAAATCAATATGACCCATATTTCCAGCCACGTTTCTATAGCCCCGTAGAGATGCCCTTGACTGCATCATTTTCGGCTCTAATTGTGTTCTAATGCTGACAAATGGGGAAAAGGCAACCGAAAGAGAGAGGAAGCAATGACGGAGGCAGTGGCAGTGGCAGTGGCAAAGGCCCGAGGTCAAGTTGCCATAAATTTTCCAACATTTTGGCTGGCAAACCGAAAATGCCATTAGGAGGTGGTCCGAGAGCTGCTTTAAATGAAAATCAATATAACCTACATAATGGCGGGACATTTTCTGTTGGGCACGAGGCAGGCATACAAACCCTGCTCATTATGCGCCACAAATGAACCACACACACACACATAGAGGGGCACACAGATGGGCTGCCGCCACACACAAACAAACGGGCGGAAATGAAACGGAAATTCTCATTTATGGCGCCCTTGACGCCATTTCCAGTTTCCCACTATCTATCTATTGGCCCTGACAAGTTGGCACTGCTTGCTGATTTCTGATTCAGATTGGGATTCCGCTCCTGATTGCAGTAGTAGTGCGACGAGCGATTGCGGCTGCCATGAGATTTATGGTCTGCTCCCTCATGATGCTGCTTGCTGACCCAGTAACTGATACCCAAGGATGTGCCCACATTTGTGTTGGCTCGCCGCAAAGTTACTTGTGCACCGAGCATCTACTATAATTGCACTCACATTACCACTGTCGCTGAGGTTTTCCAAGCCTATCGATTGGGCCAAAACTTTGCAGACTCGACTCCATCCGAAGGTTATCCTGTGGTTAGGGTCCTTAAAGGTTTAGCTGTAAATTAGGTTTTCCACCTGACCGAAATCGAGGCCATGCCACTGGGACAACTTGTTGTTTGATCCCTAATTCAATCCACAGGCAGCAGGCAGCAGGCAGCCTGGAAACGGATTCCTCGCTTGGGTTTAATTGTGGACCAATCAGACGAGATGTCTAGACTAAACGAAACGAAAGGGGAGACTGTGTCAGCTCTTTATTTGTGGAAGGGGTGCGGGGAAGCCTTGTATACGCTTGTGTAAATATTGAAAGGTTCCCCCAGAGTTTATGACACATGCGGAGAAGGGTTAGCGGTACGACCGTTCCCAAATCAAATTGGAAAAGTACTAGCCCGTAGCGAAGCAATGTCCATATATCAAATGGGGCCACAACTCGAACCCCATCCCGCAAAGAGTTTACGACCCAGCACCCAAAAATGCAAACCATAAAATTGTTCTGCCTGTCAGGGGCTGGTGCTAGAAGACAATGCCAGGTGGAGGCAGGTCTGTACAGACTTTGGTCGATGGAGAAACTGAATCCAAAGCCTCTACATCTTTTAGTTGCATGGAACACAATATTTCCAATCATAAACACAAACTCTGTTAATAAATAAACGTGTAAAAAGTGTTTTAATGGATTAGCTGTGGCTGTGTTTCCGGTGTCCTCTTTTGAAAAGCCAGAACAATGGGAGCCTCGTTTGAGTGCCGGTTAGTCCCAATTCAGTTCCGAAGGTTTCAGAAACCCCCTTGTAGCTGTTATATATTTTGTATGGCTTTGTATTTCAAGCAGTTAATGTAAATTCAATAAAGTGTAGCGAATCTAGTGTCCTCTGCCTTCCAAGTCTCAATTGCCCAATCGCCCTTCCGCTTCAACGTCTTCACTCTTTCTGTACGGCTGCAGACCCAGGGGTTGAGTAAACAGGAATTTTCCTGGCCAAACTTTCTGTCTGAGTTTCGTTCTCTCCTCACTCCACCTGATACAAATTTATGACCGACCAAAGTGTAATCAACAACGTAAAACCGGGCCAAGAAGAACCGCCGAACGAAGGAAACAAAACCGTTTGGGGTGGATTTGTTAACTTGGTTAACTGGCAATATTCCCTGGCAGCATGTGTAACAGGTCCAGTGAGAACAGCGAGAAAAACAGCGAACTACGCGCAAGAACTGCGAACAACTTTTGACTGCAATAAAGCAGAGAAGAGTAGAGAAATCAGGTGGGCGGATGGGGACTAACGAAGTTGAAATGCTCTACAGAGATTTGACTCTAGTTCCATTCAATTTAATTGTTCCCTGGAGGAAGCATCTTTGGTTGTATTTCTTTGATCACAAATTAAGCTGCAGTCGGTATATCCAGAGGTTCGAAGTATTCACCATGCCACAGATACCCAAAGTACCAAAAATAATAACTGAATAAATTCTCATCGATCAGCAGGCGCCGCATGAGCAATAGAAGTTCGTCATCCATACGCAAAATGATCCGATTGCCGTCGAGAAAGACGCACTTGATGATGGGAACCTCACTGTGATCTACGGAGTGGATATACATCAAGAGTTGCCTTGTCACCAGGTCCCGGGCCGAGAGCATCTTCTTGGGCGTTGCGATGCGCACCTGAACGCCCCGAAGACGAGCCTCCATAAGGGCCTTGCACAGAGTCTTATGCGATATGGTCATAATTGCCAAAACGACATGGAACTTGGCCCTCTTAATCCTCTTCACTACACGCTGTACCCGGCAGTTCTTGCAGTGCCTTTTATTGCAATTCGAGCGTTTGTGGTGGTCTTCCAGCTTGTCCCCGAAAACTGCCAGCCAGCCGTTGAACAGTATGTAATCTAGGCTGCAAAAGCCATAGAGATAACCATGACTTGAAACGTGTAATTGGTGCAAAACTTACCAATAAGACAGCATTGAAGAAATGCGTTTAAAGTATTCCATTTTGCAGTCGTACTAAATCAGGAAATAAAAGAGTGATAAAAAGAATACAATGAAAATCTGATGTTTCTAAACTTATTTTATGTGTGACGTCTGACACAAAATACAAAGGTATATGATTTGACAGCACATCCATTGGTGCATGAGAATGATTTGCTAGTGGAAGCGCGCTACAATGAGCAGATTCTGGGGAAACTTTAAAAATATTTAACTCTAATAACAATTACTGGAAATTTCATTAGGAATTGCTTACAAATTGTTAACCAAGCCGTGAACTTGCTTCCGAAAATTCTTGTAAACTTTAAAGTGTCATCCCTGATGATGATGCCCCACCGCAAGCAGCTGTAGACAATTTCCTGCTCCCTTTCTCTCTCTCTCTCTCTCTCGCTCTCTTTGTCTCCGAGTATATGTAAAATTTTCCCCAGATGCTGAGAATTGCAACTAATTCCATGAAGAAGCAGCAGTGGTAGCAGCAGCAGCCGAAGGAGGACGACGAAGACAGGGCCCAAGCCAAATCAGTTGCGCTCTAAACTTTTGCAGAACTTGCCACACGCATACACAGAGATCTCTCATTTGGAAAACTTTAAAATTAGTTAAGTTGGAGCCCAGATATCCAATAATGCAGCCCCGAAAATGTGAACAAACAAATTTATCTGCGAGAGGAGACAGGGACCCTCTCCGTGCTTACATTTGAATGGATTGGTCCTGGTCTGGGTTGGGATTCAGTTTGGGTTTGGTCATGGGTGGTGGGTTTTGGTGCGGGGGGATACTCGTATATTTGCATCAACTTTTGCCTGCTTGGGTGCGCTTTGATGTGGCCCCAGACTGCGGTAGACTCGTACTCGTACTCGTACTCGTACTCGACTCCTCGGCAGCAACAAACTTGATCAGAAACTTTCAATCAAATTAGCCCCGATGCATGCCCAAGCTCATGCATGTTCTGGTGCCAAGAAATGGGATGGGAGAATCCTGTTAAAGTTTTCATCTGGGTAATGGATGTTAATTATTTTTAGTTGGTCTAATGAGGAAGCCCGGAGATACTCTCGGCCCCATTGTCTCCTTAAGCTGCTGTGCGGGAAAGTGAAAGTGCGGAGGAGTCTGCAGCTACTGGAATTTGTGCGGAGCAGCTGGGAAAGAAGTTAAAAGGACAATTTACCGTCTCCTTGGGCTTCTCATTCGCCTTCTGGTTGTGCTCCCACTTCTGATGCTGCTTCTGGTGGTGCTTCTGCCTCTGCACTTTGCCTTGGGAATGCATGAAAGGGAAAAGCACAAAAACATTTCACGTTTCCAACTTTGTTCGTTTTTTCTAGTTTTCCTTTCGAGCATTCCCTCTTCTCTTGTGGGTTTTGGGGTTTAAGCCATCGCAAAGCAGTGCACTGCCAACGAAATTTAAGGAGATGCCATGGTTCGGGAATGTGTTGGGGGTTCGAGGTTGGGGTTGAGGTTGGGGCTCGGTTGGGCGTTAAGGGTTGAAATTGGGGCTGGCTGGTGGCATGGCCTCAACTTGAAGCAAAACACTTAAGTTTTAACCCAAATTGTTGCCAACAAAGCGGTTAGTCTAACATTCTTTTTGAGACAATTTTGCAAAAAACTGCTTTCCAACATGAGAGTAGACCACCCACACACAAACAAACGAACATATGTGTGTACGGATGGATGTGTGCATAAAGCAAGCTGTGAACATCTAAAGAGTAAACAAGGCATCCAAAGAGCCAAGGGGCAGCCCTGGATCTGCCCCAAAGCTAAGTAACAATAAACGTTTCAGAGAGCAGCGAGAGCCTGTGGCGCTTGGTCCTCACAAGACTTTGATATCAAGACAGAAAAGAGTTCTTAGGTGGGATTTAGGCTATATTTCAACTTCAGTTAAGCACGGTAAGGATTTAGGTTAAGAGCGAGTCTGGGTTGGGGGGGTGGGGGGGGGTGATATCAATGAGAAGAGCTATCCTTAGGCCATAATTCATACTCAAAGCAAAGAAAAATAGAGAAATAATAAAAGATTGGGTAATAGAAAGAGCAAAACAGTGCTTAAAAACTAGACAATCGCCTGGATGGGCGACATATGTATGCAAAAGGCCACTCACATGTTGGACCAACTATTATTGCCCACTCATCACGCCCGTCCCCCTCCCGCCACCACTCAAATGCCCGCGGTAGCTCCTGGCTGTGTGGTAGCCATGTCTGGCCTGCCTGCCAGCGACATGTTGACCTTAAAAAACTTGACGTGTTCAAATGTTGCAAAACAACTCGAGGGCTTTCGACTTGAGCACTTTTTCTGTTCACTGTTCGCCGTTCGCCGTTTGCTGTTCGGTTCGTTTTGCTTTTGATGATGAGGACGAGGACGAGGACGAGGATGGTATATGGCTGTATGCTCCTCTCTTTTCCTCTTTTAATCTGTGCTCCACTGTGTGCGTGTGTGTGTGTGTGCGTGTGTGTCTCTCCATCCCGTTCCGACTTTCTGTTTGACGCACATGAAGTGCCGCTCTTGAAATATGCTTTTTTTGAGTTTGGCCAAAGGAAAAGCAAGCGGGGGAAAATTGAGGGTGTTGTGGTACCACCACAGGCGGGACAGGGTGGTGTGGAAAATGTGTTTTGACAAGTGTCACTTATGCATTGCTACTATGAAATATCCCAAGCCGCTTTCGCTCGCTCCTGCCACATCGAACTGCGGCTTGTTGTTGCAACTGCAATTGAGTCTAAGAGGGGGGGCGGGCCACATGGATGTGTGTGTGTGTGTCTAATCAATACCATCTAATTTCGAGTGAGCCGTGAGGGATAGAAATATGTTCAAAGGATGTAATTAATTTGATCAGAGCAATGGCGGCTTCTGTAGGCTAGAAAGCCTGTATAGAGAGTAGAAGCTGTATTTACTTTCCAAAAATAATAAAACTAATCCTCTCTTATATAAAAATTTTGATTAGTTCCATCTACAGCCAATTGATAAAATCCCTTGGGGTACGACGGGAAGCACTACACAAATTACAAAAAACCAAATCCCCATAGAGCTGGCAAGTTTAGAGCCAGCTCCCAAATCGGGGCTGGCAGATAACCCGCTCCGTGGACCAAGGCATTTGGTATGCGAACCTTTTTCGTGCTTAAATTTCACAAATAGATGGCACACACAAAAGCCGTTCGGCACTCCAGGGACATTGCTATAAATATTAAAGCAAAGTGCGCCGACTGCGCTGCAAGAGAATATTTAATATATATATATATTTTGATATAAATTTAAGGCCTTCGCTATTCCCTGGGCAAGTCGGCTCATGGGCTCTCGCGGCGTATACGTAATGCGGCCATTAATATTTAGGCCACGCTAAAGATTTGTACGATACAAGACTTTAAAGAAAGGCTCTTAAGTCGGCGCTTAGTTCAAAGCGCAACTTCTCTCAATCGTCCCCAGGGTCTCAGTCATTTGTCAGTGGGTTAAAGTTTTCCACGGAAAACTGGAGCAGAGCGAGTCCAACGCTCTGTTAATTAGCATTTTACCGCAATCAAACGGGGTTCACCACTCTGTTCGCTCTCCTAGGCCCCGTGGCCGGGCTGGCAAATGGCAAATTGGAATGTAAAATGCGATAGATGTGGAGCCGGGTTGGCTGTGCCCAGGCCATCTCTGGAGGAATTAGCCTTCCTTGGGTAATGTGCTTTTCAATTGCTGCTAATCATGAAATATTTAAGCCTATCCCCTGGCGGAAATCTCTCTGGAATTGTTATATTTCGGCTGGTAATGAAATACTAAGAAATCATAAGAAATGATCAGAGGTTCGTGGGGATTGAGGAGAGTTTTCTGGGGTCGTTTGGTTTTGGAATGTAGTTTCCGCTTTACCATTTGTTTCATTAGCTATTCGCACTTTTCAAAGTTATATGCGATGGCAAATGGGCTCCAACAATTACTGCAACCACTAAATATCAATCCTCCCCTCTCCCATGCTTCGACTATTGGGGGTATTAGCATAACAGACACTTTGTAGTGTCCGCACTTTGCCGGTCTTCGGTGCCTGCCGCCTCTCCCGGGCTCTACTGCATAGTTTTTCACACCTTTTGTTCACTCTTGGAATTTTCTTTCCCTGTAGTTACACAATGACATTTGGGTCAAATGCGTATAAATTTTAAGGCGAAACATTCCTTGTGGGGCTGCAACGTTTGGGACCACATTCCCGAACAGACAGCACCAGAGGGAGAATGGAGTGGCTTTTTTCCTTTGGATAAAAATCAAAGGCAAGTGGAAATTGAGATCCAGAATGGGAAACGCTCAAAAGCAATTACAAATTCCGGTTGTGTCATTCTCGGCTCTGTCGAAGCGGAAGTCATTATCGTGGCAAACAAAACCTAATAGAGATGGGAGTATATGGTATATATCCCTAAACATGCCTGTCCTCTCCCCAACCCATACCCAGCCCTCGGGCAAACCGCAGTAACAACAACTGTAACACACCATTACATACATTTGCGACAACTTGGGCGGGGTTCCGGGCTTGAGTCTGGGTCTGGGTATTGCTGGCTTTGACTACACACGGCTACACGGCTACTGGTTTTGTCCTCATTATCGAGTTAATTATGTGTGTGTGACCGTCTTTATCTGAGAGTGTTTGAGTGTGTGTCTGTGGTTGTATCTGTGTATATGTGTGTGCGTGTGACCAAAGGTAATTACAGAAATGCTTCCATTGTTGGCCAATTCGGATAGCTTTTGCCATCCGATTTTGGGTTCCTGCCTCCTTGGCTGTGCTCCTTGTGTGTGTTTGCTCAACGCCCCGTCCCGTCCTGTCCCGTCCCGCCCCGGACCTTTCGTTCCCACATTTGTGCAGAGTTCCCTTGAGTTTTGCACCTTCCGCATCGATTGTAATTAATTTGCAAGGCGACTGCCCTAACGATGTGGTTCGTGGTCTATTTAAAGTGATGAATAGCCCAAGACACGGAGTAAATCTCACTCGTACTGTCTGCTCATTTATGTGGGCCTGTTCTGTGGGCTAGTGATAGGATCTCCGTTTCGAGCGATGGCGGGAATATGTTAACCCATCATTTACACGAAATAATCAAGATTTGGTCCATCTCAGTATCATTGTCGCCCCATCTGTTCGCCTGTCGCTCACGGGTGCGGCGATGGGTAGACGGAGACCCAACTCAATGATTCTGATCCTGAAGGTTAATTACATTTATCCACAACGCAATGGAACCCGCAGGACATTGACTTAATTTCCATGCCGTTTTCCCTACCCTCCCCTCCACTCCCCACCCGCTTCATTCTTTATTTTTTTCGTTTCTGTTTGGTTTTTAATTTTTTTTAAATGCTGGCAAGAAAATGAAGAAAAAGTCGAGACCAAAGTGCTGCCAGCAATTTTCCCTGTCTCTGGGTTCGGTTCGTCTCTCCTTCCCCTCCATCCGCACATCTCTTTATTCTTTGGTATCTTTTTTTCGTGATACTCGTTGAAGCGCCTAAATGGTAATTAAAAATTGTTGCATTGCCGCTCGAATGCGTCCGCTATTTATGTAGTTTGGGGGCTTTCTGTAATTTCTTCATGGATAGCCATCGAGTTTAAGGTTCAGTGGATTAAATTTATGTATTTTATATTTTTTGTGCAAATTCGGGGGATTTTAAGAGGATTTTCTTTCCTAGAAACCATTTTAATCTTTGTTTAATTCCTGTTTAAGCTGGATTCCGCGTTTTAGTGGTGCTTTCAGCTTGTTATCGTTACTGTTTATCGTTGATTAACTATCGTTTACTTATCGATGCTTTTTTGGCTATTCCTAATCAAAATTTTAGCTCTCTTTAAAGTCACTCGCAGAGTAGTACTCTACTCACTTAGTTCTTTCATTGTTCCAAGTTCCAAACTCGGTGTTCATGTACTTGCAACTTTTTTAGATGAAATAAAACACTTTATGCTCAACTCCGAAAAAGCTTCAACACAATTTCGGTACATCGACGGGTATGTACGTATTTGTGGCCACCGCTCACGTGCCATGTCCTGGCCCCAGCCCCACTCCGCTGGGGAACACCTGCCACTGGCCGTGGACTGCCACTGGTACTGGTCCAAATTGCCAAATCGAATGCATTGCCAAAATAAATTCTGATTTGACAGCCAGGCAAGTACGAGTACTCGACTCGGTGTTCGGCAAAGACAGGGCGCCCAGTGCAGCACCAACTTTTGGTAACTAGTATTTTGTGTAAGGTGTCAGCACGTTCCAAGTGAACCGAGCTGATGGGAAAAGGGAAGGCCTTTCTCCTATGCATGATGACGCTGCCAGTGCTGGGATAATCCGCCAGCAGTTGTTGTACAGCTGTTGATGTTGCAGTGTCGCATCCCTAATCCTAATGCACGCAATGGGATGATGGGGCCACCGCAGCAGAGGGTTATGAAACCATATGGCTCAAAGTTATGCATATGTGTGCCCTTTTTCCACTCGTTTTGGCCAATCCCCCAACGTCCTGGCCCATTCAGCCATTGCCAGCTTAAACATATAATTTAGTTACGTCAGGGATTACACAGACACACAGGCACACGCACACACAAACACAAACACAAACACAGGAGTGCTGGAGTGAAAAGGAGACAGCAAGACATCAGGCATTCATCATTCATTGAAAAGGAAACGGCATCAGAATAATGACAAGGAAGGCATTTATGTGGCTTTCTTTTAACTGAAGCCTGATGGGGCCTTCCTTTGACTTGGCTCGCATGCTGAAATGCTTAACTTTTTCCGGCTAAGAGAGCTCCTCAAAGGCAAGAAGCGATAGACAGCCAGTGGGAGATAAACGAGGGGAAAACGGGTAGTCATTCACTAATTATGTTGATGAATATGTATGATGATGTGTGGCGGAGGAAGCTCTCCATGTGAAAAGCGCTTTCTTTTTGAATTAAGTCTGTACAATTAGCAGAACTTCAGGCTTCTAAAGAAACAATAAGCTACTTTAAACAGACAGTGGCATCTCCTGTCCTCTCCCCTCCCTCGTGCCACAAGAGGCAAACACAAATCGTATCCGGCGGATCCCGGTGTCATGCCGAAGGCGGAAGAGCCCGACAGCAGAGCACGGATTCCATACTCGAACCGCAACGGATGGTTGTCGAAACCGATTAGGGGGGGGCTAGCATTGCACTCGATTCGCCCCCTGCGACGAGTCACGACGAGCATGCCACCAAAACTCGAAGTATGCAACAAAATGCGAACTTTTTACAACAATATTTTATGTACTTTGTATTTGCTCGTAGTTTTGGCTGCCGCACCGCCATAATTTTGTCAATAATATTTGTTTGTTTTGGCCATAAATGCAAGTCTCCTTTTATTAGTGGTTCTCCTGTTCCTCTTTATTTCGGCGTGTCAATGGCAGCCCGACCGATATTGATATACGAGCGGGAGTCATGCAATGCGGCAAATGATAAACAGCAACGCCTCCAATAACAGATACAATTGGGCAAGGTGAGGCAGGCAGGCAAGCAGGCGAGCTGTGGGCGGCAATAAGAGGCCAGCAGACGCCCCGAATGAGGTAAGAGTTGGTATAAATAGAAAACCGAATGAAATTAATGCGGTACATGCAATTGAAAGTGAATAAAGTGTGGAAGAAAGTTTGACAGCTCGAAGCAATGATAAAGGAGAGGCATTCAGAAGGGAGATCCCTCAAGTAAGCTCTGAACTGAAGCTAGAGGGTGTCTATTACTAATTACTCTTTCTACTAAACGGCACTGAAGATGTGTATCTTTGAATTCCACCTTTACCAAAGCTGGCCATTAATTGATTATATGAATTCCAATGACTCAAAGAGAAACAGCTAATTTCCAAGCCACAATTAATGATAAAATCACACAAATGTTAAACGATAGATAGAAAGACAGCTGTTCGGGGCTGCATGTTGGAATAAAGTGGACTTGAATGGGTGGAAGAGAGCCCAGTCCTCAACGAACGGTTCGAGGGAACAGCAACGCGTTCCAGTTCGATGGCCAGCAATGAAAGTCTCACAGATCTTACAGGTAGTAGTCATCGACACGAATGAGTTCCGCCACAAAAGCAATTTACATTGCAGTATCTGTAGCATCAGAGGAGGAAAGAGCCCACAGCAACTTGATGATGATTATTGCCACCTTGACCTGGGTGCTGCTCAGCATTATAAGTGAGCCAAAACGAAACAAGGAGCTGCCTTGATAACTAGCTTTCTTCCCCTCCAGCTCTGTTCATTTACTGCTGCAACTATTGGCAGGTGCTCAGGTCGAGGCCGCATCGCCACCAGAGAGAATCCGAATCTGAAGTCCAACAAAACACCCTGCTCTCATTGGATAATTAGCAGGGCCCTAAAGAGTCGACCAATCGACCATGATTAGAAGGATTATTGCCAAAAGGGGGAAAACCACAATAAAGGAAGCGAGAAGCAGTGCAACAGCTGTCGGCGATCATCTTTTCGGCACCGGCCATATGGCCGTGCGCAGCAGCAGCTTCCATTTCCATTTTCCATTTCCGTTTCCGTTAAGTTAATTCCACACGACAGCAGCAAAACAGAAAAGAAAAAACCCAACCAAAAAAGAGGAAAATTCCATGTGTTGCTGTTTCCCCTCTTTTTTTTGTTTAGTTTACAATTTCTCTCAGTTTTTCATTTCGTCGTTTCGCTTCCTTGTTGCTCTGAAAAATATTTCACTTCTTCAGCCATAGGAAGGGGGCAGGAGAGAGGCGAGAGGGAAGCAGACCTGAGATATTTGCTGGAAGAGTTTTCATTTCTTTTGCTGGAAAAGTGAAAAGCATCTTTTATGCAAATTTACCAGTTGGAGCCAGGGAGCAGTCAGCAGGCGACAGGTAGCCGGGTGCGGGGCAGGAAGTCAGCAGGGGCTGGCAGACAGGCGTGGCAGGCCGGAGCTAACATGACTTCCGCTCTTTAACTGGCTTAATGTTCCAAAGGCAAAAGCAAAACAAGAGTTGGGCATACCCCCTCCTAAAAAAGGTAAAAATTATTTGATTAAAGTCGAGTGCAAAGCGGAGCAAAGCTGAAGGTAAACAGATATCTTTGCGACTGCCCCAACCTTATCCGAAGCCCTACAGACATATCATGGGAGGAGGCAATGCCAGGAGACTCCCAAGGCATCAAAGTAAAGGAATTTACATACGAGTACATACGAAAATAGACACATTTGTTGTCTTACTTCTGCCCTTCCCCACTTTACATTCTTTGTGGCTTTTTTTCCTGTATTTAACTCGGGCTTTCGATTAGAGATCTGTATTGAAAGCATTCCGGAAAATTGGAAAATGAAGACAGCAGCTTACACACAAAGCCATCACAGCTGAGGCTCTCCTTTAAAGACTATCTTATCTATCCAGCTTAATAAGTATTCTCCTTTCACTAGTTGAATACCCAAAGAGTCCTAAAGTTCCTGGTTGGAACTTTGACATAAATTTGACAGCACTCAGAATCATCTAGTGGAACTTTATAAGCCTCTTAAAATCCTTCTCTTACAACAAACTTTAAATGTAATCCTCCGTATCCCATTGACGGTGGCACACATCATTACCATTCCCTTTGCGCAGACACTCAGCCTTTGTGAATCTCTAAAATTTCATCAAACCGAATCGATTTGATGAAGGCCTTTGGTAACCCTTCGTCACAGGCCAGAGGTGACTTCCCAATCGGAGGAACTCTTGAGAAAAGTTTTCGCTGGCAGCAAATCAAATGCCGATTATCGCATAGTTAGTTGCACTCTCAAAGGGAATGGGCGCCTGAGGAGTCCGTGGCAGTGGCAGCCAAAATGTTGGCACGGGTCGGGGACTGGCACCGAAAGGAGCCCGGATTCCCCCAACTCTTGTGGGAGAAGCCACGACTGCTCTCTCATTATCGGCGTGTTTGTTTTATGAAGGTCGTTTCCAACAGCCCGCACAAAAGGATTTGGGGCACGCACGCACAGACATCGTCATTGTCGTCACCATTCAGTCGACTCCCGCTCCCGCTCTCGCTCCTCTCCTACCACTTGTCCTACCATTTAAGGCAGCTTCGAAGCCATTTTTGGCATTGTTATCTAGGTGGTGCTATTCCTTTTGCCTGCTCTTGGCCCACTCCTCCATCCGTCTCGCACTTTTCCAGCTTCTGTTGACACTTTTCGTTATTGTTGGCTGTTGACTGGTCCATCCCAATGATATCTTTGATAAATCTCGGCTTTCGCTTGTCCAAGCAACCAAAAATTTGTCTCAACTTGGCCAAGTGCTAATAGGAGCGGAGCCGCCAGTGGGCGGAGTGCGGATGAGTGGCAGAAGGCCGCTCAAGTTCCTCATAATTGCTTATGACGAACAGTCGGAATAAATCTGTTTCCTAGCTTGCCTTTTCTCTGCCACGAGAGTGGGTGGCGGGGCGTGGGTCGGCGGTCGGGGGTCGTTGGTTAGACCTGGAGTCTGGCTCTACGCATTAAATTATTTCTCATTATTGACAGTTTATCAAATTGATTTAACAAACCTCATGGCTGTCTCTGTCGCTCCTCCTCCATTTCTCCCCCTCCCCTTTTAGCCAGCCTTAAGTGTCTTCGTGATAAATGTTATCGTTGTTTGCTGGCCTCCCTCCATCCTTTCCTACAACTTGCTTTCGCTCTCTCTCTCTGTCCCTCTCTTCTAACTAAGCTTAAATGTGCTTTTCCTGCTTTTCATGCTTTTCCTGCTCTTCCTTATGGTGTGTTTATGTGCTTCTGTGTGCCTGTGCGCCTGAGTGTGTGTGCGGAATTTATGTAATGCTCAAAGTTGAAGCATACTTTTCGGCTGTTTGCTTAATGTTTCTACTGCTACCGCTTCTGTTCTCATCCCCCAACAAAATTTTTAGTTAATTTTAGTTTGTTTGCACAGTAAAGTGTGCTCAAACCGGCTGAATGTTTTATTAATTTAAATAAGAAAAGAAAACTTTTCTACTTTTTAAATATGTATATTCCTATCATGAAATAGTAATTCGGGTCGAATGATGCATGGAAGATGGCAACAAATTCTGTATGTATGTGTGTATATACCAAAAGATGAGAACAGTTTTCATCTGGTGAGATTTCTGAGGGCAGTGATAACGGATTAGCCTAGAAATTAGCAGAACTTGGCATAAGAAATCTGTACAGGACGCAGGAGATAAAAGCGAGTAAATTTCGAATAAAATAATAACCAAAAATTATTCAAAATTTCGAATAAGTTTTGAATTTAGAACAGTTTTTGTAAGAACACGAAGAGTGATAATAGATGTAAAGCGCTGTAAAGAATATACTGTTTTGTGAGAACAGTTTTTGTGAGAACAATTGTTGTGGGAATAGTTTTTGTGGGAGCAGTTTCATATTATTAAAACGAGGGGGAACGTTGTGAGTTGCTGCGGACACCGCAACTCTACAGTTATACCCGATACTAAGTCAGTATGGCTCTCCTCCGGCAGACGCCGCTTATATTAATCGACACGACAAAGAGTGCGTGCGAGAGAGACAGAAAATCAGTCTGAGCGTGACGTCGGGCGCTGCGTAGCCAGTGCAAATTGATTTGTTTCCTTTCGCTATAAAAATGATCTGATCTGATCCAGATTCAGCAATCTGATAGATATGGTCGCTATCTATGATTCTGCGTTTTTAGTTTTCTCGAATCTGCAATATTGTGAATGCAACAGATTTTCGTCCTTTGTGGGGGCGGAAGGGGGTGGGGCGAAATTTTGAGATATATGTTTTATAGTGAGATCTAACAGAAGTGCGGATACCAAATTTGGTTACTCTAGCTTTAATAGTCTCTGAGATTTGTGAATATCCCCAGATTTGCATTCTTTGCGGGGGCGGAAGGGGGTGTGGCGAAATTTTGAAACAAACTCGTCTCGGTCCGATATATTAGGAGTGTGGATACCAAATTTGGTTGCTCTAGCTTTTATAGTCTCTGAGATCTAGGCGCTAATGTTTTACTCTAAGCAAAGCCGCCTATGCTACGTGTGTGTTAGAGAGAGACAGGGCGAGAAAAAATGAAATTGTTTTCTTGATGCTGGTTATAATAATAATACGATCCAATTATGATTCTGCAGTCTATAAGATATTGTCATTCTCTACGATTCTGCTTTTTTGGTTTTATCTTATCTTTAAAATTGTGGATGCCACAGATTTTCGCCCTTTGTGGGGGCGGAAGTGGGCGGGGCAAAGTTTTGAAATATTTTTGTAGCAGTGACATATCACAGAAGTCTGGATCCAAAACATCGTTGCTCTGGCTCTTATAGTCTTTGAGCATTAGGCGCTGAAGGGGACGGACAGACGGACAGACGGACGGACGGACAGACGGACAGACGGACGGACGGACAGACAGACATGGCTCACTCGACTCGGCTATTGATGCTGATCAAGAATATATATACTTTATGGGGTCGGAAACGCTTCCTTCTGGACGTTACACACATCCACTTTTACCACAAATCTAATATACCCCAATACTCATTTTGAGTATCGGGTATAATTATGTAAAGTGAGACAGGGGGAATAGCGATGAAAAACTATACTATTCTGTTTAGTGGGAACAGTTGCACGTCTTGTGGAAATATGAAATATTACCAACAAAGTATTAAAAAATAGAAAACCGTGTACAACGTGCGATTGCATACTCAAATCACTGATTTCTGCTCTCAATAGCATTTTTAACTCAAACGGAGCACCGGCAAGCCATTTATCTGATGCGAATTATCAATCAGATCGGAGCTTGTGACCTTTGTTGCCGGGCATAAGGCAATTGCCGGCGCTGCCATGGCAATTGTTCTCATTTCCCCCATTGACAGAGCCAAGAAATATGAAATAATAATGCCAACGGAATCGATGTCTTGACAAGGGACCCTTGCCCCGCGCCCGCTGTAACTACAGGATACTCGTGCTTCAGCGGAGGATGCGTCGATTCAAATGGAATTGCCAGTAGGAGCGGAGCCAAGAAGTGAAGAAGCGAACAGCAAACAACAGTCGAGAGGCGACAGAGAGGAAAGCTGTTTCTGTAAGCAGAAATAATCCGATATTCATTTCCCTTTTCCATTGCCACCATTGCCATTGAAAGCTATTTGTTGTGTACATATGTACGGGCCGAGTAGTCGTACATTTGATGGGCATATTGTACATTGTATGTTTGCATTCATGTTTTGTTGTTCCATTGTAATTAAGCCTTTGTTGGAAAGTGAAGTGCATATTAAACATCTCCCCGGGTATTTGGCAGCGTCTCAAGTGGGACTGCAAGAACTGTACCCTGTTGTTTGCCATTGAATATGATGATTCCTTTCAGGAATGTCACGTCCTTGTTGCCTAGTGCGTCTCCACGAGGTGCAGCTGGGCGGAAAATCATCGTCCCTCTGACTGTTCTTAGTCATAATTCTTTGTTTGTTTTCAAATAACATTTAGACACAAAACCTTTCACTTTAGTCGATTTGTTTTGGTCACTTAATTGCCGACAGGTTTTTTCATTCATAATTTATTCACAATTCCATCTATTTCCATTCGACCCGAAGGAAAATTTCTATTTTCTCTGTTGACTTTTGCATAATTTATGCCTGAAGCAAAACGACAGAAGGAAGATGGTTGAATCCGGAACACGGGATCCTGCCCAAATACATTTGTCCGTGCGTACACATTTTTGAAACTGTCATTGCCAAAATGGTTAATTAAATATTTACTTGGCAAAACAGTGGTAAAACGTTGATTAATTATTTAAAATCTTCTGTCAGAAGTCAGATCTAAACACAGCCCGAGTCTGGGCCAGGCTGGGTCTCGGGCTCTCTTCTGACAGAACGCTTACCATAAATGGAATCATATCGAGATTTCGCAACTGTTGACTGCTCTTGCTGCTATTTGTTGCTGACTGAAAACTTTCTAAAGTTTTTGCCACCCACTCAAGACAGCCCCTGCTCTGCTTTCGTCTCAACCCACTGTGTGATTTTTCGACTTGCCGACACTTGTTTTTCGGGGGGAGGACGCGGGCAGGAGCAGAGACCTCAAGACAGAGCGGTCTAAGTGATTTAGGCTAAAGTTTTTCACCGGAAATGTAGCGAGGAAAACTTTTGTTGTTGCGCATAATCGTTTGCCGGAAGTTGATCAAAAAGGGGGGAATACTTTTACCCGCCGACGATAGGTGCATTATGAAACAATCAATAAATTTACTTGGGCGATTACTTCGCTGAGAACCGAGATGCCTAGCCAAGCACTTTGTCCCCTATCAGGCTCCATGTACAAGTGTATGTGGTACTTATGCTGAGGTTTATGCGACGACAATGACGGCTGCCTCCTCACGTGTGTGTGGCACGTGGCTGTGCTGTGGCAGTCATAATTCATTTGCATAACATTAACGGGCAGGCGGATGTCGGAGCACGAGCCACTTGCCGGGCGTCTAAGCCGAGTTTAAATAAGTTATTTATGGAAACGAATTAACCGTAAGCAGTTAGCCGGAGACAGCTGCAGGACTGCCAGGTGCAGGCATGAAAAGTGGGCCAGGATATGGTTTACCAGGAGCATACCTGTAGCCAGGCACAACAGCAGGAGGGCTGTGAGTGGCCATGGAAGTTGTGTGTTAATAAAGACCTCTAGGACCTTGAAAATACTCTAATGAAAGTCCGCTGATTCAAGAAATAAACTAGTAAAAGTCCGATGTGGTTCCAAGTTCCAATCTTCTCCTCCATCCATGGAAAAATAGTTGAGAGATCTATTGTCCCCTACTGATTCCCCACATTTAAGATTATTTTCCAACATTTACGGGTTAGCTTTCAACTTCATTTAATTTCACAAATCCTTGACATAATTCCATTTCATTTGATCGATCCAAAGCGCTTACTTCTTCAGCAAGGTGGAGACCACAGCGGGGCCAGCGGCATAGGTGGTGACGGGAGCGGCGTAGGCCGAATAGACCGAGGGCGATCCCAGATACGCGGAGGAGTAGACCGAAGGAGCGTAGGCGGAGTAGGCACGTGGATAGGCGGCGGAGTAGGTGGTCACCGGAGCGGCATAGGCCAGGCCTGGGGCTGCGGCGTAGGTCAGGGCCGGAGCAGCCGCATAGGTGGCCACAGCGGGAGCCACAACATGAGCCTGGGCGGCGGCGATGAAGAGAACCAAGCAGATGAGGAGCTAAACAGAACAAAAAGATGAATGAGATTAAAAATATCCTCCTGAAACAGTCCCAGCTGTAAGGCTGACTCACCTTCATGTTGATATTTGTTTTGGGTTTGTGTTGGACGAACGTTCTCAAAGATTGGAGGAAGTGCGTTGACTGATGCCATTCCCCAGAAAGGCCAGGGCTTTTATACCCAATCGAAGATCGAATTTTCAGAGAACAAGTTCTGCAATATGCGGATGTGGTAGCTAATCCGGGCATGCCATATCGAATGGATTAGCATTGTTCGGCTCTGTACAAGCTGCTCAATGAATATGTTCGTTTGCACAGACAACAGCCCTGACAAGGGTCCACGGACTGGCGGACGGAGGGAAGGCAGTAATGAGATCTTGATTGTTTGTCGGTTTGTGTGTGGGTCAAGTCTGGTGACAAGCCAAAAGCGCCAGCAAAGAGCTTTGTTAATGGCGGTAAACGAAAGTGGCGGCAAAGCGGAATCACACAAATATAATTACACTCGAACGGAAAGCGTAAGTGGCAACAAATCATTGTAATTTGCGTCATCAGCAATTGAATCTTTGGCATTGACAGTGAAAATTCATGAAAACGATTGAGAGGACGCCCAAGGCCTGGATCCCGTTGAGTACTCAATAATCGATCAAAAACTAACCGATTTTTCGTGGGAAAGAAGTATCGCTTTCAACGTAAAATATGTAGAGAAAAGTATTGCCAGGAGCTTACTCTCGCGGAAAAGAACGCTGCCAGGAGGCTGTGCTGGACCTAGGCCTAACAAGGAGTTGGTTATATAGAGATCACCGTTACTAGATAGATCCCACAAAAACTGTTGTCTACCTACAAGGAACACACAAATTATACATTCAATTTATGCCTACAACGAAATGTGTCAAAGTCTCTCTGGGGAGCAGACTCACACCCATCCACTCATCCACTCATCATTCCCATGTTCATGTCGGCAGAGCCACAGGACTCTGGTGTCCTGCTCAAATTACCCATATACTTGCCGCTTTGTAACTGTCAGAGAACGTAACGAACCGAACCAAAACAAAATGTTAAACATACGCGAAAAGAACGAGTGTGTGCCGCCTCATGTGGGGGGCGAAGGCTCATTAATAACAATTTATGAGCTGAGACACGAAATTAGTCTGTGACAAGTTTCGCCGCAGGATGTGGACACAACAAACATATATCCATCCATCCGCCCCACCCAGCCACACGCACACACACACATATGTTGCAAGTTCAGTTTTGACTTCGTCTGGGGGGGATTGCGTTAATTAATTCCAAAAGTGTGTTGCGTGTCCTGCCAAAAGGACAAATATGCGTACACGAACTCATGTCCTGTGGTCCGGTTGTTATGGCTCCTCTTTCTATCTTTTCCCCTCCAGTAAATTATGAAAAATATTTCCAACTAAATTTTGGAAGAGCCTCAGAGAGGGTCTGTACCATACCTTTCATTGGAAAAGAGTTACATGAACTTTCTTTTCTTCCCTAAATAATTAAACAAATTTCTGCTGCTTTGATACACATTTTTTTCATAAATGTTCTTTATTCATTTTCCAGTTGGTTTTCAGCTCACATTTTGTTTGTTTTTTTATATTAAACTTTTATTTGCTTTACATTAAGGGGGCAGGGAGCTAACACAAATATAATCATGCTCAAACACAGAATAAATATCCTTCTTTCTTACAAATCAAGGGTTAATTTTACTCAAACTAGATGTAGGATTATGAAAATATATATTATGGATTCGAATATTCTTAGCTTCTAAATCTAAACCAAAATAAAATTTATTTTTTTTAAATTTTGTTTTATTTGTTTTCCAATTTATAATTCGAGTCACAATTCAATTTGATTTTGTCGTTGAAGAAGCACTTTGCATGTTGAGAGGGGGGGTGGGATACATATGTATATAGAAAGATCTTACGGATAGAGCGCTAGATAGAGTTGAAAATTTGAAAATTGTTTTCGGGGCAGGTGGTGGTTGTAGTGGAGACACATTGAACTTTAGTTTGCGCACAGTCCGGCTATGGATACATACAGATCGATCATGCATACATACATATATATATTCATATTCATATCCTATATAGACTTGATAAAGGTTTTTGTTCGACAACAGATTTTTATAAAATTTCATTTCACATTTAACAAAATATGACGATGATTCGATGCACATAAACAATTACATACATGCATATGTACATATTCCATACTATCATATGGTGCTGTATCTTTCATACATATGTATCTAGTTTGCGCCTATTTTCAGATTCCTTTAATGTGGTCTCCTCCGCTGTTGTGGTTTTTTTTGTGCTATTTATGTATTATATTTATATAGAGATATGCCATTAAATTCTGTTATTTTATTATAATATATTCAGGGGGGATAGTCTTTTCGTAGATTCGCAATGTGACTAACTAAGTTCAATTGAGTTTAGGCTACGTTTTAGTGGCTAGTTTAAGTATTAGCTGACCTGCTTCCTAGCCTAATTACACATATACGCTTTATATACACACCTTATATATTTACGATTTCGCTATACTCGTATCTCGTATCTTAGTTGAAGTTTAAACTAGTTTTTTGTGTTCTGTTCGGGTTACGGGTCGTGTCGTGTATTTTCACAAGCATAGCTCTTTTGTTCACTGAAGTATTTGCGCACAAAGATCGTTCGGGCCTAACCCCACATTTGGTAAAGGAAGTGGGCCGCATCAAACATTCATTTCTATGGTACAGAAGTAACTTAGGCATATATTACTCGTATGTAAATGCTTCTTTTTTCTTAGGTCGGGGCTAAACACTGCTATATCCAGTACATATATATATAGTGTATCCTATAACTATATAGAGTTCTTTCTTATACGGGGTTTTTGCTGCTTGAAGTCGGAAAGTCTTGTAAGAGTTTTGTTCGTTTCGCTTTCGAAAGAGATTTCTTATTTATTTTTTGTTTTTATTTAAAGCGAAACCCACGCCAGCGGCAGTTTTATTTCTATAATACAGATTTTTGGGATGCAGTTACCTCCTCGCCACAATTCCTCCTCCACTCCTCCTCCTGCTGCTGCTGCTGCTCCTCTTAGACGATGGTGGTGCGCTCGGCGCCCAGCGCTGTGGTGGTGCACGTACTGCTCCCCCCTATGCAGACTATCTGACATTTGATGTCCTCTTTGGGTAACTCTCAGGAGCTCACCGTCTCGTAGTTCCCCCCGCCGGCCAGCAGCAGTGGCGACTGCACGCACACTGCAGGTGCCACACCACCCCCCAGCGTGGTGTAGGCGGTCTGGGAGCGGGGCGACGTCAGCAGCGATTGGGCGGCGCCGATGGTGATGTTGCCGCTGGTCACCGAGCTGGTCAGCGCCGCCGAGATGCCGCTCGTGTGGAGGCTGCCCGGATGGGGCAGCGTGTTGCAGGCACTCGCCCCGCCCACGCCAGCGCCGCCGCCGCCGCTGCTGTTGGTCTGCAGCGAACCGTTGGACTGGCCGCCGAGCAGGGGCATGGTGCAGGTGGTCGTGGAGCCGTAGGGCGAGGTGGGAGAGGTGCGCGTCTCATAGGCCGGCAGATGATAGCTAGTAGCACCCACTCCTCCGGGCATGCCACCACCACCGCCGACTCCCCGGCCCGGAATACGGGTGTAGATATTCGGCGGGGTGCGGGTGGAGAGCAGCGGCGGCGGGGCGGTGTAGACGGGACGCTGGGCGGCCGGGGCACGTTGCGGCGTGTTGTACAGGCTGAAGGCGGGGTTCGTTGTTAGCGACAGTTCACCGTACTGCGTGGGGAGGGGATACAAGAGGAGGGAAAGAGTTGTTAGAGTGTTTAGTAATTATTAAAAATAAGAACAAAGTGTTGCTGCCGAATAATTAAAAAATAAAACTTTGATAGTACATTCATGGGGCAAAAATTCTGATCGAAAAGTTTCGAAAGTGACCCACAAACACCAACAACTTCTAATGAGCTTGTTAAGCATTCGAGAGAGAGAGTTGGGGAAAACAACAGGGAAAAACAAGAAAAGCTGAACAAAAGCCAAACATTTTTCAACTTTTGCTGGCGAGTGGACACACAAAAACATTTGCCTCATCAAAATTTGATGGTTTCCTCCTCCCTGGAAAACCAGACAATGATACAAAAATGTCCAGAGTACTGCAGTGGAGTGATGGGACTGTGGTGGGTCAACAGAAACTTTATTAGGGGTGGTGTCGGAAAACAAAGAAACTAATTTGGTAATTTATTTCGGCTAATTGGAAACATGAATGGGAATCAGGGATCATGGCAGAACGAAGCTTAAATACCCTGCTACTTTTGATCAAACGTTTGGTCAGTACTTCTGGATCTATTGATGGGGAAACTTCAATGGAAGAGGAACTCTTACTCTAGTATCAGTCCTCTATATTTTGCTCCTGTTCTCTGAAGTATTCAAGCACTAATCAAAAGGCTCATTCCCCTAGAAAATCCTTTCAAGTTTTCCCTTTGGCTTGTGGTTCTCTTTCTTAGCCCTAAATCAATTTGATCAAGTGTCTATAATGCGTAATAATAAGTTTCGTTACATGCAAGACAAACCCTTTCATTAGGGAAATTGGAGGCAAGTTTTTTGTACTCTGTGGTGGGAGAGAGGCGATGATTAAGGGTTAGAGTTCGTTTTGTTCTTGTAATAGTTCTGGGCGAAAAAAGTTAAGCGAATATTCTATACGGTATGAAATTCCGTTGAGAAGGCGGTAGACGCCTCCAACTCTGAATTCCGTACGTTTCTATGCGGTCGCCTGAAAGTATGCTGCATTATTTTCATAACATGTCATTATGTAGATGTCATGTCAAGACGGCTGCTTAACTACATATTTTAAGACATATTCCATATTTAAGCATATCTACATACATATGACACTTACTTCAGCAAATCTATTTCCTAATACAGATACAAGATCTATAACTAACTCAGCTTCTAACCCTAGCAGGAGGCCCTACCTCCCTTTAAACCCCTTCTGCTTCCACCATATGCAAGCGCGAAGCGGATTGAGCGGTAGGGAATAGAGGAATCCCCAAACAATTGAATCCCATTTGAATTCTCACCTGCTTCCCGAAGGTGGGCGACAGCGATGGTGGCGGCGGCGAGGCGGTGTTAATGCGCGTCGGTGGCGTATACAAAATTCGCTGCGATTCCATATTCAATCGGTCGAAGGCCTTCTCCTCCTGGTGGAACTCATCCTCACTTGTCGCCTCCTGCGGCACCACATCCGGATTTTTGTCCTCCAGGCTGGAATGGCTACCCATATTGCGGGATAGCGGCTCGGCGCTGCCCTTGTCCGCCTCGGTGGTGGTGGCATCCCCGCCATTGCCGTGCCGGCGACCGCGCTTGCTGCGGAATTTGATAAAGATCACCACACAAATGGCGACCAGAATCAACGTGGCGATGACGCCAACTAAGGCGCCCAGAAGCGGCGTCAATTGTACTAGCACCGCCGTCGATGAGGCTGCGGCGTGGACAGGAAAAACGGAAAACAGGAAACAGATACGGGGGAAATTGTGAAAAATTGAATGACAAAAAGCGCACGTTGAAAAAACAATGCAACAGCGGGCCATGTGGCAACGTGGCGACACCCGACCGACACTCACCTGTTCGCAACAAAGGCGCTGAAAGCGTCCGGCCCCTCAATCGGTGGGCCACCTTGCTGGGCCCCTGCGCGTTCACGGCCGTCACTCGAATGACAAACACGGAATCGCTCGGCAAACGCTTCACCGTGAACTCCGGATACTTGTACGAGGCGTTGTAGAGTATCTGGCGATTCAGTTCGTCGTAGATCTGCACATGGAAGTACTGCGGTATGCCGCCATCGTAGCCGGGTGTGCACTGAATTTGCAAGGAATTGGCGGTGGCATTGAAGGCCGTACAGTTCTTCACCGGTTCGGGTAGGTCTATGAAAGAGAATAGAGCGATGGAAGGTGTTAGTTATGATTATATTTCGTCTAAATATTTGAGACTTCAAAGCTCTACGCTTACGTTCCTCTTTCCGAAGTTGTTTTCGTTATGAAAATATGTCTATGATCTGCTATTCTTTCATATTGTATCATCCTGCACAGGATATTTCTCTAATGGACCTTCAAAAAACCTTTTAATACAGCCAACCGTTCGCTGAGAGCGAGAAATGGTGCCTGACCCTCAGGTGGACAGTTTCCCTGAATGGAAATTCATGTTTTCCCTTCAACCTGCGCTGTCGCAAAAACCGAAATTCTCCCTAGTTTTCAGGCCATGGCCAGCGGTGGTTTTATAAATAAATGATGTGCGCTGGCAATTTATTGCATTTGATTATCAGATTATCGCCGAGCGCAGATTGCAGTTTGCTGCAACGGTGCAGCAATAGTGCAACACAGAGGCAGCAGCAGCAGCAGCAGCAGCAATCGCGAAAGGGGAAGCAAACATGCAGATGGCGTTGGTAAACATGGCTTTTATTGCTGTCAGGGACATTCACATGAACGGGCCCCGTACGGACTGTCCGCGGATGCTGCAACGTGCGAGACGACATTGCAACGCGTTAAATTGCCACACGGCCATGCCATGCCGAGCGCCGTGCCATGCCGTGCCGCGGAGTAGTAGTCTGTGGGCCAAATGTAAATAACAAGCAGAGATTCACTCACCTCACGAGTGAGGCTACGTGCTACGTGCAACAATTATCTACTGACCAGAGAACGAGGCATGCCCCACCCCAGACCGCCCAGTACCACCACAACCCGAATTGAGTAAACATGTTTGCTGTTGCGTTGGTATTTTGTTATGGGCCTCTCAATGGGAAATTAATTAAATATTTTTAAATATGTTTTCTTCTTTCCGATACCCTCTGATTGGTGCAGAACGGTGCACCATGTCTATGGCAAGATAGATCTAGAAGTCATGGTTTATAATGGCTCCCAAAGAGGAACGATAGGTGTCCCTTCAAATCTCAATAAAAGCTGAGTCGCTACTCCACATAGCTCCCATTCGAACGATAGTTCTTCCAGGGTATCCAATGTTTCAGCCACCGAGGCCACCCGCCTTTCCGCCTTTCCTTTCTGTTCCGGTTTTTCCTTTATCTTTCCACTACGAACCGCTGCACGAGTGGCAGGCAGGTAACTCACCTGCCGGCTGGATGTGGTACCAGCAGGGCTGGCTGTGGCCCATCGGGCTGCTGGCCACGCAGGAAATGGCGCCGAAGCTCTCGTAGCTCTCCACGTGGTAGCTGTACACGTTGTTCAGCGGGGGCGCCGTAGTTGTGGTGGGCATGGTCATGGCCTGGCGATGATGCTGCTGCTTGTGCAGTGCGGCCAGCCGCTTGCGCTCCATCATTTGGATGGAGGAGGACGAGGCAGAGCTGGATGCGTGATGGCCAGGGCTGTGGGAGTCGCTGCTGCCTCCAGGGCCACTCGACGACTGGCCTTGCAGCTGGGGCAGCTGTTTCCGCTGGGGCTGTTTGTTCTCCACATGGTTCTTGTGCACCATGTTGGAGTAGACCATTTGCGTGTAGGGCGTCTCCTCGCCATAGTCCTGAAAGCCGTCCATCTCGTGCCCCACCGCCGGATAGTCCTCGTCCTCGAAGCGAACGGCCGACATGTCCACAATGCTGGCCGTGCGTCCGTGCCGGCCATGCAGCAGTCCCCGTTGCAGTCCGTGTGTGTGCTTCCTCTTGCTGCGCTGATAATATCCGCCCAGGTCCGAGCCGGAGCCAGGTCCGGAGCCGGAAGGCGATTTCAGCGACAGCAGGACCGGTCCGAGCTGCGGCAGCTCGATGAGACTCTCCAGCGAGTTGTTGAAGTGCCACTTGTAATTTAGATTATCGAGTGGATTCGCGTCCACCTCGCAGGTGATGTTGATTGTCTGCTTGAGTGCTGCACGTATAATCGTGGAGTCCGACTTGCACACGGGTGGATCTACGGGGCGGAGAGACGGAGAGTGTGGGAGGGCGAAACAGAAGTGCAGGTTGAAGTTAAGTCAAGTCAAGTTAGGTGAGAGTGAGAGGTGGAGTGGAGTGGAGTGGAGAGAGTGCAGAGAGTGGCAGTGTGGTACTTACACTTCACGTCCAAGTAAACCTCATTGCTGGACACGCTGCCCTGGAGGTTGCTGGCCCGACAGAAGTACTGGCCGTGCGAGGACTTTGAGATGCCCTGCAGCACCAGCGTCTGGTTGGAGATGATTATCCCGCGCGACGAGTGCAGTTGCTTGTCCTGTGTGGCAGCGGAGTGTGCGGGCGGGGGCAGAGGTCAAAAGAGAGAACAAAGGATAACGTTAATGTTGTGGGATGTGCTTTTTATATTTCGAGTAGAAATGTTCGATATTCAATTAACTGAACGATGTTCATTCTACGTGATTCAATTTACAATATTGCATTTACGATGTTCGGCTTACGATGCTCAATTTATGGAAGTTATTGAATTTACAATATTCAATTTGCGATTTTATTTAATCATGTTAAATTTTCTCTTACTTTACGATTTGTAATGCACTTATCGATACAGGCTCTACGATTTTAAATTCATTTTATTTAATTACGGTAAAGAATTTACGATATTCGGCATACGATATTTAATTTCCCTTTCAATTTCGCCTTTTCACGTATTTGTATTTTTACATCTAAAAGAAATTTACGACATTCAATTAACTTTTCGATACTGATTCTACGATATTAACTTTATTCTAGTTACGATATTCGGTTTACGATACACATGTAGCGATTCCCCCTTCACTTACAATATCGGTCTAATTTTTCTTTGCCTAATCTACGATATTCAACTATGGATCTACGAAGATGTATCTTCTACTCACACTGTGATACCACTCCACACGCGTTATCGCCGGATTGGCCTTCACATCGCACTCCAAATAGACATCCGATCCCTTAAGCAGATTATTCGGATCCAGAGGAGCTCCCAGATTCAGGATGACAATGGGTGCATCTGCAAATGTTCGAGAAATGAGCATACAAAGTGCCCTCTACTGCTCTGATGGCCTCTACGTACGTGTCACGTTCAGCATGCGCGAGTCCTTGAGGTAGAGACCGGTGTTGCCATTGCCCAGAGTGGTCATCACCGTGGTGTGACCCTCTTGGAGCTGCTGCGACGTAATGCCCGCACTCAGGGAGATGGAGCAGACCACCTGCCGTTCATTGTCCTCCGGTACGGGTATCAGCATTAGCTCGGAAATTGTGGTATTCCCGTCAGCAGAGGTCTAAGCGGAGAGTTCCACATAATTATCGGAAACATCTGAGCGATGATGATGAAGATGACTTACAGATTGCGTGGCTCCTTTTAGGATCTGTCCAGCCTTCGACCAAATGATTTGCGGCGGTGGACGAGCACCGATGGCAGTGCAGGTGACGTGGGTACGAGTGCCAGCTACCACTGCATGATTGAGACCCTGCAGCAGCAGATTGAGCGGAGGAACTATGAAAAGAGAATATTTAAAGTTAGAAGAGGTTATCATCACATGATTCTATTAGTTTTATGCAGCCCCTGGGCTATTGGTCTGCCATCAGGCGAGTGATTAAGTTTACGATATTCAGTTATGGCCCCACAAGGACAGCAGAGCCCACAAAATTCATCTGCATATTCCAAGGCTTCTCGTTTCCGCCACATCTGCGCATATGGGCGACCTTTATGGAAATGTTCATTATTTATGACACACATTTTATTATGCCCATCATTGGCCGCAACCGCCATGGGACCCACAATACGATTATCATGCGAGACCTCTACGTCGCCCGCATAACCATAAATGTGCATGAATGTGAGGTGAGTCCTTGCGATGTGCGAGGTGCGCGTCCTCACAAAACTTTAATTACATTAATTTCCATGCGAAATGTCACGCCCACTCGCCCACACCCAAGCCACCCTCTGACTGTCCTTGAACTGTCCTGCTTTGGCAAACCCCAAAAAAGAAGAGGAATGGAATTATATTTAAAGAGTACACAACTTACGATTCAAGTCGAGGATTACTTTCTTCGAGAGGGCCGGCACCACATGCCCATTGGTGGCCTGGCAGGTGTACATCTGAAGGGAGAATTCAATGATTTATACAGATATTATTGCAATGATTGCCAATTAGTAGTAACAATATTCAATAAAACAGATCAGGAGATGATAAATCAAGCTGCTTAACATTTATTTCTAATTACTGCAACACGACCACTCGCCAAGACTAATCAATTATGCCCCAAGCTCCCTCTCTCTCTCTCTCTTTCTCTGCGGACAGACACACAGAAATCGAGACCAAAGAGTTCAAATGGCACAAACGGTTGGTAAATGTACGACCATATTCGATATCATAAATTCTCCAGCTACGAGTATTTTCTGGATATTAGTGGTTGCCCGTAACCCGATACTCTTTGGGCCCATATACATTTCGGCCAGTTTATTGGGCCAAAACCGAAAATTGTAACGTTGTCGAGCCATCAAAATATTTGCATAACTTTTGGGGCAGCACAAGTCTCGTTTCTCGATTGGAAAATAAGGTCATTAATTTCCATTTGGTTACACAATATGTACGATAGTCCGGGCAGTCCTATTGGGGCAGGTAGGGGGCCCAGAGGGTCATCAAAGTGCCTCTCTAGGTGTTTATTAATCTCGAACGGTTCTTGCGTTGTCTGTTTTCCATTTGAATCGATTGAATCCCAATCGAAAGCAATCAAATTTGATGGCTAATAATTGATTTATGGTTCTTTTATGCAGTGTTTTCAAATGGTTCTTTTTTCTAGAATGCATTAATTACCCTTTTATAGATATGCATGACTGTACTAGCATATCATTGTTCTATTAACGATACTCCACTTATAACAGTCATTTTAAGATATTTCACTGAGGTTATTCCACTTTTAATTTCCAAAACAGCATCACTCAATCATTGTCCATCAATATTCCAACTGTTTTCAATTCATTGATAAATTTTCTCTGGTTTTAAGATTTTTTTAATGGGTTTAGCCACTAGAATACATTCGAATTTGTCATCTTTATGCTCCACTTATCTTTATGTCTCGTGATATTCCACCTCTTCACCGTGTCCATTCAACCGTCCGAGGTTTAAGCCAATAACTTTTGGTATTACATGACCAGCATTCAAGTGATTCCAATCCCTGGGCACAAAAGATGGTGGGCAGGCCTACTGGATGTATGGTCGGGGCAGGAGCAAGCGCATCTGAATGGCGGGATTAGTGCGGCACAACAATAATGTTCATTACATGGACCCCGAGGGAAATCCGCTTAGAATCAACAGAACCAAACAGAACACAGAGCACAGAGCGGAGAGAGGAGAGAGAGGGCAACCACAAGCCACCCAGGGAATGCAGGCAGTTGCATTTGATTTCTATTAGTCATTGTGCGGTCGTGGCGGTCCCGCTTGCCACACGGACCGCTGTCGTTAATGGTGGCCGCTTTTCATTGTGGCACACCGAAAATAAATGGCCAGCGGTGCTCTGGGACCAGGAGAGAGCATTGTGCTAGCCGAGAATGAAGGCTTTGTTCCATTCAGAGCGAGTGCCGTAAATATGGCTTACGATATTCGGAGTAGGCCGCCAGCAACAAAGGCCAGTTGACCCGAAGAGGTCACTTACCGTCAATAGATCCTTCCGCTGGATGTTCTTCAGGCGCAGCACATTGCGCACCGAGCCGTCGGGCAGCACCTGAAAGGAGTCGTCGATGAGGGCATGTTCGCGCCACCACGAGACCCTCGGCGGTGGCACTCCCCCGCTCGACAGACACGTCAGGTCGATGCTATCGCCCTCAAGGTAGGGCCCCGCTGTCTGGTCGCGTATCTCGGCCCCGTGATGATCCAGTATCGTTAGCTGTGTGGGTGGCACTACAGAGGGGAAGCTGTCAGTTAGTTATGCCGCTCCTGAGGAGAGAGGGAACGGGGGTACCCACCTAGAACTGTCACATTGATGCGCCAATTCCGTGTTGGTGACTTGTGGAAGTCCACGCGGCACTTGTAGAGACCCGCGTCCACTGTCTGTATGTTCTTGATGCGCAGTGCGGGCGGATTTGTGTCGTAGTGGAAGTGGGCCTTCTTGTTGAACACCGTGTCATCCGCCCAGGGTATGGCCTGATGCAGGGGTCGTCCGCGGGCATCAAAGCTGCGGAATTAAGGGAAACACATAATTTAATCAAATGCAGAACCACTGGATGGAAAGAAAACAACTGGAGGACTACGGAGAGTCTTGGAATCTATCTTCAAAATTAACTAAAAGAAGTTCCTAGAGAAAACCCTAGCAAAACAACTATGACAAGGAGTGAATATATTTATTGAATGAAGAGAGCTTCGCGAATCACAGATAGATCCAAGGAATGATGTGCAAAGGAGAATGAGTAACGGCCAAATCGTTCAGCAAAGAAAACCCCAATAAATTGTAGTATAAATTTCTTTGTTAACATTCCCTCGCAAGGCCTCCTCCCTTCCCTCAAATAAACCTTCTACCGCCGTGCTCCGACAATTAATTGAACATAAAATTGAGTTCCCCACTAAAAGAGCCCTTTTGACACGTTTTAGACAAAAACACACCTTGCGTTCTCCAAGGGCCGGGCCAAAATTGTGTTGGGCCATTGGGCCATTGGTTCATTGATTTTATTGTTCAAACAATTGAGGAGACAGCGACGGACAACCAGTGAAATGTGTGTCAAATCCAGGGTATCCACTAAAAATAGAATACTTAATTAGCTTTCGCCTTGGGGCCCACAACAACTACATACGTATTTCCAGAGACCAGATACAGTGCAGCCAATGGTCGCCGAAAGACAACTTTGTTTTTATTGTTATGGCCAAGCCGGGCGTTTTTTGTTTTATGGCCCTCTGTATTCTATGCATTTTGACAAAGTGCCGCATTAAATGTCAACGGAGCCCCCAAGGCTCCCCTCTATCTGCCAGCTAAATCGTTAAATGCATTTACAGAACTTTTGATTTCCATTTGGCTTTCGTTTTTTTTTCATTCCCTGACTTTTTTTAGAATTTTTAAATGGTCACATTTAAATTGGTTTTCATTCTCTTTTTTAATACATTTTTGTATACCCATTGGGTGTACAGAACGTGGGGGTGTATTGACTTTGTGGATGGCAATCGAGAAAGGCAGAAAAGAAAAGCATGATCCACTCCCGCAACGCGCTCTCTTTTCGGGACTTATTGTTTCTCAGTCAACAGCTGGCTTCGTTGTGATTGGGTTGGGTGTTCAATTCAAGAGTATGAATAAGACCCGAAAGAGAGGGAGTGGTCCCTTCCGTAATTAAAATAATTTTTGAGTAAGAAACAAGAAAAAAAAAACTTTATAAATGTCAGCAAAACTATACATTACATCATATTTTCTGAAGCTATAGCCATCACAATAAACAGGGTATCCTTTAGTCGGACTATCCCCATTTCTTCTTTATTTTGTTCGTTTTTTCAGCACTTTTGTGGACCATTTTCCGAGTTAATTGGAAGAATCTTTATTTCTGGTTGGATTTAAACCTTTGAGTGAAAACATGGGAAATTATTTTGCTTTTTCCCGATAGTTAATGCCAATGCGTAAAGTCTGTAGAAGTGCACTTTTCCATTTTCCATTTTCCGTTTTGTAATTCGATAAATTAATTGATCAATTTAGCGCTTGTTCTGTTCTGTTTCGCCTTGCGGCTTAAGCGGATTCTCATTTTTATTTTTACGTACATTTGTATACTTTTTATTTCACTTTGTTTTCCACGAGAATTAAATGTTGTTGTTGTTGTTTTTTGCTTTCGTTGGGTGTTTTTTTGTGGCTTTAAGTTGCTTTAGCATTAAAATTTCGTTTGGTGACTTTTGGGTGATAAAAATCCATCCACATGGAAGCATTTAAAATTCTCTCTTAAATTCCCTCGCACTGAGTAATGGGAAAAGTCTGTTCTTAAAAAAAGAGTGCATCCAGTTAAAGTTCAGTTGTGAAAACTTTACACGATTATCGCCACAGATTATCTCACATTTTGAATAGATCAGATCACGGGGTCCCCCATTTCTGGGCTCTCTCGGGATGATTTATCATTGGAGCCCACAAAAAAACATTGGGAAATGCACTCGAAAAGCCAAAGACAACAATGGAACACGGGATTAAGTGGCACAAGATGGATGGGATATTTGCTAATGGATTTTAAAGATAATTAAATTATGTTCCAAGAAGTGGGAGCGAGAGAGAGAGAGAGAAGAAAGCATACCTTGCTGGAAGAGGGGCAAAAGACAAGAGGCGAAAGGTTATCCATGGCAATTGGAAAACAAATTTCTCATGCAATTAATCTCTCGACCTTTTGCCAGAGCGTTTTTGGCCATATTGAAATCCAGCACGCAAAGAGAACCACAACAGACACAGAGACAGAAACAGAAACAGAAAGAGAAGAAAATTTATGAAGTGTAGAAAAAGCAAATTAAAATTGATGGAAAACAATAAAGAAATGCGGGCGGGTGGAAAGTACACAAACCGAGAGGTGGAGATATCTGCATAAACCCCAACTTTATGCCGTCATAAAAGCTGAAAGCGGCTACCGCTACCTCCCCACCCAACGCCGCACATTTTTCCACCATTTCCTTCTCACGTTCGACTGGCTGTGGTAATTGCAATCGCCGCCAGCGAGGTCGCACTGTGGACCACATGAATGCACATCCTCCAGCGTGCGCATTGACACTTTGACTAGACGACCTCCATCGATTTTTCGGTACATACCCTTTAAAGAGGGCATTGTCTGTGAGTCCGAGTGTTTATTAGGCAAAAGAGGAACGATTTTTGAGCTGCCAGAGGCAGGTTCTTCGAGGAAATTCTAGATAATACTGTCAGAGAAAAACTGCAAAGCATCTAGAAGCTCGCCTTCCGTGGTCTGCGACTCATTCAAAGAAAAAAAGAAATAAATTTAATGGAAAATAAAATACAAAAAAAAATCAATTTCTGGTCTATTGCGCATCTGTCTGCTTTCTTCGTTGAAGCTCTCTACCTTGTTGGCTTTTCCTGGAAAATGGCAAAGGGAAGCACACACAAAAATAATATAAAAAGTGAGTTGCCAACGAGCGACCTTTGAACCGAATTGCTGCGCTGCCAATCAGCCAGTCAGTGGCTATATGTAATGTTACCTATCTACCAATTCTGTGTGCCTCCTGCCACACCCCCAACCCCTAACCTTTCGCCTGTGCACCCTATACCATCACTCACTCACATGTTCACCCTCTCCCACAATCACCTTTCACCTCCCAGTCCCCCAGTCTCCCAGTCACTCAGCCCACCAACCTTGTGACATTTCCTGGCCCACTGCCTTACAAAATACCGAGTATTTTCTTCGCTTTTTCGTTTCCCTTCCCTGATGATGAGCTTGTTAAAAATTGTTTAGGAACCAGGTTAAGGGGGGAGGGGGCAACGAGTATAGAGAGCCCACACCCCGCCCCCCTTCCATCGGTGCACGTAGGTTCTTCTGTGTAAATAATGTTTATATCGTCAAATTCAACATAAATGCCTCACGTTAATAGAATTTATAATGAGACCTCTGCCCCTTACCATCCATGGCCCCCTACATCCTACACTGAGACCCTCGATTCATAATTGGCTGAAATTCCCAATGGAATCGAAACCGTATTCCTTCTGGGTATTTGGCTAAACAAAATATTAAGTGAAATTCATTTAGCTGACACTTTAGAGGGGTGTTACTGTGCAATAATCTCATGGGGGAGCCGACAGGGAAGGTGTTTCAAATTCTGAAATTGAGTAAAGGGGATTTGGGGCATATTTTAAAAGAGATTTGGGGGGCCGGCGGGGAGGGGAATTTTGAAGCTTATTGCTTGGATAAAAGTACATACAGGGAGGGAAATTGTAAAGCCTATTCCATGGCGAAGGTATAATTAAGATTCACAAGGGAAGCCAGAGATTCATTCAGTTTTCACTCCTACATCTTCTACTTCCTAATAGATGAACTCTTAAATCTTCTACTTACGTATAGATGGGCTTCACATTGCCCTGACGATACCAGATGACCAATTGGACCTTGTCCGCAATCATTGTCCCCGGCAGCAGGTCGCAGGGTAGCGCCACCTCCGAGCCCACGGCAGTGAGTACCTCCGATAGGGGTCCTGCAAAAAGGTACGAAAATGTATATAAGTAGATATTAGCAAATGGTACAAGCACGTATATCTACAAATAAAGTATATATTTGAAATGTGGAGCATCCCCTCTTTCTCTGGACTTTTGGATGTGCTATCATCGTGTTGTTTTTGGGGGTTGTGGCTTCACTTAATTGAAATATGTGAACTCTGACCTGACCCTGGACCCCCCTCCCTTGCTCCGTGTACCTTTGTGTACGGACAAAACTATAAATTGACTGACAGCTTGATTTCCCTTTGATGATAAGAGGCCCACAGTCGTCGCTGAAAGGGTTTGTTGGAGACGACAACAGTCGCATTGTGCGGATTCCAACATGGAGACATCATCATCGTAGACAACGTCGTAGCAGTGTCACCTCACAGCGAGTGGCGCCTCCACAGCCATCAACATCGATGGCATGCCATGCGATGGCACGGCGCTGTGCGTGCCTCTCGGCCCAGGGGAGCGGGGGGACCTGGAGCTTCAATTAGTTGTGCAGCCCCCCTCTGGAGATGGGCGCGTGACACGTCCATGGAGACTTCACGCTGGCTGCTCTTCCACCATTCCACTTCAGGGTGCTGCCTCTTTCTGGGCGTCGAGGAGCGATTGGTATGTGTATTTGGTACTATCAAAAGGCATTGTAATTATACAAATTATATTTTCCATATTTCGTATTGCAACACCAACAGCAGGGCGTTGTCGTACGTGCCTATATGTGGCATGCCAGCCACCCCGCTCCCATGAACGTTTATGTTGAATGAATGCCTTTCCAAAATATTAATCAATACTTTATCTAGATTAGCTGCTCCCCGCTCCCCCCTATTCGGGAACCTTCTTCCTTTTCTGGTGCTCTCTTTCCCGCTCTTTTGGCAACGAAATTTAATTATTTTAATGCATTTTTATTCCTTTAATGGGGGGGACTTTTTAATGATTGACGGGTCAATTATTACCCGATTTGGGGATATGTGGCATCTGGCAAATAGAGGATATAGGAAATGGTGGCTTTTTAAGCTAATTAATGTAAATTAAATGATGGACTGAATGGCACATAAATGGATTGAAATTGTTGTTGTAGAAGGGAAATGGATTTAGAGTGGGGGAGGAAGGAGAGTTTAAGGGAATAGTAAGAGGAATAAAAACCAAGTGAATTGGAATGCAATGGGAATATTGAAAAGGCAATGAAATGGAAAGAAAATATAAATGGAAAACGTAAAAATTGGGAATGGAATTGGAATATTACAACAATGATACGATAATGATAGAGAAACAAAAATTGGAATGCAAAAGAAACATAACGAGAAGGGAATTCAATGGAAATGAAACAGGGATACGAATGGACAACATTGAAATGGGAATGGAAGGAAAGAACAGGTATATTTTGACATGGGAATGAAATGGGAAGAAAATCAAAATAATGCGTATAAAATGGGAATGGAATGGGAATAAAACAACAATGATACGATAATGAAATTGAAAAAAGGTAGAAATATAATCATATCAACGAATGATATGAATGAAATAAAGCCAACATTAAAATTGGAATGGAAAGAAGGAACAGGAATATATCTAGAAGGGAATGAAATGCGAAGCGTAGAAACAAGAAAGCATAGAGAGCTAGTAATAAATATAAGTATAAATTGGATCCGAAGGAACAGCCTCGACATGTGTGCCTGCAATTGGACATGGTATTGGATTAACCATAAATATCCCATAAGCGGTTTCTCGCCCAATACAATTACAAGAATTTCTTAATGAGAAACCCCCCGACCAGCCATGCCCCAAAATGTCGATCGTTCCTGCCACTCACTCCTCGCTGCCTGGTTCGTTAGCGTTTCCGGATTTCCGAGCCATAAGTAACATTTGCCATTAGGCAATCGCAATCCTCCTCCAGCGATATGCATAAACACACTTAAACAAATTAAGGGCCCTTGGCCCCCGAGAGGGCTTCGAGAGGCGCCACAGAAAAAAAAAATAAAGCCCCAAGCCGACGCGACGCGAAGCAATTGGTAATCGGATGAATGATATAATTCATTGAGGGCCCCAAATGCAATTTGTTATGGCACCGCAATGAAAATGAAAATGGAATTTGGATTTGGATTTGGGTCAACAGATCAAAGCGATTAGGCGACGAACAACGAAATGAGTTACAGATACAAATGGATCACCCCCTTCTCTATAGAGAAAGAGTTCAATTACTAATTGCAATCATCCGAACAAATGTTCACAGACGCACAACAAATGACGCTGAACTTTTGCAATCGATTCTGAATCAGAATGCTCTGATCTATTTCGATCTGTTTGATTTTTGGCTCCTCTCTGACCCTCCCAAGAGATTTATTGTCACACGCTCCGAATTGGATGGATTGATATTGATTGAATGATCGCCGCCGTCGACTCTGACAGATAGAGGGAGAGGTCCATTGGCTGGGGAAGTGCATTTAAGTGCCGTTCTGATTTCTATTTTTATTGGCGGGGAAATATTTTGACAAATTTCGTTGGATCTGTTGGCTGACTGATGGACATTTGGCTGCTAATGGTGCATGCAACAAATTTCCCGGCTCATGTATTCTATAATTAAGCGGAACATCGCATTGAGGCAAGCGACCGCCTGGCCAGAAACCAACGAAGCAACGCAACAACGCAGCAACGTGGCAAGATGTTCGTTGTTCGTTCCGTGGCCCCGATGTTGTCGCCTCATAATTGTGCCACTTAATGTGGGCGTCAACATGATATGACCAAGTTGTTTGCTTGTTTCTCGCCCCTCCCGTTTTTTCCCTGTCAAAAACACATCGAGAGAGAGAGATACGAGGCTCTTGCAGTCCTCGGCGGCAGGGGACTCAATTTATGAACCAACGAAAAAATTCATTCAAGTTCGTGGAACATGGGAATCATATGTCATATGCCCAATGGGTCGGAGTGCATTCGATATTCTCGGAAATTCTCTATAAAATGTTCAATCTTTGAAGTTGTTGAGGGAGTTATCTTCCAGATGGAATCCATTCAATTTTGGCAATTCGAAGGAATAATAGTGATTAAGGAGTGGGTTCGGAGTAGAAACTAGAGTATTCCAAGGAAATTGTGTGTAATCCCAGGATGTTCTTCAGTTTTAGGAGTATTTTAGATTAATAATAATAAATTCGGAGTAGATATAAAGACCGATTTAGCTACCAGTCAAATGATATTCGGAGTAAATTGTGCAAATGTCTTTGCGACTCAAATATATTGCAGCATTATAATACGGCATGCTTTCGGAGTAAATTCGGATTAATTTCGGAGTAAATTCGGATTAACTTAGAATATATTTCCCTGTCTATTTACTCAACCCACAACCGAAATGCACTTCAACTTTTTCCTTGAAATACAAATCCCACTCCGAATTCCATTGCATTTTCTGCCCCATCCCCGCACCCACATTAAGCCCAGTTGCATGCCCCCCGGCTGCACAACCATTCGGAGAGCTCATTTAGAACATTTGTGAAAACAAACAACAGGCCAAGTGGCTCGGCCCCCAAACAATTATCCAGTCCATCAGTCATCCCTGCATTTGCATCCAACGCGAGCCATCGATCTCCTTCCGAAGTTATTGATTTATTTATTTGTTTTGCCTGCAACTGTGAAAATATTTTGACAATCGCCTCAAGCGATGCCCAAGCTGCATGTCGATGAGGTAATTATTCAGATCATTTGTTGTTCGACGCCGCAGGGGGGGCGTCTCGCTCTGGGAGAAAGCACTCCGAAGAGCGCACAGTGGGCTGCATCTTTGAAGCTTTCTTCCTGGCGCCAAACAATGGCATAATAGGATGAACAAAAAATAAGAAAAACGCTCGCCTATACATCAGTAAATAAATCAAATTCGAAATGTTTATGCTTTCTTTCGAACAGCAGGGAGGCGGCAGAACTACTCACACAACAATATCTATAAATGGAATGAAATGTGGCGGGCGTGTATGTCAATTCTTCACTAAGAGCAGAGCTGGCTCTGACAGACGGAGACCCTGGCCAACACCTGAACGATGGGCGACAGCGGCAAACGGCAATCCGGCTAACAATTGACGACGACAAATTGCCAATGACTCAAATGACGCCATCAGCAACAGTAGCAACAACAATTTCCACAACAGTGACTAAAAAAAGTACAGCAACAGCAACGGCAACGGCAATTGTCGTAAAATGTTTTTTCTTTGATATTGGATACCCTTTTTTGTGGTATGGGTATTACGATGTTGAGCAAAGCTTTTTGCCAATAAAGGTTTTAGTTTTAAGGATATCGGGCTAAATCGTTGTAGAGATCTTGAAATGTTTTATATATTTCATAGAAGCTTTACTATATCGTATAGCTGGAATGGTTGGTAAAAAATCCAATCTTTGTAATAAAAATATATAGTGTATCTGAAGAAAACATAATCTAATGCTAGAAATATTAATTTCTCCTTTCGGAGTAATTTCCGAGTTTATTCGGAGTTAATAAGGTGTAATTTTGGAGATTCGAAGTAATTTCGGAGTACAGTCGGGCATTATAAGATGTAATTTCGGAAAATTCGGAGTAATTTCGGAAATTCTGAGTAATTTAGTAATTTTCGGAGTAACATAAAATGCATATTCATGCGTTTCTGCATAGGTAATAAAATCGTATCCCTAACATACATATATCCCACAGATCGTACAGATCCCATAGTATATCTCAATCTGCAAGGGTATAGAATGCTTCGATTTGCTAAGCACTTACTTCCTTTGTGTCGTTTCTTTTTGTGTTCCCTTTATTTCTATATTTTCCAATATAACAACAGCAACAAAGTCTCTGTCCCTGCCTCCCACCCGTTACCCCGCCGCACCGCCTGACGCTTGTCTCTTGGGCTCTCCACTGGCTCTCCATCTGACCCCCTCCCCGCCCCCCTCTCTATCTGCACGTGACCAATGACAATTTGCGAGCAACTGTCCATTTATGACCCGACTCAAGTATGGCTAGCGCCACGCCCCCTCCTCCGCCACTGCTGGTCAAGTCAACAGCTTTAGTCGTCGTTGCCGCCGCTGTCGTCGATTTGTGCTTTAATATTTCCTGCAGGCGGCTTTTGTCGAATTTTAGGCGCCTCCATCAAAATGTCGTAGGCGGAAGTTGAAATTGCTGTTGCCTCTGCTGCTGATGTTGCCCCATGGTGGGGCATGGAGTATATTAATGTGGGATGGGGGGGGAGAGGTAGTCATAATGCCAATAATACGATTGCCGATTGCCTTTGGCCCCAGAGTGGAGTGGTCTTGAGTGGATGGGGGTATGGTAGGGGGGCAGTGACAGGCTCACCTAAATTAAGTCCGAAATTAGCCTGGACAGCTTCCATAATGTTCTTTTTCGATATCCATCCCACTCCCACTCCCACTCTGCCCCTAACTGCCTTTTGCCAGCCTAATAAAGTTCTTTTGTTATTTCTTCGTCACAGGAAGTTGTAAAATATGGAAAATATTGCCATTAACGTCTCTGTTTCTGAGTAATTTCATTAGATTTCCATTAGATTAGCTCTTCCTCTCTCTGTCTCTGTCTGTGCCTGTTGTTCACTTGAGGTTGGATGTCTTTTTGGAGCCTTTTTTAATAGAATTTCCTATAGAAAATGTTACGAATTATTATAAAATACTTTACAGAACAGTCTCGAATGTTGATGTGCTGAAAAAGTGCCCTTAAAATGATAATTTACTATCGAAAAAGCCGTCGATTAAATTTCTTTTAAGAGATGTTTAAGTAAAATCCAGTAACTTTGACCAACTTTAGACTTCTGAGAAGTTCCCTCGCTCTATTTTATCCCCCAATCAGCCTTTTCTAGAACTTCCCTTCGAAATTCCTCCCCCACCTGCTGCTTCGATGGCGTGTCCGACCCACATCATCTATCCGCCACACGATGGCCGTCCATTGCCTGCCCAAAGCATAACCTTACAGGTACCTAAAATATATATATAAAATATTTCTCTATATTAATATTTATGTAACCCTGACTCCTCAGCGCCCCCCTCCCCGCCCCCCGCGCTAATATAGTTATATTATTTATAACAAACATTTCCCCGACGAGTGGCTTAACGCTTTTCCCATAATCTTGGTTGAAAAATCTCCCACTCTTTGCATTTGTGGCAGCAAAACTAATTTTATGATGGATTACTTGGCTACGGTAATGGGTGCTCCACCCCTAGTCTAGGTAAAGGGGGGGCCTAGGCAGTGCCATGCACCTAACCCGAAAGTGAATTAGAAATTGAAAGGAGGCGGAGGTGGAATGGGAGGTGGAGTGGGAGTTGGAGACGGTTGCACTTATCGCATTCGCTTCGCTGTCCATCAAATGCAGCGCCCCCTTGAGGTGTATCCCGTCTCCCGTCTCCCCTCTACCTTTTGTCCAGTCCACTCGTAGAACGTCAGAGTGCATTCGCCTTTGTTGACATTTGTGGAAATGCAAACAGAACACGCACGCACACGGCGATAGATAACCGGACTCGGACACGGATGGATACAGCAGATGCAGATACCCGTAGTCGTTGTCGTTGTCGGAGTCGCCTTCACCTAAGCCATCACTCAAAGTGATTAGATCGTTCCTCGGGGGTAATCGAGTGCACCGAATGGGGAGGGGGTGGGGGTGGTCGGATATTCGGGACAGATACAAGAGATATCTCGACGGATAGATAGAGGAATCCCAGACCTTTCCATTATGTGGGAGCAACAATTAGGTTTCGATTTTATTGCTCAATGAAGATCCGAGGGAATGTTCGAAGAAGTCGAAATGTCGGTAAAACGTCGGGCGGAATGCACGGAATGGTTATGTTATGGTTTGTGGCCGTGTGTGCCCTTTGGTAAGTGTTCCCAGTTTTTCCCAGGTTTTAGTTTCAGTTGTAGTTCTTGCCTTTCCTTTTTACGATATTGACACGGGAAATCGTGACTTTTCCATAATGAAAGGGATTTACACGTGTTTATGGGGAGGGTCATAAATGTCTGTCTCGCTCTCTCGCTCTCTACGGCAAGGAAGTGCTCTGGCTCTCTTTTGTTGTTCAAACACTCAAAGAGCAAAAAGTCAAAATGGAATTATTATCACTGCCGCCTCCGTCTCTCTCTCTCTCACGAAGCAGACTGAGCCTTTACTTCGTGTACTCGGTCGCGCCCTGCCAAAAGGAGAAGCTTTCAGACTGCATTAGGAGACGGGCCACCAAGAACAACTGCATTGTTCCATCAGGCACTCTCTTTTGCTCTTCTCCCACTCGCACTCCCATTGCTGCTTGCTCTCCCACTAATACTTCCACTCGCGCTCTCCCAATCCACTGCCAGTCGCACTCCCACCCGCTCTCTCACCTTTGACAAAGCTCTATCGGAGACTATCGGAGTGCTTAAGTGCTGCCGCTTCTTTAGCCAAAAAAGTTTCCATCACTTAAATTCGCTTTAAGAGAAGTGCAACCATCGGAGAGGGGGGCTCTGTGGCAGCCTAATCGTTGTGCCACACGAAATTCATGCCGCATCAAATTACCTATCCTAGATATACTCCACTCCGAAGCCAAAGAAGATATTATGCAAAATAATATATAATTTTGATAGCACCCAATTTGAGCCTGTCATAACAAGTCCTGGCCCACCCTCCTCCACACCATGGCCTCCCTGTGCCTTTCCCCCGTGCGGGCTTCATCCTCTTCTGAGGCGAAAAAATCGATATATGTAAAAAATGTTTGCATGACTTTAGGAAATTTAGCAAACTTTTTCTCGTTTCCTTTGTTTTCCTTTCCTTTTCTGTGGTGCTGCTATGGGGCATGCCCCAATATGAGGCTTCATGGGATATGAAAAATATCTTTTAAATGCAATAAACCAACGAGAAAACGATACCAAACAAGGGGTGCGGGGAGTAAGGAAGGGGGGGTCTTGGTTTAGGAAAAACAAGACTCATAAAATTAATATGATATAATAAAGCAAAAATTTGCAAGCTGCCAAAACCATAACGATTGATTCTGAATTATAGCCCAAAGGCAGGACGAAAAAGAACTGGATGATATGGATAGGGGGAGGGGGAGGGCGAGGAGTAGCTCCGATACAAAGGCCACTTTGCCGCAATATGTTTTGCCTGGAAGGAGAGGAACGATGGAGAAATCAAATCGAATAAATAACACGCAGCTACAAGAGAGAGACTCGTACAAAAAATGCAAAAGAGAGTGGGAGTACAAGAGCGAGAGAGCAGGAGAGCAGCAGAGGTATTGCATGTCAGGCAACGGTTCGAATATACCAATACCCTTTCTTCTCTGCGGTGCCAAACATTTGCTCAAAATCGTGATACCCGATACCAGCTGGCGAAGAGAAGCAGCAGCAGACGCAACCCACAAATTTTCGGCAATCAATGGCACACCAAGGAAGACAACGAGCGGGGGAGAGACGTGGCCGCAAGGAATTTCCAAGGGATTAGTTTGTCAGGGGAGAGGGGAGCTGGGAAGGGGGGAACAGAATAGAGGGAGTGCGGTCTTCCACTTGCTCCACTTCCACGCGCGCAGGGAGGGGCTGCGAGCACAAAATTAATCATGGCATTGTTCGGCGCTTTTCCAAATAATAAATACTTCAGCGCGACTATAAAATAAATTACTCAAAATCATTTCACTGTCGAAACAGTGGACGGGAGACGGGAGGCGGGAGAGGAGAGCAGCCACCAGAGAGAGCGCAGCATAGGAATGGGAATTGCCTGGAACGCAGCAGCCGCAGCGCAGTGGATCATGACTTGAGGGATGTATGTATGTATGTAGTGGAGCATGATCAATAGGCAGCAGGAGGGTGGAGTGTGGAGGAGAGGCGGGGGCATGGTATGCGTGTTTGGACAGTTTTAACTTTTGGTTTCAGTTTTCCCGGTTTTCGCTGTGTGCGTGCGTCAACTTCAAATGAAAGCAAAATGTCAGGGGAATTTGTTGATCATTAATTATGTCGCACAAAAACATTTCAGCCACTTAGGGGCCCCATGAATGGGCGGCGTACGCCCGAGAGAGCACGGGGGAACGCGAGCAGCAACAGCAAAAGTCAAAACAGCATCCAGAATCCAAGAGAAACAACTACATACCACGCGATCCACAAAAGAACAAAATAGCATACACAGAAACACCATCCACAGCAGTGGCTGTTGTTGAGAGAGCGGGGGAGCGGGCGGCACTTGTCAGCATCAAAGAAATAATAATAAAGCCAAGGCCCTGAGCCCAAAGCCGCCCCCGAACTGTCACGAGCATTAAAATTGCTTTTCCTGCTTGTTCTTTTTACACTCCATCTTTCTAATTCTTCTTTCACTTGGATTTCTGGCTGCCATGCTTCCTATTTCCTCACTTCCACCTGCTTCCACGAATCTCTGCTCTGCTGCTGCCGGCGTTCGTAATGATATTCCAATAAGAGTGGCTTCTGAAGAGAGCAACGGCAGGGAGAGGGAGAGTGGGAGAAAAGTTTTGGCCATCAAACACAAAAATATCATTCACTCACTAAATATTTTATGATTGTTAATTGTTAATAATGGCAAATGTTAATGATTCTACACAGATAAATAATTAATTAACAATAACAAAGCATTTACATTTACGTTACAGCGCTGTTAAAACAATTGAGTGACAACATAGGTAAATGAGTGCTCTGCACTTGCTACTCCCATGACCCGCTCTCTCCACAAGTCGCTCTTATTGGAAGTCGATCAGGTGAGCCGATTCTTTTAAAAGCAGAGCGCCGAAGCCTCACGCTCAGTTCGCGAAAAAAAACTCAGAGGGCAGCGGTCGGTTCGGTCACGCAAGTGTTGGTGCAAAAAAGGTAAAGAAAGGAAAACTTTAGAAAAATGCAATAAATATTGCACAAAATATTAGGAACATTTTCGCCGAAGGCATTTCTCGTTAAACGAAAGAAAAGTAGCTTGCCCTCTGTATGCTCTAAGCTGTGACGCCCTTAGCTGCTGTATGCTTTAAGCTGTAACGCCTGGCCAGTACACGGATTAAATTATTTGCGCAATTAAATCAATAATGCGAATGCTTTTTTGCATATAAGTGATTAATAATCCTATAATAATGTTTTCAAATCAGCAGCAGATCAAAAAGGAGGGAATGCAGAGATGAAGTGAAATAAGTAAAGGGGGCCGCAGATAGCCTGGAATGTGTGTGCAAAAAGGAAAGCGGAAATAGGAAGCAGTATGAAAAGCAGTGGCGAAGTGAAGTGCAGTGCAGTACAAGTGAAGTGAAGTGCAAGTGCAAGTGAAGTGCAGTGCAAGTGAAGTTATGGGACGAGCAGTAGGAACAGGACAAAGCAAGGCTGGAAAATGAGCAACGAATTCCAAGAAATGAAAAATATAAACAATTTGTCCGTTTTTTTTTCGAGTTTTATACAATGTTATACCAAATATTGCATAAAATCAAATTTCGCACAATTTTTTTCGAGTGTTACGCATATGAAAGCGATATGGCCATCATGGAAGCAAAGCGAAGGAAAAGGAAGTAGCATAAAATGAGAGAGGAAGCAAGGGTGGGAGAAGTGAAGTGCAAGTGAAGTCAAGTGCAAGTGCAAGTGAAGTGCAGTGCAGTGCAAGTGAATAGATGGGAAAGCAGTAGGAACTAGAAAAAGCAATACTGGAATATCAGTAAATGAAAATTATAAACATTTTTACCTTTTTTCGAGTGTTATACAGTGTTATATAAAATCAAATTTCACCAAATTTATTTCGAGTGTATATGAAAGCGAAAAAAGTGAGAAGGAAGAAACGCGTCGCAAAAGAAAGCAGTATAAAAGTGAAAGAATGAGAAGCAAAGCCGAAAAAAGTGGAAAAAGTGTAGTGAAGGGAAAGAAGGAGGATCAGTAAAGCAACAAGGAGCAAGGGTGCATATTTTCCAAAACGAAAGCGAAAAATGTAAATAGTTTCACACAATTTTGTTTTATTTTTGTTGAATATGTACATATATTTTTATACAAAGTTTTATACAAAAACGAATTTTTCCCATTTTTTCAGGTGTAATACATTGTTATACAAAGTGAAGCGAAACTGGATGAAGAAAAAGCTTTTCCTGGCACATGTACGTGGTTCCATACATTTTCCATACAATAATTTAAAAATCCAGCCAGAGAGAGAGACAGCACTCTCTTGGAACACCTCGTCCCATATATGTATATATGTACACTTTGTCACACTCCCTCTCTCTTTTTCTCCTAGCCAATTCCTTTTGCAATTTTCAAGGCTCCCACCTCCCCCTCCTCCTCTCTCTATCTCGCTGGCTCGTTGACAGCTTTAAGCCCTACCGATTTATGTGGAATTGAAACTAAATTTCATGTGCATATTTTTGCTGGATTTTCACCATTTCACTTTTCTATTTTCCTCCTCGAACCGCTAGAAAAACTGGAACAGCAATATCACAATTTTTTGTTTGTTCTTTTTGGTGCGTATTATTATTTTTGTTTTTATTGCATTCGGGTTTTCCATCTCCCTCCCATTTTTGGCGGCGCACAGCCACTTCCGCTCCAAAGTTTTTTTTTAGTTTTAATTTTTGTTGCTTTTGGAGCTAGAGGGGGGAATATTTATACGTCAGCGCCTGTCTGCCACCACTCCCCTACCCAGTGGCTGCCCAACTCCCTCTCCCTTTCCTTCTAGTAAAATATTGCCTTAGTCTCGGGGTTTTTTCTTTTAATTTGGAGCAAAATGTCAAAAAAGCAACACAAAAAATTAAGTAAACAAACTATAAAAGCAGATTATAAAGATCCATAAACAACGTCTCTCGGCGACGGCGACGGCAACGCAGATATGCAAATGAAAACTGGGGAAAACTGTGGAGAGGGGGGGGCCGGAAAACTAGCTTGAATCGTTGATAACTTCATTAACAAATTAAGGCGGTGGGGGCGGGGCAGGGCAAAGATAGGACAGACAACAGTGGACAGGGGGGGAGCGCAACTAATTTGTAAATTATTCGTATATTGTCAAGCGTTATTCATGAATATTCAAGCATATTCATGCTTGGCGTCTCATAAAATTCACTCTTTAAAAGCGGGAGATAAGTGAAGAGAGGAAGGAGGGGAGAAAGAGAGAGAGAGAGAGAGAAAGGAAGCAGCAGTCTTATTGTTTAGAGACCACCCATCAATCGCCTTGGGGAAAAACCGAGCATATTTATGGGTAGGAAATGTCTCTAATTTGTAAACCTCATCCAACACACGTGCGCTCTCTCTCTCTCATCATACTCTCTCTCTCTTGCTCTCCATCTGTGCCGCTCTGTTTCTCTGACAGATAATTTGTCAGATAATGGCTCATCTATCAGTTTTCTCGACAAGATTGATGGCTGGATAATGCGATTGATAAATCTCCATTATTTCGAAAGCATCCTTTTTCCTTTTTTCGAGTTAATTTTGAGAGAAAAGCGATTCGGCGAAGGACTCTCGACAATGATTTGATTTTTGGCCATGTCACTTGCCATGTCATTCCCCCTCACCAAGAGTGGGGAGTAAGAGAGAGACAGAGAGGTGATTTCTCTGGTGATTTCCACCAGCACGCCCACCATTTATCATTGGGCCCAAAACGAAGGTAGAACATAAGTGACTCCAAACGACAGGCCAAGAGAAATTGTGGCACAGCAATAAAATTGTCTACTGATTGGCCTCATCATTCGATGGATGGATAGAATGGATGGGGAATGGATATGAATGGTACTCACATTCACATTCACAACTACCATTGTAATGGAAATACGGTGACATGTGACTCCGACTCCGTCTCTCGCTCTCTAGCTCTTTGGAGGTGTGATCGTTAAATGCTTAGAGGAGGCATGGCATCCATAAAGATTCACCAATTGATTTTGGATCAAATTCAACGCTTTAATGCGATTGGTATTGTGTTTCATTGGGAAGGGAGAAGAGAGGATGATATTAACCTTCAAACTATTTTATCACATTTCAAGAATAAATCTTTATTTATTTGCCATTTGAATGGCTTGCCCTCTCACATTCTGTGATCTCCCATGAGAGATCCTTAAACTTTATATTTCCTTAGATATATTGTATTACCTATCCCCAAGAATACCATTCTTCTATCATATGTACATATATGTTTATATTTATATTTTTAGCTGAAGAAAGCGATTTCTCTTTTTACCGAATTTCAAGAATTATTTGGCTATTTCTATGAATATCTCTGATAAATTTCTCCTCTATTTGCAGGACGTTTTCATGTTCTTCTTAAATATTCCCCATTAACCTTCCATCGCTTTAACTCAGAACCACCCCCGCCAAGGCATTAAAAATTTATTGAAGTGTTTCCCAATGTGTGTATCCAATTAGTTTTCCATTTCCCGATTTGGATTTTCATGACATATAATTTTCCTAAATTACCAAAAAATAACAGAAGAGGGAGGGAGCCGGCTATCGATCAAGGGATTATTATTGTTTTTCCACAAAGTTAAAGGAAAGGAAACTAGGGATTTTTCTTGGCCATGTCCATGCTGGAAAAACAATGAAAATGTGTAAAAATACCATAAAATAATAATAATATATGTACAAAATAAACAAGGAAATACATCAAAGGAAAGGGCGAGAGAAAGAGAGAGAGAGAGAATGTGGGAAGGCGGAAAATCGCTTATGCAGGAAGCACTTTTCTTTAGAGCTCCTTTGCCAGAGATTTCCCCATGCAGCAGAGCGCGGAAAGTGAAGCTCTTATCCACTAACCCACTAGCACTCCTAGGGCTCTCCTCCCCCTCTGTGTTGCCCCCTCCCCACTCTATTTCCTGCCGTCCTGCTATGTGTGTGGTAGAACCCCCTTCTCCTTGCATTTCCTGCTGTGTGGGAACGTGATTTCAGCATAATTTCGTATATCAGCGCATAAATGGAGCATGCCACAGAGGCGCGCACACACAAACATACCGCACCCCCAACCCTGAACAAAAAAAAAGGACGAAAGGACACTTCTCTCAAATCCACAGTCAGGGCCACAGACAACCCGAAGGCCCAGATGGAGACCGAGAAACACACGGCGACTGCACTTTTAGCAGTTTATTGTGGCAGAAGGTCTGAGAGGCAGGCCGCAGAGACTAGTGTGAGTGGCATGCACCACAGAGACTAGTCCCCCCCAAAGGACTGGGTCAAGTACATTACAGAGGGAAAAATCCGCTAAAAAATCTCCACAAAAACAAAATATGAGAGCATCCACTCGGTTCGAGATCGAATGTGGGGTACGCCATGGGCCAGACGGCTTACAACGTCAAAAGTGATGAAAATGAGGCCAAAAGCATATGAGAAAAAGGGCGGAAAGAAAAGTTAGAGATGGCCCAGAGAAGGGAAATAAACAAACTGGATAAAATTATGAATTTAATAAAGGGATTTCGGCGCAAGAGTGGAAAGAAAATCCACTCAAACATCGCTCTCCCTCTCCCTGTCTCTTTTACTAGAACTTTTCACTCTACCCTCGCTCTCAATTGCGGCCGCAGAGGAGAATAAAAACTAAAACGAAATCGAAATCGAAGCGAAGCGAAATTCATTGATTCATTGAGTGCCAATTTACAAATCGAAAAGGCGGCCGCCACAGCCACACAAAACGGGAAAAATCTCGAGCAAAAATCGGAATCAGCATCCACAGAATGCAGGACGAGTGGACCTCGACCTGGACGTTTTCCATGTGTGCGGGCGGGGGGGCGGGGAGGACAGCATGGAAACTCGAACGGTTTAATATTTTGAGCCCATTGATTCGTGCCTTCTGCGGCCTTTGCTGCCTTTGCTGCCTGCCACCTCGCCTTCTGTTGCCCCCTGTTGATGCCACTGCTGCCTGCTGCCTGCTGCGGCGGCGGTGCATATGTGTATTTGCTTAAAAATGTATGTGTGTTTGTGTTTTGCCTGGTTTTTCCGCACAATTTTCATTCATTCCCAACTGCTGCCGTGCTCTTCCGCGTTGCGGGTGAGTAATTTTTCAAGTATTTTCCATGTTTTTCCTGCAGCTTCCATGTTTGTGTGCTTAGCCTCTCTGCCCCCCTCCCTCCGTCGGCGTCGTGCCAATATTTTCGGGGAAAAATCAAAGATTAAAATGAGCAGCGGGCCATCGTAGGATGTTTTCCGAATGATAGGGAAAAGGACTCGTACCGTTCGAATATTTGCCCGAACGCTTAGCCTCAGCTCTCCTGACAGGGGAGGGGGTGGGGGTGTTTTTTTGGGCATTGGTTTTGATTTCATCAACAGATGCTGCCCCCACGGATCAGGGATACGGCTATAGATACGAATGCGGGGCCGGGGCCGGGGTCGGCTCCTGTAACACCAGCATTTCTACATTTTTCCACAAATTATTGTGCAAATATTTGACTTTCAAACAAAACAAAAAAACAAAAAAAAAGAGTGGAGTGCTGAGTAGATGGGGGAGGGAGGGAAGGGAAACAGACAAAAATCCCCAGAAATACATTTATTGAATTAATGGATTATTTCTGCGTCAAAACATCTGCGACCGAACGACCGGTAGACCTCTTCCCCCACCCCCCCTCTTACCCCACGACAACATCTTTTTACGTTTTTTTCTGGTTTTTTCTTTTAGGGATTATAATTTATTCAAAGCACTTTTTGACCTTTCCTTCTGTATAGTCATCACTTCCACCCCCGCCCCCCTGTTCGTTGAATTGAAAATTGGGAAATTTCGACATTCAATTAGATTTGAAATTAGAAAATTAACACTTTAATCGTGAATGGGTGGAAAATTTGAATGGATTTTGTATTATTTTCAAATTAAACGGAAAATCAAAACGAATCAAATTGAATTGATTTGAGGCGACGGGAAATGTCAAACGGTTTTCATTGAGTTTTCTTCTATGGGAAACCCTCGAAAAGTGTTCATTTTTACATATATGAAATTTGTAAAATATGTTTAATTTTTTTGCTGTTTGAAAATCCCATTGAAACGATGGAAAATTGTGGAGTTTCGTAATTATTTTTATAGAATTTTAAGGCTATTTATTTGTATTATTTTAATATTTTTTATGTTTTTTAAACAATTTAATTATTAATTCATTTTTTAATTCTGGAATATACTTATTTTGTCCTGGAATAATTATAATCCATAGATCTAGCAGATCTATTAGCCACCCTCGCTCTCTAGCTGCCGCAACTAGCGCATTGTGTTGGCCAAAAGTCGCGCCAACAAACGGCTTGCATGTTCAAATTACATAGAAATTGAGCCAAAGGCAGAGGCAAGTCAGTTGTGGCAGTGGCAGTGGCTGTGGCAGTGCTGCTGGTGGCAGGAAAAAGGGCCACAAAGCACAAAAACCATTTCACAATTTTCCATGCCAATTGGCCAACAGCGAGGGAGGGGCGGTGGGTCATTTGTAGGCTTGTTTTTAGATGGTTATTTTTTTTTTTTTGGCTTTGTTCATGCCATAAGCAACACACATGAATGCCAGTTGTGGCCACTCGATGGTATGGCAACCCCTGTGGCACACACACACACATGGCACTGCCACTGCCACAATTTGGCCAAAAACGTTGGAACATTAAAATGCACTTGTTAACAAGTAATTTGTTGGTGGAATGGCAGATATTTGCTTATCGCAGCCATGAAATCACGGTCTGCCGTTTATCCGTTGAATATTTGATTAGATATATGTATGTAAGGACCTCGTTAGGGACCCTTTGACCTTTTTTCTTTGAACAGTAGCGGAGAAGAGGAGAGTGAAGGAGGGAATGGTGGAATAGTTTTTGTGTGTGTGGGAGAGCCTCTTGGGAGAACAAGTGCATTCTATCTTTTACAATTGAGATTGTAATCATTCGAAATGGTGTTATAAATAAGTCAAATCTTATGGATTGGCATTCCATTCCCCCTCAATGGATGTACTTTCGAGGGAGGATTACAAAGAGGATTACCCTTAGAACAGGCAACAGCGGCGGCAACAGCATCTGAAAGCACTTAGCTTCCCCCCACGCCTTGCCCCTGCCCCTCAATGAGAGCCAATGAGAGACCGAACAGTCCTGCCATACTCGATTCTCCCACTGAGAGAATTTAATCTTTATTACAGAGTCAAGTGAGCGTAGAGGGGGGGGGGGAGTGGAGCGTAACAGGCAGAAGTACTTGAAAATACTGTTAGATACGGACTCCGGACTCTGGCTCTGCCTTTGGGACGGGGAGGGGGACAGATCCCAGCCCATACCCCTCCCGCCGCAGCAGGCGGACAAAATCAATTTCAATCAAACAAATGCAACGTCGCGTTGCTCTCCGTCGGGGGAGTCACGGCGGAGACCGAAAACCACTCAAGTGAACCAATAAAAACATGAACCAAAATTAGAACAGAAAAACTTTTTTCCCTATATATAGGATAGCAGGGTACTCTGTGACTCTGCGAAAACTGAAAATGAATTGAATCTAACAAAATAATTGAGAATAATCGAATTTAAATCACATTTTCGGGCTGCGCGACACCCCTCTGATGACGATGACAATGACAATAATGATGATTGGTTGTTGCGAGAGGAGGGGGGGATGGTGTGACGAGGGGTGACGAGGCGAGAGGGAGTTCCCTCAACTGTGACATCATTACCACATGCTGCAATTTTATGGGCAGATCCGCGAGAGAGTCACAAAAAATAACTATAATTTTTATGAGATTTTTAAAGGGGATGTTTTTCACAAACAATGTACTTATTTCTTATTTTGATAATTTATTTATTTATAAAAAAAACATACATATATGTATATTTATTAGTGATATTTAAACACATTTTAGGGTCTTCGATTAACTAGTTTTAGTCACTCTTCTACCGTTTCCAGTGCTCCAATCATTTTTCAAGGTTTTCCATCGGCAGCAGTGCCGCATTGACATTTGAACCTTTTGCCTTTTCCCTTTGCTATTATTCTGTTTTCAATTACATCCCGAGTCAAAAAATGAAAACAACATTTCTGTCTGTTTTTCTGTTTTCTATTTTCCATTTCCCTTTGCAATTAACCCTGGAATCACTCAGTGAATGAATGACGGAGAACGAATGTGTTTGAGTTTTCGGATGCCAGATGTTGATGTTTGGCCCTGGAGAGGTTACGCCTTCGTTTACCTAATGGTACAAAAAAAAAAACTAAACATAATCATAGCTTGAGGTTCGATTCGGGGTTTTGGGGACAAACGAAACAACAAAACCCTTGCTGATGTGTTCTCTAATTTCCCCTTTTGAACGTCCATGAAATGTCATTATAAAACCCCTCGTGTGGTATATTTGATCCTTTAGTTTCGAATGAAAATTCATTTCATTAAATTCTTTAATTGGAATTCCGAGTCTCGAGAATCGACAATCACTGAAGCCCAACGATTGCATCCTACCCCCCACCCCCACCACCTCCATGCCCCTTGCATGCCAAAGTGTTAATATCTAAATTATTGTTGTTTTTGTTGCTGTTGCTGTGGCTTTTGCTGTTGTTTTTGTTGCAACAACCCTGCATTAAATTCAAAATATTTTCGACCGCTCATTTTTGTGCGGTTACGGTTAATGCTGCTGTTTATATTTCAATTGAGGTTTTCACGCAATTTGAAAATTAGTTTTGTTCTTCTTTTTGGTTTTTTTTTTTTAATACCCAGTAATTTTCGAGCAAAGGGGTTTGTTCTTTATAGCCATATTTAAAATAAATATACGGGTTTTAAATAGATTTAAACATAAATAACATGAAAATAAATATAAATTACTTAAAAATCGAATAAATTAAATTTAGGAAATTATTAAAAAGTAGGAAATAAATAAAGAAAAAATAAAGAGACTAAAATAGAAAGAATAGAATAAATCAAGGAAATAAATTTAATGGAAATATGAAAATATTTATTTTAAACGTGAAATATTAAAAATTATTAAATCAAATATTTTCATATTTTATATCTTCTAAAATATATAATAAAGACTAAATAAAGACCAAAGACTAAAATATAATATAATAAATATAAATACAATAAATATAAAATAATAATATATAATAAAATAATATAATAAAATATAAAGAATAGAATAAATCAAGGTAATAAATTTAAACGAAAAATGAAAATATTTAATTTAAATAAATATTTATTTTAAACATGAAATATTAAATATTATTAAATCAAATATTTTCATATTTTATTATTATTTATTTATTTTATTTATTTATATTTTTTTTGTTATTTCTGGGTTTATTCTACACCTCTTTTTTTGGTATCATTATATTCGGAATAAAGGCGATAAGTTCCGGGAATCAAACTTTGTAGATCCATAAATAATTATAGTATGATCTTTATCTTTATCTTTATCTATCGATTACACACTCGGAAGCTGAAAGATACGTTCTTTGGGTGATTTTCTAACTGTCTTTTAGAGATGGAAGCCCCTTTACAGGGTATCCCATTGTGGTTTCATTTCTACTCTCTCTTTTTCCACTTGATCTGCTACCGCGAGAGCAACTGTACATTTAGGAGAACTTTTGGGAGGCTAACAAAAATAGAAAGAGGAGAAAGAGGCAGCACTTACCTTCATCGGCGGTTGCCGGATGCTGTTCGGCCTCGACCGCATCCTGGAAGAGCATCAGAGCGGCAGTGGCCACAGCCAGGAAGAGGGCCAGCGGCATTTGCCGTGGGCCCGTAAGAACAGAGGAAAAACTATCCCTATCCATTTTCCAGGTGTATTTTTCCAGTTTCCAAACTTTGCTGTTGTACTCCTTTTTTATTACCTTTTAACTGTTTTCTTTTATCTGTACTTTCGCTTTTCTTGCTTTTCGTTTGGTTTTTCAATCAGTTTTTCTGTTTTTCTGGGGGGAGGGTTTTTCCAGTGTTTTTCCAGTGTTTCTCATAAGTTGTTTCCCAATGGAGGATCCGCTGTCCGCTGTTTCTCGTTCGTGTTGTTATTTTCGCTTGTTTTACTCATCTTTTCTCCACGGATTTGCTCGGCTTTTCAATACGGATTCGATTTTTTCCACCATTCGCTGACATACGCCACTGAAAGGAAAATGGGGGGAAACAAGAAAAACATTTTCACGAATTAGTTTTCATTTATGCAACCAAAGAGGAACAGAACATGCCACATGATGTAGCAAACATATTCGAATTGCAAATTGAATCAGGGACGAGAGGACGTGAGGGGACTCGCCCTCTCCAACGATCCATATATATTTTGGTGGTGTAAAGTGCATCATGTGGAGCAGATTCGGGGAAATGCTTGGGGGAAATCTGCATCTCCATCTACATACACATACACACGGACACATACACACGGACACATACACGGACACATACACGGACACATTCGGGAACGTGTTCAATCAAGTTTCCTTAATTACAAAGTGGAATTTTCATGCCAGAATCGCCAGAAATTCAAATTCGAAATGCAATTGAGAGGCGGGAACAGTGTGAGGAAGGGGGGGTAAATGGAGATGGATGGGGGAATGTGTGTGGATTCGATGTTTTGTTGAAGTTGTGTGAAGTAATTCCAATTCTAATTGAAAATGGAAGAAAATCGAATCCCATATAAATACATAATAAATAAATAAGTACATACATAAATAAATAAAAAATTAATAAATAATAAATAAATAAATACATAAAAAATAAATAAATAATCAATGATAAAAAAAATAATTAAATAAAAATATCCATAAAAAAATACATCAAAAATAAATAAATCATTAATAAATTAATTACTAAATTAAATAATTATATAAATTAAAAATAAATAATTCAAAATTGAATAAATTACTAAATGACAGTAAAATAACATTTTAAATTTGAGATATATATATGTATGTATAATTATTTATTATTTTTTATGTACATATTTATTTATTAGTGTTTGTATTTATTTATTTTGTTCTTTATCATTTATCATTTATTATTTATTTATTTACTTATTTTTGATGTATTTTTTTTTTAATTAAAAATAAAAAACTAAAAAAAATTAAGCATTAAAATTAAAAATTTAAACGTTAGATTGCAATAAAAAAGTAAATCAATCACGATTAAACAAATGTTTAATATTGAAAATCCACTTGCAAACATATTTAAATTATAGCACTAAAATATTTTTGTGATTAGCGCTTTAAATATAAGGCAAATAAATCAAAACAGATACAAGAATATCTAAAACTAAAAAAAAAATACCAAAATATTACTGTAACAAAACAAATAAAATCAATTGAATACATTTCGGTTGGAATTACTCCTTGGAGTGTAATTGTTCCGCAGTTAGGACCCCCTTCCTTTCAGCCCTTTTGGCAACTGAGAAGAAAAACACACACGTGTGTATTTGAAGCAGAAAAGATCCTTCGTAAAATCGTAATCCTTGCCATATCCCCTCCCCTCTGTCCAGAAAAATAGTACCCAATAAGTTTAATGATGTATACCCTCCACCTCCCCGTTTTAATGGGGAATGCAATATTTAAATGCATATTTAAGGAACCGCGTGGAACAGCCTTGGCCCCTGGGCCATATCATGGATAGGTTACAGTAGAGCCTCGACCAAAGGAAGCAGGCAGGGCAGGGCAGCGCAGGGCAGGGGGCAGGGGCAGGCCCTTCTCTTGATGTGTTTCAAGGGGCACCAGAGACTCGATGACGGTGTAAATAATAAGTGAATAAATATTTCATATATTTAACAAGAATTTGGGTAAGAAGAGGGAGAGAGGAAGGGAAACAAATAAAGTGCGTGAATTTGTTGTTTGCAGGAATGGAATGGAATGGAATATGGAGTACATTTGTTGTCAACCTTTCAACATTTCAGTCAAAACAAATTGACCTCAATTTATTATTAGCCCAAAGTGGGTGGGGGGGGGGAAGGTGATGATTTGGGGAGCAGGGAAAGTAAATGCACAGGAAAAGTAAAAGTCAGGGGGCACACCATAGGGTTCTAGGCCCTCCCTCTCTCACTCTCTCTGTCTCGCTTTGAGGTATGAAATATCCAACTTAATTCCAAGGTAAATGCAAAGATTTAAGTAATATCACTCTTCCTGCACGTCCTGCCCCCACCCCCTCCGTGGAAAACTTCCCTGCCCCCCATTCACCCTCCGACAAACACTTTCCCTCTCGTTTTTCTCTCATGTGTTACTTTTATGTGCTCTACTTTATTTTTCCCACCACTCTACCGGTTTTCTTGAACGCATTTTGTTTTTGGCCAAAAGCGGTGGAGTGGAGGGGTTCCTACAGGCTATTCTTCTAATATAAACACACAGAGGGGAAGAGGGGCAGAGAGGGGGACACATTGACACTTTTACGGGCATGCCCTCCCCTCCCCCCCTCCTTGAGCCCCTAGAAGGCGTGTTAAAGGTGAGAGAGGCGGCCACAAATTTCTTTATATTTCCATAGGAGCAGCAGAAGCAGTGCCAGGAGTGGTAGGGGGGGCAGCAGGCAGTGGCATAAAGTGGATACAATGCATGAGCTGCCATTCATAATATTACGCGAGACGTGGCAGATCCCTCCACCAGCCACTCCCCTCAGAGAAAGAGCGGAGTGAAGAGGCTACTGAAGAAGGAGCCACAAGAATTGGTAAATAAGGGAAAGCAAGGGAAAGCATGGAAAAGCAAGGAAAAGCAGACATTCTAGCCACTGCGTAACAGAGGAGCAAACTACACGTGTAGGCAAAGCAATCAACAAGCAGGATACGAGTCGAATGAGTAACATAAATAATAAAAGCCAAGAGTAGGAGCAGCAGGACGAGGAGGGGCAGGAGGAGAGGCAGAACACGAGCGGAGCAGCACAGGCAAAACGAGTAGTCGTAGAAGGAGGCTCAGACATTTGTATGAATGATGTCTGAGAGACCAGGACGAGGACGACGACGAGCACGAGCACGACGCATGAATGGCAAATGGCGAAACGGGTGAGTGACGAGTGGCAACTCCTGCCACCTGCCACCACCCATCCTCGCCCTTCCTCCGTCCTCCGTCCTGCCTTCTTCATGCAGCATGTTGCCACCTGAGTGGCAGGAGGCGGACAGCGCAGGTTGCCTGCTTATTTATGCTGTGCCTATTGCTGCCACTCGAGATTCGAGCCATGGGAGCCGGCCCTGCGACCCCAAAACATAACAGGACTCCAATTTAGAGGAGAGGAATGGAATGGAACGAAGTGGAATGGAACAAAATGAGTAAAATAATGGAAAATAACCTAATTGAAGGCACAGAACGACAGGAAAAATAGTGAAACGGAACAATGAGACAACAAGGGAATGGAATGGAATATGGTATTGGGAATATACAGTTATATATAGGTTAAATGGAATAGAAAATAATGGAATGGAACATTGTGGAATTAAACTAATGGAAGGAAACATAAAAGCAAATATAAAATAATATTTATGTATTATGTAAAACGGAATGGAATTGGGATAGAAAATTCAGAAGGCGCTGCACGATGAATGGGAGGCGGCTGACAGGTGAGCCCAGAGAGCGAGAGAGAGGGAAACAATAATGGAAACCTGTTGTTTGGGGAAATCTAATTTCCACACCCACACACGCACACACACACACAGGAGGCGAAGGAGAGACCCATAACTTATGGGAGGAGAAAGGAGCAACGTGGAGCACCCGGAATTCTCGAGTTCAGATGGTTATTTAATTTTTGGGGAAACGAAGTAATGGCCGGACGGACTGTGGAGCGCACTGCAGGTGTGAACGAATAACGAGTAATTGTTGCCAGGTGGAGAGAGGAGGAGGGGGGGAAAGCATTCCCCCACAGATAAGATATATCTTACGGGGTACTGGTGCTGTGTGTGTCTGTGTCTGTGTGTGGCTTATCTGGAACGAAAGGAAGAGGTGTGAAAGTGTGCCCCAGATAATCTCCGGCAGAGTTATGAATCATTTCGTACTGCTTTCCCTGCTTTAATCCGGCAACGTGGCAAGCTCTTTAAGGAGCAGAGAAATACAGGGATACAGATTTATGGGGGAAAAAGGTTCCACAAAAGTCTGCTCTCCGAGTTTTTCGCTACTTTTCAATTGATTTTCCTCCTTAGAGTTTTGCTTTGAATATTCCAGGGGGATGGCCTCCCCCCTGCTCCGTCTGTCTGCAAAAGCGTGGAATAAACGGGAAAATTCTTAGCCAATTTGCATAAGTGATTTGCTGTCTCTTGTCTTTTCTTTTGTATCTGTATCTGTGTCTGTATCTGTGTCTGTATCTGTGACGTCGCCTCCTACACCGCACCAAAGCACACTCTCTGATCTCTTCATTTTGCTTCCTGAGAGAGCGAGAGAAAGAGAGAGAGAGAGAGGTGTGTCCTGTCTGTCTTGTGTCTATCTGGGGCACACAGGTGAGGCACGTGTGCAGTGAGTAGGTGGTAGATGTGTATGTGCGACTGGCAACAACGTGACGCTTATAAATTTATGAAGAAAAACTCCAAAAAGAAGCAGAACTCCACGTGAAGTGCCATTGAGGGGGTGGGGGGGGTCCTGTCACATTGACAGAAGTGAATCGAGGCAGAGATTGAGTGGCAGAGAGGGGATGGCGGAGGGGGGAATGACAGACACTGCAGTAAGTGAAATTAATTAAAAAGGACGAATAGCGTTAGTCAAGGATTGTTGGCTGCTGCAAGGACCTCCAGCAGCAGCAGATGGATAGATGGATGGACTCCCGGAACACCCACCCACACAATGAATGGACAAAAAGATGTCAACACTTTGTTGAAGATGATGACATCGTCGTAGCGTTGCCTCCCTCCGTCCCTCCCTCCCTCCGTCCGTCTGTCGCAGTCATCCATTGTTGCAGCCATTGTTTCATGTTGCTCTTCTCATTGTCAGCCATGGTCCTTGTCCACCATGCCTCAGCCCCAGCCCCAACCCCAGCCACAGCCACAGCCACTGCCCCTGCTCTTGCTTCCCCTTGCCGCCCAACGCTGCTTATAAAGTGGCAAGAAGCTCCTTGCAGCCTGCCCGGAACGTGAGACGGCATTGTTAATAATAGAATGTTACTTCTATTTCTGTACCCCGCCACCCACCAGACACCCCCTCTCTCTTGGCTTTCTTTGCAGCAAAGGAATCTCATTTCTCGCTTCTTTATTTTCCTTCCACTTGAGAATTTCTCTTTGAAACAGAGCTCTTCCCACCATCTTTTCGCTGGAAAACTCAACATTTCCCTCAAGAAGTGGCCATGGGGGCGTCGCTCATTTAAATAATGGCATTTAATATTTGATTTCCCCTTTTTTTGCAAATATTTCCTTAAAGGTAAAGTGCAATACAATCCTTTTTCCCTCTTAAATTTGATGTAAACTGCAGCAGGTTTTCTTTTGTTTTCCCTGCTAATTGGAAATTGGCTGCATTGTTCTCTGACTTTCACCTGCTGGGAAAACTCTTCAATTACAAAATTCTGTCAAATGGAAAACTGGCATACCTCTGGGGGCGGTGGTTGGGGGTGGGGCATGCACACAATTTTCCCAAAATATTTGGACACTCTTTAGGGCATATTTTCATGAATATACATATTTTTATTTCACTTAATAAATATCAAAAGCAAATAAAATCAAGTCAATTTTCCGACCGCCAGGAAAACAAACCCGGTTTTCCCTCTCACATTTTTTCCGAAAATTTTTCATTTTCATTTACGATTTTTGTTTTGTTTTAATTAAAAGTCAAAAAAAGGAAGGGACATGCCTGGATATGGGTGTAAACGGATTCCCCTGTGTGTGGCATGGAAAATGGAAAAGGCAGTGTGATCCCAAAGCTCGTAAAATTTCAATGTCAACAATTTTGCCCCCCCTTGCGTGTGGGTACGCCTCTATATGTATCTGCATCTGCACCTCTATGCAATAGATACATATACATAAACGGGATCCTGTATCTATGACAAAAAATTGTTTATTTAATGGAGTCCCCGCCCCCACCACAAACCTGGATTTTGTTTACTTTTTCCCATTCTTCTTCTTTTTTTAATGTTGTAAAAAAAAACACAAGGAAAAAGGTGTAAAAAGGTTTAATGGCAGAGAAATGGAGAATAGCGGGTACCGTGTAAAAAATAAAAATATCCCATAAATCATCATAATTTTTTCCTGATTTTTGAATGTTGAATATTATTAAAAATAAACATAAAAAAATAAATAAACATTATAAAAAAAATCCATAATTAATTTTATTATTTATTTCTTTCTAATGATAATTTTTGCCGCCTTTCATCCTATATATATTTTATAAATATATACATATTTTTTTTTTAAATAATCGGGCATAAAATTTGAAAGGAAAGCCCATTATTTTTCACAACTTTTACTGGGCTTCCGATGATACGAAAAAACACTAAAAGAAGCTCAGATAAAGATTGATTTTAGTCGATTAAAAAAGTGAGATACAATGGGTATCCAATGACTAAACAGCTTCGAAGCAGCCACTCTTCCATGAATCTCTGATCTCTGAAGATCACAGACATCCCTTTGCCGCGCATTCGCTTTTTTTTCCAGGGTAAAATCAGTACAGAAGCCGATAAACTCGTGGGATATTTGTCGAGCGGAGCAAAGCAGAGCAGTGCCGCGTAACGAGTCAAAAGGCGCATCAGGAACACGAACACAGACACACAGACACACAAAGAGAGAGAGAGAGAGAGAGAGAGAGGGAAAATACAGCCACAGCCACAGAGGAAGTCCCAGTCCCAGTCGGCCCTTTGCCACACATATCCTTGGCACATTTCATAGGGATAACAAATGCCGGGAAAATTATTTTCAAATGTGCCGCCAGAGAGAATGGAGGGAGATGGTGGTGGGGGAGGGGGAGAGGCTGGGTGCATGGCTTTCCCTTTCAGGCATTGGGAGCATAGCGCCACAACAGCACACGCAAGGGTTAAGGCATGTTTCATTTTCCCAAAGTGACGGGAGGGAGGGGGGAGAATGGAAGGGGGCGGGTGTGAAGTTTACTTTGATGCGGCGCGTTTTCTTTTGGTTAAAAGAGAGCAGGGACAGAGGGCAGGGGGGGTGGCAAGAACGATAGGAAGCGTCTCTCTGTAGTCCCTTTTCTCTACATTTCTCTCTCCCTCTCTCTCTGTGTGTGTGTGTGTGCGTTAATTGGCGGTCTATGCGTTTATGCAGATGTATCTGTGTATTTGCACAGCTGATGGTTGACGGCAGGATGGTCTCCTGCCGGTCCCCATACCCCTCCCCTCCCCCGCGGCAGACACCTGTCCCGTTAATTGGCTTTGCCGCAAATTTAATTGGATTTCTTCGCACTTTATCTTTGAATATTTTTTTCTTGCTTTTTATTAGCCTTTTTAATTACCATAAAAGTCAAACTTCAAACTTCAAATTGAAGCTGCAATCGCATGCACAAAATAATGATTTTTCCCATCTTATCTTAAGGAAAAGTTTTACAAAAAGTTGTTGCGCATCTTTTAGCGTGTAACTTTTCCATTCATTGCAAAGCTCTCTCGTTTGAGACAACTACCAATAAATAGGTGCCGCTTGAAAATAAATACTACTAATAATATTAAATTAATATATTTATTCATATTTCAAAAATATATATTTAAACGATAATAATGAAAATATTTCATCGAAATAAGAAATCAAGTCAATTTATATATGAAACGAGAATTTTATGTATTAGATATATTTATTTTATTTATGCAAAATATATATTATTAATGTGAAATATTTGTCTTTTAAAGGTGAAATATATTTAATTTAAATCTGAAATATATTTATTTTAATAGCGAAATACATATTTAATTTTCTTGCATTTATTTTTTGTTTTTTAATTAATTATTATTATTTATTTTAAAAATTTAATTGTTAAAATTATTAATTATTTTAAATATTTTAATTACTATTCATTGAAATTGATTTAAATCAAATATTTGTATATTTTTGTCAAAATGTAAATGAAAACATTTTCGTTTTACAATTTTCCACTGTGGGAGCAAAACTATTGTTCTACATTTTTTAATTTTGTATGCATTTATATTTCGTTTAATTTATGAAATTAATCAGAATCCTTAAAAAAAAAAGCATTTTTCCACCGAACAAATATTTCCAGCCCATTGAACTGTAAGTTTTTTCCTTTTAGCCATCATTAATTTCAAAATGCAAATTCCAAAAAATTATAATTTTCATATATTATATGTGAGAAATCCTTTTTTGTTTCATTCCGCCCCCCGCCCTATGATAACACTGATAGTTTCAGTGAATCAGAGGCTATATTTAGTATATAGCCAGATATTCCTGTGATATCTGTCCCTCCCACTCGCTCGCTCTCTGGGAGCTGGTGCTGTCCGGCGACAAATGTAAATTTCACTCCACTAAATCTAGAGTTAGTTAAGCTTACTAAGCTTGTCACGCGATCTTAATTGGGGAGAGTCTCTCCTCCTCTATGTCGAAAGAGTAAGGGCGAAAAAGCATTGCGTAAGCCCTGAAGAGGGGGAGGGGGGAGGGTGGAGGAGACAGCGCAGACATAGACCACTTTTGGAGCAAAGGGCCAGCCAGCGAGCCAGCCGGGCACTTTATGGCCATAATGGAAAGTGCCATTGAGTGTCGCTGCAGCTCCCTCCCTTCCAGCCACCCCTCCCCGAAGGACCACCTGCTGACGGTCACACCCACCTTGCCGCCCCCTTAATGGGGATTAACTTTAACCAAAACAACATTTTTCCCCCTTTTCTTTTTTTACTTTTGAGTTTTTGTGTGCGTTTGCGGCTCCTAAGCGAGGCCACGCATACATACGTGCATACGGCGGGGGAGGGGGTATGCAAGGGGAGAGGAGAGCACAACAGAGAGCAGGCTCTGGGACACGCACAGGGCAAAAACATTTTTTCATCGTTAGAGGAGGAGCTGCTGCTGCTGCCGCCTCACAAAGAAGACAAAAACGCAGGCAAAAACCGCCTGCAAAAATCATTCATCCCCCTTTTGCTCCCCCTTCTGCTGTTCCCCCTTTCTGCTGCTCCCCAACTGTTGACCAGCAGCCCTACGGACAGGCCACAACTAATACAAAATGGGCCACGGGAAGGCCTAAACAAGACGGCAGTACCCAAGGGAAGAGAGGGGGGATCATGAGATGCCATTTTTTAACCACAGATCCATAGATCATATCCTGGTTCAACAGTTCCTAATCCACTGCAAATGCATCTACTTAACGTGGCACCCTCCTACCCGTCTTCCTGCCACATGTTGCAACAGACATTAAGCCACACACCCATTGGACGTCCAATAATTGTCTCTTCCACTGAATAATGCATAAATAATGCAGAAACAAAGACGCCAGGGGTGGAATGGGGGGTACATTAAGGGGAGGGTGATGGTGAGGAGGAGGAGGGTGCCTGCCAAAGGGGTAAAAGTGGATTTGTCGACCAACAAAGTGAGAAAACCGCAACGGAGCGGCATAAAAAATGCATAAAACGAGGACAGAATAAAGTCATAAAGTAAAAGATTGTCGACAGCCCAGGGGGGCAGGGTAGGGGCATGGCTACAGGGAGAGCGTCCTGTGTGTGTGTCTGTGTGTGTGAGTGCGAGTTGTTGTTAGGTCTTGGCTGGGGCCTTGTTTGAGGTCTCAATAGGTCATAATTCACGCCTAGTCGCCGTCGCCGTCGCCGCTCCCCTCTGCAGGGAGCCACAAAAGGGGTGCGTGGGTGTTCTAGCGGCGCCACAGAGGGGGGGACGGGGAGGGGGAACGTGGCACTCAACTTAGTTGTTTATACAAAAGCCCCAGGAAAAGAACTGCACTCTGCTTCAGAGGATTACGAAAGGAAAGGCGGAGTTTTGTAGAGGAAAAACGGGGAAGAGATTGAAGATGGACACATTTCAAGGCTTCCCAAAGAAGAAATGTGACCAGAATTCACGGATTCCGTTATCATAGATCATATATCTTTATATATCCCTTTCTCTCTATTTTCGAGCTCAGATATTTTTTGTTTGATCAGATTTCCATTCCATAAAAAAAGGAAATTTAATCCGGCTTCAGCAGCACCCTTTGGCCCCGCACGCGTTCTATATTTTAGTCCCCAACAAAATGCCAATTAAGATGCATCCTTAAAAACTACCGTCTAGTGTACAGAGGTCCATCCACGTGTCCGACATTTGGCTTCAATAAAAAGCCAACAAAAACCAGAAATCGTGTCGCGATAAAATCTAAAGTTAGAAAAACCCCAAAAACTACCGAAATTGAAACCGAAAAACCAATAAACAAAAATCTGATGAAACGCAAACGCATTAAAGTCGGCGTCGGCGTCGGGTGCGGGCTATAATGCAATTATTTCTACATATATATTCTGTTCCTACGAAATCGCAGCAGAAACGAGTCGAAGCCAATTTCGAGTGGGGAAAATTGCGTGCCAAAAGGGAAGAAAATTTATTTGTGGGGGGCGGAAAACAGGACGAAAACGGAAAACGGAATTAAACACGAAACGAGGAGCTCCTCGTTGAAGGTTTTAGGTTTCAGGGCCGTGCTCCATAAAAAAGTCGGAATTATGCTCCATAATAAAAAGTTATGACTGTAAAATTTTTTTAATTGCACATTTGGGAGTTTTTTGGTTTTTGTTTTTGTTTATTTAATTTGAAATTTTCCACTGCCCCCCCTTACTGAATCGTTGCCACACATTTGTCAATATTCCAGACACAAATCCGAGAATGACAAAGTTTTTGCCTCAATTGCGGTTGAGAAATCCAAAAGTTAAATACTTAGAAACAAAAAACAGCTGCAAATAAATTTCTTTTGCAAAAGTAATGTCTGTCTTTGCTGTGACGAGGGGGGAGGAGGTGGGGGGGGATCTGCTTATGTAAGCGGAGATTCGCTGGGAAATTCGATCGACTGTCTAGAAGGAATGTTTGTGTTTATAGGCCAGGGGCCAGGCTTCGATTGGAAATATTTGTGGGCTGAGTTTTGTTTTGGATTAAAGATGAGGGTAGATTCATTGATGATCAATGTCTGATGGAAGTTCCAGGGGAAGACCTACTGGGTCTCTATTTTTGATATATTTTTAAAGCCCATGTCCCAATGGAAATTCCCTCTCCTTCTCCGCCTTCTCCTTCTGACATCTGTCATACATCTGCATTCGTTAGCGGCAAAGAGGCGAGGGGCAGGGGAACTCCTGCTGGGGTCGCAGGCTAATTTGCTTCTCTTTTGCTTTTAATCTTTTCGAGTAAATTTACAAATTAATTAAAACAACAAAGAGACAAAAAACAAACCGAAACGCGTTAAACGGCAAGTAAAAGGAACAGAGAGAGGGAGAGAGAGAGAGAGGGAGAGAAAGAGGACGAGGATGAGCAACAGTCGCGGGGCCAACAGTCACAAATATTTAAAAAAGCAGAAAGCAAAAAAAGGAAAGAAAAACGAGAGAGAGACACACATACACAAAGGCAGACGCACACACACACACACACACACACCAACAGAGAGACAGTGGGAAAACAAAAAAAAACACACAAAATTAAGGCACTAAAAACAGAAGCTAACAAAAGCAAAAACTCCGCAAAAACAACAAATGTCAAGGCAAAAAAAAACAACAAAAAAACACAGTAGTTGAAAAGGCAACAACAAAGGGGATTTGGAATGGTAGAGTGTGGGAGGTGTTTTTTTTTCGGTGGGGAAATGGGACTTCCCTCTCTCCTGGTCCTTTTAGAGTAAATGAAGGGACGGGCACCGCAACAACAACAACAGTGAAAATAAGGAAGGAACGAATGCTGCTGCAACTTTTGATACCCTTGCAGAGAGCCCCAGCCCATTCCAGCCTTCAACAGAGCCACGAAGAAGCACTTTGAAAGTGAGCATTTTTAAGGTATTTTCTATCGATTCTGATGCGATCGCATCACAGGGTAGCAGGGAGCGACCCGGACGAACCCGTCGGCAAATGTAAAAAAGTCAAAAGTGGCAAAAAGTTGACGATGGCTCCCAGAGCAGGAGCAGGAGCAGCAGGGGGGAAGGCGGAGACGTTGGAGCTGGCCTTTTGTGGCTGTTTTTGTTGCCGCGGGAGGGGTGGCAAAGGAAATAATAATAATAATAAAAGTGGAAGCTCAAGGCAGCAAGGGGGGGAAGGGGGGACGGTGGAACGGGAGTTGGGTTCTAGGCGGAGAGAGTAAATTATAAATTAACGCTGCAGGCGGCAGGCGCGAGGTCAATGTGGTGGCTTCTCCCCACCTCCTGCCCGGCTGCTTCAGTCACTGCCTCTGCCTGTGCGCCCCCTGCCCCAACCCCCTCTCTGCTCTTTGACACACGCATGAGACCAGTTCTCTGTCTCCTTTTCGCGTGCAAACCAAAATAAAATAAAATAAAACGAGAGAGAGAGAGACAGAGAGAGAACACAAACACAATCCACACAAAAGGGAAGCACGGGCACGCGGCGTCCCCCTACCACCGACCGCTGACCGCAACGACATAACGAGAGAGCAAGCAGGACCCGCCATGGAGTGGGAGAGGGGGAGAGTGAGAGTCACCCAGTCACCCTGGTAGCGGGAGTGGGAGTGGGAGAACGTGGACAAGTGGTTCAATTGGCGTCGCTCGCTGGCGATAGTTCTGGCAGGAGGGGGATAGAGAGAGCTACAGCGTCCGTAGCGGAGTTGAAGTGCAGTCGGGATGGGGGGAGGGGGGAGTACTGAAGGGAAGACGACATGATAATTGAAAATAAGTTCGAGATTTGGGAAGAGCTTAAGGGCTGGAACAAGAGCAGAAAACCACTTTCTAGTGGATAAAGTTAGCCAGGAGTAGAGGGAGAGAGAGAGGAGTGGGGTGGGGAGAGGAACGATTCCATTTAGAGAGGGCGATACAGAATGGGTTTATGTTTAAGACTTCCTTTCTTAAGTTCTACAATGGGTTTTGGGGTTTTCGTTCAAATTTACAAAAAAAATGTCCTTTAAAGTAAGAGTTTATTATGGAATGGAATTTTATTCCATGTGTAGCTTGAAGGAAATCTCTTCGGGGAATATCTGAAAGGTATGTACTAGAGCTATGGATATTCCTGATACTCCACCTCGGTGGAGTTTTCACTTCCTTTTATTTGTAATTTTTTTCGTAATTATTTTCCATGTTTCGCCCACAAACCAGGGGTCGGCTCGGTTCAGGGGTTGCACTTTGGTGGAGGGGTGTCCACAGGAGGAGGCAGCAGCAGCAGGAAACTGGCCAACATATCATCCGTTGAACCAAACGCATGACAAATATGCGAGAAACATGAACATGAGGCCGGGGGCGGACCCACTGGACACGACAGGCCCCCTGGAGGTGTGAGGGGGTGGACTGGGGCTTGGGGTTAATCAGGAGAGGGACTCTCCCTGGACACGCGTGCACAATTAAAAATTTCATTGACTCGCAACATGGACATGAGCGGACATCCGCTCCGGGCCGAGAGGCAGGGATCCTTGGGGCAGGGTCTGGGCTCTGGGTTTCATACATAAATTAATGCTTAGTTTTGTGGCGCCGCTTCTGTCGGGATTTGTATGTTGCGGGGAGGGGTGTGGGGGGGTGTATGCAAATTACTTTGTTATTTAATCCTTTTGTGTAATCCGCTGGGCATCCTGTTTGATCCTGGGCACTGTGGCATGCCCCAAGGGGGACTGTAGCGACTCAATTCAATTGCGGCTCTCTTTTTTTTGTTTTTTTTTTAAACACTGACACTCGGTCACACGCGGCGGCCTGTGGCAGCCATAACCATACCGCCACTTGGAACAGCAAGGAGCAGGGACACAACACGGCACTGCCGCAAAGAGCTGGCTTTTTGTTTTTCTTCACGAAGAACAAACGGAGCGACGCGACGCACTCGGAGGCGCAACACGATGGCACCGACGACGACGACGTGGAGGTGGTGGACAACGAAGCTGCCGCTTAACCATCAATCAGAAACTGGGCCTTAAATGGAGCTTAAATGGAGCTCTGGGGTCAATCTATGGTTTTCTCATTCACATGCAAATCTATGCCACACTTTTCTTGCAACGCAACACCGACGATGCACGTAACGAACGACGACGACGATGACGACTTTGACGCTTTTTTCGGGAACGACGGAACGGAACTCTCGCGCGCTTCGCACCGCTTCAAAGTACCGCAAACGTTTGAATCGACTGAACTCATGAATCGTGGGCCGAGGCACGAATCAATGCAACGTTTTTGTGGATTGTGGATGCCATTGCGGTGTGGAACGAATGACCAGCCAACAGAGAGCGAGAGAGAGCGAGAGAAAGATCGCGTGCGCATGCGCATTTGTGCTGTTAACGATTCGGAGTCGCTGTTAAAATTCAAAATTATTTTTCGATGGTCTAGAAATGTACGAGAATTCGGGATATATATTCTGTAATTTCCCTTTTTAAATGGTTTTCCATTGAATAGGTTTTGGGCACACATTCCAAATGGGTTCCACAAGCCAAAGTCGCTCTCTCGCTTATTATTTGTACGCTCTCCGCTCTCTGGCTGTTACGCTAACAGAAAGGGGAAACCATCGAATGGAACCAACTGTTAAATTTCTGAGTAAATTTCCAAAGTAAATGCTAAATTTCGGACTAAAGCGATCCACAAGAGAGCGAATGAAAGCGGGGCAGAAGTAAGATTCGCTCCAAACATTCGCGGCATAAAATATCAGAAAAGAGAGCCAGCAAAAACCTTCAAAACTGACCTACAGAACATCAATCAATGAAACGTTCAACGGAAACCACAAACCGCAGACCCCAAAGACCTAAACCCCAAAACAGAACCAAGGAATAACTGATTTAAAGATTTTATCAAGTATTAAACAATTTGTGATTAAATTTTAATGGCAGCAAATGGCGGAAAATGTAAGGCAATCAATTTAATTACTGGAAAAAGTGATATATTTATAAGTAATCCCCTGCCAAAGAACTGGGGAATTAACTCTTTATAAAAAGTAAAAAGAAGATTATACATACATATATAAAAAATAAATGCAAAAAATTATGGAAAAAGAAACATTGAAAACATTTAATTCTGTGGACCAGATAAAAGCGAGTGAGTGCTCCCTTTATTTAATCGGAAAATCTGGCCAAAGTTCCTCTCGTTCGGTCAGCGATAAGATCAGAGAGATCGGATTCTTTCTTTGTTTTATCTTTCAAGGGAGAAATGGCAAAAAGTACTCGGCGTAACATCACATTTTAATACCAATTAGGATACTTTTTTGTGCAGGAGAATGCCATGCGAATGCGAATGAATGAGTGCAAGTAGAAGGCAGAAGAAGTGCAGAAGACCAAACAAAAGGAAGAGGAACCTGTTCACCTGGACAGAGAGCATGAGAGCATGGGGGCATGAGGGCACAGGCACAGGTAGCAGAGTAGAAGAGAGCCTTTAATATAGTGGACTTTAAGATACCCATTGCTTGGGGTCGCTTTGGGGATGGGAAGAGAGACAAATTAAAGGTTCTACAAGCTTAGAGAATCAACTTTTATCCCTGGGAGATCCGTATATTTAAAAATTGTGGATACCACACACAAAATTTGTTCCCTTTTTTTGGCTCCATCTCCGAAAATCTTTGATATTGAATATAGGGTATATACAGAGGGTATTCAAAATTAAAACTAAATAAAGAAAAGAAGATGCAAAAACAGTGGCAGTGGCAGTGGCAGCATCACAGCGTAGTTGAAAGATTAAAATCAGAATCAACGTAAACAGCAGTCGGCAGGAGACAGAGCGAGAGAGAGAGAGAGAGAGAGAGAGAGAGAAAATAATGCAAATTCAGATGAGTATCGTATCAAAAAGTTGAAGTTGAATTGTGGACAGAATTAAGGGTCCAGGGAGAGAGAGTGGAGAGGCAGCAGCAGGACAAATGCTCACTGAACAGAGAATAGAGGAGAATGACGCCCTATGATGGGGCACACAGCAGCACGGCACGTCAGGGCAGGCGGTCATTCATCAGTGGGCAAGCGGATGGGTCCATTACACGGCACAAAACAGGATTTTTTTTGAGGGGAAGGGAGAGGCTGCCGGGGAACCCCTGAATAGACGGGTGGAAAGGTCAACGAACTATACACAAAAATATACATTTCTATAGATGGGCGAATGGAGATATACAAGAACTCTGTGGAGGGAAGAGGCAACGCAAAGAAATATGAGAGAATGCAAGGATAAGATCAGAAGAGGACAGCCAGGCATCGTAACTGGGGCCTGAAATCAAAAGATTATCAATTGAACAAAAATTACATAAAATAAATATTTAAAATGCAACAATTTAGTGGATAAATTCCCTGTTTAAATTAAATAAGAATTATATTTTAAGCCATACAAAATAAAGTCTAATTCCCTGATTATTCTATAATTTTATAAGACATTTAAATGTGAAATAAATACCATTCCACCTGACTATAATCCTCGATCTACTTTCTCTCAGTGCATAAGAGTGGAACAGTTTGAGTGCCGAGTCCTGACTCCTGAGTCGCCCGCCTCGACAGTAGAACAACAAAATTAAGTCAGACATTTAGTTTGGATTGTGGCGGAGTGGAGGAGAGGGGAGTCGAAAGTCGAGCATTTCAGGCAGCTTAAATTGTGTGTGTTTTTTTCTCTCTGCATTTCCATCTCTCTCTGTCCCTCCTATTGTTGTGCCGCCGCATCATCCGTCCGTCCGCTGCTTCTGGGTTTCAGGAGGGTTTTTTTTTTGTTTTTTTGTTTTTTCTTGGATTATGCCTCACTTTGGGGTCAGAAGTTGACACGCCCAGGCATTTGCATAGGAATATACAACACAAAAGAAATCTCGAAATCTTGAGACTCTAATTCCCAAAAAAAAAAAAAAAACACAAACGATTCAATGAGTGCGCTCTGGGTTCTCTGGCGGAATATCAAAGCCGGAAAACTGGTAAAACTGTATCAGAAATGTCGTCCTTAAAGTGTCCTTTTTCGGCTACCTAGCCATAATCTGCATTCGAATTTCATCGCAAGACAGACATCGCACCTGTTACGCGCCCTGAGCCCAGAGTTCTGTTCGGGTTACACACTTTTTTCTGTCTGGAGGTGGATTTGGTGCTGCTTCTGGTTCTGGTTTTTCCAGGCCTGGCGCTTGATTTTATGACCCTCATTAAATGCGCTCACGGGTCGCAGGTCGCAGGTTATTTCGCGTTCGCTGCTTGGAAAAAACTCCATTCAGTTGGACACAGTTTTCCCTGCCTCTCTCTCTCTCCTTTACCATTTTCCATCTTTCGTTTACCTTTTGTTCCCGCTGTAGGGTGCCTCCTGCCTGAAATGGGTTCTTCGAACCGGGATTTGTTCGAATTGTCTCGAGAGGCGAAAGGGCGACTCCCTGGCCAAGACAAATGGCCTGTGTAATGGATCAGTGGAATAATCATCTAACAATGTGTTCAATCGAGCTACGGATCCCGCTAATGGGTTGAGGTTCTTTTCTATCTCTCTTTCAATGCATTGAGAACTAGTTCACGGGTTAAGGGCTCTTAAAGGAGGATAATAAATTAAGCGGGCATTGCCAAGGCTGAAATGAATAGAAAAGAATGTCTTTCAATTGGAACTAGCAGCCAGAAAAAATTCTTAAACGGAAAGAACTACTAGACAAACTGTTTCAACTACCACTGTTTGTATTTTGGCCCATAATATTGGAATATTTGGGATCTACATACATATACTATGCATGTGAGGCGCACAGAGGCTTTCCATACGATTGTATCCTTTCAGTTATGGGTAATGCGCAACTCATTCGTCGGTTCAAACGATCTGGCTACCAATTTACTATTCTACCAGCTTTCTACACTTATTATTTTTTTCAACTAACCTTGACAATTTTTCAAGACATTTTATTTTTATTTATTTATTATATTTATTATTTATTATTTATTCTTTAGTTTTTTTTTTTTAATTTTTATATTTAAAAAAAGTTTTTAAAGCTTAACAAAGCTTTTTCTTCAGCGGATGAATGGGCGACGAATTTTAAGCGGGATTGATGTTGTTTAATGAATTTTTATTTGAGAAAGAGACAGCAGTACGTAGTGATAGATACAGAGAAAGACAAAGACAAAGACTGTGGTGGCTGTGTGAACCAGTGGCGGGGGACGGGGGCGTGGGGCATGCTCTTAGAGGTCATAAAAAGGGTTCACAGACGATTTGCTCGAATTAATTGCACTGCCATTAACGTAGCGACGCGGAACAGTGAAATTGGAGAAGAAGGAAGGAAGAAAGCGTGGCATACCCCACCCCCCCACACAGTACTAACCCCCTTAAAACCCTAAAACCCTGTTTTTCACATTAAATTGAGTTGAAATTTTTGGCGGAAATTTGTTTTTGCATACCCTTTCGCTTTGTAGTGTGAGGGTGTTATGATTATTAGAGGAAGGACGAACGTATCTTTCGAGCTATGCCATAGAGAATTATTTCTGAAGGAATATCTTGGCGCTCTTGCGGAAACAAATTCTCCATATTTTACATATATTTTTTACATAAAAGCATCACTCATAAAATAAGATTAAAATAAATAGAAAAATATTAAATATAATAAAATAAAAAATTAAAAATAATAAAAAAAATATAAATAAATAAATCAAATTTAATAAAAATAATAAAATGAATAACAAAAAAAATGAAATAAAAAATAAATATAATGAATAAAAAATAGAAATATAATAATAAAATGAATAAAGAAAAATTTAAATTACAAAAAATTAACCAAAAATAAATATATGTAATTAAAAAAATATATATAATTAAATAAAAGGTAAAATAATATGAAATACAAATTTTATTAATTAGATTGTGATCATAAATAAAATTAATTAAAATAAATACATGAAATTAAATAAAAATAATTAAAATAAAATTCAACTACCCTTTTGTTTCCTCAAATAACAGAATCATAAGTATATTGTATTTATTTTTCATTTGGTTCCGAATGGGATGACTATATCATGTAGATACCGAAAGAAAAATACATCCTTGAGGGTATAGACGAAATTTCCCATGAATTGCAGAATAATATTTGTGTATTTTACATGTACCTTTTTTGTTGTTGTTTCTTTTATTTTGTGATGCGGAAATGTGATTTCAATTTTGGGATATACAAATGCGAAGCAACAGGTTCTTAGAAGTGTGTGTGGCCTGAGGGGGGGTTCTGTTTTATTAATTAAACCCGAAATTCCCCGCTCATCCAACGGAACGTTTTTTTAACCCGTTTTTAAAGATTGAAATTTTGCAGAGCTCGTACGAGTATTTGAATAAAGTTCATTAGGATTTTTTGTTGGTCTTTAATCTCCCATTTATTCATGGATATATCTTCATTAAAAGTTGTGTACAAATTGTGGGAGATTTCCAGATGCATATCTCTGGGATATCATTAGCGGAAGAACAAATTTTGTATCTAGATATCATTAGAGGGCGATACAAATCCAAGAACAAGATCTCTGGCCAATTTATAGGCGGCTTCTGCACCTAAACTATCATTAGTGGGGGCAGAGAAAACACCTAAAGATTTTACTAATTAAAGTTCGGATAGCGCTCCCTCCCGCTCCTCCTAACCCTTTCTCAGAGATGGCTTCCACAAATCAATTGATGGATATGGATAAGGAGAGAACAAGCTTCTGGGGCTCTTAAATAGAGACATCATCGAGGAGGAGGAGGAAGGCGTTGCCTCGGGGCGGTAGCCTGGCCATATAATTATCTACTACATCATATTCAAATGAAATCAAATGAAATGATGTGAAATGCAATTAAAAATGCATAGAGAATGGTAACCCCAAAGCGAAGGAAAGGGACGGAGGGAGAGAGAGAGAGAGTGGAGTTCACTCAACTGTGGATTTGATTTCTTAATTTCGATTACCTAACATATCCCGAGGGGGCGGGGGGCAGGGGGCAGGGCCCTAAACCCTAACCTCGGACACAAATCGAAAGAGAAGTTGTTTGACCAGAAGATGCAGGAAGGGGAAAAGGGAGGGGGAATAGAAGATGTTGAATCTGGACGAATGGGCACTCAATCCAGTTAATCCCCAGCTTTTGTGGCACAGATCATAAAAATTTACAAACAAAAATCAAAAGAAACCCTTTTTCTTCTCTCTCTCTCTCAGAGTTCTCTCTCTCGCTCTGATCCATCGATGGAATTTTTATTGTATCCGCCGTATCTTTATGGGCGTTTATTAATTACCCATCGAGGAGGCAGCAGCAGGGCATTGATTTTCATGGGACAGCCGGAGCGACAGAGCGGCATCGAAAGAAGTTTTTTTCTCTCTAGAGCTAGAAGGGAGGGGAGGTGGAGGAGGCAGCCTCTCCTCTGGTAAATGACATTATCCAAAGGCGTTGAATTGATTTGAGAGGAAGAGAGGAGCGAGGCGAGGTACCTTTCGATAAAGCGTTTAGTCGTCTCTCCACTGAGATAAATCGTTTGTTGTTCCTCTCTACCGGGACGGGACTGTGGCTGTGGCTGTGGCAAGCATTTCATTATTGATGATCGCCTGTCGGGTGTCCGGCAAATGACCAAAAGCTAAAAGATAAGAGAAACCCTCAAAGGGTACATTGTACATACATCGGAAGGCACTCCTCTCTGTCCGTCTGTCTGTCTGAAACCTGAGAAAAATGCAACCGCCGTTCAGCGAGAGATAAGAAGACGATGGAGAAGCTTCTGCCATTGAAGAAGGCGGCCCAGGGCCCAGGGTCTGTGGGATCTTAGCTCCGTAATGAGATTGACTTTGGGGTTTCAGGTTTCAGGTACCAATCGAAGGCAGAGGCAGAGGCAGAGGAGGGCAGCGGCGAAGGGCTTTGGGTAGGTGTGAATCTGCTGTGAGAAATGCCAACGCGATAAGGCGCAAGGTTTAAAATTTTAATTAAGCAAAAGCCGGGCCCAGGAGGAGGCGGCGGCGGTGACTCCCCAGAGCTTTAAGGATTGCAGCCTTAAGTCGGTTTCCCTAATTGAATCCCAAAATGAAAGGCGTATCCTTCCAGAGATATTTTTGAAGCGATTTCTTGGGCAGCAGATGAGAGTTCTCAGCGAAAGAGAGGGGAGAGTGCTCTCTGCGAAAGAGAGAGGGGTATGGACTTATCTCTGAGGCGATTTAATCCCTGAAAACAAGACTTTCAGCGCAAAAGATACGAACATTCGCACAGATACCACGATTTCTGACAGCTCTAGAGGCTTTTCAGATTACGGCAACTTGTTTATTTATCTGTAGAAAGGCAGAAAAGACACCCCCAGGGATTAAACCTTAAATTGGGAATGGAATTGAGATCAAAAATTGCATTCAAAATGGAAATCCAATGGAAATCCATCAAAAATCCTCCGACAAATACTTGTCGCGATCGAAGAAGGAACCAATGACAATGCGGCCGCTGAACTTGCGGCCACTCAGGGCGCCCAGAGCCTTCTCGCTGTCCTCGATGGTCCCGAAGTGGACGTACACCTTGCCGCAGCCCTTGGGGCGAGTGGCAGAGTCCCCTCCTCCTCCCCCTTCCCCTTCCCCTCCGCTGGCCTGGGGACGTGGTATCTTGAGGCTAAGAACCTCGCCGTACTTGCTGCACTCCTGCTCGATGTCGGCGCGTATGTCCTCGTACTCCTCGTTGTCCAGCAGCTCCTCCGGCAGCACCATATTGAGGAGGCACAGCACCTGAGTGGCATTGTTCAGGCCCGCTGTGGAGCCCGTGAGGGATGTGGCCACCAGGCCGGGCACTTGGATGGGAATCTGCTGGATGCCCGCGTACCGTCCGCTGGGTATCGAGCGCTGGACGATGAGCCGGCGGTCCCCGAGCTGCATGCCGTTCAGGTTGGCAATCACCTGTTCCGTGAGCAATGGATCGACGTACTCGAAGAAGGCGTACCCCTTGCTGAGCGTTGTGCTGGGGTCCTTGACCAGATTGAAGCCCCGCAGCTGGCCGAACGACAGCAGCAGCTCCTTGATCTGCGTCTCGTTCAGGCACGTGGGCAGGCCCCCAATGTAGATCTTGTGCGGCGAGTCCGGAACGAGGTTGGAGATCGCCTGGCTGCCCAGGCTCCCAGTGTCCGCTGAGGACGACCGGGACTTGGCGGCCGCCGATGAAGCACAGCCTCCGACGGCGTCTGGGATGCTGCCAGCGCCAGCGGCAGCGCCAACGGAACCCACCGGATGGTAGTCGTGTGGCCGTCGGATCTTCAGCACCTGTCCACGGAACGAGATGCCATCGAATGTGGTCGCCTGGGTGGCCTCCTGCATCGAACGGAACTCGATGAAGGCGAAATTCTTGTCGAGATTCGCCTGGCAGGACAGCACCGCCTTCCCGTCGAGGCACAGCTGGCCGCCGCAGTCGTCGCCGAGCAGCAGGAACTGCTGGTTGAAGAAGGCCATGATGTCGTCCTCGGTGACGCCGAACGGTATGTTGCCCACGTAGAGGCGACGCGCCTGGCGCGTCACCATCGCAATGGCCGCCGTGTCCGCCGTCGGCTGCGTGTCCGACTGGATGCGCGCCGTGATCTGGCCACTGGCCTGCATGGCCTTGTACTGCATGGGCGTCACGTGGGCATAGCCCTCGGGCGGCACATCCCACAGGCTGGGGCCGTGGCGGCGACGTTTCGTTAGGGATTTTCTGGCCATGACACTCGAACGGGTGGCACGCGAACGGGATCGGGAGCGGGAACGGGAGTGGGAGCGGGAGCGATCTTTAGAGCGGGAACGATTCCTGGATCGGGGACGTGTGTAGCAGGAAACCGCCTGCTCGGATTTGCTGCCACTTCGATTGCGGTGCGAGAGGCGCTTTTCCATTTTCCGACCACCACCCATTGATATCTCTCTCGCTGGAAAACACATGGGTTGTTTTTTAGGGGGAAATACGTGCGGGAAAAACGATGAAAATCTTACTCGTAAAACAGCGCAAGAATTCACTTTCCTTGTTATTTTTTTCGCGTTGACAGCTTTCACAATGATTGGCACTTTTCCCCTTAGACAGGAGACAGGGTTGCAAGGTGCTGACCGGGCAGGCGCCCCCTAGAGTTGTAGCTGACAGCGGCAGAGGGCAGGTGCACCGGCAGGGTTAATTAAAACCCGAATCTAAGGTATTTTTCTCTAGAAAATCGATTAAGAAATACCTTTGACCAATTTAGGCGACAATTAAGTCTTTTTTTTTTTTGGTATGGAAATATCTATGCATATCCCCGAAACGTATCTGCGGGTGTTTTTCGATCGAATAATCATCATCATTAGTGTTTCATCATCGTTTTCATCGCTTCATCGTTTTCATAATTCCATTTAATATCCGCTAATCAATTATAATTAATTGGCAATCGGCTCTCACCCGCAGGCGTGGCATGAAAATAGCCAATTTGTTAGAGAGAAAGAACGAATGTTGGTTGTCGCAATGTGTGGTCCATCTTGCCCCAAGGGGGGGTACAGAAGGGAGAGCACCAGCGACATTCCATGGAAAGACACAACTTCATTTGGGATCCTCCGATTCGAGCGACTCAATTAATTCCCATAAAGGCGACACAATAAAACTGTCAACCCAAAGCAGGATCTGGCATAATGAAGTGGGGATCGATCGAGGAATTCTTTATAGATTTTTGTTGTTGTCTACCTTCCACCAGGCAGGCACCCTCCGTGCGATAATTTATGTCCCTCAAGGCGATACTCAATCACCATTCAACGGATAAATGGGCTGCGATCCTTTCAGGATAATGGTCTACCGTTTAATGGTTATTTGATGGCGCACACAGAGACGATCTACGGGGAGGATCTTCTTCATGCAAATGCAATCTCTGTCCGGCATTAAGTCTCCAAATTAAATATATTTCATCGCCAGTGTCCAAAAACCAATTAATTTGTTGTTCATTTGTTGGATTTTGGCTGGCTCTTTTTGTTGGCCAATGGCCAGAACCTGTCCACACACACACACACACACACACAAACACAAACACACACGACGCAGACACGCAGACACTGACAAACGCAATTAATTTGTCCATTTAAATTCAGGCAGTGAATGGTCTCCCACCTCCTTCCACCTTCCATTCGATTCCATGAGGCTGATGATGAGGTAACCCTACAGCCACATGCCCCGAAAAAAATATTCTGAACGTTTTTCGATCGGTTCTCATCATTTGAGGAATGCAACCAACCATCCCATCAGCGAGGGCGATAAATTATTTTTTCTCAACAGCTCAATAAAAATTCATAACAGATTGTGCGGCAGATTGTTGGGGTTTTTGACCGAAAGTGAAAATCAGTTTAAAGGAAAAATAAAATAAAAATAATAAATAATAATAATAAACAAAAATAATAAATTATAATAACAAATAAAAATAATAAATAATAATAATAAATAATAATAATAAATAATAATAATAAATAAAAATAATAAATAAAAATAATAAATAATAATAATAAATATAAATAAGAAATACAAATACAAATTATAATATATAAAAATAATATTACAAATTATAATATATAAAAATAATATTACAAATTATAATAAACAGCAAAAATAACAATAAAAATACAAATAATAAAGAAAAAGTATATGCAAAAAGTTGTACAGCACTAGAGAAAAAGTGTTTTGAGCAAGCACTTTCTCTTCGAACCGCAGGAGAAAGTTTTGCAACACTAAAAGAGTTTGAAAAAACTTTCACTGAAAATAAGTGTGACCATGGCTTTCGAGAGCTAAAAGCCAACGAAATAAGTATCGAAAGGCCAAAGTTGAAATATTTTATGGGAATAAATGCATCGATATCTGATTCTTGGGTTTAAAGAATTTTTTGGCTCAATTACAACATTTTGCTATAGGAATACATATAGAAGGAGATTATATATTCAGTTCTTATTGGATATAAAAAAGCTATATTTTATGTATGTCCCTGTCAGGGCCAATCTATAGATTACCAAATCCCCTTGAAACTACATTGCTTAAATATTTGCCTGACTATTGTGTGATATTTCTGGAATTCTGCAGGAATTTGACACTTTCGTTTGTAAAATATGTTTTTGTATAGAAAATTCCTTAAATTCCCTTAATATACGTTCATATAATATAATTCTGCATCTGTTGAAATGCGATCAAGCGCCACACATTCCCCCCCACCCTGTCAATCCAGGAGCCAATCCACCCTCGGCAGGATTTCTATGATTCATTCGTTTCGCACGATTCACACTTCATGGCGACTGAATGGCTCGTATTTCAGTGCCATTAATGATATCCCCCCAACCGCCCCTGGAATATAGACCTACTCTTTGTTGCGGTTAGCCAACAGATGGCGCCACAGCCACTATTGAAAATTGCAAAAATTCGTGGCGGTGGGGAAATATTTATTTATTTTGAATGCCCATAAATATTATGCTACAAAAACAGTTTGTTTTCGTTGCTGAAATGATGTGGCATATTCAACAGGAAAAGGGCACAGGATAAGGGGGGGAATGGAGGGAATAAATGGGTCAGCAAGAGGAATGGGCAGGGGATAATGTGACCGCACACGTTGAAAGGGATTGACAGAACAGAACGGAACGGACAGTCCCAAAATGAATCTGTGGGGATAGATTGATATTGACCGACGACCCCCGAGGCTGCCCAAAAACCCTGCTTTGTGGGGTGAAAAATGAACGAGTGAGGGGGACAGAGAGCGAGGGAGAGGGAGTTTCAGTTCCACGAATATGGGTCCCCAAAAAAGATTCGACCGTGTGTCGTATGGAAAAAAAGAGGAATAATTTTGTATAATCAAGTTTAGGTTTGATTCACTTTTTGGTGGTTACCCACCCGATAGAGAGGGGGGCGGTGAGGTGTGGAGAGGGGAGGGGAGGGAACACTAGCCACCAATTGATTTGTGGCCGTAAGCGTGTGAACGTGATTTTATTATCAAATGCGTAGAGTATTCTGTTCTGTTCCACTCCAATCAAATATTTTGTGTTAGTTTTAGTAAATTAAATAAATCATCGAATGGCAGCAGGCAGCAGCAACAAAAACATCTAAAACAACAAAAACTGTGGCTCTCTGTTTGCTTTTGTCAACAGAGAAATATTTCAATTTATTTTCTGATGCATCAACAGAAAAACAAAAATACATAAAAACAAAAAAACAAAAACAAAAGCCCATAAATGGGGGGGGAATAAAAATAACACACACTGAATATTTTTGCATGCAATTTTTGTGGCCGTTGGCCTGCATTTAAGCTGACTTTTTGGTTACCCTATAAATGGGTATGTGGCGGAATGGCAGGAAGAGAGCGGGAAAGAAGCAGCATATAAAGGACCTCCTTTAGGTACAATAATTATTGCTATTTTTGGGGAAAAATATATTATAAATATACATAAATATAATAATAATTTAATAATAATAAAAACAAAAGCTTTACAATTTATAAACTTTTTAAGATTTTGAAAAAAAACTATTACTTTTTAATAATTATTAGATCAAAAGACTTTATTATTTGTTCATAATTAAAAACAGTAAAATATAAAAACTATGCATTTTTATTAGTTTTTTAAATAAAAAAAATTATTTTTTAACGATTTTTAAAATAAAAATAAAAAATAAAATAAATCATTTTACTAATTTTTAAAATAAAAAAAAATAAAACAAATCATTCTACTAATTTTGAAACATATAAATATTTTTTTTTTCTATGATTGAAAATTATTAAATTCATTTTTAAACAATTGTTATTAAAATAAAAAAATGATTAATTTTTTATTAGTTTCGAAAATACCAAAATTTAATTATTTTTTGTTTAATTCATTAATTTAATATATACTTTTATATGCACACACATATTTTTAAAAAACTTTTTTTAATTAAATATAATTCTTAATTCTTTATAATTTTTTTAAAAATTCTGTTTATTATTTCCGGAAAATTGTAATATTTCAATAATCCCCGATATTTTTGTCCCAGCTTAGAATGCACTTCCTAGGGTATTGACATCTTCGAATCCAAAAAACCGCAGGATCTTTTCATGTTTTTGCATTGCTTCAGTCCCGTTTTATTTGTTTTTGTATGATTCCTTGTCCCCTGGTACCCCCCACCGTCCATAAATATCTTTCGAGTGCACCCGCAACTACTTGAGATTACAGATTTTTCAGCATTACAATTTGTGTGTGCAGTTTCTTTTTTTTTCTCTCTCTTTCTTTTGTATTTTTATGCAATTTCTCGACAATTTGTCGTCCCTACACCCACCCCACCCCCTGCAACTGTGTGTGTCGCATCCTCTGTCATTCTTGAGTTTTTGGGTGAGGAATTTGCATCATAAATTGTCAGCAATGCCATCAAATATTTATACATACATACTACACTATACATACATACATCCTTATATATATTATATATATATATTTATATAAACTCTGTTGGGTCTGGCTTTTGTTTTTTATGGGGGAGCGAGGAGTGGGCAGGACAGTGGGAGGACGAGTACGAGGACGTTGACATTTACTTGGTGCTTCTTGTGCTTTTATTTCCCGAATTAATACCAACGCAAAATACTGACTCTCGCGCTCTCCCTCTCTGCCTTTTCGGGGTAGATACTTGCTTGCTGTCTGTCCCTCTCGTTTGGTGGGTGGAAAAAGGGAATCTCTAATGATTTTCAGAGCTGCAGTTGGCTGTAATCGAATCGCATCTAAAGCAGCTCCTCCAAGGCCCTTGGTCGATAGCAGATCCAACATTCTAAATGTTCATTTGTTAAACAATAGTCCTGCACTTTCGTTTCCTTAAGGCTTTCGAAAGTCAAAAGCATTCCCCTTGATGCATTTTATACGAAACTGTTAGTATTATCAATTATCTATTATCTTTTCAAATACAAAGCAAAAATCTCAGAGATGAAGATATTTTCTCTCTCTCTCTCTCTCTTTCTCTTTTCCAGCTTTTGATGGCTGCCCCAATAACTATTCGATTTGCTTGTTATGCTTTGCTTAGAGCTACATTCTGCTGCAACTGCTGCAACCTCTGTCCGACGACAAGCCACAAATGCCATAAAATCTGTACATGCCCCTCACCCTCCCTGGTTGGGGGTTTTCCACTTCAGTGTCTCGCCCCCGAAGTTTTGTTGCATTTACAAAATTTATTTCCTGTGTCTTTCACCCCTCTTCCCCTCTGGTGTCTTAAACTTAACCCTAGAATGCTCCCCCACCTTTCTTGCTGTCTTAAACTTAACCCTAGAATGCTTCAGCCCTCTCCCCCCCTCCCCCCTCCCCCCTCACTGACCAAGACTTAACCCTTGAACGCTTTTCTGAAATTGATTTCAATGCAAGACTCGCTTTGCCCTGAACTGCAGGAATTTATGTTTATGTTTTTCCGCCCCATGGCCATTCCTTATTCCCCTTTCCCCGCCGCCCTTACAGATTCCCCTAGCTTTTGTTCTTCCTTCGGGGAAAGGGGGGAACGGGGCTTGCATTCAAAATCAATTCAGAATTTATGCATTTTCTGGTGTAATTTATTTAATGAATGTTTAATAATCTCTCTGTGCATTGGTTGTGCTGTGAAATTTATGACAATCGCAACGTTAATTGCCTGCCTGGCGCCCCTCCGATATACCAGACGGCTGGGCGGAGGGGGCAGGGGGACATTGCTGTTGAACGGGAGGAGGGGCAATGCAGAATGGCAGGGGGAGATGGGGTGGCGATACGAGCAGTGTCAACGAGTCGAACACTCGTTCTGTTTGCATTCAATTTCATAAGTGGCGGCCGATCAGGGGGTGGCCAAGGAGTGGGAGGATTGACCCTTCCATTGTTTACTTTAAGCTTAGAACCGACATGACACCCCCCTCCCCCCTTTACGTTGACATGCTGAACACATTATTAGAAGCCCCCCCTCGACAACCCCCAGCCACCCTTTTCGATTCCACATTTCCATCGATTGTGCCACAAAACGGAACTATTTCTTCTTTTTTTTCTTTTAGAAATTTAATGAGCGCCTCAAATGAAATTCTGAGGGATAAAGATTAAGGTCTGAGGGAAGCTATTTCTATAAAATACTTGGGGCAAGAAATCCTGTTAAATTATTGTTAAAATTGTAAAGATACTTAAAGAATTGAAAGAAAATTCAAATTCAATAACAAAAACAAAATTATTTCCATTTTCCAAATTTATTGCAATTTCACGAATTGATATACATATTACATACATATATATATATACTTTTATCTGAAAATTTGTTTAAAAAAAGCTAAGGTTTACTTTTTCGGTATTCTTTTTAGTATTATTTGTATTATTGGTATTTTTATTGTCAGGTTTTCCCGTAAGAAAAATGATTCTTGATATAAAATGTTTTCCAAAAAGACGATCTAGCTATCCTAAACGAATTCCCAGATGCTTGGACGGAATCACGGCTAATGGTAGATTTATCTAATTTTATTACCACGGAATTTGGTAAAGAATTTACGTCAGATGCCTTAGCACAAACAATTTTGTAGAGATTCAGTAAGTTTTTGCTTTTTTTGAACCCCAACTAGAGCCCTTCATGAATCCATGACGAACGAAGCGAGTCCTGAATCCTACCGAATCGATGGGGGGTTCCAACGCTGCACTTTTCCTCATTTTTTTGGAAATGCCCAGAGAACGCTTTAGGAAAATAAACCGAAATCTTTGAAAGGATTAGGAATAGAACCCAAAAATCTTTCTTAAAGTTCAAAGAAAATTGCAATAGTCTGATCTTTGTCTCTCTTTGTCTCTCTTTGTCTCTCTCTACTGCTGCTGCGGGGCTAGCCATCCATCAAATTTCACTCACATTTTCCCTTTCACTCAGCTAAAGAACTTCCACTTTGACCTGGAAACTCCAACAGACAGGCACATGCATCAGGGTCCGTGTGGCAGATAGTTTCTCCTGTGCGGAGTGGACTGGACTGGACTGGACAGGACTCTTGTCTCCGGTCTCCGGTCTCCAGTCTCCAGTCTGTCCATCATCCGAAAAAGCGACACTTGTTTGTCTAAACGCTGTCGCGTGGCAACCTCTGCACCGAGTACAACAGCAATATCTATTGCTGTGGCAGCATCTATCTAGCTGCTGTGTGACCTCATGATCTCTTGGCCAAGGCACAAATTTGCGGCAGTGTGGCCTCAGTGCCTTCGTGTGGCAGTACCACACTCGCCAGAGTATGATTTATGATGGCTCTACACATCATAAGCGAATGCGTTTATCATTTTTTACACTCTCTGGAATCCGAGGTGGCTCAAAAGGGAGGGGGGGCACTATGGTATGTCTCTCCATGAATCTGTAGCTTTCCTAAAAATCGGCGAAGAGGCGACATTGACAAATGACAGAAGAAAAAAAAGAAAACACCGCCCGGAAAGTCTGCTGGCAGTCGTCCATCTGGTTCTGGCTCTGGCTCTGGCTCTGGTGGGGTTTGGGGGCTCTGGCGCTTAATTTGATCTCCAGTTTCAGCACGCGTATCCGGGAACGTAGGATATAATGCCATTCTAGCCGTGTGGCAACATTAAATATGCAATAGATTCCCCTGCCGCCAAGTTTTAAGGCATTCGACCAGGGCCGGGCCGGTGACAGTCCTGCCAGTGCGGCAGTGCGACAGTCGGTGTCGCATAAATTATTCTGTTAACAAGTTGTGTCAACATCATCATTAACAACAAAAACTCCAGCAACAACGGCCACAACATCAGCAACATCAAGAGACACACAAAAGCAACATCTCATTGTCTGAAATGTGAGACGAGACCCCAACGGATGGTCGGATAGACGGATGGACGGATGGACGGACGGACAAGTGAAACTTTTCTTTTTCTCTTTTTATTTTCATTTTCTTGTCTTCTATTGGCTAATGGGAAACATGTGTTGGTCTGGGGCAGGGCCAGATGGAAGATATATCCTTCAAAGTTACTTTTTCTCTCGGATTTTGGATAGTTCTTGGAGACTTTAAGAGTGTTTAATATTTAAGAAAACTTGGGTGAATCTTGGAGATGGGGAATGCATCTGAAGAGGGGGGCTATTGCCATGCCACACTTCCTTTCCCCAAGACCCTTTTCTTGGGCAGGTTTCGGTTTTTCCATTTTGCGGATGACCGAAGGCAATTATCGACAATCGCTGCAAAGGAAAGGAAGTGCCAATCCCTTCCACAGAAAAGCGCAACGATGGATGGAAAAGTGTTGCATAAATCAAAGCCAAAGGTGCACGAATGATTCATGCATATGCTGATCGCAAGGAAGTCCCTCCATCGTCGCTTCCTGGTCCAACGGGCCACACAGAGTCGACGTCGAATGGCTAATTGGATTTCCCAAATGGGTATGAAGGATAGGATCAGCGGGGGCCCAGGCCAAACCATAAATGTGGAAAGAATAGAGACCGCCAGAGAGAGAGAGAGAGAGAGATTGTCAAAGGGTCTCTGTCTCTTTTCGTCTGGCTCGGGGGGGGAAGGAAAACCACTTCGCACAAAGTGAAATTGTGCGTAAAATTCGTTGGTCACGTTTTCCACGTCTGTTGGCAATTGTTTTTTTGTCCAGTTTGCAGCAGCAGCGGCGGCAGCGGCAGCGTTGCGGCATTGCTCTTTGCCTCGTTTGCCTGGCTGCCATTAAGCGCGTGCAACATGTCGTCCCTCTTCTATGCCACTGCCGTTGACTGCAGTTCGTGTCATTTCCATTGTGCGGCGGCGGCAGTCCCTCCTCTTCCTCCTGTCCCTCTGGTGAGTGCAGCTAATCTTTTGTTTAGATGTTACATGGCATCAAATGAGGGTCGTGGCATGAACGGGAGACCGGCAGAGCGGGTAATAGGATGTGCCATAAAAGGAGCTTGTTGTCTATGCGGATGCGGATGAGTATGTGTGTGTGTGTGGCACAGGAGGTGCGGTGCCTCCCGCTGAGGTCTCAAATTAGGCACAAATTTCACTGTCCGAGTGCCAATTCCGATCATATCTCCAGTCTCCCCCCCCCCCTCTCTCCCTCTCTGCAACACCAGGGACAAAGAGAAGGGGAAACGCTACCGCTGGGGGGTAACGATAAGTGGAAGTGGAAATGGACGGCACGGAGGGAGGACACACATCTTTGTTCGCTGAGTTTTTCGGTTTTTCGGATTTCCAGACCCATTAGCGATGTGACATTTTCGGATCAATGGAAAAGGGAATCAAAAGCCTCTGTAACCAGGCCCTGTTCTACCTATTCTATGGTCGCCATATCTCTACGATAGTTGAAGGAAATCAGGCTGGGAGCAGGGGAAACTGAAGAATCTTGAGGTATGGCGGGTTCACAAGAGCTCAACTGAAGTGCCCTTTAAACCCGCAGCACACAGAACAGGAACGGCCACCGCAAGGCACCGCACTTGAAGAAATCCTTGAACGCTGACCAACAAATCAGCGATGGCCAAGGTGTGGGCAAAAGTGCTTCAGGGAAGGAGTGCTCGAAATCGAGTTAAAGGATTGAAGTCCTCAGGAAGGATGAAGTGGCAGCGGGTGCGGTTGCGATTGCGGGAATGCCTTCGAAACGGATTGCGATGCCCGGAGGCAAAGTTTATTGTGGCAGGAGTCGCAGGTACAACAACAGCGCTGCAGCGAAGGGGGGATACACGAAGAAAAATCAACAAAAAATCAAACATAAAGTCCACACCCCTGTTCGGCACTCTCTCGCTCTCTCCTGGTGCCTTTTGTCACCAGTTAACCTCTCAGCCACGCCGCCTGACTGTCCGCATACGGGAGAGTGGAGATAAGCCGAGCCGAGAGAGGGCGACAAAGGGCTAAGGACAGGGAACTGCTGTTCGAATGAGAGGCAAAAATTATTGCAAAATGTTTTCATGACGAATGGAAATACACGCCAACGCCACGCCGATTTCTGCCCTGCATTTGGTCATGCCTGGACCCAGTGATACCCTGGAAAAAGGGTTGTATCACTTCTGTGGAGATGTTTGCAACACAGGCAGGAAAATTGTCCCCGAATCCAACAAGTCCCAACATTCGTTACCGTTATCTTTAAACTATTAAAAACAGTGATCACAAATAAGAGTTTAAAGTTCTTAAAAATAAAACTCTTAAAAGGTACAGGTTTAAAAAAAATATACTGCTTTTTTGAAAAGGTTACTTTTATTGCCAATTTTTGCGAAATAAATTTTAGTATAACATTTGCTTTTAATTTTGTATAATACATAGAATATATAGAATAAATATAAATATAGAATAAAACAAAAAATATTCCTTAATTATTCCTTAATGAAATAACAAAAAATATCCTTATTTAACAATTATAACGTAAATTCTGCTTAATTGTTGTATAACATTTGTTTTTAATTTTTCATAATACAAATATAGAATAAAACTAAAAATATTTCTTAATTTTTATTCTGAATTTTAAATTCTTTTCTGAAATCTGAATTTTAAAATATTCTTTAATTATTATTCTAAATTTGAAATAAAAATAAATATTCCTCACTTTTGTTCCAAACTTGAAATTAAAAATAATCCTCAATTTGAATTCTAAATTAAAAAAAAACCTTTAATTTTCAATACAAAATTTTATAAACAAAAAATAAAACAAATTAAAAAAAAAATATTCCTTTATTTGTATTATAAACATAAAAATACAAATATTCTTTAATTTGCATTATAAAATTTAATTATAACAATAATAAGATAAATTCTGATTAAAATAATAAAAATCAGAAATAAATATTTATTTCATCGCTTGTATTATACTATTTATAATCCCTACGATCCCTGGTTAAAGATCTACAAAATGCAAGATGCGCTTCTCATTGTAGGGTATGCGAGAGGCGAGTACCAGCCAGTGGAATGTTGTGCTGCTATTTGTGTGCAATATTTTTTTTCGCGATATTATTCGAGTGTCTGAGAACGAGAAAAGCAGAGGGGTTAAGTGGAGCGGAATGTGGAGCGGAATGTGCAGGGCGCTAAAGTGCGAAAGAGAGAGAGGGAGTCCAAGTGTGTATTTGTATTTGTTGTGATTGTGGATCCTGTGGATTGTCTCTGCCGCTGCAACGCAATGGTTGGATTTTGGTTCAAGCTTTTGGGCATTTTATTATTTATTTTAAATGCAAACAGCGAGGCGACGGCCCAGGAATAGCAACGAACTTTGGATGCACTTCTCGAAAAATATAAATAAATAATACAAAATAGTTTCTAGAGGAAAGAACTAGACTCTGTCTGCCTGACTTTCAAGGGAAATTCCTCGTTTAAAGATACATTGTCACTGTGAGATATTTGGGGGCTAAATTTAGAAACCTGGAACCAGGAAAAACTCCTTTATCTAATTGCCTTTTGCCCCCCCATAAGAAACTGCACATCAAATGTTGCCCTTGACTTCCGTAGACTTTGCTCAAGGGCTGCGACGGTCATAAGGACTAAGATCTGCACAAACACACGCACAGAGAAAGGGGGGAGAGAGGGAGAGAAGCCAAACAATTGTCCCCCGCAGTGAAAATATTTGTATTTAATAAAGTCAAAGGCCAAAGAGCAATGGCAGCGGCAGCGGCAGCGGCAGGGGTGGGGGTGGGGGATTGGGTGGCCTTACTTTTGCATACAAGTTGCGGAATTTAATGTAGCCTACGGCCATGGCAATGCCACTTGCCACTGCCACATGTGGGGGAGAGCAGAGCGCAGCAAATGCAAAGGCGTAAAAAATACAATAAAATTCGAACATGAAAAGCCTATTTAAAATGCTGACATACGAAATGCGAGGACGAGGACGAACACTTGAGGGCTCGACTACGTGTGGGTGTGTGTGTGTGGCCATCCAGGGTTGGACGGGGGTGGGGGGATTACCATAAAATGGAAACAAAAGGCACAGGAAACGTAGGCCCGCGCGCCCCATCCCCTGCCACACCTCAGCCTGTGTCCTGTGTGTGCGAAAATATGAAAATTGAGTGAAAATATGTAAATGTAAATGAAATATTGTGTGGACTTCGCGTTCGCCGAAAAGTGGCCGGGAAGACGTCAAAGTCACACATACACACACACACACACACACGCACACGCACACACACACACACACACGCACACGCACACACACCAGCAATCCTTCTACTTGTTTGCCCCAAAAATTTATGCGTAACAAGTCGTTGCACCATTTATCATTTCGCTCTCACTCTCTCTCTTGTTCGCCAAGGATGAAGTAGGGGTAGTCCTGGTCCTGGCCCCAATCCTCCGACTGAATGAGTGACTATCCGCCTGTCTGTCTTCGCAGCAGAGCCGTTCGTTTTTCTGGCTGTTATTTAAATTATGAAAATTATTCAAACCGCAAATGGAATCATCATCATCAGTTATGGGCCAGCACCCCGCTCCCCACACACACACACACACACACGTTGAATGGCTAGAGGACTCTCAATCAGAGCATCACACAGAAAGAGAGGGAGAGGGAGACAGAGAGAGATCCAATCCACAAATGGCAATCAAAAGAAGGTGCCCATAAATAAAAAAAAAATAAAGAGAAAAAAAAAATGCGAAACAGAAAACAGATTTTCATGTTTTTCTATGGGGAAAATGCACGTTTATTGCCTGATGAAATGTCGAGTGGATTTCGACTCCTTCTTAAGTGTGTGGGGGTGTGGTTTATCCCGAAAATATGTCTACCCTGTAATCACTCAGATGAGAACAAGCTTTCAATTTGTGCTTTGAAATGTAGTGAAAATTGTGTGAAAAAGTATTTCAAGCTGTCACCCCCTCCGCGCAGAAGTATCTTGTGGTTTGATCAAATCTTTCAGAGTTTATTGCTTTTTGTGGCTTTAAATGTCAAATACTTTGATTTATTTTGGTTTGGGATTCATTAAATCTAATGGAAATTTCCTAATGAAGAGTTGACCTTTCAAAAAGTGTGGATCTAGGGAATTTTCGATGGAATCCTCTGGATAATATTTCTATATGTGGCATGAAATGTCATATGCTAGGTTAAAATATATTTCTTTAATTTCTTAATGAACATTACATTCCAGGTAGTGTTTTCCATTTATTTTAGGCCGGTATAGATTAATAATTAATGAATAATTTTTTTTTAAATATTTTGTAATCATTTTAGAGGACTTATTTCTATTGATAACTTCTTTCGTTCCATCCAGAAGCTAATCTATCGGTTTGGCCCGACGTGAAGTAATTTTGCCACCATTTCCACCTTTGGCTAATATTAATTTCACTCAAATTGCCATCGCCTGACAGCTGGAACAACATTTTTGGAGCTATTAATTACGATTCTCAACCGAATTCACAAATAAACCCAAAAGATATTCCATCTGTCGCACTCTCTACCTCTCCTCTCTGTCAGAATGCACAAATTGCTGCCACTCAGAGTGGGATTTTGGGCAGAGATTTCAAATAAATTAAATAACTGTTAACCTCAATGCAAAATTACGTTGATAAATCCCTGGAAACTGAGGAGCAGTGCCCCACGGCATTGTGTGTGTGTGTGTGTGCCAAATGAGGTTTTGACCAAAAACCGACATTGAAAAATGTTGGAAATATTTTGAGATAGGTACACCCAAACAGACTGACAGACAGACAGACAGACAGATAGATAGATTTACAGATATATACGGCTAATGAGTTAATTCAATTAAGAAAAGACACCAAAGATGATTCGGTGTGGGAAGGGGGAAGGGGAAGGTGTGGCAGCAAGCATTTTGAGTTGCAATTTGACAGTTTTCAATTAGTCAGAGTGTCATTGGGTCATGAAAAGTCAGAGGGCAGGCACCAGACAGGCAGCAAGCCAGAGGGGGGGCCTACGACGTTGCATCCAATGACTCGAATAGAGGACTAGATGGATGGATGGATGGATGGGAGTGGGGACGATTGCAGTTTGCAGACTGTCCTTGTGGCACACTGCCACAGCAGGGTTTTTTGTCACTCTTGTTGGTCGGTGAATAATTCATGGGAAAAACACGAGTACGAATGGAATGGAGCGGGGATTAAAATCGACATTCGACATTGCTAATTTAATTAGTTTTCCCCCCCCCTGTCACTGCCCCTGCCACTGCCCCTGCCCCTGCCCCACCATCGCAGTGTTTCTGTCTGTCCCTGAGGCAAAAATAAACACTCGAGCGTTAATGCACGAAATATTTAATTTATACTTACATCAACATTGCGGACGGCGGACGGCGGACGGTGGACGGTGGACAACCTTCGGGATCTAAATGTTTTTATGGCCAGAAAGACAGCAGGCAGGCTGGCAGCACCTGATGATGAGCCAAATGATGGTGGCCGAGAGGAGGGGTACCTCCTGGCAGCTGAAGATGGAGCGACAAAAAAGTGGCAGAGCGCCAAAGGCGCCACCAGAATGCCCTCTCCGGATGGAGGCTAATAAAAATCAAATATGAGTGAAGGCAAAGACCAGCGACGGGTCAGAGGTTAGCCAGTCATTCAGCGGGTGAGCACGAGAGACGGAGGCAAGGCGCCCAGGCTTCCTTTTGAGAGGTCGCTGCTGCTCTATGCCCCACTCTAAGGCCTTGCCCCGTGCCACATTGGTTGCCGTGACAGGGACACGAACGTGGAATCAACGTGCCCTCGGCCCTGTGGCACGTGGCGATAAAGAAGACATTCACGGCACTTTGTTCGAACATTAAGTGGATTTAATGTAAAGTTTATGTTTTCCTTGGGTTACGTGGTCGATTTCCGTTTTATTGCCTTAATTAAAATGTCTTCCTTTTGGTCTCTGACCCCCGGCCCCTCCTCCCCCACCCATTCGGCCCATATAATCAACGAATATTTATGACTATTTCAAATATTTATTTGCCCTTATGCCATTTTATGGATTGCACACGAAACATCCGCAGGTGAGAGACAGAGAGAGGAACATAGAGTGGGGCGGGGCGGGGCGTGGCGGGGCCTGGGCCATCAAATTGGAAAATGGCCCCTGTCCGGGCACAAAAATTAAAATCGCATCAAATTTTGATGCTGAGCGGAAAATTGTTATGGCCATGGAATACGGCAGAGGGGACGGCTAGGACGCCTGCAGGACTCAAGATATGGGAAACATTTCCGGGGATTAGCCAAAGTAAGTAATAAATGGGAAAACAGCTTCAGTTTTCCTTCACTTTCTGTTGGGAAATAGTTTTTAAAAAAAGTGAGATTTTGTTCGTAAATGGATCGTAAATAACAAATTGTAGTTTTATGTGGCAAATATTGCCAAAGATCTCTTGATATTTCTGAGAATTGGGCAATTATCGTGTATATAAATCGGGTGGATGCGTATTTCTATAGATTTATCAACAAAAAACAGCAGAGATTTGCTCCACAATAATAAGATTACGTTTCGGTTTGATTTTTCCTTAAAATTGATTTATAGAAGGAGTTTGCGAATCAGTAATTCCATGAAATGTCGGGAAATAGAACCACAGATGGTTTCTCTTTCATTTTCGGGGTATTTCGATCGATACAAACCCAAAAACTGGTCATCGATGAAGTGCGTGTATCTTTATGGAGAATATAACCCAAAAACAGCTGATAAATGTCTCCACAGAATATACCCATAAATATTTCAACCAAAACTGCTTTAAATTGTATAAACAGATGGATTTTCGGCTAAAGTTTAAGTATCTTTAGAGAGATATTGCCAAAATACGAATAAAACCGCGTTTTAATCTTCCAGATTACATAATGAACGCCTCAACACCTTTGTGGACGGGTGGGTGGGTGTTTTTTATATGGCGATCAGTCCATAAATCCCAGGCCATAAATCGACCACGCATTTCGCTTTTGGCCCGAAAAAAAGAAAAAGAAAAAAAAACAGCTTACGACGAAGACACCAAATCTCGGGTCAAGAGATTATCGCAAACAGATAAAAAAGAGAAGATACAGATACACTTTCGTTTTTCATAAAAAAACAGATAAGAGAGGGAGACAGAGACAGAGACAGAGAGAGTGGGGAAAAAGGCAAGAAAAGAAGCACATAAAACGGCTTAAGATTCAAAGATCTTCCGATGAGCTTTAAGCCGGGATTTTTTTGTGCGAGAAATGCCATAAAACATGCGATCATAGCCATAGCTGAAGATCTTCCAGTTAATGTCTAGCTTAGCATATAAATAAACCCCAAAGATCCCCAGAAGAAAAGCTCTTGGATCGAGGCAGAATCTTCTGTTCAATTCTTATACAAAAAATATGAAGATAATACTTCCAGAATATTCCATGGATGGTTTTTCATTCCCTGCTTCAATTATTTCCTTTCTGCTTTTTCTTTTGAATTACTGCAACATTTGGGGCTTAAAAATGGAACGAAATAAAGCCACAAGAAAAAATATTTATCAAACAAAGACCACTGGCAGCTACAACACAAAATTCTTGCTGTTATTATTTCTGGGAACACGGGAAGCATTTTACAGCAACAAGAACTGTTTTTGGTAGCTGCTTGACAACCCACTTGTAGAGTTGCCTCAGCAGCAGTCGTCGTCGTTTCGCTGAGGTAAAATAATGCAAACATAAGATTGTAAAAAGCGACGGAAACTAAGTTACCGAAAGCCTTTTTGGAAGCAGCAGCAGAAGCCACAGCCAGCGGCAGGCAGGCGGCAGAGGCCACAGCAAGCGGCAGGCAGAGGCACGCAGAGGCAGGCAGCAGTTGCTCAAGTGCAAGTGGGAGCTTCAGAGCGAGAGGGAGAGCCATACCGATGTTTGTGATACTCTATCTTTTGGGCAAAATACGGCAAAATATAGGGCAAAATATAAAAGGGTTTTAACATTCGATTAAAGCTGCAGAAAGGGTACAAAGTCTGTCTTGACAGAAGAAAATTCTTTCGGATTCATGGAAAACCGCCTTAAAATTATACATTTCCAATAGATATTATTATATTTTATGATATATTTCTTATAGATATTATATTTTATGATATATTTCCCATAGATATTATAGTTTATAATTTATTTCTTATAGATATTATATTTTATAATATATTCTCAGATATTTTATTTTATAATATTTTATGATATTATATTTCCCATAGATATTATATTTACTATATATTTATTTTCATAGATATTTTATTTTATTATACATATATTTTCATAGATATTTTATTTTATTATATATATTTTCAGATATTTTACTTCATAATATATTTCACATAGCAATTATATTTGATTATACATTTCCCATGGAAATAATTGATCGATTGATGGTAAAAGTTGACCGATTGATTGTCAAGACTGCATCGCATACTCTCAAGCATATACCCCTTGTATACCCTTTGTTTTTGTTCCACTAAAAAGAGGAAGGAAGAGGGTGGAAGAGAGCCCTCTCTCTCTCTCTCGCTGAAGGGTTTCTCCGGGGGTCAGCTGCTGTTTCTGCTTTAATGCAAACAATGGAGAAGCTTAACAGCCGCCCAAAAAGGGGGAGAGCGAGCGAGGCCCTTTCACTTAACTCTCTCTCTCTCTCTCTCTCTCTCTCTCTCTCTCTCTCTTTTGCACTCATGTACATATGTAGATATGTTCTGGCTGTCCGTCCGCTCGGTCGACGCTTAATTGCGTAGGAACAGCAGAGCAGAGCAGAGCAGCAGCAGCCTCTTGGCTCTTGGCTCTTCATTCTGCTGGCAGTCTGCTTATCTTGCCCTCCCCCCCACCCCTCCACCATGCACAGTGCACACCTTTTCGGCTCCCCTTGCTCTTGCAGCTACCTCTTGAATGTGTGTACATTTTTACTAATTTACAACAATTTTCGTTGTACTTGAATACAAAATGCAACCGTTGCCTTTTCTCTCTGCACCCACACCCACACCAAGGGCTGCCTCTCCAAGTGCTCTCTCTCTCTCTGTCTCTCTCGCTCCTGCAAGCTTTATGCATGCTGATGCAATTTATAAGAAGAAACAAGGAGATTCCCGAAAAAGGGAGCAGCACACGGTGGAGGGAAGACGAGAGAACAAGGCTTGAGGAGAGAAGGGCAAGTGCCACTGAAAGAGAGAGAGAGAGACAGACAAAAAAACAACTCGTATTTAAATGAGGTTAAGTTAGAGTAACTATTGTTCTTACAACAAACCCCAAAGCCCCAAACACAGACAGAGAGACAGAGACAGAGAGAGAAAGAGAGATAGAGAGCAACTTTTCCAAAAAAGATATATTGGTGCTAAAGTCAGGGGCTATTGGCAAATGGGTCAAGTGTAGCCCAGGGGGATGCACAGCTGCTGCATGGTGGAGAGGGGGTTTGGGGAGAGGGCAGAGGAAGATACTTCTTGATTAAATAATCGTTATCGTATCGGCTTTGAATGTGGGGGAAGGGGAGAAGGTCAGAGGAAATTTCTAGAAATTAACCCACACTCTAATACCCCTCCAGATTAATATGTACAGGAAAATGCCCCTTCCCTTCTATTAGTTCCGATAGAATGATAGAAACATAAAAAATATTAAATAATACTAAATGGCGGACACAGACAATAGAGATTATTGGAGGAGAGACAAGGAGGATTATTGCAGGGGAGAAGTGTGTTTAAAGTGGAGGAATGTGGTAAAGGGGGAGACTGGAGAGTAGCACAAAAATAAGTGAAAGGAGGCCGGAAGTCCTGGCGGGATTATTCCCTCCCGTCTGTCTGTCGAGTGGCGGGGCGTGGGCTGGTAGAGGAGGAGGGGTCGGGGGAGGCTTAAGTATTCTCCATTTCGAAAACATTGCGAGGCACTCGAGCACTTAACGAAATTAAAATTGTTCATAACATTTCACTCTTTTTCTCTCACTCTTTCTCTCCCTACGTCCCTGGCCATCACAATGGATGGGGGAGGGGCATTCTCCGTAGTCGTATTAAAAGCCTGATTAATTCCGATGACGGCGTTGACAAAAGGGAAATTTAATATTAAATTATTTCTCTCTGTTCCACTCTGCGACTCTTCGACGCCCCCGCTGTAGCCAGAGGCGGGAATGAGGCAGTTTCTCTGTTACCCTGGATTCATATTTGTATCTGTAGCTCCTTCCCGTATCTCTCGCTGTATCTGTATCTGTTCCCTATATCCTCTGCTCTTTCCTGTTTTCATACAATGCCAAAGTCAATATACGAATATTCGTATGCCAGGCTTCCATTATTAATAAACAATTGTCTGTATCTGTATCTCTATCTGTATCTGTATCACTTCTCTCTATGGATATTTATCCTCATGTGGATACACATATATATACTGTATTTACACAGGCATACCCCACCACCAGCCTCCAAAAAATACATGTGCAAATAAATTGCGAAAGTTTCGAGCGAACATCCTGCGGATATTTTGTTCGACATTTTGTCAGCTCACGTTTAAAGAGGAAGAGAGGGAGGGACAGGACTGTATGGCATTGAGATAACAAGTAAAAGCCCTGAATAATGTATTGCAATTAGCGCAATTACAAACAGATTGCCACATGAATACATCGAAATACGTACTACCTGTCGATCTGTGGAAATGTGGAAAAAAATGTAATTTTTCGCAAAAAACATAATAAATTGAATAATTTAACAAAGATTTAGGGGGCAACATTAGGAACTTTTAAATTTAAGAGAAGGAATACACCACGCACCAAGGGATAACCCTCTCTGGGGCCGTGTCGCACCCCCCCCCCCCCCCCCCCCCCCCCCCCCCTCCACTTCGAGAACATACTCGTAAATATTTATCCAACGATAAAAGAAATTTTGGAATTTTTCCCTTGTTTTTTTTTGCGGGGGTTTAACGCGGGGGCGGCTGGTGTAAATAAGTAGCACAATTTCCCTTTGGTTAACCCGAAAGCCACTCCCACTAGCGGGGCCACAAGGGAGGGATGGGGTCTGCTACACGTACGATTCCAGTGGATTCCATATTCAAACGGGGCACAAATGTCAAGGGACATATAAAGGGAGCAAATGAACAGGTTGGCATTTGGCTATTTGTTGCCCCGGCCATCCATTTCGATATTAGCCCAACAATGCGCCAGTAAAGTTCTGGGAAAGCATTTTCGGAGAGATAATCGAAAAAAAAAATAGGGTATGGTTTTTCGGGGAAATGGCAGGGAAATGGGGGGAGCACAGAACTATTTTTGTCACAATTATTGGGGACAGAATATTTAGCAAGAAAATGTGGACTATCTGCAGGATCTTCTGGGAAGCATGGCGGAATCATCCAAAATGGAAACAACTACCAATCGAGTCTTCTATAGAGGCTCTAAGGAGTATAAAGAGAGAGTACTGAGGATAAGAACGGGCCTTCCACCTTCCATCGAGTAGCATATTTGGCTCTGCCTCGAGACGGAGCTCTCTCTCTCTCTCTCTGTCTCTTAGATATAAGGGAGTACTTTCCAGGGGGTACTTTCAACGAAGACCTCGGCTCATTCCAGGGAAGATGTTTGTTTCAAAAACTGCCATTCGAATCGCATATACCCGGCACATACTGTACTGTATGTACGCTTGAAGGACATCTAAAATGTAATTTACAGATTCCCCTGCGGCATTTGCTGCACAACAATGGAAATTACCATCAGCTGTGATGATGATTATGTTCCGGATGATGAGAGCCAGAGAGTGGAGAAGCGACAACTCTTTTGTTGTTGTTTTGTTGTTGTTGCTGCTTTTGCAGGTGAATAAATGTCTTTAGTTCTCTTCTCTCACTCTCTCTCCCTCTCCTTCGCCGCTTTTAGGCTGTTTGCAAGTCAACAGAGCTTTGCACAGTTATCCCCCTCGACGCCCCCCCTCTCACACCGCCTTGCTTGTGTCAATATTGACGTCGACCGTATCTCTCTCTTTATGACATATTCCGTTCCTTTTTTTTTATTTTATTATTTTTTGTTGGTTTTTTTTTTGGCTACTGTCGGGGCGCGCTCACTCCGGCATTTCTGGGCTTTGTTTGCATCTTCCTCTTGTGGTCGCGAGGCGCGGAAGGGCCTGACAGGGTACGCTAAAGGAAGGGTAAGGTCATAGGCAGCGACGTATTTTGGAAGAGACGAAGTCCACCCGGTTTGAGGTAGAAGACAGATCTACATGTAGATCCTAAAACATGTTAATGAAATGTTTTCTTCTTTGAAAACCCTTCTATGATTGACTCAGCCAGCTCTGGAGCCAGCTCTGGAGCCAGCTTTGGAGCCAGCTCTGGAGCCAGCTCTGGAGCCACCTCTGAAGCCAGCTCTGGACCCAACTCTGGAGCCACCTCTGAAGCCATCTCTGAAGCCAGCTCTGACGCCAGCTCCGAAGCCAGCTCTGACGACAGCTTTGGAGCCACCTCTGGAGCCAGCTCTGAAGCCAACTCTGGAGCGAGCTCCGATGACAAAACATTTGTAGGGCGTTACTATTTATATTGTCTTTGGGCCTTACCCTCCCTGGAATATACCTTTTGTGTTGAGCATTTTAGTTTTTATTCGCTCTCTCACTTGGGTAGACATACGTATGTATTAGTAGTACTTATATACTCTTATATATTGTTCATGATTGTGCGACTTACTTTGAAAAAAGCAAAAACCTGGAAACCCCCACTGGAAAAGGCCTTTGTGGGCTGAACTTTGCTTATTTTGGGTCTGCTTGGATGTCTTTGCTCTCTCTCCCGCTGTATCTGGGTTAGTGGGTAATGCAGTTGGAAAATCCGCCCTGCTCTGGGGTGAATTATGGCCCAAGAAGATGTCTTAATGACGTGGGAGAGAGAGTCCACACATAGAGAGGGTGCGGGGGATCGCATTGGCATTATAGACTCGTAGCCCAAGTTGACCGCCCACAAGTCCAGCCATGGATATACCCTATAAATGTGCACAAAGAGAGGGTATGAAGGCTGTGAGGATCGGTTTAAGGCATTTTCCATAAGGGAATGCCATTTTCTGTACAATTTCCATGTGAGAAAAAGAAGAGTATTCCAGATTCAGTAATTTTCTCTTGGACTTTGGGGGGGGTGTCCCGCCCCGTTGTTTTTGGGTGGCACTTGATGAGTGGCACGCAAACTGAATCGGTGAAGAGTGAACGTGGAATCTAGGCCCATAAATAAAGACAATTGGCCAGTTTCTCATGGGGTTCGATTCGGTTCGGATGGGGTGCAAGGTCCGCAGACAGTTCTTGGAAGACGGGCGACAGCTCCATCGCCATCGCCAACGCCAACGCCGCACAGGCGGCGACAAGTGGAGGAGGAGCTGTCACGGCCTGACAGGTTCCCTGGCCAAGTGGCAATATGGTAGGCAAATCACGTGATCGACTCTGCGCTGACAGTTTTAGGTGTCGAACGAAACAAAACGATAAATGGATAGATGGGTAGATGGGTAGATGGGGCGGGTGGAGCTGGAATTCCAAGTGACTCACGTGGAAGGGCAATCACAGTCAAAGGATCTGATGATGAGAGAGAATTCGTGAAAGTATTCAATTACGAGTCAATCAAAGTGGAAGGAAGACCTGACCTCGGACTTCAAGCGGATCGCTTCGCTTGGGTCTCGATGTGTTTCCGCCGCCAGTGGCGATGATCGATTTGCCAGACAAATTGCGCGCCAGGGCTAAAGAAACACCGCAAAAGCGACGTGGAAATGACAGGTCGCCGGCCAGGCTTGTGGAAACCCTAGAAGTGTACAGGGAAATCATGAGCAATTCCTCACGATCATTGTGCCCCCTCCCCACCTGTGCCTGTCCTTCCTTGGTGGCTGTATCGCATTTCAATGACGCGACCACATTCCGCGCCTATAGATTTCCTACCATTCCGTGCACTTGGCATTGTTCCAATGGCACGCTCTCTTGGCCAGCCACCCACCACCCCGACCCCTCTCTAGGCCAAGCAGGCACCCCACCCGACCCCCCTCTAGGCTAAGCAGGCACCCCACCCCTCTCTTGGCCAAGCAGCTCTTTGGTTCTTTTTTTTGTGGTCAAATTTCCTAAACGGGCGCCTAATGTAATCCAATATTTTCGGGTGCGGGGGGGGATGGGAAAAACTCAATTAATTCCAAAGTTGAGACAACATTTTGACATAATGGGGCACCCCAAAAAGAAGCAGGCAACACATCCGCTGTCCGCGTGGGTGGGAGGAGGCAGCACACCAGATTGTGCAGCGGTGCCGACAAAGCGTCGTATCGGCCACGTTTCAATCTTGTCAATAAATCTCAATATCAGGAAAAATATGCTAAATGACCACCCGTATGAATACGTACGAGAGGGTATCTGTATCTATGAGATACATGTGTAGTATGTGGCCAAAGACAATAGCAAAAAATGCAAATAACTGCACGAAGTATCTGTGGGATACGCGCGCATAAATTTACAAGCCATGGCTTGGCCTGGGGACAGGATAGCATGCCCCATGCCTCATGCCACATGCCACATGCGGGTGAGGAGGGGGGGAGGGGGTTTAAATGCCGCAAACAATGAACCGTGTTGACAGGTCTCCGTTTCGAAGTCTTTTGTATGATTGATTTAACCTGAATCGACTGACAGGTACGACAGGCTATGGCTTGGCATATCCAAAAGATACGAATATATGCTCTCGTATGGAAATCCACCGCACCAGATACTCTTGTGCTTATGCTAACGAGGGGCGGGGGCGGGAGCGGGGGGAGGGGCTGTCTTTGTGTGAAATTCAAAACGATCGACAAAAGACAAAAGCTATGTGGAATGTACACACCGAGCACTCGTATCTAGCAGATACACTGCATGAATATGCATTGCATAAGAATGTGTGTCGAGAGAGAGAGAGACAAAGGGGTAGAGAGAGAGAGCGAGAGAGAGAGATTCTAATCCATCATTCAAGATTGAATTGTAGAACTTTTACCGTTTTGGCTGCTAGCTCATTAAATTAAAGAAAAGATACGCATAATTATGGCAGACAGTGTGCTCAGGCCACCACAGAGAGAGGGGCTAGAAGGGGGAAAAAGAAACGAAAGGAGAAGAGCATCTCAAGACCGTGACAACCGCAACCGATTGTTGATGGAATGAGAGAATGAACGAATGATTGACAGATGAATGATTTAATGAGCAACAAGATAAACGACCACCACCACCACCCAGCGTTTCTTTCTCAGTCTCTGTCTCTGTCTCTATCTCTTTCTCTATCTCCCTGCTTATCTCTCTCTTTTTCTCTTCGGAGACCGCATCGAAATGAATTACTTATTTTTCATTTGAATTTAAATTTATTTTTCCCCCTACCCCCCTGCCTGCCGGACATTCTATTGTTACAGTTGTAATGCGGCGGTCCATAAAAGATGCTTATCTCTCTCTCTCTCTTTCTCTGATGGTGGGGGGCGGGGGAAGCAGTTTTGCGCTGTCATCGCGACAACGATTGACGATGACGCTGCTGCAGATGCCCGATGCCCAATGCCGACCACGCATTTTGTGTCAACTCTGGGAGGGATCCTCCTTCCATCCTTCCCTCTTTCTCTCCCTCCCTCCCTTGGGGTATCTTCTCTGTTTGTGTGAATCGAATTCGTAAGCCAAAAACGTTAGAAATACTGGAGGTTGGAGCATGGAGTGGCCGAGTCTTTGGTATACATTTTATATGCATTGCGAGTCTCTTCTCTTTTTTTGTCTCAGTTCAGTATTTGGGTGCGTATATACCAGCAATGAAATGTTGGAAATAAAAAATAAATACCCAAAAAAAATATTATATATACATACATACATATGTATATTAATATTTGTATCATAGGATTCCACACTTGAATATCTTAGAGTATTCTTAAATGTATTCCAGAATTCAATGTTTTCGAAGAATATGCATTGATTTTGAGCGGACAATCGTTAAACAAACTTAATTATGCGAAACTTAAGTAATTCCATTGAAATATCTTTGGTGTTTATTCGATTCAACGATCATTTTTTTAAAACTTAAATTAAAAATAAAAATAACAAAAATAAATAATGAATAAAAATAACATAATTAAATAATGAAAAATCAATAAATAAAAAGAAATAAATAAATAACCAAAAAAATATAAATAATAAAATATTAAAATTAAATAGTAAATAAATAAATAAGAAATTAATAAAAAATATATATAATAACATAATAATAATAAATATATAAAAATAATAACATAAATAAATAACAAAAAATCAATAAATAAACAAACAAAAAAATATTTACAAATAAAAAAAAATAAAATTAAAAATTAAAAATAAATAGTAAATAAATAAATATAAAAAAATAGCAAATACATAAATAAAATAAATACATGATAAAAATACCGTACATTTCGATTATGGAATTTTTCTCATTGGAGAAACATTTTCTTCACCATTTAATTACCAACATTTCCCCCTGGCTGTTGGTAGGCCTTTGTCTGATTTTAACTGGTGTTTAATTTTCCATTAAATGCCTTTACACATAATTAAATTCGCCGCGCCATTTAAATACACATCTTCCCGGCGGAGAGCTTCGCTTCAGTCGGCGGAAAGGCGGCACAACAATTGCATTCGTGGTTTTCCACTTCTTTATACTCGTACGTACATTTTCCCCCCACAACCGTCCGTCCGTTATTTTTATGTCGTTTGTGTATGCGTGAGAGTGGCCCAGGGTCCAAGGGGCCAAGGGCCAGCCACTTGTCGAAAAGCCCCAATGCCCACACAGCCCTCACACACTCACGCATTCATTCATTCGAATATAATTTATGTATCGGTGGAATAATGTTTTATGATCTTCACATGTGATTTGCAGCTGCTTGACGGCTACCTGGGAACTGCTGGCGGATGGGGAGAGGGAGGGGGAATGAGGAGGAGGAGGAGATCGATCTCTGTGTGGGTGGGCTTTGAATTCGTTTTCACATTTTCTCGATCGATATACTCTAAAAAACACTGTCCGAAACTTCAAATTAAAATTACGGAAATCATTTGAAAAGTTCCGTGTGCCGCTTTCACTGGGTTGGGGGCGCACACATTCAAAATTGCACAACAAAATGCCCAGAAGATGTTCACCAAAATTATACGTAACTGTGGCCATGTTTACCTGAAGAGCGGATATCCGTCCGGCTCGGGAGCGGTGCCGCACCGGGTCCTGCACAACTGGGACCGCCAGCATGCGGAGCACGAGCAGCGAAAGAAGGCCATCCCGCGGCTGGTGTATCTGCACAATCCGTGGAAGTATCTGCTGACGAAATTCAACCTGTGGCAGCTCCGGTGGCTGTGGGATCCGGAATTCAATGAATCGGAATTCATCGAGGGCTCCAAGCAGGCGGCCGTCGTCGTGACGGACATCATACGGCAGCAGAGCCCCGAGAAGATGAGCACGTACACCACGCCGGTGGGCTTCCAACAGATCTCCCGCGACATGCTACTCTCCCGCAACGACAACCGGCTGCAGTTGATCCGTTTCCAGAGGGAGCACCTGCGTCGTGCCATTCCCATGAAGGTGGCCCGGCGCCAGAGCTTCGGCCGGAGGTATGCCTTCATCGATGTGCTCTTTGTGGGGCTGCGGAACACCAAAGACTTTGACTCCGCCTCGGAGGTGGTGGAGGTGAACGAGCTCGTCCGCCGGATGGACAGGGAGCTGAGGACACCTCGCGATGTCGTGTCGGTGCCGCATCGCATTGTCTTTGCCGAGATCTTCATACGCTTCCGGCGCGACTACACCGAGGATGCCAGGCGAAACTTTGAAACAAAGGATCACATGGCGCAGTCGGGCTACCCCTTCACACATCAGTTCAGTGCCCCACTCACGCCCCAGGCGGCCCTCTCAAAGAGTTTAGTTCCACCACATCCGCCTGATGCGCTGGCGAGATCTACACAGAATCCGGCCACAGCGCAGCTGACCCCAACGGGCCGCATCGTGCCGCGCTCGGGCGATACCGACTGGTCGGTATCCTTCTATAAGATCCTCACCTTCGATGTCCTCAACTATGATCCCGATCATAAGCGTCGACAACGGTAGCCTTTAAGCCGAATGGCAGGGAAGGATTTCTTTCAGTGTAGCTTGAATAAAGCCCAGTTTTTTTCTCAAAAATAATGACAACTCTTCTAAACCGATAAATTTTTTCTATCTAATATTTGCACGGAGTTCTCATAGCTCCCGTCATGGTATTCTGATAATATTTGATGGGGCTATTCTCTGTAAAGCATGAGGAATGTCTCCCGTTTTTTATATAAAGAAACTTGCCACATAATAATCTGTGCAAGTGCCTTGCAAGCCCTTGCACGTCGTCACCCCAAATGCTCTCTTTCGAGGACCATCCATGTCAAACGTTTGCTATCTCTTTCTAGCGCTTGACTCTCGGAGAGTCGAAGGGACAGCCGACTCGCTGGCGAAGAGAGGGGTGAAGGAAACATTGACTTCTGTTTCTGCCGCCAGATCTGTACGCTTTTTTCTCCCATTTTTTCTGAACCATGCAGGTACATGCGGAGAGGTCCAAGACTGAACGAGTGATATGAAGAATACATATTAGATATGATCCCAAACTAAGCCTTTAATACAGAGCTTTCCACCACACCTTTTTTGGGAGAAATTGGGAGAGAAGGAGGCTGCGGGAGAGTGCAACAAATACACAAAATATTTCTGTACAAAATGATGTTGTAATGAGGCATATTACACGATTTGATCTTGTTGCCTGATGCTGTTGCTGTTGCCGGTGTCGTTACATTTGTCATTTGGCTCTAATTGATTTTCAAAACATGGTCATATGAGGGCTTTTTTGGGCTTGCGGCTTGGGGCTTGGGTTTTAGGGCTTGGAGCTGCTCGAGGGGGCTTGGCCTTGACGTGACCCAATCCATTTAAACATATTCAAAATGATTGGAAACACATTGAAGAAAATAACATGCATATAAATATTTCGACAACTGTGTATGCCATTTAATGTTTTCTCGTCGTGCCTAACACATTTTTGCATAATTCGAACACACGTTTAATGGTTTTTGGATGTTTACTTTGGAGGTAGGTGGTCTCTCGCTCAGATCCGAATTAGAAATACAATTAAAATGTTGTAAGAGCTGGGAATTTATGCCACGAATTATGCAGGTGTTGGCTGTCCGAGTGAAAGCTTCAGGGAAGCACTGGAAAACATGGAAAAGCCATGTCCGAGCACTGATTGCATCTGGAGCAGCCCCAAACTTGGAATCTAATCAAAGATGTGAGATTTAACACGTTGTGGCAGGTCGGAAATGAATGAAAACAATCGATAAAGGCAAGGTATCGATTAGAGAAGCATGAAATAGGTTTTAAAAACCAGATCTTTAAGACATTGAGCCATTAAATATGGTCGGAAACGGTCTTTGAGTTGAGCAGAAACAATAAAAATAATTTATTTATCGATTATTAACAATCGAAAACAATTTATCGATTAGAGAAGCATAAAATAAGTTTTAAAAACCAGGTCTTTAAGACATTGCGCCACTAAATACGGTCGGAAACGGTCTTTGGGTTGAGCAGAAACGCCAGAAATAATTTATTTATCGATAAATAATCGAAAACGATTAAGCTATCAACCAATAAGAGCTTCAAAAAGCTACTATCTAGTGTAGGCAATCGGTCATGCCCTTTCAAATAGATTCTACTAATAGAACTCCAAGGTATCGCATCTCACCCAGAAATGAATAAAAACAATCGATAAAGGCAAGGTATCGGTAAGAAAAGCATGAACCAGTTTTAAAATGCAGATCTTTAAGACATTGAGCCATTAAATACGGTAGGAAACGGTCTTTAGGTTGAGCAGAAACGACAGAAATAATTTATTTATCGATAAATAATCGAAAACGATTTAAGCTATCAACCAGTAAGAGCTTCAAGCAACCCTTATTATCGAGTATATGCATAGATTGCATAGAATAGAACACCTAAGCATCGCATCGCTATCTCCCTTTCCCAATTATTTGCTCGACTCGAATAAGACCCAAATCCCAGTGCAAATAATCCCTGAAATGTTCCCCAAAGCGGGGCAGGCAGAAGCCCCCCTTCGAAAGGAGAAATAAATAATTTAAATAAAGAAAACACGAAACAGCTGTTGCACTTCCGATCCGAAGATGGAAATATGCCGTGCCCCGCTCCGTGGGGGGAGGAGGGGGAACATAGAGACGCTAAGACAGTTACATGTACACAAGCGAAAAGGGATAATCTGATTATAATGAAACGCAAGTTATGCAACACGCTGGCACTGCCACTGCCGCTGGATGGCGCCACTCAAGTGTCGCCCGCGCGCAGCTTAAGGTTGCCGCCACCCGCCCGCCCCACTCCCACAACGAAAGAAAATGAAGGAAAAACGTCCAGCAGCAGGATTATGAGAAGGGAGACCAGAGACACAGCTGGCAGTCCCACCAGCTTCTTTCCATTCCAATTCCATTCCATGCCACTCCTTGACGCGACTCTGACAGGCAGGCGGCAGCGAGGAAAAAAAGGGAAATTATAAAAATTTATGTACGCTTTTTTCCGTTCGGATTGGAAGGGAACTGCCTCTGGAGCTGGAGCTGGAGCTGGCGCTGGAGTCCAGTGTCCTAGACTTCAATCTCGGCGTCAGACAGGACGCTGGCTTCTTCTGGCTGTCGGGATTTGTTGTCCATTTCTAAAAATGTCAGCTGGCAAATGTTGGGTCTCCAGTCTGTGGCCAAGGGGGCCGATAAATAAAAAATAAGCGGATACAAGAGATACTAAGCGGCTAGGCAAAGGCGCTTCTGCGAATACCCTAAATGATCCCTTTGGAGTACTGCAGGAGCTTCTCTTCGCCTTCTTACGGAAATCTAAGCTATAGTATTAGGTTTTTCGATGAATTTCTAGGGACCTCTGGGTATCTGGGGTATTTCTGCACCTTTCTGCCAAGTTGGGGCCACAAAAGAAGACAGAACCCTGGGACACTAGCCCGATCTTTATAATCTATAGAAAAATTACCCCAAAAAACCCAAAGACCATGCAAAAATACTGTTTTTTTTCGTCTCAAAGGGTACAAAATTAATTGGACAGTCCGTAAAAGCGGCTTAATTTCAAACTCATTTGCAAATATTTACCAGCACAAACACACAACAAATTGAAGGGATCCCGGGCTGAACCCTTTGTCGAGCCCCAAAACCGGATCAAAAAAAAATTTTGCAAGAGCGAAGAAGAGCCTTGATGTAACAGGTGTATCCTCCAACGGTTTCCATCTGCCGTTTACCTAATTTCCCCCTTTCGAATCGCTTTTCTTTTAATTTTTCCCCTGAAAAGATTAATTACAATTCTGGCGTAATGAGAGGATTTCCGGTGCCCCCGGGATTTGTAACCTTCTCTTGGGGCCCGCCCCACACACATAGAGCAGCTCATATTTCTTGTGTTTAATAAAATTGAATGAAATTTATGAAATATTTGCGCGATGTGCATAGAAATGCGCACCAGACCTCCTCCAATCCCGGCTCCCAGCTCTAGACAATCGCCTGCCTCCGACTCGTTGATCTTCATTAGTGGAGGAGCCGCCGTGCCGCCGTCGTCGTCGTCGTCGTCGTCGTCGCCGCCGGTAAATGTCTTCATAGACACATTCTCGGATTCGCCTCGGACTGGGGGCAATGGGTGGGGGCTGTGGGGCTGTGGACTCGGGCCAAAAGCTTTAAATTTATGGCAACGCATTTGCGGCGCGCGCTCCTACAGCCATAACGCCACACGAAGCAGACAACAACAAGAAAGTCTCGACTAATAAAGCGTCGGCGGCATGGCATCGCCTGGCCAGGTCTCACTCACTCTCTCCGTCTGTCCGTCCGTCTGTCCATCTGTCCTTTATTAGTCCATAGCTTGGCCTAGACTCCCCTCTCTCCTCTCTTAACGTATCCATTTACACTTGAATATTTATCGCTGCGCTTGGCCCCGCGGCTCAAAGACCTCCCTGGGCGCGGGACCCCGAGACCCAATTTAAGTCGAGTTGTCCCATAATTTTCAACGCTAACAAGCCACAAGTAAATTAAGCGGCATTTAGCACAACATTTAAAAGGCCTGGTCAGATCGGATAGATCGTTGCACGAATATTACACAAGACTTGCAGTGGAAGTCGGGGTTGCAGTTGCAAATGGGATGTGGAGCTGCAGTTGCAAGTGTTTTGAAGTAGAGCGGAATCATGAATCAACGGCTAAGACCCTAAATACCTAGGAAATATGTTTATATTGATATCAAATGATTCGTGGGCAATCTAGGGATATTAAACCTATGAAATATCAACCTAAATTGAAATCTAGTGACCTTAAATCACAATTTAAGCATGAAAATATATTTTAGATACCTGATTTAGGTACAATTTAAACATCTTTCCAGGATGTAGGTTAAATCCATAAATATTTGTGATTTTTATGGATTAAACTCAACCGAATATTGTAAGTGATCGACATAATGGGTTTTTCAGAAGAAAAATACTGACTAGAAGAGAACGTAAAGACAACTCTCTCTCTCTCTATCTCTCTTTTCTTCCTTTGCTTTGCACTTCTTTTGCCGTCGCAAAACCGTGGCTCCCCTACTCTTCGTTCTTTACACTCTCCTCCTCTGGTTTCTATTTTCGTCTTTCCTTTTTGCCTTTTTGTCCCGCTTTGATCGCATACTTCTCATCCTATTGACATCTCGTTTCTTCTGCCACTTGATTCCATTCGCTTCTCGCTTCTTCTGCCACTTGATTCCATTCGCTTCTCGCCCTCTCGCTTCTTTTCGCTCGCTTGATTCCATTCGCATCTCGCCCTCTCGCTTCTTCTCACTCGTTCAAACGATGATCGTGGCAATACACACAAACACGCACGAGGCAGGGGTTTGAGCGACAGACAGAGAGACGGACAATTACAGTTATATTTTGCGCTGCCGCCCGCTGGTTTCGCCTGTCGCTAATAAATTGTGCACTTGGCGCCAAATATTTATTACATTCTCGGCCTCTCAGTGCCCATCCCCTGCCAGTATTTAAGAAAATCTGCATAAATCGAAAATACTTCAACCAAAATAATAACTTTTTTGTAAATTTAAAACACATTTCGCCAGGCCCCAAGGGCGTGGCTGCCGACCCAAAATGCAGTTGTCGAAAATAAAGTTAAATATTCATTAATATTTGTATCTTGTGTTTACAATTTATGGGATTTAACACCTTTTTGTGGGGTAAATTTTTATAAAAATTCTTTTCATTCCTGACAGTTTTCGTGTACTTTTTTTCTCTCAGTGCAGCGGCGAAATATGGAGAAACATTAAATATGTATAACGAAAAGCTAAACTGAAACATAAATAAATCTCAACATTTTATGCACTTGGAAAAAAAAATAACAAATGAAAAGAGAGGCAAAAGTGGGCACACACACACACACACACACAACCCGCAAAGCTGTTTTGGTACTCAAAAACTTTTGTTTTTAAAAGTTCTTGAGCGTTTCGTAACGTACCTTTTTCGTGGAGGGTAGCATGGTTTCAACAGACGTTTGGATCGAAGGCAAAAGACTAGCCACGGCCCTTAAGAGGATACATTTTGTATAACTGATGACTAAATCATGGAAAAAATAGATCCATAGGTGCAAAAACCCACTCAAATTCGAACCAAATTCCATTTAGATATCATTTTCGAGGGTATCAAAATCTGCGGCACTAACCTTCGTTTCGTGCTTGCGTTGTTGTTGTTTCTGTTTTTGTTGTTCGGTTGTTAAACATGCAATTTCTTTTGGTTTTCGCTGCGTTCGATTGCTGTGGCCAGACCATAAGAGCGGTAAAAGGATGGGGCGGGGGGAGTCGTTTGGAGTCTGTCTGAGGCAACAGCAGCTGCAACAACAGCAGCGAGCGGCAAGGACAAAAGCCAACAATGGATTATTAGTGGCACTTAAGCAAACACGCGGCCAAGGGTCGCGACTCGGTATGGGGGGAGATGTGTGGGAGGGCGAGGGCGAGGTCTATAGCCCGCAAGGATCTGAGTCATGTGTGTCTGTGTGTGTGTGTGTTGGTGTGCTGGTGTTTTGTGCCGCCGCCTGCTGTTGCCGCTGTCGTTTATGCCCCGTTTTTTGCGGTTCTTGCAACGTCCCTGATTTATCGCTGAAATGTGGGCGTTTTTAATTAATTTCCCAGACCTGCTTTGCCCTGCTTCTTCTGCTAAGATTTTTCAACAATTTTTAAAACAATATTTAAGCCCAAAAAAAAAAGCAAATATGAACCGCAAGCGGCATGAAAATCAGGGGAAGTAACACCTTCTCTGGAGTGGAGAGGAGAGGTAGAGGTGCCCCACAAGTGCTTGCGGCCTGCACTTGAGGAAAGTGTGAACAAATCGAAGAAGGAGAGGGGCGGGCGGGGGTGGAGAACCTCTTGAAATCACTGGGAAATCATCCATTACCCGGGGAAAACTTTACCAAAATGCACTCGCACAATGGTAGTATACACAGAGAGAAATAATTGCATTTTGTGTGGGCAGCAGTCCAATTAGGGCCGCCCCCCGACCCCCGTCGCACTCCCCATCTCTCCCTCCTTTGCTGCAAACTTTTCTGTCAACTCTTTTTCTGCTGCCAAACTTCTCGGTTAACTCTCATTTTGACGCGCGCTTTCTCTCTGCTAATTTACTTTCAACTCGAATTTCTAGAAAATAAGATTTCAAAGACATCCCCCCCCTCCCACGTTCCGACAAGAGCACAGATAATTTCTCGAGGAGAGAGTGCCAGTGTCGTTGCTTTTTGGCTCATGTTTTTGGCAAATTACATCACTGTCTCTGAAGCCGTCCCAAGGGGGTGGACAGAAGGGGTTAAGTTTTCAAAGAATTCGTAGATCGATTAGAGGGAGAGAGAAACACTCACCAGCTGCAGTTCTCTGCTCTGTGGGCTTCACAATAAATTCATTTGGTTGGCTTCCAGTTGCCGGAGGAACGCTGCTCGGCTCGGCTTGGCTCGTAATTATGCTCAGAGAAATACCGGACTCGGAACGCGACACACACACACACGCAGAGAGAAAGAGAGGGAGAATGTTGCGCTATTAAATTTCACTTTGTTGCATGCATAAAGTTAATTATGCGGGGCCACACCACAGCACACACACCACACACCACACAGAAAAAACAAACTCTAATTAAACTCGTTTTCCTAATGAGAATTACGCGGCAGCCGCAACGGAAGAAAGAATTTTTGCAATGTGCCCGCCGGAACGGACTGCAGGCCCGACGATCGATAGAATGCGCGGGCTTTCTCGCGGCGCCACAAAATACCAAAAAATACTCGAAATATCGATAGGCTAGGCAACAAAATATTTTTGCAAAATAAATACAAATATGGGAAAATGGAAACCCATTGAAAACCGAACAGAAAATGTCGATTTTGATGACGAATTTTGTGTAAATATTTTCCCATCGAAGCGATGCGTGAAAAGTGGATTGAATGTCCTACTTTTCGGCTGGAAAGCAGAAAATAAACTAACATATTTCTCTTTGATTTTCGTATGTTTTCATTTTAATATACTCGTAGTTTTTGCCAGTTGTTTGCATTCGTAAAAGGAGTTAAATTTCTTGATATTTGCGTACCTTTGAGTTCCCCAAACAATGTTTTTTTTTTCTGATGCTTAATGTAGAGGAAAATATTTTTAATTTTGACTTTAGAGATATGCAAGTATTTCCAAACCAGGCTTTGATTTATGGCCAAAATATCAGTAAAATGGTGTTCCACGCATAAACTCCTACCTCCCATTGATCTTGCCCGCAGTCCGGCAACTCCAGTACCTTTTCTTCCCACCAAGTGGCAGCTCTTTTTTCAGTGGAATTTTGGAATATTTGTTGTTCCATTTGTGCGCTTTCCAGTCGGTATAATTACAAGGGATACATACACATAAATAAGGCAATATCTCTGCCAAGAGCTGGAGAGTTAATTGATTTACGACCTTCAATAAAATCGTAAAAAGGGGCACCGCCTCTATTCAATGTCGGCTAAAGCTAAAACAAACTAATTTCAGGCCTAGAACCGAACCAAGCCCCAGGCGATAAAGAATTTTAACGATCCGCAAAAACAAAAAAGGAGGGAAAACTGGAAGCAGGCCATGGCCATGGAATGGGGCATGCGATGTGCCGTGGAGGAGAGTTTCTTCAATTAGTGTAAACACAAACGATGACACTCTTTCTAGCTGCTTGAAAGAACCAGAAAGAAGTGAAGCCAATTTCCAGGGCCACAAACCTCGCTGCCCAGACACTTTAAAATTTAACGCCTCTGGGAGCAGCAGAGCCACAGAGCCGCAGATCGGAGCGACAATGGAGACAACTCTGTGCAACGACAGCGAATATTCCACGAATATGTTCGTGATCATAAAATTATAATTTATGAACAAGAAAAAGCAAAGGGCCAGGGCCCAGGGCCCAGGGTTTATCTCATCTTTGGCATCTCTTTCCTTCTTCCCTCAAGAGTCTGTGTGTGCGCGCACTTCTGGATATGGAGTGCAGTGTGGAGATGACGATGCCGATGCCCAGATGCCCAGATGCAGATGCAACAAGCGACAACAACCGACAACGATGACAACGTTGATGGCAATTTTGGAGCGCGGCTCGCGTCAATTTGTGAAGAGGAGAAGGGTCCACACGAGGGACCGCAGCCAGACGCCGATCCAGAGCCCCACACTCCCGTTTCCAGAACCAGAACCAAAGCCAATGGCAGCCACTGCTGCGTGTCATGGGGGTGATTGTTGTTGGAGTTCCAGGAAAGACGCCTTCGGGCTCTTTGGGATGGAGTGCGCGCGTATGAAAATATTTCATATTTATTCAACCTCGCTTTGGGGCATTGTGCGTTTCGGGTAGCCAGATCTTGCCACAGGACGGGCTCCAACTGCGACTCGGACTCGCAGTCGGACTCCCATTCCCAGTCCCATTCCCATTGGAGGGGCGAAAAGCGAAACTAATTTGCGGTTCTGTTAGTGCAATTTCCTCTCGTTTTTCGAGACAGCTTTTTGTTATTGTTAGTGCCACACGCCCCGTACCGCCCCGCCCCGCCCCGCCCCATTCTTATGCATGGGGCATAGGTACTGATTTTTTTTTGGGACCAGCGGCACACACGCATCTCACTCTCTCCCTCCCTCCTTCCGGCCACTTTGTTCGATTTTAGGCGAACATTTTGTTTGGCTTCCGATGGAAGAAGGGAGCCTTAATTAAATCTCTGATTGAAGGAATTCACTCTCGTCTTGGAAATTAGTTTAGTGAGAAAGTTTATCAATTAAATGAAAGAACCAGACAACCATCCAGACAGGCATTGCATTTGATTGGGTTCCTATTCCTTCTCCACTCTGAGGGTCACGCAAAACACGAGACGAACGTCCATCCAGGGGGAGGCGGGAGGCTGACTTCAAAGAATATTTGAATTGCGTACAGATTTTCGGAGAAAAGATACATTTTGTTAAGCATTTATTTGGTTTCGTTGATTGCTTTTTGGGCAAATATTTTCTAGATATGTATATGTACATAAAATAAGGAATAATATGTATAGATAAAATAATAGATAATAAGTACAAAATATAGATAAATATAGAATAAAACCGATGTCTGTTAAAAGAGTTTTAAGGCACAAAACTGTAAGCTGTGTGCAAAGATGGGATTTCTTAAATTCCTTAAAGAGAATTCAATAGCATCTGTACCCAAATCAAGTCCTAATGATGTAGAAACCTTTAGTTTATCCAAGAGTATGTATAGAAAACTTTATAAATGGCACACGTTGATAATCCTAAAAGATCTGTATAACATTTTAAGGCTTTTTTATGATAATGTCATCCAAGATCTGTACTAAAACTTTAAACTTACCACGAAATATGTCAGACACTGGTTAGATTTCTTGATTGAGTATTTTTAGCCCGATTTGTAAGAAATTTGTAAGCCTCGTAGATTTTAATTTTGTCAGGCTTCTAATATTGTCCCACCATTCCACTGTATCATGTCTTATCAGAAGCCTCGTTTCAAGCCAAAAAACTATCTTTGTACCCCCTTTGTACTGTGCAGCCTTTGTGGCCCTGAAACCTTTATCTGTGGAAGCTTTTGTTGAGAGCAAAATTAAAAATGATCACCATCGTCGCGGCATGGACTCTGGATCCTTCGCTCATTGTTATGGGGCCTCTGGGCCGCACTCTGTGGTCGCCCCGTTGTGTCTCGGATCATAATTCACACGCCACACCGATGGATACTGTGTGGCAGTATCTCTGCTGCCCATTTATCCTGACCCTGCCGCAGGGCAATAATTTAAAGCGCGCTCTATTATTTATCTGAGCATATGTCAATGAAATTTATTTATTTATTTACGCCGGCAACAACAATAAAACACCCAAAAGTTTTCATATAAAATCGCGAGGATGTTAATGAGCAGAGCGCAATGGTGAGGGGGGGACGGCTGTGGCAGGAGACAGAAGGTATGGCACGCATGGTGGCATGTGCCATGAGGCATGGGGCAACAACGCGCTGCGCTGTTGACGTTAATTGACCGCAACAATTTTTTGTCGCTTTTGCAGTTGCAGTCCGCAGTAAATTTTAATGAAATTGCAGCCATTGCACACGCCCCTAGATGTGTACGTATAAGGGGGCGTGGCAATAACCTCTCCGTCCCCTGTGCATGTGTGTGTGTGTGTATGTGTGTGTGTGTGGGATAACTGCCTCAAAGTGCTGATGACATGGCTGTCAGCGACACTTCGTGCCGCTTGTTGCATGCAACACACACATGAATAGCCACAAAAAAAATTAATATAAAACTGAAATTAAATATAAAAAATAAAACCCATAAAAAGAAACCAAAGAATGATGGATTTTATGCACAGGTCGAAGGCGGAGATACTCTTGAAAATCTATAGATTCGATTAAAGATATGGAATATAGTCCAGCGATACAGATAGTTTCTTTTTAAATACTGGGATTTCGGGGGATTTATAGGCATTACTGTTGCATGTCCTTGCAGATCCAAGAATCCCTATTGCAAATAGGGTATCAATACATACAGATAGAGGGAGGGAGAGAGAGAAAGGGAGAGCTTTATACACGGTTCACTGCTCCAGCGGATAATCTATCTCGTACGAACTCTTACGCTCTGTTTCATCTCTGTTTCTGTTTCTCAGTCCATATCCCTGTTTGCCATTTTTGATGTTTCTGCATTTATAAATTAATTAAAAATAATTACTTTATGTTGCCTTTCCAATTTCATTAAAGCTGCCAATGCAACGGCAACAACAGAAGCAGCAACAATAAATAATTATGCAGCAACGACTCTGCCACACACGGAAGAAGGGAACAAAAGCCAACACAGCAGTCGCAGTGCAAGGGTTAAAGGTCTCTGACTTTAGGCTTAAACAAAAACATTTACACATATTGATATCCCTTCAATTGGGGAGCAGATTAAAGCACGATTAAAGTTCAGATTGTAAGAGGTTCTCACTGAGATGTCCTTTCAAATGGATGGCATGAATGAATCTTCAAAAATATAACTCCGATTGTCCCTACATTTCCTATATAAAGCTCATTATCTTCAAAGAACTTCCAAATGAATATTTGTACTATATGTATTGTACTTAAATTTTGTAGCACTTTTGTGGTATTTAATCTGGTATTTTCTAGTATTTTATCATTGGTGGAAGTAGTAGTATTTTAATATTTTTTTGGTATTTTCTAGTATTTTTCTGGAGTCTAGTACTTTTTTTGTCTATATTTGTATAAGTTTAACTGCATTTTCAGCTATTACTCCATAATAAATTTGTGTGGTATTTAATCTGGTATTTTTCTAGTATTTTCTGAAATGTTCTAGTATTTGATCATTGCTAGAAGACGTAGTATTTCTAGTATTTCTTCCGAAAAAGTCTAGTATTTTCTAGTATTTTTCTTGTATATATTCTTAAAAGTTGTACTGCATTTTCTTCTATTGCACCATAATTAATTTGTCTGGTATTAATATGGTATTTTTCTAGTATTTTCTGGAATGTAATAATTTCTAGAAGTCTTAGTATTTTAAAAGAATTTAGGTATTTTCTAGTATTTTTCCGAAGAAGTCTAGTATTTTTCTTGTATATATTTTTAAAAGTTGTAGTGCATTTGTATCCATTCATAAATTCTTATAAACATCCTCAAAGATCTCCAAGACTATCATTTATCTGTGCAGCAGTTGGGAGATTTACTTTCCATAGATAATACCCATAAACCCAGGCCCATTTGTATGCATAATGGACATCGTACGACCTGTGGCACATACAAATAGAGATGCAGCAACAACAACAGATACAGATGCAGATACACACTTGCAGATACAGATACAGATTCCGTGGAGTTAATGTCGCATTAAGATGGCAATCCCTGACTCCATTCGCATATAAATCCAGTTGCAGTAGCCAGACCCAACCCTCCCCACCCAAGAGGGGAAGAGGCGCTGCTGCTGCTGCTGCTGGAACGATGCCGCAGATAAATTTTGCTGTTGTCACACCTTGCAACTTGCATGCACATAAATATATTTCACCACGAGCCGCCGAAAGGTTGACACTGTCTGCATCTTTTTTTTTTTTTTGGTGTGGCAGGGGCATGCAAAAGGTAGGGGAAAGTAAGATATCACAAGGTAGCAGCAGGGACACCAACGATTTCGTATTCAGATGTGCCCCACAGCCCAGAGAGAAATATCTTCTCAGCTTTCAGCAGATTGAAAGCGAAATATTATTGAAAACCGCCACAGAGGCGGAGAGAGGGGGAGAGGGAGAGTGTAGAGCGATGTGGCACCTTCTCGGAACTTGCCGCATTTAATTTATTGCGAATATTTGATGTTCGATTTCCTCTTCGTCCTTCGGTTATCGCCTTGGCATTGACACTTTTACATTTTATTTTTTATTTTATTTTTTTTTGGCAAAGATTGCAGTTTCGGATTGTGGCAGGGACTGTGTGTGGCAGCGGGATACATGCCACAGGCGATATTTGCTTATCAACAGAGAAGCTCAGACTGGAGCCAAAATATTCGTTGGTTTTTCCTTCCGCCGGCAACAGATGCGAAAAGGCAGATAAAGTTCACATTCAGGAGGAGGTTTTAAATGGGATAAAGGAAAGGATAATGTATCCATTGGATATACATATATGTTAGCCAATGTATCTAACATCTTTCAATATGGGAACCATCTCTAAAGCAGGCAAATCTATATTTAAATGTTCTCCCAATCTCAATTAAACCCGATTGCAGATCTATCTTGAAGATTGCATGGCCTGCTCCTCGCTGGAGAGTGGAAGATCCACAGAAGAAGCGATTAACTAAAGGTCCAATCTACGTGGAAATCAATTAGCAACTGTCATGACTGGTTGGAAATCCAGAGCAGAACAGAGCAGAGCAGAGCTCCTCCATAATGCCACACAAGAAGGGACCACACACCAGGCAGGGGCAGGAGCAGGGGTTGGGGCAGAGGCGACTCCTCCTCCCTTTCAAAAGAGAGAAAGAGAGATGGCCTGGTCACGCACAGCGCACAGAAAACGAGGGACATAGATCCGATCCCCAGAGCTGCCCCGATGCTCCTCCAATATGAAATTATTCAAATGCCGCACAACATATAAATTCAGGTTAATCCAAAGCGCAGCTGGATGCCTCGTGCTGGCAAGATGGTGGGGGAGTGCACCCCCCTCACCCCGCCTGTTGATGGGGCTGGGGCGCCAGCTCTTTTAATCATTATTAATTATCCAAGCGGCCACTCCGTGGAGTATAAATCATTGGCGGAGGCCTGGAGAAGGATACCCAATCTATTCGCTGCTGTTTCAGCGGAAAATAGGGCCAAGAAATGTGGCTAATTACATGGCAAGGAAGGCATAAAGGGCCTTGCTTCATTTATTTCCACTTTGGCTACTCATCGGCGTCCATGGGAGCATCCTCCTGGCGCCTGTACAGCACGAACACATCCTTGGCGGACTTTTGAGATGAATCCCAGTTCTTGAGCACCATCCGGGCCATCTGCTCGGACACCATGAGGCTCTGACCGCGATGCCACTTGTCGGCCAGCCACATCCTGGCCTGTTCCAGGGCCGTGCCACTGCCACAGGCAGCGAAGCGGTTGTTCGTCACGCTTCCATCCTGCTGAGGGGCATACAGGTACTGTCTGTTGTTGTCGAAGTCGTGGCCAGCGAAAAGCACCGGAGCACTGGCAATCGCTGGATACTGCTGCCACAGCAGCTGCTGGGCCTTCTTGACGGGTATCTTTTGGTCCTGGTCCAGATATTTGGCCGCCAATTGATTCCTGACCCCGGCCATGATGTCCCGAACGAATACCCCATCGTGGGCACAGCAGCTGAAAGGCAAAAGGGAAGGTGGTAAAGGGAAGTCTGTGGAAAGAGCCTGGGTACGGTCTCCTACTAAATGTGATCCCCCAAATGGTACACAAGATAGTCCTCGGATCGCATGGCGATGGTGATGCCATTGTTGCAGGTGATGCCCACCAGGCAGATGTCTCCAGGGCTGCGAAAACCAAAGAATTTCGAGGTTTCAATCTGTGGTATCGGATCTGCTGTTTGCTTACTTTTCCATCTTTCAAGAGTGTTTTTCCAAGGCGATCAAGTGGAAAGGTCTCCGGGCAAATGAGCTGTGAAGAATATTCAAATTTTAAATCCAATTAGCCACAGGAGGGGGACAGAGAGGGAGGGAGAGGGAGTGTTTGTGTGTGTAAGCGATACCCAAGGCCCCTTCCTCCAAGAACGACCCCGACTCGAGTGTTGAGTGTTGATGCGCCTATGGCTGAGCAGATTAACGTGAAAAAACGTGTCACTGGTGCCGGGCCATCATGGTCGCGACGTTGGCCGTAAGCGATATTGGCAGCCCGAGGCTGTCTGTCACCAGCGCCAACGACTTGATGATGATGCTCTCGTAATGATGGCCACGATGATTGCGCGGTTCGCACAACTGGTTCGCATTGGATGGGAGGCTGCACCTGGCCCTAAAAATAGACACTTAGACGCGCAACCAGTTTGCAGAGAATCAAGACCAGAAGTCCACACAATTGCAGCGCCGCTGAGAGCATCCATTAATTAAACGCGCAGTCGTGTAATCGATGTGTTAATTAGCCAAATCGGAGCGCGGATCATCTTACCTCTATAAAAAAAGCGAATGGGGGGCACTTCAGTGCCGTGCACCTGCTGCAGAAATTTCCTTATGGCAAACACAAAAAATAAGAAACGTGACAGTGTTGAGCAACGTTTGCTTTGCTGGCAGTGTTGGTTTATGCTTTGGAGCTATCGATACCTGGAGAAATCCAACAAAAGTACTCCTTTGGCACATAAATATTGGGGAAAACACTCGAAAATTATTTGGTTTTATGGTAAATATTTTAAAAACTTTGTTTCGAAATTAATAAATACTGTAATTAGTTTTAATTATTACAGTTTCTTCCACCACTAGTTCCTGTGCGGCGATAAAGCTCTCTGTTTTCGTTGGTTTTTTCGGTGGAATCTTAATCTTTGGCATCCTTTAAGTTTGGTGAGCTCAGCGTCTTGTTGGAATAGGCACAAGCGGGCCAAGAGAAGTGTCGGTGTGAAGAGAGGACCATCTTTAGACCATCTCGCACAGAGGTCTATGCAGGCAGCGTCCAGTGTCTGCTTCAGAGCAGAGATGCAGACGGCCCGTGGCTGAAGGAGCGACTCATGTGCCGCCATGTGGATGCTACCGACTCTGAAACTGCAGCCCAGAGATCCCAAAACATCTCAAAAAATCTGTGGCAATTGTGGTCTCCATAATCTATGATAGATCCTTCATTTAACACCTGAATTGAGGTCTAAGAAGAATCCATCAAGGATGCAAGTGCAGAATCCTTTCGATTGTGAGTCCAAAGTGTGGAATAATGTCATTTGCTGTTGCTTTGCTTCTGACAGACAGACAGACAGAACAATGGCACTAACGTGTGCTTCCTCCCCCCTGTACCCCCTGTGGCCCCTTCCCCGTATTTATTGTTGTATGCATGTCTGGAATTTAATTTTTTCTGGCATTTACAAAACACTCGAGAGAGCCAGCCAGCCAAGGGCCAGCGATGACAGCAATTACCATACGATTTGCATGACGTTTATGTTTATTTTTCTTCTTCATTTTTTGCTGGCTTTTTGTGTTCTTTATTGGCCCTGTGCCTCAGGTTGATTTTTGACAGTTGCCCGACTCACTCACTCACTCGTTCGTTCGTTCTGTTGGGCTCACATTCAATGCTGAATTCGCATTTCATTAGCTTGTTATGGACCACCTACGGCCATCTCTGAAGGGAGCCTCTTGGACCGGCAGACAGACAGACCCACAGCGAAGCAATTAAGCTGGCAATCGGAAGACAATCCGAAAAGAGGTATGTCTGTCTGTATTTACAAAAGCTTTAAAAAAAGGTTAAAGAAAACAAGAACCGAACGAGTCAATGGTTCTCGAATGAAAACAAAACGAAAAGCCCTCGAGCGGTGGAGACCCTCGGAAATGTCAAGCGAATCATTAAACCCAAGGCTGAATACTTTTCGGTCAAGTACAAAGAATGTAAGACCTTCTGGTTTTTCTCTCGAAGATCCTCTTGGAAAAGTCGTTCCTTCAGCGTGTAAAGGACGCTGTATCCATTAGATCTTTAACCTCCTTTATGGGAAATCATTGATGTAGCGCTTGCCAGGTCCGCAGGTCGTCAGAGAGGGGCCACAGTAAGCCTCTTGGGGGTTTTCGGGACACCTTCCGGATACTTGCCTTTGGTCAAGTCTGCCTTCTGGGCAGCTTGTTCCTTCCCAAATGGAAGTCATGGCCTGGCTTCGGGTTTGAATATCGTTTTCTTCAATTGTTGACGCCTCGTTTGGCCTCGGAGATGTTTCTGTTGAAAGAAGTTCCATTGAAATCGAAATTCCTGCCGCCAGGGCCTCGCTGTTCTCTGATTTAACGCTGATTAATTGGCACGAAATTATTATTACAGCTTGTTTGTTGGCAGGGCCCTCAATTTGTAGTCGGACTGCAATTTGGGATCTCCTTTTGATAGCAGTTGTCTTTTAATCAGGTTTATTAAGGGACCAAGCAATCGATTTAATCTTGTGGAAAGAGTGGCAGAAGGATGGGACATGTGCTTCGATACCAGACCTTTCTCGTTCCCACGACAGTGGTTGAGTCATGAACTTCACAGATAGACCCAGACACAGATCCATTTATTACCAGAGAGGGAGAGAGTTGTACAAATATTTAACTATCTTTTCAATATTTCGAATCACTAAATTGCACAACATATCGCTTTGCAACGGGCTCCATTTATCAAAATTCAAATGAAAAGAGTTTGGCCACCAACTGGGTAATGGGTGCTCCCCCCATCGCCCCTCCTTGGCGGTTGGCAAAAACAAAGTGCAAGCCAAAGTGAATTCCCGTGGAGCGTTTAATCAAAATTTACCGGCGAACGCGTTCGCTGACAATGAGAAATTGCAACAAATTCGCGCTACACCGTCGAAAAACCTTCTCTCTATCTCTCGCGCTTCATGGCCAAGAGCAAACAGGGTCGGAAGAGGGGGGGTCGGGGAGTGCCCCCACTGGTAGTGGTGTCGATGGCAGCACAAACAAAAGCCAGAACGAAATGCAACGATCACGTACCCCAACTGGCATTTTAGGAGCTCTGTATGGAGGCACCCGCTGTTTGGATGCCTCTCGACTGGATATTGTTTTCCGACACAGCACTCGTCCTCTCTTGTTTTCGCTCTTTCCCTTTTTTTTTTCTGTTTTGTTTTTCTGGTTGTGGATATGAAAAATGATGCCGAAACAATTTTTACAACCTAAAAGCGGTAGCGGTAGCAGGAGACGGAGGAGCCGGAGGAGGAGGCCTAAACCGCCTTCAAACCACTCCAGGAATGGGCGGCTTTGGTCTCTCGGAATTGATTGATGGGAACTTTGTGCACTGCTGCATTGGTGCATCGGTGGGCGGGTTAGAGAAATGATCGGAGCGGAGTCGTGCAACATGCAGCCGTGCAGCGGCTGGCCCCAAAATCAATCTGGCTAAACGGTAGCAAATGGGCGTACAGAATGGATTGCCAGCCACTGTGTGGTGGGTGGGTGGTGTGTGGGCGGAGATCGAAACAAATCCATTGGAAAGTGAATGGAAGGAAAAGTCAAAGACAAAAATCTGCATAGGAAAAGATCTGCCACTTGGAAGGGACCTGCAGGAAGCCTCTACGGTGTGGACCTGCAGGAAGCTGCAGCTATGAATGGAATTATCCACAAAGGGGAGGGGAAATGTCATCTTTGAAGATAAGAACATGGTCTGAGGGACCTTAAGATGATTTCCATAGAAGGAGCTTTAAAGCAAAGCTCTTAAAAATGATTTTCATGCGTTATACGATTTTTAAAGGCACTAAAATCACATCTAAGAAAGATACTTTCTTCAATTGAAGAACTATACAATTTTGGGAAACATCTTTTACGAAACAGAACCACTTTGGAGACCAGAAATGTAACAGAAAAGTGGAAATTTGAAGGAGATCCATCAAAGTAGTGGCTTTTTAGGCAGGAACTACCGCTCAATGGCTTTGTAATCCACAAAATAAAGTACTTTTGGGCAATAAATATATATTTCCATGGAAAACAATCAATGATTCCCTGCATACTTATCTCTCACTCTCTGCTCTAAAAAACTTTCTAGGAAAAATTGATGAGGCAAAACCGCCAATTGAGATGGAAAATCCATGCAAAAACAATGAAAATAAACTGCGTGACCAGCGGAAAAGCGTTGAAGAGCTCCACAAAACGAGTATGCATGTATGTGTGTGTGTGTGTGTGTATATGTAGAGCAAGTCAGCCTCAAACTCTTGCCCCCTTGCCCTGCTCAACGGGTGACTCAACGACAAACATGGGCCAAACCGAAATTGGAAATGTGCCAACTAAAATAAACAGTTATTGAGTTGACTGTTTCGACACTTCCCGCTGCGATAACAGAGGGAGAGGGAGGGGGAGGGGGAGGGGGGAGGGGAAGGTAGAGAGACGCCAAACACCTGGTGGGTGGGTGAGTGGCTGAGTGGGCGGCTGATTGGCCGAGTCTTGGACTCTCCTTCTCGCGAGTCGCTCTATTAATTAAATTAAATTTCAATATAAATTCAAATGGGCAAAGCGTGCTCGCTTACGTGTTCTAATTGGGCGGGCGCTACTCCCCCCACCCCCCCATTGTGGTGTGGAGCTGGAACTGGTAGACCTAATTGTTTATTTATGGAAAGACCTCCGCAGTTGGCCTTTTGGCAACTCTTTTTCCCAGTCGGAGCTGAAAGCGGGACCCTGGGAATGGACTGGAGGCCCGGCTGGGGCTCGTGGGGTACTCTAGGGTGGGGGTGGGGGTAGCCTGTGACTTGGCATCAAATTTCATTAATCACGCAAATGCTTATCGCATGGCTCCAGCATCAGCAGCAGCAGCAGCAGGCACTAGGAGCTCTCTGCAGCAAGCACTCTCCTGTAGGAGCGGCCGGCAATCGTTGAAAGCCAGCTCTGAAAACGTGGTCATAATTTGTCTGACTTGCTGGAAAAGGCCTTTTTCGTCGGCCCCTTGGACGGGTGTGAATGCATGCCCCTTGCATGACCAGGCCCAAAACCCATCATCATCATCGTGGTCATCATGGCTAGGCGACTACCGACTGCCGACAACCGGCCTGGACTCCCTCTTATGTACTCCTCTATGCTGCATTTTCAGTGGCCTCGCCTCTGATTATGTGGCCGATGAGGCAAAAAGAGAAAGAGTTTCTGTGGGTGAAAGAGGGGGAGGTTCTGGCGGCACGAGAGGGAGTTTCTCCGGCAATAGAAGGCATAAGGAGAAGCCGATTCTGGCAGCAGAAGGGGGAGCCTCAGGAAGACGGCGGGGGGCAGGTGGGGTCGCTGTATCAGCTCTTGGCTGAAAATTTCTGTGGGTGGCTGCTGCTCGCTCGAGTGATGTGTAAATCTCTCGCTCTGCCTCGTGGCAAGGTGCTGTCAAAAGTGTAGAGTTGCCCCAACACCAGACACGAGAATGGACAGCCATTCGAAAGGAGAGAAAGGGCGCCCCGCATCCAGGTGGTCTTTGATCTTGTTTGTAACTCGCCTACCAGCCACCCACCCCCAACCCCCATATCCCAATCGCTTTGCTTTATAGTGAGGCCCCACCAGTGGAGCTCTCCAGTCAATTAAGACATTATCCGATGTGACAGTCGTAACTTGCGTCATTTAAGGCGTCACAATGTCCCCTTGGAGATGGTAACTGTATCTGGATGGACCAGGAACCTATTTTCCCGGCCGCCGCCAGACAGCCTGGCAGACACTTGCCGCTCACCCCCCCTCGTCCTGGCCATATTAGCAAGGCAAATTTCCCAAAAGACGCAATGAAATGCTGGAGGGGATGGCCATGGGGACGGGCGTGGGGATGCAATACAATCTTGAAACTCGAATAACGGAAATAAAAATTATGAGCCAGGAATATTTTATCGCTGGGGGGAAATTTGCATAAGAATAACGTTACGTTGCCGGTGGGAAAGAGGGCGCGGGGGAGGGGTAGAGAGTGGCCACAAGATTGGACCTTGAGTCCGTGGAGGGGAGACATTTTTTTGTGTACCCTAACAGAAAGGGTATTACGATATTGGGAACTGTAAGAAATGGTTTACGAATATCTTTTAGACAAAAATTTCACACTTTCTGCACTTCCTGCTCGATGATCATTCGAAAGACGAGAGATGAATTTAAATCCTGGTTTTAATCAGTTTTGGGCCTTGAAACCATTTGCCATTGAAAGTAGATCCAGTAAAAGGTTGAATAATCACAGGCCTCGGTCTTACAGTCACTGGCCTTGCGAAGAAAAAGGTCTGACAGTCACTGGCGTCGCGAAGCAAAAGGTCTGACAGTCACTGGCGTCGCGATGAAACAGGTCTCACAGTCACAGGCCTCGCGAGGAAGGGCTATCCGTACTGTCGCTCTCCCGGCTACAGATGTAGTTGAACATTCTCAGATCCGCCTTGAGGATGTACTTGCGGTTGCAGGCTTTTGCCACCGCCAGCGCCCCATGGACCGAATCCATGGCATCACCTGCAACACAACACGAGAGTCGTTCAAGAGAGTTTTCCTCTCCGCGCAATGGTTCACTTACCAAAGCACATGTTCAGCAATTCTTTGGCCAGTTCCGGGCTCACCGTGATGTTCCTGTCCACCGCATCGTACAGCAACAGATCCAAGGCCAGCTGGGACCAATCAATATCGGAGTCATCCTTGGGTTTCATTTTCTTTAAACTTTTTTCTTAATAAATTTCTATGCAGAAAATATGCAAAAAGAAGATGGACACTTGGAAGCTTGTGATACTATATCGTTCGCTGGCTATCGATAGTTCTAGAACATCTTTCGATTGGGAAAAATCCCTGAAAAATACTTGAAATCGGAGATTCTATTCTGCTCAAGGTTGCTTTTGGAAGTGTGGAAAAGGGCTCTCTTTGAAGAAAAAATCTGGTTATTCGAGTGAGTTTCTTGGTGGATGGGGCAATATCATCGGTTTTTCAATATAAATGATATTCAATCAAAAGAGACATTGAATTTGGTTTGTTTAATTTTTAACGATTAAATTGTAAGAGTCTATCGATAGTGCGTGGTATTAATGACGTCGTCATTAATCGCCAAAACAGCTGATTTAAGGCGCCGCAACTATGAGAAATATTTCAATAAGAACCAAGTGCTAAGTGAGTGATATTCTGAGCCAAGAAAAGATAGCTGTAAAGTGGCAAAGAGCAAAGAGCATACCAAATTCGTGGCCGCACAGCTGTCCTGCCTTCCTGGAGAGTGGGAGCCGAGCCGCACGCGTCTAGTCATCCGCCGGAGTATCCGTAACCGCCTTCATGGCCATGCAGTTTATTTGTTGTTTTTGTTTTGGGGGCATTGTAATTGATAAGTTAATTTACATTTTTATTGAATGGCCAACGTTGTGCTCTTTGTTGTCACGAAGGTCAGGGACTCCCACCAGGAGGTGCTTTGCATATTTACATTCGAGTGGCAGAGATTTGGAAATGTGCGTAAAATATATGGGCTTTTCACTGGCCAAGTTAATAAAACGAATTCGTGTGGCTTATGTCGGACATGTCCAAAGCTCAATTGTGTGTAAAGTCGGAGGCGAAGACGGCAAACAATTGATTCTCATTTGCTCCCATGATGAAAGAGGCTTGAGGTTAGCCAATGATTCGGAAACAAATATGCGCAGGAAAAAGTCAATTGTGGGGCAAAAACTAAGGCCACAAAAGATGCAAAATGAAAATCCATAGCAAATTGCACAAAGAGCACAACTGTAGCCAGGAAAAACCAAAAGGAAATGGAAGGTTTTCATGGACATAAACATCAAACAAATTTGAATTCTACTTTAGTCAGAGACTGGATATATCTTGATCTATATTTTTAGAATGCCGATACTTGCAGCGAAGAAATCCGAGGGCGATGAAGGGGGTTGGGCAGAACCCGAACGCGACGTCCAAGAATGCAACCCCGGACCGATCGTGGTGGAATATTATCATCGGAGAGGCGGCCGATTGGCTCCGTAAGATTGAGAGATTTTTAAAAAAATTTTAATTATTATTTTTAATCAAGTATTATATTTCTTAAAAATCTGGATTGGCAAAACCCGGGTAATCGGTTTAAACGTTTGAAAATTTGAATATTTGATAGACAAAATGAATCGAAAGACCAGGCTGCAAATGAAAGCCAAAGAAACGAAGGACGGCTACTGGAAATCAATGGAAACATGAAAGTTTTTCGATCGAAGCTGGGAACACAACTGTACCTGGAACACTCCCGTAGACCCAGGCAAGTGTCAAATGTCAGGCATGTAATTATCAATCGATCAAATTGCGAATCAATATCGCTAGTAATTCCTAATATTTTCCTTTATATCCGAATAGCAACAAAATGATTGTGGAGCCCTCGGCGGATTCCTCCCTGGACTCCGCACAGCCCGGCTGTTGTTGGTGCCAAAATCGCAAATATTGCTGCTTTGTGATAATATTTTTACTCTGTTTCATAGCATTAATATGCGTGGCCGTGTATTTCGGACAGAAGCGTTAGCCACAGGACACTCATTAAACATTTAAAGGGTATGGGGTACCCCCTCGCCCCCCACCACCAAAAGATTGTAGATACATCTTTCAGTATGCAATGGTTTTCACTTGGTTTTTGGTTTGTTTTTCTTTTGGAGGGTCCGATGGCTATGCAAAGAATCGGATCGAATCGAATCGAATCGAATCGAAATGCATTCGGCGTAAGGCATGGTACGGAATGGTATGGTATGGAATGGTATGTATTCCGTGTGCCATCGGGCCAGTCGTGCATGAAAAGTTAACGAGAATTGATGTTCCATGTTTCGGCAGGGCAAAACAAAGCATAAATTTCTTCCACTCTCTCTCTCTCTCTTTCCCTCCATCAGGCGAGATGCTCCACAGCCTCCCCTGCCCACCCCCCCCCCCCCTTTTGTCCGCATTTGGCAGTTTTTACATGCATTTCGAATGCAACTCTGCCCCGCGATATATGTACGTATCGGTGGGGGCCAAGTATATTGTGTTGCACTGGCCCTTGGCTGTACACCCCCCTTCCGCCATCCTACCCCACTTTTGTTGCTCCTTTCGCAGACGACGACGACGACGCGACGTTGCATAAATTTTCAGTCAACAAATTCAATTTGCGTAACGCATGCGGATACCCCATGAGTGTGGGGCAGGGGGGGCTACCCCACGAGTGTATTGTGAGGGGGGGGACATGGTTTTTAAGGCTGAAAGGGAGTAGAGTGCTTTTTAAAAGTATTTGCAGTATTTGGCAGCTGGTGGATAACTTTTGGTCTGCAGAGTGTTTGATTACCACTTGAGGCAGTCAGATCCGAGCAGTGCGTGCCTCGTGCCTGGTGCCTCGTGCATCACGCTTACAACTCTAACGGCAAGACTGCGGCCCAATCAGTGTCGCCTCTAATCCGCACCCTCGGGCTCTTGGCTGCATGCAAATCGCCTCGTTGACTTGTGGCCGCAGTGGGTGGCGTCTGTGTCTCTTCTGATTTGAGTTGATGAATTGCAACTGTGGCAGGCAAGGAGAGACCATAGAGAGAGCCACAGCTCGAGCCCGCACCTAGATAATCTCTTTTGAGCTGATTACGTGGACACCGGAGCAACAAGGAAGGCACATGGCGATGCAACGCTTAGAGGATGTGCGGTTGTGCAACATGTTGCATGTGGAAAATACTTGAATGGATTATGCTTTCATCAATGATTTAGCTCTGGACAGCGGGACTGCTCACTCGATGGGGGAATGAATTTGTAATCCATTTTGCAGCTAATATTCGTGCCCATCAAATATTTATTCGTATTTCGGTGCAAATTTGCGCGCAAACAAAAGCTGGCCAAAACCCAATTAAATGGCAATCATTACACCCGGGGGGGTGGTAAGGGGGGCGAGTGCGGGGTTTTCTGCTCAATTAGTCGCTGCTCCAAATCGAAATCAATCGCCCAATCGCTGCGGCCAGTCGCCAACTGCCACTCTGTGCCACTGCACACGAGACGCGGGATGCGGCACAGTGGAGAGCCACAGCTGCCTCGGCGGCTGCTGCCCCGTCAATTGAGCGCTAACAAAGATAAATGGCTGAAGCCACAAAATTGATTTGGTTGACAGATGAATTGTGGAGTCCCTACTGTCCCCACTGTCCCCACTGTCCCCCCGTCCCCTGTCAAAGCTCTGCAACTGCAACACGAGCTGCAACAATAAATGCCGGTCAACGGGAATAAAATCAAAAGCATATTTTTCCATCATTCATTGAATGAGCGAAAATATTTCGAAATAAAATGTTTAAAATTTCCAAAGGAGAAAAACCGGGGTTAGAGAGAGACCGAGAGAGAGAGAGAATTGGAGAATATTGAATGAAGCACTTAAATGCGTTTCAGCCCGCGCTCTCGACAACAAAAGCGCTGCCTGCCAGTCGACTGCCAAATGCAATTACGTATACGCCATGGATGCCACATGCGAATCCGTGGGCCGGGCGACGGGCGCCGGGCGCCGGGGGGTGCCGGTGCCGGTGCTACTGCCAATTGACACTTTGACGCATAAATCAACTTTATTGTTTATTGATTTTTATGTTTGCTCTCTGTATGTTTTCTCTGTGTGTCATATTTTATTAAATCTTTTGTGTGTGCCTCCGCCTCCTCCTGCCAGCCCGGAACGCGGCTGGGGTTCATCTCGAGTGGCCCCCCTCTCGACCCTCGCTCTCTGCCGATTCTCCCCTTTGAGGTATCTTTTTTTGCGATTTCTGTGTCGACGCTGGCTCGCTGTTATTTATTTGAATTTATGCGATTTAAATGAAATTGGTTCATTGTTTGCCGATGCTGGGCATCACTCAATGCAGTCAATACTTTTGCGCGATACCCTGTACTTGGTGGAAACAAAGGGTATATAGGACTAAAGGGGATAAGTGTCGAGAAAGGAAAATAATATATAAAATAATATAAAAGAAAACTCTTCCCCTTCGAAATTTCTGTCATTGTCTTGGGCATTTCTTGTGGACTCTCTCTGGCCGGCAATGCAAGGGTATTTCCCCCGCCCCTTTTCACCTTTTTTCTGGTCCTTTTTCCTCCTTGCATGTGTGTGTGTGTGTGCACTGCGTCGCTCTGGACATGTTGAACAATTCATAAATCGATTAAAGATTTTGTCTGGTTCTTTTATTTCTTGGTTTCACTTTTTTCATACAAAAAGAAGAACGGAAAATGCGACACACTCGAGTGTGTGTGTGTGTGTGTGTGTGTGTGTGTGTGTGTGTGTGTGTGTGTGTGTGACAGTTTGTGGCCTTTTATTCAGCATGATGTGGGCTATTCGCTGATGGGTTGTTAAGGGGAGGGGAGGCGAGGTATATGCATATTCAGGTGAAATAATAGATAGGGGAAGAGGTTTTGGGATGTTTTTGGGAAACTATAAGACAGAATCGAGGATAAAACGAGAAAGAAACGATTAGAAAGCGCGGAAGAAACGATAAAAAAAACATGGAAGAAACGATAAAGAAACGATGAAGGAACGATGAAGAAGCGATAGAGAAACGATGAAGAAACGATGAAGAAACGTTAGAAAAACGAGGAAGAAATTATGAAGAAACGAGGAAAAAAATGGTAAAGAAACGAGGAAAAAACGACGAAGAAACGATAAAGAAAGGAGGAAACAACAATGTAGAAATGAGGTAGAAACGATGAAGGAGTGATGAAGAAACGAGAAGGAAACGATAGAGAAACGAGGATGAAACGACAAAGACCCGAGGAAGACGCGGGGAAGAAACGATGTAGAAACGAAGAAATAACGATTAAGAAACAAAGAATTAACGAGGAAAAACGATCAAGAAACGATTAAAAAAACGATGGAGAAACGATTAGAAAATGTGGAGGAAACGATGGAGAAACGATAGATGTGGAAACCAGGAGAAACGAGAAAGAGATAAAAGGAACCCCATTTATAATACTAAGACTTTACTTAACGGTTCTCCTTTCAGCTGTATAAATGCAATCCATGAGTACAGGTCTCCACAAAATATTCTACTGTTTTGTAATATCTCTACAATTTCCGTACGATTTCCCCCTTTGCCATCATTTGCTCTTTTCCCAATGCTATCATAGAATTTCATTAGGTCAAACTTTCAACTCTCTCCCGCCCCCTCTCTCTATTCAGTTGGTGAAAATCATTCAGTTATTCAATCAAAGCTCAAACCAAAACGAATTCATGACCCCAACAGCCGTACCGGCACCGGCATCGGCATCGGCACTGGCCAAAAAGTCAACTGGAAACGCTTTTGAAATATAATGGGAATTCCGTAGAAAGTTTTACGCAAAGCAAAAGCAACTGTCAATGCCCCCCACCCCCCCCGAAAAACTTTGTCTTGCTGGAACAAAAGGCATGGCTGGAGGAGGCTCCACTCTCTAGGATTCGATGCCAATACAAATTAAAATTTAAATGAGCTTCTTCTCGTGCTGCTGCCCCTGCCCCTGCTCCTGCTCCTTCCCCCGCTCCTCGGCCATGTCCATATTGACACGTGACAAAAGTTGAGGCTGCCAATAAGATACGAAAACAGTGGGCGGCGTCCTACGCCCATGCCAATGACCTCCTCCTCCTTTGGCGAAGGCGTAAAATGTTTGAAACAATTTCAATAACCATTTCCTATTGGGTCGTGGAGGGGGCGGGGGAGGGGGAGGTCGCTGCCTCTAAGCCAATAAAAGATAGAAACCAATCTGCGCGGATGTCTGTCTTTCTGTCTGTCTGCCTTAAAACTGATGAAAAATTTGTAAATTTAATTGGAAAAATTCTACTCAATGAATGAATATTCCCGCGACCACGAACACCCCTACCTCCCCTCCACCATGCAAATCGATTTCGATTTTTGTTTGTTTCAGTTTCAGTTTCGGTTTGCGTTTCATTCGCTCGTTGGTTGGAGTCTGAGTCGGAGTTTGAGTTATATTTGTAAACAGGGCCGTGTAATTGAAAATGCCCCAGGTCTAAATATTTAATTGTGTTTTTCTATATATGTATACGCGTACATAAACTCGATGGATACATTGATGTGGAAGCAGGCAACAGGCACGACCATTTGCCACTGGAACTTTTCCGATGAAGCGGCTGGTGCAAGGTATAGTCTCTTTCAGGGTTCAGGAGGCCTGACCTCACCTTCTCCACCCTGGCCCCTGCATTAGCTCTGAGCATCCTTTGCGCTGCCAATGGGAACTTTGTGCTTCCTTCCTGTCACTGTCACTGTCGCTGTTACGGCATCGCATCGCTTCTGTCCAAAGGGTCGATTCTGTTAAATCTGTTGTGCTAATATGACACACGGCCACGCAGCTTTTTTCGAACCGGAAAGGCTCTCTTCCACCTTGGCTGTTGCCTGTTGCCTGGTGCGTTGCATCCTTTCCGTTCCGTTCCGTTCGCATGTTTTGGTTTTAATCTGCGACACAGCATTAACTTTCCAACACGTAAATTGCTTCAGAGTTCGAGCTGCTGCTGCTGCTGCTGCTGCATACCCGAGGCCATGATGATGATGTTGCAACTAGGCGAGGTCCCTGCCACAGTGCCACTCCGCCCTCTGCCTCCTGTGAGCTCTGAGCTGGTAATACCCACTGACAGGGGCTTAGGGTCCGAGTCCGAGTCCTCCATCCTGGCCTGCCCGATGTCCTGGGCGACATTTTATGAGCATTTTTGTGCGGACTTGTCAGCCAGAGCAATATTGGGGATTGGACGGGGGCAGATGCTACTTATGCGAGCATGTGGCAAAAGTTTAACGCCAGTTCGGTGACAGAGCACAAAACTCTGGCCAGAGGGGGTGGAGGGGAGGAACACTGTGCCACAGGAAATGCATTAAAGATGGCACCATCGAGCCCAAAAGCAGCCTCAGTTTTGTTGAATAGTGCTTTTTGCAATCTGCAAGGCAAGTAAATTTGACTTTGTATGCCACACACATGCCACACACTTGCCACACACATGCCCCCGCAAAGGACCAGACCATGCGGACAGCAGTAAATGGCAGCTTTGTAATGCCCCCAGAAAATGGACTTCCGAGCTCTCTCTCTCTCTCTCATTTATTTCGGTACTTGCTAAACTTTCTGACTGGCAAAACACTGGGTGGCACCTCAATAAAACAATTTAAAAGTCATCGTCGTGAACATTCACTCCTTGGATCCCTTGGAGCCCCCCTTTGGCCTGTGGCGTGGCTGCCCTGCTGTCCGGGAGCTCCTGGCTCCTGACCGAGTGAGCTGTCAGTCTCCCCATTTATTTTGTTGCACATTAACTGCAGATAGATAGAGAGCTCTCCGTTCCACACAGGCTTCCAAGAGGCTTCCGTCCACTCCCTCGACCAGAGTGCGAGTCAGATTTGGGGGCCAAGCTCCAGACCGACAGTCAGTCCGACACATGTGGCTCCTCATCTAGCCGCATGACGTTCCATTTAGAAGACTGTATCTCTGCTTAAATTTTGGGTTTTAGTTTGGCTTAAAGTTTGGTTTTCTCTTTTTTTTTTTTTGGAGAAAATGGCCAATCGAAAAGTTTGAGAAAAGCATAATTGGTGCTCGTTCATCCACAGATGAGGCCCCATAATTTATGGCAGAGAAAATGATCCCTAGAATGGTAATATTTTCACCTAGATTAAAATATTTATGGCATTCATTTGGGGCCGAGAGGGAAAAATTAAAGTAGATATTATTTTAATTAAATTTTTATTTTAAAAATGTATTACAATAATATGCAAATATTTTATCAAAATATATTTTATATTTAAATTAAATATATTTCATATTTAAATTAAATGTTTATTTCCTATAAATTTAATATAAAAAATTTATTTTATAGTATTTTCTTTTTAGAATAAATATGTGCCGTTCTTGCAATAAATTTAAATTTAAATCAATCCAAATTATATTTAATTTTTAATATTTTTTTTTATTATTATTGTTCTGTTCGATTTTGCTATTGGAAAGTATTTAAAAAATTAAATTAGGTGAAAAATAATTTTGTTTGAAAATCCTTTATTTTTTATATTCTTTTTGATTTTTTTTTTTTCAATAAATGACTTTATTAAAGGCGCAAATGCTTAAAATGTTTATTCTGTCGAATGAAGAAACTGCAGCTGTCATGAATGGCTGATGAATGCACTCACTCGCACTCACGTGAGTGTCAGAAAAAGCAGGGCGAAAAGGTTACCGAAATTTGGAGCCAGCAGCAGCAGCAGCCAGCAACCAGATTTCCGATTCCGGATTCCGGATTCCGTTTGCCAAAAGTTTGGGCAATTAGATGAGTACTCCAAGAGTGGCTTTCGCTGACCCACGACTCCAGAGGGGACGCGGGCGGGGGTGGGGCAGGGGAACCCACTCGGAGAGGCGCTAAAAAACCCATTAAAATTAATTATGAGAAACACTCGACGCCATGTGCAACAGTTTTTTTAGCCAGCAGCCTTTTTTGGTCACCTTTTGGAGGTTTTTTTCGCAGGCGAAAATGAATCCATATGTGCAATGTTTTTTATGGACCCCAACTGCCCTCCCTTCCCCTTCTATTGCTCTCTCTCTCTCTCTCTGGCTCTGTCTCTCTGTCTCTGTCTCCCACTTGAAAGTTAATTATGTTGACATAGTCAGTTTTCAGTAATTTCTTTTGCCTCTGCAACCCTTTTATTAAAATGAAGAAGGGTTCCTGCTCTTTCTCTGCTTCTTCTTTTTTTTGGTGGAGCGGCAGTGGGGGCAGTTATTAAGAATTCATGCCACACCCAGAGTTCCACGAAGATGAACAGAGGACGGGGTGGCAGGAGCAGGAGCAGGACGAGATCGGACCACTGCCAAGTTACTCAAATTAATTAAGTTTCGCCTTTTGCCAACATCGAGTATACGCCCCATAGCGCGCCAGTACACCCACAATTATACATGCCACCAATTGGGGCATCAACCCCTCCCCCCCCCCCACAATGACTGCAGGGCTTGCGGTGGTTTTAAATTTTCACAAGTGACATTTTGCCAGACGACATAGCGGGTCGCCCCGCCCCGCCATGTCTCATATTTTCTAACCGCAGATGCAGTGGGTGGTGCGGTGCGGTGGGGGTGGACGATATGTGTGGAGTACCTTTCAAAATGTAAAATTAATTGCTTTGGCGCAATTTTAATTATTAAAAAAAAGAAGGAAAAACTATTGACGCGACTCCCCAAAGTTGAGCGAACGATAGGGAAAGGAGCCACAGGAAAAGAGGACCCAACAAATTAACGTTGAAAGGGAGAAATAACTTTTCTACTTAGCTATCCGTAGAGTATACCCCACCACCCCTTTTTGCCGCCCACTTTTGAAGTTTAAAAAGCTGATTTTTATCGATAATTTTTACAGGCCTTTGATGGCTTTGTTGTGCCACGGCGGCACGTTCTGTCCGCCGTCAATTAGCGGGGAAATAAATAGGAAATTTGTATAGGGGATAGGTTTTGGACTGCTGCTGCAACATTTAGCCAAATTAGCCGCTAAACACAGCAGAAAAAAGGCCAACAAAAGCAGGCAGCACCATCATCAAGTCAGTTAATTGCCGCAGCAGTGGCCAAAGCTACCCGGAGAGAGGTAGAGGGAGAGGGAGAGCCCTGGCCATATTAGTGGACTGCAATTATACATGGCTTATGGCGGTGGGGAGTAGGATGTGGCTATTGGTGCTCTCTGTGTGTGTGTGTGTGTGGTGCACGTGCGGCACTATGCGGCAGCGGAGGCAGCTGCAAAATTCAATTTTGGCCATGCACAGCAACAAATTAGCAACAATATCCAACAAGAATGCATGAGGGGGAAAAGGAGAAGCATTGGATACCCTTTAAAAGATTCGAAGTTTTGTTCTCGAATTTTGTTTGTTTTTTTCTACTGGAAAATGGTTCCTTCTTTGGTTCATGCTGCTTCAATATACCCTCTCTATAAAAAAGGGTAGCAAAAGCGACAGCAGGCACGCAATAAAATTGAGTGGATGCATAAAGTGCGGCAGGGACGGCCTGGAGACTCCACCAGTATGCGCCGGGGCGGGGTGGGGGCGGGGGAGAGATGCCAAGAGTGTGCGGCAAAGACAACTCCCAGAGTGTGTGGCAGATAGCAAGGCAGAAAAGATAGAGACAGAGATACAGCGAAAAGATTGTGTGACGGCACGCGCTGCGTCTGGAAGTAGAGGGAGGCTGGGTCTCTGGCTTTGCTGGATGCCGCCTCTTCGCAGCAGCCCAGGATGTGCATGGGATGCAGGCTGTGGGGATGCCCTTTCCCTCGGTTATATCTAGATAGGATATCCTCAGCAGTTGCTAGAATGTGGGATGCAAAACCATCTTAGAGATGCAATATCACATCAGAGAAAATACCTATCTAATCTGGATCCCATCCTAGCGGCTTCCAGTATATATCTACTGTCGTTCTCCAATTATCGATCCATTCATTAATCTTTTAGTTTTTTTTTGGCCAAAATTTGCAATTTTTGTTGCGCTTTTGTTTGAAATTTTTGTTGTATTTGTTTCCGTTGCTGCTGCTGCTGTAATTTTGAACATTTGTTAACGAATTTGTTTGCTTGTTGAACATTTTCGCTCCTTTCGCCCCATTGTTCTGCCGCCTGCCACCCATTGTTGCAAATGACGTGGCAAAAAGCCCATAGCCAGCCGTGGCCGCTGTTGTCGCTTTGGTCTGGCACGCACGTCACCCACTTGGCCCAGTCTTTGCAGCCACCCACCCTTTTGGCCGCACTCTTTGGTCGCACTCTGTGGCACCAGCCACCCCTCCCCTCTTGGCCAGCCTACGTGCCGCGTTGGCTGTGCGGCGTGTTTAAAAAACAATCAATTTTAATTTCAATTTAAATTAGTTGCTGCCTGCCACCCTGCCCTGCCTTGTGGCAAGCAGGGGGGTGCTATGCTGTGCCCTGCTCTTCTTTGCAACTTAACGCCGCTGCCATAGAATTATTTTTGCGCATTTATGGGGCGGCGGCGGCCCTTTTGCTGTAAATGCAATTTGGCTTCCACTGCGGCACCCTACACTCATTTACCCCTTCTATCCCCTCTCTCCCCTCTCTCTTGTGCTGCCTCTTATTCGTTTAATTTCATTTAATGCTAAACTACGGCAATTGTTATGAAAATCGCCATAAATTATACTTAAACAATTATATGATATTTGTTTTTCGAAACAGTGCGTTTCGAGAGTGTAATTTATAGAAGACAAAGAGTTGCAAGAAATTCTGTGGCGACTGGGAGGAAAACTGGCTTTCGATTCTGCCCCTGGCGCGCCTTACACTACCGTAACGCACTGTTAAGCATTGGATAGCCATCTAGTCATTTGTGTGGGCATTGTTTGCCTTGCATTCGAAATTGGATTTCCAGGATTTCAGTTTCAAAATATTTTTCACCTATTGAACTCTTCAACGTGCGTATCACACATCGCATATCGCATTCTGCATGTTGCATGTTGCATATTGCATTTGGAAAATTGGAAAATTCCAAATGCCAAGAGCAATTGTTGTGTGTATTAACAATTAAAATTGTTGGCCATAGAAACGCCGATTGTTTTCAAAAAACAATGGAAATTGTGTGCGGAAAACATTTTGTTGAAAATTTAATTTGAGGATTAAAAAGGTTAAGCCTCGGCCTCGGAATCGAATGCAATTTTCCTTTGACCCACAAATTATTATTGTTTTTTGCTGAAAAGGTATCTTTTCATGCCCCAATCTTCTGCCTGTAGTCATTTTCGATGCCACATTTTATGCCCTCCTTTCTGCTCTCTGATATATAATTTAGTTTGTGGCTGAAATAAAAACCAAAACTGATTTGCACTTTTGCCCAGTTGGGGGATCAAGTGTTGAGCTCTTGTGCTGTGGCCTTTGCCGGTGGCTTAAACCCAAGACCTAAATCAATCAAGGCAGTAACATGCCAGCACACACGCACACGGTATGGGAGGAACTTTGAGATACATTCGTCTCTGGTACTGGCCTCTGGCGCTTAACTACTTAGCAGCCAAATTTTTGGCGTAATTTACGTCTTAACCAACAAAACAGAAGAGAACCGAGCAGCACAGAACAGACCAGAACAGATGGCATTCCGAGCAGACTGGGTGTATCCGGCAGATACACAGCATTCTAGCCGTTCGACATTTGGCCACAAACATGTGTTCCTTTCCTAGAGGACTGGCAACAGAACAAGTTTCGGCCACGAACCTCTGGAGAACTGGAGGCGGATACGGGGATAAATTATAGGGTGTGTTCTGCCTCCTCTGCCTTTGAGTGTATCCCACATATCTTTGTATCTGTGGGATACACACACACACACACAGACACACAGACACACAGACACACGTCCCCACATTTGCGTATCTGCGGTCTTGCGTGGTCTTTCGCTTGTAGCCGAATCAAAGCATTTAATGGCGCTTTTAATCTTGTTAATCGCCCCCCTCGCCACCCCCTCGAGCCACCCCTCTGCCACACTGAGATTCTCAGATAGTTTCGACCGTTTCTGGCTGCTTGTTGTTCTTGTTTATGTATCTCTTTGGGCGGGAAGCGATGGGCGTGGCCCTGGAATGGAGTGAAGAGTGGCGTGGCTGGGATTTTGTGTGCACAGATAAATGGTTAAGTGAATTGTTGCATACTTGGAGGCGTCCTTAAAGCATCTCTCAGTCCAGCAAAAACTCCACATAATCCAGCGAATCATTTCATCCACTTTGGAGTCCGTCAAGGACATTTTTGACATGTTGAAAATCTCTTTCGCCTCTCCCTCCTTTTGCCACGCAATGAATATTATTTCTTTATGCAAATTTTCCACTTGTTGGGTTCTGTTGTGGCAGCCACGCCTGCCTGCCTCCACCGCCTACCTCCAACCCGTTTGAGCTCCCATTTTGGCTCCCATTTGCGTAATATTTTGTTGAGCAAGACAAATGATTTCCATTTAATTTATTTTCGCTGCTTCGTCGCTCTTTCCCCCAAGATTTCTGTTTTTTGTGGCTCGTGGCGGCAAAAGGATTTAGCTGAATAAATTATTGCTTCAAAATTGTTACAGCTTTCGCGTAGTTGGGGCCAAGGCGGCGGAGGGGCAGGGGGACAGAGTAGGAGCTGCATTTGAATGTAGATCAGAGGGCTGCAACTTTTTAGACAAGCCCGAGCATGTGTCCAACAAGATGTTTCAGCAACATGCATCGATTGGCTCGAAGGCCCGAACGCTTGATCGAACAATGATTATCGGACCACCGTCTCGGGCTCGGGCCCGGCTTCGGGTTCTTTCAATCTGCTTTTATTTCTTGTTGAAATAAAAACCATTTTATAATGGAAAATGGCTACTAAAACTGTTGCTGCAAAGCCCCACGATTGTAAATGTATCCATTAACTATATTATAGTGTCAAAAGTACCCTGGGGGACTCCTTTTGGGGGGCTGCCTTGACGGGGACCTCCTCTTTAATCCACGGCAAAGGTTTTCTCTGTTTTAATTAGTTCCATTGCCCTTTGGTTCATTGCCTTTGAGCGGCAGGTTCTCTCGTATTTGGGCAGCTTATGCAAACACGGAGCAGCGCCCCAGCTGCTCACCTGAGATCTGCCACTGCTCCACACGAGTGTGATTACCCTTCCCCTCTGTCCGTCTCTCTCTGTCTCTCCCTGTGTTTGTGCTCACTGAAATTTCACACTTTGTCGCTTTGCATAGGGGGGCACAAGAGAGAGAGGGAGAGGGAGGGGGCCACTGAAGCGATTACAAACGCGCCGACTTGTAAATGGTAGAGCTGCTGGCAGCTGGCTATGGCTTCTACTCTGAAAAAAAAACTAGACATCGCGTGCCGTTTTCCGCGATAATGAAACCGAAAGGCAATGTGCACCAGCCAGCCAGTGGCAGACACTAGAATTTGGGGCATTCTCGCAACCGAAATCGAACTGGAAGTTTGATTTAAAAAATGTATTTTTTGATTGAGTTTAAAGCAGTGAAAGCCGTTTTGAAAGCTTAAATATACCCAAAACCGACCCCAAACCGAAGAGAACTGAAACATAATCGAAATGGCCATCGAATCGCTTTTCCCTTTCAACCGGCGAATCCTTTGGCTACTCTACGGCCTGCCTGCCTGCCTGCCTGCCTGCCTGACTGCCAGAAGAATCCACCGATGCGTGTAACTTTTTCAATTAATTTGGCTAAGCCTGAGAGAAGTTCTGAGTTGAGTTCCCGATGCTGTTGCTCCACACTGTCTGCCACACTGGCACACTCGCTGCCGCACAGTCCCTCCAAGACGTGCCACACTCCACTGTTAACGGCTGAGTTATTTCAAAAATGTTTTGCATATCAGATTGAGTCTGAAGTCTTGGCTTGGAAGCTCCGGGGCGGCACTTAAACGCCTTCGTTTTTAATTTAATAAGAGCCTGCTCTGCATCCCAAATGAATGAAGAGAGCAAGAGCAAAAGATACAGCGAAAAAGAGACTAGAGACTCCGCGGAAAATGCTGCAAATGCACCTCCGACAACGACTGCTGCTGGAGGAGTCTCCAACTCTGAATCCGCTGCATGTCAAATTTGAATTTAGCTGCATTTTTACAACTGTTGCAAAGAGCTCTCCCTCTCTCTCTCTGTCTCTATGTCTCTCGCTGCAGGCAACAGTGGCATGGTGGCTGTGTGGCAGCAATCGCATGTGAGCCAAAGTCAGACAGTTGGCAATTTGCATAAATTTAGATTAGTGACATCTGACGTGAGTCTCTGATATGCAGAGGCAAAGCTATAGCTATGGCCAAGGAATAGAGTGGGCTGTTGCCGGCAATGCAGTGGCAGTGGCAGAGGCAGAGGCAGGGGCATGCTGCAACGATTGCCACCTCCTAATTCTCCGCAGAAGATTAGACTTCTGCAAAGTGCCGGGTGCCACTCCCCCCCACCCCCTCTATGACAATGCAATATGATTTATGAAGCTCTCTCTCCTTCAGGCTCCTGCCTGCCTCTCTTTGGCGGAGACTTGAGATGGAGATGGAGCCTCGTGCCTCCTGCCTGCTTCTGTGCGAAAATCAACTGCTCATGTGGAAAATTAATCGCATGCAAGCTCATTATGAGCATTAGTCGACTGTTGGCTAATTGTTGTGGTTCCTGGCACACAGGGACACAGAAACGGGAACAGGACCAAAAGCTGCATGCAAAATCGAGTGCCATATTTCAATCAGTCGGATTCTGTGACAGAATGCTGAACGCCCAAAGGCGAAACTCTGAGGTAAAGGAGCAGCATTATTCTGCCTTCAGATGGATAGAACGAGAACTGATATATCCATTAATATTTCATGTGTGGTTCTGTGCTGTTTACGGTGGGTCTGTTTCTGTTTCAATCAAGTATCTCTGGCCTTTTCAAGGCATCCAAGTGGTCGTGTCCCTTGGCCCAACCAAAGAAGAAATCCGAGCTGAAACTCCCCAAAGTTCAACGCATAGAAATCCACGATGTGGCCCTCAGAGAGGTGCCATCTCAAGGCGTAGCTAGCCAAAGAATGTCCCAGGCGATCGTTCTCCATGAAAATATCTAAAGAATCGAAGCCATGGAAAAAAGTATGATACATACACCTCTAGGTATTTATTTTGTATTATGTAGAAATTTCCTGGTTGATTTCAGTGTTAAATAATAACCTCTTCAGGACTGCCTTCACTCTCTAAATCTCTCTTCTTTTTATTTCTAGTTTTGTATCTGTTGCAAACAATTCCCGGCCCAATATTCGTATAGGGGAATTTTCAATAAAATTTACAGCCAACGAAATAGTTGCTACCTTTTCCTGCCCCTTCCTGTCTCTTTTTCCAGCATAGAAATACCTGCATACACTGCCGTACAAAACGTGCAGATATTTTAACTAAAATGGCGAAAATACGAATAGGATAGCACCCCCCCTCCACCCCCACCTACCAGAACCCCGTTCAAGGAGGGCTCAAACTGTATGGCTGCTGTTTTTCAGTCAACATAATTTTAGTACTTTTATGGGCAAAGTAATACCCGCCGCTAGTCGGGTCTCAAGAGTGCGAGAGGGGGGAGGGGGGGCTAAGCCACCTGCAGAGATACCCTGTACTCGCTCGCCCTCTCCCTGTTTCACTCGCTTGGTCTTGCGATCCTTGTTTGAGCTTTAAATTTAACAATTTTCTTTCATCTCACGCGTCGTCTCGCGTACAATATTCACAATGTATTTCCACTGTGTGTAGTACGTACACACATACATGAGGTGCGGTGTGTGTGTGTGTGTGTGTTGGTGTGTCCTTCTGTGTGTACGTGGGCCAGAGTTTATTGGCTTTCGGAGCATACTTTGAAATTTACCGAGTTTCTCGTGTAATGCCTCGCTATATTGAAATTAATTACAAACAAAGGATGCTCCAGCGAGGCGCGCGCGACGCCTGGAGGCAGGCGCCATGCCAACACACTCGCTATCTCTTCCCATTAGCCAGCGTCTATCTCTGCCTGTGAACTTTTCCGCTGCGAGGCCGTTGGAATGAATGTCTCGCCGAAAGCTTCTAATTTCTGATGTTCATCTTTCAGTCTCAACGGCAAAAGAGAGAGCAACAAAGGAAGAGATTCTAACAATAGTTGCAGGACTTAAGGGGAGGGGTTTCTATGGTTAAACAGGCCCAAAGGTGGGTTACTTGCATTTACAGAATACATTTCAACTTGAATAATACTGATACCTAAAAATGCAGATTGTATACAGAATGTGGCCAAAACATAGCCAGAAACGTAGGAAAACAAATTGAAGTCCACCGGTCGGATGGCTGCTTGAACACCTGGCCTTCGAAATATCTTAGTGTTAGAGCAAAGCCCTTTCGAGGGTACATCCCTGTATGAAGATCCTTTGGTGTAACTTCGATCGATTTGAGATTTCAGTTCGCTTAGTGAGCGGGGAAAGCCCGTGAGGAGAGTTGGCGCCAGAAGCGTATTCGCTGAATCCCACTCAAAGGAATAGACAAACATTTACCTTTAAGGGGAATCAGGAAGAAGCTCTTGGGCTCTATGGGCTTTCTACACATGTACATATTTATATTTCTCAATGCCTCTGATCTCTTGCTTAAGCACGTTTGGCTGCTTGAACACCTGGCCTTCGAAATATCTTAATATTAGAGCACAGCCCTTGTGATGGAGAAAACTAAGCCCTGGCCTTGGTGTAACTTTAAGATTGAGATTTCAGTTCACTTAGGGAGCAGGGAAAGCCCGTGTTGATAGTTGGCGCCAGAAGCATCTTCCCTGGATCCCAGCCAAAGGAATAGACAAACATTTACCTCTAAGGGGAATCAGGAAAAAGCGCTTGGAGTCTAGCTATGGGCTTTCCACATACTTATATATTATACTTATATGTATGTTTTCTAACTAACTATTTAAGAATATACTTGTCCGGAAGTGTACTAGAATCAGAAATCGGTAAAGATGATTGGCCCCAGAGGCTTTTCTGTCGGTTCCAGGATGGATAGATACCCAAAAATAAGCCGACAGCATGCGACCATCCAAAACTACTAGGTACAAGCTCTAGGTTTTCCGTTCTCTTGTGTAAGTGTGACACTCGACTAAATGTTTTATTGTTCACACTTTTTATCAGTCGATATTTATGTACTTTGAATCACTGCACCACAGATACCATGGAGTGTTACGAGTGGTTGCATGTGGAACGTCTTGAAACCTCGGAGTTTGATTTGAAACTGTTTCTTGTCCTTATTGGGGGGCATCTATTCATACCCCATCGCTGGCCAGCGGATGGGTGCAACTCCTGCAGATATCCTTTTGTTTCCTGCTGCATTCGCAGTGGCTGTAGGCTGTAGGCTGTAGGCTGTGGGAGGCTGACCTAAGGTGGATGGAGCTCTGAAAAGGGCAGATGCTGCCGCCTTGTGATAAAACAGCCGGGAGGAGGATGAGCCGATATAGTTGTACAATTGAAAATAACTCGAACTATTATCGGACGGAAGCAGAAACTCCTTCTGCTTATTAGTTAATTACACGCTTGGGCATCCATAATTGCATCTTTCATCACGAGTATATGCCGAGACCCATTGGAGGAAAAGGACCCAACTCTGCTGGAGTTGCATCCGTGCGCTGGCCACCCCATTCAGCACCCCAACCAGCTTATATATAGACGCCAGGACAGCCATATATGTACATATCTATGCATGGCCAATGAGAATTCGGCAGAAAGAGTTTGACCCCCAAGACGGGCCACGGTCGCCCAGGCTCCATTGGTCGCAGAAATTTTTGTGTTATGGCACGGAGGCAGCTACTCCCCCCATTCCGAACACCAACCCCTCTATTACTCATAAGCTTATTAGCTAATTACACGCTTGGGCATCCATCAATGCAATGCTGCCGAAACCCATTGGTCCCCAACTTCGCCAACAAAAGGGGTGGCGCACCCCATAGTGATTGATGTGCCACCAAAATTATGACACAATTCGGAAGACATTCAACTGAAAGGCTAAGGAACTTCCAAAGTACGAGAATGGTTTAGCAACGAAATATTAAAAACATCGAACATGGTTGGTTTCAATAGTTTTTTACAAAAAATTGTAGACCATTTTTTGTTTAAAAAATTCTACAAAATAATGCTATAAAGTCACGCGTATAAAAATTAGCCAATCCCATAGAATATTGATTAATTTATAGAAAAAAAAAAATGATATCTTTTTTAAAAAAGTGTGTGTTTAAGGCAAGTTTAAGTAAGGCTGCCACTGTTTATTTTTATACCCGATACTCAGATACTCAAAATGAGTATTAGGGTATATTAGATTTGTGGTAGATACGAGAAAACAGAAAACGCTGAATCGTAGAGGATGACTATATGTTCTAGAGTGCCAAATCTGAACCAGATCGTATAATTATTATAGCCAGAATCAAGAAAACAATATCATTCTTTCTCGCTCTGTCTCTCTCTAACACACAGGTTTCATGGTCAGTTTTGCCAATTGCAAAATATGAGTTCAAGGATCTCAGAACCTATAAGAGCCAGAGCAACCAAATTTGGTATCCACACTCCTGTGATATCGGACCTTGACCGTTTTGTGTCAAAATTTCACCACACCCCCTTCCGCCCCCTCAAATGACGAAAATCTGGGACATCCACAATATTGCAGAATCGAGAAAACTAAAAACGCAGAATCATAGATAACGACCATATCTATCCGGTTGCTAAATCTGGATCAGATCAGATAATTTGTATAGCCAAAAGGAACAAATCAATTTGCACTGGCTACGCAGCGCCCGACGTCACGCTCAGACTAATTTTCTGTCTCTCTCGCACGCACTGTTTGTCTTTGTTTAATATTAGCGCCGTCTGCCGGAGGAGAGCCATACTGACTAAGTATCGGGTATAAATGTAGAGTTGCGGTCTCCGCAGCAACTCACAACGTTCCCCCTCGTTTGGTGTTTGATTTTTTTGTTTTTGTTTTTGTTCAATTTTACGCTAAACTTATTTAACTCATTTGGCTGTAATTGTTATTTTTTTAATTGCCAATTGGCTGCGGGTTTTGTAATGGCTCATTTTCCTCCATTTGTGCTCGTTTTTTATGGCAATTATTGCACTGTTTATTCGAAAAAAAAAACCTTTGATAATTAAATTCCCAAATGTACATCATAATTCAGTCCGATCTTATTTACACTTTATAAATATTATAGTATTATTGTTGAATGCCAGAAAAGAGAAAAACATTTGCCAGCTAATGATAATTGAAATTTTGCTTTTTCTACATTGGCAAATCTAGTGGAAATTTAAGTATTTATGAAACTCGAATGTGTATGTGTGCGTGTGCTTGTGAGCTTTTGTTTAAACATTTTGTCTAGGGAGTGCCCTTAAAGAGGGTATCATGATTCCGAGCAGATTCCTGGAGCAAAAACCCTTCCATATTCGAAATATATGAAAAGCAAAATTTCTCGATGTTTTTGTGGATTCTCTACCATACAATATATTGCCATAGGAGGAATGATTATAGATTAGATCCAAAGATCAGCGACGACCAAAGGCTCGCTAAATGCTCGCAGACGGACTTAAAAACGGGTGTAAAATGTACAAAAAAGTTACAATTTAAGGGTGAAAACGGATACTCTAGAGTATCTATTGCTCCGGTGTAGCGACGGATACATATCGGCCACCATAATCCACATATTGACATAATCGCTGAAATCCTGAATATTTTGCAAAACATTTGCCAAGCAAAGCATTTATCCGTGTGATAACAAAATGAAATTATTTATTGACTTTTTGGTGCTGTTTACCTTAAAGGGAAAACCACACACACACTCGCACACGCATACGCATACACACACACACAGAGGAAAATCAATTACTTGCCAAAACAAAAAACTAATTAAAAAAAATATATATTCCTAAGCAAAGGAAACCAAACAAAATGAACCAGGAGTTTGTTCAATTGTGCAAATAATTTTTTGGGGCAAAGGAAAGGCAATTTTCCTTTTGCTAACAGAATTTTCACTCCATTTTCCTTCGTTAACAGAAAGATAATTGCATAAGCACAAATGAAATGCACGAAACATGGGCTTGGTTTGGGCCAACTTTGAAGAAGTTCAACAAAAACCAAGGCTCTAAACACTGGAGGACCCCCCGATCCCAAAATCAACAGAAGAAAATGTGAGAAAAACAATTTTTCGCATATTTACACATCGCAAATATGAGAGAGAAGACAAGACAATTACAATTTTTGAGCGGAATTTTGCTTAAATTTTGTTTTCTTTCAACTCAAACAACGAGCCACGCCTCGCCTCTGTGACGCCTCTTTTTTATTCGCAAGCATTAAGCACAAAATTTGATTTGGGCTCAGACACGGGGAGAGAGGGAAAGTCTGCCGCACATCGTATCGGAGGGATTTTCATCTGTTGTTTGGGAGATTTTCCCTCTTCTTTTCGACGTTTTTTGTTGGGCTCTCGATGATGTCTAGCTTTTTGTTGGCTTCTCTACGATGTCTAGCCTGTGATGCTAATGAAATTTAAGCCGTTTATGGTGCTGAAAATTGTCCTGTCCTGCCACAGGGACAGGCAGTAGGCGCTGGCAGGCGATAACTAAAACAAAACATTCGATTCGATTCGTTGCAAGGGAAGAGAAGTGGCTGCACAGACTGAAGCAATCTATGAGGGATTTGATTAGGAATCCGATTAAGGATAGCCAGCGAGAAGAAGAACCCTTTGGGAACCTCTAAGAACCTTTTTAAAGTGAAATGTTTAAGAATATTCCCATAGATCGTAGACTTTAAATGCTTTTAATTAAATAAGGTCTTACCTGTGCTAATATTTTCTTTCTAATTTCAGGTGAGTTTTCTTCACAGTGCAATCCATACACACACTCGTATTCCCCAGACAATAATTGTGAGTAAAATAATGATATAATATTCCCCAAAATATCTTACTTGTTCTTCAACAGACCGCAGCCATCAAATTTGCCATCTCTAGGCCCAATCCTTTCCATTCCGTCCATCACGGTGCCATCTCTAGGCTCAAAATTCAATGGCGCAAGCGGTTGGTGTTGGAGGCGGAACTGCGGTTGAAATTAAAAAGGAATTTCACCAAATTGCTATTGAAGCCGCGTGAAAAACGGGGTGGGCGGTTTGCGGTTTATTTGGGCAAAGTGCCAGACCAAAGAACCGGACGGAACCGAACAGTGGGAGGGAGAGAGAGAGAGGGAACAGAGCCCTGGTCAAACAGTTGCTTCTTCAATCAGTAGGCTGAAGGGGGGGGGGTGAATAAGCACCCACGGAAGAGTGCGGAGGGGGCGGGGTTGGGACGCGTACGGATGAGGCATCTCTCTCGTCGTCTGGTGTGGCCGGGCGACAGTTTAATTGGGTTAGCAACGTCAACGGCCTCTGTCCATTGCACTGGATCATTGGCACTGACGTGGGGGTGAATCCGCCAATTCTGCATCCCCCCCTCCCCCCACCCCTCTCTCCCTTCTCTCGCTGCAAGCTATAGGCTCCGAACCAATCAATTTCCATGGAATGTACATCCCCCCTTCGCTTTGGAATATTTTGTAATTAAACACAAATGCTGAAACTCTCCGCTACTCCACCTACACACCCCGCCTCTAGTCCCATCAATTTGAGCTTCATCTAGTGGATACTGTTGTTTGTCCTGCGGACACCATCGATTGTTGTTTCTGGTGTGGCTTCACCCCCGACTAATTAATGACACTTGAATGGATGATTTCACCTGTACCGCCCACCGCCCACCTCGCCCAACTCCCCCATCATATGGGAAATAATTTCAGATCGGAAATGTTTTTGAGATTCCTGGAGTGCTTCTCGGAAGAACTTTGAATGTGTGGCGCCACTCTTCGTTTAGTTTTTTAGTCACGTCTTTTCTCTTTTCTTGTCGATCGTCGAAATCATCGCCTCAGACTTATCGCAGTATCATATCGCAGAATAATATCGCGTAAAACTTATCCCAGTATCATATCGCAGAATAATATCGCATAAAACCTATCGCAGTATAATATCGGGATCGGTTAGGGTTAATATCGGTAAGGGCTAATATGGGGTTGGTTAGGGTTAATATGTGTTGCCTTACAAATGGAATTTCTTGAATGATGGATTCACTGGTTCTTTATTTCTTGCTAATTTTTATATTTTCCGACACTTCGATCGTTAATTCCCTTGTTTTTTGGGCTAAATAATTATTGAAAAACATTTCAGCACAAATTCAGGCGGAACTTTGACCCACTAAGGGTCCACCCCTCTACCTCATCGAGGGGGCGGCTAAGTGCTGTTGTTTGTTATTTGGTAAATGCAACAAATGCCACATCAAGGCAAACACACGCTCGCACGCCCCCGCAACCAGGGACCCCACAGGACCTGCTCTCTGTGTGTGTGTGTGTATCCATAGACACCCGCAGAACCACAATGACAACAACAAATTGCAAGAGCTGCCAGGATGCAGGACGCAGGACAGGCGGGAGCCTGAATCCAGGCGGGGCTTCATAATTAATTCAAATTTAAATTTCCTTTTGGAAGCACATTTTTGCACGCGCCATTTTACAAAACCAGCGAACACGAGGCGCGGTTTGGGGCACCAGTGCGGGTGCAGCATGCCACGCCCACATGTGTGTCCCTGTTTGTGTGTGTGGCAGGAACCCCAGGGCCCCCCCCCCCCCCCCCCCCCACCCAACATAATAAACTGTTTAAATATTTACTTGAAACGAGTTTTAAATACTCGTTGCTTTTTGTTGTTGTTGCGCTTTTATGCCAGAGCGGCCACCGCGAATGTGTTAAGGGGGAGGGGTGATAGGGTCAAAGGTCGGTAAAAAGATGGCCCAATATGTCCGCTGCCGTAGTCGACTTTTGGATAACTATAAACGCCGATAATGGCCACAAAAAGGGGACTAGCAGGCGTCCCGGACGGCCAATTAATTTATAATTATACAAATAAGAGTCTCTATACTTCATAGAGTCTTTTGGCTTTTCATTTACCAGTAAAATTTGCATTTATTTGAGTTTTTCCTGCCTTTGACTGTTCGATCGAAAGACAGTTCACGACAGAAACCAATTTTCAGTTCATGTGAAATATAACATTTCTCGCTTCTGCACTTCATTTTTCATTAGACATCTTTTACACTTGGTTTTCACTCTCTGCTGCTCTTGGGAGCAGCATGGGAGACAAGTGAACCTTCGGACTGTAAGATACCCTACAGAGCCACACACGCAGGTGTTCTACTCATCGAAAAGTACTTACTCAATATATTAACCTCCATTAGGCTCTTCCATTAGAGACTACCCAAAATAATATTCACAACATTTACACGTACGTATTTCCTTGCGCAATTAACAGATGACAGTGGCTCTTTTGGGGGGGTGGTGGGCGCCTGTCATTTGCCTGAGTGCCGTGGCATGCGATCTCCTGGCCGGGGTGCGAAATGTGGCACGCATCGTGTGGCTGAAACCTGTCTAGACGGCATCGGTGTCGCCCCGAGGCTAATGCATTTTCTGCACATATTTACTCGTATGATCATCCGCGTAGACGACCAGCTGCCCGCTTGACCCTGCGGCCACAGTTTCCCCACTAATAAATTGCATAAACTGCATCAGCCGTGGAGCCGCAGGCTAAAGAGAAACTAATTTCTCTATCAAAAGGTAGCGCCAAAAGTGTGTGCGTTAAATGTGTTAAATTAAAACTAGCTAAAAATTAACTTACTTTTCCGTTAGCATAACATTTGAGAGACGTCTTGCAAGAACAAGATACCCACCCAGTCGACTTGCCCAACAGGATGATCTAAGAGGACCTCTACCGTAGAAACCTGAACAGATAATTGAACCAAATAATATCCCTCTCCAAATTCTTCAACATTAATAACACGCATTTTCTTTTTTTTTTAAATCATCATAATTTTTCTGACTGTTGACTGGTATAAGTTGTTCCAAAAGTAATAGCAAACAATATGTATGTATTATCAAAAATAAACCTATCCCTAAAGTGGAAAATAAAAATAAACTCATTTGAGAGTCGAATTATTTAATGATTATTTAATCATACGCTTTATTTTTGCTTACATTTTTTTAAAATCAAATTTGTATTGATATACAACAAACGAATTTTTTTCCAATAATCTCGCATTCATTCTTTATTCAATTAATTATAAGTAGATTTGTGTTCAGATATCAATTTTATATTGACATACAAAAAATAAAAATGTTTATCTATAAAGAATTGTTTCTCATAATCTCACATTATTTCACTCTTCTTGTTATTCTCTGATATTTGTTTTTCTCGCTTTTTCTTTGTGGAATAAATTCTTAGAACATTGATTTTACTTGATATTCGAATTTTGAAATGATTATTTGTTTCATTCGCTTTATTTTTCAATTAATTATCAGTGAATTTTCTCTCAGATATTTTTCCATAATTTTTGTGGATCAATTTTAATTGGATATATAAAAAAATAAAAATTAACATAGAGACTTGTTTCCCATAATCTCACATTTATTCATTCTTGTTGTTGTTGTTCTATTATTATATTATTTGTGGTTATTATTATTTTTCTTTGTGGCTTAAACTCTTGGCACATTGATTTAATTTTAGACTCGAATTTTTAAAGATTATTTCAGTTACTTAACAGTGGATTTTCTTTCTGATATTTTTCCATAATTTTTGTGGATTAATTTTATTTGGATATAAACAAAAAAATGTATTTGTAAAGAAAGAATTTTTTCCAATTTTTTTTTTTCTTTGAGAAATAAATTTGATTTGAGATTCCAATTTTGTAATGATTATTTCCCTCGCTCGCTTTATTTTGTTATCAATTCAATATTGTATTTTTTTATATTTTTTTTCAATTCATCTTGACACAACCAAAAAAAAAAATGTGTGTATTTTTTCCAAATAAATGGGATCTATCCCTTGTTGTTCTCTGATATTATTTTTGAATGAATAGAATATGTTATATATGTAAGATTTGGCCCCACCAAGGCACTTATTGAATGCCAAATCTTGAATATCTTTGATTCTACAAAAAAAAAAGTGTTCTGTTTCCTTCGGCTTCGCCTAAAAGGCACTAACAATGTTAACTATTTTATGAAAATATCTTCTGTAGCACATTCGGATATGTTCTTGCGTTGAAAAGTTACCCCAACAACCGCCAATCAGTCAAGTCAGCCAGACAGATAGACAGACAGTCGCTCCTTCCAAATGCATCTCCAGGCCGTGGTCCCTGTCTTCTAACTGGGTCGATAGCGGTGGGCGTTGGGGTTTGGCTTAAAATGCTTTTAGGTTTACGTAAAATGCATTTCGCCAGCAAATGACGCGTGCCTTTGACTGACAGCCATTGTAGTTGTAGTTGCAGTTGCTGCTGCTGTTGTGGTGGCAGGGATATGGATGAGGATGAGAATGGTGATGGTGATGGCTTGCTGGCTGTGTGGCATTCAAACTGACAGCCAGCAAAACCCTAATTGAAATGGAGCTGAAGAATGGAGCTCTTGTTGTTGTTCCGTGAGCGGCAGCGGCGGCGGCGGCTGCGTAATTACAAAACGAGCAATGGAACAATGGAGGAGCAAAGGAAATATTTGTAAAACTAAAATTGGATGTGCGCTTGATAGATGCCTTATTCTTGAGGGGTGGCGGGCGCGACACTGCCTAGCTCCAAATTGATGGCAGTCTTAAAGATTTCCAAGCGGGACTCGGACGATTCGGCGGACCCAACTTTAACGTCCCAGGATTCCTTGTCTGGCTGCTTCTCACACTTGATCACATGCCGCTCGTCGGAGAGAACGCTCAGGAAGCTGGGATACTCGATGAGGACAATGATGCAGTTGGCCTGGGCCATTTCGACGATGCGTTGCAAGTAGCGCATGCAGACCCATTTCTGTAACAGAATGTAGATTAAAGGAAACCAAAGTCGGGAATGGGCGACTGCTGGGGATCTTACCGAATCTGTGGATCCACGGGCATAGATGTCGTTCATGTAGGAGGCCGTGATAAACTGCCAGGTCACGAAATCAGCTATCTATAAGATACAGGACGGGGGGGGGGGTATCAAGAGAAACGTAGACTCAAAGGCGCACAGTGCAAACCTTATCCAAATGGCTGATAATCAGCACCGATTGCTTGGCAATGCTGCTCAGGGCCAGCTGGAAGGAGACCATCAGCAAGTTGTGGACATTGTGATCGGACTGGCACCAGAAGATGTTCCTGTTGTCGCCAGCAATACGGATGGAAGTGCGCACATTACGCAAATCGAAGTCGAGATCCTGCCGGAGGAAAACGCAATGAAAAACATGTGGAAAACAGAGAGGTCGCATATACCTCTTCGGTCAGACTTTGAGGGCCCTGGGCGCCGGGCACCAGGAACCACACCGTGTACTGCTTCATGGTGATGTACTCGAATATGCGGCGCACATGGTTGAACACCTGCATCACGAACTGACGCTCCGAGCGGAGTACGGCCTCGTTGACGGTAATACAGGATTCGGCCAATTTGCACACCAAATCCTCCTCATCCAGCTTCTTGCGAACGAAGAGCTTGGCAAAGATCTCAAACGGATTGCCCGGGGTCCTGGAATGAATCTCAAATGTAGCAAGCCCCTAAAAGTAAATGATTTTAGTCGTTTCGAGACCCACTGAAAGTTTTTGTAGCCATTGCTGTCCGCCCGGATGATCTGCAGCCAATTGCCGGCGCACTTGTGCTGCAGATCCCACAGATGGATGGACGAGTACTGGGGATCCTCGAAGAACTGAGCGTGGAACTCGTCCAGCTGCCATTTAAGGATCTCGCCACCGTTCTCCGTATAGGTGACCCAGTCCAGACTCTGGGGATCGTCGAATCGCCGCTCGACCATCACCTCCTTTTTGACTACGAAGATTTTCTTGCGATTACGTGCAGCCTCGCGGCGTTTCTTCCGCTCCTCGAGACGCACTTCTGCCTGCGCCGATGTGGACGGCTCCAGGTCCAAGTCGCTGTCGCTGTCCTCTTGCGAGGGTTCGGGCTGCAACACCTGGAAGCGCAGGGAAACGCTGCCGCGTCCCACCTCCAGCAGCGGCAGCCGCTCCAAGCTCTCGGCGTCCGGAAAGGTCCGAGTGCACAGCAGCTGTATGGCCTGTGCCACTGGCGTCACGGCCATATTGCCGCGGGCCTGCTCCTGCTCCTGCCCCATCAGCTTGTACAGCAGCACGTGCACACTGTTCGATGGGGGGAACGACACGCTCACATCGCTGCAGCCGAGACAGTCTTTGATGTTCAGCTTCGGGGGCGGCACAGTTGTTAGATTCTATTCATGCTCGAGGGCATACGCCTGTTCCCACTTACCGATAGAAAGCGCATACTTTTATCTCCCTTAGCCTCGTCCATGTTTTTTTTTTCGCAGAAATCGAACAATTTTCACCAGAAAAACTTTTTCAGAGAGCTTCACATTCACAGTGTTGCCAAACACCCGCTGGCCACCGGCTGGGAAGCATGTATCGTGTATAGTGCATCGATACTTTCGATACTATCGATACTGATTTTTAGTGTGGGAAAGCTGAAATTATGCAAGGTGGCCCGCAAACCTCACTTTCGGGGCTTATGTTACGCTCAGCACTAGGGAGAGCACTTTGAGGCCATGTTTAATGAGAGAGAGCTCAAAATAAGATCCGAAAAGAGTGCGAAAAGAGATACTATCGATACTTTCGACACTGGTTCTTAGTGTGAAAAAGCGTGGCCTTTTCGGGGCTTGTTTAACGCTTCTTCTCTCTCTCTCTCTCTCTCTCACACAAAATATGAGAGTAGTGCTGAGTAAAATAAGAACCGAAAAGAGAGTTTGTGGACCACCTTGTAAAATTTCAGCATGGCCAGCCAGGCTCCCCTCCTCAACTACTTCTGCGTCTCTTTCTACTTCTACATCTCTACTACTTCTCTTTCTACTGCTACTTCTCTTTCTACTACTCATCGTTCTTGTTTTCCCTCCTACTTCTGGTTCCGCGTCTAACCTAAAATTTATGAATCAGATCAACATTCGGCCTGATTCAGTTCCATGAACCATTAAATTGGCTTTTCGGGATTAACGACATTCCAAGTGCCATCAAAACGGGTACCCCTCCCCCCACAGGCACCCCCTTCCGACGAAACATGGACAAAAAAAGCAACAATTAGCTCAAAATTTGCCATCAAAATTGAGACCAGAAAATTGTGATTTTCTTTTAATTTTTACGACAGACCTGTCGGCCGACTTTTTCGTCCCAGTGTCTTTATGACTCGTCGAAAAGGGCAGTGACAAGAAGAGGGAGATGATGTGAAGGAGTAAAAGAGAGCGATGGATGTGTAGGAGAAAAGGAGAACGGAACATTTGCTTATCGCTGCGTGGCTTCCCCTCCCCCTTTGTTATTTCTCTACCCTTCTTTACCCATCCCTCTTTCGCTTTGCCGGTGCCTTTTTCTCGTTTCTCTACTGATTTTTTATGCTCTCTTTGCATTTTTTAATGATGATTGCCATTTTTTGTTTGCGTTCTTTCTGGGGGATTTATGATCTTTCTGGTTTAATGATCTCTGATTCCGTGGACCACACCGGCGATTAATGGCGATTTAATAACCGAACCGCAATGATCGCCAAATATATGCAAGTATTACGGATGGATCGGTGGGCAAGAGACAGTGTTTAAGCCTAATGCGAAATAGATCTGTTTTGTGCGGCAAAGGGAGAGGGAGATGATTCCCTGGCAGCTCGTAAAGCTAACGAAATTATGGCAATTTAACGGACGATTGCGATCCTTCCGGGGGAAGCCAGGGTCCATGGCAATGGCCAGCAATTAGATGGCAGCCACAGAACAGCCTTGGGGCCTGTCCTGGCTCCAGTAGTCGTTGGGGCTTTATCGCCTACATAAATTTCCACAGATAAAAGCGCGAAGAAATGCACTGGTCCATGCTCCATGCCCCATGCTCCACGACTGGTTACATGTCCACACAAACAGAGCCTGGGGAATGTCCAGAAATTATAGCAATTTGCTTGTCAAATTGTTGCCGACTTGGCCAATAAATCGTGGGCTTTATGGGCCGCTTTGCCGTCGCCCGATGATCGCGATAGAGTTGTTTTAGAAATAAATTCCCCAAAAGGTGTACACCACCTCCACCTCCGCCTGCATCTCCTTCTGAAGAGGGGGAGCCTCTGGCTGTGGCTGTGGCTCTCCTTAGTGGTTCGTAAACTTGTAAAATGTGCAATTTTGTCGGCCGGCCGGCTTTTACTTAAGTCGATCGATCGCATTCGTTGTTCGCTTTATTTCTTTTGCTAATTTAATGGTCCTTTACCATCGAGCGGCTATCAATTGAATAGCTTGGCCTCGTGTCTGTGGGGGATCCACACGAACTGATTGAAATATAGTTATTGATGATTTACGATGCGGTAATGTTTGTGGCTCGCTGAGGATGCTCTTGGTGGAGCAGTAGACCAGCATTTCAGAATTATGCCTCCAAAGGGTATTCCTTTTAAAGCAGCTTCAACAGCCGATGTTCCATTAATGGAATGCCTGCCAATCCCAGCAAAGGAAACCCCACCCACACCCACACCCTCCTTCGATGTTTGCCTAATTCCACCAAAGTATGTTCTTGCAGCGTGCACCATTATGCCAGCAATTTTGCCCCCATTAGAATGCAACAACCATCTACCGCTGGCCGCCATTCCGCCATTCCGCCGTGCATTCGCCAGCCGTGCATTTGGTTTCGGATACGAATTCCGAAAATGTTATTGTCTCGCTGTTTTGGGGCAAGGCCTGCACCTGCTGCTGTTGCTGCTTTGTTGCCTCCTGAAGGGGCTTCTGCTTTCATCCTCCTAGTGTGGGGCATGCCAGAAGCTCTACCCCCTGCTGCTCCTCCCCGTCCTTCTCCTGTGGGCTCCTCCAAGCTGCCGAATTTCTCTCTGTGTCTGGCTCGCTCGTAACTCGAAATGTTTACGGTACATTTAATTTCATTTGGATTATTACAATATGCTATAGGAGGCCCTCTTTAACTGCCCCCCTCTCTCCCTCAATGCTCCATTTGCCAGGCCAAACAATGAGCCATGAAATGGAGGTGGGGTGGGGGTTATTCATGCCCCCGCTCGGGGCAGGTGTACCGTACAGCATGCGGACATATTTCATTGTTGTTGCCGAAGTGTAATTGCGAATTCCAGACAAATGTGAAATTTGAATTTACAAGTTTAACTTTTCTTGTGGCATCATTTGTTTGGATGGGAACCATCTCGTTGTTGTTGTTGCTGTGGCACTGTGGCTGCTGCTCCCTTCGACTCCAGTGTGCAGTTGGCAATTCTCGACTTGGTTCATTTGTTCCATTTCAACGCTTGCCTACTGGGGAGGCGGTTCTGGTGGGGTCTGAATCTTACATCTTGCCGGAGCGCATAAACAAATGTACTCGTGTCCTTTCTTTCTCCTTCGATTGTGCCAGCGGCTCACTCTCTTCGTCTCTCTCTCAATACCTTGCAGCAGCACATAATGGCAAACTGTTGCCATATTTCCGTCATTTGAAATACCCTGGAGTTGTGCAGGAGTACACGGGTTATATGCTATCCAGGGCTGACAGAAGAGAGAAGTCCTTCGAGCATTCGAGGATATATTCAAGTCGGAACACTCTCTGTCCCATCAATCGCTCTTGTTTTGTGTATTGTGGAGTGCTTTCATCGTCTCCTGCTTTTGTGAATGCAACATCTTCGCCATCGGGGGATCCAGCCCAGGATTCCGGAGCAGTGCCAGCGTGCAGTGTACCACAAATTTGGGCTGCAGTTTGCCAGCAAGTGAGTGCCGTGACCGGTTTCTGTGGCAAGGATGTACGGGATTCGTGCGGATTCGCATTGTAGTTTACATATCTTGTTTATCCTTTCGGCACTGCACTCCTTGTTTGTCTTTTGTACATTTGCTCGGCTTTTTGTAAGCTCCATGGGGAGGCGGCTCCTCTGGCGCTCCTCTGCTGCTTCTCTGGTGCTTCTCTGGTGCTCCTTTTGTGCTCGAGCGTTGTTCCGAAAAAGTTGCATTTCACGTCTTGTTGGACATTGGACTAGCAATCGGAAACGCGTCCTGGTGGTGGTCCTGGCCCTGTGCTGGGTCTCAAGGAGTCTCGTCTCTCAATTCTTCCGTTTTGCTTGGCTTCATCATATTTTCCACAGCCTGCTCTCTTCAGCAGTCCGAAGTGTACCCAAAAGTGGTGCGTTCCGTTTGGCCGCATAAAACACAATGCCACGCCCTCGGCGCCTGCACACACACGCCCACGCACACACGAGCACACGCACACGCACACGCACACACGAGCACACAAATACAATTAGAGACTTGGTTTGTTGGTTCAACTTGTTTGCTTACATTCAACTTTATTTCACTTCTGCTGCGATAGTTCCTTTCTTCCGCCGCCCCCCCTGCTGCCCCTGCTACCCCTCCACACACACATCTACAGATGTGTAAAGTTTTTGGCCAACTTCTGCTTCTCGCTGGAGTCGGAGTCGGAATCGGAGTCATCGTCATTGTGTTTTTTGACGGGGGGGCAGGGGCAGGGGCAGGGCATGGTCCTAACTTAATTCTGCTCGGATTTCTATACATCTCTCTACATTCGACAAGAACTCGCACTCGCACTCCTTCCTCGTGCTCTTATGTTTGCTTAAATGTTGTATAATTCACTGATTTCTCTGTGGCTTTATGCCATTGTTGAAATTTTGTTGCTGCTGCTGCTTTCGTTGCTTCTGCCGCAGGACTTGTGTGATTATGTTGCACATGAAGAATTGTTCATTTGGCGAACAGTTGCGGCAATCCTTTGCGGTGAGTCCTTGAGTGCAATTCTTCAATTGAATAATTAGAGAGATTACAAAATGGATAAAGCTGGAGACAGTAGATTGGGGTGTGGAGTGTGAGTCTTATAAAGGTAAAGGCTGTGTATGCTTTCCGGGCATCATGGTCGATTTACAGAATCAAGGTAAAATTCATTGATTTTCGGCTTCATAAAGAACCAGAAAAATCTTTGAGGAGGGTTTAGTGCTGCTTAAACTGTATATCGTGAAAGCAGCGGCTTTCCAACTACTAATCATGGATTTATAATATATATTATATTATATTATCTTTTATATATATTAAACATTTACATTTATATCGGTTTTAATGTGTATAAACTCTGAAAGATGATATATATTCTCTGTTGTCGCTTGATCTACACCCAAAAAAAAGTATTGCCATCTAGCGAAATTTGCTGATGGAAATATAAGCCTTTTACTGCCTTTTCCTTTCAAAGCGAGTTATTTTTTGAGTCTTTAATCTTTCATCGTCGCCCAAAAAGCAGCACTAGATCCTTAAGGCCTCAGGGGGTACCAGATCTGCACGAGTTCTTCAGTAAATGGCCATAAAATAGCCCAAAATACATTGCCCACACCCCCCCCTCACAAGTGGCAGGGCCAGTAAGGCCAGCCCCATTTCCATGTCGAGTCGCTGAACGAAATGCAAAGAAAACGCACAGGGAACATGGAATGAACATTGTAAATTGTTGTCCGAAAATTTATTGGCAGCACTTATCAGATTCACTCATAAATCTGCAAAAAAAGCCCCGTCTCCAAATCCATGCCCTCTCCCGCTCTTCCGCTCTTCCGCTCTCGCTCGCTGGCTGACCAAATGCGTGGGTGTTATTGCTGTCTCTTTTCCGGATGGGTGGCATGTGCGAGACATTTATTTGCATGCTCTCTCTCTCTCGCTGTCTCTCTCTGCGGTGCTCCATTTCGGTCGCACAGTCCACAAATTAACATGACATTTTTACAAGCCCAAACATGTGTACACATGGGTCCCGTCCCGAATGTGAGTCCGGAACCAGCACTCGAACCACTCGAAATTAATAGCCAGCAAAGCAGGCAGCCAGGCGGGCAGCAGGCAGCCAGCAAACAGGCAAATGTAAGCTCATTGAATGACCAAACCGACCGACAGGAGGGCTCACACACACACGGACCCACAGACGGGGGACGTGGTCAAAAAAGTCAAACATTTGAACAGGCCAGAGAGAGCCAGCGAGAGAGCGAGAGCGAGCCAGCGAACAGGTTGAAATTTTATGCATCCATAAATTTAATTACTCAAAGGCTCCAAAATGTGCAAAACAAAAACCCATTAGCCATGGCATCGCATCGGATCAGAGCGCTCATCCTGCCATCCTGCCATCCTCCCATGAAGTCCATGTGGACTTCAGGACTCTTCTGTTCGATAATCTGGGCCAAGTGATGTGCATACTCGAACGACAATCGAATTGCAGCAGAGCAGGTCTTTTCATTGACAGACAGACGAGTCCATAAAGGCCAAGGAGTAGAGGAAAAATCATGACAAAACATTTGCCCAACGAGTTTTCATTTTCTTTGTTTCGTTGTTGTCTCGGTTTCTGTTTTCTTGTTTTCTTGTGTGTGTGTGTGTTTTTGTTGTTGTTGTGTTTTTGCTCGGCTTGGGTTCCACTTGAATGAGAATGACGAGAGGACGTCCTGACGATGATGAAGTTATCAGCAAAAACAAGCCAAAAGTTGGCACAGTTTCAAAAAGTTGGCCCACATTCAGAACAGAACAGAGCAGAGCAGAACAGAGCACGACTCAGAGCGAGAGACAGGATCACAGGGTCTACAGGGAACTATTGGGGCGCCTAACAATCCGAAAAGCAGTCGGAAAATTCCAAAACAAGGCAAAAACTTGGCCTCACAGAGGAAGAGCAGAGAGAGACAGAGAGGAAGAGGCATATTCCTAAATAGAGAAGGACTCTCCCCGCTGTCAATATGGGCAGGAGTGACAGTGCAACAAACGACAAGTTAAAACTCATGTTCATTGCATTACTCGCCCCACGAAGAGGAACGGCAGGCGGAGAGTGCGGTACATGCCACATGAAGTACATGTGGATGCCACAAGTTTGTCTTTGGTGAGGTTACCAAACACAACACTATTTCTTGACGTCTGACACACTAATCGATTCTCCGTTCACATGTGCATTTATCAATTTGAATTGATATTTATAAACCCAAGGCCTGTTGGGTTATTCATAGGTTCTTTGGCAAATGCTAAATGCATTGTTAATCCCTTTAAATAATCCCTCAAACGAGGCTAAGTATTTTAATTGCGGTAGAGGAAAATCCATGCCAAGTAATCCATGGCCATCCCATTTTAGATGGGGGAAAAGATTAATTCAAATGCAAAATAAATTATAAGTCCTCTTGCATAAAGCAATAGGTTTGGTCTCCTTAATACTATTTACCTGGGTTGTTTAGATACGATATATGCAATGTACGGATTCAACGCTTAATAAAAAAAAAAAAAATAAAAAAAAATGCCAAATGAGTACAAAATACTGACTTGAAGGTGAATTAAATTAATTTTCTATTCGCTTTAATTTAAACTACGGCTAGGAAAGTGGATTTTATTCATCCTGGCCTGTTTTTTTTAAGTATTGTTAGTGGATCGTTAGCAGAAAGGAGTAAAGGGCCTTTTATAATGTTGGAAAAATATATTTAAAATACTAAATGCCCACCGCAATGAGCACTAAGTACTGATTTAAAGTTGTCTCAGATTTATCATTGAATTAAATAAATTGTTTTGTTAGTTTTGGATTTTTATTCATCCTGTCTTGATTCTTATAGTATTTCTAGCGGCCATCATTATCTATCTAGTTGAGCAGAAAATACAATATATACTGCAAAATACTAGAAAATACTTTGAGAAATAGATCAAATATCCCAGTTTACAACTTCAAGAGCTTACGATATAGAAACATATATATACAGTGGAATTTCCATCTAGCGAATCTCAACGTAAATTCTTTATGCCGAAAATGGGGAATATAGAATTAATCTTTGTGGAACAGAGTTCGTAATAGAGAAAAAAATACAGAAATAATATAAGAAACTACTAAACGAAAAGCTGAACTCATTTAGTTCTACGGGAAATACCACAAAATACCACAGCAAAAGTGCTAAAATGCTCCAAGCCCTACTCGTATTTGCAGTCTTCGTGAGAATTGCATTACCCGCATGCTTTTCTGGCACCTAATCTTCTGGCTTTTCATGCGAAAAACATGCCAAAATTCGGAAAATGTGCAAAGGTGTTTAGCATATTTTAATAGGGGCTAATAGCTGCAAATAAAAAGTGTTTTTGGCCAGGCACCTAACTGATGGACTGATGGAGAGATGGAGAGACGCACGGCATGAGTCGTTCGTTCTGCTCGTTTCCGGTGTTGGACAATAATATGACGGATGTGTCTTCATACTCGTATGTTGAGGCCAACAAAAAGTTTGCCCGCAAAATAAAAGAATAAACTAAGAAATTGGCTATTGTACAACAAACGAGTGCGAGCGTATACAGGAATTGGGGGGAGTCGGTGGGGCATGTGTTGGTGCAACCTTTCAAGCGTAAATTGCATATTTTGCAGAAACTGTTCCCCAGGGGAAACGATGTATGGGATGTGGGACGTAGGAATGCCCTGGAATATGGGTCTTGGCTTGGCCTGGCGTGGCGTGGCATGGCGTATAAAAGGAATTAGGAATGCAATTTGAGGTTATGTTGGCAATGTGCACCCAGGGGGGGCGACTGTACCCCACTAAAGCACGAAAACACTCTCATCCGGCCTCCCTCCCCCCCCCGTGACCACATCTGTATGCGCATTTGTTTAGAACGGGGTGTGTGTGTGTGTGTGTGTGTGTGTGTCAGTTAGACCAACAGACAGTTGGACTGACAGTTGGACAGATGCTGGGGCTGGGGCTGGGGCTGGGGCTGGGGCTGGGTGCTCGCTCCTCCGACATACTCCCTGGAAGTTGGACCCGGCCAGGGACCCTGACAGTTGGTTTGGAGTCCTCCTCCTCGTCCTCGTACTCATCCCTTTGCCAAGATATTAATAGACGAAATTTGAGTATTGCTTCCGTCATGAATAAAATTTTCTGCATTGCTGTAGCCCCCCCCCCCTTCCGCAGCACACAAAACTTTCCCGGAAAACTTCTCATCCGCCCCCAACGGCCTCATTGTCCTGTGCGCTTCGGTCTTCAGCCGTCCTGCTTCTTGCTGCAAAACTTTTCCCAATGTCCATTCGGCGAGCATTCAACGTCCATTCAACTGTCTGTCTGTCCATCTGCCCGTCTGCCCGTCTGTCGGTCTGTTTTTGTGGCTTGGGGTTTACGTCTATTTTTGCATCTTTTAATTTTAATGATGCCCCTTCTGCAAAAATGTAAAATGTTTTCGCTTGCTGCAGACCAAAACAAATTTGTGGGCGCATCCGGAGAGCAAGGACTGCCTCCTGAACGGCGGGGGAAGGCAACTCGGTAATGTGATACATTCGAATGCCCAGCAATCACAGAAATACAATTCTTTGTAGACAGAAAATTCCAAGTATTAATCGAAAATACAATTAGATTAAGCTCTTTCACAGAAGTACAGTCTTGCCACATCAAAGGGAGTCTCTGTCCAACACTGGAATTGCAATTTGCACGAAAATGAAATGAAATGAAACGAAACGAAATGAAATGAAATGAAACCACAAAACGAAATGCGGTGGAACGCAAAAACTTTTCCAGAATCAACTACTAAAAGATTTATGGTATCAAAATAGTGCCACATAAAATATTCACACCTTCGCCTGGCTGCCAGAATCTAACGACTTCAGTGCTCGGGCTCCATGCTCCATGCTCCATGGGTGCGGGGTGCGGGGTGTGGGGTGCTGGGTGCAGGGAAAGGAAAGCCACAACCAACTGATGCCAGTGGCTCGATAAAGCCATTGTTTATACAGCCAGCAGGGGAAGGGCGGAACAGGCAGGGGGGGCCTGGCAGGGGCCTGGCAGGGCTATTGCATTTTGGGCCATAAGTTGGCAACATTTTTTATGCGTTCATCATGCGGTCAGCATAAATTTTTTATCGTCTTTTGCGCTGATTCGTTTCGTTTCCCCCCCGGCGTTTTCTGTTGCCAATTTTGATGCCTGAATGCCATAAATCAATGCGTTTAAAGTCGCCAAAGGAAAGCCCCGAATGGAATGGAAAACAGCCTTCGGTTGTGATGATGAATCTTGCTTTGATCAAGACATATAAACCATTTATTCCAATGCATTGTTTTTTTTGAATACGTGCGTATGCTGGATCCATTGGTATGTGTTTTGTTATTGTTGTTGTTATTGTTGTTGTTATTGTTGTAGTTGCTGTTGTTGTTGTAGTTGCTGTTGTTGTTTTATGTTGCTGTTGTTGTTGTTAATGCTTGCGGAGGGGACTGTACAAGACAGGTTGCATCTAAGATGATCCAATCAATCGAAAATATAACGAAAACGATTGAGCTGAATGATTGGATAGCAAATCAAAGTTTCATTAACGCCAGACCTTATTCAGATTTTTGCCTGAAAAAAACGGGGAAGTAGGAAGGGATAACCAAAGTAGGCCAAGATGTCACCATTTAAAACTCACTTGAATTGAATGAATTGCCCTTGTTGTCACGAAGCGAAAGCATGGCAGGCGAGCTGTGGAAAATGTGTCAAAGAAATGTCGAAGAAAATATTTAGATTCATGGAGAAATGGGGAATGGGAAATGGGATTGGGGACTCACTTTAGGCCATTGCGCACATCCCGGTAGTTGTTGTTCATCATTTCGTAGTGCGACCTCATCCGCTGCTGGTTCTGGTGGGCCTGCTGCTGCTGCTGCTGTTGCTGTTGCATCTGCTGCTGCTGCTGGTGGTGGTGGTGCTGCTGCTGGTGCTGCTGCTGCTGGGAGGGACTCCCGCCGTACTGCCAGATATTGTTGCTCATCGGCTGGCCGTTGCCGTGGCTGCAGCCCCAGTTGCCAGGGCTACCACCACCGCCGCCGCCAGTGAGACGTCCCTGGTGCTGCATCTGCGGCATTTGGGTGAACTGCTGCATTGCCGGCATCTGCGACATCGGCGACATCTGGGGCATGGCCCCCATCTGGGGCATGCCACCCATCTGGGGCATGCCACCCATCTGAGGCATGGCGGACATGGGCTGAAGATCCGATATGACCGCGTTCACGCCGGGGGCATCGATCGAACCCATCGAATTGCCCATCATTGGCAGCATGGTCATGCTATTCAGCGGTGTCACCGCACCAATGGGCAGGTTCGAGGACATGGTCCCCAGCGGCGTCATGCCGTTGCCCGCTGGCATCATACCCAGGGGCAGGGATTGCATGCCGCTGCCCTGCATCGGATAGGACATCTGGCCGGTGGTCATCGGCGGCATCTGCAGCTGCGGCTGGTTCATGTTCATCTGCGCCATCGACATGGGCATGCCACCGGGTGGCATGCAGCCCTGTCCCTGTCCTTGGCCTTGGCCCTGGGGGCCATTCTGTTGCATGCCCATTTGAGCGGACATGTTCATCATCTGCAACGGAGATGGAAGGAGACGGTCAGCACTGTTACACTCTCGACGCTTGCAACTCGCGGTGGCAACTTGCGGTGGCAACGCGCGGTGGCAACCGTACCTTATTGGCCTCACTCATGCCGAAATCCGCTTCGTATGGAACCGAGCAAAAATTCATTTTGAAAATTTTAAAACGAACTTCTTTCCTTCAAAAGCAAATTAAAAAAAACCAAAAGAATTTTCACAGGAAAATTTGGACAAGAAATAAAATTTACTTTTTATAATTTTTGTAGTTTTTTTTTCTAGAGATCTGAATCTTACGATGAACTGCCTACGACTGAGGATTTCGGAATTCCGGGGCCAATACCAACGACAGGCCCCACACGTACGGCCTCCCATGATCGGGAAAAACTGTTGAAATTTAAGAGAACTTTCGGATTTTTCTGTGAACGCCAGTAGGCCATGCCACTTCTCCCCTCTCTCTTTTGCCCCCCTCCGTCTCCCAAGGAGAGCGTGATCGGGCTATTGGCCTCGCCCACATGGTTGGGCTCCACGCCGCGCCACTTGGCTCCCAGCCATCCCGGGGACGCCCCAGAACAATTAATTTTACCTCTGGCTTGTCATTTTATTGTTGGTGTATCTACATAAAAACGGGAGGAGGCTCTGGGAGGCTAGTGCCCGTGAGCTGTCGTGTCAACCCAACTCCTGCGATGGCTGTCTTTGGCCATATCCTTTTGGCCATGGCGGTGTCGTGGCGGCGGTGCAGTTGCCACACCATTTATGCCATTAAGTCATTAGCTTTGTTTAACAAATAACAAACTGTCAATGAGTTGATTAACGATGTTTTTCGCATGAACTGCAATTAGCCGTCTCCTTCCAACGTTGTGTCTCGCTTCTGGCCTGATAAATGGGTGTGATTTGGGCTTCCAGCGTGGCAGAGAGCCAGAGAGGTCTCGACTTGGTGGATTGTTAATGGGGGGCACTGGAGGAGGGAGTGTTGGAGTGCTGGAGCACTCGTTATTGATGCGCCGCCAGCCCCTCCTAAACTGCCGTCACTTGGCAATTATTGTGTATTGTGCTTCAAGTCAATGGCATTTGACACAGCCACAGCGATAGCTTTAGCCACTGCCACGGGTAGAAGCACTTCATCACACCCGTAGTCGTAGTCGTAGTCGTCATCATTGGCTCCACTAACAAGGAGCAGCATGAGATGGCGGTGGAGAGTCATCGTAAACGCAATTACACCCGTTGACAAGTGTAATGTCAGCCATTCTCCCATTCCCATTGGCATCCCATCCGATACGACCATCACGCCATCGCCATCATCCCATCCGACTGCCAGTTACCAGTTGCCTGCCGCTGACGCTGACGCTGTCGATGTGACGCGCTCCATCACTCACGCCACACGCTCCACGTTCCCCCCTGTTTTAGCCACTTGGTGACGCCTCGCCGTGGCAACAGGAGCGGAGCCCTGGGGATATATGTATCTATAGAAGGTATCTGTATCTAGATTTCCTGGTTTTCCTTCTAATTTTTCATCCGTGACTCCCATGGAACACCTAAGTGGAGTGGAGTCCGCTCCTGTTTTTAAATATTTACACTGTAATTATTATGCAAAATGCACTTTACTCCATTATTTACGATATGTTGGCACTTCGTGAGCAGACTTCTGAACAGGGGCCCCGGGATGCCATAAATAAATATGTATATATGTACAATAGAAATATACTGAACGCTGTACATACATATATATATGTATAAATGGAATGTCTAAAGGGTGTGCGGAGTCGCATTGTATGTCCACAAATTAGGAATTAGTTTGTCTGTGTGTGTGCGGTCGCTAATTGGCTTTCCCAGAAGTTAATTACGATGAAAATGTTGAAAACGTTGAAAATGCTGAAAATTTGACTTGTCAAAAACATTTTTGACATTTCCCGCCCGACCCTCTCCGTTTCCGTCACTCCTCCCCGCAATCATACGGCAGGAAATTAGTTTTACAAACTTTCGGCATCGGTTTTTGCATTTGCAATTTCCATTTCGCTTTAATTTTAAGCTAAAATTTCGGAATTTATTGTTAACACTCATTATGATTATTATTGCGAGTGTTGCGGCTATTATTACTAATATTAGCCCTCAAACCTCATCAAATAATTGAGGAAATGCCATTCATCAATGGAATGGAGTGCCGATGGAGTGTTGATGTTGCATTTGTGCGGCACACGGACATTTTTGAAGCTTAATTAAGTACCAATTTCGCTAATGAACTTGTGGTACAAAAGTCTGTATGAATTAATATTATATTTGATTATTTTTTTGATTGCTTTCGATTTGTATTTCATGGCGAGACTTTTTTTTGGGGAAATACTCGTATTTTTTAGAATTAAAATCATTTGTTTTCCAAGCTGCACAAAGCAGAACAAAACAAGAAAAACTTCTGTTCGAGTGTCTACACAGTGAATACTACTGGAATGTACCCTTCTTCTCCGGTGATGGTGGGCGTAAGAAAACCTTTGATAGGACATCAGTATACAGTATATAGATGGCCAGTTCATACCACGAAAGCGTCACACACTGGCTAGCGCGTTCAGTACCCCAGAGTACTGACGCGTCATCATGAGAGAGAACGCAGAGAGAACATCTTTGCATGTGTTAGTACACACGCAGTATGTTTCGCCAAAAATATGTGATTGTATGCTTTTTTCAGATTTTTTGAACTCTCTCAGGTCTGCACTATGGTCCGAACGACCACTTTTGTTGTCCAAAACTTGGTTATGATCACTCTGCATTAGAAAAAGATGGACCATTAATAGTGGAAGTTAGAACTTTCATAGAAAGCATTTTACTAATAATTACATTAAATTCATACATAGTTGGATTATTGCTGGTAACACCGCCAGATCTGATTAAATAAAATAAATTTTCTTGGTTTGATTTTGGGTCTTGGTTTAATTAGGACTTAGCAATATAAAAAACTTCATGCATTTTGGGCCATTGAAAGTATGGAGTTGATTGTTAAAATCATACCCTTTATGCAGTAGACTTCCTTTGGATATTTAAATTCTTCAAAATATTTTCGCATATCCGACAGGGTCTCATTGACAAGTTTTTTGTGTTGCAGTGCATTCCTAAATGGGTTTTTATCGTAGAGGACATGACTATTTAGACAGTCGAATAATCTATTAATTTTTTCAATAAATGTAGCCGTTGCTTCTGCTTTTTTTTTTTACTTTAAGAAGCCTCCAGAACTAATCATTGTTCGAAGAGCAGCGGCCACACTTTGGCTAAACACTTGAGTGGCATATTTGACCTTCATTTTTTCAAAGCTATTTGGATATACATATGTACATATATGCTTTGTTGTTAATTTCGGGCAGAGTCGCGTTGAATTTCTGGAATCGATTTCATACAGTTCTTCGACTATTTTCCATGAAATAACGCCATCAGGGGTATAAAGATTTCTATTTCGGACAATGTTCCTTAGCGATTTAATCAAATGTGGAACATCGTAAATCGCAAATATTTCTTTATCTTGAACTTTAAAGCTGGGGCAGCTCTATTATTTAACTATTTATCATTAGTTAATGCGATTTAACAACCCTTTTCACGGAACGAAACAAAGCCAACCTGCAATCAGCTGTTCGGTTGCAGAAGTCCCGCGGGGGTCCCGCCAGCCATCCGTAATTGGGGGAATATTTGGAAAAATTTCAATATTGTTTATTGCTTCTGTCCCGCGTACACTGTGATTATCTATTTACGATTCAGTGGTATTTCGATAAGAAGCCACAAAAGTGAAATTAAAGCAAAAATGGATTGTGCAGAAGATCGGATATCTTTATAACTATAGTTTATTAGTGTTCAATCAGCGTTTAGAGTAATTAAAGCAATATAACTCTACCATGCATAAATGAACACAGCATAAAATAACACGTTCGTGTCATTCAAATTTTATTGTGCCCTCAAGAGCAGGAACAATGCGTTGCCAGCTGATTATCTCTGCGCTTCTCGGATTATTCCTAACATTCCACATCAATATAAACGTAAATATATGGATAATACTAGTAAAGTGGACAATATTGAACCAAGTTTTCAGGATGCCGTCGTCTTCAAGTATACAAACTTCGTCTGCGAGAGTTACAACCAATCCTGGTTCGTGTTCCACAACTATCGTCTGAAGGCCGTCAGTCGAAACAAAGTGCTCCTCAATATGAAAGGGACGATACTACATCCGACCAACAATATTTAAATTCATGTCAGAATTTTCAAAAAGGCCAACGGCTATAAGCCTTGGCTCGTCGATATTTACTTTGATTTCTGTCAGTATTTCAGAAAGCGGAATCAACCTGTTTTTAATATAATCTATGGGCTCTTCAAAGGGTTTAGTAACATATACCACTCATGCCCCTATGTCTAACCACTTGTACATCTGAAATTTATATTGCAGGGTCCACAGATTGTCGAGGACTTTTATCTAAGACCTGAGCTACTGCGTATTCCCATGCCAACAGGGGATTATTTATTGGCGCTTCAGTGGAACATCGATAAGAAGATAAACTTTGATACGAACGTTAGTTTCACATTCGTGGAGATTTAATGAAGAGAAATTAGTGGGAATCACCTGATTACAGTATACAGGATACAGTAGAATCCTGAAGATCCCTGAAAACAACAGTAGAAAAAGTATTGTACCGATTAATCAAATATATGTATGGGCTAATCCGTGATATTTGACTGAACGCTGTATGAAACGAAAGGAAAATAGCAACGGAAATTGGGGCCTAGTTTCGGTAAAATAAAATCTGTTTAGCCGAGAACCATTTGATATTTTTGAGCTATAATTATCAGCATTTATTGACTCATTCATGCGGCAATGCGACGCTACAGGCTGCATGCTATTCGAGGTGATAAATTCGATCCGATTCTATTGGATTTTGAAGCCAACGGTCAGCTCCTTAAAGCCCTACCGCGTCTGAATCATAAATGTGCCTGCCAAACACACAGAATGCTTTACAACTGTGATGCAAGCCAATGCCCGAACGCGCAGCGCATTTCGCGTGCAGTACGCTATCATGTAGAAAAGTGATTAATTAATCGGATCAAATGATGTGTTCAGGGCTGAGGTCCTAGCTTACTAATAGCATTCAACCACTGACCATACAGTATATTTTAGTATACATATATATATTTTTTCTTATATTGTATATTTAGATACATCATTGCTTTAGTTATAATAAACAAAAAAGTCGAGAACCGACGGCGTTTGCATAAGTTTTACAATTTATAATCAACCTGTTTAAAATAAGGAAATAAATGTGTAATTATATTATTGTAATGTTTTATATTTTGTGGTATAAATCAAACAACCCATACACTAAAACATGCTGGTGGCAAAACAGAACCAGACCACAATGGTCCGAACGACCACTTTTGTGGGCCAAAATTAATAACTGTACCGAACGGTACAAGATTTTTTTATTTTTTATTTAGTTTTTTGTATTGGATATATATAATCAATAAGAAGTGGATTTAAGAATTAAAAATGGGTGTGGCACAGCCCCTTTTTTAATAATGCATATTTAAATTATTAGTTATAGTGAAAAAAAGTATTAAGCATAAGCGTTGCACGCTTAAAAAAAAATTTTGATTTCAATAAAAATAAAATCGTTTAAAGGTTTCCGTAAATTATTGCCGAAATCCTTGTCTAGAAGCAAGGTTAACGCCTCGTTAGGTGAGATATGTGCCGGCTTTCCGACTGGGTCCTGTACAGCCTTACGAACTTATTTAGCATTCTCTGGGAATAAAGATAAAAGTGTTGAAATAAAGGCTTGTGGCCAATCCACATATTTTCGTACAAACATCTGAGAATTTGACCGGCATTTGTTCCGTTATGTTGCCAAACGATAACAAATTTTCTTGCTGGTATCTTCAAAAGCTTTATCAATTTCAAATTGTCAAATTTCAATTGTCAAATAATTGATCATTTTACCCTTCTCTGAATTTCATACGGCAAACAACTCTGCATTTTCGAATTTGAATAACCTCAAATGCAAATTAATGCAAATTCCAAGATTTGTGGTGAAAAGTGGCATTTGATACTATATACATTTCAAAAAGAATTTTTTAATCTACGACACACAAAAGGTTTCAGGCTGGGACTAGGTAGGACTCACTTTGCACACCTTTTCAAAAATTAGTTTTCATTACAAGTTGGCACATGTTGAAGGCCTCACTTTAACCTTCAATTACGAGGACATCACAACTACTCGATACAGTTCAAAACTCAAAACACGTAGTAGAAACCCTACTGATTAAGATTCATCAAAAAATTTAATCAGGTCTTGGCGTTTTTTAATTTTTGAGAGATTTAAAATGGTTATTAATACGGCACTTTTTCCCTTAATGTGCTTTACGATAAAAACAGTTTGGTTGCACAGCTGATTTTGTTAATGTGTCGCCATCTATGGAATTTTCTTGTGCGCAGCCTTAATGATCCATCTTTTTCTAATGCATAGTGATCAAAACCGAGTTTTAGTTGTGACTTTTAAAAATTAGGTTTTGGCCAACAAAAGTGGTCGTTCGGACCATAGTGCAGACCTGAGAGAGTTCAAAAAATCTGAAAAAAGCATACAATCACATATTTTTGGCGAAACATACTGCGTGTGTACTAACACATGCAAAGATGTTCTCTCTGCGTTCTCTCTCATGATGACGCGTCAGTACTCTGGGGTACTGAACGCGCTAGCCAGTGTGTGACGCTTTCGTGGTATGAACTGGCACATCTATGGTTAGTGTATGGTTAGTGATTTAATATTCTTGGTATATTTAGTATTTTGTGATATTTTATAGGAACTTTCTAATTTAAAATCATCATTGTTCTTCGGTGCGATTTTTGTCTCGAGATTAGAAAAGTTAAGTACCTAGTTCTACGATTTTTGGTATATGTATTATGTTTTTGGGTGTATTTTTGGTGTATTGTGTACTTTTTATAATTTGACAACTGCTTGAAATGACGGAAAATGAGTAATCCCATTTGGGAGTTGTTCAAAACACCTCTAGCGAGTGAAATATATTATAAATTATCTACCCTTTGAGTACCGTGTACGAGAAAGCAATCTTTTTACTCTCATTACAAAAGAGAGATGTGGGTGTGTAGGTGGAAATTGTAGACCTTGGAGGAGCTTTGAGGAGACGACTCCAGGTTTATTAGGCAGCCGGCAGCTGGGGCAAAGTCTTTGATTTAACACCTAAAAACAGAGCTGCCAAACAAAGGCGCCCCTCATTAATTAGGGATGTTAAGATGATGGAAACTAATCTGCTAAAAGCACGCTCCTCTGCCGCTCACTGCCCTGCCACGACCTGCATACTCGTACTCGTACATGCCTGCAACGTACAACCTATAGTGGTGCTTCGCCATCAGAATCTCTGGCTTCCTTCAGGCAAGTAATTTGTCTGTCAGGATCAACGGCAAAGGTTCTGCAGGCGAATGAGGAGGATGAGGAGGAGGAGGAGCAGCAGCCATTGTTCATATGCTCTTAATGCACTTGCAAGTGCAGGCTTCACCTTCGACAATGCTGCACACACCGAACTGAAGGAGAACGATAATCAGGGACGAATGATAGAGATGGAGATGCAACAAAATAACCCAGGATGCTGAGAGAATAAGAGCCGAGAACAGACTAGCAGCTTGGTCCTGGCAAGGAGGTTGTCAAGCAGAAATCTGTGCAAATCACAAAAATTGGAAAACCTAGAGAGACGGCAGAAGGAAGAAGGCAGAAGGACGAAGGCAGTAAATGTTGCAGCCAGGCAGACTGCAGGCAGCCAAATGCCCAGCGAAGTAGGTAGAGAAGCCGGAATCAGAGCCGAGTCCTCCATTAGAGTCGGCCATAAAATAAGCATCGGTTGTATCGGTTGTATCGGTGGATGCAGCTCCCCCCCTGGGGCCCGCCCGTCTGCTGCCTGCTCTAAGCCCATGCATGACGCTTGGCTGAGTGCAAATTCAATTAACTTGTTACAACACAATCTCAGGATCAGCTTTAGCATCGGCCTCAGTCTCAGAGTCAGCTTCAGCTTCAGGTCCAGCTCTGGCTCTGGCTCCATCAGCATTTGCCCAGACGGGGATTGGGATTTGTCAGTGCATGAAGGAGCGAGAGAGAGAGAGAGAGAGAGAGAGAGAGAGAGAGAGAGAGAGAGCGAAAATTTCATAGCTTCTTCGTTGGTCCTTGGCCATGTTTTTGTTTATTTTATTTCGAATTTTATTTCCCAATCAAATTGGTTTTTGCGGTGCGCGCGAGAACACCATACACACATACACACATAAATAGATACATTTGTACAGTTATTTGATTTAAGCCCAGTTAGTAAATGCAGTTTTGCCCCTCATTCAATTAATAAAAGATTCGAATGGCTTCGGGGCCGCCTGCGATGGCCAACATCCATAACCAATTGACATTTACATTGGCCCAGATACATACGTGACTAGAAGCATCTGCTCGTAGATGCATGGCCGGGCATTCGATGGTTAGACAGATGCACATGTAAACGAATGCCGATGATTGGGTTAGAGTCATTTTGCAACAGTTTCGAGTCGAAATCAATAATCAAATGTCAATTACTCGTTGGATTAGCATATGTACTAGCCGAAGGACAACTAGATGAAGAGGGGACATGATAGGGCTGGAGATGACAGATGGAGAGATGACAGATAGATGACAGATTCTCATCTGGGGTGGATCAAATATAGCTGTTAACTCCATGGAATCTAGCCATCTTTAAGCCCCATTCATGGTGAACCCAGTTAAGAAATCCCCCACTTCCTTCCCCCACCCTTCGCCCCCAAGGAAATTATTCAGTATGCTCCCGTTTCCTTTTCTTTCTTTTCTTTTCTCAGTTTTTGCTGTTGAATCTTAAAAATACATCTACGTTGCCCCTTGGTCCATAATTTATGGCCTGTTCCAGTGCCCGTTTCCATTATGAATTCATTAGCACCTGAGGGCTGATAACCCACAAAAAAACAACACCAAAAAGAGAGAACGAAATTCCCGAATAAAGGCATTTAAAAATCCGACAAAAGGAAAAAATACCAAGCGCCAAAAAGGCAAAGTTCAACGGGGGCCAATGTCAAAAGGTTTAAAATTAAAGTCGAATTCCCGCAGAGACCCGCCCTCACAGGCACACCCCCACGGGGCGGGGGTCAAGGGTCTTCAAATTAGTCTGACTTTCTGCGGGTTTCGACCCTAATCCTGGGACTTGTCTGCCCCGTTCTTTGCATATCACGGACGGCTATACAGAAAAACGAAAAACGCTGCACAAATGATGCGATCCGTGTGGGACGTGCCAGCCATCTCCGTTTTGGCCACAAATCGATGGACCAGGACCAGGGCCAGGCCCAGACGCAGAGCCAATGCGCCTCACGTGCGCCGTCTGCTGCAGTCTCAGCTGGCTGCATTTGCAATTAGTTTGGGGACTGGGAGGTCCTGCCTCGAGTCTCGGCTTAGTCAAGGATTTGCAGTGATTTTGCGGCGCTAAGCAGCTAAATGGCCGTGACAGCTGCTCCCGAGTGGTGGGAAATCGAAGCCAGCCAAAAGCTGCCACCAGTCCAGGCAAATCTTGCGACATTTTATGACATCCTTCTGTCTGTCTGTCTGCTGCAGGAGGGAGTCCCTGGTCAGTCTTGTTTGCTTTATCCTTGGGAAATGTCACCTTTAAGACGTTGCCAGCAAATCAACGTCACGTCCGCCAATTCGAGGAGCAACGACAACAACAACAGCAGCCATAAAAATGCCGGACGAACGAAGCTCCGCCGCACGACTTGACGAATAGTTTTGCTGACTATTGCAGAAGCGGTCCTTCCTGGTCTACGTGCCCTGATCTCCTTACAAGTTGATAGTGTTTGGCCAGCGGCAAGGTCAAGGGGGTTCACAGCGAGGGGGGGCCGCCTCATTGGCAGTTTATTGAGAAATTGATACGAATCGGATGAGAAATCTGTTGAATGGGGAGGAGCTGGCATATGCAAATCGTTAGTGATTTTACTAACCATCAAAGACTCCAACTATTCATCTTATTTGTAGACTGAAATCATCCCATTTAAGCTTCTCTTTCCTTCAAAGAGCCATGTCACCAGCCTGTACCTATTCCCACACACTGATGCCCCATTCTCAACCTTTTGCCTTTCAGCCTTTGACGCTTTAAATGTCAAATGCATTTCCGTTTGACTTTTAAAGCTAGCAAGATGTACATTTAGTTAAGGCATGGGGCTTTCACTGAGTCCGAGCTCGGCATTTGTCTCTGATTCCGATACCAGTGTCTGGCCTGGGCCTCTGCTAATGTCGTTGCACACTTAAGTCCACGTGTTCATCGTCTGTATCCGCATTTAGCAGTGTAGGACAAGATATGCCCCATCCGAGTGTTTGCTGGTTTGTTGCCATTCAATCAGTTGTCGGTTGACTGCTTTCGTTAAGTGCCATCTTTGCATGTCTCTGCCTGTCACATGAGGATAGCACGCAATGAACATCCCCCCACCCCCTATCCATCTACCCATCTGTACATCATGTACCCTGTATTTGGATCGGACTCCGAATCGGACTCTCTGCCTGCCTTGCGTTCCTCTGGCCACATTGCAAATTATTTGGGTCTGTCACAGCCGTGATTTGGACTTTTGATTACTTGATTACGTTTGCAATGCGTTTGCGTTTGCGTTTCCTCTCTGGCACTGGACACTGGCCATTGGACACTCGATGTAGCTTTCCGTTGCCATCTGTCTCGTTTAGTCCGGGGCTGTGGCTCTGCCTCTGGCTCTGGCTTTGACAGACGCCATCAACGGACACGGATGGCATGGCCCGTTCTCGTCAATGATTTAAATGGAGGTCAAGTGAAGTTCTCTTTGATTGACACAGCAAATCGAACCGCTGCTGGATGGACGTTCTCCTCCTTGGTGCTTCGGTCTGCGTCAGTCTTTTAGCCAAGATGTAATTTGCACATTGATTACACGAAGATAAAATGAGTTACGCTGCAATTTAGTGCCGCAAATGAAGTGAAACCAATCCGACAAGCAGAGGGGGGAATATTGGATGATTGCAAAAAGGGGGGTAAGTCAGGGCTTGGTATACGTTTAAGGAAAGCTGGTTGATTGAAAGTGGAGTAAAGAGATCCCAGAATGGAATAACATCCTAAAAATATAAGCCGAAAAGTCTAGCGCCCAACATTATCCGAGTAAAAGCACCCGATCCACCCGTAAACACCTTTCTTCGGCCACATATTTGACATAAACCAACAGAAACAGGCAATTAGAGGCCTCCGCACATGGCCCCGGGGCCAGGCAGCCCATTATCGTGTATAAATCAGTCAACACCCCGTCGCTCAATTCTCAACACTTGACTATTAAAAACTGTTGCGAATTTAGTGTGGCCAGGCGGGCATACGATGGCTGGCGGAGTGGCCAGGCGGGCATACGGCGGATGGTGGTGTGGTGGAGTGGTGGTGCCTGGAGGCGCCATTGGGGACCCCTGCAAGTGGAGTTAATTGCTCTCGCTTCCATGTTGTTTATTCTTGGTATTTTAAAGAAAATAATTCATAAATTAATTTGGACAGCGCGTAATATTATATGTACGAGTATGTGCTGAGTGCTGGGGAAAACGTTTTTATGAAAAATCACCTCATAAATTTACAACTACGTGAACGCACAGCAATTATGTGCCCGAGGGAGGAGGAGAGGCAGGGATGGGGCTGGAGCATGTCGATTTTTATACGACGCTTACGTGACCAGGTCGAAGGCATCAACATCAAGTTTTATTTACTCAACAATTTGGCAACCTTTTTGTTAGCAACTTATCAAAAATTATGACAAAATTGCAGCAGCAGCAGCAGCAGGGAAGGGCATGGGCATGGGCTTGGGCAGCATGGGTTAAGGTTAACCCATGTCCTGGCCAGGGCGCCGCTGATTGGCATTCAAGCACTTCATTACAGCAATTGCCCCCCATTGAAGCCCGCTCCCAGGAAGCCAGAGCCAATGCCAGTGCCAGGAATTGAAACTTCACGCAACTTAAGCAGAGAGGAGGTGGCATGGCAGTGGTGGCAGGGGCTGGCTGCCACATGCAGCAAAGCAATTTAAATGTCGGCCATCGCCTGAGTGCGAAAAGGGTTCCCTTTCGACGACGTCGGCGGAGAGAGGGGGCATGGGTATGGATATCGTATCGTATGGTAGGGGACCTGCTCCCGTTTTCTGCATTGTTGGTCGCTGAGTGATGCCTGCTGTGGCAGCCCTACTCCTCCTGCTCCTCCTCGTCGGCCACTCCACTCCACTCCCTTTGGGCTTGTTTGAGCTCCTCGCGTTTTTCGCGCCGCGCAAGCCGATAATTTATTAAAGGCGATTATTATGGCCTGGTTCGAACGAGTTTGCACTCGTCTGGGACCTGGCACCGGGGACCTGGAACCTGGAACCTGGGCATGGGGCCTTGCGTGTTGTGGTAATTTACTGACAGGGAGGGGGCAGGGAAGGGAGTGGGCAAGGGAGAGCCACTCCATTGGGAACCCAACTTTTGTTGCTGTACTTTGAGGTATTTACATATGAAATGTGTTAAATTGAGCTCTTTTTTAGCGCAAGTTTGTTTTAGCGAACAAATTGCTGACCCCCCAAGCCCACGCCCCACCCTAGCCGCCGCACTCTTTGGGTTTTGCACATCACGGAATTATAGTTTCAACATTCCAGCCAAGCGGTTGCGGGGTCCCTCCATAATCGGCCGCCGATTTGATTAAAAAATCGCACAATCATCGCAATGAGAAGGAGGAGAGCCACAAAAAGGAAGGCCCAAGGGGCACTCCACATGGAAGTCGTAGTCGTGGTCGTTGTCGAGGCTTCTCTCCTTCAACTAATGAAAAATTTGCATATACCCTCCAGATTACCCCTTCCCTTCCCATCCCATCCCATCCCATCCCGTCCCATCCCTTTGCCCTGGAAAGTATAGTTCGCTTTTTTTGGGGCGTGGCCGCATAAAGTGCATTCAACTGAGAGGTTTTTAATGGCTGGGATGGACTGCAAGCGCAACCTTTAATGAAACAATGAAATGGAACATGCAAATGATGGAATGGAAGAATCCAATCGAGAGCCTAAGTTCCTCATCTCAATCTATTACTTTTCACAACAAAAACGTAACCCATGATATGGCGGAATGGTGGAATGGAACATCAGTGAACAATCCCATGGAGAGAGTAAGTTTTCACATCTCAATCTATTAATTTTCGCAACAAAAAGAAACCCAATAATATGGCGGAATGGTGGAATGGAATACAAGTGCATAATCGCATGGAGAGAGTAAGTTTTCATAGTTTTCACATCTCAATCTATTACTTTTCACAACAAAAAGCCCCCCAATGATAGTATCTCTATAAATACCACCCACCAAAACGGACATCTCGTGCATCGCGATAATAGATAATGTCCTAGAAACTTTCTCCTAAGTAACACACTCAAATCAGGATTGACAGGGCAATCAACCCTCACGATCCTGTCCGTTCGAGGTCCCTCGGCGCCTGCCGCCAGTTGATTTTTTGGGCAGCAAAAGCAACGTTTTTATGGGCCGCAAAACTTTACGCAAAGCTTCCGTTTCCATTTCGTCTCCTTTTGGTCCTTCTGGCCTCTTCGTCCCAGAGGAAATGCCCAATTTGACAGCCGAGACGCACAAATTGAAGACATGTGCTGAATTTTATGGCTTTTAAATAAGAAACCATAAAAGACAACAAACAAGAGCAAAAGGGACACAAAAAGAGCGAAAGAGTCAACAAACCGGAAATTGTCTAAGGAATCAAACAAAACGGAAAGCGAAAGTGAAAGTGAAAGTGAAAGCGAAAGCATTCCGTTGCAGGATTGGTATTTAAAAATGGACTGATACAATTTTATGCGCATTTCTCGCATCGAAAAGGAAAGTGCTGGGGTAGAGGGGGAAACAGAGGGGGAGAGGGAGGACGTATACTCCATAATGAATGAGCACTGGCGCCGACGCCTCGCTGGCTCGCTGCCTCGCTGCCTCGCTGCCTGGTTGGTTAATATTACAATTCCCTCTGGGGGATTCCCTTACTTCGTTAACTTGGTCACAATCACCCATGGGTCGGCTGGGAGTCGGTGATGGTGGCGGTCAGGTCGCTGCGGGTTCCTGGTTCCGGGGTCAGCATGGGTTCGGGTCGTGGCCCTGAAATGTGGGAGGGGGGGGGGGGGGAACGAAAGTTCATGTAATGAAAGCAAACGAAACGCGACGAAAATGAAACGCACTGCAATGTTAAATGGTCTTCCCCTTCGAAGGGAAGGCAAGGCCTCCCCGCGCGAGGCTTGCAGCCCCATGGAGTACCCCATGGAGTACCCCCGGAGAAACCGAGCAGCAACTGCTATTTACACATCACAAAAAAATACTCTTACAGAAAAAGTAAGGTACAAAAGGCGCAAAGGAGATGACAAAGGAGGAGGGAGAAAAGTGGTAAAGAAGCTGAAAAATAAGAGAAAAGCAGTAAAGAAGCTGGAAAACAAGAGGGAGAGCTGTAAAGAAGCTGAAACACAAGAGAAAAGAAGTCAAGCAGCTGAGAAAAGTAGAGAAAAACGGTTATGGAGCTGAGAAAAGGATAAAGGATAAATGGAGTCGAAACAAAGTGCAGGGGAAATGATTCAGACCAAAAAGTCAAACTCTTCCATTGATAATGACATTGGGGGGTGGTCTTTGAAAATGGGGGTCTATGGGGGTCCCCGAAGATGGTAGGAGATGGAACTGCAAGGCGGACCTTGCAGAACTGAAAATTAGAGGTTCTGGGTGAAGAGAAAAGTGCTGAAACAGGGAAAAACCAACAGTTGGAAGGGAAAGAATTTAGATTTTCATTAAAAGAAAAACTAGAAAATGCTAAACGAGCGCCAGACCACCCCCCAGCGACCCTCCACCGACAGGTAAAGCGATGACGGAAGGAAATCAAATGCCAAAGGTGCAAAAAGAAAGAAGGAAAGTCCAGTAATGGGGTAGGTAGTAATGGGGGCTGCTTGCGGTGTAATTCCCCCCCTTCTGGAACGCAATGCCACAATTGAAAGTGCAACTAAAAGCTTTGCAATCTTTGCTAATTGCTGATGAGGGAACGAGTGGAGTCCATCTGGAAGCCCAATTAGGGGAAAGCTGGTAACAATGAGCGGAGAAAAAGTCAAATGATTTGAAAGCAAAAAAAGAAGAGAAGAGAAGAGAAGACTCTACAAAAAATTGAGAGTGGAAATTAACTGCGATTTCTTTGCACACTAATCCCACTCCCCTTGTGTTCCATTTAAACCCGTTTGTTATCCATTTTGTGTTCCATTTCCATTGAATGCCTGCCTACAAATCGGGGAAGAACCCTTGTCAAAGCCGCTTATCGAACCCCAGCTGATTCGCCAGCTCATCCATCGATACAGCCGATAATAGTTAGGCATAAGCCCTGCACAAATCACTATCTTGTGCAGCAACTTGTTCTCTCCGCCTGTCTCTTTCTGTCGCTGTTTCGTTCCCCTTTTGTCTTGTGTTTCATTTATTTAGTTCCGTGGGGCATAGTGTGACAAAATCGCTTGAGCCGGCTTAACGAGGCTTGTAATTGAATTATGCGATTTCATTGTGATTATTCTCAAAGCTCTCACTGTCTCAGTGTCTCCCTTTGGCCACTGGTTGGGGCTGCTTGGGGGTGCTGGGGTGCCGGTGCCTTGTCACTTCTGAGTAATGAGATACATAAAAGTTATTTAAACTTTTAAATCCGCGTCGCTGCCTTTTACTTTCGCGTTCGCTGCCATTTCCCCCCCCGTCCCACCCTTTTATGGCGAAACCATGGCTCTCCATTCGCCATTCCACTTCACTCCGTTTTCATCATTTCAGCTCCAGCGCCTGTTGGCATGCCACGCTTTTTGGTTCCTTTTTGGGGTAGGTCCTGCTGTGGCAGGCGTCGGGGAGTGGGCTCTGCAGGCTAGTTAAACGTTTGAAAAGTTTCCCAACTGAATCCCTGAAATGATTTGGAAAATGACAACAACCAGAAGCAGCCAGAACCGCACAAGGAAAGGGATGGCTATCGAGGCTTGGGATACCCTTTTGCAGAGCGAAAGACGACACGTTAGATCCATTCTGCTTGTGCTGATACTCTATCGAATCCGAAATACTCTCTTTTCTTCGGTATACCATCTGTAGAGGGTACATGAAACGGGATCAGAGCACAGCCCTGAGTAGCAGATACAAATGAGTCGACATTTTACGGCCTTCCCACCCTCCGGAAGTATGCTGCTGTTGACAGTCGTTTCCCCCAAGCCCCTGCTCCACATGCCGCATGGCAATGTGATGTGGTGGCAGCCAGGAGGGGAGCCAAAGATGGAAAGAAAGAAAGGGTTGATTGGCATTTCTCGCAGAGTAAGCAAAAGTTATTCAGCCACCCGCACACCCGTACTCCCCGCACTCTTCCACCCGGAATCTTCTCTTCGCTTTTCTCTGCTCATGTTTTTTTTCTCCACTGTTTTTGGCGAGAGAGTGCCGACACCTCCCGACACACAGACGCAAGTGTTTCATTTTTGGACTGATTGGGCCCCCACCTTGCACCACCGAGGAGGTGGCATTCATTGCCTCTGTGGGTGCCTATTTGTGGCGAGAGAGAGGGGTGGGGAGAGGTGGGGTGGGGTGGGGTGCTGAAAATTCATTTGTATTTCGAAATCCCTTTTTGATGAACTCGACATTTTCGTGTCCGTGCCTCTCCTGTTTGTCTGCAGTTTTGTTTGGCTTCGGTATCCTTGCCCTTGCATTGGAGAGAGGAAAAGCGATCCTAGACATCACATAAAATGTGTGTTCGCCCCCCCCTTTGTTCTTCTCACTCAACAAATTCTCTCGTTGCTGCCTCTGTCTCTATTTCTCTGCGTCTGTGTCTGTGTCTGCCTCTGGTTCTGGGTGCAGACTCCATCGGGTCGCTCCTTTGCGCCTGTCGTAATGCGATTACTAAATATATTTCACTTTGCCGTGTATTTTGGCTGCCTGTCGGCCTGGGCGCCGGAATGTGTGTTCCATTGATGATATCTCTGGAAAAAGACTTCAAGATCAAAAGGGAATTACGTACAGCATTCTCCAGGGCAATGCACGTGAAGAAGGCCTGACATGACCTTCCTGCCTTCCTCAGACATGGCACAGAACTTGCCTCCTCCCACAGACGTGGCACAGGGATTGGCTCCTTCTATAGACATGGCACAGGGCTTCCCTCCGCTCAACTCCTTCCTCCCACAGACGTGGCACAGACTCCGCCACCCACACCTGGTAACCGGCCGCCCAAAATACTGGGCCATAAATTATCATTGTAATGCAGATTTGTGCCAGACGCCAGAAGGGTTCCGTTCCGTACTCTGCAGTCCATGGCCCTGAGACCAGCCTCAATTACCTTTTGTCTTCTTTGGTTTGGGGTGTATTTGGGGGCTCGGTTGGGGGGGGAGGGGGAGAGGCAAAGGGATAGACTCGTTGAATCATAATTGCAGTTGCGGATGGCCCTTGAAAAACTTTAATTGCTTCTTGTGGATGGGTCGATGGGTGGTTGTATGGGTGGGTGAGTGCCTCATTCCGCTCCTTAAACCGATTTAATTGATTTATGGCCTCTTGCTTGTAGGTGCTTAGTGTGTCCAGACACTGCCCCGCCCTCTCCCTGTGTAGTTTCGCTTTTCCCCCAAATCGAATCAATAAAGGCTGCATATAAAACAATCAGAAAAAAATAAAACTTTTGCGATTATAATTTATTGTGTTTTCCCCGCCAACAGTTTTTCAATTAATTGCAATTAATGTCAGACACACACAGAAGAAGAACACAGCAGAGAGGGAGAGAGACAAAGAGAGTGGAATAAAAAACAATAAAAGGGAATTACATTAAAATTACACAATCAGCAAAAAGCAGGAGGAGCAGCAGCAGGGGGAGCAGCAGGAGTAGCAGCAGGAGTAGCAGCAGGGGGAGAGAAATGGAGTAATGGAAACCTTGTTACGTTGCACGAACGGATAAAAAAAGCTTCTCAATGGTGCTTGATGGGAGGATGGCGGATGGAGAGAAGGCGATTTCAGCAGGGAGTCTTGGCAACAGGTTCATGAACCACTCCGCACCCTACCATCCCGTCGAGCGCAATTGAAATTGTTGTTAAACGAGTTTTAATTAGATGGGGATTGGAGCCGCTGAGAGGAAGGTGGAAGCTGCAACAATGGCTTACAGGGGGCAGGGAGTCTGTATTAGAGAGACGCAAAGTAATCAGGTGGTTGCAAGGAGGCGAAAAGGAGTGTGAAGAGGGTCCGCCAATGGCATCCTAATTAGATGACAGTCCGTCCAGTCAATGCCCGTGTCCGAATGATGTGCGAAAAGCCCTGAACGATGTCCGACTGGCAGGCACTCGACAAGCACTGGCTAAAAGCGCATCAGAATCAAATCGGAAGTGCAGCCAAAAGAAGTTGGCTTAATTACTTTCTTTGCGAATTAGCTGGGCGGAGATGAAGGCCGCGAATGGAGGAGATGGAGACCATCCGGTGGAGGAGAAAAGCCCTAAGGAGACGGCTAATGGAGTGCCAAGAGGGGCACAGACACTAAAAGCTTTCGATACAAACTTTTCTCTTCCGCTCGTCTTGAATATTCCCCCGAAAAAGTCGTCACTTAATTAAGACAAGCAAATTAAGTAATTATCATGAATAAATCTAGAGGGCATGGACATGGGCTGCTAAATGAAATGAATGAAGCCATAAGCGATGCGACATCCAGGTGCTGCCGGTGCTCCCGGTGCTCATGGTGCTCCCGGTGCGCCTCGGTCGTCCGTCCAGATGTTCCGCCCCCAGTTCTAGTGGGGAGACAGCAGACAGAAGACGGACATTTGTCGCTTGGCGAGATTGATTGAGCGTAACCTCGACGCGTTTCTCATTGTCGGGTGAATTGCTGAAATTTCTTGGCGTCTCGCTGTGTTAAATTGCTGAAATCGCCCTGACAAGAGCTCGGACTCCTCGGGGTAGGAGCTGGCCAGCGATGCATGCCATCCATCTGATGGCTGGGCCTTGGGTTTTGGATTGTCCAGCGTTTCTTTTCCTTTTTTCTTCTTGCTGGGGATCCACTGAACGGGCGGCCGACTGACAACGGAATTGATTTAATGCTTTTTTGTCTCCGTGCAGCAGCAGGCAGCAGCCACCAGCCACCAGCCACCAGCCACTAGCCACAGGTGGAGTCGCGTCCCATCCGAGTCGATTCGATTCGAGTCTCTTAATTGGCCTCACTTTGACTCTTGGCGGTGCTTATTCATGCGTTGTGGTTCTACCACTTTTTGCTTGGCAGAAAACATTTTAATTATTGCCGAGTGATAGACACAGTCGTACGAGAGGGAGTGAGGGGGACGGGGACAGGCGAGGCATTGATAAGCGCATAATTGCCTTCAATTAAGTTGCCCCACGGCGGTTGCAGTGGCAAAAAGTGGACACCGCGCCTTGGGGGCATCACTTAATTGAGTTTGCCCCAGTTATCTGCTTGGATCGACAAATGCCTGTTAGGAGTGCTCCTTCAAGAGCTATTAATGGGGCCCACTTTTGTTGTTGTCCAACAATGGGGAAGTGGAAATTCCCCGACTGAAAGAGCGGTAGTTATGGAAAAAATAGCGGATAAACAAGGAAGCCATAAAGGAAGTTTGTTTCGAAATCGAAATCCTCACACCTTAAACGATGCCATTGTCTTCCTTTTATTAACCCGAATGACTGTTTGGCAGATGCAATCCTCTGCCTGTCAGTTATAATATATATTGTTATCTGCACAGTATTTTTCTCTCTCTTTTTCCCCGCTACATAAACGAAAGTCAGGTGTCAGGATCCGGCTGTTAGAGTGCTCAACCATAGGGTATCAATTAACTCAATTGCATTTCTGTTTTAGCCTTAAATAAAATCATGACATGACGTCCCATTGAATGGGAAATACGTTTCGCTTTTCTGTGCAATTTTCAATTTCCCAACTAACGAAGCAGAGAGGAGAATAGATGGAGAGATACCTCCCTTTGTATTTGCATTTATGCATTTGAATACCCTTGTAGAGGGGTATATGGACACCGACCTCAAAGTACGTTTCGACGGTTCGTATTTTTTATTGAGAAACACATTCCTATTATTCAGGAAGTAAGGCTTTATTTCTGAAAGAATTTAGGTTCCGTTACCGAATCTGAATAAGATCGGATCGTTATTATAGCCAGAAGGAACAAATGAAATTGCAGTGGTTAAGCAAAACCTTCCACGTGTTTAGTCATTCTCTCTCTCTCTCTCTTACACCCTTCGTCGTGCAGTGTGTGGCCTCTCACGAAAGGAGCGCATTAAACGAGGGGGAACGTTGTGAGTTGCTGCGGACACCACAACTCTACGGTTATACCCGATACTAAGTCAGTATGGCTCTCCTCCGGCAGACGCCGCTAATATTAAACGACACGACAAAGAGTGCGTGCGAGAGAGACAGAAAATCAGTCTGAGCGTGACGTCACGCGCTGCGTAGCCACTGCAAATTGATTTGTTCCTTTTGGCTATAAAAATGATCTGATCTGATCCAGATTCAGCAATCTAAAAGATATGGTCATTATCTATGATTCTGCGTTTCTAGTTTTCTCAAATCTGCAATATTGTGGATGCAACAGATTTTCGTCCTTTGTGGGGGCGGAAGGGGGTGTGGCGAAATTTTGAGATATACGTTTTATAGTGAGATCTAACAGAAGTGCGGATACTAAATTTGGTTACTCTAGCCTTAATAGTCTCTGAGATTTATGAATATCCCCAGATCTGCATCCTTTGCGGGGGCGGAAGGGGGTGTGGCGAAATTTTGAAACAAACTCGTCTCGGTCCGATATATTAGGAGTGTGGATACCAAATTTGGTTGCTCTAGCTTTTATAGTCTCTGAGATCTAGGCGCTAATGTTTTACTCTAAGCAAAGCCGCCTATGCTACGTGTGTGTTAGAGAGAGACAGGGCGAGAAAAAATGAAATTGTTTTCTTGATGCTGGCTATAATAATAATACGATCCAATTCAGATTCCGCAGTCTAAAAGATATCGTCATTCTCTACGATTCTGCGTTTTTGGTTTTCTCGTATCTTTAAAATTGTGGATGCCACAGATTTTCGCCCTTTGTGGGGGCGAAAGTGGGCGGGGCAAAGTTTTGAAATATTTTTGTAGCAGTGACATATCACAGAAGTCTGGATCCAAAACATCGTTGCTCTAGCTCTTATAGTCTTTGAGCATTAGGCGCTGAAGGGGACGGACAGACGGACAGACGGACAGACGGACGGACGGACAGACGGACAGACGGACAGACGGACAGACAGACATGGCTCAATCGACTCGGCTATTGATGCTGATCAAGAATATATATACTTTATGGGGTCGGAAACGATTCCTTCTGGACGTTACACACATCCACTTTTACCACAAATCTAATATACCCCAATACTCATTTTGAGTATCGGGTATAAAAAGAATAAACTCGATCATTATTTAGGAGATTGCAGAAGTTTGTTATGCACGAATGTCAGCCAGACCGAGACCGATGGCAGTGCATTTCAGGAGCATTGGGAGGTGTTAGATGCTGATTAAATGGTGATCCAAGACAAAAAACTGGCACCTCTCGTACTTTTATGATGTTTTGTGGCTCTCTGAGAGTGTCGTGGCATTTGTGGTCGTGGATACTCGAAACATAAGGAAAGATCAACCGTCATGCCCATTCAATGGGAGATTGGGGGTGAAAGTCCCAAGAGAGAGACCGCTTCGACTTCAAACAGAATGTAGAAGGTACGCAATGAATTCTTTGAAGTCTTAAAAACCAAATCTAAGGTCTGAGAACCATTCTACTATTGCAGGCGGAAAACGATAAGATTATAGGCCACATGGAGATGGACAACGACAACTATGCTCAAAACGTTGGCCCTCCCATAGTGGAGAACCACACTCAAGTTACGATCCAGTTCCAATCGGATGCGGTTGGTTCTTTGCTGAATAACTGTACTCTCTTGAAGGGTCTGCAAACTTCGGTGCTGTTTTACTTTAAAATTTAATCATTTATTTATAAACAACAGGAGCAAAAGAACAAAGGAACGAAATCGATAAATGAAATCGAACGAGCACAAAAAAAAAGTACAGCAACAACAAAAAGTCCCGAAACATCAGGACTGAAACGGCATTTCAATCAACAAACAAAAGTGTTGCACTTGGGTTGGGTTTGTGAACGAAATGGGAATGGTTATAACGAGGGGCATCGGGTTTTGTTGCAAAGCCCCGGATTCTGGTTGTGCCTCTGGTTCTGATTCTGGTTCTGATTCTGATTCGAGCTCCGATACGGATTCGGATTCGGATTCTGTTTCTGATTCTGGTTGAGCTTTAGTCGGTTTCGTTTCTGTTCTATTTCTATTTTGTTGTTTTTTCTGTTGGACAACAAAATGTTTTCACACCAACTTGGCCCGTTGAGGGGTTTTTTTCTGGGCATTTAGCTCTCTCTTTTGTGATTTATTCGATGCTTGATGTCGGCTGCCTGCCAGAGAGTGGAATTCACTCGATGTTTGGGGTTTCTATTTGCTTTTTGTTTTAATTAAAAAACTCAACTTCATTCAATCGCCAGAGTCCGGTATCGGAAATTGACAAAATGCAGTCTCCATAGTAGATGGTCCTTTAATGGGTGGCTCTCGAGGGGCAGCAATGGGAGGATGCTTTTAAATGAATTTCAAGATGAACAACAGCATGGACATGCGATAGTCGATGGCCGATGGCCGATAGTTGGGCTGGGAGCTCGTGTCCACAATTGGTTTTCCATCAAACAAATTAAAACACTCAGTCACTGGCCGTCTGGGCTCTCTCCGGACTGCACTTAACTTTAAAACGTTTCATTTTATTCGACCCCATACCGTATGGTCTCCCTCGTCCTCTCTGGGTTTTTTGTTTTCCCCATTGGGAGTTTGGGTCTGTTCTGGTGGGGGAGGTGGAGGTTGCGGATTGCGGGCCATAAAGTATGCAACTTCATTGATAACATTTATTTCAAATGCACTCAAAAACCACTCAATAGTATGAAATTTGTTGCAGTTTATGTACCTGGAGCACAAACACACACACACAAATACGGGCCAGCCCCATCCTGCCCTGGGCCCCATCCCTGGGGAGACTTCAGGAGCGTGCCCGTATCGCATGTCGATTCGCCAGCCCTGGCAAATGAGCAAGCGCCAGATGGAGAGTGTGCCGTGAAAGGAAACGACCTGAAAATACCTCGCATTGCAGACAAATGAAGATTCCTTTCCTATATACAAGTACAGTATTATTGTTGTATCGTGGGATATCCTGGGTTCGGTCCCGCCTTCTGCACCCTTTATTGATCTCTTCTGCATACACCCCATGCACCAGTCGATGCCGTTAGTCGTTGTATAAATAGTTCTTTATTATATTTCCCATATGCTTTGCATGTCTCTCTGCCAGTCTGCCCTCTGCCCTGTGCCCTGTGCCCTGTGCCCTTCCCCATTTGGAAGGTATGTAACAATATATTCCGCTTTTGTGTTACATAAATTTCATTGAAGTGCTTCCATTCACGGCCCCATCGATGGCGATATGTGTGCGTGTGTGGGAGTGCATTTAGAGCTCTATAAATATTCCACAGGGGAGATGAGATGGAGATACATAGAGACACGGAAGCAGGGACTGATTCAAGGATATTTGGGATGTACGACGGCAGAGGCAGCTGCTGCCACGTGCCTGCTCGGTTGACATTCAATTAAACTAAACCTGGTGCTAGTCCCAAGAGACTGCCGCAGGCTCTGCATTAACCGTGGAGCCACTGCAAGGGGTCTCCACCACATCAGAGCCTTCATCTGGGCTCTTGTTTTGCCAGAGTTGTCTACTCTGTACATGTTTAATTGCTGCCCTTTGACCTGGCCTTCACGGAACTTGTTGTTCGTTGTTCGATTATTCAATTGAAATCTGAATTTTGTAGCTTTTTTAATTGGGTCCTGGCCTAGTTGCCTGTCAAAGTAAATAACGCTTTTAATTAATAAAGTTCTTTAAGCCGAAAGCCCGTTAAGCTATTTTTCTACTGCATAGTTTATGAAAGTTGAATATACATACGTACGTTTTCATTCCGGCAACTTTTTGCTAAATACGAGATTAGTTTGAGAGCTAATATAAAAGTTTTGAATTATTGTAGTTCCTGGAAAATATTTGAGGCTTATCCTGCTGGGCTTCAGTGCCAATTAAGCTGATTATACGAGTATTTGCAGCTTTTCATTTGATTTTCCCTCGCATATTTGCAGGCATTATGTCCATTATAACTTATTGTCTTTCTAATTGAAGCAACTGCACTCTGTGTTCAGTTTCGTTCCCTTTGTGGCGGTGGATGAATGGCCTTGCCTCTGGCAAAAGTCTATTCATTTGCATACAATATGCCAGTTATTACACATAGATATAGGGAATAAATAGACATTAAACGTATACATTTGTGGTACATGTTGTTTTGTTGGCCTCTAGTCTGCTTTTGGGGCAGAATTGTGTGCTGTCTGCTTTTGAATACATAAAATATGGCCATTCCACCTTGACAGGGTCGAATTTTGCATAAATTAAACAGCGAGAAATGAGGGGCGGGGAAATTCTATGTACAAATGAGCTTATGTCGTCGAATGTTTTGAAAACTAAAATAAATATGTGTGTGTGTGTGTGTGTGTGTGATGTAAATCTGACCTACATTTTCCACAGATTGCGACACATGCAAAAGTGCAATTTCATTAAATATCCAAAAGCCAAAAACAATGAAAACGATTCCCAGAACCAGAGCCATAGCACAGATAACAAATTACTTGCTATGAATAATAATAGAGTGCAGCGTTCCCTACCAAGCCCCAGCTCCAGCCCCAGCCCCAGCCCCCCCTCTCAGTAGTGCCCAATCTTCTTATGGCACAGCTGTAATGAATGCCAGGGAGGAGCGTGGGATGACGACAATGAGGAGGAAGAGCAGGACGAGACGTTGACGATGACAATGTTGACAAGCCGATGAACATAAAAGATATTTATATTGAGCAGAGCGAGAGAGCGAGAGAGCGAGAGGGAGAGAGAGGCATAAGCACTCGTATTCTGTCGGGTCGTTCTGGGATGCAAAATCTTGGGACTCCGGGAACATTTTCCAAAGGGGATCTAGGATCTATTCGCTATTATCTCTCTCTCGACAATCTCTCTCGGTCATTTCCCTGAAGTGCCAGCGATATCCCAACCGATTGTCAGTTCCAGAATCGCTGGCAAAGAGAAATCTGAAAATTGCCAAAGAGCCAAACGGGGAGACAATGGGTAAAATTTCATTACCGGACGATGGGTGGATGGGTGGCTGTGCAGCTCCATTGCAAAGATGATGACGCTGCTGATGGAGGCGTAATATGTTGGAGGAGGAGGTACTGCAGTCTTGACGGGAATTGAAATTGAAAAGAAAATGAATGAAGTGTGTCGCGAGGGGGATTCCACGGTCCATGGGAAATGGGAAATGGGAAATGGGGAACGAGAGAACGGCTTACTTGGCTCTGAGCTCGGAGAAGTCGTTCCACAGCTGTCCTCTTCCTTGCCATTCTTGTTGGCTGTCAACGCGACTGTCATGTGCCTCCCGCGCTGACAAGCAAGGCCTCCTCTCTCGTTCCAGTCTTGCCGCCCCCTGGCTACATCCATTAATAATATTATTCATTGAAATCGCTAGGATTTGCACAAAAATGCCTGCGATGAGCTCTTGTCGCTACATGAAATGCAATTGCCGAGAAAAGGACTAAACGGGCTAAGGGATAAAGATAGAAGGGCCTTTGTTTTTGTGGATTGAGACAACGAATCGTAATATCCAGTCACCCCCTCTCAAGAATCTTTCAATTGAGACCTTTGATAAAATTTTAATTTGATTTAAAATTATTAAAATTAATGAGGACTTGCCTTTAAATGACAGCCTGGCCGGCAAACTAGAACGAAAACCGGCCAAGACACTAAAGGAAAATGCTTCACAGGGCACTGCCGCCGAGCCTTAGCTCATTTCTGCAATCCTTAAGCGGATTATTCGCCAATAATTACAAAACCAAAGCCTATTTAAAGTTATTATTCCCCGGCACCAAGGAGCAGCTGGCAAATTCTCGCCAGAGAACACATTCCCATACGATTACATTGTGTTATACTTACAATACTTGACGCCTGTGAAAGGCAATGTCTGACTGCAAAGTGTCATTCGGTCTCCACGGCCAGTACGGTACGGTTTACACGGACTTGCAGATGTTCGAACTGCCTAGAGAACGGGTCGGACTTGGCCTGGGCGAGAAATGGAAGAGCTTCATGAAGCTTTACATGACATTCGTGACGGTTTATAGGAGTCCGGATGAGAGTCCCGAGCACACAGTGCCACACCAGTGCCGAGCACAGCTAAAGTCGATATTAAGACGGTATTTTGTACATAATGATAACCAGATTCGCTTTTTAGAGCCATGGGATACTACCCGAACTCGGAGGAAAGACGGATTCCCGGCCGCAGGACCTGGTTTCTGTTTATTTTCTCTCAGATAACGATGTTTTTCTGCTCCCAATGCTATGGAATATTCGACTCCCTGGACGACCTTGTGGAATGGGGTCGGGATCTCGCCTTCATAATAGCGGTTCGCACTGAATCTTTTCTGCTTACAAACATAGCTTCTCAAAGTTCTTTATTTTCAGTCGTTTTTTATCTATTTCAAGTTTATATATTTCCTGCTGTATGCCGATAACGTGGACGAGGTAATCGATGGCCTCGAGGAGTGCTACCATTGGGAGAGAGCGGGCCCGGCTGCTGCAGGAGTGCGATCGGCAAAACGCTTGCATTATCTGATTGTCATCGGGATGCAAATAATTTGGGCGTTTTCCATGGTCGTCTTCGTCCTGCTATTGGTTACCACGCCCCTCTGGACACAGCAGGACCTTCCGTTGCATGTTTCCTACCCTTTCCACTTACACGATTCATCAAAGCACCCCGTGACACACATCCTCATATACATATCACATTCTTGGAGCATTCTGTACTTCCTAACGGGGCTCGTCTCTACCGAAGGGCTATCGATCTCTATTTATTCGCAGCTAACGACTGGATTGAATGTCCTGTGCGTTGAGCTTCGGCATCTTCACCAGCTCTGCGATGGAGACGAGGATCTGCTGCGATGGGAGATCAATCGTCTGGTCAAATATCATCAGAAGATTATCAGGTACAAATAAGTGATACAATTGACGTCTACTATAGATGTCCCTATTTCAGTCTGGTGGATCGAAGCAATGAGGTATTCCACGGTCCTTTAATCATGCAAATGATCGTCAACTTCTTGCTGGTCTCCCTGTCGGTCTTCGAGGCAATGATGGCCAGGCACGACCCCAAGGTGGCAGGCCAGTTCATACTTCTAATGATCTTGGCCTTGGGTCACCTGTCAATGTGGACGAAATTCGGGGACATGATGTCGCAGGAGTCGCTGGAAGTGGCCGAGGCTGCATACGAGGCCTACGACCCAAATGTTGGGTCCAAGAAAATCGATTGCCATATTCGCCTTATAATGTTGCGTGCCCAGGAACCATTGATCATGAGAGCTACTCCCTTTCCCACTTTTAATATGATTAACTACAAGGCCGTGAGTTTAATGGAAGAACACTTGAATGGTAGCTCTGGTAGCACCCTCATAACTATTCTTCCAGATACTCAACCAGTGCTATGGAATCCTCACGCTTCTGCTGAATACTTTGGACTAGAATAATCTTGCCCTTCTGAATAAGCTTATAATTCACTTATGCTCACTATAAACACACCCCTCCCTGGTAATCTTTGCTCTTATTTTGGTCGATAGTGTATCGAAACGTCCCAAGACAATGAAGCAAATTGCACATAACATATGGTACTGCCGCCGAGCATAATAATCGCTATTCTTGTTGCTCAAATCCTAAAGTAAACCCTATGTACATATGTACATATTGCACACTGACTTTCAGTCGAACAAATGCTTATTCGCTGTGGTTCAGTGCTCATGGTGTGGTTCGCCCCTTGGTAGTGAATGCACCCAAGGCACTTCTTTATTAATTGGATTTTTCACCAAAGGATTATATAATTTCCCGATGAATTTTCTTCAGAAATTCTAATTTTCCCAGATATCCAGAGCGTAAGAAAAATGCGAAACAGAAATTTTACAGTCAGTGCCATCACCCATAATTAAACAGAAATCAGCTTTCGACGAAATTTAGACCGTTATGTAAAACTCATACCATTCGAGCGGGAAGGGAACGTTGTGAGCCGAGGCTAGGGCAGCGATGTACATCACTTGTGGGGCTAGAGCTGATCTTGGGTTTACATCATGACATCGTGTGCATTTAGATGCAAATTTGGTAACCATTTAATAGTTCACTCATAACACTATGCAACACCACATATGTGCCTACTGTGAACCCACTTGACTTTTTATGATCGATTTGGGGCCTTCAAAATGTTTGATAATTTTTTCCGTTTTTTCTCAGAGGTAGTGCTTCTTTTTTTCGCATATCTTAAGATACAATACATCTGGTCCTAAGGAATTTATTTCGACTTTTCCCGAGTTTTGAAAGCCAAAATTGTAGAAAAATATACCGAAGAAAAATTATTAAATTAACAATCCTACCAAATCGGTTTGGTTTCATATCCCTTACCAAAGGCAGAGACACAGACATTCAAAGAGAAGTGTGTGTGTACGAGTATGTGTGCCTTTCAATGTTCCGAGCTCGATAATCACTTGACTCATTATTCCAATCATTAAGTGGAGAGGATCACGTGCAAGTGTGCCAATAATTGTATTTTTAAAGACCATTCGGAGGTATTTTTCCCTGGAGACCCTAACAAGCAGCTGTGAAATTCTCGGCAATCAATTGCGAGAGGGAACATTTTTAATGGCCCACTAGCGGGCGTACCTTGACGTCCTCCAAGAAGCCCCTTTCGTGGCTCATTCATTCCGCACAGCCAGTACGGTACGCTTTGTACGGACTGGAAGATGGTCGAACCATCTGGAGAACGGGTCGGACTTCGTCTGAGCAAGAAATGGAAGAGATTCATGAAGCCGTATGCCCCGTTCAGGAGGGTTTATAGGACCCCGGGGAAGTGTCCGGAGCACACAGTGCCATACCTAAACCGGGAACAGCTTATGTCCGTATAAAATCGGTATCTTGTACATAATGCTAACCAGATTCGGATTACAGAAGCACGGGATATTACCCGAACTCTACGCAAAACATCGTGCCTGGCCAAAGGTCCTTCCATGTGTTTCTTTTGGTCAAGGGTACTATATTTTACAGCTCAATATTATACGCCGCTTTTGAATCCCTGGACGACATTGTGGAATTGGGACGGGATCTCGCCTTTATAATAGCGGTTTGCACTGAGTCTTTTCTGTTTACAAACATAACTTCTCAAAATTCTTTATTTTCAGTCGTTTTTCATATATTTCAAGCTGATATATTTCCTGCTGTATGCCGATAACGTGGACGAGGTAATCAACGGCCTCGAGGAGTGCTACCGTTGGGAGAGAGCGGGCCCGGCTGCTGCAGGAGTGCGATCGGCAAAACGTTTGCATTATCTGATTGTCATTGGAATGCAAATAATTTGGGTGGTTTCCATGATCATTTTTATAGTGCTATTAATTTCGACGCCATTTTGGACACAACAGGAGTTGCCGCTCCATGCAGCCTATCCGTTTCACTTGCACGATTCTTTGAGGCATCCGAGAATGCACATTCTCATCTACTTATCACAATCTTTCGACATTCTGTACTACCTCACGTGGCTAACCGTTACCGAGTGCATGTCCGTGTCCATTTACTCCCAGCTGACGACTGCGTTGAGTGTCCTGTGCGTTGAGCTTCGGCACCTCCACCAGTTCTGCGATGGAGACGAGGATCTGCTGCGATGGGAAATCCATCGTCTGGTCAAATATCATCAGAAGATAATCAAGTAGGATCTGTGCAACACCTGTACGTCCACTAAAGTATCCCTTTTTCAGACTTGTGGATCGATGCAATGAGGTATTCCACGGTCCTTTAATCATGCAAATGATCGTCAACTTCTTGCTGGTCTCCCTGTCGGTCTTCGAGGCAATGATGGCCAGGCACGACCCCAAGGTGGCAGGCCAGTTCATACTTCTAATGATCTTGGCCTTGGGTCACCTGTCAATGTGGACGAAATTCGGGGACATGATGTCGCAGGAGTCGCTGGAAGTGGCCGAGGCTGCATACGAGGCATACGACTCAAGTGTTGGGTCCAAGAAAATCTATTGGAATATTCGCTTTATAATTATGCGTGCCCAGGAGCCATTGATCATGAGAGCTACTCCCTTTCCCACTTTTAATATGACTAACTACAAGGCCGTGAGTTTAATGGAAGAACACTTGAATGGTAGCTCTGGTAGCACCCTCATAACTATTCTTCCAGATACTCAACCAGTGCTACGGAATCCTCACGCTTCTGATGAATACCTTGGACTAGAATAATCTTGCACTTCTGAACAAGCTTATATTTCACTTATGCTCGCATGTGTATCACCGATTCCCACATTAAACATACCCCGCGCTGGTGAGCTTTGCTCTTCTTTTGGTCGATAGTATATCGATATCAACTAAATCGATCGCGGCTGCATTTTATGGCTGTTCTACCGTTGGCACAAGGACCACTTGAAAATATGGGTGTACCAATGGGCTTTCCAAACTGGACTGCCGACTGAGAGTCCCGATGGACTGCTAAGAATTATCTCCAAAAAAAGAAACGATACGAAAGAATCCGTTTAGATATGAGGAAGTCTCTGCAGAGCACATGGCCGCTCGAGTCGATAGTTCGAGTGTTTGGATTGTGGTTGCAAAGTCAAATCCCTACTTGGAGGACAAATGCTACTGTGGGACGCTTATTTAATAGGTTAAGAACAGTGAAGACTTGGCTATAAACAACGACTGATCATGAATCAGTGATAGCTAAAGATATATGTATGTTTTTGGTATGTCTTTTCTGTATCGAACTGGTGACAGCCCAGTTTAAGAGAAACGAACAAAACCCCCCATAGAGAAGTCCTGGGTACGGCCTTGAAAACACCTCCCGAAGGTGTGGAAATTTTCCTTAGCAATGCCAACTAGAACGGCCCAAGACAATGAAGAAAATTTTACATATGGCACTGCCGCCGAGCCTAATAATCGCTGGTCTGGTTGTTCCAATCGTAGAGTTAAATGGACACACATATCACACACATTGTTCTTTCACCCTGGTACACTTAGAAGTAAAGTAATTTATAAATTAAATATTGAATAATATAACCCGGAAGGAAGCTAACTTTACCGTGACGTAGGGCATATACCCTTGAATTCACATACTTGGGTTAAATACCATATTGTATCAGTCATATTAGTGGCGAATTTCACAAGGCACTTATCATTCACGATTAAAGCGCAGACACCAGCCGTTTATCTCGCTTCACTTCGCCAGGGGGCTCACACTGCAGTTGGAAGAGTGTGAGAGAGAGAATGAGTAAGCCATTGAAAATTCATTTGTTCTTTCCGGCTATAATGATCCGATCTGATTCAGATTTAGCAGCCTGGTAGATCTGGTCATTATTTATGATTCTCCGTTTTTCGTATTTTCAAAATTATACATGCCTTAGATTTTCGTGGGGGCGTGGCAAAATTTTGAAAAAATGATTTAATGAGATATGACGGGATTCTGGATTCCAAATTTGGTTGCTCCAGCTCTTATAGGACGGACGGACAGACAGATATGGCTATATCGACTCGGCTATTAACGCTGATCAAAAATATATATACTTTACGGGGTCGGAAACGATTCCTTCTGATCGTTACACGCATCCACTTCCAGCCAAAAACCGAATATACCCCTATACTCTTTGGGTATCGGGCATTAAAACATCTTTAGTCTCTTGCTTGCCAGGGCATTCCTTTTCGCCAATAATTGCAAATGTCTTTAATTTAATTTCTCCAGACTGGTCGGACCACCGCCCTAAGAAGCAGCTGTGAAATTCTCGCCAGGCCCCTGCCATTGACCATAGCCATTAACAAATGTACTCGTATCTGTACGCCTTCAAAGTCGCATTCATTGGGAACAACTAGTACTGTACGGTTATACGAACTTGAAGATGGTCGAACGGGTCGGATTCAGTCTGAGCGATAAAGGAAAGAGTTTCTTGAAGCCGTATATCGCGATCAGGATGGTTTATCGGAGGCCGGATGAGTGTCCCGAGCACACAGTGCCATACCTAAACCGAGATCAGCTAAAGTCTGTATAAAATGTCATTATGATGATGTGGGTCTGATAATCTCTTTGTAGAGCTATTGGATATTACCCGAACTCGGAGGAAAGCAGCCGACCCGGTCGAAGGAACTGGCATCTGTTCGTTATGATTAAGGCGACGATATTTTTCGGCTCAGTGACTTATGCCATTTTCGAATCCCTGGACAACATTGTGGAATGGGGTCGGGATCTTGCCTTCATAATAGCGGTTCGCACTGAGTCTTTTCTGTTTACAAACATAACTTCTCAAAATTCTTTATTTTCAGTCGTTTTTCATATATTTCAAGCTGATATATTTCCTGCTGTATGCCGATAACGTGGACGAGGTAATCGACGGCCTCGAGGATTGCTACCGTTGGGAGAGAGCGGGCCCGGCTGCTGCAGGTGTTCGATCGGCAAAACGTTTGCATTATCTGATTGTCATCGGAATGCAAATTGTTTGGCTGGCTTTCATGGTAGTCTTCGTCCTGCTATTGGTTACCACGCCCCTCTGGACAGAACTGTCGCTACCGTTCCATGCAGCCTTTCCGTTTCACTGGCACGATCCTTCGAAGCATCCGTTCACGTTTCGACTCTGCCTACTTTCTCATGTGGCTCATCTCCATCGAAGGGATGTCAGTGGCCATTTATTCCCAGCTGACGACTGCGTTGAGTGTCCTGTGCGTTGAACTTCGGCAGCTCCACCAGTTCTGCGATGGAGACGAGGATCTGCTGCGATGGGAGATCAATCGTCTGGTCAAATATCATCAGAAGATAATTAAGTTTGAATCTGTGCAACACCTGGGTTATAAGTCCACTAAAGTATTCCTTTTTCAGTCTGTTGGATCGGTGCAATGAGGTATTCCACGGCCCTTTAATCATGCAAATGATCGTCAACTTCTTGCTGGTCTCCCTGTCGGTCTTTGAGGCAATGATGGCCAGGCACGACCCCAAGGTGGCAGGCCAGTTTATAGTTTTAATGATCTTGGCCTTGGGTCATTTGTCGATGTGGACGAAATTCGGGGATGTAATGTCGCAGGAGTCGCTGGAAGTGGCCGATGCTGCCTACGAGGCTTACGATCCGAATATTGCTTCGAAGGCAGTCCATAAGGATCTACGCGTTGTAATTATGCGATCCCAAAATCCGCTGATAATGAGAGCCAATCCCTTTCCTGCCTTCAATATGAAAAACTACATGGCCGTGAGTTTGGTTGAAGAACTGGAAGTCCGCGTAATAAATCTATCTGCATATCTCTCCTCTTAGATACTCCACCAGTGCTACGGAATCCTCACCCTTCTGTTGAATACTATGGAATAGGTTCTACTAAATTCTGTATATGTATTTCGATGTACAGTTTTGAACTTTAAGCTCGGCTTCTGAAGATTTGATAATGAAACCCACGGCTTTCCCATCCTCCAAGTCCCGGATCCTGCTGGCATCGACGGTTCAACGATTGACCAGCTTTTGATAACCTATTTCCACAATTGCTTTTTGTTGGTTCCTCGACGGCAAACAAGTTTCCATGAAGTTCAGTAAATTTGCGACTAAAGGTGGCAATAAATGGCAATGCAATCTGTGCTTGGCTGTTGCCCATGTTGCTGGGAGTGGTTAAGGCCCAGAGCTGATAAATTGGAAGTGCAGTTGACGCTGGAACTCCTCTGGCAGCCGCATGGCGGAAAAGATGTTACTGTTGCATGTTGCTCCTAATAAGGCTGCTGCTGATGCTGGCACAGCATTTGAATTTGTTTCTGATGCTGCCTCTGCTGCTGTTCTTGCCGTTGTTGCCGTTGTCATCTTTCTTCTGCCACATTGCCGCGACTCTGTGTTAATGAAAATGCCAGAGCCGGCAACGCTGCTGCCACATCCGTTGTCTCATAAGCATGCCTCTCTATGGGCGGTGCCGTGGCCAATTGTGTCCCTGGGCATCCCTGCCCCAGCCTCAGCCTCAGCCGCTTCTTCTGTCATGAGCGATGCCTTGGCCAAGTGTTGCCGCCGTGCCGTGCCAGCAGCAGCAGCAACATCATCATCATCATTGTACATGCAACAACAGCAGTTGCATCTCCTCGACGCTCCCGCCGCAACAGTCACGCTTGCTTGTCAAACACTCTGGCAGACTCTGACGGCCGTTGCACCTCTCTGGGATCCCTCCGTCACCGGCGTTCCATTCGCTTGGCAAAATCCATTTGCATATTTCCATCCTTATGCCCCGACAGCTAACGGCCCTGCCCCATGCCCCCTACACCCCCCAGTGACTGTTCGGGGCCTACCTTTGGTTGGCGGCGCGCTTTTAACGACAAAGTGTGAAATTTCATTGAATTTGAGCTCGTTGACAAAAGTGGAATGGCAACAGAAACACACGTAGAATCAGCACCAACAATCGCTGGGGTACACTGAAAGAAACACCTTCATAAAGTTACTTCGCGGAATGTGGTGTCGCTGTGGGCCCATGAGCTCATTATGTTCCAATTTTCAATGTAATTATACCCGATACTCAAAATGAGTATTGGGGTATATTAGATTTGTGGTAAAAGTGGATGTGTGTAACGTCCAGAAGGAATCGTTTCCGACCCCATAAAGTATATATATTCTTGATCAGCATCAATAGCCGAGTCGATTGAGTCATGTCTGTCTGTCCGTCTGTCCGTCCGTCCGTCTGTCCGTCTGTCCGTCCCCTTCAGCGCCTAATGCTCAAAGACTATAAGAGCTAGAGCAACGATGTTTTGGATCCAGACTTCTGTGATATGTCACTGCTCCAAAAATATTTCAAAACTTTGCCCCGCCCACTTCCGCCCCCACAAAGGGCGAAAATCTGTGGCATCCACAATTTTGACGATACGAGAAAACTAAAAACGCAGAATCGTAGAAGATGACTATATCTTCTAGAGTGCAAAATCTGAACCAGATCGTATAATTATTACAGCCAGAATCACGAAAACAATTTCACTCTTTCTCGCTCTGTCTCACTCTAACACACAGGTTTCATGGTCGGTTTTGCCAATAGCAAAATATGAGTTCAAGGATCTCAGAACCTATAAAAGCCAGAGCAACCAAATTTGGTATCCACACTCCTGTGATATCGGACCTTGACCGTTTCCTGTCCAAATTTCGCCACACCCCCTTCCGCCCCCGCAAAGGACGAAAATCTGAGGCAACCACAAATCTCAGAGACTATTAAGGCTAGAGTAACCAAATTTGGTACACACACTCCTTTAAGATGTCACTATAAAACGTATATCTCAGAATTTCGCCCCACCCCCATCCGCCCCCACAAAGGACGAAAATCTGTTGCATCCACAATATTGCAGATTTGAGAAAACTAAAAACGCAGAATCATAGATAATAACCATATCTATCAGGTTGCTGAATCTGGATCAGATCAGATCATTTTCATAGCCAAAAGGAGCAAATCAATTTGCACTGGCTACGCAGCGCCCGACGTCACGCTCAGACTGATTTTCTGTCTCTCTCGCACGCACTCTTTGTCGTGTCGTTAAATATTAGCGGCGTCTGCCGGAGGAGAGCCATACTGACTTAGTATCGGGTATAACCGTAGAGTTGCGGTGTCCGCAGCAACTCACAACGTTCCCCCTCGTTTTTGCATTGAATTTGTTGCCTGTGATCGTGACACTTTTCTCTCTCTGTGAATCAGCAGGGCAGGTGCAGTAATTTGTTGTTGCTGCTGTAATTGCACTTGTTGTTTTGCAAATTAATTTAAATTATAGTTTTTTGCTGTTTTGTTATCGCTGGCGAGCCGGTTAGGTGGAAGGTACATTTTAGAAGATGGAGTAGGGAGTACCACAGATGGATGGTTGGACCGATGGATGGGCATTTAATTTCTGTTTTAATGGCTAATTTAGTGGAAAGTAATAGCGGCAATTAATATGCCAACAACGCTAGAAAATACAAATTTTTGCATTGTGTGTACAATATTATTTTATGCAAATTTTAAGAGAGAGAGGAGAGAGAAATAGTAGTGTAGAATGGTATAGAAACGGAAGTTATCAACACGTGCTCATAGATAGATCCCAAAGTAATCCCGTTGTAATCGATGGTTCCACCATCCACCAATCCCCATGTTGAATGCTCTATAAATTCACACAGCACTCGCACAGATCTCTGCATGGGCCGCCGCACGACTTTGGCTTTAAGTAATTTTCTAATGACACCACAGAGGAAAAATGAGTCTCGGTGCCTTTGGGGTCACCTTGCCCCCACTATCCTCACTATCCCCCCATATCCTGACTATTCCTGGCTGTCCCCGCCATACTGCTGCTGATGGCGACGTTCATTAGATTAAAAGCAATTTACAGTAAAACTTTTTCCCACAACCGCCTTCTGGCCTGGCCGACTGCTCCTCCGCCTCCTTCTTATCCTCGTGCTCGTCCTTCGCTTGGTGGCTCTTCAGCTACTGGTCCTCCTCTTTCATGTGGCCACCACGGCTCCTTCTGCTGCTCCAAACACGTGCTGCAGCATTTGGTGACGCTCACATGTTCGCCGAGCGCCGTGCAAATGTGGCCACCATTTCGCCACCCCACTATCCGTCCCTCTAGCTCGCTCGCTCTTCTCTCTCTTCTCCCTCTTTGAGAGTAATTTGGCGCCTTTTTGGTTTATATTTTTTGGAATTCAACAAATTTGCGGATTTGGTTTGTAATTTATTAAATTTATCGCATGCTTCCGTCCAGGGGAACCCCTCCCCCCCCCCATACGCTTGCTAATGTCTGCGGTGGCGCCCCTTCCGGTTGGGCACACCAGGGTCCTTCTGCTTTTAGCATCTGCAACATTTGTTGATGACAACCGAAAGACACAGAGTGCAACATTTCGTTCACTCTCTCTCGCTCTAGCACTGTATCTGTGTGTTTCTATGGGTGTGTGTGTGTGCAACGCCCATTTAGGGGAAGTCATTCGGAGCTTAGAAGTTATTATTTTGATTTATAGAAAAAGTTGCTTTAGCGAGCGAAAGTTGCTCGTGCGAAGGAGCAAAGGCGGAGAGGGGGGCCAACATCCTGCCTAAAGGAGCAACTTTGAAATGACTTCATGCATTTGATGGCGGAACAGAAACTGGATTCGGAGAACAGACAACATCCGCAGAACCACCAAAAACAATACCATCTATACATATGTATGGGGTAATCTAATCAAGTATCCAGAATCAGGAATACACAAAGGCCCTCGTACACAGGAAAATATGGGCTTAGTTCCCCTCTTGGGTGACGGCTGCCACCTGCACCGAGACCTCGTTCTCCGGCACCTCCTTCTTTTGCTGGCAGCCACTCGCGCAGGGAACTTCGTGGATACAGCAGCCCGCATCACCCAGTCCGGCATCATCGCACGAGTGATCATCCTTGCAGTAGACATTGTAGAGCTCCGAGCAGTCCGTATTGGACACGTTGCGCCAGCCCTTCTCGTTGATGTGGTACAGCCGGACAATTCCGCCCGAGTAGGCGTCCTTGCTGGTGGCATGGTAGATGGCACGCCTGGCCAGATCGAAGGCCTCCTGGTCGGTCATTGTGAAGCGGTGGCCCGTGTCCAGGACGCCCAGGGCGTAGGGCGAGCCGCTGCCCACCGCAAAGACATTGCCGTGGCAGCGCATCCCCTCCGAGTCCACGTAGATGAGCTTGGGGCCCTCGTCGTCGTAGCCGGCCAGCATCATGCCCATGACCAGGCCCATGCCCTTGTATTCGGCGGAGATGTTGACGATCATCCGCGCCGCCGCGTCCACGGAGAGGCGCCGCTTGAAGCGCAGCTCGTGCAGCCGACTGTCCCGGGCCAGCACTCGGTCCCAGTAGACACAGTCGGCCGCTCCGCCGGCCAGGGTCCCCAGCATGTAGTCGTTCAGCTCGACGATCTTCTTCATCGTCTGCGATCCGATGTACTGTCCCGAAGTGGCCCTCGAGTCCGCGCAGAGCACCACCCCGCCCTGGTACCTGAATCCCAGGGTGGTTGTGCCGTGGGCAAAGTCCATCTTAACCCCACAGTGGGCCAGAATTTTGGGTAAATTCTCCACCGGCTAGAGGGACAGGGAATGGATTAGTCTTCTGGATTGGTTGCCTCGCGCTCTTACATCTTCGAAGGGTGGCGCCATCAGGGCGTAGGGATTCTCAAAGTTGCTGGTGGCTTCCCGCACCTGCTCCTTCTGCCACTCGGTCTGCAAGTGGTCGAAGCGCCTCATGAAGGGCCATCGATCGACGCCGCATATGCCCTCCAGTGCCATGGATGTGTAATGTAAACGAAAATTTTATCAAACTTATAAATATGGGGAAAATATGTGTCATGGGAATGATTTTCGATGATTGAAATCCCAAGGATATGGGAGATTCAAAGGTTTCTAGAGTAGAGTATTTCCCCCTTACAGAGCAATCCAATCCGATCGACATCCGCATCCGTTTGTGCGAGTAGTTCAAGTCCTCATCTATTCCGATTCCGCTGAATGTTCCGCTCTAATGAGCAATCAGCAGTGGCAAGGCCAATCACATTACCATTTCACACAGGGAGCAGAGGCATTGGCATTGGACTCCGCGTGGGAGTCCAACTGCAGCGTGGCGCCACCACAGAGATACACGACATTTTAATTGGACTTTTACCCGTCCAGAGCTCCATCTCCGCCCAGCATCCACATCAGGAACGCCATTGGCACCTGTGGAGACTCGCAAATCAACCCAAAAGCGGACTGAGGAAAAAAAGAGAAAGCAGCTTGGCCCAGAGCCATGCCAAGCCACGCCACGCCACGCCCCCACACCTACTACCTACTGCCTACTGCCCAGTGCCCAGGCTGTGGCAAGCGGATTAGCCGCTAATTAAACGCCAATTGGAAATGTTTGCTAAACTGTTTGAGTCCCCCAGATCGGGTGTGGGGTCTGGATACCTTTGCAAAGTATTTCCAATGCTTTCTTTCTCGCTCTGCGCCACTCTCTCTATCTCTGTTCCACCGCCATGTGTCACTGGTCTAAATTTATGCAAATTGCCAGCTGCAAGTGGCCTCGGCCTCGGCCTCGGAGTTGCCACCGCAGCGCAGCATCGTCTCGCACAATTCATTTTTGCACGCGGCTCCATTCGCGCCTGCAGTTTTCTATTCTCTGCCCTTTTAAATGGCAGGAGGAGGAGGCGTTCATTTGATGGGGGATAAGGGATACCCTTTCGAGAGAAGCTGCAACACCAGACCACAAGATCTACCAGCGGAGGCTAGAGACCTTCATGAATGCACATGCATGTCCCATTGCTAGCAGAGGAATAATCTCCACTGAAAGAGTGCTCCCCATTTCGGAGCTCCCACCGAATCTGCCCTTCTGTTTGTTGGTTCTGGATAGTTTGTGCTGCCTGCGCTGATTATTAAATCACAAGGCAGGGTCCAAACTGGAGCCGGCAGCAGCAATCTGATATGCAAAATCTGTTCTATGGCAAGGGGAATGGATGGCAACAGCACCAGCACCAGCACCGGCACCGGCTCCTCTCTGCCATCATCTGTCCCACGTTAATTACAGCCCAGCTTCAGTGCTGTGCACTCTGGCAACAACTTGTTAAAAATACCCGTTGCCAGTTTATTAGAGGGCAACTAAAGCAGCTAGCTGTCCGCCAGTGGAGTGCCGGGGAAATTTACTTGAGAGTTTAGCGCGAACCTGTTTTAATGACTAAGATGACGCCCAGTCAAGGGCGCGCAGGAGCAACAAACTTGAGTTTGTTGAGTGGAAATTGTGCCCGCGATGCGGGGGAGCAGATTAGGATTAAATTTAATTTCGAGTCATAATTAGTGGAGGGGGGAAGCGCCGTGCAAAGGGTTCTTAAAGTGGCAGCTCTGAAATAAAAAATAAACCATTTTGTAAGCATGCTGCAGAATACATCTGAGAATGTTTCCGAATCTTACAAATTTTCTTAAGCTTTTTGCATTACGAAAATAAAAGAGAACAAGCCCTTTTACGGCATACATTTTATTCCACTGCCGCCGCTTGGTATTATTGTTTTAAAATCCTTAAAATCCGTTGTTTTACTGCTTACTGCCTGCTCTCAGGTTTTGTTTTGTTGCGAGGACAACTTTTAAGCTCAGCTTAAGGCGGCCCAAGGAGCCAGCTCCCCCCTCCAGCATTGAGGGGGAAACTTTTGTCATGCACCACGTCCTTCCATCGAGTTGTTCATCATCTGTCGCGGACCTGTCCCAGACCTCTCAAAGCCGTACGGGGAATTTGACAGGGCACCTAATTGACGGTGCCCATGTCTCCACGAAAACTGTTTTGACATTTGCGACCGCGCGCGCGCTCTGCATTTAATTAATTTTAATTGAAAAAGGCCCGCAAAACGGATTAGCTCTGGACCAGGGCCTGAACCTGAACCTGGACCCCAGCAAAGTTCAAAGTTTGGGCTGCAGAACGAAAACTTAAAAACTTTTGCGCCCCAGTTGCTTATGGGGTCAAGTTGTGTCGGTCTGACAGCCAGTCCGCGGCGGCAATCCTCGAGAATCAAAGTCGGACAGCCAGTCCGCGGCGGAAATCCTCGAGAATCAAAGTAGGACAGCCAGTCCGCGGCGGCAATCCTCGAGAATCAAACTCAAACACAAGCAGGGGCAACTATTTTCACAGCCAACAACTAACAACAGACTCTACGATTTTTACGATGATGATGCATTAGATTAAAAACTTTGTCCGTCACGGAGACGGGTGTCTTGGCAACACATGAGGATGCGGATCTAATGAAATGGCTGCTTATTTATGGGCTAGATTAAAATTTTTTAAATGGAAAGCAATTCTACGCCCAATGTACAGTCATAAAACAAAGTTATCCGTCCTTCAGCTTCGAGGGAAAACTTTTCCATCAGCAGACAACTTTTGTAGGTTTTAACGACTTTACTTTGCATTGCAACGACTCTCCCGCAGTGAAGGACCCCCAGACCCTCAGACCCCCAGATACCAGACTCCGATTCGGTTTTAATGGTTGACACAACATATTCGCTCGCATTCCACTGCCGCTGGCACATATCCTATGGCCGCCCCGGCTAATTGTTGCGCCTTCGATTTTATGGCACTTGGAAAGCCATTAATCCGTATTTGATATCCGTCTAATTAGTTTCCCCGCCTTCCGGGACCATTTTATGGCCAACACACTTTGGGACCACCGGTTCTCGTAAATTTTGATGATTGATCTACCACAAAGAAATGGTCGTAATGCTTTTGACACCTCGTTTCCGAGTGGAGAGTTCCTCGTCGATCTATTGGCTTCAGAGAACTGGGCACCTGGCCTGCTTAATGTCCTTGTACTCGATGCACTCCCTTGACCATGGAATTACCCAGTATCTGGTCTGCCTTTCCTTTGTCCTTTGTCGACATGTTCTGCAAGAAGGCAAGAAAGTTGGTAGGATTAGTAGCTGAAACGGAACGGAGCAGAGCGGAGCGGAACGTGATGCCGCATTGCCATTCGACGGCAAACAATGGAAAATGTGCTTTGATTGTTGGCCAAACACGACAAGAGACGCACCAGGCACGCGCCTGAACAAGAGAGGGATGTGTGCCATGGCAAATAGCACAAAAGTCGTAATGACCAGAGGAACTGCTAATGTGTCTGTCTGCCCCCAACCCGGCTGCTTCTGCTCCTGCTCCTGCCGTTGCAAGCGATGCGTGGCCGCAGGCGGCATTTTGTTGCCGCTTTGCCTACGCACTGGTTGGCCAAGGCTTTTTGCCAATTTCCTGCACAAAGCGCGGGAATTTGTTTCGGCCACATGGCCAGGCCCTTTGTCCATTGCTGATGAGGAGCGCGCACCAATGCGAGCCATGCGGCACTAATCAGAAGCTTCTAGCTTCTAGCTGCCTCAATTACAGATCGTCGCTTGCCGCATTTCAATAGAGAGCATTCATCAGGATAAGTAGGAGGCACCAGAGGCTTGAGGCAAGGCGAGTACAGTTCTACATGCACTGGCAATGGTCTAGTGGTCGGTGCTCCATTCCGTGCATTAAAAATGTTTTTATTTTAAATCATTTAGCTGTTAGAGCTAGAACACTTTCCCTTTGGGGGCATTGGGGCTATGCAATGGGCCTTCAATGAGGATTTCCATAGCGACCCTTGATCGATGCCCGCGAGGCACATGTTTTGGCAGTGGCGGAGGTAGTAAATTCATTCGTACCAGCCACTGTTGCACCTGAAGCCAATTACGGGTACCGTGCCTCGCAGAAAAACATTTTAATTAATTGAATTCAATGTGTGTGTGTGTTTGTGTGTGCCCCATAGGCTACATCCCTGAAAATATGCGAATTGCATTAATGAACCAAAAACGTTGCAATTAATTGACTTTTCCCTCCTTTAATTAATTCTTTTTTTTTTAATCTATATTTTTTCCAAGGGATGCGAAACATTTAGCGCTCAAATTAGGTCGATTTTCATTTCGTTTCGCTTGGTTTGGTTTCATGTCCACCCATTAATCAAATTGTTTTTAAATGTATTAAAATCGCATGGCTGTGGTTGCCAATGGCCGTCGAATGGTTTCCAATTTACTTTGTGGATTCCGAAAATGTGAGCCATTAATTGCCATTTTTATTATTTTTTTGGTGCAAACCAAAGGCTAGATTTCATCGCTGTCCTTCGGGTTTAGTTTTTGTGTCTCCGCTTTTGGGCCGGGTCAGTTTCGCTTGGCCAAGAAGTGTCGCGAAATTCTTTTTAATAATGCAAGTTTGCACATTTTTAATTGTGGCGCCGACAGCCGCAAGAGCCCGGCTGCTCACTTGACCCACAAAGGTGCGGCTGCTGTTTTTCTTAGTCGCTGGAAGAACAGAGCACAGAGCACAGTACACAGAGGGAGAACAAACTACTCTTGGCACCTATGCTCCCACGACCCATACCCGTACGTATAAAGGGACGCGGCAAGGACATTACGACTAAATGTAAACAGCTTAATTAAAAAATAAAACTCCGCTCGGCACGTACACGGGGAAACACACACACAAAAAAAACAAGCAGCACACAGGGAAAATCCCACCCACACACACACACACACACATGCCTGCCGCATGCATCCGCGCTTTTCCTCTGTGCGAAGGTGTGTGTGTGTGTGTGTGTGTGTGTGTGTGCGTGTGTGTCCGTGTTCGCTCTCTTTATTTGCTTAAATGCACGAAAGTGTTTTTAATTTAATTTTTCGTCTTTTTGCACTTTGCTCTTTGAGGCAGTTCCTAATTAAAATGAAAGTAATTTTTCATCGGCCCCAGTGCGAGTGGAAAAAGTAAAATAATTTTCTTCTCCGTCCACATGCCGCTGAAGTGCTCATTAAAAAATGTTTCAAAACGTTGCAGTTTTTGAAAAGCGCTCGCACTTCTTCTAATAAAAAAAAATAAGAAAAGAAAGGAGAAAACTGAAATGTTTGCAATGTTTTTAACGAGAAAATTGAAAATTATTTCCTCCAGAGTCTGGCGCCAGCTCCCTTCCGCTCCTTCTCCTCCTCCTCCTCCTGCTCCTCCCTTCGTTTGTCGTCAGCTGTTCGAGTGTTTTTCCAAGTCGAAACTTTTCTTTTAAATATTTTCCATACTTATCCCAGAAGGAAGTGCGGCAAAAGTTTTATGCATACGCATTGATGGGTGAGTGGGTGAGTGGGTGAGTGGGTGAGTGGGTGAGTGGGTGCGTGGCAGGACTCCCTTACGGATGCTGCTCCCTTGCATACGGAGGATAGGATGCTGTCAGCGGGGTGTAATTATAAAGTTCTCATCAGGGGGGTAGGTGGCAGGTAACTTTTCTTTTAAGAATTGTCACTGAAACTCAAATAAATCCGTGAAACATCAGTTGTGTCTCGCATATCCGATTGAGATGCCCCTCTATGGCTGGAGCAACCCTCGCTCTCTCGTTCTCTCGCTATCTCCCACTCGCATGCTACTTCCCCCAATTTGCATCCCAAATTGTTTACTTCTGGCATTCAAATGCACTTTATCAATTCAAATTGAGTCGAGTTGCATGACGACTTGGGAAATTAGTTTCCAGCTAAAATTTCAACAAACAAGAAGCATGAAAAATGTGTTTGCCTTACAGATAAGATATGCATACACACGAGTGTATGCCAGGGATAGGGATACGGTCTGGATCCACTATGAGTATGAGTGCTAGAGTCAACCTCCTCTAGGGCTCCACAAATTGCTCGCTGGGGAGCTATCCATTTGGGTGCCAACCCAGCCAAATGGCGCTATCAAAGCTAGTGAATGTCTATTTAATTGTGTCTGCAGTGATGTCGAAGCCTGGACCTGGAACCTGGTACCTGATGGCGGCAGCATCAAATGCACTTTAGCGGACACGACACAGACACAGGTGATGGGCGGGAAACCGCCCAGCAGTCAATGCTGTGCTGGAGATGGAGTCGCGAGTCGGAGTCTGTGGTGTGGCTGCCACACCTGCACAAGCGTCGCGTGGGGGTGCCAGGCAGCCAGACAGTCAAACATTCGCTTGCTTGCCTGCGATAGTGGTAATGGAGAGGGATGGGACGGGACGGGACGGGACGGGACGGGACGGGGCGGGGCGGGACTCGAATGAAGTCATAAAGTCTGATTTCGCCTGTTCATACTCATTATCACGTAACGTCGCCGTGTAATCGTGTCCCTGTTGATAATGATAATGATAACGATAATGATGATGTTAACCAAGTGGAATCGCACTTTCTCTGTGAAAGAAGAAAGAATCTTTCCTCATTTATTTGGAGGAGCAGCTGGTGCTACGAACTGAAACTTTCTGACCAAAACGGACACTTTTGTGAAACAATTTAAAAAGTCATTGTCATCGGCATGCGAATCCTTCTTCCTTTGGAGAGTGGCTCTGGCTCTAGCTCTGGTCATGTGGGGCAGGCGCCCATGGCCCTCCGCCCGTGTCCTGTCAATGGCGTCGTCATTTGTTTTGTTGCCCATTACAGCGGCGGTCAGTGTCCCGAATCTCGAGTTGAAAACAAAATTGTCATTGCAGCAGGTCCTTGCCACGGGCATCTCCTCTAGCTGGCCATTCGCTCGACTCTTCGGAAAGTGTGTCCCAAGTTCGTGGTTCGTTGCCTCGGCTCGCACATCCTTGTTGGGTTTTGTTTGTGTCAGGAAAGTTTTAACTAGGAGGTGGCTTGCTGCCGCCTTTGTTTTCGCCGCTTACGTGACAGGGCAATTTTGAAAATAATTCCAAGTCTTGCAGCCAACACGCTCCGCAGTAATTGTTGTTACATTTCAAACGAAAATAACTATCACTCAGAGCGGAGTGTGGAAACGTTTTGCACTGACACAACATTTTTGTTGTGCCCGTCCCAAGGACTAGATTGGTCTCGACTTGAATATCGATGGGGGAGGAGCTCAGAAGACGGAGCAAGGGGAGTGAAAAATGTGTAAAAGTCTGGGTAATTTATATTAAAAAGTGCAAATTATATGCTCCCCCTAGAGGGATTCATTTCACGATTATCAAAGTCCTTGGAGGAACCAGCAGTCTCCATGGCCCCCCTTTTGATTAAGGGACAATAACCTTGCAGCAAATGTTGCTGAAATTCATTATTGCATCGTAATGAGGGTAAGTGGTGGAAGGCAATGGCTCCCAACAGTGTAATTTGTGCAGGCGAAAGCCACAGGATTTTATTGAGCGGAAAATTAAAAGCATAAACTTGCACGCTTTAAATTTCAATGCAAGACGGTGGCAGTGGCGGTGGCTGTGGCACCCACAAAAGTCCACGTCCAAGTCTTCTGCTGGCCTGGACTCACGCGCATAATAAATTCTACTTATTGACAGGCTGCAGTGCACGCCAGAACGTGTTCCGATAAGCGGAACAGGGGAACAGAACAGCGTGGGGGAATGCGGGATGGGAATACTTGGAAGCAATGTTCAGAAACGAGTTGAAAAATAGTGATTGCGGCATTAGTTGGGACATGAATCTTCGGGCGAATATTAATTGGGTAAATTATGACAAATTTTGAGTGGGAAATTTTTCAATATCCCCAGGGGCTATCAGGGTGCTTAGCAGTTCATGAGTTGCAAGCGAAGCAAAGAGGAGAGGAGGTAGAGGTAGAGCTCCCCATGGGACTGCCAAAGGTGAAAAGGGAAACAACAGACAGGACTTCCCCTTGAACTCTCGAGTGCATCCGCTTAGGATAAGCCTCATTATCGTCGCAGATTATGACACCGTCTTCAGCAGAGCTTCCAGGAAGGCAGTCCTCCTTCAAGTGGAGCCATTCTCCGATCAAACTGTTTTATTGAGTAACCAGAGGAGTGACGGTGTGCCCACCAGTCAGTGGAATATCAAACTGGGGATGATGATCGATAAGGTCGAACTGCAGAATCTTGTAGGTGGACACCAGCCACTGGCCCATGCAGCGACTGTTCTCCCGCACGTTGCCCATTCGCGTAGGTTTGACGGAGTAGTCCCGCCGGAAGCGCACAAAGATCTCGGCAAAGATGAGCGGATGGGCCGCGACCAGCGACGAGTTGTTAGCATTCTGCCGCATCAGACTGTACACCTCCTCGAGATCCTTGGACGAGCTGAAGTCGTTGCTGCGACGCAGCGCCACGTAGACCACGTCGATGAAGGCAAACTTGTGGCCGTAGTGCTGCAGCAGCTGCACTTTCAGCGGAATGACGCGATGGATGTGACGGCGCTCGAAGCGCATCATCTGCAGCCGCCAGTCGTGGGTGCCGTCTATCAGGTCGTGGCTGATCTGCTTGTACCCCATGGGCGTGGAGCACCTCTCGACATTGCGCGCCCGCTTGCGCCGGATGAAGTCGGTGATGATGAGCGCCCCATGGCTGGAGTTCTCCACGAACTTGGCCTCCGAGAAGGCCCAGTCGCGCAGAATTTTCAGCTTCAGCAGGCTCAGCTTGCTGGCCAACAGACTCCACGGGCCGTAGAAGTAGATCAGGGCCGGCAGCGACACCTCCCCCGGCGTCGCCACGCTGTGCACAACGTCCACCTGTATGCTGAGGTGATTCGTCTCGTTGCTCCTCTGCAGATCCGGCACCGGATTTACGTACGTCTGGCGGGCCTTGGCCGGGGTTTGCGTCCCCAGCACACGGATCGCTCTCCTCGCCTGGCCAGGGGGCGCTGACGGACTGCCCTGGTATACCCGAGGACATATCCGGCGCATCAGCGGAAGGTCGAGTCTCAGATTCATCGGGAGCCTCATGTTTCCATTGTTGAATTTTGATCAAACTTTCCTAGATGTTAGCCGAAACATGTCGCTTAAATCAGAGCCCTATTTTCCAAATGACGCGACAGTCAAAGGCTAGTCGGCGAGCAGGGAAACCTCGGCCGCAATGCAATTAGGTACCCCCCCTAGATCCATTGTTTGTATTTCATAAACCTTGACAGATCTAATTTCTCATATTGACAGCAACAATGAGCCCTAATTGCGCCAACATGGAAGGGAATCGACTCCACGTGGGACCTCCTCGGGTGGCATCCCGCAGGAATTTAGCAGACATTGATGCAGGGCACATCATGCAATTATCGAGTGCATTAGCAAATGCGAAACGCATCCAACGCCTTGCCCTGCCCTGCCCCGCCCCGCCCGTTTCCTTTGATTGTTGCCCTGCGAGTGGCGTGTGCGATTGGCGCTCATCTGAAGGATAAACAAACAATAGGGATCCGAAGGAGACATGCCACCAGACACGCCCCATTCCACATGCCACATGCCACATTAAGCTCAAATATGCGGCATTCCTGCCCACAGACAGACGTGTCTATAAACTTAATTCAAATCAATTTAATTGCTTGACAACTGATGCAAATTTCATAGGGATAATTGAGTGGAATGCCAGCTCATAAAATATTTGTCAACGCAGGAACTAATATTAGTTGCCTCAAAATGTCACTGATAATAGAATGGAGATGGTTCTCCCCCCAAAACCCCCCCTTTTTAATCCTCAATGAAAGCATTTCCATCTGTATGGATGCCGGGAAAACTCTTTAACTATTCAGAGGATACAAATCCTAAAACCATCCATGTTTCATGCCGGAGATTTATCAAACGAAATATGAAATGAAACGTAACGCAACGAAAGGACAACAATAAAGCAACTGAATGAATAAATGCAGAAGAATGGTCGAGAACAAGTGGAAAAGCACCGAGGGATTTGCTGTGAATCGAGTTGATGCCGAAATGGAAATGCGAGTCGAGTATTCCAGAGTATTTGGGCACACAAAATCCCCATGTAATCCCACCGGCAAAGCGGTGCGGACACCCCCCGGTCACCCCAGAGAGAGAGCAAAGTATTGCAATAAAATATGTTAAGTAAATACGGAAAGAGTGTGGGTACGGGAAAGGAGGGAAAAACTAAACAATAAGCCAGAAAGTACGCTTGATTAAGTTTAACTTCCGGTCTGTTATAAATTGAGCATTTATGTGGGATTTGTTTGCGAAAAGCGTTTCTACTTTGTTGGTCTCTGGTCTTCTACCAAAAATCTATCCCAGCCAAACAGCCAAACAGCCAACCATCTATCCATCCGTCCATCTGTCCATCCGTCGTCCATCTATCCAGACTCCTCTCTCTCTCGGTTTCATCGTTTGTCCTGTCTGTGCAGCACACACACATACACTCTCGTATGTCTATTTCCGGCGGAAGTGGTGAATAAAACATGAAACGAAATAAAATGACGGCCGCCCCAAGGCATAAGCAGTGGTAGAGGTTGAGGTAAAAAAAGGAAAGAAAGAAACTTTTAGTGGCCTAAAGTGAACATCCGTTGGTGAGCGAACATCCAGGCTCTGGATTTTGTTTTGTTTGCTTTGGCGCAAATGGCTAAATTATTCGTAAACCGGCCAATCGAAGGGTCAACAAAAATTAAATGGCAAACATTTCGTTGATAAACTCTCAAGCCAGACAGAGCCGTCGCCGAAGCTCTGGGGGGCATAACGAAATATGCCATAGATGCCAAAGAACTAAGGCATTTAATATCCGTAAATAAAATATTCAATTTCCTCCATACTGACAAACTTAGGAAATGGTCAAGAGACAGAATATTTACCTGCTTGCAGATGTGATACGAGAATAATGTCTCTGTTAAATCGAAGCGAAAGCCGGCCGCCCTTCAACAACTTCAGCGAAGTATCTTCAGGTATTCCGGCCATCAGAATATTATAATTCTATTCGAAATGCTAATTATCTTTATTGCCCTGGCCTAAGGCACTCAAGTGGCCAATCTATTGCATTTCAAAAGACCATAAGCTGCAGTTCGGAGCCAAATCTCATTTGGCAGAGTGCTGGGTCCAGGACTAGGGACTGTGCTAATCGTCTGCATCATTAACGATCCTGTGGCTAGATTGACCGCAAATTATTTTACCAGGATTTCCACTTGGCAAAGGAATAAACCCAAGCCCAAAGGAGCAAATATTTCTGTTGATTTCGTTGTTTGTTGGGTGCTTTATTCATTGGGGAAGCTAACAGATTATGGAACTAATATGTTGGTTTGGGCTATTGAAGTACTGGATGGCGTGGGCTATGGGAGGTTTTCATTAATGAGTCTTAGGGACAACAGGGATTCATGCAGTAGCCGCAGCAATTCGAGTAGCAGAAGCCTCCACAACAGTAGTCGCAGGGATAGCAGCGGGGGGTGCAACAGTTGCAGCCGCATGGCTGGACGCAGTCATACCCCTTTTTGATCATATGTTCGATAATGGCGCCTGAGGGATATTTGTTCTTCGAGTCGGTCCTTGGGGAAACCTTTTTCTTCTCTGGCTCTGGCTCTAGCTCTGGCTCTGGCTCTGGGGATCTTATTCTTACCTCATCGGTTATCTCCTCATGAACATCGATAACCATCTCCTTGTCGTCCGAATCGAGCAATTTTTCTTCCGTCTCCGACCTGTAGACCGTCCTTACTTGCAGCATGGACACATTATCATAATCATTTTGGTCAGTACTTTCTCCAGGCCGAAGCAATTGGTTGTCATTGCCAAACGACCTTGCCGTAGAAGCAAACGACGGACCGCCAGCCGAGGCCATATTATTCTTGTGGTCCATTTTAGAGACATCCTCGAACATCACATCCGTATTTCTGCTGGCCGCCGAATCAAGTCGAATTTGGTGATCCGACTTGACAGTCTTCTGGTACACAACGACATTGGGCTCCGACTTGAAATGATGTCCACTGGCAGTGGGTTCAGATGCTGAAATGGATCGCGCTGGTCGCATCGCCGATCGTATACTTTCACGCTCGCTCATTTTTCGACTATCTTCCGATCTTACATTTTTGATGTTCGGTGTGAGGCCATCTCGGTAGCTGCTTGGGGGTTCGTTAGACGATCTTCGATCACTTGGACGATCACTTGGACGATCACTTGGACGATCACTTGGACGATCACTTGGACGACCACTTGACTCGCGGGTTCGACTTCTGGACGATCGACTATCCTGTGACTCGCGTTTTCGATCACTTGATACGCTTCTTCGATCACTTTGTGGATCGACTCGATTACTTGACGATTGATGATCCTGTGGCTCGTGTCTCTGATGGTTCTCTGATTGGTATCTTTGATCTCTTTGAGTATCCGTTGGCTCGTGTCTTTGAGAGTCCTCTAATTGGTATCTTTGATCTCTTTGACGATCACTTGACTCGCGGGTTCGACTACTGGTCGATTCACGATCCTGCGACTCGCGTTTTCTATCACTTGATACGCTTCTTCGATCCCTCTGAAGATCCCTTGACTCGTTTCTTCGAGCACTTTGGGGATCGCTGGACTCGTGGGTTTGATTACTTGACAACTGACGATCCTCTGACTGGTATCTTTGATCACTTTGAGGATTGTATGTAATATGCTCGCCAGTTTCTACCGAATAACTCAAATCGGTCACAGATTGCAGGGTCTCTATGGTTTCTGCGTCAACATCGCCCAACATGTTAAGAGACTGAGACTTCTTGATCGTGGTCGTTTCCACCACCGGCTTGGAACCGTCCTCTGGGTACTTGGTCACCATCATGTGAACGGTATTCATGTACTCCGTTTCGCCTGTGCGGTGCGTTAGCGCCTTCTCCTCCTCGAATATGTCGGTGACGGCCGTGTACTCAGGCCCCTCTTCGTCTTCGGGCGTTTGGGACCCCGAGTCCACGGAGCATATTTCAGGATCGTAGGATATGTCTGTCTGGGTGAAGGCATTTTGGCAGGGGCAGCTGTAACTTTCTCTGCTTTGCCGAATGCCTTTCTTCCGGCACCTTCTCTTCTGCGGGGCCGACTGGACGACTTCTGGATTCTGCGGCCACTGTCCACCGCCTTCCCCATGGCAGGCGCATAGGCACATGCACGGGGGATATTGGGGATGCATCAAGCCGCAGTTCCCGAACCGCATACAGAATACATTAAGACCGGGCACACACTCCTCGATGCGGTGGGCCATCTGCATAGCCGGGGCATCGGAACGGCACATACATTGGGGGGGATTCTGGGGCTCATTGCCATTGCCCGCCGGGCATCTCCACATGCAGCCGTGCATCTTGGATGGGACACAGGATTCAGAGTGTTCTTTGATATGGGAGGAACCGCCAATTACATTTAACGCAATGAGTGAATATGAGAAAATTTTGGGAGCCCAACAAACAATTTATTTTTTTTGTTTATTTTTGTTTGAAGTTTTATTCAGAGTAACCCATTTCTAGGCCATATAGAGACCCTTTTATACAAAATCAAGTGTTCCCATAGTTCCAGTATAAAAATCATCCGTATTTTGGTTAGCTTTCACGGGATTTAAATTGAAAGTAAAGAAAATTATTGCGTGGAAATGAGTAGCGATCAGAAGAGACTGAATGAATTCTTCAAGAAGCTCGATTTTGCCAAGTGGTACACTGGCATCTCCGAGTACCAGCTGGCGGCCATTGGCGGCATCTCCGACGGACTGCAGGACGACTTTGAGCAGGGAACCGGCTTCCGGGTGGAGGAGTGCCTGAAGATGCTCGGCGTCCATCCGGTGATCGGCATGCGGAAGATTCTCGCCATGGTGCGGCTCAGTCGGGGGAACGATCTGGCCTTCCTCTTCTTCGTCCTCGAGGGATACTACAAGACACGCCACAAGGACGGCGTCTACAGCACCAACGAAAAGCTGCTCATGATCGCCATATCCAAGATTGATCTGCTGCCCACGCTCAAAGAGCTGGACCGGATCCTACCACCGCCGCAGCTGAGTCGCCTGGATGCCCAGTATCTGCAGCGGCTGAACCGAGATTCGGTAAAGCAGCCCAAGAGGTCCACCGCTGCACTGACCAAAAGGTCGAAGGCCACCAAGAAATACGCCAGAAATCCGTACAGCCAGCGCTTGCGGCGGCCCGTGTCCAATCCCACGTGCTACGCCCCCAAGGAAGAGCCCAAGCTTGTGGTCAATTTTCCCTTTTGGGCGCGGGGTGGTGCGCCCGACTACGGAAAGTCGCGCGATCCCCACTGGTTTTCCGTCTACAAGCTCGATCCGGGGAAGCGTGTAGTGAAGCGCACCCTGGACGAGACCATCGACAAGTACTTCCAGCTGATGGAGTTGTCAAGCCAGGTGGACACCAATGAAGAGTCGAAACTGGCCTACGAGAAGGACAAGCAGCAGCCGATGTTCAAGGAGCCCGTCCTCTGCACGTACCACCAGGTGATGCTCGAACAGGCACAGCAGCTCAAGGATGAGCTCACCGTGAAGGCACGGGACCGTTGCCTGGAGATGGCGGACCCCAGGCTGCCGAACAGCAGGGTGCGGAGGAAGCGCATCATCGACCAGCTGGAGTACGACATCGAAGCGTCCTTGGAGCGGTACTACCAGGCCATGCGCACCGATCAGCTGAAAGTGCTGGCCCTCAAAGACGACAGCTGTGTGGTGTGCCAGGAGGCGCTCGTGAAGATAGCCTGGCCCAAGCCTGGCCAGAAGGCGGGAAGGGCTCTGGTGGGAGAGCACTGCCCCATGGCGCATACGGCCACCACTGAGGCATTCACGGGTAGGCGGTTGAGCGGCGGTGGACTCAACAGCGAACCCCCAGAGACGGAGGAGGTGTCCTTCAGGTTGGCCGGCGGTGGCCTGCACATGGACAAAATCGACTTCAACCTGGAACCGGTGCCGAAGACCCCAATCGAGGTGGACGATTGCGAGGGCCACTCGGAGGCACCCAAGTCGCACATCACCTTTCTCTTGGATGGGAAAAAGATCAAGGACATGGCCCTGCCCCGGGCCAAGCCAGTGAAGCCCTCTGGCTGCAAGTTCTACAGCACCATCAAGCACACCAGGAAGAGCTTCTTCCGGGCACCTGGCGACCACTTGCCGTACAATTTCCGGTACCATCGAGTGCTGCAGTCGGGCCAACCAAAGCCCTACGACATGGCGAAAATCATCACAAAGTCGATTGTAAAGGCACTCGAGAAATCGCAGAACGAGGAAATGACTGGCGAAACCTGCTCATTCGTACAACCCTTCAAAAAGCTGCTGCCAGAGCTGAAGAATGAGGAGCGGAACAGACAGCAGTATCCAGCCTCGAAAGATTCCACTTTTCCCTCGTCTGAAACCACAGAATCCTTGGACGAATCGAGCGATCACAGCACCCGCAGTCACGTGGATCACAAGGTGGAAATCGTGGATGCTGTGGTGCGCTGTGCCAAGGCCATCTGGACAAAGAAGGCGGCCATCAAGAGGGCCGAAATGGATCGCAATGAACGGGCGAAATCGAAACACTCCCCCAGACCCGAGGTGTTGCACTACGACATGGAGCACTTTAATCCTGATGATGACGAGCTCATGGATCGCATGCTGGCCGACGGCATGAGAGAGCTGAAGAAGAGCCACCGCTTTGTGCTGGCCACCCTGCCGGACTCCCACAAGATTCCCGTGCTCCGGCAGTGGATCAAGCGGCGTTACGGCAAGGTCTACTCTTGGCGCGAGCTGCAAGAAAACCTCAACGAATCGTTGAAGGTCTTCGAGAAGGTCACGAGGCTGCAGAGCAATCCTCCCAGGCCGGACAAAATGGGCTTAACCACTATGCCCAAATCTAGGCAGAACTATGCCTACCACAAACAGACCATGGCTGAGGTAACTATGCGATGCCCGACGGGTATGAGCGCACTTATTGCACATCTCATCCCATCTCATCTGCAGGCGGATCGAGTAAAGATCGCGTACTTCACGCGGCTGAACAATGCGTACTTGGAGCAGATGACCGCCTGCTGGTATGCCATGGGGAACTACCTCTGTCCGGGCGGACCTCCGCGGAAGACCTTCTACGCCTACATGGCCTCCAATCACAAGGATCTGTTGCGGGTCAAGCCCTGGAACGGGGAGCACATAGACCACCGGAAATTTGGCGATAAGAAAAACAAATAAAACTTTATTCCCCGGCTAAGGCTTCATTCACAACTAGTCGATAGGTAGATCTTGGAACGGGTGCGACGGCCGGAACTATGATCCTTGCTGGCCAAGTACCTCACAATGGAGCACTTCGTCTGGGTCTTCAGGCTTTCCAAGTTGAACTCCATGCCGCCGTTGATGATCGGGATGTTCTCCATCTCCTTGATTATGTGAATAACCCTGTGCAGGACTTCACCCTTGAGCTCCTGGAGCCTGTCGCCAAGATGATTATTCTCCTTGGCAGTCCATGGACGCACGGCAGCCTCATTCGCCGAACGGCTCTGGAGCTGTTGTCGACGGGCCCTAGTCATTTTTACGCCCCCATCCTTATGCGGATTAATTGGTGCGTCAGGGATCGTGGCGATCGGAAACATGCTGCTTACGTCAGTCTCGGTTATGGTGTCGCTACTGTCAGTGGAAGCGATCTCGAAAAACATAGCCTCAAAGATGGCCTGCAGTTTCTTGGCCATTTGGTGGCACAAATGGTCTGGCGTCGTGTACAGATACGTGTTGTCGAACATCAGGCGCACGTCCCGCACAAATTCATCGGCATTCACGTACAGTCCGGCCTGGAGGCGAGTCCTGATCGAGTTCAGATCCATGGGCTTCTTGACAATCTTGTGGTAGTCGTGCAGGCCCAAATATGGTGCATCTATCGGTTCGTAGAATATCCAGGCCAGTTTCTTGTATTGGCTGGAGAACAGCTTTCTGATGATGGCCTTGCAGGCGTTGCTCTCCGGAAAAGGCTCCGGGTTACGGTTGCGGTTACGGTTACGGTTACGGTTGCGGTCCGACATTATTTTTCGGTGAAAATAAAGCAATAAGAATTTAAAGGCAATATGAAAATAAACAAGCACACGACGTCACTCTGAAATCGAATGAGTTGGCAACGCTGCAGCACAGGGTTGCTCTGACTACCGGAACTAGTTCTCATGAACGTTCGGTTAAACTTTTAGTGTGGAAGTATTATTTTTCAGTGAAAACATTGAATTTGCGTATGTTATATGTGGTGACGATCCAGGGGCTCGAATCGGAGATTAGCTCCTCGGCGGACATCAAGTGGGGCGTCGAATAGTTGCGGCGGAAGCGCATGAAGAGCTCGACGAACACGTGCGGCAGACTGTGATCGGGCTTGGACAGCTGCTTCTTGAAGTGGGAATCCACCTGGATCAGAGCCTGCTTCATGGCGTCCAGATCCGCCTTGGACTCACAGTCGGCCACATGTCGGAGGCCCAGCATGGCCACATCTACGACTGCATAGCGCAGCCCGAATACGTTGCACAGGTCCACGTTTATGGGCACCGCCTTCTTGATGTCCTCCGGGCGGAAACGCATCAGATCCGCGCAGCACTCGTGGGGCAGTTTGCTGGCCTCCCTGGCCATTTGGTAGGTCACATTCGAAGTGTAAAACTCGTCGACCATCTCGGGCTTGTCCCGCAGTTTCCCCATGTCCGACATTTTGACCGCCAGCGCCTTGGTCTGCTCCAGGAAGGCGTCCTGCCGGAAGTCGTGGTCCCAGTACCAGCGCAGCCTCCACAGCTGGAGCTTGCTCAGGCAGTAGCTCAGGGGACTGTACTCAAGCTTCAAGTGCGGCACAAAAGTACCCTTCACAATCATTTTGCTCGAGTTCCTTAAGCTGTTCGGCATCATGCCGAAACATTTCGCGTTGAGGCACTGTCTGATCGGGAGGCACATCAGCGGATTGCGCGGCTTGGCCAGTGGGCTGACGTTACGTATAAACACGTGAAACATCTCTTCGTTGCTACCGATTTTCAATTTCAATTCCGAATATTGTAAGTGACTGTGAGATTCATCCTGGACTCCCAAAGTCACGGCTACTGCGATGCGAGAGACGGCCCCAATTCAGGGTTATTCCGGCAAACATATTCGTCGCATAGTTAATTATTCAAGTGCTCCAAGTTGTCCGGCATTTATCATAATGAATGTGGGCGAATGTCTGGACCACAGGCCGCCTTTCCCCCGGGAAAGTTGTTGCTCCCCCTTCCCCCGCACAGAAGTTAATCTAATTCAGGCCCAATGTCAACAGTCCCTTTTCAGACGGAAGACAGGCGCAAATATAAATGTATTGAAGCAAACATTGGATGGACCTCCAACTCCCCTCCCCCTCCACCTCCCCGTCCCCTCGCCGCAAGGCATCCCACAGAGATTTTGCGATTTTGCGTCCAAAAATTTCATCGGTCAACCGCTGACGTCAGTTATTTTAGGCGCTCTGTTAGTTTTGGGGCAGCCATCAGAAATATATGTAGTTTGCTTTGCATATTATTTTGTTGTTTATACAAATATACCCTTTCAGATGGTATTCTGGCATCTATCTAGCTTTTGTGATGCAACTTTGTTTCGTAGAAAGCCTTGCGCTGGGTTACTGTGGAGGCATTGCTCTGAGAGGTGGATCCACCATCATTACTCATTGACTAGTATTCATGAGTAGAGGTGGACATGGCTCTAGGCAAAAACTCCCCAAGCAAGACCTCCACATTTGGGAGCCATATTTCCCGGTTACCTTTGGGTTTTTGCCCTTTTAAATCTCAACAGTCAACTAGTCAACGTTTAACAGAGGTACAATAAAATCCCCTGTTAACACAATTCCCTAATGTTGGTTTCCTATATACCGCAAACTTGAGTTCCACCATTCGTTGGCCTTGCCTGCTGTTAGCTTTTGCTTCCCCTCCTGCTAACTTGACTTCCACATTCCCCTGCTGTTAGCTTTCAATGCACGAATGCAATCGCTCTCTTTACCTGTTAGCTTAGATTCCATAAAGAGCGTGGCGCAGCTGTTAGCCATCATATCTTACGGCAACACCTTTTCAGTCTTACGTGGACGGCATTGGGACGTGGAGCGTGGGGCATGGGACATGGGTCATGGGGCAAATTCCTGCTTATCGCATGGCAATTACACCCGAACTCTAACGACTGACCCACTTGCGGCTGCAGGGGGGATGACTGGGAGAGGGTCTGTGCCTGGGGCTGACCTTTGGCACGCACTTAAACGCATCGCTCTGTATGGGTAAACGACGACGACACTGCACCGCAAAGGGAAGCCACGATATGCAAAGCGGGCTTAAGGCGCGAGTAGCTCCAATTAAAATCGAGTTACCATGCTGCTCCTCCTGTTCCTCCTGTTCCTCCTGTTCCTCCCGTTCCTGCTCCACCAATTGAAAATTATGCATGCAAAGGCAATCCACAACACGAGTATAGCAGACAATTGGAGAGCACATCCGAACGGAGAGGGAGAACCAAAGCGGTGGTTAAAAACGCAGGAATTACTTGGGCTCCGACATGGGATTCCTCTTAAACCTGTCGATTCATTGATAGCTGGTTGTCTGAGAGACGTCTGGAACCTGTTTTCCCAGCGATCAGGCGAGCCAGCGATGATGCAATTTCCCTTTCTACCAGCATTGTCAGAGGTTTCTAGATAACACCCCAGCCCCTACCCCTATCCCGAGCCCTGGGGCAAATCAGCAAATACGAATTCCCGCCACACTCAATCAGTTGACAGATGAAATTATACACCTCGGGCCTATGGGCAGGTGCTAAAAGGATCGCCACGGGATCACGGGGCCCTGTGCCCTCCTCACACATCAAACCCAACAAAACGAGAAACGTGTGAGGCTGTCAGAAAGAAGCCCCCATACGTGCACGTACCTGGGCCCGCATCTCATTGGAATCGGGCGATAGTAGTCCCTGTATAAGAAAGAGCGGCAGGAGTTGCACAAAAAGCGGCAATATGAAAGCCCAGCACAAAAAAATGAAGAGACAGCAGTAGAGAAGGTTCCGCACAGAAATGAGAAGATATGAGAAATGTACATTTGGACAGGCTACACACGGGACACAGGCAGCGAGAGAGAGAGAGGGAGAGGGAGACAGTCACATGTCAAACATTCTTTTGACACTTTGTCATAGCATCTCCCAGTGACACTTGTCAGCAGTCGGATTTCGCATTTCGGTGGAATGGATGCTGCTGCTGCTGCTGCGGCGGTGGCTGCGGATATGTGCCGCAGTTGATTTATACCCATACATTTGCACATACACTTGTGCTTTCTGTATCTGCTCGCGTGTCGGTGTGTATCCGTATCCCCATGGCATTTACTTATGAATCGCTTTGAATTCAATTTTGCTAATGCATGATGAATGCCTGCGACACACCGCATCGTCAATCGTAGTCCCTTTTTTGTTATCTTTTTTTTGGGTAGGAGCATACTCTCCGCTTTGGTGAGATCGGGGGAAGCTTTTTGGGAGCTAATATATAGGACATATCCGAGGGATTGGTCTGAGGAATACTTGAGAGATGTACAAGGCGAAAAAAATAAGATATTTTTTGCCTTTAAATTTTCATTTTAAAAGATTTTCCTTCCCCTCCATAAATAACTAATGGAAAATATAGATGAAAACCATCATTGATCGAACGAAAAGGATTTCCTAATCGTTTCTAAACCTAACACAAGCCTGTGACTGTCCGAAGGAACCCCCTCCATAAGAATATGTTTGCAAGCCCCCACAGAACGGAATTCCTTTAAGGTCATAGCACCATTTAGCCTCCGAAAATGTCCTTTCCCTTTCAAAACTCGATTTCAACCTTTCACCCTGCCCGGAATATACAACTTTTCAAGCAGAAAATATGATAATCAGTCTTGAGAGAAACTTTCGTTGGAAGAGCCCCCACCCGTGTGGGTGGGGGGGATTCGGCTGGAACTAACCCAATTAGCGGGCCGCCGAATTGAGTGAACAGTTTTGTTCTTTAACTAGCGATGAGATGGCGGCCATTTATCAGGGCATCTAATCTAATCCTTTCAGTGGTCAAATAAATTAAAATGGAAAGCCTTTTTCGCCAGCCACTAAATTACACCAAAGATAATTAGCCAACCTGTGGGTGGGGATGGGGTCTTTATTAGGTCTACGACCCAGCGCTCTCGGCGGAAGTGGGCGTGGCGGTGGGGAGGCGTCCATGGAGCAAAAACAGAAATTATAAAATGGTGTAAAATGATAGAAGGACGCGGCCAGACGAGGCAGCCATCCAGCCATCCAGCCGTCCTTGGCGTCCGCTGCGCCGTCCCAGCGCCTCGCTGGCTATTTCCGTTGGCAGGCATTTTTCCAAACGAAGTTTGCAAGTAATCATGAGAAGGTAATTTAATAAAAGCAAAATCGAGTAACATAAAACTAATTTACGGCCTGAAATTGGCTGTGAAAAGCGGCGCACAGCATCAGCGGCACAGACCATGGGGCATGTGGAAAATCAGCAACTCGGAGGAGTCCTGGCCGTACGGCAATTGAGGGCGGGGTCGATTCAGGTCAGGGCTGGTCAGCTTTGAAGTTCAAGGTTAAACACAACTCACGTTTTGAGGGGAACACTCGGCTTTTGGGTTCTTTGGGGTCCAACCAGCTGTAATAATAGACCCGCCCAAGGAGAAGGGATAAGCAGTTCGACATGTCCGGCCATTGTCGGACACAGGAGCAGCAACAATGAGCGGACACAAAAATCGAGCAACTGCTGACACACATGGGGGGTGGCGCACTCCTGCTCCTGCCCCTGCCCCTGCCCCTGCCCCTGCCCCTGCCCCTGCCACACTCGACCGCACGTATGACAAAACAATTTGGAAGCATATTTATTCTACATATTTCTCTTTCCCTCCCTGCCTCCCTGCCTCTCTGGGCTTTGGACTTTTGGCCAGTGTCCAAGCGGTGGAAATATGCTGCCACAAAATGTTGCAAGGCCAAGAGCTGCAGCAAATATTGCTAAAAATTCGAAAGGACAACATGTTAAAGTTTAAGCAAATATCTTTGCCACTGAGCAGGGTCCTGGCCTGGCCCGTCCTGTCCTGTCCTTTCGTTTCATTTCGTTTCGTTTCTATTGGCCAGCCTGGCATTCTCCATGGCTGCAACATGCCACTGCAACTGCCACTCCGACTCCATCTCTCTCCCTCTACCGCTCTATCTCTATCTCTGTTTCATTCCAAATCAAAGTATTTAAGCAGGAATTTCCACATATTCGAGAGGGTATGTGCTGTGTGTCTGTGTGGCTGTCCCTTTTGCTTTACTTAAAACTTGCTTTAATGCCACTTTATGCTTCGGCATGCCGCAGAAAAACTGGAGCAGCAGTGGGCCCCCAGCTGGAGACGACGGAGATGGGTATGTGGTGTGGGGAAAGTTTCTTGCCTACGCAAATGAGACCCAATTTCGAGAGGAGCAACTTCGCGGAGTAGGTCACGCGAGCCATCAAAAGAAGAGGCCGGAGAGGCGCAACTCAAAAGGGGGGGAGGGGGGAACTCGAACAGTTTATTTGGCAAGAGTTTTGGTAATTGAGTGAAAAATAGTTGGCAACAGCTGCTGCCAATGAGCATTCGCTTCAGATGAATCGATATATTCAAAGGAGCAATACTGCGCTTGTCTTTGAGCACGAACTCAGAGCATCTGGCTGCGATTAGCATATGTTTTCCTCCAGCAGGCTCCTGATGAACTCTAACAGATAGCCCCAGGACCCAGAGAATATGTCGCCAAACCATTCGCAGATGTTTAAGCCTCCACTTGTGCCCCCACACGCGGCCCATAATCCAGAACAGAAAACAGAAATGTTAAAATCCATTTTAATTTCTATTATGCAAATTTACTCAAGTGCCATGTGTCGGGGAGCTGTCCGGGCCCCATCACTTTTAGAGCCCACTCCAAGGGCCCCTCCGCCCAGCCACCCAACCGACACACATGCTGGAGGATGCGGCCAGTGGCAAGTGGCAGAGTCTAGTCGCCGGATTCGCCTTGTCCCGAATGCATAATAATATCATTATAGAGACGAGCCATGCCCCAGCCCGGGCTCGGGGTCAAGACTGGACCCCAGCCCCAAAGAGGAGGCACAACTGTTCTGTTCGGGTCTCAGTCCTAATCCTGGCTACGGTTTCGGTCCCAGTTCCGAGCAAAAACTTTTAGCTAAAATAATTTTTGGACAAAAATTTGAATGCAGAAATTCCCGTAGCTGCTGCTGCCGCTGCTGCTTCTGTTGCAAGCCCTTCATTTTTGACATGGCCAATTCAATTTATGAAAATACTGCACAAAGGGGAACCGGCCATATGTGGGGCACTGAGAAGCCCAATTTAAATGCTTGCCGAGTGACACATGCGACATGGAGGCAGGGTCTGGGACAGCAGATGGAGCTGCGAAAGCAGAGGATTCGGCAGACGGCAGTGAGATCAGGAGGAGCAGCAGCAGCAGCAGGAGACAACATTGCTGACGACAAAGCAAAGTGGGTCAAAAATAGAGAAAAAATGCGAGGCATTTCTCGCGGGTGTCACAGCCAAGCACACACATGCACACATGCACACATGCACACACGCACACCTCTACCACCCCCGCTTCGCACATGTTAAACATCCTCGCGCCCTTGTCCTGCCTCTCAGCCCCCCGCCCCCACTCCCACGTCTCTGGCCACAAAGGCCCAGCGGTGTCAGCGGCGGCACTTTGACATTTTTGGAGCAATGTGCCCTGCGGCTGGAACGAAGGCGAGTGGCAACAGGGCAGCCAGTGGGTCTTGAGCTGGAGCCCTGACTGAATCCGGGACTGGGGCATGCTCTCTTTCTCCTTCCGCTTGGGTGAAAGGCAAATCATGTGCGGCAGCGGCAGTGGCAGCGGGAGCAGCAACAAATGGAACAAACAACAAAAAATTACATTAGTTTTACTCAAAACGAAGTTGCGATACCCTTCGGAGGCGACTATACGCTTGGTGCCTGCTTGGGGCCGCAGGATTTGTGCAGGAAACGGACCCATGCAAGTATTCAGTATATACCGAGTTGATCAGAGCCGCACCCTTAGACCAAAGCCAACACAGCCCTCGCTTGGGGAGGGTATAACAATGCAACATGCAAATAGAATAAATGGAGCAGGACCGTCGAAATGGGGTACTGGCAGCAGGACGAAAACAGAAATGAGGATAGGAGGTGTGGGGGAGTGGGGGACTGGCGGACTGGGGGAAGGAACCACGACATTGATTTCGCATTTGGCATTCGGAATCGTGCTCGGGGGCTTCCCCCAGAGAGAGGCGCGAATCAGTTTACGTATGTCAATGGCGTTCGTTTCCTTTTTGTAATAAAATTTTATGAGCGCCGTCGCCGTCACCGTCGCCTCGGCATTGTCAATTTTTATTGTTATTGTTTCGGCAACATAAACTTGAAATCGATTAGAGCGAGAGAGCCAGCATACAGCACACAGAATCGAGTGCAGCGGCGAGAACGAGAGCGAAGGAGACAGCGCGACAGGAGCGGCAGGAACCACAACTTTCACAAGTCAAAAAGCTCAAGTGACAAAGTTTTCTTTTGATTTATGGCCCGGAATCAGGAAAACGCATAGAACGCCACCGATTCCCCAGCTCCAGCCAATTCTACAGCCAATCCTCCTGCTCCAGCTCCTGCTCCATCTCTGGCTCTGACTCTGACTCTTTCTGCCAAGAAATCAAAAGTCATCGTCGTCATTCGGCCAGATAAGTAAAAGCCAAAAAAAGAGGATAAAAATTAAGGCAAGCAAAGTCAAAAAGTTGGCCCACAGGCTGAACAAATAAATCACACAAATTAAACACAGAGCCAGCGACCAATGCAATTGGATGTCGGAAAGTTGAAAAGTTCTTCTGCACGACTCCACTCATCCTGGATGGGGGGGGGTTCTCCGAGAACTGAAGACGTAGCAGATTGTGCCAGTCGCTTTTATGATGCGGCCAGCAAAAGTTCTCTCCTCGGCGACTGGGCTTTCTCCTTCTTATTTTTGGGGGACGGTGCCCCCCATTTTTTATGCATTTCCCTTAATTGCATCAAACTGGGCGATTGTTTGGCCAGGGAATTGGCCAAATAAATTGTTGTTGACAAAGCAAGTAAGCGATATAATGTGCAGGACAGATCTGGGAGGTACTTCGAAGTGCAGTAAAGGCCAAAAATTAATACTCCTCTTAGCCTAGAGCCAAGGATTTCTTATAATCACTGTATCCCCACCATATATATGTACTTCCTCCAATTGTCGGCCAATCATTTCGACTTATCAAATTCCCATTAACAACCGATAACTCCAGGACTCCATTATCCCCGTTATCTGCGAGTCCCAGGGAGGGTCTCTCTCATGAGATGATTGCTCGACGCATTCACACGTAAGTCGTTTGTAATTTAGTCGAGTTCATAATCATAATTATTATGGGCTGGGGTGGTGGCATGTGGACTGCCAAGCACTTTCCCGAGTTCTTTGGGCCTTTATTTGCCTCCTTTTTTGTGCGGTGCTCTTGTCCTGCCACTTCCTGTACGGGTGTGTCCATAACATGCGCAAATAACATAATTTCTGGCATTAAAATCAATTTTCATCTTTCCCCAGACGCCGTCAATTGTAGCAGCTGCTCCCCAGATTTTCTTTCACTTGTACGAGTACGCCGGAATCGTTTCCGTTCTATTTGCCATGAATTGGCCGTGGCATTGTCGTGAAAATAATGCAAATAGTAATTTCTGGAATTGCCTTTTAGCTGCCATCGGCCCCATGCCATAGTCAGTGGCAGAGACGGAGACGGAGCCAGAGCCAGAGTCAGGGTCCGGGTCCGATTGGACTTGGAGATTTCTGGTCGAGAAGGCCTGCTACTCTAATGACAATGGCATCATTTTCATTCCCATTCCCGATGTCGTGGTCGTTGTCTGCGGCTGAAATGGCGCCCACCGACAATGTTCCCTAAAATTGTCGACCAGACAATATTTTCCACACGACAATCATACTCGTAATGGCAGTGTAACGGACGGGGACACCGGACACCGGACAGCGGACAGCGGCTCCGCAGGGAAATGGCCAGCACTTTAATCTGTAAGTTTCATCGCAGACGAAAAAGGGAAGACCTTAAAGGCTTAAGCGAGAGTGTCAGGAAGGGCCCACAGAGAGAGTTCTCCGAGTGAAATAAACATTGCGAAATAATATAAATGCGAAATATATGGGTAGCCCCTGCTTAGCGACGGGTGGGGTGGCGGTGGCGGTGGGATTGGGGTGCTGCTCTGAATGTGTGAAAAATGAAGGGAAGTGCCGCGACGCTGAGGCGGAAATGAAAAATGCACGAGTAAGAAGGAACGGAAATGCTACCAGCAGCGATAAGAATGCTTTACGGTACCCAGCAGAAGGCACGAGAAAATGAAGATGAAGACGAAGACGAAGAAGTAAACAAACAAAGAGCGAAAGAGAGAGTAATACACTCAAGAGTAGAAAAAGGCATTAAGAGCCGTATAGTCGAGTGGGCATGTGTTCCGGGCATGTGAGGAGAACAACGAAAGAGTCCAAGAAAAAAGGAGTCGTAATCTTTGCATACGAAATTTTAATTTGCGAAACTCTACCGAAGACTGGATGCAGATATGAATCGTAGAGTTCCAGGGCAGACAGATTTCATTCGTTGAGGAATTCTTGATCAACTCGGATCTGGAACCCTTGGGATCTTGGGAACTAAAAATCCAAGTAGCCTTTACTTTGCACCCTGATACGCTCCCAATGTTTATCTGTTTATCTTTGGAAATTAGTCCCGTTGCGGTGCTCTTGACTCCACTGCCTGAGATGGACGGAGAACATGTGTCGTTCAATTGCATGTTGAGCGCTAAATTGAGGGGCCCCAAGAGCCCCATCAGGCATCGCATGATTTGCGCTAATTGCGAGTGCAAGCATCTGTGAATGCGTCGCGTCGCGTCGTCAAGTGGGTGGACTGAAGTCCACTTCCACCGTCAGCTCTGACTCCACTCGAAAGAAATCAGAACGTGCCATTTGGCCAGATACTCGGGGCACTCTCAGACAATGCACCCAGTCGCAGTCGCAGTCTCAGTCGCAGTCGCAGTCGCAGTCACACTCTCCCTGTCCCGGGCTCCTCGTTCGCTTTTCAGGGTCCCAAATAATTTGCTGCGTGTTTGTTTGGCTTTTCACACCAGCAACTTGTCCGCTTCCGCGAGGAGGTGTCTGTGAGCGAAACAAAAGGCTGGCTCTGCAGACAAGAAATGAGTCATTAGGCAATAAACAAAGCCCTCGAAGGCCTACAAAACAAAGGCAATAAAAACGACAGGGAACGTTGATGGCCAAGGGCCGAGACTTTGGATACCCTTCGTTGCAATCATCAGAGCTTTTCGGCTACTTGCAGCGTCCTTTATTCCGTTTCAGTACACCCTCTGCGTGGGCAGGGTACCACAGGAAGAAAAGGCAAGAAATTTGCACACGCGCTATCAATTTGAAGCCCAACAATGGGACACTTCAGCCCTTCCAGGGGCTATTTCTCGCCGTCCTTTATTATTGTCAGACGAGACGCGTGCCGGCAATCAAAAATAATAAACACCCCTAATTTTGAGGACTAGAAAGAAAAATTGGTTGCATTACCCTGTCGCCTGTCGCCTGTCGTCTGTCGCCTGTCGTGTCCCCATCGGCATACTCCTCCCTGAGATCCCTGGTGCTTCTGTCTGTCTGTCCCTCATTAAAATCAACACCCGACGTCGCATTCAAAGATGATATTTCAGACTTCGTCAACGCCGTCGCATCGTCATTAATATTTGGCGCTTAGGCAAATGCAGCCGCATGAATTGTGGCCAAATCCTCCACTCCACTCCGCCCCCCAGCATCCTGGGGAATATGGGGTTGTGGACCACCCGTTGCGTTTAGCACAATGGCAGGATGACGCGTTGTTTTGTCCATGTCCCAGCAGGAGGAGGAGCAGCACCAGGAGTAGGAACAGGAAGGTGCCAGGCAGCAGAGATTCGGATCTTTCCCTCTATTGTTTGCAGCATCGAAATAATGCCGTTTCATGCATATGCATTCACGTATGGATTTCGCACAGAGGTTGGGACTCCGGCTTGAATACGGCTGTGGGAAAGCCGTGGATGGATGGAATAGAATGATGGAGAGAATGGGACTATACATGGGGATGGGATGGGATGGCATGGGATGGGAGCACAGTGCAGACAATCAAATTTGATGTCAGAATGTGCCGGCGAATAAAAGCGGTCTGTTTAATTTGCATATATTCGTACTCGTACTCGTACTCGTGTGTGTGCAACACAGTTCCAGTTTTCATGTTATTCTCCGGCACTCCGACTCTCCCACCGCCATCCACCCAGCCATTTGGGCCATCCATTTGCCAAAGCGCATCAAAATAATGAGCAGCCGCCCGTAAATATGCTTTAAAATTTGATGAGTTGTCATGAGTCTTGACGGATTCATGAATATGGGAAGAGTGTGGAAGTAGTGCCACCCCCACACTCCACACAGAGGGAGGGAATGGGTAATTACCAGAACATGTTGCAAGCAGAAAAGTGCCCCTTGGCAGGAACGATTATAGCCACCATCGTCACAAATATTAATCCTTTTTGGTGATCGAATTGTGAGCAGGACAGTTCCTGAGAGGCCATGCCAGAAGATACCACGAAGGTTCGATAGGTAGATGGGCAGATGGAATGTATTGAATGGCTCTTTGGGGTCTGGTCTGCACTGCTCTATTGGTTTTCCTCCTCGATGCGTGCTAAAAGTGTTTTTCTTTTTTGGTTCTGTTCTGTTGCCAAAGAAGCCAGAGCAAACACAAATAACGACAACGGCAACAACTACAAGGGGCACTTAAAAGAAGCACGAAGAAAGAGGCGGAGAAACTCAACAAGGAAAAGGGGGAGGAAGGACACCATCTACCTCCATCCAAGCCCGATGCCGGGGGGATTTGTTTTGCACTGCCAAGGTCGTGCCAGGGAGATGACTCTGCTATTCCAGCCACCCCCCCATCAGTGCCCCACTCGGAGCGGAGCCAATCAAGTGCTCGTTGAGGTGGTCAAGTGAATTATTGAGGCATGGGGTTACGGACATGGCTGGCAGCGGACTGAATTTGCATTAGCATCAAGTGCCTGACACTCTCAATATTTATAGAGGTGTCGAGGAGTGCCATTTCGATGATTGCTTATCGATTTAGTGGGAATTAGCCATAACCATAACCATAGCAGTACTGTTATTAATCACTCGAGTGGATCAAATTCCTGTGGGCATCCTCCCTTTTGTCCCTTATTTTACTTCTATTGGACCTACCTCCGAAATTCTTGGAGATCTCGATATCCCAACCCATGAATATATCCCCCCAAATCGCAATCGATTCGAGGCCATTCAACCGTGGCAAAGCCTTTCAAAATTCAACTTTAACAAGCAGCCTGAAAACTGTTTTAAATGCCACGTTTTATCTGTTCTCACAACTCTTTAAAGTCCACGCACAAACACACACACACACACCCAGGGCAATTGCAACTGCAACAGCAGCTGTGGTAGTGGCAGTGGTAGTGGCAGTCGTAGTGGTCGGGGCATGGGGTGGTGCATATGTTGCCACAGAAAATTTAAGGTCTACAAGGGGAAAATGCTGTTGCAACAATAAAATATTTGCAATTTAATTAAACGAAATTAAACAATCTTGCCAGCATTTGTGCAAACATGTGTGGCAATTGTGTTCGCTCGTAATCTAAATTTGTAAGTTGCCATCTCTCTGGAAATCCTGGCAGTTGCAGTTGCTCCTCCTCTGCCCACTGCCCAATCGCCGGACAAGTGGAAGTTTTTGGGTTTCTGGTCCCCCGCCTCTGGTGGTGCAGCATAGCATCTACTTCTGTGGCGATTCCTGAGAACTTTCTTGAATGTCTCCTTGCCTGGCGGCACCAGCACAGGGAGCACAGGCAGCACAGGGAGCAGAAGCAGCAGGAAAAGTGGAAAACAAGAAATAGTTTTCACGTTCTATTTCTTTTTCATAAAATTCAAAGAAAACTGCAGCCAGGCAAAAGGGCTGCCTGGGCAGGAAGCAATAAATGTAAAAGTAAGGCAAAGTTTTCCATTCTGATTATGATAAAGGGAAAAAGGCCGGTGGAAAGCAGGGAGAGATATACTCATTTGGTCAGCAAATCGATTCGGTTCGAGTATCCAGTCGAAACATGCAGTTTTAGCCAAAATACTCGTATATAAATATTTGCACATTCCCCCCTCACAAAACCCACACGCAACTGAAAAGTCAATAAAAGGGATTTTTGCATTGGCCAAAAAGTTTTTAATGAATTTATTTTCTCTTGTCGGTATTAAAACAATGAACAAAGAACAGCCATTTCCCAGCCATTGCCTCTTATGCCCTAATTTATGGCATACACAAAATGTAATACTTACACAAGTTAGACAATAAAAAGCATCGACATCCGATCGAATGGCAGGCAAGCAGAAAGTGCCAGGAATGCCAGGAGCTCTGCTCGTAATTGAAATATATTTCAAGTCCCTGGAAAGTCATCCAGAGACATCAGGGCCTCCATATTCATGAAGATTTATGATGCTGCATGCAAACAGCTGTTTAAAGTTTGATCCCAGATAGCTGTAGGGATACTCTGTTAATACGCTTATATAGAAGATGAAAACCGAAAATTCTCATTTCTGATATCATCGAAAACTATCAATAAGACGGACTGCAATGGCATTTGCTGGGGATTATGGAGCAACGATTGCTTGAACACTGATTGCCACTAGGACCGCACGGCGTAATCGACAATCGACGGAAGGAATTGATAATCTAAACACTTGAATTGAATTGCAATCGAAGCTACAGACAAATAATTGCTTCCACTTAGAGAGCGGGGCGGGGGGCAACCGACTACCGACTACCGACTAACCATGTCGTATTCAATTACGGATAATTAGACTATTTTCCAATGGACTAGTGCTCTCGATGTTATGATGGTGGTGCCTGCATTCGTGCCACGTGCACAGAAATACAATTCCACCCACACACACACACACACAGGCGTAGAGGAATAGATATAGATGGAGCTACGACTATCCACGAGGCACGCATTCGAGAAATTCAATTTTAATGCGGCTATTACATAATTTGATCCTTGTTCTGGCCCCGACACTGAATGCATATTAATTAAGCAACGAAATTTGATTTTATGCTAAGCTGCAGCCGGCATCGGAAGGAGCCACAAACTGCAGGCATGTCGGGGGATCGAAGGAGCTGCAATCCTGTCTTCTGTCTCCTACACTCAAGCTCCTCCTGCCGTTGGGGCAACAGACAATGCAAAGGGCTAACCAAACATAAAACTTTGCCCACAAATTGCTTGCATGACCCCTCCCAAGGCTGGGACTGGGGCTGCGGCTGGGGATGGGGCCAATGAAAATATATCGATTGTTAATGGGAGCTCCAAAGGAGTAGGACAGCTAGAAATGTCCTGTGGTCTGTGGCCGACTTGGATTTTCGACGGCTATTTCCATAACAATTTCATGGATGTCTGATGCCTGATGTCTGATGTCTGGTGCCTGTGGCAACTAATTTGACAGGTGAACGATATTAAGCTGCCACTCCGCTCGCGACGCTCGCGACGCTCCAATTCAATTAATTTGTGATAAATAAATAAGCAAAAAGTAGCGCTAAAATGCCAATGTCCAGCATAAATATTTAAAATACAATAGTCCGTGTCCGTACTCGCATCCGTGTGTGCTCAGAGCCGTACTCCCGCTCGTACACTGGGCCACAGAGCGCACACACGTCCAGCTGACATCACATTTAATTAATTTAATAACCGCTTTTAACAAGCATTAATAGCGTTAATTTATCTGACAGGACAGCGCCACTTTTCATTTGCATTTATGAATGCAATGAAGAAACTATGTACACATATTTATGTGATATGTACTCTATACATATACTCGAACCTTTATTGGCTTACATATGTATGACCAACGATTCTCTTTGTGGTTTCATCATCAATGGTTTTCCAATGAGTACTCGAAGGCATTTGCTTTAAAGCGAAAGCAAGGATTACCCAATCTACAATTATCTCTTTGGGCAGGAATCCCCTCAATGTCAATCTATATCCATTTAGTTCAGTCAATTGTTTCTAATTGCCTGCTTATACTCGCAGTAGTAGCCTAGATCTGTTGTCAAATGCATTGTGATGTGTAATTGATACAAGATTGCACAATGCCCTCATAATAGTGGAAGCTGACAGATACTTTCAACTGATTGATGCCCTAAGTCTCGTCTCCTGTTGCCAGTGCCATCCATTTATCCCTTTGGCACATCAATTGCAAACGATTAATTTCACTAATTGGCAGCCGTCGATGGAGCAGAGATGACAGCAGCTCGGAGTAGCTCCAAGCCAAACAAAAGGGATAAGTAAATGGCGGGGACAACTTTTTCCCATTGTTCATCTCCTGATCCAGTGCCACTGGCACTGCCATCTCCATTTCGATTCCGATTTCCACCCATGGGGAGAGGGCAGGACATGTTATGACGTACCCGTGTAAACGTCAAATGCCAGAACGTCTGTTTGTGTTCCGAGGCGGAGTCCAGGGACTGGAGAGGTGGAGAGATGGATAGTGTCGGTGTGTGTCCCGTGTCAAGCAATTTACAAGTCAAAGCCGGGACAGGACCCGTTTCTGACAGCCCGTGAGGCCAGCTCCTCCTTTCAATGCTAGTTCCAAGATTTCATCACCATTGCCTTAATTAATACCAAGAACAAGGGGGCCCTGACAGCCCTGAGCCTGAGACTGACTTGACGCGTGTCGCCATTTGGCTCGGACTACGTTCGTTCCTTCAAGAACTTGCGAAAGGAGGGGGATTTCCCCGTTTATTGGACATGGGCTGTGTATGGTTCTTAGATATGCCTCCCCAGAGCCTGGCTGAAATCGCCGGAGCAATCCCTTTGCCATTGCTGGTTCACCTTCACCATATCGAGGGCTTTCTGGAGGGGCTCCTCGAACTGCTTCAAGTCCTTCAATTGCTCCTTCAGTCTTGCCGAATCTTCGGGTCTGTGCAGATTTCCAGCCAGGGTCTGCAGGAGGCTCGTCAGCTGCCGTTTCTTGAACTTTTCGCTGTGAAAAAGTCATCAATTATTCGGTTTTTCGGTGTTCTTTTGGCTTAATTTCCCCCCACACTTACGTGAGTCTTTTGGCATGGGACAGAATGTGGTCGGCCGCCTCGATGGCCACGTTCTCACGTGTCAGTGCGGTCTTCACGGTCAGCATGTAGCAATCGCTGACTTCTTCCTTCTCGGACTGGAGCGTGTAGTCGAGGAACTCCCCAAGCAGACTGATGTTGCGGCTGCAGCCAAGAGCCGACGCATAGATTCCCTGCTGGGGGGCATTCGTCGAGTTCCTGAAGAGCTGCATCACGTGCTGGAAGTTCGCTTCGCCGCCCTGCTCGATGGCGGTGCAGTAGGCCACCTCCTGCAAGTCGGCGGGAAGCTCCAGGAAACCATTTGAATCTCGCAAAAAGGCCTGCCTGGCCTGGGCCACGCAGTCGTCCACGCGGTAGCGACAGGCCTGAGCGTAGATCAGCCGCATTAAGGACACCTCCCTGTTGGTCGAGGACATACTCGTGATGGCGCCCAGCTTGGGCAGGCGGCTATACGGCGCTGTGAGGAGCTTTGCCATGTAAACCTGGAAGAAACGGTGATAGAATAAAGTCCTAAAAGGACCATCTTCGAGCCTACCTTGAACTCTGTTGCCTGCCGACCACTCAATAACATTCCAAGGCGGTCTAAGAGGCCCAGACTTCTCTTCCAGGGCAGGAACTCCTCCTCCCTCTGCAGATACTCGAAAAGGTCGAAGGCCCAGTCGTAGCTGAGGAGTTTTACCGCACCCAAGGCCATCAGATCATCCATTAGCTGGACTCTGTTGTACCCGGGGATGCCCCCAAAGCTTGGATCATTTGCCAGAGTACTGATGATCATCCTCCAGTTGTGCTCGTCATAGTTCACCCGATAGATGACACTGACCTGGGGATTCAGAATGAACCACTCATTGAGTGCTGTACTGAGGGGTAGTTCCACTGTGTGTGCAGAGGTGGGACACTCCAGCCAAGACTGGGGACGAGTGCGCTCAAAGTCGGGATCATTTTGGGAGACCAAACTCAGCGGCACCCACCAGCAGTTGCCTGTGGCGGCGCCTTCCCTCAGGCCTTTCTCCAGGTAAAATCTCGTTTGATTGAGGCTCACGCTTCCCGTTTCGTAGTCCCGAACAGCGGTGACCAGTGGATAGCCCCCCTGCAGCGTCCACGAGTCCATGGCTCGACCAAGATTGAAGTCAGGGTGTAGCACCTTCTCCTCCACGGCTGCCGCCTGCATGGACTGCCACAGATGAGCCTGCTCCACATTTCCGAAGGAGTGTACGGAGAGATAGGAGCGAATGGCCAGCAAGAAGGCCTCCTCGCCGATCATCTTGTGCAGCATGCGCATGATCAGGGCGCCCTTCTCATAGACGTACTCTGAGAACTGCCCGAGGATCTGCGCAGGATCCTTCACCTCTCGGGAAATGGCGCGCGCCGAGCTGGCCGAATCCTGAAGAAAGAAACGTTCCAAGTCCTCTCCTATAAATCGCTCGCCGCAACACCAATCGGGCTGCAGGGCATCCAGGGCCAGATAGGCGAAGTACGTGGATGGGCCCTCCTTCAGCCAGAGATCGTTCCACCATTTCATGGTCACGAGGTTGCCGAACCACTGATGCGCATACTCGTGGGCCAACGTCTTGGCCTTGCCATCCCTTGCCGCCTGCAGATCCTTCGGGCTGTGCACGAACTTGGCCTCTTTGAAGGTGACCAGTCCCCAGTTCTCCATGGCCGAGAACCTGTGGGTGGGCGCTGCCAGCTGGTCGATCTTTCTCAGCGGAAAGTCCACCCGAAAGAGATCCTCAAAGTAGCCGATAACTCTTGGGGCCATGGCGATGGAGAAGTTGGCCTGATCCACCGCCTTGGGCTGCAACCAATTGCGGAAGATCACCCTGTTCTTGGTGTCGCTCTGAACGGTGGCCGCGTTGGTCAGATCGTGGACCGCAAAGGCCACCAGGTAGGTGGATGTCCTCGACAGTTGTTCGTGCTCGCACCAGACATAGTCAAGGAGGCTTTCACTGTGACGAGGAAAAGAAGAGAGAGGCTTAGTAGATCAGTATGATCGTATACTTACTGCTTTCGGCACTGGCGGATCGGCATGTTGCTGAGGCCCGTGTACCGTTTGTGGTAGCCCAGGGTAACGTTAAAAGTGGCCTTCCATGGGGGTTCATCGAAGCAGGGAAACGCCTGGCGGGCAAACGTCGGAGAGAACTGTGTTACTGCCAAGTAACTAATGAATGAAACGTGCGATCAGGAAACCGGCCATCGTTTGTCAAAGAGCAGCAATACTCACTGTTTCTCTTGGGATGCCGCGTCCGTGTAGGAGCTGTTGTAGTAGCCCGATTCTGTTGCATTCAGCGACGACTCAAAGTGCATCGTCAGCTGGTAGGTCTGACCCAACTCCAGATCCCGACACAGGTGCAGCGTGTAGTAATCGTATACCTCATTCAGCTCGATATCCATGTCGGAGAGGCACTGCCTCTCCTCTCCACCAGTAAGCGAAATGCCAGACTTGTCTATCCGCAAATTCCGCGCATGCAACGTGATGTTTCTGGTGGCCTGGAGGACAAGCAGATCGATCCTCACAGCCCCCTCGAAGCGCAGGTCGGAGGCATTCAGGTGGGTCAGGATGCGTATATCATAGTGCTGTGGCTCCAGGGCGGTGGGCAGCCGATAATGATCGTAGACAGCCAGGCTGGCAGAAGGCATCAGCAGTAAAAGCAGGCAGTAAATGGAAGTAGATCCGAGCATGCTGTGGCAATGGAACTGAGAGAGCATACAGTCAAACATACATACTTATATACAGGATTCCCAATTAATAATTTTCCCCAAAATGTTCCTAAATGTTCTGCGCGCCACCACCAAAATTATTGTTGCAGGGAAGCAACCATTTACCCCAACCCCGGCCCCGTGCTGCCGACAGTTTAGCCACGAGCCACCTGTAAAGGTGAGCCAGCTCAAGGACCACCTGAACCTGGCTCGGCTATATCTCCAGGAGCGCTACCTCCTGTGGAGGCTGCGCTACATCCTCGGGCCGGACTTCAGCGCGGAGGAATTCCTGGAGGGAACGTGTCAGGCAACCCTCGCGATGCTGGAGGCAGTGCGTCGCATAGACTGGAAGCGCATTCGAAGCTTCTGCACGGAGGAATTCTCCCTGACCATGTACGGAATCGCCCAGAGGGAAAGTGTGTACGCCAACCTGATGGGACCAGAGGGCTTGGAGCTATCGAAACCCATACATTTGAAGACGAAAGAATGCGACGATGGCAGAAGCTTATTGCACGTGCACCTGGAGATTGTGTTGCTGCGCCGTTTGCCGCCTAAGCCGGATGAGCTGGTGGAGACTGGGCTCCAAGTGCCTGACCACCAAGAGATTCGCGTAGCCTCTTATAAGATCGCATTGCGCAGGGAGCTGTCCGGTCCAGACGGCACAGATCCCGAACACGAGGATTGGGTCTTTAGTTCCTTCCAGATGCAATACATGTCTTTGCTGGGCTTCTGCCCCAAAAGTGGCACATGTTGGTTCATTCGGGCCTTAAAACCGTATTAGATATTCGACTTGAGTGCTCTGGTACCCCGGTTACAGGTTTTTCGGTCGACTGCAGTCACGTCCCAGTTCAACGATCGCCCTCTGTCAGCAGCTTCAAATAATCACAACGTTGACGCCGCTCAAAATTCTACCTGCGATCACGTATATATGTACTCTCCACTGTTCGCAGTCGAAATAAACTGAAAATGCTCTGTTCTTCACCTTCCAAAAATGTTCACCGTACTGAACGCACTCCGGGGCAGACGGCTTTATTTATGGCCATGCCGTCAGTTGACGCTCTCTTGCAACGAACGATTGGAGCGGATCAGGCATGATCAGTGATCACCGATCAGTAATCGGACATTTGTGTATAAGAACCTATAAAAGCCTTTCCTCATTTTGCCATGGTAGGGGAATTGTAATACAAAGTTCACCGAAAAGATATGATAGAACTGAAATCAGACTTGCGTGAATGTTTTGTTCTTTAATTGTATTTTTTCAAGAACAAAAACGAGACCCTGAAAGAAGGCTAAGCGAGTGCCATTTAATTAGGGCCTCCTTCAGTGTGAAATTTGTCAAATTCGACATGCTCTCTCTCTCTCTCTTATGGCTCTGCCCTCCAGAACGCAGTCCCGCATATTAACAATTCCAGTTTCTGTTGCACTTTGAAAAAGTAAACTATGCCCTCCTCCTCTGCCTGGAGTGGGAATGGTGGGGCCGCGGAGGAGGTGGAATCACGGCATGTCGCTTTCGAATGGAACATAAAAAATTGAGGGCTTAATTAAAAAGCAAAAATGTGCTGCGATTTTCCGCTTTTTTAACGCCAACTGCAGAAACTTCCATCCTCCAAAAGAAAAAACAAAAAAACCCCTTGTTGATGGCCAGGGACGTGCCACACACACACACACACACACGCACGCACGCGCATGCAGCATGGGAAAAAGGACCAAAAGACCAAAAAAGGAAGTGAAACTACTTGGTAGCGACTCTTTGTGCGCTCCTTGGAAGCCCACTGCCATACGAAATGCGCTTCTGGTCTCATGTGTCTTTTTATGTCATCTCTTTTGTTGCTCCGCTCTCGTTGTCCACAAATTAAGGTTTTTCATCAGGTTTAGCTCTCGTTTTGGTGCTGTTTTGCAGGGACCATGACTTTTGTTGTTAATTAAAGTTAGGCCAAAAAGGAGCAGGACCTCTCTCTCTCCCTCTGTCGAGGGCTCATTAAAATTGAAATGCGTGTTCGGGTGTGTCGGGCTCCTGCAGGTCCTGCCACCAGGTGGATAAAGTTTCGGCTTGATTCAACAGCAATTCGCTTGATAAATTGATAGGTTGGTGGGCTAGGGAGTACTTATTAAGTATACATTTCGTGTCCTTTGTTTGGTGTTCACTTGACCCGAAAGTTTATCATAAAATTGAGCTTTTAGCCAGTTTTCTGCAGTGCCCAAAGTGCTTGGGACACATTTCTTTGCAACTTCAAGAGCAGATGGATAAAGTGCCATTCTGTGTGTTTTCCGAACAATTTGAAATTAGAATTTGTAAAGCAAGCTGAAAGTCTCACAACAAACTCTTTGCGGGGACCCAAACTACCAGTGTCACTTGTACTGGATGTCCTCCTGTTGTCCTGTACAACGGGATTTGTACTATTGTCCCGAATCAGGGCAATTGCGGCGCTTTAAAGTGCACCACAGCCACATAAATAAATGCTTGCACATTTACTTTGCCCCGCCTCGCCTCGCCTCGCCATGCCAGAGATCCCTCTGCCAAGGCCCTTCCCTTCCCGCCTCCAGCATGTTCCGGGTGTTGTGTACGCTTCGGTTCCTGCTCCCAGCACGTCCATAACTCAACTCTGGCGTGGGAGGTGTTTCTGCTGTCTGCCAGACGCTTTATTTACTTGCAATTTGAAACGGACTCCACTGCAATTCCGATACAAATCCCGAGCAACTTCTTCGCTCTGATTCTGCACTGTTCCGCCTGTGATTCGCCATTCTCTGGAGAGACATTGCCATAACTTTGTATATTGTAATGGCAATGCAATTGGATAAATTTCAGCAGCACACATCACCGGGGAACGAGAACACTTACCCACCAAAGGACAGACGATTCTGAGTCAAGACCAAGCCCATTGCACCCATTAGATGATGGAGGAAGGGACCTCCCTCTTTTAGAAATATCCTATAGAAAATCGATCATATATCGCTGTTGCAAACAACTTCCATAGAGAACGATGGATTGACAGAGCGCTGTGTAATCGAGACATTGCCATCCCTGACGAGCAGCCGCAGTCGCAGCTGGAGTGGACTATGCCATGACAATGGTCCAAGTGCGGCAGCGGCATTCGCTCCATTTTCTGGGCAGTTAGCAAAATGTCACGTAGCAAAATGCGACAGCGTGGTCAACATAATGAATGGGGCCTGCCACCCAGTGCGAAGAGTGTACCAACAGCAAGAGCAGCAGCAGCAAAGAGAGCAGGTGCCCATGCCCGTGTTCGTCCTGCCCCTCCGTGATATCCGTGCTTTCCGTGCTATCCGCTCCAACACATGCACCCCGGGAGTTCATGTCTGGCGTCCATTGATTGCTTTGGCGGAGACTATTGCAATAACCTTTCTTCATGTCGGGCCCAAACGGGCGCTGTGCTCGACCAAATGTCACGACATCTCCTCTCGGTCTCCGCACGGTCTGGCTCGGCTTTGGAAGAGGGACAAAGGAACACAGGGAGACACAGTTGCCTCCAAAAAATGTGTCGATGCACGTGACATTTTCAGTTGCAATTTGCAATCTGATTTTGTTCCCCAAAACGGCTGCAATGCCCCCCATCGAAGGCATTGCGATGCCAAGTTTCAGTTTGCTGGCTGCATAAGTTCAAGGATCAAATTGATTCCCCCGGATGGCAGCAGGTGTGAGACGGTAACTGGCGTGTGGCACCGCCCCAACCCCCCTCCGAGTCCGAGTGTGGCCAGGCGAGGCGTCTTTACATTGTTACACTTGACCAATTCGGATTGCAATTACACACCTGACTGTTCCCCCCATCGAACATGACTTTGATAGTGTCTCAGTGTAGCCGGTGCCAAAAGTGGCCCAGCAACGATTTCGTTTTCCAATCTTCTCCTTGTGCGCCCCACTCTCGGGATTACCAGAGCGGGTACTGAGGCTGTGCCTGGCTTGTAGCTCCTTCCCTAAAAGGCGAAATGTGTAGCCCAACTTCGGGGTAAATGTTTATTAGTATCGTTTCATTCTTCATTAACATTTCTCTATGGCCTGGACTCAATTATATCTTACCTGCTTATTCACTTATCCCCATCCTGTGGCAGTTCCTCTTAAGTAGCTCATTTGCTGGACCTTCACTAGAGTGCTAAATGCGGTCGAGTGTCAGTCCTCTACACCATTTGTTGGATAGTGGTTTATTGATTGGCAGACTTGGAAAAAAAAACCCCTTCAAGAAGGCTTAGAGAAGATTGTCTGACAGGGTACAACAGTATTTCATCGATTCGATATTGAGTAAACGTGTTCCAGTGCCAGCTCAAACCCGGAATCCAAAGATGCCTGCTGATTTGTAAGTGACTTGTGGGGATTAACCATTATTTGGGCAGCTTATCCGTCGCTTACCTCCGTGAACAGTCTTTCGCTGCTCAACAGCCGCGACTCGTCGCTGATCACCTCGAACAATCCCATCATCAATGATCTGGTAAAGCCCATGAGCCTGGAGCTGAGCACCGCCGTGCAGTTGATCGCCAAGACGCGACGCCAGCGAATGCAGGAGCTGTTCGACCAGGAGTACGAGTGGGAGCAGGAGGAACTGTCTCGCCTGGGACTGAGTCGTATCAATGACACTTACAACTGCTGCACTCCCGATGGATTGCGCAAGGTTAAGCTATAGGCTTGCCCTGCAGATTTGTCCTCCAAGGATTCCAAATTTCCATGTCTAATCTTTCCGAGAACCCTCCCTGCTGGAGAATTAAATTCATTTTGCTCGTTATGTTCCCCGCAAGCCTTCCGCTTTTGTTTCGGCTTCTCAGTTTTTCCTGCGGTCAACTGTCGGCCGTATAATAAATTGATTTCGTCGGCTTTGTTTGCGGCCATTAATCTATCTATGTGGGGGCAGGCTCAACGGCCACGCCCCCAGCTCGGATTTGTTGTTCATTGTTTAATGAATGGCAGGCAAATTTGGCCGCCTTTGTGTCTTTGTTTGTGTCTGTGGTCGGGTAAAACCCTTTAGAACGGTGGAGATTTGTGAATGGCTTTTTTCGCAGTTTTCCAGATATTTGTCTCTGTTTTTTTCTGGCATCCTCGCTCCGTTGGACAAAACACAACTGATAATCAGGGGCCTACAAGGCCTAGGCTCAATAAAAGCGCCACTTGGCCGGATTAATTGAAAGCCAAAAGCGAGAGAACTTTTTATCCCAGGAGCGAGGCATGTCCTCTGGTCCTCTGCTCCATCATCATTTGTCATTGTCAGCCAACGGAGTGTGATGGCCCGCTCCATTTTGCATTGGGCCTCTAAGTAGATGAGGGATAAGGACGAGAATGGTGCCCGATTCAGATTCTGTGCCGATTTCCGCTCTCGCCTCCATCCCGCGCTCAATGCACTTGGCTGCACTTCCCGTTTGACTTTTGAGCGCGATTCGACGGCATTATACGAGGGCCGCTCCCTCCCTCGTTTTCGTGTGCATTCAGCGATGCGCTAATCAAATTATAAATCGCACCCATTGGAAAGTCGTTCGTTGCAGTTCCCGACATTGTCATCATCAGCCCAGAGAATCATAATTCTCACAAAAGAAGCAACGAGAGCCTGTCCAGCCCTGCCCAGCCCCATTCCGCCCTGGCCTGCCTCTATGAATTTTTTTCCCCCATTTGAGTTGCTGCGGGGCTGCCATAATGGATGTCAGTGGGGCTGCATCTGGGTCGCAGGTCCATTTGCCCCTTCGTTTTTGCCAAATTTTTGTTTTTTCAGCACGTAATTGTGGGGCACAGCCGAGAACTGTGGGCTGTTCAGGTGTTGGCCCGAAACATGCCACATGGGGCGCATTTAACAATGCCATTTCTTTAATTAACAATTTGCATTTGCTGTTTTTCCCCTGATATACGAGTATTCATTACTGTTTGCTGTCGGTCGGGGTTTTGTTTCGCTTAATTGCTGTTTACTTTGGGCAACTACGAACACTTGCCGATATATAGTAGAGTTCCATTTCCAGCGAAGTAATGGTGGAAGACGCATATGCATAAGCAGATCTTTCGATTCCTTTCAGACTATGTGGTCTCCTCTTTTGCTAATGAGTCAAAATCCCATCAAATCATGCAAGCTGGATGGAAATCTGTTTGCGGTGGTTCTTCCTCTTGCTAGCCACTGGCTTCTTTGCAGACCTGAGATAGTAATTTATTTCTTAAAAAGTGAAATCCATTAACACAAATTCTTTTCTCTCTCCCTCTTCCTCGCTGCACCCACTCAGGGATAACTCATCACCGTTTTCCTCCCACCACGAAAGAGAGAAATTGCAATCACCTTTGTAATTGTGCTCTGCTGCTTTTCAGCTTTATCGCAATGGCAATGCCAACAGCTTTGCTTTGTGCACTAAAAGTATTAAATTTCCTCAAATATTCCGGGCATACACACATACAGACACACTCGTACATAAGCCAGAATGCAACAACGGGGCTAGCAGCCTTTTGTGGGGATTCCCCTTTATGGCTTTCGTTCGGCCATCGTCGGCCATCGTCGTCGCCGTACCGCAGTAAGTCACAACTAAATGCTTTCAATTCCTTTTGCTGCCATTTTCTGCCTTTATCGTGGCCAGCGCTTAACTTTAAAAATAGTTTTGTATTGTTGCTATTCCCATTGTTAATGGAATCGCACGAGTGCACCCAGGAAACCATTTAGTGCTGAAACATCGCTGCAAAGAGAATGTTAGCTGCAATGTTGTATAACAGGCCATGTAAAGTGGAACGGATCCTGCCCGTGCCCGTTCATTCCTATGCTAACGATCTTCCAATATACATACATATGTATGTATGTATCTACCATTGTATTTGTGTACGAACTATTTGTGTACCCTCTCATGTGCCCTCTCATGTGCCCTCTCATCCTCTAGCATCTACTGTTACGTTTAAAAGATTGCTTTCAGTGTATCGTTGTATTTCTCATCTTCCTTTTCTGTCAGCTAAAACAATAACAATGCCAGAGTGCAGAACGCAATCGTTGGCCATCCAGTGTTGCAAGATTTTGAGCGTCAAAATAAGCTACATTTCACAAAAACACAAGCTAAAAATTGTAAAAAACATGCCAAAAAATAGGCTAAAAATAAAAAAAAAGCACATAGATATACACATTTCTAATTGTGTTATAATTTTATCCAACTCGCTATTACTCGAATCGGTATTTATCGCTATCGGTATTTATCGCTGGAACGTATTAAATTTAAATATTTCTCCGGTAATTGGTAGTTGGGGCAACATTTGCCATGACGGCGCAATCCATATCTGTAAAATTCAAAAGAATTATAGTCGTATTCATCAGACAATTAAATATTACTAAAACAAACCTTATATTTAATATTGAGTTTAAGTATTTAACAGTCATTTTGTTCCTAAGCTTGGTCTTAACGATATTTATTTGACTGATTACACGTTCAATGGCAGCATTTGACCACGGTAGACTTAAAATTTCAATGGCAAATAAAGCGATTTCTTCAAGAGGTTTGTTTTTTCCAGCATCTTTATAAGTCAGTACTTCTGACCAAAGCTTTATAGTGTCATCTGTACTTTGCCAAGGGACTACGTGAATTTTGCCACATTGGGCAAGAATTCCATCTATATTGCTATAGTTGAAGTGTTCCAATATGGAAATGAGATCATTAGGATTTTTATTATGTTCGAGTACATTTTCTGCTGCAAAAACGTGCAGTTTTTCCAATGTCTCGAAATTATCTGGAGGTCTGAAATTAAACAGCAGATTTTTATTTATTTTTAATATCAAATCCTATTGAAGCTTACCTTTCTCTGAGTTGGATAATAAGCTCCTTTATAAAATCCTTGCACCTCAATTTTACACAATTACACATTTCACACGATCGCCAAGTTTCTGTGTAGTAGTGACCGAAACTTTTCAACGAAAATATACAATATAAATGAATTTTAAAATACCATGATACACCAAAATATGTACAACAAATATACTTTTTGTTCGATTTGCCTAAAAATATATGTAGGATATAAAAGGGCAAACATAAACAAAGTGAAATGAAAAAAGGCTAGATTTAAGGCAATAAGCATTTTCATAATTTTTCAAGCTTTTCCGTTTTCAAATAAGCTAGATCTAGCCTTAAATAGGATAAAATGGCAACACTGTTGCCATCTCCTTCCAGCGCTTGTCTTTTCTGAGCGCAGAGAGAGCCAGAGCGAACGACACATTGCGGTACTCGTGTGAGAGAAGGATTAACTCATACATGAAATGCAATACTGAGCACGGCGCTCTTCCGACAGCGATCATATGTACATACATATGTGCAGATGTGCAGTTTTCAAATATAACAATTGTATTCAAAGCCGAAACTACAGTCGCAATCGCGGACAAATTCAATTCGCTTTTCTGCTGAACGAAAGATTTATTTTTTCTTGACTGCATAAACATTTTCGACGGCTGAGTAAGCGGAAATCTGAAGAGCTTCATTTTCATTTAACTTCAACACTTCTACAGCGAATATACGATGCGACTCAAGCTGTTTTTGGTGTTTGCCTTCCTATTGATCCCACCCGCACACAGCGTGATTCACAGGGCCGTGGATATAATAGAGATGATCAGAGATGTGACCAACGCAATATTAAAGGTCTGTGATGTGGTAGAGTCTCTAGAAGATAAGGTCACCGGCACCCATGACAAGCAGGGCCAACTGATGAACCGCATCGAGGTGGTGGATGACCACATCCGTAATTTGGAGCAAATGGAATCTCTTCGCACTGCCCTGACCATCGAGACCTTGATCCAGGAGCTCCACCAGCAATCCCAGCTACAGCACAAGCTGAATCTGGTCAACGACCTCACCAGAATCGTAAAATCGCGGTACGCACAGTTGGGAGACTATATCCAGCATAAGCATGCTCTTGAGCCGGCCACGCTTCTAAAATTTGCCGAGTGGAACGTGGACCCAGGCCCAGGTTCGTTGGCTATGCAGCTGGAGCTGATACATTCGGTTCTATTTGAGGATGAGGGGCAGGCGGACAACAAGACCGACTTTGTCAACACGCTGCTGTCTCAACTGACGCTTAACTACGAGAAATCACCGGGACAGATGTGCATGGCCAAACACTCGGCCCAGCAATTTCCATTTCAGCTCTACACAAGTGTAGCCCTCACCGAGCTCAAGGCCTACAGTATGATGGAGTTCTCCTGGATGATCCAGCGGGAGCTCGGGAAGGGCAACTTCACGCAGGAGATAGCTTTGATGCGCAATAACTACGCCCGGCGTATGGAATCCTCCGTGAGGGTTCTTAGTCAGGTGATGGCTCGCAGCGGGCGTGTCTACTGGCGCTGTGATCCCGGAAAGGATAAGCACGTCTCCGGGGAGACCTACGATCGGGCTACGCGTCTCCTGCAGGGCTACGTGGAGAACGAGGCCAACTTGGGCGAGAACCAGGGATGCTGGGGTACCTGTGGCGACTATCCGGACACTCGCTCCAATGGCTGCTACAAGGGAGACAAAGAGCTTTGCGGCAAGCAGACGCCTTGCAACGGAAGACTCTATAACTGCGACGACATGGACTCGGATGTGGAGATCTGCCCGTCTGAGGGGAACTCTTCGCGACGCTATGAATACATTCAATCTGATGATGGGGCAACTCTCGGCAGGAAGAGCTCCAACGGCAGATGCGAGTCGGCCACTAAAACGGCCTCATCAGGGTGGTACTATATGCTCTGGCGCTGCTCCTACTGCTTCTGCCTGTGCGACGAGCAGGGACCTCTCTCTGATCGCTACTTTAACCTGCGTGACTCGCTGTCGGACTTCATGGAGAACAAGGTGGTAACAGGTGTGCGCTTCGTGAAGAGTAATCGCGTCTTTCACTTGCAGCTGCAGCAGGGCGAGCTCTTGCCTCGTGGAGCAATCAATGTGTCCTCTCTAGAATGGCTGCCGCTAGACTCATACCACCTTAACGATGTGGATGTTCGCAACGACTACGACTACCACACTCTCACCGTCGACAGCCGCGCCATGGACCTGGACGAGATAACTTCCGGCTCGAACCGCTCCCTTGTGGTGACTGGGGCCCGCTTTCGTGTCTGGCACAAGCACCTCAACCTGGAGGTGCGGTTCAGCTATTTCGACTTCCCCACTGGACGCCTGGTGGAACCGAAGCGCAACAGCGTCTGGTTGAACAACAGCAACACGGAGAAAACCATCGAAAAGCCACGTCAAGAGCTGATCGTCAAAGAGGCTGATGTGCCCACAGCCGCAGATCAGCCCTCGTTGCCGCTGTCCACATCGAATCAGTATATGAACTTTTTCAGCTCCAGCAAGGTGAAAGACGCGTCCCAGAACACTTTGCCCTTCATTGATGTGCAGGAGGTTGTGCCCCATCCGGCAGTACCTCTGGCCGGCCTAGGCATCTTTTACAAGAGTCGTCCTGGTTCCGGAGGCTTCTTTGCCCCCAAGGTTGTTACCTATGATTACTCGCAGTATCTCAAGGAAGTATCTCTCTCAACAATCCAAGATGATAGTTATTAACTTGAAAATGAATATATGATATAATAATAATAAAATAAAATAGCTGTTAGCTATTTTTATTGCGCCTAATTTCAAATAAGAACAGCTAACATTTCTGTGAAGCGCATAACAGACGCTTAACCCATTGTCCACCAGTGGGTACTAAAATACCCTCCACGAAAATGATGCCTTGAAGAATTTTAGCAAAGTTTGGGTAAAAGATAGTCGTGGTTATTTTTATCTAAAGATGAAGAATAAGATGGACCTACAAGAGTAATTATTATTAGTATTATATTCCACGGCTAAACTAAAGTTTCTGTTCCGTTTAAAAACGAGGGCTTGAGTAGGCTAAGTTCGTTGTTTCATCGGTATATCGTCCCACGACATTTGACATTGAAGTTTTTAAACCACTAACATCACCACATGTTATTGGGTTTACTTCGTCGGGGTTTATCGCAACCACATTTCAATCAACATTTTTTGAACGCGCAGCAGCTTTTATTGGGTGCACAGACAAGGAACATGGGCGACGAGATTTCATTGGACGAGGCCAAAAAGAAGGCCGCACGCACGGCCGTGGACGAGTGGGTGAAGGAGGACACAAAAATTGTAGGGATTGGAAGCGGCTCGACGGTCGTGTACGCGGTTCAGCGCATTGCAGAGCGTGTCTGGAAGGATGGCGAGCTGACGGACCTGATCTGTGTGCCCTCGTCCTACCAGGCCCAGCATCTGATCTTGGACTACAATCTAAACTTGGGCTCGGTGGATCGCAATCCCATCATCGATGTGGCCATCGACGGGGCCGACGAGGTGGACTCGAATATGGTATTGATCAAAGGCGGCGGTGGCTGCTTGCTGCAGGAGAAGGTTGTTGCCGCCTGCTCCAAAAAGTTCATTGTGGTGGCCGACTACACGAAGAAATCGTTGCATCTGGGCGAGCAATGGTGCAGGGGCGTTCCAATTGAGGTTGCGCCCATGGCCCAAGTTCCCATAAAGCTGCAGATCGAGGCCATGTTTGGTGGCGAGGTCGTACTGCGCATGGCAAAGGTAAAGGCTGGACCCATTATAACCGATAATGGCAATTTTCTGCTCGACTGGAAGTTCGTTGGCAAGCGAGAGTACAACTGGGATGAAGTGAATCGCACCATCACCATGATCCCAGGCGTCTTGGAGACGGGACTCTTCGTTGACATGGCCCACAAGTGCTACTTCGGCATGGCCGATGGCAGTGTTAAGGCTCAGTCCAAGTAAATCTCGTACTATATTTCTATTTTCACAGGGATTCGTTTAAAATTAAATGTTGGCCATTAATAAAGGAATGTGCATCTTGCATTTATCTACGTATGTATACTTGCTCGCTTGTCTGGTTTATAGGTACAAAAAATAAATAATCAAAGGAACTACTCTAGATACTAGATCATTCGCATTCCTATTTGCACACATCTCTGAATATGTAAGTTCTAAAACGCCTTCTTGCTCCGCGCTGGGAGCAGCTGCTCCTTCATATAGTTGAAAAGGGAGAGCAGCCCCTGCTTCTTGTTCCGCGAGAAATAATTGCTGACCACGTCCGGGCTCCGTCTGCTCTGCTCATTCACCGTGGGCAGGACGCTGTCGTTGGCACTGAGCGAGACGAACAGGGCGAAGGGCACGATCCACATGCAAACGGTGAAGTAGGCAAGCACCTAAAAGCAATATTTGTGATCAGTCACTTAATTCAGTCCAACTCCCCAAGGCACTCACCTGAGTGAAAGGCACATAGACGGTGGTGAAATACTGAAATGCTAGGAAATGATTGACCACCAGCATGACGAGGGAGCCCAGGAAGGGCACAGACAGCAATCGTATGAATGGAAAACCTCCCATTATCGATAGGTGGAAGCCTTGCGCCACAAAGCCGCACAGCAGCATGCTCCAGGGGAACTCCTCGAAAATCATCAGCATGATGTACACAAAGATTGTAAAGCTGATCATGAACAGAATGCACCGCCGCGCCTGTGTCGTGTACTCTTCCGCGAGTTCCGCCAAATAGTAAAGTCCTGCCACTGGAAGAACATTGCAGACGTCGACACAAAACAATGGGCGTCACACAAAACAGAGCAGCTCACCTATGGACAGAGTAAGGAACGTGATCTGGATACCAAGGGATATCCATCCCAGAATATACAGGAAACCCATTACATAAACTGCACTTTATACTTTGATTTGACAAATGAATATAAAGCCAATGGCACCGCCAAAACAAAACAATAGGATTTTGTTTTTCTCTCGATCTGGTCGGTCGTCACAAATCAAACCAGACTGCCAGACGACTGCGAAGTGGCAGCACCTTTTGGTTTAATGTTAATAGCTGTGTGAGATTAGACTTTGGGAACTGACTAGCTGCAAAAACCAGTTGGCGTTCAGTTGGCGATCCAGTTGTTCCGTTTTGCTGGCTGGAAAGCATAATATTGTCAAAAATAATGCCTCAAATAGCCGGCTACGCACTCTAATTATGTGTTTTTCTACTCTCTTCGCAGCAAATTTATCAAAGTCTAGTATCATACAGCCATAAGAGAAGTACGAAGTGTCAACAAAAAAAAACATTCGAAAAAATAACAAACATCAGACCCGACCCGGCTTCATTGTTTCCCCACCTAACGACCAGGGCTGCATGGTTTCAGCATCGATTGCTCAAACCATCGATATATCGGCTCGAGCGCGTGGTATGCCGCACGCTTTATTTTCGCAAGTTGACTAAATTATTTACTAACCGTGAGACTGCTGTGAATCTGTTGGTGCGCGTTAAACGTATTTTCACATTTTGTCCACATTGACGATGTCAGAGGGCGGTGAAAACGGTAACGAGGCGCTGGCCGGGGCGGCGCAGGAGGACGTTGATGCGGAAGCCGAGAGAGAGGCTATCATAGCGATGGCCGAAGCTGTGGCAATTGCATACGAAAGCGACGATGATAATGATGATGAGGCAGCCGCAGAAGAGGCAGGAGCAGAGGAGGATGCCATGAGCGGTGGTGATGCGGAAGCCGCTGAGGAAAACGAGAGCGACAGCAGCCCCGCCGCCGACGATGCCTTTGGCAATCAAGAAGAAGACACAGCCGCCGATAGGCGCTCGTCCACCAAGAAAGAGCTGACGCAAATCATCGACCGCTGGGAGCAGCAGCAGACTCAAAGTGGCTACGATCCCGTGCCCACTCTGAAGAGGTAAGGCGAGAAGTGATGATGCAGAATAATAAATTGATGGGCTAATAAATGAACAAATTGTAGTCTGGCGGAGATTTTTGAGCGCGAAAAGGACGCCTACATGCGCAAGGATCCGGATCCCTTGGACTCGAGGCATCCATATCGCGCCGATCCCAGCTGCCAGTATGGGCTGCTCCTCAAGTTGCTCTTCCGCAAAGATGTGTTCATGGGGAAGGTGAGAAGCGCTGTCAACCAATATTTGGCTTCGAATTAAATCGTGTTTTGTACCCATACAGTTGCTAAACGACTATCTGCGCGAGAACTACTTCAGTCGCCAGACCATCAGTCGCAGCTCCCTGGAGCTGAACATCCTGGCGTGCCGCCTCATCCTGGAGATTATGCCAGGTCTGGAGACAACTGCCGTCTTCCAGACAGCCAACGACGATGGCACTATCAATCGCATCTACAGCTGGGCGGAGGACAGCATCGAGCCGCTCCAGAGCTATGCCACCGGACTTCTTGCCGAGGCCATGGAGGTCAGCGACATTGCGATCAACTATCGCGATCAGAACATGCGTCTGGTACCCAAGATGATCAAGCGCCTGCACATGCTTCTGGCCATAAGCAAAAGCGCCTCAGCGGACCACCCATCGGCGCTAAATTATTCAGCCGACAGCAGCGCCTCTGGCGGACTGCTCTGTTGGATGGCCTGCGGCAACGGAGCGTCGGCTCCGCAGTCGCCGCAGCACAACGGAAGCGGCATTGCGAGCTCAAACCATGGCGATGCCTCCAACATGTCGATTCTCTTCGAGAACAGCCGCGATGCTTTCTCCCAGTCGCGCTACTACAAGCGGATGTACATACCGCTGCACCCGCCAACGGCCGATGCCAGCCAAAAGCTGATCATGCGGTTCCTCACCAGCCTCGGCGAGTACCAGGAATTCCTGGCCATGGCCTTCGAGAACAACGTGATGCAGCTGATATTCGGCTATCTGGAGAACCTCGATCGCCGCGACACGTGCCTCGCTTACGAGGTGCTCAAGTACTTGGCCTCCCTGCTTTGCCACAAGAAATTCGCTCTGGAGTTTATATCCCACGGCGGCCTGGAGGTAAGTGAATTTGAGGGGGGAAACTCTGGAAAAATCTCTCATAGACACGGCATATCATTGTCTCATTTAGCTGCTGCTGAAAGTACCGCGCCCTAGTCTGGCCACCACGGGCGTGTCCATTGCCATTTACTATCTGGCGTACTGCGAGGATGCCATGGAGCGGATATGCAGCATGCAGCGTCCCCTCATCTCGGAGCTGGTGCGCTACGCGTTGTGGATATTGGGTCGCTGCCACGACTCCTCCAAGTGCCATGCCACCATGTTCTTCAGCCTGAGCTTCCAGTTCAAGGTGATTCTGGACGAGTTCGATGCCCAGGATGGTCTCCGTAAACTCTACAATGTTGTAAGTGACACTTTGAACGAACTCCTAAATGGAGGCCGATTGAGCTATTCTGTTGTGATATTGCAGATATCCGTGCTGAAGATACTCGATCCCAGCCAGAATGACAGCGACAACGATTCGGATATCAACGATGATGTGGAGTGCGCCTCCCGCCAGATGGTGCGTCACGTGTGCGTGGCCCTCAAGCGCTATATGGAGGCGCATTTCTTCTTCAAGTACAACAGCTTCCTGTCGCAGCACTATGCGACCTCCACCTCTCCGTCGTCGGCGCACTACTTCAACCAGAACCCCACAGTGGCGGCCAAACTCACCTTCGACCAGTTGCACGAGCAGATACGCACTCTCCAGGAGCACACATCGATCCGCGGCCACTGGCAGCCCGTGGACCAGCTGATGAAGCTGGGCGGCATCTCAATGCTGCTGCGAATCATAGCCTTCAGCTACGACTGGGTGAACAGCGGTCGCTCGGAGACGGTTCGGTCTGCATTGGATGCGCTAAGCGTGTGCTGTGTGATTCCCCGGGTCTATGTGGTGCTGTGCGAGCGCATACAGATGCTGGACAAGACGACCACCTCGGGCTTCTGCTCGGTTCTGGGAGCGGCAGCCGGAGAAATCACCTCCGACGCCGAGGTGCTGAAGTCGGCTCTGGCCGTGCTCTGTCACTGCGTCTGCTCGCCGATCATACGCAAGGACAGCGGAAACAGCCTGATCAAGTTTGGCAGCTCCTCTAAAAGGAACAAGGCCAACCACAAGTATGCCGAGGAGCTGATCGAGAAGGTGTGGGAGTCGGTCTGCTCCAACAATGGGATTGTGGTCCTGCTCTCCCTGATGCAGACCAAGGGCCCCATCACAGATGCGGACTGCATTAGAGGAATGGCCTGCCGAGCTCTGGCCGGTCTGGCCAGATCAGACCGCGTCAGGCAGATCGTCAGCAAGCTTCCCCTGTTCGCCGGTGGGCAGCTGCAGTGCCTGATGAGGGATCCCATTCTGCAGGAGAAGAGAGCCGAGCATGTGATCTTCCAGAAATACGCCCTCGAGCTGCTCGAGCGCGTATCGGGCAAGACCAAGGCGCTGAACAATCCGCTGGATCCATCGCTCTCCAACATGCACAAGGCAAACGTGATTGCCCAGACCCGCATCCAGTACAACGAGCAGCAGCTCTACCAGCTGATCTTCGAGCACCTGGAGAGCAAAGGCCTCTCGCAGACCGCCCAGATGCTGCAGCGCGAGGTGGGGCTTCCGTTGCAGACTCCCACCACCAGGAGTTTCCATCAGTCGCCTTTCGACTACAAAGCTCTCTGCAGTGGCAGCTCCATTTCCAGGAGTCGCCTGAGGAGCCGCATGCAGGACGTGAATGCGGCAATCATGTCGAATGGCGAGATGAATCGGAGTTATAACGAGGACTCGCCCTACGGCGGGGCTAGCACCTCCACAGCCAGCATACCCAACTTTAGTAGCATCTCCGTCCAAACGCCGATCAAGATACGGAGGACTGAGCGCTCCATCAGCTCTGTGGGCCGCTCCATACAGAAGCAGATTGCCGAGCCCGGCTGTAGCGCTATAGGTCTGCCGGAAGACTTCGCCTCCTCGGTTCCCCTACACCCGAAGCGGGTGACCCTCAACACGATCGTGACGGAGTATCTAACCAACCAGCACTCGCTGTGCAACAACCCGGTGACGACCTGCCCGCAGTTTGATCTGTACGAGCCGCACAAGTGCCCCGATCCACGGCCCAGCCGCTTGCTCAGCTCCAACTACAATCTGACGAGTCGACACTTCCGCACCCAGGCAGGCTTCACCACGGGACGCTTTGACCGGCGGTATGTGCACACGCACTTCTCTCCCTGGCGCACCATTCGGTCGGCTGAGTACGAAGATCTGGAGTTCACCTGCTGCGACCTCGTGGGCAAGTACATCATCGTGGGCACCCAGCAGGGCGATGGTCGGGTCTTCAACATGAACGACGGCGTCGAGCAGTTCTACTCCAACTGTCACAACTTCAGTGTAGATGCGATCAAGGCCAACCGAGCTGGGGACCTGGTCATCACATCAAGCTTCTGGCGTACTCCCACCAGCATCCTATGGTCCATTGCGGACAACGAGTTCAAGTTAAAGCTGACTCTATCCGATGTCACATACTGCGAGTTCAGTCAGACCTCGCAGGATCGCCTCTTGGGTACACAGAACGAGGTGAGTGCGGCTAAAGGTTCTCCCGTGGTGTTTTCCCAACGTGACTCGACTCGACTCGCTATTTCTTTGCAGTGTGCCACGCTCTTCGACATCAACACGGGCTCCAAGCTGTCCACCTTCACCCCCACCATACCCAACCAGTATACTAAGAACCGCGCCACGCTTTGCCGCACCGACGAACTGGTTTTGTCAGGTAAGTCAATGGCCAGCCGCCCCTTGTTTGAATTCATAATTGATTCGTCCTTCTGCTTCAGATGGTGTGCTCTGGGATGTGCGTTCCGGCAAGGAGATCCACAAGTTTGACAAATTCAATCAGTGTATATCCGGAGTCTTCCATCCAAACTGCCTGGAGGTACCGTATCGCGCAACAACCTCCACCCCACTCATCTCCTTTAATGCTGACACACATGCTTCGTTTCCACAGATTATATCCAACACTGAGGTGTGGGACCTGCGCACTTTCCATCTGCTGCAGACGGTGCCAGTTCTGGATCAACGCAATTGCACGTTCTCGCCAATGCATGTGATTTATGGGGCCAGCCTGGGAACGGACAGGGACCACGACATGGACACCACCACCTATGATACGAGCTTCAACGTGCTTGACGCCTACGACTACTCGAGTATAGCCACCATCGACGTGAAGCGGAACATCAATGACCTGAGCGTCAGTGCGAACGGGAGTCTGATTGCCGTGGTCGAGGATTACAGTGGCTACGAATCGAAGCAGGAGACTTATGTGAAGATCTATGCGGTTGGCGTGAAAAAGAGCGAGCGATCGGAAGAGGTGCGTGCGGTTAAGGATCTAGCCAACGAGGTGGGCGGACGCAATAGCGCCGAGGCGGAGGCACCTGCACATTCACCACACTCTCATGGCAATGGTGGCGAAGCTCTACTTCGTGTGTTTGATGATGTGTCGCGCCCACCAGCCGGGGGCGGTGCGCCAGAAAGTCCACTGCTCCGTACCAACAACGAACAGGAGAACAACCCACGGCCACGCCGGGACAGTCCCGCCTCGAACGCAAGTCCGAATCTTTCTCGCCAGCATGCACCCAACAGCTCAATTGTTGGGGTGCGACGGCGAGCACGTACACTGGGTGGCAATGGCAACGGAGTTGGAGTTGGCGGTGGCGGCGTCAACGCTGCCATCGATCTCAGAGCTCTTATGCGGCGTATGGATGATATTGAATTAAATATTATGTCTATGCTTGCAGGAAGATGATGAGGAGGTGCCCGAATCTGATGAGGACGGCTCCGATACGGGTTCCGAAAACAGTGAGTCCTCATTCCCACAATTCTATATATCATGAATTCGGGACTACAAACAAGTCTGTCTGTCGCTTATTCAGCATTTGCTCTAGGTCCGAATTTTCTGCAATTTCCGATGCTTCGCAATTTTAACTCTTCGAGCAACGATGATGACGGGGATGATATGGATAATGACGGATATGATATAGTCGATCTTCTCGACTCTGATGACGATGATGAGGAGGACGATGATGGCGATGGCGATGGTGACGGTGATGACGATATCGATATGGAGCTCTTATCCGATGCCGGTCTCGATGTCGCCTTCGACGACGGCAGCAGTGATGGTAATACCTCGTATTCTTTAGATTCTGTTCGTGTAAGACTTGTCTTTTCTCCATCCTTAGATTGAGTATAGCCACCCACCATCCTGTTCCTCCCCCCATTGTCTCGTCTCGTCCCGTGTCGTGTCGTCGTTTATTTCCCCATTCTCGTCGCAGCGTGCACGAAACGAACAGGAATTCACATCCAAATCTTCAATAGTCTTAATATAGTTTGTATACTGTTAAATTTAAAAGAATGTTGTGTTTGAAAATTGTACAAAGCATAAGAAAAAGAGCGTTAAAGAAGCTCTCAACTGTAATCGTAAATCTACTTCACAAAACCATCTGTGAGAAACCAATCTGTAAATTGTAAGCAACCGAATATTGTTCAACAATGTCAACTGTACAAAGCTATAAAAGATGTATACTTTTTCTATTAAACACATGTGTAATCTGGTTAGCATTAAGCGCACGCATATTGTCCATCGTGAACCCCTCTCAGGGGTTAGCCATTGCCATAAATAGAATGTGCCACCAGAGACACTTCCCCTCCTCCTAATGGGAGATATCTACGAATGCCTGCATCGCTTAACGTTTATCTTATCGCCGACGGTGGGCTCCAAGTTTGGGAAATGAACTCCCCTTCGGTCGGGCCGTGGCAGGCCTTACTCATTGGCATTGGTGTGACGCCAATCAATTGTGTTTCGTTCGACGTTTGATTCGGCTATGGCCAGCGCACCGCGTTTAACTCTCGCACCTCCAAAAATCGTAGTGAATCTCGGGCAAATCCTTCATCAATAGATAAATATGGTTATATTCGGACGATCGGCTCGTCGTTTATCGGGCTGCTGATGTTTTGCGGTCAAGTTGACTGCGCTGCGTTCGAATAGGCAATCGAATAGCTGTCAATTTAAAATTGCAAATTTAGTTACGATTTGCCAGCCGTACAGAGCGTTTCGATCGATTGCGCGACGGAGGAGTCCCAAGAACTCTCGCCAACGGAACAGCGGAAATGTTTATTCAAACAATAATTGGACTCGTGACCTTGCTGGCGCTTTGCACGGCGTTCGAGGAGCACCCCCATTTCTGCATAGAGACGCAGCCTTTGCTCCTCGCCGATATTGATCGCCATGTGGTCATACCCACAGAAAAGGATCTAAAGTGCCACATTAAGGCCACAACATTGACGACCAAAGAGAAGGTGAACCATTTAGCCCATGGGAGTAGCAAATGAAAACAGAACTATAGGTTTAGGTTTAGATACATGTATAAGAAGGTAATCGGCTCTTTATCCCACTCTGAGCCTATGTGAGATTCACACTCTATTCCTGCCATAAATAGTTGATCAATCAAACGATCAGTCATTGGTAGAAACCGGTTTGATGGAGCTACATCCTTAAATGACACTTTCAATGCCAATATGAGTAATAGATAATTCGTCGCGAGCCAAATTCGAGTGGCGCAAGTGTCTGCGGCTTGCTATTCCAAATTGAATTAGCTTGACGATAGGGAGATAATGCGCACAGGGCAGATAAGGGGAACTTTTTGACGAGCACGCAACCCGAGTGTTTCCTCTTCAACATTTTATCTTGCTAATCCTCAGGAGAGCTTCATCGATACCATGTGCACAGACCACGGCTCCACGACGGTCAAGAGGGACAATCATCACTTCTTTAAGCTGCACAATGGAGAGCTGAGCGGCCGTGGCCCGCAGTCGGAAATATGCAACAACGATGGCAGCTCCGTGCTGGCCTGGGTGCCCTACCCCATGATGCTCAAGTTCTATGCCCCCGAACTGAATCCCAAAGAGCGGCTCACGTACATAGCCAAGGCAACGAGTGTCGAGCGGGAGAAGACGGAGCTGTGCCACTTCCGACACACGGATCTAGTCAACGCCGTTTCGGATAATCTCTTCACCTGTGTGGTCATGATATTCGGAGATAACTTTGTAAGTTGCACCAGCAGACGTGATCAATCTGCTTTTAAACAACTTCCTTTCATTTTGCAGTACGGCCTGGAGGACAACATAAACGTGCTGGTTGAGCTGGAGCCTCTGATGTACCAATTGCGGAACATTACGTATATGCCCTGGCGCAATATTACCAATAGCTACAAGATGCATCTGGGCGACAGCGTGCTGAAGAATCCCAGCGGCGAGCGCAAGCCCATCTATGGCAGCATCAACTATGCGTTTGTGGAGAAAATCCACCTGAACACGAGCAGCATATACCAGGATGAGCACCTGACAAAGCTCCCCCTGTTGTTCGAGCATCGTGGTTCCGTCCTGGAGCTTGATGCTGACGGTGTGGGCGGCCTGGACGTGGAGCAGAAGGCCTACTTCGGCCGCAGCATGGATCCCAGGAGCGAAGTGAAGGTGCAGGTGATTGGGCAGTGGGTGGATCAGCACCGGGAGTTCAGTGCAGACATCTACGAGTACTATGGAAACGGTTTGCGGCGTTACAGGCAGCCAATAAGCGGAGCCAGGCTCACCTTTGTCAGAATAGACAACACGGAGCCGGCCTTTGAGGCCCCCGAGTCGAACAATCTCGTGAAGGCTTCGCTATTCCGGGAGCACCAACTATCCAGACTCAGTCTGAACGGATCTGCGGCCAATTTTACTGAATGGGAGAACGCGACAGAGGATGAGGATGAGCCGGGCTTCTACAGCTGGTTTGTGGTCACCTGCCTTCTGGTGGCCGTGGCTGTGATCATTGGCGTGTACCTGATCGTCCGCACCCAGAGCAGAAAGAGCAAGAAAAGGCAGAAGTACGATCTGGCCAACACAAGCGCGCCGCCTGCCTGAATTAATTAATAGTAATTTAAGCAAATTTCCGAATTTATTTTGCAATGTCACTTGAATCGAACGAGTTGGCAACCCAGCTGCCAAATCCTTTGCTCTAGATTCCTCCCTTTCCAATCATAATTTAACTGTATTTGTGCTGCTGGGAGTGAGTGAGGAGAGGAGTGTTACGTGGTCGGTGAATAAAACGCGAATTTTCGAGTGAGTTGTATTGGCAGGTGAAACTCAAATGTGAAGAAGGCATGGGATCCGCTTTTGGATTGCAAGAAAGGTAAACGAAATGTTTTTCAATTACACAAAATATAATATTTTGACCGGCAATTTTGGTCGTATGCCACTGCACTTCAAGACCAATCTAGTCTGAAAAAACACGACACAACAATAAGTTTGTGCGATTCCGATTAACCAACTTATTATTCCAGATCGACCACAAATCTAAAAATAGCATATGTATATGTATTTTTCTCGCTCAACGTTTTTTTCATGCTGGTTTTTATACCTGGCTCATCTCACTGCCTTTACTTGAAGTGTAGTGGTATATTACCGCTAGTGCTTTTTTATATCAGCAAGTTGGCAACGCTGCAATCAAACACGCCTATCGTCTCACTCACACACAGAGAAAGACAAACGCAGAGACATTTACAGCTCCTTCACCGCGATTGGGGAAATAGGAAATTCATTCATTAAATTTGTATAAATTCCATACCTGCCTGGATATCTAGTTGTTTGATTAACTTGCCCCAGAATAACCCTCTGGTGTGGCATTCTTTTAAATCGGTGTGTTGTGCGTGCAAAAAAGACAAACAAACAGAAATGTGTGAACTTAATGCAGAAATTGTGTGACGCGGCCATATTTGAGGAATTTTTATATTGAATGTGGTGCGAGCTACGCAAATTATATAAATACAACGCAGGTAAGTGCATAAGAACAGCAATTTACGCGTGTGTAAATCTCCAGTGAAGTGTGCATCGAGTACGGGAGCAGGTGAATGAAAGCGCTGCTTGATATTTCTTGAATTCGGGCCCCAAAACCAAAGATTATGTATTTGTTTCGCTTTTGTGCCTGAAAATAGGATTTTTCGCTCACACCAACACCAAGATGGTAAATTGTGTATAACAGTATGGCTGTCTCTGTCTCGCCCCAGTTGCGGCCGCAGGGCTACCAGACCAGTAGGAAACGGCTCTCAACAGTGCTGTTGTTTCCTAACAGCTGCCTAACAGCGGCAGGCTGATTTCGCAGCTGACCATTGATTACATTTTTAATTAATGAAATTTGGCGCGGAAACAGGCGTACAGACAATAACAATGACCAGGGACAATACGAAAGCGATTGGGCTGGCACACTCGGCGCACCCGTACTCGGTGCCCCTTTTTCAAGATTAGCACAACTTGTAGGCCTTTTTTTCACATGGATCTTTTTTTGCAGAATCCTACTGAACACTCAATCGCTTAATCAATGATGGACCGCAAGAAAGCCCTGGAGTTGGACAAAATCTGTCGCCTTTGCATATCTGAGCGAAAGGAAATGCGTCCACTCTTCAGCGAGAAGGTGCCGGAGATGCTGATGGACTGCACCAGCGTGCGAATAGTGCCCACCGAGGGCTGGCCCGACAAGATCTGTGTTCAGTGCGTCCACTCTGTGAGTCGGAATCACGCCTTCAAGACGCTCGTCGAGCGCAGCGACAAGGAGCTGCGCGAGTACATCACAGGCCTCACAGTGCGCATGGCGATGGAGGAGCAGTCGTCGGCCAATGCGAAGCACCAGCAGCAGCAGGAACGCAAGCAGCAGAAGCTCCTGCAGAAGCAGCTTAAGCAGCAGCAACTGGAGGAGCAGTTCCAGCAGCAAATGGCCCAGCAACAGCACATCCAAAGCAAGCCCAAGCTAAAGCCATTGCTGAAGAAAGGGTCGCGCCAGATCAAGCTGCGGCACCTGGAGTCAGCCGCAGCGTCGCCTCCTGCCCAGCTGCAGCTCATGCCAGAGCCAGCACCAGCCCCGCCACCGCCACAGCAAGCCACGCTGCAGCAGCAACTTCAGCAAATTCAACTGCCAACTCTCCAGCAAGCCCCCACCCACAACCTGCTCTCGACCACAACCGCCGGGACGATGCCCCAGCAGATTCTGCTGCCCAATGGTCAATTTATCACAACTGCCCAGATCGTGGCCCCACAGCTGGCGCAGATCATCAGCACTGCGCCGCACGGAACGACAAACGGAAATGGGGGCGCCCAGCAAGCACAGTTCCTGCCACAGCTCCTCCAGGCGCCCAACGGACAGACCCTCCAGATAGTCCAGCAGCCGAACGGCACGCAGACGCTGCAGCTAGTCCAGTTGGTGCCGCAGAGGAGTATGGCGCCCACGGGCGTGACAACAGTGACCACAACCACATCCCCGGTGAACATGGGCAACGGAACCGGCTCCCTGGCAGATGCCGACGTGCATCTCCTGGACGACGGCTGCGATGTGGAAGACGAGGAATTCGAAGAGGTCTATGAAAGCCTCGATAGCAAGGGTCAATCGTTCGAGACGATCGTCCTGGATGAAGACCAGCACCAGGAATTCCTGAAGGACCACCAGCATCAGGTATTAATGGACGACGACCTGACCCAAAGTGAAGGCCAGGAGCCCGAATACTTCGATGAATTGGATCAGCAGCAGCTGGAAGACAGCGACTTGAAGACCGAGGATGATGAGGACAGATTTATCATAGAGGAAATCCAGCTGGAGGAAGAGGATCTGATGGATGAGGCCGACGAGACCATAACACCCGACTGTGAATACATCACAGACGACGCGGACCAGCATAATCTGAGCGGAGATATGGACGATGAGCTGCACTACGCCATCATGGAGCCACCAGACGGCGAGACCACTGGGGACCTCGAGCAACCCTTCCTGGAACCAGCAGACGGCGAGGCCAGTGCGGACATGGAGCAAGCCTTTATGGATGCGGATGACGTAGAGCTGCACCAGCACCATCAGGACGACATGGAGGGGATGGAGCTGCAAAGCATATCTCTGGAGAATGCCGTGGTCGAGTTCAGTCAGGCGACGACAGACGACAACATGGGCACCCCCACCCTGAGCGTCAGCTCCCCCAGTCCCACGCCCAAGCGGGCCAAGCGAGGTAACCAGTCCACGTCCACATCCACATCGGCAACCGCCGTCACATTGGAGCTGTGCAATCATCAGAGCAGTCCGCCTGCCATCAGCAGCAAGCTGGCGGCTGCCAATTCCCGACAGCTGGTCCAGACTGCCAGCGTCATAGCTGCTGCCGGGGCGGACGACAACTACGAAATCGACGCCAATCTCGTGACGGAGTTCATCAAACAGCACACCTCCCCGCTGGGCTCGGGGCGGTACGTCTGCCACCTGTGCAGCACGGAGTTCCGGCAGTTCAAGGGACTGCAGAACCACATGCACTCGCACACCAACTGGATTCGGGCCAACTGCAAGAAGCAGCCGCAGTGCCAGATCTGCCTGAAAAGCTTCAAGGGTCCCGGCATGCTGCGCATGCACATGAAGACCCACGACGCCGAGACCAACACCCCCATCTGCACCATCTGCAATCGCACGTTCAAGTCGAAGGCCATCCTCTACCGGCACCGGCAGACGCACCAACAGCGGGCCTACTGCTGCGGCGTCTCCAACTGCCGCAAGAACTTCTCGTCGGCCGCCAACCTGCGCTGGCACGTGGAGCGCAAACATCCCGACGTGATCGATCCCTTCTACAAGTGCGGGGAGTGCTCCACCCTCTACGACAGCATCGACGGACTCCAGCAGCACGTGGAGAGCACGGACCACAGCGAGGCGCAGATAAGCGACGCCACCAGCAATAGCAATGCCGCCTTCAGTGGCGCTGTCAGCATCGTTAGCAATGGCACCGACATGTCCAACATGATTGCCGCTGCCCCCGGGGGCCTCGGCACCAGCGCCCCCGGGGACACACATGCTGTCGTCGTCGGATCCTCCGGCGAGGTTTATTTTGTGACGCAGGCGTAGCCCGCGGAGTATGCCGCAGTAGGCATGTCCGAATGTCTGCTCGGCCTCTAGACCATATAGATTATGCATATGCCTATACGTATATATACATATACATATATATATATTTTTGTACTATCCAAATTAGTTGTCGTACTAGTATATAGCACACCACACCAAACCTTCCCCACACACAAACACAAAAACACATATTGCAATCCAAGATTTCTATCGTAGAACTTGTTTACATCGTATGGTAGCCCTTAAGCACAACTACTCGAATTTTGTAAGTGAAAACAAAAGTGTAGGTAAGCAGAACGATCCCACAGCCCACATATCGATCCCATCCCACATCCCACATCCTTGAAGAGATCGAATTGAATCCCAAAACTACTGAGTGCAAAGATCACTCTATCTATCGAAGTTAACTGAATTGAATGTACATACATACATATGTTGGTTAAAAAGATATAGCGGTTTGACTTATGAAAATTGTTGAACATATTCAGTTGAGCGGCACTGTATGACATGCAGGGTACGCAGAATGGGCACTATACTGGTTTATAGATCCTGTGTGAAAACTAGTTCCCCATCTCCGTATGAAAGCTTACTACAAATATCGATTTTAATGGGCAGGCAAGCAGCTCGATCCCTCAAATATTCTCCATTTCCCATCCCATCCCATCCCGTCCCGTCCCATCCTACTTATTCCACCCTCCTGTATGAAAGCTAACTGAATGTAAAGGTAATTTTTGGGGACTGTGTCAGTTGATTTGTTTTTAGTTTTATTTGTATTATTATTATTTTGTTTTCCCGGGAATATCAGACTGGCATTTTAGGCTAGAACTTTGTCGGCTTTTGGTTTTCATTGTTGGGCATTAATTGAACACGGATAAGAAGAAAGTGGTTTTATCAAACCTCATAACAAATAAATAACAAAAACTTGTGTAAACTTGTGTGTCTTTCCATGTCCCATCGATTGTCGAACTATTGGGCGAGTCTGTGGTCTCTTCAGGTCGCAACCCGTTAATGTCAGAGTATTTCTGCTTAAACTTGTAATCCTCCTGTTGCTGTGGTGGGTCTGCTCTTGTTTTGCTCGACTGTTGTTCCCTTAACCGGAAAAAACAGACAGAAGCAAAACAAAACCGATCCAAAGAGAATTACAATCAAGTCAAGGTCCACGGTATATTGATTCCAAAGTGCCACGTGCCACGTGCCAGTGTCTGATTGTGGCAGCTCTGGTAGGGTCGTAGATGTATCGGCAATTAGCACAACATATCAAGCAAAGCTATGCAACCCGATGAGAGGCAATTGAAAATGGAACCAAGTCGCAGATTGGGGGTTCAGCTTTCCGTTTGGGGCGCTCCATGTGCCATCTAGTGCACAGCACTCGACAATTCCGATGTTTAGGTCGAAACTTCAACAATATTATGTATTTCCTCGACTAATTGGTTATCCCCCCGCAATCTCAAGTCTCTGGCTGTCATATAAAATTGATAATTAATTAGCAAATAAGTTGGCGAATGTCATAAATCGGAATAGCACCCGGGCAGCGAAAATCGCCTTCCAGGCAATTCATTTTGTTCGTTCAGATTATTTATGGCAGCCCGGCCCAGTCCGCCGCCGAGTGTCGAGTGATAAGATAGCCTCCGCTGCTCTGCTGCTCGGCTGCTACATATTTCGCTTTTCCAATAAATTTCCTCTGGCGGAAAAGCCCGGCCCCTGGCCTGCATTAATTATAGCAAGAGTAAATATTGATTATTCGATGATGACGACCTTCGTTCGTGATAATAGCTTAAACTTAGACTCATGCCAAAGCTTCTATCTATGCAAATGAGATTTGATTTCCCCAGAAACTACTTCCTCCATTATTCGGTTGTTGCTGCTGCCATCCTCGACTGGAGGCGTCCTTGAACTTTGGAGCGTCTCTGGCAGAGGGAAAACTTGGCCCAGAACCAAAAAAGTAAGGGGAATTATGTGGATTATGCCGGGCAGAGCAACGCTACAATGGTCTTTCATATTTCAAAACTCAAGTATGTATTTCGTATAGAAATTGTTTTGTAACCACAAAACCAAAACAGTTGGCAAATTATATCAAATTTAATTGATTTGACTCTCTGTTGAGAGAGGGAGAGGGGGAATCGAAATAATTGCAAAGAATTTTGAATCCACACACATTTTTGTCCTATTAATAATTCATACATCCATGGGCGAACCAATCTGGGGACCGGAGGTCCCTCGACGTCACGTCACCTGCGACATTAGTCACGCTACGGCAGAAATTTCACAGAAAATATATTTAATTTTTAGTGATATTTACGGGTATGTATTGTGCATACCATACATACATACATATGTACATATGTGGTGCCACACCTTCTGGGAACGGTAACTGTAGCTCTTTCGAATCCTTCTGCCGAGAGACGGGCGAAATTAGAACGCAATTGGGGAAATTCTGTAAAGCCAACGCGCAATGGAACACTTGTATCGTCCGAATGCCTGAGAAAACATTCCACTATTATTCGATTGAATTATGGTTCTCACCTGCGACGGCTGTTTATAATGCCCGTAATATTCCCGCTGATTGGCAAGAACTCATTTCCCAGAAATAAATCTGAGGATGGAGATCCACTTCAAAGAGCATACCCCTCTGCCCTCTCCCAACATTGTTGCCGGGCTAACAGTTCTCAGTTTGTGTCGTTAAATCGACTGAGAGTAAACAATAAACAGAAACAATACGTATTCAGCGTCCGTTCGTCCGGAAGAAACCGAAAGCGAGTAACGCCTGAGCCACACTGATCTGTTTACTGATCCTATAGCTGATTATGATCGATGCAATTTGTTGCCCCCAGTGTTGGCGTGGCCCAGACATCAGACCGGACCATGAACACACAGACGGACGGACGGACAGGGCCAAGTAAGACAGGCAAATACTTGTTGTCTACCTACACCCCGCCCTAGCCCAAGATATCTGCCCATTGACGCAATTGAAAAGAATAACAATATTGTTTACTTTTTGTGGTCTGACTCTCTGCAAATAATACCCATACTTAGCTCCGATTATTCGTGTATTTCGAGCCAGATACTCTTTTTCGTAGGGCTATGATGCTGTGTGCTATAGCTTGAAATTCCCACCAAATTGGTTAGCAGAATAACTATTCGTTTAATATTTATAAATTGTATGGCAATTATATGGGAATACCCCATACAAGGGGCTCGTTAAAACTGAACTTGTCATTACTGGTGGGTGATTCCCCTTCAATCTTTGATGGCATGACCAGTGAGTGAGTCATTGCACTTTCATTTCCTCAGATTGTAAGCAATCAACTCTGAGACTTTCTCTGCATAAAAAGGGACTGCCAAGACCCGATACGAGTAGATACAGTACATAGGGTATACGGCATTCTGCTATCCCCGAACCAGTGGCTGCCTTCCAATTGTTTTGCTTTGGAAACATCACGAATTAGCAATTCACACTTCGCATCGCATCGCATTTTGTTTTCATTTCTTGACACATTTGTGGAAAGAGTTTGATTGAACTTCGGTTAGGGGGTACATGCCCTTGGATAACCTGTTCGTGGACATAAATGTAAGTGCGGTTCGTCTTTCCAGGTTAGGGAATTCCCACTTCGTCGATGCTGTTCCTTTGGATTGCTGTAAGCGTTCTATCGCTTATCTTTGGCATTAAATTAAACTTGATCTATATATCCATATCCCCCGGCGACAAATGCCAGTACAAAGAGTACACAGTCGCTGGGAGGCACACACATAAATCCGTGCAAATGCTATTGCCGTTCAAATATTTATATAATTCGTACAATTATAGACTGGCTACGGACCGTGGCAATATTTATAGCGAGAGACCGATTTTCTTTTTCTGCTTGCGGCGCAATTTCAGTTCATTTCCGATACCAAGGCTTGAAAAAAGCGAATTTTGTTTAAAAAATCATGTCCACATATATTTTGATGTGGGGCACACGAACTGATCTCTGAGAGGGTTCTTGCTCTTCTCGGACTTCAGCATCTGCCATTGACATTGGTCATTCGTTTGGTCATGACTTTCTCTGGCGTGTGCTGCCTGAACGCAGACAAACGGCTCCAAGGATCCCCAATAAACTGGGTTAGCGATAGGGATAAAAGACCTTTGCTACATGTTGCACACTTTATGGGTTAAATCGATGAGTAAATGGGAAATTCCCAAAGGGTTTTCAGTCTTTCAGTCTGGGGCAGGCATGAAGGGTGCGATGGCATTTATCATTTTGCCGGCATTTTTGATTTGGCAATGGGCCAAAATATTTTACCCACCCATATCCCACCACCCACATCCCACAACCCACAACCCACATCCCCGTCAGATGGCAACAGCTGGTAACGAGACACGACCCACAATTTGGCGTGGTCAGTGCTAGCCGCCGAATCGTTTGGAACACCGATGGCATGTGGTACGTGGTCAGTGGCCAGTGACCACGTTCTTTCGAATTGCCCATGAAAAGCTCCCGGCAAACTTTGTCTTTGTCAGGGGCAAACATTCCTTGGCTCGCCTTGCGCCAGTCTGTTTGGGCAACGCCTTCTCTTGGCCGCCCGTCCGTCAGACCCACCCGTCAACGCGGAAACGTATTCTGAGATTCGGTCATCAGAGCGCCAGCGATCACGGCGGGGGCTCGTGGCCATTGTTCCGGTAACCGGTGACGTCTCGTCTTCCCCACAAAAAATAAAAGAGAGCCCGTCGATACTCAGAGCATCTCGATTCTAGATAAATCGGATTCCCGCCCATTGGCGAATGCCTGGCATAGTACGAAAAAGTAAAATTTATAGCATTGGGGGAATTCGCTTCTCGAGCGACGAATGAAATGCCTTTTTGCTTTGCTTTCTATATGCGGACTTCAATGTCACGGTCGGGTCGCGTTGTCTGTGTCCGATTCAGAATTACATTACCTGCTGCACATGTTCTCGTACCCACATAGTATAGTTAATCCACACTATACATATGTATGTATGAACATGCTTAATGCTGTGATGACACACGTATGTCTTCGACTTACTGCCTAAAATATAAATGCTTGATTTAAAAAGAAATTAAATAAATTCACTTTTTGGCATGCCACAAAATTCAAATAATTCCGTTGGCGTGCTTTCGGATGAATTGTATAATGTGCTTGCTAGTTGTTGAATAAATTTAAATTTGAATTCTATATTCTTATGAAATGAAAGAGAGCGAGAGGAAATTCTCATAGACAGTCATTCTGTGTGATCATCTTTTATCAAATCGCAAGATGTTCTGTCTCTTCTTCGTTCTTCAGCTTCGATCGATTATTAATCGAAACATTTCTGCTATCGAAGGCGTGATGGTTTCAGTTATTGTGCTTCTCTCATCGAACCATGTCAGAGAGTGGCTTCCTAACTCTTATCGATCATTAATCGAAGCCTGTTTGAGCCTGTTATTTGCTATCGAAATGCATTCCATCCATTCAGCTCAACTGTTTTGATCACTGGCAAATGAAAATCAGCTGATAAACACTGTTTCATCATAGGTAACTGGAGAAATGATGAATAACTCATTTGATTGTCGTTGTAAATTTTCAATTGCCCAACTGCTGTTGACGCAGCTGTTGTGGCACTTATGTCTCGAGTATTTTCAATTGAGCTGGAATCACACGAGCAGCGGGCGCGTGTTTTCAATAATAGTTATCAATAACGCACCAGACGGCCAGGCACGGACTGGAACTTCATCTATATAAATAGGAATGTAAGGTACGAATATATCTGCATGCGCTTATCGAGAATTACTTCTGTGGAGTGACGTGGTGGCTGGTTCTTGTGGCTCCAAGAAAACTGTCTTCTTGCACGCATGGCTTTTCGTCTAATTGCGATTCCGCAGGAGTGGGCTCTAATGCAAGCCCAACGACAGAAACAAACCAGCCACCATGTCCTTGCTATCCCGCCCAGAAGCAGGAAAATCGATGATGGGAAAAGTTTTAGGTGCAGCGCGTGTCCTTGGCGCGGCAGAGCGGTTGCGGATGCGGATGCGCCAGCATCCAGCTCAAGGTCGACTCCCATCCAGCACCAATCGAGGATACATATCTGCTTCCGTTTTGATTGTCGCCAATTACACATAATCGGATTACAAACGTACAAGTTTCTGAAAATGATTGACACCATCAACATCATCATCAGTAGTACTTGCTGCCTGAGTGACAGCTTCCCTTGCTGGCTTCTAGCTGCCGGCCGCCTGTCAGCCAAATTGGCCCACTAGAAGCCCCTGCCGGATGAGTAATCCGGCATCATCGGGAAGCATCTGAATCGTATTTACCCACCCGACAGCGGAACAGGCCCCGACAACACACACAAGTGAAATGTGGAATAGTCATATATTTGCCGAGTGACAATTCCGCCCAAAAACATTTGCCGAGAACACAATCATATAGTATTATTTGAAAGCGTTCCACAGTCAATTAAGTATTCTAATATTCAAGAATCTGTGAGGCGATCACAGTAATCAAGTAAGGAATGAGGTTTTTGGCCAGGCATGAGTGAGGCACGTGCAGGAGGTAAACTTAATCTGGAACTACGTTAGAATCTACTGAAAAGCTACTGTACTGTTGTTTGTCCGTCGTGATCATGCCCAGGCCTGCCCTTCAGTGTGACCTGCATTCTAGATGCCCTATGGACGGAACTAACGCATATATGCAGGCATTGCCTTCAACAAAGAGAGAAGGTCGGGCCAGGCCTCGCTCGACTGCAGTCAAAGTCAGTGTCAAGGATGGCAGCGCGACGAACAATGGAAGCGTCAAGCGGTGTGGCGCCCACTTACTTGCCCAGAGCCTTGACAATGAATGGCCTTGCCTCCTTCTCGTCCTCCTCCAGATGGGCAGAGCATAAAGCGCTTGGAATAAATTATTTATGGGGGCGCCACAGGGTCTTTGGGATTGGGCCTGACAACACCACTCCGAGCCGAGCTAGAAAACTGGATGGGAATGGGTTGTAGGCGGCTCTTAGAGGATGGGGCCCATCATATGTAGCTCTTATCGGTTATGAGTGGGGCATGACACAGTACACGAGTATCTCGACAAGTCTGCTCTTTTCGTTGCAATCTATTCTGCTTGTGTTTGATGTTAAAAATATCCGGGTGTTGCGTCACTTTTGCCATTTTCCAATCTGAATGAAACCTTTTGAGTTTTATTTTCGTATGTGCCAAATGGAGACGACGCCACGGAAGCTCACGCGATGATTTTCCTTTCATTCGCTGCTGTGTGTTCTCTATTTTATAGCTACGACATTCCCCGTAAACACTTTCGATAATAACCTTAGGCAATTGCAATTCCCGTACGAGGTACGGTACGGTGTAGATGTACGAGCGTTTCCCGACATTTGCTAGGTTCCGTGGTCAAACGGACGGGGAATTGTATGGAAAAATTTGATAACTGATGTCATCGCTCAACTTCTTAATGGTATCGACCGATCGATCGCTACACTTGAAAGGCTGAAAGCCCCATGATCCACAGCTGATTCCTTGTCAAGAGCTTCCAGACAATGAGTATCAATATATCACCTCGACGCACTCCACTCCTTACCGGCCGATCGGCCTATAGATTGCCGATGTTTAATGGAATATTTTGCGATAAGATGTGAACGATAATGGCAAACGTCGAGTCGTTTGTCAACAAGAGCAGCTGTTCACGTTGTGTTTTTGGGTGCCGTCCCCGTAATTTAATTAGGGCGCTCTGTTCTGCGTTCCGTAAGAGGTATCCGGAAACCAGGGAGGTGCCAGAGAGGTGCTGCCCGCCCGGCTCTTGGCCCCTAGTGGCTTCCGTCAACAAATATTTGCGGCGGACTTTTTATTGGACAAACAATGGGCCGGAGATTAACGGAAAAAACAGTTTACCTAAGAGATTTCCTATTGTTTATTGTTTTCTGTCACAATTAGTCCGCAATCGAATTTATTTCTCGGAATCTTGGACAGCGCTCTGGCTGGCTGGAAAGATTGGGTTGGGATCTTTGCCAAATGTTGACCCACAAATTGGCCATTTCTGCAAGGGAATCCGGGGCTCTGGTGCGTGCACCGCGATGATTTGTCAGAGGGGTCACCACCTCACGTGGCCCAAGAGCGTGTTGGCTTCTCAATGGAAAATCTGGTTCGCCTGGATGTGACAGGCGGTGGATGTCATGGGAGGAGGAACACCCAGGCCATGGAAGAGTTGGCTGTTGGTAGCAGTGCTGTCAGATTTTGAGAGTCACCATAAGCTAGATCACTAACCATACAGCATGGATATGACAGGCGGTGGATGTCATGGGAGGAGGAACACCCATGTGAACAGGCCATGGAAGAGTTGGCTGTTGGTAGCAGTGCTGTCAGATTTTGAGAGTCACCATAAGCTAGATCGAAGAAAAAACTAAGCTAGAATAAGCTAAAAAGTACAAATGGTCCCAATTTTTGCCTTACAAAAGCAGCAGTACGATTTTGTGGGGTCAGTTGGCACATTGCGTAACCACTTCTTAAATTAATTTTTTGTATGTAATGTGCAAACATGTGCATACTGTAGTGTGACAGAAACTTATCAACGAATAACTAACACACATTTATACACAAAATTGGATGATATACCAAAATACAGCCAAGAAATATGATTTTTGTTCGATTTCTCGATAAAAATTATCAAATATTACAATACAATCAAAAACTAAAATTGTTTTGTACTAAATTTGTATAAGCTTAAAAGCTAGATTTCAAGCTATAAGCATTTCAATTTTGTTTTAATATAACCCAAATCTTGCTTTAAATAAGCTAAAATGGCCACACTACCAACTTGGTGGGACGCGGAAGAGCGAGAGAGCGCTGCGCAGCCAAAGTATAATAATACAAGGTGCGGCTTACCCACGCACCTTAACTCGGAACACACAAATGCATCAGGAAAGAGAGCATCAAAACCTCCCCTCGCATTAATATTCTTTGCTGACCAAAGTATCTGTAGGCGCGCACAGATAGCTTGCTCGCTTACGCTCACAGAAAAACCCCGAGAAACAAGTGCTGCGACTATCTATCGTGCTCTCGCTCAGGCGCAAGTCTCGCCACTGTAGTCACCATAAGGCTAGAGAAAAAAATCATTTTTGTGGGCCTTTTGTTTAAACTTTACAGTTGTTCGAGTCGGACGTGTGCGCGCTAAAGTATCGTGGTGGAAAAAGTGTGTGATAAGTGCAAAATAAGCTGAAACGCGCATGTGAGAAATCAAATTTAATTGAGAAGCATAAAACCGTATACATACATATCCAGAGCCACGCAAGTGTTTGTGTGCGTGTGTGTTTGTGAGAGATTTTCTCCGTGAAAAATGCAAACTGAATGAAAATCAAGCCAACAAATTGGAAATTGGAAAAATATTCTAACACATTGGGGACAACCAGAGTTGTCTCGAAAAAGGTAAATTTGTTGCAACGAAACGCAGCCAAAAAACGATTAGCAATTTTAGCCCCGATTGTGTGTGTATTTGTGGGAGTCGTATGTGTGCGTGTGAATTTTATTTAACTTTTTTTTCGTGTATGTGCACTGTAAAAATAGCTAGAGAGACTCCCTCTCTCTCTCCCTGCTCGCGACGTCATCGTTCAGGGCAGAGTTTTTGTTGAAGTGTATACGTTGGCTGGGACTGCTTCTTCTTCTCTTTCTTCTTCTCCGCCTTTTGGCTATCTGTTTTGTGTTAATCTTTTGTTTTGAATACGTTTTATCTCTGCGTCTGCTTTTGTGTGAATGTGTGCGTGTATGCTGGCGAGATGTGTCGTAGTGGCCGCCTCTTTCCTCCTCGTCATCGTATTTTTTGCACGTAATTCGCTTAGATATCGACTTCACAGCTGCTTTTTGTTTTGATATGCGAAATATTATATTCAACCTGCCCCAAAACTGGTATGGTATAATCGAAAAACTCTCGTATATAAAATCCCCGTCCAAAGCTGGTAAATTTTTCCATTCAAACTGCTATTGCTCCTGTAGATCGTACGTGTATGACTAATTGCCGTTTAAGTTGCACAAAATACCCATTGTACTTGTCCGGTTTCAAGTGGCTCTCCGCCTATTGTTTTTATCGCTTTTGTTTGTGGCAAGATTTAGCTTTCGTTTTGCCGACGAGCGGCCGAGACGAGACACTCGCAAATGATAACTGTTGTTGCTGTTCCCTCTGTCGCTCTCTCTCTCTCTAGCTCTCGTTTAGTCATAGTCGTAGTCACCAGTCCCTTTAAGCTCTAATCGCAGGGCTTTCTTTTTGAATTGCTCCTCATTGAATGCTTTTTTGTTGTTGCCAAGTGTTCGCAGAATTCCGTTTAATCTGGCTTTCGTTGTCTTATCAGTACAGTGGGCAGAGTTCGGGTCCCACCGAGGGACCGATGGAGGGGGCTACGCTTCAGATCTGGGCAGGCAGGCCTCCTTTTCTGTGCTTATTCTCCATTTGCATGCGGGTCAGGTTTACGACTTCGCCTCGATTCGTAGTTCCTACACCATTTACAATTTTCTTAACCATCTAGTTTTCTACCTGTTCTTTGTGCTGCCAACACATCAAGGGGAGTTCGAGTATGTTCTCTTCGACCGACACTGAATGTCTGTCTGGCTATCGTTGTCTAGTGTCTGAAATGTCAACAAACACATGGGAATGTGTTTTTTAATTGATATCACTACTTGTTTGTTTGGCTTTCAATTTGCACATTTTATTTTTGTGTTCAGTGCTTAGACCTTTTCGAATACACTAGCTTTATTCGCATTACGTTTCGAGAATGTTGCGGAATTTCCTCAAAGTTAATCAATTCGTAAATGGGGAATGACTGGATTGTTTCGCTGTGTTGTCATAGCTATATAATCGATGGCTATGTATAATCGGCTCCGTTCCACTTCCTTCTCTGATTTGCCATGCAAATATGCTTTCGGGCAGCAATATCTTCCGATAGAGCGCAGTTCTGTCTGGCTCCGCGTCGCAATTGCAGCTGTTTGGGGTCTCTCTGTTTCAGTGTCGGTCTTTGTCTGCGAGGTCTGTGCGTTGACCCACTTCAGGCACCTTATATACATGCATGAACATATGTACAACCGCTATACATGTACATATTTACACACAACACACTCAGAATGTGGAGCATCCCCTGGGGTACTGACTGGGGAAGTTCCACACATAGTTTTTGCGTCGCAATATATAGTACACATGCATGGATTTCCACCTCCTTTTTTATTTCCTTTGCTTATTTCGGTCTCTGTTTTATTGCCATTTTTCCATGCTTTTCCATTCCCATTGCCCCACAGTTTTTTCCGCTCTTTGATAAGGTTAGATTACGCTGAATAATCTTGATCTGTAGAGCGCTGCCTCGACTTGATCTTCAATCTTCGATCTTTAATCGCATTCAATTAATTGCCCGATTAGCTTGGCCATAAAATACACCTCTAGCCAAAAACAAAGTACATCGGGGTCGTGCTAGTTTGTTATGGAATAGCTCGAATTTTTGTAAATTCCAATTGTTTATATTTGGAAAGTTACAGTCTTGCCAAATATTTAAAACAAAAATTAGAGTGTGGAACCATCTTTATAAAATTATATGCTTTCATTTTTGCTGGATGGGCATACACTGGTGTTATTTATAAATTTTAATGGATTTTATAAGGATTTGGTCAAAGGCTTGTTGGTTTTTATTGAGTTCTTTCATATTTAAGTACATGAGGTAAAAAAATAGGCCGTACTGATGAAGAAAATAAATTTTCCATAAATCTTCAAAAAGAAAGGAAAATCCCCTTGAAATTTTGAAAAGTCTTGGACGCTCGGTATTTTTTGTTCAGAATGCTTTAAGATCTAAAGTTCTTATTGAAAATCGAGGATGGAAGAAGAAATCTTTACAAACAACGGGCATCATCAGTCTTGCAAAAAAGGATCAGTTCATGTCTTCCAAGGCCATATACGCTCTAATTGTTAAAGAAAAATCAGGTCTGATGGTTCATCGGAGACTTCAATATACAGACTTAACATACGTCCTGTCCATAGTCCGAAAAGTTTCCTTACTCCGAGTATAAAATTTGAAGATGAGGCAAAAAGTCGTTGAAAATCATTTGGCATGGTCTGGGACAGATGGGTCTTAAAAGTGGAATAATATATAATTGAGAGACGAAACAAAAATAAATCTTTTTGATAATCACTCCAGAAGCTGTATACAACGACCCAAAGGCAAAGAATTCGACTTCCGGTACACAAAGAAAATGGTTAAGAACGGAGGCCGGTGTATACATAGGTGTCTGAGGCTGTCTTTCTTGGCAGGCGTTGAGCCGGTACATCGCATAACTGATCCTGTGATCCAATTGGGGTATAAAAACATATTGGCAGACATTTTGCAACCTTATGCTGAGGAAAACATGCCTTTGAGATGGGTCTATCTACAGGAAAATTATCCAAAGCACACCTCAAAGCTGGTCAAGGCTTGGTTTACGGGAAAAAATGTAAACGTTATGGCTTGGTTTAGTCAGTCTCCTGACTTGAACCCATTTGAAAACCTTTGGGGTGACTGGAAACGTCTTATTGGTAAAAATACTTTTTAAATTGAACAAAAATTGTGGAGAATTTGTGAAAAAAACGTGGTATGAGATTCCAGTGGAGACTTCCCGCAATCTTATTGCTAGTATGCCAAAAGGAATGGCCGAAGTCATCCGAAATAAGTCTAGCTATATAGGATACTAGTAAAAGATTATAAATTATAAGAAAAAAGTGGAAAAATGTTGATACGCTTTTAGTTTTTCGCTTTGTAGAATTGCTGTACTTATTATTTTGGTTATTTTAAGGTTTAATCGATTATAAAATATATATTTGAAATGAAAAATGCTTATGATAAATATTTGTGTAGTCTATTGTAGATTAGAAAACTAAAAGTAAATTTGATTTTTTAATTATGTTTATTAGAAAAGTTTTATAGGACGTGAAAGAAAGCTCATAAGTGTGTACCTATTACTTTGGCTAGTAGTGTAGCTCTGTAGAGAGCCGGAGTGTGTCTTTAGACTGACATTTTCCCCCGAAACTCTGTAAATATTGAACAAAATAAACAAGTAAATAAATGATTTATTTTAAGGCTTTCGTTAAAAATAACTTGTGCGAGTAGCCTTAGCTCTTGAAAAGCGATAATATTTCTCCGTATTGTTTTCGCGTAGACAAGACAATGCCCGTCGGTGGCGGCAGCGGCATGAATCACTCAAGTTAATGAACCTCATCATCGCCGCTTGAACCTAACAGAATGGCCGGCGTCGTAGTCGTAGTCGCAGTTGTTTTTAATCGCTTTGTGGTTCCCAGAAGTCGGGCGAAGGGTCGTTCCGCACAGTAGTTACTATCTGATCTGTGGCCATATCTAAGTTATCTATACCGCTTAGGTCTGGGCCCCGACGCCCCAGGTAAACACGGTGCAGGTAATAATTGCAAGCAAATATGCATCAGAAACACAGACAGAGAGAGAAAGATAGATTTTGTTATCTTTATGACGTCTGCAGTTCCATGTTTGCAGTTCCGATTAGATGGAGGGAGAGAGCGGAGAGTGGTGGCAGCCTGTCTGCAACGCAATTCCGTCTGCGATCCTATCAACGATCTACAGATGCTCCGTACCTATGCCCGTGCCACACGCTTGAAAAATTGAGTTCCCTTACCCGTCCCAGTCCCCCCGTTCGCATCCCAATTGTATTCCATTATAAATACGCTTCATTAAACGATTTGATTGCTATTGTCGGAGAGATAGACGTGCTTCGGATCGAATGATTCAGTCATCCACAGAGCGAATGATCTCTCAGCTGATTTGCTATTCGATCTGTGGGGAGGTGTTCATGACCATTGTTCCCTACGGCTTTCCAGTAGATCTCCGTGCAACTGTCGCATGTCCTCGCGCAAGTTGCATCAGAATTGTAACCGGAACAGAAATGCCGTGATCGCGTGTGGCATGACTCGGAACCATTCGTTGCTCCGGAGCGTGCGTGTTCCGTGGCGGAAATGACATTGAACCCGGCTTACCGCCTGCTGGCAGTCAGAATGCACTTGTTCCGATGTCGCTGGGGAGCCCGAGGCCCCGGGGGCAGTGTCGGAACCGGTTCAGTGCCCGATCAAAGCGATTAACCGATCAAGCGGGTCAGATTGTGGGTTATTCCATGGGGATTACGGCGAACATGGCCCATTTAGTAACGGAATTTATGATCTATATTTGCAGACAGAAGAACAAAGCCGCATCAGAGTGAACTGCGTCGAGCGGGCAAACCAGCAGCAGAAGCCACAAGGAGAAGAACCAGAGCTCGTTACACTGATTCGCGCGGCAGGGAATGGTATATTTCTTGGGGGATTGGGGCATGGGAGATTCTGACTTGTCGTCATATCAGCAGCATGTTCCAAATATACAGCAGCAACAGCGCATCCATGGACGTGATCTACATCAACAGCAGCAACAGCAGCAACAGCAACAGCAGCAGCAGCAGCAGCAGCAACAGCAGCAGCAGCAGCAGGAACTGGTTGCCCAAATCTCCACCAGCCTAAGCCAGTTGCAGTCTCAGCTGCAGTTCGCCAGCGGCTCCAACTTCCTACAGCAGCCAGGCTCCACGGCAACGTCGGTCTCTCCCTCAACACCCCATCACCATCAGCACCTTCCCCAGCAGCAGCTGCAGCAGCACCATGTTGTTGGCCCAAGGAGCACTAGCACCTGCACCAGCACAAGCAGCAGCCTGGTAACCGCCAATCTCCAGCAGCTGTCGGTGAGCAACAGCAACACCAGCAGTTCCAGCAGCACTGTCAGTGGCAGTGGCAGTGGCAGTGGCAGTGGAAGTGGCAGCAACAACAACATCAGCAGACAGCTACAGCAGCAGCCATTGCTGGACACAGTAGCTGCTTCAGACGGAGTATCTGGGGTATCCGGCGGCTCCAAGGGCCATCCATCGTGGCTAAGGCAGTGCTCGGAGGCGTCCGTCGACGGCAAGCCAAAGCAAGCCTCCTCTCTGCTCGGCAAGGATTCCCTCGAAAATGAAGATGAAGTGGCGCTGCATCCGCTCTCCAATCAGGTTAGTACCCCCTCCAAGTAAACGCAAACGGTTACGATTATGATTAGTGCAAACTGCATGTGTATTTATTGGAAACTGTCCGCTCTAATAAGTGGAGCCGCTGGCAGGCAGCGTCGTGGTACGCCTCTGATCCCTGAGCAGCGCACTGTAGAGGGACTGAAAGAACTCCTCGACTCCGGCGTAGGTGTGCTTTTCGATGAACGACTGGACCACCGCCCACACAGGCTTGACGATCTTGACTTGGGCCAGGACCAGGATCTTGGTGTGCCCCTCGGGGGTGCCGCGCAGGCACAGGTGCATGGCGACCATGAAGGAGTCCGCATAGGGAATATCCGCATTGACGCTGGTCGCATCGATGGAGTAGAGTTGGCCGGGGCGGGTGCAGTCGCGCAGGGTCTGCGTCTCGGTGACCTTGGCCACTTTGGGGCCGACGTTGCCCTTGAGGGCGACGGTGACCGTGATGACGCGCTCGTTCAGACCTGCGGCATTCTTCCGCCACTCGCCCAGCTTGAGGTCCGTCGAATTTCGCATCTCGTGGAATTTCTGGAAGAAGGGCGACGTAGCGGAGAACAGCATGTTGAATAGCGTGTCCACGTGGACCCGCATTTTCTCATTAAGCACCTTGCGGCCCTCGTGCAGTGCGTTACAGTTGTATTTACCCTCCAGTGAGTCCCTAATTGGCATGATCACCTCCACAACTGTCATGCCTCGCTTTGTTGTGATGCCCTGATCCGCGTTAGACGGTCTCGCGTTAGACATTCTCTTCTTCGCCTTGCCCCCAGCCACCATGTAATTGTTTTGGTCGAAGGCCACGGACTTGGCTTTTATGTGCCTGGTGGTCCGCCTGCGCCTGGCTAACGAAGTTAGTGATGCATTCGTAGCCCGGGAGATGGATCTGCTGCTGGCCGCGGTGGTGTTCCTGGTTAAGGGCTTGCTGGTCGATTTCGAGCGCTTGGCGCCGCCCCACTTCCCAAAGCGAAACCGCAGCGACTCCATGGCGCCGGTGACGGTATCCGCGAGTTTCTACCGGAGACTGTCGGGCATTCGCCACTATGGGGTAGGGACGTATTCCAAATGTGATTTTCCTGACAATGAATAGAAACAAATGACATTTGCAGATGACTGATATCTCAGTCGTTCTGCCCCTTATCTGGAGATAGTGTCTCGCAGCGATATGAATTTTTGTTTGCCCAGTGGATATTCTGTGCTGTTTCTCCGCTGTTTATGGAGAAATAAGCTCCGGCACTCGCTCGAGGCTCCAATGGACTTTTCGCACTTTCGCTGTCCGAGCACTTGAGCTTCCACAGATTAAGACCGAGAAATGACGTAGGAGGCGATAAGATTCCGTCGGTTATGGCTATGGCACACGCGTCAGCGTCAGGGCAGGCCTGGACGGTGGAATAGTTCAAAAATTGCCACAATTTGGAAAAGTTGAAAACTCGACAGTAGATCAGTGGATGTTGGTGTTTAATGTCGGATTCGGTGCTTCTTTCTTGCAGGTCGGAGGACACACTCGCCTGTTGCTGCTCAACCAGTCGACGGTGATCAAGCCCCTGAACTTGCGGGAGTTGGACTTCTACCAGAACATTCCGCAGGACATACTGAAGTTTGTGCCCAAATACAAAGGTAAGATACCGGCCTTTATTGCCACCCCCCAATCAGATCAGATCACAGATCAGATCGCAGCGATCACACGTTCAAGAACTACCAACTTATCGATTCAATCGAAGCGCTTCATTTGATCTTTCGTTTCGAAACAACTAACCGAATCGTTCTACTTAATATGTAGTATATCCATGAAATCGAGTCGAAATTAAAACGAATAATAACAGTAAATGAATCACAAAATGAATGAATGAACAGCGAGTCTGAATACGGCTTGAATCGCGCCAAGCAATTGATTTGTCATGTGTCTTGAGTCTCGAAATCGCCAATTTGCTATATATACACACACACACACACACATACATACTATATATCGTAGAATGTATATCGAACTTTTGTTTCTGTACTAACTCGCAACAACAAAACAAGCAAGCAAAAAATTATGAAAAAGCAAACAAAAAGAAAACGAAAACAATATGCGTTGTATCCTCTTGTATCGTCCTTAGATAAAGCCAAAGTCGCATTTGAATATCATTTTTATTTTAAGTATCTTTTTTCTCTTACATATAAAAACCTAACAAATATGTGATACATCCATAGTCTGTAAGTTGTTTTACTGAAATGGAAATACAATAAAACAGAGCACAAAAAAGAAAACCAAAAAAAGAAAAAAAAAAAAATGAAATGAAATGAAAAACTGAGGAAAAGACTGAACCATTTAAATACATCTTAATATGTAGCTAAATCATAGCTTTAACGAATACGAATTTGTAATACGAAAAGCGAGATACGAAAATAAAAGAGAAAACAAAAAAGTTGTATCTGCCACAGCCAGAACCAGTACCAGAACCAGAACCAGAGAATATTATGATAAAAAACCAAAACCTTTTAGTTAGTAACCGAAAAACAGACAGCAAGTCGGGTAAGTCGCAAAATAATAAAAAAAAAAAACAAAACTCCAGAGAAGCCACTCTAAAGTAAAAGTAAAGTAACGTAAAAGTAAACCACCTGCAAACTGTGAAATCCCCCATTCAGATTGTACAATTTTACAATTTTTGATTGCAAAAATTCTACAAATTGAAATTGAATGAATAACCACTAAGGCCAGCAGCCACTACACCCTCGATTCGGGCACTCTATAGGTGACTGGGTCGGGGGTCGTGGGTCGGCCCCTTGCCACTACATAAACATACGCTCTATGCTCGTATTATCCAAAGGTTCGAGGTGCCTGACTGACAGAACCGATCTCGAGATCTGCCGCTGGCTGACCCAAGCAATATCCAAGCAGAACCAGAACCAAACCGAACCGAACTGATCCGAACCGGAGAGAGAGAGAGAGAGAGTAATATCTTTAAAAACAAACAAAACCAAAACAAATTGCAATTTTTCCAATCTATTTTCCGAAATGCAACAAACAAAATCGAGTCTTATTTCATGTGTTTGTTCAGAACGCACATCGTGCTCGTGCTCGTGCCGCCCCTGCAACTTCCCCTCGAACGTTGTTGTCGTAGCCGTCGCCGTCGTCTCCGTCTCCGTCTTCGTATCGGTCTCCCTACCGATCCTAACCGATCCGATCGGCCCTGCTCTGTCTGTCTCCTGACCTCCACGTCTCCGAGACTCTCACAGCCGATTAGAAATGCAAGCGAGCCAAAGCCAAAGCCAAAGCGAAAGCAAGACAATGGCCGAAAAGGGTTTGTATGAATAAAGCTCTCTATCTACTATCTATTTTACATACCTACTATACTATGTTAATTACCACTCCACAATTTAAAATTACAATTACAACTACAGTACGATACAATCCAGTTACAATACGATTATGTTAGCTAAGATGTTCCGATTTCCTTTAAGTTAATTTACTCTTAAGTTTAGGGCACCCAAAAACCATCATCCACCGAAGGGAAATTTGAATGAAATTCATTTTTGAGTACCATACCGCCTCCTGTTCCCCCTGCTCCTCCTGCTTCTCCTGCACCTGTCCTTGCGTTGGCTCGTTAAGTCTCTCACTGTTTGCACTCACTGGACCTAGATTAGGTCTACGATTGGCTATAACTTTTTTTTTATTATTACAACTACGATACATAACCATACGAATGTCTGTGGGAACCCTTCTGTTTTTGTCTGATGTTTAATAGAAATCATTCCATCAATGTCTGAGGATGAGTTTTGCTCACTTGAATATGGCTTTGTCTGTTCCACTGTCGATCCACTCTATCCATTTGTCTGCTAATTCGTTTGGATAACTTTTTGCATAAGTCAGGGGGCAGCCCGCTGTTGGTCCGTTGCCTCCGCGTCCATATAATACATTCGCCTAACGTAACTCCTAACCCGACCCCACTTGTCCTGTCGTGTCGATTCGATGCTAAACTACATACAACTACAAGATCAAGATCAAGCGACGCCTGTGCTCAGCAACAATCCACTAATCGCCGTCCCGGTCCCGACTCTATATCTATTCCAGGCGTCATGCAAGCCACCAGCATGGGAGGCATTAAGCTGGACAAGCGATACTCGCCCAGTTTCCGGGATGACGCGGCCGCCGTGCCCGTCCGCAAGATGAGCGCCTCCAAGAGGAAGCGGGACGAAGTGCTTAGGTAAGTCAATCAATCAATTAGCCATGAATGAGAACCAGCTATACGGGAATACATTTACAGAATGAAGGTCCACAAGAACGGCAACGCAGCCGATGTGATCAAGAGCATCTCCCAACTTGACAACTCCAACAAGCAATGTGAGTATTCCATCTTTGTCTTGGGAATCGTTACTAAACCCCTCGCCCTTGCAGACTTCCTTATGCTCGAGAACATCACCTCGCAGTTCCGCAATCCCTGCATTCTCGACCTGAAGATGGGCACCCGCCAGCACGGGGACGACGCCTCGGCGGAGAAGCGCTCCAAGCAGATGGCCAAGTGCGCGGCAAGCACATCGGGCTCCCTAGGTGTACGCCTCTGCGGCATGCAGACATACCAGGCCGATCTCGAGCAGTATGCCAAGCGGGACAAGTACTGGGGCCGGGAACTGAAAGAGGATGGCTTCAAGAAGGCCCTTCATGATTTCTTCTACAACGGCTTCCGGCTGAGGATCCGCGTGATCCGCAAGATCCTGCAGCGACTGCTCCAGATGCGCAGAGTTATTGAGAAGCAGTCCAGCTACAGATTCTACTCCTGGTAAGATCGACACCTCAGGTTTCCCGATAGTTTTGTGACTTACTTTCCATGTTTCCCATGTCCACATCAGCTCCCTGCTCATTGTCTACGAGGGCTTCGAGGAGAATCCGATGGCCTACCCTCCATCGATCAGCCTGGATGAGTGGCCGGAGGCCCCCAAGTCGGCGACCATCGCGACAACGGCCTTCGACTATCATCCGGAGAACAGCATAGATGATGACGACATCGAAGACGAGGACGAGGCGGGAAATGAGGCAGGCGACGAACTGGAGTCCCATGACACGGATGAGGACCTGCACCTGGTAGCTGCTGACAGCGGCAATGCCTCGGCCACTAATAGCAGCACGGGTGGAGATGCCTGCAACTACGATGCTGATGCATCGAACGATTCCAGCGGTCTGCTGAATCTGGCCACTCGTCGCCATCTGCACAAGCGCGGTTTTGGGGAAGCAGCGGCCCGAGGGGTCAAGCAGTCGTCGGCCATCATTACCACCACCGACGAGGAAGAGGATGAGGAGCAGGCGCACCCGGCTGCTATGCCACCGCCACGAAGCTGTGGCGTCACGGCTGCGAAATCAGCGGGCGCCAAGGGTCAGAGCAGCAGTGTGCAGCCCGCACCCGCATTCATTCCAATTTCCGAAGAGACAGTATTCCTGGATCCAGAGCCAGCTTTGCCCAACGTGGCCACCTCATCGCCACATTCCGGTGACTCCTGGATGAACTACAGCAGCAACAGCAGCGATGACTTCTCCGGCCTGTCCGAGCAGATCAAGGCCGTGGCCAGCGGTCGACAAACATGTAAGGATGAGACAATCTTCCAATGTTGCCAGATGTTTAACAGTTCATTTCTTCCATAGGCAACAACAGCTCTGACGATGCCAGTTCCGACTATGAGGGCAGCGTCATTGGATCCACAGAGGCCATGTTTAAGCGCTACAAATCGTTCGATGCGGCATCAGCAGGCACCGGAACTGAGCCAACGTCTCCTCCACACACTGCCGGTAACTCGAGTGTCTCCAACGGCGGCACCGTCAAGTCTCTGGTTTCACCCGCCTCCTCCAGCGCCTCGTCCCTCAAATCGGTAAAGGGAGCTGTCAAGCGTCTGCGCTGCAAAGACGACGACGAACATTATGCTGCCCACGATGACTGCGACTCCAGGGAGGCCAAAAAGTCTACGATCACCTCGACACCCGTCTCCACCGTCTCGTCGCCCGCAAAGACGGCCCCGCAGCGCAGCTGTGAGAACATTGCGAACTCCATGATGGCAGGCATACTCTTGGATTCGCTGGAGCGTCGTTCCAGTGGCAGTGGCAGTGGGAGTGCCGGTGCTGAGGGGGAGAACAACAACAGTGGTGGCATTGAGCCGCCACAGCGTAATTCTGCACTGCTTCAGCATGGCTCCAAGTCGCTGGACATGTCGGCGCCACCCACAGACGACTCGCAGTGCTTTGTGGACGTTCGCCTCATTGACTTTGCTCACACAGCGTTTGTGCCACGCAATGGCAGCATGCTACCCACTCCGCCCGTGGCCCCCGTTCACCATGGACCTGACGGCGGCTTTCTCACCGGCCTGGACAGCCTCAATCGACTGCTCAATGAGATACTGGCAGAGGACAGGATCTAGACAGAGTTCGGGGAAAAGAAGTGAAAAGAAACAGGGAGTGGAAACTAGAGCGGAGAAAGGAACACAAGTTAAAAGTACAATTTAATTTCAAAATACCTAAATTGTTGTAGCAACATGTGTTAAATTATGAAACAAAATCAACTAATCTTTAGAAATTCGAAATGTGATTCAAAAGAAACCTATTTAACCAGATATAGCCCCCCAAAATGAATGGAACCTCTTTTAACCTATAACCAAGCATAACCTTAAGAGCAGAGCAGAGATTGGAAAAGATTTGGTCCCCCTTGATTTTTCAAAGCATTTGCCAGCAAAGAACCCAACACACTACAAAAATGAAAAAAAAAAACCATAAAAAACGCTTCCAAAAGTAGATGAAATGTTTATAGATTGATAGATTGATTGAATGTTCGTGCTTTCTGCATTTCCAGATCAGAATTAAGCTTAAAAGTGTTCGATGGAACTGAATATGATTTAACCGTTTGTGAGAATTCTTTATGAATATACACCTATATATGTATTGTATTTTAAGAGTGATTAAGGGGCATGCGGATCATGCGTTTTTGTAACTAGCTTTTACAATACAATGCAAAATGACAAACCAACAAGAGTGTAAGGAACAGTATTTCGTTATACGAGAATGTATCTATTGTATGCTTTAAACCGATTTCCTTTTTCCAATGGTAGTGACAGTGTTTTAAAGTGAAGGAGTTCATCTATTAAAATAACCACAAACACAATGTATAAGTTAATTAAAAGAATCGCTATTAATATATATGTAAATCCTGCAAATATTACTATTACTTATTGTGTAACTAGAGAATTAAATGAAAAATAATTCATGTATATTTTCACTTAAGCACGTTTACAAATTACAAATGTTCTACTGATTTACGTTTAAATAATAAAGAAATATTCGAAAAATTTAATCTAGCAAACGCTTTTTTCAAATATCGATAGACAATATCTTGGGCACACTCCTTTTGTCATTTTTTAGCCCCTTGTTGCGATATATCGATAAGTCAGCTGGGAAACCCTATCGTCACATTGATCATCTCTAGACAACTGTGTGTACTTTATTAATTTTATTTTTCTGATATTTTCTCCGAAATTCACAGGGTGAAAGGTGTTATTACAGTTACAGTTGCATTTAGAGCTTATTGTGCTTAATTCCTATTCATTTTATTTTGCCCAGTAAGCCGAAGAACTTTCAAAACATAAACATTCTTATGTAATTGTTCAGGGATAGGTTAAACTTGCAAATTACACGAAGAATCTAATTGATTTGGTTTAAATTCCAGCAAAGGCACAGCAAACAATGGGCGGACATCACGGAGAACCCTACAAGGTGCCACATCCATCGATCTACAAGGTGGCAAACGTGCCACAGCTGGTGGAAGTGAAAGAAGCTCTGGGTCGCCAGGGATTGAGTGATCCATGGCTGAGGTAATTGCATTCAATTGCGATGTATTTGCTGTCCTATTTGATATTCATTGTTTGGATTCTTTTAGGAATGAAGCCTGGCGCTACGAGAAGAAGGCCTTCGGCACCCACAGATCTCGTCTGAACGCCTTTCTCTTCCGCGGTCTCGGCGTTGGCTTTTGCGCCTTTCTTGCGACCATCGCCGTCGAGTACGGTTTGGGCATTGGCAAGGGCCAGGGCGGCCATGGGCACGGTCACGACGACAAAGGCCACCATTAGTGAAATTAAATAAACATGTGTTACGCTCTGAATTAATTTTATTCGCAGTTCATACTGTCGATTAACTCCAAACTAAAACAAGCCTCCAATCAATTGATCCTTGGCTTTAATTCCTCGTAGCACGAGCGCAAGAAAATTTGTGGCTTCTTTCCTGGATTGAAGTACTCATGGCCCTTCGACCAATCGTATCCAACCGCGTAAGCGAATATTTGGCCATTCGAATTGAATCCGCACTTGGTTATAGACTGATCCATGGCATCACTAGACTTGAGCTTAGTACGGGCGTCCTTATCCCAGAAGCTGAATGTGCCATCAGAGCCGACTGTGACCAGAGTGCCATGCACCGGATGGAATGCTATGTCGTTTACGGCGTAAATGTCCTGGAAGCCAGAGGTGCTTGTGGAGCGATGACACTTGAACGTGAAGTTATCTTTGGGATTAGCCGGATTCACGTATTGGATGGCTACGCGACCCTCAATACTGCCCAAAGCGTATCCAGTGGGCTCTTTTTTCTTATCCCTAAAAATCGATATGGTGCGATGCTGATATTTCAATGGACTCTCCTGCCGCTTGTACTCGCTAGGAGTATTCTGCAGCGAGTATATGATTAGGCCCCGCGATGCAGTGCCCACAACGGCCATGGGATACTCCACATCCGCACAATAGCAGCGTTCAGGTAAGTTGATTGCCATCATTGGGTTGGGCGATCGGGTATCCCAAAACTATTTAACAAAGGAATTAGGTTTTAGTGTATTGGACCTGAGGGAATGGCAGAGGCTTACCTTCAATGTTTTATCCCAGGATCCTGTCATCAGACACGTGTAGTTCGGCCCCTTTACCATGTGACATGTTTTTACTGGCCCATCGTGAGCCGCCACTTGCATTACTTGATCCGATCCCAAGTCCCAGAGCTTTACTTGTTTATCGCAGGACGCCATAAACACTTTCGTACCATCGTCAGACCAGCACACATCGAGCACTGGTCCGCCCATTGATTTTATTGATTTTGGCACTGTTGCTCCATTCTGTTCCACCTCCCAACAACGTACGCTGCTGTCCCAGCTGCCGGCAATCAGGAAGTTTTTGGAAGGCAATGTGCTTGGGCTGAACTCCAATGCCGAAACAGAGTCGTCGGGCGGCGATGCCACCTCGAAATCGTTCATGCGATTCGATGATTGTGTGGCCCCAAACATGATTTTATTCTTTAAATGTCGCAAAATTGTTAAGTTTTTGTTGTTGTCGTCGCGAATGTTGTATTGTGTATTGCTTAAAGATGACAGCAGATTAGAGATGCTAAATATATATCAATACATCGATAATATATATGTGGGTAATATTTTTTAGACTGGCGAAATTATTATTGTGTGGATTTTTTTTATCATCTATTATCAATTGGGATATAATTTACGCTATTTTTGTGCTGCTTCACTTCGCGAGATAAGATGTGCCGACTTTTATTTCTGCTTATCGACGCACAGGGTAGCTTCACAAAATTATCGGTATTTTTGTGCGATAAGCGGAACTTATCGGCGTTCTATTTTTAAAATAACAATATTGTAACCGAGTTTGATTGGCATTTATTAAAAAATCATGTTTTTCAGTCATAAAATCATCGAGATACAGTATACAGTAGAGGAACCTGCCTCTGGTGAATTGGTGAAATCAAATGAAAGTAGTTTGCAAAATGTTAACATCAATGAAACGGTATACCAAAATTCTCACTCCTGCCTAAAACCTGTTGCAGATAACACTCTTGTATAGAGTGCCAATCATTTTCCTTGCAAAATAAATATCAGGAATGCTCTTCTGAGTAAAATAAGACACAGGCATTCCACGCATAGCGGATCCAATCGATTGGCAGGACTGTCCCGATCACGAAAAGACATTTCAGACAGATCGGCCATGCAGAAATAGACATGTATCTTAATTATTTGCAAAAGCAAAAGTTCAGTTCGACTATATCTCGACAAAACGGTGAAGAACCTACTTAATGGTGTCGGTTTTTGCCCTACTTAGTTATGTAATGGGGTTGGATTTATTTAGAAATTATGGCAAAATCACAGGCCGTGCTGCGAATACCCTATTTAAATGTCGCAAAATTGTTAAGTTTTTGTTGTTGTTGTCGCGATTGTTGTATTGCGTATTGCTTAAAGATGACAGCAGACCAGCAGATCACACCAGCTACATATATGACTGGTAAATATAGCCAGATCGAGTGTAAATCGTTTCTTTATAAAAGTGGATCTGAGGACTCGGGCTTTACAGCTGCTCTGTTCACCTGCTTCTGTTTATATCGCCGAGTATTACTGTATCGAATGATGAAGCCACAAATGTATGAAAGTGGTTTAAGTTACTTTTGTATTGCATCATCCCTCAGTAGAGGAAGGGCTGCATCATCTTAATGAAACTCGAAGAATACGTTTAATTCTGCACCACTGTTAAATATTTTAGGGATGTTCTTGGACGATTCTAAAAAGAGTTCTAAATCACTAAAAAGAATACCACATAAAAGCGAATGATATGAACGCTTTATCTTTATATGTATACTGAGGCATCGTATCCCGTTTATACCGCCTAGTACCAGTAGATAAGCCCGGAATGAAATTATGTTGTCAGTGCGGAAGTTAGGTCCGATGGGTAGATCTGGTACGTTGGGAACCCCATATTTGTTAAGCAGACTTTAAATATAGTATAACAAAAACAATTCAGTGTATATTATATTATACCGCATACCTGTCCACACAATAAAAAGGTAAACACAGTTTTTCGGGTACTACACTTTGTTGCTTTGTATTCAGCTGTCACCTGTGTAAAAAAAAAATCCCCCAGAATTGATATTCGGCACTCAATTTCCAAGGGCAAATTTTAGTAAGAGCGAAATTCATTTATATAATCATCATATTGATATTGATAAAATCACATACATACGTGTTTAGGTACTTATTTACACGGGGTGCTTTTTCCAGTGACAAAGAAAATAGGTCATTGAGATTGAGAGCGGGGGATTGCTTGAAAACCACAAACATCAACCTCGCATCGCAGTGAGTAAGAAATTAATTCTAAGAAGTTATGAATGGGAATAAGACAACTGAGTATAACAGAGTACGAGCAATGCCCCCGCCGAAGAAAACTATATTATTTGCACAGTTGCTGGGGATTTTACCCAGCGCTTCAATGTGATCGATTGGGGGACTTTTCCGAGACAAAAATATCCTTGGCTGCTTCTTTGAAAAATAGAAAGAGGAACTCGTATAATGATTTCTTGTATATTAATATTGTGGTTTATTTAATCAGATTATTCATTCTTGGAATGAAGCACAATCTTTTTTCATTATGGGGTATGCTACGGCTATAAAAGTAGCTCTAATCAATGTGCACTTAATCATTAACTACTTGGCGTATAATACTTTACAATGCTGAGTGTTATGTTTGTAGCAGTCGGAATTTGCATAATATAGGACTAATGACTACAGTCGGTAGGAACCATTTAGTACAGAGGCAAGAAACAATTACATTATTAGTCTTTGGCCAGGTTGACTTTGAGAGCTCCCTGTCTCCTCTCCTCCTAGGTTCATATGCTCACATTGATGGCATTCTTGATCACAATATTCCCGGCCACGCCATTCACAATCGTGAGATTGTTGTCGATCTCAATACCCATCGATGGCGTCTGCTTGGGCGTCTCCTTGAATTTGGGGGTGTGGGTACGCTTGCTGGGCTTCTTTCCGCTGCTTTCGAGATCCAGAGATTTCACCACCTTCAAGAGGCCATTGCAGCCTGTGTAGTCGACGCTCTGCTGCTGGGAATCACTGCCCAAGTAGATGCGTCCGTCATTCCCCGTATACTTGATGGACCCACTATTGCTCTGGATTTTCAATCTGGTGGCGTTGCCGATGACCTGAAGATAGCCCGTGTTGCTGACAATCCTTATCCGGTTGCAATTGCCGATGATACGCAAATCCCGGGTATTATTCTCGATGCGGTACTCCTTGCAGTTGCCCACCAGATCCTTGCTGATATAGCTGGCACCCTCTGGTGGCGAAGGGCTCCTCTTGCCATTGCCACTCTTGGGCTTATTCGGTGCTTTATGTTGCTCTTTGTTGCACTTCGAACAGTCGTCATCGTCATACGAATCACTGGCCGAATCAGCCTCTATCACACGCACGCCCATTTTGTGTGAATTACCTCAGTTTTCGTCGTTTCTTTCCACTGCTAATCAACCAGGCAAAAATCACCGCCGCTGTAGTCCGGTTAGCAGTTGCTCATTCTCTGTATCTCTACTCGTATATCTCTCTGTGTGTATGTTTGTGTGGTGCTCAGTTCGGGTCGCTCGCGGCCTACGGCTCTCTGGAAATGGCTGCTAGGTGATGAGCAATCCGACGGTGGTCCCCGGCTTTGGTTTGTTAAGGTTATAATATCCAATTGTGTTTTTTGTTGCTAATAGCGTTCAGCGATGCGCGTTGATAATGATCGGGGAACGTCTGCTTCCGCAAGGGGAACTCCCGCTGTTTTGTATTTGAGTTCACTTTCGCGACGCGACTGGGTGCCAGATGTTGACTGAATGTTAGCTTGTGGGCTTTTGAACGATATCAGTGCCCGACGACCGCTTTTATACCGGCCCGATCGTCTCTGGCAGCAGTATCGGGGCTTTTTTATTTTCACCCGATGGCTGACTCGAAAAACACTTAGAAGGCATCAGAAAATTCATTTTTCGGGTGCTTCGTCTTTTGGGGAGCCCTCTGATAGGTCGATAATACCTATTGGAAGTGATTAATACTCACCTGCGGACACTTTGGAATGGGTTCACGAAAATGATTACCTTATTCATATTACCTGTGCTCTGGGCGGGTGCGGTGCATGCGACTATCAGCTGATAAAACGCAACCAAAAATGTGTGGGGTTTTTTCAACTTCTCTTATCGTTTGTTAAAACTGTTGATTCCAGTATCGGTCATAAATTTTGTCAGCAACAGTCGCATAATTAGAACACCCGAACGACAAAAGGTAATAGCCCTAGATTAGACGATAAAGTTGTCCGCAGGGAAAGATTCTGATCTATGTACCTATGATATGATATGCATTTGTAAGTATAGTCCGAAGTGTTAGTTGCCAGGCAAGATATGTAGTTTCACTGTAGCTCCCATTACTATGTACACCTGTACATACTCGTACATGCATATTTATCGAAGGCATTCGCTTCCCACTCGCAATAATATTCGCACCAGAAATTAATTAACATTTCCAGACAAAGTTCAATTTACCTCTTGCTTGCGCTCAGTATTCTCTCTCTCTCTCTCTCTCTCTTTCGAGTCGCTTCTCCAGATCTCTCTGCTTCGAGACCGGCTGTTCACTTATGCGTTTCAAGTTCAGATTAAACGTTTCATTTCGATTTCATTCGCCCGGCGAGCCGGATCGGAGCAGAACCTGAAAATGCGTATCAGACGTAGCATCGGATCGAATATGAAATTTAGCGTAAACATTTGTGCTAATGTTTGTTTATTGGGGGGAAAGCACCGCAACGCAATGGAGCCATATAGCGGCAATCGACGAGGCCACCTGAAATGCCCTGCATAATAAATGAAAGGGTTGGACCACAATAATACGAGGGGGTTGCGTCAACTGGTACTTTTTTGTGGTGCACTTTTCCGAGTGCAGTTGTTGACAAATCCATTATCTTTTTAGGAAAGTTATTAAATGATTTATTTTGCCTGTTCATCAATTTTAAGGCCGTAAACGGGGACTTTTCTGGAGTTATCTCAGTCACACTCGACAAAAGCCAAAGTCGAAATAAAAAATAATGAAACGAAACATTATTAAGTACAAATTGCTCAATTCTATATCAGCTACTACGTGTACTATAATATCAGATAGCCCGCGGTTCCAGCAGCTCTCTTACATCACAAAACTATCAGAAAGAATAATGAAATGGTTCGACCGAAAGAAAAACCCCCCCACGACATATCATAGACACCTGCAGCCGCTATCTAGCACGCGTCTGGTGGCAGTGCTCGCTCGCTCCCTCACGGGTGGAGCAGCGCAAAAATCACCAATGCCAAACAATTGTATCTGTTGTTTAGATCATTAACACGAACCTTTGTTTGTTGTTTTTGAGGATCTATAACAACATTATTGTGTCGTTTACCAACAGACATCTGATAAGTTGTGAACATTTTTAGTACGTTATTTCGCAAAATATGGGAAATAGTAATTGCTCGAAGAATATATGCATATTTGTGGAACCGGTAGGATGATCTCATCAATTTCAAATGCCCGCCAAAGTGCGCACAAAATAAAGCTGCGAACATATGTTCGCTTGCCATTCGCCTGCTTGCGATAAGTATACCATCTCTATTAAATATTGTTGTGAGCTTTTTATTGTGAAACTTGAAATTTCATTTGTAAATATATATAAAACCCGCGTTCAATAGAAGAAGACTATTGCAAATTAGCCGGGTAAGCGTAAAGATCTCATAAATGAACAGTATTCTAAACCTACTATCAGATCGCAGGATGGAGTCGAATTCAAGTGTTTTGGCAATTGGAGACGAGACCAGCGAACCTTCAGAAAGAGTGACCGGTCTTACGCACAACGAGTACACATTTAAGGAAGAATTCCAGATCCGTTTGCAGAAGTTATTACTTCCTGATCCTCCTCTCCTGGCAACTAGAGCTGATCCAGAAAAAGTAGAAAGATTTGAAGGATCAGTTTTTAAGAAAAATGGTAAACAATACTATGAATTCGGTTCACAGAACTCCAGACATCAGCATGTCATATCTGGACCAACGTTCGACCCAAAAAGTGTTGCATTATTAGTAAAGAATCGGATCAGTAAAGAGCACTGGGTAAATGAATCAGTGATTGAGTCTAAAATGCAATGGGGAGAGGTACAAGAAATAGTTTCTGATTGTTTAAATGAGCAAGACAATCGTGTATATTATTATTTGCGTTATTTGCTAGAAAATCGTAAGCGGTAAAACATTTTTACACGTTATATATGATGTGTTTTAAGTGCATGTACCTGAATAAATGTTTAATACAAAATCGCCCTTTAGCTTCCTATTTTTATTATTATTATTTACATATGTATGCGGCCTCCAATGCGCATTGGAATGTACCTAACGTCACTCAGAAATTAGTCGGTAGATAATGTCCAATGTTACAAAAGTAAACAATTGAGCAGTATTTCAAGAAACTTTTACAGAAACTACTACTGTCAGCCGGAAAGGAAAATTTGGTGGAAAGGTTTGCAACAAGATAAGTCAAGAAAATGGGAAGCTTTGTTATGAGTTCGGTCCAGACAATTTCAAACCAGGATGTATCATAGAAGGATTCACGGTTGACGACAAAGAAGTTAGAAGAACACTGGATTAATGACAGCGTGATTGAGTCTGAAATGCCGTGGAATCCAGGTCAACAGTTTCAGAGAATTTATGCAGCAAAATCGTAGATAAATTTATTATAATATTTTATTGGTCGCTTGTGAAAATCATCTTAAATTGTTTAGAGTTTTGAAACAAGGAGTGAGGTAACGTTTAGTCATAAAAGACAACAATTTTGGCTTTAAAATTTCCGTCCTAATGTGCCTTCAAATAAGTGATATGATAATAAGTATTTGCCATTCCACGTAAATGAAGTTAAAAAGCACCATATAGTAGCACCATTCCCATCACTAACATTAAAAGCTTCTTTTTGTTGTGAAATATTTTGTATGATTTCGAGCTACCACTAAACAACCCGACCATTTAAAAGGTTGGCCCTCAGTGCTTATTGCCTAATTGTTGCACAGATATTCATAAAGAAAGCATATATTGTAGTAAAAAACGAACCAAAAGCAATGGAAGTCGAAACAAGCAACAGTGCCAGTAATGACTCCATTGATAAAATTGAGTCATCCCAAGCTCCAGTGCTGAATATTTCCGGAAGAAGTCGAGACACTCCTCGTATTAGGGGGAAGAAGAAGACGGCTAAAGATGCAGGGCAGGGACAGCCCAAAATCAGCCCTAGAACATTTCCAACGATCCTAAGTAGAATTCTGTTGAAATGTAGCTCTCCACCAGCCCTGCCCCCAAGAGATCCATACAAAATCGACTACACACAGAGTCTGGGTTTCCTGTGTGTAAAAAAACCAGTCGAACGGAAGAACTTATACCATATGTTCCTGTCTACGTCTACGCCTCTAGACAACGACTTCGAGAAAGTGAGTGCTATGTACAGGAACAAAGCAGACTTCAAAATTGACTTCCAATTCACCGTGGCCACAATCTGTGCAGGATCACTGTACCGCAGAGTTCAGAAACACTTTTCCGATGCTACGTGGAACAAGCAAAGGAATGTTTTTGAAATGGAAATGATTGGAGAGTGTGACGCCTATGGGGTTCAAAGTAAAGTGTATCAGATGCACGGTGAGGAAGTGGAAAAACTATTTAATTACATAAAGTACTTGAGCATTACAAAGAGCTGAACAAAAACTGTCTTTAAATATCTAAGTTGTGATTGTTTTTTACATTTTTATTAAAACTCCTCTTTAAACATACTTGTAGTATGGGCTATTTCTTGGTTAAAGCAACTTCCTATAACTAATCTTAAATTGTGTGAACCCATAGTGGCTCAGTAGCTGTTCTAGTATGTATCCGTTTGTTACAAAAAACACTGCGCCCTGCAGTCCAATCCAGTTGAAGCTGTTCCAGGTTTTGAACTCCAGCAGATACGCGGGGAGCAGCCACAGAGCCTGGGCCAGCAGCCAAAGGACCAACAGGAATATGGATCGGCTCCACGACAGGAGTTTGAAGTTGTTCAGGCATAGGGGCAGGATCGCCAAGTACCAGATGAAGTATTGTGAGGTCACCACGGAGTTGTAGGTAACGATTACAAAGGCCACGGTGAAGATGCAAAACGGCAGCGTCTGACGAAACTGGCCAAAGCTCAAGCTCAGGTAGAGAATGAGGCAAAACTGCGGAGCTACTACCAGTAGCTTCGTCAGCAACGCAGATTCCTCAACTGTCGCCGCGCTGCCCAGATATTGAAGCAAGAACTGCAGTGAGAAGTTGTGACGTGGGTCCTTGCGCACAAAGTGGTAGAGGTAGGCTTCGTAGATGTATTGCCAGCCATAGAGTGAATAGAAAGTCCACGTGAAGGCCACTAGACTGAGAAGTGTGCCTAGGACCAGGCAGAACTGTTGCTTGTTGGGGCGCATGATTTGGCGCAGGAAATCGAAAGGCGTTCGCGTTAGACGTGATGACAAAGACAGATAGTAGGCCAGACTAAATAGCAAAGGGTATAGTCGTAAATGGATAACTAGTCCGTGCGACAGTCCGGCGGCAAAAATGAGCCAATGCTTTTGCGACGATTTGTGTTCCGATCGAATCAGCAGATAGATGGTCAGGATCACAAAAAAGCTTGAAAAGCAGTCTCCGCTCCCGCGTGTGGATATTACTGCCGTCAGCGGATTGTAGAGCCAGCAGCATGCGGAGACGCGAGCGATGTTTTCTGGGTGACTTCGTTCATCCAGCGCATCGAGGGACTGGTCTGGTTCATGGGGTCTGTTGAACTTGCTGAGCAGATGCTGCACGGTCTTCTGGTACTGACTCTTGATCTCCATGTGCACCAGGTGATAAATAAGAGTAGCAATGAGTAAATCGAAAGTCGCGTAGAGTAGTTTTCCGCACGCCGGGTGTACCAATATGTTTAGTGTCTGAAGATATGCCATTATAGGGCTGTAACGATAGGTGTGCCTCGCAAACGGAGTGTCTCCCGCCAGCACTTGACGGGCTCCATCAGTGACCACTTTGTAGTCGATGTCCGTGTAGGGCACCGCAGACTTACTGTCGTGTATTTGTCCGTAGCAGATCAGAACAAGACGAATTAGAGCGGAGATCAGCAGATGGGTTCGAAAGGTAATATGCAGGATTTGACGGCCAAATCGTTGCCATCCGGTACTCGCCACTTTCGTTCGTAACATTTTGTTTATTGCTCTTCGTTTACAACTTTGTTTTTAGCTCCATTGCGCTCTTTCGAATGCAGCTCAAAAATTCCTTAAACTCGGCGTCGCAGATCTTATGCTGCACGTTCAGGTCGCGCGACACGCAAATTGCATATGCTGAGGCCTTGTCGGCACACTTTGTAAGCAGAATCGGGTAGTTGCGGAGACGTTGGTTGGCTTTGCGAACCGATTCCATTCCTCAACGTTAACGTTTGTGCGGTGGCACACGGATCTCACTGGGAGGCAAGGGATCTGCTATGAACGCGTCGTAAATGGGCTTGGAGAAGAATATGAGTAGCGAGCTCGTCAGGAAAGTGATCTGAAACAGTCGCGGGTTTCGCTGTATCCAAGTGCGCTTGGGCAGCACGGCTGTACGACGGCGCTGACCAGGTTGTTGTTGTGGCTGCTGCTCCTCCTTTTTATCTAACAAGTCTTGAATGTCTTTTGGAGGCTTGTACTGCGGTATGGACATTATTTTTCTCTGTTGGTAATGAAAGTTAGCGTGACTTACAGCATCAAGCGCATCAAAAACTCACGACTTGCCGGCACCTTTGGATGCTTCTGTTAAGTATGGTTTCTCCAAATCGATTCCACTGCAACAAAGCGATACCTTATGCCACTTTAGACAACATTGGCGCATAGCTTCGAGAACGTCAGCACACTTATCCTCCTGGTAATTATTTTCTGCAATGACGATTCTTAATAAGTGGCACAAGCTTACATAATAACAAAGGAAACGATTTCAGGTACGTACCGTTCAAACAGGCTTGTATGCGGCAGGCGTTCGCTTTGCAAGGATCCTTCTTGCGAGATGCAGACATGTAACAATATAGCTATTTTCATCGATTTTAAACGCAAACTAAAATTTCTTATGACATGTGTGTCTTCTTGCCAGTGATGTAAAAAAACATCGATGCATCGAGCATCGATGTTTTTCTGCCGATGTTTACTGATGTTTTCCGATGTTTTTGCTGCTACCGATGTTTTGCAAAATATCAGTCACTTCGTAGTCAACTCATAACCGTATATTTAAATAAGAATTATTAATAACCTTTTACTGACAATAAAACTTTACCTTATTCACAGAATGCTTTCGCCAGTTCATACACTGAACATGTAAAGGAACTTTTTGGATTGGATCCCAGGGTCGTCGGCTCTGGCATTCGGCTAGCGCCGCGTCATCATGAGCCAGCCACGACGCCCATTCATACGACTCCGAATCAAACGCTGGGCTACAGCTTCGAGACGAGTAAGTGAATCAGTATATAATTGTGGACACATTTTAAAAATATTTCTTCTTTCACAGAGGACCTATGTATCGTAATCGTATCCGACTTCGACCCGCCAGACGGGGTCCTATGAAATTATCCCAGCCGGACAGAATCATACCCCAACAAGACAGAATCGCACCCCGCAGCATCCGAGTATAACAAGCCATCGACAACAAGGACTTTGACTATGGCAACTAAGCGAGCGGCTACGCGGGCTACTGGACTCTAGATACATATCGTTGTTGTTAGGTTTAAGGATACATTCGTTCATACATTTAGATAGTATATACAAATTTTGTCCACTTGTTTATTTATTTATACTAACGAATCCTATACTAAGCTATGTTTTGATGAATAAAATGATTGAAAACTCATCCTTTCTTTCTTCTGTTTTGGGGACACTATCCCGGTTAAAGAAGTCGTGGCACGCCCAGATCGGTTCAAAAATAGCGGAGAAAAATAAATATTTTTGATTCGGGAAAATGTCCTTGATCCTTGATCCTTGATAAGGACTTCATCAAATCAGGGACATTATTTCGACCACAGGAAGCCGTCGCACGCCTAAATCGGCCCACAAGTCGCCGGAAAAACTAGATCTGTATGGTTCGGTTGTTGTAGTCCTTAGCGAAGGATCAAGGACATTTTTCTGATTGCAGAAGCTGTCGTACGTCGCGATCGGTCCTCGAAGGGAGAAAACAAGATATATATGGCTGGAGAAAATATCCTTAATCCTTGTTCCGTGATAAGGACTGCATTAGATAAAGGAACCTATTCCGAGTACGGGAAGCCGTCGGGAAGCCTAGATCGGGCTACAAATAACGGAGAAAACAACAAAGGTTGTTGTTGTCAATTGTTGTACAAAATTTGTTCTTGTTGTTGTACAACAACTTTCAACTAGCGACCGCTCAAACGGCCAAAAACGGGAATTTCAAATGTGGGATACCAGGTGAACAGAAATCAGCACAAGGTCCCTGGTTATACCCGATACTCAAAATGAGTATTGGGGTATATTAGATTTGTGGTAAAAGTGGATGTGTGTAACGTCCAGAAGGAATCGTTTCCGACCCCATAAAGTATATATATTCTTGATCAGCATCAATAGCCGAGTCGATTGAGCCATGTCTGTCTGTCCGTCTGTCCGTCTGTCCGTCCGTCCGTCTGTCCGTCTGTCCGTCTGTCCGTCCCCTTCAGCGCCTAATGCTCAAAGACTATAAGAGCTAGAGCAACGATGTTTTGGATCCAGACTTCTGTGATATGTCACTGCTACAAAAATATTTCAAAACTTTGCCCCGCCCACAACCGCCCCCACAAAGGGCGAAAATCTGTGGCATCCACAATTTTAAAGATACGAGAAAACAAAAAACGCAGAATCGTAGAGAATGACCATATCTTTTAGAATGCAGAATCTGAATTGGATCGTATTACTATTATAGCCAGCATCGAGAAAACAATTTCATTTTTTCTCGCCCTGTCTCTCTCCAACACACAGGTAGCATAGGCGGCTTTGCTTAGAGTAAAACATTAGCGCCTAGATCTCAGAGACTATAAAAGCTAGAGCAACCAAATTTGGTATCCACACTCCTAACATATCAGACCGAGACGAGTTTGTTTCAAAATTTCGCCACACCCCCTTCCGCCCCCGCAAAGGATGCAAATCTGGGGATATTCACAAATCTCAAAGACTATTAACGCTAGAGTAACCAAATTTGGAATCCGCACTTCTCTTAGATCTCACTATAAAACGTGTATCTCAAAATTTCGCCCCACCCCCTTCCGCCCACACAAAGGACGAAAATCTGTTGCATCCACAATATTGCAGATTCGAGAAAACTAAAAACGGAGAATCATAGATAACGACCATATCTATCAGATTGCTGAATCTGGATCAGATCAGATAATTTTTGTAGCCAAAAGGAACAAATCAATTTGCAGTGGCTACGCAGCGCGTGACATCACGCTCAGACTGATTTTCTGTCTCTCTCGCACGCACTCTTTGTCGTGTCGTTTAATATTAGCGGCGTCTGCCGGAGGAAAGCCATACTGACTTAGTATCGGGTATAACTGTAGAGTTGCGGTGTCCGCAGCAACTCACAACGTTCCCCCTCGTTTTTTTTTAAATTTATTTATTTTTCTCGCCATTTTTCAAAACCCACAATTTTGCAATGTTTTTTCATATTTTCTTTGGCCACTTTTCCGTTCTTCGGCCGCTCAAAATGGTAGAAAACGAGAATTTCAAATGTGGAATACCAGGCGAACAGAAATAGGCACAAAGTCGCTGGTTTTTTTCTAATTCCTTTTAATTATATTTCTCCATTTTCCATTTTGAGCAGAAATAACGTAGCCCGATCTAGGCTTCCCGACGGCTTCCCGTACTCGGAATAGCTTCCTTGATCTAATCCATTCCTTATCAAGGACCAAGGATCAAGGATATTTGCTCCAGACTTATATATCTTGTTTTCGCCGTTATTTGTAGCCCGATCTAGGTGTGCGACGGCTTTCCGTACTCGGAATAGGTTCCTTTATCTAATGCAGTCCTTATCAAGGAACAAGGATTAAGGATATTTTCTCCAGCCATATATATCTTGTTTTCTCCCTTCGAGGACCGATCGCGACGTACGACAGCTTCTGCGATCAGAAAAATGTCCTTGATCCTTCGCTAAGGACTACAACAACCGAACCATACAGATCTAGTTTTTCCGGCGACTTGTGGGCCGATTTAGGCGTGCGACGGCTTCCTGTGGTCGAAATAATGTCCCTGATTTGATGAAGTCCTTATCAAGGATCAAGGATCAAGGACATTTTCCCGAATCAAAAATATTTATTTTTCTCCGCTATTTTTGAACCGATCTGGGCGTGCCACGACTTCTTTAACCGGGATAGTGTCCCCAAAACAGAAGAAAGAAAGGATGAGTTTTCAATCATTTTATTCATCAAAACATAGCTTAGTATAGGATTCGTTAATATAAATAAATAAACAAGTGGACAAAATTTGTATATACTATCTAAATGTATGAACGAATGTATCCTTAAACCTAACAACAACGATATGTATCTAGAGTCCAGTAGCCCGCGTAGCCGCTCGCTTAGTTGCCATAGTCAAAGTCCTTGTTGTCGATGGCTTGTTATACTCGGATGCTGCGGGGTGCGATTCTGTCCTGCTGGGATACGATTCTGTCCGGCTGGGATACTTTGATACGACTCCGTCTGGCGGGTCGAAATCGGATACGACTTCGTTTGTGGCGAAGCTTACGATACATAGGTCCTCTGTGAAAGAAAAAATATTTTTTAAATGTGTCCACAATTATATACTGATTCACTTACTCGTCTCGAAGCTGTAGCCCAGCGTTTGATTCGGCGTCGTATGAATGGGCGTCATGGCTGGCTCATGATGACGCGGCGGTAGCCGAATGCCAGAGCCGACGACCCTGGGATCCAATCCAAAAAGTTCCTTTGCGACATGTTCGGTGTATGAACTGGCAACAGCATTCTATGAATAAGGTAAAGTTTTATTGCCAGTAAAACTTTATTATTAATAATTGTTATTTAAATATATTTATGGGTTATGGGTTGACTACGAAGTGTCTAATAATTATCTAGACATGATTGGTACGACTATGTCGTCCAGTTTCGAATCTAAAACAAATCCCGTAGAGCTAGAAGGGTTAATGGAAATACTGTAAAAATATATTAAATATAACTTTAAGAAAAATTGTTAAAAGCATTAATTAGGCGTTTTTTTTTTTCTAAAAACGTTCAGCTTCGTTTCGTTTTCTTTAAGTTAAAAACAGCCTTTATCCTGTTGAAAAGTTGGCAGCACTGTTCTTTTTGCGGCACTTGCCATTCACGGAGCACTCGCGCAATATTGCCAGACTGTCACAAAACTTGTTCTAAATATTTTAGATATTTTTCGGTATATTTGATCAATAAATCCGCAGTCACACTGTTTGGCACCAAGGAACGGAACTTAGTGACGTAAATTTGAATGAAAACATCGATGTTGGTTTGATACATCGGATTTATTCTTCGATGCATCGATGTATCACCGATGTTTCAAAACTTTCCCATTTGATTATATTATTATTATTGCGTTATTATTATACAAAAAAAATCTTAAAACTTAAAAATTGTGGAAGATAGGTTATATACGGTACATAAACCGTCAACAGTTCGGTCGTCGCAACTAGAACTTGAACCAGTTGGACTGCGGAGTGGGTATCCTACGGTGCGCGAAATGAGGATCTGAAGACACGGCGACAGCCTCTGATGATTGCGATGGGAAAATTAGTGACCGGCAGTTGTGGTACTGTTTCTGATACTGAGTTTTGTTGAACAAATGCATCTCCTTATATAACTAGCAGTGGTACTCTTATTGTATGGGAAGGAACGCCAGGCTCCATGTGAGATTTTTTTTTTTTATATAGGGTGCACTCTGTGCCGGGGCTACATTTCAGTGCATTTACTTAGGTACTTGGCAGCAACAAAGTAAATAGTTTATTGCTTCATCCTTTTTGATGGGTTCGAGTTTACAAGTGCAATTGTCTATTCTTAGTTGCTAATGTAATTTTCGTGTCGCCATATTCATTCACATGAAGTGACATGGACAATTGTATTTATGAGTATTTGTGTATATATATTCTGTTATATTAATAAGGTATACGATGTTTTGCAAAACATCGATACATCGCTCAACATCGGTACCAGCAAAAACACCGGAAAACATCGGCAAAAAAACATCGATACTCGATGCATCGATGTGTTTTTACATCACTAAACGGAACTGTTCTTGTGTAAAAAACACACACACATTTTTAATTTCGCTAGGACTTGGTATATTACTTCACAAAGCCCGAAATGCCATCGAAAAAGAAAAAATACAACGCGCGCTTCCCAGCGGTGAGTACGGACGAAGCGGAAGTGGTCAATATTTCGGCTCTGGCGTGAACCGACAATGGTTATCAGTTTTTATGCATGTGTACATACATACATACTCACATAATCAGAGGCTCCGTGTTGTGGGCGCAGCGGCAGAGCAGCACGAGCCCGGTGTGATTTATCATTGACTCGATTTTAATATTTTACTCCGCAGGGTCGCATCAAGAAGATCATGCAGAGCGATGAGGAGATTGGTAAGGTTGCACAGGCGGTACCCGTTATCATTTCCCGGACGCTAGAGCTATTCGTGGAGTCGCTGCTAACGAAGACGATGCGTATAACGAATTCGCGCAATGCCAAGACACTGTCCACTTCGCATATGAAGCAGTGCATCATGTCAGAGCAGCGATTCGATTTCCTGAAGGAGCTCGTCCGGAATATACCAGACATCAGTGTGGCCGAGGAGGCAAGCTCCTACAACGATGACAGCTCACCAGAGCAATATCCGGACTCAGATACGCCATACGATCTTAGCCTGCCATCCACATCTATGCGGTCATTGCCGAATGGAGGCGGATCCGCTATCGGCCCCTACATGCGCTCAATGAGCTTGAATGGCACCGGTCTGAAGCGTCAGCAGCAGCAGCAGCAGTACCCCCCACCCACACACATCCCATCGGTAATTGTGCCTTCTGTGGCACACACGCACCAGCTTCAGATGGGACACGTGCCCGCCAAGTTGGCTCGCTCGGAATCAACTCCGTCCTACACACCGCGGGGCAGACCGCCCAACCAAAACTCCTACCATAAGAAACAGTCGCACGACACTGCCATACCTGCTCCGATCTGCAGCTATGAACTCAATAAACCAATAGTCAAAATCGATTATAGCAACGTGCAGATGCCGACCAGCAACCTGTGCACGCCAGAGGCTGAGGCAGATGCCAACTCCGCCTTCAATTTTGACATTGCGGCTCCAGTTATCAATATCGATCTGACGAATATTGTAGCAGCTGGAACGGCTGGAAAGAGCAGCGCTCCCATCATTCCAAAGGCCACTGTGGCATCAACGACCCCAACTGAAACAATTTTCGAATTAGACGAAGACTATGACAATATTTGAATAGTATCTAAGTGAATGCGCTTTTAAATTATTGATACATTAATATGTACTCTAGCTCTAAGTAATCACAATACAACATTTGCAAAATAAAGACCATGCTGGATTTTAAGCTGAACCTCTGAGCTGTGAACCTTTGCTAATTTAAAATCTAATCGAAGAGTGATGATTACTCGAGCTGAAAGCGATGGTTTCCGCTCAACTGGTTCGACGGCTTTACTGTGCCCAACGATGCGCATCGCATCAAGGCGGCCAAGATCAACTTTAAACTATTGTATATGTTTATTGAGAGGGAGATTTATGCAGGATTGGTATGAAGCGGCAATAGTCGAAGCTACCTTCAGCATTGGGAATTGTTCCTACTTTAAAATGTATCTGTACACAAGCCATCTCAGCTCAAAAGCTTCCCATAAATACGGGAAGCTAATAACCAATTACCGAAAACTTAATTTGGTTAGCCTTAGCCTCCAAATAGGCCAAACAATTGGCCCACGGAATTCCCTGTGTCCTAGTAAGCTGTGACCTTTATTTGTTGTGCGTAGAACTATTTATATGTGTATATACACATAATAATAATTACGAGTATTACTTAATTTCGCCCAAGGTGCGTCCACTGACTGCCACTTAGTCATTGTGTAATCCTCGGTCACAGTCAATTACAATTAAATGCCTTTCAATCCCCATGGGGATTCGTACATTTGTATATTCGCACACGCAATCTCGGACCAGCAATTGATATTAATTTGGGGCACGATGTGGGTCAAGCATTGATGTGCTTCTATACAGTACAGATGTGGGACATACTGGGATGAACTGACAAGCGGAGAAACCAAAGTCAAATATCGCGTGGGAAAATCTTATTGTAGCAAAATTACTAGCCGCTCCTTGTGTTTTGTGCGCAAAGGTGCAGTTTAAAATTATATGAATTATTATGAAAGCACAGTCAGAGGGATTTTCGCTTTTCGGGTTGCATTTGGGTTTGGCATGGCTGATTAGGGTCAGCAGAAGGCCGAGATGATTAGTCCCCCTACGAGGGGCCAAGCCCAGATCAAGCTGATGAGTTCCTCCTCATTTGAGAGAAGGAAGGAAGGCAGAAATAGGAAGCGCCATCATTGGGGAGACACGATTTCGTGAATTCAATTTCCCCAAACAGAAATCCAGATCTGCACTCCTCTCCTCCATTGTCGTGTGCTGTGCTCCCAAGGGACTATGGGTGTCCATTTGGCTTGAGTCATGGTAAAAACTTTGAAACAATAAAAACAACTTGCGGCGCGCCGCCAGTGCCAAGTTTTCATGTCCAAGGCGTATTTATGTCAACCGGAAGTAGGTTTACTGACCCACGTATACCCGTACGTGTGTACGTTCGCCCAAACAGCGGCTTCGACAATCGTCGTCCTCGGTCGGCGACTCCTTCGGCGGCCGCCTCGACTGGTCATCCCCAGAGCGCAGGACGACGATAGCCCCACGTATAAGAAGGTATTTGCCTTTAGCGGATTAGTTTTTCTACGAACGGCGAGTGCAGTGCATCGGATCGATGCCAATGCGCGTTGATTTTTTGGGTATTCCGTTTGAGTTCAATTTAATTTTTTTTTTTAATATTTTCAAAAATTGCTAAAGTACAATAAATCGCGAACAATCCAAAATCCCCCTCGAAACGATCGACAACCCGAAACTTAACTCGAAAAAAACAAGAAAACTAAACCATCTAAATGGGAAATATCTTGAAAAGGGAACAACGCCGAACCATCCAACGGCAAAGTTAACTCATAGATGTCTCCAGGAATTCCTATGGCTTTGGACTCTGGTCTGGGGAAACGAACTCAACTTTTTGCTGGAGTCGGTCGCCATGGGGTAGTCGGGGGCTATCACGACATTAGCCAAGGATTTTCCCCCGTCACTGCCACTTAAAAGTCAGCCCCCACCCCGAACCCAAGAGGGTCTTTTGAGAGGGTTTACGAGTATAGGCGTTGTTTCTGTTGCTTTTGCTTTTTCTGCTGCTGTTGCTGTTGTCTTGATGTTGCAACAGTGCGCCGTGGCATAGGAGAGCCGGAGGCCCAAGTGTTGTTGACTCTTTGCCGCTGCACAAGGCAAAAGGAAATTTGTTGCGGTTTTGACCCTATTCCAAAGCCAAGGAAAACCGCACTTTACCCTGCCTGTACTCGGCTCGGCGATGTTCTGGCTGCCACATCCCACATCCTAGCCCCGTCTCGTGGCTTGAAGTGGCTCTCATGCGGTGTCTCACGTGCGTGCAGACCCGTGAAGATCCCCGGCAGTGGGAGCATCCAAAATATATGATTTAAGGACGGGAAGTCGGGAAGTGTGTGCAAGCGTATCAAACAAAATATAAGACCTACATATATGGATATATTGAGTATATGTGTGTGAGTGTGTAGGGACATCGCGTGCCAGAGACATGCCAACAGGTGTCACAGCCAGCGCTGGGAAACAATCAAAAGTTGTCTAAGCAGCAGAAGGCAGATGAACAAACATGCAAACACGGCCGGAGAGAATCTACGGACATTGCAGCGCCCCGCCGTGCGGCGAAATAGTGCGGCGAATTGGCAGCACTGGCTGGCGGGCTCCCCTCCCCCGATTGCTTTTCTTTTTATACCCTGTACTCGGGGAGTGTATTGTATTCGTGCAACTGATGATGGACAGGCAGGAGAGTGTGTATGTATTAACAAATTCGTAGAATTATTGCCTTTTTAAGGATATGGAAACCACATCTCACAGCGTTTGTTGAATGTTCAAAGAGTATTGTCATATAAGTGGGTATCAAATAGTCAAATAGACTTCTGCAAAACAGTGTTCTTGGTTGTTTCTTTTGTAGCAGTATCTCAGCGTGTCTGCGTGTGCACACTACTAGTATTATTATAGTGGCGCTTCCCCTGGTGTTGTGCTTTGTTTGAATTTGAAGTGTAGGCAATATTTCTCTTGAAGGTTTCTTTGCTCACTTACCGCGCCGCGGCGCCGTGGAGGCAGTTCCATTTCAGTCAGTGCCAACGTCCCATCGTGGGCTCTATCGCTCTCGCTCTCCGTTTCCAATGTTCATTTTTCGCGGCTTTTCTGTGTAATGATACTGTATTAGAGTTACTCTCGTGCACAATTGAAACTAATTTAAATAACAATTACATAAGGCTGGGCATCACTTACCGTATACCAATACCAATTTCCTCGAGGGGACTCCAATTAAAAACGGTTCTTAATGTGTGACCCCAGCCGTAATGAGATGCAGGAAAAGTGCCTGTAATCCAGAAAAGTGTTTAGAAGAGAAGGAAAATTTGCGAAAAACCAACGTACAGGCACAGGCCCGGGTCCGGGCCCGGCACGCGTCATGGCCATAACACAGCACACCGGTCTAGTCACTTCCTGCGAGCCAAAGTGTGTCACCGAAATTCGAGTAGCGCCCCATAAAATGTAGGTTAAATATTAGGCAAAGGAAAATCAATGCGAAGAAAGGCACTCATTCACACCTGCCATCCCTCCCCACGTCCCTACGGTTCGGTTCCGCAATACCGCAATCCTCAAGCGGCCTACGTCATGCCGCAAAATATAACTACTATTTGCGTACCCCAGTCCCATCAAATGTTCGGAGTATCTGAATGGAAACAGTAGGAGAGACAGAGAGAGAGAGAGAGCAATTAAAACATCATGTTCAGCTGATAGTTGGTGTCGGACAGCCAGCCCCAAACATCTTCGAGCGATGCACTCCTCAAGTGCAGTCACTAATGCGGCAATTTGCAACATGCAATCCAATCCGTTCCAATGCCATACCATAGCCATGCCACACCATGCATCTCCCATCCATAAGGCTGAAGACTGTTGAGCGCTCATCAAGTTCTGCTCTCGTTAGCGTTGGCTTAACGGCTTGGGGGGAGTTGGATGTGGAGTTGGAGTTAGATGTGCTGCTGGAGCAGGTGCATTCCGATTGCATGGGGTTTATCAGCGCGGCACACGCAGCTATTTATAGGATCGAAATGGAGAGAAATGGCATTAGAAAATACTCGTACAAATAATAATAATTACTGTTTTCGCCATGCCCGTAGTTTGGCTGTGCAAATCGGAAAGTTGGGAGGCAGTTGCCCACGGTCTCCCGCGTCGCGTGTACGTCCCGTCTCACTGACATTGCAATGGCCGGAAGGTCTGGCCTGTCCCTAGAATAAATACATATATACGTGTACATACGTTTGTGAGCGAGTGATTTTTGAATATTTCTGTTGCTTTGAATAAACAGCTTTTGGCGTCATTGGTTCTGTTGCACCCGAACGAAACGAAGCGAAGGACAAACAAATATAGCAAAGTAATCCTGCGTAATTCTTTGCTATGGCCAGAAGAATGGACAAGGACTCATAGTGGACGAGAGAGGGATCGATCGAGCGACCGTACCAATGTCAAATCATGCAGCAGACCCTCTCGTACTCATCATCATCGCCATCCCCCTCTCCGATGCCAACGCCAGCCGGAACACCACACCCCCCAGCGACCACCCATGCCCCCACCCACACCCATCCACGACCCGGCTCAACAGGCAGCGATCCCAACAACAGGTTTCAGCCGGCCATCATTCCGGTTGACTACAGCTACCACACCCACACCCATTCCCACCCACACTCCCACTCGTACGGCCACACGACCATGGCCCCCTCGACGTACACATCCACACAGAGCTTCATCCGCCAACCGACGGCCAGCACAGTCCAGGAGCTGGGCTCGGAGCGGGACTCCCAGCCTTATAGCAGTCTCTTTGGGGACCCCGTGCCCCCGCCGTCGCAGGTGGAGGAATACTTCGGGACTGCGGCCTTTGAGACGTTACGATCTTCTTCGCTGGAAATCCCCAGCTCGGAGGAGGATGCTCTAGTGGCCGCTGTGGCCCTCAATGCGCTGATGGGCAACGAGGCTCGGGTCAGGCAGAGGATCTTCTCGAATATTCCCTACACGAGAACCCCCCGGGCATCGCTCATCCCGCACCTGCAGCCGCCCGATATCCAGATCTTGCCCAATTCCAGCGGCGGGTCCAGCTCGGAACAGCTGGGGTCTCCCAACTATCGACTCCTGGCCCCGGACGACATCCTTAATAAACCGGATATGTACGACTTGGCGAACCCCAGTGAGGAATCACAGTACATGACACGCTTGGACTTCGATCGGGAGGAGGAGCGAACGCAGACTCCCAGCCGAACGGCGGGCAAGCAGAGTGTCTCCACCATGACCTCAGATGACCATCACCACGGGTAAGAGGCAATCCTATCCATCAGTCAATGAATGATTCTGTATTTTATCCGTTTTAGCTTGCTGAGCGACTCTTACTCGGGCAGGGACTGGTTTCGACCTGCTCCACAGCACTTTCCGGAGTTCACGCGCATCCCCAAGCTGCGGCCCAGCTCGAAAAACATCATGTCCATGAAGCAAGAGGAGGTGCCGCTCTCACCGCTGGCCACGATGATCCAGGACATGAACAGTTCCAGCAGCGGAGGCGATGAGCGGGTAGCCCCCGATGGGGAGAAACAGTCAACGATGCAGGACATGGACGTCATACTCTCACCGAAGCAATACCTGGAGCAGCAGCTGGAACGGATGAGTGCGGTCAGCGAGCGGCAGCTGCTTGAGGACTACAGCCCGCCGTCGCCTCCACCAGCTGACCCGCCGCCTTCTTGCCACCAGAGTAGCCGCAGAGACACGGAGGAGAGCGTCTGCTCACGTCCACCCACCATGAAGAGAGAAATGTCCCCGATCATCATCAAGGACTCAATCTCCGTGGGCGGAGACTATCGGTAAGTGGGAACAACACTCTCTGCCTCTCCTGGCCAGTTCTAATCTCTGCTAATCCCCATCCAGCGTGGACCAGCCACGGCCACACAAGAAGACTGCATTTACCATCCTCACAGTGCGCTCGCCGCAGACATCGCCGGCGTACAGCCCCGCCAGGAGAGCCGCCGCCAGGAGGCACGCTTCCATACAGTCGACATCGACTACCTCATCAATGGCCACCAAGCCGCCGATCCTGCCGCGTCGCAAGACTCCCAGCGACTCCCGCCTACCGGAGCTGCCAGGATATCTGGCCCACTCGGCGTACCCCAGCCAGCAGCAGCCACAGCCGCAGCCACAGCCGCATCCACTCCACACAACCGATGACTCGCCACGGCCTTCGGTGCAGTTCAACATGAGTGGACGGCACAGTCGCAGCAAGCTGGCGACGCCTTCGAAGGGAATCCTCCAGCAGAGGGACTCGCTCACCTCCTCCATAGACACCTACACGCCGAGGGCGCAGAGACGAAGGTCCATGGCCCCCAGTAGTCCCCAGCAGATGTCGTATGGCCAAAGGATCAAGAGCATGGAGAGCCTGCCGCTGATAACCGATCCCTATCGAAGCGCGATTCCGCGACTGCACTACTCCACCATGGACCTGGGCAAAGAAGCGGCAGCCTTTCCGCCGGGCGCACTGCCACGCCCACTGAAGCCAAACCACAACCCCACGCGAAAGCAGCGCGGACTCCTGAAGGTGATCAACCGGGAGGAAGCGCTCGCCCACATCCCGCCCCGCTCCAACTGGTGCAGCCTGGACGACCTGGCTCTGGCACCGAGTCCCCGTGCATCCTTCGACGTCGGCCACGCCCAGGGTCGTCGTCGTTCCAGCTCCACCTCGCCCGAGCGAAGGAGCTCCACGCAAACAGCCTCGGACCGACGCAGCTCCAACCTGAGCAGCATAACCGCCACCACCTCGGACTTTAGCTTCCGACGTCCATCGCTCGCAACACTGCCAGCATCCCGGCTGCGTCGCAAGTCGGTGCAGGCGCCGATCCCCGGGCGTAGCCCGCGACGACAGTCCATCTACCAGAGGGATCCGAAGCCACCGCCGCATGGGAAGCATGGGAAGATCGCCAAGCCCAGCAGTTTGTCACCGATTCTCGGCACCCCGAACAAGGACAGCAGCTCAGGGCAGAGTCCTACCCACGGATCCTCGATAATTGGGCACCGGGAATCATCGCTGTTTGGGCACCATGAATCCTCGCTTATTGGTCACCGTGCAGCCGCTGTCGACACGCAGTCCGAGGTGTCGACGCGTCGGGACTCGCTCTCCCGCATTCCGATTCGCAGTCGTCCGGGATCCCGGGTGGAGTCTCGTTCCAGTTCGCCGTCGAAGGACTTTGTGGCTATGATTCCGACCGCATCTGGGCGCACCTCACGGGCAAGCACGAGTCGATCTCCCTCTCGGGCGATGATTCACAGCAGGACGCCCTCACGGGAGAGTGCGCGACCCGGAGAATCGCGATCTGTGTCCAGGGGCCCACCTTCTAGGGCAAGTTCTCGCATGGAACAGGCACGGGAGCAGGCCAACTCCCGAAGCAACTCGCGGGCCAACTCCCGACTGAGCATAAACTCCTCGCTGCGATCCTCTAGCGTATCGCCCGTCACCATGGCCAGGAACAAAACCATACGGGGAACCACACCGCAGCCCAGTCGCAGGAAGTCCATATCATTGAGTCCAACCAGCGGCATGATAGGGCGTCGAAAGTCCATAAGTCCAGGGGCCATCACACAGGCAAGACGGATGTCCATGTCCATTAGAGGGAAGCCAGAGAACCCGGAGACATTGTCGCGACGCAACTCCCGCTCCCGCATCCCCACGCGACAGTCGGGAAAGATGGAGTCCAAGTCGCCGCCATCCTCCTCCAAGAAGCGTTCAAAATCCCCCGAGAAGACCAAGGGAATACCGGCGATGACACCCAAGGGCACCAGAGCGGGCAAAGTCCCGCCAAAGGGAAGCCCCAAGGCAAAGCCCACATCCAAGCAACCTGCAAGTGCCAAACCCAGGACAGAATCTGTGAAGGCTGTTAAAACCGCGGAGCGTCTTCCAGTTGTCAGAAGGGAACAGGGAACAGGGAAGAATCCAGCCCCCAAAGCGCCATCATCCACAGCGAAGGAAGCGAAAGCCGAGAAAGGAAAGCCAGCAACCAAGAGCAGTGCACAGGGACAACCAGCAGCGCCCCCGCGCACCAAATCCCAGCAGATGAAAGCCAAGCCACCTGGAGGGGCGACAATGGAGGCCAAAAGACCTCCTGCACCCACGGCCACCAAAGCCCAGGGAATTGTACACGAAAAAGGTGCCAACGGAGGAGATGCTACAACAAACATGACTCCACTAGCTGCCCAGGTGGGCAACGTGGTGCTCCAGGCAGCCGAAGCCATTCCGGCAGTGACCAGCGAGGTGACCGTCCCCTCAACTCCAGGACGCAGAGGCCAAGGAGCGAACATGTCCAAGCTGGTGCGGATGAGCTCCCGGCTGAGCATGCTTAGCCAGAAGAACCGAGCAGATTCGCCGCTGAATCGAAAGGTGGCAACAGTGCCCGAGATAGCGCAGGAACACGAAGGTGAGATTCAGTCTAAGGGGCCAACAGACACAAGATTTTTTTATAAATTAATTAATCTTATTCTATTAAATTCTAGAAGCAGCGACCCACGGTTCTCTGATGAAGTCCAATGATGCTGGGAGTCTGCCTGCCGCCATTCTGGAAAAGTCACAGAAAACGCTCGAAAACATACAAAAGACCGTTACGGAGGCCACCGATGAGATCCACAAGACCATCAGCGAGAACCTCACCGATCTGAAGACTCTGGAGAACGACATGGGCCTGACCGCAGATGGCCCTCCCACTCCCACACCCACCTCTGGCACGATGCTGGCCAAGCCAGGCGACTCTGAGTCTCGGACAGGGACAGCGGATGGTGGGAATGCTCCTCAGAGCTCGGCGGAGCAGGCAAAGTCTCCTTTTACGGCCACACAGCCCATCGAGGCCGCGGTCTCGGTAGTGCACCCGGACGAGCGAGCAACGATATCCAGTGTGCCCGAGGTAGAGTGCGAGAGCTCTGACCTGCCCACAGTCCTGGACGTGTCCGAGTCGGAGCTGGGTGGCCATGTGATGCCGACGCCCGAGAGCGGAGCGGACTTCAAGGTGGACGCCAAGCGACGCTCTCCAGACGGACAGGGCGGCTCCGCAGCGGGAAGTGGTGGCATGGCAAAGTGAGTAACAGGGAAGCACTCTTGAAAAACTAATTAATATTGATGAAAAAAGCATGACTATTCATGGGCTAGCCCCACAACGATCTCTTCTGCGACCCGGACGCAGTGGACATTTTAGGCGGGAAGGCTAACGGAGAGTACTAATTTTTTTCCTCGACCGTAGTCTCCACATAAAGAGCTCGCCAAGGCTTACAGCGCCTGGCCAGTCGTCAATTTGCATACAGGAAACACCCAAACAACAGCAGCAGCAACAACACTTTACAGTGCCGTGTGGGCTAGCGCTGCCGCTGGCTTTCTCGTGGTGGTTCAGGCGGGCACAGGTCCGTCAAGCCACTCATAAGTGCGTCAATAAATTTTGAATACAAACACGAAGTGGGGTCTATGGAGCGACTAGAGTAGAGTCCCTCCCCCAAACGCTAGACCACGACCACCAGCCCACACCAGACGACCACCTTTGAGGAAATCCGTTCTCTGCCTTGTCGTCGTCGTCGTCGCCGTCGTCAGGTCGGTCGCAGTCGGCGAAGGTAACGATGTCCTTCACTGCATTGTTTTTCCAGCCAACCGATATGAGCGGGTCCGTGTGTTTGCGTGTGTTTGTGTGCATCCCTAGCCATGCGAGACCCCAAGAAAACGTGTGACCGACCCATTACAGTGGGCACCCTTCCCCATGTACTCACTAGGAGAAATGGGCTACGATGTCCACTCTAGGGAACCCCCACCGTACGGGCATGGTATAGCGTGCATATCGCACGGAGGTAAAAGTATTTTCGCAACACGACTTAAGTTTCTTGCCGCAATAACAAATCAGTTTCGGCCGGACAATCGCGCTAACCGCAGCCTAGCTCCCGTGAGGCGACTCCCGAATCTCCCAGAAGAACCAAAGTACCAAAGACCCAAAGAGAGTGCTGTGCTTGCGAATTTCCAACAATTAATCCGAAAACAATTCAGATAATTTGCAAAAATGCTGAACGAAACAAGCAAAAATTCGGTTATATATACGGTTGATCTGACGCAGGACTCGTTCATAGATGGCGATAAGTATTTCTTTAGGTAACGAGCATTAGCTTCCGGATTCCTATTATATTTTATCGTTCTCCATCAGATGGCATAGGTTTGGGTAGTTAACGCACCAGCGACGACCTTGTGGATTAATTTAAATACAAAACTGGCAAGAAAGTTTCTTTCATTCCGATTGTTGTCACTGTTCCACGAGTACTCCAACTCGAAGTTTCTTGGATCCATGCCGCTCAGAGCGGGTCAAATAAATTACCGACCTCCAAATTGCGTTTGGTCGTTGGCTCGTGCACAACGAAATTAAAGGCGTTCGAAGCCCCAAAAACATATACTATACATATATACATGTACGATACTTGTACATGAGTACAGTATAGGGACTATAAATGTTATGGGCTTTGGGCCTATAAAAATTGTGTAAGCGTCTCGATGGGATTTTCATGTTTTGAGTTGACATTTCTGGTGAGCGAATAATCTGAACAAAATGTTCTTTAAGGAAGAAAAACAGTCTCTGCTTTCATAACCAAATGAACGAGCCAAGAAAATAGTACATTACAAAGTCTTAAATCTACATAATCCATCCATTAGATGTTGCTGTTTTCCATACGAGTAATTTATACACATAAAGTAGTGGTAATGCTCCGACTGTGATTATATATGCAAAGCGATGGGCGGAAGTGATTCAGGACTATCCCATAAACTTGAACTTTGGCTCCGTAGCTCTTCTAACAACTTTCCAATCATACAGAACTTCCGGCTCTTGGCACCTTGCCAAGCCTTGCTGAAGCCATAAAAGCTTATATCCGGTCCTTGGTCCCAGTCAAGGATGGCATGCGGAAACCGCGAACAAGAGCTACTTTCCAGCAACTAAAAATTATTATGAGACTATTTTCAATCTACTCTTCTCCCACCAGAACCAGCAGCCAAGAGTTCCTGGAAGAAAAGGACAATAATGCCAATAAGAAGGGATTGTGTCGCTGTTGTTCCTCATTGTTCATGCCCTGTCGTCGCTCTCGATGCTCCCGCTGCTGTTATCGACGAGAACGGAACCCCTTAGCCGAGGACCAGCCCGTGCTATGGAGTGCAAACAGTAGTGCCACAACCGCCACCAATGTCCAAGTGATTGATGAGACCAAGTCGAAGAAGAAAAAGGTGACGGACTGGCTCAAGTCGAGCTGCTGCCGGAGCTGCCGGAAGAAACATCCGCCCGCGAACACGGACAAGCCGGAACCGCCAAGCGTGAAGCAGGAGGCCAGTATGAGTACGGGACCAAAACGTGGGGGCAAATGCGGCCTCTGTCTGAGCAAGGTTTTTTGCTGTCGCTCGGTAAACAAAGTGGACGACACGGGGAATGAAACCGAGCTGAAGAAGTGCTGCTTCTGCATACCATATCGGAGGAACCGTAGCAAGCCGAAAGGTAGCTCCGTTTCCTGGCGGGATCAAGATCCAGAGCTTGGCATCAAGCCAACTGATACATCGGTTCTGGAAGGTGCGTCCGAGGCCTCAATGACATCGGCAGCTGCGGATACTCCGGCTACACTACCAAAAGAGTAAGTCTGACAGACACCATACCCCTATACTTGATGTGGAGCTAAGAACCTCTTGCCATTTTCATTAAAGGGGCTGCTGCAAGCGTTTCTGGCTAATGATGCTCTGCTGTCGCAAGAAACCGCGTCGCGAATCGAATGCTCGCCGACAGAGCATCAGAGCCCCGCCGCCCAGTGAGGCAAGTGATGATACACTTTGATCCATGGTTACAACATTCCATAATTTATTTCCCGCACTTAGGACACACGCCGGAAGCTGCATAACGACCTAGTGGAACACGCATCCAAAATGAAGGGAGCTATTCCTGTGCTACCGCTGTATTTGGCTTGGTTCTGTGCCTTCTGCAACGTAGTCTTTCCAGGCTTAGGTGGGTTTTCCAGAGGTGCACCTGCCTGAATATACGGCTTCTAAGGCTTCTATGATTTCTTAGGCACACTCCTGTCGGGACTCCTTTGTTTGTGTGTGGGCATTCCACGTTTCTCGCAGTACGACAGTGCCCGGGCTCGAATCGGATCCTTCATAATCAACATTATTGTGGCAGTGTCGCAGTTCTGTTGTGTACTCTTCTGTTTCGTGGGCTGGGGCTGGTCCATCTGGTGGGGTACTATTATGCTAAAGTGTGCAAGTAAGTGTGGTCATTTACCGTCTAATATTTTGAGAGCATACTTTAACAAAGATTCGCACAAATCTTAGGGAAACTGAGCAAGATCAAAAAGGTGGAACGTTTGGAACTGGAGGAGGAACAACGACAGGCCCAACTGGCGGCCACTGCGGCTGGTGAGACGGAGCCGGCGAAGACATAGTAATCCAGTCCAACAGGACACATTCAACGGGACGAGCTTTTTTATACAATTGTGTACATACCTTTGTACAAAACTGTACATTCCACAGACTCGTGCACTTCCAAATGTACTTCCATGATAAGTAAAGTGGAACAATACTTCCTTAGAACAGAACTTAACTCTAACTATGTATTAAAATCATTAAACTTCCACTAAAATAACAAGAGTTTTTTTGCGCGTTTTGCTTAAAATTTTCTGTAGATAACTGTAAATATCGGAGTGCAAAACTATCGAACATTTCGCCAGTGCTGTAAAACACCCAATTTAATACCAGTTCTGGTAAAACAGGGTGGATTCTTTTTTCGACGGCGTTCATTAAAAAAACACGACGTCAGTTTGCGAATTCTGTAAACTATACTATTTTGGCTGTATAAAGATGTCGCACCTTGTGAAGATGGAAAATGGCCAGAGCCAGACGATACAGGAGATGCTTGGATGCATTGAACGGTAAGCTTAGTCCTCCGCCACCGAGTTTTGTTCAATAAATAAACAGATGCACATAACCTCGCTTTCTGGCCACAGCTACAACCCCGACCATTTGAAGACTCTGGAGGCGTACATTCAGGACCAGGCCAAGAATAACACCTACGACCTAGAGGCCAACCTGGCCGTTCTCAAGCTGTACCAGTTCAATCCGCACATGCTCAACTTTGAGATCACCTACACGATTCTGCTGAAATCGCTGACAAATCTGCCACACACGGACTTCGTGATGGCCAAGTGTCTGCTGTTGCCGCAGCAGATGAAAGACGAAAACATTCAGACCATTATCGATCTAGCAGATATACTGGAGCGTGCCGATTTCACACTGTTCTGGCAGCGCGCCGAGGTTAACCGTACCATGTTCCGCCACATCAGCGGCTTCCATGATTCCATTCGTAAGTTTGTCTCCCATGTTGTGAGCATCACCTTCCAGACCATCAAGAAGGATTTGCTGAAGGAACTTCTGGGCGGCATTGAGGACTCGACACTGGAGAGCTGGATCAAGCGCAACGGATGGAAGCATCAGGGCCAGGATCTCATTGTCGTCGCCATGCAGGACGACAAAATTAAGACGAAAAATATCACAGAGAAGATCGAGTTCGAGAACGTTGGCGCACTTATGGCACAGTGTCTCTAGGTTTCTCTCTACATTCATAGTTTTGTCTAAATTTCTACGGAAAGTGCATAATATAAAAGAAAAATAAACGCCCGGCCCGTCATACAGCTAACTAATTAGTTTTATTTAGAGATACACGCGAAGTAAACATATTAACTTAGAAAAACTATTTTCCCTATACGCACACTTTACAGAACTAATAATTTCTTAACCTTGTTATGACTGTTTTTTGAACTTTTTCAATATGGGAAATATTTTGTCGAAGGCATCGTAGATCTCCTGTCGGACTTTTGCGCCCGTCAACACCACTTTCCCCGAAACGAAGATGAGAAGCACAATACGCGGACGCACCATACGATAGATCAGACCTGGAAAGAGCTCAGGCTCGTAGCTGCTGAAATTGCAATGCGTCAGCACCAGGCCCTCCAGTCTTATGGGAAACTTAACATCGCACGAGCCAACCATGTTTTGAATCTTGAAATCGAGGAATTTCGCCTGCAAGCAAAGAATTATGAAATGTTCTCTAGATTGTGAAGGGATTAGTACTTACCGGGAATCCCAGCTTCTGTATGATGCGAGCGTATTTCCGCGCCGCCAGTCTTGAGTCGTCTTCACTTTTGGCGCCGGTGCATACCATTTTGCCGGAGCTGAAAATCAGAGCGGTTGTGCGAGGCTCACGGATACGCATGATGACGGCAGCAAAACGTTTTGGGTTGTACTCGGCGTTTCTTGCATGTAGTGCAATCTTTTTCAGATCCAGCTTGCAGCACAAATTCACTGTGGACACAATATTTTGAAGCTGAGGAACAATTCCGGGGTCTGCTGAGCCAGGCGTTGCCGGTGTCATGGGGGTTGCTGGACCCATGGTCTGGTGTATGTTGCTGAGGGAATCTCCTGCCCCCACTCCTGACGCACTGCGCTCACTCATGGGAATCATGTGCGACATCATGCTCTGTGGAGTCTGTGGCTGCATTAGAGATTGCGGTGTAGTGCCTCCAGCAGGTTGTCCCTGCTGCTGCTGCTGTTGCTGATATGACGCTGAGGGTTGGTAGCTCTGCATTTGTTTGTGGGCCAAGGGCAATGACGGTTCGTGGCCAAAAAGTCCACTGCCGCCGGTTGTAGCGTTGCTGGCATCTGGCTGCTGCTGTTGTCCCGCTACTGGTACTGGGGCGGATATTGCAGGTTCTGGCTGTGGTATTGCCGGAGGATGATAAACGGGATTTGCTATAATCTGTTGATCAGCCTCCATCTGATGCATTGGCGTTCCAATGCTCGGAATCGAGAAGTTTGGACTTAGCATTTGATCCATGTTGCTGGCTATTTCTGAAGACGGTGAGACGCGTATACAATTAACTTGAGACGCAGATAGACGAATATGGTTTACAAGTCAAATATTTACACTTCTATCCCGCGTGTTAATTATTATTAATTGATAATAATTACTTTATTTCAGATATCCTTCAATGAAAATAAAACAAAAACAAAACAGCAAATGGGAACGGGCACCGTGTGATAGAGCTAAAGAAACATCGATGCTAGCATCGATAAGGTATATACGGTCTGACCCTCAGAAATATACCAAAATATTCCGCCTCATTTAAAAAATATACCGTAAATATACTGGCGGATTCAAGTTCAATATTCCTCGATTTTTATATTCCGTTAAATATTACTAGCTAGATATAACATTTAGCCATGCCGACATAGTTTTATCCTATTAGTGAATCTATTTTCTACATGACTGGTTCATTTTAAACACTTGCTTTTATTACATTTCTATATAAAGTTGAAAATGAAATTTAATAGATTGATGAAATTGACAAAATATAACATTATATACCGATATACCGTAAATATATCGTCGGTCAAATTTTGACCTAAAAAATACCGAAAAGCTTTAAAAAAAATACCGTAAACGGTCCCCCTGATGGGCACCTGATTTAGCGCTTATACCGACAGACTCTCAGAAGTATACCAAAATACACCGTAAATATACTGATGAAATCAATCTACTACACATTTGCGACACGTTTCTACACAGAGGACAGCTATCGATAACGTTATCGGAATTAGCCACACTGTTTGTGATACTTTGAAAACCGCGACTTTTTAACCGTAACACTTCGCACCTTGAATACCCTAGTGCACCTTTATTATGAAGTCATGTATGTACTCTCATTATATTATATATTCTATGTATATATGTATATTCTGTATTAATAGCATCCAAAGCATGTGTAAAATAACAGTTCTTCTGATAATGTTGGCAAGCGTCTTCAAAAAGAGTCAACTCCGTTGGCCAATACAGAATGAAATGACACATCTATACACTGTATGGTAAGACCTTGTAAATAGTTACGAGGGTAGGATAGAGTAGTTGAAAATATTTATTTAAGCATCAGTTATTAATTAAAATGAACGCATAAGAATGATCGAGATGAATACCAATACAGAGGGGATGGCCAAAGGCAGACCTTTTGCGGCTGATCCTCCCGACTGGGAGTGAAAGTGAGTATAGGTATTTCCATTCTCATCTGTGTATGCATGTCTTCCAGTTGAGGGCGAGTTCTGGAATGTGCCAGTCACGCCTGGGACATTGTAGGGTCCTTCATTCTGACCGCGTATGTAAATTCCATTTTCCGGACTGCCAAACTGATGCGGGCCATTCCCGTCAGAACTAGTCTGTGCACTTACCGCTGCGTGGGAATCGGAATAATAATAAAACAATCACTTTAACTCTGAGGTCACCAGAGCTTACCGGCAAACAGCATGCTAGCAACAACGATACAGATGACAACGAAATATCTCATGGTGGATGTAGCAGCTTCAGTTACAACGCCCAGCTTGAACTGAGTGCAGTTTTTGCGAAAATCTATTTATATATGAAGCAATTTAATTACGTCGGGAGGGAAGAGAGCGCGAGAGCGAGCCCATCTTGCGGCAATTAGTAGAACCGAACTTGAGAATCAGATGTCCAGACTACATAGTATATGATCTGACGTATGTACATATGCATGATCATCACTTCCAATATCTTTATACCATTCAAATTTAACAAACTATACAGGAAGACCCTATCGAACATTTACAAGGGAACAAATACACAAATATCATTTTGCGCATGCTTTTCGAGAGCCAATGTAATTTTTAATTTTAGTACGATACATGTGCATACTAGTACATACATAGTACATATGTAGCTATTTATGCATATACTGAAATTGACAAACGTTACATAATAAACACTCAAAATCATGAGCTGCAAGTCCTCAGATTTGGCCATAAACAATATGAAAGCAGATTCGAAAAGAACACTACGTTTGAGTTTTCGATCAGACCGTTAACGCAGTATAATGTTTTGAAAAATAGCTGTAAATTAAGATAAAACAAAATTTGTATCGTAATGGAGACGATTTTCAAGTTCTTCCGCAAAAATTATGTGCTGGCCAACTGCGAGAATGCCATCATCAAAAAGGCCTTCTCGTTGAATCTTTCTCACTACCAAATTTCTGAGGCACCCGAAATAATTGGAAAATGCGAAAGTTTGATAAAGCTTTTTCTGAATCAGAACAAACTAACAAAGGAAAGTGCCTCACACAACAGCTGAACTCATTTATTGACAATACGTACCGTACTGATTATCAAACTTACAGGTTCCCTCCACCATTACCAATCTCGTGCGGTTGCAAGTTTTGGCCTTGGATTACAACAAGCTGGATGAATTTCCACTGGCCATTTGTCAACTAGTGCAACTGAAGTCCCTCAACATAAGCTGCAACAACATCCATCGCCTGCCCCCGGAATTGGGCTACCTAACGCAGTTGGAGACCTTCTGGTGCAACAACACAGGGCTCCTGGAACTACCGTCGGAGATCGGAAACTGCGAGCGTCTCGAGATACTGGGAGTGCGTGGAAATCGCCTGACAAAGCTACCCTCGTCGGTCGGATCACTCGCATCACTGCGCTGGTTCACGGCCGAAGGCTGTCAGCTGCGCGAGGTGCCCCTATCATTCGCACTGTTGGGCAGCTTGGTGCACCTCAATCTAAGAGGCAATCGTCTCAAACGGATTCCAGGAGTGCTAGTTGCGATGGAGAAGTTGCGGTTCGTATTTCTCAACGAGAACATAATCGACGAACTGCCTACACGCTTCCAATTGCAAGAGCTGCGTTTTCTGGAAATGCTCAACTTGAAAAGGAATCCAATCTGTCTTCATCAGGACTTGCAGGTTCTTGCAGTGGTATGTTAATAATTATAAGGTCAAACTGAACATCGAGTAACTGGATTTTACAGCGCCAAACAAACATCTACATGGAACTGCCGGAGCATCTAATGGATGCAGCCGATGAGTTTGCCGCTGAATGTTCAAATAGAGATCAGCATCAAGACCACCAGGCCGGTACTGATGATACGGAGACGTCAGACTGGGCTAACAGCGCGCGAACCAGCCAGCTGGACACCACAGACGAGAGCTCGTTGGAGAATAGACTTGAAGATTTGAGCGTAATGCTGCCAGCGATGTCGCGTTATATCACATCCTTTTGAAGTTTGAAGTATGAGCTTGTCAGTATTACACAGCACGCATAAATGTGTTATTTATTGTTTGGATTTGTGTGTTTGTACATGGACCTTTAACAACCTATCGTACCGCTTGAAATGCAGGCTCTAGCCGGTAGGGGAACAGGAAACAATACGATTTGGTTATGTAGGAAATGGTGCCAATATGACAGGTGTTTGGTATGCCAACGCATTAACTAGTCATATTCTTCATGAGCTCTGCGTCCTGCATGGACATGGCCGTTAGCTTCTTGCCAATATGCTCATGAATGTCCAGGTACTTAGCCACACAGCGGTCGATGCAGACCATCTCGCCCTTTCCTGCAACAACACGGGCCATATTTAGCCAGAGAGCTCAAGCGTATTTCTCGCAACACTCACCCAACTCCGACTCCGAATAGCGCGGTGGAATGCACTTCTTGTGGCATGCGGTCGTCATGCGGTTATATAAATCGGACATCATTTCGATTTCCATTTCTTGCATGACCTGTACTTTGGCCTGGTCGGCCGGGCTGATCTGGGACATGTCCATGGTTCCTTTTGTCGTGCTGCTTTTAATTGATGGTTAACTAAATATGTTCGACCTTAGTCAAAACGCCTTTCAGAAGAGGAAGAGTCGTAGTCGCCGTGATTTGCTTTTCTCATGCGTTCACGCACTCGCATGCTCTCGTAACGCCGGCTATCAACGGATTGCTTGGACAGCACAAAAGCGTACACTCCACCAGCGGTCAGAATTCCCCTGATCAGACAAGAGTTTAATTTAGAATTGCCCGAGACTTTAATAAATTACACAATATTTTTCTACAAACCAACAAACAGCAATTCGTCCAGCGTTTCCTAACGTCATACCTATATCGATATTTTTGGCCGATAATATATTTGTAGGGTGATAGGGCGTTCAGCGGTTATCGATAGTCGAAAATTGCTTATCATTGAAGTGCAAATGGCCATTCAATTATTAAAGTATTATTTATCCTAAAATGGACACCAACACCTACCTACAAAGCGCCTACCACGTTGCGATAGTACCGACCGATCTACATCATGAGGCGACTATAATCAAAGCAGCCCAGTCTCTGGATTGCCTACACAAAACAATAAATTCTATTTTCGAGCGGATTGATGCCAGACTCGAAAGAAATGGTGCCAAGGTCCAGGACATAAACAGACGTGTGAGGCGGGCGCAGGCGAAAATAGATGCACTGGTCGGGTCCAAACGAGCCATTCAAATATTCGCTCCGGCCCGATTTCCTGCCGGCGACGTGCTGGTCAGCATTGCTTCCACCTTTCCACAGGTGGCTGGCAAACTAATGGAAGAGAATCACGAAAATGCGCACTGTCGACAGCAAGAGACGGCATCAGTGGCAGATGATGATAATATTTCCTTTCATGTGCGAGCCGAGCAGGAACATGAAGCCCCGTTGGTCGCCGATAGAAAGATGACTAATCGGACTTCCGGCTTGGGTGGTCTTCCCTTGACTGGCGTAAAATCGGTCCCATCATTGATGCGTTTCAACACAAACGAGTTTGCTTACGGTGATGATTTGAATGCTTGGAAGCGTTCTCTTCCCCCGCAGAGGACAAGACGTACAGCCAGCCAAGCCAAGATCACGACGGAGAACCTACTAGCCCCGGCTCCGCATTCATTGGCTTATGGCACCACAAAGTTGGCGACTCCCGCCGGGGATTTGCGATACAATCCAGCCGCTTTGGCTGCCCCAGCCATCGATGTGCCCTTGGATTTGCCCGACCTTCCTGGCATAGCCAACGACTTGCAATATGAGCCTGTTGAAGAGAATACGCCCATTGCTCCGTCCCAGCAGTTTGGAGAGTTGCCAGAATTACCCGGATTGGAGGTGGAGGAACAGGAGATCACAGTGCAGGCTCTGGCAGCTCAAACGCACGTACCAGTGCCAGATAAGAAGACAGTACGAAGATCAGTTGGATCAGTTCCTGTGTCGACCCCACCACCGCCTCCGCCTCCACCACCACCACCACCACCCCCAACTCCTCAAAATGTGGTCACGCATCCACCCCTTCCTACCCGAGGTCCCATTAAACCCCTTTCTCCTTCTCGTGAAACTCCCCTTATCATGCCACCCCCTCCTCCCCTCCCCGCTGACCCACGATCAGAGCTTATGGCTGCCATACGGAATGCTGGAGGAGCACTTGGCGGACGTCTCCACTCGGCTGCGGCTGCACCCCTCGATGTGGTGGACACGACGAGATCGAAAGCAGGAACCAGTGCCACTGGTGATCTTATGGCGGATCTCCACAATAAGCTCCTGCTAAGACGTAAAGGAATCTCGGGCAGTCAGAATCCTGGAGATCCTACCGCTGGTAATCCGCTAATGCACCAGCTGTCCAAGGTTATACCGCCACCTGTAGAGTCGGGAAAATCCCCTCAATCAAGCGAGGAAGAGCACTCTGAAGAGGACGTGGATGCGTGGACGTAATTAAACTAGACGAATATGCCTTAGCACCAGGTTTACTGCCTTCCATGGCTTTAAAAAATAGCATCAAATTACCTCTTAAATTTAATTTTTGGCAATGCCCGAGCAATCATGCAAATTAGTAAAGTTTTAAATTTTAATAAAATACAAAAATATAACCCTTCAAGGGTATACAAATGAAAGTAGTTTGATTCAGTACCGCCAGCAGTTTTTTCACCCATCACCATAGACCACTTATACGCTATAAAAAAGGGCGCGAATACCCTTACTACGCTCTGACGTTCTTCAACACTTAAAAATCTCACATGGTTCGATAAAAATAACAACAAACATATAATTTATAAATAATGCTACAGAGCATTTAGCAACTTTGATAATGTCCTCTCCGTCACGAGATATCAACGATTTGTTTGATGATATAGTACTTACCGAAGAGAATCACGCTCGTCTTGGCTACGAAGAAGGCTTGAAGGACGGTAATTCGCAGGGAAACGAGGAGGGCTATAAATTGGGCTACTCGCAGGGCGTTCAGTTGGGCGAGGAACTTGGCAGAATACTGGGTGAGGTTGTGGCTCAGCAACAATTCCCCCATACGGAGAGGGTGCGACGAACCCTTGACCAGTTGCGGTCCCTCATTGAAGGATTTCCCCGGAAGAACGAGCCGGAAGCGGACATTATCGGAGCCGTAGAAACCATCCGCAATACTAATCGGCGCCTTCGTGCCCTCTTGGGTACCAAAGGAACAGCTTCTCCCGAACCATCCCCTGCTAATCGCAAGGATTATAGTTTCTAGCGTAATGGCCAAAGGTGTAACTCAGCTGGAAAAGCGCCTCGATGCGCTTCTGTTATATCTCCAGCCACATTGGGATTTCCTCAATTGTCATATGGTTAACTACCTAACCGATCAGCACTGGACCAGGTTTCTCCCAGAGGCAATGCGAAATGAGATCAACAGCAAGAAAGATCTAGATCTGGCCATAGAGAATCTTTTTTGGGAGAAGAAGCGTTCCACCACTGAATTTTCTGAATGGGAAGATTTTTTAACGAACGCAGAGCACGAACATTTGTCTGAACATCCAGAACTACTGACAACCGTGGACCAACTTATAGCGGAGCAGGATAAGGCGTCCCAGATCACCATCAGAGAATTCATGAGCGCCAAAAAGTGTCATGAGGTACGAGAAAGTAAACATTTCTGATTAAATCGAGACTCATGTCCGTCCTTTGTAATCCTATAACCAGGTAGAGCTTACAGCCGCTCTGGTCGACAATTTGATACAGAGCACTGGACGTCAGCATGATTTCTTCATTGTGGATGCCGGTGATGGCAAAGGGTATCTGTCTTCTCGAATGGCGCTCCAATATGGGCATCGTGTGCTCGGCATCGATGCCAATGCGGCCAACACGGAAAGCGCTTTGAACCGTAATCGCAAACTTCAGGTAACACTCGACTACAAAATAAATACGTCTTTATTTCATTAGTTTTATACACTTAATATAAGTAGAGTAGAGTTTCCATTATCGGCGAACGGCTCACGGCTGGATTGCCGTGCGGTTCCTAGTCGCGCATTTCACCCTCTTCGTCGTCATCCTCCATGCCCTTTATGTAGAGCACATTGTTGCAACGTATCAGCACCTCTCCCAGATTGCCGGTGACAGAACCCTCGATGACTTCCTCTGTGTTGGCCAATTGCATGTTCATATAGCCGTCCACGGAGACCAAAAAGCCTTTGTATTCTTGTCCCCATTTGAGTTTCACCAGCACGGGTTTCCCAGTAAGCCCATTAAGAAATGGCTTGGGGTTGATTGGCATGCCAGCAGACATTGTGTTTGTTTTATTATTATACGGTTTTGGAGTGAAAACAAGAAAATCTTGTAAAAATGCCGGGTTTTCGCGTGGAAAAGGTGTGAAGAAGCAGAATTAGGGATGATATATATATTGATCAATTATCGATAACATTTTTAGCTAATTAGTGTTCGAAAATACGCGTTCAGCGGTGCTGTAAAGAGGGAAAATTTGAATTTAAATATTGTTTTTTTTTTATAATTTAGCGCGCATGGAATGGACTTACAGAACGCGCGGAACTTCAGAGCCAAGGAATCACACCCAAACGGCGCGGAAAAAAGTCACCAACAAGAAATACAGCGAAGAGTATACCCGTTCTGGAAAACTACAAAACGACCGCAAAATTCATAAACACCGAAACTAATTTTGGTAATTTGCTAGCCGAGCACTTCCCGAAACCTTCTTCGGCGGGTAATTTAAGCATATGCCTAACGGGTCTGCACACCTGTGGAAATCTGGCTGCAACCTGCCTACAGGTATTCCATGCTCAGCCCGACTGCCAGATACTGTGCAACATTGGTTGCTGCTACCACTTGCTAAAGGAAAGGTACTCGCAGCAGGAGTTCTTTGGGAATAAGACGTTGATGGAGATGCAAACAGACTTTGGATTTCCGCTTAGTCAATATCTCCAGATGCGTCAGATCAGATTGGGCCGCAATGCCAGGATGCTGGCGGCTCAGTCTATTGAACGCACTTTGAATGGCAAGGAACTTCCCAATATAACGCTCTACTATCGTGCCCTGCTGGAGGTTTTAGTTTGCCGGCACGCTCCGCACCTAAAGAACGAACTGCAGGTGGGCAAAGTGCGTAAGTTTGACAACTTCCAGGATTACATACAGAAATGTGCCAGGAAATTGGACGCTCCATGGTTGGCGTCCATTGAAACTGCGGAGCTTCAATCCATACTTCAAGAATTCGCCTTGGATAAGCACTTCTTGGACATGTTCTACCTCATACGCATGTCATTTGCTCCGGTATTGGAGAGCCTCATTCTGCTAGACCGCCTGCTTTACCTGAAGGAGCTGGGATACGAACGCAGTTATCTGATTGATTTGTTCGATCCTGTCATATCGCCCAGACACTTTGCAATTGTGGCTCTCAAGACGCTGCCTTAACTGGCTTATGCACACTCTGACATTGATTAATCCATCAAAGTCAAAAACCGGCTCTGCGTAGAATTTAATTAAACCGAAGCATGCAATAATTTAAATATATAATAATTGATCGATGCTGTTGTTAGCCACTAAGCCACTACCATTCTCAACTCGGTTATCAACATATACAATGGACCCAATACTTCTACAGGTTGTAATCAGAAAATTGTGTTATGCCCCATCCAAGCCATTAAGTACGATGTCTTCCATTTCCGCGGACATCGAGTGTCTGTGTTTGTTTTTGAGCAATATATTTAAAGTCAGTCAGTCATACATATGTACATACTCGTTCCTCGCTATCTCACAATCATCTATAAATATGGCAGCACAATTCCAATTCGCGTTGAGTATTGTGCGAAAAGCCTTAATTGTCGGTCGTTTCGTTAAAAGCGTAGACTTTGTAACTTTGTAAAATACTTGACTGAGAAAAAACAAGTTGCCAATTTGGTCAGTTTCAAATAGGAAATGGTTTTCGAAAACAATAAGTGTATAAGTTGATACCAGTTGATTTTGTAATTTCAATAAAGTTTAAAACTGTTTAACTTTGTTAAATAATTCAAGTCCATACAAAAATGAAGACACATCATGACTTGCAAGTCCTTTCCGAATGGTGCTATAAAATATACTAAGGACTGAATAGATATCAGAAATATCTATGCCTGGAAAAGTACTTAATTAATTTAAATCTGCAGTAAACAAGTATAGCAAAACACTTGACGTGGGGCTCAAGAAACCATTTGGAAACGACTGCGATAAGATTAACAATAGTACTGACCTACTCGTATCATACAACCTGGTACTTAAGAGCAGAATTATAAATGATTGACATTATCGTTATTATTTTCAGCAATAAGATGGCGTTGACCGAGGCTCTCTTCCTAATCGTGGGTGCTTTGAGTGCCGTTTACATATGGTTCCAGCGCAACCACAGCTACTGGCAGCGCAAAGGCATTCCCTACATACCACCCACACCCATTATCGGCAACACAGAGCCCGCTTTCAAGCTTAAGAACTCGTTCGGTCTGCATCTGTCGGAGATATACAGCGATCCTAAGATGCAGGACGAGGCTGTGGTGGGAGTATATGCACTCAACAAGCCCTGCTTGATCATTCGCGACCCGGAGTTGATCAAGTCAGTGATGGTCAAGGACTTCAATCGATTCCACAATCGATACGGTCGTTGTGATCCCCATGGCGATCCTCTTGGATCAAACAATCTATTCTTTGTGCGGGACACGCACTGGAAAGACATCCGAACGAAGTTGACGCCGGTTTTCACCAGTGGAAAGGTTAAGCAAATGTATTCCTTGATGCTGGAGGTAAATACCTCATGTATTTAAAAGTAAGATTCAGTTCAATTTCAGTTCGGCCTCTTTTCCATGCAGATAGCTCACGATCTAGAGGAACATCTGAAGAAGCATGTCCAGAACAATAGCAATTCAGGGAAGTATATCACCGAAATCAAGGAAGTCTGTGCGCAGTTCTCTACGGACAGTATAGCCACTATTGCCTTTGGTATTCGAGCGAACAGTCTGCAGAATCCGAATGCGGAGTTCCGTAACCATGGACGCAAGCTGTTCACCTTCACACTCTCTCGCGCGAAGGACTTTTTTGTGGCTTTCTTCTTGCCAAAGCTGGTGTCGCTGCTGCGTATACAGTTTTTCACCCAGGAATTCGCTCATTTCTTGAGAAGTACGATAAGCCATGTCATGGAGGAGCGAGAGCGTACCGGCTTCGTTCGAAACGACCTAATCGATGTCCTAGTTGGCCTCCGCAAGGAAGCGGCCGAGGAGCCCTCCAAGCCACACTATGCCCGCAATTTTGATTTCCTGGTAGCCCAGGCTGGTGTATTCTTTACGGCCGGCTTTGAAACCTCGTCTTCAACCATGTCCTTCGCCCTCTATGAACTGGCCAAAAATTCGCATCTGCAAACCCGCTTGCGCCAGGAGATCAACGAGGCTCTGGTGGAGGGCGGCGGAAATCTCTCCTACGAGAAGATTCAGTCCCTCGAGTACCTTGCCATGGTGGTGGATGAGGTGCTTCGCATGTATCCAGTGCTTCCGTTCCTTGACCGCGAATACAACAGCATCAAGGACCAGCCGGACCTGTCCCTAAAGCCCTACTATGACTTTACGTTCGAGCACGGTACACCGGTCTTCATACCAATCTACGGATTGCAGCACGATCCGAAGGTAACTTTAAATATGAAGTTCTACATAAATCCGTGATTAGGCAAACTCGATGTATTTTCTTTTATGCAGTACTGGCCAAAACCTGAACAGTTCGATCCGGAGCGCTTTTCTCCAGAGAACCGAAAATCCATTGTGGCCATGGCCTATCAACCCTTTGGATCCGGTCCCCACAACTGCATTGGGAGCCGCATTGGGCTGCTGCAAACCAAGCTGGGACTGGTACACATACTCAAAAATCATTCGGTTAAAATGTGTGCAGACACCATAAAGGAAATGAAATTCGATCCCAAGGGATTCGTCCTGCAGTCCCTGACAGGCATTTACCTGGAGATAGTCAACGATCGCCTTTATGAGGAGAGTGCAGCTCGGGTCCACTAAATCGACTCGAAGTATAGTTTTGTCTAGTACGAACTTATTTTTTATATACAGAGAGAATGGTATGTGATGTGTGCTAATTATACATAATTCATATAATCATATCAACTGTTAGATGGTTATGTTGTGCTATTGATTGGCGCACGTGGGATACAAGCGACCTATAGTAGCCTTTAGTAGAAAAACAAAATTATTATAATATAGTTATCAAATTGCATTTAATCTCTCACTTTGTGTGGTTGTGCGTTGAACTTGAAAACATGGAAAACTGCGCCACCAATAAATAAATATAATCTAAATTTAGTTGAATGCACTTTTAAACGTTTTCGAAACGCTATATTGTTAATGGGATTAGGCGAGTATTAGGTAGTACGAAAATAGAGGCGGCTGAGGCTGAGAGAAGGGAATAAGTGAATGAAAAAGCCTATAGAGAGGGAGGATAGATTGAATTGATATCTCTATAGCGTGGAGAGAGTGTACATACTCGTATGTGTGTAGTCTCATCTGATTTAACCGGCAAGCCGCATGCGTTTCTTATTGCACTGATAGACACGCAATTTCCCAATCAAAATGCACTCCAAGATGTGACAGTCTCGGCTTCCCAGTTCAATTTTAAATGACAGAACACGCGAATCTCGGACTTAGTTCTCATTCAGGTGCTGTTGGCTGCATTGCTCCGGAGCCAAAAAAACTTGGTGAGTCATACATACTATTTATATATATCAGATACCCAAAGGATCGCGCACGAGCCTCAAGTGTATCCCGCCCTGGGCCTGCAGTATTATAGCCTTAGGATCAAGTTTCATGCGCCGCGGAGTGCGCTCCGATGTGGTTACCTGGTGGTTGCGCATGAGATTTACCAGCCCCACCTTTGCCTGTAGCAGTCCAAAGCGCTCTCCGATGCAGCCATGCGGACCCAGGCCAAAGGGCATGTAGGTGTAGGGAGTCTGAAGTTTTCGGTTGGTGGGGGAGAAGCGCTCCGGCTGGAATTTCCGGGGCTGTGGAAAGTACTACAAACGAAGAAAAATATCAGCTATAAAGAACAGTTGCTTTGCTGACAAAGCTCACCTGGGGATCCATGTGCAATGCATAACAGGGTATGTAGATGGGCATTCCCTTTGGCACTCGGAACCCGTGATACGGCGTCAGGGAGTAATCCTCGTCCTCGGCAGTGCACTCTCGGTCCAGGAACGGCAGCGGGGGATACATGCGCAGAACCTCTAGCAAGACCATTTGCATGTACTCAAGGGAATCTATCAGCTGAAGGGTCACCTGTCCACCGCTGGCTATCAAAGCCTCCTTGATTTCATGCCTCACACGCAGTTGGATATCGGCATCCTTGGCCAGCTCGTACATGGCAAAGGCCATCGTGGAAGAGGAGGACTCGAAGCCGGCGGTAAAGAAGAGCACCGCCTGTGCCACTAGGATGTCGCCCTCGAACACAAACTGGCCGTGATCCCCGGCAGCCCTGGCCTGTTGAGTGGAGCGTCGGAACTCGATGAGGATGTCGATAAGATCGTTTCGCGTCTGCTGGGACCGTTCGCGCTCGGCCATTACATAGTTGATGGTGTTGCGCAGGAACCGGGTAGCCTCGGAAGGCACCACCTTGAAGCCAAAGAGCGGGACCAGATGCGGCAGGAAGAAGACCAGCGTAAACTCCGCCGCCCGCTTCAGGCTAAACTCGAAGACGGCTCGGCCGTGCCTGCGGAACTCGCCATTGGGCTGGGTGAAGCTATTGGCCTGGACCCCGTAGGCCACCGAGGCAATCACGTCCGTGGTAAATAGGGCGCACAGCTCCTTGGCTTCCAGGTCGAAGCAGCGGGTCCGTTCGTTGTGCAGCGGCTGCTCGCGCAGATAGGCGTCCAGATTAGAGCCAACCTCCACGATGAGGGGAAACATGCTCTTCAGCTTGTTACTGGTAAAGAAGGGCGACAGCTTGAAGCGCACCTCCTTCCAGGCGGGATTTTTCAGGAAGAATATGTTTTGCGATCCCAACGGATCTCCCTTGTAGTCGGAGTTCGAGTATCTGTTGGAAAACTTGCCAAAGTCCTTGATCAGGATCCGCTTGATCAGATCGGGATCGCGCAGCAGCAGAGCCGGGCGGTGGAATACGTGTATGCCCACAAAGGGCTGATTTAGTGCATCCGGATGATTGTACAACTGTCCCATAAAATCCGCCGGACTGTCCCTCATGCTCAGCAGTCCCGCCAGGTTGCCCAATATCCAGTGGGGTCGCAGTTCTCGTACTCCTCGACGTCGCCAGTAGGCATAGTGCTGCTGGAGGAGGAAGCAGATAGTGGCCAAAAAGATGACCACGAGCAGGAAAAGTCCAAGTACCATGTTCTCCCTGAGAGATTACTCTAGCTACTGACGAGCGCTGAGCGAGCTCAGCACGGGTTTAAGCTGCCTTGGAAGTTGCCTTGGAAGCTGCCTTTGAAGCTGCTTGGGTAGCGGGAACTCAGCGCGGGTTCATCAAGATGGTGCCCTGTGTTATGAATGAATTGTGAAGCTCAGAGTTTGTGAATGGACGAAGAATAAGTTTTTGTGATGCTGATCAGGTTGGATTCTATTCTTTTATTTGTTCCCGTTATGTAAAGTTTTTTGTTGTTGGGAAGAGCAAGGTTAGTTGTATCGTCGCTAATCTGGGGGATCTCTAATTGTTTATAAATATAATTGCGATCCCAGAAAAAGGTCAGCCATATTGAACATAAAAGTTGAACAGTTGATATGCTGCGGATATACCAAGCTGCCAGTTCGATCGGATAATGATTTAAGAAAATTTTTGTCGTTTTTCATTGATAGTGTCATCATGGTTTCATTGTGGCTGCTGATGCTCGGCATCCTTTCCATTTACCTCTGGCTGAGACAAAGGTATAGCTACTTTGAGCGCCACAATATCGTCCACCTGCCCGTCTCCGCGTGGACACCACTGGGACACCTCAGGAAGTTGCTGCTGTTGCGAATCTCCTTTGGCGATCTATTTCACAACATCTATGCGGATCCGCGCGGTGGTCAGGCCAAAGTAGTGGGCTTTTTCCTGTTCCAGACCCCAGCGTTGATGGTCCGCGATCCGGAGCTGATACGCCTCGTGCTGATCAAACATTTCAACAGCTTTCTGAACCGCTATGAGGCGGCAGATGCTGCTGGTGATCCCATGGGATCGCTGACATTGCCGCTGGCCAAGTACCATAACTGGAGGGAGAGTCGTCAGTCGATGGCGCAGCTGTTCACCAGCGGCCGGATGCGCGAGTCCATGTACCCTCTGATGATGGGAGTGGTGATCGACCTGGAGCAATATCTGCAAAGGAAGCTCGGAGACCGGTCCGAGCGGATGCTACCTCTGAGTAAAATGTGTCAGCTATATACCACTGATGTCACGGGAAACCTATTCTACAGCATGGATGTGGGCGGACTGCGCAGAGGCAAATCCCAGCTGCTGAAGAAGACCAAGGAGTTGTTTGACCCCGATCCTCGGAAGGTCCTGGATTTCATGAGCATATTCTTCTTGCCCCAGTGGACGAACCTGCTGCGGGCTAAGGTGTTCAGCGAGGAATACGCACAGTTCATGCGAGGCTTAGTCGGGCATCCTAGGGAGCGAAGCAAGGGCGATCTCATCGATCAGCTGCTGCATCTTCAGAGCAGTCGACCCTCCAGCCACTACGCCCAGCATCCGGACTTCATCGCCTCTCAAGCGAGCATTATTTTGCTCGCTGGCTTCGAGACTTCCTCGGCTCTGCTGGGCTTCACCCTCTACGAGCTGGCCAAGCAACCCGATCTTCAGAAGCGTCTTAGAGAGGAGCTGGCAGAAGCCTTTTCACTGACTCCCACCCTGACCTATGAGACGCTGGTCACCCTGCCTTTCCTTCGGAAGGTCTGCCTGGAGGCACTTCGTCTATATCCAGCCGCTGCCTTCATCAACAGGGAGTGTACCAGCTCAGATCCCAATGGATTCTCCCTGCAGCCACACGTGGACTTTGTGGTACCAAATGGGATGCCTGCCTACATCTCCATCCTGGGACTGCATCGCGATGAAAAGGTACGGCTGAAAACTGAGGGAAGCTCTCCCGCATGCTCAACTCACGTTACACCTTCTTCTCCCTACATTTCCATTCCAGTATTGGCCCGAGCCCAACCGCTTTGATCCCGAACGATTTGATCCAGATAGGAGCAAGGATATCATACCCATGACCTATATACCTTTTGGAGCTGGCCCCCATGGCTGCATCGGCAGTCGTCTAGGGTCTTTGCAGCTGAAACTGGGTCTGGCCCATATACTGAGGCTGTGCCGGGTGGAGGTCTGCGAGCAAACAGTGCCGCAGATACGATTCAATCCGAAAACGTTCATGCTGGAATCAAAGGATGAGATATATTTGCGATTTTACAGGGATAAGCTATAAATTAACTGCAATGTTTCACCGCGTGGCTGTGATACTTGGGTATGGAAAAGGGAAAGTATTATTTTTAATGAAAAAGTTATATTTGAATTGAATTGTTTTATTTGGATGAAACACCTTTGTTTTTTTGGGTAATTTAAGTGGCGACCGTAGTAAGGGATCAACAGACACACAAAATATGGATTATCGTTCACTCGACAGCGAAGTATATTTTCTTTACATTTTGAATACTTTATACACAGACACATATATAATATAAATATTTCTCCAAAAGGAGAATCTCTTTTAAATTCAGCCACGATTTACTTCCAGACTTAACCCCAAGCTACGCCGAGCTGGCATCTTTCTCTTTCACCCACAATTATATCGATCGATCCTTAGTTCTAATTGACACTGTCCAACTGGCTGAGCTTATCCTCAATATCTTTGATACGACAACGGATTTCGGGGGCCGAGTCGCGCTGGAACTTGGTTAGATTCGATTCGAAGCTCTGCTTTATAACGGACAACGGCTGCTGATCTTTTGCCATGCTGAGGCGTTTGATGAGCATGAGAACAATGTTGAGGGCCTCCTTCTTGAGTCCCGTGTGCGGGACACCAGCGGCCAGAGAGACTGCGGCCAGGACATCGCTGCAAATCTTGCCCACAATGGCCTCACGCGTCTGCAGGATTGGCGTCTCTGTCTTGAGCTTCTTCTCTTGATTGATCTGCGAGAGATCGGGTATCTTGGCCGACTCATCGAAGATGTACAGCCGTTCGATGTACTTGGTGAGGGCGGCGAGCAGACTCACCTGAACCGGACGCGTGCTCTCGCTTAGGATGCTGGTGCAGTTCGCGGCGAAGAAGAGCTGATATCTGTGCTGGGTCTCGATCGAATGGCGCGGCCACGACTTACCCAGCGTCTCCCAGACCACCTCCTTTAGTTTGTTGAGTGTCTGCGCTCGCTTGTTGCGCTCATCGGCCGTTAGATCCTTGCTTGGCTCATCCTCATCATCCGACTGGGGGTCGCGGAGATCCTTCTTCTCCAGCAGATTCCAGATCATGTCGTAAACATCTTCAAAGCGATCAGCCTCCAATTGATCCAAGATGTCGCCCAGGGCAGCCAGGGCCAATGTGCGGTAAACTGGCTCCCGTTTGCGGGCCTCGCGCATTGCCGCCTCAATAATGCTCGGACAGATCTCGTTGTTGCGGTCCAGTCCCTTGCAGAGAGCAGCCAGGGCCTGCAGTAGTCGCTCCTTTCCCTCGAACGTGCGTCCCTGTAGACCACTCAACAGCAGTCGGATGAGACGGACTCGCTCCGGTTCCTCGAGGCTGCTGCACAGACGGGTGGCAATTGTCTGGATGGCATTGGCCGCCTGTGCCTTGCGTGACCAGCTGGCGTCGGTTAGCGACGATTCCAGTTTGGGAATGATCACGTTCAAATTGAGACGAATTCCCGCATCGCCGGGGCTAGTGTCGTTCCATAGATCCTTCCACAGCTCCACATTGGCTTTCGACTCCTCTGTGGGCTCCTCGTGCATGGCAAAGAAGATCAGCGGGAGCATGCTGTCCATGTAGTCCTTGAGCAGTTCGTGGTGACGCTTGTTGATGGACTGTATGGTCAGGGCGATTGAGCGGTTGTTTGGCTGCTCCAAGTACAGCTCATCCAATTTGGCAAAAAAGTTCTTGATCGACGATTCCTTAGCCAGTCCCAGGAGATGACCAATCGCGCTAGCGTTATACTTCCGCACAGTAACATTGCGATCCTTGATTCCCACAAAGCAGGCGCGTAGGTATTTGCCCACCACGGGCGTCATCTCCTTGCCCAAGCGGATACTGATCTGAAAAAACAGAATAAGAATCGATGTAATCGGGGAAACAGTGCATCTAGCTTTTGGGCTGACTCACCAGGCAGACAAAGTGGGCACATCCAATCTTGGTGCCGAGATTCACGCTGGACTTCATCAGCTCGAGCACTTCGGGAGTCATGCGCTCTAGCACTGGGTAATCGATGTACCGCACGCACTTGCTGATCGTCTCCATGGTGTGGTGAGACTTGGCTGCCTCGGCGCGCAACGTGTCGACCACCTCCTGGGCCTCGTTATTGGCGCCGAGGCGTGTGGACACATAGGATAGCTTTGTGTTTTCAAGTTCCCCGGTGGCGCGCAGAAGGCAGGGAATCAGAGTAACTAGGTGCGGGGCTATGAGCGCACCGGAGGAGTCGATCATGTCTGATATGGTTTTAATGCTAACTTTTCGTATCTCGACGACTTTGTGGCCTACACCCGTCTCCAAAAGGTAGGGAAGAATTGAGGAAGCGACTGCTGTGCCTGACTTGCCATGGTCCGAGGAGGCTGCGATCACACAGAGCTTGCCCAGGAATGAAGCCGTGCCATGCGCAGTGACCCGAGTACCCTCGTGTATGTCATCCATGACACGGAAGAGCTGAAACCAGAGTTCCTTTAGCTCCGGTTCGGGCGCCTCGTCCACCTGCATGGCGTCGGGCGTGACACGGCTCGGACTGCCAATGGGCCGCACCAGTTCCTCTGATCGAAGCTTTAGGCCATTGGGACGCTTTAATAGATCCCTTACGGCCAAACAACAGGCGATACGCACTCTCCACTCCTTGCTGGTGAGATTGTCTAGCAGCTCGCGCAGGATATCCCAGTAATACTTCTCGGTCACCTCCTTGGAGTCGCTGACAATCGTGTCCCATATGGAAATCATCGAGTTTTGTATCTTGGGCGTAGGATCGTACTTGTAGCGATATAGACGCGGGATAATTTTGCCCAAATACGGTTGCATCTTCTGCTTGGATTCGGCCGAGAGGGTCTTCAGTCCGAAAGCAGCTCCCAGCTTACTGGTCCACGCTGCATTGTGATTTGCCAGCTGCATGAACTGATAGATCATGTCCGGCTGGTTGAGATCCGAGGCCAGGGAGCACAGCTCCTTGTAGGTCGTTATGTTTCCGCCGGTCGGGGTCTTACCCAGCATACCTTCGGCAAAGAGTTCGGTGTCGGCAGAGACCTGATTCACCTTCCGCTTGCCGCCAATAAGCTGATCCAGCAGCGAGTTGGCCAAGTCGGTTTGACTGCCCGCATCGGAAAGGGTGTAAACTAGTCCAAGGCCACGCGAGGCAACATCCTGCACAAATTCTGCAATTAAAGGCAATAAAAGATTAAAATAAAGAATAACGAACCGAATCGCGAAGATCTATGGTAGCTTAGCATACAGCTGTGCTCAGATCCGGACCATACACTCTTCAAGAGTATAAAATGTTGTTTCACATACCACTATCGTCGGATAGAAGCTCGGTGAATGCGAATTGCAGGAGCTCCTTCTTGCGAAGCACAGCGGGGCGTTTGCTGCAGTGTTTGACCACGGCCAGAAGCCACACTGAAATGGCCTGACGGGAGTGTGGATTGGGCTCAGTGACCAGTCGGATAAGGGAGTTAAGGAACTTCTCAAAGGTAGCGTCGTCGCAATGTACATTTACAAATTCCTCGGATGGTTGCCCCTTGTTGACATCATAGCCGCAAAGGGTGTTCACAATCGCCTCCGAAATAGCTATATTGAGGGCTGCATCCTTTTGTACCTTGGTCAAGGTAAGGAACTTTTCTAGGTTGCGCTGGGTGAAGTGTTCGCCATCGCCGATTCCCAGATAGCCCAGACATTTGGCTGCCTCCTCCCGATTCTTTTGGCGGGCTGACGAGCTTCGCAGCAGTTGGAAAACCACACCAAAGATGAGCAGCTTAGTGGAAGCCTCAATGTTCTGGAGTTCGGTCATTTCCTCATCGTCATCGCCACCATTGCTGCTGACGGCCGCTTGAATCTCTACTTTGACATTTGGTATCTGGACTGCCTTGCCGATCATGGATAAGCATTTTACGGCAGCCGAAACAAGCAGCCATTGCGACTCGCACAGGTTTTTGGCTGGAAGAATAAATAAATGGTAAAATATCTATTTTGCGATCAAGCGTTCAAGCGATTACTTACAAATAATCTTCACTGCCTCGATAAACTGCGGCCATGTGGAATAATCCTTTGGCGTGTTCGACTGTTTGAGCATAGCAATCTTTCGATTGAATGCGTGTCCCAGCACCAGAAGCCACCCATGCTTGTGCTCCAGGGTTTTCTGCGTGAGGCTGACCATGCACTCAGCGACCTCTTCATCGAATTGATCATCATCGAGGCCTGAGGCCCACAGAATGGCATACACCTGGGATACATGGATCCGCATTGTTTCGGACACATCCTTCAGGGAGTTGCTCAGAGGCTCCAATAGATGCAAGTTCTTGGCTGCAAACAGGTCTGGGGCGGCAGTCAACAGGTCGTACAGACAGATAAGATTCGATTCACCTGGGAAAAAACATAACGTTAGTAGAACATAGCATTGATTCCATTCGATTACTCACTTCTCTTGGCCTCTACACCACGCTGTACAAACTTAACATATTGATTGATGGCATTGCCCTCCTCGTCATCGTAGTTGATGTTGATATATTCACGCAATTCGGTGGTATACTTCTCATCGCCCGGAGCAGCCACAACCCCAGCCGAGTACCACAAACACAGCCGCAGATAGTCAAGCAGCTCTTCATAAACCTCCAGGCTATACGGAAGCTTGGTACGTCCCACCACCACACACGAGCTGTTCTTCTTCAGTCGCTTGTTGGCCATTTCATGGACATGCGACATCATTACCTTAAAACTTGGCAACACCACACGGCGTTGTTCCAGCGAGAGATGGTTGAAGTCGCTGATAGTTTCGCTGTTGCTGTGGTTTCCCGCCTTCTCAATAGACGAGATCAGGCTGTAGTTGACATGATCCTTCTTCGAGGTGCCATACAGATAGGTGGTCACATTCTCACGCAGAGAATTGCTAAGCGTTGAAAGAGAAATACATCAATAGGAAACATAGATACGTAATGAATCAAGATATGCAGTTACCGTTCGCCTGCGATGAGCAGCAGCAGGTATCTGGCAGGCGCAAAATACTCCGGATAGCAGCTGGTTAGAAAGACGCTCGTCACATTCTGTACAATCTGTACCTTCGACTCGGCGTTGTCCAGCAGCATGGCCAGCAGCAGATGATGCTGTCCATCCAGCTTCACCTCGGTTGGGTCCACGGAAGGATCATCCACATCCATGGCATCGGTGGCCTCCTTTGTTTTCCAGGCGAATGCCGGAGCCATGGAGACTAAAGCCTCCCGTATAGAGGAGTGCAAGTCCGGTTCACTGTTTGCCAGGTTGTTGAAATAGCCCAGCACCAGCTTTAAATCCTGATTAACGTCGTTAGGGAAACTACGGGCATGTTGGGCCAGGGCTGAATATGCCGCATTCTGCACATCATTGGGCTCGGCTGTGTCGCGTCCAATGACTTTGGTGATGCCAGTGAGGATTACCTTGGAAACCTTGGAGACTAAATCACGTGGTCCGCTGCGGGAAAAAGGGTAAAGTAACATGAGAACAGGAATGCTGATTATTTATAAATCTATCGCTTACTCCTTTAGAACCAGTTCCACAAACTGCAGGGCCAAAACCTTGCATTTTTGATTGGTGTTTGTGCCAAACAATCCCTCAAAGATGACCTGCAGTCCCTTGGTGACATTGATGCTCTTGCCACGGCACCTGATCAGATACTGCAGCAGCTTCTGACGGACACGGGCGCAGCAGGGACGCGTCTGGCGATCTGGCAACTTGCTCTGATTACCAATGAAGAGGGTGTAGAGGGGAGCCGTGACGGCTGGATTACTGAAGTCCAGCATAGTGCAGAGCTTGCTTAGATCAGCTATGGCCGGCGTCGCTACACTAAAGCGAGTATCTGCCGAAGCCACCACGAGCGGCACAAAAACTTGGAGATCGCTGAAAACGCCGGCGCATAGGAACCGAACGATGCCTTTCTTAACCTTCTCAAGCTCTTCGGCCCGCCAGTTATTGGCAATAACCCGCTTAAAGTTGTAAACACTGAGACCTGGAGGGACATCGTGCTCCTGGGTGATGCCATAGGGAAGGAGCAGTACGTCTTGAAGGAGCGAGAGGAAATTCGTGCTTATCGAATGCTTCCCCTGAAGATTCAGCAGCGACGCTCGCTGTGCGGGATCATCCGGTATCTTCATATCGCTCAATATGGGCAACAGAAGTGTGAAGAGTTTGTCCTGGTAGTTTTCAAGCTTGTCCTCGCTACCAACTACTTTAGCGGCCAACGCCGTTTGATGCTCCAGCGAGAGACGCGGAAATCCCATCGTTATGAATATGATGCCAAAGTTCTTGAGAAATGTGGTGCTATTATTGGCTGCATACTGGTCCAAAAGAGCCTCAACGGGGATCTGCACTTGTGCTCGAGAGGCAAGCCGGCGCTTGATGTGAGTTAGCACCTCCACAACCTACAGGAGGGGAAGTGCAATGTATTAGTCTTTAATTTTTTGCACCGTCATGGTACTAGAGGGCGGCTTTGTTGCGGCTCTGTTTCGGCCATTTACTTGCCTTTGTGCGGACTTCATTGTGGGGAGAGTTGATCTTAAGTATCACTGGAGTTAGAAACTTTCCCACCGTGGTCTCCAACTTCTCATCGCTGTCTGTATTGCCCAGACGCAACAATACGCGCTCTAGGAGCTCTAAAAAATTGAATGCAAGTTGTTTATTCAATAGGCCAACTCCTTCGTTTCCAGCCGGTAGGTGGCTTGATTCAGGCCTGACCTGATCCGGGCTTCTTATATTTAACTAGATAAGCTTTTCAATTTTATTTTACCAATTTCCGCACTAGGTCCAGTTTCCATTTTCTTGTTTTTCGTATTCAGCAGTGTGACCGCGGATTTATCGTTAGAATATACCGTCCGACCCTCAGAAATATACCAAAATATACCTCTTAATTTAAAAAAATACCGCGTAAATATACTGACGAATTCAAGTTCTATTTTACATATTCCGATTTTGATATTCCGTGGAATATTATCAGCTAGATAGAACATTTAGCCATGCCCACATAATTGTATCCAATTAATGAATCTATTTTCTACTTGACTGGCTTATTTTAAATACTTGCTTTCATTGGATTTTGCAAAAAAAGTGGTTATGGCGAAATAGGTCAAACAAAAAAGGTTTTAGCAAAAATGGGCACACTATTTGTGGAAATTTAGAGATTCCGTTGAATAATTCTGGCTAACTAAAACCTTTAGTTCTGCCCATAATTTTAGGCCATTGATGAATAAATTTTGTACAAGATTGGCTACTGTTAAGAACTCCCTTTTTATTGTATTTTGACTTAAACAAGGTTTAAACAAAATAGTTCCACAAACAAGACACGAAGGCATGATGCGTGTATAGACCTTTGTGTACCCTATTTCGTTAGTTTAGTATGAAGCTGATATGAAGATAAAACGTAATTCATAAAGACCTCTTCTCATATTGATATTCATGTATTGATATTCATTCAGACATATTCATGTAAATTCTTAGTATCTTGTATATGTATATTATATATATCGATCCTGATACCTATTTGGGGTCTCTGTAAGAAGACAATAAGCTGCAAAATAGCGTTGAAATAGGTTTCAAACAGAGACTAAAATATTTTTGCATTTATTGGAGCCTGGGATGACAAACATAATCTCAATTCTATAATATTCATTTCCCCCAGGGTATGCCCAGAAATGTATGGGATTCAAGTTCGGTTATCGATACTATCGACTGGATACGATTGGTGCGCGCCAAATATAAATTGCTTGGAAGTGAATGAGCGAAAAGGATTTAAATGCAATCTATTGGAATAAATGATACACGTAAGTACGATTTGTGCGCGAAAATTTTGAAAACTGCGTATGCACTGTGGACAGCTGCTTTTTCGCGTATCGAAATTATATCGGTACTTAGTGTTAATGCCAACTGAAAAGTTTCAAGAATTCCGGTCAATTATATACAACGTACTTTATGTACTCTGTAAATATCATCCCCGGGAAAATCATTATTATTCCCGGTGACAGGAAGAATTTAACATTTATCTCCATGAACTTCATCATTTTGAAGACATTTCTCCGTGTTTCCTTTTTCTGTTCGCAAGAACTACTTTGAATCGATCCCATACCATACCAGTTTTTCGCACTCGTTCATTGGAAAATTCTACGATAATCCCTGGTCTTTGATGTGAATATAGCTGCGCAGCTAAGAAGAATAACCGCGAACAGAACCTTATTGGATCCTAATTGCAACTATTTCTTTTTCAGGTGTTTTTCAGTGCCGCACCAACAAGATTTCCAGATCTTGAGATGGCTTGAAACCTTTTGCTACATTTTATAAGGAGCGAATATTGCACTGTGATTCTTCAAGTGCTGCCAGAAAACTCAGCAGGATCTCGCCTTCTCAGTCAACACGCTAACTCATTCAGTTAGTGCTACAATCAACAGATAACATACTGTACAATTACCCAAAAGAGCCCGCGCACTGGTTGGAAGTCCGAAAGTAGCGTTATATCAGAATTCGATAAGAAGCTAGTCGAAAAAGTCCAAAATCAGTTTAACAGAATAACAGGGATATCAGTCGTTAATAGGAATAAGTTCGATAAGTTAATAACCCTACTTTAAACGGTAAAATATCTTCACGATGGTTGATAATCTGCTAAATACTGCCACATCCGAGTAGGTCCTTTAAGCCGATATTTTTGAGAATTTCTTGCTTCTTCATAATTAAAAATTGGTATTCTATTCCATTTTTCTGCACCTTTTAAATATATTAAAATTCATTATTCTGGCAACCTTTATTTCGGATTGAAAGTTTTTTTATTATAACAAAAATTTCATACAAGTTCCCGTTATTAATTGATTTATCTTTCACGAGTGGTCATCTTGAATTCTGAAAAAAATAACATTACATTAGTAGGGAATTGGTACGTTTTCCAGGTAATGTAATATTTAATTGAAAAGTTTCAGTTTTTTTACATTTTGTAAAAAAGAGTCAAGGTTCTTCAGCAATTTGTTTTATGAAGACCGTCATGATTTTATCATCAGAATATCAATTAAATATACGTAGTTTATCATATGATAGTTTTATACATACCTTTAAGTTAAGTGGCTGCCGGCAACATCTGAAAATGCTGTGGAAACTGAAAGAACTGGACTGTGGAATAATAGCGATTAAAGTTAAATTTTTGTTTTATTCAAAAAGAATAAATTCTACAAATATTATCTTTTCCGCTGGTGTCCTCATTTAAAACTTCTTGAAGCTCTTCTTGGCGCCCTGACCCTTGTTGACTTTCAGTACATTGAAGCGCACAGTCTTTGAGAGGGGACGGCACTCGCCAATGGTGACAATGTCGCCGTGCTCAACATCTCTGCAAGAAAAAAAAATGTACAATTTTGATTAGAAACTAATTCCGCCATTCAGTTGCACATCGTGTTAGGTTAGGGGGTTCGTTCAGTATTTTTACGTTTAGTAAAAAGAGTCAAGTTTCTTCAGCAATTTGTTTTATGAAGACCGTCATGATTTTATCATCAGAGAAGTGAAGGTATGTTCGTGGCGTCCGAGATTCGAGATTACCTGAAAGCGGGCGAGCAGTGGACGCTCATGTTGCGGTGACGCTTCTCGAAACGACTATATTTGCGCACAAAGTGCAAGTAGTCACGACGAATGACAATGGTACGCTGCATTTTCGTCTTGCGGACAACACCGATCAGGATGCGACCACGAATACGAACATCGCCAGTCCAGGGGCACTTCTTGTCAATGTAGGTACCATCGATGGCCTGCGGTGGAGAAGATAAACATATTAGTTGAGGAATACTTAAGCATCGAGCGGGACTGTCACCTCACGAGGGGTCTTGAAGCCCAGACCGACATCACGATAACGGCGGAGGATCTTCTTCTTGGTGACGCCAGGCTTCACCTTGCGGTTTAGGTTCACACCAAATTGTTTTTGGAAGGCGCGCTCGTTCTGGTTAGTGGAAGTGGGAGCGTATCGTGGGCGGGTGGCAGGCAGGAACGTTCAGCGTGCGGGATTGAAACGGAAACAAAACGAGGGAGGGCGCAACATTAGTCAAAGTTTGCCTTTGAACCTCTTACCTCAGCTGGAGCCTTAAAGCCCAAGCCAATTTGGCGGTAGAAACGTGGCCGCTTCTTGAGATTAATACTCTTGCGCCGCACAGTGGCCACCGCATGTTGTTTGCGGAATGCACGTTCAGTTTGCTGGAATACATTTCGTGTACACTTTGTCAGATACCATGCGCTAAAGTAAGGTTAGGTTGAACATGGACCACAGTTTCTTCTTCCGCATCACTTGACATCCCTCTATACAAAGTTTATTCACGCTCAACTCACTTACTTTCCATCTGCCACTATGTATTTACCTCACATCCGCCTTAAAACCGCTATAAATGATTAATTTCAACACATTTTCCGAAAGTCTTACCTGATCAGCCATTTTGAAGCAAAAGAAAGAAAGAAACTTATCGGACTTATCGATGAGGTGTACGGTCCGACACTCAGAAATATACCAAAATATACCGAAATCTTTCAAAAATATACCGTAAATATACTGACGAATTAAAGTTATATTTTACATATTCCGATTTTGATATTCCGTTGAATATTACTAGCTATATAGAACATTTAGCCGTGCCCACATAATTTTAGCCCATTGATGAATCAATTTTCTACTTAACTGGCTTAATTTTAACACTTGCTTTTATTGTATTTATTGTAAAAAAGGGTTAAACAAAATAGTTCACCACATAAACAGTCGCAATGTTGCTAGTATTTGAAGACATGATGCGTGTATAGGCCTTTGTGCACCCTATTTCGTTAATTTTATATGTAGATCAAACGCAATTTATTAAGACCTTTTCTCAAATTGATTTGTTTTTGACTTATTCATGTGTATTATTAGTATCTTGTATCGATCCTCATACCTACTAAGCCTTGGAAGACAAACGTATTTACAATTCTATAACATCCATTTCCCCCAGGGTATGTGTGCATGGAATTAGCAACATGTTTGTGTATGGAATGAGACTCATTGTTGCAATAGCGAAACTGCGGCGAATCGGGTATTGCCTATATTTCAAGCTATAGATGCCCACTTAGCTTTATCCCATAGATAAATGCATTTTCTACAAGATTGCTTCTTTTAATTACCTTAATGTATTTTATTTTGACCAAAAAACGGTTTTCAAGTAAATGTTGCTGCAACAGTGTGTATGGAATGTGCAACATTGTGTATGGAACGAGACTCATTGTTGCTAAAGCGAAACTGCGGCGAACTGGGGCGAACTGCGGCGAATTAAAAAAAAACGAACAATTCCTCATATTCTTTGTTCCGTTGAATAATACTATTTATATAGAACAATTAGCCATGCCCACTCAATTTTATATGTTTGATGAATCAATTCTATGCATGATTAGCCTATTCGAAATACTTGCATTTATTGGATTTTTATATAACATTGAAAATTAAATTAATAGATTGATGAAATTGACAAAAATACCATGGGAGCGCGGCGAAAACCAGTATTTCTACAGTATGACCCTCAGAACAGCACCGAAATATACGGTCTCATTTGAAAAATATACCGAGTGGTGCGCGCCAAATCGAAATTTTTTGAATGTGAGCGACAAGGATTTAAATGTTGTCAACCGGGCCTTTATCTATGCCCACATAATTTTATACGATTAATGAATCAATTTTCTACAAGATTGGATAGTTTTTAATCCTTGCTTTTATTGTATTTTGACTAAAACACGGTTTTCAAGTAAATGTTGCCGCAACATTGTGTATGGAATGGGACTCATTGCTGCTAAAGCGAACTGCGGCGAATTCAAATTCGATTCAAAAAATTACCAATTCCTCATATTCTTTGTTCCGTTGAATAATACTATTTATATAGAACATTTAGCCATGCCCACTCAATTTTGTACGATTGATAAATCAATTCTATACATGATTGGCCTATTCGAAATACTTGCATTTATTGGATTTTTATATAAAATTGAAAATTAAATTAATAGAAGACAAAAATACCATTTAGCACTAAAAAACACCACATGGGAGCGCGGCGAAAACCAGTTTCTACAGAACAGCACCGAAATACAAAATATACCGAGTGGTGCGCGCCAAATCGAACTTTTTTGAATGTGATCGACAAGGATTTAAATGTTGTCAACCGGGCCTTTATCTATGCCCATATAATTTTATCCGATTAGTGAATCTATTTTCTAATTGCCTGATTTATTTTAAACACTTGCTCTTATTGCATTTTGCGTAAAAAAAGGTTTTAGCGAAAATGGTCAAACAAAAGAAAACGAAAGAGGACAGTCGTTCATATTGCTCAATTTAGAGATTCCGTTGAATAATTCTGCCTAAGTAAAACCACTAAACATACAGTATATATACAGTAGTTTTGGGCTAGTTTTTAGTCCTTGCTTTTATTGTATTTTGGCTAAAACAAGTCATAAACAAAATAGATCAACAAAAAAAAAAACAGTCGCAATGTTGCTGGTATTTAAAGACCTGATGCGTGAAGATGTCTTTGTACACCCTATATCACAAATTTTATATGAAGATAAAACGTAATTTATAAAGACCTTTTCTCAAATCGATATTCTTTAGACATATTCAAGTACATTATTAGTATCTTGTATATATTTATCTCGATTCTGATACCTACGGAGACTGGGATGACAAACATTTTCTCACCTCCATCATATCCTTTTCCCTAGGGTATGAGAATTAGTGTTGCCAATAATCATTATTGTCAACCGGTTATTACGACAAATTCCTGCTTATTCTTTCTTCCGTCGAATATTCCCAGCTATATAGATCTCTCAGTTTTGCCCAATTAATTGTATACGATTGATGAACAAATTTTCAACTTGATTGGCATAATTTAAAAATTTGCTTTTTTTGGATTTCTATATAACGTTGAAAATGAAATTAAATAGATTGATGAAATTGACAAAATATACCATTATACAGCGATATACCGTAGGTTCAATTTTGACCTCAGAAAATACCGATAAGTAAAAAAATACCGTAAGTGGTTAGCCTGGAGGTGAGTCCAAAATATGGAATTTTCAAAATATAGCGTATAGTTGTTATATTATAGATATTCCTCGTTTTTGATTTCTGTCAAAAATTACTAGCTAGATAGAACCCTCCGCTCTGCCCACATAATTCTAGGCTATTGATCTCCCTCCACCAAGATAGGCTATTCCATCGCAAAATAGAGAGCAAATTTCAAAAATAGAAATTGTCTGAAAGTGAATGAGCGAAAAGGTTTTAAATGCAATCCATTGGAATAAATGGTGCACGGGCATGGCCAGGATCCGTCCCACTTTATATGGCCTTTTAAAATTCGGCATTAATTCAAAAAGTGATCTGGTTCATGAATATGTTCACAGGATTTGAATCAACCGAAACTGACTCGACATTTGACATGCATTCTACATGAGTCCAGCCTCCAACAATATACATATATATCCTACAGCCATCTACACATTTGTAGATGGCGCTTTTTGACAACATTTTGGCAGGGTTGCTTGGGTGGGGCGTTAACTATTTGAATAATTTATTTTTCTCGGTCGTTTGATACACTTCACTTGAATTAGCATATCGCTGATGCAACTTTGTCTCTGCGATTGACCTTCATCTTGGCTGACGTTGCTAAAGCCAAGGCAGATATTTCTCTAGCGCCACTTAAGAGGTTTTCTCGAATAGAAATGTCTTTGTGCCAGCGTATGGTAGTTTTAGTTTTGTCAAGCACATCATAGCCATCATAGCTGGTGCTCCCCACGCACTTCTGAGGCAATGCCTCGTATAAAAAATGACAGCACACTAACTTTTTAAGGAAATGCCAGAGCGCTAATTCTCCACATAGTTGTGGACGCTGCAGAAAAATATGTCGGATTAAAAATAATGACAACATAAACGAGTGCAAGTGCACGGCCTTGAAATGCATGCCAGTACCTCCTTCTCCCCCACTCTCTTTTTTCTCTCTCTACCTCTCTCTCACTCTCTCTCTGGTCTGACCAAGGCGAAAGCTGCTGCAGCTGCTGTAAATCCGTTTAGGGCTAAAACGTCACGAATGGAGGCTACCTGCTATTGCTGCTGCTTTTGCTGCCTGCATTTCATTGCCATTGTTAATGCAGATGTCTGCAGCATAAACGAACGGCGAACGCTGCCTTGGGCTCTGACGTTGGGGCCATTAGGCGTGGCATGCGTGTGCCGGTGAAGGTTTTCTCCATCGTCCTTCTTCCATTCCTTGGCAAGGTGAAACCGCCGAGCCAAGCGCAACGATGGTAATGAAATCCTTTTACTGTCCCAAGGTCTCCAATCCCGCATTTCACGCACATCACATGCCTTACAGGTAACGGAAACGGTAGGAATGTGGATGGATGGGGCCCAGTAAGTTTGAGGTTAGTTCATCCGTAGAACAGCAGAACATCATTTGGTATTTATTGATTAAATAAACCCCCGGGACATCATAAACAGCAGTAACAAAGTTAATAACTTTCTCCCCTGCCCCTGCATTTGCCTCTGTTATTATGATTTCATGCTTATTGCCATTATTAGTGTTGTTTTGTGCCGTGGAAAATGAAAAAAGTTTTATGGCCGCCAAAGTTTATTTGCAACCATTTAAATGCAATGCTGCTTTAATATTGTAAAACACTTTAAAGTCAGAAACTTTTCACTTTCGCCCTCAAATTAAGCAAAATAATTTGCATGCTTCCGAAAGCCAAGGGACAACGAGCTCTGCTCTGCTGTGCTTTACTCTCCTAGTAGACAGCGGCATCAAGTGCGCAGCTTAACGGTACATTAGGTAAACAGAACAGTGCTGTCAGCTCGGGCGAGGCAAAACAAAAGTGTGTGTTGTACAAATGTATGTGTGTGTGTAGGAGAGCATACTTGAAACTTGAAAGTGGGTTGGGTTGAAAGCCATTAAAGGAGCCGGACGGACATCGAGGTGGGATGTGGACTGTGGACCGTGGACTGTGGACTGTGGTGTGCGGTGGACAGAGCGTGTATTTGAAAAGTGACCGAGATAATTTTTGGCATGCTTTGTTTGTTTTCACTTTCTTCCCGAGCTTCCCTCCTCATCGTGCAGCTTTGATGAACAGCAGCTGGGCTGTGGTTGAGCCCAGGGGTTCTGTCCTGTCCCGGTCCCTGCCCCCTGATCCTTCCTCTCTTGGTGGGTTGTTGTTTAGCAAGTAAATTTATGCGCTGCGTGTGTGGGTGTGGGTGTGGCTGGGCCAGAAGTTTGCATACCTCTCGTCTCGTCGTAAAAGGCAAATGGAAAGATATTATTACGATGCTGTATTTTTTTGGGAACGTTACTTCGCTGCTCTGGACCCACACCTGCCGGCCGAAGAGAAGGGTTGAAAGCCGTAATTATGTTAATTTTCAAATAAATTCCTGAGCCGAAGGCCCCAAATCGCACGCCTAAATGATGGAAATGCTTGCTATCAGCAGGTTGCCTGCTGGATCACAGCCCAAACATTGCTCTGACGCTTCCCGGGTAATTATTTGGAAAACTGACAGCTTGAACGGAAATTAGCTTAGGAAACGTAAAGTCAATTTCCGGCTTGTCAATTATACAACAGCCTTATTTCGGATTGATTATGCTAATGCCGTAAAGTCATGGCAACCCCTAGCGAATCAGAGATAATCCACACGACATACAGAAGAACAACCTTCTATCCATCCAAAAGTTCCCCCGGATTTCTTGTTAATTAGAACAACAACACATCGCTACTTGACTACCTAATCGGAGCATCATCCACGTCGAAATCTCCAAAATCACACAACAAACAACTCTAATGAAGCCTGCCGTGGGTGTGTGTGTTCTGTGTTCCACCTTACCACTCCGGCCCACTAATTGAAAAACTTTCGTGCTATCCCCGAACCAAGAGTCAGGAACACGTGCCACCCACTGATTCGGCCGTGGGAGGCACTGCATCAGGCCAGGCCCATGTCTGGGTCGCTTGGTCTATTTAAGGTATCACCATTCATCCCCGCTATCTCTATTTTCCCCTCATACAACACAACTCCTGCTCGTTTTCGTGCTCCCGGGTCCGTATAAAAGGACGTAAAAACGTTGCCTGGGCCACCGCCGACATCCCCGACGTTCGAAATTAAAGAGCAACAACGATGGCTGCGGCGCTGGCCATAAAAGCTTGTTCCCGGGAACCCAGAACTTGGGGCTTTCAGGAGAATTTTACCCAGCATTTCAGTTTGTCAGCAGTTCTGTTATCGCTCTGGTCTGGGAAGGAAGTACTTATCAATTGATAGGCAATTGTTGAATCGGCAGTGTTGGAAATATACATGTACGATCTTTTATTGTGGCATTCGCCAAAAGTTGTTGTACCCTTGGCTTAGACACACCTGCTTACAAGGCCCATGTAGAGCATTAAATACTCGGCTTGGTGTTCCATAAAATGTATTTTTTTTTGGTGGGATTTTTGCTTGGTATTTGTTACCGTTTGCCACTGGGTCCTGGGCGCCTAAGTGGCCTGGAGCTTCTGGTCTATCTCCATCTCCCCGACATCCTCCACCTCGCCGCGGGGACTGTGAGGCGTGGATTTATTGGCCGCGCCCGCTGGCAAGCCGTAAAAACGAAATTCGCATTAATTTCTTAAATTGAAGCGTCTCCCAGTCAGACAAACGACGCCGGTAGAGCCACCAGAAGGCAGGAAGAGGCAGTGGCAGTGGCAGAGGCATAGGGCTGTGTAGTAGTAGAAGATTGTATTTTCTTTCATTGTTGGGCAGCGTCTTCTACAGGCACGGTACTACCGGAGGCGGAGGCGAAACCAGGCCATTGAAGCAAAGAAAAAGCTTAACTTGATTAAATATGTATATACCCGATAATCTACAGTATACAGAATTGTGGCAGTATGTACGTATGTATCGACTGTAAATTGCGTGTCCGTTAATTAAAGCGATTTTTATTTGTCTGGAGTTTGTCTTGGTCTGTTTTTGGTCTCTCTTTGGACAGATTCAGCATTGGCCCATTGTTCATCGTAAATTTATGCCCGACATTGTCATGATTTATACGAAATTGCGGCGTAAATTAGTATTAAGTGGAATCTGCTATTCGTCCCACATACAGTGAGGGCAAATGGTAAGATGGGCTTTTAAACATCGATTGATTAATATTCCCAAGACGAAGGCAAATGCTATATGCTATATGCTATATGAATAAAAAGGATATAGATGTAAATTTGTTTGCTGCATGTTTAAAGATTAAATTAAAGTTCAATAAGATAATGACAACCCATAAATAATTCTTTACTCATCCCATACGCATGCTATTCGAATGCACTGTCCACCATGGAACTGGGCCAACAAAGATTTGTGCCTCTGCATCCGCCACATCCACATTCACATCGACGTCCATAGCCACAGCCATACCCATAGCTGGAACCAGAGCCAGAACTATGGGATTCATGGGACAATAGTGGCTCATGTTTATGGTTTTCGCTGTTGCTGAAATCATCGATTGCTCCCAAAAAGAAAGAGATAGATAAAGGAGAGAGCAGGAGAGGCAGAGGAACAGAGGGGAGAACTATTGTAAGCAACGACAAGGATTTACGAGTGGCATTTATAGGGAAACTTTTGGCCCATGGACTGGGGCGTCCGCGGTGTGCAGTGGAGCTGGATGAGTAATGTCCGTTTTCTAATTGCCGACGTACATCAATTGTTAGCTGCCAATTTGGCAATCGCTATATAAAAGAGCGCGTGCGATGACCATTAACACACAATCATCACCCAGAACTGGGCAGGGGAGACATCGCCACCTTCATTAAATCTCCGGCAAAGCAAAGCCAGCCATGTGTGTGCGCCGCCAGAGTGTCCTTCGCATCAAGGATGTGCCCGTATAGGCATCCACATACGTATGTATGTATCCGTATCCGTATCCGTAGCCATAGCCATGTGCGGGCCCTGGTGGCATCGTGCAATCGCAAATAATCATCCACTTAACGTCGTCCAACTTTATGCCGGAGATGCTTGCTGCAGAGCCAACCTCTTAACGGACCCGACCCAGCTCCTCTTCCACTTTTAGCCGGACAAGGACACGGACACGGACACGGACACGGGCATGGTCATAGTCATAATAATGTTTATTATGGTTGTTGGCGATCGAGCACTTGCAAACGGTTTGTTTGCTCTCCCAGTTTCGCATCACAAAGGATACAAATGTACCTCCATCCACACACACATGCCCATGGACACACACACTCACAAACAATGCCCTTGGAGTGGGGCCTCTCTGGTCGTGACAAGTGAAATGGGTAGAACATGAGGTTCCGAGTGCTTCTGGGCCGGTTATTTTGCTGGAGATGTATTTTTAGAGACTTCTTTCGACTGTTTCAACCACATCAAAAGTGACTCCACAAAGAAAACTTCTGTTTCTCGTCCGGTCTTCAGCGCTGTACCTTTAAGGGCAGTCAGCCCTAAATATCACAGTGGACGCACAGCGGGGCTGCAAAGGAAGTGCAGTCATTTCTGGCGCATCCTGGCGGGTCCAATAGCGCACATCCTGCCATTCGGCCATTCGGCCATCCTGCCGTACCAGCGGCCAGAAATTGTATATTTCGCTGCTCGACTCGACCAATAAAAGCGCACCAGGATGTGTATCCGGAGTGGGGACAGAACCAGAACCAAAGCCAGGAGCAGAACACTGTCCAAATTCCATACACACTATCTTTTTCTATATAGTAAATTTTACTTTGTGTGGGAGTTACTGTGGCCTTTACTGGTAGCCAGGCTAATGCTTTAACTGTTTTGGCTTTTGACTCAATAGAATTTTGTGTTGAACGGAGTCGTCCTGGAAGCTGGGAAAACTGCAAAGCCGAATGACCAACAAATCAAATAGCGGCAAACTTTTATTTTGCGAAAGTTTTCCCCATGCATCCGGCCCGGTCCGCCCTCGCGGCCATCTTTTGCCATTTTCGGCTGTCTTGGGTCGACCCCATAAATAAGCTGGCAAATTGCACGCTTCGCTGCCTCATCCGAATTCGAGTCCGAGTCCCTACGGGCGGAGGCACTGGACGCGGGATGTGCCAGCCAGCAAATTGATGGCTTTGTAGCAGTTGTGGTAAATTTGCAGGCCCTTTGGCTCTTTGGCCCTTTGGCCCTTCTTGTTTGCTGCTCGCTGCTTGTTTCCTTGAACTCTGACCAGAGAATCGTATTTATGCGTTAATTATTTCATTAACGCCCCATTGGATACGCCTTCCTTGGCCATCCCACCCCCTCAAATTATTCCAGCCTATTGCATTGAAGTGACTTTGATTCTTGGCCATTATGATGGCCAAGGAGGCGTGTCTCCATCCCGCCTCATCTCTGCTCTGGTATTTAATGCTCCTCGAATGGGTCTCATTAAGCGACAGACGGGACAAATGTGTAATCAAATAGGTTTGCCATCCAATCGGGAATTCAAATAATCAAAAGGTAACTTAATTGGAAATGGGTCAAAATTTGAATGAAAATCGGTAGGAAAATTATGTTACATCGCTGCACTCAAAAGATGGAATTCATTGACAAGAAACCCCTTTTGTTCCAGCACGTTAAAGCTTTTCAATTGTTCAGCACCGCACTTGTATCTTCTGGTAACGTAACGCACAATTTCAGTCATTAAAAAGCGCCCCACACAAAACTGACATTTAGCTAGCTCAGTGTAAGGGGAGGGGGCCAGGTTGCTGAAGGGCAGAAGAGCAAAATAAGCTGAACATCAGGTGTAAGTAAATGAAACCCCCCCTATCCCGAAGAATGTGGGGGAAGCGAAAGAACCCGACTCAACAAGGCGAAATGTTTAGGTGAAAAGTGAGCGTCAAAGGGGGCGAAGGCAGGGGGGAAATGAGCTGCTTGCATGCCGTGGCATGCCAGCCTGCATTTAGCTAATCCACAAGTTAAGCACAACAAAGGCAGCAGGAACTGGAGGCCCAGAAAGCTCAAGGTCCTTGCGACGCAGACTACACCGGAGAAAATCATCGACATCCAAGTCTTAGAATTGTTTGTCGCTTCCATATGAAGAAACATAATTTAGAATAATGTTTAAGTTATTTATTATTTTCTTTAATATCTATAATTTTTCAGTGTACGATAAAGGGTGAAATTTGTAAGAATGGGTAGTGGGCGGGAGTGGATGGCCTCTGTAAGTGGATGGGGGAGGACTATGCGAATACTTGACTGTCATGGCTGGGCTTTGTTTCTATGAGCCCCATCCCCATTACCTCCTCAGACGTTGCACACTGCTTGCGGGTATTCTGGGGCGTCTGTCGTGGGACGCATCTTAAATTTTGTTTCATGAATTTATACTCGTACTTCTGCCAGGCTGAGGGGGGACTGAGCTCTGACCTGCTCGCATATGTAAATTGATGGCTTTGTTTGTCTTTCGGGCTGAGCTCCCAATTCGTAAATCCGTTGAAAATCCTTTTTAACTTTTAATGATGGGGCTGTCGACGTCCTCTGCTCAGCTGCTGCTCTTCCATGCTCTGCTCTTGGCTTCGGCGGCAGAGCTTCTTTACAGCTCAAAGTGGGCCAATGTGTTCCCATGGGATTTGCGTAAAGTATCTGCTAAAAGCTTTCTCCGTTCTGTTTGCCTGTCGCTGTTATTTGGCCGAAAAGGCAGCGCTAACCGCATCGACATCGACATCGACATCGTCCCTGTCCCTGTCCCTTCCATTCCCAGGAGTCAACTCCAATTTCGGTTTCATCAATTTAGTCCGGACGAAAAGGCGGATGAAAGTGGCATTCGGCCCCTTTGGCGGGTCCGGAAAAGAGGGGGAGGAGACAGAAGAGAGAGGCAGAAAGCGAGGAAATCCTTGTAAACTTTGAAAATTTCAACTAAGTTTCCATTAATTTGCTCTCTTGAGAAGAATTATCGATAGCACAGCGGCTGTAATTTACTCGTTACTAAACTCCCATTAATAGTTTTGCCATTAAATTGAATGTTCGAGTATGTCCCCGAGCTGTGCCCATCGGAGATAATTTATTTAACATCCACACACTTGGAGGCAGTTGAGATGTTATTGCACCTTTTCGTCATTCGGAAGCATACATTTTTAATTGAAATCGCTGCTGGGCGCCAGTTGGAAATTCGAGACACCAATTTTGGTTCACATCGGAAAACCGAACACCGAAAGACAAAGACAAATGCTGGCAATTATCTAAGGAATCTATGAATACTCGTAAGTGGCGCACAGGATGGATACAGAGCCTGGGTTTGGGTGCCACAAGGACACGCACATACACAGGGATTCTGAAGCACGTGCGCAAATTATCTTCAAGGCAAACGCCTGAATAAAATAGCAGCTGCAAACAGAGGCATAAACAAATGACGATGATGGCAGCACTTCGCAGCCCCAGCCTCAGCTCCTCCTCGGGCCACATCGGATAAGGATTGAGACTAAGCTAATTAATTATACAGAAGGTCCTTGGGTGCGGCGGTGGCTGTGCAGGAAAGGATGTCTGTATGTAGGATAGTGCCTGCCCGACCATGAATACTCGTACTGCAATGTGTTCGTAATCAACTTTGCCCATGAGCGGCCATCAACATTAAATATGCCTTCGATTGCCTGGGGCTGAATGATGGTCGAACTTAGCCCAAATGATTGCCGTTAATAGATCTGCACATTCGGGGGCGGGTTTTATGTGTTGTTTTTGGTACTTAATTCCTGGAACACCAGGCAGCGACTTTTATGGGATTGACACATGGATAATTATCGAAAAAAAGCATCTTTCCTCCTGTCTTCTTTGTATAAATTTGACTTTTAGCCGAATATGTCTAATCGGAATGTTTCTAGCAAACGCCCAAATCATTTGTTCGACTTGTGCTCGACGTAGCATTAATCAGAATCAATCTATATTTTTGTTGCGACTGGAATGGGCACATGGGAACGTGCCAGACGACATGCGTTAGGCAGGGCTGGGTCTCCTTTCTTTCCAGAAAAAAATCTGTGCCAGGCACGTAATGAAAGCGAACGAACTGGCAACTGAAGCTGAAGTAATTTTCACCCAGTGGCACGACAGCTGCTGCTACAGACGTATCCTGCCCCAAGGATGTCACTTATTCGACGGAAATTAAAGCCCTACCAGACCCAGGCCCGACCCCTGCCTGGGATCTGTCCCCACATCTGCCGTAGCTGCTGTCTGATGTTTGGCTCAAAGGCATTTTAATGATTTTAATTAACTGCATGTTTGCCTGTAATTACACAGGCAACAATGCAATTATGGCCGACACACACACAGCCAGAAACAGGGAGCAAGAGAGAGAGAGAGAGAGAGAGACTCGTAAACAACCAGGACCAGGCCAGAGGACAAGGCCAGCTGGCCAACTGTCTCCAGCACCTTTCCACTGGCATTCCTCGGTTGACAGAATAATTACGCTCAGAGCCATCATAGGCCTCCCACCTGGACGCTCTCTCAGCGGGAGGTTGATGTTCCTGCAGAGAGCACTGCATCATCGCCATCGCAGAATGAGCAGAGGTGTCATCCAAAAGGGGCGCTGGAAATAATCAGAGATCCTAAATTAGTCTCAGGCACTCGCTAGAAGATGTACTTCCACTACATTTAAAGCACCCTGTAAGTGTACGCCCCTGCATCAAGGTACATGTGTAATTATAGCCTGTAAGTGTCGTGTCACTGTCCTTGAGTGTCATAGATGCCAGCCAATACTTGTTGCATGTCTCCTAGCAGGGAGCCGAGGACAGCTGTTGTTGCTTCCACCCCACTCTGTCTCTCTCTCTCACTCTCTCTGTCTGTGTGAGTCTCTGTTTCACTGTTGCTGCCTCTGTCTCCATTGTGTGCTCAGTGACCGTAAATATCAAGTAATTTTCTGCAATTTTTCTACGCTGCCAATTGATTTATGGCCTGCTGCTGGTTGGCCCCCGCCCCCGCACCCGCCCCCGCACCCCACCAGCAACTACGCTTTGTTTCCTAAACAAAAGACGAGGCAAGTGAGCGGCGTCCTGCCACAAAAGAAACAAGGGGGGCCAGGGTAGAACGAATACGACTATATGTATGCATGTTGAGCCTGCGGCTATGGCCCGGACCTGTCAAGTGGTCGCCAGTCGCCATTCACCGCAATTCCCCGCTTGTATGCAAAAATGTGTCGCCCCGTTAGGATTCTCGCTGTGCAGGGCATTAGGGCTTGTCAGAACACAGCCCCCTCCGCAGCACTGCACTCGACCAGCTCGGCATGGGGCGTGGTCATTTTTGTCGTTTAACAAGAAAATTCGTTTAAGAAATGTCATTTACATATCTGTGCTAAAAAACCCCAAAAGGCAGAAAAACGCAGTAACAAAATGAAACCGTGAAAAGGAAACAAGAGAGACTTCGCCAAGCTGAAGCTTCAAATACCTTTCGGATGAGAGATCGATGATAGCTTCACTTAAGATCTACAACTTAAGATCTACTTAAGAGAGATCTGTAAGTTTGATTGTTTTTCGCTGGACTAGGCTGATCTAGAATCGTTTGGGCATCCTTGTGGGCAATGCCAGCAAGGGCATCAACCAGAGGAAAACAATTTTCCTAGGAAACCTATATATTGAATGTATATTTCGGACGCCCTCCGGCCCATTCCAGATCCCCTTTCCCTATTGGGCGCTCTCTAGAGGCACTTTGGCTCAATAATAAGGCATTGCGTTACTCATACGCCGTGGTGCGCCACGTGGTGTACAGCAAGGCCCCTGCCTTCCACTTCCACGTGTAATATGAGTTACTAGGGAGAGGGCAAGGCGCGGGGGGTGGGCACAAACTATTTATGCATGTACATACTTTGCTCTAACACGATTTTCCTCCTCCGCACGGCCTCCCCCTGCACTTTCCGCATGCAAATGAAGTAATTTGATTGCAAGTCGATCCGAGGCAGGGAAACGGGGGAATTAACTCTCGGACATAGACAGGGAGTTGAGTGCTCCATGGATCGATGCAAATGGGTTGTCGAGTGCAGTCCATCGTTCACCCATAGAATAATAATAATATATATGCATATAACTATTATTATGTATAAGACTATACAGTGGCAAGAGGCGGTCGAAGTGCACCAGGCTCTACTCCCACCTATCTGGCAAATGCAGGCCGCATCAGTACGTGGAATCATTATTAGTTTCTGCTGTCAGTCAGTCGCCTGACAACCCTGCCCAGCTGTGCATCCTCTTTTTCCTGTAGCATGTTTATTGCCCATCCAGTCGAATTCTCATCTCATTTCAGCTGTTCGTTCAGCCTTGAAGCCACTTGATACACTAACCAGCTGCTCTACCAGCTGGCCCATCTCCCCCCAGTTTCATGGTGCCCTGCCTGCTCTGCTCGTAATTTCAAACGGCTGCACAAACCGCAGAGGCACACACCAGTAGCGAACGCCCGAGGGAGGACAGCAGACCAAGCGCAGGAAAACGCGTCATGGTGACCTTTAGCCGGGCCCTGGAACAGCCGGCAGAGGACACTCATATGCAGATGTTGGGAAGCTACAGGCGGCGCGGGCCGAGCAGGAGGAAGTTGTGCATTCTCCCTTTTTCATGTGCAGATTTTCTTTTCCCTTTTGCCTGGTTTTATTTATGACCTTCCCATACACTCGGGCACGTAGGGGGGCATATACGATTATGCAACTTTAGCCTGGAAATTTATGGCTGGAGTCTTATTAAGCATAAATTAGGGCCAGTTCCTGTCTCGCTCCCTGGATCTCCATCCCCTCTTCTTGTGGCAATTTCCTTTTCATTTCAATTGGAATCCAATTAATTCACTTTGAAGTCACTGTTCACTTAATCGCATTTGCAGCAATCAAATGTACGCCACGCCCAACAACAGAAATACACTGACATCCAGTGCTATTCACGGATCCGAGTGATGACCTGCTTGATGCTCTTTGCTCTCTGGAAAGCTCCAATCTGCCTTTGAGTACAGTTCTCACGCTTCCCCAAGAATCCTAAGTAGAACGAAAACTGGTCTTTACCAGTCCTTTACCAATCCATGCCTTGTGCCCTTCTATTTCTGCCGTGTGTAAGGTAGGAAAACCCAATTTGGGGCTCCATGCGCCTTATTAGATGCCAAAAGTTGACACCCGCCTCTCATCGCGATTGCTGGCCACCCATGTACATATGTATGTGGTTGCATGACTGATTGACCGACTGAACGATTAATGCTTTCCCTGCATTTTCATTTAGCTGAGCCAGCCTCAAAGTGTCACTAGGCTCTGGCCAGGTGCGTGGAGTGCTGTCAGAGTTCAGCCACAAAAGTCAATCGATTTGAGGGATCCTCCTAGTCCCCATCCTGCGGACAACAGAGCACGTCTAGGCTGTTATGACATATGGCTGGAAGTAATGGGAATTTCGTTTATGGCTGACAAATAAATTTAGTGCTGGCCTGTCGGAAAACTCAACTTTTACGGTGGATTGACTCTGATTTGGAAAAGCGCTCCATTGGTTGGTTTGGCTGGTAAAACTATATACTTATAAACTCGTATATACATACGGATGTACCTATGTATAAAGTCCATGGACAACTCCTTTGTAATATTCCTTTTACCTACTGCCTCGGAGGGACAATCGGAGCCGTGGGTGCTTGGACTCGAGGGCTTTTCCACCACCTCCAGACTCTTGCATATTAAAATTAAAGAAAGATGGGGAAAAGCAATTAATTATTACTTTTATTATTAGCTTTTGATTATGAATAATCAAAGCAGAATAAACCGAATGAAGATGTGCATTGATGCATCTTTGAATTGATTTTAAGGACTACCATTTGCCAGCTTTAGTTCCTATTTCTGACATTCAAAATAAGATGTTCAATTAGATTAACTTGTACTCGTTTTAGATGTTTAATTTAAAAGCGATTTACCTGCTGCAGAGGAAGTAGATTGAAATCGGATTCGATGACACTAATTTAAGGGGATTCCTTTCGCATTTATTTGCCTTAATTTAGTTTATTCAAGCTGTCAATCCCACTGATCCCAACCGGTATTATCATCCATCAGCCACTCTCGTATTAGGCTTGAGTCGGGCAGGACTTAATATACATATGTATATATTTATGTGGGAGCAAGTGAAACCAATTTCCCTGCTTACTTATGCATGTGGCACGAGAGCGGAGGGGATCCTGTGACAGGGAGTCGAAACAACAAATGTCCTACGTGTCTTGCAGGTAGGGCACAGCCACGGCCCGGGACAGCGTCATCCTCAACAAAGGAGAGTCAAATAAACTCTATCCTGATGCCCCTGATGATGATATACGACGGGGGGCAGTGCGCCGGGGGTGCGGGATACGGGAGCCGAGAGCCCTGGGCAAGCATTATCATTCACCCCATGTCCACTAACGCACAAGGCGCGTGACGGGGTGGTGTCCCATATCACGCACTTGTATCTGTATCTGTAGCTGTAGCTGTGTTTGTATCTGTGTCAGGCGGCTTCTTCCCATCCTGCAATAGACGGTTCTGCTGCGCAAAATCCAAACTAATAATGACATTTTGCAAATTATTCCACATCGCAGCCTGCTTGACAAACTGACACTGAAACGAAGAGCCACAATACCAGTCGGAAAGGAGCGAAGCAGCGCCAGGAGACAGCAACCAGGATCAGGACCCAGAGTCCTGGCACTGGCACTGGTGTGAAATTTATTTTGCTGCCAGAACTCGTCACGTTCGGGTCGGGTCGTATATGTGTGGACCATAAAATTATCCAGCCAAGGCCAGGGAACCCAAAGGGTAAACAAGACCAAACACAACTTGGAGATGCTTGGGGATACTACAGCATTAGAAATTTTATCAGATCGAAGAAGAGGACCACTTCTGAAGCTATAAAAACTAAAAGCGGCTTATAATACTCATCAAGTATTTCCCCCTAGTTACTTTTCTTCCCAGGCCATGGCTTACCTACATGGCTTTCTTTTAGAGCATCCCTCCGTCGAGTCGCTTCTTGCGTGCTGACGTTTGCTCCACAAAGTCAGCGCTGTGAAAATAAAAATGTTTGCTCCACTTCCCCGTTGAATTTATTATCCTGCTGATTGCGTAACATTTATTCATGTCAATTAGCCTTGGCAGGAAAATGCAATAGTGCTGTTGATGCAGCTGCTCTGCCCCCTTTGTCTCAGTCGGGACGGCTGGGGGAGGCTGATTTCTTTCCGCTTTGGGTTTATGCAATATTTCGCATAACGTTTTATGAATATTTTCAGTGCGCCGAAGTCTTCTTTACTCTCTAATCATTCTACAGTCATCAAGTCCTGAACTCTTTTGATGCAAATCAGATCTCGGAATCCTTGAAATGTTATTTAAAGTGTGGTCCACACAAACATACCCTTTGCTCCCTTCTTATACTTCTTTTGGCTCACATAAATTGGATTTAGGTGTTTGAATTGTGGCTGCCTCAGCCTGAACATGAAAATGTAATCCTCAAATATTTATGTAACCCGCCCGAGACCTGTCCAAACAAAGTATAATTGGGAGAAAGCACATGTACAATCATTAGTAAAGTAAATAAAAATGGTTTAATGGCTTGGCATTTTTTTAAAATACTTTTTCTATCCGATACTTAAAATGAGTATAGGGGTATATTAGATTTCTGGTGAAAGTGGATGTGTGTAACGTCCAGAAGGAAGCGGTTCAGACCCCAGTCGATTGAGCCATGTTTGTCTGTCCGTCTGTCCGACTGAGCGCCTAGTGCTCAGAGTCTATAAGAGCTAGAGCAACGACATTTTGTATCCAGACTTCTGGCAGGAAGGGCAGAATAGTACAGCAGGCCTATACCTTCAAGTCTGCAGAATCTGAGCCAATCGTATTTTTATTATAGCCAGAATCAAGAAAACAATTTCATTTTCGCCCGCTCTGTCGCTCTAATACATACGTTTCATGGTCTGCTTTGCCTATTGCTAAAAGTGAGTTCCTAGATCTCAGAGACTATAAAAGCTAGTGCAACCAAATTTGGTATCCACACTCCTGTGATATCGGACCTTGACAAGTTTTCTTCAAAATTTCGCCCCACCCCCTTCCGCTCCCACAAAGAACGAAAATCTGTGGCATCCACAATATTGTAGATACGAGAAAACTAAAAATCATAGAAAGTTACCATATCTATCAGATTGCCGAATCTGGATCAGATCAGATCGTTTTTATAGGCAAAAGGAACAAATCACGCTCAGACTGATTTTCTGTCTCTCTCGCACGCCCTCTTTGTCGTGTCGCTTAATATTAGCGGCGTCTGCCGGAGGAGAGCCATACTGACTAAGTATCGGGTGTAAATGTAGAGTTGCGGTCGCCGCAGCAACTCACAGCGTTCCCCCTCGTTGTGTGATATTTTTATGAATTTGAAGTGGAAATTGTTCAGAAATTGTTCACTTGAAAATTACAAACTTATGCAAAACCTCACTACGGCTAAGGGTATGATTATGATCTCTCCCAGTCCTTGTTTTTCTCTCTGTTGATGGTCTTTTTGCAGTGAGCTGCAGTGAGAAGTGCACATTCCCAGCAAGGGAGATCCATGAGACCTGTCCAGGCACTTGTTGACAACTATTCAGACACCTCCGTTTTTTGCTCCATGCAAGCCACGGCCACGGGCTTGGGCTGCGCCCGGGGAAGCCTTCTATTTTAATTTAGCTGCTTCAACTAATGGATTCGGGCTTACGTAACTTCAACACTTTGGCCATAATGCGGCACCGAGCCACCCCCCCCCGCCTTCTGGCCCTGCTGTGCACCGCACCCTTGGTGCGATATTGTTGCTGCAAAATTAAGACTTAATTTGCATTTACAGCAACAGCGTTTTGCACGTACGACACTACTATATATAGGATGTGCTATATGTATGTATAGGGCTGTGATACAACTATTGTTGCAGGCAACAAGGAGTCCTGAAAGCTCGAGGGTAGAGGGTGACAGCGTTGACTATATATAAATTAAGTATACGCAGTGCAGCCCCTCTGGTGTGTCTCATTTCTCCATCGCCCTGTCCGTGCTGGCTGGAACTACCAACTGAGCCAAAGTCTCTAATGACCACTTTGAGGGTTTTAAAATGGGCGACAGTCAGGCAGCGGCCACATAAATAACACGACGAGCGTCAGCCCCGTCTCTGCTCCCCACTTCCCTGCTGCGGACAGAATGAAATTAACTTATTCATTAGCAAATGGCAGCCAGGGGACCAGCTTCAAATACACGCACACACATACATATGTACTTGTATTTATGTATACCCACATTCGTACAAAGGAAGTTGGCGGCATTTTTCCAAGGCGCTAAATGTCAGACACTTTCTACACCTCAGAGCACCGTAAGTCGTCTCCTATGCTGTCACACTCTGGTTGGAGTAGAGGGTATGTCGGGGAGGTTCTTTGACCTGGCGGGATTCGAAACAGCTGGCTTTATTCGAAGATTGGCAGGGGAAACATGCCTGTCTATGTCAATGATCTATTAATCATTGATATCGAAATAATTAGCTATTTCTCGTGTCACTTTTCTCACCTGATTCTTTTCGCTTTGAATTTTTAATTTAATCGCTTTTTGAATTATTATTTATTAAATGCAGGGTATTCCCCAAGGATTCACTCGCCGACAGCCCGAAACATTTGGCAAAGTTTTCGTTCTTGTTTTTAATTAAAAAACATTTTCATTGCAGGTGCAAAATGGCTGGCAAATTGCATAGAGAAAACAAGGCAGTACCCGACCCGACAAGCGGCCAGGACCTGCGGCAGGACTTCGGGCGCCATTTTGAGCTGCTTTCCTAACGAGGCACTTACACACACACACACGCGCACACACACACACACACACTTCCGCTGACACAATACACTCGCAAATAAACTCACCCATTGACTGAGTGAGGGACTGCGTTTTGCAGTTTGTTTGGCATCCCCACTCCCCCACACCAGCCCCACTCTGGCCATTGTTCTGCTGTTTTAAACAAAACCAAAAAACAAAGAATAAAGGAAAGTTTAATTAAGTTTTCAGGTTTATTTTTAGCTCGAGTTTCTCGGCTTTTGCATGCGTGGCAACAACAATCAGGCGACTCTTGACAGCTGCCTGCCTGTAATTTATAACGGTATTTAGTTGCAGATTTGTCTGACGTCTGACGTCTGTGTGTGTACTTGCAACCGAGCCGCCTGCGTTAGAGAGCATGTGGCATGTGTGGGCTGTGCTTTCGGGAAAACTTTACCGTCAAATATGATGGAGAGCTTGAAAAAAGATACAGTTTGGGGGATTTGCTGTGGGCTTAAACTACAATTTATTTTGCATTCGATAAGCTCTAGCCGAGGTTTTAATTAAAATTCAGATTTATGAAATTCTGCACAATTTACTGTAAGCCGGCGAAGCTTTTAAAGTGGAAAAACAGTGAACACTTTGATGGATCCAGATGGGGAAAAGTACTCTCCGTTTTCACCCCGTTTCCTTTTTATCATCTTGATGGCTTTGGTTTTCCCATTCAGATCCTCTTACATATGCATCCGACCATCTGTTGTCTAGCTCTCCGCCTCCGCCTCCCCCTCCCCCTCCCACTCCCTCTTCTCATTGTTATTGGATTATTATGCCATCTGTTCGACAGCTCTTGGAAGAGATAATGCTCCAGTGATTGCCCGCTCTGCCAGACCCTCTCCCAGTTCATTTGCACTTTTCATACCCATTGTAGGGAACTTTTTCCTCTTCTTTACTCATTTTGTATGGGTGCATCACCAAATGGAGCGGCAGAGGCAGTGGCAAAGGATCCATTTAACTTGCAATTTGCGCAAAGGACTTACAATTGTCGCCGACAAATTGTCCGCTTTTTTCGAAAGACGAATTCGAATATTCTCACACCTCTCTGCTCTCTGCCCATAAAAATGAAAGAAAGAGGACGATGGCGGGGTGGAGGGGTGGAATCCGCTTAAAATGCGTCAAGTTGGGCAGATAATCGTGTTCTGGCATATGATTTCTTCACAGTTTCCCAAGTTTTCTCAAGGAATTTCGGAAAAGGCTAAACCGGATTGGGGCACACCCTCTGCCTCAATCAGGACTTTACATCTTCGTCTGCCGAGCTCCAGGTGGACTTGCAAATTGAGCGCCCAGCCCAGACCGAAGCACCCCCTCAGGGCGGCGGGAGATTGGGTTCTCCGGGCGGAGGCCTCTCCGTAAACTCCATTCCGTGCAAGTGCGAAATATTTTCGCTGCGATTCATGGGCATTTGCGATGTGGGCAAGGGGCAGGAGGCGCCGCACATAAATGCAAATGCAAAAGTAGCCAGGAGTGGGTGGGGTTGCCAGTGGGGCGCGGAGTGTGGCACACATTTAGGCGTCGCCACAAGCAAATGTTTGACGTTATACAATAATAAAAGAAAATCCGAGCAAAAGAAAGCAAAGGGAAGACATATTTTTTTTTTGTGTGCTTCTTTTGCGACGCTTTTATTTGCATTTCTTCTACTTCTTTGCATATTTTTCTTGCTCGATTTTTATCGTCGTCGACGAAAATGTTGCGCAAATATTTGCGCTTTTATGTGCATAGCCAGAGCCCCACCCCCCAATCGCCACACTTTTTCCCTTTTTTCCTTCCTTTTATGCATTCAGATTTACTTACCCTGTCACAGGGTCCAATGATTCTGAGCAATTGGTTACAGCTCGATGAGACCTCCAAAATGGGGAAATGCATATGAAGGATCTACAGCTGTTTGAGCACCTATCAAACCATCTATCACCCATCGAAGGGTATCCAAAGCTCTGTGCATTCTATCTTTTTATCTTTCTATTTTAGGTTGCTTTTCCCCCTTTTTCATGATTTACTTGTGCTTTGTGTTTGTAGCCTCGTTCGTGTTCGGATTCGCATTCGTATTCGTATCTGTGTTTGAATTCGAGCGGGTATTGGTGTGTCTACACTGTTGCAAAGGTAAATTGGATTGAGAAATTGAAATCGCATTCAGCAGCAACACCGTGCGAAAGCGGCAAAGGGGGGCGCAGTGATAGTGGAAAATATACTGCATTTTATTCACCTTATTGATTTTCCCTTTGGCTGTCTGTGTATTTCGGAGTTGGGAGTGTGGAGTGCAATTTCCATTTTAGTGGAGAAACTTTAATGGATTTCTTCCCGAATTAAGCGCCGAACTGTATGCTACACTTATTTCTAAATACTTCTATCTACACACATACACATGTACTTATATCCTCCCACCTTTCTGGCTGAATTTGCTGACAATCCCCGGACATTCATCAACGTCAGTCACTAAAACCATTTCCTTGTTGCTGTCGTCCAAAGAACAAATTGTCAAACTAAAATTATGTAGGTTTCCCATGTGCTGTGGGCGTCATGACGTCATATTTAATTAGAGTAAAATTCTGGAAAAGCGCTCCCACTATGTATGCAATGCACACCCAAATTAGTTGATTAAATCATGTTTGGCCGCCCGTCATTTGTGCAAAGAGCCATTCATAGCTGCCACTGATAAATTAATTAGGTGGGGCAGGCCAGGTGGGAATTGGTTTAGGTATAGGATAGGTACTGAAGCTTGACGCTTTAAAACTAGATTCTTTGAGTGTTCTCTACTCAAAAATTCACAATGATCTCTCGTTATTCATATGCAAAGTATCTAGAAGTGTGAATGGATCCTCCTTTCTTATGGTAGCTTTCTTATATATAGATCCCAACTCTGTCGAGGACATAACTAACCTTTTTTAAAAGTTTATTCAATCAATTTCAATGTTGAAACACTACTTGCTACGACGAATATGTTCAGTTATTTGGTATTGTGTATGTGTATTTGTTTATAAGATGATGACTTAAGGACATAATGTTGTTCCGCTCTAATGCTATTCCGAACCCAAGCACCCAAACACTAGAGCACCCAGGGAGAGTGCCTAAAACTGGCGCTGCATGACCCGATCCAAGTCGTTCCAGCTGCAGGAGTAGTCGATCTGGAGCAGACCCTTCTTGCTCAGGCCGAATTTACGCGCGTAAATTCCCGAGTAGAGCGAGGAGTCGCCTCCGGTGGAGTGCGGGGACTCGCACTGAGTCCGTGCGCGACCTGCCCCCGAGCCCAGCCCCGAGCCCCCTGCACCGCCCAGAGTTCCGTAGAGGGTGGAGGGTGCCGCGTAGAGGAGGGACGTGGCGTGCTGCTGGCACTCACTGCAATCCGGAATGCTGCAGTACGGTAGTGTAGCATAGGGATTGCAGTAGTCGTAGGCGGGCGAAAGGGGGGGCGGGGCGGGAAAGTCGATTTGCGGTGGTGCGGTCAGCGGTGGGGCAGACTTGCCGCTGCGCTTGCGTCTCGGGTGCGGTGCCGTGCCATAGATACTGCTGTTGGGGACCTGACTGGTGGCGGGGCGGCGCTGCAGGGTGACTGCTCGCCGTTGGGGCATGGGCAGCTCGTCACCAATGGAGGAGGGGTGCTCGGTGGAGCTGGCACTGGAGAAGCCTTTGGGGATGTAATATTCAAGGATTTTAATACTGTAAGAGAAGTGTCTGTCATCTGCTCACCTCCGTAGCCGTTGTAGAGCTGTCGCTGCTCTGCGTAGAGCTCCGCCCGCAGCTCCTCCTCCTCCTCCTCCTCTGCGGCATCATGCTCATCGTTGTCGAGATGCAGCTGCCTGGTCATCGTGGCCATGTAGTCGTCGTAGCGACTGGGAGCTCCGTATATGTCACTCCTGGCTGTATAGAGGGGCTCCTTGCGGCTGCTCCTGCTCCTCCGCCGGCTTCTTTGGGGCACACAGCACTCGAGCTGGCATTGGGAGCGTGATACGCGACGCGTCTGTGTGTGGGGGCGTGGCATGGTAGCAGCCATGCCCATGCCCATTCCCATTCCCATTCCGTAGCTGGGACTTGGGGTCTGGGAATCTCCATAGTGGATTTCATCCACCTCCTGGCCGGTACCATCATCGATCTTCTTGCGCACATAGTCGTAGTTCTCCAGGTCCCAGGGATCCACGTAGCAGCGTTGCGAGGGCAGCAGCGTGGTTCCGTAGATGTCCTCCGTGTTGTCGATGGTGTAGTAGGGGGACTCCAGGGCACCAACTCCCTCGTGGCTGCCGGGAAGCGCCTGCTTGGGACCCGCTCGACGGCGTCTGGGTGCTGTCTGACTGCGTTCCCGCATGCTGGGAAAGAGAGGGAGAAAAGGAGTCAGGGGAGTTTGAGTAAGTGCATCAACTGGTTGCACATTCAGTGGTTCGTTATGCAATCGGCGGCACCTCTTCCGTCAACCATCGAACCCGTTCCTCAGTGCTGGCCGCGAATTTTCCCGGCTCCGTGCAGGTGTTACACTGCGCTCTGGCTCGACCATCAGCCGGTTTATGGATCTGCATAACTTTGCATAGCCATTCAATCGGCATTCCAATTGGCATTTTCCATTAGCCGACCAACTGGTTTATTTGTACATATCACATGCTCTTGTCCCCGGTATCAGTATCGGTATGCGAATCCCCCAAAACATGAATTAGTTTGACCATCAAATCGAAATTGATTTTACTATCAAATATCAAACAAATATTTCTCAATTAAATGCACAATCCACTCAACAGAAATTCCAACAAAATATGCCAAAGAAAAACAAAACCATCTGGAAAATGGCCTTTGAAAAACATATTGAGGAGCGGACTTGGCAGAGAAGGCTATGTGGAAGTGATGGTCAGAACAGAACCATAATAGTTCCCAAATATTTATATTATTTATATTTAATCTGCATGTTAGCTATGGAGAATGTTCCTTAATCCAAAGCTATAGGAATTACGTCCTCTGTCCTTTAGGAACTCGGTTTATGGGGGATACTGCCAAAGATCTCGAAATTAATTTCTCAGGTCCGACCCCTACACTCTTTTTCATCTGAAACCTTTTTCCATCGAAAGTATTCGCTAAAAACCCAGTCAAACCCTTTTGGATATGGATTTTTCAAATGTTGCTTAAACTCTGCAAAATTATGATATTTTTCAGTGGGCTTTGGACTCTTTTATTTGGGTTTTTTTCTCAGGCCCGGCCCAGCCCATTCGACAATGTCTTACGCAATCCTTCCGAGGCATTTGTATTTGTAGTCTCTGCATTTGCATGAAATTTCTGTCTTGTTTTGTCTTTTTTGTTTTAGGTGTTTTGTTTTAATCGCTTCGGTTATCGATTAACATTTGTATGGCCTGAACAAGCAGCCAGAGGCGCTTTTGTATAGGGAAAATAATTTATAAAATACACAAAAAAGAGACACAAGAAAAAAGCAACGTGACTTGGCTGTGGCACGCAAACGAAATCGTCTGTTTGGGGGTCTGTCAGGGAGCATATTTATATATGGCATATATCAAAGCATTATATCAAGACGGGCACACGTAGAAATGCATTTTGAGAAATTTGCACGAAAAAGAAAATAGCTTAGGACTTGTTTTGGGCTTTGGCTACCTTGTGAGCTGTCTGTCTGTCATTCGAAACGAGACAAGAATGCAATGCCGCAGGAGAGGCTGATCGATATTTGCATTCCATTGATGGAATTCATTGATGTCTAATCCGAGCTCATTTGAACTAGTTTCGTTTTTGATTAGCATTTTGAATATTGAAAGCAGGACCGCTCTCAGGTTACGTATACGCCACTTGTACTTCAAGTGCATAACAAACCAGCAATTAAACTGGTTCCGAGGACCACTCTGGTCCACTCTGTGAAATGAATTCCCTGCCAAAGATGCCAATTAATAAACAAATTAATTGGCATCTTTGCCGGATATATCCCCCTGCTTTGCGGTCGAATAAAAGCCGTGGTCGGGCTCCGCTTCAGCCTCAATGTCAGGTGCAGCGTCAGCTGCCACTATGGCTTTGGCTATGGCTTTGGCTATGGCTTTGGCTTTAGGCCATTTGCATATTAAAATGTGTCAAGCTCAAGGGGATTACTTTTTGTATGCAGGCGAGTTGGCCAAGAGCTAATGAGGGGGTGGGGGCGGGCCCGGGGACTTTCTCCTTTGAAATATGAAAATATATTCCAATCAGATGCTGTCAGAGGCAGGATTCATCGCGGGCATGCTCAATTTCCGGAAAAATAATTGCATTACATTATATAATTAAAGATGGTTCAATGTGGGAGGCAGTGTCCATGGAACTGTTTCCTTAGCTTTGAGATATTTAATTATTTATTCAAGCTGATGCTGCTTTTTTGGCAAACTATTTTTCGGATTCTTTTGGGTTTCAGTCAAGTCAATTTGGACAATAATTAGCGGACTGCTTCTGCCTCAGATTATGCATGAAAGAAACCTAAAAATAAATACAAATATTTCGACATCGAATGCTAATGCAAAATAACTGAAAACTAGTTTGCCAAATGGCGGGCGACCTTGTTAAGCCCTCGATTTTGAATATTTGATCGGGTGATATCATGCCCACAGACGTATTTACATGAATATTCAACCTGGTATTCGCGGGGTATTCACAGGGAGCTTCTGGCGCACCCCCAGAAAGAAAGAGTGCTGTGAGTGATTCACCGGCTGAAGAACCATTCCACCGCATGCCTGGGCGTACTGCCTCCGACTGCGCCTCCCGATGTGAGTGCTCCCAAAATGGTCATCATTACATTGGGATTGCAAGAGGCCCACGCCGAAGATCACTCAAACTTGACAGGCACGCCAATCCCCTCAACCAAGCAGATGTATGTATCTGAAGATCGCCCCAAAAGATCTTGGGACTCTGCCCACATACTCCTACATAATCGCTTGGGCTGGGACAACTTTCTTTGCTTTTGACACAGTTTCCGCCGTTTCATTCACCTTATTGGGTTTGGGGGGTTTATTTGTGTGTTTGATTGGTTTTCTGCACTTGTCACTGGATGGGTAGAACGCTTTTGGGGACAGTTCTTTCGCGAATTTCAGACACGTTTCAGTCGCGGCCCACGAATACCGTTGTTGGGCTTTGATGGCATGATCTTTCGTCCGCGCATGCGCTTCGCGTACCGTTCGCGTTTGCGTCCAAAAAAGTTTTAGTTTTTAGCATAAAGCTGCAAATGTTGATGTTGGTTTCGAGCCGGCCCAAGCCGTCGTCATCGGCTACGACATGTTCGAAGGCTCGAAGCCACAGGCCGCTGCGTGCGATCGTGTCTTGTTCGATATTGGCTGCAGGTTCGAAGCTGTTCGACGGCTGCAAGTGGTTCGCTTGCGGTTGTCTCTTTCTGATTTAGCCAATTTCCATCAAAAATTAAATATGCATTGGGTTTTCATTGCGTTGTTTCAAGTGTAATTGCTGTAATTGCTCTCTGTTAATTAATTAAGAGCTGATTAATGTGACAGACAGTGATTATGCCACAGGCAGAGTGCTCTTCAAAGTCACTTCATTGACATGCAAATTTGGGAAACGCTGAAATGCGGCTGCTGCTGCGGCAAGCGGTAAAGAAATGCCGGGGAAAACGACAGCACGAAAAAGCCACAACGCACACCGAAGCGGAGTTACTCTTCCTCCTCTGAAATGTGAATGGATGTAATGCGAATAGGCCAAATACCTCTAAGTAATATGTTAGGGGTAGGCATTACTGCAGCCCAATCCGAGCAGATTCTACTCCCCTCTGCCTAAGTTTCTCCCAAAAGGGGGAATAACCTTGGGAAGAGTACTGTGCAAGGTGTAATACCACATCTGCCAAGTTCAACTCGAGTCTGGCGTTGAAAGCCCGAGAGAAATTACATCACTTTGGGGCTTAGCTTCAACTTCAACTTGAACCGGCACCTTTGTGGGGTGGGGTGGGGTGGGGTGGGGTGGGGTGGGGTGGGGTACAGGTAAACCTCGGAGCATTGTCTAAGCGTTTCGAATCCCGCAAAGAAAAGAGGTGCTGGGCATTCGAAGCAGTTCCCACTCTCAACACTTCTTCTTTTGACTCGAAAATATTTTCCAATAATTTATGCATCTGCATAAGAAAACAAAAATGTATTTTTAAACCAAATAATAGAAAAAAAGCTTTCACTTTCAATGCGGTGGCGGTTGATCGTTTTTTCTGTTGTCCAGAAAACGTGTGTATTTTTATGTCTTTTATTCAGAAAGGTAAGTTGTTATTTTTCCACCATTTTTGTGGTGCGGTTTGAGTGCAAACAATCTATTGCTGGCCAATAGCCCAAAGCCAAACCAAACCGAAAACATTTCAATTAAGCCAGCTGAAGGGGCCCACAGACTGCGGTTAGCCAAAACCCCAAAAAAGGTGATTAGCAAATAATTGCTTGGGCATCTATTGAGATTTATGCAATCGGCATAACCCCAGCTGGTTAAAGAAATATTCTTTGAGGATTATACCGACCATATGAGGCCCTCCTTCCAGCTCATAAAATCTGCTTTCCCCATCGTCGAGTCCGCATTTGAGCGCCCCCTTTCAGGCGTTCTCGGAGCAATTTGACACCCGTGATGGTTGCAAGCATTTTGGGGATTTGCAGCACACGTTGCACACGACGCACAGGAAACCGGCTACACCTGGCCACCCTGCCCCGGCGGGACGGGGATGGTGGGATGTGACGTGATGTGATGTGGGCCCCCTCGACCAGATGTTTGCCTTTGACTGGCGGCAGACTCGTTGATCTCTGCTCCAATTCCAATGAGTGTGTACGGCTTTTTTTCTGCTTGCTGTATCTGTCTTGTGCTCGCACCATCGACATTGTGCAACATGCTCTTCGATATGGCAAAAAGCCTGCCCCTCCTCCTGTTTGGTGGCAGCTGCAGCCGCCATTAGAGATGCTGAGTCGCAGATTGTGCTGCACCCAAGACCGATCCGAACCGAACCGAGCCGAGCCGGGGCACCGTTCGGTCTCCTCTTGTCACTCGAGTTGCCACTTTCGATTTTTCATACCTCGCTCTATCTCTATCTCTATCTCCCCTGGGCAGAGCTCCGCTGTGGCAATAATTGTGAGTGGACCTGGTCATTTATGGCGTTTACCTCTTTGTCCCCATTTGCTTGTACTTCTGCACGTGTTCAGCCCACAAAAGGGAAACAGAGCGGGAGGGAGGACGGACAAAGAGACGGAGAGAGCAACAGGGAAATACGGAAAATATGCTTCGTAATTGTGTGCTTCCCATTTTTTGTGTGTCAGCAGAAATGTTTTTGGGTTTTGTGGGGTTCCCTTTCCAAACGGTCAGCTCGGGAAATTCATTTTTCCCCAAAGTGATTTTCCGCTCCTCTTCAATGACAGAATAAACATAAATTAATCATTCGATTGCTGGTGGGGCATACGGAAAGGTGAATTAATATTCGGGGTCTTTGGTGGTGGGGGTCCTGGTTCTGTCGTTTTTTGGGATTTTGATTGTTTCTGCACTTCGTTTCCGGTTGCACGAATCGAGAGATACAATTTCCATTAAAAAAGAAGAAAAAGTGTCCGAAACTCTGGGGAATTAAAAAAAGAAGTACACAGTTTTAGATACCCTTAAAGTGATAAAAGCAATAAATAATCTTCTAGTGTCAAAGGAAAATGTTAACTTCTAATTCTAGTTCACTTAAACCCATTTTTAAATGTAACTATTATTTAATTTTTAGCCATAAATAAACGAAATGTAAATCATGAACAGATCTCAAGTCGATAATCCCTTGTGGGGCTTAGTTGAACGACCGGGCACAATGGGCCATAACTGAAGCCATTAAATGTGTATTTAAATCCACTCATTGCCCAATCCGTTTGATGATGCAATAATACCTAGTACTACAGACAGGCAGACATCATCAGCATCAGCAGAAAAAACCAAGAAAATCAACAGCAACAGCACCTCAGCATCAGCCACCAGCCACCAGCCATCTCTATCTCCATCTCCATCGCCATCGACATCTGACATACTGAGGGCCGAGCATTCAAGCATCCAAGTCTCCAGCTTCATCTTCATCTCCGTCATCTCCCCCATTCATTGTTCGGGGGGTGGGGGGCCCAGTCTGACGCATAGTTCAAGTGGCACTGGCACAAATCATCTTTGCAGAAACAAAAACAAATATACATCGAAGCGTCTGGGGCTCCATTTGGAGCTAGACAACATCGGAGGCAGCTTTGACATGATGTGGTCAAAACAATTTGCGCTTCTTGCTGATTGTTTCTTTATAGATTTTTTTCTAGGAAAATTCGAAAAAGACAATAAAATAAAATAAAATACAATTGTTGAGGTGCCTTCGGTGTTGAGAAATCAGCCTACAATATATATAAATCAATCTTTCCATCGCTACCTACTGGTACATTGTTTTATTTACAAATATCTCCCTATCCACCTTGTATGCATCTATTTAAATATAAATGAAAATATACTCTTTAATGGGCAGTCTTTATTGTTTAACTTTATTGTTTTACTGAAATGAAATTATTATGACCAGTTTATCGTTTGTTCTGGTGCTTTTTATTGCACAATTCATTGAATCCGGAATCCCGTCTTGGCCAGTTGTACCTTCGATATTCTCCACTAAAGTACCAAGGAAATTCAATCAGTAATCCACATATATGGGTATATCTTCTCCATCTTTGGGAGCGTAGAAGTTAATCAATTGTTTTTAGAATTATTTGCTATTCAGTGCTTGTTAACAAACGATTTCATGGCCATTTGTTTCAGTTGGCTGAAGCACACTGCCAAAACACCCCTGCAACAGACAGCGCCCACAGATACGTTGTCTTGCCCGATGATGCCTCAAGTTCAAGATACAAAACCTTTGAGGCGGACAAAACAATCTGGCGTGTGAGTGAGTGAGTGAGTGAGTGAGTGAGTGTGTGGCTGGTACATTGTGCATTGTTTTGGGCCGGGGCAACTAAACATTTTTTTCCCGAACTTCCGCGTCTCTGGACAAGATACATAGTCCGTACTCTCTGCACGGCACAGAGATACATCGGTGGCAACCTTCACACAGGTGCAAGTGCCTAAGGGGGAGGAGGAGGAGGAGGTGGCATTGTCTTGGAGCTGGGATTGCGTTTCTTCTCTCAGTTTTTTCTCTCAGCGCGTATCACACACTTCATTAATTTTGTTTCGCTTTTCATTGCTGTCGGTAATTATGGTTACAGTTATGCTTGTGTATCTCCCAGATACACACACACACACACACACAACATCGCTGAGTTTCACTTTTTTCTGAAGTCTTCTTTTCAATATTGCAAAATTGCATGCTGCACTTGAAAAAACGTTGCCACGCGTGAAGAGCTTGGCATCTGAGGCCTGTAGTCCAGTGTATCTGCCAGATACAATATTTGTACAACAGCCGCCAACAGTTTGTTGCCACTTAATGCCGCCGCTGCTTCTGTCTTGTGATTTGTAACGCTCCGTTAACATAATACTCGCAGCCAACGAAATCATTAAATCAATTAATGGTCCACGAACAACAACAAAACCTGCAAATTAGAAACCAAAAACTCAAAGCCCAAAACCCAATCCAGATTGAACGGATGGCATTAACTTGATAATGATTCAAATTTTATTTGGAAAACACTTTGGATATCCCCAAACTAAAGGATGACCTTGAGAAGTAAAATCTCTGAACCAACAAATTGTGAAAAGATTCTAGAAAAGATTCGGAGTGCTTCAAGTGCTGGCCGAATTTATTATCTAGCCGGTGATCTTCAAAATATCAGAGCGTTAGGGAAAGAATAGTGCCTGAATAAATATTTATATTCTGAGGGAGTTAAACAATTAAAACCAGCTGGGATTAGGATCTGTAGATTGGAATATAACAATGCAACACATTGTATCTATCGAATATCGAATGAACTTGCTTCCTCCCAGGAAGTACAGTACAAGTCATTAATGTACAACGAGCCGTACCTAACACGGAAAATTGTTAAAACCAATCTGTAATGAATTATGATTATTTTATGCACATATCCATCATGCCCGCCCCGTTCCCCCAACGGCAGCGCCAACATAATTCCCTATAATAACAATTATCGAGTGGCAGGATGGCGTGTGCTGAAAGGTGCCACAGATGATGGCGGATGACAAGTTCAATGGCATGGCGTATGAGCAGCTTGCATTGTTTGCATTTGCATTCGGCATTGGAATGGAGCTCTCGTTTTAATTAGCCCCGCAATTACACATACGACATGGTGTACGCTGAGCTTGAATCTGCATAATTTCCTTTTGAATTGCATGGAAAGTTTGCCAATTAAAACTGTATGCCGACTTATGACTACTAAACAAATTAAGAAGCTCATTAATTTTAATTTAGCTAAGAGAAATATGGGGAACGGCAAGCATTGAAAAGTGAAACCACAACGTACAATCTTGGGTATACAGATCCCTGGATAATAAATGATGATTTTTTATGAAATTCAATACATATGTAGTTTCATAGGGAGTTAGCCAGAATGGTACTAATACCTACTACTGCTCTCTGTTGGACTGTTTTTCCTTAAACAAGACAGTCTTTTTGGAAGAATCTATTCGAAATTCAAAATTTGGACCCTCCCTATTTCCCTTCTAGATACCAAGGATTTTCCTGTGACTGATACATTTTTGTTAAACTGAGAAACTGTGTAAATACATGAAACGAATGGTTCGGAGCTAGATAGACACCGTAGACTACTTGTCATTAGGTAGAATCAGGATAAACGATGTTCAGGAACATAATTTTACCTAAACACAGGCACATATAACAACTGAGTACAGGGTACTATAATGTCCGCTCAGTACAGGTTTAATTTCCATCTGCTTTCTCTATGATCTTCATTCTTTTGTTGTTGAAACTCAACTACGACTCCCTGCTTCCGTTTCTTGCTCTACCCATGGATTTGTTCTACGTTTAGTTAACCAATTACCCTGTTTGATTTCCAAAGTGTTATAATTAGTTTGGTTTCTAGGTTTCACATTTGGCGATGTAATTAACACTCTGATGGCCAATTCCAAGTCGCTGGGCGGCTTAAATCCGCTCAAGGCTGTTGCCATTTGGCAAGCAATAATATTTAATCGTGATGTTTATTATTTGTTATTAACCCATTATGATCATTTCCTATGCGATGACAGCGACGAAAGGAAAACAGAGATTTTACTTTAAGCTATTGGTATTTCGGAATCGAAGCCAGATTTTCTATGGAGTGGCACATCGACGAGTATTCGGCGGCAGCTCCCCCCACTAATACGATTTTTTTTGCTTCGCCTCGAAAATAAATACATAAATAAACAATCTTTTGATTTTTTTATGTGATTTGTGTGATCGTCACCATTCATGATCATCATCATCATCATCATCATCATCATCGTATTATTGATCTTGACAGAATCGCGAAAGTCTTAACACCTTCCGATGGAGTCATAGTTTTAATCTCTAGAACTGAATACATACCAGGAAATCACTTCTGCTTATGCAAATTCCCTTATGCTTTGATTAGCACTTAAGAGCGGAATTTTAAACACTTCTCTGTGGTCAATTTAATGGCAAAGCGTTAATAGGAAAGGTGATCTTTAAATGGTTAGACATCGTTTTGAAACATATTGAGTAGACCATAGAATACATTAGGTTCAGAGCACAATAAGATTTTATTTGAGGGAAAGTCACTACAGAGTTTATAGTTAAAACAATAGTTTCTCAAAGGATTTTATCGCCTGGTGTCGAACCCAAAGGCCCAGTAGCCCCACTTGAGTTTAGTATTCAGCAGAAGTTTCCGTCCTTCTCGAAGTCCTCGTTGAATAAAAATGTATTAATATTCCATTTGGGACTCCTCCACCCGTGCAGATTTTGCAATCACAGTTTGTGGCCTACAAATTACCAAAGCGTATGATTTTGAGGCAATTAAAAAACTGGCCACGTCCATATATTGGGTTCTTGTGGCATTTGGAGGCTATCCACCTATGGATGGCTTGAATATGGATTGGTGGCCGCTCGCTCAGACACCGGGCACCGTTAAACGCACAAATATGGCTGCCAGACGAGGCTGATCGGGGAGGGGATAAAACAGAATATCAAAAGCCCCAAGAAAACTGCAGGCAAACGTTCGCTTGATTTGCATGCAAGACACAACAATCAGAAACAGAGAGAGAGAGAGAGGGCTTATCAGAGCGAACATGTTGGAGTGCGAGCGTGTTGCGACGTGAAAGAACACACGTCTGTGCAAAGCCCACAGGTGTGCCTTTCCAAGGTGCATTCGTATAAGGTGAGGCCTTGCCAGAGAGCGATCATACCATAGTTGCCAATTTGTGGCAGGGTAGAGCCCATTTGTCGGGGTGTGTAAAAGAGCCATAAGTTTAATTACCGTCGAACCGAAATCGCATTAATTAACGACCAACTTGGACGACGAATTTTCTGTCGTCGCCTCTCTCGCAATGAGTTGTATAAATTAGACAGGCCGGCAATAATCCGTCTTGCTTATGGTCATTCTTCTTGCCACATGAGACGGCAGCAGCCGGAGCAATTGCGACAAGCCCCGCAATAGACTTGACAGCCGACTTGGCCCGATCGAATTGACCAATCTTCGGCTTGGTTTGGGGCGGACGGACCTGCTCTGGCTGGCTGCGGGTCGGGTCTCATTAGAGCACCGAACCGTTTGACATTTAAGTACGACGACCTCACGCATGCGCGCCTCGCATTGGGGGCCTCCGAGGAACCCAAGCCCACAGGGCATACTTGTACGTTTTTTTTTCGGGTTTCGGCCACAGCGCAGAGACCTTAGACCTTCTAAACATCGCTTATGGCCACCAGTCAATGCTCGTGCGCATACCCGATGGTCTTGTGTTGTGCACGCCCCAGGTCTCACTCTCCACAACAAATAATTACCCGAATTTTGTGTGCTCAAATCTGTGGCTTAAGTATTAGCCTCGCCAAAGCGCTCAAAACACTTTCGTTTAAGGCGAAAAACAAAATGAGCAACAAGAGAATTGTATAATCAACATTAGGCAGCGGCAATTGGCAATCATTTCTGGGTACAAATTAAAATTATATTACAACATTTTCTTAGACAACAACAAAAGCCCAATGATTAGAGGAGACCAAATCGAAAATGCACTCAGCCATGGCAGGCGGCTCCAGCACCAGCCCAGCCCCCAGGTCCACATCCAGCCCCAGCTGAAGTCCAGCTCCAGCTCCAGCTCCAACTGCAACTGCAACTCCAACGCTGTGCTATAACTGACCTGCCCAACAAAAAGAAGGCGTGCAAGAAAAAGACAGCACAATGAAACGAAACGAAACAAAATGAAACGAGACGAGACGAGACGAGACGAGACGGAGCGAACGCGGTCGAAAGTGAAAGTTTGTTGTTGCTCTTTCTTTCCGTTTACCGATAAACGGGGGCGCAGTCGCGACTCTGGTTGCCGCATTGGCAGCATCACGCGAATCGCAGACCGCGAATTCATTTGCCGCATCTAAATTAAATAATTTTGATTGCAGCGCCAGCAATCAAATGCAGATCTGTATAAGGAAGCTGCGTGCAGCAAGGGATCGACTGGCTGATGACGATTCACAAGGATATACTTATATATATGAGCAGGGATAGATCAGTAGTACTTACTTTATGGGTCCTACGATTAGTCTTAGACCTTGTATTTATTCGGATAATATTCTTCAAATATGAGGAAATCATTGAGTAGTTGGTATCCTTTCCCTGGAATGAAGCACAAGGATAGCCAAGAAAAAACCATTATCATGCGCGGCTCCTTCAACTCTTAATCTGTATTCAAATAACATATCCTTTCCCTCTCCTATCCTTCTGTAGAATGCGGTCCTCCCCTCAGGCAGTTCATACCCTTGGATACCCTGCTCAAGGCCCGTCATCAATCCCATGCCGTAGCAAATGGCCAAATGCGGCCAACCCGTTGACAACTTGCAACTTCCTGCAATGCGACAAAGCACAGACCAAACCCGTTGGCCCCAACTTCAAGTGGCATCTTCAGGCCACATCTCTGTCTGCATTCCCCCCCTTCTCTCTCTCTCTCTCTCTTGGGTATGCTTTTTGTGCAGTCTCTTTCCATTTTGTGCTCATCCATTTTCACTGCCAATGGCTGATTAATCGGCAGCCATTTGGGGCTCGCCTTGCCAATGGCTCGGATTATATAATCGATCTTTTGTTTAGAGTATCTGAAACTTAATTGAGTCTGACAAATTGATTAATGCTGGCTGGCAATGTGCAGCAGCTTCATTGCAAATGACCCACAAAGCAAGAAGAAATGCACTCCACGGTTTATGGGATTTCATCAGATTAACAATGTTCGCTGGATCAATTTACGATATGAACTTAATTAAAGTATTAGCTACTGTTAGTAAATGCATAATTTCGGTGAGGTTTCGAACTGATAAACACCGCGATAACCAGCAATCATTAGAGGGAACGTGGCTCTAGTTACGAAATACTCGTACAAATTAACTATAATTTTAGAAGATATTCTGTGAACGGGGATGAGTTATACAAATCCGAATAAAACCCACATTTATAGCAAAGAAAGTTCACTTATAAGCATTATATTATAACTATTTATCTAACTTACTTTTACTTAATGAAAAGATCATTCGATTGCTCCCAATTAAAGCCACAATTCATGGGTGGAACTCACCTTGAATCAATAGAAAGCGGTGCTCTGATTTCACTATCCAGCCAACACACAAGACGCAAGTCTATTTTGGCGACATAGTTGGGCAGGCAAGCAGAATCGTGTGATATGAGGTCGAAGTCTAAGGCGTTATCGATTCAATGGGCAACTAATTGACTGGCCTAAATGGATGCTTGACTTGGCCTGACTTGGCTCAATCATTTTGCCGCAAGCCAAACTTCAAACTGCACAAGACACGCACATGAAATTTTCCTCAAATAAATGCAAATTTGATGGCTAGCCTGGCAAAATTTGCCAGAAATAAACGTTATTCTTTTGCATAAATATTTTTTGATTGCTCCTAGAAGCAACCCACTGCAAAGTGCAGCCCCACATCAAGAGCGAGGGGCGGCAAGAGCTCTTTCAAGCACTCTCCATCTAAAGCCAATTATCGAAACTGATTTCCAGCCTTGACCAACAATGCCGTCAACAGCATTTTATAAAAGTGCGTTTTCCGAATTGATCAACAAACAAAAACGAACATACAAAAAAATACTAAGCGCACTCAACTAAGCACAAAAAAATAATAATAATGTTGGACATGTGATAGTTGATTTTTTTCTGCTTTAATTTTTGTTTATGCGCTTGTTTTTCTGCCTCACGCATTCCATTTAGAAGGTGGTCTTGAAGAGTCATGGGCTGGGTGGCAAATGGTAATGATTTTCCGCTGATCTCTGTCAATCGTTGTTAATTGGAGAGCCCAGGTCAGGCCCAAGTGGCTACTAAAGAGTTCCATTGCATACAGAGAGCCTAAAGAGCAGTGGAGCACTGTGTAGCCGCGATCTGGCTCTACGGTGGGCAGGCTTGGGGAATATCTGCAAAGTGCCTGGTATGTACGCGGCTCCATCCTTCATCGTGACCTGAATCTGCATACAGTAGAGGAGCAGATGGAAAGGCAGTATGCTCGCGGGACGCTTACTCCCCGCCAGGCCTTTGAGGCGATTGAAATGAATGCGTTTTGGCCAAAGCGATTGGCCAACTATAAAGTTCCCCTCCGAATATGAGAGTTTTAGTAAGATTTCGTTGCAGATTATTATATGATACGCCCACAAATGGCAATTCAGCAGTCGTTTTACTTGAATTATTTACCGCCGCCCGAAAGTATGCTACTAATTTTAATTATCTGGCTAGCATGCATATAAGATGTATATTCTTTCCATCTCCCGCAAGAAACAAGATTGGAACCATAAGAAACCAATTGGTAAATTCAGGCAAACATGGGATCATACAAGGGGGCGTGTCACAGTTAAAGAGTCAAATTTAAAGTCAACATAAGCCATAGACTTCTGTTATCACCATTTTCAACCCAGTACTCAAAGAGGGGTATGTACCTTCTATACCTACCTATAAGTCCTTCTAGGTCTATAACAATGGCCATTATAACCAACAAAGGTGAAGATAAATGGGGAGGCGCCAAGCCAATAACCACTCCACCTTCTCACCTTCATCTTGCAATGTCAAGCGTGACGCTCGTTTTATTTAGACAGGTGTTGGGATCTCCATCTCTCCATACTATGTATTTTCTTTTGGAAATATTCTAGGCCGAAACTAATCGCCAAGGCGCACTATAAATAGCCCAGACAGTCGAGCCAAGTGGCATCAAAAGCATTGAAATCTCCAAACCAGCAGAATGAAAGCCGCTCTAGCCATATCCTCACTCCTGGCGATCCTGGCCCTGGCCTGCGCCTTCCTCACTGGCAGCACCGGCAACAGCAACACAGGGGCCAAGGTCTGCGTGCTGAGAAACTGCAGCTGGAACTCCACGACCAATGCCTGTGGCCGCTACGGCAGCTCCAATCTGTGCACCCGCTTCAAGAACAGCTGCGTGCTGCGCTACCAGTCATGTGTCAGCTCCACCACCTACACTTCCGTCAGCCTCTCCAGGTGCTCGGGGATCAGCCTGAACAGTCGCGGAATCTGCGGCAGCTCATCCTCCTCCTCCTCCTCCTCCTCCTCCAGCTCGACTTCGAATGTTGTTCCCATCATCATACGTCGAGGCTGAATCTTGTTAAGTGAATAAACTTTTTGAAAACCACAGAGAAACAAAAAACTGAACTCATTATGCAGCTCAAGGTTAAAATCTCTAAACTTCTTTCCGCGAGGGAGACGGAGAGATCTGTTAGCTCAGCTGGGAATCGATTCAAATTCGAGTGGTAACTAGAGCAAAGTGTTTTCAACAAAACTTTTTTGCAAAACAAATACAGATAAATTGTATAAAAGGCAAGAAGCTATTCTGTCAATTGTCATTCAGTTTAGTTCAAACAAAGGCCCCGCCATGAAAGCTTCCTGCTACTTGTTTATCATTCTGGGCCTGATGCTCCACCTGGCCCTGTCGAGCGGCAGCGGCAGCACCACCGAAGGGTTTGATCATCCTGAAAGCATTTCCTTGACCCGCGCTAAACAAAGTTCCCGCAGAGCACAGACCTGCAGGAAGGAGGTCCAGAGTAGTTGCTCATCCAAGACCAAATCATGTGCCCGTCTGGGACGGGCCAACATCTGTCAGGCCTTCAAGAACGACTGCCAGCGCAGGATGTCCAACTGCAACAGCAAGGGCCTGAGCATATGTGCGTGGAATCTGCGGAGTTTCGTGACTTTAATCTATAAATTTCCATTTCAGTCTACCGCAAAGTGAGTGCGAATCTCTGCAAAAATATGCCCTACGATAAGAAGCTTCCCTGTGGTAGTGGCAGCAACGCACTAAGCGGCAACTCTGGTGCTAGCAGCAACAACAACAACAATGGTGGCACGAACAACAGTGGTAGCCAGATCAGACCTGGCGGCATAAAAGCCATTAAGGAATCTGGCTAATGGGAACTGATGTCCGTCTGCAAGACCTGTCCAGGAGTGGATCCTTCCGAGTACTATACAAATCTGACAATGCGACAATTCGATTGTCCATCATTTGTTATTGCTCTGTCAGGGTATAGAAAATTATATCATTATTCGAAAGTCTATCGAATATACATACCTTTGATTACGAGTTAATGTTGAATCAATCCTCATAAATATTTACAATTAAATAGACAAATAATCAACGTTATATTTTAATATCATGAGCAAAATAAACAAAACGTTCTCCAGTGATCCACTTATTTTGTTAATTATAATGGTGGTATATTCAGAGAAATATGATGATTGTGTGAATCCTATATACGGTATAAGAATTACTCGAGAATAACGAATCCTGAGCTGATGGGAAATATGTAGCCCAGATCCATTATTAAAATAAGAAATGATGTTTAAGAAAATGATGAACTTTACTTAAACCGAACCACTCCATAAAACACAAAGATCTACATATCTGTGCGAGAAGAAATCTTCTCAGCGGCCATGAATTTGATAACAAATTCCATACCATATCGAAATCGTAGGTTTTGTATGAATAATTCCCCTGATATATGCATATATGTATGTCATCTGAATTATTTTATCTTATATACCGGACAGATGATATATACGATATTGCATTACAAAAATAGATTTCCTATTTATATTTAAATTAATTTCTTCTTTTTTTTTGCGAAAAATGTCCTCCAATGTGTACCAATAAATTTTCTCCGAGATTGGAAATTGTACAAATAAGGCTTTTTACTTAAATTTTTACATAAATATGAAAATGTTTGCTTTTGAAAGGTTTTTCTATTTATATATAATGTGTTGGTCTTATTAAAAAGACGTTTTAATACATATATGTACATACATATGTATAGTATGTTTAAGTCAAAGTAAATTCTATTAACAAAATAGATAATTTTGTTGTATTAAAAAACCGATTATTTAATATAAATATCGGTGTGTTTCTATGACATTTTCCTCCGAGTGTAGCTATATTAAAAGGCTACGAGTATATTCAACATTGGGGAGACAGCTTGTATAGCTATAGTCCCACAATAATGTGCTTTCCGCAGGACATTCGCTATCAAGCTTCGATGTCATACTTTTGCCAAAATATTCGCACACATCGTACGTTTTTTCAACTGCCTAAAAGTATAGTCAATATATTGTACGATTCAAGAGTTGGTTAAATGTCTTCGTTGTTCTTTGCCATATTTCCTAAAATATATCTACTCCACTCACGTGACGTAGACCCCCCATCATCTCTTTCTTTTTCGCTCTCAAGTATTTACACAATTGGGCAAAGAATTTTCTAAATCAAATATGTGGTTAAACAATGGAGGAAGAAATATTATAATACACATCTTGCAAGGCCAGGCAAAGAAGCGTTCTTTAGGGGCTATAAAACCGAAGAGCTGCTCTGAAGGTTGAACCAAAAGCAAAAATCAATTGAAGAATGCGTCTCGCGTTGGCTCTTCTGGTGCTGATCGCCCTGATCGTGGTGGCCTCTCAGGCTCAAAACAAGCAGAGACGCTCCCAGGCCAGGGCCTTGAGCCGTGCCACGCCTCGTCAGGCGCGTGCCAGGGCAAGCAGCAGTGTCAGGGCCGGCACCAGCAATGTGCGCCGGCGATCGGTGAGCGGACGTCGCGCCAGGGCAACAGGAAACACCCAAGGCAAATCGGTGATAATCATCAACGGCTCCAACGGCTCCAGCAGCAGCAGCAGTAGCAGTAGCAGTAGCAGCTCCACGCCCTCCTCCCGCTGTGTGAGCACCACCAGCAGCTGCTTTGCCACCTCCCACGTCTGCGGGCGGTGGAGCAGGACACGCCGGTGCCACCGGTTCAAGAACCGCTGCCTACTGGAGCGAGCCAATTGCCGGACAAGTGTCTCGAGTGAGTCTCAAGGAATACACCTCTATGCATGTCTTGTGTTTATCAATTCATCCCATAGGTTGGAATGTGGTCAATCTGGGCAATTGTACGAGTATTACGGTCAATCAGACGGGAACCTGCATCAGCACTTTCTCCTCATCTTCGTCCTCGTCTTCGAGCTCAGCGTCTACTGGTGGCTGGGCCAGCATTCTGTCGTCTATTTTGGGCTCCTCATCTTCGTCGTCGAGCATAACGCCCATAATTATAAGAACGGGTTAGACAGCCATATGGGTACATACGTAAATGCAACCAAAATTCGCAGGGAAAAAATAAATGACATAAAAAACCAACACTGAAGTGGAAGACGAAAGTAGTATCGATGGCTATCATTTTTGCATAGTGAGTCTAAGTATTTAAAGCTCCTCTGTTGTGGATGAAGTATTTCATAGATATTAAATAATATATCCATGAAATACTTTTTTAATCACATAAGCGGATATACGATCTAGTAGTGGAGCCACCCTCTGTTTCCACCCTCTTTAGGGAGCGGAAATATTTGCTTAAATTATGAACATTTTTCAAACTTTCAACGCTTAAATTGTTCGAAAGCCACCCAGCTCCCAGCCGTGGGCGGTGTATGCATATATGAACGAGGGTATAGTGTTCTCTGGAATTCTAATTCACGTCCGCTTGCGTTTTGCAACAACAAAAAAGTGGCGAAAAATTGCAAACTAAAAAGCAAAAGCTCTATAAATTGTCTGCGTGACCATAACCATAATTTCCGCTTCCCCCGTTTTCCCTCTATGCAAAAACTGCAATTTATGCGATTGCAATTAAAAAAGGACGAAGAGAACTGCTTTATAGCATACATCATGGCGATAGGATGAGAGCTACGTGCGAGAGGGTCGTAAAATGCCAAAAGAGTTGCAAAACCATTAAAAAACACGAATCCGAGCTCTGATCAGCGGCGTGATTGAATGACAAAGCCGGGAAGAGTATAGACAATAAATATGCAATTTTTAATCGATGTAACTAAGGATAATTATTTATGGCACGATGGAATGTATTTTCTAGCAAGTACCGGTTCCTCCTAGAGGGATAACCCCCACACATTTAGCCAGAGTAGGATCTATGACTCCAGTTTGGCCAAACACTGCAAGAAAAATGTCAGAGATTGTAGAAACATACTTTTTGCATCTTCACTTGACTATTTTATAATAATTTAAAATAATAGTTGCTAATTACCCGTTTTGCCCAGACACTTATCGATGCTGTACTGACACTCGTTGGGATAGTATTTACAGGTGGCGGTGGCGGTGGCTTGTACAACGACGCACACGGGCGTGGTCTTGGAACACAATTTCTTAGCGCTCCACACACAGAAGATGCCGCTGCGATTCGTAAGGAAGAGGCGTCCCTCTATCGGAGAGCTTAGGCTGAGGACCAGCAGGGAGCAGACGAGCAGAGCGAAGACCTTCATGGTGCTGCTTGATAGATGGATTGAAAGATTGATGTGCCGGGAACTGACTGCCCTGGACCCAAGCAGGCCACTCGATTTTATAGTAGCTACCTTTGCTGGCTCTTTGTTCAAGACAAATACGAGTATTTGCCCCGAATGAAAGTGAAATTCGAGTTTGTAAACTGGGCTATCACGCGGCCGAACTAAACTTTGCCAAAATCTAGCCACGGAAAAAGTCAGAGTCAATGTTTGTCCGAACAAACAGAAGGTGACAGTGCTCCGCAGTCATTTGGTTAATGAGCTAATGAATAAATAACAATTGATTGTGCTGGGACCACTTTTGTATGGTTTGGTCAAGTGGGTTCCGGTTCAATTGGACAGGAGTTCGGAGTGGGAGGCCGTTCTGGAAATAGCATCAAATGTAACTGGAAATGGGCATAAAATGAATTTACGCCCTTAATTTGGTATACTATCATAGCATTTGATTATGGTTAAAAATTTAACAGATAGATGGACACAAAACTTAGGATCGTTTGGTTTACAATATGTTCAGTTTTTAGATATATATATATATATATATTTAATATGTGCCTCACATGATTTTTCTTGTTGCACCTTTGGTCGATTATTCGACTAGATTTATTATATTTAGTCAACATTTTCGGATTTTCATTAGTAATATTCATCGACTAGGCTCTGTTATAAAAATTAACGAATTATGTACAGTTCCACAGCAATGTTGAGTGGTACAAATAGTGAGGCGATATCGTGTCTGGTGGAGAGGAGTCGTTTAGTCAAGTGAAGTGAGGATGTAAGAACAATTGTGAGTACTCCTCTCTCTCTCTCTCTCTCTCTCTCTCTCTCTATTTTGGACTACTTCAGGGCCATCAGTCGCCGTACTCTGTCCGTCCATCATGTCATGTGGGGGGCCTGTGCCAGTCCCTTGGATACCATTTCCTCATTTCCCCACCCAAAACTCGAGTATGTCTCGGCAAAATTTCATGTCAGTTCTGCGTTGGCATGTCATGTCATGGGCTCATTTCGCTGCATTTGCATGTAAAACTGTAAATGTTCCGCCCCTGTGTGTGCGAGTGCTATTTCTTCGAAAGAAACCAACGACACGGATACATTTCCTCCTTAATTCAGTCGGACTTGGACTCGTAAACAGGTGTGGCTATTCCTACGACAGTAAAATATCGTCCCGTTATGGCGCCTTTTGTAGGGTATTCAGCATTCGATTTCTCCCATTGCTCTGTTTCACGCTCTCGTTCATTGCTGTTTGTTGTTGTTTCCCGACTGCTTGCTTTCCCTTGTTTTACTTTTTTATCGCACCTTCGCAACCTCAGGTCGAGCCCAGCCCCAGCCCCACCCCCTCTCTGCCTCTCTGCCTCTCTCTGACAAGGATGAAGGCGATAAAGTGCGGGGCGTTTCGGCTTCGCTTGCGTTTCATGTTGTTGTTCTTAAAATATTTTTTCCAATTGCATTTCGCATGCCATGGCATGTTCGCCTTGTCATTTCGCTCGCTCGCACAAAAGTATGTAACTGACGCTGTGTTGAGGTGTAGCTCGTTTGGCCAGTACTTAACAGTAAAAAGAAAAAAATTAACGATGAGAACGGCCGCGCGAGCAAGAAAGACTGAGAGTTTGTTCTCTTTGTGGAACTCGAAGCTTAAGCTTTGCACGAAAAATCAGAGAGAGAGGGAGAGAGGGAGAGTGAGCAAAGCTCGCTTCGTTAATTAGTGGAACTTTTGATCGGATTGCATGTCATACGACATGCTTATCGCGGGTTGCTGTTGCTGCTGTTGCACCTGGTGCACATTGAGTGCAGGGCTATATTTCGTGTATAACGTTTCTGACCCGTTACAAATGGGAGCTACCAAAAATTGGGGCAAGTACTTGGTTTTATACCCTTAAATATACCCACTGACTGTGTTTATAAGCATGGAACGGGACTTTTTTTATAATATTCATGAATGTAAAGCAATTTTTTCCCCTAATAAAACTGCAAAATGCAAATACCATAAAATGTTCATTTTTTAATATAATTATAGTAATCTCTGCCCCAAGGCAAGACCTCGCTCTCTCCCATTTTCCCCCTCGCTGTTTTCCCCTTTTCACTTTGTTTTCCGAGCTGCCTTTTCACTGCAGTTGTTTGCTAATTATTTTTCATTTTCATTTAACTTTCGCCCGCCTTGTTTTCCAAGTTTTTCCTATTTTTCCCTTTCCCTTTCTGGTTCTGGTCCTCTTTTTTCTTTCGCTCCTGCTTCTGCTGCTTTCTTGTTTAATGCGCTTTCTGACATGGCGCTGACATTTTGCGCTTTTGTCTTCTTGCTTTTGCTTCTTTGCTTTTTCTTTGTTTTCTATTAATAAGCTTAGCACTGCAGTTGTATTTGTTGCTGCATGTCTTCGGTGACATTTCCCCCCACTCGGACCCGCACTTTTCCTAGTGCTGCATTATGCATGGGTCTTGTTTGTCACGCTAATTGAATAATAATTCTATAATATATGAGTGTTTGAGTGGATGGTTGATGCTGTCCTTTTAATGGAAAAAGAGTACATAGAAAAATTGCATAGCATACTTTTGTGAGCACGGAAAACCAGAGTCGAATTACCCAAGATCACATGCCCACGAGAAATTTATTATAAGACGCCCATGCAATAGCTCTTTTGACTGTACCTTTAACCCATTCGTAACCTTCTAATGTCAATCAGCCCGTCATCGGCGGAGTCAAAGAACTGTCCTGTCGCGGGCGAAAAACAAATAAATCAAACAGCAGACACACTTTTCTCCATAGGTAGATTCTGTTTTGTCATTTACAGCAATAAAACTCATATTATTTTTATCTTTGAGGGAGGCGCCTATTGGGCACATGTCCCAGTAAGATATGTACGCCCACATTTACTACCAGCACGAACACGAGCCCCCGGGCCTACAGGCCCCCAAACCAGCTACGAAACATCGACAGTCAACAAAAGTCTTTACGGCCGAGGCAGAAGCCGTTCCCGCCTGGGCACCGGTTCCAATTTCCTGTCAATACATTCCGAATGGATCCCACCTAGAGCCCCACATATACACATGCATATACGTATACATATGTACATATGTACGTATGTACGTGCACAAGTATATACAGCTATATCCTGTTCTGTGAAGTTCCGTGTCAGCTGCGCGTCCGCAAAAACCGATTTTCGGATAACAAAAAAAAAACAAAGAGAAATAATAATAATAACACTAAAAGGGAAAAGCAGGGAAAATAAGGAAAACCGGCGCCTGACACATACAAAACATTTGTTTGTTATACAGACTAAATGGATGTGAGTGGGATGAATGGGTCGATGGAGTGGATGGTGTCGTCGGAGGGCCTGGTATCCACTCCAGCTCCCACTCCCCTCGAACAGTGTTTTCTGCGTCGCACTCACGAATTATCGATAAAACATGCTCCACGATGGCAGGGTGTGAAGGAAGCAAAAGGCAGGCGGCAGAACTGGCAGGGAAACTCTGCCTCATTACGCCCCCAACGTGCATGTAAGTGAATAAAGGAGAGCGGGGAGGCTGACTGAAAATTGAAAACGAAAGCGAGCCCAAAAATACTTACAGTTATCTCCACTTCTTCTGCTTGTTTTTCGCCCCTTCGTCATCCTCTTCTACTGCCTCATAGTCCCTCCTCTTCATCTGTTTTCTATTACTTTTTATAGGAAATTCTCAGTCTTCATTCCTCTTTAATTTGTAGCACACTTCAACCATTTATTTTGTATCTTCTTGCCACTCATTTAGCTCTTTCCTCTGCCTTCTTCTGCTTTCAATTACTTATCGCTATTCTTTGGTTCAATTTATCTGCATTTTCCCCGAGACATTTGCGAGCAAAATCAAATTATTGCATGTGTCACAATCTTTCAGTTGATTCCTGGGATGGCTCCCCAAACACGGCCAAACAGCACAAAATATCCAACCGAAATATATGTACGACTATCGACAATATAACTAGATGTATTACAAGACATTTTGCCTTTAAGCCCCACCCACGGTTTGGTCATAAAAAAGTTTTCCATTCGTCTTTGTTGTAGTTTCATTTTGGGTTTCGGGTTAAACGGTTTGTCGAAAGTTCCCAATTTTCTCGATTTTTTCTCTTTTTGTGTTATACGAGTTTGAACATGATTTACATGCAATGGTAAGGTCTGTGAAAATGAAACTTTGATGAGCTATTACTCATATTGACAAGAAGCCTCATTTGTCTAGGATGATTGGGGAATAGATGGCGGGACACGACCTCGCCCGCATCGCGTATACGCAATGTGGCTGCTGTCAGACAGTTGAGTGGAAAAGTTTGTGGTCGTAGATTGGGATGCCTTTTTGGGGGTTCACATAACATAATGGAAAGCCACTTTAATCTAGAAATATATTGCAAATTAAAATTATTTGAGTTTTCTTTTAATATTTTTATTGCATTCTTTATTAAATAGGCAACTTTTGGGCAGCTATTAAAGCCCCATTTCCAGCGACTAATCGTAAGCAATAAATCAGGAGAATATGCTTAATTGAGCATAGAAATTGTAAGACATTTAACAATACTTATTTTCATATTAAGGAATGAAGTATTTCCTCCTACTGACTGCTGTTTGTATCTTCTACACGGCTTGGCTAGTGTAGATGCTTGTTCAGTTTACTGCACAAAAGTTCAAATAACACGAGAACAAAGTGCCTTGGGTGGATTGCCACTTGGGTACTTAAGTTGCTACTGCTATTACAGCCCCAGCCCTCTGATACCTACTGCCTTGATGTGGTCCGAAGGGCCGTTCAATCAAGTGCTGGGGATGAACAGCACAACAGTAATAGTAGTAATATCAGTAAGCCAGTGATGTGATTTCTATCAAATCTTATTGTGTATGTGATCAACTATATGAGACTATAATGAAGCTTTTGCTAAATATCTATTTTCGATAGAAACAGACGGTCTGACAAATAGTACTCTATGCTTCGGAGGTGTTTCCTTCTCTGCTGCGCAAACTTCTGCACAAATTGATAGCTTGAAATCTACTATATCACATCTCGGATATCTGCTCAAATATAAGTCGAAAAACTGGTCGTTTTCTTTCGATTATCACATCAAACCAAAGAGGCTTTAGGCTGTTTCATTTGTTCCTTCATATTTCAATTGAATTGTAAATAAAGTATGGCCACATCGATTAAAGAAAAAGTACCTGTAAAAACAAACAAATTCAGCAAATCGTTGCATACAATTGGTGGCCAAGGCCTCGGTCCTTTCTTTTAAATATGAATATCAGAGAAACAATAGTAGCTACAGGAAATGTTAATTCAAGATTGTGTGGAAGGAAGGGGGAATGTGCGAACCGAATGGTGTGGGGGGGGGGGGGGGGGGGGGGGGGGTGGGTGGTGTGGGATGTAGCACATGCGACACGTCAACATTCAATTTTCTAATGAAATTTTCATTGTAATAAAGCACGAGACGGAACAGATCCAACGCGTGGGGGGGTAGGGGGGGTAGGCGTAGGCGTGGGTGGTGGGAGTCTGGGTAGACGGTGCCACGCCCATGCTTAAGTATTCATTGGAAACACAGTGTTGCTCCCCCATTCACTGCCTTCCTCTCTGTCTCTTCTCTCTCTCTCTCTCTCTTGCTTGTTCTCTTTCCTTCCAAGTCAGATACAGCCCGGACAGCAACCGAAATTTCTGTGTAGGGATAAGGATTGCTGGCAGTGTATGTGTGTTTTTTGGTTCCACTCTCTAACTGACTCTCTCCCTCTCCCGCTCCCACACCCACTGCCGCTCTCTTCTGGCGAAGTGCCTCCCCAATACAGAGTCCAACATGACCTACATTTTCGGGTCCTGGGGCCGCTGTAGCTAAGCAACTTCTGGGCCTGGGCCTGGGCCTGGACCAGGGCACATGCACACTGGGACTGGTTCTGGGAAGCAGCCGCTCTATTCCGCAACGTGAAGTAGCAAAGGGGCAAAGAACCAGTCCAGAAGGCACGCAGCACGCATAGGCAAGTGGATGGCACCTTCCTCCCTCTTCCTTTCTTCTTTATACACCCCATTCAGGCCTTATAAAAATTGTTTTCGGTTGCTTATTGGCAACAAATTTGCGTGCCTTGCATACAGAGCGAGAGGAAGAGAAAAAGAGACTAAGAAAACACAGAGCAACCTGATAAAGGTCTCTCCCACAGCGACTTCATTAGAAAGTTTCGCAAAAGCAAAATTTACAAAAGAAAAATATAAAAAAAGAAACCGAATCTTGTAGGCGTTAAATGCAGCACACAAAAAGAATTTATTAACTTGTCGGAGAGATTTTCGGTAAGATTTTCAGGGGGTGCTGGGGTTGGTTAACCACCAACAGCTGAATTTTTTCGCAGTCTCATCAATCACTCGGCCAGGACATTTGGTGTTTGGCCTAAATTAAATAGCCGAAGTACGGGTAAGGCCAGGAGGTAATAGCTGGATGACAAGCAGCTGGGAAGTGGCCCAAAGGAGAGGGGAGAAGGAGAGGGGCGACGGCCCAGGAAGTAACATTGAACACGACCCCGGTGCACGTGCGGGCATTTTGCCATTTATTGTTGACTTTGGTCAAACAGAAACGTATACAAAATATAACAAAAATATATAGAAAGATAATATTTGAAGATGATCCTAGCTGACTGATAGCCAGCACGTGCCCGGGATCATGTGAAACAAAATATTTTCCTTCCTTTTCACAATTAATGGACAGTAGGAACAGTAGTCTGCGCCTACCATTGGCCCAAACAGTACGTGACAGCAGTCTAGGGATTCTAAATATAATCCACCTTCTGGTCAAATGCCTAGCTAGATCCCCCAGGGGGAAGTGTAAGCTGATTTAAAGGTATTGGAAGAGAAATCAATCATAGATATTACCCCGATAGATTTTCATTTCCTTCGCCACGGATCCTCCTCACTCACTTAATATTTGCCATGACATTATGGGTCGCTAGTTAATTGATCAGACACCTTTTGTAATATCATAAAAGTCGTAAAGAGACAGGCCAAGAAGGATCGAAAGACTCTACAAGCGTGGAGCAAGGCCCACTTTATTAGCCAAGTCAACTCTTCGCGGAGCGCCTAACGTCATTTTCTGTGTCGCTCCATTCACAGTTCAAGGAATTCAAATTACAGAGAAGGCTGGGAGTCAAATCAAACGGAAGAAAGGCTGAGTAGAAGCCAAAAGTTTTTGAGACAACTTGAGCGTGGCACCCAGCGGCAGGTTCCTTCCAACGGTAACGACTCGAAGTACATGCTAGACTGCCCCGACTGCACAGACTCACAAACTAAGGCCTGAAGAGGGACATTCCCGTGCAAAGTGTACTGTCACTGGCGAACGGAAACGAGCCAGGAAACAAAACGAAGAAAAAAACCATGAAAAATTCAACAGAAACTTGTCCAGAAATCGGCCGAGTTAGTTCGTTGGAGCGTTTGGGTGTGACTTCATTATCAACTGAGAACATTTCCCTCAGCTGAGGTCTTTTCTTGGGGGGGGAAGAGCTGTGACTAATGTATCCTGGCAACAGCGAAACTCAATTGTCGGAAGAAAGCCGGAACGAACAGATCCCCCACTAACATCACATGAATTCCATAAAGTTCCCTCAACTGTTCTCAAAAGAACAGGAACTATCCACCTTTACCCACCTAAACAATATACTACATATGTATATGTATATACATAGGTATGTATGTACTACGAGTATCGCAAACATCTTTTGCCGCCTGACTCAAGGGAAGCCTCATGGGGATATCTTAAGTTTCCGTTCGCAAAATAACCAGAGTGACCTTCCTATTGCCAGACCAAGCATTATAATAACACTTTCGAAAGGGTTCTCTATGGGGTTTCATGCGGACCATCCTCTTACCCACCATTAAAACAGTCGCCAAGCACCGTTAGCCTGCCGTTTCTCGTTTCTTGTTTCTCGTTTCCCTTTCCTTATGCCCATTGTTCCATGCCATTCCCGTTCTCCCTCTCCCTCTTTCAGTATCTAACACTATCTCGTCCACCCGCTGCTGGATACGTACATACATACACATACATATACCCTAAAGTAATCTTCCAAGGCAAAAGTAAACCACAAACAAATTTATAGCTGCAATGCGGCCAGGCCAAGCATAACGGGGAAACATTTCTGTGAAATTTGCACTCACTGTCGTAGATAGTCATGAAGGAGCCGAGCCAGCGAAAAGAAGAAGAAGCAAAAGTCAAGTAAGGACTATGAAAATATATAACAATAAGCAGCAAAAGCTGTGAAATGCTGCCAAGGCAACGGCAACGGCCACGGCAGCGGCAGCGGCAGCGTCGTGTCCTCGTCGCTGGTTCATAACGAAGCCAGCAGACAGCTCGAAACGGTACAATGTGGGCCACTGCTCAGTGAGAGAGCGCCTCAAAGAGAGCACCTAAAAGAGAGCTACGGTTTTCGGTTGTTCCTTTTGGGCTGCACATTCCTTGGCTGTGCAGTACCGATAGAGGTTGTCGTTGTTCTGCTGTGGCGCTTTGCATGGCCATTTGTTACGTATGTGGAGCAACAGAAGCAGAAGCAGCAGCAGCAGCGGCAGAGCAACAAATCTGCTGCACACTCTCTGCTGCGCTCTTGTTCTCTTTCGCTTCACTCTCTCCCTGAGCTGTTTATGCGTCATTTTTTTTAGGTTCTCTGCTTTAACTGGCTCTCTCTCTCTCTCTTTCTGTCCCTTGGGTGGTTCGTCTATCGCTCAATGCTTTTCTTACCATCTTTAGCAAACAAAAAAATATTATTTCTTGCTCAGTTTTATTTCTTTCCTTTTCTGGCATTTTATTTTATTTCCTTTTTTTGTTTCTTGTATTCCTGCGCTGGTTCGTCAGCATTGCAGCATTTTACTCAGACAAGCACATTTGCTGGGGTTGGCTTTCGGCAAATGCTCGCCATTCATTTTTGTCATCGCTGTCGCTATCGCTATCGTTGTTGGTGTTGGTATTGGTGCTGCCGCTGCCGCTGCCTCTGCCTGGAAGCTGTGGACTGCTGTTGTTGCTGCTGTCTGTTGTTTCTGTTTGCTGTTGTTGTGTATTCTTTTGCCCTCTCCAGATGCCGTCTCTTACTTGTTGCGCTGACGCCTGACGCAGCAGCTGTCATTGCGGTGGCTCTTCGCCCTGGGAAATGGTTTTAGTGGAATAATGGTGGAGGTGTGCATGGAAATGGAAATGGAAATGGAAGTGGCAATGGGAATGGGCCATGGGCCATGGGAAGTGGGTAAGGAAATGGAAATGAAATGTGTTTAACAAGGACGGACGCTGTGGAAGTTCTTTTGCCGATGAACGGGACCGATTGCGGTCTCAGTGGGCCCCGGGATTGGGGGGGTTGGATGAAGAATTACCTTCTCACTTTTAGAGTGCAATTTTCGAGTATGAAATTTGCATTGAATGTTGTACAGCTTCAATGAATATTCAATATAGGGAATGGTATCAAGATATGTGTTTTTTTTAAATAAATTTCATCATCGTCTGGTCTGATGAAAGTCTCCACTCCCCTACCGCATTTGCGTTTATTTCATGGCCTTTTGGTTGCCCCCTCATCTGGTAGCTGCCCAACGCTCCCCCTACCTCTCTCTCTCTCTCTCTGTACTCTGTCCTTCAGAATTGGACTTCTTCTTTGGCTTTCATTCATGCCGTTCATGCAGTTGACATAATGCGACATGGCCAAAACCACCTTCTTGACAGCATCATTCCCCCTGCCATTGCCTGGTGGAGAACTTTCCGCAGGCTGCAGAGGAGCCTCCCCAAAGCGCACCCCCAATCAAACAAGTCAATCCCAGCGTTGCAGCGGTAACCAGGCAACAGTTTAAACCAAGTAAACAGGTCTTTTATAATCAAACAAAAATTACCTGCTTGGCTCAGAACTGTAGTGGCTATGAGCAGAGACATACAACCGACTGATTACACCTAAGAACAGATCAAATACAGATAAAATGGGTGAGTTATAATGAAAGTTTTCCGATTGAAACGGCATACATATGTATGTATGTATGTATATGTGTACGGTATACCCAAACCAAAAACCATCCTTTAGAGGGAAGCGCTCTGCGTACCGTGAGAATTGAGTGCGTGCTGAAATTCCTCCAAGAAGCTATAGAGATCGTTAAGATCTCGGTGCTGTTGCCCAAGCTGTTTGCGGATCCGCCAAACCTGCGGCGGGTGCTCGAGGGCACCTCTTACGAGGAGATCCTGAAGCCAGTTGAGGATCTGTTGGAGAGTCATATGACCCAAAGCGCTTCAGAGCCCACCTTTCCCATCGACCACCAAACGATCAGGATACTCGATTACTTCCAGAAGAACTACCAGATCTACAAGTTCTTCCCCCAATTAATGCGCAACCTGAGCGACAAGGACCGCACCCTTATAGCCTCGTTAGCACTCCTCTTGGACATTGCCAAAGAGCATTTGTACCGATCATCCAAGAGCGAGATCAGCAAGGAGCGGATGCTCCATCAGATGTACCACAAGAACGAGGACATCCGGAAGAGGCTCCACAACGTACGACGGGATCTAACCAAGCGCCGCGTTATGGAGAAATGGAGGATGGCGGCCACAGCAATCTATCTGGTAAAGATCGAGAACGACCTGGCCTACAAGAAGTGGCAGAACAATGTCCGCATTCAGAATGAGATGTGAGTGATGGCCTTGTTCCACCGCTCTTCGATCCTAATACTTTCTTTGTGTCCTTTCTCGTTAGAACAAAATGCAGCCGCGCCATGCGCACAAACCACAGGAACAGCTTGGAGAAACAAAAGGAGCTGGAGGAGCAGCTGCAGATTGCCAGGGAGGCCTACGCAAAGCTCACTCAAAAGCATCTGCTTGAAGAGCAGGACGCTCGCAATGAAAAGTAAAAGATCCTGCCCCCATTCCCATTCTGCCCCCACCCTCACGACTCTTTCCGCCTCTCCTACAGGAACAAGCTGCTGTTGCAGCTTCAGAGCCTGGTGAAGAAGTACGACGCGAACATGGGGGATGTCATTCGGGAGAATCTGGTGCTCCAGGACCAGTATATGGTGGCAAAGAAGGAGCTCGATAAATTCATGGTCGTGTATCGGCGCGAGGAGGCAGTATACAATGACATCGTTGTGCGGCGGGAGCAGGAGGAGCGCCGACGCCAACAGCAGCGCCTCGTCGTCTTCATGATGAATCGGGCGGCCTCGAAGATACAGAAATACTGGCGGAAGTGGCGCAAAGATCAGCGCAAGAAGAACAAGCGCCTAAAGAAGGCCAAAAAGGGCAAGGGCTAGGGAAATAAATATATATTTTTTGTTCATTAGTTTCGTTAGTTATAAAATTTATTCTCCGAAAATAAACGGGAAAAAGTTCCAGCCACAACGAATGAAAGACTTTCCATAAAGATCCGTATGGTTGTGCGTAGCATACTGTTTTGGGTTGACAATAAACTGGAGTTTCCCTGGCATTGATGGTTAAAAGGGAAACCTTTACAGAACTTGCAGCCAAAGCATATCCAATTGGATTAAACAAATCCGAATTGCATTTGATCTTTCAACGAATTCCGATATGTTTTTTAAGGAAAAGGGCACGGTGCACGTGCACCCCAACATCGCTTGAGGGGCTTCCCCTTCGACAGCGACAATCGAAGAGAAAGAACTGGCTGTCTGTCCAAATGTTTACCCAACACGCACACACACACGCGCGATGTGACTGAGCAGGAGACAGTGGGGGGGAGAGGGCTGCGACACAGACAGAGTACGAGCCGCAGCCGAAATTCATGTCTTACGGGGCAAACGAAAAATGGCGCAATGCTGTCGTCGCCAGCGCCAGCGCCAGCGTCAGCGTCGACGTTGTCGCCCTTTGACCCTGCCCCATGTTTGCTGCATTGTTACTTCATTTTCGTTTTCGTTACCCATTCGTCTCCTCCTCATCCACCTCCACCTCCACCTCCATTTGGCATGTCTAATTTTCGCAGAGGTTAACATACTTAACTTGTTGGCATGCGTTGCAAGGCTGCTGCTGTCGCTGTCGCTGTCGCTCTTGCGATTGCACCGAACGGCGCAACATTGCGACACTTTGCTGCGGCAAAAGAATATGTACCGCAGCTGGAAAATGCGCAAAATCGTTGCTCCCCATCCCAGTGGAATGGACACAAGTGTGTGCGCCCCTCACTATGTTTTCGCTCCACTGTGTGTGTGTGTAATTGTAATTGCAGATATCTGCTGCCTCTTCTGACCATCGCTATCGCTGACCAACGCTGAGCGCGGATTAGTTGGATAATCTGAGAGCATTTTCCGTGAGACAACGACCGAATAATACGAAAGGAGCACTCGCTAAATAAATTTAAATCTGTGTGTAGAACTTGGGCTACCTCACTCAATCAAGTAGGCTCTTGGTTCCATCCAAATTAAACAATCCAGACAGACTCATTTTTTCTTGGCTTGAACCGAACAGAGGATCCCATCCAGGGCCATGTCCAACAAAGATATCCTGCCCATATACCCTTCGCGGGCCAACTCCGTACTGATGAAGCTGCGCGTCCAGGCCGGGCAGCGCGGCATCAGTCTGCTGAAGCGGAAGCGGGACGCCATCGACCTGAAGCTGCGCGAGCTGCGCCGCAGCATGCACGCCAAGGAGAACCAGGTGGACGACCAAATGCGGGCGGCCATCTTCTCGCTGGCCAAGGCCAATCTACTGGGCACGGACTTCAAGCCGGTGATCGTGGCGGACAACAAGAGGGCCACGGCCGTGTTGCGCAAGACCCAGCAGAAGATCGTGGGCGTGCCGCTCAACTACTTCGAGCTGGAGGCTGAGGAGCGAGGTGCCTTCCCGCTGGCTGGCCTCAGCTGCGGCGGAGTCCAGGTGCAGAAGGTGCGGACGCTGTACCTCGCTGCCCTCAAGGACTTGGTGGCGTATTGCTCCCTGGACTACATGGTGCGGATGCTGGCAGCAGCCTCGCGGCAAACTAACATGCGGGTGAACGCTCTGGAACACGTGGTGATCCCACAGCTGGTCCGGACCTACAACTACATCTGCGCCGAGCTGGAGGAGTTCGAGCGGGAGGACTTTTACCGCCTGAAGCGCTCCCAGGCGAAGCAGCTGGAGGCCAAAATCGCCTTCACAGAGCTGATCAAGACCAAAAACATGACGCCGGAGGAGCTTGAGATTTATCTTAAGAAAGGCGTCTATGTCCACCCAGTGGCCGATACGCACTTCGACCTGGACGACTTTGACGCGGAGGCGGTCAGAGACCGGCAGCGCCAGGCGCGACTGGAGAGGCACGAGAGGCGGCAGAGGGAGCGCCAGGAAGCCGAGAACCGGGGCGAGACGCTAGTTTCCACTTTCAGCTCCTTCGTCACCACCCACAGCATTGTGAACTTCCTGCAAAGAATATCGCACCCGCAACACCGGGATTCGGAGGGACACTCCAACTCGGTGGATAAAACCGAGCGACTGCTTCGATCAAGTCTACGCCAAAAAAGAGCTGAATAAATTTCCCGTTTAACCCAATCGTTCATGAATTAACCAACACCTGTTAAGAGTCCGCTAGATAATATATCCGCTGGATAGTATGTACATATGTATGTACATATTTGAAAGAAATAGTTATCAAATGATCCATTAGACGTGACGCTACACACCATTTTCCCCCTTCTCAACTGGTCACATTATTTTCTTATTAAATCCATCTAATGCAGGAATCCGCACGCATACTTACAGACATATATGTATGCATGTTTGCTGCAAGTAACCACCGTTATACACGTGTTCGTGAGAGGTGCACTTTGCTATGCACATAAGATAGGGCCCTGCCGACCGCTGATATAGCCTATCAGAATTTATAATAAGGTTTTTGCATCAGGAACAATTATTTGGTACTTTTGGTATATATTGTACTTATATTGTGTATATTTCCTTGACTTCGAACAATTATTTTTTTCCACATTTCGTACCTTAATTTTCTATAGAAAACCCACGTATGTATGAATCTGTTTCTTAGCCATGTACATATATGTACATACATATTCAACAAATTGCCCATGGTACGCCTTTGGTTAAAAGCGCCGCACTATGGTCCGAACGACCACTTTTGTTGGCCAAAACCTAATTTTTCAAAGTCAAAACTGAAACCTGGTTTTGATCGCTCTGCATTAGAAAAAGATCGACCATTAAATCTGCGTACCAGAAATTTCCATAGATGGCGCCACATTCGCAAAATCAGCTGTGCAACCCAACTGTTTTTATAGTAAAGCACGTGAAGGGAAAAAGTGGCAAATTAATAACCACTTTAGATATCTCAAAAATTGAAAAACGCCAAGACGTGATTAAATTTTTTTGATGAATCTTAATCTGTCGGGTTCTTACTACGTGTTTTGAGTTTTTAACTGTCTCTAGTAGTTCTGATGTCTTCGTAATTGAAGGTTAAAGTGAGGCCTTCAACATGTGCCAACTTGTAATGAAAAGTAATTTTTGAAAAGGTGTACAAAGTGAGTCCTACCTAGTCCCACCCTGAAACCTTTTCTGTGTCGTAGATTAATAAATTCTTTTTGAAATGTATATAGTTAGAAATGCCACTTTTTACCACAATTCTTGGAATTTGCATTAATAGAGCATAACCTCAAATTCGAAAATGCAGATTTGTTTGCCGAATGGAATTCAGAGAAGGGTAAAATTATCAATTATTTGAAAACGGATCATAAGGCGACATATCATATGAAATTAATAAAGCTTTTGAAGATACCAGCAAGAAAATTTGTTACCGTTTGGCAACATACCGGAACAAATGCCGGTAAAATTCAAAGATGTTTGAACGAAAATATGTGGATTGGCCACAAGCCTTTGTTATAATACATTTATCTTTATGTCCAAATATGCTAACTAAGTTCGTAAGGCTGTACCGGACCCAGTCGGAAAGCCGGCACATATCTCACTTAACGAGGCGTTAACCTTGCTTCTAGACAAGGATTTCGGCAATAATTTACGGAAACCTTTAAAAGATTTTATTTTTATTTAAATCAAAATTTTTTTTAGTCGTGCAACGCCGTTTTCTTAAATAAAATATGCTTAATACTTTTTTTCACTATAACTAAAAATTTAAATATGCATTATTAAAAAGAGGGGCGGTGCCACACCCATTTTTTTTCTTAAATCCATTTCTTATTGATTATATGTATCCAATACAAAAAACTAAATGAAAAAATCTTGTTCCGTTCGGGAGTTATTAATTTTGGCCAACAAAAGTGGTCGTTCGGACCATAGTGCGCCGGCGCGACCGTTACAGGGGAAATATTAAATATATTTTTTGTCTGCCTTACCTCGAGCTTCGGTTTACGAAGGAACGGCAAAGAAAAGAGCCAGAAAAGGCAAAAATTTGCAGATAAGAGTGAAAAAGAGCGCGAGAGCAGAACCGGTTCGCAGCCAGTTCACTCTCCGGCCAGTCAGTTCACTCTCCGACTTGCTCTCGTCGTTGTTGCTGTCCGCTAGTGCTGCCAGAATCTCCTAAGAAAAAATTGCTAGATTTGGGAAGAAAAATATATATCTTAAGATACATAATTGCGAGTACATTTTTAATAATGTACCGATACTTTGTGAACCAACTATTAATCGTAATTTGTGCCGTCGATGTATACAAAATGTAAAAAACAAAAGAAGAAAAATACAAAAATTGCTAGTTTTAAAATAAAGTTTTAATTTTAGCTAAAATATATTTAAAAATTGCTAGGTTTTTTCCTAATAGCATTTTACAAAAAGGTCAAATTTTTGTAAAAGTGGCCAGATCTAGCTACTAAATTGCTAAACGGACAGCTCTGCTCTCCGACTTACTCTCGCCGTTGTTGTCTGCATTACGAGGCGCTCTCTCTTTGCTCTCACGGCTGCGCTGCGAATCGGTACAACTATATTTATGAGGTATATATATTTGTACAACACGTATATATAACATAACGGTAACGGCAGCGGGCACAGTCGAAATTTTGATTTTCTCGTGAACAAGTCGCCTGCGGAAATTTTGATTAGGATCGTGAGTTGCCCAGAGTCCAAATATTTCACCCAAGCACACACTTTTCCAAGGGGCTGCGAGGAGCCGAGGAAAAAAAGAAATAAAAGTTCCATCTGCTCTTTTGTGCCTCGACAAATTCCGCGAAAAACAGCCACTAAAACCAAGCAAATCAACGCCAAAGAATATATGAAAACGAGAAATTGAAACAAATATCTGTATAAAACCCGAGTCCGAGCAATGCCTATATGTGCCAGCACTCACCAGATACTATATAAACGAAAATCTTGCCGTGTGCGCGCGTGTGTTTGGCATATTTCGCACAAAAGCAAAAAGAAAAAAAATTAAAATAAGAAAAGAAAAGCAAAAACCAATGAAAAGCAACAAAAAATTATGCCAGGGAAAATTTTGTATTAAATTCGGCAACGCAGCGGCAACGCCAGCAACAACACAACAGCAGCGCGGCAGCGTGGAAAACATATCACAAAAGTCTCCGCGGAGCGTCGTGTCTCTGTCTCCCCTTTGGTTCTTTCGTTTGCCAATTGTTGTTCCGTTCCTCTTCAGCTGGAAGAAGTTGTTGCTGCCGCTGCCGCTGTGCCGTCAAGGGTATTCCAGCAACCTGCGTGTTTCCTCACACATCCCTCTTCTTCTTGATCTTTGCAGTGTGTTAAGCGCAAATAAAATTCTAGTTAAAAGTTAGAGCGCGCGTTCCAATCCCCCCCAACAACGTAATTCCACTCACACACATACCAACAGCAGCAGCAGAGGCAGCCGCAGCGGATTAACATTTACTTACTCTTTCCAACAACAACACCAAAAAAACAATAAAAATGGTAAGTGTATGAATACCCAAAAATATGTGCATCTCCGTTTTTGTTTATAGAAACAGAATTCACATTTTCCATTGAAATTTCACAAAATTTTGGCGAGAAATCAAAGTCGGACAGCGGCCTCCCATGTGGTGTGCTGTGGGGAGGGGAGATGGCTGGAGGGAGAGGCATCCTCCCATCCAATTAGATGTTGTTTATATGGTTTTAACGGCTTTCTACACACACGATACCCACACACACACACACGTGCACAACCCCTAAAAAGCAGCTGTCCCCGAAAATTTCGTTTACATTTCGCACCCCAAAAAAATATTGCTCGGGGGATAGAAAAACTGGTTTTTTCCTGTTCTATAAAAAATATATGTGCATACATATGTATGTTATATATTAACAATGTTACCTCTCAAAACGTAATGTAATTCTTAAGAAATTACTCCAATTATAAAAGCCGCCACAGCGGCAATTAGAAACGTTTGAAAACCAGGTTCTAATGACAATTTTCTGTCAAAAGCGTTTGCCCAACAATAAAACGTGTACCCTCAATAGGCAGGTTTATTCATCTATTACTGGACGTATCAAATTATTATTTTAAATGGGAGAAAACTTAAAAATAGCAAAGGTGTAATATGTAAAATGGAAAATATCGCTCTGGATATTCCGGTTTGATGTGGATATTCCATGAGTTATTGATCACACTTTTCGAGGCCGCAGCACACACATTCCCCATCACTATCAGGTCTCAATTTAATTCCATGACGCTTTCGGCCCAGGCCCACCCTTCAAGCAGGCAGCTCTTATCAGCATCTCGACAACACCTTCGCAACGGTTCCCCACTCCCTCTGTAATAGATCACAATTGTTGAGGAGACTGCAGCGGTTGAAGGAAAGACTTTCGTCGAGGCACACCACACGCATGGCCCCAGCAACACCTTTATCAGAAAACTATAGAAAATCCCCAATTCCTGCTGTTATCATATTTGAAGTGGGGACGGGATCAACAATAATGCCGCCGGACCCGGCATATTGTTGGTCTTTCCATCCTCTTTGCTTTTTTGTTCACTCCGCTTTGGGCTTGTATTTTGCTTGCGTTTTTATTTACCGCATATTTGGCCGCTAAATTGAGGTTGGAAACGAAATGGGTGAAAAAATTCTTTTGGCTTGTGGAATTTCTTTCTCATTTGCTTTGCGCACGCTCTCAGTTGAACCGTTTCGGAGAGGAGAGCGTACTTCGCCTCGCTGGTTCTCTCTCATAACCGTTTCACACAGTTTCTCTGCACTGTTGGTGTGAGAGTTCTGTTTAAATGGTGTGAGCTTCCTCTCTCTCACTCTCGCGTTCTGCACAGTTTGTTATCAGTTCCGTTTTGTGCTGCGTCGCTAGCCCGCTCTCACTCTCTCTCTGTCTCTCTGCGAGTTCTTTGCCGTTTCTTTTGGATGTGTGTTGGGTATTTTTCTGTTGCTGCTTTCTGCGTTTTGCACTTTTATCTGCGTGCGCTTTCTTCACATTCGGATTCGTTTCGTTTCGTGCCGACTCGTTGTCGCGGCGCCTACCTTTTGTTGTTTTCTTCCATAACCGTTTCATTTGCCGCATTGCGGTTATTTTGCTGTTTCGCTTTGTGCTCGGCGTCCTCGGTCGTCGTCTCTTTTCGTTTATTCGTTCGGTTCGCTGTGTTGCCTGTCTGCCTTGCCCCTCTCGCTCTTTGTGCTTGTGTGCGTGTGTGTGTGTTGGCGGCTGCCTGTTCCACTTTGCCTTTTATTTTCGCAAAAGAATTTTATTGTAACGGTTCAGCTCCCGGCCCCTGGGTGGAGGGGGGGTGTATGGACTAACCGACGGCTGTAAATGAAGAAAAATTCCTGCTAGACGCCACCTAACCACATAATCCAATTTTCCCGTCGCCTTCTTCCTCTTCCTTTTCATCTTGTAGTTGTATGTTACTTGTATTTGGCCTTTGCGCCTGTCTTTTGATAAGCAGCGGTCGGATGCCTAATTTAATTAGCAATTTTTACAGCTCACGCAAAATGCAAACGGCTTTTAATTAAAAGAAATCGTTCTGCGGGCTTCATTGGCCCCTCCTCTCCTCTCTCGATATCTTTTCGACCGCCGTGATTCATGTGTTGACAGTTACAGTTACAGTTACAGTTACAGAGTCTGTGCTTCAAAGTCTGCGTATCTTCCGCTAGAAAGGCCGACGGAAAACATATCATATTTTATTCAACAGTTACAGTTACAGTTGCTCGATTTGTTTATTTCTTTAAAATTTCTTCGAGTCTGTTGTTTATCATTATACGAGTCTCTCGAAAGCCCACAAAATATAAAATTTCTTAATGATATCCGCAGTACATAGCATTTTCTTATGAGTCAGTTTCTTTGGCTGACTTCATCGATCATTCGAATGAAAACGATGTGAGGTGGCATTTGAAAGATCCATGAAGAAACCAAGTTACAGCTAAAAAGTGTACCAAAAAAATGAAGCGTACCATTCATAAAATGAAACTCCAATCCACCGGAACCGAACCGGTTTGAGCAGCCGGCAAAGCGGCACAAACTGCTGTAGTCTGGCTGGCAAACTTTTGGCCCAAACAAGTTGAAACTTGTTGGGAGTTGAACTCTTGGCTTGGCCAACACTTGTTCCCAGAAGCATGACTCATTAGTTGGAGTTGCACAGCTTGAGTCCTGCTCCAAACGTGGCAAGATATTCAGCAGCAAAGAGGGATGTGTCATCCCCCCCTAGCGCTGAGCTGTGGGCGTGTGATTGTGCATACAAATGTGCTACCAATTAGGTATCCATACCCCAACCCTCTCGCGCCACGGATTGCCATTAATGGATCTGCTGGGTGGGTGGGGTCTGTTGTTGTTTGCTACCATTTCGAGAGAGTGGGAGAGAGCCCCAATGCTGTGCTTTAATCTGCGCCGAGCTGCGGGGATTGGGATTGGACTGGGGCTGGGGCTGGGTGGCTTAGTCATGCCCCGCAATGACATAACGCTGCTGAAACATTTTTTATCTGCAAGAGGGCCGAGAGCGATAAGCCAAACAAAATTCAATTGAACGCACGACGCCAACGCGACAAACTCTGGTCCAAAACAGGTGCAAACCCAAAAGCAGCACTTAATTTCTTGACTTTGCTTTCCCGATTAGATAAAGCCAACGATCAAGGGGCGCTATAATTCCATTGCCAATTGCTGATTTGGCTTGACTTTAGTGGGTTATGGGCTGCCTTCCCTCCCAGCCTTCCCTCGAGCACTTTCTTATGGCCAGAATCAGACGGAAGTTGTCCATAAAAATGTTCGGCCCTGCCGCATTTCGGATTTCTATGGTAGTTCATAGTTGTAGTTGTCGCTTGTTATACAAGATAGTGGGCGCATACCGACGGGGCGTGGTCGGGGCTGATTTTACCTTGAAATGCGCTAGAGTTGAGGGCAAAAAATTGTTACCAAATATGATTAGATATGCCTGGGAGGGGGATATTTTCAAGTACATTTCTATGTACTTGTGAATTCCAGAGATCTATTACTTCCAAACATCCACTATCCTAGGAACGATCGGTAAACCCTTCTTCCGAGCATTTTACGATCGTACAGCCATCAAGTGCCCTGATCCGTGCCTTTGCAATCGTCAGCTTGAACAAATCTGTCTACGTCATCCTCTGACGCAAAGTCAAAGTTTGTTTTTGCATTTTTTCCTCATGAATAATGATAATATATTAATAAAAAAACAGCCTATCGCCTGAGCGCGAATGCTTGCTCACTTTTATATGAAGTGAAGTATGGAAATTATATACGGATAAACAATAATTTCATCCTCTCGAGCATGATGAGACGTTGCAAGATCGTTTCCTGCCCGAGACCCTGACAACTGGCACGTCTCTTGTCACTCATCATTCGTATGACAATAAAAATAAAAAATAAAAATGATGGAAGGAATAAAAAACAAAACGGTTTTGGGTGTCGTCTTGCCATTTCGCTTTTCGCTCTTCGCTCTACCTCTGCAGTTTCGTTTATTCAGTAGCGCTGACGTCAAGATTTTTGTGGATTCAGCGGATACTTAACACCTTTTTTTGAGATACCATTGCATAGATACACAGATACAATTGTATCTCGATTCGACTTGCAAACAAGCAGTCGACAATACGCAAAATTATTCAAACAAAGTACAATTGTTCTCCTTTTTCGTCTTTTGTTATTCCTAATTTTGTACTCGTTAAGACGTTTTCGCATATGACATTGAAATCCCCAACCCCATTCCCATTCCCATTCGCAACCCCTTTTCCCATCGTAGTTCTCGTTGAAAACTCATTCTGAAAGTTGTGCCGAGTTTGGAAACAACAAATTTATAGTAGAAACAAAAAGTTGTGCTCGCATTCTAAAGATATATCGAAATATTATATATAAAAATGGTGCGTTTGGATTAGCAGCTTTTATTAAGTGAAATTATGAAACGTTCTTCTAACCGGTCCCGTGTTTCGTTGCATCTTTCCAGGCCGATCAGCTGACAGAGGAACAAATCGCCGAGTTCAAAGAGGCATTCTCGCTATTCGACAAAGACGGCGATGGCACCATCACAACAAAGGAATTGGGAACAGTCATGCGCTCCCTGGGACAGAATCCCACAGAGGCCGAGCTGCAGGACATGATAAACGAGGTCGATGCCGATGGTAAGTGGGGAGATGGGAAATGGTAGATGGGGATTATAAGCTGCATTTGGGATAGACATGGGCCATAGCCAGGTCCCCGTCTATTTATAAATAAGGGTTCCCAAGTCTTTCGGCCGGGGCAAGCGACGAACCAGTCGAATCCCCCTTTAACCCGTTTCTGGCCAAATCTATTGCTGTTCTCTGGCCTAATCCCAGACACATATCAGACCCGCGATACACGGCAAACAATGGGGAGAAAGGAAAAATCATTTTGTCGGCTAAAAATATGCAACAAAAACACGTCATAGGCATTAAAAATAGATGACTGAAATATTTTGGCTCTTGTCTTGTCTTGTCTTTGGCAGCGGCGGCTGTCAGAATTTTGTTTTGTGTGTGTTTTTTGTTTTTTGTTTTTCCTGGTTTTTGTTTTTGACAAAAGGTGGTTGTTCCGTTAGACAGGCTTTTGGTGTAACCGAAACACACATTCTTTTGCCGAAGAGGAAGATCGGTTTTTATTTTGGTACACTTTCTGTATATTTAACCGATTCGTGGGGGAAATCGAGCGACAGGCGCCTCGCGCCAAATATTGAATATGTGTCGCCCGTTTTTATTGCGGGGTTTTTCACCTTTTCGCCGAAAACTAGAAGGCAGCGAGGCACCAACGGTGGAGGAGGAGAGGGGGCGAGTGGTTCCATGATTATTTTATGAAGCTTAATGAAGTTCCAATAGCATTCGTGGAGGGTAATTAGTTGCACATTTTAATTAATTTTAAACCTACTCGTATTTGTTGTTGTTGATTAAAACATTTTGCGGTTCTCTAAAGTTTGTGCAGATTACAAATTCCGCTCGTCTAAACTTTGTCTGGCGGTGCGTTTAAAGTGCCATTAAATTGTTAGTGGCCAATATATTAAACTAGGCCATATCCTGCTCCCTCCCACGGTTTTCGCTTACACACTCCGTCTCTCTCTCTCTCTCTGTCTCTGTCCTTGTGTTTGTCTGCCTAATCATACATGGCTCTTCTGTTGCACAAGAAGAATGAGAGAGGAAAGCGTAACAAGTAAATCAGAAACAGCAAAAAGCAACAAAAATTGTAGCAGGAGGCTGCCTGTAACCCTCTCGCTCTCTCCGTTCATTCAAGTCTCCGTCCTTCTTCTTTTGCAAGTGTTTCTCTCTCTCTCTCTCTCTCTCTGTCTCTCAGTGTGTGCTATCCTGTCGCTTCTCTTGCACGCATGTGCATGAAAATATCCAGGACAAAATCTGCAAAATTTCTGCACAGCAGCGTAGCAGCAGCGCAGACTCCTGAAGGAGCTGTCGTTGGGGAAAGAGGGGCAACACTTGACTGCTTAACTGTTTATCAGAGCTGAAATTGGTTTGGTTTGTGGGGGCTGTCATTTGGGAGTCAACTTTTTGGCAACTTTGTTGGGTGGCAAATGGCCCTCCCATTCAAGAAAATCCTTATGCCGGGAAAGTACACTCTTTTAGCGGGCAGCTTCGACTAAGCCAGGATCTACTTCGTAGCTGAAGATATTTTTTCACGAAGGAGACCACCGCCCTCAAGGCCTCCCCATCAGATGTAGGAGATCAGATCCTATAGAAGTGGACGAATCACCAGCGACTCCACCCACTCGTATGTCCCACTAACGTAGGCCCACTCCTCCCACTCCAAAAAAAAAAAATACAGACACTGACGGAAACATTAAACATTCATTACTTAACATTTTGTTGGCGTCGTCTCCCGGCCCGTTGACGATGGCCAGCCCCAGTACCCAGTGCCCAGTCTCAGACGCAGTCCCCGTCCTCCGTGCCCGTTCCGTGTTGCATACAAACGACCGCATTAGATTCCAGAGGGTGTACGGCGGCAGGAGGGAGTTTTGCATGCAAATGGTATTGTCCAGCGAATATACAAATAAAATTGAGAGAGTGGAACAAAATGGCAAGACCCGTCGAGACGGGGACGGGTAGGGGGTGGGGGGACAGATGACAGACCAACGGAATCACCATGTGTTATTTATAGAGTGCGGCACGAGGCGGGGGTATTGGGGCTGGCGTATTGGAATGGATGCCCCCAAACTAAATTTAGCAATGCCACTGCAGAGAGCAGCGGCGGCGGCAGCAGCACCAGCAGCAGCACCAGAGGGAAGCAAAACTTATTAAAATTTTAAATTGTCTGCAAAATTTTTTGCACTACGTTGCGGAATCACCCGAGTGAAGCGAAAGAACTGAAGGCGTAATGGAAACCGAAAACCTCGCCAGACATGGCCCATCATCATTATGATCATCATCGTGTCGGGGATCATCATAATTGGCTCTGGGGCTCTTCTGCGGGCCCGGTCTAAGAAGCGTCTAACAAAAATGGCAACAAATTTCTCAATGATTTGTGTCTGTCTCGATTTGTGGTCTGTCTCTGTGTGGGGGGCGGGGGAGGGGGCGGGGGTTTCTTCTGGTATTTGGTTTGGTTTCTTTCTTTTTTTCTTGGGGAATTCCTATCGACAAAGCCAAAAGCAACAGAAATCGCGTCAAATGTTTTAAATAGAATCATAAACAAGCGCCCGCCGGCGGCCACCCAACAAAATCCCAAAATCGAAACAGAAATGAACCGAAGTCGATGCCGATGCCGATGCCGATGCCCACCCGTCGATACTTTATTGAAGGAATATATTTTTGGATTTCTATGTTGCCGAATTGAATTGTATAATAATAATACTTAAATTAGCCAGCCCCAAGTGCCATAGCAATTTTTGTTGTACTTATTTCGTATTTATGAAAATTTCATTGGCGAATCCGCAAATTGAATTCGAATCGAATGTGGATTGCTTGTTAATTTGTTATTTTTCCGTTTGAACTTGGGCAAGCATTATTTATTTGTTTTAGATCAATTAAATGCGATTCGATTTCCTTTCCTTGCGCTTTTTTTATAGCCTCTAATTGTGGCAGGTTGCCTCAGGTGTTTGGATCGACGAACAGATTCATTTGTGGAATAGATTTCCCTCGAGGTTTCGCTAGGGTGCAAATACCATCAATTTCATTTGAAGGTCTTGTGGTAACCCTTAGCCCTTAGCCCTTAACCCTTAACCCTCCTTTGTTTTCCTTCATTCTCCTTCTGCATATCTTTGCCATTAAATCTAAATTCCACTTGAGAAAACAAGTTCAGCTTGAGTTCAAAGGAGCGCTGAATCCCCATTTTGTTTTCAGCAATCATATCTAAAAAGTTTTTGACCCGGATAGAAGCCATTTTCGGGAAAGTACGAGTCGTAAAAATACACATCAAAATGATACTCCATTTGGATGGCGAACATTTTCTCATGTTTTTTATTATGCTTACCATTTTATAGACGAAAGAGTCAGGGCCCGGCCCGGCCTGGCCTGGCCTGGCCTGGTCGAGAGTCAGTCAATAACAATTAAGGCCAAAAGTTGCTCCTTCTGGATGCATTATCGCTGTTCAAAACTATTTACCAACTTTAACAGGAACTTTTTCAATTAGTATAACAAGAATTTCGGTTCAACCACTTCATTTGTGTTTGACTTTTTTTTCGTGCTTCGGAAAGCCCCTCTGGAAAATGTTTGGTAAATTCTTTAGCAAATTTTCATTCCGCCAGACCAGGGCCAAAGGAGATAAGCGAGAGAGAGACAGAGAGAGAGAGAGTGATTTGACAGAAAGAGTCTTAGCCAGGCTTATCTTTGAAGCGGCACACGTGTGCCCAGGCCAGATATAGCCCAGTTGGGTGGTGGGGGGGGATGGGGTTGGAATAAGTTTGTCTGGGGCTTAGGCAAATTTGAAATATGCCAGGGATTTGTCGAGAAGGTGAGCGAAGCAGAACAAGGCTTTAAGCAGTGTACACAGCCGCTGGAAAAAAAGAGAGTGAGAGACTTTGCCTTAATCCTAATCCTGTTTGTGGGCTAAAATTATTATAATGATGTTCCCCGAGAGCAGGCAATCAAATGAATTGATTAATTGATAATCTCATTATTTCCCCCGCACAGGCAACGGAACCATTGATTTCCCAGAATTCCTTACCATGATGGCACGCAAAATGAAGGACACCGATAGCGAAGAGGAGATCCGAGAAGCCTTCAGAGTGTTCGACAAGGACGGCAACGGCTTCATCTCAGCGGCCGAGCTGCGTCACGTGATGACAAATTTGGGCGAGAAGTTAACAGACGAGGAGGTCGATGAGATGATCCGCGAGGCTGATATCGATGGTGATGGTCAGGTCAATTACGAAGGTGAGTGCGGAGAGCCGACTGACGGGGGCACTGCACGGGGGTTGCAATTTGTTTGGGTTGCGTGCGGGCTTTGGCCCACTAATTGTATTGTATCGTCGTGCCATTGTTTCACCAAAGATTCATCTGTGACATATCCCATTTGAGTCATGACCGAGTCGCTGTGCGGCACTTGGTTGTGTCATCCGATCATCTGACTCACGTGGTCGGCCATACGCTTGGCGATCACGAAAAGTATATAGAAAGCAAATGAGCATCTCTCAGTATTTTATACGAATTTTTCGTGTTTTGTGTTCTGTGTTCTTCGTAATTTTTTAATTGCTCGAAAATTGAATTTTCAATTGAGCAAACGAAGGAACGTGTTGGTGAAAAGCGCGTCGGCGGAGAAGGGAGCGTGAGGGAAAACAACACAAAGCAATCATCGTGATCATCAAAAAGGAAAAAGCAATAAAACAAAAACAACAAAAAATTGAAGAAAATCGAACAAGTTTTCGAATAGAATCTTATGCCCACTCCCATTCCGGTCTCTTCCCTGAAATTTCCTTTTGTTGTGAGCACACTGTGAGCCAATCCGCCAAAGTAGCTATTAAAATCGGACAATCGCACTGATCTATATACATAGTATATATGTATGTACCTATATCGCGATGTATATTCTGGTATATAAGAGTATGCTTCAAGTTCAAATAGAAATCGTGTTTGGTGCCTCTGCAAGCATTTTTCGGATCAAATAGATTAATCACAAGTAATTTATGAACAAAATACATAAAAATAGCAAACAGTTTGAAACAGCAGGTTCTACGAAACGGGAGAAGAGATGGAAATGCCAACCGAAATGATGATCTAGTCAATGATCGTGATGAGGTTCAGGGGAAACCATTTAGCAGATATTCAGGGGAATCAGATCAGATTTATAATTGAGAATTTAAAATAACAATAACCATCCTTAAAGCTATACGGCGGGATATCCACTTTGTCAATCAAAAAGCCGACTGCTATAGAGAATGAACGCCCAAAGGACTGCCTGCTACGACACTTTCCTCTTTTGAAACATCTCCCCTCCTCCTCCCATTAGCCCAATCTGTAATTTGTTCTTTTTTTATGTCTTTTGCTGAAAATTGAAATGTTTTTAAAAGCAAAAATAAATGTCGCGCGTAAATTCCACATTTAAATGATTAACCAGTAGAGCAGAGGGAGGCAGGGGGCAACCGAGAGGAAGAAACAAGAAATAAAATAAAATATATTTAAATACAAATTTTGCAATTCTGAGGATCGTTCCCTCAGTCAGCAGCGGCTGGTGGCCATTTCGCTTATTGCCAATTAACCAAAGTCTTTATTGTTGTCTTGCGGCTTCAGTACAGGGGCCGGCCCCCATCTCCATTTCCTGCGACACCCCTTTGGACATTTTGCAAGGGGTAATATACATATATCTATATACATATATGTATGGTGGAAACAATGACCGTGTGTGTATGTGGGAGAACATCCAAGTATTGGAGCATGGGAATGAGACTTACTTGGCCCCTTGCCAAATATAAAAATGTTGTCAGAAAAGCAAAAAGGGAGCTGGCTGAAAAACAGCAGCGGCAGCAATGGCAGCGGCAAAAAATGAACAACAGCCTCAAGTCAGAAATCAAATAAAATGTTTAACAAAATACAATGAAGAAACAAATTAAACATTAGCCCAGCAGCAACGTGGCAAGGGACAAAGCGTGGGCGTTTGCCACAAAGAAATTAAAAATATACCGAAGCTTTGGATACCCTCAAAATAGACCAATTAAATACAAATCCTGTACAAACTAGCGATTTGTTTGCTGAAAACCTATAGCAATATTGTGGTGTCCACCAATCGAGTCGGTTGCAGGGCCTTAGGCAAGAGTTATGGGCATTATGGCACTGCTTCTTTATCTGTGCTGCGTGTAGTATACCCTCTCTCACCTGCAAGGCCATGCACAAGGGAGGGTGACAGGGGTGGCGGTGATCGGGGAGAGTATATATAAACAAAGCGAAGAAAGATAAACACCAGAACCACAAAATCGCCAAACATCGTGGTGGAGGGAGCTTGCCAAAAGGCGGAAAGAAAATTCATGAAAATTTGCTAAGCACGAGCGATAGTCGTCCAGCAGAGGCAGCAGTGGCAGCAGTGGGCGCGGCAGATGGAATAGGTTGAAACGCGATCGGGTCTAATTTCATTTTAATTGCTCGCCAACCGGCAGCGGACTCGACTCGCGAGAATCCCCAATAATCGCCCCCAAATGGGCGGTGGGCTGATGTTTTTCGAACGGAGATGTAATCAAAAGGGGCGCGAGCTTCCCGTGGCAAATGTCAAGGTCTATCCGAGGAGCGGCGGGGGTGTGTCGCGGGTATTTTGCATTCTGGGTAAGCCCATTTCCGGGCGGGCCTGAACTTTGGCCCATAAACATTCTTTGGTTCTGTGCGTTCTCCATTCCAATAACGTTTTATTTTTAAACCTTTTATGACCACCAAGAAAATGGATTTTCTTTATTAGATGGGTGTGTTCCACAGTTTTGGAACAGGAATACTCCTTGAGGAGTACTCCGATAAGCCCATAGTTGCGGACATTCAAAGTCCCTGACCCCTGGTCAGAAGCAATCTGGCTAATTACACGTCCCACGCCCTCTTGTAGTGCCTTCGTTCAAATATCTGAAGAATGCAGAGCACAAGAAGAAGAGGAAGAAGTGCAATCAGCGAGAACAGTTGGCAGCGCCTGCGGCAGCGGTAGCGGCAGCGACAGCAGTAGCAGTATCAGAGAACAGCTATTTCTCTTGTTAAAAATAGAAAAATGCAAACACCTGATAAATTGGGGACACACACAAGCACACACACACCATTTACCATGTACATAAGGAAGAGCCTGGCACCGTCACTACCACTTCGTCTTGCTCCCCATTATCAGGCATTGATTGAGTAAATGAAGCAAAACTTTTTTTATCGACTGTGTCGCATCTGCTGCTGCAGAGGCTGCAGTCTGCAGGGAAGTCTTTATATTGCGTTCGCAGCAGCGAATGCTGCCGCTGCCGCTGCCGCTACCCGAGTTTGCTATGCTCTGCCTCTTCCGCTACTCTGGCAGTCTCTGCCTCTCCTTCCTCCGCAGTTCGAGCTGCTGTCTCTGCTCTCCGCTCTCTTCTCAAGGTGTAGTTGACGAAAGGTGAGCTATTGCCACTCTTCGTTTGACGCGACAAACAAAATGGAAACAATTCCCGAAACTTGCGTGAGAGCACTCTCTGGGAACTGTCTCTGCCAGTCTGATTTCTATTTTCGGAAGAGCGAAAGAGATTCTATAATCTCCGAGTCTTTGCACTTAGTAAATCTGCCCTGGCGACACTTTTGTGTGCCAGTGTGAGTGGGTGTGCGTGTGGGTGTGTTGCTGCGAAGTGTTCTCATCGGGCGTCTCGTGACTGACTCGTTTGTCTTATTGATTGGCTGCCTGCCTCTGTAGCCCGTCCACACCACAGGGTGTTGTTGTTGCTGTTGCACTGCTTGTTGTGCTGATTAATTGCCGTCTTAATTTAGTAGAAGGTTAATGACAGCACTAAGCTCTGTTCGATATGTAATTTGCTGTGTCAAGTTCTGCACTTGCTGCCACCTCATGTTGACAAGGCAAAATAGAATATTTCTCTTTAATTTATTACTATCCCAATGACAAACTTAACTAGTACTCGTCCATGTTTTTTGTGCTGTCTCAGTGCCTGCTCTACTTAACGTGTGTTCTCCGTCGGAGATCGTAGAGAATTGTCGTAGAGAATTTCCATACTAATCGATACACTTTTTTCGTTCCTTTCGTTACAGAGTTCGTGACCATGATGACATCGAAGTGAAGCGTTAAATTATTTCTTTTTAAGCCTTTCTATTTGTTTAAGATGTTGACGAAGACTGTAGCTGTGCGCAATAACATCGCGCCACGCTGTTGCTATGGACCCCAGTAAAAGATCTTAAAAACAAAACATAAAACAAAACAACAAAGAGTTAAGCAAAAAACAACAACAACAAAAAGCAACATGAAGAGGAGGAAGAAGCAAAAAAACATTTAAGAAACTTTAATACAAATGAAACCTACACTTAAAGAAACGCAAACGCAAAAGCAAAAGCAAAAGTAAAAGCAAATGCAAATTTAAACAAGCAACACACATGAACGAACATCAACCAAAAAGTCCTGATAAAATTACACACCAACAAACAAATTTGTAATGCAACCAAACAACAACAAGAACAACATACAATTTAATGAAGTCACCGTTTAAAAGAACAACAATTACAATTACCAGAAGTAAATCGCATGTTATCAAGAAATACTAAACGAGAAGAACAAGTACAAGCACAAGCACGCAGTATCGGGAGAAGAAGGCAAAAGCAGCAGCCGCATGAGGGCCCCCCCTTCCGCTCGGGCGTCGGCGCCATCTGGCGACGACAACTGAAGCGGCTGCCTTTTGCATTTCTCAATTTTCGTTTTAAGAAGAACAAGAAGAAGACTCGAATCTGTAGCTAATGGATAACAAAACCAAACTGTGTTTAGGTATTAACAAAATTTTTGTCGATTTCGTTGCGAGAAAATAAAAATAAAATAAAATAAAAGCTAAACAAACAGCAAATAAAAACTCAAAACTAAAAAACTGTTAAAGAAAGAATATTCGAAAATTTTTGCAAGCTGGCAAAGTTTATATAGACACACTACCCACATCCAGAACCACAACCACAACTACACCCTCACATTTACACAGCACACCAATACCAACACCAACACCAACACACATACACACAGACATGTCAGAACAACAAGAAGTAAAATATATTATAAATACAACATATATATATTATAAATAATGTAAAATCAAACAACAACAAATTCTTCTTATTAAATTATATTTAAATTTAAAATTAATAAATATAAAGAAAATAAAACCAAATAAAAATTACAAAAAAAAAAACAAAAAGAAAACCAACTACAAATACATTTTCGATATAAAATTAAATTTAAAACCAAAACAATGGTATATATATATGTATATATATACACGTTCCATATATATATATATATATATATATGTATATGTATATATATGCGACTTATATGCAAACGCATACATACATATGCCTGGCGCGCAGCAAAAGAGGCATATTTTTGGGGGCTCTTCGAGGGCCAGAAGGATCCCAGTCCGAAGGTCCTTGATAGACAGCTGATTTGTCGGCGATATTTGTAGCAGAATTAAGCAAAGAAATACATCTACATATATGAGCAGATTTAACATTTAGCAAAGCAAACGCTCCCCAAAGCAAAAAGCAACTAAAATACACATTTCTGTAGTATATGTATAAGGCAGCAACAACAAGCAACCAAAAATATTTACTACTATTATATATATATAAATACAAAGGAAAATCTATATATACATACAAATACAATACTAATAAAGGTAATATAATTTTACTATAAAGAAATATAAATTAAATATTTATATGCGAGACGAAGCGGAAGAAGAGCTAGACGAAGAGCAGGAAGAAGACGATTTCATCAAACACACACATATATAAGGAAGGAAGAATTATGGAGAAGGGAGAAGGGGAGCGGCAACAACAGCGGCGGCTCCCGAATAGGACAACTTTTAAGAACAACCAAAGCCGATGGCGAAGAAGCAGCATCAAAGAAGAGAAGAAGCAGCAGCTATATATACTAATATATATTTATAAATAAATTATACATATGAACAAAACTAGAAAAATGCAAAGACAATTGTCTTAAATGTAAAACAAAATGCAAACGATAGAAGCACGATCACCAAATCAAACTTAGACAAAGGACACAGAGCCAACAACTAAGCTTAGCATATATTCTAATATATAAACGTAAAGGTTTAAGTTTAAGGGAATTCAAACCAGTCGGCAAGAACCTGGCATTCTTGGCACCCACAGAAAATCGCAAGCTTTAACCTACCCGCTCTGTCTCCACACTAACCTTGCACAACCTTACAACAACACCTATCAATCTATCTGTCTATCTATCTATCTCTTTGTGTACTGCTGCCTAATGAACGAAGAAAAGAAGAAAGTCTGCGCGACCAAGGCAAACTGTCACTTGTACACAACTGTACTTGGTTTTAATTTAATTTAATATCGAAAACCTTGTTTCCTTCTCTGAACTAAACCGAAATCGTCGTGATGTCACACACACACACCCCCATACCTCGCCACCCACCCACCATCCCACTTTGATCCAAGCATCTCTTTCCAATGCTAACTCTAACTCTTCTCCACTGCATAAATCAACTGTGAGTATAACTTGAACGTTATAAAAAGAACACACACAAATCTTGCGTGTTTTCTATAATATAATAATTAAGGGAAATTTGATCTTTTATTGTTTGCTTGACTTTGGACAGGTCGCTGAAGGGCAACAATGAAGAAACTATAAAAAAAACACCATTTGCGCTAACGATATAAAAAAAACAAAAACAAGAAAAAAAACAAAAACTTTTCTATAACTTTTTTTAACAAACAAAAATGAAAACATTTTGTAGCGAAAATTTGTGCGTTTTAAAACAATGAAATTATAACACAAAATCTAAGCAAATTGCAGGCAAATGGCAAACACGAATTTTTTCAAATCTCTAAAAATGGTTAAACTCGGAATGAAAATGTAATTGTTCTAACAAAAGCAACGGCCCAGGCCGGTACAGTCAGAGCAGCGGGGATCCATTCCCTCGAAAGTATGCAGCAGAAGTGCTGGATTTCCCGATTTCAGAACGTTTCAATTCTAAACGTGCATCAGTTTTTATTTTCGTTTGCAAAACAAAAGGCAAAAGAATTAAAAGAAATACTTTTTAAAAAGAAAACACAACCGAAAATTGTTAAAATATGCAACAGCAAAAAATATGTTTTTAGCAACTTACAATATTTTGAGGGGCATAGAAACAAAAAAAAAAATGATCTACGCCTATATCTATATATTCATAAATATATATGAACAATGATAAATATACATATATATATATATATTTACGAATATTGTAAAAATTGCAACAGAACAAGAAGAAGAACGCATCAGAAAACAAATAGACAACAAGAACAAACAGAAATTTCTTTGAAAAAAATACACAAACATTTTAAAAACCTCGAAACAAAAAACAACAAATTGTCGTTTTCTTTTTTTGCAAAAAAATCTCTTATTTTATTTTGTGTTTTTTGTTGGGAACTTTTCTGGTTTCTAGATTGGCATACAAGCATTTCTACAGACACACAGCTTCATCATCCCCTCTCATTGATACGAATTGGCCAAAAGGAGACTGTTCCCAGTACTGTACTCTTGTGTGTTTGCCTTTGCTGTGGTCGATGACGAGCACGAGTTCCAAAGTCAAGTTAAATAAGTTAAGCGTAGCCATAGTCCATACATACTCGTATAAAGGCATGGACTTAAGGACTGTCGAGGATCTGCGGCCAGCCCCCAAACAGGAACTGGAGAGACCCCCAGGCACGCCATAAGCGCACTCCATTTTAATGCGATAAGAATTTAAAAAGTAATACATGTAATGTATGCCTAATAAACCACCTAACAAGAGATTTCATCATGAAGAAATTCGTCTATATATAGTAAATGTGTTACATATGTATATCGAAATATGAACGTTATTCTTGATGTCCAATATACCATAACCGTATGTACCTATAACCCAGGCAAGTAGTAGGCCCGTTCCGCACTTTTCCCCAATTTGGAATGTCCGCACTAAATGTCTACGAGAATAATCGAATCCTGTATAACCCCATATTGATACCGAAATTGAACGATTCCTTCAGTTCTTTGAACTCTTTGAATTGGTTGTCGGACGTGTTATAGATTTGATATCCGAATATGTGTGGAAAGTATGTTTAGGCCTCGAACGAATCCAATTTTAAACGATATATGTATATGGATATTATAGGGTATGCAACAAATGATATACATATAGATACTAAAGCATTTTGAGTAAATATAAAGTGTGTATAAAATTTAGTGATAGGTAATTGTTCCATGGCTTGATTTAAATATTCTTTTGGATAATCAGAAAATAATCTTAAAACACACAAGGAATATATTTTTTTTTAAATATTTTTTCAGTATTATTAATACAGGTTTTTGTTTTATTTCTGTCAGCACACACGCACCACACACACATAAACATATATATACGGACTTTTTCAAACACATTCACTGAAAACATGTACCGGGTTTTTCCGGCGATCTGAAGACAGCAACAATCGATTGAATTTTTCTTCCAACTCAAAGAAAACAAAAAAGAAACAGAATGAGCAGCTACAGTGTCTCTGCGACATCAGATTCCAATGTTTTAGCCCTAAGTGAGCATAATTGTTAAACGAGTATATAACGAGTATCGATATTGAAATACCTAAAGCTTTACCTACCACAATGTGCAGTGCAACAGTACAGCTGCAGTCATAACTACATACTAACATATATAGTCACACCAAAAGACCTAAAACCGAATCAAAACTATAATTTCACCCATAGGAAAGAACTCAACTGAAACATAACTATATGAACTGTAACTATTAAGCCCTAAATTGTAATTTAACTGATCGAAAATAATATCCAAAAACCGGAACTGAAGCCGTTTGTATCAACTAACTTCTCAAGAGACATGCGAAAAGTATTAGGGTGGTAGCGCTGCCCATAATCAGATCAGAGTTAGCCACAAACAGAGAGTCAAATGCCACAACTAATTCCACACTCGATCCGCGTGATCTGAGAGCAAGCAGAAACCGAAACGAATCTAACATAACAATTTTAATAATAATTCTATTCTACTTAACAGGCAAGAACTAAAACCAATAAAAGCAGAATATACAAATTAAATGAGAAAGTGAACTTTTTATTTGGCAAATCGTTTTCGGCGGTGTGGGCATGGCTTGTTTCGTACTGAATCATTGGGAAAATATGCAGAAAATGAACCATCCAAGCGGAGCCTGTGATTTTGTTGCCTTAAAATGTTTCTTATAGGGATGAAAGAAGTGAATACAAGATATTCTGCATTCCAACCTACTGCAGTACAACATTGCGTATACGTGATGGCATTCCGCCATCACCATCCGCCATCATTAAATATACATTACATGTTACATGACATGACATTTGTACTACGTCTGAATTTCATGTGTGTTTGTGTATTTCCAAAAAAGCAAGGACAGGACGAAGGATAGAAATCGGAACATCAGAGCCGAAAAGCTTTTCTTCAACGCTAACAGAGTCGAAAAGCTTTTCTGAAAAGTTAACAGTGCCAAAAAGCTTTTCTGCACTTTTTACATCCGTATGTACTTGCCGAGTCTTACATTCATACTAACTACATGTAGAGAAAGAACGTGGAGGATGGATGCTAAGCGATAGAGAGTCTCGCATATTTGTAAGGTGGGGTTGGGGATGGATGGGTTGGGGGGTTGAATGGGTATTTTGTTTGTTTTGCTTTGCTTCGGCCTTTGTCGTTGTTATTGGTGTCATCGTCGGCGTTGTCGTCGGCATTTGGCATCGTGTTATTTTTATGCCCGCACGAGAAGCTGTCGTCTTCCTCTGCCTTTTCGTCTTCTGGTTCCCACCGAACGTCCGTATCGTGTCTGCGGCTGCACTTCCACTTTCCGCCTTCGTCTCAGTCGTCAACAGGACATCGAGCAGTGCAAGTCGACTGGTCGCACGTGGATGTAGCGGATGTTGTTGGTGTAGCCCCCGTTTTGCCGTTGGCGTTGCATTGACAGTGAGTGAAGTAGAGTGCAGTTTTGGATTTTGTAAAGTTTCGATTTGTTGTCGTTGTCGTTGTCGTTGCCGTTGCTGTTGTCGCTGCTTCTGGCTGTATCCCCGTGTCCTTGTCCTTGCGTCTCGTGTGTTATCCATAGCCTTGCTCACGGTCAGGTGCCACAACCCCACACCGCACCCCTCCACCAGCTCATCCGCAAGCTATTCACGAGTGCACTCAGGTCGCAGTCCTTACCCAGCCTCCGCCAATTGAATGCAAAAGTTCAGGCTATTCCGAGCGCTAAAAGCCACCCTTCCCCCCACGAAGATATTTGGAATCCATGCATTAGAATTAACGTAAACTGCCTGGGATCGACACACACAAGAGCCGGAAGGAGGCTGCGGCTGAGGCTGCCATGCCACACCACTGCCACATGTCATAAGTCAACTACAGGGCTGCTGCTCCTCTTGTCCACACGCAGCTCTGGGACAGAGCGGATGCCGCTGCAATATGCATTTATCCGCTCAGTAAGGGAGTGAGTGCGAGGGAGAGATGAGCGAACGCTGCAGCGGAGGCACCGTCACCGGTGGCCGTCATGCCCGGGTCAGTCCCACGCCCGGACGTGGCAGCAAGATTGCGTACACGCCATGTCCGCGCTCCGAGCCGCCACAGGATCTGGCACTGGCAGTGCCGGCCCCAGCGCGCAATTGCCTGGCCATACCCATGTCTTCGCTGCAGACGGCCAACGGACCCAGCAACAAAGGTAAGTGGGGGTCAGGGTCATGACAATCAAATAAAGAAGAACAAGAGATGAAATCCGGTAAATGTGTCTTATCTGACACTAATAGGGCTAATGAGCACAGCGGACACGCTTTTGGCATGCCATTGTTATGTCTGTTCTCTTTGGGCTCTGATCTGTTCTGGGTCTGGGCCTCAGCATCCGATCGAACCATTTGTGCCCGGCAATCAAAACGAATAATTGCGAAAATAGATGTTTGCCTTAGCTTCTGTTTTTCCGTTCCTTTTCTTTCCTCTCCCATATTTGTCCCCCTCCTTTATTTCATTTTCCCCTTCGAACATGCGAATTTAAATGCAACTTTTTGCAGCTGGCGATGGGTGGCACGTGACTTTGATTGCCATTTCATTGTCTTCGGCAATCATCAAAACAAAATTTGTGTTTTTCTTTCCACAAATACAAACAGAGCGTAGAGCGGTAGAGCCGCAGAGCGTTAGAGCGTTAGAGCGTTAGAGAGGGAAAAAGACATTTTGGCCAAAGACCGACGCCGTCTGGCGTTTCAAAATCGATTGGCAATTTCTCAGAGCTGATTGCAACCACACGAAACAGCGGCAGCCCCACAACCCGCAAAGTTTATATTAAAGATCACAGAACTAGATTTGATTGCCACCAAAATAGATTTCAATGAAATTGTTGGTGTTCCCGTAGTAAGCTACAGTAAGGGTGAAATTATTTGGTTATTTAAATGCCCGAGCTGCTGTGATCTTTAGGCTGCCGCAAGGATTGACTCATTATGTGGATACATATGTATCTCCTTGATCAGCATGAAAAGACGAGCTGACATAGCCATTTCTACTGCTTATTGTCAAACTAGAATCTCTTCTGAGTCTGAAATCAGACAGATTGGACACTATATCATTCATGGGATTCTCGCAGTCTGCAGTTTGCCTACCACTTTTTACCGCCTGAAATCACCAGCGATCTCGAACCTGTTCTCACATATGAAAATAAATACTTAATTAATAGCACCGACTACGACAGAAACAGAAAAAGAGTTGCAGCAAAGGCCAATGCCAGAGCGTGTGCTACTCATAAATCTGGCACCAATCTCTTTGTCTCTTCTGTCTCTGATTAATTCATACTTTGCCCAGGTGGCCAGAAAAAGTCAATAAAAGGGGTAACGTACAGCCCCCTTGATCCTTCCTGCTGCTACCCCCTAACGTAGGAAGCGGAAACGTTCGCTCCGCGTGCAACGCTGCGTATGATTTATGCAGCGTTTCAGAAGCTGTTGCATATGCATGAACATCATTTGTACAGGTGAGCAGAAGGAGCAAGAGAAGCAGAAATTGCAACAACCGCAATGCAACAATGGGAAATTCCATAGCAAAAACGCAAACAAACAGTAAATTGAAAAGCCAACTAGAAGGAAAGGCAAAGGCAAAGGCATCCCACTCACGAAACGGGAGCAGCCAAACTTGGATGCTCTTCAGGGGCAAAGAGACCTTTTGGCTATAGAAAGGGTATCCCAGCAGCAGCAACAATCATTGGGTGGGTGTTGCTTTTTTGGATCTCTGCCAAACATGGACGAAACAGGAAGGACGGATGGACAGACTCAGCCTCAGCCTCAGCTTCAGCCCGGACAATGACAACATTGATAACTAGCTGGCGACACGGCGGCACCCCACTTCATTTATCAAAATTTATGACTCTGCCAACAGCCGTACAGCAATTGCATCGGCAACAAAGATGTAGATTGCAACTGTCACTGCCATTGCCATTGCCACTGCCACTGCCACTGCAGGTGTTTGTTTCTTTGGCTACTTTCAGAACTTTGGCTCCATCCATTGATACATTTTTTGAAGTATTTTATGTGGCGGTTTGTGTCTCATCCTTGGACCCTGTCCATGGGGGTCAACCATGCGATTGCCAGTGACAGGCAAGGGCCAAAGCCGCAGTAAGGTCAATCTCATTACAGCTGACTCACAAAGAAATAAGTAGCCGGAACAGACCTCAGCTTTAGCCAAATGCTATTCTGGCAGGTATCGCATTCAAAGATCATCGCAGTCTAAGTTGGGGATAAGAGTTCTCTGATGCAATTGAGTCTATCAAAATGTTTTGGCTACGTACAATATTTAGCACAGATTTTCCCCATGAAATGCCTTTCCAGAGAAACTTTCTTTGTAAATTAAACCATAAATATTTCTTCGCTCACTTTCGGCTTGGGTTAATCTTTGGGGCTTCCCCCTCGATTTCATGCTCTATTTAGTGCCCAAGTACCCCGACATTCTCTGGGCCGTTCCCTTCCTTCTTGGCTTCCCCTTTTCCATCACATTTAATCCACTTGGCAGCCTTTTTCCTTCACGCTCAGATTTATTTATGCAGAAAGCAAAAATGCCATAAAGAAATATGCTGGCTATTTATGTACATTATATTGTACATATTTATGTGTGACGTATATGTGAGGGCTCAACGATTTCCAGGGAAATCTAACAATAAAAATCTTTAATGCATATGCCTGGCTAAGGACTCCATAAAACCCTTTTTGAGCCACAAAATGTATTCATTTACGATGGCGGAGGTGAAGCCTCCCCTTTCCATACACGTGGAATTTATGGCCTGGCCGCGCTCACAGTCGCGGTAATACCACCTTCTTCTCTGGCCTTTTCTGCCGTCGAATGAATGATGAAGAAATGCGCAAATAAAATGAATGCCAAAGCATGAATCCTGATGCTGCAGAACCCATTTCCGACAACGCCTGCCTACTCTCCAGCTGAGGATGCATTCAATGGAGAGTCACGTAAATGAAAGTCGGTAGGGGAGGCTCTCAAAAGTACAAATAAAAACCTATGTAAATTGTCTCCACAAGGCAGTAACGGAAGGCAGTCGCCTCTGCTATAGATCTTCATATAATGTGGGAGTTTTGTGATGTTTATTCTGTACGAGCTCCCTATCTAAAAGTTCCCAGTTGTGGGAATAGTTGATTGATGCATGAGAGATATGCCTATGAAGATACAGGCATAAATTATACGCCTGTTGTGTATTGAAGATTCAAGGAGCGGGGAGTGCTGTTCCGATTTGTTGATGTCGGTCTCCAGAGATATCGATTTGATACAAATGCGCTCCTATAAGCCTCTTTAAAACCCTCCTCAGTAGTTTTCCTTCCCAGAATAAGCCGAAAAAGATGGAACTGGAAAATTACCTCAAGTCGCGCTAGCAGTTATGCAAAAGAAAATTGGTCGGAAAAGTTTCACTCTTCTTAATCCAAGTACGTCTTTGCCTCTGTGCTGCCTCTCATTTGTTTAATTTTGCATGATTTTGTGCCATTTTCTTGGGAAAACTTTGTGCGGCATGCAAATGCAATAAGGAAAGCCCAAGAAGAAACTAAATTGAGTTTCCATGTTGGACAGACCCACACAGAAAGGCCGCCATTATGCATACACAGATACGCTCTTAATGCCGCTTATTAGAGATGAATACGGTGCTGTTAAAGTGAAAAATCGCTGACACCAGGCAGAGGGAGCTGCTCTTAATAGCTCTTCACCCTGGCATTCCCTCTCCCTCTGGCGTTGGTATGCCTCTCACAATCTGTTGGTTTTGCGACAAAGTTTCGGCATTCGTCACTTGAGCGGTGGTGATAAGCTCTTCTGATGAGCCTGAGCCTGATCCGGGGCCAAGCCCAAGGACGCACAAAATTAGTGGAAGTCGGTGACGGGGGGGCGGAATCTTCATCTTTGCGGATAATTGATTTGTGGCAATCGTTCAGGATGATGAATGCTTCTGGGAAAATCTCACAAAATACACTTTTCGAGCTATGTGGCGGACATTTTTCAGATACTCTAAGCCTCCCAGAAGCCTCCCCAAATCTCCCACTCCCCATGGCACAAGCAGGGGTTTTCCATGAAACCGATAAAACAATTCTAGTCCATAATTTGCAGCAATTGACCAAATTGAAAGGACCACAAACCAAATTGTGGGCGACGTATGCGGTGGATTTCAAGGCCCTATATGCGCCCCTGAAAATATGCCACAAAAATGTATGACACCAGTCCATGGAGAGAGTGTGTGCGTGAATGATATTTTATAGGGGAACAGAGAGGGAAAACAAAGAGCATTTTTGTTTATTGTTCAAGGAAGTAGCTGATAACCAGCTACGAGTATGTTGATTTAAATTAACTTTAAAATTGTATTTATTTATTTACTAAGTATTTCGGATCCGCGCAAAATATTTCCGCTTCTTTGGACCCCCCACGAAGACATTTTCCATAAATTTGTGTAGAAATAAATTTCTCAATTTAACGATTTCCATTGTTGTGGATTTTTGTGAATTATTACTTGCCAGCAAGATATGTTTTTTAGCGGAGCCATAAATATCAGGGCCTGCCGTTGTCTGAGCCCTGATTTCAGCGCTTATTATGAATAATGACAGCAGAAATTAATTTGGGATTTGGTGTGGTGTGGTGTGGGGTTGCTTGGAAAATATGAAAAGAAGTTCGCATTTGATTGACATGCAACTTGGCCTTTTTTATCAGCGTTTGAGCCAAATTTATGGCTGGCTGCACGGGGCCCAGTTATCAATCAGAACACCTTTCCCAGGTATGCCTTTCCGTCAGTTTGCTGACACCTGTTGAGAGAGCTGCACCACGTCCGAAATGTATCGCAACGCCGTGCAGAAGTTCTGGGACATGGGCCAATTCAATCCGGGCTTCGAATTTGACTCTGACGCCGTCCTCGAGTGCGAGCGGACCCACACGAAGCGCAACAAATTGGCCACCCTGATGAACTGGCTCAGGCAGTTCAACGAGCCCCCCTCAGAGCCCCTCAAATGCGACCATATGAGTGAGTCTACATCTTCCACATATATTTCCATGTGTATGCGGTATGTGGGATGCCCACCATCGTGGGGGCTGCCTTTAAGTGCAAACCAATTTCATGTAAATTGTGCAAATGCTCTCCAACATTTTGTGCGTGCTGATGGTATTTTCCTATGGCCTACAGGCGGATGCGCGGGCGGGGGGAAACAGCACTGACTGTTTGTTATGTGAGGTTATGGCCACTTGTGTCAGCAAAGCCATAATGGGCCGGAATTATTTATATACGAGTATCAGCATTTTGGCTCTTGCCAATGGCCAACAAGTTTTTATGCCACAATTCTCTCTATTTGGTAATTGGATATACGAGTATGTATGCGATGCAGCACATGCTTCAATCGATTGTGATGGGATATTATGCAAATATCATGTGAAATATCATAGCGCCTTATGCCAACAATTACCCTAGGAAGTGACGCTTATGGAGCAAGGATTTTGAATTTTTGTTAGAAATAGAGGAAAGCTTCTGATATTTGCATCTGCTGTACATGAACAAATGGTTACAGGAGGGCGGATCGCTGAGGTAGTGGTTCCACAGATGAGCCCGAAGAAAGTCCAAGTCCAGGTTGAAGCGGGGGTTGAGACGTAATTAATTATGTAAACGCCTAGGCCCGAGAGCAGTGTGGATCTTGAGAGCGAGTGGGAAAGCGAGAGCGCTGTTAGACAGTGGGTACAGAGCTCTGTTACTGGCTGTCCACGGAGAGCGGCGATAACAGGCTGTTGCTAACAGCGCTGTTACATCTTTACAGAAGGATTGTGGCGTCGGTTCTGCCCTTCGTATAACTATTTCTATTTTAAATTTGTAGTAAAAATTATAGAAAAATCCTTAATTCTTGAAACATGTCTGTACACATCCGTAAAAACTACTGTTAAAGCGGTAGCTATTTTGCAGGTACTACAAACGTTGTTTACCGTTAAAGTTTGATGCGAGTGTAATCAGCCTCTGTCGCCATAAAACCCCCATGCAGTTGCCACACTTTCTCTCTCCCCCCCTCTCTTTCACATGACACAAACGCACACAGCCATTCACATAAAGAGCAGAGCGCACACACACACACACAAACACAAACACAAACACGAAGAAACAGTTTCCGGCCGCAACATTTGCAGCGCGTTTCATTGCGATGTCGGTGCTGGTTCTTTGGGTCTGTTTTTGGTATTTGCACGTAATTTGCACAACATTTTTCAATTTTATGTTCGCGGAAATGGAATGATGCCGTTATTTATGCTCTCCCTTTGTGCGCCGGCCATCTTGTGAGCCCCCTGGCAGCCCGCCTGCGTCTGCCTCTTCTGCCCTTCCATCAGCTTGGCTGGGGAAAAGCAGTTCGGAAAATTGAAACTGATGCAGCCAGAGCCAGCTGAAATGCTGACACAGATTTACTTGTAATTTGCACCACCGCTTTATGGTCTCTGTTTCCACCCCGTCCTAATTTCCGTTCCTATGTATCTGCCCTTCTCTTTGTTCTCCGTTAATGGTAGAGTTAATGGAATTTGGAATTTCATGTGGTTAATGGGGGTTCCCTGATACTCGTGGCACTCGAGTGAACAAGCCCTGCCGTGTGACGTTGGGGATACCCTCGCATTCACCTACAAAGAGATACGTTCTAGCCTTCACTCTGCCCCCTGTAGTGCCAGTTCCCCTGTCCATCAACCGCGTATCTTTGACACCCGCTTATCAGAATCAAAGCAGAGGCAAGGGTATGTCTTGGACTATATTCTGGATTGACATGCATCACTTGCAATGACAGGGGGAGTCTACTATGCGAGCGTTAGTCATGGAGCAGTCATGGACGTTTGAAAGTAAAGAGACATCGACTAGGTGATACCTCTTATGCAGTAACATACAAAAATAAATGATTTCGATGATTCATAGATCCAACAGCCAATAGATCGTTAGTAATCAGCTCATACTAGACGAACCAAGTGGAGTAACCTGGTTCTCTCTCCACATGACTTGGAAAACTGATGAACGCATGTTCCGACAGTTCCGTTAACCGCAAATATAATGAGCAAAACTCGACTATGGCATAAATTAGGCAGAACATTCTTATTATGATTATTATGGCCTGGAGGAGGACTCAATAACTAACAATCAAAATGACATTTGCCTTGTGGGAACCCTAATGAGGGCGAAGGGTGAGGTGGAGGGAGAAAGTCACGTGCCTAGCACCAACTTCGAAGAGAATAAAAAAATCAACAAGAAACGGTAAAAGTTATGACCTGCTCAAAGGCGCACAGAGGAAGAAGGAGAGGCAGGAGCAGGAAAATAGCAAGAGAACAGTAAATTTATGCACACGTTAAGCAGCTCATAAAGGAAAAGCCGAAGAGCCAACTAAAGATTTAGTGTGCAGTGCAGAATGGATGGAAAACGGCGACATTTTCAACACTTTTCCCAGTGCTCTACCGCCAGCAGCACTTGAGAAGGCCATGAAAGCGGAATTCATTTGAATTTATAAAGCATGGAATTTCATTTAGATCGGGTCTCTAGGGCGTCTCCAAGGACTAGTACTGGGAAAAAGGGCTTTCAATAAGCGATTAAACCAAGTCCGAGCCACAATCAACACAGCAATCAAGGGAGGAACATTTAGTTGTCCGGATGGATTCCAAGCTTGTGGTTTTTATAAGGATAGGGTATTTCCATATTTCCATCGCTGCAGCAGTCACTTAGTGGCAGGACAGTGGAGTTGTTGCGTGTTGTTTGCCGCAGTTAGTCCGCATGCAACCCAAAAGTAATGGAGAATGGCCAGAGCAGGTCCTGCGGCAGGGTCATCTCGCACAGCACTAATCCCGACCCCGCTGCATGACAATTGCTGTCGGGGCAAGAGGCAGGCGAAGCGCCCCAACTTGGACACATGTAAATCACAGCTGGTCTCCAGGGCTCCGGGCCCGTTCAAGTAGAAAACGGACAGGCACTCCAAAGCCCCAAAACCTCACAGATGCGGCCCGCTCTAGTTGCACTTGAGTTGGGGCTTAGTTGGGAAGTATCTGGAAATAATTTCAGCGTGACATATTAATCGTTTTCGGCCCGTGTCCATGTTCTGCCACAAAATGGTTCGGAATCTCCTCTTTAATAATGAGTATTGATTAGCTGGCATAATGAATGCCCCATTCGTTTGCTCGACAAATGGGCCATTGATGCGATTTGTCTACGGGTTGCGGCTTGCGGGTTGCAATTTGGAATAGCAGATTGGATTGAATTTCAGCTTGGATTTGAAATAAAGCAGAAACAGAGCCTAAAAGAGAGGATATCCTTAGCATTCTCCAAACGGCAACAAATTCCAATCATTTATTAGCGGAAAAGCCAAACAATTATTGATGGAAAGACTTCCGTTTGGCAGTAAAATTTCTGGCAGTGGTCCTGCCATCGCAGGGAAAGGGTAGGAAATAAATAACATGGACAGGAAATAATCAATAAAAAGCCTATTCTAGAGCAGAGGACGCAGCTGGGAAAAAAAGACTAAAGTTTGAATAGAAAAAGACCCATGAAGGGGTTGAAAAGAAAATCTACTATAGCTAATGTGAAATAGAGTTCTTTTATGAAATCCTGCCTTTAGATGGGGAAACTATTTGCATTGAAATGAGGGCGTATGAAATGGAACTGACATTAATTTTTAAAGCTGAGAAAGTGGACAAATGGGCTTTTATGGAGAGCCCAGAGGCATGGAAGACAGAAAAAACCTTCCTCTAGAGCGCTGCCAAGTCCACCTTTGACCCACATCGCCTGGTTTCACTTTCATTTTCATTTGGCGTTAATTGTTGGCGGCTCGAGGAGCCCTGAAATGCTTTACACATACATAAAATATGCCCATAATGGCATAAATATTTAATAAATTTGACAAATAACAGTCGCAGCGAACGGCGAGGGCCAGGCGGTCCGTCACAAGGGGCGTATGCGCAACAAGTGACGAGCACGAGCAGGCCAGAGCTTTTGGTCTGCCGTGCGCTTGTTTCTGGTTCTGTTCTGTCACTTTACATATATTTAAGTCATAGAGTCGCATACAAAGTTAATGAAAAACGCTCGCCGTGCGAGCGATGAGAGATCTGACGGCGACGGCGACGTCGCCAGGCGGCATGGCCGCCTGTCAGCGGAAAAGCTCTCCAAGTGCCAGTTGTACATCTGACGTGTCGCGGGCAAAACGCTTTTCATTTTCGTGAAACATTCATAATTCCTTGAGTTGTTGCGTCGGCAGGAGCGCGTGGAACAAAGCGCGTAAATACACGTATTGGATAAACCATTAATGGGCCCACCGATAAGGTCTCCCGAATTCTCTATTAATTGCCACCTGCCCCCGCAGCGGGTGACGCATAGCCGGAATAGGGCTCGTTTAAGGGTCGTGACTCGGGCCTGGTCTGCACACTTATGTGGAGTTAAACCAATTAGTGTGCCGAGCAGTCCTGGGCTGAATATTACGCATACGCCCCGACGCACAAGCGAACAACTGCGGTCGGTCTGTGCCTCTGCGTCGGCTAAAACTGGCTGAAACCAATTTCCGGCAATTGCCGAAACGTTGCCACAAAGTTTGCACTTGACAAATAAATATATAAATTGATTCGATTCAAATGAAACCATAATTCGGTGGATTCATGTGTGCCAGCAGCAGTGAAAATTCAATTTTCCACAAACAAAAGTGCCCAAAAGTGAAACGCGAGCACTGATAAAGATAATTTCTTCATTTGTGCAAGCCCAAACTCTTCCCAGACATGACTGACATCCAAATAGTGTATCAAATATAGATATTCAGCTGAAGAGGTACAAGTTTGGTGGCCATGGTTTAAAGAACTCGTAACTCTTAAAATTTCCATCCACGAATGGAAAATATAGAAAACACAAAGAGGAATAAATGAATTGACTCTTTTGAGCAGTCAGATTTCAGATCGCTAGGCACATGTATCTGTATGTAGGTATCGGCCATAGGCGGCTGTGGTGCAGCACCCAAATCATTCACACTTCACACACACGCACACACACACGCCCGTGATATGAAGTCTACGATATACACACGGCCAGGCAAGGTCAAGGGCCGTCCGACCTGCCTACCTTCCTTGTCTAGGTCACAGCACCCTCTCAATGCTCGATGCTCGCTACCGAACGCTCCCTCTCACGCCCTCTCTGTTGGCGCAATTCTAATTTTATAATTTTCGTGAGTCTGCTTCTTGCCCGTTTTGGTTTATTTTGGCAGAGGAGAAAACGCAAAAATTTGATTTCATTAGCTTGTTTATTTTTGGCCAGAAAACGAAACGAAATGCGGCTTCCCAAAAGTGTTTTCTTTTTGATTTTCTTGGGTTATTATCTCCCGCATCTTAGCCCGCTGTTGTTTTGGCCGCTTGATTGTTTTGGCCTACGAGTGTATGTATATTTGCTCCGATGTGTGCTCGATGTTTAATGATAGGCATTATTATTGCAGTAACTGGGGTCGTAAAAGCAATTAATTATAGTGGGCCCCGGCCCAGCCACTTGAAAATGCTGTAAAAATGTTTACGAGCCATTTTGACGTGGCTCTGTTTGATTCCTAGTTTCGCTGATGGCCTGTGCGATTGAGGGAGTGCTGATGGCAGGGCTTAAGTGGGTGCCAAAAGGAAGTCCGCTGATGGAAGTGCAGCTGGGGCAGCCGATGGGGAAACCGATTTGGTACAGTAAATTGCTCATAACTGAAATGAAAATTATGCTTTCCTTTTGGGCTAATCATTCTTTGAGTTATTATGGGAAAACTTCTTGAGATTTCATTAAGATTAAGTTCGCCAATTTCGTTTCGCATTAGGCCTAATGAGATTAGCCGAAATCGCCTTGGCTCCAAGAGTTCCCTCTCCTTTGTGTGGAATGTCCTTTGTTCACAGACTTGTGCTAATTCTTAAGTGGGTTTCCCCGACAACTAGGAAACACCCTTTTCATGCTTCATTTGCGCCCGCCTTCAGGCTGTTTATAAATGGCCCCAGGACTTGGCTAAGCGCTTTTCAATTTATACCCAAAGCCGGCCCCTCAGCCCCCCTACCGCAGGGCTCTCGGAAGCAGCTGTCTAAATTTATCGCGCCAGGAAATCAATAAGCTACCATAAAACTAATTGCGCCGTGTCTTGAACTAATTAAACTCACACAAGCCTGTTCCGACACCCACAAGCCACCCACAAGAGTACCCTGCTCTCCGCCTGGAGGCACTTTAATTGCCGAGTATTTGGATTTTTACTTTTCCCGCTTTTTCCGGGCATTCCGATTTTCCCCTTTGCCGTTTTTCCCTCCTTTTTTGTTGTTGTTGTTTGGTTTGCCATTTGCCATTCAGCAGTTCGGCTGAGCTAAGTAATTTTGAGACGGAAACCGGCAATTTCCGTAAGCCGTTGAGCAGCTCCTCACACGCACATACACTCCTGCCGACTGCTGCATGCCGACACTCACACAAACACTCCGAAAGTCATTTGGGCCGCCACTCCACTCCGGACAACAGCCATTTTGGAAGTCAACGAACCGAATGGCGAAGAAAACCAGCTTCCTCCACACTCCTATATACTAACCCTAATGTTTATTACTAAGATTACTAAAAGTGGATATGAAATATAAGCTTGTATTAGGTGTGATCACAATTATTTAAGCATTTAACCATCGACTCCTGAGAATCGTTTGCCCACTAAGTTAAATCAATAACTGCTGATGTTGTGACTTGTATCCTGCACACACACACACACATAATCACTCATTACACAGGGTATAAACTAGTCGAATAACCAAAGAACATGGAGATAACTTCTCTCCACCTGTGATTTTTCGTACATGGGGCGAAGGCAAATAAATTGCAAGTCCTTTAAAACACAAATTAATACGAATTCCACGTGATAACAAAGTTAACAAAGCGAAAGCGCAACAAAAGCAACGCGAATAACTGAAAGTTATCCACCAAATGAAATCCACAGGCACACAGCAAATGAGATACAAAACAAAAACAAAGACGGGAAACAAGAAAAGCAAAAAAAGCAAGAACAAAGCGCACAGGCCGGCCACATAAGCGGACAAACACACACCAATACTCCACCCACAGAACATACCACTCACAGCAACCACCCAACCACCCAACCACCCACCCACACAAGCTCCATCCGGTTTGTTGGTCAATAGTAGGAGGACCAACAGCACCACCACCATAAACCACAGCGACAAGTCGCCCACACTGCGTACATAGCGTATACGTATACGTACCCGTACCCCTACCCGTACCCGAACTCACGATGAATTTAATGTTCCGTAAGAATTTCCGCGAGGGGGCAAGCAAGTCTGCCGGCGGCGGCGGGAAGCTACAATCGAAGGCAAACCGGACGAAGCGGTCGCGGGACATGGGCCTCGTGCAGCAGCCGGAGGAGATACACTACCGAACACACCTGTTCTTCTCACCCAATCGTCCTGGCTATGACGTCGGCGAAGGTAAATTGACGTTCGCCTTGCGGCACTAACAGCAGCAACAGCAGCAACAGCAACAGCAACAACAGCACAAGCAAATGTACCGTTTCTCCTAGCGCCCATTTCAATCATCCACAAACATGACTCACCTTCGCTCATTCTCCTCCTTCCTCTCCTCCCTCTCTCTCTCTCTTCTTTGCATTCGCTGGAGCCTGGCCCTCCGTCACTCCGTCACTTGTGCTCCATTAACCCCACATTGTCATTTGCATTCCATCCATATGCAGTGCATTCAATTGAAATACTTCCATCAGTTTTACAAACAGCTTATCGTTGGGGGAAGGTAGGATGCAATATGTCATTCGAAAATTAATTGAGAGTCTAATCAATTGGTGACAGTTTTTCAATTAAATTCAATTATTACACTTTGATTATGTACGAGTATTAAAAATAATTAAATGAGAATTGGGTGCCCTCTTGGGCACCGATTGGCATCTTGAAAAAGACAACAGGGATGCCAAAAAATGCTCAGTAGAAGAAAAGTCAGAAGTCCCAGAGAGTTATCATCCTTGAATGCCTCATGAATTGCTGAATTCCATTCACCTGTCATTTTCCCTGCATGTGACTGTAACTGGGCCTGTGCCTGTGCCTGTGCCTGTAGGTCTTCCTGCTATTGGTGTGAGTGGGGAGCCTAAGCTAATCTTCCGATTTCCAGTTGGCTTGGCTTCAGGGGCACAGAGCACACACTCGTACAGCAAGCTAGAGCACAGCCGTATGTAAGTTACTTTTGTAATTGCCTTTAACTTTTGCACTTCCTGCTCCCCTGGCAATGGCCTTGAATCTCACTTTGGTGCAAGGAGGTGTGGCTTAGACTTGGAGGATATCCAAAAGAAGGTCCTACTAACCCACCCCCCCCTCAAAACTGATGGAACTGATGAATGTGTCTCGAATCCCGTGATTCCCAGCTCCCCCAAACATCATCCAGCTCCGTAATTGTAACCCCCCTCCCCGCACACACATTCATTTCGTATGTTGTTTGTTGTTTGATTGCTGCGTGTTCGTGTCATTATAAATATCGAGAGAATCCATTGCAGAACGATGCAGCGCACTCTCAGGCATACCGAGTACCCCAATCTTGAGCACAGCCACGTCCTTCGCCCTGCCCGGCAACTTGCAACCCTATGAGTTGGACGCCCCCCAGCCGCTGGTCGATCGCCGGCCGTCCTTTTCCCTGATGCGGTGGAATAGCAGTAGCAGCGGACCGGGTACTGTCAGCAGCAGTGCGAATAACAGTTTGCTACGCCTGCAGCAGCAGCAGCATCAGCAGCAGCAGCAGATGCACTTGGCAACAGCAACAACAACCTTGGGATACGGTCATGGTGATGCAACAGTGGCCACGGCAACAACCACGTTGCTGACGGCCGCGGCTGCAGCCACGCGGCAAGGTTTGAATCTCCTCAACTATCCCACACAGACTCGATCCGACTGGATACGGTGGTCTCAACTAGTTGTTGTTGTTGCTGCCCAATCGATCAGCCAGCCACTAACGACATTGCCAAAATGCTCACACGTACACGCACCCACACACAAACAAACGCACACACACACAAACCAAAGCCCCTCACGCATTTTCCCCATTTTGTTGAACTATTTTCCACCCAAAACCTATAACCTATGCCCTACACCCTACAACACCCGTTCCGAACCAATCCAACTCCCGAATACCCGAAACTTACACCGATTTTCCCCTCTAATTTCTGTTTTTCGCACGTTGTAGCTAACCTCAAACGTTCCGATACCGATACCGATACCGATTACGAATTCGTTTGTAATTACGGTTCTTCGTCTTCTTTGTTTATGTTGCAAGTTCAGTCCTGTTTATATTTTGTGTTTATTAGAGAAAAAACTAAAATCGAGACAAAATATACTCGGAAAAACCACAGAAAGAGCATTGGGTGGAGCCAATAATGGACCAAAAAGGACCATGAGATCGATCTGTTACCCTATAACCGTACTAATCTCTTTGCTTTCTATGCTTCACAAAAGCACTGGATCAATGAGAGGCTTTCGTCATAAGAGTTTTGTAATTGTCATCGAAAGCTTGCCAGCCCAGCTACTCCGTTGATTACCTATTCAACTAAATTGCTAACTGTACTTGTACTCCTGCTAAGACTTTTGAACTCGCTCGCTAATGTTGGACCACTGCGTTTTTTCAGTGAACTTCGGTGGTGGTGGCCACTCTGGAGTCACGCGAGCCGAGCCGATCTCCCTGGCTACCTTGGATCGGGACTGCTTCATCATTCCTGTGCATAGTGTGGACCGCTTCCTGCCGGCCGGTATACCCGTAAGTCAGATCCACGGTCAGAGTTCTCCCAGACTAAAGCTGCCTCTTGTAGCTACCCGCTCTGAGTGCCGATGGCAAGACAGCCAGTCCGCTGAGCGTCCTGGAGGTCTCCGATCCGAAACTATGCATTCTGGTGCATTTGATGAGCCCCTTGGAGGCTATCGATCCCGTGATGGAGTCACCCTTGGCGCACCCGCTGCTCAAGCAGCGCTCAATCGCCTCCGAGCTGGTGTCGGAGGTGCAGCAGGCCAACACAGCCGTGGGCGGCATGCTCCTGGCCAACATGGAGAAGAGCTGTAAGTGTGGGGAAGGAGAAATGTAGACCGTAGAGTTCTTACTTCGCTTGTTGTCTTTTGCAGCCGAGTTCCCATTCATCTCGTACTATCTCATCAATACGCTGCAAACGGATCCTTCCAACTTCTATGCCAGCCTGCGCGTCTCATCGCTGTCCAAGTTCGAGCCCAAGGCCCTCAAGTGAGTTAGCCTGGCCAATCAATGGAGCCAGTCCATTTGAATGTACACGACTGTTTCCCCTGATGTTTGCCATCTCCAATTGAAACCCATTTCAGATACACTGCCGCCCACACTCTGGATCTTTATAGCGAGGTGGCATCCATTTACCGGCCGCCGTTGGTGCTGCCTTCGAACGAGGCCGGGAGCTTTAAGAAGTCGCAGACTGCGGCCACCGGCTACATTATTACCGTGTTCAAGGCAGGTGGTTGGGGGCGCCGTCCCCGGTCGAACAATTCCACGGATTTCATGAAAAATTCAATTTTAATTCCGCAGGTGTTCGAGGGCGACGATGGCGAAAGGTTTGAAAAGAATTGGCTCTACTGGACAGGGGCCCGGATGCTGTACAGGTAGGAGTGCCTGGCTCGGCCTGGAATTTCATTGTTAATTCCCTAACTCGTGCATGGATACTTGTATTTCAGATACTTGCCACGGGCGGCGGGTCTGCGGCGCATCGCTCTGCACAAGAGCACCTCACAGAAGGGGGACAAGATGTACCTCCTGGTTTGCGAGTGTGCCGACTTGCTCAAGGACATCTCGCTGGCCGCCTTTCTCATACCGGCCATGCGGGCCAGGCTCTGCGGCTACACGGGACTCTATCGACCAATACAGGCCTTCTAGATGGAATCGCCATCGTCATATATTTTTCTATCAGCTATAAATAGTTTAGTCCGACTAAAACTCAAATGAAACAAACACTGCAATACGGCTGAGATGGACTCTGCACCTGTTACGTGATTCGATTCTGATTCGATATTTACTAGCCCTAAACAAATTTTAAAACTCTCTCAACTCAGATACGGATCAGCATCTGCCAATTAACACTCGATAGGCGTACATCGTATATAAGTAGGAGACAATATACTCAAGGTAACTCATATCGTATGTTAGATTTTTCTATAAAAAATCTCGGGAGACAGACCCAATAAATAGGACCATATCTAGTGTGAGTTGCTAGCGAAGAACTTCCATTTTAGCCACAACAAATAGCGAATCAATCAGAGCTATCTATATGTATTCGAACCTAGATATATCAAGAGTTTAACATAACTTCGTACATATGTATGTAGAATAGACAGATGTATAAACGCTGAATTTTTCGCGCTGAAAAGTAGCCTAACAAAACCGCAAACCAAGAGTCAATTCTTAGCATAAAATCTAGAAAATGTTGATCAGAATAACAGCAATGTGGTCGAGGGAAAACTTTGCCCAAATCTAACAATCTGCCAAAAATTAGCAACAAAAAAAACAAAACATAAAAAATCCGTTTGGGGTTAAAAAAATTATATCAAATTTCACTTTTATATACTCGTATGTAGCTATGTATGTATGTAGAAGAATAAGGATGCGATGCAGACCAAACCAAAGTTTTTCAATAATAATTAATTAACAAATTTTTGCTTGGCTAAAGCTTGCCACTAAGCCTACTATTAAGAGACATACTAAATAACCTAATGATATTTAAAAATATACATAGGAAAAGCGAGAGAGAGAGAAATAGAGAGAGTATATATGTATGTGTTGGTGAACTTGTTAGGCACTTACTCCACACACACTCCCACACAGACCAGGACCCTGTTGGAGGGACATATAATTTTGCACAATAAAAACAATATCAAAAAGTGCTGTGATAATTAAACTAAAGCAGAAAGGAGCCACACAAAATGAAGAATCGTGCTGAAGCCGAAGCCAATAATGTATCTCTCATTGAATGGTGATAGAAGGCATGATATTTTGCTATAATTTGGGGTTCGTGGGATTCAACCAGTCAAAGACAATTATTCCATCTAAGTAGCTGCCATTGAAGTGCTTCAGAGGTCTCTGGCTTATATTTTCCAAAAATTAACTTGGTTTTTGTTTTCTAGTTAGTTACGAGTACTTGCAGTCCTAAAACCCACACTTTTAACGCTTAAGCTAAGCCTAAGCCATATAGGATATTAATTACATACTGTTCGACATTAGTTCTTAACAAACAACAACTTTTTTGCCACAACTAAAGCTTGCAGCAACCAAAAGTTATGCGCGTTTTGGCATTAATAATAAAGCGTAAAACTAAATGATAATAAATTCTATTTAATAGTTTAGCCAAAGATGTTGTCAATGAGGTAGCCGCCGCGTCGCGGCTTGAACTCCGCTTGGCGATTCCTGTGCAGGATGTACGCCTCGAACTCCTGTGGCTGGCGGGGACCCCAGTCCATCGTGGGCTGCAGGGACATCTTCAATTTCTGTAGCGTAGAGAAAGGAATTAACAAAAGTCTCTTACGATGTATCCCTCCTCCCTACTTACGCTGCTGAAAGTCTTTCCCGGCTGCTGATAGATCGTATAGATGGCCCAAATGGGCAGCTGTAGCACTCCCAGGCCCCAGATGATCCAGCCCGCCGTATAAGCAGCCCGGGGATACTCCACACTTCGATAGGTCAGGGGCTCATAGTTGGAAAGCATATAGGCCAGGACGAGGAACATCAGGCCGGGTGCCACAATGGCCCAGCAGATGCGCCAGTAGAAGCTCGTCTTTACGTTCAGCATGAACTCGATGTCGCTGCAGATGCGCTTCACCCCGTAGATCCAGCCCACGGCCAGCATCTCGGCAATGGCCAGGAAAATGGCTATGAAGGTGCAGCCGTAAAAGTCCACCAGGTTGAGAACGAATTGTCCGCCCGGCGTCATATAGACCAGCCCGCATAGGAAGCCGATTAGGGAGAAGGTGGCGGACAGTAGCCAGTGGGGCAGATGGTTGAACCGATCCTTAACCACGTTGATCACAGAACTGGCCATGCCCACGTTGGACCCGATCCCCAGCACCAGCAGCATGAAGAAGAACAGCACGGCAAACAGCTGCGGCAGATACTTGAACTTGGCAATCGCCTCCGGATACGAGATGAAGGCCAGTCCAGCTCCTCCCTGGACCACCTGAGCGATGTCTTCGGTGTTGGTTTCATGGGCCAGATTGCCCAGGATACCGAAGATGATGCAGCCGGCAAGGATTGAGGTGAAGGAATCAATGCTGGTGATGATGATAACATCTCTGATGGGAGGGGAGGCGGCATTAGATAGAGGGAGGAAGGAAGGCATATACACGAACTTACTTGTGGACATTCTTGTGGAAGTCGTTGAAGGAGGCGTACATGACCAGGGTGCCGAAGCAGATAGCCAGCGAGAAGAACATCTGGGTGATGGCAGCATACCAGACCTGCGGATTCAGCAGCTCGGACCACTTCGGCTCGAGGAAGTAGACGATGCCGCGCCAGGCGCCGGGCAAGGTCAACGCCCTCCCCAACAGGATCAGCATGATCAGATACGGAAAGAGGGCCAGGAAGTAGGATGCCTTGCCCGAGCTGCGTATGCCTTTGAAGAGGATGGTGCCAATGATCAGCCAGGTAGCGAACAAGCAGAGCACCAGGTCCCAGCTGGGAGTTCCCAGGCCATTCTCCTGCAGGTTCTCAGGCTCCCTGAGCACCGTATGCCTACAAGAGGTAAGCTACTGAGAGCTACTCAGGGGGGCAATATTGTTTTTGGTCCAACTCACGTGAAGTAAAGCTCCGCAGAAGATACACCCTGGCCGAGGGCAGTTCCGTTGGGTGTGACGGTGGCTCCTGTGGCCACGCAAGCACTGCCCCACTCCACCAGACAGTAGGTCCACGGCAGGACAGCTTCAAAGCTAGCCACCAGATAGCGTATGGTTAAGGCCATAATGCAGGCGTAGTAGGTGGTGGCCAGGGCAGTGGAGTATACCTGGCCGTAGGCGATTCCTGGACAGGATATTCATCGTTGAGAGACCGAACAGAGTCTGAGGGGGATTCACTCACCCTTCATAATGGGCACCATGTCGAAGGCCTTGATGCAGCCCCGGCTCGAGAACTGTCCTATGACCACCTCCAGATAATAGATCGGTCTGCCGATCAGGAGGAGTACTATTACATAGGGGATCACAAAGGCTCCCCCGCCATTCTCCAATGCGATGAACGGAAAGCGCCAGACATTTCCCAGGCCCACGGACAGAGCAATGCACGAAAAGAGGAACTCCACTCCCCGACTCCATTGATCGCGCTGGCCAGAGGATTTTACACCCCTCTCCACCGCCTCTGCCTGTCCCTCCAACGGAAGTTGTCCCTCGATTTTGTTTAGGCAACAGTTAATAGTAAGCTGAAAGGATTGAGGTAGTGCCAAGGATATTCCAAACTAAAGTAATCCGACTACCCACCTCATCGCTGGATGTGGTATAGAGAACGGAGCTTCTCTCTGTCTGGTCTTTTGCCTGGCTTTTATCCATCCTTTGGCTCAGTCTCTGGTACTCTGCAGCAGCATCCATAGTTATTGGATTAGGACTGACTTAATTCCTAGGACAGTAAACGAAGAAGCTGGCAGAACACGACACAAAAGCTCACATTAATCAATGAAGATGGGAGGCCACGATAAAATAGACTCCAGGGAAATGGCGATATTGGACAGGGTCAGTATTGTGCTCCGAGGTCGGGGCTACTTATCAACATTTCATTAGCATTAGCGTCCCAGAGATCAGGTGACTAAGAAGTCGATGGCACGCTTAGCGTATCAAGTTTTGGGGTATAAATTGGGATAGTTTATGAATCTGTTTACTTCTAGTTTCTTGTTTTTATTATTGATTTTTGATCCCATAATCGTGTTGATCGAGTTTCTAAAACGCCACTCATCGCGTGCCATTAAACCAGTAAACAGGTGCGATTCTATTCTTTGCCCAAATTGGCCCATAAATAGATGGATTAAATTTTATGCCGAATTCTCAACTGGTTAGAAATTAATGGAAGCAAAATTTTGAATTTTGATTTCTGCTGTCACAGATTCCGGCAATTAATTATAATGCCAAAATGTACGGGCGCCGTGCAAAATGCTGATAGGACAAAATGCACTTCGAAATCGCTAGTCAGTGGGTTCAATGCGATCATCAATCACATCCATGGCAATCTCTGCCTGGTTCCGCAGCTCGTGAGCCACGGTGTGTCAAAATATGACCGGAATCTTTGGAATGGTGAAAAGAATATCTAATCTAATGCCTGTCTAAGGCAGAGTGTTGGTTGCATATAATTCGGGACTGTTCCAGACTGTTTGCCCAGCTAAGTGTAAGATCTAGATAGTAGCTACCAGACCCCAGATATGCTGTAAACTCTTGGCATTATCTAAATGCTTCGGAAACATTTAAACATTTGTGGCAACTTCTCCGCTTATCTATTATACACGACACACAAAGATCAAGCACCAACACCACATAATCACACAAGAGATAAAATATACTTTTATGCTTACACTTTCACTTGGAATCTTCTTAATCTCGCATACAACAGATGTCCCGATGTCCTACTTTGTCACCGTCAACCGTCTATAGCAAACGGCCCAGTGCGACTAACTGAAGCATAACTGATACTGGACTAGGAAACCTCCGAAGCCGAGGCAGCGGCACCATCTGATATTTGCCGAGATGAGCGCTGAGTGCTATAGCGATGCCCGTTGCGCACTGAGAATTTCAACCAAACAGGAATTATTAGGGGAACTCAAGCCCAAGATCTTACATATGAATCCATCGGCTCACGAAGGGTTACGCTACTCACATTGATCATCGCTTGGGAGTATCTCTAACCCATCCAACGAACATTAATTACTGCGACCCTGCCCTCAAAATGCAAATCATTTCAATTAACTGTGCCAGATTCAGATTCAGCCGGGCGGCATCTCTACTGATCATCGTCAATCTCCCTGCCGACGTCCCCAGTTCAAACCCAGGGAGATATGCATATATAATACCCTCTCAAATAGTATTAGTACTTGCAATATTTACTAAAACACGAAAAATTATAACAATAAATTTGTCTGATTGATCCATTTGATATTGTATTGTATCTGCTCCACCTACTATCACGAAATTTGATTGCTAATCTAATGCCTGCGGGAAGTGGTGGTGCAAAAGATTTAAGCTATGAAATCTCTATTGGCGGTTCGCTTACTGATGCACATACTGCTGCTGCTGCTGCCTGGCAAGGTGGCTATGAAGTGGCCGAAAGTAATTTCCATGCAACTGAAAATTCTCCTGCGTCTGCTGATTTTGGAGAGAGGGATCTATACAGTAGTATTCATTCAGTTCAGTTGATTGTTCTGGTCGTCTGTTGTTGCTAATATGATCTTGATACACCTTTCTGAAAATTGCAATTCGTTTAAAATCGCATTAAACTTTCTTTGCTACCTTAGCTTGCCGCAACGTAGCCCCGTTTTAAGGGGATCGAGCACACTCGATCTAAACTAAGGCAATAGCCACCTAATAAATACGTACATGGAGCCCATTAGTTGGGAAATTTCACGTTCCATCAAGAACTCATTCTCACGATGCCTATTCCGGAGCTCGGAGAGGTGAATATTCTGCTCCGTGAGCAGGTTTATAGAATTCTCCATGCACTTGAGCTTCTTCTGCCTGCGATTAAGTTTCTCGCAGACGAGGCGTACTTGCTCCTCCTTCGACTCCAGCTGGATGGTTAACTGAAACGAGAAATATATATAATTAGGATAAGCCCGGCTATGACGAGGCCTCGACAACGGACCTTATTTATTTTCTTGTCCTTCTCGGCAGATTCGAAGCACAGTTGGTCAATTTTCTGTTGGTGGTCGTTGGGCGTGGGATTCCTCCTCCGAACCGCCTTCGCCTCCTCGCTCATCTGGATCACCAGCTGCTCGGACCTGCACAGCTCCGTCTTCACATCCTTCAGATGCGAGTGCAGCTGCTGCTCTCTTTGGTAACTGGAGTCAAGCTGGACTGCTGTACTCCTCAAATGGTCCTCCAGCTCCCTGCGAATGTGGAATGGAAACTTTTAGGTGCACTGTGCATCGATAAACTCTACAGTAAGGGCCTCACCTGATCTCGGCCCTCGTCTGTTGGATCTTTATATCCAGCTCAGCGTTCCCCGCCTGCAACTTGCGAGTATTCTTCTTTTGTCGGTGGACATAGGTCTTGAATTGCTTGTTATTCAGGACCTTTAGTTTCAAATCGGCTATTATCTGATCTCTCTCCACAACGAGCTGGTCGAGTCCATCCTGACGCTTCTGTTGTTGGACCTTCAACTTGTTCTCCAGAGAGACTACATATTCCCCGTTTCTTTCGACTTCTTTCTGAGCCTGGAGCACGATAGCCTCCGACTCCTTCACTAGCTGATCCAGCGCCGTATTGCTGTTAAAGGAAAGATAACTCAGTAAAATTTCATTAGAAATCCCCATCTGGCTGCTCCGCTCACCGAGACATTAGGTTCTCCATCTCAGCCTTCATCGACGCGATGGTGTTGTCCTTAGTCGTCAAAGAGGTATTCTTTTGGGCCAGTTCCCTTAAGTTTTCGTCGTTTTGTGCCTCGTAGAGTCGTAGCATCAGCTTCAGCTCGACCACCGTCTGCTGCCAGTTTTCCTCCACCGCCTTCAGCTTTTCCTCGAGGTCCGCCTTGAGCCTAATCATCTCTCCGTTGTAGGCCTTATGGATCTGTAACAACCGAGCCTCCATGAGCTGCTTCTGCTCCCGCAGTTCGCTTTTGTCGCTGTACTGATCCTTGTTGGGCGAAACCTGTTGGCAGACAGGTGTCACACACACCTGGTCGATGCTCTCAGCGATGCTGGACATTTGCCGGCTCTGCGGATAGACGGGAAAGAGCTGAGTATTGGAGCAGACGGCGAACCAGACGAGATCCAGAACCAGACGTACCAGAAGATCCTTCAGCTTGGCTGTGAGCTTCCCTTTCTGATTGCATTCCTCCAGCTCGTCCTTGGCCAGATGATCGTACAACATCATAAAGCCCGAGTCGACGATCCCCTGGCAACGATTCTTCAGATCTTGGACGCTCTCGATGGCTGAAATGGCACTGCTGTGTCCACAGGCTTAGGATGGAATCAATAGAAACTCACGCAAATTCTGGAGCAAACGGGTCGGATCCTCATTCCTATGAACCCACTTGCTGTCCTCGTTGAGCACAATGGCAACCAACTTGTACGAGCCAATCATTTTGGACTCCTCCGGCCCCAACGATTGCAGCTTCTCGAAAAACGCCGCTTGAAGGCATTGTATACTCTGGTACTGTGCCTGGAAAGCACGCACACGATTTCGAATGAGGACCCACTGGTGGGCCGTACCTTGAATTGGATGAGCGTTGAAAAACGTACCGTAAGACAATTAGATGGAGGGTAAACATACGTGGGGCGACTGCGGTAGTAACTTCCTGAGCAAGGCTGTTCTTCGAGAGAGGGATCTTGGCTTGTTGCTGCGGCGTCTCTGGCAACGATATACGCTCGTCGACGGATCCGGAGCACGACTTACTAGGCACCGAGCAGATGCTCAGATTACACCCTTCAGTGCCGCAGAGCGTATAAATAAATTGGGTTTCATTCGAAGCCTGTAGAACAATCCATTTTAGATTAGAACGAGGCTCCTTCACCCTTTTACCGCAGGAACTTACCCTCAAATTATTAGCCTTAGCTCGCAAATCTCTGGCTTTAGTAGCTGCACAGGATCGGGAAGGGAATTAATTAGTGAGATTGGCTAGAGAACTAAGAACTCACAGCGAACAAATACTGTGCTGGTAGACATTTCTACATATCACAACAAAATGCAGTAATTGTTTAAAAAATATAATATAAATACAACAAAATGAACGATTTTGCACTTAACTCTGATAGTGATCTGAGAGCTTAGTTTGTTATAGATATTGTGCTGCTTAACAGCCTGCCCTGACAGCTAATGCCGACACATTAGCTAAGGCACACAGGCTTTTATTTGGTTTTATTGCATGTATGTCCACAGTACCTGGCTGTTTCCAATTCCGGTCCCCCGTTGTTTAGGATGGGCGAGTGAAAACAGAAGCCCATCAACAAATGCGAAGCCACGCACAAAACGGAAGCCGTGCTGAACGATGGATAGGAAAGAAGAGCATCGCGTCGGTTCCCATTCTCGCTCTCCCATTAGCCACTCGTCCAACCCGAATCATATGATGCACATCGTCTGGGCAGGCCAGTAATCGGCGGGGCTGTCGGTTCCGATGCTCGTGCAAATTTGCATTCAGTTGCCGTTCGAGTGCCTCCAGAGAACGTTCCGTTCTGAATTCATTTTTTTCCACATATCTGTCTAGCGCGAAATGGATTCTGAACTCATATCCCATGAGATCCACCAATACTGAGCCAAAGAAGTGTCAAAAACATCCTGAAGGACTATTAAAGGATTCATTAAACATTGAAAAATTACGTATCCAGTAAGTTGCAGTGTTCCTTTTGGCAGTCTGGGATACTTTGGACTCACTTCGATTTTCCACTGTCAGGGCGAAGCCCCAAAAGTGTTTTTAATGATGGAAATCTATGGGAATTGTTTTTGTAGTCGTCTGGGGGCTGTTATTTTGCTCACATTTCCTATGAACAGTCGGCGCGTTTTTCAATTGAATTTAATCAGTGACGTAGACGGTTTATATACTATGAAGTAGTACTCGTTCGTATACTATATCGGACTATATGTATGATGAAATATGGGCTTGCAATGCGATGCGATTGTCAAGGGGGAATAAACGCAAACCAGACGCCTCTTAGTTCAAGTTCCGCATGGCAATGATGAGGTTTGGCTCTGAAAGGAAATAGAAAGTGTCTGTAAAAATAGAAATATTCCTAGAAATCGAAACTGGGTAAAGTATGGGCAATTGGATATATCGCTGTGTATGCCTAGACGCTTGCGCAGGCCACCAACGAATTCAAGTTCAATTCAGATCCACAACTGGCCTGCCATTGACATTCGGTACGAGTGCTGATAATTAAGACAATTAAGGGAATTCCAAATGGGTTCCAGAAACAGCTTTTATCCACTCGGGGGATGCAGATGCCACAGAGCCGATCCAATTCAGAATAAAAGTTCCTTCTCTGCTATCCGATTGCAGCGATCCGCAATGAAAGCCATCGAGAGCCTCATCCTATTCCTGGCAGTTATCCGCACTTGGCCGCGAATCGAGGCCTGCAACCGCATCCCGCTGGGGGCCACCGCAGCCAAGTCTCCAGTGGACGATAACTATGTGCTGTCCGTGGCTGGCAATGTCCAGAGCTATGTGCCGGGCCAGAGGTACAACGGTGAGTGGTCAACCACAGACAAGTAACCTGCCCCCTTCAAACTCTTCCTGCTCTTCCAGTGACCCTGAGTGCCTTTTCGGGACTGTCCTTCGTGAGCTTTTTATTGGCCCTGGACCTCGAGACGGGAGATGGCGAGGATGATCCGAATGCAGTGGGCACCTTTGAGCTACAGGATCTATCCGAGACGCGCTTCAGTCCGCGGTGCGCCAACCTCGTGGAGAACACGAACACAAATGTGAAGACTCACGTGGACGTGGTCTGGGTGGCACCGTCAAGTCCCGGACAGGGATGCATACTGCTGCGGGCGACCGTGATGCAGCATCGCGATGTTTGGTTCATGGACGATGGCTTCCTGACCAAGCGCATGTGCGAGGAGGAGGTGGACGACATCGACAGTCAGCCCAGCATTATGGATCCGTGCTGTGCCTGCGACGAGGCCAAGTACGAGGTGGGTATCGTTCAACAAGTTCAATGACTTTCAACAAGCTAAATTACTCTCATTATCAGCTCACCTTCGAGGGCAAGTGGTCGCGGCACACGCATCCCAAGGACTTTCCGGCGAACAGCTGGCGCACGCGATTCAGCGACATCATCGGCGCCTCCCACACCATCGACTATCGGTTCTGGCAGTACGGGGAGATGGCCAGTGAGGGGCTGCGGGAGGTGGCCGAGCACGGCTCCACACGCACCCTGGAAAGCGAGCTGAAGGACCAGAGCGAGCACATCCGCACGATCATCAAGGCACGGGGAATCGCCTATCCAAATGTGACTGGCAAGACTTTCGCCGTCTTTCGCGTCGACTCGAATCATCATCTGATTTCCTTGGTCTCCATGGTGGATCCCTCGCCCGACTGGATTGTAGGTGTCTCCGGGCTGGAGTTGTGCCTGCCCAACTGCTCGTGGGTGGAGAACAAGGTCCACAATCTGTATCCCTGGGATGCGGGCACTGACAGCGGTCCATCTTATATGGTAACATGCATATCTCACAAAGGCTTCTCTGCGATCAATGCTAAATCCCTCTTTTTCGCTCCAGTCTGCCGACCAGCCGCAGGTGCCGCCCGACGTAGTACGTCGCATCAAGTCAAACTACCCCAACGACCCTCGCTCGCCTTTCTACGATCCCACCGGAGCTCAGATGAAGCCTCTGGCCACATTGCACATCAATCGAAGGCGTCTCTACGAGAAGAACTGCGAGTCGACTGATTGTAAGGCACAATAACTTAATATCTACTCTGAACAAGCCTAATTTAGAGCTCCTGAATGCCTTTCCAGCGGAGCAGCTGCCGGCGGAGTGCGCCACTCAGGCCTGGACCAGGTGGGACGAGTGCAGCACCAAATGCGGACCCGGCAAGCAGTACAGGACGCGGGAGTTCAAGAATCCCGTGCTGGCATCGGTGAGGCCATCCTTGAGATGAAGAAAAATTAAGAGATGCATATATATAACCTCTGATTACACGTTTCCCAGCGTCATCGTTGCAACAATGCCCTGCGGGAGGAGAAGAACTGCGTGGGACGCAATTGCGCCAGCTTCAATGAGGAAACAGCCGACGGGGTGCAGGCCGAGGTTGGATATCCGACTGAGGGCTCCAACGATCCGCAGTGTGGGCTGTCCGAGTGGAGCGAATGGTCCTCTTGCACTGTGACATGTGGCATGGGCGAGCAGACACGGTCGAGGCACTACCTCAACAAGAAGGCTAAGAAGAAGTGCCAGAAGGCGAGCAAGGCGCGCCTGCAGGAGACGAAGGTGTGCGAGGCCATGGAGTGCGGGGGCGACATAGTCCCCGAGGACGCAGCTGGAGACGCGGTGGATGGGGCCGAGAAGCGTTCGATCTTTCGCAACTTCGAGAGCTACAGCCAGCACAAGGAGGAGTATATACCGCCAGTGTGTGGGATTACGCCCTGGTCGGACTTCTCGCCCTGTCAGGGTCCCTGCGGAGGCCACGGAAAGCGACAGCGTATACGGAAGGTGTGGAACAACAACCAGGTGTACGGCGTGCGAGACCCCAGCGACGATGGCAGTGATCCCTGCCGCCACATCAAGCTCCACGAGGAGGTGAACTGCACGAATCCCAGCTGTGACACCATCGTTCCTAATCTTTGCTATGAGGACCTGTTCGAGAGTCCCTGCCGGGACAGCGACGTGACCAACTACTGGTACTACGACCACGTAAGCGACCAATGCGCGATCTACTGGTCGGACCGCTGCGACACCAACCGCAACAAGTTCAAATCGAAGGAGGAGTGTGAGGACACCTGCCGCCTGCCTCGCCACAAGCAAGAGCTCCAAAACGACCGCCTCCAAACCATCGACTGTCTCGTCTCCGAGTGGGTCACCCACAGCTGCAACGCCACCTGCGGCGACGGCTATCAGCTACGGACCCGTCGCGTCCTTCGCACTCCGAAATACGGTGGCAAGCCATGCCCCAAGCATCTGGTGCGCCTCGATCGCTGCTATCAGCGCTGCGACGACATTTATTCGATCAGCGGTGGGGGATTCGGCGAGCGACGTCATGTGGCCAAGACGCCACCACCGGATCCGCGGGATGAGTGCCGCTACTCGGAATGGTCCGCCTGGACGCCCTGCACAGCCACGTGTGGCGACAACGCCGTCCGGCAGCGCACCCGTACTCTGCTCAACACGGATCTGAGCTACAAGTGCAAGGATCGTGTCCGCATGGAGAAGTGTATGATGATGCCGTGCCTCCTCAGCAGCAACGACGAGGCCGAAAAGTGGTAAGGCAACAGGAGGAGGAGGAGGAGGATCTATCGTCAAGTATTAGTCGTACACACCAATTATGTAATCGCAAGTGAATGAATGACAAAATATATAAGAATCCCCCCAGGTGCTCCAGGCCATTGACTGTTGATAGGGAAGGTAGTCGAATAATAAGGAACTCTAGTTCCCAGCTAAAGTTCCACTTCTGTAGTATAATATTTCCGCTTCATGCCACTTTCGTCATTGACCCAAATCTGCTGTACGACTGTGGCACGGCCCTTGCCTCCTTCAGCGCCCTGGTCCAAGTTCAAAGAACTCAAGCGCCAAATCGTCAATTGGAGAGCGTGCCACACACAAGAAGAAACAAAAAACTATACCAATTGACGGCAACTCAATCAAGATGAGATAATTGAAAAGCTCAACGATTAATAGAGACGATTCACCAATTTCGGCACTGACCCAGCCGCCGAGCAGTCAGTCGACGCTGAGCTGTGGACAGCTATGGATCGAGACGCGATGTGGCGACTTGTACGGGTGCTTGTGCTACAAATTTTGGTGATTCGGGGCGTGCGGGGGGCATGCAATCGAATCCCGCAAGGAGCCAGCGGCGAACGGTCCGCTGTCGATGAAAACTTTCGGATTTTGATCGATGGAAATCCAGCGACCTACGTACCCGAGCATCAGTACAATGGTGAGGGGTCCCGTGCACATCCATCCATCCATCCATCTATCATAAATTTCCGCAGTGTCGCTTTCCTGTCCCATCAATTTAAAATTCGTGAGCTTCACGCTGGTCATCGAGAGCGAGGATCAGGCGGTGGCCTTCAATGGACTGGACATGACCGGGCACTTTGAGCTCCTGGGCTCCCCGGATACCAGATTCAGCGTCGGCTGCGAGAACATGGTCGAGAGCACCAACACCAACGCCAAGACCCATATTGAAGTCTCCTGGGTGGCTCCAAAGTCTCCCGAAAGCGGCTGTGTCCTCATCAAGGCGGGGGTAGTGCAGCAACGTGATGTATGGTTCATTGATGAAGGCTTCCTCACCAAACGCGTCTGCCCTGAGGAAATTGACGAGCTGAACAGCATGACGCCGCCACTCCAAAACTGTTGTGCCTGCGATGAGGCCAAGTACGAGGTGGGACGCCCAAGACTGGCCCAGAATGTTACGCCGTTACAGTTCCTTTCCCTTTCAAGATCGTCCTAGAGCGCAAGTGGACCAGGAACACGCATTCCAAGGACTTCCCAGTCGAGGCCTGGCGCACACGCTTGGGCGAGGTGATTGGCGCCTCGCACAGAAATGAATACCGCTACTGGGCCTACGGAGGACGAGCCAGCCTGGGCATGCGCGAGATGGCCGAGCATGGCGCCACCCGTACCCTGGAGCAGGAGATCCGAGACAACACCCAAGTTTGGCTATTCCTTTTCTTTTCGTGAGGGTTCCTGTTCCATCTGGTGATCTCTTACAGAATGGCGCTGTGCGTACCATCATCAAAGCCCCGGGCATCCCTCATCGTTTGAATGCCTTTGGCTCCACGTTGGCCAATGCTCGGGTGGATCCGGCTCATCATCAAATCTCGCTGGCTGCCAAAATCGATCCATCGCCCGATTGGATACTGGGTGTGGCGGGTCTGGAGCTGTGCCTCAGCAATTGCACGTGGCTGAAGCGAAAGGTATTGAACTTGTACCCCTGGGACATTGGCACCGATTCTGGACCCTCATATATGGTGGGTAAAGATCACAGGTCACAGATCACAGACCACATGCTGCCAGTCACAGATTTCTAATGGAAGAACGGGTTTCTCCCTCAGTCTCCCGATCAGCCACAGGTTCCACCAGATGTGATACGACGTATAACTTCTTCGTATCCCAGCGATTACCGTTCGCCATTCTTCGACGATACGGGCGCCTCAATGAAGCCCCTGGCCACGCTCTACCTGACCAGGAAGAAACTCTACATTCGCGAGTGCGAGGAGGGTGAGTGACCAGAAACATAATGATTCAATTATATAGCTGACCCTTGGCTTACTCAGTATCGCAAGGTGGACGGGCGCCCTTGGAATGCGCCGTACATCCTTGGAACGATTGGAGTAACTGCAGCACCCGCTGTGGTCAGGGCTATACCCAGCGCATTCGCAGCTACAAGAATCCCAACCTAGCGGCCAATTACAACTGCGTTATTCAGCTGGAGGAGATTCGCCAGTGTCAAGGCACCCAGTGCGGTCAGGGGGAGGAAGAGTACGCCATTGCGGGTCCCGGTGTGGATGTGGGCTTGGGTTTGGGTGGTGAGGGTGCGACAGGCACTGGCTCCATGGCCGAGTGTCAGCTGAGCAACTGGAGTGAGTGGTCGCCATGCTCAAAAACATGTGGCCGAGGCATCTCCACGCGGACCCGCGACTACTACAATCCACAGGCGAGGCCGCGATGTCTGACGGTCATGCGACTTCCCCTGGAGGAGACAAGGCAGTGTCTGGGCTCGGACTGTGGCGGAACCATACCCGACAACGGGGAGCTCGATGGTTTGCCGGAGCCAGAGCTATTCGGCGAACCCAATCAGACACCCAACTGGAACACTAATAGTCACAATAACAGGCTGGATAGTCCGTATGGAGGATCAGCTAATCAAGGATGGAACAGAAAGGGTTTCAGCCCCGCTGAGAATGACAATGCTTTTGGCAGGTCATCGTACGGTTCTGCGGATAGATCGCAGGAAACCAACGCGCCCTTTGGCCAGACGGACAGCCAGCAACGATCACCGTTTGATCCAACCGACAGTCGACGGGGCTATAACACAAATCGCCAGCCACTCGATCAAGAGCGGCCCAACTATAATACCTACGGCAGTGAGAAAATGCTGGGTAACAGACCCGGGAGTAGCTACAGTGATTACAACCTCGGATACAACAGCAATGATTACACCACCCCTAACCTGAGGCCGGGCCTTGGCTTCACCACTAGATCTCCCTACGCAGGACGCTATCCCAGTCGCCAGCAGGACATCGCTGAGCCGCCGAGCAGCAGCGGCAGCAGCGGCAACAGCAACTACAATGTGGTCCAGGACTACTGCTTCGAGAAACCCATTGCCTCCACTCGTCCTTGCCTGGCCAATCCGGTGGTTGTAAGCAACTACTGGTTCTACGACCACGATGACCACGAGTGCAAGATCTTCACCACGGACAACTGCGATGAGAACAAGAACCGTTTCCGTTCGCTGATGGCCTGTGAGGGTACATGTCTGCAGCCCCAGATGAACGTGGAGCGTAGCGAAAATGAATCCATGGATCTATATGGCGGGGGAGCTTACGCCCAGACCGGGGGATCCTATGCCCAGACAGGCGAAGCTTATGGCGCTGCTCGATTCGGCGAAGCGATAGGGGATATAGGTGAGCCGCTGTCACACACACGGAACACATACGATCCGTACAGGACGGGTCGTTATGGCAGCTGAAGAGTGGTCGAATTGCTTAATAAAGTATTACGATGAATAATTGCCAGTCAGGGTCTTTTTACTCGACTTTCATCCAGAGTTGAAAGAGAATTTCAGCTGGGTTTCGGTTTCTCTGTCGCAGTTTTGAAGAGAACCAAAGCTTTGGTTGTTTTTCCGGCGCTGATAAGGCCCCAGTCGCAGTCTATAGGAATCAGTGGGTCAGAAAAATAAGGCGCTCGGCAATACACTCTACTACACTGCTTGGGCTTATCGGGGAACCGTCGGAACAGCAGCCAAGACTCTCTTTCTGATTCACTTTTCGCAAAAGGGAAAAAGCTTCGCTCAGTTTGCAACAGTCGCCCAAGTCGAATGGTTATAGACTTTTCAGAATGTGGCGGACCGACTCTGTTCCTCTGTTTCCACTGCTTCTGGCGGCGCTGACGATCGGCACAGCCCGCAGTCTGATCTGTACACGCCGACCGGCAAACACGGCCACGCCCAAGTCGCCAGTGGATGAGAACTATGTGATAAGCATAACAGGCAATCCGGAAACATACATTCTCGGACAGGAGTACAACGGTGAGTAAAGTTCATTGGCCCTTGCGCTTGAACTTCATGGGTAGAGAGCCTTGGGCTTTGAGGCATCATCGGAATAGCTAGGCTTCCAAGATTTCGCAATGTTTATTGTTTAGTAAACAAATTACGCACATGTGCCTTGAGTCGATCTGGCTTATCGCGGGCTCTGGCGAATTCGAAAGCCGATTATTCAAGGTCAGCGATAACAGCTAAAGAACTGAATGATCTTACAGTTTCCCTGAATGCATTCAACGGGCATCGCTACATTAGCTTCATTCTGGCGCTGGAGAACGAAAACGGGGACTTCAACTATGCGGATGACCTCGGCAGCTTTGAGCTGAGCGACATGACCGAGTCGCGCTTCAGTCCCAACTGCATAAACATGGTGGAGAACACCAACACCAATCCAAAGACCCACATGCACCTGACCTGGGTGGCGCCCAGCGAGCCAGGCAGCGGCTGTATCCTTATGCGGGCTACGGTCTTGCAGCATCGTGACGTATGGCACATGGATGACGGTGGACTAACGCGACGTATTTGCGAGGAGGTCGTTGACGATGTGGAGAGCCAGCCGACGGCTCCTTTGATGGATATACCCTGCTGTGCCTGCGACGAGGCGCGCTATGAGGTGAGAGTGGTATAGCAAAGGCGTAGAAGTTCTTCAGTAACCTTTTTGTTGTCCAACAATACAGCTGATATTTGAAGGCGTCTGGTCCCGCAACCTGCATCCAAGGGACTTTCCAGCTCGAGGCTGGGAAACGCGATTCTGTGAGCTTTTGGGGGCTGCCCACAGCGCCGACTACCGCTTCTGGGAATCCGGATCCCTGGCGAGCGAGGGTCTCAAGCAGTATGCGGAGCACTGCAGCTCGCGTCTGCTCGAGCGGGAATTCAGCATCAACTTTCGGGTGAATTGATATTTCTCTAGATCGGCTGGAAATCCAAAGTAACGCCACGTCTTAACAGGATCAAAAGATCCGCACTATTATCAAGGCACGCGGCCCGTCGTTCCCCAATATGAGTAGCAAGTCCATGGCCTCGGTGCGAGTGGATCCATTGCATCACATGGTATCGTTTGCCTCCAAAATAGAGCCCTCGCCAGACTGGATCGTGGGCGTCAGTGGACTGGAGCTATGTCTGCGGAACTGCACGTGGCTGGAGGGAAAGGTTATTAATTTGTATCCCTGGGATGTCGGCACGGATGCGGGGCCAAGCTATACGGTAGGCGATAGCACGATCAGTCGCTAATTTTGCACTAATTTTGAGCCCTCTCTACTTGATAGTCACCTGACCAGCCGCAGGTCCCTCCAGATGTCATCAGGCGCATGCGTTCCGATTTTCCAAATGATCCTCGCTCGCCCTTCTACGACGAGACGGGGGCTCCCATGAAGCCCATGGCAATCCTGACCGTACGACGTCAACGCATCTACGAGCGGCGCTGTGCGGATGAAGACTGTGAGTGTAGCGAGTGTATACATAGATATCCCATTTGTTATGATAACCAACTGATCCCCCAATCCCCAGCAAACAATCCAGCAGAAGTACCCCGAGAGTGCCTTACACATCCCTGGTCAAGCTGGAGCGACTGCTCATCCAAATGTGGCGATGGCATGCAGTACAGGAGACGCGTCTACAAGCAGCCTGAGCTGGCGAGGATCTACAACTGCAATGAGCCGCAGTATGACGAACGCGAGTGCCAGGGCCAGATGTGCGGTGCACAGAATCTAATGGGGAACGTTGAAGACTTTGATGATCTGGACCCTGGAATGGGAATGGGAACGGGCTTTGGCATGGGCGCGGGAATGGGCGGAAACATCCGTCAGTCGTCCCAGCAACGAGGGCCCGAGTGTCAACTGAGCCGTTGGGGCAGCTGGAGTGCTTGCAGCGTGACCTGCGGAGAGGGCTACGAAATGAGGCAGCGCCAGTATCTCAATCCTGGAGCCGAATCGAAGTGCCAGAGTGTGCATCGAATGGACTTGCAAGAGACGCGCAAATGTGAGGGCAGAGCTTGCCTCGGTAATCTGCCAGGATCAATTAACGGCGACATGGACATGGGTATGTCACCTTATGAAGAGTCCATGGGCGGACGAGGCGGCGGAGGCATGTATGGTCCACCCTCAGAACTAGACGCCAATAGATTTGAGGGAAACTCTAACAGAGGCTCTGATGGGACTCCAATAAATCAGGATCGATCGGGATTCGGCTTTTCGGTTGGCAACCTTAAAGGCCACACCCCCATTTGGGGCGACAGCTCACAGAAATCGGATGCTATGTGGCTTCCAGAGCGACAGACAACTCTGAACCAGAAGCCACCGTCCTACAAGCAGCCCAGGATTCAAAGTAATTACAATGTCGCCGCCGGCTATGAACCGATAACGGAACCACCATCACCCTGGTCACGCCAACGTCCCAGTGACATTTACCAGCCGTCGCGTTTAGAGGATGTAGAACGGGCTCCTTGGCAGCGACAGGGTCCCGGAAACACACACAGCAGAGAGTTCCTTACATCGGATACAGACATTCCTGGCGCTGGTACAGAGCAGGAAGCATGGCAACGACCCAATGGCTACCGCAATGGCGACACTGATCCCGTCCTGTCGACCCGCTGCTTCCAAATGCTGCACACCGTTCAGCCGCGCTGCCAAAATCAAACGATAACGGGACAGTTCTGGTTCTACAACTTCTGTGCCGATGAATGCATGTTGTATGCAACAGATCCGTGCGATCGCAATTTGAACAAATTCAGCAGATGGGAGGAGTGCGAGAAGTGTCGCCTGCCTGAGTTCGCTCCCCTGCAGCAGAACCGCTCCAATTCTCCGGAATGCCAGGCACTGAGAGCCACATGGTATGCCGAGGAGAGAGTCCGGGAAGAGCAACGAGCGTCAAATAGAAGACGGAATTACGGTGGCCAACGGCAACGCGGTAGAAATTAAATTACCTATGTACATTTTAATATCTAGTAAATACTTTTTTAGGTTTGCATTATTTCATTAAGCTTTCTAACCATATATGTATTTAGTTAATAATATATTAGGGATAAAACAGGAGGTTTCATTCAGTCACTTTCACTGTCAGAGGGTAGCAGCGGAGGACCTCTCGGGTGCATCCACAACGTTTGGTGTTCCTGCTGGGAAGAGGAGCAGCTCCCTTGCGTACCTGTTTCGTTCAGGACCGAGAGCGTTTCGTCGGCCTTGTTCTGCCTTCTACTATGTATTGTAACTATAGAATATATAGGCAAGTGGAATGAAGATCAATCGCACCGAACTGGTCAACTCCTGCCTCAATACTAGGAGATAAGAAGAGCAGAGAGATAGGAGAGATTCAAACAGGAGCAGTGTGAAATGGTTCATAGGCGGCTCCTTGACGCCTAGCTGTTCTGTCATGCCCTGGGCCAGCTTTTCGACAACATGTCGAAGGAATGTAACAGGTTTCAAATGGAGGCGGCATACAAGCTGCTCGACTCACTGATAGAGTAATACGTGTCAAAGGTCGCGAATAAATAGAATCTATCGTTTTCCTTGCACTCTGCAGAACGTGGGACGACAGACGAGTTAAAGCATCAAGTAGACTTAATTTTGAGCCTGTATTTCAATTAAATGCTTCAGACGCCACAACGGCCACTTACCCAGTCGTTTGTCGGGGATCTCTTATGTCTTTATGTCTTTAGACGCAGAAGTTGGCCAGTTCCGTGGGACTGAGTGGCAAAATGAACCGAAAGTCGTGTGAATTCTCCACTGCACAAAAAGTATCAAAAATAATTCGCTGGCCGGTCGTCACAAGGTGTTTGTTTGTGTTTTTTGTTTTGATAACTAGCCGACAGCTGATAGTGATGGCACTCGACATGTGCATATGCCGATGCACGATAGTACGAATAGTAAGAATCACGAGGAGGATTCCCAAACTGCGACGTTAGCTACGAATTACCCTTAAAGCCTATGAAAAATTATTAAAAATCGATTTGAGATTGATTAATGAATTTAATAAATTCTCTGTAGAATAATTTGAGACGGTTACGACTACTTATTTTGCGGTTTGCTATCAAGTTCGCACCAGTCTAGTGTCATATCAGCATAATCAGCTGTATTCCAGAGCTGCCTACAACCACGAAACGCAAATTGCACAAGCACAAAGAAAAGCAAAAGTGAAAAGTAAAAATAACAATATAAGAAGAAATGCATTTGCAACGTTTTCAATTCATGATGCGTAGCATGTTGAGGGTGCAACAGGTTGCTGCAATGGCTCAACACCAGCAACAACTACGTAATTTATCACTTTATTGGCATTTGGCACAATCACAAAGGACGGCTGGAGCTCCAGGAACAGGAAAAAAGTCAGGTGGTGACCAAAAACCAAAAAATCCGCCACAAAAGATTACACTTGTTCAGCACAACCAGGCTCTGAGCATAACCACCTTGGAGGAAGCTCAGAAGCTGGCCAAGCGGCGAGAGTTGCACCTGTTGCGTCTGGACCAAACGGACACCAAAACCGGGCGCGCCATGTTTAAGTTGGTACTAAATACGCAGTTATAGGGAAACTCTCTATTAATTGGAATACATTCTTTCAGACTTGTCACGTCTGCGGAAATGTTAGCCGATGATAGGGGTGCAACGAACACAGCTACCGACAAAATCAACAAAAAGTCTGAGAAGTCACTGACAATAGGTGCCCGAATAGCGGAGCATGATCTTGAGTCGCGACTCAAGAATATTGTGAAGTGGCTGGGCAAGCGACACGAAATCCGCATACTCATCCAGGGCAGTGCTAGCGGATCTGACGAAAGCAGCGCTGAGCGCATAGTCAAGGCTATTGGACAAACCATTACAGAGCCGCTGGTCATTGGCAAAATAGTTCAAAAACGCAGCAAAGGTTCATATATAAAATTTAGCATTTTGCCTGTGACTCAGCCAGCCCCAACTACGCCTACCCCCTCCCAGTCGTGACAACTAACGCCATTGCCTCGGATAAATCCCAATCATTTCACAGCAATGGCGTTGCCTCTGTCCATTGTCATTAAACGGGGCGCCCATAACTACTCCACCACGCAAAATAATGGGGGACGACGACCCACTGATCCAACCAAACCTGGAAAGGTGGCGGCCGCATCAATTATTTTTATATTTACTATAAAATATGTCTTCTGGATGCACGCTCTAATTAAGAAGGATAGTTGAATGCTTGAAAAGTTTAGTCTGATGTATGCTCAGCATTTTCGTTAAGATAATTTTTATTTTGTATTGAAAAGCCAATTAATAAACAGCCAGAAAACCTCAAGATAATTCGAATTTTTCATGGGACTCATGATATGATAAAGTTAAAACTCCAATCTATTCACTTCGATATCTTTTATTTCTCATATAGATTTGTGTTGATTTTATATAGGTGCCATTAATTTAATTGGTATTTTCTGTTATATATTTTGTATATAGCATGTGTTATGAATTGTATGGATTCTAAACACATAAGTTAATTAAATATTACACTCTTTCTTTATAATATGAAGTCGCTAGTTTAAAGCAAAGCTTACAATTGAACTAAAGTCTACTATTGTTGCACGAGCAGGTAAAGCTTTTATTTGGTTTGGAAATAAATATAAATAGTGTTTTTTTAATCATATTGGAAACTTGAAAAAGCAACAAATCAGAGCAAAAGTTTGTTGACTTTTGGACATTCATTTATTTCGTGTACCTAAAAGTCGACGACTATAGCAGTGAATTTTGCTTTGTTTGGATACAAATTATAGGCGGCGCACAAGATACATTATAATTTAAGCAATTAAAGCAATCAACTAAAAATACGGCACAAGGAACATTTTCATATTACACAAAATAAATAAAAGATTAATTTCATAATTTAGTTTATGACTAAAACACACAAAACTTTATGCTTAAACGGCTGAAATAAATTAATACATGTTTTTGGATAAAAAGATAGAGAGAGAACGAAAAAAGGGAATTAAATAACAATGTAAAAAGCCATTAACAAAATGCTATCCTCAAAAAAGAACTCACGCTATATTGTTGCAACTGATAAGCCTCATACTGGAGATATTCTTGATGAATTTGAAACGGATAAGAAGTCATACAATATGGTAAAAGGTATTCATTAAACATTGACATTTTCACTTAAACTTTCGGAATGATATATGCACTAAATAATTTAACTACAGTAAATGCCAAAAGCGTTTTAGTTACATTGTTGCCGCTTTGATTGCATTGGTGATTCCAGATACTGACCTAGACGCGCTGAATCTCAAAGAGCTTGACCTCCGTATCATACCAAATGGCAGGCTCCACATTGCGCAGGTAAATGACACCCCAGATGTAAGTGCGGAACCAGGCTGTGGTGCCAGCGTTTGCCTGATACTTTCGTATTAGTATGGGATGTGGAACAGGCAACAGGCCAACCAGCGTTCCATGTTGCAGAAATTTAAGGATCTCTGATTCGTCAGTAAGGCCCTTGTCTATGCATATCTTCTCCACCTGCGGTACCAGAACCTGAAGCAAGCGCATTATCGTCTGCAGCGGCAACTTTGAGCGCCAGGAGACAATCCACTCGGGTGTGGGTGCCCATCGATCCCCTTCGCCGGGAACCATGCGAATGCTGCTGCGATGGGCCACCGATAGCCGTGACTGGTGGTTGGTGGGTGAGGTAGATTTTCGACCACCCGTTGGTGTTGTGACGGGGGACTTGTCATACGGGACGATTTCAGTAGATTCTTCCGTCTGCGTTTTATCATTTGGATGGGCCTGCTCACGCTCAGTCATCTGACTGATGGCTGGTGTGTCTAGCAAGGATGTTTTTAAAGTGCCCGGCTCGGCTGGTTGAGCAGTTAGTATCTCTGGCTGTGGCTCTTCTATTTGTGACCGCTCATGGGATTCCGTTTCCGATTCAAGATCTTCCTCAGCCTTCGGCTCCGCATTTATCGTGTCCTCCTCCTCATCTTCATCTTCATCATCATTATACTCTTCCGGCACGTGGGCTGAGGGCAGCTCTTGCGAAGCAGCTGCTATCCTCCGCTGCGGTACACGTGGCAAATTGAACTTTCCACCTGCCTTGCGCCCACTCATACACTTGGCTATCCCGGCCATATCTGTGGGGAGATTCGCCATGGCATGGAACACATGACGCTTCCGTATTATGGTATACACTAGATTCGAATTCCCGTCAAACTGATACTGTATAATGTTGTTAAAGATCTCCAGCAAGAAGAACACCAAATGATGATTGCTTGGCGCTGATAACAGAAACCAAGGCGTGCTGAAGGCCTCGAGAAGATGCAGGAGCTTCACACTGGCCACCATCGAAAGGGTCTTCAAGTACGGTGAAACATTCACCAAAATAGTCAGCAGACAATCGAACAGCGGCTGCAGGCGCTGATGGCCAGTTGCAATGATTTTGTGAAACACTGTGATGAGCAAATCCGCATGAGTTCCGGTGAAGACCGGAATGTCCATCGGTACAGTGGCGGAGTAAGCCTTATTTAGGCGAACACCAAAGTTTCGCTCCCCTGAAATGTAAGAACTTAAGTCGTTGCACACTGTCAATAATAAAAAAGGGGCTCACCTGACAACAGCAGTAGTATGAATACTCCTATGTGCATCAGGCCTACGCGGGATTGGTCCGCCCGAGAGTAGTTCAAGTGATACAATATGGGAATGAGTATGTCTAAAACATCTGAACTCTTCAGAACGAAATACAAAAACTTTTTGTTGTAGTCGCATATCTTCCAGAACAAAATGAGCAGCTCCTGATGACAATGCAAACGCTTTGTGGAATTGGGTAAATAGTTTTGAACCAGGGGATTATTTAACAGACGAGTTATGCCCTTGAGGATAAAATGGAAATCCTCATCCCGATGGACACGCGACAGATAATTGATGAACAAATTGTCCCCGCAGTTTCCTTCGTCATAGGAGTGCTGTCCAGGCTGGGTGAGCTGTTGCTGCACCACCATGTCATGGTCCAACGTGACAATAAGGAGTTGCAGACAAGCCTCGACCAAGGGCTCCGTGGTGTCCGCAAAGATCAGGTGGTTGTAGGGTACGCCATATCCAACTGGATCATACGAACATACTGTGTTTAAGAATGACGTAAAGAGAGGCAGGGCATGACGATTGTCGGCCGAGGTGAAGTAGGCTATCCATTTGTTGGGCTCCTCGGATTGTTGAGGCGAGCGATACATCGGCTCTGAGAAACAAGTGAGAAGCAGCTTCAATAGCTCCGTGCGCCGGCGCTCCATGTGGGCATTGTGAGGTGGGGACTGGGCGAATCCCACTCCTGCCTCCCAAATATATTCGCAGCTATCAATATTGGCGAGTTCCTCGGCCTTCTCCGGACCCGCGCGACGAGCCGATGTAACAGTGAAATCTGGACAGAAGAGTAAATCGCAAATGGCATTCAGTAATGACTGGGCCAAAGGCATTGTCTTTTCCTGGGACGGCAAACTGCTCCAGAAGAAATCGCGCCATTTATCATCCTCAAAGATGTATGGCAAACATCTGATCAGAAGGCGCACACAGTTCAAAACGCACTGTTGCTCTGCCTGAGTGCGGCAGCTGCTGTCCACCGCCTGGGCCAGTTTCTCGACAGCCTTATAGCACAGAGTGGCCAAGTTGGCTGGGTTATCGTTCCTTATTTGTCGAATTTCATTCGATGTAACCAAAGCGAACACATCCTCAAGAGTTGTTTGATGGCCTTGCCAGAACTGCTCCCAGAATTGCTCATCACTGGGGTCGATTTTCTGATTCTTTTGCGTCAGCTGCACAATTGCCTTGCGAAAGTTCAACTTTGAATCTGTGTTTCCCATATTGTTTGGGTTCTGATGTGCTTTGGTATTGTTGAGTGCCTGATTTCCACCTGCCCCGTGTGCGGTCGCCCCAATTCAAGTGTTTCCAGTGGTCTGAAATGAGTTTACATACAATTTAAATACTTTTCTGTTTAAAATCCGAAAGATTCACAAATTCGCCTACGCACGTAAAGAAAAAGCAACCAGCTCTGTTGTTCTTGTTGTTGTGCACTGTTGACAGGTCGTCAGTGCTGCCAGATTTTCTGAGTCAATACAATTCGAAAAACAAATGCAAAAAATGGCTAAAATCTGCAACTCCTTACACTACCTTTTTATTATGTGTAAATATTACGATGGAAGCATTTTGCATATCTATAGAATATCAAACAGGATTGCAATGTTTTACAAAACTACACTGTGCGACAATATGCAAACTTTTGAATGTACTTTGCTGGCCAACTGGCTTGTTTCCGCAAAGTCTGGCCTTTTTTTATACAGTAAAATTATACGAGGCATAGGCAAAATATTTGCAACGAGATGTTTTTTAAGTCTCCGTGGATTTCTTGCCGTGTTCAAATATTAGCTAGATAGTTTTTGTCAGTGCACAAGCGGACGTCGATATTTTCGATGCTTTGAGTGCATGAAACATCGACGAGACAATATCGATGAATCTCGATGTTTTTCAAATGTTCCATCTTCCAAATCGTTGTAATCCGTTTCCTTTTGGTCAAAACTCAGCTCTTTTTTTAATTGGATAAGCATAGAGGCTTAGTGGTGGCAAAAAGTTTAATTATGGCTGCTTTTCAGTTACGTCTGTTCGATTTTCCTAATATCTTATCCCTGTTCTGCCTATCGTGTCAACTATCACCACTTAATAATAGTAGCGTAATAATTTTGGCGGATGGAAAAGAAGTAAAAATAAATCCTTCAAGCTAATTTTATCAAACATATTAATAATTGTTTAAATAGCTTCTAGTGTAAATCTAATGTTTAAAAAACATCGATGTGTGCTGTGATAACCCAAACATCGATATCATCGATGTTTCTCCAGCTCTAGAAAGAACATACAAGACACGTAAACGTCACCAAAAATTATTTGCAAACAAATTACATTTATTTTATTAATAATTAAGTAAAAAATGTGTTACTAAAAGGCGCGTCAAGTTTTGTTCAAGGCAAAACAGGACTGCGGCTGTGTGTATGTGTGCGGTAGAAAGGGCAGGTCGGAAAACATATGTATGAAAACGCAAGGCAAGGAGAGAGGAGCTGCCCACGAATTTGAGAATTTTTTTCGGCGGAAGCCAGCTAGCTGCTGTTGACGAATAATTAAGAAAGGCCTGGACACAATGTCACTGCCTGGCAATGGCATCTACGTGGTGCGCGGTGAAATGGCCACCTTGATGACGGCCATGCGACGTGGAACGCGTTGGAATGCCACAGCCTACGTGGTAACTAATTATTCTAACACTACAAGAAAGTTGTGACATATCCCGTACTCCCCGCTTTGCAGGACGATGAGAAGGACTCGTTGTTGAAGCTGTTTATAGACCTCAAGCAGGACTTAAATCGTATTGAAGATCTGCGTCTGATTGAACCGAAGGTGTTTCTATCTCCGTTTCTGGAGGTGATACGCACGGCGGATACGACGGGACCCTTGACTAGTCTGGCTCTCGCCTCAGTCAATAAATTCTTGTCATATGGCCTAATTGGTGAGATAAACTGCTGTCCAATCTTTTCCGTGCTCACTCCCTATCGCATTTTCATGTTGCAGATCCCACTTCGCCCAATATAGCAGATATTGTTGAACGCATAGCGGATGCCGTGACACATGCTCGCTTTATGGGCACAGATCAATCCTCGGACGGTGTTACTTTCATGCGGGTCATTGAAGTGCTGCACACTTTAATCCGCAGTCCTGAGGGAGCTGCCGTCAGCAATGAGTCGATGTGCGAGGTCATGCTAAGTTGCTTCAAGATTTGCTTTGAGCCTAGACTCAGTGAGCTGCTGCGACGCTCGGCAGAGCAATCGCTGAAGGACATGGTGCTTTTGTTCTTCATGCGTCTTCCGCAGTTTGCGGAGGAGCCCAGCGATACCGTCTTGCAGAAGCGATTTACTATTGGCGATGCTGCCAGCGGTGCCGCCCAAGAGAAGCACAAGCGAAAAACAGCAGCAGCGGCCGCCGCCCCAGCTCCCCCATCGGTGCAACGCAAGTCTTCGACAGTAGAAGATCCCCCGCAGACCCCACAATGCAGTCTTGCAGCGCCAAATCACCTCAAGGCTCCCATACTGGCCACCACTCCAGCCAGCCCAGCGGGCAACATTTTGGACATGCAGGGCAAGATCACGCAAACGCCAACAACAACAGCACCCGTGAGTTCGGGAGTTGAGGAGAACGCCGCAGCGAATGTACCCGCCATTCAAGTGGAGAGTGCCGCCGAATCGGAGATCGTAGAAGGGGGAGATGGAAAGAACAGCTTGACCGACGCGAACAGCAGCGAGTATATCAACTCGGTGGGTGTTCGCTTCACCCAGCAATCGTCCGATAAGGATGGAGCGCTAATCTCTGCCACCCTGTCGCCCTACGGTCTGCCGTTCATCCAAGAGCTCTTCCGATTCCTCATCATCTTGTGCAACCCGCTGGACAAACAGAATTCGGACAGCATGATGCATACGGGCTTGAGTTTGCTCACTGTGGCTTTTGAAGTGGCTGCCGATAATATTGGCAAATATGAGGGTTTGCTGGAACTGGTCAAAGATGATTTGTGCAGAAATTTAATTTCGGTTAGACATTTTTCCCCCCATTAGATAGATTGGATATGAATCATAATGATCTTTCTGTTGCAGCTCCTAACGTCGGAGCGCTTGAGTATCTTCGCTGCCGATTTGCAGCTATGCTTCCTGCTTTTCGAGTCGTTGCGCGGACACCTGAAGCTCCAGCTAGAAGGCTACCTCAAGAAGCTGAGCGAGATTATAGCCAGCGACAATCCCAAGACACCCTACGAGATGCGAGAACTGGCTTTGGACAACCTACTGCAGTTGTGGCGCATTCCTGGCTTCGTGACCGAGCTGTACATCAACTATGATTGCGATTTGTACTGCACGGATATGTTCGAGAGTCTGACCAACTTGCTAAGCAAGTACACCCTGTCAGCCACCAATGCAGTATACAGCACTCACATCATCTCCATGGACACACTCATCAGTGTCATCGACAGCATTGAGCGGAACTGTGCGGCAGCCAAGAACAGTCACAGCAGGGAAGCTGTGACAGAAGCCGGTCCGGCAGCCGGCGGAAGTCGCCACTCGCGTCACAACAGCGGATTAGAGGGGATTGTCATAGATGCTGGTGGCGGATCTTTAGCCGTGGATGAACAAGGCCGTGTAGAAAACATCTCCAACTTCATTAACAGCAGCTCGCAAAGACTGCGGCTGCAGTCGCAGTCTGGAGGAAATGGAATAGGTGGCGGAATAACCAGTGAAAAACTGGCCAATGTCAAGCAGAAGAAACGCTTGCTCTCCCAGGGCACAGAGCGGTTCAATCAACGACCGGACAAGGGTATCCAGTATCTTCAAGAGCACGGGGTTCTTAATGCTCAGCTCGATCCCATGCAAGTGGCGCTCTTCCTGCGCGAGAATCCTGGACTCGACAAGAAAATGATTGGCGAATACATTTCGAAGAAGAAGAATGTCGATTCAAAGATTCTGATCAACTTTGTCGACTCATTCGACTTCACTGGTCTCCGTGTGGATCAGGCACTGCGCCTGTATCTGGAGACATTCCGATTGCCTGGCGAGGCACCGTTGATTTTTTTGGTGTTGGAACACTTCTCCGATCACTGGCATGTAAGTGAGCGTGGGCATGGGGAATAGGACAATTATAATTCAAATCTCTTATGTAGACACAAAATCTGGAGCCGTTTGCGAACACTGATGCCGCATTCCGCTTGGCTTATGCCATCATCATGCTGAATATGGATCAGCATAACTCCAATGCAAAGCGCCTGAATGTTCCAATGACTCTGGAGGACTTCACCAAGAATTTGCGTGGCCTGAATGGTGGCAAAGACTTTGATCAAGAGATGTTGGCTCAGGTCTTCAATGCCATCAAGTGAGTACACTTTGAATTTAATCTTGGAACAACATAGCATAGATTGCCTATGTCCCATTTCATTCTATTCCAGAAACGAAGAAATTGTAATGCCTGCAGAACAAACCGGCTTAGTGCGTGAAAACTATCTGTGGAAAGTTTTGCTTCGACGTGGGGACACCCACGACGGCCATTTCCATTATGTCCACGATGCCTCCTACGATGTGGAGATATTCAATATTGTTTGGGGAGCTTCCCTAAGCGCTCTGAGCTTCATGTTCGATAAGAGCACTGAGTCTGGCTACCAGAGAACACTGACGGGTAAGTGAACAACCATTTCGAGGAGCGTCAGTATGAGTTTTATCCGGCATCTGAATACGTTTCAGGCTTTAGCAAGTCGGCAGCTATATCAGCGCATTACAATCTGCATGCGGACTTTGATGCCCTCGTTCTGACGTTGTGCAAGTTCACAACGCTGTTGAGCAGCGTGGAGCAACACGAGCCGGCACCGGCGCCTAATGAGATGCAGCAGGCAGTGAACTTTGGATTGAATGCCAAGGCGCAGGCAGCCATAAGGACGGTATTCCTGTTGGTTCACGATTATGGCGATTGTTTGAGGGAGAGTTGGAAGCACATCCTCGACATTTTTCTGCAGCTCTTCCGCTTGAAGCTCCTGCCCAAATCCCTCATCGAGGTGGAGGACTTTTGCGAAGCAAACGGCAAGGCTATGCTGATACTGGAGAAGCCGCGGGAGAAACAGGAATCGGGTCTCTTTTCTAGTCTGTACTCATTCATCAGCTCAGAGGGTCAGCGTGAGCCCACCTACGAGGAGCAGGACTTTATTAAGCATGGCCGTAAATGTATCAAGGAATGCCAGCTCGATCAAATGCTGCAGGAGTCGAAGTTCGTGCAACTAGAGTCCCTGCAAGAGCTGCTCAAATGTGTGCTGGGTCTGCTGAAGGCTCCTCAGGGGCACAAGTCGATTGGTCTGCCCTATGCTGAAGATCAAACCGTCTTCTGGATGGAATTTCTCGTCAAGATCGTCATCCACAATCGCGATCGCATGATTCCCCTGTGGCCAGCGGTTCGGGATCAAATGTATCTTCTGCTAATGGGCAGCGCCTCGTGCGGCTATGACTATCTCCTTAATCGCTGCATAGTGGCAGTGCTCAAGCTGGCCATCTACCTTATGCGCAACGAGGAACTGTGCCCTATTGTTCTCCAATCTCTCAAGATGCTGCTGATGCTGAAGCCTGCCCTTCTGCTGCGCATATCCAAGCAGATTTCCATTGGCATTTACGAGCTGCTGAAGACCTCTGCCCAGAACATTCACTCTGAGCAGGACTGGCAGATCATCTTCAATCTGCTTGAGTGTGTGGGTGCCGGTGCTGTCCCCCCCAACTACGAGGATACCCAGTTGCCGCTGCCGCCCAATGGAGGCGCTAAATCGGATGGCGCATTGAGTGGTGAGGAAGATGCCTCTGCACCCCCCGAGCGTGGCTACACATCAGACTCTGAACTCTCCAAAGCAACTGCTGTGCCCACTGCACCCAGTCCAAGTGCTGAGAATTGGATATTGGTCAACAACAAAGACAGTGAACTGACGACTGCCTCCAGGTGAGTTTTCTGGGCCACGATGAAATCTTAATCTCCAATTCTAACTGAATCTGTTTGACAGACCGCAATCGCCGCCCAGCTCCACCACAGGTGCTTCAAGTTTTTCAAGTAGCCTAGTCTACAATTGCCAGCTTCTGGATCATGCGCCATTTGCCTTGTTCAAGTGCTGGGATTCGCTGTCTTTCATTGTGAGGAGTGTGGCCCACATCACGCCCTATAACTTTGAGGCCTGCGTTCGCTGCATTCGTATCTTTGTAGAGGCCTGTCGGGATGGAGGGATTCGTCAGCGACGCAAGTTGGAAGCGGCAGGAAAGCAAAGGAGTGCTAAGAAGCGAAGCGATCGTAAGCCAGGTGTGGCCTCGTCCGGCTCGAGCAGCAACCTGAGTCTACTGACGGGCGACGCTGCCGACAATCTTCCCGTGAATTCGGCCGAACAGGAAGACCTGGCCCAGCGATACGAGCAGTTGTCCATTCAATTGCTGGACCTGATGTACACTCTGTATACGCGAACAGCTCAGATCTTCCGATGGTGGGCGGAGGAAGGCTGTACTGTTCCTCAGTCGGCGGCTTTGTGGACACCAGGATGGTGCCCGCTGCTGCAGGGCATAGCCAGATTGGCAATGGATCGGCGGCGTGAAGTGCGCACCCATGCCATATCGTGTCTTCAGCAAAGGGCTTTGCTAGTGCACGATCTACAAACGCTTTCTGGAGCAGAGTGGTGTTCCTGCTTTGTTCAGGTACTATTCCCGCTACTGAACGAGTTGCTGCCAGAGAGCAGCGCTTCAGGGCAGCTGGATGCAGCGCTCCTGGAAGAGTCACGCATTCGGACCGCCACCATTATGTCCAAGGTATTCCTGCAGCACCTCACCACTCTCATCGAGCTGGGGGCCGCTTTCAACGAACTTTGGCTAGACATACTGGACTACATAGAGAGATTCATGAAGGTCGGATCGGACACTTTGTCGGAGCAGATGCAGGAGATACTGAAGAACATGCTGCTGGTTATGCATTCGGTCCGTGTGTTCCACAACCAAGATGGCAGCCTGCATCAGGCGCTGTGGGAGCTCACCTGGCGACGGATCGGGGAATTTTTGCCCAATCTGAAGGAGGAACTCTTCCGTGACGAAGGTGCGTGAGGCGGCCATTTTTAAACCCGCTTAACTTTTGACCCTGCCATCAGATCTGCTTTCATCAGCAATATCGCTGGACTTTACAAAAATTTTATACGAGTCTCAATTCTTTGCTGGCCAGCAATCGTTGACATTGCCTCTGTGTAGCAATGGGCTTCGTGTCGCTTTTGCGGCCACTGGCAAATATGATACCCTTAAAGAGTCAACCAAACCCAAACAGCGGAAACTACCGAAGCCCTGGTCTAGCTTCAAATCCAAGTTAAAGATGCTCAAGGGACTGGGAAAGAAGAATTGAGCATTGAACCTTTTCCCCACTTCGTTTGAGCTTCGTGTTGCGTTCCTTTCATTATATTTTGATAGAATTACATATGTACTTAGTTATCAAATGAAAATATCCTCCACCTTTCAGGCAAACGCTCCCACACACTAACCAACACTCCATCTGCGGTTGCACCTGTTGCACCATCTGGTGATCCCAATACACAACAAGAGGTGCCGCCACTTGCCCAACCAATCTTGCCCAAACAGCATTTGCAACAACAGCCCACCCAGCTGCAGCCACAGCTTCAGGCCACAGAGACGGCTGTGTGTGCGGCCACGGCATCCCCAGTAGAATCTCCAAGGCGGAGCATTATACTGCAGCCTCCCATGGCAGATGCTCTGCAGCAGGCACCCAGTTTCGTCTTTGCTCAGGTAAGCTCAACCTCAGCCCATCCCAATTTATAGTCAATCGGTTAATGAGTCATTCTACAATCCATTATACAGCCCCTAATGTTGGCCCCCCAGCAGCCGGCTACGGTGGATTCTCAGCCCATCCCAATGCTGCCGGATCTTGTGAATGAAGCTACTGCTGCAGCGGTGCACGGCTCCCAGGAAGCAGTGGAGCCAACCCACGCTGCTTCAATACCGGTTGTGCAGCAGTTAAACATCACCTCCAACAATACGTATAATAGTTATGCCATTGAGTTGCCCGCTCCATCGGAAGCGCTTGAAGATCAGTCTAAGCAACAACAGTTGCTCTACCAGCAATACTATCAGCAATATCAGGCGTACCAACACCAACATCAGCCAGCTCAGTCCACCGATCCCGCCATTAATGTGCCAATCAGTCACCTGCTGGCCGGCAACGCGTATCCCTCGCTGCCTAAGATGCCGCAGTCATCGATTGTTCATAGCTTTGCCCCTGTTTACGAGGCCCCGCCATTAGCTGGCGACGGTGTTGGACCAGCGGCGGATATTTATCAGGAATATGTCCAGAATCCCTATAACCTAACGCTCCAGCACAATTCCCAGCAGCAGCAACATCAGCAGCCCGGCCAAGGTGTGGCTGTCCCCTTTCCCGCTGCGGGGACTCCAGCCAACTATTTTAACGCGAGCGTTGATCCTAGCAGTATACCGCCTGGCTCTGAGCTGCTCTATGGCCAGCAGTAAACTGCGTTTGAAACATGATTGCAAGTCCCTTCGGAATTATTTGTTTATGTCTTGTGTTTTAATGGAAAGAAACCTTCGTAGTAATACAAAGATTGTGTCAATTTGTTTATTGTTATGCCTCCTTTTTCTCCTTCCTCCCCCCAAACCATAGTGAGAACACATTCCGCCTGTGCGCGTGTTTATTATCTAATTAACTATATGTACTAAATCACATCCAGAGAATCGACAATTGTTTAACCGCTATTTTAAGAAGAAATCCCTTAAAAGCTTTAGCAATGCAATTAGTTTAATTTATCAATATTTAACTAATTATATCTTCTGTACGAGTACGATATGTTATGCAAAGAGGCAACTGTAAATAATCAAAATTTAAATATACAACAAATTATAATATGCATATGCGAATTATCGGTTGTTTTCATTCCGTATACTGAAATGATCACGAAACTTTTAAAGGTAAATATATGGAAAGGTGGCGGCGGAAACAAAAGAAAAGCCCAATCCGTGACAATGCGTAATGCAGCATTGCCGTGACCAGGATTCGAACCTGGGTTACCACGGCCACAACGTGGGGTCCTAACCACTAGACGATCACGGCTACCTCGGGCTGTTGGAACTCGGCGTCCGGGAACGCAAGCTGTTCGGTTACACTCAAAGATAATGCAAATTCATTAATAATTTGAAATTAAGTTGTCAATCCAGAGTCCAAATTGAACTTTATTTGGTGAAAAACCGTATTGCTTTCAATGGAATGTTTCTATACTGAGCTCAAATAGAGAACAACAAAAAAGAATTATAAATTATTCTGACAAAAAGAAAGACCAAACTCCGTGACAATGCATATTGCAGCATTGCCGTGACCAGGATTCGAACCTGGGTTACCACGGCCACAACGTGGGGTCCTAACCACTAGACGATCACGGCTACGTTAGGTTGTAGGATTGTGCCAGCCAAAACACCTATATCAAGAAAATGCCCAAAACCAGCTATGCGTTCTCTCAATATTTTCCTGATATAATCTGCAAATCGAGTCATAGATGGCGACGGTAGCTTCTGTCGATTAATTCTCAAAATTGCAACAAACACTGCGTTATTTTTTTTATTTTACAGATTTAAATTTATCTTCACAGTAAAAACAAAAGAATGTTTTTGGTAGCGGCAAAACATAATTCAGACTTTCATGATCTGCAAACATTTCCTTTCACTTTTCACGGTCGAGTGCCTTTCATTTACTCACATTTTAGTTTTTTCCTTCATTATCCACTACAGTCGAACTGTAGAACTATTACGAGCTTCCGTACAATGAATTTATTTCCATCCATATCAGAAACAAGGCAAAAAAGTTTGAGGCAAGTGTAGGATAGTTGAATAAATTAAACAAAGGTATTTGCTTCCCTGAACATCCTTAAAGTTTTTGTTGATAAGGAAAAGTGGAACAATCAAATGTAAATATATTACGAATTTTCCGTATAACGAACTTGTTTTCGTCCCCTTGAGATTCGCTATATGGAAGATCGACTGTATTTGCGAAAAGATTTTATCGTAGCTGAGGTATTAGGTGAATAAAAGAGAAATAAAAAAGAAAACCCAACTCCGTGACAATGCATATTTGCAGCATTGCCGTGACCAGGATTCGAACCTGGGTTACCACGGCCACAACGTGGGGTCCTAACCACTAGACGATCACGGCTACGCCGGGTTGTTGGAAGCCGACGGCCAAAACGCTGTTTTCACAAGCGTGGCATGTGGCAGGAAATCAAAGTCAAATCACAGAAATCGAAATATTTAATCTTGGTTAACAATGAGGAAGTACTGGAAGCGGGGTGAATTTTATTTTTATTCAATAATAGTATAAACTTCTATGGGCTACGACTGGGGCTGTCTGGCTCTGACAATTCCCTTGCTGGTCGTCCCTTTAGTGGGATTGACGGTTGTTGCTAAGTTAGGGCGAGATGTAGTCGGTACGGTAGGAAGAGAAGTTGGCGCTGCATTTAATAAATTCCGTTCGTTCCGCTGCCTAAGACGTTCCCGAAATTGATAACGTAGTGTATCAATGTGAGTGTTCAGCGCGAAATTCATGTCGGGCAATTGATAGGTGGCCAGCAAAAAGTTACAGCGTACGCGCTCCCTGGCAATGCGTTTGATAAGCGCCTGCATTTCGTGGCCATTTATCATATTGTCAATGGCGTCCACCACATTTCCCTGTAGCTGTGGTTCATCTGTCTTTACGCTGGCCATCTTATTGGCTCTTCGTGTTTCTTCATCCTCCAAAGCAATGGTCTCGAATTGTATGTCTGCGGGGCTCATACGAAGGGTTTGATGCTGGCTCTTTCGAGACCTTTGTCGTCCTGGGCCTTTGGCATTGGATTTATCGTTGACGTCTGTTCCTGTGCCAGTGGATGTGGTTGTTTTCTCCGAGGAAGATGGCGACGTTGATGCGCCCTTTGCCAAAAACGCCGGTTTTGCTTTTTTTGGAGTAATTTCAATTACTGCACTTTCTTTTGATTCGCCTGATGGCCGCCGAGTTCCAGAACATTTTGTCTCTATTGCATCCACGACGAAATTGGGCTCTTCGTCAGAATCTGTTATTTCAATGGAATTGAACATTTAATTTCAGATTGTTTACAATTGTTGGTGGGCCGAGAAACAGTCGATAAGTTATACGGTCCGACTTCTCAGAAATATACCGAAATATACGTCACAGTGTCAACAAATACCGTAAATATACTGACGAATTATTAAAAGTACGATTTTAAAGATTGAAAATTCAAATAACCTTCGTATGGAGATATAGTCTTTATTCTTTAAAAATTAAATTTAGTTTATAAATGATGAAATATCCCATTATTTGTTGCGGAGAAATTGGAAAGATTCAGGCCCCCAAAAACACTCACACTGGCGTTTTAGGAATGCAGCTTTTGAGTGCTGAGCAATGGCAGTATAAATGCGTAAAAATTACCAAACACTTCTTGTTTTAAATTTGGCGCTAATGCCCCAATGATTTGGGGCTTAATACAATTCGAAAAATAGGAAATATAAATTAAACATGACATGGGTTTAATTTATGTGTCCTAACTATTGTAGAGCAGTGCTATTTTAAAATTAACTGGTAAACATGTTGGAAAAATTATTTAATTGTAATATTATTACATATTAATAAAGTAAACTGCACTTGAACTCCAATTGTAAACAACAATCAATAAAATGTTGGTCGATAACGTTTCGTTTTTGGCCGCGACCTTCCAACAACCCGACATAGCCGTGATCGTCTAGTGGTTAGGACCCCACGTTGTGGCCGTGGTAACCCAGGTTCGAATCCTGGTCACGGCAATGCTGCAAATATGCATTGTCACGGAGTTGGGTTTTCTTTTTTTTCCTTTAAATCTTATTTTCCTGTGTTTTATCTGTTAACCGATTAAGATGTATTTTAGCGCAAAGCTGGTGAAGGATGTCGCAATAATTCTTTTTGTTAAGTAAAGAGGAAAGAGGAGACTTTTCCAACAGCAACTTTTCTATACAGGTTCGCAAGTTAAGTGCAAAGAAAATTGTAATTTACATACCAAATGTATTCTTTATTGGGAAACTTTATATGAAGTAACAAGCAGATGAAAACATTAATACGATTTGGTAAAAACAATAAAAAAGTTTCCAAAACGGGCTACATGTATTGGTGGTTTTTGCACAAGTAAAAATGTTTGTTGTCACTGTCAACTACTTTGCCGTTAAAGCCGTTACAGAGCGGCAGGTAAAGGGTTAAATGAAAACACCGAACACTTTATTTTATTTCGAATAGTTTCGTTTCATAATATTATAACTTCTTTGCCAAAGCCAAAGTAACTCAAAATTGTTTTTTTTTCAGTTTTTAGCCATTACTATTTATTATTTTTTACATTTAGAAAATAATATGCATTTTAACATTATTCCGCTCTCCTTTACCAATACTGGTGGGGCGCCAGCGTTGCCAGGCTAGATGCGGCGTGCTCCCCTTTTCGCCCCCATCCCCCATCAACAAAGAAAAATTAGCCCCAAAAGCAGACAGATTGATAAAGTTAACATCAGTTCATCCAATATAATATTGAGCAGTGTTTAAAAATTTATAAAAAGATATTAAGTCCACGAGTATTGTTGCTGTCATACCCAAATAAATGATAATACGCAAGGAATCTTTAATTATAGCGACTAGTAAATTTATTCGGAGGTATAAAGTTCGAAGGGGCAGCGCAGCCATTTTTTCTGGTAAGTGTGACGCAATGAATCCCATACCAAGAACCGCTATTATCAGCCTTTGTTGTGCTTCGCGTATTCGCACCCGTACACAAAACAAATTAAATGTTCAAATTAACGTTTAAACATTTAAAAATCTGAGCTGTGCTGCTTTTTTCTCACTGCACCCTGAAGCTGTGTTGTAAGGCGACGCGACACAGATAATTAAGCAACATGGCGTTTGCAACAAAAGTCACAACAACAAAATTTGCCGGCCGGCGAGCAGTACGGCAATACGAAGACGAAAGCAAAAGGAAATCAAGGAAAATATTTGAACGCCGACTTTGAAACGCACAAGCTGTGCGTGGGGATTGTTCGTGGACAATTTTGACTTTTCAAAACAAATATATTATTTAAAATAAGTTAGAAACATGCTGCCCCAAGATAGAAAAATTTTAAGGTGCTAGATTAGTTCGAAATTTTAAATGCGGAGCATATAATTTCAGAAATACAATTTCTTGCAGGCAACATACACGCCAGAACCAGAGTTCGAATCAAACAGGGGCTTCGAGACGCGTCGGTGGAAAGAGCGGCACCCCAAATAGATACAACAACAACCATCACTCCAAGATGAGCGCCAACTCGAAGGCGGATCCGATCTCACTGAGCTTCCACGACTCGTGTCTGCGGATGTCCGACGTGCAGCTGCTGCATGGGCCCCGCTGGCTGAACGACCAGATTTTGAGCTTCTACTACGAGTACCTGACGCACGTGAAGTACAAGACAAACGACGATATCGTCTTCATAGCCCCCGAGGTGACCCAATGCATGAAGTACATGGACGACCAGGAGCTGGAGCAACTCATGGATCAGAACAAGGCCACTAGGAAGCCATTTATATTCTTCGCCTTGAATGATAACATGAGCTTCGAGGCCGGTGGCACGCACTGGTCGTTGCTGGTCTTCTCGCGACCGGAGAAGACGTTCTATCACTTTGACTCGTACGGAAACAACAACACTAGCAACTCTGTGGAGCTGATGAACAAGGTGAAGGAAACTATGGACATGCGCTCTGCCAAGTTTCGTCCAATGCGCTGCCTGCAACAGGCCAACGGCTACGACTGCGGCATACACGTCATTTGTATGACCGACCACATTGCCGACTATCTGAATAGGTATGAGGTGATTGATGGACTACCGCCGCTGCAGGTGGACACCGTTAAAGCCAAACGCACGGAACTGCTCAAGCTGATCTTGTCGCTGGGCGGCAAGGACTAGACGTCGTTTCTTTCCTCCATTTGCTAGTTTTAAGTTATCGAATGAATATTGTAAATGTATCATTTACAGAAAACCGCTATACATTCATACTGACACACACACACACACACACACACACATACAACCTGAAAAAGGCGAGAGAGGTACGCAAACATGTGAATACGATACCCATGAATTAATTTTAATTTTGATTTAATTCCACGAAGACATTTAGAAAATGTTTATGTGGAAGCCAGTGCCAGGCACGGTAGTGAAATAACACACCCCACAGAAGGAGGCGCACTCGATATGTGTGAAAAGGATTAACTTACAAATAAAGATTTGTTTACGCGCAATCGATATCAAATCAAATTTAACAGTGTAATCATATTTGTTTATTTAGTTTAGAAGCGGAACCAGACAAGACGTTCCATGCCGTCATTCGTTTTGAAAGTAAACGAGTTATCTCATGTTGCAATTATTTATTATACATAAATGCATTGTAGAAACATAAGGAGAATGCACGGCCTCCCAGGCAGTGCACGAGACCCAGTAATTGATATTATTAATTATTAAAAACATCTATGAAATATATAAAACCACATCTAAAACTGATATAAGGAGGCACTGTAGTACACCCATACAATTAATACATTTCTGAGGTCAAAGGCCGCAAGTTCGACATACGTCGATACCGCCGGGCGGGAGGGTTTGTTTGTGTTACAGAGGGTGGGGGCGGGGACAGATGAGAAGTGGAGTGCCCCCCTTCTACTAACTAGGCTTCTTGTACGCTTTACACCCTGACTTGGGGTCGCGTCCAGCCACCAAAGGCTCGCTCCAGCTCCTCGGCAACAGCCAGGCAGAGACGATCCTCGTTAAAGTTGGCAATGACCTGAACACCGAGGGGCAATCCTTCACTGCCCTTTCCCAACGGAACAGCCGTGGCTGGGAAGCCAAGAACATTCACAATGCCCGTGTAGGCAAAGTTAAGGGGTCGCGTCACAGGCTCATTATGATAGGGCGCCACGGTGGGGTGTGTGGGATAGATCAGCACTCCATTGTCGCCAAGAAGACGCTGCAGCTCGGCCCGCAAATCATTTCGCTTACGGACCATGTGATCATATTTCGGCGAACCGTGCTTGCACTGAGCACTGTCCATGATCGCTGTTGACAAGCCAATGAACGTGTGCTTGGAAGCCCCAAACAGCCATTTGAAAAGCTCCCAATAGGTGTTGATGTCATGCTCCAAATTGCCCAGTTGGTAGGCGAAGCCGTGTCCACTGTCGTCCCGCATGTTGGCAAACCAAATGGCAGCCGATTGGCGAAATAGCGGCAGCTGGATGCGCTCCACCTGCTTGCTGCCAAACTTCTCGCTCAGGTGCCGCACAACTCGTTGCATGGCCTGCAGTGAAAATATTGAATAATCAGTATGTAAATTATTATTATACACTAATACCTTTTGTAGATCGGGGTCTACTGAAGACACTAGGCGGGCACCGCCATCTGACTCCTGATAGAAGAACTTCATCTTGCTTAGATCCACTTCCTTGTCGAGATTCAGCAGATCGGCCTTTTCGCCAGACATGATTCTAAGCATTGGGCGCAGGTCCTCCGCAAAGCGCGACATTGGGCCCAGCCCCAAGAAAGAGTTCTGCTCGTCGCTGAAAGGTGCAGGGAATTGGCCCACATTGGAAACCACCAGCTTGCTTGGCTTATGTCCGAAGATGCCGTTGAAAAAGGCCGGCATGCGAATGGAGCCACCAATGTCAGAGCCAAGCCCAAAGGCCGAGGCAGCCGCCGACTGTATGCAGCCCTCACCGCCACTGGAGCCGCCGACAATACGATTTGTATCATACGCATTACGCGTCCGTCCATGCACCGTGTTGTTGCTCTCCCACCACATGCACACCTCGGAGACGTTGGTCAAAGCAATGGGAATGGCGCCCGCCTTGCGCATCAACGCCATGGCATCCGCATCCTTAGAGCCGCGCACCTCTCGTCGATCATACAAGCCAGCCGTGTGGAGCATACCTGGAACACAGGTAAACTTTAATTTATAACTGTTTTAGTTCAGTTTTAGTTTAGTTCGACCTCACCCTTGACCGATATGCAGTCTTTTGTGGTGATGGGTACACCCAGAAAGGGCTTCTGCTTGGCCAATTCCTCCACGGTGTGCTGACCGGACTTGATCAGCTTATCTGCATCGGCTGCCTCTTGGAGAGCCTGGTCGTATCGCTCGTCCACCACACAATTCAATATGGGATTCACCTCCTTGATGCGGCGTATGAACGACTCCATTACCTGAACGCTGCTAAGCTATTCGATGACATGAGAGGTTATTATACTGATGGCTAGTGTATCTATATCAAGATCTACTCACTTCCTGGTTGCGTATCTTTCTTGCAAGCGACGATGCCGATTCGAGCAGAATGGGGTCCGTTATGGGTGGCATGCTCTCGCCCTTCGCGCCATAGATCAGGCGGAAAAGGAAACGAATGCAGGCCTGCAGTATACCAAAGATATAGGAACCTATGACGCGTGACAAGGGCACGTGCTGCGCCATCTTGCGTTGATGGAATGTGGCTTTTTATTTTTTACTGGGAATGGCTGATGATCGCGTCTGTGTCTTGGTTTTGGGCCATGTGTTGTGGATCTGGAAGATTTCGACAAGTCAAAAAATTACAAATGTGTATCAATTATTTTTAAAGAATACATATTTTTCAATCCATCTATCAGCAATATTAGGAAAATACGTATTTCTGTCTGAAATAAATTGTATGTGGCTCAAAATATACATAATATTGTAGCCTTCAGTGGTAAATCAATAATTACGGGGGGAAAAAATAAGATAATAGTTCCCAATTATGCCCCAATAGCGGCTACCCACACCCACATTGAGAAGGAGAACGTAGTAAAAAAATTACTTTGAAAAATTCCCCATATACACACACTCTATTTTGAATCATTCCATTAATACTTTTTCTGTAAATTTACTTTAAATTTATCTAGTTTATTCAGCTGAAGCTGAAACTTCATTCCTTTGCTGGCTGATTGGCTCAGGCTGTAGGCAATCGATTTGGATTCCGAGCGGCTATAATCTGATAGCTTTGGCCGAGCCACGTCTCCACAGTTGGGGCTCGCTGACTCATGTCCACCTTTGCACTCCAGAATACTATACAAAAATACAAACACGGGAGTAGCGAATAAACAGAAACGGACATATTTCACATTATAATTGCAAATGTTTACAAACAATTGGGGAAAAAAAACCAGCTGATAAATAGACCGAAAATTAGGGAAATGTAGAAGAGTCCTAGGGATATCGAAAGTCAACTTATTTGGTCGTAATTTGAGTATACCCCTAAACGGCTCGGCTTGTTATTCGCGTTATTTTCGACAGATGTGATTTAATATCTTATCAGTAATGTTGTATTCAGCCGAATTAGGTTGGGACAGCATTTACGATGCCTCAAGTATCGGTAGATAAGGGGGACCCCCCATATCTCAGTGGAGTAAAGAACCGATCCCCAATAACCCATATATGTACCAATGCTTATAAACTTTAACTATTTTGCTTAAAAGCTGAGGCAATACATAAAAACTTATCAGCATTCAGCGCTCTGAGAACAGGGAAAAATGTATACCCAAATGAGTCATACATCAGGTCAAAGCCGCCTGCCTAGACGCGATAAAAGTAATAATAGCAATACTCGTACAGCAACTAGTCTGTACAGCAACAGTCTGGTCTGTGATTACCAGGAATGGAATTAAACTTTCCGACTGCTTATCGCATTGGTTTTTGGATGTCGAGAGCAGGCTATCAGCTTGTAGGTCGGCTAAATGAATTTCCAGACATTCGAATGGCCACTGTAACGTGATAAATACTTTCAGTTAGGGGGCTGGGAATCAATACGTGGTAGAGGCTATAGGGGAAAGTTTTTAATATTTTGGTGGGCAGTGATGCACAACGATAATCGCACAATAGCATGCCTGTAAGTGGACAATCTGGATAAGATAGGCTACAAATGATTTCACAAATAGCAGGCGACAAAGTCCCAGCACAAGTTCGAGGGGCTCTTGACACAGCAGCCCCACAAACCTTCTATTCTGATTTACGAACACGAGTCTGGCACGAACAAGACCTGTTGCTATCCGCGCCCATTACCCCAAGCTATAGTATAGAATAGGATAGCTATTGATTTGCAAATACGGCCTCATTTTGCAGCATACATATACATATGTACATATCTGTAGGGGGTGGGAGTGTAACGTGGTACGAAAAGGGGGTTTTCATATGTACATATGCAGGACAACAATCCGAACTGCGTACTGGCAATGACATCATTTCTCTTCCCAGATCTTTTGTTTGGATTATAAATAAAATTCATCAAGTTTCATTTTCCGAGAGTTCATTTCTAGTCTCGGGAGCGGGAAAAAAACCACAAACGAAACCCAGGAGTAGAGGTTGACGTCAGAAGAACCAAACTATACAGACGGATTTCAATTGAATATGTATAATTCATGTTCATTCGATCAGAGATGCACACAACACACTCAGCAATTGTAGTTTTTTCGTTTAATAATACTTTGGAACCTGTTCACAGCAAAAGCGGTTAGCAATGAATGCTGCAATGTGCAATGAATGTGCAAACTAAATTAACTTCGCAGTTGGACAAATGCACAAAAAAGATAAAGTACACACAGATACACACTGCGCACTATTGCGCGTCGATAAATAGCAAACACTATAATGTACCCGCGAAGAAAAAGCAATGGGCTCTGTGTGATATTTTGCTGGTTAAATACTAGCGTACTTCAAAGGGAAGATTATTTCCTTTCGCTCGGTTGCACGGTCAAAGTTTATTTAAAATACAGCGAATTTTAAAGCTCGGTAGCTCGTGACAAAAACAAACAGCAATCGATGTTCCGCTAGTGCTGAGAGGCCAGCCATATATCGACTTTGTTTGTTTTTGGTGCACTATCGATGCCATTTTGCTCACTATCGAGAAAAAAAGCAACATTGTTTTCATTTCATTGGCGTTGCCGATCAATGAGACAAGAAAGGAGACAGATAAGATATGTCTAAACTGTATTTTGATCATAGTTTTGATTTCTATTTTGAAATAAAACGCCGATAAGCTTATCGCACAAAAATATCGATTCAACGATTATGCTATGATTCCGAAATATGAACCATTTAACTAGTTGCACGCAACAGCTGTTTATACCAGAGTATTGTTGTGATTTTCAATTCCAAGCCATTTAACAGATTATGTCTGATTTATCGCACAAATCCGCTACCAGCAATACGCTGCTTGGGCCGCCACAGGGAGTGCCTTTACCGAGAGCCTCTGCTGGCCTTCAACTGCCCACCACAGCGCCGCAAAAGCTCAAATCCAATGCCGATTGCTCGGGCTCAGCGACAGGCAACCCGCGGAACAAATGTGCACTAAAGCCAGGCTACTCACTGATGAGCTGGATACGTCTGTGCAATTCTGGGGCAGATCTATCGGGGACCGGAGGACGGGTGGTTCCAGTTACCAGAAGCGAATTAGCTCTGCACAACAAGGTTACTGATGCCTGGATGGCCATTCGTGGCAGAGTCTTTAATGTTACTCGATACATGGATTTTCATCCGGGCGGAGTGGACGAGCTAATGCGTGGAGTTGGCCAAGATGCTACTACATTGTTTGACAAGGTTCATGCCTGGGTCAATTATCCACAGCTGCTGGGAAAATGTTACGTAGGGCCGTTAAAGGAGAATGCCCCTGGACCTTTGACGGAGACTGATTCCCTCAAAACAGACACACGGGAGTCAAAGCCAGTAGAGATTGTTCCTCGCTTCGATTGGATCCAACAAAGAAGCGAGCTTACCCTGTTCTTTTACACTCGAAGCTTCTCCAATCCCGGACTGATTGTGAGAAGAAAAGATCCGCAGCAGCTGGTGGCGCGTGTTTTCCTGGAGAGCAGATGGCACACGTTTGACTTACAGCTAGCAGGGAAGGTGGAGTGGCCACCGAAGGCCGTGCGAGTCGGGACTGAGACTGGAAAGATCGAGCTGGTCTTGGCCAAAGAAGAGCCAGCTCCTTGGAGTTCTTACGGTACGCACACGTCACGCAAACTGGATTCTCTTGACATACAAGAGGAAATGTATGAATATGAAGTGCTTGCCTCTAACGATTTCAATCACGACTCTTTTGAGCTGAGCTTACAGAGCGTTCAGATGGAGGTATTGATGGTACTACCAGTGGGCCATCATGTGAACATACAAGTCCCTGTGAATGGGGTTGAAATCCAGCGGAGCTATACGCCAGTCGATCACAGTTATTTGCCCTCCGAAACGAACTCCCTGGCGAGTTCTGTGAGCCTGCACTTTCTGATTAAGCGATATACTAATGGACCTGTATCTAGTCACTTGCACCAACTGCAGCCAGGCTGTCGGTTACATTTAAGCGCGCCTCGCGGCGGTTTTATGCTCTCAGACATAACCGCAAATCGGAACATCCTTCTACTGGCATCTGGGAGCGGTCTGACACCTATTTTAAGTATAATACCCCATCTACTAAAGCGGAACACAAATCGCATGTAAGTTTACAAGGAAATCAAAAGTCTTTCCAATCCGTACACTAACAAACTGTATTTGATCCACAGCGAATCCCTGCACCTGTACTACTTCAACAAAACTGAAGCGGACATCTGGCTGAGGGACAAACTGCAGAATCTGCAAACGCAGGACGAGCGCTTCATCTGCACCCACATACTGTCCCAGGCAGAGGAGCAGCCGCAACGAATATCGTCGGAGCTGCTGTCTTCTTTGTTCAAGGAAAAGCAGCCGGACAGGTGTACTTATGCGGCGATTTGTGGACCAACCTCCTTCAACACTGCTGCCGAAGATGTTTTGAAGAGTCTAAATGTTAAGCCGAATCAAATTCATATATTCCGCGGCTAAAATTATCGTTTGACCAAAACTCATTTTCATTCACTTTATTTGCTATACAGCAAATAGTTCAGATTTTGGTTTTTTTGTGATTTTTACATTTTTTTGTTTCAATAATTTAATAAGTTTAACAAATACTAGAAAATGTTTGTTGGATTTTTTTTTCTTTTTCTTATTGCTAGGCAAAGCACAGCAAAGCTTCGTTCTGTTCTTATCGTCGCAATCGTCTCTCAGTAAAGCCATCACACACATTTTGCTAATGTAAAATTGTAAATTGTATATAAACAACCGAAAAAAAGTAATCATCAGGTGGAGGGAGGGCATACAGGGCGTACAGAAAATAGATAGAAACAGGAGCAACATAGGATATATAGAGAATATATATATGTAGGATGCATATGGGATAACTGGCTTTACATTCTGTCGCAAGACGTTGGGGTGCAAAGTTTCCCGGAAATAGTACAAAATTTGCGACTCGACTCTAAATATCTTTCCTTTCCTCAGGTTGCGACCCCTTAAGTAGACATCCGTGTGTGTGGTGTGTGTTGGCTGTGGTGTTTTATGTGTATGCGGGTAGCCTCCATCTAATCATATCAATTTAGTAGGAGCGGATCGCTGGCGGCACCGTTGACACCTCGTTGTCCAGCGTGGTATCGATTACGTTCCTGTAATCCAACTGAACATCTCCATTGTCGTTGCACACCCAGGCGAGCGTGTGCTTGCGCCAGTGCTTCTCAAAGGGCACCTTCTCCTGTCCCTCGACGGGCTTGCTGTAATCCTGCACGAAGAAACATACAATAAGAGCCAGTGCCGGCTTTCTTGTGGCCCCAAATCAACTTACATATTCGTCAAGCCTGATCTTGAAGTCTTCACGGGCGTGAGCACCACGCGACTCCTTACGCGCCTCGGCTCCCACAATGGTCATTTGGGCATTGGCCAACAGATTCTGCAGCTCCAGCGTCTCGACCAAATCCGAGTTCCAGACTAGGGACCTAAAAATGATTTCAGATTAAATAAATCTCAACTAAAATTCAAATGTTCGCGCACTCACTTGTCCACAACCTTAACGTCCTTGAATTGCTTGTAGATCTCCTGCATTTTGCTCACACCCTCCTTGAGGATGGGCCCGTCGCGGAACACAGCAGCATGATGCTGCATGGTCTTCTGCATCTTCAGGCGCAGATCGGCAGTGGTGATCTGGCCGTTGGCAAAGCGCAGCTTATCCAAGTTAGCCACAGAGGCCTCGCCAGCTGTATCCTTGAGAGTGGGAGCAGCTGCGCCGGGCTTATTCTCCTCGGCAATGGTCTTGGCGCAGGCACGTCCGAAAACAACCAGATCCAGCAGAGAGTTGGCACCCAGACGATTGGCACCGTGAACGGAGCTGGAGGCTGCCTCCCCTGCAGCGTAGAGGCCGGGGACAATGATATCCTTGCCGTCCTTGTCAACGGTGATCACCTGGCCGCGATAGTTGGTTGGCACACCACCCATGTTGTAGTGCACCGTGGGTAAGACGGGGATTGGCTCGCGTGTTACATCTACGCCGGCAAAAATCATAGCAGTCTCTGAGATGCCGGGTAGTCGCTCGGCCAGCTGCTTGGGTGGCAAATGGTGCAGCTGCAGGTAAACGTGATCCTTGTCGGGGCCAACACCACGACCCTCCATGATCTCGATGGTCATTGAACGCGACACGACGTCCCGAGAGGCGAGATCCTTCGCCACCGGAGCATACCGCTCCATGAAACGTTCGCCCTTGGCATTGATCAGGTAGCCACCCTCGCCGCGGCAGCCCTCGGTAATGAGGCAGCCGGCTCCATAGATGCCAGTGGGGTGGAACTGAACAAACTCCAAGTCTTGAGAGGGGAGGCCCTGTCGAGCGACCATAGCAGTGCCGTCGCCAGTGCAGGTGTGGGCAGAGGTGCAGGAGAAAAAGGCACGGCCATAGCCGCCAGTGGCAATGACGGTGTTCTGGGCTCGGAAACGGTGCAGAGTACCATCCTCCAGGTTAAGGGCCAACACGCCCCGGCACTCGCCATCCTCGAAGATCAGATCCAGGGCAAAGTACTCCACAAAGTAGTTGCAATCGTAACTGAGCGACTGTCCGTAGAGGGTGTGCAACAGGGAGTGCCCGGTACGATCCGCCACAGCACAACATCTATGCGCCTGTCCGCCCTTGCCGAATTTCAAGCTCTGGCCACCGAAGGCGCGCTGGTAGATTTTTCCGTCTTGTGTGCGGGAGAAGGGCATGCCGTAGTTCTCCAGCTCGATGACAGCCTTGGGTGCCTCCCGGGTCATGTAGTGTATAGCATCCTGATCGCCCAGCCAGTCGGATCCCTTGACTGTGTCGTACATGTGCCACTTCCAGTCGTCCTCCTCCATATTGCCCAGCGCCGCATTGATGCCGCCCTGCGCGGCAATCGTGTGCGAGCGGGTGGGGAACAATTTGGTGATCACCGCCGTGCGGAATCCCTCGGCGACAAGGCCAAAAGCGGCCCGGAGACCAGCACCGCCGGCTCCCACCACAACTGCATCGTAGGCATGATCGACGACAGGATACTGCTTCGATATCTTATCCGGATTAGCTGCCGTCGCCTGCTGGCGACCGTGCGTTATGTGATAACTACGTTGCCCTGCAATTGCAGCTGCGCGCTGCTGAAAGAGAGAGAGATGGGATCAGAGCTAGTTGATTGCTGTTTACAAGGGGTTTGTTTGAACGGGCCGCCCGCAGCGCTGTGATGAGACCAAACCGTTGCGAAATCAGGTTTTTGCACAACGGATCCGTCATTTAGTCATTATTTGCACCTTTCACTTAAGAATATTTCAACGCTATTTCAATTCGCTAAAATAATTACGTAAGCGCTTTAAACTACAGGCTCTTGCGATTCTCTGGAAGATCCCTTAGCAAGGAGCTATATCTTATCAGCAGTGTCCGGCACCCCTTGGCTAATACGCCCCACGCAGACGGAAAAATACACAGTAAATGTATAAATACATATGTACATCGATAAGATGCATTCGTTTTGTTTTGGCAAAACGATCGCAAATTAACGACAACTTGACAGATAAGTTGAGAGCCGCACACGCCATGGCCATCGCTGCCGCTGAGGAATATTCCCAGGCGAAGACAGTGGTGACGTCGACAGCCTCAAGATTGGGATGCTCAAGAAGCGAGACTAGACTTGATGGTGCCTCTACATAGAGTGACAATGCGACAGTTGCTTATGCAATAGATAAATTAAACTGTTGTAGAGACATCAGTAGCAATGGCCAGCTCCCATTGTATAATCAGCTCAGTTGTTAGCCGCGGCCGTGCCTCCCTGCATCTCTGGACATTCTTGTGACTGAATGAAATTTGCTGAGCTTATCAAGGCTTGTCCTATAGCAATGAGCCACCGTCATACACAATTTGCAATTGCATTTAATGTCTTAGATGCATTTGTTGCACGCACAGCCATTCGAGCAGACCAACAAAACACGAAAGCATCGACAGCGGGGGCGGGGCAGGTAACATAACCTCGTCGACCGTTGAACACAAATTTTCCACTAAAATCTTAAAAACAGCCCAGAGATGGGGGCAAAATCAACAGTTGCCCCCTTCTGGGATATTAACTCCGAGTGGGGCCATCCATTACACCTGGCCATCAAAATTGATTGAAATTACATAACTACGAGGGGCGCGTTTTTTGGTCAACTTCTTAAGATTTTTTCACTTCACGTCACGAGCAAATAAAATCCGTTTCCCTAGTTGTATAATCGCTGTCCGACAAGGTGGACAGGTGGGCGACGATGTGGATGCCTGGCGAAAGGAGTTTATGCGCTACCTACCATGGAGACGACTGCATTTTTGGCCAAAATCGATGGCACACGCATGATTCCGGACATGTTTGCGGCTGGGCTTTCGAGGTGGCTAGTGTGGTCTTGATTCTGCAAAAGAGTGGCACTTTAGTCAAAATTTAGTACGTACGCGTTGATGTTTCTTAAAATATTTGTCATGTAGTTACATGTCTATTTTGAAAGGAAAAGTTTACGTTTTAAATGTTGTGTGCCGCTCGTCGGCACTTGAGTTACGGAGCTGGATGAATAATATGAACTGGTTCTCAGATCAGGTGAGGGTGATGAACCGTGCTCATTTGTTGGTACGTTTCCGCTTCGTATTTACATATAGGCGGGAATGCATGTGCCAAAAAAGACAGTATACATGTATACGTAAAATAATATTTAAATTTTAAAATACACAGGCGCAATATGACAATTGTAAAATGTCAACGCCAGTCTGACTACTACATATCATTCCACTGTAGTTCAATGAACATAATTCAATGAACTGTTTACCTTCAATGTGGGACCAGATCTTTCACTTGTGGAACAGCTGATTTATTGATTAATTTATTGTTTGTTGGGTAAAAACATACAGATACAAATATTTATAAAAATAGAGAATATTCCGTTTGCAGCCATTGTAAAATGCACTTTCATTGAGATTCATGGAATTCATACTTTACTTTGGAGGTGTCCTCTTGCCGCAACGCTTGGCAAATTCTTCTTCGGTGTCGTCCGACAAATGATTGATTGCCATTTTCCAAGTTACTTCGCCGCTATCATATTTTCGATTATGCTCGACCACTTTCGCCTTGGCCTTCTCGTACAGATCCCGTCGCATTAGATCTTCCGCAGCCTCGTAGCTCTTGTTGAATTTCGCCTGAATCAATGGACGAGAATGACGAATTGCGTATACTGCGTTGTAACTAAAGAATGTACTTTACTTTGTATTCGGCCCACTCTTCATCTGCGACAAGAGACATGTTGACGCCCTTTATTTTTCTGACTGACTAAATTCTTATTTCGATACTGAGGCTTTGTTTTTCTCCGAGTCAGCAATCGTCGAACCAAACAAAGAAAGAATATTCGGTCAGAGGTGCCACCTAGTTGAAAACCGTATGGAACAGTACGCTCTCGACTTAATGAACTTTTTACAGCAACAAAAAGGAGGGCAGTAGAAGTTTACAAAAAATTTGTATGATATCCAAGTGATTTTCGAATTTTGTACAATTTCCAAGTGTTTATTTATTCTGTTCGTGTGTCGTGTGTGTGTTGTACATTTTGTATAATACGATTTTATATATAATTATATGCATTTGCTTAAGATCTAAACGAATTTTAAGAAACAGCTGTCCAGCGTTTTCTTGCTTTTTTCTTTAAGTTTCCTTTTATTATTTGCACAGAGATTGAGAATATTGACAAATTTCTAAGTTAAGTCTAACGAGAGAATTCTACAAAACAAACTCTTTTGCTTCGATGACGCAAAAAGTTGCTAGAAATAAGCTTCTGTCGTTGTGCAAACAATCATATCATTTAAAGTTTCTCTTTCTTTATATATGTATACTCGTAATTATCATAAATATTTATTCTGTCGTTTTTGTCTAAGGCTCCGCAATGCATGCATTCGTGTGTGTTGTGTATATAGAGTATCGAGTGTGTCCTAGTATTGTGGGTGTGGGTGTCGGTGTATTTGTGTGGATAAGCGGGCGGGAAAAGCAGAAACATTTGATTGATTTGATTGGCTTTAGTTTTAATGCTAGTTATTATTTGAAATGCGATTAAATTGTGCCTTTAGGCTTTACATGCTATGGCAGTCATATATGTATACTTTTCTGGAGTGTAGTTATCGAACGTACATATGCATGTATTTTCGATGCAGCACATCTACTTACAAAAGAAATGCTGTATATCTCACGGGACTCGACTCTCTTAATTTTCTGCGATTGGTTTTCTTTCTGCTTTCCTCTGCATTTATCGCTCGGCTTTACATACATATGAGAGTGTGCTGTTTTGTGTTTTGTATTTTCTCCATAATTTATTTGTTTTTATAAATATATATGTTGCGTGTGTATTTATGTATAAACAGTATATAATTATTTATATAAAAACCTAATACAATTGCTGCATGTATACAAACATGTACCTATTATATTCACTTTTTTGAATGAACTAACACAACTAAAAAAACACAAAACATACACATGTAAAGAATATCAAAGTGTTGTTTCATTTGATCAATTTTATTGCGTTTATAAAAAAATATTGCGTTTAAGTATTATGTTGAGTGCAAGCTCCCTCAAATAACACACTCGTCGTCTGCGTCTGCGTCTGCTTCTATGTGTGCACAAAAATTTCCAATTCTTCAAAACAAAAGTCTCGTTTCTTTCGCACTTCATTAATAAGTGTTTCTGCTTATGTTGTTGTTATGTTTGATTACTATGTAATGTGGTTTACGTAGTATGTATATTTAAGCGCTAATAAATCTAGAAGATTTCCCCGCTTCTCGCATAGAACGAAGCGGCCCGCGTGTCTGTCGGGGTGGTTGGGTCGGGATTGGGGTCGGGTATTGCATGCGAATTTGAGAATTTCGGTAAAGTCTCTTTTTATCATACAAAATTATGTGGTTTGCGTTGCAGATTGTGTGTGCTGCGATAATCGTATAAATTAAAAAATAGATTTATATTATATTAGAAGATATATGTATGTATAGCTGTGAATGCTAATTGATTGAACTGCTGCCTTCGGTTACTTCTTAGTTGCGTCTTGATCAACTTTAGCTGCTCATTTGTTGCTGGTTTATGCCTCTTCTCTTCTATTCTCTTCTTTTCTCTCGTGCAATGCTTGCTTCGCTCTGGTTATTGTTTATTTTTCGTCGTTTCATCATATCGTTTATTCTCTTAGTGCCCTCGGTTACACATTGTTCTTGTCCCCGCGTTTACCCGCTGTTTGCTGTTGGGTGGGTGTAATGATTGCTATTGCTGTGGTGTTGCTGCTACGGATGCCGCTCTAGATCAGCACCAGCATCAGCTTAGGCCTCGGCCTTCTTCTTCTCCTTCTTTTTTTTCAAAAACGATGGTGTGCGCAGGCCCTTCTTCTTCTTTTTGTCTTTCTTCGGCGATCCGTCCGTGGACACATCCTGGAACTGTAATATAAATTTACATTGAGAGTATAGTTTCGTTTTCGTTTTGCCGACTACTAAGCTAAGGTCATCATCGCTTACCTCTTTACTGCTTTGGGAGAAGGTGCTCAAGTGTGCCTCCGAGTGGTCGCCATTTTGCACGTTTTCACCTGGGGGAAAGGCAAAGAGTAAACACACATGATTAGCACGATTTTCAATGGTCGGGGGTTGGCGGTTCCTACAAATGTAACTCAGTGGACGCGCACAGAATATGTTATACAATTTCATTAGACTCTCTTTTCACCGCTATGAAACGCACACAAAATTCAAACACACAAATTTGGATCTAACTAAAACATGTACATATGTAAGTGGTTGTCACAAGAATTAGATGTATCGAGTGGTGTATTAGTGAGGTGTGTTAGTACACTTATGGACCTTGGGTTAGGGTTAGAACAAACGAAAGGACATGCAGCGCAGGATCAACAACTAATATAATAACATACAAGTGCATGTGCAACAGCAAAAGCAGGCGATAAATGATAAATGCAAAATGGTTACCTGTTCGTCGATAGTGATTGCGTTTGAGTGAGTTCTGGGCAATAATTAAGTTACGACTTATCCAGTAAATAAACAATATATTTGAAATAAAACAAATTTAGACAAAAAAAAATAAAACATAAAAAAAACTTAAAAATTCACAAATATTATGATTTAGTAATGATTGAGAGACTTGACGGGGGATATTCCGCAGGAGGCCAGACCCTCGGACAGCTGCGAAAAGCGCGCACGACAGTCCGTGATGAAGGCCTGGTTGTGGAGCATATGGGCTTTAATAACATTATTCAGCAAGCTCTGCAACATATTCTCGAATGAGCTGAGATGGGTATTCAGATCAGCCTCCCCTGGGGACACCAATGGAGACGAACCGGACGCTGCACCGGCACCGACACCACTGTCGGAAATAGTTGAGGGCGACGGCTTTCCAGTCATATCGGTCTCGGCCAGGTCCACATAGCTGTAGGCGTGGCACAGGACCGGTGCCGAATTGCTGCGCTGCAGCAACTGGGACGGTGTGGGCGTGGCCAGCGGAGCACGAGTAGGGGCTGGCTGATCTTGGAGTATCTGAGCGGTTCGCTGTCGCGTGGCTAGCTGCTGCGAGATGTAGTGGATCTCTTCATCGATGACCTTCTCCAGTTTGGCCCGGAACTCTTGCTCGTGCGTCTGCACCGTCTGGACGCACTCGGCGTTGCGCAGCGACACATTGATCAGAACCTCAATGGTCGTGGGGGTCGGAGATGTAGCGCCAGCCAGGGGCGAGCTGCTCAAGGTCAGCCTGACATGTTTGCCCGGGGTATAGGCCTCGGCCTCCTGCGTAGACGAACCATTGCTCGTAGTGGTTCGTTCCCGCCGCCTACCCAAGCCGCTGTCGTCGCCGTTTTGGTAGATGCTCTGCTCTGCCTCGGGCCGTCTGCTGTGCTTCACCCCGTTTCCATTCGCGTCCGTGTCCACTGACAGTGCATGGTCTCTCGGCAGAAAGTTATAGCTGCGATAGAGACTATAGTCTTGTGACTGTGGCTGTCTTTGGGGGCTGGCCATAGTTATGGATTCGAACATAGACTCGAGCTCGTCCAAAGAATCATCAAAGCTTCTGCCACTGCTCGCCGTGGCACTGTAAACGCGCTGCTTCCTCTGCGGGGGCGTTGGCTCCAATCGAATCTGCTTCTCCGAGACATAGGTGGGTGAAGACAATGGCTGCTGCTTGACTGTCGACGCCGATGTTGGTGTTGTTGCTGCAGCTGCCAGGACATCGAGCATCTTCCGATTCTCCTTGGTCAAGATCGACAGATTAATGAAAGAGAACACATTTTCCCGCTGCTCAGATACATTTTGCCAAATGGATTTGTGTTCTGGATGGAGCAGGATGCTGGGTGCACTATTGAGTGGACAATTAAATCCATAGTGAGAGATTGTCCGGAATGGAACCGTCTCCCCGGCATTCGGAGAGTTAACGATGGGACCTCGATGCGGTGTACTGCTGGGCAGATCCACCCAGGCGCTTGTCGCATTGTTCTCCATGGTCGTATTGTGGTTGATGTTGTTGTGGATGTTGATGGGGGGATAGTTGTGCCTGCTGACTGTATCCACCTTGTGTATTACATTCACCTGCTGCACTCGATGGGTGGCACCGACGCAGGCGTCAAGGTACTGCCTGGGATCCCACAGAAATGAATATTTCCGGGTCAAATAAGACCGTACCTCTGGAAGTGAGAAAGTGGGAGGGAGCATGTGCATGTTGGGCGTGGGGGGGATGAGTATGAGTATGAGTATGTATAAATGCTTGGTAGGTGTGTGTGGGGGAGGGATGTAGAGGGGGAAACTGCACGAAACAATGACGAAAACGCAGACGCAGACGATGGTATCCGGATTCCACTTAATAGTATACGATGTACTGTACTTATTACATTAAACATTTAACATTGTACGACGTAGCTGCCCACAGGACTCAACGCAAACACTGGGGGACCTCTGGGGGATTTGTACACCTTGAACCAATTAAATAATAATAAATATATTACAAAATAAATCTTTATTTGATACTTTCATTCAATACAAACCCTTTGCCATACATACAAATAATTAATCGTGTTTTGTGTGGGTTAGAATACATATGATACGATGTAAAGTGCACATAAACAAGGCTACAACTCAAAAATTCCATTCATGCCAAGCAATAGGGTACATAAAAACTGTAAATATGTGATTCCTTTGAGACCTATAAAAATAAAAATATCTGACGGGGGCCTGGGGGACTGACTGCTTGGACACAGCAAATGTGGAGAAGAAAAGTGGAAAAAAATAGATGGACAAGGAAAGAAATATTGGGGATTTGCTCGGCTCTGTTTTGACCATCAATCAGTTTAATCCGTTTGTTTATCGAGATCTTTATCGTGTTTCAACGTGTCCGGAGTAGGATCCACATCCTCTTCTTGTACCACGTTCTCCCACACATGGATTTGCGTGCCCTGTAAAGTGCAATTCGTTACCAGGACAACTTCCTCATCGTCATCAGACTCCTCTGATGTTCCTACTTCCCCAGTTACGCGATTCTGGGTTTCCTTTGACGCATCTGCTGGTCTTTCGTTATCAGTTTCAGATTCTGGCATATGTAACACCTCGACGGCGGCAATACTCTGGGGGGTCATCGCTCCCACCTCCTCCTCGTCGTGAAGTTCCTCTTCGGTGAGCCCCAATGTTAAACTAGTTGGAGGCATCTCTTCCACATTGCCGGAGTTTTCCCCGTCATTTGTCGAGTCTCCAGTGTCAGTGGGATGATTATCGATCGGTTCTGATTCAATCCGTCTTAGACCTTCTTCGATTACACTGGATTCTTGTTCCCCTTCACTGTCCTCCGCTTTATCGGAAGTATTCTTTGTATCCGTTTCGTCGTCGTTCGATTCATCTGCTTCGGCATCGGAGCCCACAAGCTGCTTTTCCGTTGGAGTTCCTCCGGTGTCTCTCTCCGTGTCTTCGTCTCCGTCCCCACTTTGAGCGGACATTTCGAGAACACTTTTGAATGAAGTAGAGCTACTAGCATTCGAGTCGCGATTAGTTACTTCGGCCTCTAAAGGGGTTTCTTCCTCTTCCGTATTCGATTGACCATCCGACGAGGATGAATCTTCTTCAGCGGCATCTAGATTTGTCTGGGTTTCTGCCTCTTGAACTTCGAACTCAATTGATTGTATCCCTTCGGAACTCTTGCAGGATGTCTCAGTATCATCTTCTATTACGTGGGAGGAGTCTTTAGTCGAATCTGTGTCATCATTTCTAGTGTCATCCTGGCCATCACCGGCAGTCTCCCCTTCCGTTGGCTGTTCATCGCTTGTCAGGGATCTATCGCTTAAAGTTTGCACCGATTCGTGACTCTGATCCTGAGTGTTGTCATTGACACTGTAGTAAATGCTGCATGCGGTGGCATTCCCAACGTCTGCTCCCATAGCTGCTGAAGATTCATTTTGTGTGGAGACTGGTCTTTGATCCTCCTGCCCCTGCTCCTGATCCTGACTGCAGTCCACCTCGAATGTTGTTGTCGAAACGTTATCCGCCTCGGGCTCACCCTCTGTAGGCACGCAGAACGTGCTGCTCGAGAGCGTGCGATCCACGGAGTAGTTCAGCGATGTGTCCGACGAGATCCGATCGAGGTTCAAGGCCGGATTCATGGCGCAACGCCGCACAGGCGTAAGAAAAACACCCGCTTTGCGTCGCTTGTTATGGGGCGAGTGCGGACTGCGTGGCATTTGGCGCGGAGTGCTTGGACTGCTTGCAGCATTCCGGTTCTGGGCACGCGGTGGCGTGGGTAGGGACACCCAAAGACGAGACCCGTTGTCCCGCTGGCCGATCTCGAAGGTGCACACGGACGACACGCTGGCAGCGCTCCTGGCCTGTGACATAGTTCTTTGCTTTTTGATCGAGCTGGTCGTTGGCCTTGTGGCCGATCGCGGCCTGCCGACATTGCGGATGTTCTCCTGGATGAAATTGCGCTTCCTGTTGGGACTGCGACGGCACACGAAGGTCGTGGAGGAGATGGTACGCTTCAGAGGGCTACTCGGCTGGGTGTCCAGGCGGTCCCTCTCCTCCGACTGCTCCTCCTCCTCCTGATGCTGTGGCTGGGAATTTGACAAAGACTGCGATAATCGAAGGCAGGGTCGCGTCACCAGGTGCTTGTGGGCCGTGGAACTGCACGGCGCACTGATGTGGTGCATGGACAGGGCCGAGTTTGTGCTGGTTGAAATCCGACTCGTACTCGGACCCGGACAGGTGTAGACGTTCGTGCAGGTGCGGAGCATCCCCTCGCGGACCAGATCCTCCAGCTTCTTGGGCGTCAGCTTGTTGCGAATGCTGTCATCAATTTTGACAAAGATGGGATCGCTCTCCTTGAGTTTGTCCTCCTCGATGCGCCTCAGGATTTCCAGCTCGATCGGTGAGAAATTCTCGATGTCCTGCGGGGGTTGGAATCTTGCAGGAATCTCCTCCCCATGGAAGGGCTCTGCCTCGGTCGTTTCGGCCGACTCAGAGCTACTGGTGAAGCCTTCGAACTCTGTCCCTGTCTCGATCTCGTTCTCATTCTCATCGACATCCTTTTCATCGTTGCGTTCAATCTGGACCCTCTCCTTTTCAGTGGCCTCTTCCGGGTCGTTCGGAACGGGTGTGACAGGCTTCTCATCGTCACGCTTTTCTTCAAAGTGGATGATGGACTCGTTAGATGAATCGCTCGTGTCGTCGGCTAGCTCCGTCGCCCGCTCCACCAGGCAAACCGAGTCGTTGGCATTCGCAATGTTCTCCAGGCTGATCGATCGGAAGAGCGTGCCAGTTTCTGGCACCTCAGTGTCATCCAACTCCAGGGGTTGAAGCCTTTTGGTGGTTGCCACCAGTTTCTGCAGGTTTTCGCCGGCCAGGCTGAGACTATCCTCGAAATCTTGCAGGATTTGCGGCAGATCATTCGCCGTATTGTCAGTCATTGCGGTATTGTCATCCTGCGGAAGGAGCGACACATCTTCAGCGATCGGAACTGGATTCTCCTCCGTCTCTGGGTCCCCCTCATGGTCTAGCCAGCCATTGGCCCGCAAAGCCCTGACCTCCTGCTCATCCAGGCTCACCTTCAGTGTGTGCTCTGTCCTGGACGGCGGCTCCTGTTGCATCTTCTCCTTGTCCCCAAAGTACTGGACGTGGTCCTGCCAGAGTTCCTGGAACTCGGACTTGCGGCGCTGGCGCTCATCTCGTGGCATTAGTTGGCGCCCCTGTTCCTGCTCCTGCTCCTCTTCCTGGTCCTGCCTCTGCGCCTCTCCAGTGGGCTGGAAGTGTTGCGTGATCTCCAGGGTAATCCGACGCTCGGTAAGCGGCTGTTGGCGGAACTCCGACTCCCCATCGGCAGCATCCTCTGTATTCCGATTCGTTGGCTCCTGCCAGTTGCCAAAGTTCCACACTTCGGTGATGTTTGTGCCCGTTCGCGGCTCCATTGGGGGATAAGCTCTGGGCGGCGGGGCACTCGTCGCACTGGCGCCCGGACTGCCCTCCAAGCCTGGCAAACTAAAATCACTGGTGATGGCCACCACACCTGGCGTGAAGCCCAGATTCGTCGACTCCTCGGAGAAGTTGAAGCGTTCGATTTCGCTGAGAAAGTTCGTGGACTGAAGCGAGGTCTGCGTGCTGGCATCTTGGTGCCCGAATCCGGGTATCTCTGGCAGTGGCGCCTTCCTTTGCTGCTTGGGCGTGACACTGCTGCTGCCCATGCTGGCCAGATCCTCCTCGCAGGAGCCACTGTTGGGTCCGCGCACGCGCTGCAACTCCGGCTTGAGGCGCAGCAGCTTGTCGATGCAGGGCTGGCAGAGCTGCTCGTAGCGGGGACTGGCGAAGATCTCCTCGTAACTGATGGCCCGCTGCATGGGCCGGTAGCCCAGTGCGGCCAAACCGTCGCGTCCTGGCAGATGCTTGTGGGCCGCGCATGGCATCTGACGGGGGGACTGGAATCCAAAGTGCGAGTGGGTGCGGTACGGCGGGTGAATGAGATTGGTGTTGGCCGGCTCCAGCGGGCGCCGGACTATGTTGGAGGAGCCTGTGCCCGTGCCCGTACTAGACGTGCCATTTGAGCTGCGATAGTAGGCGGCCAGATTAACCAACTGCTCGGTATGAAGGGTCCTCAGCAGGGCCGAGCAAATCTGCGGCTGAGCGCATTGCCCCAAGGAGGCGGCGGCAACTGCCGCATAAACATAGGAATAAAGCTGGTCCTGCCCCTGCTGGACAGGAACCAGATGCTGTGCCAAGTCGGCCACCCCAGACCCCGATCCCGAGCCCGACCCAGACCCCATATCTAATTCAATCGACGGAGGATCGCTCTTTGGCGCTGGGAATAGATCGCGGCGACACTTGCTAGTCGAAGAGACGCTTCTATTCCGAATACGGTTATTCTCCTTGTCCAGCTCATGCCCGTGGCTGTTCGCATCTGAACTGGTGGGTGTCTCGGTCTCCTTACCCATGGACGACTTCCCAAGGACTTGCACAGCTTCACAATGCAAGACGAAAATATGGAGAGAAGAGCCAAAGAGGTGTACAATTAGTATCTATGGCAAAATACGTAAAGGGAGTCTGGGACTCGATGAATACATACGAGGGCAGGGGAGAGTAGTACATACATAGATAGATTTCGATACGTATTTTTTGTTCGTTTGGATGTATAAGAGTGTGTGTATATCCAAGGGGGCTGTACCTAGGCTGAAACTTGAGTACAAATAATAAATATTCCTGGCCATTGCCATAGCAAGGGGTAATACGATTGCTTCCACCAAACCGAATAGTTCTGAATGATATATTCTATCGTCTAACCAGAGTATGAACTGAATTGCTGAATTAGATCGATGTTATGGATGGACTAGAGCTAGGGTTTAGTTCGGGTGCTTTTGTTTCGGTGACTTTGTTTTGGTGGATTATATACGAGTATATAGAAGGGTTATCTTTGCATACAAATATACACCAATTAATTAGTTGGGATTATATATACATGGGCGTTCCTGGGCGTACAGCCTGAGTACATTGAAGGAAACCCTTCGGTTTTTTTTTCTTTTCTTTTTTTTGGGTGGAGGGGGGAATTTTTGTTACCTCGGCCTGTTGGCGGCTTGCGATTTGTTGCTGTGTGAGAGCGTTCGCCATTTATAAAACTAAGTGTGGCTAAAACAGTATTGAGAAATCAAATAAAACAATTAAATGGCATGGCAAACACACAAAAACGGCGTCTAGAGTAAAGCCCTTAAATTGAATGCCTTAAAACTAGAAATACTTAGTGTAGAAAGTGAGCTGAAAGGTGTCTAGGTTTAGTACTGGATAAGCAAGCATGCTGCATAGATGTGCATTAGTATCGACTAAAAGGCTTAAACAAAAACAGCTGTGCAAAAGCCAAAGAATTCCTTGGACAATGAAGCTAGAATGGCCAGAAGAATAAAGAATTGATCGGCTCTGAATGGCAACACAAAATAAAACCAAACGGAACAGGGCAGAGCAGAGCAGAGCCGAGCAGAAAGTTCTGTGGCAAGGCAAGGCGGCAGCGGTTAACATGTCATGTCGAATGGGGTTTAGTGTGCAGATGCGGATGTTCTGTTCTTTTGCTTTCTATAAACTATATAGTATATACTACGAGTAAATTTGTTCGATTTGTGATGGCTTTGGTTTCTACACACTAAACCTTTCGGGGCTGCACTCACCTCTAGCTCAAAAATAAGTGTTTTTTTTTTTTGTTTAGCTGTTCTTAGCCTGACTTTGTGGTTACACTATAGAGCGCAGCAGCAGAAGTAGTAGAAGTAGTAGTAGTGTTGGTAGTAGTAGTAGAAAAGGTGGTATTTGTATGTAGTGGTAGTAGAAGTACAAGTTTTGTGTTCTGCTGAGAGCTTCGGGGCTGGTTGGTTCTTGTTGTTGATGGTTGGTCTGGTTTATTCTTTACACTATATTTATATTACATTTGTAATCGGTTTTATTCGCACACCCCTACACACAGTTTTTATCAAATGAATTTATATTCAAGGCAGAGGAATGTTTTTAAATACTGAACTGGCAAACGGACTGTACTAGATGGATTTTCTGCAAAGGAGAATGCGTTCCGATCTGATCTGATCTATAGCTTAGCTTTTTTGTTGTGCGTAGTAGTTGTTGTTGTGCTGTGATTTTCAGTTCATCGTTGAAAATAATACTCATTTAATACACGGCATACAACAGTTGGCTGTTCTTCCTTGGCACCGAAAAGTATTTAAAGTATGTAATATACAAATATAGGAGAGTAACACGACTAGTACGTATAATTAGTATCCAAAAATACCGATATCTACATCTAGTTAGTATAACTAACTAAAACAGTTTTAGGACCGTTGGCTAGGAGCTTTCAAACTGCAGAATAAGTGGTGTACAGTAGAGACAGCAGTGGAGTGAAAGTATTAAACAATTTTCCTCACAGAAACGAAGTCGAGACTGTGTCAAGTGCTACGAGTACTTTTTTGTTAACTATAGGTTTGTTTTTTTTAGCATTATTTTGTAAATTCATTTATAGGCGTGTGTGTGTTTGTGTTAGGCAGATAAAAAAAATAAAGAGGGGAAAATAGCATAAGAAAAAAATAGGTTATCAAATGTTAGAAGTCTAATAATTATAATAAATGCCTTAAACTAGAAGATCCATAAAATAAACAAAACAAATAACTTCGTTAGATTTATCGTGTTTCTGCGTGTAACTTATGTAACTTAAACATGTAAAAAACTGATACAATCATAAAACAAATGCATCCAGAGGAATGGAATGGGATAAAAAGGAAATACATAAGGACTTAACTCATTAAAAAAACATAAGACATCTGAAAATTGACATTTTGTTCATATAATGGATAAGCAAAGACATAACTCTGAGCATTATATGGATGTGTTCGGTATTGGAGTATGGTAAATCATACGATCACGATTATATGAACTGGATAGTAGCAAAACATAAAAGGATAGGAACAGAGAACATGGACTGGACTTACCATCGCTCAATACAACTTCCGCTTGGCTGGGAATGGGCGCCTGTTGCGTTTGAATCTGGATAATTTGGTGTTCTAAAATATTACAGAAACGTTATGGGAAACAACAGATTTGGAGGGTTATTAATGCAGATCTAGCCAAATGTAGCCAAACGGATGGCACGACCGTGACATACCCGTCTCGGGTTCGCTCTGTGCGTGTTTGGCATGAGCCAAAGCTCCCGCTGCCTGCATCGAGTTAAGAGCCTCTGATTCCGAAAAGTCCGTATCGGTGTCTGAAAGAGGTACCAATATTTGAGTGAATGATGTATAACAGACAGGATCTTAGATGCACACTTACATTCGCCATGAATGCTCTTCTTTTTGCGCTCCACCGTCCGCTTGTACTCATTCAGCTCATCGTCGGTCACATTGTCGAAGGGATTCTTGGCGTATGGCGCCTTGTAGACAGTCGCATTGTGCTGGAAGCCCCGCTGAATGATTCCCTTGGAGGCGGCACCCATTAGCACCACGTGATCACCGGCCTGCGAGACAGTGGCATCTTTGATGCGGTTCGCTTCGTCCCAGGTCACGCCCTCCAGTATATGAGATTGTGGTCCAGCTGAGATTTTGTCCGCACGTCGATTATCCTTGATCTAAGACAAGCATACATAGTGGACGATCTAAAGGGGAATTGAGGCAACTAAATGAATACTGACTTGCTGTTGGACGCGCTTAAACTCCTTGGTATTCGTCCCACATGGCACAAACTGCAGCGGATCTTCGATCCTCACGGGCGTCGAATGGGTGGGTGAACCCTCAGCGACCCACTTTGAAGGTTATAGTGTTCAATTTGAGCACGCAAGCATTTTTACGGTGTGGGGCAATGGGGTGGGACAATGCAAGTAGAAAAGAAAGAGAAAGAAATTTGTTTAATTTAGGGGCCGATATGCTTAAATCTAAAATACTTAAAGCTACATCGAAATGCTCTCTATAGGCGTTAGCCCAACGATTGTTCGGGTCTCTTAGCCAATCATCTTATACATAAATACGCTTCAGTGTTAATTATATAAGAAATACAATTCTTCAAGCATTTGTGAGCAATGTTTTTTTTTTTAACTATTGTATTATCGAAAATGTTCTTAATATAACAAAAATAACAGTCAGAAATGATTTTGTGCCTTGAGAACAAATGAGAAAAAAAAATAGGTAAAAGTTTATACAAATACTAAAAAATAAAAAAAAAAATATTTATTTAATTGAAAGAAATCTTAACCATAAAACATGCAAAGAAAAATTTGTTTAAATGTCAACGGAACAAACAAATGTTTTAAAAAATGAAGTGAAAATGTTGGAAATGAATATAAATGAATTTGTATTTGAATGATTAAATACTTAATAACAAATTTCTTTCTCTTTCTTTGCATTGTTTTACAGAGCATTCGTTCGATTCGTTATAGTGGAAGAAAAGCAGAGAGACAGACAGCAGGGGAAGACCCCTAAAGGAGGCACAAAATCATCCATCTATGCAAGAGTTATTTTCGGTTTTAAGTTAAATATTTATTTGGGTAATGTAATGCACAAATTACAGAATTTGTTTGCTGGCAAAGCGGGTAAAATATCTTTTTGTTTTGTTTAGCACGATTTAAAAATCTATTTTCAAAATATATAAGAATGTATATAAATATATAGTTCATGTACTAATATTTTAGACGATTACTTTGATTTACTTAGTGGCTAGGCAGACAAATATTATGCGTGAATATCTTCGCAAGTTTAGCAGCAGAATCGGAACTGAAACTAGCTAAAGGGGAACTCATAAATGGAGGCGGAGCAAGTGGAATGTCTGGGTAGTGTGGGGTTTTCTTTGGGTTGGGTTGGGGTGGGTTGGCCGGCTCAACTAATTCCCTTCAATCTCCTTAAGGCTAGCAACATTCCGCTGCTGTGTGGACGCTGTCGTGGTCTGGTGTTTATCTTCGAAAGTTATGATCTCTACCTTTGTGATTTTCTTGGGATCTGGGGTGCCCGTCTCCAGGACTTCGACCTTCTGATACACATTCGGGGAGTTGAGCCAGCGACTGCGGTCGCCTCCTTTGCGCAGATCTCCCTTCTTCCAGATGCTGTTGGAGGTATTAGATAATTGGAATCATTAGGATCACTCTTGGAAGAGCGTTGACTGTTCCTTGTTCCTTACCCCTGTCTAAAGAGCTCCTCCTCCTCGAGCAGATAGCCGAGAGATGACACGGCCGGTGGCAGCTCCACGTCGTTCTTGGGCTTGGGTGGATCCGATTTAATCAGGGGATGGCGGTAGATGTAGCCTGTGCGATAGCCAGCATTGTCCAGCATGCGCATAAGGGCCTCGAAGTCGGCTCCCCCAACACGCCACTTGGGCGGACTGCCGATTTTGGGCGTGGGAGCCGCCTGTTCAGCGACAGCAGGCTCCGTGGCAGTGGCTCCATCCTCGGCAGCCGTGACGGCGGCAAACTTCTTCTCCAGGTCCTCTGGGGGCCGGCGCGACTGCTCGTAGATGATCTTGCGCGTCTCCTCGGGAATTAGCACCAGATTGTCCACACCCACGGGCAGTAGCTTCAGTTGCGTCTCGCACGCCTGCACAATGTGGCAGGCGGCGAAGAAGGCCTCTTCGATGGTCTCGCCGCAGCATAGGGCGCCGTGGTTGGCCAACAGTATGACCTTGGAGTTGGGCCCCAGGCTGCGGACAAGGCGGTTGCGCTCCTCCTCATCGAGCAGGCCCGTGTACGCGTGCGTGGTGATCTCGCCCAGCACACAGGCATCCCTGGTGAGGGGCAGCAGGCCGGTCTTCAACGAAGAGATGGCCACAACCGGACTGCAGCCAATGTAGATGGCGCAGCGAATGTCGGGGCGTGCTGCATGCACCACCGAGTGGAGGACAAAGTCTGGTTGGGGGGGAGCGGAAAAGCCAATATTAAAAATTGAAAATATTAAATGCAAGGGGTGTGTTGGCGACTTACGGCTCTTGTTCACGCCAAAGTTGGTGGTGCCCTGCTCCACAATATGGCCCTGCATATCCACCTTGTTTAGCGCCGAGGCAGTGACTTCATGATAGAGCAGGCCATAGGGATTGACCAGGAAGTACTCCTGGTCGACCTTTAGGCGTGCGGTGATCTGTGCCCCCAGACCCTGCGTCCAGCCGTACAAATCCAGCAGACGGAATGTGGCAGCCAGCTTGCAGCGGAGTATTTTCTCGCCCTTGGCATAGCCCATGGACTCCACGCCGCGTATATCGTTAATGGGCACCATGCAACTGCTGCTCTTGAAAACGCTGCCCACCCGGCTCACCGGCACGCCCACAATGTCCGACAGCTGCTGCAGTATGCCGCTGGCCCCGCCACCTCCCTCACGGGCCGAATCGACGATGCGTTCCAGTTCCTCGCGGAACAGCCTCGAGCCCATAATGGCCTCGACGCGTTTGCGGCGCTCCATTTCGCGCATATCCTGTGGAAGAGCGACGTGACCCAGAGGTGATGGTGCATCGGAAAAGGCAGAAATTGCTTTCAATCGCCACTTACCTGTTCAATATCGGCGGGACGCGCTTTGCTGTCCTCGTCGTGATCGCCGGCGGTTGGGTCTATGCCATTCTGTGGCGGTTGCTCGACTTCAGTCATGTTTGCTTCCTTTTCTGTTTAAATGCTGCAAACGAAAAGGGGAAAAGGGTATTTTAAATTACAATTGCTTTTCCTTCACATTTTGTACGCTTACTTTACGCTCAGCTGGAAAATTTTCAACTGACCTTAAAACGGCAGAGCACCGTTCTACACTGTTCCCGTTGTGTACACACACACAAACACATGCGAAATGGAAAAAAGGGGGTGGCAACAGAGAGAGAGAGAGAGCGAGAGAGAGCGGGCAAACACAACCACCCAAAATTTAAGCGAGAGAGGAATAGCGCTGAGAGAACTTTCTAGCTGTCTGCTTTTCCTGTGAATGACCAAAACTGTTTTGGGGGAGAGTGCAAGAGAGACAGAGAGATAGAGAGAGGAATGGGACCAAGGAGGGAGTTGTGCCGCATATTTCACTTTATTTAATTTCTAATTTTGGCTAAAAAAAAAAATTATATATTTACTTCCCAGTCTGACACTTTACACAGTGAAAAGCAGGGGGGGAAACCATTGGAAAATAAACCACACACTTTCCTTCCTGCCCACGTGCTACGACAGGCGCGACAACCCAGAGCAGAAGCAACGCAGAAAGGAAAACACAGAAAAAACTATTTTAAGATCCATTTTGCTTCTTACGAATTTCAAATAAATGCCTCGGAAATCGAAAAACCGAGCAGAGAGAGAGGAGATGTATCGAAAATAAATAAACACAAGACCGGGAAAGAAATGCTTTGCTCTTTAAATCTTAGGCGTGGTGTTTCAGACCCCAGCCACTGTGAGCACTAACCTTCAAATTGCACCCTGATGCTGGTGGATTGGTGCCGCAGGCGGTACTCGAACATACATACAAAAACATATAAACAAATGCAATAAGCAAGGTAAACAAAGTAGGGAATGTCATCAGCAGAGAGAGGCTGAGAAAACATATCGTTTAAGAAATTTCTTGGCTCAACTAAAGAACGGTGGAATACGCTCCTGCGGCTTTCTGACACACTGGAACAACAAAAACAATAATTACGAGCAACGTGTATAATTTATGCTGACCCAATTCCCTTCCCTACATGCCTTTGCCCTTGCAAGTTCTGTTACCGCGGGCGGTTGGCTTAGTTCCCCATTTCCTTCCTTATTAGATAAGATTAATGGAAGACAATTGCATTCACAAGAGACTATTTGCAAATGATGACGTATTGCCCACCGGACATACATATATGTACATCCCACCAACAACCACAACAGAGCCAACTCTTACAGAATTATCGTGATGCTAAGGTAATTGAACTTTGCCTTTCCTTTGCTCTCTTCCCTTTTCTGACTATGCCTGGGTGCGTGGGTGCTCGAAGACGTTCTTTTGGCTGCAATCAAACGGAATAATGCTGAATAAACGCTTTTTAAGTGCACTCTGCCGTGTGAGAGGGTTTGCGTGTGTGTGGGCGCATGGAGTTGATCCCCAACAAGTATTCACAATTACTGCGTAGGCTGATCATCAACTCCCTCCCACCAGAGTAGCCCTAACAACAACAAAAAAGTTATAATTTTCCGTAGGTGGCGGCAGAGACTTGACTACGCTCAATACTCAATGCATTGAAGAACGAAGAGAGGAATGCCTTTAAAGTTGTTCTCTGCCAAAAATCGACGCGTTTCCACTGAGATAAGGCAACACTGGTTGGCCAATATAGTCAACAGTGTCAACCAGTGGATCAACCAATTGATTTGTTAAATCCCAATTTGAGCACAAGTATCAAAACATTTCAGTTTATTGAACTTTAACTTTGTCAACGCTGCAGACACCATTCTCTCGTTCTATTTCTCTCTTTTCTCTCTGTTTCTGACCTTTTTGTGCGGAAGAAAACAATTAAATTTAGGAGCATCTAACGCCACAGCGACGCCATCGATGACGCGAGCGGCTGCCGCTGCCGCCGTCGGCATAGGCTGGCCTGTCAGCGCCGCAGTTTGTTTGCCGCCTGACTCTTGTTGACATTATGCAATTACATCACACTTGTTTGGCGGCGGCGGCGACGACGACGTCGTCGCGGACACACCCATGTCTTTCAATGGGTAGCGTCGTGTGCCAGTGTGGCCCCAAAACAGACAGCTCAAGAATGCTGAGAGCGGTAATGGGTAGTGCGGGAGAGAAGCAGAAACATGCTAACGTTACATTACGATAAAAGATAAGATTAAAGCCAAAACAGCAAACATCTTCGCAACCAAATTGACTCAAAGAACTGAACACCCTCTGAATGATCGTACATCATTTTCACACATACAATACATACATACATACACTCGTATTCGCTGGCGTTAATTAAATTTCCCAAGTATTCAATTATCGCGCAACCAAAGAAGAAATCTTACGTAATCTCCTCCACTCCATCGAGCACAGATAGACAGCTGAGGAGGGGGTGAGCTGGAGCTGTCCCATCGTCTCAAGTGTGATATGCCACAGAGTGGCCATAAGGTCGCACAGAAAATGAATTCATTCAGTTTCAATAATGCAACAAGTCGCTCACTCAGTCAGTCAGTCAGTGGGACACCGCCAGAGATCTGATGATGATAATAAAGCTGTTGTCGTCTGAAAAAGCATTTCATCCAGCCAGAAATTTGTACAAAAACGATCACCAAGAAAACCAGAGAAAAAGTGCAATAAATCATTACTTTTTATGCAATCATTCATAGTGTGCTAATTTGTGGAAGTCATATTTTTTGTGCCTAGGCATTCCAATATATTTCATGGAGCGTACTTAGCCTAGATTCTAAATCATTTGTTGCACAAGCTTGACGCGAAACGTGTTCGTATGCGGAAATTTGTCAAATAGATATTGCATGAAATAATATTAGAGTATTTCGCCACCCATCTCTGGTATATTCAGCTTTGGACATGAGTCTTCCACAAGCAGTCGTGGCCGAGTGGTTAAGGCGTCTGACTCGAAATCAGATTCCCTCTGGGAGCGTAGGTTCGAATCCTACCGGCTGCGATGAAACATTCATTTCTTTTTTGCACTTTACTTTATGCTTTAATACGATATTTTTTAGTACTAATTTTTACTAATGTAATGTACTAATAAATAGATAGACTTTTTTATTTCATGAAATGAATTTTCACATACTGTCGGACAGAACTTGCATTCTTGCGACCTTTTTTGTAATTTTGTAGCCGATAGCAGAAACATAATGCAGTATAACCTATTTTATTTATAAAGCATACTGTATGAAACCAATAATACTTTAAAATCTTATCTCAATAAGCGATTTCTACAGTATTTTTATATTTTTCCATCAACACTTCTATGGTACAAAGAAACTGTTCCGTGTTTGGTCACCTTGCTTCCAGCTGTTTCCGTGGTGTAGCGGTTATCACATCTGCCTAACACGCAGAAGGCCCCCGGTTCGATCCCGGGCGGAAACAGGTTGAATACTTTTTTTGCATTCGATTTTCAAGTTTAATTTTATCTGAAGTCTATTTTAAATCCAAACCTTGGAAGCATGGATTGGGCAGACGGGAATAACTTTTTATTTGATAAGATCTAGGAAAGTTCGGAATATTTATGAAAGGAGTAAAATCAGCAAGGTAAGGTTTCGGTACAGACACGAAAACTATTTAAATTACGTTAAATTATGAGTACACAGTAAACTTTAAAATAATATTTCAATTTGTTTACTGCCTCCCCCTCCAATAGCAGCTTTGCACTAATAAGTATTTGACCACTCAAATACCAGCTGTTTCCGTGGTGTAGCGGTTATCACATCTGCCTAACACGCAGAAGGCCCCCGGTTCGATCCCGGGCGGAAACAGGTTGAAATAACTTTTTTTCTTTTCTCGAAGGTAACCTTTTAATTTTTTTCGTGACTAAATGGCTTTTTAAGCATTAATTATAACAGCTCGGCCAATATGGAGTGTGCCAAGACGCTTGTTTCGTGCTCGCTTGTCTCGTATCTAGGCACAGTTATCGTTAAAATGTCTTCATTTGGGCCTGTAGCTCTGCTCTGGGAATTTCTCGTGCGTGTGCAATTTTTTAACAAGGTAGCAGTAGCATCAGCAGCCAGCGACTTGTCTTGGTTTTGGTCTATCCGTAGCCGTGAGGCTTTTCCGTCTGGCCTTCTCTCCCCTGCCCTCTGCTAATTTTGTTTGTTTTGCTAACAAGCTGCCACTCTGTCTGGTCGGGCTCGTCGCCCCATTCTCCACTGTTCTGGACAACCCGTTGTTGTTGCCGCTGCTGCTGCTGCCTGCTTCTGGTATCTGACGGCGCCGAAAGTCGCTTGTGAGTCGCGTGGCTTGAATTACAAAATCCGCACATAAATCTTAATGCCGGCAGAAAAGTTGGCGCCAACGCCCTCTTTATGAAGAGTGGTGCAGCAAAATTGCATAAAAACAGACTGGCAGCCGAGAAGCAAGAGTCCGAGAGAGGAATGAATGGAAGGGGACAGACACAAAAGAAAGTGAATCGCCAAAGCAAACAAAAAAATAAATAATGCTTTTGCGTTCGCTTTTTATGCCCTTGAAACGCTAGATACGGTAAATATCGGCATAGTTTTACGAATATATAGATTGTAATTTGTTGTCATTTTAAAAAAATTCGATGCATATTATTTAGCTGGCATAGCAAAGAGTATTTAATACTTCGTCAGTATATTTTCATTTTTCTAATTTTGCCCTTGATTAAAGCCTTTTGTTGAATGGGACGATGGCTGGCGATTTGTCTTTGACTCACTTGGAAGTTGGCCAAAACTGTTGGCCAATTTGTAGTATTTTTGATATTTTTGATACACATAAATTTGGTTTGGTTTTGTAAAATTGCCAAATAAACTTGAAATCTGCACAGCTGTTGAGATTTGCTAACGTCCAGAGAGGAAGGGGGATCATTTTATTGCATTGAAAATCGCTCAATATCAGTTTTCGAAAGATTTGTTAAGAGATCTTCAGGAGTGTATCGATTCCTTGTCTCTCGTTTGCTCTGTAATCTAGTCAGGCGGGAAGTAATCATATTTGTAGACTATGACATCATCCAGGACATTGTGGCACCCACACCCACAACCCTCCCGGCACTTAAAGACAAGCAAATACAATTTCATCCCCTCTGAGGGGCACATGACGTCATTTCCTGTCATTAACTCAAAACGCAAACGAGAAGCAACCACGGCACGGCACAGCAACAGCAGCAACCCCACCAAACCACCCACCCAATCCCAATTCCAGGATATTTTTACGAGGCGCGTGGTAGCAAACATTCATTGGTGGCGCCACAGTTCCGTCATTTGGCCGGCGCCATTCATTCAAAATTGCATGGCAACGGCTAGGCAACGGCGACAGTGAAATTGCCGGCGAAAAAAGAATTAAACTAACAATGCTCTAAGGAAAATCCAATAAAATGCTAGGCGTGTCCCGCACAGGTATTTTTATTTCCAGAGGCCGTCAAGAACCCCCTCGCTCTATTGCCCAAGAGGGTGTCTGTTTGCTTTCGATGGCTGTCCTTGTTCTTGGGCCCAATTTCTGGGGTTCGCGGCCGGGGGTGGGAGGTTGTGGGTCGTTGACCCGAACACGCGAGCAACGCAGGAAATGTGGGCAGTGCCTGATGCGTGTTTACAATTGGTTTGAGCCGCATATACGAGTATGTAAGGGCACATGTCCTTAACGACAGTAACTCAATCCTGATAGGAGCACATTAAAGGCATTAAATGGGCTTTTAATTGAACATCAGTTACAGTCGAGAAGGGTTGTAGCACAGGTGGAACACAAACAACAACAAAAAACTCAAATACTTGCAAAATGTTCTATTTGAATTTTAATTGAAGTAATCTAACTAATAGAAGATTTATTTCAATTTTGGGGCCTCTCTTACAAAGAACAGTGCCAGATTTTCAAGTTTCCGTTTTTTCCCCATATTTGAAGACTATTAAGCGAGAAATGAGAGTTTGCCATCGGCTGGAGTTTGGTTGAATGACCCATTTATGAGAGCCAACAAAATTTCAAGCGTAAAGAATATCATTTCTATCCCCTTGACTCTTGATTTCCCCCTATAAAGATGGAAATACATACATTATGTGTAAAAACGCAGTGTACCATGCCCGACGGCATGGAGGGGTAAATCTGAATTTTTGCACTATTTAAAGAGATATTTGTGTACACAGAGACATACGAACATGTACACATTTGTGGCACGACATATCGACATCGGAATAAAAAGCAGACTCAACGCTCAAGTGGCTTTTAATTCAATTTCAACTGAAGCAGAGCCACACGCTCCAAGGGAATCCGAGGAGGCAGAGACAAAAAGAGAGAGCAGAGCAGACTAGTGACTAGTGCGAAAAAATGTATATATGTATACATATATGTACATGAAAAAACCACAAAAACAAAGGTCAGTCTTAATTGAATTAGAGGTGAAGTTATGCGTGTCAACATGTAAAAAAGATTCAAGGAGAAGAGAGCCCCAAAAGAGAACAATTTCTATATCTACTACAGTATATTCTAGGAGCTTATCGCAAAGCCAACAGAGAGAATACTTCGACCAAAAGATACCCTCGTAAAAAACGTAAACTTGATTACGCTTTTTTGTTTTAGTCCCCCCCAGCTATGGAGTATCCCAGATTGACAGCATCATTGGTTGTTTATTTAGCGAAACACGAATACTTTTGGCTATCTCCACATTTATTCGGTTCGAAAGCTAACACGATTTGTTTTCCATTATGTTTATCCTTCTATTGTATCTTTCAGTAGCCCTCTCTGACCATTAGACGAGGTGGTGCAGCTCTCTGCCGCACCACTCCCTCTCCCCAACAAGAGTCAACGAAAGCGAGAGTAAACACAAAACCTGCGAGACATTGAGATATGCCATCGCAAGACACACCAAGAGAAGAGCAGAGTGTGACGTGACATAGCCTGTTGATGTCGGATAAAAAATACCCAGAACTCACCTTAAAATTGAAATTGTTTGCTCTCTTCCTTTTTAATATGTGGCTGCAATGGCAAACAAAAAATAAAAGACTTTGATTAGTAAATGGAAATGGGAAATTTGCCTATCACTTTTTTTCAAATTACTTTATTTTTGTATAGCCAAACATAGAGAGAAACAAAACTGAGATTCATTGAGAGATGCTGTCTGCTGCGCCGACGTCGCTGTTCGATGATGTCATGCCAATATTTTTAGTTGGCGCGGGTTAAAATATTTCTATACTACTCGTTATTTTATACTGCTATTTACCCACACACACACACAAACAGACGACGGCGAAAGAGAGGGAGAGAGAGAGAGACCGAACTCTCTCAGTATACAACAAAATAATTGAATAATTTAGGGAGAGGTTGTATGATCGCGATGGGGGCATCCAACAAGCACCGTAATTTTTTACATCTTCATTTCGTACACACACACTCACAAACACTTCCACTCGCTCTGCAAGCTACGTTTATCAGCTGGAACGATTTGCATGCTTTCCATAAATTTGTAGACTTTCCATTAGCAAAAATTTGCATACGAATTGCAAAATTATTATGAGCCGATAATTCGTTAGCCCCAGTCCCAATACGAGTGAAGTCAGGAAATATTAGAAATTGTTTAGCGATTGAATTATTTAAGAATAATACAATTTAAGTGTATTTTTGTGGTTCGTGGTGGTTCGCGGGCTTGGAGAGTCCAAGCAAAACTATAATATCCTCATCAAGACTATCAAAATAATAATTACCCACGAGTGCATCCCATTTTCACTTTTCACGCACAATTTAATAACTGGATTGCTCAATAGAGCACAACACAAAACAGCACGGAATGGGCTCTAAAAAGTTTAAGCGTGAAGACGCAGACATGAAAGATTGCCCAGTTCCAGTCCCACTTTTTTCTGGTGCGTTAATCAACAGTTTCATTTGGAGCCTGGCTAAATGCTGTTGCGGTCGATCCCTACCTCCCCTCAGCACCCACACAACTTCAAATGGCATGGGAGCTGATCGAGAGGAGTAGAAGATATAAAAGATTATGTAAGCCGTCTTTCGTGTGCTTCACAATAAACTTTTTCCCCTCTCTCTCTCTCTTAATTTTTGTGTTTTTGCATTATGAATTCATTTATGCAGCAACACGTTTGCGTTTATTGTTGCCCACGGACGGAGTACTTTGGCTTGCTGCCTCCCCGGCTATTGTTATATGAGGATGATGATGTTGATGCCATTTGTTCGCGGCTGCTTTTGTTGATTTCTTGTTGGGCAATGCTACAATGAAGAAGAGCCGTTCAGAAACGAGATTTTTGCACTGGCAAAGTGGGTTATGCATAGAAGGAGCAGAAGCTCCTAAAGAGGAAGCAAGAGGCCAATCATTCTTACTAGCTTTCTCAGGTCTTCCAATGACAAATTGAAAGCTGAAACTAAATTACATTTAATCTCGTAGTATTTACTTTCAAATTAAACTTAATTACAACAAATTGTGGCAATTTAACAAGATAAAACAAAACAGTATTTCCCACGCCTCCACGAACAGAAACACAAACAGAAGAGAATAAAATAAAACCTAAATTCCCATTTGAATACAGTTCGGCAGCCACATAATAACAGGCTTTCAATCACTTTCCAGCTGCAAGAGACGGACCAGACAGATACACAGAGCGAGAGAGAACCGCTCAAGACAATTTCCAATTGAAGTTCAAGCGCAGCAGCAGCAGCAGCGGCGCAGCATAAAGAAATACCAGCAACATGAAAAAAGGCAAGAAATGCAGAGACACAGCCTCATCATCCGTCTCGTCTCTGCTACTCCCGCTTCTCTTTCCAACTTTTTAGGTATAAATTATCCACATTGTCGCTCACTCTGCCACTCTGCAGACCGGGCTTAAAGTACATCATAAACTAGGCTGTACGAATTATCACGAGTGCTTAAAAGCGACAAACACAAAAATAACACAAAACGACTGCTCTCGAATTGACATACTTTGTGTCTGTCTCTCTCTCTCTCTCTCTCTCTCTGTCGTTGCTAGATGCTCTTATATGTATATAGGGTATAGGAACTTCGACTTTCTTTGGCCCCAGTCTCGTTTTCATCATTGTTGTTGCTGGTAATGCGGCTGATGCTGCTGCTGCTTCTGCAACTGTACATTTGTTGTTGCACTTCTCTCTCGGTCTCTCTTCCTTTTCGTGTCTCCTCTCCACCGAATTTCTGTTTGTTGTTGCTGTTTTATTGATGAGCTGCAGTTGTTTAGCCAGCAGCAACATTTTATTTTTTTTGAAGCTTGGCACGTACGCCTCTTTTATTTATGTCTGTATATTTGTCTATCCATCCCCCTCTTTTCGCCATCATCAAGTAAGCTGGCTTTAGTTCCCGCTTTTGCTTCAATGGTTTCTGCACTTTTCACCGTTTGTTCTGTCCTAGCCAAGATACCCTTCCCTTCTCTCCACCCTACTGGATGGACTCCATTAATCAGAGTGAACGTCACAATTATGCAGCTCGATCCCAACGATTTCCAAATCAATTAATCACAAAATGACGTCAGTGGGAAATTAGATAAGAGGCAACCCCACATCACGCTTGAGTAAACAATTTCCAATCAAAAATCATTTTCTGCCTCACCTTCCTTTCCTTACCCTTCTACTCATGTGTCCATTAAATGCATTTGCATTGTTGGATGGGATGAGGGCGAGGGGCACGCCCAAGTCGTTAGAAAGTATTTGAGACGGTGGCCTTTGAACACAATATCGGTTTGCTGGGATTGCATTCCCTCTTATCGAGGGACCTCTTTGTCTCTTGTTGTTTATATGCAAACGTTCTTAATTTTGTATTTCCGTCATTTATTGGAACACATTTCTAGGTTAGGTTTTGATTTCTCCCGCTATTGTTTGCCGTTTTAACTATGCACTTCCTCCCACCCACACAGACACGCACACACACACACACAAACATCCAACTGTCTCTCTCACACCTTGACGCTCTCAGTGCACGTTAATTTGTCACTTGTATGTATAGAGGAAACAAGAATAAACAGTGGTTTTTGACTTTCCCCAGTTATTTTGCACTCGAGTAACGGCACAACAGGCAAATAACGGTGCGCAATCATTTGGTTCTCTCTCTCCCTTTATCCCTCGAGAGAGTGGAATATAGGAATAATGCCGCAACGATTTTAGACAAACACTTGGCTGAATGCTTTTGCGGTTTGCAGCCAGAATAAATGCCCCAGGCGATGAAGCTAATTTAAAAAGAGACGAGCAACAGAAAAATGATAAGAGCGGGGTGGAACGGGTAAAGAGACGCAGCAGACACTCGGGGAAACCGTATTAAAAAAATTCAAATATAAACATCATTGTGCCCGCTTGAGTGTGTATGTGTGAGCGTATAGCAAATTAGAATTGGAAACAAAAAGGCAGCAAACAAAAAAGAGAACATTTTCATTTGGTTGTCATTTGGTTTTGTGTGCGAAATGACGTCATGTGACATAAAAGGTAGCTAAATTTATCAGCAGTCTAAAAGCTCGATGCAGAGATATGAGACACAAGTATGCACGAGTACATCCAGGCCATGCCGGAAGCCAGGTTGAGCAGGTGGAGTGACGTCATAAACTTCTTCGGTCATGGAAATGAACTAAGGAATAAAACTCTTTTCTTTTTTAAAAGGAATCTAACTAGAAAACACAAGCCAGAGCTTCGATAAGATTGCACAACAACTGAATAAACACTAAATACAAATCAAGTTATAGACGGTCCGGCCTACAAAAAAACATCTGTTGTGAGGGAGAACTTACGTTTGCAAACTACTGTGCACCGTATCGTTCTTCAATAAATAAGTTTTCAACATTTACAAATCTGTTTATCACTTGTTGCAGGTCGCAGTTTTTTTTTCGCCAAACCGAAAGAGAAAATGTGGGTCACAGTCGCGCGAGGGGGAGCAAAAGCACACTGTATTAGACACACACGCACACACATATGCACTTCGAGCGTGAAGATTTTGCAACCAAGATGGCGTGTGTGTGCGAGTCGATAACAAATTAGTTATAAAAGCAACAGCTAAAATCCGAAGTCCGTACGACATGCAACTGTATTTTCATAATCCGACAGGGGGGCATAGAAAGTGGGAAGAAAGAAAGCATGAATCACGTGAAAAGGAAAAGGTACTCACACCCACCCAAAAGACGAAAGAGAGAGGGAGAGAGAGAAAGAGAAAAAGCCGCGTCAGAAATTTTCAGAACATCAAACGCAAAGCATAACATCAAAACACACACACACAAAGGCACGCATACAATTAGGAATGTTGCGTGTGCTTGACCAAACCCAAAAAACAAAAACAACACTTATTAGGGAAGTACAAAAGATGGCGTCACCGGCCATAACCTCTGCCCATCATAGCGGTAGAAGCATAACAGTAAAGATTCCATTTAGTTTCCAAAAGATTAATTCAACGAACAGCGCACATTTTCACCAGAAGAAATTCTAATTTATAAGAAACTCACCGTGGCTGCTTTTCTAAATGTCGGTCGGCCGATCCTCCAGTCGTTTCACACACACGAGTACAATAGAGGCGCACGCACACGTCCGCACAACTCGAAGAACAAGACGCAAAAACGAGAGTGGAGAGCTGGAAGGCGGTTCGGTCGTCAGTGTTCGTTAACGCCAAAAGGTGCGCAGCGTTTCCAAAAATTAAAAATTGGGAACAGGTAAAATTGAGAGCTAACATATTAATGAAATAAAAACAATTTCAGAATAAATAATGTACAAATTGTTGTGACGCCATGTCACTATGCACAAATGAGGCAGAGCAGAAAGAGAGATAGAGAGAGCTGTTCGACTGGAAAGCGGCCTGGAAGTGTATCATCCTGCTACGCCCAAATACATTCACAATTATGTTGGGTGTGTGTGTGTGTGTGTGCGGTCGCATATGTATTTGGACGAATATGTGAAACAACAACGCCGCGAGTCCTGTTTTCGCCACTTTGACCACAAGAATTGCTTCGTTTATGCTTCTCTTTCCGCACTTTTAGGTATTCCGCGCTCAGCAACTGTGTCAATTAACCCCAGCCCACGCCGATTATGTCATATTATTGATACAAATACAAGTACACTTATTAACGGCGACTCCTCACCGGCAAGGCAATGCCGTGAAAAAATCAATGAGTTGAGTGCGCGTCGGCTACGTTTTCCCTCTCAACACCCACGTTTCCTAACTTAAGTTATCACCCCGTATCAAACCGTACAGAAAAAGGGCACCGCCAGCAAAGTACTATTTGTTTGATTCTTAATCACTATTAATTCAGTCTAAATGCTAAAAATTACACAGAATATTCACAGCGCGACGACCGCGAAAGCGCTTCGTTGAATTGTTTTTTCGATTTCTTTGTGATTAGTATTCGTTTCTACACCTCTACATTTTACATTTACATTTGCTAAATTTATTACATCGCAACTACACGGTTACTACACATTCGCTACATAATGGCAGACAATATCGCCTTTTTGTCCTCAAGGTATATAGTCCTCACACTCAAGGTAAGGTTCGTACGAACCTTGCAAGTCGCTTTGGTTTTTTGTGCCTGTTTTCCATACCCTTTTTATAGCCCACTAAAAATTACGACTCATTTTTGCGTCGCAGAGAGAGCACCAATGTGGCCGTCTGAACTTGACCCACTTAAGCCCCCTCTATTTAAACGTTCAACGACTTGAGGTAAATGGCGGCAAATATTACTTTGATTGAATAATTTGGTGGATTTAAGTTGGCATGTTAATTTTGTTTGGGTAATCAGTATTGCTTTCTGCGGCTTACCTCAAGTTGATCAGCTAATCAATATAGGGTTTTTAATGGTGCGCTAAGAGGGTTAAGGTGATTATTCAATATTCAAAAATGTTGTTTTGATCAATTTTTTTGACGAATATCAATGAAAAAGTTCCGCTGATCCAATATACATAGAATAGATAAGATATGCATATAGCACCGAAATCTTCTGGTGGCTTCTTTGCCTACTTCAAGACTGAACCTGGACGCAGACTAGTCTTTTACACAGCGGGAGCCACGACTATTGGCCTATTTGTTGGAAACTTCCTCCCCCACACATTTGGACTAAAATATTACCGCGATTTCGTGCAATGCTACCAGTAGGTGAGAAAATGGCTGGTTTTAAGAAGCCAATCTAATGATTTCTGACGCTTTATTTCAGACATGGCGTGGAAAGGCCCGTGCCTGAAGCAGTGAAGAAACGCCTGGAACAAGCGCTGGATAAACTGCAGGTGGAACCCTTTGAGCGCAAGTTCGTCAAACCCTTCACCGTGTTCGGCTTCGATCTGTTTCAAGCTGGGACCACGAAATTCCGATTCGGGTCCGCTCTGGGCATACCTGTGAACTACGCTTACGACAGTCCCGCAGAGATAAAGAGGCCTGATATCCGCTTTAGGGACAAGCAAATTAACTGGAGCTCTCCCAGCGGAAAGCTGCTGGAACAAGCTATTGTTTTGACCGAAGATGAGCAGGTGTTTGGCCTGAGCAAGGCCATCCTCCAGTTGCAAACGTATCGTGTGCTGCTTAACTCGATATTCCCCACCGTCAGCTTTCTCATGGTCTACACCATTGGGCATTATCTGAACCTGCGCCTTAATCTGTTTGCCCGTCATGGCAGCGTAAGTACTTGGGTGGACGAGAGATTTGTGTAATCATTTGGCTTTTTTCTTCTCAGGTCCGCTTTGTCCTCTACTCCATACTGGGTCTCTTCGGCGTCGGCAGTTGGACGTTCATGAAAGACTTTAATCAGGTGTCCACGGATGCTGAGATTGACAAGAAGCTGGCCACCTTGGGGCCGCAATTTGTGGCCGCAGGGGCCAGCTTCTATGATAAGCATTTGAAGAAGAACATTGCGTTGAGGGAACTCATTGGAGATAATACCTACACCGCCTTGGGCAATGAGAATTATATGCTGCGTCAGAAATCCATGCCGTTGACGGCACGCAAGTCCTTTTTCTTGGAAAAGTTGCAAGAGCTGCATAAGACGCAAGCCCAGCAGCCACCGACCGAGTCCCAATAAACATATTTTTTGTTACACTTTGAACGATTTATAATTTAGTTTTATACATTTAACATTTAAATGGAATAATTTATAACAGTGGAGAGCTGTCCTTTTGACGTTTCACATTGCATATGTCCCATAAATTGACTAGATTCATGCGCCCGACCGCTGGAATGGTATTATGGAATATTAAGCTTTCTAACGTAACATGCATCATATTCATATAGATTTAAAATGTCTCCTCCCCTACCACATCGCTGATAGTGGCCACCAAACGTCGGGCATGCTCTACAGCGCAGGTGGCTGTGACCAGTCCCAGATGGATGCAGAACAACTCGTATACCCGAACCTTGCCAGGCGCCAGCTTAGGGAAGCAGAGCTCAGCCAGATCAAAGTAATAGTCCACCGAGAGGGCACCAGGCTCGGTTGGCGCCTTTGCGGTACTGCCACTGGAAGCAGCTGATGCAAGAAAATGGTGCTGAAGGTCCAGAGTTGGGCTGAGGACGCCGCCCGACTGATCCTCGAACCAGAGGAAGTACGAGTAGTGAAAGACTTTGTCCTTCCACATGACTGTAGTCTGGCCCTTCTTGAGATACCTTCGGGCAAACTCTACCATATTCCATAGTTTTGTTTTCGTAACCAGCTGATTCGGTCGGAGATCGGGGCCCAACATTTGTCCGCTGCTGCGATTCACGTACATAAAGTGAACCAGGCCGGGAAAGTCCTCCAAGTAAGCATCAATGGATATATTCCGTGTAGCCTTTACAGCCAAAAACTCTGCAAATTCTAGCAACTTGGCCTCGACAAGACAGCCAAACTCGTATAGGTGATCCAGGTGCGCGCTTGAGCTATCGCACGAGGCCAGTGTGAAGAGCTGTTTTAGCTCCTCTATAAACGAGGGCACGTTCGACTCAATCCTCACAAGCAGCTCCCGCTCAAAGTTTTTAAAGTACTCCATGTACATTTTGCGAAGATTTTCCCACTTAGCAGTAAACTTTTTAATGCAGCTCTCCAATTCATTCAAGTCGCCACACGTCTGTTTCAAATGCCGCTTCAGGGCAGCAAAAGTTTGTACAATAAAGGGCTCCAAATTTTCAAAGGCTGGCTTCAAAGCGTCCGAGTCTCCTTGTTGGTGCACTGTATTGATTTTTTGCACCACAAAGAAGCAGTCGTAGATGCAACTGGTTAGCGGCATATTCGCGTACTCGATGACCTGGAGGAGCACCTGGTTGCCATGCAAGCGGGAAATGTGCACAATGGTGGGTACACATCCAGAGTTCTCGTCGTGGGAAGCGCCTTGCAGAAAGACCGGCACAGCACTTTGCGATGGAGAATTCAGAGACTCAAGCGCCCGTGACAAAATGCTCAGAAAAAGAAGATCGGATGCAGCCAGCAGCACTGCGTGTTTGGTGCTATTGACGGCTACCAGTTTGTTGGAGACCATCAGCAGGACATGGGCCCGGGGTAGTCCGTCCTGGCGCAGCTGCTCCAGCGTAGCATCAAGTGTCAAGTGAATTGTTCTCTTTAGTTCCTTGTTGATCACCAGCTTGGGTATGGCCTCGATTAAATATGCCTGCTCTTCCTGTGAAAGCAATGTTTCGTAGCACTCGAGGCACTGCGTCAGCAGCTCCTGTTGCCCTGCCTGGGCCCCAAAGATGTTCGCTCCATAGCAATAGCGCGATAGAGTGATTGCTACGCCCATCTGTCGCGTCAGCGTGTCGACTGGCATGTGTCCAATCTTCAGGAAGGTAAATCCCAAAAGTTCCCCAAAAACCAAATTGAATCCCTTTTCGCACTGGAAGCTGGAGTACGCGTTGTCAAACTGGCATTGCATTATCTTTTGCGAGCTGATGATGGGGCTGAAGATTTGCACCAGGATGTTACTGTTAATCGGACAGCTGGGATCGGGGGCAGACTCCAGCAGACCTTGAGTGACGGCCACATCGCAGATTTTCTCGGTCAGTGGAGCGTTCAGTTTTTGATAGACAACATCGTTGCCGCTGTTAAATACGATTAAGCCGTTCATTTTATCATCATTTAATTTGCAAAACAGGAAAATACAGGATACACAAATTTCTTCACTGGTGCTGGGTAACGTAACAGAATGCGGAATGTAACTCTTGCACCCACCCCCAGTCCTGCCCTTTTAGCTTATTTTAAGCTATATTTTGCTTATTTTAAAACCAAATAGCTTGAAAAATAATTTATATGCTTATAGCTTGAAATTTCATTTAGCTTATTTTGGCTCCAAAAAATTGAGTACAAAACAATTTGTTTTTTTTTTTTTTATTGTATTGTAATATTTGTTAATTTACATTACATACAAAAATTAATTTACGAAGTGGTTACGCAATGTGACCCCAAAAAATCGTACTGTTGTTTTTGTAAGTCAACAATTGGCGCCAAGTTGTGCGAATTACGGCAGCAACATATTGCGTCCAATGCAAGCATGGCACAAACTAACAAAATAGTTTTTATCAGAAAGTCATCAAAAACAGAGGAGCAGGAGGCTGCAGTTTGTTTTTACTTTGCTGAGCAATCGGCCATAGTATAGTGAAATGGGAAAAACCATGTCATTACCTTAATTCAAAATTTAAAAAAAAATGTATCAATAAAATTCAATGAACCATTATTTTGATGTGTTTTAGCCTATTATTTTTAAGCCATTTTGTTTTTTACTTTTTAGCTTATTCTAGCTTATTTTGTTCTTCAATCTAGCTTAAGGTGACTCTAAAATCTGGCAGAACTGCGCACTCCCACCCCCGCCAAAAGTCAGTGTTGTTCGGCAGCAATAGAAAATCAGCTGTTGATGACTGACCTTCTTCTTACCACATGCGCTTTTGTTATCAAAAACTCCGTGAAAGATCAAGTTGAATTTAGTTATTGTAAGCATGGGACGTTTAATTTTGGAGCACACTCTACAAGGACACAAGGGACGGATTTGGGGTGTGGCCTGGCATCCGAAGGGGAACGTCTTCGCTTCTTGTGGCGAAGACAAAGCCATACGCGTATGGTCTCTGTCGGGGAATACTTGGAGCACGAAAACCATTCTCTCGGACGGACACAAGCGCACCATACGCGAGATACGCTGGTCCCCATGCGGTCAGTATTTGGCCTCGGCCAGCTTTGATGCAACTACAGCGATTTGGTCAAAGTCCTCTGGGGAATTCGAATGTAATGCTACGCTGGAGGGTCACGAGAACGAGGTGAAGAGTGTTAGTTGGTCGAGGTCCGGTGGACTATTGGCCACTTGCTCCCGGGACAAGTCTGTCTGGATCTGGGAAGTGGCAGGTGATGATGAGTTTGAATGCGCCGCCGTACTAAATGCTCACACACAGGATGTCAAGCGTGTGGTGTGGCACCCGACGAAGGATATTTTGGCATCCGCCTCATATGATAATACCATTAAAATGTTTGCCGAGAGCCAGTTGGACAGCGACTGGGATTGCACCGCCACATTGTCCTCCCACACGAGCACAGTTTGGAGCATTGACTTTGACGCCGAGGGCGACCGGTTGGTCTCCTGCAGCGATGACAAAACGCTCAAGATTTGGAGAGCCTACCATCCGGGCAACGATGCTGGCATAGCCACGCCAGATAAACAATCCGTTTGGAAGTGTGTCTGCACCTTGTCTGGTCAGCACTCGAGAGCCATCTATGATGTGTCCTGGTGTAAGCTGACGGGATTGATTGCCACCGGCTGTGGTGATGATGGGATTCGGATATTTAAGGAGACCAGCGACTCCAAGCGAGATGAACCAACATTCGAGCAACTCACCGCAGAGGAGACTGCTCATGAGCAGGACGTCAACGCGGTGGAGTGGAACCCTGCTGTAGCCGGACAATTGATCTCCTGCAGCGATGACGGCACCATCAAGATATGGAAGGTGGCTGATTAGCAATCCGATCAATGTGTTGTAGGTCATAAGTGTTTAAGCAAAGAGTAGTTTGATTTTTATACGAATAAAGTTTCTTCCTAATAAGAAATAAAAGTATTTAAATTACAGATAATCTTGACCTAATAATGATTTTTCTCTTAAATAATCTCAAATACTACTTGTTAAGAAAGGGTTCCTGCAGGGTTTTAAATAACCTTTTGGCCTTACGGGGCCCCAGACCCATCACCTGTGACAGTCTCTCCTCACTGGCAGTGATCACATTTCCCAGGTTGCCAAAAGTCTGAAGAAGCGTGACGGCATCCGTTTTGTTCACAGGCTTGATGTTGGTCAGAGCGGCCACCAGCTAAGATCAACAAGCATTATTAATATTATGAGCATATTTAGGAGTATACATATTTGATAACATTGTTGTACTGCACCTTTTGATGAGGATTCGATTCTACTCGTTCCATTATCAAGTCAGGTGGTCGCTTTTCAAACTGCTTGTAGGTTTCAATTATTTTGCCAGCCTCCTCTGCATTCCAGGCCAGCATCATGGTAAGATCTGCTAGCAGTGATATCCGAGTCAAGCTTTTAAGAGCGTTGTGCGGCTCCGGCGTGTCTACTTGGACCAGCAAGACACGTAGCTCGTACATCTTGCCCAGAGCCTTCAGTCGCTGACAAATGTAATCTGGATTGAGATTGTGATACTTGAGCGATAGGAAAAGGATGCAGGAAGTGCGGCCCACAACATAGTCGGGTACAATGTCATCGCGAAATTCCAGAGGTACGTTCTGTATAGATTTTAGTATTGGATTGCCTCGCTGCTTGCTGTGGACAAGGACGCTGTGAGGATTTGAAGCCGGCTTGGCGACTGTTATTGAAGCGGAAGTGTTGTTGCTGCTATTAGCGGTTGATGTCGCAGCGGGAACGGGCTGGATGGTACTGGGCTGCACCTTAGGCTTCTTGGGCGATGTGGGCATTTCCATGGAGCCCAAAACATCATTAAAAGAATCGTCGTCGAAATCATCCATTCTATCCTTCTAAAACAGCCGGAAAATTGTATTACGTTTTCCGGCACTGTTTTTTGTGCCATCTGGCAGCTCTGTCATTGTTTGGCTGTTTTGGCTTCTTAAAAAGAGATACGTAGACAAAAAAATTCCATATATCTATGACTTGGAATCATACATTGAAAATTCAATTAGATGTAGAAGATCTACTTTCGAATTGATGCTGGGAAAGTTATAACTTTTTTGCGTTATATTCTTAATATCTGCTGGCGCTGGCCTGCAGAACGAAAGCAGCTAGAATAACGCCACTTTGGCATCACTGTTAGCTCTCTTTCCTTTTTCGACTGTCATAGCACCGAAGTGTGTGCGTGCGTGTTATTTTCAACAAGATTTGATTCAATAAATTGGAATACAATTATTAGCAATATGACTTCGCATCCGGTTTTCATTGACCTTTCCTTGGACGAGCAGGTAAAGTTTGAGTGACAGCTATGTGTCCCGTTTTCGACGGACTAAACCGAATTTGAGGTTATGTTGTCCCGAAAGGGTGCAAAACAAACGGGAAGCTAATATTTAAACAAATTCGCAATAGGTGCAAGAGCTGCGCAAGTATTTCAAGAAGTTGGGAGCTGAAATCTCATCGGAGAAATCCAACAAAGGCGTTGAAGATGATTTGCACAAAATCATTGGCGTCTGCGATGTTTGCTTTAAAGATGGAGAGCCTTCTCAGATCGACGGCATCCTCAATAGCATAGTGTCCATAATGATAACGGTGAGTAAGCATCAGAGAATTCAAGATGCAGGTCTTAATTACTTCTGATTTGTAGATCCCCCTGGACCGCGGAGAGAACATTGTGTTGGCGTACTGCGAAAAGATGACCAAGGCGCCGAACCAGCCGCTGGGCAAGGTGTGCTTGCAGTCGCTGTGGCGTCTGTTTAACAATCTGGACACGGCCTCACCCTTGCGCTACCATGTCTACTACCATCTGGTGCAGGTGGCCAAGCAATGCGAACAGGTTTTGGAAGTCTTCACTGGAGTGGATCAGCTAAAAACTCAGTTTGCCAATTGCCCGCCATCCTCTGAACAAATGCAGAAGTTGTACCGCCTGCTCCATGATGTCACCAAGGATACTAACATGGAGCTCTCTTCCAAGGTAATGATTGAGCTGCTGGGCACATATACGGCTGACAATGCCTGTGTGGCACGCGAGGATGCCATGAAGTGCATTGTCACCGCCCTGGCCGATCCCAATACATTCCTGCTGGATCCGTTGCTAGCGTTGAAGCCAGTGCGCTTCTTGGAGGGCGATCTCATCCACGATTTGCTTTCCATTTTTGTCTCTGACAAATTGCCATCGTACGTTCAGTTCTACGAGGATCACAAGGAGTTTGTCAACTCTCAGGGACTAAACCACGAACAGAACATGAAGAAGATGCGCCTGCTGACGTTCATGCAGTTGGCCGAGAGCAATCCAGAAATGACCTTCGATACCCTGACCAAGGAGCTGCAAATCACCGAAGATGAAGTGGAACCCTTCGTCATCCAGGTGCTCAAGACGAAACTGGTGCGTGCTCGCTTGGATCAGGCCAACCGCAAGGTACACATTTCATCGACCATGCATCGTACATTTGGCGCACCGCAATGGGAACAGCTGCGGGACTTACTGCAGGCCTGGAAGGAGAACCTGAGCTCAGTCCGTGATGGTCTCACAAATGTTTCATCCGCGCAATTGGATTTGGCCCGCACACAAAAGCTGATACACTAGGCAGCCGTCATAAATGGTACATAAAAACGAAACATAATCGAAATGATTGGCCAAGAAAAAACAAATATTTCGGGGCGTTTGAATTACAAACTAAATTATTTTCAAGAATGCGTAGAAAGCTTGAATAAATTTCTAAGTAAATCGAACGTAAAAGCCATTTCTCGTTAAATGCGTGGATTGGATTACTTTTCTAGCTTATCACTACAGTAGGTCCTCGTCTGTCTGCATTGCGTTTAAGCTGAGATTTTTCCAGGAGATTTATAGCTCCTCATGCGCCTTGGACTGCTGGCGGTCCTTCTCCTTGGGGAAGGACCAAAAGTAGGATGGAAAGCCGTGAGAGTCCCTCTCACGTTTCACAAATGCGCTATACGATGAGATACAGTTTCCAATAAAATGATTCGATTGCCCCAAAATGGCCAAATCTAAATAAGGATCATCTTCGGGCAGCCTGTGCACGGAGATGCCCATGCGGCTGAGCGCCGCATTTAGCTCTCCGATCATGTGATTAGCATCGGATGCCACAAATACGGATTTTATCTCATTGTTGGGCTGCGTCTGGCGCACATTTTTGATGGTCCTCTTTAGCTGTCGCACTATCGATTCCTTGGTCTGCATGCAGAGCTCGGGATAGAGAGATCCCCGCTCGTTCTTGTAGCCCAGGCACTGGGGCGACGCGAACAGATGCTGGCTATCCTTGACGTGCTCACAGGCCCTCACCCAGTCGATGCCATTGCGCAGGTGGATGCCCACGAAAGCTCCCCGGGGCAGTACTTTCCGGATAAAGTCCCTAGCAGCGTCCCTGTACTTGGCACTCCATTGCATATGCTTCTGTAGCTCACGGTTTTCAAACTGGACAGGGAAGCTGGCTGGGGCGCCTGTAAAGGCCAGAACTGGCCAGGAGTCGGCTGGGTATTTGCTTTGCCACTTGGTTGCCATGGAGCTGTGGTGTACATCAAAGTGCAGCGGTCCATAGAACTCCGACTTGACAAAGTCAATGTTGTAGGTGTCCCAGAAAGGCCCAAACGGATTTCCATCCTTGGCATGGCAGTTGGGCTGGTCCGGATTGTTTTTCTCCTGCTGTAGGCTCTTGCGCTCCATGTAGCAGAAGGACACACGCTCCGATTCCGGCCAGATGTCGTCCGCCAGATGCCACATAAAGTCCGACATCAGTATGACCCGATGGTAATCCTTGAGCGGCTCCACGTCAAAGTACGTATTGAAGGGCACCTGTCGGGAGCGCATTTCACCCTTGCGATACTCCACCCATGGTGGTAGGATAAGGGTGCGATTCAGACCCTTAGCAAAGGCCAATGAGCCGAGAAAATGGTCAGCTTGGTTGCCAAAGCGCCCTAAGGGGGAGTATCAATACTGTACTTGAATACAGATCCAACAAAGATCCAACGCCAGACTTACCCATGCAGGGACAGTAGGTGAGATAGCCGTTGGGATCGCGCTCCAAATTGGCCCATGCTGCTGCTGTTACAGTGCAAATTAAATAAATAAAAGGGAACTTTAATTTAAGCCACTGCATTCTGCCGGCTTCGTCTTCATCCAATTCAGACTGGGTGGCAGCTCCACGCGCTAAGCGACTGTATTGAATGGTCTGGCAGCCTTCGTCAATCCAGTCAATTGTTGATTGTTGTTATTGTTAAAAATTCATTTAGATATTTAAAATTTGTAAAAAATTGGGACGAACAGAAACATGTTGAGTCAGTAAGTAAGATAGCTACCCTGCCAGTTGGCCAATAATAATACCTCAGTGTCTTCGCAGTTACAGCAAAGAGGTGCTCCTCAGACACTGGTCCTGGCGGAACTTTCAGTCCTGCCGACGAAACTTCAGCGAGAGCCCCACAGAGCCGCCGCCGTACCACTGGCACAAGCCCATGGGCCAGCATACGGACATAAGAATCTACAACAATGGAATGCGCCGGAAAGTTCCCCTTATACTACGTAACCCGAACATGGTCACCTGGTACACATGCGGCCCAACAGTCTACGACTCTGCCCATCTAGGCCATGCCAGCACCTATGTGAAGGTGGACATCATTCAACGCATTCTACGTAACTATTTCAATATAAATCTCGTCACTGCCATGAATATTACAGATGTGGACGACAAAATCATTAGAAAAGCCCGCGATTCCGGCTGCGATTGGCTGGGAATGGCCCGTACCTATGAAGCCGAGTTTAAACAGGACATGCTGCGTCTCAACGTCCAGCCACCGGACATACGCACCCACGTCACAAGCAACATGCCGGCGATTGTGCAATTCATAGAAGAGCTCATCAACGATTCGCATGCCTACGTGACGGAGGACAATTCTGTGTACTTTGACGTGTCCAAGTATCCACACTACGGCAAACTGCAGAGGCTGGGCATGAGCACCGAAGAGAAGTCGGATCTGTTTAAGCAGAACAGTGCGGACTTTGCTCTTTGGAAGGCCAAGAAGGAGGCTGATGAGCCCAGTTGGGCGGCTCCTTGGGGTGGAGAGGGTCGCCCCGGCTGGCACATTGAATGCAGTGCCATTGCCGGATTCTTTTTCGGCCACAAACTGGATTTTCATGCTGGCGGCCTGGACCTAAGGTTCCCCCATCACGAGAATGAGGAGGCGCAATGCTGTGTCCGCTACCAGACCGACCAATGGGTAAACTACTGGATGCACACGGGCCAGCTGTACATAGCGGGGGACGAGCAGAAAATGTCGAAATCCCTGGGCAATACCATATCCATCAGCGAGATGCTCCAGAGCTACACCTCCGACGAGTTTAGAATGGCCTGTCTGTTGTCCAACTACCGCAACGCAATGCCCTATAGCGAGCAGTTGATGCTGACCGCCCGTCAGACGCTGCAGCGTTTCAAGAACTTTCAGGCGGACCTCAGTGCCTATACGCAGTTCCTCAAGCCGATTCGGAAGCTGGATGAGGGGGCCCTCAAGGCACAGATCGCCCACATGGTAACCGAGTTCGACAGCAGCTTGCGTGATGACTTCGATACGGCGCGTGGCGTCAGCGTGCTGATCGATCAGATGACTAGCATAAGTCGCTGCATAAATGAGCAGCAAGTGGATGCCGAGGAAGAGCCAGCCTATTGCCTGGATCTCCTGACGGCAGCCGGCAACTACATAAACCGGGCCATGCTAACTTTTGGCATTACCAAACTGACCGAGACGGAGAGCCTTTCACAGGAGATACCATTACCGACTGCGGGTGGGGCTGTGGACCCCGCTCTTTTGATAGCGGACATCCTGGCCATACGCGGAAAACTGCGACGAGAAGCGATATCCGGGCAGCAGAAGAACATTCCCCTGTTGGCCGCATGCGACGAGCTGCGCAACCTGCTGGAACAACATGGCATCCAAATACGTGACCATAAAGAAGGCAGCTCTTGGGTCTACGCTTCTCGAGCCGCCGCCAGTGAACGCAAACAGTGAAAGCATTTGGCTGTGCCAAATGAAAACCCAAAATGGAAATGAGAGTGTTGTGTCTACGTCATGGTTATTATTACATAAATTCAGATCTGAGACTCAGTTTGAATGGTCGTTCGGGTGGGGTGCTGCCATGCTCAGCCTTGTACAGATCCTTGGTTATGAGATAGTCTCGGACTAGCTTGAAGAATGCTCCCATGCTGGTGAATGCCACAAAGCTGATGGACAGCACAAAGTGCCACTCGATGGTGGCCGGACTGAGAGAGGCGATCTCCACCAGCAATATGGCTGCCTGCAGAGTAGCAAGCGTCGAGTAAATGACAGTGGGATTGTGGAATAGTTTCTGTGGAGAGAGATTATCAGAATATGTAGTCCATGGGTGGGTGTCTCGGTCCACACTCACATAGAAGCGCACATGGCTGGCATTTCCGGGTGTGGCCACGGTCACCAGTCCCAGGCTGCGATAGAGTCCTCCGTTGTGCTTAACCACAATGCCATGACCGTAGGCCGTAAATTTCGACCAGGTGAACGCACTAGCGGCCACAATTAGTTGCGATGGCGCCGGGTCCCGGTCGATTCGCTGCCAGCAGCCCAAGTGCAAGGTGGCTCTGTGCAAAATGTCGCTGTACCTGGCGGGATATAGGTATGCGGCGCATAAACTAAACGCCCCCAGGCACACAATGATGCAATGCTGTGCGGCCCGCATCACGTTGTAGTTGACGTTCACGGCCAGACAACATGGCACCAGACCGCTGTAGTAGGCATTGAGCATTGAGGTGAATATGAGCTGTTTGAACCGTTTGTTGAAGTCGTGCCGCAGCGTCTCGATCTCCTCGCGAATGCGTACGGCGTTGGTAGTGCAGCTGTGGACAGGCATGTCGTTTATGTAGACACCGGGCAGCTCGAAGCGGGTGCGCAGAAATGGCTCCAGTTGGAAGCCAAAGATGAGCAGATAGATTATTACTCTGTGGAGAGGTAGACTCCATTGTGATATCATTTACAGATCAGATACGATTTTTAGGAATGCTTACGGATAGGTCAGGAAGAGCAGCAATACGTAGCTGTGCTTCTGATACAGTTTCAGAGCACACAAACCCAAGCCCAGCTGCACCAAGCCACCAAATGTGTACTTGATGGCCGTGCGTATTATATGTTGCGTCTTCTCGTTTGCCTTCACTTTGGCCAGCAGAACACAGTATACCAGCCTTCGCGTATTGAGTATGAGTATCAGATATCGTAAATACGGATCAATTAGCTCTATGTTCTGGAAGAAAAAGCAAAGGTTCTATAGACATCTATTCTATGCATGTAAAACTTTGGCGAAACCCACCACCATGTGCCTTGTGTGAGCCTGGGACAGCCACCAGTTTGTGCGATATATGTTTATGAACTGCACAATGGCTGCTCCCATAGTAAAGGCACACATTATCAGCTCGCTTAGCCACTCGGATGTGTTGGAGTGTTCCGGAAATGGTACATGTTTGGGCATGGTGCTGCCCGGCGTCTGGGCCGGTGGCGTTTTGCCGCCAACCATGTTCGCGTAGACGTCCTGGGCTTCGCTGGAGCTGCTGCCGTCACTGCTGCGCTCTTCATAAGCCATTTTAAGTTAGCCAATTGTGTTCCCTAGGACTTGCAACTACATTTAAACAATTTCAAGTATTCAATGTTTTTGTGCGGCTGGAAAACAACAAAATGTACTAGTAACAGTGCTGTTAAACACCAATCAGCTGATGGTCTCAGTGGTGCCAGATTTAGAGAGTTACCATAAGTAGATTGAAGATAAAATAAGCTAGAATAAGTAAAAAGTAAAGCAAAAATAGCTTAAAAATAATAGCCATAAAACACATCAAAATAATGGACAATTGAATTTATTTTTTTTTTTAATTTTTATATAAAGTAATAACATGGTTTTTTCCTTTTCATTATGCTATGGCCGAGTGCTCAGCAAAGTAAAAACAAACTGCAGCCTCCTGCTCCTCTGTTTTTTAAGTCTTTCTGATAAAAACTATTTTGTTAGTTTGTACAATGCTTGCATTGGACCACTAACCATACTGTATGGTTAGTGATTGGACGCAATATGTTTTTTTTAGCGACAGCATGCTGCCGTAATTCGTACAACTTGGCCCCAATGGTTGCCTTACAAAAGCAGCAGTACGATTTTGTGGGTCAGTTGGCACATTGCGTAGCCACTCCTTAAACTCATCGATATTTAACCAAAAATTGTGGAAATATAAATACATATTTATATATGCAAACGGAAATTTTTCAACGAAAAATTACCATACATTTATACACAAAATTGGATGATATTCCAATATACGAACAACAAATATGATTTTTGTCTGATTTCTCAATAAAAATGAACAAATATTACAATACAATCAAAAAACATAATATTGTTTTGTACCAAATTTTTTGGAGCCAAAATAAGCTAATGAAATAGATTTCAAGCTAGAAGATTTCATATATTTTTCAAGCTTTTTGATTTTATAATAAAATCAAATCTAGCTTAAAATAAGCTAACATGGCAACAGTTGATGGTCTAGCAACACTGGGCCAAACACAGTTATCTCAGCTGGATTTGGTTTTGTAACTTTAAATTGAATTGAATTTAAATAAAGTTCCTCTAGCCAGCGCCTGAAATGATGCGCTACGAGGGCAACGAAAAGTTGGCCGACGAAACTGCCTGTGCCGGAGTGCGTGCCGACCTGAAAATGTGCCTGTTAGAAAGCGATTGCTGTCGAGTGGACCGCAAAACGCCGCGCCAGTGCCTTATGGATAACAACGTTCCGCCTGAGTGCCAGGTGCTCCGCAACACCTTCTACGAATGCAAGCGCTCTCTGGTAGGTCCTGACGTCTGACATGTGAAAGGGTGAATTAATTTGGAACCGACTTTAATTCATCCCACCATTCCAGCTGGACAACCGACAACGCTTTCGCGGACGCAAAGGCTACTGATCTTCAAACTTAATTTGATATATTTCTAAGTGTTTAAAATACAAATAATTCTACAATGGACAAATGGGCCAGCAGTTGAATTAGTTGCGACGCCGCCGCACGCGCGATATGCGCCATGCGTTCGGCTCCTCGTACTTGTTGTAGAGCGGTTCCAGGCGCTGGTTCTTCTTGAATTTGCTCAGCTTGGTGGGGTCCGAGAAGCGGAAGAAGGACGGGGCAAACTCCACCAGCCACTTGGGATCGATGGTGGTCACCTCGCGCATATACTCCTTGGTGGTCTGCACCAGTTCGTGATAGATCACCCACTCTGGCTGTCGATTGAACAGAGCGCTCGATGGATGAATGTACACCACCTGCGAGTCGACCAGGGTGCGGTAGCCCTCCTGTGGATCCTTTTTGGCCGCATTGCGGAAAAAGCCTGAGCAGACGGCCTTCTGGATGCGCACCGAGCTCTTGCCCGCCGATACCACGTCCAGCTTATGCCTATCCATGATGCCCAGCAGCTGCTTCCTCACATCCTGCGACCGTTTGAGTGTCCGGATCTGGACAAAGTTCTCGTAGCACCAGGCATTCGAGAACTTGTTGTTCTTCCAGCTGTTGTAAACGGCCAAGAGGGTAAGATGATCGCCTGTGTAAGGAGAAATTAGGTTGGTGTTAGGCATAATTCGATGTGATTGAATTGGGGGGACTCACCCTCGGCCTGGTTGAACTTGGCCTTCTTCTGATCGGCTAGGGCCTGCTTGTCCTTGGGCCTGTAGAACACATTTTGGACACTCAACATCGAGACAATGGTGAGGATCTCATCCGAGCACTGCAGAGCCACAGACATGATGAGCATCTTCGAGAGATTCGGCTCCAGGGGGAACTCGGCCATGCGCCGACCCAACCTCGTTAGCAATCCCTCATCATCCAGCGCGGACAGCGAATGCAACTGCTCGAGGGCCATCACCAGCGACTCCACGGGCGGGGCATCCATGAAGTCAAAGTGCAGCAGATCGTTGATGCCCATCGTCTTCAGCTGGAGCACTGTGGTGGCCAGATTCGTGCGCTGGATTTCTGGGACGGGCGTGGGTAGCATCTCATCCCGGTAGGCGCGCTCCGTGTACAGACGATAGGTTTTGCCCGGACCCGTGCGTCCGGCACGGCCGGCCCTTTGCTTGGCAGCTGCCTGGGAGATGGGCGTCACCACCAGAGAGTCCATGCCAGTCTTGGAGTTGTACACCTTCTGCTTGACAAATCCTGGATCCACCACATAGAATATCCCGTCAATGGTCAGCGAGGTCTCCGCAATGTTGGTGGCTATCACCACTTTGCGGCTGCCGGCGGGGGCCGGATCGAAGATGCGCGTCTGCATCTCGGAGGGAAGCGCCGAGTAGACGGGGAGTATTATCAGTTCGGGTACATCGGGTCCGAGGCTCTTCATGCGCTCGTAGAGGATCTCGCAGGCCGTGTCGATTTCCTCCTGGCCGGTAAGGAAGAGCAGAATGTCGCCGGGCGGCTCACGCAGATGGATCTGCATCACAGTGATCAGCGAGGCGTCCAGATAGTCTGTTTCCGGCTCTTTTGTGTACAGCACCTCCACGGGGAACGTTCGTCCGGGAATCGTAAAGATGGGAGCCTTGAAAAAATACTGCGAGAACTTCACAGCATCCAGGGTCGCGGAGGTCACGATCAGCTTCAGTTCGGGACGCTTCTGTACGGCCGTCTTCAGCAGGCCAAAGAGAACGTCCGTGTGGATGGTGCGCTCGTGGGCCTCGTCCAACATGATCACCGAGTAGGTCTTCAGCTCCGCCTCCATCAGGCACTCGCGCAGCAACATGCCGTCCGTCATGTACTTGATGATCGTCTCCGGGCTGGTGCAGTCCTCGAAACGGATGGTGTAGCCCACCTCCTGGCCCAGCCGGCAACCGTACTCCTCGGCCACTCGCTTGGCCACGGACATGGCGGCCACTCGACGCGGCTGCGTGCAACCGATCTTGCCGCGTGCCGTGAATCCGCACTCGCCCAGATATTGGGTTATCTGTGTGGTCTTGCCCGAGCCCGTCTCGCCGATGACGATCAGGATTTGATTGTCGGTGACGGCCTTGATCAGATCATCGCGCAGCTTGTATATGGGCAGCGACTGGCGCTGCTCGACCAAGGTGAGGTCCGTCTTCTTGCCAAAGGATGACTTCTTGCCGCCAATCACGTGCTTCTTCCACTCGGGCACCTCGGCGGGGGCGGCGCCCATGCCACGCATGTTGGCCGCCAGATTGCGAGTGTCCTCCTCGGGCAGCGGATCGATCCAGTTCTTGTTGAGGTTCGTGGGCAGGGCCTCCATTTCTTGTTCGCGCTGCAGCATTTTCTGCTCCCGCCGCTCCTTCGACAGGGCCGACTGCATCATGGCCGCCTGGGCCAACGAACCGTCGGGATTCTTGACAATTCTCACGGGCGATAGGTCGTGCAGGGCCCTGCCATGGCCCGAGAGGAATGGCGGCTCTTCCTCCACAATCTCAATCTCGATGTCCGCCTCGTCGTCCTCGTCCTTGGGCAGCAGACCTGTCTCCTCGTCAAAGTCCGGCATTTCGCTCCTGTCCAGGACCCCAGAGCTAATCATCTGTTTGATTTCCCATCGCTCGGGGCTGGAGATCCTGGTAACCCGCTTCCTTGACTCGTTCTCGTCCCCGTCCAGGCTGTTGCCCTGAAGATTTAGCATGGAGGTGCTGCTGCTGAAGGGACCATCTGGATTGCGGTCCCGCAGCGAGTCATCATCCTCGGGCGTGTGCGAGAGGGGATTCAAGTCCCTGCCCGACTCCTGATCGACCTCCTTCATGGACAGCGACACTTTTTGACCCGTCAGTGACATCACCTTGACCCTCACGGTCTGATTGCGGGCCACCACCTCGGTCACGTCGGTGACCCTGCCCTCGGCTCGCAGCTGCGAGATGTGCACCAGCCCCTCCCAGCGCTTGCGCAGTCCGAAGAGCTGGACAAAGCACCCGAAGGGCACTATGTTGGCCACCTTGCCGGAGTAGATCTTGCCAGCCTCGGGATCGTCGGCCATCACTGTGCTGGGAGGCGGCATTTTCTCCTGGCGGCGATCGTGGCGATCGCCAGAACGCGACCGACTGCGTTGTCGACGCTCGTGGCGGTCTCGAGAGCTGGACCTGCGGCGACCACGATCTCGCTCGCGATCGTCGCGGGATCTGCTTCGGCGGCGTTCCCGTTCCCGATCGCGGTGCTCGCGTGATCTGCTGCGTCTGCGGCGTTCTTTGTCGCGAGATCTACTCCTGCGACGCTCTCTATGTCGGTCCTCGCGTGATTTGCTCCTGCGGCGCTCCTTATTCCTATCCTCGCGAGATCTGCTCCGCTTCCGAGTATCCCTGGCCTTTTCGCGACTTCTGCTGCGTTCCCTTCGCTTGTGGGGTCGTTCTCTCGATTCCTTAATCTCTTTCTTATCCTCGGTCTTGCCCTCGCCAGGCGCCAGAGCCTCAAGCTCCATCATGGCCGCGTCCACGTCACTCAGGTCTGTCTTTTTGTCAACCGAATGCTTTTCCTTGGCTTCCTCGTCCTGGCCCTCGCTCTGGCTGTATTTATCGTTGGGCAGGGCCAGGCCAGGAAACATTTTCATCAGCTGCGATTTCTTGTCATCTTTGCTGCTGCCGGAGCCGATCTTCTCTTCGCTCCCGCCTCTCGGCCGACTGGGCCGCATTAAGTTGATGATGCGCTGCAGATTCTGGACGAGGGAGTCTGGAAACTCGGCGCCGTTCTCGAGCAGAGCCTTGCGGAATGCATCGTACGATTGATTCTTGTTCTCCAAATCGATGATGAACTCGGCCAGGTCCTTGTCATTGATGCCCAAGTGATTATCGAGCTCTGTGCAGATCTTCGAGACCAGCGACAGATACTCCAATTGCTGCAGCTCCTCCATCTCGGCAGAGCATTAACGATTTCGATTTCGACCTTTGCAAACTTTTCACAGCAATTGAACGCTTCTTTTCAACCAAAAAACCACAAACAAAATGCAACGCACGCCGACTTATCAGCTGTTCCTGGGCTGCAGGGTTGGCAAACAGAGTTGGCTTGTGCGTACAGTGGCAGCCCCATTTAAATAGTACGTGATTATTTGACTTGACGCTCGCTTTTTGATGTCTTGACTTACGTTGTAACAAACAAATCAACTAGTTATTGCTTTGTTCAGTTGCGCCAACCGTAATGTCTTCGTTCTTCGACTGTTTCAACAATTTTGTGCAAAAAGGCGGCAATGTAGAGGAGAATGTGGCTACAGAAGACAAAACGCTAGAGGGACAGCAGCCGCGGCAGTCCAGAATGGAAATGACAGCCCCCATATCTCCCACGCCCAGTAATGGTGTAAGTATATAATCGCGTACTTCGCCGATTCCATTAGATGCCTGTGCGGGTACATATTTGCATGAATTCGTAGTTATACGGAAATTGCACAAACATTTGATGCTTTGGTTGGTCTCAAGCGCTGCCTGGTGCTGCCAGACCGAGCCAATAGATTCAGAGTCGAGTCCGTGGGTCCGGCAACTCTTGCCGTAGGCACGCCATATTTTACCAAACCAATTGAGAAAACACGTCGGAGTTGTGGAAGAAAAGGGATAAAACTACCTTAAAGAAAGTGCAAAGTGCAATTTTGTGTGGGGTCGGTCTACAGTGGCTTTTGGGCGAATAGTTGTCGGGCAGTAGTTTAATTATTTCCCGTCGCCGCTAGTGCTGCAGACAAGTAGAAGAAGAAGCAGCTGGATTTGAGGCAGCGCAGCGAGTAGCACCAAAACCAACCACAATCCGCGAGACGTACAGACACGGGCAGACAACAAAATGATGAAGCAAACAGTAAACAAAAGCGGCAACAACAAACCGAAGAAGCAGCTCCAGCCAGCTCCATCGTCGATTATAACATACAGTCCCAGCAAATTCTTGACTAAGGTCGGATGTTCGGACTACATCGTCACAGAGCACACCCACACACACACACACACAACGACAGCGACGGGAGCAGCGAAAACAAATAAATCGTCGGCGGTCGGAACACCCGCGTATTATGTGGTCAGCGCTGGGTCCTTGGGCAGTGCTGCCTCGATGTCAGGAGCAATCACAATGAGTTCGCCGCCCAAGGCCCCCGCAGCAACATCCGCTGGCATAAGATCCCCCACACAACCGATTCACATCAGCCCCGGACCAGTGATATTGACAGCGTCGCCCTCAACGCCAACAGAAAGTGTAATGAAATCCATAGAAATCCTACATACTAAATGTTCATTTCCTATATTTGTGTAATATTTGTAGTTTTCATAATCCTAGCCACAGCGTCCTTCTTTCCCTGCCACAACTAATCGCATTTCCACTCTCTCTATTGCTCTTTAGTCCAGCACCATCTCGGCCCACAGTGAATCTTCGTTTTGCGATAAAATGGAGCACAGTTACATGCGCGATACGTCACGTGCCGAGTTGTCCAATGGCCTGGCACCGGTTCGCCACATCCTGGTTAACCATCCTCCGCAATGCACCAGCTGCCACACATATCCGCAGCAGGACCTGGAGTCAGACCAGTCCCATGCGCCACCCTACGACGAGATATCCGCCAAGGAGATGATGAACGAGTGTGCCAGGATTTCCAAGTATGTGAAGAACACCAATTCCGACGATCAGGACTGGGTGGCACGACTAAATAAGTGAGTATAAAGCTGCAGATCCAGGACGACCATTGTCTAACCCTCTCTCTGCTCTGCTCAGATCTACCTGGAGCCCTATCCAAACGACGCTGTTCGAGAGGGTATGCAGCATACTCGACCAGGACCAGTTGGCGCGTCTGGCCAACGACAAGCGCCAGCACGAGGTTGTCCATCGTCGTGTGAGCGTGGACAAGTCCGCATCGCGAATGCGTCGGGCTTTGGGCAGCGTTGCCTGGGATCAGCGCATCACTCAATGGCTACACACACTGCTCATGCAGTCGCTGCCGCCCTCGTACATGGCCTCCTATCTGGACATGATGCAAACACTGAAAACTAAGCTGCCGACCCTGATGGACAAGCTGCTGTTCAGTCGGCCGCTCAGCAATAACCAGGAGCTGCTCGCCCCCGTCATGAAGAAGCGATGGGAGCCAACTATTCTGCCCAAGAATCGTCAATTGTCGCACAATGCCATCATGGTGGTGCTGCCAAATATGCCCAGCAGCAGCAGTGTGCCTGAGCGCATGCACAAATGGTATCGCTCGCTGGCTACCATCTGCCAGGTTGTCCAGATTACCATGCCCAATACGAGTAAGAGCATCCACCTCATATGAGATTTCCTTGCCATTTACCCTTTACCCCTGACGTTCCTTCCACCCGCAGACGATCGGATTGCCAATCACAATCTGGATCAGGTGGCCGAAGTCATTGTGTGCCTCACACGTGTCCGCATAAACGAGCTGCGCACCGAGAATCCCAATCGTGGCATCATTCTTGTGGGCTTCAATGCCGGCGCATCCCTGGCCCTTCAGGTGGCCCTCTCGGAGAGCCTGGCGTGTGTCGTTTGCATGGGCTTCGCCTACAACACATTACGTGGTCCTCGTGGCTCTCCCGATGACCGCATCCTGGACATCAAGACGCCCATTCTGTTTGTGATTGGCCAGAATTCGGCACGGAGCAGCCAGGAGGAAATGGAGTCGCTGCGCGAGCGCATGCAATCGGAGTCCTCTCTGGTGGTCGTCGGCAGTGCGGACGATGTCCTGCGTGTGCCCAAGAGCAAGAGACGCATCGAGGGCGTCACCCAGTCGATGGTGGATGCCATGGTGGTGGTAAGTCGGGCACCGAAGGCTGTGCAAATCTACTCTCATTGGTTAATTCCGCTTACAGGACGAAATCTATGAGTTTGTGAACAGAACGCTGATGGATCCCCCGGGTCCGCGTGTACCCATGGCCCTGCACAACCAAAGCACACAGCGCGGCCAGAACAGGCTGCATCAGCAGCACGCCCTGGGCTTCGAGAAGGGAGGAGCCCAGCAGAATCGCAAGCGCAAAGGGGAGGTTGGATTGGACGAGAGCGGAATGCCGAACAGCAAAAGCAAGTTTGTGCCGCACAGTGAGTACCCTCGAGTTCTGATCATCCATCCCACTACTAATACCTCCCCCGCATGTACAACTCAACTCAAACCAATCCAAATCAAATCAAATCATAAACCCCCAAATCATCAATCAAAACCTCCACTATCTCAAACAGTCCGCAGGCCGAAGGCACCGCGCCTCGTTGATCCATTTGCTCCCAAGCGAAAGGGTAAAACCATGCAAAGTGCAAACAGCATGCCCTGTTTATTTTCGATCCGCAACCCTATTTCACCGACTAACAGTTTTACCCCCCCCAGTTGGAAGACCTCGTACACGCCCACTGCCGAATGCAGCCACTCCAGCTGGTTCTGGCATTCAAAACAACAACAACAACAACAACAACAGCAACAGCAAACGTGCTCTCAGCGTAGACACATTAAATCAATCCATTGAATTCCTACTAGATGATAGCATGGACAGCGATGATACTGCATCTGCATCTGGTGGATCTGTGGCAGGAGTAGGAGTATCTGCTGGAGTGGCTGCTGGCGCAGGCATCCCCAAGGTGACCACGTCCGTGGCAGGGGCATTTGATATGGCCTACAAATCGCAACCGACGACGGTTAACCTGGCAGCTGGCACCAAAATCAAGATGATACCCTCCAGCCAATTTGTGCAGATCAAATCCCTGACGCCGCAAAATAAACTGATCAATTATACGGTGAACAAGCCCTCCACAACGGGCACCATTGGCAGCATTGTGAAGACTCTAGGGGGCCCTGCCTCGGGCGGGCAACAGTACTTCACTCTCAAGACGTCGACGGGACAGACAACGAAATTTGTGGCCACCCCCTCGCCAGCAGGAGCAGCAGGAGCGACCCCGCCGCAACAAAAGTATACGGTGTTCAAGAATGCCAGCGGCATGACCATGCTGCAGTTGAACAAGAATCAGTTAACCGGTGTGGACATGTCGAGCATCATTGATATGCCAATTGTGTTTGCCGACAATGAGGGGAACATACCCGAAGGGGAGAAGGATCCGAAGATAGGTGAGAGTATGGGTTTTTGGATGTACGCTCTTGCGGTCGGCTCTAACCAGCAGATTCTAATCCACAGTGCCAGCCACACCCGGTCGCAATCCCAACAGCAAGAGTCCAATCATCATCAGTCAGAAGATCATAAAGGAGGCCAATGTCTCCAAGACAATGCCGTCAAGCAGCACACCCGTCACCAGCAAGGTAGGCAACAATATCGTCCTCAACAAGGGAATCCAGCAGCTGTTCACCACCTCGCCGGGCGGAACCACCACCCCAATTGTTGGCCAAAACAAGGTGGTCTATCTCAATCGGAATCAGATGAAGCCAATAAGCAATATAGTGACAACTGGCCAACGCGTGCCCGTACGTATTCTCAGCAGTACTCCGAAGAGTGCCACACCCAGTGGCAGCACAGGCAGTCCGCTTCTGTTGGACACCTCCTCGGGATCCCTAGTGTCCAGTGTCAAGGCGTCGCCCATGCCCTCGGGCACACTCCGCCACACGGGCATCATTAGCGTAGGCAACAAGACGTATCCACAGTTCCAGATGGTCAACAGTGGCAGCCTAGGGACGCAGCCCAAGGTCACAACAGTGGGCGCAGACGGCAAGATGTCAATTGGGAATGTGAGCATCAAGTCTGGCACAGGCATCAGGCAGGTCCCCGTTCTGATGATGGCGAACCGTGCGGCCGGATCGTCCCCAGCATCCACTACTCCTGGCGGCGCTGCCGTCCGCCGTGTCGTCAACATAGCCTCTGTCTCCAAGCTGAGTTCTGGCCAGGTCTCCGCCGATTCGAAGGTCGTCAAGCTGCAGCCACCTACAAAGCAGAATGAGAATTAAGAATCGCAGATATAAAGGGAATCATACAATCTATAAATTAATATGTAAGCACAGAATCGGATCCCCAATCATTTTTAAAGAGAGTTTTAAATTTGAATTAATCTTTTCAGCCCCCATCCCATGTAGATTGTTGCAAAATGTTATTTAAATCGAAATAAAATTACCCCTAAGATTCAGCTAATATTTCATTCTGCAATGCATATGTACACATGTATAGATGTACATTTACTGTATAGAATAAGGATGTACATATATATGTAGGTTCTTTTGGGACATTTTACTTGTGCGTCTCGAGTCTCGAGCAGAACACTGACACATTCATTAAGAAAATAAAAACTTGCCGCTTATCAAAAATTCTGGGAAAATCTGTAAAGACTCAAGTGTCATTTTTGTGCATTTGCAGACCTCTGCGAATTCCTGAGCTTGCTTTTTGGTTTCTTTATTCATGGCTCGACATTATGTACCTTATGTACCTGTCCCCTTGATCCCCTACTGAGAGAGAAAGAGAGCACAGGAAGCGCTGGCGGCGTGAGAAAATTATTATCCAATCACCGAAAATTCCATGGAAGTTGACAAACGTTTTTCCGTTCTGTCCTCAAAGTGCGTTCGTATAAAACCCACTGCAGCCACTGCACTGCCAAAGGAAGACACGACAGAACGACGGGCGGGCGCTGACGTTATGTAAGCACGTGTGTTCACACGACCACAGCCAGCGGCTGTCCAACTGCAGCATTTTTGCTTAGAATTGCATTACGTGGTCTCTTTTTGTGTAGCTGAAGCTAGAATTTCATTGAAGTCCCAGGGTTTATATATATTACATATATGTAAGTACATATCCGAATTTTCTTGGTATTTCCATGTGCGGCTATGGAGACAGACTTAACCCATTCTTTCAGTTAGGGGCTATATATTTATGTACAACAGTTTGAAGTCGCGGCACACGTGCTGCAACACTATAATACCCTGTTGTCAGTTGCAATATCTTGAGGAACCAGGGACTAGGCTGCATCTCAAAGTCAAAGTGCGACTGTGGAAAGCATCTGGGTTCGGCGGAATGCTACTCCAACCAACTGAAGGCCTGATCCGGCCAGAACACGATACTGCTCTAAAGACAACTGGGAAATCCCTCAGTTCAATCATCAATAATTAACTTTCTAAAATATATTCCCTTGATTGCTGGCCTCTGAAGGGTTAACTTAATTTTTTGGCCACTCGGCAAATTCTCGATCGAGTCGAGTCGAGTCGAGGCGAAAAAACCCAGAGAACAGGGAACAGAGGAGAGCAGAGCCTGGACTGCAACTGGAACTGGGGAGTGTTTCTGAGATTTTGTTTTATTTGCTTTTTCATTCGTAGTGGCATATATTTAATTACATTTTATATACATTTTTGAATAAATCTTTTTTGTGTGGCGTCAAGGGTAATGGCGACTGGATCGACTTCTGCGGACTTTAGTATCGCGCCGAAGTTGATCAGCAACGGATCATTCGTAGGATATAGACCAAATATGGCCTAAACAGTGCAGTGTTAACCGAAAGAGTCTGTACGATTGATAGAAAAGGGAAGGAAGAAAGTGAGATGCAACACTTTTCTCCACTTTGATCCGAGGGACAATCCATAAAAGTTTTCAATGAAAAGTGAATTAATATCAAAAGAAATTCAGGCTATTCTCTTGGACATTTTCCCAGCTCAGCTGCTTACGCAATTGGAAAATGATGTGGAGTGGAGGGAGAGCCCAGGCCGATTCCCAGAGTCTCCGATCCGTAAATCGCCAAATGCCAAGACGCAAATCGAATCTGATTTAAAAATGTCTTCAACTGCTGCTGGTGGCGGGCTCTGGCCTGGTCCTACCACCTGCCGGGGATTTTTGTTGTTTATAGTTTCTGTGCGACGGTCTTAATTCGCGGCAATTTGTTGGACCAGAAACCCACTGGGCTGGCGGGCAGGCAGCACACAGCAGCCACCAGCAGCAGCCACCAGCCACCAGCAGCAGCCACATTCGGTTGCCACATGGCAGCGGAACGGTCCTGTCCTGGCCGCCTGTCCGCCTGGCCCCATGTGCGTTTCGGTGATTACTATTTTTTCTGTTTAACCTAATTTTCTGGCAAGTTTGTTGCACATTCGCCATAATTTGTTCAACAGCAGAGGCCTGTGTCTGTCTTTGGCCAACTCAATGGCCGCACTGCCGTTGAAGCTTTATTCTCCAATTGTCCAACTGTTGGATTACTTCACAGAGGATCTTCGGCTTGAAGTTCAGCACAGGCACAGCTTAAAGTACAGTCTGTGTAGTAGAAACTTCCTTAACACAAATCTCCAATTGATTCTCCAAATTCTGCATTTAGTGGCTGTACAAATTCGACGCAGAGCTCTGGTAAAACTTAAACATATAATCGCCAGAACAGAACTATTTCGTTCGTAGGGAAACTCAAATATTTTGGCAATGACAATTTTCTCATCTGCCAAGCCAATGCTCCAAAGCTGCATATATTTTCCATCTTTCTTTGAAAATATTTACCAAAAGCTATACCCTCTATATGCTCCTGAGGGAATCTCATCCATACTCGGATGTACTTTCAACGAAGGATGATATGATCTTTTTGGGCTAATGGAGCAACGTTTCCTCTATCTCTATCTCTATCTCTATTACAAGCTGCCTATTCGAGTGTGCATCAACTGCTCCAACTTCAACTCAAAATCCCCTCAAAACGTGTCACTTTCTCGTTTCCCTTTCTTCGGTGCACCGCCCCCACCGCAAAGCTCCCTGGCAAATGCAATATTTGAGTAAAGACCGCAAATCCTTCACCAAAATCCCTTGCACAAATACTAATAAGCGGCCACTCGCGCGAAAAGCTGTCCCCCAAAAGAGGATGAGGAAGAGGGTGGGTGGACATTTTGCATATCCTATGGACGAGGTGGAGGTGGAGAGAGAGAGAGAGAAGAAAATGCTGATAGTTTGCTTTACAAATACTGGAACGGAACTGGAACCCCTTTCCTGTCTCCGCCACCTCTCCCACTCTTCGAATGGGGCCCAATAACATGCAAATGATGGGAAAATGCCCGGCCAAAATGGAATCCGGGGAGCTGCGCGCTCCTCTTATCCCTAATCTCTTATCCTGTTGTCAGACACTTTTAATCAAGGTGTATTCATGTAAGGTGGGGCATTGTAACTCTTCGAGGAGCATGTATTGTATGCCAAAAAGCTTTCTTTGGCCCAGCCTCACTTAATAAATATACCATGTCTGACACTTTCATTAATTTTGTTCAGGGTTCGAGAACGAGGAGCTAGCAGCGGAGCAGTAGACTGGGATCCAATCAACCAGCTGATTATAGACAGAGATGATTGATTGTGCAATGTGCAAACTGCGGGTGGAGGTGCCCGTCAGGCGAGACAGGCTTTCTGCTATTTTTGGACGAGAAGATACATGTATCTAAAGCCGTATTTTGAAGATCTAATTGATTTTAATTTTTATGTTATTTTTTAGAGGTTGTAAACCAAGAAGAACCAAACAACGTTGCGGGAATGGGCCACTACCTCGCAGTCACGTGATATCGGAATGCAATGATCTACGTTAAATTGTGTTTCTTTTTGAATAGTTCATGTGATGTGACGTAGTGGAACATTCCTGGCGTTGTCAGCAACAGAAATGTACATGGAATCTTTAGCTTACGAAAACAGTTCATAGTTTATACAATTGATCACAAATAATCATTACAATGCCATAATAATACCAGTTAAAACTAATAGATACTAAACAGAAGGGCTTCGAACTGTCTTAAATGAAATCTTATCGAAATCTGGAAAGTATTCGAAAGCAACACTTCAAACAAGTAGCTTAAACCTTTAAGCTGTCTATTGGCAAGCAGTTCCACAAACAAGCAGTGCATCAGCAAGCAGTGGTTTGACCATTGTTATGTTATCCAGGAACTGTGCAGATGAGTAAATTAAATTTTCTCTCCCTTATCCCATAATTTTCTGGTTTTTTTTTTGTCTTTTTTCAGCCCCACTGGAAAGCTTGAAGCTGCGATGGCCAGAAGTTGGAAATAAAAACAAAAAATACACAGGCAGGTTGGCATCTCCTGTCATCCTGCTTATCCTCCTGCCGCTCCCCCACCACACAACCTTGAGGCCTAAAAATAGCAGCAGCAGCAGCAACAGCAACGATGGCAATCCCCAAGGATTTGTTAGCCTGGTCGGCGGGTCGGGGTCGGGGTCGGGGTCTGGTCTGGTCTGGTGCCTGGTGCCTGGAATATTATGAATTACAATTTTCCCAGGTCGTGTAATTCGTGTAAGTGCTGACAGGGCACAGCACAGGGGGAGGCTGCCCGGAAGAAGGAGGGGGCCACAACTGAAGGACATAAATTCATTGCATATTTCCCATTTCAAGCTTCTGCTGTGTGTCTAAATATTTTGCATAAGTTCCTCGTTAACTGATTAATTTTTGGCTATATTTTGGGAGTACCTTTTGCTCTTCTTCACACTTACAGCTCCATTTCAAATTCACATTCACATCTGGCAATGCCGCACGCGAACTTTTCTCAAACAGTAATCTCTCAATCATAATCTTGTTGCATAAGTATGAAATGGAATGGGGGCGGGAACGGGAACGGGGATGGGGATGGGGATGGGGTACACTGCAGTCGTGTTATGAAAACGAAATAGAAATTTGAAATTCAATGCTGTTGGACAGGCATTGCCAATCGCTAAACGCTTCTCCAAGCATTTCCTGCTCTCTCGAACATTTTACACACTCTCTCGCTTCTCCTTGGGATCACTTTCGCTCATTTGGCCCGGAGTATCTGAGCCAATTTTCACTTTCCTCAACGTCCATGCAGATGTCTGGTCTCCCCCATACCGTTAACCCTGCTCTGCCCTGCTGCATTCGACGCATGCCACGCCCCATGCCCCCATACGATGCCATCCTGCCCGGCCCCCACCGTTGCCCGCCTGTCTTGACGTCAGTCAGGTTTGCGGTAAATGTAAATGTAAGCGAAAATGCAAATGTAAATCACGAGGTTAGTGAGATGTGAACGAAGCGTCGGAGCGTCTGTGGGTCTGGGTCTGGCTGTGAGTCTGAGGCTGTAGCTGGTCGGGTCGGTGGCAGTCGTTGGACTTTCACTTGCCAGCATTTCAGGCCATTTTTCTGCTTTGCTGAGCGGCAAACATTGATCCATCCGCCATCCACTCAGAGTCTTTTTGCAGGATAGGAAGCTTCAAAAGATTCAAAATATAAAACCACAATTGTGTTTGTTTTTTTATACAAATTATCCTCTATATGCGGGATCAGACTGCCACAATCTAATGCGATCCTCAGGTCTCCCCCCACCCAACGATCCATGCACGGGGGCAAGTACTGATTATTATTTATTGTACAATATGTACGTCTGCTACTTTAGGCCTGGTCTGCCACCCACCGTGGGCCGTTATGAAAGCGAGTGCAAGTGGTGGGGGCGTGTCATGCATCAGGCATGTTGCACCAGCAGCAGGCTGTTGTAGTGGCCGGCTCATAAATCGCGCATAAACAGGCAGCGGATGGAGTCGAAACATCCATCTGGCCCATGCCAGTGGCTCTCAAACTGTTTTTCTAAGCACGCACAGCCCCTCGTGCGGGGGAGGCCGAGACGCCGGGGGGAAAGGGAACGACTGGTAGACCGTTAAGCGATGTATGCAACTGATATAATCAGACAGGGAACTCTTGTCAGTTGCATTTACCGGGCTAAAAGGTCTGCGATGGTTCCCTGTTGTTGTTGCAGTTGTTGCAGCCTCTTTGTGGCTGTTCATGCCGCCTGCACAGTGGTGCACAGAAGATGTGCCAAGAGTTGACCGAAATTAACACCTTCCGTTGTTAACAGGACCATTGCAGATGCAAGTGATATTTGTTTGGCTTCTCAGAACGATCGGTCGAAATGTTCGTGGAGTAGATTCTGTTATTCAAGCATTTGGACCCTAAGTTTTCCATTACTGTCAGAACCACTGTCCCTCAGTTACTAGCACGTGCTGCAAGTCATAATCTCAGAAACAACATATAAAAGCCAGAACAAATACGATTATCAGCTGTAGGGCGACGCCATTCCGCAGAAACAACTTTGAAGCGTGAAAAGACAAACAATCAACAATGGAAAATGACACAAGCGATCGATTGGAGTCAATATTGAGTCAGAATGATTGCAATGATAGCCGCTACTGGTACAGTCTCCACCAAAACATAGCGAAATCTGCACACTCTGGCAACTCTGCGAGGATGGCAGGCAGTGGCAGAGACAGAGACAGAGGCAGAGGCAGGGAGTGTGGGTTCTAATCAATGGACGATGTTGATGAATTGAACCGGAAAAGGGTGCTCTCCAGCGGAGGAGGCTGTGGCGTTGGGGCATAATTGCGATTGCCGCTACCTTCAACCAAATAATGCTGCGTGAACCGCAAAGCCTGTGGTTGGCTCCATCGGGGGTGGGAGGTAATTCAAAACCTAATGGAAATTCAATGAATTATTAGATGCACGAAATGTAGCGGCTGTGGCTGCAGCGAAAAGCTCCATTCAGTGGCCACGTTGCAATTTTGTAAGGAAAATGCAGCCCCTCCCACTGCCATTCCCCGCTGCCACTCATCACTTCCCATCTCCACTCGGGCTGACCTTTTTTGGGGGTCATCATTTCGGTGGCCGCTCACGTTTATTCAGTGAAAATTTCCATTTCCTGCCGAACGGACGAGCGAAAGATTTACATAAAAGCAAATGAGCAGACAATCAAATGAGAAATGGATTTCAGAAGTTAATGATTTGGAGGAGAGCTATCAGAGAACATCATTATTTCAACATTTAATTTGCTGCAACTCAGAGTGGAATGCATTTTGTACCAAAGAACTAGAGCAAAGACCTTTTTGACTGTTTGCGAAATCATTAAAGTCTCCGGCAAAGAATTCCAGAAGCCAGCAATTAGTAATCCTCGATTTGGCTCAATCTTCTCCCATTCAAGACAATAAAAAAGGGCAACCGTGATGACCACAATGGGAGGCGCCTCCAGAAACAAACTTTAAGAAAAAAAACACAAGAGGCAAAAAGAACAAAAGGGGAAAAGGCAACAATCAACCGTCCCGCAAAGAAATGCTTTTAAATGGATGAAACGCCGCCCACAACAACCAAGACCAGAGCCCCCCCCCCCCCTCCGCCCCCACCGTCCACCTGAGCCGGCCACCGGCGGAATGTCAGGAAAATGAAAAACAATACAACAGCAATCGAAAGAAACGAGGAAAAACCTTCAAGAGACGGATCGACATGCCCAAGTGACCCAGAACTTGGACGAAAAAAGTGGACAAGGGAGCCACAGTCAATGGCTTTTCCTATGTGCAGAGGATTCGAAAGGATTCCCATTCTGATGTTAAATTGTAGCTCTGTCTATATAATATTACTGGTACTTACGAGTGTTATCTGATATATTGAGCGACAATTTTCTTAGACAACAGCTTGGTAGTATTTCAATATATTTTACTCCAAGTTAGTATAGTTTTTCTATTTATAATCTAAATGCAGGGTATGAAATGTCGACTACATTGCTTTTTATCATTTTTCCCTAATAAACAGCGAAGGAATTTTTTCGAAAGAGCAAATTTCCCATTTGCTCTTAACAGCCATGGGAAATTATTGAGCATGTTTTCTAGCAACATGAGCCAGCAACACAATGCGATAGGAAGTATTTATATTAGTATTGATGGGCGCGCGGATGTTTTTAAGGATTTGAGCTAACTGCGGCAAGTACAGAATAAATACATAGGTTTTTCTTAGAAAGATATTGAAAATAATGACAAAATAATGGAAAAGAAAATGTTTTGTGTGACCTAGAAGTGGAACGATGCAGAAGCTTTCTATATACACCGCAACTGGGTTGGTCTCTTTTAGAATTATATGTTTAACGTATTGATATAACAGAGACACAAATTATCGAAAAATTGTATTAGCATGCTGCAGAAACATGCAAGAAATGGGCACATTGTAGCCGAGAAATGGAAAATGGTCTCATATTTTATACTATCGATAAGTCAAAATTAACCCATTATGAGCCAATGGGGTATTTTTATATTCCATTAAAAATAATGAAAATTTAATTTAAAAAAATAGTGATTTCCTTTTAACTTCTGAGGAAAAATGGCATGAATCTACAAGTAGAATTTACAATCGTTAACATTTTCCGACATTAACCTCAACTATTTAAATAGATAAACTATATTTAAAAAGAGGGGGCTTAGGTGGGCTAAGTACGATTTCTTATCGAGGCACCAAAAGAAAACACAATCAATGTAATCGCCGCCGCGCACCGTGCAACAACGAGATATTGTCGAATTTTTTCTGAATTCAGAAAAATCCGTTGATAAACAATACAAAATTGCAAAACAACAACAAAAATAACGAAAATATATTATCAAAAAAAAATATATATATAAATATAGATATACAATTTTCGAACTGAACGGTGGATGTGCGCGTTTTCGTGCGAGGTGCGAGTGAGACGGTAGCAGCTGAGAAAACAAGTGTATGATGATGCGGGAAATAACGGTGCATGGCATCAAGTATTAAACTAAGATTCCGGTGCAAGCGTTTTCCTGAATCGTTTTAAAAATATTCGGACATGTTGGCCCAAAATCAATCGAAATTCGTCAAGTGAAGTGCAAAAACAGAATCGAAACCGGTTCGCCTCCGCAAAGAGCAAAGCCAATAGCAAAACCAAAATCAAAGCCAGCGCAAGAATTTTTGTTGTTTGGCCAAAGTAGCGCTGCCGGCGTCGTCGTCGTCGTCGTCGTCGTCGCCGTTTGGTGCGTCCGTGTGTTTGTGCGTGCGTGTGTGTGCGAGCATCTCGGGGAAAAGAAGTGAAAAAGAGAAGCAAAGTCAACGGCAAAGGAAAAGGTACGCCAAAAACAAAAGCAGAAACCTGTTCCCTGCAACAAAAACAACGACGACGGGCTCTGCTGCCACAAAAAGTGGCACAAGTGAAAATTCCTGCCTTCTTGTTGTTGTCTTTTATTATGATTTTTTTCGGTTTTTTTGACAATCGCCAAAAGTGAAAATCAATTTGGCAGAGCGCGCGCGCATAGAGAGGAAAAGGAAGAGCAAGCGAGCGAGCGAGTCCTGTTTTTTACCCAGCCCAAAAATTGGAGAACGAAAACCTGACAAAAAAAAAAACCACTAACCACTGAGAGCAACAAAAACAAAAACAAATGTAAACCATCGGGAGACTACAACAAAAGTAAATAAATTTGAGCCGGATTCCGGGGAAATTCGGGAAAAGCAACGAAATCAAAGAGAGAGAAAGAGAGAGAGGTCAGTATCCTGGCAATGTCAATCATGTTTTATCATACCAAAACCGTGTGTGAAAGATTAGAAATAACGAAATGAAAGTCGAAAAGAGAGGAGAAAACACGTGAGAAAAATTCGAGTCTCCAGTCGATGGAAAGTGTAGAATTGATCATGCGGGATCAGTACGGGACTTGGAAGAAGAAGATGGAAGAAGGAGATAGAAGGATATGAGTACGTGTATGGGTGAGAATCAGTTGGTGAAAAGAGCGCGGTGGAGAGAAGAAAGAAGGAGATCGAAATAATTTAGGATCGCGTGGAGGTTCAAAATGTATTTTCCTTTTCAAAATATTTATGTAAATGGTAACAATATAATGAAAAAGCATTTAACAAGTGTGCTGTGTTTTCTGCATTTCTGATGCATGCCTTGTCGCTGTCCCCCCCTCACAGGCTCGACCTTCACCTGCATCCGGCACCCCTGAAAAGTGAATAACAGTAGTTAACCCTTTGCCCTGACCATCGGTACTCGTAATTGCCCGCACACGGTCATGGTTACTCGATTGCGAAACGGCCATTAGGTGGCGGTAGGCGGTAGGCGATAGGCGATAGCCGGTGCACGGCCACCCCTCGCTCTCTTTTCTATGGAATTAATACAGTCATTGAAACCATTTGCTTTTCTTTGATTGCCGATCCGATTGGCATTTACTTTGCCCTGATTGTTGTTCTGTTTGTTTTTCCATTTAACGATTCGTTTTCTTCGATTTTTTGTGCTTGTTCTCGAGTGTTACTTTTCTCCCGTTTCTTCTTCTGTTTTCACGCTTTGTTTTGCTTTTGTTGGTTCTTGTTCTGGAGCTTCTTTCCTTCTTTATTCGATTCCTGCTGCAGTGAAGTAAAGCGTTGATACCTTCATATTCTTATTGTTTCTTATCATTTTCCCCTCCAGAGGTGGTTTTTTCGGAATTCCGAAACTCAAACTGTTTTCCTTTTCTATTTATTTTTCTTCCCCTTATCGCATCGTTTTATGGTCCCGCTATTGACCTTCCACTCTCGAGTGTTTCTTTTGTGGTTTGATTTGGGAATTGCACGCATTCCGCACGCCGCCTCTCCCTCTCTCTCTTCCCCCCTCTATTACACAAATGCACAAATTCTGTCGGGGGCCGGGGAGGAGGGTTATCTTGCTGCTGAGTGTTGCTTTTGCTGAACTTAGTCATGACGTGACTGGTTCTTGTTTTAGCGCATGCCATGGCTATTATATTCGTTGTTGTTGCCGTTGTTGCTGTTGCTTTTGTTGTTACACAAGCGTAACAATAAAATTTTAAACTGGTACCGCCACGAAATAGTTGAAACTTTTTATATGTGCTGTTACAATCGTGCTTTATCTGATAGTCACTCGCTTGCGGCACGTAACGTGGCTCTCCAATGGAGCTTTTCTCGTTTTTTTGTTTTGGTGCGGCTCTGCGTGGAGGGATGGAGGGGCAGGCACGTACAGATCTCTGAGATCAGAGCTACTAGATCGTCTGGGCGGCTGGATGGATGTGTAATTGTTTCAACCAGTTTTGATATGATGCGATATACTGGCCGTACAGTGGGTCCAAATAGTGCATTTACAAATGGAAAACTCGTAAGTTTTTTCCGCTCTCCTTCATAAAGGAAATACTATCCAAGGTCTTTGATGGTAACAAATATTCTTTAAATCTTCAATCTTTAGCTTAAGTCCTCTGCCTATAGCTGATCCACCTACAATCAAGGCGATCAAGTACTTTCCGGTCTCAGTATACTCTCTTGGGGCTCGGCCCCAGTGCGTGATATATCAACGGTTTTTGTTTTCGTTTTCGTTTTCTTTTGTTTCATTTCCCCCGCAAACAATTTACAACTTTTCGGTTTGAGATATTGTATCTCCAGAAGAGTGATTTTGGCCAACATTTCGACCAATTTGCATAAATTACGAGAATTCGATTCATTTAAATGGCCCATATTCGAAAGATTCGACTTTTATGGTCACCCAGTGAGCCACAGGCAATTTTTGATTCATTTAATGAGCCCAAAAGTTGGTAGTTTTTTCCTCACCCTCTGCAGATCCGTGGGGGCGTAGATCTCAGATTTTGTGGCACTTTTCGGTAGCTATTTTTGGGGTCAATTAAATGGCGAATGGATCGTATCAGAGGGGGAAAGATGGAGAGTAGTGGTCGCTCAAGCTTTGAAAGTAGATCTAGGACATGAAATATTGGCCACTGCCTTCCAGCCCGGGCACAGGGCCCACCCACCACTCACCCGTAGAGTCCCGTCGTTCCAGCAGTTTCTCAACAAACTAGCGAAGAGAGCGAAAAGAAAAAGTGGGTAACAAACGAAGAATACACAAAAAAAACGGGAGATGGTAGGCTCGGGAAAGAGGAAAGCGAGCAACAAAGAAATATTACCAGCACAAAACGACAAAAAACAAGGAAAATCGATTTAAACAGATGATTTGCCATTCACCCCCTCGCACATTCCTCCGCAACGGGGCCCCCCCCCCCCCTCCTGTGGCCCCTCGTTATGTATCCCTGTCCCTGTCCCTGTCCCTGTCCCTGTCCCAGGCTCAGGCCCCAGTTTCAGTCCAGTCGCAGGTCCTAATATTTCACAGGCTGTTAAGATGTCGTCTGCACGGTGTTGTCGGAGAGCGAGAGAGCGAGAGAGACTGAGGCGGCTGCTGTTCCGCTGATTGCTGCTCAGCCAAGGACATGGTACAGTGGAGCGCCCCGCAACGGAACGCGATGGAGTGTGGGCTTGGTGTGGATTGAAGGTGGGCTATAAAACAGAACAGAATCGCTCGATGGAATGATTATAAATGGTCTAGTTTCACATTCTAATTGTATCATTATTATAATGAAATCATGGCAAAGATTTCACTCGGTGGAAAATAATTACATTTGAATCATGGAATCCTCTAATCGATATCCTATCTAATCATTATACAAAAGTTTTCTATATGAGATAGGTGTACCCTCTTTCCCTTTTGAAGGTGTAACCACTGTAACTGTAATGCCCCTCACTCGTCCTTTGCTTCGGGCTCTACCTCTCTCTCTCTCTCTCCCTTGGAAACTCTTCTTCCTTTTATTTTTATCTTCAACCTCCTCCCTGCTCCTGCTCCTGCTCCTTCTCTTTGCTCTTGTTGTTTTGTTTTTTCTTGTCTTTCTCTCATTTTCTTTGTGCCAAAATTCTCGTTGAACTTTTGAAGCCACACAACACACAACAGCTGTTCGTACGGCCCGGGCAGGCAAGACTCTCTCTCTCCCCCTCTCTCTCTCTCTTGGTTAGTCTCTCTTTTGGTGGCTGGCTGGTGTTTGTCCTGTCATTAACACCAGCAGCCATGGACTCACAGAGTCGGCAGCGACTGATGCGGATTTAATGAGCAAATGATTAGCATTTTTACATTTACCTTCCCACACCCACACCAGGGCTGATCCTTTAAGTGCTTTCTCTCTTTGGCTTGTTTCCTCCTCCACCACCACCGGAGGATTTTTTCCCTGGCAGAAGTTAATAGTTGAAAAGAAATCTCTCCCGTCCCCGCTCTTTTGTCTGTCATTGCCCTGATAAGGGAAGGGAGAAGGTGATAAACGGGAAACAGGGACCGCAGTGGGACACGTGCCGCTTCAGGGGGATGGAGCTGGTCCTGGTCCTGGACCTGGACCTGGCCTGCAATAGAGTCCCGGCTTAAGCGTGTCCGTATTAATGATCCGATCCACACCCCCACCCACACCCACACCCACAGATTTATGGCGAACCAGATTAAAGGCAACAGAAAAAGTAAAAGAGAAAGAAAGGGGGGAAAAAAGTGAAAATAGTTTACTTTACTTTAGCCCTTTCAGGGGAGGGAAGGAAACTGGCTCTGATTTAATACCATATATATTTCAAAATGTTCCTTAATGGTCTGCTCCTCTGCTCTTTGTCATGAGAATGTAGATGAGAATACTTTCCCAATGAAAAATGAGTGGAAATGTGGAAGATTCCGTTTCTGGCCAGCAAGGTTCGATCTCTTAGCAGGTCACAACAATGAGAGGACCTGCACCACATCCTGCCCCGTCCCGCTGCGACCCCTTCCGTCCTGCCCCTGTGATTTTCCTGCATAATGCAATTAAAAGAGAACACAGCAAAAGTACAGCAGAAAAACGATTTCCACAAAGACGGGGAAAAAAGCAAACAAAAAATCAATAAGAGAATGTGGAATATGGAAAAAAGAAAGAACACAACCTGCCACTACAACAACAGCAACAGAAGGGCGGCGGGGGGTGGGGAGTGGGAGTGGCAGTGGCAAGGAAAATCAATCTGGCCCAAGGATTCCACTCGTTCAGTAGATATATAGTATATACGCATATATAATGCAAATGGGAGTATGATATATGCGGGCAAACCCCTTCCCCCCACCCTCATTTGTGTCCCCAAATTCCAAGCCAAATGCAAAACATTCTACCAGCGTGGAAACAGGTGTACAATGTACACACAGTACATACATATGCACATAGAGTGTGTCCACACAGTGTTATTTGGGTGGAAAAGTGCTCTCTTTGAATAATTCATCAAAAGGGACTCATGTATGTTTTCGATAGAGATTTGGGCTTTGTGCAACGACAGGATATCTGTGTCAGGATTAGAGGGAAGTCGTGGACGCACAAGAAGATTCCTTTGCTTAAAGTTGTGCCCATCGCCCATTGATGCTCGCGATGCCCAATAATTTCGATAAAACAACACGCATTGCGTGTGCATGATACGGATTTTCCTTCGAAAAGATTACCCACCGCTGTCGGACGATATAAAGAGACTTTCCATGTTCTAAAATCGTTCAAACAATCAGAGGATGGGGCCACATTTTCATTTGAAGCTATCTCGGAGAGAGTCAACCAGAACCAAAGGCCGACAGCCCACAAAAAATTGTCGTAAATCGCGGGTTTTTGTAAAAATCCGCCAGTATTTCTGTGGGAGGAGGCCTCTGCTGGGAAATTGGAAGAGGAAACAGTGTGTGTGTGTGTTAGCCAAATGGAAATGGAAAATGTCAATAGTAATTTCAATAAACCCAATTATTTTGTTGTTTATCCACTTATCGGATAAAAGTGACAGCTAAATAAACGAATCGAATGAATCAATCGGTTCAATGGGCATTAATTCCCTTGTTTTTGTCTGTTTTTTATTATATTTTATTATACATAGTTGCAAATAAGATAATGGTTTGCTCGTGTTTCTATTACTATCTGCAAATAAGAGACTTTGAAGTGCTTCCCCCAGCGAAGCGATGATTCAATGGGAGGAAATCTCTTATCGGAGTGGAGCACTGCCTTGGCTGGCATTTCCACGCTATGAAAACATATTGTTTCATTCACTTATTATTGTAGTCCGATTGTGTCTCGCTTGATAAATCCGCAAAAAACATCCACAAACAGCCACGCGAACTTCCTCTGCGGTTCTCGGAGAGGAGTTCAAGGTTAAAGGCGTTCGCGGGGGGCCAAGATTGTTTTATCGACATCAGAGCCTCTCTCCCCCTCTGTCTATCACTCAAAAATTCTATGGAAATGTGTATTTTGCTTGTGCATAAATTGTGGCACTTGCCGCTGCTGAAACATTCTGTGGCACTTACTTTGATGTGTGTTTTCTAGTGGAATTTGAAACAAACAAATGGCATATCAGATTTTATGCATGGAGAGTGTGGAGGGGAGTGTGGAGTCCTGGACTATCTTTTCTAGTTCTTCGGATAAAGATCTAAAGAGCCGATTTTACCTGAAAGCCGTTTCAAGGGCATAAAGTCTCGGCAGATTATATCGTTTCGTTTTGTATTTTATTCTGATTTTATTATAAATACTCGTACCTCTCCTCTTGGCCCTGCAGCAAGGTCGAACCTTCGTCAAACTTGAGAGATTTCTCTAAAAATATGAACACAATTATAGCCACATTAAATGGCCATTACAAGTATGGCTATAACAAAAGTAGGGGCAAAAGTTGATTGCCATTCAAGAGGCAGGGGCAGTGGCAGGGACAGGGGCAGGGGGCAAAATGGTATTCAATGGAAGGTAAATCATCAGAAGCAGGAGTTTTCCTGCCTTGGAACGACATTCATGGTTTCAGGGACACCCAGGGAATCCCCACAGAAGCCAAGACCGTGCCAAGGGGGCTTTGGACCAGCTGAAGAAAGTTAAATCACGAAGAAAGTTTCGATAGAACTTTCTCAGCTGTGAATTCAATTAAAGTTTCGTTCGCTCAAAGCCAAAATCCAGTTAATTTGCAAATAATTTCCACAATCCAATTAAAACGTATATCCCCCCCCCTCCCCCCCTCCCCACACCTACCCTTTCTGTGGAAGGGGAATTATGATAAATATCCCCATGAGCGAATCTCACAAAAAAAAGGGGGGGAATAAAAAACCGCAAAACAAAACAAATTTCTTTAATCGGAACTTCTTCCTCTCTCCTCTCCTCTCCCCACCCCTCTCATTGTATCTTCTCTCCTCGCATCTTCTCCGTTTCCGACAAAAACAAAAAAAAGATACAAAAAAACACTTTATAGTTTTATTTCCGCTTCTTGAATGCAACTAAATTACGCTAATTGCCGCCGTCCAAGTGCAAAAAGAAGACGACGTAAAAGCGTAATGAAAATAATGAATAAAACAAAGCGAAACAGCTATGAAAAGTGCAGGAGCAAAACAAAATCTCACAGAAGAAAACCACAAAAAAGCAGAAGTGCTGCCGACCATGAAGATACCCCGCCAACACGGTGGCTCGTTGTAGTCGTTCACTTATGGGAAATTCGTACAGCGAATCAACGAGTCATTCGACGAAGCATCTTTGATGTTTCTGAACGGAATCTTGAGTTCTGTTCCGTAGAACCGGTGGCTTCTGTCTCATGCTAGAGTTTTAAGATCTCTTTGTAGATCTCGTTTAAAGCCCACAAATAAGTTCTTTAGGGGAATGTACATTCAGGTGTCGTGACGACTCTCCATCTCCGTTCGAAGAGTGACAGAGCACACACGCTATATGCCGTATGCCAGCACCGTTCCGGGGCTTCCATCACTTGTCTCTTTTTTCCATGGTCGAAGAACATACAACCTTCTGCCGATTCGCGGGAGTCCTTCCTCCTCCCCATTACCCATGTCTCTCCCTCCGAGTCTCTCAAATACGATCCTTTCCACGATGTCCCATCAGTTCTTGGTCTTTCCATTCCTTCCATTCGGTCTCTCTTTCTTTCCATTTGAGCTCTCGCTCTTGCGGGATCTTCTCCCTATAGAACCCTTTAGCGCCTTGTGAGGTTTTTCGATACCCCACAAGATATCGAGGTTAGAGCCAGAGAGAGTCCTAATACACCCTTGCCAGGCCAGTCCCTATTGAAGGGTATAAAAAGCGACTTTTATTCATATTCAAAGAGAATTCGTGTGGAAATAGTGATGTAAAAACGAAACTATAAATTATGTAAAGCTTTTCGCGACGATATTTCCAGCGCAGAAACTTTTGTTTAGAAAGTGCTGCCACAGCAAAAAGAAAATACAAAAAAAACTGCACTTTAATGGCAGCAAAAACAAAAGCATCAAAGGCCAGAAATTAAATGAAATTAAGTGGAAATAAAGTGGAAATAAAATAGAAATCAATGGGACACAAAACGAAAGTGTGGAATGTTTTGGGGCTTGGTCTCTGGACGTGTCTTTGGCAGAGCACCTATCGGTGGCATTAATAAGCAATTCGTAATGACATCAGGGCGGTAAGAGGGGCAAGAAATTGGCTTAAATATTTTATAAGCCGAGCGGCATTCGTCAAAAGTATTTGGCACAGCGAACATAAAAAAACAGAGTACAGCAAAAGAACCTCATTAACACTTGACAACGGGTTTTTTTTAGGTAACAGTCTGTCTTTCGTGTACTTCAAGATAAATATCTGAAAGTAAATATTCATTTTACTTATTATCTATCTAGAACCTGCAAATGAAGGGCGCGCAATCCCCCACTTCCCAATCCGTCAGGCAATCAATCAATCAATGTATCGATCAAGAGCCATCAGTCAGTGATGGAGCCTCAAAAGAAACTCAAAGAAAAACTCAAAGAAATGTAATTTAAACGTGGGGACAGACCGGGGACAGGGCGCTTCCGTGTTCTCTTCTCTTTGAGGCTTCTCGCGCGTCGGAGATTGGAAACCCGTTTGATGCCACAGCCAGCCCATGTGGCAAAGGTAGTAATCATGAAGAAAAATACGTTAATAGAATGTTAACGGGTCGGCCAGGGAGGGAGGGCATAAGGCTGAAACCCCAGAAGGGCGTGGCATATAGCCAGGCGGAAGACAGGTAACAACAACAACAACTGTGGCAACAGTTAGGCAACAGATAGACAATCTCTGGGAGCCACAGCGCTACAGTTGTTGGGTAACTGTAATCAATCAGAGCGGGGCCAGGCCCAGGGGCGGGCGGGATGCCAGTGCCAGCCAAGAACTAGGAGGCTTAATTAACTGCAAAATTCAAGCAACAAATTGTGTAATATTTAAGGCTACAGACGCCTCGGTATTCCACCGTCGGCATAATCTTTTTTTTAATGGGAATCGTTATATTTTTAACGCTTTTTCTTTCGCTTGTACAGTATTTCGTCAGAAGAAACCGATTGAGCTTTATTCCTTAAACACGAGGCTGGCAATTAACACTAAACACACAAACATATGTATGTATGTATTTCCAATGCGAGATCTTCTGATTGAAAAAAAACAAAAGCAAAGCAAATACGACAGCAATAGAGACACACATTCGAAGCGAGCTGCAAAAAAGGGGTCTGCAAATGAGCAATAAACCGCAAGAGAGGTGTTTGTGGGTGAGAGAGCGAGACAAAGAGTTGATCTCTATGCAGAGCTTTATCTCGCGACCGCAAGCACACACGCACACGCATACATCCATACGCAACGACACTTCGGGCAGCGCAGCCTGTGATCGAGTGAAAAAGAAGAAAAAGAAAAAATTCTGCCTGCGTGTTCCTTGCGTGTTTGTTTTTGTGTATTTAGGAATATTTTCGAGCTCTGCCAGAAAGAATTCCTTGTGAATTCTTGTGTGTTCTCTCGCGGCCAGTTGCTGTCAAACCTCTTATTGGAATGAACCCCACAAATATGGGCCAAATACTATTTATTTCGATTCGGTTCAAAGTCATTTGGCAGCTCATTTAACAATTTACACAAATGGGAATCCATTGCCATTCCCATGGACAATTTTCGACTTGTAATCGATTTCCATAAGCCTCCCCGTGGCAGGGGTAATGTATCCATCCACCCCATAGATACATCCATATATTCTTTCATATAGAAGATTCGCATTTGTTGTTGTTGAATATTTTCGCATTAAAATGCAAATCACGTCAATTTGAGGAGCAGGAGCGCCATACATACTCCCTCGTAGTCTCGTTTATGGCCAGCAACAAGAGATACACATTAAGATACAAGATACGCAGATACACGAACACACACACACATTTGTCGGATACATGTGGGTGTCTCCATGCGAGTGTATGTGTGTGTGTGTTGAGGAGGGAAAAAAGAGTATGCTGATTATGCGAGTGGACAAAAGGCGTGGCTCTTGTACTACGAAGGAAAACATCCTGTTTGGCATACAGAATAAATACATTGATTCCTACACCCAATAAGCAAAAACAGAGCTCAAATCTAACAAATACAGGCATTCGGAACTAATCTACAAACACGTGTGTGGGAGGAAATTCCTATAAATTAGTCACCACTGTGACTGTGACTGTGACTGTGACTGTGACACTGTGACTGTGACTGCGGGTTCGCTCCAAACGGAAGCAATAAACGCATTTATGTGCTTTAGATACAAGCAATTTTTAGCTTCTTTATTGATCGATAAGGCGACCATACAATACAGTACTTTCCCAAGAAAAAAGGAGACGGAAAGAACCTCCAGTCAAACAATAAGGCGCCACAGAATTTGTATAAATATTTGCTCATATTTGCGGGATTCCCTTTAAAAAGGGCTTTGCTGCCCAGAGATTGTCGTCGGATTTCTATTATCATTTCGAGTGCACTTGTACGAGTATGGACATATTTTTAAATATTTATGTATGCATGTGTTCATGTAAATATTTTCCGAAAGAAGGGTCTTTAAAGGTTCTTTTTCCAACGAAATTACAGAATATGCATACGTAAACATACGTATACGACCCTTTACTTCAAAGGAAACTGAAATGTAAGCAAATTAATGCCATATTTTGAAACAAATTTCGAGTGAAAGACGAGCAAAAAGCACACCTCCCCAGAGGTGGCCCTCCGGCTGGGATATCCACACAAAATGCTACCAAATGTACTGCCAAACTGTTGGCCAGCCAACAGACTCACGTTGCTCGTAATGTGCTGCCCAAAACCCGCAATGAAACCTCAACTCCATGTCCAATTTTATGGCCTGGTCCAAGCTTTTTGGCCATTTCATCGATTTTATTGTAGGCGGCCAAACAACAGGCGGTTTTGTATCGCGTTTTTGGACTTTTGTGAGTTGCCAAATCAAAACAATGTTTTCATAAATAATTATGATGGACACTTGATGGACAGACAGATGATGTGACGATGCAACAGACAGGTGGATGAGTGCCACAAATGGAGGGTCACACAAAAATTTAATCAAAACAATTAACACGAAAAATGGTCTTTGGCCACGAAAATGCGAAGAAATATCTGGCTGGCTGGCTGGCTGGCTGGTCGGTCAACTTTCCTTAAAGGTTCCCCTGTAACCGGCAACCGGTTTTTGGGGGCAACAAATTTCAACTGGTTCGAGTCTGGGCCAACACATTCTTTCTCTTCTTTCTGTCTCTTTCTCGTATTTCGCTTAGCGCCAACGTTACGTGTCCGTTAGCACCCAATAACAATTTTCTTTTGGGCGGCAAATGTTTCAATTCTGCTCCCCGAAATCCAATTCAATTTTCGGCAAAAGAAAGTTGAATGAACCTTCTCCCACTCCCCCTCCTCCCCCTCCTCCCCCTCCCCCTCCACAAGAAGGTCGTTGCGAATGCACTAAACATTTTTGAGGCCACCCCAAGAAATTTTTTACTTATATTTGATTTGCTCTTTTCTTGTTTTGCTTCTTCTTTTCTTTCAATTAATTGAATCAATGTCAATCAGTGGGAATGTTGAATGGAAATTGCGATTGTGATTGTGATTGGGTTCAATCAAGATAAATGTTTGCCAATTCCAAGTTTTGTTTTGGCTTGAATAATTTATGTGGGAATTTCGATTGCTGTTGTCTCTCTGTCTCTCTCTGTCGCTTTGGTTTTGTAGGGAGGTTAAAGGGGAATATACATATTCGTAGTAATATTTATGGGTAAAAGAGATCAAATATGTGTACACCCCAGAGAAGAAAAAATCCTGAAATTTCCATATTTTTACTTAGATTTAAACATTTCGAGTGGACATTTTTGATCTAAATATACTTCATTGAATATATTTAATATTTAAATTAAATATTTTCATATTTCAATAAAATACATTTCCTACAAATTTATTAAATGTCAATTATTTATTTTAAAGTGTTATATATTTAGATTAATTTTATGAATTATTTATATATTTAAATCAATGAATATTCTATTTAATTTTCCGAAGCTTGTATTTAAATATGGGTATTCTCAGTTTTACTATGCCATTTTTCTCTCAGTGCAGATGTGTTGACAATGGTTTATCTTTCCGCAGCGTATTGATATCACAAATTCCATACATTTTCAAATAATTTAGAATTGATTGTTTTTTCCGTCAACTAAAGCTCTTCTCCATTTCAAATTTTCATTGAGTCTTTCACTTTCGTTGGTTTTCCTCCTTTCTCTCTGGCTTGCATTGTTCTTCTCTCTCTCATTCCAATCCACCATTCCCCCCATACCCCCAATATGCTTTTTCTCTCTCACGCAACTCAAATAAATAAATAAATATCTTTCTTTGGTTTTCTTTATTTGCGTCTGTGCCCCTGCCCCCCTTCCCCACGCGACCACCTGCCTGTCACTCGTCTTCTCCTATTTCTCCAACTTTTCCTACTTCTGCTTCTTGTTTTCTCCTTTTCTCTTTTAGGTTTTTCGTGTATTCGGTTTTCCTTGTTTGCATATTGTGCACTTTTCGTTGGCTCCACCAAGTTTTTCCTGCTTTTGAATTCAAATTTCTGTAGATACGAACAAAAAATAAAATAAAAATATGTTTTATGGATTACCCTAAGCCAGGAAGGGTATATCGGTGGGGCTTAGAGGTTGGTCCAACCCAGGGGGGCTACACGATTCGAGTAGATATCCGTCCAACCAATTGGTTCCGTGATGATTTGTCCTTGGGAATATATATATGGGGTATCCACCATTCGGATTGGTGCCTGCCCCTCCCGCCTGCCCCTCCCGCTGCTGGCTGCTGGCTGGTGGCTTTTGTTACTCACAAACGAATCATCTGCTCTCAGCTGTCGGCGCAGCTTGGAATCTTTTGATGGCTCAGCATTTACATTTCATTTGGGATTGGAATTCACTTCTTTTCTGTTTGTTTTGTGTTCGGCTTCTCCTCTCCTCTCCTCTTTTGGTGGTCTCTTCGTGCTTGATTTATTTCCAAACGGCGCTGCGCTTTTCATAGCCGCCCAACAAGCGGGGGCCTGATTGGCGGCGGCCCTGAGACGATGACTGGAGGACTGGAGGAATGAGGAGCAGGCCCTTTGAAGTGCAGGCCACATTTTCTTTGTCGCCTCGAAGGTTGGTTGTTTTTTTTGTTTGAATAGTTTATTTCGATGCCAATTGAAGGCACTCGTGCGATTGTGTGATTGCACACTAATTGCTTTCGATTGGGTTGAGTCCGAATCCGACACCAAGCCAAATGCAAGCTGGCAGATTAATTAAATTTTACTGGAGTTGCCTGTAATTATGCTAATTAGGCACATTTACTATTTGCACACACACACACAGCACAGCACATCACTACATATGTACTCGTATTTGTGTCTTGTATTTTATTTAAAGTGACAGCTCTCAGATACAGATACAGATACAGTTTCAAAAAATCCAAGCTGAAAATAATTATACCTCTTAGGAATGGGGGGAAGGGTGGATGCTGATGGGCGTGAAACGAGTTAAAGAAACGTGAAAATAATAAATGATTTTTTATAGTAGGACGGATTGCCAGCCAGCGGGCCACAGGTTCTTGGGAAAGTCTTTGAAGAGCTTTCCAATGGAAAGCCCAATCTTCAGGCCCCAAGATAATAGGTCTTTACATATTTTCCATCTATAATGGTTATTCCATTCGGAAGTTACACGTAGATCTAATGGAAGAAACGGTTAACCCTTTATTATTCTTCTAAGCGAACGAATGAACGAGTCATTTATCATTTGCTTTCTGTGTGTCTCGGTATTGGTGAGCTTTTGCTTCTGCCAGTCCGTTGCATTCTATTCCCATCTGTGTGCCACATGCGTGTGAAAGCTCCCTCTGCTCCCTGCGCGTGTGTGTGTGTGTGTGTGTGTGTGTGAGCATAATAGAAAAGGAAAAACATATATCACCTTAATAATTGTCAGGAGGCAACATTTTGCAATTAACACACGCCGCATGCTCGTCGAAAACATTTCCAGTTCGCTGCGGCTGGCGGGAGGCCCAAGGCAGATGCAGATACAGATGCAGATACAGAAAATCTCTGCATGAATCTCCGCCGAGACATTGACTCCAATTGAGCAAAGGCAAAGGCAAAGAGAGCGAGAGCGAAGGAGGACCATGTGTGGGCTTCATTTACAACTCACTCAACATTTTGTGCAATTGGGAGTTTCGCCCACAAAGTGCAATGCGTTGTTGCCTTCTCCGAGTCCTACTCCTACTCCTACTCCTACTCCTGCTCCATCTCCCGCTGCTTCTCCCGCTCCACTCCACTCCACTCCATTCGAGTGTCTGAAGTGTCGACATGAAGTCTGACAATTGCAAAAGTTGTTTATGGTAAAACAGAGGTGTATTTTTGAGCTTTGGTTGTTGTGGTTTTTATTCGGCTTTGACATCAAGTGAAAGATTGAATGTACTCTCTGCTCTGCTCTTGATGAATATTGAATAAGAGTCCACACTGCTGCCCACAGACATCATCATCATCCTTCAGTAGCACTTGGAATGGTCCGATCTGGGGCTCTGGGAAGGGAATTTTTGCTGTGCCTCAGACCGAAATGTATTTATATAAATTAGCGCAAAAGTAAGTCGAAAACCGATTCAAAGATACCCTAAATCGCAATCGGAAACAGTTCAAAAGACCCCGACAAAACGAGAAAAACTGGTTGTAGTAATTAACAGATTGCAATGATTTTTGGTGGTTTTATTTGAACATGTGCTTGAAATCGGCTCACTTTTAGATGAACGAATAGAAAACACCCTTTACACGGGTACTCTGCGCGTACGGGGAGATGCAGCAGCATGCCCCATGCCCCATGCCCCATGGCTAAGTAAAGCAAAGCAAACGATGCAATTTTATGCGCAGACGCCTAAAATGAATGCAACGCGTAGCCGCGGCAGCAACAGCAACAGCGACCGCAGCCAACGAGGCGTTCCACAAAAAGGGAGCCCAGCCCACAGTTTGACAGCCACTGTGTGGGCACACACACATACACTCTCTCTCTCTTTCTCTCTCTTTGGTCGCTCCATAGGCAGCCTCCTAGGGTCATTAACATGGCCAGCACCACCACCACCACCGTGGAGCAGGAAAAAGAGGCAAACAGACGAATAGAAGCAGAGAATAAAAAGTAGACGAGACACAAAAGCAAATGCAGGGTTAGTGCAATGTTCTAGAGAGGAGGGGGGGCCGGGGGAGAGGGATTAACGCGACCCTGGAGCCCCAAAGCGACTCTGCATTTGTGGGTGGTGCTCCAGCGGTGGCAGGGGGCTGGTGCAGGCGCGGAGCTAAAGTCCCTGCAGATGATGGAGAGTGTGTTCTCCGGGGTCCAAGTCCCCGGTCCAAGGTGTTTGGCTATGCCTATTTCCGTGCCTGTTTGCTGTACGTGCCACGGGTCGATTATTTCTAGACAGCGGTTCTGAAGGGGGGGGGGGGGGGGGGGGGGGGGGGGGGGGGGGGGGGGGGGGAGGCGGCTGGAATCGGCAGGGATACTCACGCGAATTTCCTCAAACAGACTCTGGTGGTTATTAACGGGGGAATTTGTAAAAGTCTGCTAAATACATGCCATATTTATCGATAGTTGTAAATCCATAGATGCTTCAATCGATTATTATCGGTAGATCAAACACCAATCGATTGTACATAGAACAGAAGTAGAATCCAAATCCTGCCACGAATATAATTATAAATTTATCGCCAAATCGATAATTATCGATAGAGCAAACACCAATCGCTAGCAACTAATAAGAGTAATACAATTATAAAGCCGATGGAACTTGCGACTCAATGAATATGTAAATACTTCCTTTACACAGTTCTTGGCCAAGTAAAAGGTGGCCTAAACAGTCCCCAACTATTCCGCGTGCACTGCTTCTCAGAGGGGGGGAAAACCAGTAACGATGCAACGGAGGAAACTCTGGGAAAAGTTGGAGACAAATTAGTTTTTCTCGGTTATGGTTTATGGCAAACTTTTCCCTGAATATTGAATATTGAATAGTTAATCAGTTGAAAACTTTGTTTACTCAACAGAAAGCCAACTGTATCTAATCGTTTTCTCTGTCTCTCTCTCTCTGTTTCTTTGCAGGTAATTAACTGGCAATTTCTCATCAATTTCATGGAATATTTCACCAAGTGAGTCCCCATTAATTCATCCGAGGGACAAAACAGCAACAATCTACTACTCCTTTGTTTGCAAAATATTTTTTGTTTAGTTCTTTGAAACGTGAGAAGGCACTTTGTGGTCCGATTATAAATAGTTATGACTGGGCTGAGCATTATATATTATTTCATCATGATGCGAATGAACTCTGATGGCTATTGTGTTACTTTTACTCCGAGCACCGACACTTTCGCGTACCCAAGAAGACCCATTTCCTGTTCCTAATACCCGCCTCACATGCAACCAAGCTTTTCATTATGCTGTAGAACAGAGAGAGAGTGAGAGAACGACCGACTATTAACTCCGAATTCCGACTTTCACTGATAATGTCTGACAATTATGTATTGCTCTAGCTGATGGCTTTTCATGCCATCGTTCATGGTAATGACATAATTAAGCAGCTTGTCCGAGAGGTCAGAGTTTCGTGTGCGAGGTCAAGCACGTGTCTTTCAACCCGTTCGACCCATCCTTCCAATTAGCATTCACAGCGGAGAACGGGGTGACACGAACGTGTTAACTCGTGAGGTAAACGGGTCTGTGGAGAAGAGGCAAGAGGCCTCTCCACCAGCCAGAGACTTCTTCATCCGCATTGATTTGTGTCCAGAATTAGCATTTTCCCCCCCTCTGGTGGGCCGGCTTGGGAAACAATCTCAATCTCAACAATGAGGAAGACGAATTTGTACAGTTTACGCTTGGCTGACTGCTCGTCCAACTCGAAGCAGGGTCTAATGGCTTTTTAAAGTGACCAAAATTTGGCTTGTGCCCCGCGTTAAGTGGGTAAATTAAATGCTGACGCTTGGCCAAGAGGTGGGCCAACCGAACGAAGTGCTGGAGCAGGGGAATGGAGGGGAATGGTAGGGGTACGTACAATACAAGTCAATGCTGAATTCTGGCTCCAGAGCTTTTTATGGGGCATGTCTAGAAGTGCATTGACCAAGAGCCGATCGAGATGGTTGAAATACGAAAGCCAGTGAAAGGTGAAGGCAAATGAAGAGTGAGTAGGAAACGGAATAGAAGAGTAAAACGATCAATAGTGTAATGTAGAATGAAAGAAAAACAATTACCCGTCCTCAATAACTTTTAAAGAATTCGGTAAAGCATCCATATGGCCTAAGACAAGTCCAAGATGTTCCGTACCATTGGAATCTGTCTAAAAGGATCTCTTATTTGTAAGATCTATCTATCCTTTATTTCATTTGGCTGATGAACAGCTGATTCATCATTTCTTCCTACCGAATGAAGTTGGTGGCTCCTTTGCTGCGATAGGAACCAGTTCAAAGTCCACTTTCGTGTGATCCAGATCATGGTTATCCTTCCTTAAACGAGTGGCATTCGATAGCTTAAAGATTAAACTGCAAATCGCTTCGTAATCGCATTTTGAGAGCCACTTAAACCAGTCACTAATTTTTGAATAATCAAAAACTTATTGGTATTTAAGTCGTCTCCAAATTGTTTGCCATTTCCTGCCATCATTTCATTTCAATCGTTTTTATTGGCCATCTATTTTGAGCTAGAACCAGTTCTCAAATTCGAGCACAAAACATTGCCCAAATAAAATGAATTTCATTTGATTTATACGCAATCTTGACAGTTCTCTGGCCGACAGTAGCCAACAGTCGAAGCATTCAAACAAAAGCTGAAATTGAAATTGGAATTCACTTGGAAATTCCGTGTCTCGTATTTTGTCAACCACTTTCCGCCCTAAGAGATCGCTTAGTCGATTCCCTGGGCTTATTCATTGTGCACTGATTTATGAATACACGCGATGCTTGAGAGTGGCTCGGGATCTGGGGCGAGTATCTTTTGTCGCCGGTATTTTTGGCACTAATTTGACAAGGTCGCCCGCCAGCTGTAGTGCTTTTAGTCGGTCTGGTAGCCGCAGCGGTGTTTGGCTCAAAGAAATCACGTCACAAACACGTTCGAAATGATTTCATTTTGCAGCTAAGCTTTTATTTCGGCTTTTGTTTGTATTTTTTGTGTGTTTATTTTGCATTTTGGTATCTCTGTATCTTTGTATCTGCGAGTCCCGCAGTCAGCGTATTTAAAACGATATTTGCATAAACATTTGACGTCTCTTGACATAGGTGCGAAATAGTTGCCGTGAAATGTGGTCATTCATATTAATTTAGTGGGTCACCTCACCGCCTCCCTGGCTGTAGCTCAGATGGTGACCCCGATCATGCGGATTTCCTGTTAGAAAGGCTCTGATTGTTCCCAGTCCAAGAAATCTCTTTGAATAGATAATGAATAGTCAAATTTGGCTTCGTGACTGACTCTGGCAGACAATTAACCCTAGAGCTGCTCCCCACCTGCTGTGGGCGCACTCTGAACCCGTGTGCAACCCTTCCCCATCCCCTTTCCTTCGGGCTTCCTTCCATTCCATTTCATTCGTTATGTAAGGATGATTTCGGTGCGATAGGAGCTCCGGCAAAAGGCAAAGCTAATTAAATTATAAGCAAGTCCAAGACTTAACCCGAGATGCGCCAGTGAATGGGGTCGCCGCAAGAGGCACAAGAAGAGGTGGCCTTCCCCGCCCCCACCAAAACTTGTTAAATAATAACCAAATGGATGTTCGTTGTTGGTGTTGATTTGACCATAAATTTTGTACGCTGTTGACGCCGAACCAAGCGACCTGCCCCATTCCCGGCCCAGGACCGGCCCAGCCCGCAAGTAAGTCTCTCAGCTCTAGAGATGAGGTAATGTTGCATGCAACATGATTATGTTTGCACCACTCTTGACTTACAGTGGGATACAACGAAAAGCGAAATCTAAAGATACACATTTACTAAATCTAAGGCAAGCAGAAGGATGTATGGGTAGGGTATGCTTTTATTTGTATTTCTATTGGTTGGAATGCCCCTCTAAAACAGACTTTTGATAGTTTCATTGAATGGGAGATATATTGTGTTGAACATGGAGACGAAAGAGAGTAGTGTCTCGGCTATTAGTGCGCAATTTTGGCTTTTGAAGGTTCCCCTCTGGAAATTTCGACCTTGCAGATGCACTTTGCCCTGCTAGAACGGTGCGGTATGTGTGTGTATGATGTATGATAATGGATGGTGCTCTTCCTTAGGGGCCTAACCTTCACTTTTTCTGTTACTAATTTATACTTTTACTTTTTATTTATTTTTAATTATTTATTTTTTTATTAATAAATTTAATTTGGCTTTTATTATGTATTTATTTGTAGCTATCCATTTTATTTCCTTCTAAATTTGTCTCATATCTTTCCTTTCCTGCATAACGACGAGCGCTTCGGTTGCTCGTTTCGCGCGTCATGCAGCACTGCCCCTTGGTCGGCTGTATTTGCGTCTGAGAATCGCACTTGGCGGTGAAAAATCATAATATATTATTGTCTAAGCCGGTAAAAAATGTATCGATTACTGCACAAATGTGTGTTTGTTTTTTAATTGAAGATTTTAGAAATAGTGTGGAATACTAGTGTTTATTTTCACATAAAATCCTTTCAGTTCTGTTGGAGAAAGCATAACCCTGCTTATTCTCTATTAATTCTGCAGCAAATTAGAGCTGCTCTCACCCACTGTGCCGCACAGCCGAGTGGCCAGGCACTGCCTGCCTCCACTCCTCCATGAATTATGCGTAGACATTGCTGTTTTTTGTTTTTTTTTGGTTTTTTGGGCTTTTGGATGTCGTCAGGCGTTGTCAACGCTGTTTTCGGGACTGTCGGCGGCACCATTTCAATTGCATTTGATGGCCATAAATAAGCCCAATGGCCAAATGAATGATTTCTTGCCAACAGCCCAGCGACGGGGCAGATGGAGTGCCTTGCAGACGCTGCCACTCTGCAGTGGAGTCGTGATTGCAGCATCGTGTGTTCGCTAGTTGCTGGACAGGCCAATAATTCGATCAGCTGCACAGAGAGCGCCTCTTTGGACCACTTTGCATACGGCGAGGGCCGCTCTAATAATGGCCGAGTGTGTGGCAGCCAGCCCGATGGGCGGTCCGCCAATCTCTGCAATGAAACTCAATTAATTAGCCCGGCCAATAGCGTTTGCTGGTAGTTCTTTTCTTCTTTGGCTGCTGCTGTGGCTGCTGTTTTTCTTGCCACACGCGTGTGATGAACATTTCCGCTGTGCAACAGCTTCTCTGTGTGCCTCTGTTGCAAGCTGCAATCAAAATTAATTAAGGCACAAATGGAGGCAGGCAAGAGAACACAGGAATGAAGGTAGCAGGGGGGGGGAGGGGTAGCGACTATTTGCATGGGGGCATGTGGCATGTGGCATGTGCAGCATGTAGGCATCGCTCGCTGCTGCCATATGTATTCTCTATGGCGACCTGCAACTTTATTGCCTTTTACCGCAATGTTGCACCAATTTCCATTGCACCTGCAGCGCGTCCGACTCCGACTACGACTCCGACGATGTCTTTGTTTTTCCTTCTGGCAGCAGCCGTAGGAACAGTAGCAACAGCATCTAGTGCATAATTAGATGCTGTGCTGCACGGCCAACAGGCAACAAGCAACCAAGCAACCGAGCAACAGGCGGCAGTCAATCACTGAGTCGCCTCCTCTCTTGGCCTCCTCAAAAATGTGCGCCAGCTGCAAGTGGATGCTGCTCCTGATGCTCTCCGTTGAGGGTGCATAAATTAATTAACCTGGATGTCCCCAGTGATGTCTCTTCTGGCATTCAATAGTTAAACGATTGAACGAGAGATCTGCATCATTCAGGCAGACGTTGAGTGCAGTTTTCGAAGCATTTCCTTATGGGCAAAGTGCAGTTTCACTTATTGTTTTGTGGTGTTCTTCTAGATCGCCCAAATGTGCGTCTAGAATCGGTAGCGTTTAGCAACCACCAGAGTGGGGGAATATATTGCATAACTGTTCCCCTTCCCCCCTCACAAAGGACGAAAATTTGTGGCCACCACAATTTCGAAGATACGCAGAATAGTAGTAAATTATATTATCTAACAGATTGTCGAATCTGCATCAGATCATTATTGTAGCCAGTCATTCTCTATCTCTCTCCCTTTCTCACACACAATCGTCCTCGTGCAATGTGCGGCATCTGACGGAGGAGAGCGGGATGGCAAGACACATACCAATCGGGTCTGCGGTCCTTGCCGCAACGTTCCCAACCGAAGTGTTCCCACGCGATCACGGGAGCCACAGTCGCATCTGAATCACGTTCCAAATCGGAGCTGGTTCCCTGCGTATATCATGACCCCCGTCGTTCTCTGGTCATTTGGCGAATTCTCAAATGAATTCATTGACGAAGAAAATCAACATAAATTTTAATTTATTTCAATTAATTTTATAAATATTAATCACTGTCGCATCCCTCGCAATTGCTGTGAACCACGAATGGAGGGAGAGAGAACTTTCCCATAGCTTCAGAGAGAGTGGGAGAGGGAATCCAGAGGTTAGGGGGGCCTGCATCTCCAGCAAAGTGAAATGTTAGCATAATGTTGCCGCTGCACGATGCAGATGCAGATGCGAATGATAATGATAATGCCTTCCAGACGCAGACGACACCTGAGAGAGTGCTGCCTGAGAACCAAGAGACAGGGAGACAGGGAGAAATTTGAGAAATGTGAGCAGTAATTAAATGTAAAATTTAAAGCTCAAGAAAGAAGACGAGCGTCAGGCTACAACGTCAACGATTCAAGATAATGCATAATTGTGGAAGACAAAAGGAAACGTGTCCGGGAGAGAAGGCGAGAGGGCTAGAAGGGGTGCCTTGCTGCATGCAAAATATGAGAAGAATATCTAATGACTGGGGGCCATGGATTCGCTCATGTGGCCGACTCCTTCTGATTCTTCTGCCACTGCTGCTGCTGCCACAAAACGGCGTTCAAATTAATGGCCAAGTTTCACATGGCTGAAAGCAGCGGCGGCACAGATGCCACACAATTGCCAATGGAAATTGCTGCTATCTCTCGCGTGTGTATCTCTGTCTCTCAGCACCCCCCTAACCCCCTGCGAAAGTTGTGTGCACAAGATACAAGATACTCGTTGGTACAAGTGGCAAGATACAAACTAGAACAACAGAATTGAATGGAAGAAGAGCGCTGCCAAGGCAGATACCCAACGACGATGGAATACTCTTTGGAAAATCCATGAAGAATCGGAAAAAGACTACTCTTTCAATGGGACATAGAAATCATAGTAGTCGAATGACATTTCCACGGTCTTAGTCCGTACGAATCATCTTTTTGAAACTATTCCCTGGAAAGGAGACTCCTTCTTCGACCTGCTTTTGCCCATCGCGTAATCAAATGTCTTGCAGCTGTGTTTAACATTTCTCCGACAGAAGTTCTTGTTATTATTTAACAGCCACTGAGGAATGCTCCTCGAAAGACAACATTCAATCAGACGGCGACAAGAACAGTGGCAGCAACCGGAGTGCCGCAGAAAGATACCACAGATATTAACAATACTACATGGTTATAGAAGTGGTAATTAATGGGTCTCTCCCGGCCCCAAAAAGCCTCCTAACAAGTGCTGCCTCCTCTGTGCCGTTCCTCATCCTGCTGTTGGCACTTTCCTTTGGGCCATAAGGCCTATTTGTGTGTGCACTGCTTTTTGTTTGCTCCCGCTCCTGGGAGAGCTCGTAAATATGCACGAGAAAGCAAGAAACTTTATTTGGGTTAGCGATTGTTTAAAAATGCATACCAGATGGAGGACTCTGGGAGGAGCTGGCAAAAGTAGCTCTGGGCGGAGGGCTGGGTGGCCTGGAGGGTCTTTAAAGAGCTGAAAGTGCCGCAGGAGTGGCACGAGCTGAATACAGCTCCGGCAGGAGGCAATTCAAGTGGCGAAATGGAGAGAGGGGGGAAAAAACACCCAGCTAGAGGAGCCAGAGGAGCTGGAGAACATTGAGGGTGCTAATGGCGCAGAGAGGAAGGTGTTTCCATCTTATTTTTCTTAAGAAACTATTCCTGGGAGAGGAGCACGCGTCACACAGCAGAGCCGCTCGGTTGGTAGCAAACTCCCGCTTTAAGCAGTGCCTGAGGGGCGTACTAGTCGAGGTGCACGTGTGAGGCGACACCACATAAGGCCATAAAGTTGTGGCAAATAAAACCAGTGCCACTCTATTATTTATATGTCAATCAAGAGTGCTGGCTTCGGGGTGTACGAGTATTCAAAGCGAGTCACCCACTGAATCCCACTCTAACCACTGAAAGCCGCAGAGCAAAAGTTTTTAATTTTAAAATTATGTATGTCTTGGCCTGGCCAAGTAAATGGCTTTCTCAGATACACAGAGAGAGAGAGAGAGAGAGAGAGAGAGAGGGGCACACACAGTGGGTGCAACTGTGGAGTGTGGGCGAAAGTGGTTCAAGTGGCTTTTGCGTCTCTCGGTGAATGCAATTTGTTTAAAATTGATTATTAATGGTTTTGTCATTGAGCAAATTGCGAATAAATGATGTTTAGTGCACTCTGTACAGTGAATGTACAGTGGATCCATCTATTCCTTCATCTGTCCGTCTATTCAGGCAACTAGTTTCCTGTACAGCCGAGTGATGAATAAATTTGCATAGTTGTTTGAGATCTGAAATCACTTGTTTTTGCTACTCGCTACTAGTTACTCGTCGCTTGCTAATCGCTACTCGCTACTCGCTACTAGCGAGAGTCAAGAATGAACCGTTCTTCCAGCAGGCACCAAGGATTGGCACACAGAAGCCAATAGCCAGCCGTTTGATGTGCTCTTGGGCATAACTCTTCGATATCGGGACATTATTAACGTCAATTAATTCTAACTGTTGCAAGACGAAGACGCTGGCCATTAAGTGCTTAGCCACTAAGTGACTGGGGAGTGGGGGATAGACGATTGAATCGATGGATAGATGACTTGATGGGTGGATGGCTGGATGGCTGGATGGGATGGATGGCATCCCGGGAGACCTGTTTGCTGCCGCTACCAAAGTCTCTGCCCCTTAAAGGTGGCTCCACAACTGTAGATGGGGCGAGGGGCGAAGGGGGGAGGGCCTTTTCTTGTATTTGTTTCTTCTTTGCTTGTGTTTAGTATTTTCTTGGTATTATTTTGTTGTGTTCCTCTTTCCTAGGTCGCCGTTGCCGTCGCCTCACGATTCCCCCCCAAATCCGATTATTATCGGGTCTCACGTGAGTGCATGCTTCATTGTATTTTTCACTGTTGCTGTTGTTTTTTACAGTTGTCGTTTTCTTTTGTGGAAAATTGCTTTGAACTTGAAAAATTTCCCACGTGACGCGAGCAAAATGGACAGAGAGAATCAATCCCTTTCCGTCTCTCGTCTCACGTCTCACGTCTCCTCTCGTTCTTCCTTACCTCTTGCCTCTTCCGATTTTGTCGTGCCACATGTGGCAGTGGCTGCAAGCTGTCCTCCAAGCTGCACTTTGCATGTCATCGCCAACGGTATTGGCCCCCCCCTCTCCTCTCCACGCTCCTCCTCTGCTAACGGTGTCGCTCTCCTGTCTTCCTGCCTCTCCCTCCGCTTACAGTTTTCCATGCCCTGGTCTTTTGTCCAGTTTCTGTGGCAAGTGTCGATTTATAGTTTCGGCTTTAATTGGATGCTTTTTGGTTCGTGCATCTCTTCTGCAGGGGGGTGCTGGTACGGAAAGTGTTGGCCATCATACAATATTCACATATTCGTGAGTGTTTTCGTTTATTTGTTTATAATTTTGTGTGGGAATTGAAATTGCTGCCGAAATTACGAGTGACTGGCCTTTCGCTTATGGGAATTTTCGCTAATCAGCGATCCCTCTAGGATAGCCAGGTGTTAAATAGGTCCAAGGTGTATCTAAACGTAAAGATATTGTCGGGAATGAGGAATGGGAAGCACAGTTCCAATGAAGACTCTGAAAAATTGAAGGATTCCAGTGGAATAGTCTAAGAACGGCTGGGGTTTTGCCTGAGCATTGATTTTGTGAGGACCAAGTGGAAAAACGAAGCTGTTCCCGGATGTCCATTAGCGCTCATGGAAGCTGCTACCAAGTGCTTCTGCCTTTGAAGCCACTTTCTGTGAAGGTAGTCGGGAGGTTCGTGCCGTTTCTTGGATCCAGCTGGCAATCCACTGAACACTGAACACTCTGCGAGCACGTTCCTCCAAGTTGGCAAAGTCGTAAAAAGCGACCACCTTTTTACGATTGCCGGCCAGGGCGAGACTTTGGCTGCGGCTCTCGGCCATCCGCGATGCGATGGCGAGAAGGTAATTAAAAAGAACTTAGCACATGGCCACAGCGACACAGTGGCACAGCCTAGACATGGGGGCTAGGGACAGTTCACGAATGTCAAGTTCAGGGTTAGCTGGAGCCAAAGGGCCCCGGGTCTCGGGCCGGTCCTTGGTTCTGGACAGGAATCACCTGTCTGCCTGTCTGTCTGTCAAAGTGAGTAATTAATTTGGGGGCCTCTTAATCTATCAAACCTCGCACCAGCCACGCCTCATGGGAACCGCTGGGATTGAAGTTTACTTTCGATTTAATGAGTTTTTGTTTTTTTTACTGTGTGGCGATCGAAAAGATTGAATTCTTTGTGCAAACAGTTCAATGAGCTTTGCTTTAATTAAACACAAATTAAAAGGGGTTTGTTTTTACTGTTTTCGTGGAAGCTCGTTTTACGAGTAGAAGGGGCCCCCAAGGGAAGCCAGAGAAGGAGCATTTCTCAAAGCTATTCCTCTTCCTTATGCAAACAGTATTTATGTAGCTTCTACTTTGATTGAGGGGCATGCTCCTGCCTCAGCTCCTCCCCTGATGTCCCCCCTAATGGCCCATCATAGGGGAGCCAGCAGGCAGGGAGAGGCCCCATATGGTCCTCTGCTGATGCTGATGCTGATGCTGATGATGATGAAACCTAAGCGGCTTAAGATTCAGAGACCTCTAAGTGCACAGAGAGCTGCGTAATCAAATGCATGTAATTTGAGTTTAATGAGTGTCAAAGTTATTAAAAATCATTTGCTGTTTGCTGGCCAGTTATGGCAGCCGCCAACTGGCTTTTCGGCCAAACTGGCTTTCGGCTTTGGGCTCTGGCTTACGGCCAAGTCGAGTCACCATGAAAGGCAAAACTTACAAAATAGTTTCGAGACATTTTTGGGTACGTCATCAGGCCTAATTGCTATCCATCTGCCTCTCGCAAACGTTCTGGCCAAATGAAATGTGTCAATAGGTTTAAATGGCGTTTGGTTTAAGACCAAAATTGAGTTATTAGTGGGACACGACACCGAAACCACAGACAGAAATCTCCCAATAAAGTGGTTTTTCTTCTGCCAAAAAAAGGCAACAGACAGCAGCAGCAGATACAGTGCCGGGCATCGGTTGTGGGACCACCAATGAAACGAGTGGGGCAGCTATTCGAAACTTATTCAGAATTCATGCTAACGAATCCACGTCTGATCTCATTTACTGCCTTTCCTGCCAAGAAATTCCTAATGAATGCTTTGAGTAGATTCGCTCTGGCATCAGCCATGAATCAATTCGAAACACCAGTGCGCCAGTGCTTGTAAAATTCCCTGATAGATTCCACATTTTCCGAAGGATCTGCAAGTGTATGGCAATTGATTTTAAGTTAATTTTACCCTCCAGGCTGCAGGCTGCAGGCTCCAGGCGCTGCGATGGCTGCCAATTGGAAAATGCAATTTGTATGCTCAAACTGTGGGCGTTGGAGCCGAGCTGTGGATGTGTATGGATCGTATGGTGGCACTGCACCCACAACATAGCACTTTGTCCCTCACTCGTACTCGGATTTGCACTCTCCTTGCACTCTCCCTGCACTCCACTCAATCATTGATTTGATTGTCGTTTGCTGCGTGTGTGTGCTGGCAGCTGCCTGCTCACATGGCGTATGATTGATGGCCCAGCAGCCACAGGCAGCAGCCACCAGATGACGATGAAGGAGTCCTCCTCCGGAGGAGTCTGACATTCTCGTAAAATATGAAACTATCCCTGGCTGCTGCTGCTGCTGCACGTAAATTGAGTTTAGTGAGGAAATTGACAGAAATCATATTTACACGTTAAATTGAAATTAATCCTGAGCAGAGAGAGGGAGTGAGAGAATGCTTACTGATACCTTTCCTTTCCTTCTTTCCCTTGCAGTTGTTCAGTTTGAGCTGCACTTGATCGAACGCCTGCCTGAACAAGTGTTCCGTCGGCGAGAGAGCGGAGCGGTGAGTGTCAAATCTGTATATAAATACGAGTATGTGTGTTTATGCTCTTCTTAGTTCTTGCATGTTCGCTCATGCCTTTCGTGCTCTCTCTGAGCAAATCTTTCGATCCATGTGACGCAGTCCGTGAGAGCGGCCTCCTTTAATGCGCGTTAGAGTGAGATAGCTACAAAACAAAGACCAAATGAGAGGGCAGCGAGGGGGCAGCACGTCATTCTATTGCTCTCTTTCTATCTCGCTCATCAACAATGCGCTTCATTCGGGAGAGACGCTCTCTCTCTCTGCAAAGACGGGACTTTCGAACGGGGCTCCTGCTATTTGTTTTTGTTTATTTCATTTACTTATGGGTCGAGTCAACATTTATTAATATTTACCCTTTATTTTATAATCTCGCCGGACTGTGGCTTTTTTATGGTCATGTTTCCATGTCTATCTGTTGCCTGTCTGTCGGTTGCCATTTGTTTTTGGTTTCGTACTCGGAAACCGGTCGAATCGGTTTACACACACACACACACACACACACACACACACAGCACACACGTCATTTCTGCATTTGCATACAATTTTGTTCTGCTGAGCTTTTTTTTCCGCCCGATTTCAATTTCGTTTCATTTGATTTTAGCTGATTGCACAAATCCCACCTTTTTTTAGTATTATTTTTTTTTTTTTTGGCTTAATGGCTCTCTGACGTAATTCTGGAGGCTGAAATTAGCGAAATTTCGTTTGGAGTGAAGCAGGACTCACTGCATTGCGGCCTAATTAATAGATCTCTGATTAACCGCACGATTGTCAATTGATTTTCGAGTTCGAATTCGTTTGCTATAAAAATAGTATGCATATTGTATGTACTTCGTCGCACTTCCATGCAACGAAGTTTTCTATATTCTGGAAAAATGTATTCTATTCTACGAATTCCCCTCGGGATTCACTGTATGGAAGCTGGAATGTACTATAAATCATCGACGGACTACACGAACAAGCCACACCATTCCAATTGAACTGTAAAACCGATTTTGGCACCTCCTCCATTGGGACTCCTGTCGTGTTCCTGTGTAAAGGCGTGTATCACGATGTCGAGGCACGTGTGCGGCGCCTTCCTGTCCACCTTTCACCCTGAGGTGATAGGTGACTATTTCATAGCAAGTGGACTTGGGCGTGGGCTTCGTTCAATTCTTCTTTCAACAAAGCTATCCCACATAAGGTTGTACCTTTTAAATGGGCATCTTTCAGCCTTAATTCCATGTTGACTACATTTGGTACATTCTTTGGCAACAACTTTTCTTGTTATCCTTTTCTGACGCTCCGAAATGTTGCCCAAAAACACACACAATCCAAATAAACAGAACTATCGCAACATTTCCCTTTGAATAAATTCCAAGTTCTCAAAGATGTGTATTTTCCTCCGTGTTGTGTCTTCCTCTCTAAATGGAGGTGGGACTTGGGATGGCTGGGGGACTGGCTGTAGGAATAAGTTGTGTGGTTTTTGGCTGGTTTTCAGTTTCAGTTGATTTGGCGGTTGATTTGCTGCTGTTGTTGCTGCTGCTGCTGCTGGTGGTCTGTGCGGTGGTTCTGTTCTGTTCTCCGACAAAGGACTGATTGCTGGTGGCCACAGGAAAGAGTTAAGGGCCCGGGGTGGCCCCTGGCTCTGGGGTCAGAGTTAATTTTTCGTATTGTATTACCCATTTCTGAGGTGCTGGTGGTGGTCTCCTCCTTCTGCTCCTCCTTCTGCTCCTCCTACTGCTCCTCCTGCTCCCTGGAGGCTTCTCTCGTTCGGATTTTTATTCCATCTTGAGTTTGTTTGGGGAGCATAATGATGCCACTTGATTGAAAATGAACGTGACTGGAAAACAAGTGTCGGGGTTAAAGTTTTCTCTTCTTTTATTTTGCTTTCCATTCGCTACGTTCCGTTCGTGAGCTCCTCCTGCTCCTCCTCCTCCTCTGCTGCTGCCGCTGCTGCTGGTTCTCCTTCTGCTCTTGGAATAAACAGAAAATGGCAAAAATAAATTAGCCAAGAGATGTTTTCAGGCAAAAACGTCTTTGAAATGTATTCAGCTTCTGCCTCAGCCTCAGCCTCGTTTGTGGGCGGTGGAGGCAAAAGTTGCAAAAGTCACAATTCTCCCGGCTAAATCGCATTTAATATTATTTAATTAAAGTTTCCATCGCTACCAGTCCTTGGTCTGCGTCTGCGGTGCGGGCGCCATTTTGTTGGCATGTTTCCTAACAGAATTATGTGCGCATTTCCGTTTCCGGCACACGCAACACTGCACCAAGAGAGCGCAGCATCAGCGAGCAAAATGGCATATTCTTCTTCGATTTGGCCGCAGGCACAGTGGGCCGAAAACCATTCAAGTGGGAAGCTAGAAAGGAACTAGAACGTCCCTTCGACAGATGTGTTTTACAAGTGAAATCTTCAACCATTTCGCCCCACAGTGCAGGGAGGGAATAATAATAGTTTGCCATTATTAAGTTTCCTATATGGGTGGACTGGGGGGTGGGGTCTTGCATTTTGCATTCGTCTTGAACACAACAGAGTGTGTGCCGCAATAAGGGCTCGTCCTGGGGCCTGGAAACCACCAACCAACCCACCCCCAACCTCCCCAAAAAGGTGGCTTCATCCAATTTGAAATGTGCATAGACCATTATGAATAAACGATTGTAGAGGCGTGTTCGAGTGCCACATGCAACTGCAACTGCAACTGCAGCACTCTGTGGCACTCTGTGGCAGCATTGTCGCAGTGGGGCTCGCTATCCAGTGACCCACAAACGGGTCTCGGGCCCCAAAGAGACTGCAGGGCCGAAGACCCGTAGCTGAAACTAATCCCAGCTAAGGCCCATTCGATGTGGCATATTTAAAACTCAATTTACACAGACATGACCCCTGCCCCCGCCCCCCAGACACCCCCCGACCTTTAGCCCCGACAGCCTCGTGTCATTTCCAGTTGGTCACACTTTTGCCCAAATAAAATTTCATCGCCTTCCATAAAGCCTTGAGAGGGAGGGAGAGGCGAGTGTCACAAACACTTAACTCAAGGAGGTGCCCCGCCCGAACGAGCGGTGGGGGCAGGCAACAAGTGCAGGAGAGAGCCCTCAAGACCATTGACAAGTCTGTCGCTCTCAAGTAGGCCAAAACCTCGACCAAAAAAAAAAAGAACAGAAAAGCCCTGCTGAAAAGTTTCCGCACAAAATTTGTCATGTGCCAAAATCCATGACAACATTTCGACTGCAGATGGAAAAGAGGAAAAAGAGGGAAGAAAAAGTAGAGATAGAGGAACCAACAGGAAATAACGATATGGAAAAAGCAGTAGATTAAATATTTAATATATACTAATTTGAATGAAGCTTTAGATTAAATATTTAATATAATTTTTACAAATCCTGAAATATACAAAAACAGTCACCTCTTGATTGTTAAGCCACACTGGGAGAGAGAGAGAGAGAGAAAAGGCTAGACTGGAGACTTATTTTCTTCATTCTGGGACTATCTCTGGTAGAAAAGATAACTCTGGATGATTCTGCCTCACTGTTCAATGGATACTGGAAGCTCGAGAGCCGCTCTGGACGTGCCATGGGACCCTTCTTATGCAATAACACCACCCGTCATGTGTCTGTGGCCCTGCGGATAGAGAGAGTGTGGCACACCTTAGCGGCGGGATGTGTCCAAAGTGTCCAAACCAAATAAATGTCAGACCGAAGACCAAAGACAATAGACAACAGAGAAACAGAGAGACAGACAAACAGATAGACAGCTGATAGAAGAGGAAGGTGGATCAGGGACAGGGCCAGAAGTTGCTACTTTGACAGCCGCAAGACAGCTGTCTGTCTGTCGCCGCTGGGGGGTTGCAGAATATTACGAGTAACAACAAAAAAACACTCACCAAAAAGGGGGGCAAAAAACCGACAGCATAAATTTTGATTTACTTCACTGACAGTCCCCCATGGCATCCGAGCATAAGGTCGAGCATAATTTTCCCATTAGTTCAAGTGAAAAATCGCTGCCAATCAGTGAATGTGCGAGACCATTGGGGATGGGAGTGGAGCAGATGCAGATGCAGAAGCAGAAGCAGAAGCTGAGGCCATTTGCTGACCAGCAGAATCTGTAAATCAAAGCAGGCCCCCCCACAGCACCACCACAGCACCACCACAGCACCACCACAGCACCACATTATAGATCCACAACTTTTCGAATTAAAAGCGAAATAAACTTTCGGAAAACGCACTGAAAATTCAATCAAAGCAAATGCTGACTGGAATAAATTCGGCTATAGAAAAACCCATCAATGCCAAGTAAATCCTTTGACCTGATCTGACCTGACCTGTGCCTCCGATGAGAAGGGAGAGCCAGTAGATCAGTGGACTATCGGTAGATCGTTGATATATTCTTTATCATTGCACAGATAGTCGTAGTCTAAGTAGTACTTATACTAGACGATGCCATCTATGGAGATGGTAGTGCAATTTCGCAGTCCCGTCGAATCCCGTAGCTCTCGATGCGACTTCTTATCAGTAGATTGCGATCGAAAGTACAAGAGATAGTCTCCTGTGAAGGAACATATCGGAACATGTGAGTGCCCTGCCTCACTGGATTATACGGAAATAATAACCCAGAAAGTTCTCAACTTCATTGAAAGCCAAAGTATAGAGGGATCTTTCACATAATCCTACCATACAGGCGCTATAAAAGATCGATATATGATCTTTTAGCAGTAATCCACTTCGCATAGAACCGTCGTCTCAAGAAGATTCCATTAGCAGCATGATTTTGGTTTCATCTTCGAGAAGATTTTGTCCATTCGCTTATGGGAAATCATGGGTAACAGAAGCGAATCAGCAGCGCATCTTCTTTGCCATAGAACACCTCATAATGTCATTGGCTTTAATCTTTCTGCCCTGATTAGGAGCGCCGTTAATGACCTCCAATCGATTTATGAGCGTCGGCCACGTGGCGTATGAGTCGTTGCCAATTAAAGACTTTGCGGCAGAGAATACTCCAATGACTGGCCCAATCCAAAGCCACTTTCGACTTATCGGCGCCGCACGTCGGCCGCTCTCCCTATCAAATATCAAATATCAATGCCCTGGCCACGTTCCCGTCTTATCAAACAGAAGTCTCCTCTGACTCTCGCGATTGTTGCGTGGCTGATAATTTCACTTGAGCATTCATATGAGTTTTTTTTTTTTGGGTTTGATTGACAGGTGCGTGGTGGCCAAGGTAAACGGGCTTTATTTTGTTGTTGTCTTTGCCCGAGTCACCTGTTTATACGCGGTCTTCATTTCTCGTATTTATTTATTATTGGAACGACGAGCTTTTATCATTTAATTTATGGATTTCGGTGAAGTTTTTTGACCGTGACATCTTTTTCTCTCTTTCTCTGGGTTTTGTTTGTTTTTTTTTCACGGGGGCAGTGAACCAGGGTAGCCCTTCAGAGCCATTATCTAGACTAGAAGTGGAAATTAAATTGTGAACGAAGCGTTCGAATGAATTTGGGTGCTCGTATGCGGGGTTTCGGGTGCTCCTTTTCCTCATCTCGAACTTGGATGCCATTCATTCAAGCAGAACACTCTATGGACCTGCCGTGGACGTGCCCTCTTCTTCCCCTAAACTCCAATGTCTAAATGTCTTCTAAATGTCGTCAGAGATCCGTTTAAACCAATTAGTTGTAAGCTGTTAGCCTCTTTGTATCTTTTCAAAGGATACAACTGACGCGAGCTCCTTTTCATCTTGCATTTAATCCCACCACAGACACACACACATTCTTCCTGGCACATCGCCACACACATTCATTATGGTTTATCACTATTTTCCATGTTCCATTCTGCATTCTGCATTCTGCACCCCCTCCACTGCTCCTCCTCCACTGCTCCTCCTCCACTGCTCGTCCTCCTCCTCCTCCGACTAGTTGAATGCAATCATCAACACGCTCGCAATTAAATGCGACAAAGTGCAGACTTGTTGGTGGGTAACCCGTTCCGCCCACAGTTACCTCTGCGCACGCCCCCCGCCCTCCGTCACCGCGCCCGCCCCCGCCCCCGCCCGTTGCACAAAGCGACAACTGTCAGCGCGCGGGTCGCTGTGGCACACATTTACATACATGCCCCAAACGAATGCTCTGCTCTACATGTCGCCTCCCCTTCCCCCGCCCCCCGCCCCACGCCCCTGGCGTAGTGGAGGTTTAGCGTGTGAATTTAATTTGTGCATAATTGCAGTTGCAACTGCGATTGCCACGCAATGTGGCAGCCACAAAATGTCAATATCCCAAAACTGCCACAAGAAATGCCTTATGCTGTACGCGATTATCTTTCTCTCTTTCTTTTTTTGTTGTCGCTGGAGGAAGGCAGTCTCTGAGGCAGTATCAGTCTCCCCTGTGGCATTGACGGACTGATGTGGCGGCGACGGAGCTGCGTTTCGGTTTGCTGCAAATGTAAACCAATTTACAAATTAAGTATTCAGCAGCGCCGAAGTAAACGGGTTTTACTTACGTGACGGCGAGAGTGAGAGAGGGAGGCGGTGGGGGAGTAGGAGAGGGGAGTCCATCAATGGGGTAAATGCTTTGCCTCATGAATATGTGAATGAAATTGCCAGGGAAATGGGTAAACCATCAGTAAAGATAAATAGTTGGGAAATATTAATGAATAAATGGGATTTAAAACTGATTTATGTAACCATTAAATGGAGAGATCTCTCTTAGAGACCTCACAGTAAATATTCTAGCTAGAAAGGGGCCTATAGGTCACACTAGAGACCAAGGCATTCTCTTGTATCGTTTGAGGGAAAATTTAAGGTCCCAGGTCTTCGAAAGAACCAAGTAACGAGGCATCTTGGGGTCTAATCTGAATTTTTATAGGGAATACAGATCTCTTGTAACCATATAATGTAACCTCACTAATTTGATGATTTTTCTTCGCTTTTTAGAGATCCATGATGTGTCACAATCAACGGAAGATTACTTCTACGAACTTCCACGAAATGTCCAAACGAAACGCATTCCACCAGCAAAAGATACGAACCTACCGACCAATCAAATAAGCAGCCGAGAGAGGGAGAGAGATTACCATTAAGGAATCACCGAATCGAATCGAATCGAATCGATAAATCGCAAGCCGTAAAAAGGAAGCGGAAGGGATAGAAAGGAAGGCGTTGTTTCGCACAGGAGAATACCCTGTAGAGAAGCCCCTGCCTGCCGCACGGGGGAGCCAGTCGCGGAGAGTTGGAGAGAAAAGCCGCCAAAATTACGACGTATCACCCACCAACGCCCAAAGTCAAACAGAACCCGGCCAATATGGACGCCACGTCCGGGCCGGGGGCGTTTGACGATGAGCCGCCGCCAGAGCCGCGCGACGGATGGCTGCTGGTGCGCATCCATGTGCCGGAGCTGAACGTCTACAAGTGTCTGCAGTTCCCATCGGAGCGTCTCGTCTGGGATGTCAAGCAGCAGGTGCTCGCCTCGCTGCCAAAGGTATGTAAAGCCAGCCGCCCCGCCCATCCCCAGCCCATCATCATTATCTCGTCATACTGTATATAGAGCGAAGTGCGAAGTGCGCAACACACACATGTTTGACCTGGAATCGTGATGCTACCTCCTAGAATTAGATCTATGGCGAGCGATAGACGATAAACGATACTCGCATTCATTCGCATGAAACGAAATACTCTCTCTCGTTTTTTGTTTGCTTCTCATACACAAATTTAGAATAATAATCGATGGTGGCGAAACATTAAGAAAGACAGTCAGCCGCTCTAAACAAAGCCGGGATGCAGTTCCTCGTCGTAGGCGTAGACCAGTTCCACGTAGTACGAAAAGACCACCAGCCAGGCGTAGATCAAGACCCCTGAAAAGTAAACGTTGCAGATGTACGTGAATCTGTAATGTTTAGGCGAAAAAAGTTACCCGATGTGACGATTGTCAGCAAAATCAGCACCAGAACGAGCTTGTACATGATCAGGACCAATATGTGGACTATTATCCAGATTGGTGTGAAGATCAGAAAGGGTGTGAAGAGCATCTCGTTGTTCTGCGGAGCGGACGGGGAGGTGGGGGATAAAGATGGGGGACTATGACGGGGGGTGGGGTCCATCCACCCTACTCACATTATGCACTCCGATGCAGAGCAGGGAGGAGGCCACAATGCCGAAGAAGGAGAAGACCATCGTTGTCTTGAGGGCGGCCGGGGCGGTGTTTCCCTTCTGCTGGTACTCGTTGGGGTAGACGCACTCCATCATGAAGGCGGTGCCGAACACGATGTACACGTACCACGTGAGGAAGACGCACCCGAAGAGCAGGGTGCCGATGCGCAGCGAATAGCAGAAGCAGCAGCTCGAAAAGATCTTCTTCAGATACTTGCAGTGACAGGCCATGTTGTGGCTGCTCAAGGATACTCGATTTCAATTTAGATTTCTACACTAGACACAAAATTTGAAATTACAAAAATATTTTCGAGCAAATGATTTTGTACTGAGGTGTGAGCCTGTCTGTATGTTCTTCAACTGAATGAGCAGGAAAACACACTAAAGCTACAGATCGTTGACAGACGGAAAACTGATCGATTGCTTGATCAGAAAATCAGATTCTCATTCTGCAGTTCGGAGTAGTGGGAATAGACGACCAGCAGGACGTACAGATGCATCACTGCGGGGTTGTGGCACTGCATGAGATCTAAAATCCATTGAGTCGTCCCATACTCACGCAGGTTCAAGGTCTGTACTAGGGGTCGTCGCATGAAGCCGGAGCCGACGTGATTGTCCTCCACATTGCTCTGGGTGGAGCCCGCGATCAGGCTGCCGATGAGGGTCAGCAAGAAGATAATCGTAAACACGCTAAAGGTTATCAGCCAGGGCACCAAGAGTCTCGCCCTTTTCTTCAGGGCGCCCACGAACAAGGCCACGGACACGGCCACCGCGATGGTGCAGGGCACGGACATAAACAAGTAGAAGATCTGACTCTCGGCGTACTCTGTGCGGGGAGCGGAGAGGTCAGTGATCAGTGATGGCTGCACAGCCTGCGGAGGACCATACCCAGGCACCTTCGATTAGTCCATACATCAGCAGGGTCACCAGCTGCAGGCTATAGGTGAGGCCCGTGTAGACGGCAACCAAGAAGCATCCGTACTTCAAGCTACAGCAACCGCAACATGTTCTTAATAACATGCTCAATTCGGGCTAATATATTGTACGAGAATTTTGAAGGTAAACTCGAGGTTTATTCGATAGTAACACAGGCATAATGATGACAATTAGGCGACAAAATCTTCGAATTCGTCGTCTGCGTATTTCAGGGAAATGTAGAAGGAGTGGACTACCATTAGCGAGTAGATCAGCGATACTGTGGGATATCCAGCGGTTATGGAGGGTGGACCGATACGGAGATCGATGATCACTCACCTATGATCAGTATCTCACAGAAGATGGTAACCACGGGCGGGTTTGCTGTAGCGATATCGACAATGCCCAAAATGATGTAGAAAAAAAGTATAATAAAAAAGACTGTCAGCCAGAAGCGGACCGGTCCTCGGCGTTTCTGAAATAAAGCAGTCAGAAGAGGAAAATGGACTTAGGCTTTGCACCCTTTTCGGATTTGATTGTTAACCCACCCTGCGGGCACCGTAGATTAGCAGCCCGGAGGAGATGATGCCCATCATTAGTATGCCCGCCATGAGGATGACTGCCCACGCCTTTTCGGTTGTTTCTCTCACGAAAATGCAGTCGGTGGAGTAGCTGACCATCTCGCCCACATGGAAGGATAGGAAGAACAGCGCAATGATGAAGCACCCCGTGTCCAGCGGCAAAAAGAAGCAGCATTTCTTAAAGAACATCTTTTGCAAGTTATTATTCTATTTAATAAATAAAACTCACAAATAATTTTGATTGAAAACAGTTGACCGAAAAGGTAGGGAGTCTTTGTTTGCCAGCTAAAAGCGAGGTTGAGTTTGTTGTTTACCGTAATCGCACAAATGCTGACTGTGAAACGCGGTAGTGCGCAGCCAACTTCACGCCGTACAGGAATCGAGACACACGTGCCTGGACACCAGGATACGCGTTACTCCGTTTCTACACACGAAATGCGCTGGCTTAACGATGGGCATTCCCCTCGGAGTATGAAGAGTCTCTACTTCTCTGTGGATACTAAACCAATTTGAAAACAAATAAATGTAGCGTTCCATTGATTGGCACCGCATTCAAGCCAGACGCTGCCACGTGCCCTTGCAGCAGGCTCCGCCCCTGCCCTGCCCACAGCTCTCTTTTTGAAGTTCAATGCAATTCGGGCAATCAAGACCCAACTCCGGACTGCCGGAGTCGTGCCCAGAAAATCGTGACGTTGCAGATAGAAGAGATATTTGACAGTTGAATGGCAGCCCGCCTGTCAAGGGAAACTCCAGAGAGAGCGAAAGAACTAAACTTTGAATGGATCGAAGATTAAATACCGTGGATGATTCACTTGCCTGTGCTAATCCTCTTCCTCCATGGGCATCCCTTCCAGGGGCACATCACGTTTTTGCATGCCGGAAACTGAATGTCCGCTTGAACAAACCCTGCCTGCTTTTGCCTCATCCTTTGTGACTCTTCCTGTGTTAATTAAGGCCCGAACAATGGCCCAAATCGATTGTACACATTTAATAACAATTTGCCGGACAAATTGTTGTCCAAACATTGCCAAATGCGATGCGGGGGCCGGGTCAGGCCGCGCCCATTTCGTTATTGGAACCGCAACATTGCAAACCGAACGGAAACTGGACCGAACCTGAACCGCTGAACATTCAGCTTGCAGCGTTCAGCGTTCAGCGTGAACTCGGTTGAACCGAAAACACAATGACCTCCAGCTAATTGCATGGCCTGGTCCCGGTTCCGTTTTGGGCCAAGTCAGCAAGTGGCAGTGTCAGGCCGTGTCGACAGTGTTCGGGGGCGATGGAGTGGTTTCAGTGGTGTCTGTTTCGGTTTTTAGTGAATTATGTTGTAAATTCTGTGTGTTGCTATGTGTTGCGGTGTGGGAACAGACTGGCGGCCACGTTCTGTCGATAGATAGTGGATCAGAATCAGAGAGGATTTATCTTTGCAGTTGATTCTTTCTGGCGTTTAATTTGAGGCCTGTGAAAGAACTGCCGACTCTCGGCTATCTTGAATTCCCCTATCATATAGCATATCAGGTTCTTAGCACACTTCCTGCTTTCCCAGATATGTTTGGGCTCATATAGGAGGTACATATATCAATCAGACGGCAGGTCGCATATCTTATCGCGACAAAGAGAGAACTATTTATATTGTACGCATAGTAGGTGCCATAAAGAATACAATTCGTGGCATCATGGCGCAAATATTTGCACCTCAATCGAGGTGTTGCCTTCGCAGGAACTGAAGAACTGATTAGATCCGAACGAACCAAAGGCCAAAGACACCGTTTTATCGGATCCTCAAGCTTTATCAGGTTTCATCATCAATTTATGGCCCAAGAAAAGTATTTTTACAATCGGCGAGGGTTGCTTCAACTTTACGCTGCAGTGCCGTCCATCAATCAATCAATCAATCAATCAATCAGTCAGCTTGGAGTGTCAATCAATCAGTCAGTGCTCCACTCTAGAGCAGGGTGTGTGCGTGTGTGGGCCTCTTGGGAGTCTTTTTGCATCGCCACTTCCGCCTGCTAATCAAATCCAATCAAATCCACTCAAAACCGAAGCTGTTTTCTATGATCTGTTTGGGTACGAGTCGTTGTGGCTTCTGGGTGGGCGTTACGACGTACCGGTTTCCATTTAAGTTGTTTTCCATGTACTACCACTCGTAATGCTCAGGGCTCTGTGGCTCCGTGGCTCTGTGGCTCGAGGTTTAGCTATTAAACCACTTTGGCTCCATGGCTCTTTGGCAGATAAGAAACCAGTAAGCAGATCTTGGCCATATATTTGGCTGATGAAGAATGAGTTTTAAATGTCGCGGCTATGTCGCGGCATATTCGAGGCTCGGCTCGAGACGCCCAAGCGAATCCTTCAGAAGAGAATGCCCGACAATCCTTTAGTTTTCGATTGGGTTTCGATTGGGGTATTCCATCAGTAGAGGCAGTCCTTCAGTTTGATTCCTGCCCAGAATCCATAAACGATTGAAGCGAAGTGTAACGAGGGGGAACGTTGTGAGTTGCTGCGGACACCGCAACTCTACAGTTATACCCGATACTAAGTCAGTATGGCTTTCCTCCGGCAGACGCCGCTAATATTAAACGACACGACAAAGAGTGCGTGCGAGAGAGACAGAAAATCAGTCTGAGCGTGATGTCACGCGCTGCGTAGCCACTGCAAATTGATTTGTTCCTTTTGGCTACAAAAATTATCTGATCTGATCCAGATTCAGCAATCTGATAGATATGGTCGTTATCTATGATTCCCCGTTTTTAGTTTTCTCGAATCTGCAATATTGTGGATGCAACAGATTTTCGTCCTTTGTGTGGGCGGAAGGGGGTGGGGCGAAATTTTGAGATACACGTTTTATAGTGAGATCTAAGAGAAGTGCGGATTCCAAATTTGGTTACTCTAGCGTTAATAGTCTTTGAGATTTGTGAATATCCCCAGATTTGCATCCTTTGCGGGGGCGGAAGGGGGTGTGGCGAAATTTTGAAACAAACTCGTCTCGGTCTGATATATTAGGAGTGTGGATACCAAATTTGGTTGCTCTAGCTTTTATAGTCTCTGAGATCTAGGCGCTAATGTTTTACTCTAAGCAAAGCCGCCTATGCTACCTGTGTGTTAGAGAGAGACAGGGCGAGAAAAAATGAAATTGTTTTCTTGATGCTGGCTATAATAGTAATACGATCCAATTCAGATTCTGCAGTCTAAAAGATATGGTCATTCTCTACGATTCTGCGTTTTTTGTTTTCTCGTATCTTTAAAATTGTGGATGCCACAGATTTTCGCCCTTTGTGGGGGCGGAAGTGGGAAGGGCAAAGTTTTGAAATATTTTTGTAGCAGTGACATATCACAGAAGTCTGGATCCAAAACATCGTTGCTCTAGCTCTTATAGTCTTTGAGCATTAGGCGCTGAAGGGGACGGACAGACGGACGGACGGACAGACGGACAGACGGACAGACAGACATGGCTCAATCGACTCGGCTATTGATGCTGATCAAGAATATATATACTTTATGGGGTCGGAAACGATTCCTTCTGGACGTTACACACATCCACTTTTACCACAAATCTAATATACCCCAATACTCATTTTGAGTATCGGGTATAAAAAGTATCTCCAATCGAATGCCAGGCAGAGGCTGAGGGGGAGCATCAGAGAAGGGACAGACAGGCCAAGGGCCATGAAGCAGAAGAGTGGCAGACATAAAGGGGTTTGAAGAGAGATATTGATTTTAGCCAGAGGGAATGAGGACTTAGGACTCTTCGCGGTTCAGATTTATGGCTGGAGCAGAGAAAATTGAATCAATTGGATAAATGCCTGCCACTGAAAGTCCCTTGAATCGGTGTCCAAAAGCCAGGCAATGGCAATTAGGCCATGGTATAATGGCCAATTCCTCAATTAGTCCAAGTTAATGGGTAACACGAGAGGCAGGCACACGAGATATCTTTACTGCGAGATGTTTCTATCAAAAGTCTTCTAATGCCATGGAAAATGTTGAAAATGTAGACATTTTGCAGGGCCCTCGCCCCGCCTCCGACTCCACCTCCGCCTCCGCTAAGCCCTCGACGGTCGTTAGATTTAATGATGCTGCATAGTTTGGGCACGCACGACATCATTTCATTTCAGCCAGCCAGTCGCTGCCCCACTCCGTGCCCCATTCTCGCTCTTGAGCCAAAGTGGCATAGAGACCTACATAGATGTAAACGAAGACACAAGGACGTGTGCGTGTGTGTGTGTGTGTGTGTGTGTGCCGCCTGTCTATCGTTGAATCTCTGTCTCTCCATTGAACCGTTAATTCCGGCAAGAACTTGGCTTGCAACAAAGCCATACTCATTCTGCCTGCGTCCTTCGGCGCCTTCTTTTGCTAGTAAATGTCACATACTTTTGTGGATAATTTAACCCCCTAGCCCCCTCCTTGAGGCTCGGCTATTGTTCGGAACAATAAAGATGCCTCCGATAGGGAGCGCAGAGTGTGGAAGTAGAAGAGAAGTGTTTATTTGTACCAAAAGACTATATCTAAGAAGAATCTGTATTATCTGGGCTATGAATGTAAAGGTCATAGTTTTTGCCCCGATTTAAAGCATGCATCTCATATTCGACCATCAAAGTATTCACAAAGTGTACAAAATTTCATCCTGCCATGCCTCGAACACTGCGTATGCGTGATATGCCAAGGATACGTCAGACATGAATACATAATGTATGCATGTATGTACATTGGTTATGTAGTTACATAAGCAAAATGGAATGCGGCCTGACAGCCACAGAACCGCAGGCAAACCACTGAAAAACAGCACGAATTCCGCATTTCCTATTATTATTAATTACATTTTGTTTATTTTTGTTGGCTTTAATTTAATTTGTCGCGCTCTGGCGTGTTATTTAATTTAATTTTGCTGTCAAAACAAAAAATACAAACCTTACCAAAACCAACGATGACAACTCTGGGTATGGAATCGGAAATGGTGCCCCTGGCAACCCTGGCAACCGCTGGCATCCCCTGGCAACCCCTGGCATCACCCATCTCGTGTGCGTATACGCAATGGAACAATGGAAATTCACTTGTGGTGTAAACAAATGGCTGCTGCTGCTGCTGTTGCATTCGTCTTGTGTCGGCTACATGAATAAATGATATGCCTACGGTGGCGTGGCTCAGGTGGCCTTTTGGTTTAAGGTTGGTGCTAGGCTCTGTACCTATCTATCTATCTGTCCATATATAAATATAAGTATCTATGTTTGTATAGATAATTCCATTCCATGATGGCCTTAAAGCCTCAAAGGAAAACCCTCTGGAGTTACAGAAAACCGAGTCGAATTTGCAATTAAATTTATATACATATGTTATACCACACAGACGTTAAGTATTAATAATATTATTTTAGTTTCCACACCATACATATTTGTATTTGTAGGCGGAAAAGGGATGGCCTCTGCCTCATTGAATATTTATTAATATTTAAGTTTAAGTTTAATTTTAATGGACACGAGGCCTGCGGCGACTCTCAAACCTATGTATGTACGTATCCACCACCTACGTGAATATTTTACTAGCCACAAAATTTGCTTTAGTCTGCCACAAAACGGGGCAACTTCAGTTCCAACTACGAAATGTGTCAAGTACAGCAAACAGTTACAGATTTATGGCTCGCAGCGACCACGCGACCAGCAACTCCTTTTCTTTCCACCTCGAATCCCTCTCCGTCCTCCTCCTCCCCCTTCTCCTGGCTACCCATGTAATTCAATTAAAATGCAAAAAAGGAAAAAGATTTTAGCGCTTCAGGCGTCAGGCGTCAGGCAATTCGCAAATGGACCACGAGAAAAGGAATTGGGAATGGGAACGGGAATGGAAATGGAAATGGGAGTAGTACTCCATGCTGCCACATGTCTCTGTCCGTTTTACACAGTCCGTGAGTGGTTTCGGGTCGCCTTTGGACAGTTCTCGATAGCATTATCATTTGCAGAGCGACAACCGCAAGGGAGGGGCAGGAGCCAAGAGGGAAACCGCAAAATATTTTAACTGAATTTCTGACATGTTTTTTATTTTTTTTTATCAGTAGGCAAACAAATAATTTGGGAAACTTCTGCGGCATGCCCCAAAAAAAGAGAAGAAAAATATAGAAGGAGACTCCCAAAAATTTCTGTATATTTTGTGGTGGGCTTTCATTAATTGTTTGGATCCGGTAACACCATTTATCATTCGAGCTGCTGTTAATTTATTTATTTTTATATTTATTGCATCATTTCAAAACAAACAGAGCCGTACATTGTCTCTCTCTGGATTAATGCTAATTATTGTTGCTCAAAAATTGAGGTTTTTTTACCGGTTCAAAGAACTCTCCCCTCCCCAGGCCCGTGTGCCACATGACAACCAGCACCCGCTATAAGCCGCCCTCCACGCGACCTTGACTGTGAAATTATTTGCTCCCCTTTTGTTGTTGTTGTTGCTCTTTCTGTGGTGCGCTATTATCTCTTTGGGAATCAATGGGAGTCGCACAAAGCGCAGGTAATTTACTCGAACAATAGCAATAGTCGAGCAATGAGGGGAGGGAGTGCCACCGTTTGTTCACTGGAAAAGTCGAGCACAAAGTGGCTGTAAAACGGTCAACTGTGCCCTTGCGACCCAAATCAATATAATCGGGGGGTTTCTATTATCATTTGTCAGGTTTTCCCTCTATATATGTCTAGAGCTGTGCAATTAACTCGGGAGACAGAAGCATGCTCCTCAGTGTTCCTTCGGCTGCCTCTGTCACGCTCTCGGATGAGCAGCACCGACTTACAAGTTCTGTGAGGCCCCCAATGATCCTCACTGAGAGAGTCGCTCAATAGGTACTTTTACACCCACAGAAATGGAATAGGCAAATGAGACAAGAGTAACGGCCAGCAAAGAACCAAGAAAAGGCCCACACGAAGGGGGTTTGCTTAGCCAGGATGAAAGATATACACTCGTTTGGCTCTTGGCGCCTAAAACCACTTAAAAGCTGTAAAACTTTCCTACTGCTGTGACAGACAATGGTTCTAAGAGTGGCTCTAACAAATCCATCATGAAAAAGTAGCTCTTAGTCGTTCGGTATAGGGGAATCCAATATAGGAATCCTCTCGGATTTATATCTTGTCCATGGCTCTGTAGAGCCGTTTGAAATTGTAAGTATGCTAAAAACGATGCTCTAAACTGGGGTACAGAGGCTCATAATGCGGGTAGTTCCGTTCAGTTAAACAAAATACAAAAACACGATAATATTCCTATCAAAAGTCACATCTACTGGAGTGTTTTCGGTTGTGGCTAAACAATGGCATTTCCATTCGCTTATGGGTAATTTCTACAGCGAATCCACATACGTCAGTCGGTTTATTCGGCGAATGTGGATGCTCTAGTGCCCCCTCCTCTAAAACTGTAAAGCCCCTGCTCGGAGGTCGCATCTCTCTCTCCCTCCCTCTCTCTTAAGTGGAAGGCAGCACCCCCTCCATGTGTGTGTGTGTGTGTGTCGCTTTTTAATGGGTTTTTATGCTTCTTTTTTTATTTAATGCTCGGCTTGGTTTATTTTTTGTTCATTTTTCTGTGCAAAATTTAAATTTGATGTTGGTTTTGGGTTGCTTTTCAATTTCCGACGCCCCATCACTGGAGAACAATGAACCATTTCCGGCTGCTGTCTGCGTGTGAGTGTGAGTGCGAGTGTGTCTGTGTGTGTGTGTGTCCATCAATTTGTTTTAAAATATAGCAATGTTTATACGATATCCAAGCAGATAGATGATGGTGGGGAGCTCCCTCGAAACTTTGCTGCCATAACGGATATTATAATTATAAAGAATCATGTGTTGGGAAGGGAAGGGAAGGGGGGCGACAGACCAGCATTGCTGCCAACACCATACAATTATTAACCATTATCGAGTCAGCTTTATCGTCGTTGTTCTCTCATTTCGCTTGCAGGTAAGATCCAAACAGAACCCGACCGACCCGCATATGTATACGTACGTTCGAGTAGTGGGCCCTGAGTGCCATTGAGTGAGTGCAAAAGTCGCAATCGTCGTCGCTGCCGTCGCAGAGAAGTCCTCGTCGAGTATCTCAATCTCGCACTTCAGCCATTTATGGCGTACTTAAATCACAGCTCAATTGGTGCGATTCGAGGCGACTCTGCTCGAGAGCTGGCACAGAGGAGGTCCCGGCCAGAGCTTACCTATGCCCAAATGCGGACAGAGAACTCTTTTCTTCTTGGGAGAATGAAAACCACGGCCAGCTCTATGCATGCCCCAGGCTGAGGGAGGAATACTCCTGTTCCTGTGCTCCTTCCAGTCTGCAGCCACTCGAGCGGTGGCAAGGAGAGCGAGGCAAGGGGCAGGGGCTGGCAAGCATGCCAGCAATTTAGTGGGCGTGGCCAGGCCCTAGTTGAAACTAACGTCAAAGAAAAGAACATTTGACGCCGGCAAAAATGCTCGCAGCGCGGAATGGGGAAGGGGCAAAATGGGGAGGACAGTAGGAGGATCGCAGCGAAATATCTCGAGTTCATTTCTGGCCAAATTGACTCTCTGGCTAAAAGGAGCAGCAGCAGCAGGAACCGAACTTAGCCTGGAAGCCAAACAAGCCGCAGATATTTCGCAGATACAATTTTCTGAGCGGCCTTCTATACATTCGTGCACACCCTGTGAATGTTTTGGCCCAAACGAAGGCTGGCGTGAGGCGCGTACTTAGTGCAGGGTATCCATCAGGTCTGCCCCCCCTTCGATTCGATTTGTTTTTCTTCTAGCCTCTGCCAAGACGGTTTTTCTCTACCTTTCGCTGGGGCCCGGGCTCTGTGGCAATTTCTGTTTTCTCGCAGTTTTTCCACCTCGTTTATCGGAGACGCCAGAGAGGCCCCAGCCAGCGAGTGTCCTTCAGCTGCAGGCGGCCGTTGCACGGCTATCTATTGGATGCAAGCCGCCGCTGCTGCCACTGCTGCCACGGCTGCCGCTGCTGCCAAGCCTGCCATGTGGCTGGCTAAATTAAAGTAGCAGAAACCCGTTTGCCGATACGGCGCACGTGCAGCAGTCATCGAGTCGTTTGGGGAGCAGCAGGAGGCAGGGAAAAATAGCAAAAATGTTGGGGTTTCGCATTTGTTTGGTCGTTCGTTGGTGGCATAATTCGCGCGCCAGGCGACGCCCCAAAACGTACACAGATGCTGGCCGGTGGGTGGTGGCGGGTGGCTCTGCTGGCTCTGGTGGCTCTGGTGGGGTGTCGTGTGTCTCTTTGTCTCTGGGGGGAGCTGCCATCGATTTACGAGCTGTGAGATTTCATGCATTGCCGCCTTTCCCGACCAATTGGCAGCATTTTTTCCCCCAATTGTTTGCTGCCGAACACTTGGCCGGGTCCCAGGTCCCTGGTCCCTGGTCCCTGGTCGCTGGTCTCTGGCTTTGATGGCCAGCTGATAGGGAAATCGTTGCCACATCGGTAGTTAGGGGCCTCAGCTGAAATTTCCCTAATTAAAGGCCCAAAGAGTAGATAAATTCTAGGGATAAATCGTATGTACACCTATACTTTAGAATAGTGGGTAAAAAGTCTTTAAAATCCTTGCCAAAGTTTGTTTTGGCATTCCTTTGGTTGTGCTTTATTCCCTGCTCTATATTCAAGTGAAACAAATTTATTATTAGACATAATTTTGTGCGCTGCTCTCTTTTACCTCAAGCTCTGGACCGTAAATAAAGGGCAGCCAGGCCACGCCGCAAGTCTGCCCACTTTCCTGGCCAGGGCTTTCACGAGAGGGAGCTGCCCCAGAGATTGATTTAATGCACCGATGGGGGGGCGGGGATAGAGAGAGAGGGAGACTGAGCCAAGAACGGAGAACGGAGACAGAGCTCTCAGATGCTGCCCGAGCACGTTCCGTTGTCAAATATGGCTGCGGTCAGTTTTTGCAACGGGGAATTGCTGCAGCCTGACTGGCCTGACTCTGCCACAGACTCTGCCTCTGTATCTGCCACGGCAGTTGCTGCTGCATAAATTTTCGTACTCAAGTTGCTTTTACCATTTGTGGGCACCCTTTTTGCCTCCATTTACCGTAAGCTGGTGCTGCCATTAAGCCACTAAGCCACTAAGCAGCCAAATTCAAATCGAGAGACGAGCACCAAAGAACATACATCCATAGCTTGGGCCCTGCTGTACATGCAGTGCACTCCAGGTAAAAATAGCAAGCAGAATGTTTTGAATCTTTGACAGTTATGCCAGCTGCTTCGAATACTAGACTAGTTTTCCCCATATTTCCGTCTGTATCGCGTATCTCTGTTCAATTTCACACTTGGCCAGCAGCTGGGTTTTATCAGCCAGCAGTGGTAGGCCATGTGTGCTGCTGCTGCTGCTCGGAATAGCCTGAAAATATTGTTGCACCACCGCCACCCCCAAAACACACACATTTCACACCTGAAACTGAGGCAATTTTGCAAATCTTGAGAGTTTTCCGATTTTGTTTATGGAGCGAAACGATTTGAAGTGAGCTCCCATTTGCCACATTCCGACGTTAATTGCATTGCTGACTGATAGATTTTGTTGTACCCCTGCAGGGGGGCATTATTGGCATTGTTCAGAGTCTACGCTTTAAGGAGCATGTGTCCGAGATGGACTAGCAGATGATAACAGATTTCCTCTACATTGAACAAGGCGACGTCGTCCGCTGTCGTGAGGACCATCCCCATCTCTCGGCTCTCAGAGAGACGATCGCTTGAAAGAGAGAGCAAACGTTTAAAGTGCTCCACGTTTGCATCGCACTGACAGTCGGATGGTCCTCGAAAGAGAGAAGATGTGGTGACGACGGCACCTTATTACTCTGTCCACACTCTCCCCCGATCTCTCTCAGCAACTAATACAATAACAACCAATGAACTAAGCTCGAAAGAGAGATGCTCTCTGCAAATACGGGTGCTTCGTGTGATAGTCTTTATTCTGTAATCTATGCGTATGCTTCAGTCGATGGCCAAGTTGATTGCCACTGCCACACGACACCAATGGGAAGGTCTCACAGCTCATCTGAATCGCATCTGTTTTGATTTGATCTGTTCTGATCTGCTTTGATCATTCGATTAGGCGACCGAAGGGCTGAGGCCCCGAGCTGTCATCTGGGGTTGAGGTGACAACTCCCATCCACTCGGCTAATTGCGGCATTGCTGCCTTGCCGCCTCTCTCTCCACACCTTTGGTGCGCTTTCTTTCCTGTGGCAACCGGCGGCTGCAACTGTTGACCGATTGGAGTCTATTTGGGTCACATGAGCCACTTGAGCCACACATCAGTCAGAACATGCCTCGTGCCGCTGGCCGCCTGCCGCTTACTGCCTTGCAACGTGTTGAGGTGCACTGAGACGGAAGTTTGTTTGCCAACTTGTTTGCCAGTTTGTTTGTCGGTTTGTCCGCTCGTCCCCTTGCTGTTGCATTGATTGGCCGAATGGCTGCCAGCATTGCTAGCGGACACGGACACGGACACAGAGAGGCCATGGCTATGGCTGCAGTCCGAAAGTAAATCTAGAAAGGGGTCAATGGGCATGTGGCTTGGATGGAAAGGGAGTGGTGGAGGATGGAGTTGTTTTGTGCCTAGATGGAACATGGAACAGGGCATGGCATTGTTTCACTTGCCGAATTTAGATGAAAATTCTTGTGCTCAAACGAAAAGTTAAGCAAATAAATTTCATTGCCTTGGGTTTTGTCATCCCAATCGGATAAGGAGAGCTGCTCCCTCTTGTAATTTTCTTGTTTTTTTCTATTTGCTCAACAAAATATTTCATTTTCATTTACTTTTTGTACGAGGGTTGTTAGTTTTTCCAGTCCTCCCCACAAGTGGAGCAAAGGCAACCGTAAAGCCCTAATAACGGGGTGGCTGGGGAGGATGGCCATAATGAAATGAATGCCCAAATTGCTCTGCTTATGCCTGACAGAGAACTGTAAAGGTCTGCCCCAGCAAATCCGCAGCAATCCCCTGCCGAAAGGTGGTTGACGTCCATTGCGGTGGAGTGCCAGCAGAGCAGAGCACACTCCCCTGGGTCTGACCTAAAAATACCCCTGGCCAAGACAGAGAGAACGTTCGCAAGAAAGTGGCCAGAACAAATGGGAGAAATGCAGCCCAATGCGGATTGGATTGGATTGGATTGGAGCTACGATCGGATCGGATTGGAGCGCACGTTTGCCATCAAATCGATTAGCGATTTGAGTGCTCAAGCAAATGATCAGTTCAGTTCAGTGAAAGAGGAAAATGATCGCTGGACATGGCGACTCTTGTCTTGGACCATCATCATCAGCATCGTCATGATCACATTGTCATTACCATTAGCAGGCCTCGCCGTTTTTTTGTCTTGTGTGTCGTGTATGGTGTGTCGACGTCTTCTGTCGTGTGTCGTGTGTCGTGTATCGTTTATCGTTTAGTGGCGCATTGTATTGTTCTACATTGAGCAATGACTTTGACATAGAAATGGCTGTGGCGATGGACAATGGAGTGGTCAGTCGTCGTGGCCAGTCTTTGGGGCCTTTCACTGGGCATTCCGGCTTCCTTCCTCGTGCCACAGGTGAGGCTTCGATCTAGCTATCCTCAGCACTAGTTGTGGGTGTTTACTGTACCCCAGGCTTATGCTTCTATCTTGTAGCACCTTTCTTCAGATAATATCTACTTCTATATCTGGTTAATATCTGGAGTAAACCCTCGTCTCCCAGCCATATTTAAGCGTATCCCATGTTCGTTTTGCTTCGTTCTGGTTTTTGTTTATTCCTTTTTTTTGTTGTTTATTCCTTTGCTATGCAGCCAGCCGCATTCCTTCCTTGCTCCCCTCCCGGCTTGCCTCCTCCCTGGCTGTGGATGAATATGGAAAATGCTTGAAAGCATTTCCACCGTTCTTTAACCCCAGCGGCAGCTAAGAAAAGCAACGCCAACGAGGAATACTTGGAAGACCCTTTACACTCACAACAGCCCCAACCCCCGCCGCTGCCCCTGCCCCTGCCCCTGCCCCCGCAGCAGGTGCCCCGCCAGAATTTGTCGCATGTTTTCTGCCCAGACAGCCGGGGGGAGGTGGAGGGCTTACAGAGGAGTCTACTTATCCAGTCATAATCGTCGGAATATACACGGGTATGCCACAGATGGAGGTACATACATATGTATGTTCTCTGTTTGGGTTTTTGTTTTGAATGTCTGCTTTTGCTTGTTTTTGTTTGTTGCTGCCGGGTCTTGTTTCTATATAAATATTGATTTTCCCCAGTTCTGTGAGGAATTTCCAGCATGAAAACCGAATGAAAAACGATACTCTGTGCGGCTGGGAAGGAAAGATGCTTTCGGGGTGTAAAGAAGTTTGCTGGCAATCCAGTTGCTGCTTGTAAAACTGTACAGTTGAAGGTGTACTGTGTGTAGCAGCAGAAAATCTCCTCTAATAAGTCTTGAATAGTGGAATTCTGCCACTACTTGGAAAAGTCTTGGAAAAGTCTGCTATGCTGGGAACCGGAACCCACCGCCAACAGCACCCCCGTCATGCAACAAAAGACGAGGCATGACATTGCCAGCGACATGAAAATATCTTTGCAACATGATTCTGTCATGGTTTCTGGCCCGAGCCGAGCTTGGCTTCGCTTTTTGAAGTTCTCGGGTCGGGGCCAGGGACTGCTGCCACATTCCATGCAACATTGTCAACGGTTAATCCTCTGAAAGGTCTCCTTTCTCTTCTTCTAGTTAGAGCAGCAGCAGCTCCTCTCCGTCCGCCGCCCCCTGCTGCCTCTCACTGGCATTTTGCAGATGGAAGTTTTATTGCAAATGCCTGTCACCTGCACTCAGGGGGTTCATAGTGCCTGCCGCCCCTCTGCTGCCCCTCTGTGTCTCCCCCGCTTGCACCGTACCGTGTGCATCGACCGTGTGGCATGTCCGCATCCTTTGACTGCAACTAAATTCCTGCAATTTCCTCTCTTAGCTCACCTTTCGACGCTGTCTGTCGAATGAATGTCATGCCCCTTTGTGCCTGGTCCTGGCACTCCTCGCAGCATTCCTGCAGCACATCCCATCCCTTGGCTGTTTGTCTAAATGCAGCAAAGTGTAAGAAATATGAATGGCTTATGGGCGTAGCGCGATGCGCTGCCACCACGCCCCCTTCAACTCGCACGAGCAGGCAATATGCAGCAAGCAGCATGCAGCATGCAGCAAGTTCAATGCACTTGACTCTGATAAATGTTCAGTCAGCGGCCCCAAAAGAAGTCTTCAACTTCAACACTTTCTTCTCTGCAGAGCTCCAGCTCCATTCTCAGCCTCATCTGAAGCGCTAGCTCCAGTTCCTTTGGCTAGAACCGATTCTGTTTCTGTTTCTGATGCTGTTCTGGTGCTGTTCTGGTGCTCTTCTGGTGCTCTTCTGATGCTGTAGGTGGGCATGACAAGACAAACATCTTGGGCACCGCCACCAGGCAGACAGACACCTAAAAGGAGGCGCACTTTTGCCCACGAAATATCTAGCGAAACGAAAAACTAGTTTCGAAGCTTCTCCTCTCTGCGGCAACTACTTTATATGATAACCAAGCTGTGCAAGCAGAAGGAGGAGGAGGAGGAGCAGGAGAGCACTGCTGTGTAGTCCTAAGGGTTCCCACTCAGCCTAGGATCCGGATGGGATGGTATGGGATGGGATCCGATGCGATGCGATGCGATGGGATGTTGCTTGTAAAGTTTGCTGAATAGCTTTGACTTTGAAGCAGCGCCAGCTGCAGGCGGCAGGCAGCAGGCAGCCGAACACGTCATTGACCTCCGCGAGAGGGGAGTTCTGTTCTGTTCTGTTCTGTGCACTGAGCAAAAATCCAGGGTCCCCGAAGCCAGCGAAAGCCGAAAAGGCAATCAACTTGAAATTAATTACAGAAATCCGCATAAATTAATGCGCAACACCCAAATAAACCAAATGTCAACTGAGAGGGGTAAAGGGGTAAAGGGTACCCCCTCCCCCCGCCAGAGTAATACAGAACCAAGAACATCCCCAGGTCCAGTGCCGAAGTGCACGAAATTGGCGGAGAAAATCGAGCACCGAACTCATTTCCAGGCGGACAACCGGTTTGGGGTTCGAGCCGGCTTCGTTCCAGTGGAGCTGGAGCCAGGCATTGTTCGAGAGTCAGGCAAACTCCAATTCAAAGTGGGGCTGCCCGGCCGGGCTGGGGCTCTGTGGCTAACCACAGGCATCCTCCTGCTCCCTTTTGGCCAAACGAGCTAAATTTATAAGATGATGTGACCAAGTCCAAGACCAAGACCAAGACCAAGTCTTGACTCGTGTGCTCGCCGGTGTGCTTGTGCGCTGGAGGAATACATAAATTGATGCTGAAGCCTCACGTTGGGGCCTGCAACTTGAGAAGTCGAGGCATCAGCGGAATCGGAGAATGTGCCAGAACAACAAAGACCGCTGCTGCACAATGGGCAGAGGAAGTGCCAAAAGCTGAAGCCCCCGTAGCTCTAGCGCATAACAAAAGAAACGGAATTTTGGCACTTAAAAGTTCGCCAAGACCGCAATCGGCAGCTAATGCAGAGGAAGTGCTCCCATTTAACCCTAATGACATTGAGCACAGGTTTCCCTATGCCTTCCCGAAGCTACGAGTATCTTTGGCTAAATAAAGAAACCCAAATGATTCAGGGACGGGCTCTGACGCACACTTTAAGCCATATTTGCGCTCAAAATGGGTATCTTTTGTCCCACATAAATTACTGTATTTGCACAAGTGTGTGTAAATATTTGCTTTTAATTGAAGCAAATACCGAGTACCGAATACCGAAGGCGGAATTTCTCTGTCTACAAAGTTCGAGACCTTAAGAAAACTATCCCAGCAAGACTAAAGCAGACTCTCGTCTCGCACACGGCATGTATTTTGTTTTTGCACTCTCGGTCACTCTACCTCTCTTCAGTTTTCGCTTGTGTGTGAAGTCTCCGACGAATAAACCTTGTAGCCTTGAGAGCAAAGGCCTTAAAAGGTGGCATTTTTCCTCTATTTTTTACTCACTTTTTGCTCAACTCTGGCCCATAGTGCAGCATCTCTGCATTGCCCGTTTCCGTTATCATTTGGGCTCTTCTCTGTTTTTCTTTTTCTGGCTTTTTGTCAACAAATTCTGTTGTGGATCTTTGGATATTCGATACCTTTTGAGTGGGAGTTGGCTGGTAATGGGAGACTGTACTGTACTGTACTGTACGGTACTGTACTGTACTGTACTGGAACTGTCTGTGACTCTCAAACGCCGGATAACTTTTCTGTGGTTTTGTGTTTCCAAAAAACTCAAAAATTCTTTAGTTCAGGAAAATAAACAAAGAAGCAAATAAAAAATGCTGCTGAAGCTAATGAGGCCATAAATGTATAAGATTTGACAAAGCCGCAGCCGAAAAAACGCGAAGCAAATCCAAGCCGTGACTGCAGCACAGTGCAGCAGTGCCGCAGCTAGTTGCGACTCTAATTGCTGCCACAGAATGAGATTACGACTAGAAACAGCAACAACAAAGCAGACACAGCAGCAGCTCGAGCAACAGATGGTCAGTGATCGGAGGCGACCCACTTCCATGCCATGGGGGCTTGGGGTGGCTGCCGTCCAGTCCAGTCCCCAGTCCAGTCCATCGGAGAAGGCTATTTACTTTTTGCTGGCACTGTTTATACTTACCTGCTAAGCGTCGTCTTTCCGCTCTCCCCTCTCTACCCCTCTCCTGTCTGTCTGAGCGTTGCTTTCAATCAACGGGCAAACAAATGCAACAACAGAACAGTCCCAGCAAAAAGTACACACACCAGCAACTACAACTACATCCACTACTGTTTGACAATTTATCAATGATTTCTTTTGTTGCTGCTGCTGCTGCTGCTGCTGCTATTGTTGTTGTTGTTGCCAAGAGTCGCCTTGGGGTCTTCTTATTGGAACAGGAAGTCGCTTATTTGCTGGCAAGTGCACATCACACATCGCACATCGCATTGACATTTACTTTGGATTCTATTCCATCCGCGGAGAGCTTGACACTCGTCTGCTGCGGGCCAGTGGCTGTCAAACTGCGGCATTGAGGAAGGAAGCGCTTCTATAGCCCGTAAATTAGAGCATACTCCCCCAAAAGAGCACTACAGTGGCTCTCAAACTGTAGCAACATATTGAACTTTATGCAAAAAGCCATGAATGGTCCTTCGAGAGGCATTTTGGGGGTCCATTGGCCATGTTGCATGCCCGATGCAGTTGCAATTTCTCCATGATTTATGGACAATATCCTTCCAACGCAACACCCACAGCCCAATACAAATTCCGCATCGCATGCCCCCGCACTTTGTTGCAGGCAGAACAGAACACAATTTATGGCCCCGAAAAAGTGAGCAAAATGAGTAAAACTTTTGGAAAAGTGATTTAAACCCAAAAAGAGGGCAAAAGTTCTAAATTACTTTTGCAACAGCTTCCACGGAGGGGCGGGGTCGGGTTTTTGGTGTGCCCAGAGATGGGGACTGCCCCCCGCCCCCCCTTTGGATGCCCTTCCCAGTATCCCCAAAACGTGGACGTTTTTTTATGGGCTGTCTTACGGATTGGAAAATCGGAATCAGAACTCATAAAAATGCAATTTGCGCAAACAACTTGACTTTGAACCACAACCTCCTCCCCCGCCGGGCTCCCAAGGAGGGGTAGGGCAGGGCAGGGCAACCCCCGAGAGCCGGAGGTTGGACCACTCCCTCGACGCTTGACAGCCTGGCGGCAGGCGGGCCCATGGGGGTCTAGGGCAGCGACGTGTCTGCAATTTGCATGTGCATGACTGAGGCTCAGACTGAGACTGGGACTCCGACTCCGACTGGGACTGAGACTGAGACTCGGATGGGTGTGATTTCGGAAGGGAAAAGGAAAAGGGATGGTGTACACGGGGTGGCAGAGAGGGTGGCGCCATAAAAACCATTTGGCGCAAAGCAGTTAACGTGTTTTGTTGCCTCTGAAGGAGAGGGTGAGTGGTGTGTGGCATGTGCGAGGGGAGTGGGGCTTTACTGCCACTTTTGGGGCGTGTTAGTTTGTGTGGTTGAAATTTATGCGACCCAGGGGTGGGTTTCCCCCACGAAGAAGAGCTGCTGCATGCGGCCGTGTACCCGTCTACTCGTATATTGTATCTGGGATACAACTATCTCAGCAAAGTCCTGGGCTACGTGACTGGCAAGGGAAACTGCATCGAGCTGGGGATAGTCTTGCAGCCTTTTGCTAGCCTCTTGTGAAACTGTTCTCAGGGCTCCACTGGCTAATGATTTTGGCAGACTGATTGATTGTAGAACCAACAAATACGCTCCTAAGAACTAAAAATTAAGGAAAGGAAGCCCTGACCCAGGGGCCTGCCCTGTCCTGGGGGGATGGGGCTTTCAATCAAAGAAAGTGACAGCCTAAGAAGTATTCCCATTCCACGGAACTGTCATGCTCTGTTTTGATGTTTTTTGTATTAACTGATGCATTAGCCAACACTGGAAATTGGGGAACCTTCGACGGGAACTCCTTTTCTCTCTAATGGCAACATTTGGCACATTATGAGACAACATGCAACTGCCTGGGGGCACTTGCTACTTAAGGGCTCACACCCACACACACATACACCCATACACACGCAGTTTGCATAATTAATGCAGCGGCAAACCCGTTATACACTTGAGCAGAGGTAGTCCCCTCTTTCTCCCTCTCTCTCTCTCTCTGTCGCTCTGCCGAAGAGAAGAAGGGAGTTTTTTGTTTAATTAAAACAAGAAATTGCCACTTAAAGGCAACGCAACGGTAAATAATGACAGTCCCCCCCCCCCCCCCCTACCCCGTAACTCCTCCCCCTTACCCCACCCCGTGCCTATCCCGTGAGAGGCAGTCGCTAGATGGCGCTCCCGTCACGCGCTCATTAGCGAGGACATTGTGAAGGATTCTGTGTACAGGGTACAGCATCCTATATACACACACATACAGTATATGCCGCTGTATATGATGTATGTTGTACTCTTTTATGAGAAGGAAGTTCGCCCACTGGCAAGCCGGAAGTCCTTTGTCCTGACTCTCGCGCACACACGACTTGAGCACGCGAATGGAGCACCTGATTCGCACATAGAAACACTCTTACCTTTGCACTCACCCTTATCCTCTGTTGTTTTTGTTGCAGGAACTCAAGGAGAGCTTCAACTACGGCCTCTTCGCCCCGCCCTCGAACGGGAAGGCGGGAAAGTTTCTGGATGAAGAGCGTCGGCTGGGCGACTATCCATTCAACGGCCCCGTCGGCTACTTGGAGGTGAGTGTGCGTGTGCGTCTCTGGATAGATCCCTCTTAAATGCTCCTCCTTTGTTTCCTTTCGCGCAGCTCAAGTACAAGCGACGCGTCTACAAAATGCTGACCCTGGACGAGCGCCAGCTGAAGGCCCTGCACACCCGGGCCAATCTGCGCCGATTCCTCGAGTGCATCAACGGGGGGCATGTGGAGAAGATAGCCAAGATGTGTGCCAAGGGACTGGACCCCAACTTCCACTGCTCGGAGAGCGGCGAAACGCCGCTGAGCGTGGCCACCGGTGCCAAGAAACCGAACAAAGTGCTCATTGCCTTGGTCAATGGCGGGGCCCTGTTGGACTACAGGACCAAGGACGGGACCACGGCCCTGCACCGGGCTGTGGAGCACGACTCCCTGGAGGCGGTCAGGTTGGGATGAGTCTCCAAAGGCCACACGATCCGCGATCCATATACTAATCATCTACCCTCCTTTCAGTACCCTCCTGGAGCTCGGGGCCTCGCCCAACTACCGCGACGGGCGTGGGATCACGCCGCTGTACATCTCGATAACCAGAAAGTGCGAATCGAAGATCACGGAGAGCCTGCTGCACGACCACGCGACGCTCGGTATCCAGGATAGCCAGGGCTGGAACGAGGTCCATCAGGTCAGTCGGTGGCGGTCCTTTGAAAACGCCAGTCCCGTAGACTCCCAGATTCGTAACTGCCAATGCTTATACCCCTCATCGAATCTCTGGTGAAGCCCCCGCCCGCAGTCCCCCAGCCGGTGTCTGTACCCCTGCCCCCAAAGTGCTGAATGCCAATTAATATTTGAATTCTCTCTCTTTACTTTCTCTCCTCTCTCTAACTCTAAAAAACAAACACAAACACAAAAACAAACGCTTTCTAACTCTTTTGTAACCCGCGGGTTGTATCTGTATCTGCATCTGTATCTGCAACTGTATCTGCATCCTTCCGCACTGTTCAATCCGCAATCTGCAATGAGACAGGCCTGTCGGCACGGCCTGGTTCAGCACTTGGAACACCTCCTGTTCTACGGTGCTGACATGGATGGCCGCAATGCGTCCGGCAATAGTCCGCTGCATGTGTGCGCCGTCAACAACCAAGAGGCTTGTGCCCGAATGCTTCTCTTTCGCGGCGCCCAGCGCGGCGCCCAGAACTTTGCCAACCAAACTCCCTATCAGGTAAAAAGTCCAACGTATATCTAGAATGGAATTATGCTGCTACTGTAGTTACGCTTGTAGTCTAGCCCTTAAGTATCTTATATTTACATTTAGTTTCAATCGGTTTTGGGTAGTGTGTCTGGTGCCTGGTCATCTAATGCCAACGTCTCTCTCGATCTCCCTCTCTCTCTCTTCCCTAGGTGGCTGTCATAGCTGGCAACTTGGAGCTGGCCGAAGTCATTGAGAACTACAAATCGGAGGATATTGGTGAGTGCATTCTCCATTGCTGCATTGCTGCATTCTCTATTCTCCATTCTCCATCCAACATCCTCCATCTTCCATCCTCCACTCCGAACACTCGACTCGTACTCGCAACAGAACTTCATGGTCATTATACTCATATACCTACTCATATTCATATATTCGAATGGAACTGAAACAGTTTCCAGTTTATATATTTTTGTATTTGTTCTCTATCTCTCTCTCTCTCTCTCTGTTTGGATTTGTTTACTCTCTACTCAATCTATTACTTATTATATTGTACAAATCGGTCGTAACCGTATAGTTTCCTTCCCTCCTTCCCCCCACCCCCTTGAGCGTTCATTCACATCATTCATCAATCATCAAGCATCAATCAGGCCTCCTTCATATCAATGTAAACTAAAGTTAAATTATATGCCTATATATTCACACATTTTCGTAACTCGTATTTCGTATTTCGTATTTTGCATTTTGCATTTGCTTGTTTGCGATACATACTCTTTGCTCTATGATTGTTACTCTTAATGTTTACCCACTGTTACTGTTACCGTTACCGTTACCGTTACTGTATCCAAATAGTATCCAATATCTGTATGTACCACATTCCACATTCCACATTCCATTCCATTCAACCGTTTTGGCTCGTTCTTGTGCGTCTCTCTCTCTCTCATATCACGTCACGTCTCGTTTCGTAGCGAAGTTTGTTTGTTCTTTGGCAGGACATTGCTAGAATGTCCTCCACCGAATGCTTTGTTTGTAAGAGTCGTGTACCTTCCAGACAGTAAGTACGAGTAAGTAATCCTCCAACGGCACGGGTCCACCGTCTTAGAAACCCCCAAAAGAATAGATTGAGTAGAGCTCCAGCATTTCTCCGATCATCGAACAGAGAGGAGGTGGTGGAGGAGCAGGAGGAGTGGGGTTTGCGACTAACACACACACACACACACACACAGAACCACTTGCACCACAGCTACATATACACACACACACACACACACACACATGTCCATATAAAGAGAAATACTATCCTTACTATCCTTACACCACAGTACCCTTCCGCGGACCGCCGCGCTACAATCCGAAGCGGCGCTCGGGCATCGGCTGGCTGAGCGCCAATGGAGCCGCCGGGGCTGCTCTGCTGGCTGCGGCTGGCGGTGGTCTTGGTGGTGCAATGATCAGTGACAGTGCCCATCCGAATGGCATCGGAAACGGAAACGGAATCGGAAACGGAATCGGAAACGGAACGGGCAGTGCCAGTGTTGGCGGTGGGGGTCTGATGATGATGATGATGCAGCATCAGAACCACCAACAGCAGCAGCAGCACAACCACAATCCTCTGCAACCACATCATCTGCACCACCAGCACCAGCACCAGCTTCAGCTGCATCAGCATCAGCTGCAGCTGCACGGCCCGCCCTCGCCGTGCCCCTCGGAGCACATGCTGGGCGCCTACAGTTCGGCCAGCTCCAGCCTCTCCGAGGGCTCCTCGGGACACCGTTCGCACGAGGACGACATCAGCATTGTCACAGGTAATCAATCGCTTCCGTCTCTTCCTTTTTGATTTGCCTTCAAGCTTATGTTTAAGTTTAATCTTAAGTTGAGTTCCCTCCGTAATCCGTACTCTCTGTACACTCTGTACATACGCAAAAGATATAATAGCTCGAACACAACGAGCGGCTAAGTATATACTCCTCCTTATACTCCTACAATACATATACATATATATTTAATGGGCATGCATTTTAAGTAGATTTTGTATACCAAAGAAAAGTACAAATTGCATGTTTTATTTATACGATTCCTCTGTGGATACTGATTGAATGTTAGCAAAGGGATGCCGTGATCCTGATTCCATTTCTGATACAATTAAGGAACACTGTTGCCATGATTCACTCGCACATCACACCGTTCGTTTCGTTTCGTTTCGTTTCCTTCGGATGAATCACACAGTTCCGCAACGCATTGTTTCTTCAACCGCTTTGCCTCCACATGCCAGAGGCTTCTGTGTCCCCCATCACCCCACACAAACAGAAACACAAACACAAAGTGCATGTCTTTCGAATGAGTGGCCCCGCACTCTGACCCAAACGCTGACTCTCATTCTGACTCTTTCTTTGCCTCCGCACAGACAAATCCCTGGGCGATACGAGCGACATCATCAGCGACTCGTCGGGCGTGGGAACCAACTCGGACTCGGCCGCCTGCTCGATTGGACACCCCAGCACCACTGTCGTGTGCATGGAGCCGTATGTCGGCAACACAGTGGGGCACATCCGGCTACAGCCCGGCGACGTCATCGAAGTGGTGGGCAGCACCGACTGCGGCCTCCTCGAGGGCTATGTGAGGGGCACCAATCAGTCGGGCTTCTTCCCCGCCGACTGCGTCCAGGAGGTGAATCTGCGCCAGAAGCACATCACCAACGTGATGACCGCCAGCACGGGCATGCCAGCCCCCAACCAGCAGGCCCCACTGCAGCACCAGCAGCAGCACCAGCAGCAGCAGAAACAGCAGCAGCACCAGCAGCAGCCCTCATCCTCGGCCTCCTACCAGGGATCGCCGCAGCTCAGCCTCGGCGGGCACTCGGGCAGCTCGAGCACCCTGCTGCAGCAGCCCCACCATTCGCCCTCGCTCTCGATGACCAGCAACGGGTCCTGCCAGCAGCCACAGCAGATGACAGAGAGTAACGGGGGAGCAGGCGGTGCCCCCATGGGCAGCCACAACAACAACAACAACTCCATTGGACAGTACAGCAGCGCCACAGCGCCGCGCATCAAGAAGAGGTACGAGGATGCAGTCTCCGAAATCAAATCCAACCTAAACTAATCCATATCTTTTGCAGCGCCTACAATGCCCCACGTTCGGTGGTGCTGCACCGCGCCAAGCGCGGCTTCGGCTTCATTTTACGGGGGGCCAAGGCCAGCTCCCAGCTGATGCAGCTGCGACCCTCGGAACGTTTTCCGGCTCTGCAGTATCTGGACGACGTGGATCCGGGCGGAGTGGCCGACATGGCCGGCCTGCGGCCGGGCGACTTCCTGCTGACCATCAACGGGGAGGACGTGAGCGCCGCCTCGCACGAGCAGGTGGTGGAGATGATCCGCTCGGCGGGAGCCCTGGTCAACATGACGGTGATATCGCCGCAGTTCCCCCACCAGATGCAGGCCACTGTCCAGTACCTGCCCAGCGGGGCCAGGGCCGGCAGCCAGCACTTGTCGAGTGGCCCGAGCACTCCGCAGACGTCGCACCGCCAGTGCGCCACATTGCCGCGCAAGATGTCTATGGGACCGGGCAGTCATGGCGGCGGCGGCGGCGGCTCCTCGGCCGGAGGGAGTGTGCGGATGGCACCCATGCCACCGCGAAGGGACCCTAAGACGACGCTGAGCGTGGGACGGGCCAGGGCCAAGTCCATGGTGGCTGGCCTCGAGAACGGCGGCGAGAAGGAGGACGATGTGCAGCACACCAAGTCCAATTCGGTGGAGTCCATTGCCACGTCCATTGCGGCGTCCGTGGCCACAAGCAACGGCAACGGCAACGGCAACAACAATCAGACAGGACCCGGCACCCCCGTCCAGCTGCGGACGGCCAGCATCAAGGCCCGGCCTACATCCAGTCGAATCACGGCCGCAGAGCTGGAGGAGCTCTTCCAGCGGCAGCAGGGCGATGGCAGTGCCGCCAATGCCAGCCGTTATGCCACCATGATGACCAGCTCCCGGTTCCAGTCGGGCACGGACAGTGGCGCGGCCACGCCTCCCGCCACGAACGGATCCCCCATGAGGAGCGGACCCCTGGTCTACGGCAGTGTGGCGGAAATGAAGCGCAAGACGGCCAGGAGCAAGCACGGAGGGATCATTGGCAGCGGCAGCGGCGGCACCCTGCGTGGCAAGCCAGTGGCCACGCCCACAGTGGGTGGGGCTGGGGGAGTAGGGGGCGCTGGAGGACGCGACTTGAAGCGATTCCACTCCACGCCCGACCTGCACGGCGCCCAGCTGCACGGCTCAGTCTCGTCCATCTGGCAGGCGGCCGGCAAGGGTCATCACTCGCAGGACGATGTGGCCACGCTGCACGCCTCGCTGCAGCGTCTCAACACCATGGAAGCCAAGGGGGCAGCCGGCCCAGTGCTTCCGCCACCCAATCATCCCCCACCGCCGCCGCCTGTCGGCCAGGTGGTCAAGGTGGAGACCCGAAGCAGCGTCTCGGAGTACGAGAGCACCATCTCCTTGCAGCAGAAGCTGAAGAAGCGGACCGAGAATGATGCCGTGACCAGTGCGGCCATCGATGGCGTCCAGAGCAGTTTCAATCCCTCGGCCAACGCCAAGATCTATGCCTCGCCCCAGGAGCTGCGCAACGTGATGGCATGGAAGCTGCGTCAGGCGCAAGAGAAGCCGCCCCAAGAGACCTCCGCGAGCTCTCAGCAGCAACAGCATCAGCCACTGCCACAGGTACAGCCACAGGCACAGCACCAGGTCAGCCAGTATGCAGCTCCCACACAGATGCGTCCGCAGCAGCAACAACAGCAGCCTCAACAGCAGCCCACTGGAGCGACCTCCCACTATGCGGCGCCTCAGGTGCAGGTGCCAGTGCAGCAACAGCAGCAGCAACAGCAGCCGGAGCCCCAGTCCCCGCCTGCACCACCGCCACCACAGTCTCAGTTGCAGTCCCAGCCGGCGCCAGCTGCAGCTCAGCAAGCAGCACAGAATGGAAATGGGAGTGGTGGTGGTGGTGGTGGAGGTGGAGCCCCGCCCATCCCCGAGCCGGACTACAGCTGCAGCGAGTCGGATGGGGAGGACGAGAACTCGATTCTTGTGGCGCGCAACACGAAGCTCAACGAGAAGATAGCCCTGTTCGATGTGCCCGAGACCAGCGGCAACAGTCAGGCCAGGTAAGCGAAGTCGAACCCAAATCAGCGGCGAATCTCAAGAGAATACATTAAAGCCGGATATCAAGTAAAGAGGTACGACTAGGGAATAGGAAAGCGAAGCCTAGACAGCTTAGACACTATTGAGTGACCCCCGACCCTTCAGTTTGTTTATCGGTTGTCGCATATCGGATATAGTACTCCTTGAACCCACCCGAAATGGGCGTGTGAATGATTTGAGTTCTCCATCGAGTAATTTTTTATAGAAAGTCCTCGTCTCTAATAGACTTGGCAATGTCTTAACTACCTAATGGATTCCTGATTATATCCGGTGTTTGCATAAGTCTCTCTTTGGACTTTGGACTAGCATTTGGACCAAAGCCACGCCCTTAGACTCCTCCTTCACATACGAGAACGTACATATCTAGGAGCTACCTTATCATCGTGCGCAGATGTGTAGATGAGGATGAGTACAAGAACACACAGATATATCTTTAGATGTCGATATGTCAAACCTAAGTTAAGTCCTCTTTAGGCTGAATCTTTTCTAGAATTTCCCCGTCACTAATTGAATTGGCAACACATTCCATAGGAGTGCCAACTCATAGATTCCCGATCGTGTCCGGTGCTTGCATCCATTCGAATCGAAAATTAACGTTTTACTCAAATATGCATGGCTAATAGTGTGTTGGAATGAGTCTAGAACGACTATGAAACCATCTGTAAAAGTCGTATTAGGTGCTGGTCACGGGTCATTCAAAAACTGAAGATCAACATCAAGATGACGCTGAAGCTGAAGATGCTTCTACTGCTCAATGTGGCCCACCTCAATGGAAGGTAATCCATCCATTCCTCAAGCAATTAAATTTCGTTTAACGATTGATCTTTGCTGAAAAGTGCAAACACCGGACCTAATCGGGAATCTAAAGGTTTAAAAGGCGTTGGCAATTCGTTTAGGAATAGAAATATTCTATAAAAGGCCGGCACTAATCAATATTCTTTTGGATTGGGCAGAAAATAGCCTTACACCGACAATCCTTTCAGGAGAAAGGTTATTTATCTTTGGGATATAATACCTATGTAGAAATGGTATCCTTTGAAAAATAAACCCGAAGCTGAATTATTAAAGTCGCTTTTTAGGGCAGGGTTCACACAGGTATTTCTAAATAGTCTTTTGGTTCCGCTAAGAAGAATCTTGAGGATTCCTGATTTTTCTGGGGGGATTGTCTTCCCTTATCTGCGGCTGGAAGTCGCACGAGTTTTAATTACAGACCCGTCGACCTCACCCACCATATTCTCACCCTATACCTGCCACGTATGATGGTATCTGGGACCTGGGCGGAGACTTGTTTTTTGGGTGCCTCTAAACTGAACTGCAGATTTGCTAATTTTCCCTTTGTCTCCCCCACAGTGGCAGCAGCTCGAACTCCGGCAGTGCGTCCATCTCACATTCGCTGTCGGTGGAGGAAATCCAACGCATACGCAGTAATCTTAAGACCTCCAAGTCCTCGCCCAATGGCTTCGCGAAGAAGTCTGACGAGGAGCAACAGCAGCAGCAGCAACAACCACAGCCATCTCCAGGTCCAGGTCCAGGGCCAGGCGAAGATGAGTGCGACACTAGCAGTTCTGGTGTAAGCAGCGATCAAGACGGTCTGATGGCCACAGGAGGAGGAGGAGGAGCTGCAGCAGCAGCGGCAGTCCCCAAGCCCACCGACACTATCAAGAAGAAGCCAACAGTGACCATTGTGGAGGAGCCGAAGACTATACCCGATCAGCCCATGGCATCCACCAAGCCCATGGCCAAGACAACAATCAGCATTGGAGCAGCAAGTGGAGGAGCCACCACCACGCTGACTGTCAAGCAGTTGGTGCAACAGCAGCACGCTCCCGTTATACAGCAGCATCAGCAGCAGCTTATCACCAAGCCGACAGCCAATGTGGCTACAATGGCCAGCAACATCAACATGAAATCTCTCGGCGGCAACAATGCCACATCCGTGATGAGTCCACAGGTTCTGGGGCGCATACCCAACGTGCATCATCATCAGCAGCAACAGCAGCAGCAGCAGCTGCAACAGCAGGCGAATCCCAACCAGAAATTGATAGCCACGCAGCAGCAGATCCTGCAGCAACAGCAACAGCAGCTGGCCCACCAGCAACATCTGCAGCAGATCCTCAAGGCGAAGGCAGCCGCCGCCGGAGGAGCCAGCAACACGGCCGCCCTGGTGGCCAAGCATCAGCAGCAGTTGCACAAGGGAAACAGCGGCCACGAGTCGGAGATGGAGCAGCGCTCCGACCTGGAGGATGACGACGGAGACCTGAGCCCCTCGCCGCCTGCCAAGGCCTTCCAGCGGCACAACTCGCTCACACGCAAGCAGGCGGCGGCCATTGCCATGCAGCGGGGCGTGACCCGCACCTCGGCCGTCTCGCTAATGCAGTTGCCGCCGCCGCTGGAGGCCGACAGCGATGGTGAGGTTCCGCAGCACACATTGCAACGCCAGCATCCCCATCCCCACCCACACCAGCTCCAGCAGATCCAACACCAGCAACAGCAGCAGCAGCAGCAGATGGCCACGCATATTGTGGGCGTCTTGCCCAGCGGACAGTTGGTGGCTGTTGCCTCTGCTGCTGTTGCTGGTGGTCCGGGCGGGGCGACTGTAGCGCAGCCTGGCAACAACAATATGCAGCTGTGCACCGAGAACTTGGTCCTGGCGCCGCCGCCGCAGTTCTGCGATTGTAACGATGCCAAGCACGCGCCGCAGTCGCAGCCGCATCTGCCAGGCGGCCAGTATCATCCTCAGCAGCATCAACAGCAGCAGATTCAACAGCAACAGATTCAACAGCAGCAGATTCAACAGCAACAGATTCAACACCAACAACTCCAACAGCAACAACTCCAACAGCAACAACAGCTTCAACAGCAGCAACAACAACAGATGCTGCACCACCATCAGCGTCTGTCAGGCGGGGCTGGCGCTGGAGCCGTTGGCACTTTGGGACGAGTTCGCATCGTTGGCACCATGCCCAAGGCCAATCACCATCGGCTGCACTAGGCTGAGCTGGAAGAGCTGCACGAGCTGCGGGAATCAAATCTAACATTTGCCAAATCGTTAAGTCGTTAATTAGAGTTAGTCAACAGTCATTGCCATTCACAACGAATAGCTGCGGCTGCCTGCACCCGAGGAAAGACGCCACAAGTAGAGCATTAAGCAACACGAAGGCATAGAATACATAGCAGGCATAGCAATGGGTCCATTTCAGACACAAATCAAATCGTTGCTACTTCTGTATATTCACAGCAAATACACAACATTCAAGTTCAATGCGCTAAACCCACAAGAAAGTAATTATAAATGCAAATATTGCAAGTAGAGACGGATGTTAGGTGCGTGCATGTGTGTCGTGTCCGATTTGTCGAGGCAGTGCCCATACCAGAGGGAAGCTAAACGAAACACAATCTTAAATTACTTTTATTATATTTATTGAGTGTGATATAAATTTATGTAGGCTGACCGAGAGCAGCAACTAAACAAAAATATTTCTAATCCGACAGAAAGTGTGCGCGTTTGTATGCAATATTGTATTATGTTAGTCACCAAAACCACACCCAAATGCCTGTTCCAACCATTGAAAACAAACTGAATCGAACTGAATGTATTCGTTTCTTTAGTTTGCTTTCGATCTGCACAGTGTCGATGAAATGCCCCAATAGAAGTAGCCACGTATATATGTATGCATAGCCGATTTAGTTCGTAATGTTGAGGGGGCCGCCAGGGCAGGTTCATTTCTTCAGTATCCATCCATTGATCATTCGAGTTCGTGTTCGTGTTCGTATTCGTATTCGTATTCGTGTTCGTGTTCGACTAGTGCACAAACTATTTAAGCGACATTAACATTATTAATCCAATACACAACTAGCGTAGGTTTTATATGCCTAAAGAACGGGAGAATGCGATAGACGTTGCACCGCGTAACAATAAGATTTGTATTTGAGCATTTAGCCGAATTTCCAGTCAAATCAAGTCAACTAAATTAAATACTAAACCGATACTAAAACTTGTAATGTTTTTAAACATGAATATAACACGATATACCATAGCCTCGGAAATTTTATAACATAAAAAGAAGAAGAAAAAACAAAAACAATTTGGAAATCCAAAACGAAAACAAAACGTAAATTTTTGCTAGTAAAATTTACAGATTTTTACTTTAATAGATTTTTTGTACAATTGTTTTTTAGAGAAACCCTTAATCTTGCCGAAGGAGGAAAGTCGCGTATTATTGAAATATTGAAAGAGGTTCTCACATATTTGCCAGCGCTTAACGCAAATATCGTCATAGGCAACCCAAACTTACAGAATGCGTTTTCACGAGTAACAATTATTATATAACTAAGGCTGATCTTATTGCATAATTCATACTAAAACACAACCACAGATAAAGATACAGATACGATACAAGCACTGAAGCAGAAACAGAAACAGAATTCACAGAATCACACATTCATAGATGAGACAATTGAATAATAACGAAGAACTCCAATCACCAAACAAGCGATTGATGCATTTACACTGTTTAAACGAGGCTGCAGGCTCTTTGAGATATGAAAGAATTGAGTGGTAATACGAGTATAGTGAAATCTTTCCAATTGGCAGGCCGCACCTTTTCCCTAGAATCTAAGTGTTGAAAAGTTAGTACCCATAAAGCTAAACCATAAACATAATATAACATACAAGTAATTATCGGCAGATCTAGCATCTAACTAGATTTTATCACACTTTTTAGTTCTCGCAATAGTTGCTAATTATTTGTAAATTGTTTTAGTTCAAGCCCACGCCACACATACACCCCCTTACATACGAGTATATACAGAAAAATGTATGATTAGCCGTCAAGCTTGCTAGTTACTAAGTTAAACTACCTGGGATATCCATGTGGATTGCTCAGTTAAGTCCTACACACGTCTACGAGTAGATACATACATTCTTAAACCTATATTATGCGCATTATATGTAAACCGATTACGTTCAGCTGTTCAGCGTTCAATTGCGAATGCCGGAAGCTATACGAGTATAAACGAATATTAAATATGCATACACCACAATGATAATGTTAAACGATTAAAGCACACTCACTTACACACACCCACATACACTTTAAAAGCATATATTTAAAATTATGGCAAATATCTATCATAAGTCATCAAATATGCAATTATGTATTATGAACATGCGTATGAAGAATCAATAAATATGAATGAAAACTATTTCAACTGTTTGCTGAGCAGAAATTCCATCTTAAATTCGAACTTAAATATAATTAAAATGCTGGTATCTTTCTGTACGGCTATATGTTGGCAATATAACGAAAGATCTTATCAATCGATTGGCATCAGAAAAAAGATATCTATCTTTTTACGATTTTCGCAAAAAACAACCAAAAGTTGCATCATTAAAAAAAATGGAGAACGTTTTATTTTTATAATTCATGCCATACTTTGGGGTTTCTGCCATATAGGGCATATATATTTTCACGAATCTCAGAAACAATCATTATTAAATTTTCCAAAAATCGACCTCATTTTCGTAGTTGACATTCTGGAGTCTGGATTCTCCTGATCCTGTGAGAGTAGGTACTTTTATTGGATGTGCTAGTAATTAAAATGATCTAGCATTCAATTAAATAGGGCTAATAAGGGGTCAATAAGCAAATCGTCGAGCATTGTTCTCCAATTCCAGAATAAGTCGATAGCCAAAACATGAGTGATACTGACTATAAATACTATTGTATCTATCTCCATTTTCATGCGTTTGTCATTGTTGATACTTGACACAGCACAACATATTCATATTCATATGCTTGCTTACTTCAGTTACAATAGTTTTTCATCTTATCAAGGAGCAAACATTGTAGCTACGCGTAATTCGAAGAATGTCTGTTGCGAACCAGAGCCCGAAACTGTTAGGCATTAAGGTCGTGTGAGAGACCCAATAGAGATGACTACTCGCAATAGTATTATTGGAATCACTGATATTCAAAAACTGAAGATCAACATCAAGATGACGCTGAAGATGCTGTTCATTGTGGCCCACCTCAATGGAAGGTATTCCTTCCATTCCTCAGGCAATTACATTTCGTTTTGCCAATCATTTAGTTCTTGTTTGCTTTACATTGGGTTCTTTAATATTCTGGGGTCACAATAACGATTGACCTTTGCTGACAAGTGCAAACACCGGACCTAATCGGGAATCTAAAGGTTTAAAGGCGTTGCCAATTCGTTTAGGGAAGGGGATAGAAATATTCTATAAAAGGCACAGAGCGATGGGGACCCAACTCATTTCAAAACTGAAGATGAAGCTCAAGATTATTTTGCTCTGCATTGTGGCCGGCACTAATCAATATTCTTTTGGATTGGGCAGAAAATAGCCTTAAACCGACACTCCTTTCAGGAGAAAGGTTATTTATCTTTGGGATATAATACCTATGTAGAAATGGTATCCTTTGAAAAATAAACCCGAAGCTGAATTATTAAAGTCGCTTTATTAGGGCAGGGTTCACACAGGTATTTCTAAATAGTCTTTTGGTTCCGCTAAGAAGAATCTTGAGGATTCCTGATTTTTCTGGGGGGGGATTGTCTTCCCTTATCTGCGGCTGGAAGTCGCACGAGTTGTAATTACAGACCCGTCGACCCTGACCAGTCGCCGGCCTATATCATATTCTCACCTTATACCTGTCACATATGATGGTATCTGGGACCTTGGGCGGAGAGATGTTTTTTGGGTGCCGTTGCTGCATCAGCAACAGCAGCTAGCCCACCAGCAACATCTGCAGCAGATACTCAAGGCGAAGGCAGCCGCCGCCGTGGATATCAACATCAAGATGAAGCTGAAGATGCTCCTGCTGTTCATTGTGGCCCACCTCAATGGAAGGTATTCCTTCGATTCCTCAGGCAATTAAATTTCGTTTACCCAATCCTTTAGTTCTTGTGTGATTTCCATTGGGTTCTTTAGTGTTCTCGGGTCACAATAACGAATGACCTTTGCTAAAAAGTGCAAACACCGGACCTAATCGGGAATCCAAAAGATTAAAAGGCGTTGCCAATTCGGTTAGGGATCGGAATAGAAAAATTCCATAAAGAGCAGAGAGAGATGGGGACCCAACTCATTTCATAACTGAAGATGAAGCTCAAGATTATTTTGCTCTGCATTGTGGCCGGCCTCACTGGAGAATTTTCCTTTGGAATGGGCAGAAAATAGACTTAAGCCGAGTATCCTTTCAGGAAAAAGGTTATTTATCTTTCGAAGCTAAATAATTAAAGTCGCTTTTCAGGGCAGGGTTCACACAGGTTTTTCTAAATAGTCTTTTGGTTCAGCAAAGGAGGAATCTTGAGGATTCCTGATTTTTCTAGGGGGGATTGTCTTCCCTTATCTGCGGCTGGAAGTCGCACGAGTTGTAATTACAGACCCGTCGACCTCACCCACCATATTCTCACCCTATACCTGCCACGTATGATGGTATCTGGGACCTGGGCGGAGACTTGTTTTTTGGGTGCCTCTAAACTGAACTGCAGATTTGCTAATTTTCCCTTTGTCTCCCCCACAGTGGCAGCAGCTCGAACTCCGGCAGTGCGTCCATCTCACATTCGCTGTCGGTGGAGGAAATCCAACGCATACGCAGTAATCTTAAGACCTCCAAGTCCTCGCCCAATGGCTTCGCGAAGAAGTCTGACGAGGAGCAACAGCAGCAGCAGCAACAACCACAGCCATCTCCAGGTCCAGGTCCAGGGCCAGGCGAAGATGAGTGCGACACTAGCAGTTCTGGTGTAAGCAGCGATCAAGACGGTCTGATGGCCACAGGAGGAGGAGGAGGAGCTGCAGCAGCAGCGGCAGTCCCCAAGCCCACCGACACTATCAAGAAGAAGCCAACAGTGACCATTGTGGAGGAGCCGAAGACTATACCCGATCAGCCCATGGCATCCACCAAGCCCATGGCCAAGACAACAATCAGCATTGGAGCAGCAAGTGGAGGAGCCACCACCACGCTGACTGTCAAGCAGTTGGTGCAACAGCAGCACGCTCCCGTTATACAGCAGCATCAGCAGCAGCTTATCACCAAGCCGACAGCCAATGTGGCTACAATGGCCAGCAACATCAACATGAAATCTCTCGGCGGCAACAATGCCACATCCGTGATGAGTCCACAGGTTCTGGGGCGCATACCCAACGTGCATCATCATCAGCAGCAACAGCAGCAGCAGCAGCTGCAACAGCAGGCGAATCCCAACCAGAAATTGATAGCCACGCAGCAGCAGATCCTGCAGCAACAGCAACAGCAGCTGGCCCACCAGCAACATCTGCAGCAGATCCTCAAGGCGAAGGCAGCCGCCGCCGGAGGAGCCAGCAACACGGCCGCCCTGGTGGCCAAGCATCAGCAGCAGTTGCACAAGGGAAACAGCGGCCACGAGTCGGAGATGGAGCAGCGCTCCGACCTGGAGGATGACGACGGAGACCTGAGCCCCTCGCCGCCTGCCAAGGCCTTCCAGCGGCACAACTCGCTCACACGCAAGCAGGCGGCGGCCATTGCCATGCAGCGGGGCGTGACCCGCACCTCGGCCGTCTCGCTAATGCAGTTGCCGCCGCCGCTGGAGGCCGACAGCGATGGTGAGGTTCCGCAGCACACATTGCAACGCCAGCATCCCCATCCCCACCCACACCAGCTCCAGCAGATCCAACACCAGCAACAGCAGCAGCAGCAGCAGCAGCAGATGGCCACGCATATTGTGGGCGTCTTGCCCAGCGGACAGTTGGTGGCTGTTGCCTCTGCTGCTGTTGCTGGTGGTCCGGGCGGGGCGACTGTAGCGCAGCCTGGCAACAACAATATGCAGCTGTGCACCGAGAACTTGGTCCTGGCGCCGCCGCCGCAGTTCTGCGATTGTAACGATGCCAAGCACGCGCCGCAGTCGCAGCCGCATCTGCCAGGCGGCCAGTATCATCCTCAGCAGCATCAACAGCAGCAGATTCAACAGCAACAGATTCAACAGCAGCAGATTCAACAGCAACAGATTCAACACCAACAACTCCAACAGCAACAACTCCAACAGCAACAACAGCTTCAACAGCAGCAACAACAACAGATGCTGCACCACCATCAGCGTCTGTCAGGCGGGGCTGGCGCTGGAGCCGTTGGCACTTTGGGACGAGTTCGCATCGTTGGCACCATGCCCAAGGCCAATCACCATCGGCTGCACTAGGCTGAGCTGGAAGAGCTGCACGAGCTGCGGGAATCAAATCTAACATTTGCCAAATCGTTAAGTCGTTAATTAGAGTTAGTCAACAGTCATTGCCATTCACAACGAATAGCTGCGGCTGCCTGCACCCGAGGAAAGACGCCACAAGTAGAGCATTAAGCAACACGAAGGCATAGAATACATAGCAGGCATAGCAATGGGTCCATTTCAGACACAAATCAAATCGTTGCTACTTCTGTATATTCACAGCAAATACACAACATTCAAGTTCAATGCGCTAAACCCACAAGAAAGTAATTATAAATGCAAATATTGCAAGTAGAGACGGATGTTAGGTGCGTGCATGTGTGTCGTGTCCGATTTGTCGAGGCAGTGCCCATACCAGAGGGAAGCTAAACGAAACACAATCTTAAATTACTTTTATTATATTTATTGAGTGTGATATAAATTTATGTAGGCTGACCGAGAGCAGCAACTAAACAAAAATATTTCTAATCCGACAGAAAGTGTGCGCGTTTGTATGCAATATTGTATTATGTTAGTCACCAAAACCACACCCAAATGCCTGTTCCAACCATTGAAAACAAACTGAATCGAACTGAATGTATTCGTTTCTTTAGTTTGCTTTCGATCTGCACAGTGTCGATGAAATGCCCCAATAGAAGTAGCCACGTATATATGTATGCATAGCCGATTTAGTTCGTAATGTTGAGGGGGCCGCCAGGGCAGGTTCATTTCTTCAGTATCCATCCATTGATCATTCGAGTTCGTGTTCGTGTTCGTATTCGTATTCGTATTCGTGTTCGTGTTCGACTAGTGCACAAACTATTTAAGCGACATTAACATTATTAATCCAATACACAACTAGCGTAGGTTTTATATGCCTAAAGAACGGGAGAATGCGATAGACGTTGCACCGCGTAACAATAAGATTTGTATTTGAGCATTTAGCCGAATTTCCAGTCAAATCAAGTCAACTAAATTAAATACTAAACCGATACTAAAACTTGTAATGTTTTTAAACATGAATATAACACGATATACCATAGCCTCGGAAATTTTATAACATAAAAAGAAGAAGAAAAAACAAAAACAATTTGGAAATCCAAAACGAAAACAAAACGTAAATTTTTGCTAGTAAAATTTACAGATTTTTACTTTAATAGATTTTTTGTACAATTGTTTTTTAGAGAAACCCTTAATCTTGCCGAAGGAGGAAAGTCGCGTATTATTGAAATATTGAAAGAGGTTCTCACATATTTGCCAGCGCTTAACGCAAATATCGTCATAGGCAACCCAAACTTACAGAATGCGTTTTCACGAGTAACAATTATTATATAACTAAGGCTGATCTTATTGCATAATTCATACTAAAACACAACCACAGATAAAGATACAGATACGATACAAGCACTGAAGCAGAAACAGAAACAGAATTCACAGAATCACACATTCATAGATGAGACAATTGAATAATAACGAAGAACTCCAATCACCAAACAAGCGATTGATGCATTTACACTGTTTAAACGAGGCTGCAGGCTCTTTGAGATATGAAAGAATTGAGTGGTAATACGAGTATAGTGAAATCTTTCCAATTGGCAGGCCGCACCTTTTCCCTAGAATCTAAGTGTTGAAAAGTTAGTACCCATAAAGCTAAACCATAAACATAATATAACATACAAGTAATTATCGGCAGATCTAGCATCTAACTAGATTTTATCACACTTTTTAGTTCTCGCAATAGTTGCTAATTATTTGTAAATTGTTTTAGTTCAAGCCCACGCCACACATACACCCCCTTACATACGAGTATATACAGAAAAATGTATGATTAGCCGTCAAGCTTGCTAGTTACTAAGTTAAACTACCTGGGATATCCATGTGGATTGCTCAGTTAAGTCCTACACACGTCTACGAGTAGATACATACATTCTTAAACCTATATTATGCGCATTATATGTAAACCGATTACGTTCAGCTGTTCAGCGTTCAATTGCGAATGCCGGAAGCTATACGAGTATAAACGAATATTGAATATGCATACACCACAATGATAATGTTAAACGATTAAAGCACACTCACTTACACACACCCACATACACTTTAAAAGCATATATTTAAAATTATGGCAAATATCTATCATAAGTCATCAAATATGCAATTATGTATTATGAACATGCGTATGAAGAATCAATAAATATGAATGAAAACTATTTCAACTGTTTGCTGAGCAGAAATTCCATCTTAAATTCGAACTTAAATATAATTAAAATGCTGGTATCTTTCTGTACGGCTATATGTTGGCAATATAACGAAAGATCTTATCAATCGATTGGCATCAGAAAAAAGATATCTATCTTTTTACGATTTTCGCAAAAAACAACCAAAAGTTGCATCATTAAAAAAAATGGAGAACGTTTTATTTTTATAATTCATGCCATACTTTGGGGTTTCTGCCATATAGGGCATATATATTTTCACGAATCTCAGAAACAATCATTATTAAATTTTCCAAAAATCGACCTCATTTTCGTAGTTGACATTCTGGAGTCTGGATTCTCCTGATCCTGTGAGAGTAGGTACTTTTATTGGATGTGCTAGTAATTAAAATGATCTAGCATTCAATTAAATAGGGCTAATAAGGGGTCAATAAGCAAATCGTCGAGCATTGTTCTCCAATTCCAGAATAAGTCGATAGCCAAAACATGAGTGATACTGACTATAAATACTATTGTATCTATCTCCATTTTCATGCGTTTGTCATTGTTGATACTTGACACAGCACAACATATTCATATTCATATGCTTGCTTACTTCAGTTACAATAGTTTTTCATCTTATCAAGGAGCAAACATTGTAGCTACGCGTAATTCGAAGAATGTCTGTTGCGAACCAGAGCCCGAAACTGTTAGGCATTAAGGTCGTGTGAGAGACCCAATAGAGATGACTACTCGCAATAGTATTATTGGAATCACTGATATTCAAAAACTGAAGATCAACATCAAGATGACGCTGAAGATGCTGTTCATTGTGGCCCACCTCAATGGAAGGTATTCCTTCCATTCCTCAGGCAATTACATTTCGTTTTGCCAATCATTTAGTTCTTGTTTGCTTTACATTGGGTTCTTTAATATTCTGGGGTCACAATAACGATTGACCTTTGCTGACAAGTGCAAACACCGGACCTAATCGGGAATCTAAAGGTTTAAAGGCGTTGCCAATTCGTTTAGGGAAGGGAATAGAAATATTCTATAAAAGGCACAGAGCGATGGGGACCCAACTCATTTCAAAACTGAAGATGAAGCTCAAGATTATTTTGCTCTGCATTGTGGCCGGCACTAATCAATATTCTTTTGGATTGGGCAGAAAATAGCCTTAAACCGACACTCCTTTCAGGAGAAAGGTTATTTATCTTTGGGATATAATACCTATGTAGAAATGGTATCCTTTGAAAAATAAACCCGAAGCTGAATTATTAAAGTCGCTTTATTAGGGCAGGGTTCACACAGGTATTTCTAAATAGTCTTTTGGTTCCGCTAAGAAGAATCTTGAGGATTCCTGATTTTTCTGGGGGGGGATTGTCTTCCCTTATCTGCGGCTGGAAGTCGCACGAGTTGTAATTACAGACCCGTCGACCCTGACCAGTCGCCGGCCTATATCATATTCTCACCTTATACCTGTCACATATGATGGTATCTGGGACCTTGGGCGGAGAGATGTTTTTTGGGTGCCGTTGCTGCATCAGCAACAGCAGCTAGCCCACCAGCAACATCTGCAGCAGATACTCAAGGCGAAGGCAGCCGCCGCCGTGGATATCAACATCAAGATGAAGCTGAAGATGCTCCTGCTGTTCATTGTGGCCCACCTCAATGGAAGGTATTCCTTCGATTCCTCAGGCAATTAAATTTCGTTTACCCAATCCTTTAGTTCTTGTGTGATTTCCATTGGGTTCTTTAGTGTTCTCGGGTCACAATAACGAATGACCTTTGCTAAAAAGTGCAAACACCGGACCTAATCGGGAATCCAAAAGATTAAAAGGCGTTGCCAATTCGGTTAGGGATCGGAATAGAAAAATTCCATAAAGAGCAGAGAGAGATGGGGACCCAACTCATTTCATAACTGAAGATGAAGCTCAAGATTATTTTGCTCTGCATTGTGGCCGGCCTCACTGGAGAATTTTCCTTTGGAATGGGCAGAAAATAGACTTAAGCCGAGTATCCTTTCAGGAAAAAGGTTATTTATCTTTCGAAGCTAAATAATTAAAGTCGCTTTTCAGGGCAGGGTTCACACAGGTTTTTCTAAATAGTCTTTTGGTTCAGCAAAGGAGGAATCTTGAGGATTCCTGATTTTTCTAGGGGGGATTGTCTTCCCTTATCTGCGGCTGGAAGTCGCACGAGTTGTAATTACAGACCCGTCGACCTCACCCACCATATTCTCACCCTATACCTGCCACGTATGATGGTATCTGGGACCTGGGCGGAGACTTGTTTTTTGGGTGCCTCTAAACTGAACTGCAGATTTTCTAATTTTCCCTTTGTGTACCCCACAGTGGCAGCTTCTCGAACGCCGACAGTGCGTCCATCTCACATTCGCTGTCGGTGGAGGAAATCCACCGCATACGCAGTAATCTCAAGACCTCCAAGAAGAGCAGCAACAGCAGCAACAACCACAGCCATCTCCAGGTCCAGGTCCAGGTCCAGGCGAAGATGAGTGCGACACGACACTAGAAGTTCTGGTGTAAGCAGCAATCAAGATGATCAAGCTGCACCCGCTGCAGCGGCAGTCGCCAAGCACATCTGCCAAGCGGCCAGTATCATCCTCAGCAGCATCAACAGCAACAGATTCAACACCAACAACTCCAACAGCAACAACTCCAACAGCTTCAACAGCAACAGCTTCAACAACAGCAACACCACAATCAGCGTTTGTCAGGCGTGGCTGACGCTGTAGCCGTTGCCACTTTGGGACAAGTTCACATCGTTAGTTGCTAATTTTGTCGTACATTTTCCTAGTTCCAGCACACAAATATTGAATATGCATTGGCATCAGAAAAAATATATCTATCTTTTTACGATTTTTGCAAAAAACGACTAAAAGTTACATCATTAAATTTGCAAAACATCGCCGATGTGTTTCGAATTTTAATCGTGCCATACTTTTGGTGTTGGAAAAAAATGGAGAACGTTTGATTTTTATAATTCATGCCATACTTTTGGGGTTTCTGCCATATAGGGCATACACATATCGGGAAAAATCATTATTAAATTTTCGAAGTCGATATTCTGGAGTCTGGATTCTCCTGATCCTGGGAGAGAAGGTACTACTGTGTAATTACTGTGCTAATAATTAAAGTACTTACTTTTTCTGTACGCTATATTTCGGCTATACTAGTGCTTTCAATTAAATAGGGCCAGAAAATTTATACATTATAATTACTTTATATACATATATGTACTCGCTTACTTTAAGCACGTCGCAAATCGTGCTTTCTGCCTCTGGCAACCCGTCTGGTTAGTTAAAAATTGTTCCCCATCGACATCGGTTCTGTTCTAGAAAGGCGATAACTCTACCGGGAGGGGGTCAATAAGAAAGTCGTTGAGCATTGTTCTCCAAGTCGTGAGAATAAGTCGATAGCCAAAACATGAGTGACATAAATTTGTTTTCAAGTGGCACATTTCCATTTCCATGCGTTTGTCATTGTTGTTGATTGACAGCGATTAGAGGATGGAGAACCAGTTCTAATTGACACAACACAACATATTCATATTCATATGCGTGCTTACGTCAGTTACAATAGTTTTTCCATCAGAGACTGTAACAACTGCTGCATGACTCAGCACTGGCCCAGTCGTGGAGGCACTTGCCTGATAAGACCGCCCAGTGAGAGTGCATGAAATTGAACAGAGCATCTTATCAAGGAGCAAACATTGTAGCTACGCATAATTCGAAGAATGTCTGTTGCGAACCAGAGCCCGAAAGTGTTAGTCTTAAAGGTCGTGTGAGAGACCCGATAGAGATGACTACTCGCATGCCAACAGCGTGATTTGCCATGCTCCGATTAAAAGTCAACCGCTATCGTGGTTCGTAATCAAAATTTACAGCCGCCCCACAGAAATAACTATTAAATGATTGGTAAATGAAACGATAATTTGACTATAATTTGAGCACATAAATCGGTGTGGAGTGGGTGGCGGGAATCAGTGTAGGGCATCCTAGCGCTATCGCTAGATCTTACTACAATTTCTGGTGGTCTGTGTCAAGTGCGTCGACGCTTAAGCAATTATCAATACTTATGTTTATCTCCCCGAAGTGGGGTTCTTAAACTGTTAACAGCAATATAGGATTACCAAAGCGCCCGCCCTCCGCACGAGTAGACGTAGACGGGTCGCTTCGATGATAAGGATAAGTATCAGTATAGTATATTGAAATTCGTTTGTCGTTATTTCGCTGTCATTTAGTAGCTGGAGAGCCATCGACAGAGTCGCTAGTACCGGGTACTTTTCTGTCAGATCCGTGGAGTGCTTGTACTAATAGACAATAACATGAAAATCGAGTGGGCTCCCCTACACGTCCCGCTGGCACGACGCCTGCAGACCCTGGTCACAGCGGTTCTCACCGTCACGTTCTTCACGCTGCCCCTTTTAGCCTGCCTCGTTGTTGCAGTCGTGCTGGTAACCATAGGAGTGCTGACATTGGTCAACTTGTTCATCTGCATAGTGTTTATCTTTCTCAGTTCTATGGGGGCATCATACTCCGCACTTTGATGCTCATTTATTTTGTTTATATGTTTGTGGATCACAAGAGAAACTACTCCATCTTGGAAGGCAATGGGTAAGTCTGTAAAATAATTACTTATTGTAGAGATAATCGTATCATATTCAAAATCTCCCTTAGCTGGATGATAAACCGTTCGAATCGTTTATATCGGAACTATCGCGACTATTTTCCCATAGAGCTAGTAAAGACAGTGGACCTGCCACCAAACAGAAACTACATCTTGGCCAGCTTTCCCCATGGCATACTCGGGTAAGCAGGCCGACAGATAGCCAATCTTATCGGGCTACTCAAGTGAAGACACATAGAACTGAATATATACATACATTAAAATGATCCCTCAAATAGAACTGGAGTTTGCGTCAACATGGGACTGGACATCGGCAAATGGCTGGAGTTGTTTCCCCAGATCCGTCCCAAGGTGGGCACCTTGAATCAACACTTCAGAACACCGCTGCTCCGTGAAATTGTGCGCTGGTGGGGAATGGTGTCGGTGTCCAAGGAGTCCCTGGTCCGATTGCTAACCAAATCGAATGATCCAAAGCATGCGGGTAATAGCGATGGCTTCACGTCCAATGCGGTGGCCATACTGGTAGGGGGCGCCCAGGAAGCCATGGACTCGCATCCCGGGAAGTATATTCTGACCCTGAAGAACCGCAAGGGATTCGTCAAAATGGCCATTCGAACGGGGTGAGCTAATGCTGGAAATATGTTATGCAAATACGGAAGTAACCTTCTTCTCCATCCAGATCACCAATTGTTCCCACGTTTTCCTTCGGGGAGGTGGATATATTCGATCAGGTGGCCAATCCACCAGACTCGTTGCTGCGTCGCGTGCAGTCTGTGGTGAAGAAACTGACGGGAATATCCCCGCTTATACCAGTGGGTCGTGGCATCTTCAACTATTCCGTTGGCTTCCTGCCCCAACGCCGTCGCATCGTCCAAGTTGGTGAGTATCAGCGCAGTCCGTATGAAAGAAAAAGCGCAATCTCTAACAAACATTTTGATTCCCCAGTTGGCTCCCCCATCGATGTGGTAAAGAGTGAGCAACCGGATGCCGCCTATGTGGACAAAGTCCATAGACAAGTCATAGAGGACCTCGAGAGGATGTTCGATCTTTATAAGGAGAAATATATACCGAACTCAAAGAACAGCAAGCTGGTTATACAGTAACTGCCTCTGATATTCTCAGGCCAAAAGTGATCTTCAGTGTAGATGGGTTATGCTTTCTAAGCATTTAAGCACAAACACAACACACACACAAAGTCGAGTTTAAGGATTATCTTTAACGAAAGCATACTATACATATGTTTTGTTGTTTTCCTTTTATTAATTATTACCAATTATTTATATATACAAAAAGAACAAGGAGCTGGATTGTAATTTTGTAATTCGTATTTGGAAAAGCTTAAATTAATTGCGCATTTTGTGCCACGATGCCATGCTCTGATCATTCATTAATTGAATTATCATCTTCCGCCTTGTATATGCTTTAACAACTATAAGGAATTTGATTTTGGTAAGAGTACGTGCTACGCTAGGAAAGATTCAATCGCAGAATTTCATTAAGGTACAATTCAATTTAGTAACACTTATCCAATTTCTTGCTAGTTTTCTTTTTCTTTTTATTTTAATTTGTTTTTTCCGTTTTTAAACTCTTAAGCAATGGCAATATTTGAAATTTTATGGAATATATGTATAAGTTCAATTGGGATGCTAGTTTTAAGTACTTGCAGTTGGCTTAATTTTTCAAAGTTTTCAAGTACTCGTAGACTTAGAGACTTATCTACAAATTTTCAAATATTTTGAAAAGTATTCGCCTATATGTATATTTTATGGTATATTCTTTGAGAAAGGAACACTTGGCATAAATTGGGTTTTCGATTGGAGTTCTCTTGTAGAGCTGAATAGGAGGCAAGGCCGTAGATACATGGATACATAAGCATATATGTACCATATGTTCCATTTAAACAACGATCTCCTAAGCTCTCTTCAAGCGTAACTTTTGAGTAGACTGTACTTTTAGCTAATTGAATAAGTATTCACGGTAACGCTGATGATTGTTAAGATCTGAATTCTGCTCTCACTATCGCATTCCGATTAATTGCTGTCGATACAAAATATGTATTTGGCATAATTGTATATATATACATACATATATGTATGTATGTTTATTGTAGTGGATGATATATATCCTCGACGATTATACATATACATATGTACATACATATAAGAACATTTCCAAAAACTATGTCTCTACTTGGTTTCTCGTTTTACAATAGGTACTAGCCAGGCTTCTGCTGCTGCTTCTGCTGCTGCTGCTGGCAATGTGCTGCGGTGTCAGGAAAGCGCATTGCATTGCTTGCATTAGCCCTTCATCGAAAGTTCCTCGACTTTACTTTGTTTACTTTGGTGTTTTGGTTTCTTTAAATCAATCCCTGAGTGCATTTTGCTTTGCATGTACATAATTGCTATATTAATCAACTGTTGAGTGTTGGCTGTGGATCTATGTATGTATGTATCTCCGAGTACTCGTAGATGTTGGCAATTGGCAATTGAGTGGGTTCGGCATCTGTCGTATGTGTGCGTGTTTTGTTGTCTGATTGCTGCCAGCGAGAGCGAGTGCCATAATTGATTCGACTAATTACAATACGTATGTATATCTATATAAATATATACTATGTATATTTATCCATACATATACTGAGTTGTATATGGCGACGGCGTGCTCTTGGCTTGGAGTCGGGACTTGGGTATCCTTTTGAGCGCAAACGGTGCTTGGAAGATAAAGGGGGACCTGTGTGTGTGTGTGTGTTTTTCTGTCCTTCGCCTAAACATAATTCATATCAAAGTTGAACGTTTAACATTAACTATTCGTTAGGTTCTTTATTGGTGTTTCGATTCCTGGGAGGAAGGGGCCGTCCTCACGGTGAGCTCTAGTAAGTATCGTATCTACAAAAGGTATGCGTTCCGAGTGTTGATTCGCTTGCGTTGATTCTCCCCTTTGGTTTGTAACTTGTTAATTGTTAGTTTTGTGTGTATTTAGTATATTTATTTATGTATAAATACAATTGAATTTATAGTACGTATGTATTGTATGTATTTATGTGTATATATCGGGGGATCAAACTGCATACGACGCGTTAGGCTCTAGTATTAATACATTAATAATACAATTTGTAATTGCAAAGATAACTAACAATACAATACAATATATATATATATATTTCTATATTCCTTTCCAAATTCCGTAGTACAAGTAATCATTTTTGTTATATTTGTATATGTGTATATATGTCCGTCATCTAATCAAATTTCATTTTGTTCAGCACTGCTAACATTTTTTGGTTTGTTTTGGTATCATCATCATCTAATAGCATCGTCCAGATCCACATCCTCCTACTTATCCTCATCCTACTAATAGTTCAACGTGTGTATTCTTATGTCCTTCGCCTGCTGTCAATCAATAAATCTTCTGAATCAACTAATTAGCTAATTTCCATGCACTTCATAAGAATGTTTTACATAATTCTCGCTTTTGGGGGGGGATTTAGGATTTACATATCTGTACGTAGATTTATCATTTATCTAATTGGTTGGGGCGTGGGGGCGACTCTGGGCCCTTCCACAAACGAATGCTAGACAATGCTCAACAAAACTTGCGTCAGATCAATCGGTAAACGACAACATCGATAGTTATGCGCAAGTAAACAATTATTACTTATCAAGAAAACAAAATACGTTCTATAAAATCTATAAAAACTTCACATGTGTGGGTGTATATATATGTATGTATATGCTATGGCGGCTGCGCTGTCCTTAGACAGCCACAATGGCCGCCATCTACGAGGCAGTCGGCACAGGATTGAAGTAATGCAGGCCATTGGTCTGTAATTAAAGAGAATCATCAGCATTGGAATCTATATCAGCAAATCTTGGGCTATAGTCCTTCTGTCTTACCGCCATGTCGTATTCGGTTATGTAGGCGGGTATTTCCAGCTGATCCTTTGTGATGGCCGAGTACAGATGCTCGACTCCAGGCAGAGAATGCACTTTGGCCTTGATGGCGGGCGCCATGAACGTGGTGAACCACCAGGTCATCATTTTGGTCCAGAATGTCGGATGTACTATGTAGAAGGCCTTCAGGTTCTTCTTGTATCTGGAAGGCAGAGTTATTAGAGATTGTTTGGAAGTCCCTCAGGATGGGGCACACTCACTTGTAGGGCAACACACTGTAGACCTCGCGCAGCCAGTGCAGCGATGGATAGTTATTCGTGGATGTCAGTGTGTGGAAGTAGGAAATAACATAGTCTCCTTTTACGATGGGATCCAGTAGCTTTATCAGATACAGCAGCGCCTGCAAAAAACCCAGTTTATTCAACACTCTGACCCGACATTGATTCGTGCAAGGGATTGGAATGCCTACCTTCTCCAGGTCAATGTTATGGGCGGGGAACCACTTGCCGCAGAACACAATCACAGGGCGACCTAAGCGGTCTACACCGCTCTGATACAGACAGCCAATGCCCGAGACCTCCGTCAAGTCCTCGACCTGAGCGCGACGCAGGAGACGCTCGTATCTGAAGAAGAAAAGATAGTACAATTATTATATACATGGGAAAATGCAGTAAGGTAACCGAAAATCAACAGTGAATCAATCAGTTGTTTGTCGGTGAAAGCTCTGGGAACAATGGATGTTTCATCTCAAAGCAGGTAATAGAAAAGATGGCCTCTTTTTGAATCACGATCGATTAGAGAATGGATTACACGCATGACTAACTTTATTTATTTAGACAGACACACACACTCGTATATACATATGTAATCTGTGTACTTTTCTTGGGAAAGCGCGAGAAGCTAAGCCCATAGATACGAGTATTGCCACAGCAATTATGTGAAATCACTTGACTATAGACTAGAGATACACAGAGGGTTAAGGGGGTGTCTCGCAATCGATTATGCCGGCACGCAACTCCAGGCCATGTACGAGGCGACGACAGTCGCTAGTGACTGCCATAACAGTCTGTCAGTCCGTCTGTCCGTCAAGAGCAGAGCTGCTGTATTTCGCATTGGCCAACTTTTTGAAATTCATTTCGCAAAAGCGTTCAAAATCATGTTTATCTGTTGAATTATAAATTTGAAATGCGTGCAATGCTGTTGTTTCGCTGGAGTGTGTGCTTTGCCTTAATTTCTGTTGGGCAAATATTTGCCAGATAAAAGCTCAAAATTAGATCAAAAGCGGGAAGGATGGAGAGGGGCAGTGGGTGAGGGGGAACCTTATTAAATGGAGTGATGAAAATCGTTCTAATTTGAACAGAAATTGGATTGGTAATGCACTGCGCACATTACTGCATGAGTCACATTCCAACTGGCCAGATAATGGATGCACATGACTATATTTACACATCTGTACATGTTCGGGAGCTGAAAATTTGTGCGAAATTGTGCTAAGGCGATTAACAGCTTTCGACTGACACACGCCTCATTAAAACATTGGGTCTTTGACTAATTTCAGGTGAGAGATCCGTATCGTGCCGCACTGAACTCCGGTAGCAGCAACCGATAAGTCGCAGCATGCTGCAGAGCCGTAAACGACTGCAGAGGAAGCTCCCAGATAAGGATCAAGATAATTCTGGCCAACACAAACGCCCAAATGTGACGCATTGTGACGTAGTCTTAGCACAACACAATCTCCATCTCATTCCTAGTGTTTGCCCAGCTACAGATACAAATGCTGATGCACGAGTAGTGGGTTCAGATGGGGCTTGGGTTGGGGTTGGTTGGTGTTGTATGGTGTTGGTTGGTGCCCCACGAATATGGTTATCGTGTGAAAAGCACAATGAATATTAAGCCGAAATGCTAATCCACGGAATAAATCTCACAGCTTAACAACTTGCAGCAAAAGCAGGGAAAGGTACTAATGTTATTATTAGATCACATTTCCTGCAATCACGGATGGCATGTTATTGTTCACTGGCACGTACTCGCAGAGCGAGGCATCTTCCCCTGTTTGTTCATTAATAATGTAGCGGGTGGGCCAAGGCCAGGGCCAGGAAGGGGGAAATAGTGGAAATGCATATCGAATTGAAGGATATACATAAAAATGGTTCCATAAATAGCACTGACGTCATGAATATGTAACAAGCGAACCGACGTCATCGCAATTGTGGAAGTGATTCCGACTTCTTACAGTGATTGGCACCTTTCAATGGATTCCGACTGATATGTACCTTTCCTCAGGCGACTCCATGAGCTCATCGGGCAGCACATCGTTCATGTCGCCCGTGGTCTCCTGCATGGGACTCGAGCCCAGGTCAATCGACGTCATGCCTTCCAGCATTGTCATAGTTCACAGTTGTAAGTATTTGTTGGTGTTGGTGTTGGTGTATTGTCGGTGGGTGGCACTAGTTCGCGTGTCTCCTCCTTTCGCCTTTCGCCTTTCGCTATTCGCCTTTCTCTTCTCAAACAATTACGGTTTATCGATTTTAAGTCAAAATAGAAAATTCCGTTTTACGGGCTGGCCGATCTGATCTGATTTCCTTTTGCTCTCTTATTGTCGTCTCCTTTTCAGCGCTATTTCGTTTTCAATTGACGCAGTATTGTCTTATTCGTTTTAAATTTTAAGAGTGTATAAATAGTTTAAGAATTCTCGAAAAAAAACTATACGTGGGCAGCTTCTTGGCCAGACTTTTGGTTGGTAAACGGAAGCCGCGCGTGAATATGCAAAACTAATGCCTTTATGCTGTGCGATTCGGTTCACAGTAAAATTATTGAATTTATCTCTAGTTTATATAAAAATTGGCGCCGACGGTGGCAAAACTTTGAGTATTTCAATTCACGTGCGTTCGCTGTGAGTGGCGCCTTTCGACTGAGCGGTGGAGCGGCGTGCTGCGCTGCTCTTGAATGCTTTTTCGCCCCCATCACTCGCATCTATGTATATTATGTACCCCATCAGCAGGTCAGAGGAGAGCAGCGCACAAGCAAAGCAGAGCAGATGGCACAAGGTGTATATTAACAAGGCCTTGTTTGCCTCTCTCTCCTTCTATATCCGCCTGAAGCGATGAGAGACCGAGAGAGAGGTCTGTGGGAATCTCTCACCTCAAATGAATATACCTTGACAGCATGAAAGCAAAGCTCGCTCCCGCTCTCTCTTTTCCTTTCTCCGACTTGTACTCTTTGAGCGTGCGCCCTATCGCCGCCTGTTCAATGACATCAGTTACAACAAGCAACAACAACAAAAATCAGCGGCACCAGGCAATTGCCCAAGGACATGCTAACCGCTTTATTTGCGCTAATGTCAGTCACTCCAAGACAAAAGAAAACTGTCCAAAAAATGAAATCAGTTCAAATGTTTGCATTCGTCAGTGGCAGCTAAATGCGCAGAAAGCCACAGAAACGAAACCGAAATGGCAAAGGTTCTATTTCGGTGCTTCCTGTCTTCTAGTGCCTTCTCTCTTTCGCCCACGCAGTGTGTAACAATTCCATCAAAAAGAGAATTGAAATGCGAAAACATTACGGTAAACAGCAACATCACCATCACCATCACTGACACTGACTCATGCACGTGTGCTTGTGGGGGAGATTCTAATTAAAGCTAAAGGGAGGAAGAGGCTGCGCGAGGTGCATTCCCCTCGCACGCACACGAAGAAACTCGTTCAGGAAGCGGCGGCGCCTGCTCGTCTCCATCTCCCCTCCCCCGACCACTGGTACTGCCAACCGCTTGAATAAATTACGTTACATGGGGAGATGTTCGATTAAACGTCTACAAAATGTGCGCAGCGACGGCTGTGCGGTTTCATTCAATGAACTGCAACGGTTCGATATTCTTATATGTTTGTATGAATGTGTATGTGGTACACACTCCAAGGTACAGGTTGTGTGTGCATGTACCGACCTGATCTGATCCGGTTACGTGTGGATGCCCGGTCCCATTCGCACTGAAGCATGCCAGAATATGTCATTTTAATTAGGGAACTGACAATATTATATTTGGCGAAAATGTGCATTGAATTAACGCGATGCATAATCAAAACTGTCATTTATTATTCGACGAGCGTGAAGGGAGAGGAGAGCAAAAACGATACTATTAATGGTAAATACTCATTTTAATAAAGCATTTTCCGTTGAAAAGGCTCCCCCCAACCCATTATCTATCTTTTAAAATGGTCTATTTTGGCGTGGCTTTGTCACGGTAATTATCTATCTCATGATTCCATTATAAATATTCATAAATATTTAGCTCAAAGCTTCACTTTTGCGACTTGAGCAGTAAAAGAAAATATTTTTAGCTGGCATTAAAATTAGATTTGTATTCAGCTTAAGGTGAAGGAGATGTCATGCAAACAGTGACGCCGACATGGTCAATCCATCGTCACTGCTGTCGTCACAAATGGAAAACCGGGCACTTGGCATTCTGCGATTACTGTTGAGCAGGACCATGGGCCCTACTGACACTCCGCTCCGCTCTGCTCTCCCGTTCAATTCAATTTCCACTTGCCAGCCCGCCCGGTGGCTGCTTGCGTGCCAGTGCTCTGTAAAAATTTCGACAAGCGGCAGCGGAATCGGAATTTCCATAAGGAGCAGGCTGAGGTGGGTCGAGTCGTTTGTTAGACGCTTAAGATATTTCCGGCATGCTTTTGTAATAAATACGCTCTGGGCCAAGAGTTCCATTACAATGTGTTTATGGGCGGAATGGGAGGGTGCGAAGTCGGGGGCTGCGTGTCTTGCTGTCAGTTTTATGAACTGCAGATGTCCCCCGCGTAGCACTCGTTGGGTGTAAGGTACGCCCCAGAACGAGTGACGCAATGCGTAACACGATATGGGGGACAGAGAATAGTGTTGTGCTGCATCTGTGGCGCCTCTCACTCACCTCTCCTGGTGCTCGATCCCCTCGACGCCCTCGGATATGACATTCTCATAGACTCCGGCCCGCGGACGATCACTAAGCAAATGTTGTCTGTCCAGATCGCGCTGTGGGAAGACAGAACATGTGTCTTTATAATTAATCCGATAATCTTTCGAAAACCCAATCAAAGCTCACCTGAAGCTGGGTCTGAAGTCCACTGCTGTAGGAGTTCGGACTGAGTCCGTTCATGTCCTTGGCTCCGTACTCCAGGTCCGAGCTGTTGCCCTCCATATCGTGCGGACTAACGTCGGAATCGTCGTCGGCTGCAAGATGCATAGAAAGAGCATCGGTTGATTATAAAGACTCCCAATGTATTTCCATGGTCCCACTAAGCCTACTCTATTACATGAGAACTCAAACGAGTTGTTTATCATTTTGGGCTTGCTATTATCAGAGTACAGCTAAAAGATAATGCTCAGCCGAACTTCAGCGATGCGGAATTTGAGTTGAACTGAAAGCGGTCTCTGGCACGGCCTTTTCTCGACTGCGCTGTCGGAGCGCGCGAGCAGATGAGCGAACGGCAAACAAAAACTGGATGCTGCTGCCTGCCTTTGCTCTCCCCCTGCGATAGCCCGATAAGGCGACTGCGTATTGCTCCCCAGTGTTGACATGATTTAGTTTAGGCCTGGTAGCCCACAAAGAATGGAGCGACTGACATTCGTCGCGGCTGTCCTGATAAGCGGTTTCTTCAGGTAAATTAACAAACTTTTGTTGACAAACTAACGTAATGCAAATGCGAGCAAGTTTTCTAGTTTTGCTTTACAAGATTAATTTACGAGCAGCTAACAAAAAAACGTGTGTAATTTCAAGGTTGATTAGAGTTAAAAAAGAGTTCAATTCAATTCACATTAACTGCTTTTGGGAAGCTTATATTATTGATTATTGATATTATTCTGTTGGTCCTCATCACACTACTACTTTTTTTATATCATATTATTGATTATTGTATTCGTAATATTGTATTCTTATCACCCAGAAATGCTTGATTGCACTTATTTCGAAAAAGTTATCGGCTCTGACGATCATATCACTCATTTGTACATTTACGTGACAAATGTCAAGTATACACATAAGTTACGCGACATGTAGCATGTAAACTACACAGCCTAAAAGTATGTTGTCTTGGAAATCTCTCACGAATTCATAGCAATCAGCCTGCTGTCAGCGCAGCGTCGGATGCAAATATAAATGTTTGAAATTGGTAATTTCTTGCTCACTTTAAATGGATTTTTTGGGATAATGTAAGTCATTTCTACTCAATTCTGTAACTTTCCTTTTGGTGTAACACTGAAAAATTAGTTGTGCGGAATGAACCTTTGGTGGAACAATTAAATTTGGTGGCCAAATAATTGGAAATTGAGCGACTTGTACTAGACAATAGAATGCAACTGCTAGTGACCCGCACACGACCGACTTTGCAACGTAACTGAAGCCATAGAAGTCAGTCAGTCAGTCAACATAGCTGACGAGCAGCGTTTGCATATATTTTGTTGTTTTTCATGTTCTTTGTGCTGCTTTTTTGGCTCTAATCTTATCGACAGCCGCACAATACGATAATAACAGGGCCGAAACGGAATCATTACCGTACCCCGAGTCGTATCTCCATTCGCTGGAAGATAAGCACAGGCTTTTTTCATCTTCGACAGTCGATAGCAATAGCCCGACGAGATACGAGTATGCGGGGAAAATAGTGACGACAATCAGATTAGGAAATACTCACTGTGGCCGTGACGCATGTGGACACTGTGCTGGGGATTGCGAATAATGCGGATCTGGCGGTCGGGATCGGGGTGCTGCGGCTCGCCGAACTCGCCGCCAATGTCCTTGGGCAGCTGCCACAGGGCGCTGCGCTCCTCCAGCTGGTCGCGGGGGAAGTAGAGCGGGGCCAGCACCTCGTAGGTCCCGCGCTCGTTGCTGTTCACACATAATATCACAACCTGAAGGGTGCACTTGTCCAGGTAACGTCGGATGGTGCCTGCGGGCGATGGGAAACTGTCATTGGAAACTCTCAAGGTGCGGCAGGCTAAACTCCACTACTCACGCAGGGCAATGTGTGCGGCCACATCCGATGGAAAGCTCTTCTGGTGGACACTGATGTTGCACAGGGCGATGGTGTGCAGGTTCAGTTCCTTGGCCTTGCACAGAACGTTTCTACAGATTGAAATGGGCGTACGGAACAGCATTAGAGAGCGCCATGGTAGCGATGGGATCATGATCATCCTACCTGTAGCAACAGTGCAGCGTATTCTCGGCGGCGGTCTTAAACTTTTCCCTGTAGGTGGGCGCCACTGTGTGCAGCACATACTTGGCGGGCAGATTGTATCCACGCGTGATGCGCACATCCCCAGTGCGGCATTCTGAAAGAGGAGAATGAGAGCTGAAGCTTAAGAGGGAGGAAAAAGTGTCTCATCTCTGACCCCCACTCACCTTTGACGTTTGTGCTCAACTCCTCCCTCAGCTGATTGCCAGCGACGGCGAGTATGCGCTCCGATATGGTATTGCTTTCAGTCAGAGTTTCATCGCTGGTGTTTGTGATGGCGTCCACATCCAGTGTGGTCATGTCGCCATCCCTGCGGACAGAACAAACGAACTGACATTACTCTCACTGGCACTGGCAGAAGGAGAGGCTCACTGCAATTGCAGTTCCACTTCCACTTACCAGATCACCAGACGATTATTGACATCTTTGGACAGGGGAAAGGGACTGCGATTGTGCCGGGGTCCGCCCAGCGTCGAGTAGTCCGTGATTGGCAGCCGAGTGTCTGTTTTCTGCGAGCCACCCCAGGTGGCCAAGTTGTCCAACTTGACGAGCTGAAAAGGATGAATCGACAGGCATGGTATGGCATGAGCATCGCTGGTGTTTTTAGTTCGAGCTTTACTCACACATGAACTGGAGCTGGAGCTGGATTCGAATGCTTTGAAGTCCACATTTGAGTTCGTGTCGAGACGCATTGCGCTCACTCTCTGGAAAGGGTAGAAGAAGGAAGACTGTGAGTATTAGATTAAACATATTTATATCATCTGCCGATCGGTGTGTAACTCTGGCCAAGCTCAGTAAGCACCAAACACAACCTGTTCGAGTGTCTCAGTTTGTGGTTCTTTCGTTATTTGGTCATTTCCATTTTGGCAAGGCAATCTGTTAACGATAAAGCCAACTCTTTCTGAAAGCCGGCCAAAGCCAGTTTCGGCCTGCGGAATCTTGTGTGTGGCTGAGTGCCCAAAAGTTATCTCCAACTCCGCGAGTGAGTCACGTCTGATAGCCCCCTCCTGCTCGATGGGTCTCGGTCTGGACGAGCAGTGAATGAATTGTATAAATATTTTCTTTCTAATTGTCATCGTTAGATGTCATCACGTAGTCGGAAGATCTTAATTCGCGAGTAAACACGACAAAAAGTGTCTAGCTTTATTCCGCCGGAGAGAAACGCCCAGTCCCATTGTTAGCTGCTGTTCGTTTTTAGCTCACAAATTGGCTCACAGAAAGGGCTGCCTGCAGCAGTGTTTCCTTCCATGCCCTCCACCCTCCCCCCTCCTCCTACCCGCCCAGCGATTGCCCCACCTGCGTCATGTGCGTCACGAGACGAGCGTAGTGAAAGGTGAAAATAAAAGTCAGTCACCAGAGATGTTGCAAAGTGCAAACTGCTGGGCAAGTGCTGGTAACTGCAGCTGCGCTCTTAATTGCCATATCGGATGCTGGGGCTGGAGCTGGGACTGTGGGCTGTGGGCGGCTATATGCTATATCGCATCGCCTACCTTTGCCCTTTTCGGCCAGGCAAACACACACAGAGGTGGCCAAAAGTGTAACCAACTATGTGGGCGTGTGTGCAGGGCGTGATGCATGTGCATCAAAACATCCTTTCGATCCACTCCCATTTGCACAAGGGAAAAGGGCTGGATGGAAACGGTAGGAAAGCTGGTGTCAGTGCCAGTCATTGTTACGGATTTGTGTCGAGTGCCTCTGTGCGATAAGAGTAGGTGTCGTGCCTCGAAAGGGGGGGGTAAACACACAATGAAAAACTTTCCACATCCCGAACACAGAGGCTCTTCTCGCACTTGTTTAAACCTGCAAGATTTCAAGGGAATGCCCGATGCCCGCATCTACGAATACGATGGATTACAATGAGATTATGTAGAGAAAGAGACGACAGTTGATCGGGGAAAACCACTGTTTTGATATGTTTGAAATCAGAAAATGGGTAAATAGTAAGTAATTATATTAAATTGTGGGTGTGGCAAGTGGCGTGGAAACAATGTAAAACAATGTGTAATCGGCGTAGGCATTACTCAGGTCTAAATATAGTACCTTCCAAGCTACGGATGTTCTATGTACTTGAGCTCTTTGTGGGTTCAGATAGACTAAATATACAGACTTGTCTGTATAAGAGAATGGCCAGTTCTGTAAGAGATCGTTTAAATAGAATTTTCTACTCGTATTCCATCATCAGTAAATTTAAAATAGCAATAAATAACGTTCCCCCCCTTTGAGAACCCCTTGAGGAGCCTGGCGTGATCGTTGGCTGTCATTCATTCATTCATTACATAAGCGTGCCAGTGGGGGCGGCATGCAGCACAGGTACAGGCCCAGACACCCTGTATACGGGTCCAACAGGTCTAACCGGCAATCAAAATTGACAAATAATGTCCAGCTTGTTTACGTAGACTACGTTAACTACGTTGCGAGCAGCTGTTGATAATGATGATGATATGGTGTTGTTGTTGTTGTGGAGAAACAGAGGCAAACGAGAGGCAAATGACGCCTCCACTGGGTTGGACTGTGTTGATTTGCGCGCATACCACAGCCACAGTGGTGTGCCACAGCCTCTCGCTCTGCTCTCTCTCTCTCTGTCTTTCCCGTTTATCAGGAAGCAGCACAAAAACAGGCTAAAACTTTCACTTTGCTGTCGAAATGAGATTCCAGTTAAGTTGCAGATTGTGGCTGCAGTTGTGGCAGGACAACAGCCGAGGCCGAGGTCGAGGACAACGGCAACGGCAACCAGGACCACGCTTGACTTCCTGCCTCCCTGACCGATAACTTGATTCGCAGTTACTTCTTTGATTGCATTCAATGTGAGCAATCACAGCAGGACCTGCCACTGCCACTGCCCATGCCACCACCCCACCTCCCTTGGCCAATGGAGTGGGTTTCTGGCCGGGGTCCAAAGGGTGGCATGTGCTTCCTTGGCGCTGATTCGTCTTTCCAGTTGGCGTGCCGAGTCAATTACATTTGTTCAACTGTGTTGCATGACATGATTGCCGCTGCCTTCCCACTTCCCCCGTACCCCCCGTACACCCAAGAGAGAGGAAGAGAGATAAGTAGATTTTGTTGGAAACTGTTGGAAAGCGTTGCATTCGGAAATTAAGTAAATATAAATGTCGATGCAGGGGATTGAGAAAATTCCTCATCATTGTTGGACTGCGAATGTGCAACAAATTGTGGCAAATATGTAGGTTCGTTTTTCCCCGATTAATAAGAAATGATATAAAATCAATATTTGACAGGGGATTATACCAGATTATACCAGATATGATATGGGATAAGACACTCAAAAATCAATATTAAGAGACTCAATAAATTATAACGATATTGCGAGAGTATTCCCCTGTCGTTCATGACATACGAGTGTTCTATATGTGTTCCTTGGACTCCCCACTCCACTCCACAAGCACTCTTCTCTTCTCTACCACCGTTGCACCCTTCGACCCGTTCAGTTCTCATTTGGGAAAGAAAACCTGGCACAAAGTTTGTTTACTCTACACGCTCAATCCGCCAAACTGTTGCATAATAAATGCGAAATTGTCGCCCACATGCCAAGGCCCGAGCCGAGTCGAGCCGTCCAGCCGTTCCGTTCTGGTTGGATATGTTCCAAAATAACAACGAGAACAGAAAAAAGAACTTGGCTTTTGTCGCCGTCGTGGGTCATGTAAAACTACAACAGGGGCAGGAGCGGGGGCAAGGACTGTGGCAGTAACGGCACCCGCAGCAGTGCCAGTAGTGACAACAATCCATTGGGTCTGCGCTTGGCACGAACCGAACCGAAACGGAACGGAGTGGAGCAAGAGACGAGGGACGGGTAACGGGAGACGAGACTCTGGCAAATTAAGTATACGCCATGTATGTGCAGGTTGTTGGCATTGTCCTTTGCCTTCTGTGATCTCCGGCCCGGGGACAAACCCAAGCCAAGTCGCATACCAGCAGCAGCGCAGTACCAGCCGGGAAGCGGTCCAATGAGCGCCAACGATTTGTGTATCTTTGAAATTCAGCAGCGGAAAGTCAGCGTCAGCCAAATATTTGTTGTTTATATTTATTTCGGATGCGTCATAGGCGGGGCCTGGCCTGGCCTGGCCTGGCCTCGACGAGGCCCATGTTTGGCTTTGTAATGCTCTTCGCAGCGCGTTTCAATCATTAGCCCAGGCGATTCTCAAGCCCAACGACAACACCGGTGACGTCACCACTCCACTGGCGCTGTTCTAGCAGATAGTCGTGCTTTAACGACTGCTCGCACTAGCTCGCACTGAAACCAATTTGGGATTCATTTCCCAAGCCATTGTTAACGATAAATTGCCGCAATCTTCCAGGCATTATCTACCTCTAAATTGTGTCAAATTGTCGACTGGCAAATGTTAATTATAATTTGGCCAAAACCCAACCACATTTCGGGCCAGCGATCCACCTGAACCCCGGCCAAGTCGACTGCATATGTATATATAATGGCCCCGCCGAAGCATTAAATGAATGTGGGCGGAATATATGCCAGGAACATTGTGCTCTGGTTGGCCGACTCCAATGACCCCAATAAGCTGCCTGTCCGTCGGAACAATAGATCCGATATTACTCGGAATTGTTGGGGAAATTACAATTCTATTAAGGAAATGCCACACACTTGCATGGCCAATGCTAAAACGTTTGTTATAATGAAGCAGCAGCCGTTGGCAGGGGAATGTCCGAAGGGCACAGTGGTACAGATAGGTACAATTCTTAGGGGTTCTTACTGATTTATTTCAAATACTCCAATGTACGGCGACCGTCAGAGTGTGTTGAATGGTTGGAAAACATTACATGGAGAGTAATTACACTATGCACCGAACTTTTTTTGTAACCAGTGGAGGTATGAGCTGCTTTTTACAAGTTCATTGAAGAAATATTCTTTTTCAATATTTTAACAGGTACCATCTACCATCGTTTTGACCCACTGTGATTTCGTTGGTCTCCGAGCAATTTGAAAACAATTTGATAATTGAGCTACGGAGCTTCCGTCCTGGACAGGCGGAAGGACATGTGTGGGGGCTACGGATGATTGACTGGGGATGCAATTAACCGTCGGACAGGTGGGGAATCGCATTCATCGTTTCCTTGCCGCAGCTGCAGCTTTGAGTCGGAGGTGAATCTGAGCTAACTCGATTGATGGCTGGCAGGCATTGGTCAGTCGAAAGGTCAGGCCACAGTTGGCAGAAAGCAGGGCTAGGGAGGGAGGGTGATAGGGTGGTACGCGTACTGCAGTCATATTTGATATTCAGAACACAGAATTTCAAGGAAAACTCACGGGCTTAGAGAAAGCTGAATCAAGGCTGGGGGCGATGGTGTGTTTACAGTGGTTATGGTTCGGCTCGATTCTGATTCAGATTCTGAGCGGGGGTCTGTTCATTCAAATGGTTTACCACTCGCTTATTAATGTATTTTCGTATAAATTTGTAATGCATCCGAAGCCCCTGCAGCACGTACACATGGCATTGTCAGCAGGCGGACAGGGGAACAGAAAGGGGTATCTACAATTTTCACTGAGTCGGAGTTCGTGGATAAACCTGTCACTGAATGAACGTTACCACCACCCAAACCACCACCACTACACCACACCACACCACACCAACACACACACAGACATGGCGGAAAATGTTTGCTTGGGGAGTTCGGAGAGACAACTCACTAATCAACCGAAATCATAAATAATTAGTACTGCTCTGCCTCTGCAGCCCCCGTTCTGGCCATTCTGCTGCTGCTGGTACTCTGGCTGGCTCTTGTGGCGCAAACTGGAAGTTGCACAAGCTACGCTCTTGAAGGTTATTGTATCTTTTTTCTCCTCTTTCGGATACGGATACTATAGCATCTATGAAATTGAGAGTGTGTGCGCGGGGCTGTGTCTGTGTGTGCGCGTGGGCTTGTGTATTTATATAGCAAGCCCCCTTTTCCACCAACGTTTTTTGCCCATTTCGAATCAGAATCAAAATACTATGGGCATTGTATAACCCGTGTGGTAGCTTTGTATAACTTCTCAAGAATCGAGCCCAATAGTACCGTTGTTGGCCTCGTTTTCAAAAATGCACACACAACTTTTTCGAAATGAAAACACCGTAAGTAATGCACAAACACAAACACACCCACACGCGAAAGCACTCGCTCCCATACACACACAGACACCCACTCGCACGCGTGTGTAAACGGGTGAGGTGACACAGGGGGTGGCGGAGAGTATGAGATAAAAGAAAACGCGGTAGTTGGTGGTAGGCGCGGCGGAGCTTCAGCTTCAGGTAACTCTGTCCGTGTCTTCTATATGTGTGTCTGCATGTATGTATGCATGCACAAGTAACGCTGAACGCTGAACGAGTGTCTGTGGCTCTGTGCCAGTGTGTGTCTCTGTGAGTATTTGCAGTCAAAATCGGATTCACATTTACTATACGCACTCTTTTCGTTAATCAATGAATCAAACTCGAGCTCCAACAGCAGATACGGGGCTCGGAACACTCTTTTATTGCTTTGTCGCGTTACGTTTCCCGTTCTCTCGAGTTTCTCTTCCTCTTTTGCCAACTCCGCTATCCACTTGCTTCGTCAGTGAAAACGTGAATGAGGAGCATGTTCAATTTTTGGGGCGGCAAGGCCGACGAAAATTCAAACGAGAATGGGGAGCAGTTCACACTGAGCTTGAGCGGACCTCAGAAATATACCAAAATATACCGTTTATTTTCGAAATAAACCGTAAATATACTGACGAATTATTCAACGAATGCAATTAGGCCATCAATGTGCGCGCCAAATAGAAATTGTTTGAAAGTGAGTGAGCGACAAGGATTTAGACGGAATGTTGCACGGAAGTACAATGTGAGAGAGCGCATGCAAGGTGAAAACACCCAATTGGCCCAATATACCTTGAATATACTTAATATACAAGCAGCCGATTTTGTCTTCAAGGTATATTGTCCTCACTCGCGAGGTGAGGTGACGTTCGTACGAACCATTTCAATTTGCCTTGGCTGTTTTTGCTTATTGTCCATACCTTTTTTTAAAACCCCATTTGAAATTACGACTCATTTTATCGTTGACGGAGAGAGGCGCAGTGTGACCGTCTGACCATCAAAAATAACGCAACTATACCCCATGAGGAAAATTCAAACGGGAATGAGGATCATGTTAGCGTTTTGGGGCGGCAAGACCGACGAAATTAAAACGAGAATAGGGATCAGTTCACACTGTGCGTCAGCAGACCTCAGAAATATACCGAAAATACGACACAAATTACAAAATATACCGTATGAGCCCCTTGGAAAGTCCAGTGTAAAAAACCTCCATTGTCCAATTTTTGTCTTTTACCGAATTTTTGAAAAAATTGAGAATCCCCGTAACCGAAATACCGAAATGGGCCGATGAAAACCCCCTTTATTTAAACAGGATAACAACTTGAGTTAAACCGCGGAAAATAAGGACCTTGCTGCGATGAAAAATCCCACCACGAAAAAGAGAGCAAATCCCACAAAAAGAGAGAAAGTCACAGCAACAGCTTTAATTTCCATCAACTGTTACGTTCGCTGTTGCATGGTTGTTGGTTGTATTTTTATACCCTATAAGAATATAAGAGGTTTTATGTACATACATATATATATATTCATCACATACCTCATCGGCTTTGACCGGGTAAGTTTTCCTTGTTTCCCCATATTCATCTTTTCCATTGACTGATTTTTCTTGGTACTTCTTCTTTTTTTTTTGTATCCCCTCTAGCTCCATTGGCCGAGACCCTATCTGGCTACAAGCTACTATTCTACGATCTCCTCCTCCATTTACTTTATTTAACTCTTCCTTTACTTTTAGCAGGTCGCGGGTGATTCCGCCGTAGCTCCTCGTCCTCTCGGGAAGTCGAAAGGGTGAGCTTTCTAAAATATATCTTTCTTTACATAGAACTTATGTAAACTACGCTTTGCCTCTATCGGGGAAACTATCCCTATGACAAAAAGGGCGAGGCACGCCAAAATAGGTTTACAAATAGCGGAGAAAACTAAATATTTGTGATTGGGGAAAATGTCCTTGATCCTTCATAAGGACTCCATTAAATCAGGGACGTTTTTTCGACCACAGGAAGCCGTCGCACGCCACGATCGGCCCGCAAATAGCCAAGAGAACTCAATATGTATGGTTCGGGTTGTTATAGTCCTTACCGAAGGATCAAGGAGATTTTTCTGATCGCGGCGGGCCATGGCAAGAGCCGATCGGGCCACAAGTAAGGGAGAAAAAAAAGATATTTATGTCTGGAAACGTCCTTGTTGCTTCGTCCTTCATAAGGACTGCATTAGATCAAAGACATTTTTTCAACTATACTATTATATATTTTGTACATATGTACATATGTACTTATGTACGTATATCACAGTCCAAAAATGGCAGCAACCGTAACATCTTTGTATATGTATGTACATGCAGAATGTGATAACGTACTGTGGAAAAAATATTGTAAGAACATATTGTTTGTTATGATGACGCGGCGGCCGGCCAGAGCCGAAGACCCTGGGATCTAATCCAGAAAGTTCCTTTGCGACATGTTCGGTGTATGAACATGTACATCTATAACATAGATTAATGGTTAGTGGTTCCATCAACTGTTAAGTGCGCTCAAAGTTCGAAAATTCGAACTGTTCAGCGAGCTAGTTCGAAAATTCAAGCTTTCACGTGTGAAAATGAGCTCGAAAATTTGAGCTTTCGTTAAAATGTTAAGCCATCGAAATTCAAGTTCATAGCATACTTAGGAGCTTAAATGAAATGCATTCAAATGAATTGGAGGGAATTTTTAATTTTAAAACATTAGAAACATAGCATGTTATTTTCTTCCTGAAAGTATAGATTTATCCATAGGAACTAACTAACTAAGGCCATAACAAAGTGGCATATTATTTAATAAAATCGATCACGAAACTCATATCGCGTAGCTGGCGCGCCTAATTTGAATTTGAACACCTGAATGGCATTGTATGCTATGCTATGGCATGCTTAACTTGTGCACTGTAGATCCGGTTCCTTAGACATTTTCAGCAAATATATCCATTTGTCCGCTCATCCGCCTAGACTTGCTATCTATTTTTGGCGTGCTTAGTATCTTTCGAGGCACGCGAAAAACTCTTTTGGCCATAAACAACTTAATCAAAATGCATAAATCATCACTGATACAAGATACAAACACAAAGACGCTGCCGCATAGCATTCGATTCCCCTGCGGCTTTGTGTTTTTGTCATATTTTCCACTTATCAACAACTTCATAGACCGGTGCGGGTCGTAACACGGAGACTGGACGATGCTACGACATTATACAATTACCTGGGACAAAATCCAAAAAAACACATGCGAATTAAATTGTAAAACGAACGTGAAGCCAGCAGCAGAGGCGAAAGCGAAACAGCTGGAGATGAAGATGCAGCTAAAGTCGAGCTTGAGGCTGGGTCTGGGTCCAAGCTCGAGTCCAGCTCCGATTCCTAGTTGCAGGCTGTGACTGTGACTGTGCCTGTGCCTGGGTCTGGGTCTGGCTCCGAAGATGCCTTTGTGTCCATGTCCACTCTCATAATCAGCAGATGTTTGCCGCCATGAAATTGGAAAGGAGGAAACAGTTGGCTGCCCGATGGAATGGCCAACTGGTTATAGATGTGACCACTTCAATTTCTCTTCTCCTTTCCTCATCCCCATCTCCATCCCCATTCCAATTCCCATTCCAAACCCTGGATTAAGAAATGCCTGGATAGATTTATATTTTTTGTTTTTTGTGTATTTTTTTTGTGGTAATTTTTCGCGGTTTTTATACTTTTTAGGTATTTTTGATTGTTTTTATTGAAATTCCTTAGATCGCAAGAAGCGCACAGAAGTAATATGTATGGTAATTGTTGTATATATATGTAGATATAGATACATTATTATTATCATTTATATATTTAATGTAATATGTAAGTAATATATGTATATATATATATATTGTGTTGTGTTGTGTTGTGTATGTATGTGTGGTGTGGTGTGGTGTGTTGTGGTGTGGTGTTTGTGTGAGTGTCTGGGGTGTGTGTGCTGGTTGGTACAATAATTAGATATACGTAATTAAGTATATATTATATACAAATCTCAATGGATTGTTGATTGATTTGCTTGAATTTACAATTATATCTGGTCTCTGTATCTGGATCTTTATCTGTATTGTAGATGTAAATGTATAAATTTAAGATTACGCGCTAGAGATATTTCAAAAATGTCCACTTCTCTACAGGCTTATCCAACTAACATATATCTAAGTAATATATATGTATATGTGTATATATGTATCTATATATTGTATGGTATTGTATTGTATTGTATTGTATTTTATTGTATTGTATGGTATTGTATGTAAAGACAAAATCCGCCTAGCCCAGGCAGCATTAGCTATGGGATCCAAATAAACAAAACAATAAAATAATAAACCCTTTTCTTTTGCAGCCGAGTCGACAAATTAGTCATAATTTCCATGTTGCATTTTCTTGTTGTTGTTTTTTTTTTGTGGATTTTCTCGTTTGTTTTTTGGTTTAGTTTAGGTTTTGCTGTCAGTTTCAGTTTAAGTTTTTCTTGCTTTAAAGTTTGCACTAAGTAAAATGTCTTGCAGGCTGTCCTGTTCGCCGGCAAGGAAGGCGGCGTTCATTCCATGCCCCCTTCGAGGCAGCTCGAACAGCAAGCAAATTGGAATACGTTGGCTTGGGGCCTTGTCGAATATGCATATAGATAATCTGGATATATACACATACATACATACATACAGCGTACATCGCACATTGCATACATATGTCACGAATGTGTCTAAACTAAAGTTAATACATAAATTCAAAACACAAGTTCAGGGTTAACATTATACAAAAGTGCGTAAGTGGTAACAATTCTCAGAGTTCTCGAAGAATGCACACAGAGAGGAAACATCGTAATCGTCATCGAATCGTCGAATCATGAAATCATCAAATCATCGAATCATCGAGCATTGTTGTCTTGTCTTTCATTTGTTGTGGATATAAATATACACAAATATATAGATAAATATATGCTTGCTTCTACATATTTTAGTCATTTGATTTATGTTGTTTGCAATTGCAAAACAAAACTCACACATAGAGCAGAAAGTTTGTTGTTTTTTGTTGATTTTTTTTTGTTTGTAGCTTTCAAAAGTTATAAATAGTTGCTTTTCGACAGCATATTTTGATTTATTTTATATATGTATGTATATCAGTTAATCATTCATAAATTATCACCCATCTGAAATTAACTGCTTCTCTCATAGCATGCTGCTTCAATCCATCCATCCATCCATCCATCCGTTCATCCATCCATCAATCAATCAATCACTCACTCACAAATGTTGCTGCTGCCTGACACGCACTGATAAAAAAAAACACTACAAAATATGACATTAAATTCTTCCAGACATTCCATTCCAAATTTCTCATTCTTATCCGTTTAGAGATTTTTCGTTTTGTTGATTTACGTTACGTTTGATTTTTGATTACAATATTGGTTATTGATTAATTTTTTGTTTTGTTTTTGTGAATTGAATTTCGTTGAGCAACTTCTTCTGATGCTGATGAGCATCCCTCAGATAAATACATCATCTCCTCCGCCTCATCCTCCTATATATCTCAACCCAGTCATCATTATCATTCTCTCCTCCTCTTCCGACATCGACAGTTCAATTTGACTAATATTTACATATTATCTCATCACTTGTTTCATCATATCATATCATATCATCGTTGTTTTGCCTGCACTTGGACTTTTGCTTGGAATTTCTACTGGACTGGAACCGACGACACTCCTCCTGTACTCCCGTGCTCCCGTGCTCCCGTACTCCTGCACTTGCCATCCAAAAAGTCATTCAATTTAATCGTACATTTATGAGGCTATATATATATCGTATGTAACTAAGTATTTTTCTACTCAAAAATTATGGGCGTGTGGGGGAGGTAGGGCGTACTTAAAAATTCCAAGTTAAATTCAAATTCTGGGGTTTCTATTGTTTTATTACACAAAAAAAATAGGAAAGGAAAGAGAAAGACAAAATTGATGAAAGGAAAAATCAAATCAGAAAAACAGGAACGAAATTTAGGTATATCCCAACAGAATTTTTTTGTTTTTTTCGATATTACATGAGTTTTGGTTTCTTTACAACGAAACATCCTAGAAGTCTGTGTGTGTGTGTGTGGGTGTGGGTGTGAGCAGAGAACCCTGTTTTATAGTTTATAATTTAAGAATTTTTCTTTGAGTTTTTCAGCCCGTTTTCTTTTGGTTTTTTTTTTAATTTTTTTTTGTTTGTTGGCCCTGATCAACATCTAACAGCGGCTGGACTTCAGTCTGGAAAATAGAGCTTTCTTTTTGTTGAGTTTTGAGGGTGGATGTGTCGTGGAAAGTGTACAGTAGCTCGACACACCGAATTGTAGAATGGAACAGTGGGTCGTCGTACAGATAGGGGCACAGAGAGGAAGGTATGTGTGATTCGTTAGCAATCGGAAATACCGCTTAAACAAAATGCTGCTGTAGATCCTTCCCCTAGTCCTGGTTCTCGGTTACATTGAGATAGGAGTTCTCGCCCAGCAGCAGCATACTGGGCGGCGATCCATCATGGGGATAGAAGAAGGCAAACTGTCCGCTGTAGGTGCCCGCCTTGCTGCAATCCTCCCGGCTGTAGACGGGTACACCTTCAATCTGCTTCGGGGTGACCACCAGGCTGCCAGTGATTCCACCTTCTCCTCCCGCGTCTGCTGCGTCTGCTGCGTCTGCTGCGTCTGCTCCTGCTGCTGTACCCTCCGGATCGTTGAGGCTTTTCTCAATACCTGTCATGGTTGTGGTCGGGCTTCCATCTTTATCTATAGTGGCGTTGTTCCCCTTATTGCTGTTGATCGGGACTTGGATTTGAATGCGAGGTGGGGCTGGGGCTGGGGACGATGAAGATGTGGGTGGTGGTGGGGGTTGTGGAGTTAGTTCAGTTTCAGCCAAGAGCCTTATGGTTGTTGTTGTTGTTGTTGTCGATGATCCCAACGCATTCTCCGGCCAATGATGCTTTTGTTGCTGTTGCTGCTTCTGGTGCTGTTGCTGCCTATGATGCTGATGCTGATGCTGATGCTGGCGTTGTTGGATGTGCTGCTGCTGCCCCAATCACGTGCTCAGCCAGGTGGAGTTGCACGTGCAAATGGTGCTGGGAATCACAGGTGCATAGTAGACGCCGTTGGCATAGATGAGCCCCGGCGCCTGTATCTGGATGGTCTGTGGGCCCGCTGCCGCGGACTGATCGCTGCTGCTTGTGCAGCAGACCGTGGGCGGGGCCGCCTGCTGCACGTAGATGGTCTGTCCCTGTGCCGACTGCGGCGACTGCGAGACCAGGGTGAGCGTTGTGCCCTGCTGCGCCGCCGCCTGAGCTTGTGTCTGCTGCTGCTGTTGCTGCTGCTGCTGCTGTTGCTGCGCAGAGTCCAGGAACTGTTGCTGTCGCTGCTGGTGCTGATGGTACTGCTCCTGGGCCTGCTGTTGTTGCTTCTCCTGCTTGTTGTAGAGGACCTGGGCGGCCAGCGACTGGATGAGGTGCAGCGTCTGTCGCCGCTCGTGGCTCATCAGGCAGACCGTCGACATCTCGACCACCTCGCGTAAATGCATCAGGTACTGATACTGGAGGGGCTCCTCGTCGACGCCCCAGAAGTGGTTGCGCAAGTAGGCCTCCAGCTTTGTGGTCTGCGTGTTGATGTCCGGGAAATCGATGAAGAAGCGCGAGCACATGTACCGCTCCAGTGTCTTGATCAGCTGCGAGTCGACGGCCTTGTAGTTGCGCACCAGGAGGTTGCAGTACTTGAGCAGGCCGCCGCCGCGGATCTCCTCTGGCTGGCGCGTTGAGATCAGTTTCTTCTGCAAGTGGTAGAGCGCCTCCTGGAAGTCCCCGTACACGGACTCGCCCACCACCGTCGGGTAGAAGTTCTCGGAGATGGGTAGGGCGGCACAGTCGTAGAACAGGAGCAGCGAGTCGAGCACGATCTGGAACGAGTCCACGGAGAACTCGAACTGGCGCCGCATCGAGTCGACGAACTTCAGCTCCACGTTCTTGTGGCCCGGCGAGTTGCCCAGCGAGATGAGGGACCAGCGGTCGCCGTCATTGTTGTTGTTAACCTTGACCATCTTGCCCACATAGGCCTCCTTGAGGGAGCACGTGTAGATGCGACGCTTGCAGACGCCCTCGGGCATCAGGTCGAGCAGAGTGTTGAGCACGGCCACCTTGACGCGGTCGAAGACGCGCGGCGTACTCAGCTCGATGGCGAATATCAGGTCCAGGTCATTGTATGGCTGATCCTCGCTGGCTAAAACATGACTAGCTGCCCCACCGTTCAGGCGGATGTCCTTAACTAAGACCCCGGCCCCGCCGGCGTTCACCTCCGCCTCCAGCTTGCGGCGCACCAGGTTGACCAGGTCCTTGAGCGTCACCTCCAGTGTGGGGAAGTTGCCGCGTCCATGTATGGCCACCTTCTCGTCCATCACGTCGTGCAGCTTGCTCACCTGCTCGAACGAGAGGACAGCCAGGCGCTGTGTTCCCCCGGTGTCCACGCTCTCCAGCGATCCGTGGTCCGAGGTCGAGGCTATCGAGGAGCCCGAGCTGGGCGACGGCGGCGGTGTCTCGGTGCCGCCGTCTGAGTGGAATCCATCGTCGATCTGGTAGACGTCCATTCTGTTGCTGCGCTGCTGATGATATACCTGTTCGGCTCCGTCTAGTGTCCCGCACTGCAACGAAAGTAAACGAAACGCACAACGAATGTCAATTACAGATCAAAAACGATAACAGAGCAAATATCTTGAATACAAATACACGAAATATTACATCGATTCTTGATTATCGATTCTATACACTATATTTTCTATATTTGGTTGTCGGTTGTCGCCTCAAACTCAAAGCCAGTTAGGGTCTCGTCTCTATTCTTTTGCTTTTTTTTAAATTTTGTGTTGCTAAAATATTTCCAGAAAATGCCTTGAAAAAGTTGAGAAATTCACACTACGGTCATCTGAGTGTGTTCCAAAAGCTTTCTAGAGTTCTCCCAAAACCAAAGAATCTTTCGATTCGTTCCTGTGAATTCCTTTGAAAAGCCGCCTTTGGGACTCAAATCTTTCCAGAAAACCTTGAATGGAATCGATCATTTCTTGGTTGTTTTCCCTCTCTGTCCCTCTTTGTAGCGAAAAGCTTCTGGCGATAAGCTTTCGCCTATGAACACTACCGTTGCTCAGAGGAAGGTTCTCGTTCTCCCCATACACATACATACGCATACACACACACACATGCATCCCTATAAATGGTCTGCTTCTTTCAATATCATCATCATCACCATAATTTTTGTTGTTTTGTCACTGCTGTTTTATTAATTTATTTGTTGTTTTGTGCCATTAAATATATGTATGTACATATGTATGTATTATCTAGCCAATGCCAAATGTGATGTGCCGCCCGGGGGCTTCTTTTAATTAATTAATTTGCTTTAAATTTTGCTAAATTCGTTTTCAGTGTCTCCGTTCTCTCGGCTGCCCTCGTGTGTGCAAGTGTGTGTGTGTGTCGTCTGAGTGCAGCCTACGCGCTGCGCTAAACATTAAATTCTGTTCTATTTATTGCTTATTTTAATCGACAAAAACAACAGCAACAATCATTTTTGGCTCTACTCGGCTCGTATCGGTTCGGTTCGGCCAAAAGTTCCGCGTTGTTATCGTGGCAGAATATCGAAAAGGGAGAGGCAGGTGCGGGGGGCCAGGGGGGCCAGGGGAGCGAATTCCCCATTCCCCGATTACCCACTTCTCTAATTCTCGCCTTCTGTTTTTCGTGCTACTGCGTGTGTTTGTGTGTGTGTGTGGTGTGGGGCTATTATATCGTTTAGCTCTATCTCTTGTATAAGTTTTATCTGCTTTAGGTTTTTTCTCTTTCTTTTTTATCATTTTGTTTGTGCCGTTCACTGTAAAAATTTAATTTTCTGGCATAACTGGCTGCCTAGCCGACCGCAGTGTATACTAAACACTCACACACACACATAGGAGCAGTGAGGGCGGGAGGTAGGAAGAGTGGCTAGGGGTTGAGGTTGAGGCAGGCAGGCGGCAATGAGGCACTTGGACCAGAGTGCCATAATACCATTCAAATACATAGATTCTTTGCGTCGTCCTATCGCATGATTCACAGTCTAAATAACTTAGTCAAACCCCGAGCAGACCCGGTGAGTGCGGAGTGGAGTGCGTCGTGGCGCGACCCGGCCGGACGATTTGCACAAATCGCATGCAAATTTATTTGAAAAAAGCTTTTTGTATAACAAAATATCATTCACAGGCAAACGGAGAGAACAGCAGCAAAGCTCAGACTAAGACTGCGACTGCGACTATGGGTGCATTAATTTGTGCTTAGTTTTCGTGTGAATTTCGTATTATAACCAACTAAAATTGTCTTTCTGTGTCCGGGTTCGGTTCAGTATGGTGTGGTGTGGTGTGCTGTGGTGTGGTTGGGGGGTTTCGTTCTGCTTGCTTTGCATCTCCGTATGAGAACTGCCGCGTGGCTGGGTTCACATTCGGGGCACCCGCCGATGGGTTGAGTTGAGAGCATTATTATTCACTCAGTTCCAGTTAGCTCTGGGCTGGAGATGCTTTCGTATTTGTTTTTATTATACGGGGTATATTGGCAGAGAACAAGGGTATGTTCTATGAACAGACATACAGCAGAAGGAAGAGTCTTAGCACTAGGAAACACATCCGAGCAGTGGGTATCCGCTAGTCGAAATACTAATCTTTGCTTTGGTTTTTGTACTTTTCTTTGCCAATTATTTATTTATTAATTGCCATTGACGTCGTCGCTACAATAAACTAACACAAATTGCGCCTGTCGTGTATTTATTGTAATTGTTTACTGCATTTTCATGAGGCAATCCGCAAAAGGCTTGCAAGGAATTTGCCCTTGAAGAGGTTTTTAGTGCATTTGTCCCTAGAAAAGCGTCCCCTACCTTTGGGTATACTTTCTCTTTGATCTGATAATTCGCTTGAAATTTAGTTAACATACTTTTCGCACAATAAATTCTTTAAACAAACTTCGGAAATGGTGGTTTATTGCTTTGCTAATCACTTTCTTAAGCGATGTTTTTTCTGTAATCGGTAAGACTATCCAATCGTTTGAGTAGAGATAAATACAAGTCACAGGAATAGGAATCATTTTCACCAATTTCTAGCTGCGTTCGTCATTATCATAACTGTATTTCAGTTGGCCACAAACCTCAACAGCAACATGCAAACAGGTGCAACACGTACACACAAACATACATACATACATACATACATATGTACATATGCACACGTGTTTGTATCTGTGCAGACTGGTAGCTGCTGTATGTCTAGTTGGCTTAGACGATGGGGACTGGTCTCAAATAAAAGTGAAAATCGTTGCTTTTTCTTCCATTTCTCTCTCTATCTCTATCTGTATCTCTATTTCTGTCCCCTCCTCCCTCGAGTGTTTGTGTGGCTTGTTTTACGTTTCTACGTACCGACAGTGCAGAAAAATGTAACGCAAAAACGAATTTGGATTCCGTGTGGATTTTGTTTTAGCACAGTAGCGGCATCGGCATCGGCCTAACCATTGGGGAGGAGAGGCGCTTAGCGGCCGGGGGAGCAAACGGGTGCCCGATTGGCGCCTACGAAACGCAACTACGTCTTCTCCTCGGAGTAACGGTATCTGTGTACCCGTACGTACAACGTATGGATGGGATGGCAGCAGGCCGCCGCTGGTTCGGTTCGGTCTGTCTCGACTTTGGATGTAAATTTCGTTTCGCAAATCGTTTATGTATTTCGGAATCACAATTGGAAATAGTGGTACTACGGTTCACTTCTTCACTTCACTTTTGGCACACAGAGACTTTTTATTTCATTCGAATATTTAACTTTTTGGCATCTCTTTCTCTCTGCTCGCACGTACATGTATGTATGTACATATATGGTATATCTCTTTTTAATATATTTCTTGATTCAGGCACCGCACAGCCGAGAGCCGTCCGTTGGGTTGCGCGTTTGGATTGGAAATAAAATAAAAATAAAAATAGAAATAAAAAATAAAATGAATTGAATCGACGACTCTGCTCTGCCTCTGCTCTGGCTCTCTGTCGCTGTCGCTGCCGCTGCCGCTGCTGAGAATATTCGCGAGTGAGTGATTTGGTTCGGTTCGGTTCGGTTGGTGTTCGGCCACTCTCGCTCCGCACAACGAAATAATAAAAGCTTTTCTGACGTCACAGTGGAGCAGCTGCTCTTGAGTGAGTTTCGAGCTTGGGGCTTTTTTAGAAGGGCACATAAAACACAAGCAAACACACACACACACACACACCACGATCTGTTGGGTTAGTCGGTCGATGTCGATCGAACTGGTCTCTCCCTCTCTCTCTCTCTCTCTCTCTCTTTATCCACTTCTTCGTGCTTGCAATGCAATGCAATGCGGGTGCTGCTCTGCTCGGTCTCAGCTGATAAAGCGATCAAACGGGTCGGTCTCCTCTCCGTCTCTCACTCTTTCTGTGTGCGTGTGCGTGCGTGTGCCTAGAAGAGTGTGTGCATGTGTTAGGGTAAGCTGCATTTATGCCATTTTTGTATTGCATTTTTGCAAGCCGTCCGTTTTCGATTTCATTATTTTGTATGCACCTCGCACTCGCACTCGCACCTCACTTCTGGCGGCTGTGTTTATGCACTGCCAGAAAAAAGGTACGTTTTGTGTCCGTCTATGGGGGAATTTCTATTTCTTTCTATTTATAGGGTCTGGTTTTTCTCATTTATTTGTTCGCTTCTTTTGCTGCTATTTTCTTCGACACTAATTACAAATTCCCATTTGTCACAGAAATTCAGACGGGAACGACAAAAAGCAAAAACACCAAAATAAAATAAAACCTAAAACCGAAACATTTTCTGATAAGAGTGGAAGAAATATGTACATATTTTTCGAAGGAGGGCTGCTGATAAGAGCTGTACTTTCCCCCCCCCTCTCTCTCTTTCCCTCTATTGTTCCCCTTAGATGACGATGTTAATTAGGAGAAGCCGCGGCACAAAGCGACACAACAAAAGCCAAAAATAAACACAAATTATGTAAATAATTATCGGTAGCAACAATAATCTCTGCCTCTACATTGTATACACTGTTATACTACATACCGTATGTGTTATACTTGTTTCGACCGCTTCGAATGGGATGCCGAATCCGTTGGCCTTTATATTCGGAACCCCCAGAACAATATCAACAATAACATTAATGAGAGATGAACAAGAATGCGATGCCATAATAATCGGAGAGAGACAGCGACAGAGACAGCGACAGCAGCCGTACAGACACATGATTATTATAATTTAGCTTCATTAGCTTTACCTTTATTTCGGCGCACAGCAGAATAACGGTTCAATGTTATAATTTAGCCGAAAATCGAACGAAACATTTTGCAAGATTTGATTTTAGCTTGGCGCTGTTTTGATTGCTTGATTAATGTTTATTTGCTCATGATGGATGCCCGAAAAGAAACCCAGCAGCAGCGGCAGCAGCAGCGGCAGCAGCAGCGGCATTGAGGCAAGAGCGTTAATGTATCTTGCAGATACTCGCACTCGTGCACTGCATTACTACGAGTGGCAGCGGCGCAGCACCACACGAGAAATAGAATACAAGACGGCGCTGGAGGTGCGGCCGATCGGTGTATGGCTCTGAGGCTCTGAGGTCGAAGTCGGGCCAAGCTTGTTGCCATTACTACTGCTATTGTTGGTGGGGGGTGCGAGGAGGGGGGACCTGTTGCTGTTGCTATATTTGTATCTGTATCTGTCCGCTGTGTGTGTTAGCTGTATCTGTATCTGTATCTGTAGCTGATGATGTCTTGGCTGGCTCCGCTACGCTGTTTGACTGTTTGGCAAGACACAGACTCATTCAGGCCGACCCTGACCCAATAAGCCGTGTCCATTGCAAATGTATCTGTATCTAGCCGAGTAAGTATCGGTGGCCAAGCGAGCACAAAGCCAGCGAGCAACAAAAGGAAGGACCCAGTGGGAGACTACCAGTGCCGAAAAGGTCGAAACGAAAGTGTCTGGAAATCTGGAATTCTTGGGCAAACCCCACTCGCCGCCAGCTCCAGCTCCAACCCTAGAAATGCAAATCACGGCTAATTGTTATGCCGATCATCGAGCAACCTCAAACCCCCCAAACCCCTAACCGGTTCGACCGACATTTCAAATACGCATTCAATTCCATAAACCATTCGATTCGATTCGATTCGATTCAACAAAATCAACAGCGATACGATGATGGCCAGGCACAGACACAGGCACAGATTCACTTGAGGTGCTTTTTTTTGGCATAACTTCACATACAACTCGGTGGTGGGTGGAGGGGCGGTACTGTACCTCGCAATACACTTCCAAGCAGACACTGAAAGCGAAAGTTCCCGCGACACACCCAAGAATCAAAGAAAAACCAAGCCCACAGGTGTTTTGAATGCCCTACAGTATAGGGAAAGGAAAGAATAGTACCTCTAAGGCTTTCCTGAAACATACATATATCATCTATCCTTCTTTCATTGGTTCTTTCACAGCGAATTCTATAAAAATATATACATAATATATACGATAATCGCTAATAGTCAAAAATCTTCTTTCTTTTTTGTTGTTATAGTGAAAACAGCTGATCTGTAGATTAATGGTCTTTCACCCGGAAATTGAATTTCTTTTAGTTTTTACTTTTCTTCTTCTCTTTTTTTCCTTTTTCTTTCGTTACTTTTCTGTTGCTTCTGAACTTTCGGTTTTGCTTCTACATTCGGTGGGGAAGGGGGGCTGGAGGGGGTTTGGTTTAATTGTTGCTCTCTCGTCTGCTATTTTTCGTCTCTTTTGTGTGTTAAAACGTGACAAAGAAAGAAAGATTTAGTTTTTGTTTAGATTTGAGCTTAAAAACTTGTTATTCAATTAATTTTCATTTGGGTTTCCTCAAAATGAACCCCCTCCCCCCCTCGATTGTGGGTTATGCAACCCTTTTGGGTCGATTTGTGGCTCGTGTTTTAATCGAATGATGGGCAAAAACAATTCTGGCTTAAATAATTTTATTAACACAAAAGTAAATTTCCGATTGTCTGTCCGATTGTCGGCTACAAAAATATAAATTGAGCAAGTTAATTGAGCAATTCATTAAAAGCCCAAATGAAAATAGAAAGTTTACGACTCGACAATCAAAAAACAAAAAAAAAATGAGTTTAGGGAGAAAATTGCCTGTGATTAGAGGCAGCTTAGTATATATACTATACTATAAGTCCGTATCCCCTGTCAACCCAAGCGGATTCCGATCAAACAGAATCCGGATACAGTGTACTGCAGATACAGATCCAGATACACACCTGGAAAGTGTGATTGTGTTTTTTGGCTTTTGGCTTTTGGCATTTGTGCAAATATTATTCCGAACAATAAACAAAGAATATTCTGTGTCTGTGCCTGGGTCTTTGTTATCGATGTCATAATACCCCATAATACCCATTATTCGCCGCTCTCGAGAAATGGCTGAAATAGGGGAAAACATTTACCTGTAAACAAAAAACAGACGGACAAACTAATATTTTGGCATCAAATATTGAGTCAGGTGTTTTTTTTTTAAGATTCAAATTATTTTAATTATTTAATTATGCATTAGAACGGAATTCAGGAATAAATCGAAAATTAACATCGGATTAACATTTTAATTACACCTTAAATTCACATTAAATGGCAGTAGATATTCGCTGTCTTGGCTTAAATGATTGTTAAAATGCACCATAAAACTATTATTAAATTTAAATTAAATTTTAAAATATTATGGGCCTGTAAAAGCGAAAGCTACTAAAGGAGGACTATTGTTTCTAGAGTTTCAAATAAATGGAATCATAGAGATATTTCATCTCAGAGATATCTATCTTTCTAATGAAAGTCTTACGGAAATGTTCACGAAATTTGTTAAACTATTAAAACAAAAACCCTCATATTTCCCCCCATGAAAAAAGTGATTTTAGTTGTTTGTTTTTCTAGTCGTTAAATGGCTTTAATGCGATTGTGGCTATAATCGTTTGATGGTTTTGTTCCACTGTTATTGGCAGCTTCACTCGCGATGAATTTAATTTGATTTCGCGTATCAACTGATTTCAATTAAGCGATTAAAGTCCCAGGTACCTACGAGATAAACAAACTTTCAATTGCTGTCTTTTTTTTCTCTGTTTCTGTTTCTGTTTCGATTCTTCTTCATTGTTTTTTTTTGTGGCTTTTCGAAATGGCGTATTGCTGTTAGTCTAGTTTTTATGTGTGTGTGTGTGTGTGTGTGTTTTTTTTTATAAGTAGACATCATTCTGATGTTGTTGTTGTTGTTTTGTGTGTGTTTTACGAGTGTTGTGTTTTGTTGTGTTGTTCTTTCGTCGATGGCTTTCATTGTTTTGTGGCGTGACTCTCCAGAATCATGCAACTTGTAATTACAGCAATGTGACGATGAGTATCTACTACTCGTCCTACGTATCTATGGGATACACACACACACACACAGACCAAGTGAAGAGCAAGTAACTTCATTTCGGCATGCGGATTCAGAAAATCAGCGGTGGGGGCCGGGGCTCCGAAGGTGTGCTCCGCACCACTCGTGTTTCTATCAGTTAATGGCAATTTGACTCGGAATCAATTAAAATCGCTTACAGCAACAAAAGCAAACTTTGAGATACACTTTCGAGGCGGCTGCGGCGGCGGCGGCATGCGTTCGCCCCGAATGCGGCAGACCTTGAAGCCACCAGCCAGGCAGCCCCCACCATCCGTCCCCCCACACAGCATTTCGAAAGGCAGAACCAAAAAAAAAAGCCAAGAAAAACAAAGTCGAAAATTTTCGTTGCCAACGGAGCTTGTAATTAAAATTGATAAATGATTTCGTGCCACACATAGCAGAAACGGCACTTCAGCGACTGCTCCACTCCACTCGATAGGAGACTCGCGCGAATACTTCCTGGAAAACCAGCCTCAGATGCGATACATCCAGTGATGCATCCATTCGATATGAATGTTTATGGAGGAGGGCGAGCATCTGTGGGATGCACATTCTAATCGATTGAGGCAGCAGCCAGCAGCCAGCAGGCAACAGTCAACAGGTGGTTGAACACAGAAAGATACACACGTGAGGGTACATATATTTCAGGGGAGAGCTTATGGCATCCCCAGACTTTAAATATTTGCATGCTTTGCTCTTGAAGATAGCAGTACTTAAAGTCTATCCCACGGATTGATGGATGTTCTTTTGGAACATATTTCATTGAATAATTTCCTCGATTTGTCAGAGAAATGCAGCAGATACAATGCTGTATCGAAAGATATTCCATCAAATCAAAGAAAAACTTAGTTCAAACAGGGAAAAACCAAGAAATCTTCCAAATGTATCTCAAGAGAAGTACTCCTGTAAAAGTATCTTAGCGATACAGCTACTGCAGAACAACAACTAATGAATTTTCCAAGTTCTTTTGCAATTTCCACCCGTTTTCCTGGCTTTTCCTCAAACAAATCGATTATCGAAAAGCAATCGTTGCAAAATGCCATTTGAAATTCGATTATTCCCTCCAATATCCGTTGTTTTGTGGGGCGACACTTTCTATCACTTCCGCTGAGCGGGGGGAGGGGCGGGGGCAGTGAAAGCCCCGAAAGGCCAATCTCCCGTACACACAATATATCGCAAGAATTATTTCCGCTGCCAGAATGATAAATACGAAAGAAAAAAGAATAACAAAAAGAAAAGAAGTGACAAAACAAAGTGGAACACTTGCTGCCAGGTAAGCTGAAAATATTCGACAGATATAGATACTATATCTACAGAGAAAACAAGAAAAAACAGTTGTGCAAACAGTCAACAGGCTCGGTGAATGCGCTGTGCCAGATTCCGTCTGTGGATTAGCCAAGTGTTTCCTTAGCACCGAAAGAGCACGACTAAAAAGACATCCGAAAGATGTTCTGTTCCTCGCCCTACGACAGAGAGATGCCACCCACAAAAACAACATTCAACTCATGCAATATGCATCCAAATATGGGTGGAGTGGGCGCTGGGGGTGTGGTATTTACTGTGATTGAGCTACCGATGATTACTGATTGATGACTAACCCGATGGGAATTATGGCTGAGCCTTAGATCAAGCTGTTGATTCATTTGTTTGTTTGTTTGTTTGCTTGTTAACAATTAATTCACTCATCTCGCAGATGGCATTTATGCTTTGGCTAAGTGCTTGCTGGGGATTTGGGCCATCTTTAAATGCATTCAAGTAATAAGTAATTAAATTCCCTTTCCCCTTTGTGTTTTCCCCATAGCGAGCAAAAGTCGCCGAGGGTTTATTGGCCCCGAAAGATTTATATAAAAATAATATTAAAATTGTCATGAGATGGCGGAGAAGAGAAGAGACGAGCCGAGCCGAGACGAGCCCAGCCGAGACAAGACACTCGGCAACAGTTGAAATTAAAATTAAATAAAATTGCTTACACAAACACAAAAGTTCAGAAATTATTGCTTATTACATCGGTACGAGTCGGCGGTCTATATATACCCACATTTACAATACCATATATACTCGTATAAATGCCATTAAAACATATGTAGATACTTTTCAGCGGGCCAGGGCAGAGGCTTATCATCAATCAAGCAACGCTCTCTGCCACGCAGATGGGGCTCCCGTCCGGTCCGGTGCGCCTGCACGTGCAGGCCGAGTCGGTTAATGGCCCCCAAAACACACAAATCGCACGATCATACTACCACTATAATCGTCCAGTCTAATCTTTAATCTACAATCGATCGATTATAAGTTTCATTCATTCCCACAAACCAGGGGATAATCCATAAACTAGGTCCAAAGGGCATCAGAGCTTTGGCAGAATTCCCTTTGGGATTCCATGGTGGCAAGGACGTGTCCATGCCAGATCTTGGCCTGCTGCATAACTCTGTGTTTTTTTTTTTTAATTTGAATTTGAAATTATAGCACAATTTTCGTAATTGAACTTTCTTTTGTCGCTCAGAGCTACGTGGCTAACATTTCAAACAACATTTTTATCGTAACGAAATGGAAAACAAGAAAACAAAAAAGAGTACAAATCGTTATGCAATCTGATTTCTTTGACTTTGATGTACAATATTACGTCATTCCCCCCCACCCCCCACCAAAAACAAGAGACTCAAATATAGACGATCTAGCGCTGATCTGCGTTGATGGCTTAAGTATGCTCTAAATCGAAATCGAAATCTTATTCTGGCCCCCACGTATTTGGCATTCAGATGCCATCCAAAAGCCGACACACTTGAATCTGCCAATCTGCTGAAGAGCTACAGAGCGTACTTCTTCAAATGCTGTTGACTGGCGATGGTGGAGGAGGGGGAGGAGGGGGAGGAGGAGGACTGGCCACCCCTGCCACCGATTTCGGTGGGCATTCAAGTGCGAGCTGCGTAATCTGCTTATTAGACATGAGCCGCCGATGCCTTCGCGCTTCGGTTTGCCCAGAGCTCCACACTCGAGTGGAGCACACACCAAACCACACCAAACCACATCGAATCGCATCGCATCGCATCGCATAGCAGTAATCATGGCATAAAAATAGAAATCCGATTTCAATTATAGTTCTCTCTCGTCTATCATAAACGTATCTGTATCTTTAAGATACACCGATACGCTCCGGCAAACATTTCGATCCCTAGGAATGGCCTGCCCCCACCATCTCCCATCGAAAGGTTACTCGTTGAAAGGCAGTGGCTGTGTCTGTGGCTGTAGCTGTGGCAGAGTTCGTGCCACATTTTGGGGGGCTGCTTCGTCGCGGCGCGGAGCTCGTTTTCAGCGATTCGTTTTGTCTGGGTTTTGTTTTTGCTTTGCGATTTGCGCTTTGCGCTTTGTGCTGCGTTTTGTTGCGTTGCGCTTTAGTTGGTCTCTGTGTCAGTAGAGCTCTGGAGCTCTGAAATGCCACCTTGCCGCACCAACCATTCCATGCCCCATGCCATGCCACGTATCGTATCTGTGGCAATGTGGCAAGCGTTCGGCTGCAGCTTCAGGCACGACCACGACGACGGATTGGTTTCAAGCTTTGCGAACAAAAAAAGTGAAAGGAGTTTTCGTATTTCGTACTTCGTATGCCTATTATTATTATTACTGTTATTGTTATTGTTATTAAATTTAAGGAAAAACTGAATTTAATTTGACATTTACTTAAGGGAAACCCCCTCCGGGAGTGAAAGGAAAACCAAGGGAATCCATAGAATAGCTCATCAAAGGATTAAAAAACAGTTTACTCATAATTTCATGTGGCTTCTTGGCAGCAGCCACAGCCACAGCATGGCTTGGCTTGACGGTGAAAATTACTGGGAAAACACTGATTTTCACTTAGCAAAAAACAGCAGTAACAAAAGGCAAAAGCAAGAGCAAACCTCTCGGCCCAACCCCAAATGAGCCACAAACTGCTGCCTGCCGCTTGCCGCTTGCCGCCTGCCGCCTGCTGCCTGCCACTGTTGTGGCAATTGTGTTTGTGTGTTTGAGTTTGTTTCTCTATGCTTTTGTGGGCTGTGTTGGGCTGTGTTGTACAATGCACCCGGAGAGTCATGCACATGAGCACATGAGCACATGCACATGCCAAAGCATTGCGCCACCAGAAACAACAGCAACAACAGCGACCACAGCACCACAGCCACCACAGGCGAAGCACCTGAGAGACCTGTCTCTGTGTCTGTGTCTGTGTCTGTCTCTGTGTCTGGGATTCCGATTGAGGCAACTGAAACCGAAACCGAAGCTGCATTCGAGAGATCCAACAGATGAATTGTGAGATCTCTCGAGATCTCTTGGCTAACTTTAAGATATATGCAAAAACACACACACACACACACACACACGGAAAAAACGTATGCAATAAATGCAGAGGTAGAGGTAGAGAAAAGAGTCCATAGATATTCCATGGAAAGTAAGCAGAAAAGAAAAGAAAAACGATATGAAAGAAGTCAAAGAACTATGAAAACTCTTCTCTTTTAAACAAAAGAGCAACGTTAATCGAAAATCATCGATAAACTCACAACCAATCGATAGGAAAGATATCAAATCGGAGCCTAAAGACTCTAGTCTTCAAGAACAATGGATAATGGGACAATAGATACTTCAAGGATCTTCTACTAGCTGGTCAATCCGTCAATCGATGCATTCATCCATTCATCATTTTTCTTTTGCATATTAATTAAGTGTTTTTTTTTTTGTTTTGTGAAAGCCATAGCCGATGAAAAATGCTCATCTTCATTTTGCGTGTGGTTTTGTGGCTGGAGGGAAGTGGGGGAACTTCTATGTGCAACTGCCGCAGCGGCATCTCTCCAGCTGCACAACACTGTGTCGCTCTTCGCGCCTCTGCCTCTGTCGTTGGGGCTGGGGCTGGGGCTGGGGCTGGTGCTGGGGCTGGGGCTGTGCGCGGGCCTGCCGTTTAAAGCGCGAAAGTGAAATCTTTTCTCGCATTTCCATTTCCATTTCGACAACACGCGCTTTTCTTTGATTTTCTGACGCTTTTGGCGCTGCTTCTGGCTGATTATTTTGGTCACTGAACCTTTGTAAAACAATCGATACTCACGCGATTACCGATACCGATAGCGATACCGATAGCGATGTGTATGGAGAGGAGATTGGGGGCTTACCTGAAAAGAGAAAAAGAAACGGTTAATAAAAGCACAAACATAATTTATTATGTATACGACACGAAAAACGTGGAGACTCGATGCGAATCGAATAGAAAAGCGTATTTTAAGATATTCCGAAAATATTTGAGGAGTGAATCCGCGACACGACGGCGGCGCCTCGCCGTTGCCAGGCAACGGAAACAGACCCACAAAAAAAAGAATGGAAAGAAAGAGGAACCCCAAAAAATGAGATCTAGATCGAGAGCAACACTTGAATGAGATTCAGATTCAGAATCAGATTCAGAATCAGCCAAGGCAGAAATTTCATTTTCCTTCAATTAATTTATTTTGTTTTCGTGTACAGTGGTCCCCGACAAAGGCGTACGGTAGCCTCTGAGGATGGGAATATGGAATGGGGAATGGAGGCTGCCTTTCCTTTGAGCATTCACAGTCTTCTGTAGAAATTGTCGCATTCTTTCAGGTCCGATCTGGGACAGACCGCAATTGTGCTCTACATATTGTATCTGTATCTGTTGTATCTGCTGTATCCCCATATAGATTATTTAGTCGTTCAGATATTATTGTATTTTCGGCTTTTAAGTGCTATTTAAACAGCTGAAAGATGTGTTCACTATTTGCCCTGTTTTTCCCCATTGTCTTTCAAGCAAACAGTGCGACAAATGGGAGGGGGAAACTATGGAGGGGAGGGGCGATGGCTTTTTATTTTTTGGGGATGGCACCTATTTATGGAGGCTCTGGAATACCACCGAAATAGCACCAACAGGTACTCGCAGCAGGCGGCAACTTCGACTTGCCACCCACCAGCACCGCCAGAGATACTTTTGTATCTGTGTGCGTGTGTTGGAACTGGGCTTAATTCAATTAGCTGCCGTCTCTGTCCTTAACTTGAACGTATTCATTTTTAATTAGAACTGTAGGCGCGTAGAGCGCGTCGCAATGCACGGACACCGACACCGACACCGACACAGATACAGATACAGATACAAATCTATATATAATCAAAGTCAAAGATACATATGTTTGTAAATGCATACGTACATATATGTACATATGTATGTATGTATCTTTGAAGCTTGTTCAGTTTTAGTTTTGTTTTTGTTTTTGTTGTTGTTGTTTCTTTTTTGTGCATGAAATAAATGCCGATAGGCCGACGGACAATGAACGAACGCAGTGGCCGACCTTCGCCGTGTGCGGCATACAACGTCGCTGTGCGCTGAAGGTTGACAATCAATAACAACAACAACAACAACAATAACAACTGCAACATTAACTAGAGCACAGCACAGCACAAGCTACAAACAAAAACAAAATACAAACTTGATTGCATTTCAAAGGGTTTTCTTTTTCGGGGTTTTTGGAGTTACTTGGGGGCTCGTAAGGTTTCGATTGGAGATAGTGGGCTCATGCATAATGCAGGATATGCTAATACACGCGCAGGAAAGCCCCTCCAGAGCAATAGTTGGATATGCAAATGCGTGTAACCTACAAAGATATAGGGGGGACCTGCAGGAAGGTCCCAAAGGGGAGAACACAAAGAATTCGAACACACACACAATAGAAAGATAGAAAGATACAAAGATTAAAAGACACACGGCAAAGGTATATATTTCTATAACTTGCACACACTACTAGATACAAATAAGATCTAGATACCGCTTTAATGGATAAGATAGATACAAAGAGATACTATGCACCGCTAAAGATACACAGATATCGATCCGATGATAGATTTCCGAAATCAACTATAGATGTAGATATAGATACATAGATACAAATGCATTGCACAACTGCCCTGCCCCCCAGCGCAATCAAAGGAGAATTATTCAACACGCAATTGACATTGTATCTGTATCTGCTGTATCTACCGTATCTCCACTTGTAACTGCTGCATCTGTGTACTTTTGTGTGTGTTTCTGGTGTCCAATCATCATTAGGCCGAAAACATTTTCTGTAGTCTTTTTCGCTATTATTTCTGCTATTCACAAGTCACGAAGTTGGGCCACTGGCTGGCAAACTGCAATTAGTCTTGCGGCAAGAGAGACAGCGACCTGCTTCGCACTCCATGGAGGTGTCCGTTCCCCCCTGATCCCAGCACAATTCCACAGATACGAATAGATAGGTACAAATGATACACCTACGCTCGGACAAGATATAGACTGGAAAGAGCAGCCGACAAATGTTTTTGAAATTGCATAATTACACGACGGTTCTGAGGGATTGAAATCCTAATCAGCTTAGGTTACCGAACCTCTGCGCGAGGCACGTTCTCCATGACTCCACCCTGGCTCCGCCCTGGGGCCCATTAATAATGGTATCTCGAGAGAAATAAACACATTTCACGGGTCTGCGTCTGCCCTGGGGACTTATTATTATTATTATGTATGCGGACAGTATTCTTTGGACAACCTGCCCACGGTTGAATGGGGTCAGAAGCCAACATCATGGCAGAGCTACAGATACATCTGAGGCGGAGGCTGAGGCTGAGGCTCAGGTAGATTGGCGGACTGAGGACTGGGGACTGTGGCTTGGCTAATTTAAAGTCAGGTTGTTAACCTTTCGCAGAGCACGAAATACCGAGCGACTGCGTGGTCTCGAATATGTGCCAAAGACAGAGTCCACACGACGCAGGGGCTGGGCAGGGGACACATTTGCATGTGCGCACAACATTTTGCAGATAGACAGATACATTTGCCGCGTAACAAGTGCAGCGGCAGCGGCAGCGGCAGCGACAGTGGATCGATGTGGCTTAGTAGACTTTCTTCACGTGTTCGTGTGGCATGTGGAGGAATAGAATGTGGCAAACAGGGCAGAGAATAACAAACAAACAAAGAAACAAACGGGCAAACTGTTTAAACAATTTCCAAGTTCTAAGCCGTGTCTCTTTCAAAGTATCTCTTTAACTCTGTATCTGTGTTTGTATCTTTCACTTTATTTGCCTATATTTATATTTATTTATGCTTTATTGTCTCCCTCTGCGTTTTGTTGGCATTATTTCTTGCATCGAGACATCCGAGACTTTAAATAAACAATTTTCAATTCCAAGGCGGAGGAGGAGGCGGAGGTGGAGGCGGAGGCGTAGAAAACGTGAACAAACTATAAACTACAAGCCACAGACAGACAACAGATACAAACGTTGCGCCAAGTGTTATACATAATGTAATGTAATGTAATTAGTGGGGGGGTGCTCCTCTGCTCCCCGCTTGTTGTATGCAACGTCAAGTGCGGGGCCTACGGCCTACGGCCTACCCTTACACGTGACAAGACAGGGGCAGACACAAGTCGTGTCATGAGGTTTCACTACTGAACAACTGACGCACATACCCGTGGCTACTCGCATTCGTACCTGAACCCGGATATGTACCTCTGCCGTAGGTTGAAAGATACACAGATACACAGATACACAGATACACTGGCAAACGGCAGTCTGCCGTGTTATGTATTTGCAATTGATTTTGAATTTCAATTTCAGTTTCGAATTCCAATTCCAATTTGAAATTCCAAGCCGAAAGCAAAGCCACAGTATGCACTGCATTCATTTGAATGTCGTACGCGAACTTTAGTTTTTACGATGGAAAAAACAACTCAAGAAATCTCAACAAGAAACAACAACTAACAAGAGCACACCACACACACAACGCAGTTTGTTGTTCAAGGAGTTTTGTGAATGATTGAAATCCATTCGAAGTTCACGTCTGCCAACAGATTGTTCTATTGAGATCTTGAAAATTCAATAATTATAGGGTCTTGCTCCTAAAACTTAGTCATAGACAAGGGTGCACAAAAGAGACTCTGAGAACGCACCGAGTATCTAACAGAAATAATTTATTTTACATTTTGTTGATCTCCAGTGCACCAGCTAAAGATTGTTGTCAAAAGATACAGTAGTTCAATGTATTTATTCATTATTCTTTAGAATAGTATTCTATTCATGAGATATACATAGTTCCCAACTTTAGGGGGGGATTTTCTACGGAAAATCCTCTTCCATCAGATACTGTGAAATATCTAGTTTCTAGTCTTCGTGGCTTCGTATCGTCTTTCTCCGTAGAGACATCTGTAGATACGTTTATTTTGCTCCTCCCACCCTTCTTTGGGAAATTCAAAACAACAGCAAGAATATTCATTGCAAATTCTTCAAACCTAATGATCCAAAACCGAAAAACAACAATAAAAAAATCGAGAGACTCTGTTGAATGCCATAAACGCACTTAAAGATACATATGTGCATAAAAAAAAGATACTTTAGCGCAATTTTGTCATTGATAGATACAGCGTCAAAGAGATACAGAGACAGAGACAGAGAAAGAGAGAGAGAGAGAGAAAGGGATACAGATACCGATGGATTTTTGCGCATTAAATTTTCGCAACATATGCCACATGCTGCAGCGGGGAAAGGATGAAGTGGATGAAATGGATGAGGCGGTTGAGTGGGCATATGGGCGTGGTTGTGACATTTACCTTAGCATTGTACGTTTTCTGCCAATTTCCCGGTTTCATATGAATGCTGGATGGATGCCGATTCGACAGGATATATGGAGAAAGAAGTACAAGGAGCAGCCTCAGCACTCTTCAGATGTCCCGGAGTCGAGTCGAGTCGAGTCGAGTGCTCGTGGAGTACCTTGGATTACAGTACGGTACGAAACACGCAATTAATTCTCGACCTTTTTTTTGTGGCGGCTGCACACTGCTGTTTCGTTCGCTTGACTTCTTTCGATTGCACTTTTTGCACACTGTAAGAGCACCGTTAGAACGATACGTACGCACAAAAACACACACACAAACGCGCACAGAAATGCACACTGTTTTAATTTTGATTTTTATGTTTTTGTTTCTTTGCACACAATGACAAACACTTGTTCTCTTCTGTCGGAGAAGCTCTCGAGAATCCAAACACACACGCACACACGTTGTAGCCCTAGAACGGCGCCAACATATGGTTCAACGGTATCGCCGCCTGGGGTGTAGCCTGCCAAACATATGCTGCGTGTCCCACTTGACAGGCAGGCAGGCAGGAGGAGGTGAGTGCAGGAGAGCGAGAGCGAGAGCGAGAGTGGCGTGGCGTGGCGTGGCGTGGGAGAGTGTGGAGATTAGACCGTTAGTTAGCCGAGAAGCAAGGCCTGTCGTCTGCCTGTTGCCAGAATGTTCCTTTTGTGTGCGTCTGTTTGCGTCTCCTGTTTTGGTTTGCCCTTTCGCTTTTTCGTTGGTGTTTCTGCTCTTGTTGCTTTTCGAGAGTGACTTCGGTACGGCTTTGTTTCGTCTGCGGCTATGCTTTAGATTTATTTTAATTTATGTACTATATATGTTTCTTTCTGTATGATGTATGTTCTGTGTGCCTCTTGACTCTGACTTTGAATGACTGAATTCAACGGCATTTGGCGCTGGCATGAAACTTGGCTGCGCGACCATCTATTCCGTTCCCCAATTGAGTGGCGAAAAGCTTCGGACGGCCCCAAAAAGCTTCGCAGCAACGCGACGCGCTCGCTCAATTGAGTGAAACTGCACGGAGCTGCTGCCGCTCCCGCTGCTGCTGCCGCTGCTGCTGCTGCTGGCTCTGCTCGTTGTTCGGTGCTCGGTTTGCCTACTGATCCCATTCGAAAGTTTAATTATATTTACCCCACCGACACTAGTTGCTATGCTGTTTTGTTGTTGCCTCTGTCGCTGTCGCTGTCGCTGCGTCTGCCGCTGCCACTGCCACTGGCTCTTGTCGAAACCGGCAAATCAGCAGCAGCAGCAGAGGCAGCCAGCGAGCTTCGATCAGAAGACACCACCACCACACAATTACGTCAGAAGCTTGTTGAGACCGACGGCGGAGAGTGAGAGCGAGAGCTAAAGCGAAAGAGCGAGCGGCGAAGCTTTTGCCGCCACACACTCTAAAAAGCGCCTAAATATTTCGGTTTCTTTGCATTCGAATTTCGACCCAAAAAGAAAATTATTTATTTAAATATAAAATTATCTAAAAATATTCACTTTTTGCATTGTTTGTGCGTTGAGGTTGATCAATCTGCATTTTCTCTTGCGAAAGCACCAGCCAAAGCCGACAGCAACTGTTTCAAAAGCTTCAGCTTCAGCTTTGCGAGTGTGTGTGTGTGTGTGTGTGTGTGTTGCGCCTTTTAAAACCATTTAAATGTTGTATGGTACGAGTTGAATGTTTTTTCTGTCTTTGTTTGGTAAACTATTCAACTTGATTTTTTGTTTAAAGTTTATTTTTAGACACAATCAGTTTATTTTTGTTTCAATTTTCGTTATTTGTTCTGCTCTTCAACAAGTTTTGGCTTCCAATCCGGCAATTACTTGAGATTATTTATAAGATCTGAGGCTTCGCAATGAGATAAATAGAATAGATGGATGGGGGCCATTTCAGTGAATGAGAACCATTCAAACATTTCTGCTTCACAAAGAGAATTAATTTTCTACTAAATTACTCTGGATATTATACTTAATAATATTCAGCAGCAAAATCATGACTTTCCATACAATTTATGTATAAATATCAATTAAATGTTTCATATATTGAAACAGATAATGATCTTTTATTGAAATTTATATAATAAACATCCTATTTGTTGCTGCTGTTGCTGTTGATGCCCCTCCGTCCAGCTATCAGCAGCGGAAGAGCCCAGTGGATGGGGGGGGAGCGTGTTGTTCATAGAGAATGAGAGAGAGCAAGCGGGGAGGACTTGTGAGATTATCGTGGGTCGGTGGGCATGTCCCCTTGACAACGTTAACAAATTATTGCTCCCCCTGCTGTTGTTGGCAGTGCTAAGTGCAATTAGTTGCCGATGAGGTGAGAGACACTGGCCGACACGTGCCACAGAGAACAGAGAACAGTACCAGCCTGAGGAGGTTCTTTGTTATCGCAAACAAATGCATTTGCTGGTTGTTGTTGGTGCACCTTTGCAGGGGGTACAGCAGAGCCTCATCATCTACTTGTAGAAAGCAACCAAAGTCTTAGAAACATCAACAAATTTGATAGAAACCGGAACAAACAATCGAAACAATCGATCGCCAAGGGTTTCTTTCTTTCTGTTTTTTACTGTGCGATTCGTTTGTTTGTTCATATAAAAATAGTTGCGACTTAAAGGCTTACCAAAGACCACGACGCGAAAGAACAAAACAAACAAAAACGAGACATTGGTTCGAGTTCTGCCATAGATCGAATTCGTGGGCCAAACATGTGACTTGTGCGGCCAATAATTAATTTATAAATTACGTTCTAAACTAAAAAATTCCAAGCTTGAAGGTACAAAAACAACCAGCAACGACAAGAATGGCCGCAAACAAAAACAACGTTGTCTGCAGAAAAGACCTTGCTTTCGATTTTCAAAATGTGTTTAATCCACTCACAGTGGCACACACACTCACATGAATACACTCACAGGCGCACTCGCACTCGCCCGAATACACTCAGACTGTGAGTCGCAAAAACAAGAAACGTTCAAATTGCTATTTTATTCACTGAAACCCGACTATGAATAACAACAACAACAAAATATTGAAGAAAAAAAAAACACAAATAAAATACCAAAAAAATAAAGAAAAATAAAACAGAAACAGAAAAACAAGTAAAATCATTTATACTGAGTCCTAACTGTTGACTGTTTTATAAGTTGCTGTATTATTATTATTTTTTCTTAATAATAAAAAACAACTCTTAAAAAATAAAAAAAAATGTATGCTGTAAATTTTGGTCAGCCTCCATCATATTTTTATCGTCTGCTCCCCCGTTGCTCCCACCTGTCGCTCTATTACCTGTTTTGCTTTGTTTTTTCCCACCTCCTAGGCCTATCCATTCTTCTCAATTGCCTCTCAATCTAACGGAGCTTGCGCTCGCTTCTATGGTCTATGATGCTCTCTTCTCGACCCTTCTCCGCCACTCGATCATCTTCGAAGTCTACTCGCTGCTCCTCCTCTCGTCGCTCTACTCGCTCTCCTTAAGAGCATCCACAATCAAAAAGCAACAGCAAGCGATGTTCTTATTGGAGCTTATGGGACGACTCTTTTTGCTTTTGCTTTTGCTTTTGCTTTTGCCTTTTCGGCTGTTTGTAGGGGGTGCCTGGGCCTGTGACTGCCTTCGGTCTGGTCTCGTCTGGTCTGGTCCGTTGTTTCGCTTTACTTTTTTGTCTGTGTTTGTGCTTGCCTGTGTGTCTGTACGTGTCTGCCAGGCTTAATAGATAGTATAGTATAGTATGTGTAGATAGATGGCTTTTATTGAAAAAAAAAAAACAAAAAACAAAAAAATAAGACACCTTTCAAGACTGGTTTAGTTATTCGCTTCTGTCGAGCAACAAATAGCTGCACTCTCTCGCTCCACTAGTATCTCTCTTGCTCTCCTTGTCTTTCCTGCACCGTGCAGCGGCAATGCAATCAAATATGTGTCTGTATGTGTGCATGTGTATCTTGGCCATATTGGGTGTTGGCCAGCAGCTGTTGCGGCCGTTCTTTAGTCGCTTTTATAGTTAGTTGTTGTTGGGCACAGAAAAAATGTCGTTTGATTAAAGTGGACTGCCAGAAAGAGACAGAGAGAATGCAAAGTGAATTGGTCTATGGTCCGAGATCTGGTCAAGTCTCTAGACACCCCAGAGTGACCGCCCCAGGGAGGTATTTATTCTCCTGAGCCATGTTTGAGCCAGCTTTTTGTATCCTTATAGTCACAGGAGATTGTGGGCAAGGAAACCCTTCCAGGAGGCGAAGGAATAAGCCCAGTCTGTGGCCCTTTCCCCAGGGCATTCCACTCCGCATATCGCATTCTAGACCACAATCCCCGCATTTTCTTATCGGCAGATTGTTAACAGTTTTTGCCAAGCAGTTCATTATTTAACAGATAATTGCATTCGCTTTTTATGCAAGAATTTCGAGTTGCAAAAGGCCCAAGCAACAGCCAACAAACAAAAAGTGAAAGTCAAACGGCAGTCGGGGGCTGCATTACGTATACGCAGCGTGGATCACTGTGGCTGCTTGCGGCTGGCTTGCCAGAAAAGAGCAGCTGGCTGCCCGCCTGGCGGAGATCGCAGATTGATCGCAGATTGAAGTGGAAGCCTGCATCCTGTCTGTATTCCAGACACGTTCTGGCACCGTCCCCGTGGAGGTGGCGGCGTGGACACAGATTTACGATCTCCTCACCCCACACGCCTACGCAGAAACGACCTTAATTCTGGCCGTGTGTTTGAGAGTCTCTCTGTCCGCGTCTGTCCGAGTCCGTGTCCGCTTGTTTGTGTGGCACGTCAAGAAACGGCTCCAAGGGCAGTACCAGACGCCGCCGCAGCAGCAGCAGCAGCAGCAGCGGTGCAACGCATGCACTCAACATACATAAATCGCAAACAGTAGAGACTCGTGTACAAAGAACAACAGCAGAGAAGGGGTTCAAGGAGGGGGCTTCGAAAGAAAGACGAATCGAGGGATGGCACAAAAAAAGATTGAAGGAGAGCTTCAAGAGACTGCCATCGAGGCTTCACTGTGGCCACGCTCACTTTGCGGACGCAGACACATTAGTATGGCTTTCAATTGGAACTGGTTGCAGCAGCTGCTCCACCACGGCTCGACTGCTGTTCGACTGGTGTCCTAAGAGCCGCTACCGCTGCCGCTGCAGCCTCAAGTAACCAAAAACGCCTCCATGGAGGCAAGAGCAGCAGCCTCCGCTAACGAGCTCGTGCAGCTCCAGGCACAGCACAGCACAGCACCGTCTCCGTCTCCAAATCCAAATCCAAATCAAATTGCAACTGCAACTGCGGCAACAACGCACAAGAATTGCCATGAACCAATTTGATAATACACAAAGCCCCAACTAACACACAGACACGCACAACAATTACAACAATACCCCCGGTGCAGCGCTAAGAGTGCAGAGGGTATACTTAGCAGAGCAGAGCTCAAAATACCAAACCAGAAAATGCTACAACAGATGGCCCAAGAAACACCACGCAAAAAGATACTAAATTAAAATACTAAAAACTATAGTTAGATTTTCTGTTATTAATACGAAGAAATACTTTAAAATACTCACACTTAATACCAAACTAATACCGAAAAATACCAAAATATACTAAATGAAAATACTAAAACTAAACGAAAAATACCAAAAGATACTAGATTAAAATACTAAAAACTATAAACAGATTTGCAGTCATTAATACGAAGAAATACTTAAAAATATTCACTTTTAATACTGAAATAATATCGAAAGAAAATACCAACAAAATCTAGTAATTTGATTTTCTGTCATTTATGAGAATCGCAAGAAATAGCGCACATTTGTTGTCCAAATAAAGGAATTTTAAACAGGTTTATCCTAATCCTTGGGCTTAGGAATATCGATTCCCATCAATTGATGTCTGTTCATCTATCTTTTGGGGTATCCCGCAGTCGAGCCACTCGACTCTAGTGCTAGTTCTTTCGGGCTTTATTTCCAGCCTCCTTTCGGCTGGAAATTGAAAGTTGGCTGTCGAGTCTGGGTCTTGGGGTCTTGTAACGACCGAAGCGTAAAAAAAAAACACTTTGGCATCCTTCTGTGGCGGCACCTTGCAACAGCAACAGCAACAACAACAACAACAACAAAAATGAATATCCTGTCGCCTTGGTGGCGCCGAAGAGGGCCAGACAAAAGCAATCTGCCAGCTGCAAATCACAGGCCCCAAACAATTTCCTCTCTCCCACTCACTCCACGGTGCAGTTCTCGCTCTACTATCCTCTCCTCTCCTCCCCAAAGCCATCTCAAAGTACGTGGTTGTGTGAGTGGGTGTCAAGTGCAAAATACTCGTAAATTGCTGATAAGCATTTACAGGTTTTATCGTACACACAGACACACTGCCACACAGACACCGAAACAAGGACCACACTCAAGGGCAAAGGTCTTCCCAGCTAAAGCTCAATCTGTTGCTGCTGCTCCTCCTCCTGCGCCTCCGCCTCCCATCCGCCTCCTATCCGTTGTGTCCTTCTGGCTTTTGGGGCGCGTTTCGTATTTGCGTTATACTCGACTGAGTGACTCGACTTATTTGCAACATACTTTGGGCTAAAAATAGAACAAGCATTTACTTAAGCGTGGGCAGCGCAACGGAAATAGCCCCAGCGACTAAGTGGAGGCTAACAGGCAGGAAGAGAAGGAAATTGACCAAAGAAAGGGACACTTGGCAGAGCAGAGCAGATCAGATCAGAGCAGAGGGAATCTCCCTAAGTACTCGCATGTAATTATCTCTTGGGCAGGAACGAAAGCGAAATACACTCTTATTAAATATTGAATATATACCAGAATGGTTATAAAAATGTAATTAAAAACCAGAGTTCTCATCTGCCATTTCCCCCTGCAAAATAATCGAAAAAGTTATCTCCTTTCCATTTTCAACTTTCACCTTCATTTAGCCGCCCACGCGGCCAAAACGTATCACCTTAACCCTCAGCCATCCCGCCGTCAACCAGAAGGATAAACACTCTCGTGCAGGAAAAGCCAAGGGAAATTGCGCTGAAGGATATGCCGAAAAGAGGCGGCGGGGGAAATTGAGCAGGACGACAAAATACACCGCAAGCCATCGCCCATCACCGCCCCCACCCCACCACACCTCCCCGCACCGCATCGAATGACGCCAACGACAAATGAAAAATCGATGAGCCGGGCCTCAACTGGCGTCCATACGGAAAACAAAAGGCCACCACATGCAAAGGGGGAGAGAGAGGGACTGGGCCCTAGTCAACAGGAGGTTGGCAGCCGACAGGCGCCCATTGGCTCTTGTGGTTCGCCATGGAGAATGGGTTGCATGTTGGCCATCCATCCGATGGCTGGTGGCGCCTGCTGGCCCCAGCATGAACAGGAGCCAGGACAGGGCGGGCAGGGCGGACAGGGGCGTGGCCATTGGTCGTGTTTGGCGCGCCCATGTGGCGGCATCGGTATCGGCAGTGGGCGTGGGGCGTGGGCGTGCGCATAGCCAGCAAAGCTAGTACAACATTCAATTAACTGCAATTTAACCTTAACTAGCGTATTACGTAAGTCCTGTCAGGATTGGGTTTGAACTGGAATCGGCAGAAGGGGCTTGCTGGCTTTGCCGGGCCGTATATTTATCGTAGAGTGGAGGTTGCAGCACAGCTGCCGGCCCCAAGGGAATACTGATGTAACCAGATCCATCTATGAATTTCCCCTTGACTATCAATTGTCCGAATGATTCTCCAGTTCATTTGATCCCCATTTGGGATTTAGCTGTTTCTAGTATGTTCTGGTTCCTCTTAATGGATGATTCCCTGATATTAAGGTTGTTAAACATTGGAAAATATCTCTGCTATTACTAGATAAAGATCTTCGATTGAATTTTGTGCGTGTTTCTCTTGGATACTCGCTCGCCTTCTGCGTTTCCAATATCTCGTTACCAATATCTGATCTTCTGCGTTTCGCTCTTTACAACTCGCTGACGTTTATCGTTTATGTCTTTGATACTCACTGATCTTCTGCGATTCTCTCGCTACCGATATCTGATGGTCTACGTTTTGCTCTTTGCAACTCGCTGACGTTTATTGTTTATGTCTTTGATACTCGCTGATCTTCTGCGATTCTCTCGCTACCGATATCTGATCGTCTACGTTTTTCTCTTTAAAACTCGCTGATGTGTAGCGTTTATCTCTTGGCTACTCGCTGATCTTCTGAGTATCCATCTTGGCTACTCGCTGATCTTCTGCTCATCTACTATTTCAACTCCGAGACAAGTTGTGTAAAGTCCCTCAGAGAGCTTTGCTAAAGAAAAGTACAGGATGAGACTTTTTTCCGGTAATGGATTTATCTAGATATACAAAGGCCATAAGTCAACTGAAGTGAAGTGCAAACACGTTCCTTGTGTTGTGGGTTATCTCATGGAACAGCCGGTTGTATACCCAACACCACCTCCAACTCCCCCTTTCGGACGCCCACACGGGGGCACGCGGCTGTTATCTGCCACAACAGCCACAACATCCGCAAATTCTTTGAATGGAGTTCGCTTTCTGCTTTGACTAATTCCCGCGCATTTGAATGACCAAAAAGGACGAAAATACTAAATGCATTTTCTTTATCTCGAGGAACATACGTTCGAAACCCCAAATTCATGCTCCATTATCCGGCTCTAGAACGCCCACGCACACCTAGAGACCGTCAGAGAGGGCTGGCTGCTATCTCTAGTGCGGTCCTGAACATTCGCGAATTATTTGAAATCAGGTTATTTGCCCTGCTTTGTGAAAGTTCCGTGATGCATGTCCCCGCCCACGCCCTACGCCAACGCTCGACGCCCACTGGCAGCCGCCTCGCCCTACGGCGTCGGCTACACCCACGCTAGAATATTACGCATGCTGACGTCATACTGAATGCCCAAAATTGAAAAGCTCCGAGAGCCAGAACGAGCACTCAGCACACACAAACTGCGTCATTCATTCATGGGGTCCCTGCGCTGTGTCGTAGGTTGGGCACACACACCGGCTGATACAGCGAGAGAGGAGCGAACGAGAGGGAGGGGAGGGAGAGCGAGAGAGAGAGAGAGAGATAGTTAGAGGCGAAACCTTTGCATTTCATTCATAAAATGTTCGTCGAGTGGGAGTCAAAAGAGTGACAGAGCCAGAGACACACAGAGAGAGAGACAGAGATAGCTGGCAGAGAGCCGAGTCCTTCGTTGACCTTCGCCAGTGCGCAGGCCTTGAGTGAAACGCATCGCTTTTGAGCAAAAGCTAAAACCAAATCGAAAAGCAAAAAAAAATACAAAAAAAGCTAGTGACCTTTTTGCAGCCTTCCTTCCACACACCCATTGGATATGTCGCCTAACGAACTACAACTTTGAAGCCGGCTTAGCCGCAGTGCAGTCTGCGAACATATGGCCAGAATTACACTCGAGCCAACTCTCGAGCAGATTGTGTGGAATTGTCAACGGCATCAAATGATCAAATTATGAGCCGGGCTAAGAGCTGAACGGAGGGATGATTGGATCGGAATGGAGAGGAACGATGTGGAGTGGTGTGGAGTGGGGGGCTCATTCGATTTCAAGGTTGGATTCGAAATGTCAAAATTGCAGATGCGACGTCTTCGAATCAAGTTTGCACTTGGCTCCGGATCGAAACGAGTTATACCCGCAAAGAGCATTAGAGCACAATAATACTAATGATGTGCATGATAATCGCAAAACATGATGAAGATAACGATAATGATAATGATAATGACGATGATGGGGGGGGGGGGGGGGGGGCTAGCGGTAGCTTTAGCGATGGGGTGGGCTGGGGGCAGGGGTAGGCAAAACCTTTTTGGATTCCACAACGAAAACCCGTATTATAATTTATTGTGTAATGAATGCAACAAATGTTTGGACCAGCAAAGCAATCCAGAAGCGACTATTGGACTACCCTGCGATTCCAGCAGTCCCCGAAGAACGAGGTTTCCCTATTACTTTGTGAAGATACAAAAATTAACTTTGTTTGCCTGCAAGACAAAAACTTTGCTCTTTCAAGGGGGAGTCTTGGAAGGGAAGCCTCTAACTTTAGGCGTATTTTTCCATCAAGAGAGTTCAATATTTTGAGTGCAAGGGTATTTAAAAGACATACACACACACACATACACGATATGCACATGTGTGGGTATCTCTTTCTCTGTCTCTCCTCTTCGGATCTGGCATATTCAATGCTTATTGCATGCAAAACAGATAAGAAAACAACAAAAACAACAGCAAAAAGCAAAAAAATATCAATTAAAATACAATGTACCGTTGCTTTATTGAGCAGCATCAGTGGCCGCAGCGGCGGCGGCGGCAGCGGCAGCGGCAGCACACGAAATAATTGAAAGTCGAAAAATTGAAAGCTTTTTGGGCGGGGTGAAGGTGAGGTTAGGTTAGGTCTCTTGCTAATTTCTGGAACTTCCTTCGAGTGGAACGAGAGAGAGGAGAAAGAGAGGAGGAAGAGAGGAATAAGGGGCAGCGAGGCATCAGCGGCAACTCCAGCTACAACTGCAACGGAGATCAAGACAGACTCAAAAATGCACGACAGCTTTTCAGTTTCTTTTCTTGTATCTTTTTTTTTTGCATTTTAGTGGTTCTGTACAGATATATGTATATGTATTTTTTGCGAGTATATACGCTTGCCTAGAGTCAAAAGTGAATGTCCACCGAAAAGTCCTTGAAACCTGAAACCGATCTTTCCAGTTTGTCGAACAGAGACACTGTGAACCGCACCGCCGCTGCTGCTGCTGGCTGCTGGCTGCTGGGGAGCTCTGCAGCAGGTCTTTCAGCCACTGTCTTGGAGACCAGCTCCAAGCTCTGCCAGTCTCAAGTCTCAATCTGAATCGGTGGTAATCCTTCATCATTCACCTGATCGGACATGGAGAGAGGGCCACTTACTTTGGCCAGCAAATATTTGGGTTGCACCGATCGCTGAACGGCGAATGGCGAACGGCGAACGGGGTGCGGTTCGAGTGCAGATTAAACAAACAACAAAACAAGAAACCTAGAAACGACAGGCCGAACTCTAAGATACCCTTGTAGATACATGTTATGGTTCTTTTTATAACCGATCAAGAATTCTCTAGGGTCGAAAATTAGCTGCTTTCTCGATAGGAGAGGTGGCAAAAACGTGGCCATTGAAACGGATGTCCGTAAGGTATGGCAAAACCCTGGCCAAGAGGTTTACATATGTTTGTGCATTATAGTATATAAATTTAATGGATTTTCAGTAGAACCGAAACACACACACACACACCCAGGGCTCCTCCCCCCCCTTGGAGGGGAGCTATAAGCCCCGTAATGCGATTACATAACCGTTGCGAGCAGAGCAAAAACAATTAAGCTGCGGCCACAGCATCAACAGTCGCTCTCTTTATATGCTTTTTGTGTGTGTGTGTGCGTGTGTGTGTGTTTGTGTGTGTGAGCGTTACAGATAAATCAAAGCGCCAACGGTTTTGACCAAAACCGAAAGCTTGAAACTCAAAATGAAACAGAAAACAAGTATGGAAAGGTGAAGTAGATCTTGCGACAATGGGAATACCCTATGGGAGTGTTTGAAGCAGTCCAACAAGAACAAACACAACAACAGTGCAGATCGAGACGACCCGCATCATGCACACGCAATGTATGTTGTTTTTTTGCAAAAATTCTCGAGCATTCAATGTGCCGCGTCATTGTGGTTCCACGAATACTGCCTGTAATACCCAACCCATTGCGATGATACCACTGAATGTCCGCTGTAGATCCTTAAAGAGCTAGCTGTGTGATCTCCAAAAAGAACGAACTCCCACAGACTGAATGGCATAGATATGCCATGCTTCTGCATCTGTCACTTAGACCCGGGCAGATCGGCTATGCCCAAGGTACAGCTGCTATATAATGAAAATGAAACTGAAACTGAAGCTGAGGCTGAGGCTGACGCTGGGGCGCAGTCGTAGTAGCCACCTGCATGGAATTGACATTGAAGGCTGTTGTTGTTTTGTTTATTGTGGCCTGGCAAAGAGCAAGAGACCAGGCCAGGCCAAACCTACAAATGTTTGTTGCTGTTATGCGTTCATTCCACGCCTTTTGCCTTTCATTTCTTGCAATTGGCGTTTTAATTTGCCTGCTTAGCCACATCAGCGTCAATGAATATGCATGCCAAAGAAAATCGTATAGACAAAAACAATAACCATATGCACTCACACTCCATATACAGACGGACAGACAGCACCCCGTCGCAGCTCAATTAAAATGATCCGTTTAAGTTTTAGTTTCAATTTTGACATCAGCTTAAACCACTTATTAAATGGAATGGAATGGAATGAGGTTCCAAGCTAAGCAATCGGTTCAATGAAAAAAAAAAAAAAAACTTAGAAAGGAGTCTTGGTCTTGTTTTCGAATGAATATCAAATATTTAAATTCAAACTAAAAGATAACGATACAAAAACAGATTCGCTTCCACTTTCAAGGTCCCAAATGAATGAAACTTCAAGAAAACGAATAATTCTCTAAAGAATATGGACATCAATGGAGTCCAAAGACCTCAGTCGAAGGTTGGTATATTTCATAGATAAACAAAACTAAAGAAACAGATATGTTACTATTGTGTAATCGATAATTACCGATTAAAAACATTATAAACTAAATTAAATGCCATGCCTTTTTTAAATACATTACGAATTTATACGTAAAATATTTCTAAAATTTCCAGCGTTAAGCGATATATATTTATACACAAAATACAATTAAAAAGAGCCTCTAAATTCCAACGCCAAGCAAATGCGAAATACATATGTAATTAAGTCGCGATTTAATTGCTCCGCCAGCAACAACAGCGACTGGTCCGCAGCCCCTCCCCCGCATACATGCCACCTCTCTCACTCCACACGCCACAAGTGTGGAAACCCTTCAAAAATAGATACAAAAGTGTTTGGCTCTTCTTGAGTTTTTTTTTACGATAATTTTTGCGCATTAGCAGCGAAATGAAGTTAACGAATGGCCGTAAGGTAATAAAAACAAAAGGCAAAAAAGAAGAAAAATATATATTTATGTGAAATATATAAACAATAAATAAATCACTCGTATGAGCTGTGGGCTTTGGGCATTCCATCACCTGTTGAATAAAACCTTTTTTGTGAATAAAACCTTTTATATTTTTTTGCAAAAATTCCAAGAAATCATCCAAATGCACAAAACGGTTTCTTGCACTCACACATGCCAAGGCAGTACAGTTGTGTCTGTCTGAGAACGAACGACCTTGCCCAAAAGGCAATCTTCAGGCCACGGAAAACAAGATGCCAGACTGTGGCTGTGGCTGTGGCTGCGACTGTGGCTCTCTGACAATAAAAGAATTAGCGGCTCAAGCGATTTTTCAAGCGTAACTGAAAAATTGGCAGCAACAAAAAATGGTTTCTCCAATAGCGGAACAATAAACGATTGAGAGCAAAGTGGATTTGGAGTCATAAATAGATTTCAAAAGAATACTCGTCGAATAAGGTCCGTTCCATCAGGGCACATCCGCATTCTGCCACAAAAACTTCATCAATTTATTATGAATTGGCAAGAGGCAAGAGGCAAGAAAACGTTAGTTTCGATTTCAATGCTAAAAGTAGTAGTCAAATGGCTGGCAGCACGTGACGCTGACTCACTGGAGAGTCACTGGAGGGAGATCGGGACAGATCACAGCCCGATTGTTAGTCAATTGTTAGCATGACAACTGACGAACTGATTCAAAGCAATTATAAATCCGATCCGATGTTACATGAATTGCAGTTCAGTTGCCAGAGATATTTCCATTACAGATCGACAACAATGTTTTTGCATGGCAAATAATTATAGAAATTGATCGCAGCCAGCTGTTAAAGGTTGTATCCCACAATGGCACTATGTCTGAGGAGTTTCCGGGACAAATATTACTTGTGAGAGGTAAGATTTCCATAGAACACCTAAAAAGTGGACGAAAACTTTCGTTTTCCATTTTTAAAGCGATCTAAAAATTGATCCAAGTCCCGGTCCTCTCTGTTTCGATTTTAGACCCATTTTTTGTTCATTTTGTGTGGCACAATTTTGCGAAACGCAATTTATTTCGCCTTGTCATAATTATAGGAAAATTGGCTCGAATTATTCCACCATTTTTCGCTATTTTTGTTCCCCTCCACCCCATATTTCGGCTACGGTCTTTTTTTGTGCAAGTCAGAGTGAAGCGTAAACAACAAACAACATTTTACGAAAATCCCATCAAAAGCGATTCAACCCACTTATTATTGTTGAAATATTTCATTTAACCTTACCCAAAACAAAAAAAAAAAAACTAAAACCGCGAAGACACAACCCACCAAAAATGTTGATAATTACCGGAAGTAACTTGTGTCACGCACAGATACACACACACACACATACACTTGCATTCACATTTGGTGACATATAGACAGCCGATACATTGTACTCTTCTACTCTTTTATCAGCAGAACAATTTGGCAACACATTCGAATCTATTTCTAGGCTGTGCTTCTAGGAAATGCCTGAGAATACTTCAGAAAAGTAGTTGCTTATCAGCGAAGGGAACCAAACAACTATTTCGTTGGAAAGTACAGGACAATTCGTCGAGGTACTCGTACGTGAATTGTTTCACGTTGAAGATTTGTGCCTCAAAGAAAACGTTCGAGCTTTGCGCTTGAAAGCTTTCCACAGATTCGAGCATCGTTTGGCGCCTCTCCGCTCCCTCGCGGCGTGAGGCAACAGAAGCGTTGATTTAAATGTCAGCAAATCCGGCGATCCGGCGATCCCGCGATCCGGCTGTAAAGCAAGCCGTTAGTTAGTCAAGCATAAATGCTAAATGTCTTTTAAATACCAAATTGAGGAGGCCACCGGCCACCGACACACACACATCACACACACACAGAAAGAGTCACAGAGAGAGAGAGAGAGAGAGAGAGAGAGAAAGAGAGGGAGGGACGATTGCTCGTAACAAAATATTAATTCTATTTGGCAAACAAGAAGCAAACAGCAACAGCAACAACAATATGTGGCCTTCTCGCAACAACAACAAGAGGCAGGAGACAACAACAATTTCCAAGAGAAAAAAAAACTACAACAACGAAAAAGAAACAAGAAAATACCGATTGCAAGTCAAACGCAGAGATTAGGCGAAACTGCAAACAACAAAAAAAAGAAACAACAACCAAAATTTGAAAGGTGCACGCGAATTGTGCATTGCAAAGCATTTTGTTGCATTTGCCACAAAGGAATGCAAGTGGCAACGTCTAACAAGTAATTTACCATACACACAGATACACACAAACACTGCCACGCAGAGACAGTTGCACACAGATGCATCGATTTGGTGTACGCTTAAGAAATGAGCCGAAAATCGAATGGCACAGGAGTACCCCATACAAAGAAGGTAAAGGGAGTGAGCCTATGTACGTCCATAGCTGAGGTGTCAAAATAGAAGAATTGATTGCAAAAGTATTTAAAAAAGGAGAGAATATTCCAAGAACCAGTAAAGTAGCGAATAGAGTGTGGGGAATACAAAGGCCTAAAAAAGTAGCGAGTATACCAGCCTTGAAATGTAGCGACGGAGCGAGTACTACCGCCTTCAAAAGCAGTGAGTATAACGGACCAGAAGAGTAGCGAATACACCACCGCATAGAATTCGCGATTTTATATTAAGAGATCCCTAAAAGAGCATTGAATGGTTAAGATTTCCGCCAATTCACAGGAATAAATACATACATATTTTATCTGTAGTCCGTTCTTTAGAATCTTTGAATTAATAGTATAGTATTTAGAAAAGTATTCCTAGCAAGTAATTCTACCTATTCTCTTCGTACTATTTATAATTAAACTGAAACTCCGTAGGAACATAGAAATAGTTGGATGATAAATGTCTGAAAAGCGAAAGCGATAAGCGAGAAACCCATATTTCACTCTGTTTTTCTAGAACAATATTGGCCTGTCCATAGAGTACCCGCTCTGAAGTACCTCTTGGGCACCTTATGGGGCGATTGTCCTGAAATGTAGTGTGAATTCCATAGATACTGGAACCAAAGCACTTGAAAGCCACTTCGCCAAGCTACGTATGTACATATGTAGCTCTTCCGGCGGCCGCAGAGAGTTCAATCAACTGCAGTGCAATCGATGACTTTCGTTTACAATTCCGGATTCTGCTTTGGTTTACAAACTAAGCGTTTTTATTCGACTTGAGCAATACGAGTAGTATCGAATCGCTAGTAGAAGTTCCGACAGATCAGCAGGGTGTCGTTCTCTCTCTCTCTCTTTCTCTCTCTGTCTCTTTCGCTCCGTTTGTTTGTTATCAGAAATCACTTCAATCTCAAATCTACAAAAGAGCCTTAAAAATAAGTACAATTTATTTGATTGGAATGCCCCCGCCCCTGCCCCTGCCCCTCCGCCCACAGTTGCCTCGTCGTCTGCCCCTGCGTCTGCTGCTGGCTTCTTATCAACAATTAAATTGAACTTGTACGAGTATTTTTCTACAATTCTCAACAGTACCTGCACCTCCTCCCGTCTTTCTATCTCTATGTGCCCCTCCTCTCCCTGTCTCTGTCTCTGTCTCTGTCCCACACACAAGCATTGTTATCGCAACAGCCGCAGAGCCAAAAAGCAACAAGAAAAACCATAAATAAATATACATATGAACTGTACATACGTATACAAATTTGTTCATGTGGGAGACCGCAAACATTTTCGAGCTCCTTTGCTTTCTTCACCTCTTATCGGGGGGGCATTTTGATGGCTTTGTTTTTACTATAATTTATTTATTCATTCGCGTGATTTATGTGCGCAGATGTACAGTGAACGATCGCCGGATGGACCCAGCGATAATCCAGACACTCTGCCGCTCAAAAGAGTGTTCCCTGAAGCTATTGTTGGGGCTCTTGTTTCAGTTAAGAGCCACCTGATGTCTGGAGTCCTTGTTGCCGCTGCTGCTAACGTGTTTCATTCTCTGATTTTGTGCGGACAGCGTCGGAGAGTGTGTGGCAGGCGCCAGTCGAGTGTTTGGTGTCTTCCACTAATTAGAGGGCCCTTTGTTTGACCTAATTAGGGGACGTAGCACACAAACAGCAAATGACAGGAGGATGAAGGACACACGTAAATACACACGTAAATATGTAGGTACTCGCATGGGTTATGGACCCATAGAAAAGCGAAAGCAAATCACCAGCTAAATGCAATTTTGTATGTAATTTTCTTGCATCGATTAGCGATTCGATGCCATAAGTAGAGATTCGATGAGTGATGGGATTCAACAGCATCCGTTTTAATTGATTTATAAGCTTAAGAATCGAAAAGAAGAATGTGCACTGCTTTAACCTTCAGGGGCATGGCCATGGGGTACCTCCGGAGAGGCTGGAGTGGAATTTGGAATAAGATCTGCCGAGTTTCGTTGACAGAGAAAATAAGACAGGGCCAGGCCACTCGTTCTACATGATGGTGGTGTAAGCTCCCGCTTTCGTTGCATAGTTTTGGGCTTGGCTCAGAAACCTTTCAGCCTTTTCAGCATTTTCGCTAGTCGTTCTCCGGGCGCAACCCACTGTTTGGCATCAGCTCTTTTGGCAGGCTTATATTTGGCCTATTTTATGGACTGATAAATCTGAAATTTGAATGTCACGCTCCTGCGGGTGGAGCTGCAAATTTATTATATTTTGCACGCTTTCTGTCAGCGCAGAGCAGCGCCGTTGCCGATAAGCACACGTGATAGAAGCCCGCCGCCCTGGAACTCCGCCTCTTATCCGAATACCATTATCTCGGCACTTCTGCTACTCCTCCTACCCTTCAGAACTCAATTATTTGTTGCTCTCACCGCCACTGCCACTGATTTCAATAATCAAAGAATTTGCGCACAGAGTTGATCTTTCCTCCACTTCTGAAGGCTTCTCCCAAATGTTTCTACTACGCAGTTAGCCGGAGGTTAAATTGAGCCAAAAGTTGCCCCACGCACAGGGAGCCGTGCAGCTGTGGCAATTTCAGAAGAACAATATGCAATCTGGTGGCGTACAATTTATGAATATTTTGTATTTAAATACGAAATGTATTTATCCATTTAGATAATCACAAAAAGATAATCAGCTGCTCTCCAAGTGGGCCTGCCGGGGGGCAATAGAAGGCGGCACAAACTGTTCATTTGTTCCACCAACAGTGGAACCACCTGTCCATACATACAGACACACAGACACACAGACACACAGACACACATACACACATACACACTCCTACATATGGATGTGTAAATATGCATTCAATTTCTATTCTTCTGCACTTTGACGTACTCGAAAGAGTTTCAATATTACCATATTTGAAACGAGTATACATACGAGCCCATTTAAAAATATATTAATACATTATCGAACGAATCGAATCGCAGCCACTGATAAGTGGAAAAAGTTTGTCTTGATTTTAATCGTTCCGGGAAAATCCCCCAATCCCCGAGGGAATATGCATATTTGCAATAAATGGAAAATAAACATACATATACTTCGTACAGGGCTTTTGCTAATGCCCTCGTCCTCTAAGCACGTTGATTAAAAACATTCCAGAATTTTTTCTATTATTTAGTACTAAATGTACTAAAATGTACTAATACTAAAAGTTTTGCTGTCGATAGATAGGCATAAATAATAATTAACTCGTTTTGATTTACCGATATTTTCATAGATTTCGATAAACGGAAGGAAGATAATATCATATATACGATTATTAATAATTGAATTGAAAATATCATAATTTAGAATCGATATCGATAATATGTCATCGTTAAAATTTGTATCCATTAATAAATTGTATTAACGATAATTACCGATAGCAGATGGCTGCATTTCGATTGGCTATAATTGAATTTATAATATATGTATATACTCGTAATCGATGCTTCATACTTCATCGATTCATACCGATAACGTTATATGTTTCGTAATATGCTGTTTTTTTGTATGGCTTATACTTTCTCGAAACATCTTTGTTGAACTCCAATCACGAACCTATGCAGCGAATACCGAATCTTTAAGGGTTTTACTTTTCCTAGAGAGGTACTGTACCCCTCCTCAAGAGATATGAGAATATGCATATATAGTATTTGCCGAAACAGAGCTTTGCTGATGACCACCTGCTCCACTATCTTATCAAAAATTTGCCCATTTCCGTTCACCGGAGTGTTGGTGCCACGTGTGAAGCGAGATTTGTTTCCAGGCGAACAGATTTCACGGATGTCATGCGAGACCTCAGACCACTGTGCCAGCAGATAGACAAGCAGCAGCCACAGAACAATCTCACGTGGGGAAGAACGTTCTTGGCCCAAGAGAGCAAGACATCAACAAAGAGAGAGATAGAGAGAGAGAGATCTGGCAGACTTATGATTCATTTGAAAATGTGTGTTGGGATTGTTTTTCAAAACATTTCAATGTTTTCGTTTCAGTATTTGTTGTTCTTTTTTGAAGGCCAACAAAAGCAATGCTAAGGCTAAGCAAATTTAGTGAAAAACAGTTGTTCAATCAGACCCGAGGCGAAGGTAATTGCTGGCCAAGAAATTGTTACGGGAATCCAAGACATGGTGACCGGCTTATTTCCGTTCAAGCCTCCGTCCGGAGATGAATTCTCGGTAGAGTTTGAAGCCGCAATCAAGTTTCGCTTTTCATACCGACTTATCTTGTTTCTTCCATAACTCAAGCTTGGCTGTATCTCTTAGAACTAGTTTTGGCAACTAACTAAGTGGCGCACATGCTAATCAAACCACTTTCGGTTGTTGCTATTTTATATATTTTTCCACAATCGAATCAAAGACGAAGCTGCAAATTTGCATAAATGAATACGTTTGGCTCCAAACTTCTGGGCAAAGTTTTTTGGGTGTCGTTTTGTGATTGCGGATAAGGGGGGGTCCGATTTTATAGACGTAGATCTGCATATTAAAAGTGACGCAGATACCCAAGGCGAGACCCTATTTCCGTGTATAAACATCGCATTTGTCTCCCGTCTCTCGATTGCACACCCCAGAAAAGTGCAAAGAAGTCACGGCGTATACGTAATATTTACCCGTGCCCGCGCCCATGCACAACCGTAAATAACAAATTATTAGCAACAACAACAATTGGGGAAATAGATAAGAAATTGAAATTGAAAAAGAAATAGAAATAGAAATAGAAAAAATTCAGGGAAGAACAAATCTTGGTTCCAGAAGAACTTCAACTTCAACTTGATTCTGCTTTCTACGCCTCCGAGAATGAAATCAGCTTATCGAAAATAAACAGATGACTAAAAAACTACCTGCCCCTGCGCTTTTGCACCCCATTCACACTCTTTGCCTCCGTTTTTTATCAGCAGTTCTTGTTTGTGCCATTAATTATAACTGCTTCCCGTAGTAGCTGGCGGCGCAGCGCCTCCCGGTGCTGATTAGAAGGAACTTCTCGAATGTGGCAACTGATCAAATGGAAAGTTACGAAAGTTCTCCACTTTCAAGACAACTCTGTTGACCCTGAACCAGATCTCGAACTCTAAGAACTATTACATCTGCGCCATGCTGAAAGGCACCGAGTGCCACCACCCCGAGATAGTGCCAGGATAAACAGGTCCCAAGCAGACAATCTAACAATATATAGCAACTCACCTGCATTATGGGATACGCGAGTCGTCCTTTGCCGAACCGTTCGATGAGCGTTAGCTTGGTGGAACTGGCCATGACTCCGGCAATGTTCGAGGACGAGAGGACGGGTCGCGGCGGTGGCACAATGGGCACAAAGTCGCGATTCCTTTCGGCGAATGTCCGATCAAAGGAGTTGCGCCGATCGCTGTGCGAGCGTCTGTAGGTGGCATGATTTCCGGATCCATTCCGACCCGAGGAGTTCTGATAGGAGCCGTAGCCGGAGCTGTTGTACTGTGAGACGCCCATGTAGGATTTCGATTTGCGGTACTGCTTGGCCGAGTAGACCATCGGCTCGGGGAAGCTCAGCTCGCTGTGATTGCTCGCGGTCTCCGAATTGGAGGTGGTCGAGGCCGATGAACTGACAATGGAGGCGGTGGAGACGGCATTGGGGGATGCGGAGGTGGACGATAGGGGGGTGATCATCGATGGCTTCGAGCACTTGGCACAGGGCACGGCCAGGGCGGCGGTCAGAAGCTCGGCGGGATTCACTTTGGTCACCCCATTGTCGGTTGTTGCAGTTGTGACCAGAATGTTGCTACTGTTGTTATTGTTGCTGGTGCTGTTGCTGTGGTTGTAGCTTCTGTAGTTGCTGGTGTCGCGTGGTAGCGACTGCAGGAAGATCTGTTGCCTCTGGGGCTTGCCCTTTTTGGTGCTCTTCTGCTGTTGCTGTTGTCCTTTGTTGTTGCCAGGATTCTTTTTGCTGTTATTGTTGTTGTTCTTGACATTTTGATTTTTCCCTTTGTTGCTATTGTTGTTGTTGTTGTTGTTGTTGTTGTTGTTGTTGTTGTTGTTGTTGTTGTTGTTGTTGTTGTTGTTGTTGATCTGTGTCGTCTGATTGTTGCTGTTGGTGCCCGCCGCCGGCAGCATTGTCTCTGGCTGCCTTTCCTTATCCTTGTCCGCCTTCTGCTGCCCCACTACCTTCCCATTGGATTTGTTGACCATTTTCTGGTACTTCTATCGCTCGATGTTGGGTATATACCGTATGGATTGTATATTTTTGATTAGTTAACTTTTTCCGTATTGCCAACTGGTTGTATGGTTCGTCGGGTTTCGTGCGCAATTGACTTTGGTGTTGGGTTCTGGCTTGGTTTTTGCTTTTGTATAACCGTTGCTCCGTTGCTTCTGCTGGTGCTTTTTCTCGCGTTCTTCTGCTCTTGTTCCCACTATCTCTCCCACTCACTCACTCGCGCTGCTCACCGCTCTCCGCTCTCGTTTGTGTTTTCGTTTTCGTTTTGGTTGCGGGCCACAGAGCTTTTGTTTCGTTTCTGTTTAGTTTTTTGCCACGTTTGTTGTTGGCGCCGCGCCGCGATTTGATTTAATTTCTGTTTGGTTTTTTTTCGCTTGCCTTTGCCTCGTTGCCTTCTTATTTTTATATTAAATGAGCTTTTGTTGTACCTTTGAAATGTTTTTAATCACGAAATTCATTAATGTGTTATTGCTGTTTTTTTGCTTTCTTTGTGCACTGGCACTGGCACTGGCACACAAACACAAACACACTTCACTCGCGGACACAAACACTTGCACACCTTTTATTCAACTGCGTCTTCCTTTTGGTTCTTGTCTAGCTGTTCTTGTCGTTGTTGCTTTACCCCTTTACCTCTATTCATTTACAGCAACGAAGACAGCAGTTGAGATGCCAGGAAGAGTGCCGCCGCCGACGCCACACACATGCAAAAAGAGAAGAAATGCGAGGAAACAAAATTATGTATTTTATTGGTTGTTTTTGGTAGAAAATTTTGTCAAAAATATGAACACGACTTCGACCGCTGCGCTCTCCTTCTCTCTCTCATTTTGATCGCTATTAGTCCATTAGTCTTTCTCTCTCTCTCTCTCTCTCTCTCGCTCTCTTGCTCTCCCTCTTTCGCTCTCTTGCTCTCTCTGAAAGCCCTTAAGCTATGCAAATTTCTGAAAAGAGAGAGCTGTTTCGGTGCGTGCAGAAACACCGCACCTTATGTATGTAGATTCATGCACCTTGGTCTTTGCTTAGTTTTTTTTAAACATTTCATTTTGCACATTGAGTTGCGCGCTTTTTTCTTTCTGTGTCTCCCCTGTGGTGCGTTTAAAGGAACTGCGAAGAATTAGTACCGTTCTGAAACGCGCAATTTGCGTTACTTTTTTGCGTTTACCCAAAAAAAAAAACAAGAACATATACATGTACATACATTGTAGTGTGTGTATGTATGTCATACATATGTATGGATGTTTGTGTGGGCTGCCATTTGGCGGGCACTTTTCTCTCTCCCTCTTCTCTCTTTATTCCTCTCTGCTTAATACGATGATGTAAGTTTTTGTATAGGAATGTTTTCATTATTTTGTACACTTTTTTGCCATCCTATACATTCGATTGTGTGTGTGTGCGAACAGAAACTGTTATTGATCTTGTTGGGGAGTCTCGTAAAATGCCTTCGTTAATTTGTTGATTAAGTCTCTTTATTATTGCACACGATTTAGTGTATTTGAGAATTCGTAAAACAAGTTAGGGAGAACCTCAACTTATTTTATATTCAGAAACTTTCCATTAATGTACATACGTACATATTTAATAGGTTAGGGACATTTTCGTTTTAAGAATTCCTTGAAATTATTAATATTAAAACATAGATGAATCAAGCGGCGAGACTCCCTAAAAACCCTTTAAAAGAATAGAAGAAATCATTGCTATGAATTTACTCCAGCTTTGCATGATCTTCCTTTCCTTTAAAGCAACGTTTTAAACGCTAATTACTGTCGAACATTAACCGATCTTGAACCGCATATGATAGATGATAGAGGCAGCAGTTCGCGCTAATGATCCTAATGAGCAAGTCTATTAGTTTGGCCCACGATAAGTGACTGACATAATAGAGCAATATAGAGCATATTCTACAGTTCCCAGAGGATCGGATCGCTGCAAAGGAAGCTGACGAAATCTAGCACGAAATCCAATGTGCCAGGGAATAAAGTATTTGAAGGTGTTTCTGTTGCTATCTACAATATCGCCCATAAACCCGACCGAAAACAAAAACCGGAAATACCAAATGCCAAAGCTAAATGACCGTGTGAGTGGGAAAGAGTGAGAAGAGGGAGGGAGACTGGGTGGTGGATTCATCTGCGTGTAGACCTTATCCGCATTTCTGGTTTGCTTTTCATTTATACTAGCAACCTATCCGACACCCAAAACACGAGACGATCACCAGATTGCAAAGCAGTCACGTAGCCATATACATACATATGTACATATGTATGTAGGTCTCACCTATGTATCTCCATACATATGTATGTAATTATTATCAATCATGTTGACCCTATTTACCTGTAAAATTCGGACAGATCGTGCTTGGGTGGTCTTTATCCAAAATCCACGCAATTCGCACTGCATGGGCCAGACTCACGTAGACCGTGGGGGTGGCACCGAAGAAGAGAACGAGCCCAATGAGTGCAATCACGGCCGTCTCTGTCGTCTATATACATAGCTTGTAAATGTCTATGTATTTGTTTTCATACAGCTTTAGAGTCTATTTTGTATATAGCCGAAACGATTTGATCACACAGAAGCGAAACAATTTCTATTAAAAGTAAAACAGCAAAACTGATCGACATAAAAAGGGGGGAGCACTTTCTTTGAATCGGATAGCGAATACTGTCGAGTGGCAGTGGATGGATGGTGGTAGTTATCCGAAACAACTATAACTTAATGGCGATGGCGATAATGGGAATTGATGCTGCCCAATTTTGTATCTTTCTACATATAAAATATGTGTTTATTTTTGGAATATTACGTGAACGTAAAAAACAGCTACTGTCAAAGTAAACCCCCCACTCGCTTTGAGCCGATACTCTTCTTCTTCTCTCTGATTACCGTTGCAATCTCACACACGTACACACACTCATGCACACAGAGAAAGAGAGAAAACTCCAAAAACTTTTGATTTTGATTTTAACTTTGAATTTCAATTTCACTTTTTTTTCGTGTTACCTTTTTTTGCCTCGCTGTATTTTTTGCTGCTGATTATTTCATACAGTTTGACGGAGACCACGCGTTTTTTGGTTACCGATCGGATCGCTTGTCGAAAGCTTCCAGAACGTTACGGTCGGCCGGATTAGATCGGTAAACGGTGGACGATTTGCGGGTTGCGGGTTGCGGGTGGCGGGTGGAAAGGGCAAGGGCGCGATACTCGATAATGCCTGCACTGGCACACACACTCACATACACCTGTTCTGTGGACAAAAACGAATTAAAGTTGCAAATGCCTTTTCAATTAACGGTTGCACAATGCTGTGGAAATTGTCCGCTGGTCGGGGGATCTGGGCACAATCGGTCTACTTGACGAACAACGAACATGTGACGAGCAAGCAACTAACGGCGCTCACGATGGCACGCTGGCTGGGCAGAGACCAGTTGCGTTCGGCGTTCTAGAGAGCAAAACGGAAATTAGCAACAAAAGTTGTGTCGGAAATGAGAAGCAAACGGTGGGGCTCTCTCCCTCTCTCTCCTCTCGCGAAAGCTTCATGAGTAGGCAGATGGATGTATCGGTAGTTTTGGGCAGTGAGTAGTAGGTCAAGAGAGCTGCGGTGGCTTAAAACCATTGTTTGATTTGGATTTCACTTTTCAAGCCCCCTTTCTATCGAATCTATCAATTTTCGCCCCTTGGCGCTCCGGCAGAGAGTTATGTATGTATAAAGGCGAAGAGAGCGAGCTTTAGTTCGATCAAAGCATAAAACGAAATGTACTGTGTAAAATCCAATGTGAATTTGTTGCTGTAATGAAATACCGGCCGGCGTTGGCTGGCGTGCGATTGGGAAAGCACCGAACCGACCTTGTGTCTCTCGAGCAGCTGGATAGAGGAAGACGGCGATGAGAAGAGCAGAGAAAACGGCATGCTAATTTATTGAAAGCTTTCACACCCGCTCTATCTCACTTCCACACTCTCTCCGTGTCTGTCCCACTCTCAAAAGCTTGGAGCATATGACCAAGCAACGGCGGGCTATGACCATGTTTGAATATGATGATTTATGAGCACCATCGAAGAGGGCCGTTGCGTCCCATGCCCATCCTTTAAGCGGAAACTCTCTGCCGATGCACTGATCACGTGACGAAGGCTGCACTGCACTGATGGGCCACAAATAGCCAACAGAACGGGAATAGCCGCAGAAATACCAAAATCACATTGACGGGGCGTATTTTTGGCTGTCGCCGCCTCAACAACAACCAACCAGCCAACCAGCCAACCAACAAAATAAAACCACAAATATATCTATCTATAAGTAGATAGTCTCAAATGCGATGCGTAGTACCCGTGGCCACGCGGCAAACTAGAAATTTCAATTATTTTCCCAGCACACACATTCAAATATTTATACACTTGTCGTTAGATTTATGTAAACAAATGAATATGCATTTGTAGGTGTGTAGGTGATGAGTACTTTAGTACTACGTATTAGATTAAACGAAGCATTTTATCACACGCATAGTTTGAGACTTCAGGGATCTGCAAAAGGTTTCCTTCGGGATCTGATTGAAGCTTGAACTGACCATCATCCACTCTATCATTTTCGGATTGCATTCTCTCGATAAAATAAGAATAATAGAATAATCCGGCCTTGTCCTGATGTCTGCCAATCGGAACCATAAGGATGAACATAGCCACTACTGTTGTGTGTTAACATCCGATTAATAGACAATTTATTTCGTATATCAGATGGAACTGCAAGCGCCGACCCCTGAATGAGTCTTGCATTGCAATTCAGATGATATTCATTGATTTCAGTAGAAAGTGTTCAATAATTATACATGAGTGTGATATATTTTAGGGAACCGAGAACTAACTATGAAATATTTGCCACTAAAACGATTAGGACATCTAATCGATGTATTCGGAAGTGTATTTGCAGCAGCATCTTTTGTAATGTTCTCGGAGCATACTTATGAGGGCAAAAGATCATTTAGTTTGATTGCATTACTGTCCAAGGTGAAAGAAAACGCTGCACAAGGCACGCAGAGCCGGCCAGGACAACGGCAAGGAGGGAGCCCCCAAAAATGCGCTTCAGCAACCCATCCTGCCACTTGCGGTTGGCAATGCACTCACTGTAGGGCATGCTCGAAAAGGAGACGCTGTTGTAGAGTGGAATCCAGCCAGGGAACAGCCGGAACAGCAGGGTGTCCAGCCACTTTCGGCATCGGAATGACCAGCGCTTGGTGAGATCCCGCATCTGCAAGAGGAACAGATTAAAGAGGGTGTACATACAGCCACTAAGGGCCAAGGGGAACACTGAACTGAACCCACCTCCACATAGTTGTACATGGCGAGGTCGCAAATGGCGAAGGCATCCTTCCAGCGGTCCTCGGTAAACTGGGCCAGGGCCTCGTCCAGAGGCAATGGCTGTCCCAGAATGGAGGTCAGCAGGGTGACATCTTCCATGCCTGCGTTCATGCCCTGCCCATAGTACGGCACCATTGCATGGGCCGCATCGCCCAGAATCAGCGCTTTGTCGGCATAATGATACGGCTTGCACTTGATGGACACCAGGTGCTGAGGCCGCGTCTTAAAGAAGTCCTTGATGAGCTGCTCCTCGCCGATCAGAGGTAGAGCATCCGTGTAGTGCTGCCTAAAGAAGGCCAGCAGCTGATCCTGGCTCTGGATGCTGGCGAACATCTTGAACGGCATCGACAGTGTCACCGTGAAGGACTTGTCCTGGTTGGGCAGGGCAATCATCATGAATGAGTTGCGCGGCCAGATGTGCAGATAGTTGGGTGGCATCTGGAACTCGCCTGCCTTGGCGGGAATGCACAGCTCCAGGTAGCCAGTCTCGATATAATCCTGCGAGTAGTTGAAGCCCGGCAGCTTCACCAGCTGCTGCCGCACGCTGCTGAACGCTCCGTCGCAGCCCACAATGAGATCCGCGCTGGCCGCCACAACCCCCTCCCGATGTGGCTGCTTGAACTCCATGAGTCCTTCTTTGATGCTGGCTTTGGTCAGCTTGTGCTCGAAGTGGCACTGAATGTTTGGGAGCTTGTCGCAGGCGTTGAGCAGAACCTCGTTGAGCTGCTTGCGGCCGACGGAGTAGAGGCACTGTTGGGTGCACGGGTCGTACAGCACCACACTGGTCCGTCCTGCAACATCGTGCAGCATTCGTCCCCGCATGGGTATGGCGGTGGACAGGACCTCCTGCTCCAGACCCACGGCAGCCAGCGCCTTGCGTCCCCGCTGGGAGAGCGCCAGATTAATGCTGCGTCCTTGCACGAGAGCAGCATGCCGAATGTCCTCGCGATACTCGTACAAGTCCACGTGATTGCCCATCCGGGCAAAGTTTAGGGCCGCCAAAGAACCCACCTGCCGAAAAATGTAGCCTGATAAGAGAGTTTGCTCTACAAACTGGGATTATGAAGCCCACCCCACTGATAAGGGGGAGACGCACTCTTGCTGTTACTTTTGCTAGATCTACAGCATCTAGATATCATATCATATCTTGGATACATATCACACTTACCAAACCCGCCCCGACAATGGCCACTCTGCGCCGCTGTGGCTCCTCCTCGTACGCCGCTGCCCCGCGGCCGTTAACCTCTGAGCAGATGATGCCGGTTCCTTGTGCCATGACTTCTCGTCGTGACGGGAGTGACTGTTCGGTTGGGCTGCTGCTTCTGGAATGAAATGGAAACCAATGAATTGGGTCGGAAGATGGTTAGGCAAACGATTATGCTGGATAAATACACAGCAATTGCTATCTATTTGCTACGTCTAAGCGAAGCCCAGCAAGTGCCAGACCGCAAAAGCAAGTCTGATGACTGGCGCTCAGCATAATTTAGAACAAGCTCGAGTAATTTTTGTATGCAAATCAAAAATATATGCAATACCCTTACTAAGCACTTTGCTAACTGACTAAATTCCATAATCATCTGATAGATGCTTAGAAAACATTTTTAATTTTAAAACTGGCGGCAATTATCGATATTTTCAGTATTTTTCATTCAAGTATTTTCATGGTAGGGATTGCTTTGCGATATATCGATAGGCTAAAAGCGAATCCGAGCTGCAAGCAATCATGGCCCGGAGCTTATATTATTATAGTGATGGTAGAACGCTATATGTCTGGGAATATGTAAAATATAACTTGAATTCGTCAGTATATTTACGGTATAATTTAAAAATGAGACAGTATGTTTCGGTATATTTCTGAGGGTCATACTGTAGAAATACTGGTTTTCGCCGCGCTCCCATGGTATTTTTGTCAATTTCATCAATCTATTAATTTAATTTTCAATGTTATATAGAAATCCAATAAAAGCAAGTATTTCGAATAAGCCAATCAATCATGTATAGAATTGATTCATCAATCGTACAAAATTGAGTGGGCATGGCTAAATGTTCCATATAGATAGTATTATTCAACGGAACAAAGAATTGGTCTTTTTTTGAATCGAATTTGATTTCGCCGCAGTTCGCTTTAGCAACAATGAGTCCCATTCCATACACAAACATGTTGCTAATTTCATGCACACATACCCTGGGGAAATGGATGATATAGAGTTGCGGAAATGTGTTTCATCCCATGCTCTAATTAATGCAGAAACTAGTCAGTATCTATTTCAAACGATATTTTGCAATTAGTGATCCTTTTACAGAGACAAAGAATCGCTACAGGGATCAGGTTTTATATACAAATAACTAATCAAATGCATGAATATACCAAAAAAATGAAATCTAAAACAAGGCCTTTATTAATTACATTTGAAAGCAGCTTGGAAAACAGTATCTTTATATAATATTCACGAAATAGGGTATACAAACGCTCATACCCTGGTTGACAACAAATGAGTCTGCAAATACCAGCAACATTGACGTCACAACCTACGACATTGAAAATTTTTGATGAAATCGTGTTTTTGTCAAAATAAAAAACATGCAAGTACTTAAAAATAGTTAATCTTGATCAAAATTGATTCAGCTATCATATAAAATTGTCTGGGCAAAACTGAGAGATCTATATAGCTGGGAATATTCGACGGAAGAAAGATTAACCAAGAATTAGTCGTCATAACCGGTTCACAACAATGAGTCCCACATACCCTGGGGGAATGGATGTTATAGAATTAAGAATATGTTTGTCATCGAAGACTCCGTAGGTATCAGGATCGAGATAAATATACACAAGATACTAATAATGTACTTTAATATGTCTAAGGAATATCAATTTGAGAAAAGGTCTTTATAAATCACGTTTCATCTTCATATAAAATTAACAAAATAGGGTGTACAAAGGCCTATACACGCATCATGTCTTCAAATGAAAGCAACATTGCGACTCTTTTTTTTGTTGAACTTTTTCGTTTAACCCTTTTTTTACAATAAATACAATAAAAGCAAAGATTAAAAACTATCCAATCTTGTAGAAAATTGATTCATTAATCGTATAAAATTATGTGGGCATGGCTAAATGTTCTATATAGCTGGTAATATTGGACGGAATATCAAAAACGAGGAATATGTAAAATAGAACTTGAGCTCGTCAGTATATTTACGGTATTTTTTTAAAATGAGTCGGTATATTTCGGTATATTTCTGAGGGTCGGACGGTATATTGAACTCGTGTTGCGTTGCAAGTGCACAATAGAAAATTAAATTTTTTTAACAACAAAACCATAATACTGCGCCAAATAAGCCTCACGAGAATGTGCAATAAACTTGAAGGCATTAAATTATAATAGAAAGCACCGAATTATTAGCGGAGAGAGTGAAAGCAGAGCAGTGCAAAATCTCGAAATTAGTTGTACTATAGATAGCACCCAAGAAATCCACAAAAGGAAAAACCAAAATGGTAATAAAAACGGCCAGCCGAAATACATGTTCAAGAGCAAGTGTCAAAAAGGGAATGGAGGGGCCAAGTGAAACGACGATAGAGAGGGAGAGCGAGAGAAGGGGACTGGGAGCCCCGCAGGCAGTGTCCCGTTTGAAAGGAAAATAATGAAAAAGAAACTGACTCTTGGCACCCCCCTTCCCCTTCATCATACCTTCGGATGCAATAAATTTGTGAATTTTAGTGCTTTCTGTGATAATCTACCCCATTTTATTTTCAGGGAAACGAAACATCACTGCCCATGGAAATGTGTTCCAATTGTAAGTACCATTTTTCAGTCAATGTCATTTGAACGGTACGGCAGCTGTTTATGAATATGCAAATGTGTGTATGTATGAATGGTATGTAGGTATGCACAGGCATTGTATATGGAATACTCAGTGGAATGCAAGCGAAACGTGGAACAACGTAAAACCAAACCCCAACACCCACCTATGTACACTTCGAAGTCCTGAGATGATATTATTATGATTGCTATTTTGTAGTCGGAATATCGTCTATAGCGTTTTTACATGCTAATCTTGTTCTTGTCACACTGTGTTTCATCTCTGATGATGGGCAGACAGACAATCTGAATCTATAAATAATACTGTTCACATTTGAATTATGTAGGGGTGCACCCTAGAGATATAACCTCTGACCAAAAATTGTAATCTTCTCATACCAGTCGATGCCGATGAGATTCGACGCTTGGGCAAACGTTTCCGCAAACTGGATCTGGACAATTCGGGGGCATTGAGTGTGGACGAGTTCATGTCGCTGCCGGAGCTGCAACAGAATCCACTGGTGCAGCGCGTGATCGACATATTCGATGCCGATGGCAACGGGGAGGTGGACTTTAAGGAGTTCATCCAGGGCGTCTCACAGTTCAGCGTTAAGGGTGATAAACTGTCGAAGCTGCGCTTCGCGTTCCGCATCTACGACATGGACAACGATGGATACATTTCGAATGGTGAACTTTTTCAGGCAAGCAATTACCGATTTCGAATCCTCCTCCCTTAAACGAAACGACACCAAGATGAATATAAAAAATTATTCTTACTCTAAAAATTTGACTTTTGCAGGTTTTAAAAATGATGGTGGGCAACAATCTGAAGGACACGCAACTGCAACAGATCGTGGACAAGACAATCGGTTTCGCGGACAAGGATGAGGATGGCAAGATATCGTTCGACGAATTCTGTTCGGTGGTTGGAAACACGGACATACACAAGAAGATGGTTGTTGACGTTTAATAGGCTTACTGAGAATCATTATTTTTATATGCAGTTTTATTTATTCTTTTGTACATGCATATATGCATTCTTCTTTTTTTTGTCACGATTAATCTCATGATAATGTCACTTTTGTTGATCAGCGATCAGGGAATCGCATTGTTATGAAGCTGCTAACGAGCCATTTCAGTCAGCCAGTCAGTCAGTAAATCAATCAATCAGTCAGTCAGTCAGTCGAGCAAGCAGTTACTCTTAAGTTGAAAAGTGAAATAATGCGCCTCCTACTTACTTCTTAAATGTATAAATCTATATACATATATATACATGCATATATAGTCATAATTTATTATACAAATATACACTTAATGAACTTACAAATCCTCAAAACAAAATCAAAACTAAAACTTAAAACCAATTACAATCAAACTCCAATCAAAGTGAAGGCAAATAAAGAAAGCAAGCATGGTTGAACTTGAACCCATCCAAAGGATCTTTCCAATCGGCAAAGAGAGAGGTTCGTCGCGCCGCGTCACTTGTATGATTGTTGTCCCGCTTATCCAACTCGTGGTTTTTCCGGCTTTTCACAAACAAGCACACACAGACACACCTGAGCCGCCACCTGAGCACGGCCATGTGTCATAGTTTATGTTAATTATTTCTAATTCTCCTGTGATTTTGCCAAAAACAAAAAAAAAATAACAAAATTAAAATGAAAATGATGAGAAGAGAAGAGATGAAAAGAGAGCAGAGCAGAGCAGTGCAGTGCAGAAAAAGAGCATGAGAAGAAGTGCTGCGTGCTCCTCTATCGACTTAGTCTTATTTACACATTGTGTACTTTTTATATATTTATACATACCTACTTGTACTAATCGAATGTTATAATCTACGTATTTTTTATATCTCTTGACTAACTTGAAAAGAAGGCCACATGTTCTTAAATTCTTAGCCCCAAGTACCCAACCTAATCAAGCCTAACTTTACTCAAATCAATCGGATATATTCTTAAGCAGAACTGCGAATTACGGCTGCTCGAAATCAAAACAAAAAAAACAAAAGCAAAAATATGCTAAAGTTGATCGGGTATCAAGAGTTAACTGAAGATCGAATAATTATACATACATCAATACATATGAAAGCAATGCCATGCAGTGCGATGCGATGCGATATTGCATTACAATTTTATACTTAAAAGTAACTCTAGTTAAAACAAAATCAAAACGAATAAACAGCATGTTACAAATTTTACAATTAACAAACTTTTTGCACACTCGCCACCAATCGATTTGTTAGCTAATCAATTCCATTGCATTATTCAAGAATAATCAAATCTAAACCTAAACCTAAACCTAAATCCATTGTAAGGTCTACCAAAGAGCCGAAACATTTTTATAAGCCTGCCCTTGCCCCTGCCCGCCTGTTCAGAGGAAGTGAATGAGGAGAATGGGCTCGGCTTGCTGGCTTGATGACGCTGAAGCAATAAGAAGCAAAACTTTCAATAAAAATTATTTATACACCAAATCATCAAGGGGTTTTTTTCTTACTGGGCGAACGGGCGTCCAGCAAAGAGCGATTTATTGATAAGATAAGTTTTTAACATCGAACTCTGTTTTAGTTCTCGTGAAATACTTCCCACGCAGAGAGCAAAATCGAGATACCAAAAACGTCATTGTCCTATCATTGTGATTAGGATTTTTGATAAGTTTTTACGTCTGTCTATTTGTCTCTAATGGACAATTACTGTGATCTATTCGTGCAAGTAACGACTCTGCGGATCCTGATTAGCATGTACCTGGTATTTGTTGCCACAAAGGTAGGTTCTTTGTATATATACCTGCCATGGATGATAATTACAGGATTCTTCCTGTAGCTGATCTTCCTACTCTCGTGCGGCGTTCTATCTATCCTCTGTTGATCTTTTCCAGTTTATCTCAACTGTACTGAGACCACCAGCCTATAACAAATTCACAAGCCCCACGTAATCCTTCAATGCAATAAAGCACAAATATTGGCGATAAACAAATGCGGGTTCTCTTTGTCGCCCAGGGAGTACATATATACATACAGTATGTATATAGTATGTATGTAAAAGAGAGGGAGAGTGCCAGGTAGGTGATAAGATTAGGCAGAAAAAGCTCCCCTTGCCGCGTCTAAATATTTCACATTTATTTGTGAAATAGTCTTTCTACTGAACAGAGTGGAGTGTCCACGAAAGAAAGAAAAGTGAAATCAGCAAAATGCTTCAATTAGACAGCAAAAACGGCGTTATCCTCTCAGGAGTGCTGTCAGTGGTCTTTGCAACTGTCTATATACTTCTAAAGAGTGAATATTTTTGGTGTATGTATTCAAATTGAATACAATTTTTGGTCGAACTCATACCTATTTCACTTTGCAGATATATCGAGCGATCTGGGCTTGCATGTTTCGGCTTTGCAGATTATGGGAAGCATATGCCTAGTAATTGGTGCCATAAAGGTACGTATAAGTCTGCCTCCCTTCCAGCTGCACTTCAATTGATCCTTATCTGTTTGTCTAAATATAGAACTGTTATAAGCTTTTCGTGCCTTGGATGATAACCTGTGGATTCTTCTTGTACCTCATGGTTTACCTGGGGGTTGCAATGATGGTCAATGGAGATTGGCTCTTTCTTCCGATCATGGTAGTCCCATTTACAGGTATACTCACAGGACCACATGCTACTGATTTCGATTTCGAATCTATTATCTGTCCCTTAATTACAGCGTATCTCAGTTATGCCCTGTTCTCGGTTCAAAAGGCATTCGACAGAATGCGTAAGGAAGAACCGCCATCGTACGAAAATCTGGTTGGGAAAAAGGATTTTATAGGCCACATATAATACCTATAGAGTTGTACATGAGAATATTCTTATACACACATACTATACATATGTATATCAATCGTAATTATAAATCTAATCGGCAGCGCATTGACGATTCTTTTTGAAATAACTGGGTTCTACACTCTGAACACACATCTTTATATTTATGCCCTTGCTTAGACGATTGTAGTTTTACACAGAAGTCTCGATTCTATAAGGTAATCGTCATGACGTACAGATCAGACCGGACCCAATCATGTCTGTATTCCTCTAAGATAAGATACCGCAAATAAACAAAAATCGCCCCATTTGCGAGCTATGTTTCCTCGATTTGGAAATGTTTGTGAAATTCCGTGACATCTTCATTGCACTGATATCCATTTTACTTTCAGTCAATTTATCTATTTAATAACATATTTGGAGATAGCACAGCATTAATGAGAGATCTAAATAATTAGATATTCTTTACCCTGTACTAAAAGAGTATAGGGATATATAAGTTTAGTTTGGATAAATGAATAGTGTACCCACGTATGTAGGTATGTTTTCTGAAGTTCCTGGGAAGTATTTCGCAGTTGAGGGTGGGGGGCTATAGAGATAATTAGTTGTGCAAATCGATATTGCAGCCACTGTAGAACTACCGGTGAGGTAAGATCGAGACCAAGTTGTTCTATTTACACTACTAACCGGACAGACCGACAAAGAACACTTGTGCGCCGATTTGATTCAATTTCAAAATATAAACAAAACAACTGTTATTAACAGCATCGGCCTCTCCTTGAGCAGAAGCTGTTAACATAAGCTTGGAATTGTAACGCATTCAAACGGTTCTTTCAACAGTGACTTGATTCTCTGTATCCCGGGTCACAGCTATGTTAATGCAGCCCTACCTATCGATACGAAGGGAGCGCAATCTATCGATGTAGAATTTCATCGATATTCATACTGAGAAACTGCCACCACCAGCAATCAGCTGTCGCAGCTTATCGAAGAACTGCCATCTCGATTGCATTTGTGTGGGAGATGTTCCGGTGGACGGCCGTTTTCGTTAAAAAAATTCGAATTAAATACATTTATCGTTGCGGGAATGGCAGCAGCACCTGGAATCGACGGCGTGTACTCCATTCGGTTGGTCATAGCCGACTTTTATATGGAGAAGCCGCAGTCTGGCCTGGATCCCTGCTATTCGGAATTGCGCGGGAAGGAAATCAAGCGGGTTGGTGTCGCTAAACTGGAGTACATTCATCTTTTAACGACTCCTACTGAATTTTACGGAATTTTCGTTTGTAAACAGGTGCCGATCATTCGAGTATTTGGGGCCAATTCCGCTGGACAGAAAACGTGCATGCATGTGCACGGCGTATTTCCCTATTTCTACATACCATACGATAAGAAGGACTTTGAATCCTTGGAGCGCGGCATCTTACAGATCGCCATGCACCTGGACAAGGCCCTCAATATATCACTGGGACAGGGCAGCTCCAATGCCCAGCATGTGTTCAAGATCCAGTTGGTCAAGGGCATGTAAGTGAAGCGCATCAGATCATGCTTTAAGTGAATCTTAGTCATGTCTTACTTTTCAGCCCCTTTTATGGCTACCATCGTGTGGATCATCAGTTCCTCAAAATATACATGTTCAATCCCCGTTTCGTGCGACGTGCCGCCAATCTTCTCCAGAGCGGGGCCATACTCAGCAAGAACTTCAATCCACACGAGTCCCACGTTCCCTACATACTGCAGTTCATGATCGACTACAATCTGTATGGGATGAGCTATCTGCATGTACCATTGGAGGTGGTCAAGTTTCGTCGTAGCCATGAGGATGAAGGTAACCTAGTGTTTCTGTTTCCCTTTAAGCCAAGTCTAACGAAGTAATAATTTTTCAGTGGTTCCTTATCCGAATGTGAAGCCCGAACAGCTGCTGGAGACATCTAGCGTCAAGAAAATGGCCTGCAGCTCCTTGGAGGTGGACGTCAGTTCCAACTTCATACTGAATCGCTTCCAACTAGTCGCCAAGGGCAAGGGCAGTCACACAAATCCTGGCATTGAGGCCATTTGGAATGACGAGAATGTGCGCCGTCAAAAGTTGGCTCAGAGCTACGCCGCAGCAGCCGATGAGCAGAAACTCAATGCGGTAGGGTCTTGGTCAATGTATGAAAATTATATAGCTGGCTCATGCTGCTTCAGATTCCAGTCCTGCAACTGCCGCCCACACAGCCTCGACTGCATGTGGAAGTCGCCGAGAGTGATGTTTTCTACCGCACGGCTCTCGAGAGCAAACTGCTTACCCTGGAGCAGTCGACGCTATCTGACCAAACCCTGTCAGATCAGACGCATCTCGGCAATTCCACTATGCAGACCACGTTGCCCAACAGCAAGGAGCAGCGACGCACATTCAATCTGCAAAAACTGATGGCCAACGCTGTTTATCCCGAAGAATGCTCCCAGGATCAGCAGCAGCAGCTGGTGAACGCTTCGTTTATCCAGAATCATGTAGCCAGCAGCAGCAATGGCAGCCTTTTTGGCGCTTCCTTTGCAGAAAAGGACGAGTCTGCCTGCATGGATGAAACGCTGGTGGATGAGGAACTAGTCTTGAGCCTGACCCAGCCGCTTGGAGCTGTGCCACACGATGCAACCTGTAGGTAAACCAGTAGCCATCAATCTCTAATTAACCATTCATATCCTTAACTCTGCTCCAGTGAGGGAAGAAGACCTGGAACTGCTTGAGGTCCTGCAGCAGCTTGAAGAACAAAGTGCCAATGAATCGCGCATTGATTTGGACAGCTCGTTGGCGCCCCTGTCGCAGCAGCACAAACACTGTAAATGCCAGTTGAAAAATGATCGCAAAATGGCTTCATTTCATTCTGTTGTTCCTTTAGTTGAGCTAACTCCAGAGCTGTTGGACAAGGAGACAGCAGCAGCTGCTGTCGGTCCTAACTTGGGGTCCGATGAAGACTGTGATTCTGAGGAGGAAACGAACCCTGGGAGCAAACATGACTTCTCCACCGCCCTGGACGACATCGATGAGCTTTTGCTCAAACTAACTCCAAGTCAACCTACACCCAAAGTGCAGGGGGAGCTAGATCCCACACCGAAGCTGCCGCAGATTGATGGCTCTGATGATAATCAGCGTACACCAAAAAAGTTGAGAGCCAAGGCGAAGCGAAGCCCCCCAAAGACGCCCACTACACCTAAAAGGGAAAGCCTATTGAGGTCTCCTCGCACACCCAAGTCCAGTGCGGCTAAGAAATATGCACCGCTGCCGCTTACCATCGGCAGCAGCTCCACGAAGAGTGAGCACACCTGTGTAGATGGTAGAACCAAGAACTAATTGTCCCACGTATATTGCAGAAAACGATGTGGAAGCGGCAGGGAAATCCATGAACCCTCGACTCAGTCTGCAGCTCGACCAACGACCGGGTACACAAGGGTATGTCAAAACCCAGGCCCTTTTAGTCAGTCTGTTCCTCATTTCTTATCGTTTAGGCCAGAGTTTTCGCTGCGCAAGAAGCTGGCCATGACGGAGTTGCGCCGCAAAAGTGTCGAGGAGTCGTCAAACAGTTTCGTCCTGTTGCAGAACGAGTAGGGGAATAGTCTCCTCCTTTTCTTTGGCAGTCAATTAAATTGAGCTTTTCTTTGACAGCTTCACTCCGCGGCGGAGTACCAGGAGCCGCACCCGCAACCTCGACAAGACCCACCTCATCTGCTCACTGACGCCTCGAGTGAGAAATCCCAGCTTATCGGACCTGTTCGAAACAGCGGATGATCCTGAGGAAGAGCAGAGAAAACCACGTCGTAGTGCGCGTCATCAGGCTGAGAAAGACAGTCCTTTGGAACCGGGGGCCAGTAAAGGGAGACCCCGAAAATCGGAGACAAATGCCCAGAAAGTGGCGAAAAAAGACCAAGGTGAATCCCGTACAGATTTAGTTACGCCAGATAAGAATAGCAGTCGTACGATACGTGAAAGTATTCGAAAGAGTTGCGATGCGCAAGAAATAAACTTGGCAGAAGCCCAGGATGTGAATCCGCTGCAAGAGAAGGAAGCAGAGTCTGGGTCTGAGGCCAAGCCAGATCAAGAAACAAAACAAAGCGAGGACACCAATCTGCCAATTAGCGATGATGAGGCGATTGAGTCCGATACTGAGGGCGATCAAATGTTCACAAAACTGCGAAAGACCCCAAATCTGAGGCGTTTGCGTAAGAGTTTCCGCTCGGAGGTGTTGACCAAACAGCTCCAGGCGACGCCAACCACAGGGACGCCGCCTCCAGTCGAGAGCCAGACCACTCCGCAGCTAAGTCCCAAGAGCAACGAGAGCCAAACACCGGAGCTAATGAAGAGCTTCTATGAGCACTCATTGATCATCAACAGTCCGTCGGTATTTAGTGATCTCATAGACAGCCCCCAGCCTTCTCCTGCAGATGCACATGTCACGCTGAAGGATGGCCCCTTTGTCATTGCTCCCTTGGAGCTGCCACCCACCTACGATGAAGTGGCTCGCGGGTGCCGTAAGCTGGACATACCCGAGCACGAGTTCCAGCCGCCCTTCTACAGCAATCCTGCCGATGTGAGCAAGGTAACAGAGGTGGGATTCCTGGTCCTCCACATTCCCGGCAACAAGCTCAACGACTGCGATCCCTTTCAAAGCGTCCTGGGCAACGACAAGGGGTTGGCCGCCTGGCGCCGTCAGCAACTTATAGCCATCGGTGGCCCGGCCATGCTGCAACGTCATCGGGGCGAACAACGCATTCGGGAGTACTTCAGCAGTGGTCAGAAGATTGCCATTGAGCCGGCACAAACGGCGCCCACCCGCCAGGAGGCCAAGGTCTGGCTGAAGGCGAGGCAGCTGCTCCGGCAGCGCGAGGAGCCAGAGAGATGCAGCGATGTCGACAGTCCCATCAAGGTCAAGCGCCAGAAGATCACCATGATGCTGCAGAACGATGACGGCGACGCTGACAACGAAGAGGATGTGGATTGTAGCCTCAGCCTCACACCAATATCCCAGGCAAGGACAAAAGGAACTCCCATAAGCAGTAAGGGTCAGGAGTCCTCGCGATCCAGACGCGAAACCAAACTGAACTTTATGGCATCCTTAGACGAAGCAGCGGAACCCCAGCAGAATACCGACGGAGGCAGTTCCCAGCCCAGCGACCAAAGCAGCGTGTCTAGCAGTGCCGCACAGGCGGAACTGGACCGCACCTCATTCTTGCGGCAGCTGGATGGCCACCACCAACAGGAGGGACACCACGAGCTCAGCTTCGGCCTGAGCCACGCCACACTGGACAACACGTTCGGCTTCAAGGTGAACCTGGAGAACCTGCAGCAGGCCAAGGCGGACATTGAGTGCAACTATTTGACCATAATGACGCTGGAGGTGTTTGTGGCCACGCGAGGGGAGCTGCAACCCGATCCGATGCACGACGAGATGCGCTGTCTGTTCTATGCCATCGAGCACAGCCTTCCGGATGCAGATGCGGATGGGTCGCTGCCCAGCAAGGCTTGTGGCTACATCATGGTCAACCATGCCCAGGATCTGCTCAGCGAGGGACTGATACACGGCTTGGACAAGGACATCGAAGTTCAGGTGGTATCCAATGAGGTAGAGGCAATGGAGGCTCTGTTGGCCCTGTGTGCTCGCTGGGACGCCGATATTTATGCCGGCTACGAGATCGAGATGGCCTCCTGGGGCTATGTGATCGATCGGGCCAAGCATCTATGCTTCAACATAGCCCCTCTCCTGTCCCGTGTGCCCACGCAGAAAGTGCGTGACTTTGTCGACGAGGATCGCGAGCAGTTCACCGACCTGGACGTGGAGATGAAGCTCTGTGGGCGTATACTGCTGGACGTGTGGCGTCTTATGCGCTCCGAGATTGCCCTCACCTCTTACACCTTCGAGAATGTAATGTACCATATCCTGCACAAGCGCTGCCCCTGGCACAACCCCAAGACGCTCACCGAGTGGTTTGCCTCGCCCTGCAGCCGCTGGATTGTGCTGGAGTACTATCTGGAGCGGGTCAGGGGTACGCTGGCGCTGCTCGATCAACTGGATCTGCTGGGACGCACCAGCGAGATGGCCAAGCTCATTGGCATCCAGTTCTACGAGGTTCTATCGCGAGGATCGCAGTTTCGAGTCGAAAGCATGATGCTCAGGTGAGTGAAACAATGCCCTTTGGAGGGCTGGTGTCCTTTGGTAACCTACCGTCACCTTTCCAGAATTGCCAAGCCCAAGAACGTGGTGCCGCTCTCGCCCAGCGTCCAGCAGCGGGCGCACATGCGGGCGCCCGAATATCTAGCGCTGATTCTGGAGCCTCAGTCCCGCTTCTACGCCGATCCCCTGATTGTGCTCGACTTTCAGAGTCTCTACCCCAGCATGATTATTGCCTACAACTACTGCTTCTCCACCTGCCTGGGCCGGGTCGAGCATCTAGGTGGGAGTTCGCCTTTCGAGTTCGGGGCCTCCCAACTGCGTGTGTCCCGCCAAATGCTCCAGAAGCTGCTGGAGCACGACCTGGTCACGGTGTCGCCTTGCGGCGTGGTGTTTGTGAAGCGCGAGGTGAGGGAGGGCATCCTGCCGCGCATGCTTACCGAGATCCTGGACACACGGCTGATGGTCAAGCAGTCGATGAAGCTCCACAAGGAGAACTCTGCCCTCCAGCGGATCCTGCACTCTCGCCAGTTGGGCCTGAAGCTGATGGCCAACGTGACATACGGCTATACGGCGGCCAACTTCAGCGGACGCATGCCGGCCGTGGAGGTGGGCGACTCGGTCGTCTCCAAGGGCCGCGAGACTCTGGAGCGTGCCATTAAGATGGTGGAGGCCAACGAGGAGTGGAAGGTGCGCGTGGTCTACGGCGACACAGACTCGATGTTTGTTTTGGTCCCAGGTCGCAATCGGGCAGAAGCATTCCGCATAGGCGAGGAGATAGCCCAGGCCGTCACCGAGATGAGTCCCCAGCCAGTGAAGCTGAAGCTGGAGAAGGTCTACCAGCCCTGCCTGCTCCAGACCAAGAAGCGCTACGTCGGCTACATGTACGAGACGGCCGACCAGGCGCAGCCCGTCTACGAGGCCAAGGGCATTGAGACGGTGCGAAGAGATGGCTGCCCGGCAGTGGCCAAGATGCTGGAGAAGGTGCTCCGCCTGCTCTTCGAGACGGCGGACGTCAGCCAGGTGAAGCAGTACGTCTGTCGGCAGTTCACCAAACTGCTATCCGGACGCGCCAACCTGCAGGACCTCATCTTTGCCAAGGAGTTTCGCGGACTCAATGGCTACAAGCCAACGGCCTGTGTGCCCGCCCTGCAGCTAACGCGGTGAGTAGAAACTGTTGCTATTTCGGCACGAATCCATCTCCTGAACAAACTCCATTCACAGCAAGTGGATGCAGAAGGATCCCAGGCGGATACCGCGACGAGGCGAGCGCGTACCCTTCATTATCATCAACGGGCCGCCGGGTATGCAGCTCATTCGTCTGGTGCGCAGTCCTCACGACATTCTGGCCAACGAGGGACACAAGATAAATGCCATCTACTATATCACCAAGGCCATTATTCCGCCTTTGAACCGCTGCCTGCTGCTGGTGGGAGCCGATGTCAACGATTGGTTCACCAGCCTGCCGCGCAAGCTCCTTATGATGCCCGCCCTAGCCATGGCCAATGAGTTGGCCAGCGGTCGGGGCGCCAAGTCTACAATCTCCCAGTATTTTTCCACCACCAGCTGTGTGATCGATTGCGGCCGTCAGACCAAGGCCGGCATTTGTCCCGAATGCCTGAGGGACGCCACCAAATGCGTTATCACACTGTCCGACAAGGTGGCGCGCCTGGAGCGCGGACATCAGTTGACGCAGCAGATCTGCCAGTCCTGCTGTGGCCGTGTGGGCAGCCTACAGTGCGACTCCCTCGACTGTCCCGTGCGGTACGTGCTGGAGGTGAAGCGTCGCGATGTCCAGCAAATTGCACACATTCGTAGGCTGCTCGAGGAGAATTTCTAACAAGTGTATATCTCGGTTTTTTATTATTATTTGTCAAAGTAACGCAATTGATGGAGTACTTGGACAACCGGGGGAAAGAATGCTCAAGAGTAGCCAGCGCAGACCGTAGAAAATCATACACTGAGAACCATTTTATAGTCAGCACATTTAATTGACCAAAATACACTGAGAGGATAGTCTTACGATAGTCTTAGTCAACACACTATATACTCGTATATTTTGTTACTTTCTGCGCATTTAAAAAAGTTAAAATTACATACACTTTGTTTGCCAGATATCCCACACATTTAAAATGGCCCTAGACACTACTTGCAGGGATTGTTGCTCTTGTGTGTTTATAATACTAGAGGAATTTGTTAACTATTGATATCTAAGCTTACTTTTGTGATTGTTTTTGTGTGTGTTGAATGAATGTTTATATGAAATATGTGTATGATTAAATAATGCCTCAATCTGCTGTTTTAAAAGAGAATACTCCTCCGATTCCATCTCGGCCATAATTGTGTGTGCATGAATATATGTATAGATATAAGTAAATGTTGTTTAAAATTATTCAACTGTGTGTTTCACTTTTGATTATGGTTTAATGCTACGATTAAACAATTTCTTTTCAATAGTTAACCAAATTTATAACAATTTGTATATTTTCTTGTTGTATTTTTCCTTTTTGGATTACTAATTTTGAGCAGTTTGGGCAGAAACATCCAACAAATTACAATATATAATATTACAAAAAAATGGATTGCATTTTTTTTTCCTTAAAAAATACAAAAAAAAAAAATACCCATCTTTTAACTCTCTTATATCTCATCGTCTTCATCATCCATTTCAAACATCATGGCATCATTCTTGGCATCAGCATCGGCGTGGTCCTGGCGAGTGCGATAGGACTTTGAGTTGTTGTCCGTACGGTGGGAAGCAGATGCTCCAGTCAGATCCAGTCCGCTATCGTGGAGCTTGTTGCCTGATGGTTCCCCTTGCTGCTGATAAAATAAAGAAGACATCAATCAGTTCGGACAGACGACATTTGGAGGACATGTGAAGGCGAAATATATTCTAGCTGCACATCAATTAACACGTTTTAAAATAACTATCGTCACATTCGACCCAATCAAACTTTGGCTCTATTTAAATTCACAAATCCACTCAAACAAAGAGTTGGATCAATATTTGGCGTCTGGTCTGAGGCAAATTCCGACCAAACAACGACATTTCGCTGATGGCCACTAATTGAATTAACAGCGTAACAAGCTCTCATTAATTAGATCAGTCAAATCTGCCTTGATCTTACCTTGAGGGCGGTGTCACGGGTCTCCTCGTAGTCCGCCGAATCCCCCTCGCTGAGGCGACGCTGCTGAGCACGCAATTTGCAATTGCGACGCTTCTGGTTCTTCTTGCGCTGACCGAGGATGCTGGAGTCGTGTCTGTGGAAAAACACATCAAATTTATTCATTTATTATACTTATTTACTCGTATAACTCACCTAAACACTTGCTTCATGATTTGGTCATTAAATCTAACAGTCTTCTTGCAGCTCTCCGAAAGGCCTTCCTCGGTCCGATCTTCCTCGGGAATTCCATTAAAGGATTGCGAGAACAGAGAGCTCGATGCATCCACAGAACAGGAGTGCGAGGAGAAGCCACAGTCATCGATGGAGGAACAGCTGTCCGACATGGACGGTCTCGGACCGTAGCGACTGAACCGCTTGAGGATTCCCCTATTGACATTCTCGCTGCCAATGGTGCTATCGTTGCACTCCGAGTAGCTGCGTTGCTTGCGCTGTGGCACCATGGGTGTCGTGGCATCCTTCTTGCGCCCCAGTGGACCGTCCTGCTGGTCGAGCATTTCCTCACACGCAGACTCCGAGTAGGAGCGTTGCTTCTTGTTTCGCTTGCGTTGCTTCTTGCTTGGCTTTTTATGCAGCTGCTGCTGTTGCTCATCATCCTCCTCCGTGGTGATGGAAGTGTGTGGTGGGCGTACGGTGATGACCACGGCATCATCCGTGCGCATAATCTGTACGACCCTGGGGGGGTTGGGCTCGCACTCATTATTTTTATCGGTCTTTGCCTTGTAGTGCCCGTAGACCTGATATTCTTTGAGACCGTTGGCATGCAGACCGGCCAGATAGCTCGTTGGGGCCTTGCTCTCGGCACCGAGAAAAAGCTTCATTATCACATTGTTGTCCCAGGCCTCTGCTTCGATGCTTTCGATACAGTGATCCTTATGGTACTCCTCCATATCCACGGACGGTAGCTCCATATAGAAGGCATAGTGCGTGGGATAGTAGCCACTGCCAATGGTGGCAAACTTCACGGATACGCTCCTGTCCGTCTTCAATGTCACGATGGAATCCGGCTGGACGTGGGCCACATCCAGAACAAAGGCCATGGCATTGTCAAGCGCATTGCAGTCGAATTTGGGCAGTTGATAGTGCACGGAATCCTTTAAGAACGTACTGGGTGTCAGGGCGGGCGGATCAGGGGGTGCAGCTGTCTCTGTGGATGATTGGAGACGAAATTGGATGAGAAACGGATCAGGGAGAGAGTAACTGTTCGAGCGTTTCACCTACCTAACTCAGGGGTTTCCGGCATGTCCCCATCGGCATCATCCTCCACGGGGGACTCACTGTTGGAATGCAGCTCCACTCCGCTGTCCTCGCGACTGAGGTAGCGTAGTGTGTCGTGCATCTGGCGCTGCTGGTTAACACTCTTGCGCACCACAGGCAGGGTGATGCTGAGGCGACGCTTCTCCGTGTCAAAGCGGGCATTGCCAGCCTTGTCGTCCACAACAAAGGGCAGATCAAGCTTGAGACGGTACTTGGCACCCAGTCGCTCGCTCAGCAGATAGACTGACTTGGCTGTCACATCCAGCTGGCATTCGGCAGTGGATCGGAGTAGGGGCAGTTCAATCTCCACGACAAGGGAACGCGGCACGGTCACATGCAGCTTGGCATCGAGCTCATCGGTGTACTCCGACAGGTCCACGTCGTGGCTTTGCTTGATGGAATACTTGGGCACCGCGAACTCCGGCACTGGTGCCGCCTTGGTTTTCATGGGTAGAATTTTCGGCTCTGAATTGGAGGCGGGTGGCTTCGTGGGGTACATATGCTCGAGGGGATGCGGTTCCTGCTCCTCCGGTGTGGGATTGGCGGCCAGCTTGCGTATCACAGTGGGTCGGGCTATGCCCTTATAATCCAGCTTGGGATACTTCAGATTGGCACGGTCCAGGGCTACCTCGTACTCGCGCTCGACGGCGTCCAGCGCTGTGTCGATCAAAGCTTTTCGAAACTGGGAGTCACGGGTGGACAGGTGCAGGGCATCCGGATGGAAGACCACATCGAAGACCTTGCAGTGGTTGTTCTTCGCATCGCAGTCGTCCCGCCCCCCCGTCTGGGCCATGGGTATGGACCAGCTTAGGCCACGACCTCCTGTCTCCGGATTCATGCCCACCTCGCTGTTGGGCCGGGCAACCTCCGGCGAACTGGCAATGTTGATGAAGCATTTCAACTCACCGTCAATGGACGTCTTCACCACAAATCCCGGCTTGGGGTGTACGAATTTAATGTCAACGCCTCGCTCCTTCTCCAACTGCGTAATCTCCTGCTCGTAGATCTTGCGGTTCTCCGGGTCTTGGACCTCCTCGACGTAATCGAAGAATAGCTTGCGGAACTCCTCCTTGCTGAGCGCCTCGCGGATGGCCTCGAACTCGTCCTTGGTTATGTCGGCGCGCTCTTCATTATGGAGCTTTGAGTGTTTCTTACGTGAGCCGGCGGCAGTTGACATAGCGCTCTGTCTGACGATCACTACACAATGGCTCTAACGGCTCTCTCGGATCTATGATCTCTCTTCCCGCACTTGCACTTGCACTTGGATATTTCTTACACAAATAATATTTTCTGGATATTTTTTATTTTCGATTTGTTGTGGAGTGGGGTTATACTTAAAACACTTGAACACTTTGATTTTCCGTTGAAAATGCCTTTGAAACAGTCAAGCTGTGCTTCTGGAAAGAGAAAAAGGTGAACGAAAGCAATTAAGAACGGCTGATGCAATGCCAGTGGAAGTACATTTGTATTGGAAACAGTGATAACGGAAACTACCGGCAGGAATATAACGCTCTTAAGAGTTTCACCTACAATTGCCCTAGGTCTTGTCTTGGCTTCCCTTCCCCCGTTCAGCAAAATTAAATCTCACCCAAATAAATATCATGTATCACGAAATTCTAATCTTCATCTACAGGTAATCGTAAAAATTTTAATTTTATGACGCAGTAAGGTCGTCTGCCAAAATTTGCCGGCCCGACTGTGTTTTGGTAACTTTTATAGTGGTGTGGTAGTAGTTGTGGCCGGCGGACACTATAATCGCATTATGTAAGCAGCGTGTGGTCCATGCGTATTTTATTTGTTCAGCAATAAATAAACAAACTGCGTAGTTTCATTTCTTAGATCCCTCTTCCTCTCTCCCTACTCACTCACTTGTGTGTTTATTACGGTGCTTGCGCGGCGAGCGAGAATTTAGAAATGAGGCGAGAGCTACACGAAATGCCGGCTGTTGGGGTCGGTCGGCACTGAGAGAATAACGAATAGCGTGGAGGAGCTGCGCAGAGAGGGGCTCTTGATAAGCGAAAAAACCACTTGCCCCCAATTGTTTGTGTTTTCCTCTGCTGTTAGCGAGGTTCTCTATGTATTGTGTTCCCCCATGTAGTGCGATTTGTTGCGCAGCCATACTAAATGTTATGGTTTCCTTCGTATTTACCACCACCACCCACACACTTAAGACCAATGATAATAATGTAAGTAACATGTATTCACATGCAAGCACAAGTCTGGAAGAGAGATAGGGGAATAGAAGACTCTTCTCTTCGGTTTGTGTGTATCTTTCCTTTCCCAGAGGAAAACTGGGAAAATTATAACAGTTACGTGACCAAACACATGTTCGTAGTGGAGTGTGGGGTAAGGGGAAGGAAGGAAAACTCTTGTTTGATCGATACAGAGTAAAACTAATTGATTTTCTCTAATGATGTGAAACCGGTCGGACCAAACTTGATATTAAAGGAGGGCCTATACTGGTCGGCGAAGAAATCATATAAATAGCCATCGACAGTCCTGAATATGTACATATGCATGTAGGTGCCATGCCTTTCCATGTATCAGATGTGGAACAACAAATCAGCATCGTCTCTTGCAAGCCTACTCTAGAGACCTTTCCAAACTGGAGAAGAGAAAAACTTGAATAGAGAACGAAACTTACCTTCAAATCGAGTTAATATGCGTTTAGCTTAGCAGATTTAAATATAATACAATTTTGTTTTGTTAGTTGAAAATCCCTCTTTTTTAATACCAGTTTCGCTGACGCTAAACAGCAGTGTGACCTGACGAAGTCAAGTTCTGTTATACATATTCCTCGTTTTCTTTCTTCCGTTCAATATTACTAGCAAAATAGAACATTTAGCCATGCCCACTCAATTTTATACAATTGATGAATCAATTTTCTACTTAACTGGCTTATTTTTATTACTTGCTTTTATTGTATTTTGACTAAAACAAGGTTTAAACAAAATAGTTCAACAAAAAATCAGTCGCAATGTTGCTGGTATTTGAAGACGTGATGCGTGTATAGCCCTTTGTACACCCTATTTCGCTAATTTTATATGAAGATCAAACGTAATTTATTAAGACCTTTTCTCAAATTGATATGTTTTTAACTTATTCATGTGGCTTATTAGTATCTTGTATATATTTATCTCGATCCTGAGCCTTGGAAGACAAACGTATTCACAATTCTATAACATCCATTTGCCACAGGGTATGTGTGCATGGAATTAGCAACATTTGTGCATGGAGTTAGCAACATTTGTGTATGGAATGGGACTCATTGTTGCAATAGCGAAACTGCGGCGAATCGGATATTGCCTATATTTCAAGCTATATAGATTTGCCCACTTAGCATTATCCCATAGATTAATGCATTTTCTACAAGATTGCTTCTTTTAATTACCTTTATGTATTTTATTTTGACTAAAATACGGGTTTCAAGTAAATGTTGCCGCAACTTTTGTGTATGGAATGCGCAACATTTGTGTATGGAATGAGACTCATTGTTGCCAAAGCGAATTGCGGCGAACTGCGGCGAATTCAAATTTTCTCATATTCTTTGTTCCGTTGAATAATACTATCTATATGGAAGATTTAGCAATGCCCACTCAATTTTACACGATTGATGAATCAATTCTATACATGATTGGCCTATTCGAAATACTTGCATTTATTGGATTTCTATATAAAATTGAAAATTAAATTAATAGATGACAAAAATACCATTTAGCACTAAAAAACACCACATGGGAGCGCGGCGAAAACCAGTTTCTACAGTATATACGGTCTCACTTGAAAAATATACCGAATTTAGCCTGCGCCTTTTTTATAAATAATTTGTTCTTAACCCCCTAAAAGCCGAACTTGAATCGGGTCAGGTTCTTTTTGAACGGTCACATTGACTGGCATCCCCAAAACGGAATGGAGCAATGGAGTCCCATTTATTTGTAGTTTTTCTATTGTCATTTTTGGTATACAAAAATGCACGAGGTACGTTTGATTCGGTCTCGCGTTTTAGCTGGATGTGTCAGCAATCGGGAGCATATCGCAGACCGCCCATACGGTGGTTTCTGCAGCTCCCACAAAGTGATTGAAAAACTGCCTACGGCTATGGCTATTGTGTGTGTTTGGACAGCCCTGATTTGTTTTCATATGCTACTGATCCGACCGATTGCGCTGCGTATATGTCGATGCGGGAGCTGAAAATAAGTTGGTTGCATTCAAATGAGTGAAAACTCGACGTACTCCGCCTGGGAAATGTCATTATATAAAGGGGATTGTACGCTTTCGTGGGCGTACGAAGCATAAAAGTGCATTTTCTTAATGATTTACTCGCGCACACACACACACACGCACGCTCTGTGCGTATACAGAATTTTGTGTGTGGTGTGTGTACGCGACAGAGAGAGAGAGACTGTGTTTCGGTGTATGTGTAACATCTTCATGTTGTCTTGCAGCTGAAATCAGTGAGCGCCTGCTGGAAGAGAACCAGGAAATAGACATGGAATTGCCCGCTCATATGAATGGAAAGGAGTTCCCAGCCGTGCCACAGAACTCGGTGCAAACGCATCCCAGGTGATATTCAAAAACAAATACATATTTACGTTAAGACTTGAATTCATGGGTCATTATTACAATCACTGGCATCCGGCTAGAAGTTTCATATGCTAATCCCTTTCACTACCCCCATTTCTCACGCTGCTTGTCTCTGAACAGGAGACACATAAAGAGTAAGCGACGCATGAAAAGAAGGTAAAATCTACGCTTGAGGGATTATCTGTGGCTTTAGATCATAAGCGCAAACTTTTCTAAGCCTTCCACACTTCGTTAATTACCATTTATCCATAAACAGATACAAATGCTACTCCTGTGACCCGCCATGTCTCGATCCTTTGGAGCTGTCACACACATGCCAGAATGCCATTCAGGTGAGTGTTTTCATTTAAACTACGAATCCATCCCCTTGACAGAGGTACTTTTCTATTTTCCTCAGTGCTGGAAATCGCGCACACGGGATGCCGATGGTCAGGAGAACGTTAGGCGGGGCTGCACAACATCACCGGATCAATTGCCGCTGATTTGCAACCAAAACTCTCTGAATAAGCTAAATGGACCGACCAAGCGGAATGCTGCCAAGTATAACGTGGCCTGCTGCACCGGGGATTTCTGCAACAGCGGAGATTTCCCCGAGCTGCCGCCGATCGTCAGCGGCGATGTGACAGTCATAACAGCGGATACCAGCAACATCAGCAAGATGTCCGCCGCCATTCTGGGACCCTTTCTGATCATAACTCTGCTGGGCGCCGTTGCCATCTATTATATACGGCGGAGCCACCGCAAGCGCTTGGCTGCCTCGCGCACCAAACAGGATCCCGAGTCGTATTTAGTCAATGATGAGCTGTTGCGTGCCACCAGCGCCGGGGACAGCACCCTTCGTGAATACCTGCAGCATTCGGTGACGTCTGGATCGGGCAGTGGTCTACCCTTGCTAGTGCAGCGTACCCTGGCCAAGCAGGTGACCTTGATCGAGTGCATTGGGCGAGGCAAGTACGGCGAGGTGTGGCGTGGTCATTGGCATGGCGAGAGCATAGCCGTCAAAATATTCTTCAGTCGCGACGAGGAATCCTGGAAGCGGGAGACGGAAATCTACAGGTGAGAACTGACGTTTGCTGCTCCAATTTTGAAATGATAGTCAATCCTGGGACTTATATTCTTGCAGCACTGTTTTGCTGCGCCACGAGAACATTCTCGGCTTCATTGGCTCTGATATGACGTCGCGAAACTCGTGCACCCAACTCTGGCTCATGACACACTACTACCCGCTGGGGTCGCTGTTCGATCACTTGAATCGCAATGCCCTAAGTCACAACGATATGATTTGGATCTGCCTGTCGATAGCCAACGGCTTGGTCCACTTGCACACGGAAATTTTCGGCACTGAGGGAAAGCCAGCCATGGCGCACAGAGATTTGAAGTCAAAGAACATATTGGTCACTTCTAATGGGACCTGTGTGATAGCCGACTTTGGCCTGGCTGTCACCCACTCCCATGTCACGGGACAGCTCGACTTGGGCCACAATCCGAAGGTTGGCACGAAGCGATACATGGCACCAGAGGTTCTGGATGAGAGCATCGACTTGGAATGCTTTGAGGCCTTGCGCCGTACGGATATTTATGCCTTTGGATTGGTGCTGTGGGAGGTTTGTCGCCGCACCATCTCGTGCGGCATTGCTGAGGAATACAAAGTGCCCTTCTATGATGTGGTGCCCATGGATCCCAGCTTTGAGGATATGCGCAAAGTGGTCTGCACTGACAATTACAGACCCTCCATTCCCAATCGCTGGAGCTCAGATTCTGTAGGTCAATCTTTGTAATTTTCTGAATTTGAATTCTAATTGGTTTTATTTTACAGCTGCTGGCCGGCATGTCCAAGCTAATGAAGGAGTGTTGGCACCAGAACCCAAATGTTCGTCTGCCAGCCCTTCGCATCAAAAAGACTATACATAAGCTAGCTTCCGCAGATGAGAAGATACGCTTGGACTTTGACGAGGCCTGCGTTTAGGTCTCCGTTATAGTCGATAGTTAGTTGTGTAAGCGATACGGTAGTTGCATTCACTTAGAGGTAACCAGACGTTAGACGAAGCTAGTGTAAGATTCATTCATTTCATTGAGGTTTTCTCCTCTGCATTTTCACACACTATTAGTTGGTAATTGTATTATTCAGAGTTAGGCCAAGAAGAATGAAGAATGGATTTAAATTCTTATGCTATTTTACGGAAGGACTTTTTTGTTACGCATTGGAACGTATTTATTCTATTTCTGATTTCCCTTGACTTTTTGGGTGCCTTATAAATTGCCTTATATTTGTATATTCATGGAAGTATCTTTTATAGTTGGGTACAAACGGAAATTGCCTTTCATTTACTATCGTACATCGTTCATCAAGTGCCATTTGCAATTGAGAATTGTAAAACATTTTAGCATTAAGCTCTCACTCTTTGAACTCCACACAGACAGAGACAGACTTTGTCCACACTTGAATTTGTCCTACCTTATCCAAGCTATGATAGACCATAAGTTATATAGACACACCACCCACTGACTACTGACTTGCTGACTTGTCTGTCCTAGATTAGGCCCTAAGCATAAGCATAACCATAATTAGTTATCATCCCACGCATAGAAGCATACACCTATTTGTATATTGTACAAAATGCAAAATAATTAAGTTTTGTGTATAGTTTAAATGAAATGAAATACACGGATAAGTGATAAGAACGTATATTAGTTGACTGACGTCAATTGTCTAAAGATCTCGTTATTGTGCTCGTCCAGGAAAAGCAACTTGAAAATGTCATTGAAGAAGTTGGGATAGTAGTCGCAGGCTCGCTTGCAGTCGGGAGTCCAATTGATTTCCAACAACTGTGGCTGCAGGACTTTCTTGTCCTCGTCCGTCCATTTCAGCATGATGTCGGCGGCATAGAGTGCCCGGGACTGGCGGCAAGGGGCCAGACCGCAGGGCGGTGCCTCTTGGCAGGCACACTGAAGAACCTCCAGCAGCATATCGCAGATTTGCTGCTCAATGACTGTCCAATCATTTTCCGGATACTGGTCCTGCCAGAGAGCCAGGAAGTCATCGCATTTGACATGATGCAGTTCCGCTTCCTCCTGGTAGTTCATCACCGTGTAGTGCTTCTCGTAGTCGTCGAAGTGGTCCATGGAGAAGGGATGATTGGCAAAGCGCAAAAAGAACTTCCGATGGACATAGGCCTCCAGGGGCTGAACGCTCTTCAGCAGTATGACATACCGAATATCGAACTTGACCCGACAGTCCAGCTCTGTGCGACGGAACAGAACAGGTCTTTCGATATACTTTTGGGCAATCTTAGGGCCAGTGATTGGCAGACGCACAATTTGCTTAATATTGTCGGTTATGTGAGTGTCCAGACCGCGAGCCAGGTTCCAGGGCTTGACGATCCAATGGTTGTCCAGACCTTTGACTGCCCTCGACTGGTAATACGCGACAAACTCTGTCAGCTCTGTCGACAGATTGTAGGTGGTGGGCAACCAGGCGGGATATGTTTCCAAAGTGGCTGCATCGTGATGCTCTTTGGCTGCCCGACGACACACAATGCTGAGCAGATCTTTGATGGTGATTACGTATTCAAATGGAAACTGATTGACGAATTTACGAGGCGTCTTCTCGGAAAATTCCTCAAATTCTTTGAAGTGGTGGGTGAGCCACAACACATCGGCTTCCTCTTCAGCGTTTACCAAGAGGAAATTTGTATCTGTTAAATTCTGCCGGACCACCTCGTACTCAGCATAAACCTTTAACGAATCGCATCGATTCGGAGCTGGCAAGACATTGGTATTCATTTTGGGATACGTTTCTGGTATGTGTCCACTGGTAAAGTAGTCAGCACTGGGCTCCACCTGCAAGAAGCTCTCGGCAGTTAAATTATCGTCGCGCCAGGGCAATAGCAGGGCAGCTCTTTGTGGTGCATCCTTGGCCACATACTCGATCATATCCCGGGTCAATAGCTCATTTTGCTCACAATCTTTGATTGGAAACAGAATACTATAAGTGGTTTGGGTATTGAGGTAGAGGAATGGCACAAGGCGGAAATTTGGGTCATCCGAGTGGTTTACGGCCGAACCGATTTCGTCCATCACATACCATATGGGTATGCGTTCCTCATCGGAGTTACCGCCGGTGAGAATAGAATAGGCATGACAGTACCTCCACAGGCGTTTCAGTATCTTCTCAACGCGTTGCTCATGCTCCAGATCCACGCCGGTTATGGCAGACAATCGATCTGCCAGTTGGGGGTTCTGTTCCAGGGTCTGGCGGGCGCTGTCCAGCCGAAAGGTCCAACAATGGTCTATCAAGTAAACGGCTAGGGGATCGCTTGCTTTAATTCCCTGTTCACGGGCCACTCCCAAGGCAAACACTGGGTGGGTGCTATCGTCATCGTCGGCGCTGTTCTGCTCGTCTTCATCCTCGTCGTAGTCAATCAACATCAGCTGCAGAGCTTCGCCGGCATCAAAGGTTTCTGCAGCCAACTTCCGATAAAGAGCTGGCCAAAGGTGCACTGGCACAGACAATGATTCCAATTGGGACTTGTGGAGAGCCACAAATTCATTGTATTTATTAATGCCATCCATTCCGCGTGAGTCCCGTTTAGAGTGACCGTAGTGTAAGGGTTTCTGCTTCTTCGTCACATCTCATCCGGAATAAGTTTTTCCTTCCGGTCATCTATATGTTTTTATTTGGTTTTGTGATAACAACTTTTTTGAAATCTTCAATTGACAAGAAGAAGAAGACCCGGTTATGTTATCAAAATGTATGTTTGTTGTTTTTTGGCTACAACCGACGAGTATACGCACGGTTACCTGCACTGTTTTGCTAGTTGTGTGACCAGAGCCTCATTTGCTGTTTATGTGCGGCCACCATTTAACAGGTTTCGTACATTAGATTATATTTAATAATATATTTTTAATTTAATTTGATAAACAGAATATACTTATAGACAACTATACAAGGAAGAAGCACACGCACTTGGCCTTCTGATCGCCTGCTGAATACAGTCGTACTGAAGCGTTAGTGTTGGCAAAATTGGGTTGGTTTACCAGCACTGCCAGAAACAGCTGGTTGTGTGACTAGAGCTGCAATTGTTTTTGTTGCTTGCACGAAAGATAGGGCCTGCCGACCACTACGCTGCCCTACAAAATATATTTCACCATAATATTGATAAGCATTCCAGACATCCCATCTAACAAAAGTTCAAAGTCATCACAACTCGACAAACACACAGCTGGCGAGGAAAGGGTACAATTAGATTTTACTTTCGTCTCAACAATACATTTAAATTTCTGAGCTCTAGGCGGAAGCACACACAGAAGACGCATATGGTGGAGGAGAGACATTAATTTTCAGTAGTTGTGCGGTTTGCTTTGTTTGCCCCTTTCTAAATTTGTACAATTTCCCCCACGCTGACGCAACAAACTTAAGAGTAACGAAAATCTAAATTAAGAGCATAATGAGCGAATCGCTGACATTGGCAAACGATGCCAACATCGCCAAAAATGCTGCACTGCCGCTGCCCACAGTCGCCCAGAGATTTAACTCGGGAATGGATCTAGAGGTAAGGAGCAGCGAAGCGGAAGCCAAACAGAACAGGAAAATCCATGAGCCTGGGTGTCGATTTCTGTCCAACTGCGCAATAGACTCGTGTCTCGTGTCTCGTGGGTTAAGTAATTCGGTATACCGCTGGGGGATGGACTAGGGGGCCAGCTCTCAGTTAGCATAAAATTTACATTAATGTAGATAAAGTGCATTTAGATTGGCCAACATTTTAATATGATTTTCGTTTCTCTTTCAGGATCCGAAAAACAACAGTTTCTGGCTATGGAAATGGATATTTAACTGGACATCAAGCTCACCGATCATGTTGCGTACCGTGGAAAAGAAGATTCTTTCGTACTTGAAGCTGCCCTATCGTGGATTTTTCGTCGACATCGGTCCGGCTGTGGGAGATGCTGACAAGATCTGGACACTTAGCATGAACACAGAGTCCAAGGAGGTGCCGTTGGTCCTGTTGCATGGCTTGGGGGCTGGCATAGCTCTATGGGTGATGAACCTAGATGCCTTTGCCAAGGGACGACCCGTCTATGCCATGGACATCCTCGGCTTTGGCCGCAGCTCTCGCCCCACCTTCGCCAAGGATGCCCTTGTGTGTGAGAAACAGTTCGTCAAATCTGTGGAGGAGTGGCGGCGCGAGATGAACATCAACGACATGATCCTGCTGGGACACTCGATGGGTGGCTTCATAGCCTCCAGCTACGCCTTGAGCTATCCAGAGCGCGTCAAGCATCTGGTGCTGGCTGACCCATGGGGATTCCCCGAGAAACCCACAGATCCCAACAACACCAAACAGATTCCCCTGTGGGTTAGGGCCATAGCGAGAGTGCTGACTCCGCTAAATCCGCTGTGGGCCCTGCGGGCAGCTGGACCCTTTGGCCAGTGGGTGGTGCAAAAGACGCGACCGGACATAATGCGCAAGTTCCAGACCACAATCGAGGAGGACATCAACCTGTTGCCCCAGTACATACATCAGTGCAACGCCCAGCATCCCAGCGGCGAGTCGGCCTTCCACACCATGATGCAGTCCTTCGGCTGGGCCAAGCACCCGATGATCAACCGAATCAAGGATGTGCGCAGCGATATACCCATCACATTCATATACGGGTCCCGTTCCTGGATCGACTCTTCCTCGGGCGAGAAGATCAAGTCTCAGCGGGGCAGCAACATGGTGGACATCAAGATCGTAACTGGCGCCGGCCACCATGTGTATGCCGACAAGCCGGACGTGTTCAACCGCTATGTGAACGAAACCTGTGATATGTACAAGGTGCAAGATAGCAAGCTAATCAACCCTCTCCAGCTAATTCGAGAGTCGACGGAGTCCGATGAGGAGCGTGAGCCAAGCCTGAGCACGGCCAAGACCGTTGAGATCCAACCCGAAATTGTGTCCGTCCCCTCCAGTGACGAAGTGGCGGCCCCAACGGCCACAGCGACGTCCGATGACGATCTGGCGACCAATATCAAGTCGAAATAAGAAGTTAAAGTCCCAGAAGCACGCTACCCTGCATCTACTAGTTTAGTGTCTTTGCCTAGTATTAAACAGTCACCTCACCCCCCCCTATCTATCCAAATTCTATTTTTATAGTGTAATAAACTCATTGTTTACAAATCAACAACAAAATGGCACTATGTTCAAGTATATCTATAGAGGGTTCTCAGCGTTGGCGATTTCTGATTCGTGCTGATTCAGTCAAGAGTACAAAGTACGCTCCATGGGCACTATGACCGCACATGAGAAGTTCCATTGAAGAATTCAAAGCGATGCTCATGCGAGTATGTATGTACGCGAGTCTCGCCAAAAAGCTCTCTATAGAGTTTAATGATGAATGTTGTACGTCAGAGTAAAGATTAATCCGAAGAGCATACACGCGACACTTGTTTTCAGACCCGGTTACAGGGGTAAAGGCTATCTACATGCTATTCTGTAGAAATATGTAGGTGAAACAGGAGCGGGCCGCGTTTAGAGACAAATTGAAATCGTGCGCGCCCTTAGTCTACGGGGCGTCATGAAATACCCTGCCATCCAGCATCTTGGTATTGTATAGTCTTTGATAAAATACAACTTCAATAGTGTCACAGCCACCACCATTCTTCAAGTAATTTCTGTATATCATGCACTTTAATCCTGGGCGATTATAGTGATTGGTATTGAAGATGACTCAGTTGGCACAGTCGGCTTGGTTGATTCCCAGCAATATGTTATCGGCAGGTGCGTCTAAGCTTTCTATATGCCCATATATATATATTTTATTACATATGTACAAATATATAATATACGCACATACACATTCATGCATATTAATTGAGTGTAAACAAGCAGCGCACCGTGTTGCTAATCATGTATATAGTGTTTAAATATTAAATACATATTATACAGGTTTAATAGAGTGGAAAGAACAGCGAATCGTGTTGCTAGATGAGTCTGTGCAATGTTAACAAACAAAGAAAAATCGTACATACATAATATAGTCAATCCCATAAAGCTCAAACGTTATCAAATTGCAACGAAAGCAAAAAAAAGTGTTGATAATTTTGCAGAAAGCTGATAGCCCGTTGGGACAATAACAACGTCGGAGCAAAGCAAACAAAGAAATGGTATACATAAGTTAATTTTTATTTCACGAGCTCAATCGAAGAAAGTAAAGTCCCAATTGTGGAAGCTATAAAGTACACTTTAGTGTTCGAGTATAATGTATTTAATTATTCACTTAGCATCTGCGAAGCCCACACGGTCATTGCCCATGTCGAACTCGGTGTAGTATTTGCCAATGAAGACATCACCCAGAATCCAGAGCGGGCCATTTGGTGGGGGGATGTCAATGCCCATGAAACCAGACAGACAAATTGTTTTGCCCATTTGGGCCACACGGAGAATATAGTCCTTGCCCTCCAGCTCAAAGGTCTTGCCACCCAGCACGAACTTGATGACCGGCAGTTTGGGGATCAGGTCGCAGGAAACGATATACTAGAATCAGATACAGACAGAGATTAGTACTTCCCTTGGGCACTTAATGCTGAAAGCTCACCTGTCCTCCAATAATGGGTGTGCCACCTATTTTCTGATTGATCGAGGTCGCCTCAGTCATTGGAGCGGCAATAAGAGAGGTGCCAGTGTCAGCAATTACTTGGCAGCCACCTTTGCACAGCTCCAGATCGCCAAGGGCGGCCGAGTCCATTTTGATTTGCCAGTACGCCTTGCGGGTGACAGGCAAGTAGGTGAAGTCTCCGGTGTAGTGCTTGGGATCGGAGCCTCCGAAAATGATTTCACCACCTTCAGGGCTAGCTGGGTCGCGATTCAGGTAGAAGGAAAACACGGGTGACGAGATCAAGCCCTGTTCGTACATGGCGTAGAATGGTGGCTTGACCCCATCCACAGAGATCGAGCTGTAGCCGAGTCCGAGAATGCCGTCGAACTTGGCAGCAACAAACACCAGACCGGGCTCGCTCAGTGCCTCAGCAAATGTCTGACCCTTGATGTCCAGGCCACCCATCGAGAGTGTGTCGGTAGAAAGGTAGCCGGAAAGACTGCCCGATCCGTACTGGATGGCAAATGTTGTTCCGTTCTTGGCGTAGGTCGACGACTTGCTAGCATCGTACTTGTTATGCATCAGACAGGCAATGTTGGTCAGATGACACTTCTTCGACGGCACCCATAGATTCGAAGAGCCGGTGTCGAAGACCACCCTGAAGCTTTGCGGAGGGGAGCCGATCGATATTGGTCCGTAGTATTGGGCATCCATGTAGTTGGAGAGGGGCTCTGGTACATCGCCTCCTCCATATCTAATGCGCAATTGCTGCAGTTCTGTGCCCACATCGGCAAAATGTCTGCGGGCTGACTGGAATCTATTTAGCGGCACTCGCAGCAAACGTGAGTTGGAATCGGCCACAGCCAATGCCAGGCAAGCGACCAGCAGCAGTAGAACCTTCTGCATTTCGGCTGCTACGTATTGAAATATAAAATTGATTTTTAAAGCTGCACAACTCTACTGACACTGCAAAAACAACCGTTTTGTGCAGTTAATTAAATATTGCGGGGCAATGATTCAGCATCGAAAATGTGCTAAATTTTGCCTATGGCGTGTGGTTAAAATATACTACAAAATAGAATAAATAGACCATTATATGCCAGAAATTGGATGAAATATACTTGAATATAGCACAAAATGGAGGGAATGTTCTCTAATATACCGCAAAATGAATGAAAAATACCATTACAAATAGCATAAATATACCAGCAATGTTGCTCATTTTTGGGTTCGATAACCGTTCAATTTAAATGCGTTAATCGGAAATGAGAGATTAAATGTAAGGATATTTTTCAATTTACTGGAACCTTGAGCTTAAGACTCTCACTAACCTAAAGCCATGCTCTACTATGCACAGAATATCCATTCTTACCGAAAGAAACCACAGAGAACAAGACAGACTAGAAAGAATAGTTGCAATCGCCTGGAAATGCATTCCATTAATGAGTAAATGAAAAGTATGCTTTATTCAACAATTCCTGGTACTTGATTAAAAAAGAATGTAATTGATTAGAACTAAGCATTAACATTATCCATATGTATATTATCCAAAACCATACCTTTGACAAATACATACTACTGTAAGTGTGCATAGTGTAAGTTGTACAACAAGAGCCATTTGTTTAGAAGTAAGCAATTACGGCATTTCAACGTTCATAATTTTGACTGTTCTGTGTATAGTTTTCAAAATGCATTTCATTTGCCCAAATTACACAGTGGATATCGAGTGCAAGTCTTGTCCTTAGTACTTGTAACGATAAATGGCAACGCCAGCGACGCCAATCAATATAGAACCCATTAGATAGCCCAGAAGTTTCAGCTGCAAGCACACAAAAAAATAGAGTAGTTGAAGGCAGTTGTGTTAATTCTATTTTTGTGATTTAAGAACCTTGGAATTTTCCACGAGGGGTTGCTTTTGTCGGGCAGCAGTCTTTTGTTCCATTTTCTTGGCCTGGCCCAACATCTTCTGATACATTTCTTTTTCGTTGTGTTGATCGCGACGCGCCTTGATGAAAAGCCTGGCCAGATCTTGTTGAACTCCACGATTTTCAGGCTCGAGAGTAGCCACCTTTTGGAACAACTTAATAGCACCCTGCGTGTCGTTCTTGCCTTCCAGAATCTGGAGGGGATTAAAACAAAATGTTTGGTCACACACTAAGAACAGGAATATAAACTATATTTTGTACTTACTCTTCCCTTGCGATACAAGGCCTTTGGATTATTCGGCTGACACCGCAAGACATTCTCCACAGACTTGAGGGCTGCGTCGAAGGCCGAAATTTTGATCTGAGTCATGGCCAGGTTGTTATAGACAATCAAACGATCATCCAGAATGGCCTGCGTTTCACTGTTGGAGAGCTAGTCAAAGGGATCCTTTAGAGTTGTCCCTTTAGTCCCTTTAGGGACACGTCACTATTCGTTTCACTCACTTGCAAATCTTCTTTGCCAAATTCAGATTCCGGATCCCCATCACGTGTGTCCAAATAGTCAAGAGCGCGTCTGTACAAGTGAATGGCAGTATTATATTCCAACCGCTTGAAAAAGTAATTGGCACGCTCTTTCTTGCGGGTTCTGGAAAGGGAACGAGTTTCTTGTGATCATGTGCTATGGACATGGAGCTGTGCTTTAACAAACCCATATTTGCGGATCACTTCAAAGGTCTTCAGATCGGCAAACTCTTCGTATTTGCTATCCAGCAGCTCTATTTCATAAGTAAGCTGTAAGGTAGACATGAAGCTAAATTTTCATGATTTGGCTGGCTTCACACTTACAAGCGCATTAGGTGGGACAATGAAGTCCCCGTCGTCTTTTTTTAGCCCAAGAGTCCCGTAGCCAAATCTGGGATCCACAACCACTTCGGCGACTTCACCCACTTTCAGCATGGGCAGTATCATATCCAAGCCCTGGGCAACCTCATAGTCTCCAACATGACACTGAAAGTTCTTTTCCTCCTCTACCACTTTGCCATCCTCGAGTTTGCCGGTAAAACTTATGGTTACCAGTTCACCGCGACTGGGACTTTTGGCATCTTCCGGTGCCTTCTTGATGATGCGCTTTATCAGCTGCTTGTTGCCCAATATATCACATTCACTTTCACTCTCGGCCTCTTCTCCCTTATCCGCATCACCGACAAGAGTCGTTGTTGCTGATGTTTCTTCAGAGGCTGCCTCGGCTGTGGCCTTACGTAAATCCTTCGTGTCTTCGGCATTCGTCAGATCCTCAAAGGAGCTGCTGCTAGATTTCTCCGTGTCCATATTTTCCTAGAAGACGAAAGTATGTAAAATATTGGAACATGGAACAAAGGGCACTGAGAAAAGCGTGGTTAACGTATGACTTGGCGGGCGTCCACGGTCACTTGCACCTGACCGGCAACTTACGCTAATATGTGTTCTCTTAAATTTCGTGTTATTAAATAAAATATTCCAAAATAAACTAGAAAAATTCACATTACAGCAAAACGAAAAAAATTTACAATTTCACTGCATTTCACTGCTAGCTAGAGATGGGCAAAGCAGATATCTGCACAGTCAAATATCGGATAAATATTATATGTTGGCACAAATTTAAACTTTCTCCACTTTCACTGAGATTGAAACAAATTCTTAACTGGCTAGCAAGAGAATATTAATAAAATAAACTGAGTGGCATCTGAATAAATATACGCACATATTCTCCGCCTACTATCGATACCAGAACATCGATAGATCTGTTCGAGTGTAACCAGAGTGCGGAGAATCAAGTTCAATTTAAATTTCCGTTCACCGTTCATTAGCTTTCAACGGTTCGGTCGGTCCACGGCTTCAGCGCGGTGATATCGTGATATCGAGATAAAACTACAAATGAAAAGAACGCGTACGCATGCCACATACGTATAACGATGTAAACAAAGAGACAGCATTTAAAAGGCGGTACAACGAGTGCATTTTACAGATACACACCCATGAGTGCGTATGTATGGATAAAGATACTGACATACGAGTGCTTGTACACAAAGTGAAATCAGACTTCGGGCAGTAACAATATTTTGCAACTGAACAACGACAGCCACCATTGTTTACCATTTGTGCGATTCGTTTAAGCGTATTTCTGTGTTAACTGTGAAATTAACACTTTCCTATTGGGCCCAGAGGGGCCTAGGAAGTATCATATTCCCCCAATGTGGTAATGGCAAACACAGTGGCTGCAACAATGTTATGGACTACTTCCTTCTGTCAGCTAATGGGGCTTATCTTGAACTTGATGATCCCGCTGCATTCGAGCATAAATCGAGCAATGCACTCGATTAACTTCATGACACAATTGACGGCATCAAGTTTCCCTGCGCTTCCTTGATTAGCCATTTTCGCTTTTATTCATTCGCGAATGCGCAATCATTTTCCTACGGTTCGTTCGGGTGTGTTGTGAGCGGTGTGCGAAATCCGTCGTCCAACCTGTTCCACCTGCATTTCGCATGGGGGCTGGGACTGGGATCGGAATCGGATCGGGCACTCGGGGACTTGGGGCTGGGCTCGCTTGACTTGGCGCTGCTCGGGCTTTTCTTTACGTAACGCCGCTGGTCAACCTAGTTTCGGCTGTTATTTTCACTCTTTGCCGACTGCATTCGCCAGTCATCCATGTCCAGAGCCACAGAGTCGAGTGGCTCCTCCTCCAGCCGGCTCCTCCACTGGAAGACCAGCAGCAGCAGCAGCGACAGCGGCAACAGAAGCAGCACGTTTTTATTATCGCACATTTCCCTTGCGGAATATTAATGGGCAAACCCAATACGAGTACTTTGAGGAAATGTAAATCCATAGTTCGTTGGCCAAGTAAACCTGTTCCTCCCCCAAGCCCCCATGCCACCAAGCCCTCAGGCTCAGTGACACCCAAATCACTGACGGAAATCACTCTGTGCATAGCCAAGTGACTCACATCAATTGCCTTAATAACAGAAATACTCGTTTCTGAATTCTATTCGGTTTAGTTAGAAGCATTTATCCATCGGATCTGTGCCAATTCTCGCGTGTAAAGTGATAGATCACATTCACAGAGCATTCAAAGTGAAATCAAATTGGAAAAGAAAAGAAACGAAAAGAAATACAATCAAGCAATCATGGGCAAGCAAACGTTCCGCCATATTTCGCCATTTGGAATGGCGATGGTCTCAAGTGTGTTCCTACTGGCCTTTGCGGCGGAGACAAATGCCTATGGATTTGGACGTTGCCCGAACTATCCATCGATGCCAAAGTTCAATATGAGTCGTGTAAGTTTAACGTCGTGCGGATCTCTAAAATCTGAATCATCTCAATAAAACAGTCGGTTGGAGAACTATGCATTCCATGAATGATAAATATATGATATACATATATTCTGTAAATGATTTCGTTGACACCACTTTCTGATGTAGGTCATTGTCCAATTAGTGAATCAAATTAGTGAATCACCCCATCAAAGATATTACCTAAGGTCAAACCCTTTCCAATTCCTTTAATTTGTACTACCACTGTCCTTACAGTTTTGAGATGCACCGTAAATACAGCGCATTATCTGGCAAAGAGGGGGGGATCCAAAAACAAATTTAAACCTGTCGCCTTTTCAATTAATTAGCACAAGGCGGCCGAAGACCTTTCTTCATTTTATGGATTGTGCATAAAGATGAACTTGAACCAATTTAAGGCCATCAAATCCGATCCATCCCCAATGTAAAAATGCAAACCAGTTTTACAGAAGGAGACACACTACACACACACAAAAGCTTTACGAGCATGATGGCCTGGCCTGGTCTGTCTGTCCGTCCGTCCGTCCGATGGTAAACAAGCCACATACTTGTATTTTTTTGGAAAAAATAAAAAAAAAGAAGTAAATCCACAGCTTCCAATAAAAACGGCATTCATAGGCATGCCAAGGACAACAAAGTGAACTAATTGCAGAGCCCCATTAGGAGGGGACCAGACGGCGACGGGGACCACCAGTGCCAATAGTGCCACTGTTGCTGTTGGGGTACAATCAATTTAGCAGCACGAATTAAATTGATTGAGCCTTGATTTGCATAAACGATAATCTCTCATAATTTGCTAGGCGAGAGCTCGCTCCGTCACCACATAATCATCCAATTGAGCTCTGGACGGGCGTAAATAAAACATCATTTGACATCATTAGCGACCGCGACCCACCATTCACCCAGCTCTGAACTGCTGACCCAGGGGCAAAGACCTCGCCTCGTCATCCACAGATGCATCATAAAGCCGTCTCGACTGCTTCTTCGCGTGACTTTGAACTGCAAGAAGCCAAATGTCTGATGACGGTGCCGCCGCTACTCTGCTTTTTTAATGGTCAGCCACGAAAACCAGTTCCAACACAAAAATGTTTATGTTTTACGCATTATTTGCTAAATAATGAATGCTACCGCGAAAGAAGGGGGGGACTTGTTGGAGTTGTAACCCAGTTAACGCGAGAGAAACGCAGGTAAAGCGCGTGCCAGCACAAGAAAGGGCCCAACTTTCAGAACCACGCAGCTGCGATCTAATTAGTTCTGGGGTTATCCGAACGATATATACTATACTACCCATAGTTATTTAATAAATGAATGAATGAGTACCTTGAGTAAACATTTCCTTGTTACACCCCTTGATGTTGAAAGTTTTCCTTAAAAGAAAAGACGTACAACGTTTAAATATATCTTAGATAATGCTGAAACAATAAAAAACTTATTTGCTTAATTTCAGGTTCTGGGCCATTGGTATGAGGTAGAACGTTCGTTTTACCTTCCAGAGATTGCTTCGGGCTGCACCACATTTCAGTTCGAGCCGTACAACAAGGGAGAGCAATCCAAGTTCCAAAATTTCAAGCTAGGGGTGGCCATCAAGAACATCAATCGTATGTGAGTAGAGCCAAACCGATCATATGTAGATATTCAGCTCTATTAGCTAGTGTTATCCTCTGTAGAACTGGCAATCCGAATGTGAATATAGGCTATGCTACGCCCGAGAACAGCAGATCCTCCATCATGGATTTCAAGGTGAGACTTCCCTTTCGTTCGCTGCTTAAACACTTTCATTATTATCATTAATGCTTACTTGGGTAGTTTACCACTCGATTCCCGGATGTGATTGCCCGTCTGTTGCCCGGCTCTGGGAAGTACCAAGTGCTCTATACGGACTATGAGAACTTTGCCATCCTTTGGTCCTGCGGCAGCATTGGCTCCCTGGGCCATTCCGATCAGATATGGATATTGGGGCGTGATCGCGACTTCGAAGTCGACATACGCTCCAAAGTCTACGATGTGCTCAAGAGACTCTCGCTAGATCCGGACAGACTAATCATCAGCAAAAACAAAAACTGCCCCGAGGTGCTCTGAAAAAACAGCTCCATGGGTCATCCCCATTTGTACATTTAGGTTCTCATTTGGTTAAGGAAAATATTGAATTTCATGCCTAATCATTTAGGCTCTGTGATATCGAGGAGTGTGAATCGGAGGCGAGGCGGGAGTCGTGAAATCCAAATACAAAAACAAATTACTACAAAAAATGTATCTGCAATGCATTGGGGGATTTTCGCTATATCACTTAACACGGTGATCCTAATTAATCGGGAATAATTAGTATTTACAGCCGGAGTCCAAGTCCCGAAGTTCCGATTGAGGTTCTGTCCCAGTCGCAATTGAAAAACTGATCGAAAAGGTTCTCTAAGAGGAAGGAAAATGTCAAGATTGTGGATTTTGCTATGCCTAGCTCTGCTTTTGGTTCCCTGGCAGATGTCTGAGGCCAGAGGAGGAGGGGGAGGTGGACACGGCGGTGGAGCTGGAGGTGGACACGGTGGTGGACATGGTGGTGGACACGGTGGCGGACGCGGCGGTGGATTCGGCGGTGGACGCGGCGGTGGATTCGGCGGTGGACGCGGCGGTGGATTCGGCGGTGGACGCGGCGGTGGAGGGCGTGGTCGATACGGGGGAGGTGGAGGATACGGATTCGGTAGCGCCCGACCATACTATGGCTACGGCGGATATGGTCGGTATAGAGGCTATGGATACGGAGGCGTTATACCTGTGCCTTTGCCTATTCCCCTGCCGGTGGCCTACAGCAGATGCTACTACGACGACTACGGCTACTACACATGCTGAGGAGTAGTGCGGAGCTGGGTACGATTATGAGTGGGGTTTATTTATACAAATTACATTCAACATTTTAGTTACAAATTCTGATTATGTAAATGTCTCAAGAAAGTTAGGCTGTAGACAGTTCTCTAAATATTTCATATTCCTTATTGTTTTGATGGTCTTCGGTGTGTGTGTGGTTCCTGTTGCACAATTCAGCACTTTGTATACATACTGAGTTGAGTTTTTGTGTGGAGTGCTTGGACTCTGGCTCACCATGCCAGTAGTGGCCTGCTTAATCCTAGTAAAAACCCATTAAAATGCAATCTACATACATATGGTTATATGGAAAACTTAGGACTACGGATATGAGTACGGCTACCATCCGAGTGGCTGACATGCATGATGCGTTCGTTGTGGCAAATTAAGTCGAGTAGAGACTAGACCCCAGTCAGAGGGGAGCCTTTTGATGAATATAACAAAATAGTACCAAGATTACGGAAGGCTGCGCGTGGAAGCATCCAAATTAGAGACATCAATTCCTTAGAGATATGGAATGGAACCTTGCAGGGTTCACAACTGTTTAACTTTACTGAAGCACAATCTGCCTGCCCCTCTGGTCTGGGATATCAGTATATCAACTATATATATCAGTGGTATATGTGTATAAAAGGGTGTTTCTTGTATATAATCGTTGTATTGCCTGCCCCGGAAGACTACGGACGAGCATTCTGATTACGATTTATGGATTACGGATTCATTGCAAACGTGTGAAACGCGACGGAGTTATTGCATTTGTTCGGATTCGATTGATCTACATCCAGATCCCTTCACATGCTCTAGAGCATGGCTTTGCACTCGTTCTCTGCTATGCTGTGCTGGATGCAGTGGTTGATCTCGGCAAAGCCTGGTCGCTCGCTGGACTTGCGGTTCCAGCAGCGACGCATCAGGGCGTAGACGGAAAGTGGCGTGTTGTCCGGACAGCCGAGAACATTGCCCTCCTTGATGTACTTGATGACCTCCTCGTGGGTAAGTCCAAAGTACGGCTGCAGGGCGAAGGAGAAGATCTCCCAGAGCACGATGCCGTATGCCCACACATCCGACTCCAGCGAGAACTTGTTGTACAGAATGCTCTCCAGCGGCATCCAGCGGATAGGTATGAAGTCGTTCTCGTCGCCCTTGTAGTAGTCCTGCAGATAAATCTTGTGCGATAGTCCGAAGTCGGCTATCTTCACCGTCATGTGCTCGTTGATCAGGCAGTTGCGAGTGGCCAGGTCGCGGTGTACGAACTTCCGCTCCGCCAGGTAGAGCATTCCCGATGCAATATCGGCGGCCATTTGCAGCAGGTGCTTCTCGTTCAGCTGCAGCCGGTCACGGGGCTGGGCCTGGTGGGTGGCAAAGGGTGAGCAGGCGCGCAGGAACTCGCTGAGATCTCCTGGTGCCATGTACTCGAAGAGCAGGCACATAGGCCGGCCCAGGGCGCACACACCCAGCAGCTTCACGATGTTTGGATGCTCAAATTCGGCCAGCAGGCAGGCTTCCCGCTCGAAATCCATTTGCATCTGATCACTGGCATCGTCCTTGAGCATCTTGACGGCCACCAGGAGATCGTCTTGGCCGGGCACCAGACCCGGGGCCTTGGCCTGGAACACCCGACCGAAGGCGCCCTGTCCCAGGGAGCGCACGTACACAATATCGCCGCGTGGATACTCCAGCTTCTCCAGACGAGCATTCTGTTGGCCCTTGGTATCCTGAATGGCCACCGTGGTGAGGGTGACACAGTTGCTGTGGATGGTGGCCGTGCTGCGGATGGTGCCCCACTTGGCCAGTGTGTTGGTATTTGCTCCTCCTAGTGTCTCTCGACTGGTCGCCAAGTTGCCTCCGCACTCACCGGCCCTCATCGAGGCATTGCAATCACCCCCGCCAGTGCCAGATCCTGGTCCAGTTCCTCCCGGCGGCTGGGAGTAGTCCTTGTGCTTGGACAGCTTGTATATCAGCAATATCATCAGATGGAGGGCCACGATCCCAATGAAACCGATCCCCGCCAGCAGGAAAATCATTGAGGGGGTGAAGAACTTCTCCATTTTTATGGGCGTGTTCATGTCGTTGGCATTGGGATCCACATAGTCGGCTGGGAAGAAGTAAACAAAGATGAGCTCCTGTTGGAAGGAAAGAAACAGCTCGACTCACGGCATATGGGAAGGTCGCAGTGCTGCCAGCGCACAGATTCGTCGACCGTGTAACACCAGGGCTGCTCCTCCTCTCCACCAGCATTCCGGCAGTAGTTCTCGCCCTCCAGAAGCTGTGGAAACACCAGGGGTGGCTGGATGTGCTTGTGTGGATGCTGTGTGTCCCAGCGCTGGCAGGGAATTCCTGATTTGGTCACATTCATAGTTCCTAGATAAAATCGGCCGTTGCCATTTCGGCAATCGTCTGTCAATGCAAGAAAATTTCATATTAGTTTAGGAGGGATCTCTCAGCGATGGTGGTAGGGCCAACTCACAGCTAGCTTCCGACTCCTTGATCTCCGTGAGGCCTATGTACGAACAGTTCGGCCGCCGCATGGAGGTGTCGTAGTGCGGCAGAGCAGAGCAGTTGGGCAGCCGGAAGGAGCCCCGACTCTTGATGAACATATTGCGCTCCTTCTTCTCCTCGATGAGCACCCAATCGTTGTAGCAGAACTGCAGATGGGTGGCCTGGCAGTCCTCGAAGCAGAGCGGAGCCCTCACAGCTTGTCCGTCCTCTACATGGCAGTTGGGAAACGCATAGGCGCACAGCATTTTCTGTAGGGGATCGATCGAAAGGAATATATAAGACACCAACAGAGGGTGTGCTCAGTGGGCTGCTCACCTCAGCCGCCTCGCGGCACAGACCGGTGAGGTCGCTAATCAGCTCGTCCCACAGCGCCGTTGTGGTCTGCTCATTCTTCCAGCCACCCGTTGGGTCGTCCAGGCTGTACCACACCTGGCCGACAATGTACTGCTTGCACACCTTGCCGTTGTAGGGAGCACAGTAGCCATTGTCCTCAGCCCGTTCCCTGTCGTGCTCGTGATGACGCTGGTGCTGGTGGTGGCGCCGCGCTGGCTCCTCGATGGCGTTCAGCGAGTTGGCGTGCACTTCACTGTTAAATAAGAACACGCACAGCCCCAAGGAAACCACAAAAACCAACAAACTCGGTATTTTCCTCATCCCCAAAGCTGGCCCCAAGCCCACACCCCCAACGCCACCCACTCCCACCCTCAACCGGGCAGCCATGGCTGCGTTTCTGTATATGCACGGCAGAAGCTTTGTTTGGCGGACACTTTCTAAACGAAATTGTCACTGGGATTATCAATTTCACTCATCTCACACAGCTCCAGGCGGATGCACTGGCTCTCCTGCTAATCTTTAGCCACTTTCTGGGAAAATTTGAGTGACGAAAACCGGGGAAATCAGTTTATTTTCGCAATGTTATTCTCCCGTCGACGACGCCTTTTCACCGAATACCACAAAAGTTGGCGACGACAGGCCAACGGACTGGGCCACGCACAGGGGTTCACAGGGGTGGTTTCTACCTCAAGAACAGGGTTGTTAAATGCGCGGCAAAAGCCAAGGCAAAGGGGAGGCCCTTGACTTTATTCTGAATTGAAATTACAGTATACATGTTTCATTTTGGATTGATCTAATTTTCCTGATCGGGATCATCACCCACATTGAAAACTTCATTCTGCTCCTTATTCTGATCGTCTTCTTCATCATCGGGAATGGCGTCAAGTCCCTAGGAAGAGAAGAGGGCTGGGTATAGATCTGGGCAATGGAAGGAAAACTACAGGAAAACTCTACAACGACCAATCTTTCACTTCCGCACTTTACGTTTATTCACTTTTGCACTTAAGTTTTAAAGAAATTTCACTTAGATCAACTTATTCCTTCTTCTCGTCTGGTATGGCATCGAGGCCCTGCAAGTAAATGAATTGTGTCTCAATACAGAGGATCGGCTGTGGAAACTTTAAATGAACGTGCATAACGATAAGGAAATGAAGCGACCCAACACCAATGAAGTATAACAAGGCGGAAATAAAAAAAAAAAACAACAAAACGAAACACTGACCAATAATATTATAATGAGGAATGGAATGCAGAGAATACGAAAACACTGATCAACAAATAGCACTTACATTCATCAAGTATGGATTATCGGTCAGTCGGAAGTCGCGTTGGTACATCACACGGCTGAAACGCTCGTCCATGTTGCGACGGAAGGCCTGCGGGAGTAAAAGAAAACCATTAGAAATCATTGCCAGAAAACTATTTGCCACAAGCTGTACATCCGCGGAGCTTGGAATATGTTTTATAAATTCCGTATAGTGCCCAATTAACTGTGGTTATATAAGAATTTGGAATTGCTCGGACAGGAGGTAGCGGTCTAACTCACATTGCCCAGCGTCAGCTTCTGCACGCCGTACATGGCGTATATGGGCACGGACAGGAGCACGGTGATAATAGCGGCGCCAGGTAGGATTTCGAACCACATCTTGCCAAGAAAAGTTGTCTTGTTATTTTTTTGCACGAACGGAAAACAGACACGGACAAATCAGCTGTTGGCAGTCAACTTATGATTAACCCATTTTCGAGCAGTGGGTACTTAAATACACACACGCATATTATGAAACTTGAAGAATTTTAGCGCAGTTCAGGTGAAAGATTGTGTGACTTTTTTTTAGTTCATAGGAAAGAAGCATGGACCTACAAGAAGAATTTACCGTCGGATTTATTTTCCGCCATTTACATCAAGTAGTTGGTCTGTTTAAAAGTAGGGGGGTTAAGTGGGTTAAGTTCGTTCAATGTGCTGTTGACCAATTCGCGTGCGTTTGCGGTGCAGAAATTCGTAAGATTTTTACCCTCTTTTGCCACGTAAATTGAATTAAAAGTTGGATCTCGGCAAGATGATAATATACACAAACGAAGGCAATCCCCTGGGACTGCAGCTGCTGATGCTGGCCAAATTCGCCAAGCGGTCGGTTCAACTGGTTAACCTAAATCTAAATGGTGGGTGAAGAACAACTTCCGTGGGGAACTCCGGCGGAGTGCATGCACTATGACTAGGTAATCGTGTCTGATGCAATAACTGGTTTTGTTGCAGATGCCAAATTCAAGGATTTCCTGATTCTGCCCACACTCGAGCTGGACAATGGACTGCGTCTGTTCTCGCCCGCAGCCATCGCCAAGTATCTGTTCGTGGATGAGGGCCAGCTAAGGGATGAGGTACGGAAGCAAGCATAATTGCGCCTAATTTAAGCAATGACCCTTCAAGGTTAAACCAATATTCTCCAACAGTGGCTGGAATGGTCGACCATGTTGCTGGCGCCTGCCCTCGCCCATCACATGGCCGTGGGACACCGTGCCGATCCAAACGCTTTACCGGTGCTGAATGCTTTGGTGAAGAAGCTGGACGATTGCCTGAAAGCTACGCCTTACCTAGCCGGAGACAAATTGAGCGCTGCTGACATTGCTGTCTGGTCGCTTCTCGCTCCGGATGGCACTCTCAAGGGCGCGCAGAATTTGGAGAGCCTGCACGGCTGGTATAACCGGGTGAAAGCGTTGCCCGAGGTACAGCAGGTGTTGGCCGAACAGCCGCTGAAGGATCTTAGCTTCAATGCGCTGCAGCAGTCGAATCGCTATGGTGGACTACACCACGTGCCACTGAAACGTCTCAGCCTGGCGGATGCGGGCAAACTATTGGCGGAAACAGCATCCACAGTCGCGGACACAGTCACAGATGAGGAACTAGCCGCAGCAGGAGCTTCCTTTACGTACACAGCCCCCAAGGATGTCCAGGAGCAACGCACTGTGCTACCCAAAGCGGGCGAACGCAACGTGCTCATCACTTCGGCCCTGCCGTATGTTAACAATGTTCCCCACTTGGGCAACATAATTGGCTGTGTCCTGTCTGCGGATATTTTCGCTCGCTACTCCCGCTGCGCCGGCTACAACACGCTGCTCATCTGCGGCACAGATGAATATGGCACGGCCACGGAGAACAAGGCTCTGGCCGAGAACATGACGCCGCGGGAGATATGCGACAAGTACTTTGAGCTCCACAATTCCATCTATCGCTGGTTTGGCATTGGTTTCGATTACTTTGGGCGCACCACCACCCAGGAGCAAACAGAGTGAGTGAATAATGAATTTGTGGAAGTGGCTGTGGATTTCCAACTGAGATTATTCTGATTTTGCAGCATTGTGCAGGAGGCATTCAAGGATGTCCACAGTGCTGGGTATATCATCACAGAGAGCGTGGAGCAGTTACTCTGCCAGAAGTGCGACCGTTTTCTGGCCGATCGGTGAGTTTTTCATGACTTTCTGCCTTGAAATATAATCCCTAAATTGAGATTTGCCTTCAGCTTTGTGGAGGGCACCTGTCCGCATCCTGGCTGCGGCTATGCGGATGCCCGCGGCGATCAATGTGACAAATGCGGCAAGCTGGTGAATGCCACCGAACTGATCCGTCCACGCTGCAAAGTGTGCAACACTGCGCCCATCCTGCGCTCCTCGGATCAATTGTTTATCGATCTACCCAAGGCCGAGCCTCGGCTCCGTGAGTGGGTGGACAAGGCGGAGAATGGGTGGACCCACAATGCCAAAGTGATCACGAGAGCCTGGCTGAGGGAGGGCCTCAAGCCGCGATGCATCACGCGAGATCTGAAATGGGGAATTCCAGTGCCCCACAGCGGCTTCGAGAAGAAGGTCTTCTATGTGTGGTTCGATGCGCCCTTCGGATACGTGTCGATGACTAAGCGCTACACCAAGGAGTATCAAAAATGGTGGCAGCCCGCCAAGGGAACTGACGTGGAGCTGTTCCAGTTCATGGCCAAGGACAATGTGCCCTTCCACTCGGTTGTGTGGCCCAGCGTCCTGCTGGCTATCAACAAGGGACACACGCTCGTGTCGCACATAATGGCCACCGAGTATCTGAACTACGAGGATGGAAAGTTCAGCAAGAGTCGCGGAATCGGAGTCTTTGGCAATGATGCCCAGGCAACGGGCATTCCGGCAGATGTCTGGCGCTTCTATTTGGCCTCGGCACGACCAGAGGGCCAGGACTCGAGCTTCAGTTGGAACGATCTGGCGGCACGCAACAACTCTGAGCTTCTCAACAATTTGGGCAACTTTGTCAATCGTGCTCTGGTCTTCTGCGAGAAGAACTTCAACAGCATTGTTCCCGAGGTGGTCGCCACGGAAGAGGAGCTCATTTTGCTGGCCCTTGTCAACCGCGAGCTCCGCGGATACATCAATTCTTTGGAGAAGGCCAAGCTGCGCGATGGCATTCGTCATCTTTTGGCTATTTCCCGGCATGGCAATGGTTATATGCAGACACAGCAGCCCTGGGTGCTCCTCAAGGGCAACGATGAGCAAAAGAAGCGCGCTGCCACCATCATTGGCTTGTGCGCAAACATTGCCTGTCTGTTGGCTAACCTCCTCTTCCCCTACATGCCCTCCACGGCACGAACTCTCTTTGCCCAGCTCAACGCCAAACAGACGCCGCTCAATGCAGAGTAAGTGAATGGATCCCCTGTATCATCAGAGCTGTTTCTTAATCTGTGTGTGTCATTATTTAGGAAACCATTGGCCACCTTGCTACTCCCCGCAGGACACAAGATCGGAAAGCCCGCGCCCCTCTTCGCCAAACTGGAGCAGTCCTTCATTGATGAGCTCAAGACCAAGTATGGTGGATCCCAGGAGACGAAAGCGTCCGTGCAGAGCCAGTCAAGCACCGCAGACCTGGAGCAAGCCGTGCAAGCTCAGGCCGATAAGGTGCGACAGCTAAAGACGAGCACCAAGGACAAGACAGTGTGGCAGCCAGAAGTCAGCAAACTGCTAGACCTGAAGAAGCAACTGGAGGAGGCTAAGAAGACCGCTGTAGCTGCGCCAGCTTCTGCTCCTGCGCCATCGAATGGTGGACAATCAGTGCAGGATCTGGAGAAGGCCGTACAGGCGCAGGGCGAAAAGGTGCGAAACCTAAAGGGTAGCACAAAAGACAAAACGGTGTGGCAGCCAGAGGTGAATGTGCTGCTTGATCTGAAGAAACAGCTCGAAGCTGCACAAAAGGCAGCCAAAGCGGCTGCAGCAGCTCCTGCTGCAACTACAGCTGCTCCTCCTGCAGCCTCGGCCGACGCAGGCCAAGTCAAGGCATTGGAAGACAAACTTGCACAGCAGGCAGAAAAGGTGAGAACCTTAAAAGCCAAGGGTGATGCGTCTGTGTGGAAGCCAGAAGTTGATATTCTCTTGGCCCTGAAGAACCAGCTGGCGGCTCTGACTGGAGCACCAGCCGCTGGCGGACAGGGCAAGGGCAAGAAGAAGAAGTAAGGCTTTGAATATACTCCATAAATATGCTGGACATTTTTACCTCAACTTTCTAATCACGCATTCGCCGTCGACTGGCACAGCTCCAATCATTTTTCTATATTTATTTCGTTTGCATTTAACAAACTTTGTATTTATTTGAAGTGTAGCCAGCAATCAGTTAGTACCTTAGTAAAATGGCTATATGTGCAAAACTTATTTTCAATTTTTCTTAAAAAGTAATAGATGCTTGTTGGGTTTGACTATGCAGTTCTTATCTCTTATTGTTGTGCTCAGTTATGACAAATTTTCGTCTTCTTTGAACTCCATTTGTGGTACCATTAGCTTAGATAAGAGATCAAGCTCGCGCTCTACGTAGAAAATAGATATATGTGCAATCATGTCTATTCATGTTTTGAGAGTCGCAGTGTTAGCATCTTTTCAGTAAAAGTGACAAGCTGATTGATTCTGTACGTAAGCACTCATTATTGCTTCAAATCAATAAAAATTAAAAAAAAAAAAAATACATTTTAGTTAAAAATGCCACATGGTAAATCATTTTCTGAGGAAGAACAGGGAAGGATCAAGAGAATGAAATTAGCCGGCATAAAAACTGGTCGAATAGCTTCGCTAATGTATCGACATCAAAATACTATTTCAAAAATGTTCATAGATCCAGACGGTTACCGCATAAATCGTCGACTTGGCCCAGTATCAACCATAATAGAATTGACAAAACGGCACTTGGGGCAGTTTGCAACTGAAGACCTAATGAGCTGCAACAAAATCAAGGCAGAACTCGGGTTAACAATCCCCAGGCAACGTGTGAGCCAAATTTTGAACGAAAATTTTAACCTGACATATCAAAAGAAAGTGGGCAAACTCCTCTAAACTAAACGTCATAATGATGCGCGCGTGTCATTTTTGAAAAACAAAAGTTCTGGGACCCCGAATTAGAAAATTTCATTTTTAGTGATGAAAAAAAATGAGTTTACACGGTTCAGATGTCCATCATAAATATTGGAGAGACCCGCGTCATCCACGGGCAACTTGCTACAAGCCAAACCATGGTGATGGATCGCTAATGATATGGGCTGCCTTTAGTGCTAAAGGGAGGTCTCCAATATGTTTAATATCCGGCCGGATGAATGCTCAAGCATAGATAGAATTGATAGATAGTGAACCTTTTTCATTTGCTGAGCATTTCCATGGTGATCAATAGACATTTCAGCAGGATAATGCGCCAATTCATGTTTCCCGGGCCTCAATGGACTATTTTGAGACCCACAATAAACCGTTGATTAAGTGGGCTTCAATGAGTCCGGACTTAAATCCAATTGAGGATCTGTGGGGAATCCTTGCAGCAAAAGTCTATGCCTGTACAAGGCAGAACGATACATTGAAGCAATTAAAACAAGCGATAGTTGCAAAATGGAACAGGATAGAAATAACAACACTAAAAAACTTTCCGAACTCAATGCACAGTGGGCTGCAAAAGCTTCAGGAGCATAAGTTTAACTCCATTAATTATTAAAAGAGTACATATTCCCATAAACTTGTTCCTTGGAAATTTTTTTCATACAAAATATTTTTTGCTGTTATACCCATTTTCTATGTGAAAAATTTACAATTATTTTTTTTTGTTATTAAAAAAATTGATATTGAATTTCTTTATGCCTTTTTGTTTTGTACTTATTAGCAGCTACCCAAATAAAAATATAAAATAAATCAAGAAAACACGTGTTGAAAAAAAACGTCATTCAAAGCAATGCACATATAGCCATTTTACTAAGGTAATTTATTGAGTTTGCGAAAGAAAAGAAACATTAAATCTATTGACTTTCATACATGAATTGGTTTCTATAATTCTCCTATAATCCGAAGAAACACGAACATGAGCACCGACCGACGCCAACGAGGAAAAAAATTGGAGGGGCTTTTTCTGGAGCCCCGTGTCTCAAATTCCAACCGTTCTTTCGAGCCCGCCCCCTGGACAGTCACAGAGTACAAACGGGGTATGGACAAGAGGCAACACGTCCCTGAAACTGCAACGCATGCAAGGTAAAATCCACCCCTTTGCCTAATATACCTTGAGACAAAATCGGCTGTTTCCTTGGCTGTTTTTGCCTGTTGTCCATACCCCACCCCTTTTTATAGCCCATTCCCTAAGCATTTTTGTTGTTGCATGTGTGAACCGAACAGCTGTTCGGCCAGAACCCTCCCCCTTCCTTCGTCCTTTTTCTATTGTTTTCCGCAATGCGATGATATGAAGTAAAACAGGTATCGATCATTCATCGGTTGCTTAAAAATACTCGTGAAGAGTCACAGATAGAAAGCAGAATCGACCATCTCTAGCAAGTTACAGCAAAAAAATTTGCCATGTAAAAAAAAAACAACACAATCACAAATCTCACAGAATAAGTGCAATAAAAAATAATGTGAAATGTATTAAAAGCAACAAACGAAAGCTGCGGTATGCACCAACACTGCCAAATGCAGTAGCTCAATCGATGTAACCATAATATATGAAGCGAAAACAAACACAAGTCTGTCTCTTTCTGTCTGAACGAACTCCCCACTTCCCTTCGCCATCGTCACGCGCACCGCTCTGTCCCTCACCCTCCCGTTGGCGAGAGCAAACAGCAAAAATTCGTCATCAGCTGGTCTGTAGTCTGCCAACCAACACCAACAGTCGCTGCATTCATTCAGAGCGGAGAGAGAGCGTCGAAACACACTTAATCCTGCCACGCACTAGGGTAACATTTTCGTCGGTTCGAATTGATTCCCGGGAATTGTTGATAACAAATTAAAAACCTGAATACGCTGTACGCAGAACGGGGGTTAACAAGGTGAAATTTTGAAATGCTTTAGAAACTCAATTAAGCGAAACTTGTGTGCTGTGTGTGTATATAGGAATAATACGCCAACAAAGAAGCCACCCGTGCCCGTTCCCATTCCCATTCCGCTGTTACGACAACTGCATTTAGCTTACAGACCCTACCCTCCCACACGCCTTCTTGTGTTACCAAGCAAGCAAGTGCTCTGAATGCCACACTTTTCCAATATGCAGAGGTGAAGAGCGGAGCGTTTTAAAATTGAAACAACTGTATACTGTATGCCATAAAGACTTCAAAACCAAGGACACGCGACGCGAGGCGACGCGACACGACGACGGCCACCATCCCCACCAAGCACGACGAAGGCAACAAGTGTTTGTGTTTGCTTTTTGCTAATTGCTATTGATTATTCGCTTTCTGGCTTTTGTTTTGCAGTGCTCCGACTAAGCCAACGACTCAATCTTGAGAGCTTGAGAGTAATTAATTTGAAAACCGAATAGCCGACTGGCAAAAGACGTCGCCATGGAGTCTGCAGACGCACTCATGGAGGAGCAGAAACTCATGGCCGAGGCCAAGTACCGCAACTACATGACGAACATCGACAAAGCGCTGCGCAATTTCGAGTACTCCAGCGAGTGGGCGGATTTGATATCGGCACTGGGCAAACTTAGCAAGGTATTGAATCACCCAGCACTCAACTCCAGCCCAGCAAGGCCCATCACATCACAAGGGGGTTTTATCGCCGCAATGTGGCAACTGAGATATGGCCGGGTCGAGCAGAGCTGAATCACTACCTCGCTTTCCCCATGAGGGACCAATTCTTATCTCGGCTTGTTTTTAACTGGTGTTTTGTTTTGTTTTTTCTTTGCTTTGGCAGGCAATATCAAGCAATACGCAGTATCAGGTCATACCCAGACGCCTGAAGATTGCCAAGCGTCTGGCCCAGTGCATGCATCCCGCCCTGCCCTCGGGCGTGCATCTGAAGGCCCTTGAGACCTACTCGGTCATATTCAGCAAGACTGGACCCGAGCGTCTGGCCACAGAGTTTATTTACAGGTGAGTATCCACCCCAGCACTCCACGAAGAGTATTCTCTAATTGTCCTGCTCTTCCAGCGCTGGCCTGTTCCCCCTGCTGGGCTATGCCGCCATGAATGTGCGGCCCGCTCTGCTGGCCATCTATGAAACATATTTCGTTCCACTCGGGGACAAACTGCGGCCTGCTCTAAGCGGATTTCTGAACGGCGTCTTGCCCGGCTACGACTGCGGGCTGGACCATTTTGAGCGGATAAGTGCGTTGCTGAAACAAGTGTGCAATGCCGTCAATCCCATGCACTTCTACACGGTGCTCTGGGAGTCGGTGGCCAATAATGCGGCGATCCGTCTGCCAGCCATCACCTACCTGCTGGAGCATTTCAACAAGCGGCTGGACATGCAGGAACAAATCTATGTTATGGGCCACAATCGGGAGATAATGATGTCGGCGCTGTGTGCCTGTTTGAACGACTCCCTGATCCTGGTGCAGCGCAACACGCTGGAATTCCTGTTGCTCGGTTTTCCCATGCACACGGCACTGCTGGCCGAAGATGATCTGGTCAAGTTGGTCACCAACGGCCTCAATACAATACTGAGACGCGACATGTCGCTAAATAGGCGACTGTTTAGCTGGCTGCTGGGCAGCGAGGTGGCCAAGAACTCGCCCACCTATGACACACTCTCGCTGGACGCCTCGGCAACCCCGCTGGACGAGCCACCGGAGCCGTACTTTGTGAAGCATTCGAGGCACATACTGATCCGGGCTTTAATAACAACGCTGCGGCTGAGTCTGGAGTGTGCCCCCATGGATCTGAAGCCCTATCGAATTATGTTATCGCTCCTTGACAAGGCAGAGATTGGCAGCGCTGTCTTGGACTACGTCCTCCACGACATCATACGAGCCATGTACATCTCCAGCGGCAATCCGGAGGCTCTCAAGTCCGCCAACCTTCTCTTCGCCACCTTCGATCCGGCCTACATCTGGAGCTACATGACTAACATGTTTGAGCGCGCCTGCCACCAGGCAAACTCCTCGGACAAGCAGGACAAGCTTCTGCCTCAGGCGAGTGCGGAAGGCGGCGATAAATTTGCTTGCGAGGTGGGCTCTGGCGATCCGTGTGTGCTGGAGATCTGCGTGCTCACCGAGTTCCTTCTGGAGACCGTTTCCCTGGAAATGTACACGGAGACGACGCGCGTCTATCTGCCCAAAGTGTTCCTGGCCATCACCCAGCTGCTGTCGCTTCACATGGATCGCGTGACCAGCAGCGAGATAACCGCCTCCCTCAAGCTCTGCATGAAGATCGTCTCTAGGGTGCAGCCCATGATAACGTAAGCGAAACAAAAGAAAATCACAAGATAATCTTTGGTAACCTATTCCTATCCGTCTATCTGCCTGTTTGTCGCCCACAGAAGTCCCATTAAACTGAACAAGCTTATGGAGCAGCAGTGCGCAGGCTCCTCATCGGATGAGAAGATTACAGTCAATGCGGCGGCGGCAATCGACAGTGCTAAAAAGGGAGTGCCGGGCACACATACACAGGGAAGTTCCCTGGAGAAAAGCAAGTCGGACTCTCGCCTGAACCAGTTTGCAGAGAACTCGCTTCAAAGCGCAGATCCCAACGACGAGGATCTCATCCGACGCTCGGCCTCCAATCAGAGCGTGGGACGACAGAGTCCCAGCAAGAAGAAGGCCAAGTCCATTTCACGTCTCTCTGAGCTGGACAAGGATGTGAGTGATAAATCGGGATAAATCCCGAGATTTATTTGAAATAACTGATTGGTAAACCATCCCATCCGTTTCATCCAGATAAGCGCCTCGGACACGGGCCAGCAGTCGTCCTCGGACCTAGACACTCCGCGGAGCATCAAGAAGCTCAAGGCCAAGGCAAAAGTGCCCTTCATACGCAGTCCCAAGAAACAGCGACCCAAGGACATTGTGCTGGTGCAGTCCGCAGCCGTCGCTGACTCTGCTGGAAATGTTCATGATGCCGAGGAGCCAAAGAGCGCCCCACCCGACCCTCAGTCGCCGCAGTTCTATCTCGACGATGAGAGCCAGGCCACCCAGCAGCGAGGGTACTCGATACTGGAGAAGTGCATCCGCCAGTACGAGATCTTTTTCGAGGTATACGTGGCCCGCAAACTGCTACAAATCGAGTCGGATGGCATGTCGGAGAGCTCGGTGAAGGTTCAGCTCCAGCGCAGCACCAGCATCCACAGCTCAAGCCACACCTCCAGCCTGTTTCTGGTAGAGCAAGTGCTGGAGTATGAGTGCCCCATCCGCGAGTCACAAATCGAGCGTCTGTTCAATCTGCTGCGCGTGGACAAAGTGCCGCGCTCCAAGCAGCTGCAACGACTCCTCAATCACTCTCTGCCACTGCTGGCCAGTGCCAGCGAGCTGAGCAGCGACAGCGAAGCCACGGAAGCCCCGGAGAGGCAGACACAGAGTCTGCTCATCGACACCCAGACGCAGCGTAGTGTCCAGCAGCTCGCCGAACTGCAGCTGAGCTTAAGCATGCGCGGAGCCGTCAAACTGGCGGCCTCATTGCTGGTGGAGATGTCCACGTTCCCCAACTGCAACAAGCACATTGTGCTCGACAGGAGTGGTGAGTGGGCGTACAGACTTTGAAAGAGATCAATCTCATTTGATTATTTGATGCTTATTCTCATTTAGAGCCGGAGTTGCCGAATTGGCTGAAGGTCCTGTGTCTGGTGGCGTGCTTTGCCCAAAGCGACAAGGAACTCCAGGTGTCGGCCATCACAACGCTCTTCGATCTAATCAGGTAAGCGATCAGTTTCGTCTACCGGCTTAACCCTGACTGACGCACAGTTGCCCTTTCTTCGTAGCTTATTGCGCTCCCAGATCGAGCACACAACGAGTCCGGGAGTCACCTTCGTGGTGATGCTGCCGCTCCTAAAGTTCGGCCACGTCAGTTACATGGAGCAGCAGACACGAGTCTTTCAGCTAGTGAGCTCCATTCTGTGGGACTACCTGGGGGCCTCCTGCACGGATCCCGCGCAAACTGTGGCGCTGCTGCATCAGTTGCACAGCTGCCTGGAGAGCGGCCTCGTGGAGACGGTCATTGGCAACCGAATGCAGGCGCAGCATCTGCTGCAGATTCAGCCAATCCCTGGAGTTGGTAGAACAGCGTTGCGCAGCTTCCAGCTGGAGCGATTGGGCGATGCCCAACTGCTGTGTCCCACAGAGTCCACCGAGCGGTTGAGGGAGAGCCAGGCGCGCAGCTTCAAGAAATTCGAGTTGCTGTGGCATCTAGGCAGGGACAAGCAGACGTCGCGGGGATTCGAGAAGACCCTGCTCAAGGTGCTGGACACCTTGGCCCTGCCCCACTACATGTCCGAACGGACATTCGTGACCAACTGGCTGCAGGCCTCGCTGCTGCGCGGAGATCTGGCGCGTCTGACCAAGCCGCTCTACAAGATTCTCCTCTCGGCCAACTCGAAGCGGGTGGGCATTGTCCACATGCAGCAGCTGTATCGGGAATCTGCCGAGGCCGAAGGAGACACTGCACCTGCCTTCGAGCGGGATGTGTACGCCATCAGCTCGGAGCAGGGAAACGTCAAGTATCACCACATGGAGACCACCAGCGGGGCCAAGAAGAAGAGTCCCATCCGAAATTTACCCAAGAAAATCTTTGGGGTGACTCTGAGCGGAGGAAAGACCAACAAGACATCAAACTTCGTGAGCGACAAGACGGCCTTGGCCACGGAGGCAGCGCAGGATGTGAACACCATTGGCCTGATCATCAATCCCCTGGAAAATGCCACGGACTTTGACGACGAAACGGATCTGGAGGAGCCCCGAATCGAGATCCCCCACAAAGAGACGCCGCTGGAGCAAAAGCTCGCGTGTGCCATGGACGAGAGCGATCAGCCATCAGCCCAAGAGCAGCCGCCACCGCCGTCGCAGCAGCAGCAGGATCAGTCGTCGCACTTTGACCAGGACATAACCGACAACTCCGATAGCAGCGACTTCGAGTCGGACTCGGAACTGCGGGAAACCAGTCTGGAGAAGGAGGACAGCATCACGGTCAGCTCCAGTGCCGGGGTCAGTGATGATGTCAAGCGATTCGTGGGTGACTGCGAGCGCGTCACGGAGGCCCTTACGCAGCATGAGAAGATCAAGAGTCGCAAGACGTACCGTCTCACCCGAGAGAAGACTCCTGGCGAGAACAGTCTGAACTCTGTGGCCACAGACCAGACAGAGCACAGCTTGGCGGACATGCATGCGGATGCCCTGCCAGCGGATGAGTACTTCCGCGAGGACAAGAAGCTGGGCAAGCGCAAGAAGCTGCTGACAAGCAGCGACAAGAAGAGGCTGAGCTGCATATCGAAGACATCCACGGACAGCAACCTCAGTAACTCCTGCTCCCAGGCGGAGCCTGCTCCGGAGGGCGATCCTCAGGGCGAGGAGGAAGCAACAGCAGCCACAGACTCCACCATCAATGTGGAGGACAAGCGACGCAATCTCAGCCTGGAGACTAGCAAACTGCAGCCCGACTGGCAGAAGGCCCTGGAGAAGGGCAAGCAGAACGTGGAGATCCTTCGACAGAATGCAGCGGCGGCTGCTGCCGCGGAGGAACAAACCAGTCTGCGCAGCTCCATGAAGAGCAGCAGCTCCCTGGCCGACGCAGCCCATTTGTACCACAACCACTTGCTCCTCTATTTGGCCATCTACGACACGCGCCAGACCTTATACGCCCTGCAGACTCTGCGCAATATCATATGCTGCGACAAGCGCACCTTCCTCTGCCTGTCCATTACCACCTCCTTCTCGAGCGCCAGCTTGAAGCAGCTTCTTGTCCGTCACCGCAAGAGCATCTCAGGCAAGGGATTCGATGGCAGTGTGGGCAACTCGGAGTATGCCCAGGGCTATCGCGGATGCATGCAGTTGGAGCTGCTGGTCACGCTGTGTCTATTCTATGCTCGCGGATACTTCCAGCGCGAGTCACTGGACGCGCAGCGGCAGTCGCCCACTCTGCAGGATATTGTCAATAACCGCAGGATCCAGCTGGAGAGCATTGAGCTGTTGACCCTGATTTGCTCAGAGCTAATTGAAATCGTGAAGGGAATGGGCAGAGGTCTGGCATGCTACATAGCCGATCTGCTGGCCCGCGCCAAGCTGCAGAAGGTTATGTTGCACTGCCTCAACAGCTCTGTCTGTAGCTACGGCCGCAGAGCACCCACCGGAAGCTATGCCGAGCAAGTTCTCAGCTTCAACGACCCGCAGGACGATCAACTGCACGCGGACTGCTTCCAGCTGCAGCTGCTGCGCCTCCTCCTGTCCGTGATTCGGCTGGAGCACGAGGTGCACCAATTGCGGCAGGACACACCGCCCGCAGCTGGCGATGACTCGACGGGCAACACCTCGCCCACCCGTCTGGCAGAGGGAGCGGCGGCCAATGTCAAGTATCTGCCCAACTGCCTGATTAGCCAGCAGCCCATGTTCCTAGCCGCCGTCTTGGGCGCCTTGCAGCAGGAGCGGCTGCGCCACCTGCACCGCAACTGGACGGACCTGGTGACCTCATCGCTCAACTGTTTCACCTTCGGCTCGCTGACCAACATCGTGATTAGCGTGGTCCATCAGCTATGCAACAACCTGGACCGCATGGCCCGACTTGGCCTACAGCAGCAGCGTCATTTTCCACCCGACTACGTCCTCTCGCAGCTGGAGGCCCTGACCATTCTCTGTCATTACTGCCTGCTGGACAACACCCAGCAGACGGCCCTCTCGCATCTATTCAACCAGGCCTATCCCCAGACCAGCTCCTCGGCCCAGAGCTCCAGCACTAGCCAGCTGCTGAACAGCTTTGTACACTCGTTCCTCTCGGCCAACGAATCGTCGACCGGCACATCGGCACCGGCACCGCGCAATCCGCAGCTGCAAGCTGCCCGCAATGCAGTGCTCTCGCACCTTCCTAGGATCATGAGCAGTGTGGCGGCCATTTGGGACAGCGAGCTGGGACAACTGCGTCCCGTGCGACAGCAGTTGATGGAGTTCCTGTCGCCCGTCTCGCTGCATCATGGCTGCAACTTCCTGGCCGCCGTGGCAGTGACTTGGCAGCAGAGGGGCAGCAGTAATGCCTCCAATGGCAGTGGACTGAGCATCTCCGACCAGTTCCAGCGCAACTCAACCCTTCAGGCCTGTCCGGGACAGCTGTCGCTGGTCTCTCTGGTGTCCAGTATACGGGTGATGCCCATGGATTCGTTTGTGATGACCCTGCATCAGGTGGTGAGGTCTCCACCGCCCATCCATCGGCCGCCCGCCCATCTGAGCATCGAGGTGAGCGCCCTGGAGCTGTTCTACTTCTACATGAAGTCTGCGCCGGGCACCCAGCTGGCTGACGCCTGGAGCTCGCTGCTGGCCCTCATTCGAGACGGACTCAATCTCTCGCCGCCGGCGCAGTTTGCGCTGCTGATGCTGCTCAACGAGTTCGTGCAGCGGTGCCCTCAGATGCCGTTCCAGGACAAGAAAGAGGTGAGGGAGCTGCACGACGTTACCTCGCGGCTGGTGGACTCGTTGTCGGGTGTGGCCGGATCCTGTCTGGAGCAGACCACATGGCTGCGTCGCAACCTGGCCGTGAAGGAGGACACCGATGGTCTGGCCAAGGACAACAGCATCGGCGGCGGTGGCGGCATCCAGCAGTACTCGCTGCAGGCCCAGAGCGTCCTTGCCACTATACTCTCGAACCTGTTGGACGTGGCCTACGGGTCGCAGGAGAAGGACAAGGTTGTGAACATTGTAACCCCTCTGCTGTACAACATTACGCCCTATCTGAAGAACCACACGGCCCGCAATGTGCCGTTCTTCTATGCCTGTTCGGCCCTCCTGGCCAGCCTCAGTGGCTACCAGTACACGCGCAAGGCGTGGCGCAAGGACATGCTGGACCTGCTCCTGGACAACTCCTTCTTCCAGATGCACATCTCGTGCCTCCCCTTCTGGCGCATGATCATGGACAGCCTGATGACCTACGACAACACCACGTTCCGCGAACTAATGACCAGGGTTTCGCTCTCACAGGCAGGCAGTCTGAACATCTTCACGTCGCGGGAGCAGGAGTTTGAGCAAAGGGGCATGCTGCTGAAGCGCCTGGCCTTTGTCATCTACTGCAGCGAATTCGACCAGCACAACAAGTATATGCCGGACATTCAGGGTGAGCGCGAATCGGTTGAAATCATCATCATGGAGATGTATCCAATCAAACGTTTCATTTTTCACACTTTTCCACGCAGAACAACTGGCAAACAGCTTGCGTCTGGTGCCTATGGGACCCTCAGTGCAGGCGGCTGTATTCCTATGCTTTAGGGTGCTGCTACTCCGCATGTCGCCCGATCATGTCACTTCGCTGTGGCCCATCATTATAGCGGAAATGGTGCAGGTGTTTCTGCAGATGGAACAGGAGCTCAAGTCGGAGAGCGAAGAGCGGAGGTGAGTCCATTCGACAGTGCCAGGTGTGATGTGCTCTCAACTAACCAACAACTTTCTCCCTTAGCCAACAAATGCGACTCCCGTCAAGCATAGATGTTTCGTGGTCAAACAGCTCCGGTGCCAGCAACGGTATCAATGCCCAAACACCAATGCAGCATTGGCGATCCGTTCAGTTGGAGGCATGCAAGCTGCTGGAACTTGGCTGTGTGCTGCCGGCGACCAAACTTCCCCACTTTCAGATGTATCGGTGGGCCTTCGTGGGCACAGAGTTCGATGTGCACGAGGAGGAGGTGGGTCTGCCAAATGGCAGCCTGGAGAACCTGGCCTCGTTGCCGACAGCTCTATATGTTCCCCATGTGAGACGTGTGGCTCGGCTGATGGACATGAAGTACACCAGCCAATCCCCGGTACGACAATTTATACAGATTTCATAATCTTTAGCGCCAACTAATCCCCTTATCTTTATATATGATATGTAGGTGTTGCAGCGTCCCAGCAATCGCCATTTAATGCTGAACTTCCAGCAGCTGCAATCGCTTCAGGAACTCTACGCCTTCTTCTCTACCCTGGGCATCAGCTGTCCGCAGCCGCGCAACTTTGCCGACACGGAACGGGATGTGGCAAATTGCCTGGAGGAGATCGAGGATGTGCTGGCCAATGATTTTCTGGAGAAGCTACCCAGTCTCACAACGCCCAGATGAAAACTGGCTACGCCCTACAGGCAGACCCCGACGCAGACGCAGACGACGCGCCTGTCGCAGTTTGAGCTCAAACGAAATGTGAATCTAGGAGAGTTTGCCATGGAGCCGGCACATCGCGGCAGTGGCCAGGCAGCTCGCATAATCGCTGCCATGCAGGCGACCCTCACAAGCCAAAGCGCTGAGACGAGCTTCATGCAGATGCAGACCCACAACAATAAGAAGACCAACTTTCCATTTTATGTCTAAGTAAAGCTTACGCCGAGTATGATAGATAGATAGCTAGCAAGAAAAGTATGGGGCGAGGCGAGGCGAGCGTATAGCTCGTATAGCTATATATATACGAGTATAGATATCTGTAGTGTGATCGGTCGTTTTAACTGTTGAGTGTATAAGAGAAATAGTTGCCCCATAGCCCAATAGCCAGCCCCTGTATTGTATGTAATGTATATGTATTAAACTGTTGATAGTTGCGCCGAAGTCGAAGTGAATAAGAGACGTGTTTACGACAAATTGCAATCAAATACAAAAACGTATTTTATTCCAAGAACAACCCAGCAAGAAATCGGATGAGGATGGGGAGACACAAAACTAGGGGAATCGCCGTCTTTACCGAATATGAGACTCAAACAACAGGCACGGCCTGAGGAGTGCCCTCGCGGTTCTTTAGCTGCAGGTAGTAGGAATAGATAAGACGAGCGCAGAAGGCGACGATTACTGCAACAAAGGAGAGGTCTGTACTTTCTGTCAACCAGTTGGAGTAGGATAGCACTTACCAATCTGCAAAATATACGAAAGCAAGGCGCCAAATATATTATTGAATCCGGTGGACTCGCGATACCCTCCGTAGTGGAAGATGACGCCGAATATGGCAAATGGGAAACCGATGGCACAGAGCAAGGCGTATATCAGCCAGCCGAGGAGCAGCAGGCGCTTGTACTGCAAAAAAGGTAAACAGGGATTGATGAATCAGAGCTAATCGCCATCCGTATGTCTTTACTCACCTTCAGGCAACCGATCAGCAATAAAACATTAGCTGTAACTGTAATGGCAAAGCCAACAAAGTTTACCACTGGAAAATATAGAATCGAAGAGTCAGTTTGGATTGTGTGACACACATAATACATCATGTCGTCATCATCAGAAAAGTTTCACGCTATTCTATTCAAAAACAGAAACGACAGCGACTTTGGGAACGTGTTTCGGTTTGGGGAGACGATTAGCTCATGCTTTATATGTACATATGTGTGTATGTATATACGTTTAGGTATTCAGAAATATACAGAATGCTACATATGTACATATATATGTATATGTTGATTTATCATTGTTTTAAGGCTATAGCATAGCTATAGCTTCTGGGGCACACTATCATACAATTTAATTATATTTTGCCACAAAAGACAAGCGGATTTGTCCAAATAAACAAATGCCACGCCTTGAGTTCCACATACCCGTTGGCGCGAAGAGCACACTGAATGTGATGGCCACCAGCGAATAGATCGCTATGCCAAGGCACCAGCTCCGGAGATCTGTGTTGCATGGCCCCTGGTCGACAGTCAGATCGATTTTCATCTTGAGATTCTTTGGCTTCGGTAGTCTTTTGAATTTTCCACAAAAGTGAAAACCGGTCGAGATGCTATGGAACACAAACAACGGCGACCACAACGCGCGAGATTGAAAAAGTGAATGAAGCGTCTAGGTCTGCGGTCTAGAGCGCGGCAGCCGGAGCAACAGTTGCTAAATGGAGAAATGCTAGCGTGTGGGTGCCTGTGTGTGTGTATATCTGTGTTTGGGGGAGAGAGCTAGCGCTAGTGAGAACCAGAATGTGTGGGCGGTTGCTTTTTCTGAGAAAACTAGCAATCGATAAAAAGATACACAACTTTATCATATTACTTACATTTAAAATGGGAATGCTTACATTTGAATTGTAAACGGTTATATTTAAAAAGCTTTTAAAGATGTCCGGCAACCCTGTCAGAGGTCTTAAAAAATGGCTTAAAATTGTTTAGGCAGAGTTAAGGATCTTAGTTAGCCAGCATTTGATCCAAATTGATCCATTAATCGGATAAAATTATGTTGGCAGGCCTGTGAGCTCTATCTAACTACAATATAGGGTATCTAACCGGTATATAGGGTCGACTGTTTGCCTGTGTTGACATTTCAGCTTATTTTAAGCTAGTTTTTATAGCTTATAGGTTGAAATATAGCTTATTTAAAATTTCAGCACGCTGTCGCTAAAAAACATATTGCGTCCAATACCAGCATTGGTAGAAAGTCCTCAAAAACAGAGAAGCCGGAGGCTGCACTTTGTATGTACATTGGTGAGCACTCGGCCATAGCATAATGAAGTGGAAAAAATCATGTCATTACATTAAATAAAAATTGAAAACAAAATATCAATAAAATTCAATTATCCATTTTTTTATGTGTTTTTATGGTTAGCTTATTTTAAAGCTTTTTTTTTAATTTTCAGCTTATTCTAGATTATTTTTTTCACCAATCTAGCTTATGGGGGATTCTCAAAATCTGGCAACACTGCTCTTGGACGTCAGCTTTTGCGACTTAATTTGCTCATTGAATTTACAGTGCGGTGGAGAACAATTGCAGTTTACTATACTTGAATTTCTGTGCGCATTAGAATCGGAAAATCTAGTGAAAATGCTGACCAAAGTGTTGGGTATGCGGTTGAATACCTACGGTGTGGTTGTGGGATGGCTGGGAGCGATTTGGTCGTTTTTGGCAGTGATCTTGATATCCACTGCTCTAGGATTTGCCGACGAAATCTCAGAGGAGATTGCTAAGAATTCCCAAGATCCGAACATGACTGCCATCCAAATTCGTACTCGTAAGTGTTGAACCATGTGGATCTGAGTCTCGTCTACATGTGTGCATATATTTATGCATTCGTATGCGTTGTTCTTCTGTAGTTCTGGTGATAGTGCTCAGCGTCTTTTTGGCTCTGAAGGTAATCAATCTTCTGTCTTCGGCCCTGTTAGTTATGGGCACTGTTAAGGTAATCTCAATTCCAATCTCTGGCTCGGACTTTCCCGGCGGAAACTGCATTATGGTTGTCTTTCTCTCTCTTTCTATTGTAGGAGCGTCACCTACTCTTGCTGCCCTGGCTGATCAACTCCGGCATAACTCTGGCCTTCACCATCATCTCCACTGTGCTCTTGTGGGTTGAGGCTATTGGTTCTAGTCCAGTAGCTGAGGCTCTTTCTGTAGTCTTCGTTTCTGGCGGTCTTGTCGGTATGTAAAGCGTGAATCACGCTCTGGATGCGCATACACTTGCACATCTGCAACGATACACATACATATATGCTATAATTGGAAATGGTCTACAAAAAAATGTTGTGAAATTCCAACCGCTAGACCGCTTATCGGTCGCTTTTCTGTATACTGTATACGTTCTATACACGATTGCATGTACACATATGTACATATGTATATATGTATTCATGCATACACTTCCCATTTAAACAGAAAAATCCCTAAGCACACAGCTTTAATTGCGTATTGTTCTTTGTTCCAGTGCTTTGGTGGTACCTCTACTACGGCATCTACTCGCTGTTCAAGCACATCCAGCTCACAAGCGATCAGCAGCGCCCGCTGATCCAGGGACCACCTCAAAGATCGGGCGACCACTCGGGCGCCACCTATCCGAATTATACCAAGATCTAAATTGGAAACAAACAGCTTTCGATGGCAGTTTAAGAGGAAGCCAGAACAAAGTAAAATCCCCTTAAAATAAATTTATATTCCAGATATACTTACTCACACGCCCGTATCATATGCCTATTCCTCTTCGAATGTGATCGCTAAGATGCCAAAAGAATATTTGCCATTTTTGCTGATTCCTCTAAATATATTTTTAACACATACTAAAAAACAAACAATAATTTGGGGCCTACAAAGAAAAAGCAGCGCAGCTGCACATTTTATGGTGTTAATGGCCATATGACATTAGACATTGACAACTGAAGTAACCGCAAAAACAGACATAGTCTTATGGAGAAAAGCATGCAGAGACCTGTTGAAATTAGTACAATACCTTTTGGCAGTTTGAGGGAGAGATACTCGGTCACTCGAACCAAATTCGAATTGCGTTTGACCGTGTTTGGGTTTGGTATGAGTGTTTTTTACGGGAAACTTGTATGGAGACACTCATTGTGCGTCTTGATATCTTGTTGGCAAAGTCTAATGTCATATGGCTATAAGAGTCGGCCATCGACGGGCTTACTGTTATTTGCCCAGTCCCAGCCACATGTAGCTGGGATCGATGAGCTGCGAGCCGCGATAGCCCTGCGGATTGCGCGACACCAGCGAGCGGATCTTCTGCGAGGGTCGGTAATTGCGTATGGCGTGCAGCAGCTTCGAGGTCTTGTGGTCCTGAACCTGCTGCTGCACTGGGTCCTCTGTCGCGTTTGGGGTGGCTTTCATTTGGAGCGGATGGGGATGTTTGCCCTCCAGCAGGCGTGCCTCCGACTCGCCCAGATGCGACCGCTCCGCAAAGCGCACGTTTTCCTCAAGATGGTTGAAAAAGTTGCCCAGATTGGTCATGGCTCCTAGAAGAAGACGAAAACAACACTCAGAGGCATCGAGACGGGACAAGCCCCGGCTACCCACCAGCACTGATCGAGGGCATGTACCGCAGAGACTGCGTCTGCAAATGGTTCTTGCGCTTCCCGGGCCGCTGTCCGTTGGGCCAGAAGTAGGCGTACGGATAGCGCGGTTCATCTGGCGGCGGCTGCTCCGCATCCTCCCGACTGCCCGTGTCGAAGGGCCATTGGATCGGCGACCGCTTGGGCTTGGGTTTTGGCGGAGATTGCCACTTCTGCTGCACCAACAACTGTTTGATATAGTTTTCCTGGCGCTGGCGCCATTGTCGACTCAGAAGCTCCGGAAACGGCGGGAAAAAGTCCGCCATTGCCGCATCGCCCAATTCGTTTGCCATTTCCGCAGCCCTCGTTTTTGGCAAAGGACTTCCGTTGTCAACATAATCAAGGTATGGGAATTGGAATGGGTATGACTTCTGGGCTTCTGGCTGGACCCACCCCCAATCGCTGTCCGGCAGGAGCTCTCGGCTCTCTGGCAGCAAGTCCCAGGGCACCGTTTTCCCCTCTGCTCGGATGAGGGGTGCCGAACGCATCGGCGCTGCTGTAGAAAGAATCGGGGGACGATGGGCGATTAATAGTGACTTTTCCAAGGATTTTCATAAGACATGAGACTTGGTGTGACCTTGAAAAGGGTGCGCTGTGCTGTCCAATTTCCGCAGCAATCCTGCAGATGTTAATTACTGATAGGAGCAGCAGTTTCCCTCATCCAAAGGTCAATGTTCAATTTCGAATCAAGCGCTGAAAAACCTCATTTGCACGAAATAATCTTGTGGGGGTTTCCACCAGATGCGATCTCTTCTAAATATACGTTCTGTACATGCCTGTGCCTGATTTGTATTGTATTGTAACAGTGAAAACTCTACTTGCGGACATTGTCTGGACTAATTGTGGGACTTTACCTAAAAATATATATACAACTTAGGCATATTTCTTAATCTCTCCCTTTCTCTCTCACAGACAAAGGGTCTGTATGGTCTGTACTAAACATCTCCCACTGTATTACTTATATAAAAATGTTCTCTGATTCATCCAAATGATATTCCTATCTGACTGGTTGCAGCCGTTGCCAGCTCAGTTTCGTAGTATGTATGAATGTGTATCACTGAAGAGCACATAGTCGTAGTGCACTCTAGTGCCCATGTCAATGATAAAGAGAAAATTGTTTCAGAATGTGCAAAAATTACTCTGCTGCGCTTGATTTACTTGACTAGTTTATTATATTTGAACTGATAACCAGTCTACAGATAACATAACCCTACATAGTCATAGTTTCATATCTAGTTCTCCTTGCGGTCATCCCTGATCGTTTAATGTTACCTCGCTTTTGACTACACTTTACACCTTAGATTAATAATTTTCGGACTCCCATTTGGACTTTGTCTACCGAGGAATAGAGTTTACTCTATCATATTTTACAAAATAATCAATATAAATGATTTTCCACTGTATTAATCATAAGCGTATTTATAGCTATTACTCGAAGAGTATAGGGGTATAGCTACGAGAAGGAAGAGTTTCCGATCCGTCTGCCTTTCCGTCAGAATATCTCACGTTTCAAAGAGGCGATTGGAAAAATAATGCTTATGGTACCAATCGAAACTCGTACAAAATTACAATAGTTTGGAAATTTAAAAAAAAAATTGCCATCCACGACTTTTGACTCTCATTTGCTATGTAAAATTATACGCTGAATCAAAAACAGGCGCAAGCATGTCTATAAAGTTTCACTTTCTACACTCTTATTTGGATTTATTTCCCACAAATCTAGGTGATGAGAGCGAGAGTTTTCACCAACAATTAAAGACCAAGGGACGTCGCTTTCAAGGATTTTGGCACGAAGCGATGATGGGTGACTTTTGTTGGATTCTCATTAGAGAACATTAACTAACATTAAACATAAAAAAGAAAAGCGAATTAGGCATAGATAGATCAAGATTTGTAGTTAAAGTTATATTCAAGAAAACGAAGTTAATCATGAAAATATGTAAGTTAAAACCGATTTTCTTAATTTTTACTGAAATGCTTCTAATATAAATTCGTCCACTGTAAACGAAGATAGCTACATTCAAGTAAAATAACTTGTTTTTATAATTGAAACTATATTGGACTGTTCTAATGAGAGTCAAATGTCGTGGATCGAAATCGGTGTAATCCAGTATTATCTATCTGCCGTATTTGAAATCATTTTGTTTCTTACAATGGAATTTAGGGACGAGTATTAAACGCACTTTTCGTATGCGAGTGTGAGGGAATGTTTTGAGGAGAAGCAACAAAAAACTCACCTGCAGATAGAAGCATCAGCGGCAGAACCCAAGGTCTCATCAATGGAAGCAACATTTTGTTCATATTTTAAAGTGAAGCACTGGTAGAGCGTCGTTACATTGCCTTGAAGAGGAAACCTCAAGACTAACCTTTTGGCTAAATAGTTTCGAAACACATCTCCGCTAAATTGTACACAGTTTCAAAGGACAAAGGAACTGCTGCTCCCACTTGAAGGATCGAATTCCACGGCGGAGCTTCGGAAAGCGACTGACCATGAAGGCGAGAACCTCGTGCGTTTTTATAGCTCCACCAGGATGCGAGCTGTAACCAACCCATCGCATCCTACACGCATCCTATGCCACTGGCCACCCACCCACACCCTGCGAGCACCTGTTGCCGTACGACAGAGACAGCGACACCGATAGCAAAGGCGAAGGCGACGCTGGGGACATGCGCAGCACCTCTGGACGCGGACCTGTTAGCTTTGGCTTGGGGTTTTTCAAGTGCGACCTGAGCCGGGATATTTTCTAATATGCAGAGCAATGACAACGACAATGGCACTCGGAATTGGAATGGGAATAGAGACAGGAATGGGAAGCGGAGTCGAGTGTCCGAGGAGTCTGTGCTTCGAGTGCTGCATTGAATCCAATTCCTATTGGCTTGTTAACGGGGCAATAAGGCTCAGGTGTTCCAAAGGGACTCGAGATTCGGGCAACGGACGCAATTATCCTGTCATATTGCGCAATTTTCGTAGTTTTTGGTATTGCATCTCATCTCCTTGCCAATATCCCGTCCAAGTCAATCCGTTGGCAGATAACGGTCTGATGTGACGTCAACGGCTTTACTTTTCGCTTTTTCAATTTTTCATTTTGTATTAACATAATTGGGTCAGTGGCTGGCTAGTGGTTTTCCACCAATGGCCATTGTACCATCTAGCCATCCAGCCGTCCAGCCACCCAGCCATCCATTGTGCTACTCTGGCCAGACCAGCTTTGGGCCTTGGACAGCGCTGCCCATCCCACCACTGCATTGCCCTGACCGGTGGTCCTTTTCAGTGGCATACGTAATTGGATTTGTGTGCAACGCATGCAGCTTCTGGGCGTGTTTTAATAGTCCAGAAAATAGCCATTGAGCCATCAGCAGACAGCCAGGCTACCACGTTTTCACGCTTCCAGGCGGCAACTTTCCTGTAAAACATTCAACAAAGTTTCGATCAACAGTGGACAACAAAAGCTTCAATTTAAAGTTGAATAATTTACTCTACTCATGCAGCACATACATACATATGTACATGTATACATACCTACGTTCATAGCCAAAATCCGCAGGAACCATGCTACTCAATTGTTTAGTTTGTAAATAGCTATGGATCTTTAAATTATTTATATGTATATACCAATGATATCAGAGTATGATCCATTGCAACACGCAGCACACCCATCATCTGTATTTCTTTTGAATACTATCCTGCCTATGGCTATAGATGATATAATAAAGATACTTTCTTGAGATAAAACTGAGAGACTAGTATGCATAGAGGATATCCATTAATATATAATAACTGCTGCCCCATTGTACATGGGACTGCCAGCTGTAGCGGATTGCAAAGTCGTCGCTTACCGCAAAAGCTCTCTTGCCGTTCCATTGCCATATCGTTTCACTCCAGCGGCAAGCTTTGCTTGGGATTGGGGCCTCACCACTGTGCTTAGTGGGTCTCACTCGAATTCGAGCTTTCGCGCCGTGAAGTTGTAGCCTGCGCATCGCAGTTGTTGGAGGCGACAGAATAATTGGCTTAGCAGCGATTCGAAATTCGTGGTGCAAAGTGAATTCCGGTAAAGGACTCGCCAAGTGCCGCTCAAGTGCCGTTACAACCAAGCAAAATATTGGGACACCCAAAAGAAACTCCAACTCAAGTTGAGGAAAAGGTGTGGCAATCAAAAAATACTTTCATTATTGGTCGGAAAGGACAGAACAGAACAGAACACTGGGGTAAGGGTCTGCACATGCCGTTGCATTGCCAGGAGCCAACTGCCACCCCGTGTGCCTCCATCTGGAGTTGCCGGATGAGTGCGCAGACGCCATTGGGGAAACGGCTGTTTTCACATTTCCCGCGCTGCCAGCAGGTTGACGACCCGCCGTATGCCGTACGGAAAAAGCCGGCTTTGACAATCGCCACTGCCCGTTCCGGGGCTTCACACTCACTTTCGTTCATCGCGTCCCGGGGGTTGTGGTGTTTTCTATGTCCCTCTACCACCCAACGATTCACACAACGATTACCAAATAGAACAATCTGTCGGCCTACGCTGCGTATGCTCAATGGCTGAAAGCCTGACAGCTGCCCACCGCTGGTGGGCCGTGCGCTGTTTACTTGGCCCACATCCCGCGAGGGTGACTCTCAGCCATATTCGGGGATTGTGGGAATCTCTTTGCCTAGCACGCACTGGCACTTGATTTCTGGGGGCGGCCTCAAGAGCCGCATGCTCTTGTGGCTGGAAGCAAATACATAAGTGCTAAATATGGTAAATGTTTCTAAGCTCAGTGAACGATCTCTGGATGCCCTGCCAAACCGACTCTATTCAAATTCAAGACTCAAGATCTGCATCTTAGTCATTTAATTTATCTGTAATTACGGCTGACTCGATCGCTTCACTTCCGCTTGATGCCAAAGCAGTTAACCTTGGAGTCGCTTAGACAATGATGCAATGCTGCATAAGCAGAACCCACTAATCATCAATGAAGCGTGCAACAAGATTCGAAATCTTTAAGATACGAGTAGGTAGCAATTCAGTTTCGCAGTCACGTGGAGAACATACTACGGCATTTAGTAGGTAGATGGCCACCAAGCAAATGGGCCCCACCAGCAGAGTTCTGTTCTGCTGCCCCACACACAACTATTGTACAACCGGTTCAATGTTTGCACAATTTTTTGTCGACTTTGGGTTCTTCAGGTGTTGTTTTTTCTGCGGTGCTTTTCGGTCTGTCGCCAAGCATTACTGAATGACTGCGGCTACTCTCCCATCGTTTTTGCCCACATTTGTAGTGGGGAGGGGGCTACGTGTGGAGCATACACTCGTTTTGGCTCTGGCTCCGTCTCCGGCTCGTTAGCTGGTTAATTTGAATTTCACACACACATACACTCAGATTCTCTTTCCCTGTCAATGCTCTTGCTGCTCCCCTTCTGATAACCATATTTTTAGTGGGGCTTGTGTTATATTTAAAGCAAAAGCTTTGGCCACCCTCGCGCCACTTTGCGCCACCCGAAGGTCAGCCAGAGTTACACCTTAACTAAAGCCACTTCCTGCTCTTAACCACCTATGTACGTCCGCTTCCTTTCCTGTCCGCGCTCCCTTTTTCAGGGGCTTTGCGTGTGTGTCGAACATGAACTAATCGTGTTTCCAGTTAACTTTTAACATAATTTCATTGCTGCTGGTGTTGGCCACAAGGCACCGTTAGCTGTGCTCTGTTACTGAGACAACCGCAAGGCATTCTGACCCTGGCTGCTTGCCTTTAATTACTCATACGCCGAGTGTGACGAGTGCTGACCCCGCCCAAAATGGAAGAGGAGCGTGCAGTGGGGTCCCAGCGAATGCACCGCGAATTGAGGGCTATCCCACGATTGCAGCTTGTTCTCCACCTCCTCCTCCTCCGCCGCCAGCACTTTGCCTGCTTTTGCCTTTTGCTGGGCAGTAAACATTTGCCTAATGGGGCTTCTTTTTAAGAGGGTGTCGTTGTGTAGAGACCGAGCCCGTACATTGCCCTCCAACACAATTGCGCCCTCAAGCATGGCAGAGGCGGCTGCCCCTCTGGCAACAAAAAAAAAAAAACTAAAACCAAAACTGAAATTGTCGTTAATTTGTTTTGTGTGCAAAGTGAAATTTTTGTGCGAGTATGTTTCAAGCTCTGGCTGTGTATTTCTGTAGCTGTTGCCTCGTTTTGTTAATGCAGCGATAAATTCGTGACGTTCGTTTTACACACATGCCGCTGGCTCCAGTCGGAGCTACAGCCACAGCTACAGCCACAGCTACAGCTCCAGAGCCAGACGCAGCCCAGTCCCCCGCCAGAGACACGTTTTGTTGACCCCAAAGAGAACTTTCCACCGAGCGGTACGAAAGCTCTCCTCTGCACTCAACTCTACCCCACCTCGTTGATGTTTGCCATTCGCTTGCCATTTTAGTATTCATCAAAACGAGGGAAATGTGGCTGGCAGAATGTGCAAATTGCATGCGACAAGCAATTTGGCCAAGCCACATCCTGGCCCCATTTCCTGATCCTCTTGCAGCCCCAGTCGCGGCCTGGCCTAACAATGCTTTGCCATCAGGCATCAAACGGGAGAACAAACAATGGCCACGAGAATGGGGAGGACACTTAACCCAGTTTTTAGTTTCATTCAGATGCTTCGACTTCACTTTGACATGCCAAAAACGCAGGAATGATATCATGTCACCCCCTCCCTCCAGTGACCTAAATTCGGCTCTATTCCACGCGGGTGCGGGTGGCCACAACAATTGTCCCGGGTATTGATTTTTGGCCTTCATTTCAGCTGGAGTTAGAGTCAGAGTTGAACTGAACTGCCAATGAAAAGACTGAACAAACCGAGGACCAAAGCAGGGGAAGATGCGCTAGAAGGAAGAGTAGCTGCTGCCTTGCGATAAGGAAATAGCAACATAAGCATCCACATCAATATAAACATAAACCAAACCATCAACAGACGAAGCCGCAATGTTTTTGCCTGTGAAATCAAATCAGTAAGTAGACGGTGAAATTGGAGCTGGAGTCTCCCCATCGACACCATTCCACCCCCGAAAACAGAGCGCTCCCTGGCATAGCATAAACATGAACATGAGCATAAACAACCCCCGGACTATGGCCGGGGAATTTTCATGCTTCCTGCGACAGCTTGGCGCCCCCATCATCATTATGATTATAAAATTTGATTCTGTTGCAGCTCGGGAGAGGCGAGTGGCAACAACGAGGATGTCACCACCACCAGCAACAATTCTACACAAACGCCCAGCGATCTGAGCCCACCGGGACCCAACGAGGAGGTCTTGCCACAGGCGCATCATCAGAATCCAGGACATTGCATTGCCTCCTTTGCGGCCATCAACCAGATGAGAACTAATGCTCAGGTATGTCACCTTCCATCAAACTTGCTAGGGGATAGAACATTGAGAGGTCTGGAGCACTAGAGCTAGTCAGAATATCCTATTATTTAGGTATCAGCTAAAGAAGAAGAAGTTTCCCCCCCAGTGAATGTTCTTGAAAGGGCATTGAAAACTTTCCGATTAATTGACAGATCTTGATATTGCCATACTAATTGCATTAGGCGTGAACATAATTAAAATATTTATTTAGAATGGGCGCGTGATTGAGGCCGCCGCCATTGTTTTAGTTGACGCGGTCCCACATGCCGCATACTTAATTTCTTTCTTTCGTTTCTCTTTATTTGGCCAGTCGGCAAAATTAATTGTCACCCAGCCCCACCCCCAGCACAGAGTTCAGCAGAGGTGGGGGTGGGGCCATCTGAACAAATTGCCGTTTTAGAGCCCCACCGGGCGACTTGGCCTTAGCCAGAATCGAGCCATGATGTAAGCGACACTTTGCCATCAAAGATGGTTTTCAATCGAGGGCATTGACAGCCAGGAGGGGACTCATTCGAAAGTTATTAATGGACTAGGTATGTCTGGAGTAAGTTGGCTCTTGTAAGGATGCAAGCGGGGCAGGAGGAGCACTGCAAAATTGAGCACGTAGCCAGGAATTAATCGGATTTGTAAAGCGACACTTTTGCCTGGCCCCATCGGAAGGGAACTGTACTCCATGTGTCAACAGCCTGTGGTAATGGCCCTTCTACTATCCTTTCAGCTCTGCGACGTTCGTCTGGAGGTGGGCGGCGACACCATCCATGCCCATCGAGTGGTGCTGGCCTCTGTCTCGCCCTATTTCTATGCGATGTTCAACGGTGAGTGGAGTTCAACGAGATGCTTGCCAGGGCAAGGGGAATGAGAGCTGCTTCATTCATTACTCACCCGATTCTCTATTCATTCCAGATGACATGCTCGAACGCACTCAGGGCCTGGTCCGGCTCCATGACGTGGACAGCACCGCTCTACGCCAGCTGATCGACTACACCTACACCGGAGAGATCACAATCACCGAGCAGAACGTGCAGGTCCTGCTGCCCGCATCGGGACTGCTGCAGATGCATTCGGTGCGCGACGCGTGCTGCAAGTTTCTGCTGCGACAGCTGCATCCCTCCAATTGTCTTGGGATCCGCAGCTTTGCGGATGCCCACTCGTGCAAGGAGCTGCACACCCGATCCCACAAGTACGCGCTGCAGAACTTCCAGCAGGTGGTAGGTACAGAGGAATTCCTGCTGCTGCCCTTCGAGGAGGTCAGGGAGCTGATATCGAACAGCCAGCTGAACATCAGCTCCGAAGAGAAGGTCTTCATGGCGGTGGTCAACTGGGTCAAGCACGATCTGGCCACGCGGCGACTGCACACGTCAGAGCTGATGTCCCACGTGCGCCTGCCCCTCGTCAGTCGCGACTTCCTCATGAGCTGTGTGGAGGCGGAGACCCTGATGCGCGACGACTCCGAGTGCAAGGAGCTGCTGCTGGAGGCCATGAAGTACCATCTTTTGCCGGAGCAGCGCAGCGTGATGGGCAGTCAGCGTACCCAGGAGCGGCGACCAGAGGGCATGAAGCCGTATGTGTTCGCCGTCGGCGGGGGCAGCCTCTTCGCCATCCACAACGAGTGCGAGGTGTACAATCCGAGGAGCAACACCTGGAGTCCGGTGGCCCCCATGCTGTGGCGTCGCTCCCGATCCGGGGTCACGTCGCTGCACAAGCAGCTCTACGTGGTCGGCGGTTACGACGGGGTCAGCGATCTGGCCACGGCCGAGAGCTACAATCCGCTGACCAACAAGTGGAGCAACATCACCCCGATGGGCACCAAGAGAAGCTGCCTGGGTATCTGCTCCTACGACGCCCTCATCTACGTGTGCGGCGGCTACGACGGTGCCTCCTGCCTCAGCAGCATGGAACGCTATGATCCGCTCACCGGCATCTGGAGCTCCTGTCCGGCCATGAGCACGCGACGTCGCTACTGCCGCCTGGCCGTGCTGGAGAACTGCATCTACAGCCTGGGCGGGTTCGACTCCACCAACTATCAGTCGAGTGTCGAACGCTTTGATCCGCGCGTGGGTCGCTGGCAGCCTGTTCCCAGCATGACCGCACGGCGCAGCAGCTGTGGAGTGGCCTCCACCGATGGCCACCTGTACTGCATTGGCGGAAACGATGGGACCATGTGCATGTCCAGCGGCGAGCGGTACAATCTAAGGCGTAACACTTGGGAGCCTATTGCAGCCATGCATTCGCGCAGGTAGGAAACTGTGGTTATTTCATGCTTGGGTTGTAAATGATTACGGATGATTCGATTTCCTTTCAGATCAACTCACGAAGTGGTCGAGGTGGAGGGCGCCTTGTTCGCCCTGGGCGGCAATGATGGCAGCTCCTCGCTGAATTCGGTGGAACGCTATGACCCGCGTCTCAACAAGTGGAGCGTGGTCAATGCCATGGTGGCCCGACGCAGTTCCGTGGGCGCTGCTGTGCTAGAGTGCTTTCATCTGGAGCGAGGACTGGTGCAGACGACGAACTTATGACCCTTGGCCAGCATCAGCGAGTCTTTTGCCGCTGCGTCAGCGAGCGTAGCTAGCAACACCAACGGATCGGCAGCAGTAGCAGCATCAGTAACCGGAGGCACTCTGACCGTTCCCAGTCGCGCGGAGGCGGCTGCCTTCACGGCCAACATTGCATTGAGCAGCTCGGCGCCCTCAGCTAGTTCCACATTGCGCCGCCACCGTCGCGATACGCCCGGCCTGGCCGAGACCCGGAGAACCAACAGCAACGCCAGCAGCAGCAGTGGAAGTGGCAGCGGCAGTGAGAGTGGCAGCAGTGCCACCAGCGGGACAGGAGCCGGAGGAGGAGTAAAGCCACCGGCGACAGCCTGATCCTGGTCTATGTCGCGTCGTTTTTAAGCCAACTACAAAACACTTACATACAAAGCTAACCCCACGCCTAATGCAGGAATTTGATTGATTGTTCAGTTCGTTATAAATTATAGATATATATATAGGAATAGATACTCGCATAAGTGCGACTATTCATCATGACGGAGATGCGAGCAGCCACCACCGAGGACCGGCCCCTGGCGGTTGTTCGATTGCTCAACATGGACGGACTACAGTATGAATGCAAAACGGGATTCCCGTTACACATGCCACACATAGGAAAACATAGCTACAACCACATATTTCTAGTCAACATCTCTTACATTAGACACGCCCACACACCCTACCACACATCCACATCACATGGGAATGCCGCAGGGGTCTGGATAGTCTGCTAGCAAGGACATCAAACAACAAACATGGAGAAGCAACCTAATCTGCCTACAATTTACATACATAAATCTCTATACACATAAATTATATACCATATACACTCTTATGTACTATTCTTATGTATTTTATACACGCAATTATAATGATAAGTAAATGTTTCGTATTTGAAGTCGGTCAGAGTCAAGCGGCGTTCGTTCCCCTCTTGAATATCTTGATATTTGTACTAGGATTGTGGAAGAGTGCCGTGCCCCAATCAGTGCCCGAATCAAATCATCCGTTCCGCTGTCTTGCGTGCCACCTTGCCCACGTTGTTGCCGTCCTCCTGCCCCAGCTGATTGCCCGATGCAGCGATCATTTTTCCTGGATTAATCCAATCCTTGGGCAAGCCCGTGCCAACTGTAAGAATGATGGGGATGGTGATTATTGAAGAGTCGAACAAGTGCTGGGTGGACACGTCAGTTCGTTTTTTCACGAGTGTGTGCAGCAACCGGTGGGAGCTAAAACCAATATCAACAATCGGCCATGACCAATGGACGACCAAGCAAGCGACAAGTACAGATCGACAGTTCTCAGTACGCATTTATTATAAGTCTCAGTTTCACTTGATTATTGATGATGGGACAATGAACGTTAAATGCTGATGCGGCCATCTGCCTTCGTCGACTCCCTACCTCACAAACTGCGGGCGCTTGGCCCGCTGTGCTCTGCTGCGCCTTGGCGCTTGCGATTCGAAGATGATGTGGGATGAAGCTCTCTCCGAAAGGCAAGGCCAACGCACAACCAGAGCAGGCAATTCGTGAAAAAATGAAGACGACAAGCCGCTTGAGAGTGGTTAAAACTAAACGGTACTTAGGCACTACCTCGAAAATATGGGATAAGAATTAATTAACAACAAGGAATATTGGTCGATTCTTAGTCCAAGTCGCCAGCTACTGTGTTGCGCGGAAGGATTGGAGAAACGTAAACAAAACGAAATTGATGTAGCAAAAAGAGAGAGTACGAAGAACGTGTTTGAAATTACTCAAATATTAAGGCTATCTATGTATTGGCCAGTGATTGGAACCAAAATCAGAAACCGTTCAACTTAAAAGTAAACTCTTTTTGTTAATCAAAACGAGAGCTATTTACTTTTGTAAACCTTCTCGGTCATGTCATCGAAGGCAGAGTCCTGAATGTTCAACATCAAGCTGTCCGCCGACAGGTAGACCTTGTTCTGTGAGGTGGCAATCTGTAAAGAAAGGGAAAATGTTGAGATTCACATTGAGATCGATATTGAGGTGAATATCATACCGTGCGGGCAATGCTTTGTGCGGCACGTAGCTTGCGCAGCTTCAGATAAGCTGGGTTCTGCTTCACGGCCAGACCTAAGTAAACATATCGGTTAAGGGAAAAACCAGGGGACAAATCAAATGGCAATTGCTAAATCGAAAGATAAAGTTTGTGTGTTTGTAAAAGGATATCATTTTCGCTGCCTCTGCTTCACCCTCAGCCTGAACAATCTTCTGTTGCTTCTCTTGCTTGGCCCGCTCCACAAAGAAGACGGCGCGCTGCGCCTCCTGCTGGGCCACCTGTTTTGCCTCGATGGCGGCAGTGTATTCCTTGCCGAAGCTCAGCTCGGTGAGGGAGACATCGTCCAGAATGATGTTGAAGTCGCGGGCACGCTCGACCAGCTCCTTGCGGATCAAAAGCGACACCTTCACACAAGGAATTCTCGTTTAGAATCAAATCAGATCTGATTGTGCTCAAGCCACTCACCTGCTGACGCTGTGTAATCAACTGCGAGGCATTGAACTTGGCGATCACGCTCTTCAACACCTCATTGCAGATGGAGGGCAGCACCTTCTCGTCGTAGTCCACGCCCAGCTGCTTGTGCAGGGAGGGAAGGTTCAGAGAGTCGGGACGCGACAGCACACGCAGTGAAATGTTGATCATCTGCAAGTCTTTCGAGCCCGTCGGCGAGGCAATTTTACGGGGACGGGAGCGAATATCATAGATGATGGGATACTGGAACCATGGAATGCGGACATGCAGACCCTCCGAGAATATATCATTCTGTATGCCGCCAACGCGGTTAAAAATGATGGCGCGGTGACCGCCGTCGACTGCAAGCAACAAAATATGGAGTTTGGTTATGCAATCATGTTCAGATGAAATATTGGAAGTGGAAATATATGAAGTTGCCAGAACTATATATCATGGATGGGTCTACGCAGTCTGCAAAATAAATCCAGATTCTATTCAAGCAAAGGTTGTGCAAGGCTTTTTAATAGTTATGAAATATGGAGATAGCCCAGGCCCTCGCATACACTCACACATCGGCACTCAGTAGGGTTGAGGTTATGTGCACATGCCGCTTCGGCATTCGTGTTTCTGCTATTATCCATTAATTTTCGACATTTTTTCAATCCCATTTCCCAGTTACCTGTGTAAAAGGACTGGCTAACACCATAGGCTACAGCTCCTGCGGCCGCCAGGAGCTTCAGTCCAATACCCAGTCCAGGTGGCCCACCTTTGCCCAGCTTGCCCGCAAGATCATTCAGTTTGCTTTGCGCCATGTTGTTTGTAATCTAAATGAAGAAGTTTATACTGAGAATCTGTCTCTTCAACTATTTCAGAGCCTGCTTTGATTTAATAAACGGAAATTTCATAATTACATCGCACAAAAAGAAAAGCCGCACGTTCTATTTACCTGAATTCTTATCGATAAGAAATCGAACTTAGTCCACTAAGCCCCCTCTATTTAAAAAGTTTAACTACTTGAGGTAAGTGGCGGAATATATTAAGGCTTGAAAATTCTTCTTGTAGATTCATGCCATGTTTCTTCTGAACTTAAAAATAACCACGCTAACTTTCACCTCAACTACGCTAACATTAATAAATATTCATTATTGTCGGTGAAAAATTGAAATACCCCCTTGGCTTGCAATGGGTTAATCGTTCTCCGTCGAATATTGGAAAGCATATTGCTCAATTTTGATGTTCCGTCGAATATTTTATCCGATTAATGAATGAATTTTCTACCTAACTGGCTTATTTTAACCACTTGCTTTTATTTTATTTATTGTAAAAAAAGGTTTCAACGAAAAAGTTCAACAAAAAAGAGTCGCTGTATTGCGTGTAAGCCGTAGTATATGCCTTTGTATACCCTATTTTGTTAAATTTATATGAAAGTATAAATATTGATATGAAGATAAAACGTAACTAATAAAGACCTTTTCTTAAGTTGACATTTTTTAGACATGTATATGATGAGTGTTTTGTATATGTATATATCTCGATCCTGATACCTATTCTTGGTCCCTACAAGAAGACAATAAGTTTTAAAATATCGTTGAAATATTGAAAATAAAATTAAATAATATTGAATAATACTAAAAAATATTAAAAATAAATTGTTTTTGCCTGGGATGACAAACATAATCACAGTTCTGTAACAGCCATTTCCCCCAGTTGTCAACCGGTTATGACGACTAATTCTTGGTTATTCTTTCTGCCGTCGAATATTCCCAGCTATATAGATCTCTCAGCTTTGCCCACATAATTTTATACGATTGATGAATCAATTTTCTACAAGATTAACTAATTTTAAATAATCGCATGTATTGTATTTTGATGAAACACGTGTTTATAACAACACCACGAATATGAGAGTTGAGGTCAATAAATTGGTTGAATATACGATGTTAGTGAACGCGTTAGGTAATATTATTTAGAGTTCACGTGCGCAGCGAATGGCAATTTGTTGAGCGCGCAGTTTGAATTTTGAATATAAATTTGAACTTGCATGTAGATTTGTATACATATGTATGTAAATTAAACAGGAAAAAATAAGTTTTCTGGAACTGAGTTATGTTAAAAATAAGCTAACCAAACTGTATAATTGAAGCTCCCTGTGGGTTTTTTCTATCTATACTTAATCTTAATAGATTCCCCTGAATTTATGAGGTTTTTTGACGTCTCGTTGCCACTCCACCTTATCACGACAGTCCTAAGGTTTGCTTGCAAAGCATGACAATGGTTTGTTTCGGCTGCGATTTGAGGATTTTCTCTTTGTTTACGAGTTTATTGCTTAGCCCTGATACGGAAGTGCCAGATAAACGTTCGATGGCTTTATGACGCTCGCCCTAAATTGTTCACTGATGGATTTGTAATTAATATTGGCATCAACGATTAGATTAGGGTTATTAATTATAGCACGTTGTTAAGGCTTTATCATTTAACCAAATTCTAAGAGGTCTTCCGTTGTGTTATTAGCATCTGAAGTGTCGCGGAAAATTCCTTGAATTTTCGAATTTGTTTCGCTAAAAGCACAAGTTAGGATTGCCCTCCCGAAATATGATCCAAATCAGTTAGCAAGTGCTGTTTAATGGATGCGAAGTTTCGCTCTGACGTCGACAAGGTGCCGACGGGCCTATGTCAACGTAGCACGAAATCAGCTCTGATTTCTGTACGAAAGTAAATGTTAATTTCATTGCTGATCAATTTTGCATTCGGAGAAATCCCAGCCCAGCGAGAATCCCCCACGAATGTTGGAAATTTATAATGAGATTGGTTGAGAGACCGCAAAAATCAAGAGTAGAATAGTTAAGTTCTAAGGGGGGTTCCAGAGGGGGAAGGGAAGTCGATGGAAGTTGTACGGCCCAATCAATGTCATCTTGCTGGTCGATCGCGTTGCGCGTTAATGGCCAGACAAAATCGGCCATATCAGACGGCAATTAGCATGCGCAACGACCCGCCGCTCGCTTATGGCCAGGTACCATAACATCGAATACACTACTCATCGCAGCTTGACATGTTTTCGGCATGGCCTAGCAGAGCTTGCCAATTTAGCGGGAGTCTGTTCCATTCAGACTTCCCATTGAACAGTGCGACAGGCACTTGAACTTGAATTTACATGTGACCGAGTGGGGGGTGGAGTACTCAGGAATTGAGGAACTCAAGTCGAGCCTGACTTGTCTATGGTCAAGTTCAAGCTGAAACGGCACGTTTCGCATATTAGAACTACTAGGGAAAAACTCTCGATCATGAATCGAGTGTGGGGGAGCTTATGCAATCGATTCGAAAGCTAAAACAGATACAAAAAGAAAGAGTGAGAGTGGGAGGGAGGTAGAGATTGAGGTAAACACAAATAAATCTGAATTGCATTTACAACTGTTCATTCTGTAGTGCTGTGTTGTAAAAAATATGTCCAGAATGTAATTACTAGTCCGTCAAACAGCTGCTCCCACTAATATCTACTGGAGGATGTGTAATTGCATTGACTGGCAATTATTGTGTGCACTAATTCTGCGCCCGTCACCGATGCCAGCCCCCATGACACGTGAAAAACTAAAACACTAGCATCCATCTGTGCTAGATATACCTACAAATGTATTACCAGAGAATAGCGTGTTGAGGCTTGCTTTGCTGGAAGTTTTATATACATACGTAGAGGGTGGCAGGGAAGGGTGACGTCTAGGAGAACGATAAGTAAAATCTGCAGCATCATTTGGCAGCGGAAGAGTCGCGAAATGGGAGGCTTCCCATTAACATACAAATCTACAATCGATATAAGACTATACTTTATTGATCCAAACACATTTATTGATCTACAAACAAACGTCGTTTGCGGTCAGTCGTGCCAAGCACGAGATCTGTAAATCAGAAACAACATTCGGGTAGTGGGTCAGTATCAATACCCTAAGGGCTTATAGGAATATACAACTTGACTTATAGGAATTCAGACGGTTTTAAAGAATTTAAGGGATATTTGAAACACTTAAAGGACATTTATAGTTGAAAATACGATTTTAATCAGCTGATTATCCTTAATCCTTTGCTGTAAATATGATCCCCAGAAGTATGCTGCAAAATTCAATATTCCCTATAAGAAGCTCATTGGACCTCCCTTACGCTCAGTTCTACTAAATGAGTAGAACTTACACATAAATAAATCGACTGTGACTGTTAGAGCTGGTTTGATATCGTGACAAATCCATCAATAAAATCCTGAGAGGCTCAGTGTGCCCCAATGAGCTTTAACATGTTTGCTAAGTGAGACCGCAAGCCAGAAGCATCACGACAATTGGATTAGCAAACCCTCCTACCCCTCGGACTCGTCCGGTCCGCATCAAGTAGAGAGGATTTAAGACCGCTTATCACAATGTTTGATTTTAGTGTCCCATTGTTTAGCGTCTTAAGAGTAGAACCGAGATTAACATTTGTTTTGCATATGGCTCGACATGAGCCGAGCGTGTGGCTGAAGGGTGTTTGAAAGTGCGTCACCTTTTGGGGGGGGCTATCTAAAGCAGTTTTACACTTCGTTTGCACCTCCTAAGATCAGATCGAACTTTCATTTGGGGCAGTAAATGGTGTCAAAGTGAGAGTCGAGTTGGTAAATACGACTAAAGCAAAGATTAGAAGCTGGATTTGCCACGTACATACGTAGTATGTATATCCATTGGTAACTGCAAGAAATTCCAGTTATTCTCTAAAAAAAAACACACGTTGGCAGCAACAATAAAAAGGTTGCTAGTAGTCGCAAAACACAATCAGAGGGAGAGAGAGAGCGAGAGAGATCTAGGGAATCAGAACCAAAACGAATTCCATTGGATCAGCCAGGCATGAACTATGCATAGCTAAGAATTTTTAAATAACACATAGTAACTGTCCAACCAGAGGGGAGTGAGTGGCCGTGGGGAGAGAGTATTGTGTTCAAAACTATTCAGAACTTATTAAAGCTCCCAATGCGAAAGTGAAAGTGATCGACTCTTACTCTGCCTGCCCTGCCGGGGGTAATGTAATGCAAAGAGCAATCCACTCACTCCTCTGAATGCCAGCTATGATTCGAGCATAGCTCTCGGAACTCGGTGGCATCCACGAGTAGGGCAGGTGATCGTTTAACCAGTTTTTGTTTTTTTTTGTTTCGGCCACACTTTGTTGGATTGTTTTCGGGGTTCCCTCTGAGCGTAACTCCCGAGCAATAATTCAATTCGTTTACCCAAAGTTTCATTCATTCAAAAATCAAAATAAAAAACCTCGTAGCCATAAATTTTCCATTGTCCCATTTCGGTGGCTTCGGTGTCTTTTGGGGGTAGCACGATTTCATATCACTTCTGGGCCCCTAAGGCGCTGATACATACAAATATATCACTATGTCAAGAGCATCATATGGGACTCCTTCGATTGGGTGCGAGTGCGAGGTTCAAACACTTGAACGGATGGTCTTATATACATGTATTCTGTCCCTGACAAGCTCGTGGGCATGCCCTGGTCTCTTGTACTAAGTGTAATCTATAGATGATTCTGATAAGATTCGATTCGCGACGGATATAAGTACATATGTACATAGGTATGTACATAGGTACCTACTGTCACCTAGACACCTCACGGGCTGTCCACGGGGCGCGTAAGTGGCCTCCCTGGGTTTTCTCGGCAGAGTCGAGAGCTCTGCTCCAGTGACGTCCGCCGCCCCGAGCGTGTTTGAGTGCCTCGATCGCTGGCCAGCCAGCGGCTCGGGGCTTGCGGCTCGCGCCGGCGCTACAGCACAACCCCCAGCCACACCGTATAAATGGAGTCCCAGCGCCGATTCAGCGTTCAGTCGGTCTGAAATTGTGGCGAGAGCGCGGTACTAAACGGTAGCATCCGTCGAGCGGCAGAGAATCGTAACCGAAATCGAACTGAAACAGAAATAGAAACAGCAGCAATTGCTTTGTTGTGGCACCTGGAACAGTAGTTAATATGCTCACATTTTCCTCGATCGAAACCGAATCAGATCGAATTGCTGGCCAGCAGTGAGCGGGCGGAGAGACTGAATTGCTACGCCACATTAAGAGCGACGAACCATAGAAGTGCTAAAATAACACCCACAACCTCCAACAGCCCCCAACAATTCTCAACGAAGCTCCACGAATTTACCCCTTATAGTAGGATCTAGTAGGAATTAAATAGGACATTAAACATGAAGCTGATGTGCTGTGGTGGGAGCAACGACTCCATGGACCTGAAGAACCCCAAGAAGGATGATGAGGCCGAGGCCAAAGGTAAGTGGAACCACAATGGAATATGGAATCAATTCCATACAAAATTAATATTGGAAAATATCAGGAAAGTTAGATCAGATTTTAAAATGGTGTTTGGCTAGAGGAAGGACAAATTATGGCGGTTCTGTCACAATAGCAAACACAATGTTACTATTGATTAACTGTAGCCCTCAACTGCGGTTCGATTACATAAAAGAATCGCTTTTCAGGTGGTAGGGGGATTAAATCTGAAGTGCCAGTCGGTGACAGTCTGGTCTTGCGCCTGTTCTTTTTAATGGCCTAGTGCTATCGGCTCCAAGCCCACAAACTAAGAAACCAAATGTGCATCTGCTTTATGGTACATATTTAAATGGTATTCCCCAATCTTAGGGACTTAAACGTAGATATATACATATGAATATATCAATACCTGGAACTGGAGTGGCGCCTCAGACAGGAAGCTGGCATTTGTTTGCACTCGCACAGCCCATAAATATAAATCATCAAAGTTCGTATGCAAATTTGAGTCCAGTGGAAAGCCGACAACTGCCAGTATATCAGTATAGTGCACACAGATACGAACCGATCACCGGTAATCTTTCAGTTATTCCGAGTTTGTTTGGGTGTCTGTCAGTCACTCCACTCCGTGTGTGAAACAGAGCAACAAAACACACAAAGAATGCTCCAATACGCCACAGACAGACAGTCTAACGCGAATCCAGTTTAGTACGCGTACCGGCGGCTAATGAGCAACGTCAGCAGCGGCAGTGGCAGCGGCGACTAAACTAAGCAAAAACAAAAAAAAAAAACAAAAACAAAAACAACAGCAGCGTCGACTAGAGATTTAGATAGGAGATACGTTCTTTGAACAATTAGAGTCGGCTCGGTAGCAGGCTGCGTGTAAGGCGTATAAGGCGAAAACATAAATCTCGCATATTTCCTATTATGTTCCTGCTTTGACTAAACCAAACCGCTTTCCACAGGAGGAAATTGAGCTGAATAGCTGAAATTGAACAGAAGCAAAACGTGAACTGAAACCTTTTGGCCGTCGAAAGGGACAGGCGATCTGCTAATTAAATATGCGTATATCCGTATAGCGATTCTTATAACCGAACTGATTTGCGACTTGCAAAATCTTTTTTTAGAGCTGCGTGTAATTGCATTCAGATTCATTAACACTTGACAAAAACCGGGGAAATCTTCCGTCAGAGCATAAATTACTCGAGTGCGCTCGAAATAAACAACTAACTCTGGATTATGTAATTGTCATATATGCAGTATTTAAATAATTTTCACTAAATATTCAAATTGGCAAGGTAGGCGCCATGGCGCCCCCAACCGAGACAAGGCTGACATCCGGCTCCAGGCAGCACCGCAACTCTGGTCACAAATCAGCTAGAAGGGAAGGTTATCCCCCTCCTCACCACTCCACAGTGCCAGTGCCCAGTGCCAGCCACCCCATATAGGGGAGGATCCAAGCAAACCGGCTCCGTCTGTTTTTTTTTGTTGCTGCTTGATCGAAAGTCGCCCAAAGAGTTCCTCTGATAAGCAATCCGACGCACGGCTCTTGTCTAAGGTTGTTGTGACATCAGTTTCGGATTCCACAACCACTCGAAAGCAGTCCCTGTGCGACCCCCATCCAATGACAGGTGTGATATGGAGTGGCACGGGCTATCTGTTGACTGGACATTTGAAAGTCGTTCGGGGAAACTCTGCCTCTGGTCGAATGGCTAAAATCGTTATCAGCCAGCGGCGCTCGATGATAAGTCGGTTAAGCTCTGATGAATTTACACAATAAGCGTGTCAAGACGTCCAGTCGACACCTCGTTCATCATTCGTCCATCCATTCATCACTGGGGTACGGTACCCAACGGCGTGGTGTGGGAAAGTGAAGCACTCCAAGTACTGACACAAATTCGATTACAATTTGAATTTCAATTCAGAATTAGTTGAATGATAATTGCATCTGTAATTGCGTGACTTCCATACTTCCCCTTTATCGGGTGCACACCGTAGTAAACCAAAACAATGAAATGAAGCTTTCAGCGAGCAGCGCAGCTTTTGCGATTAAACTTTTTGAGCGAATAAAAAGCTCCCCAACCGGCGCGATTTCAAGTTCAAAGCTAACGGCAACAGCAATGAAGCGATTCAAAACTGGCCGACTATAAATCGAACACAGATTGATCGGATCTGGAGATTGAAAGCTGACAGAGGCTCAAAGTAGCCCCCCGGCCATGCCTTGACCAAATGATAGCCCCCCGTTATCAGCGATGTATACGTAATGCCAGAATACCAGAATTGGTTACAGCACTGGGGGCCTTAAGGTGCAATGGATGACATACGGCTGATAAGCCCGACTGGAAGCGTTACACGCCCCGAAGCTTATGTAGGGGGTGGCACGGTTCTGGGGGTAACTTTGGGAAGCTGCACGCTCATTTGCTCACAACTAACAAATCACACAGATAGACAGAGACACAGATACACAGATACAGATACAGATACCGAGATGCTGCTGGTTAGATGATCTGACTATTTGCGTACAGAACTGGTAGCACTGTTAGATGCTCTATCAAGTATCCATCAGTTAGTGAACGGGCTTCGCGGTGAAAAGTTGTGCCAGACAGAGCAAACCTGTAATTTTTGAGTTCAGAGCTAACGAATCCCATTATGGTTAACACCGTGAAGAATCGTCGTTTCGAGGATGAAGGTGGGTCTTATTCTTTGAATATGATGTCCTTTCAATGCTCAAAGGGTTTCTTAAAGTGACTATTACAAGAACCTGTACTTCTCAATAAATTCAATCACTCTCGCAGCATACCACAATCAGCCTACTACAAGTCCTTAAGATCCAACACAAAGTCTTGAAGCAGGGCCCTGCGATTCTCTCTTTTTAATGGTTTTGTTTTGATTGATGCACAAATCGCTTTTCAGATGCTCTCTGCTCAGTGTAACCTCAAGAATCTCTCAGTTAAACCTCATAATTTACTCAGGCATCATCACGAAATTGCATGTTCTGACGAGCCAGATGCAGCGCCATGATGGGACTCGATACCGTTGATTCTCTTATCCGTTGGAGATAAGAATATCCAAAGAAGACGAGCCCCTCGACAGAAGAATGAAAAGTGGGTGTGTTCCAGCATGGGTAAATCCTGGTGCTTGTAAATGCCGTAAAATCTGGACTCAAAAGCAATTGTAACTGCTAGTTTACCACCCACTTATGGCCATACTAATCTCAGCCGACTCACTTGAGATTAAACTAACAAAGAAATAGTTAAATATACATATATAAAGGCAGATAGATTCAACTGTTGGGAGAGATCTTAAAGGGGTGGGGGGTCCCCATTTCGGCGCCATTCGCAGAATGAATGAATGAATGGAATTTTTCCGCAAGAATCCGCCACGTAATCCAGAGACCAGAAGCGTTCCAAGCCGCAAATAGAAAGGCAAATAGTTATATCTCCTAGTCGCCTGTCTGCCAGATAAGGGATGATAAATTTTAGTTAAATTACGGCAATCACAGAAGAAGAAATAAACCCGAAAAAGGGGTAGAGCTTGAACAGTGTCTGCCATAAATCTATTTCCAGCTGTAGCCAGTTTAAGTGGGCCGAAACGCAAAAGCTATTCCAAATCTTGGACAGACTTCAACAGGCAAGCGACCTACAGGTGACCTACAGCCTTCTACAAAAATATAAAAACCCATCCAGAACCATTCATGGCGCAGATAGCGCGGTCAATAGCTGATAGCAAATCGATTGATTGAACTGAATGGAGTGCGCAGTCGATGATCAGATTACCCACCGCACCTCCTAATCGATTACGTTTTGTTGCAGGTTCCGGTCTGGGAGTACGCCACTTCCAGGTCTTTCTTCTCTTCTGCGCCCTGACGGTGGCCTATGCCCAGCGCGTCAACCTATCCGTGGCCGTGGTGGCCATGCTTGATTCAAACTCCGCAAATCCGGATTTTCCTGTAAGTAAACTTCACTGGCACCAACGTCAGCTCGAAACCTAGCTAACTCTTTTGCTTTTTAGGAGTACAACTGGTCGGATAAGATAAAATCCCTGCTGCTGAGCAGTTTCTTCTGGGGCTATGTGGTCACACAGGTGCCGGCTGGCCAGCTGGCGAGGAAATTCGGTGGCAAAGTGATGATCCTTTCAGGTCTCACCATCTGCTCGGTGCTGAACATCCTAACGCCCCTCTGCGCCAAGTTTGGAGGCTGGCAATTGGTGTGTGCCCTGCGTGTGGTCGAGGGTCTATGCCAGGGCGTGGTCTTCCCATCCACGCACACTATCCTATCCCAGTGGGCGCCTCCGAAGGAGCGCGCCACGCTCGGCACGTGCGCATATTCGGGCAATCAGTTTGGCACGATCATCATGCTGGCCACCAGTGGAATGTTGGCTGCCTCATCGGCTGGGTGGCCAAGCATCTTCTACATCTCAGGCGGAGTCGGATGCGTATGGTCGGTCGTGTACTTCCTTTGGGGCGCCAGTTCGCCGTCGGAGTGCAAGAGCATCTCGTCGGAGGAGCGGAAGCTGATTGAAATGGCGCAGGCCGGTGAAGTGGCCACTGTACAGGATCAGGCAAAGGAGCAGCCGCAACCCCGTACACCCTGGCTGAGCATATTCACATCGCCTTCATTCTTAGTGCTGATCGTGGCGCACTCCACTCACAACTGGGGCTTCTGGACCCTGTTGACTGAGATTCCCAGCTACATGAAGAACATCCTGGGCAAGGACATCAAGTCGAACGCCCTGCTCTCGTCCCTTCCCTACTTCTGCATGTTCTGCATGTCGTTCGTCTTCTCCGCTATATCCGCCCAGTTGAACAACCGCAACTGCATTTCCACAGCCGCCAGTCGCAAGCTGTTCAACACGATTGGAACCTGGATCCCTATGGTCACGCTTATCGGACTGGGCTATACGGGTGCGGACCAGGGCACCTTGGCCGTTGTCCTGCTCTGCTTCACCGTAGGCACGAACGGCGCCACTTACCTGGGCTTCAACATGAACCACATAGATCTGTCGCCGAACTTTGCCGGCATCCTAATGGGCATCACCAACTGCGTGGGCAATATCATGAGCATAATCGCCCCGTTAGTGGTTGGTGTCATTGTCACCGATGAGGTAAGATACTCGGCTACACCTGTCACCTCCCTTCAATTACTGATTCGGTTTTTCTGTTGTGTTGTTCTTTACAGAAAGATCCCGATCTGTGGCGCATAGTATTCTTCATTGCCGCTGGCTTCTACCTGGTGGGCAACGGGCTGTTCGTGATCTTCGGTAAGGCCGAAGTGCAGCCCTGGAACGATCCCCCGGTGAAGCCCAGGCGCAACTCCACGCCTCAGGTGGAGTCGCAGCACTAACACCGACGAATTTAGCGAAATGTGAAGAGAAACCGCTAGTCAGCTAGTTCAGTTTTCCACCAAAACCCAGCCGAACCGGATCCGATCAGATCCGATCCGATCCGGTGGTCGGCCAACTGTCAATCCTAATTGCGCAATGAAGCGCTATCCAATGCATTTTCGCATTGTCCGAACTAATTCGCGCTCCGTGTATATTTTTGTATATTTGTAAACTATTCGTTACTGTATTCTGTATTCGCGTTCCCCTCGTCTTAGGTTTAGTTATAGTGACTAATTATGTAAGGGCACTCACAAAGTGAGGCGAAAATAATAATTATATTGTACTATATGTGTGCTGTATCAGACTACAGCTAAAGCATGTGAAAAGAAAACCACAAGATGGTTTGATTCTACAAAGCGGTAGGGGGAACGAGACCGCCACAACCTCATCCAGTGGGCCTTGACATACATACATGCATTATTGATCAGAATACGTTCATATCTATTGCTCTGAGATGTCAGGTTAAAATACTTATTAGGTCTCCATAGACATGTTAGTGCTTGACTCCTTTGTATTTCAGGACGAGGAGTGCGTCATTGGCAGGTGGTTCTGATCTTCTGGGGCCTGTCAGTAACCTACGCCCTTCGTGTCAATCTATCTGTGGCAGTCGTGGCCATGACAGATTCGGCCTCCGTGAATCCCGACTTTCCGATAAGTAAACCTCACTTCATGCGAACCACAGGATAGGTTCGCATTCCTATTAATAGGAATACGACTGGGCGGAGAAGACGAGAGCTCTGTTGCTGAGCAGTTTCTTCTGGGGTTATGTGGTCACCCAGGTGCCGGCTGGCCAACATGCCAAGAAATTTCGTGGCAAAATAATGTTCCTTTCTGGCCTCCCCGTCTGTTCGCTGCTGACTATCCTCACGCCCCTCCGCGTGTAAATTGGAGACTGGAAAGCGGTTTGCGCTCTGCGTGTGGCGTGTGGTCTGTGCCAGGGCGTGGTCTTCCCATCCGTCCACACGATCCTGTCCAAATGGATGCTGGCCAAGGAGCGCGCCACGCTCGGCACGTGCGCCTATACAGGCAATGCATTTGGCACGATCATCATGCTGGCAATCAGTGGACAGCTGGCTGCCTCATCAGCTGGGTGGATGGATTCGGCTTAATATGGGCGATCGTGTATTTCATTTTTGGCGCCAGCTGTCCGTCGCAGTACAAAAGAATAACGCAGGAGGAGAGGTCGATGATTGAACTTGCGCTGTCCGGGCAAGTAAACCAAACGGAACTGAAGACCCCTTTGCTCCGAATCTTCAGCTCGCCCCCGTTTCTGGTCCTAATTGTTTCGCACAGCGTCTTCAACTGGGGCTTCTGGACACTCCTGACAGAGTGTCCAAGCTACATGAAGAGCGTCCTTGGCAAGGACATCAAGTCAAACGCCGTGCTCTCGTCCCTTCCTTACGTCAGCATGCTCTTTATGTCTTTCGTCTTCTCAACGATGTCGGCCCAATTGAACAACCGCAACTGCATCTCCACGGGGACCAGTCGCAAGCTGTTCAACACGATTGGTCTATGGATCCCCATGATCACAATCATCGGTCTGGGGTATGTGAGGGCCGACCAGTCCACCCTGGCCGTGGTCCTGCTATGCTTCACCGTTGGAATGAGCGGCGCCACTTACTTGGGCTTCAACATGAACCACCTGGATCTGTCGCCGAACTTTGGAAAAAAAAAACTTTCGGCCGAACGCCGAAAGTAAAATTTACTGTCGGTTCTGTGTGACTTGTCTCGCATTCTTGGAATAATATGCGGATTTGACAACTGTATTAAGGAAATGGATTCGAATATTGAAGATTCAGAGGAACAATTGGGTGGATGGGAATACTTATAAATATATAAGTATGGCGCCACAGCCATAAGGAAAAGGATGTTCTTGAGAAGGGCCATAGCGACCATAGAAGTGGTGTCTATGAGCAACTACATTCCTTAGGCATGTAGTAAGTATAACTGCCATAAGAATGATATCTTATCTGCTTTCGTAGCTCAGGATTCTATAAAGTTATAACTGTATCACCGTATATCATGTACCATCATCAGTTAAAATAAATCCTTACATCGAAGTGTATCTATAAAGAATATGCGAATCGAAAATAAGCAAGTGATATTTGTACATGACGTTTACCTGTGCAGCCAGCGCCGTCTGGTGGTAATTACATAAAATGCTAGCTGTTTTAAAGATCTCATGTATAGATCACACATTTTCACACCACTACGATCATTTTTAGAATTTCTAGCACATTGTCGACCGGTGGCTTTGAAAAACTTTCCACGAAAATAGTTTTTTTTTTGGCGGCTTAACTCACGTTTAAATAAAGGGGCTTAAGTGGGCTAAGCTCGTTTTTTAATCGGTATATTGAGACGGTATATTTCGGTATATTTCTGAGGGTGACTGAATATATATTTTGTTGTTTTGTTGACAAATAAAAAATGGAGCACGCGGTGGACACCGTACCAGAAGACGTTGCACCCAAATTGGAAAATAAATTCAGCTCTGTACTGAAGCCCTCGGCAAACACGGTCGTAAAGTGCTTGAAATGCGACAAGGTGTATATATTTCCCGCTGACAAAGACGACTGCCTGGCGCACCTGTATCTGGAGCATCGGCTGGTCATCGCCGATGTGGAGGATATCGCGCTGTTGGAGGATTATTTGCAATACTGGCAAAAAGAGTTTCATAGTGCGCGCCTAAAATGCCTTTTGAGTGATTCTTTTATATAATTTGGTGTCTTTCAGGCCATGAATTCGAGCAATACTGCACGACCATGTTCCTGGACCAGTTGCCCGATGGAACATATGCCAGAAACGAGAAATATTATTTGCTCTGTGATATACTGCCGCAGGACTACGAGCTTCGCCAGCGACTGCGTGAGGAGCGACTGAAAACCGCCCTGGAGCGACACCATTTCGAGCTCACGGACCGGAACTTCTCCAAGGAGTGTCTTTTCTGCAGAACCGTAATCAAGGGCCTTAGGGCCGACTACCTGGATCACTTGTTTGACAAGCACTTTCTGCTGGTGGGAAAGCCCGAGAAGTTGGTCTATGTGGATGAGCTGCTCGACCAGCTGGAAGCAAATTTGAACCAATTGATTTGCCTGTACTGCGAGAAGGTCTTCAAGGATAGAACCACGCTGAAGGAACATATGCGCAAGAAGGGGCACAAGCGCATCAATCCCAATCGCCGCGAGTACGACAAGTACTTCCTAATAAACTACAATCGGGCCCCGGCTCCGGCACCTCGAAAGCAGCTGCACCAGAAACGACGACAGCCCTCCGGGTCAGTCTCCGCAGACGTGGAAAACATGGACTTTGACAAGCACTTTGCTCGTCCAGACTCGGAGGGCGAGCATGATTCGGACTGGTCTGACTGGGCCGGGGATGGCGAGCCACATTCGCTCAAGTGTCTCTACTGCCCGCATTTCGGCGACCATTTCGCTGGCCTCAAACAGCACATGATAGATGCCCATAGCTTGGATTTCGATGTCGCCACCAGCGCACTGAACTTCTATCAGCGCGTCAAGGTGGTCAACTATATACGTCGCCAGCTGTGCATGCGTCGCTGTGTTAGCTGTGACATCCAGTATGATGATCTCGACTTGCTAACCGAACACATGGCCCAGGAGTCTCATTGCGGTATCGGTGAGCGATCCAGTTGGGACAAGCCAGAGTTTTTTTTCCCGTACATGGAAAATGATGGCTTGTTGTGTGTCCTGGACGATTCAACGGGCGACGAGCCTGATACCGATGTGGTTCGCATCATTTCCGAGGACAGTCTGGCGCAAGTCAACAAGGATGCGGAGTCGTTATCATTAGAGAATTTCAAGATATAAAATGTATATTTTAGAGATATTATTAAAACAGTTTTTGTTTTCATCGGTATATTTGCGGTATATTTTGAAAATGAGATGGTATATTTCTAAGTATCGGACGGTATATTTAATCGATATATCGTCTCTAGCACAAGTGACATCATTTAAAGGGAAAACAATAAAAAAACATTGAAAATGGACGCCCTGGACATACTGGAGAAGCGCATCGATGCATTAACCCGAGTCCTGGGGCCCGTGCGGGAGGCGGAGAGCGACGAGGGAATAGTGGACTCTCTTTGTTCCGCCAACGCCCTACTCAGTGAGGCGACAACAGGACGTGCCCAGCTGCAGCAGTGCGTGGGACGGGCGGCCGAGCTAGAGAAGTATTTGGACCCCAACTTTCTGGACGAGCACCAGCAGGTGCGCTCCAAGGAAGTGTACCTCAATGCGGTAGCACCCGAACTGCACACCCAGGCCGAACAGCTGGAGCGGATAAAGCAACTGGAGCCGGCCCTGGGCGCGGAATACTTCCGTAGCATACCCAGCGAGTGCCTGGATCAGCTGAAGCAGGTCACCCAAAACAACGGGGAGTATGCACAGCAAAGCGAACTTATCGAGGAGAGCCTCATATTGGCTATGAAGCGGTACGGGGAGATCCAGGAGGGTCTGCTCACCTCGCTGGATGCCATGAGCGCGCGCCTTGATCAGGTGGAGCAGCGCATGGATCAGAAAAAGAAGAGCGATCTCAACAAAGATGTGCCTCCCAAGGACTGATGACTGAGCACATCCATACGAGACTGCTGAAAGTATTTAGATAAGATTTCCGATCTACTCTCCACCTACATATACTCGTTTCCGAACAAATAAAACTGGTCGGATTCCCTGGTGGGGAGAATGGATCCAAGATGCTTTTTCCATTGTAAGTTTCCTTTTATCGTTATTTTATGCTAGCACAATATAGAATTCTACCAAATTAAACCTAACAGATAGACAAAGATTATAACTCGGGGAATACATTCCCTTTCGAATCGAAAGTGGAGGTATTGGCCCTAACTTCGATGATGGGGGGCACAGTCTTAGCTCAACCATGGAGTATTAACCTCCTCCAGTTTCGTTCCTAGAATCGCATTTCGTTGCGCTGAATCCGCTCGTAGACGGACTGGGTGAGCGGGGCATAGACACCATCCGATCCTGCATAGAACAACTCATCCTCGATGGCCGCCGGATCGAAGCCCTGCTGCTGTAGCTCTACTTTTCGCAGCTTGAACGTGCCCGTTAGGTCGATCTTCCGGAGGAAGCGCAGGAACTGCGGACGTGCATAGCTGGGCAGAGCCTTAGTGAGCTCCTGGCCCAGCATCTCCACCTTCACTTCTCGCGTGGGATCGTATATGGCGGCCATACCGGCCCGGCCTTCGGTTTGGGGTATGCTGACCCCATACACGATGACATCCTTGTATCCGGCCAGGTTGCTGAGCTGTGCCTCCACCTCGCTAGTAGAGACATTCTCTCCCTTCCAGCGGAAGGTGTCGCCGGTGCGATCCTTGAAGTAGAGATAGCCCCGTTCATCGGACACCAGCAGATCGCCAGAGATAAAGGCCATATCGCCCTTTGCAAAGACATCGTACACCACCTTCTTGGAGGAGGCCTTCGTGTCCACATAGCCGAGGAACTCCCGGCAGGGATTGCCCTTCACGATTTTACCAATAAAGACGCCCGTTTCGTTGGGCTCACAGCGGTCGCAGAGACCCTTTTTGTTTCTCAGCGGCACACCCGTGTGGGGATCGGCTCGTATGATGGATATGGGATAGATCTGCGGTAGTACCCGTGAAACGAAGCCAATGGCTCCCACAGTGCTGTCGTTGTTCATGATATTGGCGTTGCCCTCGGTAGCTCCATAGAATTCACCGACGCGCTGGATGTTAAAGCGCTCAACGAAGTGCGGCCAGATTTGTGGACGCAGTCCGTTTCCAAAGACCATGCGCACCTGATGCTTTCGGTCATGTGGTGCCGATGGAGTGGACAATATATAGCGGGCCATCTCACCAATGTACTGGCCAATCTGTCGTGGATGCATTGCGTGAGAAGAGAAGGTGTTATCAATTAAATTACTGCACTTACGGTGCACTGGAAGCGTGCGCAGTCGGCAAAGTAGCCAGAGGCACTGAATTTCTTGCGTATGACCACCGTGGAGCCAAAGAGCAGGGCCTGGCCAATGCTCATCACGCCGCCAGCAGTGTGATAGAGAGGAAGGGGTGTATAGAACACATCCTGGTCTCTAAAACCGAGGGCATAGTGGATGCCGGCGGCAATGAAGAAGTAGCTACAGGATAGAAATAATGAACAAGAAATGCTAAGCAGGAAAGGACTATCAGGAGAAAGAAATACTCACCGCGAGTGCGTGATGACCGCTGCCTTGGGCAGACCAGTGGTGCCAGAGGTGTAGATGTAGACCAGCTTGTCGTGGTGATCCGCCCGAGTGGCGCCTGCGGCCACTTTATCTTTTGCAGCCGTGTCCAGCAGTCCGTTTAGTTGCTGGGCCAGACCCTGACTCAAGCCCTCGTCAGCAGCATGGGCCTGGCTGCCCTCATCATTGAACTGATAGAGTCCGACATGGGCGGGTAGATCCTTCGCAATGTCCATCACGGCCGATCGGAAGCTGGCCCCGTAAATCAAGGCCGTGCACTGGCCTACAGTGATGCTGTGCTGGAGGGAGGCTCCTCGCAGATTCGTGTTGATGAGGGGTGTAATAACACCTATCTTTGAGAGACCCAGCCAGGTGGCCACAAACTCGGCTCGATTCTCGAGTAGCAGTCCCACCACATCGCCCTTTTTGTACCCGTGACTGTGGAAGACGTTGGCCACGCGGTTCGAATGCTCGTTCAGCTGGCGGAAAGTCCACTGCTGGGACTCGCTCACGATGGCCAGCTTGTCCGGGTGCCGAGCCACACTGGCCTCGAAAATGTCGCCAATGTTGAGGTTCTTGCGCTCCTGTCGCTTCACAAACATCAGAACTCGAATATAGGCAATGAGAGCGCTAAAACGAAAATAGTTTCGATTCAGAGTCGCTTTCGGAAGTATTTGCTATGCAAAGAGCTTACACAATATCGCGAGGTCCTGTCACCGCCGCTATGTAAAACCATCTCCAGCCGGGCCGCACCAAGAGTGTTGCTATCACGCTGCCATAGAGAGCCGCCAGTCCCGACCAAGCTCCTAGGTAATACCAGATCATCGCTGTTCCTCCCGAGAGGACGGGTACCATTATCCACTGTAGGTAGCTTCGCCAGTTGGACCTCTTCTGTTCCATCGGATTGTGACTGGGATCTATGGCTATGGAGACCTAAAGTAGCAGATGAAAGACTCTTAATACGTCGCGTTAACGTTGAATGTAGAATGTCGCTCTTGTCACCAACTAATGATCCACTCGATCCCCCACTAACCCCTCCATTAGGAGTTTATTCAAAGCTTTTCCTGATCTTCTGCTAATTGCTTGCTGTTTTGCTTGCTCTTCAGTACAGGTAGTCCGCATTAATCATTTAGCACTTTATTTAAGCAATTCGCAAACAACCAAAACGAAATATAAACACAGAAAAAAAAATATAAAGATAATATGTGGGTACTAGTATCCGTGTCTATGACCAATATGTCCAGCGGAGATATCCTTGAAGTGCATCATAGCCTTGTGCTCCGCATCGGTAGTCAACTTGTTTGAGAGACGTATCAAAACGCAAATAGTCAGAGCAGAAGTGAGGCCCACCATAAAGAACAGGATCTAAGATTGGTTATTATAGCGGGGGTGGTTATAAGGATATTCCCTTTACCTTCTGCCAGATGGTCAGAGGCTGGCCCTCCTCTTCCATTAGGAGATCGCTGTCGTCGCTGCTTGTCATCATTTTAGGAAAATTTTTGTTCAGCTTTTTCGATTCTTCTCTTGTTCGGTTGATTTGGAAGTTTGTGCTAGTATTTTTTTGACAGTTGTTTCGAGGGAAGTTGGTTCTGTCATGTTGAACGGTAATGATGTCACATTGAAATGCATCTTTAAACGTGTTTTGGCTCATTTCTTCCCCATTAAAATGTGTGATATTTACCCTCTATTAACTACGATTTTCAGTTGCCGTGATCTTGACTTTCAAGTTCGCTAAAGCGCCAAAAATACACTCGAATAGGACCACATCAAGATGCAGTAATATTTCCACTAAACCTGATAAAAAAAGACCCCAAACAGACGACAGTTCGCATAATACTCTCAAGACCCAGACCTAGTCCCGGTTATGACCAGCAGCAGACAAAAGTAAACTGGTTTCAGTTTCAGTTTAAGATCTTGTTGTACTCTTTGAAAGGGGTATTACAATTTTTATCAGATGTTTGCATCTACTGCATGTGTATGAACTATCTTTAAAGGTCGTTAACCATTGCTTGAAAATCATGTGACTTCATGACTTTCTTCATAGCTCATCGAAGATTTGATTCAAATTGGATTATCATATAATATGTAAGGGTATCCTTAACTTCGGCCAAGATCTGATTTTATTTTTAGTAGTTTTAATGGCAACGTGAGTATTATTGTTGTCAGATAAGGTGGCGGCCCCAAACCAACTGAATCACAAAGCAAATCAAGCGAAAACCAAAAATATGTTAACCATAAATACTTGTATGCCACCTCTGTGTGTGTGTGTGTGTATATATATTTTGTAAATGGTATTTACCTGGGTGGAGTTCAAGGCCGTCGGGCCATGGCTGGGGGCAGCAGCATCAATAGTGGCTGTGGCAGCCCCATCATCAGCGGGAGCGGTGCACATGGTGTCGGACTTAGCAGCACATTAACAGTGGCTTTGGCTAGTATGTGGATGGGATTAACAGCTTTGGAGTTGGCTCTGTTGTTTCTATCGCTTTTGATGGCTACTTTCGTAGCGAAATTATAGGTAATTAGGCGCCAGGCGCAGTTGGAAGGAGGAGACAAAAAGAGAGAAGAGTTGAGCGATAGATGGAGACGTGGAAATGGGGAGAGGAGATGTACAGGGAAACCACAATTGTAGTGCAAAGGTGACACAAAAGAAAGAAGATGAAGAAAAATGGCCTGTTTTTGAGGCTAACTGATGCTGTGACGCTATTGTTTTAAGTGTATCCATTTGTGTGCGGATGTGTGCGTGAGTAAGTACTTTCAAGGTGAGTTTTGGGGTCTGCTCTGCCTGTTTACGTGCGTCGAATCGCAGAGTCAGCAGAAACTTACGCTTAAGCTGCCTAATAAAACCCGTTAATGGGTGTTAAAGCCATGTCTAATGTCGGAGACAATTAAACCACGTTTATTATTTAGGAAGTAAAACTATTGTACGTAGCAGGCGGTGGCATACAAAGAGAAAACTGAGGATTTAAAAGATCAATGAAAGATATTTAGGAAGAAATAAAGGTTTAGAGATCTTTAAAGGGTCATAAATCTTTTTATATATTTATGAATTAAGACTCCCACTTCTTAAATATGTATTTAGTTACTGGAAAAATTTCCAGTGAAGAAAAAAATATGAGAAAACTCTATCAAGACCTTGACTTCAAATGGGTTGATTAGATTGAATTGGTCTCTGATTGCTAAAGCTTAGATCAAATATCCAAACTCGTTGAAGTCAGTTTATAAACCTCTGCTTTTTCTTTGCCCGTGTTGAACATTTCCTAGCACCGCATAAACATCACTATCTCACTTTCTGTTGGACTTAAAACTTAAATTTCAGGCCACAGGCTGCAAATTAGTTTTTTTTCTTTTACAACATTTGGCGCATGCAAAAATTAAGTGTTGTGGTTGTTGTTTGTCTCTGTTTCTGTTGGTGGCATACATCGGCAGACATCATTAAGAGCCCAACCTCGTCAAGCGCCTGAGACGCGGATGCGGTTGAAGCTGCCACTGATGCTGCGCGACGCTTCATCACTTTCACTAAAGTCTTCTTCTCCTTTCTTTTGTTATATTTCTTTGCTTATGGTTCCCTCACATCTCGTACTGCTCTGGGGATTAAGATATCATTGATCTGTCTTGGGGATCGCGCATCATCCGAGTGTAAGATCAGAGAGGAAATTGCGTATGAAATTGTTAAGCACTTGATAACGCTTGATTGATTCACGGCACGCACTGGGTAGAACATCAGCCGGGGCCTCGGATAGATGTCGGAGTTTTGGAGTTATGGGAGCTTAAAGCCGGTCGCGTCGTTCGGCCAGCAGCTTCGTTCATCAACTGCGCCCCAAAAACCTGCCAGCAGCCGGTCCGCAGCCTGAAGCTGAAGCTCTGCCAGCGCCGCAACAGGTCGCAAACGGCGCACGAAGCTGGCTTCGGGTCGAGGCAATAAGCTCTGCACCTGAGTCAAAGCCAGAGACAGAGCCACACAGGCCACACAGACAGGCAAACCAGGTGAGCCAGGTGAGCCAGGTGTGTCTGAGTGTGTCTGAGTGTGTGTTAGTGTGTTTTTGCATTGTTATTAAGCTGAATTGTCGGCTGCGATTCTGAGATTGTGGTTTGCACGTGATTATTCCGCATGCAACATGGAATTTGGTCTTTTATGCGGGTTTCCCTTTTGGCCATCAACATGTCAACAACCACACAGCGTCAAGAATGCGCTTCTAATGGGCGGCGGAGGAGTACACTCCAACTCCGGGCGAAGGAGGAATGGCAAGTGCAGAGAAAGGGGTCCAAAGAGTGTGGAAAGAGGACAGGCATTTAATTCAAAACACGTGTTTCACTTTAAACTCTCTTTGTACACCCTTAGAGGGAGCATATACACAGAGATACACACTATATCGTGTGACCTGTATCTTATAGTTCGCTATGAATGCAAAACAAAACTCTTTCTAACAGCTTCTTTGGAGGCTTATATACTGAACCACATATCACTTTCTGCTGAAAGATAGGGAGGGATCGTTTGGGAGAGTATTAAAAGCCTCGGCTATATGGATTGGGTTGCTTTTCTTGTTTGAATATGCTTCTGTCTTTGCTTCTGTCTCTGATTCTTTTTCTGTCTCTGCCCTTACATTTCCCTCTATATATGTATGTCTTAGGAATTGATGCGTTACCACTGCCCCTCTTCAAAACCCTGCAACAAGTGCACTGCAGACAGTTTATTACATATCGTTTTGCATGGTGATTTTCCCAGCTCAGATCGTTTGCCATGACTAAGCGAAATTACTTTAAACAGCCAGGAAAGAGAGAGATAGCAAGGGTACGTACTGAGGGAAGAGAGAGGCGGCAGGGCAAAGCATTCGGCTTTAAGTGAGGGGAAGATGTGGTGGGGTCACAGGAGCGGGCGGGGGAACTGGGTCAATTGGGTGTTGCACAACCAGAATTTGCCAGCATTTTACTAATCAACACAAATCTAAAGCACTGTAAAGCAGCGCAACGCTTACCAATACTGAATAAAAGTGTCTTTCTTTGAAAGATAAGTGATATAAACTGTCTTAACATATCACAGATACACGTACATATCTTTGAGAACGTTTGGGTCAAAAGCGGATAGATAGACGACTGTTGATGGTGATCGTACACGCAATGACTGGCACTGCTATTAATTGCAGTCATAAGAAAACAACAAGCTTTTCATAGCGAATCACTTGTCGTCCAACAATCAATATGCCTGATTCTACGAGTCTTGTTACGTACTATGGACTGGAAACCCCGTTAACAAGGTTCTCATTCAGGTTAACTACTAGCTGCAATACCATATACCAAAAGCTCTTCTACTATTATTATTAACTGAGCTTTAGCTTAGCCAGCAATCAAAAGACGATCATGACAACGACTTGAATTAGAGAGCAAAGCATTTCTGATGAAAAGTTCTGATGATAAAAGATACCAATTATGAGGGGTATTGTCTCCTAAGTAGATCAAAATTTCTAGGCAGGTATTTCCCCCGATTTTAGAGAAAACTACCAAATAAACTTGTACAATTTGCAACCTCTCTCATCATAATTTGCTTGCTTACATATTTGTTTACCTGATCATCGTATTTCCCATCTTTCAGCAGAAACTTTCAATGGCATTTCATGGCTGTTTCTGCTCTAAAAATTTTTATTGTCCCTGCCCATCAACAGCTCGACTCACGCCTCGCACCAATAACAAGGCTCCAAAGATATGCCCGACATTCAATGGTCTTTTTCACACATACCCGAATCCCACCAGACATAAAGTGTCTGTGCAAAAATGCATATACAATATATGTACATGTATGTTTATGTACATGCTTCCCTCTCCCTTGTATATAGTTTCGATCCCCTTCAGTGATCGGGCCCTTTGCCCTTGCGGCTCTTGTTTAGGGAATGGGAAGAACGATGCTGCCTGCCTGAGTTGCTTCTTGTGGATTTTGTCAAGTGGATTTTTGTCGAGTTTTGAGATCATTAAAACAACATCGTTAGTGCGTCCATAATGAAGTACTAAAGAGGAACCCCAAGAAGCAATCCCCAGAGAAGCGCAACTAAGAGAGAGAGAGAGAGTGCAGAGAGTCCCAAAATGAAGGAATTCAATTTCAAGGCAATATTTTATGTGTCTCTGCTCTTGGCACATGATTAGTTCTAGAGACGAGCTGACGCCTCTCCTACGAGCGCCGAATGAGTCTATGCTAAGTCCCTAGATCCGAGTGTATATACTCTCTGGTAATCCGACTATATATGGGATATTGTGTTACGCTCCGCTCTGTGGGATTGATGGATGCGACCGTGAAAAGCGCGGCGTGGAAAACTCTGCCTGTAACATCAGCATCGACAGCCACATCGACGTTCCTACATATCCATCAGCGGAGGCATAAATAATTTTCGCCTTTGGCGTCTCTGTGGTTGGGTTTTAAGGGTATATCGGACAAGATGGTGGATTAGTTGCTGGGAACATAATTCACTTTCCAATGTATTACAGCGCGGAAAACCTTTCTGATTAATGTTTTATTTAAATTATTTCAGAGTTTGAGTATATTTACCATATATGCATGTAGTTTCCTAACAAATATCTCTGAATGGCCCTACCCCACTTTTGCTGCTGGGTAATTCTCTAGTCGATCCACTTATTACAACTGATGTTTTTGTTTTTGTCTTTTTGCCGCCAGCGGATCTTCCTCTTCTTTGTATCTACGCCTTTGGGGACGCTCCCGCGCTGTCAGAAATTAATCTTTTCCCTTTCGCCAGATGTTGAATGCCGCCGGCTGCGGTTGGCCAAAGGCAAGCGAAGGGGAAGTGAGGTGGCGGGGGCATGGATGTGGAGAAAGATGAGATCTTGGTGCAAAGTGTCAAGCGTTTACATCAAAATCGAGCATGTTAGCAACGAGTTATTCCCAGAAAAAGGAAATCGCCATTTTGCCTGGTTTCATTTCTTAACTTTCTTGTTCCTTTTCCTGGCTTTAAGGCTTTCTGGTACCAGCGGGGAGATCGGATTGGGGAATTTGAAAAACCATTTTCAGTTACTTCCTGGCGAGAGTGGGAGGAAGTCAACAGTTTTTGCCTTCGGGCCAAGTCACTAAAATGTTTTTGTGTAAATAAACAAAACTTTGGTTTGGTTTTCTTCAGTTCTCCTCTGATTTTCCTTTTTGGATGTCGACCGCCAACGCTGAGGCGCAACGTCGCGTCGCAGCAACGCCATCGATGGGGCTTTTTTATGGATTGTTTTTTGTTTATAGACAACTACGGGTACACCCGACTCTGGATCGTTTGGATCGGTCTTTCCGTCTTCTATATACTATGTACCAGTAAACGCGTGTGTGTCTGTGTATGAGTTTGCTTTTTATGTGCCTCGCGCATCTTCGGCTGAAAAAATATAAAAGGAAAATATTTATGCCACCGACGAGGGGCTCCATACAGGGGTATGGCAGCACCAGCAGAAACTGACAGAGACGGCGACAGAGGGTGGGACAGAGATGGAGCTAAAAGCTGGGGGTATATGGGGTATATGCTCTAGCGGATGGGAGATGAGACATGTAGGTGGGTGCTATCTATGGATTCAAACTAGTTTTAAATCGGTCTTCAATGGGTCATACATCGACTCAATACGGTGCATAATCATTGTGATTGAATTGTCTTGTCTTAGACATTGAACATTATCTTTATAGCCTATAGGCTGTCTAGGTCTTTGAGTCTATGTTACTTGTGTAGTTATATCAACGAGAATACAAATAGTAAGATGAGTAACGCACATGCAGGAGGCTGGCCTTTGAACGCTCTCTTGTGGCTTTTCAACCAACATTTAAGAGCCACTTTCAAAACTACCGTGCCAACTATCTAGTTCAAATGGGAATAGTTTATAGAGCAAGCCATAGTCGATACACCTTAACTAAAAACCATATTTCACTTGTCTTTTTTATGAACTTCCACTGACACACGCTCATAGATGCACACACAGACATTGGTATGTATATCAAACGATGTGTAGATGTATGGCTATAGAGAGTACGTATCTGTGGTGTGCGATGTCGGTACATTAGCTGGGCCTTTTGTTATTGTTGCTGATGGACAGATCGGCCGACTTCATCATCGGTGGCCATTAGTCAGCACTGACTGTCCCTCCTCCCTCCTCCCTCCCCCCAGCCTCCCATAAAGGGACGGAGTGCCCCTCTTTCCACAAGCAACATATATGAACTTTGATCGCTGATTGATTGGCCAAAATGCACTCGAAATGCAGCCGGCACCTCTATGTTTAGCACTGTACGGTGTACGCTCATATCGATGATTTTAATTACTCGAGCAGTTTGCATATTTCGCTGTCGGTGGCATCGTTGCGTGAACCAGATGTTGGCGCTGGCCCCAGGAATAGGGGCTGGGGTCTGGTACTGGTACTGCCAGTGGCTCTAGGGTGTATATGTATGCTTCCCACTGGCAATCAATCAGCGGGGCACAAATGAGTCTGCGAATGGGTCACAACAATGCAATCTCCAAGTGGCCAAACGCTTCCGTTCCCCGTCTGTCTGGCTGTTTGTCTGGTTCTTTACTTTGAAATCGGAAACGCTTCGTATAGTTTTTGGACACAGCGTTTTCACTTTAACATGGACACGGACACGGTCATCTGCTTCAGTGCATCGGGGATGACTAAGGAAATGGGGTTGGGGATTTTATCACATACAGATCAGAATCAGTCAGTATTTGAATATATAAACTTTTTCTTGGTTCAAGATTGGTTGGCATTGCTGAATATACTTTTCGATTGATTATTAAATTGCAATTTCCCAAGAAGAAATTGTGAGGATATAGCTTCGTTCAACTTAAGATGGATTATCCTGAGCATTGTAAGTCGAAAGATATTTAACTTTGTAGATAAATAGGTACGTGTGATTTAAGCCTGAAAACCCGTTATTTTCAAAGGGTTTTCTCCCCTCAAAATATTAAATAGCCCAAAGATCGAATTCTTCAGTAAATATTTGTGCTCCCTATGCACTTGAACTCGTCATACCCCGCGAAAGAAATCCCCAAATTCAAATTTTATCCTCTAAAAAATACAAGGGAAAACCATAGAAAAACTAAGGGGAAAGTCAGGACAAGTCGCATTATCCACTGTACTCAAGGCGTATTAGTTTCAGTCGTTGCAATTACAGCATTGAGTTTCCTTCGAACACTGTTTTGGTTCTGCCCCCCAGAAGAAAACCAGGAAGGGCTCACAGAACTACCTTGAGATGACAGGGGAAGGGGAGTGGCATTCAATGCTACCTAAAAATGGGAGATTGCTCCCGCACTCAGGCGGGACACAGAACTGTCAACGCCCCCATCTCCAACTTAAAATCAATGTTGTCCTAGGGGTTCCGTAAAAAGTACTGGAAGAGCGGCTCAAATGACGTTCGGCCATAAATCCTGTGTCTAAATATAGAAATAACGGAGGGATGAGATGGCAGGCAGGCAGGCAGGCAGGCACATTGCAGGACAACCGACACCCAGCAAGGACAGCGGCCAGAGATCTTTCTTTATAGGATTTAACTAGACTTTTTTCGCAAGGCTAATTCACATGGAGGACGCGCTCACACATGGTAATCAATGGCATGTGCTATGCGCCTGAGGACCCTCCTAAGGACTGCAAATCTCGGTGCGCAGCGAGAAGGACCGGACCTCATGCCAGGGGACAAACCGTGCGCTTTCCCAACATATGTGCGGTGTGGGCGAGCGACTCGACTCGTAAATGAAATGAAAACAATGCCAGGATCTGCCCGGGCATCGGAGCCTTTATCCATGCTTTTCTGCTCGGCCCTCGCTGACTCTCCAATGTAGGCGCCGCTGCCGTCCTCCCGCTCATAGAACGTGTGATCTACGATCTATAATGCCTCGGGCTATGGTTCATTCATGAGCCAGGCAGCCATTCGGGTCGTTCAAGCGAGCAATACTCGTATAAATCAATTGTTCTTCCACTCCTTCCCTCTCATGCGATGGGTCTTATGACTCCTGTCTCATTTCAGCTCAGTTTGCCGCCTTGGTTGCTTAATTAGATGTGGAAATTCTAGGGAAATTTCATGGAATATTGGAAAAATAGAGAAAATGGTGAATTTTGGTTGGTTATTGATTTGGAAGCGATGCTGAGATTAGAATAAGTGAAAGAATAGTTAGAAAACTCATTGAATTTCTTTCACTATTAGGTTATTCTATTGTTGGATGTCATATAGATATACCTATAATATAGAGAATCAGTCTACATATCTGTCTAATTCCAAGTATTTATTTCGTAAACAGATTGCTGAACGGAAAGATCTGCAGGTGATCTATAGTATATATATCTTAAACATTCGTAGAGTCAACAAATAGATCTTTCAACTTTAGTTTCTTGATTGATTAGTTCCAAGACAAAGTAAGCCAAATTATTGATTTACAAGGATATAAAATATATTTCATCACAAGAGATAATTCAATGATGGGTGAAGTGATAAAACGGATATTAATGTGATCTATTTCCTAAGTGGATTTCCCAAAAACTCTGAACTACTCAAGTGCGTGTTATAATCTCTTATAACGACTTCTTTTCTATGATAATCCAACACTTTCCACTCGAATGCTCTCCACCCCAATCGCAGCCCAAAAACACGACAACCTGTCAACATTCATGCAATATGCCAATTTATCCACATAAACACATGGATACATAGCTGCATATAAATGCAAATACTCGTGTGCACATCTCTAAGAAGATCCAAAATAAGCATCCCACTTTGTATATAGAGCAAATAATACTTTGGCAAAGAGTTCTCCGTGTCGAGAGCTGTCATTTAAAAAGCAATTAAGTCAACAACTATGAACGAGAGCGATGGGTAGAGATGCCAATGGCGATGCAGATGCAGATGCAGATGCAGATGCAGATGCCTCTTGCTCTGCCTTTGATGAGGCAGCGTCCAGTGGCAGTTACACTTGTATGCCCATTCCTAAGCCCATGCCTCCCCCGACTGGGGACAGCGACTAAATTATCTGACTGGACTAATTATGAGCATTTTAAATACGCTTTTTGGCGACATAAATACTTTGCTGTTCAGTGCTGTTTGGGATTTTTCGGTATACTACTTTGTAAACAGTTTTTATGTTTTTGAACATAAATCAACCGGATGTGAATGAGTTTCTGCTCCATGTCTGGGGTTGGCTTCCCATGGCTTCTGGCTGCCAGAAGAGTACACACACGCACAAGTAACATATCTATAGGAGATGCAGATGTATCTCCAAGATACATACAGCTGTCCGTCCGTCCGTCTTTGGAATGACGTTACGCTCTAAGTATGTCGACATTCGCTGTCGCTTTTTCGATTGTCTTCGCTTATAAAGAAATCCGATTGGGGACTGTGGACTGGAGACCGGGACCGGGACCCCCCCAACGAAGATACATTTTCGCGCCCAATTTAATGGCGGGTAAGGGCGGTCACCACACCGAACGAAAAGAGAAATAATTATCAACAAAATGGAGTTTCTGTATTTGGGTTTTCCCTTGTTTTTTTTCATTGGTTTTCATCTTCCTTCTCTCGCTTGATCGCTTTCTTTACAATTAATTTAGTTTAGACTATAAAATTAAATAAGAATAAGTTTAGGCTTAGACATCTACGATCTATTAGACATGTAATATATTATATGGAAAGAGTGATAGAGAATTGAAGAGTGAGAGCGGCTGGGGCTCTGGAATTCACACGATTGTTGTTGCTGGAAGCACTCCTTGGAACTGCGCACAAATAGGATATTGATTTCGATCCAGATGCAGATCTGGTGCTATGCCTTCTGGTGCTGCACATCGCCCTCCATGCGCCACACCCCAAAAAGATAACTCAGCTTCTCGGGTGGGATGATGGGCGCTCCGTTTGCCTTCCGCAGGCACTTGAGATCGGCATCGGCCCCATTGGCCGCGGCGCTCAACAGCGTGCTGGCTGCCCCGTATGGGGAGGAGGAGCCCATGGGCGAGACCTGGGCCTCCAAGGCCTTCAGCAGTGAGATGTCGCTGGAGCTGAGCATGCGACAGAGGAAATCGATGTATCTGCAAGACAGAATCAAGTTTCGGATTAGCTGGGAACAAGGGAAACCTGGAGGGATGCTACGAAGACTGGACTGGGACTGGGAGAAGTATCCTTACCTTGTGGCCAGCTTCAGGGTCTGTATCTTGCTTAGCTTATCGCTGGGCAGCGTTGGTATAATCTGCTGCAGCGACTTAAAGGCATCGTTGAGGCTCTGGGTGCGCTGGCGCTCCCTTACATTGGCCATCACCCGCTGGTTGCTGAACTCATCCGTCTCCTCGGTTTTGCTCGGCTTCCGCTTGAGGCGTCTCCTGGGCTTGCGGAAGGCCTTGCCGGCCCCATCGACGCCATCCAAAAGGCTGCCCGAGCTGCCGTCATCCGCCAGGCAGGCGGGTGACATGCCGCCGCCGTTGACTCCTCCTCCAGCGGCCAGATCGCTGACCGAACTGAGGGCCGTGTGCCTGACGTACTCCATGTCGTCCCGATCCGAGCTTGAGTAGGCGCTGCCGTTCAGGGAATTGGCCGGCTCGTAGCCATCAAAGCTCTGCCGGTAGCTGTTCTGGAAGTGGAGCTGTGTGTTCTGTGGCTGCTGCTGCTGCTGTTGGTGTGTCGCCTGCTGCTGTGGCTGATGCTGATTCGTGTAGAGGGGCAGGAAGACCTGAGCCTTGTGCTCCGACAGCTCCTCGTCGGGGAACTCGAAGTGTGAGTGGGGCGAGGTGCAGGTGCTCTGCGGCCCCGCACAGGTCTGGGCCGAGGCCACCTCATCCACGGTTGTGGGAAGATAATCCACATAGATCTGTTGCTGCTGCTGCTGCTGCTGATGTTGCTGCTGCTGTTGGTGCTGCTGCTGGTGGAGCAGCTTCTTGTGGTCCGGCTGCATTGCCAGAGTTCCCCCGGACTGGCAGTCATAGTCGCTGCTGCTCCTGGCCCGCTTTCCGTGCTCGTTCCAGGAGGAACCCGATCCAGCCACCGACTGCTGATCGAATACGTTCTGATTGTTGCTGCTGCCGTTGCTGTTGCTGGCCGTGTGGTTGTTGTTCAGCTCCAGGCTGGCGCTTTGGGCACTGTGGTTGCTGTGCGTGCTGCTGCTGGTGCTCAGGATCTCGTTGCTTGGTATATTGTAGTCGGTATCCTCCAGCTCCGTAATGCCATAGGCCGCGTACTCCGAGGGCAAAGGCGCGTACTGGGGATTCTGTTGCTGCTGATGCTGTTGCTGCTGGTGCTGGTGCACGGGGGATTGGTGGATGTAGTGGCTGGAGTGCACATAGGCCTGCTGCTCCACTTGGATCAGTTTGATCACATTGTGCTGCAGCTCCATGATGTTCGGCAGCGTGGGCTTGTAGCTAATGTCCAGCAGCACTTTGGGCGACACGGAGCGAGTGCTCATCATTTGTGGGGCTTTATTTGTGGCAAAACTTTCGTCTATACTTCTGATCAACAATTTCTATCTTTCAATCGTCAAAGATTTTGCAATTTCTCTCTGTGAATCGGCACTCGAAGATTTGCACTTTTTCTTTGAATCGGAGTTCGGTCGATGTCTCAGAGTTTTACGCGCTCGCTTCTCTTGATAGATCTTCACACACTCGACGACAAAACGCATCTGACGCACGATCCTTTCGGCCATTGCTCAAATTGACATTTTGCGGCTGCTTGACGGCCATTCGCTGCGCGCCGCTGTCACACTAGTTGTCCCACTCGCACACTTGCGCACACAAAGCGCTCACACACTCGGGACGGGCTCTCTAGCTCGCTCTCGCTCTCGCTCTGGCTCTGGCTCTCCCTCGCTGGCGATGGCCGACGCAGGTATGACGTCAGCTATGACGCCCGCTGCGCTCTTTGGATTTTCTCAACGGCGGCGGCGGCTGCGAAATTTCTGCATTGCCCCGAGAGATTTTCGTTTGGGTTATTCTTTTTTCCCTTGGGGATTTTGATTCCGCGGGAAAATTCTGGATTGGTACGAATGAATACATCATTTATCGACCATATATAGCACTGGTCTAGCCCTTTCATCAATCAAATGTTGGTGTTACTCTAGCAAAGGGAAACATTTGTCGAAGTAAAAAACTCTCTAAATACAGAATCACTCCTAGGTTCTCAAGTTTTTTAGTTATAATCGTACAAAAAGAATGATTTAAGTACCGGCTGAATCTTCATTGGAGAGAGCACATTATTTGGGTCTTTTGAAATACAATAAAAAAGTCCTCAGAAGCTGTGATTCCTTTTGCAGATATCCAAGCTAAGATCGAGACAAAACACTGAACCCTGATTGACAAAATTCCCACCCACCTATTATATAACCATCAGGTTGAAGATCATCGTAAAGCTTCCTCGTTCCCGTCCTTCAACCCTAGCGATCGATGGGAACCCCACGGAAAGGTTCATTATGCCTAATTAGTGAATTCCCACACACACGTACCGAGAAAAACACATCGCAGGGCACTGAAAATCGAAAATAGACGAGTACGAGCGAAAAGTCAAATTTCCGGATATAATTATCTGCCTGCCTGCCGCAGCGGCGGCGGCGATCAACAAAAATACCCGATTAATACGGAGCGCACGAACTTCCGCTGGAAAAGACGATCCCGGCTTAGGTAACCAAACCCCAGGACGAAAAGCAGCATCCTTGTAGAAAAACCGCCAGCAGGGTTTTGCCCCTGAACGATAAGGTACCTGGATCTGTTTATTATATTATTAATAGAGTATATAGTTATTGTTTATATGATACATCAAAAATGTGAGGAAAGAACATTGTATGTAAACAAAGATGAAGCTTCAGCGCGTACTTTCCTTCCAACTACAAGATTTTAATCCCTTAGGATCGATTTGAAAAATCAAATCTTGATATTGATATCTTGATAAATTATACTTTTTATAATTTGTCTCAGGCTTTTTGAGAGTTCTATCTTTTTTATTATCATATATTTGGGGCTTCTGAAGATTTTGAATTCAAATTGGAAGATAATTTACACAAATTAGACATGTGCTGAATCCGATCTCAGAAGTAGGAGTTACTAGGTGGGGAGGCTATGAAATATTTCATACAATATCATACATAGTCTGGGACTTGCAGATCAAATTGATTGGGGGATATGTGGAACGCTTCTAAGATAATAAATCGATGGCTTCTACATGATCTTTACACCACATCTGCGGCCGTGCCCCTCATTCGAAATCCAGTGCCGACTTTTCGGATGCTTGGCACGAATAAATCGTTCCAACTGCCACAGATGGAGGCACCCGATCCGCGCCACAAAGTATTCTACAGAAATACAGCTTGTGCGACCAGGGAAATTAATTTATCTCCAAGAAGTGACGCATTGGACACGCTGGAGTCACGTAGTATATTGATTTCAATTCCGTTTACAAACCGAAATGGCAAAGAAATCAAACAAAAACCGAAATGAAATGAGAGAAGCTTGAAAAGGTATTTTGCGTACCACGTTTTTTTTATATATATTTTTTTTCTGTTTTAGGTTGGCTATCTTCTTTTTTGTAATGAATTTCTGTGTGCGTCTGAGTTTTGCGTGGGGATGATTGCACAAACGAAACGGTTTTCCAAGCGGACAACTTTCCATTTTGACAATGCTCTAATCCTGAATCCATCGCAAAAACTGTGCCTGTGCCTGCGCCTGTGCCTTTGAGTGTGGAGCGTGAGAAGAAACATTTGGTGCACGTAAATCTCGCTCGACAATCAATTAAAATTAAAATATTTTTTGTGTGCCCCAATGTTGGAGCGGCAGGCCGGCAGAGCGGCGGCGGCTGCCAGAGCAAAGCAGTCTACATATTCGAATTGACTTTTGATGATGTATCACGATTTATTGTTACCAAAAATGGTCGTCAAAGCGCGTGGAAAAGTGGATCAGGTAGTCGTCGTCTGCAGGCAGGCAGCCGCTGATCGGGTCAGCCAGAGTCTTTTGGATGGGGACTCCCACAGCTTTTGCGCCTCGTTTTTGCCACGGACAAACGTGTGGTGTGCGATGCAGCCGCCGAGATTAGGCATCTAGCAGCAGAAGCAGCATCAGCAGCACTAGGAGCACACCAGTTGCAAGATGCTGCGGCGGCAGCATCACCATCAGCATCAGCAGATGATGGACGCAGCAGTTAGAGCAGCTGTCAGCGCGAGGCCTGAAGATTTGGGTTTCCTTTTTTTTGTTTTTCTTTTAATTGCCACACACACCACTCTCCCCACCCACTAATCAGAGAAGAGTAGCGCCACACAGCCAATGGGGAGCTGTGGCGCCAAAGCACCTACGTAGAGCGGACAAGGCGTGTCTCGGTGTATGTGCATGATAATTAACGGTTCACACACACACAAATACACGTCGAGAGCGGGTAGACACAAACAATCTCCACTCTGACAGCGGGAGCACATACACAGGTCCCCCGCTAGACAGCGGAGCACACATATGAAGACACCCACCGTTAGCGGTTCACACTTATACAATCTCCCCCTTTAGCGGCACACACGCACACATCCAGTCATTGTAGTGGTAGTTGTAGTAGTAGCCGCTTGGCCACCCAATAACATGAGCCCCAACTTGTCATTTAAGCCTAGCTCCACCTTAACCTAAAACCAACAAACAAACCAAAGTGTGGCACACATACACGCACACGCACCCAATCCACCTCTCTGGAGTGTGTTGAACTGCCCCAAAAGCCACCACGAAGCTTTGACGCAAGGCCCCCACCTGGCGCTCGACGGCTCTGGTGCTTCGGCGCCGTTTCAGTGCAACTTTGCTGCGCGCCCCATTCAAACGTGTTCGTGCCCGCGTTCCGTTTTTTCCAGTTTTCTTTGGTTTTCGTTTCGTTTCGTTTCGTTACGTTACGTTCCATTACGTTACGCTTTGTGTTGACGTTCGCCGGCTTTTGGCGCATGCGTAACCGTCCGTGGTCCGTGGTCCGTGCTCCGTGGTCGATGTTTGGTTCTTCCTGCGAATCGAGCGTTGCATTGTATTTTGTGGCAGGTTGCGTGCGTGCGTTCGTGTATTGTGTGTCTGATTTGAATGGCGTTTTAAGTGAAATTAAAATGACGGATGTGCTGTAATTCGCACACTCTATAACATAGATACAACACCACACACATATACACACACACAAAGAGTGTCAATAAATACAACAAAAAAAAGAAGAAGAAGGAAAAATATATATATAGAGAGAGAGAGAGAGAGAGAGAAAATATAACAAGCAGTTTGTGGCATGTGTTGTGGCATGTAGCATGTGCCTCTGCCTCTGACTCTCCAGTTGATCGAATTAAGTGCCAGCTAATGTTCTGCGCTCGTACTCGCAGCGCCCGCGGGACCGGGACCCGGGACTGCAATTGACTGCCACACACCGGATATGCAAGCGGCGCAACGTTCGCCGAGAAAAAAGTGTAACACCCCCGCCCAGGAAGCTGCAGCAATAAGTGCTAATCAGTAACCCAGACCCCGCCGCTTCGCAGGCACAGGCACAGGCACAGGCCCAGGCCCAGGCCAGGCCCGGATGTAGGGCAATAATTGCCAATTTCAATTTCTGTCCAATTGGAAAATCTCGAAAATTGTGTGTGTGTTTTGTTTGTGCCCCAGTCATGTCATGCCCAGACGACTCGTAAAATACTCACATACTCGTATACTCGTATCTGGCCAAACTCCGACACTGGCTCCGAATCACGCTCCAACTCCAAGTAACTCTTGACTGCGCGTCACGCACCGCGAACAGGGATCGGAGCGGAGCCTCCCTTTCTGCCACTCTTTCCTGACTGACTTTCCGCCTCTCTCTCCCGTTGCACAATGCACAGGCTGGTGCTTCTTCGACTGCTGCTCTGGTGGCCAGCGCTGCGTTGGCTGCCCTCAAGCCGCACTTTTGGCAACCCCCCCTGCGTCTGCTGATAAAAGGGGGATCCCTCACAGAGATAGAGAAACAGAGAGAGAGAGAGAGAGAAAGAGAGCGAGCAAAGAATTGAAAAACGGGGGGAACCCTACCAACAACAACAAAAGAAAAAGAGACAGTCTTAAAGGTGCGTTGCACTCCCGCTCGCTGGCTCGCTGGCTCGCTCGTTGCTTTTTGTCATTGATTCCGCGGATAGCATGCGGCAGGGGCAGCAAACGGCAACAGCTGCTGCGACAATACTACAGACGAGCCACAATAGTTGCAGCGATTATTTCGAGCATCCGCCTTCCTCTGCTGCTCTGCCACCGCCCCTTGCCACCGCTGTAGTTGTAGTTGTAGCTGTTGCCGCTGTCTTCCGTAACGTGGCCAGAACGTTGCCGGGCAATTATTATTTTGTAAGACGTTTTACAATTTAATGGTTTTCATGGTAAGTATAGTACAACAGTACGCCAACGCCATATGCCATGGCCCCCCCTTCCGTCTCTCTATCTCTATCTCTACATCCCTCTTTGTGGCACCTTAAAGTTTGTTTTAGTCACGAGGGGGAAAACCAGAGGGTAGAGAGCGAGAGAGGGGGGAAAAGCTGCCACCAACCTGTTGCACTTTTAGGGGAAACTTTAATTCTTCTTTTTGTTTCTTGTTTCTTACAGAATGGACTTGGATCCGACCCTCTGTCAGCAAAGGAGGTGAGTTCTTGGATAGGATTATCTCTGGGATAAAGTTTAGATGAAGCTTTAGCTATAACATCCACGTGATTACTCTGATAGGACCTGTGGATAGTATAATACCCTAAGCAAATCCCCATCGGATTTTATACGGAATATATCTGATAAAAAAGTAGTCCTGCTTCTGTGTGTTTTCCATCTAAGGAAGTGATTTCTTCATGAAAGTTTCCCCTCAAATGTATTCTCCTTTTGTCCATCAATAGATCTTACAGGTGTTCTCCCTAAAAGATTCCTCTAGCGTCAGTTTGCTTAGTGTCTTTCCATTGCTGGGTCTACACATAAGAGGCAAACAATGTATTTCAGTGGACATTCTATTCCTCTCATAATTTAAACTCAACTTTAGCAGCTCTCTAAAAACCGTTGTGCTAAATATCTGCTAATTATGGTCTAGAGTCTCCGAAACCTTTAACCATTATGCTTGAGCACAGTGAAATATTTTCATGCTGGCGATACACTTCGGGCCATGCGAAATGACAATTGCATAGGAATTCCCAGTTGGCCAATTCGTTTGACTGCCTCATAAAACCCATCAATCTGGCTCAAAGGCAAAAGCCGTCGCCACTGAAGAGGCAGCAGCAGGAGCAGCACCAGAGGAGCCACATACCAAGCGTAAGACAATCCATAAAATTGAGGGAATGGAGAATGGGGATCGAACCAGAGACTGGGGGAAAAAACGATGCCAACTAATGTCCAGGCGATCATTCTATCAATTGCGGCGCCTATGAGAAATTTCAGCACGTCTCAGCACAAATTAGCGAGGCACAGAGACCATGCAGCGCCCCATAACAATATCATAAAGCAGCTGGAGTGGCAGAAGGATGTGCGGAGGGTATGGCATGGGGAATGCCGCCTCCCCATCTCGATAACAATAAATCAGCCAATGGGGCAATTAGATGGGAAAAAGAGAAATATAAATATAAATACCTTTGGACAGGGCAACATCAGTCGCGCATATCAATGGAAATGTTCAATCTACTACATGGATTCGCTGCCATCTCGATCTAGATTTTGATCTCTATCTCCTGCAGCTGCTGCATCTCCATCTCCATCTCCATCTCAATCTCCTCTCGTTCTCCGGACATTGGCCAATGAAGTTGTTGTCAATGTTGTAGGATATAAAGCAGCCAAAAAGCCAAAGACATTGGCAATTGGCCCCGCGGCTGCCATTCGACACAATCGAAGACAAACTATCTAATCTAATGCTGGCAATGAGCATTTGTTTGTATAAATACGAGTATCTGTTCCTTTGGCAGTGGCAGTGGCAGTATCTGGCATGGCAGTTAGCGGCGACAGCACTAAACAACTGCTCTGATCGCGTGGCCAGGTTCTGGGTTCTCCATCCCAGCCTGTCGCTGGGTCTCGACCGTCCCCTCCTCCACGGGCATTGGTTTCGTTTCTATCGCTTCGCCCACTCGCCACTGACATTTTTTCATAATTTGCGCTACAAGCCTGACAATTGTCGTTGTTGCCCACTGGGCACACTCTACTCTGGATGTTGGATGTTGGCTGTTTGCTCTGGCTGTGGATGTGGCCAGGGTTGCTGTTGGTTTTTCTGTTGTTTCTGTGGTGTTGGTGGCATTGCCGTGTTGTTCGCAGCCGTGTTTCTGGCAGCAGGCATGCTGGCTACCCTGCAAGTGGAATAGGCCTATTCGGGGCTATGTTTGGGTTCTGGATAAGTGGAGAATAAACCTTAAGACTTTGTCAAAGATATATCTATTTTATATCGTCTGTTCATTTATTTCCACTAAGTTATAATCATTTTTCATACTCTCTAAGAACCCACATTTATCTTAATATCGGCAAGAATCTTTCTATTTTTGAAATATTCAAATCTTTCTACATATTATACATATAGGAACATCTTATTCACATCATCATAACATAAAATTCATCCATGGATAATCGCTTTAGATTTATTTAAATGTCCCATAAACACAGAACTCATGCCTTCCACTAATATATTTACATCCATCCATCTTTCATCCAAATATCGAAATATTCAGCGAAATATTTATGTTCCAATTGAGATTGCAGTGACAATTGACAATGTTCTACTAAATATTTCAATAAAATTTGTTGAAGCCAACTAATAATCTAGATAAAATGCATTGTCTTGAGGTACATAAAGCCTAAGTCTCTCATCTATCGCTCCTCCGTGGTAACTCTGGGTCTAGGCTCTTTCCAAAATATATATAAACTTCAAGCCAAGTGTTGGCGCTGACGACTGAAGGTCCCCCCGCCCCCCGCGAATGCATATGCAGTGCCAAATTCAAATTTATCCATTTTATGGCGCTGCGGGCAGCTCATAACTGTTTCTTTGTTACTTTTTTTTGTGGATTTGGTGGCTTTTCTTATATGTACGTATATATTTTGGTTATGGTTTTTATTGCCGTTAGTTTATTGGCTGAGTTGGGGATTTCGTAAGCACATAAAATGCGCAACAATTGCGGTTTCGGTTTCATTCCCTCGCCATCTCCCTATCACACCACACCACTCTGCTCTCCTCCCAGAAGATCAGCGAACGGAGGGAGATACTCGCACGAGCCTGAAAAAGATATCGACGGAAGTCATTTGCGGTTGTTCCAGGCAGATGAATTCAATAAGCAAACAGCTACCAGACACGCACACGCTCTATGGCCACATTCCACTCATATACGCTTGTATGTGGTGCTGTGTCTTCCCCCTTCTACCTCGTATATTTCTTACAAACAATGTTCTACCCCTCCCCAACGGGGCAACACTTTCCCATTCCCCATTCAATGGCATTTTGTCAAACTTGATTAGCCAAAGCATCGGCTATGACTCTATTGTGGATGGATACTGCATATATTATAAGACTCCCCTCTGATTTCCACTGAGACCATCCTATAATGATAATCTCTATTCTCTTCCACAGGCAGAGGGCCCTCCGGTTCAGGTTGAACCAGTTGATTTGAGCCTACGTTCGCCGCGCGGTAAGTTGCTAATTATATAGTTAGTTAGTCAAGATCAACACATACTCGTGTCTACATATGTATGTATCTGTGGGAAGACAGTAGAGTATACTCTTCTCTGTTCAACAAAACGATTAATCAATGAAGTATTTCAGTGGAGAAAAGCAGGTCAAAACGAATGAAAGAATATCCAAACTCTAGAAAAGAAGACACAATCAAACTCAAACCGATTTGCATTTCCACTAAAATGAATATTGAATAATTTTGTATGGTTTATCAAAGAGAGCTCTTGAGAGAGTCTTTGGGGGAAGACTTCATCTGATTCTTGTGGGAGGACTGTTAAATTTTGTGAGAAGATTTACATTTTGGCACATATTTATTTATAACGATCGATACATTTTTGGAGCTCTAAATGGAACTCCCTATAATCAGATTATCTTTTACTATCTAAAGGGAGCGAATGATCATAAAGAATCTATTTCTGCAGATCATCTTCTGCTGATATAGATATATAGAAAGTTCTTTTGCAGAATACAAATTTACACGTTTGATTCTCAGGATGTTCTTCAGGAAGAACTTTCAGATTGAGCATGAATCTCTTATAGAGAAGCTTTCCATTTTGAAGCTTTTGAAATATTTCCCATATCGTTCCACAACATTCCAAGAAAACCTTAATCCACAACTGAAACCTCTGTGGAGGGGAGATTATCTGACTGTCTTGCAGACAAGTGGAAACAAAAGAGGAGACAAAACGTTAGTCATTGCCTAATGCCGCTCATCAAGTAGAGCCATTCATACATGCATGAATGAAAGCCTGAATGTCTGATGAATACGAGTGTATGTATCTGTGTCTGAATCTGTATGATGATCATCAGCAGATCAGTATATCGATAGGCGGGGGGACTGCTGCTGTGGCCCATTAGCTCCATGCTGATTCCGGGCTATGGCTCTATATCCGACGCCAGGGAGGAACCCGACCTGAACCTAAAACTAAACCTCAACGAGTACGTACGATCTGGTCTGGGCTTGGGATGTGGTGTGGTGTTCTGCATTGTGGTGTGGGTTTATGTTTTGGTTTACCCACTTGACCGATCCAACCACCGACTGTTTTGACCATTTGACCTTTGGCAGCCTGCCTTTCTCTTTGGGCCAATGTGTGTGTGTGTGTGTGCTGGAGTGTGGAGTGTGGAGTATGGAGTATGGAATGTGTGTGTGAAGTTAACAGCAACGCCCCGAAATGTAGAGGGAAAAGCTGGAGCTGACTAGATAAATAGATGGTTAGACGGTTGGTTACACGGATGGCCATCCAGGTCGGGGATCGAGGCTTCGGCTATGGCTCGTCTTCTTCCACTGAGAAGCCGTAGGGTGCCCAGCGGTACACCTAATTTAATTAAGAAGCCAGAGAGCTTACCTTAAATGGCTATACAGTAAGATTAACAGCTAAAAAGCCTGAGCGAAGCGCGTTCATTAAAGTCCCAATCCAAGTCCCAGTCGCAGCCGCAGTCGCAGACGGAGTCAAAGTTGTTGTCTCGCCGCGCATATTAATCAATTAGGCATGATATTAGTGAGGGCATCATTAATTTTGTCAATGCGCTCACCAAAAAAGCACCAGCCAGCCACAAAAGCTATTTGAGAAGCGCATAGAGAGGCGAGGCGGCACGGTGCGGCTCGGCATGGCAGGGCAATCTCTCATGCTAATGGTTTATGGCGTGCTACCAAACACTACTCGGCCAACAGATCGGGCGACCACCGAGCGGCCAGAAGATCTGTGGCGAATGTGTTAAATAGCGTTAAAATTTGTAAAACAAACGGCACATAATGGTCCGGCTTAATTTCCAACCTTAACGGTCATCAAATGTACGGAGCGGAGCCATGGATATCTCTCTCCCTGTCCTCTCTAGCGATTTTTCGGCGTACATAAATTATGGGTTTTAAATAATTATGCAATTAGCCAACGTAGCGATAGATAGCCTCAAATTGCCAATGAATGGAGGGCAGGCACAGAGTCAGCCAAGAGCCGGTGCCAGTGCTGTGCTGTGCTGGAGCCCCAAAGACGATGCCCGAGGAGGAGACAGTGCCGAATTCCCACCAACTCTAATTGCAGGTAACCGCAGGGAGAGGTGAGAGCTCGGTTCTCTCTCTGGGAATCTGCAGCCGAAGATCCCCGGCAACAACTACAACTTGATTTATTTAAGCTACCCAAACAGCCCATAAATAAAGCTGTTGAACTAGCCACCAGACCAGGCGGGGCCTGAGGATCGGGTGCAGAAGGGTGGAGTCAGCCCGAAAGCAGGAGATCCCGGGACATCGTACAGTGCCTTACCCAAAAACAAAAAACGATGCAAGCAAACCATCCTAAAATCCCACACCACCAGCTCTAGCACCAGCACCAGCTCCAGCTCCAGCCTGATCCACAGTCAAAGGCAAAGGCAAAGCCACACCACAACCACACCGGCAGCGCCGACGAGCAAGCGATCGGCCTCTCGCCACTCAGGGGCATAGGCTTTCCAGGTTAAGTAGATGCGGCGACACGCGGGTCGTTGCCAGCGAGCGAACGACCTTAAGACGGAGACCCAACCTCACCGAATCGAACCTCACCTCACCGCACCTCATCGAAGCGGGGGAACGGGGAAGAAGACGATGTCGGGGCATCCACAGCATCTATCGAGTGATATGCAACATTTAGTGAAGTGCCCCCGAGTACCTTTCACGGCTAGGGAATATTGATTTAAAGGTGAAAATGTGACAAACGGGTGGGAGATAGCAGGGCCTTTAATAGGGGAAACTCCTTAACGGATAAGAGAAACTTATAGGGTAGAATTCAAAAGTTATAAAGTGGTTATACGATCCTCGCTCGAGGGGTTACTTGTTAATCTCCGTTTGTTGTAAGAAAGGATAGCTTTTCTTCATCAGTGAACCATCTATGGTGTTAACTCTCAAGCGATCTTAAATTAAATTCCAAAGATTTATCTGCATTTCCACCTACTTCAATTGTAGTTAAGAAACCTTTTCCTTGAAACGATTACAGGGCAATTCCAAATCTAATCCCTAAGCCCATTGAAGCTCTGTTACCGTTGCTGCACTTCTTCGATTCGGGGGTTTTCGGGGGTGCTGCTGATGATTTGCCATCTGCATCTGAATCTTCCATGGAGTCACTGCAATCGCATAGCTGCTGGCGGCACACACAGAGAGCAGAGCCTGAGCTGAGTCTCCACTCTAGAGCTCTACCTCTTGATAGCCTCGCCCAGATCTGCAGATCCCTAGATGCCAGGCCCGCACAAAGCGATTCGGGGGAGGGATCCACAGGACGGACTGTGGTGATTGTTTTTTAATTATGCTTCAGCTGACACCCATGCGGATGACCATTGAAGATGGGACTACTCCCCTCACGCTGGGGATGGGATGGTTGTGTGTCTGGTGCCGGATGCTGGGTGCTGGATCTGGTGCTCGGGCTGGGACGCTGCTTAACATGGCGATGGCGCGTATGTAGCGCGGTCCCCGGCCTGTATCGAGTTGACATGACTTGACTTGACTGAGTGACTGTGACTGGCTTTTGGGGTTATGTGAAAGGTCAAGTTCGTGATCGCATTCAAACATTTTTGCCAACCACTCATCTTGCTGCGCAGATCGGGGCCCAAAGACCAGGCCCAGACCGAGACTGAGACTGAGACCGAGCCCGAGACCCGTCCCGGACTGCAAGGAACACGAGTGTGAGTCGCCGCCGAAAAAAAAAACATAGAGAGAAGAAGAAGAGAAATACCCGACCCAAGCGACGTCGCATCGTAGAAAAATTGAAGATGAGCGTGCCACCACCACGCCACGATTCTGCCATTCCCGTCTCTGTCTCTGTCCCAATCCCAGCCTTAGTCGCAGACTCAGCCACAGTCTCTCTCCATCTGCCTTCCATCTCCCATCTGGTGGATCCCTCCGAGTCACCCGGTCGCCGTCTTTCTCCAGCACCGAATTGAGTGAATGTAAACTGTGGTTTACTTGTTTCCAGCGTTGTCATAGTAATTTTTCTGCACTATAACAACGGAGAGCGTCGCCTCCAACTACGAGGTACAACGCCGACTACAAAACTCTGGGGCGATCGGGTGCTCGGATCCTCGGGACAACAGCAACGGTGGCAGCACTCACCCGAAAACATAGGAACAAGCAGAGAAAAATGGAGATGCTGATGACACTGGAGACACGTTGTCTCTGGCAATCGTGCAGCTGACACACCACCACCACCACCGCCACCGCCATAGATCCAGCTTCAGCTACAACAAAATACTAGACAGCATATGCCACACGAAGTTGAAAAGATTACACTGGACAACAGGGACAGGGTGCGGCCTCTCGCTGGTCGAAGGAATGTCGGAGGGAGGGAAGTTTTGGCTTACAGCCTTTGGCAATTGGAAATTGAAAGTTTTTGGGAGAAGTCTTGACACATTTTCGAGGCTAGTAAAAATTGCAGAAGATTATTATGTTAGGGGTTTCGGATAAGTGATTTATATATCATAGTCTTTGCTGTAAGGAATTTTTTAGACCTCTCTGTAATCAATAGTTTTCTATTCTAAATGAATCTGATCCCTAACATATATAAATGTATTGCGAATCTAGACCATGTTTCAGTAGATTTTTGCCATCATCTTTAAATAAAGTCTCCATTCAAAATTGCTCAAAAATACCACCTGATCTGAATGAACAATCATTTCAGTTAATCAAGAGCCACTCGAGAGCCTCTTAAGAAGTCCCCCTTGAACCCAAATGAAAGCTCAGCTGTGTCAGTGCCCTTTGGGTGGAACCACATAAATCAATGTCCCCTCCCAGACGACCGGAGGTGGAAGCGAAACCTGCTGCACAGTGTTCTTTCCAGGGCAGACGTGTGCGCATCTTCTCAGACCCACAGAAAAAGAGGATCATGCGAAGAGATCCAACCAAAAAATATACTCGTACACAAAAAGAAAAAAAATACAAAATTGAGGGCCAGGCAACAACCACGCAGTGGCAGACACCACACCAAAGTAGATCCACGCTCTCGTGAGCAAACAATTCGAAAGCTGACAACAACGGCAACAACAACGACAACAACGACGACGACGACAACGACGGCTCTGAGAGGAGATCTTGGCGACGATCGATTCGTGTTAGTCATCACAGTCGACGTCGACCCACACGAATCATAATGAAGGGGATCGGATCGCGGATACCAGATGGAGAGTGGAGGAGCTGCTCCTCAAAACTGTTGAGATTTCTGGGCCATTTATCGAATCGATAAGCTCGAATCGCACATCTGCATCTGGAAACCAGGATCTGGTGGCCAACAGTCACCAAGTTGTCTGCGGGTTTCTCAAGATTTTGTTCGTGTAGCTCATTAGCCTGGCAAACTAATTTCGCAAGCGGTAGACAATGCACCCAAAGAGACTTGCCACAGCCGGAGGCAGCAGCAGTCAGCAGTCAGAAGGCTGGTTGCATATTTATTGGTCATAAGTGCGACGACTGGCAAAACAGACAAACAAATAAACTCCATGAAATAAAACACAAAACAAGGCACCCCAAAAATATTTGAAAATTTGTCTCCAAGTCAACTCTGCATAGCAATGGCATATTAGCAATTTGCATTGTCTACTGGAGCACACACACGGTCTGGGTCTGGCCTCCGACGGCTGGACTGCCTGACTGCCCGACTCCAGCTCCAGCTCCTTTCCAATAGGTGTATGCTCGGGGTCTCTACCTCCTCTTGTTGTACCCTTAAAGAGGCTACTATCATTTGGAGCAGATTTTTTGAATCGCAGATTGGAAGAATTTACGAACGAGAGCAGGTCTTAGATTCCTAGAGGAGATTCCCTTGTAGTAGGAAGTATCTATAGTCGATTAGCAGTTTTAGATTATCAAAAGATTATCCTTAGTAGTTCCAAATCTTAAAATTTTACCATTTTCGATCTCCCATAAGAACAACTAAGAGTATCTGCCTCTTCGACCCCCAAAAGCAAGGCTTCCTTTCATGTTTGAAGCTGTGAAAAAGAATTCTTAAGCAGCCTCTACAAATCGTGCCACAGCCACTGCCATAGTCGCAGCCGCAAAGCCACGAGAGCAGCTCCCTCTTCGTGTTGCAAGCTAGAAAAAAATTTGACTCATGACTCGATTGCCTCCACCGTCGGCATACCACCCTCCCCTTTCTCCCCTTCCTCCGAGGCTGCTAGACACCCACCATTCACATCCTTTTTTGGCCTGGTCCTGGCCTGCTCTGCTCTGCTCTGGTACAATTTTGGTTCTGTCTCAAATTAGTTCGTGTGTGGATGTGCATGTGGATGCTTGTGTGGCGGGGAATGTTTCTACAAATTAACGCCAATTTCGTATCACGTTATTAATAGTTAACCATTAAATTGACCGCCCCCAACTCAGATCATTATCTGTTTTCGGCGGCTAACAAGGCTGAACCGGCAAAAGCCAACAACAAAGCCCAAAAACCGACCTGGCAGCAGCAGCCCCATAGTACATACAGTGATTCCTTTTTGGCCGAAATTGGTCTGCTCTGTGACTCTGCAGCTGGCGAACCAGTGAACCAGCGAAGCAGCGAACGTCTTGCCTTAATTATCTGCCTGGGCCAAAAGGAAAAGCAAAAAACTAAAGTAAATACTAAATGTGGGATGTATGTACGAGTACGAGTACGAGTACGAGTACGCTACTACGAGGAGTCGGAGGAGGAGGAGGCGAGTGAAAAAACAGCTGCAGCAACGGTCGCGTCACCTTTGTTTGCCGTATCGAGCGATAAGCTTGTTAACTGTTAACCAAATCTGTAGCGACCGCCGCAATAAACATCGACGACGACCGTCGCCGGCCATATCTTTAGAGCCAAGAGCTGTTGGTGTATGGTGTATGGTGTATGGTGTATGGTGCATGGTGTATGGTGCATGTTGCAGTACGCCCACCAGCTAGGTAGATCCACACGGCCATGTGCTCTCGGCTAATTCCTCATGATTCACCAGTAGCAGCGGCTAATTAAGTCCCAGATTAAGATTAGAGATGGTAATGCGAGATCGATACCATCTGAAGATGGCGGCGAATCGATAACTATTGGGTTGCATAAGTTCTAGAAGATACATCCTAGTATTTCTAGTTGCTTTCATATCCCAGATTCAAATAAGAGACGCTTGAACTGCAATCAATATCATGATGGACCGCACAGAGAAGAGCAAGGATATAATAAATTAACGGATACGTTGGAACTATTTGAATGGAAATTCTTTCTGAGTTTCTCTGAACAATTATTTCATAGCTTAGAATACCATTCCTTGGAATGAGTCTAATCTCTATGGGTCCCAAGTTCTAATATCATTATAAGAAGATAACCCTCCACTCGACTAATTTCCCACATTGATAAAGTACTTCCCCCCGCCACCTCGCTGCTGTTTAGTACAGTTTAACCCCATTTAGTTTCGCTTTGGCATCGTTATCGCGTTGCTCTCGTGTCAAGTGTCCATCTCTAAGTCATGTGTAGACTGTTGCCTGTGGCCTGGGACTGGGACTGGGACTGGCTTTGTCCGGCTATGTCTGGCCTGGGCCGATGCATCGATGCATTAAGATAAACAAATGCGGATCGAGATCGGATAATGTCATGTAGCCATGTCATATGTTAGGCCAGCAAAAGAGCACAAAAAGAAATACTCTAAACTAGAGCACTAAGTCAAGCAAAAACCGACTGACAAAAGACAAAAAGCCAGAGACGGAGACGGAGAAGGAGAAAAAAAAACATTCTTATCGATTACACCTGAGACCTCAATCAATAAATTGATTGTTAGCGATCAGTTTAAGGCAGCCAGGCAGCAGGCTATGCATCGCCGGAGTGCGGAGCGAGGGGGGACCGGCTCCATCGGTCGATCGGTCCATGGGTCCATCGCATGTGCTCCGCATACAAAAGAGTTTTTCTTGGATGTTGGCTTTTGCTGCTGCTGCTGCTGTTGCTGCTGGTCGGGCTCTTAAGATAAGCCGCCTGGTGGCTGCTGTACGCTCTCTGTAGGCCAAAAGACTGAGCCAAGAGCCTGAGCTTGAGCCTGGGTCCAAGCACTTTTGATCGCTGCCATGCGATAGGCCAGAAGAGACTCGACCAGACCAGACCAGACCAGACCGAGACCCGGACAGACCCGACCACAGGCCGGGGCAAGGCGATCGTCGTTCTTCGGTCGGGGTTGTTAGGAAGTCGTCGTCGGCGTCGATGTCGTTTGTTTGTTTGGTTTTCCCTCGGTTTCCCTCGTTGTGGTTGTTGTTTCATTTCATTTGAGGCATAAAGCAAGATTTGTGTAAATGTCAGGTGGTAATAGTGACACTGTGCGCCACTTGATTGGTTTTACTTTGGCCAAGAGCCACACATCCACACAGCCCCTGCCATCGGGCATCAGCCACCAGCCACCAGCCCCAGGAAGGCCCCGAGTCCCAATTTTTCTTGGTTGCAAGGTTGTTACGGTTCTCGTCGTTGCTCTCGTTGTTGTTCTGCTGCTGCTGCTGGCGCTGCTGATACGTGTAGCATTTCTTTAATTGGCTCATTTTCGCGGCACATGTTCGCCGAAAAATAACCAGAAGTCCGTACAGAAATTTATTGCAAGTGAATTAAAATTGATGGAAAAGAAGAAAAAGAACTCCAGCCACAATCGCACAAAACGGTGCAGCCATCAATTAAACATGTAAATAAAATTCAACAAACATCAACTATTTCCAGTCCCATGTGGCGTATGAGTAATGTTCGTGGCTTTCCGTTTGACAGTTTGTCTTCTAGTTGAATCGAAAGAATTTGGCTATTGCATAGCGGCTTTTCAGCGGAGAAGAATGGCTTCGACCGGCTCTGATGCCGCACGTAGATCCTTATACGAAACTTTGAGCAAAACTTAGTCAAGGCCTGTCACAGGAGAAATAGCAAGAATTTGCTTCAATTTAAATACTTTTTAGCTCTCAGGAATGCTTAGAATGGGAGTAAGTGTACAAGATACTTTCAAGAATGATACTTATTTCGATTATAATTATGGTAAAGCTCTTAAGGAGTCATACAAATATGGAGATGGTTGAATTAAATGAAGTTTCTAAAAAGTTCTTTAGAAGAGGACCTTCGTAAGTTATTTGGCTAATCAAAGGACCCTTCTTTCGTTATTTTGTTAAATCTTTGGAGGGCACCACGCCCAAGGTCTTGACCGATTTGGGCTGTTCAGCCGTTGAGCTATAAACTTTTCCCACACGTGAGCGCCACATTTCCCGAACCGAGGTCGAGCTCTCGAGCTGCCAAAGTTGAGCCCAGCAACGGCAGCCGCAGCTGGGAGGAAAATAAAAGCAATAAAAGAGTTTTAAGAAACGCCCACTGAACGCTGCCACAGAGGCAACACCCTCACAGCATCCATCCATCGGCAGCAACAGCTTCAGTTCCCCAACCCCGCGCCACAATAACCCTAGGAGTCGACGTGTATTTGTAAATTGAAAGCACACGCTGCGTCATCAAAGTCATTAAACTGTCGACTGCTTACGGAAGTTTCGTTTCTTCCATTGGATCTTGGGGCTATGCTGTTGTGGTTGTTGTTGTTGCTTTTTGGGTGTGGATCCCTCTGCGTTTTGTAACTGATATGCGACAAGAACAACACCAAGCACCAACAAAAGACACAGCGACAGCAGTCAGGGGCATGTGGGAGCGAGCGCAGCAGCAGCAACAGCATCCAAAGAGTCTTTGTGTGTGTGGAGGTGTAGGTGTAGAATGTGGCAAGACACTCACTCAGTTGTGGCAGCCAGCCGACAGAGTCTGCCTCACCGTCTTGCCTCTCCGCGACGGCAATTGGAAGCTACCTTCAAGTGATTTAGAAAGAAATAATAAGTGTGGAGAAGCCATTTATTCTGGCACATTTAGAATAGGGAATACCCTTTTGAATGACTTGGAATTTACGTTATAAGGTTTCCTTTATCTGCTGAGAGTTTCTCATCCATCTGTATAGAGTGATTTTAGCTTATCTTTGAAGATCCATGGAGCCACGATGGGAACCTCTGCAATATATTAACATTGGATGTTAATCTTTGACTTCAATATAGTTCAATGTTATATGGTATAATCTCCTGGTAATGTAGATTATTTTAATCTAAATAATTAAATCATGAGTAGCCCTATTCCATTCCTTTTACTTCTTGAGGCACTACAAGGAGAATTTAAAGAGAAATGTCATTTTTGGATCAACCTTTAGTGTGCAGAAACACTCATCGAACCTAGCGAACCGTTCTTCTTGTGTAGGGTATACGATTTTAATAAATGCGGCAAATGGTAAAGCAGCTCCGGGTTCGGTTCGTCTCTGGCTCTCAGTGCTCTTACCCCTCTCCGCTGTGGATGGGACGGGGTGTGTCTCTAACTGGCGACAATTTCGCAACCCGAATAGGTGTGTTCTGCCGTGTTTCTATCGCCCTGCACCTCTCTCAGACACCTCACACCCCCTCTCCAAGACTCCTCTGCGAGACGCTCATTTCATTCACTCACTGCAGTCGGTGCATTTCAAACGTTGTCGGCGTTTTAATGACACGCGCACAAGCCGCTGCAGATCCGCTGATCCGCTGATCCGCTGATTGCCAGTACCCGTATGGTAAATATCCGCCAAAAAACCTCAAAGAGAACTGCTAAATTCTGGATGAATGCGAGCAACACCTCTGCGATACCAGACACAAATCGAAGCCCAAGTCCGTCATTCGATTCGGGGAGTGTGACTTTGCTTTAATCGTGACTTTCACAATCAACCTTCAGAAAGGTTTCAAACGACGAAGACGGCGACGGCGACTGCGACTGCGACTGCGACGAGTAGCGTGTAGCAGGCGCAAAATGGGTTGCAGACAACGACAACGACAACTACAACCACAACAGCTACAAAACCTACAACTACAGAAAACTATAGAAAACTGAGAGAGATATCAAGAGGAAGAGGGAATAAACTAACAACTTTTCAAAGCGTTTACTTTGGCGCTTCATCGAATAATATTTCTCACGTTCTATTTTTTATGCCGCCACCGCCGCTGCTGCTGCTGCTGCTGCGGCTGCGCTGCTGGTCGACTGCTGCTCTTTCTTGATTTTTGTTTTTGTCTATCGATCGTCTCTTTCGGTGCTTCTCGGAGATTGACTTCAGTGCAGGGCACACGGACAGTCGACGGGCAGACAGAGACTTTGGCTTAGTTTTTAATTCGATCTATCATCTGCTCTGCCTCTCAGTACCCCATGGATGCTGCCACAGCCGCTCTGCTGCCTTGGCTTCAGCCTCGACTCTGGAGCAATTTTGATCGTTTCGATATTTTGGGGGAACTTTTTCACGGCACACAATGGAATACATGAAACAACAACGGAAGAAAATTGAATTTCATGCATATCCAGACCCAGATCTTGTCAAGGGTCCATCGGATGTCATAGGAAGTCAAGAAAATTCTTTCCAAGAAAATAATATCGCAATTTCGCAAAAGGTATTTTTATTGGATTATAATCCCTGTTGTTATAACCCATTATGTTAGATGAAAAATAAATACATTCTAGTTTAAATTTAAATCTTTTGTAAAGCGGTTTGTCATAAACTAGCACTAAACCACTAAAACTTCTGCAAATATTTCCAAAAATTTAATGCCTTCTTGTCTCTCATGGCTCAATGTCCTTCTTGATATGCGTTTGATTATTATTTGATATACTTTTGATGCAAATTTAATCGACGTCTAAAGATCAAGCTCAAAAGATTAAAAGAATTAAAAGCTGAGTTCCTATTTGTATGCCTATGGATGGAACCGAACCCTGGAGCTTGCTATTCGATTTTTTAGAAGAATGCAGAAAGCGTCAACCTCCTTCAATCAATTTCGTTAGCATTCAACAGTCGACAGGTCTTGGCCAAAATGTCTGTCGGGATATGATTAGAGTCTGGCTGCAAGGGGAGTGGAGGAGAGCTCTGCATGTAAATGGAGGCCATATCCATTTGGCATTGCAAATGCCTTCCTTTTGGCCATTCCCATTCATTAGTTGGCCATTTCAATTAAGCCATAAAAGCCGAGTCTAGCTGAAGACCAATTTTGCAAATCCTATCCTCCTCCTCCTCCTCCTCCTCCTGGCTCCAACTGTCCCTGCCTTTTGGCTCCCCACTAGATTCTTCTCCATGTCCAGAGGCTGCCACAATGTTATTGCCTTTGCATGTTGGAAATCATAAAAATGTTAAATGACAAGCGGGCGCATGTTCATTTTAGCGTTGTCTGTCTGTGGCTGTTGTGGTTGTTGCCGTTGTTGCCGTCGCTGCAGTGGTTGTTGCTGTTGCAGTTGTTCGCATTGTCAAATTGCGATCAAAAACGCAACAAACGAAACATGCCACACGGAGCCGGGCCCCCAAGTCAGAGACAGACCTCCTCCTCCGACCAGCAGCATCATGAATCAAATGTTGGGCTCCAAGCCACCATCAAACACACTCTCTGGAGTGCAACAACCACTGGTGCAACAGCAACAGAAACAGCAACAACAACAACCAGAATCAGCTGAACGTTGAATGCGTTTTAACGGCTACTTGTCTTTAGCTATTTATTGAAAGGATTTTCAACACTCGCACAGAGAGCGAGCGACGCGACCTGACTCCCATACGCCTGGTACACTGGGGGAAATGGAAGGGCAATCAATGATGCCCTCTTGAAAGGTTTAAACAAAAGTTTATCTACAAATTTGGGTTTAATTCGCGATACAGTTTACTCTAAATAAATGCCTAAAATATTACACCTCTCTGAGAAGCTTCCTCCAAAGCCTCCAACTACTTATTTTCCCTCAGTGCATTTGAGCCGCTCAATCTGCGTTCGCTGCCACAGTCTTCTGTCTTCCGTCTGCTGTCTTCAGTCTGCCAGTTGCTAGCGTCACTCATTCATGCATTCAATCATTTAATTCAATTTGAAATTGTACAACAAGTCGCACATTTGCGCCTGCCACATGTCCACAGCCGCAAGAGTCGGAGTCGGACTCCGAGTCGGAGACAGATTCAGAGTTGGATGCGGATTGGTAGCTGAGCGCGCATTCAGTGTACAGCAGCTCGGAGATGGAGCTACAGCTGGAGTGGTCCTGGAGCTGGTGATGCCACAGTCGGACCAAGAAAAATACACACACATTTGATTATGAAAAGCCTGCGTCTGCGTATGCAACTGCGTCAGCGTCTGCGTCAGCATCAGAGTCAGCCTCAGCCTCAGCTTCAGCGTCAGCGTCTGCGTTTGTGGCAGCAACCAAATCGATAAAAATAATTGGTTGACTGTTGCTCACTCAGAGGCAGAGACTCGACTGCGCTCGAATTCTGTTGAATTTTCAGTTTGACATGGATTGCTGCTGCTGTTGATCGGTTGGTCCCGATCAGGGATCGACAACTATGGAGCGCGTTGGGGACAGGGGCCTTAGGAGAGAGGGGAGCCACTGTTTGGTGGAAAGACGACCATTACAACATGGACAGACGTTGGCGGCAGTTTTCCCACGTTCGTGAAAATATTTTTTCGCAAATTATTGGCAAAATAAAATTGTGCACATTTTGGCCTAACGATTTGAATGTGTTTTTCTTCTGTGCGGCGTGCGGCGTGCGGTGTTCGGTGGCTGGTGTACAAGGAAATTAAGGCCGGCAAATGGTGTAATGTTGTATGTAAACCTAATGAAGCCATATACCATATATACGCCATATAGATAATTGATGAATTCGATTATAAAATCAGTGTGAGAAGTTTTCAGAAATTCCGATATACATACATACATACATACATATATAGGTATATGGGTTAATATTCGCATTACTGAATCTGAAGGGGAGGCATCTAGGCGTAGGTTACGGAATGTGATTCAGAGAATATATATCGAGAGATAAAAGGATATACAATGGCTATATAGAAATAACAAAGATTTCTCATTTTTTGGATTGATTTGAAATAACTTCTCTGGATGTACATTTAATTTATCATTGGTATGCGATGCCTATCTATCGAATTCCCATTTAGGTTGTTATACTTCCTTCTTTTAATTGCATTCCATTCCAAAATGGAATCATCCAATTAGCAACAGAATTCTGATCTTCCTGGAGTTCCGGCCATAAAGTTGTCTTAATGAACAACCCACCAATTAATTTCCCTCTTATTGAACGCACTTATGTCCCATGTCCCCCCCATTGCACAACAAGTTGCTTACCCTAAATCATCTTACAAATCTTAAGATATACGAGTACTCGACTAAGAAAATAAAAAAGGAAAGAAAAGAGTGAAAAATTCCTGCGCAAATTACGCAAAAGCTGGAAAAACAAATGTGAGCAAATTTTTATTTACTTAACGTGTGTACCTGGTGACAGTTGTCACGGCGAGGAGACTCTGAATCGGATTCAGACTTGGAGTTAGAGTCAGAGTCAGAGCCAGAGCCAGAGCCAGAGCCAGAGCCAGAGACTTGGGGCAGAGACAACACTTTAAAAAATTAATTGCTGAGATTTATGAGCCAGTTAGTGGATCGAATCGAAGCGAAGCGGAGCCGGAGCCACAGCCTCGTCCAAGTCAAACTTCTGCTGCTTCTGGTGCTGTCCCGAGGTCCGAGTCCAAGTTGGAGCTAGAGATGATGTCGGAGTCGGGAGTCGGGAGTCGAGAGTCGGAGTGCGTGCTCGGTCCGTTAGGAGTTTAAGAGTTGAGAGCCTTATAAGGCTGCCGACTCTCGACTCGACTCGAGTCGACTCTCTGATGGCGCGTTTTATGCATAAGCTGAACCACATTTTCCAGCCACTTCACACTTTTATCAGTTTAAAATATGAAGCGGCAAACTATGGGAAAATCTTTTTATAGACCTGCCTCTACCCTGCCGGAGGCGGGGTGCGACGGGGTGGACGGGGTGGACGGACCCCTGAAGCTAAAGGCAGAGTAAGATCCGAGTAAAAAAGAGCCGACAGTCAATTGTGTGGCGAAAAGATTTGCGAGACCTGATAAAACCGAATGCAGTTGGATGCACTCGTGAGATGATGACGATGGCTATAGGGAGATGGAGATGGAGCTGGAGCTGGAGCTGGAGCTGGAGCTGGAGATGGGGTCTACTGCAGTGAGAGAGTCGTTTCCCTCGCAGCATGGAGCAGCAGCAGCAGCAGCAGTCTGTTGCGGTTTTCAACTCCACTTTTTCGCCTGGGCACACTATAATTAGACAATAAACAAAGCCAGAGACACAGACAAGAGGAAAAGGCATTGGGTGTTCATTTGGGGCGTGGCCAATGCATCACACACCACACACTCACAGATATTTATACACAAAGAGGCAGACAGACAGGCAGATACAACAACCAATGGGCAATCAAAATCAGCGACAAATTGTGCATTTTGTGGTCACAAATTGAGTTAACGCTGCCAAATTAGCGGCATGAATTTATCGCTCGGCCAACGGCCAGCCACAAAACAAAACCAATCCGAAACCAAAGCACAACCACAGGCCCAGAGACAGAGATACAGATACAGGGAGACCAGAGACCAGAGACCCGAGATACAGGGAGACAGTGAGACAGAGAGAGAGATTCGTTTCGGGTTCGGGCTCGGGCTCGGACTTGGGGACCGAGACGAAGACTGAGACTGAGTCTGGGCAAAACGCTTTAATTAAGTCTTTACAAGACCAGGCACTTGGGCAGCAGTTGCAGCCAGCACTGAGCGAAATTATGGGCTTCCCCAAATATAAATATGATAGCGATATCAATTCTAGAAGAGAACCCTTTCAACATCTTAAGGATGGTTGGCAAAAAGACCCCCAAGGAGGAGGGGACTACTGAAACTGGTGTGATATGTGCGTCTGTTTTCTTTAAGAAAGGTAGAAAAGTAGGATCATAAATTTATGAAACTTAAAGCACCATTTTATTCTTTTTACCATACTAATGTACAATTTTAAAGGTATAAATGTGGAATAAATAGGGGTACCAAGAAATGGAAGACCATTCCAAGCTACCTACTACCAATACTTATTCTAGTTCAAACAACACGAAAATATGATGATAGATGAGTAAGAGGAAAACAAAAGCATAGAAATTATTGATGTTTTCGGTCATTCGGTGTTTAAAGCACTACCGAACCTAGCATCCTTCTTATACACCTTTGCATTTAGAGAAAATTTCAAGTGCTTTTGCCTCAGTATTCCCTCAGTGTATGTCTGGATAGCCAGCATCATTTGAAATTGGGTGCACCGCCACTTTGGCTCGCTTAAATAAATAAATCTGCTCCGGCTGCCGCTGCCGCTGACGCTGCTGCTGCTGTTGCAGTTGCTCTGTGGCCAACAACAATTGGCGCTCGCCTCTTGCCACCAATAAAAGATCGCAGCTCGCTGATTTGACAGGTGAACAATTTTGGGGTTGGGCAGTTTTCTGGGGTCCGAGCCGCAGCCACAGCCACATCCACAGTTGCACAGCCTTCGCTGCAGCTCCACTTGCAGCATGTGTCGCTGCCTGCTGCTGCTTGCTGCTGCTGCCGGGTGCTGCCGTGGATGGTGCAGTGCCCACCCACCTGGCTTCGATTGGAGCAAACATTTGTTTTCCTCGCCAGATTATTTCAACAAACTGGTGACAACAAATTAATTTAAAAGATTGTTCAGATATCCGCATGGGTTATATTTTACTTGGATTGTTAGGCTCTCCATGACAGCATCGGTGGGTGGCTGTGGAGGTTGTTAGCACCATTGATAGCTCAGGGAAGATATACGCGTAGTTGGAAAGGAGACCCACTTTTTCAGCCGATTGTGGGAACAGCTTGAAGATGGCTCTTCTTGGATGTAATTCTACTCGAGGTAGAGACTCCAGTTGAAGGGGGATATATGAGGCTTAGTCTTTTTATACCCAAAACTCAAAATGAGTATTGGGGTATATTAGATTTGTGGTGAAAGTGGATGTGTGTAACGTCCAGAAGGAAGCGTTTCCGACCCCATAAAGTACATATATTCTAGCCGAGTCGATTGAGCCATGCCTATCTGTCCGTCCGCCCGTCTGTCCGTCCGTCCGACTGTCCGTCTGTCCGTCCCCGCAAGGACGAATATCTTAGGCATTCACAGATCTCAAAGGAGTGAAAAGTATTGATCGTTAGAACAAACAAGTTATACTATAATAGATCCAGGGGCTAGAATCAGAGATATCTGTTCTTCTACTTGTATATAGAATTATCTAAGGGATAGCTCAATTTATGCGCTGTATAGCACATATCTGTAGGCTATACCATAGGCTATAGCACATATCTGTAGGCTATTATATTATAATTTCTTGCTCTGCATTATCATAATTATTTTCTGTCATTCGGTAAATCTTAATCGCATCGTTCTTCCATCGCTTCCAATATGCAAACATTTTCCATGGTTTTCACCCCCCAAAAAAGAAACCAAGAAAAAATTGATTGCACACTTTAAATATCATTGAAAAGGAGGGGGCGCATGACGGATGCGATCGGATCGGCCGTCGAGACAGGCACAAATAAATATCGCAATGCCGGGCCATAAATAAAGCCAAGCGAAAAATGTGCCGAAATCGAACATTGAACATCGATTTTGCAAGGTCAAACGGAGGAGTTGGAGATGGAGTTGAGGCTGCGGATGGAGTCGGGATGAAGACTGGCTGTGAGAGATGGCTAACTGCTGGCTTGGTTCGGGCCCTTAAACTTTTCAAAAGTCAACAGCAGTTTAAACTCGTTTGCAAAACACTAACGGGGCAAAACGCCTCGACGACGTCGCCCTCCTGCCGGGCTCTACACTCAATTTGTTTGCCCAGCGGCATTGAGAATTGGAGTGTCAAACTTTCAGCTTTCAATGCACGCCAGGATAGCGAGTCCCAGGGCAAGCGCACAGACAGAGTTGGAGCCAGCCACAGAGGAGTTGGGAGCTGGGGAGCTGGGGAGCTGGGGGAGCTGAAACTATAGCTAAAGCCGGAGGAGGTTGGCCTGGGATGGCTTCTTGCTGGTTTTGTATTGACATTAAATGAAATAATCTGCGATGATTGTGCATTAGTTGCAGTCGGGAGACTCACAGAGGCGATGCTGGAGATGCTGGGTGCTGGTTGCCGGGGCGCTGTCGTCCATGCCCAGGGACTGGGGTAAGGTAATAGTTCTAGACTGCTTGCTGCCTTTTTCCGTGGAGATCCAAAGAAGTGTCGGGGCGTTGCGGGGTGACTGCGGCGGAATCTGGGGTACCTGGGGAGGATGACTGCTCGCGGAGCATCGGTTGGTCGTCGTGGTTCCCATGGCATGATTTTGCAGGAAATAATGTGGCGCACGAGTGGGCGGGCAGAACCGTGCGGGGGGCCACTTGTCGTGGAGCAGTCTTTTTGGCATTGCCAGAGCTCCCAAGCACAGTGGTTTTCATCGAGCGGATAATGGACGAATTGTCGAATGCTTCAGCTAATTGGTTTACTTTTTATGGGTATGTTGAAATCTGGTTTGTTTTATAGCTCAGACAATAGATAAGAAATGTCTATAGGTATCTGTGATTTGTTCTGCCACTCGCTGTAGATCTTCACCAGAATTCTCTAGAGAGTCTCCAACTCTTTGGTTATCGATCATTTGTATATTTTCTTTAAACTTCGAACCACTGTACTGTGGAGCCTTGTGTCCCCCTTGTGCATTGCCGCTTTGTTGCCTTTTGGAAGCTTCATTCAGGCGCTTGTCTTTCGGTTTCTGTTTCTGTATCTTTTTTTTTCTTCTGTTGGGGCTTTTCCGTTTTTCTGTTTCTGTTTTCTGCCGCTCAACCAAATTTGCGATGAAACAGGAACCGTTAACTGCGGCAATTTGTGCCTGCTGCTGTCCCTCCCTGTCTCTCTCTCGCTCTCTGTCTCTGTACTGCTCTGAGGTTCTCTCTGGGAGTCTCCGTGCTGATAGTGTGTCCCTCAGTTAGTTTCCCACGTTATAATTCGTTAGATTTTCAATGCTTTTTTCGGTGTATTTGGTCTTGGATTCGGATTGCTTTAGTTACGATAGCTCCTCCACTGATTGACGGGCCTGGGCATACTCCTTAAAGGCACAGGGAGCTGGGCTTGGTTCTACCGTGACTCCAGTTGACACTTGAAGTCGGTGCTTGGGACTTGAGAGTCGGGAATGGAGCTCGGGGCATTGCGTGAGGCCCGGCCTTTCTCTTTTGTTTCTCTTCTCTCTTTCTCTCGGCATCACGTGCAAGCAATTATTTTATCAATCATTTAGGCGCTAGTCGATGTTGCGTTGCTGCCTCCTCCTTGCCTGGCTAGGCCCAGGCCCAGGCCCGGGCCCGGGCCTCAACGACGTTGTATTTAAGGTGGTGCTGCACTGCGGAGTGGTGTGCTGTGGTGCGGTGTGGTGCGGTGGTGCTCAAACAGCGAAAACGCATTTAATGTCTGCTTAGTGTGATTACGACGCATTAATGCCGTGCTCCAGCCAGCCAGCCAGCCAGTCAGCCAGCCAGCCATCCAGCCCGACCATTCGACGAGCCGGCATCGTCTCCACCTTGTAGATTCGTTTTGTTTTTGCTTTTAACTGTTTTACAGTCACCGGGCCAGGCCTGGTCTCTGGTCTCTGGTCTGGTCGCTTCTTCCAGCTGGTGTTGTTATATGTGTGTTAACTTTCAAATAAATTAAACATGAAGCTGGGATCATTTATTTCACTCGCTCCACCTAACCAGAGACTCGAAGCCCCGCCACGGCAAGAGAGAGCCCGACGCTCGTTTGGGGGCAAACACAAGCGCAAACATAAGCACAAGTACTCTCTCATGGTCACACACACACAAGTTCATGCACATATACATGTATATGTTTGTTCCACACACAAGTACATTAGTTTAGACCTGGCCAAAAGACTCTGTGCGCAATGTTTCTTCATTTTCACATTAAATGTGCAATCCCCGACATTTGTTTGAATTAACACGCGGCAATTACCGCTCACCAAGCTCCAAGCTCCAAACTCCATACTCCAACTCGAGGCTCCAACTCCAACTCTAACTCAAAATCCATTCCCAGCTCCAGCTCCAGCTCCAGCTCCGTCCGCGGGCATTCGCCGCACAGAGACCTCACTTGGGCTAACTACTCGTATCCCAGGCTCTGCCTACCAGCCTTTCGGACTCATTTGGGGGCTTTTTAGGGGGTAGTTAAAGTCTCCGCTTAACAGACACAATCGATCAATCTATCGATAATACTGGGTATTGTGTACATCGGTACACTGATTGCAGGGTGCTAATTCACCGATAAACGACTCTAATGAATGTCGTATGTGGTGCCTGGGAATTGTTTAAAGGATCTTTAATTATTTCGATCATTTATCGAGTACATTAAACAAGCACTTAATGTGTTTAACCAGCTAAAACAAGTGTTTGGGGAGTTCTAAATTGACCGCAGTGTGTAGCAGGTGGTTCGTGGGGTATTTTACTTCTAAAATGTTGTAAATTTTATGTTTTTAGAGGGGGTTCCTGTTTTCTTTTTGCTTTTCTTCCACTATCGATATATGTATTCTCTTCAGAGCTGTGTATTTTCCAGCTCTCATCATTTTCCACATTTATACGAGCATAGAGATATATACATAAATACATATGTATATATTGTGTTAAGTGAAACCGGCATTAAGTCCTCTCCTGCCAGCCCCAATCGATTACATATGCGCATCAATAAATCAATGAAATGTTGCATAAAACGATCATTTAATGCCTTCTGCCCCAGCTATGGCAGCACCGTGCCCCCAATCCCCGCCCAATCAGAATTCTTCGACCGTAGCATTTATATGGCAGAGCTATAGGATAGGTGGTGACCATAGAGGAAACCACTTAAACTGCTTTGCCGCTGTTTATCTCGGAAGACGACCGGGCAGACAAAGAAATGCATAAATTATTTCTCACAGGCATTTTAAAGCGCCTGTTAGGCGAGTTGGCCGACTGCCGATGGCCGATTCCCGATGCAGCGGCAGCAGCAGCAGCCGCCTCTGCCTACTTACTGGCCATTTAGAAAGCCTTCGACTGCGACTGTGACTGCGACTGCGACTTCGCCTTCGCAGAGGCCGTGTCCACGCTTTTGTCCATATTTGTACACAATTAGCAATGACACAAAAAAACGACCAAGAGAGAAAGAATCGCAGCAGCAGCAGCAGAGTAGGCACAAAAAATGCAAAAGTAAAGGAAACAAACTTCACACACCATAAATCGATTATCAATGCACACAGATATACGAGTACGAGTACAAACACACACATGGGCATTAAATCAAATTGCGCATTTTACGCCTCGTCGGGCTTGTGCATAAATTTATTTATCGGCTTGTCCATCGACAGTGGCTGCCGTCGCCTTATCGCACACGCATCCACGCCATCGACATATCCCCATCCTTAAGTCCGATCATCATCATCACCATCATCATAGTGAGCGTGATCGTCATCGACATGGACATCGACAACGACAGCGACACGGACATTGCGTATACGCCGTGTGCCCGTACTCGTGCCTGTGCTTGGGCCCGCGCTCTGCTTCTGTCTGCGTCTGTGTCTGTATGTGCATGCATAAAATGTATAACAAAATTGTCATTAGCGTAAAGCATTTGTTAAGCACTCACAGATCAAGCGATAAGTCAGAGTAGGGGCGGGGGACGACGACTCCAGAGCAGGCCAGAGCTTCCCTCTTCCTCGCTGGGACAGGCCCCAGTGCTGACCATCCATCCATCCATCCATCCATCCATCAACGCCATCGTCTTTGGCTGGGAGAGAACACGCGCTGACAATCAATGGCGACAAGCGAAGCTGCCTGAAACGAGTCCGGTTGGGCGATGAGGTGTGGATGAGGTGCGATGCGAAGAGGTGCGGCGTTGTGAGGCATGGTTTGGTCCGGGTCCAACTATTTCACACCTTCGCCTTCGCATTCGCTTGGCTCTTGGTGTTGCCTGGCTCTGAATGGGGATCTGGCTCGCTAGCTCACTGGATCTCTGGCTTTTTTGGATTAGACGACGACGGCGGCGGCATCCGAGACCAAGGCATGGTGTAAAATGCCTGCATGATTGGCATTGCTTTTGTATCTTCGCTCTCTGTGTCTCTGTGTCCATGTCCGTACCTCGTCGTCAGCTTATTGACAATGCGTCAGGCGTTTGCTCCGCTGGCGGTGGTCAGCTTTGATGACTCCAGATACAGCCAGAGCTGGAGCTGGAGCTGAAGCTGGAACTGAAGCTGAGGCTGAGGCTGAAGCCTGGTCTACAGCTGCACTGGTCTAAAAACTAGTTGCGTTGACATACCAATTAACTTGACAAATACATAATTGGTAGTAAAAACAATTAAATGTTGGTCGCTTTTTTGCTCTCTTGATCTGGCTACCGCCTTTTGATCAAGAACTCCATCCGAGGCATGCCCCCAAACACACGACACACGACTCTGATCGACCATTTCGCTGTCAGCTTATGAGTCTCAGAAATTCATTTAAATTTATCTAGTTGTCAGCGTTTTTCTGCCGGCTCTAAGATATTTGCACAATTTGCTCATAAAAAACAAATCAACAAAAAAATAAACACACTCACAGATACAGTGGGTGCGAAGGAGGGACAGCTACACTGAGGGACAGAGACAGGGAGAGGGACCAACGGCAGCCACTAACGAAGCGCCGCCAACGTCTTGGCGATGCTGTTTGCTGATTTTGTTGTGGGCAGCCCTCGCTGAAAATTTATAATACGCTAAAGGAGTGTAAGGCATTACAGAATTCAGAGATTGTTGGGGATAACAAAGAGCGAAGAAATTTTTAGGTTGTCAATAGGAAATTAGGATATTTCCATATTAAGGAAAGTTAATAAACGATAAGTGATTCGATCGATTTTATGGAGGAAATCTATTTCTCCTTTGCTATAGAACAGCTTTAATTGTGGAATGACATAGAATAGTATTATTAATTTAGGGCAATTTTTGACTGATCAGATAACGAAAGGGCATTTCATCTTCGTCATTCCTGACTTCATTTTATTTCTCCTAGTGCCTCCTTTTATTTGGCTCTGTGGCTCTCTTTGGCAGGTGCAGTTTGCATTTGCCGCTGCGGCTGCGGCTTCGGCTGCTGTTGTTGCTCATTAGCTTTTTTCCCTGCTGCCACAAAGTCTACGTCTGTTACCATTTTGGGCTCTCTGGGAAACAGGCGCTGGATTAGCCAGGCACTAGGCAAACAGGCAGGCTGCGGGCAGCAGGCAGAAGGCAGGTATAAGGTAAGGTAAAGTACGCTAAGGCATGGCATGGCAGCCGCCAAAAGGAAAATCGAAATGCCTTGCCGTGGTGTTCGGTGTTCAGTGTGCAGTGTGGGAAAACTTTTATTTCAAGGTTCAAAAGACGCCCGCAGAGTGTGAAAAATGGCTAAAACAAAAAGCTGTGGCCACAGCAATTGCAGAGGGTATATAAAGGGGGATTTTAGCCTGCGGCTGCCCCACGGCGTATGCGCAATGCCATAAATTCAATGCGACTCGCGGTGGCCCATCCGATCCGATCCGATGCGGTCAGCCTCGAAGTTGGTCAAACGATGTGGTGGCCCAGAAAGCCAGCAACGCAACGTTTCATTTTCATGTGTGAAAATTGCAGAATCCCATCCCATCCCATTGGCGGCTGCGAATCCGAGGCCAAAATGCGAGTGCGAAAGCGAAATACGGATACGCCGTACAGCCAGTATTGCCAGTGCTCATGCGCCATGTTGTTTCATAATTATAACTTAAATACGACAGTTTTATATAAAAATCAAAAATCAAATAGTAAATCAAAGTAAGCGAGTGCGCGCGCGCCTGGCAATTAAGTGGCTGCAAACGTAACACACGATGGTGCTGTGTGGTGCTTTGGTGCTTTGGTGGTGCGCTTGGCCAAGCACGTCGCCATCGACAGCGAGAGCGAGAGCTCGGACTGAGACTCAGACCCGGGACCGGGGACCGGAGACCGGAGACCCGGCTAGGCCCGAGTCAAGCTTCAGCCAAGCGAACTGTCAATTATAACCAATCGCACACCAAGTGCACATTAAACCCTATCAACTGTTTCTGTAATTTATTGTTCGGGTGGGTATTTTCTCTTCTCTTCCCTTCTCTCCCTGTCTCTTCTACCTTCTATCCTCACTCGCCCTGTGTTCGGTTTTTCTTGCTTCCACAGTTGCAAGTCTTGCAGTCGCATTTGGTGCGAGATCCGCATTGCATTGCACACACCGCACACACGCTGTTGGACGGTGCAGCACAGTGGGACAAGGGAGGACGGGATTGAAGTTCTAATGAGCTCTCCAGCAATGGCGGCCAGAAGCAGGGGTTCTTAATTAACTATTGTTGTCGTGGGGTCCTATAACATCTGTCCTACCCTTAGGAAAATGGAAGCTCAGAAATCATAGGCAAGCTTCCATTTGTTCTACTCTCTCTTGGAAACCCAGATCGATAAACGAAATCCTTGAAAAGAGGTTCCACTGTGTACCCCCCGCTTGAGCAATGACTTTTCTTGGTCTTGGTACGATCTCGTCTCATCATAATTATCGCTGCGACGGCGAGTGCGAATGCTTGTGGGGCGGCACGTCCCAGTACGCAGCGAGGGTCGGAGGGGTGGAGATCTAGCTATCTGGAGAGGGTTGGAGAGGAGATCCAATCTAGCTAGATATAGAGAGGCAGTCTGGGAGGTAGCCAGCGTAAATCTGGCAGAGTCAAATGAGCAGTTTATGGCCAGATACGATACGAGGCGACGCAACGCGACGACCATTTGAAGACGCGCCAAAGGATCCCGAGATGGAGGAGCCTGTCTATATAGCATCGCCACTCGGGGGCAACATTCACTTTTTTTATTGCACCACTTTGGCAATAGGCACAAGTGTGATTTCGAATCTCTGGGTCGCCTGGTGGTGCACCGCCTGATGGTTGCACCGTTGCCCCACTCCATCGTTTCACAGTTGCCCCACCGATGTTGCTGCTAAATTGGCAGAAATATGAAGTCAGCGTGTGCATTTTGGTAAAAGCGGTGATTACACACACTGAGACATAGGGAAACATTCACTGGGATATATTCGCTGGAGAATGGCCGTTTGAGAGACGAGAAATATATGACAGACAGAGTTGCCACATAATGCGCATTAGCATACAGCATGCAGCATACAGAGCGAGCTGGTGCTAAAGCTGGGCCCATAAGCCACTGTTGCGGCAGCTACCCATCCAGCCTTCCAGCCTACCAGCTACCCTTCCCTTCCCTACCATTTCCAGGGAGGCAGGCGCAATTGCAAATGGGGCACAGCAACAGAAACAGCAACAGAAACAGAAAGACTCAACCTCAACTCCAAAGCACTGCACTGTGGGCTGACGTTGATGGCCAGTTCAATTAAATGCCATCAATTTTAATAACGCGCTCGGACCTGGGCCCGGGCTCGGACTCGGACCTGGTCTGGGCCAAGTTAACGGATCTCAACCTCAAGCCCCTCTTTGGGTCTGTTGCTACCTTGGGCGACCTGAAGCTTGGCTGCTTGGGTGCTGGGTACTGGGTGCTGGGGAAACAAAACGCTCTCTGGCATGGAAATTACAAATGCATCAACAGAGACCTGGTACACATGTGTAGACAGTCGCAACGCACTCGAAGCACTTGAGGCTAAGAAACAAGCGGCGGACCATCGGACCATCGGACCAACGGACCAGTCCCAACCCCAGAAACAGCACTCACTTCACAGCAAGCCAGGGACCCAGAGAGAGGGAGAGATCTCCGGTCAGTTCCGACTGGGTCTTGTGGCCCTCGGTCATATATAGTTGCAGGCTTGACAAAGCACTTAAGCCTGGGTCACTTGTACAGTTCGCTTTTTCCTCGTTTTTCTTTCTTTCGCTGCTTTGTCTTAGCCCCACTGACAAACGAGATCCACACGGGAAAGAAACGTCAAGAAGCGGGCAAAAAGCAAGTGAAAATTGAATGTGCTAACCAGGAAAGCCCGAGAACCCGAGGGGGTATGAGGGGGGGGTTTATAAGAATAAATTATAAATACCTCTCAACTGTAGATTGTGGCTTATAATTTGCAAGATTTCGCACACTTTTAGACACACTGTTACGCACAGTACACACGATGGTCGAGAAGAGCAACTGAATATGAGAGAAAATTGATCATAAATCATAGAAGAATCGTTTTGGGTTGAGGAATATGCACAATGTATCGTTTCTTGTTGTTTTCATGGGAGGATTATCAAATTAACAGAATAGATGAGCAGAAGAGAGCGCAACAATAGAGAGAGCGTCACAAAAAGAAGGAAGGAGCAGCCACGGGTTGAAGGTTAAAGAAAATCAGTTCTAAATGAAGTTCACACAATATTTATTTGCTTAGTCGCAAGGTTAGGCACATTTATAATGATCATGCGTGACTCAAGCCAGCGCACTCAACCATCAATGGGCGTGCCCCACATCGAAATAATCGAAGATGAAGGGGCAAAGAAAATCACATGCAAACTTGGCAACTACGTAAATATTCTGACTAGCAATTTGATCTTCGTAAACCTTCGGGGTAATGAGCGATACAGCTCTGCTGCGACTGTCAATTATCGATTACTTAAGGCCTAGTAAAACAAGCGCTGAGAATCACTTGTGGTTTTCAACAAAAAGTAAGAGAAAAAGTGAAGAAAAATAAGCAAAGGCGGCCCTGCCTCTACCCCCTACCCCCCTGCTGGCCCGGTTGTGCGGCGACCCAAGACAAGTGGCCAAGTGGCCAAGTGGAGCAGCAGCAGTAGCCCAGAAGCGAGAATTGAGCAAACTTTTATATGACTCTAGTGGCCGGGGCACCCTTCGAGGAAGGTACATACATAGCGGACTACTGTCGGTAGCAAGAGTGGTAAAGGTAGGGGTAGAGGAAGGAACGAACGGCTGGCAGTCAGCAGCAGCAGCTGCCGCCGCAATTGATGTTGATGTCGCGGGCGCCAAAATCGACACACTTGTCCCGAGTCTTGGGGCCCGGGTGCCACTGCAACTGGCAGCCGCAACTGGCAGTCGTCGTCTGGTTGAAGTACAGGTTAAATGGATCACGACTGCACGGATTCGCTGTCCGTCGCAGTCTTGGCTGTCTGTCGGCCATAAAATACGCGACATGCAAACGTTTTTGATGCAATGAGGCGGCCAAACGAAATTAGGAAATTGTGTAAAAACTCCTAACTGACAAGGCAAAGTGTTCCACACGGAGAGTCTCTGGGATGCTGTGGCTGTTGCAGTTGCCTGATCCTCTGTGGCTGGCAGTAGGTTGTACGAGTACTCTGCCTATATAGACGGGGCAGCCAGTCAGTCAGTGGTTCATTTACGAGTCTCATTAGGCATTCGCGGCCATAAAGTCGCTCTCCCGCCAGTCGACGACCATTTTGGCCATTTTGTTAACCGAATCTCAATTGGTTTTCTTCCCCCCATTCCATTCCATTGCAGCCAGCACTTCGCATGGGAGCAGCAGCAGCGGCAGTGGCAGCCGCAGCGGCAGCGGCAGCTGTAAATCCTCATCGACCACCAAAGCAGTCCATAGCAGCATCAACTACAGCAATGGAAAGCAGTCTGGATCATCCTCAACCTCCAGCAGCTATGCGGCCGGTGCTTCGGCCGGTGCCTCGTCGTTGGGGGCCTTTGGCCGTCAGCATCAGCAGCCCACTCAGCAACAACTTTATGCCTCCGGTGTGTCCAAGTTGCCATTCTCGCCATTCTTTGCCGCGTCGCCATTCTTCTTCACCTACCGCCGGATTAGCGGCGGTGGTGGCGCCGGCTCCGGAAGCGGCAAGCAGGAGGACAACAACAACAGCTGCAGCTACAACAATGGCAGCAGCGGCGGCAGCAGCAGCAACTCCTCCTCGCTCATGCAGGACTACGACCGCAAGTTCAGCCTGCTGAGCCTCTTCAAGAATCCCTACAAGTTCAGTGACGGCCAAACGGCGAGGAAGACCTCCCCGCCGGGCGGCAGCTCCAGCAAGTCGGCGGTGGCCCCTGCCTGCTCCTCCTCATCCTCCGCCAGCTGGAAGAGCTACGCTGGCTCGGGGTCGCCACACGCTGCCCTTAATCCGGCCTTCGGCGGCATGGCTCTGGGCGCCACGCGCAAGGACAACAGCAGCTTCAGCGGCATCAACTTTGGCGGCGGAGCCTCCTCCTTTGCGCGATCCACTTCCGCCGACGCGACGGCCAACGGCGGCTACAATGATCTCTCCAAGAACCGCAAGGTACACAAATGCGACACCGAAGGCTGCGACAAGGTCTACACCAAAAGCTCGCACCTCAAGGCGCACAAGCGAACGCATACGGGTGAGTAGATGGGGATGCTTTGGGGTGTGCCGAGAGAGAGAGAGTGTCTATTGCTGACGCTGTGAAACATTTTTCAGGTGAGAAGCCGTATGTGTGCACCTGGGAGGGCTGCATCTGGCGCTTCGCCCGCTCCGACGAGCTGACCCGCCACTACCGCAAGCACACGGGCGTGAAGCCCTTCCGGTGTCAGCTCTGCACGAGGAGCTTCAGCCGCTCCGATCATCTGTCGCTGCACATGCGCCGCCACTGAGCAGAAGGGCAGAAGGGCAGAAGGGAATGAGGATTGTGACTGCCGATCTGGCCATACATATATACATATAGTGCATACAAAACATATCTATATAGACGCCGAGAATACTCATCGAAGGTGCTGCTCGCTCTTGACTATTTATATTCACACACGAATCGCTTTCCATTGTTCATTAACTGAGACCAGATTTTACACATTTTCCATATTGCCTAAGTAGCTCAATTTAGTGGTAAGCGGGCTCAAAGCCCAATCTATTTATAGGGTATCCATAGTTCTAGAGCTGAAGAATTTGTAAAATTCATTCACGTATTCACAACCCAGAGACAATTGCCTTCAGAAGCCAAGTTACGAATGGATTTGTAAACCTACTACTCGTACACACATATGAATACTCGTAGAACATATCCATATAATCGTAGTTTCGTACGATCATACAGATTATATATACAGATAGTTTTGGATTGGTGCTAGCAACTTGCGTGTATATATATACATACATATGTAGATCTAGATATACTTGGTAAGGCGAATTTTAACTAATTTTAGATGAAATTTTTTATTGGTTATTAAGTAGAAAATTTTATACTCGTATACCACACAAAACAAAAGAGAAACAAATACAAACAAAAAACAAGCGACACAAAAGAGGCACAAAAACCAGAAGAAGCCAAGCAAAGCAATATATTTATATAAATAGAAATTCTCTCATATATAGGATATACCTACTAAACACATTTTGTACTATACACTATACGCATATGATATGAGAGTTAATGGAGAACAAGGGTGGATAGCTAATGGTGGATTGGTGGGGCAATTCCAGAGAAGGGAGTTCAATTTTTTGTATTTTTGTATGCCTAGCGTTTCAAAGCTATGAGAAATAAGTGTTAGATTCACTTTGATGGGTAAAACGGACTACATTCCTTCAAAGACTATTTTATCAACCACTTTATTTGATGTTTCTTCAACTTTTGTATAATTGTATAATTTCCCCATTTTCCCTCTTTTCCCCTTTGAAGATATACCCTTTCTTTGAATCAAATCCTTTCTATAACATATGCATTTCTTTAAGTACCCGTCTTCGCGAGACTTATGAAACGCACTGTATTCCTTGCTTCCTTCCTAATCCCAACAGCATTCTGCCGCGTCCCAACTGTCATCGTAGATTTAGCTCCACGCACACTCCCAGAAACACACACACACAGACACACACAAAAAGCAAAACAAATTGTATTATTTTTTTAAATAAAAGAAAAGCAAATACGTTTTTTTCGTACCATATGCAGACGTACGGCGGACACTGTGCTCATTACGGGGTCCGTGGCCAAATCCGTTGTGGATTTTCATTTGAATGAAAAATCAATTGAGCTCACAATGGGGCAATGGCTAACCAAGTGGTTAGGCTCCCTCCTCGTCCTCCTCCTCCTCCTCCTCCATCTCCATCTCCTTCACTGATCCGGTGGCGGCTCCCCAAAGATGTGTGGCAAGTTGTCAGCAACTGCTTTGCTGCTGCGGCCTTTGTGTGCGGCGTGGCACGCACTCCCCGGCAATTGTCCAGGGGAGCATTGTCGATGTCGTCGTCGTCGTCGTCGTCGTTTGTCGTTTGTCGTCGACTGTGCAACGTTGCCGCAGAGCATTGCGCGCGTTGTTTGCAATAATAAAGATGACAAATTTCTCGTCATTTGTAATTTCAATGCGAAACGGGCAGGGCAGGGTTGTGCAGCTGAGCTGTAGCTACTGACGGGGTGGAGTGTAGCTGAGGCCAAGACTGGAAGTATGGCTAAAGCTGAAGCTGGCTAATACGCATAACTGGTTGCTCCGGCGACAGCAGGGAGTGAGAGCAATGGAGCTCCAGCTAAGATCGGGATTGGATGACACCTGCAGCGGAAATCAGTGCATGAATAACGCTTTCGGTCATTAAGGCACAATTGTGAAATATTACGTATACGCCATGGCAATTTATAGGTAAATTAATAACCAAATACATATGTATGTACATCCCAACGGACAGTAGCCAAACGGCTGCCGTTCCAAACACTGGCAGTCGGCTGGGGTCTGCGTCTGGGTCTGCCGTCACCGCATTTAGCATAAAGGTTAGACAAATATAACCGACCGGTTTTTTGGGTTAATTAATATGCCTTGGGTCAGGTCAATATTGCGTCGAGGCTGCCACTGCCACTGCCACTGGCACTTTGAGGGGAGGGAGGAGCAGATACTATGATCCGAGAATGGTCCGAGATAATGGTCGATAGCTGTTAGGTTGGGGAGAGGTCAGGTTTAATGACCCAAACGGGATGCAAATGAGTAAAAGTAAATAAAGTGAGAAGTTGCGTTAATTAAGACTGATCGACGCGATGAATGCCCTGCAGGTGCCAGCACCTAAATCTTTTCTTCGTCGAAACGGCGCTTACCTCGATAAAGGCAGAGAAATTGAAACGCAAATGGATTAATGAAAATTCAAGTGAACGCCGACACTCCCTTCGAAGGGGGATCTGCAGAGCTCCAATCAAAGCATCCATTCCATCGATAGGGAGGTATCCACACACATACCACGTATCTACAAAATACATTTGGATAAGCATTCAAAATCACAGCGCAGATCATTAAAAACCAATAAAGTCGCGATCCAATGCTTTGCACCGGACAAAGCTCTGTCCATCAATGAGTCGGATAGATCGGGAGGGGATCTGTGTCCCGCATGGACACACTGGAGAATGGAGGAGCCTTGGGAGGGAACGATGTGTGGCTGCTGCTGTCGGCAGCTGTCCATCACACAGAAGAGTGCTCCCATAACCAAATCGACCAGAGCCCGAGACCGAATCCGAATCTGAGTCCAAATCCGATTCCAAGCTGAAATTGAAGGAGTTCCAAGTCTGAGGATTGCAGTTTTTAGAGTCTGCGGCAAGAGGCACAGCACAGCACACATGGAGTCCGAGTCCACAGCCACAGCCACATCCACATCCACATCGGCATCGACATCCATTTTTAATTTATTGTTATGCCTTTCTGCTGCCTTTTGGCTGCCGCTGCATCTTGCCGCTGTTACTGTTGCTGTTGCAGTTGCAGTTGCAGGCTGCTGCTGGTCGTCAGGTCATGTGCAATTTATGAAACGGCTTTGCATTGGCCGCGGCCTGATTTTTGAGACACATTTGGATGACTGTCGCAACGGAGGCAGCAGAGGCAACTGCGCTGCGGCAACTGCGGGTCTGCCTCTGCGGCCAACTCTGCCTCTGTGGCTTCTGTCCATTTGATTTGTGATCGATTGTGTGTCGTTAGTTTGCGACATGGGGCATGAAATCTTTGACACCTAACGGTAAACAGACGGCACTGTGCCTCAGAGAGAGAGAGGGACCTCGGATCACAGCAGTGGGTGCCCCATCCACAGCCCCTTCATCCTTGTCCTCTGCATCAAATTGGAACGATGGAAGGAGCCGCTCCGCATCGCCTCTCGTCTCGTCGCACTGCAAGTTGTCAGCGGACCAAAGTGTTTGGCAGTTTTGCCATTTATTTTACAGGTGAGTGAGCATAATGGACAGCGGCCCGTCTGTTGCAAGTTGGTCCGTTGCAAGCAGATAGATGGCCTGGCTGCTGCTGCTGCTGCTGCTGCCACTGCTGCCGCGGTACATGCTGTGCGCTCTGGCTCAATTAAAAATGGAATCGTCTATAGAGGAGGTCGCTCGATCGCCCGGTCGCCTCATTTGACAATTGCCGGATCCCAAATAGAGCCAAATAGCCATACGAGAGCCAAATACCCTCCTCTCGATAGCATCCAGCATCCAGCATCTACCATCTCCCGTCCATCTCTAGCATCCATATACCTATAGCATCTCCTATGTGGCTGTCGCTCATGGTAGTCGTACCATGTTTAATTTTGTTAAGCAAAAATGCTGGAAATTAAAATTCCCATCACACCATAAAACCCATAAATCATCTTTTATCTAAGCGAGTCTATCGGCGCATGCGAGCGCGCGCCAACTTCGGTTCGGGGTTCGGGTTCGTTCAGGAAAAACCGCAGAAAAAACTGTGCAGAGAAGCCTCCTCTGTGTGAGTGTGGAAAATGATGCTGCTGCCGGGACACATTGGGGGAACCTGCTTGGTCCTCTCCTGCCTTAATGAGAATTTAATATTTTTCAATAAAAATTTGTAAAAGGCGCGCTAGCTGCTTGTCCTGGACTCCCCTTACCGCTCAGGGGCAGGATGGGGTGGGTTGGGGTGGGAGGAGAGGCGGTGTTTTGGCCATGTGTGTCTTGGCTATTAACGCACTTTGTCTGTGGCCATTGGCCATGGCCTGCATGGCCAAGACTGGGGCCAAGACCCGGCCAGAGACCAGGCCTGATTGTTGCTGCAGAGGCGTCGCATCGGTAAGTTGCCTCCAGAAGGGTTTGAGCCTGGCTTGTGCAGGCCTTTTCTGCCCCCTTCCTATGGATGCGGGCCCCGTCTATGGCCCATCGTGGGGCCGTTCTCTGTTTGTTTTCTTTATTGCCTCCAGTTGTTATTGTCTTCTCTGGGGTCTTTTGCCTTTTCTTTGGCCTAGACTTTTACGCAGCTCTGCTTCCAATTCATATCACAAATCGTAGTCTTGTTTCTTCGATCCCTGCTCCGTTCCGAGCTCTCCTGTGTGCTCCGATCCTTTCATTGCCATCTTCTGTGCGTTCCGTTTGGAGTCTCCCGTCTGTACCTTAGTCCCTGCTCTAACCTTCGCTCGAAACCCTTCGTCTGTCACAATTTTCTTTAGGTTTAAGGCACACATTGCATACAAAATTGCTAGCTGAAGTTCAACTTGAAATTGTGTCCGTAAAAACCAGCAGCAAAGGAGGGAGAGAGGCAGGGAAGCTCAGGGCCGGGACTCGGCCAAAAGTGTCAATTGTCAGTGGCTGTCGCCGTTTAGCCGGGCTGGCTGGGTCGAGTCGAGTCGAGTCGAGGCCTTCTGGGTCTTGGTCTGCGACTGGGACTGCAAGTGGGACTGCAAGCGGGACTGGGCCTAAACCCAGCCCATCGTTGGCGGCGCGTGCAGACGGTGAGCCTGTTTTAATATGCCAACAATGACAATCAACTGTCACCTCTGGTGCGCCACATGTCTAGACTCCAGACGGAGACTACCACTGCCACTGCCACTGCCGCTGCCACTGCAACATCGACTGCGAGTGCGGCCAAAAGAAATTGCATGCAACCTGAGCAGCGGGTTGAACGCTGATTGCAGCTACAACAAATAAATATGTCATTTGGCTCATTATAAAGATAGCAAAAGACTCTCTCTGTCTCTGGCCAGAACAGAGCTTGCAACTTGCAACGCGCAACGCGCAACGTGCAGCGAACAACGAGCAGCATGCTGCATATGCGCCCCCAGAGCTGCTGCTGCTGCTGCGTCACATTTAAACGTTTAATGATAATTTATGAATGTTGTTGTTTTTTATTGCAACAACAATGCCGTAAACCAATAAATCTTAAGGATCACATAAATCTTGGCGCTAACTGAGACGGCGGCAGCGGTGGCAGCAGCAAGCAGAGCAACTTCTACTTGCAACTTGCCACAAGCCGAGGCAAACCGTTGACCAATTGGCCAAAGCCTTTATACCCTAATAACCGAATGCCGCAATTAAAAGGATCTGCAGGAAGCAGGGAACTGCCTTCGAAACTCCCTTCCCTACGTCGGACAATGAGGGGAGATCCGGCGGATATAAAACTATATTTGAGAATAGATTTTGAAGATTGATAGAAGAATGTATCTGGTGGATTGAATGCACAGTTTTTAAAAGCATAAAAGAGGGGCCACTTTACCCTGTATCTGTATCTTTAATAACTTTAAAGATACTTTCAAGTATTCTTCAAGTATTCCCACACCTAGGAACCAATAAACTGGGCTTTTCTTCATCTGGAACCTGGAATCGGGGTTACCCCATCGCGCTAAAGGATATAGACAATAATTTGGTTCACTTGATCAAACGGCGGGAGTTGCATTATTGACAGCTGCAAAACCTTGACGTGGCCGGGGCGCTCTGGTGGCGAGGTGCGTGATCTGATGTGTGCAGCATGGTGCAGCGGTGGTGCTTGCTTCCCCGTGGTGCCACCGGGTTTTGTGGCCTCTTCTAATGTGTTAATAGGAGCAGGGGACTGCCGTAGAGATAGAGATTGCTCAATTGTTTTTGCTTTTTAGAAAGGAAAGGCCTCGCCGCGGTGTAGGCTAATTTTTTGTGGTGGTTCCTGTTGCGGCTGCCACCGCCACCGCCACCGCCACCGTCGCTGCTGCTACTGCTATTGGATTTAATTTAATTTTTGTGCTTTTCATGCTTCGTTAACATATTTTGCTTATAAGGATTTCCCGCGAGCAGCAAAAAGAAATCACAACTGATCAGTGAACATGCCGCCGGTGCGGTGCGGTGCGGTGCGGCAGTGCTTGTGGCAGCGGCTTCATTGTTGCTGCAGGTGCATGTTGCCTCAACAATGCCATAAATTGTGACATTGCTTTTTGCTCACCCTCTCTCTCTCTCGCTCTCTCTCTTGGTAGCCACCCTCCTTCTGCACTGAGAGAGAGATAGAGAGACTATGGCAAAAACTTCAACCTGGCTAATTCTTTTTTTTGTAGTCCAGACATCGGGCCAACAGCAGGGGCAGAAAAAAAGCTTAGAACGAGTTTTGGCATTTACGACTCACTCTGGGATGTCGCTCCCTCTCCCTCTGCATCTCTCCCCCATCTCTCTGGTGCTCTGCCTCTGCCTGTGGCTGCCACAAGAGCAGTAGCAGTAGCCACCGCCACCGCCACTGCTGTCGATTTGTTGTTGTTGTTGTGGTTGTTGTTTGTTCTCCTCCTTGGATCGGATCTTGTCGCTTGCCGCTTGCCGCATTATGTTGCTGCTTAATTGGTTATAAATTAATTAAACGTCGATTAATAATCCGGCTTCTTGTCAGTTAAAACCGCCGTCCAAGTCGGCGTTCGGTCGGTAGTAGGTTCTGGGCTTGGGAACAAGAACACATTGCTGCTGCAACAATAAGCCAACAATAAGCGTCTTGCCCACAGCTCTGCCTCTGCGTCGCACACAGATGCAGATACACCTTCTTAGCCACGGATACACACACACACACACACACACACAGCCACGTGATGAGATGGCAATAATGAACTTGTTGTTGTCGCTAACATTTGCTGCCATGGCCTGAACTTTGTGTAGAAGCCAGAACAGCAGCAGCTCCCCAACAAGAACTCATTAATGGTACTAGACACAGAGCTGGAGCTGGAGCTGGAGCTGGAGCTGGACCAAACGCAAGACCCCGACAGAGAGGTAGACCCCAAGCTAGACGTGGGCCCCGGGTATCAATGACCATTTGGGCGTTCGGCTCGGCTCCACTGCTGTCAGCCGCTTGTCAACGCCAGAGAGACGCTGCCGAGGAGGAGGATGGAGGACCAGAGGAAAAGGTTATGGGTTAAGGTCAAAAGCTAGCAGCGAAATGTGAGAATATCCCATTCGGTAATTGGAAAAATCAATGATTCCACAACTAAAGTGTCGGCAAATGTGTGGACGGAAAGAGCTAAAATATTTATCATAAATTAATTATTCAGTGAAAAACGTAATTATTCAGCAAGAAAATCTAAACACGAACAGGGGTAACTTTTATGGTAGCTGCACTACAAAACGAATGGCAAATGAATCATTTACGAGCAAGGCATCACATCTAAACATATGAATAATGAACTTATTCATTCAGACAATTTGTAGAAAATCTTGTTTAATGAAATGGGGGAAAAAGGTAACAAAAATGGGAAAATTGCTGACTATCAGAACAGATGATGGTTTATGAGGTATTCCCCTCTTTTTTGCGATATCTTCCTTTCCCTTTCGATTCGGCAAAGATTGATTGCTAACTATCCATCATCAAAGATCTGAAAAGGGCTTAGTCGTGGTTCTGGTTTCGGTTTACAACGACATTATTCCCCATTCTTCCATTTCGTCTCCCCCAATTTATGTTATTCTATTCTGCTCTATGCGTTTGGTTTTTTTTTCGATTTGATCGCCGTTTTTGCTACTTGTGTCAATCGCCTGGCCTCCCACTATCGCCAATGGCTCCACCAATTCCCCTTACATTTCCCCACTTATCTCTCTCTCTCTCTCTCTCTCTCTCTCTCCCTCTCTCACTTTTTCCCTCTTCAGCGTCATCCAAATTCCCTTCTGTTCTGTGCCCCTGCAGGCTATATAGGCCCTCTATGCAGGCCCTCTATAATCTGACAGATATTTGATTTGATTTCCTATAAACAGTGTGACAGACGGAGAGAGACTACACTAGAGGGAGAGAGCATGCAAATATTTACACCACATATTTCTTGTTGTTGTTGTTGTTGTTGTAGTTTCAACACTTCTCTTCTCTCCAACAACTAACATCCAACATCCACATCCACTTAAAGCGACATCCAAGTGATGCCTTTTGTTGATCGAGTGCTTGCTACGCACTTCACTCCCTCCCGCCGCGCTCCCTGTGGCTCCAACTGCGTCCTACCATCTCTTTCACTCTTCATGGGTGTATCTCTTTTCCACTCACGGCTGGCAAGGCAGAAAACAGTGAACTGCTACAGATACGAGACACTCGTATTCCAATGCTACTTTAACGCTCACGAAAATCATTTGTGGGTCTTCTTTTTTCGGGTATTGTTGGATATTTGTTGGGCAGTGGCGAGGCGATTAAATCACGGTCCAGCCCCAAAAACTGAAAGAAGGCCACCGTAGATCTCGGCGTATCTCTGGGTTCGTCTTTTGTGTAGGCATCTCTCGAGTGGCGAATGCCTGAATGCCTCTTCAGGTGATTGTTGGCCCCATAGACGGGGTCGCATAATGATCCAGAAATCGTTACGTTCTCACGTTTAGCGCCCCGTCCAGTCCCCGTTTCGGACCAGGCCAACAAGTGCTGCTGGCCGCCACACACACACGCCACACCATCGCGGGACTGCTGTAAAACGTCAAAATATACGAGCACAGAGCGATTTAAACTGTCAACGCGGCCGTAAACATTGTCAGTGGAGAGTCGGAGCGGAGTCTGGAGTCTTGCCAAAACTGGAACTATTCAGAGCTGAGGCTGAGTGGCCAACAGGCTACTTGCTGCCTCAAATTTGCTTATGAGCAAAGGCCGAAACAGGCCCGAACTCCACTCGAAGCTAGAGTCCAAGTCGAAGTCTTAGCCTCCGTTTCAGCCTGGTCTAATGTGGCTCGTAAATCCTGGGCCAACAGAGGTTCGGGCCCCGTTTTGGCCTGATGAATGTTGTGATGCGGCCGAGGCGGCACTTGGCCAGATTTACGCCCCGCAATTAACGTTCTAATCGCCGCAATTTGTTAGGAGCCAAAGCGAACCTCTCGAAGCAGATAGATAATCAGCATCAACAACCTACAAGTCAATTCCGAGTGTCAACCGTCTGATATCGCTAATGATGATACGGATGATGGGGAGATCGGATGATCTTTGAAGTATCTTTATCTTTCTATTGTTTATCCGAAGATAGTGAATGAATCACAGGATATGGAAGAAGTAGTTCGGATGATCTTTCATTAGTCAATGGTTATGGTTGTTCGGCTAAGCGCTTGCCCATTGCAGCACAAAAAGCATTACAGAGAACAGATCGGCAAACAGTTCGATACCGGGGAGAGGCGCGAGGGAGGCTCGTCTGCATGGCATCGCCGCAAGCACATCGTCTGGCCCAGTGGCATTGCAAATCGAAATAAAACAAATTACTTTATCGGAAATCTTTTTGTTGTTGTGATTAGTGAAATGAATCGAGTTACGCCTCCGAAGAAGCTCAGTGGCAAAACAATGATGTTAATTTCAGCATCCGCTATGAGTTTTGTGAAATTTCTGATTTATTAGTGTCGAGCAGCCGGCTTTTATAATATGGAAATGAATGGTGAGGCTGCAAGGAAGCAAGGAAGCTGGGCGTTGGGCGGAGTGTGCCATGTGAGATATCAGCAGATCTATGCAAAATTATAGGCCTCCCACGAAATTCACCGAGAATTCTGATTCTGATAAGATAACAGTGGCGCCTCCAGCCAGTGTATATCTATCTACATTTTACATGTGCACACTGGTGCCCCCGAACGGACAGCAGCACAAGGTAAGGCTAGTCTATAGTTACTTGTTTGTTACAGTTCCCCACTGGCGCCCCCCGTCTGATGGTTTTTTCTTCTTAATTTTTTGTTCTTTATTTATGTATATTATTTCTTTAATAAATTGTACGTAGCACTGCCTTTGAGTATGCAATGGATATAACCAACTAAACGATAAGCTTAGTCACAGACATTGAATGTTTCGGGCCCGCGTTGATTTGGCTTACTGCAGCTATGCGGTTAATCATAGTCTCGTGGTCCCACGACGTTCTCCCTCGTTTCATTTGGCTTTATTGGACACAACGTTTAGTTTTATTTTCGAATAATATTGCTGGCATTTGAATATTGCTGCACCTTTCGTTTTATCCCACATTTCATGCAATGTTAAAAACTATTTCGACTTCCCTTCTGCTGCAATTAAAATCTTTTGCACATACTTCTATTTTCAATTTCATTTTATTTACCTAAAATGTGTAAATATTTGAATATTTTCCAATGCATAAATCCCTAACGCACGGATTGGATAGTGCGGTGCGGGCGGTCGCGGCAGTCCCATGGGCTGGGGCACAACTACCACATGAGGTGCAGGCTCCAACTAGACTCGAAAAGAGCACAATAAAAGGGATCACAGATTCCAGTTACCCCTTCTAATATTCAAAATATTTACTTTATTTTGCATGGCAAATTATGGACAATTAAGTAAAGCTTTACACCGTGTTTATCACAAGAGTCCTGGGGGGAGGATGAGGCGGGGGGACGACAGACAATCTGCTCTTTAGGCACCCGACTTGGCATTCACTGTGAGCTGCTTGAAGTCGCGGTCGCTCAACAGCTGCCATTTGTAGCCCAAGATCAGGGAGATCTCCCGCTCCACAGCCTCGTAGGAGCGCGAGTTGCGCCGGAGCCAGGCGTGGAACTCGTTGCTCCATTCCGGATGCCGGGGCCAGTCGCAGCGCAGAATCACCGCGAAGCGTCTCACATTTAAGTGTCGGAAATTCTTGGCCGTTCGAGCAATCAGCAGCAGCGTCGCAGTGGACACCTTCTCCCGTACGGTCTATGGAGAAACAAGGTGTTAGCTGAGAGGGAGCGGCGGAGTGATGAGCACTCACCAGAGTGTCCAAGTTGAAGCATTGGCGGCATATCAGCACCAGCAAGCTGTCGATGCGGCTGTTGAACGGCTTGGGGCTGGAGAAGCGCGGCAACAGCTCATGACCGTAGACAGCCAGAGTATTCTTGTAGTGGTCTATCATGCGGACGAGCAGGTCAGCCCTCACACGAGTCTGTGGCGTCCAGTAGGTGATGCTGTGGACTGGGGCCTCTGGTTGCAGCACTACCTCGCCGTCGACGAGGTTCTCCAGCCTCAGATGAACCCGCATGCGCGGATTCGTCTTCTTTAGGCTGCGCCAGGCCTTGACTCCGCAGGCGCTAATGGTCAGGTGGTTGGGAGTATAGCAGTTTTGCAGTAAATACAGATGCCGCAGCTTTGTGTCCGCCAGCAGAGACAACACATCGTCGTCTATGTTTTGGGGAGAAATGGTGAGCACCTGCCAATGGAGGATGTCACCATTTAGTAAGAGCAAAGTGTGTAGAAAGATGCTCCCGTCACCTGCAGATTGAGGAACAGTCCCACATGCATGATGGGACAGTGCGTAGTGGTCACATTCACCAGATTGAGCACTCGCATCTTGGTGCAGCAGCTGCAGACGACTTCATCCAGCAAATGATTCGCCTCGAAGCGCTCCAGCACAAAGTCCACCAGCTTCAGAGTGTGCAGTTCTGTCAATCGCAGCAGCAGCTCCTTCAGGCCCCTCAGGAGCTGTCCTCCAGTGCCGAAGAGCTTGATGCCTTCCGGATCGTTGGGCTGCGACATGTTGCAGGGGAAATGATAGACCAGAGAACGTATCCGGCTACCCATGCCAACGAGCTGCGGCTCGGCGTTCAGTTCTTTTCCCTGAAAGGCATCAGGAGGTTACAAAGGGGAAATACAATTTGTCATTCCCTCACTTTGTCCATGCTCCAGGTGAGCATTGTCATAAACTGGAAGATGTTGTTGAAGCTGTGCCACGGCCGGAACTCGATGCCTCGCAGGTGACGCCCGATTCTCGACAGGCAGTTCTGTGTGCGCATGTGATCGAGACAGTACTGCCAGCCCGAGTAGTAGTTGTATTTTGGTCTCGTCAGCGTACGATCGTCGACCACAAAGTTGTTCCAAACAGTTGGCAGATAGAAGGCCCGATGCCACTGGCGGCAGACCTTGAAAGACACCAGAAGATGGAGGGGGAGTACGAGCAGGAGTACACTCTTCTCACCAGGCCAGCATAGTAGCGCTCCTTGGGGCTGAGGTAGGTGAAGATTTCCTCGAGTATCAGGTCCGGAAGAATGCACCACTTGGATTCTTCAGTGGTCCCATCGTTGTCCTCATCGACGTCTATGTAGCAGGCTGGCGAAAGGTGGGAATACTATATATTATGCTGACGACATGGCGGAGAAATCAGTGGGTTACCTTTTTCGTTCTCGTCGATCTTCCAGCCAGCCTTTTGCATAACGTCCAGCTGGGCGCTGCCTTTGCGGGCTGCCACACTCATTTCAGACATCTTCTCTCACCAAAATGATTATTGTTATTAATCTTTCCTCTGCTGCTGTAATTTATTTACAACACAAACAGCAGTCACATCACTATATACTCTACTCTAATTTTGAATCAATTTTGGCACAGCCTGCCCGCTCTGCTTTCTCTTATTTTCGGTTTATTTTTATATAGTTTAAAGATCGGCCGCGACCGTCCGCTGCATTCGCAGTTGCGTTTGTCGCGCCTTCCCAGCGACTGTCTCCCGACTCTTTCAGAATATTCAAATCCCTCTGCTGCTGGGGCTATTTTCGAAGATCGAAACTGAAGAACTGAAAAACTGTTTTCATCTCTAGCTTTCGAAATTAAATTGCCAAAGATTCGTGTGTCTTTTCACTGTCTCGTTTACATTTCGCTCCCATTTATTTTGGTTAATATTTTTTGTTGATTCTCGGACGGTGCGTTCGGGGATATGGCAACTGTTGTGATTCCGATTCCGATTTCGATTCAGATTCAGATTCGGTTTTGTTTTCATTCTTCCTCTTTGTACATATGTGTTTTAAAATTAGACGCCGGCATTTTGGGCAAGGTCTTAGGGCCTCCGTTGGCTGCTGTGTGGCACGGAACTGGGGCAACTTGTTGATGTTGCCACTGCCGCCGCCGATGCTTGGGCTCTTGAGGTGTGAATTTATAAATAAACGCTTCTGTTGTTTGGATTTGTTGTGATTACTTGCATGTGGGGCCATTCCTTGGCTCATGGATTGCTTTATAGATCCCTCCACCAAAGCAGAGAAACAAAGCCACAGATTAAAACGTTATTAAGCTACTTACCAATCTTGATATGTTCGTTGAATGGGAATCCGTAGTGCTTCCATGGGAAGCTGCTGACCATGGCCCTTTCGTCGCTATGACGACACCAGCCCGGCTGATAGCCAGCTGTCCGGTTTTGCATTCCATGCTCATAGGGAGATTGTTTTTGTTTTTCGTACTCTGCACTATGGCCCAGAAGTCGTTTTTTTTTTGCATAAAGTCTAGTTTTTAAGCTAGAGCCTTGAAACTTTGCACAATTATTTGGAGTATTTTTATAAAATTTCGGTTTTTTTTTAGGTATTTCGACTTTCTGTCAAAAAACCAAGTCTGGACCATAGTGCTCTAGCTGACTTTCAGGGACTTGTACAAAGAGCACAAACAAACAGCTGTTTGTGCTAACTGGCATTGCATACTTTAAGGAAAATTAAGAAATATGAGTGCGCAATACCACCAGTGACGGCAGCTGCGGGGTCCAACACTCTAGATACCCAATCAGCTAGATTGATTGCTGTTAGAAAAACTTAGAGAGAGACTTTTCCTGTTTTTTCGATAATATTCCATTAATCAATTCCGCTTTTCAAGTAGAGGAGCAGGCAACCCATTCCCAGCGGTTTAACATTTAAAGAATTCGGTGAAACGCGGGGAATACTCGTATTACAAATCCAACTAAATCCAAAACCCGAGGCAAAGACAAATGAAAAATAGCATAAAAAGGGCAGATCGCAGATGGGAATTAGCGGAAATGTGTGTAAATTAAATTAAAGCGTATCATACATATTGATAGATACATATTTATTAATCTTTTCTTCTCCTGTAGTACACTTTAGTTCTTCAGTGATAAGAATGCAAAGAGCGTGCCAGAAGTAGCTCAGAAAATAGAGAGAGGAATCAACACAAGGTTAGGCACTCCGAGTCTTGAAGATGTGACTCTCCATCCTTTAGTGAGGGTAGCCACACTCGAGCAATATATGACAGTATCATGTATGAGTACTAGGAGTTTTTTTGTGTTTTTGTGTTTATGTCTTTTGTATCCTCCTATCTCTCTTCAGCTTTTTGCTTTTAAACCTCTCTCTCTCTCTTTATCTATGGATTTTTTTTATGTTTCCATCATCTGTCGTTGAACGTGCCAAACGTTGAACGTCAGAAAAATGAGGATGAATGAATGGTTGGGATGATGCCCCGATGTTCATATACAATTGTTGGACAGACATACTCGTTAATTGCATGAGCTTGAAAAAATACTATTTAAGAGTATCTGCCTGTATCATTGTATCATTGCCACTCAACCCTAAACCTCTTCCAAACACACCCACACAACACATCCGATAGGCTCAATATCAGCTCCTCCTGATGACATATTTTCATTCAATTTTCATTCCCCCGTATATTTGCTTTTTTAATTGAAATGTGAGCCAAGGGGCCAGAACCAGGGCGAAGTGCGGAGAATACGATGACTACTGCCCGACTGCCGACTATGATCTGAGATGGCTTGTTGCGATGCCTTTTGGCCTTTGGCTTATTTCTTGAATAAAACTCGAATCAAATCAAGCGTAAACTCAATGAAACTGCCGTAAAATCTCGAATTTAGTTGTTCCCAAGGCGGAACAGGTTTTGCAGGTGGATGGAGGAGATACTCAGGTTTATTACAAAAGACGCGAGACAATTTATGCGAAAGCGATTAAAGGCGCGTTAAGTTCTATTCCTGATGGACAGCGTTCCGGCTGCTCCTCCTAATAAAACAGCGTTGTGCCTAAAAGCATACTGTGAACACTTCGAATCGACTTTAGACGCTATCCCGGCGTGTGCATGTGTATTTTGTGCGCTTAAAGGATTTCGAGCTAATGCTTACGGCCTGTTTTATGCCGCTAATGTGCCATTTTCCAATGGCCATAAAAACGCCGTTAATGCCGACGCAAAACACTCACAGCGTGTCGAATGGAAATCACAGCCCAATCTTTAAACGAATCGATTTCATAGACTCCCAAGCTTCTGATTAGTTCAGGAATTTCAGGGTAACTTAAATGGAAAATGGAAAGTGATTCCTTGCAGTCCCCACTAATAAACGATTTAGATACCAATTAAAATAAATTTTTAAATTCAATTAGCACACGAAATAGTATTGTTTGACTTCTTTTTGCGGTTCTTTCTTCTTTAATGGGAAGCGATTAAGCTGCAAGTGGTTTTTCCTTCCTCATAACTGAATTTCAATACCCCTAAGATGAAAAAACAAATGCTTTGGCTTGAAACTTTCCTTAAACTCCCATTAAAACTGGCAGGATTATAAAAACGAATAGAATTAAAGTCTTTTTCGCAACGCGAACAACGAAAAAGTTATCTGAAAAATACATTCTAGTAATATATAGCGCCACATATTTCCGGGCACACGCTCCAAGCGACACTGGAATGGACTGCTGGCCAGCGCATGAAATTGGTAGCCAGAAAATTACAAATCAAGCCAATGGGACGCCAAGAGCAATTGCCCGCTAGACCGTTCTGCTCACAGAATTGGCTAGGAGTGGGGTGGAAAGCTGTGGGGATGGTCAAGTGATGGTGGAGGGGAAATGGAGTGGCTTCGCACTGCCTTGGGGAGGCCGTAAGTCTGAGATGGTTGAATTGTCGTAACGGTGATTGTGAAGTACAAATCTGTTGTGTTTCATTTATTACTTTTAGTGGATTTTACAGCAGGGAGTAGAGTAGCTCCCTAAACCCAAAATCATTCATAAAGTCTTTACTGCAAAGAAAAACATTAAGTATCCGATTTTCCGAGGAGCATAAGCCCACATTTGAAACTTTTCCGTGACTTAGGCTCACATCTCACATCCCAACGAATGTTTCCATTTGTAGGGGGAAAATATTTTGACAGTATTGCATGTGTTGTGCAATATGTTGAGGGAAACGAGAGCAGAGCACAGGGAGCACAGAGTTCTCCCCCGTCCCCGGCGAGCAGAAGTTTTTGTTTGGGGCACTTTGATAGTGCAGTCACGCCACACTACCCTTGCGGCAGCTACCAAAACAAGGAACGAAACAGAGAACTACAGGAACTTGGGCAAAGTAAATGGAATAATTAGTCAGGGAAACGATAAACCGAACTCCAGGCAGTCGCAAAAGTTGTGAATGAACAAAGAAACCTGCAGCGAACAGGTGCAGCAGCCTGAATCTTTATACTATTTCGTTCTATAGAATTTATCTGTTTGTAGTTTCCCACTTATCACACTTTAAAGAATATATGTACCAATCCGCAAGGAATGACCAGCAGGCAAAGGATAGAAACAGATTCTGTTTTGTGTAAAAATAAAGCAAAGGACGAGGGCGTTGGGCGTTGGGCGTTGGGCTGATTGGGTGCGTGGGTGTGCGTGGGTGTTGGCCGTGGACTGACGGACTGGCCATCCATTGATTTTCGCTCAATTGACGGCGTTGTCTATCGCCGAAAACAGCTGGCGTGATGAGGCGAAAAAAAGAATATTACATTGGATGAGCGCGTGTTTCATTTCGGCCTTTTTTGTTGGCCATAATTCATTTGGCGGATGGCGAGGGCATTCCTTCAACTGCCGCCTGATCAGCAGTGTCCGGTGCGGCGTGGGCGTTGTTTCCTATTATTATGTTATTTACATTTATTGTTGATTCATAACAAATTGCTAAACATTGACTAACGAGCGCATATTGTGGCCGAAAGGTCAAAGTCCCGTATCCAATCGCAGGCACACCTTCGCAGGCGGAAAAGTGCACATAATTATGAGAAAGCTTCCTGCAGCCGGAAAACTCCTAAAGGCAATATAAGAGGAGAAGTACATTGGTGCTCGTCGGACTTGGTTAAGTCGATAATTTCCTTTAAAACTAAGGATGATCCCACGTTGCACCCCAAATACTCGGAGTCTCAGAGTAGAGTCATACTCGTCTGGGAAAATGCAGGGTTTCCTTGACCGATGGACGAGTAAGAGCATTCGGGTGTCGCCCTCCTGGCCTCCTTTTTTCGCTGACGCACAGATTTATGAGCTTCGTATAAAGATATAAATCATGCTTGGGTAACGTTCATTATGCCCTCTCCTGGAAGGAGCCTGGTTAGCACCTCCTGGGATGAAATACAGAATGTTGTACGTTTTATGGTCCAGCCATAGGGCTTTCCGTAATAAATGGCACCGGCACCAGAAGCCATACAAATTGCTAATTATCGCACCTTCGCCTGAAAGGCGCCCGCCCGAGATCGCCCGCCACTTGAGGTGTTCTTTGGTCGGGCTCTCACTTGAGCTGCAGTGACAAGGTATTTTGCAATTTCATTATCACTTGTAATTTATGTTGTCTATTAGACTTCCGGGATAATCGAGGCAGAAGCAAAGCCAAAGAGATGCATGCATACTTTTCTTTTTTGCAGTGGGCCACTCGAGTGGAATAAATGAGTGAATAAAAATAGCAGTGACACAAAAACGTTGGCGATTGAATATGCTCTTGGCTTCTGGTTTTATTGCCAACTCGAATGGGGCGGAGGAACACGAGTAATGTGTCTGTAGTTCACTCATCATCGTCGCCGCCTTCGTCCCCGTCCCCGTCTCCGTCCCATTCCCCGTCAGCAAACGAAATTACGCTTTCAATTTCGATTGTAGTAGCTGCTGCCTGGAATTGTTTATTGCTCTGCCATTTTCGGTGGCGAGTTTCCAACCGGCAATTGATTGTGAGTGTGGACACAATCAATTTTTCCAAATCGTTTGGCAGACGACACGCATTAAGCTGTCAGATGGACACAGTACTACAGCCATGGCTACAATCATTCATCATTCCGTTGCCGATTCCAATTCAGAGTCTAATCAAATCAATTCTGGAATCAGAGAAAATCCAATGCGAATTACTATTGCCCGACTACAACTATTGGCCGATTCTTCGGCTTGTTTACTGTCAAAATCGCCCCCAACAAATCCCTGCAAGTAACAAATCCCTTTGCATTGCAAATCGCATTGATTTGATTAATGTTCTGATTGGCTGGCACTTAGCCGTGCTAGACGCCACATGGCGTACGTTCACTTTGTTCAAGTTTCCCCAGTGGAAGCGGCAGCATCAACGGGTTGTCATTCTTGCAGTACGTGCTCTGCCCCGGCCGTCGCCTTCTGGGGCACGGCTGCTCTGTAATTTGCGAGACTGGCAGGCGCCACTACTGTCTCAACACCTCGCTGCATGCCATCGACGCCTCAGAGGCTGGCTTTTGTCAACCCATCGGCACTTGGCCTTCTTCTAATCGAGTGCACTCAAACTAAAGCAGTAGACAGTCGTACGACTACTCGAGCAGGCACTCATTGTGGCATTTCCCTGCTGCAAATGCATCTCGATTCGTCGGCTGGTAATCGCGTATGGAAATATGTATGTGTGCAGCATGCCTAGGAGCTGGAAATGGAAGCGTGCATGGAAAATTCTTCCATCTGCGGTGCTACACATTCACATATTCATTGCATGCCCAGAAGGAAAAAAATGTGAATTGAATATGCATACAGATATCCCCCGTATGAATGTATAACCAAATTATAGGAAAATCTCCATTTCCCATAGCCTCAGGCAGAAATTTAAACTTGGTTTTGTACCATTATTAATTATCTTCAATAATTGGTAAGTGGAATGCACTTCAGATGTTGTCTCAAGTCAACTGTCAGTGTGCTTCTTGTTTATTTAGAGTCGAAGTTGAGTGGCATTAACCTTTTGACGCTTAACCTGATCCTGACCTGTGTGTCCGCCCTCCAAGCCAAATTAAGTTGTCATTCCACTCCTCGTGTGTGGTGTGTCGTGTGTACGTCTCTCTCTGCAATTATCGTGTATATATGTGCCCCAAAAAGTTATCTCTGTGCGTCATTTGGCATTGACTTCTATATGCCATTCGAGTTTTGGGTTAACATGTTCATTGACACTGACATTCGGGCTTTCGGGGCATTCGGGGGATTCTGTGCGTCGCTTTGTCCCTAATAATAACTAAATTATCTCGAATTATGGTCGAGAATGCTGAACTGTTGGCCAAGTCGTTGACACTGCGCGTAGCGTAGCCTCATTCAATTGGCACACTTTAAGCAGCTCAAGACAATGGTCAATGGTCGGCTTCATAGCCAGATGTCTATTGCCTTTGCCCTGGAAATTTGTGTGAGTTTCTTGAGGCTCCGCTTCTGCTAAAGTCATTTGCTGCAATGACAAACGGAGTTGGCAACAATTGTAAAATACACATGACATAGGGTCGTATGCGTTATATTTTGTGATGAGGTAGGCAGCGGGGGAGGGGGCACACATTTCCTTCTGGCAATGTCTTCATGTTTGTGAGTTATACGTGCAACTTAATTTGCTGCTGTCGCACCTGTGGCTTCCATGTGGAGGAGGCAGGGGGCAGGAGGCAGGAGGCAGCCTTGGCCCTCGTCGACATGAATTTATGTGGGGTTCACCCTTGCAAATGGCTGAAGCACCATAAAAATGGTTAGCAGATTTTATAAAATATAACATATCCCTAAAACCCCAGTAAACGCTCCCCTTAACATTTAAGAGAGTGGTCAGAGACGAAGAGCCGGCCCAATTCTGTTAAGGGCTTCGATAACAGTGCACGTGTTGCTTGACTTTCGCTTTCATCTGCACAGCATCTCTGCTGACATTAGCAGAGCCGAAGAGCACAGCAGAGCCGGCTAACATTTAAGAGAGTTTCCAGGAGAAAGGATTTTTGCTTGCCTGCTGGCCAGCTTCTTAGCCTTTTGGTGGCGGTGTCCTGGCGGCATTAGTGTGCGAGTCCCAACCGCTGCCATACGACGTGCCCTCTCGTCTCAATTCAAGCCGAACTTTTTTCCGGAAAATCTGCGTAAACATTCTACCCAAATCCGCTTTTCGAACGGAATTTATAGGAGAGTTTTCTCTGGTGCCCGAGGACGGGGAATGTATCGAACGGAAGTGAAAACGGTGCGATTAAATAATACAACAGTGACTACAAAGCACCGTTTAAAAATTGAAATTTGTAACCAATTCGTTGACACTAAAAGTGAAACTAATACCATGAAATGGAATCCTCAATTTCCGGCCAACTTCTAAGCGGGAAAAGCTTAGTCGGATTTTAGTTTTCCCAACAAAGTTTAGAAAAAAATTATTGTTATTAAACGAATGTAAGTAAATCTGATGGATAACTTTTATTTTTGTTTGGCAGAAACTTGCATCCTGTCGTTTTCACTCCACACACGAACATCCTCCTGTTCTGTGGCTTTCGGCTTGGATTCGGCTCAAAGTTCCGCTTACAAACATTTCAACAGTCAACGGCTCCCCTGTCTCCCCTCTCTTTCCTGGCTCTCGGCCAACAATTAAATAGGAGTAAAAATAAAACACTGAAAATCAATTTTCCCTTCGGCGTTTGGAGCGCCCCCTACAAGCCCCTTTCTGTTAGACCACTTAATAAAGCGTCAGAAAAAGCCGAACGCTGCTAGATTTATGCCCAACACGTGTGTTTGTGTGTGTGTGTGGAAGTGTGTGTTAGCTGATAATTTGGCCATGAAAAAAGGCATATAAAATGGCACATACAATATATTGTTTCAAGCTTTCGGGGCAATGAAATTTATGTGCCACAGCCAGTCAGAATTATTGCTATTGATTTAGTAGCAAGTTGGCAGTCCCCGCCGAGGTTATTGCCACAGGGAGGCCACCACCGATCGTCCGTCCATAAATGCCGGGGGCCATAAAACATGATGGGAGAGAACACGTTACTCCAATGGTCATTGGCTGAATAAATGAACAAAATGTTGGATAGGACATTCAGGACTTCAGCGATAATTGCAGCTGGTTAATGCCCTAAAGTGCACCAGATTACCAGATTTGAGAAATTATTCTAGGCTTTGGGACTGGCGCCTCGTTCTCTATTGCGTTTTATGCCATTTAATTTTCACTGATTTGCATGCCTATTAGCGTCCATTTGGACAGAATTCCGCATGCTATGGAGATGGGAAAGCAGCCGTCCATCCATGCATCCATGCATCCACCCATCGATCCATAATGAGAATGTGCTGTCGGAAAATAATGAGCATTGAATTAAATTGATGGCCAAACAAAGGATGAAAAAGGATGTAAATTTCCACCTGCAACAAAACAATGCAAGGGAACAGGGTGTTGTTGGGCAGCAGCTGGATACCCTAGCTTTTACCACAGCACCTTATCCGTTCCCCGATCGCCGATCAATAAGTCTTATGCGATATTCACCTATCGACAAGAAGAGCGAACAGAGACGAACAGAGAAATTAAAGAAAAGCATAAAAAAACCAAAAACTGCGATACAGAATGCTTCATGCACACAATATTCAGTGGATGCCGTTTTGGTTGCTCATAAATACAGTCCGGAAATGGATAAATATGCCGGAAAACTCAGTGGGGTGCGCCTTGGCCAATTGTTAAGTTTTCGGCAGAACGGAAACTTTTGTCTCAGTTTCACTACCAAAGTCCCAAAGTACAGCTACCAAGAACAGCGCCAGTGCAGGTCCTTCCCCCAAAGCTTTTCATATAAAATTCATATTAGTGCATACTCATAACGAATGCGATGCTGCTGGAAACTTTGCCTTGCCCCGGCCAGGGCCGTGCAGCTGGTGGTCGGGTCTGGCTTTCTGCTTTCTTTCCATCCGTTCAATGCGCTGTGCAAACAAAGTGCACCCCCCTAACGGCACTCAGTTTTCCGGTGGCCCTGCAACAACTTTGGCCACCATTTTTATCGAGTGCAGAAGGGAGCTACCATGCAGCTGCTGCCATGAAATTTACAAAATGATCTGACAAAAACTTTGCCGCCCACACCGCTACCTTTCCCTGGCCCCCGATCTCTAGCCTGTCCGCCAAAAGATACTGAAAGCCCGCCCGCACATAATTGTCAGCCAATGAGTCCGTGAGCCCAATACAAACTATGCGGCGCGGCTCCTTCTCCTTCAGAGCAGGCCGCTACAAGGGCCCCGCTCCGACGGCTGCTGCTTAAATTTGCATAAGGAAGGGTAAGGGAAGGAAGGGTATAAAGTGAAGCATAAAGTGGCTTAGAGGAGGCCCTGTATTTGCAAGGGTATCCACATGTCGACCCACCGAAAAATCTGCAACTCTCCGCTCTTCTCGAATTTTTAATGAATTTCAAATGATGTGCAAATTTTGTATTTCTAAACGTTGCTAATTTTGAAGTCCTGCTTTTGGCATTACGGATCATTGGATGGAAGGCAGGGGATGGTGGGGGGGGGATTTTCGATACAAATTTTATAAGCTCCCGAGATGTGCAGGCGGTGCCGCGGTGCCGCGGTGACGTGCACACCTCCCATCCCCAATTATGCCAGGGGAAAAGGCGGCATGGGGGCTGCCGTCTACCGCAAGTGTCTTTTTGGCGTTGGCAAGGACTTTTGTTTGTCGACGTGGGTGCCCTTGCAGTGGTAAACATTTCATTGTGAAAGCGAAGGCCTGGCTCTTGTGCCATCTTCATTTAAAATTCAATGGCGTACGAGAACTGCGTGATTTTCGGCGTGCCGCATTCCGCGGCACTGCTCCTTGTTCCACACACTCGCCGTGTCCCCCGCCAACACGGCAGTGATACACGTAACATATTTGCATTTGCCGAGCAGAAGAGCAGAAAGGCAGAGAGCAGAAGGGCAGAAGAGCAGAAGAGCAGAAGGGAAGTGTGGTCGCTCGTGTGTCACGTAAAATTCAAAGAGGGAAATCTGTCCTGCCTCTCACAGCAGGTCTTACAATTAGTGCACCTTCTCCTGGTTGTGCGTGGGACTTTCCTTCCCTGCCCCCCATTTCACGCCGTTGAATTTTTCATCGCTGCGTGACGGCTGCAAGCAGATTGGAAAAGTTAATATTCGCACAAGGATGTCAGCAGTTGACATAGATACGACGACGGACATGTCGCATTTTCCGTGTAGTTTTAATCAAGAAATTCGTGTTACCTAGCCCTGCAGCATGCTCCTTTTGATTCCGCCCAACAGCCGGAAAGGAGCCGTCTGGCGGTTCGGAAAATGCGCTCTCAGCCTCCACCGTAGGCAAAACTCTTATACTTTACGCCTCGATTGGCAGACACTTGAATATAAACTGTTGGCTGTTAGTGTTGCCTGTAGTGTTGCTGGTGTTGCCTTGCCGCTCACCTGAAGGTTGAGCCTGCCGCACGGCCCTACCGTTGCAGTTGCCTCGTCATTGTTGCGGCTGCCTTCAGACCCAAGGCCACCTGCCTGAGCTTCAAGTGACGCTCCTCCTTGACCCTCGTCGATGCTGTCTGGCCTCTTTCAACTGTTGCACATTGTGGCAGCAGAATAAATTGAGTTTGATGGCGGCTGCCGTCGACGCCGACACGACAGCTTCTGGGAGCTGGTGGGTGCACACCCAATTTTCGATTGAATGAAAGTTGAAAGGCTTGTTCCCTTGGACGTGTTTGGTGTTTAATTCCTGGAAAATAGTGGAAAAATTAGTGTTTTTTCCCCCAAGGAATTCCCAAAATGGAAATGAATTTATTTTCGGCTCTGTTAGGCGATTTTAATGATTTCAACTCCACCATAAAAGTTACGCCTTTTGTTATTCAACTTTAAGCTGCTCGAAAGCCAATCAAAAACATGTAAAAATTCAAAGGAACACACACACACACGCGCACAAACACACAGTCGAGAACTGTTAAAGCGATTTGCACGCACAAAATGCAATAAATTTGGTAACATTTTACGATTGCTCATCGATTTGCAGTAGCGTTTTGCGCTGCGATGGCGTTGTGGGGCGCGGTGGGGCGCGGTGGGGCGGGGCCAGACGATGGTAGGGGGAGCGGTGGGTGGTATAAACCGCAGGTACCATTTTCAGTTGAGTTGCGTTAAGAGAAGGTAAAGAAAAGGCTTACAGAAACCAAGAAACCACGCGCCGAAACGAGCAGAAAAAAACTTTAATTTTATTGCCACAGGGTGGGCTGGGGCTGGGGGAGATGGCGAGTGAAAGGAGCAGCAAACAGACACAGAGACAGACACAGTGCCGATGCTTTGCTTGCTCAGCTTTCGCCACTCCAATGTCTCGGAAGGGAAAGTCGAAGTTTGCCCAGGAAAAGCGCTCACTCGGAGGGCGTTAAATGTGGCACATAATAAGGTTCTGGCAGACAGGCAGCAGTGTACATCTAGTCGTATGGACATGGGGCTAAGGGTTTCGGTTTCGGTTTCGGTTTCTGCTTTGTTTTCATTTGTGCTCCGATTCGAGTTTCGTTTCCCTTTTAGCGCAATGCAATAAAACAGCATACAAATGTTGAGCATGTGGCCCCTTATTTATAGTGTTATGTGATCAAGGGGAGGGGAGGTGGGGTGTAGTTTTGCAGGGGCGTAGACGCAACTGCGAGAAGTAGAATCATGGATTATCCTCCTATGGCGTCTGGAGCTCTGCAAACATTTTTTGTATCCATTTTCTCCTTGTTTTCTTTATATATATATTTTTGTTCTTTTTTTTTGCCATGCGCCGCACTTGGAACATACGCAACATTTAAGTGGCGCCAGAGCCAGAGCCGAAGCCAAAGCCTAACCTCCGCAGCAGCAACAACGGCATTGTGGGGGATATCAATAGAAACAACAACAACCATTAAGACCATAATGAAGACTATCAGATGGCTATAACCAGGACACAGAATGCAGAGACGCTGCGAGAACAATTGTGCTTTTGTTCCATTTGTTAGACTTTGAGTCGAGGGAGGACGAGGAGGAGGAGGAGAAGGAATGAAGGGCATCTGTCACTTTCTTTAGAATACTTTAAAGCCAAATGAAGTCGGCATTCAGCGGCGGCAAGTCGTGACAGAGTGCGCCCTACACACGCACTGAGCTAAATTAATTAGCAGATCCTGATGCTTCTTGACCCAAATCGACTGGCCGCTGCTTGGCTGCTTGCTTGATTTGCTTTTACTTAATTAATCAGCAGTCAAGTGTGGCGAGAAAGACTTCCTTGGAGTCGGGATTGGGAGTGGGATCGGGAATGGGAGTGGGAGTAGGAGCCGGGCCTGAGAGTTGCTGCGGCGGCAGCATGACAATATTTTCCAATTAGGCGGCTGGGTGTAGGTCTTACTTGTGCAATCAGGCGTGAAATTATCTTCTCATGCAACAAACAGCAGGCCAATGGAAACAAAGTCAAGAGAAGAGACAGGCACTACCCTAACGTATCGTCTCGTGGGATATATATATATGTATAATGTGTGTACATTGTACACTCTCCCTCTCTCATTCGATCTTGTCTGCATTTCCCAATTACTTCCAGCAATATTTTCCCATCTTTATTCAATCGTTCTCTCAGCCCCACTCTATCCCGCTCACTCTCTCTCACTAATTGCCCAGTGATGTCACCCGACTGGTCACTCCATTTAGCACGAATTTCTCAGAATATTGCATTTATCTAAAGTGCGCTTATCTTATCTGATTGGCTATCGGTCGTTCTCTGAACGAATCCCCACTCGAGCTGATGCATAAAACAAGCAGACTTGCAGTTCTTCGGTCATTTTGAATCATCATGTCGAGCTATCAAGTGCCAGTGGCCAAAGTAGAGCTACTTTCCAGCCGTGGCTTTTCCGTTTCGATACCCGATGAGAGGGGCATATCGCTGTTCGCCTTCCATGGAAAGCTCAACGAGCCGATCACGGATCTGAGCGATCAGCACTGGGCAGCGGACATCGTGAACACGGACGCGAACGGGCGCTGGACCTACACCAATCGGAATGTGGAGCTGTACAAGGGAGACGTCATCTACTACTGGACGACGGTGCGATTCCATGGCGTTGACTACCAGAGAATGCACCAAGAGGCGGAAGTTCCCTAGAAATGGGACCCGTTACGTTGATTAAATAAAGCCATACCCAGTAGTCGGTTGCCAGATAATTCAGTTGCATGCTCGGCTGCCTGTCATACAAACGAGAACATATTTATTTGCATGGCAAATATGATGATGTGCTGCGCTCTCAGCACTGTTCTGTTAGTAATATTTGCATATGAAAATGGCAAGCCACCTACAGACGACAGATTTATTTCCCCGCTGCAGAAGGACAAAAAAGAAAGGTGGGCGAAAAAGTGAAAATTCTATAAACAAACAGTTGTACACTTGAGGGGAAAAATGAGGTGGGGGGGAGAACACAGAGTAGCGGCATAAGAAAAGTTATATTTGTACGGTAAATAACTTTTTGCCAGAGCAACAAAAAACGTGAAAACATAAAACAAAAGCAATGGCAGAACAGAAGCATCAAAAGGAACAAAAAAATTGCGCATACGTCGTGTGGGAATGCAGTCGTGGGACGGCGAAAAGGATTCGCAGGGAGAGCACTGCTGACTGCCGAGAGCACTGCCGAGCCTTATTTAAATGACTTATTTAAATTTATGCAAATCAAGCCACGAGCCACATTTTTTGTCCCTAATTGAAGCACTCTCTTCGCGCAAAAAAATTAGCATATTGTACAATGTAGAGGCGAAAGGCGAGTTAATATTTCTCCCTCCAACATCGCTGTCCATCTTGCAGCGAGGAGACTTGTTTATGGCCATCGAATATACTCGTAATTTCCAAATTGAATAACTCCTGATGGAATAAACACGCGTAAGTAAGCTGATTACACGCATATTTACATTTATACGAGTAGGGTCTCACCTCCACGGAAATTTATTCAAATTTGTATCTTTATCATATTTTAGTTCAAGTTCCGCCCCTTCTCTCCACCACTTTGGGGCCCTGGCTAGTGATTGCTTTTTTCTCAAATTTATTTTTGATTCGAGCTTCACGGAGAGAGTGCGAAGATGAAATATTCGCCGCAGGTGTAATATTTCTTCATTGTATGATTTAAATTGTGCTCCTTGGAAGGGCAGAAGGGCAGAAGGGCAGGTGATCTGGGCTCCGATTTAATAGGATTTCATTGTGTTTTTCCGGACCGGCTCCTCTGGGTATTTTGCATGTGACAAGAGCATGTCAGCGTGTGGCCTTTAAGATGTGTATCTGCAAATTGGGAATGAGTGTGCCTCCTGGAGAAATATGTCATAATTGTGGGCTACTTTTGTGGCCCACTCCTGAATCGGAGGAAATCGCAGCTTAGATCTGAGATTACTTCAATCACGTTGAAAGTCCCCTTGCTTAAACTCTTGGCTAAAGAGCTCGAACATTTGCATAATTTGTACTTGTGTATTCCTTTGGTTGGTGGAAGAAGCGGACAATGACTTGAGCTGATTACCATTTATTTAGACCGAAGACATTGTAAAAACCAATTCGATTTTCGGAGAGCAGGAATCCGAATGCAGGGAGTGCCATTAAAGCCAGAGCTACCTCCCACACACACACAACTGAAGGGCAAGGCCAAGAAACTATGTCTAGCAGACAAACAAGGCCCAAAAGTTAAGCGAGAATCCCAAAAGCACAGACACAGAAACAGACACAGCCACAGACATACGGAGAGGGAAAGTATAGAAGATGGAGCCAAAAGTCGTGTTTGGCATGCACAAAAAACTTGTACGTTGGAAGCGCAGACAAAAAAGACATTTTCATGCGGAGGAGGGACGAGCGCGCAGTCGAGAGCCGTGGAGCATGTAAATTTCCTTTAAGCTGGATTTTATTAAATTGTTTGTGTCGTTTTTGGCATTACGAAAATTGTATTTGCATGATCTCTCGCTGGAATGTGCCGCCGCTGCGACTCCGTGTCTAAAAAGTATTCCAGCAGCTCTTTCATCACGAGATTCGTCGCCAATTGCCGCCGTGGAAAATGCCACACATTTTGGTTCGAGCCAGAACTATATTGCATTGCGCCAGCTGTGTCTGTGGACACGTTTTCCACTCGCCGAAATACACAGACTTTCGAGTGGAAAGTGGCATTTGCGAAGTGCCACGTTTGAGGCAAGTACGTGTTGAGCCCTGCTGCCTCTCCCAACCTGACACCCTTTCGTAACATCCAGCCAGTACGGCCATAAATCTCAGCAGGAGCTGCAGTGGGGTCCGGGGTGCATGGCGCTTTTTTGGTCAACGGGACATGGCCCGATGATGGATCTGAGAGCGGGGTTTGGTTCATTACAAAAGCAGAGGGCTGCGACCTTTGTCATGTGTCAACCGGAAGCAGTTTGCTTGCGGAACACTAGTTGCGGTGGAGGCTGGGGGGACTGACAATAGCCACCGCAAGTCCTTTCAAGTTTCGTGCCAGGGACCACAGACTGCCTGGTCTTCGCAAAGCCTTTCAAAGGGTTACAGCAACATGAAACGAAAAGCGTTTGGGGACCCGCTCGACAGTGCGTCTATCTCTACTGGAGTGTCTTTGTGTTTGCTGAGCAAATGGAAGATGTTGATGTTTGGCTTTGCTCTCGCCATGGCCTTTGAGGCGATTTTCAGCTTAAAGATGGCAATGCGGCGTAACGATAAATTAAATGCATAACCCAAAGAAGCCCAGAGACCAGGACCAGCAGATGCAAACAAATTAGATGATTATTTGCCAAAAATTACATTAGCCGCAAAATAAACAATTTATGGGCGAGGAGAGCAGCCGTTCGCCCACATCGTCTGTCTCAGTGTGTGCATAAATTACGTAGATTTCCTGCAACTTAATTTATGTTTGGATTTGCCGCCAGAGCCGAGAGACATCTAACAGGCAGGCAGCAGGCGGCAGGAAACAGGCGGCCAAACATTTACTTAGGCACTCACATGGGCCATCGGCCGCACAAGCCTACTTATCAGCCGCATAAATTGCCAATGCTGACACATTAATGGTTGCATTTGCCACCTCTGTCTCCCGGCGTTGTCTCAAGCAATTAGGCCCAGTGGTAAATGACAAACTTCAGCTTCCTACTGGCTCCTACTTGCCGCTGGGGATCATTAACCAGGGAAAAAGGTGCTACGAGACCCCAAATATGGCAGATGTGTATGTAGGTCTCCCCTTTGGTCTGTAAGGAAATGGCGCAAAAGCCACAGAGCACCATCCTATATGGATAGATCCACGAAGCTTCGAATTACGGGTACATATTGTTCAAAGTGACCGCCACGATAATTAGATATTGATCTGTAACAACACTGCGCATGTGCCCTGCTGCATATCGATGTTCTCATATCGATATTCTGTATATCGATGTTCCCCTTTTCGGTGTCTCTCTCTTGCGTATGTTACTCGGAAGCACATATAATTCTGTATACTGATATTCTGCTGTCTTACAAATAAAATAACTTTAACAGGTTATGGGCCCAGACACCAATTCACCCAGAAACAGTATAAAACAGAAACAGTGAGAAACAATAAACATTGTTTGGTGCTTAGTGAAAAGCAGTGCTAAAAAATGGCATAGACTCATTGGGGTTATGTGTGTACATAGAAAGGCAAAAGAACAAGTTGAACAAATTCAACGGAGATTCGCATTGTGTTTTTTGATTAGAATTTTGCAGCGAATCGGACCGTTGCCGTGGTTTAAAGTCCAAAATAAAGCAGTCCCAACGGATCAAGAAACACAAAAGCGAACGGAGACTCAAGTGTGTATACCAAAAAGTGCGTATGCCAAGCCGCACAAAACGGCGAGTGTGTATACCCAAAAGTGTGTATACCAAGGCATAGAAAATCGCGAGTGTGTGTGTGTGTAAATAGCAACTCGGAGGGATACTTAAAAGAAAACGAAAAAAAAACAAAAGAAAGACACGGACAACAGTATTGTCGTCGTAGTTGCTTTGTGCATGAGACGATCGACAGTTACAAATTTTGCACTGTGGGACAATAAGTATAAAAAATGAGTGGAAATATGAATTTCAATATTGAGAAACTGGACGAAAACAATTATAGCACATGGGAAGTTTTGATGAGAAGTGTTCTCATACAAAATGATTTGTGGCCAATCGTCAGTGGTAAAATTGAGCTTAGTGAAAGTGCAACAAGTGAGCAACGTGCAGCTTTTGAACTAAAGGATCAAAAGGCGTTGGCGTCAATTTTACTTTGTGTTAAATCGACCCAACTAAACAATATTAAAAATTGTGTATCGTCGTCACAGGCATGGCAAAAGCTAAATAAAATTCACAGGCCAAGCGGACCAGCAAGGGTAGTGTTTTTAATTAAACAATTGTTGACGTTAAAAATGTCGGATGGTATAAGTGCACAGGAATATTTGCGGAAATTCCAGGTGGTACACGAGGCTTTAGCAGAGGTCAACATAAAGGTTGATGAAAAGATCTTATCAGTTGTGTTGCTAAATGGTTTGCCTAAATCGTATGAAAGTTTTGTTGTTGCGATTGAGACGCGAGATGATTTGCCGAGCTTGAGCATGCTAAAAATAAAAATTTCTGAAGAAGCGAATAGGCAGGAAGATAGCATTAGCAAGGAAATTACAAGTAGCGCGGAACTACACGTCAGTTATGACAACAACAATTTTAAGAAAAACTTTAAGAAGGGCAAAAAGTGTTTTAAGTGCGGAAAGGAAGGCCATTTTAAATCGGAATGCCGTGCTAAAAGCAAGCAGGAAGGAGCAAACAACAAGGGCGCAAACAGTAAAAGCGGGGAAAGATTGGGTACAATGCTTTGCGTAACCGAATATGACAAAGTGGAACCAGAAAAATATGTACCAATCCTAAGTTTAGCTAAGCCGAATGACCAGATGTTAAATGCATGGTGCATAGACAGTGGCGCAACGGCGCATCTATGTTGTGACAAGGAACGCTTTGTGTCGTTCACGGAAGATAATCAAAAAGTATTTTTAGCCGGCGGTAAATCACTTATTGCTGAAGGGCATGGAACTGTTCAAGTAAAGTTCGGTGATAGATCCGTTACGATGGAAAATGTTATCTTGGTACCAGATTTGCAGTACAATTTTATATCGGTCACAAAACTATTAAAACATGAAAAAAAGTTGTGTTTGAGAAAAATCAAGCGATGATTTTTGAAAACGGAAAAATAGTTATAAAGGCACATCTGGAAAATGGATTGTTTATGGTTCAGGACAATCAGGAAAAGTGTATGAACATTGTAAATGTTGAGGCAGATGCATTCAAATGGCACAATAGGTTCGGACATGTACATTTTGACGCATTAAAGGAAATGGTTAACAAGGAGATGGTAATAGGTCTCAAGGGCATATACAAGCCAAAACAAGTGTGTGCAACATGCGCAAAAAGTAAAATTTGCGTGCAACCATTTCAATCGAGCACAAACAGGTCAAAGGGCGTTCTAGACTTAATACATACTGATGTATGCGGTCCAATGCAAAAGCAGTCAATGGGAGGCAATCGATATTTCGCCACATTTATTGATGATTGTTCAAGATATGTATCAGTAAGTTTCCTAAAAACCAAAGATCAGGTTTTCGAGGCTTTTAAAGAATTTAAGAGTCAAGTTGAGTGCCAAACTGGGAGAAAAGTCAAGGTTTTACAAAGCGACAATGGCCGAGAATACATATCAAGCGTTTTTGACAATTACCTAAACCAAAATGGAATAAAGCGAAACTTAACAGTGCCATATACACCTCAACAAAACGGAGTTGCAGAAAGGGCCAACAGAACATTGGTAGAAATGGCAAGAAGTATGCTGCTGCATGCTGGGTTGAGTGAATGCTATTGGGCAGAAGCGATTCGAACTGCCACGTATTTGCGAAATAGAGTGGCAAGCAGCTGCTTGAGCGGGGTGACACCTTTTGAAATATGGACAGGTCGAAAGCCAGTGGTATCGCATTTAAGAGTTTTTGGCTCAGTAGCGATAGCTCTAGATAAAACAAAGAAATCAAAGTTCGCACAGAAAGGCTTAGAGTATATAATGGTGGGCTACTCGGATACGGCCAAAGCATACCGTTTGGTCAGTAAAGAAACCAGGAAACTCGTAGAGAGTAGGGATGTCATTTTTGTAGAACCTGAAGGGGGCAAACTAGATGCATCATGTTCCAATGACATATCATCAATTGAGGTTCAACAAAACCAGAACGCTGAACCCGAAATGGATAGCGAGCAATTTAAAGATCCAGAAAATGAGCCAGAAAATCAGGAGGAGATTAGGTCTAGTAATGACATTCTTGTAATTCCAGAACCAATAAGAGGACCAGGACGCCCAACCATAGTACGGACGGGCAAACCAGGACGACCAAGGAAGCAGTATCATATGCTCAATGCGATACTGGCAGCAGACGTACAAGTTCCACAAAACTACGCACAAGCTGAACGGTCTACTGAAGGCGAGATATGGAAAGCATCAATGAAGGACGAGTACGAATCTCTCGTGAAGAACGGCACGTGGTCGCTTACTAAATTGCCTAGCGGGAAAAAGTCCATTGGATGCAAATGGGTTTACGCAGTTAAGTCCAATCCGGATGGAAGCGTGAACAGGCTCAAATCACGTCTGGTGGCGAAAGGTTGTAGCCAACGCTACGGGATCGACTACAAGGAAACATTTGCACCAGTTGTACGCCACGCAACTATCAGGTTGATAATTGCACTTGCAGTCGAACATGGTCTCCACCTACATCAAATGGATGTTGTCACGGCGTATCTCAACGGCGAATTGGAAGATGAGGTTTTTATGAGACAACCTGAGGGCTTCATCAGCGAAGTTCACCCAAATCACGTTTTGAGGCTTCACAAAAGTATATATGGCCTAAAACAATCAGGAAGAGTGTGGAACTCTACGTTGGATGCAACGCTGAGACGCATTGGTTTTATACCGACTGTCAACGAACCCTGTCTGTATCGTAAGCCAGGTAAAAATATGTGTCTAATAGCTGTCTACGTAGATGACATTATTTTGGCGTGTAAGGACCTAGATGATATATCTGATATCAAGATAAAGATCGCAGCAGAATTTGATGTGGTTGACATCGGGCCTATGCAATACTTTTTAGGTATTGAGGTGAAACGTGAAGGCAGTACGGGTGCGATTTCAATCAGCCAACGGAAATATATTAGAGAGTTGCTCGAACAGTACAATTTGAAAGATTGTCGACAGACGTCCACGCCTCTTGAAGCTGGTTACCAGGTGGCATGCAACAAAGAGGATTGCCGCAGGGTCGACATCACATCGTTCCAAAAGCTAATTGGAGAGTTATCTTATCTTGCTGAACAAATTAGCACAACGTAACAAGGATCCTCATTCCGAGCATGAAGCGGCAGCCAAGCACATCCTTCGATATTTGGCAAAAACTATCGACTGGGAGATATGCTACACAAAGCAAGGAAAGTCAATTGAGTGTTTTGTTGATGCAGATTGGGCAAGTGATATGACGAACCGAAAGTCATTCACTGGCTATGTATGCATGTTGGCAGGAGGAGCGGTTTCTTGGGAGTCAAGAAAGCAATCGACGGTTGCCCTCAGTTCCACGGAGGCAGAGTACATAGCCTTATCATCTGCAGCAAAAGAGGCGATATACTTTCGCAGCCTACTGATTGACTTAAAGCTGATATCCAAGGAGTCAGCTATTCAGATGTACGGCGACAACATTGGAGCACAGCAGCTTGCTAGAAACCCCATGTTTCATGCACGTACAAAGCACATCGACGTCAAGATACATCATATTCGAGAGGTTCTCAAGAGAGGTGAAGTCAACATTGCATATCTGCCAACCGATGAGATGATAGCAGATGTCCTCACAAAGAACTTAGCCAAGGTTAAGCACCATAAATTTGTATTCGCATTTGGTTTAAAAGATCGTTTATAAGTGCTTGACATGTTATTGAATATTAGTTAAGTATATTTAAAGTTTGTAAACATGCGTTGTGTTGAGGAGGAGTGTTCAAAGTGACCGCCACGATAATTAGATATTGATCTGTAACAACACTGCGCATGTGCCCTGCTGCATATCGATGTTCTCATATCGATATTCTGTATATCGATGTTCCCCTTTTCGGTGTCTCTCTCTTGCGTATGTTACTCGGAAGCACATATAATTCTGTATACTGATATTCTGCTGTCTTACAAATAAAATAACTTTAACACATATAGTGGGGATTTATCTTTAAACTGATAAAGAATATAATTATACTAGGGGGCAGGCCCCCAGCACAGGAGGTTCGCTCGCTCGTTAATAAAGGTGATGATCCCTGTGTTATTTTCTGCCTCGATCTGCCATCTCTGCTGATATCTGTTCTCTGCAAGAGTACGATAGAGTACCACAATTATAGATACAAATATATTTCTAGCTTATGTTATTTGAAGACCCTCCAAATTGTGTAAGTATCCCAATGATGGCTCTTTCGATTTAGTGGTATTTTTGATTACTCCCCGGAAACAAATATCCTATTCGGGTATGGGTTTTAATATACGATGGCTTAGACCTTAGTCTGTGGCAGCTGTGGACAATTCTGCCACATTAACCAATTCGTGGCGTGGAATTTCAAATTTGCATTATTTAATTGAAAAATGTCGAACAATTTTCGAAAATGGGTAAATATTTCGCGAATATAACAATGGTAATGAATTTTTTCACCTGCAAGCGGGAGGACTTACAAGGATATGTGCATACAAAGGTATTTGCCTGCTGCAAGAGTATTTCGTTACACCAAAAATACTTTTATGGGGCAAAAATGCAGAGAAAAGATGGAAAATGTCCGGTAAGGAATGCAAAGAATTTTGTCTTCTACCGATACGAAAAATAGCAGAGGCCTGGACTTCTTTCAGAAATCATACGAGAGTACTTTCCACCTTTAATTGTCATTTGTCTCTTTCCAGAGCTTAAGATATCTTCGGTCAAATGAACTGGTAATGGGATGAATTTATACGATTTTTCATCTTGCTTTTATTGCTGTCCCAAAAAAATCCCATTACAATAAACGCCCACTGCGTTTCACTGTGTTAATTAATTCACTTTACTGCCGGCTTTCCTTTTACCTTGGAGATTAATGTTACTCGATGCCTTGTGGCTTCTGCTTTCCGTATTCCTTACACTTTTACACTGTACAGTGTACACCATTAATAGGTGTACAATTCATTGCGTTGCGTTGCCTTTCGAGGCCCCTTTTCCGCGTACTTGTATAATTTTTGAGCCCATCGGCAAAACAGCGCCTTGCAGGAGGCAATGGCTTTTTAATACGAGCCGCGTCTTCTTTGCGCCGTTTGCTGTACACACTCAGTGCTACGAGTGCGGCTGCCACTGGAGCTCCTCCATGAATTTATTATTACGGTCCACCATTCCACCAGCTTCTCCCCGATTAAGGGACTTTCTCGACTTTAATTAGTTTGTCAGAGCTGCGGGGGGCCTGGCCATGATTCAAAAGCAATTAAATTGTCGCCTGGCCCATTAGCCGCATGGCCACTGTCAAGGTGGTCCTACCTTCTGCTGGCCTCACTGCGTATGCTTGATTTGTTATACATAGCCCTGTGGTATGTTGTGGTCATGCAGTGATGGTTTATTCTTTATGGATTTAAGGCGGCAATGGAGTTCTCCCTTAAGTGCTCTGCCACTCCCACCCGTATTGCTAGTCGTGCGGCATTGTTGTCAGGCTTCTGTTTCTGTTGGCATATTGCTCGCATGACATGGCTGAAAAAACAACAGAGCAACATCTTCCGGCAATATGTTGACACATATTCCTCCTCACGCCGCTGCACCGCGCCACGCAGCACGCAGGGTGGCATGTGCGGATTGTGGATGTGTGGATATTGCTGGCATGTTGTTAGTGGCATCGTGCTGTGCGGCGTATGCAGTCTACTCTGCCAATGCGACTTTGTCCCCCGAATTGCAAACCGTATTTGAGCTTCTCTCTCCCTGACTTATGCAAATATTTTCCTTTGGCCTCTCTCTGCTTTTGCTCTTTGGTCTCGCTTCGCTGGGCCTTGGTTCCGTTGGATGCTCCTCCTCTGACCGCGCGCCATTCCCTTTGTTATTTTTCTGTGCTTACTCGTCTGATGCTTCTATTGGTTGCAGATTGTTTCATTTAAATCAGAGCATCGGCTCATCAGAGCATATGAGCTCCACGGCCCCACGGCCATGCGACTTATAAAGACTCTTTAAGCCAGGAAACTGTGTGTTGCACTTACCCCTGCGGGCTTTCATTTTATGGATTGCCATAAATCGCTGGCTCATTGCCCGCGTTCTTTCCCACGGCCCCCACTTTGACTGCCAGACAAATGGAATGCTCCATCGCTTGTTCCCACCCTTTTCTTTAGATCACCCCTCGTTGTGGCTCAGCACGATAATAAACAGGATGGCATAGAAAAAGAAATTACATAGAAAATATAAATATATATGTTTGCCAGAAGTGCGCTTATTCAATTGCCCATTTATCATGATTGGGCTTAAAAATCTGTGGGCCATCAATTTTATCGTTGCTAATTCATCGGTCCATCTTCTGTGGGGATTTTGCTCATTGATTGATTTGGATCTGAAGCAGGCACCGGCCAATTACCCTCCAAAAGCACCACTCTGCTTAAACAATTTTAAATCGTGGCGCAAAACTATGTTTTTTTTGCTATTTTTGAAACCTTTTTCAACTCGAGGTCCCATTGTCCCACAACGTAGAAGTGACTGCAGTTTTCCCCAGCAATCCAACAGCCATGCATTGCTCAAAAAGACAGCAGACAATTGGCACAATTGCTCGTAGGCAGGCGGCATGCCAACAATTTCACAGCTCGATGGTTGCAGGTGCCCGTGCCCCGTAGAGGGCACGTAGAGGGCCTCTGTCCATAGGGTCCACCATGCGGAGCTCTTTGATTTCTAGGCTAATTAAGGTTTCGTACGAGTAGTTGCATATTTTGTCCACAGCTATTCGTTGTGCCTATTTTCTAAGGGGCGAGAGGGTGGCCTCTCTTAAAGGCTTAAGCTCGCTTCTCTTTTTGCTTTTCGGTTTCAGAATACTTTAATTTGGCATTCTGAGCTCCAATTACCATTTCAAGCATCGCTTCCCGTTTATCGTAGTATCAGAAAATGGAAAATTTGAGTTTCCGCTCAGAGTTTCGCGATGCACCAATACATCACTTTGTGTCTCCCTTTTTGCGATTCGATGGAGCATTCCCCCCATTTTGTATGGCTGCCACAAACTACTTGCAGTCTTGTCTTGGGAATAAAACACGAATACCCGCACTCGTAGAGACATTCTTCTGCGCCACGTTCTGCCATGTAGTGTCGTGACAAAGCGTTTGGGCAGCAGCTCAAAAGTCAAGCGATTATTTTCGCTTTTTACAGCTCTGAACAGCTCTGAACAGCTCAGCAATTTGTCAGGCTAACGCGTCGCCAATTGACGCCATTTTTTTATGACACCCCGTTTATGCTGGCTTTGCCCCATTTTTTGTGGCAAGGGAGCCGCAGTTGGTCGGGGAAATGGCAGTGCCAGCCAGGCAGAATATAATCAGACAATGGCAGAATGCCAACATTGCCAACGACGGGAAAAGGAGTACGGGTGTAGTTTTCAATGGAGGGAAGCCGAACAGCTCTCTGGTCGCGAGAGTCCGTCAACAGCTGCAGCGACAAAAGCACTGGATTATCGTCAAGCTTGGCCCGGCCTCCTATTTGCCTATTAACCTGACGTCTATTGAGGGGCAGGCGACCATGATAATAGTCGTAAGCATATCAAGGGACATGCGATATGGCGGCATACCCTCATGGCGGCATAGCCTCATGGCGGCATGGCGGCAGTACCATAAAAGTCAAAACATGTTGATACGAGTATACTCTATTCGCACACACGATTCGATCTCAGCTGGAAATTCTATTCCCATTCTTCCGCTTCCGCTTTTTGTGCGGTGGGGGGGTATCCGGTGGGGAAGTGTAAAAATGCTGCACACAATAGTTTTCCACATGAGCGAATGAATTTGGCTGTTTGGGAATTGTTGGGCTCCCTTCCCAGTGAATGGGTCTGGGACTGCAGTCGACAGTTGGCCTTTATTTCGTGTTGTTATTCGAGTTATCCGAATGTTCGATGCTCGTTATTTATGCCAGTTTATGTTCTGTTGCCAAGCAACTAGCGGCAACAGCAACAGCAGCAGCATCAGCACTTATGCGTCTATAATGTGTAGATTTTCCAGCCCATTCAGATGTATAGTATATGGATTGCCCTGGGATATGATGAGAGTGTTTTAAGCGGGTATTTCTATACTAATTGAAGGACTCTGAGAACCTCTCCAATCGCATTCCAAATGTGTGTAAAAAGCGAGTTTAAATATGGCCTGCCCATGGATATTTCTTTGCGCCTTCTGCTCTCGTGTTGCGCTTAATTTAATTAGATGCTTGCAGCTGGCAATGCAATTAATTTTATGTACATTTGTGCAGCAGCTGGCAGTGGGGCACTTATGCTGTGCCCCCAAAAGCAATGTAATTGAAAAAGGAAAGCCAAGCGCATTGAAAATGAGTCCAACGAGTGCTTTACGACCTCTTACAGCCCATAAATTATAGATCACACACATGTCTCCTCCTCTGAATATTTGATAAGGAGCACATACTCGTCAACTGTCAAAGATGGGGCTGGATGGGAAGGAATCATCAGGGCCCCGCACTTATGGCTAATCCATTTCCTGATGAACATTTTACATAGAATCAAAGCTTCATGATTTCCATGCCTCAATCGCAAAGACCATAAAGGAGGCAGTAGGAAAGTAGGGGTTTTACATTGCTGGTGTCACATTGCAACGCCACTCACAAATAAAGATGATTACTTGCCGAAAAAGCAATTATTTCTTCAGTTATCGCCCACAAGGGCCGGATCCCCTTGACATTTGAGAAGAGGACATGGAGAGCTCCATTGATTGCATTCCATCCCCAAACTAATAAGCAGCTGACTTTGTTTATTCTTGTCTTTCGAATATTTGTCCAATTATATGGAATTACATTCCAGGGAAAACAAAACTTAATCAAGAAAACCAATTATCATCTTTCGTTTTTTCACAAAAAGGGACTCATTGGCTGAAAGTATTTTAAAAACCAAGCAGAACAACATGAAATCTGAATTAAAATTTGCAAAGCAGAAGAAAACTATTGTAAAATTCCGAAGGTTTTGGCAATACCTCCCGTGAATGATGAAAGATGTGCTTCAAAGGGAAGGCCGCACACGGGAATAGCACACGGAAAACAAATTGCTTGTCTGCGCCCAGGAGAAAGGTTTTCTGTTCCACGAGTAATGCTGCTTGGATTCTTTGACATTTTTTACACGAACCGAAAGCCATCAACTGAAAGCCAACCCTTTCATCCGTTTCGCCTGTCGATTTGTGGCCTGGCCTGTCTGTCAGCACGGGGGAGCACAAAAACAAAAGGATTCTCACTCTGGGACCCACTATTCCATGGTCGTATATGCTGGCAAGCCCTCGATTGGTTATTGTTGCCTCAACTTATTGCTTTTGCTTGTCGCTTTTCCCGTTTCATTTGCAAATTAATATCACTTAAAAAACCATTTATTGATCAATTACTTTTGCAATAACTGAAAAACTTTTCAAATTGAATGGAAATTTAATTTAAAAAAAGAACAAAATCACAAGGCATACTTGTTTTAATTAAATAATAGTTGATGCAAAAACCGGATTTGTGTTTGGTATTTGTTGGTGGCACATTTATGAAATTATTTGCGTACTAATGGCTGTTTTTGAGTTCGAACATTCGCCTGTTTTTGGACAACGAAAAGGCGAAAGGGAAATGGCAATCACATTTCGTTTAATTACACGATACGTGATGTTTATTAATGAGGGTGTCTGTGGGTGTTTTGCATCTGTTTGATTTTAAGGCATAGAATATCCACACTGTCCCCTAGATGTAGGATAATTTCAGGGACTTGCGAACGAATTCTAAAGATTTTAACAGTGCCCGGTTGTGCCCCCCCCCCCCTTTTGTTGTGTCTTTGCCGGTCCGATTAAGCGAATAATCCAATGCTCGAGAGCACTGAAATGGACATGGAATATGCAGAATACTGTGGACTCTGGCCGGATTGGGCGAAATGGATCCACTTTCATTCTCCCAGAGCTAAAGTCGCCCTGGCAACCGGTAAAGTGCAGCGTGCAAGGGAATTCCAGTTGTGAGTTATTGAACTGACATCTGAGTGGCGGAGGGGTGACAATGTAAGGCGGGCGAGACCATGTGGCAGGAGTCGTGTACGTGTTGCACGAAATTCTGTCACGGGCGAGTGCTTTATGAGTGTCTATGCGTGGGTGTTGCTGTGTGTGAGCCGGGCGGACACTATCTGCGACTAAGTGCTTGTCGCTTAAAACTAAACGGACAGCAGGGCGGTCCCAGCCTGATTAATGTCCGCCTCCTCCTCGCTGTGAATGGGTGTGAGTGTGTGTGTGGCACAGCAACAACTGTTGCTTTAAGACACCAAAAACTAAATTGAGTTCATGTTGTGGTCCTGGTCCGGGTCCGGGTCCGGGTCCGGGTCCTGTTCTCGATATGATTGCAAAAAGCCAATCTAATGGAAAATTCCATTTTCTTTCCTGCAGCAGCTCTTCGCCATGGTGTCCCTGTGTCCTATGTGTTGGTCTGCGGTGCACAGAGCACGTTACCCACAGGCAACGTTTTTCCCCAGAGTTTAAGCTGGAAACTGCACACAAGAATTGAGACAGTGTAGAAAATATGCTGTAAATTGGGTCAAAAGACGCATTAAATAAGCAAAACAGTGATACGCAAGCCGCATGTAAGAACATTTGAATACCGGCCAAGACCTAATCACTCCAGTACCTTCTTAGATGCTCCCCTTCATATTCCGGGTCCGGGCATCGCACTGCGCATATTAAGTAGACGCCACCGCGACGCATACAATATATTTTATACAGGACCATGAAATCTGTGGATCCAGAAGTGGTCCTATCCCCCTTCTCCCTTTCTCTGCGGCAGCTTATGCAAACAAACATTACTGAATGCCAAATGAGTGAGTGCCACATGCGATTGCAACCGAGAGTCAGGGAGACAGGGACCTCATTAGATATGCTTTCAGATGCGACAGAGAGACACGAGGCTGCTGTCCTGGCATTGTTGGTGTTTCCGCGTCTACCGCAGGGAGATCGTCCTTCACCAGGCTTTCTCCTACTTTTCTGCATACTTTCTTAGTCTTTATTTTTATTTATTTTGCAATCTTCCAAGTACGTATACATTCCAAGTGTAATATGTGACATTGTTTTTGCTGCGGTGAAAACTTTTGCCATCTCCGGTCGGAAATCATAAACTAATTGAAGTTTGTTGTGTGGTGCAACAAGGGAAAGCTTTGCACTCGTCATCTGCCAACGGCAGAGGGGTCTGATTGTCAGTGGAAAAGAGTACATAATTAAAACAATGCACCGGGATTACATTACAATTTGATTACACAAAAGCACATCAAGATCTATTCTCGAGAGCACTCCTTTGAAGCCTGAAACTCCTGGAAAACAAGCTTTTCTCTCATTTTCTCTGCCCGCGAATCCGCTTGTAGTGACTTGCAGACAGAAACATTTCACTAATTAACGGAGTGAGAAACCGCTTTCGCTGTCGTTGTCAGGTCCCCGATGACAGGACTACACACAAGGAGGGGTTTTCGTCGGAGCAACATGAAATTACCACGTTCTTAGCACTTTCATGAGTTAATTAGAAGAGAGGGCTGCGGATGTTCTTTGTGGGAGCTTTCCGCAGAGAATTCGCTGCATCTCAAGCACCGCAACAGCCATTTCTGATGACTTTTTAGCCACGGAATCGAGAGTTTGGAGTGGCAGGCGACAGGCGACAGGCGATCATCAATCATTGTTCATGACCTTTTTCATGGCACCATCCATGGCGACTATTCATCGGACGGAACGTAGGTGTAGGTGTAGGTGTAGGTGTACAGGGCCTCAATTGAATATTTAAAGGGTTCTCACGCTCTCTCTACGGCCAAGGAAAAACTATACGAGTTTTATGGCCGTCCGTGAAATATGGCTTTGAGCTCCGTCAATAAACGTGGGGGCAGGGATCGGGGTCCGGCGGCAAAGTTAAAGTTGATTAAATTAGACATTTTATGGCCTCGAAGCAAAATGTCAAACTTTTTACTACTGCTGCAGTGGACAACCTTGAAAGTTGATAAATTGTGGCAAGAAAGTAGTAGCCGTGGCAGAGGGCCATAAAACAAAATCTTTAATCATTCGAGTGACACAGACAGACTAAGGAACCCCAGCCCGAAACCCAACCCGAACGCGAACCCGAACCCAAGAGGACAGGACACGCTCTGGCTGTGGATAATGTTGAAACTTTCATCGGCTGGCTGCTGGCTGCCCCATAAACAGTCGACAGTAGATTCGAGTCGAGTAGAAATTCATTAGGAGCTTTGCTATCTGCCCGCCACAGGATCCTCCTTGTGGCGCCTTGTGGGTGGAAATGTAAACCCGGAAAACTTTCCCGCGCGGCGCAAACGCAAAAGCAATTATCCCAAATTAATTTACATCCAACTTTTGGGTAATGCGGTCGGTAAATAGGCCAAATTAAATTGTTTCCGGCCGAATGTCAAGTTATTGTTTCCAAAGACAAAGCCTTGTGAGATAAACTTGAATAATTCAACAGTCGAGAGTCGGCTCAGAGTGCAAGTCAAATAGATTAAAGTTTTTCCTCACAGAAACTAGGCATTTATTCGAGAAAGAGAATATCCAAGGCACCAAGAAACCATTCACAGAAGTTGTGCATTTGAAATCGTATGCTGTTGTGGTTTAATTTGTAAGAAAAACAATCTAAGCAAAAATCTTGAATCTTCAACACCAAAGGAGATTTCTGGAACAATTAAGGACACAAAGCCGTAACAGGAAGCGAAGCCAACTCGGCTATGCCCTGCCCCATTCTATAATCTGAGGTGACCCATCGCAGATTTGGGGGGTTTTGGGGCGACCTTTATGACATCTTTATGACAAGCGTAGAGCTCTGGACCCATGTCTTGTGTCCGTGTCCGTGTCCGTGCTCTTCGCCTTTCGCAGCCGATGGGCAGCATGTGTTCTGTGATTTGGGTAACTCCGTGTTTCCGTTTAAACTGCTTCTTTTGTGGGTCACGGAACTGTACGATTTCCCGTTGTATGCAAATGACAAGCCGCTGCCAGCAGATCTGGTTTGAGGCTCGGGCTTAAAGTTTCACTGCAAAAATACCTGTTTCCCCCGGAATGGAAGCTGGAAAAACAAATTGGAACGATGTCGAGCAAATGAATTCTCCGCCGATTTGTGTGCAAATTCAGTACACGTTTGCGTGCACGCGGGAGAGCGAAAAAGTGCAGTAAATGCTTCCCGCAGACAGAGAAAGAAAGAGGAACTATTGTAGGGCGACTCCCACAGTGATTTGATGCAATTTCATTTCATTTGTGCGAACTGAATATTTAACAGAACATTCGCTACATTCCTGCCGAGGGAGTGGAAGCACGCGCTCCCCCTTTGATACGGATTTTACATTTTGATTGCATGTGCAAGGGCTCTCCTCAGTGCAGATCGAAGGTCCTTGGAGCCTGCTGGGAAACTAACCTCTCTTAAAGTCGGTGAATGTCAGGCTTTAAGCCCGCACTCTTACCTGTAGCTCCAGCGCCCTGACAGTTGCCACCTGACATTGACATTCAGCTTGGAGAGAATCCTTTGACAATGTTTCAAGCTGGTTGAAAAGGCATTTTCCTTTGTGCTGGGAGTTGCATGCGCTCTCTAATTGGCCGTAATGTGGCTGCCACACGCACACACGGAGGCAGCGAGTGGAGGAGCGACTTTCAAGAGCTGGAGCGGTACCAACATAGCAATGCATTTCATTGCAAAAACATTTTCAGATGCGAAAACTTGCTTACTCAGTTATTTGTTGTTGCCACAACACAATTACAGTAGTGTGATGGTCGTAGTGAAGGGGGGTGTGGCATCATTACCATTATTGCGAGACGGCTGCCAGGCCCATGACTCCGACTATTATTATCAAGGCGGAGCAGCGGCCATCGGTTGCCTTACGGACAAACTTTCTCCCCACTTGGCAAAACAAAAGTTTTCGAATTGTTCGTTCGGTATTCGTGTTTTTGAATGCGTATGCGTGTGCGTGTGCGTGTGCGTGCTGTGCCTCGGGCAGTTTTTCTTGTCAGGAAATGCTTTCCATACATCCCCGATATGGCATATGCAGTGCAGCTATTTTCCTGTCGTCTAACATTATTGGGTTTGGGGTTTCGTTGTGGGCTTGTGGGTGTTAGGTACAAGTGGAGTACAAGTATTTGGTGTCTGATCTCCTTGCAATCCAGTGCTGGCTCCCAGAGTAGCTCTGTTCATGGCGATAATCTATTGGCAGGAGCTAAAGCTTGCACTTTATTTATAGCATGCCCCATTGTGCGGTGCTCTACTCTCCATTATGGCCTTTAACCACAAGAGAACACCTGCTGCCGCAAACAGAGGCACACAAAGCAGAGGGAGAGTCCTGCTACTGTCTCCCCCTCCCGGGGTCTCCGGGGTCACTTAATGGTGGCGCCGACCGATCCATGTCCGTGTCCATGTGCATTGCAGTGTCTGCCTGTGTGTCAGTGTGTCAGTGGCTGTGGCTGTGGCTGTGGCTGTGTGTTTGCTTAGAGTCTAGAGTCGTCTCCCCCGGCCCCGCCGAACGTCTGTCATCAACGTAATTATGCTGTCAACAAAAAAAAAAGAGAAAAAGCACAGCGTGAAAACAAACGGATGGACATCGTCATGGACATGGACAGGATGCGGACGGATGGGAATCATTATCAGCTGCTTGTCGTGTCTTGGGATTCCGATTCTCGCTCGGTTCTAACGATGTGCGAAGGTATTAAATGTTCAGCACGTTCCACTGCCCCTAACTCCCCCGCTCCTTCCCTCCCTTGTGCCTAGCCCGGGCCTCAAGCTGTTTTGGATTGTCTGCCTGTCTATCTGTCTATCTGTCTGCGTAAATATTTATTTAATGTTTATTGGCACGCACTTTCCACGTCGTCTTCTGGTTGACTGCCCAATTGTGCCGTTAAGCATTTCATAGTTTTTTGTATTCAATTTGCAGCTGCTAACAGCCAAAGAGAGCGTACAAAGGGGTTGGCTAATGAATAGATTAGAGGGGGAGCAAAGGCCGTTCTGCTGTACTGCTGCACTTTGCTGCTGCCAATGGCAATAGGAGCGTGCCGGGCCTCTCCCTTGGAACTACTTATAACTTGAGATTACCCCCACAGCAGTAGCGGCGGTAATTGCTGTTTTGGGAACAAAAGAATCTCCATCTCACGAATTTACATGCAAAGTGAAAGAGTGGAAAATGGTTTTAAATGTGTCTCTGGGCCACTGTACTGCCATTCCGAGATACACAATGGATATTACAAGGATTCTGTGCGACTCAGTGACTGTCTGCCTCCTGGCTTCATCGTAATCAGCCTCGAGGTTTATTATACAGTATGACATACTGTACTGTGCGAACACACATGTTTGTTTGTTCATGCTGCTGCTGTGTGTCAAGTGTTGCAGTAAACACAGTGATGTATGGCAGGGAGGGGAAAGGAAAACTTATGCCAGGCAAAAAAAGGCAGAAAGTTTCCGGCCTACTACTCGAAATGATGAATGTGCTCCTTGTGTCCCCGCATTCGCAATTTCATTCCCATCAATTATTTTGTTTGTGCCCTTCTGCTTGTGTTTTTATCTCGTCCTTGTGGCTGAAATTGGCAGCATATTCCGTTTGTTTAAAGCTTTAATTTTGTCCTTCCTTTCGATACCTGGGAATGGATATGGAATTCATTAAAACCCTTCACCGAAAATGTGCAACCTTCTGGCCGGCAGGCAGGGGAAATACAATAACGAAATTCATGGAAATGTATCAACGAATGGAAGAAGCTAAGCATCTTAAGAATTTTCTTATGACATGTCGTGCAGCTATTTCCATCTGCAGCAAAACTTCATCTACGTCTACATCGCTGTTAACAGAGCTCTGTTAGAAAATTTCCCAAAACAAGAGATAACAGCAGCATCCCGATGCTGCCACAGGACACCCGACTCCGTGTCGTGGCCACAGCTCGGAAAATGCTGCTGCTGTTAGTCTCAGACGCGATTCCACGGCGAACGGAAGTCCTGCCCTGTGCGGTGGGGAGAAAGTCTCACAATAACTGCACGCAAAATATTCGGGAAAATAATGAAAAATATTACCCCTTGGAGTGCGAAAAAGTTGTTTAAATACGGAATAAATTAAAGCAAATATTTAGTGCCATAAAAATGATTTGTCAAATTATTAATTAAAATATTTCGATATCGGATTAAAGGAAATAATTCCTGCGGCTGGCCTAAGTAAGTTTCGAAGTGAATAATTCAAAATGCAAAGTGTCTTTCATCGCCGAAGCAAGTCCGAATGTATCAAACGAAATGGCAAATTTCCTATCGGCCAAAATAAATGCAAAGCCATAAATCTCGGCAGGCCGTAGAATTCCATCTAGCGCCGGCACTTTTACTTATTGCTTTTGTTGTGAAACTCATTTGCACCGACGAGTTAAATGCAACAATGCTGATTTATGACAATTTCCACGCCCTGGCAGGAGCCACAGGGCAAGTCGGGGGCCAAAGGACCAAAGGGCCAAAGACCAAGTGCGAGAAGGCCAACAAGGCAGCGTGGTGTGTTCCGCCCTCTCGTTGCTGGTGTGCCCTGTGACAAATGTGGCAGAACAGAAGAGAAAATTAATTTCCCGAGCCCCGGCAGGAGATCTAATAAAATTCAATTATTCGTCGAAATAATTGTGTTTACAGAAAATGCAAATTGAAAGCAAACAAAAGCCAAAGTCGAATTTATATTTGGAGTTCAGTTTTCAGTGGCACAAAAAATTTTAATGGGTTTCCACGATCCTTGAAGCCTTGAAGCTCCTTCAAGGCCGCGCCAGTGTTATGGAACTCCTTTCTCAGATACTTCGCCGAGGAGGGAGATACTCCCATGTGTGGCGCTGCACTGCATGATGTAATTAGCCGTCCATTGGACCAACGCTTCCGCGTCATTTGCTGCCCTGCAAACTTTAGTGTTATTTATTTTACACCTCCCCACCTTGGTGGCCATTAGTGGGACTGTCCACAGTGTGTCGGAAACTTTTGGCTGCACTTACCTGCCGCACTTTGCCCCCTACCAACCAGGATAAAGTTTATCGCTTAACGCCCTGGGATCTCCCTGCCCTAGCTGATCCGGAATACCGAAAACAGGGTCAAAAGAGCTAAGTTGTTGTCTAATAACTTTAAACATCGCTGCGGCCAGACTATCGTCCGCCTAATGTGCGTGTGAAAATGAGGACCCCTGGGGTCCAACTAAAAATATATTATAGTTTCCCCTAAGAATGTTGCACAAGGTTTTCATTTGAGGGAAACATTAAGTTGACAAATTCCAGAAGTCATCCTTTTTAAAGTCGCTTTAAGCCCACTGGAGTTTCTTAATTAACATGCCCTTCACGGCGTGCCTCTGCTGCTGCATTGTGAAGGCCTTCCCTCCTCCCCCCTTTCTTTTCCTACTCATTTTGGAATTCTCCAAAATAAAATACAATTTAATCAGCATTTGCTGAACGCGTAGGATCCGAGAGTCTCTGATTATAAAATGCTTTTTGCTAGATTTTCATGCCTGAAGAACTTTCGGTGAAAGAGACTTCCAAGGACATCCCCAAGAATGTGGCACTGCCCCCGAAGGGATTGCCAAGTGAGGCATGACTGTGGCATGCCCCCACCCCCGACGTTGTAGTCACACTTTATGCCCGATTGATGCTCGGATGCGGAGGCCTCCGCATCATAAATTGAATCATTCCAGAGAGGACCAGTCGCCGGGCTCGGGGTCGGGCCCACGCAATGCTTTTGGCCCATAGCTTTAATTAAATTTTCTATGAGCAGATTAACAACAATAAGTGCTGGAATGCAAATTATGCCCATGGGAAGGCGAGCGCGAGTGCGTGAATAAATAAATATTTTAGGAGCGAATAAAAAGAAAGTTTGGCCCCCGCGCACCCCCGGAATGAGGTCTGCCGCAGCGCGGAAACGGAAGTGGGAGGAAGCTGGCGGGGTCCAGACTCTTCCGCCATTAATATTTATCATTTCAGCCTTCTTTGGCTGCTCGTTTAATGGCTCTTTAAAGCCGTCTATCCGTTAGACCGTATCCGTATTAAATGGCAACTTGTGTCGGATTAGCGCCAGCCACTAGCAGCCACCGAGCTGCTTACGCTCAGTGCCAGCAGGTCCGGCTTTAAGCCTTATTAAAAGCAGCACTTTCATCTCTTTAATCTGCTGAAAGGATTTCCATTTCGAATAACCATAATTTTCCTGCTTTAAGTCTTACCATCCAGCAGAAAGTTCTTCCGAACAGAGAAAACTTCTGGATTGCATTTGCATTTGGATTGTAATAGCATAGCTGGAATTTGGGGGGAACCTTAACTCTGGGCTTGACTTTTGGTAGTCATCAGCTGGAGGGCAAGTATTCGGCCATAATCAGCTGCCTTCTTTTTTGGGGGTCAGAATTAACTCGAATTAAAGAGAATTAAAGCCATGCACAGTCGATTTATATGCTTGAGCAAACAATAGAGAGAGGAAAGACTGGACTCAACTGAACTGGAGATTGGTTTTGTGTGTGTCCGAAAGCAGCCCAGAAACCAAATGTAAATGGCAACAACTACTATCTGTCATCATTTGCTCTGTTCTTTGAGCCGTGTGCATGCAGAGTATTTGCCCATAAACTATGCAGTTTGTCTGCATCTTTCCATGAGCGTCAGTCGCTCAGTAATCAAGATAACATCGCCGTGGTTGGTTTCTAGTATTTTTGGGGACTTGCCAACCAACTCGAGCACGTCATGCTTTCCGTTTTTCATTTATTTTTCCATGATACGCGTGTCACACATTTCTGATTGAGTATGTCAACAATTTTCAAGTACTTATCTAAGGAATCCCTTCAGCGAGTGCTTAAATTTGCATTATTCATTTATGAGCTTGTCCTTTGATTTATGGAGCTGCTACCCCTGCCACTTCGCCGTTTACCATGCGAGGGTGCCCCCATTATTTGCTCATGGCACACATTCATTGTATGTGGGATTTGGGGGGCATTAGCCAGGCCGCACTCCGTGGATCCTAACTCCGCAATCCTTGTTTTTTTCCAGCTTTTGCTTGTGTATTATTTATCGAAACAGAGCGTGTTTGTTTGTTACGCGTACGAGTGCGAGATAAGTATACGAACTCGATAGACTTGAATAATACGGCTAATTATAATCGCAGGAGGATGAATGATGATGGGGCTCTCGATGATATGTGTTCCTCCGGAATTTCAAGTCAATCTGCCTACCCACATGCCACATAATGCCACAACTAGTGCTGCTCGCATAAGGTCAGAGCTCATTTGCCGGGCTTAATTAATAGAAACCGTCAGACCATCAGGCTATCAGGCTGTCAGGCGATTGGCATGCTTCAACTGAAAGGTCAAGCAAAGAGCCAATAGCTTTTCCATGGAGATATGCTTCCTAATTATAGTTCTGATGGGGCTTTGATTGGAAGCAGTCCAAGTTCTCTTCTGGAGAGCTGCATCCAATGGAACGAAACCGTCTCTGGGTAAATTGAGTGGAATGAGCGCTGCACTGAGAAGTGAACAAAAATCTCGCTCCTTTCCCTCCATCGAAATGCCAAGCGAATTTTCATAGGCGGCATCTGTAGACACAGGTGGAGACTCATCTTTGGGGCTCTCGTTCGCCCGTTTTGCGATAAGCAAAACATCTCCAATTACGATGCTCACATGGATGCAGAGGACACAGCAGCAGCCGCCCAATTTCAAGCACAATCAACTTTAACCTCCTCCTGCATTTGTGGATAGCTCCTGTGGTCTGGGTGTTCTGTGGTTTCTCGTTCGGTGGACGGGGGACGGGGCAAATGGAAACGAGCAGACGATCCGCCATCCGCCATCAGACGATGATGCTGTGTGCCACAGTTTGACTTTTATGCCAACAACATTGTGTGCCTCCTCCCCCCACTTCACTGTCGCCTCTGAGCAGGAGCCAGGACTCCGACTCTATCTAATGCACGCATCATTTGCTTTCCATACGTACGTACGTGTACGTGTACGTGTACGTGAGAGCGACAACATTAAATAATCCATTTAATGTGGCGTGCATATTATATCAAATGCTATCCAATGACAATCTCTATACAGGCCTGTACACCCACCATCCCGCCTGCTGGAGCGGTTTGGGGCCCAGCTGAGCACAAAATCAATGACTCCCAACTTTTTGGGGAAGTGGCATCCATCCATCCTACTGGGAGTCTTCCGAGCAGACGAAAATTAAAACCGAGACCCACATTGAGAATCGTGTAAGCGAATTTCGATGATGCTACCTTTCGGCGTGTCCTGCCACTGGCACATCCGTTAACTTCGCCTTCTCCTGGCTTTTTTAATTGATGCCTCCCTGTAGAGGTTCACTTATTATTTTGATGAACTGAAACTGAAACTGAAACGGAAGCTGGGAGTAAGCCGAAGGGCGCGGGTGTGCCACTTCGATGGGTGTGTACATGCGAGTGCGATTCGCAAGGCTGCCGCGGGCGTTTGTGTATGAGTAAAGCAATTTCCGTAATGAGTTTCTCTCCTGCGAAGCACTTAAAAGTATTTCGCGTATGTTCCTTTCGTTTCCTCCTCGTCTCCCAGTGTGTGTGTGTGTGTGCACCTTAAATTGCTTTTGGGCCTCTTGTTGCTGCTGTTTGTTGTAATGCGATTAATTTTGATTAATTTGTTGCCCCTTTTTCCCACAATCTCGTAATCCACTTATGAATCTGGATTTTGAATACTTTGATGTGGATTTTTCTTTAATTTGCACTCGTGCGCTACAGCAGGTCCATCTTTGGTGCTGCGCTCGAGCCCAAAAAACAAATTAATTAACTACAAATACATCGGAGCACTTAAGCGGTGAATAAACGCTTTGACACAGCATCAATTAACCGAACTACGGGGGCTGTCGACACCGACCCGACACCCACCGACACCGAACCGCCCAATCGAGTTAATTACTTAATTTATGCGCGGACTCCTACGACCCTCCAGCTGGTCCATGCCATGGTCTCACTTTCAAAATTGGATTAATTTGTTTGTGCCACCGAGTCGAAAAAGCCGCGAGGAATGCCGCCAGTGACGCTTTTGGCCTGCAAAACTGTCACGGCCAATGTTCCATGGCAGGGAGGTGGAAGTGGGAGGTGTGGAGCGTGGTGCGAGGTGAGGGGTGCGGGGTGCGGGGTGCGGGTTGCGAGGGTCGATGCGTGCGTCGCATATTTTGGCGCCATTGACCAAACAGCTTTTCCGGCTGGAAAAACTCGAAATAAAATCGCATGAAATTGGTCTACGGATGAGAGAAGAGTTGAGAGCGCTTGCGATTGACCATGGCTAATGCCTTTCCTGCCCTCCGCCCACGCCCACTCCTGACTACTTTGATGGGTTCTCTGGAGTGCCGCCAATAATTAATGCACCTTTCCCTTTTCGGATCCCCATTTCGCGTTTGGGGTTGACAATGTGACATCCACAGATAGTTGCTCTGGAAGATATATGATAGTTTCACTAATCGTTTTTCTTCATCGGAAACAGACAGATATTAATAGACCGCCGAGAGCCAAGGACCTGCGTCCTCTCTTTCCACTCATTTGCGAGGATAACTAATTTGCCTTTAAAAGTGCGTTTCGCTGATGCGTGTTGCATGCTACTACTAAAAGTTTCCATCGAAACTTTCTGCACATTTTGCGTGTCGCCAAAAAGGTTTTTGAAATTTTTGCCCCGGCGGAGCGCCAACGGAAACGAAAGGCGAGCAACCACGGCAACGCCAACGCCAGCGGCAGCGGCAGTGGCAGCGGCTACACAATGGAAGCGCGTAAAATAAAATTAATGTGCAAACTTTTTAATTGGCAAAACAATAAAAAATGATAATAAATGGAATTAAATGACTCGACTGCTAAGCAAAAAAAAAAGAAGCAAAATGTACCGAAAAACTTTTGGGCCCAGAACCAAAAGTGTCCCCCAAAAATGGTTGACCAAATTGAATCTCAAATTTCATTTGTTCTGCTGTCAAATAAATTTGTGCTTTAATTTTCGGCGCGTTGAATGTTTTGTCTGTAAGAGATTTCCTTTAAAAGGATACATATGGACCTCCGGGAAGCTTGACCTTGGGCCTAGTTTTGTTGCAATGTAGATACATTTCTGAAATATTATCAATGCATTTTTTATTAAATTAAATTAAATAACAGCAACAGCAGCCTTGAGCACCAATTGAGGGAGTGATTTATGGCCTTATTATGAATTTGAGCCACTCACACAGACACACGTTGCGACGTGTCGGCTGACAAATTCACCAACACACGCACACACTGCAAATATTTGATGGGAATTTTCGACGTACATGTGAGTTGTGGATTGCATATTCATTATAGATAATCACGATTTAAGTGGACGGTCGGTCATCATCACTCTGCCTGCCGTCACGTGCCCGCCATTAAGCCGGAGTCAAGTCGTCGTCCAGCTACAGGATAATAAATAATATTTTAATAATTGAGCGGCGAGCGGGAATACGAGAGCTCGGCCACCACGCCCACAGACACACGCCGGGGGCTGTGGCGCTCATTAATTTTTCATTTCGCTGCAGACTTTCGGGGCACAGCGCCCCTTTCCGCATTTTTCTGCTCCAATGAACTTTCTGCATAATTCTCGCATAAAAAATTATGGCATGGCCAAAACTGTAACATGAGCATTACCTGAAACGGTTATCTCTACGTGTGTGTGTGTGTCTGCGAGCGTGTGTGTATGTGTGACCATAAAACAGTATTTTGGGGCAGCCGAAACGAGCTAAAAGGCAAATGCGCTTTGGGCCGCAAAACCTATAAGGCTTAATGTGTGCCTTCAGGCCCGTGGCCAATGCGATTTGGCTGAAAACAAAGTGAAGCTTTGCTGATTTGCTGACAAATCAAAGCGATTAAAAAGTTTGCAAATGTCAAAGAAGAGTTACATATGTACATAGGCGGTAGACCCTTTCATATCATTCACTTTTATGGAATTTCCGATCCATTTGGACTCGCCCCAGCGGCCCACAAAACTGTTTACTCAGGGCTTTCCGCCAACCGTCGAATGGATCTGTGGACACACAAAAATATGAGCAGGCATGCAAAATGCCTGTCAATGAGGATATCCTGTAACTGTAATGAAAAAAGGAAACGCCCACACTTATAGATGACAAAATTTAAGAAAACTCCCCAATGAATGGGACGGCCGTCAATGACCATTCGATGGCGCCTGGCTAAGCCGGAAATCGGGTTAAATGGAACATCTTATCAAAGTATTTTCATTAATTACGTCGAGTCAATTAGTTAACAGGGCGGCCTGGAAAAGGCATCACTTCAGCACATTGGAAGAAGTCAATTAGCCACATTGTCGCTGCGGTCTATTGGGGGCACTCTAACGGGCCTTCGATGGACGCCCATAAGGCTGACGAAATATGTATCTAATAAATATAAGGGCATTACAATTTATGGCAGCTTTAAACGCTGTATTAACGACTCTTAGGGGCGGCCTATGTGGCGTATGCTTAATATATTGAGTAAAATTCCATCTTCCGAGAGGGCGCTGCCGACGGCGGTTCTTTAATATTTCGCCACTCATCTCGAATGCCGGAAATAGTTGGTCTCCCCCCAAAACATTGTTGACCCGAAAATAGCTGTATATCGTCCTGAAGGTCGTACAGAATTGGGGCACAGGACTCTGGAAATAAGTGTCAACTGGCACGGGCAAAATGAACAAAATGGTTGTGCTGCAGAGTGCTGGGGAGGCCCCAAACTGTCGAAACGTGACCATAAATTTACGTGCAGCGTAACTAATGAAAACGTTGCTGCCGCCGCCATCGTTGTCCTCCTGTCTGATGACCGGAATGCAGGCCAAAACTTAATTAATCTCATCAATTTGGGGACTCGTTTCCGTGGGGATGGGAGAGAGCGTAGTATATTTATAGGGAAAATAACCCATTGTTCTGCAGTGCATACATCAGGCACTAATCCCTAATAGACAAAGGTAGAGAAGCCAGCATATGGCCACATACGCACCTACTACTACGTCCAGCCTGGAATGGAATTCCGAGTGTGGAGGGATAGAGCAATCGGTGTAGCAATTTTGTTGGAACTTAAATTGGTTTCTGCTTTCAACCGATCTTTCAACGTGTCTGTTATAGAAGGCACGCACACACAAAGAATACATTTTTTCAGGAAAAACCATGCAGTTTTTTGTAAGCTCTCGTCGTTCTCTCCACCAGAAAATCAAATGAAGATTGAGAAGTCCCTGGGATAGACCCGAGATACTTGGTGCTGTTAAGTCACGTTCTACTCGGAGCGTTCGAAAGAATAGCTAGTCTGAGAGGCAGTGCCTCAGTCTAGGAAGGCCGTGTATGCGATACCACTTTTTTGTCGGTGGGCACAAGATGCGCGCTAAGTTCCTTCTCGGGGAGTTGTAACCAAAGACCTGCATGCGGAGAGCGTTCACTCAAAGTCCATAAGCAACTTCCTTAATTTGCGTGCACCATCTCTAAGCTGGATGGCTGGTGGGTGCAGGGGCGGCAGTCAGGGGGAGTGTGAACAAGGCAAATTCAACACGGATAGCCGGCGGGGGAGCTCTGAGTTTTGGGGCAGTCAGACAGACAAATGTCTGCTCATTTTGATGCACACTTTTACTGCTCATTAAATTCGCTTAAGTACGTACATTTACAATTCACGTCCCCTCCGTTTCCCCTGCTGTGTTTTCCCGCCGTACAATTTCCCTACCCCACTAACGGAAGTTTCCACTTGTGTTCCATTTTTCAGTTCTGCCGCAGAAGAATAACAGTGCAGCAGTTACGGCCGCAACAAAGTGTGAGACCGAAACCGAGACCGGGACCAGACCTCGCCATAAACCCGTTCCCCGTGCAGCAGAAGCCGGGCGGAAATTAGCAGCCACATCAATTTCCAGCTCGGACTTAATTAAACGCGTGCTGCCAGTGCCCAGCTACGTTCCAGGACGAATTTTCGCCGGAAATTAATTGAAATTTACAGCCCGCAACGACTGGCAACAGGCGGAAAACAAATGCGCTCACCATCGTAGTTCCAGCAGCTGCTGTCGTGCTCGGTTGCGCCTGCGCTGTCGTTGTTGCACTGATCCGTCATACATCCAAAAAGTTTGCGGAGAAATGGCTGCGAGAATACAACAGGCACGAGGCGGCCACACCACCGTCCCAGCCACCACCTCCGCCACCACCACGCTTTTGATGCTGCTGCTGCTGCTGACGAGCTGCGGTAAACTTCAACAGGCGTTGGGCCACACTGTTAATGGGGGCGAGCAACTAGCGGGGCCATGGGGCGAGGGAGCAACTACAGCTATGCCAAGGACGACACTGCCCTCTACGGCATCAAGCGGCAATTTAAATTCCAAATTTGCAACGGAGCCAGCAGCAGCACCCCCCACCGAAACCATAAAAGCCATAGAAGAGCAGCAGGTGACAGCCGAAGTGAAGGGCGTGGTCTTTCAGGTGACACCAGCAGGCGCGGGAGAACCTACAGCAGGCCAATTACCCTTAAGTATGCTTCCGACAGCCGCATCAAGTGCAACCGGAACTCTAGTATCCACTACAACCGAAGAACACGAAGCTTCTGCTAAGTATTTTTTGTTCGGCATCCAGCAGCAGGATATGATGATAGATGCGGCAACAACAGCAGAAAGTGCTACAGAAGCAGAACCGAGAGCAGCGCCAGGTGTGGCAATCGAAAGTGCTGAGGCCACGGTAGCAATTGTGGAGGCAGTCGCAGAGACCGGGGGACAACGGATGCCAGTCATGCATGCACAAGACGCAACAGAGACACTAGAGTCAGCAGGGATTCCCTTACAAACAACAGTTTTATCCGGGGAAAATGTGCAACCAATTGCCGCAGCAGCAGTAGTAGGAGTGGGTGCTGCAGAGCCACAGCCAGCCACAGAAATGTTGAAAGCATATAATGAAACTACAGCTGGAACAGCACCAACAGCTCCAATAAGAGAAATAAAAGGGAAGCGCGTGGCGCCAACGACACCCACACCCACACCCACACCCATGTCGACAGCAACAAGAATAAGGGCGGTGCCACCGCATGTAGAAAATAAAAACGTTGGCCAGGCTGGAATCAAATTCAATATGGAGATGTTGGCTCCCACACAGAGCTATGCAAATGGCACTGGGGACGGGGCCGGGGACGGGGACGGGTCGGCGTGGGGCGAAACACAACAAACAGATCCAACGACGATATTGACAACAATAGAAACAACGCTTCAGACAGCAGCCCCCCCGGGAGTGGGGAAAACCGTGCCAGCACCCAGATTATTGGGAGGAGCCGGTATAATGTTGCAGCTCCTGGCCAATTCCGTGGGCAGCTCCTCTTCCTCTTCCGCTTCCCCCTCACCCTCACCCTCGCCAGCTCCCACATCCGTGTGGCCAGTAAAGCATGCGGCCGTGCTGGAGGGCGACGTCATCCTGGGCGGCCTCATGATGGTGCATTCGCGGGAAGACAGCATCACCTGTGGCCCCATCATGCCACAGGGCGGCATCCAGGCACTGGAGGCGATGCTGTATACCCTGGACCAAGTGAACAAGCAGCAATTGTTGCCGAACGTCACCCTGGGCGCCCATTTGCTGGACGACTGCGACAAGGACACCTACGGCCTAGAGATGGCAGTGGACTTTATAAAAGGTGAGTGTGCCGTGCAGAGTCCATCCATTTATCGAGTTGACCTTGCGCCCAAGGCGATTACATCTGAAGATTGCAAACATTTCAATGGAAGAGCAGGACGAAAACATGAAAAAAGAAGCCTTAGAGCCAATGAGAGTTTTGAAACATTTTGCTGATTCTTCAAAAAACTTTCGGTGGGTGGGGGGGCTTTCTCCGCTTTCCCGTCCTGGGTGCTTTTCCAACGGCTTTGCTTTTTAATTTAAATTACATTTACTTTTTATGCAGGGCCATAAATTGCGGGAAAGTTTTTTAGAGGGCGGGCTTATAAGTCCGGATAAAACTCTTGGTTGTGGGGAAAGGCCTGTAAATGCTTATATATTTTATGTGAATGGATGAATGGATAAGTGGATTGCTTCTATCCATCCTCCTTCGCTCTCCCCAAACCCTTCCCCTCTACAAAATCGTTGCGTGTATGCAGATTTACGCCCACCCAAGCGATTTATTAGCTTATTTTGCTTTATAGTGTGCATTGGTTGTCCAATTTGTAATTCAAATGAGAGTTTGGCAGCTGCGAATGCCCCAGTGCTTGTACTCTTGAAGAGGGTATACTCGAACTGGGCAAATGTGTGCCAGCTCCACAGCAGGGAACTGCCCAGGGCATGCCCGAGGCGGCAAGGAAAAGAGGAAAAGAGTCAGTTTGGGTTTTTGCAACATACTGCAGTTAATCTCGCCTTTCTTCTAGGGTATTTGGCGGGTCGAACATTCTCTCCTCACCCTTTTTTCCGATGTGGTCGCCACACCGTGGTTTCCCCATTTGCATTGCCACCTGCGGTAATGTGTATGTGCACTTTATCTATACAAATATTGAAATATTTTTTATATGGCAAACAGAGCCATTCAACATTTTTTTGTTTGCTTCTTTAACAAATTTATCGAGCGGGTGAGAGGGTAGGGGGAAAAATATAGAATTTAAAGGCAAGTGCGAATTGAAAAATGTTTTTCATTTAAATGCTTGCCGGCTTTTTATTTCGCTTTGTAAGAACTTTCAAAAGACCGAATAAATAAATCATTCTGTGCGAAAGCAATATTTAATGGTGTCCGGGGTGCATGAGTCCTGCGAGAATTAATTGACCAGATGCCGTTTAAGGAAGCCGCAGAATACGGCGCTTAAAGTGCAGTGTCAGGGTACAGGAAGTGGAAGCCACGTTTATGCATGGTGTAATGCTTAGGTGTAAGGCCACTTCCGGCCGGAAGCAAGAGGAGGAGGATAAGGGAGCTGCCCATTTTGGCTGCTACGAGCCGCCTTTTCTCAGAAAGGGATCATCATACATTTAATATAGGAGTAGATTCTTCTTGGAATGACATCTTAATCAATTGTGCCTCCCTAATGATTTCATTACCCTCTATTTGTCAATTTTGTTTTGCTCAACAATAAAGCCAAAAGAAAACCCCAAAAACCACAGAAATAGATACCACAAATAAAATACAGGCTGATGGGGTGTAAGAAGGATTTTTGCACACCCAAAACCGAATTTCGTTGGCTTAATCTCCCTCCTCGACAGTCAGGGGGGGCATTTGCTTGGGTTTTGGAGCTATAGCCAATAATCAGCCACAGAGATGCGGCACAGAGTGCAGGAGTCTATTCAATTCATGCAGATGCAACAGCCAGCAGGAAGCGGCGGCCATTCATTTGTCTTCATTAGAGTCCAGATTCAGATCTAGAGACTTTGAGGGCAATGGGAGCAAACGGATTTCGTTTGCAGACTTTCGTGACATCAACTGAAGTTTTTTTTCTTCAAAATGTGTCCATGTCGTCCCTTTTTACCCACGTAAAATATAACAAAAAACGAGGGGGAACGTTGTGAGTTGCTGCGGACACCGCAACTCTAAGGTTATACCCGATACTAAGTCAGTATGGCTCTCCTCCGGCAGACGCCGCTAATATTTAACGACACGACAAAGAGTGCGTGCGAGAGAGACAGAAAATCAGTCTGAGCGTGACGTCGGGCGCTGCGTAGCCACTGCAAATTGATTTGTTCCTTTTGGCTAAAAAAATGGTCTGATCTGATCCAGATTCAGCAATCTAATAGATATGGTCATTATCTATGATTCTGCGTTTTTAGTTTTCTCAAATCTGCAATATTGTGGATGCAACAGATTTTCGTCCTTTGTGGGGGCGGATGGGGGTGGGGCGAAATTCTGAGATATACGTTTTATAGTGACATCTTAAAGGAGTGTGTGCACCAAATTTGGTTACTCTAGCCTTAATAGTCTCTGAGATTTGTGGTTGCCTCAGATTTTCGTCCTTTGCGGGGGCGGAAGGGGGTGTGGCGAAATTTGGACAGGAAACGGTCAAGGTCCGATATCACAGGAGTGTGGATACCAAATTTGGTTGCTCTGGCTTTTATAGGTTCTGAGATCCTTGAACTCATATTTTGCAATTGGCAAAACCGACCATGAAACCTGTGTGTTAGAGTGAGACAGAGCGAGAAAGAGTGAAATTGTTTTCGTGATTCTGGCTGTATTAATTATACGATCTGGTTCAGATTTTGCACTCTAGAAGATATAGTCATCTACTACGATTCTGCGTTTTTAGTTTTCTCGTATCGTCGAAATTGTGGATGCCACAGATTTTCGCCCTTTGTGGGGACGGAAGTGGGCGGGGCAAAGTTTTGAAATATTTTTGGAGCAGTGACATATCACAGAAGTCTGGATCCAAAACATCGTTGCTCTAGCTCTTATAGTCTTTGAGCATTAGGCGCTGAAGGGGACGGACAGACGGACAGACGGACGGACGGACAGACAGACAGGGCTCAATCGACTCGGCTATTGATGCTGATCAAGAATATATATACTTTATAGGGTCGGAAACGATTCCTTCTGGACGTTACACACATCCACTTTTACCACAAATCTAATATACCCCAATACTCATTTTGAGTATCGGGTATAAACATAAAACAACCGAGCTAACATTTATGTGGAATCTATGTATGTGGACTTTATTGTGTTTTAAGTTTGGTTTGTGTCCTCGATAGTGCATGTAAAATCCATGCAGAAAGCATGTAAAATGTCGCCGTCACACATACGCATGTCGTATGTATGTGTAGAACGGCATCAAAGAATAACATTTCTGTGGAATCTATTTATGGGGATGGTGCTTAACATTTACGGAGCTTTGGGTGTTATCCTGTCTATCACGATGTCAAATATGTGTAGGATCTTTGCACAGATCATGTAGAGTTTATATTTGGAGCCTCATTAACCATTTACCTATCATATATGTATCTCATATAACATATTTGCATCAACATATCAAAATAGAACGCGAATACCCATTATATTCTATCTCAAATGCCTCTCTAGTTAAAAGGCATGTCGATATGTATCATATCCCTTTGTTCGGCATTATATTCATTCCTCATGCATTATAATCCCAGAATATAGGGGACTCTCTCATTTTATGCTGCCATTTCTTTATTATAAAGCATAAATCCCTGGAGAGGCTGTTCAAAATATAAGTTCGTATGTGTGTGTGGTTTGTGGGAGGGCTCAATGCCCAATGCCATCGAATCAGAGGCGGGCCCCTACTGACCCAGTTCTGTGGCAAATTGAAATTTTATTTTGGCCATACACACACACGCATATCCTGGTCCTGTGTCCTACCACGCACAAGGCCAAACGCACGACGCACCCTCATCAAAGGGCGCATAAAAAAATGTATCTACCATGAAGCGCTGTGTCAACCCTGACCGCCGAAGTTGTTTTTGTCCATTCCCAGTGATGCTGCCACTGCCACTGATTCTGATGCTGCCACTGCTCATATCATTTTAATTCGATGGGAAGCCCGCAATCTGCTGCCCGCGTGCGTCTGCCGGCTCGGCTGGTCGTTGTTGCTGCTGTTGCCACTTAATGGAATTTGCCGCTTATGCGTTCCGCATGCCGCGCATTATCCTTTCTACGCCTGCCTGCCCCTCCTGGCCCTCCTGCCAATCCTCCTTTCAGCCATTTCCTCTGAAATTTGAGCTCTTCCTCGCCCGTTTCCTTATTTTTTTCCGTGCTCAGTGCTGTGTGGCTCTGCTGTCGGGCCTTCCTTCAGTTGACATGTTGCCTGTTTGGCAGAAACTTTTTTCCCTCTTTGTTTTCCTTGTTGTTTCTTTTGGGCCTGCTTGCGCCCTCTGTGCGGCTCACAGCCTCTTTGGCTATCCCCTAGACTCCTCCCGTCACATGTGTGTGCCTTTCGGGTGCGTGTGCGGGTACGTCTCTGTCTTTTGACTTTGACTTTTAGCCAGATGCTATTGGGGGACGACTGCTTTGGCCATGAAGTCTGGCTAATTTAAATGCCTTTAAGCGGGGGCTAAACACTGCATTACTCGTATATTCATTCACGCACTTTGCTTGACATTTTATTAAAATTTAAACAATGACTATAATTGCTGTGTCTGTATCCTGCAGCCACAAATAAACGTTTGTGGGTGTGTCTATAGATATGTATAGGGTTTTGTGGTGTCTTTTGGGGAAAAGTTTCAATTAAAGCCATCCACAGGGCTTAAGGGCCTGAAAATAGTCAAAAAGCCAGTTAAACTCTGGCTTGCTTCATTTTCGGGGGCATGTGTGTGGCACTAAGCCTGTAATGTTATATGCCAATTCTATTATATTTGCCTCGCCTTTGGGGCATGATACTTAGCAGGAACGAAATTATAATGGGGCTTCGTTGAATGCAACACAATCCGCCTGACGATGGCCGCCCCCCTCCGAAGCATGACCCTGTTTTTGTTTTTCGCATCGCTTTCATTGATTTCATTGCTGCGAATCCTTGGCGACTGCCCTACGGCATCCGACTGTTTACTCGGCTTACAAAGCTGCTGCTGATGCTGTCTGTTGGAGCTGCCACTTCCACTTCAACAGCCATCTGATTTCTGCTTGCGGCACTGCTGTCCGCTTAGGCGTTGCCGCATTATTAACATTGTCCACAGCGGTGGGTTCCTCGTGGCCCAGCTTCCTTTTAAGTTATAAATTTTGTCAGTGATTTTTGTTGACTTAAAAAAACAGTAGCATTACGTATACGCCGCGTCAGACCTTTAGAGGTTCGCCATGCATTGCACAAAACGCTCCACTTGCAACATGCGGCGCATGGCGTCGAGTAAATCGGAAAGTTCGAAGACTCCGTGCACGGACAGAAGAAATTGTACGTGGTCTTTGCATTTGATTTCCCGGAATCCTCTGCATAATGACAGTAGGGGTCCTTTGCTCTGTCGTGTTCCCCTCCGAGTATAACAGATATAACAGTTTGCCAAGTGGCACAGTGTCGGTAAAACAGGGGCCTAGCCGTTGCACGCAAACAAGTGTTTGTTCCATTCATAAATCCGACCGACGACACGAGCACGAGCACCAGCACGAGCCTGAAGTGTCCTACAATTTTAGTACACTCCTTCGTGTGTCCTGGCGGCTGGCGCTGTCGCAGCCATCGCCAGGGACTTTCAGTTGCACGCCGGTTCTCCACCAACGCAGACGCTCGCGGAAGGTAGTCCTTGGAAGAGCTCTAAGAACAAAAGCCCCTTATCAGACGTAACATTCATCAGCGGAGGTGGTATCAAGTGAAACGGTTTAAGTAAGTCCCGGAGAGACTTTACCTGGCGAAAACCACAAAGATATGTTTAATGGAAAGACAATACACGAAACAATTAAATAAAAACAGTTGTGAGCTAAAATACTAAAAATTTACATATATTCAAAAAGTAATCAAATGGAGCACTTTAATTCAAATAAATACACATCTCTTGAAATAAAACACAAGAGTTCTGAAAATGTCACAGCAAAATATCAAGAAATTAATATAAAAAAAAAAAATAAAGGTCTCCACGTCAGACAGCCAACGACTTAGTTAGTATAGGCCACTTGCTTTGACCCCTAATTAATTAAGTTGCAACTGGCGTGGCCGCCGCAGCCTAGTAGATATATGGAGACGTCTCGACTGCCAGAAACATAAATCTTATCAAGGCCTAGAAATAATTTTGTTATCAAAATATAAACAGGGAAAGTGACTCCGCAGACGAGGGATTTTGGGCCACAAAAAGAGGACAAAACAAATATTAATTAATATAAATTCAAAATAATTTCAAGCGGAGGCGGCGGCCCAAAAGGGAACGTTGGGCCCTGGCTCTGGAGCCACGAAGAAAAAGTTGTAGAAAGTTTTGTGTTGTTTTTGATTTTTGCTTTAGTCCCTTACCTTTAATTATAAGTTGTTTTTTTTTCTCTACATCGGAAATAGAAAAAGTTTGATGCTCTGTATCTAGAGTTGGAGTTTAATTAAAGTGAAAGAGAGAGGCAGTTGCAGTGGCAGTGGCAGTAGCACAGGCGGAGATTACACTCTCCTTCCACTCCCTCCGCTCCCTATATTTAAAGAACCATGGTTTCGGTATGGTATCAAATGTAGGCCTAGCCTTGTAAGAACCGACTGTACGTAAATCTGTGTAAATTATTATGCATACGCCGCGTGTGACGAGTGTATGTGTGGCGCACGTGGTGCTCCGATAAACTTTGATGCCAGGGCAAGGCAATTAGGAGCATTTGAATGTAATTTGAAAATTATGCCAACATCACAGCCAGGCAGGCGTCCGATAAGAGGGGAAGTGGGGATGAAGTGCTTTAGAAAAGTACGCCAGTATGTGCTGCTTTCAGGTTGATTGCCATTTTCCGTCGACCCACAACGACTCTGTGTCTGCGTTTGTCTGGCCACAGGATATTCAATTTCCTCCTGCTGGGCTGGGGCTGTTGACATTTTGTAATTTTATTTTCATTATTTTCGCACTTCCTGTCGGCACCCGAGGCACACCGCTTGAGGGATGTGATGGGATGGGGTTCTGATAATTAACAAAGTCTCCCGGCGGCACCTAAATTCTTCTCTCGGTCTGTCAGCTCTTAATGATAGTTTGGGGACCCAATGGAAAAGCGAGTGGCAGCGCACAAAGCTTTAGTCACGTAGCTGTGATAAATGTCCTAACCAAAGTCCAGGTCCCGGTCCCGGTCCCGATCCTGGTCCTGGTCCTGGTCCCGCTGGTTGTTTGACCTTTGTTTAATTAATAAACCAAGCGATTAATAAACCGCTTCCTGTCGAACTCCCACTGCACGCATTAACTCAATTCCGTCGACAGATTTCTAGCGTGGTCTGTATATTTTAGATTTAATCAGCACTCTGCTCTGCATTAATATTTCCGAGAAGTTGGAGCTTAGCTTATCCATCATCTTTACACCTGCAAGCCTAGCTGCTTTTCAGAAATTGAAATTAAAATGGAATATGGAATAGCTGTATGCGTTTCACTGGAAAATATGCTGTAAATTAAGAATTTCCACAAATTTTGTGCTTTCTCTCGACTAAATTGATGTTTCAAAGCAAAAACTTTTACAAGGAATTCATTCAAATGAGTTTCACAATTTGCAATGAGTTGTAATGAGCTGCGGACTGCGGACTTAATTTGAAACAACTATCTTTTGCGCTTGCAACGAAGTATAACGAAGTTTTCCGACGCAACTCTAATGAGCAGTAAGTGGCATGTGACGCAGAGCCGTAGTAAACGATATGGCGGTAATTGGCGAGGCAACCATTTCATACGGATTTCCCGCGTTCTGAGGCAACTCGACCCACGAGCAAATAAACTACGAAAACTTTGGGTAGCAGACGGTAGAAAAACAAGAATTAATTATGGAAGCATGCAACGCGGGGCGTTGCGCAATAAATATAATTAATAAACGGCTCTTAATGAGGGTGCAACGCGATGATTCCTCCCCCCCTGGCCACACACGGCAGTCCCTTCACTTAGTTATGGCGTGGCAGAGTCATAAATGGCGGGATGATTGTTGCTACCTGTTGCCTGCCCCACAGACAGCCACGCCATAAACTCTCATGAGGAAACTAATTAGAAACTCAAATGGCAGCACTACCGACTCTTAGGCAAATACGGAACGCAGAGAAGGGAAGAGCTGGACGCAAGGGTGGGTTCTGGGGCGTCATTGTGGCCTTTCCACCGAAACGGAAACCGAAATGATGCAACTGCATCAAAGTTTAGTTCGCGCGTAAAGTTTGGGCCATCAAAAGTTTCAGCTTGAAACAATGCCCGCGGGGGGAGGGCAGGAGGTGTTGCAAGTGTGAAAACAGGATGTTCCGCTAAGGGATCCCACTGAAAGCAGGTAAAAGTTTGAGAGCAACTGAGTTGCCGAGTCGGACAAAAGGAGAACAACTGAGATTCATAAAAATTACCATGAAGTATGACTTAAGTTGGAAGCTATCCCTCAGTTAAGGGAAATTCACCTGGAAGGGATTTCCGCGAAAGTTTTTATCCAGCCAAATGTTGCTGAAAAGTTTCCCCAAACATTGTTGGTCTTTAATATTAAAACCTGTGGTTATGACCCCGTGGTTATGAAAGAGCCACCTGGACAGCGATTCACCCTCAGATTTCGAATAGTGCTGGGATCCGAACACCAAAGAATCAGAATCCTGTCCATCTTCAAACTTTTGCTGTCGTGGCTGCTAACTTTTATGATGATTAACTTATGAATGCCAGGAGAAGAGGGACCTGAGCGAACTACTGTCTGTCGGGTTGGTAGAACGGTGTTTCCTCTAGAGATTGGAAAATATAATAGCACATCTGAAGCGTTTTTTCATGTCGGTGCTTTAGGAGCAGTTCGTTGGTTTGTTGGTCCAATAACTCGCCAGATACGCCCCACTAATTATGCAATTATATCTTTTGCACTCCCATTCCCACTCCCATTCTCTACTCCACTCTCCACCAAGCTCTTGCTCAGGCTTTCCTCTTGTTTTTACGACTTTTTTGGGCTTGACGGAAACTTTGCCAACTGTGCGGGAGTTCTATTTTTTTATGGCCACGACCAGTGGCACAAGTGGTCAGCGTTTTCATTTTAATTGTATTTAGATAAGACTTAATGGCGTTGGCGTTTGGCGTCGGGCGACTGGCGACTGGCTGGGAGCTGGAAGCTGGACTTTAAAAGTTAATCAAAAAGTACAGCAGAAATATGCTAATTTTCCCAGGAGTTAACTTTTCGGATTCGCATCGCTGCAAATGACTCATTTTTGTTGGCAAGTGACAATCGCAAATGATTTGTTGCTCCGCTATACATACAAATACATATACCCGAAACTTGTGATATTTGTGTGTGTGTGTGTATGTGTGTCCCTGCAGAAAAGTGTGCTATAAAATATTTAGTGCTTAGTTGTGCGGCCTCGGCGCACGCCGTACATTTTCACCAGTTACGCTCAGGATTACGGTGCGGAGGAAACCAACGAAAACGGAAAGAATGTGAGGAGCGTGGCGGTAGAAGAAGAACGAGAGCCAAGCATGCTCGAAACTGCTAAACAATAGACAATGCCACAGCCAGCAGAAGGCACAAGGCAGAGGGCAGAGGGCGCAAGGCAGAGCGAAGGCAGCCCATAATGATCTTTTTGTTACACATACGACTGCGCTTGTGTGTGCGTGAGGGGGCAGAGCAAACAAGCAATGACACACGCACATTTCAAGAACAAGTGCAAATACACACACACACAGACATCGAGAGAGAGAGAGAGAGATATGGTGGGAGGGAGGGAGAAGGAGAGAGCATTTATTTTTGTTTGTCATGACTTTGCGCTTTCGCCATGAGGACAACACTGGGGCAACACACACGCCATTTTTTCGGGTCTTTGTCTGTCGTTTTTTGGCCCCGTCGATGTTTGCATTTGTTAGCATACTTATTTTGGCTAGAGACAACGTGGGGCACGAACAGGGTGCAAGGGGGCAGTATTATTTTGTCGCTACAATAAACAAAAAGAATCCTGCAGCAGCACCGCCTTTTGACAAATGTGTGCGTGTGTGCACGATCACATGAATTACTGTATGCATACGAAATAGGGAGGAAAATGGGAAAACGTGAAGGAAAAACAATATATGTACATAGTTTTTCCTCTCTACGACGTTTTAAAAAAAACGCGATTTATTTTTTGAAAAATGGTTAAAGGAAATTTTCGTAGCAAAGCTTGCCTATTTCCCGCACAACAAATTATTTTGTGGTCATAAACACGTCTCTATGGTCAGGCACACACGCAGCCATTTGATTGGGAGGTGGGCGAGCGGCGAGGGGCAGTACGAGTAAGTGGCCAATGGATTTTTTCAATTTGCGTTACTTTGCAAAATGTTATGCAAGTCACGCGTCCACATCTTCCACATACACAAATACATATTAATACACACACAAGTAAGTGTGTACGTATATATGTATATATATTTCTAGATGGAGAGGCAGACTGTAATTCACAATATCATGTGCTCAATGGGCTGTGAGCCATGGCCGGGGAAGCCAGGGGCCGCAAAGGCGGCAAGGGAGGCAAGGAAGGCAAGGGAGGCAGCCAGGCAGATGGAGAGCTATGCAATAGCTGGTAACTGGTACTGGAGCTGGTGCTGGTGCGGTTACTGGTTCTGGTACTTTGCTGCTCTTTTGATTTATGCGACATTTCCACACATTTGCCTCCCATTAACATTCTGCTTCGTCTGTCAGCTTGTTTTTGTTTTTGTTGTCTTTCCCCCCCTCTTCCCCTACCACCTCTTCCTATTTCCATTTCCTGTTGTTGTTCTTCTTCTGGGGGTGTCAACATTTCGTGTGTGTGCTGGCTGTTTCTTGGCCTTCTGATGGAAATTGATTGCCCATACTTGCAGTTGCAGCCACATGTCCTTAAAAGCCACTTCCCTCACTCCAGCAAACAGTTGCCAGCAGCAAATGTGCTTATTAAGGGCAAAGGCTTGATGTAAAAACAGCTAGGGACACTGCAGTCCCTGCAGCTGTCTGCTTGCACAACACGAATGAATAATTAACAACTTTTCTCACACTGCTGCAACACAGAATAACCGCAACTTTTCTTGGCTTTGGTTTCGGTGTTTTCTGGAAGTTGGGTATTCAGGTTGGGTTGGGTTGGGTATTCAGCCGCGCCACAGGGCGTATGTGTAACGCAAACGTGCACACAATTAGATCTATAGAATATATCAAAACATTCCCGGAAAAACCTCTTCCCTCTCCTCTTGCCCCTAAACCTCAAAAAATACTAACTAGCCATCGCATGATGGCACGATTAGTGGGGGAAGCAGCTTTTAGAGCTCACAGAGATTCCCCCCCAAAATTCGAGGGCTTTCGGGCCTGCTGTCATGCGTGGCATGTAAGAAAATGTCTGAGTGGTTGTTGGCAGTCACCCCTCTGTCTGTCTGAGGGCGAGAGCTGCTCTCTGGCAGCCCCAAACCCATGTACGAACAATATTTACGCTGAAACTACAAGCATAAGCCGAAAATAGAGCTGAAGCTATCCCTCTTCCTGGAAAAAAGGTGCAGAGACCCCAGGTGGGCCAAGGAGGGGAAGAATTGAAATTTATATTTACGCAGCCCATAAATTTGTCGGCTTCTTGGCTTCTCGGCTTGCTCCATGTTTGTGTTAGTGTTTATATTCGTAGTATAAATATGCTTGCCTGTGTGGTGTGTCTGTGTGTAGCGGCAGCCGCTGACAAAGATGTGGCACACGGACTCACGGCACGTCATGTTGGGGTACTGCTTCTTTTGGCTAACCCACGCACGTCTGCCCCCAATGAAGAAGTTTGGGGCCCGCCCCGAGAGTGTGCGTGTCTGTGGCATGTAATCAAATTAAAAGTTGAAGCAAGAAACTGCTTTTAAAGGCATTAAGCTGGCGTCAGGTCTTCAATGTTTAATGTGTGACTGGAGTCGGGGAGGGGGAGAGAGGAGCAGGGAGAAGGTACAGTGAGGGTGAGGAGGGTTGGGGTCCTCATTAAGTGCAGCCAAAGGACGAAGCGAATTCTTTACAGCTTGCAATTTTCTCTCAATTGACAGATGGCGCTCCTCTCCTGCCCCTCGGTGTCATGTGCGAGAGTATTCGAGTCGAATGCGATGCTGACACGCAATCAGCAGGCAGCTGCCACAGGCCGCGGCCGAGGAGACTCCCACAAAAGCGAGACGAGAAGCGGCAAAGTAACTGAGATAATAACTTAATTACATTTTTGTGTGTGCTCCCACTCACGTTTGGCGCTATTTTTTGGCAATTATATTGCCCAACGCTGCACCTGGCCACCGCTCCGGCAGACCCGAAACATGTGTATTATCAAACGACAATCATTAGGCGCCCGGCCCCATCCACCGCCCATACACACTCCCCATTCGCTTCATCCATGGCTCCATCTATATATATCCACCCTAGGTCCTGGTGGCCTGGATGGATACCTGAAAGCCATGTTAGTTGTCATTTATCCCGTGAATGTGGTGCGGTCTACACGTGTACACAGACACTAAAGAGAAACAACGGCACCATATGATGACAGGTGGCTGATGGCATTGGGGGGGGCATGGCTTTGAGGTGGCCCTAAGCGAAAATAATTAAGCCACGTTATGCGAAGAGCATGAACATCCCAAAACTACGATGTAGAGAAGCAGCAACTGCCATAGATGGTAGCTTGACGCAGATGGAGGGAACTATGCGAAAACCCCCCTTCTGTAAAAGGATTCTGAATGAGCTCCCACTCTAGAAGCACCACCTACCCGCTACACGCCTCCCGCCTGCCTCCGCTTGGCCACCTTAATTGCCCCTCGACAGCCATGTTTATGGCGTCTGCTGCTTGGCTTTTACTTTCACTTTCGCCCGACGCCATTAGCCGCCACAGTTAACTGAACGTTGGCCTGGCTGACAGACACTCCACTCCTTTTACCACATTCCTTGCGGCACACACTGTGTGCCTCATGTCAGGGATCTCTTTCTGTGTGTGGTTGACTGCCAAAACGGCATTTACGCTCGTGTTGCGCTCTGTGTGGGTAAGCGTCCGATGATTATGCATATTTAGAGACGTCTGCGCCGGCGCCTAATTGAATATATATGGAGCGGGGTCTGTGGTTCGGTTCGGGCTCTGACGAGCGTGTCAAGTGCGGCGTAGGGGTAAATTAATTGGCTTTCAAAGGCAGCTCGAGGACTCTTCTCGCCAACCGCAAAGGATTGCCAAATTACCAGCACGTCAGCACTCACTCCCCATCCACATTCTCCGAGTAAAAGCTCTGCAGACAACTGCAAACGGAAGTATCTTTTTGCTAAGAATAATCGAAAATCGGCTGCCATTGACAGTTGCAGCATTCCATGGTGCATCAGGCGGGGAAATGTACTATGGCGTACGGCGGTGGGGCAGACACAACTCATGCGAAGAATTTGAAAAATTCAATTTACAAATTTCTCATTCGGTTAGCAGCTACTATATATTCTACCTCGTGTTGCATGCTGCATGCTGAATGCTGCATTCTGCAATTGATGGACAAAGACAAGCGAAGCAATCAGTGCGCTCTGGAGGGAAAAAGTGCTTTGCAGAGCTCTGCGGGATTCCAGCAATTGATTTCCCTTTGAGAGCATATATGGCTGGAGCAGAGACGTTGAATCTTCTTCAATCTGCTGCTCATTAGCTTAAGTTTGATGGCTCAATCAGACCGCCAATCAGAGGAAAGCAAAGTCGATTTTGATTTCCATTGAAAGCAAAGCGAAATCACATTAAAAAGCCTCGCATTGAGTACTAAGAAAGCTCCTCCCTTTGCTGCCGCTTTGACTTCCTCTTGGAAGCCTAATTAGAGCGATCAGAGAGGTCCAGCCAAGCGAGAACTCGAACTCTTTGCTTTCTTTTACGGCCTGAGGTTTTATTAAAAGTGAATTCACGCTTGGTCTGGGACTCTGCGGAGACTGCTACTGTGACCTTGTCGCCGCTGCGGCTCCACATCGAAAGCCGACATTGGCAGCCTTGCGGCGTATTTAAGCCATAAAGTACAATTTGGGGACATGGACTTAGACATGGCCACGGACACAGGCACGGAAGGAACAGCAGCACCAACACCAGTAGCACAAAGTCAGGCAACAGCCGAAAGGGAAAGGCGGAAACGTGCGACACATTTGACCCTTTTTCCTGGCCCAACCCTGTCAAATGCCACAATGAAAATTTACGCACATGCAGCTGCTGCCGTTGATTTTCCCCTTTCTGTTTTTCTTTCGTTTTCTATATTTCCTCCTTTTATTGGTGTTTGTAGTGGGGCGGATCGAGGATCGATTATCCAACGGCGAGGTGTATGTTCCAGTAACCCTCCTAGCAGTCGCCACAGAAAGGAAAGGCCGATGGGTTTCGTTGTGTGTATATGTATATATATATTGTTCAGGTATTGATTCGGTATTCGCGCGGTATGTCGACAGGTTGAAGCGGGGGTGAAAACGTCACTAACTCTCTATGCCTTATGCTCTATGTTTTATGCTGCCTTTGTGCTGCCGTGAGCGCCGTGTGGATCGTGGATTGTGGATCCGAGCGCCCCTCCGAGCGCGCGAGCGCGAGCCGGGACCGAGGCGCGCGGAGCCGGCACAGTGCCCGGAAACTGTCCATTGCTGGCCTGAACATCCTCCCCCCCCCTTGCAGGATTGCAAAGTATAATGGGGTGGCCTATGGCTGGGTGCACGCCCCCGACACGATCCATCCAAAAACGGTGCTCTGGGCCACCGGCAGGCCGTCCTCACGCGCAAGGAACCCGGGCTGGATCACCTTCGGGTAGACATCTGCTCCCAAGATGAGCGAGATTGTCGCCGGTCGATGGAATTGTTCATCGGCAAGCCTCAGGTCACCGAAACGCGCCCGCACGGAATCGCTCAGCTGTCGGATAGGCGTGCGGATGCGCACACGGGGCTCGACCTTGAGCATCGTCTCCAACTGGAAGTCGCCCATTTTGGCGCGGATCACCGCCGTACACACTTTCTCGTCCCCCACACAAGTGGTGGGCAACTTGAAGGCGCTGGCCAAGGAGTCGTCAATACAGCTCACCGGCGTGCATGGGTCGATGAGCGCCGCCGTCTCGAAGTTTTTGGAACCCGTATCCAAGACCACCAGCGCCGTCGGGAGTAGGATGAGGCTTCGATGTTGTAGAAGTGAGTCGACGGATGGTGCCGGGGGCCCTGCCACGGGGCGGCTCACGGGGAGACGCGGGCGGCGGTCGGCGTGGGCCGAGGTGGATGGCGACGATGCAGCCGAGGCTGAGCGGGCTGGACGACGAGGTCGGCGTTTGACGTGGGGCGCTGTAGATGGCGACGATGCTCCTGAGGCCGAGCGGACTGGACGACGCGACGAGGGTATGTGGAGTAGAGTGTGGTGGTTTTTTCCACACACCCGGCACAGCCCGCCACTGCGACAATCCTGGCCGGAGTGTTGGTGGGCCAGGCAGTTCCCGCAATATTTGTTAATGAGGACAGCTCGGAGTCTCTTCTCAGGGCTCAGGCGAAGGAAATGGTGACAGGTCCGTAGCGGATGAATTCCTCGGCAGACCCGGCAACGGTACGAGTTGATCCCTCGATCACGCCGGCTCTCCGTGGTGCGGCTGGCGCGGATCCGTGGGGCCATGTCTGGATGAGGATGGAACTAGGATGGAATAGAGAAGTCGAAGAAGTATTAGTACGGAGCTGTGAATGGGACAAGTGCACATTCACGTTATTGTTGGATGGAACTACGGGGTTCTACTGGCAGGAGAACGACCTTGACAATCGGTCTTTTGAGGGTACCGCGGGCAGTAAGGATATCCACCACACGGACCCTGTCGTCGGCACCGGGATACACGGAAGTTATCCTTCCGAGCCGCCATTCGTTGGACGGCAGGTTATCCTCCTTGATGACTACCATATCGCCAACCTGCAGATTTGGCGTCGGCGTCTGCCACTTAGTCCGTTTGTGGAGCTCCTTGAGGTATTCCTCCTTCCACCTTTGACAGAACTGTTGGTTGAGGGCCTTCAAATGCTGCCACCGATTGATGATCGAATTAAGGTTCCCCTTTATTTCGGGCTCGGCCGTACTCATTAAGGGCCCCCCAATAAGGAAGTGCCCGGGAGTGAGGGCTAGCAGATCCGTCGGATCATCGGACATCGGTGAGAGCGGCCTGGAATTGAGGCACGCTTCAATCTTCGCGAGCAGCGTAGAAAGCTCTTCAAACGTATACCTCCGAGTGGACGTGGCCTTGTAGAAGAGAGTTTTGAAACTCTTCACTCCGGCTTCCCATAGGCCTCCCATATGTGGAGCTCCTGGTGGGATGAAGCGCCACGAAACCCGCTGATGGCTATACGCATCAGTCACCGAGTCCTTAAACGCGTCAAGGAAGTCACTGGAAAGCAGGGTTGCTGCACCAACGAAGGTTTTTCCATTATCTGAATGGATACGCTGTGGACATCCGCGCCTTGCGACGAAACGAGCGAAGGCGGCGAGAAATTTTTCGGTGGTGAGGTCGGACGTGGGTTCTAAATGTATCGCCTTTGTGGAAAAACACACGAATACGCACACATACCCCTTCGTGATCAGACATGCTCTCCCTGTATAGTTCCGTATTTCGAAAGGACCCGCGTAATCAACCCCTGTATGCGTAAACGGTCTGGAAAAGGACGACCGCTCGGTTGGGAGATCTCCCATCATTTGGGTTTGCAACCTTCTTTTGTGAATAACGCAGACCTTGCAGGAGTTCACAACCCCCTTCATAAGCCTTTGAACCTTTGGAATCCAATACTTTGATCGAATGAGGCGCACCATCAATTGGTTGCCGCCATGAAGAGTTATCCGGTGTGTAAATTGCGCGAGAAGGCGAGACAATTGACAATTATATGGGAGAATGATCGGATGTCGTTCGTCGTATCTTAGCACTTCAGAGCCTGCGACACGGCCGCATGCTCTGATCAACCCATGGCGGTCTAGGAAAGGGTTCATGTTCAGGATAGAACTTGACCTTGGCGTTGGCCGCTTACCGCTTAGGCAGCGGTACTCCTCGGGGTATTCTCTACGCTGCGTCTCTAGGATAAGAGTTTTTTCAGCTTCGGTAATTTCGCCGCTCGTAAGATGGCCCTTCTGCGCGGTGGCTAACTTCCGGCAGCGCTTGGTGAAGCGCAGGATATATGCACGGACTCGTAGAGCTCTCTCCAGATTGGAGAATCGTTCGAGGAAGTCTTCGGCTGGGTTGAGTGCGAAATGGGCTTTTACAGTTCGCTGCTCTAAGGTCATAACGGGGGAGTTATTAACTGGTGCCGGCCATTGATCTCGGCCCTTCTGCAGCCAAGTTGGTCCGTGCCACCAGAGTTGGTTCTCCACCAACTCCTGTAACGGCACGCCTCTGCTGGCTAAGTCCGCGGGGTTCTGTTCGGATGGAACGTGGCACCACTTCTCAATATCGGTCGCTTGAGATATCCTAGTCACTCGGTTGGCCACGAACGTGGTCCAGTGACACGCGGGCTTTGCCAGCCAGGCGAGGACTATGGTGGAATCGGTCCAGCAATAGCAGCTCGTACTTGCTGTTGGCATATTCGGCAGGATAGCCGCCGCCATTTCGGACAAAAGCACTGCCCCGCAAAGCTCTAACCGGGGGAGCGACACGGTTTTCACGGGTGCGACTCGCGTTTTCGCTGTGAGAAGCTGCACCTCGACCAAACGGTCAACCTCAATGCGGACGTAGATGGCGGCACCGTAAGCCCTCTCGGATGCATCGCAGAACCCATGATGTTCGACTTTTACTGCTGGCCGGGAGCCGACCCATCTTGGAATATGGATTTGGTCGAGAGCGGAGTAGCTCCGCAGGAAACTTTGCCAGCGCTGGCGCATCTCGCTTGGAAGCTCATCGTCCCATCCCAGGTCCTGCAACCAGATTTCTTGCATGAAGATCTTGGACCGAACAATGAATGGGGCCAACCACCCCGCGGGGTCGAACAGCCTTGCGATCTGGGACAGAACTGCTCGCTTGGTGTATGACGACTCAGGCGCCAACTCGGGAGGGACAAAAAAAAACTCGTCTGAAGTCGCTTTCCAGCGAATCCCGAGAGTCTTAGCCGTGCTCTCTTCCTCCATCTCCAGAAAATCTGTGTGGAGACGATGAGCACTCGGAATTCCTGCCAGAATAGCTTTGTGGTTTGAAGTCCACTTCCGCAGCGGAAAACCTGCCGAGCTAAGTGCGGCCTGCAACTCGCGGATCGTTAGTCGAGCCTCATCGGTAGAATCCGCTCCGGCTAGGACATCGTCGACATACATGAATGATCGGATAATGCGACTTGCTTTCGGAAATCTGGACTGGACGTCGCTTGCTAGCTGTTGCAACACTCGGATGGCAAGAAAAGGAGCGCAATTGACTCCGAAGGTTACGGTCTTAAGTTCGTAGTCGCGGATGAGTCCCTCCTTGTTTCGAAATAATATTCGCTGGAAGGGGGTGTGTTTCGGGTCAACCCAAATTTGGCGATACATCTTGGTGATGTCCGCGTTGAAAACGTACCGGAAATAGCGCCACTTCAGGATCTGGAGGGTCAAGTCAGATTGGAGGACCGGGCCGGCGTGCAGAAGATCATTCAAACTCACACCGTTGGTCGACGGGCTGGATGCGTTAAATACCACGCGGACCTTCGTGGTAGTGCTCTCAGGCTTGAAGACAGCGTGGTGCGGAAGGTAGTAGGTTGAGGACCCATGAGTCGGAGGAACTTCTGTCATATGTTCAAGCTCTAGGTATTCTTGAATTACGGTGTCGTACTGCTCTTGTAGGGGACCGTTTCTTTTCAAGCGATTTTCGTTTCTTAGGAACTGGGCCAGCGCGGCTGCCCTTGAATACCCCAGATCTGATCCGGGATGATCTGGGTCGCGAAACGGTAACGTGACGACGTATTTCCCGCTTGGCGTTCTTGACGTAGTTCGGAGGAAATTTCTTTCGCAGTACGAATCCGATTCGCTTTCTATTTTAGTAGGAATGTCCTCCACCTCCCAAAACTTTGTGAGGAGTTTGTCCAACGGAGTCTCTAGCTCGGTGGAAATTTGCGTGGAGAAGGATGCGACCCGGCCTTGTACCGTGTTTGGCACTGGGCCTGTAAGAACCCACCCGAAAATGGTTTCCTGTCCGAGGAGAGATCCACAGATGTTCGTCTGTGAGCCGCTCAAGAGGATGGATGGAAGGATGTCGGCACCAATCAGGACATCTATTTGTGAGCTTTCGTAAAATGTCGGGTCTGCCCATGGCAGGTTTGGCAAGTCTCGCAACGAGTGTTGCGGGATCGGATGGGAGGGAAGGCTGCCTGATAGTTCCGGCAGGACATAGGCTGTGGCGTCCAATTGTAAGCCCGGCTTAGTCGGGGAACGGATGGAAAAATGGCAGAGTTTCTTGGACTGAGCGGATACTGTCTGATTGAGGCCCGAGACCTGTGCCTGGGCGAGTCGGAATGGCAACTTAATGATCTGGAAGAGACGTTCCGTAATGAACGTCGCCTCGGAGCCCGGGTCGATTAGAGCGCGGGCGCGAAAATTTGTCCCCAAGTGGCAAATATTAATAATAGCCGTGCCTAGGAGTACCGCCCTCTTGCCGGAGGCGAAATAGTTCTGAACGCTAGGCTGAGCTTCGGCAGGAGTCGGAAGTGGTACGGAATTGGGCACGGATTGGCTGGAAACTGGAGTGCCACGGTGCAGCAGCGTATGATGCCGGTCTCCACACGTGTTGCAGTTGTGGGCGCTTTGGCATTCACGAATCTGGTGCCCTCTTGCGAAACAGTTTAAGCAAAGCATTTTTTGCTTAATATAGCTGGAGCGAGCATCAGGTCTCATCTGAAGGAATTGAGGGCACACCCGGATCGGATGGTTCTCTTTGGAGCAAAGATCACACGCTCTCCGCTTCGGATCCACAGTTGTTCCGAAAGAGTGAACCCGCCTTGCAACAGGGCTCTCTTGGGAACGGAAAGGGTTGGGATTGCCCTTTGACCTCTCTGACATGGGTAGACTCGCCCTGGAGTGAGCCTGAGTCTCCATGCCTGGATGGCCGTCCTCGGTCACCTCGAGAGACAGGTACCGCTCCGCCAGGAACTTGTCCATAGCGTGCCAGGTGGGAATTTCGGACTTGTGGGTCACGGACTGCTCCCAAAGCTCCAAAGTCGTTTTCGGCAACTTCGCGGATATGAGGTACACTAACACTCCGTCAGCGAAAATGCTGTCTGTGGAGACCTCGGAGTGGTTGAGTGTCGTAAGGCACTTGTGGACGGCCCTCTGAAGCTCTTTTAGCGCTGCAGCTGACTCGGTGCGGATTTGGGGCAGACTGAAAAGGATCTTCAGCTGGGCTTTGAGTATCAGCCTCTTGTTCTGGAAACGCTCACGGAGGGCGCTCCATGCGGACGCGAACCCTTCGTTCGTGAGTGGAGCCTGTGCCACTATGTCGTGGGCCTCACCGCTTGTTTTTTTGTTGAGGTGGAACAGTTTTTCTACTGGAGCCAACCTAGGGTTCTCTATATATATGGCGGTGAACAGGTCTCGGAACGTGGGCCACTGCTGATAGTCCCCACTGAAAACTTCAGTGTCACATGGAGGAAGACGGCAACCGCCGGACGTCGGCACTTGAACGGCCAGTTGAGGCGTGTGAGGGACAGTCGGGGGTTCGAGCTGATCGTTCAGTTCGGCAAGGCATTGCGCGTAGACCGCGTAGCAGTCATCGTACATCCCCTGGACGTCAGCTACCCCCTCTGGATCTACTTCCGTTATCGCCTCCACACAGGCCTCGAACTCCGCGTCCACCTTCGCCCACAGGCTTCGGAGTTGATCTCGATGGACTTGGGAGAGCGAGCGGGTTGGTGTGCTAGCATCTGGAGCGCTGAGCTTCTGGTCGAAGCGTGTCAGTCTGCTTGCAGCCAAGGCAAACTTAGACCGTGCGGAACTGGCGGCCGATTGGGCCATAGTGCTCGGAACCGTGCGAGGGACGACCGAGGGGAGCAACAAGGCCTCAAAGGCACGTGGTGCGTGAGCCCTGGACGTGGTCGGACCTCGCTCAGTTGGGGACGGACGGGAAGATGTGGGCGTAGCGATTGAGCCGTTGGAGCTGGGTGGATGGGTTAAACTCAGCGAACTCACCCGCTTAAACTTCTTGCGAGATTTCTTATCACCAGTGGGCATGGTTGGCTGATGGATTTGCGATAACGCGTATCAGAGTCGCAAAGCAGGTGAGCGGAATGGAGAAGTGGAAGTTTTGAACGACGAACCGTGGATATGTGGCCTTGGCGGAATTTATCGCGAGTATTTATATAGTAGAAGTCGGGCTCCGTGGCCGGAATATAAATATAAAATACTACGATCAAATACAAAAAAAAATGTCCAACCAAGAGCGACTAATGGATGAGCAATGATATTGATGCACAAGGTCCCCCTATATAGAGTCGGTTACAAAACTAGTGTTCAAAACAATATACCCTTGAAAAGCAGGGTAGCGCGTCACTTGGCGTTCCGTTACGGTCAAGCGCGGCACCGAAAAATATTCTCCCACCAACAACAACGCAAGCAAACGGTGGAGAAGCGAAAGCGAAAGGAAAAATGAACAGACTGCGTCGCTGCTGTTGCTTGTATGTGTGTGTGTGTATGGGTGTAAGTGCTAGGTACCGTGGCTTGGATTAACGACCCTCCCTTTTGACGAGATTGAAACAACGGGTAAAAAAAAAACGGAGTAACCGTTTTATGAGGTAATACAATATATGTATGTATATACAGATGTGCAAGAGTTGTTAGTTGAAAATGCGTGCGCATATGTAAGATGATATGTATGGAGTCGTGTTTTATTTTTATTGGCAATATAATGAGTTAAATAAAGATTGGTTGTGATTTGTGATTCTATATTCTTTAAACCAAACGAAAGAACTGTAACCCGTTGAGCATGCACGGAATGAACACCAAATTAATTGCAAGAATATGTCTTTTTGTTTGTTGCCAGCCGCTTGGATTGCGTTGCTTACACATACATATGTACATATGTATGTATGTTGGTGTGCATGTGCAGTTGTCAGCAGCGAAAGCTCAGCTGGTAGCTGGGAGCGGTAGGAATATGATTTACAGACAGCTATGTATATATTAATGTGGGCACTGGATCGGAGGAGGAACGCAGGAGCTAGCTCGGATCAAATTAAACCTTTGGAGAAATAGGAGGCCACAACCGTTGGCAGAACGAAGTATGGTTTAATTTGGAGCTAGAGCGAGAAAGGCATATACATATGTACATATGTATGCCGCGGGCACTCGGACTGGGATGGGAAACTCGCACAAAATCACTGCACTGGTGTTGGGCACAATCGAAGGGTTGTACTTATCTTACACTTGGAGCGATCCGCCGATGCTGGCTGGGGTGAGCTTCTCCTTATGGGGAAGGCGAAGATCCGGCTCGAAGGACCAATGTTTGTAGTGGGGCGGATCGAGGATCGATTATCCAACGGCGAGGTGTATGTTCCAGTAACCCTCCTAGCAGTCGCCACAGAAAGGAAAGGCCGATGGGTTTCGTTGTGTGTATATGTATATATATATTGTTCAGGTATTGATTCGGTATTCGCGCGGTATGTCGACAGGTTGAAGCGGGGGTGAAAACGTCACTAACTCTCTATGCCTTATGCTCTATGTTTTATGCTGCCTTTGTGCTGCCGTGAGCGCCGTGTGGATCGTGGATTGTGGATCCGAGCGCCCCTCCGAGCGCGCGAGCGCGAGCCGGGACCGAGGCGCGCGGAGCCGGCACAGTGCCCGGAAACTGTCCATTGCTGGCCTGAACAATTGGTTCCATATTAAAATGGCCTGTCAAATGGCTTGAAAACTGCTGCCGTTTTGCATTTGTGCTTTTTTGTGTTTTTGTTTGTTGTCTCCCATTCCGGAAATCGTTTTCAAAGTTATATCTACAGTGTCGGTACAGTGCGTTTCACAATGTTGGAGACAGTGCTTCCAAGTGAAAATTCCCCTTTAAAATTTTGCTGCATAAACCTTAATAACTAGGTAGTGATCTACATATATAATCTATTCCTATAATGTGTTCTGTATGACTTCCTTACTGCTTCCAGACCTGTATGTTTTCATTGGTGAAATCCTGCGAAACATGCCAGTTATTTTAGAGCGAAAGCCTTCTTTGGAATGTTTGCCTGAACAATCCCTCTCTTTGTTTGTTTGGTCGCTTTTTCGGTAACAATTTAATGTGCTTAAAGAATTTTGACACAATTTTGACAATGATATCGGAAATGGCGACCCTTTTTCGCTCGGGCTATCCTTTGAACCCAGCACGGAATCACAAGTTCCCGAATCAGCAGTTGGCGAGGTGAAAGGGTTCTGTCCTGATCTTCGCCCCCCCCCCCTGCCTGCCAATTATACATTTTCCGGGCATAAACTGTGCTTATTATTGCCCCTCACAGAGCTTTTGTCTAACGAGTTTTAATGCTCCGGTGTTTTGGGGGCGGGGCCATTAACGCCTTCAGAAGAGCAACTATTTGCAGCTGCTGTATGCATAAAACGCGCCAAACATCGGGGAACGAACCCAGGACTGGCTATTTTGTCTGTTTTCGGTTGGTTTTCCCAGCGTTTTCACTTTCGCTGTCGCTTTTCCCTGCTATCTGGCGTATCGTAAAAATAGAAATAAAAATATTTATGCAGCTCGCTCTCTTCGGCTACGTTTCGGGAGATTTTTTTATGAGCCCGCGCTGCGAGCTATTAAAAGCAAACAAAAAAGAGGGAACCATATTTCGGAAATTGGCCACCGAGCGTAAGGAGTAAGCAGGCTCAAGGTCGAGCATAGATTTGGACCCGGGACCGGGACCGGGACCGGGACAGGGACCTTTTTTATTAATTCCAATACATTGAATCCGCCTCTCCATAGACAAAGAGCGTTCTTTAGCATGGAAAGCCGATTAGGCCGTAAGGCTGGGCTGTGAGTAAACCTTAAAGCCTTTAAAAGGCTTACAAAGTTGGCCAGCGGGATGGCTAATAAATATTACATTTAACGCCGGCTGCTGGTGCGGGATAACGGGAGCGGAAATGCCGAATGCTCCAGATGCCGTGGGACAAGATGCCGCTCTGCTCCTAGCCGTCGACATTTTTATTTATGAGCTGGCAAATTATGCGCCATCAACGCGACAACGCGAAAGCAAGGACAATTAGAAGCTCAATTGCTGTGTCGGGCTCGGGGTCGGGGCCCCCCTGCTCATCCCCTCTATGCTTCAGCAAAGGACATCCTGAATTCCCCGTCAGCTCGGGCTTAACAAATTACTTAACATAGTTTTTACAGCGTCCATGGCCATGGCATTGTGGAATTTCTGAAGGAAGAAGAATTTCTTGGGCAAGAGTCACCTTTAAAAAGGACACAGAATTATTTTCTGATGTTTTTCTGATGGCAAACATTTTCTTTAATTTTATGGAAAATTTAAAAGAATTTCTAGACCACAGCCCAAATCATTTTGACACTCACCAGCTGCCGACTATTTTCGCATGAAAAACTTTAATGGGTAATTTTCCCACAAAAAACTTTCTGCGCAGCCTCTGGATGCCACCAAAAAGAAAGAAGAAAACCCTTTTACGATGCACTAAATCCAAACACTCGCCAAGTTCTGTTCGAGAACAATGAGCGAGCTTGTCATAAAAGTTGAAAAATCAAAATGGCATTTCCCCGACACCATCAAAATGGCATTTCACATCACTCGCCGCTGCAACATGCTGGCAGCACTCTTCGCCGGAACAACCGCAAAATGCGTGAACATGAGCACGAGCCTGAGCGTGAGCATGCCCGTCCCCATGGGGCCTGGAGTGTGTGTCTGCTGTTAACTCATTAAAAACTGCCAAAAAGAAGAGATGTGGAGTGGCAACTGGCAGCTGGCGGGGAGACGGGGACAGAAGAGTGTTGCGTATGCGTAACATTGTTGCCGCTTTTATTGCAGATGCTTGAAGCTGTCAGCCTCGTTCGTGATGTCTAATCAAAAGCGTTTTAGCTGCCTTCTGAAGATAAGCATAGCCCCAAGTCCCACCCACATGCTCGCACATATGTAGGACTCTTGTGTTGTTAGGTAACTGGGGAACGGCGACTCGGTGACATCCCGACTGTTTGTCATAATAATAAAAATGCCAATTTGTTTTATGGGCGACAACTTAAGCCCTCGTTCTCCCCTTTCCCCGGCTTTCCCTTCCCTGCGATGACTTTGATGTTGATTTTTGTTATATTACGATGTTGCTGCCCCAAAGAGCGTCCTTAGCCCGTCGCTTTCCTCCTTTGCACAGAAAAGGGGACACGTGCCGCTGCTTCGCCTGCACCCCTCGGGCGGTCAATTGGTTGCCTTCCGTGGATCGATTTTCACAGCTGCTTCAATTATTTAAAGTCAAAGTAAAGTACAAGCATCCACTACATCGGACCTCTTAAAGTTCGAAACTAAGTTTTCTAAATATTTAAATTCAATACATTTCCAAGCAGGCAGTCTGATGGGGTCATGTGAACGGGTACCTGAACCAATTCCGAAAAAAATCTGAATTGAATCCGTCCATCAGGCAGCTGGACAGAAGAGCAGCACTGGGCCATATGACACTCTGTGGGAGCCCCACTCTCAGGCCATAAATCAAAATTTGCCAAGCCATCGAGTCTAAAACCACAGACCACAAATACATACATGTGTTGCCTCTCGCCTTGATTTATGGCTCCATGTTCAAAAATGTTGAAAGATTTTATTTAAGTTTCAGTGTTCTTTAAATTATGGACACGTTTTTATGGTAAAAAAACTCGGAAAAATCGCCTTACCTGTGACCTAAATACAGTCGAACTTCCATGTAGCGAATCTAAATTTTTTCTGTTTGCTGTTACCAGAAATGTGTTTCAAATGGGTTTCTTTTGGACTTGTTTCTCATTAATTTCACACGAATCGAGCAAGGTTGAATCTCAGGAAATTGTAAATCTTTTTCCAGTGGAAAAACTCAAATGGACTTTTCATCCTGTGGCATCGGCAGAAATGGTGCATAATGTATATCTTTTTTTTTTTTATTTGTTTGTTAGTTTTAATTTAACTTTGATTTTGCATATTTAAAAAACGAAAAGTTGTAAAAATCGTAAATATTTGACAAGCATCAAAGTTTTTGTGGACAATGTACATAAATTGACGCTTTTCCTTTATTATTTTGGGCTTTTCTGTTTGGTTCTTTGTTGCTTTGTCAATCTCTTTGTTTTTTTTTTTTTTTTGTTTTGCCCGGCACCCAATTTGAATTATTGATTGGTGAGCGTTGCCCTCCGTCTGCTACTGCCCCGTCCCCTGCCTCTGCCGCCCACGTCTAACGCTGGAAAATGTCTAAATTTATGTGTCACCCATCAGGCCGGGCCACGCCTACCTCCGAGGCACCTCCGACCCGCACCTACACTTAATGTATGCTCTACAGAAAAAATTGGCTTTGCAGGCAATTTGGTTATTCTGCGTTTATTTTTTGTGTTGGAAATTTTCGCCAAATATTGTTTTCCCCGAAAGCCTTTGTCTTTTGAGCCGCTTCTGTTGCTGCTGCCGTGGCCGTTGCCGCTGTCTTTACTGTGGCTGTTGTTGTATTTGGCTTCCGGCTGTTATCAGCCATCGACACTCGGGACACACTCATTTGGGGCACGTTGTCTGATGTTGGTTGTTGGTTGTCTCCTGCTCTGCTCCATGGGTGCGCCGATAATGTAATTTGGATGCCGGGGAATATTTTCAACGCTTTTCTGTTTGAACTTCAACTCCTGCTTGTCCCATGGTTGCCTGTGGGGCATGCCACGCCTCCACTTCCCAGGGGTGTTGACTTTATTGAACCATTTTTTTTTTGTTTCATTCCGAACTTGATTGACTCGTTGCCTGTTGTTTCTCCCGCTTCTGCTGCTGCTACTTCTGCTGCTTCTGCTTCCTGCCGCACGTTCGCTTGCCACAAAATTTGCTTTAGTGTTGGCTTTAGACACTTAAACTCAGCCGCAGACCCCACCACTTCGTCCTTCAGCATATCAGTCAATTTTGAATGTCAATAAAATGGAAATTTTATAATTTTACTTCGCTCGTAGTGCCAGTGGCAGAGTGGCAGAGAATTTCCATTCCCGAACCACTTGGCGGGCGCTCTCCTGCGGCGCCTTCAGCTTAATGAGATTTCATTTATTGGCTGTTGATAGCGGCTGTCAGGTTTCAGGCTTCAGGTTGCACGTTCCAGTGCTGGCTCCTGCCTGACGCTGGCGCTTAATGGCTGCTTCAGTGGCTAAAATTTGGCAAATAAAAGTTTATCTTTCATCGATATACCCATCCGATTGGATCATCAGAAGCTGCTGTCTTATATCTCCGACTTTAATTACGAGTAGGGTAAACCTCCTCCTCCCATACATCTATAATGTACTTCTGCTTTCATTGCACCAATATACCCACAAAATGTGAATTTAATCTTAAAGATATTCGATGTTTCTAGCTCTGATGTTCTCTCGTGTGCTTGTCACTTTTTGTCCCCTTTGTGTTTGCTTTAAAAATCACTCATACGCCCCACATGCAACCAGTTATTCCATTTTCTAGCTCCCTATCTCTCCCTTGCTTCGTATATCCTTTATCTGCCCCCTCTTTCTGTCTGTCAATGAAATTCTATCCGAAACCTGCATAAAGAGTGAGTTTTCTTGACCATCAACACATTTCCTTCAGTTTGATAGATTGATATTTATGCGTCTGCCTTTTTGATTTTATTCCCCATCTCCTGCTCCAGCTCTGTGTAAATATTCTGGCAAAATGTATCTCCATTGGCCAGACCATGGACAGCTTGAGAGAGAGAGAGAAAAACCAAAGCAGAGATGGAGACTGTATTGAACGGAAAGTTTCACAGTAACCACACGGGCCCTGCTTTAAATATTCTTTCGAAGACTTTCACCAGCATGAGTTTGCATGATTTGCCAAAGTCCGGATACCGGCTGGGACCTCGCAGAAGGTTGCTTTTCACATTCTTACTGGTTGTTATCTGAATGATTTCCCCATTTATGACGGCATTTAGTTTTTATTTTGAGTAAGCGGGACACAGAAATGCCGAGTGGCACGTACCACAAATACTCGTGTGCACATATGAACCTCCCCTCCCCACACCTACCTCTACCCCTACATACACATAACTTTTAATGACAGCCCACAAATGCACAAATGAGTTTTAATTAAAAAGCAGAAAATATAAATGAGTAAAAAAAGGAAAACAGCAATTTTGTTGCACTCTTGCCGCCTCCATATGCATATTAAATGTTTCCACGACAAACCCGGGCACTTTTACATTTAAAGCAGCTTAAGTTAAATGGATGCTCGAGATCCTTTCGGCACAAGAATATTTCATTTAACAGCAGGCAATGGAAATTAATCGAAACCCTATTGGATCACAGTATTTAAATCATTCATGCAAAGCCGCAGATACAACGCTTATTGCCTGGTTCAATCAGGGCTGTTCACGCCCGGCCCGGCAGCTGCCACTCTTCAACCAGAAACCAAAATCGAGCCTACCCTTGAACAGTACTTTTCCAACGCAGACTCTCGAAGGTTTCACTTGATCTGTTTTTTAATATACCTATTAATTAATTACCTCGAAAAGGGAGAGAAAAGTAATATCCCTTTGCGCTGGTTACTTTTTTACCTGGAAGCAGCTGTCGTCAATACTTTTTGCAGCACTTGCTAGAGGCCAACGATTGCTACATTTTCGATTCAATTTCAATTTCCTTTTGCTTTTGGCACGCTCTATTAGCTTTCCTCTGGCAGGTTTTGTTCGGTAAATGGCCAACAGAGATGTGGTGCCTTTGGGGCAGACTTTGGGCTTGATCTTGTAAAGTTTTTTATTCTCTTGGCTTGCCAAAAATTAAACTTATTCGCTTAATGGATGCTGAGCTGCTTGGGAATGGCAATCCTTAAGCGGAATCTTTAAATTCACTTTGCGGCTTCCATTGCGATGGAAACTAATTTCGGCAAAGACCCCATAATGATGAGGTTTAGCGAAAGTTGGAACGGCACGCATCAAAAATTAGTGAAATAAACTTTAAATGCGGAAGTTTTTGCGTTGGGAAATTGTTTTTCCGAGCACAACCAGACTTTTGGCCATTTGGCAGCAGCTCAATTGTCGGAAGTTAAATGGGATTTTAAGGGGAGGGAGGGGCGAAAGAAGCGCGAGAACGGAACGGACAAAGCGCGCATGTTTGAACAAATATTCAAGCATTTGGCCTGAGATTTTACAGCCGTGGCATCAAAAAGTTACACTTACATACGTCTCTTGAGCCAGCAGTCAAGTTAAATTTTATTTTTACACAAAAAATAATAAAAATGCATCGACTGCTTGCTCAAGTGTCTTGGTCTTGTCCCTTCTCTTGTAACCGTCTTCGAATCCGGGGTCCGAAGTCGCGGAACCGCTGCGGCCAGAGCTGTAATTATTTACGAGTCGACACGAGGGCGGTAAAAAGTTAAATTATACGTAATATGTACGTATCATAAAAAATAAATACAACATTTACGTGTGTGAATTTAATATGCAGTCAGAACATAACTTTTGCAGGATGTTCTACGGCGTGTTCCGACATTCTCAGGCGCCAACAGTTTGCACCTAATTCCGTAGGGGCTTGCTGTCGGCCTTTCGAGTCTGTAGGCGCCCCTGAATGGCCACGTGTTGCCATTCACACCCCGTGCTGGTGGCTCCCCAGGTGGAAAGAGCCCTTCAAATATTCATGCCAGTCGGTGGACATGTACGGACGGACATCGCATGATGCACCCAAGCGGTTAGCATCGGCTCTGGGAAAGCCCATTTGCTGTTTGCTGCACATTCCGAGGCGTTGCATTACGCCAAGTATACACAGTATCAGAGGGAAAGAAGGGCCGAACGGTGTGGTTTGCTCTCAGCACTTAATCGGAAAGCATGATACATTTGGTGGTACTCTCGAGGTATCATTTTCCCAGCGGCACTTGGGCGGACTCGTGCTCCATGTGTGCGATTTAGTACATCAGCGATTATTTGTCCACACACACACCAATTACTTGGCCTAAATGAGCCCCAGATTCTCCACTGACTCCCTCGTTACCTTAAAGCCCTTGAAGAAGTCCACTAAAGGCTTTGGCTTTGGCTTTCGCTTTCGCTTTCACTTTGTGGTCGGCACACTTGACTCTGCTCGAGTATGAGCCATTGTTAGCACCATTTTGCTGCAGTTTTCAATTTGCATTCCGTGCAACTTTTCACCGATACCGCCAAACCATTCTCCTCCATCTGGGGGTGCTTCTGCATGCCCCGGGCCGTTAAATTTCAAATTTGGTGTGTGATTTATGTGTGGACATGCGAGATGGGAGATCGGAGTGCATGTGTGGTTTAATTAACACTGCACACTGCCGTCAGTTTGCAATGTTGTAATTTCCGGCAAATGGACTCTGGAAACTGAGCACCGAGAGCAGCGAGGCGCCACCCCGCCATGGAAATATACTAGTTTTAAGCTTTTAGTTGCGAGGGTTCCCGCACACTCGTCGAGTAGAGTATCCTTGCTGGGTGTCTGTCGTGCTGTCCTGCGCTGCTACTTTGCATGCTGTCCATTTCGTTTGGCCAAGTTCATAAAAATGTCATAGAATGCCGGCGGCATTCAGAGAGCGTAACAAGCATCAAGCAATTGTGTTTTGATTCTTTGTCAGCATTTCTATTTATATTTATATTTCTATTTTATGTTTTTATAGCTTTAACGTGTGCAGAGAGTCGTAGTCATCTTCTGTCTGATTGTCGCTCACGATATATGCATGCAACATTTTTCAACAGGACAATAAGAGCTGAAGTATTCTCAAATACCTGGAATACTCGTGCTTTGTTGAATATTTGCATAGAAATATTTAGCGAATGAATGTCAATTCGAATGAGTGCATAGCCAGGCACTCGATGCCCCGTCCTCGTCGGTTTCATAAGATTTCATCGTGACCCGTCAACCAATATGTAGTTTCTGGGGATAGCCGCCCCTGCTGGTATTTCTGGGTGTTTACCGATATTGGGGCACCCAACCACTCAGCCCTCCACCTGTGCTCGCTGGCAAGTGGCAAGTAAATATGAAATATGTGGATTACTTACAGCAAACACAGCAGAAAAGAGCAGTCTGAAGCCCTCTGATAAGCACAGATGGAGAAATTGGCAGCTAGGGGTCTGAGCTCCTGGTGCTCGTGGGGCACAGACTTGCGAATGTCAGTAGCCAGGATTATGACTTACAGGTGCCCTGCTAAAAAAAAGTGCTGTGCATCTTGGCCCAGATTCATGCAGTTAGTCAAAGAGGAGAGTGAGAGGGAGGGGAGGAGAGTGGAATATGGGATATGGGATATGGGATTCCTACGAATTCCATTCCCCTTCGTCATTGAAATATTCATGGTAATACTTTTCATACTCTGTTTACTCGGCTCACAAACGAAACAAACCAATAAAATGCCACAAATACTTTTGGGGCAATATTCCATTAGGGCCAAACGGAGGGCCGAACGGAATTCAATTAGCCAAATAACCAAATGGCAGCGTACACATCGGATTTTATAGTGAAACACAAAAGAGTGCTCCATGCTAAATAGGGGATACTCGTGGCCCATTGCTCGGCCACGGCATCAATAATTCAGCTCTCATATGCAGCCTTCGGCTCTCGACCTGGGCCAAGGGTGCGGTCAACGCCACAGATAGACCCTTGGAGTCCCCGTCTGACTAGAACACAGTGCCCCCTTAGGTATGGGGATTATTGTGTGCGTAGCTTGAACTTTTCCCGGATAAATGGTGCCGCGACATGCCAGCCGGTCGGAGGTGACCCGTGGCGAGGGCGGCACACAAAAGTTAATTATGAAACATTTTAGTGCCCAGTGAAAACAAAGTCTGGCTAATTCGTTTATGTGGCATGCAAAACTTAATTACACCTGAAAGCAGGAAGATATTGTATCTTCCGCGGAGGACATTAAATTAACATTCTGTCGGTCAATTCCGTGGCCGGATGGCCAGGCGGCACTCAGTGGAAGCATCTCATTCTTGTGGCGTTTTTCCCGCTCGATTCCCCGCTTCCATTGAACAGGCCCCATGCTAGAACACTGGACTGCACGGCACTTGATTGAGCTTGAGGATCGCCTGCAGCTGCCATGTGAAAGGAAACAATTTGCTGCTAAATTGCTACATGGCGTCGCCTGTCGATTTCCTGTCATCGGTTTTGCTTTAACCTTCCGCCCTTTCTCTTCCTGCTTTTAATTCCTGCCGTTTCCCCTCCTCTCACACCTGCCACTATTCTGCTATCCGCTCGCTAGTGAGTGTGTGGCGTGGCATGATAATTGTATATTTGATTGACACTGCCGCTGCTCTGATACCTTTATTGCCATTTGATTGCCTTTTATTATAATTTAATTGCACTTTTCAATCGACGGTTAATTAAATTCGCTTTAAAATAACATTATTTTCGACTGCGTTTGTTCTGCGTTTTATTCATTAACCGGCGGCTTCTGTGTGTGTGGATTGAATGAATGGACATTCACACTTCACTTGATTCGCTTCAATTGAAATGTTGCCTTAATCCGGTGGACATTAATTGATGTATTTACAATATTACGCTGCAGTAACCGTACCTTTAATTTGCAACCCAGGCAACGTCCTCTTTCTCCTCTTCCTTCTGCCACACTCATTTCCATTAGGGTCCGTAAATACATAAAAAGCATCCGCAAATAACAATAAAACCCACAAAATTATTGATACGAGCATAGGGCATAGAAATTGCCTTGCGATAGAGTGGCATTGCCTGTGGCAGTGGCAGTGGCAGTGGCAGGCAGCTTCACGTGTCTGTAGACCCTTGACTCTGATCCGCCAGAGAGCTGAACTAAGCAAATATGAATGGGCCTGCCCTGCACGCTTCGGGCAAACTAATATTCAAAAAACAAATATGCCCAAACTTTGCCGCAGAAACTTCCATCTCGAAATACTTTAAGGCAAACTTTATTAGCCACCAAATACCTGAGATTTCGCCCCGGTACAAAAGTAAGCAAAAAGCCTCCGAGTCTTACGCCCGACGAACCATTAAACAAAGGGCATTCTTTGGCCTGTGAGTAGGGTCCTGCCTGCCTGCCGAGCCGCCTACAATGGAGAAATGTAATTGATTTCATGTGTTTGACGCGCTCAGCCCCTGGGGGCCCCGTGCAGAAGGTCTGCCTAATAATCCTATCTAAGGCACGCAGACAAACAAGCCCCCCGATACAGGAGGCCGGTGGCAGGAGGCACGAGGCAGGAGGCAGGAGAGCAGACACATCAGAGCATACCGAAGCCGAGAAAAACCCATTCAAATTGCTCGAGCTGATTGCTTTGTGAGGCGAATACCAAAATGTGACTAAGTTTCGTCGCTCTGCTTCTATGCTCGAAGTTATTGTTGACTTAGCCTTCGGTTCGTCATAAATCTGAGTTCCTCCACGCGTGTCTGGATCTTATTGCCCGTTTGTACGATAATCAAATTAAAAATATATTCTCGCACAACTGTCAAAAACTCAAAGGAGCAGGTGCCTCTCAAGTGCACGTGAAATCTGAAAGCTACAGATTACCTGCGCGGCGGCTGTCACCTCCCTGTGTTTCTGTCATGTCAACGAAATTTATCACACACCCACCCACCCACACACATCTGTTGGTGAACCCATTTGCATATATGTATGTGTGTATGGATGTCGCGCAGTTTTTCTACTCTTCCGATTTATTCATTTTTTTGTGTAGCATTTTTAGGGCTCCCCTGCTCCATGAGCAGAAGGCCCTGCTATTAATTCTGATTTTTTGCGCCAGCAAATTGAAGGCGACGCGTAATCTAGGAGAGTCGGGAGCGGGGGCCAGGACATTAGCTGCAGCCCAAGCGCTCAGGCTGAAGCCCTCTGAATGCGGGCTACATGCCACATACAGGGGCAGGCAGTTGATTGAATCTTATTTGATGTGAATTTTTCAAATTTGCTTTATTGTTTGTGGCTGGCACACATGTAAATGTCACATTTGGGTGTCGCCACATACTTTCCAGATGTCAGGAAAAATCTCTGTAAATGGAATGTGAAATGCGAGAAATGCGAGAACCAGAACCATGCGGAAGAAAAGCTCCAGAAATTTACAGTCTGAAAAGGTCCCACAGTCCCAGTTTGGCCGCTATCGAGGACACACTTCCCAATCATTATATTGTATTCTCCGTTTGTGAGCTGAATGATAATTAAAAGTGGATATATTGTATGCATCTGAAACAAACCACTCAACATATTTGCTGTTTGCAAGTAGCATTTCCTTTTGAGGAATTACAAGGAAACTCAATTCGTGAATGCTGTTGAAAATGGTAAAAAGAATTCCCTGCACAGGCTCGGTCGTGTGCATCCTGCACGTTAATGGCCCAGTCGTTGATTTCCTCTGAATGGCCATCGAGAAGTGAATGCATCAGGATGGCGGCTCTGTTTATTTTGTTTTCACACAGTTGAGTATTTTAATATACTCATAGTCCATACCGTACTTTATGAGTACGCAATGCGGGAATTGCTAGCAACTGTCCTTCTGCGTATACTCCCGTGTACCGTGTCCCGTATCCCGTGCCCCGTGGCCCATGGCCCGTATCCAGTCGACATTCTCTGAAATTGTCAATTTTATGCGAGTGTAAATCTTATCGATGGAAATCAATTTGCGCAACATTGCAGCGGAAGCTGGAAAGAGGAGAAAAAGAAGCAAACAAATTGATATCTTCTGTAGTCGGAAATTCTGCCGCTTTTAAAGCCATTTCAGCCAGCAATACACAGCATTTCAGCAGGACAATATTTCAACGTCTGGGCCCAAACAAACCAAAAAAAAAAAGGAAAACATGGAACAGTAGAAAATTCAAATCAGCGAAAAAAGGACAGGGAAAACGAACAAAATGCTCAATCAAATCAAAGTCTCCTCTCCCCCCCCACAGAAAATGCAAAATAAGACAATGACAAAGCGGAATCAAATGGGATGAGATGGGTGGATGTCGTGGATGGGATCCAATGGATGGGAATATTCCGTAACATGGCGTGTACACAACAGTGGAGTCCAATAAAAACACATTGAGGCGAGTGTCAGTGACAGACTTTGTTATGCAAAAGATGTACAAAAATACATCAGGAGGGTCTTGACTAAAGTAAGGAGAGTGGAGAGTGGCTCTTAAGACCCAAATACGTGAGGCGTAACATTAGATATTGCCATGATAATTAGTAGGCTAAACAATCGATAGATGTATCTACTCACTATCAGGCCATCGCTTTTCTTTGATGATTCCCCAGGAATATCAAAGGTTTTCCATGCTCTATTTAGAGCTTAGCTCTCAAAAGTGTCTGATCTACTTTTGTAGTAAACGAAACAACCAACAGCTTGACTTTATTGTAATACCCAAACCAGGACGAGCCCGGGGAGAGAGACAGACAGCACACAACTGAGAAACAGAGAGTCAGAGCGAGACAATCACTGACAGAGCCTGACGAGAAATGTAATCAAAATAAATTACGAGCGTGTAAGCAGCCTCCGGTGTCTATTAAGCGCAATAAAAAGGGAGAACACCATTTGTTTAAGGCAATCTCATTATTAGAGGTGTCCCTGCCCACACCACCCAGAGGCCCGCAGCCTCTGGCCCCAATGCTGCTGCAAGCCCTGAATGTGACGGACCCCCTCGTGTTACCTTTTGGCCTCGTCGCTGCTGCTGTTGCTGCTGCTGGTGGCGGATAATGCCGCTGATTACGCTGATGATAAGTAATTCCGCAAACTCGAACTGCAGGCCATGTCTAAAGTGGCGTTAACGCGTTTGTTGATTAGTTCGCGGTGCCTCTGAGGGTACTGGGTAGAGTGGTTCAGGGGGGGCTATGACAGGGATACAAAGCAGCCGCTGGGGATGGGGGGGACAGGCCGACAAGCTCATTACGGCGCCAACAATTTGATTAATTACGGTTTTGCAGGGTTCCCATTTTACGTTACTTTGCGTTTTCCCTTCATTTTGCCGCCCGTTCCCCCTCCAAAGCAAAGGATTTCTTGCAGTTCTTTTTCCTTTCAGCCGCCGGCGCGCCGACTCTTTGCGGCGGTGGCATACAAAATTTTATGCAAATTTAATTTACCTCAGGGCAATCATTTTTATGGGCAAATGCCCAAGGGCCACGCCCACTGCTACCCTAAATCGGGAGCGGTGGGGGTGTAGCTTGACAGTTTTAAGCCCATGGACCCTTTGGAGGCTTTATATTTTTTCTGGCATTAAAATTTTGGTCTGATTACGAAACAATTTTTGTAAAATTTTAATGAAAACCTAACTGGAAAATGGTCAAATTATGCATGACTTGGAATTATTTGCTGTGACATTAAACAAAGCCAGAAAATGTGTAAAACTAACATTAGTAATAAATGTACACGTATTTATTAATGAATAAATATGAGAAATAGTGAGAGCACAAATGAATATAAAGCGCTTTACAAAAAAAACGCTTTAATTCCGATTGAAATATTTAAACGAATCAAAAACAAATGGATTGCATGAAGTTGATTTTGTGCGGAAAATCACGAAGGTGAAACCTCAATTTTGTCAATTAAAATCGTGGAAAACATAAATCGTTTTCGTTTCCATATGCAGTTATTAAAAATGATAAAGCGTAAAAAGTATCCATAAAATGTGAGAGACCGAAGCAACCGAAAGCCACAACCACATTCAAAATGTGTGCCGCATATCAGGAGGATGAACAGCAGCCATCGAACTGTGAGCAATATCGGAATTTTACGAACCGAAATTCATGCATATCAAAATAAAGTCCGATAATTCAGTGCACAAAATATATACAGCAATATAGAAAACGGGAGAGAGATAGAGAAAGAGAGGTTAAGGACCAAAGCTAATGACAACATGAGAGTGGATTGCAGCAGCAAATGGCTCGTACGAATTTCTGTTTTTCTATTCGTGGTGGTGCTCTCCGCGTGGCATCCACTGCGGGCCGAGAGTGAGGTGATTGGCGACATAGAGGAGAAGGCGGAGGGGCTGGAGCAGGAGCAGGCGCAGGAGCAGAGGATGCAGGCGACACCCAGAAGCAGAGTGCGACGCCATCATCAGCACCATCCTGATTCGTATCCGGCCCAGCATCATCATCATCATCAACATCATCATCAGCGCCCACACCAGCACGAACAGAATCATGGCAGCAAACACAGTCGGATACACAGCAGACAGAGTCACTACGAGGCCCTGGAATTAGAGAAGCACCAACAGCAGTTGGGCAAACACTGGCGACAATGGAGGCAGTGGAGCAGCAGGCACCTGCAAGCCCCGGATTATGTGAATGATGAGGCACAAACGGTGGAACTGGACACGTCACAGTCAGAGCCACAAAATCGGCGTCTCAGCGACGACCATCTCTATGATCAATTCGATGTGGAAGAGTACCAGCGCCATGGCAACATTGAAATGGCCGCTCCCCGGTCCGGACGGCATCGTGGCCGCCATTTGCCGCTCAAGAGCACCAACAACTTGCTACTGCCCCTAATGGCGGTGGACGGGAGTGGCAAGTACATGCGCTCCCTGCCAGACTCCGTGAGTTTCCTGAACGATCGCCTGCACGCCGTCCAGCCGCAGCGCCACTGGCCGGTGAAGCGCGAGGCCCTGATCGAGGGTGATCTGATATTGGGTGGCCTGATGATGGTCCACTCGCGCGAGGACAGCATCACCTGCGGCCCGATCATGCCCCAGGGAGGCATCCAGGCGCTCGAGGCCATGCTCTTTACCATAGACAGCATCAACAAAGCCCAGCTGCTGCCCAACATCACGTTGGGGGCTCATCTCCTGGACGACTGCGATAAGGACTCGTATGGCCTGGAGATGGCTGTGGATTTTATCAAAGGTAAGCAGCAGCAGCAAATTTCAGCCACAGGGAGGCCACATGCGAAGCTCGCTTCTCGCAAATTTATATGCAAATTACTCCGTGTGTGTGTGTGCGTGTGTATGTCCTTTTACCCCCACTTTGTGTGACTCTGACATTGGGCTTATGCTGATTTCATTGTTTGCATTTGCGTTTACAGTTTTTCGTTCCGTTTCAGTTGCAGTTGCAGTTGCAGTTCGGTTAATGTGGCTAAAAATGCAAAAGTTTTGATACATTTACATAAACCCAACTCGGGGCACTGGTTAACCCAGTGTATTTTGTACAATATTTAATTCCACTTTCAGCAACCAAATGGAATACTCGCAGTAGCCCCGTGGCACTGCTGCAGGATTTTCCCTTCATTCCATCTTTCATTCATCTGCCATCGTTGCATATCAATCAATTTCCAACTGTATTGGATGGCTGGAGATGGCCTGTTCGTTCCTTAAGCTAGCGTCAAAGATTTTATTATTAAACTAAATTAATAAATAAATTATGTGGCTTTCGCTCAGCGGGAAGCGGCTGAAGAAACGAAACGAGCTCTTGCTAACTAAATATGCATAATTCCCCAAAGACAAAACGGCTCTCGGCTTATTGGGGTTTGTGCCACAAAGCAGTGCGACGGAGATGGCGAGAGTCTGGTAGAAGTAGAGAGAAAGAGAGACAAATGGTTAGAGTGTGTGTTCAAGTGCGTTGGGGAGTTAGAGAGCGAAGGAAGATGGTGTATAAAGAGCCGCTTATTACTTTTATCGGTGCAAACAAAGAGGCGCGAGGCAACATCTACACACATACACACACACACACAGATAGACAAACACCCACGCAGATGTACACACTCAACGATCCATAATCAATTGAGCACAGAAGGGAGCGGCGGCATCCTTGTCATCGTCCTGGAACACTTTCTAATCTCCATAATTTCATTATTTATTTGCGCGGCAAGGATTTATTCGAGCGACGTGCCACACTGCTGTTCTCGTCTCTCTCTCACGCGCCCTCTTTCTGTATCCATCTCCGTCTGCTGTTGTGTGTGACGTATGAAAAATATAATTTTCCAAGTCACTGAATTATATTGACAGGATTAGGCAGGCCGTAAACTATGAGAGCATCTCTCTCTCTCTATCTCTGAGCAGCTTGTACGCCCCACTATACCCCCCATTGTCCTTTGCGCCTCCCCACCGCCCACCGTCCAGGCACTGTACGAGCATTCTGGTTAATAATAATCTAGTTAGGCATCGAGTGAGTGCCCCACAGCCCACAGAGTTAATTAATTTGTATTTAAGAGCTGGCGGCAGCAGACGCTACTTCTCGCACTTGCGGGCGTGCCACTACGCCACCTAAATTGTGGTCAGTGGGGCATATAAATTGGTCAAAAGCAGTGCAAATGGGTGGCAGTTTTAGCCAAAAATTTAAGTGCGGGAAAGAGTGGTGCGTATATTTTATGTACACGTACTTATCTGGTTTCAACATTAGGTATAGCCCTATTTGCATGGCCTTCAACAACATCCATCAATCGTTTAATTCCCCTGGAATTGACAGCAGAAAAATACAAAACCCACAAAAGCGATACAAATTGCCATCAAACATATGGCCACCATTGAACGTCAGCCATTATTTCCGGCATTCAAACGGGATTTATCATGCAGAACAAGGCTAACATTCATAGCCAGCGGATATCAATGAATAGCCAGGCAAATATTTAAATAGAACAAAAACAAAAGCGCCAAAGCACTAAAGCGAACTAGACAGTTAGAGTGGCATTAATTAGGCATGCATATGCAGTTGTTTATACACTAGCCATACCATACACCATGTAGCCGTAAGTGCTGTTTCGACATCAAATATTTTGCGACAGGAAGGAGTTTAATTAATTTAAACACAAAACTGGCCGTCCACATGGCCAAAAAACTTTTCCATTTCAAAATTCAGTTGTAACTTTTCTCAGTATTAATGAAGCCATATAAGTAATTATAATTTCGATATTATACAGCGGGCGTTGGTATCTACCACACCATCGATAGAGCTAGTGGAAGTACTAACTGTATTGTGTGTGGAGATACCAGGTGCAAACATCGGCTAAGAACTATCGACTAGTTGAAAGGGAGATGGAGATCGAAGCCGGGACTCGTTTTGAAATACATTCATCACGACTGGTGAACTGGTGAACTCTGTTCATTTGCGGCCTCCTACAGAGGTTTGCTCTGGTGGCAGAAGCCGGTGGAAGCCGGTCCACGGGTACTTTCAATGAGTATCCCTTTAAGGAACTTTCAACCGCAAAGTTAACCTGTACTTATGCCCCCTCCCACTCGCTCTCCTCTTTGCAGGCTCTATCAGCAACATTGACGATGCCGAATATCATTGCAACAAGACGCAAGTAAGGAAGGTCATCTCCGGGGTGGTGGGCGCCGCCTCCTCGGTAACCTCCATACAAGTGGCCAATTTATTGCGCTTATTCCGCATACCCCAGGTAAGTGTTATCCATGTGTGGTGTGTGTGTATGCCACAAAGGTGTGTGCCCAGTCTCGAAGGGGCAGAGATGCAATATGCGACCAGAAAGTTTTGTGGCACAGCAATTTTTGCTGCCAGTTTCAAAATGTTGTGCATTGCTCACAGCTGTGTGGCTGTGGACTCGACCCACAAAAAGTTCCCCCTGTATTTTAGTTAGTAATTAAAATTGGCCAGCAACCGCATGGATGCCATTTGGGCAGTGGACAGAACTTGTAAGTGCCCCTACGTGCTACTAAATTAGTCGAAACCAAAGAGGCAACAAATCACACAAACTGCAGCAGTTGCAACCGTATTTCTCTCTGTGTACTCGTATGTGGGTGGAATCACGTCGATGCCCAAAAGAAATTAAGTAGCTGCTACTGCTGCGACGGCTATGGCTCCTCGTACGTGACTCGGGGACCAAAAGTCGATATGCGACAATAACTAAGTAACCGGAGCCCTGACAGGATCCGGCTGGGGATAGCCGTACTTAGCTTTACCTCCTGCAAGTACCCCATAAAACGCACAAGCAACGACAGCAGGAGCCGCCGTAGGAGGAGGAGCAGTAGAGGCGACAGGCGAAGAAAGAGCAGTAGGAACAGCAGCAGGAGAGGAACCATCAGTGGAAACCATTTTATGCAGACCCGGGAAGCTGCCTCCTTCCGAAAGAGAACTCATAAATCAGACATAAGCATTTGATTGCATTTCTTTTGCTTGCTCCCCAAGTCTGGGCTATGGGGAGAGGCTCAGTGTACAAGCATTTTTCTACAGCTTTCATTTCCTCTCCTCCTGCAGAACGGTTGAGATTGTGGTCAATTGCAGATCAGGCAATTCAGCTCCGTTGCAAATTATTTCTCAGCTCTCGATATCACTAGAATATAGATGCAGCGAAATCTCAGAGGCTCTGACAAATATTATATTTAATGAGAATCTGTTCAAGCTGTCGCGATTCTCCAATTGTAATCCATTCCCTCGGGAAAATGTTGAACTCCGCAGCCCTGAGCCCTGAGCCCTGAGCCCTGAGCCCTCCCCCCATCAGACTTCAGTCAATACCTTTTGGAGAAATTCATTATTCAAGCTGCTGTCCGTTCCACCGATGCTCGAAAGTGGCTCGAGGAGAAAGCAAGCACTTGTTTAACTTGAATGGTAATGACACTTAATTAGAAATGAAGTAGTTAAACACTTGCAGATGACTTGGCAGATGACTTGCTCTCGACCTCCCTATCGAAGAGTTATTTGTGCGTAAAGTTGGTTTCTGTTTGCAGTTTTGGTCAATTAAAATGCCATCCTCTGTGCGAATTTACTTTTGTTGCATTGTTTATGGTCTCCGTGCAGCATGAGAAGAGTACGCACCTTTAAATCGCGAAAAACAAGGGGATATTATGGACAGAAAATTAAGAATGGTCAAAGGGAAAAAGAATCCCCTTCATCAAAGGGAATTTCGTACAGCACAGGGCACTTTGTCAACATAATATTGGTGCCTTTTTGTAATGAAAATATTTTCGCATCATGTCATAATCTTCCGCCGCCAGGTATCCTACTTCTCGACCAGCCCAGAGCTGAGCAACAAACAACGCTTTGAGTACTTCTCCCGCACCATACCCTCGGATCATTACCAGGTGAAGGCCATGGTGGAGATTGTGATGCGGATGGGATGGAGCTACGTTTCGATTATCTACGAGGAGAGTAATTACGGCATCAAGGTGGGTACCCCTCAACGCTCAATTTAAACATTGTAGCACATCCGAGTACGCGGATAAAGCCCTCGCGGTGTTGCATGTGTCCCGTGTGTTTTTACTACAATATACAATCCGCTCATGCCGATGTTGTTGTCTCGTTTGCAGGCTTTCGAGGAGCTGGAGGAGCTACTGGCGCGCCATAACATTTGTATTGCCATCAAGGAAAAGCTGGTGAAGGATTCTGGAGTGGCCGAGGATATTGCATACGATAATATCGTGCAAAAGCTGTTGACCAAGCCACGCGCTCGAGGTAAGTGCCGTGCAAAGAAAGGGAGAACACTTAAGCGGGGAAGCTGCTACAATATGAAGCTGTCAAGGCAACAGGCGAAATGCAATTTTCAATGAAAATGTCAACGGAAGGCGTGGCCCAACAAACGAAAACAAAGCAGGAAAAACATTTCCCAACGCCTGCCAAATGAATGCAGTGCGCAGGGCATGAACTGTGACATTTTTGGGGTTTGGGGATTGTGGCACGGAAATTGTACAAATTAAACGAAAACATTTAAACATTTTTCCCTTGTTTTCTGTCTTTATTGCAAATTTCACAGCAGGAAATTAAAATGCATATACATCCCATTGACTCTTTCTCGACAAATAGGAAATGGAAAGTGGTGCAGAGATTTTCACATAGAAAATTAAACTAAGTTGTTGGCAAACAAATTTTGTGGTCATAAATTGAAAGATAATCAATACAGGTGGCTGGCACTGACAATCCAATATTCTGTATTATTGAAGTATTACCATAACTGAATTATTATTAAAATATTTTGACCAGTACTTTTAAAGCCATTAACAATATAAGCTTTCAAAAGTATATCCCAGACAGGCAGTCCGATATCAATCAGGACAATTTTTCATCCTAAATTCAAATAAAACAAGTTTTTTACCCCGGAATCGTCGTATCGCACCAATCTGCGTCAATCATACGCCCCGTGGAACAGAGCAGAAACGTACACAAAAAAATACAGAAGAATAAATGTCAATCAAATTTAACTTTCGACTGCGTCCCAACTCAACGGCGCATTGCAAAATATTAATCAAATGCCACTTACAGGCGGGGCTCTACAGAATAATATATTTAAAAATAATTACCCTCTAAACCTTTTATGCATGTCATTAATCAGGAGAAGAGAGAGTCGGTGGGGCGATGGCGATGCTAATAAAAAGCACCAGTGCCAGCGCCAGCGCTAGTGCCAGTGCCCCCGCCAATAACAATTGACTTTTGTCTGGGGCCAAGAATATTTGATTTGCATAAAAGTGCCATCAAGAGTCGTAAAGCGGGGGGTCGGACCCGGGTCCTCCACATAAAAAGGGTACTTCAACAATCATTATTTATTGTGATTTGTGATTTGACGCCGTTTACTGGCTGCCTCGCCCGCTCCTACTTCCAACTCCTGGCTACAATCCTTTTTCTTCTTAACGATTAATCAATTTGACAAAGTATTTTCTCCGGCATCAGTTCTTTAATTTTGCATATGGCGGGGGTCCGGGCTGGGCTCTCTCTGAAAAATGAGAGCCCCAAAACGGGTAACTGCGACTGCAAAGTGCCGTCAGGGGCAAAGTTAACCCTTGCAAAGAAACCAACACACACACACACAAACACATACACACACACACTCGCACACATGTCAGAGCTTGAGCTGGAGGTGGAGTTTGAGCTCTGGGGGCTGGGGCTTTAACATGTTTTTGCTTTTTATCGCACTTTTGCCAAGTTTTATTTCTTGCTTTCTTTTTAGCCCAACATTCATGCTGTTCAATTTATGCAAATTTCTTCACACTTCACACATTTTATCACAAATTTGCTGGTAAAAAATTAGAAAACTTTTGATATAAATTTGCTTGCAATGTTCAAGAGAGTGTGTAAGTAAATCAAATTTGATGTCTTCTCCAGAAGTAAATGCATTTTAATTAGTCTGAAAAGGCAGTCAGACAGCAACTCTAAAAAGTAGTCTTTTCCTCAAGACACAGTTTCCTGCGTTTGAATGAGTTTTCTTCTTCCTCAAGCGGCTCTTATGAGGCTGCTTCTGTTGCTCCTGTAGAGGCGAATCAATAATGGGGCGTGTCGGAGAGGCACGAGAATAGCTGCCTGTTGGCTGCGGCCTGATAAGAAGTGACAACTGCCACTCACAACGATCCCAGTCAGCCACGAAGAGGGCCAGGAATTGAGTGGACGGCAGCCCGAGTCCATAACAATGGAATGGATAGAGCGACAGAGGGACAGAGAGACAGAGAGAGAGAGCTGCTACCAAGAGCCGCTGTCAAGAGTCCAGTATAGTATCGGGTATAACTGGTTTCTGTTCTGGTTTTGAATGCGACTACTTCGCAACATATAAACGCACACAAAAGAGTATGGCCTGCAGCTTACCAATGCTGTATCTGCATTAACTCTTTTATATTGCCCTCTGATATACGTAAAGTATCCTTTGTGCAAAATTATCCCCAAAATAAATATCAGCAACAGAGTTTACATTCCATGTTCTCGCTGCCTCGGACTTGTTTCAAGGCATATTCAATTGAAAATGCTGCCTTTTGCGACGTTCATATATTGACACATTTTCTAAATTAAAGAGGGAAATTGGTTGGTATTACTGCGGTTGACATGATGATGATGCTTGACCACTGCTATAACCCTATGGAATAGAATATTTAAAGACATATTTGTTGATACAACAAATGTGGTGGAAGCCTTCTGCTTGACTCTGTTGATGCCACTAAGCCGCTTATTCTGTATTTATTTCAATTAAAATTAATTTGAGTTCTTTTTCCTTTTAAATCCTTTGCGTGCTGCCTGTGCTTTTGTGGATAGGTGCCATCATCTTCGGGTCCGACCAGGAGGTGAGGCAGGTGATGCGGGCTGTACGGCGGGCCAATGCGACGGGCTCGTTCTCCTGGATAGGCTCCGATGGCTGGAGTGCTCGAAATCTTGTTTCCGACGACTACGAACCAGAGGCAAGTAAACTATTGCTCCGTCAGCCAGTGCCGATGACTGAGCGAGTTCTGCCAGTCGGAAATTATGAGGTCTAAATGGGCGAAACGGTAGCAGCGTTTGATAAATGATTCGCAGCACCAGGAGCAACAGCAGGAGCAGCGGCAGTTGATGGCGATGTTCCAGACACACAAAAGGCGTGACAATGCGTGCTGACTGTGGCTGTGGCTGTCTGGCACTCCGAAAGCGAATAAATGATGGTCAGAGCAAATAATAGAAAACAGTGCGCGTTTCACCGCGTTTTCCTATGATGAATTGTGGCTGAATTGAAATTAATTGTCCGTCTGTGTGCTTACATTAATTTGTGAAACCGTTTCAATCGAGAGATGAGCGCGTGACTGAAACAGGCACCCATCTCTAGCTTTTGTTATGCGACAATCTAATCAAGCATTTGCCCACGTGGTCGTTCTTTTTAAAAACAGGTGGAGGGCACCCTCTCCGTGCAGCCGCAGGCGAATCCAGTGCGCGGCTTTGAGGAGTACTTCCTCAACTTAACTGTCGAGAACAACCAACGCAATCCGTGGTTCGTAGGTAAGTCCCTGCCACAGCCAAGCCACGCATAAATGCGATTACAGTCGTTACCCTTAGAATTCTGGGAGGATCATTTCCAATGCCGCTACCCAGGCAGCACCAGCACCCCCTACAACAACTACACCAAACAGTGCACCAACAAAGAGCGACTCTCGCGGCAGAACACTGACTTTGAGGATCAGCTGCAGTTCGTTAGCGATGCGGTTATGGCATTTGCCTACGCTCTTAGGTAAGTTCAGAGCCGAGAAATGGCAGAAACGCACATAACTCCACATTAATTGCTCAGGGACATGCATCACGACCTGTGCGGGGGAAGGCCCTCGCTGTGCGATGCCATGAAGCCCACCAAAGGGGCCGACTTGCTCAAATATTTGCGTAAAGTTCAATTCAAAGGTAAGAAGGGATTAAATGTTGTCTTTGACATCTAGACCAAGTGGAACAGCGGGTAAATGAAATCCAAGTATGCACTGCATAGGATTGATTAGTCGTGCTGGACGACGCTCGGTGACAATTTCTGAAGGGAAACGAAGATTATGTCTGCCATGTGAAGTGCTTTTCACCATTCCATCATTCCACCATCGCAGGTCGAGTCTCAAGTGTTGCGCATATACGTATAAATTTAAGTGGAAATATCCCGCAAGCATTTCGTTGTGGTTGGACGTGTACATGACGGCATGGGTCTTAGTGTGGGAACGGAACGAGTGTCCTACCCTGCGTACACGCATTGGCTATGCTTTCGAGTGGAAAATTGACTTGCTTGTCATCGTCATTGAACTCAATTTGAAATTCAATAAATTATACAGACCGAGAGGGCGGAATGGAGAGGGTAAGCTCCAGCCAAAGGCTTCTCTCTAGCTCTGACTGACACAGATAGTCAATTTTCTGATAAAGCATCAGTTCCGTTGTGGCCCTTTCTTTCAAGGCTTAAAGCCATAAACACTTTTCCCTCGTTTTACCCATTCCGCAGGACTCAGCGGCGACCATTTTCGCTTCGACGTGAACGGCGATGGACCGGCCCGGTACAACATCATCCACTTCAAGCAGTCGCAGATCGGCCAGTACCACTGGGTGAAGGTGGGCGAGTACTACGAGGGCGAGCTGCGTTTGAATATGTCTGGTAAGACAAGAGACGTTCTCCAAAGCAATTTCCATCTGTATTTACATTTTTTGACTTTGATTTTGGTTTTCATTCCATTCTATTCCATCTACACAGAGGTGAAGTTCAAGCGACTGAGTCCGAAGCCACCAGAGTCCGTCTGCAGTTTGCCCTGCGATGTTGGTCAGGCCAAGAAATATGTCGAGGGCGAGAGCTGCTGCTGGCACTGTTTCAATTGTACAACTTATCAAGTAAGTGCCGGCCACTCGGTCCAGCTGCGTTTGCTGTTGCTCCTACCATCTAATTGAATTGCTGGAGCTTTTCTCCCAATGGAAACGGAAGCCACTGCACCAGAGAGAATCGGTGCAAGTACAGTGCGAATGGGGAGTGGGAAAACGAATACCCAGAGGCTCCTCGGTGCTGGTGTCGACAGTACAATTAAAATAGGCCATAGAAGTTCCACTTCCGTTGATTTGTGTGTCTCCTTTGTTTGTATCACTTTCGCAGATTCGTCACCCTGATGACGAGACCCATTGCCAGCTGTGCAAATGGGGCACGCTGCCCGACGCCCACAAGCAGTACTGCCGGGCCATACCAGAGGTGTACTTGCGACCAGAGTCTGCCTGGGCCATTGGGGCCATGGCATTTAGCTCCACGGGTATTCTGATAACGCTCTTTGTAATGGGCGTATTTGTCAAGTGAGTGCAAAAAAGGGAATTTTCAAACTCTCGTGTGGTGTCGGGGAGGGAGAGTTTGAACACATATCCTGTGTAGTTTTCCGATTCGGGAAACTTTGTCCATGCAATTCATGGCAATTAAAAAGTTTGCAATAATATTCTAATACAAGTACCTATGCAAGAAAGCTAACCAACAAATCATTGCCTAATTGGAGCTTCGGAGGCATACATACATACATACATGGTGTACACATGACTGAAGTTGATAACTTTTCTCCTCACTCCACACTCTATTCTGCAACACAGGCACAATGATACGCCCATAGTTCGAGCCTCTGGACGGGAGCTGAGTTACATCCTGCTGGCCGGCATTTTCATGTGCTACGGCGTCACCTTTGCCCTGGTCCTGAAGCCCAGCAACATAGTGTGCGCCATTCAGCGGTAAGTTGTGCAGATGCCTCCCCCCCCCTCCCAAGCGGGTGGAGATGCGATGCGGGTGTGAACGGATTCCTTTGTACGCGTTGCAGGTTCGGCGTGGGCTTCTGCTTCACGGTTGTATATGCTGCACTGCTGACCAAAACGAATCGCATTGCACGGATCTTCAAAGCAGGCAAACAGTCTGCCAAGCGCCCCTCGTTCATTAGCCCGAAATCTCAGCTGGTGATTTGTATGTTCCTTGTCACGGTCCAGGTGAGTGGGCGTGGAGGAGGGGAAAGGCGAAGGGCCCTCCCTGCATTTGGCATGGTTTCCTCTCTCTCTCCGTCTGTCTGCATCATTCGCAGATACTCATCAACGGCGTTTGGATGGTAATTGCTCCATCACATGCCATGCATCATTATCCGACACGCGAGGATAATATGCTCGTTTGCGACTCGTATATAGATGCCTCCTACATGATTGCGTTCTTTTATCCAATCGTTTTGATTGTAATTTGCACTGTCTACGCGGTCCTCACGCGAAAGATACCAGAGGCATTCAACGAATCGAAGCATATTGGTGAGTACCGATTGATTGAGTCTTCATCGAGGACGTGGGCCCGCACTGGATCGAAAAAAGCCTGATTCCCCATACTCCTTACAGGCTTCACCATGTACACTACCTGCGTGATTTGGCTGGCATTTGTGCCGCTATACTTTGGAACCGCCAACCATGTGCCCCTGCGCATAACCAGCATGTCGGTGACCATCAGTCTGTCCGCGAGTGTGACCATCGCATGTCTGTTCTCGCCCAAGGTAAGTAATTGGGAGGAAAGTGTGTGTGTGGGGCAGCGATGGGGGACGTATTGGGTTAAATGCCTTGCCAGTCGGTCGATCGCCCGGTCGACTGGTAATTACTTCATACATATTGTATATTAATTATTTCCAATTTTCCTTTATTCCGCTAACCGATTTCACAGTCGTTTCCGCTATAATTTGTAAATTGAATTTCGATTCAGTCCCTTGCCTTTCTTCTGCTCCCTCTCTCCTCTCTCTCTCTCTCTCTCTCTCTGGTAAAACGATAAACGGACGCAAGTAGTTCATTAAAATGGCATGAAGGCGGAAGCGAAAGGAGACGATGATAAGAAGGCGCCAAGTGGCGGTTAAGTTTGCAAACGAATACGTTATGCCCGCTCCCTGGTAGTGGTCGGAATATTCTTAATCATCGCTTCTCCTCGTCGTACACTTTATGTTCAATCGTGGCCATAGTTAAAATGTCATGGACAAGCAGGTCAAGCCAAACATCGAAAACCATTCATGACTTCAAGCTTTGTAGGGATGGGGAGGACATGCATTCGGGAGAGGGGCAGGCAGAGGGTGCACCAGAGGTGGTGTAAAATTGCTTTGCGAAAAGGAATTGCGGAAAAACAATTTCCTTGGCTAATTAAATGAAATGAAATCACACAGAAAGCAGTTTAGAAGCTGCGACAAAGTTTTCCCCTGGTTGGATAAAAGTTGAAAACACGACGTTCACACATGCAGATCCAGGAACAGCATAAATAGCCGCATTTTATGGTACTATAACCCTCGACCGCTGGGAGAAAGAGGCTATAAATACTCAACGTTGGGGCTATTATTAAATGTCAGGGAATAAAGTAGCTTGCGACTGTGCAACTGTGCGACTGTGCGACTTGGCTCCTTGGCCCATAGCCTAGACGGAGCCAGAGGCAACTTTCCTATCAGATGTCACCCAATGCACATTGTACACAGACGGGGGCTCGGGCGTACAAACAGAGGAACACCTTGGGCCATAAAAATGCAATTTACAATTGGTGTGGCAAGAGTGGAGCCACAGTAACTGCCGCATGCCACAGGAACACAAGCCGGGGGATCATTGAACTACACTCTGACCATAAAGGTGCCACCAGCCACGCCTCCTGCTCTCCTGCTCGAAGGGGGGGGGACACACAGAGAGGGGACGAAACCATGTTGGCGGCAAGCAATTTTAACATCCGACTGCCATTCCCCCATTTCACGCTGACTTATGTGGCGGCCATAGCTCTACCTCTGCGGGAGTATGTAAGTTTTTTCCCCTCATTTGTTTGCTTGTTTGCTTTCAAATATGGGCACAAAGCGGCCACAGTAGCACCCACAATAGCACACGGGGAAGTACAATAAGAAACGCCATCCAAATGGCGTCCAAACAATGTCAAAGTACGGCCGGAAATGTCCGAGCAATATGTAGCAGGACGCAACGCAAACGAACGCAAGGGGAACGTAACGTAAATTAAGACGGACTCGTCTCAGTGGCCTTTTGTTTTGGCCATTGCGAAGGGGAAATGGCTAATGACACTAGGACTTAAGGCTAGGCACAGGGTGGGCGTGCCTGGTCACGCAGTTCCTATTAATGGAAACCATTAACTAGAGCTTCCAGATGAAACTTATTTGAAGAGTCATGTCGTACAATGGTTGAATGCGTAGTGTGGAAAACGAGTAGTCGCAAATGATTCCCATCTAATTGGCAATGATTTTATTTGCCTCGAACTGTCGTTACAGCTCTACATAATACTCATTCGTCCGGAGCGCAATGTGCGGCAGAGTATGATGCCTCCGCGCCATGGCAACATGCACCGCACGGCAGGAACAGGACCCTCGTCGATGATGGCCGCAGCGGTGGTGGGCGCCGCCACCTGCGCCCAGGAGGAGAAGATACAGAGGCACATCACGCCCACCAATACGGGTAAGCATTTACCAGATAATTTGTGTTTGTTTGCCTTTCCATTTTTTGGGCCCTTTCCCCGTTAACTCACCGTCGCAGAGGCCTCGCTGAAGACGAAAAAATTATGCGAAATGGCCACGCAGACGATTTCCAGCATCTTCACTTCGCTGGACATCAACGCCTATAACCAGATTCCCTATGCCGATCAGTTTGTGCCAAATAATACGGCGATAGAAACGAGCACGCCCACGCCCCCAGCCAATGGAGACAATGAGGAGCACGTGGTATCCAACAACAACAAAATCAATCAGATGCAACACGGCCAGGCAGCCGCTACCAATGTTGTCTCCACGGCCGTCAATGGTATTACCAGCGCGCCGGCAACCACAGCAGCAACAGCCGCGGCAGGAATTGTGGGAACAACAGCAGCAGCAGTGACTGCGATAGCTGCCACAGTGACTACAATTGCAACATCCACCAGCACAGATGCAACAGGAACCACCAATGCCACCAATGGCAGCCATCGGGGGCCCGTTCTGCAGACAAACTTATAACTAAACGCTCAGGAACTGCAGCAGCAGCTGCTAAAGGAGCAGCATCGACAGCGGCAACTGGAGGCACTGGACCCTCAACAAGAGCCATTGAAGGAAGAGCAGCAGCAAACAATGACGCAAGGTTCCGGCAGCGATGGCGGCAGCATAGGTAGTGGAACCGCCTCCAGGAAACGGGCAGCCATACCCGTCTAAGGTCCACCATGGAAGCATCCAATAACAATACGCGCGAGTAAGTGGCAGAAAATGTGAATATACTGTAAGTTTTCTAAATGTCCAACAGGACGGTACAGGGAGAGAGGCAGCACTGGGAACCGGTTGGGGAACGGGAACGCCCTCTCATGTTCCTGCTAAGGAAACGATAACTATATCAAACTTTAGAACTTTAGCAGTATCATGTGAGGGCTGGCCCAAGGGAACTGAATGAAGAACATAAGAGTATATATCCGCTATTCCGCTCCCCTCAACCGAATAAATTCGGTTTCCAATGATGTACGCGTAACCAAACCAAACGATTTGTCAAACAATTTGTCAGCCATTAAGAAGTAAATGAATATTAAGTGTTTATCTTTAAGCTTGTCTATCCCTTTCTTCAAGGATTGTTTGAAAATATTGCAGAAAGGAATAAGATATAGAGATGGAAACGTAAACGGAAACGGAAAACAAAAGAAAATGAATGAAAAATGTGATATAATTTCAAAAATGTGTTTTCTAAAACTACGATTAGCTACGAGTAAGCCATTTAACTATCTGAACATACAATTTAAGAGTTATGCATAGGCCAATGTACAAGCTGAAGGTACAAGTAAGACCTGTACCGCAGCACTGGAGAAACAGTTGACAAGGGGGCGCAATTATGTTCCCAAGGGGCTGGGACCCAGCCCCTTTGGAATGTAGCGGCGGGAGTGGAGCCACAGCCACGTACAACAATTGCAATTAAAATTGCATTTATTGTGTTGTTTGAGCCCAGCAACATGGTAGATTTAATTGTTGCCCAGCTAAAGTGTTTATATGTACATATATATATATATGAATAACCTCTAGCCTCTAGTTCAGTGTGTATAAATATTAATGTTAATTGTGCCGCTTACCATTTGAATGTTTTTGAAATGTGTTGACTCCAAATAAACTATATTTGCATATATAGAATTACATCATACACATGTCTAAGAACTAATAGATCTTAAAGTTTAGCCAAATGATGAGAGTTCAAGAAGTTAGTGCAATGTATTTGAATCTCTGTGTGTGTTGCGTTACGTGTACATAAATAAGCAAACGAAATCAAATGAACATTTTTGAATGTCTTTCCCGTTGGTTGATCACTTAATTCGTAGCTAATAACAATAACAATAATATATTATTAACCATGAGTATACATATTTACGAATAAATCAGAACTACAGCTGATATCAATGGAAATAAAATACTTCGTGATTCATGTCCTCTCCTTTCATTGGGTGGTCAGAACCAAGGCTTCAGCTGGATCCACGCTCAGCATTTGAGCGCTGAAGGTAGTTCTATGAAGGGGATATTTATTAACTCCACATTCCTTCTGGAATATAATCAAACTTACCCTTCGGACTTGGTGGAGGCCAGACTGCGGACGAGCAGCTGCAAGTTCCCAGACAGATTCTTGTCGAACTCCCGCAAGTCAATAGTTTTGGTCTCGGAGCCAAAGTTGATTACACCCACAATAGTGGGAGAGTTGGCGAGCGATCTAAGTAAATAAAACATCAGGTTTTTTACTCCACTTGAGAACGATTTCACTCACCGTCGAACCACAAATATGTCCTCGGTTAGAGCCAGATACTTGGTGGATCCGTTCTGCAGGGTCTTTGATGATTTGCGTAGAGCCACCAGCATCTTGTAGATCTTCAGATGGGAATGTTCTGCCGCCAGTTCTGTCTCCACATTGACCGTCTCGTAGTCGCCCGCCAAGGGCAGCCAGGTGGTGGGTCCATCGGTGAAGCCCGCATTGCTGCCACCCGTCCACTGGAATGGCGTTCGCTCGGGATCCCGAGTGTACATCTCGTAGATATCCGGATTGGAGTTGCAGCCCCAAGGATCCACAGTGTCCTCCCAGCTGATCTCGCCATCGGTCATGCCGATCTCCTCGCCCTGGTATGTCACACTTGCCCCTGGCAGGATCATCACTAGCATGTTCATGCCATCAATGTGGTCCACTCCATATCGACTGGCTGCTCGTCGCTTGTCGTGGTTTCCCAGCTACATGAAATGGAATGGGGATCGTGAATTACTACACCTACTATCTAGAGAGACCCTCAACATACCACCCAATTGGGCGTTCGCCCAGCGGGCATATTCTTCAGCCACAAGTCGATTGCCTCCTGAACTGTCTGGGCACTTAGACCCTTCTGATCCATCACCGTTATCAGGTTGAAGTTGAAGGGCAGGTGGGCACCCTCCGTCGTCCGATTGCCATAGAACTGCATGGTGAACCAGGCAGCAGAGTAGGTCTCTATAAGAAGGACACTCGAGTCGCCCCCATATATCCTTTTGTGGTCGTCCAGCACCGTGCGCCATTGGTAAACCATGTCTATGGACTCTGGCCTGTCTTCAATGTACGTCGTGGTCAGATAGTCCCGATCATCTGGATCATCAGTGGCTCCTGTCACAGTCTCATCGGGGTACTGACCATCTGCATCGGGCAGGACCTCGAATAGAGGCGGAAGTGCATCGCAGCGGAAGCCAGCCACGCCCTCGTTCAGCCAGTAGCGAAGCACCCGCTTCATCTGCTCCACCACCAGAGGATTACGGTAGTTGAGATCGGGCTGCTGCACTGCAAACTGGTGCAGATAGTACTGCTGTCGCTCCTCGTTCCACTCCCAGGCTGTGCCACGGAAATACTGCAGCCAGTTGGTCGGTGGCTCCCTCTTTCCCGTCTCAGCATTCACCTTTCCGTCGTGCCACACGTAGTAGTCCTCGTAGCCCTTCTCCCTTTTCACCGACTTTTTAAACCACTCGTTCTCGTCACTTGAGTGATTTGGAACAAAGTCCAGTATGATCTTCAGATCCAATTCTTTGGCTTTCTTGATCAACGCTCGGAAGTCGTCCAGAGTTCCGTACTCTGGCTGGATGTCGAAGAAGTCGGAAATGTCGTATCCAAAGTCCACCATGGGCGAGGCAAAGATGGGTGACAGCCAGGCGGCAGTCACGCCCAGATCCTTGAGGTATTCCAGCTTGCTCGTGATGCCATTCAAGTCCCCAATGCCATCACCGTCCGAGTCCTTGAAAGATCGTGGATAGATCTGATAGAATTGCGCTGTCTCCCACCAGTCTTTGGTCTCCGCTGCTCCAGAGCTCTGCACTTGACAGCCCTGACCTTGGCCAATGGCAAACAACAGCAGAGTCAAGAGCCCCAGCCGCAGCCGGATCACAGTTTGGTTCCCAGTCACAGACATTATATACGACGCTCCGGCTCTTCTTTGGGCTTTTATACTCGTAGACCCTCCAGCTAACACATACTCGAAGGTTAGATAAGCTCTGAAAAGGAAAATACCAAAGTAGTGTGGCTGAAGAGCTTTGAAGAACGGTGTCTTGTGTGGTGGGGTATCCCGCCTTTATCTTCAGGGCAGTAGCTCAGTAGCGCAGGGAAAAATAAGTGCTAATCTTTGTCAAAATTTCGTCCATAGTTATTTCATACATTGTGTAAGTGCATACAGCATTCGCTTTTTCTGGGGAATCAGCAAATATTGGACTCTTGAGTGTTTTGCCAGTTATACAATGGAGGCCAAGTACTTGATGTACGCTTATCATTTGAACTCATACAATCAGCCTGCTATGGCCTGATCGCATTCATATAAAAGAGACAGCTTTGGGTTTCCCAACAAGTTAATAAAATGCACAGAGCACGACTAAATCTTCTCAGTACACTCCTCTGCCTGGCAGTCCTGGCGAATCCATGCTTGTCAGCGGCGGTGAAGAGCAAGGATTGGTGGGAAACGGCGCAGTTCTATCAGATCTATCCAAGATCATTTATGGACTCAGACGGTGATGGCATCGGAGACCTGAATGGCATCACGAGCAAACTGGAATACCTCAAAGATCTGGGCGTGACTGCCGCCTGGCTGTCACCCATTTTCACCTCACCGATGGTGGACTTTGGCTACGACATTTCCGACTTCTTCGACATCCAGCCAGAGTACGGAACTCTGGACGACTTCCGAGCGTTGATCAAGAAAGCCAAAGAATTGGATTTGAAGATCATACTGGACTTTGTCCCAAACCACTCCAGTGACGAGAACGAGTGGTTCAAAAAGTCGGTGAAAAGGGAGAAGGGCTACGAGGACTACTACGTGTGGCACGACGGAAAGGTGAATGCTGAGACGGGAAAGAGGGAACCGCCCTCCAACTGGCTACAGGCCTTCCGTGGCAGTGCCTGGGAGTGGAACGATGTGCGGCAGCAGTACTACTTGCACCAGTTTGCGGTGCAACAAGCGGATCTCAACTACCGTAATCCTCTGGTGGTGGAACAGATGAAGAGGGTTTTGAGGTACTGGTTGGACCTTGGGGTGGCTGGCTTTCGCTGTGATGCGGTTCCAGTGCTCTTTGAGATTGAAACAGATGAGAACGGACAGTATGCGGACGAGGAGGTCAGTGGGTTGACAGACGACGTCGACGCTCGCAATTACTTGAAGAGCGACCTCATCGAGAACCGAGCGGAGACCATCGACATGGCCTACCAGTGGCGAGTGGTGATGGACGACTACCAGCGCATTCATGGCGGCGACACGAGGGTCCTGCTGATTGAAACTTACGCACCTCCCGCCTACACCATGCAGTTCTACGGTAATCGCTCCGTGGAAGGCGCCCACCTGCCCTTCAACTTCAACCTGATTACGGGGCCCGCCAGCGACGGCGTCTCCGCGAGCTCCATCAAGACAGCCGTGGACAGCTGGCTTAATAACCTGCCCCCGGGTCGCACGGCCAATTGGGTGATCGGCAATCACGATCAGCGGCGGGCAGCCAGTCGCTATGGAGCGGCCAATGCGGACGCCATGAACATGCTGGTGATGATCCTGCCGGGGGCCAGCGTGACCTACCAGGGCGAGGAGCTGGCAATGACTGATGGCGAGATCAGCTGGGAGGACACACAAGATCCGGCTGCATGCAACTCCAATGCCGATATCTACGAGCAGTTCACCCGCGATCCCTCCCGCACTCCCTTCCATTGGACGAGCGGCACAAATGCGGGCTTTTCAACGGCCCAGAAGACCTGGCTTCCTCTGGCCCCGGACTACGCCACTGTAAATGTGGAGACGGAGTCCTCGGCCGAGCGTTCCCATCTGAAGATCTACAAGGCGCTGGTGGAGCTCAGGAAAACATCAACGACACTGCAGAAAGGATCAACGAAGTATGGGGTGCTCAAAGAGAATGTGTTCGTAGTGAAACGGTGAGGGAGTGATCCAAGGGGAGTCCTACCAGTTTAATGTAACGTTTTTCCTCTTCCAAGCTACCTCTCTGGCTCCGAGTCCATCGTTTATGTGGCCAATTTGGCCAGCAAGGGAATCACAGTGGATCTCTACGAGTTCGACAAGACCTTGCCAACGCATCTCAATCTGCTCATACGCAGCCTGCAGTCCTCCAAAAAGGAGAAGTAAGAAAGTCTTGCCTACAGTAGTTTCTAAAACACGCTGAGTCTCTCTCTCTCTCTCTCTCTCTCTTTTGTCAATCCCTTCAGCGCATTGTTCGAGGTGTATGAGCTGAGTCTGGCTGCCGGTGAGGCCTTAGTGTTGAGCACCATATGAATCAATTGAAGCAGCTGAGCCTTTTCCGGGTTCGATTGAGCCCCTTTACTGATGCGATTTCCCATCGCACTCACTTCAGAAATACTTTTATCTTTGACTCAAAGCAAATATGCCGCGGCTTGCATAAATAAATGAATAAGTACAGAAAAAACAAACAAACCACTCCACCACACACACACACACACACACACACACACACACACACACACACAAACTGCTACGGGTACATCCGCATCCCTTGCTGCCGCCGGATGGGGCTGAAGTGCCCCGAGTACTCTGTTAATTCCCGCTCGGGAATGCCGGGGTTCGCCATTTAAAGTGTTTACACACAAATTAAAGTCAAGCACAAGTCTCCCTCCATCCATCCATTCTCTGTATTCGGTGAGTATTTTGTATTTTATACTTTGTGTGTTTAAAAAGAACCCATGAGTCAGTCGGGTTATGCCAGTATGTGTGGCACAATGTACAAGAGTAAATACAGACGCCAACCAGAGACTAGGCCCATAAAACAACACTGTCTGGTCTGGGCAGGGGTGCTGGTTCTGGTTCTGGTCCTTCTTCTGGTTGTGGTCCTGGTCCCCGGCTTGGGGGTGCTCTTTGAAGTCGAAACCGTCGAGAGTGGCTCGATGAGTTTCCTAAGTGGGGTCGGCGGCACATGCTTTAAGGGCGATCGATTACGAATCTCTCCGATAAGTCCTATAGCAACCCATTTGCAAGTCAACCGAAAGAAAAACTTCAATTGCGTTATAAATAATTAAATTGCGTTTACACATGGTAATTGGTAGACTCGCTTTGGAAGAGTCTTCACGTTAAGTATACGACACAGTTGCTGGTATCAAAGATTTTTCGAATATTCCAAATTGTTTTGCCCAAGCCTGACTTGGGTGGGAGAAGAGACTGTCAGTGCCTGAACTTCTTGGGTTCCCAGTCCATCTACAAGGCGAGTATATACCTGATTTGAGTGGATTTCACGTGCGATTAGTTTTGATAACAATTACGAGATTGAATTTCGTGGAAAAGGTAATAATATAAAATGGTTTAAGGTGTTGCCTGACACCTTTTACGCATTTTGTACCTTAAAGAGTGGGAAAAGGGATACTGTAGCACCGAACCACAGATTCCTTTCCAATTTCGAGTCAAAAACTAAACATCATGGAGTTTAGGCACCCGATTTAGTTTTTTATGCCAAAAAATCCAGGTTTTAAGGTCCGATTTATGTGATTTCGATTTAATGGTATTATGGGATTCGGCCAAAAAATTAGCAGTCTGTATCAGGCCGGGCGCAAAAATGAATAAAAAAGAATCGTGTAAATGGCTGCGTGACCCGTCAGCCCATTAAAAAGGTCACAGACACAAAGCAGCGGCAGGAGATGTGAATGCACTGAGCCACTTCACCCTTAAGCACGTGACCAGAAACCTTAAAAGATATTAAATTGTGAAAATGGAAACCGCATGACAGACGGATTCGGTGGCAGAGAGGAGTCCCACCTGATGGCAGTCTTCAGCCTTTTTGTGCATTTCATTTTCGTACAGATAATGAAGGTAATTTCCCAAAGAGAGAGCTTGAGAAGCTTAAAAACGCACAGAAATCATTACATTTAAGATGATTTCCGCAGATTTACAGTTCCGATGGCATAGGACCGGCAAAAACTTTGTGACTCTTCCTATTGAAAAACTTTTTAAAAAGCATTAAGTTCGTTGTAATCGGGGCACCCGGAAAAGCGCCCAGAGCTGTCCTCTTGTACATTTAGTTAACGTATTCGCAGCTCCTACAACGTTTGCATATTAATAATGTTTGCCAGAAAGGCCTCATATTTGAGTTTCGCCAGGATGTCCAGGGGTGAGCCGCTGATGGGATTGTCTGGCTGAGGTTTCTGGATCGGCACGTGCCAGCGGGCCAGGTACGAACAGGAGCTGGAGCTGGAAGCTCATTTACTCGCTGGCGGCCCTCGTTAATTGCACCACAAACAGGGCTCATAACTGTTGGCCAAAGGGTTGACTTATGCTCGCCCAGATTCGGAGGCATTCGGAATGCCTCTCACGTTGCGTTTCTGCTGGGTTAACAGTGAATCCCACAGAGGACACGCTGATGACAGACCAATTGTCGCGAACGGCCCGTGCGATGAGGCTGGGAAAGCGTTAACAATGATTTTGCAGTTCTGTTTGATACGAACTATTTTTAAGAGCATCCTTAAGTTGGTAAGTTCTTTGTTCCTTCAATGTTGCAGCTTTCGCGCCAACGAAGTTGAAAATTCATTGTAATTTTACTTAATTTTGTATGAGTAAATTAAAAAGCCAAGCAGTCAAAAGTTACTCTCCCAGTAGCTTGTTACTCTCACCAACGTTGAGTACCCACAGAATCACACCCCCCACGCACACACACAAGCTGCTTGCCTCATTTCCGCGACACCTTCTGTGGTCTATCGGGTCTTTTTTTGACAGGGAGGCAACGCTTCGGATGCGTGATTTGTGTGTCTTATCAATCACGTCTAATGGAATTTCTTTCTCTCCACGCCCACGGGCTCGTCCTTGAGTGAGGACGAAGTTCCCTCATAATTTGTAATAAGTTGGCCAAGAATACGACCTTAAATTGAAAAGTTGTCCAATGTCGTTCGCCCAAATACGAATACGAGAAAATGTGCGCGTGTGTCTGTATTTTTTGCTTTTTGAACTTATGATTAGATATGGAATACTCTACACCGACTCCAAAATAAGGGCCGCGTATGGTTCCAGAGAGAGGCTGCTGAGAGTAACGCTGTCGCTGTAGAGACAAAGTCAGTATATTAGTAGAAACATTAGATGATAATGGCTGAGAGCTTACCCCGCAGATGCCTGGGCCTGGGGATTGGACACCTTGATCTTGTAGTTGCCGGAGGCATACAGTACACCGGCCACATCCACACCCGTGACCTTGGTGTCCAGCACATTGGCCACTAGCACCATGGCGGGTTGTCCAGTCAGCGATCGCTTGATGGCCAGCACATTGTCACCCACATTGGCATACCTTGTGGAACCAAGCTGCAGGGTCTTCAGCTGACGCAACTGCACCAATTGCTTGTACAGGCTCAGGTGGCTGGTAGTGGAGGCGTTCTCCGTCTTGGCGTTGATGGTCAAGTAGTTGGGGTTTATCGGCAGCCAGGTGTTACTGTTAGTGGAGAAACCGGCGTTTGCCTCATCGCTCCACTGGAAGGGCGTTCTGCCCGGGTCGCGTGTGAATTCCTCGTAGATATCCGCGTTGGAGTTGCAGGCCGACGGATCGCGCGTGTCCTCCCAGCTGATGTCGAGATCTGTCATGCCCAGCTCCTCGCCCTGGTAGGTGATACTCACGCCAGGAAGGAACATCTGCAGCATGTTCATTAGGTCAATCCGATCCTCGCCATATCGACTCCCCACGCGACGCTGATCGTGGTTTCCCATCTTAAAGAAAATGCAGCATTCAGAAGCTTGCGGATCTTGAAGCGTGTTCGAGCACTTACCACCCAGTTAGCCGTCTTTCCGGCGGGTATTTGTCCCAGCCAACTCTTGATAATCTTCACAAATCCGCCTGCAGTGAGTTCAGTATTGTTCTTATCCCCATTTCCGCCCACAATGAATTGGAAGTTGAATGGAATCTCTGCTCCTTTGGCTGTTCGATTGCCGTAAAACTGCATTACGTAGTCCAGCTGAGAGTAGGTCTCCACCATAATGACGCGCGTGTCTCCACCATGGACGCGCTGGTAATCGTCCAAGAGTGTCCTCCACTGAAAGACCATCTCTACCGTCTCGCGCAGATCCTGGGTGTGAATGTGCTTCAGGTAGGCCGGATTATCAGGATCATCTGTGTAGCCGCTCAGCGGCTCGTCTGGATAGCGTCCATTGGCATCGGGCAGGGACTCAAAGCACCAGGGGACGGCATCCATGCGGAAACCGGCAACGCCCCGATCCAGCCAGTAGGTCAGCACACGCTTCATTTGTGCCACCACCAGGGGATTGCGGTAGTTGAGATCGGGCTGCTGCACGGCGAACTGGTGAAGGTAGTACTGTTGCCGCTCCTCGTTCCACTCCCACGCACTGCCACGGAAAGCCTGTAGCCAGTTAGAGGGCGGCTCTCGCTGCCCAGTGGTGGAGTTGACATAGCCATCGTGCCACATGTAGTAGTCCTCGTAGCCCTTCTCCCTCTTGACTGACTTCTTGAACCAGTCGTTCTCGTCACTCGAATGATTCGGGACAAAGTCAAGGATGATCTTGATGTTCCGTTTCTTGGCCTCAGCTACAAGCTGGTCGAAATCGTCCAGTGTGCCATATTCTGGCTGGATGTCAAAGAAGTCGGAGATATCGTAGCCAAAGTCTACCATTGGTGAGGTGAAAATGGGTGACAGCCAAGTGGCCGTGACTCCGATCTCCTTAAGGTAGTCCAGCTTCGATATGATGCCCTGCAGATCGCCAACGCCATCGCCATCAGAGTCCTTATAGGATCGTGGATAGATCTGATAGAACTGGGCAACCTGCCACCAGTCCCGCGTCTCCTCCGTTGATGCCGCCGCCCTCTCTTGGTACGAATCAAGGCTGAGATCTATGGCAGCAGCGTCGCCGGCCGCGCAGTACAGCCCCAAGAGGAGAATAGTTACCAATAAGTTGTGTAGAAACGTCATGACTGACTGAGAAGCCCCAATACTGGAGTCCCCTTTTATAGCTCGTCTCTAAAGTAATCTGGCGATAAGCTTGAGTTCTCGTACGAGTGTTTTTTTTATTTTGAGTGCTTAATTAATCGACAGCTGCTGGAATCACGTGTGGAAATTTACCGGTGGGTGAGATAGAGCGCCACTTGAGCCAACCAGAGATAAATACCGAGCACCGGCAGATGACGAATCTCTCCGTTGGTGGCATAAGCAAAGTACGAAGAGGTTGATTGAAGTACAAGTGAATCCTTGGGTTGCAATTGAACAGAGGTGGAATTGATGAGATCGCTGCCGCAGAAAAGTATTTTATCAGTCCTGTAATTAATAATTTCAAAGAAATAACTTACCCCACTTTGACTTTGGATCGCTCTGTGACCAGAACAACTTGCAGCTGTGCGGGCAAATCTGAGAAGCTCTGCTGCAGGTTGACGGTCGCCACTCCATCGTAGATATTCAGCACAGTCACAAATGTGACGTCATTTTTGAGATATCTGCAAAGACCTTTCATTACTATTAAGCCAAATTGGTGAAGGAGTTTTCTCACCTTTTCACGCCCAAAACAGCGCCACTTAGGGCCTTCACGTCAGTGTCTCCCCGCTGCATGGTTTTCGCCTGCTTTCTAAGCTTCCAAAGCTGTTTGTAGACATTCAGGTGGCTCAGAGGCTGGGTCTCTTCCAGATTCACGTTGATCTGCCTGTAATCCTCTCCAATGGGGAGCCACGTCTTGCTGGCATTACTGAATCCCGCATCAGTGGCATCGCTCCATTGGAAGGGAGTACGTTCCGGATCACGTGAGAACTGCTCGTAGATGCTTGGGTTGGTGTTGCAGGCGGAGGGATCGACAGTGTCCTTCCAGGAGATCCACACGTCTGTCATCCCCAGCTCTTCGCCCTGGTAGGTCACACTGGCTCCGGGCAGAGTGGCAATCAGAATATTCAGCATGTCTATACGATCCCTGCCCAGACGGGAGCCCACTCTCGGCTTGTCATGGTTGCCCAGCTGGTAACACAAAACGGATTAAGGACTATTGGTACCGTAAAACAGGGACGTCCACTCACCACCCAATTTGCGGTACGGCCTTTAGGCATATGTTGGAGCCACTTCTTCACGGTGCTGGCATATTCCCCGGCATTGGATGAGTTCGTCAGCTCACTTATCAGCAGAAAGTTGAACGGCAGCTGAGCGCCCTCGGCCGTGGCATTGCCGTAGTACTGCATGACGATATCAATGGGTGAATAGGTCTCGGCCATTAAGATGCGCTCCTCGCCACCGTTCTTTCGCTGAAACTCATCCAGTACCGCACGCCACGAGTAGACGAGGTCAATCGTCTCGGGTTGATCGACGGTGTAGATGTGCTGCAGATAGCCGTAGTCTTCGGGATCATTGTCCCAGTCATTGCGGGGCTCATCGCGGTACTGATTCTGTGAATCGGGCGCCATCTCAAATACATGTGGCACTGCGTCGATGCGAAAGCCGGAGACGCCCTTGCCCAGCCAAAAGCGTAGTACATTCTGAAAGGGATCCAAAGTTTATAAGAAAATCTGCTAACTCACGATATCCACTCACATTCATGGCCTCCCGCACTTTGGGATTGCGATAGTTAAGATCCGGCTGCTTCTGCACAAACTGATGTAAATAGTACTCTTGTCGGCCCTCGTGCCACTGCCAGGCGGAACCACGGAACACACTGATCCAGTTGCTCGGGGGATGGCGAGTGCCGTTCACCATGCGCCCGGGATGCCACACGTAGAAGTCCTTGAATTCTGGATCTCCGGCCGCAGAGCGCTTAAACCACTCGCATTCGTCGCTCGAGTGGTTGGGCACGAAATCGAGAATTATTTTGATGTTCAGCTGCTTGGCCACCTTCATCAAATTCTCGAAATCTGCCATGGTCCCAAAGATGGAAGCTATCTCCGTAAAGTTGGCAATGTCATAGCCAAAATCGGCCATAGGCGAGGTGAAGATCGGGGACAGCCAGGTGGCCGTAATGCCCAGCTCCTTGAGGTATGACAGCCTCTCCGAGATGCCTGCGCAATGGCATTCGCATTATTAGCTGACCTCTCTTCAACACTATATTCTCACCATTCAGGTCGCCCACGCCGTCGCCGTTGCTGTCTTTAAATGACCTTGGATAGATTTGATAAAAGGCCCCGGTCTGCCACCACTTCAGTTCCGCTGCCTGCTCCTCGAGGTCCACGAAATTCGCGTGGTAATTGGGAAAGGGCTGGCCCTGCACCACAGCTAGAAGCTGCAGCAGCACTAGGGCCACAGCGACCGAGCGGTGTTTAATCATCATTGATGGACTGCCTTATAAAAGATTTGCTAATATGTATTACTAGAACAAGAACTGAACAAACAAAAGCAGCAACTGGTGGATCGCATCGAGTGCGAAACATATTTATACGAAATATAATTATGTAAAGAGAAAGAGAGCGATTGCTCGCTTAGTCGCTTGACGTGCGGTCAGCGAGAGAGCATAGTACAGTGCAATCTCCCTAGAGCATACAGTAACTAGATCACATTGACTTTGTAAATGACGAAAGCATATGTTGCTAGCCCAGTGTACACTCCTTTGAGTGTGCACTGTACTTGAATATTTTTAAACTGCGCAGCAGAGCAATAGAAGGAAAACGATGCGAAAAGAGAGATGCCGAGAGCCCATTGCACACACTGCGTGACAAAAAGCTGTTTATCGATGTCTGAGATTCTCGTCATACCGTTTTACAAATAAATTGATGTGCTATGTTGTGTTAGTTATTGCGGTAAGTAAATATACACTAGATTTGTATACTATCTGTACTGCGTATGCGTGGGGACTGTTATATTAGTATTTTAATGCAGAGCATCGACTGCGAGCTGAAGCCCAAGTCTCGGTGCGCATACAAATCACAGTTGCTGTATTCGTACGATTCCTGAACTGTACTTATTTTCCCTTTTGCTTATTCATCCTTTTTTGTCCCATCATCGCAACTTATGGTAATTACCACAAAATACATACATATGTACATACATACACTAACAAATTGAGTTTGAATATTTTAATAAATCATATAATTTGTGGAATATTATGTTTATTAAAGTAAAAATAAGTACTTAAACCGTAGTGGTGGACCGCAGCACAATGGATTCGTGTGGCATGAGGGTGACACTGCTGGCCGAGACCTGATCGCCCACCTGCTTGATGGACTTTTTAGTGACAAGGGCATACTGGAACTTGGCGGGCAGACCACCGAACACCTGGGTCAGATCCACATTCTCGATGGAGTCGAAAATATTGAACAGCGAAATGTAGACGTAGTTGCCGCTCAGGTAACTGAAATTTGGAACTTATTTATATCGATTCATGGGTTAGATGAGGTCAGGACTAACCGCTTAACGGCCAGGACGTAGTTGCTGACTGCCTTGATCTCGGCAGAGCCCTCCTCGATGGTGGGCTCCTTGCGGAGCTGCTGAAGCCGCTTGAAGATGTTTAGGTGGCTGAGAGAGACACCGCGCTCTGTCTTCACGTTACGCTCGGCATAGTCTTGGCCCACCGGCAACCACGTGGTCGATCCGGTTGTGAATCCAGCCATCTTATCGTCCGACCAGTGCATCGGGGTACGAGCGGGATCGCGTGACATGGCCATGTAGTTCTCCTCATAGCCGTTGCAGGCCTGCGGGTCCACAGTGTCCTCCCAGGACACGTAGCCATCGAGCATGCCAATCTCCTCGCCGTTATAGGTGATACTGCAGCCGGGCAGCGTCAGCAGCAGGATGTTGAACAGATCAACCCGATCGGCGCCGAAGCGGGAGCCCACGCGGTTCTTGTCATGGTTGCCAATCTGATCGGGATATTATGTGTCACCGACTGAATGTCATGCGAGTGCGGTTGGAGTCTCGCGATAGCACTTACCACCCAGTTGGCGCTCTTCCCAGCTGGCATAAGGTTAAGCCAGTTGTTAATCAGGTATTCGTAGTGATAGGCATCGGAGTCGTAGTGCAGATTGCTAATCAACTGGAAGTTGAACGGTATCTGGGCCCCATCCGCCGTGCTATTGCCATAGTAGTCCATGACGATCTCAATGGGTGACCAGGTCTCCACCATAAGGATGCTACGACAAGATACAAACATAATGGAATATCGTTACTATGAATCAACCACTTACCGCTCATCGCCCCCATTGTCAGCTTGGAACTGTTCGAGGATCTCACGCCATTCGAATCTGTAAGTAATTAACAAATATCGTGAGTTGTTCAATGTTCCTATTATTACTCCTGTAGAGACCGACTTACACCAGGTGAGGGGTCTCTGGCTGATCCACGGTGTAGATTTTGTGGGTGTAGCCATACTCATCTGGGTCATCGGTCCAATCGTTGCGGGGCTCATCCGGATAGTTGCCATTCTCGTCCGCCTCAATCTCGAAGGCATGGTAGATGGCGTCCACGCGGAAGCCGTCCACACCCTTCTCCAGCCAGAAGCGAAGGACATTGTTCATCTCCTCGCGCACCACGGGATTGCGGAAATTGAAGTCGGGTTGCTTCTTGTGGAACTGGTGAAGGTAGTATTCCTGGCGGCCCTCATGCCACTCCCAGGCCGATCCGCGGAACACACTCACCCAATTGGTGGGGGGAATGCGCTGCCCGTTGTCATCGACGAAGCCGGGATGCCAGATGTAGTAGTCCTTGTACTTCTCCTCGCCAGCAGCAGAGCGGATGAACCAGTCGCATTCATCGCTAGAGTGATTGGGAACGAAATCCAGAATGATCTTCACATTCAGCTCCTTGGCACGGGCAACCATGTTTTCAAAGTCCTCCATGTCGCCGAAGAGTGGATCTACGTCCTTGAAGTCGGATATGTCATAGCCAAAATCGGCCATGGGTGATTTGAGGAAAGGCGACAGCCAAGTGGCAGTGACGCCGATCTCCTTAAGATATTCCAGTTTCTCTGTGACGCCATTCAAGTCACCGATTCCATCGCCATCGGTGTCCTTAAAGGAGCGCGGATAGATCTGATAGAACGAGGCTGTCTTCCACCAGGGAGCGGCGGCATCGACGGCCAGAAGGCCAAGGCCGATCAGCAGGAATAGGCTCGACCAAGTGGTCATTGTTAACTGAAAATGGTACGGTTATAATACGTTTCTTATATACGGAACGATTACCCCAACGATAGCGCCCCAGCTATAAACTATTGGGCATTATGGCTTATCATTTATGACTTTCTAGTAAAAAATCCAGTATTACCAGCTGAGAGAAATATATGAGGAGACCTTTGACTGAGAGAAATGCGTATGACACAATGTTGGGTCAGGCGCTGGAACTGATTAACTGAGACGGGTACGGGTTCCGAACTGATGCAAAATTTGCCAATAGGGAATCCTATTGAAGGGAAGAAAACTTAGAGCTGAGGCCTCGCAAGGAGGTGGCTACCTATAGAAGGGCTCCACTTCAAGGACTCATGACCTACACTTACTTAGTTTCAGTTAGCTAATCTCAGCACACAGCTACCTTATCGCAACCTTGAACCCCCAAGACAGTCGTCTTTTATTTGCCCAGCCCTATTCAAAATACCCCCCAAGAAGTGAGACAATAAATTATTCATTCCAAAAAAATCGGTAAGATAAGATAAGACCAAGTCAGAAGTTATATGCAACTCTCACTTTTCGCTGCCAATCTGTTTCATGATCTCCGAACGTGAAACCTTACCGCTGCTGCCAATAAATACCAAAGTTGGTATCATATGAACCTGGTCGCTATCTGGCCAACAACGAAGCCGAATCCATTAAGTGGAAGCCAGCGTGGTTGGGACCATAAATCTGCCATATACCACTAAGCTAATCAAAAATAGTGGGCTATATGTTGGTATATGGGGGGTTTATCACGGCACAAGTTATCATTAGTACATCGATTGGGTCTGCCGAGCTGGTGTGCATAAATAGGGGCCCCGAATAATCCCATTGGTCATTGGCAATCGATCGAAATGGGTGCGCTGGTCAAAATTCTGACGCTCTCCTGCCTTCTGGCCCTCACGCTGCCCACGTTGGCTGAGGTGGGATGGTGGAAAACGGCCCAGTTCTATCAGATCTATCCCAGATCCTTTAAGGACAGCGATGATGATGGTGTGGGCGATATCAATGGTGAGTGCTGACGATCGTAATAGCTGCAGAACAAGTTCTCAACTGATTTCTTTTTAGGCATAACACAGCAGTTGGCTTATCTGAAGGAAATTGGCATTACGGCCACCTGGCTCTCGCCGATCTTCACTTCGCCCATGGCTGACTTTGGCTATGATGTGGCCAACCTCACCGATATTGATCCCATCTTCGGCACAATGGAGGACTTTGAAAGGCTCTTGGCACGCGCCAAAGAGCTCGACATCAAGATTATCTTGGACTTTGTGCCCAACCACACCAGCGATGAGTGCGACTGGTTTATTCGGTCTGCGGCTGGCGAGGAGGAGTACAAGGACTTCTATGTGTGGCACACCGGGAAGGTGGTGAACGGGATCAGACAGCCACCCACCAACTGGATTGGCGTGTTCCGTGGATCCATGTGGACGTGGCACGAGGGTCGTCAGGCCTACTACCTGCACCAATTCCATGCCAAGCAACCGGATCTCAACTATCGCAACCCCAAGGTGGTGGAGGCCATGAAGGATGTCCTGCGATTCTGGCTGCGCAAGGGTGCCTTCGGTTTCCGCATTGACGCCGTGCCCCATGTGTACGAGGTACCCGCTGATGCGGATGGCAACTGGCCCGACGAGCCCCGCAACGAGAACTCCAACGATCCCGAAGATTACGGCTACCTGCAGCACATTTACACCACCGACCAGCCGGAGACCATCGAGCTCGTGTATGCTTTCCGCGAGGTGATCGAGGAAATTGACCAGGAGCTGGGCGGGGACGATCGCATTCTGCTGACCGAGGCCTACTCCCCTCTCAACATCCTGATGCAGTACTACGGCAATGGAACCCATCTGGGCTCGCAGATCCCCTTCAATTTCAACCTGCTGGCGAACATTGGCTTCGACTCCGACGCCTACCACTACTCGGAGCTGATCCACAACTGGCTGGACAACATGCCCGAGGGCCAGGTGGCCAATTGGGTGTTTGGCAACCACGACCAGAGTCGCATTGGATCCCGCCTGGGTGCCGACCGCATCGATGCCTGCAACATGATTGTGCTAACCCTGCCCGGAGTCAGCATCACCTACCAGGGCGAGGAGATGGGCATGACAGACGTCTTTATCAGCTGGGAGGACACTGTGGATCCCCAGGCCTGCCAAACTAACGAGGAGGAGTTCGAGAGCCACACCCGTGACCCTGTGCGCACTCCCTTCCAGTGGAGCGACGAGAAGAACGCTGGCTTTAGCGATGCCCAATCCACATGGCTGCCCGTGGGCCTGGACTACAAGCTGGTCAATGTCAAGCGGGAACGCGGCATTGCCCTGAGCCACCTGAACATCTACAAGCAGCTTCGTGCCCTGCGCGATGAGCCCACCCTGAAGCAGGGAGATGTCACCGTCACCGCCATCGGTCCCAATGTTTTGGCCTTCAAGCGGTAAGTGGGGGAGACCTCTATGATTAATTCATTTACTAATAACAACTCTCTCCCTGTCTCTCTCTCTCTCTCTCTTAATGGATGAACAGCTCGCTGGCTGGCCAGAAGTCCTACATAACTGTCATCAACATCAACGATGATGTTGAGTCGATCAATCTGGACTCGGTCTTTACCTCAATCTCGTCGCAGCTACAGTACGTTGTGGTAAACGACAAGAGCGTCCGTCGGAAGAAGTAAGCAGAAACAGTCCTCTAATCCCTAAAATATATCTTAAACCATTTCCTTACTTCACAGTGATCTGACTTTCGCCAACTCCGTGCTGCTTATGCCCAAGGAAGCTGTTGTGCTGAGCACAGTTTAATAAATTTTAAAAAATTAAGAAAATTATTTAAAAATGAATTTTAGTCTTTCTGCCAGGGGGTTATCTTTATGAACACCCCACGCATATTAATATAATCAATGATTAGAGGCTCATTTAATTTATGGGGCAATTAGGCCAGATTACCATTACTCACGACCGATTGCTAAATTAAAGTTCTTTGGCGCAATGTATGTAGTCACAAGATCGGAATATTGGCATCAACAGATTCGAGGTTATCGATCACGTTTATTCCGAATTGGTTGCATAAGTTTATAGTACTTAAGCCATATCTTCGGATCTCAATTGGTTTAGTTTACAATTCCCTTGGGTAATGTGCCCTCAACGTACATGTTGATGTGTTGATCGATTTCTAGAGCCATGTGGACACCGGCTGATTGATTCCGCACTGTTTATCTTTATGAGGGGACCCCAAGCACACCTGATTAGGAACAAATAAATACGAAACGTTCCATTCCAGTAGATTATAATTTATTGCTGGTGGTTCAGGATCAGGCGAGCCAGCGTAGTACGACAGCTTCGTAAGGCATAAGCAAAATGCGTTCTCTGAGATCAACGGTTTGCCTATGGGATAACCGAATTAGAACGGAGGAGGATAATAAATACGATGAGAAGATCTTACCCTTGATGGTGCGAGGAGTAGGCAGTGGTGAGGACATACTCAAAGACCTTATCAGCCAGGCCATCGATTATTTCCATGCCGTTGCCCATGTTGACCAGGATGCGATATTCCTCACTGTACTTGTTTGTTCTGCAGAGGGAATTAATATGAGTATCATATAATTATAATTATAATTGGTTTCCCCTACCGTATGATCTGCAAGACTTGATTTGTGATTGCCTCATAGGAGAAACCGCCTTCCTGCTTGAAAGATTGGAATGCGGAGCTGCTCTTCAGCGCCTGCATACCCTTGAAGATGTTCAGAGAAGATCGAGCCACTCCCCGTTCGGTCTGCACATTGAAGCGCTCATAGTCCGGATTGAGGGGCAGCCAGGTGTTCTCGCCCTGGGAGAAGTCGGCATTTCGGCCCGCTGTCCACTGCATGGGTGTGCGCTCCCCATCTCGATCTTCGCACGAGTCTCCGGTGCACTCCACATCCACATTGGACATGCCGATCTCCTCGCCGTAGTAGGTGATCGATGCACCGGGAAGAGCACTCACGATCACGTTCAGCAGATCAACTTTGTGGGCACCCATGCGGTCGGCCACCCGATTGGTGTCGTGGTTGCCCACCACCCAATTGGCTGTCTGATGTTCCGTCCACATGGTATTCATCCAGTAGTCGATGGAGCTCACCACATCCCGCGCTGTGGAGTAGCCGCTGAGGTACATCAGTTGGAAGTTCATGGGGAGCTGGGTGCCCAAGTGGGTGCCATTTCCGAAATACGCACTGAGCGTTTCTACAGAGGAGAAGGCTTCGGCCAGCAGAACTCGGGAATCACCTCCATTCTCCGTTCGGTACTGGTCAAGGAAGGCACGCCACTCGTACATCAACTCAACAGTAGCGGGCTGATCCTTGGTGTAGATATGGTCATGGTAGTCGTACGCCTCCGGATTACTGCTCCAGCCACTGACAGGCTCGTCAGAATAGGAGCCATCCGCATTACGGTACTCATAGATGTGTGGAACTGCATCAATGCGGAATCCATCGACGCCCCGATCCAGCCAGAACTTAAGGACATCCAGCATGTGCTCCCGCACCATAGGATTGGTGAAATTGAGGTCCGGCTGCTTCACCTGGAATTGGTGCAGGAAGTACTGCTGTCGTGTCTCGTGCCAGGTCCACTGAGGACCGCCAAAAACGCTGATCCAATTGCTGGGCGGCTCCCGTTCACCAGTTTCCGCATTCACCTTGCCGTCGTGCCACACGTAGAAGTCATCGTAGCCATCAACACGGTTCACCGACTTGTCGAACCATTCATTCTCATCGCTGGAATGATTGGGCACAAAGTCCAGTATGATTTTCACCCCCAGCGACTTGGCTTCCACAATTAGCGCATCGAAGTCATCGAGTGTTCCAAAGATGGGATCAATGTCGAAGAAGTTCGAGATATCGTACCCAAAATCCGACATGGGTGATGTGAAAACGGGCGACAGCCATGTGGCCGTTATGCCGATCTCCTTTAGGTAGCTCAACCGCGATGTGATGCCCTTCAGGTCGCCGATGCCGTCGCCATCGCTGTCCTGGAAGGATCGCGGATAGATCTGGTACAGGGATGCGTTCTCCCACCAATCGATGTCCGCGCACCCGGCAATGGCCACCAACACTGCGACCAGACAGAGATGTACCCACTTTGGCATTTCGCAGGCGTTTGAGTGGGACAAATCAATCGATTTCCTAAATTAATTGCCGGGCATGTCGCACTTGCAGCTGATAAGACCAGAAATTGCTCAGAGCAATAGCTAATCTGACAACTTTTTTATCGCATGCATATACATACATGTGTTCGATTAAACAGCGTGGGTTGGGTTTTTCTTCGTGGGCTCCATTTCCTATTCGTAAGGCACCGCGGCAGGTCGTAAAATGAACATAAAAATGCTTAAGAAGACGAAGGCTTCCAGGGGGAGAGACCTTCCGAAGGTTGATTAAGAAGTTGCAGGCTTTCCTATGGATAAAATCACATTTTACAATAACTTTTCCAACTACTTATCAGAAACTTCAAGCAAGTGTTTCCACGTACATATATATATACGTATGTACATATGTACATATCTATGTACATTTTTATACCAATCAAAATCGTATGAGCTCTTATCGAAAGGAATCGTCTGTTTTTCATACTCACCTCCCATATAAATTATTGGACTTCGGCTACAAACTAATTTGATGCACATTTCCATAGATATTTGATCATTAAACGAGGGGGAACGTTGGGAGTTGCTGCGGAGACCGCAACTCTATATTTATACCCGATACTTAGTCAGTATGGCTCTCCTCCGGCAGACGCCGCTAATATTGAACGACACGACAAAGAGTGCGTTCGAGGGAGACAGAAAATCAGTCTGAGCGTGACGTAGGGCGCTGCGTAGCCTTTGCAAATTGATTTGTTCCTTTTGGCTATAAAAATGATCTGATCTGATCCAGATTCAGCAATCTGATAGATGTGGTCATTCTCTATAATGGTTTTTAGTTTTTTAGTATCTTTAAAAATGTGGATGGCACAGATTTTCGTCTATTGGGGGAGCGGAAGTGGGCGGGCGGACTTGTAACGGTGACGGACACAGAAGTCCGGATATGTCTTTGAGTCTTTGAGCACTAGGCTCGACTCGACTATTGATGCTGATCAAGCATATATGTATATACTTTATGAGGTCGGAAACGATGCCTTCTGGACGTTGCACACATCCATTTTTACAAGAAATCTAATATACCCCTATACTCATTTTGAGTATCGGGTATAAAAATCAGTCGTTCGTTGTACTTATTCGAATAGAATAAATTTCGTTTGACACAATAATTTCACTAATCTTGGCTGGACTTGGGTACAGAGTCGCTGCCAATGCACCACCAAACAGCACAACACGGCTTGAATTCAATTAAAATTGTTCTGTGTAGCAGATACGGATTTCATTTCATTCTTGACACTATTTAATTTTCTGTCAGATTAATTTGCCAAATTAAAAACAATTACAATTTAATCAAAATTATATAGATCTGACTCATTAAGCAGCAGATTATTTTTAATTGATGGAACAGTTTTTTCCCACAATGCAGGTGCAACAGTTGTTTCAATTGCTGTATGTACAAATGAGGGGAATCTCTGATTAAATTCACAGCGTTTCAACTTTGGCATCAAGTTACTAAGCTTTATTTTAATAGGTTGATAAACTTATTTGGTTTTTAATGGTATTTTCACTAAACAAATTTTCGAATTTATGACAAGAACTACTATAAATTAGTTTACATTTCAGTTGTTGGGAAAGGTAAAGAGAAGATAATCCCCATAGATATCGTCAATATTATTCACTCAGAGTTTTGCTATTTGGTAATACATTATGCACGGGTTTGTGTAGGTCAAAAATAATATACTTCATTGAGTTTATTATCAAGTTTTTTCCAACAAATTGATCATTTATTTGTCTTCAAAAGTTCAATCAGTGATAATCACGTCAATAAAGTACGAGCATTCGAGTGAACATACTTCTTGTATGTTTATTTTGTATCACATTTTCAATGCCTCTCAGAACATTGTCATGGCTAACTGGAAAATACTTCCCCCATAGTCATTTTGTAGAAGATACGAGCTTCGAGTATTAAAGCATTTATTAAGAATTTTTGCCGCTAGGATTTCAAATGTTTTGACTGGTCGGTACCTATCAGCTGACTAATGTCCACTTCACAGAGCCACTCAAGGAGATACTACCTTGCTATATGTAGGAATATTACCAGAAATCAGAAACCATTTGAGAATTAGTTAATCGCTTTTACGTAAAATTACCTCACCTTGGAGTGCGAAAACAATGACAATTTGAGCATTTGAGTGGAAGCATGAGAACTGCGGGCACCATGAGAACCCATGCTGGGGCCGGGTGTTTGCTCAGCCATTCAAATGGCCACTTCAGTCGTGCCCGATCTCGATAGGAGCTGCCCTTATCGTCCGGTATAAAAGGCAGCTGACAGCTCTATAGTCCGAACAAAACCGAAAAAAATGCGAACGCAATCAGTTGTTGTGTTCCTGGTGCTGGCCGCTGTTGGCCTGGCCAGAGCCACCGAGTGGTGGGAGAGTGGCAACTACTACCAGATCTATCCGCGATCCTTCCGCGACTCCGATGGCGATGGCATCGGTGATCTCAATGGCGTCACCGAGAAACTGCAGTATCTCAAGGATATTGGCTTCACGGGCACCTGGCTGTCGCCTATTTTCAAATCTCCAATGGTGGACTTTGGCTATGACATCTCGGACTTTTACCAAATCCACCCCGAGTACGGAACCATGGAGGACTTTGAGCGTCTGATTGCCAAGGCCAAGGAGGTTGGCATCAAGATCATCCTGGACTTCGTGCCCAACCACTCGAGTGATCAGAGCGAGTGGTTCAAGAAGTCGGTGGACAGCGACCCCCAATACAAGGACTATTACATCTGGCACGATGGCAAGATCAACGAAGAGACCGGCGAACGGGAGCCACCCAGCAACTGGGGCTCTGAGTTCCGATACAGCGCCTGGGAGTGGAACGATGTGAGGCAGCAGTACTATCTGCACCAGTTTGCTGTCCAGCAGCCTGATCTGAACTACCGCAATCCGGTGGTAGTTGAGGAGATGAAGAACATCATTCGCTTCTGGCTGGCCAAGGGCGTCTCTGGTTTCCGCATCGATGCGGTTCCGTACCTATTTGAGGTGGATCTGGATCGCTATAACCAGTACCCCGATGAGCCGCTGACCAACGATGCTGAGGCCTGTCCTGACCCTGACGACCACTGCTACACGCAGCACATCTACACCCAGGATCTGCCTGAGACCATTGACATGGTCTATCAGTGGCGGGAGGTGGTGGACACGTTCCAGGCGGAGCACGGTGGGGATAAGCGACTGCTCCTGACCGAGGCATACACCAGCTTCGAGAACATGATGCTGTACTATGGCAATGGCGTGCGTAATGGCTCCCACATCCCCTTCAACTTTGACTTCCTCTCGAACGTCAACAACGCCTCGACGGCGGGCACGTATGTGACGCACATCAAGAAGTGGATGGATGCCATGCCAGAAGGTGTCTATGCCAACTGGGTACTTGGCAACCACGACAACAAGCGCGTGGCCTCCCGCTTCGGAGTGCAGCGCACGGACCTGATCAACATCCTACTCCAGACTTTGCCGGGACATGCGATTACCTACAACGGCGAGGAGCTGGGCATGACCGATGTGTGGATCAGCTGGGAGGATACTGTGGATCCTCCGGCCTGCAACTCCGATCCCGAGCACTACTACGATCGGTCCCGCGATCCGGCCCGCACACCTTACCAATGGGATGCTTCTTCCAAAGCAGGTGGGTTGCTCATTAGTCGGAGCTCTCCTCTGGCCAACGTTCTCTAATTTTTCTTGGGATCTTTGGCAGGCTTTACCAGCGCCGATCACACCTGGCTGCCAGTGTCCGACGACTACAAGACCAAGAATGCTCTCCAACAGTTGCGCGCTCCGCGTTCACATCTACAGATCTTCAATAAGTTGTTGCGCGTTCGCAAAGAACCGTCCTTCCGCCAGGGAGATCTGAACATTGAGGCCATCGATGATGATGTCATCATCTACTCGCGGTGAGTAACACAAAATGAACTCCAGCGCCCCCCATCACAAAAGCCTTTTTTATTTAGCCAAAAGAGCGACAGCGATCTCTATGTGATTGTCCTCAACCTGAGCGGAACGGCCAAGACCATTGACATAACCAAGTACTTCAAGTTGGGTAGCCAGGCGGAGGTTATCACCACCTCCCTGAACTCCCAGCACATCGACGGAGATGTCGTCAATCCCTCGGCGTTTGTGGCTAATCCCTACGTGGGCACAGTCCTCGTTGCTGTTAATTAAAGTTATATTTTGCAATCAAGTATTGTTCAGTGCTATTAAATTAAATAATTTTCCTCAAATTAAATTGGTTATCAATTCTCTTCCAAGGCCTAGAAGTATGCTGTTCCCGTGATTTAAGTTGAATACTACTATTAAACAATTATTTTTAAAGCTTATAATTGGTCTCTTCTAGATAAGAAGATAACAGTAATGTTAAGCATGGACCTAGGATATAAAAAATGAAAATCACAGGTCATGCAATTTATCAAGCAAAAAACTATGTTTATTGATCAACTTCTGATCTAGTTCCTCTCCCTTAATCGGATATGAAGACCGTTGATAGACTTAAGTGTGATCGCGGAAGACAGAATTGGATCGTATTTGTGTCGATATGCTTCTTTCTTAATTTTCTCCGCTGTGGGTAAGCCCATAGTAGTATTAAGATATCCGTCTTTAGACTCCAGTCCATCTACGGCGGGCAGAACCTCAAAGTTGCGCACTATCTTGGATACCACGGTCTTTATCTGCAGTATGGCGAACTTCTGGCCAATGCAGTTGCGGGGACCGGCACTGAAGGGCACGTATTCGAAGGGACCGGGTTTTTCCAGCTCAAATCGTTCGGGTCGGAATTTGTGGGGATCCTTGAACACACGATCATCGTAGCCGAGCATAATGAGTGCCAAATTTAGGGTGGTACCTTTTGGCACGAGGTCACCATCTGTAATAGTTAACATAGAGAGCAAGAGAGTTACAAAAAGGCTCCTGTTGAAAAGTTTATGCATTTACCAATTAAATGATCCTTTTCGGTATAGCGACCAATGAATGGTACGCTGGGATAGACGCGCTGGGCCTCTTTGATGAACAGATCCAAATATTTCATTTGTGCGATTTCCTGGTAGGTTGCGTCTCGACCCATTTCGGAGTCACCCATCACTTCGCGCTGTTCATCGAATAATTTTCGTTGCTCGTCTTGGTGTCTGGAGAGCAAATACATAGCGAAAGAAATTCCCGAAGTGGTCGTATCGTGGCCTGCAAATATAAATGTGGAGACTTCCTCGTACAGCTCTTGGGAAGTCAGAGGGCGACCGTCAACTGTTGCTGAGAGTAAGGTATCCAAAAATGCCATCTTCTTTCCGGAAAACTCATCGCCCTGGCTTGTTGAAGCGGTACCGTCTTTGTGGGCCTTGACGCGCTTCTCGATGACATCGTGGGTGAAGTCCCGAAGGGTCTTCAGCGTCTTACAATAGGCGGGGTAGTCGGGGGCCAATCGATAGAGCATTTGATTACGCTTCCACACACTGAAGGACCTCACGCTTACGTTTTCGCATATGCTACATGAGGACGGATCTGATGTTCAGAGAACGGAGATGCGAAGTCGTTAAATACTTACTCCCTGAATGCTTGCGCTATGTCGGACGTTCGGTTTTCCATTGCGTTAATGGACACTCCCATGGCTGTGTTGCAAATTACATCTAGGGTCAAGTAGGCGACCTGATCCTGAATATCGAAAATACTATCCCCAGCTGACACATTTTTCAGTTTCTGCACGAATTTGGTGGAATATTCGTCCATCACCTTGTGGAAGTCTTGCAGGATGTTGAAGTGGAAGGAGGGCGTAATCATCTTTCGATGCTTGTGCCACCTACTGCCCATGCTATTGACTAGGCCCAAACCCAACCATGGTTGGGTTAGAGCATAGTTATAAGCTTTTTTTATCAGGGTCTGACTGGTGAGTATATACTGTGAAGGAAAAGCAGATGCCTTATTTCCGTTAGATGTTTTCTTTAGGAACTCACCTCTATGTACTTGGGCTTTGTGACCATAATATTGGGTTTAGGTCCTATCCAGAAGCTGAAGTTATCCTTATCGTATTGGTACCACCAAGCAAATAGCTGGTCGAGAATTTCTAAGGAGAGTGTATGTCGCACTTTCATTAAATTTGCTGCTATTTATACACCACTCACCTGTAGGATTTTTACCCATCTGATGGGCATTGCCGACGATGGCCAATCGTTTGGGTCCATGGAACTTTTTCAACAATCGTCTTCGCCGGAATGTTGTCAACTCCTGGTAGAGCCACACGAGCAGCGGCAAGGCCAGAAACGCATATAACACCAGCCACATTTTCGATCCCGACAATATGCCTTTCAGTGCTCGGTAAATTAAGAATATGGCATTAGATTGTGGTCTGCGCAAGTCTTAAATAGAAGCGCAACCGACACAATTCTCATATTTTTCGTCTGTCTGTTGACAACGTCGACTAGACACCGTACGCTCATCGTGATTCGGCAGTTTGTAAGCTTTGTGTCTATAACAGTGATAAGTGTGGGGGGCGAGCACCGTCATTATGGCATTGCCATTTATGCCCGTGGGCATTTCATGATGATTCTCAGAAACTTTCTGTTTCTTCTAGAACTGGGAACTTATACATATTTGATATATCATTGGTACCTTTCACATTTAGACGTGTTTCAATTCGTGTTTGGGGAAATGCCTCTTTGATTATCCGTAGGTTGTCTTACATCATCGAGTCTGATATTTTTTTTTGGTAGTCTAGTTCTAGACTCTAAAATCGGAGCTTAGTATCGGTGGACTTACCACTTAAAATACTGTAGGTGCTTGAGAATGAATGTGTTATGTATTTACGTAAATATTTGGAGCTAAATCGTATGCTTACTTGTGTGTTGTACTGACCTGCGCAATTGAGAAGTTGTTTTTATCTGTTCTTTCATCAATCCTAAAAATATGCTGTTCCCATTAATATTGGCTCCAAGTAGTGTATCGTTCAGTTTACGGTACACTAGAAAAGAATAGAAAACTTTTTGATTCAAACTAAAAACGAGAACACAAAAGAAGAGAATAATTATATATTATTTTAACAAGTGTAACTATAAATATGCATAGTTATGTTTTATAAATTATAATTTAGCACTTTCATTTTTTTTAACAGTAATCACCCTGTTTTTAGAAATCCTCTTAAGTATGCAACATAGTCATGGTATACTATACTATGGAATACTACGGTATAGGCAGCTGTTATATATGTACATATGTATGCATGGCTATGTATTCAACCGCATCGATATCTCTTGTTCTCTACCGTCGTTCGCTCCCATACATCCACTACGCGCGAACATACACACCAACTATTTATATGAGAGCTGAGAATAGCAAGATGATTCTTTTAAATGCCAGTGCCAATACCGTTTACTTTAATATCATTGCCTAAAACCTTTCTTTGAGGCGAAGGTAAATTCCATTCTCTGACTTCAGGCTCATCGCGACTAACAGAATAGGATCGTATTTGTGTTGTTGCAAGTCGCGTTTCCTCTTCTCTGTAGGCGGCAAGCCTAGCGTTGTTCTTATGTAACCATCCTTGGAGGCAAGCTCATCCAGGGCAGGCAGCACCTCAAAGTGGCGAATAATTTTGGATACCACCGTCTTGATCTCCAGCAGAGCGAACTTCTGGCCAATACAGTTGCGGGGACCGGCACTGAAGGGCACATACTCGAAGGGACCGGGTTTCTCCTCCTCGAATCGTTGGGGTCGGAATTTATGGGGTTCCTTGAAAACACGATCATCGTAGCCGAGCATAAATATTCCCATATGGAGTGTGGTACCCTTAGGCACGAGGTCTCCGTCTACAAAAAGGAATTACAGAATTATCCAAGTTCATTTTTTTAAAGTGAGCTATTAACCAATCACATAGTCCTTCTCGGTATAACGACCGACGAATGGAACACTGGGATAAACGCGCTGGGCCTCCTTGATAAATAGATCCAAATATTTCATTTCAGAGATTTCCTGGAAGGTTGCTTCACGATCCAGTCCGGAATCACCCATCACCTCGCGCTGCTCTTCGAATAATTTTCGCTGCTCATCTTGGTGTCTGGAGACCAAATATAAGGCAAATGAAATTGCCGAAGTGGTCGTATCGTGGCCTGCAAATATAAATGTGGAGACTTCCTCGTAAAGCTCTTGGGAAGTCAGAGGGCGACCGTCAACTGTTGCTGAGAGTAACGTGTCGAGGAATACCATCTTTTTCCGTGAAAACTCATCGCCGTGGCTGGCTAAAACGGTACCCTCTTTGTGGGCATTCAAGCGCTTCTCGATGACGTCGTGGGTAAAGTCCTGCAGGGTCTTCAACGTCTTACAATAGGCGGGGTAGTCGGAAGCAAATTGATATAGCGTTGGATTTCGCTTCCAAGAACTAAATGTTCTTACTTTTATGTTGTAACACATGCTATATAATATAAAGAGAAGCTGCTTTTAAGATACATTCAAATTTAGGTCAAGATGTGAAGATTTGTAAAAATGCCGTGGCTTCACTATCGAAATTGCCGCAATGCACCCAATACGTACTCTTTGAAAGCTTGTACTAATTCCGAGTCTTGGTTTTCCATTGCATTTATGGATACTCCCATGGCTGTCTCGCAAATTATATCCAGAGTCAAGAAATGGGCCTGCTCCTGAAAGTCAAAAATGCTGCCCCCACCCGACACGTTTTTCAGGTGCTTGATGAACTTTGTCGATTTCTCATTCATCACTTCGTGAAAGTCCTGCAGGACATTGAAGTGGAAGGAGGGCGTAATCATCTTTCGATGCTTGTGCCATTTGCTGCCGGTGCTGGTGAGGAGGCCCAAGCCCAGCCAGGGCTGCATGAGGCTATAGACTTCAGCTTTCGATATTAGTGTCTGACTGCTTAGTATGAACTAGCGAGGAAAACAAAATAAACCAACTAATATAAGCTATAAAATGTGTATGTCGCTTAATTACCTCGAAGTACTTGGTTCTGGTGACCATTAAATTCGGGTAGTAGCCGATCCAGTAGCGAAAGTTATCCTTGTCATGCTGATACCACCATTCAAACATTTGGCCAAGAATCTCTGTAAAGTTGAGAGAACAAACTTATTCTTAATCGGATCAAATACAGTATATTTCAAGCATCTTATCTGATAAGAAGGTTTCAAAGGTGCTCACCCACAACAAGCAGATCAAAGTCTTCTTGTTATCGTTGCACAAAGTTTCTACGTTATCGAGAGACCAAGGACCATGTACTCTCTAAACTCCATTTCCGCTCACCCACCTGGAGGAGTCCTACCCAGCTGATGGGCATTGCCAACGACAGGCAAGACCTTCGGCCCCTTGAACTTGTTCAGTACTCTTCGTCTCCGAAGTGACTTTAGCTCCAAATAGGCCAGCCAAAGGAGCGGAAGCGCCAGGACCAAATACAACGCAAACCACATTTCCGATCCGACCAGCACAACCGAACAGCGCACGAAACTCTGCGATTATGAGTGGCCATCTGGCCAGCAATAGCGATGGCACTGAAGTACCCGAACCGAGCCGAATGGTTTAAGTTATCATCCGATCATGTCCGATAAGACGGTAAATATATATATCAAGAAGCTATGCCTTATCTTTACACCAAAAAGCTATAACTTAAACTAACGAACCTTCTTTTTTTCTTATATGTATCTATAATATATCTATACTCGTATCTTCCTTCGTTGACAATCACTTTCACAATTATATGCAAGACAATGAAAACCTACCTAAATTATCGACCATAAAGTTCTCTCTGTTTATCTCTAGCGACTGAGCTTTAGATAAGTGTGGACTAGGTCAGGTTGTTTTTAACAGCTGAGTGACTAGGGAAGTGATCTTCCAAGTTTTTCTACTTGCTTATGTGAAAGCCGTAAGCCCAAGCGTATGCCACGCAATCTTTTCTTTGGAGTTTAGCAATTATTGAGCTTCTTGGACTCTCGACTTAGACTGATCTGCGGAACATGAATTTTATTAAATAAGCAAAACGAATTAGGATATAATATTCAACAATAACGTTTATTCTAACCCGTAGAGACTAGTGCCTTTCCTTAAGGCGTATAAAGAGACCATTCTCGGCCTTCAGGGTCAAAACAGCAGAGAGAAGAGGATCGTATTTGTGGCGAAGCAAGTCGCGCTTCTTCCTTTCTTCAGGCGGATATCCTAGGCTAGTACTTATGTAACCATCCTTGGAGGCAAGCTCATCCAGGGCAGGCAGCACCTCAAAGTGGCGAATAATTTTGGACACCACCGTCTTGATCTCCAGCAGAGCGAACTTCTGGCCAATGCAGTTGCGGGGACCGGCACTGAAGGGCACATACTCGAAGGGACCGGGTTTCTCCAGCTCAAATCGTTCGGGACGGAACTTGTGCGGGTCCTTGAACACACGATCGTTGTAGCCAAGCATGACGAGTGCCAAATTAAGGGTGGTACCTTTCGGCACAAGATCGCCCTCTGCAGGATGAAGAGAAAAGTTATCAAACGGTTTATTTCGAGACCGCCAATAAGCTACCAATAATGTAGTCCTTCTCAGTATAGCGACCAATAAATGGTACGCTGGGATACACGCGCTGTGCCTCCTTGATGAACAGATCCAAATATTTCATTTCAGAGATTTCCTGGAAGGTTGCATCACGATCCATTCCGGAGTCACCCATCACTTCGCGCTGTTCATCGAATAGTTTTCGTTGCTCGTCTTGGTGCCTGGAGAGCAAAAAAACAGCAAAGGACACTCCCGAAGTGGTTGTGTCGTGTCCTTCAAACATGAAAGTAGAGACTTCTTCGTAAAGCTCCTGAGTCGTAAGCGGGCGACCGTCGATCGTGGATGACAGCAAGGTGTCAAGGAAGGCCATTTTCTTGCGAGAGAACTCATCACCTTGACTTGCCGAAACGGTTCCGTCTTTGTGGGCGTTGATACGCTTCTCGATGATATTGTTGGTAAAGTCCTGCAGGGTCTTCAGAGTCTTGCAATAGGCTGGATAGTCGGGAGCCAAGCGAAAGAACAGGTCATTACGTTTGAACGGATGAAAGGCTCTCATGTTGATGCAGTAGCACATGCTATACGAGAGAAGGCCAGCTGTCAACAGAATTCATAAGTCAATACTGTCAATACTTACTCCTTGAAAGCTTGAACAATGGAGGAGCTGCGATTTTCCATTGCGTTCACGGACACTCCCATGGCAGTGTCGCAAATGACATCCAGAGTCAAGTAATGGGTCTCGTTCTGAAAGTCAAAAATACTGTCGCCGGCTGCCACTTCCTTCAGCTGCTTGATGAACTTTGTAGAGTTTTCGTTCATCACTTCGTGAAAGTCCTGCAGGATGTTGAAGTGAAAGGAGGGCGTAATCATCTTTCGATGCTTGTGCCATTTGCTGCCCGTGCTGGTAAGCAAGCCAAGCCCCAGCCATGGATGGGTAAGGTTATAGATATCGGACTTGGTAATCAGTGTCTGACTGCTGAGTATGAACTGGAGAAGGCAAAAACAGAATAATTCTGGGAGATTTTCGATGGAGAGTTGGTTGTACTGCTTACCTCCAAGTACTTGTGATTGGTGATGATCAAATTGGAGTAAGATCCTATCCAAAAGCGAAAGTTATCTTTGCCATACTGATGCCACCAAGAGAATACCTGGTCGAGAATCTCTATAGGGTGAACAGAACAAACTCATTGTTAGTCGGAGCACAGGCAACACATTTCAATGGGGTGCGCAGTTCACATTCAGATTCTAAAGGCTTTCAATGTTTGTACATATGTATGTACGATTGAGAACGAGTTTTTCATTTAGATTGACACGCAATGATCTGTCGAAAATTTTCACATGAAATCGCAGTTAATTTCGACTGTATCACACGTAGTTTTAGTTTAAGTAAACACTCTGACCAAAGTCTCAATGCTATCTTCACAGGAGATTGTCTGGTGAGCAAAGCAACTAAAGAGCATGTATGTACATATGTTTATGGATGTTCGAGTACATGGGGCATAGGCTTATCAGCTGCTATGCACTGTTTCTGTTTTTATAGTTGTTGTTTGGCCGCAAACAACCCAACTGGAATAGCACTGCCGCTGAGAAAATTACAAATGCAGTCATCAGTCACAACGCTATTCGAGACGGGTTGTTTCAGTCGTACTCCGATTCAGGAGACAAGGAGATTCGATGGACCAGCACACACCTGTGGGATTCTTGCCGGCCTGGTGGGCATTGCCCACGATTGGTAACCGGCTCGGACCCTTGAATTTATTCAGAGCTCTTCTGCGCCGAAACGTGCTCAGCTCCAGATAGGCCACTAAAAGCAGGGGAAGCGCCAGAAACAAATACAACACGAACCACATTTTCGATCGCGACTCTGTCAACCTCTCCGTTCGCGGGGGACTACGAAAATGGGAGTGTAATATGGTCGGCTCTGGCTTTAAATACTAATAATGATAGCGTTCGACTCCTCAATCCGCACGCTCTCCCGCCGCTCTCTCTTTATCACTCTCTATATCGCAGGGCAGCTGCCAAATCTTGGAGTAACTCGCTGCCTTCATATGTATGAATACACATTCACATAAACATACATATATAAGTATTTTGATGCGTTCAGCGTGACTCGGCATTTACCAATTCAAGTTTTTGACTATTTTGACCAACATTAGTTTATAACGGAGCTGAAGTTGGTAAGAGAGCGCAGTCATTGTGAAAAGCACTATACCGATTCTACACAAAGTTCCTTTGTTTTTATTATCGCACAAGAAATTCCATCCACTCTACCATCCACTCTACTTACTACGGTTCGGCATATCCACTTATGATTATTTCTCTGTTTATTTGAGAAAGAGAGGAAAACACACCCGAAAAAGGTAAACAAATGTCTGGTACATATGCACATATGTACATGCGTGCATGCCTAATTTGGAGCCAGAGAGAGTTGAGTTGGTTAATAAAAAGAGAACGAGAAATCGGAAATTAATGAAAGAGTTTTGTTCTACATGTCAATGTTGAAGCATAGTTTTGCCACATTCAGCTATGCCCAAAAGTATGCCCTTTAACGGAGCGTCCAACCTAACAGCCGAATGAATGCCATGTTCAATTGAAACCTTTTTATACCCGATACTCAAAATGAGTATTGGGGTATATTAGATTTATGGTAAAAGTGGATATGTGTAACGTCCAGAAGGAATCGTTTCCGACCCCACAAAGTATATATATTCTTGATCGGCATCAATAGCCGAGTCAATTGAGCCCTGTCTGGCTGTCCGTCTGTCCGTCCCTATTAGCGCCTAGTGCTCAAAGACTATAAGAGCTAGAGCAACGATGTTTTGGATCCAGACTTCTGTGATATGTCACTGCTACAAGAAAATTTCAAAACTTCGCCCCGCCCACTTCCACCCCCACAAAGGACAAAAATCTGTGGCATCCACAATTTTAAAGATACGAGAAAACCAAAAACGCAGAATCATAATTAATGACAATATCTATCAGATTGCTGAATCTGGATCAGATCATTTTTATAGCCAAAAGGAACAAATCAATTTGTAGTGGCTACGCAGCGACCGACGTCACGCTCAGACTGATTTTCTGTCTCTCTCGAACGCACTCTTTGTCGTTTCGTTCAATATTAGCGGCGTCTGCCGGAGGCGAGCTGTAGAGTTGCGGTCTCCGCAGCAACTCCCAACGTTCCCCCTCGTTTCGTTTTAGAATAGTTCTTAAATAATTTAGTAAAATTGGTAAAATTTGACAATTTTGTAGTAAATAAATCAATTTATTGTATACAATTACTCGTATTTGTTCTTCGAAAATCTCCTTGTAAAAAAGTATTTTCTGTGCCAATACTTCAGGTTCGTGTTTGCTTGTAGAAATCATTAATATTTGTTTAATTAAATCAATAATAGCTATTTCCTCTGACTGTGTTAGTCATACCAACACCCTTTCTTTTCTGTTTCTCAAACAAACACATACTCGTAGTAATATCAGTTGATTAACAGAACAAATAGAACAACCTTTAGACCCACGCGTCATTACCGCACAGTAAAGTGAGTCAAGTTCTTTACCTTGGCTAGGCCAGAACTAGTGTAATTCGATTCACCAATTACCGAAAGGGGCATGTCATAAAGAACTACCATGTTAATTGAGAGATTGATAGTGTTATTTGAAGCGTTTGCCGAAAAGCAATTGCTGACTACCAGAAAACAGCACAGACAAACACACCCACGCACACGCACACAAACTAGTTGGCTGAAGAAAGTTAAGGTAAGATAAGCTATCGATGGGGTTATCGGTGGGAAACATTTGTCACCTCCATAGTACGTATAGTCAGACCTCGAAGTAGAACAAACAGTTTGAAAGTAATAGCCGAGGAGCACAGTTAATCGGGATCATGTTTTTGATTGCAATTGCCATAATTTTGGCCACCATTTTGGTGTTCAAAGGTGTCAAGATATTCAACTACATAGACCACATGGCTGGCATTATGGAAATGATACCAGGACCAACGCCCTACCCCTTTGTGGGCAATATATTTCAGTTCGGTCTGAAGCCAGCGGGTGAGTACCATTCCATCCGCCTGCCTATATTTATGTACTCTTGAAGGTTCGTTGGATAATAGCTTTTTCTGATCGAATTTAACATGTGCTGAGATGGGAATTGTGCATTTTATTCATAAAAAGTGCATTCGATTTCTTCCGGGACTGGGATGTACGCTTCGCTTTTAGCTTAACGATTTGTTTTTGATTTTCTCGCAGTATTGTATGTTGTCGTACTTGTTGCAATTTTCATCAAGTTCTCGGCGCTTTTCCCAAGTGCTTTTCCACGGCACAGCTGAATAATTCGGTATTGTTTTCCCTTTGCCATGCACGTGCCTAAAGCAATCATTCCAAATGCACAATGGCCTGGGGCTTGCACAGAGAATGGATGCTGCACATCAACTGATAGTTTTGCATGGTCGGATGGTTGCTTCCCGGCAGAGCCTGTTGTCCATTGTTGCCAGCCAGCTTAGACTGCTCTTCAATTGGATTCGCCTCCTCAAATGCATGAACCGTGAAGAAAAGTGAAAAGCGAGTATATTCACCGGTTGAGGCTCAACTTCAATCATTTGCCAGTGCACTTTTTGATGCATTTAATGAGCTCCAACCATTCCATAGCGACTTCCATTTATAACCATATCTTATTTTGGGGCTCAAACTTAATCAGGGAGACTTGAGGTTGCCCAAACCCACAGGCTGCATTCACATGTTGGCATTCACATTTCGTTTCGAACATTGGGATATGGGTTCACCAATGCCGCAGTCAAGTGACAGCTACCTGAAATGTACATATATGTGGATGCAGATGTACAAATCCAGACTACAATCTCAAGTGTAGATTCCACAACAGACTTGTGATGGAAAATTAAACTTTTTAGTGCCTAACATTCTGGCTTCATGTTACTTTTTCCACAGAGTATCCGAAAAAGGTTTTGCAGTATTGTCGGAAATATGATTTTCAGGGATTTCGTTCATTGGTCTTCCTGCAGTATCACATGATGCTTAGTGATCCAGCGGAAATTCAGGTGAGTACCCACTCCAACACACACTCGCACTCCACATTTACGAGTATGGCATTGTGTTCGACTTGCAGAACATTTTGTCGAGTTCATCTCTGCTGTACAAGGAGCACTTATACTCCTTTTTACGACCCTGGCTTGGCGATGGCCTCCTAACCAGTTCCGGTGCCCGTTGGCTGAAGCATCAAAAGCTCTATATGCCGGCCTTTGAACGGTCGGCCATTGAGGGCTATCTGCGTGTGGTTCATCGAACAGGCGGCAAATTTGTGCAGAAGCTCAATGAACTGACAGAGACGCTGGAGATTTTCGACGCCCAGGAGCTGGTGGCCAAATGTACTCTGGATATTGTGTGTGGTAAGTGAAGGATTCGCTTTCGAACAGAGCAGAGCAGCGCGACCCATGGAAAACTTTGCACATTTGTCATGTCGGAGTTTTCTGGGGCAGAGCCTCGCTCTCCTGCGTTTGGGCGCTCCGCTCGTTTATTTTTTTTTGTAATTTATTATGAACGTTTTACAAAGAAGATTTATTGCATAGAAAATGGCTACAAGTGCCGCAGATTGTAGGAAAAAGTTTTGGCCGCTCGCAAAACCTGCGGTTGAGGTACATTCCCTTTTCCTCTCCACAATACGAAACATTTTGATATTCTACGGTTAAGATGGTTTTTGAAATATTCCTCGACTAACTGGGAGTAATTTATTAACCATTTTGAAGTTTCGTCTAGCTTCGTTTAGCCTCTACTTGACCATAATCAAGCCTTAAGTTCTGCCTTTTCTGTTCCCTCTGTTCTTTTACTCAGAGAACGCCACTGGTCTGGTCAGCAACTCACTCAACGATGAGCCGTCCGATTTGCATGGGGCCATCAAGGAGTAAGTATAATCTCTGTCAGGTCATCCGCCGAGAGTCGAGTCCCTTTTACAGTCCTTACTCATCCCTAGTCTCTGCGATGTCGTCCAGGAGCGCACCTTCAGCATCGTGAAGCGTTTCGATGCCCTCTTCCGCCTCACGTCGTACTACATGAAGCAGCGAAGAGCACTGTCTCTGCTCCGCAGGGAAATCTACCGAGTAAGTACCTCAGTACAAGGGATTGCCTGGGCGTGCTTTAATATTCAATATTTTCCTTTAGATTATCACGCAGCGACGCCAACAACTGGCGGATGAGAACACTTGTGGGGAAAGGACCAAGCAAATCAATAAACCATTCCTTGATGTCCTCCTGGCTGCTAAGCTAGACGGGCGTGCCCTTAAGGAACGAGAGATTATAGAGGAAATATCCACATTTATATTTGCAGTAAGTGCTCCAAGCCAAGTGATCTTCAGTTTCGATAAATGGTTTTCATTGATATAGGGTCACGATCCAGTTGCTGCCGCCATTTCCTTCACCCTGTACACACTCTCCCGGCACACGGAAATTCAGCAAAGAGTTTTCGAGGAGCAGCAGCGCATCTTTGGCCAGGATCTCACGGCAGAAGCGGATATAGGCAGGCTGGATCAGATGCGCTACCTGGAGCTGGTCATACGCGAGACACTGCGTCTGTACCCGTCCGTCCCGCTGATAGCGAGAACCAACCGCAAACCCATCGATATCAGTGAGTAGTTAGACATGGAATCAAAGTCCTATGGAGAAACATTTCAGTCTACATTCCCCCACTTGCAGACGGCACAAAGGTGGCGAAACGCACCACGGTCATTATGTGTCTGATTGCCATGGGTTACAATGAGAAGTACTTCGAGGAGCCGTGCGTCTTCCGTCCAGAGAGATTCGAGACTGCAGGCGCAGATGTCGGCATCGAAGCCTTCAAGAGTGTCCCCTTCAGTGCTGGGCCCAGGCGTTGCATTGGTAGGGTCTCTTCCTAAGAACCAACCTTATCAACTGACTAACTCAATCATTTGTCCGTTTTTTAGCCGAAAAGTTTGCCATGTATCAGTTGAAGGCCCTGCTATCTCAGTTGGTGCGCAACTTCGAGATCCTGCCCCCTGTAAATGGCTTGTCTTCCGGCATCAACGATCACTCCCAGGTAGAGTGTGTTCCCCAGAGCGAGTACGATCCAGTGCTGAATATTCGGGTGACTCTCAAGTCGGAGAATGGCATACAAATCAGGCTGGGCAAACGAGCATTTGTGGAGTGATTTAACCCAAAGCGTTATAGACTAAAAATTTAAATTATATCCATACTGAAAATGTCAATGCCAATGTATCCCGGTTTGGTCTACAGACTTAGTCTATTCTCAGACATTGCAAACCATTGTTTGCACCATCAAAGTTAACTTGGAAAATATTTCATTTTGATTAGCACTCCATTAAATAGTCGCTGCTAATGAATATTCATTTGGAGGTTTGGCAGTTTCGTTTTATATTTTTGTTTTATTGCATAATTCACACAACCTACATACATACATATGTGCATAAAGGTATTTGATAATCCCAAAGACAGCATTCCAGTTCATAAAATAAACCACAGAACAGCACCATCTTGGCTGACCTTTACTTGGGTCGGTTGGAGTGTGGCACATCATTATCAGACTTAAAATCGGAATCTTCTGGAATCATTCTTCAATGATTCAATGAAGTCCACTTATCTAAAATTCGACATATATTAGATAAATTCCTTCAGGCACCCCAATAGCGACAGGTTACTTTACCCCTTAGACAGTCATAACATACTCGTATTTACGATTCTGGTTTTGTCACCTCGAAGCGAATCTAATTGAATCTAAATGTATCAGACAGCCAGATTGGTCAAGACAAAGGGGAACACTTGAAACTCCTAACCCAAGTAAAATAGAAATGTCTAGGAATCTGAAATCTTCAATTATTACCAGAATATTTTAGTTATAATGCTTTCAGATTCACCGGAATTACATCCACGGGGTGTGTGTAATAACAGCCGTGGGCAAAACCTTTAAAGCTATTTTTGTTTGATATATCACCTTGAATAATTATATTTGAGCTTAGATAATTGTATTTATTTTTACATCATGCTGTTCAGAACCTAACTAAGAAGCAGCAACTAAGAAAATTCCGAGTCCAAACTTGCTGTTCCGAAACGTTCCGAAGTCATAGTCGAGTATGCGCCTATTCCTTGCTGGGGTGGGCCTGGATCCAGGCCAGAGACTTCAGGATGGCCTCTGGGATTGGTGGGGCGACGGGCAGAAGATCGCTAGAGGGCTGGTAGCCATTCTCATCGGCCTTGTAGGCGACGCGAACGTGGACACCCTCGGGGGAGACCCACTCGAAGACGCCATCAATGTTGCCGTGCACATCGCCGCTGGCCTGGGAGGCAGAGCCGTCGCTCAGGGACACCACTGTCTTAAAGCCATCGGGATTCACCTCATTGACCAGCTCCTTGACCTCGGCATTCTCGTTGGCGGCCACAAGGGCGGCAAGGGCGCAGACAAGTAGCTGCAAGGGTTGATTATTATTACCTGGTCCTATGTAACGCTATCCAGGCTTGGAGATACTTACGATCTTGAACATTTTGATTTGGACTCTGATTTGATTGTCTGACTAGAGAACTTGTGAGACTGATGCCAAAATAAATGCGATTATCGCTTTTATACGCTAAAGTCAACCTTCAAGCTCGAGCTCGAGGCTGATGCAACCCGTTTTCAATTAACATTTCGGTTTCGTTTTCCATAATCTTTACCAGATCATCCTATGTGTAGAGTTTGGACGATTAGGACAATAAAAACTGTGTGCTGCACTTTTTTGTACTCTTCTATGCAAATTAGCTCCATTATTATTCTGAAAATATTATCTGAGCTGGTTCTGTGATCCATTTAAGGCGACTTCCAGTGGCAGTTTAGATATTTCGTTGATTATAATCCGCCGCATAATTATCCAGACTATAACGGAAATTCTAAGCAAGCTCGTGCAGACAGTAATTAATTCATAAGAAAGTCAATATTCCAGTTTAGAATTGTAGCATGCTCGATCTAGTTGTTGCGTCAGATTTCACATATACTTTATAATATACCTAAAATTTTTACTCAAAATGAATTTGAAAAACCTCTCCATAGCATATTTTTTGGAGCTCTTTTAATTTTCGACGGTAGGTTTAGAAAATATATGTTCAAAACTTTTAAAATGTCTTCAAATATACAAAATTAGTGCACTTCACCCGTTTTTCTACTTTTGACAAATGTACTTTTTATCAATTTCGAGCTTTAAATTAAGCAATATTGAAATATCATTATTTAATCATCATTATTAATAATAGGTATTCCCGAAATTTTGCAAACTAAGAATCGCCTGGACTATAAATCGATTAACGATTGATCGTTGGACAAAGTCAGAAATGCTTTTGGGACTCTAAAACATTATCCTACCAAACATACCATGTTGTATATGGCTAAGTCGTTGACAACTACTTAAAATTTTTACTTTGCTATATACTTAGTATAATGGTATGTTTTACAGTTTTACGTAAAGCAACGTGCATACGTTTATGGTAGCATAATCTGAGAAAGACTTAGAATTCCTGTGGTCCATTTATTATTACCTAAATTGTTTCCTTAATTTTTGCCTCCAATAAAGTTTCATTCTATTTAAAAATTTATTTCGATTGTTTTCTTTAGAAAATATTATTTATTTTCAGTGTGCTGTTCATATTCTAAGTTGTATGCAGTGAGTCGGGATAATCCAAGCCCAGACTTTCTGCTTCGAGTCAAAGTGATGTCCTTGTCGATGATGTGCCTATTCCTTGCTGGGGTGGGCCTGGATCCAGGCCAGAGACTTCAGGATGGCCTCTGGGATTGGTGGGGCGACGGGCAGAAGATCGCTAGAGGGCTGGTAGCCATTCTCATCGGCCTTGTAGGCGACGCGAACGTGGACACCCTCGGGGGAGACCCACTCGAAGACGCCATCAATGTTTCCGTGCACATCGCCGCTGGCCTGGGAGGCAGAGCCGTCGCTCAGGGACACCACTGTCTTGAAGCCATCGGGATTCACCTCATTGATCAGCTCCTTGACCTCGGCATTCTCGTTGGCGGCCACAAGGGCGGCAAGGGCGCAGACAAGCAGCTGTAAGGGATATCCGTTATTCGAATTGTAGATGATCCAAAAGCGCTGGTGGGAACGGGAATACTTACGATCTTGAACATTTTGATTTTGTTTCAGGCAATAGAACTTGTGAGACTGATGATGATCTGGGACCAAGCATCGCTTTTTATAGGCCGAAATCAAGCCGCGGAACTCGAAGCTGATGCAACCCGTTTTAAATTAGCATTTATTCTTAGCATAAGCGGTGCCCGCCCATATGGACTGAAGTATCATATGCAAATCTTCCTGATGTTTAATCGTATTCTAAAATCATTCTCCATCCACGTGATGTGCAATGTCCAGGAGAGCGAGCGCATTAGCAAGCTCCATGTTTAATCATCTGAAATATAAGCTTGAATCGAACGGAAACAGTCTTTTTCTATGACATACGTGCATTTAAAAAATGTTCTATTGAATATGGTTTCATTGATATAGATATGCTTTTTTAAAAATTAATTAAAGATCCGAATCAAAATTTCTCTTTAATGTAGTTGCGTAGCATATTTTTCGGGGTCTTCGAAACCTTAATTCGAGTATGAAATCATGACAACTCTGTCAGAAAGCTGCATTTTTTTTAAAGTTAAAAGCTATTAGGTGTGTTTCAGAAATGTTTGATACTCTGAAAATTAAATTGGGAGATTACTTGTTTCATTTGGTCTGATTATGAATAGAGGGAGGAACTCTTCCGTACTTCTATGTTTGCTATAAAAGTATATACATATACGAATCAAAAGTCTTTACTAGCTAGGAGAACGAGTTTTTTTCAGGATTTAGTCCATTTCTCGTGTTAGGAAATCATTTTAGGTGACAAATATTATGACTTATTGGACTTACGTTTCCAGGTCCTCATAATTGATTTTTACGGTTTAGGGTTGTTCGGAAAGATAAGCAAATGTCCTCCCAATGTACCTTGAAAGGCTTATACCATTAGTTATAAGTAAGTTTATACCCAATTGACAAGTTCTCTAGTTCAAGGACAGAACACAGGTTACTGTACTGCACCTTCCGTGCATTATCGCTATTAAAGCATGTCTCATTTTATGTTCTATTCAGAAGCTTAATACCAGTTTTTTGACATTTGTTTCGCTGTTGTCGAGAGGAGAATTTATTGGCGCAGTATTGGCTAGCTTTATGGATATATCCGCCATCGAAGCCCGAAATAAAAAGCTTTGCTCGAGTAATTCGTTGTGAGAAACAAATGGATTAAGAATCATATATAAAGACTGTGCTCGAACAGAGTTAGTTATCAGTCAACGTTCGTTCACGGAAAGACAGAAATCAAGGATCAAAAATGTTCAAGTTTGTAAGTTGCTCAAATGATTACTTTTGGACTCAAAGACTCAACTACTCACGGATCCCTTACTTACATATTGGCCGTTTAGGTAATGGTCTTCGCAGTTTTGGGATTGGCAGCCGCCGTTGCTCCCGTTTCCCGCTCGGACGATGTCCACGCCGAGGTCAAGGTCCTCAGCTCGGACGTTCGGGCCGATGGCTTCGACACCGATCTCGTGGTTGATAACAGCATTCAGCAAGCCGCCAGCGGTGACATCCATGGAAATGCCCACGGTAGCTTCAGCTGGATCTCGCCAGAGGGCGAGCACGTTGATATCAAGTATGTGGCCGACGAAAATGGCTACCAGCCCGTGGGTGCCGTGCTCCCCACGCCACCACCAATTCCAGAGGCTATTGTCCGTGCCCTTGCCTGGCTGGAGGCTCACCCCCAAGCTCCGGAGCACGGAGTTCATCATTAAGGCTACCGCTGGATATGGATCGATTAACGGACTGTCCTATGGATGCATATCTCCCTAGTTGTGTAGCCGTACTACTTGATTTCCAGAAAAATACATGCATATGCTTAAAGCAGTAAAAAAACAATTCATAGTCTTCTTTAAATTAGCAAAACCGAACGGGACGTTCAGTACTATAGATGCGGTTTTATGATTTAATTAAGTAATTACACGTAATCGCTGGAACTGATATTGGCGCCGGATGCCGCATGCTCTCTCTCTCTCTCTCTGTCATTTGATTAAGGCGTTTAAAGGGCAGTTGCACTAAGTTTGAAACTTACTATTTACCTACTACTACTATTAATTAGTACAGTTGACTACGGATTGGAGCTCAATTTGACAAGCCCAATAGGTCATAGAACTGTATTACTCCTGGCGGATTTTCTAGCAAGGAATTTTACAAATAAAAACGTAACTTATCCAAAAATAAGTAGCCAATACTAGGTTCTGTGCCAACAGCTTATACAACTCGTTCGGATAAAGGATTCTATGGATTTGCTACCTCCTAGGCCCATAGCTCAAGAAAATATTCCCCGATTTCAGTATATTTAGTCTAGTAACTGTGCGTTAATTAATTGAATGTTTAATTGTATGAAGAACTAAGCAACAAATAAATGTTTTCGTATCGTAACGTGCTATAATTTTAAATGCCAATGAATTTGGCTCATTTTGATGAGCTTCAAACTTCTTGTATTTTGTAGATTCGATGAACGCTCAAATATATTATAAGCTTAAGGTCCATAGACCGATTGTTTCTATGGAAACTATATAAAATATGACACTTTTTTGTAAGGATGTTTGGATGATGATCTAAGTTCATTTAAGTTAGACTATACACAGATTTAATGGGATGTTGACCTTGTTCAATTTAATTCTTCCCACATATATAGGATTATAAAAATAATAATGTTTTAGTCAACTTTTCTATCTGAAAGGGATGAAAGCTAAAATCCCCAAGATTATCTGCTCGAGCACCAATATTCATTTCTTAGATGAATAACCAAACTTGGCAGACATGTTCCAAAATCCATGTCAGAAAAGGCGGAAACATCCAGATCAAACCGAGACCACACAATAAATCAACTTAGGCGCTAGGAGGAACATTTTTATGTCAATGCTTTGATGTTAAGCATCAGATTGCAGAATCTCTGTGCTGCGGAAGATTTGGTTTAAAGTAACGACAGGCAACAGCCAAATCGATTTAGAAGTTAGAAAGAAAGAGGGGGCTTTTTTTTTGGGAGCTTGATGAACTTGTTTTGCTTTCGGGATGCTGCCAGACCCGTTTGCACTTTTATTGATGCGACTGTTTCATTTTAGCATCTATTAACAGATTATACGCGTATATAGTAAGTGACACCGTTGTTTGGCATTTGCTCAGCTGTCGCCATGTGACGATTTTTTTGGTGCAACTGTTGTTGTCGGTTTTATGGGTGCGGGCGCATCCAATATGTCATCCCATAACTCAGAAACACAATTGAATGCAAGTTGTAGCAATTTGTTAGGTGAATCGACTGGATTAAGAACCATATAAAAAGACTCGACCCGACCAGAGTCAAATATCAGTCAACGTTCGTTCACGGCACGACAGCAATCAACAACCAAAAATGTTCAAGTTTGTGAGTAGCTCAAAGGACAGCCAGGGGACTCGAAGTTCTAATGGGTGAATCTCCATCCTCTCCGTCTAGGTGATGGTGTTCGCAGTTTTGGGAGTGGCCGCCGCCGGCGTAGCGCATGTTCCCCATCCTCAGGTACCCCACCCAGTGGGACGCTCCGAGGATGTCCATGCCGAGGTCAAGTCCGAGCACAGCGATGTTCGCGCCGACGGCTTCGATGCTGATCTCCTGGTGTCCAACAGCATTCAGCAGGCTTCCAGCGGTGATGTCCATGGCAACATCCACGGCAGCTTCAGCTGGATCTCGCCCGAGGGCGAGCACGTTGAGATCAAGTATGTGGCCGACGAGAATGGCTACCAGCCCGTGGGTGCCGTGCTCCCCACTCCACCACCAATCCCAGAGGCCATTGCCCGTGCCGTTGCCTGGCTGGAGGCGCACCCACAGGCCCCCGAGCCCGTTCACCATTCCCATCACTAAGGTCCCACCCTGAATACCGATCGCACCATGGACTGTTCTCTGGATACCTTTCTTTACCTAGTTTATAAGAGTTCTTCTTGACTTTCAAATACATGCAATGATTGCTAATGATTACAGTAACGAGATCATGACTTTGACTTTGCTACTTTCGATTGCATTCAACTGTAGCATAACGGTTTCGATTCCGACCTGTCCAACGGGTTTGCTACACTCGAATTTCGCTTTCGATTCTCGCAACTTTTTAGCACAATTAATTGATATTTTATTGCGCTCAATAAAGATGTCATGTCCGCCAAAATAACACAAAATTTTAAGAAAACGTGTTCTTCGGTGCTTTATAAAAGTAACAAAGGGTATATGAAGTTCAAATAGATCATATCATGTTCAAACTCCAAGTCATCTCTGGTATCTTTGCCACATATTTGCTGTTACTTTTTATACCCGATACTCAAAATGAGTATTGGTCCAGAAGGAATCGTTTCCGACCCTATAAAGTATATATATTCTTGATCAGCATCAATAGCCGAGTCGATTGAGCCCTGTCTGTCTGTCCGTCCGTCCGTTCGTCCGTCTGTACGTCTGTCCGTCCCCTTCAGCGCTTAGTGCTCAAAAACTATAAGAGCTGGAGCAACGATGTTTCGGATCCAGACTTCTGTGATATGTCACTGCTACAAAAATATTTCAAAACTTCGCCCCGCCCACTTCCGCCCCCACAAAAGACGAAAATCTGTGGCATTCACATTTTTAAAGATACGATAAAACCAAAAATGCAGAATCGTAGAGTATGACTATATCTTCTAGCGTGCAAAATCTGAACCAGATCATGTAATTATTATAGCCAGAATCAAGAAATCAATTTTATTCTTTCTCGCTCTGTCTCTCTCTAACACACAGGTTTCATGGTCGGTTTTGGCAATTGCAAAATATGAGTTCAAGGATATCAGAACCTATAAGAGCTAGAGCAATCAAATTTGGGTTCCACACTCCTGTGATATCGGACCTTGACCGTTTTGTGTCAAAATTTCGCCACACCCGCCACACCCACCGCCACACGAAAATCTAGGGTATCCACAAATCTCAGAGACGATTAACGCTAGAGTAACCAAATTTGGTATCCGCACTTCTGTTAGATCTCACTATAAAACGTATATCTCAAAATTTCGCCCCACCCCCTTCCGCCCCCACAAAGGACGAAAATCAGTTGCATCCACAATATTGCAGATTCGAGAAAACAAAAAACAGAGAATCATAGATAACGACCATATCTATCAGATATGTCATTTTTACTATTGCAACGAGATGGCGAATACCAAATCTTTGCCTTTTGATAAATATGATTCCGAAGTTTTCTTTTCATAGTATAATTAATTGTCGTAGAAAATTTAAAAACATGTATTATTGTCCAAAAGTTTAAACCCTAGCGGTATTGGACAGCAATGTACATGAAGATGATGAGGTTAACATCGTGTTTGAGGATATTTCTTTTAGAGAGAGAGGGAGTCTGAGAGGTTAGAGGCCGCTGAGGGTGGAAAAGACAGAGACGAAGAGATGGAGGGATATAATACAGCGATGTACTCAGGAGAGTACCGATTAGAGTCTTGGCTCATTTCTGTTCGTCTGATTGCAAAATCATTCTCATAGGCCGAATATCTGTCTTAAATCCTTAGGATAAAGGGTAGCACCTGCAAAGTGTTTCAACTAATAAGGCAAAAGAGAAACGTTATCAGCTTCTCATTCGATATTTGAAAGTGTCAAGAAACTACCCTGACCTTTTTGGGAATTATTATTAGCCAAATTTGTATAATTCATATTTATCTTCTCAATAGTGGCTAGAAGCAAGCTGGTCTGGGTGGAAAGTTTGATTCTGAGAAACGAGTTCACCTTATACAGCTTAAATTGAATATGCCCTAGATTTGAATAGAGCATGTTGTGGACGCAATTTTGAGCAATTTATCTCCTAACAAACCAGATTTGTTGTGCAGCTTAAAAGAGAAAAGAAATTAAGAATTGAATGCCAAAAGGCGCCAAGATGCAAATTTAAAATCCATAAACTGGCATTTGTCGTCATGCTGTTAGTACTACATTAATTTAACTGTTCTTATTTCGTTTCATGATAAAAAAAAATGAAACCAGTTATGGCCAAGAAACCGAATATTATGTGAACATGATGCCCCAGAGTCTCGTAAGTTTAAAAAGGGAGCTACTCTTTGGGTCAAAGAACTAGGGCCAACCTATAGTGTTATATAGTTATATTTGTGAGACAGTTATCTACCATTACCATTGAAAATCTGTCAATCGAATGCATCGAGCTTATTGAAATAAGCTGAATGCAGATACATGCCTTCGAGCTGTTTTGATATTCATAAGAGATGTAGAGCCCAGAGAAAATTCCATTTAAAGTTTGTAAGCTTTCACAATTCATGTGGTGCATTCACATGTACATATATGTACATGTTGTTTACTCATAAAATGCAATTAAGTAAATGTGGGCAAATGGGGATCCTGATGAGATGAGAAATTGTTGGGGAATTGTGTTCGTGCTCTGCTTTTTGGGGTGCAAGTGAATGTGGTCTGGGGTGGTTCTAGAAGGGTTTTAGGGTGCATCTAGATGGGTTTGGGGGATCAAATGCAAAACGAACTCGCTGCAGCTCGAATAGTCGAAGATATGTTCAAGTTCTGCTTAGGATTAATGAGCAAAGCTCTTCTGTTTGCAGCTTGTACATACTCGTATGTTGGTTTTAGTCAGAAACACTGTCAATACTTGTTGAAATATATATTCTAGCTTGATCCTGAAATGTTCTAAGTAAATATGACCATGTATGCATAAATTGTTGGGGGCGTGGAGATTCGTAGGCTATAAATTTAAAAATCTTTTCCATTACTAGAGAACATACATATTAAAATAAAGAAAAATTTATAACAATGCTAATCAATGTTTAATACAAATTAGAGTCTGAAATAGAGAGAACAATAGTCGGATAAACAAAGCATAAAATAGGAAAAAGGAAAAATGGCATTCAGAGGTATCAGAAAATAATTCAACTCGCCTCAGTTAATTAGCCCACAAATAACGTCAAAGGTAAAATGTGCTGGCCAAGTGCGAGGATACCGCAAACACGCACAATTTAGATTTGTATTGATGTGATGGATAAACATTTGTCTAAAATCGAATTTGGACATTAATTAAATGCCCATTTGCGGCGGAATAGATAGATGGCACTGATGGATAAACGAATTACATGGAAACGAGCCTGGAAGCACGCAGATGAGTGTGAATTTCCGCACTAATTAACGTGCGCTTTGATACGTTTGGTTATTATTATATTTTATTGGTACGTTTGATGCTAAATGATGGTTTCCAGACTGCGGACAGCCCACTGTTATGTGAATCGAAATGAGTTCTGTTTTGGTTTTGGTTTTGTCCTGCTGCTTGCCGAGTGGTATCCGGTTCTCAAGTGCTGCGCGGCGTTGAATCCGACCTTGAGCTGGTGCTGCCCACTCCCCCAAGGCTTAGCTCCGAGTCCACACCAACACCCCCTCGGCTGGCCTGCACTCACTTGCTGAACTTCAGACCAACTGCAAGGAAAGGGGGTAAAAGTGTGACAAAATAATTAATGGCAAAGTTCCTACTTAATGAGAAAGTCATTAAAGTTGTGCCATGGAAAGTAGGCGTTCTATAAAGCGATTTCGGTGAGAATTTGCATTTGTTTGGATTACCAACCTACAGCATTTCGCTGGGCCTTCATCTTGGAGGGCTTCTTGCGAAGGTCCGCCAAACTCAAGCCGCCGCTGCCGCTGGGTCCATGGGTGTCGATCTGCATGTTCTCATCACTGTCCGAGGCCTGACTCTTCAGCATTTTCTTCAAATTAATCAGCTGGAAATGAGGGAGTAAGCATAAGCCTCGGATCAATAGGAGGTTCCAATCTGAGATAGTGTACTCACATCTTGCTCTACACGATCCTTGTTGAACAGTCGCTTGGATTTCTCGGAATTGGCGTACTTAATCTGGTTTTCAATGCAGCTGGAGACGCCGTCGCAGGAGTTGACCCAGGCCTGGAGAGTCTCGACAATCTTGCCAGTGTTTCCGGGTGGTATGTCCCGACCCTGGGCGTACTCCACCTCAAGAATGCGTGTGTTCTGGAACAGTTTTCCATGAATGATGTCTGAAAACGGAACATAAAAACGGAAATTTAATAAGTTTTCCTCGGCTTTTCCGTCGCATATATAAGTAGTCCCCTAAGCGTCTTGTCAACTTTTCTCTGACTAATTGCCCAGAACGAGCAAGAGTGTGAAGCCTGAAGTGGCAGCATTGGAGTGCAGTGAAAACGCCCAGCGACAAGCCAACGCCATGCCCAGGATTACAGTTTCCCTTCGACATTCACAACAAGTGGGCACTCGTTGACGCGCCCCAGCCCTCAGTCGAAGAGTTGTTTGGTGAAACCGGAACTGCAAACTTTTTCATTCAACTGAAACTTTAACTGCCTATCCACCTGCCTGTCGAGCCTGTTGAGTGCTCACAACCAGCGTTTCACAAACGCATTTGAGACTTGTTCGTTTAAAAACCATAGGGGGATTTATTCGTAAAGGCGATTTTTGGTTTTGGTAAACCTTTTAGAGATGCCTTTTACAGATGACATTGCAGATGGAAATTCGGTGAATAATGTTTCCGGACTGGATGGTTGTAGTTTTTGTTTACCAGCCACACATGGAGCCCTTCATATACTGTACAAATTCGGTTACAAATAAAACTCTTCGTGCAAGGTCTCGAATTTCCAAAAAGTGCTATTTAAGCTGTCACAGAATCCTTAACTAATTAAACAATGGGATTAGCCCGAGTGCTCCCATATTTGCCAGGCACTCAATCAATCTCTCCTTTCCTTCCCAAATGGGAGGAATCCCACCAGGCTACCCCAAATCAATTATACTGATTAGGAAGCTGCTTCCACAGACTGCAGCCCCCATATAATAAATAATCAAACAACGGCATTGAATCCAAACCGAAGCGAAAATGCCGAATACTGGAAAGTGGAGACACGTATACAATGTACGTTATCCGGGCAATCAAATACAAGTGCTTTCACTTTTCCTTTGGATATTTTAAGGCTACGTCTAGTGTAGCGATTAGCTTTGTCAAATTACTGTTTCTGTTGGTCAACTCTATTGCCAAACACCACTCCAGGGGACGTAATCCGGCAAATGCACTCTAAGGCATTGCTACAAGAGTGTAATTAATTTGAAACTGAAATGTTTGCTGCCTGTTTCAAATTTGTTTTAAAGAGGAACTTAAATTTATATCTGGCAGATTAGGCAGAGATCTTCGTCAGTCAAGCTCACAGGATTCGGTGATTGTGCTTTGTGAACCGATTCATAAAACTACACCATCAACTTCCCAAGTCATGGAAAATGGTTGGCTTTCCTTCTATAACTGGTTCCTGTTTCGGCCATATCTAAGCCGAAGCTAAGCCCTTAATCGCTTTTTCCCCCAGCTGACTTTACGACCACTTGTCCTGGAACGGGTACACAGGACCAGAACTTGCACTCGGACCAGGACCAAGTTTTTGTCTTTATGGCCGAGACTTGTGACATAAATATTCAATGAAATATGCTAAAAATTCGCACGCTGATTCAATTCAATTTCGCTTACACTCTTTAAGTGATTTGGTTTGACAAATTGTCAAACATATTTTTAATTAGCTTGAGAGCAAATTTAATTTGATGCCACAAGTAGGCGACGAATAATTGAAAAACATGAGCAGATGAGCAGACGAGCAGATGGAAGTCGGATTGGATATGATTGGAATGAAGATGGGAATGGGGATGGGTTGGACTGCGCTGGATGGGGGATGGGGGATGGGAGCCACAAAAGCTGTAAAATTTGTGAGTCATTTTCGCGTTGACATGTGTCTTGTCTCGCCTGCTGGCGCCTCTCCCTAGCCAGCGCCGGAGGCTCCGTGCATGTCACAGAATGCGGGCTGTAGGCTGTGGGCTGCGGCCTGCGAATTTGCGGTTTTTTTCCTGTTGCGTGGCACGAAACGCGAAGCGAATACAATCAATCATGCTTACTGCTGGGCCCACAAATTCTGGAAAAAAACCGTTGACGGACAGCGAAATGAATCGCCTGAGTGGGCCGTCGACGGCTGTCGTTGTGGCTGGGGCTGTAGCTGCCGTTGCGGTTGCGGCTGTTGATACAGTTTTGAGGGATATAAAATTGTTAAAGCCTCCACCCTTATACGAGTATTGTATTCATAATTGGCAGCAGGCCTATATACTATAGGTAAAACCTCTCTCTGTGTCTCTGGCTAAGGCCACGTTAAATAACAGTGCAATCTCCGGAGTGCGCAAATATCTCTCAGGTCGCGCACCTGTCGCCGACAGCTTTGCATTCTCCTCGGGTGCGCCGTCGCCTCCGCACCTGGCGCAATAAAACAGAACTTATTAATTGAAATTTTACACAAAGACCAGCAGCGGGTGGCAGTGTCAGTAGGGCGTAGGACAAAGTCGACAGATAAATTTAACAACGCCTAACCTCAAGGGCGGGAGCTAACGGAAAACTTCTGCCATCAATATGAAGTCGCGGGAACTATGGCAAAGTTTTCACCTAAAACTGACTGAAAGTGCTCGGCGATGACGACGACGACCTCACAGAGAGCTTAGCATCCTCCGAAAAAAGTTTCGCCCGTCAAGTAACAGGCATATGCCGGAGGCATCCGAAACTAAGAAATTCAGGAATGGAGTAATCAGAAACAGCTGCGCAATCAAAGTACACCAGTTTTAAGAAGGGGCGGTGCCAGGAGAATGGGTAAGGGGATGCAGCCGCCAAATGGAGCCTGCAACGAGGGACAAACTTGCAATCAGCAGGAAGACAGCTTGGATCTGGGAACAGACAATGCACTTTGGGAAACACCCAGAAACTCTTGCAGATCCTAAACGGATCCGAGTCCTTCATTGTGTTTTTGTGTATCATGGATATGTTTTCCCTTCGATAGACTCGAATTAATAATCCGTTTTTGCATTCAATTTTCATTGAATGCAGGTGAAATTTGAACTGCTTTTTCGACAGATAATACAGATTACGAAACGGTGCAAGCCGATTGAAATTTGTTGGTTGAAACAAGTGTAAAGTGCTCTCTTGCGTCAGTAAAACATCTGAATGTTTTCAGGGTTTCTTTTGTTTTGTTTTGTTTCTTTTCTGCTTTTCTGAATTGCAAATCCCTATAGAACCACAAAGCACAAGAAAACAACAAAAATAGAGGTAGAACTTGAGGCCATCTCAAAAAGACGCTCTTGAGCACCTAGAATTATGCGGAACTTTCCTTTGACATAAAGGCTTTCAAAAGAAATTAAAGCCTGCGCCCCACCAAGAGGAGAACCATGCCCGAAAACTACTCACAGGCCCAAGGCTCAGGCCCAGACCATTCCACACAGTAGACTGCAGACTGCAGCCACACACGCAATACTCGTATGTCAGAAACAGCGCGCAGTTCTCTGAGCAAAGGATGATGCCGGAGGCGGAAACCACTTTTGTGGCATGTAGCACGGTGCAATGGAATTCCCGAGTTTACAAGCATTTTCGCCTATTTTAGAGCCGCTGTTCGGATTCTGATGCAGCTGATGCAGGCGGTATTGCGCCATGATGAGTTATTCTTCGCTGGGAAAACATTTTCAAATTTGCGCGGATATTAAAAACCGCTCAACTGTCTGCTGATGCTGATACCCTAAAGCGTTAGCATGCTGCATATTCCTTAATGGAGTATTTCTAGAGCAGTCGTAGTGTTCTGCTACAAATCGAAGTCGATTTCTGAATTAGATTTCTTGTGAAGCGATTTTCACATGTACTCTTTCGCTTTGAGACGAAAAATTAATGTTTAAATCAGGAGCCAACCAAACAAAGTCCACTAATAGATCAAGGACCAACGGTCCAACGGCTTTCAAGTGAATTTCAATTATAGAAAGCATTTAGTTACCATATCCTCCTCCTGCCCCTGCCCCCTGCCCATCCAGCATTCCAGGCCTCCCTCCCCAAGCCAAATGCTTCGCTAATGCCAGACGGAGCAGCATTAATGAGAACGCAAACAAAGAGCCACCTGCCCTGCAGCCAGGGGCGGGCCGTTTCCCGTTCTCCATTCTCTCCAACTACATTAAATTGCGATGTCAGATTACAACGTCTAATGCTATGGCACTGATTTCGCATTTGGAATTTCAGGTAGCATCTGCCCCTTGCCCTGCCCAGGTGGATGGCTGATGGCCCAATGATGGCTATCATAATATAAATCTCAGACGCCCACTCACACTTCGTCCATTCAGGTCGAGGGGCCTGACCAGATTGAGATACAGATACAGATACAGATAGCTGGGAAATGTTATTTATGAGACAGTTGGCCTTGAGGGATAAGGCGTTGATTTGTCACTTTGTTTGCTCGGATAATGGACAGCGAAAGATTCCATTAAAAATTTTTAGCATGTTATTTGCTTTGCTCTGACCACCCTCTGGGCAGGCAGTGCTGTCTCCTCACTCTGGTTTACCCGGATTCAATTACGAGTATTTGACAACGTTTTCATAGTTCTGGTCAGGCACCCATGGCTCTGGCCATGCTCGAATTCCGGCGGCAAATCAACTGCACTAGCCATCGTGTCGAAGACCGAAGTGCTTGAAACACAGCACTTGCCACAAGCCTCTTCCCCATTCCGATGCAGTCCATTCCGACGCTTCGACTGACCAACATTGCTGCAGCTTAGACTAGTGTCGGTTTATTTTTGTTTCGGTACACATACTCTATGGTCGCCAAGCTGAAAGATCAACACCACCAACAAGTTTTGCAACAGAGCTTGCATGGCGCATTCTGTATGTAAATATGAATGTGTGGGGTCCGGGACTCGAGGGCTTTACAACTAACCATCCAACAGTTTGGTTGTTGTTTTTGATTTACGGCCTTTAGCAAACAGTTGCAGTGTGGTAGAAAACAAAGTGGCAACTATGTAAACTGCGGATTTTTGAGAGGCGCAAAGATTTATTGAAGCTGTCATGTGGAGGAGCACAGCCCAACCACCGCACATTCAGTTTAATAAATGTAGAAAACAGGAAAACAAAATAAAAAATTGCGCTGAGGGAATTCGAAGTTGATAGTTGAATCGGATGCGAATTTGGAGCTGTATAGATGACACCCACATTCAATCTCAATTAGAGCTGGTACAACAAACCCTTGGCTGTTCCATAGTAAATTCATCAAACTTAAATATTCTGCTTTCCGGATTGAATACCTTTCAATATACAAATTCTACAAATACGAAACATGAACATCAATTGGCTGTAGTTTAAATCCATTCGTTTTTGAACAAAACAGATTGAATCACCATCAGTGCCGACATGCTGCGAGGCATAAGCTCCAACGAGCAATCATTGAGGCAAAAGTGTTCATCCAGCTGTCGTTGCTGAAACGCCGTAAAAACTTCTCTGCATAGTGGGAGGATGAAGCGAGGTGCCAGCAACTGGTGGCAGGTGGCTGCGGCCTCTCTCCCCACGTCACTTAATGAATCCGGCAAAAGAAAGCACCCGCCACAGTCCAGTCGATCGCAGAGATAAACTGGGGCGCCAGGACGCGTCAGCTGTCCGGCTAATCAAGCGCACTGCTCCTGGGAGCAGGGGCGGACTGGAAATTTTTTGATGATTGCCTTCAAAAATGCTAACTAAGGCTCCTCCGCCATTTGTTAGTTCTGTGTTTCTCGTGAAAAAATTAGCATTTGATTCAATTATGCAAAATATGATAAGGAAATATACTGCCACCCACCAGACAAGGGTGGCATTAAAAAGGAGAATTTCTCGTCTGTGTGTCAGGTTTCCGTGAACTATGAGAGCAGTTAAGACAATAGGCCACCCGCATAAACATGACCAAGGTTAAGAACAAGTTGAAGGCTCCTAATTGCACCTGATGTCTAGGCAGACAAGCCAAATGTCTGCTGCCGCCGTCTGAGCTAATGTTTGCGTAAACTTTTTCAATTAACTTTCAACTGAAAGCGTCTCTGCAGAAGTTCTGCTGTTGACCGACTCGACGGCAAGCCTTTGCTTACCCGCATAAATTGCCTCGATGATGATGTCCTCCAGATGACGCACATTATCGATTTCCAGTTCGCTCTGGAGCAGGGCGTACGGAATGCTCTTCGTCTTGATGGCCAGCGACACGATGGTCAGGTGCTGCAGCTTCTTCTGCATGGCTGGGTTCAGTTCGATGTAGTCTCCGGGGTTGGCGCGATATTCCTTGTATGTGCCATACGCGAACAGGTTCAGAGTGTTGTAGTATTTTGCGTCGGGACCATCTTTAAGCTGTGCAAGCAAACAAAGTTATCAAAGGTCAGAGATACTTCCGCAAGGTGCAAATCAATCACAAACCTCCGCCACATTGGGCTCCACGAGCAGCTCCCCGAAAACGAAGACATTCGGTGCCTCCAGCACCTGCTTGAGCACGTCCAGCAGCGCGGGGCCAGTGGCGTTCTTGGCCAGCACGCAGAACTTCTCCAGGAAAGTCTCCTTGCTCTTGCTCGGTTCCTCGGTTCCAAGAAGCATGTCTTGCGTCATTTTAATTGTTTAATTCTATGGTTTTTTAGGCAAAACAAACCCGGGATCTTTGTGTTTTATTTTAGTTAGAGATGTGCGGGATATCGATAGTCTGACTGTCAAAAATATACTGAAATATACCATCTAATTTTCGAAATATACTGTAAACATACCGATGAAAAAACGAACTTAGCCCACCTAAGCCCCCTATATTAAAGCAGTTCAACGACTTGACGTAAATGTCGGAAAATATTAATGTTTGTAAATTCTTCTTGTAGCTCCATGCCATATTTCCTCTGAACTTACAAAAACTACGATATTTTTCACCTGATCTGCGCTAAAGTTGTTAAATTTTTATAATTTTCGGTGATATATGAAACTACCCCTTGGTCTACAATGGGTTAATCGTTCTCCGTCAAGAATCTTACGATTTTTTCGTCGATGTTGCTATTTAATTTGATAAAAATTGATAGATAAACTTTCTTCATGAAATGCTAATTTTAACTAATTAAAAAAAAAAGTTATAGAAAAAAAGGTCAAACAAATACTCATCCTTTGACCTGACCATGACTACAGTAACCAAGGAAAGAGCTACGCGAGCTATTGGATAGATTTCAATTTCAACTTTAAAATATACAGAAAAGAATACATATAATCACTAACCATACAGTATTACCGTATATAATCCTCCTGAGTTTTATCTCGCGAATAAAAAATTTAAAAAAGCAGCGTAGTTCTCAGAACTCTTAACTGAAATAAAAGCAAATACTTTCTGGCCTACTTTCCATTTATATTTTATATTTTTATGTGATTTTCCCTCTCTTGTAGCCCTTTTTATAATATCCTGAGCACATTTGGTCTCATCATTTCCCCTACTTTCATTCCATTATGTTTAAAGCTTAGCATCTTTATTTGAAAACACTTTGCACACAATTCGGCCCACTCACAGACAAACACGCCCCTTGGGGAGCTATAAGGAAGGTGGACGAGAGATTGGGAGGGGAAAAAAATATTCTTTAGGCCACTTTCGGCTGCCAAAACTTTGCTCCTGCCGGCACACTTGTTATTATTGTAAAGGGGATGGAGAATATGAAAAAAGGTGCAGGGTTAAAGTTGAAAACCCTTTATTTTGTCTCCCAGGAGGGGATGCGGGGAAGCGGCTTTTCTATATGGGATTTGCCTGCTCATCGATTATGAAAAGTTAACTAAAGGTCAGGGCCCCTTAGGACAACACGCAGAGATCATGACCAAACAAAGAGAAGAACAAAAACTTTAAAATGCTACAACAAAATACGAGTATCCATTAGTTAAACATATTGTCTGCCATTCTCTCTGCTCTCGGCTCTGTGTACCTTTCACCATCCCGTCTCCCATACTCGAATAAGTACATATACTGGTCTGGTCTGGTCGATTGAAAGTACCAACGGGTACGGACACAACACTTGACCAGAAATTGACCAGGCTGTTTCCAATTTTTCCAATTGGATTGGCACGTCTGCCCAGTGCCCACTGCCAGCCCCTCACCAGCCAGCGGACATGGGTAGCTCTCGTTGGTGGTACATTTTTATTGGATTTTCCGAGTTTTGGATTTGCGCTGCCATTACAAAATTGTAACTGTAACTGCCTCTGTTACGGCCTCTCTCGGTATTTTCTGCTCTGTGGTGTGGTTGAGCAAAGTGCAGCCCTGATTAGTTTCCCGTGTGTGCGTTGGAAACATTTTTGAAATAATTTGGAAATGTTTCACTTTGGCTTAGCTCGCATTCTGTGGGGAAAAAGTTAGTTCCGGTGCGGAGTTTTTGCTACCAACCACAGTGATGTGTAATCAGATAGTTTCGGCACAGAGCAAATCAAGTATCTATATAGAAGACCAATGGATAAAAACTGGACAAAAACCAGTGCTATAAGGGACACAGGGTACCACATAGTTATGCACTTTTTCTCGCATTTTCTCAATGCTATGTCATGCTGGAAAACTTTCTTCGTTCCGTATTTGTTCTTTTCTTCATTTTTGTTGTTGTTGAGATTTTACTTTGTCATTAATTTGACACACAATGAATCGGCAGTTGGCAGTTTGTTTCGGTTTTTCCGTTGAGTTCAATTGTTTCGGCTTGCTTTCGAGATTATAGAACGAAGGCTTTCAATTTAATTTGCGATTTGCGGCAAGGCAAGCCATTTCGTCATTTGCCACACGACATCTCGAGAAGAGAATGCCACGCCATGCCAGTTGACAACTAAGCTCTAAAATTAATTACACTTTTTCACTTTCGAATCCATCATCAGGATTCACATCTTCAGTACTGAATGCCCCCTCGAGTCGGCTCTAATCTCTGCTACGCCCCCAATGCTGTTTTCGTATTAGCCACGCGCCCAACAATTTGCTTACCAGGCCATACAAATATATGAAAACAAAATATCAAAACAGTTTCATGTCGCCTCAATGGCCGCATAAAAAATGCGAGCACTGCGAACGCGTTCGGCATGCAAATCGCGGAGCTAACATTAACAGAGACTTATTAGACAGGCTGCTGTACAGGATAACAGTGGATAACGTAGTATAACAGTGTTCTAAAAGCAGACTTCAACTTCCCCTGCGTATCCTTTCGGGTAGTAGCTGCTGTCGCTGTCGTCTTGGGCTTATCATTTTTTTTTATCAGCCAGCCGGACAAGGAATTGACCTTGCTCGCAGTTTTACGCTCTGCTCATTAGAACCTAAATTGCTTTCCCCGGCTCTCAGTGTGTGCTTCTGTGCTTGTGTGCCCGCGATTATTTGGCTTACTTTGTGTATTGTTATGGTTATGGTTGTTGGCGGACTTATCGATGGAAATGACAGGAAAACCAGAAAAGTTATATTCAGACTTTTCCGTCGTGAACTTTTTCAAGAGTGGATTATTGTGGGATTCACCAGAAAACGAGCCAAAAGTGAATAAAGAACTCGACTCGGGAATTAAATTTGCAATAAGTGGACAGCGGAAATTTCAAATATGCAACCAAAGGTTGTACAAAGGGCCTTGATGAAAATTCTCATCCGCTTGCCCTTTATGACAATTTATCAGGCATTTCGTTTTTTATTATTTTTTTGGTGTTGTTTAGCAGCAAACTATGTAGCCGATGGCGAAGTGAACGAAAAAATAAAAGAACGACATTAATTAAAATGCCATTTGTTTCTCGTATCGCAGACGGAGAATGAGAGAAAGAGAGAGAGAGAGAGAGACAAAAAAAATAGTCGTTCTCTGTTGGTGGGAATTCTCAGGCATTCATATTTGCCAAAACTAGACAAAGACTTCGTTCAAAACCAATCGAAAAACCTCAATTAGTTGTGACAATACACACGGGGTGTGAGGGTTGTGCTTCTGCGAGAGCGGTAACAACGTCAAATCCAATTTTGGTAGGGTCCCAGCCACTGCCACCCACCCAAACAGACCCCCAGGCCACGCCACTAAGAACCCACCAACTCCGACACACACACACACACACATGATTGGAAATATTCGGATATGGAAATGCTTCATCCACATGGAACCTAGTCAAGCATTGCATATTATTATAACGATTTTTGGTTGTTTTTGTTGTTTTTGTTGTTTGCACTGTTGGCGGACAGAATCAAGGCGAAACTACTCGTATCGCATGGGTGGGGGGGGGGGGGGGGGGGGGGTTATAACAAATGTTGACATGTGCAGGATTCCAAGGATAACACGCCAGTAGTGGGGGAAACAATCAGGGAGACAATTTGAGCCATTCCGGATTTGGTTGCCACTTGTTGACATCGGAATAGGATCAATAGATTAGAGAGAAATGGAATGGATTGGATTGGATTGGATTGATGGGTCTTCATTCCGTAACCAAAAGTCATTTAAAAAAAAATGTACAGTTTAAATACCATTCTCCATGTAAATGCATCTAAACAGACATCAGGAATTCTTTGTGCAGAAATAATTGAAATGTTGACAACTTTAATGGCTCTCACAGATACTCGAAAATCACAGAAACTAGCCCGAGGTAAATCAATGAAGGCATCTCAAAGCCATGTGCCACAATACAAGTCAATCCTTAATCTTCTAAACTACTAATTGAAGTGTCCTTGAGCATTTTACCCTCCAATCAATTGATGTCATTCCTTTAGCTATTCTCCTTTTTAAAGTTCAGACCAGGAACTGGCCCTACCGACATTTCGACTAAGCATAGGTGGAGGAGTGACTTTCCCTGCGTGCCTCGCTCTTTGCCATCCTTTGTTGCCCTCCTTCTGTTGCCTTCGAGCTAAATGTTGAAAAGCGGCTTTTGTCTTGTAATCGAGAACTTAAACATTTAACAAGTGGCTAGGGGTCTAAGCCGTCATCCGACATCCGACATCCGACATCCGACAGCCGGGGCCATCAATTTCAATCTGCATTTGTCTATTCTTAGCCCCATGTAAGCACCTGCGAATGGGTGCCGGAATGGGTGCTTTACTTGGATCCCACATACTGGAATGTTGTACGGAGTAGTCAGGGATAACAAAATTGATGAATGTTTTTAGCATGACTCGTTTCCAGTTACCCAAAACAACAAACAGCAAACAGAAAACAACAACTCGACTTTAGAAAAAACAGCAAACAAATGGTGCGAGGATGGAGGGCACAAGGCAAAAAGCCAGCGTGTGTGGAGTATTATCGCCATCATCCCATCGAGGGGAAGCACAGAAAAAACCTATCAAAACAAACGATAATGTGGTCCCTCTGCTGGCAGGGTCGCCTGATGATGTGCAGGATGGATAATCAGGATGTCGATGCCATTAAGCGATGTGAGGGCGACTGGCCCCCAGCCCCGCTCCCTCTAGCTCCCTGTGCGATGATGTGCTGATTGCCCCGAGGCGAGCCAAGTCAATTGGTCAGTCAGCAATAAAATCAAGAAGAAATAAGAATCAGCGCAATTCCGGCTACTTGCTACTGTCTGTGGGTATCGGTGTCCCCTCGTACTCGACTATAAATCGAATTAAATCACGTTTAAATAGGGCAGCGAAATGGCGTGTCGGGTGTTTAGTGGGGGCCATCGCTTGAATGGCATAATGAATCGGCAGTAAAGTGAGTTTTTCTTAAGTCTCGAGAAGCGAAGGATTCACTCGAATTTGTTTGCGGAATCGGATAAGGCGAGACCGATCAATTTCCCTGCCAACCTTCATTATTCCGATATTGCTGGATAGCTTTTAAGCTGAAGAATATACCCATTAACGTTAATTAGTCGAAATTGTATATTTGTTGTCGAAGGTTTAAGCTTCCGGGCATTCCGAGTGTCATTTCATTATTCAGGATGTTGGGCTAGCAGCAGCAGCAGCCCTTTGGCAGTTCCTGTTTCAGTACCAGCTTTGACTCGACTGCTGCTCAGAGAATTTGCCCTGGTTCATTTCCATTCATCGCAGCTCATTAGGCCACGCCCGCAATATGTTGCCTTCGCTTGGGGGTCGGTCGCCGGCAAATTAAACTGGCCAACAATGGGCCCAGCAGACCGCAATTCATCTTCGTTTTATTATGTTCCTCTGTGGTAGTCATTGGTGGTAAAGCTAAAGCTTTGAGGCAGCCACTGTCTTGCCACTTTCCATTTTCATTGACGAATTTATTTATTAACATTCGAGTTCATTAAACCAAAAATTCAGTCCGCTGGAGGAGCTCAATTCAGCTCGGCACCGCTCCATCCAGAGACCATCGGGGTTTCACACGCCTCGATGGAAGCTTTTGGCCAAACGCATAAATCACTGCCCCGTCGATGTCGATGCTGCTGGGTGTCTAGTCCAACCACCAACAACACCAACACCAACACCGACCCCTCCCATCCACACTCAAGCTTCTGTGCACCATCTCATCCTGAGTTCCTATCAATTCGGGTTTCCTTCGCATTGCGCGCCTCCCTTGTCGGTGGAAAAGTTTCCCGGCGGTCTGGGCAACAAAGTAGTTTTTAAAGCTTTTCCAAAATATCTTTTGTTAAGCCGTAATGGGGAGGAGGCTGTGCTGGGGCAGGGGCGGAAGTATGGACTGTGGCACAACAATATCAACACAAGGAGCGCGCTTAATCCATAAAGATTTATTTGCAAACAAATTTCCCCCTTGTTCTCCCTGATTGGCCAAAAGTTTTTTAATTAATTTTCCCCAAAATGCTGTATACATAAGCGAAATATGTTAAAGTTTCTGCCACATTTAAGAGGCTCTTAATTATCTAATTAAAGAAGAATGCCCTTGTCAACCTATCGGGATGATTTTCGGTGGGAGCTGAATGCAACGATTGCCAAAAACGTTTCGGTCCTAATGGAATTTGTAATTAGTTTTGGGACCACTTAATTGCATTTAGCGTGTAGGGCTAAAAATGCATCAGACACAGGACTAAAAGCAAAATGCTGTAACGCAACGCAACGCAGCCGATACTGTAGTTTAAATTAAATATTTCTCCATAGCTGCATGCGAATTCAATTTTAATATGGATACGGGATGCAGGTGTGTCCAATAATCGAGTCGCCTGTGGTACGGTATTAAATCAACCAAATTAATTAATTGGTTATAATTCCATTGTAGTTAGCTTCCTGTCGGGAATAATTACACCATATACGAGTATTTGCCTCTCAGAAGGAAAGGCTGTAAGTTGTGGGCTAATAAGTTATGCGTGGGAAGTGGCAGCTTGCATGCTGCATGTTGCATGTTGCATGTGGCACATTGCGTAGTCCAGGAGAGACAGAAGCTCAACCAGGGATGCTATCTCTCTTCTGCTCACAGAAATTAGTATTGTATAAATTAGTATGCTGTTGAGTATACAGTTATATACAGTTACATGAATGGACAAATTGGGGGATGGATATTTTAATAGATGTATGAATGCCCAGGTTAATGGACCTTATGGCCGATGGAAATTGAAGAAGCGGTAGATGGCTAAGTGAAGTAATTGATATACTTGAACTATGCTAATTGTTATCCAAACCTGAAATTTATTCAATGGCTTTCCATCTCTTAGTGAATATTTTGCCAGTACTTGCTTGCTTTGTTGCTTGAATTATTCTGAAAAGCCCACATAATGCGATTCCAATTAAACTGATTGTGAAAATATTTATTTTACCCATAATTCCCGTAATATTTCTAGCTGCCAATGAAATTTTTCCCGCACTCGATTTTCTGATATTTCGCACGTTTAGTTCGTGTTTGTTAGCCGCTCTGATATTTGTTGTTTTGGCTTTGAATTTAAATAACATGCGAATACATTATTACCTAAGTGATTCATTTACCAACAGCATCAGCAGCTTGTATTTATATTTTCTGACGGTCTTTGTGTGGAATTAAAATATTTTGTGGCTCAGTTTACAAGAATACAGATACAACGAGGGGGAACGATGTGAGTTGCTGCGGACACCGCAACTCTACATTTATACCCGATACTTAGTCAGTAGGCTCTCCTCCAGCAGACGCCGCTAATATTAAACGACACGACAAAGAGTGCGTGCGAGAGAGACAGAAAATCAGTCTGAGCGTGACGTCGGGCCTGCGTAGCCAGTGCAAATTGATTTGTTCCTTTTGACTATAAAAATGATCTGATCTGATCCAGATTCAGCAATCTGATAGATATTGTCATTATCTATGATTCTGCGTTTTTAGTTTTCTCGTATCCTCAATATTGTGGATGCAACAGTTCTTCGTCCTTTGTGGGGGCGGAAGGGGGTGGCGCGAAATTTTGAGATATACGTTTTATAGTGAGATCTAACAGGAGTGCGGATACTAAATTTGGTTACTCTGGGGGTGTGGCAAAATTTTGAAACAAACTCGTCTCGGTCCGATATCTTAGGAGTGTGGATACCAAATTTGGTTGCTCTAGCTTTTATACTCTCTGAGATCTAGGCGCTAATGTTTTACTCTAAGCAAAGCCGCCTATGCTACGTGTGTGTTAGAGAGAGACAGGGCGAGAAAAAATGAAATTGTTTTCTTAATGCTGGCTATAATAATAATACGATCCAATTCAGATTCTGCAGTCTAAAAGATATGGCCATTCTCTACGATTCTGCGTTTTTGGTTTTATCGTATCTTTAAAAATGTGGATGCCACAGATTTTCGTCCTTTGGGGGGGCGGAAGTGGGCGGGGCGAAGTTTTAAACTATATTTTTGTAGCAGTGACATATCACAGAAGTCTGGATCCAAAACATCGTTGCTCTAGCTCTTATAGTCTTTGAGCACTAGGCGCTGAAGGGGATGGACAGACGGACGGACGGACAGACGGACAGAGAGACATGACTCAATCGACTCGGCTATTGATGCTGATCATGAATATATATACTTTATGGGGTCGGAAACGATTCCTTCTGGACGTTACACACATCCACTTTTACCACAAATCTAATATACCCCAATACTCATTTTGAGTATCCGTTATAAAAATATATTTCTACTCGTTTGTCATTACTATATAAACATGATACGATTATTGTCACTATATTGCATTCAATAAAAACGTTGGCTATTTTGTTGTGATTTCATTAAATTTTGTTTTTAATTACTTGAAAATATTTTCTGTTGTATTTGGCAACGAATATGAAAAATAACAAAGGTAATTGAGATTAATTGGTATTCATTAAAGCCAGTAAATGTATCTGGTTGCAACGCAGAAATAAATGTTAAAAATAAATCAATTTTATTTCATTAAATTAAAGCACTGATTATTATTATCATAATTATCATAAATTGAAGAGGGTGTTGATTGTGTTTGAAATTTTGTGCATTGTACGATCGATAGAACTGTTGGACTAATAAAAACATGTAATACAAAAAAGCCGTATTCCGTGATTATGTTTAATAATAAACGATCAGATTTCATTTATCTCAACATTTCAGACCACATTTCTGCCGATAGCCTGAGATATTTGTCGTATATTTATCAAAATCAACCAGGCGGATTCTCAATTAAATTTTCATTTTGGTGTGAAGAGCTTTTTTAGCTTTGTTTTTAACAATTTATTCATACAATTTAAAAACAATTCTCTATAAGAAAGGAAACATTTTCATTGTAAGGGAATGACTACCGATCAATCAGCTCCGCATGATCTTGGGATTCTTTTCGATGAATTTATGTACTTACATGTATTTTACATGTTTATCTGTTAAATAGCATGCCATTTGCTAAATATTATGTTATTGAGTTTGAACAATAGGCTGGTTCGTGTATTGGCTAAAGTAAAGCTCTGCTAGAGTGGAAGCTATGTTAAGGCCTTGTTTAACATTGAACTGTTACGGTTACCCTTGATAGTTGCTCTTAAAAAACAAAAATCGAAAGGAAATTGTTTACCAAGAGAAACTTCCGTACTTGTATATATAGACCGGTCCGCCAGATATCCGCCACCGTCAATGCGGACTACAAAAAGAGTGCTGAGAAGGGTATATAAAATGCAATACACTAGTTTTCTAATAAACTAAATTACAATTCAAATCTAATTAAAATTATCTCCTTTAGCAATCCGTTTGTGTCCAGCAAATTACCTGAAAAAAAGACAAACAAATAAATAATAAGCTAATTAGTTTCCTCGCTCCTTGCCTTATTATCCACAACAGTCCAACAATGCCCTGATGTGTATTAATAAGATAATAATCTTTATTGAAATGTCAATATGTTGAGTTAAGTTAGCATTAAGTTCTTTGTTTCTATCGATGCCACCACAGATTGTAAAGCATGTATGTATGTCTGTAGAGGAGGCACTGATTGCATTGCAGGAATTCAATGTCCTTGCTTTATGTGTACTGCAAAATGCCTTTAATGGGAAAAGTTCAGCCCTAAATGTTGCATTTCTTGTTGAAGCAGTCTAGCACATCATCAATGCCGAATGCCAAGCGAATCTCAATCTCGTATTAGGTGTCCGGGCTTTGGCCTCTCACGCGCGGACAGCTAATGACGTGAGACACATATTCGAGTGGCAAAATTGTCAAGCGAAATAAGAGCAAACCTGCATGACCATGGGCCAGATTTATGGCCAAAGATCCAGAGAGCCAGCAGCTGAAATCGAGTGAAAGGCGTCAGCAGCTGAATTCCAAGTACTTGGTACTTCACGAAATCGCCACAGGCGCCACAGTCCACATTGATGTTTGGATTTCGGCTTCGCTCTCCTGCTCTCCGGAGCGTAACTCATAAGCGGATTATGCAAAATGCTGGACAGGCGGGATGGAGAGGAGCGGAGCTTTTGGTAATAGCCAATTTGAGTGCCCCCGACTAGTGGTATGTAAGGCCAATGCCAAGAACAGAACCAACAAAAGCACACTCAAGACCTGTTTCCACAACTGACGCATTGAGGGAATTACCTGCTGAACTTCCCCCGATCCGCCTGGCTGATGCGCGATGTGATTTCGATGCCATTTTGGGAATCAACTAATTGTTGTGTGTAATTAGCACCGCTTAGAGAGCTGCACTAGAGTCGTGAATAATAACAAAAGTACAAAGGTGCGAGAATTGTCATTTATCAGTCCCAATTGCTTTCCATGTCTGACATTGTCATATCTCGGGTCCCTCTTACGACATTGCGTTTTGTTATCTAACCTTATCTAATGAACAAATTCAACGTAATTGCCCATCTATCTATCAAGAGAAAGGTTCATTGCATCCCCCAATGACTTCGAGTCAACTTTGGAGCGGAACGTTGTTCATTTCGCCTGTCAGCCGCACTTGTTCAACGTTTGTCACAATTGCACTCAACAAGTCGAGTCGCTGTCTGGTAATGAATGTTCCTGCTTAAATGCGACCGACCTCCCACTATCGAGCAATCTAAATCAGCTGACAGCGTTCATTACACTTCCTCGACGGGTTCGGAACGTGTTGGCAAGTGTTTGTGCGTCAGGTAATGTGGTTAGCAGCACTCTGGGCTCTAGATGAATCAGTGGGTAAAGGTGGGAGGAGCGCAGCATCGTGGATGATTGCTAAAGTTGCCATCAACTGGCGCATCTGACGGTCAACCGCAGATTTGTGGTAAATTAGAGCCTTGACACGCCTTCGTCTTCGTCTCCGTCGCCGTCGCCGTCTCCGCTGGAGTCACGTTTCTTGTAAGTTCTCTCAAGGGAATGGAATGAAATGTCAGACAAATCAATATTTGCATCGGAATACACGTTTGAATTATGCAAATGAATCGGCAATAATCGAAGAGCGGAGAGCTGAAACCTGTTGCCTCTACGGTCGCTGCTGGTGCTGGTGCTGGTGCTGCTGTCGCATTCAGTTCATTTCCATTCCACTTCATATTTAGAAGTCGACGATCGAGATATTAGTTTAGTTTTAATTGCGCTCGAAAACGGTTCAGTTCGCTTCGATTTGGTTTGGGAATCGTAACGTCCAACCTCGTCTCGTCTCGCCCTTCGCAGAACAGATCCGGGACGCAACTCTCGTCAGACGGTCACCTTTTTGGGGCATCGATAGTGGCGCGTGTGGGCCACCCTATAAGGAGTGGAATTTTAATTGTAAAACCAATTCCCATCCACAGGTAATTTTAGTAGAATCACGTTGGCTGTAATAATTTAATTAACTTCGGACTATTTCCATGGAATATCATCAGAATGTGTCGCAGATATTTTCACAATTTCATTACTTGTGTTACTCACATTTCAATGTTTAATTTACATACAAATCTGCAGCTGACACTTCAGTAAAGATAATAAAAACTTAACCATAGGCCTTAATTAAAAACCATAAAGTGAACTATTAAACAAATTTAAAAAATCGTCATTCTCGTATATCAACAGCAGAAAACAAACATCAGCAATCGTAAATATTGTTAAATGAACAGAAACTTCTAGCGTTCAATAGTCGACTAGACAGATACTCACAGATGAAAAAACAATTGACCTTTCGTTGTTCGGACAGTCCTTTCATCATTTCTGACTTACATGGTTTTTGGGACCTTTTTTTAGCTTCCGAGAGGGGTCTGTGGCCCCCATCCACATTTACCAAAAACGAAAAGATATAACATACCAAAGATGCGGGCGAAACAATGGGAACGTGTCCTTGTGGTTCAGGTGCAGACTTCAATCTCACATACCTCGATGACAACAATGTGAACGAATGGGTGGAAAAAAGATGGAGCTCCGAACTTAATTGAATTATTCTCTTTCCTTGTGGCTGTCAGTCTGGTGGTGGCTGCTCAATAATGAAGTGCATATGGGCCTGCATACGAATACGTAATCACATTCCTTGTTCGAGTATCATATCCTGGCCCAATCCCAATGCCATCATTTACTATCCGAGTCTTGGTTCCGCTTCTCCGCTGAAGCCACTGAAAAGTTGCGCCCGGACAGAAGAAGCATGGAGTGAAATGGGAAATGGAAAGGGATTTTATGCTAATTAAAATGTACTTGGGAACGCCTTCGTCGATGCCTCGACCTTCCGCCAGCGTAAAGTTTATTTGACTTCGCAGCAACTTTGTTGCCACAAGGAAAAAGTAAAGTTTTTATTTTACAGAGCGAAAAGTGACCGAGAGAGAAAACTCTTTCGATTTTCAAGGGGCCAAAGTGTGCTAAATTGCACTTGATCACTCCAATTTCACTTTTCACTTTAATCAAGCGAACTATTGATTGAAAGCCACTCCGATCAGTTAATGGAGCGGTTCTTTATATGTATAAAGAGAGCTTGTAGGCCTACCCATCCGTGGCAACTACCGTACGGAATGGAACACTACAAATCCAATAAATACAGTCAACCCTAGTCCTCTTTGTACCATGCCGAATAAAGAGGTCATCGCCACAACGCATCCCACCCACCGAACCCGAACCCGAACCGCGCAGCACACATATTCCAATTTCCCCGCCATGGCTTTTGTGCCTGCTCCGGACACGAGGTCGGAAAAACTTATTAAAAAGCGAAGCGGAAACGCGAAATTGTAGGGCCATCAAACCACGCACACGTGAGTGGGTGAGCGGTGAGTGGGCGAGTGGGCGAGTGGGTGACTGCCGAGTGCCCATACCATTCATTGCTGCAGTTGATTGTCAGCGTAAGCCGACCCTGTCGCTTGTCTCATCAACATTTTTCGCGTGCAGCATGTGGCAAATGTTTTCGTTGCTTTTTTTTTGTATATTAAATAAGTTATGATGATAGCGAGGCGAGAGACCCTCCGTGTTTGTGGCTGCTGCTCATTTGGCATAAATTACATTTGCAAGCACGATGGAGACATAATTTTGTATTTAACTTGCGGCAACAGAGAGACGGAGAGAGACAGAGAAAGAGCGAGAGAGATAGTGAGATAGAGAGAAGAGAGTGGGTTGGAAATCGTTGGGGAAATTGCATCAGCCATAACGAACAGTTTCCACACTTTATTGCATATTTCACAATTAATGTTCAACAAAGCCCTGAGCCGTGGGTATGGCTATTCGGAGTCTGAATGGAATTTGCATTCTCAATCCCTTCACTCGATTAAGTTAAAGGTGTGGGGCATGACTCTACCAAAGGGCATGACTCTCTAAAAAGGGCAAAGCATAGGCACTGAAAAGTGGCAGTGATTTACAATATCTAAAGGATGGAATACATTCAGCAGGATGAAAGGAAAGGTTAACCATGCTAACTGGCGCCAATCCAAGAAATCTGTAATCTCACTCATTTCCCGGGAAAGTGTCAACCGTGCACAGTGTTTGCATTCAATCGAGGAAGTGAAGCATTTGTCCTTCTGTCCTCCAATGTTTCTGTGCTTATAGCTGCCGAGTTGTGGAGTAAATGGAGACGACAAAAAGTACATAAAATGCAGTAAGCAAATGAAAACCAAACCGAAATTCCATTGAATTTTCCGCACTCACCCACAAACACTCACTGGCAGCCATACACCCACGCTCCCACATTCAGTAGTCTAACGTTCAACGTCAACGAGACCGACGAGTAGGAGGTCGCCGTGTTGAAAATAAGCAGCATAAAGGGCGGCAAAGCGGAAGTACTCGGCAAATACACAACTGCAAGAGTGGCTTCTTCCCCTGTCTGTTTTCGGGAGCGGACTGAGAGAATGGCAGTGAAAAGTGAATAAATATTTAAAGATTCGCTCGGGTTCGAGGTGGAGGATGCTATTTCAAGGCGCTCTCATGCAACGATTTTTTCTGGTTTTCTCCCTCCCAGGAGATGTCGATTCAGATTCTGCAGCAGGAACCTTATTGGCCATTTGGAAGTCGGAGCATCTGTGTGTGTTTGCCACTTTCATTTCCGTTTCCGTGAATTTCAGCTTTGCATTGGAGTCCACAGTTCATAGCTAACTTGGATTAAGGCTTACCTTAGCTTTTGCACTGCTAGCACTCTAACCAGCTGCTCCACCCTTTGAGTTTCCTCAAATATAGTGCAGCATTGTTGCTCCGTCTGATGGAGTCTGGCAGTAAAACGTGCAAATTAGTTGGGGGCATCGACAGCTTTGCAGTACCAGGGTAAGTTTCGCCCATGTGCATAAACGTAGCCACAATGTTGCACGTAAGCCGAAGGATGTGGGTGTGTGGGAATCAAGTTTATAGAGAACAGCTTTATTTCCGAAAATTTGGGGAAAATTTGAGAGATCTAACCAAAGGTTAAACTCTATAACATTCATGTGCTTTTCCATTCTATCAAAATATTTCAAATGATATTTCTGCATTATTTTTTCCAATTATTTCCTTCATATTTATATCGCCGATTGATTTGCGTATCCCCAGCAGAAATGTGTTTAGATAACAGACTCTGTTAAATAAAAACTCTCTTAAGCTGTTCGTTTTAGCAGAGAGGGAAATTTCAACAGCCACCTGTTAACAGTAACAGAGAAGAGCAGCTGACTGTTGACTGGACAAATAACAGCGGGAAAATGTTATGTTCAGACATTAAAGTGCCAGTTGAAATGATTTGATTGAACAGGCTTTGATATACGAGGGCCGGCTGATAAGTAATTAGCCTTGACAGAGGAACACATGTCTAACCAACTAACTAATATCAGCTATCTAAAAATTAGAAAAAATCGTGTTTTCTTTGGTAGCTGGACTATTTATCAGCCCACCCTCGTACTTATGGGGGAATAAACATCGCCCCGCCGTATTCGGCGGGACTCACATTCATCCCCCTCCATTCATATTATTGTCATTTTTATTGGCCTCGAGCTTCCGCGGGAGTAATGAAAACGTTTACGTTTGCATTACGCTTCTGCGCTTTTTTTTATATGGCCCAATTTTAGGCCAAACTTTTGACGCACCCGTCCACATAAAACCCAATGTCGCGTCAAAATAACTGGGGCAACCGGAAGTGGTGTCAGGGAGGGGCAAACATTTTGACATCCAAAATAAAACTCGTATTGCTTCTGATGACATTATAAATTTATGATTGGCTGCGTGACGAGGCCTTCTTCGAATTGATTTCTGTGTTAATCAAATTTAAATAAAACTCTGGGACCACAGCTTGCTCTGCATTTTGTTCGAACTCAGACGCAAAGCCCATGGGCCATTAGACATGAGCTTAATAAGACATTACCTAATTCCGGCAAAGTCGGTATCCGGTGTGCGGACCATGAAGGGGGGCACCGACAGGTACTGCAGGCTTTCATGCAAAGTGCTCCCACAATCGGCTCGGTCCATTCTGCACAGTGCAGGGGAACAATGAAGAGATCAACTGAATCATGTGAACAATGGGAAGCAATTGGGGAACCCACCGCAGAGAACAAAGACAGAGAGGGGTCAAGGAAGGATTAGGAAGTGATTGCTTTATGGGAAAAAGCATGCGTAATTTTCCAGATAGTGCGGATACATAATTTTCTGCGTCGGTATGCAAATCGGTTACACATACTATTCATACCTTCATATATGACCATGGATTTTGTTGAGTTTCCCTGCTTTGTAAGGCATGAGAACCCAACATATTCCATAATACTTCCTTGGATTAGGAAATGAGAAACCTCTTCTTGTGCAGCTTCTGTCGCACTTAAATCCTTAAATATAGTTCGAGTTAGAGCTCGCGTGCTGGGCTCCATAAAGTAAGCTTATTCGCCACCCCTGAGTGTCCAATAAAAATATTTCCTGGCTCTAGGCGCTGCAGAGGCGCCTATGATTTACGAGTGTACGAGTATACCGTCCGCTGTCTAGGCCTTAAAAATGTATTTCGTTTTCGGTAAAAGGGAAATATGCTTTGTGTCGTGTTCTTCTATTCCATTTTTTTGTTTTTTTTTTTTTAACTTTCCCCTATGCTTTTATTTGTTGTGTTCTTTGTTGCCAACTGCAGGGGGCAAGTGATGTGACATGAAACACAGTTCTTTTCACACAAAGGACGATGGCAGACATTCATGCGCTTTCGGGGCGCTGTGTTTCGGGGCTTTGATACATTTGCAATCACAGAGTAATCGAAATCCACACAGTTCAACATCGAATCAAAGACTGAAACGCCGCCAGATACCCACATGCCCCCCAGTTCCTTTGTCTCTGTTGCAGGATGTTCCTGTCCTCCCACAGTCATTTCCTTTGCGGAACGCTTACATTGTCATTCGGCTGAGCTGGTTCCTTTAGCAAAATCTCGGCTTGCGGCACGGAATCGTTAAGTTAATGTGGATTCAATTGGGTGCAACATCTACAGCTACTGGCCGCCCAGTAACTCCGACAAATATTTGCCATCGTCTGCATGCAAATACCGTTAAATACATACACAAACAACACTCCGTGCAAAGCGTTTCGGTTTCCAAGCTTGTTGCACTTCAAAAAAATGTTTCAAATGAATAGAGAATCCATGGAAAAGGGGAAATTATGAGGATAAGCATCTTTTAAGATATTTTTACAGATAAAGATTCCTCTAAATCTGCATACAGAAACTGGATACCCAATGTGGTCTTGTTTCTCTCAGTGTTCCTGCGGTGGTGCTCTTTGACCTCGATTGGCTCCCCACTCATTTGTGTGTTTTGCCTGGTTTGTTGGCTAATTAACGGCCAGATGCTGAGGTCCAGCCTTGGTCGCCGATATAATTGATCTAAAGTTAATTGTAGGACATTAATGCCTGCCGTTCGCCACATGTGCCGCCAAGAGCCAAGTTGTTCCGGCCAATAGGGCATCCAGAATCCAGCATCCAGCATCAAGTGCGAATGTTGAAAGTATTTGCCTTCTGTCAGCGCCATAATGCCCATAATGTTTTTGCGTGCCTCACTTTTTATTTGGCAGTGATTGATTAGAGTGTGTGTCTGTGCGCGTGGGGGCGATGGTTGGTTTAGGATTGTGGCTGTTGCTCCTTTTTCTGGCCTACAGCCAAATGTGTAAACAAGCATCTCAACATATGCCGAAGTCCATTTATCAAATCCAAACAAATGTAAAACAAAGTTGAAGGAATACAAATTGAAGTTTTGAGTGAGAGATTTATTACAATACACATTCGTATATGTTCCTCAAAACATTCCCACAAAGCAAACACCAAACCTCACAGATTGGTAAAGTTTCACATTTCCTGACAGACAGACTGACGGACTAACGGACTGACAAAAGGACGGACAATAATTTAACTAAATTACTGGTCAACCAGTGTGAGGCACATAGCACATAAAAACAGAAGTCCAGCCCCAGTTGAAGCATTGTTATCAGTTCCTCGCCAGTAGACTCTCTCGTATTTTATATAAAGCCAAAATTTTCTTTAACGAGCCAACGTTGTGTCGGGCCTCGGGCTCTGCTTTGTTTAATGCCCGGGAAGTGGCCGAGGCAGAGACAGGCCACGGCATGGATGGGGAAAAGGGTATGTGAGTGTGGGTGGTGGCTGGTGGGTGGTTTTTTGTACATAAAAAACAAATGGTTGGCCATTTGGGTTTCGCCCATTCTGATGATTATGCCAGATTTTCATTTAGATGATGAACGATGATGCTCCCAACTGCTGACCCAACATTACACTGAATTTTCTATCGGGACAAACACCTCCTGTGCTACTCCCCCCCCGCCCATCCATCCCTTATACTTGTCGCTTTATATGGGCTGTCAACTATCCATTACAGGATATCCTTTTGTGGTCAAAGATGCTTCAAAGTCGAAGACTGCCCAACGTACGTATTCGAGTTAAACTTGATGATATTTCTCATGCGGGTCTCTCGGCATATTTGAAGCGTTCCCATTGATGAATGTGGCTGCATTTGACGCCATCTAATTAGTTGAAATCCCACAATATACAATATACAGGCATACACCACTGCGTATGATGAATGTTGGTACCAGGTAATAGTCAATAAAATTGATTTACAGCATTGATTTTAATGCAATTAATTGCCCATAAGCATCCACACGGCAGGTTGGCTAGAGGCTTTGACGGCGAATCGCTGACGAATCCCTGTTAATGAGGAATTCTACTTTTTGGGCAATTAATTGCACAGCGCTTAATGTAACGCCTCCAGGTATTCAGAATCAATTTTCAACTTTAACCCTCCCGGAGAACGGCGGGAACTGGCAGGGCCAACATTTCAATTCAATCAGGTTGTATATAGCCAGCGATTTACATTAAATCAAGACAACAGAGGAAAAAGGCTTTATAAGGGAAATGGGGGAGTGGAAAGGGGGAGGAGCTGTGAAGCCACTCAGAAGATGGTAAACAGGCCTTTAACATTTTATCAAAGGTGTAAAATTTCATAAAGTGTCGTTGGCACGGCCCAAAATCAAATGCAAACAGAGTTGAGCAAACGTTTTTAGGCCAGAGCCCACGATACACACCCCTACAACTCCCCCTCAACTCTCCCTCTCTCACCACTCTGAGCCACTGAGCATGGTGTAGACAGGCATAAATTGTAGGCTGCCAGACGGAGTTCGTGCTGTGAGGCTGCCTAAAGGATTATAAGTTGGCGACAATGTGCTTGAGACTGAAGCAGGACCAAAGCCTATATCTTTCGGGATATGTGTGCGTGTATGTATGTGTGTGGGCGTGGCATTGGAGGCGAGCTTATTCTCAAAAGCGAAAGCGAAATATAAACCGAAACCCCATGGATAGTGTCTGTGGCTTGGGCTTAGGGCCGGGAATGTAGGAAGGTAGGAAGCCACATGAATAACTTAAAGCTGCTCTTGTGATGTTCATGGCCAATAAACAGCACGAAACGGAACCTTTTAATGCTGCAAATTTTAGATTAAAAAAATCTATTTTGACTGTCCAACAACTGTGTTTTCCCTATCTCAGCCACACGACACCTACTTTAACTACAACAGAGTTTTTTTTTTCAAACGGAGGAAACTCCATTTTAATTAAATCACACCGGCTACAGCTGCAGCTGCAGCTGCCGTTTGGCCTGTGCATTCACAGAGATTACATTATAGGTAAAGCAAATAAAAGCAAGCAAAATGTATTCCGTATTTACAGAGCTCTCTTCTATCGGCATGGCACCCCCGAACAGCACATCGGACAGCAACAACGAGGAACTCGCTTTGGACACAAGTGCTGCACATGGCAATGGCATCACAGCTCCAACGGGAGCGCCTGCCACTGGGTCGACACTGGCCACTGGCGACAACAAAGTCAATCAGTGGCGGTACGAGCCACGAGAACGTTTCATTATCACCCGAAATGTCGTTGTGATTGGCCTCGCGTTTATGATACATTTCACGGCCTTCCATGGCACATCGAACCTCCAGAGCTCGGTGAATGCGGACAAGGCCCTGGGCACCACCACACTGGCCGTCATCTACGGCTCCCTGATTTTGTCGAATGTGTTTCTGCCCATGACTGTGATTAGGTAAGTGTCTGTTTAGTGCCTATAAGTTTAGAACTGGGATATAAATGTGCAGAACCTTTAGATTGATCAGAAATCCGAAAGCTATCCTTTCTTTGATTTCTTTCCTGTTCAAGTCAAATTGAAACCAGACAGAGACACAGGTCGCTTCATTTTCATTGGCATACCCAAGTCTTGCCACTCAAAAATAATTGCCAATTTATGTTGGTCTGCCGCTCTGCTGTCTCTCCTGAAGGAGGCCACATTCTTCCATGTGGGGCATTCCATAAAAGTTTCGGTAATTGTCTGGTGGCATTTTTTATGTGGGATTTATGTAGATGTGACATGGCCAAAAGCGCATTCAGAATAATGGGCTGCGAGCGCATTTGACTGTTAAAATGTCAACAGGAAGTCCCAGGATTAGAGTCGATGCGGAACCCCTCCCATAGCCAATGGAAAGGTCTGTCCCCACATCATGGCAGCCCGCCGCCCGCGTCCACGCCCGCTATGCCATTTTGTTTGGTCTGACATTTAAACAAATCGCTAATTTATAGCAACCCTAGCTGCCGCCGCCCCGCCTCGCTTGACTTATTCGGGGCACGCGCGATGGCTAGAACGGGTCTCTGTTGTGCTGGCTTGGCCAACTTTAATCAGTTAACTCGATTTATTTAGATTTATGGCCCCCAGGCACGGTGTCCTTGGCACGTCATTGGGGCCCCAAAATAAATGACCGCCTGCTAAGCATGTGCCATGTGCCATGTCCCACTTGCCACTTGCCAAAACACTCTCCACATTCCACTATAATCAACAGTTGGTTCGGCTGCCGCTTGACCATGGCCCTCGCTCTGTTCGCCTACATGCCCTACATCGCCGCCCAGTTCTATCCCCGGTTCGAGACACTGATTCCCGCAGCTCTAATGGTGGGCTTCGGTGGCGGACCTCTGTGGTGCTCCAAGTGCACGTACCTATCCACCGTATCGGAGGCGCTGACTCAAGTGCGCGGCAACAAGTCACGGAAGGATGTCAACACGGTCAAGTTCTTCGGTCTGTTCTTCATCTTCTACCAGATGGCACAGGTCTGGGGTAACCTTATCTCCTCCTCGGTGCTCACCCTTAGTGGTCCGGCCAAGACCGCGAGCAATGGCAGCCTGGAAATGGAAGAGGATAGCAGCCCAAGCCTCAGCAAAGTGGGCGAGTTGTGTGGCGCACGCTTTTGTCCGGGTGTGGGGGCCGAGGCCAATCCCAATCTGGTGCCTCCGGCTCCGGAGCAGATTCAGCTTCTGAACTCGATTTTCCTGGCCTGCATGGCTGCTGCCGTCGTCATGATGATCTTTGGCGTTAGTTCCCTAAAGCGGTAAGTAGAAGGATGGCTACAAATATTATTGTTGATATCACATTATATGTACTCTTCCACAGCTACGGCGTCAAGCGTGGCGACACAGGAGACGGAATTTCTGGCCTAAAGTTGCTGACGGTGACCATTAACCTGCTGCGCAAGCGCCGCCAGATCCTGATGCTGCCCATTACCATGTTCATTGGACTGGAGGAGGCTTTCCTGGCCGTGGATTTCACCCGCTCGTTTGTGGCCTGCGGCTGGGGCATTTCGAAGATCGGTTTCGCCATGATTTGCTTTGGCATCGCCAATGCCATAGCAGCTGGCATTGCAGGTGCTCTGGTGGAGCGCATTGGACGCATCACCTTGGCCGGACTCTGTGCTGTCCTGAATCTCTGCCTCCTGGCGTACATGTACACGTGGGAGGCGCGAGAGGGCGACTACATTCGGTATTGCGCCTTTGCCGCCGTTTGGGGCATCTGCGATGGCATCTGGTTGGTTGTGGTAAACGGTAAGTGAGAGCTTTGTTAGCTACTAACTAAATAAACTGAAGCTTTTCTGCTTGCAGCTTTTTATGGAATCTTGTTCCCGAACCATTTGATTGCGGCTTATAGCAACTTTCGGCTGTGGGAAAGCACGGGTTCGGTTATTGGATACGTGATAAGCTCGCAGCTTTGCACCTCCACCAAATTGGTGATTCTGATGTGCGTCATGCTGGTGGGTTGTGTGGGGTGAGTTTCCAATTTGAATTTCGATTTGAATTTGATTCTTTGAACCGTTTATTCATGATTGACGTTTCTCCTTCCAGCTACGGTCTCATCGAATACCGCGTCTGGCAAAAACAAAAGAATCTCGAGATCATGCTGAGCGATTGACCAGTAGATGATTGATTGATGGAGTCATTCCCTTGCCATGAAATTGTTGCCTTTTGTGATATTGCCAATAGTAGATTTTAAGATAGCATAGTTTAATAAATAATATTTTAACGAAAAGTACTCTTTACACCAGCTCCAGCGTTGAAGAAAATATTAATATTGCGGAAAATTCTCAAAATTGAAAGCGACGTGCATCTGTTCACTTAACTATTTAGCCTTATCTTTTTTTTGGGGTTCATTTGGGTCCACATGTGTGGCCTGACTGATTCTACCAAAGGTCTGACTTCTGATCATAAATGCCATAATAAAAAAAGACAACATTAAAATAAATTATAAATATAAATTTCATTATATTACGCTTATCAGCTTATCAGCTTGGAACGCTATAAAAACCCAGCTGCTTTTTTGGTACTAACAACAGAAGGATTCTCCTGCTGTTGGCAAGCAGAATGCGACGCAACGCAAAATGGAAGTTGGATGGCGCAAATTAGAATTTAACAATCTAAATGGAGATGAAAAAAACAAAAACAAAACAAAAACGCCTTACATTTACTTTACATTTACTTTACATTTACATTTACTTTACTTCAACCACGTTTCCACACGCGTTTCCAACTTCGTTTCCACACGCAGGTCATTTTAAGGTCACGTGTGGAAACGAAGTTGGAAACGCGTGTGGAAACGTGGGGGAAACATTGTAGCGTTGCCGGCGAGAGGGATGTTTAGACACAATTTCTGTTCGACATGTTGCATGACTTTTCAGGGGGAAGAATTTGTGGTGGAAAAAAGCCAGAAATAAAAGTGAAATTGACGACAACAATTGATAATAACCCTTTTTTCAAGTTAATTTATGTCTAGCAGTTAGCCGAAAGCTGCAAAAATTACGGAAACTGGCAGAATAGAGACCTGCCTATGAGAAGAGGCTGCTTCTTCATCAGACTTTTTGCCGGAACGATCAGAGCAGGATAAATAACAGCACCTGGTTCTGTTGGATACTAAAATTACTGGAGATATTTATGCTTAATGTGATGCCAAATATAATAATAATAATATAATAAATATTAAACTTGCTTTCTAATTTGCTCTTTCATTTATTCTTTGGTTTGTTTGTTTAAAAAAAATCAATGCAAATCAAATTCCAAAGACTTGGCGGTAAATCGATACTCAATCGATAAGTCCGTTACGTTACATTACGATTCAGTCGATACTATCGCTATCCAATATTCAATATTCAACAGGAATGCGCCACATTTTGGACACGACTTTTTTTGTACTGCATGGTAATTTGGAGACCCTGTGAGTGTGTGTGCCAGTGCAGGCATTATCGAGTATCGCGCCCTTGCCCTTTCCACCCGCCACCCGCAACCCGCAACCCGCAAATCTTCCACCGTTTACCGATCCAATCCGGCCGACCGTAACGTTCTGGAAGCTTTCGACAAGCGATCCGATCGGTAACCAAAAAACGCGTGGTCTCCGTCAAACTGTATGAAATAATCAGCAGCAAAAAATACAGCGAGGCAAAAAAAGGTAACACGAAAAAAAAGTGAAATTGAAATTCAAAGTTAAAATCAAAATCAAAAGTTTTTGGAGTTTTCTCTCTTTCTCTGTGTGCATGAGTGTGTGTACGTGTGTGAGATTGCAACGGTAATCATAGAGAAGAAGAAGAGTATCGGCACAAAGCGAGTGGGGGGTTTACTTTGACAGTAGCTTTGTTTCGGCTTGGTTTAGTAACGTTCACGTAATATTCCAAAAATAAACACATACATACATGGCGAAATTCTGAGATATACGTTTTATAGTGACATCTTAAAGGAGTGGTTACTCTAGCCTTAATAGTCTCTGAGATTTGTGGTTGCCTCAGATTTTCGTCCTTTGCGGGGGCGGAAGGGGGTGTGGCGAAATTTGGACAGGAAACGGTCAAGGTCCGATATCACAGGAGTGTGGATACCAAATTTGGTTGCTCTAGCTTTTATAGTCTCTGAGATCTAGGCGCTAATGTTTTACTCTAAGCAAAGCCGCCTATGCTACGTGTGTGTTAGAGAGAGACAGGGCGAGAAAAAATGAAATTGTTTTCTTGATGCTGGCTATAATAATAATACGATCCAATTCAGATTCCGCAGTCTACAAGATATCGTCATTCTCTACGATTCTGCGTTTTTGGTTTTCTCGTATCTTTAAAATTGTGGATGCAACAGATTTTCGCCCTTTGTGGGGGCGGAAGTGGGCGGGGCAAAGTTTTGAAATATTTTTGTAGCAGTGACATATCACAGAAGTCTGGATCCAAAACATCGTTGCTCTAGCTCTTATAGTCTTTGAGCATTAGGCGCTGAAGGGGACGGACAGACGGACGGACGGACGGACGGACAGACGGACAGACGGACAGACAGACATGGCTCAATCGACTCGGCTATTGATGCTGATCAAGAATATATATACTTTATGGGGTCGGAAACGATTCCTTCTGGACGTTACACACATCCACTTTTACCACAAATCTAATATACCCCAATACTCATTTTGAGTATAGTATCGGGTATAATAAGCACACAAATAGCACTGTCTTTTCTACAACGAATGAACGATTTTCGTCTATGGGTACAGATGTTTTAAGCCTTTGAGTGGATCGCGAGGCTTTCTCAGAATCCATCCATGAACAATGATTCGTAAATCAAATAAATTTATAAACCTTTTTATAATAATTTTTCTTTTATTACAATCATTTAAATATTTGTTCAGTTGTGGTTGTTGTTTTTTTTTTTCTGTGTACCATTTTAATTTCGTAGTTGAAATATGTTTTTTCTCGTTATTTTTGTTTCTTTTCATTCATAATTTTAGATCGCTAGACGAATTTTCTTAGTCTAAACTGTTGCTGGGTTTCCTTCTAGTAAACTGCCATTAAATTTTCATAGTGTTTTTCTTTTTGGGACTGAGTTGACTAATTGCTAGGATCTATAATTTTCTTATGAATGGTTATCGAAATAAAATGGACTTCGTATACGATATTTCTGTAGATAACGCATTAAATGCAAGTATTTTTACTCATCTAAAGAGTTCTTTATGTAGATCCATTCAATTTTGGTTGAAATTGTTCAAACATGTAATATCTAATTGAATCTTTTATGCGTACGATCGTGTCTTTTTTGTATGTTTTGTTGTTTGTTGTTTGTTCTGTTTTCTGGAATGGCACATCAATAAAATTTTGCCTAAAAACTGCGCAAGTCTGTTCGGGGACTTTCGACTACCTTTAGGCTATTTGGGATATGATTAAGATTAGATTATAGTATGCTTAAATATTCAATTCGATTGGGTTCTCGGGTGTGGTGAGGGGTGGGGCGTGTGGGATCGTATGGTAAATGCGATGACACATCATTACTTTACATGGCCTATGCTAAAGTCTAAGGGGTATGTAAGGTTTACAACTATCACGCACACATTTTCACACAATTAAACACATACAAACAGTCGTACGCATATACATATACATATAGCTATATACAGGGGCCTCCTATTTACACGGGCCTCCTATTTACACGGGCCTCTCCTTCTCCCACTCTCCGCCTAGACCATGCCCTTGGACATCATGCGCACGGTGTTCTTGAGGGCCTGTCGCTTGTTGCAGAACCAGATGCGGATAACCTCACGCTCGTAGCCGAGCTGATGGGCCAGGCCGGTGATCTCCGTGCCTATTGATGGATGGATATACATATCGTTAGTGAACGCTCGACAGTGGCAAATAGTTACAAATGAAAGTTACCACTCACCCGATGGATGCGTGTTGCGCTCAAAGTGCGCATTGAGCAGCTCCAGGGCCTGGGGCGTGAAGGAGGTGCGCCTCTTACGCTTCTTCGACGGCTCCACGCCGATGTAGTCTGTGAGGTGGTTCTGGCCGGACTTGTAGCGGTTCCAGTGACTGCTTGAGGGCGAAAAAAGAGAGAAATGCTGTTTAGTTGGGCCTCGTCCATCGTGGGCGTTAACGGCGCGTGGAACTGCCTCCATACTCTCACCTCTCTTCGGCCTCCTTCATCCAGCGCTCCAGCACAGGCTTGATCTTCTGCGCGCTCTTTGGTGTGATGTCCAGCTTCTCGAACCTGCGTGGTGGTTGAATTAGTAGGGATGTCAGGGCGAGCGGCTCTCGTGCGTGCTCGATCGGTGTGCGCATTGCGCAAGTACAAATAACGTAAAAGAAACGTAACTAAAGTGCCAGGACATTGTCAATTAGCATTCTTTTGGTTTGGGAGAGGCTCTGCTCTCCCTCCCGATCTTTAGCTTTGTTCAATTCAATTCTGAAACTCATTTCAGCTGCTCGAATACCCTGCTCGTTGGCAATGCCCTGGGCCAATTTCGAAGCGCACTCTTTTTGCAAATTAAGAGGTAATCAAACGAAATGCAATATATGGCAAAATGAATAGATAATAATGAGCGCCTGGGCACTTCGATGCTGCTCGGGCACTTTAGTTAGGTTTCTCTTTACACACACACACACACGCTCAGCACACACTCATCACACACTCAGCACACACACTCAGAGCGCTCAAGGGCATCACACATACATGTTCTGTTGCTGCGTCGATAGTTGGGCGGCGTACATCTGCGCAGCGAGTGCACTGCTTGCATTTGATAGTTGACATTCGATAGGCGGCAGGCGACAATCGACATTCGATTTAAGTCGCGTCGTTTTGGTGGCGGTGAGAGAGAGAGAGTTAGATAGAGTTGGGTTGGCGTTTGATTCAGAAAAATATAAACAAATAAAATAATGAAAATTAATTTAGCGTTAAATTTGTCTTGGTTCTGTTTTACTTCAATTTTTTTAAATTAATTTCGCATTTAATTATGTTAGCCTTTTCGCTCGCTGTTAGCTCGCTCGGTTAGAAAATGTCCTGGCACTCTGAGAAAATTTTTTCCAGAAAAAATTACAAAAAAACAATAACGGAAACAGATAATCGTTTTGAATAAAATGATAAACAACTATATTGATACAGGGGAAGAAAGTGTTCCAAAAATAGTATTGACTCGTCGGTCTCTTCACTTATTTCTGATCTGATCTCTTCTTTAAGTACACTTAAAATAAATTAACCTTGACAGAAACAATTGAAACAACAGATCACTTTGGTAAATGTTGGGTACTTGAAAAACTTCATGTTTTGGGTAAATCTGTGTGAAATGCTACTTGGCATTCTCCTCGTCCTTGCATAGCTCACCTGCATATGGCACTCTGACTGTAGGCGGGTCCCTCGGTCACCGACAGCGCCTGTCCCACCTGGGTCTGGGTGAGGCCCAGCGACAGGCGCCGCAGCTTGAAGGCCTTGGCGAACTCCTTGATTTCGTCCAGGTCGATGCCGTCGACCACATTGGTGGTGGCCTGGTTGATGGTCGGCTCATCTGGGGAGTAGCACGAAAAGAGACACCAATTAGAGCATCTGCATTCGACCAGCACCCGTCGTGGGTGGGAGAGGTGAGTGCACTTAGGTCTAGCTACTAAATGGGAAATCTACAGCTTAGTCTTCCTCCTTGGCTGGGTAGAGGTGGAGGGGAATGCAAATGACAGCATAAATTGCTGCCGTGTCGGGGGTCGGGTCTTACGAGTAATTACAGTTAATTGCGGTAATTGCAAAATATTATTACACTGAAATTGGCCCCTGCCAGGCCAGGACCAGGCTCTCGGCGACAGGTAAATTGATAAAACTCATTTTCCTTTTCCCCTTGCCAAGGGTGAGCAAACGTACACTCTTGCCAGGTTGTTCTTGTCTATTAGGAAAGTGCGAAACTTATTGCCTTTATCTGCTTAATTTGTTTGCCGGGAGAACGGGTAGCACGATGGCAACGGGAGCAGTACTGGAGGCGACTCCAGCGAACAAACTACTCGACTAGAATTTTGATTTATTTATTAATGATATGCAAGAAGCAAGAGACAACGATGCCATGTGTCTGAAAGAGCTAGGAAGGGACGACAACGGCAGCAGTAGCAGCAGAAGCGGCAGCAGCAACAGCAGCAGCAGCAGCAGCCGGTTGCAACGAGAGCCTGGTGCTTTAGCGGTAATTAAGATGCGAGAATGGATTGAAGGAGGAGGCAGCATTGGAGGCAGCAGCCAGGAAGCATCCTTCGCCGGGCGGGCGGGTCGTAACTCAAGCTGTCGTCGCAGCTTTGTTGCTTTGTTTGCCCCGGCTCTGTGCTCCTTGTTGTTTGGCTTCGAGAGTGAAATATGTCATTAAATGCGGAAAACATCTTAAGTTTTTGTATGCATCAATTAGTAGTAATTAAGCCGCATATTGTCTGCAATTTGTATGCGCAAACGATCCGTTGTAGCAATCGAGACAGCTCTAGGTAGTAGCTATTCCAGTCCATCCCCCCCCCCCATCGCACCATCCTGATGGCTTGTCTCTAATGGGTGCCTGGGGTTTGACTTGTTTCTTGTTGTTTCTTCTGATGCTGCCTCTGATGCCTCTGACGCTTGTGCCGATTGCATTTTTAATGCAGCCAAAAGTTTCAATTAAGGCTTGCCGAGAAGGGGGAGCCTCCGACGAGGCTTGGATTGGTTTGCTGATGGTGCTCCAATCTAATCAATTCAATATTCTCAGCACCAAGAGACTCTCCTTTTTCTTGCTAGCCATAATCCTTGCCCAATCTAATCCCATCATTCTGGCCCAAATGCATCCTGACAGGAGCCTGACTCAACCAGCGTCTCCGTCCCCATCCCCATCCCCATCTCCGTCTCCGTCTCAGTGTCAGTCTCAGCCTTTGTCTCAGTGTTCGTATCAACCTAATCCAATGCCAGATACAGAGCGTGACAACGTCAACGCTGCTGCTAATTTGCCTAACACTTCCGGCTGACATCTCCCAACTTTGGGCCATGCCATGCTTTCACGCAAGTTTTGTTTAGTCGCTCACCTAATCCCCGGCTCCAGTCTCCCGGCTGCCGGCTCCCAGCTCCCAGCTCCCAGCTCCCTGCTGCATCAATTATGAATCCCGACCGTCTTGAGAAGTCGTGTAAATGCACAGCAAAACTTTTGCACTCACACGCGGAAAAGGGGGTGGTGGGAGGGTGGTGCGGCAATTGAAGTTGATTTTCTTTTGGAAAATTACATAATATTCAGTCAACTTGTTAGGGCTTTTCGCCACCGCCTGAAACTCAGCTACAAAGTTCGCCTTTTTCCCCGAAATTTCGTTAATTAATGTTGGCCAACAATTTGGCTCTGCTCATATCACCCATACGCAACGTTGCACACAACGAGTGCAGCTCTTCAAACGTCAAATCATATCATCCTCAGCCTCATTCCGACCCCAATTATACGGACTGTAGGACCTGACCTCCAATTCATTTCAACTTCAACACTCGAATTTCTGGAAATGTTTAGGGCCATTCACGAGAGCAATGGTCGCTGAAGGATGCAGACATGGCACAGCCGACTGCATGATTAATTGGTTCTGGGCCTGGCCCAAATTATTGCTAAGCTAACTTATGAATACATTTGAATGCATGCAGCAGGATTGCAAAGAAAGAGTCGATCTTTACTCACTCGGTGAATCCATCAGCAGGTCGTTGTCGTTGTCGTTGCCATTGGGCGACAGTTGTGGCGGCTCGCTGCGCGACGATGGACTCAGCTTGAGGGGCTGCATCAGAGAGGCACTCGACGTGGATGGACCCGGACCGGGCGAATCCTCTCGGGGCGAGGCCGACGAGGCTCGCGTGGCCGTGGCCGTGGGCGGACCCAGCGACTTGGTGATGGTCAGCTCTCCATTGGAGGCATTGAGTCTGCATTGGATGGAAATGTTTTAGCTATGGAACTCCTTTGAAGCGGTCCGTTCTCTCACCTGCTGATGCTGCTAAGTACGTTGCCCGTGGAGCTCGAGGCGGCCGCGGAGGCAGCCGGCCCACAGGTGGTCGAGGTGGCTCCAACAGAGCCAGCATTCAGGCTTGGTCCGTTGCCCAGATAGTCCCGCTCCAGGCGCGGCGAGGTGCCCATGTTTAGGGCGTGTCCGGGCGGCGAATGCGTCCGGAACAGTGGTGATGTGTAGCCTCTATCGTTGGTGCTGTTTGCGGAGCTCGCCGATGTGGAGGTCGGCGGCGTCAGTCTGCCCGGGGGCATGCTCCCACCGCCCCTCTCGTGCGGCAGATGATGCACTGCACCCGAGCTGGATGAGACGCTGGCCCGCGTGGCCGTAGCCGTGGGCGTGTGCGAGCGCCTCTCATGTCTGCCTTCGTGTCTGTCGTGACGGTCGTGTCGGTCGTGCCGTTCTTGCCTCTCGTGTCGATCGTGCCTCTCGTGGTGGTGGCTGAGATTCATGCCGCTCGATGATGCGCCACTGGCGGACATACGACCCGGACTGTGCTTGGGGGAGACTACGCGCAGACTGTGGCCGAAATGATGACGTGCCAGGGCGGCGGTTGGCGGTGGTATCGGCGGCGAGGTGCTGCTACTCAGCTCCAGGGGCTTCAGATCCATCTGAGGGGCAGTCAACTCGTCCGGATGCCTCAGGCTGATCTGCGGATGCGTAGATGAGACCGCTGCTGATCCCTGCGGCGGCAGGTGATGATGCAGATGCGTCTGCGTCTCCGGTTTGATGTGGAGCTGCTGCTGCAGCAGGAACGCAGCGCCTGGCGGTGGTGGAGGCGGACCCTTTGAAGGCAGCCCCGGACTTCCGCCGCCTGGCGATCCTGCTGGGGGTGTACGCTCCGCTGATCGTCGCAGATCGGCGGCGAGATGGGAATGTGGTAGGTGACCAATGGCCGCCGCAGCCATCTGGTGTTCCCGCTCCCTCTCCCTCTCCCTTTCTCTCTCCCTTTCCCGATGCTGTTGTGCCTGCTGTTGCTGCTGCTGATGATTGGCGGCCGCTGCGGCAAAGAGCTCCGGATGCAGGGCCGTCAGCAGCTGCTGGACGCCGGTCGAAAAGAGATTGGGCTTGAGTAAATTCGTGGGTGTCTGGGCCAGTTGGGGCAGCGCTGTGGCATGCTGCAGGGCAGCCAGCGACGGCGGCAACAAGTCCCTCTGCTGCTCCCTCTGTTGCTGCTGTTGCTGCTGTTGCTGCTGCTGCTGCTGTTGTTGCTGCTGGTAGGTCGCATAGGCTCCAAATGCATTGGGCAGGAACTGCTCTGTGGTGGGTATCTGCGGACTCACGGGAATCGTGAGAATTGTCTGCACGGCGATGCCTGTGGATGGGGATAATGTATTAGATATTTTGCAATGTAAATGTTTCCCGGCTTATGTCGGAGCCCAAACGAGAGGAAATTGAAAGTTTCCCTAATCGCTTTACAAGCTTTGGTGTCCCGCCAAGAGTCAAATCAAGTCAACTATGATATTGATAGCCACACCGATGGATAGACCGACAGGCGGACAGACAGACGGACTGACTGACTGACTGACAACTATAACTAATCCCAGACAAAAGTCCTTACCTTGCGCCGTTGGGATGAGCAGCTGGGCCCCCTGTACGCCCTGCACCAGCTGCCCGGAGGCGAGTATGAGTTGCGGCATCTGGGCGCTTGCTGGTGGCGCCTGAAGGGCTGGCGGTGGCGATGCGGTCGCCGCAGCCAGAACATTGGCCAGCGATGTGGCATTGAGGGCGTGGGGGGAGCTGCTGCTGCTAGGATTATCCGGATGCTGGCTGGAGGAGGCGTTGCCGCCGCCGGAGCCAGAGCCAGAACCCGACACGGAGCCACACCCGGAGTTGGAGCTATTGTGTGCATTGGTGTTGCCGCCGCCGTTAGCCTTTGACGTCTTGTTCTTGCTGCCAGTGTGGCAACTGCTGTGGGGTGGTGAGACTCTCGCAGCCGATGTGGATGCCGCACCAACTGCTGCCGCAGGCTCAGCACCGACGCTTAGATTCAACGGCGAATTGAATACGGATGCAGCTAAGCCCTGAAGACTTGCCAGTGCAGCGGCCGTGGCAGGATGGTGATGATGATGCCCGTGATGTGGATGTGTATGAGGATGTGGATGTGGATGCGGATGCGGATGTTGCTGCTGCTGTTGCTGCTGCTGCTGCAGCGTGGCCAAATTTTGTAATTTTTGCAAATTTATCATGTCTTGCACTGTGGAGGGATTTAAGCAAAAGTCACACAAAATGTTGTCATTAGTTTTTGCAGCCAAAACTCTTTGCCAAATTAGTGGAACTGGCACAGGGGAAGGGTTGGGGGCTGGGGGCTGTGCTGTGGGTTGTGGGCTGGGGTGAACACTAATTGCCAGTTTACTCTTGGTTGGCTTTTTCGGGTTTAGAGGGGATATAAATGATTGCGTCAGGGATGGAAAGCAGCTTTTCAGGGGTCTTGGATAAATTACGAGTACAATAGCAGAAACAAGAATAAATTGTCTAAACAAAAATGTCAAAGGAGAACTGAAAGTGTCTTCGCAGTTCAGAATTCTATAAGTATTCCGATGTGCATTCCATTCCCGACTGGTGGTTATGTTTTGGCTTTCGATATGTACTCACTAGTTCCGTTCAGATGCGCTGCAAAGGCCTTGGCCTGGGCCTGCTCCTCCTGCCGGAGACGCAGTGCCTCCGCTGCATCGTCACCATCGGCCTCGTCCTCGTCCGCATCCGCATCCGCGTCCGCATCGATCTGCATGGGCATCGGCATGGGCAGAGGCATGGCCAACGGCGAAGCGGGCTGCTGGTTGGCCAGGGAGGCAGCCTTGGCAGCCAGATTCTTGTAGAACTCCAGCTCCTTGACGTGGTCCTTGGTGTCGTAGGGGGAGTGCGAGTGCGAGTGGGAGTGGGAGCGGGAGTGTGGCGGGGGCGAGAGCAGGCCGTGAACGTCCGTGATTTCCATATCATCATCGATATTGTTGTTGTTGTTGGTGTGGTTGCTGCCACTGTTGCTGTGGTGGTGCAGGGAGTGGGCGAGGCTGCTGCCGCTCGGCGAGTGGATCTTGTGGCCACTGATCTCCTTGTCAAAGTCCTGCAATCGAGCGAAAAATATGTGTTAATACACTTGACACCTTCTGGAATGGCATTTAATATGTTTCACATTTCCATCCCAGATTCCATTGAGCAACTGAAACTGCAAATCACGAAAATTCCCCACTGGCTAAAATTCAATTATATATTTTCCACAATTAATGCATTGTCAATTGTTTGCCACGCCCCTCCCGAATGAGTCCTGAGTCCTGAATCCCCGCTCATTGTTTGCTGATTGGATTATACGAGTACATACAGTATTTAAGCGCCAGTGGATGGCATTTTCGGAATCGGAATCGGACTCCAACTCGCAGTCGTATTACATTTCATTTGTGTCAATTGGGGGGACAATTACATGTTTGTGCAACAGCAACAAACACACACACTGCATTGTGAGAGACGGGAGACGAGAGACGTTAATAAGTTAATTTAATTTCTGTTGTAATTGTCAGCGCACATTTATTGTTTGGCATTCTGATCCCCTCCACGGGGATGAGCTGGGCAATTTATGCAAATTTAATTGGTTGCAACTGCTCGCTCCAAGGGAATTATCAAGTATTTGGCCACAACTGACATCAATATTAGAATGATTAGTCCTTTCCGGTGTCCTCCTCCAAGCGAAATGTCTCAGCTATACAGACTCGCGAGCTTAAACCCTCTGCTGCACTTTCCATTTAAAGAATCGTTGGGCTGTTGGGTAAACAGTGAAAAAAGGGAAGATACTCGTACTCGTACTCGTACAAAAAAAAAAGGAAAGGTAAACCAATATAATTATTGGCAATTAATGCTGGCGACGGCCAATGTGCTTAGCGCGGAGTGGAGGAAACGAGCCACATTAATGCCAGGACGAGCCCAGCTGTCCCAGCGGCGGTCCTTGGACTAGGACCCTGGTTCCTCGCAACGTGGCTGAGCTTCAATTAAATTTTATTTGCATAGGAAATTAACATAATTGTAGTGCAAAATACCAACCCAAAAAAAAAAATGGAAGCGAAAAAACAGGAAAATGGAAAAATCGGAAATAGAAAGAACCGAAGAAAAGCAATAAAAGTAAGCAGCAAACGTGTCAGCAGCGCAGGAAAAGTGTTGAAAAAGTATTTATGCAAATAAATATAAATGTTTGGTGGGTGTTTCGAGTGCGGTAATTAAATGGAATTCCGAAAGGCCAGACAACGAGGATGGCATCGCATCCAAAACCTACGGCAATTACTCCGCCATCTACCGCATCGATTCCTGGGGCAAATCATTCACACTCTCACACACGACACTCAATCATCACCGCTTCATCTAGTCACTGTCTAACATACATATCTGCCGACACGGGAGACAAGCAGCCACATTAATTAAAGCACTTGATTAATTTCATTTGCAACGTGCAGTAAATACATTAAAAATTGACATTTACTGGCGCCGTCAGGTGCACAACAGCCACTACTTAAACAGTGGTCACTCGGCCACTCCGGGGGAGGGTGGGGTGTCGGGGATGAGTCTAGAAATAGGAGCAGGACCATGGCAGGACTCGAGGCTAGCTGCTCCTGCTGCCGGTGAAGCAAGTTAATGTCATTGCACAGCAAATCGAACTAAATTTATGACACGCCGAGAACGAGAGAGTGCATAAAAAATGGAAAAAGAAAAGAAAGCCACGTTAATGTCCTCTGTGGCAGTGACTGTGTATGTGTGTGGGTCTGTGTGTGTGTGTGCATGTCCTTTATGCAAACAGGCGGCAAACAGACGGCCGCTGACAGTCACTATATGTGGCACATCCATAGTTGCCGCCAAGTGGAGTGGAGGGGGAGTGTAGTGCAGTGGCGCCCACTGATGTGCAATGAATTAACTTTTCAACATATTTACCCACGCTCAATTGAATGGGACTTTCCAGGCTTTCCCCCATGGGGAGATGGCTGTGTGTTTCCTACGGCAGCAGCAACAGTGGCAGCACTGCCGCTAAAAGTTGAGAAACAAAACGTTGCAACCATAATGAGGCGCTGACGCTGTCGCTTGGCTTTTGTCTCTCAGTGCCGTCCTTCTTCTGTAGACTCGCAAATGAGCGGAAATTAAAAACTGATTTGGCATTGAGGAAGCTCTGCCGAGGAGGGATGGGTATTCGGTATTCGGTATTGGGTGTGTGCAGAGGAACGAGGTAGATTTTATAAAATTGATTCTTTCTCCAAATGGGAGGGCAAACAAAGAAGCAAAAACTTTCAAAAAGTCAGGGAATATGTATACAAAAACTGTTACCAATTAGAAGCAGAAAGCAAATAAATTTTAGAATTCCACGATTGGTTTTATTGCCATGAAATCATTCGCTCTTCAGTTTTGCCGCTTCAAGTACAGTTTTTGACTGCATATCATTATTTCCTCAGCGGTATCCGATGCGCAGATCAATACAAAAACTGCTGCCCCAAAAGGGTGGCATGCACTGGCAGTCGTGGTCAGTCTGCACAATTGTATGCATGCCACATACCAAACACTCCAGGGCACCCCTTGCCACCCAAACGGACAGCAAGGCTTCTTACTTCGTTTTTTACTCGATTTGCGCCGCGCCGTCAAATAAAAATGAGCCAAAAAATAGAAAATGAATTGAATTATTGCACGGAGCAGGAGGATGCCCACCAATGCCGTGGGAGGTGGGATGGCGGGATGGTGGGGGGTCGGTGGTCGGAGGTGGCACTTGACAGCCTCGAATGTGATAAGCAAAAGCCCCTGCACGAAATGGAAAATGCGATGGCAGCTTTTGCTTTCTTCTTATTATGCTTCAGCAGCTCTGTCCGCTCTCTGCCCCATTCGTTACTCTTTTACTCTCGCGCTTCCCCCGTGGATCCACCACCCTCCTCGTGCTGCTGCTGCTCCTGTGTCTGTGTTTTTATGTAGCATGCTTTTGAGTGCGACGCGAAATTATAATTCACACATGTGCCATACCACAGGGGAGTGGGACCTGCCACTGCTCCAGCTCCTGCTCCTGCTCCTGCTCCTGCCCGTGCCCGTCCCACTGGGGTGCTCGGCCATTTGCATGGATGGCATGGAGGGGGGACTGGGTATGGGGAGACTGTAAAAAAATGCAATTGCCAAAAAGTAGCCGGCAAAAAGAAAGCGAAAACGACAACGACGACGGCGTCGGCATCGGCATCGGCGAACGGTTGCGCTGCTTGTTTGCTTTAATTGCAAATGGCATTTTTTCCAACGGGATTCGCGGCATGGAGGCTACGGGAAGGACATCCACGTTACAAGCTGACCAGCAGCACCCCACCGGCAGGAGCACCACCACCGATTCCAGGCAGGCAGGCAGGCGGGCAGGAGGAGGCAAGCAAGGCTCATAAATTGTCGAAAAATATTTGTCTTGTTCTATTTTTGGTCAACCAACGGCCGGGCGGCAAGCAGTGCCTGCTGCAGCCAGCAATATGCTTTTTGTGCCCCCACCAGCCCGGCCCGTGCCACGCCCCAGCCGCCTTTTCTGTTCGTTGTGTTGCAAGCAAACATTTATGAGTGGGGCGTGCAGAAAGGGGCTCGATGGGGAAGGCTCTGGCTCCCTGCTTGCACTTTTGCATATTTAATGTTTTGTTTAACGCAAATGCACATAATTTCATCACTGACTGTGTGCGTGTGCGTGTGCGTGAGTGTGTGTGTGGGTGTTGTTCTGGGTGTAGTTTTCGTTTTTCCGCCCGACCCCTTCTGCAACTGGTCGTAGCCGTAGTCGTAGAGATGTGAAAATGAATTTCAATTAATATTTATGTTGCTTTATGCGAATTCTCGAAAGCCTGAATTGATAATGACCCCTTGGTCTATGCTCTACGAAGTATAACCAAATTTCTAGGCTCATAATGCTTGGTAGTTGAGCGTGTTTGCAGATAGATTGATCTGATCTGATCTGATCTCTGGCAGTTAACAATTAGCGACTCTGCCATCGATCCATCCACTAACCGTCCATCCCTCGTTCCACATTCTGAATAGAAATCATTGTGTAACGATGCAATTTCTTGCGCCATTTCATCGGCACAGCCGGACACACAGTTTCGATAAAAACGTAAGCATCAGTTTCAGTCGATGCCCGAAAAGTGAGCGTCTAGCCCGCCCAATACGCCACCCAATGCACCACCCAGCAGTGACAAACAAAAGCTGAAAGCTGCAGACGTTGCAATTTCGACGAGAATATATAGCAGTACATCTATATACGCATACGCCGTATATGTATGTGGGCGCATGTATGTACCATATACTGGCACCGATATATAGAAGGAGGAGACGCAGCTGACAGCCGCATGGCGAATGAGCGAACGAAAACAAAAAACGAAACAAAACAACAGCGAAGCACAAAAACCAAAACAAAAATGTGTAAAAAATGAAAGAGAAGCAGAAGGGGCAAAAATACATTACATTAAAGCGTGAGGATGGGTGGACGGGGAGACGGGGGGAGTTGAACGGCTATAAAGAGAGCGAAGCGAATTGGAACAAAACAAAAAAAAAGGAAAAGGAAAACGAAATACGAAAGGACACAAGGAGAAAGGAGAAAAGGGACAGGGGACAGGGGACAGGCATGGTCCATCAGCGGCAGCAGAGGCAGAGCCAGAGCCCGACATCAATGGGCGCGCCACTCAATCAACCCCACTTGGGTGGCGGGGTGGCGGGGTGGACGGAGTGGGTGGTGTGGGTGGCCCAGCGAGCCGCTGCTTGACAACAATGAAGGCCAAGCATTGTCCAGGACTCCCAGGCCTCTTCTCTCTTCAACCCCCACTGGTGGTCGCCTCACTCTCCTCGTTCTGCATTGTGTGTGTGTGCCTGAGCCTGTCCCAATTTTTTTACGTTTTTCCCGCTTACTCTATTTTTTTCACTTTTTATGCCTTTAATTTTGCTGTTCGGGCTTTCTCCTCCTCTTCGGCTCTCTCTTACTCTCCCTCTCTCTCTCTCTGTCTCTCTGTTTGGTGCTGCTTGGGTGGGCATCTTTTTTATGGAAGCATCGCCTGCTGCAGCTTTCTGACTGCTTGGTCGCTGGTCAGCCGCAGTTATTCTTTGGGGGCGACCTGCCTGGACGTGGCCCCCGATGCGGGGCCACTGGTCACTTCTCTGGTCAAATAAATGCAATTTTAACCCCCTTCTATTCAGCATCCTACAAGCCATCGGGAATGCCTACCATTTCCTCTCTCAACATAAATCCTGAAACCTCTCAGAAGCCAACGCCATCCTGGACAACGCCCACTCTCACGCCCACCTCACGGAGGTGGGCACCTCCCATCGCCTCGTGGCGTGGTCTTGCTTTTCACTTTTGGCGGCACACTTCTTTTTTTGCCGTTTCTCGGCGCCCAAAAATAAAAAGTAAAAGTTGCGCTTCACCTCACCTCACCTCACCACACCTCAGCACCCACCACCCAATCTCACACATCCCTCATCCCCTGCCCTCATTTCCCTCCCTGCTATCTCCTTCGGCTGGTCAGTCCCTTGGCTACGTACGGGATGGGTGTCTGTCGCAGCATTTATTGCCGCACTGTAGCCCCGGGGAGCTGATTCCTTTCGTGCCTCTCCGCTGCTCATTTGCATCAGTATTTTTAATTGGAATTGGCGCTGGAGCTGGAGGTGGAGATGGACAACATCGAGTGGTCGAGGGTTAAGGAAACAAAGAAAACGAGAGAGAATCAGCTTAGAATCCCTGTCAATTGATGGGTCGATTCTGGAACAGCCGATCGATTTGATAGCAAAACAGAATCTCTGATTGAGAACGTAGCAAAAAAGCAATTATACTCGTATCTCATTGGGTAATTATTATTAGAGCAGAAGCGATAGAAAAGTCAAACGATACAATAAAAGGAATCAGTTGCCTTATCTGTTTGCTGTCCCTCTATCCTTGGGGTTTTTTCAAAACACTACCTTGTCGTGGCTCAGTCGGGGCTTTGTTTTTGTCTCCTTCCTCTAGTCCTTTTTTTCGCTCCCCAGAGAGTTACTGATGCTTCTGCCTTTTCACCTTTGGCGGCACATTCGGTTGCTTCCTTTGAGCGCCCCGATTCCCCTCGATTCAACGCACCAACCCACTCAGAACATGGCCATTACGCACCTCCTGCCACCCCCTACTGCAGACCCGGACGCCGCTTTTGCCAGTTGCCTTCTTCTGCTATTTTTAACAATTTTTTCATGTTCAGATCGTTGTGTTGTTGTCTTTTTAGTTTTGCCCCTTTGTGCCCCATCTGCCACCTCCCACCCTCTTCGTTTGTTGTTTGTCGGCTGCTGCTGCCGCCGCTTCTGCAGCTCCTGTTGTCTTATTTCCTGGCCTTCTTATTGGTTGCCTCTGCCTCTGTCTCTGCCTCATGCTGCCGCCAGCTCGTGTTATTCTTATTTTAGGCAACCGTCGTGGCAACACACACAAGTTATCCACTTTTATGGCAACTCTTCTTTTTTTGGCGGCGCACACACGGTCGCGAGCAAACACCCACGAATCCTGCCACGTCCGTCTCTGGGTCTACGCTTTTCCTCTACATTTCTCATTCGTTGCCGTTGCTGTCGCTGTGTTCTCATCAAGAAAACGAAAAAGTAACATTTTTTCGGCTCTCGCTGATTGGTTGCACCCCTCGGCCCATGTGTGTGCCCCGGTTGCTGCCCCAACTGCTGTTGCAACAATAAGAATTTTTGTTTTAGCCGTAGACCAACACACCCATTTTATTGTGTCCTCTCGCTGTTGGCGGCTGGTTGGGGATGGGCTGCCGAGGGCTGAGGGCCGGCGATGGGCCCTTGGAATGTTTGATGCAGCAGCGGAGAGAGCCACTCAGCGACAGGTCCCTAGTGTGTATCCAACGATTGGGGCGATCGAATGCGTGCTTCAGTAATGGGAACACGAGTATTTCCAGTTGTAAAAGTAATTCATTTCGGATAGAATGGCTTTGTATTCGAGCTTTTTAGAAAGATCGCAACACATGGTTACATTTGGCGAAGTAATTTAGCCCCTGCCTGACAAATGTCTGGCAACAACTTTATGGCCACAGTTTGTGTCTCCGTCGAAGGTAACTGAGAACTACTGGACATGGCCCGTTCGAGTGCCAAAATGTAATTACTTTACATATGTGCAGCGTGCCTCATGCCACACTCTCGTTATTAGCACTTTGAAATTAATATTCGTATTTTTCAATTACCGCTGACACTTGTCTGTGGCAGCCGAGCCCAAAGCCCCTTGCCCCTTGCCCGTTGCCCCTGCCACTTGTCCATGACTCTGCCACTCCCACTCCCACTCCCATTGAGAGCCTACCAACATTGTTGTGGCTAGAGGACATGGCATACCATACCCGATAGCCCAGTTACATGGCCCATGCCCATCTCTCCATCCCAGTGCAGAATGTTAAATGTCATTGCCGCTGACATAAATGAATAGGTGCATCTATTGCATTTGACACTCGTCTGCCACACACTGAGCGAGAAAGAGAGAGGCAGACGAAGAGAAAGGAATGGCGAGTACAAAGTTGTGCCTTGGCTTCCATCTTAGTCAGAGGTAATACTGCATTATTGTTAATAAAAGCCAAGTAGCTATATACACACACGACTGAGTAGAGCTCCACGTGAATGAATGCCACTAGCTGTTACCACAGAAGTGGAAGTTATCGATGGTCCTGCGAATGGTAGGTGAATGAATGCACATCTCTGTTTGAATCCAAGAAAGGAGTTTTTTTTATCGTGGTGTTCCTATCTTTTGCTCCGAGATTAGCATAATTTTTGGATTATAATACTTGTTAAGGTCTGCTCCCAACTTCTGAAAAATTAGCCCCATTCAACTGGAAAATGAGCACGCCCTGATGGCTGGCTCATCTTCCAGCTTCCTCCTCCTGCCCATCTGGCCTCTGGTCCTCTGGCCGAGCGTTGCCATGCCTGCCATATGGATAGTCCGGGGAACGTGCAACTCGTATAACATTTCTAATTAAAATTTCGTACAGATCCCCAGCCTAAACCCCCGACAGAAGAAAGGTTATTAACATATTTACCATAACCAGAGGGGGACGAAAAGGAGGAGGAAGCACTACCCCCCTTCCCACATGTGTGTGTGTGTGTATGTTTGTGTGTTATTTGTCCAAGCTGTTGGCCATTAGTTTGGCATGCAATCGGGCAAGTTGTCCGAAAAAGTAAGTTGGAAATCGTTGCCGCAATCAGGGGGGCCCTCCCCCCGGCCAGAGAGGCGACATATACATATGCATGCACGGGTGCCGGTCCGGTGCCTAAGTAGCTGCGCTGTCTTCATTAAAAATTGTGCCGCACACCCTGGCACCCTTGCCCCGTGCACCCTTCTACCCACACCCCATTTGCACCAGCGGTAACGTTAGAAGTTGCACTGGCTCTGGCACTGGCGCTGGCGCTGGGTCTGGGTCTGGGTCTGGCCTCAGCAGTAGCTGTAACAACAACAAATCGGGCTTCATTCCTAATTTAAATGCAAATGAGATTCATTTGACGACGACGTCGTCCAGGCTGCAACCATGGCCCTGCTTCTGCTTGGGCCACCCCCACAAGCCACTCCCCACTCATGCACTTGGTCAATGCCACACACACACACACAGACCACCCAGGCCCAAGCACATTAACACAGAGTCAGACATATGAGTCTGCCGAGCAAGGAACTCTCTCTCTCTCTCTCTCTTTCGCCATCTCTGTCCAAATCTCTACCTCCAGCGAGTGTGTTTCTTTTGGGTGTGCGCCTACATTATGCAAGTAGCTTAAATGGCTACAAAATGCGTTGCTTTGGCGAGATTTGTAGCATACATTAGGGCCGGCTCTGCAGGAGTGCGATTGCAATTGCTGCCTACGTTTAGGCGCAGCCTTAAGCTCAACAATGGCCGCCATGTCTGGCTCGGAGTTTCTCACTCTCTCTCTCTCTCTCTCTCTTGCTTTCAGAGGGTGTCAGGTTGTCTGGACTGCAAATATAATCAGACTGGAAATATGCCATGCTTTTTGGATTTCTTGATTAGTGCTGTTCTCCGTGTGTGTGTGTGCTGTTAGGACACTCACCGACGCCACTAGGTAGGCAATGGATTCCGACATTGTGCAAGGAGAGAAAACAGAGTGAGCGAGAGAGAGCGATAGAGAGGATAGAAGACTCTTATAATTTCAGAAACTTAAGCAATCCAATCAAACCGTCATCAATGTAAATATTTCCCCGCATCTGCTGTACATAGAAAAAGAAAAAACTTATTACTCATGCGCCACGTTGCACCGAGCACCAATCAATATGCAGGCCATCAAATATTTAAACTAAAACTACAAAATAACAAAAATGGCTACGAAAACTTAACACACACATCGACGTGTGTGAGCGAGGGAGACAAGGATAGAGAGGAAATGGGATAGCAAGATATAGCTAGAGAGAGAGCGAGAGAGCAGAGCCTCACAAAAGGATTTTAATTGAGTGCAATGGCATGTGAGCGATATGCACAGCGAAGGCAATGCAGCAATGCAGAACGAGACAGCCGATAGGGGAAGACAAGGACAAAATCCAAGCAACAAATTCACCTCAACATCACGCCACCCCTCCCCGCCCCCCCACATTCAGCCGCCCACTCACTCATCGTACTCGTCTACAGCCAATTCTTGTGGTCAAAATGCATTTTGAAGTTATGCACATATCCTGTTGATTTTTCAAATTATCAAGTCTTAAAACACACACACAACTGCATCGCATACATTTAGTCTGAAACAGAAGCAGGAGCTAGTGGAAAGAGGGGGGGGGGGGGGGGGGGGGGGGGGGGGGGCAATGGCTCTAGGCAGGGGCTGGCTGTGGGGCCGACCCTTCTCTTTGCCATTTGTTTCCGACCGTTTTTGCATGAATTATTAAATGCTATGTAATTTATTTGATTGTGTTTGTGCCAGTGTTGGCCCATGCACTTCCTTGTCTGTGTCTGTGTCTGTGGCTGTGTCCGTGCCTCTGTGTGTGTGAGTGCTTGTTGGTATTTATTGCACTTAACTGCTTTTGGGGTTACATGTAACAAGGCCTCCCCCTCCTGCGGCCTCCTTCGGCCTGTCTCCAGACCCTCCTCCCTCCCCTTCGTATTGTTGAAATCTTATGCATTTGTCATGAATCTGAAATATTTTCGGTTCGTTTGGTTTCTGTTCATGTATGTGTACTGTGAGAGATGCGTTTCTATGTATTATATTATCCTTTTCGTGTGTTTGTGTGTATATTATGGGCGGGTGTCCATCAACCCACCTACCAACTGCATCTACTGCTTGCCACAGACACAAACACACACACACACACACACACACACACACACACACAGTGTGTGTATTCTAGTGAGTGCGGTCGTGTTTTTAAATCGTTCCGTATAATTCAGTGGAAAACGTCGGAAGTTAGCCTGGAAAAGAGGCAAAGAGTAGTTAGCGCGAGCCATAGTAGTGCTGCGTTACTTACCTGCGCGGAACGCAAGTCCGCAAGCAGAGAAGCGGCCACCTGGCCAATAGTACTGGCCGAAATCCCAGTGGGACGCCGTCGAGCCATAGGCCGAAGGGGGGGGAAGGAGGAGCAGGTAAGTGCCTGTTTTCCTATTCTTCTTCGCTGTGATTCTTGGCGCCACTTGTTGGTTGCTGCCTTCTTTTTGTTTTTGGGCAAAATTGGCCAAGCACACCGCAAGTGGTGTTGGAAAACGACGGAAGAACAGCTGACTGGAGGCTAAGTGCTGGAAAACGACAGCGTCTGGCCAATAGAGGGCGCGGCCGCAGCAACCGGAGTTGCCAGATCAACGGCCAGATCGGAGATGAGCGATCAGCGGGAACAAGCTGCGGCTTGCAGCACTCCGCTGACAAGCTCATTCGCCTGGGATGAGGAGAATCCCTTTCGCCGGAGAAATGCTCTGGCGCGATCGCCAAACCAGCCGGCGGAAGCAGTGGAGGAGCGCGCAAGATCCTCTCCTCCAACGCTGCAGCGCCCCCAAGAGGAGCAAGCAGACCCGAAGGAGAGGGCCATGGCGCATTTGGCGAGCTTGGGCCAAAAGGCCAGAGAGTTGAGGAAGCTGATGGTGCTCCCAAAGAGGTCCATCACGAACCCAATGAGGGATCTGGTGGATGAGATCGAATATCTGCAGCGAGAGTTGGAATCGTGCTGGCAGGCGATCTCTGCGGAGCAGGCTGTAGCCAAGGTTGCACAGCCGGCAGTGACGGAGAGGGCGGGAAAGAGGGCACGGCCAGAGCCCAGGAACACCACCCACCCGTCCCCGTCCCCGTCCCCGTCCCCAAGACCGAAGAAGCCAAAACATGGACCCAAGAAGTCAAAAAAGACGGAGGAGAAGCCGCAGGAAGGCCAAATGAGGGACGCCGTAGCTCGCAAGGGACCGGAGGACGCCCCAAATGAGCGAGAGGTAGGGTGGGTGAAGGTCGTAGCCAGGCAAAGGCCAAAGCCAAAGCAGCAGCAACGACCAAGACCGCCACGCAGCGATGCAATAGTCATCGCCGCCACCGGCACTGTCTCATATGCAGACATCCTAAGGAAGGTCAAGACAGAGCCAAGTCTTAAAAAGCTAGGGCAATCGGTGCAAGGGGTGCGACGCACAGCAAAAGGAGAGCTGTTGCTGATGCTGGAAAAATCGGCGGACCCGAGAACCCAAGAGATGCAGGCAGCAGTCAAGGAAGCGCTAGGAAGCACGGTTGAAGTAAGGAGTCTTACCGAAACTGTCATCTTGGAGGTAAGGGACATAGACGAAGTGTCCACCCAAGAGGAAGTCCTAGCGGAACTCAAAGCGCAGGCAGGGGTGGAAATATGCGAGGCCGCAGCCATCTCCATCAGACCAGCCTATAGGAGCACGCAGACCCTGACCCTGAAAGTTCCACCGGCTATAGCAAAGCCACTCCTGGAGAAAGGAAGAATTCGCCTGGGGTGGGGGTATTGTAGAATACGACCCAAGTCAACTCCCCGAAGATGCTACAAGTGCATGGAGTTTGGCCACATCGCGCCTAATTGTAAGAGCAGCCAAGACTTCACGAAGTGCTGCTACAATTGCGCAGGAGCCGACCACCAGGCCAAAGATTGCAAAGACGAACCAAGTTGCATTCTTTGCAAGCGCCACCGGGTGAAGGACCCGAAGCACCAAACGACGAGTTCGAGGTGCCCGCAGTACCAAAAGGCGATGCAGCAAATGAAGGATAGATGAAAATCATCCAACTAAACCTCAACCACTGCGAGATGGCACAGCAGCTGCTGGACCAGACAATAAGGGAGCACCGTATAGATGTAGCAGTCATAAGCGAGCAATACCGGAATCGCAACTCGGGAGAGTGGATTGCTGACTCGAGCAAGAAGGCAGCGATATGGAGCTGTGCGAGTCCCACACAGCAATTACTGCAAACATACGTCGGAGACGGATTCGCCAGAGCCCGGATAAATGGAGTGCACATATATAGCTGCTACCTGCCCCCGAGCCTCAGCCTACAGCAGGCGACGCAGGCACTGGAAAGGATTGCTGAAGACGCGCGGGAGAAACACCCTACGCTCATAGCCGGCGATTTCAATGCTTGGGCGACGGAGTGGGGATGCCCGAGAACGAACCCAAGGGGACAGGCACTCCTAGAATGCTTTGCGACGTTGGATGCCGTACTGCTGAACACAGGCACACAGCAGACGTTCGGCAGAGCTGGAACGGGGTCTATAATAGACCTTACGTTCGTGAGCAGCAGCCTCAGCCGCAGGACAACGTGGGAAGTTAGTGGCTTATACACCGGGAGTGACCACCAAGCCCTCATATGTGAAATCCAGGAAGCGGGCGCACCTAACCCGTTCATTGGCAAGCGGATCGGTTATAAGACCGAAACGCTAGAGCCGGATATGGTCCGGGCCATGTTTGAGGACTACGAGACCAACGGTACGGCTGAAGAGAGAGCAAGCCAACTGGCTATACATACGCTGGAAGCATGTGATGCCTCCATGCTAAGGAAAGGAAGAAGCCTGAACAACCGCAGGCCAGCTTATTGGTGGAACGCTGCAATAGGTAGCGCCAGGCAGGAGTGCCAGCGGAAAAGACGACTGTACCAGCGTTCGAGAGGTTCCCCGGAATTCGAGAGGCTCCAAGGAGAATATAAGGAAAGCAGACGCTGCTTGAAGAGGCAGATCAAAGATGCCAAGCGCAAATGCTTCGAAAAGCTCTGCGATGACGCAGATGCGAACCCTTGGGGCTACGCATACAGGCTGGTAATGAAGAGACTGCGAGTGTTCAGTCCCCCGCCGCCAATGTGTGCAGATCTGCTGGTTAACATAGTAGAAACCCTATTCCCAGAGAAAGTGGCAGGCCAGAGGGTGATGGATAGAATACCGCCACCTGAAATAGAAGCCACCACGGGAGCAGAAGTCCTCGAAGCTCTACAACGGATAAAGAACGGCAAAGCACCAGGACCTGATGGGGTCCCAAATGCCGTTCTCCGCACGGCTATTGAGACCAATCCACAAATGTACGTGGATTTATTCAATGCGTGCATGTCCGAAGGGACCTTCCCCAGACCATGGAAGCGACAGCGGCTAGTCCTCTTACCCAAGGGGAACAAGCCGACCGAGGAGCCATCATCCTATAGACCACTCTGCATGCTCGACACAGTGGGTAAGATCCTCGAGCGCATAATCCACACCAGGCTGGAGAAGGCAGTAACGCATCAGCTCTCACCGAGACAGCACGGGTTTCGCAAAGGCAGGTCCACGGTGGACGCAATCGGCGAGGTATGTGAGATAGCAAAGCGAGCTATCGATGGCACCCGGTGGATGTACGGGACCAAAGAGTATTGCATAGTGGCAACACTCGATGTCCAAAATGCATTCAACTCTGCCAATTGGGATCACATACTAGAAGAACTGAGAAACTTTCAAGTACCGCCGTATCTGCAGAATATCATCGCGGACTACCTAAGAGACCGATTGCTCATATATGAGACGGATAAGGGGACACGTGAGCACCAAATCACTGGAGGAGTTCCCCAAGGATCGGTCCTCGGCCCGCTGCTGTGGAACATCATGTATGATGGAATCCTCAAGATGGATATGCCAATGGGCGCAACGGTGATAGGCTTTGCCGACGACATAGCGATAGTCGTAGTGGCAAAACAGAAAGAAGCGGCGGAAGAAATCTGCAACGACGCGGTAGAGAGAGCCAGAACATGGCTATCAGGGAGGGATCTCGCATTAGCCACCCACAAAACGGAGGCGGTGCTCATAAGCAGTAGGAAAGTAGTGGAGACGGCCACGATCCGAGTAGGAGACTGCACTATTAGCTCCAGTCCAAGCCTGAAGTACCTGGGGGTCATGATTGACCACAGACTCAGCTTCAAGCATCACATGGCGTATGCAAGCAGCAAAGCAGGAAAGACGGCAGTGGCCCTATCCCGCATCATGGCCAACACCGGAGGCCCGAAACAGCCAAGGCGAAAGCTACTAGCGAGCGTAGTTGGCTCAACGCTAATGTACGCGGCACCAATATGGGTTGATGCAATGAAGCATAAAACATATGCCCGAGAATGCAACGCAGTCCAGAGGCTGTGTGCCCTGAGGGTGTGTTGCGCATTCAGAACGGTATCCCAAGACGCCGCACTTGTGGTAGCAGGAATGATTCCCATCCATCTGCTGGCAAGAGAAGCCGCAGGAATCAGGGCACAGCGAACCCTGGGGACTACGGACCAGGACACCAGAGGTGCCTTAAGGCAGCGCACAATCCTGCAATGGCAAGATTCGTGGGATAACAGCAGCAAAGGGCGATGGACCCATAGGCTAATCCCAGACCTGAAGAGTTGGCTGAACCGTAGCCATGGACAAGTGGAGTATCACCTGACACAACTGCTGACAGGACACGGTTGCTTTAAAGCCTACCTGCATAGGTTTAAGCACGAGGACGACCCCTTCTGCGTGGTCTGCGCAGGGGTCATCGAAGACGCAGAGCACTGCTTCTTCGAATGTCCAAGATTTCGGCAAGAACGAGAGGATCTAAGCAACAAGCTTGGAAGAATGCCAGCGGTGACAAACCTGGCAGAATGCCTGCTAGAGTCGGAAGGAAACTGGGCCGCGATTAGATTCATGGCCGTAACTATGGCTACCAAACTGCGTCGCGAAGAAAGAGCACGCAATGCTAGGAGATAAAGGATAAAGGAGATTGTTAAGAGAAGAGCCCTACGGGCATCTCCCCCCGGCGAAGTAATATCTCGCGACAGTACCGCCGGGATCCGGGATAGGTGTGGTTGGTTTTAGAGCGGTTAGAGTCCCTCACTTCGGCTTCGGCTGAGTCGGCATGAAGCTTTCCTGTAGTCACACAACAACAAAAAAAAAAAAAAAAAAAAAAAAAAAAAAAAAAAAAACACACACACACACACACGCAGACATTAGTTTGTGGTTTAAGCTATTTTCGTTGCAGCAATTTATTGATCAATATTTCAGCTTAGGCGTTGGTCATTAGTTAGTCTGCAGAGGACATCAAGGAACAATCGAAAGAAGAGTGTTGAGGGAACGGAACGAATGGCACCCAAAGTGGGCATTATACTCGAAAGTTATCCATATCGCTTCCTTCGATAATAATCTAGTATGCATAGCCCATAGGATATGTACCATGCGGTTAGCCTGCTGGGACTCGAAATGATGAAATTCCCATCAATATAAGCTGCAATTTTAAAGGTTAACGAGAGACAGCTGAAGCACCATCCCCCACACTACCCACATTATCGAAGATATCGATCGTTGGTATCGCATAGTATATCCCAGTATTCAGAGCAACAGAGACCCAGTCAATTAGACAAACTTCTAATATTTGCCGCAGCAACTATCACACCTGAATATTATGCTCGCATTTCCCACCCTATCTATGGCCCTATCCATATCCCTTCTGCAATCTAATTAACTGTCACTGTGTTAAAAAGACGCCAAACTGGCAACCAAAACTCGCGTCTACACCGCCCTCAGCGCTCTCCTGTGGCCTGCCAGTTGAACAATGACAGCAGCTCCTTGCCCCTCCCTGTGGCACTCTTGGCTTGCGTGTCGGGCCAACACCACGCCACCCTCACCACTTTCCCCTCACCATCCGCGACTTTGGTGGCGCGCAAACACTAATGCGTTGGCAATAACAAAGGTTGCACATGCCTGCCTCCACACACATCCTCGTACCAGCAACGCGGCCGCGAAGAGTCGAGTTCTTGGCAACTAATCAATAGAGCAGAATTTTACGTTTAATTAAAAATGTCTGCGTGTGTAAACCAGGGCAGGTGGCATGTGGCAGGTGGGAGATAGAGAGCCATGCAAAATGGAGGCCTGCTCGGGCTGGTTAGTTCTTCGCGGCCTGGCATTAACCCAACTGTCGGAATGGTAATTGCCATTGCTTAATATGCAATTAGTCCGAGCAACCGACGCAAAACAGAATCAATTGAAACGCACCTTTGGGAGGTTATCCAGAGATGGTTGACCAACCATCTAAGATCTTTTCATCTTTCCCGCCATTCGTTCTCCCTGCTTCCCTATTTCCAAGGAGATATTATAATTTATCGGCATTGAAATGTTTTACATACTGCTTTGGACTCCCCCTTCCACTCCCACTCCCACTCCCACTCCCATTCGTTCTTCAGTCTTCCCGGGGGGCACCGAAGACAAGTCCGAATGATGCCGAATGTAATTAGAAATCCTTAGCAAATATACACAGATTTCTACATACAAATATAGACGTACACATAGGATAGACATGGGCAATGGGTGGCTGCGGCTGCATTCGGTTTGATGTGCAAAATGAAGACATTTGAGAGTTTGCGGCTTGGGGTTCGAGCACCGTAGGCTATAGATTTTCTTACGACACACAGACATTTCCATCTACATATACACACATGTAGTATATGCAGGTGCTGTACCTGGGGTTGGAGTGGACTTAGGGGGGACTTAGGTCTATATAATGCACACACACACACACACATACACACACATATCTACACACGCCAACACCTGCTTTTGGTCTTTGTCTGCCCGCTGGCCATGCAAAGGGGGAGGCATCTCAATATAAACTGCCTTCAACATTTAATTAGTGTGTTTTCCCAGACCCGTGTTCTATGTGTACGGGTCTCCGTGTGTGTATGCAAATGTCGAATGGGCGCAACTGTACATGCTCACATACATGCTCTCTCACTCTCTCTCTCTCTCTCTCTCTCGCTCTCTGGCCGAAGACATTGACGTTTCGTTGGTTATGCAAATTCCATGCCAACACCTTTTCGGCCAAAGACTAAGACAAACTTAAGTGGGGAATTGCTTGTGGGTGGGGGGGGGGGCGGGGTAGCTATAAGACCCCCACATATACACACATATGAACACACACACACACAGGCATATACACAATTGCCTTTTATAATTAATTTTACAGTTAAGTGTATTTCAAGAAAGTTAAATTTACGTAAATTCGAAAATTTTGAAAGGCCATTGCCTTGGCCAGAAAACTTCACACAAACACACACACACATTTAGTCATAGGGTTAAGGCGGAGAAGTGGGTGGGGGTGTGGAATGGCTTATGAGAACGTATGCCTGTGTGTCTGCGTCTGTGTCTGTGTCTGTGTGTGCGTTGGCCCGAGACGTTGCTGTGGCTTGGGCCCTGAGACATTTGACTGCTTTTTCGGGCGGCTAAAGCCTCCTCCTCCTGCTTCCATGGCTAGCACAAATTTTATTGAAATTGCCTGGGTCTGGGGGGACACTGAGGTCTGGGCTGGGCAACACTTACATTATGCAATCTAATTATCTCTTATGTTTCTCCGTATGTGTTTGCATGTATGTGTGCAAGACAAAATGGCGTCTCAGCTCTAATGATAAGAGGGGGGAAGAGGCAGGTCCATTCAAGTTATCTTGGGACAAAGTTCTATTGCAAGTGCAGGATGGAAAATGCAAAGAAAATGGAATAAAAGTTGTAAATATTTAATTGCAAAATAATTGCCACATTTTCTGTATACTCTGACATAATGAATCCTCAGAGATGAGACCCACTAAATGGGCTCTTCTTTTGAGATCAATTTTCAAATGAACAACAGCCCCAAAACCCCCAATAAGGTTCATTCTCTTCGACTCTTCCATGTCCGATATCTCTTCTATTCGTTTTAATGGAAAATCAATCTAAAATTTTCCTCATTAAACTGCCCGTTGTTCGACTAATGAAATCATTAAAATTGTTTAAAAGCAAATTTTGCGTTGGGCAAGCCAGAGGACACAAGTGGGGAGGGGGGCATGCAAAATTTATGTGGCAACTCGAAACTATGTTTTGGCAACACACACGCACACAGAGAGGTACATATATACATGTATACCAGCTAGGGTACACGACCAAAGGACATTGCCTTGAGCCGGGATCGAGACCGAGACCGAGGACGAGGACGGGGACGAGGACGCGGACGAGAGGAAAGCAGACGGACAGACAGCAAAAGTTGCCAGTTGAAGGCAGAGGCAAATCCTTAGCAGAGACACCGAGCAACCCCCTCTGACCAGAAACCACTGCCACCCCTTCCCCCCATTCCGCAACTGTCAGCCGCGTGTGCTACTTAAACCCTTGCCCAAAAACTATCCTCGCAGAGGAGAGGAAGAGGGCGAGGGGAATGGGGCTTTGGACTTTGGGCTTTGGGTGAGGAAGGGTGGCCAGACATCGAAAACATGATTTTAGTGTTTCCAAATTTGAATTTTAAACAAGTCATAATATAATTTGGCTAAGCAGCAACAGTAACCGGCGAAAACCAGCCGGATAGGCAAAGACCCGTCCCATCCCATGCCTTATCCTTGGGCCAGGCAGGCACTTGGCCCATGTCTGTGTCCACTTGCCGGGCTTTAATCCGGCCAACCATTCCCCGGGATCCGATCCGATTCGAAGCCCCAGTCCCAGCCCATTCGAGGCGGCATCTAGGAAATTAGTTCAAGCAGAAGGCGGCCCGAGCTCATTTTTCTCTCATTTTCCACTGTTTGGCGTTTTTCTTTGCCAGCCAAAATTGTGAAATTCAAATTAGACACAAAGTATCTATGGCCCGCCGAAGGGGTGTGGGTGTGGATGTGTGCGTGCAAACTATCTCACACGAAATATTGTAATTTTCTTGCAACTAAAGACGTAAACGGATATTAGCAGCAAATTAAGCTCCTTCAATCCCCCGCCCTGTTCCCTCACGCTCTATCGTCGTCCTCTCTTCGGCTTATTTACCGCTTTGATATACCTAGAGATGGGAAAAAGTGCGCTAACGATAGCTAAAGGTGTGTACTTATACTAGGCTCACTCGCCACTCGCTACGTTAGAGAGATACTTCGAGAGACTTCGTTCGAGACTTCTTAAGACTCTATTCGACTATTTAATCTAGCTAATCGACTAATCGATAGTTGGGAATCAGCACATCTGCCATCACCAGCGGTACCGAGCAGCAGATGGAAACCCCTCCAACCCGGGGAGCCACTTCGATTCGGGTTCGTTGCTGCTGCTGCTGCTGTCGTCTTGGGCTGTGGTCTGCTAAGGGGACGAAGCAAATAGCTTAAATCATACTCCTGTGCTGCTACATTTTAAATATGCTCCTTTGACCCTCTCTTCGACAAGGGGTTGTAAGGAAGTTCACTTGGGTTCAGTCTGTATGTGTGTGTGTGGGTGGGCAGGAGGAGGCGGGCATTTCTAGGTCGTTGTTATCGTCAACTTGGCTGGCAAGCATTTTCCATTCTAATTTCTAATTATTTCCATGCGAGGGTGTGTGAGTGTGGGAGAGTGTGCACCATATGTGTGTGTGTGTGTGTGTGTGTGTCTGACCAACTAGGTGGGCGGACTGTATCCCTGCCCCGCCCGGACGTCCACCCTTGTGTCTATCTGTCTGTCTATGCGAATTAATTAAGTGTTTTCGTGCGCGGGCAAAATCCTTTTGCGGTTCAACTCCGCTCCACTCCACTCTGCTCCGTGCTGTTGTTCTCGATTCGGCCCTGAATATGGGTTGGGCTTAGAACTTTTGAGGTTTAGCCAAGGCGCATACACATATCGTTGGGGTGGGGGGAGAAAATCAATTATAAATTAAACATTTATTAAAGAAAGCGCACACATTGCCTGGAGGCAGCCGTAGAAGGCTTACCCTCGCCCCCTCCCCTCCCCACCCCCTCTCTGCTTAACCTTTCTGCATTTGCCTATGCAAATCAGCAGCGGCATAAATAATGCGACATCATTATTTAGGCAGAGGTAAGCCATGGAATATGCGACATGCTCCTCCATGCTCCCTACTCCATATCCGTACTCTCCAGAGAACATTTTTGTCGTCAACTGCCAGCCAGGCTGCGATCCATTCCATCCATCCATCCATCAATTATGTCTGCAGCTGAAGAAACGCTCCATCAGGGCACCGGCCCCGGCCCCGGCACCGGCCCCGGCTTTGTCTCATTTCGATTGTCTTCAGAGAGAGGGAGAGACAGACTGGGGATCGATCCTCCGCTCCCCTTTTGATTATGCAGGCGGGAAGGGGACATCAAACTCGAAACCCGAATAAATGTGACGGCCTGCATGCATACTATACGACTGTACGACTATAGGACTATAAGACCGCGTATATGTGTATACGACTTGCTTGGAATATGCTGATAGATGCGCCGGGTATAACTGATTTGTGTGTACTCGTACTCGTATATATCTGAATTGGTAATTTGCTATAAAGCGACTTTAATATGGCACGCAGTCCCGCAGCCTCCTTCTCTCTCCCTTTGGAAGACACTTTGCATACTCATCGCCCGGTATCGGGGAATAAGTATGTTTCGAATCTACATGGCTAAGTGGGCAGGGCTGCGGACAGGCCGCTTAAAGATACAAATTTATACGCAGAGTGCAGATGTCTAGCAGCGTCGACTGGTAGGTGCCACATCGGTGGAGATCGCTGGTCATGCATGTAGCACTTCAAACTATCAGACTATCGTCTGAAATATCTGTCAAAATTCACTTTTAAAAATAAAAGAGACAAACGAAAATGTATTTGTATTTTTTTAATTTGTTTTTCGACTTTTCGGATTCATTAGATGACATCGGCGGTATGGGCTGAAGGATGACAGAATCTGGCCGAGATCTGCATGGGAATCATTTCTTTGGCGGCGGGCAATCTCCAGCCGTTTTGCCCTGCCTCTCGAGCTTGGCCATTTCCTTGAAGACTATGCACATGGGCGGAACGTCCAGGCAGTGGCACTCGACTCTGGGCCTGCGACGCGGCTTGGGTCGTCGGCACTCGGAGTAGGCCGGATAGGGGGCCTTCACCTTGACGCAGTCTGTTTTGACGCGTGTGAGTTCGCAGCGCGTGGGATTCCTAACCGGCCGACATCCGGGACTTTCTATCTTTGGGCACGGTCCCTCCGAGGGGCAGGGCTTGTCCTCGACGCACTCGTCCTTCACCTTGCGCTTGCGACGGGCAATGGGCGGCCGCTTCCCCGGCTCGTAGCAGCAGATCTTCTTGGGCTTGATCTGAATGGGGGGGCACTCCACCCAGGTGACCTGGTAGTTGCGCTTGGCCTTGTCCGACTCCTTGTAGAGGCACTCGTCGAAGCGCGGAAAGGCTCCGATGCACTCATTCAGACAGCACTCCGGCGGCAGCTTGATGAGATGGTGGAACTGAAACTTGCTTTTCGCCGGTGCCTTGTCGCTCTTCACGAAGTTTGAGTTGTCGCAGTCCTTGATCTGCGAGCAGGGATCCGCCCCCTCGCACTTCGGCGTCGGCCTGTGGTCCTTCGAGTACAGGCGGTGCTTGTTCAGGACGCCCAGGAACCTGGGCCAATGCTGGGCCCTGGTCCTGCTCCCAACACAGTGCCACACGGACATTTTAGTTGATTTCAAAACAAAACCGGAATATCACGAATTTGTTGAGAAATTTTGAGAAACTTACAACCAAAAAACAACTGAAAATATTCAACCCAAACCGAAACCGAAGTGCCTCCAATGAATTCCTAAGCCAGACTGAATTTTCTAGACGCCGACATTTCTCAAGCCCAGCGAAAACTTTTGTCGAGGCCTCCTCTATAAGCAAAAACGTTTTACATTTCCGTCTGATCCAGGTAGTCCTTGATCCTTCAGTTGGGCCTCTAGGCTTGGCCTCGTCTCCATTTCGTCAGTCTCAAACACACTCTCGGCCTAGTCGTACCAAAATTGTCGGTTCTTTTTTGGAAAAAAAAACAATCAAATTTTTTATCTTTGGCTGTGGAAAAAATTCAAAACAGAGATCCAAAATGTTCCGGCTTTTGAGGCAACCGACGCAGCAGGTCGCAAAAGGCGGACTAATGTGCTTGCAGCCGGCTACGGCGCTGAGAGCTCCAGTGCGGAGCTTCGGGGATGACGATTGCAAGCCGGACGTCTGTGTGGATAAGCCGGTGGAAACCAGGTGCGGACCCCCATCCCTGCGGAAGCCGTGTGGGATCACGCCGGAAAAGAAGGAGGAGCCGAAGGATCTTCCCAAGCCGCCCAAGCCCTTTAAGTCGATGTGGGATATTGAGGGCTGCCCACCGATTGTCTGCCTGCTTCCTGCCCGATACGACATCAAGTACTATCGAGTATCGGACAAGGAAAAACGCAAGTACCAGGTCACCTGGAACGACTGCCCCCGCATGGTGGTGAAGCCCAGGAAGGTCTGTCTCTACGAGACGATGGTCCGCCCGAAGCCCTGTCGGCGCAAGCGCAAGGTGAATCCCAAGGACGGTGCACCCCCGATGCAGAACCCCATGGAATGCATCAAGAAGGCGGACAGCAACTGCCGCCGAATTACGATGCCCTGCTGCAAGCCAGCCCGCATTCCGCCCACATGCAAGGCCGCATTCAAGGGGCTGTCCGGCTGCAAGAAGCGAAATGCTCCGTACCCCAGCTTCTCCGAGTGCAAGAAGGGCGATCTGCTTGAACTACCTCCCACCGAGTGCAAATGCCTCGAGTCCTTCGCCATGTGCGAGGCCTGGGCCGTTCTGAGGCGTCGCCTAGCCCTTGGTAAAGGACCTGCTAAGAAGTGCGGGGAGGCCTAACCACTGAGGAGAGGAGTGTGGCTTGAGACTGGGACAACTTTTTCGAACTATAACTGAAATAAATACAAACTCAGCCTCATTGACATTTCACTCATTCAGGGCGGAGAGGGGGCTCAAAATCTCAAAAAATGCTGCAATTATTCGGGGCAAATCTGAGCAGGAAACTGCCCCCTCTAGCGGTACTCTCGTGCCGCCTGCTGGCCAAGAGTGCGGGCAGCTGCGGAGGCGACGATGACTCCGCCGCATCAAAGTGCGGCAACTCCAAGGCCAAGGCAGAGCCCAGCTGCAAGCGCAGTCGCAAGAAGGCGCAGTGCTCCAAGCAACCGACACCCTTTCCCAGCTACTCGGAGTGCAAGAGGAAGCCCACCGCCGCGAAGCCAGCCAAAGAATGCGACTGCTGGCAAGTGGATAAGTGAGACCAGGGCACTTGATCTTGGAATAGCTTGTCAAAATTCAAAATCATAACCAAAACCAAAATCCCAAGCACATTTTCGGCCCACATCAAAATGCTGAGGTCGGTACTCAGGTTGCGGCCCAAGATGCAGTCCAACCAACGGAGACAACGCCTCTACGATGTGGCCTTGTGGCGGCATTCTAGCTGCCACCTTCCGGTGGTAAGACGAGCGAGGAAGCGCCGCATGGAGGACCTGCAGAGGCTGCCAGTACCGACCAGATGCGGAAAACTATCCAGACCGCTCGACGTGGAGCCCGAACCGCCATTGCCGGCCATGCCCAACCCGAGGGCCCAACGAGGGGGAATCGGTGCCTCGGATTGGCTGTACAGCGAACAATGGCAGGCTGGGTTCCACGATCTGGTCATCGAGGATAACAAAATGTTCATAGTCCAGACTGCTTTTTATTAAATAAACTTTAGAGCACAGCTTTATTGAATATGAGTAGATCTAGTAGTCCTGGAGTCTTAATTCCCAAGAATTTGCTGTAACCTAGAAAACTTTATCGAAATTTCTCATAAGTAAATCAGTTGCAATCCAAGCGGTACGGATTGTTTTTTAGTCTAAATTTTATCGGAATTTTCACATTTTCATATTTGGATTTTAGTATCTAAATTAAAAGCAATCAGAATGCATTCTTCGTGGGCAGCTCTTAGAGCCAAGGTCGTTGGACCTGGCATGGCCACCGGGACGAAAGTGCCGGGATTCGTGAGGGCCATGCACATGTCGGACAACCCTGGGCTGGTGAACCACAGGACTAGGATGCTGAAGAGCCAGCCCCGGGAGACGTCCCAGTCGCAGGCGCTGAACCGTCCAGCCCGATACGATGATACATTCTACAAGCCTGTTTGCTACCGGAAGCGGGTCTACGAGCGGACTTGGCCCGAGTACGAGCTAGAGGAAGAGATCGAAGAGCCCCCAAAGCCGGCCACGGACCGTCGCGACATCGAGGGACTCGACCGGAAGGAGCAGCATCGTCGGACCAATTCTTCGTTGAACCATCCAGGCCAGCAACGATTTGATGATACCAAATACACTCCACGCCGCTGGTCCGAGCAATCCTATCAAGCCACCTGGCAGGAGCCTCAGCAGCCAAAGGCCCCCAAGCGCCACCACAGTCAGCGCCGTGGAGAAGGATGGACCGAGACTCGCAATTGGAGCCGCTAGGAAAGGACTCGCCTAAGAATACGCACAGGCGTACGCTAAGCGATTGCTGAAGAGTTATAGAAAATCCCTTAAATTCCGAAATTAAATCTCTATTAAACAAAAAAAGTTTTGGGTCACGAGAGAAGCGAGTGTGCAGGGGGGCTGTCCTTAGTATATTTATATATAGTTTTGACAGTTTCCTGCATCACGTAAGGGATTCTTCAGGCGGGGAGACTTGTGAGAAAATCTTTGTCAAATCTTTGGACAAAAGATCTCTTAAGATCGAAATGATTAGGGAGGTTTCCTATAGCAGACATCTCTACTACGGGCTCTTTCTAAGGCGCCTGTGTTATTCAACCTCTCCCACGTCCGGGCGTGTCGAAATACAAAATTTCGGAAAGCAAAAGACAAGGCCTCATTTGCTTTCGAAAATTTTCGTATTACTTGGAAACTAGAAAGAATCTCCATTCTGTCTCTGCCTTCACCCCGTCCGGACGAAATCAAAATTGCGTTCCGAAATAAATTTCTCGAAAAAAAAACAGTAAATTTTTGTTCAAACATTTTCGATTGATAAAAAATTATACAAATCGGCTTTAAACTTGTGCAACCAATTCGACACGGGCTACGACCATGTTTCTCTTAAAGAATACCATGAGGAGGGCGACAACGGTGATGCAGGTCCTGAGCAGGCCGACCCCCGGCTTGTTCTCGGTTTGCAACGCCATTAGGAAAATGGACACACTGTACGGGCGCGAAGGCTGCGAGGACTGCGTGGATAGCTACCCCGTGCTGTCGGTGCGGAAGGACCTCAAGCGGATGGATCCCCCCGACAACACGAGGGTGCCCGAGGCCTGCTGGCAGTCCCTGCGCCGCACCGAGTACAAGTGTCGTACCGATCCGGAGTTCACAGTCGACTCTTTCATCACCGAGAGAATGAAGTGCCTGGCGGACCGGTGTGCCTTTGCCTTTCCCCCCAGGGACCTGAAGTACTACCGGCCTGGCGACAAGCTGCGTCGCAAGTACCAGCGCACATGGGTCGAGTGTGTGCTGAAGCGTCGCAAGCGTAAGGCCAAGTGCATCCTGAAGCCAATGAACATCAAGCGGCGCAAGCGCAGGAAGCCCAAGTCCCCGACCGTCTGCAAAATGGTTCCCTGCAACGCCGGGGCACCCAAGCTGGACCTGATGACCTGCACCAAGTCGATGGGCGGGCCGTGCCCGAAAATAACGATGCCCTTCTGCAAGGAGGTACATAGTTCAACCAGGTGCAAGATTGGCGCACGCGGCCCGAGCAAGTGCCGCAAGCGTTTGACCAAGTATCCGAGCTTCTCCGAGTGCTTGATCGATCCCTTGCCGGAGGCGCCACCCACCGAGTGCAACTGCCTTAAGCGACCGTCCATGTGCTCCGTCTGGGAGTACTATCGTCACAGGAAGTCCTAGGCTGTCGATTCTATCGCTGATTAAACAATAGCCCAAACTAGTGCAATTACAGAGCAAACAAACAAAAGTCCATCGTCTTTTTTGTCAGATTCCTTTTGGGACTGAACTTTCCTGGCTCTCATTCCATTTGTCAAAGAATCGTCGTTCGAAGTCCTTTGCTTTTTAAAATTCAATGTTGTAAAATCTACCACCAAAAGGGAACCCACCGGAGCCATGCAGATGAAGCAGTTCAGTCGGCTCTTAAAGCTTCGATCAGTCTACAGACAGGCTCGCTCCATGGCGAGGCTTCCCGATCCGCCATGTGAGTCTGTGCTCTGCTGCTCTACACCCCAGAGGCAGTTTCCATACCAACTGCCGTACGAGAAGCTGATGGCCGTGTACCGTGAGCTGGAGACAAAGTGCAGCGTCCTGCGCGAGGCCCTCCACCAAACCGGCAACAAATGGCAGACCCAGAGGCCCGGCCCCAAGCCGCCGAGTCCGGAGAAGTGCCGCTACCATCAGTGGACCACGGTGGAGTGTCCGCCGGGGAAGCTGCGCATGAAGAAGATTCAGCCGCCAGGGTATCGGGCGACCCTTAAAGAGTCTCACCACCGTTACACAGTTTTCCTGTCCAAAGATCTGTCAAAAGGGCTGCGGCAAGGAAACTGTGGACTGGACAGCACTAGGTTCTGTTTTCCGGGGCCAACCAATGAAACATTTCCAAATTGCGACCGTTGCGGGCCTCGGAAAACCGAATTTTTGCAATCCATGATTCTTTTGAAGAAATAAAGATATTTCGAAGCAACCTTAGAAAATATAGCCAGAACTTGTGTAGCTCCCGTTGGGAGGATCCAGTTGGCATTGACTTTCGATTCACATTCACAGACACATTACATATCAAAGTACATTTTATTTTTTGCTCAAACCGTCTTCCAAATCGCTTGTTCGCATTACTCGTATATAGTTCTTCGCTTTAGTGTTCACAATCGAGACCAAGAAAACGCCGAAAATAGTCATGGCAGGAACCTCTATTTTGGCCTCCATTTGCGCGGGTCGTTTGACAAAATTCTTCGTTAACCAGTCGAAATCCCAGTCGCATCTCATCAGGAGCAAGGCTCAGTGGACTGCCCAGGTGCTGTCCCCGCAGCCGAAGGCCGCTGAGCGATTTGACTACTTGAGGCCCTACGCCGCCTCGCACCAGATCCCGGCATCCCGTAGAATGGCGAAGGCGATGAACTACGATTTTACCTCGACGTGGACCTCATTCATATCCGGCTGCCAGCGATCGCCGATGAAGAAGCAGCCCAACGACTTCAGTCCGACGCTGCCGAAGGGTGCATCGGGGGACAAGATGCTGCCGGTCCCGGCCACGGTCCCTGTCCTCGGAGAAATGGCCCCCAAGTTGCAGACTCTCCGGATGTTTGAGCTATTGGAAGCCTCCCGCAAGGGCCTCAGCTTGTTCAAGGCGCCGCCCACACCAAAGCTGCCCCTCCATCTGGGCAAGATGTCGGGGGGAATGGCCCAGATGTCTCCCACTCTGCTCATGGGCAGACAATACGCCATGGGACGCGGCCTGGGCTCCTGCGTCAATAACCAGAGTCTTTGATCGCATCAAAATGACACGTAAATGTTTCTAAATTGACACATAGTGGTCTCTGATGGGTGCAGTCCTGGCCATCTGCCGCCCCATTCAGCTACAGCTTGAACACAACACTACCGCAGGGAGATTGTGCTGTGGCCGAGTTGTACTTGATGGTGGCTCCGGTTCTCCATGGCTACTCTCTCAAAACCAAACTATTAAAGTTATTAAAGCTATTAAAGTTAAGTTATTAATGTTTCGGATCAAAAGTAGTCTTTTTCCATTGGAAAATGGGGCAGGCAATGCCGTTTCCTTCCAACTTTTGGCCTAAAATCCCCTAAAAATTCATATAAGCCCACTTAAGTGCCCCTTGAAAGAATCGTACCATGATGCTAATGGGTTCAACCTGGCAGATGCTTCAAATGATCTCCACTTCCAGCAGATGCTTCCATCGAGTCGCTGAGATCAAAAAGATCAACCCCCTTGACCATCGCAGTTCAATCGATTGCAGATCCAAGCCATTCAAGGAGCACATTTGCAGTCGACCCTCCAACGAGTTCTGTGTAGGGAGGAGCATCTCCGCGTTTGTGTGCGACCAATTCAAGAAGATGTCGGGGGTCGAGACACCGCCACCGAAGTGCCGCACAGAGCTCATGTGGAAAACTCTGCCCAAGTCCTGCAAAAAGGGCGACGACCGCTTCGACGTGTTGTTCTACCAGGCGTCGGATAAGTTCCGCCCTTTCCAGCGTACCTGGTGGGAGTGTTGTCCCCGCCTGGTGCCCAAGCTAGTCTGCGGCTGGTCCGATGCCATTCCGCCACAGGTGAAGCGCCGCAAGAACAAGGCGTCCAAGGGCTGTAGCAGCCTAGCGATGCCAAGCTGTAGGGCGCGACTGGTGCCGCCCAAGTGCTCGTCTTGGAGGCCGTGCAAGAAGATCAAGTGTCCGTTTCCCAGCTACTCAGAGTGCGTACGCGGTGGTCTCATAGCGGAGCTTCCACACGAGTGCCGCTGCCTGGAGCGTTACCCGATCTGCTTTGATAATCTGTTCGACAGGAAGCCAAAGAGCATCTATCCGTGCCAGCGATCGTAACCGAAGATGGTGTACACATGTGTCCTGTGAGCTCTGACAGAAGCTGTGCACTTTAGCTGCAGAGATCCTGTCAGATCCCACGGGACAATCAGAAAACATCAAAGAAATAATCATAAACAGAATGGGGACGAAAGTGAGTTGTCGTTCTTCTATTTGCCCAACTCCCTGACCCTTTACACCTACGGAGCACTCTCAGACCAATCTGTCTTGTTCCTGCCTGAGAATAGACTTTAGTTTGGACAGTCCATTACACAGTTCCCAAGCTAGATCACATCGAAATTTTTCTTTTCAAAAATACAAATTCTGTTTAGCTTTCGCCGGCACTATGATCTCTCGTTCGTCCACGATGCTGATATGTGCGCGAATGGCCAATCGCTGCGTCACGCACTGCCTGGCCGCCAAGCCCTCGGAGGCGAGGCTCGAGCTGAGTCGACGATTCAGTCAGGCGTGTCTCGTGTGCCCGGAGAGGGACGCCAAAAAGACGCAATCCCTGTGTGAGATCCGTACGATTGGCACCGGGGAGCCGACTTCCGAGGACGAATTGTTCAGCGAGGACTCGGAGATCGATGCCAGCTCTGCGGCTGAAGGGCTGCATGGACAGGCGCTGGACATGGACAGCAGCGCCAGACTCATGGCAGACAATGATGATCAGTGGGATCAGCTGAAGAAGCTGGCACCAGAAGAAATCAATCAGAACACTTGTCAGGCGGAGGACACTATTAGTGTGAAGACCTTAACTGCTCGCGACAAGGGCGCGTCATCGATTGCGTATCAATCGAGGAAAGGTTACCACGACATCCGTCGAAGAAGGTTTAGCAGAAGATCCAGCGGTAGATTTGGTGAGGATAAGGACTCTACGAGTGCCCCTGGAACAACAGATGACTACGACCATTGCATTAGTCTAGCAGTGGACGATATCCTCGCTGGCTGCCTCGTCTCCGAAGCTGGCTGGTTCCACGAAAGCTGGATCACCAATGAAGCAAACAGTCCATTGGCAGAGGATGAGAGAACGGGTCCAGCGGTGCGGTATAACAATGAGTCATACGATCTAGCCGACTTCACGGACTTCTTGGAATCAATTGAGGAAACAAAGAGCTTCGCAGCGTCCGAAATAGAGGCCTTGTTCAAGGAGTATGTGGCCAGCACGAATACTCAATTGGAAGCGGATCGAACTGTCTACGACGAGTGCATGAATCAGGCCGTACAGGCGGCAAATATCTTGAATGATGCAGGGGACCCGGAGTTCAGGGCAAACACACTCTCTCCAAATCTATCTGTCTACAAGGCGTGCATGAGGTGGAAAGTAAGGGGGAAAGGGGGGCTCAGAACGAGGTCCAAAGAGGAGTGGGTTCCGGCACCAACGAATCTATCGGGATCGAAAAAGGGTGCCAACCAGGTCTACCTCGACGAAATGCAGAGCGTGTGGCACCGTGACCGCGTGGCCACATCCACAGACGCATTGAACGCAGACCAGGAGACAGACATGGCCGATGCGTTCAACACTGAGATTGCCAGCAAGATCTTCTTTGACAAAATGCAAAGTATGTGGGACCATAACCGAGCGGATTACTCCACCTCCACCTCCAGGAAAGACCAGGACTTGGCCAGCACAACCGATGCCGACTCGGACTTTGGCGAGTTCCTTCGCTGCGAGTCCGAGGCTCCAGAGGCCATTAATACCATAAAGCCCTACAGGCCCTTCAAAACCATACAAGTTCCTGCTGATTCGAAGGCCACCCGAAGTAAGATTTCCACAGGACTTGACAAATCTCTGAAGAGTCTGCGCCCTGCAGCGCCAAAGGCACCTGCCAAACCGGGAAAGGGTATTCGGGAACTGCCAGCGGATAAGCTCGCTGTAACCAAGGGGGACGCCAAGGGGCGCCGCCTCCACACCAACCTAACGGAGACGCAGTCACACACACAAGTGGTTCTTGCCGTTCTGCAGCAGGCCCTTGACGAACTGAAGTCCGGAAAAAGCCGTCTCAAGACCACGATCAAAATCACCAAGCCTGAAAAGTAGTAGACGGAGCAGCTGGGCATTTATTTAATTTGTTTGGATAATCAAAATTATTATATTGAAAAGCAATAATGGAATAATTATTTTAAATATGAGTTACACGCAGATATTGTTTACTGATTTCTATATATTCCACCCTTCACCCACCCTCAAGGGGATTGGAGTTGGGTTTCGTTGGAGGAGGGTCGTCCGATTGCACATTCACTTTGCCATCGATGCCAGTGCGGAAAAGCTCAACGCAACGACAGCAAACACACAAAATGCGAACAGCAGACTGCGCATGTTTAAATTTAATTGAACATTTAGCCAAATTAAAATGCATTTTATTACGCAGACTCGGCCGGACTGGACTGACTTTGGCATGGAAATGGCAATGGAAATGGAAATGGAAATGCAAAACAACGCGCGCCCAATCAGCCAGGCGGAGGCAGAGTTAGAGTCAGAGTCAGTTGCAGTTGCAGTTGCAGACAGACTCCCAGATAGATAGAGAGACTGGAGACAGAAGACAAAGTCTCTGGCGGAGTGCAGGCTGTTGGCTCTGACTGGGCCTAGGCACGCAACGGTTATTCGGTTTGCTTGGTTTTGTTGGCTTTGTTGGTGTTGTATTTCGGCTCTGAATTGTTGGCAGTGTTTATGCGAAATTTGGCACAGATTCGCCAGGCAAAGATTCGATCTTGAGGCGGAACTGGGCGAGAGGAGCGACACAGGCACAAGCACACAGGCAAACTGGTTGGCTAACATGCGTTCCAGCAATTGTTTAATAGCCTAATTAAAATTTGCGAGGGAACAGGTTGGTTGGGAAAGTCGGGCATTGGCTCGTATGCAAAAGCCATGGCCTGAGCCGTGGCCAGCAGCAGCAGCAGCAGCTGGCATGACTGTCATGCATCACCATCTGTGCTGTGACGTGATGTGACATGACTGCGGTGCAGGACGAGGACGAGGACGAGGACAGGACAGGACCGTGCTGTACTGTCATGCGGGTGGTTTGTCAGCAGCTAATGCTCGACTACTCTCTGCTTTCTGCTCTCCGTCTCTCCATCTCTCACTCTTCCTTCTTCCCATCTCCCCATCGCCCTGATTTTTCTCTGTTTTTTCTTATTTCTTGCAATTACATTTGGCTGTTAATTGCATTATGCATATTTATGGAAACACCCCAGCAGCAGCAGCAGCAGCAGCAACAGCCTCCACCTCCTAACTCCTACTGCTACTCCTACTCCTGTCCAGCAGTTGAGTCAGCAGAGGGTACAATGCCGGCTCATTAGCATACATCAGCGCGTTAAGCTCGTCCAGAGTCTGAACGAGTTATGAGCATAACAGGCATAACGCTTGTCAGACAGCGTCAGACCCATCCCCATCCCAATCCACATCCACATCCACGCCCATCCACTGAACAGCAGCCCTGAGTAGCCCTGACATGGCTTCCCCCTCTAATTTAAATTAAAATGTGAAAAACACTCTCGCCGGACAGCGAAAGGGACTGGGACTGGGACTGGGATAAAAAACAACACAACGAGGGAAAACTGAAAACTGAAAATGTGCATGGAAAATCAAATCTAAAATAGCTGCCGGACATGGCATAATCAAATTGTAGGGCCGAAACACTAGCCAGCACAGCGCAGTAGTGGACGTTTCAGGGAGCAGAGAAAATATGATTCTGTGGCCATGTGAGAGCGGTGCGATGCGGTGAGTAAATTTCAAGATTCCAAATGAAATGTAGTTTTATATTTTTATAGAATTTTCTCGAGTAAGCTGCAATGCCCACAGCTGGGACTATCTCTCGTATAAAAACCTCTTAAGTTCCGTCGTACTCTCTCCTCTCTTCTGTCTGCTGAGCAAACTCGCCTCCTGGCACACTCTCTTTTCGAGGCACAAAGCAAACACCTAAGAAATGTCCAGCTCTCTGCTTGAGGCTCTTTTTTGTTCTTAGAGGTTCCATTCACACTTCTCTCCGAGAAAGGCTGCTGCTGCCGCTGCCGCTGCCGCTGCTGCTGCCCTTGCTGTGCGCCTGTTAAGCTCAGCCATGGATTTCCAGAGAAGAGAGGAAGACAGGCATATACAGGGAAAGAGAGAGAGAGAGAGAGTAAGAGAGGCATTCATGCCACCAAATGGCTGCAATAAATAATTGTGCCCACTCTCTCCATCCCTCCCGCACTCCGAAAACGTTGCATGCACAGGCATGAAATATGCCAGAGAAATATCAATAAGAGAGCGGACGAAAACTTTCTAATCGCACTATAATTGCAGGAGAAAAAAGATACAGAAATTAAGAAGAAAAGAGGAAACGTTGGCAACAAAAATGGCCAACAGTAAACTATATGTTTGGCCAGCAACAATGTTGTTGCAATTGAATGTCGTACATCCATAATTCACAATCAAATTTGCATCCATTCGGAATTGAGAGACAAACAGCGACTAATAAGTACACGCCATTAACACCGCCAAGTGCTGGCTGTATTGGGCCATAAGCCAGTGTACGAGTATGTGCCGTGATTAGGCCAGATCGACGGAATACAATTTACGGCAATGACACTCGCACGACACTTTCATAATTAAGTGGGGCCCGCAGCAAGAAGAGTGGAACTGGTTTCTGCATCATCTACTGATGTGCTGATCTGCAGATGGATGTGCCCTACTACTATATCGCGATCCCGTCTCACATAGATTCAGGGTATCAATGATCGGGCAGGCGAAATGCCAATTAGGCCGAACTTAATTCCGCTCCTGCCCCACCCAATTAAGCGAAAGAGAACGAGAAGGCACAACTCAGGACCCCGCATCGGTGGAATACATATCGTTTAATTGAAATAATTACACATTAAGTGCATTAATTATTTTCACTTGCATGCAAACTGGGGACGACAGCGCCGAGGACAGAGCCGGAGTTGGAGTTGGAGCCAGAGCCAGCCCGAAAGGCGCCTGAGACGAGGCTTCGTGGCTTCGTGGCCTGCGCCTTCTGCCTTTTCGCGTAATTATTAATTTAAACCATTCGACGACTCCGCTGGGTATCGTAGGCTATTACGGCTTGCAACAGCAAACAGCAACAACTTGCAACAACTCGTTTTGTTGCTGCCGTTAGCTTAGGTCATAATTATTAAGGCAAAATCATAATTAAAAATGTATTTAGCCAGACTTTGAAATATGTTTTGGACGCGCCCAAAGCCTGTCCGCACTGTCCAGGGCGAGACGCGTGCAAAGGACGATGGTCCGAACGGAGTCAGTGCGGAGCGTGTATAATTAGCTGGAAATAAAGCGTCTAATGTTGGGGGTGTGCTATCGTCTATGCCCCAAGGGGACTGGGATTAGTTGTGGCATGAATTGCAACCCTTGGCATCGATTAGAAGTCACTCCACTTTGCTTGTCGGGCAGCGAGAAACGGAAAAGTGTCTTTGAATGGTTCCAAAATTTAAACACAGTTTCCATCGAGAACTGTTGATTAGGCGACTCCAAGGCGGGATATATGTATTCTCTTTGGCGACACAAAGTACATAGTCGCGACTGGCTGCCATCAGACGCCCCTCTTTTGACGCTGTTTCCAGTGCTCTATGGCTGCTGTTGTCTCTCTTAAACTAATTAAAACGTACAATACCCAAATTAATTACTAAAACAGGTTAAGTTGGGCGCAATAATAGCCTTCTATCCCCGGTATCCCAGTGTGTGCTGCTGCTGTTCCTGTCGATGAGGATGAGGATGATGTCGCTCCTGCACCTGCACCTGCACCTGCTGTGGCAGTGTCTGTGGCAGTGTCTGTGTCTATGGATGGTGTTGTGGCCCTTAGTGTTTGGCGCTTGAATAATTATTGCAGTCAACTACGGTTCGGTTCAGTTCGGTTCGGATATCAACTGGCTTTCGGGCGCCCTCACAGCACGTCAATTGTTTTATTAGTGGCCCTCGGGCCGAAGTTTGTGTCGTGGACACCGCGGCGTATGTGCGATGTGTGGTGTGTTTTTGGCCGTGCGATGTGTGGTGTGTGGGAGGGGATATCTATGCAAATATAGTGCTGAATATATTTACTAATAACTATTTTACCTTAGCGACATGTGTCGCGCTTACCCACCAACTAAAAGCCACTTTTCCGTTGTGTTGTCCTTTTTGGCCAAAAGTTTTGCCCCGCATTGGCCACGGCGTCCGTTGCTCCTCCTTCTTCTTTTTTGTGACTATTTTTTCTGTGTACTCTGTAGCATCTGTCAGCTGCGGCACTCATAATTTATTGAAGCACATAAATTTCACTTAATTGGCACTGCCAATAATGCAGCAGCAACAACAACCGCCACAAAGGGCACTAACGATGACACAAGCAAACTATTGAAAGGTCCTTTGGCCTCCTTCCCACCCCACACGTATCTCCTTGTCACACACCATCCCACACACTCATGGACATGCACATTAGTTGCAATTAGTCAGCAGACTAATTACTCTCTTTAGACGATGGTCGCTGTTCGTCGTACTATTTTTGCTCTCATTTTGGTCGGCACTCGTGTGTATCATATGGGTGTTTGGGGGATACTGGTATCTTTTGACAAATTCAATGCTGTCTTAATGTTCCCCTGCTCCTAAGCTCACCTGAGTCTGAGTCTTTCTTTTAATCCAGTCCTCAGGCTTCTCTCCATCAACTCCATCGTGTGGTCTCTATTTTCTTCCAGTACAGTCGTAACCTTTCTTGCCAACAGTTTTCCTCGTCTTGCTCCAATATCATGTTTCGTTCCTCCCACTCTCTTGAACTCATTAAGCAAACAAAATCGGCCTGCAAACTTGTTCTTGCCATTGTTATTTCTCTTCCTTTATTATTTGTGCCACACCCAACGCAAAAGACGGAAAAATTATGCATTTTTCTTGAGCATTTTCCATGCCATCTGCGGAGTGGCTCTGGCCGCATACTTTATCCTCCTGCCGGTCTCCCCCTCTCCTCCTTCTCCACCCCTCAGAGCTCATAATAAACGAATTAGCGCCTTTGGCTAAATGGAAGTAGAATGCAATTTCATTGCAATTATCGAGTGGAGGAGAGCTCCAGTCTGACCCTCTTGGATCCCGGTCCCAGGTCCCAGGTCCCAGTACCGTATAGCCTCCTTTGCATGGCTTGGCTAAATAAACAACTGACTCAGAGACAGAGGTACAGCCAGAGTTCCTCTGCGACTTGGTCTTCGCCTTGGACTTGGTCTTGGTCTTGGACTTGGCCCCCACAATGAGCACATAAAAAAATTAATGCTCTCTCGCTCGCTTTAAGCCATAAAGGTATGTCGGTCTCTGCCTCATGGCCAATTTCTTTTGGGGCCAAAACGCAATGCTAACAAATAGAAAAATTATCGCAATTGTGGCATCTCTTTTTTATGCCTTTTCGCTTTTCGCTTTCCTCTTTCCTCTGCGGTGGGTTTTTCCTGAAGCCAGAGCGAATGTGCATTTAATTTGTGACGCACTCAAACAAATGCACTGAGAGAAATGGGATTAACGATCGAATGAAGTGTGCATAGTTGTGGCTTCTACAGAGCATACAAGCATTCCCCACAGAATTCCACAATAAAGTGATTGGAGAATGTACAATTTTAAACGATATCCCATAATCCTTGCATTGGGCTGTGTCAGTGTAAGCCGAATTGTCCCGCTGATGCATAAAACATCAACAATGCGAGGCGATGCGATGGCCAAAACCAAAACACAGACCCCGATCCCGACCCCTTCCCCCTTCCCCCTGGGTAAGGCCCGCAAAAGAAGCGCAAAATAAATGCCAAAAAACAACAGCAATAACAGCAAGAGGTAACAAGAATAAAAGCAACAAATATTATGCCTTTTGGCAACGTTTTTCATACTCGAACTCGAACTCCACTTTCAGCCGGCAGCGGCAGGCAGCAGGCAGCGGCAGCGGCAGGCAGAAACGACGCCACGAACTCATAGTCGGAGTGCGGTACGAGTGCGCTTACAAACATGGTCATAATCACGCGTTAAATTAATGAGTTTAAATGCTATTTTTGGCCTTAACTATTGCAGCCACACACAAGCACACAGACACGTTTAATTGAAGCCAAGCGGAGGCAGCCACAGCCGCAGCCACAGCCACACAGCGTCTGTGCCTCAGTTGCAGCCACTCCGATTCCGATTCCGAATCCGAGTACGACTTCAGCTGCAACTTGGCCAAGCGACTTCGTCTCTTTTCGCAAATTATGAGAGACTCGACTCGGCAGCCAAGTTCAGGCTCAGTCTCAGGCTCAGGCTCAGGCTCTGACTCGGGCTTTGGGCCAACCGGCTCAGAGCTTGGCTATATTAAATTTATTTTAATGCCAAACTCCAGCTCCAACTGCAGTCCTCGCACATGGCCAGTGGGCATGGATTTTCTCTCCCATGGAGGCCAGACCTGGCCCAAATCGCGTTTCGCTAATTATTAACCCATCCGCCATCCGCTACCCCGCCAACCCCCCTCCATAACCGATCCTCATCGAGTGGTATCCATCGATGGTCTGTGCGGTCAATCCAGATGTGGAAGGAACCGTTTCTGGTGGGAAGGAAGCCATGTGGCATATGGCATGTGGCCTATGACTAAGGAAAGGTCAACAGAGCCTACAATGGGCCTCGGCTTAGGTGTTGCACTGTGATTCACACGAGTATGTGGCATACCGACCAGATAAATATTATATGGGCAACCAGATAAATGATTCAGATGCAGATTGAAACTGATAGATACAAATGGTAGCCGGCCAGGCGCACTTCAAATTATGAATAATGGCTGCCAATTATTGGCTTGTCATAATACAGTTGTCTAGTCCAGTCCAGTCTAGTCTAGTCTAGTCTAGTCTAGTGGGAGAAGTATGGAAGTGGCCAACAGATGGTGCCATGTCGCTGCTGCCACTTCTCATGTCGATTATCACGCAATAGAAAATTTCCTCTAATTTATGATATCGAAAAACTGCAACCCCAAGAGGACGCCTGATCTGGACACGGCCACAACCAGTTCATGTTATTGTCGGCAACATTGTTAATAATTTTTTAATGCCACCATAATTAAGACGAAGGCAATTTGCCATTTTGCAGTCTGTTGTTGCTGTTTTTTTTGCCGGCTTTGCGTAAATGAAATGAAATTAAGGCAAGTAGCACGGAGAGGAAGGTGGAAGGGGGATGTCGGGTAGTTAGAGCCAGTCCCAGATGATTATTGGCATTACGTGGACGTGCATAAGTCGTACTTACTCGGCGATACAATTAATTTATACTTAAACACACACACACTCACACACACACACACAGACACATGCAACAGCACACACCGACAATTTCAATGTTGCATGCAGCTGGTGCGGGTCTCTCTCGCCATCTCGACACACAAATTGCTTGGTAATTTATTTGCAATTAATTTTGAATTAATATCAACGAAATGTCTGCAAAGGAATTTGGGTCTTGTCTCGGGTCTGGGAATACTTTTGGAGTGGACAAAAAGGAAAAGCTGAATACAGAATGTAGAATGTAGAAGGGCGCCCGTGCCACAGAAAAAAAGGAATATACGAATATGGAACCTGTAAAAGGATCAAAACATAATATTATAAATATTCTTTCACTTACGGCCTTTCTCATCACGAAAGTTCTGGCAAGTAATTTATCAATTTGTTCACCATTTAAATTACCCTCTCGTGGGGCCTCTCCAGGCCCCCCTTTCGTGGCCGACAATGGGCCGTCTTCATCTTTTGGCTCATTTGCAGTCAATTTAGCACTCACGTGGTTAGTCATAAAAATATCTGCACAGAACATTCATTTAATAAGCAATTATTGTCTGCTCCTCTTTTAAAATCTTTCTGCCGGCCTGCCGGCTTGCCTGCCTGCCCGCCTGCTGCCTGTTGCTGTTGCACATACGCGTCAAGACTTTCAACTAATTACAAACGATTTACATGCAACACAGCTGGGAGTGCGAGTACGCTAACCAGGGCCACAAAGAACATTGGTAACAAGAACCAGGCCACGGGACGGGGATTGAGACGGGACGGGGCGGGACGGGACACGGACACCGGCGCAGAGCAGGCATCGTAGCATGGATAATCCCGCTTAAATATTTGCAACATTTAAAGTAAAATGCAGAAACCGGTTTGGGCAAACGCCACGATCATGATGATGATGACACTGCAGATGCGAGTCCATACTCATACACTCACTCACGCACTCATTCACTCACTCACTCACTCAAACACTCACTCACACACCCACGAGCACAGCTGAACAGGCAAATCAAATCCGCTTGGCACGCACGTAGAACCACCTCCTTCCTCTGGCCAGGCCACAGACTGATTGCCCCAGTCCATTGCGCATGCGTGGCATGTTCGTCTCCAACAGCAGCAGCAGCAGCAGCAGCAACAAGGAGACTCGTAGCCGTACAAGACCAACAGAAGGAGTACAATTTGCGATCAGCTTATAATTAGTAAGACTAAATTAGAGTACAAAACGGGTGGCGGTGGCGGTGGCGGTGGCGGTGTCGGTGGTGCACACCCTGTACTTTCACCGGCCACAGCCAGAGCCGGCCAAAAGGCTTGGCCAACAGCGGCAGCCGCCGACAGCAGACTGTGGCTCATTAGACGCCTATGACTCACACAGCGGGTTGGCAGCTTTCAAGTGCTGCCGCCTTGGCCCCAAAATACTGCTGTACAGCTGCGTAGTCAATGGGTCCGTGCGCCACTCAGTCCCCTCATAATTAGCTGTAATATATCTTTAGAGTCAAGTCAAGTCAGCCTCTCCTTCAACCTACTCTACCTCCTGCTAGAGCCAGTGCTTGTGCTTCTGGTTAGGGTATTCTGGTGGGTATCACAGCTTATTCGTCGAGGGATCTTAGGTACTCGTTTCCTCCAGATTCAAATTCCTCCTGCCTAGAAATATCCCCCACTTTTCATCGCACTTCAGCGAGTATCTGCCCATCCAGAAAGTGTATCACTGCCTCCCGCTTAGCACATTAATTTTCCTATGGATTATAGTTGTATCTTTATTTTATTTTATTTTTTCTATGGCCTCTAATTCGATTTTTATTGCACCTGGATTTTCTTGTTTTCCACTGCGCCAATATACAATTTATTTCTCAGTTAGACATATTTCTCCCTCAACCGCTCGTATCCGCTCTCTGTTGTTGTGTGTGTGTGTGTGTGTGTGTGCTGATTATTTTGCGCTTATTATTTGTTGCCTTTGGAGCCGTTGGTGCCCGGTTTTTGTCTTTATTTTTTTTTACTTAATTTTCAATAAATGTTGCGGCTTTGTTGCTGCTTGTCTCCCCGTTGCAGTCGATTACTCATTTGACTGCATGCACACATAAATTGTATGCACTTTTTACTATTTTTTCCTTATTTTTTTTATACCCGATACTCAAAATGAGTATTGGGGTATATTAGATTTGTGGTAAAAGTGGATGTGTGTAACGTCCAGAAGGAATCGTTTCCGACCCTATAAAGTATATATATTCTTGATCAGCATCAATAGCCGAGTCGATTGAGCCCTGTCTGTCTGTCCGTCTGTCCGTCTGTCCGTCCGTCCGTCTGTCCGTCTGTCCGTCTGTCCGTCCCCTTCAGCGCCTAATGCTCAAAGACTATAAGAGCTAGAGCAACGATGTTTTGGATCCAGACTTCTGTGATATGTCACTGCTCCAAAAATATTTCAAAACTTTGCCCCGCCCACTTCCGCCCCCACAAAGGGCGAAAATCTGTGGCATCCACAATTTTAAAGATACGAGAAAACTAAAAACGCAGAATCGTAGAAGATGACTATATCTTCTAGAGTGCAAAATCTGAACCAGATCGTATAATTATTACAGCCAGAATCACGAAAACAATTTCACTCTTTCTCGCTCTGTCTCACTCTAACACACAGGTTTCATGGTCGGTTTTGCCAATTGCAAAATATGAGTTCAAGGATCTCAGAACCTATAAAAGCCAGAGCAACCAAATTTGGTATCCACACTCCTGTGATATCGGACCTTGACCGTTTCCTGTCCAAATTTCGCCCCACCCCCATCCGCCCCCACAAAGGACGAAAATCTGTTGCATCCACAATATTGCAGATTTGAGAAAACTAAAAACGCAGAATCATAGATAATGACCATATCTATTAGATTGCTGAATCTGGATCAGATCAGATCATTTTTATAGCCAAAAGGAACAAATCAATTTGCAGTGGCTACGCAGCGCCCGACGTCACGCTCAGACTGATTTTCTGTCTCTCTCGCACGCACTCTTTGTCGTGTCGTTAAATATTAGCGGCGTCTGCCGGAGGAGAGCCATGCCATACTGACTTAGTATCGGGTATAACCGTAGAGTTGCGGTGTCCGCAGCAACTCACAACGTTCCCCCTCGTTGTGTATATTTTGATTGCTTTATTTTTTTTAATAATTGCTTTTTACAACAGCTTTGCCAGTGCCTCCAAAGAGGGGGAGTCCGAGTGCGTGCTGCTGTGTCGTGTGAGCTGATTGTGTCATTACTTATAGAGTGGATCGGATCCGATCGGACAGAGACAAAGCGCCCAAAAAAAACCAAACCACAGAATGCCAACGAGGAGATACTTGAGACCAGAAATGGACCTGAATTGATTTGCAGCTAGAATTGGGTCAACAATTTGCAACTGTTGGGATGCCGGGGTTTCGCTGGGAATTTGAATGGGAATCGAGAGACCATTGAGACTGCTGCGAGTTCTTTAGATTTTTCAAATATTTCACAACTTTTTGTAAATTTATTCAATTGAAAAGTTTACCATAATATGCCTGTATTGGTTTAGATATCGTAGACACGCTTCTTCAGCCCCTCGCCTCGTCTGCTGATCCCGAATTTGTCAGACCCATAATTTAGGCATTTTTACGAGCAACGACAACAATCGCCCAAAGCCCAAAGACCAAGTCAGAAAGACCAATGCCAGCCAGAAATTAAACCAAAATAAACTTGAAAATAGAAGTCGCCTTGATCAGCAGATCAGAGTCTGTGCTGGAGCTGGAGCTGGAGCTGCAGCAGGCTGATTCGCTGCTTAACTATGTGCCTGCCACAAGGCAACAAGCTGCCGCCACAAAAAAGAACCAACGAAAATACCACGAGAACCAGAGGACATGCGAAATTTTTATTTATTGCTGACAATTGCACAAAAGTTCGGCCCCCCCGTCCCCCGTCTGTCCGTCTTCGATCAGTATTTTTATGGTCATTAAAATTGGGACAAAAATATTTTGACCGAACTCTGGGTCTCAGTTTGTTTCTGGTTTTTGTGTGTGCCTGCTGAGCGATTCTAGAGCACGACTCCAACGGAGAGACGACGGCCCGGGGCAAGAGCTTGAGCTGTGCCCTTGATTGGTGGAGTTGCAACATTCTGCTGGCCTGCTGGCAGATTGAACTGATTAGGCGACTCCAAAGCGGCGTCTAATTAATGATCCGTCGCCCGGGCGCTGTGCATGCTAATTAAATGTAAGCGCAACAAAGTCGCCTTAGCCGCAGCGGTGGCCGTGCAACACGTGAGTCATGTCGCGCGGGAGAGAGTGCACCTATGAGAGAGATTTATCCCAAATCTGGGGCAAATCTCGGGAGTACTCTACCAAACAGTTGCTCAATTCGGGAAGGTGGAAATGCAAATTCTCAGCGACTCACCGACTCGGTCTTGATGTTGAGGGTCAGCACATGCGACGAGCTGTTCGACGAGGCCGATGGCGGGGAGCCGGGCGCCACCACACCACCGCTGCAGGGCGATTGGGCGGCTGCTGTGGCATGCATCAATGGCGATCGACTGCGGCTGGCAAGCGGACTGGCCTCCCGCAGCGGACTCGCACCAGTGCCGCTCCCGCTCCCGACACCGATGCCGATGCCGATGTCCATGCCGATGCCCATGCCGATGCCCATCTGGGAGTAGGGCGATCCGGGCGACTTGTTGGCATTTGTGGAGCAGTTCGATGGCACTACGGCGGCGGTGGTTGTGCAGCTGGTGTGGGTGCTGGCGGCAGAGGCGGAGGCAGAGCTGGAGGAGGATGAGCTCGAGGAGCACGACGACGATGACGAGGATGAGCTGCTGCTGTTGTTCTTTTTGCTATTGCTATTGCTACTGCTATTGTTGTTTTTGTTGTTGCTTCCAGTGCAAATCAGTGACTGAATTTTGGTATTGTTGTTGTTGTTATTGTTGCTGTTGTTGTTGTTGTTGTTGTTGGTAGTACTATTGTTGTTGTTAGCACTTTCCCCAGCACCTGGCATCAAGCTGCCATCGCAAAACTCCCGCTTCACGATATTGTTTGCATTGCTGATGCTGCCGCTGCCGCTGCTGCTGCCACCGCCGCTGGTGTTTGAGTTGACACTGCCACCACTGCCACTGGCACTGCCACTGCCGCTGCCGCTGCCACCAGGAGTGGCACCGATTGCCGCCTCGCACGGCAACACCGTACCCAGCATCTTGTCTAGCGTCGTTGTGTACTGTGACGTTGTCGATTCAGCGGCGCCGGCAGAGTCCTCGCAGCCCTCGGCCATGTCACTGCTGCACCGCTCGCATCATGGGCGCCACGCCTGCAACAACAAGAAGGTGTCACACGACATAAAAGATGGGGCATAAGCATAAACGTAAAGGTTCTTCTAGACAGAAAGCACACACATATCCCACGGACTACGCCTATCTGCCGCCTGACTGTACTTATTACCCTGTACCCGGTGCTCCTTCAATACATACAGCGACATAATTCATTCAATTGTAATAGATTGCAATTTGGGGGCACAACCCCGCCTCTCTGCTGCCTCCTTTCCCTGGCGCATCGCTCCTGCTGTGCCCCTCATAATTTAGAATTTACATTTATCGAATATATTTCGTGCACTTAAAACCCCCACCAACCGTCGCATTAATTTCATTAATTATCCCTGTTGCACCACACTCACACACACACACACACACAAAAACAAACAACAACAATGGCGGGCAACTTTGGCAGGGGTTTGGGGTATGCCACACATGCCACATAATTTTGCAAATGCAAAACGCAACCCGAGTCTGAAGCTGAAGCTGAAGCTGAGGCGGAGGCGGAGACGGAGGCCGTGGCCGAGAGCCTGCAGTCCAGGCATGTCCGTGTCCGTGTCCATGTCCCTGTCCTTGCCAGGCCACGACTACGACGACGTCGACGCTCTGCTCTGGACATGGAACGACTCCTGCCCAAAGTAGCATGATAAAGGGGGCCCAATGGTATGATGGACACCAAAGCCCAAGCATACGGGTGGCTGCAGCAGCGAGCAGGATGCGGGGCCAGGATGTGGGGGCAGTCTGCACAGTCGTAATCGAACATTTTACACCTACTCTGCATTATAATTTATACGCCGGGCGGCACAACTGGCCAAAGAAGGAGTCGGCTCTTGTATGGTGGCCGGTGGCTGTCTGGCAAGAAAGTTTTCCTTATGTACAAGAAGAACCAGAAGGAAATGAGCAGGGAGAGAGCATTTATACATGGAAAGCTTTGTTCAGACTGGAAAATTAATCGAGAGAAGATAAAGACTAGCAGAAAGAGTAATGTTTTCGGCATAGATAGGCACGAGCCAAAAGCTTGAGCAATCGGCTTTAAAGATTTGTGCCCAACTCAAAAATGCAATGCAAAATCATCTCTCGGCTCGAACACATTCCATTAACTGACAGCTCTATTACCTTCCAAAGGCAGAGCTGGAGCCCAGGGAAGAACCGGTTCTAAGCCCAGCCCAAAGGCGCCTAAATTGTGCCAACAATTCGTACCAAAGGGCTCCTAGAATACCTGCACGGACTGCATCGAATCCCCTGTAAGCCCGTCTTCCACCTCCCGTCTCCCGTCTCCCACCTGGCATCTGGGAACAAAGGACACATCAATGGCCATGCCTTGACATTACACACAGAAGCCAGCCCGAAAATTGGGCCTCCACGTGTGTTTTTGTGTTTTTGTGTTTCCTTGCCGACGAGATGGGATTGGAAAGGAAAAGTCCTGGCTGTGTCTTCGGCTCTCCGTTGCATTGTCTGCAGGTCTACACAAAACGGGCGTTGATTTTAATGCATAATGCATATGGGCTCTGGCTTATTGCTGCTGCTCTCGGCTCCTCTCCTGTCAGGAGCCAGGGCCAGCGTGTGGCTGTGTGTGGCATACGCAGTACTGTTACTGAGATCCTGTCTGCAGTTGTAATAATGCAAGCCACTGCATTCGGAACTGAGTTGGACTCGGCCTCGGACTTGGACTCACGGTCCTAGCCCCGTCCCCGTCCGAGTCCGAGTCCGAGGCAGCGTCGTACCCAAAGTTCCGTAGCTCGGATTCGCACTCTCTGTTTGGGGGTGGGGTGGTGGCAGTGGGTGGCTTTGCATGTGTCGACGACGACACTGGCCAGCCGGCAGCAGTCAACGAACGCACTTTTCCGGCCACACTGCCGCACAGCCATCGCCGTAATGAGCCGAGAAGCATTCGGGGTGGCGGGCGAGGAATGTCAGGACTGTGCCTTGAAAGTTGGAATGTTGCACTACTCGTACATGCAATGCCAATGCCAATGTCTGAGGCAGAGGCAGAGTCACAGGCAGAGTCGTGGCCAAAGCCAGAGGCAAATCCATAGCCATAGCCGCAGCCCAAGCTACGCTTCGTGTTGTGGATTTTGGCCAGGAAGCAGCAGGCCGAATGCCGGGAAGGGGGAGGGTGGGGGGGAGTGTAATAATTAATTTTGTACGTTGCATGCAAATGTCTGGCCATGGCTGGTTCTGGGCTCTTCCCTCCACCATGTGGCATATGCATAAGCAGCAAGAACAATTCATGAAAACAGCAAACAGACAACACCCCAAACACAGGGCTCCCGTCAATGCAACAAACAAAATTATTTCAAGTATGCGTCAACAGCAAATGCCAAGCCCACGTGTGGCAGCGGGAGAACGACATGGCTTAGAGACGCTCCCAAAAGACAGCTACCGCTGCCGCTGCTGCTGCTGCTGCTGCTGCTGCTGCAACATGTTGTGAAAGTTTAGACGGGGGCCACATGGGCTGCCTGGCAACACACACGGCAAATTGCAGCGACAAAATGTGCAACCAAATTAAGTACAATTTGCGCATATTAAAAGTCTGGCAAAATTGCACAGGCACTGGCACTGGCAGCAGCAACATTTTGTCGCTTCCTGCGCTTGCAGCAGCATCGACTATGAAATCTAATCAATAACTAGGAAACTAGTAGAATTTCATGTAGCACACTAAATAGCACGATTAATTATCGCCATGCCGGCGACTATAATTCAAATCAAGCTCGCTTCATTTCCAGTGCAGCGTGCCCCATCCGCAACATGCGGCACGGCGCACGGCGCACACACACTGCAGCAGAACACACTGCAAACCGGTCTAATTATACTCATTTTCTTGGTGGCTGCAACATGTGGCACCTCTGCCAGACCGCTGCCGGGCTATAAATTGCAATTTCCATGCAACTTTCTACTGGCCTGCGCGCCCCAGAGAAGCGATCGCAAAAATTTATCATTCAAAGTCGCCTCGGATCGCCTTGGATCGCCACGGATCGCCGTGGATCCACGCCTGGGATCGTCCCAGAGATCGAGTTGCATGGCAGGCGTTTTGTCTTCGACAGCAATTCGTTGGCAATATTCAAATTAATAAAATCATCAATAATTTTTGCCTGGCATGGCCTGGGCAAACATGTAGAACATGTTGCTGCTACCGCTGCTGCCGCTGCTGCTGTTGCAACTTGTTGTAATTAATAGTCAAACTAAATTGTAGCACACTTGCCATCATTTAGAGTTAGGAGAGCCAAATGTGGCACAAAGCAATTTTTGATTAGAAACCAGTGCCCCGGCCACCGTCCGGACGCCGCACCCCGGACCCCGGACCCCGTCCGGACACCAAACAACTTCATTTTTATGGCCAACTCTTTGGCTATTAAATTTTTCCTTTGATTTGTAATTAGCGCAAAATGCATATTAAATAGCCAAACGACACAAAAACCGAATCTCCCGAGTGCCGCACAGCTGTGCCGTGGAGGAAGTGAATGGCGCAGATCTCTCTGTGTGTATGTGTGTGTGTGTGGCGGTGGCAGTGGCAGAGACAGTGAGGCAAGGCCCGTTTTTCGGCTACTTTGGCAAAGCAAAAATAATCAATAATGCGGGTGGCAGCGGGGCAGAGTAGCCCCTGAAACATTAAGTCATTGAGTTGAAATTATTTATGCAACATTTATTACGCACACAAACACAAACACACACCACAGCACAGCACAGCACACTCTGCCGTGTTTGAAAACTTTTGCAAGTTGGTTGTTGCATTGTTTTAGGGTTGTTGCTGCTGCCTCCAGACTGACTCCTGCTGCCCCTTCTGCTTCCCCTTCTGCTGCCCCTTCTGCTGGGGGTGGTGTGCTGCAGAACGTGCAATTTTCTTAAAAATAACACACGATTACACATGAAAGTACAATGGCTGATATATTATGCACAGACCAAGGGTTAGGCCAGAGATAGAGAGAGAGGGAGTTGGGTGGGTGCCGGAGAGAGTACACCCGTACGCACAGAACTTTTAAGTTCTTGAGCTGCAGAGGCTCCCAACTACTTACCACGATTCCAGGGCCGCCTCCGATGGCACACAGAAGGACTGTCTTCAAGGAACGAAGCCTTTGATACACTTACAGATCGATCCAGCAATGGCATTTGCTCTACCGATCCGATCTTGGCAGTTTGGCAGCTTCGAAACGGAGAGACTGGTCGCAATACGTCAGTTTCTGCACTGCCAAAATCAGATATACCCTCCCGAAAGGGTATAATGAGTTCTCGGAAGGCACTCAGCCAGTGCAGGGCTGAGAGCTAACTCGTCCCTGGTCCCTGGGCCACCGCCCACCTCCCCACCGAAGCCCTGTCCGTCCGCGAACAATGAGGCACTTGCAGTCCGGTCAGCGGACTATGGCCAACAGTCTTTTATGCTATTCGATTACTCGATTACTCACGTACGGCAGCCGGTTACGACCATTCAGTCGTCTGTATGTGTGTTTTCCACTCAAATCATTAAAAATATAATAATAATAATGAAATTTGCGTGATTCAAGCAGAGCACGCACTAGGCGATGCCAATAACAACAACAATTGCCATTGGCATGCCAGGGGCAACAACAATAAACATGTGCAACCAAACGCCCCCAGAGGATGAGAGCAAAGCAAAAAATAAACCGGAAAGGAAGTCAAAGTCATGCCCACAGTCTGGAGCTGAAAAATCAACCCTCTCATAGCGTGAGTCCTGCGACCAGCACACACACACACACACACACACACACACACACACACACACACACACACACACTCGCAGACATAGTCCTTAATGCGCCGCGTAATGAGTTATTCGCATTTTTTCCCCGTTGTGCTGCCCCCCCTCCAACCCTCCGCGATTTGGCGATTTTAATTCATTTAGAAAAGGAAATAATAACGAAGGCAGGACTTTTGCTGATGAGTGAATGGAGAACCTCGAATGTGCTACCATCGTGCCATCGTATGGTATAAGTATCATGGATCTTTTTATCTGAAGATAGATTTAGGGCATTAGTGGATTATAAATTAAGCTTATTTATATTTTTGTATTTCCATATATATTTAAATTCATTCTACAACCGATACAGAATAGTCGTAGAGCCCGCTTTCCGAATCGCTCGAATATTGCATGTCCCGCTCCGTGTTGCAGTTGTATAATCTAGCAGGAGGCAAGCACTAAATGGACTGGAGGGCTGGCAAGGAGAGTGCAGCACGAACCGCACACGACATCTAGACATGAGAGAGCACAGAACATAATTTCGCTAAATTAGCGAAAAACAAAAGAAATACTGTCCAATGAGGGAAGGGCAGTCAGTCCTGGGCCTGGGCCTGGGCCTGGGCCTCGGCCTGGGTTCGGCTTGAAAACTCCCCAATTGAGCACGCACCAAAATCATTTGCAATCCTCGCTCTGGGGTGACGCGGCGGTCTCGGCGCCCCATAATCAACGTCTAAATATTTGGTGGAAAAAACGTAGGAAAAGAACGAATACAATTTTTGAATTGAAAACCTGCACTTTGGTGCCGGGCAACGGCCAACTAATTATAAAAAAATGCTTTCCAACCCCCGGGAATGGAAGGGTATGGAATGGAGTGGAATGGAATGGAATTATGCGAAAAACCCTTTTTGCCAATTGCATGTTGGACTCGATGCAAGAGTTTGGGTCCTTGGCCATGTCCGGGGTAAGTGATTGTGTACGTGCTCATTATGGAAATTTCTTTGCTTCGTTTTTCGTGGCACTGCAGAAATTAATGCAAAGCTTAAAGCCGGGCAGCGTGGGTTGTTAATGACACGGCATAGGGGGATCGGCAGAGGGCAGGGCAGGGCATGGCAGGGCAGGGGTTACGGAGAGCTTAGCGAGGGAATCGCTTGACAAAGGTTTATTGGAGCTTTGGCACATGCGATACGCGATTATAATTAGAATTTGGCTGCGGGGTTTTTGCATTCAAAGCGCACAGACGGACGGAAGGTCGGACGGACGGACGGAAGGACGGACGGACAGAACTCGCGGCATGACATGACCATTCAAGGGTGGTTCTTGCCTTATCTGGGGTTGCAAAGTGCTTTACATATTATTTGGGCACCGCGGGGAGGCAGTGCTAAAGTTTTGTGGTAATCGAATTTTGAATCGATTAACTGTGTGTTGGCTCTCAAGTTACCAGGACAGAGCCCCCCCCCCCCCCAACCCTTCGTGATAGTTCTCCAAAGATGAAGTACGATCGAATCAAAGCTTTTTTTTATTAGTCAGTGGAATCAAGGCTCGCCGTAAAAACGATTTGAGCACTATAAAAAATCTTTGCCATAAATCGATTGATCAGTGATAATTATCGAATGCCATAACGATTTGCATACACGTACCCACACACACACATGTGTACACTGTACACTGTACATTGTACAGTCAGCGCTTGGCCGTGCCTCTAATGAGCTGCAAACTATGAAAATGCAACTAAATGGCCAGCAATCGCTGAATGCCAGACAGCAAGACAGCCAGACAATCAGACAATCCGTCAGCTAAGTTGCATTCAAATTGAGTCTTTAAAACGCTTAATTAACTCTCGATAAAGTAGGGCAACGCGGAGGCAGGCGAGGGAAGGAAATCAAAAGTTGCACTTTGCATGCGCCCTTTTGTGGCAGAGCGGGGAGAATCGCTGGTGGGGGGAGGTAATTAGAGAGAGCGCGAAGGCAGTGGCATGCAGCGGGCACACATTGTATGGTACGATGACTGTACCTCGGCAGCAGTTTATAATTTATTTATTTATTATAATTATTTATTTGCCTGACGCGCGGGCGCTTATTAAAAGCTACTTAACTGCTCGGCAAATAGTAAAGCTCCCTCGTTGGACTCCGCACTGCGAGAACGAACAATGACTAGGCCATTAGGCACCCCATCTCGAGGTGCCACCCACATACACATGTAAAAACGCCACATATGCCACAGAGCTCGTCATAATTACCACAAGTTTCAGCTTGCTTACGGCGACGGCGACGGCGACGGCGAATAAGTACTACATTTCACTCGATATGCAGTCCACGTAGTGGCACGCACTGCACAACGCTGAATGGTTGGCGAGGGGGGCGGGGGGATGGCCTGGCGCTTGGTGGCATGGTGTGGCATGGCATAACCCACGGCATAATCAAGAGAGGTTATAAATTTACTAGAATATAAGCTGATTATAAGCCGATTGTTTGTGTGTGTGTGTGTGTGTGTGGGGCTTTTTAATTAACCTGAGTTTAGGGGGAAAGTCAATGACTGGATAATGGTCGAGTGCAACTTAGATAAGGAACGTATGCACTTGGTCGTAAGGAAGGTTGGCCCTCAAAGGGCTCTTACAGCAGCACACACAAGGCCATATGGACGCGTTTCAGCCATTTCATGGCATTCAGCCGTTTGGAAGTGAAATTTTTGATTTCAATTGAAATAAATTCCCATTAATATTTGTTAATTGTTAGTTTAAGTGAAAGCGAGTGGGAGCGGGAGAGGGAGAGAGGGGCAGCCAGGGAGAGAGAAAGAAAGCAACAATCGTAATATTTGTTAATTGAGATTTGACCTGATGATATGATGGCGAAATGAGCACAAACAACAACAACAACAACAGCAACAAAAACAACAACAATAATAATAATTGCAAATGGCAAACGATGCGCGAAATTGACGTCAACGAAAAATGTTGCTGTTAGAAAGAAATTCTGTGAAAGTATGTTAATTAATGGAAGAAGCAGAAGCAGAACAGAGCAGAAAAATAATAAACGCGACTGTACTTGAACGTTTTGTGCCCAGTGTTGTACAGTACTTAATGAATGACAAGTGTTGGTAAATATTAAAAAAAAACATAAGGGATGTGTGGAAGAAAACCAAGAAGATCGCATTTACAGTGTTGGATAATGTAATTATAATAAATGGCAGAGAAATGGCTAAAAGAAAAATCAGAGCAGCTGAAGGCATGATGGTGAGTTTTCAGTGTTGTAAAGAAAATACAGTTCATGTAATTACAGTGTTGGTAATTGAATTTGTATGCCCTCATTTCGGCGCCTAAGGGCCGCATGTCTAATGGCGTTATGGCAATCTGCGCTAAACGGCAAGTGATTGTCCCGAGATTTGCAGACAAGACGCCTTTCTATTATGCAAAGACCCATAACCAGGTGCCCACAAATCTGCGTAAGTATTGGAGCCTTGCGGCGCACGACACTTCACTCGGGAATGGAGTATGCGTCCCGTGGCAGCCCACAAAATCTACACAACGCCCAGCACTTGCAGCAATCTCAGGCACGATGCAGCCTTAGTACCGTCACACTTGCCTATAATTTGTGCCCAGAGTGGCAACAAAAATCAAATGGCACGCATGAAATTAAAGTTTAAGCGCGCAAACAATTTATATGTACGACGCCGTGTGCCAATTAATGTAAATTACGCGACGGCGACGACGGCGGCAACACGACACCAGCGACAACAGCAAGAGACCAGCAAGCGGCAAGCGACAACCGGCAACCGGCAACAGCGTGTGGCAGCGATATGGCAACGCTGTCGGGCATCAAATGAGGCCCCCAAGGGGCTGCTGCTCGGCTGCTCGGCTGCTCTGCTGCACCACCACGCAACGTTTTTTGAAAGTGCGCACAATAACGCCTGCAAGAAATTAGCAAACTGCAAACACACATTGTAAAATATTATTAAATGCGTCAATTTGTTGCCGTCGCACGAATCCAGCTTCAGCTTCAACTGCAGCTCTAGCCCCCAGCCCCCAGCCCCCAGCCACCAGCCTCCATCGCCGACTCAATCTCAGGCTCATTAAGTGCGTGACGGCCCCAACTTATGCATAAATGCATGAGACATGAGACAAACTAAGCCTGTCAGAGGCAACTGTACCTCGCAACGCGCCTGCGCAGCGGTATAGCGAGGACTTTCTATCTGGCATATCTGACGATATATGTATCTGCTACGAACGAAGAGGAATTTTTGGGCAGGAAAAGGAGCAGATGGCACTCGGGCACTGTACTGCGGCAACTGTACCTCCCAGTCGATAATTTTCTATGGAGCACCGAGACGATTATCTAACATTCAGCTTATTAAAAGGTTAAATAACTTTGCATTGAACTCGTTATCGCAATTGCCGATGATAGACAGACAGAGAGACAGGGAGACAGGCCGATGGATAGAGGGATAGAGGGATAGAGTAATAATGCAAAAGGCCAATCAACAAAAGAACGAGTATATTTATTTAAATGAGTCTAAATTACGGCTCATTGAAAACGAATTGTGAGGAGGCACGGCATCCATCTATGATTGGAAATCAATACGAAAACACAAGCGGAACCAATACGTAAATTAATAAAATCACTGAAATCAGTGAAAAACCGCCAGTAAATGTTCAATTTATGTGTCAATAATTGAAAGAGAGTGAACGAGAGAGAGAGTCGGGCATCGTGTGACGACAATGAGGCAAAGGCAAAGAAAATAACCAATCAGGGCCATATTAATCAATTTTTAATGAAAGTCATTTAAATGTGTTAATTTTTTATGCAACGCTCAGCTATTCTAGGGGATACTCGTATTCTTTCTTCAACTGTTTGGCTGTGGTGTTGATTTTCTTGGAAATGGGGGCCCCGCCCCTCTAAATGCAAATGATCTCCAGTGACGCAATGAGGCCTTACTTTTGGTCTTCATTTATTCCAATTAATCGACCATAACAGCACACAATGCATATTTATTAATAATCAGTGAAAATACGAGTAATTCAGCCAATTAACAGCCAACAGCCAACAGCATTCCAGCACAGCACAGAAATCACAGAAAACCCCAACTCGACTCGAATTGAAATCATAATTCTCTACACTTCAGTGTTTTTTTTCTTTCGTTCGAGTGCCGGCACTTCAATGGAAAGACATTTCTGATGTCTGATTTAATTATTGTAAATAACAAAATAATAATAACAAAGTGGAAAAAGGGATGGGGAACGCCCATAAAATGCATTGGTTCTTTGATGGGACCACTGCCAATGGGCCTTCGATTTGAGTTTCTGCCAAGAGGAAAGAAATGCAGAAGAATCTGTGCCATATTCAAGGAAACGGTGAAAGGGTGAAACGGTAAAACGGTGAAACGGTGTGTTTTTTCCTATTTTCCACCTTTTAAATGCAGTTTTCTTCATCTGTTTATTTCGTTTATCCGTTTATCTAAAACTCTATAATTCATGGCCTTTATCTGACTGGGGAAATCCACAGTGAATTCCTATCTGACACATGTCCCCACTCCATGGGCCCCACTGTACCACTATTCTGTCGCGTCGCTCCGTTTGTTGCTGTTGTTCTGTTTTTGTCAGTCAATGGAAAATTGATCAGAAATTATTGCCAATTGAGCGCCAAAATCGCTCACATACGACTCACAGCTGTCCGTGTGTTGGTCGTGTAGCCGTGTATCTGTGTGTGAACACTGAAATTTGCGCTCATTTAGGCTCATAAATTGCAGTCAAGACATGGATATATGTATGTACCATATGTTCGGGCAGACAACGCGCGATAGGGGAACAGAGAGAGAGAGAGAGAGAGAGACAAAAGAGAATTGAGCCAACAAAAAGCGCTGGCTGCCTTTGGCATTCCTTTGCCAATAGAAATCTCGGCTTTGTTTGGCGCTTGGTTTTACCTACAGAATGTATCTGTATCTGTGGCTGTTACCATTTATTAATTATACCAGTTACCGGTGGGGGGCCGGTGGGGACCGGTGGGGACTGGCGGGGACCTGCTGCTGGCCTGGGTCGTGCCTCTCTGTGGCAGCTATTCTGTGGCGCTGCCTTGCATTTCAAATTATGCTAAATTACATATGCAAGTGTTGATGCAGGTAATGAAAAGTCGGTCGGAAAAGGCTTCGGATTGGCTCCAATCGCATTGCAATTACACACACACACACACACACACGCACACGCACATAGACCGATCTATAATTGCCGGCAATAAAGTCGGGGCTCATTTAGATAACTTCTTATTCCTAGGCCATAATCTGCAAGAGTCCCTGCCCGAATGGCCTGAATGGGGGCATGATGGGGCAAGGCGGAATGGCAGCACACACACACTCGCGGCGAAAGAGAGAGAGAGTGGAGTCGACGCGTAACAGAAGCTCAGCAAGTGGCAGCCAGCCGCAGACCCAAAACACCCCGCCACACGCCACACCGCGCGCACCCCGCGCACCGGCTGGCTCTGCCTCTGACGTCACAGACACATGTATCTCCGAAATGATGCGCGAAGCAAAAACGTGGCAGCAACAACCACAACAACCATGACGCTGCCAACTTATAAAGTTGTAAAAGTCGCAGCCTCCGCGGAGCGTCGTCTTGGCCATGGCCAAGGCATTGGCAGCACACAAACACCAGGAGTGGCGGCAGAGCAGGCCTTACTTGAGCCAAAACAGAAAACACAAAAGCCCAAACAAAAAACGACTGAATCAACAGGCGGCGACAGCCACAACGACACCGACAGGCGGCGCCTCCGTTCTGGCTAACAGCAGCAGGCGCTCAGCACTCGAAGAGCAGCTGCCACGCGCCGCAAAGCGTGCGCGTCGTCTCTGGGCTAGAAAAAAGCTCACACAAAGAAAAGCCCAACAGAGAAACCGCCTCCCCCTCCCACGGAGACAATGCGAAATGGGTAGTAGATGGGGGGAGGAGGAGGAGGGCCCACAGATTTGAGGCAAACTCAAATGATTATTGGAAATCCAAACAAATAGAGTTCATGTATCTTTGAAATACACTCCCTAGAGTCGATTATCGACTGAAATCAATCGCTGACCTTCTCTCGACACCTCCTGGCACTGCCCACTTCCCACTTCCCACCTCCATTCTTGACCTTCAGTCAAACAGTCACCTCAAACGGCAGCTTCTGGTCGCCATTCCACTTGGCTCTCTCCACCTAAGCGGCCATTAGAAGCACTTAAAACACCCATGCCACAAGAGCCAGCCAGAGGCACAGGCACAGTCACCCACCCACACACTCAAAGTATTTCCCCCTTGCTCACACTTTGAAAAAGGAAAAACTCTATTAGAAACACCCACTAAAAGAAAAATTACAGACACTTGGCAGACACCCGGCAAAGAGGCAGCAGGAAAACACACACCAGAAATAAAGACAGAAAGAAACAAACAAATGGGGAGTGCGAGGAGGAGAACAGATTTTTACCTTTTCAACTTTGGGGAAATCTTTTTAGGGAAATACTCGTACAACAAGTGAAGGAAGAGGGCTGAGATGGCCAGCAGGGGTAATGTGAGTGTTGATGTTTCAACATATAATTTTGGGCACGACCCGAGCTCAGAGGGCTACGAGTACGAAGAGTAAGATACCCTTAAAGATCACTCTGTTTGGCACCAAAAGGCTCTACTTATAGAGAACTGTTTCGGCGATTCTCAGCGGCTATGGCTTAGGGAATCCCAGCGACGATGGATAAAGGAACATACGGCTATGAGTATTCGCATGTCCGTTCGGTTAGGTGAATCTGGTAGAACCAAAAATATCGTATATTTTATGGGGTCGCAAACATCGCCTCCAATGGAAGTATACCCTCTCTAAAAGGGCATTCGAAAAATGAAAGAAATATAAGGAAACGGAGCAAAGTGTGGCACAATTACAGAAGAGTGGAGTGGAAGGGTGGCCTGGATGGATGGATGGACGGGAGGGTTCAACAGGTTGCTTCTTCCATCCTCAGAAAACTTCCTTTTTTCTATGGGTCTGTGTGTGCGTGTGTGTGTATGAGTGTGCTTTGGCCCTTTTTGTGAATGAGAGCTCATAAAACGTTTTTCTTTTCACATGGTACGGGTGTTGATGTCGTCGTCGTCGTCGTCGTTGTCGTTGTGTCGCTCGTCGGCTCTCTGCCCGTCCATCCGCCCGTCTGGCGGCGTCCCTTTTTCCAGAATGAGACTGGAGACTGGCGTGCGCCCCAAGTTGCTCTTTAGTTTTCAATTTTTTGCCTTCAACAAACAGCAGCAGCAACTCCAGCACTGTATCTGCTTTGGCTTTTGTGCCACGTTTGGGACTTGAAGTGGGACATGGACTGTGGACTGGGGGAAGGGGAGAGGGGAGTGGGGAGTGGGGAGTGGGGACTGTGGACCTTTGATAGCCTCCTGTGCCCAAGGTCCCAGTTCGCTGCTTATTTTGATTAAGTGCGAAACAATTAAGGCGGCTAGTAGCTGCTTCTGTAGTTAATCGTGATCCCAGAACGGGACGGAAGACAAAGGAGGAGTGTAGGCGGCTCTCGGGTGACCCCACACAGCAGCTCGGGGTCACCGTCCACCGTCCAATCGGTGGCTATGGATATGGGTATGATTCTGCGGTGGCGAGTGTTGGGAGACCAGAAAAAGGAAGTACACGGCACACAATTTGAACGATGAGTAGATCTATGAGCAGCTGTTTGTATATATGTATGTAATATATGTGTATACAGACGATTCCCATTTCGAATATGAATCAAACAACTCCTAGTCCCAGGGGAAATTCTAGTCAAAAGTATGTACAAACATCAGGCGCAAAGAAGCTCCAAAGCCCAGCAGATTTCCTTGGTCTTAGCACACTTTTGGGGGGAGGAGGAGCTGCCCTCCCTCTCGAACCACCAGAACATGATTCCTTACAAGCCACAATCCAGCCCCTCCCCCTTCCCGGATAGCCCGCAAAACTGCTTAGCCACTTTAGCCATAAAAATATAACACCTGCTTATCTCTCCATTGGCAGCAACCCCCTCAGAGAGCAAGAGCAAGGCCGCATGCCCCAAAGCAACCGAAAAACATTTCTCAAAACAGCAGAACGAACAGAGGGGGTTGCTGCTTGAATGGCAGCACTGACCTAACTCCATCCGGAAAAATACTTGTGCCAACAGAAATACCGTAAAAACACTTTTTCGGAATTCCTCGACGCCTGGTAGACCAGGGACGGGGCGTTAAATCAACCCCAGAGCCCAACAGAAAAAAAGGAACAGAAACCCAAAGCAAAGTTTGGGGAAACGTCGGAAAAGAGGAAGTGTAGACGTTGCTTGCCCTGCCACACTGCACTCTGCCAACCAGCCACCGTGCCAACGAGCCACCGTGCCACATCCTCCTCCTTGGAATCTTTATAAACATTTAACGGATTTTCTCGGGGAGGCGTTAGTCGTTTTACATGCATTATCCTGGTCCAAAAAAAAAAGTGTTGACATTAAAATAATAATTTTAATTGCCTCAAAAAACACAAAAGTCCATTGTGGCCCCCTGGAACAAGGATGCCGCAGCCCAGAGGGTTGTGGGGGTGTGGTCTCTTTAAACACAAAGGGTAATTAACATTTTTCTTTTCGGCCAAACCAGGGTCTGCCCTGGAAGGATAAGCAGCTTGTTTGGTCCTGGCCCAAAGTCAAATGAGCAAAAAAAAAAAAACAAAAAAAGGCAACAGGAAAAAAGGACCTGCCGCACACATAACGTGGGTTAGGATTCGGATTCGGATTCAAGTACGGGTTCGGGTGCGTGGTTCAGGGCTCGTGTGGGAGTTCCTTTTTTGCGGTTTTTGCATTTGGTTTGACTTAACTGTTAAGTACCCTCTGCCACTCTGCAACCCCTTGGGGCAGCTTCTTGGGCGGCTGTGTGTGGCAGGATCCAGGATTCAGTCGTCCGACCGCCTTTCAACACCTTCAACAAAGCGTGAATTAAGTGCTCGAGATTTTCTACACTTAATACAACTGCCCCATGCCCCTGCCCCTGCCACAGCACTGCGGCTGCTATCCCATTCAACATGTGGCATGTGGCAGGGCCCAGTTCTGCCACTCTCCTCACGCTCCCCAGTTAATTGCACAATTAGCTGGTTGTGGTGGAACATCTGGACAACTGTGTCGCGTCTCATTAGCTCCGATCTGACAACTGACGACGACTGCCCCTCGCGCGACGGCGGGGTGGTGTGGCGAGCGCGGAGACATTTTTAATTGCACTTAATCAACAAAAATTAAACGAAAAACTCTTAAACACGATATAAAATTAGTTAAAATTAAAGCGAAAAAAATTCCTGAGATAAGTGAAAGAAATGCCATCATTTTGGGTTCTTTTAAGTGGAAGAGCAGCCGAAAATGTGATCTAATATTCTCTTACAATTTTTAAAGATTTAATACCGAGGAGAATAATCAGTTAAAAGCGCAAATAGGCTTTGGCTTCAATTGATTTCCCAATGAAATGGTAGGAACAACTCTACCAGTCGACTCTCGAACATAATTGCCCCAAAACGAAGTACATTTACTTGTATCTTTTGCATCTTGTACATATCTTTGACAATCCATCCATCCATCTTTCCATCCATCAAGCATGATTGGGGGGACCTGTGTAACCTACCCCCGAAACAGTGGGCTTTACATCTTTTGCGATGCACGCAACGTACTAGTACGGGGCACTGTTTTTAATTGCTAATTGAGCAAAATACTTGATGGAATAGAATTAATTATGGTTTCATGTTTTTGGGCAGCACAAAAATTCAACCTATTTCATTTTGTTTCTCGTTTTTCTTCTCTCTGAATGCCTCACGCGAAAGCATAAATTGTTTAATTACTAATTAAGAATAGGAAACGGCACAATGGCTATATGGCACGGGGCACGGGGCAGGGGGCAGGGCAGGGGCAGGGGCAGTGGCAGTGGCAACAAACGATAAATGTACAATAATGAATTAGAAGGCGAATCGAAGCCATTTGAGACATTATTTCGCCAGAGAGGCTCCCGTTCTCTTGGTTCTCTTTTTAGCGTGTGACAATTCGCATTAATTACGAGAAATGCTCCAAAAAAGAACCCATTACAGTGGAGGGGAGTGGCAGGGGATTGATCCCCGGAGGGGCAGTGTGGCGCACTTTCATTTCGCCACAGCCGGGGGATCCCCATTCCCTTTCCGAGCTGCCACTGCCCCACTTGGCGTGTTTTAGGCTGCTGCTGCTTGGACACTTGTGACATTTTCTTAATTGAAATGATGCGCGTTCGTTGATAAAATTTCGTTGCCTCCTATAAAGCATTCCCCTCTGCATTGCCTCTGTATCTTCTCTTTTTGCATAGTATCTGTGTGGACCACTCTCTTTGCACGTTTTTGCTGATGATTATTATTACTCTTCATTATTGTTCATTATTAAATGAGCTAGTATCTCTCCCGCTCTCTCTCTCTCTCTCTCTCTCTCTCCGTTGCGTGTCGATCTGTTTTTGTGTAGGCTTTGTGGCATGTGCGACATGCAAGTATTTGGTGGCCTGAAAAAAGAGTAAAAGTATATGGCACGATCATCTCCAAATGGAAATGGACCCTCGGAAATGTACGAATAATTCCACAGATGAAATTTAAAGAAAATATAGATTTAAGGAAAGTTAATGAAGTAATTTCTTAAGTAAAAAACTGGGTGGCAAAGAGACATTTCATAAGATACATATTTATTAATCATCGCATTCAGTTATGAATCTCGCAGTTAAATGTTATCTTAATAAATGCAAACTGAATAAAAATAGCAATTACGAGAATTAGCAATAGTTAAGATATTTCTTTAAGTATCAATTTATTATTTAATGTGCACAAAAATACCAGTTCCAATTTGCAAAAAACCACAGTAGATGGATGGTTCGTTTAGAGTAATATGTATGTATATAGGGAAACATTTGAGCCATTTTCCTTTGCGGCTAACTAGTTTCCACTTTCGGCAAATGATTTTCTTTTGATTTTCCTGCTGGTCCTTCTGATAGCATTAAAATTTCGATGGCTTTTTGCCTTTCACAGAGACGTTCGTACGTGCCTCACTCCCTCCATTTTGGCCGTAAAAGTGCAGTTAAATGTGTTGCACAAGTTGCAAATTGGCCACACATCAAAAACACAGAGCAGACAGAGAGATAGGGAGAGAGAGAGACAGAGAGAAATCCTTTCAAGACGAATGTCCCCGCCTTCTCCGGACCTCCTCCGATTTGCAGAAAGCAGAATGCACTTATGGGGCATAAGTATTACTTTAATTATTCCTAATTAAAAGGCCGCCTACCTGGGGGCGTGGCCGTGCAGCTGCAGCTATTCCGAGTGTATGCCCCGACGGCACATAATTAAACATTTTGCCTTTGCCGATTTTCCTTTTTCTTTAACGATTTTTACGATTTCTTTGCCTACGTAAATAGTGACAACGTGACGCGCAACGACCCAAGAGAGGTGGGGGGGCATGCAACGGGGGAACTGCAATTTGCCGCCGGCTTTTGGTTTATTTTTAAGGCTTGTTTGCCGCTGCATTTTATGCATTTTTATGCGTTCGTCATCCGTTTGTCATAAAAAAACACACAACAGAGACAGAGAGAAACAGAGAGAGAGAGAGGCAGACACTCGCAGACATTCTTAATTTATAAATTAATATCTAATCATTTTCGTGGTTGTTTTCCATTTTCACAACTACTTATTTTTCGCATTAAAAGTTGTCGCAATGCGAATTTAATGGACTTCTCTGATGTGCGGAAGATGTGCCACTCAAAAGGAAACACTCAAATGGACATCAGACATCTCGGACATCAAAAAGTCACTGCAGAGGATTGTGAATGGAAAATATAGCCAAAACTCATGGCTAATTGTATTTAAAGTCGGAGAAAATTAAATAAAAACTAAATATTTATCTAGAAAAAACAACACTCTATTCTGAAAGGGCTGTAAGTGCACCACAAAAGCCGACGGATTTTCGTAAGTCATTGAAAGATGCCTCCAAAGAGACCTCCAAAATGGTGTTTAGATCAGTTGAGAAGATTAGTTAGTTAAGACTTAGGTACTTGTAGTCGCAGTGCGATCCATCCCGGTCTTTTCGTCCTTTAGTCCCTATAAAAACTAAGTTACTATGTTACAGTGCTTACTCTTAAGTATTCTATTATTTGCCAGGGATTACGTTAACACTTCCACTGAAAGTCTCTGGAACAGCAACAGCTGCCAATTGGCTTCCTTTAAACAGAGTTACCAGAACTAATAAACTCCTAGAAAATATCTATAAAATCTGCATTTATGGGCTATAATTACACGGCTGTAATAAGCCGTGGAGAGCAAGTGGCAGGCAGCCAACCGGCCGTACCGTCGAGCCGTCGAGCCGTCGAACCGTCGAAAAGTCTCTGCCTGGCAACGACAATGAAAAGCGACTCAACAAAGAGACTAAACTCTGTATTAATTTGCAATTAATGCAGCTAATTATATTTAATTAAATGAGCGAGTCGAGCGGCAGGGCTAACAATGCACCGCACTGAGGTGCAGGTACAGATACAGATACGGCTACTGGCCCCGTGGCAGGGGCAGAGGGGCTCCACTGCTGCTCGTAGAACCTGTGCAAAGTGTGCAGTGGTGGCACTGGGAAAAATGTATCGCGCAGGTTGGTCTGGCTTTGAAATGAAACTGATTATTACAATTGTTGCTGTTGCTATTTGTTGCTGTGAATTGCTGTGCTGATGATGATGCTTATTGTATCTCATAGGTACGTAGATACGCTTACTCGCTTAGTTTTTTTTTTTTTTTTTTTGCACAAATATGACACTGAGCCGCCGCAAGGCAATTGTAATAGATTTTTTGTAATTTTTTCGTGGGGTGGTTGGTGGCATTAAACTGTTTATGTGTAGAGTTTCATTCTGATTTAATTTCATTCGTGTATCTGGGAGATACGCCTGCCGCCTGCCGCCTGCCGCCTGCTGCCTGCCGCGGCTTATTGTTGCAAATTGCCATCTAGCACTGTCCAGTGCCACATTATTAGTATTTATTGTATTACGAGTACATTTCGTTTTATTATTAGAACGAGGCGACTATTTTCGAGAGGCTCTCACACGTACAGTATTTGTGAGTGAGTCTGCGTCTGTTTGCCCCCCGGATCCGACGATAATGATGATGCCCATTTTTCATGCTACTTCTGATCGTAATTAACGTTAATTAAAGTTACTAACCGCCAGCGTCGAAGGCGCATCTGCTTACGGGTTGCACTGTTTGCAGCATTAGGAATACTACCATGTCAAGGTTCGAGATTTACATGAAAATTGCATTTTGAATCTGATTCGCGAGTGAAGTGCGTGAGAGGCTTAAAAGGTTTTTGTCTGTTTTTTTTTTTTTGGCCTGGGTTTTTGAGAGCAGCAGGGAATCCTAATGAACTATGAAGATGATTATGGGGCCATAAAAAGTGCGGAATTATCGGAGCTAATCTATGAATTTTAATGTTTCTATTATGTTTGATGTAAGCACTTCACTTTGATGGTCTGTCATCTGTTTTATGGACAGAAACTCCAATTTCAACCAATAACCAGACCCAAAAGTATGCTAGAAGTTCGCCAGAATATTCATTGATAATATGATAATATTATTTACCGTTTTCTTTAGGTGTTCTTCAGGCAGTAGCAAATGTTTATTATATTTTCTGGTTTTCCCAAAATTTGTTCACAATTTTCCTCGGGGATTCTTTAGATTTTTAGTCACAATCCAAATCCCAAGCATCCGTTAGATAACAATTCATTAAGAGTATCTTCTGGGAGATGGCTATCACACACGCGCACAGACAAGCACAAGCACAGACACAAGAGTCAAGATCAACCAAGGATCATCTGCCACACACGCGACGTTGCAAGCCGGGGCGCGATGCCTTTGTGGCGCCAATATCTCGAATCTCAAACGCGGATCTCGGAATTTCGGAATCTCTCAAGTGTGGGACACTGTTTCGCTGCAGTTGCAGTTGCAGTTGCATCTATTGAATGTTGCAGATAGTATTTCATGGCACGCGCTGCTCTCCAGAGTGCAGTTGTGTGTGGGAGAGAGAGTGTATGTTGATTTGTTTGGTTTGGTTTGGCTTGGTTCTTGCTTCCACGCGCCGTCCGCTTTCGTCGTCGTGCAACGTCGTCGACTGAATGAACGTGCGGCGCACCAGACGGGCGCTTGGACCCCCAGCAATCATCAGCATAAGTAGTCGTCGAGTCGAGTCGACTCGAATCGTGTCGTCGCGTGGAGCAGTCGGGTCTCGGCCAGGCCAGTCGACGAGTGCAACTTACGAGAAACAACAAAACACGAGCAAACCAGACCGTTCTTGCCGAAGCGCAAGCCGAATCATGCCCCCCAAGCGCCTGCAGGAGCAAGCGAGAGCGAGAGCGCGCTAGACTCGCGGCCAGAGCGAGAGAGCACGTCCCAGAGAGGGGGTGTGCGCAGGAGCAGCAACAGTATATGCACTTTTCCCTTCCACCCCCAACTCCCTCTGTCGCTGGCAGTTAAAATAAAAATAATGACGTCATTAAGCGCACAAATGAGCGCTGCTGCTGCTGCTGCTGATGCCGCTGCCGCTGCCGCTGCTGCCAGCCTCAATCGGCAGGAGAAGTTTAGTTTGAACGAACACTTGACGAAGCCCCAGCGAGCGAGAGAGTGCGATATAGAGGGTGGGAGAGAGAGAGCGACTGCGAGTGAGTGGTAGTTTGCGTTTTCACATGAGTGCTTATTGTGAGCGCAAAATTTGAGCATTTATTAGAGCAAATGTTTTTTCTGAGGATGGGGCAGGGGATCCGTTTTTGAAGGGAGTGAAAGACGGCTTGGAATACCTTTTTTTGGGCTTGTTTTAATTCATGCTAAAATTTCCAAAAATTCTGCATAGATAAGGGATTCAGATTTGGTTATCAAAAATGTTTATATAATGCGGATATGAATGCGGATTTCATTTGGAAGGATTGTTGGAGGTGCTTCTGTTCTTCTTTCAGATCAAATTCCTACTATACTGGATTAGAAATCGAACACTCATCAAAAGGAGACAGAAAGGCTTCAACTATTTCCGCAAGTAAATTTGACCCCTTGAAAGAAGGAAGTTTGTAGTTGTTCAAGGGTCCTTGTTCCATTTGCCACTTGCCCTCCCCCTGACCCTGCCCCTGCCCCAGTCCCAGTTCTTGTGGACAACTATTGCTGGAAATTAATAATTAAAATGCCAATCCACAGCAACAGCAACAGTCAATCCTATCATCTGCAAAAACCTCACTCGAGTTCCTCTCCCACGGAACCGCACTCATCCACTATCTCTCTCTCTCTCTCTCTTTCGCTCTCTCTCCATCTCTCACTTTGGACTCCCACAACAGACGAGTGTCCACTCCACCACCGGCACCACCCACCCGCCCCCCTGAATAGCACCGCATTCAGAAAACCGAAAAGTGCCAATAAATATGGAAGCGTTTTGCGTTGTTCTGCCCACTTCCATCGACTCCCACTCTCCTACTTCTATTCCAGATCCCCACTCGCCATCAACACCCCCTCAACCCCACTGCTTCGTCTTGTGCTCCTTCTTCTTGGACTCTCATCCCCCTCATCCACCGATACCCGCTCCTCGACTACCTTTTGCACTAATTCACATTTGATGTTTTGTTGTCTGCGCCTGGTATACCCTTTGCAGAGGGCCCAATGACTTGGAGGATATCTTCACAACGAATGAAAGTTATAGGTTCTAGCCATATCTTGTGTGTTACCCATAGGAAACATCGCTGATCAGATATCCCTCTGGGGATCAACTCTGTTTGTTTCTGAAGACACAACTCCACTTTCTGTTTTGTAATCTGTTGCTTAACAGCTCTTCCAAATCGTCTGCAAAGTGTAGCTGCGGTGTACCCTTTAAGAGTATCTACAGTTTCGACTCAAAAAGCTGGCCCTCCTTTGCTGTTGTGGCTGCTTGCATTTTTCTGGTCAATGAGGTTACAGTCAAGTCACTAGACAAGCTGCCCCCCTGCACCGCCGTGCCCCTGTGTCCCCTGCCACCGCCCCCGCCCCCGCCCCCGCCCCTGCCCATGCCACAACCCTGGAGGCCAGGACAGGGCAGAAGATGCAGCCAGCAACTCGTGCGGTCCTCAACCGGTCGCTGTCGGTCAGTCCTAGACGGACGGATCCAAACTGGCTGCCGATACGTCCTCTGCAGCCACTGCTGCTGTCTCTGTTGTGGCTTCCTCTGCTGCCGATTCTGCTGCTGCTGCTGCTGCCGGCCACTGTCTAGCCACCCACCCGCCTCAGCTATCGGAGGTGTCGATGACGTCGTCGTCGCAGCAGTCCTCTGGCCCCCTGTTCGTGCCCTCCGATGACTTCAGGCCACTCTCCTCCATCGAACCAGCAACCAAAACTGACTGCAACGGCCTACGCCATTCGAGGATTTTGTTGTTGTTTCGCTTAATGTGATTTGTTAGGGTATCTGGGAACGGGAATAGGCTATTCGATTTGTAATGCTCAGAAATATTACACATATTTCAAGTTTAGACTACACCGACGGTGACCCCGATGGGCTATATGGCGGCTCCAATTTCCCCTTCAAAGGTCCTCCGAAAGGTATTTTAACATACGAATCCAAAAACAACAGTCTATAGTCTATTCTTAGTTTATTCGTTAATGGTAATTATGATATCTCCTTAAGATTCCACTAATGTGTCGTCCTGGCCAAGATAGTTCCTTGATGATTCCGATTTCGCTCAAAATGATTGGTAGTGCATATCCCAGAGAGTATCTAAGTGTCGCACATCTTGAGGATGCTTTAGTTTGCACATCGTTCATCTGGCCATCGATGGTTGTTGCCATTGCTGTTGTTTTTAGCCAATTTTGGTCAATATTTAAGTGCTGGCGAATGCCTTCCACTTCTACTTCGGCAGGCACTTCAGTGCTCTGTCTATGTCCCATGTCCCATGTCTACGTCTAGTTCCTGTCTCCTGTCCGCTCGTCCTCGCATCACCTCATCAGCTTAATTTTCGAAAATATTCACGTTGTCCATCTCTCTCACCCGCTCTCTTTGGCACTCTCTGTCTTTGTCTTTTATGTCTAATTTCGGGCTGCATTTTACCGGCAGCTATAAAAGCGTATTACCGTTAAATGTTGCACTGTCGAGTCGTCGTCTAATTTACGTTACCCGGGAGCAGTGGGAAGGCTTCAGCAGGGGGGGGTGCTAGTGGGATCGGGGGGACAGAATGGGAGCGTCAGTGGAGAGGTCTCTCTTTCTCTTTCTCTTTCTGGCTCTCTTTCACTCAGCCACTGCCCACTTTCCATCTTGGCTTGATTGTCATTGCAGGCAGTGCTCCAGTGCTCCGGCCTGGCCAGCAAACTGATTAAATTCAGCACGCGCCCTGCGGGCATCTTTGGGAAACTTCTTCCGCAGCGCATGACGGGGCAGGGGCAAGCAGGCAGGAAGGCAGCAGGCAGCAGGCAGGGGCTTGCAACATCATCAGCTTAGTCGGGGAGGAAACTCGACGCTCTACATAAATTTGAAATTAACGTTTTCTAGCACATTGTCTGCCCCCCATCCTGTCTGCCTCTTGACATGGCTGTCTGTCGCTCCCCTCCCCCCCCCCCCCCCCCCCTGCCTCACCCCGTGCCAGGAGTGCTCTTCCAAGAGCTTACATGCTTTCTGTAATTATCATTTGCCATTCCATTTGGCCTGGAACACACACGCAGACCAGGAGTCTCGACTTGATCTACACTTTGGCTTTTGGCTGGAGTTCACCCCCTCAGCCACTCTCCGCTCTCCACTCTCCGCTCTCCGCTCAAAGCTTGTAATTAAATGCAAATCTTTCGTCCCCGCGTCTGCATCTAATATATTGCCACGATGCTAGGGGGCAAACTTTGGCCACATTTTCAGCTACGTTCCGAATCTTGTCAGCACTAGTGTGTGGCGGCCTACGAAAAAAAAGAGCTGCTGAAATACATGTATAAAGCAAACAACATGGAAATTATCGCCTAGACATGCCATAAAGAACTGCGGCGGTTGATTCACAACCAGAAGAAGTAGAACCGCTACTGAGATACTCTTTTTAACGCATATAACTATGATCCGAACAGTATCTAACTTTGAAAGTAGATATATTTATTTCAATGCAGTCTTTCTACAAATGTATTTCCTTTGGGGATAGTCTTTTAAAGGTATCTTAAGCGATCTTAAGGCATCTTCTTTCTTTCTCCACGTTTTTAACTCCTTAGATCTATCTTTAAACGACATATCATAAGTGGTTATGGCATTGCACTATTTCATTAGAATAAATAGGATTATGATGCATATTTCATCAGTAGACCTCGGATTTTGCATATTTGCATATTTTTAAAGGATTAAGATAGAAAAATTCTGATGACTCGTACTCGCAGCACCTCCGATCCTCCGATCCCCCAGCCAAGTGCTTTTCAAATATAGTCAAAGGAAATCAATTGAACAAAAATTAATAATGAGCCCACGACTATGCTGATGAATCAAATATGCAAAATCCGAGGTCTATTCATCAGAGATCTAATGGAATTGTATCTAAGAAGACATCTGCAAAATTAGGGAGAGATAACACACTAACTCTATACAATGCAACAGTACCTACAACACCTATACTTCTTCTTAGCATATTCCAAATATGATCCATAATCAGAGCATTATCTAAATGGCAGCCTGGGATCGTTTAATGCATGAATCCCAAACTAATATGCAAAATGATATAATGCCTGTTGAAATCTGTCCAAAGTGTGGATAGAAGAGGAGAGGAGTAGGCTGAGGAGGAGGAGAGTGAGGGGTAGATAGGGAGGTGGAGGTGGAGATGGGCTGAGTAATTAAGAGCGTCCAAACTTTGTAGCTTTTGGTGCACGGCTCTCGTCGCGATGGCTGCTAATTACAAAAGGCATCCTGGCCAACATCATTTGAGATATTTTCCATTAACCGACGACGGCATCGTCAGGGGCATGGACAGCGACACGGGGCGGGGGCAGGGGCAGGGGCAGGGGGGCCCCACATACAAAACATATTAAAATTAACCTGATTACTCCGCAGGCGCTGCCAGGCCTCAGATTGTGGGACTGGCACCGGGACTGGTGCTGAAGCTGGAGCTGGAGCTGGAGCTGTGTGCAGCTTGGAGGAGTTTTGAAAGCCAGGCACAAACTAATTTCAAATAACATAATTCATTCGCTTAGCCAAAGGGGGAACGGGACACCAGGGGACGGGGCAGGGTAGCACTTGGACTTGGCCAAGACTCAGACTCCGCTGACCGGTTTCTTGCGGAGCACCAAATTAGTTAAAGTTTAATCACAAACCAGAAAGAGATCACGAGAGAGAGAGAGAGAGAGAGAGAGAGAGAGAACTTGCAGGAGACTAAACAAAGACTGGGGCTGTCATAACAGAAAGAGAAGGAAATATTCCAGTAGAGAGACAGAGAAAGAGACGGCGAGAGTAGGGCTCGATCTGCAGAAGGTGCTAAATGACAAATGAACAGACTCCTGGGCTCTGAGCAAATGAATGCTAATTGTTATTGTACTTGAACCTCAAGTCCCAAGCCACTGATGAGGCCCACCCCTCTCCACTCCGCCAGCCTCGTATTCCCATTCCCATGTCTGTGCCCATTCTCCATTCCCATCTCCGGCAGGGCATTCCGGACCCAAACATGTCCACGGCTATGCGCAGCCTGCAATAATTTCGCGCGCATAAAAATTTAATATTATTGAATTTTTATTATTGCTTTCTGATTTTTTGTTCCCCCAGAAACAATAATCAGAAGACGTGCAACAAGAGCAACAGCAACTGCATTAACCCGCGCCCCAGAGGCAACACAGAAGCCTCGCGCGGCACCACAGTGGGGCAACAGCAGAAAGCAAAAGACAATATAAAGGCCAGAACATAAAAGATACAGTATTGCATTCTAAGATCTCAAGCAGTGAGATTTCTTTTAGGAATAACTGAAAATAAAAAGTACTTGCCTCCAGTGCATACCATTGCCCCACTGTCCAGAGGCAGGCCAGCCCCAGTCCCTGCCTCAAGTGGCGTACTTAATGCCATTCGAATTATGCGCATGCGTCCCGTTTGCTGGCCTCGGCCTGGACTGCTGTCTTTCGAGAGGAGCATAGACCTGTCTGCCCTTGCCACCGCCCGGACTCGGCCCGCCCCCTCCGCAGAGAGCGGGCCACCGCCCTGTTACGTGGTAATTTTGTAATATCGTAAAGTATTTTTTAATTGAACGCACCACCTTCGTCGGCACACACTCGCCCAGAGAGAGAGAGAGAGAGAGAGAGACCACTTAACGATGTAGTGGTGGTCGTCGTGCGGGATTATCGTTTCCCCCAGTGCTTTGTCAACTCTAGGCTCGACTGCAACCCTAGAGCCAACACACTTTTATGACTCACTTCCTTTTGGGGGCCGTGGCTCCTGGCTCCCGGCTCTGACTCTGGCTTTTGGTGATTTATGCGAGAACGAATGCTCGGCGGCATTAAAATTAGCTCTAATTATGAGAGTGGATCGCGGAACGCAGCCAATTAAAGTTGCATTTCTCGAAAGCATAAATCAATAAAAGATTTATGTGACTCTGGTCTATATATATATAATTTTTTATGATTAGTTGAGCGTATTTTGAGTTTTGCATAACCTTTGGCAACCTTTTTTTTCGTGCACAGCTCTTCCTTCTGGTTCTTCTGTTCTGTTCTGTTCTGTTCTGTGCTGTTCGGGCCTGAACGTGGTCTGAGCCATTCATTCCGCATTCATTCATGGGCGAGTCAGATCAGCTCAGCCTCGGCTCAGCCCGGGCTGGGAGGGAGAGGGACCCCAACCTGTTCCTGGCCCAGACTCACGACTTTATAATTAGGCAGAGCTGCTGTTGCTGTTGCTGTTGCTGTTGCTCTTGCTCTGGGTTGTGCTTGTTCTTAGCCATGTTCTTCAGACTCTCCTCTGCTGCTGCTGCTGCTGCTGCTGCTGGGTTAATGCATTCATAATAATATTTCTTTTTGCTGTTAAATTTATGTTTTCTGCCTCGTAGTCTTTCGTTGTGGCCCTCTTCTGGTGCTGCTGGTACCTTTTTCTTTTTTCTTTTCTTTTTATTTATTTTTGCCAGTTTTAATTTTCTCGCTTCCCCGCTCCATCGCCGCCTCCTTTGGCGAAATCGTTTTGCATTCTTAAACATAATTGCATGTGGGCGTGGTCACATATGAAATTTCTTTGATTAAAGTCGATTAAAATCGGGGCCTGTTTTGCCTGCTGTTTGTGGCCCGCTGTCGTTCAGCGGCCAAGTGGTATGCCACATAGCAGATGAGGCTGCAACCACGGAGCCCAGATGATCCGGAGTTTTATGGGTTCAAGGATTAACATTACAGCAGCATTTTGTCTGCAAAACTATGGAAATCTATCAATATAGTCTTGGTATTTCTATCAGTTTTCTATCTTCCTTTCCACCTTTGTCCCACATATTTCCAGATCATTTAAAATACCCATAAATCCGTATTTAAGAAGTCTTCCAATTCCATAATTGATCTAACCAATGTGCAAAGTACCCGTACATGTTGATCATTGACGTTCAGTTGGACTCCTCTCCCTCCCAGCTCCGACCATCCCCATCATCATCATCATCATCATCATTGGCGGCTGCGTGGCCAGTTGGCCACTCCTTGCCCCAACTCGATTCCGCTCGCCGCATGCCCCTCCCCTGGGGATGGAGGACATGCCGCTTCTAATCTGCACTCGAGTGAATTGCAAATTACGTGTCTTAAATTGAAGTTTTACGAGTTGCTACTCTAAATGTTTGCACCAAAGTGCTCGCCTAGATGTGTTTGCTCAGGGTTCGGCAGCTCCACCGTCAGGTCTTTCTCCGGCGTGGGGCTGGACGGTTCTAACCCGGCTACGTCTGCGCAGTTCTAGGCGATGTAGAGATGCTAGGGACTTGAACTGGGACTGGGACTGGGACTGGGACTGGGACTGGGACTGGACTCTGGGGGCATGCTGATGATGCTGCCGGTGCTGCGTGTTTAGACCCGAGTGTTGTATTTCATGTATCTTCTTCTGATTCTTCTGCTGTTGCTGCTGCTGCTGCTGCTGTTGCAAGTATCCTCCCCTTCCCATCCTGGTGTTGTCTTCTACTTTGGCTTGTTGTTTATGCGATGCAGGATATGATAATAATTACACCTTCCACGTTTGCTGCTCTCTGCCATCTCCATCTGGCCAGGAAGTTGCCAGGTCTGCTCTGCCACTATCCCTACTCCTCGGGGACTGTGCCTCTCTTCTACCACTCGACGATTAAAAATTGATCTCATTATAATTATTTTTTATAATTTATGAAGCCTTAAAACTGTGTGCTGTGTTTGGCATTGGCTCGCTTGCAACATGGCCACAAAGTAGTCATTATAAATGCCATAAATTTCGATCCCCTCCAGCACTCTCTGCCGCCGTTAATGATTGAAGAGTTTTGGAGGATCAGAGCTCCATTCGAGAGTTCCATTCCTTATGTTGGCAAATTATGACTGGAGGACTAGAGGACTGGAGGACTGAAGGACTGGGGCGAGATTTTAATGGTCTGGGCATAAGGCTTTATCTGAATATGCTTAGACAGCCAACTCCTACACTCTCGCGCACTCCAACTTCCCAGAACCCAGAACTCAGAACCCACATATCTCAGATAGAATTCAGGCACACATTATGCATATTACACGGGCCGCTGGCTCTGGGTTCCTCGAGGTCTGGAACACGCACAGCGACATCTCCAGATAAACCAGGGGGAAGAGCCACAACTAGCTACAGAGACACCCACAAAGGTTGGGGATGGCGAGCGGGATGGATGGATGGGGGTGGTGGTGGTGGTCGGGGTGGGGGAGTCTCCTGCTCATTTTGCATTTTAGTTTGTAATTTAGTTTCATTTATTGCGATTTTACATTGACGCCTGACACGCAAATTCGTGTAATCCTTTCTGCCTCGCCAAGGAGGCAAGGAGTCTGAAGTTGCCACAGCCACAGCTATAGCGAGGCATCGCCAATGCGCCACACAAAGTCCAATTAAATTATGAGGGTCCACACGCCAAGACAACGACGACAGCGACGACGACCACAGCCGACTCTGCTGCTGCTTTTGCTGCTGCTGCTGCCCCATTCCCGTGCCCCATCTAGACCAGTTACCTCTCCTCTACCTCCGCTCTCCGCCAGCGATTTCCAGAACTGCTTATGCCTCACTTGAGGATGTTGGACGTTTGCCTCATTTTGAGAGCCTCCTTTTTGGCCAGTTCCACTGGCAGTGCCATTGCCTTTGCCATTGCCATTGCCATTGGCTTTGACTTGGGCTTTGGCATTGGCGATGCGGTGTAAGAGTAATTAAAATCCCTTGATTAATATGTAAATTTAATGAGATTACGAATTCAGCGAACAAGATTAGGAATGCATGGTCTCCTCTCTCCGACTTCGACTTTGACTCTGACTTCGAGCAGAGCTGCAACTGAACAGACTACTCTCTCTCTCTCTCTCTCGCTCTTTCTGTCTCTCCCTCTCGTTCGCCCTCTTCCTCCTCTACGTACGTCTTGTAATTTTCACTTTGTTAACCCTTTACGGGCTTGGAAAAAGATAGTTTCCTCTTCGAAATAAAAAGATTATTAGGTGGAAACATATTTTCTATCTTATTTCCTTGCATTTTCCCCCATAAGAATACATTCAACGCTGTACATATTTTGGAGAACCAGCAAAGGAAAAGAGTAACCAATTTCCAATGGCTTTTGTGGGGTTAAACAGCAGCAGCAGCATGCTCCACCAGGCCATGGCCGGGGCCAATCTAGACATCGACCAGGTCCTCATCCTCACACATGTCTGCCCCGAAGTAAGTGTATATATCTGTATGTGTGTGTGTGTGGTGGTCTACTCAATGCTTGTTAACATTTCTGTGGAAAGCCGCAGCTCGAGTCCACACTCACGTTCACGTCCAAGTCCAAGTCCAAGTCCCAACCGAAATGCTTGGAGCCACCCAAAAGGCAAATCGACATCGATGGAAAATTGGAAGCGCGAAATAAACTTGTACATAAATTGTGTGAAATGGATTTGCTTGTAGTTCAAAAGGTTTTCGATTTGCTGTTGCTGTTGTTTGGTTGGTCGCGCTTTTTTCTACAATACTCGTATATTGGGGTCTGTGGTCTCATTTGGTTAATCTGTCAGAATCTGGCGTGTTGCAGTTTTTGATCTACCAGTGATAAATTTTCATTAAATCTGAATGTTTGTCGGTTGTTGGTGGATGTCGGATGTAACGGATGGAAAGATTAAAGATTACTCTATTTACAAAACGTATTTCAATTCGTTAAAGTCATATCCATCTTTATGAATATCACTTTGCTTCCTCTCAACTCCTCTGTGCAGAAACTCAATGAAACTCCCCATACAATAGCTACAATGAATTTCTGTTTTATTTTCCTATTTGCTTGCCATTTTCATCCCCCGCTTGGCTTTCCTTCCACTGATTAGCCAGCTCTGCTCGGTTTTTCCTCAACTTTTTGCTCATTATCCGAAAAACGCGAGCGCGCTTTCTGCCACGCCAATTGGAGGCACTTGGCCAACTGTGTCTGCCATTGGCCTGGCCTGCTGATTGGATGTCAGAGCTCTTGAGGGGCCAAATCGGGTCCGTTGCCCTGCGAGGGCAGGGGCATCAGGAAAAGGAAGAACTACAATGTACTCCAGTGAAAGACCGAAGAGTGTATCTAGCTGTTCCTTTTAGCACTAACCCAAGCTGTTTCTTTGTGCTATTGCGGTTTTATTGACAGAAAGATACAGAATCCCATTCGGAAGGAATATGCTTTCCACACTGCCTTGTTCAAAGGTCATCCGAAGGCGTTGCTGAGAAATCAGAGGCAGAAAAAAGAAAAGGATGAAAAATAGAGTGCAGAAGTGAAAAGTGTTGAGTGCCCGATCAGAGCAGGGGCAGGGACAGGGCCAGGGGAAGAAAAGTGGTGGCAGTTATGAGCTCAATGGCCAAATACCAAGCAAAAGGCTTCAATGAATGAAAGTGAGTCAGAGTCCGGGTAGGGGTCCGGGTCCAGGGCCAGGGCCAGGCAGACAGACGGCCAAACAGAGAGATACCCTAAAAGACAGACGGGTACCGACGAGCGACGGCCAGACGGCCAGACGGCCAGACAGAGGACACACGCAGACAGGCGACAATAGTGTCCATGTCCGTGTCCATGTCCTTGTCCTGGGCCATGTTCATGTCCATGACTGGGTCTCGCAGCCGGAACGTTGCACGAGGAGAGCCAAAAACTGCAGCAACTGCAACGCATGGGTCGGCCATGGCAGGGAGTGCGAAAAATGCAGTTTCCCATGCCCCGAAAAATTGGGCATACAAGCTGTAGTGGTGTGCTAAACATGCCTGGGCCTGTGGTCGAAAATGATTCGCTGAAATGTGCAGGACAAGTTCTCAGTTTCTCCCAGTGCCCCAATCCCCAGGCCCACTCTCAGTCAAGGTCGTGTGGGTTCAACTTAAAGCGAGAAAATCTGAAAAAAAAAACGTGCAAAGCCCGGAAACACCAGTCAAGGACATGCAACAGGAAATAAAAGAACAAAAAAATAACCGAGACAAACAGAGACACACCAGAAAAGAGAAAGAAAAGGAAAGAGGGTACGGATAAGGAGTAGGAGAAGGAGAAGGAGAGAGAATATTCAGATATAGAAGAAGTATCAACACGACAGACGCTCGTTCGGCTTAGACACTGTGCCCCCTCCCAGAGTGCCGGGTGGAGGGATGGGGAATGCTTTTTCAAGGACTGCCACCCTCACACAGTCGCAGGCACACACATAGAGGGAGAAAAAACGTAGCATACTTTTTCGAGCGAGTCGCATGAGTTTTTCCACGTTGCTGGCTGTCTTCCTGGTCGGCAACTGGCTGTGGTCCTGCTCCTGCTCCTGCTGGCCTTACCACTTGTTCTTTGCCGCCTTTTGGCTTTTCAAAGTCTGGATACCCCACCCAGATTCTCCTTTATGTGTGTGTGTGTGTGTTTGTGTGTGTGCTTGTGGGGCAGTAACTTCAGTTAGGAGGTACGAGTATGCTACATATTTTCGGGTCTAGCTGGAGATGTCTGCAACTCGTTTTCAGAATCCAACTCAGTTTGGCAAAGAAGAGGGTCCTACTGCCCGCTGGCTCGACCCCCCCGCCCCTATCATGCCGTGCTCCACCCACCATTCAAATGTGTCAAGGTCGTCTGACCGGATCCCCACTTTAAACAAAAAATGTCTGACTTTAAAAACAGTTGTCTGGCCAACTGTTGCTGGTTCCAAAAACGGAAATGCATAAAGCGTTGCGTGAATGCCGGCCGTGCCACACCCCCACCACTGGCTTGGTGCCACAAGCCCCTGACTCTCTCTTTCTGTCTTGTTAACACATAACAAATAACAGATTTTCGTTGTGCGTCGTGTGTGTGGGGTGAGTTTTGTGTGTGTTTTGCGAGTGCGTGTGTGTGTGTGTGTGTGCTGGTTTGTGTGGCACACTTTTTGGCCCCTGCAACAGCCTAACTATAAAATCGAGTGCCTTCCCTGGCCCCGCGGCCAGACCGGACCACTTGTCGTTATGATGATTCATGTGGCCTGCCACCGCACCACCGCACCTCCGCCTTCCCATTCCCATTCCCGGTCCCATTTCCCCCATTCCATGCACAAAACACATCGCGTTGCGAAACCTTTGTTAAAAGCTGCTCAATTGGAATGCCATTCCTATTTGGCAGGCTGTATCTGCCTGGCTTTGTGTCCTTCGGAAGGATGATTGCATTACGACTAGGAAGAAAGTTTTATAATAGCATCAAATACTTGGCGATCCCATTTAGATCGCTAGCCAATTTCCAGAGCTAACTGGGCAGAGCATTTGGGTGCAATGGTCACTGATATTGAGGGAATCGAGAAAGTTTCCCAGTCATTTCCCAACTAATCTCCAGCATTACCTTCCTCGTCATCTGTCAACTTTGTTGCCGCTGCTGCCATCAATGTTTATCAATGCAAAAATGCATTCAGAAGGCGGACAAATAAAAGACAAATAACAAGGAAATACTGGGAAATTCTTGCCAAAACAAAAAGCAAAATCATAAAGCACACAGCATACACCCACACCCACGCAGACACAGAGGAACACACGCACACACATGTGCACTCTTGGACGCGTATGAAAATAAAGCTCAAAAAGTCAATGCAAAAAAAAATTGTCAAAAATCGAGTACTGCGAGCGTTTTTGTTGGCTTTTGCTGCTGCTGCTGCTGCCGCCGCGGCGGTTCTGCCGCGTCCAACGTCGGCGTCGCGCGGCGTCGCGTGGCGTCGGTGGGCGGAGTCTTGTGTGAGTTGCTGCTTCTGTTACCGCTGCCGATGCCGCGTTTTTTCCTACCGATTCGCCATTGCGTAGTTTTTTGCTGGCATTTGGTGGCAGCTCTTCTTGTTTTTTAGCAATGGGCGTGTGTGTAGGCAGGCGGCTGGATTGGGTGCCCAGCGGCCCCGGCAGAGGGTACAGCGGGGAGGGGTGAAAGCTGCCCAAAAAGAGAGCCACTGCAGAGGGGGAGGCACAAGGAAAGAGCCAGGGGGAGGGGGGCGCACAAGTAAATATGGGAAACTGTTTAAGCAAAAGCGAACACCGAAAATATTATTCGTGTTATTCGTATGTACATGAAATTATGCAGAGTACTCAACGGTAAATATAAATACGATATGTACAGTTTCGATAGCCGTTATCTGTGCGCCGCCTGCGGATAGCAGCTGGTGTTTGGGCCTCCAAATCGGTTCGCCATCGGAATATCTGCCCTGAATACCCGTGCATCCAACTGCTTAACAATACCTCACTTTGCCATTAAAAACACTTAATTTTTGATCATGTCATGGATATACATATAGGAAGTGTCCATTTCCACAGGCCATAGGCACTCTGCTCTCCTACTTATGGCCCTTTACGCACATCGCTGGTGATGCGCCCTTGATGCCTCGCATATTGCGGTCACCGCTTCACGGCTCTTTGCTTTACGGTTAATGATTCACCAAATTATGCAGCCGCAAATGTAAAATACACGACAGAAGAGCCTCCAGAGCCAGGCCTGTGCGGACATCGGCATCTCGTATCCTCGTCCAGTCCCGCTCCCGCTCCCACCCCCTTCCCGTCCCGTCCCGCCGCAGCCATAACCGGAGTCAGTCGCCAAATGTTTATTAATTGAAAATGTAAAATTGCATTTTTGGATTGAGGGTCGTGTCGCATAGCACCGCGTTGCCGGGCTGCCGGGCTGCTGAATTGTTGGGATGCCACTGCCGTGATTTCGATAATGCGGTTGCAGCTGGCCGCAAAAACAGTTTGTCGCTGTCAGCGCTAGGAGGTTGGCTCCAGGGAAGCAGAGCCAGTGGCAGTGGCAGTGGCAACCAGGCTGCTGGAACGGGGCTGATAATTGGCATCGGGTCAATTGCAGTCGGCGGTCAGGATTGTGTGCCCGGAAGAAGGAGAGCAATAAGGCCAATCAAATTAAATATTACTTTTGCATCACATTAAACGTAGGCCCAGCTTTTCCAACGGTATCTGTTATTTAAACTATAAGAAGGGTGAATATCATCAGATCAAGATTTTTCCGAGCAAGTATTTTCATAAATTTTAGCCCGAGACTAGTTGGAAATGAAAAGGCAAAACTTTAATCAACATTTTCATTTGGTTTATTGCATAAAACATTTCTCTTAATTTCAAGTCACTCCTAGCCAAGACTTGGATACGCTTTCGATGCAGCAAATTTTCACATTTTCAATTCATTGGCCACAAACACAGACACGCAACACAGACACGCAACACAGACACGCACACACAGACACACCCCTGCTGGCCAGAAGGGGAGACGGGTGGTCGAGAAGTAGGCTCATAAATTTGGCATTATGTGCTTGAGATGACTATCGGATATTTATATACAAATCAACCATGTATCACATGTGGGTTTGTCTGTCTGGCTGGGGGCATGTTTGCACTTTGGCACTAACACTGACTCTCACACACACGCATACACACGCACACACCCAAAGACTAACAAAATTAAGAAAAATTAGATGCATGTACGCATTCTATGTGCAACAATCTCTGTGGTTGTGGGTGTGCACACACCTGACCCTGCGGCCTGCAGTAAACTTCAACATGACTTTCAACATTCTATGCAAGATTTTTGGGGCAGGCGTTGGGATTATGTCACATGCCTGTCCCGCAATTCAGTTAAAACGAGATGACCATACTGTCAGCCAGAGAGAGAGACAACGATATCGTTTCTTGGGAGCTGATTTTTTGGGGAAAATGCAACGCATGAAAATTTCTTATTACACACATTTTCCTGCTCCTTCCGAAGGCAGCAGCATGTTCTGCTGGTTTTCATATGCAAATTAGTCGAAATGAGTAGGTACCAGAATTTCAAATTGTACTCAGAGAAGGCCCCTCCTGTGCCCCTCGTGCTAAGTGCTGCAAAACTATTGTTGCAGTCACAAACTGCATGTGGAAATAGACGGGCAGAGACGACAACTTACTTAGAACGCTTAATTAGTAGGAAACAGTAGATGCAACAGCGGCAACAAAGCCAACTGGCAACAACAGCAGCCCCATCAGTGGGTAGGAGACGAGTGTGTGTGCTCACTTCCGCTGACAATTGGGTCCTCGTCGAGTCGTTGTCGTCCTCGTCCTCGTCCTCGACACGGCCGTCCCTCAGAGGCTTCCCTGCTTCCTTTTGCCGGGGCTAATGATGTCAAATTACTTGCGGGCATTTTTATGTCATAATTAAACTGACAACGAGAGAGGCCCCTGTGCTCGGCTGGGTCTCTGTGGCCCTTGAGGAGGCTGCAGCTGGAACTGGGGCTCGGGAATGTATGCTACGCTGTTTTTTTTTTTATTCAGATGCACAATTGTTGCAATTGCAGTTCCCCATCCCTTTCCGCATTCGACGATGCTTGTTAACATACTTAACTGCATAGAGAGGGGCATATAGCAGAGGCCTGTGCACAAAAATAAACACACTGGAGAGGGAGAGGCAGCGACTGGGCCTGGGTCGAGTGCCTGCAAGTATGCAATGAAATTGTTTTGCCATTGCCACTAATTACAAGCAGCCGCGCTCTATCTCTCCGAGTGGCATGTTGTTCTAGGGTCGTCCTGAACAAGTCCACTTTGTTTGTCGACGCTAATTTGTTTAGGAGGCTGATCTCTATGGGACAGAGCCTGATAAGGGTGGAAAGGGAGCCCCAAGAGCCCTAATATTATGAAACTTATCTGATGAGCTCTTGTAGTTCCCAAATGCATGGAAAAAAGCATTGGCAAATAGTTCTGAGCCTTCGCATCTCATATATTATTTAGGATAGAATCTTATGTACTTTATATTTCCCTGTACCGAACCTATTTTGATACAAATTGAGACTTAAAATGTTTATTACGCGACCGCAATGGATTTTTGCGGTAACGAAGTGCAGCGAAGGAATATTCCTCCACCTATTCAGCGATGACGATGACTATGACCCCCACGAAAAAAGAAAAGCTACACTCATCTTTGGTGGTTACATCCTTTATCCGTTTGAGGCTTGTGCCTGCTTGCACCGGATATGCGTGGCCATTAAAACCCGATCCCCCCAACGGTTCAAAAATTGTGACTGGCGTCGATGTCAATTTTAAAAAAATGTTTCAATGCTACCTGGCGAGCTTCTCCAACAGCGCAAGGATATATTCTGTTTTTCTGTGCGACCATATATGTATATATATTTTATTGCTCTGGTAGTTGAAAGGAAATGAAAATTGTTTTATGCGGTTACGCCAAAAAGTATGCAACGTATTTTATTTCCATTTTTATTCACCCTTTTTCGCACTGGCCATCAGCCATCAGGACATCAGGTCCTGGCAAACGGGGCCGCAAAAGTTTAAATAAATGTTTGATGAAATGCACAATTTTACGGGCGACCCCCCCTTGTTCAGTTAAATGTTAATCGCCCCCCACCCCACCGATCAGCCATCGTCGAAATTTTTATTTATTTCTGTTTTCAGTTGTGGCGTGGGACGAGGGGGGCAAGCTGCAGCTGCCACCACATCCGCCGGGGGCTGCCTTCATACAATTAAACTAATTTCCGAGGATGGCAAGACAACTTATTTTGCATCGGCAATAAGTCGAGACGACTGTCCTCTGCCTGCACATGTCAATCGTTGGGGGCCATCGATTTCATTTCGCGACGATTCCTCCGCTTCTCCGCTTCTCCGCTCCTCCATTCGACAGCTGCCACCGCCCCTGATGGTGGCACAGCCACTGATCAGCCCTGGTCTCCCCTGCTTCTGCTTCTGCTTCTGCTCATCAGTTTCTTATTTACAAAAGAAATCATGCAATTTGCATTTGTCTCTTTGCAAGCTGCTGATGCTGATGTTTTGTGCTGTTTTGCCTTTGGTTTATTTCGCTTTTGTTGCCCTTATTTCGTGGAGACGTCAAGTACAGGGATTGGGTGTCGGCCAAACTGACATAGTGGGGCAAAATCTGGCAGCTTGGTGAAACCACAGGAGAACTCCTAAGGTATCTATGGGCTCATTGTTGCACTTACGAAGTCCAAACCGACTGAAGTAGATACATATTTTGGGCAACACAAAGACTTTTAAGCCCTGGCCCCATGTTGGGAGCTCATTAAGCCCGTTTGTACCTATTCCCAACCGCCTTTCGGCCACTGTGCCGACTTGGTCAACTGTCGGGCAGCAGCTGATTTGCATCGAAACGAAGCCGAAGCCAAAGCCACCAACAGTCAAATTGCCAGCGCTGCGAGGATTAATTCATTACACAAACCCGTTCAGCGCAAGAAATAATAACAACAATCAGCGGATGTGCCACAGGACAGAGTCGGTTGCAGGTCGCTGGATGGCCATCCAGGAGCTGTCCTACCCATCGCTTCTTCTCCTCCACCACTCCACCACTCTCCCCTCGACTCTCCTGCCTGTCTGGGGGTCTGTCCTCTTAATGCCACCGAAAACTCATTTGAATTTAGTTTTCATTTAATTTAATTTAATTCGCCTTTGCCTGCGCTTCCGATTTGCTGCTCTTTCGCTTCGATTTGCCTTCGTTGCTTTCCGTTTTCCTTCATTACACTTCTGCTATTTCTTATTCTGCTTCTGCTGATTCGGTGCTGCTGCTGGCTGCTCGCTGCTGGTTGTGGCATGATGATGTTGCCTGATTTTCATTAGTTTTTTCCATATAAGTTCCAAATCGATAACGAGCATTCGTCGAAATCATATACATATATGAGTGGATGCCACAGCAAAAGCAGAAGCAGGACCAGAAGCTAAAGCTGAACCTCCTGCTGGAGTGCAAGTCGGATTGGGCTGCCTGAGCTGGTGGGTCCGGCATGCGCACTGGCCACTGGCCACTGGCCACTGGGCACCAGAACGCTTAGCCCATGGGCTAAACAGCCAAGCCAAGCCGAGCCGGACCAGGCCAAAACCCAGCTGGGCTGAGCGGCTTGTGAGTTATGTAAAGCGGCGATGCTATGACATAAATTGTTTGCTTTTGTCATGAGGACCAGCAGACCACCAGACCACCAGAGCAGGAGTCGATTGTGATACGGAATAGCGAAGGGCATGAATTCTTGGCACATAGCACTATTCGTACATGGAAGAAGATTTATAATCTAAAGTTCTATTTGGTTATTTTAAAAAAGGGTACTAGAAACCAGAAAAGAACCATCTTTTCATAAGGTACAGTCATAAGATATAGTCATCAGATATTTATTAGCAGTAGATCCATAAGGCTATGGATCCTTACATAAAACTGTAACAAGAGAAGTTTCTGTGGTGTTGATCTATTACCTTCTTGTGTAATCTTTCTTTCGCTGTGTTTACTACTCTCCCTCTAATACTATTTTGTCTCACTCTATTGTCTGCCTTTCTCTCAAACTAAAGACTACCATAAGACATACTTATAAATACTTATAGAGCCTACAATTAAACGTTTTAAAACATCCATCTTATGTCTTTATATAGAGAGATTCCGAGTCTATCTGTTCCCAATCATAATTCACTTTCCGGAGGTTAAATTTAACTTCGTAATCATTAGGTATGCAATATCTCAGCATAAGCAAAGGACAACCAATCTATCCCTCGGCAACGTGTCCAAAGCCATCCTACCAATGGTTTTTCATCCACTTATTGCTCAGGCATCATCTTCCATCGACAAATTTACCAATTTTAAGCAGGAGACACAAATGATAAATTAGCATACGTTTAGACCAAGGCCCGCAGTCCGCCCCCGCCCTCGGTCATATGCAAACACGCCAAAGTTTAACCCTTTGTTGGAGGAGCCCGTCTGATGGACTGGCAGCCCTGGCGTCTTCGTCGAGATAATTAAAATGCATAATTATGACGAAAATGCGACAACATTTTCCGGGCAGCAGCAAATTACGACAAATGCCGACATCGCATTTAGAAATGCAAATCAATCGGTGATGGGGACGGGATCCGTCTCAAGTAGGAAAGACCCAAAAGTCCGAGACCGAGGCATTATCATTTGGATACGCTTTTGTGTGTGGCGTGGCGGGGTGTGGGTGGTGTGGCGGGTACCAAAAAATCAACTTCTAATTAGCATAAAATTTCATTCGACAAAAGTTTATTGAGTTCTGCATTAATTGCGTAGCGTGGCCCGTTCTGACGAATAACCCTTTAAGATCTGCCCAGGAATGGGACTGTAGATGGGAGTGGGAAAGGGGTCCACGGTCCACGGTCCAGGGTTTGAGGGTTTGAGGGCCTGGGCTTGGGCGTTCGTAAGGTGCGTAGACAATTAATCTCGAAATTGGGCAATATTTGACTTTTGTAGTCGCTGTCGCCTGTCTGTCCTGCCGCCTCCTCTCTGCTGGCTTTTTAATGGGCAAATTTGAATTGCTAATATCTGGGGGAGGCACAGTTTTTTGGGGTTTTTGATGTTGACATATCGAGCCATATAGCATAATGAACGCTTTGGCCACAGTTTTGCATATTTTCCCCTTCCCTTTTCGAGGGGATTTTTTATATTTTTATTAATTTTTGCATTGGCCAGGAGATTCTAATTAGTACTAGATCGTCTATCGGATAAACTGAACTTTTTATGGATTTCTGTAATTGAAAAAACCAATCGGATTGGTTTTTAGTAAAACGGAAAATATTCAAACGATTTGGAGATAAGAATTATTTGTTTTTCACCGGGAAATTAAATATCTCTAAGGAGTAGTGGGGAACATGCAGCAGGCCGGAGAGAAACTTTTGTGAAATTTATTCACTTAGGATGCACTCAGCGACGACAAAATTTAGCTAATAAGATAATTACATTTTGCTGGCTTCCGCTCGGGCTGTAGTCTTTATAATTTCAGGCAAACTCACACAGAGGAAGAGGCAGTGCTGGTGGCAGTGGCACTGGCGGATGCTGCAGCATCAGGGTCTGCAGCAGAGTCAGCTAGTGGCCCCCGGCTACCTGGGTGCCAGCTCCTGGCCGGGACACAATCTAATTGCATACTTTCAGGCGCATAACTTTGCACTTAAATTAACCTGTAACCTATTTTACGTCGCCTCCTGCCAGCGGCCCATAATGAAGGACCCGGCCCCGGCCCCGGTCCCGGCCATCCATCCTCGCACCGGATGCAAATGAAAAAGCGCTGCATGAAGATGCCACAAGGGCCACGACCACGACCGCCAAAGCGCGCGATAGAGTGGCTGTGACCGCCAAGAAGGAAGGTGGCAACGTCATCATCGCTATCATCGCCAGAAACTAGTGCCTTGCCTTAATTGCACGAATTTCATTCGGTCTAAATTAACGCCAATTTACTGTGGAGGTCACCAGTGAAGGAGCGCCGCGGTGTGTGTACAGCTAACAAGGCTCCCAGTTGAGGGGGGGGAGGGAGAGCCGAAAGTTGTGTGAAACCCGCCGTGCCAGAGGTCAAAGCCAACCTTAATCAAGGGTCTGTCTATGAATCCAGATTTATATAGTATTTATACCCGATACTCAAAATGAGTATTGGGGTACATTAGATTTGTGGTGAAAATGGATGTGTGTAACGTCCAGAAGTAATCGTTTCCGACCCCCTAAAGTATATATATTCTTGATCAGCATCAATAGCCGAGTCGATTGAGCAATGTCTGTCTGTCCGTCTGTCCGTCCGTCCGTCTGTCCGTCCCTATTAGCGCCTAGTGCTCAAAGACTATAAGAGCTAGAGCAACGATGTTTTGGATCCAGACTTCTGTGATATGTCAGTGCTACAAAAATATTTCAAAGCTTCGCCCCGCCCACTTCCGCCCCCACAAAGGACGAAAATCTGTGCCATCCACAATTTTAAAGATATGAGAAAACCAAAAACGCAGAATCGTAGAGAATGACCATATCTTATAGACTGCAGAATCTAAATTGGATCGTATTATTATTATAGCCAGCATCAAGAAAACAATTTCATTTTTTCTCGCCGTCTCTGTCTAACACACACGTAGCATAGGCGGCTTTGCTTAGAGTAAAACATTAGCGCCTAGATCTCAGAGACTATAAAAGCTAGAGCAACCAAATTTGGTATCCACACTCCTAATAAATCGGACCGAGACGAGTTTGTTTCAAAATTTCGCCACACCCCCTTCCGCACCCGCAAAGGACGAAAATCTGGGGATATTCACAAATCTTAGAGACTATTAACGCTAGAGTAACCAAATTTGGTATCCGCACTCCTGTTAGATCTTACTATAAAACGTGTATCTCAAAATTTCGCCCCACCCCCTTCCGCCCACACAAAGGACGAAAATCTGTTGCATCCACAATATTGCAGATTCGAGAAAACTAAAAACGCAGAATCATAGATAACGATCATATCTATCAGATTGCTGAGATCTGGATCAGATCGGATCATTTTTATAGCCAATAGGAACAAATCAATTTGCACTGGCTACGCAGCGCCCGACGTCACGCTCAGACTGATTTTCTGTCTCTCTCGCACGCACTCTTTGTAGTGTCGCTTAATATTAGCGGCGTCTGCCGGAGGAGAGCCATACTGACTTAGTATCGGGTATAGCTGTAGAGTTGCGGTGTACGCAGCAACTCACAACGTTCCCCCTCGTTTTGAGATATTTTTAGTTCAAGATTAATTTCGAATAGAGTTCTCTTTGTTGTTCTTTTCTTGTAGTAAAACTGCACTTTAATCAATTCCTCTGCTCAACTTGGCCCCAATTCAGCCCCTGCTAAGCTAACACTTTCCCTTCCACTTGGCAGCATAATTGACATCATTTTCGGTATAATTATGACAATATTCAAGGCTCTATTCGAGTCCATGGCTGATTTTAATGTGCACACAAAACATGCATTATCATGCGCGTCATCAGTGCCTCCGTGTGTGTGCGTGTGTATCTATGTGCCATGTGTTTCCCTGTGTTTGTGATTCAAGTAAGCCAAAGACGTGATTTGAATTCTAATATTTGCTCATTGAAAGAGTCAAAAGGGCTCTGCGCTGTGTATGTATGTCAGGGCAGGTCAACAGCAGAATGCTCCATATACTAGATCCGTAATGAGAATAAATTGAAAAGTTGAGTACGCTGTTGGGTCTCTGCGATTTGTGATTACTTTGCGAAGAAATAAACTAGTTTTCCCATATATCTCCACTGGTTTCTCGTCCATCAGCCATCAGTCCACGAGCCTTTTCTCTATACCCGTTTCCTATACATCCTTTTGTATGGCTACCCTTTCAGAGACTACCGCCCACTCCTCATTTGTGTATCGGCGTTGTCTTCTTGCCTGCTGCTTAACAATCCAAACCTGTCTGCCCATTCCGTTGCAAATTTTTAATTTATTACGTCTGTCGATGATTTTTCTACTACTTTTTTGGCGATTTAAGCAACATTTTTTATTTGGCCCAGTCATCCCCCAAGCATGCCACACCACACCACACCACCCATAACATATCCACATGGACGATGGACGATGGACGATGGACGATACAGACGGGCTCTCGGACAATACGAAACTCGCGAAATTCGTAATTTTGCATTTTTATACAAATTCCGCGAGCTTGTTCTTATTTTTATTTTTGGCTGAAAGAGTGCGAGAAAACGAGAGGGTGGAGAGGGTGGAGAGAGATTCCCCCTTCTCAGCAGCAGGAGCATTGTTTTCCTTAATTAATGTTTAATCAGCAGGACTCGAACCAACGGCAAGAGCCGAGCATCAGCAGCACCGCGTCCCTGGCTGCTGACCAAAGCAACGAACCACATGCGATAATGGTCAAAATAATAAAAATGAACAGCTGAGCAGCAGCAGCAGCAGCAACAGAGGAAGCACCAGATCCAGCCCCAGCCCCAGCACCAGCCCCAACCCACCCGGCGGTTGAGTGGTTTGTACACGGGTGGCTCGTGTGAGGCATGGAGACGGTGGCTGGCCTGGACTGGGGTTTGGTTTTTAACGCTCGGGTGTGCGGCTTAAGGTGGCGCTGGCGATTGCGAATGCGAATGCGAGTCCTGCATCCTCTGGTCCCGTCTTCGTGGGTATCGTTTTTTACCAATTTCCAGTGAACCGAAACCCGCGCGTTGTTTTCGCCCACAAACACACACACACACACAACCCTAGGGGGCAGGGGCAAGGGTAGGGTAGCTAGGGCGATGCAAAAACGTAAATGAAAACAAATTCGCGGCCAAGAAAAAATTAACAAAACACAAAACAAACTTTTGGGCGCATGTGAAGAGAGAGAGAGAGAGAGGGAGAGAGAGAGCACAAGGAGTCGTGGATGAGGAGGGGACTGTCAGGGACTGGGGGCAACATGGGACTGTCGCTGCACATTTTTCCAGCGTGCACGTACCCATAATCAGTCCAAAGGGTAGGTACATTGTTGGTGTCCGTCTCGGGGGCAGTTGGGTGGCGACCATTTGGTCAAGCGACAGTTGCCCCACCAGCCCCGCCGCTCTCCGCAGCGCAGAACAGAAAAAAATGTATGAGAAAGTTCTGAATTTACGCGAAATAAAAGTATTTTGGAGAACGGGGCTTGAAGCTGGAGTTGGAGATGGAGATGGAGTTGGGACCTGGAGAAGGGGAAGCGCTAAAAATGGCAATGCAAAAAATTGTTGGTAGCCTCAGCCCCAAGAGTTGCAGGTGGTGTGAGCAAGGGCTGGCCAGACGACAACCGAATGGGTGTTCCTCTCCAGCCGCCCAAACAAGCCATACATACAGATCGGATCGCCATTCCCATACAGAGGTGGCCACAATGGGGGGGCTGGAGAGATGGTCCATTGCTAGCCACGTTACTTTTTTAATGGTATGAGATACAGTCTCCGTAGGCCTTCGGATGGTTGGACGCTGCCTTGGGGATTAATGTTAGTTTGCTAAGCCAACATCATCTCTATAGGCACTCAAATATGCTATTCCTTCCGTTAGTTTACTTAACTGCAATAAGTTCACCGACCAGCTTCCTGCCAAAAACTGTTGGCATCCCCAAAATCAATAATCGATACCCGGAACTCCTCTAATCAAGGCTTGTACGGTTACCTCTTGTACATTTCGGATGTATGTATGTGCTTGGGTGCATACCTGGATCAGCATACCATGTGGCTGAAATTCTAATTTACTTAAATTACATTTTATTCCATTCAATAACTTAGAATGACTTTTGAATACACACACACACACACACCGATGAGAGAGCTTGCACGTAACCGAAAACTTACATGAACAAACTGCCACAGAGAGAGAGAGAGAAAGGGACGGAGACGGCGATACGACGGAGAGAATTGAGAACTTTTGCGACGTAATGAAAACCTCCTAAATGTATGCAATGAAATGCATTTCGAGGCGTACCCACCCAACCAGAAAGCCAGTCCCTCCCACACCACACCACCCAACCGCCCTGCCTACCCGCCTGCCCGCCTGCCACCCAGATACACGACTGCAACTTGTACTAATAATAATGCAAATGTCTGCCTGTCATTTCTGTTCATTTACTTAAAGTTCCTTCGGCCCCACACCGCAGCCATGCACCACCGAGGGCCGAGAGTTTGGCTCTGGCGTCAGAACTTAACTACGCATACTAATACATGCAGAGGGAAACCCGGCCAGCACCAGACCCACCAGACCCACCAATACCACCCCGTCCATTTGTATAGCCGAAAATGCACACCAGACTTTTTGGGTCCTTTAACTGAATTAACTTGTACGGCATGGCCATGGCCACCCCCAGGATACCCAGCCAAGTCCTGCCATGCCCTGCCCTGCCCCAAACCCAGCAGAGCTCTCTGCCTGCTACACTAACCAACTATTGTGCGTCACACGACGAAGGAGCAGAAGGGAGACGCAGACAGAAACAGAGACGATGAGGGAAAATCCTTGCCCAAGCTACGTTCTCATAACATTTTCGTTTGTAAATTTTGAATTTTCGTAATTCCAAATGAGAATGCAAGACCCAACACGAAGAGAGGCATGCCGCCCCTCCTCATGCCCCAGATACCCTCTGCCTCCGTACATTTCCCATGCCCCGCACTGCGGCAGACTTAGACTTGGTCATTTTATGCGTTTGATGCTAATTTTCCAAGGCGGTTTTGGCAGCGTTGGCAAGGACATTGCATCGGTGTTGGTGTGGTGTTGTCAGGCACTCTGGCAATGTGCTGGTATGCGTCGTGTAAGAGAGTGTGTGCTTCTGTGTGTGTGGGTTTCCGGTCTGTTTCGATGCGGCCCGTGAAGAGAGGGGCTGTGGGTAGTCGGGTGTGGCTGGTAGCTTTGTTAATGCCAAAAACTTAAGCAGCCGTAGCCCCGCTCCCATTCTCCTTCCCAACATCATCATCATCATCATCATCGTCATCGGCGTCCATGTCCCACAAAGGGGGCTAGCTCTTACTGTGTGTGTGTGTGTGTGTTTGTGTGTGTGTGTGTGTGTTTATGTGGACAGATTTATAATTGTGCGTTGTTGTTGCTGTCTCTGTTTGCTATATACAAAACGTAGACGGAAGCGTCGGAGAGGCAGCAGCGGCGGCAGCAGCAAGTCATCTACATGAGTGCAAGTAGCTGGCTGCATGTCCTGCCACTTCCTAACGCTTCCTGTCCAACACAACCAACTGGCCGTACTGTTGCTGTTGTTGTTGCTGCTGCTGCTGCTGCTGGTGCTGCTGTTGCAGCTGTGTTTGTTGTGTTTGCAGTTATCGGTGCGGAATAGGCTTTTGTATTTGGCCAAAATAAGGAAAATGAAGGAGCAGCAGAGAAGCAGCCAGAAGAGGACAGCCACAGTGGCAGCTTTTAATGTATGCAGACAAGTGCTTAATTAAGGCAGTGACGGGGTCAAAAGGGACTGCCAGGAGGAGTTCAAAAGGTAGGATGATACGAAATTCTCCTATATTCTCTGAAGACTAGCTTGGGCTAACAAAGGATCTCAAAAGGCTTCACAAAATGCTCTAAAATATGTATAAATTCCACTCTTTCCGATCTATATTCTACAACCAGAAGGGAAGATCGGAATTGATCCCTTCTTGCTTACTTTTGGGATGTACTATTAATACCCACTCTAGGCACCCCCTAGGCCCCCTTTAGGCCCGCTGTAGTCCTCCTCTAGGCCCCCCCTTAGATATATAATTTCGCACACAACGTCCCTGGTCATCGGACTAATTCATTTACACTGCAATAGTTCATTTATATATGAGAGCCGGGCGGCACACACGCACTCACTCGCCACGAAGGAGAGACAAACTCGGAGTCAACTTATGTATTATATGCGGGAGAGGGGTGGATAGGGGCGGAGAGGGGGTGCTTAGGTATGTACCGAAGTACAACATGCAACTAAATACATGCACAGACCAATGTCTAATTGTACATACACACACACACACACTCTCTCTCAGACATTATCAAATTCCACACACACACACACACATACACAGTGGAATAGCTGTGCGAGCGCAAGACATGGACATGGACAAAGTATGTTGGTGTCGTCGTCAAATGAATCTCATTTGCATTTAAATTAGGAACCTCGAAGAAGGAGAACAGCACAAGCCGAAGCCGAAGCCCAAGCAGCAGGACCAGGAGAAGGAGAGTGGTATCATTGGGGCTGGGGCTGGGGGATCCCCACGTTGCCCACAGTTTTGTCCATGTCCCTCTGCCCCGCCTCGCCTCGCCTCGTCTCGTCCCTCCAGCTTGTCAGCCAGCTCCACCTCAGTTCGAGTTGCTGCCTCGCCTACCCGACAACGACGACGACGACGACGACTTTGCTGCATAAAATCTGTTTCAACATTTCGATAAATTTTCTTAAGGGGCGATTTCTGGGGGCATGCAGCGCTGCAATGTCTTCCCAATTCGGCTTAGTGCGTCCGAGTGTTTGCGTCTGCTTAGAGTGCTGGTATGGGTGACTTCTGAATGCATAAATGTTGATAATAATGTTGAGTAAAACTTGATTTGTTTAGTGCTCTCAATACATAGATGCTCGTAGATATACATGCGCACAGACCTCTCGCATAGCTGCCCCTCTCTTTCGCTCACAGCCCCACCCACCCGGGCAATACATAATGCATATAATGAGTATGCAGATGGAGTTGCGTTGCAGATGCCTCCGATGCAGTTGTGGTCGGGTCAGCACAGTAGCCTGGGGGCCGGCCGGCCAGCATCTGGAGGGAAGACGGCCATGCTGATGGCAATACATTTGATTTTGGGTAATACATTCAAAGCAGGGCCAGGTATTGGGAATGCGATAGCACAATTCTTGGAAATCTTTCGGGGTAATCGAATGTGAGGAGAATCTGAAGGTACCTCTGAAGGCACCCTTCCTTGGATTTCTAAATGAGACCAACTTCTGAAGGGTTTTCCGTCACGTCAAGGCCCACTGTGCAAATAAACACCAAACTACACTCAACACTCATCTGCATATTGACCATTAGTTCTAATCATTTTATATGCCTAAAGAGACAACAGCAGCAGGAGCGGCAGCAGAGGGACAGAGCAGACATTTCGGTCCTTGTCGTCTCAGCATACACAAAGATATACATAGACACACACACACAGTCGGACGTTTTGGAAATGGGTAATGTTTCAGGGGGAGCTTTTGGGGGAGGGGATTGTGCAATGGACAGGCTCTTCAGCTGCACATACCTGCATATAAAATAATCTGTTTACTATAAATATCATTTCATATGCAACGTAAATACATAAAAGCCGTCTCACACACACACACACACACACGGCATACGCCTCATGACACCGACTGGACGCACACACACACACACACAGGCATCAAGTAAATTTGCAGCACATCAAAGTTATACGAAATATGCATTAAACAGGGGAAATCTGGAGGTGGAGGAGGTGTCGCCCCAGGCCTGATGTCGTTGTCCTGCTCATGGCTGTTGTTGTCTGCTACATATCCTTAGCAGGCTCCTTCCGTGTGCGTGTGCGTGTGTGTGAGCCCTGTGTGCCTTGTGCATTTTTGAGTTTCTAATTATAAGTGATACTCAATGTCCACGTATAAACACCCTGAGACGACAAGCAATATACATATGTGTATATGTTTGTACAGCCATCCACTCGTATGCATGTATGTATGTACACCCACACAAACGGATAATTTGGCAGCATTCTCCAAGGCGGCTGGAAGGATGCGATGCAATGCAATGCAATTTATCCCCTTACGAGCACGAGGAAGCACTGCAGCTGCTGTAAATTCGATTATTACACAACATTCTTACATATATGAATGTACATAAAAGACAACTACTATATACTCGTACTGGTACTCGAAGAGTACTCATCGCCCCGATGAATAATCCATAGCCGGATAAGCTCTTTAGATGTTCTTGCAGTGGCCCTAGATCCACAATTTCGATTATAATAATTTTAATTAAAAATGTTCCTTAACTCTGGCACACACAAAAATAATTTACCACAAGGAAAAACTACAACTTGAATGGTTTTAAGCATAAGCGAATTATGCAAAAGTTTTGGTGTTTTCCAAAAGTCTCGCCTCCCCCCCGCCCCCGCCCTGTCACGCACTTTGGGGGCAAAAAAAGAATACACATTTCTGATTTTTAGTTTCCATTATGGCCAGCAAGAGGACGAGCATTTACCACGAGCATGGTAATCCTCCCAAGGGGAGCGTCCACACAATCCCCATACCATACCATACCATACCATACCATACCATACCATACCATACCATACCATTCCATACCCTCTACCTATACAAATCCCAGTTGCTTAGCACTGTCATCCATTTGCTTACTTTGCATATTCATAATTTCATTTTACGTATTTCAATTAGAATATCATCATCATGGAACACTTGGAACAATGGAACTAGTTGAGTGGCTCGCCGGACGCGGGGCTACAGATGGGGCTGCTAGAGACGAGAGGACGGAGGATGGAGGGAAAAGTTCTGTTATCCTTCGGCAAGGATAATAGTACAAAATTGTTGAGTAGTTTTGTCTACGGCATTAACTGATTTACATTGCGAATAAAAATGGGAGCAATTTCCATTATGAATTATTCTCTTTATTATTTCAAAAGACGCTTGAAATTCTTGAAAGTGCAGTAGGATGCACCTGGAATATTAGCTCGAAAATAATTAAGAAGCTGTTTAGCTTAAACTTTAATCTAGAAGCCTTCCCTAAAATTCAGTTCAAAATTCGAATATTTCCCCTGCTTATTTTGGCCTCAATGAAATCTCTCAATGACATTGACGGCACAAAGTCAAATGGCAAAGTAAGAGCCATAATATATTGATTATAAATATGAATGGGTGAGGTAGCAGGCAGCCAGCAGCAGGCAGCACAGGCCTGGCCTGGCCCTTGCCGCAAGCCCAACAAAGTGCGTCTGGCCCTGTCAAAGACGAGGACGACGACGAGGACGACTACGACGACGACGTTGAGGATATGTCGTCATATATGTGGTTGCCTTTTGTCAGAGCCACAATAACTTACTCATTTTGCTCAATAATAAATGCAATTATGTGCCTGGAAGCCCCAGCCCCAGACCCATGCCATACCGTGCCGCGCTGTGCCCTCTTCAGCCGCAGTGCAGCCAGGACCAAGACCAGGACCAGGACCACGACGACGATGAAGAAGTCGAGGACGAACAACAACCAAATTAATTTAGACACAAAGCCTGGCCAAAAGGGCATTGCGGGCAACGGGTAACGGGTAACGGCGCTGTCAGTCTTTGGCCCCAAAAATTTGCATTTTGGCGCAGCTTCACGAAAATGCCTTTGTTTAGATTTCCTTGTGAATTTAATTTATTGGAAAATTAGCGCATGACACACAAGCTGCAAAACTAATTGAAAAGGCTGGTGCAGATAACAGGAAGGGGCCCAGGAGGCACCCCACGGGGGGGCAAGAGAAGGAAAGCCGCATGCAACATGATATTCGCATAATTTTTACATATTTAATGGACTGCTTTAATGAATCGTCGGCCAGCCAATTACCAAACAATTAGCCCCGGTCGCTCAGCGGCTAGTGGTCTCGCACTAAGTAGTGGCAACTCTTTACTTTCTATAATTAGCACATTCTTATGTTGCCGGTGTTAACAGGCGCTTGGCACGAAGATTGCGGATCATCCATGGGAACTCTGCCACAATTATAGTTATGTTTATGTGGAAAATCCTCGCGACCAATGGCAATTGTAGTTGGAATTGTAGAAATGAAGAGGGGAGGTCGTGGGAAGAAATAAATTGGTACTAACCGAAGAGAGGGGAAAGAAGAGAACACCAGTACACCCCTTGCTCTACTCGAATAACTAGGGCGTTCTGGAAATCAGGAAACACAAATAATTACGTACACCCCCTGCATCGGGGGTGTACCCTTCTGGTTATTCATTATGAAAAGAAAATTGTAAATTCGTCGCATATCCTGCTGTCGCGCCCATTCCTTGTCACCTTGTAATTAACTTAAATGATAATAAATAACTTTTAATATTTTATTAATTAACTTCCGTTGGGAGTGCGTGTGCTCTCCAGACAGGGACCTGGACCAGGACCAGGACCAGGACACCGAGAGTGCTCTGGCCCGTGGATGGAACGCATTAAAAACGCATGGAAAATTAAACCCCGACACAAAACACAACTTCGTTCGGGTGTGCCATTGCTTCGATTATTTTTTGTTGTGTTTTTTGGCCAAGTCCTTCATTAAAATGTCATTCGGCACAGGAAATTAAAACATTTCGCATTGCAAATGGCAAATGGCAAATGGCAGTCGCCCCATAATGTACGTACAATGTGGATGCAAAAAAGTGCGTTCCATATATTGAGTGTGTTGCAAATTGTTTTCATTATTTTGCAGAGCTTTACACAATTTTTCGCTAGTTGTATGGGACCCGAACTCGTCTGTGGATTAGTTGGACCATTTCCTGCGTCACAATCGCATTTGGTTTGCAAATCCCCAGTCCAATCCCCAATCATTCAAAATGTAGTCTAATTTTGCATTACGCAAAAGTCGGAAATGGGGACTGCCAGCGTATGGCCTGGCCACTGCCTCGGGGGTCTGGTCTGTCTTGGTTTGGATACGAGTATCTTTGATATCCGTGGTCTGGTATAATTTGTGCGCGTTTAATTTGTAATTCTATTACCCAGGCAAAACGAGTAGGCCAACGACCAACTGGTTCTCGCTCTCTCTCTCTCTCTCTCTCTCTCTCTCTCTCTCGCTGTCCCCAACTTCTTCTGTGCCTCTTTCAATTATGTTAATTTGCTGCTTCTGTCGAAACAGTTAGAGCCACAGCGAACCGACCGACCGATCGACCGATCGATCGCTATCGATCAATTCGTTTGTCCGTATAATAATATGAAAATTTAGCATTTCCGTTGTGTGCCACGGAGCGGGGGGATTATGAAATGTTCTTCTCTAGGGAGGGGGGCTATGATCTCTTCTTAAGTGTGGTGGAGCATTGCAAGAGTTACCCGAGATTGTATGGAAATTTGTGTATGTCAATATCAATTATATGGGCATGACCTTTTCGGGGAACTGGATTTTTAAGGGGTTCTTTTGACACCTAAAAAATAGGCACTTTTAATTTGATTTGAGTCCGAATTGGAGGTGTATTTATTTCTATAGACTACGCTGAAGCTTAGACCTCATTGACCTATGGCTAATATGTGATAAAATAACCTATATGATACTCCCCTTACTCTTGTTTCCACTCCATTTCTCATCTTATCGGAATAACAAATCGACCCAAGTGGGGTAAAAAGGTAAACGCATATGCCCATTGAGTAGCCCAAACAGATATCGGACTACTCGTTTATTAAGGTAACCCTTTCCCACGTTTCCCAGATTCAGGCTTCCCTGCCCCCGCCCCATGCTGGTGCTGGACCACATGCCTCAGCGCAGACCAGAGGCAAACTGATGGAGACGTGTCACCATCTGCATCTGCGGGCCCCCCAAACGGCTTCGAGAGCCAAGGAATGCCGCAAGAACTGGAGCAGCGACCGTGACGTCACCGACGAGTGGGCAGGAGAAGCAGGAAAAAAAAGGGGAAAACAAAACTCAACGAACGAGAGTGCTGACCGTTCCGAGTCCGAGTGAGACGAGAGCAACAAAATTACCCCAAGCGGCAAAAGAGCAGAAGAGAGCTTTCCGAATCGAGCAAGCCAAGGCGTGAGAGCAAAGAAAGCAGGTCGGCCTGCTCAAGCAGTGCGTGGGCGAGGCGCACTGAAGGGAGGAGAGGTGAGCAGAGGTGAGGAGAGGAGAGCGGCAGAAAGAGAGCTTTTCCAGTTGAGTTAAGCAAAACGTGAGCACAAAGAAACCAAAATCAACTCAAGAGGAAGGAGGCGGAGAAGAAATGGAGACACAGTTCGATGGCCAGTGGTGGGGGGGAGTGGAGCGGAGTGGGTAAATACTTTTGAGAGAGAGAGCGGAATCCGGTTTCCTAAGAAGGAGTGGGGGGGACGGGGAATGCAACCTGCCCAGTGGGATAGGTCGTGTGTGGGCGGGAGACTCCACTAATTGCTTGGGTGGCGTGGCAGTGGGTACTTTTTTCACTCAATTGCCAACTGGGGCATGAGTGATGCGACATGTGGAGTGTGGCGTGGTGCGGCGTGGTGTGGCATGCCCTGGAACGCTCCTAAAATGTGTCAAAAGTTCTAGTTTAGTCGATGGCTTCAGGAACGTATTTAAAACCGATGCTGAGGATGATTGATGCCTCAAGTGCAGAGAAGTGTGTGTCCTCCCAAATGATGTTGCAAAATCAATTAAAACTGAAAAGATTAGTCAAGATTTGTATCCTTAAAGTCCAAAATATATTTAAAATATATGTGAAGCCAAGGAAATGCCAAGAAGAGCTTTCAATATAATTTGGGGCAAGATTTTCATAATTATAAATTAAACTCACATTATTTATATCAAATTTTAGTTTTAGTAGGTGAAAATAATAAGAAAATTTTTTTTTTATTCCAAGAATAATTATAAAGTAAAACCGTAAACTAAAAAAGAAATAAGGATTAATTAAAGCTGTCAGAAATCATTAAAAAATGGCTCTACTTAAATCAAAGAAAATTGGCATGATACCCAAACGTCATCCCCGCTGAACTGGACGCTGGTCGCAGTGTAATTACAGCTAAGAAAAGGTAAGCAGCAAGGGGGAAAGGTATTTGGCAACATCATCGATTAGCATGCCATGGCAGAGTTGCAGCTTGCAGCAGGCCGAAAACTGGTAAAAGAGCTAGACCTGAACCTCAAGCCATCGCCTAGGCTGTGCCTTGCCAGGCGCGACTCTGCGGCTGCCAGCCCCATCAGCGTCATCAATAGATGCTGAACTCCTGCTGCTGCTGCTGCTCCGCCTTCATTGCCATCTCCTGTTGCTGCTGCTCCATCGTCATGTAACTTAACCTCATTGACCAAACGCATTCGACGAACATCAAATGTGAATTAGTGCACTACGATTGCGGCCGCCACACACAGATACTCGCGTACACACAAGCACAGAGGCAGAGGCAGAGGCAGAGACAGCTTTTGTTGTCAGCGGTTGGTCCCGGACTCCGGAGTCTTGCATTTGGCTGCACCGCATAGCCGTTGCCCGTTGCCCGCTGCCTCAGATGCCCCAGCTGCCCCAACTGCCTCGCTGCCTCGCTGCCCGCTGCCCGCTGCCCGTTGACGCTGCTATGCATGCATAATTCGCAAGCATAATTTAATTTATAGACGAGGCAATTGCATTTGCATAGGACAGCGCAAGTGACTTAGGCGCGGTCCAGTCGCACTCCTCCCACTGTCCACTCCCCCCACCAAGTAGAAATTATTACAAGACCCCGGCAGGGACCCACGAAAAACGAGGTGATCCAAGAAAAGCTGAACGAAAATTTTAATTGCACCAAATATGCAACAGAGAGCAGGAGGCGCAGTGGAGATACAGCGAAAACCTTTGAAGATGTGTGGCCTCTTGTGGAATATCACTAAAAGCCAACGCAGGTTAATGGCGTAAATGTTAACAATGGACGAGGAAGTGTAAATCTTGGCCAGGCCAGGCGCGAGTCAACTGGGCGGCCGGGCCGGCCAACGGCTTGCCCTCGCACTGAGCCGGCGACCACCAGGAATACGAGACGATGATGTTGGCCAATTCTGTTATGGGTATTGCTGCTAAGCCTCATTTAGTAGCTTTTTCAGGAATTCGGTAAAGGATTTGAAGTCGAGAAGGGACTCCTTCACTTCGAGCTACTAATACCCTTCCATATACTGTTGTAAAACCACTTTAATGGCTAATCTTAGTTCGGCAGCCATGCACTAAGAGAAATACAACCATATTTAAATATAAAACACTTTAAAACAAAATATATTTAGTATAAATATAAAAATATTTAATACATTTAAAGCAAATATTATAATATATTTGCTACTGCCACTGTCGGTGCGCCTTGCCCCGACACTTGGCCACAAGGAGGCCAATGACTTCCCCAGTCAGACAGATATAGAGCTATACTATATATGGAAAAAGTATCCATAGTTATTTGGCGCCCAATTTACTAATAACCTGGCGGCTTCAGGCCCAGCCTGAAAGTCGCCGCCATTGGCGCAGTGTTTTTTTCCATGGCGGGGTTATTTATTAATAAAGATTTTAATATCAATTTATATTTGAATTTTTATTGACTCTGCGACAAGGACTGGACTCTGGACAGGCAACACGGAAATAGTTTAATTGCATTGCAGCGAGACAAAGGGCCAGAGTGACGAGAGAGAAGGGAAGCTGTGCTACAATCTCAAAGTTGAATGGCGTCGCATTTGTCGCCATGTCAATATCTGACAGCGGCACTTCCGTTTCCGGTGTCATGGCGTGGCCGGCCGGCTACTTTGTCCATTGTGTCTAGCTCTGTCACTCATCTGCCCGGCCGGTGCAGGGGCAAGCGACGGCCAGGACACCGAAGGATAGGCCCGGCTGACGGCGGCTAATCAAATTGCTTTATCATATTTGGCTTAACAGCAGCAAATTAAAAGCAAAATATTTGTCTGCCACATCACAATACAAAACAAAGAGGGACAACAAAATTTAAGAAAATCCGTGCTTTTCCGAGCAAATGGTTGTCGTTTTTTTTCCATTTACTGTTCGAAATTGTATTACAATTTAATGGATTTGGCCGCAGATAATAAATTTCATTATTTTGCACGAGGCATGTCGGCAATGTCCATTAAAAACAAAAAAAGAAGGAAAATTAAATATGAGTTTGCTGTAACGGCCACATGTAATACTAGTGACCCGAATAGAACCCGAATAAAAAATTACATTTCAATGGAAGGTTCGACATGGGAAAACTGACAGACAATTGTTAAATAATAATTCATTTAAAACCAAAGCTTAAGGTGGTTTAGATACTGGAACTCTCCTCATATTCGGTTGCTAAGAATTGCAAAGTTACCTCCCTGTGCAAAAAATAAGGTCACACGGCTTAAGGGGTCCATGAACTCCCCATTGGGCAGTCTCTTCTTGGCCAAACAATGCCTGAAAAACAGCCAGCAAGCTCTTCACTTGAAGAGCTCCCACCCTCACCTGCTCGGTGGAAAAGGGAGACGAGGCTAAAACAAAAGAACAGCTGGAGATGAAACAGAAACTGTGGTGCAACTTTTGAGCGCAAAGAAAGCGCTTCCGGTTCGAAGGCTTCTGCCAGACACAGACCGAGGCAGAGACTGGCACTGGAACTGGAGCAAAAGGATTGCCAGACGACACTCTTGGAGGACATGTGTCGATGGCAGGCGAGACCACTGGGGTGGGGTGGGGTGGTGTGGTGCTAAGCTCCGTCCCGAACCCTGCCCCAAGCCAATTGCCAAAGTGTCATGCAACGAAGAAAAACAAAAAAAAGGGAAAACAAGATATACATATAAACGATGCTTTCCCACTGTCGACTCTTGTGGCGTCTATGCCGGTCCCTCAGCTGGGCGAATGCTGATTTTCAAGGACACAAGACGACGCGCAGACGAAATATTTGTTAGACAGGAAACGGGAAGTGGAGTCGAAGGGCGGACACTGCCATCGAACCGGCTGGAAAGATGTCAAAAATGTCTCTATTGGTCAGGTTGGCTTTTGGGTCAAGTTTAGAACAGCTCCCCCAGTCTCCCAGCCCCCAGAGTGTGGGGCAGCGCCTTCCATTAACCAGCGGCTCGTGGAGAAGGAGCCGGAAAACTAATTTTCCGGGCAAACACCAGCAAGCGACAAAAAATCCAATTAATCTGGAGATGCTCATTAGAAAAAAGAGAAGCGGCAAACGGAGGACATAAATTGCGGAGTCAAGCGGCCAACCAAAGGAGGTGGATCCCGCCCCAGCCTCTGCCTCTGCTTCTAACTCTTCCTCTGCTTCTGCTCCCACCCCCTGCTCCTGCCGCTTATCTTTTTAATCATAATAAGAAATGCGCCAGCGCCATCCCCCAAAAGCGCTGAACAGAGACGGCAAGTCCCGGCTCGCGACTCGCGGAAAAAATGAGCCACACACACGCACACTCGCACACACATACACATGGGGCATTTTCCGCGCCGTCGTTGTCGCTGTCGTTGTCGTTGTCGTCATCGTCATCCTCATCGTTTTCCTCAGCATCCTCGTCGTCGTCGTGACCAATCACAAAATTTCGTGGAAAAGCGCGCAAAAATAAATGGCGCAAAAAAGGCGAAACGAGGAAAATATAAGTAGCAACAACGATGCCTGACAATGACGGGCTCTGTGCTGCGGCTCCATCTCTGGCTCTGGCTCTGGCTCCGGTTCCCGCTCTGCTTGAGGTTAGCGGCGTCGCAGCAAACTAATGCGTCGCTGCCAGCAGGAGAAGGCTGCCACAGCCGCAGTCGCCGTTGCAGTCGTCGTTCAGTTGCAGTCGACGGCGGCAGCGTAGGGGAAATGGCTTTTCCAGCGCAGAGGGTAGTTTTCTTTCACTCAAAGGGAGTCCGCAGGGGTTTGCTTTTAGTTCTTTGAGCGGGAAATCGAGTAAGAAAACTTTGAGTGGGAAATTGGGGGCTGGATAGATCTTTTTCAAGGTTGACTGGACAAGTGATGGAGATTAATAAGGTTTCAGGAGATTGATAGAGAGCGAGGAACTTCCTTAATTATTTATTAATTATGTCAGAGGATTATTCTATGGACTCATTAGCCCATAAAAGCCCATCCAAACACAGAAAACACTTGCATTCTTGCACACATTTTCTAATTATCCTCATCACCAACAATTCCTGCTTGAGGAATCCTCAGAAATAGTACATAATACTATCTGAAAAATGTATTGAAAACGCCTAGTAAAAATCAAGCATACGCCATGCTATCCAAACACAACTGTTGTTCTCTTCGGTGGCTCTCTTAAGCGCTCTCTCAAATCTCTTTACGCCTTTGCACTCCCTCTCCCTCTCTCTTTCTCTTTCACTCTCTTGCTGTTTCTCTCTCTTTCCCAGAGCTTAGAATGCATGAACCGAAGGTAATCCCCAAAAGCAGACAGTAAGCAACGCCAGTAGTGAGTTTTCTCTACCTTTTGCACAGTTAAATATGCGTTGCTACTTTTTTACTGATTATTTTTGTGATTTTGCAGCGGAAAAGCGTCTGGGCAGAGCGAGTCCCGGCCAAGCCTATTCGCAATTTTCTAAGCCAATCGGAGGACGACGACGACGACGACGACGACGACGACGTCGGCGCACGACAACAAAACAACAACGAACAACGAACGCAGGCGACACGACACACACGAGGCCTGATTATGTGTGTTGCCCCGTCCTGTAGCATGAGGCATAGCCGAGTATGAGCAACAATTAATTATCAGGCAGAATTTTCCTTTTTCGCACTACAAATTTTTTGGTTTTCTTTCTTTTCCGCTCAGACACAGCAGCAAGATAATAAAAAACACGGCTCAGCTAAATGCCACGCCCTGCAGCGCCCATTAAAAGGCCATACACACACACTTGCCCGTAAGAAGCAGGGGGCAGACACACTCCACTACACACATAGATCATTTAAAATGCGCGTCGATGACCATTTCAAATGTTAAACCCACCACCAGAGTGAGGGGGGGGGGGGCATGATCCCCAGCCTGAAACACCCAGGCCCCGTCGGTTGGAGACTGACAAAAAATAGTAAAATGGAACCAAAAGCAAAAGGAAAGAAAGAGGAAGCGGGAGAATGAGGGAAAGCGACAGGGACAGCGACAGCGGCAGCGGCAGCGAAAGAAGGGAAAACCGATTGCCGCTTGATATCAGAGACAGAAAATAAAACCATGGCAAATATAACACAAATATGTGTAAAAAAAGAAACGAATGAGAGAAAAATTGTACAATTGCTGCGCCTCTCCCATCTCATATACATGCCACATAACGTACCGGCCCCCACATCCACTCCGACCCCACCACAATCGCTTCTTCTCCACCGAAAAAACCGCGTGTCTGCGCCAAAAAACAAAGTCAAATGGAAAGCGTTCAGGGGGCAAACAACAGCACAAACAACGAGGCAAAGTTAGCAAAACAATTGAACAATCGCCCGGCATTCTGGAGCTGGCGGCGAAAATGTTTTCCCTCCCAAAAATACATAGAGAAAATGGGGAAAATGGGTACGCGGATTTGGCTTGGGAAGGCGGAGATGGGGCATTGGCTTGGGATTGGTATTGGGTCCGGTCAGTGAGCAGCCACTGACCACCATGCACAGGTTGTGGTTTTGCCGGGGTCCACGTTCTGGTCCTAAGCCACCATCGACCGGCAGACGAGTAACAAACGATTGTAAATTAAAGCGCGCCCACATGAATTATGAATTATTTGCTCAGTAATTTAAGGGAAAAAATGTACAAAAAGAAGAGAAGAGCCAGAGCAAAGGATAGAACAAAGTCTGCTATCGATCGAAGAGGTACTCAATAAGTCACCGACAGTGTGTCCGTCCCCAAAGGTGCCGGAAGTTTGACCAGGGAGATTCGCATCTGATGATGATTCATGCTATACCAGACATATCTTCGAGGATGCCAGAATCAACTACAATGACCTCCAAGTCCAGCTTTGGATTGGATTTTCACAAATTGCTTAGAACAAAGAAGACCCTGCTCTAACCGTGCATTGCGCATACGCAGCGGGGGCCTATATTTTCAAAATCGAAATGAAAATGAAATCTAGGGTAAAAATGTAACATAAATAAGGCAAACGAATTGGCAGTAGAATGGGCTTGACCACGTTCAGGGTCAGCAGGTAGAGTGCATGAACTGCAGGGGACGCCCGGAATGCACTCGCTGCATTTTCATGCATTTTTTCACACCTGCACTGCCTGCCGTTGTTTTGGCATCTATACGCTCTATATCCTTGTGTGTGGGTGTATGTGTGTGTGTTTGGAATTTGGGACACAATCAAGTGCAATGGCACGAGCTGCAATAAATCAGACATTGATCCACACATACAAACAGGAGTACAGTACACACACACTTATGTACATATGTATATCGCCCATACATATAAAGAACACTCGACTCGGCGGACTTTTTTGGTGATGCGACCTTGAACCCCACTGCGAAGAGCGTTCAAACAAAGATGAACAAAAACAAACGCAAAAAAAAGGAGTTCCAATGAAGAGAACAAAAAGAAATCAAATAAAGTCAAACTGCATTGCGAATGTATGTACATATATGTATGTGTATGCACATGTGTGGGCATGTGTGTAAAATGTGTTAAATAAATATCTATATACATATGTACATAAAAAAGGCCATGAATGGTGGCGACTCTGAAAACAGGCCTCTGACCATATGGTCCATAGTGCGTATGCCACATGTTGCAGGCACACACCGAAAAGCAAACTGCATGCAAAGCCAAGCCAAGTGCAGCAGCATAGAGTGGGGTCACGGCTACATACCCGCACTGACAGCATATTTGATGCGGATGCGGATGCGGATGCAGTTGCCAGTCAGTTGTCACTGCCCCAGCCTGTGTGATAAGGCCCGGCTGACAACGCAGGCCTTCAAAGGGAATCATTGATTAAGAAACTAAGATGATTTAACAATTAACAGGAACATGAAAAGATTGCATGCCATTGCGATGGCTCAACTCAATCGAAAGGAAAATGCCGCAAGGCCTAGCAAGTTTTTGCCACACTTCTGATTGGCGTGCAAGCCAGGTCTATAAATGCCACTCCGTCTACTTCGAAGCCCCATTTTTGCCCCTCTTGGTATAGCAAATGAAACGGCCAGTAGCAGGGCACTCCCATGGCAACTATCCCTCGTAATTCGATCATTTCATTGAATTCTTTTCAACTCATCTCCCAAATATGTGGATACCTTCTTCTGTACCTTCTTTTTCATCTAACAAAGTATACTAAAAAGAGATCCTCTATAAACGATTACTATTATTGATAATTTCTCTTTAATCCCTTTCCATTGTAATTGATAATTGTTCGGAAATGGACCATCCATCGGTATAAAGTATCTATCTCCACCGTAAATCAGATATTTATTGTATTCGAAGACAGGCATCGATTGCCCATTAGTATTATTGTATATCTATTGCGGCCTCTATAACCTGTTCATGAGTTGAGGTCCGATATGGTCCATTCGGATAGATTCCATTTCGTTAAGGATCTTTCCTGGTGGACTCCTGGTCTCTTCTTCCTCCAGGCTTAAGTTGCCACATTATCCTGAAAAGACAAAAATAATCAGCTTAGATCTCTTCTCAACAATCAAAAATCGTTGCAAAAGTTCTCTACATCTCTACATCTCTATATCGATTCGATCTTTCCCGGCGAATGGAATCAGAGGATGGTGAAAATAATGCCCGAGCCCCGAAATGAAATGAATTCCATGCGAAACCACAATGCACAACTGTCATTTGCCTGGCGGTTCGTTTTGGTCTCTGGTGGCAACCACAGACACACACACACACACGAACACACACATTGAGGCAAGGCGACGGTTTTTCATTAAAAGACAAATTCAGCTTAGGATTTTTTTCCAGCGCTGGCGTTGACTGCGCAAAGCGAGTACATAAATAAGCAACAAGAAAAAGGGAAAAAAAGGGAACAGCCAGCACATAGAACGAGTTAACTGCAACATGGGGCAAAGAGGCGGAGGGGAAAGGAGTGGAGGCAGATGGGGCAAGTAGCAACAACAAATGGGGAGCATCTTTCGTTTTAATTGCAAACTAAGCGTGCGGTTGGCAGGCCCCGAGTCCATGGCATGGGCCCGAAAAAATGGAGGAACGAAAAGAAGCAGGAGACGCCAAAAAGTAGGCTCCAACGAGCGATAAACAACGACAGGACGACGCTGTGGCAGTGCCAGTGGCAGAGGCAGAGCGGCGGCGACTGTGGCAGTGGCTGCAGCATCAGCAGCAGCAGCTGCAGCAGCGCACTGACAGAGCGCCGCTAGTTGCAACCCCCAAACCGAAACCCAAATACCAATCCCAAAAGCCAAGCCTGGGCCCGGCTATAGTTTTTTTTCCATTCCTAGCGCCCCCATCCGCAGCTCTGCTTCTCCGCCCATCCACCCATCCCGCTACCCCTCCAGCTCCTGCAGCACGCAGCCAAACGCAGGGCGGAGCCTAGTCTGGGATACATAAAGGAGGCACAACGTTTTCTTTTCTTTTTTCCGCTTTCATCCTGCAGCGCCGAATGTGCATGAGTATGTGTCTGTGTCTGTGTGGGTGCAGCCAGCGCTGCATATGTATTCGTGTAGTTTTCACGCATTTCATCATTTACGGCCCACATTGGGCGGTGGAGTGGGGTGGTGGGGGGTGGCTGCGCGTAGAAATTGTTTTTAGAAATACGCGAAAATGTTTGCTGCACAGCAAAAAAGGAAAATCTTTTTTTGTCTTTGTTTTTTTCGACTGCCTGGAAATGAAAAATTTTTAGTGTCTACATAGAAGGCTGCAGATAACGACAAATGGCGTGGGCTGATGTGGGTGGTGTGGAGGGGAGTGGGGGGGGAGGGGGTTAGGGTGTCCTAGTGGTAGGGTGAAATTTTTCTGTGATGGCTGCGTGCTGTTGACTGCTGTAGTGGGTGTGTGTGGCAGAAGGGGCACTAACATTTTTTTAGGCACCAACCGGAGCAAACATGGAGAGGGACAGAGACACAGTCAAAGCAGATACAGATAAAAAAGAGAGAAGAGCAGGAGGAGGTGGGTGGATGGAAGGAGAGCAGACAGCAATTGGTTTTTTGGGGCAGAATGGGAAAGTAAACTACACATAGGCATAGAAAGACACAGAGGCAGTCGAGACAAAGGGGATAAGAAAGGCCAAATGCCCACCCGAAGATATCCCACTATAGGCTCTCTCTTTTCCCTTCCAAGATCTCATTTGTAGGTATACCAATCCTTCCAGCAGGCGCCTGTGTATCGCCACCCCCGCCCCCGCTCTCCAGCGAACGATCCAGTAAATACAGCTTTCAACCGTCTACCCACCGCCTTCACGCAATCCCCAAGCAAACACTTTTCCAGTAATTGAATGCTAAAACTGTGTGCAAGATGGAGCTCGACTTTGCTCTTTCAGGTAGATCTTGATGCTGCTGTTGGTGTGCCTGTGGCTGAAGGCTAATGAAGTTCCTCGGGTCAGGGCATTAAATGTCGAAATTAAGACACCCCGAGAGGAAAAATGTGCAAAAATTAATGCAAATAACCGGCAGGTATTTTAATCAAGCGGCACTCCCTTTACTCGGGCTGGTACCAACCCCCAATGCGGGGGTGCAAGACCTCCTAATACATTCTTCTTTTTTTCTCTCAATTATTTGATATGTAAAATAAAAAGTGAGCGACGGGGTGTTGGCATTGATGATGGCCACGGTCCAGGGTCCACGATCCAGGGTCTCCACTCGACACTCTGCCCATAGCCCCCACACTATACACAACGTACTGGAGTAGTCTCTGGCCGTACAAGTGCGCATAATAACCATCAATCAAGCAGGGCATAGACAGGTGGACAGGCGACCAGAGGCACCAGACTCAAACAAACAACGGGGACCACTCGCCGACTTGCAGACACACACGGCATGCCCCCATCCCACACCCCCACCCGCCTCATGGGGGCAAAAAATAAAACGCGAAATTTTCGCATTTCACGAAAAATTTTCGCATTAATTTACCAAAAGGCGTTGGGCCAAAACAAAAAACCAAAAGCACAAAAAAAGAAGAGAAGTGCTTGACTCCCAAAAAAAAAAAAAAAAGTTCCGCCGCATAAAATGGCAAACAAAAGCAACAAGCCAACAACGCACACATTTTTAGAACATTTTTTTCGCTTTCAAGTGGCAAGGGGTTGGAGACGCTAGAATAGTAGGGGTGGGGGAGTTGTCGCCCCCCTTTTTTGTGGGCAGTTTTGGCTTAAGGAGAGAGGCTGTACTGCATAAAAGCTCGGGATTTTTATGTGTTTTGCGTTTAACGGGAGATTTGAGAGGAGATATTTTCACAGAGATTGTAGGACGAAACGGGAAAGGACTTGTGGCAGAAAGGGGAAAGGAAAGGAAATCAATCATAGCCTAAATATTTGCAATTCTCCTTGATTAAAATTCGAAATAAAAACTTTATTCGCATAGCATGACATTATACTATATACAAAAATTCATGAAAATATGAATGAGTGGAGGATTCACTTAAATCGAGTGCAAAAATGATTTGCTATGCGAGGGGAGCTCGGTGTGGAGGCGGGTTAAGAGAGCAATTAGATTGCCTTTTTGTAAAATAATTGCGGAAATGCATTTTGCCTGAAAGACTTGGGCAAGTTTTTCCAGAGATGGACAGAAAAAAAAAACTACTCGCCACAAAGTATGCAAAAGAAAATTGATCGAATAACACACACACACGCACACACACACGCACACACACACACATACGCACTCAAAGATGATACAAAGATACAAAGTTGGGAGGCAAAATAAAGTGAATGCTCTGGGATATGGAAATTATAAAGTTTTTCTCGAAGCAAAACCAGAATCATAACAAGAAGCAGAAGCCCCACCCCGACCCGAACCCGAACCCAAACCCGATAGCAACATCTACACATAGATTGCACACTAGGAGTAGTATGTAATAGACAAACTACAAATTATTATTGCTATTAAATGCACAGCAGAAGTTCTTTTAGAGAAACTTTAGCACCCATTTCCAGTCCATCATGATGGGGGAGTCCAAGCGAAACATCTTGGGGTAGTTGGGGGAAGAGGGGGCGGTGGTGTAACAAAACCAATCAAGCGGCTGTCCATCCACAGCCACATCTCCAGCCTCCATCTTGATGGAGAGATGGAGAGATGCTCTGTCCAGGCCAAAACTTTTCGCACTGGGAAACTTAATTAGTGTTCAATCAACAATAAACTATAAACACTCTTTTGCTCGGGCAACTTGGACTTTTTGCCTGAAAGGTTGTGGTTGCCATGGCTTTGCTGCCAATGCTGCCACTGCTGCCACTGCTGCATCTGCCCCTGATGTAACCCTACTCGTAAGATGCCCCCCATTCAAAGACAGCCAACATCGAAAAGAACAAAAACGAGCAGAAGATGAAGACGAAGGGCAACCAGCTTTCAAATTATTAGTTATTAGTTTTGAGTGCAAAGACTTTCGCCAGATATGTCCCTCTCCCCGCTCTTTCTATCTGTATCTTTTTTTGTGGAATCAAATTATATAGAGATGTTGCTAAAATTTAATTAATGACTTTGTGTGCAACGTGAGTGCACTGCACGGACTGTAAATGCATTTACGAACAAAACCAGGGAACAATCTAATAACAAATGGTCGAAACTTCTGATATTTGAGTATTTCTAATTGCAGTATGTTTTTTGGACATGCATATTTATTCAATTATTTGGAATTTCTTTGCTGGAGGACTGCCTCTCCGTTGGCTTTTAGTTTATGCAATGTACAGGCTTTAACCTGGCTAACCTGGGCTAAGGTGCTATTTGTTCATAATTTTAATCCTCGAATTCACCTCACTTTCAGGTTGGTTTTACATATGATATGTATAACTCTCACCCTCTGTCATTCACAACTTTTTCCCATTTGTAAGCCAAACACATGCTTGATTGGAATTCAGAGCTTAGAGCAAGCTCACACACACGCACAGGGGATTCTATACGGGGAAGGAAGAAGCTTTTGCAAGAACAAGAAAATTTTCAATAAAATATACTCGTACAAAATTATGTAAAAGTTATTAAGTGCATACAAAGTAGTGGAGCAGAGGAGCAGAGCAACATGCAACATACAACACAATCTCCTCCACACACCCACACCTACTTCTGCGACTGTTCTGTTGGCAGGAAAAACTTTCTAATCACGTGGACAAGGCAGCAGTCAAAGTTCTTTTACTTGGCCCGGCCAAGAGACGTTGCCAAGAAACACTCAGACCTACCCCCACCCCCACACCCACACCCACACTCTCACCCACTCCTGCTGCACATCAGTATCAGTGCGTACATAAACGTGCATATATACGAGTATATTTTAAAAGTTTTCTATTTAGAATATAAACACATGCTTGATTGAAATTTGCAGGCAGCAAGCATCAATATATTTTAATTGCTATTATTATAAGGTGCATGCCTTGGAAAAAGTCAATTTAGGTGAATGCCTAAGGAATGGGAAAAGAAGAGATGCCAAGAGGGCAGAAAAGAGTGCACAACAGGTCGAATACGTAATCTTCGCTGTCAGGAGCTAGTTTTTCTTGTATTCTGTTTCGAAAAGGCTGAAAAATGGCTTCAAAATTCTATATATGGCGGCATTCCCAGCCTTGGGTTCAGTAAACTCCACGCCCGTCTTGCTTGCCACTGCCAAATCTCATGAGAATTTTCCTATTTTCAGAACTTTTTTATGCATTTCCCTTTATTTTTCATTCCAATTTTTTTCTAATTTGCAAAGTCAGAGCTCAGCATGCGCCGCGGTGCTCTACGCTCAGCACTCTGCACTCGGCGCCCAGTGCTCATAACTCACAACACCTGGCGGCAAGGTGAAACGCCAAAAGTGCCGCAAATGAAAAATGCAAGCAGAATTAAATTATAGTCTGTAACGAAACAGTGAAAAAATGCACAAAAAATGAGCGAAAGAGAGCAGATGAAACACTGAAATAGGAATGTAAAAAAGAGTGTAAACTAAAAGTTCAAACAGGCGGCGCAAACGAGTAGTTGGATGCCTGCGTTCCGCACCACTGCACGGTCCCGCCTTCGCTTCAACGAAATTAAATCTGAGCGGAAGTAAAGCAAACACTAGCACAAACAAACACACACACACACACCCCCCGCACACACATGAAGAGAGTGTCGTAATGATGCTGCAGCAGCTGCGCTTAGATTGCATTAAGTGGGCGGCAGCGGCAGCGGCCGTGGCAGGCTCCGGCTCTGGCTATGGCAGAAAGCGAGCAAGCAAAAATTCTAATTTCCGCGCAAAAATCACAAAAAGACGGGAAAATAGTGCAGGAGCGGGGAAAAAGGGGGATATGTAGCAAAAAAAAAAAAAAAACAGGGGTGCAGATAGAATGGAGGTAAAGACTGTAGAGCACAGTGCGGAGGGTTTCCATAGCCTTTTGGTTAGTGTTTGGATGGTCTGAATAGTTATACGATATCTTAGGTCTCTCAAATCCTTTAAATAACCAGTTTAATGCCTTTTCGTTTTATTTAAGTCAATTAGGTGTCCTTTGAGCGGTTAAAAAGCCTGGAACTTCCATTAATCTAAAACATATGTATTTTGTTACACAGAGTCAAAACACAGAAAAACCCCAACCCTAAGTCAATTATTGCCATATGCATTTTCCCCTCAGCTTTTCCGTTCGTTTCCCACTAATTAAAACCTCATATGTAATTTTAGCTTTTCTTTTTTGTGCTTTCCCTTTGGCGCCCTTCTGTTGTATTAAAATTAATATTCGTATATATTTTTATACATTTTTTTGTGCACTGCGAGAGCCAAGAGCTTAGAGCAGAGCAAGAAGAACTTTTTTCTAGTTGCAATTCGAGATGGTCCTTCCTTATTTTTTTTTTTTTTGCTCGTTTTTTGTATGTTTGCAATAAAAATAATATTTTTACAGCGCTCGTTACCTTAACAATGTCCCTAGTCCGCTGTCGAGCCCTTGCCAAAGTTGAGGAATATGTGAGCGGAAAAAATGTGCAAGAGTAACAGCTCAAATAACCCCGCGAATGGCCACCCAAAAGTTAAAAGTTAATGAGACAACATAACTTTTGCGGGGCTCCAAATGAGTGCCGAAAGTGTCGCGGAGAGGGGGTGTGCAACGGGCGCCCAAGGGTCCTGGACCGCCTGGACCACTAGCTGGCCGTGTCTCGTGTGTCTGGGTACAAAATTAAACAATTAAAAAAATCCAAATTCTAACGAAAAGACCCCTTTGATGCCTTATAATTTGCTTTAAGAGTTCAGAAAGATGCCAGAAAGCATTCAGCAATTTCGCCTGTAATATGTTCCATAATCATCTTTCGATCAAGTCTTATATACCCTTGTATAACGCCCTTTAATCAGGGTACATGGTAAAATTAGTGGAAAAACATTTGCCCGAAGGGAGACACTAGAGAGACACTTTCAACTGGTGTCTTACGTCGTGTTAACATTACAAAATTTATGCTGTTCTCCAGCGAGCGGACACTCCTACATCCTGGACACAAGCCTTATCCCCTGGCCGGCATCAGCCATTAATCAGGGAGCGACTCGACTCCTGCAGATCCCCAAACCATCGCATGTCGCGCTCTCACAGCTGTCCGTCAAGTGGGGCTCTGGCGTTGGTTCTGGCTCTGGTCTGCTGACGCTTATCACTTGCTCCATTGAACGCTGGCCGCGGCGTCTGGCATAAATATCACTTAAATCAGTTGACTTAGCCGGAGAGCCAGGACGTGGCCGGAGGATGGACAGGGACAGGGACAGGGAGAGGGACAAGGACAGCTGGCCAGGACATATCAACTTGTAATTGTGACAATTGCTGTCAACAAAGCGCAGGGACTCGCGTACCAGCAGCGATGGGGCATGGTGGCAGCAGGAAGCCAGACAGCGACTGCTTAGCCAGACCATGTCTTTTTTTTTCTATCTCCATCTCTGTATCCACCTCTTACTCTATTTTTAACTCCCACTTTGGGGCTTTCTCTTTCCCCTTTCCTTGGCGTTGACAATTTTTTGACAAAATAAGATAAATGACTTTGTTTTTTGGTTGCGGCGCAAATGCTGGCTGATTTCTGGGCAGATCAGGAGGCAAAATGAATGTGTGCCTTACAGAACTTGGAAAATGTACAAGGAAATTTAAAATTTCAAATGATTTTCGCACAAAAGTAACCTACAGAATGGTTCTCTCGCCATTTTGGGGGCTGGCTTTTCACAATAAATTCGCGATTTCGCTTCAGTTTGTTGACTCCATCCTTCTGCTGCTGCTGCTCCTGGCTGGCTTCTTTGCCCCCAACCAGTGGCTCTGCAACTGTAGCGGCACCAGCACTGCTCTTCACTTTTTTCTGCCATTTGGACCATTGACTAAGCCAAACAAAGTCTGATGCCCGAATTTATTATGCTCACTCCAATTTCTGGCTGGACTTGTCCATTTTTTTTGCTTTCAGGTTTTTTTGTATCCTTTTTTGTTTTTTGGTTCTCTAGCCTTTTTTAATTCAATTTATTTTTGGATTTATACGTATTTATGCACATGGGATTCATTTCCGCTTACGGTTTTCTAACTTTTCGCGAGAACCGTAGGAAAAAAAACCGGACTTTATCTGCGAGCGCGTTTTAATGAAAATTGATGCAGCAAAAGTGCGCAGAGGTTATTGGCGTGCCTAAATTAATGTCGAGGATATTCCCGGCCCGGCCTGACCCTGAAGCAGAGCTCGGAATCTGCATTGTGTTCAATAAAATTTTGACATTTCTTAATTGAATTCCGTTGCACAAAGTTGCTGTGAAGAGCGGAGGAGCGGCGAGGAGAGAACTCAAACAAAAGCCAACAAACCAAAAATCAAATTACAACAAAATTTATCCCAGCAATGAAATTTTCACCGCAACACATCGCACACACTCCTCCTTCACGTGTCCCTGATCAGCACATGGGCCAAAAATTGTATAACTTCATTAAATAATTGCGCGACCCGAAATGCAGCGACGACAGCCGCAAGGGGCTGTGGCAACGGTGTCCTGGAAAACTTTTCCGAAGGCATCACTAACTGGCAAAAGACGGACGGGACCCGGGACCAGGGGCCTGGGATGGCCAGGTAAGAAGGCGACTTACAACTTGCAACTTCAACTCAACAGACTCACCGAAACCCCCGGGTCCGGTCGCTCTCCTGCCACACTTTGTTCCCTGCTATGTTCTGGTCTGTTCCGGCATGTGTTGCAGGTGCTCAAATATTGAATTTGCGATTTTCCATTGAACATTTTCGGGATCGTGTCCGTGTTGTGGCGTGGCCTTCGGGGTGTAAATTGGGCAAGGTTTGCCATACTTGTAGTCAATTAGGCAAAATATCCAACGATATTTGAGTAGTTGCTGCGGCCAGAGTTTGGCTGTGATGTAGGTTGAAGGAAGCACAAAAAGAACAGATTTAATAAAGAAAATTACTTGCTTTTAAACAACACAAATTAGTTCAAAAGGGTACGCACTACTTCACATATTTTAGCTGTATCCTTGGCAATAGGTTGTACGCCCAAAGATTGGAAGGTGGAAAAAGCAAAGGGGAAGCTCTTTCTTTCTTTCATTCAGTTCCAAACACACCGAGCAAAGGAGTAGTTCCCCATGGAAACATTGGAGGAGATCCTTTCAGGAGATCTGTTTGACTAGAAGCAAATCGGAACGCCCCCTGCTAAATGAAAATAATATATGCTAGGAACTAAGGAAAAAAGTGTTAAGAATGTAGGGATTCTTGGTGAGCTCCCTACAAGTGAGTAAGAAACCGCTCCAAAAACTCCATCAAATATAAGCCACACGTCGTTGTATTGTCTTTATTTTAATAATGGTTACAATAAGTTTCTTTTATCTTAACACGTTCTTCTCTGCACGTCTACTCGCTCCCGCAGTCAACTCTTACTTAGCTATCGATATATCTTCCTCTCATACCCTTGACTATCCCTAGCGATAGATCGATACTCATTAAAGGGCTGCCAACCCTACAAGAATGGAACGCAGGAACTAAATTCAGTGCACAGTTATTTATTTTAATCGATCTCTTGGTACCTAAGAGAGTCTCCTGTCTCTCAATGCCCTTATGAAAAACTTTCGTGGCCATGGATCGACTTTGTTTTCTTAAATTTCCAAACATTTGAGGCAATTAAAATCTGATTATCGGACTTAATTAAGGGCATATTGAAAATGTATTTAAATATGCAGCCCAGCCGTTTTATCAGCAGTGCAATAATTTACAAATTATCAACAGTTGCAGCCGCACGGTGGCATAGCCCCCGCTGCTCATTTTCAGTAATTTTCAATAAATGCAGCGACTATCAACTGTCTGCCATCGTCGGAAGGGAGCAGAGGAGGTGGGGAGTTGGAGCCTGCCACAGACCACAAGGCGTGGGAATTATTTTAATTTTAATTGGCTTATTTTATGTTTCAATTAAATGCGTACTCTGCGAGTATAACGGAGACTTGTATTTGCACTAAAGTTTAAGATTAAAACTACTATAATTCATAGCCAATGAATACTCTTAAGAGAGAGAGCCTGTAAAGCCCTGCTAGATCCTAGACGCTTTGCTTAGGTTCTGTTTCGCTCGGAGACTCCACAGGAGGCTCGGCTTGAGCTTCGACTGGCTTCGCAGTGGGTTTTCGGGGGGGCAGGATGAAGGCCTCAAAGCCAGCCATCGGCACCTCGATCATAATGTAGAACGCATAGGAGAGCAGCAGGGTGAAGCCAAAGGTCGACCAGAAGGAGAGCATCTGAGGAGCATCGGATTAGTCACAGAGCGGGGAGTGGCGGGGACTCACTTACCATATCGAAGTTGGTGAAATGCAAGGGCGTACGGATTCGTCGATGGCTGACCTCGCCGATGAACACGTGCCAGATGTAGGCCGAGTAGGAAAGCCTCGACAACGGCTGCCAGAGGGGGGAGGAGAGGAAGCTGTTGGCCAGTCCACCATGGCCCTGCATGCAGGCAAAGACCACCCAGCAGAGGGCCAGGGGCCAGCCCATGCGGGTCAGGGTGTAGAACACGGCCTGCGTCAGAACCGATGGCGAGGGTTCCAGCAGCTTGGCGTAGGGGTACATGGCAAAGATCGAGGCAAAGATCGTGGCCAGACAGAGCAGCCAGCCGGCCCACACGACGAGGCGGCTGAGCTGGAACTGTTTTCCGCGGTTCAGGTGCACAAAGTAGCCGAACAGGAAGCCGATCAGCCACGGTGCCGCATGGGTGTGTGATGGAAAGTAGAGCTTCCGCTGTTTCTCCCCGGTCGGGTCACCTTTTCTAATCGCGAAGGGACATGAGCACGGGAGGAAAGAGTATATCTCTCAGGGGGAAACTTACTTGAAGATCACTTGGTACTTGTTGGTCAGAATGGTGGCGAAGAGGCACGACGAGAGCAGCAGCATCAGCAGCAGAATGCCCGCAGCCCCCTTCTTGCCCCACCTGTAGAGAGCGATCAGCAGAAACGGGGCGACGAGATACAGCTGCATGTCCACGGCCAGATACCAACTATGGGGAATGCACTGAAATAGTGCAAGGGTCAGAGGGTGTGTCGACGGGCGCCACAATGTCACCCACAATCTCCTTGGTGGCGTAGTTCTGCAAATAGAGGATGGTCCAGAACCAGGTGCGCTCGCACACGGAATAGTCCCCAAAGTTGACTTCCTCGGACAGGGGTCCGTCGCCCAGGAGGGGGAGCAGCTTCATCGACACGAGAATGACGGCCGCCACCATCGGTGTGAGGCGCAAGTACCGGTGCAGGTACATCAGCGGCACGTTGATCCTGCCCTTGGTTCTGCCAAATCAGAGGAAAACTTAGACCGGCCTCGACGAGACGGATTAGACGGCGGGACTCACTTCTCCAGAAAGCGCAGGGAGACCACGACTATCAGCAGCCCGCTGAGGAAGAAGAACGTGTCCACGGAGAACGGGGCGTATATGATGAAGCTGGAGAAGGCCTGCTGCACCCACTGCAAGAAGTTCGAATGGGTTGGAAAGGGTGTGACCGCCCAGATGGCATTTCTATGGCAGCGGTACCTACTCTAAGCAGATCACTTTCGTTGATACTGGGCGATATCAGGGCATAGATGTATTCGTGGCCAAATATCACCCATATGAGCGACAGGCAGCGTATGCCATTGAGGCAGTGGATGACGTTGGGACTCGACTTGGGGTCCACGATGGCAAAGAGACTCCGGGAACTGACTCGAGCGGAGAACGTACTGACCAGACGGGGCGGTGGCGTTTCTGCCGGAGAAGGGAAAAACATTAGCCGGGCTGGGACAGAGTCCGGCCCTTCTCACTCACTCTTATCTCCGCACAGGAGGTAGTCGTAGACAGTGCAGATAATCGTCGCAGAAGCCAGAACTGATAGCAGAACACTGGCGTGAAAAGGGTGAACAGCCTGGATAGTCGCGGCCAACTGATTTCAGCTAACATTTCAGTACATACATGGTCACAATGGTGAGGCTGTCAAGTGATGGGGTCTCGCCTGTCCGGCAGGTCGCCTCGTCTATGGCAAACTTCTCCTTGGCATCGCTGACACCGAGCAGCCGCTGAAGAAGCTGCCCCAAAAACGTCTCCATGAGCGCGGCGGAGCAGGAGGACGGGAAGCACACAGCGGTCCTCATGTTGGTGGCCTTCAAGAAGTCCATGTCGAAGCCAAGCCACTTGGCAATAGGCAGCTCCAGGAGGCAGTACTTCCCCTGAATGCTGTGCGCCTCGCTCACGGCCTTGTGCACCCTGGTGCACTCGTCGTAGTTGCCCATATCGATGATATTCCCCTTCAGATAGCCAGCCGGTATGGTTCCCCACGAATCAATCACTATGAACAGTCACACATTGCCGAGCGTTTTGCAGAATTAGTTAAAAAATACCACTTACTGTTGAGGGCCCACAGCCGTCCCGTCGTCAGGTTCTGCATAAACTGGGCCATGTCTGACAGGCACACCAGGTCCTGCTGACTGGGCAGCCGGCCCTCGAGCAGCTCTGAGTCCGCCTCCGAAATGTTCCGGAAATGCCGAAAGAACTCCGTGCCCAAGGAACGCAGATCCATGAGCCGCTCGTAGTCCACCATGCTGAATCTATCCTGCTCCCCCAAGCCCACCTCCCAATCAATAAAGTGCGGCTCGGCTCTGGCTAGCGACAGCCAACTGAGCAGCAACGTAGCTAGAACACCTTTCATCTTGGCCCACTACCGGTGTTTAATCGAAAACTGCTTCCCGATCCGATGGGGAAACCTATTTATACCTACCTGTAAGGCCCAATCATCAAATTCGATTTCGTTGAATGGACGTTATCTGTGCGGTACTTGTAGATTACTAGTTACTATGAAATGATTAACTTACAGGAGAACACCATCTGTATTCCAGCCAGTGTCAATGTTTCTGATAACCAAACAAAAAACAAACAAAAAATACCCTTCAAGCGGCGAAGTTGAAATACCCTTGCGGATCGATCGATCCCGTGGACTGGGATAAATCTTGCAACAGCCCTAAAGTCGCTCACATCGGACAGGCGATCGCCTCGACCGACCTGACTTGATCGGCCAAGGGTGTAGATAGCATACATTTCGACCGAACTGCCTGTCCATCGCAATCACCGCCACACTTCCCAGAAGGCCGCTTCGATTGAAAGTCAAAAATACACATTCGGGTACTTAGCAGGCAATTACGCATCAGATAACGTATTTGTGGCTAATAAGCGATTAATATGATTAGTGGAAGTTTGTTTTTTTTCTTATCATTGCAGTCTAGGGTCTATATGTACATACTATTAAATACATTTATTTATGCCTCGATTCGGGTCTTAATTTCCATTTCAAACAATCAAAATGGGACTTCATTAGGTGCATATGCTCTACAGGGTATCGGTGTTATTGGCCCTGCAATAATTTACAAATAATCAACAGTGGCACAGGTCTATCCAAACGGGGCACGGAGGTGGGGCCTACCATAATGCGTGGCAATAATTTTCATTTTAATTGGCTGCTATTCTATATTTCAATTAACGGCGGGAGGGACAAAACCAAAAACCAAAAACCAAAAGCATGCGGAAAAGGTGCGAAAATCTGGATAATAAGTTGTGTGTGTGTGTGTGTGTGCAGCTCTCATTAGTGCCACATGGACACACACCCACACACACACAGGGAGTCGATTGTTGGTTTGCATGCGGTCGCATGGGGCGTATGAATAATATGTACAAACATTTCCTGATTCTGCGGTGAGTGGATACTGCTGGTTTAAAGCGAAGAATTTTACTAAATTAATTTTGGAAAACTGCCCAGAGTTTTTTCCTATCTCTTTTAAAGGGATTCCACTGCTTCCCTTGTGCTTAACCGAAGCCCAGGCTGGTACCTGCTCGTCCTTCGTTGTCCTTTGTCAACATGTTCACCAAACAAACTCGAGGTAACACTCCTCCTCCCCACGACCAGAGCAACCTTTGAACTGCCCATAAATGTCGGGAACACAGCAACAATCGCTTAATTCATAATTAAATTAATTGTTGTAATTACTTCATTAGCGTGTGCTTTCAGCCCCGCTCCTCTGAGCCTTCATTAGTGGCAATTCCCGCACCATTACGAGGGACTGTTCCATTGTTATGTCCTATGTAAATGGCGGCCAAAAAGCGACACCAGAATTACACAATTAGGCGACATTAACATTTGATGCGTTATGTTTACAGTTTCATTTAACTGTTTGCTTCTTCCATCCCTTTATTCGCTTTCCACCCTTCCTGGAGCTGGCCCTCTCCTGGGGGGGACACTATCTGCTTATAGCCCGGCACGCAGGTCGTAAGCCTTTGTAATCGATTGTTGGCTAATAGAAAAGTTCTTTGGGGCGACATTATGGGTATTTTTATATCATTTTTCCTTTCTAGGTTAATGAATGTCGTAAAGTGGTTGAGTAATGGCTGCGATGGTCTCATTTAATTATGTGGAATTATAAGGAGTCTATTCGGGCCGGCAGTTTAAATTAATAACTAATAGTTTTTCCCAAAAGTTCGTCAAGAATCCAGTGGAATCTTCAATGATATTGGCCATTATCGCTCCACTAATACTTCTTTAAATATAAAAACCTATAAACTCAGTCCTCTCTTTAGGGAATTCATAAAATTTTTGCATTTCAGAGTAGGTTTAGTGATTCTAATCGCATACTAAACTGATATCAAATCCAATTAAAGTCGCTTTAGATTTGGTCAATCTTCGCCGCCTCCCCCAGCATTCCGCGCCACTCCGTTTCGCTCTGCCCAGCATTCATCAAACATTCACAAACATGGAGCATTCAATTAAAATTTTGGTGAACATATTAACTAAAACATCAATCGAGAGAAACTCGTTCCCCGATCCCCATCCCAAACCTCAAACCAGTCTCCCAGCCATCCGCTCGCTCTGCGCCCCAGCCAGCCACTCAATCCACGGGCAAAACTCAGGCGAAAGAGCACCAAAGAGAACGGGCGCCGCTTAAGAGAGAGCTCGCTGTGGAAAAATAAAAACTGTGCCGCGAGAGAGACAGACGCAGAGAGGGAGAGGGAGATGGAGATGGAGAGCGATAGAGAGAGCGATGCTGTGGGTGGATTTTTCTTTTTTCCCCAAGTATTTTCTTTCTGTTGCTTTTGCCGCACGATTCGTAAACAAATTCTGTGATTGGTTGGCGCCAGTCATTCCCTCTCTCTGGCCGAGTGCCTGTGTGTCTCTGTGTGTGTCACGTGTGTCTGTGTTTCTGTGTGTAGTTTTTGCCCCACGTTTTCCTCTTATTAACGCGTTTTTGTGATTGGGTTTGGGTGCTGCCAGGCAGCGCAGTCAGCGCAGTTTTTTCTTCTTTATGCGTGTGTGTGTGTGTATGTGTGTGTGCGCTTGTGTGTGAGGAAAATTGCCTATGCGCCACCCCAAACTACTATGCGAAATGAGTGTAATGAGCGACCGAGAGAGCCGGCTCTGGGGCTGGCTGGCTCTCTCCGTCTCCCTCGCACGTTACACATACGCCGCGTTATCTATGTATGAAATAGCTCCCCTCTCCCGCCGCGTGCCATAGTTTTCCTCTTGTTGCTTTTTCTAACTGCATTGCCGTTGGCCGCTGCTGCTGCTGTTGCTGCCTCTGTCGCTGCCTCTGTCGCTGCCGCTGCTGTGGCTCTGTTAATGTTTTTTACGTGTTTATGTTAATCGGCGACGCTGGCAGCGTTGCAGCTGTGCAGCGGCAGAGCCTGTGCTTAGATGACGCCTCCCACAGCCCGACCCGACCACCCATCGCTGTACATACGCCGTATGTACAGAGTGCGTTGTGTTTTTTATGCATTTACTGGGCGCACGTTTTTTGTTTGTTTTGTGGATTGCCTTCCGTTTAGTTTTTTCTCCTCCTTTTTTTTACGGCCGCAAATGAAAAACTGTTCACGGCGCATGCTAGAGTGTTGGATAGTTGGAAGAAAACCCCATTTTTAATTGCAATTTTTCATTAATTAAAATTTGCTTAGTTTGCATTTGAAAAGGTTTTCTACAAAAAAAAAAACGGAAATTTGTATGGATTTATTGTGATTGAAGGTGCAGCAAATTGAATGTGTTTCCGCTTACGTCTGTACCGTATGAAAGAGGCCGATAGAAATGTCAAGAGTGATGGAAAATGGAGAGGGGGAGAGAGATAGAGAGAGACAGTCTCTGATGGCTGCAATTACTGTTCATCGTTGGGATGAAAGGGAAAATATTTTCCACATTTCATTGGCAATAAAATTTGAGAGGAAAGTCAAAACAGTTTGTTATTTGTAAACGTAAGAATTGCACACTTTTTCGTACCTCATATGTATATTAATACCTCAGAAATATGACCAAAAACCCCACTTTTTCTATAGATACGTAGACAAACATACATACATATACATATGTACGTAGAGTCCATCTGTAATCAAACACGATTAAAGCCTATACAACATGCATGCCCTGGCCTCCAACCATTGCAGGGCCTTCGCTATATCTCCTTTGTTTCCATCCGCTTTTCTGTCGGAGTTTCAGTTTCCCCACGTTTTTTCCATAGCCGTAGTTTCTATACAAAGCGTGTTGCCCACTAATTTGTGTGTGTTGCACGCTGGCCGTGCCTAGTTCCTCTTGCCAGCTAACGGCAATTAATGATATGGCCACAGAGTCACAGCCGCATCAAATGACACGGCCTGGGAAAATGCATTCACACACACACACAGACATATTTATATATGTAAGTGCAGACGAAAAGAACGACACAGAGCCACATAGAGAGATAGAAGCATAAAACCCAAACCCCCAACCCCCAACCCCCACCCCCAAGCCCAGCTGTAACCCAAAACCAAACCCAATCACACGCCCAGTCCGGCTCTCGACAGCCAACCAATGCATGAAAACGCATTTTCCTCAACGAAAAGTCAAAAAGTGCGTAGCACAGCCCACCCACCAATACATGCGCGCAGGCACACACATACTATCAGAGATGTGGCAGAGGAAATGCGATTGGTGGAAAGCCAAAAGGACCAGCAAAAAACTCTAACACATAAACGCGCTGCCGGGCAGGGTACGGGGGAACCGCAACAATACAAAAGTCAAATTAGTGCAAATGAAAATGCATGGCAAAAAAATTCAAAAAACAACAAGAAAAACAAATGGGAAAGCTCTTCAAATGGAGCAACAAAAATTGTGTGTGACACTAAAAAATATAGACATGGCCAGGCTATGTACAGCAGAGGCAGTGGGGATGGAGGGTCAATGGGGGGGGGGACAACAAAAGAGTGGATAAAAATGCTGCCATATTATAATTACATGGCTCCGAGCGCGGCAGAGACCGAAACTGCTGCATGCTTTTAGGCGCTGATTTTTCTATGCGCGTGCATGTGTGTGCGTATGTAAAGTCAATTTTTGATAGACACTTTGCCCGATATTCATCAACATTTACCCGCACCCTTTCAGCCCTTTCATAATTGCTTTACTATCCCCCCAATAATGCATTTTTTTCGACCAAAATTTAAAGCCTTTTCATTGTATTTTTAAGACATTTTTTGTAAGTTTTTCCACGAGATCCGAAGGAGATTTACATGCGGGTATTGTGTGTGTACAAAGTTAATGAAAGACCAACAAACCTTTTTGGAGTGGAAAACTGGCATTTCCTTTGTTTCAAACAAATATATTTGCACAAATATGAGAGTAACAAACGCAAAAATAATCCCATAAAATGACAGCTTTAAATAAAGATTGATAACAAATCTCCATCTGCAAACAAGAACTGATGAAAATGTACCACAAATGTATGAATTTAAGAGATACAACTTTGCTGTTTATTTGCTTCTTTTTTTAACCCCCAAACAAAAGGTATTGTAAAGATAAAAGATGGTGCTATTGATGCCATACAATATAAAGAATTTAATGTAAAATACGCACGGGGAAAGTACAAGCGGTAGCTGATTTCTTGGATCTGGTTTATCTTTCGCTTATCGCGTATTTGCCCACTCGTGGAGTGGCAAACAATCGAGGCAGGAAAGTGAATCCGACGGAACAGATCTCCGTATGTTATCGTCGCTGTTTGCCTCTTAATTAGAACTCATTATTCAACAAGCCGTTTATTTGCCTACGACTTTTGCTTATCGCCAGCAGCGCAGCTGGTGGATCTGGTGCTGGAAGCTAAAGCCTGGAACATGACAGACTAGACAGCAATGACCCACAGTAAGTGCAGTGCCGCTTATCTGGCAAATTGAGTAATGCCAGGGCAGCTATTGGCCAAGTTCAAAGATGGATAGGCTGTGCATTGGCCAAGGTCAGCGGAGGGGGGGCCGGTGCCGCCTAACATTGTATTTAAACAACTGCATAATGGGGCGAACGAGGCGTATACTTGATGTCAACTTCCAACTGTTTTATCAACTGTTGGAGCGTGGCCTTTTCTTTCTTTTTTTAATTAACTTTGGCACTGTCTCTGGCATTAGTTGTGGGTGGCATTATCGGGCTGGCCCAGTTGAGTTTTGGCTTCGAAACCGTAAGGTCTGGCCAAAATGTTTGGCCGCAGTTTAATCATCACAGAGGTCTGGCTCTTGGCCCTGGCTCCCGTCGCTCTGGCCTACTTCGAGGGCTGCGATAATACGTACAACCTGAGTCCGGGCACGACCTACGTGGAGTCCCCCTACTATCCCGGCAGCTATCCGGCGGGCACGTCCTGTCGCTACCGGTTCGTGGCACCCGTGGACTATTCCGTGCAGGTGCAGTGCACCATTAGCCTGCCCCAGAGCAGTGGCCAGTGCAGCACGGACAACTTCTGGCTGGACCCCGAGGGAGACCTGTTGATGCGCGGGGCCGAGAACTTCTGCGGCAGCGGCACCTTCGCCCGGGAGTCGCTCTTCACCGAACTGGTCTTCGCCTACATCTCGACGGGACAGCAGGGGGGCAGCTTCAAGTGCACCCTCACCACCAGCCGGCAGAACTGCAACTGCGGCTGGTCGGTCAACTCCCGCATTGCCAATGGCCAGCAGGCCGCGGACAACGAGTTTCCCAGCATGGTGGCCCTCAAGGACGTGACCAGCAATCAGCCCTCCTTCTGCGGCGGCACCATAGGTGAGTGGGGGAGTCTGAGAACAGGTGGTGTGACCTTTTAACCCGCAATTGGAATATCCTGCTAGTGGCCCATCGCTACATCCTTACCGCCGCCCATTGCACGCTGCAGATCAAGCAGGCCACCAACATTGTGGCTATTGCCGGAACCAACAATCTACAGAACCGTAAGAGCTTCGATATCGAAAGCAAGGGGCTGACTGAACCCATTAATTTCTTCCGACACAGCTTCTAATTCGAGGTACTACCAGCAGTACGCCATACAGCAGATGATCCGCCATGAACAGTACGAGGACGAGCCCGATGTGAAGAACGACATTGCGGTTCTGATAACGGCCCAGAACATCCTCTGGTCCCGTGGCGTGGGTCCCATCTGCCTGCCGCCGGTTGGCACGTGAGTACCCAGAGTCCCCCCTGAGAGAGCCCTCCTTCGTTCTAAATCGATATCTTTGAGCAGCACACAGACGTTTTCGTATCAAACTGTCGACGTGATTGGCTGGGGCACGCTCTTCTTTGCCGGGCCCACATCCGCCACCATGCAGAAGATCAACCTGATGGTGGTGAACAACCAGGACTGCCAGACGGAGTACAACGACGTGGCTGAAATCTATCCCAGCCAGATGTGCACCTACGACTACTCGGGCAACGCCCGCGACTCCTGCCAGTACGACTCGGGGGGCCCCGTCATCCTGCGCTCCTCCAAGCAGTTCCTCCTCGGCATCATCAGCTTCGGCAAGAGCTGTGCCGCCAACGCGTACCCCATGGGGGTCAACACCCGGATTACGTCCCACATCAGCTGGATACGCCAGAAGATTGGCAACACCAATTGTGTGGTCAGCCTTTAAGAATAAATGTGCGACTTGCCCCAAAAACCCCCCTTCAAGATCATGTAAATAGTAGCCTTGACTTCAATCTGTAGCCAATATTTGTGTTTCTCTTTGAAACAAGTGAAATATTCACTCTTATCTGTTGGAGGCAGTCCTATATAAAGGTTTTCTGTGGGCGCTTCAGATTTATAGCAGCATCTGCTTCCTTTCCATCATGTTCTGCCTGAGATTTCTCAGTTTTCTTGTGGCTATCGCCTTCAGTGCAGTGTCCGGCCAGCAGCAATGCACCAGGCATTACAATTTGCTGTCGAATCAGGCGATCAACATAACCAGCCTCAACTTTCCGGGGGCCCTGCCGAGTGGCAGCAGTTGCAGGTTCCGCCTGAAGGCTCCCAGCAATCATGTGATCCAGTTGAGCTGTCGCTACGAAGTGGTAAGTCTTGGATGCGTTGCAAGTTCTACCCCCGACTCATTCCCCCTGCCAGTATCCCGATACGTGCGGCTCGGAGTTCCTGTTTGTCTCCCGCGACGGGGACCTGCAGTTCCGCGATGGCGAGCGCTACTGCCGCATGGGCCAGATCTCGCGGAGCTCCAACTTCCAGACGCTGGCCCTGGCCTACTACTCGAGCAGCGCCCAGAGCCGCCAGAGAGCGCGGCTCAGCTGCCAGGCCGTGGCCCGTCCGGCGGCCTGCGACTGCGGCTGGTCCTACCCCAATCGTGTTGCCAACGGCGTGGAGACGGCAAAGCACGAGTATCCCTCGATGGTGGGCCTCAGGGACCTGGCCTCCACTCTGCCCATCTTCTGTGGCGGGACGATCGTGAGCGATCGCTTCATTGTGACAGCTGCCCACTGCACGGTCCGTCAGCCGGTGGCCAGTCGTCTGCTGGCGCTCGTGGGAGAGCACGATCTCAGCACGGGTGAGTGGTCCATTAGGGAGTAGTCGGTGCAACCCCCTAAGCCCCTCTCTTGTGCAGCGAGCGAGTCGATCTATGCTGCCCAGCACCGAATCCTCAGCATCATCAATCATCCGGCGTACACGGTCACCTCCTCCGGAGATCTCAATGACATTGCTCTGCTGCAGACGGCCACAGCCATGGAATGGTCGAGGGGTGTGGCTCCGATTTGTCTGCCCGTCCGACAGTCGTAAGTGGCGCAAATGTATTGTGCTTCCAGGCTCTGAAATCTGCTTCCATCCACTCCCCCACAGCGACAGCGCGTTCAGCTATCAGAACGTGGACATCACCGGCTGGGGGACCCTGGGATTTGCCGCCGCCAAGTCAAATACCCTCCAGAAGGCCACGCTGCTGACTCTGGAGAACTCGGTGTGTCGCCAGCAGTACAATTCGAGCATCTCGGCCAGCCAGCTGTGCACGTACGACTCGAGCGGACGGGGCCAGGACTCCTGCCAGTACGACTCCGGCGGCCCGGTTATCCTGCGCCAGCGCGAACGCATGTATTTGCTGGGCGTGATCAGCTACGGACGGGCCTGTGGACAGCCCTACGGCATCGGTGTCAACACTCGCATCACCTCCTACCTCAACTGGATGTGGCGCTATGTGGGCGGAGCGGTCTGTGTGCGTTAAGGATGTGCAGCATTGATTGCTTGTGTATCTAAAACTATGCATATATGTAGTCCTTAGCAATTCCTTAGTCGTACGGCTGGGCGCCTCCTTGGCCTCGGGCTGCCAACGTTGTCATCGCCGTTGTCTTGAGTTTGCCAAAGTGTTGACAAAGGCCTTAATTTGCATTTAAATTAAAAAGCAGTGACATGTCTTTGCCTACATTTAAACAACGTGCAGTACAGCCCCCAATCACACCCCGCTGGCCCCAAAATACAACACCGTCAGGCATGGTTCTCTCTCCGCAATAAACTTTTATCCAATACCCTATCTCAATCTACGTTGTTCTACTTGCCGGCCAGAGAGTAGTCCCTATTCGGCCAGACGACGGTGTTGCCCATCTAATACTGTTTTCCATTTATTGTAAAATGGCAGACCGCATTCATAATTGTTGTTGTAATTGTGTACTAACTCAATTTGCAGACTCGCTCTCATCTCAAATTGCTTAAAATATAGTCAAAGGCCCCCAGCCGTGGCCCCACTCGAACACTGATGAAAAATTAATAAATCTGTGGAAATCATGCGTCGAAGACTGTTCTGTGTGTTTCTATTTTTATTCTTGCTTTGTTTGTCCGAACTGAATTGCTTTTGGCAATAAATAAATCATGATATTTATTTCCACAGACTTACCTTATTTTCCACGTCATCTGTTCGTCATGTGTCAGGCAAAAGGAAATGGAAAGCAGTCCATGACAAAGGCAGCATTTGAGTATGTTTCGAAGGACTGTCTGGGAGTGTGTATTTCTCACAGTTTCCAAATTGCTGTCTTCGCAAGCACTACGAAAATTTTTTGTTCGATCTTTTTTTCTTCTAAATTTCTAAAAAGAAAATTTTTTCAAATTCTCTCTTGAATTCTTGTTGTTGAAACAAATTTTTGACGAAATTTCACAAAAGTGTTTTTTGGCTCGAAGCAAAGTGCAAAATTCCCGAAATGCCGGCTCGCGTGAAACAGTTCTCATCGATGTGCACTTCGATGAAGCCGGTCCTCACTCTGTGCCTGCGCTCGTACAGTGGCTACTCGCCGTTGCACAATGCGGCGATTAATCGGGCGATGATGAATTTCGGCTGCGGCAGCCGGCAGTGGCCCGAGAGGGAGGACTGGTTCGCTGCCAGGCAGTTAATGCTGCAGAACCAGATCCAGAACCAGAACCAGAACCGCTACTGGAGCCACAGCAGTGGCAGACAAGGACTGGACCAGACCAGGAGCCGGCGACGTCGATCCCAGGATCTGAGCGCGCACACCATTGGCGATCTGGACACCGAAGTCGCAGCTCACAAGCGGGAGCAGCACAGGCAGGCCTCGGACGGGATGGAGTCCACCCCGGAAGATGAGCGGCGATATTACCCGGACCAGGACCGGAAGGCACAGGCCCTGGTGGAGGAGAGCTACGAAATGCAGGCCCCCTATGACGATCAGCGGGTGGGCACCGTCCGCGAGGTCATCTTTCGCCAGCAACAGGACGACAAGGATGACGAGGATGAGCTGGAGCGTAGACGAAACAGCGAGGAGCTCCGGCGACAAGTGTCCGCCCAGCGAAACGAATACAACACACCGCGGGGCGGCGGCATCTCCCGCAAGGTCATTAGTCCCTATCCATCATACACCTCGCACCGCACCCGATGGGCGGAGTTTCGTCATGCTATGATCTACGGGCGAACGGCCTTCTAAGCTCTGGGCATCGGCCCTCTCTTCGATGCCATACTCCTTCGGAAACATTTCGAGCAGACTTTTACCAAATATATAATTAATACGAACGAGTAATTGGTAAACTTTTCAATGGAAATGGAATACTTTTGGAGCATGGGAATCGGTTGCCTTGGAGCCATAATTCAAGGTAAAATATAAACCCATTCACATTCACAGTTACGTTTACACTTCAGGCACGACACATCGAAATTTCCCAAAATTTTAGACAATCCATCATAGATGTTTGATCATGTCCCCAATGTTGGCCAGCCTGTTGGGCAACGGAGCCCTCCATCTGGGCCGCTGCGTGCCCCAGACTCGACACATTGGCACACGGCCAAAGTTCTGTGAGGAGAGCTCCTATAGCCTGCACCCCGAGTACCGTCGCAACACGCCCTTCATATACATGAACAGGGATCGCAGGCGATCCGAGGCTTCGCCGAGTCGTGATTACCGTTATCAAGTGCACTCGGCCCAATACCGCTGGGCGGAGTTCCGGCGCCACATGATCTTCGGTACCTACTAAATTAGCAATAGTTCAATAAAATACTACAAATTGGTATTTCAATTTTGAAAATCTTTCAACAAATGATGTGCAAAGGGGGGTTCTCCTTTTCGTGGCTCGTGTCTTGCGTTTCGGTTCCTTGCCTCAGGGGGGACTCGGTCTCCGGGAAGACTGCCTCCTTACCGCCAGAAATTCTGGCTCTCCATTCCTCTAGGCTTTCACCTCTTCTCTCTCCTAAATTCCATGTCATTCAGTTTATTATTATCGCAAGGGTTCTTGGCCCTTTCTGCTACTTAACACGCCGGTGTGCTCTCCAGAAACTAGCGACAGACGTTTGGCATATTTTCGCATCCTTCCGATCTGAGCCAAGAGCAAAACGAAAACAGAAAAACAAAAACAAATAGAAAAACAAAGGGGAACAAGCAAAGGGCAGCACGAAAAGTGACAGAAGCGAGGGATGCCTGGGGGGGTGGTGGTGGGGATAAAAAGAGGAACTCGAGTGCCCTCAAGTAATATGCTTCATAATTTTTATTGTCAAGCCTTTTTCTTTGGGTGCGGCTGCTGCACTCGACAACAAAAGCTCAAAAGCGCTTGGAAAAAATGTTTGCAACGAAAAAAAGGACTTTATAAAAAGGAAAGGCAGAAAATGAAGTGCTGTCCTGGAGGTGGAGCACAACAAAGCGCAGAGAGCGAGCACGAGTAGCATAAATTTTATAATATAGAAAAAATCAATGGCAGAAAAGCAAGGACTAGCTGGTCGAGGGTCCTGCCGCCACTTCTAGTCTATTGCACTGTCCTACTATCCCGGCTGCAGCCCCAGTCCGTGTCGGGGCTCCTCCTTTCACCGAGTTGCACAATTAACTTGCCACCCCTCCCACGGCCGCATATTCTCGCTCTCAATTGTTGCCAGTTAATTTTGATGTATTTTTTGTGCCGCACATTTGCATTTCTCCGTTTCCATCCACTGCACTTGTCGGCGTAATTAGGCGCCGCCGAGACTACGGCTTTGATGTGCGCTGCTCTTAACTGGGCTAAGTATAGCACCCACACCCACCGAAAGCCTTTTTAATTGTTTAATTATGTTTTGCGCTGCGCTCTCAAGGGCCTCCAACATGACAGCTGCAAGTGGGGCAAGCGGTGGCCAGATGGCGGGCAACTCGAGACTAAAGTGCATGCAGAGAGAAATTTTTGTATAGAAAACAAGTCAAGGAAGATCTGACAGATCTTTCGATGTTTTCCTACGCCCCTTTCCCAAGAAAAACCATTTGCATTTCAGAAACCTTTATTTTGAAACGGCGCAGTGCCGCCTTACTGCAGAATTTTCTCCAATTTATCCTGTAATTTTGCTCATCCGCGCAGTCCACCGTCGACGTTCCTCAGCTATAGCTCCAGATCGGCAAAGTCCTCGTCCTTGAAGAGAATCTTCTGCTGGGCACGACGCCCCCCTTTGGGGTCATCTGCCCTGGCGCTATTTCGCTTCTGCTTGCCCCTGAACGTGGACAGACAGTATCGACCGTCTAGCAGGCAGCGGTAGGGCTTGAAGTTGGGCTTCCAATCGTCGATGATCTGAAGGATCACTGTGTCCGGCACCGGCCGCACTGCCGTAGCCTCCATCATCCGCAATTTCAGATAGCTTTTGATCATCGTGAGGGGGGGGCGTGCCGGCATGCCCGTAGACTTGGCTCTAAAGCAGTGGGTGTAGGCGAGGGTCTTGGAAGTCTGGAGAAGCTTTCCCAGAGCTGAGTTTCCTAAGCCGCGACAGATGGACATTATGCGTTTTGATGTCTGTTTTTTAATCGAAATATGTATGAATGTAGGAACTTATGATTTTGAGGGATACGAACACATCACCAAAGTGATACTTTTGTGATTTTTGTCATGTTAGTGATTTAAGAGATGCGAAGGGATTTCATTGGCCTACTGGTATCGCCATAATCCCGACAAACAAAAACACCCAAAAACGATGCTAATTTCTGACCACGAAACGAATTTTGTTTTGAGGGTAAACCGGCCTGTTCCCAGAAACGTTTTCCATCACATTTCTGTCTCCATTGCCCTTCCGAATAGTTTTTGGGGGAAATAGTGTTTTTTGGAACATCACTGATTTTGTTATTGTGGTGCAGCCATTTTGTATTTTGGCTGCTGGGGGCTTTGTGAGCGACGACGATTTGGCGGCTTTTGTGCGACGCGTGGTTTTATGTATGTAACTGGCCCCAATCCCTAGTCCCCCAAAATCCTTTTGCCACCTCGTTCTGACCCGTTCTCCGCCCCCCGCCCAAAACGTCAATTGCACGAGCCAGCACGTCGATATTTTTGCCAATTTTTTCGACGGCCTCTTGCAAATTGCTTTTTGAGCTTGTTAGAGTTTTTCGGCGCACACACACACACACACACACACACACGCGTGCTAATGAATGGTCAAAGTCTAGGCGGATGCTGCAGTTGCAGCTGCCCCAAAACGAGAACTAAACGCAAATGTTTAGGCGTGCATTACGACTGCAACAGGAGCCGCCATTTTTGTAATCAAATGCAAAGGAAATTGCTGTGCAAAAAACCCAAAAAAAGGATGGAAATGCAGAAGGGTTTTCGCATTCGTTTTCTTATTACAGGGGATAACCGATGCAGTGGATTTTTCTATGGAAACTTCAGATCTTCGAAAGTTCGTCTTTGGGGCAAAGAGCTTTTCCTGAATTCAAAATTTCACTGTATCTGTACTTGCTTCCGCCCGCCTGCTGTTAGTGGCTGCTGCTTTTCAATTAGTGCCACCAGCCCCCCAAGACCCGTGCAACACTTGATGCCGCCCGCAGACTGCAGTTGACGTTGGCTTGTTCTGCTCGCGTTTCACGTGAATTGAACAACAGGCTTACAAGGCATTCCAGGCCCAGACACAGACATGCACCGCGCACCAAAACTACAAAAGCAAACACACAGAGGAGCAACAACAGTCAATACATTCCAAAACAAAAAGGGGAAAACGCAGGCGAGCAGCATTGAAAAAGTGCAACGGCAAACAGAGAGCGACTCGCTCCTCTTCTAAAAATGGAATAAAAAGATGCCCCAAACCACATAGACATAGACATCCGGCAGGCTAGCCAGGCTAGCTGGCAGACGATTCGCGTTGCCTTTAAGCCTAAAAGCGGGCTTCATCTGTTATGCGAATCGTTTAATTATTTATCTGAAAGGAAGCTACTGAAAAGAGTTTGTATTGACAGTACTGGGCCGGGTGGGGGGTTGCTGCCACAAACCCCCACACCGTTAATTAGTTGACATTTGCTCTTAATTGCATTGCCTGCCCCAGCCAGGTGGCATAGAGCTCCAGTGGAGCGTTCCGATTGCCATGCATCATTGATAGATGAATGGCGATGCTGGCGACGAGCGCGACGAACGCGTTCAGGCAAAGCGACAAACTTGACACCCACTTAGGGGTTAACGCGGCACGACAGGGCAAAAACGGGGCAAGAGTCGAGCGGGGCGGGGCAGTGGGTTCTGTGCTCAGTCTTTCATGGGTTTCTAGCCGAAGGGGCGTTTATTTCCGATCCGATCTCCTTTAGCCTTATCCCCTACTCGTACAATAGGCCACCTCGGGACTCTTCGATCTTATCCACTTGATGTAGGAGGCCACTCGCGTGTTGACCGATGGCTGGTTGGTGGCGCAGGCATGGCCGAAGCTCACAATTCCGACGGCCATCAGGCGGCCATTGATCCGCTCGTACAAAGCCCCGCCAGAGTCGTACTGGCACGTGTCGCGCCCGGGCGTATACGTGCAGAACGTGTGCGGCGGGACCCCGGACGAGGTGAGAGTCTCCCGGCACTGCTGGCCGCTGATCACGTCCAGGGTGGTCTTCAGCAGGCGATGGGTCTGGGGCCCGCCGTATGAGGTGGTGCCCCAGCCGGCGGCGATGACCTTGTTGCCCGGTAACGGCAGCTTTTTGCCGCCCGCCACCGGCTGCAGCGGCAGACAGGCCGGTCCCACATTCTGGCTCCAGGCAATGGGCAGACGGGTCCGCAGCAGAGCTATATCGTTCCTCAGCTGCCCGTTGGTCTGGCTGAACTGCTCGTGCACGATGAGGGTCTCCAGGTCGTAGCGACGGGTGAAGAACGTCTCGTAGATGCTGGACAGATCGTGCTCGCCCACCACCACGCGCAGCAGGGCAGCGCTGCCCGTCTCTGGGCCAAGAAAGCAATGGGCCGCCGACAGCAAGTAGCGATGATGAACTGGAACAGAGGGGATCGAGAGGATCGAGAGGAGAGCCACTTGGTGGGGGGGGGGGGGGGGGGGGGGGGGGTCTTCTACTACTCACTGATTGCTGCTCCGCAAAAGACCTTTCCCTGCTTCTTCGTCAGCACGCCAGCCATCGGGGGAAACTCGTGCAGGACGGCCTCCTCGTTGGTGGGACTGGCTATCCTGGGCGACCGACTCCAGCCGCAGTTGCACGTGGGCACAAGGGCCTCCACGAGGCAGGAGAAACGCCCGCCACCGAGGCCACCGGCCAAGGGGGGCGGATAACTTGACACAATCTTGGCACGTTTTGCGGAAGTCTTTGAGGTGCGATTTGGCAAGAGGCGGAGGTAAACTGTGGCCGGCGTGTGGCGAGCATCGTTGTTGGACTCTGGTTCGTCGTAGAGCAAGGAGGCCATGTAGGCCAGGGCATCGCTGACGCCTACATCCTGCAGTACGTTCAACACCTCGTTGCCAAGGTCCTCATCCTCCTCCTCCTCCTCCTCCGCCCCCTCCTCTTCCTCCTCCTCAGCTTGCGGCGACTCTGTAGTGGTTGTTGTTGTTGCTGGCACCGGAAGCTTATCCTTAAGCTTTACGGCTGGCGGGGGCTTGGCCGTTCCGTGAGAAATGTAGGAAATCACGGCACGATTGAGAAAACTTTTGCGCTCGAATTTTCCGCTGCCACAAAAGTATTCGGAACTTGTTAACACCTCATCGCCCTCGGAATTGAAATGAAACGCCTCCGTTCGACACTGGAGGTCCGTGGACAGCTGTGTGCGGGAATCAACAAGGTAAGAAAATTTCCAGGAATTTGTGTCTCTCTCTCTCGCTCTCCACCCCCCACCCTTACCGTTTGCAGTTGCAGTTCGCACTTGAATTGCAGCACCTGATCCCTGGGAGCCTCCACCGAGTAGCGGCAGGAAGTGCCGACCGGATACAGGCCAGGATAATAGGGAGAGTTGATGAGCAGCTTCTGGCCCATTGACAGCGTCACCTGGTGATTGCACTCCTCGAAGAGTGCCACAGCGGAGTGGAACAGCAACAGTAACAGCAACAGCAACAGCGCCAGCAGTCGGCACATGATCACGAACGCGGCCACGTCCAGAGCAGCACTGAGCGTGCCCCGGCAGAGGCAGCCTCTTAAGAATGCCCCCGGACACAGCACCTTTGTTGTGGCCGTCACGCGATCAGCCTACATTTACAGACATGTCTCTTGAGAGACCTATCTCTCAACACCTCAACACCTCGACATCTCAAGCGACAATCGACAACCGACAACCCACGCCCTGTTCCTGCTTTAAATATGAGTTAATTATGGTCTTGAAGAAATCTTCAAATGTGTGGCCGAAAAAGAAAATAAACCAGACGGCACACGAGGGTCTTTTGCGGCTAATTGAAAGAAAGTGCAAGTGTGTCAATCCAAAACCCGTTTTGAAGTCTGTGGAACACTTTGAAAATTGTGGATGGAAGTGACAGCATAAATAGCACACATTTGCCCCCCGTTTGGGGTAGGTAAGGGTCGGCTTTGAGGGATCTCATTTACTTGAAACTCTTCCCCCAATTTTATTTAAGCCTTTGATAATTACTTTATTTTCATTGGCTCGTTAGAGCGAAGGCCCCGTATTCCCCGGGAACTCTTTTGGCCAATCCCCACCCCCACCCACTGCTCATTTTTTAGACCATTTGCAGAGCTGCTTAATTGGATGTGCTGCATGTGGGAGAGAGGACGAGCGCACACGGGAACTACTCGTGGAAGCACAAACAAAAAAGGAGCCACGCCACAGACAAGTTTGTCGCCCATTTTGTAAAATAAATATATTGAAAAAAAGGAAAAGGGAAAAGGGAGGGGATGATGGACGGCGCCGCGTTTGTCAGAGGCACAGAGACAAACGCTTAATGCTAATATTATTTTCTTGCTTAACAAGCGACGAGCTACACGTGGGGCACATCAGGTTGCGGCAGCATCGCCGTCCCCGAATGGCAGAGGGATCGGTCCTGTCGCACTGGCCGGTGGTGGCCGGACGCCAGCATGTGACTTATTTGCACAAACCATAAAAAATTTAACTTTATTTCGCCATTTTTAATTTCCTACTCCGCGGATCGCGACGTGGCCGGGCGCATTCGGCGTAAACAGTCAACGTTGGACAATAACTACAAAACCGGACCCGGAGACCGACGCCAGAGTCCCGGGGCTCTCCTTCCCCCGTTCCCCCATTCCTCCTCCATGCATAAGCCAGGAGAACAATGCTGGACACAAAAAAAATGTTTGGCCAGAGCTCCTGTTCCTGCTGCGGCTGCTCCTGCTCCTGCTCCTGCTCCTACTCCCACTCCCACTCCTGCTGTTGATGCCGCCTTCTATTTTTTTTTGCCCGTTTTGCCGCAGAGCGAGCGGGAAAAAACAAACAGCAAATAATTCAAAGTGGATACAACTAAAGCAAAGTCAAAGCTAATATACGAAAATGTAATAAAAATTAAAAAGAAATAAAAGCGAATTAAAATGAATTTCGAAGGAAAAGCAAAGACCTTCTGGCGCATAAATGAAAAAAACAGTGGACCAGAGTCACATGGCAAGGATTGGGACGATGGAGGCGTGAGCTTGGAGCCACATAAAGCGACAGATGTAGGACTTCCCCTCAGCGGCCCCAGGGGATGACACATGAGAGTGGACGGTGTGGTGGTCCTTCGAAGGGGAGGAGGACAGATAACGTACACGGTAGTATGTGTGGTAGATTTATGCTTCTAATAAAAATAGAAATAGAATTAAATTTTTCTTGTGTACACATTGTTATGCCATTTTAAAATTTAATAATTATAAGAATTTGGAATATAAGATAAAAATGTCGCAGAGGCGACATCTACAGGGCACAACAGGAGCTAAAGTAGTTTCGACATCTTACATAAAATATATGTATATAACGTGTAGTATTTGACGCCATCTAGACTACGTAGCGTCTTCTAGACTACGTAGCGCCACTGTGTATTCCGATGTCAAATTGTTGTAAGAAACGTGTAGAAGACGATGCAAGAAAATTAACGGCTTTTTAAACTTGAAAATTGGTATTAAACCCGCTGGTGGTTTGGCGAAGCTGGGATGTGTCCCTTTCCCCCCACTAAAGGCAATGGTCAAGGCGAAGCCAATGGGCTTCCTGCAAGATTGCCTGGAGGAGGGAAAACAGAAACACCTCTACTTTCAGGCGCTGGGAGCCCGAAGCAAGCCGTGTCCTCCAGTGTCCTCCAGGCTGGCTATTCCGAGGTGCCCCGACCGGACAGACCATTATACTGCCATGGAAGCTACTCCTCTACGCTTTGAACCATATTGAAACTGAGACTTGCATAAGCCAAAAAAAAGGCTAACATTTAATTGGCGACTTCAAAGTCCTTGGTTCCTACTTCAGCGATTGACTGACAGGCACTCACTTCCTCTTCCCATGCGCCTTGACCAGCACAATTAATTAACAATAGATTGTATTGGCCACATGGTCCAACTAACCCACAGGAAGTGCCGTGGACGGGATGGACAATAGCACTGGGTAGGAGGGACCGAACTGAGAGGAGGAGTTCGTTCTTCCGGAAGGAAAACCAAGCTAGAGTTGCGGGCACTTCAAATTAATAAAAGGAATGAACTGCGAATAACAATGAAAACGAAGATGGGAATGGGAATGGGAATGGGAAAGGGACTCCCTATGTGGGAACGCCAAGGAGAGAAGAGGAAAGGTCAGTCAATGGAACGAACGTCCTGGGGAGAGAGATGTGTGCAAGTGCATGTTCGCTGTTCTTGGCTGCGTGAGGTCCTTTCCCACAGGTGTTTATCCCGAAATTGAGTCTGGTCTGTGATTTCCGAACATTTCCACTGACCAGCACTTTGATGAGCACCGCTCGGTGCAAATCTAATTAACGCTCACAGGCTCGCAGGCTCGCCGGCCGCAGGACGATAGTAGTGAGGGCCCGAATCGATCCATCATTGAATGTGTAGATTTGTTTGCTTACGTTGCGATTCGTTGCGACTACGGAGCTGCAGAGCTCACAGGACTCCCTCGCTGGGCTACCTGTTTGAGGCTCCGTCGACGCTGGCAATCCGAGTCCTTGGGAAACGCACTCCATAAGTGTGCGCGTATCAAATTACCATTTCATTCCATTATCCTTTTTCTTCCCAGAGTGCCCTGAGTAGAGTCCGTCCTTTGCTTAATTGCTCGACTAATGTGTGGACTCGGGACCGGTGGAATGCAAATGAAGTTTGAACGGTTCTTTAAGGCCTTCCATGAGGGCGTTCTGATTTATGGGACATCGTACATGCTCCGTCGGTACTCCCAATGGATTCCACATGTTCCCTGGCCACCCACTCTAGTGCACGCATCCTGAGGCATCACTCTTAATCCTGACTGATCCCCGGGCTAAATACCTGTTAACCTGTTTTGCTGAACAAACAAACATTGTTGCCGATGCTCTCCGGCGAACAATGAAATCTTTGAATCTTTCGCCCTGCCACAACAAACGAGATTTTCTCAGCACCTCCTTGGACCCAGAGCCCAGACCCAGATCTCGTTCGGTTAACGATCTTATCGATGCGAGGGTGGGCCCACATCAAATTGGTTACTGCTTGAGGACGCGGTTCCCACAGGCCTCTCGGCAGTGTGTGTTTGCCCCTGGCCCATATTTTGCAATTTAGATTTCTATTTATTGTCTGGCCGAGATCCTTCTGCGTGCTCTTCTTCTTTTGCTGTTTTCAGCCTTTTCAGCCAGTTCCGCACACCGGAAGGAAGTGCATGAAATTTGTGTGAAATGTCTCAAACAGGAAATTAGCAAAAATCGCAAAACATGTGAATTTCATGCGAATTTATATTAATATTATAGGAATGAAGGATGGACAATGATGAAGTTGAAGGAACTAACATTTATTTAAGATAGTCAGGGGCAAATTGTAGCAAATTTCTTTAGAGGCGATTATAATATATTATAAATATATTATAAATCCTTTAGAAATTCGTTGAGAATTTGGTTTTTTGTAATACATATATTTTAGTGTTACTTTCAGCTCTCAACTACATAGTGATTCCATCCAGCTTTCCCTTTCGCCTTTCTTTAAATCACCATCAGTCACTCCTTCACCATCTTCATGGCTGGGTTTCTTCCTTTCTCTGCCGCCCACAATTTTCACTCCTTCCATTAAATTCACACCAGACAAAGGGAGGGATAAGCGAATTCCCATCAGAGGGATTTACTCGCAAGCCCCAGACACCTTCGACAGATTCCCATAGCAAACAAATTTGACTTTTGCATACCTGTATGCTGTACCCCAGCATAACACAAGGAGCCACCACCACTACCACCACCACCACCAACACCAGGACCTGTTACCCCTCAGTGCATTCATTTCTCACGACCAGCAACGGTAACACTCCAACGCACACACAAAAGGACAGTCCTGTGAACCCTGTGAAACAGGTTGATCTGAGAACGGCAATGGATGGGAATGGGAATGAACCACAATGAGGATGAGAGTGGGAACCAGGACGATGACATGTCCTGAAGTGGGCGCTTCGTTTTCGGTTTTATTGATTCAGTTCGTTGATCATAATAAACGATTAGTGTAGCAGCCCAGAGCCCAAATGATCCTTGCTGATCTGATCCCTTTCCCATTTTTTGCTGAGAAATTCCTCTATTTTTTATTGTTTCCTTCCATAGAGAGGGATGGCTGGGAGCTGGGAAAATTAGTTTAACGGGTCTGCCCAGGGATACTTTTTGGGCTGGATTTACAATTATCGAAAATTTATGAATCCCTATTTGTTGCTTGTTTTGATAAGAAATTTTGTCAGCTTATCGGCTGGATAAGGGAATTCACCCTGGGTCTACAAATTCTTGTTCCCGAGAAAAGAGAGGCGACACCTTTCCAGAGAAACCTCCGACGGCAGTCCAGCCAGAGCCCAGGACAAGCTTGCATAACATTGCGCCTCCATCCTGTGCCTGGATAACCGGACAAAGCCTTTCACAGACGCCATAAAAGACGCAATAGACTTTCCTGGAACCAGAATTGACTTCTCTAATCGTCGGCAAACGTTTTTTACGCAAATCTAAGGAACTTTTTTACCCAAAACTAAAAAAATCTCTTGCAAGAAACGTGCAAACGGGTCCTTGGAATTCCTGGAAGTCCGGGGGAAGCGAAGCCCTTTCCTCATCGAACCGACCATGCAAAAGCCGCTAATCGTCGTGCTAATGGCTGAAGGATTGCAAGGATAGCCCAGCATTATCCTTGCCACCCGTCGCCTTTATTGTGACCAAAGCAAATAATCACCCATTGCTCAATTGTCGAATGCTCAACGGTCTTTACGAGCCTCTCATAAAGTTATCCTTTCTTGCATCCTTCTGGGTTCCATCCCAGCCAACTCTGCGCATCCTTTCTAGCCCGTCCATCCGCTTCAGCAGTCCCGGCCGAACCGCCTTACACGGAACTCCTCGCCCAGTGGAAATTTGCCAAATCATAAAACGTAACCTTGCCTCGAGGCCATTTCCACGGCTCGGTGCGAGTGGGAGTATCTGTGTGAGCAGTTGATGGTGTGCACTATAAAGCAATTACCGCTCCCATCAAGGTCGGGACATTCGCTGGCATTTGACTTGGCCGAGCATTTGGTGGTAAGTACTCAGAGGCATTAATGAGGAAACCAAAGACTGGACCCGGAAGAACAACAGCCCAAGGACTGTCTGCAATTCACCCAGTTTCAGTTCTTAAAAAAATGGCCCAAAAAAGCATCCATTTGTATCTTCTCTAATGTTTATAAGCACTAGCCCTGGCTATGCGAGATCTCAATAAAAGTTGGCCAAAAAAACTATGGAACAGCGACTGATGTACGGCCTGTAGTGTCCTGTTGCTTGGAGTATACAGAAATCCATAATTTACGACATCTATCTGGATTGCAGTGAACCGTAATTTCTTTGGCAAACTTCTTTTGTTTGCCCACTCCTAGGAGACCCCTCCCCAGACCCCTCTGCACACGCTTCTGCCACACATTTCCATTCCCTTCTCCCAGACTAGTACCAACTGCGTCGCAGCTCGGATCGGCAAGGAATCTCTGATCCAAGGCCCAGAAACAAAATGGCTGAAGCGTGGCTGTGGCAGGAGTACAGAACTTTCACACGCGTTGCACACAACCAAGACAGGGGGCTGGTCTGGAAAGGGGAGAGGGAAGGTTTTTTTTTTTTTTTTGGGGTGTCTTTAAGAAAAATCTTTCGCTCAAGCAAAAACAACAGCTGCAAACGAAACGCAAAAGCAGAAGCAAAGAAAACCCCGAAACAGAATGAATGGGCGCTCGCCCAGCGAAAGGTCGTTGCGCCTCAGCGACCTCTGGAAACCCTCTCCTGCTGCGCCTCCCCCTGCCCGTGCCCCTGCCCCTGCCCCTAACTGGCAAAGCCATCCCTCTGGTTGTACATTTCGCAAGAGATTTCACAAGCGTCAAACAAAAGGAACACTCGCCAAGGGGTGGCACAGGGCTGCGCATGCGCAGCAAACTTTTCTCGTTTTTTTGTCTCAGACCAGACCCAACCCAAGAAGGATCTTACTCGTATGCATAAAAAATACAAATATTAATTCCTTTCCTTGCGAGATTGTGTCGTCACACGACTCGGCGCACACCTGGCCACGGGCTGCCATGCGATCCTTCCCGACAGAGCCCCCGGCCTCAAGCGACCCGAGCCGAGCCGAGCCGAGCCGAGCGGAGCCTCGTTGCTCGATTCGTTCTGGCCGAGTTATACTTTTAATAAATGGTTTATTTATGCAGAACAAGGTTCATATTTTTGGCCGAGCTTCGAACAAAAACCGTATCATCAGCGTTAATTAGTTTCTGCTTTGCTCCAGAGAAGAAAAAACTAAACATTTCCCAATCATAATCGCTTTATGGTTCGCCTACAAAAATCGCCCAGACAATGGGAATTGTCAAAACAAGACTGTCAGTCTCACAATCAAATTCGAAGACGGAGTCGATGTCGGAGTCGGAGCGAAGGTTCCGGCACGGCATTGCGGGCGTTGCCTGATTTTACGCTTTCCAGGAAAACGCGTTATGGTTTTATTGACACTTTTTCGCATTGACAACGAGCCGGCGATCAGCCCGAGCACCCCCCAGGGCGGCATGCATAATGTGTTTATGAGTGGTGGACCAGGACTCTCCTCCGCATCAGCCTCCGCCGCCGTCGACACTTGCTGTGGTCAGCGCTGCTCGGTTTTGGCCATCGCGGCCGGGGCCCAGGGTGGGTCCTAGATCCTAGAAAACCCCGAATAGATAATTTGCCAGCAACCATGAAAATGGTTAGAGAACTTTGCTCGGCCGCTGCTTTCGCTGGAAATCCGGGGCTGACACATTTCACGCCCTGTGCCTGTGCCTTTGCCTGTCTCAAGGAACTGAGTTGAGTTTATTTGAGTTGAGTTGAGTCTTGAGTGGAGTGCAATTTCTGAGTGAGTTTTGGGAGAGTACTTTGAAAGGAAGGGATATAAGGATCTAAGGATTCCCTGAGGCTCGAATTGTGCTCAAAAACTCGATTAAAAGTTTTCTATTGATGGCATCTGATTTCTCTAAGGGCCTCTGGCCTCTTAAGTAACAAAAATAGTCGTTTTTTCCATTCCTGAGATTAATGTCAACATTTTTAAATATTTTCCTAAAAATATACCGAAAGATTCTGACAGATTGGAGACCCCAAACGATGTCCCTATGAACCGCGCCACCTTTCTCACAGTTTCTAAAAAACGGAATCTCTGCTTCCTTTTCAATTACTGAAAAATTGACGTTCAGTCGATCCCGAAATGCCAGAGCATGTCCTGCAGGCCGGGGACGACCAGCTGTTCGACGGGAACAAGAGGGAGGGGGGAGATACTTTGGCGCGTGCCAAGGGAAGGCAGAACACCGGGCCCCCGACTCAAAGTAACGTTCATTTCAGGATCACTGATAAAAATTACCCAAACAGGACTCCGCTGATGAGTCGGCCTCTCGTTGCGGCTCAATGTGCAACTGCAACCCCGAGTATGAGCCTGAGCCTGAGCTGGAGAGGGATGGAGCAGGGTATTGCTCATTGCAGGACCCTTATTGTGGAGCGGGGACCCTCGTTTGTGTACCTTTGTTGGTCGGATTTTTCGTCCTTTGCCGCGTGGCTCAATAAATTGTTGTGCGCTGCATTGTCGAGCCGGGAAATTAGTCCAAGTAACGTATTTTTACCACCTCAGCAGCAGATGATTTCCGGGCACGTGTGGCACGCTCAGTACTCCTTTTGAAGGCGTGATGGAACTCAGTTCCCCCGCACTCTCTCTCTCTCTCTATTTGACAGCTTCCGCTTCTCTAATTTAAGTTAATTAAATCAATGTGATGTGGCACAACAAAACCATCATCTGCCCGAATCACAATGGCAATAACAATAATGCGAGTAATGCCGGACAAAACGTGTCACAATTGAGGGGCCCAGCAGCAGAAAGAATATGTGGCAAGTGCTCCTCCTGCCCCAGCCTCAACATCAGTTTGAACATCAATTATGAGCTCTGTGACTGAATGGGATCCGAATGATGGTACGGGGACCGTGGGGAGACCATCAAACATGTACCGAGGATGAGCATCACTCAGCATGCAGACGCACACAAAAGGGGTGGTGGCACAAGCCAAGATGCAGCACAAAGGCCCGACAAACCACCGACAGCCGCATCATCCTTATCCCCAGCAGTGCCGTCTGCCAGCAGGGGTCTAAAGCACTATTCCATGGCTCCCTATCCCCCCCTGCCAATGGCTGGCTACACCACTGGGCATCAGCATCCACCTAACCTACATTCAACTCACTCGAAGAGGCGCCTCACAGCCCCCAGCCCCCCCGCAACCCAGCCCCCTAGCACCCTCCAGTCCCTCTTCAGTTATTTTCAACTGCTGTGAAGTGACCCAAATTGCGTTTGCATAACCGACAAAACTGTCGATGTCCAATGAAATCTGTTTCCAGGGTCATTCCAACCGCAGACCACAAATCTTTTCTTCTTGTTTCGATCCAACTGTCCCCAATTAACTGAAATTATACCCAAAATAGCCCTTATTCGATTTTGATTTTTGGTTTCTTTTGTGTTTTTTCATTTTTTTGCGTTTTGAGAACGATTAAGGGGCATAATTGTGTAGTTTCTGTACTTGAGAACATATGTATGTCAAGTGCTTTGACAGCTTGTGGATTAAGCGATGGACCATCAGGTCGGCCAGGTCTCCACAGATCAGTGGGAAAAAGGGTTGCGAGAAAATATTTGCAGCAATCCGTAAATTGTGACAGTCCTGAGAGTCTCATTATATTATATATATATATATATGTATGTATGTATGTACATATATAATTAAGGAAAAGGTACTCATAATTTTTGTAGTTGCTTGAGGACTGAAATGAACAACAACTCAATTAGGATTCCCTTTTCAGACAGAGAACGATCGACCCTCAAAACTCTCCGAATATTTTTCACACCTCCGCAAATGATTCGCCTGGGACACCTGTTAATAGCCTGGATTCCCAGGATGTCAGGACAATGGCAATCCCAACTGTAAAATGCACAACAAAGACGAAACGAAAGATTTGCGGGAATGGCTCGGAACCGACGATTCGCGAGGAGCGGATGTTGTGCACGCTTCCAGCGCATGCGTAGCGGAAATCCAACCAGGACAAAGGACAAACGTGGAGAAGCAAACAGGGAAGAGAGGGAGGAGAACTTAATTGTACCGCTATGGGATCCACAGCGAAGAAAAGTCGGAACACAGCAACGGAAGTAGAGAACAGGAACTTCCGTGTGCCTTGATAGACCACACACACACACGGCCGGGCACTAGGACCTGGTCTTAGGGGGCTAGCGCCTGTCCTCTCCTCCGAGAGAGACCCTTGATAAGCGCAGTGCAAATAGCGACTCAATCGCCTCTCAAGCAAATGTGTCAGTTCTAACAAGTGTTTATTTGCTCAACCCCGCCGCCAGATAATTTATGGACTGGACCCAGAGCTGTTATCAACCCAGGCGGGTTCCCACAAGTGTTATGTAAAGCGATAGAACTCCCAGACCCACCCGCACCCGCACCCGCACCTTCTCCTCTACTTCGTTGCATTGTAAACAGGGAAACATGAGAGAAATCATAAAACCAATGCACACAAACATGGGAGCAGGGCCCTTATCAGTGCGGGGGCAGGGCAATATTGGGGACAAAAACGGTGACCGGGACGGGGACGGGGACGGGGACTGTAACCACAACAGCAAACAAACAAACCCATAAAAATCACTTCCCCCATCGCCATGTCAAATGTCAAGACTCGCGAGCCGAAACCAGAGAAGAGAGGAATTTCAAACTGTAAAACGGAAATTTCCAATCAAAATTTGAAGCGAAGAGCGACGCAGGCGCAACGTTGACTCTAGGTCTCAATTAGCTGCTCTCTCCCTCTCTCTTTCAGTCACGTAAAGATGTCAGACGTTGATAATTGCTAGTGTGGGTGCACGTTCTATCTCTCTTTATCTCTCTTTCCTTGTCTGAAGTGAAGCTTGCTTGAAACGGTCAAACATTTGTTTTTGGTCTTAAACGCTATACATACATACATACCCTTGCCGAGGGTTGTATGAAATGAAGAGTCGAGTGGATTGTACTATATGTAGTCCTCAGTCTGCAAGGGTAGCAAACGCTTCGGCTCCCGCGGCTACACTCCGTTTCTTGCGGTTGCCGTTGGCCTGTCTTTGCCATTTGACGACGTGCAGGAATTCTGGCCGCATTACAGGGTGCCTCGTTGGCAGCGCACACATGGACACCACATGCAGGCATCGGCAGCGGCAGAGGCAGAGGCAAAAGTGCTCTCATTTCAGCCTGATAAGCAGCAGTTCAAGTACTCTCCCTCCCACTCTTGCCTTGTGTGTGTGTGTGTGTGTGTGTATGTGAGTCATCGTCCTAAAAACAACACCGCGAGCAACGGGCTACACTCCACTTCCACTCCTCCGCTCTCGCTCCCACTCTGTTGGCCGATGGTGCTTGGTTCTTGCTCTTCCTCGGAGCAGCAACAGCACTCTGCGTTCATTGATCGCCAAAGCCAATTGCTTCGAATGGAGTTAAGTGCTGCGTCAACGTTGTTGACTTACATACAGACAAGAGCGAGAGAGAGGCACGCACACACACAGAGACGTACAAGCATGCCTTCATTGCCCCGCGCTCCCCACCGTCCCACTCTCGCTCCATGTTTCCATGTCTTTCACCAATGGATTTCCATTTTACGCTTTATACGGCATTAATTGAGTGCCTTTCAATTGGGTTATGGATTAATTTTTGTGAATAAATTAAATAGCCATATGTACACACATGTCCGTGTGTGTCCGTGTGTGTGTCTGGGGCATTTAGAAAGCAATTTCAAGTGGGGGCCTCCAACAGTATGCACTCCATACACATGCACACGAGTATGTGGCGGCATATAGGGTGTGGTCGGGATTTAAAATTGCACCAGCCTTGCGCCTTATATGGGCAAGAACCGGATAATGGGTGTTTGAACTCTTTACAGGCTAAATAATAGCATGGCTGCTCATTTGAATGACACACACTGTACGCCCAGAGAGTTTTCTAATGGTCTAAAAATTAAACACTGGAAAGAGTAAACATTAAATTGGTCTCGCTGAATGATTTAGCTGTCCGTCAGACTCAAAAGCGCTGCACAACAAATATCTACATATAAGCGAAGCTCGGGCCTGAGTCACACACACTCCCCACCGTTCGCCATTCGCCATTCGCCATTCAACAGAGTTTCTGCTTAAAAACTGTATTAGTCAACCGCTGGAGAATGTTGTGTTGGGGGTTGCATCGCAGGCGATTTCGAAATGGAGCGGCTCGGCGTTAATTGAGAGTCGCGTGCCGCAAGACCAAACACCCTGTATGACCTCCGGCAGTTGTGTAAACCATCGACAAGACAAGAAATGGAATTTTCGTTCTTTTCTCTTTTTTTTTTAGGTTTGTTTCTGTTTTTGTTATGTAGTATAACTAAAGAAGACTTTATTTTGTAAAATTGAAGAGTATATTTTGTTGTTTCTGCTGTTTGCCGCTTGTTTGTGTGCTCGAGTGGTGTGTAAATGAGTTTACTTTATGCATAGTAGGTATAAGATACAATTACAATATCAATATCATACGTTTTACATGGTGTTCGTTATTATTCGTTATGTTTAGGTTCAAATACTCGTACACTTTTGCTTAGTTTCATATATTTTGTTTGTTTAAGCGATATTTAAGTATATTTTAAATACAATTTCAAGGGGTGTGGCTTTTATCGGGATTTCAATTCATTTAGGCTAGCAAATTCCTCTTCGTCGTCGTCGTCATCGTCGTCAAGTAGGTTCGGTCTGAATAAGTGTATTTATATATATATCGGTAGAATACTGCAATAATAACTGCTATATGTACTTGTATAGTAGGTAGAAAACAAATGCAACGCGTTCGGAGTGCGACTGCTGTGCGGAAAAGCCTTGTGGGGCGGCTGTCGGCCCAACAATAGATATATTTCTGTATGCACTTCTATAGTAGTATATATATTTAAAGGTATGTATGTATATTTATGGGTTACGCTATGGTTATCATTCGCGATCAGTTAAGTTTTTGTTTGTTCTCGAGATTAGCGCTTAAGTATATCGGGTGGCGGATGGCGGATGGTGGATGGGGGATGGAGGATTGAGAGGGGTAAATAGAAGGAGACATTCCCCTGGGTTGACTTAGAACAGACCCTTCTTTTTCTTCTCCTTCTTACCGTCCACGTTGTCGGTGCTGCTGTTGGCGCCCAGGCTGCGCCGCTTCATCTCTTCGAGCGTCACATGGTTGATGTCCTCCCACTCCTTCTTCTCGCGCTCGAACTCACGCCGCTTCTCGTCCAGCTCCCTGATCTGCAGCTCGAGGGCCTTCTTGCGCTCCTCGTGGCGGCGGGCCAGCTCCAGTTCGGAGTCCTTGAGCTTCTGCATCTTCTCCTTGACCTTCATGTCGAACACCTGCTCCATTTCGGCCTCCATCTTCTTCATCTTCTGCTCGTGCTCGCGCTTCTCCTCCTCCATCTGGGTCAGGGGGTTCTTGTTCGAGAGCCGCGCCTTGCCATCGACCAGGCCCAGCTCGGACAGCTTGCGGCAGCGATAGTTCTCGTAGTGCACGTTGTTCGTCACGTCCTTGAGGTCCTGCAGATGCGTCCGGATCACCATGTTCCTCAGGGCAATAAAGTCGCAGTGTGTAAGATTTTCCACCTCCACCAGGCCCCAGGGGTACCGCCGACCGCGCACCTTCTTCCCGTCCTGCTCGATAATGGTGTTGGCTCCGACAACGGCAAATGGCACACGGCTACGCAGGTTCTGCGTGGTCTTCGACTCCTCTGCCGCATCCTCGATCGTGGCGGGAAAGTCGTAGATCTTAATCTTATGCTGAGCAATCTCGTTGAGTATCTGCTTCTTGAACAGATGCACCTCGTCCGGCGTCATGGTGTCGGCCTTGGCAATGACCGGCACCAGGTTAACCTTGTCCGACAGGCTCTGCATGCAGGCAATGTCCAGTGGCAGGAGGCCGTGGCCCGATGGCGCTATGAAGTAGAGGCAGCAGTGCACCCGGTTGTCGGAAATGGTCTTGCGATACACCCGCGACTCGGCCGTCAGGTACTCCTCGTACTTGCTGTCCACGTACTCGAGAATGGGCACCCAGCAGTTGCTGTTGTCCACGGCATCGCCGAACCCGGGTGTGTCCACTACGGTCAGCGTCAGGTTGACGCCGTTCTCCTTGAGCATCACTTTGGTGGCCTCCACGGCCACCGTTTTCTTCTTGCGCAGCGAGGGCCCCGGATACTGCTCGGCATTGTAGATGTCGGACAGAAACATGGAGTTGATGAGCGTCGACTTGCCCAATCCACTGGCGCCCACAACCATCAGGGTGAATTCAAAGCCGCGCTTCACCGCCTTGCGGTACACCTGGTTGGGAAGATTGGCAAAGCCCACGTAGCCGGCGATCTCCATGGGCTTCTGGCGCACTGGCAGCGGCGGCTTGGCTGGCTTCTGGACCTCCTTCTCCTGCAGATCGTGGGTCAGTTTGTTGGAATCACCATTGGAGGGCGCTCCAGCCGATGAGGGTGTGGACTCGCCCAGCTTGCTGGCGACTATCGATGGCACACTCGGGGGCTGCACTGCCGGCCGACCGACGGAGGATTCACTGCTGCCATTGCTGGTAACGGAGGCAGCCTGCTTGTCGCGCAGCGCCAATTGTGCCAGGGTGCTGGGCAGGGCAGAGATGGCCCCGCCGCCGCCGACGCTGCCGCCGCCATTGAGCGCGTTTGAGCGAGGACTATTCATTTGAATGGCCGCCAAGGGCTACACTTTTTCTTGACTTTGCCTAACTGATTTTGTCTTTCTTTTGCTTTTGATTTGCGTGCCGCACTCGGGGTAACTCTTGTTTCTTTTTGTGTCAACAACAGTTCTTATTCGCAACGCTTTTTCTACCGTTTGTCACGCCTACGCTTTTAAACTTTTTTTGCTTTTACTTTTTTTGCATTTTCTGTGTCAGTATGACCATCACCCGGCAGCCAGCAAAATATTTCTCCGCGAGCGGGCGAGAGAGCGAGAGAACAACAACAAGACACCGCACATTTCTAGTGTGACAGTGGTAAAATACTGAAAGTGGCTCTCTCGCGGCCGGAAAATACCGAAAGATGCTACTGCGCATGAGTAATGCAAAGACACCGACACACGCATACACACACAACCATCGCTTGTTCTTATCATTTTGAATGCTTAAAAATAGGAAAAGAAATGCATTTATACATGGCTTTGAATGAGGGCACTTATGTGGGCCTCCCTGTCTTACATACAGCTGCAACACAGAAATGATCTGTTTTCGATGACTTTGACTTTTCGCTGCTGTGTTGTTTCGTTGCTGTTTTTTTTGGCATATGTTGCGCATGAGCGTATAAAAGAAAGAGAGAGAGCTGTTGTTTTTGTGCTGCTTATCTCTCTGCCGTACTCCGTCTCTCTCTCTTTCTCTAGCAGTGGCGATAATTCCGTTTATTTTGGGTTTCATTTAAATTTCCTCTGGGGATTGCCTGAAAGTTTCGAAACTAACGCCGCTTGTGGGTGATTGTGCTGCTCCTCGTGGGCTGTGTGTGGGAATAAAGGACATTAGCGGGCATCACAATTGGGACGGATAATAATTGCCTCCTGTCTTCCCAGATGATGGCCCGCGCCCCGCGCTCTTCATGCTCGAGTGTCCTCCGTCAGAAGTTCCCACACACGCCTCGCGTCGTCCTGCCACCCCCCCACCCTATTCCTATCGGACCGACCCGCTTGCATGCCGATACACACGCACACAGCCGCAGACAAAGCCCGTTGATTGTGCGCACTGCACTGAGGGCGCGTGTGTGTGCGTGTATAATTTAAATTCTCATGCACTCTCTGGAATAGAAGGACAAACGGTGACAGGGACAGTCGGGCGGGTAGGAGGGGAGGGGGCCGAGCCCACCAGCACCAACCACCACCAAAGCCATGGGTCCTGCGTCCTACTCCGCCTCCTCCTACCGCACGGCCTGGTGGATGATGGTGGCGTAGCATGGTGGAGGGTTCGGTTCCGTTTCTTCCTTCCTTCCTTGCTTGCTTGCTCACTTCCCCCTTTTGCACGTGGATTTCCATGCGCCGTCTGTTCCGACTTCAAAGGTGATCGTGAGAACATTTTTTTCTCACATTATTCGACTTCGACTCTGGTCCTAGTTTTAATTTTAGCTCCGTTCGGAATTATTATTCATTTATGAATTGATATGACGCCCAGTTGTTGGTCTCTGTTCGTGTGTGCGGCCTGATTTCCCCCGGGGTCTGACTGTACTTATCGCAAGGTAGGAGGACTTACAGTGGCTTTGGCCCACGGGGAATCGAATCAGTGGCAACCGCAAATCTTTACAGCAAACTGATCGCACTTAATCCCCCGGCAACCCTTCATCCAGCAGCAGCAGCAGCTGCCTCGCATCAGGCACGCTTCATCCAAAATCCATGCCGCGTCTGCCTCTAGGAATCGTCGCATCTTCTCTGCGATTATGTAAGATGTTTGGCAGCGGCAAAAGAAAAACCAAACCCCGCTCGTCCCCTAGAAAGTCAGTTTTCTTAGCGCCGTCCATTGTCCGTACTCCGGACTGTAATTCCATTGTTATCAGAGACGGGTCTGAGGAGGGAGACGAGCAGCTGTGCAGCGAATCTGTGGCACGAGAGCAGGAGCCACATATGCAGTGCAAATGTTGTCACAGGAGGAGCAGATGATCGGCAAAAACTGACCGTTACGATGACTTACGGAATAGAACGCCCATTAATGAGATCATTGATCTTCATGGAGATCACAGGATCCCAATGCTGGTTAGGTAGCTCTGTATTCTTGAGTAAAATAGAATTTATATCAAAAAGCTTAAGCCCATTTAAACCAAGAAGTCACTAGGTAGTCCCCACTCCTCTGCTTTGAGAGGAGAGTATATTTCCGTATATAAAAAGAAAACACTCCCCCATTTATTCCCCCTTTTTTCTGGCATCTGTCAGGAAAAAACTTTCCCAGTTATTAGCCCAACTCCCTGCTGGCCATTTATCAAATTCATAAAAATAAAATCTACCACAAAAAATAATCAAATATTGTAGTCCCCGGGTCCCTGTCACGACTTCTAATGCCCCGCAGACCGCACACTTCACTCAGGTTTCCCCCCCACGCATGCAAGTCGCGACTAAGCGCCATAAAAATCAACAAGAAATTCATTTAAATCAACATATATCTTGGCCAGGCAGCATCGCATCCGACACCAACCCCACTTCAGATCGTCGGAGTGGAGCGACTCGGATCAGATCAGTTCACACATTTGCTACCGTTTCATATTTTTCATGCTCATTATTTTGGGTACTGAATGGACTGGATGAGGGCGGATGATGGGGAGGCGGGGGCGTTGCATCTACGAGAGCAGCACACACCACACCCCAAGTAATAACTGCAGTTCCCACAGCTAAAAATACCCTCAAGTCACTAATTTGAGGTTGGGAAAGGTCTCTTCTCTCCCTCCCCCCACCATGTGCTCCACCTTCGGAGTTGATTAAAAAAAGGGAAGTAGATCGTCACTGATCGACAGATCGAAGCTCCGACCGGCTGTACAATAAAAATTAAAGTGTTTTAATGTGTAAATCGTGCGTTGGGAACGCATCCAAACTGAGGGAAGGAAGCCCCGAAAAAGAAACCGAAATGAAGATCAAGACGCAGACGGATATGGAGCCAAAGGCTGAGACAGAAGGAGATACAGATACAAATACACTCTGCTTGGCGATCATCAGCGATCGTGCCACACTAAATGGCATTTACCTTGATCCCTTGCCAAAGAATACTCTTAAAGGAGAACGAAACAAAAAAGGAAGCCAAAGCAACTGTTTTGGGGCTGATATTGAACTTTGATTTTTACCTCTGCTCCTCCCTATAGAATTTCTGCTTTCGTCTGGTTTCTCAAGAAGGCAGCAGAGTGTGTGATCGGAGGGGACTCTCCGCTGTCTCCACTGCCTCCGCTGCACGTTTTGCCAGACGATTGATCCACATCACACATCCACATGTGTCTGATGAGCTTGAGGTTTCTTCATTTTTTTTCAATATTTTGCCGTTCTGTTGATCATGATTTTTATTGGGTTTTCGTGGGAACATGTTGGCCATATTTGCGCCTAAATGGAGGGCTACTAGTCACCCGAAAGTAATCACTGTTATATGTATGTAATGATCACGGGATCTGAATAGTTGAGACTGTCAACCGAAAAACCACAAAAAGTATACGACTAAAACCAGCATTTATTCAATTTATGAAAGCTGACACTCTATATGAACGCTGGAAATGATCGTAAGTGATGTGATGTGATGGATGGATGGGCTCGGATGGCACATGGGTGATCACCCCAGCAGCCCAGTCCATGCTGGGATTTCTGCTCGAGCCAAATGCGTGGCAGCTGAGTGAGATGTTGCTTTGCATAACCAGAGTTGCCAGTCGGCGCAATACTTTTACGACCTACAATCCGGCCTCCCCACCACAGTCCCAATCTAAATCCCAATCCTGAGGTAGATTCGCCAGCTGTCAGCTGACGCATGGCCCCGTGGTTATTGACAACTCCTTTGGCCTTAATCCTCCCAACATTGTAAAGTAATAAATTTGGCTTGAGGACGAAAATCTGCACGAACCAAGAACGGTGATCGGTCATAAAAACTGGCCAAATCAGGTAAGCTTCGGTAATGATTGACCCCGTACCCAAACCGGACCCCTAGCCCTAGCCCAGAGCAACCCCCTTGCAAGATTATATGATGCGGCTAGGAGCAGGCAGAAAGACCTTCGTCTTCCAAGGGGGTTGGGTTGTCGTTGTCGTTGCCGATGCCAAGGGGGTTGCGCGAGACAGCTGCGCAAAAGACAACCCCGAACAATTGCCAAGGAGTTCCATCCTTAATGAATTGCAAATCATTGGACGGGCATTGATTAAGTTTGCTTTATCCCCTCCAAGGGTGAGATTCGAGTGCACAAATATTTTCAAATATTTGCCAGCTGGCCGCCTCTACCTTAATGACTTGGCTTTGGTCTGAATGTGGTGTTGGACTTGGGTTCGTTTATTTGGTTAAGCTAAGATCTTGGGTAATCCCCCGATCCTAGCCTCACCATAAGTGGACTCGAAAATTCTCATTTCAACTCACAGAATACCACATATACATACATATGTAAAGTCGCGGAACCAGTGCTCAACGTTTCGACTGTTTCTCCACTCAACTCAATTCAATTGTTCTCACTCACTCGCCGCTCGAGTGAAATGCCGACTGCACTGGAATTTCTGTCTGCATAACCACCCCAAAATACAGAGAACACGAGTGGGAACCGGTTCGGGTACCTGCGCTCGCGCTCTTCTTTCGCCTCTGTTGAACGTCCGTTCAGGTAATCAGACGTCGTTCGGCTCAGGTCGGGACTCGTTTCGTATTTGTTCAGCACCTCGATCGGTCGAGGACTATGTGCCTTTGAGCCGAAAAAAACCGAGTACAGTGGTTGAGTGGATTTGACAGAACGGCCTTGCCGCCCGAATGTATCGCACAGTACAAAACCGGCAGTCGTGATCGGTCGAGGATCATTATCCTTTTTTCGTCTCGTGTGCGCGGTTCTCTGCCGCTCGCTCTCTCCGCATGAACCGAAACGCGAACATTTGTTAAGTTTTTGTTTTCTCGCCGACAATCGCGAAAAGTACGTGCAATAATTGTTGAAACTCAATTCGTACTTGAACCAAAGTTTAGTGTTGTGAAAAGAAAAACGAAGCAAAAACCAAATAAAAAGTGTTCAGCTTTTGGATTACCACAATATTTTGGATATACAAAAAAAAAAAATAAAACAAGATCAAAATGGATTACAAACACGATCTCAATTCGGACGACGACTTCGACTGCTCGAATGGATATAGCGACAGCTATGGCAGCAACGGACGCATGTCCAATCCCAATGGATTATCCAAGGCCGAGCTGAGAAAGGTGAGTGTGGTGGATCGTAGATGGAGAAGATGGAGTGCAATTTGAGAAGAAAAAATGATTTAAAGGACCTAAATTTCAGTTCAGTAATGCAATTTCCTTTCAACCATTTTACAGACCAACAAACCCATTATGGAGAAACGTCGCAGGGCTCGCATTAATCATTGCCTGAACGAGCTGAAATCCCTCATACTGGAGGCCATGAAGAAAGACGTAAGTATTACCCGTTAAATCGACTTGACCCAAAGAGAAATGAACAAAGTGCTGAGGCAGTGATTTAGAAACTAGGGCCCACCGATCAATATCAGTTCACTTTCCCCATAAATTATGTCAGGTCCCACATTACAAAAAAAAACCCCCCTTGAGACACACACACACTCAAGTGTCCGGCGGCGGCAAGAGCACAAAAGGATCACACAAAAAATGGGATAAAACGAACTCCTTTAAGGGGCAGAGTCAACAATCTAATTGAGTATTAAATTTTATTGATGATCATTACAAGAGAGCGCCGACGGAGTAGGAGTCAGTCGGGAGACCAAAAAGTGTTAACAAGTCGAGGAATTACGCTGAAATCGATGGACGGACAGACAGACAGACCGAAACCAGTTTCTTTAGGTGATCCTGCTGTGTGAGAAGAAAAAGAAAATAAAACAAAATTCGCCGCCGCAGAATTCTGCGCAGGAGTGCGATGGAGGGAGGCCAGCCGGGGCGATGACGACGAAGATGAGGTCCAAAAAATCAAATAAGAAAGACGTTGAAGGGAAGGGAAAAAGAGCAAAAGTAAACAAAAGATTCAGACAAGTCCAGCCAGTTGGTGGGAGCGGGAGAGGGGGGCCCCCAGGGGGAGAGGAGCACGAAAGAAGCGGGCGACCTGCGTGGGAAACTTTTGCTAAAATATGCAGTCCCAGAGCGCGAGAAAGAGACAGCCGGGCAGGCAGGCAGACAGGGAGGGCCAGCAGAGCGAAAGGGAAAGGGCCAGAGAATGGGAGAAGACCAGAGAACGAAGATCGTTCTTTTACCCTTTCTAAGGGTATTCCAAAGCAGCAAAGAAACTTTATATAATGTGTATAAGATAAATTCTTGATCCATGTCCATCCGTTTGTCCGTTTCGAAATCCTCAAGATCGGGGCTCTATATTTTGTAGAATATCTATAGGCCCTGGGAACAAGGGTATCAAATGCCTCGGCTATCGAGGCTGGCCGTTCTTTTTCTTGTTGCTGTTGTATCTCACCTTGGTCGTGTGATATTTGCAGAGTGGTCCGGCCCAAAGTTGGGCCGCGGGGCCAGGGCCGGGGCAGAGATTACACACGAATAGTTGGACATATGAGGCACGAAACGTGCTCCTTAACTTCACTTTTTCCCAGGCATTGAACTTGTTATAGGGACTGCAGCAGCGACTGGGTATGGGTATGGGTCTGTGGGATCTCATCTCCGGCAAAACAATTAGCCAGACGGCAGCGGCGGCGGCTTCTGCTTTAGCTTAGACCCACCCCACCCCACCCCACCTCAACACTCTACACACCCATCCTTTTGCTTTAATTTCAACATTCAACTCATCATTATCTTGGCTTTTTTCTCCTCCCGTTTCAGCCGGCACGCCATACCAAACTGGAGAAGGCCGACATACTCGAGATGACGGTGAAGCATTTGCAGTCTGTGCAGCGCCAGCAGCTGAACATGGCCATCCAGACGGACCCCGGAGTGGTGCAGAAGTTCAAGACGGGCTTCGTCGAGTGCGCCGAGGAGGTGAATCGCTACGTCAGCCAGCTGGACGTGGACACGGGTGTGCGTCAGCGGCTGAATGCCCATCTGAACAACTGTGCCAACAGTCTGGAGCAGATTGGCTCGATGAGCAACTTCAGCAGCGGATATCGGGGCCAAATGGCCGCCGGACTGTTCCCAGCCGCCGTGGGTGGCGTTGCCGCCGCCGCCGCTCCCCTATTCCCCTCACTGCCACAGGACTTGAACAACAACAGTCGGACGGAGACCACTCCGCCATCCATACAAATGGGTGGCCTCCAGCTGATCCCCTCACGCTTGCCATCCGGGGAGTTTGCCCTGATAATGCCCAATACGGCGGGAGCGACGGCTCCGCCAGCCGGACCATTTGTCTGGCCAGGCACAGCGGCCACGGCGGGAGGCCCGGCCAGCGCCGCCTTGGCCAACATTGCGAATCCCACCCATCTCATCGACTACGCACAGAGCTTCCGACTGAGCGCCTTCAGCAAGCCTCCCAGTGCGGCTGCACCCACTGGCCAGATCCCAAGCCACACACAGATCCCGGCTCAGACACAGCTGCCGGTGAAGAACAGCAGCAACACTCCCACCAGCAGTCCCCCCCTGAGTCCCATCTCGTCGATGTCCAGCCATGGCGATGAGTCCCGGGCCGCCTCGCCGACCGTCGATATTCTGGCCAAGCACAGTTTCGCCGGTGTCTTCTCCACGCCGCCGCCGACCAGCGCCGAGACATCGTTCAACACGAGCGGATCGCTCAACCTGAGCGCCGGCAGCCACGACAGCAGCGGATGCTCGCGCTCCCTGGTCCACTTGCAGCAGCAGCAAGTGAGCTCCACCAGCGGATCAGCGAAGCGGGAACGGGAGGCAGAGGTGGAGGCGGAGCCGGAGGCCGATTCTAGTGACTGTTCGTTGGACGAACCCTCGTCTAAGAAGTTCCTGGCCGCGGCCATCGACAAGTCCAGCTCCGCCTGGAGGCCCTGGTAGATCGATCTATCGATCGTAATCGTAATCCCACATCTGAGGAGTCAGATATGGATGATGGATGATGTATGAGAAGTAGAATGATGACGACAAAGTTTTATGTTAAGTTTACCCTCAATTTGTTAATTTATTTCATCGCAATTATTCGAAAATCCAAATCCAACCAACAACAACAAATGCTTTAGAACCCATTAAGTTTCTACGATACGATATCTATATATATATGCTATATATGTATATGTTTTTTCCATGTTCTATGTTTTGCTTTCTTTATTTTAAGTTCAGCTGTGATTTTGTATATTTTTTTGTGTAATTCTCATTTAAGAATTTTTATATTAAACACTTGTACTATTATGTAGTTCATTGACTAAAGATGTTTTTGTCATTTATCTTCCTATTAAAATGATCATTTAACGGATGTTTTAGTTAAGTTATGTAGATTTCCTTGTAGTATAGTGTTTCTCACGTTTCAATTATATAGTATTTTATTATAAAGTTTTTTAAGCATAATTTGTAGTAGAAGCGACAACGTAGAGGACGGAAAATGAGTGAAAATAAATTATAAATGCTCAAAAACATGCAAAAATCGGATCGTATTTCTGAAAACTATTACCATACCCATTGATATTCGATCTTTCTAGCATTATTACTGTGAGATGGGAACTTGAAATGCATTTCATTTGAACAATTCCTGACCTATGTGGATCTTGAACCCTACTAGAAAACGGAAGTTGCATTCGCACTATCTATGCTGAGGAAATAGCCCTGTGATCTTGCTATCATCAACTAGACAGATAAGCCGCCCATTACAGGGTCCCCCAAGCAATCTGTCAGTATATAAGGAGAAGGCACTCGTTCAGCGTGCTAAACGCGAAAAGTTATTGCAGACCAGAGCACGCAGTGATCCTCAGGCGTGCGTTGAAGCTATAGTAAAGTTTTTCGAATATATATAACATTTTCACAATGCAGTACAGACATTTCACATGGCGAACAGCACTAATTGTGGCAATCTTGCCGCTGATCTGCTTGGCAAGTGATTCGGACGATCGGTGGCACACATATCGGGCCTCGCCTAGGCTGACCGGACCCGTTAAGCTCCTGCACGATCCGCAGGATGCGACACTGAATTCCCTGGATGAGGCACTGCAGAAGATTTCAACGATCTACATGCATGCCCTGGTCGCTGGCACACACACACCCGAATTGGAGGCGCCTCTGCGAGCCCTCGAAATGGAACTCTTCGATCTGCTCGATCAGCTGTACAAGCAGCATCGCCTCAAGGACTACATGCAGTACGAGGCGGAAGTGACGCGACAAATGATTATCTACAACATGCTCAAGCGATTGTTCGGCTATACCCAGGACAATAGGGGAACTGAAGGTCGCTGAGCAATAGAAAGAAGGGTAGAGGGGAAATGAAAGTGATTGAATAAAGCTGCCAGCTATAAACTGATTAACATTCCCATTGGCCGTTTCCCCTTTTGGATTTTATGGCCGGTCAAAGTGGGTGCGTTCCCGACCCCATAATGTACATATATATAATATCAATCATATCAGCATCAATATAATTACAAAGAAAATAAAAGTATCAATGGAATGAACAACATAATTTGTTTCGCCTCTTTTCTCACTTACCCATAAACTTGCTTCGCTTCTGATGAAGAGAGTCACCGTCTGACGAGCTACGAAGTTACGAAGTTAAATGATTTCCAATAAGAACACAATTTTAGGCATTTATTTATTAATATGAGGTGAGGCACAGGAGGGCCGAAGTTCGTGTAGCCACTCTAAGCAAGAGAAAGTCAGATCAGCAGTATTGGGAATGCCTCACCCTATTCTGAGCTTCACTTGGAACGAGAGCACTCATTCCCTTTTGATTCTCTTCGTCACTGCACTATTACATCATGGAGTGGGAAAGGGACAAAACTTGACGAATTTTCAAGCACGAACACACACACACATAGCTGGAAGTCACGTGATCACACGAAAAATCAGCGACAGCGGAACAATCACACATTTTAGATTTTGGCACATGAAAAAAAGAAATTATGTAAAAATAATACGTTTTTCTACATAAACATATATCATATATACATATAACACCTACGACGAGCTGCGCCTCGTCCTTTCGTCGTAACTTCGGAGTCGTCGGATGTACAACATATACCGATACTCATACCAAAAGCAAAAACAAAAACAATGGAGATCAGCAATATCTCGAGCTGCATATTTGTTTTCTGGTATTGCAAATTAACAAATAATCCCAAATATTTAATGTTTTCATGTCTCAATGTCTCATGCAGAGCTATTGTTGGAAGCTGTAGCTTAAACTAATATTTGAATACCCGCTACACCAAGCGTATCGGGGGTGTAATGGATTTGTGGTGAAAGTGGATGTGTGGTACCAGAAGGAAACGTTTCCAGCCCCATAAAGCATCAGCATCCATAGCACAGTCTGCCGGAGGAGTATAAATGTAGAGGTGCGGCCGTAGCAGCAACTCACAACGCTTCCCCTTGTTTTAGTTAAAAATTTGATTTCACTTCCGTAATAGCTTCAGCAACAGCCTGATCCAATCCTGCGGCTGCCTTGCGTGTGGCTGTCGAGCGTCGCATCGCCAGTTAAGCGGCGGGACGATCCCCCACCTTCCCGCGATGTTCGGATTCGGATTCCGGATCCCTAGCTGCTTCACAGCCCTTCCCACACTCAGTCATATCCGAGCCGAGGCTCTGCTGTTACCCGATCCATGCTGTGAGAAAAACAACAACACCTACGCGCAGAGAGTGAGAGAAGTAGAGAGAAACGAAATTATGATAATTTTCATTTCCTTTTTACGCTATTATCCTTTTGCATTTCCAGATACCGTTGCACTTGTTTCGTGTATGTTTCCCACACATCCTTGAGATCCTTTATCTTTGCTTGTTTGCCTTGTGGTTGTTCGCAGGTCGGTCTTGTCTGCCCCCGCCCCTCCCGACCCGTCTCGTCTCGCCTGTTTGCATTCCACTTGTCTCTACGGATCCTTCGATTTCTTCTCTTTGTGTGCGCTGTGATTTGAAGCTGGGATTGGGATTGGGATGGGGGGATATCTTGGTGGGATATCCATGAATGTGCCCCTGTGTATCTGTGTGTGAGTGAGTGTCTCTGTGTGGCTATCACTCTTATTTCTACTTTTGATTTCGTTCTGTTCTGTGGAACCACTGTGGGAATCTGAATTTACTTGCATTTCTGTATGATTTCGTTGAAATATTCCGAGTTTCCGATGCCAAAACAGGTCTTCCATTATCATCAGATTATATCTTAGCGCCTACCTTTATCTTTTGTTTCTGGTTTCCCAACAACATATTTAATTGTCATTTACCAAATTAACTTGCGAAAAATTCTTAAACTCTGGACATTGTTGGCGAAGATTTTCCCACAGCCAAACTCCTGGGGCCACAATAGAGTTATCCTCGCAAACAACAAAGTCATGCGGTGCTTAGCTGGAACTCTCCCACACACGCACTTTGAATATGCCCCTGTGATCCTTTTCTTTTTCCAATTCTTTTTCGCTACAAGAAAAGACTGGACTGAAATGTATCCCGATGCCGGCCTACCCATCTACCTGTGCAGCAAATTCAAATCGCTTGCATTTCTCACGCAAGCCGTCTGAATGGGCCCAGCTATTCGTATCTCTGGCTCTTTTCTGCCGATTCTGGTTTTCTTGTGGGTAACAAGTGTATTCGTATCTACTCGTATCAATAGGCGTGCGATGGCTGTGATTGAACAGCTTTGCGCAACCCCGGCGCATAGTATCTCAGCATCATGGAATACATTCACTCGTCTGATGGGTCTCGAAGATGTGGAAAAGTATTTACTTTATTTTTCCCAGGGATCCCACAGGTAGACACACCGAAGCGGAAGTAAACCACGCGTCACTCACACTCCTCGAGCTCCTTGAAAGGGAAATGAAATCGAAATCCTTTCCCAGGCTGGCAAAACTCTTTGCCTCCAAATTATTGCAATTTTCTGTTGAATATTTATTTTTTTTACAATGGTTTTCCAGAGTGCACTTTTTTCGTGCGCATAGTAAATCGCCTCGCACTTTGCTTACGGTAATACATACATACATATATTTAATTGTATATTTATTAAATTTTTACATTGTATAATTGTTAAAATTTGGCGTTTTTCTGAGCATTAATCTATACAGGAAATCTCGGTACGGTACGGTACGGTTCGGTTCGGTTTGCTTTCGGCTTGAGTTGGAGTGATTTGATTCGATTTGAAAGATGAGTGCAATCTAAATATTGATACGTGTTCATACAATAATTGTTTAAACGTTAAACTATGTGTTAATGCACTTATCCTATGCATATCGGCTATGCGGTTTGTTCGTTAGTTTTGTATATCTTGATCGTATCGTCCATCCTGGCATTGTGAACACTAGATTAATTTAAATGCATTTTTGGTCAATCTCAAAAGACGAATTCGTTTCACAATTGTTCGTTTCGTATCGCATCGTTTCTTTTCGTTCACTAATTGGCAAGGGGGATGGGTTTCAGTGAGTGCTTCTTCTTCTTCCTTCGAATTGGTTGTTAATTTGTTCTTGTTAAACGTTAACTAGGCTGCTTGTTGGGCAATTAATGTATAAAATATGTACAAAGCTCTCGACAGATCGGGAGCTTCAACTAAGTCTACCAACTACAAAATTTACAGATCCACAAAACGTTTCAGATACATACATACACAATACAATAAAATACAATATATAAAATTCAATCATAAAAGGCAAAAGTTCATTGCTTGTTAGACTTGTAAACGAATGACAAGAAGTATTCCCGGTTAAGGTATATAAGGACATCGTTGGGGCTGCAAGGCTGCCTGAGTAAGAGCTCTTTGGATGCGGGGCCCACAGGTAAGCCCACAAATTGAAGGAATAGAATACACGAGACTCAAAATAAAAACAAGAATTACAATAAACAAAAAATACAAATAAAAAGTAAAAATTAAAAAGGAAAAAGGAAATAAATGTACACAAAATGTTTACAAAAAATTCGTTATATGGCTACGCTATCAGTCCATGGTTCGAGTTCAAATCGGTATTGAGTGTTTGGAGTTTGGGATGTGTCTAGAATTGAGTGCGCCTAGCGCAGCTCTCGATCGGAATCATCGATGGTCAATCATCAGAGTATGTCCGGTGTGTGTGTCTCGTCGTGCGTGTGCTGCAGCAGTCCCTTGCGCTCATCCGGACCCGTACTGTGCGCTATTTCCGTGCTCGCCGGCTCCGCAATGGCGTCCGCATACATCGATTCGTATACGGGATTGGCAAAGTTCCCCTGCAAAAGAGAGATTTAAGTGAATTTATAGACACACCTACTGCCCAGATAGTGTACGCACCTTATCATCTTCGGTGGAGAATGTGGGTGGCTCATCGGCATCCCCGCGATACATGGCATTGGTGAGCATTATCTCCACGTTGTCCGTCAGACGAGCATGCGAGAATGGCTGCGCTATGCGATGTTTCCTGCACCAAAGAAAATGTATTAGATCACGACGCCGACTGGGAAGGAGAGGAAAACTCACTTGAGGAAATAGATAGCACCAGCGAAGAGGGCCACCACCAGCAGAGTCACAGACAAGATGACCGCCAACATGGAGAGCACGCTGCCCGATTGCGTGGGTTCCTGGTCGCCCTTCAAGGCACCTTCCGCACTGTCCGTCAGACATGGCACCACCTTCTGGGCTCCGCAGAGGCACTCATTGATGGAGCTACCTGGACGGCAGACGTTGCACTCTCCGCCGACGCAGTGCGGCGGCAGTTCGCAGGCATTACCCTGCCACTCGCCAATGCAGCTGCAGTGGGGCCGGACGTACTCGTCAAGGTGGCAGACGCCCCCGTTGGCACAGTACCGTATGCAAGGATTGTCCTCCAGCACGGGCATAGTACAGAAGTCTCCGTTCCACTGATCCGTGCAGTTGCACATGGCCACGCCCTTGATGACGTGACAGGTGCCGGCGTTCTGGCAAATGATGCCCGTGCAGGGATTCCTGACGGGCACCTGCGATGCCTCGCAGAATTGCGGCGGATCGGAGGTCAAGCAGATATCCATCTCACAGCGCCTTCCATAGTATCGTGAGAGGCAGATGCAGTTCAAGTAACGGCCACGCTCCGAGCAGGTTCCTCCGTTTTGGCAGTAGTCCCGACACGAGCTGGACTCACAGTGCTCGCCGTAGAAGCCACTGGGACACTTGCACTGCCGCTGGCCCTTCGACCCAATCACGCAGGAGCCTCCGTTCTTGCAGAAGTCGGCGCACTCGTTGATCTCGCACCGCTTGCCCGTGTAGCCGTCGGGACACTCGCATTGCGGCGTTCCGGTCAGCGTCTCGCGGCAGACGCCTCCGTTCTCGCACGTGAGATTCAGGCAATGCTCGCACTGCTCGCCCACAAACATGTCCGGGCAGCTGCACTTCATGCCCTCCGTTTCTGAGATGAGGCAGGAGCCGCCGTTGTGGCAGCGGCTCTGGCAGGCCGGCAACGAGGTCTCGCAACGAGCGCCCGACCAGCCGGGCGTGCAGGTGCACTTCAGTGGCGGCGCATCCAGCGATCCCGGCAGCTGTGGCGCCACCGTACATAGGCCATAGTTGAGGCAGTGGCCGGAGCAGCGATAGTGCTCGCACAGTTCGCCCTCGAACTGTGGCTGGCAAATGCATTTGGGCACGTGGTCCACGATCTGGCAGGAGCCCAGATTGCACTGCAGCGGACAATAGTCGGGCACATCGGCGTGGGCCTTGCACAGTGCCTCGTCGGTCATCACATAGCCCTCGGCGCACTTGCAGCTGTAGCCCCTGGCCGATTCGGAGGAGAGAATGCAGAGGGCCTTGAAGGCCTTGCAGGGATCCTTCAGGCAGGGATTGCTTACTGGAGGAAGGACAACAGATGGCTGTGAAGAATGATCTGATAAATACTGTAGGATATCCACTCACTGTTTCGGTTCTGTTTCATGGGATGCAGGATGCCAATGTCCGAGGAGCGATAGCCCTTCAGCAGGTAGGTTCCATTGTCGTTGCCGAACTTGTTCATCTTGATGATGCTCTGGTCGTACAGCTTGATGTACAGATAGTCCTCAAACACATCGATCTTCTGCGGCTTCTCGCGAATGCCGAAGCGTCGCACAACATTGCGGTCCTTGCCATTGAGGCGGCACGTCTCGATGGTGCCCTTGCGATAGTCCGCCCAGTACAAACGACCCGTGGGATAGTCCATCGACAGGCTGATCGGCCAACCGACATCCCGCTCCACCAGACTCTTCTTGTTGCTGCCGTCCAGGGAGGCCACCAGAATGCCATTCTCCAGCGTCGACCAGATCATAATGCGCGATTCGGGCTCCAGGACAATGTCCGTGGGATTCGTGCCGGTTGACACCAGCGAGATGTACTTTTTGCCCTCAATGTCGGTGGCAAGGATCTTATTGTGCCGCGAATCGATTATGTACACGCGCTGGGTGATCCAGTCCACGGCCAGCGACTTGGGATCGTCGAGTTCTGGGATCTGTAAGGAACAAAAGCAAAGAGGATTTAATACCAAGAGCGTGATCAACTCGTATCCATTATTCGCTTACATTAAATGCAGTCAGTTCTTTGAGATCACGACGCACACGCACTCCGGCCGCCTCCACATGGGGCGTGGCAATCTTCATGGTGTGCACCTTGCCATGGTGCGAGTCGATCCAGAAGAGTAACGTGTCCTTGGGCCTGATGAGGATATCAAAGACATCGATCTTCAGGCTGTCCGTCTGGAAGAAGCCCACCACAGTGGTGCCCTCCTGCTTGGAGGGCAATATGAAGCGGAACTCCTGCTCGGAGGCGAGCAGCAGTATCTGATCTGGTCCGGATGCCAGGCAGGTGGCGTTCTTCTCCGCCCCCTTGTGGTACCCCTCCGCACACTTGCAGTTGAAGTGGCCCGCCTTCTTCTCGATGCAAATCTGAGAGCAGGTGCCAAAGCCACAGACCGGTGGCTGGCAATTTATCTCGTCGGAGCCGTCGATGCAGTTGTACTGGCCGTCGCAGCGGAAGATCTTCGATATGCAATCGTCGTTCTCGCACTGGAACTGATCGTGCCGGCACTTGGGCAGCGCCGCACACACCTGATCCGACTCGTCCTCGTTGGTGCCGCAATCGTTGACGCCGTCGCAGAGGGCCGAGTTCCGTATGCAGATCAGGTTGTTGCACTTGAAGGCGTTCGTGTGGCAGTGGACATGCGCACAGGTGGCATAGCTCTCGTCGCTGCCGTCCAGGCAATCGTCCCAGCCATCGCACTTCCAGCGCGACATGATGCACTTGCCGTTGCCGCAGCTAAAGTGATCCGCCGGACAGGTGCAGTTCACCTCATCGGAGCCATCGGGGCAGTCGTCATCGCCGTCGCACTGATATTGCCTGAAAGGGGATGGAAGGGCCATGAAAGGAGGATACATTTCCGAATCTAAGTGCTACCCACTTGTTGATGCACGTGTTGAAGGCCGCACACTTGAACTGATTCGACTTGCAGGTGATGTTGCAGTTGATCTCGTCGCTGCTGTCGTCGCAGTGGATCTCCCCATCGCAGCGGTAGTTGTGCTTGATGCATTTCCCGGTACCGCAGCGGAACTCGCTCTCCGAGCAGTTCCTCATCTGGCAGTTGAGCTCGTCGCTGCCGTCGCCGCAATCGTTCTCGTAGTCGCAGCGCCAGCGTCCGGGTATGCACTTGGAGTTGTTGCACTTGAAGTACGTGGGATCGCAAGTGGCCTTCGAGGTGAAGCAGCTGGCTGGCTCGTCCTCGCCATTGGGGCAGTCGTGCTCGTCGTCGCAGCGCCAGGCCAGAGGAATACAGCGACCCGAATCGCATCTGATCAAAGAAATAGAGTTCTTGCAGTCAGCAAAAGGACATTTGGGAGGCTACTGTGGAATACTCACTGGAAATCGTTGGGTCCGCAGGAGACATCGTCGCAGTTGGCTTCATCGGACTTGTCCGGACAATCGATGTCGCCATCGCACACCCACACGTAGGTCATGCAGCGATTGTTGCCGCACTGGAACTCATCCTTCTTGCAGACCAGCGGTGTGCATCCGGCCTCATCCTCGCCGCCAGGACAGTTCCTGACCCCGTCGCAGCGCTTCACATTGTCCACACAGAAGGCACTGGAGTTGGCGGTGGCGCCGCACTTGAGGTGCGTGTCGAAGCAGGTGAACTTGTCGCAGTTCAGCTCGTCCGAGCTGTCGCCACACTGGTTGACGCCGTCGCAGATGTGGGACGGATGGATGCACTTCTTGTTGGCGCACTGATACTGCCCCGGCTCGCAGTGGAAGGGCGGACAGGTGTCCGGCTCGTCGCTGCCATCGCCGCAGTCGTCCTGGGTGTCGCAGCGCCAGTAGAACGGAATGCACTTGTACGTGTTGACGCACTCAAAGTGGGCGGCCGTGCAGTTGGCCCGGCAGGTGCGTCCGTCGTCGGCCAGTATGAAGTTGGTGGGGCAGATGCACTTGTAGTAGGGCGCCTCCGGGGAGAGAACGCACAGCGTCGAGCAGTTGGCCGAGAGGCAGGGATTGCCACTGACCGGCTGCTGCTGGCGGTACGGATGGAAAACGCGCAGATCCATCGGCCGGTGGATGGTGGTGAGCAGCGTTGAGCAGTTCTGGCCGCTGTACATGTGGCAGTACTCGATGGACTTGGTCTCCCAGTCGGACCAGTAGATGCGCCCCTCCCACACGGCGATGGCGAAGATGTGGTGCAGATTGAGGCCCGGATTGAGGCTCCTGGCCAGCAGCAGGCGCGTGTGATTGCCATCCAGATCGCTCACCGAAATGGTATCCTCCCGGGCATCGCCCCAGAAGAGCTGCTGCGTCTCAAAGCTGATGGTCAGGGCATTGGGCCAGCCGAGATTCTCGCGGATGATCATCCGCGGATTGGAGCCATCCATGCCGGCCTTGCCGATGTGCGGATTGTCGCCCCAGTCCGACCAGTAGATGTGCCTCTGGTACGGGTCCAGGGCAATGCCTCGCGGCTCCCGCAGATACTCGCTGATCAGCACCTTGCGATACTTGCCATCCAACTGCGACACCTCGATGGTGTCCAGACCCTTGTCGCACCAGTAGAGATTCTTGGCCACCCAGTCGACGGCCAGGCCGTCGGGATTCTTGAGCATCGTCTGATGCAGCGTCTGCGTCCTGTTCTCCGCCGGACAGTGGCGCTTGATGGTGCCCACGGTGCTGGTCACGTCCGACCAGTACAGGCACTGGCTGTCCCAGTCAAAGTCCAGCGCCACCGCATTCGACAGCTCGTTGATCAGTATGGTGCCGTTGCCCTCCATGTTCACCTGTCGGATGTAGTAGCGATTGGAGAAGATCAGCTCCATGGACACATTGCTGGTGGCCTTGCACGTGTGATGGTCGACCAGGGCATAGCCCTTGGCGCAGATGCACTTGTAGGAGCCGTACGTGTTGACGCACGTCTGGGAGCAGGGCTGCTGTTCGTGACACTCGTCGATGTCCGTGCAGAGGTGCGGACTCTTGGGCAGCAGCTTGTAGCCGGGCCGGCAGAGGCATTCGTAGCCCACCACCTTGTCGACGCACTCGTGCTCGCAGATGTCCGGTATGAGGCATTCGTTCACGTTGCACAGCTCCTCGTCCGAGAAGTCGGCGCAGTCGTTGCGCCTGTCGCAGAGCAGATCCGCGCTGATGCACGCCCCGTTCTTGCAGCGGAAGTCGTCGGTGCCGTTGCAGCCGCGCGTGTGCGCGCACAGGCTGGCCATCTCGTCGGACCCATCGCCGCAGTCCATCTTCCCGTCGCACGTCTGATTCTTCAGTATGCAGTGCCCGTCCTGGCACTGATGCATCTGCGTGCCGCCCGGACAGGCGTGCTGCGGATAGGCCGGCTCACAGCCCTCGTACTCGTCATCGCCGCCGGGGCAGTCCTCGTCGCCGTCGCAAACGTACTGCGAATCGATGCAGATACCTGCCGGATGGGAAGATCGACAAATAAATCGCATTTCAGAAGCGGAAAAGGTTCCCGAAACGGAGCATGTACTTACCGCTGGTGCAGAGATGGGCCGGCGGTGGACAGTCGGGTATATGGGCGATTCCGCCACACTGGGGCCCCTCATCCTCGCCCCCCTGGCCATCGCTGCCGATGGGACAGTCGCGCTCGCCATCGCACACCCACTTTTGGGTGATGCAGCGGCCGGAGCTCTTGCACTGGAACAAATGGGGACGACACGCCCGACTGGAGCACTGCGGGCCCTCGTCGGCATTGTCCTCGCAGTCGCTCTTGCCGTCGCACTGCCAGCTGGCCGGAATGCAGCCATTGTCGCAGGCAAACTGATTGCCATCGCAGGCCCGGCGGCAGCCCAGCTCGTCGCTGCCATCGGGACAGTCCTTCTCGCCATCGCAGCGCCAGGAGCCGGCTATGCAATTGCCACTGGCACAATGGAACTGATCCTCGTCGCAGCTGGTGCGATTACTGCAGTCCAGCTCGTCGGTCCCGTCCGGGCAGTCGGAATCTCCGTCGCACCGCCAGCTGGGCATAATGCAGATGGTGCTGTTCTCGCAGTGCTCGAAGGCCATGTCCCCGCTCTCGCAGGGCCGCGGCGGGCAGGACTTCTCGTCGCTAAAGTCGCGGCAGTCCTTCATGTTGTCGCAGAGGAACTTGTTCGAGATGCACTCCCCGCTGGCGCAGCGGAACTGGTCCGGCTGGCAGGAGCAGAGCATGGCGGACTCGTCGCTGCCGTCGCCGCACTGCTGGATGCCGTCGCAGGTGTGCTCGTGGGCGATGCACCGATGGTTCTGGCACATGAAGTGCGTGTCCGGGCACTGCCGGAAGATGCAGTAGCTCCGCAGCTCGTCCGATCCGTCCAGGCAGTGGGTCACATTGTCGCACGTCAGCTCCATGGGTATGCATTCGCCGGAGCGGCAGGTGAACTGCGACTTGCCGCAGTTGGTATTCACGGGCGCAATGCAGCGACGTCCGTCGGCCGCGAGGACTCCCTGGGTGCAGTGGCAGCTGGCGAGGCCGCTCTTGTTCAGAATGCAGACGTCCTCGCACTGACCGTTGAGGATCTTGCAGCGATTAGCCTCACAGTTGATGCTGCTGTTCTGCACCGCAATGATGCCCATGGGTCGGGTGACGTGCTCCCGCAGGAAGAGGACATCGGTGCCGGTGTACTTGTTGGCCCGCACCACCGCATGCAGTACCCAGTCCGTCCAGAAGAGCAGGTCCCCGTAGACGGCCATGGCGAAGGCGTGCTTGGGCGTCGAGTGGGCGAGCACCACGCGATTGCTGCCGTCGTAGTTGGTGCACTCGATCTTGTCCAGCCGCGCATCGGCCCAGTAGAGCTTCTGCTCCTCGAGGTCCAGGGTCAGGGCGTTCGGCATCTTGATGTCGCTGCGGATGATCTTCTCGGTGCCGTAGCCAGTCAGGTAAGCCCGCTGTATGCTGGGCGACTCCTCGTTCCAGTTCGTCCAATAGATCATCCCCAGGCAGGGCTCCACGGTGATGCCGCGCGGCTTGTCCTTCGGCTGCAGACTCAGCACGGTCTTCACGTGCTGCAGGTTCTGCTCCGAGTGCTGCGAGAGATGGATCAGCTCGAGGCTCCGCACTGCCGCATCATTGTTGGAGGTCCAGAAGAGCTGTTCGTTCACAATGTCGTAGGCCAGACCCTCCACGCGGCCCTGGTGGGCCACCAGCACCCGCTGGCCGCTGCCATTGAAGTGCACCTGATTGATGGTGCTCAGCTGCACGTCCGAGTAGTAGACCAACTGCTCCTCGTAGTTGTACGTAATGGCGATCACGTTGCGCATCATGCTGGTGTTCGAGATGAGCTGCACGGGCCAGTTCTTGTTCGCGTGCTCCGTCATGTGGATGCTCTCGATGTTGCTGCGGTAGCTGAAGAGCAAAAAGTTCTCGTACGGCTCGCAGCTCAGTCCGTCCGCTGCCAGGTGGCTGTGCGCACAGGCACACACCACACTGGTGCCGTTGTACAGGCACAGCTGCTCGCATCCTCCGTTGCTCTGCTCGCACGGGTTGTTCCCCCTTTGGATGCGCTTCGAGTAGATCTTCAGGTCGCGGATGGCGTCCTGCTCCGTCTGGAGGACGAGCTTGGACTGCGTAAGATTGGACAGCGGAGCCACCTTGATGGCTCCCTCGTTGTACTTGTTCTCCGCCCAATAGAGATAGTCCCCCATCTTGGCCAGGGCCACCGGATTGTTGAGCGTCTCGTTGAGCAGCTGCTGGCGCAGATTGCCGTCGTAGTCGACCTTCATGAGGGCGTCCGGATGCTGCTCGCACCAGTACACCTTGGTGGCCTCAATGTCCAGGACGAGGCTGCCCACCGCCCAATTGGTGCGCGTCTGGTTGACCAGGACGAACGGCTGACTGCCGTCGAGGCCCACACGGCCGATGTGCTGCTGTGTCACATAGAAGAGCAGTCCCTGCAGCGGATCCACGGCGAGGACAGTGGGCTTCTCCACATTGGCGACCACCACATACCGATGGCTGCCATCTAGGCGCGACACCTCGATCAGATTCCGCTTCGTGTCGCTCCAGTAGATGTTCCCCGCCACCCAGTCGATGGCAATGCCTCCGAGCCAGTCCTGTTGCTTGTAGCCCGCCAGATTGATGGCCTCCAGAATGGTCTCCCTCTGGGTTCCGTCGCGCTTGACCCGCGAAATGCTGCCCACTTCGTTGTCGCCCCAATAGAGCATATCCGTGGCCGCATGGTAGTCGATGAAGCTCGCCGAGCTGACCCGAGAGATGGGCACCAAAGCCTACAAAAAGAACGCAAAGGATTAGCTTCTGTTTGTGTGTATCCAAAGATCGAATCTCCTACCGATTGCGGTGGAGTGGGCTGATCCGCTGGATCGACAATTTCCACGCCTTGCAGCACATCAATCGAGTAGAAGATGAATTCTGCCCGCGGTATGCAGCGTGTGGGGTTGTGGGGCTCCACATCATAGCCGAGGGCACAGCGGCACACGTGCTCCGTGGCGGAGATGGCCAGGCACAAATGCTCACAGCCACCGCGCAGGGGTCCGGCACAGGTGTTGGTGCCCGTCTGGGCATCCGCATAGAACATCTTCATGCTCTGAATGCTCTCTGGAAGAAAATAAGCTATAGATGGAGGAGAAGTAGTGCTCCTGGTGTACTCCTTACTTGTGTTGACCCTCAGGAAGGACATGTTGGAGCAGGCCTCCTTCTCGCAGTGCATAATCACACTCTGGATGTTCTCCGGAAAGTACAGGGTGCCATTGTACACCGTCAGCGAACTGATGGACGTTATCTGGCTGGCCACCAGCACTTTGTGCGTCTCGTTTTTGGGTATATCGTAGTACGCGATGCCCGAATTGTCGTACGCATAGTACAGTCGCTGCGCATCAAAGTCCATGGTGAGGCTCTGCAGAGTATGCTCGTGCTCGTAGATCAGCAGTCGTCCCGACCCATCCAGATTCGATTGCTCCAACTGCCACAGGCTGGCATCCGGTGCCGAGTGAATCCAATACATTTTGCCACTGCGCGAGAGAGGTAGAGAGAGACTCTTAGAAGGGGGACTTCTAAGGTTCGCTTCACTTACTTGGCCGGATCCAGGGCTATGCTGTCCACCATATTGAGATCCTCGTGAATGTGGGTCACGTATTCACCCTTCAGGTTGCTCGCCAGAATATTGCAACGGATCTGGCCTGAGGAGAAGTACATGTGGCGGGCAATCCAATCGATGGCAAAGCCATACGGTTTCTCGATGTTCGTATTGATGATAGGCTCGATGAGGCCATTGGATATGCCAGCGCTGGATATCTCGTTCTGCTGAATGTCCGACCAGAAGATGCGGCCTTCATCCACCAGGAAATCAATGCGTTGCGGTGCCACCAACTGCGGATAGAGATAGCTAGAGGTAGAGATATCTCGATTATTTGTGGGAGAGTTCAGTACTCACCCTCGGGGATTGTCGGATGGTGGGGATTGTGTGGTGGTTGGGCTGATGAAGATCAATGCCACGTATCTCATCGACCATCACAAAGAGCAGCACCTGCTCGTTGGGCACACAGTTGCGCTCATCGCTTGGATCCAGCCGCATCACATGCGGACACTCGCACTTGAAGGTCCCCCGCCCGCTGAGCAGGCACAGATGCGAGCACCCACCGTTGTTGTCGCCGCAGGGATTCCGCTCCCAGGGCTGGCGACTGGAGTGGAGCACCTGTATGCCGAACGGCTGGGATTGGGTGCGCTGCAGCACCTGGACATCGCTGCCGTTCCACTTGTTGGCTCGAATGACAGACATCGTCCGCCAGTCCGTCCAATACACATAATTTTCGAACACCGAGATGGCAAACGGATGGGAGAGTATGTCCGGCTGGCGGAGCACCACATGGTGCTCGGAGCCATCGTACTTGATGCTGCTGATCGACTTGGACTTGGCGTCCACCCAGTAGACACGTTTCTGCGTAAAGTCCAGGGTCAGGCCGTTCGGCCAGCCGGTGCTCAGCTGCCAGCTGGTGGAGATGATGCGCCTGCCCTCGCCGGCCATGGAGGCCCGCTCGATACGCGGGGAGTTGTCATCCCAGTCGGTCCAGAAGAGCAGACCCTCGCGGGGATCCAGCGCTATGGCTCGAGGGCTCTCCATGCTGCCCGCAATGAGGGTGCGTCGGAAGCTGCCGTTCAGTTTGGCCACCTCGATCTGGTCGAGGTTCGAGTCGATCCAGTAGAGATTCTTGCCCACCCAGTCGACGGCCAGGCCCTCGGTCGTGGAGAGGCCCGAATGGATGACGGCCTCCACACTGCGCAGGCTCTCGCCCACCAGCTCTCCCCTGTAGATCTTGTCGTCGATCACATCCGTCCAGTAGACCTCCACGCTGGACTCGTTGCTGTACAGAAAGTCCAGGGCAATGATGTTCCTCAGCGACGTGTAGAACGTGCCCACCGCCATTGTCTTCAGGTTGATGCCCTTGATGTCCTGCCGATTGGTGAATATCACGTACGGTTCGTCGGGGGCGGTGCTCTTGCACGTGAATTTGTCGTAGGCGAGGTCGAATCCCTCCAAACAGCGACAGTCGTAGCCCTTGCCGCTGGTCTGGCACACCTGCGAGCAGGTGTCCCAGTGGTCGCAGGCATGCTGCATGTTGCACCGCTTGCCGTTCGGCTGCAGGAACAGATGATCGGGGCACGAGCAGATGTAGCCCTCGGGGGTGTTGTGGCAGTTGTGGGAGCACTCGTGGCCATGATCGCAGAGCTTGTCGGCGCACAGGAAGCCCTCGTCGGTGGTGTCCTCGCAGTCGTTCTTGCCGTCGCACAGCTGGTCCACGGATATGCACTGCCTGGTGAAGCCACACAGGCGATCGGGGTGCTCGCAGATGACCGTTTCGTTCATGTCGAACTTTGTGGCGGTTATCACCGTGCAGTTGGTCTCGTCCGTCTTGTCGTAGCAATGCGGTATCCCATCGCAGCGCAGGAAGTCGGGTATGCACTCGAACGGATCCTGGCAGGCAAACTCAAAGGCTGCGCACTCGCCGAGCTCCTTCCAACCGCTCACCGGATGGTTGTCGCTCTTGGCCGTCTGATTGCAGTTGGCCTCGTCGCTGAAGTCCTCGCAGTCGTGGATGCCATCGCACATGTGCATCTCCCCATAGCAGCCGATGGGGCGGCAATACTTTTCGCCATGCCCGCACTCCTGATCGCAGCCAAATTCATCGATGTTGTTCCTACGGAAGGGATGATAATGAGCAAAGGGCACCCGAAGGCATCGCATCGAACACTCACCCACAATTGTCGATGCCATCGCAAACGTCGGTGAACTGACGGCACCGCCCATTGCCACAGTCGAATTCCGGGCATTTGCTGCCAAAGAAAATCTCGGAGGACTCGTCCGAGTTGTCGGTGGGCCCGCAGTCGACGACGCCATCGTTGACCCACGTCATCTGGATGCAGCGGCCGGTCTTGGCGCAGGTGAACTCGTTGCTGTTGCAGGTGATGTGCTCGCAGTTCGCCTGGTCCGATCCGTCCGAGCAGTAGGCAATGGAGCTGCACAGCAGCGAGCGCTGATAGCAGCGCCCGTTGCACACAAAATGATGATCCTTGTCACAGTTCTGGGGATTGCAGGGGCCGGTCGCATCGCTGCTCTCGTCGCTGCCATCGCTGCAGTCGTCGAAGCCGTCGCACAGATCCTTGTTGTCGATGCAGTCACCCGATTGCCGGCACTGGAAGGCCGACGAGCAGTTGCGACGCACCGTGGCGGCCACCGTTGCAGGCGCCAGCTGCGGTATGCAGTGGGTGCCGGTTCCGTTGAGCGTGAAGCCGTCCGGACAGCGGCATATCGCTCCCTTGGGCGTGTTCAGGCACATCCCCGGACACTTGGACTGCGAACATGCGCTGGGTGTCTGAGGCATCGGCTGCGTCGCCACATCAAAGATCCGCAGATCGGCCGACCGCCCGCTGCTCTGCAGATGAACCGTGCTCGTCTGATTGCCGTGATGGACATGGAAGCGCCAGATGCTCGAGTTCTTGGTGCCCACCCAGTAGATCATCGCATTGTGCTGCACCATCGAGTACGGATGGAATTGGTCCGACTTTAGCAGCACTTCCCGTCCGGTGCCATCCAGTCGCATCCGCTCAATAGTGCCACGCAGCGAGTCGCACCAATAGATCCTCTTCGTCCGCCTGTCCACATCGAGACTGCGCGGCCAGTGCATCGGCATCTCAGTGGTGCCCTTGGCCAGCAGCTCCTTGTGCGTGCCATCCATCCAGGCACTGTAGATGCCCGCCAAACAGGTCTGAATGGACCACTGCGTCCAGTAGAGCAGTCCCGTGGTGGGATCCAAATCAATCGACCTGCAAAACACAACCAAACAACCAAGAAAATCGAACATCGTCTGAGAGCTCTACTCACATGGCATCGCATTCGGTGGCGAATGTCAGCACTTGGCTCATGTTCCGCAGCGGCGCCACGTGCAGCTTCAGGTTGGTGGCCCAATACAAATGATCGTTGATCCAGTCGTAGGCCATGGAGTGCACTCGCTCGAGGCCATGGGCCAGCGGCCGGGAGACGCTGCCGTTCAACGACTGGCACTTGATGCTGAAGCTGGGCTCCTCCAGGACCCCCAGATCGAGGTCATCGCGCACCACATAGAACACCGACTTTGCCCGCACGTTCACGTCGATGGTCTGGCCAATGGACGCGTTATAGATGGGCACCATCACATCGGGCAGCTCGCCGAGCTGCTCCAGCTGCTGGACCTGCTCCGTGCCCAGGGGCACGCCGGCGATGCGACTCAATCGCTTGTCGCTGTACACCAGAAACTTGTCCTGGGCGGCCAGCAGGCAGGTCGTCTGATTGTGCAATTTATAGCCGGCCGTGCACAGGCACCGGGCGCTGGCGAATCCCCGCGTCCACAGCGGCACACAGATCTGATTACAGTCGCCATTGTTCTCGCGACACGGATGCGCCACCTCGGGCTGCTTCTGGCGATGGAAAATTCGAAAATTCGTCGCTCGCGTTACGTTCCTCCGCAGCAGGTGGGTCTTGTGGGTGAATCTGTCGAGCGCAACGATGACATTTCCCGTCCAGGGCGACAAATAAATTGTGTTCTCAAACACCTCGATGGCCTGCAGGCTCCGCAGCAGCACAGGGGACTGCAGTTGGGGAGGGCATTGGGTTGTTAGTGGAAGGATAAACATCGATTGTCAATCAATTCAAGCCTTACGTCGGGGAACTTCTTGAGGGTCCAACGCCGCTGTCCCTCGTAGTCGACGCGCTCGATCACATCCTCGTAGACATCCACCCAATAGACATGCTCATTGGCCAGATCCAGGGTCACGGTGTTTGGATGGTAGATGTGCGTTGTGACCAGAGCGGTGCGATTGCTGCCGTCGAGAAGGGAGCGCGACAGACTGGGCGTTCGGTCCGTGTAGAACATGTAGCCCTTGGTGGGGTCCAGGGCCAGCGACTCGGGATCCCTCACTTGCTCGAGTATCAGGCGGCAAAATAGCATCGTGTTGGTGCAGAAGAACACCAGGCCATGGTCCTTGTTCAGCAGATACCAATTACCCGCTATCCAGTCCAGATGCAGCTCCAAAAAGGCTGCAAACAAAACGCAAAATTGGGTCACGACTGTGACGCTAATCCATTGTGACGCACTCACATTGCTTTGGGGAGACGAGTGGGGAGACGGGCAGCGTCCAATTGGCTTTGGGTTCATCGATGCGCTGGCACTGCAGCCACAGGCCGTCGCGGCTGCTCTGCAGGGCGCAGATTGTCCGGTTGCGATGCCACACCTCGAAGGCATGCGCCTGGGGCAGTGTCAGCACCGAAAGAAGTCCTCCAGCGGCAGCCTTTTCCGCACTGGCATTCGCCTGGAGCTCCTGCAGGGATATGTGCAGTACGGATCCATTCGAGAAGAGCGTCAGAGTGGCTGGCTCCGATGAGGGTACTGTAAGAATGCATTAATGCGGACGGGGGATTAGCTGGCAGCTCGCAGACGCTCGTACGCAGGGGATATACCCACCATTGATGGCCCGGCAGCGTCCACCCTTGGCCTTGTCGTAGCCGGAGACGCAGGAGCACTCGTAGGAGCCGGGCGTGTTGCGGCACAGCTGGTCGCAGGTGCCCGGCTCCTGGCACTCGTCGTGATCCACGCACCTTGTGGAGTTCAGCGACTCCGGCACCTGGCCCCCGGGGCAGTAGCAGCGCGGCCCCCGCGGCGTCAATTTGCAGTTGTAGCTGCAGTTCATGGCTGCACAGGCAGCGTCCTGTTTATCTGTTGACCAAAGAGAATGAGCCAATTAGCTGCGGTTTTCCCTCTCGACCGTTGCCTGTGGCACTTACCACATTGCAGTTCGTCGCTATCACAGTCCCAGTGGCCATCGCAGAAGCGCGACAGCTCCAGGCACTCCCCATTGTGGCACTCGCCCTCGAAGGCGCGGCACTGGAGGGCCACGGCATCGGTACCTGGTGGAGAGGCGGGCAAGTGCGTTTGAGTGGTGGACGAAGGACACTCTATCAGGGCTCTACTTACAGTTCACTTCATCGGTTAAATCACCCTCGCCGCAGTCGTACTCCCCGTCGCAGCGCCACGTTTCGGGTATGCACTTGAGGCTCGGCACGCAGCGAAATTGTCCCTCGTTGCAGTGGGGCCCCAACAAAGATGCTGCCGCTGCTGCTGCAATAGAGGGAAAACAGGATTCAGCACCCGAGCAATAACAATAACCGAGAATGAAGATTTATGAACACGGAGGGGGTGGCTGTTGCCGGGGGCTACTTCTGGCATTCCGGCAAATCTCTGAGCAGCCAAAGTTTTAGAAATTACCTCTAAATGCAGGATCCTTGTATGCCCCGAGGTGCACAAGAGGGGAATGCATTGAAATGAACGAAAATTGGTTCGATTTTCCCCATTTCAAAGGGGAATATGCAATACAATACGCTTTCCCATTCATTCGCTTCCACTTTCATTAATCCCAAAAAAGTTTCTTTTAATTAGCTCTGGGTTTTTCTTTTGTTTTTTTTCTGTCCTCATAGAGTGTATAACTTTCCTACTCCTCTAAAAGGAGGGACCTGCAAATACGCTGTTAATTTCCCTTCTTTTTGTGGGATTAACTTTTGTTTCCAGTTGGAGGGGCACTCCCCAGCGGCACTTGCGAATGTTTAACAATTGCCCTATAACATCATTTCGGAGCACATTTTGCTCCCGGGGGGGCTGTGGCGAGGGGGAAGGGGAAGGGAGGCCACACGAGTTGATTAAATAAATGCCTGGACTCCACTCCACTCCAGTCCAGTCCAGTCCACTTGGTGGCAGGTCCCCAATTTGGGGCACTGCAGCCTTGACAAAATTTTCGCTTGAGTTTCACAAATGGAATAAAAAATGTCAACTTTTTCGCTGGTCCTCCGGTGTCCGCATGCCCTTGGGCTTATTATGTCCGTATCCGTGTGTCCTTTGCCCTGCCTTTCGCCTTCTGCCTCGCTGCCTAGCTGCCCCATGCAAATTGCCACGCAAATACGGCGGCGACATGCCTGCCACCGTCCAATTTCTGTCTCTGGAGTTTAACCTCTTGGCAGTTGGAATATTTTTGGCCGTTCCCATGTGTCGCCAATGTGGCTTTTATGGTTATAGTCGCGAATGCCGCAGCACAACCCCTCGGGGCCCCCTGGCACCCCCCTGCAATACCCTCTCTAGCATCCAATTCGTTGTCATTGTTGCCTTTGATTTGAGCGCCTTGCTTGGAGCTGGGGTTGGGGTTGGGGTACGTTATTTGAATTCTTTTTCACAAATTTTTCCTTTCTTTTGTGGCCCAAGCAAATCGTATCCTCCTGTGAAAAGGAAGATATTTTCTTCCCCGGCAGCAGGAAAATATTTGTACATTTGCTGGAGGAAATGAACTTGCGATTTCTAAGGCTAAAAAGTAACAAAAGCGGACAGAATAGACTCCTCCTAGGGGCATCGCTTTTCTGCAGTGGGGCATATTCGCTGTACAAATGTCCCATAGGCGAAGGGCTCGAGTGGCCACTAACCCCAGTTTGTATTCATCTAATTTCGATTGCCATCACGTGTTTTCCACTTAAATGTTTCCCATAAATTTGCGTTAAAATTATTTCTGATCTGAGGAAAAATCGCTAGGAAAACGCTTCTTTGTCGTTTGTGCAACAACGAGGCCATTCTTAAGTGTGATATAGTATCAAGGGGCAGACACGCGTATATGACAACACTTTATAAAACTTTCCAGAGCGACAGTGTGTGTGAGTGTGGGGGGTGGGGAGGGAGAGGAGTGGGTGTTTCGAGTGTTTTCTCTGAGTGCATTCACAGTTCACTTTAATTGAAATTGCGAGCCGAGCAAAGGCATCGGCCCGGAAGGGAGAGCGAGAGGGGAGAGGGAAAGGGGAGACCGAGAGGGGAGATGGAGATGCCAGCAGTGTGGACTTTGGCAAATGGCGGGGATGACAACGATGTGCCAGGCGCATTTATTATAATCTGTTGCATTAATATTTGCCGACAATTTGTCGTCTGGTATGTCACCCGCCATCCCCTGCTCTTTCGCACTCCCTCCTGCTCTCTGTCGCTGTCGCTGTCTCTATCTTCATCTCTGGCTCTTGCGTGGTGCCCATAAAAATTAAATTAAAAATGCCAGAGAAGAGCTCTCTGGGCCAACCAGCAACAGCAGCAACAGCAATTGTTGCAATTCGCAAAGTTCCTTGTTTTGTATTTTGTATTTTTTTTTTCTTTCTTTTTTGTGGAATGACAGAAGCGACGGCAAGGAAAATCTAGCTTCTAGGGAAACCGAAGCATTAGATACCCTTGCAGATCCTGCGGTACTGTCGCCATCATCTTATCTCTATATGTTCCATAATCTTGGCCATAACGTTGCATTGGAATACTTTCACAGAAAGATCCGTCCTTCGATCGATTCATTTGACAACTAAATGGTCTAGTGGTTCGATTTTCAACGTTCGTGTTCATGCAGAGTGCATTAAAGGAAGATTTGTACACATTAATTCGGTGGGGATTGAAGTGGCCGCCACAATGCCCCGGCTACAGCCTGCCCCCTGCCGCAGGGCTAGCGAAAATCCAGACCAAACGCCCGAACTTCCACTGACATTCAAGCCAGAGCTGCCCTTTAAAGTTCATGGGCTTTCAATTTTCGAGTATTTCGAGCCTAAAATGGTCCAGGCCACTAATTGCATTTGCCATGGTCCCTCCGGCTTCGGTCCGGCTCTGCCCCAGGCACGTGGTGCGGGGGCATGCTGTGCTTTGGCTGGCATGTATTTTGTGGGTTTTTAGGGGACCATCGCCATCGCCATCGCCACCGCCATCCTCCCCTGCACCTGTCATTAGGGCATCAGACAGGCAATGGTTCCCAAAAAAGCTGCCATGCAAACAGAGGAAAACCCATAATAAACCAATCACCTGCTGCTAATGTCCCCAGAGAGGGAGAGGGATAGGGAGAGAGGGATAGGGAGAGAGGAGTGGGGTTTTTGTGGCTTTCATCGGAGCCGCTCTAACATCAAATCGGTATGCAGGCAACGACCCAGGCCCAAGGATGGGAAATGCAATCACACAGATGATGGAATAATGGTCACTCACTGCTGAGAGCGATATGAGAAAACTGCAGGAATTACAGGCAGAACGAGGACACACACAGGAATTCGAGTTCTGGCAATAGATTCAATCAATCCAATGGATAAGAACCATTTAAAGGACGAATTGTGTGCATTGCATGTACTTGCAGAAGGCTTTTGCCCAAATTTAATTGAAACGATGCGAATAATTAGCATAACGACTGATGGAAAACCCATAATTAAATTCAAATATTCATCAATCATTGGCAAGAGACTCGTTTTTCTACTTGGAAATCGAATCAATTGCCCAAACCATGTTGTTATTTTTTGTTTGTCTATAATTTATTCCGAAATGATTCGAATTTCACTCCCAAACACAAACAACAACACATTTTCCATGGGCTTTTCGCTAATGCGGAAGCCCCAGACTTGCGAATGCGATGAGCCTCCAAATAGTGTTTTTCCCAATTTAATATTCCACTCAGCCCTCCCCCTCGCCACCTCTGTGTCCCCACCTCTGCCCCTGGTAGTATTTTGAAATTATTCCAATGTTTATGCAGTTGCTGCCACCCCGTGGTACGTGGCAGTACGTGCCCACAATTAAACATTAAACATCAGCCAGAAAGAACAACCAGAATGTCAGCCAACTGTCGGCCAAGTTGAAGTACGTGACTTTGGGGCATTGCATCATTAGAGCCCCCGGGAGCGTGGAACTCCTGCCGGGGGCTGGGGGTGGGGGCGACAGAGGTTAAACAATAAAAAACTAATTTAAATTTGCTTAGAGCATAAATAAGAAGGTGTTGGACAACTTTTTTGGAGGGGGGTTCAGAGAGCCAACAACTTTCCCAAAACAAACAGAAATCATCATCAAATGTTGACACAGCAGCAGTGGCAGCAACGGCAGCCGGTGGCAGGCGGCAGGCGGCAGGGGGCAGGGGGCTTCTTTTGGGCCAGAAGCATCGCATAAAAGCCATGGCCCAGTGCCAGAGAAGCCACACAACGAACTCACCAACAGCATGTCTCTCAAGTGGATCACACTGTGTGCCCTGGTGGCACTGCTCAGCATCGGCACGGGCAGCTGGGCCAAGCCAGCGGCCAGACAGAGGCAGAGGACCATTCAGGCGAGGCCCAGCAAGGAGCAGGCTCCCCTGAATGCTCTGTACTATGCCAATGATGCGATCGATGAGGATGATGATCAGCATGATCAAGATGCTGATGATATTCGCGAGCACGAAGAGGATCCCAACGAGGAGCAGGAGGAGAACGATGCAGACCAGGCGCTGGCCAATCCCAATGAGCCAGACCAGGAGCAGGAGCAGCAGGAGTTGGCGGAGGAGGCGGCAAATGAGCTCCAAAGCCCCGATGAAGATGCCATCGATGAGGAGGATGCCAACGAAGTGGTAGAGCAGGTCCTAGAGCTGGTGCGCCCCGAGGCACGCGCCCGTCGGCGTGGCAGCCGTCGCGGAGGACGCAAGAACCGCAAACGCGCTGGCAATCGCCGTTGCGGCAGACGCGGAGGACGCGGAGGACGTGGTGGACGCGGACGGGGCCGACGGGGACAGCGCAGACCGAACGTCTCCAGGCGACAGGGCAACAAACGGCGAACGGGCAACAACAAGCGCCAGGGACAAAGGAAACAGTCCAACAAAAACAAAACCCAGGCCGACAAAAAAGAGTCCACCAACAACAACAACAAGCAGACTAGCGGATCCACCAGCAGGCGGCTAATAGCGATCTAAATTAGAAAACAAAACTCCTTCCCTCATAAAAAATATACCAACAAACACTTCCAACAGACTAGTCTTCATTCAATGCGATGGGTTTTCGAATCGTGCGTATCCGCACTTCCCAGCTTTTATAGTCCGTAGAATCGTTATGGATTAAGTACGATCCGAAATATTTGATATTCACGGGATAGTGCAGGTGTATCGTCGTCTGCTGCAGTTCCACGGGACAATCGGATCTTAGGACACAGATCCTGAGGTCACCGTCGATAATGTAACCCTCCTTGCACACACAAGGTCCACCGCACTCGTTCGTGCAGGTTTCACTCAGAAACTCACAGGTTTCCGGACAGGGGCTGGGACATAAGGCCAATGTTCCATTCACCGTGCAATCTACCTCCGGTTGTTCAGGACTGGCAGATCCCACGATTCCGAGCAGGTGGCACACCAGGCAAATATATTTCCAATGCAACTTGTGCATATTCTCAGTCGATATTGAACTTTTCTTCGATTGGGGCGAGGGAAAATATTTAACAAGTTCCTGAAATTGGCTGTGCCTGACAGCATTGCAAATTAAATTAGTTCTGTGGGAATTTATGCGATACTTCCATTCGTCACGTGTGTCCCTTCGCTTATGGGGAAATTTGTAAAGCGAATCAACGACTAGGGAATCAAATGGAATCAACGCTGCTGCATCTTCTAGTTGTTTTATTCCTTGTTTATGCTTATTTGCTGGTTGGCTTTTTGGCCCTTCACCGTCTATGCACATCTATCAGGCGGCTGATCTTCAAATATTTCAGTTTATATCCACTGGAATCCGCTTTATTGCAGCATACTTTTCGGGGCGAATGTTTTAGCGCCAGAGAAAGTTTTTATCGCATCCACATAACCTACATATTTCCGTGTATGAGGGAGAGAAATTCATGTGGCAGGTAGCACAACCACAAGTCATAAATTTCGCCTGCGATTCTCCTTTTGTTATAGTTTTTTTTTATGTCCTGGTCCTGGTGTGTGTGTGTATCTGTGTGCATGCTTGCATGACCCCATAAATTATGAAATGCTGCAATTTCGCTTAGCGGCTTTTGCACTGTTCGAAATTAGTTTTACGCCTCTTTTTATTCCGATTTAGTTTCTAGTTTTTAGTGCTTGTTCCACATGAGATTTATGAAAATAATGCCTGGCCAAGTACAGTCCTGAGCAGGGAACTGCACTTGCTCCTGCCACCAGACTGTGACTCCGACATCGACGCTGACACGCCTTCTGCTGCCATTCACTGGTGCACTCAATTTCAGTTTGTTTTCGTTTAAGCTCATCTTTTGCAATGGCTGCCGCTGCTGCTGCCGCCTTGGCCATTGAGTTCGTTTACCTGACATCCTCGTTCGTGCATCCTCCGTTTGTGTCGGGGATGTTCCGGAAAATGCGAAATTCCATAAATAATTAACGAAATACGCTTTCTCTCTACAGCCCCAGCCCCCAGCTGCTCCTCCTGCTTCTTGTCTCTTGGAGGTAAAAAATACTGAAATTGAAGAGAAATCCCGGCTGAGAACATCTCGGACTCTGCTCTGCTCTGCACTGCTCTGCACTGCTCTACACTGCTCTACACTGCTCTGCACTGCTTTGCTCTGTTTACTCTGTCTACCTGTAGCCAATTTGGAGGTGCTCTTATCTGTCTGGTCTGCTGTTGGCATTTGGTCAGCCCTGTCTGTGGGGGCGGGGGAGCCGCGCGGGAAGACTGGTGGTGCTCGGGTAGGGAAAATTGCCAAGGTGGGTGGATGGGTGGCCAGCTGTACAGCCAGGACTTCCACTGTTCGCTGCTGCTATCCGGATGTCTGCCAGCCGCCTGCCTGCCTGCCACTGACATTTGCCAAATCAAATAGAAATTTTAATTGACTCTCGTTGGAGTGTCCTCTGCCTCTCGCTACCGGTACGTGCCGTCGCTTTATTTCCCGTTTGCTCAAGGTCTGGTCTTTGCGTTCGAGTTCAGGTTCAGTTTCTGGCCCGTTCAGGGTTTTCTTAAATCTAATTTGATGGCTCTCTTGTCGCATGGAATGTGTTGTTTTTCTGTTTTGTTTTTTTTTTAGAGCAGATAACATTGCACGAGCTTCACCTTGCAAAAACTTGAAAAATGTTTGCTTGAACTTCGCTCTCTCTTTATCCCTCTCCCGAGTTGCCTTCCTCGCTCACTCTGTGCACCCACACAAACTCAAATGAGATCGCTTTCTGGAAGTGATGGCTCACCTTCAATTCACCTTGGACTAAGCTTTTCTTAGCTTCTGCTTAGGCTCTAAACTTCCTACGCTTTGCCTCTCCCTCTCTTAAGCTGCTTGCTCTCTTCGTTGGTGCTTATCAGCCTTTGCTTCGGCTCTAGGCTGCCTCTGCTTCGGATCTACGCTGCCTCTGCCTCGGCTCTACTCTAACTCTGCTTCGGGCTCTTCGGGTGCTTAAGCTCTTGCTTTTTCTCTGCTTCCGATCAAGTTCGTCGCTGCCCCGCCTCTGGGGTAGGTACTGCCTCTGCTCTGGCCTCTGTCGCTGCTTTGCATATTTATGCCTCTGGCTCTGCCCTCGCTTGTGTTTCTGCTTGCTTTCCATCAAAAATATAGCGCGAGAGAGAAGAGCTTAGGGGGCAGGGGGCAGGGGGCAGTAGAGCAGCGAAATCGGGTTAAGCGCCTTTTGGGCTCGAAGCTAAATTTGCATTTGTCGACGCCGCCGATGCCGCCGGGGCTGCGATTTATGTCGGCGCACGCGGAAAATTTGCCCGCAACAGCAGCAGCAGCAGCGGCGAGAGCATCAGATTCATGGAATACTCCTCTCTTCACTTTACCTCTCTTCTCTTCTCATCTCATCCGGCGCTTCCTCCGATGGAGTCCTTGTTGTTAGTCAACAACTTTGCAGGATTTTCTTTTCGTTTTTTTTCCCTTTTTTGTTGTTGTTGTTGTTTGTTTTTGGGTCAAAATATGCGTGTGTGTGTGTGTGCATACCAAGTTATGCAACACTGTTTTTCACTTAATTAGCGCTCTGAATGACGCGCTGACAGTTGCCAGGAGTGTACGTGCCACAGCCGTGGGGCATGCAACAACAAGCAACAATGGCCTGTCATCATAGCTACTGCTATTGTGTTTGTTGCTGCTGCCGTTGCCATGACAGTCGTGGCATGTGCCCAGAGACGCCACAGATTGCAGCCAAAGTTTGAGGTTGAACTGGCACCCACAGTTCAGGATTGTGGGGCAGCTGCAATATGTAGGTTATTCGACTGATGAAGGGTCCGTCCGTATGCATATACATACATACTACTTGACGGAAGGACATTATACGCACATCCCCACCCGAAGGTGATATTAAGGATTCATTCGCCCATGGACATTCGCTATGAAATTGAAGAGCTTTCATCGATTTCCTGCAAGACGGGGACAAAGTCTGCCTGCCGTTAAGTGTTGCAAAACATGGAAAGGCGTTCAGAATAATTGTCAGACAAGCCACACAATTTTGCAACAATTTTAACGATTGAGAATAATGCCTCCGTGCCACTTTCCACATCAAATTGAGTCCAGAAATGTCGTAAACATTTTCACACATCCCCCACTCCCACTCTCACTCTCTTCTCGGCTTTCACTCCTTGGCTTCTACCATTTATGTACGAGTACATATATATACTTTAGCCGGTTTTAATGATTCTCTGCGGAACATTCGCACTCCATTCTGTAGAGTAGAGATATTATTCACGAAATCGTAAGACATTTTTTATGGTGGAATTTTAATGAGCGCAACATTTGTACCCCCCCTTGGGGCTTGGGGCTTGTTGCCCCGCTTCTTTGCGAATCGATGCGATGAAAAAGCGTTTTACAAAGGATGTGTCGTTTTCCCCTTTTAGCCAGTCCTGAATAAATTTCCTGCTGAAAATTCATTTTATAATAGCGTTTTCCCGTCGCCGACACGCGAATCAAAATGAAACCCAAACTGAGGAAAAGGCATAAAAAAGGTGACAAAGCCAGCACAGATTTCCGCTCAGCGATGGTCAACAAACAACAGTCCATGGCCGCCAGCAAGGGGGCGGAAAGCCAGAGTTGCATCCGGTGGGGCAGCATCTGGATGTACACACAAATATGGCCGGCGTTGGCTTCCGGTGGCACGACGACTTCCTTGCACTGAGGTCTCAATTTTCATCATCATTCATTTCACTCTCTCTCTCTCCCTTTGTGTGCTGTCCTTCTGCTGGTCTCTCTCTCACTCTCTCGGTCTCTCTGTCTCTCTCTGTTGATTCCCCTTTCTGTATTATTTAATGCACTGATGTGCGCATAATGAGCGTGATTGACATAAATGTACTTTAAATGCACCAGGGAATCGCAGCAGCCTGAGTGGCAAATGTCGAGCAGACAATGTAGGGCTGCCCCAAGGCCCTGCCCCCGCGTGTGGCATGTCCTCCCTGTGGCACAGGCTCTTGTCCGGCATCAACCGTTGTTTGTCCGTTTTGAACACTGGACTTTGCTCTGCCTTGCTGCTGCTGCTGCTTTTGCCGGGCACTTTCGGGCTTGTCCACTCCGCTTTTTGCCGGGCCGTATGTTCCCTCGGGCACTTTAATCGAGTTTATTGCATGCTTCACACAAAGAAGGGGCGGCGGAAGGCGTGGCTGCAACTACTAAAAGCCAAATCAAGCCAGAACAAAACAAGAACAAAAACAAAAACAAAAACAAAGGCATAAAGTAACAAAAAAACAAAAAATTTTAAAACGGAAACACATACAAGTTTCAGGAGTACATGCCCCGCCGCAAAGGGTATTTTCATCATTAAATGTTGCATGCAACATTGAGATCCCATATACTTTACACGATATTGGTGAAATTTTAAATTTATTTCCATGCTGCATTTACAAGTATTATTCAATTTGCATAGAAATATTTCTGCAGATTTATGTGGAAGGCTAATCCCTCTGCCCTTCTCTCCTTCCATGAACCAGAAAATTGAGATATTCCCCTCCCTTCCTGGGCCCTCCACCGGGCGGACGGAGCCATAAAAAGTTGCAGCATCATCAACGCCTCTCGAGGGGCGGGAGGGGTGGCCAAAAGTTTCCCTTTTTGCAGTCGAGAGAAAACTTTGTAGCAAATATTTAAAAGAGCTCTTCTACAGCCCTCCAGCCCCCTCCCACTCTCGCTGTCTTTTTTTCTTCTGTGCAAAAAAAGGCAAAGAAAAAAGCGTCTTTAATGAGCCGCATCGGGTAGCAGAGGGGAAAACGCGGAGGAGTAGCGGGTGTAGAGGGGGAAACCCAATGCTCGAAAACTGATTTTATGAAAGAGCTGCTGCGCACTTTTCCTATTTAATTTTAATAATCCTAATCAAGGAGTTGCAAACGCGGCAGCAGTGGAAATAATACGACTATTTCCGCGGCACTCCACGATTCCTGGGCTGGAAGGATGCTTCAGCGAAAATGCAGGGGGCGGGGGCAAAGTGCAATAAAACCAAAAGTTTTCTAAGGTCAACTGAATGTTCAACTGCTCTTTTGAATGGCTTTTTATCTGGGGTAAACCGTGGAATGGGGCTCCAATACGAAATTGAAATTGAAGTGAAATTCTTGAAAAATATTCAAGGGTGAAAGTGCCTTCCTTGTGGAGGGTCCTCTGCTGCTGCTCTGCTTTTTAAGCATTCGAGCCACCCTCAATGTTCCGCATCATGCACATGACATGTATGTTGTTTGCAGTTCCTTAGTTTACCTTTACAGATTTAGGTTCCAGTATTTACTATTTAGTGGATCCTTCCATTCCAACCATAAAACCCATAGATCAATTTACAATTTTCATTTCGCATAAAGTATGCAAAACAAAACTAGCGCCAAACTCTAGACAAATGGAACTGTGTTCATCCTGCACATCCTGCCCATTTTCAAGCCATCCTAAAAAGTTTCGCCTTCCTTTGGGGAGTGGGACGCCTGAAGTTTGGAGCTTCACTTGGAGTTTTGGCTAAAAGCACTTGATGTTGGCCTTCTCTCGGCAGCCCTTCATCATCGTCTCGTCTGGTCTGGTCTGGTCTGCTCTGGTCTCGTCTCGTCTCCCCTCCTCGCCCCTCGATGGGGTGAAATCTGCTTCATAAATGTTTATAAATACAATTTTCTAGTTGTGGCCCGAAAGTTGTTTTATTGCTGCATTTTCCCTGGCTATCTGGCTGGCAGCAGCAAACTATGATTTATATATGTGCATATATAAATAATCATCAATCTTCCTTAGCTGTTGTTGTTGTTGTTGTTGTTGTTGTTGTTGTTGTTGCTGCCACAGGTTACTGCCAGGCGAATGACTCTCAATCTGGATCCAAGCAGGCAAGGCTTTTAAATGATTTTCTTTGTAATTCTGGCCATGGTCATTGATTTCCCTAAAAATCCCAGTCCATAAGGGAAGGAGGGAGTGGCGGGACAAGGATGTGTTGCGGCATGTTGTCGTCGTGTCAGTGATTGTCATGTTCTCCGTGTCGTACAAGAGGAGGCAGCAGCACACATCAATCGATAGTTCAACACACTCCCATTGCAGGGTAGCAAGCACAAAAAAGGGCTCGCCCAATCGCCCAGCGAGGATGTCGAAAGACCCAAAGGGAACAATCCTCAAGGGGTATCACATGCCACATCCAATGCCAACCAATTCGTTCACACATTCATTCCCTCTCTCTCTCTCTATCTCTTTCATAACTGATTCGAAAACCATTCTCAAATCGAATGAAATTCGGTGCAGGAGAAAGTAATTGAATTGTTCTATTTTGTTTTGTTTTGCTTTGTTTTGTGGTTATTTTCATTATGTTGTTGACACGTACACATACGCAATGCATAACCACTTTAAATTACGTATACGACAGGCAGTACACAGCACAGATTGATTTGTTTCTCTTTCGTTAACAAATAAATACCTTATTGGTTGCACATTTATCCCCTAGATCTCTTTCTGCTTTAGGGGGACAGAGAGAGAGAGAGAGTTCTAAAACGTATTCCAATGACTTTTAAATTGGCTGACCGAGTTTTTCCTAGTTTTTTACCCATTAAAAAAGCTTGAAATTATTCGAAAAGCGCGTGGGTATGGGGAGGGGGGTAAGGGGCACGCATATTTTAAGTGGCAAAGTTTTCTCGATTCGCACGGTGAAAAACTATCCAGCAAAAGAGAGGAAATTGTTGCCGCTACTAGCCGTATTTGCCATTTGGCCATTTCTGCAGGCAATCAAAAAACTACAGCCAGCAGGGGGAGGGGGAGGGGCGAGGGTCGAGGGACGAGGGAGGACGAGTGCAAGTCAAGTAAATAAAAAATTATTGCAAAACTTTGCCATGCAATAAACGAAGGCAAAAATGGAAAAAAAGAAGAACGCAGAGACCTTCTTGAAGAAAGTACGAATTCGGCCAGACATCATCCTGGGGTGGCGAAGCATGAAGAACGCTGTAAAAAAAAAAAAAAATAGTTGCCACGACAGGCGGTGGCAGGGTGCATAAACAGGAACATCGTCATTCCGCTCTGCGGCATGTCTCCGCACAATGTTGCCCGGACCAGACTCCTTTCAGCTCTGTTCCTTTGTGTAATCAACGCAGGTGGCACCGAGTGGGGGGGGCGAACAGTGGCATTGCAACAATTTTAGGCTCAGCTACAAGGCCCCATTGCTGTCTCCAGCCAGTGGCTCCACCAAGTCGAATAATCAACAGATTATTTAATCGATGCCAGCTTAAGGGACTAATTATCGAAATCGAATGAAACAATCGTCGATTTGTGCGCAAATTTGGCTTCAAAGGAAAGGAAACCTTTTAAGATAGGCTTTTGGGAAATACATTAAGAAGGATCCCTTCTATTGGCCACACCTGGCCTTGGAGCACACGCGTGTCCCTGCATTCTATTGGGATGCAATTCCGAAACCCCATAGAAATGTGTTAAATATTTGTTAGGGATTGCAATAAACTTTCGAGGAGTGCTCTCCATTTGCCCCCCTTCCGCCCACCTCCCATCGAACTTTTCAATTAAGTTTCTCCGTTTTCTCAGTGAAGTTTTCCCCCACGCATCCCACTGTCCAGTGTCCACTGTCCACTGTCCAGTGTCCTGTGTCCATCTCCGGGCAGTTATTAGAGGAGCCGTCTTGCAGCTATCAAATTGCCATAAAAGCGGATGTTAAACGGAGTTGCCTGCCGTAAACTGCCCTTACTATACGGCCATCCACTGCTTGGTCCTTGTCGGAGACTGGCCGTCGAAATTAGCCCTTGGTAGGGACACGGATACCCAAGCCAGAGCCTTGCCTGATTAGAGAGTGGGCCATGGCCGATGGCTGGAATGGAAGGGAAGGGAATTTTCCGTCACAGTTCGGGCGCGGCTACTCCCCCCCACCCCCTTCCGCCTTGTCCATGGGACTATCTTTTTTTTCATTAGCTAAGTGGCAGAGTGCCTCTTCCCTCCACTCCAGGAAACAATATAATTTTCATTTGTCTTCCTTGTCTGTAATTATTTTCAATATTAAAGAAGGAGGTGGGGAGGTGGGGAGGTGGGGAGGTGCGGTGGTGGGGTGTACTCGTATCCCTCATCTTTCTGTGGGCATTAAGGGAGCGTTGATCTATTCCATCTGGTTCCACACTCGAGTGGCATAAATCACACAGAAAACACTACAGAATGGGATAATTGGATGAGAATTGAGATATTCAATTCAAATTGCATCTGCAGCGGTCCCTCTCCTCCCCTCTCCTCCCCTCTCTTGCTCTCTTTTCAAGTGCCTCTCAAACTGAGAAAGGGGGGCACACACCCCATTCCCATTCCCATTCCCCATTCCCAATACAGAAGACCACATCAATGATGTTAATTCCCTTTCCGGAGAGCACTTCTTTTCTTCAATTTGTTTGGATTACGAGCACTGCCACATAATACTCTATTAGTATTTATTATCATTTATCATCGCATAAAACATGTTACGAGCCCCAACAAATTGTCAAACAAAAAGCAAAGAGCGCAAGGGAAAATTTGAAAATAATGGAAAAACGTGACCCAAAGGAAGACACTCCGCCGCCAACTCTTTTCAGGACAGGGCGAGTCCTTAAACAGGAAAGATACAGAGATACACAGAGAAGATGTGCGGGTTCGGGGTGGCGATCGGGGTCGGGGTCCGAGTGTTGACTGAGGGACATCTGTCAGATACACAGCCCGAAGCGATTCTGTGGTTAACTTCGGGGGTAAGCCACAAAGTTTTTGTTCTCCCAGTGAGGCTGCACTTGACAAGTCTCTTCTCCGCAGTCGCTGCTCATTAAAAAACAAACAACAGCAGCAAAAAAAAACCCCCGCACATGTGGAGGGGGCATGGCAGCAGCGGTGCAGAGGAGCTGCAACGGTAGCAGTGTCCACGTAATTGAATCTGCCTCGAGAACATATTAAAACCATCCAGCTCCACTCGTATCTCCATCTCTCTCTGGCCCCCTGGCCGTCCTTCAGACACAGAAATGACCAGGATGCCAGCAGCAGGACTCAACTCCTTGTGTGCCCCTCCCTTCTCCATCTTTTGCCTTCTGTCTTTTGTGTTCTCGAGTGAACTTTTCCAGCTCCATATGTTTCCCCATTCAATTTGTGCAGCACAGTCGATTGATCGGTTGGAATATTCATTCGGGGAATGGAGAATTTTGAGGTGTAATATCGAATGAATCGCAGATATTGGATGCAAATCAGCGATTGAATAAAACTCAGCTTTTTAATGGGAAATTGGAAATTCCTTTACTGAATTGGCTCCGATATAATCGCAAAGAACACTATCGGTTTCTGTATTCTATGGAAAAAGAGCTAAAGGACTTTCAACATATTTTGGGAAAAAGATACTATTTCGAATAATGTGGAACGTAACGTAAAATATTATCAAATAATATCTATTATCGAATAGTTTAGTTATCGAATGACATCAATCAGTGAGGAATATCATAAGAGTATTGGGGCACATCGTTTATCATCAAAGAATATCGAAGAATATCAATTATCGAAAATTAGTTATCGCCGTACATGAGATATCGAAGGAATATGCTGGAATAATAATCGAAGAATATCAGTGAATATCGAGAAATATCAGCCACTAGAGAGTGAATATTAATTACCGAAATATGTTATCTATAATGAGGTATTATAGTGGATCCAAACATTGAAACTCCCATCTTTCACCTGCACTCTGTCTATCCACCCATTCGATGCCATTTCTTTGACTCCCATAAGGTTTATGGCTTTTTGATAGAGTGGATCAATCAATGTCTGGCAATCCCGAAACGTAATACCGTTGAAAGGGTACACTATCGGACGACATTAAGGAGTTTAAGCCTCCGCCTCAGACTCTCCCCACTGCAACTTTTTCCCTTTTTTTTCTCTCTTTGTTTTTTGTTGCTGTTGCTGTTGTTGTTGCTGTTGCTGTTGTGGCCAGTGATTCAACAAGATATTGTTGTTGTTCGTTCACGTTCTCGATGCAGTTGAACAGGTTCTTCGGACGAGCCAAAGAACAAAGCCAAAGGAGAGACAGACACGAACAGAAAACAAGAAGAAGGGAAAAATCACGTTTGATAAATAAAATATATACGTACATACAATGTACATATATATACTACATGTACAAGCTATATATAGTACGTATGTAATTTATATATTTAGATATATGTACATATCTTCGAGTCCCCCCTTGAATCTCCCTCCCTGCCGGCTGCTGCCTGCCTGATTGCTGTGTGCACTTGGCGCGCTTATCATTTCGTGTGCACTGCCCCCTGCCGCTGCCCCTGCCCCTGCCCCCTGCCCCTTTGAGAGGGGGGGACTGACTGCGACTGCTTCGTTATTCTGCAGCTCCTTCGGGCTACTCTTTTGACTCTCTCTCTCTCTCTTTCTGTGTCATTGCGAATGCAGAAATTTGATGCCAGCTGCAGCTTGTTAGGCGGCTCTTAACCCTTTTTCTTACTCCTTTTCCCTGCTGTCCCTCTTCTTTAAGCCTTTTCCTTTGTGGCTTTTGTAATTAACAATCGTCGGTTTCCCACACTAATGGCCCAAGGAAAGAGCCAAACGGAACAGAAGTTCAATAAAAGGGGGTGCCATGATTTGGCATGTTCCTGGGGCTCTCATGCCTCTAGGCCCCTCTATTCTCTTAAGCAGCTAATCCGAAGTAAAGCTCAGAGCCAATCAAACGTAAATATTGAGAGAGAGAGAGACAGAGTTGATCTGAAGGACACCAGATTGCTGGCCACTCAACCATATGGTAATGGAGGGTAATCTTCTACAATCATCATCATCATCATCATGAGAGGCACCACCTGAGACCCTTTATTTACGAACTCTGTTGGAGGGTCAAACCCTTTTTTGCCACTCACTTGACATCCACACACACCCAGAGAGAGAGAGAGAGAGAGAGAGAGATAAAGCAAACTAATCGCATTGGAGATCCATCGAATCATGAAAGACATTCGAATGTGATTTTCATGAAGCTGTAAATGTGCAATAATTTATTCAAATTCCCCAACGTGTGCTGCTTTCTGCTTGCTGCCATCGTCATTAATATTTACTCGATTTGATTTGACTTGAGTTTGCTTTTACTGCGAGTATCTTTTGGGTCGTCAGGCCATTAAGTGGAGCTCCCAGTCGCAGTCCCAGCAGGTCGGTCTGCTGCGTGGGCTGTTCTTGGCTCTGTTCTTGGGGAGACTTTCAGAGTCGTTAACCGGGCAAAGCACAGCCCAGGCCAAACAGCTAGCCAATCAACTGGGTAAACTAGTTTAGACTCAAAGATGCGGATGGATTTATGGGTGGGGAGGGGAAGGGCAGGGCCAGCAGACAACTTTGGCTCTGGGCGGTTCTGGTATAAATTATGAAAATGCATATTAAACTTTATTTCGAGCGCATTTCGGGTGTGACATTTAATTGGGCTACTGAAATGTGGCACCTCCATTCGAGTCCATTTCCCCAACCTCCCATCCTACCTCCCTCCCTCCGTCGTCCCTCGTGAAACCTTGTTTTTTTGCGCAAAAACCAATTTATTTTGCAGGCGGGTTTTTAGCCCGAGAAATATTTCTAAATTGACAAAAACCGAGAGTCTATGAAATATTGGATCGCTGAAGTCTGTGTAGAATCTTTGACGATTCATTTATTCCTTTGCTTTCCATAAAACTTAATGTTTCATAGATCAAATAATCGGTGGCCCTTTTTGAGGGCAAATTTCTTTGGCAAAGAGTTGTCTTTGGGAGAACAATGAAATGCATTCACCAGGGTCCCCCCCCCCCTATCTATCTATGTATACCACTCACTCGCCTTAAATCAACCTTGACAGATTAGATGGGGGGGGGTTCAGAAAGAGGGAGAGAAGCCATTGCATAGTCAATTGCAAAAAATTGTCGACAACCACACAGCCAGAGAGAGTGAGGGGGGGTACAAGGTCTGGTCTGGATTCCAATTTTTGTTTCACTTTCCGTTTTGGGTTCTCTTTCGATTCTTCTAGAAAAAGCAAACTTTGATAATTTTAGGATTTAAAGCACGTTTCTTGTGCCGTTAAAGCGATAGCGATGCATGTAGGATACGGCTAATGGAATTTCCTTGAGACATGTCTCCCCCCCCCCCCCCCCCCCCCTCTCTCTTTTGCTTTTAAATCGGATTTTGTTTGTTATTTTTTGTGCGAAATTCAATTATTTCTTGAGAAAATCATAAATCTATCATAATATCATACACATACACATACACATACACGTGTATATATGAATGTGTACTCGTATGTGTGCGAGTGGCATAAACCGAAATTTCATTTCTGGGGTAAATGAATAAATGATTTCCTCCTCCTTCCTTCGTTGCCTTCACGGAGGGCGATAAATATTTATGGGGCAATTTGGAGCACATTCCTCGACATCTCAAGAGCTGCTCTCTCTCTCCCTCTCTCTCTGTGTCTCCCTTTCCCTCCCGCGACACTCGCTGGCGGTTTTTCTCTTCTTTTCATTCGTTTTCTCCCACACCCACACTTCAGTGAGCGCAACATATGTGACACATGTCAATATCATCATACCCCCCCTAGCCACCCCTCCCCGCCCATGCCTACTTATCATGCTTGCTGGAGCCTCTTCTGCCTTGCCTTCCAATGATTCCAATTTCCATACATGCCTGTGCCCCCCTCTCCCTCCCCGGCCTCCCTCCGGGGCCATTGATAGGCCCCTGTTTAGCCCCTGGGTGTGCGTCGGATATGTTACCTTTAGAAAGTGTAAACCTCAGCCAGCAGCAACAACAGTTGCAAAGCTCTTAAGCCGGCTCAGCTTTGAAAGCTTAACGCACTTGGGCAGGAATCAAAAGAGCCAGCAGAAGCGGAAGCAGCAGCAGAGCAACAGCAAAAAATGAATAAATGGAATGAATGGAAGAAGGAAAAATGCTGCAACGAATTAAAAGCGTAGGATGGGGGCACATCCTCGTCCACGGGGGGTGGGGCAAACATTAACCCTTAGTTGGCCTGGCCCATGGCTAATGGGCGCATCTCTTGAGAGTCTATTCAAAGCAGGGGAGCACCACATCTATGTATGTATCTGTATATCAACACAAATTAACATTTTCCAAAGAACGAGGACTCTTCACGCTCAGTCCGTCCCATTTGCTGGCTCTTTCCCTCTCTTTGAGCTGGGAATTCTATCGTGGGACTTTAGTTAGACATCTATGAAACGGAAGGGCATCTAAGAAACATGAACACTGTAATGGAACAATATTCTATGCACTAAAGATCTGTAAAACCATCAAATCAAGAGGAGAAAACATTTTGAGCTTTGAACTCAACAAAATAGGGTCTATATCCAAATATACAAAGCGTTCAAAATGCTATCGGTACTAACGGTATTACATACTCCTCAAACGAGTCGATAAGCGGAATTTCCATTCGATTTTCGTATATTGGGGGATTTATTTGTATTTTTTCTCTCGTTTGCCAAATGATTCGCCAGCATTTGACAGGCAGGGTGCCCCCATGACTGTCGGGGCTATTAAACTGTCAAACATGGCCATCCGATCATCAGTCAACACAGCAATTACAACAGTGAGGCCCCCGCCCCCCCGTCCCCGTCCCCGTCCCTCCATACACCCCCCTATTCCCAGTTCTCCTTGCAAATGCTCTTCCGTTCGACGTTCGACGTTCACGGTTCTCCATTTCGTTTCGCATTTGTCTGTTTACTTTAAGCTTCAAATTACGCTTAAATTGTTTTTACGCCTCTTTTCGACCCACTCGACTAGGCCATCGAGCAAAGATCTATAAAAAGCTTTTGACGAAATCAATACCAAAAGGAAAAACAACAAACACAAAACAAAGAAAAAAGGTACACCAAAAGAAGCTGAAAAATGCCTCGACGAGGAGGAGGAGGAGACTTCGAATTTAAGAGGGGATAAAATATATTCCCAGAATTGTGATATGTACTACTCTATTTTTCCACCATTCCACCAGGTCTTCAAGAACCTTTTAATCGTCGTTGTTTTTGTTAGCTTTCTTTCTTTTATTTTGGCTAATTTTCGCCATTATCTGTGGCTGCATTCCATTTGTTCAAAGACTACTATCTGGTGCTATTTTATTTACTATATTCTATTATATTCGTATCTGTATATTCCCCTATTCACCTGTCAATTCTCAGTTGCCTGTCTGTGGCTGTAACTAACCGCAGAGCGCTCCCAGCTCCCCGCTCCCTCTTTCTCCCCCTCCTCATTGGCATCCCCCCCCCCCACCCTGTCATCTGCCAGTCGGTAGAAGCAGCAGCATTGTCTATGGCCATCAATAATTTATGCATTCAGCCATCAATCACTTTGAGCTGCTTTTGCATCGACTGAGAACTAAGAGAAAGGCTCGCCTTTAGGGCCACAGGGAGAAAGCGGTGGAGAGGGGGCCATGGTAGGGTGTCCTAGCCAAAGTAGAGACTCAGTCAAGTGTGGCCTCCAAAGGCGCAAATGGATTTTGGTTCGGTTTTTGGTTTGATTTGCGGAGACGAGACGAGACGAGACGAGACGAGGAATGTGCTGTGCTCCATTACTCCTTGTTTTCCAACCGAACTTTACTTAGTATTTTATTAAAAAATTCTTGTACCTTTTTGCTTTCGTTTTTGCCTCGTTTGCAAATTTTGTAGGAAGAACGAAAGCAGGGCCAACTTTTTCTGGCTTTGGTCTTTTGTAAATTTGCAAAAATTTCTTCCTTATTTCATTTGTTGGCAAATAAACTGAAGGCATAACATCTTTGCATCTCTCAACGTTGCAGCCATATGTTTCAATTCGTATTTGCGTCCCGTTTTGCCCACATTTTCAGTTTTTCCAATTGGCCCCAAAAGGCATTCGAAACAGCTGACGGTGCTGGAGCATTTGATTTATGTAAAGTTGTTGCCTAAATTGATTTGCAATTGGCAATTTCCTTTGTGCGGGGAACAGAAGAACAAAAGCCAAAGCCCTGCCCCGGCATGTGGCGGGGGCTGGGGGGCTGGGGCCTGGGGGCAGGGCGGCTGGGCGTAACCAGCTGTTATGTAAATCTCACAGCTCACATGGAGGCGTCAATGTGGCTCAAGTTGTTAACAGATGCCCCCCATCCCCCCTCACGTTCTCCGCTCCCCCACTCCCACACAAAGGGAAAGCGAGTGAGGAAGACAATGAAAATGAGATGTGTGAGTGGAGGGGTGGGGGCACAGACGCCTGGTAAAGTTCATGCCACCAAAGCAGCAGACAAAGCGAAAACTTGTAGGAATACCCTACACATGGGCACCATCAAAGATTATTACATTTGGATCGAAACTCAGGTTACAAAACACTTGCCAAACATTGCATGTCTGATTATTATCGTGTGAATACGAGACTACAATAAGGCCACACCCTCATCACATCTGCTCTCTTGCGAGGACCATCCGTTTGCCAAACGTCGTCGACTATGGTTTTACAATCATTTGTTTTAAATATTCCGATTTATTTATCAGCTAAAACAATCACAGACGACGAGTGCAGAACGCATAACGCTTGCTATCTCTTTCTGGCGCTGGGGTCCCCGAAAGCCGAGAGAGTGAGTCGAAAAAGTGGATGGTCCTCAGCAGAGCGGACGACGTTACCTTGTGACTGATTCCGCCATGGAATGCCCTGGCTTGTCTCCTCTGTGGCACTTTGATGGCCGTTAATCTCGTCATTTTTCTCTTCTATATCTTTGTTGGTTGCGGATGCCATGGATATACCCTGGAAGGGCAACACCAAAAAACCATTTCAATTATATCGACTTTCTTTGGTGGCAAGAGAGGCCTGCGCCTCCCTTCATTTGCATATGTATGCGTGTGTCCTTAACACGTGTCGTGTTTTGTGTATTTTTGTTGTCGCGGTTTTTCACGCGAACATCTCCCAAAATGCTGAAAGGCCGAGGGGCAATTAGTTAATGAGGAAGCGCAAAGCATGAACCATCTTTCGGGAGCCGCAATGCAAATATATGTACGCCCGGGAATACTTGCGAGGACTTTATGAACGTTCTGGCTGCCTAATATATGTATTTATGCAGACAGACGGGAGACAGGAGGGGGGGTGCAGGAGGGGGGGGCAAGACGGAGACAAGACAGAGATGTTGTGCTTAATCAAATTACAGCACTAATTAATTTCAATTGCTGTTGTAACGGCATTCTTGGGCGGAAGATGAACCCGGAACACGGGAACACTTTCAGGACGAGCATTCGAGAGTGGGTGGTGGGTGGTGGGGGGAGGTGTGTCGTCTCTCGTCACATTTAAGACTTGATTTAGCCTCAGTTTCGCCTGAGGCGTATTCCATTCACAATTCCATGGTGGCTGCCACCGAGTACTGCCACCATTCTGTTGCAAGTTCATTACAAACAATTGATTTGGCAGAACGGCGTAAAACCTGCCACCGGTAAAGAGGAACAGGGGAAAAGAGCCACAGTGAAACAGGAAACAGAATCCCACTCGAGCCGAGGGCAACGCAGCAGCAGTCTGGGCCATGACCAGCGCAATGTGGTTGCAACTCTAGACGAAAAGCCAAGTCAGCGAAAGACGGCGCGCCGCAGACAGCGGTGGGGCATGGGATGTGGCAGCCGGTGGAGGCATTAATAATGAAAACATGCAGGCAGGGCTCCTCTGACTGCGTCTCCGTCTCTGTCTGCGGCTGCGGCTGCCACTGATTGAAACTGAAAGGGCAACGGCGCAGCAGAGGGCGCCAAGTAGTTGGGGGGCATCGCTTCAAAACGTATTTACATAACACATTAAAGGAAACTCCCCCCAAGGCAGAACCATCGGATACCCTCTATCACAGACTGGACTTTAAAGCCCCCACAAGCCCCCCTGCAGATGGGGCCATGCCCCCATTGGGAAGGGTATACAAAAAAGCCCGTGTGTTTGCGCCTGAAAAGTTACTCCCTGGATCGAGTAATGCGCGCACTTAATGAGCAACAAAGCGACCTAATGAAGTACTCAAAGCCCCCCCTCTCCCTCTCCCTCTCCCTCTCCCTCTCCCTCTCTCTCTCTAGCCACAAAGTTTCCGCCAACAGTGCTGGGCAGGAGGGGAGGAGAGGAGAGGAGGAGGAGGAGGAGGAAGGCTGGCCATTGAAAAAAACTTAAATCTTAAAAGTTTCATAAATTCAACGGCGAAAACGAATTGGGGCCAATCGGCAAATCGGAAACGGGAATCAGCAGAGCCACAGCCAAGGAAAATGTGTGGAAAACGACGGAGGAATTGTCGAAAGATTAGAACAAAGTCAGAAAAGGAATTTTATCCGCAATCCGTACAAACATTTCGACATTTCGCATCTAGAGTACGTAAACAAAACCCCGAAAAACGTGAAGAAAATGTTTTGGATATTCCAAAAATTAATCCAAAATTCAAGATGTTTACACGCCACACACACACACACACACACAAGCGAAGCGGTACTCTGGGGCATATTAGCTATATTAGCTATAAGAAATGGCTGAGAAGAGGCTCCATCTCGGATCTCTGTATACATAGATGTTTTCACCCATCCCAGGGAAAGGAAAGAGCATCTTCTAGCCCATAGCTACGTGATTTCGATATTTTCCTGTTGTCCACAGGCACAGCATTGCAGACACAGCTGTAGACTGTTTGAAAATATTTATTATCAAATAAATACCTGGGCATCTATCGGATTTCAGCCACATTTTCATGGCCTGTCGACAGAAGAAGGATTTATGTGTGGCCCGTGGCTCTCTTTGGTTACTTAATTGGAATATCTTTAAATACAGATTGATTTGCATAAAAGTCATGTTATGAACATGTTATTAGGCAACAAGTTGGCATATTCCCATCCTTCTGGCCATTGCCATTGCCAGCCTTTCTTCATGTTGGAAATATAATATTCAAGTAAATTAAAGTGCCAAAATCAGCCATAAACTGTATTATACATTATCTGTTGTGTACATTCATATTTATGATTAAATTTAAAGATTGTACATACATATGTACTCGTAAATGGCTGAAGTGCTCGAGGAAATACACAGAATAAACATAAATAATATATGTATGTGTATGTGTGTGTGTGTGTGTGTGTACGTATCAACTACATTGCTGTCTGAATTGCTGGCACTTAAGCGCTGCTGATTTGATTTGTTCTCCGCGGCGTATACGTTATTTTTGTATGTGGCATACAGAACTCAATCTTGCGGTCTGCGCCGCCACTTGAGAGGTGCCTTTGTACATCATAATAATAACAATAATAATAGTAGTAATAACAATAAATTCGTAACAACAATTGTAATTGTAATAATGGCCACAATTTGCAGTACTTAATGCATTTAATGCGCCGCACAATTAGACGGAAGATATTTTGGTCAATTTAATCCACATGCGGTCGGTCGGTCAAGGGAGAGGTAGAGGTAGAGGGAAATTACCTGCAAAAAGAGAAGAGAAGAGATCCATTTAGTATTGATAATGATTAAATAATACGATTATACGATTGAGGTGTGGAGGTCTAGAGGTTTCCTTTGACAAAGCCGTTTCCCCCGACACTGTTTTACCTTTGACACCTGCCCCAACCTTCAATTTCAATATCAATTGCATGCCAGAGCCAGAGCCACAGCCACAGCCGCAAGGATAACCAAAAGGAGAGACATGTTGACTTTAACCCTTGGGTAGCCCTTGGGTATAAATCTCCAGGCGAACGACAGGCTCGCTGCGGCTGTAGATAGTGTGCTGTGCTGGTTGGTGGCGTCTTCTTCTGGCAAAATTTATTATAAAATTCAATCTTTTCCGCCAGCCTTGAGCCAGGGGGCAGGGAGAAGAGAGCTTCTCCTACGCCAAAGTGTCGAAAGAGAGCCCTTGATAAGACGAATGGGAAAATGGGAAAGCCTAGCAAAAGGTATTTAAATCGCTTTTAATGGAAAAATATGCAAAGCAGCAGCGTTTGCCGTTAAGGAGGGGATTCGACTGGCTGGCAGGCTGGGGAGCAGACAAATCTCTGCCGACTGGCTGGCCACAAGAAGCACGAGCCGGGTGGAGGAGCCTCCGCCTTCATTAAAATTCCAAGCAGTTTCACCAGAGAGAGAGAGAGAGAGAGAGAGAGGGAGACAACGAGACAGGCAAATGCTGACACACTTTAAAACAATTTTCTTGCTCTGTCGTGTCTCGGCCCAAGGCGGACTTGGAGGAGCTTGCACACCGATCCTTGTCATCCCGAAGTGTGTATGCAGGACATATGACAAACTTGACGTAGCATGTCAAAAGATTTGAAGCCAATTTGTGTGCGGCCCCCGCTCCCCGAAGGACCAGAAAGTACAGCGGATAAATGCTGCTGAAGGAGTGGCAGTAACCGTTCAGGATGTGTGGAACAGTGGAACAGTGGAACAGTTTCAATGAAAAAAGATACGGCACGGGACGGGTTTGAGGCACAAAAAAACGAATATAAATAAATAAATAAAATAAAATAATCCTATTAAAAGTGTAAAAGTGTAGATTTCAAAATGCTTTCTTCTGCACATTATTTATTTAGTGGGTAAGGAGGATACTTTTCCCGTTTTAAATTGTACATATTTTCTATTCAAAATCTAATTAAAATTACACAATAAATTGGATCAAACAATTATGAACATTTTGGGCTCCTAATTGGATGGCAAATACCATTAAATAATTCTCATAATTCTCTCAATTTACACATATGTATGTATGTATGTATGTATGGACATATAATTATAAATACATATGTATAATATTTTGCCATAAATTTGTCTCTCTAATTAGTGGGCGGCTGGCACTCGAGAGGTGTGGTTGCATACATATGCCAAACGCATATTAAAACTGTTTAAATTAGTTCTGAACGTGAACAGACACGCACAGTTTCTTGAACAAGTCCTAGAGTGGCACTAAAAAGTGTTGGAGAGACAGAGATAGGGCTGAAGAGCTGGAAGAGCAGATAGAGAGGAGAAAAACTCCCCACAAAAGTACAAAAGTGCAGTTTGTTTGCATAGGAGAGGGAAAGAAGAAGAAGAAGACGAAGAAGAAGAAGAAGGCAAACCTTTGGCACTACTATAAAATTAAGATTAAAAGCTGCAGCTGTAAATGAGTCTCAAGCCGCCGACAATCCCGGCTCCAGCTCTCGCTCTCCATCACTTTCCCACTTTCCCACTTTCCTGCTTGCATTTGTCCAAGGTGAGAGAGGAGCAGCAGCGGCAGGAGCGCAGCTGCGTGCCACACGACAGACAGAGATAGGGATAGATAGAGACCAGGCGGATAGATATGCATGGCGGTGAGGGAGACAAACAAATGGCGATGGGGGCCCCCCTTTTTGCTGCTCATTTTGGGATATACCCTTTTTAGAGGGTATTACGATTTGACAGGACACATACAGATGCGACAGTATTTCGATTGTATTTCTTAGGAAAACTGTTCAATTTGGTTCGGCAAGGGTATGGAAATCTTCGGCCCTCATACTCTTTGGGCCCTGTCCTGTCTCATTGTCCCTTAGATTAGCTGGAGGATCCCTTTGTGACTGTGCGAGGAAATTACAAATCTTCCCTTCCCTCCAGACACACACAGCACAGAAGAGCACAGCCAGAGCAGAGGACGAATTGAAACAAAGCGCTCTGCACTTTTAATTTTCTACGATGGACAACAAAATATGAAAGCCCAACAAAAGGAGCAACAAATGGGGGCAACAACAATGAGAACAAAAAAGACAGGGGGTGGGGGGGGGGGGAGATGTGACCTTTTCCTAAATATGACGGAAAATCCCAGCCCGAATCCCAACTAAAACAAAAGCGAATTGAGGCCAAAAAAAAATGTTAAAGGTCATCCATGGACCGAGATAGAAACTAATCATTGTGTTTAGTTTAGGTTTACTTTGAATCCAACTTAAAATCAAGTTTGATAACCTTTCAAACAATCTTTCCCTCCAGCATTATCATCTGTACTTCCATCCGTAGTTTCGTATGGCTCCAGAAATGTTTTACCATCGTCTTATTGGAGATATTTTGTTAAAATGAAATTTTGGCCGTGAAGAGATCAAATCACCTTTGGTATCTCTCCTCATAGATGGCTCCATCAATATAGAGTGCTTATAAAGATTGTAATCTTGTAATACCCCTAAGAGCCTTAGTTCGCCCTCAAAACCAATTGTGAAAACTCCCAGAAAGGTAATGAAAGCATTCCCATAGCCAACAAAATAAAAAAATTTTATTCGAGCGAGGAGAAAGACAATATATATACAGAGAATATATGTACATATATGTACGAATGAAAAACTGCGGGCGCCTGCACAACAACAAAAAAAAAGAGAAGAGTTTTCCAATTTTTCCACGTCGAGGATACGCCACTCTCCTTTGAAAAAATAGGCTATGCGGTGGGTAAGGGAAATACAAATATTCTTTTTCCCTTTTTAGATTTTCCCATGTAGAGAAAAATGATTAACAAAGATTGATGAAAAGCGAAGAGAGCGGCCACGGGGCGGTTGGCCTCTATATATTTTTTTTCCCCCCTCGGATTTGGTGGTGACTTTTTTATTTTTGACTTTTGTATCGCGGGGTTGTGACCGGAGCTCTCCAGAAAAATATACTATGTTGCCCAAAAAAGGGTGTTGTGTCATTTGCAGCAGGGTCTATAAAAAATAGTTTGGGAAGGGCCCCGCCCGGCATTTCTGAAAACCATTTTCCAAAGCTTTATTGGAACGCAAAAATATATACATATGTACCTTTAATCTTAAGGAAATACTATTACCCAGGTTTTCCACCCACCTAATATTGGTTTTCCAGGCGAGCCCACTAACTTTTCCCTCAAAATGGGAATGGATATTCCGCCGGGAACGTATCACATATTGAATTGCATAAATGATGATTTTTCTTTATTTTTTGTTTTTTTGCATATTGGATATATCAATGTTGTCAATCATTTGTCAATTTGGCACTCCATCAATTACAGATTGTTTTGTTGTTGTTGTTGTTGTTTTTTTGTTTGTTTTGTATCTGTATTTCTCTCTGCGAGGCATTCCTTGCTGGTTTTTTAAAATGCAATTTCAGGTCATGTAGTAGATCTCTGATATAAATTTCAGGCACGACACACACACACACACACACACACATATGTGGGTGGGTAAATACACATATTAATGGGAGAGCATGAAAATTGAAATTGTAATTCTTTCGACCCGACGACTATCGGCTGTCAGCAGGGGAGTGGGCACGGCGGCATGTATCCATAAATTCAGATCCAGATTCAGATTCGGATCCAGAGCGTATGTGAGAGGGGGGAGAGGTGCTTTAATTAAATTGAAAAATTGTTCGCCAGGGCGCGAATTACACAAATCATCGTCATCATCATCATCATCATCGGAGGGGTCGGTCTCTGCCAGTGGCAGGCGAAAATGAATGGCAGCGTTTTTATTGTTTTATTGCTTTTCCTCTTTCCATTCCCCCCCCCCACCCCCCGGTTGTATTTATTGCTTTATTATTTTTCACAATTACCAAATTTAATTGAAAATTCTGATAAAATATAGCGATTTTTTTGCTGCTTTCTCTCAGAGGATCCTATTTTTTATGGAGCCAAAAGGCACGTTTCATAAATATAACCAGCTTGATTGATGGCGCAACGCGGAGTAGAATTGATTTTTGATTGAAGGTGTTGATGAAAGAGATTTAAGGGGAAACGGAAATTGATTCCAGTTTGGTTTATTTTTTTTTTTGGGAGAGGGAAGATTCCTCTGTTCTGCGGATAAATTTCCGTTGAAAAATATGGAAAATTCCCCATCGTCGACGCCATTTGGCTCCTAACTTCTTTTGAGACCAAGCAAAAACTAAACTGAATTTTCTAGTTTTCTAGTAAGTGAGACACAAAATGAAAAACTTTTGCTAATCATTCAACCCAAAGAATCTCTGCAGGAGAAAAAGGGGCCCGAAACAGTCTGCGCTAAAAGTTTGCACATTAAAATTGGCGCTAAAACTAACAAACTTTGTCAGCGCGAGTAAAGAGCAACAAAAATCCCTCTTCATCTTTCTCGAGCCCTCGCCTTTCTCCACTTCTCCCACATAACGCGCTCGAAAACTTCTCGAAATTAACTAAAGGGGAAACATAACCTAGTAGGTGGTAGGTCGGGGCAGAGGCGGAGTGGGAGTGGTAGCTATGGGGTGTAAGAATATTTGTTGATTTATGGGGCAAAACATTTTAATTAGTTTAAATTTCGTTTAGGCCTTGTCCTTCCTGCGTTTCAAAAATATTTGCATAGAAATTTAATTAAAATAACGATATCATATCTATGTAGGATGAGATTTGGATAGGTCCAGCTATATGCACTGTAGTATTCTGTAGGATTCTAGCCCACTTCGAATTCAATTTCCAGACCCATGTCTCGTTTTCATTCCTCAGACGGTTTCCCCCATTCTATTGTGGCATGCCTCATATTTCATACCGTTCCAGAGCGTGCGTGTCTCAATGATAAGCATCTCTCTCTCTCTCTCTCTCTCTCTCTCTCTGTCTCGACAATGCCATAAATTAGAGAACAAAATAGCGCTGCATCAACGGTTATTGCAGACATGTTTCGACATGAGTTTTGTGGAATGGGGATATTGATGACTGTGTTTTGGCAGGACTGTGATTAGCCAAAGAGAGCGATAGAGAGAGATAGAAAGAGGCTGAGAGAGACGGAAAGCGATGGTGAGGGATACAGTGGATAGTGGAAAGGAAGTAGTTACACACTCCGAATGGACCCCCGCCAAAGAAACCAAACAATAGGCATCTAGTGGGAGGGTCTTGGAGAGCTAGAAACGAGAAGTGGAAGTAATTTGCAAAAACGGGAAAAGCTCTCTGCTTATAATAACAGACGCAGCGGCGACGGCAGAAAACAACACCAGCAGCAGCAGCAGCAGCAGCAGCAGTAGCGGCGACGACAGCAAAAGCCTGGCGCAAAACAAAGGAAGCGGAAAAAATTACAGCACAAAAAGCAACAACAGAAACCATCATCAACAGCGACAGCAGCGGCAGCAGCGCAGCCACACCGAGTGCATAAAGGTAGACAAATATGCAAAGCAACAAAAAAAGAAAGAGAGAGCGAGCGAATGGTTTCTAGATAGCTGCAAATTGGTGCACAGTACCGACTACTGTACTCCCTGTAGCGTTCGCTCAACATAACAGAACATAGCAAAGCGGCACGAAAAAGGCCTTACCAGATACAGCAGATGGCGTGATGCTACCAGTACACAGCAAACGAATATCTATTTTTAGAGTATTATATAATTTTAAGTTGTTTCAAACTTCACTATATTCAAGCGGCTACAATCTGTCTGCTAGTCGAGCATACAATCGGAGAAGAGGGCAAGAACAAGCAAGCTCTACAGCATACAATTACAGCACGGGCGGCTCCCTTCCTCTCCCACCGCATCAATGGGCCACTGCACACATGCAGGGGACAAAGTGCACTTCAAACAAAATGTCGCCCACATGGAAGCGTGCGATTTGCCGCAATTGCGTATCATTAATTTGCGTTTTGCCTGCCTGAACCGCTCGGCCACCCCCTCACACCGGACTGCTTATACTGCTGCTGGCTGTCGTCATACGTTTAAATTACTTTGTAAAATGTTTCATGGATGCAATGCTAGGGAGCATAGAGAGTAGAGAGTGCAGAGATGACAAATGGTCAACGGTTTATGCGTGGGCAAAGCATTCTGTGAAGCATTGCCAACTTGTTTTACTCCATGAACTGCACCAATACATACATATGTATGTATATAAAGTACGAGAACAGAACTTTATAAACAAAAACTCAAAGCGCGCATAAACCAAAGAAAATTGCTAACACAGATCCTAAGCAGGGCAGAAGGATGGGCTTGGCTTTGCGGTTTCATTGTTACACGACTATAACATTTACAACATACGCTGAGCACTCCCCCAGCCCCTCACAGCTTTCCTCACTTTTCTCACAAAGCTCACTAATGCAAAGTCCCGTTTAAATTCCCTCTCAATATTCCAATCTGCTTAGGGCAGGCCAGCCACAACACCAAGCGGCAGCAACACTTCAACGTCGAGGTCTGACCGACCATATACGGGGATTGAACGAGAAAAGTTGTTGCTGTTTCTGTTACTACAGAATTGTATTATTGTGTGTGTGTGAGAGAGAGAGAGAGCTTTCAGCATATGCTGAATTGTGTACGTTTGAGGACTTATTGTAGTTTGTTGAAGCTCATTGAAGAGCGGAGGATAAAGTTGAAGGAGAGGGAAAACGAATTGAAACTACACTATAATGGAGTGCAACTTTTCTAAATTGAAACAGCCCGAAACTGCATGCAATTTTGGGATTATCATTATTATTAAGATAGAAAGTTTGGCTGCTGTTTCTTGCTTCAAAATATACATAATTATTTGTACATATCTGTAATTGCAAACTTTTTGATATGCTTTTATAAGCCCCGCTGCACAATTCATTTCCATTGAAGGCAAAAAATGTTTTGACCTCAACTGTGCAAGCCACTTACTCAATCCCCTGCCCCATTCCATCCCACGCTTAAGTGGGGGGTAAATGGCAATTATAAAATGTATTTCCATTACGAGAATGAACCAAATAATTATGCCAAAAGTATGCAACGAGCGGAAAAGCGTTGAAAGAGGGGGAACGAGTAGAGGGAGGGAGAGAGGAAAGGTCCACTTGAGATGCTCGTTGAGCTTGTAGCTCTCTTGGTACAACTATTCCATGCTCATTGCTAATTAAAACTAAATTGAGTGGCACACACACGGATACACACACCCACAGTCAACTTATTACTCTACTGAATTTGTATTTATATATGTATGTACGCGTGTGTGTGTGTGTGTGTGTGTATGTGTTTGTAAGCCGCAGTTTTGTGGGTGGGTTCTCTGGCTGTGGCCTAGTGCTAGTGGATTCGTGTTTGTCATTAATGTAAGCCAAACATATCAAATGTACATATTTACACACTTGATCATAATAATAGGTACACACATCTACGTAAACTTTAACATAACAAAAAGCAGTTGTGTTCAATATTTGAAACTTAAAATTAGTTCTCAATTATACCAATAGTATTTGTTTTCAATAAAATAAACTTTATTATATTATAGGATAATGTTATAAAAGAAAAGAGAGCAATTTGTACTTCAGAGTCAATGTCAGGCTGCTCAAAATAATAGGTACACTTCAAGTTTTGTTATGAAAAAAGTTTTTTAACTGATTATTATTATTTTTTTGTTGCCTAAATGGGGTTTATAGTTAATATCCGATGTATCCACCTTGATTTTTTGTCACCTTTATAATTATTTTTGGCGTACTTGTAATAAGCGTCTGGCAGGTGTCTCATACCTCAATTTTTGGACACCCTCGCATAATTTTTGATTATTTGAAAATGAAAACTTAGCTAATTTTGTTTCGTAAATCTCCCAACAAGTTTTCGATTGGATCTAAGTCGGAAAATTTAGGAAGCCACTTTAAAACGTCTATTGTTTGGTCCTCAAAAAAGTTGGTCAAAAGCTTAGATGTGTGCCTTGGGTCGTTATATTACTTAAATCCCCAATGGAAACTCATGTTTTCTTCAGCATAAGGTAGCATAACTGTCTGCAATCTGGGTTTGTATTGCTCAGCGTCCATTCTGTTCGTTGTCAGGAAAAATGGACCCACGCCGTACCAGGATGAGCAGCCCCATGTCTTTAGCTGGCACCTCCATGTTTGAGAAATTTTTTTTTTGAAACATGGATCAAAATTCTTTCGTTTAGGCCTTCCTACCTTGCTTTCACATTCATTCCCTAATAAATTTATTTTAGTTTCGTCGCTTTATAAAAGGCTTCTCCACTTTTTCTCTCCGGCGCATCCTGCGCAGTCTTTATGATCTTTAGCAAAAGTTTGCCCCATGGCTAGATTTTTTTGACGCGTAAGTGGGACCTTTCTTTCTATTCTCCTTGGAAGGCTGGCTTGTTGCAGCCGTCTACGGATCGTTGGAGCACTAACTTCTAGTGCAATTTCTGATGCAATAGCCTTTGACGACTTAAATGGGTCCTTATTTCTCAAAGAAAAGTATGCAGTGGTCAAGTGTTATGGTTGTTTTCTGTGGCTTTCCGCGAGTTTCCTGTCTAGGTTTTAATTTTTAAAGCATTGTAACAAAATTATGAGACCTTTTCATTAATATGGCAATGGCCCAAAGAGATTGGCCTTCTTTTTCCAGACTAAGAGCCAATTGGGCTGTACAATAAGACTTTCGGCCTATTCTTGTAAGAAAAAAATAATTATTTGTTTATATTTAGACTGTTGTTAAATGAAATGGATGTTTAATTGCCAAAAAGTCAAGAATTTCCAAATTATTCACTTGATATTCAAAATTTACTGACACTGTACCTATTATTTTGATCAGCCATAATGTGATGTCAACTCGCAATTTCGCTTAAAGCTCTGTTATTCGGCGGTTTCCCTGTTTCATTTTTTTGCCACGGAACTGCAATACATTGACAAATAAAACATACCAAACAAAATTTTGTTTTTAACACTTAAAGTACGATAAAACTAATTATTAATGAAAAGCTTCAAGGTGTACCTATTATTATGATCAAGTGTGTACATACATATGTATGTATGTAGTATATGTGCATATTTACTGTGTGTGAATGATTTAAATTTATAACAAACAATTTTTCTCTAGCTGCACAGACAGTGGTAGAGGAAAGAGGAGAGTACGTGCATGCGTAAGCTCATTAAAAGCTAAAACGGAGACGGACAAACACCCACAATACTACACTGGAGAAAAACATATAAACAAGTGAACTGTATATAATTAATTTTAATTGAATTGCATCTCTAAATACAGTCTTAAGTTGCCATGGCAATCAAACCATTGTCACAAAGGACCTCGTTGTAGGATATAGACATTTATCTCAGTACTCAGCTTCCGCTCATTTTCCTTCTCTACGATATGGAGACGCACGCTCATAATGAACTTTTAATTGCCATTTAACCATTTCCATGCTTTCAATTGAAATGTTTTGCTGAAAGGCAGCAGTGAGCGAAATGAATGATGGAATTATGGGCTGCAATAATGAACCAAATGGATCAGTGTGTGTGTGAATACAGATACAACATCACATTGTAAACATGAAAGAGTAACAAACGAACTGAAAGTAATTCTTTAAAAGGAATCTGTAAAGTCCTTTGCTTCCACAAAGTATTCTCGAGTCCAACTCTTAATTTCTGGTTACAAAATCAAGGCAGAATTGTGGAATACGCTGCTGGCCGTCCCCCGTCCAGCCCATGACCATATTGGGCACTTCGTCTAGACTAGGGACTTCTGCTGGAGTCTTTGTTCAGCGAACCGAACCGGTCCTAGGTCCCCGTCTCGGTCGTGCGTCATGCCAAACCAGACGGACCATAAATGTATCTCGTACTATAACTACTCGTACAATAAAGACAGCAGCACACAGCAGCAGCAGCAGCAGCAGCAGTCGAGCCATGCATTGAGCAACAACAACAATAAATTGTACAATAAATCAATGGCAACAAAAAAGAGACATGCATAAAAGTCCGTCCATAACGGAAAAGAACGGAACAGATGAAGCGCATTGCTCCCGGCCTCAATGGGCGAAAAGAATTTCCCGTGAGCAGCAGAGTAGGGATAGTATGAAAACTAAAAGATCATTTTCCATATAATAATCAATTATTCTTAAATCATATGAAGAATGATATTTAATCCTATCATTTGGGATTACGGGATACCTTTTCCCACAATTTAAGCCTAAATCCTGCAAATCTTGAAGTGTATTAAAGCATCGCAGCTTTGCTTCTTCTTTGTACGCCAGTCCACCTGCCCCCCATCTTGCTTGCCTTTTGCCTTTCTACTCCACACACACACACAAAAGCCGACCGGCTTGGGCCTGTGGTGGTTTTACCCTTGCAAAGTGTATTCTGATTTAAACCAGATGTTTGCATTACGGACTATATAATATATAATTATTTCCCTATTCACGTAGTATACACTGTTTATTGGAACCGCTAAGATATTATAAATTTAGCTGCAGTGGGAACCACGGATACTGCGGCTTCCGAGGCTGGCCTTCCTCTCTTGTCCAGTTTGTTTTGGGCTCTGTTCCGTTTGCTTTTGCTTTTGCTTTTGCGTTTGCCTTTGCCTTTGTACTGCTTGTGTGTTGTTTGGCCCTGCCGAAGGCAAATTGTTTCATTTCTCTGCCTCTTACTCTCCCACTTCTTCCTTTTTTTCCTTTTCTTTTGGCTTCAGTTTATAGTTTGGGTTTGAGGGCTGGGGCCAGAGCCGGAGCCGGAGCCGGGGTCGGGGCGGGGGCCGCTAGGCCTTAAGCAGGTGTGACTTATGTGTTGGTATGGGTCTCTGTTTGAGTTAAAGTCTCCCCTCTCTATGTACTATACAACATAGTATGGTCTTGTGTATTAGTGCGTGTGTTGTGTGTGTGCTTGTTTGTGTATTTGTGTATTTGTGCAACCCACCTCACAAACTTGTTTGTTGTTGTAGTTGTTGTTACTTAATCGTCTGTGGACAGGTTATCGTTTGCTCTTGAACTTGAGGCGAGCGCCATAGCAGAGCAGAGGAGGTGAGGGCAAACAGAAGTCAAACAAACAAGCAAAACTGAATGGGGACTGGGACGGTACAGGAGATGGACAGCAAAATAAAAATAAACGAGGTGGAACGTTGTGAGTTGTTGCTGCGACCGCAACTCTACATTTACACCCGATACATAGTCAGTATGGATACATTAAACGACAAGTTTTGAAATATACTCGTCTCGGTCCAATATCTTAGGAGTGTGGATACCAAATTTGGTTGCTCTAGATTTTATAGTCTCTGAGATCTAGGCGCTATGATACGTGTGTGTTAGAGAGAGACAGGGCGAGAAAAAATTAAATTTTTTTCTTCATTCTGGCTATAATAATGATACGATCCTATTCAGATTCTGCAGTCTAAAAGAAATATACTTGTAACAGTGACATATCACAGAAGTCTGGATACAAAATGTCGTTGCTCTAGCTCTTAAAGTCTTTGTGCACTAGGCCCTGATAGGGACGGACAGACGGACTTACGGACTTACGGACAGACAGACATGGGTCAATCGACTCGGCTATTGATGCTGATCAAGAATATATATACTTTATGGGGTCGGAAACGCTTTCTTCTGGACGTTACACACATCCACTTTTACCACAAATCTAATATACCCCTATACTCATATTGAGGATCGGGTATAAAATCAAATTGTATAAGGTGACGAGGAACTTTTTGCATTAGCGTGATAGTAGATCTATGCCCTCTACTTGCTGCCCTCATTTCGTGATAGATTGTAAGAGCCGTGCCCCTGCAAGGAATATCTTAGTTGCACTGCTTTCCACACACCATGGACTGCTTACTGCTTACCGTTTCACAATTAAGGCTACCTTTTCTCACTTCTTTCTCTCCCTTTCTCCCTCTCTCTCTTCACAATCGACCTCCCTTTGGCCATTTAACGCGGACAGCAATTATTAAAACAGAGCCATTGGCGACATGATAAACGATTTCCGGAATATTTCCGCCTGCACAGGACGGTAGGGCTAAGGGGAGAGTTATGGGGTTGCGTTGGGCCAGCCTTCTGTTGACATTCCCTTCCCCCTCACTGCTGTTCCTGCCTGGCCGCGGGCGTGTAACGTTTACAGCGACACACTTCACTCCAAGGTATATTAATACAAGGTTGGTCTACTTGCACAAAGATAGCGGTAGACACATTCCACTTCGCGTCAGCCGACCTCATACATTTTTTGCACAGGCAGTGCACAAATTGCGAAACTGTTAAAAAGAGGCTGCGCAAGTATAACGGTCTTGTTTACACACTCCTTCTGTGGGTGGATGGGTGCCATGGTGTCGGGGAGAAGAGAAAGGCGAAGGCAGAAAACAGTTGAAGCGAAACGCAACCAAAGGCAAGGGTAAAGGCCGATCAAAAATGCAAATTCCTGGCGACGAGTGTTGAGGGAAAAATGTCTTGGAAAAACGTTTTGAAAGGGAATCAAAGAAAGTAATTTCGACTTGATTATCAATATGCAAATTTATTAATTAAACGATGCTTTTTTATAAATCTCAACAGCTCTACGAAATATAAAATAATTGAAAAATATATCATTGTGATTGTGACTTAGAATGGCCACCTTAACCCTTAGTCTTGACACCATCCCACATCATCTGATTATCTCTGCGTTAGTTGCCGCATCTCGAATCACAACATTTAATTATTATAAGTCTAATGACTTTATTTTCATGGCAATCTCCAGAAATTTCTCACTAATTATCGCCCAATTAAGATTAGCAATGTGATGCTGTAAAAACGGGATGAATATCTCACCCAAAGAAACAAAATTAGCTGATGATAAGAAACCTATATATAGAGAAATTTAAAAATTAATCTTAATCTTAATCTCAATAATTTCTTTCACTGTATGTTTGTATGTGTGTTTGTGGGCACTGTGTTTGCGGTAACTGTTGTCAGGCGGACATTTTGTTTGATTGATTTCTGTGTTTTATGGGCATTATCCCCGTTTAAACTGCGACAAAGTTGCGCCTCAAGTGAGGAAATGCTTACTTTAATTTAATTTTTTTTACGATTCTCCCCCTCTCATGGGCTGTCTCAACAAGCGAGGGGGACGGACTCTTGTATGGAGAGTTGGGACCCTCTCGGGTCATGGATCATGTGCATGCATAATACCAGGCGGGTGAGTGGCGCGCGCTCCGTCCGCTTCCTTAGAGTCAAGAAGACAGCTTACATAATTTATTGAATTTATTTGTTGCTGCTGTGCAAATATTCTAAGCCATTTTATGGCCATGAGTGGTTTATGATTTATGCGGATCCTGTTCCAATTAAGAGTTTTGATCTTTTTATATCCATGGGGAGGGTATATGCAAGATTGGAAGATTGAGGTTGAATGATCATCAGACAAAAAACATATCGATTGAAGCGTTGGAAAGTGGCCATTGGCTGGGATCATTTACCCCTTCATGTACCACACTCCTCGAAGCTTCTTCCATTTTCCGTGCAGCGCAAATATTTGTATCCTATTTTTTTGTTTGTTTTTTATCTGTTTTTGTTGCAAGTAAAGTACCACATTCCACGCAAATCCACAAAAATTGTTTTCCATTTTCTTTGTTTTTCTTGTTTTGTTTATTTGCGTGGTGTTTTTGTGGAAACAAGAAAAAACAAAGAGTTTGCATAACAAAGTAAATGCTCGAGGGACAAGATGAAGAGAGAGAGAGAAAAATTGGGAGAGACACACAGACAGAGAGACGCTGCTGTTATTTTTGGCATAGCCATGAGAATGTGTGAGTGTGAGAGAGAGGGCCAGGTTAATGCACCGCAGATTGAAAACAATTAAGATGAGAGCGAGGCGAGTCAGAGAATGAGAGATAAAGCACGTTCTTACCTTTCTCATCCGAGGGTTTCTTCGTGGAGGACTCCTGTTGCTGCTCCTGCAATTTACTGCTATCCACAACGACGGCGCAGCACAACAACAACAACACCCGCACATTCGCTGTCGCCGGCATCTTGCCGCACTGCTCTTCACGCTTCTCCCCGCTGCTGTTGCTATCGGTGCTGCTGTCTTTCCGCTTCTTTTACTATTTCTTTCTCCTTGTGCACCAACAACAAATACAGCAACAACTAACAGCTCGTGCAGCCGGGGATAGCACTTTTCGTTAACCTTTAATTCAGATTTTTATATAGCTTTGCATTTTTCTGGCAGTGTCGCACGTTTTTGTTTACTTCTTTCGCGCGGTGAAACACACACGCACAGGCTCACACACTCACAAACGCGGTAATGAGGGGGAAAGGACACTTCCTCAATTAACTAGATATGTATTTTTACGGCAACAACACCCACATTTATTTACCTATCACACCTCTGCACAGGCTTTTATTAGAATTATGATTATTTCACATAGTTTGGCGTCGAAATCTTTCATTAATTTTCACAACAATGCGCGACGTCACCGCGCTCGTCCAAATTTTTTTTTACTGCTAACGATGGGAAAAACTTTTAAACATACAGATGAAAACACGAACTTAGCCCGCTTAAGCCCCCTTTATTTAAACAGGATAACATCTTGAGTTAAACGCGGATAATAGTACTCATAATAATAATAATTACTATTTTAATTACCATCTTCATCTTTGCATAACAATTATCACGATATCTTTCAACTGAACTGCGTTAAAAATTTTCAAGATTCATAATGTTCGTGGTGTATTTTACACACACTGGTCGACAATGGGTTAATCGTCCATGATGAAATAAGGTTTGACCAAAAAAGGTCAAAACATAAAACGTAAGTAGTGTGAAATCAAAGACTATACAATACAATACTATACAATACAGTATTGTATAGTCTTTGGTGAAATGTAACGTAAGTGAGTATGGAATTTCACGACATTTCTTACGTTGCTTATATTTGAAGACCGTTATGGACATTTGTATACCCTATTTTTCTGGTCGTCCGTCTCGTGTGAGTAGAATGTTTTGAACATTTTGCTGATTTTAAAAAATCTTTGAGATCGTTAAGATATATAGAATCGTGTTGGAGGACCACTTCAAAGAAAGTTGGAAAAAAATAAATTATGCCAAAAACATAACAGCATCCCATAATTAATCATCTGATTGCTTGTTGTCCAGACCCCTGTCAATAGTCCCGTCCCTGTCAAACTTACCGTCGCTCGACTCTTTTGTTCGTCGCAAGAGAGGAGCGGGAGAGAGCAGCTGTTGTCAACTGCTATTGAAATTTATCAAAAATTTTATTTGAGATTTTAGAGGTGCTCAATATGTGGATCTCAAGTTCGGTAATTTATTCTACATTTACGTCTTAAGCGAGAGCGTAATTTTGAATGGGCTGTAGAAAGGGTAAGAACAACAGGAAAAAACAGCCAAAGCATATTGCAAGGTTCGTAAAAACCTCACCTCGCGTTTGAGGACAGCCTTGCAAGCCAAGGTATGTTAAGAAAAAGAGGTATGGTTTTGCCATTTCGAAAATTTCAGTTATTCCACCATTCATCTGGGATGTTCCTAAACCGCACGTTTCTGTGCGATATTTAGCCGATGGTTTTTAAGGGCAATGAATGGCAATAATCGCGCCTAGGTTAATTTCAAATCGTTTAAGACCATAAAATTACACCAGAAACATTAAATAATAAAAACATTAAATCTGTCTGTCCTTCTTGTCTGCATTAGTTATCCAACTTTTCCACCCCATTTTTCGTATCCCCAAATCTGCTCAGAGGGCTGGCGACATTTGTCAAGTAGTTTTGATTATTCAAAATTATAAAAAAAACTAATTTGGCAAAAAGTTTGAAAAACATAATAACAGAATACTCGTTAATCTAATATATACGTTAATATACAGCTCACGTTTTTTTTTTTTTGCAAGATGTTGCGTCAATTGAAGGTAAGGCGGAAGAAGTGCATTGCCGATTGCATAAGATTTTGCCTATTTTCTATTTTCGATTGCAGCTGACGTTGAATATTTCCCGATGGATTTTTATGCCCTGGCAGCGCCAAGCCTCAGCCTCCAGCAGCCAGGTGCCGCCCTTCCTGGCCCCCATTAGCGACGACGTGATTGTGGACTACGAGGATCCGGATTACTTGCCGCTGCCGGAGTACCCGGTGCGTCCCAACGAGCCCCTGGAGACACGCAAACAGCGGTGAGTGGGGGAGAACACTTCATACGATGAATGGAATGATTACCCACCCTTCTAAATTCGACCATCCACTTCATAGTTTGCTCTATCAATCGCGTAAGCGTGGAATGCTGGAGAACGATCTACTTCTGAGCACCTTTGCCGCCAAATACTTGAAGGACTTCAGTGCCGAACAGACGGCCATCTATGACCAGTTGATAAATGGGGTCAGCAACGACTGGGACATATACTACTGGGCCACCGAGGTGAAGCCCACGCCCGAGGAATACAACACGGAGATCATGAAGCTTCTCAAGGAGCACGTGAAGAACGCCGAGCGTGTCACTCGTTTTCGTCAGCCGGATCTGACTTAGTGAGGGGCATGTAATGGTCCTGCTCCTACACAGGACAGGGGAAAACATGGTCTTGGCAAGCTGACACGCGACTTGCCTTGTCCATGGTTTCCCCCCACCAGACCCCTCCAAACGAATCCAATCCTCTTAGCTGTAAGGACTATAAATTATTTATGCAGTCGATTAAAAAAACAATACTTTGAAGCTTAAGCAATAATCTCATGCTAGCACCTCTCGAAGACCTTGTAGAGCGTGGGCAGATTGGTGAGCTCATAGATCTGTTGCCGGAGACGAGCCGGGGGCACTAGGTACTTTTTCAGAGCTGGAAAGAGCACATGCTCCGTTTGCCATGGCAGGTGACACGACGATTCATCATCGTGCCAGTCCTGTTGAGCATAGAAACGCGCTGTCTCGCGGCAAAAGGACTCGAAGCACTTGGCCTCCTGCTCCCAGTCAACCTCGGTGGCCAGGCGCAACAAGTAGACGGGCAGATGTGTGGCACTTGGCTTGTGCCGGCCCACCAGGCTGGGCAGCGACTCGACCAATCCCTCCTCCGATATGCGTAGACCGAAATACTCCTTCATTATGGGGGCCTTTTGCTGGAGGATCTGGACGGCGCTGGCGGCCAGTTCGGTCTTGTCCCCATCCTCGGGCGTCCAGCCAGCCGCTTCGCTGTCCAGGGCAATCATTAACAGCTCGTGCAACGATAGCGGCGGCATTACACTGATTTCGGAGCAGTTCTGAAACTCGTACACCAATCTTTGGTAGAACAGCTCCTCGCTGAAGGCTCGGGTGTTGCACAGATAGAGGCGTGTCTCGTGCTGGAACAGGGCCCGACGCTCGTCCACACAGCCCACATACACCAGGTTTTTGAGGATGCTCCTCAGTTGAACGTTGCACTGTCGCTCCACGCTCCGTCGCATATCCAGGACGCTGCTCAGGCGAACCTCCCGCGCCTTGCGTGCTGCTATAAGGCGGAAGCTCTCCTCCTGTGAGCAACTCGTTTCGCTGGACTTCTCCTGGAAGGCGGCTGTATCGTTGCCGGAGGAGGTGGAGGACAGACCAGAGTCACTCTTTTTGATATCGGCCAGGAACTTGTCCATCTTTTGTTCACTGGAATCGGTGCGAATGAGTTGCTTGGGATAGATGCGCTGGCTCTTGTCCACCGGCTGCGTTTCGTCCAGATCTGAGGCTCCGGGCAACTTGAGCTGCTTGTAGAAGGTTCTGGTAGTATTGCTGCCCAAAAGTTGGATCTCCACCTGCTCCTTCAGGCGCTCGACGATCTCGTCCTGGTAGAGGAAATGCACCTCATGCTTGGTGGGGTGCACATTCACGTCTAGATTCTGGGGCGGCAGCTTTAGGCTCATGTACACAAAGGGATGATGGCCACGCGGCAAATAAGTGGCGTACACTGCATCCACGGCGCACTTGAGGGCTGAAAGGGAGGGAATCAGCTTTGAATATCCAGGAAATGGGAAAGATGCTACTCACCCGGCGACTCCACGAGACGCTGATTGATAAATAGCAGCATCTGGCTCCGCTTGGCCGAGTAGTTGACTTGAGTGAGCAGACACTCAACCTCGAACTTGAACACCTCATTCTTGTGACTGAAATGCAGTAACTCCTTGGAGATGCCGGCGCCATAGATGATTCTGATGTTCTCCGACCTCGAACTGGCGACAGGAGTCTTCAGCGAAGGCTGCGGCTCGCCCTGTTTGCGCAGGGTGAAGCCCACCTGAGGATTGTGTACTGCGTACTTGGCCAGAACATCGGAAAGCTTCTGGAACTCGTCACCCGGAGACTTGAGTGCCTGCCGTCGCTGCGACATGTTGTAGAACAAATCCTCGATGGTGATGATGGTGCCCTGGTTACCGGCACAGGGCTTCGGCTGACCCTGAAGCCGGCCATCGGCGTAGATGGCCTTGTAGCCGCACCGCTCCTGGGCCGTCTTGGTTTGGATCGTCAGGTGGGCCACATGACTGATGCTCGCCAGTGCCTCGCCGCGGAAGCCGAAAGTAGCTATTTGGGAGAGATCCTCGAATTTGGCCAGCTTGGATGTAGTGAAGCGTTCGCAGACTATTTCCAAGTCCTCTCTGCGTATCCCGGTGCCGTTGTCCTGGATCTGCAGCAGCGTCAGGCCGCCAGACTTCACGTGCACCTGGATGTGGCTCGATTTGGCGTCCAAACTATTCTCCAGCAGCTCCTTCAATGCGTTGGCCGGTCGCTGGATTATTTCGCCAGCGGCAATGCGATTCACCACCACCTCGTCAAGCTTTCGGATGACACCCGGCTCCAGATCCACTTGCATTATCCAGGTTCCAGATTAGATTCGTGATCAGTCTGCCGTTTACCTTGTTTTACTTAATTTTACCAGAACACAAACACACGCACGCTGCTTGAGTCGTATGCTGCTGTTCTCTCCTTTTCACTGCTTCGATCGGTTCCTCTTCTTCTCTGTCCGCTGTTGATCTGCTGCTGTTACTACTGCTGTTGCTGCTGCTGCTACTACTGCTGTTGCAGCTGCTGTTACTACTGCCGTTGCTGCTCATCAGCTGTTCCTCTGCTGCTGTTATTGCTTATTGCTGTTATTGCTGCTGCTGTTGCTTATCCCCGCTGCCCCCTCAATAGGCCAGCTGGCCCACTCCTTCTTACACTACACCTTTGCACGGAAATTCGCCATGAAAATTTTAAAAATTTGTATGAAAACAAGTAGGAATAGGGATGCAATCAACATATTTTATATACTGCCTTAATGAGAAGAATTTAAATCTCAATTTTCAAAACAATTTTATATTTCATTATTAACGCATTTAAACTTATAAACTTCATATAACACTTGGTTGATTTCGTACTTCTTAGCCTAGAACTATTTTGATTTGAGCGAACACAAGCGAATTTTCTAAATTCTTTGAGGATCAATGTGGTTTGTACTGCAAAGCGGAAATGGAATGGAATCTACAATCCAAACCACTTGGATTTGAGGCAGATTAATACTGAGATGCCCAGTATAATGGTTGTGTACTTGAAGTAGCGTCGCACCGTTGTGCGCTTTCGCACGGCGAGAATATCGTTATAGTCGATGTGGAGCGGATTCTTCGCAGGACTGAACGAACCAAGCTGCGAACGGAGGAAAGAGATTAGTTTAGTGCAGGAATCCCAGTTGCATACAGCTAGCGCTTACATATTTAACGGTCTTGGTTAAGTCGTCGACCGATTTGCGATATGCCATAATATTGGTCTTAAGGCTGGCCAATTGCATCGTCGAGGTTTTACCCAGCACCCCGGCATTTAGGTTCTTCTTGACAAAGTCCAGGGAAGCCTGGATGATGACCAACTGTTGCATATGGCTGGCGGTGATCATGAGAATATCATAGAAGCTGAAAGGCAAGAATCATTGCGTTCATTTCACAGTCAATGGGAAGGAATCTTTGTGTGGGCACCCACTTGTCCATTCCATCCATCTTCACTCGAGCTATTGACTTGTAGGACCAATGGTGGAGGTGAAAGCTGCAAGCGATGATGATGATACAGATTCAATTAAATTTTTCAGACATGCACTCACTCCAAGATGCCCTTCAGAATCTTGTTACGTTGCACAGGAAAGGGGATGCCCACTTTCTTGAGCGCTTGATCATCCATCACTAGGAATTCGGCCAGGGAAGTACGCGAAATGGCGAAATGGTGCAGCTGATCCTGCATATCGATGGATTGTAGGATGCTTTTCAGCTCCTGGAAGTACTCCGGGCACTCGGTCTTCAGAAAGATGCGTGGAATGTGGTCCCTTAGCGTGTGGTAGCACAGAAAGTGCAATGGCACCGAGTACGTTTCTTCAGTCCGTGGCAATAGTTCCAGCAGATCATAATAACCATAAGACTCGGCCGCCTGTGTGGGAGTGTAGCCCTTACCGTTGGGTATCATGGCATTTACGCCCGCTTCCACCAGAAGCTTGACAATATCCGCGCGGTTCTTCTCGATGGCATGAAAAAGCGCTGTGCAGCCAACGTGGTCCACAGCGTTCAAGCTGGCGTCTTTGACTATCAGGCGGACGACACTGGTGTAGCCGTTGCGACAGGCAAACATTAACGGAGTCATCCCGCATTTGTTGGACACATTGATGGCTGCCCCATGTTGGAGCAGCAGACGGACCAGCTTCTCTACCAAGTACGGATCGTTCTTCTCACAGTCGCAGGCCTCCATCAATGGCGTCTGAGTTTCCACCTGCTTGTTGGCGCTGGCCGACCGCTTCTCCAGCAAGTACGCGGCCAAATCGTAGTGACCCTCGCGGCAGGCGAACATCAACATCGTCCGTCCCCAGCGGATCGGGTCGTTCACGTTGAACCGCAGGGAATCAATTTCCTTGATCACGGCCTTTACGTCCCCCTCAAGTACGGCTTCGTAGAGCTTCCGATCCGGTTCCACAGTCGGCTGTGGCTTTGGACTTTTCTTAACCTGCACAAAACAAGACATTGAAACCCAAAAAATCCTCGTGGCCATAACATTCCAGGAAAATTACCTTATCCGAAAAGTAGAAGCCATCGTAGCAGCTGTCCGAGTCAGAATCGGAAGGTGGCGGGCCATACCCCATATTATTACTCATTATTTTGCTAAATTTTAGGGCGTTATTTATTATTATTTATATTATTTATAAAAAAGGCACAGGCTCAATTCGGTCACACTGACTGGCATCCTCTGGTCACACCACCAGCACTGCCAGAAACAGCTGGTTAACGTGACCAGAGCTGCAATTGTTTTTTGATGGTACTTTAGGACGCCGTTTGCAGGCCGTTGGCCAGAGGGGTGTCGTGGTGCCGAGGGGGTGCTGGTGCAGCCGAACAGCTGGTTTCAAAGGAAAATTCCTGTGCAGAGTGGACAACGCCGAGGGCGCGCATCCTGGAAGGAGTGGACAGCCGGACAGAGGTCGCCCCCCTCCCCTCGGACTCCATACGCCGGGAGCTCAGATTCGACCAGGAGACGAGACGCCTTTACTGGTTGGCGTCGGGACACCGGCATCTTCAGGATTCTGGCGTCTGGTGCGAAGGAAAGACGTGGGAAATGGGAGCTGTTCTCGCGTCGGTCCGATGCGGAGGCTCGTCTCATCGAGATCACCCGCTTGGATGGCAGCAGCCGGCGCGTGCTCTTGTGGAAGGGGGTGGAGAAGCCGCGTTCCCTGGTCCTCGAGACGCGTCGCGACTACATGTACATCTACAGAGTCGCCTCGGACTCCATACGCCGCGTCACGATGGACGAATCCGAGCTGCAAGCAATCATGGCCCGGAGCTTATATTCGACCAAGAGACGAGACGCCTCTACTGGATGGCAAGAAGCGTCGGACACTGGTTGGCAACTAGGACTACGTGTAATGGAGCGACTGGAGCACAGGAGACATTGATCCAGACTGGCCAGAGCCGCAGCCTCGCCAAGAACGTGCCCTGCATCCCCCACAGCTACGACAGACTGCCTGAATATGCCGCTGCCGCTGTCCGGCAAGAATATCCGTGCCCAAGTGAAGCTCTCTCGCCTATTCAGCTGTGTTCTAAAAAGTTTCCTCTTTTGTCTTCTTTGGCGAACTCGCAGAAGCCTCGCAACATTGACGTGCTTGCCATGAAGGCGAGGCGTCTGCTCCTCTCGACAGATGTCGGCAGCCATCAGGCCACCACTCAGGCCCGAGTCGATGGCAATGAGTCCGATAAGATCTACTATGCCCATGGCAAGCGAATCGATGTGATAGACCTTAAAGGAAAGAACAAGTAAGCAACCAATATGGGGACCCGACCCTCTGGATACATGTTTAATCTCCTGTTCCCTCTCTACAGGAAAACCCTTGTTTCCGGTGAACAACAATGCCGCCTTGGGGGGATTTGTGTACTGGCTGGATGACAAGACCGGAATGGAGCGGATCACTGTCAACGGAGAACGTCGTTCTGCGGAGCTGCAGCGTCTGTCGCAGTTCACCGACATCAGTGCCGTGTGGACATCGGGTGCGAAAGTGCTGCGCAATCACAATTGTCTTCACAGTCGCACAAAGTGTTCCCACATCTGCATAGCCAGCGGGGTGTGACACGCAGTACTCACGACGTCTGCTCGTGCCCCAAGCATCTGATGCTACTGGAGGACAAGGAGAACTACAGCGTGTGTCCGGCCAGATAATTTTAAGTGGCGGGAGTAGTGACATGAACAACGATTGTATATCCGTCTTCTGGCGCTGTGACGAAAGGATCGCCCGGCGGATCAGTTCAGCTGACAGCCGAGGGCAGCGACAAGGCTCTGGTCTGCGATGGTACCACCTGTGAAAACTGTCGCAATGTCCACGTTGAGGCCGACTGCTGCAAGCGGCCAGGAGAGTTTCAGTGTCCCATTAACAAGGTGAGTGGAAAGACACGATATCTGCCCAAATTCTTAAACTAACAATATCCTACTCACCATTTCTACAGCTTTGCATATCGGCCGCCCTGCTCTCCGATTGCTGGGACTCGAAGAGTTAAGGAATATATTAGTTTTGTGGTGGATAACTAATATACATACATTATTCATCTGCAACAAACTATTGTATCCAGACTCATGTGGTATCACCAATTCATGAGATTGTACCCTGGAATCATGTCTGACATCCTGTGAAAGGCAAGTGTGGTGCATCTCAAATGTGCTAGGACTGTGGTCTCTCTTCTCAAATATCCTGCATGTTCTTTCCTTGGCACGTGGCAAAACAAGTCTAACATGCCTGACGCCCAATCCCTCGAAACGTGCATTTTCCTGTGAACGAAGACCTTGCTGTATATACGTTCGGTTGTCCAGTTTAACGTGATAAGTCCCCTAAGACTTATTAAAGTCGATTTATCCTTGCACACGGTAGCGAGTCTCTTGTCGTCGGGATAGTAGTTTACGAGTGGATTCGACGCCAAGTGGATACGGGGGGCTCGTCTCTGGTAAGTGTCGACGAGACGCGTGTCCCTCCACACACCGCCGTAGGTGACAGTCCAATAGTTGCTCTTTCGCCTGCCCATGCTGTCCACAATCCCGCGTGCTAGTGGTATGGTTAGCTCCTTGGGCCGCGTCGTTGTTCGAGCGAAAAGATCTTCTATAGCTCGGAGTCGCCGTTGCTTACCGCTGGCCTCTCGCTGCTCACTGATCATCATCGGTGAATTTTTTCTCACTTTCGAAGAGAATTTGCTGCCAAGGCCCGTAGACAGTCCCATGTTCGAACCGGACCCCAATGCTTGTGCCTGTCTAGGGTTTATGATAGACTCGACTATCTTTGGATGCTCAGAATCAACGTGGGGCTCCTGCAGCGACGATTCGTTCGAGCTTCGAGGACCCTGCACACTGTGGATCGGCACTGCTAGTATGGCATGTCGTCGATGGATCATCTGGGATTGTTCGTGTTGTAGAGTGTTCATCAGAAATAAAAATAATAGCGACTTCAGTACTTACAACAAACAGGAGGCAAAAAGCGCACAGCACAGAGTACAAATTCATTTTCCACATTTTTCGCAGACTACAAATTTGTAATACTAAAAATTTTTTTTATTTTTTTTTTTCAAATTTCAAATAAAATTAAAAATACTTATAACACTTTGAGTCTACGCTCTCTACTATATTGTATGGTATGGAGCAACATAATTGCCAGGGCATGCTGTGGAAAAGAAAAGTTAACAAATGAGTTGATTTCTGATTTTGACAACCAGTCAAGTTTTTACACCCAGCACCCGAAGAGCTAAGAAATATATTAGTTTTGTGGTGGATAACTTATATACATTCTTGATCTGCATCAATATCCGAGTCGATATAGCTATGTCTGTCTATCCGTCCCGATGAACGCTTAGCTGATATCTCAAAGGCTATAATACCTAGAGCAACAAACTATTGTATCCAGACTCCTGTGGTATCACACTGCTACAAGTGTGTTTAAAATTTCGCCCTGTTGCATCCACAACCCGAAAACCCAGAATCATTGACCATATCTACCAGATTGCCGAATCTGGATCAGATCGGATCATTATAATAATTCTTGTCACACCTTAAACTCAATGTAAGAGATTGTTGTACAAGGACACGGGCAAAGAGCGCTAATCCTGCTGTTGTCTATGTGGCGGACTTACTTGCCCAGCTCCAGCGCAGAGCGACAGATATCAGCTGCTGCAGGCTTGGGCGCCAAGGAGGACAGGCACATAATTTCGTCGAACGCAGAGCTGGACGCCAAGATTAGGGTTTCCAATTCAATAAAACAGTTCGGTGCCACCATAAAGCATAAGAAAAATATTGAGTTCTTTTGTAGACAATCTAAGACAGCTTAGATTAATTTGTGTATTCGCTTTGATAAGGTAAGCGTATAACTATTTCTTTTTATCCTTCTTTTGGAAGCGAGGTCCGCCAAAGCTTTTTCCCTTGTTGAACTTGTTTTTGCCCGCCTTGTTTGTCAGCTTCACGGTGCTGACCTTCTTCGTGGCCGCAATCTTTGTCATCTTCTTGTGGCGGTTAGCCTCGGATCTGGTTTTGAAGGTAAATGCGTTAATGGAATTATCTTTAAATGCAATTATATATGTGCTTACCTCAATCGCAATGCCCCACCCCGACTGACATCGGTCAAATCGTTGGTGAATGCCGATTGAGGGCCGCGCCGCTTAGGTTGATTGGACGCCGCATTGGACCCGTATCTGGTAGGTTCAGTTGCCCCTAGCTTCCCAGGGCGCTTGCGGAGCTTGGACATTTTGGCCCGCACCAGCGACACCTTCTCGATTTCTTTCATGGCCCGCTCCTTAGCCATCTGCTCAGGCGTCTTTTTCCTCGGCTCCTCTTTTTTTTTCTTGTGGCGCTTGGCATCCAGCTCCTTGACAGGCGGTCCATCTTCACCATCACCGCCGTATTCGGGTCGCTTGCGTTTACCAGCGTTCGGGCCGTGACCCTTGCCCTTGCCGCCAGCTGTCTTGCCCTCGTCACTTGGGGTCAGTGCGAGTCGGTTCTTTTCATCCTCACGCTGCTGCTTTGTTTGGAACCAGCCGCGTTTGTCGTTTGTCTGGCCCAAGAGCTTACGCTCGGTTTTGGACAGTTGCTGCTCTGTCTTGGCGAGCTGACGCTCGGCCTGCTCCTCGTCGAGAATGTTTTCTGAATGGAATCAATGATGGGTCTAAGGGTAAATCATAACTGGATTTTTGAACTCACGAATCTCTGGCTCCAGGGCAGTCAGCTTCTTGCGATACTTCTCAATAATCTCTGGTGGAATAATGCGATTCTTAATGGTGCTCTCGGCATTCTTGATAATATCTTTGACAATCTTGCGTTCCTTTTCACCAGCCAACGAGACGGAGATACCGGCACGACCGGCACGCGCTGTACGGCCCACACGATGGATATAATGCTCTGTCGTAATGGGCATCACAAAGTTAATGACTGTCTTCACACCCACAATGTCCAGACCACGAGCTGCCACATCTGTGGCGATCAAGACATCGATCTGCTCTTCCTTGAATTTCTTGAGTGATTCCAAACGCTGTTGCTGGGTCAGATTTCCATGGAGCTCACCGGCCCTTATGCCCAGCAGACCCAACAGGATGTGCAAGCGATGGGCCTGCTTCTTGGTCTGCACAAAAACCATGCAATGATCGTGGAATGTGCGACAAATTAAGCTGGCCAAAATGGGCTCGCGATCTCCCTCCTTGTCCTCGCGTATGCGTATGAATTCCTGCCGCAGATTAAAGGCCACCTGTTGATTGTTGTTTACAAAGACCTTGACAGGCTTGTCTAGCGAGACGGCAGCCAAATCCTTGACCTGCTCGCTCATCGTGGCCGAAAAAAGCATGGTCTGGCGCGTCTTACAACAGGAATTGATGATCTCCTTCATTTGCTCTGCGAAATATTCGTCCAGCATTCGGTCAGCTTCGTCCAGGATGAGAACCTGTAAATCAAGAATAAACCTAATTAGACGTTGACTATAAATGGGGAATATTCATTTAAATCTCTCTCTGATCAGCTTGCATCTGCCGCGCAGTTGCAAGTACCAAGGCTATCCGCTTTGCCCAGGGTTGAGCTCAGAGCGCAAGGATGGACATTCATCATAGTAATAGTAAGAAAGATCAATCGAATATCTGGGGATAAGCTCACCTCAATGGAGTCCAGGGTAAAGCTGGGCGTGTTTTTGATGTGATCTATAAGACGTCCAGGAGTGGCTATCACAATATCTGGATTCTGACGCAGCACAGCCTCCTGTGCCTTCACATCTAGGCCCCCAATGGCCAATCCCACATCAATGCTTGTGAATTGGCAGAGCTGTTTCGTCACCTGATAGACCTGGGCACCCAGCTCACGGGTGGGCACCAGAACCAGGACACGGGTGATGGCCTTGTTATTGAGTGGCCGATACAGCAGACGCTCCAGTGTGGGCAACATATAGGCTGCCGTCTTGCCCGTACCAGTGGCAGCACAGCCACAGATGTCCCGGCCCAAGAGGGCAATCGGTATCGTTGAGGCCTGGATGGGCGTGGGGTAGATGTAGCCCAGTACTCCGATGGCCCTCATGAGGGGACGCGAAAGATTCATTTGATAGAAGGAGGTGATTTGCTCGTTGCCCTCCACAGTGTCGTCAAATTGCATTTTTTCACCCTCATCCTCATCTTCTTCTTCGGCCTTTTTCTTCTTCTTGCTCTTGGTTTGCTTCTTTTCCCGCAAACGCAGATTGTCGTGCTGGAGCTCATCCTCAGAAAGGTCTATTTCGTCCTCATCACTTTGCTCGGCGACCACCGCCTCGGCTCCACCACGTTTCTGCAGACGGGCTGCAATCTTGTCATCTGTCTTTGTGCGTGCCTTCCTCTTGACATACTTCATCAGATCGTCCCAGGTGTCCTGGTTGTACTCCTTAACGGAGCCCACAAACTCGAAACCCTTCTCGAACTCTGTTACCTTCTTGTGTCGCAATTTTGTGGGTTGATACTGTGAGCGCCGACGGGTGAGAGAAGGTTGTGGAGTGTCTCAGTTTTCATTCAGGGATAAAATATATCGTGTTTTCTCACCTCCACTTCGGCATCAGAGTCCTCGGATAGATTCTCCACCTCGGCATCATCTTCAATGGTGCCAATCAGGTCTAAATTCTTAGTTGCACCCATTTTGGACCAAAAAAATTTTAAAATTCTGAAAAATTTCAGAACCGCGTGTTTATAATTCACAACCAGTATGACCCTCAGAAATATACCGAAATATACCGTCTCATTTTCAAAATAAACCGTAAATATACTGACGAACTCCAGATATATTTAACATATTCGTTTTTGATCTTCCGTGAAATATTCTCAGCTATATAGAACATTTAGCCATGACCACATAATTTTATCCGATTAATTAATCAATTTTCTACTTGACTGGTTTATTTTTTGTATCCCTTTTATTAGATTGTGTCTAAAAAGGGCTTTAGCGAAAAAGGTCAAACAAATAAGACTGAAGTCAGTCTTCGTTCCTACTGCCCTGGCGCTCAGCTGTTTACCATTTGTTATGAAATTTTTGGATTGAAAGAAAATTTTTAAAATTTAAGAAAATAAAATGCTGCGTTTGTTAACAAAAACAAGACTTGCAAGGTGAGTAAACCAATATTTTATCAACCATAAAGAATTCAGATTAGTTGTCGATTTTGTTCAGGCAGCTGTTCACGGCTCCCTATGGCTCTCCGCGTTTTTATGCCCAGAACTTGGCCGACGGAAACAAGAAGCCGGAGGAGGGACAGATCAGCAATGAGCCGATACAGTTCTTTGGCAGTCAGGCGGCCACTTGGCGAGCACGGGACACTCGAAGTGGGGGTGATGATGAATCCCTCTGGTACCAGCCCTACGTGATCTCAGCCAGCTTGGCCGTATTTCTCTTGTATTTCTGCTGCCTTCGCGAGGAAAGTGACATTGATGAACGGCTGGGGGGAAATCTGTACGACCATGTAAGCGACATGGAGGAGGTGCAGCTGACAGTCAACTACAGATACAATAAGGAACACGGGCTGGACACCAAAGAGCAGGAGAAACGTCTCATCGAAATAGGCGTCGATATGAAAGAATTGGATGCAAAATTAGCCGCCCTATAGTCTAGAATTAACCACTAACATTGATTGTGTTTTTCATTTTATTAATTTAAAATAAATTCTAAATTTATATAGCCGTCGGTTTTGCGTGTGGGTGGTATGCGCTTTAATTCCTCCCCCACCGATTTCGAAGAGCGCGCAGTTTCGAATATCTTTAACAGTGCTGTTGCGCTAAAAGGCTCAAGAGAAAGCTATGTTAGCAATATCGTAAACGGACCAGCTTTGAGTGCCATTTTCTTGCGTGAGCATTTGCAACCAAACCAAACGACTCGATTCGACTTCCTCGCTGCCGTGATCTTACAAATATTGTTAAATCTTTGTTTTAAGAAACTTAATTAAACTGCTGCATGGCCCAACCTAGGCCCCCGCATCGCGGTTGCTTGCTGATTAAAAAAGTAAATTCAAAATTGTTTCCGGACGGAACGAACAAATTTTGTTCAACAAAATTTTTTATATTCATTTAAGTGTGTTGTGTGTGCCTGTGTGTAGAGATCACGTCTGTTTTAGAGTGCGATCGGGTACATGTGTGTGTGTGTGTGTGTGTGTGTGTGAGTCGAGTTGGTCTCTTGACAAATAAAAACACATTTTTTTAAATATTTAACTAATATCTTACACACACACATATATAAAAACATTGGCATTGAAATAAACGCGACACCGAAAATTGTTAGCTGCGGAATAACCAAAAAGAAACGAATTCATGATGCGGGAGGAGAAAAGTTCCATTTCGTGCGTGTAGTGCTCGCGTTCGGGGTGCGGCGTATTTGTATTACAAAACTAACTGTTTAACAATTTATTGACTAAGATTCCTTCATCGCGTCCGCGATCTGCGCATTTCCATGCGCATAAATTACAGTACATGAGCAGCGTCGTTGCCAGTGTCTGCGCTCTTAGCATTTGCTTTACCTCTGCCTCTTTGCCCTGTTTTTGCTTCTGTTTTGTTGCCTTTGCAGCTTTTGTTGTGTTTTTGTTGCTTCTGCATTGCTGTTGTTTTTTTCCGTCCCGCGATTAGAATTAATTGACAAATGGGGGAAAAATGTCGGTTTTGCGCAAAAGCAAAAGCAGCAACATTAACTAGTTTGCACTCTCTGTCTCTCTTTCGCTCACTTTTGGCTTGTGGAGTAAAAGTAACAGGATAAACGGCAAAAGAGAGGCAAGAAAGGGAGAGAGGGAGAGAGAGAGAGAGACGGATCAGCAGGGAAGACGAAGAATTGGAAGAGCAAGCAACAGTAACATGAATTAATCATAACTAAAGCTAAGCAAAGCCGCTCTCTCTCGATCGTCTGAGCATAAAATACAAGCAATAAAACGGAAAACATTAACATTAGCCGGCACAAAGGTTCAATGACCTTAGCAGCGCCAGAACGGAGGAGGCAGTCTGCTCGGCGAGGCCGAGTATTTCGGGCCTATTAACACCTGTCACACGTAGCTTTATCGCAAGTTTGGTTAGGTTATCAGTAGAGCAGACGCTCTTTTTTTCTTTCCCTCCACCGTTTCGCTTTGGTACGCACACGCGGATATCAAGGACGCGGCCGAGGATTCTATCAAACCATCGACGGTGATGGATATTCTTATCAGTGTTTAATTTAATTTTATTTCTCAATAGTGCAGGCACATGCTCATGTCCAGCCCTTTATGTATCGGTAAAAGTTCTCGTCCTTGCGTAATCCCATTGTAATATAATATCCCAACTAACAAGCCAAATCAAACATAAGAATATACACATGTCACAATCGCCTCAACACAAGCGTCAGAAGATGTCCAATGGAAGAAACTTTGAGGACTACGAAGAACTCAACATCATTGGAACAGGTACGTAGGAGCTGCTACAGATCGTTGGGATAGGTCAGGTTAAAGGTATTGTTGTTGGCTTTACTAGGTGAGGGTTTGTTGGGTTTTTCTAAGTATTTTCGATATGGTTTCCCTATGAATACACATTTTATAAGTTATTAGATCATTCGTTGTGTGCTGTTGACTCAATCGTTTAGCTATTGACAAACTTTTTTGAATCGTGACTAATTTTTCTTGGAAAATCGCAGCACAGGGGAAATAATAATACCTAGAGTCTAGTAATAACCTTTATTGAGAATCTTCAGGGGAAGATCTCATTTCCTTGCATACTTTTCAGGTTCAGTTACAGAGTCACGTGGTTCCTGGTCTGGTCTGTAAATCTATACCGTGCCGATCTCATTGATCTCAGATCGATTCGGGCAAGGGGCTGACACACACATTTCAGGCAGCATTTTTGAATTTTTTAGGTACATAAACTTCAATCAATTACGTCACCGAGCCGTCGGTGAAGCTTGGTTAATGTTAATGATGGATATTGTTACTGGTTACTGGTTTTTTGTCTGTAGGCCTTTTGGTCAGTACTATAAGTACATGCATACAAGTTTTTCGCATTCATTCAATTATTGCCTCTTCTTCCCATTCGCTTTCGCTCTCCAACCTTTCGGTTTAGTTGTTGTTTTGATTTTTGCAAAATGTTGCTAATTTTTTTTATTATTTTTTTTTTTTTACGAAGTTAGGAAAGAAGCCGTCGGCAGCCGGCGAAAACGAGTCCAATAGTCGAAATAAGTTGAACGCGAAGTCGAAAATTAACTGTTTTTTGGAGCTTGCCTTGGCCTTGGTGCTTGACCCAAGGTGTATTTATATGGGGTGGGGTGAAGTTCAGTTGCCTGGCCACTATTGTGTGGGCGAGCTCTCCGTGAATTAATTCGCTTTGTGCTTAATTCTTTCAGCAGCACAGTGGACAGCACACTCTCTTATCCCCCCTCTCTCTCTCTCTCTCTCTTTCCCTCTGTCTATATACTCTTTCTCTGGCTGTCTCTGCGGAATATCTGATATGTCTGGTGGCAACGAAAATAACTTCTGCCTTGTCCCACGCATGCCTCTGTCTGGGGTGATAAATTTCCGGCGACAAAGTCGTGTATTTTCTTTGGCATTCCAATCGATAGATCCTATATCTTTCTCTTTGCTGGTACCTCCGCTACCTGCTTTCGTCATATTCCAACCTCTAAAGGCAATCGAAATGGGACGTGTTGGTGGGTTTATCGCGAATCAGCCGGTTCTTTTTTCTACTTGCTTATCAACACAGCTGACTAGTCACTCTCTCTTTCTCCCATCCATGCGAAATTCGGTAATTTCACTTGTTCTTATCTGGCCTTGACGTTGCCTTTGTTTTTGCTTTTGCATTTGCTTTTGTTTGATTAACATTTAACATTTCCATTTAAATCACACTCGGTTCTAAATTTGCGAATTTCACTCTTGCAGGCGCCTATGGGACTGTCTACAGGGCCCGGGACACAGTTACGGGCAATATTGTGGCCCTGAAAAAGATCCGCATCGCCCTCAATGAGAACGGAGTACCGATGTCCACGTTGCGGGAGATCTCCCTGCTGAAGCAGCTCAATGCGAGCGATCACGCCAACATTGTCAAGTGAGTATGGCGACCGTTATCACAGCCATTGGGGATGGGGCCCCAACTATTCGGCAGCTAATTTTTGCAGGGGCCAACCGGAGCAGCTGATTACGGCTAGCCACAATGTCAGCGCGTATTGTGTGCGGTGGGCGGGTCGTGTCGATCACTGTTTATCTAGCACTTTTCCTTTGCCTCAACGCAGGTAGCAGCCATGAAATTCGTCTCGGTTGCTGAATGCATTCAATGCTGTAGGGGGTGTTAAGGAAGGGTATGGAGTGCGCACACAGAGAGAGAGAAAGAGCCAAGCTACAACAATGTTGTTCCCCCCTCCTCTCTCCCCCTATATCTGCCTGTCAAGCAGTGTGGCGCCGACTGTAACGGCGCGACTCTCTTCTGTTGATAACGTTGTGGAAGAGAGTGAATGTTTAATCTCTCACACTCAACGTTAGATATCTGTCGTACAATTGGTTTGTGCTCATTCGCTCAGATACGGTATAAATAAAACGATCCGGAGAGTGAGCTCTGTTGTTTGATATCAAACGTGTTGGTTGGTATGAGCAGCCAGAAATGAGAAACAAGACAGGTTGAGGCAAAAATTCAAGTTGAAGAATTTTTATTAACATTTTCGTAAAACAAAATATTTCTACAAAAAGATTTCAAATGTTTGTTAAATTAAGAAAAAAATTAATGTGTAATATGAAAAATTGTAACGAGCAAAATAAAGAGACGAAAACTGTTGTCTAACATACATATGTTAGTATTGTTGGCGCTCTTAAACACCGTAAAGTGTTCACTCAACCTCTGTGTGTCTTTCTCTCTCTCTTGATCGCAATATCGTAAAAGTGCGCATGTGTTTGTTTGGAGTGTTTTTTGTAGTCCAAGAATTGGCCGCAGTATGGCCACTGGCGCAATACTAGCGTCATTTTATAACAGCGTCGGTCTAAGGTCTGTAACGCAGATATTTATCACGATATTCTCTCGCTTTCAGAGCATGCACATCACATATGTATGTACATATGTACATATGTATATAAAAAGTCCATTTCTGATTTCCCCTCTTATTGCAGACTGTTCGAAGTATGCCAGTTTCTGGAGCGCGACGGACAACTAATGATTCTCCTGGTCTTTGAGCACCTGGAGCAGGATTTATCTGACCTCATCGAACGCCTGCCCAAATCGGGCATGTCCCCCATCACAATCCAGGTGATTACGCAGAATACCTCATTAGTCAAACTGTGGAACTAAACGATCCCATCTGGCAGCGTCTGTCGCGGGAGCTCCTGACCGGCGTGGACTTTCTGCACTCGCATCGCATCATCCACCGCGATCTGAAACCGCAGAATCTGCTAGTTTCCGCTCAGGGCCATCTGAAGATCGCCGATTTTGGTCTGGCCAAAACGTACAACTCCGAAATGAAGCTGACATCAGTGGTTGTTACGCTGTGGTATCGCGCTCCCGAGGTACTTCTTATCCAGCCCTACAACAGTTCCGTGGATCTCTGGAGTGCCGCCTGCATAATCTTTGAGATGTTCAACCGGAAGGCTCTGTTCCCGGGCACATCAGAGAAGAACCAGCTGGATCGTATATTCGAGTATGTATCGAATAAAATATGTGTGTAATGTATATAGCTAAATCTCTGTTGTTGCCATCTCTTCCCTGTAGGCTGACGGGCCGACCCACAGATCAGCAATGGCCCAAAACCATCTCTGTGGCACGGGAGCATTTCCCTCACCGCCTTCCCAAGCGGCCACGTGACTTTTGTCCCAACCTGTGCGAGTTCTCCGATGACCTGTTGAATGTACGTTTGTGTGTTGCTCTCTCCGTCTGGATAAACTTACTAATCAATGCCCTCCTCCATGTACTTCATCCAGCAAATGCTGTCGTACGACATAAACATGCGCCCCTCGGCCCTGGTTTGCCTAGAGCACGATTACTTCACGCAGGAGCCTCTTTAAGACAGGGCCACCGATGGGTACAATGGACAGAGCTCCCAGACGTAGTCGGGTGGAGTTCGTACGCATTGGATGGCCGCAACCAGTGTTTTGTTCTTGTCATAATGTTCCTTTAAATGCAGTCCAGCATGTCGTTCATTTTCCAGTCTAGGTGTCTTGCCCTGCACCCGGGTCCAGGTCCTAAGGCAGAAGCAGGAGCTGAATGAATACCATACCTTAATATGTTTTAAGTCGTAAGTTAAGTGTAGAACGTGCGCAAAACGTGTAGCCGCTAAATCCCCAAAAGTGGAACGATTGTCGGGGAAGATCAGTCCCATTCGAAATGTGATACAACAAGTTCAGGAATACATTATACAATTTCAAAATTTTGTACATCAGCAGAAATAATCTATATTTGTGCCTATGTGCAGAAACTATGTTTGTAAATACACGTATGTATGTATGTAAGTATACATATATGATGCATTGATACCTACATAATTTGTTATAGATCCTATGGACCGTAAATAAAAGTACAGTCCAATAATTAGTGTTGGTCAATATGCATGTATATGTATATGCACTCACAAGGAGATCAGAATCAGGCCAGGCCAACGAGTATATAAAAGACTAGGGGCAGCACCAGATTGTCCACCTGGTCGGTGAAGGCCTCCACCAGGGCTGAGTTGATGGCTGCGAAAATGGTTGCGAACCACTTGGCCTGTGTCATGGCCAGCAGACCGGTCGCCTCCAGCAGCCAGACGGACAGAAGGATGGACATCACGAAGGCGATAGTGCCTTCCAGGGAACGTGAGGAATCTGCAAGAGTTGAAAACGTTATATTAGTCAGCAGTTCAATGGGAGTGTTCTCCTATCACTACTCACTTCCCCACATGTTGCGTCCCATCTTGGAGCCCACCACACTGGCCGCGGTGTCGCCCACGCCCACTGCCAGGATGCCCGAGAGCAGGATCAAAGTATCTTTTCCGGAGCAGGGGCAAGGAGTCAGCCATAGGGGCATGGAGCATCCAATAAGCAGGCAGAACGGGGTCAGCGCCAGAACCCCAGCGTCCTTTTCATCCCGGAAGGAGTGGAAAGCATCGGTCAGCCTGTCCGAAAATGGAGGTATCTCTAGCAGTCGCATCAGCTCCAGGACCACAAATGCCGCCAGCGCTATGCCCGTGGCTAAGTACAGTAGAGTGCACTGAAAGAGCACTCCTGGAACGAAGACAAGCACTATCAACAGGTGGAATATCTTACGGACTCGGGTGTTGGCTTGAACGGTGTGCCGCAGTTGCCAGGTGACGGTGGCGCCGGTCAATAGAACGAGTACCAGGTAGAAGCCGATGATTTGCAGTCGCTTAGGGTCCCTGAAGATGAACTGTAGCAGAGCCACAATTGGCACAGGACTGGTGACGGGGGCACTGGTGACTGCCACTACGAGGAGGCCCAGCAACAGGTAGAAAGGAATAGGCCCACGCAGCCGTGGAACTGCGATCACCAGCACGCAGAGAATGAGCAGCCACATCAAAGCATTCTGTGAAAGAGTGGGCTCTGATTCTGATTAGAAAGAATTAGATGTGGCAGAATGATCACCCAAACCCACCAGCATTATAAGATTAAGTCGGTCAAAATCACTAAAGGTCTTGGCATCCGCGTCCGCGGAGCACAGTTCGTAGAGCCGGTAAGTGGCGCTTATCACGAACAGCATAAGACCTTGGAATAGAATGGAGGCCTCGCCGTAGGTGAAGCACCGTGAGAAGCCACGCATCATGCAGACGTAAAAGTGCTGGTAGCCAGCTATCATCAGGAACCCCGCGACCACAGCAAACAACCAGGAGGTGCCCAGGCAGAAGCCGAAACCAAGTGCGGTGAATGTTCCCGGCAGTAGGCTGATGATGCATTTGGCCAGTATGCTTGTGTCCGCAAAGAAGTATACGAAGAAGCAGAGTGTCTCCACGCACATGCCAGCGGCTGTCACCGTCAACATCAGATGGAGATGGACCTGCTCCTTGCAGGGCGGAGCGTTTAGAAAGCGTGAGGCCAAGGCCAGCGGCATCAGAAAGCACATCCAACCGCCACTCGACGCCCAGGGCCTGTTCGTCCAGTGGATTGGTGATAAGATAAGATTTAGTAGAGCGTCATAAACACTCAACTGGGAACTTTGCACCCGGAAGAGGCTTGACTCACCTGGGCAGCATGACATTGTCTCGCTTGGCGGTGGTGGAGTCGTGGACCCTGCTGCTGTGGTGTCTATCCTCCTGCTCGTAATCGCTGGAATTGCTCTCCGTTGTGGCGCCGGAGGACAGGTCCGATTCGGAATGTTCTGTTTCGCTGATTGAGCGTCGCATTGTCGCTTGTTTTATTTGTTTCTCAGCTTAAAGCATAATTCTTCTAAGTGCCAAATGTTTGTTTTTTCTTGGACGCCCATCCCAGGAACCACCCCCCAGGCCTGACCCTCAGAAATATACCAAAATATAGCGCATTTTCAATACCGTATACCGTAAATATACTGCCGAATTCAAGTTCTATAATACATATTCCTCGTTTTTGATATTCCGTGGAATATTCTAAGCTATATAGAACATTTAGCCATGCCCACATAATTTTATCCGATTAATTAATCAATTTTCTACTTAACTGGCTTATTTTAAACACATGCTTTTATTGGATTTTGCGTAAAAAGAGGTTCTAGCGAAATAAGTCAAACAACAAACAAGTAGCGAAATAGGTTAATCAAAACAAACGAAAAGGGAAATTCGTTCATATTGCTCAATTATGATATTCCATTGAATAATGCTAGCAAACTAAATCTTTCAGTAATGCCCACATAATTTTATCCCATTGATGAATAAATTTTCTACAAGATTGGATAGTTTTTAATCCTTGCTTTTATTGTATTTATTGTAAAAACAGGTTTAAACGGAAAAGTTCGACAAAAAAAGAGTCACTGTGATGCGTGTAGGCCTTGGAATACCCTATTTTGTTAGTTTTATATGAAGATGAAACGTTATTTATAAAGGCCTTTTCTCAAATTTATATTCTTTAGACATATTCATGTACATTATTAGTATCTTGTATATATTTATGTCGATCCTGATACCTACTGAGCCTTGGAAGACAAACGTATTCACAATTCTATAATATCCATTTCCCCCAGGGTATGTTAGCAACATTTGTGCATGGAATGGGACTCATTGTTGCAATAGCGAAACTGCGGCGAATCGGGTATTGCCTATATTTCAAGCTATATAGATTTGCCCACTTAGCTTTATCCCATAGATAAATGCATTTTCTACAAGATTGCTTCTTTTAATTACCTTTATGTATTTTATTTTGACCAAAAAACGGTTTTCAAGTAAATGTTGCCGCAACTTTTGTGTATGGAATGCGCAACATTTGTGTATGGAATGAGACTCATTGTTGCTAAAGCGAACTGGGGGAACTGCGGCGAACTGCGGCGAATTCAAATTTTCTCATATTCTTTGTTCCGTTGAATAATACTATTTATATAGAACATTTAGCCATGCCCACTCAATTTTATACGATTGATTAATCAATTCTATACATGATTGGCCTATTCGAAATACTTGCATTTATTGGATTTTTATATAACATTGAAAATAAAATTAATAATTGACAAAAATACCACTACAAAAATAGCAAAAAAAACACCACATGGGAGCGCGGCGAAAACCAGTTTCTACAGTATGACCCTCAGAACAGCACCGAAATATACAAAATATACCGAGTGGTGCGCGCCAAATCTACCTTTTTTGAATGTGAGCGACAAGGATTTAAATGTTGTCAACCGGGCCATTACCGATTCAACAAATACGACGATTCCCTCAATTTTGATCTTCCGTCGAATATTCCCAGCTATATAGAATATTTATCTATGCCCACATAATTTTATCCGATCAATTTTCTACTTGACTGGTTTATTTTTAATAGTTGCTTTTATAGGATTTTGCCCAAAAAAAGGTTTTAGCGAAAAAGGTCAAACAAATAAAAAGTAAGAGATTATCTATATAATGTGTGTGTAAAAAAATTGTGTGTACACACTTGGCGGCCTAGCCCGCCAGATTCGAATCTATCCGACTTCTTTCTAATCTGTGCGCCCAAAAGTACGCTGACCGCAAATGCCAAAACGATGCATCGTGGTATAGCCGCTCTATATAACGAATGGCTCTTTTTAGATCTTTATTATCATATTGCTAATTTGGCATTGCTTTATATGAATATAAAACTTGATCAAAATGGAAAGACATGATACGAGATGTGGATGCGATGCGAAGTAAAGCAACTAAAATTTTGTTGTAATGCTTAGCACAGTACGGAGCGAAGGTGGGTCGGCGGAACATGTATATATGTACGTTTCACAAAAAAGTCACATTTGCAAAAAGATTAACACACAACTCTATTTATCTTTTGATAGATGTCAGAAACAATCTTAAATAAGACACCTGCGTTCGTGGAAAAAGCTATCACCACTAGGTGAAAAATTGTGCTAAAACCAAAATGAAAACTACGAAGTGCACGATAACTACAGTCTGGGAATGGGTAGAAAGTACAGTCAATATTCCATTCTATTTTTTCCAGACCACGGAAAAACCTTCACTTCATCTGCGCCATGCACCGTTTACTCATCTCCACCGTCTACTTCGGTGCTAAATCAGTTGCTGATTTACTATGTATATAACAAGGTCGAAATAATTCTAGTCATAAAATCAAAATCAAAAGCAGCGAATAGCAGCAATGCCCAACAAACAACAGAAATAAAATGTAAAAACATTTTGTTTAGCTTTATAACATTGTTATTTTCATAAAAAAGCGCCGATAAGTTTCGCTTATCGCACAAAAATACCGACATTTTTTCGCCAGCCTGGAGGGTCCATTTCATTACGTTTTATTTCTGACCTTTTTTGTTCAAACCTTATTTTAGGCACAATAAAATTAAATTAAGCATTTAAAACTAGCCAATCTTCTAGAAAATTGAATCATCTATCGGATAAAATTATGTTTTGAGGACTGAAGGTCTTAGCTAATCTTAAGTCGAATATCAAAATCAAGGAGCATGATTCGTGATTAAATATTTTTAGAGCCCTTTAGGTGAAAGATATCGTGGCCTTTTTTTATATACAGATGATGGACCTGCAAGAGTGAATATTATTTTTGGTTTAGTTCAAGTTGTTATCAGTTTAAATAAAGGGGGCTTAAGTGGGTTAAGTACGTTTTTTTCAGACGGTCAGACTTCTGCTCTCTTCTGAAACGAAAAAATGAGTCGTTATTTTTTAATGGGCCTTAAAAACGGGTATGGACAACAAACAAAAACAACCAAGGCAAATTGCAAGGTTCGTACGAACCTTACCTCGGCGTTGCTGACAAACAATATACCTTGAAGTCAAATGGCTGACTTTATCCTTTTATCCTCTTTTTCTCGTTTTTATAAACGAAAACTCCATGTAACAATAGGGGTGGCGTTGATGAATTATTCGTTTAATAATTTTAATATGTCATATCGATAAATTGTTCACTCTTTCTTGCGACGAAAAATTGAGTCGTAATTTAGAATGGGCTATAAAAAAGGGTAAGGACAAGAGGCAAAAACAGCCAAAGCAATTTGCAAAGTTCGTACGAACCTCACCTCGCGTGTGAGGACACAAAATCGGCTTTTTGCCTTCAAGGTATATTCGTCAAATGGGGGGATATCAGCTTGCATGCGGTTGCGTTTTCTGGGCGGTTTTGCCTGTTGTTCATACCCATTTTTTCCTTCCCTTATGTAGCAAATGTGTAGCAAGTGTGTATAAATACTGAACGCCAGTACGCGTTGACAATAAATCGAAAACTATAGAGGTGCTACCGTTAAAAATCGAGTCAAACCCAAACACACAGACAACGCGAAGAAAAAGTGAAAGAGAAAATAGAGAGAACGCGAAACGTAACGCAACAAGGCAATAAACAGTGAGTAAAGCAACCGCTGAAACGACGTGCGACGCGTCGAAATGTGAGTTCCTGGGTGTTTGTGTGTGTGTGTGTGTGTGTGCATAGTGCAGCTGTCGCTTGAAACAAATAAAACGGCACAATTTCCATATAAAAAGACATTGCAAGACGCAGCTTGCCAGCAATATATCAATAAATCGGTAGTGCGAGAAAACAGCAAAAACCGAAGGCGAGGAGCAAGCGCGACAAGAAAAAATAAAATGCATGTAGAATAATTTTAACGCCCAAAAGTCGCCGGTCTGTCGGCGACGCTGACGCTGACGTCGATGCCAACGCCAACGCCGACGCCGCTTGTTGAAACAAATGCATCGAAATACGTGCATTTCGGTGAAAATTGAGTTGAATTTGCACAAAAGCAGTGCTGACAAAGTGAAACGAGAGAATAAAAAACAATATTAATGTGTAAAATATGCGGAAAACTGCTTTGAAATGTGGAGAGCGCAGAACAGCGGTACACAAAGGATGGAAAGAGAGAAGGGAGAGAAGGAATGGAATGATGGCCGCTTATACCTGCTCTGCTTCGAAAAAGAAACCGAAACCAGCCACCAAATATGTTTGCTGCCGGCTCTGCCGCTGCTCCTGCTGCACTCTTCGGAATGCAAACTGGTTAATGGTTCATTTCTAGACACAGCCGGCTTGAGCAACTGTGGCCATATTTTTTCTTCTCTTGCGCTCTTCCCTTTTGAAACTGTTCTCGCCGCCTCCGTTTTGTGCCGCACTTCTAAGATAAAGAGCGCGCGTCTCGAGATAAATGCGAAAAATATTGTATCTCAATGGCCGTGGTGTTTCCGATGTGAAAATTAAACGAAACCATATTCATTATTTTGTGTTTGTTCTGCTCAACAGAAAAGTGTGTATTAAAAAACCTCAATAGCCCCCACAATACGACGAGAAAACTCAAACTACAAAACCATAGTTGAATTGAGTGAGAATAATATATATATATATATATATATATAGAGAGAGAGAGAGAGAGAGTAAATACACCGCTACAATGTCGGAAGAAGTAGATCGCAACGATCCCGAGCTGAAATACCTTTCGGTGGAACGGAACCAATACAATGATCCGGCCACACAGGCGGAATGGACACAGAAGCGCCTGGTCTGGGTGCCCCACGAGAATCAGGTGAGTTCTACTGAAGAACCCTTGCCCACATATTCCTCCCGCCCTATCATCTTGAAGTTCCTTCTTCTCTCCTGCTTTCACCTGAAGCGACCTGAAAAACCTGTAGAGCTCGGCCAGCGTTGGCGTTGGCTATGGCTTTGGCTTTGGCTTTGCTTCGTCTTGACCAGTTTCGAGCCGTTGTCCCAGTTCACAGCTCCAGTCTTTTGGGGGGGTTACTTTTGAAAAATTGTTCTTTTAAGCCGATTAGGTAAGCCAGGCAGCAGCAACAGGCAAAAACGAGCCGCATATATAATGCTTTTTCCTGCCATAACGATACAGTTTTGTGAACCACGCCCGAAACACGAAATTACCTGACATAAAACCAACTGATAGAAGCCCCGGAGCCCGAAGTAAACTAATCAATTTGCGCAGTGTTTCGTTTGTCCCTTCTCTGGGGCTGGGTCTTATCGCACTCTCAATGGTTCCGAGTCATCGCTGTGGAAATTAATGAATCACACCTCATTCATTCCATTTTGATTTCTTGTAGCCGGGCCAACTTCTTTGAATTTAGCATTACTTTCTCGCTGCGGTGATAAAATTGAGTAAACATCCGTCGAAATCAGCCACACTAAATGCTCCTCCCTGCTGATTCATTCATTTCTCTGCTGAAATCATCAGCGTTAAAAGATGCCACAGTTCTTCAAGTTGGTCAAAATCCAAATCAATTTGCCGCTAAAAGGGTTTTGCACAACATTTTCCAATTTGCATATCCCAGCCACTCTCTGACTCACTCACACCAAACAAAAGAGAACGAAAGAGCGGGAGAGCAGGGTCAGGGCTCCAGCGAGAGCGAGGCAAAACAAGTTTGTAATCTCTGTCCCTGTATTTGTGTTGAGATATGTTCTGCATGTTTGTGTTTGTGTGTGTGTGTGAGTACTGCCTCTAGCGAACATTCGCTTCAAGCGAAGGAAGAGTATGACGATACGATCAGTTAGAGGGGCCATATACATACATATGTATGTACATATAGTGATCAGATAATGTCCAAATTTTGATGATCTAGTATGTTAAATTATATAAGATTTATCTTATACAAAGATCTTAAGAATCGTTTGAAAAGTTTATATAGTGGTGTTCTGAAATTTTGTTAACTTCTGATATTCTCTTCGCTATAAATGTATGCGCCTGCGAAAGCTTTGTCGGATTGTTACTGGCAGGGTAGCATATGTGTGTGCGTGTCAGAGAGAGAGAGAGATGATAACAAGTCAACAAACGGTTCTACCCCCATGTCTCTCTGAATTGTTTTGCGTATGCTTCCGCACCTTTTCCTTCGCACTTCTTTCTTGTATTTGGGGGTATGGATGGGAGATGAGAAAGAGATGATTTCTTTCAGGTGTCATTCAACTGCATTCCTTAGTTTTATTTCAAAAGTCATAAACGGATAAAATTAGCAGACACGTTTATTTTGTGTTACTTTAATTGCTTTATTTGCTCGAGATAATGCTCAACAGGGGAATGGATGGGATGGGAATGGAATGTAAGATAGGACCCTAGAATGGTAGCTCTTTTTGGGTGACTTCCATATAATAAAAAAAGAAACTGAAAACAAAGAAAAACGAGCAAACAGCTCCACATTTTTAAGTAATTACGCGTTCACTTAAACAGACATTTACTTTACGATGGAATCTCAAATGAAAAACAAAGATAAAGTCAAGAAATAAAACACAAAAAAATAAAATAAAGAACGAGCCGAATGGCACGGCTTCGCAAACGGTCGATTGTCATGACTTGTCTGTCAGTCATTCAGACGAACGAACAGACGACGGCAAAGAAATGTTAAGAAATTTGCATATGGCCCAGCCACAAGCTGTTGCTCCGCTGGAATGTCCAACGACAGATACAGATACAGATACAGATACAGTTCTGTTCTTGCGAATATTTGTGCGCTCTATGGGAAAAGACTCGGCCAAAAGGGTATTCGCCAATTGTGTCAACAAGCAGTTCGTTCAGTCCCCGTTCGTTTTCGTAACTGTTTTCGGGCTTGCCTGACATCATATTTGTACGGGGTATCTCCCATATGGATCCATCTATTTACTGTTAGATATACATATGTACATATGTATGTACAATGCAACTTATTTTTAAGGCTCGCTCAGTTTTGTTTACTGATCGGTGGAGATAGTTTTTGTGGTCATGTGGCTGAAGTAAACTTAGGAATTGTCGCATGAATTTCTAGATAACTCAAGCATTCGGACAGCTCTAATAAATCGCGGTAATACTCAAAAATACTGGAACAGCAAAATTTCACTGGAGGAGAACTCCAATCAATATGAATCAGGAACCGACCCACTGCTTGCATTCTTATCTCATATTTTCAAGTTATTTCATTGTCGTGAATTGCCCCTTTCAATCTCACATCAGCTCTTTCATAATTTCAGAGTATTCCTGTACTACCAACAACTTTCCAAATTGTTAGCCAAATTGAAGTCGGGCTTAACCTTCGTCATGCCCAAAGAATCGAATCGATTGTATCCGTCCGTGGCAGATCATTAAGGGGTCTTCGGTTACACACATAAACCCACACCCACACTCCGCATATATACACACTCGCACACACACACACAAACGCTCAGAATATCGTTTGTTGTCTTATTTATATGTATAACCGCCAGAAACCACTTTGGACTCTCTCTGTGTCTCCCCCTTTCGCACTCTCTGTTTCTTTCACTCTTCCACTCTCCCACTCTGTTCTGGCGAAGATGTCTTGTACTCTGTTTTTTTTTTTTTTTGGTTACGCCAACGACAAACGTAGCCAGCTTTCGGCTCTCGTCCGTCGTCCGGTTTACGGTCAACGAACCTCAGACTCGTATCTCGTATCACGTATATGTAATATACATTTGTTAGCCTCTCGCTCGTTCTTTCCCTTTCTCTCTCTCTCTATGCGTCCCTCTGCATATGCGTTGATCGATTAAACGAAATGAATAAAATAAAAGAATAACAAATTATTATGGGCCACAATGGCAGCCCCATGCCTCAGGTCCATCCATCGTTCATATTGTCAGACTTTAAGCCTGTATGACACTTACTGCACTTACTCCTCTGACTAATAAGGTTGATTCAATTATATCTAAAGTAAAATGCAGAAAAAACAGAATTCTAGATTCAGCTGATTTCAAAGAAGTAGTGACTACTTTATGTCAATGACTGTGTTGTGAAACAGCTGTTCTACAGATGCTTAAAAATTAATCTCTGTAAAATCACTAAAATGTTAGGTAAATGTCATACAGGCTTAAGTTGGCTTTATTCAGGCGGAGCCTGTGTGGTAGAGAGAGAGAGAGAGAGAGAGAGAGAGAGAGAGCGGCAGGTTAAGACATGCGAAAGAGAAAACGAGAGAGAATTATGTACATTTGACCGCTTAACTAAACCCAATTTACTCATTATTCATGAATAAAACGTAAACAAAAGAAATTGCCTAAAACCAGACGTTTCTGCCAGCGAGTAAATAATGAGAACCAGATATAGATCTGCTATATGTACATATGTATGTACATATATGTATTTTTACTAGCTACTTTTGAGAGCTTCAACAAAGTTCAAGGTTGCATTTTCCGTTCTCCGTTACTCACGGATCACCGATTGAGGTAGCTCCCATATCGAACTTCTCACTCTTCTTTGGGTCTCCTCATCCTTCTTCATCTCACTCTTCCAGCTACTCCTCCTGGCTTGCTTCTCGTCTATTGTTATGAAGGTGTTTGATATTTCTTCTTTGGTTTTGCTTCACTGATTCCCTGGAATGCCCGAGAGCGAGAGAAAGAGAGATACCGTTCAAAGAGAGAGTTCGAGACTGATGACCTCATATGCTATGCCCCAACTCCCTCTGCCTCTATCTTTGCCAATTTCTATGGCTCCATAACTCCAATACTTCTTCTATCAGGAATTTCACGCTATCCCCGCCTCCCAGCGATTATCATGAGTCATAACCGAACGCCAAACAATGTTACAGCATTTTCGTTTTGGCTGCTGTCCGCTGCGGTGTGTCCAAACTGTCAATTTTCCAACGTTTTTTTATGCGAAAATGTTTTGCACAAGTGACAGCCCACAAAACAGACGAACTCCCCCAAACGACAGCTGAGAATAGCCTCCCCGAACTATATAATTGTTTTGTGCAATGTACTCTTCTTTTATTTTGCAAATTTACGATTTCTTCCCAAGGCAGATTATAAATTCGATGCATCGGGTGTACATACATACATGTGTCACTAAGTTAAGCTAATCGATGGGTATTTAATTTGTATGGCTTTATTTATTCATGTAAACGCTTCAACACAGCGTTATGTACAGTAGATTTTGATAAAAGTGTTAAATAAAAGTATTTTCTGATTAAATACAATGTTCGTTGCAAAAGAAACCCTGCAAATGTGTACGATCTTGATCTTGAGGCGTTTCCTACGATTAGTACTTTGGTTAAATGGTGTAGCTTATACTATTACCCTTAGGATCGTGCTCCCTTGTAAACAGCAGAAATTATTCGTCATATCCGCTCGGATTGGCTGTAAGTGGACTGGGGATAACGACTTTCTTACGACTGTTTATCTCCTGGGCCGGAAAAGCACTAAGATAACACAGAGAAACCGAAAGAGTGCTTCAAGAGATAGGACCTGGAAAAGGAGAGGCGGAAAGAGAGAGACAGAATTAAAGCAGGGTGCGCGGTTTTTCCGAATCTGATCGCTGGGGCGTGTACGTGTTTAACTTAATGGAGCCGGTCGTCTGGGATGCGTTGCAGATGCTGTTGCGCGCACTCTCTTCTCTCCCTCCCGTTGCCCTTCTCTCTTTCCATGGTTTTTGTTGTTATTTGTATAATGCATTTCTGCATCGTCGGCGGCACTTCACTTCACCCTTTAATGACTGAATTACGGTTTAGCTGGCTGCCGCCTCCTGCCTGCATGCCTGCCTGGCTGCTGCCAAGTGTGCTTGCCCCTGATTTGATTAATGTCAATGCGACGCATGCACCATGCTGCATGCTTCACCATGATCTCCATTGTTGTTGTTGCTTCACTTAACTTCTAATTGAAGCTGCTGCGGCTGCGTCTGCAGCTGCAGCTACTTATTCTGCACTGCTTGCATCGGTTTTATTTTTTGGTTTGATTCAATTTCTGCCAGCAGAGTCAGAAATTCCTGAGAAGTTCGTTGAATGAATCACAATCAGTCCCGTTCCTAGCATCCAACGGTGATTGCTCATCTCCATCAACCAGAACTAGTTCAAATCCACACACTCATTAAGGCTGTTGTTGTCGCTCTCACACTGCAAAACGAGTCAGTTCGTAACGGAACAAGGGGAAATGATTAAGCAAAGGTGTATTTACACATTGTGAAAGAGGGATTGGATTCCTTTTTGGGACTCTGCTCGTCGAACAGTGACAGTCGCGTACATCCATACACACGCAACCGTTAGAGAAAAATCTATCATTGTCTCACCTTTTACAAATACGCTTTGGTTCGGCCAAAGCAGAGCCTTGAACTTGTGAGAGTGGGACGAGGGGGAAAAGGAGAGCGATCTACAGACAGACAGTTGCATCTGCCTCCCGTTGTTCTTGTTGTCGGCTATGTTTTGTTTTTGTCTGCTTTGGCCACTCGAACGGGTGCAGTTTTTGTTGCTGTCATTGCTTCTGCTTTTCACTTGTGAGAGATAGAGATACAGTGAGTGGGAGTGGGAGAGGGAGAGGGACATGGAGAGTGAGTGAAACAGCTCTTATGTTGGCGCTTGACTCATGCAGCGCTGCCAACGCGAGACGAGATGCACTCGAAGACAGCAGAAGCAGGAGCAGCAGAATTTACGCTCCATTGTTGTTTCTTTTATCGTGGCTACCCGCTGAGATAAAGCAGTGCACACATTGCATACATTAACTCATACATACTCATTCACTCATAAGCAAAATAACATTTTGATTCTCATATATTCCTTCCTGGAAGCCGAATTGTTAAAGTTCAAGTGTGACTAATTGAATGGACATTTTTCTTGTCTCCTTTTTTGCAGGGCTTCGTGGCCGCCAGTATTAAGCGGGAACATGGCGACGAGGTTGAGGTTGAACTGGCCGAGACCGGCAAGAGGGTCATGATCCTGCGCGACGACATACAGAAGATGAATCCGCCAAAATTCGACAAAGTCGAGGATATGGCGGAGCTGACGTGCCTCAACGAGGCCTCCGTGCTGCACAACATTAAAGACAGATACTACTCTGGCTTGATCTATGTAAGTATTAAACTATATGGTTCCTTCGTTACTCATAAACATACAATTCTCGCCCTGGAATTCAACGGATTCCCAGTCCAGATCAATGCAAACTTCATTCTTAGTGCGCACGAAAAACGACGCTCTGGATCGGATCTACTCATATCTAGGTTAACCCCAACTTATTCCTTTGGTCTGCACGTTCACTCGGTTCTTGAAAATTTATATCTATGCATTTCTGTCTAAAATGGGGTTCCTTCACGCCACATACATATGTATGTACATACAAATTTATGTTGGAAGACTTGAAAGTTGCCGCTGTGCCAGCTGTTGGCAAGATGACGACGACAGCCACCATGATGCTAATGGTGATGATGATGACGACTTTAGAGTAAACAACAACAACATAAATACATCCCTATCCCTCCCTAAGTTTTCTGGAATTATTGAAAAGCGAAACTCTGTCCTCAACCCAGCCCGAGTTCGTCTCTTTCTAAGTATTCGCCTGAAAGCTTCGCAAATGTTTGACACACAAATATCATTCAATCACTCGATTCCCAACTCCAGCCTGTTTTCCCTCTCAAACCCCCCGAACATCCGCTCTTAATTGTTATGCCAAAAGTGTTTTCTGTTCGAAAATTACAAATTTACTAAAATCAGAAAGCCAATTACTAATAGATTTCATGCAGTGCATTTAAATGGGGAGGAGGATATAAATTTATGTCTGCTTTTGTTGCTCTGCTCTCCTCTCCCCCCACTTTTTCATTATATAAATCATTAAATTAGCTGCCTCAATTGCATCTTCAATGAATATCGATTTATCTGATCACATAAATTACCCCCGAAAAATGAAAAAAGAACAGAAAAAGAAATAAGAAATAAAAATAAAAATATTGTGAGGCTTGCAACATTGTTGGGAACTGCTTAGCACGACTGCTTGCCTGCAGTGCTAATCGTTATCAACTACACTTAGCTGAATTTCTTCCTCTTTTCTTACATTGTTCCATAAAAATAAATTAAAAATGCATTAAGTCTCACACCCTCTTTTAACCTTTGTATGGATCATTAAGAGGCCGTTGTAGACAAAAATAAGGCCTCTTCTGTGGCTCAAGGCTGAGCTCTGGCAACATGTAGCTGGCGCATGTTGATAAACTGCTTGATTTGAGCGGGACCTGAACCGTGGGTGTTTCTCCTCTCTTTCTATGTATCTCTATTTGCCTTCTATTTCGCAGCCCATGTGGCAGCTTCGTTTTTTTTATTTGTTTTATTGTTTTCTAACAAATTATGTGCCGCTTTTTTTTTTTTTACATATTTTATGAGCTTGTTGCTGCTACTACTTATCTTACTCTGCCCTCTTTCAAATTTTCGCTCTCTGTCTCTGTCTGTCTTTCTGGTTTGGGAGTTTTAATTTAATGCCCAAACGGTTGTTTCTACTTTTTGATGTGGGCGCGAACTGCTTTAAATTTGTTTAGATTGTTGCTGCTGTTGTTGTCGGGCCACGCTTCAGCGCACTTTCAGGCATTGTTGCTGCTGCCGTTTTTATACCCTAAATAGAGGGTATTTCGACTTTGGCCAGACGTTTTCTGGCTATTCTGGAATATTGGAAACGTTGCCGTTGATTCGCTCTAACAATTTACCCATAAGCGAATCGACGTGAGATGTAGTCCCAAATGGAAACACTCTAAGCTCTAGCTAATGGTTCTGTAATATTGAAGGGTATCAGAAACTTCGAGCATCAAAACTAGACTTAATTTCTTGTTTTTTTGTTGTTGCTGTCAGCGAATTATTGTGTGCCCGCTTACAACTTACACAATCATTCCACGCACTTTGTTTCGCCTCTCTCTCTGCTCTCTTGTTGTCTTTTCCTCTTCGTTTTACTCTGCCCCTATCTCTTTCGGGCGGGCTGTCCCATTTAATTTGCTTGCCAATTGTTGCTGACGTGTTTTAGGCCGCTAACTTGTTGCATGGCCCCGAGTGCGCCAAAGAAAGAAAGAAGTAAAGAGAGCGGATAACACAGGGTGACACAGAAGAAGAGAGCGAGAGAGAGAGAGAGAGAGAGAGAGAGAGAAAGAGAGATAGGGAGATACGGGGGAGGGGCGCTGTGTTGAACGGCATAATTATTATAGTTTGTTGACATTTAATTTGATTTTTAAATTTAATTTAAATTAATTCGACTGGCAGCTGCTTCTGACTTTCTGACTGCCGGTAGCTTGTAGCTTAATTAATATGCGTCGGCCGGCAGGCAGGCAGAACAAAAATAATATTACACTTACACACACTTACACACATTTTTACATGGATACAGTATGCAAATCAAAGTGTCAACACCTCTGGTGCAACAACAGAAACAACAGCAACAACAGCAACAACAGCAACCAATATGGCCAATTTGTTGGACATGAAAATTTTTGCAGCGAATTGATTTGGGCGGAGAAAATGTTGTGTCAGCAGCCCACCAGACAGGGGCTAGGGCGGGAAAAATGGGGCACGAATGAAACTGACCAAAGACCTCCCATAGTCCAGCCCCCCGCCTTCCTTCCCCCGCTTCGCCAATTAGTTGCAGCCGATTGAAAATCAAATTGGGTTTGAAATATTCCACAAAACATTAAAATTTGAATTTTCTTCATTTACAATGTTATATACTCTTTCGTAGGGTATTGCAATCTCCATCAGCAGCGTGCATTGTATAGGAATTAAGCATAGAAAACTTGCCAACTGTAAGGTTATACATTATACATTATATTCATACCTTAGACAAAGACAGCTGGTCCCAAGCTACCCAAAACCCTGGTTTAGGCCATAGAAAAGATCTCATTGCTAGGGTATTGAAAGCATCGGCGTGCTTTGGTAACCCCCTTTGACTGCATTTTCTTGCAATTAATTGATTTATGTCCATCGGGTGACTGGGTGCAATTGCTCGACGGCAGCAGCATCGCGGGAAAAGCGCTGAAAATTGTAATTTACATTTCGGGCCCATGCGTTGGCAGCTAAATATAATTGCACTTGACAGGGAGGATGACGTTGGTGCCTTGGACACTTTTACAGGCTCCCCATGTGTACATATGTATGTGTGTATGAATCTTTGCCCATTCCATATCCCTATTCGGAATCCATTCAGTTCTAACCATCTTTGAGATACGCTAATTGAAATGGCAAACTCAGGCGACGCCGAACCGAATCTTGTGTGGCATTTCAATATGGGAATTCTGTCACTTAATTTGCTTTGCAAGATTTTAATTTTTAGCCACGAGCGAGTGCAAATGTGCCACATGCTGAGGCAGAGACAGAGACAGACACCAGAGGTAGAGGTAGTGCAGAGGCGGCGGCTGTTGCCGAGTCTATGGCCACATGAGGCATGCATTTTGTGGCAAATAAATTATATTTCCCGCATATCAGCAGAACAATTTGTTCAAAAACTATTGGCACTAATAGTTTGCCCCTGCAACATGTGGGGGATGAATGGATGGGTGCCGGTAGGGGAAATGGGTGATGTGATGTGGATAGAGGTATAGGTAGAGGTGTCTTCGAGCACGTAATTAACATGAAAGACGCCGCCTTCTGCTTTTTTGTTTGTTTGTTTTTGCTGTTGCTTCTGCCCTTGTTTGCCTGAATGTGCCCCTCCATTTGCTCTGCTTGCAACACGTTCGATACACAAATAAAATGCTTGTGCCCACATAAGGCCTGAAAGCAGAGACCAAAATGGTCCACACGCTAAATGGCTGACAAATCTGGTAAGAGACTAAATGTTTTGTTTTTTTTGTATGTCTTCTTTCCCCACTCTCTCTCCCTCTGCATAGAGCTAGTACTAACCAACAACTAGTTGTAGTACTAATGGAACTGCTTGGAATTTAAATGAATATCAAACTGCTTGAATATGCTCCTTCCAATCAATAGAGTGAGAGGCAACTAGCTTGAACACCATTCAACTGCTTGCTGTTCGAAATGAATAACTGCTTTTAATTTGAGCATCATATTAAGCCCGCTCTGCTTCTACCTCCTACCATAGCTGGAGTGAGAGGGAGCCTACTGTAAGGTAGTTCGAACTGTTGTCTTCTTTAAATGCTGAACTGCTTGTTGCAGAGAAAGCCTCCCAACTCACGTAAAAATAATAGTCCACCCAAAGCTCATTCTTGTCTCTCTCTCTCTCTCTCTCTCTCTCTCTCTCTCTCTCTCTCTCTCTCTCTCTCTCTCTCTCTCTCTCTCTGTCTGTCTCTCTGTGTGTGAGTTCTCAGCTTAATTGATAAATATTTCACGTTTACCTGTGCGGTGACTCGCCTTTGTCCCCTCTCACCTCATATAAATACCTCCCTCCATAATATAAGTAAATCTCGCTGTAATTTAATTGCTTCTGTGGCGCTGTTGCTACTTGCTTGAGATTTACATAAATTTCATGATTTTGAGTTATCCGCTGACCATATAAGGCCCCACCCAAGATCGGGCGGGGCAGGCCACGCAGGCAGCCAGGCTCCATTGATTGATGATGGTCAATGCCTGCCTGCCTGAACCATACATCAGGATAATGACTCAGTGCAGCAGCATACAAAGAGCTTGAAGTGCCGCAAAAGTGTGTGTAGAGACGCGATCCGATCCCAGATCCGAGAGTAAACATTGCCGTCACGAGTGACGGCCACTTCTAAACGATTGCCAAAAAGAGCAAAGAAACAAAAAGCAGTTTTTTCTGCCATTTTTGGATGCCCGACACGCACACATATGTATGTACATCTATGGCTACTAAAGCAAGGTTACTGATTGTCGAGACGTGATTTTGTTATTTCTTCCAAGAGGCTCTTTAAACTATGGGTATATACATATACATATATGTATGAGTCAGTCGGGGCCCACTCTTCCCTGGCCTGTGCTCCTCCGCTCAAAGAGAGAGATTTTTCGGGAGATTTACATTGAGACCCGTACTTTCCATTTCAATCTGTATCTGTCACACACGAATGGGTGTGTGTGGGTTGTCTACTCCCCCTTCCCTCGTAAAGTTTGTTGTTTTTTTTTCTCCTTTCGCATTTAATGTTTGCTGGATATTTAAATGATACTCGTACAACAAATAGCAAAAAGCCGCATACTTAGTGCCCACGCCGCAGCCGCAGTCACAGTTGCAGTCACAGTCACAGTTATGTAGGCTGGTAGATACCAGCGGATACAGATACAACTATAGATACAGATTTAGCAGCGGATACAGCCACTGGGAGATACAGATACATGCGTTTGCTGTTTATGGTGCTGGCCAACTTTAAAGCACATGTCTTGCTTCAAGCCCATGTTGTATCTGTGTGTGTGCGCGTTAGAGTTTGGGCAACACTAAGCACTAACTAGGCCACTGAACATCAGTCGCCGCCACCGGCCGCCTGCCGATTGCAGGGGCTGCCAGAGGCTGTTCGTCGTTAGTCCCCATGTTTGCATACCACACATGCAACACGATGCCATCGAAAATGATGCCAAAACTTTGCTTTGTTTTCCACGTTCCTGAAGCCACTTTCAGCCTGCCAGATGATCCCGAACCCGATCCCGATCTCGATCGGTAAAGCTAGCCATACCTGTTACCCATTTCTCTCCCCTCTATATAATCTCTCTATGCAATAAGAAAAGATGATGATTCTTAAATCAGACCTCAATACAAAGTGGGCTACAGTGCCAATCTTTTTTTGAGAGCATCAATCTTCTTATGAATATGAAAGTGGTTGAATTTCCCCTACAACCAAATGCCAAACACACTTGCGCCTAGATCATTATCGAGGGTATTTTTCAGACACGGGGTTGCAGGTGGATTGCCTCCTTGTTAGTTATATTAATATTAATAATTCATATTTTTTTTTTTTACTTTTCCAGACATATTCCGGTCTATTTTGCGTTGTGGTCAATCCGTACAAGAAACTCCCCATCTACACCGAAAAGATTATGGAACGGTATAAGGGTATAAAGCGACACGAAGTGCCACCGCATGTGTTTGCAATAACGGACAGTGCCTATAGAAACATGTTGGGTGGTAAGTACAGTACTCTTCTTATACACATACATAGCTCTTCTGATACACGAAATGCAATAAGTATATAGATTTATTTACTGTTTCATTATCAGCACTCCCCCTCTCTCTCTCTCTCTCTCTCTCTCTCTCTCACTCTCTCTCTCTCTCTCTGTCTCTGTCTCTGTCTCTGCTTCATGTTTGCCATTTTCTGTGTGTTTGCTATCGAGAATTCCATTCCATTCCCGCATAAACAAGCGAAAAAACGAAGATTAGATAAAAGGTCGCTCGGTCGTCTCTCTGTCCCTTTTTTTCCCCAGAATTGCGTGAGTTTTCAGCTGCTGCATGCCTCATGCTTGGTCGGTGGTGGGGGGAGTACATCCATTTCCCAGCTGGGTAAATCCTCGGATGAATCATCTCCGACTCTCTTCTAACAGAAACTGGTTTCTTGTTTTGTTCAGTCTGTTGCATTTTCAGCCTGGCTTTCAGTTGGGTTTTGGGGCTGCTTCGGTGACTTTTCGGATGGTTTTGCATGTCCGATTCAAGCGTAACGTCTCGCCGGTAGATGATTCATAATTGCCGCGCTCTGACGGTGACTCCAAACTCGAGGCATACCTCTCTCTATATACCATACGTATTGTATGTATGTGTGTATGTGTGTATGTGTGTGTGTGTCCCTGTCTGAGTCTCCATTTTGGCTAACTAATATTGCGTATACGTGTCATTACCATATATGGATCTAAAAACTCAACTTTGCTTCAGCTCGGACTCGAATTTGTGTGCTTTTGTGCCCCCTTCAACATCATCAACGTCGTCGTCGTAATCTTTTTTGTTTTGAAATGTTTAAACAAATCGTCACCTCACTACGAGCCTCACCATATTCGACGGTTAATAAATTTCTGCTTTATGCACATTTACTTGATTGTTTTTCCTTTTTCATTTCTCAGTCCCAGTCTCAGTTTGTGAGAAATTTAATTCACAGCCACAAAGGCGGCGGAATGGAACCCTCCCATACTCCCATACCTTTGGGGTGTGGCAGTTTCTTTTGATTTATTTCTCTGTCTTTTAATAATCTCCAGCCGTGTTCCTGCATTGCCATCATTCCTCTGGGGACTACATTGCCCTGAAACACGCACTGCGAATGCAAAAACAGAAACAGCGACAGAGCCGCGGTAGGGACTGGGATTGGGATTGGGATTGGAATTGGAATTGGAATTGGGATATTGAATTTGGGGAACTGGACACACCACACACACCTCTGTATCGTGGCAATGGCAAATCTTTCAAATCTGAACAAACTGCAATTTCGATGGCATTCCATTCCCATTCCATGCGAGAAACCATTCCATATTCCAAGCCCCAATGTCATACGACTCTCTTGTTCATGATCAAATGACACGCCTTGACTTGCTTTACATATGATATATGTATGTGCATACATACATTTGTATATACATACATATGTGCTGTATATAAGCAAACAAAAACAAAGTTTTGGGAGTTATTTTGTCAAGAGGAACTCCCTTCTCAGTTTCATATTTGATCAGCTAATTTTTTGGGATTTGTATCCTCGATTATCCTCGCTTCTTCCCTCATATTCGTTGTAGAAAAATCTGAATAACAGTGGATATAACCTTTCTATCGTTCAATCATTGATGTATGGAACTATCTTTTTTGAATCACTTTCGTTGCAAATTTGTTCCTTAAATTTTCGTCTCAAAGCTATTTAATATACATATGTATATATATAATTTTTTTTAAGATACGTTTTTGTTTTTTCTTTAATTTCTTGTAATTGGTTTTTGTTTATAAACAAAACAAATTATAGGCAAAATTGACAAAAACAGTAATGTCGGATTTATGATATTTCGAAATCGATGGCACAATTAATGAAAGTGTTTTCCCAAACTGGCAAAATAAATAAATACAAATAAAGTAAAGTACAGTAATAAAGCAATCAAAATTCCAATGGGTGGAATCTGCAAAATGCAGTTTGAATTGTTCCAAAGAATGATCTGAATTGAGAACTAAATTGACCATAAACTGCGTCAATAGTAAGAATCATAATAAAAGTGAAAATTCCATACAAAGTGTTTTGCCTTTTCATTTTATACTCTTTCCTATACCCCCTGCAGTCCCTGTGCCACATTTTTATGGCTCTTTTTTTCTCTGAATGATCATCGTTGTTGCTTAATAGATACATCCATCTATGCGCATCCACAATATCCCAGTTTTTCAACTATTAGATTAATCTTAACCCAAAAAGAAACAAAAAATATACAAAAAGAGCTTCAAAAAATTCCCATAAAATGACGCTTGCCGAGATATATAAATTTCGATCCATCTTTGGTCAGATATATATACATACATACATATGTAGGTATGTATGCTTGTGCATATGTATGCGATGCACGGCGTTCGATAGATCGAGCGACCGGCTTTGGCCATAATAATAAATAAGTACGGGGTCGTTATGTGGAAGCTGCCTCGAAATCTATGGCAATCAGAGTGGATATATCTGACTCTCTGACTCTCTGACTCTGTGTCTGTGTCTGTGTCTGTATCTGTATCTGTGTCTATGTCTGTCCATTTTCTGTCTGTCTGAGTTTTGTGGTTAGCTTAAATATTGGATCGAATGACGAGGCTATGGGGGATGAGGGATTGGGGTTTGGGGATTGGGGTTTGGGGCTTGGGGTGCAGTGCAAATCTAGTTCGAACGATTCTGGACGGGATCACTGGCGCCATATCAATAGCGGGGCAAAAGCAATTTACTGCCGCCAAATACTCGTCGATGGTCGATGATTGTATCTACGAGTACCAGTACCAGTACCAGCACCAGTATCTCTCGGATACGCATGCTGAAATCAATAGTTTTTGTTGTTGTTTTTGTTTCAATTGATGTATGTCTCATTTATTCCTCTCCCCCCGTCACTACTCCCCCTCTTCTTTTTTTTTTTTGCTGTTTTTTTGTTTTGTTTTTGCTCACATGAATTTGGGTCAACAGAAATTTCAAGCTGAGTTTGCGATTTTGTTTTTTCTTGAAACATTTTTTTGAACATTTTAATTTCCATTTTCCATTTTTGTTTTGTCAGCAGCCAAATTTGTTGTTGTCGCGGTAATGAAGTGTGTCACTCTCTCCTCGTCCCACTCTGTCACTCTCTGCTCGTCCCACTCTGCCGCTCTCTCGCTCTTAAATCGTACTTACGTCTCCCCTTCTCTCTCTCTCTCTTTCTGCAGATCGCGAAGACCAATCGATTTTGTGTACTGGCGAATCGGGTGCTGGCAAGACGGAGAACACCAAGAAGGTCATCCAATTTCTGGCCTATGTGGCAGCCTCCAAGCCCAAGGGCTCTGGTGCGGTAAGTACAAGAACGAACACAGCTCTCGTCGGCTCCAAAATAAGATAAATGACTCTAAGAACAGAAACGAATGCAAAGTTGTATCTACACTGGGGGAAAATTCACATCACATTCCATATTCGTAGATGATTCGTGCACTGATTCCAATGGGATGCTGCTTCAGTTGAGAAAGGGTCGTACAAGGGTCCTCTCCAAATTGGAATTGGAATAATCCCAATCCCAAATGCCAAAACCTCATTAGAGGAATGTGTTCTAGCAGCAGTTTTTTCCCTCAGTGCATCATCTGTGGTAGAGATCCATACACATATGTTTCGTCTCTACTCGCAGATACAGTTCCATTTTCGATTGGATATGTGTGCTTATAAAATGCTTATTAAACTCACATTAATGACACGCAAGCTGCTCCCAGCAATTGTTATTGTTTGCCATTGTAATTAATTAGAGAGAACGTTCAAGGGAGATGCACGACTCGTATGGATATCTACGATACGTTCACTAACACTCACACGCCTATATATGTATCTATTATGGTGTGTATATAATTGCTGGAGTCGGCAAACTGTCTTTAATACACCCTCGTACCTGTGACTTCTTATGTGGGTGTTCCAAGTGGTACTGCCTCAAATCCACTTACAATTTCAAAGTATTTCGTTTTGTATCTCATGTCACTGAAGACCATGAAGAGTCATGAAAAGCATTGAAATATATTTGAATAGAATATCTAAATGTGGTTTTAAGGAACTATCAAGTGGAAGTGGGAACAGAAGAGAACTTTTAAGCTCACGAAAAGCCTAAATTGTATGCAGAACGCACATGAGAAAATTTCGAATGACACTTGAGTGTTTCTTGTAATATAGACTTTGCTGGCACTTTTGTGTTCAGGTTGATTTAGATTAGATTCATATAGCTTAGGATAGGTTTGATAGGTTAAGAGTTCAGATAGAGTGCGTTGAATAACGGTTGATAGACCTGATGGGGGATCATCTCTCTTCCCCATAGAGGGGAACGATTAGTAGATATTTTTCGTTTCGTTTCATTCTACGGAATCCAACGAAGCTCGCCTCCCCGGGCAGAAATGCATTCCTACCGACCGAGGGGCGCTGCCACATTACGCGGCATCAAAAGCCACAGCAACAGCAGCATCATAGAGCCAAAGCCCAGTCTCCTTGGGTTTACTCTTTGCTTTGGTTGCTCTCTTGCCGGTTTGCCGGGGGGAGGATGGGTGGAAAGGGGGGGAGGGGGCACACTTCATTAATCAACTGATGCCCTGCCACATATGGTATATCTGTATACTGTACAATAAGTTGCTGACAAATTTTTGTCATTTACAGCAATAAAATAAACACCATAAAAAAGGCAAACAAAAAAGAAACAAAAGCGAAACGAAATTGAATTGCAGCAGCACCACCACCACCAGAGGAGGGGCAATTGATAAAAATTGAAAATTAAATCACTCGAATTGCGACATTCAATGGGGGGTTTATCTGGGGGGTGGGTATCTTCTCCTTTTGTGGCATGGCAACTGTTGCTGGTGGCGCCCCAGTTCTCGGACTGGCTTCTGTTTCGGTTCGGTTCGGTTCTGGTTCATAACCATAATTGGGGGCAAAACCAAACAAATTATATTTGTATATATATTTTTCGCGTATTTCTTTTGGGCATACACTCAGTCAATCCTTTTCAGCCACAAAAAACAAGCTGCTCTTGAGCTCCAAACACACTTTTCATTATGTTTTATGCGTTTACTGGCCTGCCTTATATGAGCCTGCTTGCGGCTGGAGGCTGCTGCTGCCGCTGCCGCTGCTGCTGGAACGTGATAAGCTGCAAACAGACTTAAGGCATTTATACGGATGCCTCCTAAACATAATCAGGAGGAGCACTCCACATACGATATGCTGATGCTGATGAATGTTCCCCTAGAAGAACCTTACGAGAGGGAGGCAGGGTGCGATCTTGGCTAGAACTGCTGCTTCTCACCAAATTGAAGAGGCAACCAATGTTTGTGTAGCTGGTACGAATAATTGTGATTACAATTGCCATAAATAGACGCTGATGAAGGCACCTACAACTGAATCATCAGTGGAATCGAAGGGAATTCATTCGTGCCGTTCGTTTGATTAGAAACTAGTTCAGACATTGGGCTTTGCTCCTCTCCTATCCTCTGGTGGTGGCGTGTCTGTGTCAACAGCACGAGGTGGTATTTACGAGGTGGGAGAGGGATTTCTTATCAGCTGCCCCCGATAACAGATACCAAGAAAAGTACAAGCTGGAAACACACAATTAATAATAGTTTGGGCACAACTTTGCATTCTTTCTGGGAAATATATCCATAATTTTTTTATTTTATTTTTTGCACTACCTTTTCTAGGGCAAAATATTTACTATATATATTTTTGAATTATTTATTTATGAATCTTCTTTATTTTCATGTCCTATTACACACACACACACACGCAATATATATAAATATATTTACACGCACAAATACAAACACTCGTTGTACATTTTTGGACTTTGTTGGTTGTTGTGCCTTCCACTACACTGAACTTTGAACTCGAAATATACCCACATATCAATATCGATATATATCGATCTATATATTGTACATTCCCATATGGTATGGTATGGTATGGTGTATATATATTTTGTACAAACGAAATGCTGGCTGCCACCACACAACCGATGAATACCCGAAAAAAAAAACAAACAAAAAACACACACCCAAACAACACACCAAAAAACCCCCGAAACAAAACAGGTGCCGAATCCTGCCATTCTGATTGTAAGTATTTCCGAATCCAAAACCAAATCCAAGACTAAACGAAAGGTGGATGGTGGAACATGGATGCCATATTAACCCCTATATGTTTTGTTGATCCTCTCCCCCCTTTCGTTATCTATTTCGTTTAACCCAATTTTAATGTTTCTATCCCCAAAAATGCCTGTTTTTTTTATTTGTTCTACCAATGAGGGGACTGGTTTCTCCCACCTCTCCATATTTTATTTCTAATTCATTTACATATGTATGTTTTGATGATATGATGCATTTCCTCTCACAAAAGAGTTCCAAGGTGCTCTGTCCTCTGTTTCTCACGACCACACATACACTCTGTACATCTGTTTAAAATCATCTCTCTGCTCACTGCTCTCTCCTCTTGCCCTCCATTCCATGCCACGCATTTTTAGAGTAGTCAAGAGGCATTTTCGGTAAAGTATGCTTGCTCTACTGTACACACCCCAACCCCCCCCCCTACTCTCTATATGTAAACCCTGAACAAAACTAAAACTAATCATACATACATATATACATATATACTTATTTTCAGTTGTAGATGAATAGATAGATCTAGATACATATGATTTTGAGGCTTCCCCTTCCCATAACCCACCCAAAAACATCCTGAATAATTACAGAACTTTTCGGTGTTAACGAATAAATACATAACCGTCAAGATAGTGACCCAGAATCAAAAACAATATAAATATCAACGGAATATCGATGTAGCAATGGAGATTGATGAGAATGAGGTAAAAGAATCCAACCGGCTGGAGCAGCCATCGCCGCCGCCGAACGGCAGAGTAGAGGAGTCTTGTCCCGTGTTCAGTACAATTTTTGGTGTAGTCTTTTGCATGGTTGCCGTAGATTAATCCTTAGAGAACTGCATGTGGTTGTCCTTGTCCTTGTCTATTGTTTGTTGCATGTTTTCTATGTGTACATTGTGCTTTTTTTGTGTTGCTAACCCTAGACTCTCTGAAGATCTCTGAAGAACCTGTAATAATCCCATTCTCTTGTGTCCTCCCGCTACTCAGGGTGAACTGGAGCAACAACTGCTGCAGGCGAATCCCATACTGGAGGCCTTTGGCAATGCCAAGACCGTCAAGAACGATAATTCATCGCGTTTCGTAAGTCACACACACACACGTTTCGATAGAGACTCTTCCAGTAATCCTTGTATTTGTGATCCTTTTTGTGCAGGGCAAATTCATACGGATCAATTTCGATGCCTCTGGTTTCATCTCGGGCGCCAACATCGAGACGTATCTGCTGGAGAAGTCGCGGGCCATCCGTCAAGCCAAGGACGAACGTACATTCCACATCTTCTATCAGTTGCTGGCGGGCGCCTCGCCGGAGCAGCGCGAGAAGTTCATACTCGATGATGTCAAGTCGTATGCATTCCTGTCGAACGGCAGCCTGCCAGTGCCCGGTGTGGATGACTATGCCGAGTTCCAGGCCACCGTCAAGTCGATGAACATCATGGGCATGACCTCGGAGGACTTCAACTCGATATTCCGTATCGTGAGCGCCGTCCTGCTGTTCGGAAGCATGAAGTTCCGGCAGGAGCGCAACAACGACCAGGCCACGCTACCCGACAACACAGTGGCCCAGAAGATTGCCCATTTGCTCGGCCTGAGTGTGACGGACATGTCGCGGGCCTTCCTCACGCCGCGCATCAAGGTGGGCCGCGACTTTGTCACCAAGGCCCAGACCAAGGAGCAGGTGGAGTTCGCTGTGGAGGCCATTGCCAAGGCCTGCTACGAGCGGATGTTCAAGTGGCTGGTGAATCGCATCAATCGGTCGCTGGACCGCACCAAGCGGCAGGGGGCCTCCTTTATCGGCATCCTCGACATGGCTGGCTTCGAGATTTTCGAGCTCAACTCGTTCGAGCAGCTGTGCATCAACTACACGAACGAGAAGCTGCAGCAGCTCTTCAACCACACCATGTTCATCCTGGAGCAGGAGGAGTACCAGCGCGAGGGCATCGAGTGGAAGTTCATTGATTTTGGGCTCGATCTGCAGCCCACCATTGACCTGATCGACAAACCGGGCGGCATCATGGCCCTGCTCGACGAGGAGTGCTGGTTCCCCAAGGCCACCGACAAGACATTTGTCGACAAGCTCGTCTCGGCCCACTCGATGCATCCGAAGTTCATGAAGACCGACTTCCGGGGCGTGGCCGATTTTGCCATCGTCCACTATGCCGGACGGGTGGACTACTCGGCGACCAAGTGGCTGATGAAGAACATGGATCCGCTGAACGAGAACATTGTGTCGCTGCTGCAGGGCTCGCAGGATCCGTTTGTGGTGAACATCTGGAAGGATGCGGAGATCGTTGGCATGGCACAGCAGGCCCTGACCGACACCCAGTTCGGGGCACGCACCCGCAAGGGCATGTTCCGCACCGTGTCCCACCTATACAAGGAGCAGCTGGCGAAGCTGATGGACACGCTGCGCAACACGAATCCCAATTTTGTGCGCTGTATCATACCGAACCACGAGAAGCGGGCCGGCAAGATCGATGCCCCCCTGGTGCTCGACCAGTTGCGTTGCAACGGCGTCCTCGAGGGCATACGCATCTGCCGCCAAGGCTTCCCCAATCGCATACCCTTCCAGGAGTTCCGCCAGCGGTACGAGCTGCTCACTCCGAACGTCATCGCCAAGGGCTTCATGGACGGCAAGAAGGCCTGCGAGAGGATGATCCAGGCGCTGGAACTCGACTCGAATCTGTATCGAGTCGGTCAGTCGAAGATCTTCTTCCGCGCGGGCGTCCTCGCCCATCTCGAGGAGGAGCGTGACTTCAAGATCTCCGACCTAATCGTGAACTTCCAGGCGTTCTGTCGCGGCTTCCTCGCCCGCCGCAACTACCAGAAGCGGCTCCAGCAGCTGAATGCCATCCGGATCATTCAGCGCAACTGCGCCGCCTACCTCAAGCTCCGCAACTGGCAGTGGTGGCGCCTCTACACGAAGGTCAAGCCCCTGCTGGAGGTCACCAAGCAGGAGGAGAAGCTCGTCCAGAAGGAGGATGAGCTGAAGCAGGTGCGCGAGAAGCTCGACACGCTGGCCAAGAACACCCAGGAGTACGAGCGCAAGTACCAGCAGGCGCTTGTGGAGAAAACCACGCTCGCAGAACAGCTGCAGGCCGAGATTGAGCTGTGCGCCGAGGCGGAGGAGTCGCGCTCGCGTCTGATGGCTCGTAAACAGGAGCTGGAGGACATGATGCAGGAGCTGGAGACGCGCGTCGAGGAGGAGGAGGAGCGTGTGTTGGCCCTGGGCGGTGAGAAGAAAAAGCTGGAGCTGCACATCCAGGACCTCGAGGAGCAGCTGGAGGAGGAAGAGGCCGCGCGCCAGAAGCTTCAGCTAGAGAAGGTCCAGTTGGACGGGAAGATCAAGAAGCACGAGGAGGATCTCGCCCTCACCGACGACCAGAACCAAAAGCTGCTCAAGGAGAAGAAGCTGCTCGAAGAGCGGGCTAACGATCTCTCCCAGACGCTCGCCGAGGAGGAGGAGAAGGCCAAGCACCTGGCGAAACTGAAGGCCAAGCACGAGGCCACCATCGCCGAGCTCGAGGAGCGCATGCACAAGGATCAGCAGCAGCGCCAGGAGACGGACCGCACCAAGCGAAAGGTCGAAACCGAGGTGGCGGACCTTAGGGAGCAGCTGAACGAGCGACGCACCCAAGTGGAGGAGATGCAGGCGCAGCTGTTGAAGCGCGAGGAGGAGCTCACCCAGACCCTGATGCGCATTGACGAGGAGTCCGCCACCAAGGCCACCGCCCAGAAGGCCCAACGTGAACTCGAATCGCAGCTCGCCGAGATCCAGGAGGATCTCGAGGCCGAGAAGGCGGCCCGTGCCAAGGCCGAGAAGGTGCGACGCGACCTCAGCGAGGAGCTCGAAGCACTCAAGAACGAGCTTCTCGACTCCCTGGACACCACGGCCGCCCAACAAGAGCTGCGCTCCAAGCGCGAACAGGAGCTGGCCACGCTAAAGAAGTCGCTGGAGGAAGAGGGTGTGAACCACGAGGGCGTCCTGGCCGACATGCGGCACAAGCACTCGCAGGAGCTGAACGGCATCAACGATCAGTTGGAGAACCTGCGCAAGGCCAAGTCCGTGCTGGAGAAGGCCAAGGGTACGCTGGAGGCGGAGAACGCCGATCTGGCCACCGAATTGCGCAGCGTCAACAGCTCCCGGCAGGAGAACGATCGACGACGCAAGCAGGCCGAATCCCAAATCGCAGAGCTTCAGGTGAGTGACGAAAGCAGAAGGCGGCCGAACGATCTCTATTCTAATTCTGTTTGCAGGTGAAATTGGCCGAGATCGAACGCGCACGATCGGAATTGCAGGAGAAGTGCACAAAGCTGCAGCAGGAGGCGGAGAATATCACCAATCAGCTGGAGGAGGCCGAGCTGAAGGCATCGGCAGCCGTCAAGTCGGCCAGCAACATGGAGTCGCAGCTGACGGAAGCGCAGCAGCAGCTGGAGGAGGAGACACGCCAGAAACTGGGCCTCAGCTCCAAGCTGCGCCAGATCGAGTCCGAGAAGGAGGCGCTGCAGGAGCAGCTCGAGGAGGATGAGGAGGCCAAGCGTAACTTTGAGCGCAAGCTGGCCGAGGTCACCGGCCAGATGCAGGAGATCAAGAAGAAGGCTGAGGAGGATGCCGACCTGGCCAAGGAGCTGGAGGAGGGCAAGAAGCGGCTCAACAAGGAGATCGAGGTGTTGGAGCGACAGGTGAAGGAGCTGATTGCCCAGAACGATCGCCTGGACAAGAGCAAAAAGAAGATCCAATCGGAGCTGGAGGATGCCACCATCGAGCTGGAGACGCAACGCACGAAGGTAGGTCCCTGGCCCTCGTCAGAGTTCCTTGAAGGACTCCCTTTGTTAATCCCCAATCCCAATCCCTCATAGGTGCTCGAGTTGGAGAAGAAGCAGAAGAACTTCGACAAGACCCTCGCCGAGGAGAAAGCCATATCAGAGCAGATCGCCCAGGAGCGCGATACTGCCGAGCGGGAGGCGCGCGAGAAGGAGACCAAGGTGCTGTCGGTGTCCCGCGAGCTGGACGAGGCCTTCGACAAGATCGAAGATCTCGAGAACAAGCGCAAGACACTCCAGAACGAGCTAGACGACCTGGCCAACTCCCAAGGCACCGCCGACAAGAACGTCCACGAGCTTGAGAAGGCCAAGCGCGCCCTGGAGTCGCAGCTTGCCGAGCTGAAAGCACAAAACGAGGAGCTCGAGGACGACCTCCAGCTGACGGAGGATGCCAAGCTGCGTCTCGAGGTCAATATGCAGGCCCTGCGCTCCCAGTTCGAGCGCGACCTGCTGGCCAAGGAGGAGGGGGCAGAGGAGAAGCGGCGAGGACTGGTCAAGCAATTGCGCGATCTGGAAGCGGAGCTCGATGAGGAGCGCAAGCAGCGAACGGCCGCCGTGGCATCGAAGAAGAAGCTGGAGGGCGACCTCAAGGAGATCGAGACCACGATGGAGATGCATAACAAGGTGAAGGAGGATGCCCTGAAGCACGCCAAGAAGCTGCAAGCACAAGTCAAGGATGCGCTTCGTGACGCCGAGGAGGCCAAGGCGGCCAAGGAGGAGCTGCAGGCGCAGAGCAAGGAGGCCGAGCGCAAGGTCAAGGCCTTGGAGGCAGAAGTATTACAGCTGACCGAGGATTTGGCCAGCTCGGAGCGGGCCCGACGGGCGGCCGAAACGGAGCGCGACGAGCTTGCCGAGGAGATTGCCAACAGTTCCAGCAAGGGATCGCTGATGGTCGACGAGAAGCGGCGACTGGAGGCCCGCATTGCCACACTCGAGGAGGAGCTGGAGGAGGAGCAGTCCAATTCGGAGGTTCTGCTCGACCGCAGCCGCAAGGCGCAGCTGCAGATCGAGCAGCTGACCACCGAGCTAGCCAACGAGAAGTCCAACTCGCAGAAGAACGAGAATGGACGCGCCCTGCTCGAGCGCCAGAACAAGGAGCTGAAGGCCAAGCTGGCCGAGATTGAGACGGCACAACGTACCAAGGTGAAGGCCACCATCGCCACGCTCGAGGCCAAAATCGCCAATCTGGAGGAGCAGCTGGAGAACGAGGGCAAGGAGCGACTTCTGCAGCAGAAGGCCAACCGCAAGATGGACAAGAAGATCAAGGAGCTGACGATGAACATCGAAGACGAGCGGAGACATGTCGACCAGCACAAGGAGCAAATGGATAAGGTAAGCAACCCGACCCTTCCTGACTCTGGGGCGGTAATACTAAAGGATTCGTTTTGCTCCCACAGCTGAATAGCCGCATCAAATTGCTCAAGCGCAATCTGGACGAGACGGAGGAGGAACTGCAGAAGGAGAAGACACAGAAGCGCAAGTACCAGCGCGAGTGCGAGGATATGATTGAATCGCAGGAGGCCATGAACCGTGAGATCAACTCACTCAAAACTAAACTACGGTAGGTGCAGATCCCTGTTCGATCAAGGGTTTTGTGACGGAAGGGGGAAGTCTCTAGCGCTATGTCTCTCTTTCGCTCTCTTCCGGGATTCAGATTCTTCCTATATTGTTTTGACATTTTATTGTTTTGGTTTAAGCTCCATCCAAGTGGCCGAGACCGAAAAGGCCAAGGCCTATTCGCCCAAAAAGGATGCCGCACTCATTATGAATTGTGAGGGTCTGCATTAGGTTTCGAATCGTTTCGCTTCTTTCTCGTAGGCGCTGTAAGTGCTGCTGGCCAAGATCCATAGTCAGATCCTCAGACCCAGACCCAGACCCAGACCCAGTGAATGTGAACCAGAAACCACTCCAAACTAAAGAAAACCTAGCAACCACACCTCTGTGTACTTCTCTCTGCATGTTAGGAACACACCGTCCAGCAAAATCATCCAACAGTGCGAACTAATGCCGTTCAAACTCCTATTTTAAATAGAACTTAGTTCGTGCAACTCCAACCTCTGTTCTGTTATTTTTGTATTCCCCCATGCACTGCACGTCTACCCAGAACCATCCTATACTATATATTGTAAACTCTGATACTAATCCTGCAACTTGTATGTCTCCCTTTCCTTTAGACGCACCGGCGGCATGGGCCTCAGCTCCAGCCGGCTCACGGGCACACCTTCATCGAAGCGCGGAGGAGGCGGTGGTGGGGGCGGCGGCGGCGGTGACGACAGCTCATCGGTGCAGGATGAATCATTAGATGGCGAGGATTCGGGCAATTGACGCGTTAATTATTAGGTCAAGATCGAGAATAGGACGGAGAAGAGGAAGAGATGAAGAAGAGAAGAGCAAAATAAACGATTATATTTAATGTTTCTTTTATATAATTTCTCTGTTATTTTTTATATAAACTATTATACATACTTAAATTAAAAACGTAAACCAACAAAACCAACATTTTATAACGACAAAAAACATAAACAATGAAACAAAAAAAAGAAAAAACAAAAATAATGTTGTCAAACACTCCAATTTCCCCCAATTTAAATTTATATAAAACAACCATAAACACATAAGAAACTTTCCCCACATCCCTCGATTGGCTGCCGATCGGAGCAAGCATCGAAATAAAAACGAAAATTATACAACTCAAAAACAACCGAAGCCCAGAAACTTATTAACTTCCTTCAGCATATCTTCAGGATACACTCACTTCCACGTTGCAATCAATCTTTAAATACATACATAAATACCTAACATAGAACAGCCCATAGCATAGCAATACGATGCAATATGTAATTCATGCATTTAACAACTAAAACGGTTCTCAAAATGGAAACAAATCCGAACAGAGCTGAGTAAAAACAAAAGATAATCGGAAAGAAAATGTTGAACAAGCAACTAATGTACGAATTTAATTTCGTTTTTGTTTAGAACTAAACAATAAAATTTGCTATATTATATACATAAAATGATTTTGTACTGTTTGGCCGTTAGGCTGCTCTGGATTGAGGAATAGGAAATACAGAGATCAGTGTATAATTTCTAGAGTTATTCATGATCGCGGCATGTATTCTGGTTCTCTTCAAAATTGGGGTAGTTTGACCGTAATTTAAATTGAAATTTGTGCTTTTTAGTGTGACCATCTTTTCCAATTGTTATCGATACCATCGAAATTCGATTTTCTACCATTAAAATACCAAATATCATTAAATTAATCGGAGGGAATTTAAAAAACAGTACATACTGAACTTCTGATTTCTTTCCTGCAAGCGTGGATTTAGAAATAATAATATGCCATATTATTTAAGAAAATACAGAGTATACATAAATGAGAATATAAGTTTATTAACATTTTTACATATATACAAACTGATGGCTACATACTACAGTACAGGTAACTGGCTGACTAAGGTGTACGTTTAATCCTAGAAAAATTCGAAAATCTCATAAAAGTCTGGATAATTTTCCCCGTCCCCGCCCATGACTAACTAACTAACTATCTAACTAATGGCACTGCTTGGTCACCTGGTCTACGCTGCTCGATGATCATCCACTTCGATGTGTGGAGCAGAAGGGCCACAGGAGACTGGTATGTTTAAGTGCTGCACCATCACTATGCCACCGTTCAGCGCCTCGAGCTCAGCGGAGGACTTGCTCTCCTGGAGGTGCTCCTCTCGCTTGCTGTTAAGGTAGTAGACCCCGGCCACAATCAGGCTGAAGGAGGTCACGGAGATGAGGAGCGTACCATACTTGAGAGACTGCTGGATGGCGTCAAGGTAGAAGGTGCTCACGTACAGCATGTGCAGTATCTCCTCCGAAAAGTCACCCGAAGTGATCTCGATCCACATCAGTGGCAAGATGGTACCGTTCTCCAGACGATCCCCCTGATCTGAAATTGCCAAAAATTATCAATAAAATTAAAATAATTAAATTAACCTTTTTGGTTGGATGGAGATCCCTCGATCACTTACTCTTCAGTAGAGGGGTCTTGTCCAGCATAATGTTGATCTGGACACGCGAAGCTCCGCTGATGGGGAAACCAAAGCGCGGATGAATGTCGGCGTAGGTCTGATGGAGCTCCGCATCGGGTTTGATGCCATCGAAGATCTTGTACAGGACCGGATCGCCGGAGAAGAAGTGCGGGAAGGAGGGAAAGATGGGCGAGTCCCCGTAGCACTTGGTGGCATTGATCACTCCGCTGGGCAGGCAGCGTTCCGTGTTGTGGCAATAGCACTGATTCGCCGGGTTCTCGGACGGATGGTCAAACACATCCATGGGCGTCCGGTAGCGCAGCACATCGATGTCGTCGTAGATGGTCACCTCCTTCTCAAAGTTGAGGGGCACCTTGCGACACAACACTTGCAGGAAGACGTGAACCGTATCGCGAGTCTGCAGGAGATTCGGGGAGAACATGGAGGGGTCCACACCATCGATTCGATTGCATTCCTCCCCCTCCCAGTAGTCCAGCTGGGGCATGCCATTGAATTGGGTGATGGTGCTGTACTTGGTGATATCGTCCTCGCCGGTGTTCACCTGAATCGAGTCCACGCTGGTTCCATTTCGCTGAAGGAAAATAATACTATTGGGCCAAAGATCTTGGCAAAGGATCGACAAACACTTACGCTCATCAGCAGGCCGAAACGTCTCTTGCCCTTGCCCAGGCTCTTCAGTTTGATGATCTTGTCCTCGTATCCCCAAAGGTACTCTGCAGCCGTAAGGTTCTTGAACAGGGGTTCGTTGAACGTGTTGATTAACATGCCTGAAATGAGGCGCGTGGCGTAAGGCATACGCTTCACGTGACCGGCGGCACTGATCAGCGGCACATTTGGTACCAGCAGCACATCATCCTCCCGGATGGCCGACTTCTCTGGCAGAAACTTGTACGACTTGCGATCCTGCATAGCAATTATAAAAAAGGAGGAAAATTAGTAAGCCCTGCTTTGGTTTTTAAGTCGGCGAGTGACGCCTACCCTGAAGGTGACCGTGAAATTCTTGTTGAACGAGACCTCGTCCTTGACCGTGTGCTCTTGGTAGACTAGCGGGCCCATATCGCGAATCTGTATCTTATCGGCCCGCCCGGCCAGATAATCCTCGATGTTGGGGTAGTGGAAGATGTGCGCCTTCAGCAGCGTATCGTACTTGGGGTCAGGGTTGAGCCAACTCTTGGCCGTGTCCGAGTTCTCGGCCAGTACCAGATTCTATGGTGGGGTTTTGGGTAGATTCAAGAATTTTCGCAAGCCAATTCTGCCAGTGGGCAGCATCTTACCTCTAGCATGGTGTTGTTGTAGAACTCGGTGAACCACATCACAAAGAATCCAGTCACACTGATCACGAACAGCAGGAACATCACCCCCAGCACTGCAAAGTGGGTCAGGTTAGTCAGGGATACGAGTATCATCCCATCAACCGTGCTCTACTTACTTATCAGTGTGCCAATATCCTTGGACGTTGGCTCGCGGTTTTGTGTGTGATTGCGCAGCCCGAAGGCCTCCAATATCATCTGGAGTATCGTTGGTTTGTCGGGCCCACTCTTCCCGCTGCTGTAGGCTCCCCCGAAGGTTCCAGTTCCTCCAGCACCGACCCCATTCCGCTGAGAGTTCAATGTGTTGGACTTGGATCTGCTGAGATCATCTTGAGTTGGTGGCAAGGCCACATCAAGGTTTGTTGTACGTGGCATTCTGTGTGTATGTGTGAGGGGGGGGCGGCGGACTTTTCAAATGGAGCTTCGATGGAGCTGAAAGTGGAGTTAACAAATGTTATGCTGTCCTCTTATCACAGAGATCGCAGTATAGTATGTTGTTGCTAGCCAGGAGCCTGTAAGCTAATAGATTATGATTCCCATGAATTCCGATGCCATTCTACTATCAGTACTAAAGTTTCCATAAAAGCTGCTCCTTGAATTACAGATATCTCGGCACTTGAAACTGATTCTTGTCCGCTGATATTAATAATATGTATAATTTGATGTTATCTTTGGGATTGGGAACACGTGGCCCAGCAAAGGGATCTATCTGCCTGGGCTGATTATAATTATGGGCTTATCAGGCACTCTCTTCTATATATAAACTTGTAGAGAATCCAAGAGTTCATCGAACACATAAGTATACAACGATTGTACAACAAGTTCGCGAGTGTTAAGTTAAGTTTTCCTCCATTGATGGAAATCAAATTCATTAATACCTTTTATAGGGTTATATGTAATTGTATTTGTATATGGGTGTTCGTTTCCGTGTGCGTGGTTTAATCGGAACTATTTTCCGTGGAGCTAAGATTATTAACCATGCGATCGTTTACAGAATTTTTCACCAACTAATCTGGGTTTCAGCTCTCAGAGCCTCCGCATGCTGGGCTCAGCTGCGACTTCTGCCCGTGCTGAAATCAAAGTACAACCCATATGTATGTGCTAGGCCTTATCAGTAGCTCCTACGAATATATAATACTGATACTTTTATATACTATAGCTGGCAAATCATAAAATAAAATTATGGAAACAACAATCAAGGAGGTATCAGTTTGAGTGACTGTGTGGTGTGTCTGTATGCCATAGAGTTAAGCTCTAGAAATTACCAATTCTGGGGGGTACTTGTACGCTAGCTTTGAAAACGGGTCAACGCCACGGAATAAGCCTCAACCTGGGCGTCAAATTTTCCAATATTTTCAGCACGAGCATGAACTTTTATGAATGTGAACGAACTGGCGGAGATAATGGATCAATGGGTTTCAATGGGGTTGTTGATAGCTAAAATGATCTGGAACTGCTGTGACCGCAAATTGATTTGATTTCGAATTTTGATAAGACTGGCTCTGAGCAGCATGAAATTGCGCCTTAGACTACCCCCCAAACATTATGAATTCAATATTGTGTTTGAAAAAAAATGTTTTTGGATTCAAATTTGCTCTTGAGACCTACGCTTAGAGGACGGCAATCTGTCGTCTGGTTGGTCTGTTTCTCCTATTTATATGTGTGGGACGCGTCGCGGCGAAGGTTGGTTGTCTTCACCGCTCCTCTCCGTTTTTGTCTGCTTCTCTCCTGTCTGCTTGTTCCCAATTAGTTGCAGAAAACTGAGCTGGTGCAGGCAGTTCAGTTGACTGATAACGGCTTGGAGATGCGGGTGCCAAGCGAACCAACAAGAGAGTGGGTGAGTGAGCGGAGAGAGATCGTGCGCGAAGACAGCTGTTCAGGTGAACGAAATGGAAACGGAACACAACACACTCACACAAACGCAAGGTAATTGCACCCGCACTTCTCTCTCTCTCTCTCTCTCTCTCTCTCTCACAGTGCGCGTTCTCTCTCTGTGGTTTACTTTGCCTCCCGCCACTCGCCTCTGCACTTTCGACGACTGCCAAACATTTGGCGTCTTAATTAACAATTTTGTCGTATTTACGCTGTGTGCACACCATTCGTATTGAGCTTTTTTGGGGGGTTTTCCTGTCGCTCTCTGCCTCTCTTAACGATGTGGATGCTGGGACTGCTCCGCGGGATCTGTCGCTGTCTCTGTCACTGTATCTGGATCTGTATCTTGCAGCCACACACTTGCACGAGTATCTCTATGAGAAAGAACTCTTGTCGCTCTCCTCTCTCCTCTCTGACCGACACTGTGTTCTCTGTTTTTCTTGGCTTGTGTTCTTTGTTCGCCTGCTTCTTTGTTTTGTCGTTATTCTCTTTTGTCAGCTCGATCGTTGGGGCCAGTTCCTGCCTCGATTTACAAAAAAACAGTGGAGCTGTAACTGCAGCTGGAGCTGGTTTTCCATATGGAATACACTCTTCAATCCTTCTTCCTTCTCCCTTCTTCACTCTGCCACTGCCACTGGCATTGCCTCTTCTGCTTCTTCTTGCTCGTCGTCTTCCACTGCACTGCACTTGGAATCGATTCCGTTTCTGGTTTGTCTTAGCTGTCCCAACAACTGCAACGGTACGACCGAACAACAGGGAAGGAAACACAACGGCAAACACTACATATTTGGACCAGCCGTTGGCTTGATAATATCTTTCGGGCGTTTTGCCCCCGAATTGGCACTGGATCAACCACTTGTCCGTTGGGTATGGTATTTATGGCGGATTCCGCGATTAGAGCCCACGCACTATCTGGCCGAGAGAGACCGGGACCTCTAGAACCGATTAGATTTCGCTTTCTGGGGGTTCTGGGGCTGTTTGTAACCCGACTGCGGGTTTCCATAGACTCTGAAAAACACTGGGACTGGACACGGGGACTGACTGTGGTGCGTGCTGCTGCCCACCAAACAAGTTATTACTACGACGGATCGGCTCCGCTCCGTTCGGAATCAACAGCTGGGCCTTCGTTGTGTTTCGTTCTCTTTCCTCGTTCTACGATCTTGCTTTCGGTGTCGCCGTCGCTGCCGCAGCCGCTGTCTCTGCTGCAGCTCTGTTTCTGATAAGCGAGTGGTCAGCAATGATTGCTGATAGCTGCAAGGCGCCGACAGCGCTGCCAGCGTTTTACGTATCGGGATTGCTTGCTTACTACGTAGCAGCCAATGTGCGTGTGCCAGCTTCTATGCTTGTGTGTGTAATGAGACAAAGTGCAAATTTAATCATCGTTCATACAAAGGAACCAAAATGATACCCACAAGCACACGCACACACACTCTCAGGAAGAAGAGATAGAGAGCAGCATCTGCAGCAGCACCAGCAGCAGCAGCAGCCCCATCCACCATTGCTTTCTCTCCATTCGAGAGAGTAGTGGCTGCTTCATTATTATCGAATTAGATGAACGGCGCGGATCATGCAGAGAGCGAAGAAGAGGGGCGGGGATCCAGAAACGGGCTCCATTGTTTCTGCTCCAATCTGCGATGCACTGAGAGAAAACGGGAAGCGGGAAACAAGTGGAAATGGCACAAGGTGAAAGCAGGAAGAACCTTTTTATAGAACATCTTATATATACAGCAGTCAAATATAGTAAAAAAAAAAGCTAAAGAGTCGTCCGATCAATAATATATGCCTTATAGGTCTATATATAGGAATGTTCAAATGGCCCAATACAATTGTATTGATACATATGTACATATGTATGTATGTACGTACGTATATTCACACGTGCCAAAAAAAAGTAATTAGCACTTAGGCTTTTTATAGCGTATCGCTGAGTTTACCATTTCACTTATAGCTGTAATGGACTTTAACCAGTCAATTAGCGATTGACAAAGAAATGTGCATTCACTATTTCGCTCAGTGCATGGGTGCTCAAGGTGCTACCTCTGTCTTCTTATTCTTATTCTTTTCTTTTCTTTTCGTCTCGTTCTCCTCGGCTTCTGTTGTCGTTTTGCAATTCTTGGAGCATGTGAGGATATATTTAAATTAGCTTATCTTCCAGTCGTATGAATGCTGAGTTCTTAAGCTGGCAGACTTGCCTCAAGCCCGCATCGCTATGACAACGTGATTACTCGCGTAAATACCCCCGGGAGGAGAATCGCGAGTTATTGAACCCCACACGGCCAGAGACCAGGCCCAGGCCCAGGCCCAGGCACAGGCGACGATTGTGTGCTCAGCATTTATCAGTTTAGTCAAGAGTTTACAATTAATCTGTCGTGCTCCCTATAAGGCGCGGGGCTTCCATCGTGTTTTGCATCATTTTCGATTGATAGCCTCTCTGAACTTATTGTTTTTCCAGAAGGCGCGGATGACGCGCATGATATTCCAATGGCTCAATCGTTTACTCGTTCCGTGCTGCTAATAGCTTTCCAATACTGTTCGCCTGCAATGAGTATTGTCTCCGCCCCGATCAGGTCCCAATAGCTAGCTTCAACTTCTATTTTACGGCGGAGTATTTGACTGGAACTGACAACTTAAGTGGCACTAAGTCAGCCGCGCTCTAAGTTACTGTAGTCTGTTTAGGCCCTCACATAAACTACCTTAAAAGCTGTAAAGATGGAGGGCAAAGTCGTTTCCATCACGTTAAATGTAGAGCTGGCGGTGGCCTCGATCGGCTTCCAGTTCCCGCTTCCTGAATGCTCGCTTGTAGGGATCTTATCAGCTCTGACGTAGAAATAAAAGGGAAAGCGGGGGGGCCTTATCAACAACCTGGGTTGCCGGGTCGTCAAGTGCCAAAAAAAGTTCTTACATACACAAATATGTATAAACAAGAATCACACATAAAGAATCTCAAAATTAAATAATACAAGTTCCTCGAAAAGTAGGACACAATCATCGGAGATCCAGAATCTTCAAATCCTTCATCGATACATCGACCAATCTGAGCGAAAATACCCTCAGGGGCTGACGATTGGCCATGCCGACGTTGGTCGACATTCTGTATCGTAAGTGAAAAACCAAATTTGATTCTCTTGCGTCGGCGGGGCAGGGGCTATTGATGACACGCAACAACATTTAAATTTACATATGCGTATGTTGTTGTTGTTGTTGCTTTTGCTGTGCTTTTATTATTATTTATTGCATCACTTACAACAAAACTGCGCCACTTTGTACGACAGTTTACATAAACAGAAAGGTCGCATGCAACCCGGTTGGCCTTATTGGCATGCAAAGTCGTCGTAGAGTTAGGCATTGGATACGGGTCGCCGTCGCCGTCACCGTCACCGTCACCGTCGTCGTCGCCCCGTCCAACAGCACTCTATATCTTTGTGCGTGTGTGTGCGTGTGTGTGCGTGTGTGTGCGTGTGTGTGGTTGGTCTTGGAGTCGGAATGTCAAACACATTGAGGCGATAATGTCTTGGTTCGCCTTCTAACTAAAAAGCCATTGTTATGGGGATTGAGCAATGGTTTTGTCAGGCTTAAACAAAATACATATGTACATATATGAATGCTAGTACACAACTGGATCCTCTTAAGATCATTCCCAACTCTAAAAATTCTATCTGAATATCTGAGAATCACAGAATCTCCCAAGTGTTATTCATTTAACAATCGTCATATCGTCAGAACTTGCCCCTGATTCATCTGAGGTGGAAAAACTCTCCATCGTTTCAGAACGAACGTGCTCGCTGTGAAATTTTCTGCCAGTGGACAATTTCCCGAATCACATTTCCTAGACATGGTCTAAAATGATTTCCCCTCGCTGTTATTGGTTATGCAAATGCAACAAGTTTTTGTCGCGCGGTGTTGTTTCCCCGGCTTGCGCATTTCCCAAAAGCCTGTTTATGCTCAAGCAGGAAAGCTTTTGCAAGATTCCGATTCTGGAGACGGACAAGACAACAACAAACAAAACCAAAAAGCTGGCGCAATGCCCACCGAAACTGCAACATTCAGTGGCAATAACAATAATTTGTGATCGTTGGAGCTGTCAGCTTTAGCATACATTCTGTGGCTTCAACTTGATCTGTCTTCGTTATTGTGGCTTCTGATGTTTGGTGTTTGGCAACCACTGGCACAAACCATAATAACAACAACAACAATCACGATAGAAGTGAGTCATTTGCAACAACAACAAAATATCATAATCGTTTAGTGCTGCCAGTGGTATTGGTGTGGCAATCAATGGGATTGTGTCTCTGTGTGTGTGCAACATAAAACGGAACGGAACGCAACCAAAACGAAAGACTTCAATGCAAAAGCAACAAACTTGTTTTTTATCAGTCGCCGCCACCCATTCCATTCCTCAAAAGCAGCAGAAAGAGAGAGAAGAGAAGAAAATCGAGGGAGCGACAGCAGAAACAGGCAACATTTATTTCGAACCGATCGAAGACTATTCGAATATCCGAAAGCTTTTATCGCATACAGTGCATTGAGCAAAAGCTCAAGTCATGCACCACACACAGCCACACAGAGCCACACACAGAGCGCGCTTGCTTACTCTCGCTTTTGCTAGTGCCTCTCCTCTTGAGCACACACCTTCATACACACATACGCACACAGGTGTACCTGTTTATCTGGTTTTCGAGTTTCGCTTTGTCGCAATGCCAAGCCGAGCTTCAGGTGGAAGCTTTCGCCGCCCCAACATCTTACGTTGTGGGGCCACTCGAAGACATCGACATCAGTTTCTCGGCGGCTTTACGAGCGTACAAGTCGTGAACGTTTTTTTCCGGCAGTTTGGTGTTACGTTCCACATTTTGTGGCCCCCCGTAAGAATCTATCTATCCCCAAAACAGCGCGTACGTACTAAACTTGCATCCGTGTAAACGGCCAATTTCGACTCCGATTCCGGCTCCCGTGTGAGTGCCTGTCTGTGTGTTAATGTAACTATTTTGAAATGCCTGCGGATTGCGACTTGCGGCTTGTGGCCTGTCCCCTCCCTTCCCCTCAGGCTGGACAGGTCTGCGTCTGCCTCTCTGGTGTGTCTTTCACAAAAGCCAGCAGCAACAGCAGCAACAAGTGTGTGGTGTGTTGTTTGTGGCATGGTATGGTGTGGTGTGGTGTGGCAGTAGCACTCACATTCCAGGCCTTTTGCGGCAGTAAAAGTCCATTTGTTGTTGCTGCTTACTGCATCGATCATTGATAAACCTTATAGATGTTGTCGGGTCTGTCTCGTCGCAGTCGCAGTCTCAGCATTGAGCAAGACCTTGCCCACTCAGCCAAAATGAAACCATTTCCATGGTGGCTCGATGGCTTGGCTGGGCGCTTAATAGCTCTACAAAAGCGGAAAATCATTGAATTATGCTTTGTGGCTGCTGCTGCTGCGCTGCTGCTGATGCTGCTGCTGATGACGCCTCTTTCCCCCTGGAGCCAGCGGCAGCAGCTAAATGCTGTCTACGGCCCTGCCAAAAGCGCATTTTACGAACGTGCATAGTTTTTATGATTACTTGTGTGGAAAAAGTGAAATTTTCGCTCTGCACAGCGCGCTGATTGGCGCTGCCACGAAGCAGCGACTCAAAACGAAATCAAATAAAAAAGTTTACCCAAAAAACACCACACATACTCCATACTCGTCCAAGATCCAAAATCAAAATTCAAAAATCAAAATGAAGCGTGTGTCCAGGTCAGAAAACCCCACAGAAATCAAATAAAACTAAATAAATGCATAAATAAGTGAAGAGGGCCCGCGAAAGCTCTCTTTTTGACCACATAACCATCATGACGATTATGTGAAGGTTGCACCAGAAGCGGCCAGCAGCAGCACCAACAGTCCGGAGTAAAAGCTTTGAATCATCATCATCTTCATCATACGTATACGACTACGAGTATACTATGTTATCTTGTGGCACTCTGTTGCTGAAGTTTCTGCTGAAGTTGTTGCTTGATTTCGTTGCCAAGTTGGTCATAAAATTGAGGTGACAATTGCCAGGCTTTGTCTTTGTCTTCGCTTTTGCCCGTTGCCCGTTGCCCGTTGACACATTTCACTGCGAAAGCAAAACGCAAACAACACTTTGTACTTCTGCTGTCTCTCTCTCTCTCTCTCTGGTATGGTCTGTTCCATGTACCTGTACCTGCACCTGTACCTGTCCCTGTCTCTGGGGTAATTGCCACCAAAACTGACCTACTGAAACTCCAAGATGAGCCCCGTCTCACATGTTTGTCACGCCATTGACAACAGCACAGCCAAGCATTGTTTAACGCACAAAAATTTAAAAAGTATTTCATTTTGTATTATCAACAAAAAGGCAAAGCGAATTTTGTCAGCAGCCCGCTTGGTTTTTGGCCAGGCCAGTGTCACAGCGGCAGCGGCAGCAACAGGCACAGCCACAACCCCAGCCACAGCGCCAGCTCTGAAATTGGGTCAGGGTAATTGTTTAAAATAAGTAGCTGCTACCGCTTGTATTTATTTGTGCAACATTTAAACGCAGTGAAATTATGAGACTCGACTCCACGTTGTCTTCGCCTTTACTTCATTTCAATCCGAGAGCTCTGCCAAGCTCTGATCAGCAGCAGCAGCAACAAGAGGGGCAGCGGATGTCTTCGCCAAGATTCCGCTTTCAGTTCAATTCATACAAAAACGTGTGTTTAGAAAGTAAATTTCTATTGAAGTTGGGATTCTGTCTAAGCCATATATATACATATAACATTCAACACATGCTCGTACACGTCGAAGATATAAAAGCGAACACTCGGCTGGCGATTTCACGTTAAACACAACACGTTAGCCGCTAATTGAACAGCTGAAAGAGCAGCTCCAACAGCTCCAACGACTCCAACAACGGGCGAGATCCGAGTCAACAAAAGTAAAATGATTACATCAGTTATCGCATTTCATTGGAATAGAATGGAATGCCAAAACTGCTGAAGTCTGGCTGTGATTCTCATAACAAGGTGTTTGGATGGTCTGCTGTTCAGATCTAGAATTTCTCAGCCATTCCAGTCACCTCCGGTTGCTTGCATACTTCTTGGGGATGCGAGACACAATGGCTCAGGTTCTGTTAGTTACACACACATTTCGTTTTCCGAGAACCAGCACTCTGAGTCACACTGCATCTCCAGTAGGCTCCACTCCAGTCCTCGTTCTTGGCAAGCATTTGTAATGCTAAAAAGTTTTTACGTATATGTACTTATAATAGCCAGGCCCTGAAGCAGTGCACTCCGCCAACAAAGCGCACAATCAGCCAACAGCTAACAGCAAACAGCAAACAGAACCGAAACTACGAGTACGAGTACTCAGCAAATAAATTCCTGATTGAATTAACTGATTTATGGCCCGATGACGGGTGTCACCGAAAATCATTTGAAATAATTATGGGCTAATTGGTATTCAATGGGCATCGCTCGACCAGAGCCAACAATGGTGGATCCAATGGTGGATCCAATGCAAAACACACAACACAAATCACAAACACACAGATATTGGAGTCGCCAGCTCGACCTTGTGGCGTTCAGAGAGCGCAGTAAACTCGACTCGGCAAATACTAAACAAAAATACGAAAAACTTTGTATCCACTCAGTTGGTGGGTAAGTGGGGTGGTGTGCGTGTGCTGTGTGCTGTGTGCTGTGTGCTGGCCAGGGCCCAAAGTACAAAGTTTAATGCTTTTTGGCCGAAACCGTAAAGCGAAAACATCTAAACTGGTTGTAGGCCACCATTTCCGCAGAGCATCCAAGAATTTGAGCTTCGAGTCTGGCTCTCATGTTCTCGTGCTCTCAGTGCGTTCTTCCGAATCGCGGAATGGAAGGTGTGAACGTGCCCCACCAGTAATCTCCCACTGGAGTTGCAGATTATCTCGTTCGACTGTTTGTATGCACTTGATTCTGAGAATAATCTGCGTATCGCTGGAGTGCTGGAGTGCTGGATTGTCAGATCGTCAGATCGCCAGATCACCAGATCGAGTGGGGCAATTAAAACGTTTCGTTTCTATTGTCTACGACCGTGCGACGCCTGCAAATAGCTCAGACCATTAGCCGAATCCCATTTTGCTGCATTGCGTTTCGTTTATGAATATGAATAATGGCTTGCGGGCTGTCTGCCTGGAATTTTCAATAATAAAATCGTTGCTGTTTACGCACGAGTCCGAATATTAAAAGATATACTCGCATGTATGTATGTATGCCCAAGCACAGCCCTGGCCTCGGTCAAGGTTTCATTCCGACATTTGTTATATGCGAAACCTCAGAGTCAGAGTCAGAGCCAGAGCCAGAGCCAGAGCCAGATTCAGAGCCGTAGAGTAGACAGAGAGGGAGAGGCAGCAGGAGCCTGCCAGTCCATTAAAAAGTGCTTAATTGCCGAGCTGAACGGCAGCCAAGGTCTGTCCCTGCCAGGAAGGGCGCAGCGCAGCGCGTTACAGTACTCGTATGAGACTCGAGCAATTATCCAGCGCACAAAAGCCGCGCCACAAAAGAGCCCCAGCTAAAAGTCATTGTGCTGACTTGAAGGTTCTGGAGACAGTCCCCGTCCCCCGTCGCCCGTCCCCCGTCGCCCAACCACCAACGACCAACCACCAAAACAAGATTGCAGATCGGTTTTGTTCGTCTGTTTTGTTTTGTGTCGAAGCATCGCATAGCTGATAAATCAGCTTTTGGCCAAAACTAAACACAGCCACAGCTCGAGCGTTGTCAAGCCCCACAAGGCCAACACGCCCCGCAACGTGTCTGAGGTCTGGGCCAAAGTCGGGGCATCTCTCCTCCACTGTCATCTGGTTGTCTCTTCAAGCCATGCCATGGATATCCATAGACATAAGTAAACATATGGAAAGAGTGGGGAAAAAGAAGCAGAAGCACAGAGCAGAACAGAACTGAAGATGTTGATCATGATCGTATCGTGATCGTGAACGCTGATCGCGGATCATGAGCTCCAGCATCGAGCATCGAGCATCGAGACCCAATGTCGGCTAGAACTTTACGATGTGATTATCAAGTGATATTGAATGATTGCATTCCTGTTTACCTGGCTTTTGCCTGATAATTATAGATTAACAACTTAACCGGTATTACAGCTTATCTGTCTGTAGGTCGTCCCCCCATAAAAACAGCTTGATACGAGTATGTCTTATATATAATTTTGATTTGCTTTTCTAGTTAACAGCTGCAAGGCGGTCAACTCTTGAAACAACAACGACTCCAACAACAGCCACAACATGAACGGTCCCAAACACAAACTATGCACTAAACTGTCCAGCACGTATCTGAGAAAATGGTGTAAGTACTTATAATCAATTCAATGAATGCGAGTAGCCCCCAAGGGGGGTGAGCGATGCTTCGGAGATGTGTTCTCAGAGTTATCCCCACTGGAAGCTGGACGAGTATTACCTGAATTCCCACTACCATTAGCATCTGATTAGCCAGCCGCGCTCTTCCTATTAACAACAAATTTCCATATGGATTTCCCGCATTGACTTGTGCAATAATCCCCTGAAACGATTTATGCACAACGCAATGGAAGGTGGAACCACAAGAACCCATCGACTGACTTAACACCGGGGCGAATCATCCATATATCGCATACAATATATAACTCCACGTGCCGTGCCTGGTTCTTGATTTTGCTCAATAGATTGCGAATGCTTCGCTTTGTTCGTATGACTGGTTAGACTGGTATTCGCTTTTGAATTTCTAATTGATTCCGCTGAAAGTACGCAGAGGATAAACTGAGATCTTCACCCAAGTAGCTACCAACTTTCCCTTCCTTTCGTTTCCTTCTGGAAAAATGAGACTAAGGCGCAGTGGGCTATTAGTTCCAAGGACTGGGACTGGGATCTGGGACTGGGATCTGGCTCTGATTGCTGTTGTTTAGCGTCGACATTCCAGTTCTGGCGCTTCCACTTCAGTAATTAAACGATAATTATTCAATCACAACTAATTGGGGATCGGATCGAGCCTCTCTATCCATCGCTAATTGGATAACAAAGTGTATAAGGTCAAAGGGTCACTAGAAGAGTGATTCATGTTCCGCAATATGTACACTAGTGTTCTATTCGTTCGATGTATAAATATTTATGCCGAGCTGTCCCAGTCGAGTGCCAACTTAAATATTTGTCTCGATCGAAGCCACCTTCCCGCTCACAGGGTCTGACTCATTCCAATCATCCACTGATTTATGCAATCGCTGTACATTCGTTGAATAATTCTCCTTGGTTTTTCAGGGATTACGATCGCCATTGCGTCGATTTTGATAGTGGGAGGCGTTTTGGTGGCCTGCGAGTTCTCCGTGCTGATCAATGCCATTGTGGACCGCATGGTGGCTCTGCGGCCCGGCGCCAAGACCTTCGGCTGGTGGGCCAAGCCGCCGGTGGAGCCCCACATCAGTCTGTACATCTACAATGTGACCAATGCCGATGACTTCCTCAGCAATGGCTCCAAGGCCATTGTCGATGAGGTGGGTCCCTATGTCTACAGGTAAGTGATCTTTAAACTGCACCTAAACGTCAATGTTAATACGATCTTCTCTCCCTTCATCTCCGACTTGCAGCGAGAGCTGGGAAAAGGTTAACATCGTGGAGAATGACAATGGCACGCTCAGCTACAATCTGCGCAAGATCTACTCGTTCCGCGAAGATCTGTCTGTGGGCCCCGAAGATGACGTGGTGATTGTGCCCAACATTCCCATGCTGAGTGCCACCTCCCAAAGCAAGCATGCGGCCAGGTGAGTGCCCTGGGAGTGCCCTGGGCTTGCCGACAGTGGCTTCTACAAAAATGCTGCAATCTGATTAACCCTGATCTTGCCCTTCCCAGGTTCCTGCGTCTGGCCATGGCCAGCATCATGGACATACTGAAGATCAAGCCGTTCGTTCAGGTGTCCGTGGGACAGCTGCTCTGGGGATACGAGGATCCGCTGCTCAAGCTGGCCAAGGATGTGGTGCCTAAGGAGCAGAAGCTGCCATACGAGGAGTTTGGCCTGCTGTACGGCAAGAACGGCACCTCCTCCGACCGCGTCACCGTCAACACAGGCGTCGATGACATCGAAAAGTACGGCATTATCGACCAGTACAACGGTCGCACCCACCTGCCCCACTGGACCACCGATGAGTGCAATCACCTGAACGGCACTGACGGCTCCATCTTCCCCCCGCACATCGACCACGACCGTGTGTTGCATGTGTACGACAAAGATCTCTGCCGCCTGATGCCGCTGGTCTTCGAAAAGGAGGTGATGACCTCGAACGAGGTGCCCGGCTATCGCTTCACCCCACCCGAGTGGGTCTTTGCCGATGTCGAGAGCCACCCGGAGAACATGTGCTTCTGCCCCGCCGGCCAGCCCTCGTGCTCCCCCAACGGTCTCTTCAACGTCTCGCTGTGTCAATACGGTACTAATCACTGGGCCTCAAAAGATCCCTTCCTGACACTGACAACTGTCTCTCCCGTACAGATTCCCCCATCATGCTAAGCTTCCCCCATTTCTATCTCGGCGACGAGAGCCTGCGGACACAGGTGGAGGGCATTTCGCCGCCAGAGAAGGAGAAGCATCAGTTCTTCCTCGATGTGCAGCCGGTAAGAAAGGCGACCCTTTCCTCCTGTCAGTTCTCCTGTAATGGTCATTCATTTCTTTATTTATCCCATAGAAAATGGGAACCACTCTGCGTGTTCGAGCTCGTATCCAAATCAATCTGGCCGTCAGCCAGGTGTTCGACATCAAGCAAGTGGCCAACTTCCCAGACATCATCTTCCCCATTCTGTGGTTCGAGGAGGGGATCGACAGCCTGCCCAATGAGGTCACCGATCTGATGCGCTTTGCCGAGCAAGTGCCGCCCAAGATACGTGTGGCTCTGATTGTCGGCCTGTTCGCCCTGGGGGTGGCCCTGCTGCTGCTGTCGACCTTCTGCCTGATCCGCAACTCTCACCGGCAGAGCACTCTGCATCTGGAGGGGTCCAACTACCTGGCCACCGCCCAAGTGGACATGAACAAGAAGCAGAACAAGGACACCCAGCCCGCCAGATACTAGAGATTGTCGAGTTTTGGATGATATGATGATATGATCAGTGGACGTATCGAGGGGTCGGTCTCTGGGTGTCTTAGTTTAGTGTAGATAGGTAACTGGGACTAGCCCATTCCATTCCATTCCCATAACCCATCCCCTGCACCCATCCGATCCGATCAGATCCATTCGGATTTGCTCCGGTGGGGGGTGTGTGTGAGTGTCTGTAGTCTAGAACAAATGGAGCTGGGAAGACTTGTATGTATTTTGTATGTGTATCTGTACTTGTATCTGTATCTGTATCTGTATCTGTATCTATTGTATTGTATGTAGGTTATCTTTGTAAGTAATCGTTATGAAATTTTGATGATGATGTGTAGTCCTACGCAACAGTCGTGATCGCATTAAGGCTCAAAGCTTCGACTTAGCTTAAACTTTGATTTGTTATACCAAAACTGAATTAATATACCCCAACCCCCCCACAATTCCCCGTGCCCCGTTGTACCACTTGTTGAAATTCGATGTCAAGACAATCAAGTCACAAACCAAACCCGAAACGTTTCTCAAATAAAAAATAAAGCAATGTTCCGTCCTCCATACAAATGTGCTTCATTATCGATCCAATAGCAAACATCTATTGTATCTATCCCATGTAGAATTTATATGTGTATAATATGCAATTAATTACGATATTATTTTAATTAGGCATAGACCGGAATCGAATCCCCTCTTCACCTCGCCTCCACAACCCCGAAAGCTTCAACAGAATCCAAAGCAGGGGTTCACGTTCCCCCGCAAAATGTTTGTCGGCTTAAGCTCTACACATTTGGTTCTCAAATTGCCTATCCCCATTCAGTAGTTATAGAATATTTAGATGGGTTCCCGAAACAAAAGAATATTGTATTTCTTAATAGAAATAACAACAATAAAAAAATACCTAGCGGTTGAACAAAATCAAATTTGAAAATTTGTTTTGCCATCGATAATTGCTTAATTGCCGACCATTTCAGTGTTTATAGACATGCAGCTTCCTTTTCCGGAATGCAATCGGTACTGGACCCGAAAGTATGCAACGAAGGATGTTTCAGAATATTATTCTCTGATGAACTCTGAGTGATATCCCAGCAAATGCGGTCTGGATTTGTGTCTCCTCTTAGGAATGATCGAATGCATCGACCGGTTATAAGTATTCCCCTGTGGGCCTGTGATGCTTAGAATTAAAAATTCTAGAATCTGGCTCCTATTGATCCCAAAAGTATGCTTCCGAAGGGCCTTAGCTGGATCGAGATCAAGTGAAAACGAAAACGAGAATCGAGGCAATCGAGGCAATCGAGACAGATAAGCCCTATCTATCCATCAGTTGATTTAATGTCCGAGTTCCCTTTCTATATAGGATTCCAGCGGCTGCGAGGTCATCCAACATAACCCAAACAAACAAAAAATACATGAAACATTAAATGGTAATAAAAAATTCAATGAATTATGAAGCCCGCCTATCAGCAGAACTCATCTCAAAATGCCAGGTTTCGGAATTTAGTTATATAGTAGTTTGTTTACTTTCGATTGGATGCATTAAAGACCTCCAGACACAGACCAGACCGGATTCTGCACCACAGCCATTAAAGCGTCTATTAATACTGGATTCCATGATTGTTATTGCGGATCACTGTGCCTGGATCAGAGTCAGAGTCAGAGCAGACCAAGACCAATCCGGGACAGACTTTAATGGCAAGTCATTTGTTTCGTTGCACGTTCTACTGCCCGCTGGACTGATAAGCGGAGTGCCGTCTGCGTCTGTCTGTGCCTGATAAGACAGCCTCTGCGGCGACCCCAGGGCGGCGTCTCCCAGTCAAGTGCAGGCAATCTCCACCTGCCAACGACCGAGGTTAGCCGTGAATCCACGCAGGGGGGACTGCCACCACCTGAATGGCAACAGGTGATCAAAATGGAAGACGTCATTCGGACGCACAGCGCTCCTGAATAACAGGATAAAGTGCTCCGTGCAGACTTACTGTAATTACCCTTAAGTACTGCTTATCTGGAACATAAAGTTTTAATTGGAATGTGCGTGAATTGTATGATCGGGTCAGAGATCCCCCATTATCGCTGCTATTCCCCAGAGTGGGAGCAACGGAGAGAGCGGCCGGGAGCCGGGAGCCGGGAGCCGTAAGTCGGGAGCCGGGCAGCCGAATCAGCCTCAGCCTCAGTTTCAGCTCCAGCTCGAGGGCTTAGCTGATAGCCTTTCCGTTATTTTGATTTCATATATTTTGTTTTCATTTCATTGCGTTCCGCTGGCCAAGAGTCGTGATAAGTGATTGTAACACCAGTGTCCAAAGCGCTTAGATTTCGAGTCAAACGGATCGCGTGTTTTCTCCCGAACAGACGTGGTTCTTTCTCCGGCCAGTTGCTGTCTCCATCTGACTATTCGTCTTGGTACCAAGATCCTCTCTGAACCTCCCTTAAGAGATGAAGCCTGGACAGAAGCTGAGAGTAGCTCTCTATGTGTTTCTCGGCCTGACGAGTCTCTATCTGTTTGTGCTGTCCTGCATCTGGGACTATCGCGTAGTGGTGGCCCGGGAGCATGTTCGCTTCCGCCAGGAGATGCCCACCATGGACAGCTGGGTGAACTCTCCGTTTGGTAAGCTCAAGAGCTACCTGTTCAACGTGACGAACGCCGCCGAGTTTGAGAGCGGGCGCGACAAGCGGCTGAAAGTGGACCAGATCGGACCGATCACTTACAAAATAGTGGGCTACAACGACATCCTCAGTCGCACAGAAAACAATGTGACGTACCGAAAGAATCGCTACCGCCATGTGGAGTTCCTGCCGGAGGAGAGCGTTGCTTCCGATGTCCTCAACTGGACCATCACCTCGCCCAACAACGTCTTACTGGGCGCGGCGGCCAAGTTCAAGCATGTGGCACCGTTCTCGGTCCTTGGCTTCGATGCCATCACTAGGTTCGAGGACTTGTTCATCACGGGCTCCGTCTACTACTTCCTCTGGGAGTTCACACGACCCTCCCTGCAGCTGGTATCCAACCTACTGCCCTTCGCCCTGTCCTCCAACTGCGGACCGCTGCACAATGTAAGCGATTCAATGTTCGATTCCATCTCATCTGGCCATATTCTTATACGCTTCCACCCGTAGGCTCTCAAGGATAAGGAGGAGGTCTACACGGTGAACATTGGCCCGGATCAAGGCATTGACAACTTCTTTCGCATCGAGACCCTCAACGGCCAGCAGGTCATCAAAGAGCAGCTGCCGCGCAGCGAAGAGTGGTCCAATGACGCCTGCCCCTACAACGTGAGCGGTGCTCACGACAACTCGCTTTTCCCGCCCTTCCTGCAGCCAGAAACACCGCTGAACGTCGTGGCCATCGAGTCCTGCCGCGTCCTGCCCCTCATCTACCAGCGCCCAGAGCGCTACGCCGGCCTCGACACCTACCGATACCTGCTGCTGCAGCCCGGCCAGGAGCCCCCAAAGTGCATGGACACTACCTACGGCATCAAATTGCACAAAGGGATGTTTGACGTCTCCAAGTGTGTGATAAGTAAGTCGATCGGGGGATTCCCTCAGAACATTTTTGAATTATTTCTCACGCTTTTGCATCGGTTGCAGATGATGCCCCATCGGCGTTCTCGGCGCCACACTTCTATGGCAGCAGCTACAACTGGAGCGAGCACTACGAAGGCTACAATCCGAATGCCGAGGAGCACGAGCCGTTCATCCTGATGGAGCCCACGACAGGCATACCTGTCAACGAGAAGTACCGCTTCCAGTCAAACATACCCATGCCGAATCTCTCTTCCTACAGCAGGAGACTGAAAAGCTTCAGCAACATGCTGCTGCCCACCTTCTGGTATGAGTTTGTAAGTGTCAACAGCCTCCAACCCCCATGGAAATTTCCCTCCCACTGATACCCCATTGAACGTTTTCCAGGAAATGGGTGAGCTGCCCGACTTCGTGCTCAGGCTGATGTGGATCAATGTGAAGGTGCTGCCCCACGTGCAGGCGCCCTGCATGGCTCTGCTGCTGCTGCTCGCCCTGTGGAGCGCCCTCAAAGTGATCCGAGTGGCCTGGGGCGATCTCGGTTACGTGGATCTCTATCGCAAGATCTGCGGCCGCGGCACCACAAACGCCTGCCTTGAAACGGTGTTTCCGACAACCGATCGCCACCTTACGCAATGCGGCCAAGTCTCTGATGAGGCTGTCAAATAGTCTCTGATTTAGGTTGTGATTGAGCTCGGTTCCAGGCCCAGTCCCAGGCCCAGGGCCAGATCCGAGAGCTGGACTAGTGTACATATACTATACATGCATACAAATACTCGTAGTTTTAGGCTAGAGGTGCGGTCTGTTGCTGATGATGCTGCCACTGCACTTATCAGTTCAGTTGTTTTCTTTTATATAATATACTAATAAGTTGAAAATTGAATTCTCGCCTCATTTCACCTTATCTGTCAGAGGAGAGCCAGAGCTCAGAGCCCAAGCCCGGCCTAAGCTCGTCCCAGACATTGGTCTCATCTAATCCCCACTGATCCTCCTCCCCCCCCTCCTACCATTCATCTGTCGCCACCTTTGCCGTGTTGACTGTTTGAGGTCGCGGCTTTCGTTTGATTCGCCTCGCTTTTTGTGTGGTGTGGTGGCAGGCAGCAGCTCGCAATGACAATGAAAACTTGGGCACGTACCAAGTGGAAGATTTATTTTGCGCTTTATTCAATCTGTACATTTAACTTTTCGTTGTCATTATTTCTTCAGCTTCTTCTTGCTCTGTATACCTTGTGGCTTTGTATACCCTTGAGGAGGGTCGAAACGTTTTGGCCAGGAGCTTGCAACGCTCCCAGAAAGAAATGCTTCCGTGTCTATTCAGGCATCTAAATAATAATAATTGTATTTATTATTTTGAAAACTTGCTATTGGGTTTTCTGAAAACTAACTAAAGTGTTCAATACAATTACAATTAGAAAAGTTTAAATATTTAAGATAATACAACCAAATTGTGTGATCTGAGATGTTTATTCAACATCTTTCTACATAATCCTGTAGAATATTTTAGACTCCGTTTTGGGAAGGGAGTTCAATGCTTCGATCCGTTGGAGGATAGCCTTCCTTTCTTGTTTACCTGTATTGTACTTGATTTTGTTCATCTTTCCTGAACCTGAACTTTTGAACATGCCCCTGTCATGCCCATGTCTCTCTCTCTGGCTGATGCCCCGATGCGGTTTCAAGGTAAGCAACCCTTTGTCTCTTTTCCTCTCGCGTCAACGAAATGTCGTGTGTTGACCGTTTTTTTCCTTTCCCGATTACTCTCGATTTGCATAAATCGATATATATGTGACGACTGCCGCTTGGGGCAAAGGATGCCCCAATTTAAATGTTAATCGCCGCCAAACAAGCTGAAAGTTGTTTGTATAATTGGCTCGGATGTTATATCACAGTGGAGAGTCAGGTCAACGCCGGTCGAGGTGATTTATTAACCTTTTCGCAGCCTGTCTAGGTAATCCATTGAGCCAATCCACAGATCCAGATCCAGCAGCCAGATCGTCTTCATATGCTTGATAATTGCGCTTTTTCTAGAATCGCCTGCGTCATTGGCAGTGCCATAGTGCCATAAAAGCTGCGAAAGTACATAATTATACGAATATAAAGTGTATTTTTACTTTTTTATAGTTAATTAATGTTGCCCCCAAAGCGGCTAGAATTATCAGTCTGAGCTCGAGTCCCGAATCCATTAGCAGACGTCCTCTTGTCCCCGGTACAGCTGACCGACCGTTGGAGCTAAATATTATCTGCCAAAAAGGCGGAAAAACCCCCTAGTCATGGCTAAGACGGCAACAAATACATATGTACGTATGTACGAGCATGTCCACCCAAGGCAGTGGGGTAAATCCCGATTGATTAGACCAGTTGGAATGAATCGGCGCTAAAGCTTTCGCAATATGGTCGGGTCTAGACTTGTGCGTGCGATCCATGAGCCGAAAGATAATTAAAAGGGAAATGGAAATGCATAAAAGTGATTACAACACAACAACAACAACAACAACAACCACAACCACAATAACAACAACAGCACCAGCACCAGAAACAACTAAATGCGATCGTTAAACCAAGTCAGAGTCAGAGACCAAACCAGCTAAAGCCAGATCAGTGAGTGTCTCAGATCTCCGCTCTCCATGCTTGGCTCTGTCCAAGTCCAACTCCAGCTCGGAACTCGGTCCGGACTGGCAAAATCAACATTTAAATTTCAATTTTCACGTAAGTCAATGTTTTTCCTACGAATTTCGTACGTGAGAGCCGCCAAAAAAGAAAACAAAAACAAGAGTAACGATCAAATAAACACAAAACCAGAGATCTGGGCAGAGGCATGGGGAGTGGACAGATAAATCTGTGATAAACTCGCATTTCCATTCCACCCTATGAACTGGTGGACTGAACAGACAGACCGTTTGACTGCTTGCCGAAAAATTCAGCTGAAAAAACCTTAAGTCAATCGTTGAAAATCCGGTTCCACATGCGAAAGCTCCGAGCGAGCGGGGCTGGCTGCTGGGAATTGCGCTCAGTGTATGAGCCGTTAAAGCTCCTTAGTATAAAAGTCAGCTAAAGAGGCTAACAGCTCGCAATCAAAGCTGCACCGTTGTACGCACCACAACGCAACCCATCTCCGCCCAAGCCCAACGATCAGACAAAAACGACGTGAGTGACAACCGTGTTTAGTAGTGCACCACCAATCGTAAAGTTGAGTGCCAAAAAAAAAAAAAAATAGAGTCGAGGAAACCAATTCCAATTGCAATTCAGGCTTAGAGCTTGATAGTACGTCCGACCTGTCGTGCACAATTATTGAGTAAATTTTGACCAACCACCGGCGGCCGTACATCGCCCGTTAAACAACAGTTTGTGGTGACATGGCTGCACTGATTTGCATAGTCAGAAGAGCAGAGTAGAGAAAGATGTAGTGTATAGACGGGAATAGAAGCGGAGAGGACAGGGGGAAACCAACAAGCAGCGACGTGGTCTTCGCCGATTGAGAAATTGTGAAATCTTCTGTGTAAAATATCGAAATTAAAATGAACACCAATTAGTATGCATACGCGATATATATGCCAAGGGCCATTAATAATGCATGACAAAGTGGGCTCCGCTCCGCCATCGGGCGGCTCATCGCGATCACCTCAGATGATTCTTTCTACATTCAGACAAACATAAACCGATTTCGGAGACTTGGCGGCGACGCCTTCTATATTCAATAGATTTGCATGTTCAAAGCGTTTCCAGAGAAGCAGCCTCTGGCCAATGCGGCCATTCCAAGAAATCATTCCGAATTATTTGCACTCTAACCAATCGCCTCTATAAGCATCAGACAAACAATGGCACCAGGGGGTCTAATTTTTATTTGCTTTGCCATTACCCGAAATTGGGGACTAACCCAAACACCTCTCTCCTCCTTTTACAGCACTCGTCAAGATGAAAGCTTCGCTGGCCATTGTGTTGTGCGTGCTCGCCGGACTGGCGGCCGCCGCTCCGGACCAGTACACCAGCAAGTTCGACAATGTTAATGTGGATGATGTGCTCGGCAATCAGCGCGTGCTGAACAACTACCTCAAGTGTCTGATGGATAAGGGGCCATGCACGGCCGAAGGCCGTGAGCTGAAGCGCCTGCTGCCTGACGCTCTGCAGTCCGACTGCTCCAAATGCACCGCCGCTCAGCGTCGCAACTCCGAAAAGGTGATCAACATCTTGCGCTCCAAATATCCAGGCGAATGGAAGCAGCTCCTCGACAAGTACGACTCGAAGGGAATCTATAGGTCCAAGTACGAGGCGGCGGCGAAGAAGCAGCACTAAGCGGGGGTCGCACTCCGCGGTCTACTACTCATTTCACATGAACTTAATTTAAAATCAGAAGCTCCACAATTAAAAATGTAATTTTGTATACCTAAATGCGGCAAAACAAAACTTTTATTCCAACGCGGAAGCTGGATGCGGATGAGCTAACGAATATCAACTAGTGCTTAACAAACAAAACAGGCTGCACTGCGGCTGGGGCTTTTGTTATTTCGTTTCGTTGATCAGATCAATCGCCCTAAAATGATTTGCCACATTGATTGTCCAGTCTGAGTGTTGGCCGGCAGTGAATTCCTTGATGAAGCGGTAGTTGCAAATAAAGACCTTATCCTGGTACTCAGGCAGAATTCTGTAATGAAAAGGATGACTCATCAGTTGAAGAGTTCTGTGCGATGGATGGCCGGCACCACAAACCCCATGTTCCATGGTATCTCCTCGCCGCGCTCTCTCATCTCGGACAGTCCTCTCATCACATGAAATACCATTGTGATCTCAACCCAGCGCTTCTGCAACTTGTCGTTGGCCTCGTCGAAAATGATGCCCACCTGGTAGGGGAACGAAAGGTAGATGTCACTCTCCTTGATCTCCAGCTGACGGCGTTGCGACATCGACAGTTTCTGTATCACGGGCTTCAGCTCCGCAATAGCATCGACAGAAACCAAGCTGTCCAAAGCCTCCAGTTCGCCGGCCATTAGTTTAGAGGATACCACCTAAAGAGACTGGAGTTAGGCCCCCTGCGTTAAATAGCACCATGTCAATCGAACCTGCAGTGCCTGCTTGGCGCCAAAAATGAAATCCTTGAGCTGGAACTCGCTGTCGAAGTAGGGCCGGATGATGAACTGGATTGTAATCCAGTTCTTGATCGTGATCAACGCCGACGGCCACACAACCTCCGGGAAGTCCATGAGGCGCGGCAAGTGATTACGGTCGGACCTCGTCTCCTGCTCTTTTTTGTTTTCCTCTTGCGGCACTGATGCGAATGATCTTCTATTTGCGACTGCGATGGGACTATTATGAAGGCGCAGCAAGGGCGTCCGGGCCATGCCCAGGCAACGTCTGAGTGTGTGCTGCATTGTTAATTTTCTCAGATGCAGGCAAATTATTCGTCGTTTTGTAAATTAGCCCCGTTTGCGGAGAATATGGGCAGTGTTGGGTAGCGAGTAGTTTTAATTTAATTTAAATTCTACGGTATATATGGGGTTAAGACGGTATTTTTCAAATTTTACACGGTATACATATGGGGTTTTACGATTCCCTTTTTACGATACCAGTGAAAATGGTTATTAAAATGAATTATTTAAAAGTTCGCAATAACCATTCAAATATCACCGTTCATAACCATCAGCTGGTGGCAGTTGAAGTTTCAGTGAAGATATCGATGTCCATAGACTCTTTTTGTCATCTTTAATGGTCTTATGACATTAGACTAACGGACTACTACAGCCTTCCTGTCTCCCTATTTATTTTCTCCATTGTTGTACAACAACAACTAATTTTTGTAAAACAATTGACAGCAACAACTTTTGTTGTTTTCGCCGTTATTTGTAGCTTCCTTGATCTAATTCATATTCTAATCCATATCAAGGACCAAGGAACAAGGTTATTTTCTCAAGACATATATGTATATCTTTTCTCCCTTATTTGTGGCCAGATCGCCACGTGCGACTGCTTCCTGTGTTCGGAATAGCATCCTTAATCAAGTGCAGTGCTTATCAAGAACCAAGGATTAAGGATATTTTCTCCAGACATAAATCTTTTTTTCTCCCTCATTCGTATTCCGATCGGGCGATGGGCGATGGGCGTACCATGGACTGCCGTGATCAGAAAATGGTCCTTGATGCTTTGCTAAGGACTCCAAACACCCCAACACAGCCGATCTAGGCGGGCGATGGCTTCCTGTATTTGAAAAAATTTCCCTGATTTGATGGAGTCTTTTATTAAGGATCAAGGACATCGCGGCCCCAATCATAAATATTTAGTTTTCTCCGCTAACCGATCTTTGCGTGCCACGCCTTTTTTTATCAGGATAGTTTCCCCGATACAGGATACAGCAAGGATGATTTTTCAATAGTTTTATTCATCAAAACTTAGCTTAGTATAAATAAATAAACAAGAGGAAATCTTTTGTATCTTTTATCTAAATATATAGTCGCGTACATCCTTAAACCTAACAAAAACGATATATATCTCAAGTCTAGTCGCCCGCGTAGCTCCTCCCTTGGTTGTTATAATGTTAATAATGTTATGTTCGGATCTTGCACGGGTTGCGCTTCTGTCCTTCTGTGAAACGATTCTGTCTGGCTGGGGTAGGACTCGGTATGTCTCGAATACGCCTCGGTAATGCTTAGATAGGGCTCAATCTGTCGGGGGATATCGGATTCGACTCGGCTTGTGCCAAAGCGTAGGGTAAATATGTAGGTCCTCTGTGAAGGATGATATTTTATAAAATATGTCCAAAATTATATACTGATTCACTTACGCGTCTCAAAGCTGAAGTCCGACATTAGAAGTTACTGACATTATTTCGGCCAGGCTAGGAGCAGCGTCGGAAACACCCGCGGAGGAAGTACAGACGACGATCAGACGGGATAGGCGGAGAAAACAGAGTGGGACGGAAGAAAGAGTGTCCCGGAACCGGAAGACAGATGAATTCGCACTTCTATATGCTGTATGGTTAGTGCTTCCACCTATTTCCTTCCGCCATTTAAACTATCGATGTATGGAAATTCCAACGATCATTTTTAATGTTTAAAAATTTAATAAATCCAGTTCTTTTCAGCTTCCAGTATCGTGCGATCCATTTCCCCTGCGGATTTCTGAGGATCAACCTTTAGACTGCCTACTGGCTATTTCAGGCACGACGAGCAAGGACAGCATGACGTATATTTTTACCAGGGCTCTTTCAAATCGTACTTCCGTGCATCATTTATTCAAATGGATTGCATTTAAATCCTTGTCGCTCATTTATTTTCTAACAATTTCTATTTGGCGCTCAAGTTTTGTGGGATTTCCTCTCTATTATGTGATGGGATATCCCCTCTTTGTCCTTTTCAGCTCAATGTCTTATGTTGCTTGCAACATTCATCTAAGGATCCAATCTATGCAGAAACTAGTCAGTCTCTGTTTTAAAGCAATACAAGAATAGGTATCGGGATCGAGATCGAGATATATATACAAGACAGTAATGATATTCAAGGCAACAGCTTGGTGAACGAAACTAATCGTATAAATCTAAGCAAGGTCATTATTAATTACGTTTTAAAGCAGCTATTTTTCTATATACTTCTTATTCTTCCTCTTTCTTGTCCGAAAATAACGCATGGCGTTTTATTACGTTGTTTTGTTGAACTTTTTTACTAAAACCTTTTTTTAGACAAGATCCAATAAAAGCAAGTACTTAAAATAAGCCAGTCAAATAGGAAATAGATTAATTAATCGGATACAATTATGTGGGCATGACTGAGAGTTCTATCTAGCTAGTAGTATTGGACGGAATATCAAAATCGAGGAATATGATGGAACTTTAACCATTCGTAATCATATCACGGTATATTTTGAAAATGATGCGGTATATATTGGTATATTTCTGAGGGTCAGACGGTATATTTTTTCGATGATTCCGCTGTCACTCTGCTGCCTACTTCCGCCTGTCAAATTTTTCTTTCTTTCCCAGCCACGACGAGCGACGAGCGACAGCATGAGGTACATTTGAGTGTTGTAAATATGCGTGAATTAGCCGTTTTTGTGGTGCCGAAATATGTGAAAAGTGCGGCGGGGCGGTGGTGCAGCACGGCCCGTGCCACACAACATGAGTGCAATTAAATTTTCGGCCAATAATTGTGAAATGTCTTGAACGTACTCACACATACAGACACACACACAAACACAAAGGCGCAGAAACAAGCACGCTGTTTTCATGAACTAATGCTTGTCCATTATTTGCAGTTCTCTAAAGCTCCAGAAGAGGCTCGCAGCCTCTGTACTGCGTTGCGGCAAGAAAAAGGTTTGGTTGGATCCCAATGAAATCAACGAGATCGCCAACACAAACTCGCGTAAGTGCTGCTCGCCGGCTAGATATAGGCTCATTGAATAACCATCTGATGGCCGCCTCTTGTCTTCCAGGTCAAAACATACGCAAACTGATCAAGGATGGTCTGATCATCAAGAAGCCCGTCGTGGTGCACTCCCGCTACCGTGTGCGCAAGAACACCGAGGCCCGTCGCAAAGGTCGCCATTGCGGTTTCGGTAAGCGCAAGGGTACGGCAAACGCCCGTATGCCCACTAAGCTGCTGTGGATGCAGCGTCAGCGTGTGCTGCGTCGTCTGCTGAAGAAGTACCGCGACAGCAAGAAGATTGATCGCCACCTGTACCACGATTTGTACATGAAGTGCAAGGGTAATGTGTTCAAGAACAAGCGCGTCCTTATGGAGTACATCCACAAGAAGAAGGCCGAGAAGCAGCGCAGCAAGATGCTGTCTGACCAGGCCGAGGCCAGGCGACAGAAGGTGCGCGAGGCCCGCAAGCGTCGTGAGGAGCGCATTGCCACCAAGAAGGCAGAGCTGGTTGCCCTGCACGCCAAGGAGGACGAGATCGCTGCCAAGGCTGCCGCTGCGGCTCATTAAGGAGTCCACGCTTCGCTAGTCGAGGCACATAATATTGATAGTAATTGTTTATCAACTGAATAAAACAGAAACTTTAGTTTGGCGGAAATGATTTTGTACAAACACGAAAACCCATTTTTCCATGATTTCCAATGCGTGCTGCAGGACAAGGATAACCAATAAGAAGAGTTCGACTCTGTTTGGAATCAAATTCAGTATCCGGCTGGGCTAAGCATATAATCTATAATTTTTTGAATATTTTTATAAACATTTTAAAAAGCAATAACTTTATTAAAAATTTGTTATGGGCGGTTTTGGAGAGAGCCGATAGGTATCAGGGCTGGAGAAGAGAGAGACAGCGGCATCTATAGTGGATCCTGGGAAGCAGTGTCAGAGTTGCGTGGGAGAAAAGGAAACGGGGCGAGGAGGAAGAAAGGAGGAGTTTCCGATGGAGAATAGTGGAGGCCACACGTGCCCTGAAAGAAAAAAGGAAACAAAATTGGTGATCGTGGAGACGACGATCCCACCAAGACATCAGCGGCAAGCCTCAACATCAGCAGAAGCGGCGGACATCGGCAGCAGCATCCCGGTACTGGCCAGGCCGGAAAACTGGTGCGAGAACCGTCAGCGGAGCACCGACACCAAGGAACCGTCAGCGGAGCACCGGCACCAAGGAACCGTCCGCGGAGCACCGACTGGAGACACGTTTCTGTCCACAGAGATGAGAGCGAGAAGAAGAGTGGGACCCTGAATATGAAAAGGGAGCGCTCTTGGAAGGTGGCGCTCATGGAAGGGTGGGACCCTGCTAGGGATAACGAAACCAACTATCCCCGCTTACGAAAGTGCCAACGAGGAGAAGTCTGTCCTATAAATTAGATTTGTTTTTTTTGTATGTTTGTTTTTGTTTTGTTCAATCCGTCCCCTGGCTTATCGGGTCGGAAACACCCCTGACTTCCCCGTGAGCTAGCTGGGAACGATCGGCCAGGGTGGCAAAGAGGCGGATCATAACAAATGTACTACATATATTGCTATGTGTTTCGATAAAGACACAGCAACTCTGATACGTTTGCCCATATTTAGTGACTAAATTGTAGTCCACTTCATCACTACAGTGCAACAAGTAGCTGCTACACATTTTTTTCTTTCTTAAAATGATGCTTAAAATGAATTCCAAGGAATTCTTGGAAAAAAATCTAACGCGGCATTACCGTAAGTACATTGAAATTAAGGAGCGGGATAGAGCAGTATATGGTAAGCATTTTGAGACCCTTCACACAACACTATTTCGGATACTACAAAAAGAAGATCCAACGTTGGAGCATCTCATTGTGGAATTCAATTTGGAAGGTAACATTTATTCTGTGCAACAGCATATGGTGTTTTTTCTCTTCCTATAGGTTTGGAGCCTTCATCAAGGGGTTGATTTGTCCTCTAGTAGTGTATGCATTTTTGATTTCACCCATTTTATAGTTCGCTTTGGACTGGTTAGTCACAATAGTTAGACTCGTGCGATAATAAATTTGTATACCATAAACCGGGTTGAATCGCGCGTATCAATACCGGGAAGCCGTAATAAAATCCATTCTCTGCCCCGCCGTGAACGACTCGTGTCCGCCGTTTCCGCGTGATTAATTCGAATAGTGTTTACTCTGCTCTTGCAGGAAGCTCGGGTGATATGTTAAAGATCGCGAAACCCAACGAATTCGATTTGGTATTTAAGCTCCGTATTCCGCATTACCGGGAAATAATCGTGACGCGAGATTCGGAAATGCCGGGCAACGTTTTACTCGATATAACGCGCGTACTTCAACTACTCAAAAGTGATCCCCGCGAGGATCAACAGAATATCCGCCGGCTGTTAAAATCTCTCGTAAACGCTCAAAACTTCCTCATCGTGGAAAAGCTGCACCACTGGCTCCAAAGCCTATTCAGTCGCACTCTCAACCGGCTCGATCATCGGATCGTAGTGGATGGCAAGGCATCTAAGTTAAAGTATCGCACTTGTGGGCCGGCCCACACCATCGAGGTCGAAGGAATGGAATATTCGGTTGATTTTGTGCCTGCCATCCGACTGGATGCCGAGCAGAACGTGTTTCGGACCGAACAGTTGAATTACCACGCGAACATACACTACTGGGATGCGATACCCAAACCATTAAAAAAACCGCTCATAACCGAAAGTATTTCATTTCGATCTTCCTTTTACGATGCCGAGAAGGCGATGTTAAGGGGTAAACACGAAAATTGCCGCAATGTAATCAAGTGCATTAAGAAATTTCGCGATGTTCAGACGAATTTACACAACTTAAAGAGCTATTTTATTAAGACTGTTTTTCTTTGGAAGATTAGGTTCGAGCCGGAGTCTTACTGGTACAAGCCGCTTACAGTCATATTGATCGATGTATGTACAATGAGTAACAATTCTCAAATCCGATCCCCACTTTCTGAGCCACACAAATCAATTGTAGATGTTTGAGGAGTTGACGGATCGTTTAATGCACGGAAGACTAGACTACTTCTGGGACCCCAAGCTAAACATGCTGGATATATATTCAAGGAATCAAACAATAGAAATGTTTCGATGTGTCCAAGGAATGTCGGGCAAGCTAAGGAGGGTGGCTAAAGCTAGAAATCCCACATATCGCAGTTTGTTGAGTGTTCTGCAGGCTTTCAGCAAGTGACCCCAAATAGTAAACCGGATTTTTGCTCTAATTAAATTATATTTCCCACAGGTCACAGAGAGGAACGCATTGCTATCCCTCGCTGTTACACGAGAAAGTCTCATCAAAAACGTCAAAGCAATAGGTCCTGTATTATACCCCAGGAGATTATAAATTTTACAACCGGACCAAAAAGAAAAACTGAAAGAATACAAATAGGAGCATCTACATTCTTGAATCCCGAGCTGAAAAACTTCGATATCTATAAAAGCGTTCAAACAATGGAAAAGTTCCGATGTGTCCAAGGGACAGTGGACAAACTTAGAAGGGATGCTGGGTATACCATATATTGCAGTTTGTTGAGCGTCCTGCAGGATTTCAGTAAGCTAATCCCCTATAGTTAACAGGACTTGTGTCCTCAGTAAATTGTATTTTCGACAGGTCACAATAAGGAATGGATTGCTATCCCTAGCTGTTACCCGAGAAAGTCTTATCCCAAGCGGAAATGCGTCAAGCGCCTGAACAATCACTCCCAATGATGCCGTCTAGGCAATGGGCCCTGAATTAATCATGAGGAGATAACATTTCTTTCTAAAACTGGATGAAAAAACAAAAACTGAATAACAAGCTTCGGCTTGGTTTCGCTAGGGCCACTTGATGATGCAACCATTGCATGTCAACGTCCTAATAAGAACAAGATTAATTTGGAGTATCTCGCACTCACAGACCAATTCATTATTTTGGGGGCGCATATCAATTAAGACCTGGGCTCTCCTTCTCGAACTTGCGTAGCTTCGTGTGCCTGCCAATTGGTTCTGTGATGTATTTTCTCCACATTTTAACACTACGTTCCTCAATATTCAACAGGAAACATCGATAGTGACAGTAGGGCGCCTTATCGTATTTGGCGCCTACCACTCGCCTCTTTTGGCTCTCTTCAAAAAGGTTAAGGCACTCTCTAAATCGGGTACTGAATCGGTAGCAACAATGAATCTCATTCCATACTTTTAAATTATGTTCTTTATTTACTGTACTTGGATCGACATATGGTGATGATTGGAGCTGCATTTCCCAAAACATTGAAAAGGTGAACCCACTGGGAAATGTACGCTATGTTCAAAATTCAAAATTGCATGCGTCGAAAAGTATACCACCATTCAGGCTGAGCCACTTTAACGGCCTAAAGCTGGAGACATTTGGACAGCTGCTAAGAGTGAATATGCCGCAATTATTGGGGAATGTAATTCAAAGTTTCTTATCGATTTCAGCTGATTTTTAAAATCTTTTATCGATAAAATATACCGAAATATACCGACTTTTGTTCAAAATATACTGACAAATTGACGAGGGTATTTAACGTCACACTGCCTGTCACACTACTGTGTATTTAAAATTTTTGCTCGTTGGCTGAGGTTGTGGTCGTCGTCGTCGTCGTCGTCGGTCTAGTTGTGGTCATCATTGTCCATTGTCAGCGTCAGCAGTCCAGCAGTTCAGCAGCCGTGCGCGTGCAAACTGTTTAGAATTCTGATATATAAATTAATTGAATCGGGCAAGATCATCAGCCATAGGCCGTCCGCCTGTCTAATCGAACACCGTGCGTGCGTGAATGCAAATTTTTTGGCATAAAACGGCCGCGACTTCTTGAAATCAGCGCAATAGCAATCGCGCCGGGGCAACAGACAGTACAAGCTATCCAGCCACTAACTAAACGACACTAAGCTAAACAAAACTAACTAAAACAAGAGCTGCATATCTAACTGAACTACCTGTAACTGCAGTTGGACAGCGCATTTCGTAATCCAAAACCAAAAGCGAAGCAAGAATACGGGTCCGAGAAACAGCTGAAGGCAACGTAACGCCAAGTGAAAGTGCGCGTGTATTTGTGAATAGCGAAGGCAACCAGAAAATTTCTTATATCAATTATAACCTGCGTTTGTCAGCAGAAGCATCAGAAGCAGAAGCAGCTCAACACAAGAAAATTCACAATGAGCGGATACACAGACCTCACCAAGCTGGAGACTAGTCGGTAAGCCACGAATCCAGTTCGCTAGTTAAAGTGCTTAAGTTCAATTTAATCAAAACGATGCTAAATTGGTGGAGAGCAGAGTGGTGCAGCGGGGCAGACAGCCATAAATTCCTCTCTTTCTCTCTCTCCCTCTCAGCAGCACCAACCGCACCCCTCCATATGTTTTCTCTTTCGTTTGCACCGAAAACGAGATACAAGAAATTTATCGTACGATTTTGTTGGACGGGTGGACGGACGGTTGGACGGACAGGCAATTCAAACACGAAAGAAAAAAAACCAAGCCACCGCGCTGCCCGCTGCCCGCTAATATGACACAATCGGCTATATCTATATATCGTACCAACCTCTCTGCTCTCTGAAATATGTAAACGCTGCCTGCGAGCGTCTGTCTGTGGCTACGTATGTACATGCATGTACATACGTACATATTTGAGCGTGTTGTTTGTTTAAACGTTTTAACTAAACTAATACCAGAGCCAAAGCGGAGATCAGCGATAAGGGTTTATCTTTGCGGCGGCAGTCACTTCCTCCGTCCGCTATAATCAACGGACACCTCGCCTGCCATTTACCGATAATAGTTATTACTCATCCACGAACATACGATGGCTATACATATTTGCCACATGAGCAGACCAGGCCTAGCCCGGCCCTCCTCCTTGGTAAATCACAACAAAGTTCTCTGATTCACAGTCTTGTGTAAATACATACGTATGTACGTTCGTATGTAAATGTGTATATGTATGGATAGTTTTGTGTGTCACCGCTATTGTATTACTATTACTAACGACGCTTTTGTGGCAAGTGTCGCCTTGAACAGAAACTTACGGCGAAACCCATCTTCGTTCCCCCCGCACTTTATGTGTGTGTGTGTGTGTGTGTGTGTGGTCGTTGGCCAGACTCAATCGAAGCTAGAATATCAAATTGGTAGTACGCGGGGGCGGCCATATCAAATATCGATTATGTTTAGTAGGTCCGAACCCCAACACCGCCACAGTGGTGGAGGTCAGACGAGGGGCCAAGTCGTAGTCAAGCTAAGGCAAAACAAAACCAAAAAATATTGGTCAATTCGGTTCAACAAAAAAAAGAGTGTATTGTAAACATACATACATATGTATATGTTTATATGTATGTATATGTATATGACTATTGCCCAACGTTGCAAATACGAGAAATACCACAAAAACATACCAATCGCAGCCTCAGCAGCAGCAACAGCAACAAAAACAACAACAACAACAATCACAGAGAGGAGCATCGCATCGCCAAACGATTTCATTCATCACACGCTCAGCTGAGAGGAAGAAGAGGGAGAGATGTCATCAGTTAAAGAGCAGAGCAGCAGCCGCCTCTTGCTCTAACAATTGCCCGTACAGTTGCTCAGAAACATCACGCCACACGCAACACACACACACACGATTCCTAGTAAAGAGAAACCCTCTGTACAGTCAAAGAGAGCACTAGAGCACCATAGTTTGAGCGTAACGGCCACCGCTCTCTTTTGTGGCAAGAGTCAGCTTGTGAATGCTGCAACCCAACAACCCACCACCACCCACTGTCTGCCGTCACTGAATGAAAATAATCGCCTGATTTCGGTGTTGTATGCGGTACATGCCATTTCTCTGCCGCTGTCTCTGCTTCTTCTTTTTTGCGCATGTCGTGTGACGCCGCGACTCGTCGCCTCCTCCTCAGCTTAGCCCAATTCTCAGAGTCAGGCGGCCCAGCCAGCCAGGTGTATGGCAGGGGGGGCAGAGGGGAAGAGAGCTCTTTATTATTATATCAGAGACGGAGATGGAGCCGATGGCTGGTTTGTTCATGCTGCTCTCCAATTGGTTGGCTCAATGTGGCGTGTTCTTCATGCCGGCATTTCTTCTTCTTGCATGGCCAGAAAGAGGGGATATGAAAAGGGAACAATAGGGAATAGCTGGCCTGCAAGCAATTGTTGTATTTATAACAAAAGGTCAATAGCGCGGACACTCCCGCTGACTGGCGTGCGGCCAACATTCGAGTGTCGTATCGCCTGATTAGAACCATCTAAGTAAATCAACCCACAGGGGTGGTGACGATGCACTGTCTAACATTCCTCGCAAATAATTGAAACTAAATTGAGATGATTAAACAACAATCAAATAAATTACAGTGTCGACCCTTCCCACCTCTGGGGATGGGGCGGGGGCTGGGCTGGGCATGGGGCCTTGTCTATTCGAAATTATGTGCATCACAAGTGTCCGAAGCTGGCAATCGTTGATAAGATGATAATTATTTTTGCATTCCTACGCTCTGTCTGTCCCTCCGCGATACCCTCTGTCCCTCTGCGATTGGAACTCAATGCTCAATTACGTTAATTAGTCATTTGTGTGAATGAATACTCGTAGGAAACGCTGCCTCTCCCCGTCCTGCCCCTAGACCAAGTTCCAAGTTCTCTGTCCCTGGAACTGTGCCAGACAAACCTTGACACAAGCGGGTCTGCCACTTGTTCTGCTTCTGCCTCTGCTACTGGTACCTACCGATATCTATCCATCTATCAGTCGGTCAGCCGTCAGAGCACGCAGTGGTCGCGTGGCCCGCCCCCATCCCTCACACTCTGTTACATGCATACATATGTACATATGTATGTATGTGCTTTCCCATACTGGGGAGACTCTGGGGGTAAGAGGTCTTGAATGGCGCAGTCTGAAAACTGAAAACTAAATTTATATCAGTTGCTCGCTTTGTCGCGCCGTCAAATACAATAGTTGCGATCACGCGGCTACCCACTGGCTGGGCTGTCGCTGTCCCAATCTTAAGCCAAACAAGCAGCAGATACAGATACGCAGCTGGTACTTGCTCCTCCAGCTGATTCGTCGTCTGGGGGCTGTCTGGCGGCGATAAGCCGGGTCGGGTCGGGACTTTGGTTCGTACTAGTTTAAGCTCTCGCCCTGGGGGGTTAATGGCTGTCAAGTGCTTGCGAGTTGCGAGTGATTTTTTATGGAGCTTGACGGGGGGAATGACTGTTACGCGATCCCAACGTGAAATTAGCTCTTAATGAAAGACCCCGCTCTGACCGGCGAGAGTTGCATAAGGTGTCCGTTCGTAGCACTCTACTTTGCTCCAAGCTGCGATTCCAGCTCTAGGGAACTAGGGAACAGACTCTCTTCCAGCGCTCGCAGGCCCAGCACGTGGCTGGGTCAAATTGGCTTTTACCTCCAGAAATAGAAATCTTTCGGTCTGTCCGTCCGTCTGGGCTTTGTTTTAGACCCGCACGAGCACTTTCAGGTACAATAGCAGGCACCGCCAGGGCGGCGGACGGCCAACAGGTTTCTCTATTTTATACAAATTCAATTTGCGACAACGATTCACTAATTTGCATAGAAACCAATTCATATCTGTCATACGCCACGTTGTCCAAGCGATTGGGCGGCGCACCCATCCGAAAGAAAGAAGATTTCGGCTTTCGAGTGGCGGAAGTCTAAACGGCGCAGACTTAACGACGCTTGAGAATGGCCAGCGTCTGGTGGGGTCTAGTCTGATGTGGCATGGGTCCCCAATTATGGTATCTATTGTCTCAAACTGGTTTCCCCCCACATTACTGGTTAGCCGACTCAACTCAAGATCATCTTTATCATCGTTCTGCTTCTGTTCTGCTCATTTCAGGAACTGCCTGCGCCGCATCGCCCGTCACGATGAGCAGCAGTTCTCCAAAGACAGCATCGTCAATGTGATGGAGAAGTTTGTGAAGACTGTCAACATTATGGACGACACCATTTTGGTGCCATGCAGACTCATGGATCGACAGGTACAGCATGGCATCCGACCCTGATGCTATCTCCCCAAACTCTTGCCTCCCCTCCCACACAATCACAGCCCCAACTGATGTATGCCACCCTCTTTGCTTGCTTGCTCTCCCGCAGATCGGTGACAGCACTGACATTATACCAGCCTCGGGCAAGGACACTACCGCCAACCAGCTGACACAGAGCTCCAGTGCCCAGGGCAAGCGGGGAGCGGCCCACTCGAAGAACGTGCACGAGTTCCTCAGCGCCTCCGAGCTCTTCAATCTCTACAGCATGCTGAACGCTCTGAAAAAGGATCTGCTCTGGACCGCCAATCAGGAGGATGATGAAGCTGTCGAGATGGAGTCCCACCAGCAGCAACAGCGCACAGCCAGTCCCGTTGCTAATTCCAGCGAGAGCAAGACTGAGTCCAACCCCTCGAGTACAACATCTGCATCAAGCAGCATCAAAGGTCATGTGCGACGCACCTCCACCGCCTCAATGATGTCCAACACCTCTGTGAGCAACATGAGCGACTCGGACTCTGACATCTCGCAGGAGAACGACTCGGGCCTGGAGTCTGATGGCAACAAGAGCGACCATGCCCAGAGCAGCGACGGCAGCGACATTGTGGACGACGCCTGCCACAAATCGAAACAGGCCTCCGGGGACAAGGCCACGGAGCTGGCGAAACGCTGCCGGAGACACCTGAACGGTCTGTACCAGTGCCTGGAACAAATGACAGAGGCGGCCAACTATCTAACCGCCAGATACCAAAGTGATATTGGGCCCGTCTAGGAGTTCCAACTCAACACCCTCTCCTTCTTCTCCTTCTAAATCTAATCCTTCGAACTGGTCGGGGCTAATCTTTACACCATATATATAGTCTGTTTAGTGGGCGGGTCTGTTTACTCTAATTAGTATCGATCGAAGCAAAGGCGAGGTCTTTCTCCAACTGTTCGAGTGTCTCTATCCATAACTATATCTATTTCTATGCCTACACCTAAAACTATATGTAACGCGGGGGGTGCTATGTACGTGTGACACACGGGGATTGTATATGTGTGCCAGAGGAAGATTGTATAAATGTAAAACAGTTTGTAGTTGTAATATTAGATAGTGCAGCAGCAACTAAAGCAACAACCAATACATTTTCTATTGTTAAACTTGCAACCATTTCGGCTATCTATGTTTTTCTCTTTCTATCTGTATCGGGGTGTAAGGGGAATCGAAACGAGTCACAGAAAGCAAAGCGCATCAACTCTTAGCATTCGTCCGGTCGCCGCATTACGCTACGGGTTTGGGGCCCAACTGTACTCAAGTCAAATCCTATTTTAGAGTTTGCTCCCCAGGCTCGATACTCCGATAAAGTATAGAGCTATACCAGATACATCTAAAGCTATGGGTACTGCAAAAACAAACAATGTTCAACAAGTACAAGAAATCTAATTTCTAATTATATTACGAATACGAATACGAATACGAGTGAAGTGGGAATGGGGTTAGCTGATCAGAATCACAATCAGAATGGGAGTTAGGGGGTTGGTTACCGACATTGGGGGGTGTGGGTAGGGGGGAGGGGGTGGAATTTCACTTCACTCTTAGTCTGTATGCAAGTTTAAATATTCCAGAATTGTTATTGTAATTGTTTAAGCCAACTATTTTGTGCCGTTATTATGTCACGTTGGATTCTTCACTTCGCAACAGACCAGCGATTAAGTTCAATGGGGGCTCGGACGATCGATCCCCCTAAAGAGTCATTTTGAAACCAATTTGCATATCGCTGGCCCGGCCATCGAAGCACACACAGAACAAACTGTAAATTACTAACGTTAATAGTCGCTTGTGCGAGAGCTAAATGAGAATTATTTATACAAAATAAATAAATTTACTTAGAAAATACATTTATACCACTCGTCGTGTTTGTTTCTTTATTTCTTTATTCAAAGGTATCTTTTGTGTCTTGCCTGTGTTTTATCGGAGCGGCAAAGAAAGTGCCAACGGAGCTGAAATTGAATGGATTGTGGCCCGTGCGATGGGTACAAAGGCCAATTGGGTCGAAGCGGGCTGTGGACAGGTGGCAATGGTCATCATAAATGCGCCATATAGATTACAGTGAGCATCGGCTAAACGTACTCGGACTTCAAAGGCGAATTTCGATACAAGTCTGTTCCAATTCTTTTTATAGGTTTTGCATTCTTCGGAGTGTATGCTTCTGCTCTTTGATCTAGTCCAAAATACTACCTAATGGATTCTATATACATATGTATATATCGATGGCTATTTTATCTTATCTGGGTTTAGGTCAAAGATACATACAAAAGAAAGCTTCAATTTAGATTAATTGTATGGATATCAAAAACTGAAAAGTTTTCCTTGAATCTAATCTCTCTTTTTTTAAAGAAAAACAAATGATTCATTACTTTTGCTTATGCACTTATATCTATATCGTAAACAAGATAACATTTTAAGTTGGAAATGATAATTTTATTTTGAGCACATTTTTTTACGCATGTCCCAATCGATGAATCCGAAGCCCTTTCCGTAACCGTAAATTTTCCAGTGCATCCCAATCGGAGATTCGACTATCTAATCTCTGATGCCACTACACTGACTACGGATGGCGCGTGTCAATGATGGCAAGTCATTGGGTTTATTCCTCTCTTGACTCTGAATAGGTATGTATATCTTTGATGGACGCCGAAACTTTCCTCCACACATCGATAATCACGGAACGGAACCGATTGATCTAAGCCCCAATTCCTTATCTGTGGAAAAGATCATGTGCTGTGCTCAAGACGGGGAAGAATGCTTTAAATACGAGTGGGTAGTAATTCCCAGTGCAATTCATAGGCCCTGCCCATGAAAAACAATCGATCATGGGGCTGTCTCATGTCCAAACCCACAATATAAGCTCCCAGCTCAAGTTCAGGGCTACGGAAGGGTAAGGAAATGAAAAATGAGAAATGAGAGTTCTCGAGTTCTTGGTACTTGCACAGCGAGTGGAGAGCAATACAAACATTTCCAAATGGGTCTCTTCAGGTTGTCAAGTACTTATATGGAAAGCATTTCCTTTGGAGTATGTCCAATTTATGGGGGTTATGTTTATTAACAGCGAATGTCAGTCCATTCTGGCAGGTATCTGGGCCAAGATAATTCTGTTTTCGGCTCTGTCGGTGCCGATGCCGCGATGTTACCGATGTTGCTGTTGCTGCTGGTGGTTTGTGTTTGTTTTGGTTTCTATTCTGGTTTCGGTCGTGGACATGGCCTTATCGGTGATGAGAATTGCAACAAATCGATTAGAAGCCATGAACTTGTTTCGCCTTTATCAGCAGACTCCACTTGAGCGGTTTCCAGGGTCCCGTCCCTCTTCCGTCATGGCTCACTGAGTCACAGGCAGAAGCAAAGTACGACGCTGGGCTGGTTCGGATTCTTAGGGGTTCTACTGGTACCAGTAAATCAATTAACGCCTTGCTAAGGCTTCCGCATCGCCGGTCCGGGAATGGAGGGGGTGAGGCACGTGGATTTCTATAGATCCAAGCCATTTGCAAATTGCGTCAGTCTTCGCTTCAGATTCGTTTTCGTTTATATACCCTTGCCGAAGGTATTCGAGTTTTACCCGGAAGATTGCAGCATCATTTCCCAGCCCATAAACTTTAAGTATAGTATGCACACGAGTTTATCTTCTTGTCCCAGTCCATTAGTTGGTTTCTACGAATAGAATTTCGGTGTGAAAGATACCTGTATGATGAGACTCAGCATTGACCTTCTCCAAACTGAATATTTCAACAGATATTTAAGAAAACCTTTTTATTTGTCTTCATAATCCTTTAAAGTTTATTCAGATTCGGTTCACGTAGTTTTTAGACCACAAGGGTATTAGAAGCTTCGGCCTACCGAAGGCAAGTCTTCCTTTCTTGCTTGTACGACTACTACAATATATGTATTTGTTTTGGCGATTGTCTCGGATTTTCGGCGGCTGTGGGTTAAAACTTGTTTACGGTTCTAGCTCTGGGGCTCTGGCTTCCGCCTGTTGTTGTCGGCGGCTCGCCTTAACCCCCAGCAGAATTGGAAATAGACGGAAGTATCATAATTCACCCAAAGATCGAAGACAGAAGATTCGATATATTGGGGTTTTGATGCTTCATTTCCGTTTATTGACCCCGCCGTCGCCGCTGCCGCCGTCCAAATGCGAGCCTTGAGCCCCGACCAAGCCGAACCAAAGAACTGGAACCAGTTCACCAGCTTTGACCGCTGATCCCCCACCTCAATGCCCCTTCCCCATTCTATCCCAGCCAGAATTAGCAAGCCAATCGCATCGACCTGTTCTGCCACAAAAGAAAGTTGCGATCGCCGTGATTCAGCAGTTTGGGCAGCTTGTAACTTCTCAAGCGGTTTCGTAAATACCCCAAGGTTTCCGCAGACAGACTGGCTGCCTGTCAGGTACAATAAGTCTCCCAAGGCTGCTTGGTTCTTCGGCTCTTCGGCTCTTCGGTTCTTCAGCAGTGAACTGCAGCAGTGGCAACAGGGGCTGAAGGGGACTACGTAAATACATACATATGTACATATGTATGCACATAAATCACAGAAGCAACGCCAAAATTCGGAATCGAATTTTATCACGTGTCGAGCTCGAGTTCCAAAAATAACTGCGCATGCAAATCGAAACGAGCAATTAATTAATAACGGCACTTCATCTTCAGTCTCCGCTTTAGATTAGCATGAGCATGAGGGTTCCGAAAATACACATACTGCATACATCGAGAAACACTTCCGTTTGACCCCAGCCTCAGATTGAGCCCCAGCCCCCTATTCAAGGCGGAAACGCTAAAGATCTTTGTTCGGCTCCAACTATTATCGAACGGTTATTAACTAACAGTTGCCCCCCCATCAGACAGTCAGCCGACTTCCTGCTTGCCAAATCCAAAGCGATCAGCTCACGGCTGATCTACGAATGGAATATGCATTGACTGGCCGTCCGGTAGATATGGCTAGGGTTCTGCAACCAAATCGGGAACAGAATTCCGCATTATGCTGTCATTAGAGTGCGTCACATTGTCGGAATAATTAGAGCCCCACGCCCCATTCCCTTCCCCCAATATACACAGGTACCCATCCCATCCCAGCTGAGATGGCTGCTTGGATAGATGGCAAACGACTCTCTGCTATATATCACGATCACGTTAACCAAGGGAGTGGAGGGGGCTTGGACTTGGACGGTGCCCGTGTGTGTTGGCGGCCAGTGCTTGAGCTGAGCGAGCGGTTCATGGCTAGCCACTGGTACAAAGTCCAAAAACTCGAAATTCCACACTCACACACGAACAGAGACAGAGTCCGATTCAGGGGCAGAGCAAGAGCAAGAGCCAGAGACACGCAGAAACATGAATACTCGTACGTACATACAGTATTTCTTACAAAGCGCTCTATCATGCCAAAGATTCATTCACGAACATTCTGCGACAACTGGGAATTGTACAAAAATGGTACGCCTCCAACTGGTTCCGGGATGCACACAGGTGAGCGGCAGCGGATGAAACAGTTTACCAAAGTACTCGAAGATCGTCTCGATGTCCGATCAGAGTCAATGGGAAATACACAAGCGCTAATTGAGTATACTCGAAATAAATTAGCTTGGCCCACTCCACACACACACACACTTAAAGCACACACAATAAAGAAAGGGAACACATACACACATGGGAACTTGGCTCAAGTTCAAAGATCGACGCTGCGTTGTTACGTCAGGGACCAGGCCAGCGAAGAATTCTCAAAATAGTAAAAAAATACTAGTATCTCAATCAGCAGCCCAGCACTTGATCTTAATGCGAAGAACACTGACGTGAACAGGGTCAAAGAATAGGAGAGGAGACTAAGAAAAAAGCGAAGGAGTGGGGGAAGCTCTGCCCAGCATGATCTGTCAGAAAAATGAATGCTGAAAGTTGGCAAAGCTGCAGCGCGGCTACCGTTTATATCATCATTATTAGCATCCCAGCGTGACCTGTTTACGGAAAGCGAGGGGCAAAAGGAAAGAGTAAGGGTGGGGGGAGGAGATCAATGGAGAAGGGCTTCCCATTCGAGCTAGTTTTGTCACTCTCCACCGATCGCTCCCTTCTACCTTTAGAACCGGACAATCAGCTACGTCGCAGACAACGCTAATCTTCTGAATGACACTGCTCTTTTTTCCTTTGTCAACTCTGATTTGTGTGTTCTCATCCTAAAAGCTTACTCTGTGTCTCTCTCGCAGCATCTCTACTGCTCTCCCATCTCCATCACATGCTCTCTGTTTCGTTATTTCCAGAGGCTTCTGATACTGCGCACATTTTGTCTCACTTTTTCTATAGACAGCAGAAGTGGGCTGATGAAATATTGAGAACTGGCCAAGTCAGCAGCAGGGTGGTGGAGAAGGGGGCTCAGACGCATTTGGCGCTTTCGGGGACGCCTCAATGGTTTGACAATCATTTTGGCTCGGAGTCTGTCTTTGTTTCACGAAATTTCTATGCAGACAAAAACGCAGAGATGTGCGATATCTACATATGTACATATGTATGTAATTACGATCTTACAAGAAGAGCAGAGGCGAAAGCTCAAAGTTGGCACACACAAACACACACTCAGATAGACCCTCACACACACAAACGGATACAGAGCGAGTCATTGGACTAGTTTCATAACTGCCAAAACAACAACCTGCCCCCTTGGTTCCGCTCCCTGGCCCCTCCTTGGACCACTCCCCCCTTATGTCCCTCACACGTTTAGCGTTGAGCGCAAGCGCAGCCACGCCGTGCCGTGCCGCTGTGCTTCGGCTCGGACTCGGGCCGGGGCTCAGGTGAGTCTGAATGCCATACACCTGGGCATGACCTTCACGGCTAAAAACAGCAGCGACGTCTCCGTCGGCAGCGACTGCGACTGCGACAACGCGGTCGAACAGAGTCAACAAAAAAGTAACATTTTACGGCAAAAAAGCCACTGCGTTAACGTTGGAAATACCAACAACAAGAATCACAATAATAATAATAACAATAATCGAAAGAGACGTTAAAAAGCAACAAAAATCTCAACAGACAGTCCGACGGACTGACAAAAGCAACAAGAACAACGGTTCGAACCGTGCTTAAAGCTTTCGGCATAATCGAAAGCGCATCGACAATACAATTTGCTCCGCTATCTCTCACGGTACTTTTTTCAGAGTACCGTACCGAGCCTAGTAATACCCTAATAAGTAGAATATTCTACATATGTATATATCTCGGAATGAAATGGGAGATCTGATCTAGTTTTAACAAAGAGTAAAGAGAAGAACAATCCTATATTACCTAAACTTAGCTGCCAGAACAACGTTCAGAATACATCTGTCATATCATTTTTACATAGGGTATAACAAAGCAATATTGGAATGTGCAAGCTTTTGGACCAGCCCCTACCTTTTCCATTGCATTCCATCTTCTGGCCACACGAAGCGTACGGCATTCAAGAGATGTTGAACCAGTTTTGGCCATGTTGGGTTGCATCTCCGTTGTCGCCCCAGCAGGTCGTGCCTCCTTCACTGGGCCACCGGCTCAGCCAATGGCTCATTTTGTAGATGCTTTTTTGTGGCTTGCCCGTATTTTTGCCCACTTAATGTCGAATCGATGTTTTAAGCGTGGCTCGTCCACTTGGTATTCCGCTTGGGCATTTCCTCCCCAGCTCTCCGCCTCCATTTGCATAATTAGCATCAGAAGCAGCAGCCCCAGCCACAACAGCAACGAGTCCATGATCTGTCTGCTAATTTTCCACTGTCGATGCTTTTCTGGGGATTTTTAGAACACGTCGAGTTTATTTTTACCTTTTTACAGCCAGGCATAATAATGAACGAGATGACAAGAAATGGGGATCGGAGGAGTCTCGAAATCGTCGCCATCTGTGGAAATTCCACACTCATATTGAAGGCCACTGCCGCCAACTAAGATAGGAAGCGAATCACAAAATTGGTCCTTTATTATACATAAGTATGTAAGTACAATAGGATATTGGATTCAGATCCATAACGGCGGCATAGCGAATACCACACGTGTTGCGGAGATTTACATACATAAGTACACCCATTAAAAGGGTGAATCTCGCTGCAGTCTTTGTCTAGGTTGTGTTTTGTAAATTGTCTTATCAGAAAGCTCGTTGGATTGTCTTAAGGTCGCTTCACATCGGAAATCCAATTGAATATTTTGAATTTAGGGCGCATAAATTAATTAACATGAGAGCTGAGAGCTAAAGGTTCAAGCCGTCACTCGACTCTGGCTCCGTCGACGTCCCGGACTGGAACTACGCATCGGCGTCCAAATTAAAGTTCGATACAATTTCTTCGTATGTCGTTCGGTGTCCGGCGGTCGATGTTCAAGTGCCGCGTTTGGGTGAAACTAATTAAGTAAATTTAACACGGCATACCAGACCACTAGCCCACCACTTCCCAGTCCCTGACTAGCAATGTGATCTGAGCCTTGTACGTAAGCGAAAATGAAAACTAATTGCAATTTCAATTACATTGGCAGAGGGTACTAAAAACTATAAAAGGTAAACGACGGGGTAAAACAATAAATCACAATTATAACTGTTTAGCTATAGCTATTCTATATACGGTACATACATACTTACTACGATTGCCGCTTTAATTCAGGGTCTTGGGGTATTCATTAAGTTTATTATCACGTTACATTATTGACTTAGATTATATATGTACGCTATGTGTGGATTCTATAGCGTCTATATGCATATTAATGGGGCACACAACACAATAATACACATGTAATTCAGGAAAGAACATGTAGGTACAAAATCGATGTATCCAAATTACAAACAATTTTTCCGAATTGGAAATCAGCACAAACTTTACCAATTGCAACAAATTTAAAATTCATGGAGAACACAATACGATTTCGGTTCGCTCAATCAATTTCTTCAACTAAGCAATGCAACTAAGGAAACAATATTTTAATTTGTTTTTTCCATTAAACTACAAACAATTTGGCTAAAACAAACAATTTTCATTTGGATGGATAATAATTTGGTTTACTTAAAGGTCTAGCTCCAAATACTCTTCGATAATGCTGATTAAGTGAATCATTCTAGTAATGAGCAGAGTTCTATGTATAAATCTCTAAATGTAGGCGCTGTTCATGGGATATGCTTAGGATTCAGTCGCCACACTCGCACATAAATGCTCGATAAGTAAAACTAAGGATAAGTATATCAGTATTGACACATGTAGTTCCATATAATGTCTAAGATCAACGTATTCAAGCTAAGGTTTTTGGAATTGTATGGTATGAGTGGGTTAGATAGTTACTTAAAGGATGCACCAAGGATTTGGTGTTTAGAACACCTTTCCAGCTTGGCAACCCAACGAAATAATACTATTTGATTTGAATGATATTCAGACAAACAAATTAAATGAATATTAATACTTGGTTAAAAATTAAAAATTTCAAATGGCAAATAACAGACTAAAATATCAAATCTCAACAACAGATCAACAAAATATAAAAGAACAAAACCCTTGGGAAATGTCTACGGTTAAACATACATACTCCAACATAAATAAGGTTTAAACTACATTCTACAGATATTTTGGGGATAACTTTCTGCACCAGTCCATAGTTTCTATTGCGGCCCTTGAGTATATCGTGTAAATAATCGGGTTCTCTTATCATTTAGAAAGTTATTGCGCTCAGTTTCAGTGTCTAGTCTGAGGGATTCGGTTGGACTTGTTAGTTTAGGCCTTAGCAAGCTATTTACTGTCTAGATTCTAGATTATGCATGGGTTACGTATGATAATGATGATCTTAGCCTCTGTAGTCAGTTCAAGCTCAGTTCTAGTCACAGTTCAGGCCGCTCAGTTGATGGCTCTGATGCTCCAGACTTCGCTTCAGATCCACAATGGTGCTCAGTATTAACTGCTGCTTGCGGTTACTTCCTCCGCCTCCGCCTCCGCCACCTATTGCCTGGGCCTTCGCCTCATTACCGGTCACATCATGCATTGAGCTCTTGGCCGACACGGAAGTCGACAACTTTGATTGCGAGCGTTCGTTCGACTTGCTACGTCCGCTTATGTCTGTAGTTTTAATCAGTAGAAGGATGAATCATAGCAGAAGGGCAGGACATATGCAAAGCACTTACCTAGCTCCAAGTCAAAGTTCTTCTTGATGCGCTCAAAGGAAGAGCTGCCCTTGTAGACCTTTCGCTTCAGGGGCTCACTATGTGGACAATAGAAATTGTTATTATTGCTCTGCGGTGCCAACTGTGGCTCCTCCTCCGAGTTGATATTGCCCACATCCTCCACAGCAATGCACTCCAACTCCGAGTCATCGTCATTGAAGCTGAACACTGTCGTCGTAGTCGTCGACGTCACCGTCATCATGCGTCGCTTGCCCAAGGGACTCTCCTGGAGCCGCCTCCCATTTAACTGCAGCTGCGGTGAGAGCGGAGCAATGGGTGGGTTGCCGTTTATTTTGCGCGGAGGCAGCTCGGGCGGAGCATTCTGGTTCATGAAGTTGGTGAGATGAGTCTTCCGGGGACTGCAGCGGCCGGGCTTGGGACTATTGGGTGGCGACGACGCCGCAGAATTCTCTGCAAACTTCAGCATCTCGATACGTTTATTGATGGCGGCGGCTAGTTCGTGCTCCGACGGAGGAGTTGCCGGTAGCGCCGGCTGCTTCTTCGAGTCTACCTCGCTGTGCTTGAGCATTTCCACGCGCTTATTGGCCAAGGGATTCACGCGCCTCGGACTGGCGACGGGTGTGTCCCGGGGTATACTATAAATGTTTGATTGGTTAGTATCCAATCCCCTAGAATCTGTAGACGTTACACACCTCTGCAAGCTGTTTCTCATTGATTCCAGCATTTGTTCGGCCTCCATGATGAGCTGCTTGTACTTGATGTCAGCCTCTAAGTCAGCCTTAAGCAGCGCCTTCTCGCTCTCGGCAATGGTCAGCGAGGTCTTCTCAGTGATGCTGCCAAAGATCATCGAATTGGAGCGATTCGAGAACGGCGACGTCTTATAGATCCTGACAATCAAAGAAGCATATTTAAAATAATATACAAGCCGTTCTGTAACTTGACCATCATACCTCTCCTTGGGGCCTAGCAGCTTACGACGCAGACAGACTGGCGTTCCACCCACACTACGGGAACCACGAGGCTCACGCAGAGGAGATGCCGGAAGCTTTTCGCGGTTCTCACAGCTCTTCTTGCGCGTCTTGAGAAAGCGCTTACGCCGTCGCTGCTGCGAACCATCAGCTGACTCCTGACCGCTCTTCCGGCGGGAGCGGGTCGAGGACTTGCGCTTGATCAAGGGACTGATGGGCTCATTGAAGTAGTACTGGCAGCTTCCCAGATTACGGGCCAGATCTTGGCGGTCGAGGACCACCTCCTGCATGGATGAGGTGTCAATAAAGTCGATGTCCAGCAACTCATCCGTGTCACACTCATCGCCAGCATCCTGTCCGGTGTCCAGCTCCGAGGCACAGTCATCTGTGGGATCAGAGTCGCTGCTGCAGGACAAAGGGTAAGGTAAGGTAAGGAATTTAATGGACAAAAAATACTAAAAGGAGGACTGAAACTGGGACTGCGACTCACCTGAGTATGTCGGTCTCCTTTTCGTAGATGTAGCTCTCGTCAAACTTGCCAATCATCTCGTTGAGTGTGGCCTCATCATCGCTGAGCATAAAGGAGGTGGTGGTTACTCCAGCTCCACCGCCAGCAGCCACCGGGGCCGAAGTTGTTGTCGTCTCCACGTGCTCCAAGTGGCGCCGCTTTATGGTGTGTGGGGCATGCAGATTTTCCACTTCAGTCGACGACGAAGAGCCCTCCGAGGACTCGTAAGCAACTCCACCAGGTGCAACACCACCCTCCACACCCACTCTAGCTGACTTTCTGGGAGTGCCTTTGCAGCTGGTGGTGGTTGCATATGCTGATCCCTTTACCGTTTCTGTTTTTGCTGTTGTTTTGGCAGCCGGAACTTCCAGCTCATTGCCCGACTTAATGCCCGACGATGTGGTGGAGGTGGTGCTCGTGGCATCCAGCTCTAGACGCGTAGGCGCCGAGGAGGAGGGTGGCAAATGCTCGGCCGTGTTGTACCAGGGATTGGTCCTTATGCGACAGCGCTGTCTCGGCGAGGGAGCTGCAATTGGGGATGGGAAATGGCCGTCATGTGAAGGCGATGTCACTTGAGTTGAGCCGAGACTCTAAATGGGTTAATTGCTCAGTTTGTTGTTGGGTGGGTCTCGTTTCAAAGGGGGAGCTCTCCAACATCGGATCTGACCAAAACGTAACATTTTACACTCACATTCAAATAACTTTGGCTGCTGACGAAGTGCCAGGGGATTGGGCGACGACTCCAGGCCGTGAATGGCATTGGCGAAGTTGCTCTTAGGCAAGGGGTCCATAGGTGACATCTCCTCGATGCGATTCAAGCCGAACTTGTAGCGCTGCGCCTCGATGGCCAGCGAGTTGATGCTCTTGGGAAAGTAGTGGGTACCCGAGCGCATGTTTATATAGTACTCGGGGGGATTGTAGTTGCTGGCGGCGCATGGAGAGGTGCCATCTGTGGAGTAACCCGTGGAGTAGGCGCTCTCTGGCGATGGCAGGCTATGCGGACGTGGTCCGGGCATGAAATTAGTGCGCTGCACTCCCCGTGGTGTACGAATCCTCGAACCAGCGGATGCAGAGGAAGCAGCCGGAGGAATGGGTGGAGCAGTGGTCAGGCCGTCCGCAGCCTCTCCCAGTTGAGCAGGAGCTAGCTTCGAGGGCAGCAGGCGGCCATAGCGGACATGATTGGAGTTTGGTTTGCTCTCCTTCTCGTAGATCATACGCATGTCGGCCAAGTTCTCCGACTGCGGACGCTGGTAGTCCGTTATAGGAGGCTGGGGGCGCAACAGTAGCGCTCCCACCTCCTCGTACTCCACCTCATCTTCCTCTTCGGGTGGAATGTGGTACTCCCCATTGGGCTGATGCTCTTTGAATGTTGTTTGCTTGCCCGACGAGGGCTCCTTAGATCCGGTGGACCAGGAAAGCGACGAAATGGACGAAGAGGAACAGTTCACTTTGCTGGGCGACTTCTCTGCACAGGAGATATCCTTGCAGTTGGGCACGCTCAGGTGATGGGTGTGGTGCTGTTGCTGCTGAAGTGGTTGGTAGCATTGTGGGGCATACAGCAGATTGTCCGATTTTGGTGATGTTATGACGTATGAATCTTCATCTGGTGACTGCCATCCATACCGACGACTGGGAGGCTATACAATTTAGAGAGCTTCGGATCAGGTACGTTCATACAAAAAAGGAACAAAAAACGACTTACATGGCACTGTATGGGCGATACCTCGCGCCTCCGCACTGGGCTGGCGATGCTGTGGCTTCCGCTACTTGTCAGCACGGGGCTGGTAAGGTTGCTGCCCTGTGGAGGCAGTGTGCCCGCCTTCTTGCCATTCCCAGTGGTGATACCGCTACTGTGCGAAGCCTCTGCGGCCGCCTGCTTGTGCTTGCTGCCCTTCTTCCGCGGACGCACGATGTGCGTCTCCATCCAGGAGCGCAGCTTGGATCCAAACATAGTGCTAGCTTCTATCTTAACAAAATTGGACGGACTGTTGTTGCTGCTGATATAACTGAAACGGCAGAGAGAGAGAGAGAGAGAGCGTGCGGAGAGGCCATTAGGGTGTGCTCTGTTTCAAATGCAATTTGGTTGCAACAATAGAGGCCGAGCGGCCTCCTGGGACCACTTTGGGCTGATAAGAAAATCCATTTATGACAGCACAAAAGCCCGCCCGGATTCCAGTAAGGGCAGGGTCACATTTCAATAGTTTTTGCGATTCCCATGCTTCCTATATACATACATACATACATATGTACGTATGTACAAATGTAAGTGTGTTGGAATTTTATGCGAAATTACCTTATTCGCAAATGCGGCTATCTTTGTCTGCAGCCTCATAATATCCTTCCTTCCTTCCTTTTACGTCTGTTTTTATGGCGGCGCACAGAAAAACACACACCAACACGCGAGATGAAAGGCAGACCAACGGTAAATCTATACGATGGCACAGACACGCATTCACATTCACGTTCACACAGACAGACAGCTCGACGCTTCGCTTGTTTATTTTTTTGTTGGCGGGTCTTTTTTTCACGTTCAGGCCGAATAACGACGCACCCAACGGTTTGGGCCACGGTATTTGGGGTGGTTTGTGAGCTGAGATGCTTCCTGGCCTCCTCTATTGCTTAACGGTGCTTCAAGGACTCCGACTGCGACTCCACTCCTCGCTTCGTGCTGTGCGCTGGAGTAGCTGTATGCGTGCGTGTGTTTGTGTGGGTTGTCTGTGTGCTTTGGCAACCTCCCCCGCCGAAATCAGCTCGCTCGGCTGACGACGGGTTGTAAATCCGACGTAACTGTGAATTTTTATGTCAAGCTATTTCTCTCCGTTCTCCCCCTCCCCCCCATCACTTGCTGCAGACTGAAATGTTTAACGTTATTTTGGCACTTTATGTGAATTGTTATTGTTGATTGGCAATGGTTGAGTCAAGATGTTCATTTCATGCAAATTATTTGTAAATATTCTCGGCAAATTATATTTAAAAAAGCAGAATACTTCCAAAGAGAAAAAACCACTGCGGTTTCTACTGAGTATATACATATGTACTTTTTCACTCGAAATTCTTTCTTATTAAACTTTTCTATATGATTTATGTATTGGTATGTGCTTAGTTATCTTCTCCTCTTCTTATTTCTATTATATGTATAAACGGTTATGTATTGTATGTATATTTGTGGTGGTAGCGAGAAAAGCGTGCGAACGAATGCTGTGCGGCAACAGAGAAAAGGAGCGTCCGTTGCCGCCGAAGAAAAAAAGCTAATGAAGGAATGCGCAGCGCAGTGGCAGCAGAGTACACAGTAGGTTTCCGTTGTAAGTTTAAAAAATTTATGGACTTTCTATGATTGCAACTTAATGACTGCCAGAATTTTGAAAATTATTTTTGAAATGAAAACTTAGCTGTTCAAGCTGAAAAGTATGCAATTTATTTATTATATTGTTTGTTTATCGCATCGTTTTGCAGCACTTAGATGTAACGCATTCATGAGCAACAGCTGTTTACACATGCAACGAAAAAATGAGTCGGTGAGTAATTTTAGACACAATACAAAAAAGAGGAGTCCTTAAAATAAGCCAGTCATTTAGTAGATTAATTCACTAATCGGATAAAATTATGTGGGCAAAGCTGAGAGATCTATATAGCTAGTTATATTCGACGGAAGATCAAAATCGAGGAAAATGTATAATAGAACTTCAATTCGTCAGTATATTTACGGTATATTTTTTAAATGAGACGGTATATTTCTGAGGGTGGACGGTATATATATACATATAAATCAGAAATCTAATTTCGTCTAACTACGAAAATGCGCTGTTTCTAAATTGTAAACGTGGTCTTAAGGTTTTGAACAACCTAAAGAGTCGTAATAACCTTTGGCAAGATGCGCTGCTACTACGAGGAGCTCGGGCTGCAACGAGACGCCAACGATGGCGACATCAAAACAGCATATCGCAAACTAGCGCTTCGATGGCATCCCGACAAGAATCCAGAAAGTTTGGCTGAGGCCAAGGAGAAATTTCAACTAATCCAACAGGCTTATGAGGTGCTCTCGGACGCGCAGGAACGCTCCTGGTATGACAACCACCGTGAGCAGATTCTGCGGGGAAAGAATTCCGAGTATTCGGAAAACTGCCTGGATGTGTTCCCATACTTCACCAGCTCCTGCTACAAAGGCTATGGCGATGATGCGAAGGGTTTCTACAAAGTCTATGCCGATGTGTTCGTCCAGATTGCCTCCGAGGACATCGAGTTCATGGAGAGCGATGACGAGTTGGGCTGCGCACCGGCTTTCGGCAATTCGGAGAGCAACTATGAGGAAGTGGTGGGCCCGTTCTATGCCTACTGGACGGCCTATACCACCAAAAAAACATACGAATGGCTGTGCCCGTACGATGTGAGGGAGATCAAGGAACGTTTCATCCTCCGCAAGGTAGAAAAAGAAATGAAAAAGATTGTTCAAGGTGCCCGCAAGGAGCGCAACGAAGAGGTAACGAATCCCAACGTTTCTCGAGAAATTCCAGTTTTATACAAGTTTTTTCTGTTCAGATTCGTAATTTGGTTAGCTTTGTGCGCAAGCGGGATCGCCGCGTTGCGGCCTATAGACGTGTACTGGAGGAGCGAGCCGAGGCCAATCGCCTGAAGCAGGAGGAGAAGCGACGTGAGCAGTTGCGAAAACGCAAAGAGGAGCTAGCCGCCGCCAAGGAGAACAAAGTCTTTAACGAGGGCTACGAAGAGCAGCTAAGGCAACTGGAACAGGCTTACGGCAGCGACTCAGACGACTACACGGATGAAGAAGAAGAAGATAGCGACTGCTCTGAGGCAGATAGCGACGACAATTTGGATGCCGAGGAAACCGAGTATGAACTGGAATATGTGGACGACCTGTACTGTGTTGCCTGCAACAAATCATTCAAAAATGCCAAGGCGCGAGCCAATCACGAGGAGAGCAAAAAGCACCGAGACAATGTGGAACGTCTGCGCCAGGAGATGGAGGCCGAGGAGGAGGCCTTCAATGATGCCTCTCCCGAAGATAGTCTCAATGATGTCGAAGAGACACTGGATGAAATACATCTAAGCGATAATCTGGGGGACACCCAAGTGGAAGAGGCGCTTAGTGAAGAAGAGTCCGCGGCGATCAAACGCAACAAGAAGAACAAAAAGTCAAAGAAAGCTGTGGCAAAGCAACAGCAAGAAGAGGACAGCGATGTCTCCGATGATCATATTCAGCTTAACCAACCCAAAAGCGAATCTGAAGACGACTGGAGCAAAGGAAAAAAGTCAACCAAGAAGAGCAAAAGCAAAAAGTCTGCGACCAACAAGGGAAAGTCTTCTGATCAAGTGTCCGATCCACCAAGGGAAGTCAAAGTTACACCAGCAATCGTAGTCAACAGTGAGGAGCGAGAAGATCCCGACGCCGATCCGACAAAGCCCCAGCACACTTGCGTCACCTGTCGCCTCGTATTTGACTCGAAGAACAAACTGTTTGCTCATCTGAAGAAGACAAACCACGGCGTCTACATCCCAAAGGCCCAGCCGGATGTTGTAGGCAAACCGCCAGGCAAAGCCAAGGGCAAACGCAACAAATAGAAGCAGTTGGGGAGCATGGCACTTCGGCAGATATTGTACACTATATTGTAGAAATGTTAGAGGTTTATTTATGCTAAAAAAGTTACAGTAAATTCGAAAATGATGTTAAGTATTCCCGCTTAATGAAAGTTCTCAGTTTTCTGGGGCAGCTACAGCTATGGAATGCAGACCAGCTTGCTGCCCTCTTCGACGCGTCGACGAACGCGCGTGCGCATGTTGGAGGACTCCGCCTTTAAGCTGATGCCAGCGGCAGCGAATGTGAGGAGTATGCCGATAACGCCGCAGTAAAATGAGATTCCTAGGGGGAATGGGTTAATTTTAGCTACGCATATGCGGAGTCTCCAATATAGTACCTATACTGCAGTCGGCTGGATAGAAAGGTTCTGCCTCCGGACCACACAGCCGCTGGACGCGAGTGGCCCGCCAGCCCAGGGGATGGAGGAAGAGGGCCAACATAACACTGATTCCTGGAATGAAAGCTTAAAAACTATCGTCTCGATATAGCTTCTGGAGCACGTCTTTACCTGACACCACCTGAGCGCAGGCGGTCATGTTGTGGATACTCTTGCCGAATGCCGACTGACGGCAGCAGGTGAGCAAAGTGAGTAGAACCGTGACCGATAGCAGGGCGAATCCCAGTGAAATGAAGAACATGGCCGCCTTCCACTCGCTGGGATAGACGCTGCTGTCTGTGGCCAGTCCATCTAGGTCGAAACGTCCGCAGTGGTAGCCCACCTGGTGCATCACCTTACAGCGGGTGTAGATGCCCACGGAGGACTGACGCTGGCTGGAAACGGAGGAGAGCTCATCCACGGGCTGGACGGGGCCAATCAGCCACCTGGGCGTGACTAGTGCCGCCGCTATGAGCATGTCAGCAACCAGGGTGCAGAGGAACCAGACTAGACTGCCGCTTGTGATGATAACGTAACACATTTTTGATGATTCGATTTCTCAGAGTTCAGAGATTGTCCGGTGGCGAAGTCAGAACGCGTCAGCACTTGCCGGATACATAATAGACTCTAAGCATTAGCTTTGCGCGAGCACGCACTTCCACAACGGGCACATCCCACAGGCCCACACCCACACCCACCACCACCGCTGCCGCTGTGCCACCACCAGCAGCGCTGGGGCCAGAACTTCCTCCCAGCTGACCGCCCGAAATGGTATTGTTTATTTTATGCTTTCGCCCGTTGTCTGTTTTATGTTATTCACCCCATACACAAGGCACACACGCACACGCAAGCACTATGAGAATGAAGGAGGGGGCGAGTGGGAAAGAGCGAGAATCAAGCATTCAATTTATAATTGCAATTGAAGCGGTTCGTTCGTCGATGGGTGGAGAAGAAAAGTCACAAAAAATAGAGAAGTCTGATGCGTTTGCACTTTTATTGTTCACCAATCCGCCACTCGCGATACGAATCCGATTTCGCACTCTGATCACCGATTGCCTTCGATTTTGCAACTTTGTGCCACACTTTGAACTTCCGTTCACGCAGGCGTCGCCGTCTCTGTTGAGCCGCTAACTTTGTCTTTATCGTTGCCGTTGCCCGATCGGGACTGGGAGGCCAACACTGCTCTCAGACCCCAAAAGACTGAATGAATGGGGCGCATTCAAACCAGCTGCAGCTACAGTTGGAGTTGGAGTCGATGTCGGAGCCGGGGTCCCCAGTTGCAGGGAATGCGGTGGGGGTGGGGGTGAGAGCGGAGACGCCACTGAGCCAGCCAGAGTGTGGAATCCAGACATTCCAGAATTGCGCTCTCATTGGGTCTCCCTCTCTATCTCTAGCGCTCGCTGGGTGTGCATACATGTCGGAGTTGGATCTGTCTCTCGCGTTCTCTCCGCGCCACCGCTCTCCGTGCTCCCAGCAGCAGCTGCTGCGATGAGTAATGCGGTGTTAGCGTCTGTTGGCTTCGTTTGCATGCAAATGGTTTTGTTGTAATTCAGATTGAGAGGCTCTCCGGCCGAGCGGTTATCAGTTGTCCATTGCATCATTGACGTAATGTGTACATATGGCGATCGTGACCGCCTCAATAACGGGACTAATGGATTCCGTACACAAATTGCGCCGCCTACGGAAATCACTTTCACTCTCATTACCCGCGCCATGGAGGAGATCATTTGCAATTGTCAAAGATGCTCGGCCGGACGGTCTTCCTTCAACTGGCGCTCCAGCACGTCTTGGTCCAAGGATACTACTACTACGATTATGGCTATTGGGAGATTAATGAGCCGCCGCCGCTGTGCTCCGACTACGAGATGCTGATCGTGAACACCAGGCAGTGTGTGCGACGCTGCAACATTGTCTGCCTGGGTGGTGTGTGTTTTGAGGATGGCGACTGCCCTTGTGCCGATCAGTATCTGGGGGCCAATCCGGACGGACTGGTCTGCGCTGCCGAGTGTCTGCCGGGCTGTCGGGAGGCGGGTGGGTACTGTGCCGCCCCGGATCTATGCGTGTGCCGGAAGGACAGGCACTACTACTTTGATGCACTTTCGCGTCGTTGTCGCCACAGGGGTGCACGCCTTCTGGACCCCTGCCACGGGTTAGTTGAATTCCAGCCGGATAAAGGTGATCTCTAATTGTTTCCTCTGCAGGCGATGCACCCACGGCCGTTGTTCCTACGATGGATCATGCATTTGTGCCCAGGGCTATGAACTCCGCACCACCCTACTACACGGGCAGCAGTGCACGCCCATCTGCCAGCAGTAAGTTATTGATCCTTATCTTCGCTCCAGTCTCATCTGTGAATCCTCTGCAGCGACTGTGGACCCCATGCATACTGTTTCTCTCCCAACATGTGCGCCTGCCGTCACAAGCACCACCATTATGCCCATAATGGCTTTTGCACCAAAGACTATTAACATTGGGGACAGAGAGCTGCAGTCGTCTGGGTCTGTTTTAGGTCCCACACTGCTGCTGACGTCATTCGTTCGAATTTTTCTCAATTTACCATTGCAGATTCTATAATTAAATTATTTGTATTTCGTTTAAATAAACATCTGTTGAATGCTTTTCGAGGGACTCTTCGAACTGATATGCTGTATGCCTCACGACCATGATTGTAGGGCATCCAAATGGTGAGCACACACAAGATTGAGAGCGGTAGAGAGAAATATAGAGAGCGTATTCAACAGAAAATTATATGGCGAATTTGTTATTGTTTCTGGAACATGGAAGGAAGGCCCGTCCGTCGCCTTAAAATTTGAATTAATGATATCTTTAATCGACCACTGATCGACAGAAGAAACAAGAGCAAAGCTGAGAAAATTAAAACATGCGTACGTGCGCTCCAGAGGCGTAGCTGTGGAAATAATATTCGTTGCGCTTTAATAAAGGGGGATAGACTTCCATGGAAGCCCCTACGCTCAGGCAGAGTGAAAGGGATAGCTACACATGTACCTTCTTGCCTGTAGGCGTTTGTCTTGTTTATCCGATAAGACCAATTTATAATAAACAAAAAAAAAGTGAAATGTGTATTAAAATAGGACTAGTTTTGAACTAAATCACAGGGTATTTGTTAGATAAAGACTAAAGCTAAGAATTGACATCAGCAGCGACGTCGACGGCGGCGTTGGCGTCTTTAAAGGCGCGCGTGTGGCGTGTTTTCATATTTCTTGTTGTTGGAAGGGGACCGACCGGGCCCCAACGTCGACGCCAGCAGCAACACAAAAAGCGGCAGCACCACTTGTGTTCCGTTTGTTCTCCGTCGCGTTTTAGTTGGAGTTTTGCTTTCCAACGGCGCGGTCCAATTTTATAGCTGGAGCTATTTCCTCATATCCTGAGGAGCGTATATTTTTTGTCTCTCTTGCCAACTGCAGCAATTTGCAATTTTAATTAACTTAAGGCAGCCTGCTGAAAAAGAAGAAACGCCATAAAAGCAAAAAATGGGCCAAGTCAAGGTACGTAAAAGAGAGAGAGCGCTGCACACACAAACACACTCAAAATTCACATGCTTCACATGTATGCGTATCCTATTATCCTGTGGCAAGTTGGCAGCCCCAAAAGGATAAAAGCGTGGGAAAACTTCAATTCAAGATGAAATTTTAATTCAATTCGTGAAAAGTGATATTCTTAATGTTATCTGGGAATTTTATCTCCTTATATGGGTGTATGTGTGCGTTTGTTCTGAGAGTTATGTAAGCAGATGCCTCAATGCAACGGTTCATTTAGTAATGACATTGATTGAAGGCCGGATAATAGGTTGTCTAGCGATAGCGTGTGGTTTCCATTTACAGAAATGATTAAACGATTTAAGCAATTATTTATGCACCTAATCACGCGCACATATGTACATAAATATACTATATACATACATACATATGTACATATGTATGTATGTATGTATGTTCTTTTTGATGGAGGCGTAGCTGCTGCGCAGTTTTAGAGGAACGAACGCACGTCGGCCACCGAAAAAGCAACTATTAGCCATAATAACAGAATGGGCAATAACAAACACAAAAAAAAGTGTGAATGCACCAAACCGGTTTAAGCAATCATCCCCGTACGGTCTCTTCTCCGGGCAGCAGAACAACGCGGCAAAAATTGTATAAATAAATACGACCGAATATAACTGAGGAGACCGAGACGCAGACGTGTGGCTCGTGTGTCGCGCGTTATCAGCAAGTTAGTAGGGGGCCTTTCATGAGTGGAAAATACTCAGATCAGTGATAAGCTAGACAAAGTGTTCGATATTAATAAAGTAGAATATAGTCCCGGATAGGTACCACACCTGTATACACGCTGAATATCGGATCATTAACCTAACCTTACTTCTGCTCTGTCTATCTCTTCCGCCGACGCCACACCCACACAGAAAGCATCAACTGCTCTGAGCAAACTTTTTGTCTACGGAGCTCTGAAGTACGGTCAGCCGAGCAACTCGATCCTCGCCAGTTCTAGCAACGGATTTGCCAAGTTCTGGTGCAAGGCCACCACCACAGAGAAGCTGCCGCTGGTCATTGCCACGCGCTACAACATTCCCTTCCTCCTCAACAAGCCCGGCATTGGCTATTATGTAACCGGTGAGATCTACGAGGTGGACGACCGTATGCTCAACTCCCTGGACAACCTGGAGGACTGCGAAGATATCTACACGCGTGAGAAGCAAGACATGAACATCGGCGTGGGGGAGGGGTGAGCATTGACGTCATCCTCTGATCGAGAAATGTATTTACGTACAAGCATTTTTTTTTATCTTTGCAGCACCATCCCGTGTTGGGTCTATCTGCTGCAAAAGTATCCAGAGAAGCTGCTTTCCCTTCAGTACTTGTCCAGCTACGAGAACAGCTCCACCCACCCATACATCATGCGCCATCGCCGCACCCACAAGCATCCGGCTCAGGACGATCTCAGCTATGAGGCCCAAAACTAAACGGTTTTCCTCTTGGATGTGCTCTGGGAAGCCTGTCCAATTTATTATATAATGTTACCGGTAGTTGCATTTGTAGTCCGTACAACATTGATTTCCCCTGGGGATGCAGACATAACAGATTGATATACACAAACATATATATACTATGGGAAAATGATATATACACTGTACGCATTAAATTAATTAGATTTTAGCAACCGTAGTTTGTAATATTATATTATATTTTCGACAAACAATAGAAAATAAAACTGAAGCAATTCAAAGTAAATTTAATGACTGATGTTATATAAACATATATATAGACATGATATGGGTCAACACAGTAATTTTCCACTTGCCACCCATTCGATTACGCCGATTTCTCCCAGTGCACGGCAACAAGTCGCGGGGTGAATGGCAAACGAATGCCAACAAGAAGAAGAGCGAACGGGTTGCGGCGACTTGACAAACTTTTGGTGCGAGATATATGAACAAGATAACCCGCGCAACTGATAAGCACAGCGGATAGGCGCACTTGTAATGCTAAAAATGTCCGCGAGAGTCTTTGTCTATGGCACGCTAAAGAGCGGTGAGCCGAACCATCACTGGCTAACAAAAAAGGAGAACGGCCAGGCGCAATTTCTGGGGCGTGGGACAACGGCAGTGAAGTTTCCACTGGTTGTCGGTACCCGGTACAACATTCCATTCCTTTTGGCCTGGCCCGGCGATGGCCACAACATACACGGCGAGATCTATGAGGTGGACGAGGCCATGTTCTCAAAGTTGGACCAGCTGGAGGACTACCCAAACTACTACGATCGTGAGGAACAGACCATACGGACGGAGACAGAGGGGTAAGAATCTGGTCACACGAATGTTTCATTGACGTCATTCCTGTCTGTGTTTGTTGCAGAAATTTGCAGTGCTGGCTATACCTAATACGGCAATTTCCGGTGAAGATGCTGGCCAAGCCGCAACTGAGTGCGTACCACAATACACCCGAGCAGCCGTACAGTGAGAAGTCAGTGCGGGATCCCGCCATTTCGGCCAAAGACGATCTATCTTACTGATGTGCACTCTCTTGCAGCTATGCGGACAGCCGTCCGGAAGATCTTGTCGATGATGATTAACACAAAACGAGACCCGCGAGGTTATACAAAAGTAACGTTTATAAACGGATTTCAACGCATGGCTATTATTCATATTCTATTACATTGACTCCATACTTCAAAAATGCAAAACGAAATGAACAATAGTGTATGTGGTATAGGGATAGGAGTAGCAGTAGCAGGAGGTGGCAAAGATGAATCAAAAAGCCTAGAAAAAGTTGACATATGCGTGCGTACACTACAAACTTGTAAATGACTTGCTGCCGATTGCAGCGGCGAGCTCAGCAGTGGACACACAGTGGTAGAAAACGGTTTCTTGGGGTAGCAACAGCGTCGACTGGAGCTGGCACCTAGCTATCCGCTTCATCGTCCAGCGACTGGAATCGATTGGTAGCCGCCACGGGTGCGGATGTCGGCTCCTGGACACGCTGAAAGCGTCCGCCGTGACGGACTTCTTCGAAGGCGGGTTCGTTTTTCTTCTTTCGCTGTTCCTCCGGGCGCGCTGCACTGAGCGTCGGGAAGAACTCCGTATTGGTGATGTCCGGAGCAGTGCGTCGTGCACGCGATCCGCCGCCAATACCACTTCCAAGTCCACTGATTTGCTGCATATTCCAATTGCAAAGGTAAAAGGTACAATGTTATATTGATTAATGATCAATGGGTTAAGGTATCGCTACTTACGCTGTAACGTAACGCGGGTGAAACATAGGGCTTTGAGGATGACTTTTCAACCTCCACCGGCACTGGGATTTGCGTAACCTCCTCGGCTGGTATAAGTTTCTTCCACGGTTTCTTCCCGCCGCCGCCGCCACCGCCCTTTCCGCCCTGCACGTTTTCATAACCATTGCTATCATCATCGTCGTCTTCTTCGTAGTTGCCAGCGTCGTTTGCGGCTGCAACTCGTGTTGCACGAGCCTCCTCGGACTCCCTGGCAGAGCTGTGACATGGAGAAAAGGGGTTAGCATGCAATTTTGACTGATTCAGCACTGTTTAAGCTGGGGAGAAGTTGTTCACTGGTTGGAATCACGCGACTGCAGCTTGCAAAGATTGCCATTGTCCACTTAATCGGACGAATACGCATACATGCACAAGCAGAACAGAAACTCACTTTGCGCTCAGCTGGCCAATCTTCAGCCCGCTGTAATCCTTGCGCTGCTCAGGCTCGATCTCATTCCATTCCTCTTCGACGGGCTGCACACGAAAACAAACGACAGCAATTGTAATGTAATTAACTCTTTTCATAAATGATTTCACCAGGCTTACCGCTACGGACTCTGGCACCTTGGTGTCGGTCTCGTTTTCGCCTACTACTGCCACGCCGCCATCGACTACTGCAGCTGCTGCTACTGGTTCGGGTTTTTTTGGCTTGACCACTTCCCGTTTCGTGTTGTCCTCCAAGTTCTTGACCAATTCGTCGGCGGTCACAAACTTGGTCTTGTTCTTGGACTTCTTCTTATCCTTTTTCGCGAAAAAATCATCGAGTTCGGCCATGTTTTGCAATTAAAATTTGGAACAAAAATTTAGCACGTTGAGTTGGGGGACAGTGTGGCCGCGGATTTAATATACTGTCTGACTCTCACAAATACCGCGAAATATACCGTCTCATTTTCGAAATATACCGATGAAATAAAGAGCTTAGCCCACTTGACCCCCCCTAAATATAAGCAGGAAAAAAACTTGAGCTAAGCCGCGGAAAATGAAACTGTATGTAAATTACTTTTGTAAATCCATCCTATCCTTCCTCTTTACTTATAAAAACACCACGATACCTTTCCCTTGAGCTGCGCTAAAATTGTTTAAGTTTCATGATATTCGTTAAATGTATTTTGATGCCCACTGGTCAGCAATGGGTTAATCCGTCTCTGTCCGTGGTCAGAAATGATATAGTCCTCGATTTTTATACTCGGTTAGTTAAATTGTATCCCATACATAAATCAAGACCAACTAGTTCTGAGTACTCCTTTTTACACATTTGCTAAAATCAACAATATATTATGAAGTATAAACATTTGTATTCTCTTTTTTTATTTAATATCCATAATTAGTGATTGGTGATTTCCATATACAAATTTATCCATCATAGCTTTAGAAATCAGAAGCAATGCATAAATAACAGAGTGTTTTTACGCTCTCTCTACAAATTTCGCGGTAACATAAAATATACCTCTAATATACCTTTAAAAATAAAATTTAATAGAAGCTTGATTTGGAGGAATTAATTTCCTTCATGACAGAATAGTGCAGATTCTAATATTATAAAACGTAAGTTCGAATTGAATAAAAATGCTATCGAATATAATCGATATTACAGTAAATACAGTTCTGTGGAAATTTTGAGTGTTTGTGGTACTTCACCATGCACTACTATGTGGATGTGGCGGTTTTTTAAAAATTTAAATCATCAGTGGTAACGGTTTTTTGGTCATTTGTTCATTGAATGTATTTTCATTTCTGCAACAATATTGACAATTTGCTGAATTTATGTTTTTGCCAATTTTTAAAAGCAGGGGAAAACGTAAGCACTGATTAAGTATATTCGCAATATTGGCAAACAAAGCAATTTGCATAGGAGATTGATAACCACCTAATTAGTTTCAGCAAAATGGAAATCACAGCAGCAACAGTCGCCATTGCGTAATGGCGACCGAATCCGTCCATGGCTAATTTTCATCTATAATGGCCCGAATATGCATGCAAATTTATCTAGAGCCCGCGTCAGAGTTCAAGCAATACTGCAAAGCCAATAAAATCTCGGCCAAATTGCGCATCTAATTGTCCATCAAATATGTTTACGTTTGCCCTGGGATGTGGGCTTGTATTAGCCGCGACTAAGTGCCAAAAGGCAACACTTTCCCAGCACTTGGACAGCCAAGATCTGAGACAGTTCCGCCTAAATTGGCCAAACTAATAGATATATAGGTTTCTGTACCAACAGACACCTTCCCCCCAGGCCATGTTTTGCTTTGGTTTGCCACATCCCAGAGCGAGTGCCTCAACTTTAACCAGTTGGGCCAGAGCCGCCGAGCCGCAGAGCCCCCAGGCCAGCACACTCCGAGACCCATTCATATTGGCAAGCATTGGCCTGGCCGCGTTCAGTCTTCTGTCGAATGTCGTAGCGTGCACATCGTCTCCAGTCTCTTCTCCAGTCTCCACCTCAATCCGAACCCGATTCGATTCGATTGGATTTGATCCGAACTGTGTCACTCCGCTGCAGTCTCTATCCGCTAGTCTCGCACCGAATCGCGTTCGTGTGTGACGTGTTTGTTTCAACGATATTGCAAGCGTTTTAATTGAAGAGAAGAATCCCAACCACTAGAGGTAATTGAAACACTTGAATGCACCAAAAATATTCACCACCAAGCGCCTTGGTGGTCACTTCTGTTCACTCTGCAGTTTATCTGCGGATAATTTTGCTTGTTTTTCTTGGACCCTACCTCTCGTTGTACGTAGTGGTCGTTTGATTGACGTATTGTCTTTCGCTTTTCGGGGCAATTGGTCTGCAATGACAGCAGCAGAAGTAGCAGCAGCAATTCGAAACATTTACCTGCCCAGCGAAGCGTTTAATTGGGGATTATATAAACATCTTTGTATAATCGAGCTGGCTGCTCTACTGAGACGGACTTGTAGAGATACTTGGTCATAATCGTGTGTGTGTGTGTGTGTGTGTGTGTCAGGGTCATGCCATGAACTGTCGCACTGGCTGGCAAAAAAATGTCTATAATATTTATTTTTTATGCACATACACATTTGACAGGGTACTTCCGTGAGCGAGGGAGCCCTTTGCATAAATTTGATTTGGAGCTTACACGTTGCGTTGCGTTGTCGCTCTGTTAATTTTATGCCCGTCTTGGCTTCATCTCATTCGTATCAATGGCTGATCCGATACAAAAAGCAATTTACATATTCAGGGGGGGTTTTTTCTTTATTTGTGCTGGCAGCCTTTTTGTGAGACCTGCCACCAAAGGCCAAATGGGGAATGGAATGGAAGAATTGCCAAACATTTAAAATTTGTTCGATTTCATGGTTTAATGCCAGAGCCTCAAGTGGTTTTCTTAATGATCCTACACAAACTCACGATCGCCACCTGAGCTCTTCTGCTCAGGGCAGACGTACTTCGTGCCTTCAGTAGGTCATAGCCTTAGCCCAGAGGTCAATAAGTCAGCCATTCAGGCAGTCAATCATTCATTTAGCTGGGCTTATTAGCTGCAACATCACACGGCTAGACAGACAAAGTGGAGACCTGTAATGCACATTCGATCGTTTTAATGGACCCACTCCATCTGTCATCGCCAGCCAGTTCTGAGGCCTCAATCGGGTTGCAGCAACAAATGCGACTTCAATTTCAGCATTTGCAATATGCAAACAAGAGGAAGCCAAGCCAGACCGACAACCACACTCTCACACACACACACACACACATACACACACACCCAAAGCTAATCAAAGATTCGAAAATGTTTCTACTTACAAATGAATGCCTAACCTAACCGGTTTGGGAAGCTCTTATGAAAATATGACAAACTGGAGGAGGGAATCCGAATGGCATACATTTATAATGATATTTTCGCTTTTAATAGGGTCAGTTGTTTTAAAAACATTACAAGATGTGCGTCAACTAAGTGGATCTTGAGATCCAAGCTTGCGAACAAAAAATCCTTTGGGATGTCTTAGCTGGAAACCAGTATCATCCGGTGATTAATATATTGAAATATTAGAAAGATACCAAAAATTTCTTTACCTTCAAGTTTATCAAGTATTGTAAAAACTTAAGCTACAAAAGATTTTCGGCATAATTTAAAATTCTTAAATATTCTGTGCTTCCAAGACTTTGCAGCCCCAATGGGTTCTAGAGCTTTTCTCAATTAGCTATCTGCTTTTCCTTTAGTCAAAGTGGAAATTTTCAATAAATTAACCATGTGTTTGTGCCAAAATGTGGCAAAAGTGGAAACTTCAGTTAAATGTTGCTTCCTTCCATGCTATTTCCGCTCATTTTCGCGGCTTTCTTTCAAGTGTATCAGCATCGCTCTCAAGTTCGTTGCCCAAGTTATTTGTTTGCTGTCAGTTCGACGGAGCTTCGTTGTTTTAGCTAGAGCTTGTGTGTTATGCTTATGATTTCGGCTTTGTCAACTTGGACGACCTGGCTGGCTCTATTTGTGGGTCTCGAAATTTGGCTCAATGTGTGCTTCGATGCTTGCATAAGTTGCAGGCCACAGCTGCTGCTGTTGGCTGGCTGCTCTTGCTGGCTTCACACATTCGGCAGACGCGTTTTAATTGGCAATAAACCCCGAAACTGAGGCTAGGTAACAAGCCCCCTAAAGGCGCTAAGTGATGAAGGAGAACCGCAATTTGCCGCTTAGCCAAGTTCCAGCGTCAGCGTCAACCACAGCCACAGCCACAGCCACAGCCGACGTCGCAGCTCCATCTCCATCTCTAGCACCTGTCTCTCAGCCTCAGCCTCAGCCTCTGGCTGTGGCTCAGCCTTAGCTCTGCCTCGAGCGCGTAGTTCAAGGTGTAGTAGTGCAGAGGTGCAGTGTCATGCTTTCATTGCAATTTTTGCTAAAGAGTTACCCTAAACACTTAGCTTGAAGGGGATACAGATACAGATGGTGATACAGATTTGGATGTGGATATGGATATGGTTATGGGTTATGTTATGCTTGGGCGGATGGCAAACAAACAAAAGTCCGCTCGGTGTTGCATGAAATGTCATGACATGGCCAAAGTGCAAGGCGTGCTCAGAGATCAGGCGGAGATCGCCCAGAGGCGGAGACACAGCCAGATGTGGCCAAGTGTAACGCGGCTGCAATCCATGCCAAATTCAGATTGGGCAACGCCGACTTGCAACAGTCCCCGACTCCGTCGGGGCGGTCTGGAGTGGGGGCGATATGGAAACCACTGCCTGTTCCCCCTGGCCATTGCATAATGCCGCAAAGAAATGCGAATCCACAGTGCAGGCGCAATCGAAAATCCAAATAGAAACCGAAAGTCCAATCCGAAACCCGTTTGCAGCGTTTGCAGCAGGTTGTTTGTGGCAAGACAGGCACGCGTGCCGCAGTCGGGCACCGAATCACAGAATTAGCCCCAGTTTTTCCAGCTGCTGCTTGCGACACTCCGCGAGGCGATTGCGGGTTTCCTTTGACTGGTTTTTGCCTTCCCGGAATGCTTCTTGCAACAGCCTCATCGTCCACACAATAATAGGCTATCCAGTGTGCTAATACCCGATCCACTCTCTTTGTTGCAGCAAGATGACGGTGGATCTATCGCCCGTGCAGGAGTACTACAAGGACAAGACGATCTTCATTACTGGAGCGTCGGGGTTCATGGGCAAGGTGCTGCTGGAGAAGCTCCTCTACTCCTGCCACTCGCTCAAGGAGGTGATCATCATCTGCCGTCCGAAGCGGGGCAAGACCGCAGAGACGCGTCTGGAGGAGATGTACAAGCTGCCCATCTTCCAGCGCATCAAGGATGAGCGCCCCCACATGCTCAAGAAGGTGACCATCTACCAGGGCGACGTTACCTTTGATTGTAAGGTCTAAGCTGCATCCTGCATCCTGCGTCCACATCCACATTCACATCTTCTGTTTACTTGCAGTGCTGGGTCTGAGCGGAGACAGCTTGAAGCATGTGACCGAGAACACCAACATCGTGTTCCATATGGCGGCCACCCTCAAGCTGGAGGGCAACCTGCGCGACGCCATCGACATGAATCTTGTGGGCACCAAGCGCGCCCTGGCAGTGGCCAAGCAAATGAAGAACCTGGAGGCCTTTATCCACCTGTCGACTGCCTTCTGCAACTGCGATCAGGAGGTGATGTACGAGAAGGTCTACGAGTTCCCCCACAAGCCCGAAGATCTCATTCGCATGGCCGAGTGGATGGATGTGAAGACCCTCGACACCATCACCCCTGATCTTCTCAAGCCGCACCCAAATACCTACACCTACTCGAAGCGCCTGGCCGAGATCCTAGTGCGCGACCACTACGAGAGCATGCCGGTGATTATCGCCCGCCCCAGCATCGGTAAGTGACCTTTTTGGCTACCAATACGGCTCCTTCCCGCTACATCTATCCGTGGTGGCCTCTCTATGTTGCTTTGGCTTCCAGCTTTATTAGATTTATTTATGTCATTAATTTCCCATGTCTATGGCTCTGCCTGGGGGCTGCCATCGAAATGGAAACTGGGAATCTGTAGTCTGGCCTCCGCCGCCAGCTGCCACCGCTGCTCCTGCTGCTAACAAATCATGCGCCTCCGCTTAACTTGGCTTGTGTCTATGTTCATGTCTGGGGTCTATGTCTATGGCTATTGCTATGGAGCCCTGGCCATTTGCTTATGTATTTCTCTGGCCACCTGGTGATTTTTTGAATGCCTTTGCAAACTTTACGATTTTTGTCTGTCAATTACATTTTTCAATTACGAATTTTGGCAATCTTGATAGATAGTTGTTGTATATCCATGGATCCATGGGAGAAGCGACGACAAGGAAATGCATTATAGAGGAAAATCTTTAGTTTTGAAATACCCATTTGCGAATATATATATACAAAATGCATTACGTACAAATTCCTAGTAAATAAAAATCCATTCAGAGGATGCCAGTATTATTATCTTTAATCAAACGCATCAAACCATTATCTGCTAGATCGGTTACAAAACGTACTATAGTTTATTCATAGATCGATTTATATACGTATATGGATATGTATGTATGCATGCATGTATGTCTCGTACATTTGTATATTCCGATTAGATGTATGGAAAAACTATAAAACTACTAGCCAAAGTTCAACTAATCTACGGAAACGCGTTTCAATGACGTTTATGATCAACTTTAACTGGTTGAAAGACCCATTTCGATAGGAGTACCCTCTTTACAACGAGGTAATCAACGGGTATTGGCCCGCGATTGTTGGCATATGCCAAGCTGTTACGCCCCTGTCTAGAATCTGTCTCCATCTGTGAGTATGTCCGATTGGGTTCAAGGCATTGAAGACCGCCTTAGCTCGGCAGATACCCCATAAACATTGTCAATATTGTCTTCAATTGCTAATCAACTGGCCACATGGCAAAGTTCGTCGAAAACGACAGCTTTTTAGCGGATCCATGGTGATAAATGGCCGAGCAGCCGAGCATCCGAATGGATGGGGTGGGTGAGGGTGAGGGCGAAAAGGGAGTGGCCAGGGTTGGTCGGGCTATTTAGGGGCTACATCTATGCTGCTTCTTGCTGCCTTCTGCTAATTGGTCAAGTGTTTTTTTTTATGCTTTTCGTGTGTGTGTGTGTGTTTGTTTTATGACAACCCAACCTCGTTCCGCTCCTGTCCTCCACTTGCCGCCCATTGTGCTTACGCCTCCTCCACCACCGCCACCGCTGAAGATTTTCCTTCAGCTGACAAGCTTCACTGTAAGAAAACTACAACAAAATCAGCAACAAATACCAATGTGTCTAAACGGCAACAAATACAGAAACAACAGCAAACAACAGCGCTTAAACAAAAACCAAAAACCAAAAAGAAAAAGTTAAATTACATGGCATGGCATAAAACATTGCTTAAACAACAAAAACTACAGCACACAAACGCCGTCGTCATTGACCAAAAAGTTCAATGAGCATGCAATGCAAACAACAACTACAATCCGCCTCGCTTACCCCCCGCCTGATCACGCTGCCATCCCACAGCCATGCCTTTGGCTCAGTTCAAGACCCAGCCCAAGACTCTGCCTCCGCCTCCGCCTCCGCCTTCGGCTCCTGTTTTCTGAGCGATAAAACAACACAGCACGCATACAAATTGCTCGGAATCCCCGTATCCCAGTCCAGACTGATTACCACCGTTCACTGCATCAGTGTCGCCGTCGGCCTACGAGCCCGTGCCCGGATGGGTGGACAATCTGAACGGACCAACCGGCCTGATAGTGGGCGCTGGCAAGGGCGTCATCCGCTCCATGCTGATCGACACGCGCTTTCTCTCGGAGGTGATACCGGTGGACTATGCCATCAATGGGCTATGCGTGATCCCCTACCAGTTCGCGGGGCTAAAGGAGAAGCCCGCGGAGGTGCCCGTCTACAACATCACGTGCGCCGACCACCGAAAGATGCAGTGGGGCGACGTGATCGAGATGAGCAAAGATATTGGCTACCGCTACCCATTTGAGGCGGGACTCTGGTATCCGGACGGGTGCATCACCACCAACAAACTGCACCATAACATCAACGTGCTTCTCTTCCACTGGTTGCCCGCTTACTTCATCGACTTTGTGCTGCTCCTGCTTGGCCAGAAGAGATTGTAAGTTCCTCCGAAGCCGCAGACGTCGCCGAATCAAGCCTGGCCTGACAGTTTCTCCCTCCGCCTAGTATGGTCCGCCTCCAGACCCGCATCGCTGTGGGTCTCGAGGTGCTGCAGTTCTTTACGATGAGGGCCTGGTTCTTCAAATCGGACGCCTACTCGTCCCTCTGGAACATCATGAACGACGAGGACAAGAAAAAGTATGTACAGGAAGAGTACGGATTGGCAAGTGTTGGCTGAAGTTGACTAAATGTGATTCACACTCAAAAGCTTCAACATGGACATGGACCCCGTTGAGACTGTGCCCATGTACATCGAGTCGTGTGTCCAGGGCGGGCGGCAGTATCTGATGAAGGAGTCCCCCGACAGCCTGCCCCGTGCACGGCTCCAGCTGAAGCTGTAAGAGAGCCCGTCCCCCAAAAACCTACCATAGAATCTAGTTCCCCAGAACTCTGATCTCTTTCAATTTTAGCATGTACATCTTGGACCGCTTGTGCAAGACGGTCATCGTGGGCTCCCTGTGCTACTGGACCTACGGTGTGGTGGCACGTCTCTTGGGCGTCTAAGGTGGTGGCCTCCGACTCCGACTTTGGCTCGGACTCGGTCGGAACAATTCCCAATTCATTTGCGCGCATTCCTCAATCAAATCAATCTCAATCTTTGCTTAGGTTCGCTTTGGGGCACTACTTTCGGGGTACTCGAACCTCGAATCTGGTTATCATTTCTAGTTTAAGTGATCTTTTATGTTTCATGTGAAATAAAACAAAAATCAAAGCACAAAAAAAAATACAACAAATTATACATATGTGTTATGTGTGTGTATGTGTGTTCCAAGTGTCCAAGTGTTGATCCAGTGCTGAGGACCATCCGCTCCAGAGACAACACAGACAACACAAACAACACAAAACGAACTACACGATCGATCCCCACAAAAACAGACTCACAGATCCCCACACAGTCTTTCCCATTCTACACAATTATACAAACGAACTATACATATCTATTCATCCACTCATTATTCATTCCTCCATTCATGGCATCCATTCACACTTACCCACAAACACAAACTCACACACTTAATACGGCTTCGGTGACCATCATCCGGGGCTTTCGTGGTATGTAGAGTCAATCAATCACTTGGAATCTCCATACTCCACTCGCCCTCTAATCGGACTCCTTCGGCTCTTCCCCCAGTCTCGCCCGCTGCCTATGAGCCAATTCCCGGTTGGGTGGACAATATGAATGGACCCACCGGTCTGATGATCGGCTGCGGCAAGGGCGTCATCCGATCCGTGCTGGTCAATCAGGAGTACAAGGCAGAGGTCATACCCGTCGACTATGCCATCAACGGCCTGATTGTGATCCCCTACGAGTTCAACAAGCAGGCCAAGCGCCCGTCCCAGGTGCCCGTCTACAACATCACCAATGCGGATCACAGGAAGATGACCATGGGCACCGTGGTGGAGCTGAGCAAGCGCATCAACAGGCAGATACCCCTCAACGCAGGCCTTTGGTATCCGGACCCCTGCGTAACCACCAACAGATTTTATCACAATATTAATGTGGCGCTCTTCCACTGGCTGCCCGCCTACTTCCTCGACTTCCTTCTGCTCTTGTTTGGCCAGAAGAGATTGTAAGTAGTTGTATTTGCCATCTTCTGTAACAACTGACTGAATCTGTTCTTCCTTTAGCATGGTGAGAGTGCAGCAGAAAATCTCCACGGGCCTGGGCGTACTTCAGTTCTTCACCCTCACTGCCTGGTCCTTCCGCTCCGAATTATATTGCTCGTTGTGGAACAAACTCAACGAGGAGGACAAGGCGATGTAAGTACTAAGGTTCCATATCTAATTCGGTGCTAATCTTCATTCCTTTGCCAGATTCAACATGAACATGAACGTCAAGGAGACCGAAGACGACTACATGGAGCAGTGTGCCCTCGGAGCTCGTAAATTCATCCTAAAGGAGAAGGAGGAAGACATACCCTCTGCTCGTCTGCACATGAAGATGTGAGTGATCCTCCACAGACAGTAAACGCCATATAACTCTGACTTTTCTCTCCTTTCTCAGTCAATATGTAGTGGATGTCGTGTGCAAGACCCTCATTGTGGGCCTGTTCCTTTACTATGTCCTCAAGTGGACAGGGGTGCTGGCTCTGTTTTGAGACCAAGGATTCTGGATACTCATTGGTTTGGTGGTCACAGGCATTTACTTAGTCAAAAATCTTAGTCATAGTTACGCATATTCGAGGTTATGATTCCAAATAAAAATGATTCTAGGTTGTTGTACATACATCTATCTCCATTCAACGTTGTTTTGCTCTCCTTGCCCTTCTATCGATAATCTTAAGGTCCGAATTCTTTCGAATACTTGAAATATTTTCTGTTCTACCAGTAACGCCGGCTGTGGCTGAGCCCCTGCCAGGTTGGGTGGACAACATGAACGGACCCACTGGTGTGCTCATAGGAGCCGGCAAGGGCGTTATCCGATCCATGATCTGTAATGGCGAACTGAGATCGGAGGTTATTCCAGTGGATATAGCCATAAACGGGTTGATTTTGCTGCCTTACCACAACAGTTTCGTGGAGAAGAGGTAAGTCTGAAGGGAATCCTGAAATACAAAACGGATCGGTTATTAACCTTAATCACAGGTCCCTTCAGATACCAGTCTACAATTTGACGGTGGATGATGCCAAAAAACGCACCTGGAAATGGATCATGGACGTGGGCCGTGATCTCGGCAAGAAGTACCCCTTCGAGGTGGGGCTCTGGTATCCGGATGGTAACATAACCTCCAGCAAATTGTACCACACCTTCTGCACCATCATGTTCATGTGGCTGCCAGCCTATATCATCGACTTTCTGCTCCTTATTTTCGGACAGCGTCGCTTGTAAGAGATTCATATCCCACTCCAGATGGTGTGGAAGGTTACTCACTGTTACTCTTCGTTTAGCATGGTCCGAGTACAGACGAAGGTCTCTATGGGTCTGGAGGTGCTCCAATTCTTTACCACGCGCAACTGGGACTTCAAGTCCACGCATTTTGAGCAGATTTATCAGGAATTGGATGAAACAGATCGACAAATGTAAGCCACACAAATAACACCTTTACTTTTTGATCACGCTAATATGATCTCCATTAGCTTCAAGATCAACAGCAACGATGTGGACGACTATGAGTACATGAAACAGAGCATTTTGGGCGGGCGCCAGTATGTGATGAAGGAGCCTCTCACCTCCTTGCCCAAGTCGCGCATACAGCTGAGATTGTTAGTATTTCCTGAAATGAATATTCTCTTTTTTTACGTAACGCTTATAACCATCCAAATTCTAGCATGTATGTCCTGGATCGCATTTGCAAGACGCTAATCATGACGGGTTTGCTTTACTGGTCCTCCCAAAAGCTGGGACTCATCGAACTAGTTCGGAATGGCCTCTTTGTTTCCAAATGAAGTCTGCCAGCTATTCTGCAGCCTCAAAATACGTACATACTTATTCTATTAAAGAGCTAGCACTTCTTATTATGTTCGTCACCCCAATGAACCTTTAGAGGTGTTTTAACCATAGTTTCCTTGGTACAAATATTCATGAGTTGTATACGTTACAATATACTTATTAAAGGACACTGTTAGTACATATGATATGGGTTTTTACGGTGCACAATTTATTCATCATTCATTCAGGATATTTTTGTGGGATACTATATTACGGAAAGAGCTTTTCTGAACATGGCTAAAATTTCTGTTATTTCCTTACTCCGCTGCGGAGAATTCAAATTATAGTTACCTTATACTCAAATATTTAGATTTTAAAAGTTTCAAAGCTTTTCCATCGCGTTTTTCAAATAAACGAGGCGGAACGTTGTGAGTTGCCGCGGAGACCGCAACTCTACATTTATACCCGATACTTAGTCAGTATTGCTCTCCGACAAAGAGTGCGTGCGAGAGAGACAGAAAATCAGTCTGACGTCGGGCGCTGCGTAGCCACTGCAAATAGATTTGTTTTGGCTACAAAAATGATCCGATCTGGTCCAGATTCAGCAATCTGGTCAATAGATATGGTCATTCTCTATGATTGTGCATTTTTAGTTTTCTCAAATCTGCAATATTGGGGATGCAACAGTTTTTCGTCCTTTGTTGGGGCGGAAGGGGGTAGGGCGATTTTTTGAGATATACGTTTTATAGTGAGATCTAACAGGAGTAAGGATATCAAATTTGGTTACTCTAGCCTTAATAGTTTCTGAGATTTGTGGATTCTCCACATTTTCGTTCTTTGCGGGGGCGTTGCATCCACAATATTGTAGTTGTTGCATCCACATATTGCAGATTTGAGAAAACTAAAACCGCAGAATCATAGATAATGATCTATCAGATTGCTGAATTTGGATCAGATCAGATAATTTTTATAGCCAAAAGGAACAAATCAATTTGCAGTGGCTACGCAGCGCCCGACGTCACGCTCAGACTGATTTTCTGTCTCTCTCGCACGCACTCTTTGTCGTGTCGTTTAATATTAGCGGCGTCTGCCGGAGGAGAGCCATACTGACTAAGTATCGGGTATAACTGTAGAGTTGCGGTGTCCGCAGCAACTCACAACGTTCCCCCTCGTTTTTTTTTTTTAAATAATGAACAACCCCTAAGGTATGTTAAGGTATTTTTTCGATGCGGCGCACAGTGGCGCACTCGTGATCGAAATGAAAGCTGATCAGCTGGTGTCCGACTATCGATAGCATGTGTATCGATCGAAAAGCGCAGCCGTTTTATTTAGACGCCCGCCAAGTGCTCAATGCTTCATTCGTTCAGTGGATTTTCAAGAAGAAAGTAACGTGCGTTAAGATATTTTTGAATATAGTTAAGAGTTTTTGAATATTATTGAAAAACCGAATTTCGAAAAACCCCTGAGGTGTTTCCAAAAACCAAATCAATGAATCATATCCATCGGTTATGTAAATTAGGACTGAGTGATGCTGTGACATGGCTTAAGCTCTGAATGCGCCGACGATGAGTCGCGGAGAGATTTTAATTTATTATTAGTTACTGTGAATGAATCATGTGTGTAATGAAGAAAAAAAAGGAATGAGTAAAACCGCAGTTGCAAATATCAGCTCACTTCCAGCCCACTCAACAGCAGCAACAGCGGCAGTGAAAACAAGTTTTAAAACATTTTAACGTCAAATCAAGGTTAAAAAACTGCAGAAAAACGGCGCCCACGGCGAAAGCAACAAAAATATAATAAAAAAATCCTCCTTTGTTTTAATGACGTCGCCGGCAGCTAATAAATTGATTGAATTGCATTTGATAAATGATTAAAATTTTGAATTAACACTCAAACTGTGACATCATCGCCAGAACGAACGAGAGTTTTTGAAAAACGATTTTCGAATGTGGGCCGGCAATGGTCACGATCACTTTTTTGATGCCCTAAAAGGAAACGCCGAAGGTGGCTCGTTTTCTCAAGTGTCTATTGTTTCTTTCAAGAAAAGAAAATAAATAAGAAATAAACGAAATAATCGTGGCTGACCGTCAGTCGATCCCCTCAGATAGTGTGCAACAGCAGTAAACGGAGTCCAGTTCCATGTTTACCCAATCGGGTTCGGGAGTAATCCAAGCCTCGCTTCATTTGCATGGACTTTGGGCGTCGAGTGCTTCCGTCCTCACATACCACATTACACATGTACCGAGAGCTGAATTTGCATTTTTTATTACCAATTACAATTAAATAATCCATCGATTAGGCGATATGTGGACAGTCGAGCGACCAGGTCTCAGTTTCCCTCCCTCCCCATATACGACTACCACCTAAATCGTTGGCTGGATTCATTCGTTTGCCGATCTGGCTCCGCCCACAAAGCTTTTGTTTATTCGTTTTCTACTTTTAGCGGGGCACAAGGGCGTAGTCCCAAAAGGGGTGCTAAATCAAAGTGGTCTTTAATTAATTTTTTTTGGAAATCTTGCCTTTTTCAGGGCTTTTGGAAGTTCCGGGGAGAATCGTGAAAGTCCCAGTACTGCCGCCTCGTCTGGGCTTAATTAAATTATTCGAAATTATCGAAACGTGCGGGGCACTGACTGACATCCCCCCCACTTCTCCCACTCCACACACACCCCCCTCAAATCTTTTGTTGTGTGTTGTGCGAGTACATGATGTAGGCCAGCCAATTGTTTATGAAGTGCACAGCGAGTACGAGTAGTACATATGTATGTACATATATATCCAATATAGAGCATGTATATGCGATGCATGTGTGCGTATCCACTTTAGTTAAGTTAAGCATGTGTCCATGTGTTTGTGAGCTGTCCGTATTTCGTTGCCAGCTAAACATTTCTTGTATACAGCTATATTTTGTTGCTTTTTATCTGCGGATGCCACTCGGAGGCGGTTCAGCATGAAGTCATGCTTGGTCTCAGCTCCAGCCCCATCTCCTCACGCATTCATCTTAATTACGAAGTTTTTATGATCTTCATTTGTAGATCAAGATTGTAATTTTTTTCTGCCACACCCGAGTACTTTTTTCTTCATACTAAAAGTTTTAGATATTTCCCTTTGTTTTTCCAGTCTTAATGCCAAGTGTAAACAAAGCGGCTCGGGCCAGACCATCGCCTGTTGTTCATTAAGTGCAGCAAAAAGCTGAGAATGCATAAACAAAATAAATAATGCCATAAATTGGATAAACAATCCAAGCACAGTTTGCCAAAAAACAGACTTTATGGACAAGCAAATTAGTTTAGTGTTTACCCTGCTCTCCTCCTCCCACGCAGCTAGAGGGTCTCTCGATCTGATCACGTCACGTATTCGGGAAGGGTATGGTAAAATATCATGTGAGATTGTTATAGCAGTGTAAGACAGTACGTATATACATAGTATAAATTCTTGACAGACGAACGGAGAAACGCGGCTGATCCTGTGCAGCTGGACATACATATATGTACATATTCAGTTTATCGCGTTAACAACTTTACATTAATCACGTCTGTCCCCCTTCTATTTACTCTTTCTGAAGTGTTGTCATTTGCTGATTTCACTTTTGCAGCTGCACCAACACAAAGAACTGTAGTCGAGGATTCGGTGTGCAACTCAGAGCCAATTTTGTTGGGCAATTTCCTAGGCTCCAGCTCTCTCAGTCTCCAAATTCCAGATGTTCCCACAGACAGAAGGAAGAAGAAGGAAGGGCTGGAAGGTATATAAATATAAATTCACTCAGAGAAAAAATGGGAAGTCGAATCAGTTTTCGAATCGCGAATGAAGATAATCTCATTATTATTTTTCTTTTAAAACTCGTAATAATGTCGTTGGACTCCCCTTCCTTTTTGACACACTTTATTCTCGAATTCCAGAGTGATACGAGTACTTCTTTTTGACCAGTGTTATAGTATATACATCCATACATAAGTGAGCTCCAAGAGAAGGGGGAATAAAAACGCTGACAATCGTTAAGCTTCTCGTGATATATTCTCATTTGTTGTCTGCAGAGGAGAGTTGTGCAAGACTTCCGTTGAGTGCAATTATTTTCATACTTTTTTTTCTGCATTTCCCTGCAAACCTGATGAACGGGTTTTCTTTGGCTGTGAGTGCATTCCACTCCAGACTCCGGATACTCTGTGATTTCGACTGGTTTCCGTAGATGAAGCAAATCTTTAAGTGCCACAAGTATTGGGCAATTAGTGATTCCGAATCTTTTCGCAATAAGTACAGATTACCTTGACTACATCAATATTTCTGAAAGTAGTGCTCTTAATTGCTTGGGTCAGATGCGACTGAGAGGGGAGTTGCTCACTTTTCAAATCGTTTGCTGTTAAGTTTTCTGTTAATTATTGTGATATTACGCCATTCTGTCAACCGAAGACTTAGTAAGACTTTGGGTCGAGCTTCAGCTTGGGCAAACAATAAAGTTGTTTGTCAATTGCTTGGGCAAATACTCGTGCTCAGGTGGAAAAACAAATACCAGAATGGGGAAGAGGTTAGATGGGAGAACAAGCCAATATCAAATAAAGCGGCAATTAAGGAAGGTGATTGTGCGATTCGGTTTATCTTATCAACGACAAATTTTGACCCCAGGGGCGTCATTTACCATCCTCAATTTGTTTGCATACTAAAGCAATATTAGCCGCAGAGCTACCTACAAAAGAGAAGACGATGTTTCCTGATTCCCAATTCGTAGGCTATTGATAAACAATCAGTGGCGGAATATTCAAATTAGCCAGGTCTCATGTGTGATTAGCCGATTTCTCACACATTTTAAGCATCAAAGCAGACAGCAGACAGAACGGAACAGAACAGAACACAACAGAGCGGTGAGCTGGCGGCTGGAGATGGAATGGAGAACAGATCCCACAGAAGAAGCCGCCTTGAAATTTACGAAAAGAGCCGCCTATAAATCGCAAGATTTCAGCACTGCCCAGGGCTTTATCTAAAGCTCCATTCGGAACAGTATTCAAAGCATAAAGCGTAACCAATTGATTGCTAATTGATATTGATGTGTCGATTATTTTATGATTATTCTTTATGATCGTTAAATTTGGATATGCCAAAAGGCGAGCGAGATCGAACACCAAACTTGATTCAAATTTGTAGATCACTTTGACCAATCAGGCCACTCCCTAAGTACTTCTCAGGCCTTGTCTTGCCTTGTCTTCAGTTGGATTGTTATAATTTAATAACTACACGGGAGGGCAAATTAAGTCTGTAGTTCGGGTACCACAAAAACCACTTAAAGACGCTTTCTTTAATTGCCCCCAAAACGAAGATTTGGTTTTTGTTTTTCGAGAAACCTGTGGGGTAGCTTTCGGCTGCGGCTGTGGCTGTGGCTGTGGCTCTGATTGTGGGTCTGCCTCCAGCTGCTGGCCAGCTCCATGGACAGACAGTCATTTGTGTGAAAATCATCGTAGCATGAAGCGTTGTCAAATACCGTTTGTTGCGGGGGTCGGTCCACTCTCATGCTTTTGTTTCGGCCATTTCAAGGTCTGTACAGAAACCGTCTGTTGGGTCAGACCTCCCTCCATTGACCAGAGCAGAGCTCTAGCAATGCGGGTTCTGGCATCATTTTCATAGAAACGGCATTAGGAGTTACTCATACGCAGCGTGGGTTGGATAAGATTAACGAAAGCCCACATAGACATAGCTCATCCTCCCCATTCTCACTTGACTCTTTGCAGACAGTAGAATGAGCTCTAACAACTGCGGTTTCATCGATCCGCAGGGCCAATTGAGCGCAGCCCTCGCTAATCGGGACATACGGGAATTCCACACTGCCCTGGACAGCGGTGCCCAGGCCAATCGCCAGGACGATCGACACACCACCCTCTACGAGAAGGCGCTGTCCACACCAGGATGCGCCCAGTTCATTGAGGCCTGCCTGTCCCACGGCTGCAATGTGAACTATGTAGGTTACCCAACTTCCAGCCGCGGTCTTCATTTATAAGATTCCCCAACCTTTATTCCCCGCAGATAAATCAAAAGCTAAATAAGGCCGCCATTAGCTATGCCGCAGACTCACGGGATCCATCGAATCTGGCCGAGCTATTGCGTCATGGTGGTGTCCAGGTGGATCGGAAATACAGCCAGTTGACGCCTCTCAACTCGCTGGCCAAGAACCTCACAGCGGAGAATGCCTCTCAGGTGGGCTCCTGCATTCAGCTGCTGCTCGAGTACGGAGCCTCTCCGAATTTGGTGGATCAGGGCGAGTTCACGCCCCTCCACCATGTGCTGAAAAATAGAAAGATTGAGGCAGGCACTAAGCTGGAGCTGATCCGACTTTTCCTGAAACAACCACAGTTGGACATTGACAGCTATCGGAACGGGCAGGTACGCCAGATGCTGAGGGATCAGTATCCGGAACTGCCGTTGCCGGAGCTGCGCGAGGCCGGAGCAGAGATCGACTGCGAGCGACTCCTCCGCACGCTGCGGGACGGTGACGAGAACCAGTTCGAGCAACAGTTCGTGGAGTACCACCAGAATGTCAGCGGAAACGCAGACAACCAATGCAACGCCAACCAGGAGGAGTATCAGTCCCTCCTGGCGGAGAGTATCAAGCGGGGCAAGCAGCGAGCCTTTGAGGCCATCCTCGAGACGGGCATCAACATTAATCCTTCAAAATTGAGCGACATCAGCCCCGTGGAGTTGGCCGTAATCTGGGGCAACCACAGGGCGCTAGAGAAGCTGTTGAAGCATCCGCAGCTGAGGCTGACATCGCATTCCAAGCTGTTGAACGCGGTTATCAGTCGTCTGGGTGAGCAGCCGCTGGACGACTTCTGTGACCACCAGCGCTGCTTCCAGCTGCTGCTCGAGAGCGATCGTGTGGACATCAATGAGGCGGACAAGGCTGGCCTGGTGCCACTCTCCTATGCGGTCAAGTATCGCAACACAAAGGTGGCACAGGAGCTGCTACGACAGGGAGCGTACATCGGGGCGAGAAGCGCGTTCGGAGATCTTCCCATACAGGAGATGGACCCGAAAGTGCTGGAGGAGCACTTCGATTCCTGCATCACCACCAACGGGGAGAAGCCCGGTGACCAGAGTTTCGAGATCATCATCAACTACAAGAATCTGATGAGACGCCAGCGAGAGTCCGGGCAGTCGGACAGGCGGAGCATTGGCCATCCTCACCAATTGGAGGACGAGATGACTCCAATCGCATACATCGCCGATTCCAAGGAGCTACGTTACCTGCTGCAGCACCCGCTAATCTCGAGTTTCCTCTTCCTCAAGTGGCACCGCCTCTCGGTGATCTTCTATCTGAACTTTCTACTTTACTCTCTCTTCACTGCCTCCATTATCACGCATACGCTCCTTAAGTTCCACGAAAGCGACCACACGGCCCTGACTGCCCTCTTCGGCCTGTTCTCTTGGATAGGGATTGTGTATCTCATCATCCGAGAGGTCATACAGCTTGCCATGTCGCCGCTGCTGTACTTCAGGTCCATCACGAACCTGATGGAGGTGGCTCTCATTGTCTTGTCGATCCTAACCTGCATGGAAGCCAGCTACGACAAGGAGACGCAGCGCATACTGGCCGTCTTCACCATTCTGCTGGTGTCCGTGGAGTTCTGCCTGCTGGTTGGCTCCCTGCCAGTACTCTCAATTTCGACGCACATGCTCATGCTGCGCGCCGTCTCCAGCAGCTTCATCAAGAGCTTTGCTCTCTACTCGATCTTTGTGCTTACGTTTAGTCTGTGCTTCTACATACTGTTTGGCAAGCCCCAGGTGGATTCCTCCTCTCCGAAGGACAGCACGCCAGAGCCAGCAAAGAAGGGAGAAGATGATGGTCACTTCAACACCTTCTCCGTGCCCATCGAGGCGCTCATCAAGACGATTGTGATGCTCACGGGAGAATTTGATGCCGGTGACATAAAGTTTGACAGCGTCTACACTTACCTCATCTTCCTGCTCTTTGTGTTCTTCATGACCATTGTGCTGTTCAATCTTCTGAATGGTCTGGCTGTCAGCGATACTCAGGTGGGTTTATATTTCCTTTTCTTCCTCGGATTTATCCAACTGTTTTCTCCCCTCTCCTTTCCCACAGGCCATCAAGGCCCAGGCGGAACTGAACGGCGCCATTGTCCGCACCAATCTTCTGACCCGCTACGAGCAAGTTCTCACTGGCCGAGATGGACACGCTATTGTGGGGAGTGAACCCTTCCGCAGCATCTGCCAGCGATTGATGAACGTCTACCCCAACTACTTGACTTTGCGCCAGATCTCAGTGCTGCCCAACGACGGTAACAAGGTGCTGATACCCATGAGCGATGGCTTCGAGCTGCAGCCCCTGAATGGCAAGAGCCCAGCCAGCTTCCAGCCACTGCCCACGAGCGCCACGCAGAAGAAGAAGCTGCTTGATCCACCGGTGAAGCTGCTGCCCTGCTGCTGCTCCGTGATGAACGGCAAGTGCGCCCAGATCGATGGCCGGACCGTGAAGCTAGCCCTGGCCCTCATCGATCAAAAGTCCAATACTGAGCAGAGGCGCCAGCGGGACCAGATAAGCGATCGTCGACTGCAGATCATCGAGCACAAGTTGGAGAATCTGCAGTTTATCGAACAGAAACTGGACCATCTGCTGCAGGTGCTACAGGAGCGCACTTGACCAGGGCAGGGACCCTGGATGGCTCTAAGCTATAGTATTTATTGTACGAGTAATAATCAGTTGATTAGCATTAGCATTTAACCCGTATTCAGAGCAGACTGTAAGCTTAAGTTAGTCTGAAATTGTTTTTATTAACATACGAATAATGAAATTGAACAAAACCCTTAATAATTTGTTGTCAGTAAGTAAGTAGTATATAATGGTTATATAGACAGTAAATATTGTATAAACGAATATCTTTACTGTATGTACCATTTTGTACCAGAGTAAATATTTTGTAATTGCAAATGTTAGATTTATGCATTCTTGAATTTTCATTTCTTTTTCTTTTCGTTATAATAGTTTTATTATCTTTAATTGGTTTTCTGTTTTCTGTTTTCGTTTTGTTTTTTTGCATTTGATATGATTCGGTTCAAAATGTGTGTGTTGGTTACGCACATATTATGGTTAATGGTTCTTAATCTTGTTCGTTACTCTTTTATTACCCTTTTTGTATATCTTTGGTTTATAAATTAATCTTTGGCTAAGCTGAGGAGCGTAGCGTAGCGGATCAAATCAATCAAAAGTTGATGGGTCTAAGGGGCTAGCTAACGAGGCAGTCAATGGCAATGGCAATGGAAATCCAAATGGAAATTTATGCAAACCATGCGGCAATAATTTGTTAACAATTTTCTGCTGCCCAATTATCGTTTTGAAAGAGACGAATTAAGCGGAAATTTTGATTTGATCCGTTGGAGCGTGTGGGGAGCGAATGGGGAGCGAGTGGAGCGCAGGCAATGGTTAAGCTAAGCTAGAATAGGAATTATTATAAAACTATGCATTGTCTCTTTTAGTTTGTAATACTCGTAGTGTAATATTTAATTGCTTTTATTATGCCGTAGCTGCTACTGCTGCTGATTTTGGACTAGGACTAGAACGACCAATAAGGTGGAAAATCAAAATAATTGACTTAGTTCTCAGAGCATGTTAAACAATTGTACGCCTTCTGCTGTAGCTTTGGTTTACCGTTTTCTGTACGTATTAAATATTTATCTTTATTGCTGGTTCTTTGTGTTCCACTGTTCCCCTTTTATCTGTCCTTTTTCCATCCGCTGAAACGTCAACCTCATCATCCATATATGTATATGTACTTTAATCTCAACAATATGTATATATAAATAAAATCGTGTATTCTGTAAGGCATGCCTAATCAAACCAGCCGTATTGCTAACTATAGGTATATCTGTATGTACTATATGTAATCAGCCCCTAATCCGTCTCCATTGGCTAATCCCTAGGGGCTTCTGTTCTCGCTGCTGCCGCGGTGCCATTGCCATGAACTTTAAATGCATAGGACTCGGTTCTGTTTCAATTTCTGATGCTGTTTCTGCTTTTGCTCGGTTGAATTGGTTCTTGAATCGACTTGAATGGGAGCAAAGCATTATCTACTGCGATTACGAGTACGATTCGATAATGTCGATAATGTAAAATCTAAACTTTTAAATCATTATTATTATTCGTTTTCCGTTGCTGCGTGTGTATGGCCTGATCTCTGTTCATTTGAGTTGGTTTCGGTTTTGGTAACGATGTCTATATAATTGAATATGCCTCATTCATTTTATTGTCGTTATACTCTATGACTAAATTAAACCTCCCATATTGCATCATTGCGTCGGCTCGGCTCGTCTCGTCTCGTCTCGCGTCGCTCTCTAATCGTAAACATCGTTTGAAGCGATTATTATTGAAAGATAACTAAAATTAAAGCTTCTTTGTTTGGGTTTTCATTTTCTTTGATGATTGGATGAGAGTTTCTATTGCTATTTCGTTACCGTTAATCATTATCGTTTATCGTTTATGTACAATCGAATACGAGTACTAAATATTGTAAATCCTATGTCATACAATATATAATCCTTGCAACTGTTAGGCAATGTACCATTATTAAATATCACTTAATTGACGAGTGTTTGGTTTCTGTCTGTTGTTGGTTTTGTTTTGCTTTTGTGTCGGTTTTTTCTTTTGGTTTTTCACATTTTCATATTTCATCTATCTCTGTTAACATTTCTAATTAAAAATTACGATTTTAGTTTGGTTTTTTTTTTTTTTTGTTTTTGTATCATTTTGCTTGTTCTTGTTGTTTTTTGTGTGTAAAAATTGCAGTTAAAATCACAATTAATTTGTTGTGTGTACGATATTTTGTTTGTTCTTGGAGAAAACGATTTAGTTGGTACCATAGAATTTCAATTTACTATCAATCGCTGTCTGATTGTCTGTTGTTGTTAGGTTTCGAAAATAGAGTAAGAGTAAGAGTAGAGTAAAGTCGAGTGGAGTGTGCACTGCTTTGGAGGCTGCTGGTGTATTTCGGTTTCGGTTTTCCTCGTATAGTACTATGTATAATAATCATACCGCAAAACTCGTGTTCGATGTGTAAACTTAATGCGATCACAATGACGACTTAAGAGCGAGAGAACAACACTTAAAATATAACAAAAACACGACAAGTTTCTTGGAAACTTGGCCCAGGGCCAAGCCCTTATCAAAGTTGTACAAAGATGTCACGTACATAGTTTGTAAAGTGTAAATCATTATGTTAAAATAGAGTTCTTGTGGAAGCTTACTGGTTTGTTCTTTTGTTTCATAGGAGACCACAATTGTTGCAAGTTGGTTTTGATTTAAGCTACTCTAAATCATATAGTAAATTAACTAATCATTAGTTCACAACAATAAAAGTTATTCGTTAGGTAGGACTGCGGTTCATCTGGCTGATTGCTGATTGATTTCGATTTGGTTTGGTTTGGATTAGTTCGATTACGATTTGACTTCGATTCTAGTGCTATCTTCTGGATAGTATATTATTTCCCGATTGGATTGGGTTTAATATTAGATTCACTTGACATTGTTCTTCGACTTAAGTTATTACTGAAGGATGCTGAAGAAGAGAGATGGATAGAGAGACATATGTATGTACGGGTAAGTTGAGGGTGTGGATATCCAAATACTCATATGTACAATACATGATAATCAAAACTACTAATACTTCGCTTTTGTACTTCGAACAATCGGTAATGAATAATAATCGCTTATCGGTATCGCTAGCGCTAGCGCTATCGTAATCGTATTGGTAATCGGTAATTGTATGCGGTATCGTAGTCGTAACGAAAAACCTTTATAAATATTTTATTAAATTTGCACTAACTAATGTTATACATATGTATGTACGTATGCTAAGACCTGGTACCGTACGGCATACGCTATGTAAAGTATATCTATAAGTATAGTATTAGCTCATTAGTTTAAAATACTTCTTTTGGCATATGTACAAAATATATTCATATGTATCGATAATTGAGAAAAAAATCAAATCTACTGTCATGAGCCTAGATCTGACCGCGATAGTTACACATATGCATAGTTACATATGCATGCATGTATAAATGGGTGTATTGAATGCTCGAGCATGCATGCAATGCCAATCTCTTTGTATCGTATTGTATAGTTCAAAAACAACCTTCGAAAATATCCAAGAAATACCTCGATATGACTACAACTTAGAACCGAACGGCCGGTAAGCTATTGACATATGTTCTGCACTTTTCTCCGATACCGATTCGTATTCTGATTGTGATAGTTATTCTATGATTCTGATTCTTATTCCGAATCTTTACTTTTTTTTGTTATGTTTTGATTCGCGATACGTGTACACAATGTACGGTTTGTTTAATGCACGTTTTTGTTAACACAGAGTTTAATATTGATTTCTTCTCCACCTCCACCATCTCCTGGCCAGCGTAGATTGATATTGTATATAAATTTGGATAGTTCCGTATATGTATATGTGTATATATCGTATAAAGCGACTAGTATGTATGTATGTATATATATATATATATATATATATATATATATATATATATATATGTATGTATATATATGTAATCGACTACGATAACAAAGGGGTACCCCGACCCCGCCTATGCCTAAGCCTAAGCCTAAGAAACTACGAGTTCTGAGACAAAATGCACACAGGAATCGGCATCGGATTTGCGCTCAGGTCGGAGGTTGTCAACTTGGACGCCGGCCAGCGACAGCCGAGGATGTTGATGTTGACGAGCAGCAGGCACTGATCCTGCTGCTGGTGCTGCTGCTGCTGCTGGAATCCTGCTGCCGACTGTTGACCGAAGGTCATCTCTGTTGGTCCTCGGCTGGAAGTGCTTCAGCTTCAATTCCCCTTTCAGCTGCTGTCTGCTCCTCATCCTCGTCGAGTGTGTCCATCTCGACAATTTCGTTGCCAGTGGCTTTGTCGGGATTGTAGTCGTAGAACACCTGCGATGTGTCCCCCTGCACATTCACATCGATGGGAGATGGGTCCACCTCCACACCGATCGTTACGGCTGTGGATGTAGCAGCCAATTCCGTACTGAAGTCGCCGCGTGGCGGCTCCTTGGGACTGTCCACCATTATCTGCACGGTAGGCATCAGGGACGTGTCCATGGGGCTCTCCGACGAACCCGTGCTGATGCGAATCTGCGGCGGCTTGGGCTTATCGTGCCCATTGCCATTGCCATTGCCCGTTGAGGAGAGGCTACCCTCGTCTTCCTCCTTGTACTCTTCGCTCTCGCGGTGCACCAGCACATGGACTAGTGTAGCATTGTCCGGCCGCAGGCCGAGGGCATGCATGTGCGGATGCGTCTGTTGATCCGGCGATGGCCGGGTTACGATCACCTCGGGGGCAGGTCCCTCCGCTGAAAGTTTGTCAAAACAAAGATGACTTTAGTGGGGTTTGCTCTCGTGGAGGGAGTCTCAAGTACAAATTACACATACAGACAAAAGCGTTCTTGTTAACTCTTAAAGCGCTTTGTGCTGACAGACCTCTTTCAAGGGGGGGTTTCTTTCGTATGAAACTAGAGGCGCGCTTACGTGAGTTAACCGGCCCCCCCACCACCTGTTGTCTGTCGCTGTCGGAGGCGGATGCTGCTGTCGCAGTGGCGGTGGCGGAGGCCGCACCAGAGGCGCTGACGGAGACAGAGGCTGAGGTGGTAGTGTTGGTCGTGGGATTTATAGCAGCTGTTGTGGGTGAAATGCACGCATTAGTGGTTGACAATTGTGGTGGGCACAACGCACAGAATAATACAAAATAGGTTGTGTGGATAGGTCAAATACAGATACAATTACAGTTACGGATACGGATAAAGAGTAACATATGTCGGAGAGAGAGAGAGAGAGTATACATATATAGAGAATGAAGAAAAACTCATAATTATCGGTAGAGAGCGAGAGTTCACAGATTGGTTTCAATGAAATGCATCACAATGAGAAGTAGAAGCCATATGGATATGATCTTGATTGATGCTTAGATTCAGGTTAAGATTGAGGTGCAGTGGTTGGTTCGTTGGTTCAAGGTGCTGTCGTTTCAGTGGTTTCGGTGGCTATGTACAGGGAGTATTTACAAATAGCAAACGTGGTGAATGATTTAACTGACTGAGTGGATAGGTGGGTGATAAGGCACTTGTCAATAATTACTTTTTCTATGTACTGAAGGTGAGGTTAAGCTGTCATCGACAGCATCCTGATGACGCAAAAAGAAATTATAAAAGCTTCGGCGACGACTTGCTCTAGGCGCTTCCACAAATATGCTACCGCTAATAATAGTAATAGTTAAGTAGTTGAAATAGCAGTAATAGTAACAATCATAAACATGAGTAATTGGTCATTTGATCTGGATTCGATTTGGATGTGGATGTTGAGATTTGAGAAAATGTGTGTAGAATGCTCGGTTGTGGGTAGATTAGATTATTCGATTACTTATAGTAGCTATAGATCAAGAGCCTTTGTTTCGTAGAAACTTTTCTGCAATTTTTCGACGATATTACATAGGAGAAAATAGTTGATAAGCTGTACATCGCTATGCATGAGCTTGGATGGGATTCTACGGGTTTTCAGAGCTCCATAATTCCAATTTACCTGGTGAGTTTGGATGGTTGTACGTATAAATGCTGCTACAATGAAATCTACAGAAAATCTTTTGCAAAAATAAACGAAAAACTATCTATTTAAGGGCAGGCAACCAATAAAAATCAACTCAAATTGCGCATTCTCGATGCCATAGAGAGTCGGAGTCGGGTGTAGTCGGAGGTGGGAGTGGATATACAAGTTCAACGAATTCCGGTAAGGCCACTACTTGAATAATTGAATAATACATATACTCAAATTTATTATTAGAGCTGCAATAAGTTGTTGTTCAGATAGTTTTTTGGAAAATTGTTGAATAGTTGTTGTAGAGAGAGGGCGTTTTAGACGGCAAATGAGTATTTGACAGAGCTTTGCGTTCGCTTTAATGATCTGAATTGAGCTTGAGTTGAGTTAAGTTGAGTTTTTAGGAGCGAGTTTGGATGGTAACTAGAAACTAGATAAGATACATTTTTGAGCAGTCGACTGGTACGAGTACTGAATGGAGGAATCAATATGGAATACATATACATTTACTTAATATAGCAGAGTATACAACAAATATGAGTGAGTTATAGACGAGAACTAAAAACGAAGTTTGTAAGTTTGCTTATTGCATTTGGTTGATTTGATCTGTTTTCTGATTGTTGTTTTTTCTGTTTTTAAGACTGTAGGTTTATGGGTTTGGCTAGCTAAGCTAAGCAGCTGTTATAGGATTGGATAGGAGTGATTGAGCCTTTACCTAGGTAATTCAAGCCACTAGGCTGGGAGTCACTTCTGAGAACCGCTGTGACCATATCTGCGAGCAGGGACTCATAGTTTAGGGAGATACAAGAGGATATGCTAGAAATAGGGCTTAAGTTCATATAGGTACACTGTGGACACACAAAACATTAAATTTATCGAGCATGGATCGACGGGTATGTTGTCTGGTTATTTGGTTTTTTGGTTTTTGGTTATCTGGTTGCATGGTTTGAAGGCGGCATGAGCATGGAAAGCCTTTCGATTTCGTATTCGTCTAAAAATTGCATTTCAAATTCATCGCAGCCATGGATACACATACACATATATATGGAGTGTCTTTGTATGGGTGAGTGTGTACGTGTGTCTGTGTGTGGATGGAGTATGTGTGTGTGTGTGTGTGTGTGTGTGTTTTGCTGGGTGTAAGAGGGTGGACCTGGAGATAACTACCGTTTGCCCATATCGTCGCTTTGCTGCTTGATATCCTTGACGACATCGTCGGCCCCCGAGACTAGCATCAGCGGCAGATTCAGCCAGGGCCCGGCCAGCTCACTCAGATCGGAGCCATCAGAGGCACGCGAGGACTTCCGCGATGAGGCACGACTGGAGCAGGCGGTTCCCCGACGACTGACCTGCAAGAACTCGAAAAGTTATCCATAAGTATAGTAAGAAATCGGATGGCGACTCACCTGCAGATGGAAAAAGTTTAGAGCCGAGAGCTTCGATTGCCATCCGCCGGGGCTGGAGGTTTGGGTGGCACTGTCGCCGGAATTGGAGCGCTCCTTTTCATTCTTGCGCCTGTGAAGTTGAAGAGACACCACAGCGAGTTATACATTTGCAGATACGTACGAGTATTACGTATTATTGGAAAAGTAAAATGTGTTCAAAGTTAGGTTGTGGACTGGTGGTGTAGTATGTAGTACCGCAAATAGTCCTTCCAGCCGGTCTGTATGGTCTTGGCCGCCTTTTCCTGGCGCTTCCAGATCCGCGTCGACGAAACAATTTCCAATTCTTTGCGCGTTGGAAACTGTTTCTTGAACTTGACATCCATTTGTTCCTGCAACTGTTTGAAGTTATCGGTCTCCTCGACATGACCTAGCACGTGCTTCACGAGCGCGTGCAAAATATCGAGACAGTGTATTTTATTACCCTTAGAGATGGGCAGATTAAATGACACTAGAGCGACATTATTAGGCTTCGAGATGCCCAATGGTGGATCGAGAGAGGCAATAAAATCGGACAGTTGCGAGAAGTGTATAAACTGGGTGGCATGTGGATCATATCTGAAAGTAAATCAATTGCAAATCCATTAACCAACATCGCTCTCTCTCTCTCTCTCTCCGAACTAGCTTGTGGCTGCTCTGGAGGTGTTCGTCTGCTACTCTAATGGGGAAACACCTACTTGGACCAGCGTATGTAAAACATCTCTAAGTCGTCTTCGACAATCCCAATCTCCTCTTCCTGGTGCGCCTGGTTGAAGTTCTCCAGAATAATGGCAATGTACATGTTGATCACAATCATGTAGCTGATAATGATGAAGCTCGTAAAGTAAGTAATGGCCAGCAAAGGGTGGCCGCAGTCGCCATTAGTCTGCCGGTTGAAAAAGGGATCGCAGTCGGGTGGTTGGATCATCAGCGACTCGAGAACGTCGTTCCATCCGGCTGAAGTCATCAGGCGAAAGAGCAGCTGCATGCTCCGCCCGAAGGTCTGGAAGTTCACCATGTCGTCCAAGGCGCCCTGCAGCTTCACGTGCCCAAAGAGCGACATGCCTAGTATGGCATAGATGAAGGTAATCAGTCCCAGCAAGGCACCAATGTTGAAGAGAGCTGGCAGCGACACTACCAGCGCAAAAAGCAGCTTCCTTATGCCCTTGGCCGCCTTTATCAGGCGCAGGATGCGGCCTATACGAAATACTCGGACTACGCGCAGTAGTGTCGGACTGATCGGCAGGTCGATCATGATGTCCTCCATTAGAATGCCGAAGATAGAGGCCAGCACCAGGAGGAAGTCGAATACGTTCCATGGGACCGTGAAGTAATGATAGCGTAGTCCCACAATCTTGACAATGGCCTCTGCAGGAAGAAAAACATTGGCAAAAGGATCAGCAGTAGATCCAAGTTATTCCTTGGCTTGTTTCCTGTTCGCTCCCTTACCCAGACCAAAGACCGTGGTGAAGAAGGCGTTGCTCACTTCCAGTATAAAGAAGACCGCATGCGGTTGATCGTAGTGCTCGATGCCCATGGTAAGCATGTTGAGAAAAATCAGTACAAAGATCGCAATCTCGAACCTGCACGTCGTCAGAGAGATACCACAAAGATCTATTAATGTTTTTCTTCAAGGTAGAAGCTTCGGGCGAGCCGAAGTCGTGGTGCTCCTCAGAGATACAGACAATAGAGGGGATATTTACAGGCAGGGAAAGGAGCACCATAGGTTGCTAATAGATAGATTTATAGAGAGATAGTGAGAGAGTAAACTATATATCTAAGGCTAAATCGTACATGCTGATTCCATTAAAACACACCAAGAGGTAAAACCCCACCCTTGCGGATGACTCGAACAGCCCCAGGACAGCTACTCATGCCCAGAGTGCGGGGAATTAGGGGAAATATCATAGAATATCCAAGTATCATAGTAAAAAAGTGCTCTACAAGTATTACTTATTATATGCTTCGGGATATGGGATACAGATACAGAGAGTTAGGAGGCATTTTTGATGGTGTTTGGCCGGGACTCCATCACTGAAGAGGCGGCAAACACCCTGGTGATGATCAAAAATGCTGGGAATTTCAAGTGTTCAAATGATTTTTATCACCAAATCAGAAACAACCGAGAGTTGTGTGAACGCCTAACCGTATAGACAACTAATAGTTACAGTTACAGTTACAGTTACAGTTAGAGTTAGATTTAAAGTTAGATTTAGAGTAGGCAAGAGACAAGAGACAAGAGAGAGGTAGAGAAAGAGTAATAGTAACTAATAGTAGGCATAAACTATAAGATACTCGTAGGAATACGTAATTTGCTTGTCTTAGATTGAGCTGGTTTTTATCATATTGGTTTTGATCATATGGTTTGTTTACCTTCTCGAATTGGATAAATCATAAAACATAGCTAAAAAATGATTTATAGGTCGCTTAATAACTTTCTGTGGTTTCTTTCGTCCCAATTTTTTCATAGCCGTGTAATAGTGTTTTTGAGATTCGGTGAGAAACATTTCCAACACTCCTCCTTCATACTATATAAAAGTGATGAGAATAGAATGAACATTTAATCATATATATACAGTCCACAGTTAGGTAACGTAACGCTCTAGGCTATATACAACTCGACACAACAGATCAGAAACATTATCAGCAATACATTAACGATCGGGGTACACAAATTGATGGAGTGGACAATCAAACAGATCGGTGACGACGGATGGATATATGTATGTACTATATGTATGTACAGATTATACATTTATATATATGTAGATATAAATTGATATATATGTATATAGATGCGGACCAGATGCAGGGGCCCAGATGTACCATAGGCCAATGGACTTACCTTCTTCTTGAGCATATTGAAGTTATCAATGATAACTCCAATGAACAGATTGAGTGTGAAGAACGATCCGCACACAATAAATATAACAAAATAAATATAAGCATAGAGATTGGCCTCCCGCTGCGGCTGCAGGTCCACGCCCCGGGCGTCCACGGCATCCGCCATCACCTCCATCCAGCCCTCGAAGGTTGCGACCTGTAGCAGGGCCAGGTAGCCCATGCCCACATGATCGAAGGTGATCTTCGAGTTGATCCACGTGTAGTTCTGCTCAATGCAGTCCCACTTGTCGTTCACCTCCTGCACGCAATAAATGGAGAAGGAAATATGAGTAGGGTGGGTTTGTACAGTCACACAGGACAGGTAGATCGTTCTCCTGCTCCATATTGGGAGTGTGTGTAGTGTACTCACAGTAATTGGCAGCAATTCTCCCATTTCATTGACGCACTTGAAAAACTTCCCACCAAAGAACTGAACACCCATTATTGAGAAGATCAACCAAAAAACCAAACAAACCAAAAGTACATTGAAAATTGATGGTATTGCATACATGAGAGCGTTTACTACAATCCGCATTCCTTGCCACCTGGAATAGAAATGGAATGGATGAAATGCTAGTCATTACTGGGATGTATACTGGAGATCGTCGCTTCGTTGCACATCTATTTGTTTTTGCAATGGGTGCTAATTGATTACGGTTCTGGTGCAAACAAGTGGAGTTCTTTTTGGAATGATTCTCATCTAACCATTACAAGTACTATTACTATGCATATGTACATTGTCTACTTATTATAAATTTTAGATTATTTACAAAGATTATACATATATGTATGTATGCAGTTTTTGTGAAGGTAGAGGATAGACAAATCAAGGCTTCGGGCTACAGACTAGACAGAGGCGAGGAGGATGCAATGCAAAGTGTTCTACGTATTTCTATTCGAAATCCATAAAGAAGACGAGATTGTATTAAACACTGCACAGCTCTGACGAAAGCCATATCGAGGACTGACCGACATCTCCCAGAAATAGTAAGAGATACAAGAAAGTACGAAGAGTAGTAGTAGTAGTAGTAGTAGTAGTTGCAAAAAGGCAAGAGGTGGCCTATGTGGACAGCTCTTACTTCATTGGATGCACAGGTGTTTGAGAAGGTTGTGGTGCAGCCTATAGACTAGACCAGCGACTGGTCGACTTACCGAGAGATCGCTCTCAGGGGTCTCAGGGCACGCAGGGTGCGTAATGACCGCAGAACCTTGAGGTTCTCATTCTCTTCAATTAGCAGCGAGAAAACCGATACCTATGGAACAAAAAGACCAATCAGAGAATGTGCATCAAAGTGCTCATTTATGTAGATGCACTCACAAACACTATGATAAAATCGAGTATGGTCCAGAAACTCGTGAAGTACTTGGAGAAGCCCAGCGCCAGCCACTTGAGTATCATTTCCACCACGAAGATCAGGCAGAAGGAGAAGTTGGTCCAGTAGAGTACGCGCTTCAGCGTCTTGTTGCTGTCCAGATAGATGTCCTCGAAGCAAAGCGTGATACTCGACGCAAAGATCAGCACTAGCACAAACCACTCAAAGGCCGGAGTATCGACAACCGTCAAGACAGCCGTCCTAATGCGGGTCCACTGCTTGGCGCTCGGCGTGTCCATGCAGGACATAAACCAAGGGCAGCGGAAGTAAAAGCTGCCAGTATGAAAAGAGGGAAAACAGGGAAATAGCATAAGAAGATGTAATTGGGGATCTTTTCAAATACTCACTGATCGTAGCACTTCTGGGGGAAGCAGTCATCTGGCACCTTCGGCGGCTTCGCCTGCCCATAGCTCGGAAAAGTCATGGGATCATTGTAAGCGCCCTGCGAGTTACGTCTCCCACCGACGGTGAGGTCGTCTACGTAGGAAACCAAACAATGCCATGGTTTTTCGGTCAGTCGAGTGAATGCCGACGGCTTCTGTGCCGCCTTTTCCGGCTGATCAGATTGCTCAGTCTTGTGGGTGTGGGCGAGAGCCAGGGCCAGGGCCGAGCTGGTGTCGGCGGCGCCCGAGCTGTGCGACTCGGTGCGCGCGGACTGGAAGGAAGCGGCTTTGTCTAAAGTCGATTGTGGATGCTCCATGGGGCGTCGCCTCTGCCCTGCCGTTGGGTGTGCTTGTGAGTGCCCATTGCCGTGCCGATGGCCAGACCCATGGGTGTGCCTTTGGCCGTGACCATGAGAGGGGGCCGTTTGGATGCTCGTAGCATGAAAGTGCTGCTGGTGCTCGGTGAGGGCGGCCAGCGGGGGCGTGGGCGTGGGCGTGACCTTTAGCGATGAAATTTGCGCCAGTGTCGGTGGCTCAATGCTCGACTTCAAGGAGGTGGGTGGCGTGGCGGGTACACCAGTGGACAATGGCAGAACAAGCTTCTGCTTCTGGATGAGCAGGTTCTCGTAGGAGTTGGTACTCTTGAGCGAGAGACTGTCCAGGCGCAGCTGGTCGCTGTTGAGAAACTTGCGCGGCATCTTCTCCGATTCGATGCGTAGCGTGGAGATTGGCTTTTCCTCCTCCGGCAGCTCCTCCAGCCGCTCGATCAGCGACAACCGCTTGAAGCGATCGAATTGAACCGTGAATGGGTCGATCTTGCGGCGCGTGAAGGGGGACTGGCTGGCGCCTGGACCTTGGCTGGTGGCTGCCACTGCCATGGCCTCCATGGCCACGAAAGGCGCATGGATTTGATCACAGATTTTGCGTATTTCATTCGATATGCTAAAGTCCTCGTCGATCTTGCGCTGCTTCTCGAGGCTGCGGCGTTTTATCTTCACGGACTGCCGCTGGGCGGCGGAACTAACGGACTGGGAGCGTCTCGGAACGCTGGATAGGTCGTAGCTGTCATAAGGATTGAGTGGATGCACTACCTCATCGGCGGCTGTGCGCTCCGAGGCTCCCGTGATAATGGCAATGTGCTCCATGATCGCTTTGGTGGCCTCGTCGGCTGCCGGCGAGGGTTCTGAGAGGGTGGAGAGCTTGCGCTCCAGCGACGTAGTCGAGCGTTTGATCTCCTCCAACTCCTTCTCGAAGCTCTGGATGATGTTATCGAACTCCGAGTGCTCCACTAGCGCCTCGCTCTCTTGATGTCCCTGGCTGGAGGATCGCCGCGACCGCATGAGGTTCGACGAAATGTAGCTGAGATTGGACTTCGGCATCTCGTTATCCTCCTGGAGGAACTGAAAGAGCTCCTTCTGCTCGCAATTGAGCAGCTCCTCGCGCAGATTCCCCTGCTGCGAGAGCAGCTCTTCCTGCTCGATCGATATGGAGTTCAGGGAGTGGCCACTAGAGTGCCTTCGCATCTCCGCCTCCTCCGACTTGAGCAGCGAGCGCTGCGAGTGACCGCTGGACTGTGAGAGTCGGTCCAGAGACTTCCTGTAGCTGGGTGAGCGGGTTAGCAACGATTTCTGGTACTTAAGGTAGGCCTCGTCGTGCTCTTCGCTGCCGTAGCGCCGCGAGGAGTTATCCTGAAAAGAGTCTCCGCGGTTGAAAGAGCCACTTCGCTGGTCGTTGGCATATGGATCCGTGTCCGTGGAGTTGTACTGGCCCAGGAGACGCAGCTCGATCGACTCCGTGTAGGTGGCCTCGTCCCTGGAGTCGTTCTGCTGGGTGCTAACCCCCGAGGATATCTGGTGTTGCAGCCGTCGTTCCGCCAGGGCGAACGGAGTTAGGTTGTTGCTGTGGGCAGACATGATGGCGGTCTCGTAGGTGGGCGGCAGCGAGTCTGTAATTGGTGGCAGTGGCTGATCCTGTAGCTGGATCTGCTCGGGCACATCCGAGGCCTCGTCGTACTCGAGGCCATCAACAATTGTGTGCAGGCCGTCCCTCAAGGGGATCTGGAAGCCAAAGTCAGAACCCGAGACTGGCCGATTCATAGATTCCTGAAAGAAAAGAACGTAAATTAGTCGGAATTTAAAGAGAGTTCAATGTGAAACACCCACCTGGTAGCTCAATCTATGGAACTTAGTCTCGGCCAACAGATTGGACTTGTCCATCTCCATTCCCCCCTGTGCCTGACCCTGACTTTGAGCGTGGGCCTGGGCCTGGGCCTCGAGCACGATCTGCTGGAACTTCTCGGCAAACTTTCGCTCTTTACGATCCTTACGCTCTTGCCGCTTCTTCCTTATCAGATCCCGCACCCGTTCGATACTCCTCGCCAGCTTAGACTCCTCGCCCACTTCCTATATCGGGGGAAAGAACACAAAAAGATCATTAGACAATGGTCGAATCTAAGGCAGAGCAGAAAGCAAAAGAGTTCGCTACAAGATTTTTTGGGTATTTTTTGACTAGACATTGACATTGATACATCAACATGGAGTTACAATCAGAATTCGGGGTTCCAATACATACAAAAGTAAGGGTTAAGGGCAGGCAACACAAAAGGTTATAACATTTATCACATATATGTATATGTATAAATATTGCCTGATCAGCTTTGGTCTACTCTAGAAGTATATACACATTTATTTTGTTGGGATTTAGATTAAAGTTTGGCTAACTTAAACGAAGCAAGCAAGTTTAAAGCAAGTTAAAACGATTTAGTTGGAAAAATTACCTTCTTCTTGAATATCTGTTTACGGTTTTTAGTGTATTTAAATTGTTTTGGTTTTCGGGTTAAGTGTAGATTTAGTGTCGTGTATTTTGTGTGGGCAAGTAGTTAAGATTAAGATTAAACGCATGGTGCAAAAGTTGACAACAGAAGATTTGGTTAATTCGATTAGGTACGAGTATTCAGTGCATTTCAGAGAATGTTTTAACATTGATACTTAGACAAGAGACATACATTGTTAGCTTCGAGTACGAGTACGAGTACGAGTACGAGTAGGAGTATGTGGGTCTGTTCAGTATGTACATACACATAAGAAGTGGTAAAGTTAAGACCCGAACAAACCCCCATAGTCACTAAATTCGAGCAGAGCCGAACTGTAGAGGCCCAGAACAAGTCAAAATACATTGTGCTGGGTCTAATTTTAAGGATCGAAATTAGATTTAAGTTTAGTAGAACACAAACATGTAGCAAAGGTAGTAACACAATGCAGAATGTGATGGTTTTTGATGGGAATTTTAACCATAAAAGTGAAAAGTAAATATAATTTGCTTGTCTGAACAGAAGAGAAGAGTGCCAGATCGTATGGTGTATGATATAATTGGTTCAATTGTGTGGTATACCAATGCTAATTGGGCGATAATACGATGAAGGCTGTGATCAGACGCACAAACACACACAGATTAAGGATCAGACACACACATAAATAGAAATACCGGAAATCACATCAAAGTGCAATACAACATTTAGGAAACGATCTAACGATCTAACCAGCGATCGTCTGACATATAACATATATAAGTTTTCTTTTAGTGGGTTGGTTTTATAACAAGGAGCATGATTGCTCTCCTGTCCATTCCGGAACTATTCACGTTTAGTTGTTAGATTGTTTAAGAAACTTTTGGTGGCACACACCAAGACATACGACATTTACATTCACGAACGTTAAGAAACATGGAAAAGGTAGACGAGAAGCGTGTGACTTGCCTCTTTCTTTGACTTGAGCTCCTCAGAATTGAAGCTGTTGAGCAACAAGGCCAAGAACAAGTTGAGCACCATGAAGTTTCCCATGACCAAAGTTGGCAGAAATATGGCGAAGCATGTGGAGGCACCTTGCTGCAAGATATAATTAGTATATGTACGATCTGTAAGTCCGTTTTCCAAGCTGTCTACAAACCTCTTCTTCGGCTCGCATACAGTCCCAGAGCGGCTCGATCCATTCCCCGCACAATATGCGGAAGATCATCATGAATGAGTGAAAGAAGTCATTGAAATTCCATCTGTAAAGGAGGATACAGATAAGAGAATATACGAGAATATAATTAAATGACTCAAGTCTTGCCTTGGCACTGGATCTGGGTCAAACTTTTCCGCCGTGTAGTCTTTGGAGAACAATTGCATGCCAATGACGGCAAATATGTAGATGACTATTACCAAGATCAGCGTAAGGTTACCCAGCGCCCCAATTGTCGATATGATAATGCTCAGCAGCACCTTCATTGTGGTCCACGACTGGGCCAGCTTTAGTACACGCAGCTGGAAATGTAGCAAAGGTTTGAAATGAAATATGTCGATTTAATATCGCACGGACGCAGTACCAGTCGCAGTCCCCTCAAGACACTAAGGCCATCGACCAGCTCGAAGATGATGTCCAGCAAACTGGCCGTGACAATGAGCAGGTCAAATATATTCCAGCCGCACAGAAAAAAGTCCTTGGACAAGGCCATCAGCTTCACAATGCACTCAAAGGTGAAAATGGACGTGAAAACCTGTGGAAAAGAAACGAATTTAGTAGATTCTTTGACGATTCTTGGTTCACTTACCTTATTTCCCACATCCAGGGCATTGCGAAAGCTCTCGCTCATGCCGTGGTGCTCCATAGCCAGAAAGGCTGTGTTTAGCACAATGCACAGCGTGATAGCCAGCTCGAAGAGCGGATCCCTCACCACCTTGTAGAGGCAGTTCTGGAACTGCAGCCAGCTCTCGTAGTCGGCGCAGCAGTGGACACAGCGATCGCAGTTGCGGTCGGGCAGGTCATCTGATTGGAAATTAAAATAATTTAAAAACCCATTCCCCCAAAAAAGTTTCTTAGAGAGCACTCACCGATAACAACCACCTCCGAGGAGAACTCCTGATGCAGGGCATAAACATTATGATTCTTGATGCGGGCTATGTTCCCATTGCACTTGATGAGGCGCACTTCACGCGGGGATAGGGCCAACTCCACGGTGGACACGTGGCCCAGCTCGTTGGCCGGATCCTGCTCCTCGTGATCGTCGACCACCCCAGAATCATCCTGCGAGGATTCGCGATTGACGCCACTTGAGTTGGAGCTCGTCTGACGGCTGCTGGCGATGAGCTGGCCCTTGTTGTCCGAGGGGTACAGCATGTTGGGGTTCTTCTGCGGCTCCTCCTGGAAGCTAATGCGGTTCTTGGGCGTAGCAGCGGCTGGTACCTTGGCCAGCAGATGCTGATGATGCTGCTGCTGCTCTATCTGCTTGTATTGCTTCTGAGCCTGACGCGTGAGGGCGGAGGGACGCTCCGTGGCACTGTGTCGCGGACTTGGTCCCGGGCTGGGTGTGGCGGAAGGGGATTTGTTGGCATCGTTTTCATGGCCATTGCTGCCGTTCCCATTCCCATTGCCATTAGTCTCTTTTCCGCCTTTGGTCTTTTTTCGGCGCGTCTTCTTCTTGCTGTACGAGGCCAGGAGGACGCCCTTGCGGGAGTCGATCCTCTTCTTGTTGTTCTTGTTCAATTTCTTAACATTCAGCACGGATGGATCAAAGCTGAACGTGGAATCATCCCGATGGTCCAGCAAATCCTTTTTCCGCTCCTGCAACAAATCAAAGAGGTTAGATCAGAGGATAAGGGTGCGCGCCAAGTTTGGGGCCACTCACCTCGTTTGTTATCTCCGCCTCCTCCTCGTAACTCAACGCGACAACGGCTAGCATCAGGTTAATCAAGTAGAATGAGCCAAAAAACACAACCACCGTAAAAAATATGACACTCATTGGACCACAAGTTGCTAGCACCTGCGGAAAGGGATAATCTGATCGATTAGATCATCTCGATAATGGGAGCAAGGATTACACTGACCATATTGTAGACATTCTCCCAGTAGTCCAATGTAATCAGCTGAAAGGTCGTTAGCATTGACCACATGAAATTGTCAAAGTTGGTATAGCCATGATTGGGATTCTCGCCGACACAGATGCACATATAGCCGAATGGGCAGTGACGGGCGCCCGTCAAGTTTCCACAAAGCACGGGCATCTCCTCATCGTCGAATAGCCAGTTGTCCGTGTCGTTGACCCACCTGAAAGGAACAATGACCATTCCTCCATTAGCATTCAGCTTTAATCATGAATTACAAGTCTCGCATACATATGCCAGTCTAGATGGGAGACGTTGGACCACTCGGAGGGCACGTGGCGCACACACTTGTTGCGCAGCTCGCCCATATAGACCTGCAGGGCGAAGAGGGCAAAGACCATCAAACAGAAGATGGTGAGCGTCATAACCTCCGCCAGTTGACGGAAGGAGTGAAGCAACGCGTTGATAATTGTCTTAAGTCCGGGCATGATGGAAACCGTCTTGAGAGCGCGCAGCACGCGAAAGGTACGCAGCCCCGCCAGGTTGCCAACCTCCATGCCAATGGTGGCATAGCCACTAGTTATGACCACAAAGTCTAGCCAATTCCATGGGTTGCGCAGATAGGTGTACTTGTTGAGCAGAAAGCCTTTGGCAATGATTTTGATCACCATTTCGATGGAGTAAATCGCCAGAAAGATGTACCTGTGGGTTGGCAACAGTAAAGGTTTGAAAGGTTCGTCCCGTGACCACTCGAATTTGAGGTACTTACTCAGCCTCTTCGACCGTCTCGGTCATGGCTAGGAAAATGCAGTTGAACAGAATGGTGGCCATGACGCAGTAGTCGAAAAATTGGTTCGTTGCGATATAGACGCACACGCGCCGCGCTGGACTCCATGGATGGAAGAGGAATAGGCTCTTGGTGCCTGTGAAACGATGGATGTAATTCTTGCGAAAGCGTTTCGAAACCACACAGAATGTCTGAAATAGTGGAAATGTGTTTTTAAGTAGGTCTATAATTATAGATACTTCAAATTCCTGAAATAGTTATATTAAAAAAACGAGGGGGAACGTTGTGAGTTGCTGCGGACACCGCAACTCTACAGTTATACCCGATACTAAGTCAGTATGGCTTTCCTCCGGCAGACGCCGCTAATATTAAACGACACGACAAAGAATGCGTGCGAGAGAGACAGAAAATCAGTCTGTGCGTGACGTCGGGCGCTGCGTAGCCAATGCAAATTGATTTGTTCCTTTTGGCTACAAAAATTATCTGATCTGATACAGATTCAGCAATCTGATAGATATGATCATTATCCAAGATTCTGCGTTTTTATTTTTCTCGAATCTGCAATATTTTGGATGCCTCAGATTTTCGTCCTTTGCGGGGGCGGAAAGGGGTGTGGCGAAATTTTGACACAAAATGGTCAAGGTCCGATATCACAGGAGTGTGGATACCAAATTTGGTTGCTCTGGCTCTTATATGTAGGTTCTGAGATCCTTGAGCTCATATTTTGCAATTGGCAAAACCGACAATGAAACCTGTGTGTTAGAGAGAGACAGAGCTTCTTGATTCTGGCTATAATAATTATACGCTCTGGTTCAGATTTTGCACTCTAGAAGATATAGTCATCTTCTATGATTCTGCGTTTTTTGTTTTCTCGTATCGTCGAAATTGTGGATGCCACAGATTTTCGCCCTTTGTGGGGGCGGAAGTGGGCGGGGCAAAGTTTTGAAATATTTTTGTAGCAGTGACATATCACAGAAGTCTGGATCCAAAACATCGTTGCTCTAGCTCTTATAGTCTTTAAGCACTAGTCGCTAAAGGGGACGGACAGACAGACAGGGCTCAATCGACTCGGCTATTGATGCTGATCAAGAATATATGTACTTTATAGGGTCGGAAACGATTCCTTCTGGACGTTACACACATCTACTTTTACCACAAATCAAATATACCCCAATACTCATTTTGAGTATCGGGTATAATAGTAATAATAACACTCGTCATTGAATACTACTGATTGCTAAATTCAAAATTAGCGCCATAACATCTACTGGGGAAGAAGGGACCGCTCATCGCACAATAATATTGAAGTAGTGGTTTTATATCGATATATTCCCTAAATCAGCCTTGATGAGTCGATATTCGAACTGTCAGAGCTACGAGCATTAGTCAAATTGCGTGTATCTCACAAAAGTATCGATGAAATATGAAAATTTTCGCGTAAATCTGAACAATTCAGTCAACAAATAAAATTATAAAAAAATAAAATGCTCTGATAGCCTGGAGACGGCTACAATAATAATCTTAGGTGTAGGTAAAACCATTGTCAAAAGAATATTTATATCGATATATAAAAGTCAACCTTGGATGCGATAGTCGGGCTGCGGAAAAATATCTGCACGATATTCGAGCTGTCAGAGGAAACGCGAACCTACCAGGCAGACTTCCGTTCGACCATCGTTCTTTCGTTCTCGACCCGTCAAACCGACCAGAAGGAAAATGAGAGCTAAGGTAATAAGAATTTTTGCAAGACAAGATAATGAGTGCAGAAAAGAATTGGAGTAGAGCAAGACTAAAAGTGGAAACAGATTTAGACTGCAATTTAATTGTTTTTATCTCGTTTTCAGTGGCGTAAGAAGCGTATGCGTAGGTTGAAGCGTAAGCGCAGAAAGATGCGTGCACGTTCCAAGTAGGTGCAGCGCCATCGACCACTAACTGGTGAGTACCCGCTTGGCCACAGGAGCCCTAGCGACACGCAAGATTCTAATTTGCCGTTTTTTGTTCGTTTCAGGAACTTTTGACCTACAAGCACACCACTACTGAAACATGCCGTCTGGGCCCCACGTTGTGGCCCGAAAGTAATTTTGTAAAAACAGTTTTCACGCAAAACAAGAAAATGTGCATTTAAAATACACTTCCGAATTTCACGTTTAAATTGATTCTAATAAATTACTGGATTTTCACAAAAGTTCCAACTGAATCAAATCATGTGTTCTTAATAATAGAGTGGTAGAGAAAAAAGCGGCACCCAGCGTGCTGTTTCAACATAACCACATTTGTATGTCATCTGTGTGTGTGTATGTAGCGCACAGAGCACGTTTTGGCTAAAATGTTACACTAATTTTTGACATTCCGATAATTTTTATTCGTGAAATATAGAGTAATTTTTTTCTCAAGCTTGGAAGTTTATGACACCGTGCCGGCAGAAAACTGGAGAAAGTAATCGCTTGAAACAAGAAGATTAGTGAGAGTGAGTAGCGTTTGGTAGCCAAATGCCAAAACCAATTCAATCCACCATAGCCGACGCACCGTCCGACCGACCGACTGACCACATTAAACATTGATCATCGTGCTCCCGGCCAAGGCAGTAAATTTCCACTTAATCGGCTAATACAATTACACAAAGTACAATCAGACCAAGGGCTGCTGTTGCTTGCCCCTTGGGAGCGCGTGTCGTGCGCTCGTCAGATTGGCCGGCTCCGCTCCGTTCCGTTCTGTTCCTGGGGCACCATTCGGAAATATCGATTTGTTTGCCGGAGAGGAGAAAAAGAGCGGCAGCCGAGCCGAGCGTTGTTCATTAGCGCCTTGATTTCTTCAATTATATATGTATGCAGATGTGCCAGCCAGAGCGGCCTGGCCTGCCGCCTGCCTGTTTTTCATGCTAAGGATGATGTTTCTGTCTGTCTGCCCGCCACTCCTCCCCCACTATTCTGAAGGTCGTTTGTCACTGTAATACACACATAAACGTCGCTCAACCGAGTAAGCAGAAATTTTAATGTAACAAGCAAAAATTACGATTGGGTGGCAGTTTGCCATTTACCATTTTGTGTGCCTTTTCTGTAAATTTGCATGCGCCTTTGGTTACGCTACGCTGCCGCTGTCGTCGCCCCCTCCAAACCACACCCCATATAACGCCCTACCATTCCGTTCTAAGGGATGGATGGTGGCGAGTGGAGCTTGGGAGGATAAGCATGTGTACTTTTAAGTGCACAGAACGAAAGTTGTGTAGGGTCTTGTTCGGGCAAACATGCGGTGTCGTCTGTGGCTGTGTCTTATCACTGGAGCAGACAACCGACGTCGCCATGGTTTGCGAAGTGAGGCAGTTCAGTTGTTTGCTTTGCCTGTCCGGCATTTGCCACTTGCATAAAGAGTGTCCCATTAAATGCAATTAAGCACTTTGATTCTCCTCCGCCTAAGTCTGTATAGGTTTTTGTTCCACAAACACACACACTCTCACGTGTACATGCATGAGTAAACATTGCATTGGCGCTGCCAATGGATGCGTGCAAAGTCCGGCAACATTGCGGCACATGTTCTAATCAGAGATGAGCAGGGTCGTGCAGTGATTTTAGTAGTCACGATATGGTCTTCCAGTGACTGGCTCAAGTTGCCATTCACTATTGTTCGTTATGAACTTTTGGTTGACTAAGCTTTAGTAAACAATAAGATTTAATTATAGATTGGCAGACTGTTTGCCCTGAGTAAGTACCCAATCGATAAAGAACATCACTCGATGTCAGGTACTTGGTCACAGGCTCATCTCCCCTCCTGGTCACTTGCATGTTTATTTTTCCAGGCCCAGCCCAGCCCGGCCCGGTATATGTGCCGTTATTTGGAATTATTTCCCCACGACACGTGGCATGAAAAGTCGCCAAGTCTTGGTACACTTGCATGTTCGTCTATAATTTGTCCTTTTGCGGGCTGCTGCGGCTGTGTTGGCCAGTTTTGTTTGAGTCACGTAAATACGGTCGCAAGTTTGCCTCTGCCCCAGAGTCGGTACCGTAGCCCCGTGCATGGCATGGCATGACCCATATTCCTGCCCTGCCAGTAAAGTACATGTGAGTGGATGTGTGTGTGTGTTTGGTTCATTGTTTGCCCATAGCTCCAAAAATTTATTCTCACTTTTGAAATTTAACGAGCCCGCGCGGCGGCATTTACGCTGATTTCCTTTTTGGCTTTCGAGAGGGCCACGAGGGTCGTTCTAGGCGTTTCCATTAACCCCCGCCGCTGGTCGCTTGCCAGGAAAAAGTGCATTTCCACTTGTGCACACACAATGCAAATGCAAATGCAACAAAATCAACAGCAAAAACAAAACCAAAGTCGCGTCGCGTTCCATTTCCGTTGTGCCACTTGCAGTTGCAGTTGCACTGCGCTGCCCATACCCATGCTCTGACCGCCCGCCCCGCCCCTCAATTGTTGCCCCTGGCTGGGACTGGGTCGCGTCTGTGTGTGACTTTTTAATTAGTGGCAATGGAGGCCAAATGGGGTGGCAGGGCAGCAGGGCTTGCTTGGCTTGGCCCCGGCACATTTTGGGTCTGCAGATAATGGATACTGAGCCACTTACCTCCTCGTATATGAAGGTGTCAATCTCCTCGAGCGGCTTGCCGTACATATCCTCCGGAAAGGGCTCAAACTTCCGCGGCAGCACATCGCCGTCCTCCACGGAGGCTTTGGTGCGCGGGTGGAAGCCATATTCCCGCACCAGCTGGATGTGCCGGTTCTCGTGCTTGACCTGCGACCTCTGCGTGTAGGCAACGACCTGGTGTTTGGCAACAGCTGCAAGGAGAGGAAGCACAACAGAAAGATGATCAGGGGTGTACAGAGGTTTGGTTGAGAATGAACTGTTTTGGCTTGGTTTGGTGAATTTGCGTGCATTACCAAGTGCCACACTCCTACCACCCCCAGTATAGCTAATCGGCCGCCCTTTCTATTCCAGCAATCAGAAATATGCCTGATAATACTCCGCTCGTACAGTTGCTGCAAGCCTTAGGCGGCGGTGTCGCTGGGGGCTTGACTAGGACCTTGGTGCAGCCGTTCGACGTGATCAAAATTCGCTTTCAGATGCAAGTGGAGCCGGTGGGCAAGCACGGATACGAATCGAAGTACCAGGGTCTGCTGCACGCCTTTCGTAGCATATACAAAGAGGAGGGACTACGGGGAATCTGGCGTGGTCATAACTCCGGCCAGGTGCTGAGCATTACCTATGCAGTCGTGCAGTTCTGGTCGTACGAGCAGCTTCGAGTCAAGGCCCACAAGATGCCCTTCTTCGACGACCGACCGCTACTCTTGTACTTTGTATGCGGGGGATTGGCCGGATGTCTTGGCACCGTGGCTGCTCAGCCCTTCGATGTAATCCGCACTCAAGTGGTGGCCGCCGATCCCACCAGCAAGAGGAGTCGCATGAGCTCCCTGAGAGGTGTACACTTCGTACACTCTACCGAAGGATTGCGAGGCTTGTCCCGTGGCTTGGTCTTTACCCTGGCGCAGATCTTTCCGCTAGTAGGTGCCAACTTTCTCATCTACAAGTACCTGAACGCCCTTGTCCTCTTTATTGTCAAGAAGTCAAATCCCGACCACAACATTCCTGGTCCCTGCCTCTTCGTCAATGGTGCCCTCGCCGGGGTGTCGTCCAAGTTACTGGTCTATCCAGCAGATCTGATGAAGAAGCGCATGCAGCTGCACGGTTTTCACCAGGATCGACAATCGTTCGGTCGGAATCCCATTTGTCCGACGGCAAAGCAATGCTTCATGACCACCTTAAAGGGTGAGGGCATCTCCGGCTTTTATAAGGGGGTTAGCCCCACACTCCTTAAGTCCGGCTTATCCAGTGCCTTCTACTTCACTTTCTATGACTACATTAACCGCTACGTCATCCATCCTATGCAGGACCGGGAAGAGCAGCGTCTGAAGGAAGAGAAGGCCAAGAGCGCCGCACCTAAAAAGGCCGGCTGGACCTAATAAAGATGCCCCATATGGGTGATGCCAGCACCACACAGTCTCGTTAGCGAGCCCTAAACATCCTACCGCTGACCCATAGACAGAAACGATTAAACACACCGGGAATGAGTTAAATTATTACACTAACATGGTTTATTTTGTACATCGGCACCGTTGGGAAGCGGCAGTGAGGGAGGGAAAAGTTCCTCCTTCAGATGTGGACATGTGGAATGTGGATGAGCGAACGAGCCATACGAGTATTATAAGTTAAAAGTCCAATGGAATCGGGTGAACTTGTGGGAATGAGCAATAGACTAGATGGCCGGATGGCCAATGCAGGAAACGGCCCCTACGACCAGTTGGAGGCAGATCCCGACCAGCCACCGACGGCGGGGGGCGAGTAATTGTAACCGTCCCCACCCCCGGAGGATGCACCGCCATGAGACCCACCGCTATATCCTCCGCTGGAAGCGACAGCAGCCGTCACCACCTGGCTATCGTAGCTGCTTCCTCCGCCGGAACTGTAGCCCCCAGAGCCGTGTCCGCCGGAGCTGTAGCCCCCTGAGCTGTAGTCTCCGCTGTTGTATCCTCCAGCGCCAGAGCCCGCGCTAGCTGCAATGGCTGCAATATGGGCATCATCGTGTCCGCCAGAGCTGTAGCCTCCCCCCGAGCTATAGCCTCCCGAGCTGTAGCCTCCGCTGCTGTATCCGCCAGCACCCGAAGAGCCGTGGGAGGAGGTATCAGCGCTAGCTGCAATAGCCGCAATATTAGCTATAGCATGACCAGAATCGTGTCCGGAGCTGTAGCCACCGGAACTGTAGCCTCCGGAACTGTGTCCGCCAGAGCTGTATCCTCCAGCACCCGATGAACCGTGAGAGGAAGAGCCAGCGGCAGCTGCAATTGCCGCAATCTGAGCATCATCGTGGCCAGAGCCATGTCCCCCAGCGCTGTATCCTCCGGAGCCGTGTCCGCCAGAGCTGTAGCCTCCGGAACTGTATCCTCCGGAACTGTATCCTCCGGAGCCGTGTCCGCCAGAGCTGTATCCTCCGGATCCGTGCCCGCCAGAGCTGTAGCCACCAGATCCGCCGTGATTCTCGGTAATAATGGCATAGGTACTGACGTGGCCTCCTCCACCGCCATGTCCATCGTCATGGGAGTGAATCTCATAGCCGCCGCCGCCGCCACCTCCTCCATGCCCACCGTCATGGGAGTGAATCTCATAGCCTCCGCCGCCACCACCGCCTCCATGCCCACCATCATGGGAGTGAATCTCATAGCCTCCGCCGCCACCACCGCCTCCGTGATGATCTCCCCCGCTCTCGGGCAGGTGGATGCGAATGTGGACGTGCTCCCGTCCAAATGAGGGCTTGCCCCATACCGCCGGACTGGCCAGCAAGAGCGCGCTCAACTATACGGGGAAAGGGAAAGATGACACTATTAGGATCCATATTCGCTCGCAGGGGAGTAGAGTCCATCGCCAACTCACAATGAAACAAGCTGCCATTTCTCCTGATGTCGAAAGTTGCCAGGGATTTGGATTGTAGCTCACCGGCTGCTGGGCTACGAACTATGTGACTGGAAATGATTCGGCAATCGTCTCTGCGCGCCGTTTTATACGCGCGCTTGGAGCAGAGCTCTCGAGCTCCGAAGTTGAGGTTATGTAAGTGGTGCGACGCGACGGCCGCTGTGGCAAGTGCAGGCGATAATCTCTCCGACGACGAGATGAATTGAGCTGAACTGAACTTGTGGCAGAGGCAGGGTCTGCTGCCAGCACGACTCATTGAAGGCCACATTGTTTCGTTTTACCTTTTCTTTCTCTCTACTCTCCACGTCTCTCTGCCTCTCTGCGCGATCGGCTAGAGTGTTGACCTTTCACAACAGCCTCATCATCATTGCCATCATTGGCTGCCCTTTTGCAAAAACACTCTCACTCACTCTCTCCCTCTCTCCGTCTAATGCCGCTCTTGCGCCGCGCTGTGCCCCTTTTGTGCTCCACTTTCGTTGGATCTGGGAGAAAATCCGAATGGCCCTAAGCCTCTGCTGCATATTATTGGGTTGGCTGCTGCCGAAAATCGTTAATAATCATCGACATTCCAGATCCAGTTTTAGTCTCAATCCAAGTCTTGGCCCAGGGCCGGTCCAGTGTGGCTGTTAACCGTTAGTTATGTATGTTGTATTCGTTAATGTTTATGCATGGTTTATGCATGCTTATGCAGATACGATACGATACGAACTTCCTATTGGCAATTCCTTATTGCTGGATGTCTGGGCCTGGCCACTTGCATAACGAATTGGCCAAGCCAAGGGTCTGCCTGTCTGCTTTTGCTGCTGGCCGTCGTTTGTCATTAACCCATTGATGGCCATTCCCGTGCCGGAAATTAACCTGATAACATTGCTTACTCTGGTGCTGGATGGCTGGCTTGCTAGAGCGAAAGCATTTCTCTCCCTCTCCCTCTGACACACACATTCACACTCGCATAAACACAATAACAGGTTTTGTTCTATTTATGGTTTGTTGGGTTAGGTCATTGTCTGAAACTTCTTCTATAGCGCTGAGAGCCCCTTAGACTCCCTCTGCCGCCTTCCACCCGTAATTGGGTTAAGCTTCGCCTGCAGCAGATCCCCAGCGCCAGTATCAAAAATATCTTGTCATGCTCGGGGGCGCTGCAATGCTGGCGAAGCAGAGAAAAAGTACCGTAAGATTTTGACTCGCTCATCATCTGGCTCTTACATCAGCGGAGAGGCGAGGTCATGGCCAGTGGCCGCACTGGACGCCCAGCGTCTCGTTCGCTCTCACTTCCCTTCCCTGTCCATTGTTTTGCTTTCGCCGCTGATTAGCTACAGTTTTCATTAGCATTGAGTGGTAGGGGGGAGTGTACGGGAGGGGGGTACTAGAGAGTGGGCTGCAATTTTCATCGGAAACGGGGCCATATGGCAATTTCGATTACGAACACCCGACAGTTGATTAACATGCCTCATCTTCCATCTTCCCATCTTTCATCTCGGTTCGGTCCCCATTCATATTGCCAAATCAATTAATAGACATTTAAATTCAGTCAAATTTGTAAACAAAAGCGTGGCATGGCATGGCCCCCTCAAAGTGGGGATGGAATGGATGCTTACATAAGGAACTAGTAGCAGCCACCAGAGCGACGCCAACGCAACCAGCTGTTGCCAATCGAATGATAATGATAATCATAATCATAATGATGTTGCTGATGGGATCTGTTCGACTGGGAATCGGATCGGAGTCTGCGACTGCGACTGCGACTGCGACTGCGTTTTCGTCTGCGGCTCTTTCTGTGGCATTCGAAAATGCATTTCATTAACAGGAAAGCTGGCGTGCAACACTCCATGGGGATTACATCTTCGACCAAGCCACCAAACGAGGGCCACGATGCTCATGATGATGATGATGATGATGGGTCTGGGCAACCGGTTGGCGGTCGCACATTAACATTAAATGCAACAAAGACGCATCTTCCCCGTATTGCATAATGGTCCCACCAGGTCGGAGCTCTTGCCGCATCTTCATGCGGAAGCAAAGTCATTCTCAAGGCGCCCAAAAACAAAAAGGAAATTACACACAGACACAGAAAGCAGCCAGTCTTTCGGATTTCCAAAAAAAAAAAACCAGTTGCATCTAGCCAACCGCTAAACGGGGTGGGTGGAGAGTGGTGGCACGTTGCAGTTGCCGTTGCAGACCTTTGCACAAGTTCAATGGTGACGGGAAATGGGAATGCGATTGGTATTGTGATTGTGATTGGAGATGGAAGATAGGTGATGGGTGGTGTAGGGACTGCAGACTACAGGGCCAATTATGCACAAAAGGGTGCACTTGGCTGGACTTTCTATGGGTTGCACTTCTTGGCCCCAGGCGAATCGAGTTCCAATCCGCAAAGCGAGTCAGAATACGGCGCAAGGTAAACTGCAAATGAAAACTGCATCGAAACAGTAATGCCCAAACGCTAACCGGAAATTGAGCACTAAAGCAGAAAACAGGCAGTCTCTGGTTTTCCAAAACACCAGTTGCATCTAAGAAACCGCAAAAGACAGTGGCGAGTGTTGGGACATTGAAGTTGCAGCTACAGCTGCGTACAGCTTGGTCCTTGGTAACGGGAAATGGGTTTATAATTGGAACTAGGACTGAGATTGGACCGCAGAGAGTGATGGATCAATTATGCTCCATACCCACCATGCTTGACGCATACGAAAGTAAAGTAATTCTTAAAACGTCGAGAAATAAATAGGAAATTACGCACAGACATAGAAATTAGCCAGTCTTTTGGCTCTTGCCAAAATCCCTTTCATCTAGGCAACCGCAAAGGTGGGTTCTGTGTTGGCATGTTCCAGTTGCATTTGCGCAGATCTTTGTACAAGTTCAATGGTGATGGGCAATGGGAATGGGATTGGGGACTGCAGATGTTATATGGTTGATGGAGGGAGACAACAGACTGATGTTGCAATTATGCTCCCTGGGGATGGATTTCTGGCCCCATGCGAATCCAATTCGAAGCGGACAATGAGAAAAAGAATGCGGCACAAGGTAAACTGAAACTGAAAACAGAACGAGATGAAAAAGAATGGGCCAAAGGAGGAGAATAAAGGCAAATGCAGCCATTGCTCTACATATTTAATTAGTTTCCGTTTCCGTTGATATTCGTTATCCGCAGCTGGCATTGTTAACCCTCCCCCCCATGGATATCCTCCACTTACAATGGTACCCATATAGCCTGCTAGCGCCCCACCCACCCCATCCAGCGAGAGGACAAATTGTCTGTGCTCTGTGGCGCTGTCCCTGTCCCTGGCGCCCCGCCTCTTCCTCTGCCATGGAAGGTTCCTGCCTGTGGAAAACGGTTGCGTAACTTATGGCCAGTCATCAGTCGAAAGTTTGTCCGGGGGCTGGAGGAAGAAGTTCCTCACATTTTCGATTTGTTTATCATTTATTTAAATGGCGCCGGCCTTAGGGCCGGGTCCAGTGCACAACCTTAAGCCGCCATTAAGCGGCTTCGATCCACATTTTATCGGCCCAGACATAGAAGCAGAATCAGAGGCAGGCCCCAGACCCGTACTGAACCAAGGGCACACACAATGAGCAATGCTATTTAATTATGTTGATGAGCACTGGCCGAGCGGGAGCCTCAAAAAGGAAAAGGCAACACGCACAAAGAGCAAATTCCTTCTGCTCCTTCTATTGAATCTCCAGTCTCTACCTCCTGCACAGTGGTTGTCTTCCGATGAGACTTGGGAACAAATTAACTTATGACTAACAGTCACAAGAAAATACGCTCTCGCTTTAAGCACTCTCTGGAAAGTTTTTGGGTATACACAACGCCCACTGTGCCGCATGTTTTGCCGAGTTGGCGTGCAGGTGTCGCTGCCAGAGTGTCAGAGGAGGAAGGAGTCTTTGGCCCTGCCTTCGCCTTTGGCCCTCTTTTCGTATGCATGCCCTCGTATCGTATCCAGATTTGATGACCCCAAATCCCCAACTAAAGCATAACATTTATGTATGTGGCCAGTGGGGATTTGGATATGGGGTTTGGGGAGTGGGGAGTGCGGTGGCATAGAAAACTATCAATAGCTGGAGTTTAATATTTCAGACTCACCTTTTTCATCATTGGCCCCGGCTTGATCATCACTCATCTTGACTGATTGTCGTCGTTTTGTTTGTTCTGTGGCTCTGGCGGTTGTTGCGATGCTGTTGTCTCCTGTATTTTGTGTCCTATGCTATATATATATGTATATATATATATATATCCTATCTCCTCAGCGCAGCGGCATGTCTCTCTCTTTCTCTCCCTCTCTCAAAGCTCGGCTCTCACTCGATATCGGAATGTATTGTATGTATGTAGTACTATACATATGTACATATGTCTCACTCCCTCACTCTCACTTTTCATGCATGCGGATCGCTTCGTTTACCGTTAATATTGTCACCGTTCCCTTTGTTAACCATTTTGTTGCTATTTCTCCTATGATTGTTGTTGCTGTTTTTGTTGCTGTTGTGCTTATCACGCTGGTGCTTTTCATGATGATACTATGGCTATAGTATGCAAATCTTATGACTACGACAGTTTCCAATAATGGCACTTGGCATCGCTGCGGCTGCTACTGCTGCTGCTGCTTCTGCTACTGCCCCAATCCAATCCAATCCAATCCAGTCCTCTCCTCCTACCCAGCACTCTCCTCCCAGCAAGCTTCAAGAGCCAAGCCAAGCTATGCTGCTTCTTCTACTTCTATTGTAAGCTTTTGCTGGCTTTTGTGCTGATTATTGCTTTACATTTTGTGATGCGTCTGTTTGGAAGAAAGAGGGATAGAAGTTTTGTAGATGTTAGAGAGTTTGGAGAAATGTACTAGTGGAGAGACTTTTACTTATGTAATGGCCTCATCCCAAAAGCAACGGGAAGGGCAAAAATAAATGAAATCTGTTCTCTCAGGTCTTTAGCCTATGGACGCCGCAATTGCTCTTCGTGTCATGTAACGGTAATTGGCAACGCGCTAATCCCCGGCAGCTTAGGGGCGCTGCTCAAAACAGTAAGTACCATACGTACTCGTGCACAGTGCACACATGTACGTAACGACTTACTCACGTTACGTGTATGTGCGTAACGGAAAAGATAAACACACCCACAAAGGTGGGAGAGAAAGATGCTGAGACCAAGAGCTGATTGAGACGAGGGTCGGAAGATGGAAGGCCGCTTTAAGACTTAAACCTTAACAAAGATACAGTTAATTAACATTATGGGCGCCAAGCGCACACACACACACACACACACACACACACACAAACTGACTGGCATCCCTTCATTTGTACGTACTTGCTCGATGCTCGCACAAAGTAAGATACAAGATACAAGAATTGATAAATGGGCGCCCAACAGAAAGCAATGAGGTTGCGTGGGCAATGGCGTAGTGTGCGAATTTCTGATGGTTGGTGGGTGGGTAAATGAGGACACGCTTGGAAGCTGCTCATTGCTCAGTGCTTTGTGTCTGTCGGCTGTTCTTCTTGATGCTCCTGCTGCCATTGTTGCTGGCGTTGCTGTAGGCCTTCTTCCTGTTGTGTTTTACAAACTTCTTGACACGTCTGAGCGCGCTGCAAGCGCCACTGACGGACGGGCAAAAATGGAAAAACGTTAGATGAAGGCGCCCATAAAATATTCAATATCAAGTTTGCCCCCTGCTCTGCCTCTACCATTATACCACTCCACCACTCTCCTGTGATGGCAGGCAGGTGATGTTTGCTGGCGGAAATTTGCTGTGGGCGGTGGCGGGAGGGTGAAGCGTGGGGCACGGTGGGCCAAAAGCCATTAGGCGCCCGAGATGCCATAGAAGATCTCCTACCTACAATCCTCACCTGCATCCCTGTTTACGTTACACACAAATCGTCAAAAATATTTTTTTATTACAACAATAAGAGAAGAGAAGGCCCACAAAGGCATTAAACAATGTGTTGTTGGCTTACAATTTTATGAGAAGGTCGGGGATCGGAAAGGGAGCCTGCCCCAAGGGGGAAGTACTACGGGTTTCTGTTGTTGTTTCCGTGCTGCTGTTTTTTTGGGCGTGACCAGCGGTTGGTTTTAAAGTTGCCCCATAAAAGGGAAAAAGCTGAAGTCTCTCTGCCATTGTGGCCCCCAAAGTTGTGCTACAAATTTTGTTATGCCCCCACTGACGGTGCCACATGCTACCGCTACACTACTCTTTGTTTGCTCTCGCACGAAAGCGAACCGAACGAAAAGTGTGGCCGCCTAGTTAAGTGCACATCAAGAGCTAATTTATGGCCCAATCCTCGTGCCACACCACACTATGCCGCACACTATACCACACCACATGAGCTGTGGTTGTTGTGGGTTGCACAAACATTCATGCAAAGGCATGCTTTCTCCAATCTCCGGCTCTGTCTTTCTGTTAAGCATTTATTCGATTTTACCTTTAAAAATGTTCCTTTAATTGTTGTTTACTTTTAGTTTGTTTCAATTCTTGTTTCCTTTGTTGAATTTTATATGTTGTCGATGTGTTATAAATGATGATGTGCCACTTTATGTAATCGTTGAACGTGAGTGCAGTATATCTATTTTTATATACGCGTTGTATTCAGCTGCATAGCACACAAACAAACAGTGAAAGCCCCCGCAAAAGGAGTTTCATGCGTTTTTCACACGTTTTGCATTTCACTTTCACTTCCCAACACTGGCCTGGGCCCACAAACACACACACACTACGCCTATTGTTGTTGCTGTGTTTCATTTGATTTTATTTTACATTAATTACATTTTTATTTAGCAACAGTGGAGTGGGATGGTTGAGCGGGAGGCAACCACAAAAACAAAAGCAAAACCAAAAGTATAAAACTTCAGGCACGCACATTGTTTGACACACATACACCCTCTCGCTCGCTCTCGCACACAGACTTCGTCCTGAGAAGTGTTATTACAATTTACTGTTGATTTCTTTTGCGAGAGAGAGCGAGCGTCACAGTTGGCTCTGCACAAGTTATATTCAATACAATGTAAGGGGGTCTGGCTATCCGCTGCCTGCTCTTGCGGACAGTCATACCTCCTATCGAATATACCATGGCTCTGCAGGTGCGTGTGTGTGTGTGTTTGTGTGTGAGTGTGTGCGAAAGCGTGCGAAAGAGCGCGAAAATGTAGGTTAGTTTCCGTTGTGTCCCCCCACTCCTCTCCGCTCTTCACTCTCCGCACTCCGCACTCTTCCTTTCTTGCGCTATCCTACAGCAGCAGCAGCAGCAGCAGCAGCAGCAGCAGAAGCAACAACAACAGCACTATCATGCAGAACATTTCACTCTATTTTTGGGCGCTGAAGAATTTTTCTTTGCTGCACTTGTGCGTGTGTAACAGTATTTGCCAGAATATACATAGACGTGTGTGTGTGTAGGTTTGGGGTTTCCTTTTAAACATTTTTTTTCCTCCTCCCTCCTTTCTTTTTATACAGTATTCCTTGGGCTTTCATGTAGTTGCTTTTCAATGGGTATGCGTGTGTGTGTGGCAGATGAGGAATATACCGTACGTTCTAAAGGACGCGTGCGTTTACTCTAAGGTTCGTCGTGTGACTGAGCTGTAAAACGGGTTTTCCTTGCCGTTTGACGTAATCTGCAGAGCAACCGCGATGCAGAGCGATGAAACAGCAACAGTAACAACAACAGCAACACTGCCAGCCAATGAAAATTCCCCCCAATGTCCCCCAATGCCCTAAAAGGACAGCCAAGGAAATTCTCTCCCACGCTCTCTCTCTCTCTCTCTCTCTCTGCAACTAAAATGTCAGCAAGCGAAAGCGAAACGAGTCCTTTTTCTCCTCTGCTCCCTCTCTCGCTCTCTCTATATGTCTTGAAGGCCTGCCGGCATAAACAAATGCCATGCCACATGCTCTGGCAGAACTTCCCCCTATTCTGCTCCTACTGCTGCCACTGCTGCACCGCGGGGCAAATGTTCACGCTCGCTTCTACTTCCTCCGCCCGCAAACCCTAAGAAAATGTCAAAATGATTAAGCTTGAATATGGGCCACTGGCTAACAAAGCCAGGAGGAGGCAATTCTGCCCCTTCCACTGCTGCAGCTGCCACTGTTCATCTATTTCCATGGAAAGTGGGCATGGGGAATGGAATAGGTCTGGTCAGTAATTCAATTCGATTTCCGTATCTTAAGGCAAAAGATGTGTATACGTAATATTACAACGCTTCGTGTACGTAATATTTATTTGTAGAGCTCTATGTTAAGATCAGCGTCAGAGTGTTCTCTTTCATAACCCACAGTCGATCGCAACCCTGTCCAACTGATAAGCGGCTACAGTAAAGCCTCGCTTAAATAAAAAATGCTGTTACGATACGTTAAATAGGGTTAAAAGTGGGAAATACATTGTTCGAAAATCCATATTACATGAACTTTCCTTTTTATTCGCTCTATCGATGTGCCACTGTATGATCCAACCAAATTCAAGCCGTTCGCAGAGCTCAGCGCTTAGTACTCGTCGCGGTTCCGTTCGACTCGGAAGAAACAGCGCAAAAATTGAGTGAGCTAAGCACAGTGCCCCAAAGCGATAAGCTTATCAGAACCCTCAGCCCCAAAAGCGGATGCCTTCCCAGCCCAATATGAATCTGGGGCTCTCCCCGAAGTACCTTCGACTGATCCTGGTCATGGTAATGGCCCTGATCCCGACCTTGGTGGACTGTAGCATCAATAAAGCCAATTCCAATCACTCGGCCAACTATGAGGCGTCCACACGGGAAATCCTGGACATAGCCACAGGGCGGATGCAAACCATTTGGAACATGAAGCAGAGGATTTTCCTCCAGCTGACATCTAAGGGAAAGTCGCCGCTGGGCGGACAGGCGCCCAGCAAGCAGGAGGTCGAAATGGAGACCTACCACCTGATGTACGAGCTGGCGGCGAATCTGAGCGTAGTGCCCGTGAAAGAGTTAGAGGATCCGCTGCTGCGACGTCGCGTCCAGCGCCTGTCCAAGCTGCAGTTGCAGGGACTGCGGCCGCGGAACTACGAGCAGGCCAAGGATCTGCTGCGGGCCATGAGGAACTTTGTGAGTGGTCCGTTGGTCTGCACCTTCGAGGAGTGCACCACGCGTCGCCCCCTGGCCATGTATCCGCACATCGTCAACAAGAACATGCGGGCCAAGCACTACGAGGACCTGGTCCTTAACTGGTTCAGCTGGCGACGGGCCATCAACGACAAGGACACAGCCAAGTCCACGTTCATCGACTACGTGCGGCTGCTCAGGATTGCGGCTACCTACAATGGACATGTAACGCCGTCGAGGACGTGGTACCTCCACTACGACACGGAGAACTTCCAGGCCGAGATGGAGGCGGTAGTGTGGGAGATCATGCCGCTCTACCGCGAACTTCACGCCTATCTACGGCACGAGGTGCAGGTAACCTACCCGAAGGCGGACACCAAGAGCGACGGCGCTATTGTGGCACCGGTTATGGATCAGATCCTGTCCCAGGACTGGTATCCGCACCAGTTCTTCCGCACTCCTCACCCAAGCAGGCAGCACCAGCTGCCGTCTGTCCATCGTCGTCTCGAAGAAGTCCTAGTCACTCCCGTGAAGATCAACAAGAAAGCTGCCGAGTTCTTCGAGTCGCTGGGCCTCAATCACATTTCCGAGTGAGAGCAAACCGTTCCCAACCTATCATTTCTCCTTTAAAACCGATCACTCTCTGTCTTTCCAGTGGGTTCTACGACCGCTACTCCCGGCGGATGAACGATGACGAGGGCGGGCCGGACTGCAAGTCTCAGGTCTACTACTTCCCACCGGATGTGGCCCTGCGCTACTGCCCCAAGTTGGACTATAAGAAGATGATGCAGATCCATGGAACGATGGCCGAGTTGCAGTACAATATTTACAAGCGGAATCTGCCCTTTGGCCTGGACACCGAGCCTTGTCCGGGCTTCGGCAGTGCCTTGGCCGAGACTGTGGTTCTGGCCTCGGGCACGGCCCGGCACTTGCATCGGCTGCACATCTTGCTGAACGAGAGCCTCACGGAGGAGCAGTCCCTCAATCGGCTGTTCCGCATGGGGGTGCACACCCTCGTGGCTGTGCCGCAGTACTTCATCAACGACAAGTTCCTGGTGGACGTGATGGATGGACGGATCGGGGTGAAGGAGTACAACTGCGCCTATTGGCGTCTTCAGGACAAGTTCGCCGGCGTCCAGCCTCCTGCCCTGCATTCATCGAAGGATTTTGATCCGGATTTTAAGTTCTATCGGGGCATGAACCCGGAAACATCCAACACCAAGTAGATTAACCATCCTATCCTCTCTTAACTAGCTGGGAATCTAATTAAACCTTCTCGTCATTTTTTTTTAGGAAATTTCTGTCGGAAATATTGGGATTCCAGTTCTATCGCTCCTTCTGCCTGGTCAGTGGCCAGTATAAGCCCGGAGATGCAAAGTTTCCTTTGCACAACTGCGATTTCTACGACAGTAAGGAGGCGGGCGATATGATGCGGGAAATGATGCAGCTGGGGGCCTCCCGGCATTGGCGGGATGTCATGGAAATTGCCACTGGGGAGCGAAAGTTGAGTGGTCGTGGTATTCTCGAGTACTTTGCCCCGCTCTTCACTTGGCTGAAGGAACGCAACAAGCAGCTGGACATTGAGCCCGGCTGGGATGCCGACGATCGTGAGTATCTTGGGATTGTCATTGATTAATTCATTATTTATTATTATTTTTTCAGTATGCCGAAAGGAGTAAAACCCGCACCCCAAAATGGGGCAACCTATTCCAAATAACATATATCCTTTACGTATTAAGTTCCAGGTAAAAATATCATATGAAACAGCTTGGCAGATTTACCTATTAAACTGGGCATCGTCGCCCTGGAACCTTTACAAAAAAGCATATCATAAAAGTATTAGATATAAAGTTGATACAAATATAATCCTAAGCGGTCTCGATGCTGTTCGATGATGCATGGATGATGCATTAACCGAGCCCTATTCTTTCTTATATAATTTCTTTAAAAAGGGACTTGTTCTCCTTCAATCAATACTGTTCTCTAACAAAAGCATCGTTAATTGTTTAGATGTTTATTTACAAAGGCACTTTGGTAAAACGACAGAAACTTATATATACTTTAGGCGCTACACATATGTATGTACGTATGGTTAAGGATTAATTATGCACTTTCTATATGGTCAAGGCACTCATAGGGAGTGCACTCACACAGTTCTGCTCTGGATATGGATGTGGCTTGTTGCACAAGTATATATAATTTCGGGATGGTGATGATGATAGTGTTGGCCTCCATAGATTCCGAGATCCTTGGTGAAGTTAATGTTTAAACTGAAAGCTTAGGATAGACCGGCAGACCGGTTTCACATAGTTGTCTCCGAGTCCGGTGGCGTGTGATAGTTGAGATTGTAAGCGGGCGGACCGTTGTTTAGGAAAGCCATGGAACGAATGCTCTCCCGCGAGGCGGTGCGCTTTGAGAAGGACATGACGCTCACATAGGCCGGTGCCGGCTCCATTGGCGGCGGTGGAAGATATTGCTGCTGCTGCTGCTGTTGTTGCTGCTGATGGAGGGGATGCTGCTGGTAGAGAGGTGGAGTGCAGGGAGGCTGGGGCGGACTGGCATTGGCTCCACCTAGTCCGACAAAAACGTTCTCGCCCGCATTGGCGTAGGCAGTGGACAAGGGCCGAGACCCGTGAAAATTTGAATAGCTAGAGCGCACCGACGGCGGCCTATTGTTGTACACCTCGTCGCCATGACCCACATCGTTCAGGTGGGTGGTGGAGTGCTGGTAACTGGGATTGTAGTGGCCTCCGCCATGGAGGTTCGCTGCTGGAGCTGGCACAGCTGGAAGTGGAGGCGGTGGAGGAAGTAGGGTGGGCGAGACGGGTTCTTCTTGCTGATGGATCACGCCCTGCCCGTTGGTGTTGTAGTAAATCGGATCCAGGGGAATGTTTTTGCGGTAGCTGTGATAAAAGTGGCCATTGTTCTTTGCCAGACTTCCTAGCTGACTGCCGGAGATGTTCGTGTTATTGAGCATGTCATCGTTAAGGGACTGGAGATTGGAGACGGTCAGCGAGAGCTTGTCCTGACGATGGAAAGAGCCCAGGTGGGGCTGCTGCAGTTGCTGTTGCTGCTGCTGCAGCTGTTGCTGGTCGATCAGCTTTGTCACCGGGTTCTGTTGGTACTTCCTGCGGGAACTGCGAGTGCTGCTTCTCACATAACTGCCACTGCTGCTGTCCCCGGCTCCTCCTCCATGACCGCCTCCATGCTTGGATCTCAGTGTGCCGCTGGAGCCATGATGTGAACGACGACTACTGCCTCCTCCTCCACTAGATTGCCTCCCCTGGCTGCCCCTGGCCATCACCGACCTCCGTTTCACGCGCCTTGGTGTCATCGGCTTGGGGCTCAGCTCTCCGCCATCCTGGTCCCCTCGCGGATCGCCCAGCGCCATGCCCATAATGGTGTGACTGCTGCCATGCCGGATGGTGTCGCTGCTGCTGCAAAACTCCATGGAGTACAACGACTGGCGATGTTTCGACTGCTTGCTAATATGCTTCACTATAAAAAGATGTAATATCAGAAAGCGATCGTGATGGGGTTGTCTATAAAAAACAATATCTAATAGCAGTTACCTGGGGTTAGCTTTGATAGTGTATGTTTTGTGTGATTGGAGCTGTTAAGTAAGTTGTATTAGCTACTTGGCGGAGAGAGAAAGTCGTTAGCGATTGGTTAGAGCCACAAATGCTACAGAAAGCCTTCTACCAGGTGATACTATATTGTAGAGCTATACCCATAATTGCAAACTAAAAAATACAAGAGAAAGAAGAGGAGAGACTCCAGAGAGTTTTGGTGTAAATGAACATTTATTGGAAACGCTTTCGAATGTCGTCGATAATTGGCACCACAATCCGCACCACTATAGATCAGCACAGTGACAATCTATAAGGTAAACAGTTAGATATTCTACTAAGTTATGAATTGGATTTGCTCTGCTTGGCGTTGCTTGCGCGTCTATAACTACTTTTGTGTGGCTTCAAGCTTAACACTAAACTTAAACATTCACATATATGTATGTCTGTGTATATCTATATAGATCGATCGTTTTCATGTAATTATTTGTCTAAGTAACGAATCTCGCACGAATCTTATTCCATTAGGCAACTTCTTTGTTTGACAAACTAACGTCTATGTCGTAACGCTTGGTATATGTATGTATTGTAAATCGTATTTTAATTAGTTAAACAACAAAAGGCAGCTGAAGGTGGGAGGCTGCGCTCTCCCACTCACATTTTTAACACATCTATATATTTTCTTTTTGTATATAAATCTCTAATCCATTCTGAATCCAAGGCATCTGGTTGCAATTGGCTCTATAAATTATTTTTCCTTATCTCTTTTCGTTTCTTTCAATTTCAACTTTTGTTCAACTTTCTTTGTGACATTTGCGCTGTATAATTAATCGTTTTTTCGTTATTTTTTTTAGAGTTATCACAGATCAACATAAAATTATGCAGGCTCTCTTGTGTGTTATATGTAGGGCCTTTCCGCATTTCGATTTCCTATCACAAGTCGACGGGAAAGACCCTCGATGTATTTAGGACATGCGTGTGCTGTGTATTTTGGCTGATAAAAAAATACTTGGCTTGGTTAAATTAGTTAAGACATTTGCTAGGCTGAATCCTTGTCCGAATCGATGAGCTCACGTGCTGGAAGCTTATGGTTGCGGCTATGGATATGCTCCCTCCCGGAAGGGAGCCATTGTCATCAGCCATGGCTGGTTAGGCACAACATAGAAACAACAAAATGTAGTATGTACGTGTAGTATATGTGGGTGGTTCGGAAGTGGACCAGAGGGGATCCTTGCTACAAGTTGGGCATGGCAGATGGTGACACAAGCAGCAGTTGGCCCAGCACCTGCACGGACAGAGAGAAGATTACAGAGAGGCGATTGGAGATAGAGAGGAGAGTGTAGGGAGCTGGACGTACTTGGAGGCTTCGCTGGCCGGGATCTATGCCTGTACGCCCACAATGGAGCTGCAGAAGGAGCGGGGACGGGTCTTGTTGTTGCTCCGACGATTGACGCGGGGAGCCGCCTCCGTCTGTTGATCCGCCTCCACCAGTCGATCGTCACTCTGTGTGCGCACCACGTAGCCGAGGGGAGGGGCGCGGATTTGATCGCAAAAATTGGCTTGAGCCGGAATAGCGGGTCGGTGGCGACGATGGGTTCGTCGCACCATGGGCGAGCCGTGGGGCACCGGAACGGGAATGGAAGAAGCCACGGACACATGCTGGGTGGGCATGGCGTATTTTTCAGCTATCTCGGGCGAGAGATCAGGATAGGGCGCCTGGCCCAGGCGCTGATGGAAGATGTGCGGACGGGGCACGGGTGGAGGCGGGGGCGTCAGTATTTGATCCCCATTCACCTCCTCATCCTCGTCTTCGTCCAGCACGTGGCAGGTGTGCAGCGGCACTGTGGGCAACGGAATCTGTGTGGGTCGCCGGGCCTTTGGACTGGGGCCCACACGCAGTGGGGAAGGCAATCCATTCTGTTCATAGGGAAAGGAGACATTGTTGTTGGGACTAGAGCGCGTAGCCGAGTTAAAGACGATGTGGGGCTGAGAATTGTTGTTGTTCTCGTGCACGAAGAGACTGCTGGGCGTGGGACTCCTGAAGGGCACATATGTGACGCCATTTGCCCCAGAGGAGAGCTGCTGCATTGAAAAGTTGTCCTCTTCCTCCTCGAGATTGCGCGAGAGACGATCGAGCGGACGGACTGGGGAGTGGCCTGCCATGCCGATGCCTACACCTGAATCTACACCTGGTGATGTTATGAGCCCCGACTTGGGAGCCTTGGCCTTGTGGTGGATGCGGGCAAAGTGGGTGCCGCTGCCCACACACTCGGGGATGCCCTGGAAGATGCTATAGTTGCTGTTGCTCAGCGAGTTGGCCAGATAGGGATTGGAGTTCTGCAGTGAGGCGTACGAAAGCGAGGGAGTAGTCTGCGGGGACATGGGACTGGGACCGGAGCCACTGGTCTGGTGGTGCCGCTGGCGCCTCAGGCTGCTGCTGTTGCTGTTCTCGCCACTTGTGCGCTGGGTTAGATGATTGACTGATTGGTGGTGGCGTTGGAATGATGCATTGTGGTTAATTGGTGTGTCTAGCGGCGGCTGAGGCGGCGCCTGACGCTGGTGAAGATTATTGTTGAGTGTATTATTGTTGCTGTTGTTCAGTTGATAGTTCTGGTTTAAGTGTGATACTTGTTGCTGATGATGATAGAGTTTCAGTGAGTTTTGCTGCTGCTGCTGCTGGTTCTGCAGTTGCAGCTGCAGATGCTTGTTTGATTGCATTGTGGCACTTGCAGATGTTGTGGGTATACTTGTATAGCTCACGTACATTGGGTGCACCACGGTGTGCTGGGGACTCTTCGCGTCGCCGTTCATGAAATCGACTGTAAACCAGAAATTTATTAAAGATGCTTTAACAATCCAATAGATAGACAGTGTCGAAAGACACTGTGCAACAGCAACCAGAAATCGAACTCATTTTTGGGATGATTTCCAGACACGGTAAACATGCTGGATTGAAATCCATTTTGTTGCATATCCTAAAGAATCATTTTATTCATTTTCAAAGAAATCGGATCATAAATAAAGATGGAATATGCAAAATTATGGCATCTTCAGTTATTTACTATAAGAAACTAAAGCTTTTGGATCCTTAACAGTACTGAACATGTAAGAAATGTCATTTAAATCCCAGTACCGAGTACCTATCTATCTTTTGAATCGATCTTGTTCGGTTTTTGTTGCACAGTGTCGTTATCGATAAGCAAATACAATGTTGTAGTTGTTCTTGTTGTTATGAGTTGATGGCGGCTTAGACATACACATAACATTGATTACAATAACGAGTATATATGTATATGCGCGAGTATAGATAAATATGTATGATTATGTTGCGTTGTTCACAGTTCACATGGCTACGATACGATCACAATGGGGGTTGGGTTTAATCATGGATATACAACATGTATTTATACATACATCCGATATATGTATATATATATATGTATGAGTTTGGGTACAATCGCATTCAGGGTAGAGGTATTGGATGCCAGGAGCTTACACATAGAAAACTTTACGTATTTGACATTCGGTATAATATCGATTCACCTTGGGGAATACGGTTTAGGTGACAAGAAAGTTGGAAATAGGGGGAAAGGGGACAAAAGATATGATGTACCAGTATATACCGTGCGGAGTGATACCCAACAGAGGACAGAGATGCGGTTAGATAAAAGCCGGTTCCAGTTAATGAAAGAGTATGACAAACGACATAGAATAGAATTGGTGGCAGCCACTTACATCTATCGTCCTCGTCCAGAAATATGCAACTGATCAGAATCGCACCGAGTATACCGAGCAGCTGGAGAAAGAGAGAGACGAAACAATTTACAACAATTCAGGGCACTTAAGGCCTGTTAACCACTCACCGCCAGACCGCACTGAACTCCCGAGTGAATAATCTCCACCAGCGTATAGTCGAGCAGGCAGCCCTCTACGGTCTCCGGCCGCTGTGGACGGAACGGATCATCCGCCGTCATGTTGTAGGTGGGCCGGCATCCATAACCGTTCGCCTCGAACCAGGAAACGCTGCCCGTGCCGAGATTGAGTAGATCACTGTCCTGGTTTCCACAAATAAATGCATATGTTGGAATAAGTATCCAGAGTTATTCATTGCCTAATAGTACTCACCCTATCCAACTGCCCCACATTCAGATAAAAGCAAATGAGGAAAGCATTCCAGCCGATCCATAGGAAGTTCCATATTAGATACTGCCACAGTAAAACGAAAATACAGAACGAAAACAAATTTGGGTTATCGTACAGATATGATAATGGTGGAAAAGGGATTGGGGGCAGGGCACTCACGGTGATGATGTATTTAACGCGAAAGTGATATGCGCCATAGAATCCGAATATGATAAATAGAATGTGGAAGAAATTCACCAGGATGGGGGCCCACATGTATCCGAGAAAGTCGAATACCTGGCGTTCGAGAATCGTTATCTATACATTGTGAAATGGGGAAATGCAATCGATTTTTAATATGCAGATAACTGGAACAGCAAAAACAAAAACAGGTTTTCCAGTAAATACTCACCACTTGCAGGAAGCATATTGACAACAAAAAGTGTCGCCGCGTACACGAGCACGAGCCCATCACATAATTATTCCATTCAGAAATGTATGCTAAAGGTTCTTTAACTCTCCCTCTACCAGTCCTTTGTTGCGATCGCTGCAGCTATTCCGCTTCAGCCTGATCGCATTGCCTCTTTTTATCTGGTTTTTTGTGTGTTACGCTTTTATCTGCAGTTTCCACATTACATGCAGGCAGCCTGCTGCTGCAAGTTGAATGTGGTCAAGTCAAGCGTGGCAAGTGCAGCCACTTGTCCCTTTCCCTCTTTCTCTCATTCGCTCTCTCTCTCTCTCTCTCTATGTATGGCTATTGCACCTTAGAACACTCAAGTATGCTAAGGGGAGGGGTAGACGCTTGGAGGGTAAAGAATGCAGCTGAACAAAACCTGATCTGTGTGAACTAAAAGTAAATAAAAAGAAATTATAACGAATTGAAGCAGCAGCTACCGAGAGAAACTTTGCTCACACATGCACGTACACACAGGCACAGAACATAACTATAACTACAACTACAACTAACACACGAGAGGCTCACGTAACGTAACGTAAACTAAACACACGCACTAATTTTCGCCTTTTACCCAATTTCTGGTGTACATATACAATACATACATATGCATGTGTATATTCTTGCTTTCTGGTTCTGTTCTGGCTAGTGTCCAGGTCAAGTATAAGCAATTAATTAATTAACACACAGCAGCCCTCTCTCGCTCTTCAATTACGCCATGTCTATATTTGTTTCTATAGTTTTCTGGTTTCGCATACTAATTCGATTGTGTGACTGGCTCTGGCAATCAAATTAAAACCTATAGCTTCAGGCTCAGCAATAATTCAATATAAAACGAATGACGCGCTCGGGGTTCGGTTCCGTTTCTGAATATGAGTCAAACAAAACAGAATTTTATTTCGTTGGGGACACGGAAGCCCCACACTCACTTACACTCACTTTCACACACACGCACAAGCATCACAAAATTGTCCCCTTTCTATATGTTTGGGAATGCTTTATCGCTATCTGCACTTGTCCATTTTACATAAGCAGGCAGAGCACTTTATTATCATTTAAATTAACACTTTTTTGGACTTACGTTGCGACGCCCGCGGGCGACAATATTGTCAATGTGATCCGCGCCAGTCAGAGCAATACGTCACAAATTTCAAAATATACCGTAAATATACTGACGAATTATTTTTACTAAAGTTCCATCATATTCCATCGCTTTGATATTCGGTTGAATATTACCAGCTATCTAAGACCCTCAGCTCTGAACTCATTATTTAATCCGATTATCACATGAATTTTCTACCAGACTGATTAACTTTAACTTCCCATCTTTATTTGATTGTTTATAACATACACTTTAAGCAAAACCGGTCAACAAAAATTTCCACTAAATTAATAGCCTTACATGGTAACTACACGTAACTTCATTAACTACATTTTTATGTAATTAAGGCGACACATGACTGGGAAATTTGTACGTTTGCCCGTTTCATTTTCACATTTTCATCGTTTTTTTCATATTATCCCCATGGAAGCGCCAGTGTGAAAAAACACGTTATACACTGCTTGACATGCCTTTTTTCCGACATTTTTTAATAAGTGAGATTTTGATGGCAAACGATCAGGAATTCGGTGCTGAATAAGTATTCAATGTGGCCTGGGACATAGCTTTAAGTGGCATTTCTACACGGTTTCTACATTGGTGTATTGGACAAGAGGGTGAGTCCTCGAGGGACTCGTGTTAAAATATACCAGAAAATACTACAAAATACTATGAAAAGTATAAAAATTACAAAGTGTGTGAGCTAGACGTGGTGGCAAGAAAATAAGAATGGGACTCTCAGGAATATACCAATATAAACCATCTCTTTTTCAAAATATACCGTAAATATATATGCCCACTTAATATTATCCGATTAAGGCATCAATTTTTTACTAGACTGGGTTATTTTAAATTCTCCTTTTTTTTTTTTGCATTTTGTCTTAAACGAATTAAGTTTAAACGAAAGTCAAGGCACAATAACGTAATTTTGTACGGAAAGAAACGTAGTGTAGTGGAAACCGACCATAAAGAGTACCCCTATTACCATACTATCGATGTTTGCGTCAATCGATGGACCGAAAAGATGATCGCCTTTGAATTAATGGTAGAATTCAAATTAAGCCCGAAAAATGGAAGCCTGTGAAAAAAACGCAGAATCGTAGAAGATGACTATATCTTCTAGAGTGCAAAATCTGAACCAGATGGTATAATTATTATAGCCAGAATCAAGAAAACAATTTCATTCTTTCTCGCTCTGTCTCTCTCTAACACACAGGTTTCATGGTCGGTTTTGCCAATTGCAAAATATGAGTTCACGGATCTCAGAACCTATAAGAGCCAGAGCAACCAAATTTGGTATCCACACTCCTGTGATATTGGACCTTGACCGTTTTGTGTCAAAATTTCGACACACCCCCTTCCGCTCCCGCAAAGGACGAAAATCTGAGGCATCCACAAATCTCAGAGACTATTAACGCTAGAGTAACCAAATTGGGTATTCGCACTCTTGTTAGATCTCACTTTAAAACGTATATCTCAAAATATTGACCCCCTTCCGCCCACACAAAGGACGAAAATCTGTTGCATCCACAATATTACAGATTCGAGAAAACTAAAAACGCAGAGTCATAGATTGCTGAATCTGGATCAGATCAGATAATTTTTATAGCCAAAAGGAACAAATCAATTTGCACTGGCTACGCAGCGACCGACGTCACGCTCAGACTGATTTTCTGTCTCTCTCTCGCACGCACTCTTTGTCGTGTCGTTTAATATTAGCGGCGTCTGCCGGAGGAGAGCCATACTGACTAAGCATCGGGTATAACTGTAGAGTTGCGGTGTCCGCAACAACTCACAACGTTCCCCCTCGTTTTATGATAATTTGAATGTAAATTCAAAAGAATAGGATTTTTTGGGTTAGTTTAGTTTATTTTGTATGCATATTGTATAATTTGTGTTATTACGATTATCATACATAAATAAATTAAATTATACTCTTTATTCACAATATATGTAGGGCTCTGTGTCGTTTTTACTTTTTTTTTTTTTGTTACATTTTTGGTTTCAATCAGATTATTTTGTCGTGTCTCTAGCCAAACACCATAAAATATATATTTCAAACTCAACATTACGCTCAACGTACATACATATGCTGCTCTGCTTGCATTTTTATTGTTGCCAAGTCAGTTGCGATTTAAATTTCAAATTCAATTTCCAATGCCTCCACCAGATGCTTTGCATGTTCTAGTAATCAATCAATCAATTAGGTTTTTTTGGGTTTTTTTTGGTTGGTTTTTCAACTCGTTAGTTCTTCAATTCTGTCTTCTGTGTATTGTTTCGGCCGAAATGGTTCCCAGCTTTAGCTAGCTCTCTGTCTATCTCCTCCTCCTCCTAAACGATTCATGTTTTATTTACAGCAATTGGGGAATATATTATAATAATAGTCAAATGTTTCGTTACAGTTTTTTATAATTGTTTCTCTTTGGGTTTTTTGTTTGTTTGTTGGATTTGTTTCCGCTGATAGTTTTCTCTGCTAGTACTCGTATCCCTCTTAATCGTTCCTTCATTTCATTTTCATTTCTTTTTCGTTTCGTTTTCATTTTTGTACAATAGACGCGTGTTATCTTTTGTGTGTTATCAGTCGTTTTTCATTTACTTTACATGAATGTGCAGGGAAATTATTGTTAAGTTTTACTTGTAAATAATTCTCTTCTCCGCTAAATAATGCCTCCCTCAAAACATAGTATCTCTCGTATCTCTTCTCCAATCTAATAGTACATACATATGTGTGAGTGTGTATGGGTGTTGGATTTGGTTACCAGAATTGTATTTCTAAATTGACACAGATAATTTAGGATTCGATCACAAAGCGTAGTAAAAATAAAAAAGATAGTTAGCTACGAAGTTACGAAGTAAAAAGGGGATTCCGGTTGCGCTTCCGTTCCCAATCCCGGGTATATGTATGTATGTATATATATTACAATAATTACATGAATATATATCTATGTGTATATCAATATGTTTGTGTGTATGTATATAATAATATAATATGTTAGTTAGCATTTAGTTGGTTGCTCGCCTTGTGGCCGCCCTTTGCTCCAGACTTTTAAGTATGCTTCCCATATAAATTGATTCCAGTTGCAGACACCAAAAAAGAGTTTGATATACAATATATAATATACATATATAATATACACATACGAGTATGTGCGGGTAATTGTCCTATGACATAAATAAGTACACATCTTGGATTGTAAAGAGAGAATCAATTGCGCTTGAATGGGCACAGGTGAAGGCAATGCAATGCCATAACCTGGTCTCCCCATTCTGCAACTGACAGCTGGATTCGACTGGGGTTGGGTGCTGGGGATGGGGTTGGGGTTGGGATTTGCAATGGGCTGAACAGATGCACTGGGAGGCTTGACATAAACCCTAGCGATGCGATTACGATACAATACAATGCCACATGTAATAGGACTTATATGCTTATTCAAAGGGAAGATAAGAGACAGTTGCCGTGTGTGTACGAGTATCTGGGTTTGACATCTGGAATGTTATGTTTCTTGCGCACTCGAGCGGGCTGCAGCCGCGGAATTAGATTCCATGGAATAGACAAATTTCTATTGTAAGTATGGGGTGTCCTTTTGGCTGACAATGGATCAGTCAAACTTTACCAGTTGCCACGTCCTGCGGGCATTTCCAAGGGGGAAAAAAATGCAATCTGCAGCTTACTTCTTGCTCTTGCGCTTCTGCTTCGACTCGTCTCCATTAGTTGGCCCAGTAGCAGCTGCAGCGGCAGCGGCAGCTGTGGCGGCGGCATTCAACAGATTCATGTTCGGCTTTACCGTACCCTTCTTCAGGGTGGGTGGCTGCTGGGGAGTGGCCTGGGTAATGTTGTTGTTGGTAGCAGCCGCCGAGGAGAGATTGTTGGCCGGGGTGGCCGGCGTCTCGTCCAGGAATAGTGGATTCTTTACCTCCATCTCGCCGGTTGGCGCCAAGCCGGGACACTCGTACACCGTGTAGTCGCCTTCCTCGTTGTCGTCATCGCTCTCCACGTCGGACATTCCACAGCTGCCATCGGTAGCCTGACAGTTCTCCATGGCTATGATCTGCTGCTTCTGGTGCTGGTAATGGTACATCTGGGCGCTCTGGGCCAGCTTGCGGTCGCCCGAGGGCGAGACGTCCTTGTTGGGTCCGGTCACACCATACGCCGGGTAGTCCACGTCCGCTGCTGCTTTGCTCCGATTGTGGACCCTGTAAAGAAATGGTATTACAACTTACTCTATACCGTCTAGTTTGGGGGGTGACTTACCAGGTCACTCCTAGCGCTAGAAGTCCCACAGTCACCGCTGCGCTCATGCCCGCTATCAAGGCCACAATGTAGACACCCATTTCACTACTCATTCCCATGTGCTGGCGAAGCACAATCTGATCGGAGTTGGCTTCGCCCCCTCCATTGACCAGAGCCACATGCGGGGACTTGCTCTGCTTCTGCAGCTTACTGATCAGGGCGTTCAGCTTGTGGGGTGTTTGATCTTTACCCTGGGGAATATTAACACCCGCTACAGCTGCGGCAGCCGCTGAGTTGGGATTGATACGATGGAAGTTGGCATTGGCGGCATCGAGCAGTTTGGGCGGCTCCACTGGGACAGGTGCATGAACTGGCGTGTCAATCTTCGTCTTGATGGTAGCCGTCGCCGCCTCGGGAGTGGGCTGAATTGGAGCATACTCCTCGTAGTCCTCTAGGGCTCGAGAGTCCAGCTCGCCCGAGGGATCGCTCGGGTTGTCGAAAAAGCGCGCATCGTTGGGTCCTACCGCGAAGGGAATCCTCTCGCGTGGTACACTATTCCGACCTAAGTTGGGAAGACCGTGGCGGCTGGGCAGATTCGGAAGATTTGGAAGACTGGGCAAATACACCGGCGAGTGGATATCGGGCACATTACTGATGGGACTGCCGTAGCTGGGCTCGGCCTCCGCGTTGTCGTATTGGTCGTACTGCTGGTTGTTCAGGTTGTTAAGGTTACCGTCATAGTCATCCTCCGTCTCACGCTCCACCTGCAGCTCCTGCTGTCGCTGGCGGTAGCGCTCCATCTCGAGCAGCTGCCGCTGGCGTTCCAGCTTCATGTTTATCTCGTGCAGCTGCTGGTCAAATTGATGCTGAAGCCGGCGGCGGGCGTACTGCTCCATCATTTGGGCAAGGAAAGCGTATTCCTGCTCGTTCTGCGGATCCATAGCGGGCGCCTGTATGGGTCGGCGGCGTAGTCCTGGTAGAGTGGGGGTAGGCAAAAGGAGCAATTGATTAGTGGGCGTTGACGAGAGGCGTGGTGTGATTATGTTAATGACAAATTTCGTGCGTGTCAGCGGTCGAAAAATAGAAAGTAGTCGGAAAATAGAAGCAGTCCGAAATAGCCGCAACACGAAACGGTCTGTGACCCGCCGCCGCCCACCTCTCTCGCGTTCTTTGGGCCAAGGCAATACCAGAAAAAGGATTCGAAATAGACAAACAAAAGTCCATTTAATTGCCAATGGCCTAAAAATAGACCAATTACACACGCGCACAGGCCAAAAGCAAACACGCCAGAAGGCGAGAAAGAAAGCGAGTCGAGAGTCAGTACAGGCCACGGGCCTGTGACGTGCTTCGAAAATTGTATCGCGTTTAGTGTACCGTTATGTGTTGCGCATACAATTGCGGAAGGACCTGCGGAAACTCTGTAGAATGGGGCTAAGGAGCTGCCCAACGGAAACATATTTCGAAAAAAATCATGCGGAAATCCCTTTCACAGATTGCAAATAACCAAAGGCCGCCTCCCACCTGTGTGGGCGGACAATTACATGCATACACCAATAGAACTGTAAATCCAATTATATATACATATATATATGTGTGTGTGCACTCTGACGCTGCATTTTATATACTATACTAGTGTACGTGTATGTATTCCGTAAGGCAGACGTGAACCCGAAGTCAAAGGGCGCGTGGGTGTTTTGGTTTGATTCGTGAATATTTGATACATACAGTATACATATATATGTACATACTTACATATACATATCTATAAATGTATGTAGGTATATGTACATGTACCTATATCTAGTGCACAGTATACACAAAACGAAGTGGCAAATGTCCTGGCTTGGCTTCTCGTTCGCTGGTTCGTTCCTCCTGCGCCATTCACGACGCACAAAACTTAAAACTATATGTGTGTATGTATGTATGAATCTATATGATTGTGTGTAAGTGGATTTGTGCTATTTTTAGGCATACCTGGGTATACGGACATTTCGCAATGACCCACTATGCTGCACACCACAGCTGCAAGCAGTGCCATGCTAACGTTCATTTCCAATCTGGACGCCATATTGCAAGGCTCTCTGGCACTTATAATTGTACAATTTCTAGGTCCTCAGGTGCTTAACCGATTGCTGAAGATTCCCTTCCTTTATTGCGCGATTCTATAACAATTTCCTAACAATGCACAGTTGCCATATGGCCGGTTAACGGTGGCTGCTACTGACGGGTTGACGTTGACGGTTTTGCCCTTTCAGCAGAGCAGCCTACACAACGACGACGACAGAGTTTATTGATTTTCAGCACGAATACACATACGATATGGGCAAAGTTCTGCCAGCTGCTAGTGGTTGCTCCAGAGCCGAAGCCCGAACTGCACTGAACGACAAGGTACAACCGTATACCATAGACCGCACCGCAAAAGTTTCGTGTCGCGTGGGCGTCCAGGTTTTTGCACAGTTCTCGACACTTAACGGAACTTTTTCACTCTTTTTTCAATGTCTACCGTTGAACAAGATGACGTTGCAGTGTCAAATGATGGTTAAAATGTCAAATGTTGCAGTTTTCTTTCAGATTGAAGAGGGGGAAACTTGTTCTTCAATGGGAAACAGATACATATGGAAGGATATGGATGGGGATACGAAATTCAGATCCGTTCGCCGTGCGTTGCCTTCGTTAGTCGTTGTTTGAATGAGCCTGGCGGCGGCAAAAACAGCAACAGCCACCGAGCTGTGACGCAAATGTTATACGTGTCCGCCCCCGCGCTGTTAAATGTTGCGGGTAGCTTTTGCGGGCAGTCCGAGCACTGTCCCTCCGAGAGGCGCCTGCGCGAGCCATCAAAAAAAGAAAGCTTTGCACGTCCCACCATTCTTTGAATAAACTCGGATGCATTCATGAAAAAGCCGAGGCAAGAGTCGACTCTCCATCAGCTAGCAGGTGGCTGCCACAAATACACACACTCTGTGTCTGGCAATAGAGGAGCCACCCGACAGCCCCCCTCCCTGCTCCACCAGATTTTCGGTGGGCACGCGCGAACCATTTTCGCTTGGGATAGGGCAAACTTTATTTTTATCAATGAATTTCCGCCCGAAAGCTCTGCTATGCAGATGAATGTGTAAGTAGGATTGGGAGGTCCCTAAACTAGTCAGTAAGGAAGGATCGGTAATTAATGGTGCAACTCTACCCAAAGTACGTCAATGACACGGAACATTTTAAAATTAATATATGGTTTCTAAACGATCTAGCCAATTAGGTATACTAAAATGAGCAACTTTCCACAACTCCTTCGGGAGTTCCTTACCATTCATGAAAAGGCTGCAAAATGGCTACTTAGTGTGAGGTTTGCCTCAAGGAAAGGTTTTCATGCAAAGGATGAAAGCTTATACGTGCTAAGAAAAGCTCAGCTGAGATCCAAACTTAGAATTAAGTTTGAATTTAAGCTTTGAAGTGGTAGTAATCGAACCGAATCTGCGCGGCGCCAGTTCCAAGTCGAGTTCCAATTCATTAACGTGACGTGACATTCCATATTCACTTACGTTGCTACTGTTTTTTTTGTTGAACATTGAACATGCCAGTACTTAAAAGTAATTAATCTTGAACAAAATTGATTCAGCAATCATATAAAATTATCGGAGCAAAACTGAGTGATCTATATAGCTGGGATTATTCGACGGAAGATCAAAAACTAGTATTTATTGGTGAATAACCGGTTGACAACAATGATTCCCGGCAACACTAATATTCATACCCTAGGGAAAAGGATATGATACGTTGGTATCAGGGTCGATGTACTTGAATATGTCTAAAGAATATCAATTTGAGAAAAGGTCTTTATAAATTACGTTTCATCTTCATATAAAATTAACGAAATAGGGTATACTATGGGCTATGCACGTATCATATCATGTCTTCAAATGCCAGCAACATTGCGACTGTTTTTTTTTTGTTGAACTATTTTGTTTATGCCTTGTTTTAGCCAAAGTACAATAAAAGAAAGGACTAAAAACTAGCCAATCTTGAAGAAAATGTATTCATCAACGGCTTAAAACTATATGGGCAGAACTAAGGGTTCTATCTAGCTAGTAATATTCGCCGGAATATCAAAATCGAAAATATTGTTTCCAATCCTTAACGGTGAACGATTAGCCCATTGTAGACTAAGCGGGTGTTTCAATATTCCACCGAAAATAATGAAAATTGATTCATTTTAGCGCAGTTCAGGTGGAAGAAATAGTGTTTTTTTTTAAGTTCAGAGGAAAGATGGCATGAATCTACAAAAAAAATTCAAAATCGTTAATATTTTCCGCCATTTACCTCAAGTAGTTGAACTATTTAAATATAGGGGGCTTAAGTGGGCTAAGTTCGTTTTTCTGTGCTCGGCGGTCACACTCTGCACAAATTCAAGTATACAGAATTTCTCTAAAAATTTTCTTCTTGAGCCACGCTTGAAAGGCCGAATTAATTTATTCGAATTAGTGAGAAATAAAATTTCAAAGGCCTATTGTTAAAATAATGTGATTTAAAAAATTGAAAATTGTGAATCACGTTAAATGAAAACTGCGGCTTGAGCCAGTCTGCCATCACAATTTTCCAATTACAAGCCAACGTCAGCATATTTGGAGTGTCTGGAAAAACCATTAGCCAGCGAAATTAACCAGAAAGTTTTAATTAAAGTGCCAAAATGGAACTTACAAAAAAAACCCCACATAATTCTTTGATTTTAACACTGAAAATTGTGCTTGAAAATGCATATGGTGGAGCGACAAGACAGAACAAAGAAAACCATAGAAAATGGTGCTCCAAGGGGCAAAGCAGCGACTGTGCAGCAGCAAAAACTTGGATACGTGCGTGCTGAGTATGTAGCATGAAGCAAGCGCACTGCCTGCAGTCGCAGCGCAGCCAGCGCCAACTTTTCTCTACATGCAACTGCATTTTGTACGTATACAAAGAAAACGGGTCTTTGTTCTGCACGACGAGGCGCAAATCGATGGCCAGCAACAACTACATACAGATCATGGAGAAGGGTGTGTATTTTTAGGCTCCCTTTCTCCCATCTTTTATTTGTCTATTTCCTGAGTGTCTATCACTGTGTCTGTGCGTGCGTGTGTGCTGTAATGGATTTCAGTAAATAATTTTCTTATTTGTGTTTGTCTTCTGCAGATAAGACATTAGTCATTCAAGCCTGCTTTGCCATATGAGAGCTATGGAATGGAATATTATAAGAGGTAATGCATCTGAAAATAGGTCACCAAACTAGTTTTTTATAGAGAAGTTTTAGACGGGTCGATGGCCCAACTAATATTCAGTAATTACATAACAATGTCTTTATATTTTTCTTTTCTCTTCTTTAAGATGTACAAATCGAAGCTTAAATGGCTGATAAACTATTGACTGTTGACGACTCGTGAGCTGGGGCTGGCAGGACTTGGTATTTATGACTACTATTCTACTTGCAACAAAGCATCCATCGCTATCGATCCACCAAAACCACAAACAGCCACTAAATATATACTAAGTATATCCCAGGCAGCGTAAAAGCGTATCATGCTAAATATCACATTATCTATCTACAATATCTGTATATTTGTATCCATATAGAGCGTAAGTGTATTTGCAGATCCATCATCACAAAACCAAACCAAACCAAACTACAACAAATCAACGCAACGCTAATCAATACTTTCTCTATATGCCATATATATATATATATATATATTTACACATATTCTTTATTATCCGACCAACTACATATGATCTTCAACTTACGAATTGTTCGATTTGCAGCTCCCAAGTACCAAACAGCCTATGCCTGCGAGGGCAAGAAACTGACCATTGAGTGCGAGCAAGGAGAGCTAATCAATCTGATACGGGCCAACTATGGACGCTTCTCGATTACCATATGCAACGATCATGGCAACGTGGAATGGAGCGTTAACTGCATGTTTCCCAAGTCCCTCACGGTTCTGAATTCAAGGTAGGTCTTTAAACTGAACTGCGTGATGGGAGCCCGTTCTCCAATCCAATTCCAATTGCAGATGTGCTCACAAGAACAGTTGCAGTGTGCTGGCGGCGACCAGCATGTTCGGGGACCCCTGTCCCGGCACACACAAATATCTCGAGGCACATTATCAGTGCGTTTCGGCGGCGCAGACGTCGACCACGACGAACAGACCCAGTCCACCGCCATGGGTGCTGAACAATGGGCCGCCAATCTTTGGCAATGGCAGCGGTCTGATACATCCGACGAATATCGGCGGCGGATCTGGAGGTGCGTCTGCCCCGCCCCGTCTGCCGACGTTGCCTGGCGTGGTGGGAATCAATGGCAACGGTGGCATGTTTAATATACCACCGCCTGCCACGCATGCCACGCCGCCGGGCAGCACAGCCACCCTACCGGGCGGACGTCTCAAGGGAGTAGCGACCTCCACCACGACCACCAAGCATCCAGCTGGTCGTCGCGATGGTCTACCGCCGCCGCCACAACTCCATCACCACCACAACCATCACACAGACGAGACCACGCCCACCAAGCCCAGCGGCAAGGTTCCAGCTGCAAGCAATGCCACAGCACCCTCAAATACTCGCATCCTAACTGGAGTAGGAGGAGGTGGAACTGATGATGGCACGCTTCTAACCACAAAGAGCTCTCCCAATCGGACTCCGGGAACAGCGGCCAGTGGCCCATCGGTTTCAAGCAACGGAAGCGCTGTACGAACCATAAATAACATCAATCTTAATGCTGCTGGCATGGCCGGAGCCGATGACGAGACCAAGCTCTTCTGTGGGCCCACCCATGCCAGGAATCTCTTCTGGAACATGACCCGTGTGGGAGATGTGAATGTTCAGCCGTGCCCGGGCGGTGCCGCCGGCATTGCCAAATGGCGCTGTGTGCTGATGAAACGAATGCCAGATTCAAGCTTCGATGAGGACGATGAAGAAATGGCTGGGACCAGCACCACGACCCCCATGTCCACCAGTAGCGACTGTTTGTACAATAGCAGCAGCTGTGAGCCGCCAGTGACCATGGCCCACAAGGTCAATCAGCGTCTGCGAAACTTTGAGCCCACCTGGCATCCACTAACGCCAGATCTAACGCAGTGTCGCAGCCTGTGGCTAAACAATCTGGAGATGCGAGTGAACCAACGAGACTCTTCTCTGATTTCCATTGCCAATGACATGTCCGAGGTTACGAGCAGCAAAACCCTCTATGGCGGGGACATGCTGGTCACCACCAAGATCATCCAAACCGTGTCCGAGAAAATGCTGCACGACAAGGAGACTTTCCCCGATCAGCGGCAGAGGGAGGCTATGATCATGGAACTCCTGCATTGTGTGGTTAAAACTGGCTCCAACTTGCTGGATGAGTCGCAGCTGTCTTCGTGGCTGGATCTCAATCCTGAGGATCAAATGCGTGTGGCCACATCCCTGCTAACAGGCTTGGAATACAATGCCTTCCTTCTGGCCGATACGATTATCAGGGAGCGCAGTGTGGTGCAAAAAGTCAAGAATATATGTAAGTAGCTTCTCTCTGGGGGATGACAATCCATAAATATTTTCATCACACAATCTCCGCCTCTCCCTGTAGTGCTCTCGGTCCGAGTTTTGGAAACGAAAACAATCCAATCCAGCGTGGTCTTCCCGGACTCTGATCAGTGGCCTATTAGCTCTGACCGCATCGAATTGCCCCGAGCTGCACTCATCGAGAATAGCGAAGGTGGCCTGGTGCGTATTGTATTTGCCGCCTTTGATCGCCTGGAGTCCATACTGAAGCCCAGCTATGATCACTTTGACCTGAAGAGCTCTCGCAGCTATGGTAAGTCCCAAAGTAACTACGAATATAATACAAGTGAATAATCAAATATTTGCCTTAGTGCGCAACACAGCAATCTTGACCAACGATAGCGATGCTAGTGCGGGGGATCTGCAACAGCGCTTGCGCATATTAAACAGCAAGGTGATCTCGGCCAGTTTGGGCAAGGGCCGCCATATACAGCTCTCGCAACCCATTACCCTGACGCTAAAGCATTTGAAAACGGAGAATGTGACCAATCCCACCTGTGTGTTCTGGAACTATATTGATCAGTGAGTGTCCAAAGTATTTGTAGGAGGTGTGTTCCTTCCATATTCAACAATTGCTTTCTCTTGTGCAGTGCCTGGTCGGCCAACGGTTGCAGCTTGGAGTCAACCAATCGCACGCACAGCGTCTGCAGCTGCAATCATCTGACCAACTTCGCCATACTCATGGATGTGGTGGATGAGCATCAGCACTCACTGTTCACAATGTTCGATGGGAATATGCGCATCTTTATCTACATCAGCATCGCCATCTGTGTGGTCTTTATAGTTATTGCACTGCTGACATTGAAGCTTTTCAATGGGGTATTTGTCAAGGTAAGAAACGCCACAAGTCCGTTGCCCCATCAGCGGGCGGGCAGCAGGCGCCAGCAGAATAATATTCGCGATCAGACACACGAGTCCTTGACCTTGACCACGCCCAGCAGCCAGACGAATATCGCCACACCAAGTCACACCAATACAAACTTTATTCAACACAATTCCATTCGCAACTCACATCGCAACAACTTGAATTACAATGTCCAACAGCAGCAACAGCAACAGCAGCACCAGCAACAAGTTGTGGCAGCTGCTGCTGCTGCTGTGGTGCTGTCCAACCAGCCCCAACGCGCCATGCAAATGAATAACCTAAATCTGAATCTTCACCATCATGGCCAGCAAACGGCGGCGGCTGCAGCAGCTGCTGCTTCGATTGCTGCTGCACTGCAGCAGCATGCTGCCCAGGCCAACAATCCTGTGTCCAGCAATAATCTGAACATTAGCCACAACTATCTGCAAGCCAGGCAGCAGCAGCAGCATCAGCACCAGATGCAGCAGCAGCCACAGCAGCAGCAACAGCACCCACACCGCAACCACAATCTGAATGTGGACGGCAACGTCTTGGACAACACGAACAACATTATAATGCAGGCCAATATGGATGATTTACAATATAAGTGGTGGTGGTGGTGAAAAAGAAGAGAAGCAAGCATAAACCGTAGGCTAGGCTAGGCTCTCTATTCGTAGATATATGTATGTATGTATTTATGATCAAGAGACACATGTGATATAATGCTTAAGTAACTCAAATTGTTCATGAAACGTATGCTCTGAGACAAACTAATTCAATCATAAGACTCGGAAGCTGCGCAGGAAAGCGACTAGGATTTACGAATTAATCCAGATTTCTCTTCGCTCGACGGCATCAGCTTTCACTTGAAGACTTTCCCAGTTCAGTTATATGTAGTTCTATATCGTAGTAATTTGTCATAGTCTAAGTTTAGTGTCCTTTTTCCGAAGCCTCCATAAATTGTTGAGGTAACTTTAAATTTTTGTCTGTGTTCACTTACCCAAACGATTCATATCATCATCTGTTAGCATGTTTTAATTAATTACATTTATTATCTATCCTATTGAGTGTATTCCTAATCCCGTTGTGTGCATTTTCATTGTCTAACAAATTAAACCTAGACATCGTACCATTGATATAATTCCTTTATTCATTTCCAATTTTCTTTTGTATGTATTTAATTAATAAAATATACAAATGTTGCTAATTTTGTCCTGTAAAACTTGCATTTTGTGTGTTTGTTTATTTGATTATCTTTTAGTTTTTCGTTTGTACATATGTATCTTCCATTTTGTTTTTCTTGTTTCGTGTCTTGTTCGATATCTTACTTAATGCGCTATATTTTCTTTATTAGTCTTATTAATTTTACATAGTTTTTCTTTTTTTTTTGACATTTCACCACCAACCACCAAAATTATTGTAAATCAAATACTAAACTAAGTTTGAGCATCGAATTTTTAAACGCAGTCAATTTATGACGTTCTTTAGGGAGGGGTGAGGGGCATTCCTCTTTCTATTTCTTCTTCTGCCTGGCCTGCTCGCAGATTGGAATCCAACACCCAAAACTTATCGCCATTTTCTACTATATTTCTTCTCGATATTCTAGTCTGCACGCACCTCGATTTATATCAACATTTATATTTGCTTGCTGGCCATTGAGCTGCTCTTTCTACTGGGCATTGAACAGACCGAAACAAGCATCTTCTGTGGTTTCATAACTGTTTTCCTCCACTGTGCCATACTCTCTGGCACCTCCTGGTTCTGCTACGAAGGTAAGCCAATCGCTTCTGCCACTCTATGTAAAGAAATTCCCACAGCTTTAACATCCTATCCACACCTGTAGCCTTCCATTCGTACTCCACTCTCACTTCGGACGAGCTGCTCCTGGAGGTGGATCAGACACCGAAAGTGAACTGCTATTACCTGCTGTCCTATGGCTTGTCGTTGAGCGTGGTGGCCATATCGCTGGTCATCAATCCCAGCACTTACACCCAAAACGATTATTGCGTCCTTATGGAGGCCAATGCTGTGTTCTATGCCACCTTTGTTGCTCCAGTGCTTATCTTCTTTATGGTAAGCTCCCATGAAAACCATCTTGGAAAAACCCAATCAATACCGCCAATAATCTTCTCAGGCTGCCATTGGATACACCTTCCTCTCCTGGATTATCATGTGCCGCAAGAGTCGGACCGGATTGAAGACCAAAGAGCACACACGCCTTGCCACTGTTCGGTAAGATCTCTCACACTTTTCGTCGATAACCGATGGGATAATCTTTTGGTGCTGTCTCCTTGATTGCAGCTTCGACATACGTTGCTCGTTTGTGTTCTTCCTGCTGCTCAGCGCTGTTTGGTGCTCAGCCTATTTCTATTTGCGCGGAGCTAAAATGGATGAGGACGTGACCGGCATCTATGGATATAACTTCATCTGTTTCAACACCCTCTTGGGACTCTATATCTTTGTGTTCCATTGCATCCAGAATGAGAAAATTCGCCGAGAGTATCGCAAATATGTGCGACAGCACGCATGGCTTCCCAAGTGTCTGCGTTGCTCCAAGACCTCAATTTCTTCAGGTATAGTGGCCGGAGGTGGTACTGGACTTGGTGGCACCAACGCTGGAACACTCTGCAGCGTTTCGACTGCAAAGAAATCCAAACTACCGTTGGGGACAAATGATGACGCCCACGACGAGCAGCAACAGCAGCAGCATATGTCGGCTACCGAAGATGCCATCATGGGCGCCAGTTCCGATTGTGAGCTCAACGAAGCCCAGCAGAGACGCACATTAAAGAGCGGGCTAATAACGGGCACCCTGCAGCCATCTCAGTCTCTTGGCGGTCATGTAGTGCTGGAAAGAGGGAATACTTTGCGCTCCACCGGTCATGCATCGCCAACGAGCTCGGCAGGATCTACGCACCTGATATTCGCCCACAAGCCGCAGCAGCAACAGCCACCTTTGGGGGAGGCCTATTACCACCAACCGGACTACTACAGCTGGAAGCAGACGGCTGGCGGGATGAAGGCGCAACGCGAGTACTACAACAACGCTGGGGCAGCAACATCCTCTCCGCAGCAGGCCCATGAGGTGTTCTACTGGACGCAAAAGCCAAACAGCCAGCATGGCAAGAAAAAGAGGGGTGGCGTAGGAGCTATTCCGGCCTCTCCGAGTGGTTCCCTCCACAGCCGGGCCACTGCAGCCTCCCAAGTGCTGTTCTATCCATCGTACAAGAAGACCAAGCCAGGACAACAAGCACATCCGCACTATGCCGAGGCCCTGGACCCACCACAGCCACCAAACACTGCTGCCTACTATCAACAGCAGCAGCAGCTGCGCCAACAAAGGCAACAACAGCAGCAGCAACTCTCCTCCGATGAGGAGCAGGCCGAGCAGCATGCTCATCTGTTGCACTTGCAGCATCAGCAACAACAGCAGCAGCAGCGACGAGCTGGTGGCCAGCAACAGCTCCCTGCTCCGCCGCCGCACATGGCGCAGTACCAGCAGGAGTTCATGCAGCGTCAATATAGAAATAAGCATTCCAACTGTGATCTGGGCGATGCCTACTATAATCAAGGCAGTGTCGGCGGAGCGGATGGCGGACCTGTGTACGAGGAGATACTCAGTAATCGCAACTCTGATGCCCAGCACTACGAAGTGGGTGACTTTGATGTGGATGAGGTCTATAACAACAGCGTGGGCACCGGCGTTTTTAACAACATGCGTGCGGCAGTGGCTGCTGGCGGTAGTCGCTATGGTGGCAGTCTAAGTGGAGGTAGTGTCTCATCCCGAAACCAACAGCAGCAGCAACATTCGCTGGCGCAGCCAATATCTGCGAGACGTTGCACTGCCGACGAGGACGACGACGAGGATGAGGATGATGAAGAGACAACTGCCGCAGAGCAACTGCACGATGGCGTCTGTGATGAGGAGGAGGAAGACGAGGAAAGCGATATGGAGGATGATTCGCACGGGTTACCACCCCAAAGTGCTGAGCGAATGCGTCGATTAATGGCGCTACAGGATGAGGACTTTAAACGGCGGTTTCAGTAAGTTACTAACGCAAAGATCGAATTCAGGGAAAAAGGCAACAAGTAAATTTCAATCCTACTTTAGGCGTCAGCAGCGCAAGCATGGAGCGCCCGTTGATTATGGAACGCTACCCCCCGGATCAGCGCAAGCAGTAATAGGAGGAGCGCACCCAGAACACAATGGTGCGGTTTTTGGGGTTAGCGGCGGCGTTGGTGAGGGCTCCATGCGGGGCGCGCTTAGGCAACAGCATGCCAAGTCACCGAGCGCCCGTTTGGCGGTAAACGAGCTATTTGGTCACGGCAACACCGGACCACCGCTGCCACCTGCCAATCAGACGCCTGCACAGAAGCGGCAACAGCTTCAGAAACTATCACCGCAGTCCACAACATCATCGTCGTCGCATACATCACACAGTAACCCCCATTCGCATCCCCCTCACCATCAACAGCGTCATCTATCGGCCATGCTGGATGAGAACAATACGGTGCGCTGCTACCTTGAGCCGCTTGCAAAGTAGAGCAGCGCAGCCACTGGATACCCGGAACAGTCTTAGGCAAAAATTGTAGCTTAGGGTCTCTAGCTATACCTAGTATTAGTCGTTAGTCGAAAATATGGAGCATTGTGTGAAACAACATGCTGTCATACTATACGTGCAGTGATTCTAGAATCCCAAAACTTTATGAATGTATATGTAATAACTCAAATCTAGACGATAGGCCAACAACAGAAGACACATAGAAAAACACACGAAGACCAGACCCAACACACGGAGCAATGCAAGCTTAACATAAATATAGGAGGGACTTGATTTGTCTGTCCTTCAACTTGCATGCATTTTATACCAACTTGGAAATCGATCTATTATGATATATAAATGTATGTACTATATGTATAATGTATTGTAATACATGTCACCACATGCCATTTTAAGTAGATTATCAATAATATTAAACAAAACCCAAATATATATATGAATGTGTATGTATAAGATTTGAGAACTGTAAATGTACATTATCTATTGAATGCTGGCGGATTATGTTTTATGTATTTTGTAAGGAATCAATTGTTTATTTGATTTGCCGCTGATTATTATCGTAAGAAATATAGATATAGAGACACACAGGCTTAAGATTTGTTTCACGTTTCATTCACCAAAAACAGAACAAAACGTGCTTTAAGAACTTTCGCTTAAAATGTCTACTTTTTAATTTTGTATCTTTGTACTATCCAACTGCCGCTTTACACCTCTGAACCAAATATTCCTTCCAATTACGAAGCAAATGTTAGGAAACAATTTTGAGCGGAATTCTAATGCCATTTTTTTGTTGCATCTGTATTTCTTTTATGTTTTAAGCGATCCAGAGCGAAGCATTTCAAGTGTACATTTTCATCAATATAGATGCTTTAAGCACACACACATGAAGGCATTTATTTTGTATTTTTTTGAAGAGAACTCTTAATTGCTTTATTATTTATATAATACCTATATACTGGAAGATTAATAAATCGAATGCAATGCTATGTAAATGACTTGGATATTAAATGGCAGGCATACGGTGGGAAAACGAAAGACAGCATACAAAAGAATACCTATCTAGCAAAGAAAGATTTCAACCAAACCTCACTTGTTAACTAGGAACTAACTGTAAAGCTCTTTGAACATTAGCTAACTAATACACATACTCTAAACGGTACGGTACTATCAAGAGAAACCTTCGCTCCCTACAGAATTTCACGCATGTGTACAAAAAAAAAAAAATAAAATAAAGTGCAAAACCAAAAGATAACTATATACATATTATATGTTGTATCTAACATGCTAAGGATCTCCTCCTAACTCTATCCCCATTAGACCCGATCCCACAGCAACACGAAACCTTGTCCCTACTACAGAAAGAAAATAACTAAATGTATTACGATAGTTAATGGCAAGGCACACACACAGAGGATAAAGATATTTATTAAGCACCCACAGCATGCAAATTGTATAAGCAAAACCAAATTAACGTAAATCAGCTAATAACATAAAACTCAAATTAGTGTAAATGATTTCAAACCTATAGAATGCCGCGCAGGTCTGGTTGAACACAAGCAAAGGACTCTAGAAAAAGACCCTAACTGAACAGAAAAAAGATATTGAATGTATTGCGCCTGCTAGTACTTAACGTATATTAAACAAGAATATATTGCAGATACAATTAAATATATATATATATACGTGTGAGTACTTTGATTATCCACCAAAATGCAAAAAAAAAACTATTGTCTCTACGTGTTTACTTTCTCCGAGAAACCGGACTACAAACGTTTGAAATAAACCAAAGCAAGACACCACACCCCATCAAACTGTATGAAAAAGCCCGAGGAAATGTTTATGTACACAATTTTTTCTATTTAAGACCAATTAAAAAGTATTTCATTTGAATGTAAATGGAAAATCGGAGTTCTAATTTGGTTGGGCCGGGACTGAGTGAACATGAAACGTAATGGATTATATTCCACCAACTGCCAGAATAAATTATTAAATACAGTTTCGGTTAAGTGGGCCGTTAAATTCTTTGAATCGTCTTTTAAATATTTGTTCGGTGCTGCCCATCTATACGGGCTGCCAACTGGTGGTAATTACATACAGGGTTCCCGCTTGCGGTCTAGAATTTAGAAATTTCCATACGCAGGTTTTTTTAATTTTCGCTCAATATTTTCGCTCAATCATTATATGTTTAATATGTCGTTTTATGTGGGCGCCGTTGTTGGCGGCGGAAGAGACAGGGGCTGGGGCAGCAGAAGCAGTGGCGATACTGTCTGACTTGGCTTTCTTGCCTTTCCTTTCCGCTCGGACACTGTTTTTATGACAAGTATAAAGTTTCTGGGCCCAATTTTCTGACTCCAAGGGAAAAACTCTCTTCATGTTTCGCCCCAAGCCTCTGCTGTCTTCCGCCGTCATTTTAATGTTGTTCTTTATAAAATATTTCGCTACAAGAGAAATGAGCGTCCGTATTTCTCTTGGGCTTAGCATCTCCTGCTTGCCTTGCTTTATCAGCAAGCGCTCGCCTGCCTTTCCGCTCTGCAGCAGGATCCCGTACCCATTGACGACTGTTGAGGACGCGTTGGATAAATGCCCGGAAAATTTTCCACTTTCCGTTGATAAGTCAAAGTCATCACTACTACTGCTGAAGTGCTAGAAATAAATTTGTGTGGGCTGCGCGTAGTCGTGATCCCGTATGTGATCCGGTCGGTGCGTCGGTTTCCGAGTCCGATTCCGTTTTTTTCCGATTTGCTCCATTAAACTAGACACTTTAAATTCCGTCCGTCTCACTCCACTTTTTTTTCTGAATTTTTCCGCGGGCGACGCCAAAACATAACGGATCTTTTGCCTAAGGCTGCAGAATCGTTGGCAGAATCGATTCAATAGTATCGAAAGAATATTTTTATAAAATATATATATATATATTATATTAATAATAATCAATTAATTGATTAATATAATTTATAATACTATAGTACGTTCTTATGGAGTACGTAGTTATAGTAGATAGTACGTTCTCGTCTGTTTTTAAAACAGTCGATAGGTGCGTGTCGTGTCGTGACTTGACTAGGGCTGCAAAACCAAATTAAATTTCAACTCTCAACTGTGGCGCACGCGAAAATTTCAAAACAATTTCGATCCGATCTAAAGTGCAAGTGCTCGAATTGCAAGTGAATGGATAGTGATATGGATGCGGCCACGGTACAGGCCAGTGGAACAGCACAGCAGCAGACGGCCACGGTGAAGCGCAATATTGAACAGCAGCCGCTGGCCAAGTGGCCGCTGCCAATTGCCATTTGGTACCCCCCGACAAGCTCAACATCATCAGCAACAAGTGTGTATTTACCAACAACCAGTTGGCGCAGGCTCCTGTGCCGGCAAAGCGTGGGAGGAGGAAGCTAACATCTAACGTTGCTGTTGTTGCTGCTCCACCCCCCCACCGCCACTTCTGCCCAATATTCTATCTTTTCAAAACATTCCAAAAAGTGCCATTTGTGGATGACCAGTTAAGAAAATGTATAAACTATTTAAAGCGGCCGGAAATGTTGGAGGGAAAAATTAACTTCGTGTCTCACTTGACATATTTCAAGAACGAACCTTTTTTCATCATGATAGATGAGTATCATATCCCTCATATGGTAAGTGTTGGACTCAACCGTCTCCACCTCCTGATCCAGCTGCTTCGGCAAATTATAACTAATAACTATATATTTACAGACATTTCTTCCGATACCGAAGTGGAAAGTGCTGGCAATAGCTGCAAGCAACGTGTCAGCTACGGCATTCCAATATTTGTACATTCGTGTGGTAAGTTATTATCCTTATACATAACAACATTATATTTTCGAATTCTTGCATTCAACAGGTTCCAGTCACAGACGAGTCGCACCTAGGTTCGCGGAAAATATGGTACGCTCTTGATGAAGTTCTAAGCAAGATTATCAAAGCAGGATATCGGAATAACCTGCTGGCGGTGGTGACTGACCATTGCCGGGCCAATCTAGACATTATTGGTCGATGTGCAGCCAATTTCCCCATTTTATGGGATAAAAAACATATGGTTAATAACATGGCGAAGCATCTCATAACAGACAATATGTTGAACTATTTATATGGCCAAACGTATACCCACATGAATTGGAAATTAAAATTAAGAAATGTTCCAGAGTTGGATAACTCGATGGACGATGGCTTACGCTTAAGTTACCAGAACGAAGTGCTCATGTTCAGAAAAATGCTGCAACGCTATTTTACCAATTCAAAGGATCCTTTGATAGCCCATAAAATAAGTAGCAACAGATTGAAGTCCTTGGGCACAGCCCTTGGGCGAAAAATTGTTGAAATAATGTTGTATGCTGCGAATCTGCACCCACAAAAGGAGCTTCGGCAATGCCCTCTATACTACTTGGCCCGTGTGGTGGGGATAATAATTTTACTGACCACTCTCAAACCATGAATAATTTAAAAGACGAAATGGACAGCAGCGTGGAGAAGGAGTGCACGGAGGAAAGGTGATACGAAAGACCGGATACGAATGTGGAGGAATCATACCAGTCTTTGGTCGGCAAAGGTAAGTACTCGCTGAAATAGCAACTTTGGTTGAAAGTGAACTAAAAACTACAATAATTCATTAAATTTATTTTCTAATTAATAACAGCTGTCCAATTGCAATAAATTAGAAAATTGCGTTTAAATGCATGTTTATCCTAGAAGCCTAAAACCTTTTTTTAGACTAAATCCAACAAAAGCAGGAGTTTAAAATCAACCAGCCTAGTGAAAAATAGAGTAATTTATTGTATAAAATTATGTGGGCATAGCTGGGCGCTTTTTCTAGCTAGTAATTTTCGACGGAACATCAAAATCTAGCAATATGCTTTCCAATCCTTGACGCATTTTCACCGAAAATAATGAAAATTTAATAATGTTACCGCAGTTCAGGTGAAAGATATCGTGGTTATTTTTAAGTTCAGACGAAAGACGGGATGAATCTACAAGAAGAATTCACAATCGTTAATATTCTCCGCCATTTACCTCAAGTAGTTCAACTATTTAAAAAGAGGGGGCTTACGTGGGTTAAGTTGTCATTATACGAGACGCTATATCATCAGCTGTTTGAGATTGTTCATTAAGTGAAAATAAACAAATAAAATATGACTGAATTCCAATGGCCCTGGGAGTACACATTTCCACCGTTCTTCACGTAAGGCAATTTAAAAATACCTAAATCATGTATTATTAAACTTTCCCGACAGTTTGCAGCCGCACGAAGAAACCAGACAGCAGCAGTTGAAGGTCTGGACGGATCTCTTTCTCAAATACCTCAAGCATACGAATAAGTTTTCACTCAGCATCAACGAACAGAGCTTGCCACTATTCCACAATGAGTCAATTCAGCGACGCCTTTCGCCGGAGCTCATACTAGTGATACTGGAGCAACTGCAGCGGAGTGGGCATGCAACTGCTTTGGACAAACGCCGCCAGGAGTGGCAAGTGTATTGGTACACGCTGGAGGCGTATGGGAACATGGTATACGATTGGATACAGGAGACGGGCCAGACCAACAGCATATGCACCCTGTACGAAATAGCTTCTGGCGAGAGCACCACTCAGATGGATTTCCATGGCGTGGATGAGTCAGTACTCCTAAATGCACTACGACTGCTGGAAGAGAAGGGCAGATGTGAGCTAATTGAGATAGATGGCAGCCATGGTGTCAAATTCTTCTAAGTGTTTTGGTTGCTTTGTAAATGTATTCTCTCGACTGTGGATTTTAAAATTAACAAAAAAGATCGCGTTGCCGGTCCCATAAAGAATGACTATTAATGTACTATGTACCCATATTTTAAATTAGTATCAATAGACTAGTCGATATATGTCAGCCATATCCATCTGATGAGATATTGTCACAGGAAGTTCTTTTCAGCTTACTGCTGTCTTAAGAGATTTTCCATTGCAATTTTTAAAGCATATATAAATGTATCGAGATGAATGATTGCACTTTCTATAAAAGTGGACACAAACAGTTTCGATTTGGCTTAAAAATCATCAGCTTTCTGAAGGACAATGCCGAGCAGAGATGGCAACTGTGCACAGAGCTGCTGCCGCATATGTCGGAGCAGAAACTACGCTCCAATTTGGGCACTTTTAATGCAATTCTGCAGTGCATTAGACCGGTAACAACTACGATTCCCATCGTATTTCCGGCACAACCGCCTCGATCGCAGTGCAAGCGTCTGTGGAGGATGTGAATATGGAGTCGCATAGGCTGAAGTTCCTGGTCGACGAAAGATCCTTTGAGAAGTAGTAAATTTTATTGTAAAGATTCGTTTGTAATTGATTGTTATAAACACGATTGTTAAGAAAATGCCTTGGTATGTGCTAAATTAATACTATAATATTGATATAATTGAGATCAAACTATTCGAGTGCTGACTAGTGAGGATTGACAGTGTTAATCATCTTTCGTTAGATGTGTGAGAACCGGCTCCCAGTTGATGCCATCGTGAGGCAGCTCGCTGTGCACAAACGGTGATAACCACGTCAAGTACATGCGCCTGCCGAAAATCATTTCCATGTTAGCCCGCAGCCCGAGGTCGTAGTTGCGACTGCGGCGTTCCTTTGCCACCGAACCCAATTTTAATATAGGCCAGTGGTAGACTAGTAGTAGACTAGTGGATATACTGAAGGCCAGCCAAGTGAGTAGGTATGTAAGTAAATAAAAGCTTTCCCAGCTGGGGCTCAGAGTGAGGCTCACAGCGGGCACAAACACTGTGATCAGGGTGAATGGCCTATAAAAGAAGTCGAAGTGGACATTCCACAGATAGATGCCACCCAGGATGCCCGCAACGAAGGACCCAATCATCAGATACAGTAGAAAGTAGACGAAATAGCGGTAATTGTGATGTCCAATGCAACAGCAGGTAAAGCGGCAATGATGGTCCCGCTTTAACACACACACGTTACAGACCTCACAGTGCCAGGACCGGGGTGGCACTAGCGCCTGGCACTCGTTACACATATGCCAACGGGCTCGCAGATCGGGATCCAGAGGCGGCTTCAGAAGCTCCACTAAAAGGCAAACTTTGAAATCGCAATTTTAGCAGCAAGATTGTACTTACTTCTGATTGTGGTGTCCACCAGCATGCAGGCGAGTAAATTCGCGGTGATGTTAAATATCAGAAACTGAGCGGCCACCCAAATCACCGTGTACCAGAAGCTGCCGACTCCAAACAACTCCGGCAGCACAAGAGTCATATGGAAGACATATGTGACGGGGATAAACACCACCAACAGTAGTAAGCACGACAAATCAGCGAAGCATCGCGGTCGAACCTTGTCCCATGAACGCAAAATCATTTCATTCCCGTTATTTTCGCCCCCACGGTTTGTTTTGACAACTAAGTGATGAACCAATAAGCAGGTTCATCTATACTAGTTCGTTTCACTGCTCTAAATAGAATGGGAGTTGACAGAGACATATAATTTCGGCTGACAATGACACTTGACACTTCAAAATTAAAGTAAAATGTAAACTAACAACTAAATGACTTTCCGCACTGGCAGTTACTAATTTTGATTAATGGAGCATCAGTGAACTAGATGATGAACAAAAACTAGTTCGAGTTCTAGCTAGTTTTAACTCAGTTACACTGCCGCGCGTTTTCTGTTTAAATCGAAATTAACACAATTCCACTGTATGAGTGTTTTCATGGGTAGGAAGAACTCATATCCTTTTTTCTATATTTTCCATAATTTGTTAATATTGCTTTCCATAATGTCTTAAATAACAAACCAGCTGTTTTCGTAACGCAAGGCGTAATAACGCAGCGAGAGTGACCCAAAGTTCGTTAAAATTTGTATTTACTCTTTTCCTTAGCCATATTTTTATCTTTAGAGTGTTTTTTGCTGTCTCTCTCTCTCTCTCTCTATATATATTCTTAGTAGCTAAGCCAATAACGCAATTGTAAAACCCTAGTGTAAACAGGGTGTTTGGGTCCCAGTCAAGATGGAAATAAATTCATTAATCGATCGGATAAAATTAAGTGGGCATAGCTGGGCGTGCTTTTTAGCTAGTAATATTCGACGGAATAGAAAACTATAGCAATATGAACGACTATCCTCTTTGTTTTTTTTTTATTTCCCCATTTTTGCTAAGAGCTATTTTTGTTTGACTTCTTATGATTTCGCCATAATCTTTTTTACGCAAAATACAATAAAAGCAATTATTAAAAATAAGCCAGTTAAGTAGAAAAATGATTCATCAATCGTATAAAAATATGTGGGCAGAACTAAGGGTTCTATCTAGCTAGTAATATTCGACGGAATATCAAAATTGTTTCCAATCCTTAACGGAGAACGATTAGCCCATTGTAGACCAAGGGGCTGTTTCAATTTTCCACCGAAAATAATGAAAATTAGCTAATTTTATCGCAGTTCAGGTGAAAGATAAAGTGTTTTTTTTTTTAAGTTCAGAGGAAAGATGTCATGAATCTACAAAAAGAATTTACAATCGTTAATATTTTCCGCCATTTACCTTAGGGGGCTTAAGTGGGCTAAGTTCGGTTTTTCATCATAACGCTGTATTGTTGTTGCAATATGCAGTATCGTATCGGTCGCGCTCCATAGTATACTGTGAAGCAGTGCACACGAATCCCCCCTCACACTCCCACTCCGGAAAATGTCTGGTGCGCAGGTGGCAATTTTAACAGTTATTCTGTTGTTGGAGACGGCGACCGCTGGCGTCCCGCTGCAGCGATACGAGGCACTTCTGAAGCAGCAGTCGGCGCCCACCGACGAGCAACTGGGTCTATACGACGAAAATGACAAGGTTGTCCAGCTGAGTGTGGGAAACTTCAACGAGTCCGTCTTGGAGCAGAATCACGGCTCTCTGGTGGAATTCTACAACACCTATTGCGGGCACTGTAGGCGCTTTGCTCCCATCTACAAGCAGGTGGCCGAGCAGTTGCATTCCTGGCAGGATGTGGTCATAGTCGGTGCCATTGACTGTGCGGCAGAGGAGAACAATGGTATCTGTCGGACCTACGAGGTCATGGGTTATCCCACGCTTCGCTACATGGGTCCGGGTTTCCAGCCGAGTGCCAAGAACTACGGACAGGATCTCAAGTCGCAGGATCCAGCCGAGATTCGTGGCTTGTTGGCGAGCATACTGGTCGCCGATAATCTAACAAGCAGCAACAACAACACCTACTGGCCAAATTTCCATTATGTCACGGAAAACGACTCAAGCTCCACCATCTTCGAGGGACTGAGTAGCCAACGCGAGTTTGTGGCACTTGTCTACGAGCCAGAGAACTCCACCGTGGGCATTGAAACGGCACTGTTCCTTCTACAGTGGCCCTCTCTGCAGGTGCGCCGTGTGAGCGATCTGGCGGCGGCTTCCAAATTTAAAATTGATCCCACCAGTCACCAATTGTCAATTGTGGATCGCAAGGGTGAGATCACACCCTACACACCGGCGGAACAAACTGGTCCAGCATTTTCCGAGACCATTCAGACTGCACTGCGCAAGAAGAACATAACACCGAGGCCTGAGAAGGCTGAGATCCAGCATGCTCCGGTTGCAGCTATTGGAGAAAAGGCTGAGCATAATGCAATCCTCGAGGAAGTTCATCGCCACAAGCATTTCGTTTATCAGGCAGATCTCGAGCAGGCCATCCGTACAGTACTGCACAACGAGGTGCCCAAGGTTAACGAGATCGGAGGTGAACGTCTTCTTGCCCTCCAACGTTTCTTGGGCGTGCTGCAACGCTACAATCCTTTGGGATTCAATGGACACCAGCTGCTGTCTAAGCTCAAGGACTATGTGGTGCAGTTTAATCAAGAGCTGACAGGCAAACAGTTCGAGCAAGAACTGCAGCGACTCGAGGGGCAACTGGGTCCTATCTACTCCTCCACGCATTTCGTCGGGTGCACTGGCTCCAGTCCACATCTGCGGGGCTTCAGCTGCTCTCTATGGACCTTGTTCCATTTCATGACAGTGCAGGCGGCCGAGAACGAGGACTCGCAGGATCCCCTCGAAGTGTTGCAGGCCATGCACGGCTACATCAAGAACTTCTTTGGCTGCTCCGAATGTGCTGATCATTTCCAGGTGAGTCACCCGCACCTCTAAGCGATCAAGTGTACGTGCTAATGACCACTATATCGCTGATTGAGTCAAATCTCTTCCTATGAGATCAGGGACAAGCAGAGAGGCAGGCCTAGGGGGGTAGAGTAATTGATTACACGGCAGAAGATTGACGCGCTGACAATAGGGTTTTTCCATACGGAATTTTTTTTTTTTTTTTTAGAAAGTATTTTTTTAACCTTTGTTGGCTACGCTACTGTTATAGGTATTGGTGTTTGTTAATTGCAGCGTCATTCAAATAATTAAGTTTATGGATCAGCAACTCCGGCATCAGCTCGGCTAGGAAGTGGCGTATTCTTCAATCCATTTACTAATTAAATAATCACGGATATTTTTTGGATTCTGTTGTATAATTCCGACGTCTATCTTATCTACGCTTAGTCACCACAACAATCGATGCATAGGGAAAACCGGTTTCTATACAATATCATCTACTACAGAAAGTGCTATTACTCTCCGCAAAAAACTTCCCCATTTCGCAGTTAGAAAAATCATTGCAAAACCGAATCAAACAAATGTGTTTGTTTTGATACTCGAAAAGGGACCACATAAAGGGACCACATATGTATCAGGATTAACAACCATGTCGATATCCCCATATCCGTCTGTCTGTTTGGCGTATCGGTGGAAGTGTATCACAATATTCTGTCGCCGCAGCTATGTAGCTTTTCTTGTCAACATCTCGTTTACGTTAACTAAACAGTAGTCAATGCAACGTTTATTTACTTGGAATGTACGTGCATACATTCATAAGTGGGCCTCTCTTCCCCAACTGTGCCAACAGCTGCGCTTTTGTGACGTACATATACATACATATACACCTATTGGATAACATGTTTTATATCTGTTGTGCAGGCAATGGCCTCAAGACGGAAGATATGGAGCGTGCCGAACAAGGAGGAAGCTGTACTATGGCTGTGGGCAGCGCACAACGAGGTGAACCAGCGCCTGGCCGGCGATGACACAGAGGATCCTCAGTTTCCAAAGATACAGTTTCCCAGCGAGAAAAGCTGCAGTCAGTGCTACCGCACGCCAGGCTCCACGTCGGACAACATAGAAATCAACTGGAACAAGGATGCAGTTCTGAGCTTCCTCAAAAACATTAACAATCCACAGTTTGTAAGCAGATACGGCGTGCAACAGGAGGATCTGCTGCATGCGACGGCGGAGAAAATGAGACAAAAGCGTCAAATATCGAATGTATTCAGCGACATTGACATGAGGATGGGCATGCTTCTTTACGCCTTTTGCATTGTGATGATGGTCGTGGCATTCAAGTTGTTCGCCTTCAAGGGCTATCGCAAGAAGCCGTACGGACACGACCTGCTTGGCAAGGTGTAGATGTAGATAGGCCGGAGAGAACCAATCTAGGCTGCTTCCACTAATTTAAGTAATGACACAGAAACACCGAGCACCATATACCGAAACTTACACAATGACCACCTCTTCAATGATTTTATTAGGAGCACACACAATTATGTTTAAGTTCAAAGTGTATATATGTATGAGTACGCTTCCTCCAGTTTTAGTCCCGTAACCATAATGATAACATTCGCTTTTTTATAACGACTATTCAGACACTCTTATGGATTTTTCTTAAGTATGCAAATGTGATTTCCCGCAATAATGATTCACTAATGACTCCCGTGTGCGTTTAAATAAAATGCTAAATGCAACATCTCTTGTTTACAAGCTTGTTTCCGTCGACATCTTTGAACACATGCTACTGCCCGCCCAGGCCCAGTAGCACTGTAGATAAGGAGCACCTAACACAACACTGTCAGTGCCTTCAGAAAGATAAAAATCACCTTGCTCTTCTGATGATAATGAAGCCAGTGTAATAGGCAAGTGTAACTAGGCGTTTATTTGACAAATCTCTGGAAGTCTGGATGCCACCATGGCAATACTTTGTACTTTTCTATGCGCGCGTACTTTACAGTGACAGTCGCTGCGCTGCAGCTCTCCTCGGCGAAGTCTAGCTCCAAGTTCTTCGCCCGCATATCTGTGCAGAGCAGCTCCCGGGTGGCTCTGAGGCGAAACCGCGCCTGCTGTTGACTATAGGCCAATCGCGTAGGTGTAGGCACAAACTGGCGGCATAGCACCACCAGTAGCACCACTCCTTCGTTTGGATTGCCAATAGCTGGTGGAAGCTGCGCTTCGTCCTCTTCTGCCAGAGACTCCCAATCGTTTACCACTTCGATGGCCGGGGCCTCCGCCTCTTCAACGTTTACTCCTGCAGGCTGCTTATTCCACAGCTTATAACACATTATCCACAGGCATTGATATTGTTTTTGCCAGCATGAGACAAAGGTACGATGCACCAGCCAGTCGAGATTGTATCCCTGGTCTAGTCGCACTTTCAAGGGTCTGTGGCAGTAAAAGAGCGCCTTAATGACAAGCGATCGCAAAGTATTTGTATCACAGCCACGTATGTGCTCCATCTGCAACTGGGCCGGCAAGCCAAGGTTCCAGCCCAACGTCTCGCCCGCGCAGCACCGTTTATACAGGTTCCGCCAGAATGCTCGTGAACTCACAAGCCCGGCAGTCTGTTTGCATATCAGGGCGAATGTCTGCACGTCCTCCGGATCTATATGCATGGCTATGTGGAACCAAATGTCATGCCGAATGTGGGTTATGTTGTTGTTAGTCTCCGCCATGGCTGGTGCTGGTGCACTGACTCGAGGTGTTGGAGTCGGCTTCACCTGGACATATACCTCCGATTGGCGCGCATATATCGCTAATGAAAGAATAAGGCAGAATAGAATTATTTATTCGACCACTTCAAATAGAGTCCAATGATTCCCACCACATTTTCCGCTGGTCCGGTAAAGTTTGCTTTTAATAAATTGATTGCAATCAGAGGATTCAGGGCTCAAGTTCATTGCTATGTGGCGAGCATATTCGTCGGCTGCTGATTTAGCGTAAAATCAACAATTGTAATAACAGCTGACGTGTAATCAATTCTTAATCCTAACAGAGTGGGTGGGAACAGCTGTTTCGTTATTGAATCGATACTTTGCAACGATATTTTATTCCTGCATCGATATAGGATTGTGCTATTGAGTAAGTTAAGATACGATACGTTGTTCAACACTGGTATGGCGCGTACCTAAAATTGTTTGCGGAAGCAAACTATATTTCAAGAAGTTCGCTTAATGTTTTAGTCAACTACCGCATGGCGATCCGGAAAAGCTCATAAAACGGCTCTAGGAACTCTGACGGGAGTTAAAATTCGCAACGAAACGCAGGAAGCTAGATCCGCCATACCGGTAGGAGTAAAAATGGCGGCAAAAACGGCTTCTTTTGGCTTATAAACTGCTGAGCAAGAAACCGAACTTGTCGACTAACGTGTCGACAAACATGTCGACAAACATGTCTACGACGAAAGAGAGAGAGTAAACCGATGCGGAGTACAAAAAGCGATAATAATTGTAAAATCATCGTGAGGCACTTCGTCCAAAAAGTAGGATTAATTTTTGGGATCCCCTAGCAGAGTTTGTAACCTCGGACATCCCAATTGAGGAGATAGTTCGGATTACGCAAAGAGACAGAGCATCGGGGGAACGTGTAGCTACAGGCTGGGTGAAACTCTGGTTCAGAGGAGAGCAGTTAAGTGATACCTTTTGTTCAGTTTAATCAATGTTTCAGGTGCTTTAGGTTTGGACATCTGGCGGAACATTGCACGAGTGGAGCGAAATGTTTAAAATGCGGACAAGATCACAACAAGGATATTATCTGTTCAGGTCTGGTCTGTGCAAACTGCAAGTGCGAGGCCAGGAAAAAAGCCATACAAAAGTGTATGACACTAGAAAACCTAACTAGAGCTGTGGTCAAGGGGAATTTCCCAGACCTGTTTGGCAATTTAACCGCTCCCCTGAACTCATAAATAACAGTTCAGAGTCCGCCAGGGAAATTAATTCTGTCACGTCTTCTGCGGAGGTGACCAAATCCAATAGGGTTGCCGCCCGGAATGCAGAGGCGGCCAAGGCAGCAGCCAACATGTCAGAGTGGAGGAACTCGATAAACGCAGACTGCTTCCAAATGAGCGAGAAATTTGTTAGATCTTCATCCGTGGCATCCTCGCTGGCCCAGGATAAGCTAAACGCACTAGGAGCCAAACTCACAGCGTTCCTCATTGATCCAAACAATATCATTAAAGGGGATTCTTTAACGAATAATTTTATTAAGGAAATAAGAGAATTTGTCAATGCTTCCAACGCAGAACTAGATAGGCGTCAGATTGCCCAAGGGATGGCAGTGGGTTCTCAAAACATCCAACAATGAAGATTCTTCAGCTAAATATTCAAAGTCTGACACACAACAACAACAAACAGCTCCTCTCAATGTTCCTAGAAAACAACGCAAAAGGTATGGCCATTTTCTCAGAGATCTGTTTGCTGAACAACGCGGACTGCAGCTATTTGGATTATAACTTTTTCTGCAAGCCCAGAGAGGACGGCTACGGCGGGGTAGGCATCTACATTAGGATTAACATTCAATTCATCATTTAAAAAAAAAGAACGACTTGGAAATTTTAGGAATAAAAACATTAAACCCCAAGAGCAACCCTAATTCGGCTAGAGGCCCTGTTGGCATCTCTTTCAGGTTGCTTCATAAGCTCCCGATTGGGAAAAAACAAGACATTTTTTTAATTATAAATAAGGTATGGCGTCATCACTGAAGTCTGGCGCAGGATAAAGGTGGTCCCCATCCCCAAGACGAATGCAGACCCTACCTCCTTCCAAAACTGCAGACCCATTTGTTTGGTTAACACGCTTTTTAAATCCATATAGGGGTTGATAAAGTTGAAGTTGGACGAGTACATAGCAAACTGTGACCTGCTGCCGGTCAGGTCCTATGCCTTCAGGAGAAACAGGTCCACGGCGCAGTGCATCAACGACCTTATCAACAAGTTTCTGGCACTGAAAGCGAGGGGATGTCTGGTTGTCGCAGCTGGTCTAGATCTATAAAGATCGTTTGACTGCGTAAGAGTGGACACACTCGAGAACAGGATGAGGGATATGCGGTCCAATCCAAGCCTCACGGCTTGGATCACAGACGAATACTCATAAAGGGCAAAAGGGAGGTAGAGTTGAACAGAGGTGTTAGCCAGGGTAGCTGTCTTAGCACAACCCTTTTCAACCTTTACACAGCCGAGCAACATGATATTAACAGTCATAACTGCTTCCTGTTTCAGTATTCTGATGACTTTATCATTGTTTGTTTTCACAAAGATGTGTCCATTGCGAAACGTGTGCTGGAAGACAGTATAGATAAAATCGAAGGAAAAAGCAATAGGCTAAATCTGTCATTCAATCCGGTGAAATCTTAAGTGATTTACTTCACCAATCGTAGAACTGCGCTAGATATCTCACTTCAATGAGTTGAGATCAGAAAAGTAGAGCAGATCAAATACCTAGGCAGGACTATCTCAGCAAACAACTCAGCCTCTGGTCACATTGATCAGGCAATCTCGGAGCCGAACAGAAACTGTACCACTAAGGTAATAGCCCTAACAGAGGGCTTATATTTTACAAGGCCTTCGTCAGAAGTAGGGTACAGTACGCGTGCTCGTCATTCTGCAATCTGTCTAAATCTGCCTTGGCCAAAATCAAATTTTACTGCAACCATCACCTCAGAAAGTCGCTAGGTCTGATAATCTGCACTCCCGTTCCTATCTTATATCACATGGCAGCAAATAGGGAATGAAACACGGGATACGTTAAGGCATATCGGGAGTTGGCCAGCATAATAGATAGATTTGAGATTTTTTCAGGGGATCTGCGGCTAACAAGCACGCTTTAGACCAAGCAGGTATCATTTTGCTCCACGGCGAAAAGAAGGATCAACTGGCAAAGGGAGGCTTTGAAATCTATTACACGGACGGGTCAGTCGCAGCAGGACATTCCAGCGCCGCTTTCTTGCACCATAGAACAGGTTTTTTTGATAATTATTACACGCACAAAATCCTTTCCTCTTTGTCCGCCGAGCTGCTTGTTATCGAGAAGGCATTAGACCATGGTATTTCGTACAATTTTCCTCGTCTCGGGCTCCTAAAAGACAGCAGAAACGGGGCTCTCATTCTGGCGAAGAACATTCAGGAAACCTTTATCGCCTACAAAATCAGAGAAAAGGTTCAACAAAATCAACATCTAAGAAATATAGATGTTCACTACATTCCCGGACACGCTAACATCCATCAGAACACTTCAGTTGATGCAGCAGCCAAAGAAGCCCACAGACTAGGGAAATACACAGTGGTTAAATGGAACCTTAAAGACTTTTAGCGTCAAGCACCGAGGTTACTGCTCGCTTTTCCCCTGAACATCATCCAAGCCGTGGTTCCTAAACTAAATAAAACTAAACTAAACTAAAAGAATCAACAGACTGCTTAGTGGTAACGCATTTGACAGGCACACCTCGCCAAAATGCATGCGATAGTATCGATAACGACTCGCCCGTAATTTTTAATTGTACCAAGGCAAAACTTCCCATCGCTAAGAAAGTATAATCTACAAATTCTTTGAAAAAAAAAACATCAGCGCGTACCTAATCGACTTCATCGACGGAATTGATGTAAAATTATAACAGTACTCCAACATCTTCTATTCTTAGAATAGTCAAAAAATTTACAATTTCCACCTTCAAAGGGCGGGCGGCCAAATAATCCCACGCTACTCAAGAGTAACTTAAACCCTCAAAAAAAAAAAAAAACAAAAAAATAACTATGTCCTTTGACGCGATACCCAAGGATCTGAGGGGTCTGCGGGCGTGCCTGGTTTGTTCCTTGGTGAAGGTAGGTTATGTTTGCTGAACGCTGCATGAAATCATGTGGAATTTTTCGCGTCTTTCAGAGTTTTGACCAATTTGAGACTGACGGCTGCGAAAACTGCGAGGAGTTCTTGCGCATGAAAGGCAACAAAGATAATGTGTACGACCACACCAGCAACAATTTTGATGGGCTTATAGCTTTGACAACACCCACCGATTCCTGGGTGGCGAAATGGCAGCGATTAGGTAAATCAATCTCAATGGAGTGCTGCACTGCCAGACAGTTTTTTAATTTAAATTGTATGTATATTGTAGCTCGATTTACACGCGGCATCTATGCTATATCCGTATCAGGAACTTTACCTCAATCAACTTTAAGAGATATGAAGAACCGGGGTATTGTCTACAAATCCCGCGATAGGAGTCAACGCTAAATATTTTTCGGCCGTACAAAATACAAATGTAAATCTTTATTTTTAAGTCATAACAAAACCACGAATACATACAAGAGCAATACAAAATGGAGCAAGTGTTGGATCAATCATCCAAAGAGCTGACACGTAATCCAACGCCGCCAGCTGTCGTCACATGAACGCCAAAGCCCGCCGACTCCAGTTCCTCCTTAAGCTTCCAGTAAACTTCGTTGCACTCGTAGTTCTCTGGCAGCAGGACGATTGCGTAGCCACCAGCTCCGGCGCCTGTTAGCTTCGAGAAGAAGCCTCTCTTAAACGCAATGGTGAATATTTGTTCCAGTTTGGGGTGCGACACACCAATAGCCTTCAGAAGATCGTTGTTAATTTGGAAGAGGCGTTCGAGTTTTTCAAACTTTGCACTGTCGTCCTGGGCATTGCCGAAGCTCTCGTAAAGTGGGACAGCTGCCGTCACCAGCTCCTCACAGGCTTGCCAAATCGCTTCAATGAGCTGAGGAAAGCCTTCAGCTAAGTGGCGAACCTTAGCCACGATGTCTGCCGTACTGCGGCTCACGCGACTGTCAACGAGCAGAATGTTGAGCGGTTTCTGTATGCTCAGGGACTGAAATCCTTGTCCTTTCACATAGCGCAACATACCGCCGTAGGTGCACACTGTGTTGTCCAGTCCGGATGGTGTTCCATGATTGACTCGTTCCGATTCGTAGGCCCAGCTCGAGATAAGAGCCTGATTTTCCTCTTGCAAGTAGCTCTCCTGGTCAAAGTGACCGGACAAGATTAGAAAAGCGGCTGCCAAGGCGGCTCCAAATGAAGCAGAACTACCCAACCCGGCGCCCACGTTCAGTTCGGTGTCTACCTGCACCTGGAAACCGGTTTGAAGAGTCAGCTTGGGATCTTTTGGCGATGAGAGTACAGCTCCCGCCAACAAATAGTAGATGGATATGAACGCCCGTTGGGTATGCGGCTTTGTTGTGCTGCCGGCAGCTCTTTCCAGTTGCTTGGAGACTTCCCCTCGCACCTCCTCCATCAGCTTGGCCCTGCTGTCCACCGGATACTTGCTGCGGAACTTTTCGAGAAACGCATTAAAGTCGGCGAGCTGTATCTCCAGGGTGCAGTTGAGAGCCTCCAGCTGGAAGCTGGCTACCTGGCTGCCCGCCTCCTGGCGGAACTGGAGATTGGTGCCCAGGCCAACCACAGCTGCCAGGGCGGGCCTATTGTAGACAACAGCGTGTTCCCCATGGAGAATGACCTTGCCCGGAGAGTGGACCTGGAACTTGAGCATTGTATTGTTCTGCGCCGAGTTGTCTTTATCGGTATATCAGCAATTTAAAATTGTAATGGAGAGCGGTCAAAAAGTTGTGTCTATACGTCGAGTACTTAAGTTTTTATTGTTTTTTTATGTAACGTATGCATTTAGCGGATCATTTGCGTAGTTTATTTAGCAACTCCAAACTCCACTCCGGTCCAGTTGTCTGTTGTTTCCCTTTCACTTTCTTTGTTCAACTGTTCACTGTTTTCGGTGGTGGCTGGTTTCGTCTATACTGGTTCCGATCATCGCACGCAAAAATTCAAACTACAAACGAACGACAACAGGTTACGGCTTATTGTTGCTGCTGTTGCTGCACTTTCTCCCACTCTTCGGGCGTGTATGACTTTTGCGAGAAAGCGTGTATTTCTTTTAGTTCTTCGGCCAGCGTCGTGTTGACTAATCTGTGTTTCTGTAGCAACGTCTTGCCTTTGAATGCTTCGGATACGATAATCACGCTGAATTTTCCTCCGCAGCCGTCTGATTCATCGACCACATTCACGTACTTGGCTTCAAGCTCTTGTTTAAGCTTGTCCTCCAAATACTTTGAGTTGTATTTACTCATTTTGTTTTGGTTGAATTTTCAAAACGAGGAAAATTCTGAGGTAGAGGTGGTAGTATTAAGTATCGATTGGCTCTGCTTCCAGTTTCGATTGTCGTTTGCGATATCCATAGATTTGTACAGTTTTCAATCGTTCATTCGAATGTTTGATAGAATAATTTAATTCAATAATACTAATTTATTATTAATAATGGTTTACATACTCTCCAGGAGAAGAAGCGGCCCTGTGAAGATATGTTGACATTTGTGACCGGAAATGGCGATAGGAATTGTAAAGTTGTTCTCGCTCATCGATATTTAAATAATCGGCCTTCTTGCATCCCTAACAAAAAAACACAAGATTTCAGAAAGCGCCAAATTTTTACGTTTTTTAGGATTAAGTACACTTTTGTTAAAATAAAGGAAGAGCACCCAAGAAAAAGCAAACTCATTTAGTTGGAATCGGTTCATTCATACGTTTGCCACATCATGTCCTTTTTTGGATCGAGTACACCGCTGGGAGCGAGCACGCCGGCCAAAAGTGAGTTGCAATGAAAACAAACGCAGCCCCTTCAAGCCCTTTTTTCCAAGTATCTGTGGGGCCCGGCCCCACTTGGTGGTAGCTGAAGTAATTTTTTGGCATCCTGTAGACTGTGTATGCGAATGTCCCTTGGATTGATGCTGCAACAGGATCATTTGATAATGGTCGTGAACATCAAAGGATATCAGCGAACTCACCCTTTCTTAAGGATAATGTACGCCACATACGCCGCTGAGACTAGCACCAAGAAAATTAAAATAAGAACAGCCATTTTTTCAACCTGTTGCGTTCAGTGTCCGAAGCAAACTATTGCTAGTTTAGAAATTAGAATTTCGGACACTGTAATCACAGATAAGAACCCACGGCGGAAGCTGAATAAAAATCATTGACCCAATCATTTGTTTTGCTTATCTCCCCACATGGAAGCTGGCGGCATGTTCGGTTCACCATTTGGATCGACGCCCGGAGCTGGTCAAGCAGTGTCTGCGTTCGGCGCCCCGGCGTCAGCTGCTCCAGCATTTGGAACCGCAACAGCGACGCCTGCTTTTGGAGGCGGAACTGCTTTCGGCACTCCCACGGCTGGGCAAGGCTTTGGAGCTCCTACTGCAGCGCAAGGTTTTGGCGGTGCCCAGACAACACCAGCCACAACAGGACTTGGTGGTGGTTTTGGTGGATTCGGTGCTGCCCCGGCAGCAGGTCAGGGAGGTTTGTTTGCCGCTCCAGCGACAAATACAGCTTTTAGTGGATTTGGTCAGCAGGCCGCTACCAGCACAGCGCCAGCGAGTGGATTTGCAGGCTTTGGGGCAACAACGACCACGGCTCCAGCTTTCGGTGGCTTTGGAACTGGTCAGACAACGGGATTTGGCGGCAGCGTGTTTGGCTCCAGTGAGTTCTACTATCATATTCAGATTCGTATCCGTAATATTTCTAACTTGTTTGTTTTGCAGACTTCGGAAAGCCGTCGAATACCACAGTTACTCCTGGCTTTGGTGGATTCGGTGGTACCAGTTTTATGCTGGGCCAGCCTCAACAGCAGCCAGCACCCATATCAGCCGATGAGGCGTTTGCTCAATCCATTCTGAATGTCTCAATATTTGGCGATGAGCGTGACAGCATTGTGGCCAAATGGAACTACCTGCAGTCCATGTGGGGTACTGGAAAGCTTTTCTATTCGCAGAGTGCGCCGCCAGTTGATATCACGCCGGAGAATTACCTATGTCGCTTCAAAGCCATCGGGTACAGTCGCATGCCCGGCAAGGATAACAAACTGGGACTAGTGGCTCTTAACTTTGATAGGGATCTTTCGGCCATCAAGTAAGTAGACGCCATATCCTCCACGCACAATTATATTCAATATGATACGTTCACTTTTCAGGCCGCACCAGCAACAAGTAATTCAAACCCTTCACAGTTTGTTTGGCGGCAAGCCCAACATGATGGTGCACGTTGAAACCATAAAAGAGTTGGAGAATAAAAAGTGTCAGATGGTTATTTACGTGGATGAGAAACTGCAGCATGCACCGAACGAGGGAAAGCGAATATTGGCCACTGAGCTCTCAAACTATTTAAACCAGGCATCGCTGAAACCTCAGCTAACGAATCTGGGGATTGTGGAATCATTGGCCCTAGTACTGCCCGACGAAGATCAACTGAAGGAATATTTGGAGAATCCTCCCAGAGGCGTAGATCCGCGAATGTGGCGTCAAGCCAATTTGGATAATCCAGACGCTGGTAAATTCCTACCAGTGCCAATGATTGGCTTCAACGACTTGAAATGGCGCGTCAAATGCCAGGAGCAGGAAACAGACACGCATGCCCTGTATATGAAGAAAGTGGAAGGAGAACTGACGGAGCTGAGACACCGGCATTGCATGGCTTCGGCCAAAATATTGGAGCATAAGCGCAAGCTGGCTGAGCTCAGTCATCGCATACTTAGGGTAAGAGAGAAATAATCCTTGTTGGAAGGCTGATAACTTATTCTTACATCAAACAGATAATTGTGAAGCAAGAGTGCACACGGAAGGTGGGCTCCTCGCTGACACCCGAAGAGGAGGCCTTGCGCACCAAGCTGCAGAGCATGCAGGCCGTTGTATCGGCACCCACACAGTTTAAGGGGCGGCTCAGCGAGCTGCTATCCCAGATGCGAATGCAGCGCAATCAGTTTGCTGGCAATGGTGGGTGCGAGTATACGATGGACCCGGAGGCCGAGGATGAGATGAAGAATTTTTTGACCATGCAACAGCGCGCCATGGAAGTCCTGAGTGAGACTGTCAATAAGGACCTCAAAGCCCTTGATGTTATTGTTAAAGGATTGCCCGAACTTAAGCAGGCATGATGTGAGCGAAACCGTTTAATAAAGTACGAACCGATGTCCGAGTCAATGAACAAGTTATGGTCGTTACACTTTTCCCATTATGCCGCCACACACTAAACATTTCCTGTAACTTTGAACTTGCACTTTTACGGCTATGGATCGCAAGACAATCGAAACGCGTTCACACATTCGTCCCCATTGCTGCGGAAATAATTGTGTGGGTCAATGCACTTACAGTCGAAGCCAAAGACGAGGCAGGCGGCCGACGGCCGACTTTTCTCTGGCCACCGCCTGAAATTGGACAATTTCTTCAGCGGCGATGGCAATTGCCTGAGTGACAAACTGTTAGTCACCTCGCCGGTACTTCCATTCCAGTTTGTTCAACTGCAACGCCAATGCGCTGCTGTTACATTAACATTATTATGCACAAGAGCGTCGTGCACACAGGCAAAGATTTGATTTGGCGTGCATGTCTAGTTTGGCTCGTTACATATTTATTTTCTTGTGTGAGAAACTTGTTTTCTCGCAGCCAAACTGCTCTGCTCCTTGACTGTTGTTGTTGGGACATTGATGGTGGAGACTTCCGAGCTTCCGTTTGAGCGTGGAGCATGGGAGCATGGAGCATGGAGAGCGACTATAAATGAATAGGCTTGCCCAAAGCAGGCCTTACTTCGTGTGAGATCTTTGAAGTGAAGGTGCTTCAGTCAGAGAGCAGTGCATGTGAAACCGAAAGTGGACCATTTAAAGTGTTTGGATTTGGGTTTGACATCAAAGGCAACATGAGTGGCATATTGATTGTGAGTGGAAAGAGTGAAGGATCCGGTTTCGGTCCTAATTCTATGTTCTTTGCAGCTGCTGTTGTGCATCTTCTGTTCGAGTGTCACGGCCAGCCCCACAGCAGCACGTCGGGCACAGCTCCATGATGATGTACAGCTGCTACACCCTCACATAATAACCCTTGAGCGTTTGGAGAATTTGCTCAGGAGAGCTGGCGAAATCTTTGGCCCCGCCATTGAGGAAGACTCAATGGCGGAAGCCAGCAGCCATGTGCAGCAACAGGTGCAGCCGCAACAGCTATTGTTGCCGCCCACAGAGCAACCGTATAACTTCTATTTGCCCCTCTTCGACTATGTGGATCCCAACCTGGATGCCAAGAGCAGGCTCCTGGAGAAGATAGCTCCTCCGCCGGAGTCGCAGAAGCAGGAGCACAATTACTATGCGGACAAGCCAAAGAAGAAGCCAAAGAAGTTCAATGCGGCAGCCAAGCATATCAATCTCAATCTGAAGTGGTTGAATACATATGAGAAGGCCATGGGCGGGGAGACGCCCAAGGCACTCTACCTGGAGCAGGATGAGCGCAATCGCATCAACTTTGACGATTCCTTCTTTGCTGTGGACATGCAGGTGAAGATGCCGGATAATCAGCCACACAAAGAGGCTGGCCCCGGAGAACTTCTGCAGCATGGCGAAGAGCAGGCGGAGGAGGATCTAATGGCGGCTCCTGCACAGTTCAATTACGACTACAAATCGATTGAACAGGATCAACATCACTCATAGAAATTGTTCATTTAATTTTAGTCATGATATAAAAATACAGTAATAAATGTAGTCCATGCGAGAAGTGGATGGCTATTGCGAAGCTGTGCTTACTTCTCCTGCTTTGTCTTTCGGAGCTCTTTGCAAAGGGTTTCCACGGGGTCTTGCTCCACCACAGCTTCCCCTTTTTTGGCCTTTTCAGCCTCTTCTGCCTCTAGTTTGGCCACACCTTCTCGTACTACTTTCTCAATGTCATCAAGTAGACCCGACGCACCAAAACGGAAACGTTCGGGACGCAGCCAGCGCATACCAAGAGTCTCGTTCACCAACGTCATCCAGGCAATGGCATCTCGCACAGTTCGGACACCGCCAGCTGGTTTCAGGCCGACAATTTGGCAAGTGCGACGCTTGAACTCCTGTATGGCGAATATCATAACCAAGCCAACAGGCAGCGTCGCATTCACAGACTCCTTCCCCGTGGAGGTTTTTATAAAGTCCGCTCCAGCCAGCATGCATACCATAGCCGCTTTGTAAACCTGTAACGGGGATGTCAATCAACCATTATGCTTGCCGGTCATCAGCTTACATTCTCCATTGTCCCGAGCTCGCCTATGGCCAGAATGGTCTTCAAGTGTGCGTTTCCACATGCACTGCGCATCAGAACCACCTCGTTGTAGAGGCCCTCCCAGTCGCCCACCAGTGCCAGTTGACGGTTGATAACGATATCAATTTCGGTTGCGCCAGCCAGAATGGCATGACTAATCTCTTGCAGGCGCGTCTGCAGTCCATACTGGCCAGTGGGGAAGCCAGTCGCTACTGCTGCGATGGCCACCTTGTTCAGTTTGTCGTACTGCTGAAGTGCCTGGTAGGCATCCTTCACCCTAGCCGGGTACACGCAGACGGCGGCTGTATGAATCTCAGAGAGAAGAGCTCGTTCGAAGAATTTGTCAAAGAACTGTGGCTCGAACGGATAGCAGGCACGCAGGCACAGTCTGCGCACATTGGCCGCCGTATCATCGCCCGCCAGAGTGGTCAAATCCGTCAGCATCAGCGCCCTCAAGGCCCAGGCAATTTCGTTTACGCCGCTCACATGGCAGCGCTGGGACACAGTCGACGCAATCTCCTCGATCTGGCGCAGTGAAATGTTAACAGCGAGCAGGGAGGGGTCTACGAAAGTGTGTCAAGAATCTCAGTTTTGTTCTCTATTCGTTAAATGTTTTTATCACCATAAGGAAGGGTTTTGTTCACTTCAAACTCTTTTACGTCCATTTTCCGGTTTGTTCCCCGTTTTGAGATATGCAAATGATCTTGACCTTCTAATCTTCTTCCGCCCCAACCTCAACCTTATCAGTTTAAATAAAACTGAATGTTAAACAAATAATTTTACCACACGACACGTTCACTAGATAACGAAATAAATCACCAGCACGTTTTGACTGGAATAAAACTTTTGACAAGTCAACAACTTCTATTTCTAGGCTTGTTTTTCTAGTGTACACAACCGAAAATATAGAACAGCTGATCACTGCGAAACTGCCACCACCAGCGATCAGTTGTCGCGTGATTTATCGAAGCACTGCCATCACAATTGCGGAACAAAACAAAGCTGCGAAGTCCCGAACCGGCGGCGCGCAGCTCTGCCTCAGCCCAAGACAACCCCGGAGGTGCTCTACACGGACTGTTTATCAACAATGAGTGGGACAAGAGAATCGCTGAAATTCAGGGTGGCGATAAGGAGGATATTCAAGCTTGGTTCCCCTGGAGTCAGGCAAGTCCCCCAACATTATCCTCTCTGACTCGGACCTGGACTACGCCGTGGAGACGGACCATTTCGGCCTCTTCTTCAACATTGGCCAGTGCAGCTGAGCACGGCTGGCACATAAAGACTCGAATAAATTTGTTTCTAAATTGCTTTAATACTTTTGACAAGTCAACCATATCTATTTCTATGCTTGTGTTTCTAGTGTGAAACTACAACGAAAACTTTAGTGTACTCCGACACGAGGTATACGATGAATTTATTTGCACTAATGAAACTATTGCTTTTGTGGTTTGAGGTCTGTCTGGGGGTATCAGCGATGCTTTGCCCACTGCTCCCAGTATTCACGTTTCTGCATCTCGTAGAGCCTGGAAATCGTACGCTCGAAGGCGAACAGCTCCTCTTCCCCGGTGAACACACTGGACTTCGATTCGTGCTGCAACGAAGCTGCTATAGTGGAACGACCATTAGCGTCAGGCCCATCGACTCACCGTGCCATGTTTGATTTTCAAGTCGTCCATTAGAATGCGATCCGTATCTGAAATGTCAGCGGGATCGGTGACCTGGAATAGATTGTCCAGCGGATAGTCGGCTGATATTACCACGCGCACTCGGTTGTCGTAGAGCGTATCTATCAGCGTTATAAATCGCCGCATTTGTGACTTAATATTTAGGTTCAGCGAGGGCACATCTCTGATGAGGACGGTGTGAAAAAACTGAGATATCTGCAAGTAGTCGCTACCTGCCAGAGGCTTTGGGAGCAGACACGAAAATATCAATATTTTTTCGAGATTATATGTTGCTAAGGAGCACTTACGCGATTGCAGAGCTCTTCAAAACTGCTGTCCAAGACCTGGCCACACGTGCGAACGAATGTAAGATCTCTTCCAAAGTGGGTGATGGTGCGCGGCCTAATGATGTCGTTCTCTTCGGCGCAAAGTATCTTAAACATCCGATTCATACTGCCCTCCGCATCGCTCTGGCCCTTGACGAAGTAGTTGGTGTCGCCGGACTGGGCAATGCGTCGATAATCGATGGAGTCCAGTTTGGCCAGCTGGCAGCGCCTTTGGAGCAGGGCTATGAACGGGAGAAAGTTGGTCCGCTGCAATCCGTTTTTATACAGATCTTCGGGATGCCGATTGCTGGTGGCAATTATAACAATGCCTTTTCTGAAGAGATGTGTAAAGAGTCGCTTTAGGACCATGGCGTCGGCTATATCGGTCACCTGAAACTCATCGAAGCAAATCAGCCAGGACTCGCGGGCTATGATGTCTGCCACGGGTTTCGTTGGATCAAAAGGAGCTGGTTTCTCCGAATTGAATGCCCGATCGACGGGTCCTTGCCGCTCCTTTGCCTCGTGAATGCGGCCATGCACACTGTTCATGAAGGCAGTAAAGTGAACACGTTGCTTGCGAGGGATCTGTAAACTTGTAAGTTGCTTGTAAGTTTCTGTTTATTGTGTAATCTATTAGTCACCTGAGTGCAGCAGTCGTAGAACAGGTCCATTAAGGTTGTTTTCCCCACCCCCACACTGCCATAGAGGTACAGGCCCATTGGGGCATGGCTGCCTGCGTTTAAGTCATCTGCCGCGTCATCATCGTCGGTTCTTCTCCGCCCAAAGATGGAGCTGAAGAATCCGCCACTGCTGCCCCCGCTTTGGGTTCTCGGTCTGTAGCCTTGAATCCTGTGGTACAGGGCATCTAGTTCCTTCATGGTCTCCAGTTGTTTATTGTCGGGCATCAATTTGCCCGCTCTGACACGCTCTTGATATTCCGGCAAAGGACTCAATCGACTCGCATGGCAGGTTTGGGTTTGTGCCACCAGTTGGTGTGACCTAAACAACACCGTTCTATGTCGCGTACAGCGGATTACATCTCCGAATTGACGACGAAACATTGTGAGGGGAGGATCTTAGCGCTCGTATCTATTTGTTGTGTTCTTGTTATCTTAACATATTACATAAAGCTATATTTAGTTGACCGCGAATTTTTGGCCGTGAAATTTGTTGGTGCATGGTATCGAATACACCATTCGGACTTCTTGAATTCGTCAGTATATTTGCGGTATTTTTAAAATATATTTTATCGATAAGAGGTAAAAAAATGTTATGTTTTGAAATCAATAAAATGAAAAAAATTTAAACAATACAAAAACTTAAAATGTTTTAAAATTTTACATTTTGCTTTGTACTTTGTCCTTACGTACATACATACATACAGATATGAGCTTGAGCAAAACAAACGGAATAAGTTTGTTTACGTTTGAAGGAAGAATGGAAAAGAAAAGGAAAAAATGCTAAAATATTTGTATTATTAATTGTATTGTATTTTTATGTTTTACTGTTCCGAATTACAAATATAAATAAAATACAAGGAATTTAATCTTTGTGCTACATGTTCATTGAGTCCTCCGTACAATAGTCTGTTAGACATGGGTACCGGTTAGGCCGGTTGAATGGCTCGTTGAATGTCTACCGTTCATCGTGGCTTACCTGAGCGCCTCTTGCTGCGGGCAAGGGCCGGACAGAGCCCAGACATAGGCGGCGGCATGGGCCGTATCACCATGGATACTATCGCCGGTACTGATGCTGGCGGTGGTGTTGCCCGTGCCACTGCCTGCGTAACAAAGATTTCCTTGTGCATTTTGAAGCGATTTGGGATGGTTTTCATGTCTTCCTGGCGCTGCCAATCAATATGCTTGATGCTCTCCGCATTGGACACAAGGGCAGCCACCTTGGCGCACAACTTATTCTCTGGCTTCGGCTTTTGAGCCGCCACAGCGCTCTCAGCAGCCTCTATAGAGGAGACAGCAGCCGCTGGGACAGGATGCACAGCAGAAAAATGGGCTATGGGATCAAAAAAGGCAGCAATGGAATGCAATTTAGGTGTAACATTCGACAGAAAGCGCACTCTCCTTTCGACTCCTCGGGTCTGATCTGACTAACGCTAGCTTCAGATGCTATTGGAGCCTTCGGTATTATGGTCTTGTTGTTGCCGGTCTCGAAAAGCTTCATGCGCTCCTTCAGCGACAGCTCGTACGGATCCTTTTGGAAGCGGTGTCCTCCTTGCAGAAATATCTCCTCAGAAATATACTAAAATATACCGTCTCATTTTAAAAATATAACGTAAATATACTGACGAATTCAAGTTATATTATCCATTTCCTCGTTTTTGCTATTCCAGCGATTTTTTCTAGACAGATCTCTGCCCACATAATTGTATCCAAAAAAAAACCTATTTTCTACATGACTGGTTTATTTTAAATACTTGCTTTTATTTTATTTTGACTTAAACAAGGTTTAAACGAAAAACTTAACAAAAACGAGGGGGAACGATGTGAGTTGCTGCGGACATCGCAACTCTACACTTATACCCGATACTAAGTCAGTATGGCTCTCCAAATTTGTGTGTCTGTACCAAATTTGGTTACTAGCCTTAATAGTCTCTGAGATTTGTTGATGCCTCAGATTTTCGTCCTTTGCGGGTGCGGAAGGGGGTGTGGCGAAATTTTGACACAAAATGGTCAAGGTCCGATATCACAGGAGTGTGGATACCAAATTTGGTTGCTCTGGCTCTTATAGGTTCTGAGATCCTTGAACTCATATTTTTCAATTGGCAAAACCGACAATGAAACCTGTGTGTTAGAGAGAGACAGAGCTTCTTGATTCTGGCTATAATAATTATACGCTCTGGTTCAGATTTTGCACTCTAGAAGATATAGTCATCTTCTATGATTCTGCGTTTTTTGTTTTCTCGTATCGTCGAAATTGTGGATGCCACAGATTTTCGCCCTTTGTGGGGTCGGAAGTGGGCGGGGCAAAGTTTTGAAATATTTTTGTAGCAGTGACATATCACTGAAGTCTGGATCCAAAACATCGTTGCTCTAGCTCTTATAGTCTTTGAGCATTAGGCGGACGGACAGACGGACGGGCGGACAGACGGACAGACAGACAAGGCTCAATCGACTCGGCTATTGATGCTGATCAAGAATATATATACTTTATGGGGTCGGAAACGATTCCTTCTGGACGTTAGTGTGTATGAAAGTAGGGACATTGTTGAGCTGAAAAGAGACATTGTGGCGAGGAAAAATCTCTCTACGAAGAGTAGGTATACCATCACAAAATGGAAAGTAAATCCCAAAAAAAAGAGAGCAAGTCCCACCAAACTTGAGCACTTGTGAATGAAAGTGAATGAAAGAAAAGGATTTAAATGGAAATATTGAAATAAATGATGCACATATGGAAGTACGATTTGAAAGCGAAAATTTATAAAACCTGCGTACGGTAGCTTACATACCCTTCGAAAATTAAATTTAATAGATGAAATTGATATAATATTCGAAATTACGAACTTTCTTTTCGTTGCGAGAGCAGCAGTGTGACCCTAAGAAGTATACCAATGAAAAAAGCGAATTTATCCCACTTAACCCACTAACATTTGCTAAGTTTGGGTGATTGTAAATATTAAGGTCTATAGTTCAGGGGATAAAGTATGATAAAAGGAGTTATATTTATGGCAAAGGTTCATGCTGGGCATAATTTCACCTACGGATAGGCCAAAAAACTCGGGTAGGTCTAGACGGAATCGGAAAGTTAATCCTTCCGAGAAGGAGCTTGTGCGCAAACCTTGATTTTAATTTTAAAGTTTAATATTAGTAGCTAGCTTGGACCCTGAGCCCTGAATACATAATTTTTTCCGATTAATAAATACATTTTATTTGATTTTTATTTGATTGAGTCTAAAATAAGGTTTTGACGAAAAAGACCAACATACAAATAAAAGCATAAAAAGTAAGTGAGCCTTTGAACACTTGTTGCTCGTCAACCGCAGTATGAACACTTTTACTAGAGATCTGCATGGCTTTATTCAATTCTCTATTCCAATAGAAATCCAATATAATATCTTATAGCTAGATCTGGCTATTTTAAATTTCAATTTATATAAAAATTTTGAAATTTATATAAGCTGGAAACTCGAATGTTTAGAATATATATTTGGAATTTGGAAACAGCCCCTCACTCTACTCATTTAATTCGTGACAAGTCGTTTGAATGTTGTGTCATCGCACTCATTTACTCGAACTCTATTGAATGCCGGTTTCTTGCTATTCAGACCTCTAATTTGTACCCTATATATAGCCTACATACTCTATTTCCTCTAAATAAGATTAAAAATCAGTTTTCCAGGCTGCTTTGAAACGTTAATAATAATTTTTATTAGATTGAAATTTTTTTCACCTATTCAGGTCTGTATAAATATATCTCGGTTACGAGAAAGCAAAATTTCGTTGAGATAGCGTTAAAGCAGAGAGTAACAAGATTCTGCATTCATAGCGTTTTGCGTGCATATTCTCACTAATTTTAGCCTGGCTGTATGCGTTTTCTTAGTACTAGAATGGAAATCTGGTTTTTTTTCTCTGGCGGCACATCTATGTACATTGTACATGTGTACTGTGGTTAGTGTCTAGTGTCACTATCGATGCGATCGATGTTTGTGCTGTCTAAATTTGAAACTTAAAAACCTGCACATTTCGATATTGAAAATAAAATAAAATCATATTAAATGAACAAAGCTGTTATATATTCACATCTGTCAGGTTTCATTTCATTTGTTTTAGATAATAATAATCAGCAGAAATAATGCCCATTCACGCGTTCACTTTATTGTTTTAAGAACATTGCACTAATTTAATTTGACAAACGTTTCATCATCGAGAATCGCAAAGTTGTCTTCACGGAAATGGAGCAAGTTATCGTTGAAGCATTTGCTGCTCTCATTATGTAACTTTGTCATGACAGGCTTGATATTCTTCACTCCAGCGGTTTCTGCCAAGTCTGTGAAATAGTGAATCTAAAAGCAGAAAATTTAAGTAAATATTAATTTACGATAATCAAGTTCAAAGATATTATTATATACCTGTTTAGGTCCCAGCATATGTGCATGGCGTTTCCTGTACCCGTCTTCCCAAAGCTTCGACATCCTCGTTTGTGTATCCTTTAGCATATCCTCTCTGGACGGCAATTGATTTGAGCCATTATAGTAGCTCAAAATAAATCGGGCTTGGATATCCATCATTTGTGCGGCACAAACGTAGAATGGCAGCCCAATTAATGCCATTGTAGGGTTTCTTATATTTATACAGTGCTTATAGAGACCTTGAACATAGTTTTCCTCAACATATATACCAGAATTTACTGTCAGAAAAGGGAAAGCATATTTGTACCCAGTGCAAAAGAAGATGGTATCAAATTCTTCGTATGATCCATCCACAAAAAATGCTCCCTTCTCGTCAAGCTCTCTCACATCCGGTTTCTGATAAACGTTATCATAAAATTTCGTATTTTCAATGTCGCTTAAATGGTGACTTAGAGAGACTCTCGCAGCAGATCTCGATATTATATTGGATAGATCCATACCACTTGGGCCAGCGCCAATAACTAGTACAGTTTTACCTACATATAAGTAAATAGTTTACTATGATTTTTTTCAGTATATATGTATATATAGTTGTAACTTGCCTTTGAAGATACCACTAGTTCTGTAGTCGTGACTATGCAAATAGTCGCCCTGAAAACGATTCATGTTCGGAATACGAATATAGTTTGGAGTATGGTAATGACCGTTTGCTACCATGATCTTATCGAAATATTGGAATTCTATTTGGTTAGTAAGCAGATCTTTGACAAGAACCTAAAAGAAAATGGTTTATAGTAAACAGTAACGAGTAACAGTAATTTGTTCGAATAAAACTTACTTGCCACTTTTTATTCTTCTGGAGAACTCGAATAACATAGCTATTAAATTTGATATACTGTTTCAACTTAAAGTGATCCGCATACTGATTTAAAAAATCACAAATTTCATCTGATCTTACATAAGAAACGTCGTTTTCGGGTATTTCAAAGTCCGGAAACCCCATAACTTCTTTTGGCAAATTGGTTCTGTACAATAAGATGTAAATGTTTACATATTATCTTTTTGATCTCTGTAGTTATGCGATCAATAAAACTACATAACACAGATTAAATTAATGATTGGATTACATGTTGTAATCTTACCGCAAATTCTCATACATAGAAGAATGAACATCAATACCATTTTTGACCTTTGTTGCCTCATTGTACACCCATGTTCCACCGATTCGTTCAGAAAGTTCAAAAACGGTTATTTGAAATCCATGCAATTGCGAGTGGCGGGCACAGCAAAGTCCCGCAGTACCAGCACCAATTATACATAAGCTCATTATATTACAGATAGCTCCGATTAATTGTTTCTACGGGCGATATGCCGAGCTCGCTCTTTACACTCTGATTGATTTAACGAAACTGAAATCGAATCAAGAGCTGTATGTCTTCCTTTATTTTCATACCCTTAAGAAGGTGAGGTACGTTATATTTATGATCCATCTTGATCAATACAAAATTATAATTTAATTGTTATATACCGATTATTAGATTATTATAATATTCATAACCAAAACATCTTCTATAAAAGAAAGATGGAAGGAACGAGCAATACATTTTCGAAGTGTATTTACCATTCGGTATAAATAATCAAACGTCAGTTTTTATATATTTTACTGATTGCTAATATTTCACTGATAACAGTAAAGCATAAAACAATCTTAGCTACAGAGGCCAATACTTGTTCATGTTCGTACCCAGAGAATACAAGGGTAAGTACATATATTGTATTCGTGCAAATGTCCGCTTTTCTATAAAAACTAGAGTAGAGATCCATTGGTTTTGACATGGTTAGATCCCCAAAAATCTTTACGATTGGACAGCCGAATGATGAAAAAAAGTTCTCTATTTATTTTTTTAGCATTCTTACCGTATCTATGAGTATTATTTCAGATATTTCCTCTCAAATATATGTATGTATACATACATATAGTCAACAATGCTAACCAACTTCTTACTCGCATGTTACTTGTCCCACACTCAATGGACATAAATGTGGGAAAAGTAACACGGGTTCCACTTGCACTGCTGCAACTTCAGTTAAGAGTTGACTGTTGAGAACGGCGAACATGGGACTAGCGGCTTGTATATGTACAAAAATTCTGCAACTTGCAAGTGTTTTTACAAATTCTTATGAACCATAAAATATATCTTTTAAAAACAGAATTTTCTAACGAATTAACGCGGTCATAATTGTATTATTTGCTCACAGATTTCTATAGTGGTAGCTTTAATTGTGAAACGACTGTCCGACAAACATTCCGAGAGAGTTTATGTCAGCAACCAAAAGCAATCGAGGGAGTGGAGGCTTCTTAACAGCATTTCAGGGACAAAGGAAGGCGACGATTTCAGTACGCTAACCTTCGTTGGTTTCACATTCATTTCGTCGGTGTTGCTTCTTACAAGGTAATTTAATTCCATGCCAACTCTGTATTGCCTCATTTCAGCCCTCACCTGATGGCATACACCATTGTTTTTCTCTCAAGAGTCTCAAGAGTTTTTTAAAAATAGTCAGGCCTAATCGCCTTTTCCTTCCAGGATAATTCAACGAAATTCGAATTATGATACTTGTGAAATTATTCTTTTATGTTTTGGATGTCTGTTCTTCACCATAGAGGGTACTTATATTAGATCTTAGTGCTGATACCAATGCATAAATAAACCGAAATTCTATTGCAGGATTGCTCATACTTTTTACTGTGGAACAGTTGCCTGAGCAGATTTTAACATATGCCTATTCGCTTGGAGCGCTTTCCTTTTTGTGTGCCGCCTTGTTCGCTGTGGATCTGTTGTTGTTCAAAAACTTGCTTAAGTCTAAGAACGCTGCTGCCCAAACGGATTATCAATTAAAGGAATCTTCAACTGTAACAATGAAAGTGTTTAACGTTTCCAATGCAGACAAATCCAATTGTTGCAACAGTTCTAATCTTCCTAAGTTCAATGTGAGAAATGAACAAAGTGTTTTACGAACCGATCTATAAGGAAAACTATGTATTTTAGAAACATTTTCTTACACTATCTGTTTCTTCCAAGTGCAATAAATAAAATATGTTGACCAAAACTACAATGAGGGTGCTGAAATACAGTCAGTAGTTAAAAAGACCGCATCATCAGCTCAGAAGACGGAGCCGATCCATTTTATGCATTGCTCGATCTGGATATGTATCTATTTAGTTTTTCTTTCCTCCTAATCTCTATAAAAATCAAATTTATATTTTTACATACATATACGCATTTTTCTTTACTTTTATTGCCTTAATTTTCCAAATGCAGTGAAACAAAATATGCATTATAAGATGGTGCTGTTAAAGTAACTAATTTGAATTTGAATGTTTAATAAAAGTTTGACATTAATCAACGCTAGCAGCATTTCCAACGAATACACAAAATTGTATGATTTAAGAATACTTAACAGTGTACACTATAATACGTATAATAAGCTGTTCTGGCTCAGAACAGTAAAAATGATACTCTCGTCCTTCTGGCATCTCCTTTGGCTCTGCGAGCCATCCCGTACTGTCATATGCTCCCCTCGCTGCTACTAATCGTTCCTTTGGAGTCACACATTCCACCAGCCAGATTCTCACCGCCCACAGCCCCGGATGTAAGTCCGCCAGTTATTCCAGTTAAATTTAGTTTGTACTGCGGAAAAAAGAGTCAAAATATTTAGAAAACATATTACATTTGAATTTAAAATTAATACATTGCTAGCCGCTTAACTAAAAACTTATAAAACTTGGCGATACATCGGATCAATATTGGCTTAAGAACGTACCGGTAGAGTCAATGATTCGAAATATTCAGAAATGATCTCAGAGACTATCATCTTGTAGGCGGTAACGTTTAACGAACCATTTTTTTCCCATTACCATCCTTAAGCTAAGGTTTCATTAGCTGGTAAATCGTTGATACAACGATATTGAAACATTAAAAATGATGCTGTACAGTCGTACTGGAGTACTGTCCTTCTACTAAATTCGAATACAAATTAACCTAAAATGCAATCTTTCTAGCCTTGGGTGTTTTGTACTGTTGCCTTTGAGAAAAATTGGTGGTAAATATTTAGCATTTTTTATATTACAGGGAAAGCTACAAGTATTTGACTAAATCTTTGACTTACATCGAATAACGTTTTCAATAGGAATTCAATAAAAAGCACCATATGAAAACTCGTTATTACCCTTTAAAAAAATAATAGTAAAATCATACCTGTAACTGGTATCACAGCTAAATATGACCCTAATATTTTTAAATTTTTAAATTTTATACTTCATTTAGAGTTTTTTTACTTAACTGAAAATAGTTGGTTTTACGGGATTTTCTTAGTTTATGTTACCTTATTTGCGCACTCAAAGCACTTGGATACTACTTTATTAATAACGTTCATAAGGTTTTTCGTTTCTCTGATGACATGATCGACCTTCACAAAAGTGGCTGCTTTACCAACAGTGTGATCTTTGACTGTAAATTGTAGTGCTTGGACAAAAGTCGGCACTCTATCTAAAATGTTAAGAAGATCCTTCTTGTTGTCACTTGCGGGAACCTGAAAGTTCAAAAAGGAATGTAAACGGTTTCCTGCTTCATCGGTTCAAGGCAGTTGTATGCATCTACCTGGTATGAAAAGTGACGTAGGACTTTATAAAGTCGATTGGCTTCTTCAGCAAAATATTCGGCTTGAGTAAATAAATCCTGAGTTGTTCTTAAAGAACCATTTCCTTTCGTAAATTGATACATGAGGAAAGCCATTGCTGACATGTTTTTAGCTCTCTTTAATATGTCGTTGTCGTCTGACAAGTCATCACCCCATTTTGATTGATATGTGCTTAGATCTCCATTATTTTTGCCTTCAAGGCCCGAAAACTCGACCATTTCGCCATCATCTGTTGCAGGTACACCGGACTTTGATAGTTTATCTGTCGCTTCACATTTCTAGGAAAGGAATAGAGGTACATATGTACATGCATATATGTATATGAACAAGTTTCAATCTAATTACTAAATATATTCCAAAATACCTCAGTTTCAGTTTCTCTTTCACTCTTAGTTGGATTAATTGATACAAGTATCTTCTTTGCGATCATTGATATCTCATTGGTCAGCCACTTCCACATGTCTGAGAATGATTCAAAATTTTCATTTGCCGCACTGCTGTTTGAATATTTCCAAAGAATTTTGGCGGCAATGAACACCTGCGGCCCATAGATTCTTAAATTTATAGCTAAGCATTTAGCTTGAACCTGCAGTCTTTCTGTAGGTGCAATATGCTGCAAAAGCTTGCAAATGTCAAATATGTGATCGCAGCAGTCATGGAACTTAGTAGAACGTTGGTTTAGATTATCGATGTCGTACGCCGTTGCTAGAACATGGAAAGATTTGACCAGCTTTGAGCAGATCTTCAGGGATTCATTGAAATCCTCAATCTGGCTCGATACAGAAATGACGAGCTGCTTGCACAGCTCCTCTAAGCTCCTCAGCATTCCGAGCTCCGGCTCCCGACCACCTTTCACCTGAACTCCAACATTTTCATGCTGGTCTTTCATTATGGCGTTAAGATACATGTCAAACTCCAGCTTGCAGTTATCGCAGTAGGTTAAAATGTTCTTTCGATGATTGTGACTTATATACGGGGAGTCTGTGAAGTCATGAGCTTTCTCAAACAACTTCTCAAACGCCAGTGTAAGCTCTTCGCGCATGTCCATGCTTTCAGAATTTAAATGCTTTCTAAAGTTGGTGTTATTGATGATACGACCGCCACCACCACCACCAACACCACCACCACCGGATGGGGCTAGGTTCTTTTCTGACTTCCAAAGATCATCGTCAAGGAAATTAAAGTATGAATCGGAATTATTATTTCCCTCAGTATTGCTGTCGTAGTAACTCATTTGGAATTTGTATCTCTTTATCAGATTTATAATACGCTTTATTGTCGTGTATATGCTCTCATTCTCATAATGTGGGTTACTTGCTTGCTTGTCGTAGGGCATATGCTTTGCCGAATCGAATATGCTATCCTTTACGACAAAGTGTATCAAGTCCATGGCTCTTCTTATCTGGCAGAACACAGTATCCCGGTTCTCCTTTACTATAACACAGTCACTGTGTATCAAGCTATTTTTCGATGAAGTTAGTAAAATTGCGATTGACTTTTCCAGAATTTGACGGGCAGAAAACATTTGAGCTCGCCGCCTCTCCTCTTTAACGGAGTTACGATGGTGGCCAGTGAGGTATGCTAATTCGATCATTTCTGTCCCAAAGACAGAAAACGCACGCACAAATTCAGTGAAGTTCATGACTGACTCCAGCTTCTCCAGGCTCTCCGATGCTCGTTTCTTAGCAGTTAATAATTTTTTCACAACTATTATGTCAACTAAAAGCAGTATTCTCGTAACCGAGGAGAGCAGAGACCTGGCAGCTAAGATTATTGCACCATAGTCCTTCAATGGCTCAATATTATGCCGAAGCTCCATACCACTTAACGGTGATATTTCACATAGCCGTTCAATAGATTTTCCTGTAGAATAAAATCAATTGTGTTAACTTTTTTACCACTCATATTAGTGACAGGCAGGCCTATTGGCCAATTCATTCACACTAAAAGGCTTATAAAGGTAATTGACGTAAACGTACCTGCGTCTCTTGCTTCTTTAGCAGCCTCGTACATGTCCCCCTTTATATCGATGTTCTCCTCTGCAATTATTTCTCCTATTGTTATAAATCGTTCGACAGCTATGTTTAGTAGGTGTCCTATGTTTCCAAAAGTGGACATGATTTGCTCGTTATCAATATCACGAACTCGAAAGCGTTGATTCTAAAACAAAAGCAGTTTTTAAGTATTTGTTAATTTTTCTAATCCCTCATCCAATGATGGAGTTGGTCTATAGCCAAATTAACTTCATAACGAATTTACATGCCGGTTTGAAACTTACGTTTACTGTTGGTTGAGTCATTCCGTACATTTTGGATACGATCAGTTCTCAATAAAAGAATTCACAACTTCCTTAATATGCACAGTTTGTATTTTATTCATGTAACATTTTTATTTACTTCGTATTGATTTTTCTCAGTACCTACATAGGTTTGCACAGTTGAATGGCGTTGCTTTAAAACTTAATCAAGTGTTTTGGCACTTGCTAATACCGTTACGTTACTGTGTAAAGTATGAGAATTTACATTTAAGCTCGAAGAAAAGTCAATATTTTAGCTAGCGAAAGTTTAATTAAGAGTGATATAGCTAGCTTTCTGTAAACAACGTGTTTACTATAGACGAATGTATATATACTTATACACTTTCAGGCCTATCCTATGTATATGCGGTTTGAACTTGTAAAATTTGTCTGTTCTGCGCAAATCGCGTGCGCAAAAAACCAACTTAGCACTGTAAAATGCAACAGTTTCTTGCAGAGAAGAGGGAGTTAAAATCTCGAATTGCAAAAAAAAATATTTATAATATAAGTAAGTAAGTATCATGGAAAACCAGTTGGAATAAATTTCTATATAAAATTATTTTACGCGAATTATTCCGAAGTGTCGTTTTACAGCACTTACAACAGACTTCACTTCAAGTTAAGGCCTAGTACTTAAATCAGCAAAAAAATAAAAAATAATAATAATAATAGATTAATATGGGAGAGGCAACGTAGAAATATTCTATCTTTCGTCGGTATTTACTTATAAGAAGCGCCACAGCGCCCACAAATATTATACTCAAGCCTGCTTTCATAATTGCAATTCATAATTTCAAAATGGGAATTTTTAACCAATTCAACCAATTAAATAAAAATTTAACACAACAGTGGGTACTATATGTCAATATATATGTATACTATATGGTTGGTGGTACTAGGCTTAAGGCTTGCCTTGCTCATCTTCTAAATGTCTTTCAGGTGTTCATGGTCTTGAAGTGTAGTGGAAGACAAAATCGGAATGTAACAATCGATAAATAACATACTTTTTTTTACAAGCCATACGATATTTTTAATGCTTTTCGGTATTTTTTGAGGTCAAATTTAAACCGACGGTATATCGGTATACTATTAAATTTCATTTTTAACGTTAAATAGAAATCTAAAAAAAAAACAAGTATTTAAATTAAGCCAATCAAGTACAAAATTGATTAATCAATAGTATAAAATTATCTGGGCAAAACTGAGAAATCTATATAGATGGGAATATTCGACGGAAGATTAAAAACGAGTATTTATTGGTGCATAACCGGTTGACAACAATGATTCCCGGCAACACTATTTTCATACCCTAGGGAAAAGGATATTATAAATTAAGAAAATGTTTTTCATTCCAGGATGTGTAGGTATCAGCATCGAGATATATATGTAAGAGATACTAATAATATACATGAATATGTCTAAAACATGTGAGAAAATTTCTTTATTAATTACGTTCTAAAAACAGTTTGTAAAACAGGATCTTCATATTAAATTAACGAAATAGGGTATTCAAAGGCCTATACACGCATCATGTCTTCAAATACCAGAAACATTGCGACTATTTTTATTGTTGAACTATTTTTTGTTAATGCCTTGTTTTAACCAAAGTACAATAAAAGCAAGGAATAAAAACTAGCCAATCTTGAAGAAAATTTATTCATCAATGGCCTAAAATGATGTGGGCAGAACTAAGGGTTCTATCTACCTAGTAATATTCGACGGAATATCAAAATCGAAAATATTGTTACGATTCCTTGACGGAGAACAATTAACCTTTTATAAGCCAAGGGGGTATTTAAATTTTTAACCAAAACTGATGAAAATTTAATCATTTTAGCACAGTTCAGGTGAAAGTTAGCGTTGTTATTTTTAATTTCAGATGAAAGATGGCCTGAATCTACAAGAAGAATTTACAATCGTTAATATTTTCTGCCATTTACCTGAAGAAGGTGAACTATTTAAATAGAGGGGGCTTAAGTGGGCTAAATTCGTTTTTTCATGTTGGAGAACAAAAACAGCAATCGCCGTAGCAATAAAATAAGTCAAGTATTTACAACAAACAGATCAAGTAGAAAATTGATTCATTTATTAGATAAAATTATGGGGGCAGGACTGAGAGATCTACGTAGCTAGTAATAGTCGACGGAATATCAAAAACGAGGAATAGTACAATAGAACTTGAATCCGTCAGTATATCTATGGTATATTTTGGTATATTTCTGATGGTCGGACATTATATTTTAACAATAAATCCGCGGCACACTTTTTGTTTAGCTTCCGAATAAATATATTATATTATTAAGTGAAATGGAGGCTATTTTAAATACGCAGTTTCAGGAGCTGGAAGATATCATCGGGGAAATATTAAAAGTAAAAAAGAGCGTAAGTGTTAACAAGCTGCAAAGTCGTTGGTTCCTTATTTTCATTATTTTTGTATGCAGGGGCAGAACTCAGACACATTGCGAACTGCGGCGGCATTGAAATTTGTTGCATTAAAGCATGCAAATCGAGAAGTTAAACAGAAAATAAAGTCTGGACGGGATAACTTACACTTGGAAAAATGTAAAGTGGACATAAGTCGGTTGCAATTGCAAAATCTTCTGTACGAAGTGAGCCACTTGAAAAAGGACATCGTGCGTTGCGAGAAATTCCAGAGTGGTGACTCCAAGTTTGTCCTGCTCTCAGACACTGAGTATTTTACCAAGTTGCCGGGACTTGAAGATAGTAAAGTGAAACCAGAATCGGAGCACTACAAGCATTTGCAGCGCTTAGAGTGTGAACTGCGTTTAAGGAAAGACCTGGATAAACAGAAAAGCTCATTGAAGAACTCAAAAAAGGAGCTGCAACAAGAAAATCTTAAACAACATAATAGGTACGTTTCATTCGTGCCAGCTCTACGCACACTAAAGAGTGCTACGAAACCGCTGCATGATGCACTGCAGCTTTCTCTTGATGTTGAATGGAAGCTTAGTGCTGTGGTCAAATATCTGCCCAAGCCTCTTTATATATTATTTATCAACCTGCAATGCCTTCAACGTGCGAGCGATGAGCCATCATTCAACGTTGAAGTGGTAGGATATGAAAGTGAAGCTCAGATGCAGGAGTTGACAAACCTAAAGCAAAACCCAAAAGCAAGGCGCGACTACTCTGAAAGGGACATTGAATTGTCGGGAAAACCTGAGGAATATCCTTTGAACAAAGAATTAAGTCCTCATCCTCTGCACATTCGCATCACGGTAAGATTAAACCGATACATACGACTATAGAAAAATACCTTAACGTTTGAACGGTCTCTAGCTTGGCTCTGCTGGCTCGATTCAACTGGTGTTGATTATTCGCTATTTCGAACAAATTAAATGTGCGACAGCATGGCCCCAATTGAGCATTTCCAATAATACAAACCATCAAGGGTAAGTTTTAGCGAGTGAATTGCTTTAGCAGCAACTGTTTTTAACATTTTCATGTTTTTAGGGATACTAATTTCGTTCAGCATCTCCTTCGGCATTTGTTTCCAAACGATTTGGGTAATGAAATACCTATACCTGGCATTCAATACGATGTAAGACAAGACATATATATATGTATGAATCATAAAATTATATATTTGCCTTAGTTACAGAATAAGGATCTGACACCAGAGGAATGCATACAATATCTGGAGTCTAAGGACTTTGGTAAAGCATACTGTTGGTTACAAAGTATATGCTCTATACCAACAGTCAACAGCTCGATGTTGTATAAGCATGAGCTGAACTTGAATAAAAGCATGCGGGAGACCATAGCTCGCATTACACGGCGCTGGAACTCTTGGTTAAATCTAAGTCAGCAAATACGTGGTCTGACTAACAAGGACATCGATTTGTACGCACTAAAAGAAAATGTCTATCCTGCGGCCTTGTCTTGCAGCCTGGTGCAGTGGACGGCGATCACTCTTGAGGAATTCCTAGCCCAAAATTCAGACGTACTAAAAATTTCTCCGGATGATAAGGGCATAACATACAATTCCTATCGTGCTGTGATTGTTCGTGGCTCTGCCAAAATGGAGTGTTTCATTCGAATACCGAGTAATTATCCATTGGAAATGCCACTCTGGATATTGAGTGTGCATTGGAACGGTCGCCGTACATCGCAGAATAATGCAGCTATCAAGGTTAGCTTGTTCAGACTTCCGTACGTTATATATAAGCTTATTTTGATACCATTTTGTAGATGATGGAGTACTGGACCAATTCATTGCAACCCCAACAGCTGGAAGCAAATTATCGTATTCTGTACGCTCAGCTTTTCCGAACTATTTATAGTTTTGACATCTTTCTGGAGACAGAAGGCTCAATGCAGGCGACTATAGAATACACCAAGGAAAAGCCTTATATAAGTGCATTTGCAAAACGATGCCGATTGCGTCCATATAAATACATAAAAAAGGGTTCCGTACACGCATTCAAACAATAAGGATCTAAATAAAAATATAAGAATATGGTTTTGTAAAAAAAAAATCAAAAGCAGTTACTAAACATCTTCACAGTTGCTGTTTATTATGTAAAATAATGCAATAAATAAGTAACATTTAAATATAGCTACAGTTTTATTGACAGCTTAGTTTCTGAGATGCTGTCGCTGCCAGGGACTCGGTTGGCAGGGTGATTGCAGAGACATTTTCAACAGACTCTCGACTCTCATCCGGCATAACTTTGTCAACAACGTGTTTTTCTATTAGACCGCTTTCTCCCAAGTAGCATATGGAAAATCCATCATACCATGCCTCCTGATCCTTCAGTACTTCCTTCAATTGCCACACCTTGTATTTCCAGAACTGGAACATCACCTTCAGGCCGGATATTCCCCTCACGCGCCACCTTATGCGCACGGTGTAGTCGTCGGGATGCTTTGTAATTTTAAGAACCTCAAACTTAACGTAGGCGTACTTTAGGTGACCGACAGTTCGAAGAATGGCAATTTGCTTAACAAAGTGGTATAGACCGACTGTGTGCTTGCCGGTAATATTGTTCTGAAATATAAGGTTTGGGCTGTATATGGAATAGTTCAGCGGTTCAACAAAGAGTTTGGGAAGCGTGGTTCGCAGAACTTCGTAGGCTCGCTCCAGATCTTCAGGCTTTCGAACATTTTTCTTCTCTTTGGCGGATGTTTGTACATTACTGTTTTCGTGAAGACTTCGTTTCGGTTGCATTATGTTACTACCTTCACATTTTAGCCAATTGTAGTTATATGATCCAGTGCAAGGAGAGTATAATCGCATTGTGGAAGCCCACACCTGTTCTTTGGAGCCCCACAAGCTTATCAAATTACACTTTCTCATTGAAAAAATTCCAAAATTTCGCATCATTTTGACAAGGACCATTGACGAATTTACCGGACTCTGGTAACTGTATTTCCCGTAATATGTTAAATGTTTCTTCCTTTTAAGCGTCACTCTGCCGTTCAAATATCACGTTCAAATTCTTCATCTGGTTTTACTCAGTGTTTAAATTGTGGTTTTTTTAATATTTTTTAGACGTGCTCGTGTTGTAACCAAGTTTATTTGGAATCGAAAAATCATATGGTCATATGTATATCGATATAAATATTTTGTACAATAAAAGTGTGAGGTGATGTGATAGTTTTTTTTGGGATATCTCAACGGAACTTTCTGAACTCAGAGACAGTTTACACTATTTTCCTGTAGTTTCAGTGATCCAACGTCGTTAGAATCATAGTTGGATAATGGAAATAAGTATCCATATTTGTATGTGATATTTCCCGTATGCGACTATACTTCAAGACCACTCTAGTCTAAATTATTGTCGCACCAGTCGAAAAGCTATTGAACTGTTTGTGCCAAAACGTGCCACTCAGTTGTGGTAGAGTAATACAGTATACTGTATGGTTAGTGGTAATACCTTACAAAAATAGATCCAAAGAAAATTCATGTCGACCAGGAATACCTAGATTTTTCATTCAAAACTTGAATTTATATTCTGAACGATTTAGCTTAGCAGCCCTTGAACGAAAAGAACTTGGTTCTTTGAATGCTCCATCCCTCATATGCACTTCAAAGTGGATTTGGAATTTAAATAATATTGGAAATATAAAGTTAGAAGAGCTGAACAAAAATTACAAGCCGCGAAATGCTACGAATGCTGCAAAAAAGGACCAGTATGGTAAAGCTCTTGGTTCCCAGACCCCGGCTAAACACGACTATTGCGCAAACCACAACAAAGGTAAGTAAATGGTTACTCTGTACATCGACGGTTATGTATTGTATATTATATTATATTTCTTCCATTAAAACCAATGTCTTGAAGGAAATACCAACGATTAAACAGGTTAGCATTTCCAAAAGCGAGAAAACTGTGGGAAGATGGTTTCTAGGAGTCAGCGGAATGGTTTTTGTTGCGGTTGGCCTTGGTAATGATATTCTCTTAACTAATTTGCCGGCAAATGCTGAACATGATTGCCCTTCTTTGCCTGCAGGTGGTGTAACGAGATTAACAGAGTCTGGCCTTTCTATGGTTACATGGAAGCTGACTGGAGAACGCATGCCAAGATCTCAAGAGGAATGGGCTCAAGAATTCAGCAAGTATCAACAATATCCGGAATATAAACTGCAAGTGTTAAATGCATTCAATTCACCTATTACATAAAGGTGTTAATGCTTCAATCATTTCTTTGTAGGAAAAATGCAAGCATGACTGTTGAAGAGTTCAAATTTATATACCTCATGGAGTACATACACAGAATGTGGGGTCGCGCCATTGGTGGATTTTTCCTTGTCCCAGCAGCATATTTCTGGAAAAAAGGTTATTTCTGTCCAAAAACCAAGAACAGTGTTCTGCTGCTGGGGACTCTGATTGGTCTCCAAGGGTTAATGGGATGGTACATGGTTAAATCTGGATTGGAGAACAGATTCGAAGACCAGAATGATGTGCCGCGCGTCTCTCAATACAGATTGGCCTCCCACCTAGCGGCAGCATTTGTTTTGTATGCCCTTTCACTATCACAAGCAATGTCGAAGCTATTCCCCTCGGAGCCATTCGTGGTGAAAGCAAAGAAAGCATTTAATATCAAAGGACTGTCACACATGACAAAGGGAATGGTGTTTCTAACTGCCATCTCCGGCGCTTTTGTGGCCGGACTTGACGCCGGATTAGTTTACAACTCATTCCCAAAAATGGGGGACAGCTGGATCCCTGATGACATGTGGCAGTTTAAGCCCATCCAAAGGAATATAACGGAAAATCCAACAACGGTTCAGTTTAACCACCGCATCCTGGGCATCACCACAGTTTCCCTAGCTACAGCCTTATGGCTAGTCACGAGGCGCATGCAGTTACCCAAGCGAGCAAATTGGGCAATCAACGCTGTGTTCGCCATGGCGTGGACACAAGCTACCCTGGGCGTTACGACACTATTGAACTACGTGCCAGTACCTTTAGCGACGGCTCATCAGTCTGGCTCGCTGGTCCTTCTTAGCTTTGCGCTTTGGTTATCACACGAGATCCGGTTCCTCAAGTATTTGCCCAAGTAAATCTCTAATGAACTGGATAAGTGTAGCATTTGATAAATGTGTAATAAAGTTTTCCTAAATGGTGGGCTGTAGCTACAATAACTGAGATTTTAAACGTTTGCAGATAGGAAGCATCTCCGTCCCTGTAAACTATCCATTTAGATGATAAAGATGTCAAGCCGAGTCACAAAAGAGTAGTTCGTCTTTTTAAATGAAATAAATGCAGTCGCTGGATTAAAAAAAAAAGAATATTCAAGGTTAATAGCAACAATCATTTAATTCATCCTTATTCAATATTCATTTTTACACTCTTTTTCTCATCATTCATCTGATTGTACTCAATATTATTGGTATTGAGACAAGAAGCAACGTTTTTGACATGTGCCGTATGCTCGATGCTGGACTGGTTTGAGCTGGAAACATGATTGTACACTGCCAGGGCTTGCGCCACAAATCCGTTTACATCTGCGGCGTTAGACGGCAATATCATAGTATTATTTGTTTTAGCCAGTTGCTTAAACGCTCCAATGTATTGCTCGGCTAGAGTGAGGGAAGCAGCATTCTTTCCATCCTAGAATAAGAGATCGTTTAATGAAAAGACAGTTGCCAATAACCATTGATAATCTATTTTTGTTAGCAATAAGATATGGAACTCATAATGGAAATGGAAAGTGATAAAGAATTTCATTAAAATTTGCGATACAGTTTTTGATATTTTAGAATTTTGGACTTTATCGTATGTTGGAGAAAAGGTTAAGTGCTGATCGTGGCGCCTGAGGCTGCTTTCGTTCGGTAAATACATTCCAGAAGCGAAGAGTCTCGTCACCGCCGCCCGTTACTATGGACTTGCCGTCTGGGCTTACAGCTAGGTATATTACACGGCGGTTATGACCCGACAGGTTAACAACTTGCTTCAGGGATGGATAGCGCCATACCACAATCTGTGGTTGTCCGAACCCATGAGTGGTAACAAGTTCAGATGAATTTCGCGACCATGCCAAATTACTGATCTGTGATCCGGTATCAACAGATTGTACCATCTGACCGCTAATCACGTTCCAGAAACGAAGGCAACGATCGGCGGTACCTCCGCCACTAGCCAAGAGTCCGGACTTGTGAGGAGACCAGCCCAGTGCCTTCACGGCCGCATTATGAGCGGTAAACTTATAAAGTGGTTCAGGACTTTGAGCCGTCCATATCAGCAAACGATTGTCATTACCTCCACTAGCCAGATACTCCCAAGTCGGAGACCATTGCAAGCCACAAACCTCCTGACTGTGTCCCTGCAAGCAGCTGGTGATAGTATTGGTGCGGATATCTCGCTGCAAAATACTGCGATCACGGGAGCCGCTCGCCAAGCTGTTACCTCGCCAGTCCAATGCGGTAACACGGGATATATGTCCGCTTAGACTAGAAATCTGCTTCTCGCGGTTGACATCCCAAATGGCTACGGAGCCATGATTTGTGCCAACAGCTAGCTCCTTTCCTCCGCTGTGCCATTTCACAGCTGTTATCAAATTGTCTTCGTCGCTAAGGTCACAAAGGCGTGTTACCTGGGAGTCTACTGCACTCCAAAGATAAAGAGAACATCCAAGGCCAACACCGAGTATGTCCTTCGACGACCAATCCAGGGCGTTTAAATAAAAGTCGTCCTGTAGCTCAGGGGCGTCAAGAACCTTATACGGCAGTCGAGTTATCCGGCGGACTGCACTAGTTGGACTGCAAAGTAGCCTACGACTGGCTTCGCTAATCCTTGAGAATGGGTGACGCGCGGTCTTATTCGGTGGAGTGTAATTTCCATATCCGAAAACGCGTATGTTTTCCTTTTCTGTGAAATCACCCGTATCCAAAAGAATGTTTTTACTGCGCTTGCATTCATCAATTGAGGAAACTTCAGAGTCCAGCAATTCATTTCGCAGCAGACATGCATATGGGGAATTGTGTAACTGTTCCGCAATAACCGGGTTCGGATCAGCCGTCAAATGATAGTTTCGTTCCCAGTTATTCCTGGCGCGTGAAGGAATGCAGCGTAAGTCCGAGTGCTCTCGCCCACTGGCTTCCGGTATCCCCAATCCCTGAAGCAGTCGTTTTTCATACTCCGGTTGGAACATTGCTTAATTTTAAGTATCGTGTTTCTGCGTTTTGTTAAGTTGTTAAGTTTTGTTTTGTGAATGTCTACTTTTCCCTTGTATACTTAGTTTTGTAAAGAGAGTGTTTTACTTACAATGTGCGCCAGAGACTTTGCTATGGCCTGCAGGCTACGAGCTCTTGCATCCGCTACGGCAATAATGGCAGCAGCTTCCCCGCTAGCTTTGTTTATATGCTCCTGCCGTTCAGCCTCTGAAAAAAACCAACAAATTAGGTTAGTTGTAAGTTACCGTGCGTATACATATATATTCTACCGGATGCCAGTATTCTCGACTTTCTTTTGCCTTCAGCAATATTAATTTCGGCTTCACGAACGCCTTCCGACTCCAATATAGCCGCTCTTTTCCTTCTTTCCGCTTCGACTTGCATTTGCATTGCTTCATGGACTCTTGTTGGTAGCTTGTTGGCAGATAAATTGTAAAATAAGATCGTATTTTTGTTGATGCTCATTCTAGTACTTACTCGTATATCTCGAATTTCGTAACGCAGACAAGCAATACCCCACGCTTCGCTTGCCTTGTTGATGGAATCAACAATGCTAACGTTTAGTGATTCCCTTTCTCGAAACACCTTGTCCAATGACATTTTTCCCAGCTCGGACCTCATTGTGGTTTGGGCGAGTTGTGTTATAGCAAACTCCGGATCTTCCACACCGTAAGACGCTTAAAAATGATATAACATGGTAAACACCAACACATCCAACCCACACACATGCAAATCGATGTATAACGAACCTCTGTATGGATCAATGATCCGCAAGTAAAGCACTCCATCAATATCAAGAGTGACATTGTCAGATGTAATAGCACTCTGTTTCGGAACATCTATCGCAATTTCCTTCAGGCTCTGCACATACTTGATTTTGTCCGCGATTGGAACCAAAACATTGAGGCCGGGGTCAAGAATTCTATGAAATCTACCCATACGTTCCACTACCCACGCCTTATTAATTATATTTACGATTGGAATAAGCCAGCATAAGTATTATCCAACATTAGAACATACCTCTTGTTGTGGTACGAACATTACAACGGTGTTCATGGGAGTCGATGTCTTTCCGCGGAACTGCGTGGTGACCCATGAGCCGGCAAGCAGGAAATCTTGCTGTAGAGTGTTAGCACATAAATACAAAATACAACATTTGGTTTGGCAGCAATGCAACAGACCTGGGGCATTAATCTTCGCGTAGATAAGAGAAATCTGGACATTTTTAAATAATGTGCTGATTTTGATATAAAAAAACTAAGAAGAAAACAATATATTAGTGTGACCGCGGATTCGGTGTGACCCTCAGAAATATACCGGAATATACCTTTTAATTTTCTAAATATACCGATGAAACGAATGATAAGATTCGATTCGGCAGGTATTCAAAATTTCATTTTTATACTCTATACTCCACTTTTACACTGATGGCTCAAAGCTAGACGGCCCCGTGGGTGTCGGAGTCTACTGTAACGAGTTAAAAATCAGACACTGCTTCAGGCTCCCGGATCACAGTAGTGTGTTCCAAGCGGAGGTTGTGGCCATCAAGGATGCCATTTCTATTGTCTCCAAACCACTCCTAGACACTCACTATTGTGCGTCTTCTCATGCAGCTATTAAAGCTTTAGGCTCAATATCGTCGAATTCAGCGACTGTAAACGAATGCCGCAGGTCTCTGCATGAGACCGCAGAGCAGTTAGATTTCTTCCTTTAATGGGTCCCCTGACGTAGGGACATCTAGGGGAATAATGCAGGCGACGAGCTAGCCAGGCAGGACACTACCATTCCTCTCTTATCAGAGAGTGAGCAAGTAGCGAAATGTTTGAGCAAAAGGCAAACGGGAGGTGGCAGGTACCGCCGTAAATAGTTGGCTCAAACCAGATCGCGGGCTTCAGATAATCGGTAGAGTAAACTTTAAATATCAGCAACTTTCGAATAAATTTTGGCGCAATGCAGCTAATGGCGTATCTCTTCATACTGGGTAAGAAAAGGAATCGGGCGATCGGATTCGGATGACCCTTGGGATTCCTCGAACAGCATTCATTTGGTTGGGGAAAACAACTGACTGTTCGACCCGACCTTCTTTGTGATGACTGGAGTGTCGCAATCAAAATTTTACCTTCTGGCTTTGCTCGAAGTAAGAAGCTGTCACTGCCACTGTTTCTGCACTCACTCAGAACCAACTAGATTCTCGATCTCAATTACTGCTCAATCTTCCCCTAGTTAGAAAATGCCTGGCGCAGCTAATGGACCGGAACATAGTTCAGAATGAGATGATGCAACTGATTGGATTCAGTCTTCGCGACGAGGTGGGGGTCAGACCACCAATTATCTGAAGCGAAAGTTAAAGCGGATTACTGTACGCGGACTGTACCCGGTTAACCCCTCTTCCTCCGTGGCAGAGATACGTGGACACAGTTGATGTTATCCTCACGGATATTCAGGGTCGAGTAATGTTCCGTTCAATGGGGTATCTGGACTTCTACGCCAGCTGCGGACCCCAGCTGTATGGAGGAGAACCCAACGATCCCGGGAGCTGCAACCTTTAGAGAGCTTCCCGCTTTTATGCGGAGTTTATTAGCTCTACCATAGGTTTCTGGGGTTGCCAGTGCTCCAGTTGGTTGAAGACTCTGTTCTACCAGTGCCCCGCAGTACCTGATGGAATCGTTTTATGTTAAGTCAGCCAACGACACGCCCTATGCCCTGTGAAAAATTGAGAACGTGGACAGAAGCAGGTATCTCGCCAAGTTTCGTCTGAATCCCGAGTCCAATAACTCGACAACGACCAGCTGAACCCCAGCTGCTGGAAGCCTTCCTCGAGTTGGAGGCTCCGAGAACCGTCTGAAGAGAGATGTGGATGATCTCGAGAAGCAACTGGTCTGGAAGGATCAAGCAGAAGACGTACCTTTGTCATAGGATCATTTGTGATTACTTAAGCTAACTCGGATAATTTTATCTTAATATTTAAGCTAATTAATAACTTAATAATAATTTATTTAAATTAAATACTACAATCTATTGTCGTTTTATTTTTATTTCACGGTGTCCGTGTCGAATATGGATGGCTTTCTGATGGCGTAGAAACAATATAATGGATATTACGGCGTCTTTTAGTCTGCATTTTTCATTTTTATTAGTTTTAATTCCGTCATCCTTGGTAACGAAATAAGCCTTGAAGAATTCCTTGCAAATCCGTGTGTGGCCGGGCTTGCTCAAATCGCTGCTTGCCAGCCATCCAATCTGTCTGTCCGTCTTCATGAGCGCCTAGATCTCAAAGACTATAAGAGACTAATACAGATCCCTATGATATCACACTGTTAAAAGTTTTGTTTTAAAATTTCGCCAGGCCCCCCTCCGGCCCCACGAAGGACGCAAAATCTGATGCATCCACAGTTTCAAAGATACGAGAGAAACAAAAACAAAATCAGAATCATAGAGAATAGCCATATCTATCAGATTTTCGAATCTGGATCAGATCGGGAATTTCTTATAGCCAGAACATACATATGAAGCAACAGCATCCACGTGATTACTAATTTTCTCTCTCTCTCTCTCTCTCTCTCTCGCACACACACACATACACCTCGTTCAGTGTGCGTGATCCGGCGGAAGGGAGCGAGTTAAACGGCAAGTGCTAGTATGAGAAAAAAAAAGACAGATTAAAACAAATAATGAAGAACGGAAACAGGTCAAATCTAATATATACAAATTTGCCAAATGTTCAACCGATTTGTATGAAACTTGTTTGCCAAAAAATTAGTTTGTCCCTTTTATCGAACGTTCCCGACGTGTAGAATGGAATGGTATTCCAAAAGATATTTTTAAGAATTTGATTCAGAGCATTCCAGACCATATTAAAAAAGTAATATATAATAACGGTCTATGGACACACCAATGGTATTTAGTTTCTTTTTAACTTAAGGCGTCGATTTAAGGAAAAAAATATAAAGTCTCTAAATAAATATATGTATGGGAGAGAGAAAGACAGAAAAAAGTATAAAAAAAAGATGGATACAAATTTGAATTAATAGACAAAACGATGGAAAGATAAATGAAACTCGCCTCTATCACTTAAACTGTATAACATATAAAAACAAATTCCTATGAAATCCATGTTGTTTTTGAAAATAGCTCAACATAATTGTATAAATTGAATAACAATCAAAAATAATAACAATATAATAATAACTGGAAATAACATAATTTCCAGGCATGCCAATATTCTATAGAATTATAAGCTTTTTGTATACTTGAGATAGACTTATTTATATGTATATTTCTTTACAACATATTCAAATGTAAACACCTAACGCACCTTTTAAGCCAACTAATTCATTGGAAAGCCATATCACTTGATTTTAACTATGACCTTTTTACGAGTTTAATTCAAGAGTCTGAGACTGGAACACTAACTCGACAAAACTCAACTAACAAACAAAATACAAGACTGGCTGTAAAGGCAACTCAAACTATACTTAAATGAAAACTAAATATAATAAAAATGAGCATATGGTTTGAATGCACGTATGTTTGCTAAAATCTTGACACCACTACTGTTCTGTTTGTTGGAGTATTTACCACAAATTATTTGAAATATGGTGCTAGTGACGCATTAAGAGCATAAAGGAAACCGCACAACTAAGCTGTTAATAGTGGGTGCGTTTACATGGGGCTCCTAGCGGTCGGAAGCTATCGTTACTTTGGGTGTTTCCCTCACCCTGCTTTAATCTGCGGACACAACACAGTATAAAACGAACACCGGACTGACTGAATCGCACAGTCTTTCTTCACACTCCAAGGAGTATTGTTTCATCATATGAAGTTTCGTCGGACTAGGTCTTTAATTGATAATATGAATCTGCTCGTTGTGTTGTTGGTTGTAACAACGGTTTTAAACTTTATAAGAGCAGCCCCCAGCGTGGTACGTATTTTAAAGGTTAAACTATTATAGTAGAAAAATATATATTAGTTAGCCTTAGTATGTACTCGCTCAAGCGTGAGGCATATGGACAAGGAAAGTTTTTTTTTTCGGCCGAAAAGATAGGTATGAAATAATCTTTAAAACTGCTTAAATTATTTATTTCAGGATCTAAGTAATGACGAATTGATGGATGGGAAATATCTCTGTGAAGGTAAGGGAAATGCGTATTATATTATACTTAGCTCTGACTGTCTGATATTTCCATATGTACATATTGTACATATATGTACATACAACAACTTACATTGATATACAAAATCTATAATTTCTTTTGATTTACATATTTAAATATTACTTCATCCTAATAAATGTATTTGATTTTATTTGAAATGGCCAGACTGTTAATATGTAATTAATTATTTTTGGATTATTTATTGTTTCGGCCAGATCGTTCAACATCAAAGCAATTTGGTAACGGGAACGGCGAAAGTTTTCGTCCGATCAGCCTCATAAGCGATGACATTTCAACCAATTCACCTTTTATAAATGAATTTTACAACAGTTTCTTAAGAAGCATCTTGCTTACAAAAAATAAGAACATTGAAACTCTGTCTGACAGGATGTCGCGAGCAATGTCTAAGCGTAATTTAGATAGCATTGGTGGAGGACATCTAATCAAGAGGAGTGATAGTAGCAGGCTTCTAAGCGCCTAATATTTTCTAGCAATGCCTACCATATTTATCATGCTGACCGCACCATCGATCATAGCCCCGTAATATGTATATACTTTGAGCGTAAAGTGTAAATAACGCAAAAAATATACTTATTTGATGTGTACATATCAAAGGATCTAGCTACTATTTGTTAATAAATTATTGCATTTATATGTACTGTTTTATTTTTAAGCAGTAAAAAAAAGAATATTGATTTATTTCCTGCATTATATAAATACATGTATAATCATTTAAATTATTGTAACAAGAATACGTTTACTGTAATATTCACATATTTTAGATTCCAAAGCATGTATCAGTATATATGTATATCTCGTAAAAAGAAACGAAACACATGGCTCGTGCCAAGTTCTTTACTGTACAATTATTCTTCTAACAGAACATTTCTTAACTCTTGAAAATATTTTTAATACATATTTTCTCTTTTGTAAGCCGGATCAAAAAAATATGATGGACCTTTTATCGTAAGGTAAGATTGTAAGACCACTATTTTGTCTCGCCCTTAGACTTTAATCCAGCCAAAAAAAGGTTTAGTATATGTATGTACATACATATGTATTTTCATTTCTACATATAAAAGAGTAACATATGCATAGTAGTAACTGTCTAACAGACTTATCAAATATTAAAGATTAAACTGCTGTTATCAGGTCTTATCCGTATGCTATCGAAAAAAATGCAGTATACGTACTACATATGTACATATATAGATAACAGATCCGTACATGTGAAACCTGCTATCTTCAAAGGTCTGAAAGCTAAAATACAACTTATTGATTTCTGTGAGTTTTTGACTGTGCTTCGTAATTCTTTTAACAGTTGAGAAAAAAACATCAAAAACTACATAGGCACAGTGTAACGTTTAAACAAGCGGTGATCAAAATTTGTTAATACATGTACTGTTATTGCAGGTTAATCGCCACCACGAACGGACAAACGGTCGTCTGCTATGAGTGTACCCAGTCGGATTTTAAAACCAAGTACAACATTAAGTCTTGTGCGGAGCGATTAGCACCAGGGAAGGTAGTGAGTAGCCACCATAGGGAGGCAGTGCCATACCTTATTAGAATGGATCCCATCTATAACAAGGACAGCACCTGGGCCAGCAAACTCAAAAGGAACTTCGATGAAATTGACAAGGCTTCGGCCAGCTTCAGCATACTGAACCAACTTGTCTAGTCTAGTGATATCATTTTAGGCGCTTGTAAATGCTCACGGCTACGAACGAATGCACGAATAGATACAGATACTCCAATTATGCTTCATGTCAAGGGATTATAGCCAAATAAACGAAATGCACCTATTATAAATAAAACGAATATGATTGTTATTAACATGTTTATTTATTATTCTTTTAATGTTGAGTTTTGTGAAAGGTCATACCAGATCTAAATGCAGCGAATTTTTTTTTCTTTTAATCAAGGGACTATTTAAATACAAATTACATTTGATAATTATATTTAAAACAGTAAGTCATTAATATTTTTATTTACTTGCATTACGGCGATGGGGGATAACCTATAACAATTCATATTGACGAAGGTGCATCCTTTGAATAATGTCTCTGCAATCATTAAACACTCGTTTAATGTTTTCTGTGTCAACGGCGCATGTGAAATGTGGATAGCAGTAGTGTTTACCATCTCCACTAGCGGTAGATATACGCTATTAAAGCAAAACAAAAATATGAACGATTAGTTGTTGTGTACCAATATGTAAGGCTTTTCTGGGCTGACTTACTAGAAACTCGTCTCGTATGAAATATTTTGCTCGTATTACTTCTGGGTCGTCATTTGATTCCATTATTGCGTCACCTATGTCGACAACACATTTTAAAAAAAGACAATATCATATTATCCATTAAAGAAATTCTATCAACATGTGAATGAGCTTAAAAGTAAACTGCAAAGATAAAAGACACTACAATCCTCATAGGCAATAGACCAGCTGCTCTACGATCAGAATATGGTGCATATTACGTATATTATTGCAATAATTTGGAACTAAATGGTTATTTCTTTTTGTTGATTGATTTATTTGTTTGATGACAAATATTGAAGTGTTATATTGATGCGGGGTTAGATTAGGTCATACTTACTTGGCGTTTGGTATTTGTTAAACTCGGAGAAATATTCCGACAATTTACTTTTTCCAGCCTTAATTTTCTCTGCTAACAAATCTTGCTTATTTAAAAATAGTATAATAGAAATCGTGCGAAGCCATCTAAAATAACAATGTTATTATAATCAAATTTTAATTGTGATCGAGTCGAATTAGTTTACCTGTTATTCCAAATACTCTTGAACAAATCCAATGATTCTCGAAGCCGATTTTGGGTGGGATCTTCACGCAAAACCATGTTATAACTTGAGCACGCTGTTACGAATATAATAGCAGTTACATCATTGAAACATTGAATCCACTTCCTACGCTCGTCTCGCTGTCCTCCTACATCAAACATGCTGTAGACACGTAACATTCCAGTTAAGAATCAAATTATATGAATTCAAAGACATTTGTATTTGTACTCACTGAAAATTAACTTTGTCCACCTGAAATCTTGTCTCGAATATTCCAGAAGTCAAAACACGGCATCGAAGAATATCTTGCTCATTTGGGGTATAGTTTGGATTCTTAATTGTGCTAACACGATCCAGAAAGCTTAAATATAAAATATCATGCATAAATATGGTTGCCAGAATAAAGTTTTTGCCACAAGCATCCAGCGTACTGGAACTAAGCGTTCTCGAACGCACAACACTTATGAATTAATATTATCTGTCGTAATTATTAGAGCACAAATTACAGTAAAAATTGGTTGTTAATTGTAGTTTGCCAGCTATACTACTTAAACATCCAAGTAAGATATTTCCGAAGCCTACTTAGTTTGGTTTGTCAAGCGATATGTGTTGTTTAGAAATTTAAAGTTAATCCATACTTTTAATCCAATGTATACTTTTAATCTTCAGTGTTTGTGGCACTTGCAGGAAAGACACACAGTAAAACTATCAGAATATTTTCAGTTCATGTGTATTGTTTAACAAAAATTTGGTATTGCAGATACATACATATGTACAAATGTATTTATGTATGATCATCAAATTTCAACTAAATCGGTTAGCACACTGATTTTAAGAAGTGGCATGACACATTGATTTTCTAATCCGACATTTTCAGTATATTTGATTTGTTATTAACATTTGTAAATTAAGTTCTATACTTACTATTTCGCACAGTCAATTAATTGATACTCATTTGATCTCTCATAGGTTTGAAGAACGCCCTTGTCTTTCCATAGTTCTTCGGTATGCTCATAAAATTCAGGAGGATAATTAAAGTCCGGACCTGCAAAAAACAAAACAGATTGAAAGTTACAGCCGATTTTTAAAAAAGTTACAAAAATATGATTCTTATTTGAATACAATAAAACCCAAAAACGAGTAAATTCGAATATAATTGAAGTTTGTAGAATGCTAATCAGATGGTATCTTACTAGATGCATAATCCTGAATATATTCCACTCTGGGTTCATTTTCTTTCTTTTCTAAAGCTACAGGTGGATTAAGAGTACTCATGGCTCCTGTAATAGTCTGTAAGAAAAAGAATTGATATTGTTTGCATCGGTAAGTACTCGTAGACAATGAAAATCCTTTTGTACCAAAACAAGACTACAATATTTTCAATGCTGAATAATTGCTTGTAGAAAACATTGCATTGGGTTAGCACTTACCAAGATAGCGTCTCGAATATTTTTTTTAATATCATCAATTTTCTGTTTTTTCTCCGTTTCAGAAAATCCGTCGACATGCAATATTCGCATTTGCTTGACTATAGTTGATTTACCAGACTCACCGGCACCCAACAGGAGTAGCCTATGTGTGGCCCTATAGAGCTGTTTATCTTTCTGCAACTGTCTAGATATTGCATCGCTCCGGCGCTTTTGACTTTTAGAATCCTCCGAGTTCACATCGGACTGCTTCGAGGTGGGGGACCCAAAGCAACCCATTGCAGCCCAGGGAGTCCACCAACACGTCGCTCGATTTTCCTGGTTAGCGTCGGGTGACTCGGCACCCCTTGTATTTTCTCCGTTCTGCTCCAGTATAGCTGAGTTTTCGAGTCAATACACAATTTTCCTATGTATCGTTCACTTCTCCAATCTCAGTAACACCACCGGTCCGGTCCGCTCACAGCTTCGATAGATAAGCGCCGAAAGCTGAATTTAGGAATTATAAATAAAAATAAATTCAATTAGTTTCAGCAGACCTAATATAAATAAATACTATTGGTAAGAGAGTATATTACAAAATTTAGCTATTACTGGGACTGAGCGGGCATTCAACAATATTTGCACAGCTCCATCTAACATCTAAATGAATGTTCTTTTCATTTGAATATTTCAACAAAAAGTTTATTTATTATGTACTTATACATATGTATGTGTGTACATAGGTATATATGCAGGTGTGTATAAACGAAACTGCGACACTACTGCCCACGAATTTATAATGTGAGTCACGGATTGATTGTCCGTAGCTCAAGCAGAGCTTTAATGTTCCCGAAAATTATGCTGCTGGTTTGCTTGTACACCCGAAATCTATTAAAAATTACAATAATTCACTCGAATACATCAGAGCCCAGCACCCCCACCCAGCAGTAGCAGGACGAATCGTATACATCAGGGCAGTGTAACAGGTGAAGCAGAGGGCGGGTGAAATTTTTGCGCATACAAAGGTGCAGGTACGCATGTACATAGAGATACCAACATAATTTCATCTGCAGGCCCGTAAGGCAGCTAATACATACACATGTATGTACGATGAATATATTTTTGTATACACATTCAGTGGGCGAATTTTTTTTTTACCGAAATATATGTATGTAAATGGGCAAAAATTTGATTAACATTTTACTTTAAATATGAATATCTGTACTTAATATATGCACGCATAGGCATGTACGAGTATGCGTAGAAGTGTTTAATCTATTAATTATTGGTGTCCACCCAAAATACATACTTCAACCGAAAGTCGAGAATATTTAATTGTAAATAAATGTGCATAAATTCATCGGGATCTAAGCGGGTACATATATATGTACATATATTAGACAGATATGTGTACACATCGTTGTGTATCTACTCATATATACATATGTGCGGATGTATGTGTTTGGATATATATGCATATAGACACAAGTTCTCGGTTTGCATGTGTGAATGGATGTACATAAAAAAATGTATGTACATATATCTCTATATGTATATATTGCCCAGAATATTTGCCATTTCTTTGACACTTTTGGAAACTATATTATACCCATCTGATAGTGTTTTGAATTCATGCGCGAACGATTTTTCACTGATTTCGGGTCTAAGGATGAAAGGAACTTAAGTCGGACCTCGGCCAGCGAATCACATCATTGCGCGATTTTATTGTCACAGGCATATATTTGCATGTACAGTACACAAAATGTTCCCTATGTTTGACAATGGTTTTATTGTTTACCGTTACCGAACATTTTTATTCATGGGAGCAACTTGGGTGGTTGAGCAAAAGCAAAGGTGCACACACGATATCGGAGCAACTTTCGGAGGTGCAGAAAAAGATACTTTGATCACACTTGCCGCGTTATGAGCGGACTTTCAATGGCCAAACATTTTCCACCTGCCCTGGATTGCAATGCATGAAATTGTCACTCTAGAAATTCATTTTAATACCACCTAAACTCACTTTTTTTATATTTTTTATTTTATGTATTCAACCTAGGGATGGGATCAGTGTGACCCCAGTTGATATCGGATCTATCGATAGTGGTATTTTGGTATATTTCTTTTTCATTCTTCATTCAAACGTAAACATCCTTATTTCGTTTCTTTTCAATGTATGCCCAGCTCATATTTGTATGTATGAGTGAGCGAGTTAGTAAGAACAAAGTAGAAAACAAAATGTAAGTTCAAGAAATTTTGAATTTTCTTATCGATTATTTTTTTGCATTTGATCGATTTCAGAATCAGAAATATACAGGAAAATACCGTCTTATTTTAAAAATATACTGTAAATATACCGACGAATTCAAGTTTTATTATACATATTCCTCGTTTTTGATATTCCGTCGACTATTACTAGCTACGTAGATCTCTCAGTCCTGCCCCCATAATTTTATCTAATAAATGAATCAATTTTCTACTTGATCTGTTTGTTGTAAATACTTGACTTATTTTATTGCTACGGCGATTGCTGTTTTTGTTCTCCAACATGAAAAAACGAATTTAGCCCACTTAAGCCCCCTCTATTTAAATAGTTCACCTTCTTCAGGTAAATGGTAGAAAATATTAACGATTATAAATTTTGTCTTGTAGATTCTGAAATTAAAAATAACAACGCTAACTTTAATTATTTTTGGTGGAAAATTGAAATACCCCCTTGGCTTATAATAGATTCGAAACACTTTTTTCGATTTTGATATTCCGTCGAATATTACAAGCTATATTGAGTTTTAAGCTTTGCCCACTTAGCTTTATCCCATCGATGATTACAATTTCTACAAAATTAGCTTCTTTTAATTACTTTTATGTATTGTATTTGGACTAAAAAACGGTTTACAAGTTAATGTTGCCCGCAATTTTATCTGTAAGAGCACAATGAAATAGCCTTAAAACAGAGACTAAATTTTTTTGCCTGGGATAACAAATCTACAATTCTATAATATCCTTTCCAACATGTTTTGCATTTATTTTTTGACCATTTTCATTGACCGAAAGCAAAAATCGCGTCGTTCCGTTTGAGCCGCTTCGTAGTTTGGCGGTCTATTTAAAAAAAAACAATGTTTTTATGGCTATATTATATGAGGAGTACATCAAATAAATATTTAAACTAACTTATCAGTACCGTACCAATTGTAATAGTAGTTAAAGTGACCAACATGCTGAATAGCATGATGGCAGGAAACGGCCGCGGCAGAATATCCGGATGCCCAATAATTGGGCATATTCGATATCCAAGTACAGTAATTTAAGTACATAATATTAAGTATGGAATGAGTCTCATTGTGGTCAACCGTGTGAAAAAGGTCCTTACCCGATTCAAGTTCTGTTATCGATACTGCGCGCCAAATATAAATTTTTTGAATGTGAACGACAAGGATTTAAATGTTGTCAACCAAGCCATTACCGATTCAAAAAATTCATAAATTTTGATATTCCGTCCGATATTACTAGCTATCTAGATCTCTCAGCCCTGCCAGATCATTTTATCCAATTTACAAACCTATTTTCTAAGTGACTGATTTATTTTAAATACGTGCATTTATTGGACTTTTCCTAAAAAAGGTTTTAGCGAAAAAGGTCAAGCAAAAAAAAACATAAGAAAGTAATCGTTTCTATTGCTCAATTTATATATTCCCAGCCCTGCTCACATAGTTTTAACCTTTTGATGAATACATTTACATACATACAATAATATTTATATTATTTTGACTAAAATAAGGTTTAAATAAAAAATATCAACAAAAAAACAGTCGCAATGTGATCATGTCAATGTTGAAGACTTGTTGCTTTCAACCATAGTATGGCCGTTTGTATACCCTATTCCGTTCATCTAATATGAAGATATGTACGTTTTAAAACGTAATTGATATTTCTTTGACGCTTCGACGTGATTCGTCATTCATCGGTTGCCAGCCCACCCCAGACTCGAATGATTTTCTGAGCGGGCGAGTTTCTGAGTTTCATTTTAAGGCCATACAAAATATTCCATAAAGAGAAAGCACTATCGAGAAATTACATTTCACAGTCAGCGACAACCCCAAACTAACTTTATTCTAATTTAAAGTCTGTCGTCAAAACATAAATTTAAAAACTTTAATTATTATTCAAGTACAAAATTATATGTTTTTTGAAACATATTTTAAATGTTTTATCCTCCACCGATTACAAAACTTTCACGTGGTTTGAAACTGGTACCGGAAAAAGCCCACGGCTTACTTAAAGTAACTTTTGATCAAATTCTCCAGCTTAACTGTGTCCACTGCAAACTTTCGAATGCCCTCCGAAAGTTTATCAGTTGCCATCGCATCTTCATTGAGTAACCAGCGAAATTTACTCTCGTCCACGGAAATCTTTTCGATGTCCTGTACCTTTGCATTGTCCACCGACAAATATGTTGTCACCGAATCTATCTCGTTCTCTAGTTCCTTCAGCAGCGACGGGCTAATAGTCAGCAAATCACATCCAGCCAATGCTTTGATTTCGCCCACATTCCGGAATGAAGCACCCATAACCAGGGTTTCGTAATCGTACTTCTTATAGTAATTGTAGATTTTCGTAACCGAAACCACACCTGGGTCCTTTAAGGCCTCGAATTTCTTGTTATCTGTGTTGGCCACATACCAATCCAATATCCGGCCCACAAAAGGGGAGATTAAAGTGACTTTGGCCTCCGCGCACGCCACTGCCTGTGCGAATGAGAACAGAAGGGTCAGATTGCAGTGAACACCATGCTCGTTTTCCAAAATCTCGGCCGCCTTGATTCCTTCCCAAGTGGATGCCAACTTTATCAGAATTCGGTCCTTGTCTATGCCAAGGGATTTGTACAGCTTGATCAGCTTCAAAGCCTTCTCCACACTGTTCTTTGTGTCGAATGACAGTCGGGCGTCTATTTCGGTAGACACCCTTCCTGGAACAACCTTCAGAATCTCGGATCCAAACAGCACGCACAAATAGTCCATTGCCTCAGAAACTTGATCATTCAACGAACTGATGATAGACAGAGGAATTTAGTGAAATCAAAGCATAAGCAATAAAGTATTCAATTATACCCTTTTTGGCTCTTTCCATAATCCACTGCCTTCTGTACCAAGGGCTGGTATCGCTCCATGGACGACGCCGACAAAATAAGAGAAGGATTTGTCGTGGCATCCGTTGGCTTGTAGATATTGATGGCTAAAAATAAAATATAATGTTTAGAAGAAACATATTATTGCACTTTTCGGACTGCCGCTGTAGAACGACCCTGTAAACCAGTTTGAGCAACTGGCCGACATCATTTTACATGAACAAATCCTTGATTTTTATTGCCAAACCAAAGCCTCTTAAACACATATACATTTTTTTCAAATGAAACCTTATCAGTACAGCGGTCAAATTTCCAACACACGTATGCACATAAGGTCAAACTAAAGTCAGGTTGAATTCTGACTGTCACTTTTATTTGATCTTCACAAAAGAAGATAACAAAAACTCGAATACATACATATTTATGACTATCATTGAACCTGAACAGCATACATACATACATACATTTACCTTAGAAAGCATGTTTCAGCTTTTGTATGTGTGTGTGTGTGTATATTCCAGATCAAACTTAGCTTTAAATTAACTTCTTTTTAACAAAACACAACTTATATATGAACCTTATATATGTACCTTCAAAGTCGCCGGTGTCAGCCACTATTGTGGTCACTTGTTTAAGTTGTTGTAGAACCGACATCTTTAGCTTTTTCGACGTGCGATCGCTTCCCATTCCAAAAAAATATAAAAAAATAAAAAAATTAAATTTATTAACAATGCCTGCTGCTGTTAGACCCTCAGAAATATACCAAAATATACCGGCTTAATTGGAAATATACCAAAAATATACTGACGAATTCAAGTTCTATTTTACATATTCCTCGTTTTCTTTCTTCCGTTGAATATTACTAGCTATATAGAACATTTAGCCGTGCCCACATAATTTTAGCCCATTGATGAATCAATTTTCTACAAGATTGGATAGTTTTTAGTCCTGGCTTTTATTGTATTTTGGCTAAAACAAGGCATAAACCAAATAGTTCAACAAAAAAAACAGTCGCAATGTTGTTGGTATTTAAAGACATGATGCGTGTATAGGCCTTTATGCACCCTATTTCGTTAATTTTACATGTAGATCAAACGCAATTTATTAAGACCTTTTCTCAAATTGATATGTTTTTGACTTATTCATGTGTATTATTAGTATCTTGTATATATTTATATCGATCCTGAGCCTTGGAAGACAAACGTATTCACAATTCTATAACATCCATTTCCCCCAGGGTATTTGTGCATGGAATTAGCAACATTTGTGCATGGAGTTAGCAACATTTGTGTATGGAAAGGGACTCATTGTTGCAATAGCGAAAATGCGGCGAATCGGGTTTTGCCTATATTTCAAGCTATATAGATTTGCCCACTTAGCTTTATCCCATAGATAAATGCATTTTCTACAAGATTGCTTCTTTTAATTACCTTTATGTATTTTATTTTGACCAAAAAACGGTTTTCAAGTAAATGTTGCCGCAACTTTTGTGTATGGAATGCGCAACATTTGTGTATGGAATGAGACTCATTGTTGCTAAGGCGAATTGGGGCGAAATGCGGCGAACTGCGGCGAACTGCGGCGAATTCAAATTCCTCATATTCTTTGTTCCGTTGAATAATACTATCTATATAGAACATTTAGCCGTGCCCACATAATTTTATACGATTGATGAATCAATTCTATACATGATTGGCCTATTCGAAATACTTGCATTTATTGGATTTTTATATAAAATTGAAAATTAAATTAATAGATGACAAAAATACCATTTAGCACTAAAAAACACCACATGGGAGCGCGGCGAAAACCAGTTCTTACAGTATGACCCTCAGAACAGCACCGAAATATACGGTCTCATTTTCAAAATATACCGATTGGGCGCGCCAAACCTAACTTTTTTGAATGTGAGCGACAAGTATTTAAATTTTGTCAACCGGGCCTTTATCTATGCCCACATAGTTTTATACGATTGATAAATCAATTTTCTACACAATTGGTTAGTTTTTAGTCCTTGCTTTTATTGTATTTTGGCTAAAACAAGGCAATAACAAAGTAGTTCCACAAAAAAATCAGTCGCAATGTTGTTGGTATTTAAAGACATGATGGGTGTATAGGCCTTTGTGCACCCTATTTCGTTAATTTTATACAAAGATCATACTTAATGTATGAAGATTGATATTCTTTAGACATATTCATGTACATTATTAGTATCTTGTATATATTTATGTCGATCCTGATACCTACTGAGCCTTGGAAGACAAACGTATTCACAATTCTATAACATCCATTCCCCCAGGGTATGTGTGCGTGGAATGGGACTCATTGTTCTGAACCGGTTATGACGACTAATTCTTGGTTAATCTTTCTTCCGTCGAATATTCCCAGCTATATAGATTTCTCAGCTTTGCCCATATAATTTTATCAGATTAATGAATCAATTCTACTTGACTGGCTTGATTTAAATACAGGCGTTTATTCGATCTTGTCTAAAACGGGTTTAGCGAAAAAGGTCAAACAAATAAAACGTAAGACAAAAATCGTTCCTATTGCTTCATTTGTATATTCCGTTGAATAATGCATCAGGCAACACTCTACCCACATCATTTCAGGCCATTATTATTATTTTATGGTATGAATCTATCTTTTCCCGTAAATTTTAGACTATACTGGTCTTGAAGTGTATACGACCATAATAGAAAAATCTTAAGGTTGCGTTCTACCATCACTATGTGCTATCGATACTTGTGATCGAATCTATGTTTATGTTTATCAGCACGTGCGTGTTTTTAATTAAATTTTTAACATGAAGCAGAAACACTCGAAACATAAAGCAAAGCCTTACGGTAAGGCCCCCGTTCGCAAGAATGAGAAATTTTCGAAAAACTACAGCTACATTCAGAGAAGCAAGCAAATGGAGGAATCGCACAGAAAGGAACGACTCCCAGCCCTGACAGGGAATTCTTTTGAGCCTGGAGCAGATCTCCTGTCAGAATTACAAGACCCAGCTGACGAAACTGGATTCTATGAGCAGCTTGTGAATGGATACAGCAATGTACCAACAGGTATGTAAACAAGTATATAATCTCAATACCACTTTCCTTGACCATGAATCGTTTTTTCAGACTTTTTCAAGCCAAACGAGAGCGAAGCCGCCTTTGTGCCTGCAGCAGTAAAAACCATTGAGAAACAGAGCAAAAGTCCTGTCCAATCAAATGACGACTTTGATTCATACAATTCGTTTTCAAAGCGATTTGATTTCGACCTATCTGAAGACAATATCAGCGATTTGATCTCGCGAACGGATACCACATTGATTAAGAGCAGTTGGCCGGCAGTGGGAAATTTAAAGTTTGAGATTCCTCGGCTAGATTCAAACGCACATAACCCCGACTGCAGTCCACCGAGTGGCATTTCCAGCTCTTCTGATCTGCAAAAATTAGAAGTCAAAATGTCCATAAGCGCAAAGGTAGCGTTTCCGCTTTCTGCGCTACAGTCGGAACTCTTTCATATTGTAAATAACTATCAGGACCTGTACTATCCTTACCGAACACACAGCAATGCCGAAGAGATCCGGTACATGTACTGCCTGCACGCGCTGAACCATATGCTAAAGGTTAGATCTCTGATACTGCGTAATAACGAGAAAGTGGCAGCACTCGCCAAGTCACTGAAGTTGTCTCCGAATGAAATTTCTATTCCGGAGACCTTTAGAGACCAAGGACTAAAGCGTATGAAGGTGCTCTTTATAGTGCCCTTCAGGGAGTCGGCTTTAAAGATAGTGAAGCTTATCGGAGACTTACTATTTGGCAGTCAAGATGGTAAGAACTGTAAGTTGAAGACGAAAGCAAATAATTTATCTTTTATTTGCAGATCAAACCAGGAAAAATTCAATGACAAATTATGAGCGGTTCCTTCAAGACTACTCGGGAAACACGATATATTTTCCCAAAACGAACCCAAAACCATATGACTATGAGCAAACTTTCAGTGGAAACACAGATGACAACTTTAAAATTGGAATGCGTTTTACAAAGAAGTCCGTTTCACTTTTTTCTGACATGAACTCTTCAGACATACTTATTGCTTCTCCACTAGGACTACGCATGCTTGTCACTGACAAGGACAGTGACTTTGACTTCTTGAATTCGATTGAATTACTTGTAATCGACCAAGCGGAACTTTTCTTAGCCCAGAACTGGGAAAATCTTCTTCACTCGTTAGACCACCTTCATCTGCAACCGCAGAACCTGCCGGACACAAATTGCCAAAGGGTTCGAACTTGGTGTCTAAGCGGAGCTTCTAGCTTCTACCGCCAAACTCTATTTTTCTCATCTCACGAACTTCCCGAATTTCGGGCAGTGGTCAATAGTAAATGCCAAAACTACCAAGGCAAAGTGCGGATCACAAATCTAGTTGAATATGGCGATATTCGAAATGTTATTACGCCAATTCAACAAGTTTTCCGCCGAATTAACTGCACCAATGTGGAGTCAACATTTGATGATCGCTTTCAGCATTTTGTCAAGCACATTATGCCACAGTTTAGTAAGCCCGGCTTTTCACATTGTATGTTGTACGTGCCTAGCTACTTCGATTTTGTACGTATACGCAACCAGTTCAAAACTGATATGATCAGTTTTGTTCAGATAAGCGAATATACCAAGAAGGAAAAAATTTCCCGGGCGAGAGACATATTCTTTCATAGCGGAGCGTCTGTTCTGCTTTATTCAGAAAGGGCTCACTTCTTCCGACGTACCCGAATCAAGGGTATTCGAAATTTAATTATGTACCAACCGCCCAACTTTCCGCACTTTTACTCAGAGCTAATCAATTTGATGCTCGAATCCAACCAGAACCCGCGAGATGGCTTTGGAGATGAAATGAGTGTCAATATACTTTATACAAAGTATGACCTTCTCAGTTTGAGCAACATTGTTGGAAGCGAAAATGCACTTAAATTGAGCACCGGAAAAAAAGATTCCTACCTCTTTTCGACCAAGACGAAATAACCTACAATGTAGAGCAGACCTTACAGTTACAGTGAAGGTGTGTATACATATATTTTTAAATGTAAATATATCTGTGTGTATTTGTAAAACAAAAAAATTATTATTATTTATTGGAATAATATGCATTTACAATGAATATATTTATAGGCGGAAATCCACAGCTTGGGGAAGGATTGCTTTTATTTGTCGGAGTTACTCACACAAAGCAAACTGCGAATGCAATTGTTACATAACACAACACAATTGTAATCTTTTTGAGTCAAAGAATACTAAATAAATTTTCTAGAATATGAATATCATCATTTCTGAATGCATAAAATATTTATATTCTGTTCAGATATTAGAAAATTGTACAATCTGAGCAAATAACTACTTCAAAATATAGAACTTTTAGAATAAGCAAGTTGTTAGGCTGGTATAAATAATGGTGAATGAATAATATAAATACCATTTAAAAAAGTTCCGATAATTACAAGATAATTGTGATTGAATTAATTCACTTTTTTGGATCTTCATCAGATTGAGCTTACAACTGGAGCACCGGAGCCGTGACCCTGATTGCATATTTATAGCTTCAAGTTATTCAGGTAGTTTAAAAAATAGTGTCCATATATGTATATGTACATATGTATGTATGTATATTGAAAGGTAAAATAATAGACAAATGCATATTTATGTATGCTCTCTGAAATATCGTTAAGGCGGATATAATACAGAAAAGAACATGTGCGGAGAGCGATTGCGCTCTTGCCAACTTTTTGAGAGGCCATAAAGGCATTACAAGACTATTTTAAGCGGCTAAACGACGGCTGGCAGTCTCTGCTGAAACGAGAAGAAAAAAGCAGAAATATCCGGAACGTGCATACTCTTTCAATTGTTCGATTGTTCGGGGATGCTATCTGCAGTACCGGAAAACAATGTTCATGTTTAGATATATATCAGAGCCACCTACATATATTTGGATGTCATAATTTCAAAGGAGTTTAAAAAGGCATGGTGTAGTTTTGTATATTTGTTAAATTAAAGAGTTTTTTTGCCAGTTAGCAATGAACTAGGCTCCTTTGAAAATCCTACGAAACTGTTTTCCATAATAATCCTATGTGTAGCAAACTAACTAAAAACTAACATACTACTAGTCACTGGGCAGAGTTTATAAATAATAATTTCTAAATATTAAACAGACACACGTGCAGTTTGAAATACTCTCTACACTCACAAATACCGATGATCTCCCCATATTACCCCACACAGCTTAGTTCGTTCAAATCTTTGAGCACACGCTGGTACATACAACCATATGGATGTGCCTGTATGTATCTGCATCTGTATCTACCTACATATATGTATCTGCGGCCGACAATATATTTTCCTTCTGTGAGATCCGAGCACAACCGCCAACAATCGGATAGGTGGTAAGTGCTCAAAAGTTTGTGCGTGCTAAAAGTATTTTCCCGGGCCAAAATAGAGAGTGTATGTAGTTTTGGGAATTTTGCCAAAATATATGAATTTTGTAATTCAAATAGACACTCTCATCAAGCAGCGTTCTCCTTGCGTTCAGTTGCCGTTGATCGTTATAATAGCGCGATCTTTGTGTTAGCTCTTGGTCTTCCGACTGAAATAAATTTATTATATAATAACGGAATTTTTACTAGGAATAATAATTGTAAGTTTTGTTGATTTTTTTGCAACAATTCCAAACAAAATAAGTAGTGTTTTACTCCAAACTCCATAAAAAACCAATCGAAAAAAAATATACTCCCAAAATGTAAAAATGTTCAATCGCGCGCCTAAAATCATGGAAAATTCAACAATTTATATAAATTACCTACATATACCCGTACCGTACCGTACATACATATGTACATACTTACACTTGAGAGTTGGTGTTTTAAAGTGTTTCCACAGTTTTAGTTATAAGTTAACTAGTTGAAATCCCCGCCTACAGATATCCAATGGAAATTACCCGTAAAGAGGACAAACAGTGAACAACCTCGACCTCCGTAGTCATATTGAAATTTTTGAATGTCACCAATACCAATGCACAGTCCCAAATAGACACACAGACACACTGATGTAAAGTTTTCACTTGTGTCCTACATAGCATAGCCCGTGCATAGCATCTATCTGTGACAGAAAAACTGATTATGCAACCGTTGTGTCAGCCCCCGAGGCGAATAATAACGGAACTGTATGCATGCTCGTTTTTACACTACTATCATGTACATATGTACATTCCATATCATTTCATTTTATTTACTGGTTATGCCAGGACTTTCTATGTCCATTCGAATGATTAAATATGATTAAGTAATTAATTCGTGACAGATTGATAATTCTGAATTTGAGTACATTACAAGAACCGATAAGGCTGTGGACCTACGTAGGGGTCTCCTTCCCGAAAGGATAAAATACCTATACATATACGATATGTACATATTCATTACACATAGACATGAATTATACAATTCCTTAGCAGATCTCTTCTTTCCAACTGTCAATTGGAATTAGAAAATTCATGCGGGGAGAGCTCTCCTCTACACTGGTCGACATCCATCAGAATGCAGATATGTGTGCTCTAAATATCTTGAGCCGCAAAAATATACTTATGCCTAAAGACACATATGAATATAAAAGTCCACCCTACGATCGTCTGTCTGCCAGTACATATGTAGTATGTCTGTACATTCATACTTATTTATGTGTTCCCAGTACATATTTATATATGTACATATGTGTTCAAAATTAAGCTTGTATTTTTCGGGTGCTAGGTTGCTATTTTTAGCTCATCTCGGACAGAGGCAATTTTTTTTTGCTCCATAATGCACACTTATAGACTTATACGTGCATATGTAGAATATATATATATATATATATGTATATGTATATATTAGAAACACATACATATATAAATACGTTTTGGCCAGGCACATTCGTTTCGTGCAAAACTAAAAGTCATTAAAATATGAATTATTAAATTAACGTTGAAACTGTAACAGTCCAAATACCGTTAGATTTTGACAGATGTGACACGTATATAATTGGATTTGGACCGTGCCTCGTAATAATTTCACATAATCCAAACAATTTTAAAATTGTTGGATCCGGTTCAAAATTTTCCGCATCGCCTGATGTATATCGAGTCCACGGTTCTGGCTGTCTCGTTTTTATTGTTCAAAAGTGAAATGTCTCTGCTGTACGAGTGGACTCAGTTATTTGAATGTGAAAGAGCGCGAAAGAACAGTGTTGGGTAGAGGCGCAAAAACTTCCTACGATGTGTGTTCAGTTGATAGTAGTGGCTCGTCTCGTTCTGGTTCGTTTTGTCGGCGATACAGCAAAGGCAAATATTTTATTTTCTATTATATTAAAGGAACACCAAGTTATCATTTATAGGACAATGCGATTGCTGCACTGTCGATATGTTCATAGATTACTGCTTACATGCAACCCTGATACCAATAAATGTCGTGTCATAGTCGCCAGGTGAAACGAACGCCGATGAAACTCACAAAATCGGCGGCTCGAGACTTAGTGCAATATTATCAGAAGCACACATATTTAGAAAAAAAGCGCCATGGCGTATAATATATAACAAGTTGCAGTGAAAATTCAGTACTTAACACGCAGTGCGTTCGTTGTTTTATATGATTTGTACTGAATCAATACACACGTAAAGAAATCAAATTGCGTGTTGGCGATCTTGGCAAATATTGCCTCTGTTGTGCAAAGCAAAGTGACACGTGTGTGAATCTCATAAGTGGAGATTAGACTAGTCTGGCTTGAGCGGTAATGCCAATATTCTTACCAACTCTTAATTAGTACTTAAATAATTGGTAATAGTTGCTCGACCACTAAGCGTCTCAACTGGTCCATACCTCCCTCCCGCCCCTTTTCATTTACTTTGTCCAAATGTCTAAGAATTTGCATATTTACTTTACAGTAGAGATGTATGTGTATGTACGTACATATGTATGTTCAGCCGTACATTATTTGCACATACTCGTATGTATGCATTCAGGTACTTACTCACATGCACATACATACATACGAAATCTAATGAGGTAGTTTTAACTGCATATGAACACACTTGCGTATGCATATGCATATTGGTATTCCCAATTACTATTCTTGTCAGCACAAACCTATTATCAGAAAATAATAAAAATACTTGGCTTTGTTTTTGTTTTCAATCTTTACACATGAAGTGAAGTCTACTGAACGAAGAGGATAACAAATCAAAATGGAAGACGGTCATTCGAAAACCGTCGAACAGTCTCTGAACTTCTTCGGTACAGACGGAGAGCGCGGTCTTACCCTTGATCAGATTAAGACGAACCAGGCGAAATATGGACCGAACGGTAATTACAATTCTTCAATATCAATATACCCAAGCAACACTGACTCACTTGCGTTCACCTCTTTATCATTTCAGAATTGCCAACTGAGGAAGGTGCGCACTCAATCTCTGATCATCGAGTGCAATACGCGCTCATGCTCATGATAACAAAACCGTTATAATGTCATTCACATTTACCCATTGTTTTATTTCGCAGGAAAGAGTATTTGGCAATTAGTTTTAGAGCAGTTCGACGATCTTCTAGTGAAGATTTTGCTTTTGGCAGCCATCATTTCATTTGTAAGTCTACGTCACTCCGGAGTTGTGTAAACTACTCTACTCGGTTCCGCATATAAACTGGCTATCGTTTTATTTAATCACAGGTATTGGCGCTATTTGAAGAACACGAAGAGACGTTCACTGCATTTGTAGAGCCCTTAGTTATTTTACTTATTCTGATAGCTAATGCGGTGGTTGGTGTATGGCAGGAAAGGAACGCCGAGTCCGCCATTGAGGCTCTCAAGGAGTATGAGCCTGAGATGGGCAAGGTAATCCGTCAAGACAAATCTGGCATCCAGAAGGTCAGGGCGAAAGAGATTGTCCCCGGAGACTTGGTCGAGGTGTCTGTTGGTGACAAGATCCCCGCCGATATTCGTCTCACCCACATTTACTCAACCACCATCAGAATCGATCAGTCTATCCTCACCGGCGAGTCTGTATCGGTTATTAAGCACACCGACGCTATTCCCGATCCACGTGCCGTCAACCAGGACAAAAAGAACATTCTGTTCTCGGGCACCAACGTGGCCGCTGGCAAGGCCCGTGGCGTCGTTATTGGCACTGGACTGAGCACTGCTATCGGTAAAATCCGTACCGAAATGTCGGAGACTGAAGAGATTAAGACACCACTGCAACAGAAACTGGACGAGTTCGGCGAGCAGCTGTCCAAGGTTATTTCCGTCATTTGCGTCGCTGTCTGGGCCATCAACATTGGCCACTTTAACGATCCCGCCCACGGTGGCTCCTGGATCAAGGGTGCCATCTACTATTTCAAGATTGCTGTGGCCTTGGCTGTCGCTGCCATCCCAGAGGGTCTGCCCGCCGTTATTACTACCTGCTTGGCTTTGGGCACACGCCGCATGGCCAAGAAGAATGCTATTGTACGCTCCCTGCCATCTGTCGAGACCTTGGGCTGCACATCCGTCATCTGCTCTGATAAGACCGGCACTCTCACCACCAACCAAATGTCCGTTTCCCGCATGTTGATCTTCGAGAAGGTGGAGGGCAATGACAGTAGCTTCCTGGAGTTTGAACTGACAGGATCCACCTACGAGCCCATTGGCGAGCTCTTCTTGGGCGGCCAGCGGGTGAAGGCCAGTGACTACGAGGCGCTCCAGGAACTGGCAACGGTTTGCATCATGTGCAACGACTCTGCCATCGATTACAATGAGTTCAAGGCTGCCTTCGAGAAGGTCGGTGAGGCCACCGAGACTGCCCTGATTGTGTTGGCCGAGAAATTGAACGCATTCAGCGTCAACAAGTCTGGCCTAGACCGCCGATCCAACGCCATTGCCGCTCGCGGCGAGATCGAGACCAAGTGGAAGAAGGAATTCACCCTGGAGTTCTCTCGCGATCGTAAATCCATGTCATCGTACTGCACCCCACTCAAGGCCTCCCGCCTGGGCACTGGTCCAAAACTCTTCGTCAAAGGCGCCCCCGAGGGTGTGTTGGATCGCTGCACACACGCTCGAGTCGGCACGTCCAAGGTGCCACTGACTTCGGCACTGAAGGCCAAGATTCTTGCCCTGACTGGACAGTATGGAACTGGACGCGACACCCTGCGTTGCCTGGCTCTCGCTGTTGCTGATAGCCCCATTCGCCCAGAGGATATGGATTTGGGAGATTCCACAAAGTTCTATCAGTATGAGGTTAATCTGACATTCGTCGGAGTCGTCGGTATGTTGGATCCCCCCCGCAAGGAGGTCTTCGATGCCATTGTCCGCTGCCGTGCTGCCGGTATTCGTGTTATTGTGATTACTGGTGACAACAAGGCCACTGCCGAAGCCATCTGCCGCAGAATCGGCGTCTTCACTGAGGAGGAAGACACCACTGGCAAATCTTATTCCGGCCGCGAGTTCGATGATCTGTCCATCGCGGAACAGAAGGCTGCCGTTGCACGCTCCCGACTCTTCTCCCGTGTGGAGCCACAGCACAAGTCCAAGATTGTTGAGTACCTCCAAGGCATGAACGAAATCTCTGCCATGACTGGTGATGGTGTGAACGACGCTCCAGCTTTAAAGAAGGCCGAAATCGGTATTGCCATGGGCTCCGGTACTGCTGTGGCCAAATCTGCCGCCGAAATGGTCTTGGCCGACGACAACTTCTCTTCCATTGTGTCTGCCGTTGAAGAAGGTCGCGCTATTTATAACAACATGAAACAGTTCATTCGTTACCTCATCTCCTCGAACATTGGTGAAGTCGTATCCATCTTCCTTACCGCTGCCCTTGGCCTTCCCGAAGCTTTGATTCCCGTCCAGTTGCTTTGGGTCAACTTGGTAAGTGAGAGCTAATTGGATCTCTGAATTGAATGTTCTTAGCTCATTCTGTCTCCTTAGGTTACTGATGGTCTGCCAGCTACAGCTCTTGGTTTCAATCCACCTGATCTGGACATCATGGATAAACCCCCAAGGAAGGCCGACGAAGGTCTCATTTCCGGCTGGTTGTTCTTCCGGTAGGACTACTTCATAAGCAATTGAGGAAACTCATCTCATCTCATGTTATCTGTTCGTTTCGATTTCAACCAATTGCAGCTATATGGCGATTGGATTCTATGTCGGCGCAGCTACAGTTGGTGCTGCTGCCTGGTGGTTCATCGCCTCTAGCGAAGGTCCTGGTCTGACATACTGGCAACTCACTCACCATCTGTCCTGCTTGGGAGGCGGCGACGAGTTCAAGGGTGTCGACTGCAAGATCTTTAGCGATCCCAAAGCGATGACCATGGCCCTGTCCGTACTCGTAACAATTGAGATGTTGAACGCAATGAACAGGTAAGAACGAACTGAAAGCCCGTACACCTATATATGTACTTGTAATGAGGGACCGACGTTTATCTATGCAGCTTGTCTGAGAATCAGTCCCTGATCAGCATGCCTCCATGGTGCAATTTGTGGCTGATTGGATCGATGGCACTTTCCTTCACTCTTCACTTCGTTATTCTTTACGTTGACGTCCTCTCCGTAAGTATCAAATTTAAGCGGGATATGTTCACGCAACTAAATTTTTGAACTCTACATCTTCCATCTATAGACCGTCTTCCAAGTGACACCGTTGTCTGCAGAGGAATGGATAACTGTGATGAAATTCTCAATTCCTGTAGTTTTATTAGATGAAACATTGAAGTTTGTTGCTAGAAAAATCGCAGATGGTGAGAGTCCTATATATAAGATGCATGGGATTGTGTTAATGTGGGCTGTCTACTTTGGCCTGCTGTACGCTATGATGCTTTAAGAATATAATGATAATCCATAAGCCCAATTTCATTATTCTAATTTCTAGTATAAAATGTTACTAAATATAAACAGAAACTACAATTATAAATATCTAACGTAACAACATAACATAATCAATATAAAGATTGTTCCCAAATATAACTGATTTCCAATACCACCACTACCACTCCCCGGTATCACAGAATTACAGACTACTAGTGATACTGAATCCACGGGGCCTCCGACTGACTCACTCCCTGCTTTTGGCATTGAACAAACAGCGTCAGACTATTTACCTATCACCCTATGACCTAACGGTAAACCTAACACACACCAAACCAAACGTATATACCCAAAAAATATACACATATATATATTTGTGTTTGTATATTATTAAATTATAGCAGGATGCTTTTTGTACATACAATGCTGTAGATACATAAGAGTTCCAAACCGGGTATATTTTTCAATTGTAATAGTTAGGTTTTATCCAAATATGTTTTACTGGCTTGTCGGCAAGGAGCGCATACAAAAGATCGCTGTAAATGAGATAGCTTTTTGAACAGGAAAGAAAATCAATTTGAAAAATTGGTATCCTCGTTGAGCAACTGACAAGCTGATTTCTCTGTAGGTTTAGTTATGCAAAAGAACAAAACAATTTAAATTTACTATCTCTTGCTACGTTTGCGTATTCGTGCTAGACCCCATTATTTGTGGGCATTTTTGTTTAGCCATTCAAAAATCGAACCTAATTTTTAAATCTTTTTTAACGAGTTTCGTATCCGAACTCAGTCTATGGCTAACGTAATTTACCTTTCCTTTTCAAGGATACATACAAATGTTTGATAATACTTTCATGAATAAAATCTGAAATATTGGTAAACTCATTCCGTAGCTGTAAGAATTGTTTTTGAGCACAAGATATTGAATAAAGTCAATAATACAGTACGCAGCCAACACAACAACTGACATATTGGGCGCGTACGTACGTATCGTCTCGTCTCGTCTCGGCTTCAGATTGTGTTTGCATTGTATTGTATGTATTTTGGGCAATTGCTTAGGAACACCACCGGGCTGTGTGTGCAGCAATCAGTTTGAACATGTTTAAGGATTATTAATTGACTTGGAATCAAATTGTATAATTTATGTCAGTCTCAGTTCTATGGAATTAAGTAATCCTTCTAGCATTTTTAGCGAATACTTAATTAAATTAACATAATACATAATTTATTTTGTTATAAAATTAGAGACGCTGTGAATTGATTAAACAAAAATTACCCACACAAATACCTAACCTAACATTAATTCAATAAATAACGCAGAACTAAAACATACTACGCTCTACGAACCCCGAAGAAAGGTCAGGGCCACTGGTGTCCCTCAACCCAAAATAAGCTTCCCTTGGCTGCTGCAAATTCTATTTATAATTATGTTTGCTTGCACGTGCACGTCGTTGGTGCGAAGAACGATCGACCTGGCAATTTAGTACCAACGACTTGATAAGATATACATATGTACAAACATAGCTCCCGATAGCAACCCAATATACACATTCTCAATGAACTATTGTTTATTTTCTTATACAGTCAATCCCAGATTTCATTAATTGGATCCCCGATTAATTACCATAACATAAAATGAATCCATCCCTGCTTTAGAAAAGTACGTGCAGTTATTATATTACATATGTCGAGAGTGCGCCAAATTTGTGGTGAATGTAAAAAACAGAGCAGTCGCTGTTGCTGTCGTTGTGCATTATGGTCTATTACATTATCGCACTCAATGGCAAAAACGAACAAACAAAACACAGATTTGAAATTCAGCATGTAAGATATCTAAACGTAAAAACGAAATAATAAAACAAGAAATCCGAAACTGGTCGTATGCAATTTCCCCCCTATAACTTGCTTTGGCAAGTGTAAAGCGTAAGCCCACCGAAACTGCCAATTTCCAGAGTTTCGGAAGACGCAGTGCTCAAAACCGCGACCCGAAGCTGCTTACCTCGTCCTGGTCCTCCCCAATGCAGTTCCATCCGCAGAAGTACCATCCCCCGTACTTATCCCCATCAAGCTTGGTTTGCTCATGCGTTAAATCGGTTAAATATTTTTGATGAAAAACAATTTGGTAATAATCGTCACCATTGTTTGCATATACAAAATGTAGTTCCTGACGCCGTCGTCGACAAATGGTAACGGTTTTGCGCACCATAACCGGATACGAATGTGGAAATGAATGTGAAGGATGACAAATTTTTCTACCTTTATCATTCGTGTATTAATCGCTAAGCCAGCCCTGTTACTTGCAACTGCAACATTGAATCCAACATAAATAAAATTATTTGCTTTAGAAAGTAAAACATTAATGGAACTGTGGGTTAGTAAGAAAGGATTAAATAAATATATACCAAATATAAAACTTAAAGCCTGGTCTTTTATTTGTCTTTACTTCGAGCATGGAATATTAATTTTAGTGGATGTTTCATTATTTATTTATTGATTCCAAAAGAGATAACGATTGCATTGCACCCAGTAACTTAATGCCTTTGGCCGGATTCTATGGTCGGTAAAGTCCTAGATTTAAATTAATTGCGAGCAAGCTGCATGGAATGGATTCCAGCTCTGGTTTATTTCATAAATTAGATCAGTCTGATCAACAAATGCATTGATCCATCAGCACAAATACAATATTGACAACGAAATGAATGCATTGACTCGGGGTTCGCCATCAGAGTAGGGCTCCGTGGCTATTACGAGGGAGGTAAGGCCCATAATGTGGCAGTTTTGTCCGCGGATGTTGAGATGAATGAAAATTCTGTTGGATGCCATCGAATGGTAATTGCTTTATCTTTATGCTCTGCCACCACCACGGAGGATAGCTCATGTGCCAGATCACCTTGCAGATCAGTAAGCTTGACCGAATTGTCGTAGCTGCAAGTCAGCATGTAATAAGCGGAGGGAGAAAACCGAACGCACCTTTAAAAATACGAGAAATAGAGAAACTATAAGTTTGTTTACCCTAAATCCTATGGGCATTCGCATTACCTTATTTCAGCGCTGTGAGGATAAAACCGCTGTATTGGCCGATTTCCACGGATGTCATATAGTACGCACGAGCTATCCGCATGCCCGGATACGAGAAGCCTGCCTGTCGGATCAACGCAGACTGCTGTCACAGCAGAGTTTCCCAGTGTGTTATCCTTACGCTCATGCTCTAAGGTGTTTACCGAAACATTTACTCGAAGATCCCAAAAGCGTATCGTTTGATCCTGAACACAAAGTCAACTTATATGAACATATATCAATGGGCAAAGGCTCGGGCTCATGATTACCTGTGATCCGGATACGAACATTGCATTATTCCAGCTAAACAGGGACAAAATATGACCGGAATGGCCACTGAACGCCTGGAACGGGGTTCCTGAAACACAGTCGGTAATGTAGATCTTGCAGTCCCCAGCGCCACCGCTCACTAAGAGTCGCGACTTCGTGGAAGAGTCGTCAAGGAAGCACATGTCGCGAACAGTTCCATCGTGTATATTCAGCTCCATCTCGTGCCCCACCAGCTGATTTGTATCGTTGTTAAATCTCATATACTTGATTGTTTTGTCGTTTGATCCTGTGGCAATGATCTCTCCATCTCTGGACCAGCAAGTGCAGTATATTGATCCTCGATGGTGCTTCGTCCGCTTGCACAGAACTGACGGTGGATACACGGTGGTCTGCTGCCCATTTCTAACAAAATATTGTACATTTATTATTTATTCACACTTTGTTCCGCAAAAAATAGCCATCAAATACTACCTTAGCTTGGAAAGTTGTGGATACTGACAGATCCGAAAAGTCTTTGAATTGGAGCCCACCGCGTACAACTTTCCATTCGGATGAAAATCGACACTCCGAATCGCCTGTGAGTCGCACAAAGTTGTAACTGCTTCGAAGTGTGGCCGTTCTGCATCGCCCTTTTGGCAAAGAGAAATTTAATTTGATTAATTATCTAAACAGTTATTAAATGCTGTAGTCAATGCATGCTATAACTATACTACATAAGTACATAAGTATATGCAAATATTTATGGCCTTTGTGCCTCTACTCTTTTGTTGCCAGCCAGCAAACTGCTTGCGTGTTCAAAATAAACAAATGCGTCTAACCAGCGCTTACCTTTCTTAAATCCAAGTCCTTATCTTCAGAATTCATGAATGCTGGGTTTATCTTTAGTCTTTTTGTAATTCCAAATTGCAAATAGCGTATTTTTCAGGTATTCCGAACCAATGTATGTTGTTCAACAAGCCCCTCAGCCATCGATGGTAATAGGCCGTACGACTCTCCACGGTCCAATTATTTATATTTGAGAGAGACGGGCAGTAGTCTGTGTTGGGCAACGTTTTCATAGATCTTTAGCGCCCATACGATTTGTATGCGTGTTGGGTGGAATTGAAGCAAAATAGTTTAGAATAGTAGTTATGTATTGAAAAGTAGTAATGTTCGTTGGCGAGGTAACCAACGCAACGATACTTTGTGATGTACATAGCTTAAATTTAGTCGGCCTGGTTTTTAGTACAGAGTCAGCCCCCTCAGTAGTGTGTTTGGAGTTTTCCTTCGGTAATGCAAACCACACCTCACATTCGATCAGTATTGTGACAGCCTTTGAGCCAAATACGAATGACAAAAATGGTACACTGGTTCATTATTGTTACAATTTTTTGATATTTTATTTACGTAAAAATAAAACATTTGGACATATGATTGAATATAACAAATTAATAACCTTCTTTTAAAAATTTGATTGATTCTTAAACTTGTCTAGTGTTGCGAACTCTTATAAAACTGAGCGATTAATGCTCTTAAGAGTAAATTGTTATAACCTCGCGGCCTCCACCACGAACCATTAACACTTTTTCAAGACCCTCTGTTAATACTTCCAGAAATTCCATATCTAAAATAGAGAGGAAAGTCAAAAATGAGTCACAGTTCCCAGGTTTGAGAAATCTTTCGGTAGATCGATCTTCTTACAATTGCTTTCACGCTCCGCTTTCACTTCCCTAGGTGGTCCTGGTAAATTCATGATGACCAACTGGGCATCCTGTGACTTTTCCACAATAACCTCGTTCAGTTTTATTGCTGTGTGCATGCGACGAACATTGAACTCGTCCCTGAAATTGTTTTTTTTTTTTTTTTTTTTAATTGATTAGGTCCATCAACTGGACTGTTTAGGTTGTGCCTTACGGTTTCACATTGGACTTGAATTTGCTGTCGGCTTTCTCTGTCGATTCATCCTTTTTAGAAGTAGCTTCGGGAGCGTCCGTCTCTTCGGGACCGTCCGAATCAATTGAGTTACGTTTCTCATCGTTATGAGACTCCTGCAGAAGTAACGAACATAAATATTATCAGAACAATAGAAATGTAGACCTATCTACGAATGACAAGTGCCGTTGATTTTAAAAAACAGAAAAGTTCATGTAAACTCATTGTCAAAAAGCGAAAATATTTATAAAACCAATAACCATCAAATCAATCACAACTAATTTGATGTACGAATGGATGGATCCAAAACAAACGTCTCTATAGGTTTTACTCTTTACGTGTTCGTTGATCCCACTTAACTTTTATGTATTGACGGACTGGAAGTAATGGTAAATAATAATTTAAAAAGAGTACATACGTGATTCTGTGTTTCTTCTATAGTTGGATCGGCAAACCGAACTTTCGACGCCGTTCTGGTGGCGTCATAATGGTGGTCTACAATTGTTTGGACCTGGAAATGTTACCATGATGCATATGAAAAAACGGTTGATCAAGGGGAAGAGGCCAATACTTTTCAGGGGAATAAAGTACGAGTATTCTCGGGTTTCACACAACAAACTAACACTGGAACTGTCTGTTATACAATCTGGGTATTCCCAATGGAAAATTTTCAGCTAATCTGATCATTTGAATATTACATTTGGATCCGCATGCCGAAATTATTTATTAAAGTGCAACAAATATCAAGATTGTATAAAGCTCGAGGATAGGATACCAAGCTGGATAAACCACTCAAGTGCTTTGGGTGTATACAAAAGCTATCCAAATGATTACACATGACGCAAACCGCAGCACACTGGAGTAAAAGTATTTATGTATATATGTATAATAGGGCAATGATTCGATATCAAACTTTTGGCACAAACCAAATTGTATAAAAGAACATTAAAATGAAACTCATATTTGGAGCATGGTGGAACTTAGAACTATCCAGCATAAAGCAATACGTCAATTATATCAAATATTATTATGTACGTATTTATATAAAGAGTATGCTGATTTAGACAATTAGACGTGACCATGCCAGCCCAGCAATTGCCGATGATCTGTTCATGAAGATTACTTTCTAATGAATCACAGTTCTGAGAAATCCCGTCTCCTGGGTAGATGGATATGTATTTACGCAATATGCAATATCGTAGGGTGAGTATTCCTATACTGGTACAACAAAGAAATGTATGATATGAAAGGATGACAATGAGAATCACACATGCTCATTTACATAGATTGAATGATCTGACGAGATACATGTATGTATTTGTATATAGTATGTACATAGCTAAAAACACATAGAATGTTTGGGCTAATGAAAAGTTTGTATGTATATGTATCTTTATATATAGTGATTCTGTATATATTCTTTACCAAAGACAATTTATTATCACTGGGTGTTTCCTTAAAATCCATTATAGTCTGAACCTTTTGATTTTCAAATATACAAAGTGTAAAGTTTTAATTTCGATCTCAATATTCATATGGATAAGAAGTCGATATATTGATGGGAAACAAAAGCCGATACGGTTTCTACTTTTTTCTACAGTTGAAGTAAGTAAATAACTTATTTTCGTATAGAAATAATGCTAATAAAGATTTAATTAAATAAATAACTTAATGTGCAGTATGAGTTGTAATCATTAAAACTAAAAATATATCATGTTAGTATGAAGACCTGAACTTTAAATAATCTGCAGTACAGATGTCATGACCATAATGAAACGTTATTTTTGTTTTTTTCTTAACAAAAACCAAATACTCACCACTTTGGAGTTCTCTTTTTTATTTAAACCTAATGCTCTCAGCATCTGATTGCGCTGTTCCATCATGAGTGTTCTCTCATAGGTATACGCAGAAATGTCGCTGTTATTCTGTAATGGTTTACCAATAAAGAAAAATATGTATATGATTTATTAAGCTTTAGCTAGCTCCATGGGATGGGAAGGGTGGTTTGTTATACCATTTCAACCACTTCAACATCGGCTTCAATTCGAAGGTGGTACAGGAATGTCTTAAGATCTTTCTTCATTTGAATCGAGTTGTCCTCGATTTGAGCAACTGTGAAGATGCGTAGCTTGCAGTTACGCCATGTGCGATGTTGTTTTAGCAAGAATGGCAGCAGCATAAGCAAACCTCCGTCGTGGACTATCCACCAAATATCAATATTGCCACCAATCTGAAAATTGTATACAATTAATCGGCAAGTTAAGGAAAATGGGTTTCTCTTTACTACTTTGTGGTTTGATTCTGGATAGAAGTTGATTCCCTTTGGCACCATCAGAGCCATGTGGCAGGCAGCCACTGTTCGCACTGTTTGGATAAAAGTCCTCCAGCTATTCCGGCCCTCTTGCCTCCAGCTATACGGCCAGCCAATGATGACTGTGTTTGGCTTCATTCCCCCCAGGCCAATTGTTTGGATGCTGTAAGAAAGATGATATGCTGATGCTACGCGCTCTCGTTGTTAGGCTCTCGGTATTCGGTGACCAACTTACACTGAACTTAGACCTTCTCCGATCTGTTGCGCCACCAAAATATCACAGAATCCCTTTACCTTCTCGTCGGTCATGTACTTCCGCAATGTGGATTTTGCGTCGACGGCTTTGTTTGCAATTTTTGTGTGGTCGCCTTTTAAAACAGACACACAAATTGTCAATCCTTTGCCAGCTTTTAGCTGAGTAGCAAAGGAGAATATTTTCCTATACTTTGGCAAGAGGTTGTCGTTGAGCTTCGAAAGCACCAAGATTTGCGGACGCCAATTTTTCGTATGCGGTGGGCCTTCCTCTAGACGGAGAAGGGAGAACCTCGCGGCAGTGAGCGCCATTCCACGAATGCCATCACCCCACTCCTTCTCGGCTCTGCAAACGTAAAACAGGTGCAGAAAAGTTATAATTCCATCACATTCGAATATTTTGATGTATCATACCCGTGGTATTCTATATATTTGTATATGACGACGGCCATTCCCATAGCAAGCAGAGCAAAATACCAGGAAGTCATGATCATGACTGATATGCAGAGCGTCAGGCCTATCAGGGATAAGCTCCAGTGATAAAACTTAAAGCGCGGTCTCCAATTCGGTGTTCTGAGTAAAGTTTGTACGGCGCAAGCCAAATTTACGAATCCGTAGCACATGAGGAAGAACATGGATAGCAACGGCGCCAGCAAATCCACATTACCTTTTGATACAAACAAAGCAATATGACATTTTATAATAACATGAAGCAAATTCAAGCTTACCTAGGAGAATGCCGCACTGGCAAATGACTATAGTCAGAAGCAGAGCTCGGGTGGGTTCTCCGCGTTTGGAGGACTTTGCAAACGGCGCCAAAAATGGTATGATTTCATCTCTGGCTATTGCTTGGAGCAAACGGGGGGCGCCAGTCAAACTTTGTAGTCCAGCTCCAAGGGTCGATAGGAACGACCCAATCAGTATAACCCATTGGTTTGGCCAGGCGATATTTGCAACGACCAGTTTTCCGCCGATCGATTGTCCAAATCTAGAAATAGGTTAGAATTTACCCTATTAACTCTTTCCAGAATGGGTCAATTGGCAGCTTACTTGTCTCTCAGCAGAAGATTGTCCACTGTGCCGGCGAAGAACAAGACGCTGGACAAGTAAACAGTGCTGGTTGTCAGGATGGCACATATCGTTCCTATTGGTATACTTTTCTGGGCATCAGCAAGGTCGCCCGAGCGATTGGATCCAGCCATGATGCCTGATTTGTGACAAAAACTCGGGTCAAATAAGGATAACTTTTATATGAATAGAAACAAAAACACACCTGTGACCGATGGGAAGAAGATGCCGATAAGCAGCGTAAAGGTAGTGGTTATATCGGCCATAATTTGATTGTAAGATTCGTTTCCGATGTTCTCAATGTCAATCGAATCGTGGCCATACGATATAAGCTGTCCTTTCTCCAAAAACGAGGGGAAGATATTATCATAGAAAACGCCGCTGGCAAGTCCTTTGATGCCCTTCACTTTCGACACATTATTATCTATTAAGAAACAAGTCGGATTTTAAAAGGTTTCTGCTTTAAGCGGTTTGTATCTTCATTACTTAGGTAGTAATCATCGCAACGGTTATTCGGGCAATATATATCGCGCATGAATGAGTCATCCTTTGTACAATTGTCTATGGGAATGTCCTTCAGAAGTCGCTTTCCAAGGACACACATGCTGCAATCAAGCAAAATGTTATTTTCTATTCTCACAAGATACGATGACTGCACTTACTATAGCTTTTCGTTGCCATGAATATTGTCAAAAATACCGACATACACTGCTATGATTGAGAGTATTACACAGGCCAGTGCCACCGTGGCAAACTTATTGACAAACTTGACGCCCACGAACACAATTAAGCCTTGGGAATTGAAAGACAACCATTAATTCTTGCCTTTCCTCATCAGATTTCAGCTTACCCATAAAAATGAGCAATACTGTGCCGTAGACCCGGAAGTTATTGTACATGGCATCGGCATCCTTTGTGAAGTCCCCAAAGATCGATGCCCAAGGTGCCATATATGTCTGTATGTAGTGAATGAGTGTGTCGTTGTAGACATATTAATAATAATTAATTAATTAATAATTAATATTACTATGTTTTTGCAGAACTTACCAATACAATCTCAACAGCACCAACAATGTACATCGCCGCTGCCAGTGTGGTGCCTGTATAGAACAGCATTCCCACCGCACCGCCAAATTCAGGTCCAAGGGATCTGCATATGAACACAATACATTTAAAATTGAGAGTACTCGGATTTGGGGTTTTAAAATTACCGTGATATCATGAAGTAACTCCCTCCCGCCGGCACTACTCCATTTGTTGCAATAGCTGACATCGAGATCGCCGTTAGCATCGTCTAAGAAAATTGTGTTAATAGAGCTAAAGTGGGCTGGAAAATTGTCGCAGTCTCTTACCACACAGCAGCAGGTCAATACAATTAAGAATCCACATATTGCGCCAGCCGTACCGACAACCCATGTTAACCGAATGAACAATATTACTCCAAAGATATTTTGAATGCATGGCAAGAACACTCCAATTAGGGTACCTACAAATACAAAGCCAGCCAGCCAGAGAGAGATCGTTTACTCAATTCGAAAGAACCTTATCCAAGTGAGGCATACATAGTTATTGAGAATTTCCCACGAATCAGTTAATTATTTATTTACGATTATTTGGTGGCATTGGCGGAACGCTTTGGTTCCATTAATTTAAGATTATTTCACGAGAAATACTCTCACAAGTACTCGCAAGTTAATTAATTTGTGTACAACATACCCATTCGCGCCGATGGTGCTGGTGGCTTTGCATCGGGATCAGTGGCCGCTGGTATCGTGTTTTCATAATTGGCAATTGATGAAATGAATGTTGATATATGGGGCCTGGTCGCCAAATCATCATCGTATAGATAGAGATTTGGGTCGATATTAGACTTCTGGTTTTCTTCAGCCCTGTGGATATCACCTGAGTCTGCAAATATCATTAGATGTTCATTCAACAAACGTATTGGCTGTACTGTAGCAAGAAAGAGGCGGCGTCAGATATGTCATAGTTTTCAAATGACTAGCAATATATATGTTACGGTAAAATAATCTAAAAGTTTTATAAACGATTACTTAAGTATAGATCGAAACTGTAGTGTGAGACAGCTTGTTGTAGAATTCGTCCACTAAATCGACAAAACTTCTTAAAATCTAAATACGATTATACATAAGAGTACTTGTATGTATAGTCAGTAATCCTCAGCATACCATACCTTCATTTTTTGTATCGTGTACTGTGCCATTGTGTTCGGATGATATTATTTCCATTTCATCCGAATCATCTTTTGCACTGTTACTTTGCATGTTAACGTTATGTTCGGGTTTAAAGTTTTCTTCTAGATTGCACTTTTTCACTTAAAATTAGGTAACACTAGAAAGTATTTTGAACGAGAATTTAGTAGGCATAGCATTGGACATATCTTGTATATGTACACATCTACATATATGTATTATATAACCAAAAGGCGTGGTCCATTCAGTGCGGGTGCGGGCCGGAGGTAGGTTTTTCTGCTCCTTTGAAATAGGTTGATTTGCAATCACTTGGGATTGTATTAGTATATTCGCTCACACACAGAAATATGTATACTCGCACTCGTACTTGTATGTGGAGAGCTACTTGAATGAGTATTAAAGGCAGGAGATCAAAACAAGGAAAGGGCCACGGGTGCTCCAGAGTGAAGTGCGGACATTATGCGAATAGAGGGCAGGATGCTCACACAGTGGCATCGCGGACGGAAAATATGTAACCGATTAATTTAGGTCAAGGATTTTCAGCCCCTCCCCGTGCGTAGGTAGCTGAACGGCAGTGAATTGGTGTTATTTTGGAATGTGGAATGGCTCGTTCGCCTGGCCTGGCGGAGCACCCATCAATGTTAATATTTCTTTGAACTGTTACGAAACGAAGAAGCAAACAGCACTTGAAACATTCGAATACGAATGGGAGAAAATACGCACGCCCTCGGATTATGACTTCTCAATTTGCAAACACTTAATAATTTAACGCACTTTTATTCATGTGTGTGTTTGATTATTGTTGGATTTTCGTCGATTGTTAAAAGAATGTTACATATTATAAGCGCTCAAAAAGAACTGGTTTTTCATGTTTTTTTAAATTTATTTGAAAGAATATTCTTTCTAAAATTATTTTAGGCGAGCGAAAACGCTCAAATGTATGCTACTTCTCGTCCAGATTAATAGAAAAACTAAGAAAACTGTGTATTCGGCCGAATAAAAATTATGTTGCCCAGGACCCTGAGCGTTCAATTGAGATGAAATCGAAAGCTTTTGTCTACACACAATTTCTATACACACACTCTTGCCGAGAGAGATGCGAAAAGAGAGAGAGAGAGCCGTTGCAGGTGAACATTTCTTGGCCTAAGGCACACACTCGCACACTAACTCGCAGTAAAATTTACCAGGACAATCCAGCACTCTCGCACAGCATCCATCCGCTGGAAATGCCAGGGCGAAAGCTGCGCTGTCTGGGCGGCTAGGCTGGCGCTCGAAGCTTTTCACAGGTACCCCCTGAGCTTGCTTTACAGCTGAGAGGAAATGTGTCAGCAGGGCACTCTGGATTTTCACAATTGGGGCACAATGAGATTGAAATGCAAGCCCATAAGCTCTATACGACGGTACAGTAGTCACCAATGGAGCATGGAAATTTACAACGCCTATCAATACAAATATTTTATAGCTCTTAGCTTTAGCCAGAAGATGCGCATGTCCTCAATATATACATAAATACATACATAAATTAGTCGAACATCCCTAACAATTGATTGAATACTTTCAACATTAACATAAAGATCATCAAAATTTTAGTTTTTCTCGCAATAAGTTACGTAATGTTAATTGATTCTCACCTAGTGTTTCATCGTGGATATCTCCCAAAAGCTTTCCACTTGCTTCATCTTGATGATAATCCAATACGGTGTCTTCGTCTGCTTTTGTGACTTGAAATCTATCTGGCATATTTGTTATTCAAAGGCACTCTGAAAATGGAGAAAATATTGTTAATGAAAAACTTTCATCCGCTACTAAAATAATACGCGGAGATCATTTTATTGTAATTTCTTCCCCAGACTTTTTCACCAGGATCGACCCATATTAGAAAACCAAAGAGGGCCACGCCACGCCTAAGTCATGTTTTTGTTATATCACAGCAAGTGTTTTATAGCTTACTGATATCATATGAAAGGGTGTGTGAAATGGATTTATTCATTTTAGAATCATCCAAAATATCATTAATAGATAAGTCTTTCAAAGTTGAAGAGAGTAACTCTTATATAATCGATTGCACAATAACTGGTTTGATTTATCATGACCCAATTGCCCGGAAACATAAGATACGATAAATCAATTCCCTGGTTGCAGAAAAGTTTTCATATATCAGCTAAGAAATCAGTGCTACTACCATTCTGAAACATGGGTACAAAGAAATTCCAAAATACATTTTTTTCTGACACTAAATTGCATGTGATTTCCCATGCGATTATTTGAATAGAAAACCCATAAGATAATATGAAATTTAGATACACAAATGGAGGGATTGGGAACCAAGAACTATTTTCACTACTCTACTGCACGCACATGCCCATAGATATGTACATATGTACATATGTAAATGCATACAAGAGTATCTCCATCCAAGATTATCATGATCATTTTCCTCTTTGATTTCGGATAGCAGCAGTCAATGTGCTTAGTTGTGTGCGCGACGGGCTTCAATTCATAAATATGTATGAATGTGTATACGTATACCATACAAAATCATTAAGTAGAATATCGTTCATAAAAATCTTCATACACATACTATGTACATATGTACATGCATAGCCGTACATGAGTGCATTTCAGCAGGAACATGTGTAGTTATCCGCACGTAAAAATATGCCTCGGATAATATGAACGGGTATGTATGTGCATATGTACGTATTATCTAACAACAATCAAAACGTAGGGAGCAGATACAGCACTTATTGAAGCTGTCGCACAATTAAACAAATCTCACATTGGCCAAAACAAAGTTACATATGTATATAAATATATACATACGTGCATATGCACAGACATTTCATACGATTAAGATACGGGAAAAATGTAATGTTTACGCGTAGAAAATTTTGTATTTCCATTTACTTGCAAAGCGCCTGGTAATCGGGGATCGTCGACACTCTGCGGGCTTGTAACTTCCTTTCTTGTTATTTATTAATTATTGTTACTCCTTCTTTTCTCCTTAATTTTAGTGAACTTTTCAATTGTACGAATAAAATAAAACTATCATATTAAAGGCGCATGAGTAATACAAAATGATTTTCTACTGTATATGATTTGGAATCGCGAGTTGGGGGAAATACTGTTGTATTAATGAAAAAGTATAATTGAAATCAAATGTAACGCATAGGGGAACGCATGAGTAGCGAGTGTATTTTGGAATTATTTTTATTGCAATTAGCACCCTAATTCCAATGATACCATTTTTTGATAATTTTTATTCAGCATTTGTGAACGCCCAAATTTACGGTTTCTTGTCCAAATTTATAAAGCAGTTAAAAGTGGCTAGCACGCGTACATATGTGCATATATACATGAATACATATATATATATATATGTGAATACGTGTCATAATCGTAGCTACAAATATATGATATTACATTAAATCCAGCATTTAGTTATTTTAATTCTCCTTCGTACAGCCGGTATATATGTACGTACATATGCTGTATGTGTATGTATGTATGTATGTATGTATGTGTGCTGTGTGATGTAGGTTCATATGTATGTACATATACATACATTTGTTTATGATGTATACGGTTGATGATTTCGATGAACATCAATCAAAAATACTATCATGCTAAATATACCAGAATGTATTTTTTTTTTGGTCGCATCCACTACGCTTGAAGCTAAGACAGAAAACCTTATGGGAGAAGCTCGATCCGGTTGTTTGAATCTTTGGCAAACATCGTTACAGCTCAAATTGTGTAACAGGTATTAGACTATAGTGCTATGAGTAAGCGGTTCCCAAAACTAATTAAAAATTGTGTCTCATTGTGCTACATCTCTTTTTCAGACTAGATTGGTCTGATAATTGGTCGCATTGCAGCACACTTAAATGTTTTATTTTATTTTAGCAGGAATTTGCAAATTTTGCTTGCATTTATTTCAAAAGCCGTAACAACTGGTAAATATTAATAGACTTTTCGTTGTTGTTTTTTTGTGTTTTGACAAATAATGTATATTTTTTCTAATATTTTTTTCCCCAGCTGCTCGAGGGCTAAAATGCTAATTAAGATCAAAATAACATTAAAATTATCGTCAATGGCCTAAAATTATATAGGCCATTATATAGGTTTTAGTTAGTCATTATTCAACGGAATATCAAAATTGAGCAATAGTAGCGATTTTACTCTGACGTTTTATTTATTTGACCTAAAACTTTTTTTAGACTAAATCCAACAAAAGCAAGTATTTAAAACAAGCCAGTCAAGTAGAAAATTGATTCAAAAATCGTATAAAATTATGTGGGCATGGCCTGAATATTCCACGGAATATCGAAATCAGTATATTTACGTATATTTTTAAATGAGACGGTATATTTTGGTATATTTCTGAGGGTCATACTGTAGAAATACTAGTTTTCGCCGCGCTCCTATGGTATTTTTGTCAATTTCATCAATCTATTAATTTCATTTTCAATTTTATATAAAAATCCAATAAATGCAAGTATTTCGAACAGGCCAATCATGTATGGAATTGATTCATCAATCGTACAAAATTGAGTGGGCATGGCTAAATGTTCTATATAGCTAGTAATATTCAACGGAAGAAAGAAAACGAGGAATATGTATAGTAGAACTTGAATTGGTCAGTATTTTTACGGTATATTTCCAATTAAGCCGGTATATTTTGGTATATTTCTGAGGGTCGGACGGTATATTTGATCACTAGATCAATCGGTCGAGTGATGCCAGATTTTGAGCGTCAAAATATGCTAAATTTCACAAAAATAAAAGCTAGAACAAGCTAATAATTGTTTAAAAAAGGCTAAAAAAAAATAGGCCACAAATAAAACTGCACATAGATATATAGATTTCTAATTGGGTTATCATTGCAATCCATATTTGTTAAATTTCAAAAGTATTTTAGTCGTTAGTGTCAAACAATTAAATATTTCTAAAACAAACGCTATACATAATATTAATATCAATATTAACGATATTCTTAACGATATTCATTTGACGGTAGACTTAAGCACTAACCTTACAGTATATAGATGTGCCAGTTCAGACAACGAAAGCGTCACACACTAGAGCGTTGCACACCCCAGAGTGACGTCATAATGTATGGTTAAGCATTTTCGTAATTTCCCAAGAATATCTGTTTTCAAGCTAGATCTAGTCTCAAATAGGCTAAAATGGCAACACTGGTTCTTTTCTATCGGCGTCACTGGTGCTTGTCTATATAGAAATCAAATAAATGCAAGTATTTCGAATAAGCCAATCATGTATAGAATTGATTCATCAATGGGTTAAAATTATGTGGGCACGGCTAAATGTTCTATATAGCTAGTAATATTCAAGGGAAGAAAGAAAACGAGGAATATGTATAGTAGAACTTGAATTGGTCAGTATTTTTACGGTATATTTCCAATTAAGCCGGTATATTTTGGTATATTTCTGAGGGTCGGACGGTAAATGGCAACACTGGTTCTTTTCTATCGGCGTCACTGGTGCTTGTCTATATAGAAATCAAATAAATGCAAGTATTTCGAATAAGCCAATCATGTATAGAATTGATTCATCAATGGGTTAAAATTATGTGGGCACGGCTAAATGTTCTATATAGCTAGTAATATTCAACGGAAGAAAGAAAACGATGAATATGTAAAATAGAACTTGAATTCATCAGTATATTTTTGGTATATTTTGAAAATGAGACAGTATAGTTTGGTATATTTCCAATTAATTCGGTATATTTTGGTATATTTCTGAGGGTCGGACGGTAAATGGCAACACTGGTTCTTTTTATCGGCGTCACTGGTGCGTGTAATTTTCGCGAATTTTATTTGAACAAAAAAGGTAAGTTTTCCTAGGGTAATTACTGTTTTTGAAAGGTACAGTAGACGGGGAAATAATACGTGGTGTTTGACTCGCACAAAGCAAATGTGAATTTTGATTGACTAAGAAATATGAACGAATACGAATTCTGCGCTTTGCGCCTGGACGCTCTTTTGCGTTAACACGTGTTTTCTAATAACGCGATGTGTGGTAAATTGATTGAATATGTACTATGTACGTACATATTCACACACATATGTATGTGTGTAAGGGCGATCGGTATGGCGTATTACTTTTATAAAATCAAAAAATATGTCTGTTAAAATGTGTATCATATAATTATTTATATTGTGTGTAGTATATATGTTGGTGTAAAACTGTATGTTTTGATGTGTGCATTCAACTTTAGATTCCTTTACTCAGAATTTCATCAGTTTAGATGCCCATGGGGACGTACATACATGCAGATGTATGTATGTATGTATGTTGGTGAAGGGCGTGTATGCTTCGGCATTTGAAATAAGTGTTAAATAAGATGGTGATGCAAATGGTGAGAAGATGTTAAATAAACAATTTGGTTTGTTCAAGAATTCCGCATTTATTAAAAATGGACGCTCCACCAGAGGGACACGTAGAGGCCGAGTCCTGTAATGAGGTCGACGACGAGAAGTCTGTCAATTCCGACTGCCAGTCCATGTAAGTAATGTGAACTTGAGGCTTGAAGACGACGTCTGAAAATTGTGAATTGCAGGCCGGCTTACATGAATTCAGTTATGAGGCGGCAGTATTTGCAAGAAATGGTTAAAGCGCTGCCAGTTCCAATTCAAAATAGAATTGTAGTGCTTAAAAATCTGCAGTTGGAACATCTGAAGATCGAGGCTGAGTTCTTCGAGGAGGTTTACAAGCTGGAGCAGAAGTATCAGCTCAAGTACCAGCCCATGTTCGATAAACGCAAGGAAATTGTTATCGGTACAGTAGACCCCCCTGTGGAGAAGCCCAATTGGACAGAGCCCGAGAACCCTGAAACAGAATCCGAGGCCGAAGAGCACTACAGTGAATCACTGAAAGCTATCAAAAGTATTCCCCAAGATGCGAAGGGCATTCCCGGATTCTGGCTAACGGTTTTCCGTAACACTGCTATTCTGTCGGAAATGGTCCAACCACACGATGAACCAGCTATGCGCAAACTAACTGATATATCCATCAAATACGATGATGGGGTATGTAGAAAAGCAACTAAGCTTCCATGCTTAGTACTGCATAGCTCATTTTTTAACTATTTCAGCACTCTTACACATTGGAGTTCCATTTCGATAAGAATGAGTACTTTTCGAACACAGTTCTTACAAAGCAGTACGTTCTGAAGTCCACTGTCGACCCTGATGATCCGTTCGCCTTTGAAGGACCAGAAATCTACAAGTGTTCGGTATGTTGGGCTGACTGACGTTCAATGAATGAGAAGCACAAAAATGATTGTATTCAATTGATTTCAAGGGATGCAACATTACCTGGGAGAAGAAAATGAACCTAACTGTCAAGACAATCAGGAAGAAGCAGAAGCATAAGGAGCGTGGCGCAGTGCGCACCATTGTCAAACAGGTTCCAACCGATTCCTTTTTCAATTTCTTCAACCCACCAGAGGTTCCATCCGATAAGGAGGAAATTGATGATGAATCTCAGCAAGTATGGACATCTCATCTCATTTGGTAATCGAATAGCATCGAAATTACTAACTTGGGGGCTCTTTTTTTTGCAGATACTAGCAACCGATTTTGAAATTGGTCACTTTTTGCGGGCCAGAATAATTCCAAAGGCGGTGCTTTACTTTACTGGTGACATTGTCGATGATGAGGACGACGAAGACGAGGAGGAGTTCGATGAAAACGAGGAGGAGGACGATGACGATGAAGTTGCACCCCCAACCAAGGGTCACAACAAACATGCCGGTAACAAGAAACAGTCGCCCAATGACTGCCCCAACCAGTAGCCACAAGATATGATGGCGGTGTTTCATCGATTGGAATAGTGTTTACCGATATTATGTATATACATAATTCAAATTTAATTTGAAATATATTTTTGGTGAATTAAACTAAACGAAAGTGAACTACTAAACTGTGTGTGCAATTATTGTTACACCTAGGAAAACTTGATCTTATACTTTATATTAGAGCACTAAACATTATTAAAAATCTGGATAGTGTCTCAAAAGATGAAGGTGCTCAAATTGAATAGGCATTCGTGAGAATACAATATAAATTAAATGCTGGTTGTATGGTAGGATTCAATTTTATTAAATTACTAATGCTGGTCTAACGCTTACAGAAATTGGAACGAGCAGAAGTATGATGTGCTAAGCTACTTTTTTCCAGCTAACAGCTTGAGCTCCTTTTTTGATAAATTGTAAGGATAATGTAGACTAGTGGGGACGAAAATTTTCCCAGTAACTCGGCTGGAAAGGAAGACAAGCTGTGAGTGAATGTTCAACACATTTTATGCTTTCGCTACCTTCATCGGTAGAATTTCCTCGAACTTACTTGTCAAAGTTCTCTTCATACCCGACCGTATAGTCCGCTGGTATTTTCGCTACCTTTTGCAGGGCTATGCACTCTGATGGCGTCGAGTTAAGGGCGTAAAATGGGTAATCAAAAGCATTAATATAGATGTCAACGCAGAGCCCGTGGCTGCCAAGATGAAGTTGACTGGCTACTGATGGCTGGGCGAGTCCACAGCTGCCCAGCATTATATTTCTGTGGCAAGAGTATACAAACGTTCCTTTATCACGGCTTGAATGAAAGCATTGCACATGTTTGCCAGCTTTCGAGTGATCTACTGCAATCGGATCAAATCCGGGCCCAGCCATGTCACACGCTGCGCAATGAAAGAACAATTAATCAGTCGGTGTTTTAAAATGAAATTAATCATAATGGAATTACTATCTATGCTTTGGATCATATGTTGTGGTCCTAAGGAGCGGCCTACAGCAGACGCAAGTTGTCCCCCAAAGCTAAATCCAAACATATAGCCTCGTTTAGTATCGAATCCATTTTTAATGAGAGTCAGAATGACTGACACTATGGCACCAGTAATGTTCTCGAAATTTGTATACAACCTGTACGGCGAAAGGGTGTATAAGAAGAGGTTAGAAAAAATTGCCTGTGCACATTACCTTACCACCTTACCGCATATACGATGTACTCGCAATTATACTGTAATCAATACATATCACGCAGCCTCCACGATAATAGCTTAATCCTGGAATTGTTTGTGTCATATGTATGTACAGAACATTCATCAGAGTTATAGATAGATCACTATCTGCTTACGATCGATAAGCGCCAGAGACCAATCATCAGCACAGCTTTGGATCCAGCCATGTAAAACAATAGCAAATTTATCCGATGGGGAGCAGCCAGAAGAACCTTTATGCATATAGTCTTCGTCAAAAGCGGATGCTTCAAAGGTTTTTGTGTTGTTTCTAAACAAATTTAAAGATATACCAAAACAGGCACGTCTGCTGAAAAATCACTTACTTATAAAACATAAGTCGCATTGTTTTTTGCACCTCATATTTGGTTCTTGGTCGCAGAGCTTAAAAAGAAAATACTCAGATAGGAGAAAACCACTTTCATTGAGTGCAAATAGTACCTACATATAGTTTCATTTCGTGCAGCTTGACTCGGTGCTCGCCCTAAAATAGCATATTTTATGTTCAGCCTAGAATTAGTCTTACAAACTAAAAGTAGTAAAATAATTGCATTTAAACTGAGAAATCTAAGATATATCATTATCCACTTTTATTCATAGAACCATAAGTATGAAAACAGAGGTAACAATAGTACGAATCTCTTACGATCATAACACTTTATGAGAAATCAGTAGCCAGTTCCAGTTCCAGTTCCATCGATAGACTAGATCAATGTCAATCTATGTGGTTTTAGTTACTCCGTCCCATATCATACTAGTATAAGCCCAATAACTTAACATAAGTTTATTTAGATTATTTTAAAAGCAGTTTTATTTTAAAAATTGCAGAAAAACATGATATATAAGTAACATTACCACCAACAATATCTTTTTAAATCTTGTAATTCAATTTTTTTCGGCTATTAATTAGCATTATCCTCTTGGTTTGCACACACATTCGTATTTATCCAAACAGATAAAGATTATGCAGAACATTTTTCATTGTCATCAAAGTCCAACGTGTTCAGTACATTAACGTCCAGTTCGGGGTCCGCATACTCAAGAATGTTAAAGTCATCTCCTATTTCGGAGGTTAGCGATTTCAGTAAATCATCATCATCGCCCTCCCCTAAGCCTCCCAAAAGATCACCGAATCCAACATTTTCTAATTCTACTGCAGATGCTGTGCCCTCCTGCGACTCGTTCATCTTCACATCTTGGTCTAAGCTCCTTCCATCCGTTGGCGGTGCTTTTCCGGTAACACTTAGCATCGGATTGTTCTGTGTTAGTGGGGTATTAGACATCATGCCGAGCCGCAGAACATCATTTTGTAAAAATAATTCAGAATTTGCTCCTATTAGCATAGATTCTGAGCTATTTTTCTGCAATAGATTCCTTAGCTTTTTGTCTCCGATTGGTTCGGGTCCGTAAACTGAATTCAAATCCAATCGGTTGTCTACCGTGGACATTTTCACAGTGTTTGATGTTGATGCTGGTGATACATGAATAATTGCTCTTTGCATCGGGGCCTTGACTACATGATTTTCATTTAAACTTGGAGTCGCAAGGTGCGGGTTAACTGTAGCTGGCGGTGGGCCACCCACATAGCACGAGTCATATGTATTGCCATCTAAACAGAGGAGATTCATTTCTTAAAACGAACGTATTTTGAATAGTATACCTACTAAAAGTGACAAACATATTCGACTGCTCCTCCTTCACTTTACTTTGCTGCTTCCATGCGCGTCCAATGTCTTCTTGCTTTTGAGGCTTTGTTGGCAAAGGGATCTTGTTCTGTTCACGTCTCTGCCTTAGTGCCGAACGGTTATCCTTGGCTTTTTGTAAAAACGGAGCCTTTTTTTCGTTGCACAAGGAGCGCCATCTTTTTAGAATCTGCTTACAGCGATCGTTCCAATTCGGAAACAAATCCTTTAGATTCGGATGCTCAGTATTTGCATATAGTACAGCCGAAATGGTGGCCATAAGACCAAGATCTTTAACAAGAAATACGCTATATATATTGAAAATAAGATGTATAATGAATGGCTTTACCCTCGTCCTTGCGCATTTTTTCAGCTGTTTTCTGTGTTCCAGCATTCAAACTTTCCGTGACGGGCTCCACAGGCTTAGGCTCTTCTTCGACTCTCTTTTCGGTCTGCAAACACACCTGAGCCATCATGCTTTGCATTTTCTGCTTATTCGCATTCTTTGCACTCAAGAGATCCGGCTGTGAGTGATAGTGTAGCTGCTGAGCGGGATTAGCAACCACATTTCCCGGCAAATATATCTGATTGTGGAACTTCTGATCCGGGACAATCTGTTGAGGCATAGCGTAGTTATCCACCAAGACAACGGGTGATTCCCTGCAAATATAAAAAAAAAGTAGAAGTTTACCTCACCAAAATTGGAAGTATCCGCTTACCTCATTGGCTTTTCCATATTTTCAGATGATGTAACCGAATTTACAGACGTATTCATACCGTCTAACTCTGAAATATTTGGCGATGCCAAGGAATCTAATGGATTCCTGCTGGCCAGCACAGTATTCGATAAATCTGATTGTGAAGGATCTGTGAATAGAATATTAACTGACGCATTAAAAATTGCATTCTCAAATAACAGCAATAGCTCGTTTATTTACCAAAAACGTTTGCTGTAGATCCATTCGCTGTTTTCGGCTGTAGTCCTGGTCCAATTGATATTTGCTCTGTCAAGGCATTTTTATTTTCAGGTTGATTTTTCTCAGCTTTCACCTTCTTCAACGACTTTGCAGGACTCTTATTCACCAGTGACGCCTCCTGATCGGGGCTTATGCCTTCGACACGCGTAAAATACATTTTCATTGATGCGTCTATTTCATCAGAAGAGTCCGATTCTCCTAGCACTAGCTCGCCAGATTCCAATAGAGGCTTTCCAAAAAAGGCTTCTTGCAAGTACGGTGGATATGCTTCGATTAGCTTATTTTTCTGCTTTTTGCGTATTATTTTCTTTTTCTTGTCCATAACCATAATCGCATTCAGCTGGTCGGCCACTGGTGTATCTTCACTGTCCTTTTTGAGAGCTCGATTGCGAACTGAGAACCCACCAATGCCTAATTTTTGTAAGTTGCGCTGCCGTTTCTTGCGCAAAATATGCACACCTTCGTCATTTGTGGTAATAGTGAAACCTTCAGGAATGGGATTCTCCGTGCCATCCCAGACCATGCCGTCTTTGTACTTCTCACTCTGAGTTTCCTCAGCAGTCGCAGCATCACCTTGAGACTCCTTGCCATTGCCAATTGTTTGTCGCATCTTTCTCTTGCGTTTGATCTCAGTGGATAGGGACTTTATCATGGTTAATCCATTTTCACTCAGACATACATTGTCTATCCAATGAATAGCTTCTGGAGTGCTCTCGACCAGATCACTTGACAAAGTCATTTGGCCTTGATCCGAGCCACTTGCATTCTTTCCTTCTGCTCCACCCGCTCCACTGCCTGGATGAGCTGAAACCTTATTGGTCTGTGTCTGTGTGGAGCTACCGGGTTTTCCATCATTTAATGATAACGGCGGCTTTCCAGCGCAACGACATTTCAAGCACTTGTACACGTTTTGGTCATAGTACTCAATAGTGAGCTGAACGTTTATAGAGTCACACAGGAAATGCGACCAGAGCTCACAGGTTTCACACTGAATTATCATTTCCCCAGTACTGTAAGGATTCCGACACACTGAACACGACGATTGGCTGGTACATGAGGGGCACTCCGGCATGTTGGAGTCGCCATAATCACTCTTTTCCGTGGGATTCAGCCCGCACTTTTGGCACAGCGTACAGAAGGAACACTTCCAGTTGCCAGAAGGAACTGTCTCCAGTGGGGGATTGACACAATATATGTGGTATGAAATGTCACATTCATCGCACAGAAGAAGCCGAGCTTCGTCATTTTTCTTTCCACATCCCTCGCAGACCGTACAGTCCAGGCAACGCCAGCCCTTCTGTAGAATTCCCTTAGAAGGCTTGACACTGGCACAATACGAGTGATAGCATTGGCCGCACTGGGCACAGGTGATCATTACCGAGTCACTTTCAATACCCAATGAACCGCACATCACGCAAATATCCTGATTCAGCGTGAACTTGTCGCGAGTAGAGCATAATACCATTTTCTTGTCGCTGGTTAGGTCAGCATCCATATTTCGATTTGCATAACGATCGCTTGTCAGGTTTGGAAGCACAATCGTCCGTCCTTTGCCACGCGTGCTGCGTTTTTTGTTTATTTGCGAGAGTACGCCCATGCGATGGAGAAATTTTCCACTCTTTCCGCGTACGTTTGACAGACACATCTTCTTCTTCCCAGTGGGGGGCATCTTCTGAACATCATCAGTGGACGCATCCGCAATAGGCTTGGATTCTAAGGGATCAACAAGTTCTAGGTCTTTTACACTCAACTGCTCTGCTGAGGAGTCCATGGTAGTTAACACGATCGAGTCAATCAGCTGTTGAGGCTGGGCAGGGCCAGAAGAATTTTGCTTACAGTTCGGACAGATGTAATCATAGTCAGGATTTTGTTCTTTTTTCTTGTGGTAAGCCGTAAGGTCTGCTTCTTCATCACATGTACTGTGTACAAACCTAAAAAAGATTGCATACATAAATGTACAATACGAAACCATGCAGGACACGACTCAATGCTTTAAACATACTTGTGGCACCAGCTACATTTAACCATTTCCTTATGTGAAGCTGCTCTGTATGCTTTTTGACAAATCGGGCATGAAAATCCTTTATTTCGCTGTTGATAACAAGAATCGCAGATGGTGTAGTGGCTATGCCAACGAGAGGAGCTACCACCACCGGGAGTTCTGGATCCACAGTCTGTACAGACTCGACAGCGCTAAAATATTAAAATGTCATACCAGCATGCATATGAACATATATATTAACATCCTACTTACATTGCATTTCCATCCATATTTCGGAATTGCTGAGATTACGGGTCGAAAACACGAGGCGTGATATATCTTTTGACACTGCTCACATTTGACGTATTTCAAATCATTCGAGTCTTGCTGTCGACAAATTTGGCATTTTGTACAGCGAGCGCAGTTCCATCCAGAACGAGTGTCTGCAAAAAAAGTGGCACGGAATGAGAAAAGAATCAGAGCTGAAGTAAGAACATTACCTGGCAGATTGGCCAAGCCGATGCAGGTGGAATGGAAATGGTCTCCACAGGTGCTACACATTATCAGCTTCGATAGATCCCCCAACGAAGAACATGATAGACACTCAACGTTATTGTCACTACCTACAGTGCGACAAATTTATCGTTCAACAGTCAAGGGATGGTAACTAATCTTTAAATCTTACATATTAAAGGCACTTGGCTCAAATGCTCAGTGCAAAATACTGTAAAGCTCTCCAATATTAACAGACATCCGGCGGCAGCGGCACACGGCCAGTGATGCACTTGGCGGCAATTCATCTTGCAATTGATGGAGGCTCCATATCGGCCGCAGAAGTTGCATTTCTGTTTTAAGAACTCGCCAATATGGTTCACAAAATACGCGGCATCTGAGTCGGCTATCTGGCTTTTACGCAATGACCACATTACACACATTCGATGCACATAAACGAATCCTTCGTCGAGGAACTTTGAAGGATGCACGACCTCCGCCTGCCCGATTTTGTCCAATTCATAGTTGCTCTCGGCAGTGCAAGCCGCTTCCTGTTTAGATCCATAATACGATCGACTCCCATCTTCTGTGAGCCGATCAGGTGGATATTCATCTTTTATGTCCGCGGGAGCCTTTAGTTGGAGAATCGTCCCCTGGCCCAAGGCACTTCTTTCTCCGAGATTGCATAAACAGCACACCTTTCCCGGAAACTGTTCTGGCGAGTATGGAAGTTCATCGCCCACCGCAGGCTTCTCCTCAGCGTTCACCACCACGTTTGTATTCATTTATTTTATTAATTCCTTGCGCTTAATGTAAAAACAACATAAATTCACCGCTTTTATTTTGTATACATTAATTTAGTGTTTTTGGGTCGTTCATGAACGAACTAAAAAAGTTCACCTGTGGGTTACCTTACCTCATAATACTATTGCCTCTGTTTCGTATTCGGTACAGTGTTACTATCTAGATAGATGCCTCAGCACTAAATAAATAATTTTCTCCAATAAATTAATCAATTTTCTCTAAGATTGGCTAATTTTCAGTACTTCTCTTTATTGGACTGCATATAAAATATGGGGTCAACAAAAAAGATCAAACAAAATTTCTCCAAAATTAACTTTTTTACATGGTAGTTTTCCTACATATTAACTACATATTCATGTAATTATCAACATGTCACATTGGTTTAAATATGGTCGAGGTGGACTATTCTTCAAGTTAAGGCAGTGAGACCAGTTATAAAAACCGTATGGGAGAAGGGTGCAATGTGAGCGGGAAAAATATATGCCTTGGTTTAGATATGTTCTGTTGGTTTTTGGCTAATCTAAATCAGTTGCGCGTGTTGGCACAAAAGAGTCACAGCTTCTTCACTAATACCACTGGTAGACTAAACGCTACAATAATTTGTTTACCTTACTACACTGGTCTTGAAACGTAGTGCAATGGACCATACAATGCACGATGTATAAATATATCGGCCATCTCTTGTTAGCGAGGAGATTATTTGTACATAAAGTAAATTGTGATAAGATTAAAATAAAAAAAGTCAAGAGGAAAGCTTAAATAAGACAAGAACATGTAAATGAGCTATTAAGATGGCTATTTATCGTCCGCGAGGTACTCTAGCCCGAGTTATTCATGCTAAGTTTCACAATGACAACTCCCTGGACAGCATAGACACCCGAAGGGTATGGACCGAGTTTTTATGATTGTTGAACAGATCAGATCTAATAGTTGCTTGCTTCCAAATTCCAGTGGTACTCATTGGCTCACGCGTTGCCTCCCAGGTTTCAGTCGAAATTTGTGGCCCTTGAGCAACCGGATAGCACCACAGTGCACTGGCTGGAACGAACCAAATTACTGTCGGCTAACATATGGTTGCATTTATGGCACGCATTAGCCCGGTCAATTCTCCAGTTTTTCATGACTCAAACCGATATCAATGGCTTTCTAAAGCGTGGCTCAATGTTTATTCTATCAGAGGATCAATTCAACAAGTTGCTTGTAGCTGGAGGATTTTCCGCAACATCGGAGCCGGTTTGATCAAACCATTTTACTTATGTTGGAAAAAAATACTTTACGAATGTATTTTAGGTTACGCTTTTGGATATTGGTGCCGGCGACGGCGAAATCTCATTACGAGTGGCCAACACGGTGGCTGAACTAAGTGGAAATGCTAGCCTCAGAGTGTTTGCCACGGAAGCTAGCTGGACCATGCGAGATAGACTGAAGAAACTCAATTTCAATGTGATTACGGAGATTGGAGGCTTGCAAAACATGGAGCTGATATTATGCCTCAACGTACTAGATAGATGTTTTGACCCATTCAAACTTTTGGAAGATATTCACAATACACTCGCACCAGCGGGTCGAGCGGTCATAGCCTTAGTGCTTCCATATATGCATTATGTTGAGACAAATTCCTCGCATCTGCCTATTCGTTCACTCCTAGAAAGCAGTAACAACGGACGACCAGCGTCTTTCGAAGAAGAGGCCACAAAATTTATGGACCTGCTGGAAAACTGTGGTTTCAAAGTAGAGTCCTGGACGAAAGCTCCATATCTTTGCGAAGGAGATCTTCATCAGTCATTTTATTGGCTGATTGATCTAATTGTTGTAATTTCAAAGAAGGCATCTTAGACCGGTATCGTCTCCAATATTTAAGTTTTCCAAACTACAAAATTCAGTTAAAACGCGACGTACGACCGCGAGTACGAAAAATTAAGCTTGAATTCCTAGTTCTTTCTAAAATATGTTAATGGCCACGTTGCTAAGCTGAGCATTTATACTTAATACATTTATAGGCTATAGTTTAGGTATCAAATTATATTTGTCTAATAAATTACCAATAATGTAATTTACAAAAATTGTCTGAAATTATGGCATGGGCTGCGTTCGGGGTCACCTAAAATGGAGGCGAATCTGAGCACTACAAATATACAATTTAAAAGTTCAACGATGTTTATTATATTGAAATATAGCAGATAAGCAAGTCTTTGTTCACATATTTCAGAATGGAGTGTAACAGATGCGAACGTATTTGTTCACATATTTTTCTTAAAAATAGATATTTATTAAATTGCAATGGAATATAACAGAATTTTATATAACTCTTAAACAAAGCCAACTTTGTATACCCCTTATGTGGGTACTATCTAGATCTAGATCTAGAATTGTATACTTGTCGATATTAACTCTTTCAAAGAGTTTAGTCTTATGCATAATAATATCTCAGTTTTTTGGATTCGTAAACATCACCTCAAGATAGTTGTTGTTGTACACTATCATTTCAGAGTCTTCGGCACAATGATTGCGCAATGGCAATATTCCACGATAGAGATTTTTAGTGATATTGTACGATCGTTTAATCACAATGTTGTTCTCTCTGGCCAAATCGTTGAATACTGAATAATTGGAAAGTGCTAGCACCTTTGATAAAGATGTAAAACAAATTGGCGCACCATATGTTTGAAGAATCTTAATGAGACATTCCGGCCAATAGCGATCATCTGGTTCCTCTATCTGTACAGAACGAGGATAAAATTGGCCAACAAGAAGAGGGGTCATATTTCCGATCCCTGTTAAATCGAGCTGAAGCATTATAATCAGAGTGGGATCTATTTTGGTCGTCTTTGAAAAACTTGTAAACGTACCAGGAACATTCCGTTTAAGAACCTTTCTTTTTAGATCTCCCACGCAAATAATTGACTCCTCAGATTCTTGGGCCTCTATCATGTTTCCAATAAAGTACAATTCCAAATTTTGTACACTTTCGTACTGGAGAAAGAAGAATTTTAGATGCATTTCTTCGAAGTAGCGTAGACATTCACTGGTTGCTCCCACAATGTACACGATGACAGCCTTATCTGGTTCAGCCACAATGGTCAAATGGGTCAAAGCTAGGCAAACGGTGCAAACGGTACTAAATGAAGAGCAAGCAGCAAGCAGATCGTACTGCTGAAGATTGTTTGGGCTGTCGTTCACCATTAGCAAAGTAGCATTGTAAAATGCCTCGACAAGATTGGTCTCTTGAAGGATGCTGCTTCTATGGAATTCTTTGATTTGAAATTGATTTGATTCGAGCAGTCGGTAGGGGCTGTAGACGAGGGCTAGTGTTCGACACACTTTCGGCGTGTGATTATCCTTGTCGAGCTGCCGATGGTACTCAGAGCAGTAGGCCACGCCCTCACATCCTGCGCAAGAATTTAGAGGCGTGGTTCGATAGCAAATAACGCAGTAACCAGGATTTCCAATTATTTCTTTCTCGCGCAAGGAGAGAGGGCGCCGGAGTTTGACGCTCAGGATGAGCTTTAACTGAGAAATGGCCTGGTTCAGCATGTTACGGGACAGAACAACTCCTTGCAGAAAATGAGGAAATGAAATGCTCTCCACCTGTTGGACTTCCCTTAGAATCTGGCAGAAGTCGCGGTGCTCCATGAGATCTTCAGTAAGATGGGCAACACTGCAATATCGTTGCACCTTGCAATTGCACAACAAATCTGGAGTTTTTTTAGATGTTTCTTCTAGTTTTCCATTTGCGTTTTCCGGAGTCCTTTGCATTCGCATGGCTTGCAACATACGTGCCCGGTTGTACACACAAACACAACACTTTAAAGACGAACCGTACGATTGCACGTTTACAGTGGTCGTATGCATGTCCATTATTTGTTGACTATGGATGCGATGCGCCAGGAATAATTGGACATTACTTTGATCTATTTTTCGTGAGGTGAGCCAGCTCAAGGTGAATTTAGTAAAGAATATTTTGGAATAGCATTGGATTTTTGTGAGACATACAACAAGTAGTTCATTTCTGAACGAATCCTGGCATCTCTGCTGGTTCCGGTATTTTTAATACTTTATAATGGTATATTTTGTCAATTTCATCAATCTATTAAATTTCATTTTCAACGGTATATAAAAATCCAATAAAAGCAAGTATTTAAATTAAGCCAATCAAGGAAAAAATTGATTCATCAATTGTATAAAATTATGTGGGCAGGACTGAGAGATCTACCTAGCTAGTAATAGTCGACGGAATATCAAAATTGAGGAATAAGAATAATTGAACTTGAATTCGTCAGTATATTTATGGTATATTTTTAAAATGATACAGTATATTTTAACGATTAATCCCCGGTCACACTGCGTAGCAAGCATTGTTTTGATTTTGGGGCAACATGTCAGAAATTAAAGATGAAAAGCAAAAGGCTAGTAATCCTGAGAGTAAGCCAGAGAGATCGCGAGGAAACAGGAGAAAAGACAGGAAGGAAAAAAGTAATCCGACCGTCAAGATAGTGATGCGGCATTTGCCGCCGACAATGACGGAGAAGGAATTCTTGGATCAAGTGGGGCCGTTGCCGTCGGAAAGCGACTCGTACTATTACTGCCAAGCAGATTGGTCCCTGGGTCATGACGCGACATGCCGGGCATACATCGATATGACCCCAAAGGATAACACCGAGCTTCTGCAATTTCGAGATCGATTTGATGGATACGTTTTCGTTGATCAATATGGCGTTGAATACCATGCCATGGTGGAGTATGCTCCTTTCCAGTGCTTCCTTAAGAACAAGTCCCGAACTGATGACAAGGTAAACACGATTGAGGCCGAGGCGCACTACCAGGCTTTTATTCAGAAGCTGGCTGATGAAAGAGAAGAGGCAAGCCGCATAGGTGAAGTTAAGATCGACCTGACGTTCGACCGAAAATCTGACGACAGGGTGAGGTCCACCCCTTTGCTTCAATACCTAGCTAACAAAAAGGAAAAGCGGCGGGAAGAAGCCCGAAAACGGAATGAAGAGAAAAAGAAACACCGCGAGGAGCAAAAGCAAGTCAGATTAATGGAACAGTCGGAAAGCAGTAAGCCGAAAGAATCCACTGCTGACGTTAGAAAGGATACTGGCACCAAGCCCAAAGGCGGCACTAAAGATGCTCAATCCCAAAATCAGACAACTGAAGGAGCAAAGAACTCGCGGTCAAAACGTCGGACGGAGCGCGATCAACGTCGACGTGAAGAGCATGAGCAGCGAAAGCTGGACCGCGAACGTGACCAGAAAGATATAAAGAATCCTGAACGCCAAGATAACCCCGATAGGGAAAAGCCTTTCAGCAATAAAAATGGTAAAAAATCGAAACAGCAGAAAGATCTGAATAAGCCAGAAAGAGATATTGCTATTTTAAGAAAGGAAAGCAAATTTGATTTGAAAAAATGTGAAGAGCTTCCATCAGCGTCCAAGAAAACGAATGTAGGTGATTGTTCGGAAGCAGCGCAGCCAAAATCGAAGGAAGAAATCAGCGTTCCAGATACCATAAAGAAAACTGTTCAAGCTGTCAGCGATCAATCGGAAAACGACAATTCGGCAGCTACTACGGTTCAGCCAGCCGGTCCATCTAGGTCAAAAAGTTTCGATGATACGCGGAAATCAAGCTTTCGATCATCCGAAGAGCGTCGCATTCGAAATAAGGTGATTACCAAACACCCTAACATTTAATTTGAAAAAAATAAAAATGATCATATTATTTGTTGCAGGATCGTCCTTCTATTGCAATATATCAGCCAAAGGCTCGCGTTCGTAAGGGATCGGGAGATCAGTCTCAAAACGGTAACAAAGACGTCTCCAAATCGCGCGACGAGCCAATTTCGGATGGAGAGGTTTCTTTAGCTGAGGAGAAGCCGGCAAGGAAAAACAAGAGGCCAGGTCGTCGCAATAAGTCAAAGCCCTGTCAGGGTATCTCCAAGTCTTCAGAAAATAGCTGCAGTGCAAACGACCCGGCCATCGTGAAATAAGAAAAATATGTTTATTTTTAAATAAATGAACATTCACTCTTGGGATGCGGCAGTTGCGTCAGTAGAACTCGCTCTCCATATCCATCTGCGTACAAGTCCTCTGATTATTCTTAACCTGATCCTGCGACTGGTACATGTGGGCTACTTGATTGGCATCTGTTGCGTTTTCGCTGCTCTTATCATCTCGAATTCGAATGAATCGGGGGAATCGCAGCGAAATACCCCGCTCGGTGTCAACGATGCCTATGGCTGCTCTATGGATGGGGCTAAGGGAGAGGTCTGCGCACTTTACTTCCCAAACCTGAGCCGGCTCAAACCAGTGGTCCGGTTCCAGGCTTGAGTCATATCTAAAGTATGACTTGGCACTGGGTATGACATGTTTGCCTAAGAATTCAGAGTGTATCCGCAAATCTTCATCAGTGAACCCTGAAAGAAGTCAATTTAGTGAATGAGATTCATCTAAATATAAAACTAATAAAATTAAATAGAACCTGTCCCAATTTTGCAGATGCTCTGGTATTCCTCGTTTTCGGTGTCATAGCAGGCAAGCAGAAATCCGCCATAGGTCCCGGTTCGTCGTCCCTTTCCTTTGTAGCCGCCAATTACAACAAGATCAAGCGAGTCGCCCACATTTGACAAATAATCCTTTTTCAACTTAAGCCAATTCCTTGATCTTTTTGCGATTTCATACGTGGCTTCCTCATCCAATGTCTTGACCATGAGTCCCTCACAATTGCCTGGAAGAACATCAACGATCTAATATTTGGAAATGGCTACACTGATGCTCGACCGACCTTTAACTGATTCCTCTAAAAATTGCTGCACCTCATCAATATCGTTAGTGTCCAGAGCTGTGGCGAATTTCCATTCACCTTCGACTTCCTGGAAATGTTCTAGCAGCAGCTTGCGGCGCTCGGATAATGGACTTGTGACAAGGGTCGTACCATTAATATACAGAAGATCGAATATGTAAACACAGACTTGAACTTTGATCTCTTCTATGTCCACGTTTTTTCTTTTGCGCGTACTGAGTACTTGGAATGGCAGAATCTGCTTTCGCTCAACGTCCCAGGCAACGATTTCGCTATCAATAATGTAAGACTGCACTGCACCCTTAAGGAAACCTTTGCTCCTGGCAATCAAATCCGGATACTTCGCCGTGTTGTTCTCCGAGTTGCGAGAGAATATGCTTATCTCTCCCCGCTCGTTGCAGTGAATCTGGGCTCGTTCGCCGTCGTATTTCCATTCGCACGTTATGTGCATGCTTCCAAAGCGCTCAAACACCTCATGAACTCCTTTTGTTGGTTGTGCGAGCATTGGCCTCAGCGGCATGCCTGGGTGCATGGGGCAACGTTCTTGGAGCTCCTTGATGTCATACTTCAATATTGCAGGAATAATAATGTCGTAGTTGGGGCATTGGCTAGAAAGTACGTATTTTAATATGTAGATACTGATAACTTGTGTACCTACCTATATGCTGTTTTCAGCAATAACGTAGTCTCCGTTATTTCATCTTTGTAAACGTCGACTATTTTGCTGACCTTGCAGTCGTTAATGTGATTTTTCTTCACCAAAGCAATTGCAAGAGCAGTGAGAAGACTTTGCTCTGCGATGCCAATGCGCAACTTGCCGATCAGGGAGCGTATAAAGAAACGAGCCTCAGATGATCGACAGGCCACAAAGACATCATAGACGAGAGTCATCTTGGACTGACCAGATATCTTGGCTATTTCTCTTAGCTTGTTGAATACTCCTCTGATGTTCAGTGGAGCAGGCTGAAACATCATGCGTTGCGAAACGCGCGACTGCTCGGCGACAATGCCCAGGTCGCCGGTTAAGTGCGTTTGAGATTTGATGTGTGCCAAGTTACGGCCCGTCGCCTTGCAGATTGCCTTCATTAACGTTGTCTCAGCCACACCAAGTTCCAGCCCCTCGTAGGCGGGGGCCAGCTGGTTAATACTGAGATAAACACTGGGCAGCAAGTCATTTGGGCTAACTAACATAACCGAGGAAAAAAAATTGCTTAACGTATCAATCATCTTGAGGCGGCCTTTGGTCTCCTCTATCACTTGAAACGTTCGAGCTAACGCCAAATACGGTGTCCTAAAAAAGGTTATTTCATTAAATGAAAGCTATGTTTTTCTGAGAATGGATATACTTACACCGCTTTGGCCTTCCAGTATGCGTGCTCCAGGGGATGATAGGCTTCGTTTGAAGGATCGTAGTTTTCCACTTCCTCTTTGTTATCTTTAGATGTGGAGTTCAGTCCAATTGTTGTTACTTTCCGTTCAACTTTGCTTGTCGGCTCCTCCTTGATTTCCATAGCTTCAATTATGCTCGGATTTGGATCAATAATACGGTTTGCTTCAATATTAGCTTCAGAGGTCTCATCTTCACGCTTGATTTTTGGTTCATTTTCAGCCAAATCAACCTCCGACTTAATTCTATACGACAAATTGTTAAAACAGTTGAGTTGCATTGTCTCAAATAAAATGCATTTTTGGTCTTACTTCGAAACTGGTCTGGCTTTGCCAGGGCTCTCCGGCACATCGGATTTTTGCTTAAAATAGGAACTGTTGTGGAAAACCAAAATATGATTAGGCAATGCAGTAGAAAGAGTACTAACTAATGAACAATATTTACGTTATGGACTGTTGCATGTTGATGCACTTTTAATACAAATACAAAATGCAATTAGCAGCTATTGTTTGTTCCCGCCAGTTTCCAATAGAGGTGGAGTATTATCGATGGCACTATCGGCACTTCGATAGTTCTCTTACATATTCCTCGGTTTTGATATTCCGTCGAATAAATCTGGCTGAAACCCTTAGCTTAGACCTTAGCTAACATAATTTAATCCAATTAATGAATCTATTTTCTAGTTGATTTGCTTATTTAAAATACTTTGACTTTGCCTCAACTTTTCAATGAAAAGGTACTTTGAATGACTTTTTAAAAATTAGATACTATCGATAGTATCGATTTTTTAAATCATTCCATTCAAAACTATCGGCTTTTTGTCTTCAAGGTATATTTAGCAAATGGGTGGACTTTACCTTGCACTCGCTGCATTTTCCGGTCCGTTTTGCCTGTCGTCCATACCCCATTTTTCCGTCCACTAGTAACGAGTAACACAAGATTTATTCGCTGGCCGACGTCAATTTCCCCCCCTTTTCTTGATTGTGGAAACTGCAAAAGTTATAATTTGATTGATAATTTAATTACCAATTACCAATTACCACAGCTCGGCAAGAATATGGCGGACGAAAGCATTACTCGAATGAACCTGTCAGCTATTAAGAAAATAGATCCATACGCCAAGGAAATCGTCGACTCGTCGTCGCACGTCGCGTTCTACACCTTTAACTCGGAACAAAATGAATGGGAGAAGACCGACGTCGAGGGAGCTTTCTTCATATATCACCGCAACGCCGAGCCCTTTCACAGCATTTTCATCAATAACAGGCTAAATACAACTTCTTTTGTGGAGCCAATCACTGGGAGTCTTGAGCTGCAGTCGCAGCCCCCGTTCCTCCTCTACCGCAACGAACGCTCCCGCATCCGGGGATTTTGGTTTTACAACAGTGAAGAGTGCGACCGCATGAATGGTGTTGTGAACAGCTTACTGCAGAATAAAGAATCCAACGGACTGGTGGCGAATCCTAATGCTGCTCCCACGTTTGTGATTCCAAAACACGACAATGCTAGCATATTTAATATGCTGAGCAAAGCCCAAAAGGAGTACAACGCACAGTGCAACAACCAGTCCAAGTCAATGCAACCGGAAAATGTGACCCCCGGGAATGTTCTCAAGTTCTTTGAATCGGCTAAGCAAGCAACAGCAGAGTCGGGTACAGTACAGTACAATCGGGTACAGCCGCTTTCAGTGGATCAATTGGAGAAGCAACAGCGCGCAGCAACGCCCAATGAAGGCTTAATTCCGACCAGAGAAGCCCCTTCCGATTGCAGGCTATCACCTTTTCAGAAGCCGTCGTTGAACGCTCAGCCCTTACCACTGCTCAGTGAATTGAAAATCGGATCTCCATTAATGGCCAACGAAGACGCTGGCAACTGCCTCAGGCGCTTGCTGGTGGGAGACCAGCCTGAAGCAAAGCCGGCCCTAATGCCTCCTTCCATGTTCGATGCACCCAATGGCAACCCGGAGCCCGTGCAGCCATTAAGCTCATCACGATTTGTGCAGGCCTTCACTTATCTTATCCAAAACGATAAGGAGTTTGTTAATAAGTTGCACAGAGCATATTTGAAATTTGATGAAGATTCTTATTAAAACATAAATACATATGTATGATTTATTTTGATTTGTTTTGTTACTTTTTTAGCTTACTGTTAAAGAAAATCTATCAATACAGAGCGCAGAAGAAGCAGACCCATCCATTCAATTCATATTTATAATTTGATATATTAAAATATCATGTTTTCGTCTGAGACCTTTTTAACCCTCAAAGTCCTTTCCGATTCAGTTCACGACTCGAGTCTGCATATTAGCTAAAAGATATTGTACGATTGTTAGCCTCACATCAATAGATCACAGGATATTTCAGGATTTTCGATTAATAATCAAACTCAGATTACGACGCAAGCATTTGTTCTGTACTAAAGTTGCTCTAGTTTTCATGTTCAAATTTACAGGCGTAATAAATATACATAGGTCTAAAGAATATAGCAAAACTAGTTCACTTTCACTACATAGGGATGAAAAATTAAATATGATTTTTTATTATTTTTATTTATGCTTCACAACATTAATAAATAATTATATCAATGTGATCATAGTAGTAAATAGATCGGTAAGGAAATGATGTGCCTGTGCTGTCTGGTTATTTTCAGTACGGATGGGAAGGTTTAGTTTAAAGAGCGACAAACATCAGAAAGAAATTTCAGGTTAGGATATCTTTATTTACAAAATCAAATGGGAAGCCAAAAAGGCACACAAAAGATAGTTGCATGGCAATAGAATTCAATAAACATAGTTTTAGTAACAACAAATATCAACAATTTTTTTTTATTTAAATTAAGACTTTCAATTTCGAAAGGAAAAAGTACATAACACAAAATAACCACATTCTAAAATCGATATGGCCTCCACCAGATCCGGATGTTGCGAATGCGGTTAAATTTTTGGAATAGCCTTCAAAAGAGACTACACACTGATAAGAATCCACATCATCATCAGTATCATATACTGCAACAACCGTGGTCGCATTAAAGTATCCTTCTTCGTTTTCCTCTGGAGCTCTGGGCTCTTTTTTAACAACATCATCATCTTCCGATCTGTAAGCCAAAAATGAATCTTATTATCAATAATTACACTCGGTCATGTTCAATTTCTTACATGATAGTTATGGTAGGCTTCGGAAAAACGTTGGATACCACGCATTCCAGCTGAGTTTCATTTTGAATTTTGTTCTGATTCAGATACAGCGTATAGTTCCTCACATCGATGACCTGCACTTTTTGATGACTAGTAAACGTCTCCGATCTCGTCTGAACTACACACTTGTAGTCTCCGGTAGTGTGTATTGTTGGATTAATTAAAGCCAATGAGCTGTACTGTTTGTTGGGATCCGTAGAGCTTTCATAGGAACTGTCAATATCATTTTTAAATTCAGGCTGGAAGTAAACGATATTTTTTAATAAAATATGCCTTTGTATTTCATAACTGTACTTACAATGGGCGCAGGATGAGTTCCACGAATCCACTGATATATAGTTTTGTCATTTCTGAACCACTTCACGGTAAGAAACGAATCTGTATCTTTGATATTATAGTCACAGTCCAATACAGTAGGTTCCATATCTTCATTTTGAAGGACTATTAGCTGCGTTTGGGAATCATCTTTTGCTGGCAAGCATAGCCCACCTGTGTATTAAATTAAAGAAAGGCAAGGATAAAATGCCGAATATTTAGCTGTTTAAGTCTGAGTTTGCTTGAGGTTTTGTTATTCACATCTGAGAGAATAGTGACTTCATATCGCCGCCATATCTTTTTTTGTCGAGATTATGGATTGTTTCGGCGAAATTAGCCCTCATCTAAAACGTATTTTTCAAAGAAAAATCTAACCGACTTGTGTAATCAAGATCATTACTATAGGTATGAACACCTGAACAATTAAATATGCTACTATTTGCAGACTATTTGAATACAGAAAATTGTTTGGAAGCTTATGGTAGTTACATATGTCATGAAAATACACAATAAATATTCAGACATATGGATACGATACAAATACGTATATAGATTTTGCAAAAAAGCTTTTATTTACGAAAAGAAAAATATCGAGTGAACAGATGCTCGTTTAGCTTAAAAATAGAACCAAATAACAAACAAACAGAAACAAATAAATTTAAAATATTTTCTTTTGGTAGTTTGGTATACACGTATGTGCATATGTAGTTTTAATTTTTAAATTTTTTTATTTCAAACCAGTGCTGTTAAAAGACTTTTGGAGCGCAAAAATCAGAGCCATAGTCTTAAACTGGAGTCGGAATTAGCATATTGAAATAATAAATATCCGTTTCGTAGGACACTACTATTCATGAGTAGACTGAAGATTTAAGAAGATTACAATCCTCTTTCACGTGTAGCACATTTTCCCCGATGGATATAAGAAAAAAGCAAAATATCACACATAACTTCTTAACTGATCCTTGCTTTATTCTAAGATCAAACCGAAGAGGGTATTTAAGAAATGGCCGATTAGAGTGAACAATTACTGGCGTGGTCAATCAAAACTATGTATTTTATGTTGTTATCTGTGTGCACATGTACATACATATGATATGTACATATGTATTTATAGATATCCGATTTGTCATTATTTTTCTCAAGGTTTGTACAATGTACATTCAGTGTATATATAAGTTTATATACGTTTATTTGCCCGATGAAATGACTTCATTTCTTAATTTAAAAATAGTTCTCCAATGTTAAATATTTTTCACATTTCGCACTTTAATTCCGTACCTCTTTGGAATAATCCTATCGTAAGAATGACAATAAGCAGAGGATCCATAATAGTTTATTTACAACACTTCCTCATACATATACTAGTATGTATACCACCGAACAGACTTTCACAAATGTACAAGTATTTAGCTTAACCGCTTGCTCTGCATGGTCAAACACAAGTGTCGGGTATAGCACAACTGAATGTGCTGGCCACCGTCAAGAGAGAGCACACGTAGAGAGCCAAAGCCAAGAAGACACGGCACACCACCACAACACAACCCACCCAGCGTGGCTATATAGAAAAGATAATGCCGGCATTTTCTCTCTGCCTCGCTGATCTTGTACACATCCAGAGCCCGAGCCGGAGCCCCGAGCTCGTGCCACTTGTGCATGGTAGAATTATATGGAAATGTGCGTGTGCACGAGAGATCGTTTTGCAGCTGTCCTATACATATGGGGGTTGGAAAGGCTTTCCGCTTCGTTACTCTCCGTTGCTCCTAGCTACTAACGGCTGACGTTGACTATTTGAGCACAAGTTGGTTGTTACACATACCTACGCCCACTAGCGACCTTTAGGGCAGAAAGGAAGCGTGCTGACCTGACCCTTTTTTCTTGGTTTTAGAATGATGGGATCAGTGCGTTCATTTTAAAATATGGTTTGGATATGTTAGCTTGTACAGGGCAAGTTTAAAAATTCAGTATAATCTTCTCTGTTCTCGATAGTAGTTGTCAAGGAAGGGTATGGTATGGTATGGTATGCTTAAAACAAGTTCGTTTAAGAGTACTCTGATTTTGTTCATACAAACATTGAGGAGCTCGTTCAGCTTCGCTGCCTTACAAAAGATAAAGCCTTCACTCTAGCATGCAAATGTCTGAATACAATACACCACGAAAACATAACCCTTTCGGAATTTAATCATATGTACATACATATGTATGTACTTCTGTATGCATATAATTGCACCAACGTAGATATAAATACATATGTATGACTGTATTAATGGACACATAGACCTAACTGAATTATGGACTTCATGGCTCTCAATATTAGATTATTGTCTTTATGATGATCGTATGCAAAGCTGTTTACTCGGTTTAGTGGGGCTAGTGGTCGGGCTCTTACTGCCACTTTTAAGCATTCTTCGACTTCTTCTGTCCTTTAAGCGTTGTATTGCAGGTGGCGTTCCCAACTAGCTCCCTGCGTGTAAGTAGCTGGGTTCGACAATAAAGGAAAACGCCGAAAACCTTGGAACAGATGAGCCCATCACTCGGGATAACTAAGTAATTGCATGGGCGGTCTATTGATGGATAGAAAAAGAAGACGGGTCCCCAGGGTTAAAGCAGGGATAATATTTTAGGGATGTTCAAATCCAGCTAACGTCCCACCAGGATTTGACGCCCATACAATTAGGGACCAGGAATGCCGTGTCTGGTTTAAGGGTTGGGCGTTCTCCAAATCATTATTCCGATTGGATATACTTTTCAGAGGTCGTTCGCCGTCACTTGTCACTTGTGTTACTTGCTAAAAACACCCCCACCAAATATAAAATTCTGTCCAACGTGATTACCCTGGCTATCTATAAACCATCAGAAGTTACGAACTAATTTCATCTCTCGTAAAGAATAATCTTATAAGCATTATAGTCCTTTGCGTTTGTTGTATTATACAGCCATACAAAAATATGCATTCCATGCTGAAGGACACTGTTGAATACCCTTTTGTTATCTTTTTGTACGGAAGAAAACTCACAGTCCAAATATATATGTTCATATATAATAAATCCATCTACCCTTAATACGGAAATTATATCCCTATAATATTTAAGCAATTTTTAAAATGTACTTAACTGAACTTTGTAATTTTTAATTAAATATTATCTATTTTGTATCTTTTAGATTTCTCAAAAGCACATTTCCTTTCAGCATTTCAGAACTAATGTTATCAGATGGGCCAATTTTCTCTTCACAATGTGACTTTTGAAGAACCGTAAATTGTATTACACTCAAAGAATAATTGGAAGAATCCTTTGTTGTAGTACTCGCCTCTTTTATAAAAATGGCGATTCAAAATTGGTGTTGTTTTCGAATAAAATCTAGAATCGATAAAAAAATCAAATTGACACAAAATAAAAAAAGGTTTACCTTTTTCATATATTAAAATGTATACACATTTTGTCTTTGGCGCAGTGTATGGCAAAAATTGTAGCGTAAAATTTCCACCCCTAGTTCGTTTGGAGCTCGTTAGCACACGCCCCCAAACGCGGAGTGAAATATTTTCTATCTCTTTCACCAGAGACAAGTGCAGCATCCTTTTTTGTCCAAAGGCTGTAGTTGGTAGATTCGTAATCGAAGCTTATTTATTCAAGGGCAGTTAAAAGTTGTGTTTCCGCGCGAGTTCATAATTATGTGTTTTATCGGGATGTGACTCATTAACGGACATTAAAAATACCTTTAGAACAAATTTTGTATCCTATATGGGCTTTCAGTGCAATGGAATTTTCATTTCTAAACAAGGCGAACTTCGACAAGGACTGCATCTACAACGCCAATACGGATTTTTATAATAATAATACAAATGGAGGACTCTCCGTAGCTAATCACATGAATCATTATAATTTAATGATTGACTCGAGCTACAAGCTATGTGCCAACGAGACTGCAATGAGGAGTTCATTAAATCAAGAATCGAGCTTACTATTTTCGAAAATAACAACTGTTTCGGAATTCTACCCTTCGACACATAACATTGCGTCCTATAACTCCGGTTAGTATTCCGATGGGTCCCACATTATATAGCACAGCTTTTAAGAGCGCACGATACTTTTCAGTACGTTTTACTATTTTCCAAATACTTGAAAACTCGCATTATTATAAATTGTTACTGTTTATTCAGATTTTCATTTAAAGGCGTATGATGATGGATTGAGCTTGACTGATAAATCTAAACAGAGACGGATTCGAACAACTTTTACTTCCAATCAGCTAAATGAATTGGAAAAAATATTCTTAGAGACCCATTATCCTGATATTTACACAAGAGAGGAGATTGCATCGAAACTACACTTGACAGAAGCAAGAGTTCAGGTAAGAAAAAAATCATATTCCATATTCCAATCCAATTTAAAACAGCGCACTTACATGCCCTTGAACATCGGTGGCTTCTATGATAGCTATACAAAAAGTTGTTGACCTTATACATATATGTACATAGCGGGATGATGAACTAGTATAGTGATCCGATCGAATTGGTTGTGTCACGCAGTTGACGAGAGGTATTTATTTTTGTTCAGTAGTTGTAGGTATTTAAGCACCTTCTTCGTCGTCAGTCTTTCAGAATTTCTCTTTTCTTTCATAACAGTTAAAAAAAAACTCTAAAGCATTATTTTCTAGATCACTCTAAGCTTTTATAGATTCATAGCCTCCAGACTATCTCATATCTTAGCCTTGACGAAATAGCGATTAAAGTGATGGCTATCTATGATCGATTAAGTTCAACCGTACTATAATGAAAATAGGTCGGCGTACCCGGTTTTTGGATCTTCAAAGGTTCAAAGGCTCTGAACGTCTGGTTGGGTCTTACTATCACATAGGAGTGCTGCACTAGCTGGAGACTGAATATAAGAATCCTGGGCTTGTTCATGATATATCTCAGATAAAAGATCGCACAAGAAAAGTTTTAGTATCTCCCATAAATATGTGGCAACTCAGTGAAATGAACAAAGACTAAACAGTAATATTAGGTACTTTTATAAGGAAAATAGCGCATTAGAAATTAACACTGTATAACACTGTATATGTAATTATAAAAATGTACTTCCTTTTAGGTATGGTTTCAAAATAGAAGAGCAAAATTTCGAAAGCAAGAACGACATGCTATTTACATTATGAAAGATAAGTCTGTTAAAATGGATAGCCGCAAAAACTCTGCATCCGGCTCTAAATATCTGAATCCGGCAGTGAAAGGACCTCAAAATTCGCGCCAGATGAAATGCCTGTATGATCAAATATAGGAACCACCAATATCTATGTAAATATTAAGATACATTTTCATCACTACATACCATTATTTTGATATTGTTTTTACTAAGCATTGTGGTGCAATTTAAACGTTAAATAAAGAAAATCAAATCTACATATTTACCAGTACTTTGAAAATCTTTGGATTCCCTTGAAAGTCTTTTTAGCAGCTTTCCACTCTCATCTTGTCCCAATTCATCGAATTTCCAGTCGGTGGGGTGAGATCCAAATAGATAAGTCAAAATTGTTTTTTTTTTTTTCGAAAAATCCTTCAATAAAATTCTTATATATAGCGTTTTTTCTGTTTCTGGTACTAAAAGAGTATAAGGATTGGTACACATTTAAAATTCGTGTAGATTTATGCAACACTCAGAAGTAAGCGTATTTTTTTATTTTATATTCTTGATCATCATCACCGATCCAGTCATATTGAAATACACTTGTGACGGTGCGATATCACAAGAATGGAGATACCAAATTTAGTTGCTCCAGCTCTTATAGTCTCTGAGATATAAGTGCCCATCGGGACGGATCTACGGACAGACAGACATGGCTCAATCGACTCGGTTATTGATGCTGATCAAGAATATATATACTTTATGGGGTCGGAAACGCTCCCTTCTGGGCGTTAGAGCTTAGAATCTTATGACCTGATTATAATTCCCTTTACCGTATAATATCTACAACCCTTCCACTTCTTAAATCACTAATATAAACATACATTTCTCGCAGTTAGTTATAGTTTAAATACTTAGTTTTTTTAGCAAGTTCAGTTCTAATTTTTCTCGAATCTATCTTTCTGTCTAACATCTATCTTTCCTGCATGTTCGCGATCTGTTCGGTAAAAGCGTCGCGCGTCATGCGGCTGCGCCCCTTGGTCGGTTGGACGGGAGGAGTGCTGCGTTACTGCCTGAGATCCGCGCATAACAGGCTTCGGCTTGGTGTTTATTTGGCCTCTTGATTTTGCAGTCATTGCACATCAAAGTCCGAAATAAAAACATCCACTTTCCCGACAAATCTAATATACACCCCATACTCTTTTTGAGTATCAGGTATAAAGAGAGGAATACGATTTTTTTGCCTAAATTTGGCTATGTATTTATTTGTATTCGCAGAAAAATAAACGAGCGGGAATGTTGTAAGCCTCTACTTTATACGCGGTACTCAGTCAGTGTACATGTGATTAAACGGTTAAACCGTTTGTGAGATTTTTATATATTATATTTGATCTGCTTCCGTTTTTCTTTACATACATCCATACAGGAGTATGGATACAAAATTTGTTTGCTCTAGCTTTATAGTCTTATCGGGACGGACGGACTGACAGACATGGCTATATCGACTCGACTATTGATGCAGATCAAGAATATATATACTTTATGGGGTCGGAAACGATTCCTTCTGGACGTTACACACATCCACTTTTACCACAAATCTAATATACCCCTATACTCTTCGAGTATCAGCTATAAAAAGGGTCTTTTCATTGTTGTTGTTTTGGTGTGGGTAAGGTAAGAAAGCGAAGAAAGGAAAGATCGAAAATCAATTAAATAACTCGAAGTAGTTCGAATGTCTTTGTTTTACAACCTTTGCCACTGCCGCGAATTTGCTATCGATATCGGAATAAACGCAATGAAACAAAATAGGTAACATAGAAAGCAACCAAATTATGGAAAACGAACGAAATGGGACGCGATTCTTTTATTTACTTATTATTTATTTATTTCGCCCCCCATTATTGTATTTTTAGATCAGTTGGTTTTGATGATGTATTTATTTATGAATGAGTAAACGTACGACGACACAGCATTCAACTTTTTAGTTTTGGGCAAGATTTCGCTTCAGTAAAATTATTTACTTCTTGTTTCAATTTCGTACTAAACATTTAATCTCGACAAGAATTTTGCAGACAAATGGAAAAGTAACCAACGTATACACCATACGCTGTAGGAAAACAAAAGAAAAACACATCAAAGTTAATAAAAATTCTTATAGATCGAGTGTTCTGTTACTCATGAGTGAGTGAACAAAAAAGAGTTATTCACTTAAGTGAGCAACTGAACATGTTCCTTCCAAACTGTTTTTTTTGTTCACTTCTTCTTTGTTGTTCACTTGTTAATTTTTGCTCACATGTTCTCTACTCACTTTTTGCGCAATTTTGCTCCTCAAAGGGCATTTTGCGTTCTGGAAGTTGTTGCTCATATTTGTTTCTACTTCACACTTTATGTATTACCGGCAAAACTGTTTATTCTTTTGAAAATTCAATATGTCGCTAATTCAAAATATATTCGATACTTCGAAAGTATAGTAAAATTTGGAATCATTGCAATTTTTTTTGTTTTGTTTTAAATGTTTGATTAAAATTGAAATGTAACGTATTTCGTTACATTACATGCTTAGTAATCTCTGCGCGAACAGTGAGCAAGTGAGCAACTGAGCAATCTAAGTGAGCAACTGAGCAAAGGTGAACAAGTGAGCAATATGAGTGAGTTGACTTACTAAAAAATAAGAAGTGAACATGTTCCCCAAAATGAGCAATGTTGACCCAACACTATATTTCAACAGATGAGATACATAATGTTTATTTTTGCATGTTCCGATTCCACGTTCCTATTCTTTTGGTCAAGCAACTGTATCGAGAATGCCCATGCTGCAGACCGCAACCACACTAGTATTTAATATGGTCGGGAAAAATTCTGTTTTGTTTAAACCTTGTTTTAATCAAAATCCAATAAATGCAAGTATTTCGAATAGGCCAATCATGTATAGAATTGATTCATCAATCGTACAAAATTAAGTGGGCATGGCTAAATGTTCCATATAGATATTATTATTCAACGGAACAAAGAATATGAGGAATTGGTCGTTTTTTGAATCGAATTTGAATTCGCCGCAGTTCGCCACAGTTTCGCCTTAGCAACAATGAGTCTCATTCCATACACAATGTTGCGGCAACATTTACTTGAAAACCGTTTTTTGGTCAAAATAAAATACTTACAAGCAATTTAAAGAAGCAATCTTGTAAAAAATGTATTTATCTATGCGATAAAGCTAAGTGGGCAAATCTATATAGCTTGGCAATACCCGATTCGCCGCAGTTTCGCTTTAGCAACAATGAGTCCCATTCCATACACAAATGTTGCTAATTTACCAGCAACATTGCAACTGTTTTTTTTGTTGTACTATTTTGCTTAAACCTTGTTTAGTCAAAATACAATAAAAGCAAGGACTAAAAACTGGCCAGTTAAGTAGAAAATTGATTCATTAATCGTATAACATTATGTGGGCATAGATAAAGGCCCGGTTGACAACACTTAAGTCCTTGTCGCTCACATTCAAAAAAGTTCGATTTGGCGCGCACCACTCGGTATATTTTTCAAGTGAGACCGTATATACTGTAGAAACTGGTTTTCGCCGCGCTCCCATGGTGTTTTTTAGTGCTAAATGGTATTTTTGTCATCTATTAATTTAATTTTCAATTTTATATAAAAATCCAATAAATGCAAGTATTTCGAATAGGTCAATCATGTATAAAATTGATTCATTAATTGTATAAAATTGAGTGGGCATGGCTAAATGTTCCACATAGACAGTATTATTCAACGGAACAAAGAATATGAGGAATTTGAATTCGCCGCAGTTCGCCGCAGTTCGCCGCAATTCGCTTTGGCAACAATGAGTCTCATTCCATACACAAATGTTGCGCATTCCATACACAAAAGTTGCGGCAACATTTACTTGAAACCCGTTTTTTGGTCAAAATAAAATACATAAAGGTAATTAAAAGAAGCAAACTTGTAGAAAATGTATTTATCTATGCGATAAAGCTAAGTGGGCAAATCTATATAGCTTGAAATATAGGCAAAACCCGATTCGCCGCAGTTTCGCTATTGCAACAATGAGTCCCTTTCCATACACAAATGTTGCTAACTCCATGCACAAATGTTGCTAATTCCATGCACACATACCCTGGGGGTAATGGATGTTATAGAATTGTGAATACGTTTGTCTTCCAAGGCTCAGGATCGATATAAATATATACAAGATACTAATAATACACATGAATAAGTCAAAAACATATCAATTTGAGAAAAGGTCTTAATAAATTGCGTTTGATCTACATGTAAAATTAACGAAATAGGGTGCACAAAGGTCTATACGCGCATCATGTCTTTAAATACCAGCCACATTGCGACTGATTTTTTGTTGAACTATTTGGTTTATGCCTTGTTTTAGCCAAAATACAATAAAAGCCAGGACTAAAAACTATCCAATCATGTATAGAATTGATTCATCAATGGGTTAAAATTATGTGGGCACGGCTAAATGTTCTATATAGCTAGTAATATTCAACGGAAGAAAGAAAACGAGGAATATGTAAAATATAACTTGAATTCGTCAGTATTTTTACGGTATATTTCCAATTAAGCCGGTATATTTTGGTATATTTCTGAGGGTCGGACGGTATTTTTCAACGATAACACTGTTTGGACGTAATCCTGCATTTAATTTAATAAATTAATTAAAATTTACATTAATTGGCCATGTTGAGATCTAGGATTTCCAGAAGATGGATGTCAATGTCGTATTTTTCAACAGAATTCAACGCGCTGGCGAGTGAGGGTCCAGCCAAGTTTCGACACCTCTTACCTGAGGGCAGTCAGCATGCTGGAACAAATATAGATTTGGATCTGTTTGTGAATGCGGATCATCGGCAAATGGACCTGGTGGACAGGCTGCTTAAGCTCAGGTAAGCTTGAACGTTTTAGCCAGAACTTGAACTAACCTTGGAACCCTTATAGAAAGCAAAAAGAATGCAGCTATGTTCCGCTTTTGCCGAGTCTGTTAGTGAAGCAATTACTGGACTCCACAAATCCCCAGGAGGTAATCACGGTTCTGCGGAGTCCCAGCCAATATGGACTGTTTATTGACCAGTTCTCCGGGTGTTTCCTTATGGACCTATTGTTGCACAGCGGAAACACATTGGAAGCAGCGCAGATTGCTGCTCTTCTTGTGGAGAGAGGCTTATGCAATAGCGAGCTGGTCGAGGCGTTAGCACTCCACTCATTTTTTAGGTTCGTGAAAGACTTCAAGCCTTTGGAATCGTCCGAGAATAAACCTGCAGCACCTGCTCCTGAAGTGGTAAACCAAGTTATATTTCTGTTAATGGTTTCAACGAACTGACCAAAAATTCTTTTTCAGGAAAAAGTCCGTGTTAAATTTATTCGAAACTATGTAGAAGATACAAGTGATAAGACGGAGGAAAAGGTTCTTGGTCGAGCTATGATTCTATTGGGCTCTGGCTCAGGCACTCTGAAAGAGCTGAAACAAAACATTTGTCTTCTTGGCTTTGTATTGTGCGGTAAATTACCTGATGCTGTCAGTCTTCTGGCCAAAAACCGTGAGGTTTTCTACAAAGAAATCCTCACCGCTTCCCAGAATGTAGCTGAAAGTCTGAAACTGGAGGGCTCGGACGAGTTTACACAATCGTTACAGCAAGCACTCGATAAATGCACGCAGACCAACTCCATCCACGAAAAACTGGAGAGTAGTATAAAAGGTAGTTCCCAAAAGTTCGAACCGAAACTCTTAGCTGAATATGGTCAGTCCTATCAAGAATGGTCCAAACAGTTTGAGAACGCTGTAAAGAAGTATATCGAGGAGCAGAGTCTAGTGGAACGGAAGGATAGCATTGAGAAAACGCTGAACGAGCTGGAAGCGAAGCGGCAAAACCTTTGGTTTTTTGAGAACAAGGATGACATCGATATTCAGATATACAAGAAGAAGGTCCAATATCCTAAGCGCTGGTTCGGAAAGAAAAAGACGCCAAAGGCAGCGGATACGTTCTACGTGCCGCCAAGTGTCACGAGATCCGCCAACTGACCCGAAGCCACGTCGGAGCCCATACATAGGTAAAAACAAGGCAAATCCAATTGTTTTTAAGCTTTAATTAAACTACTGGAGAATCAATCCAAATTCAAATGTTGTTTCTTTTCTCGAACGTTAAATTTGTTTAAAATTACCATAACGTAACATTGAGGGTCACAGTTATATTCATTCCATCTCAGTTTACAACATTTTTTTTTTAGTTTTTTTTTATAATTTTTCTTTGGAGTTTTTCATAAATTTTCAATCTTAGAAACTAATCGTCTGTCATTTGTGTTGCATGGCCGAAGGCAGATTAGTTTTTAAAACTCTCTGCCCTGGTGCAGATGGTGATAGATTAATGGGCGATGGTAGGTCATGCCGCTTGTCCTGTATGGTTAGGGGTAAGAATTGCTGTTGCTTCTTTTTCCGGTTCATATTTATGGGGTGCGTATTGTCGTTCTTTCCAAAAAGAATGGTCAAATGGACTGCGCAGAAGATCCCTAAGCTCTGTAAACAGAAGTGCGTTTATATGTTGAAGAGAAGTGTGATCGGTGCGCGTGCTTCCAATGATCTCACCTGAAAAATAGCTATAATGGCAGCCCCGAACGCGGTTATCAGCAAGCGGTTCTTGATTTGCTCCGATACGACGGCCAAACAACCGCGCTTGTAGTGAGTATCGCAGGCAGATTCGTAGGCGTGCTCCGGACGAGAGCAACAGGACCAGGGCAGCGAGAGTCGACGATAATCAAGAGGTCCATCAACGCCGCAGCATTGTAGCTGAACAAACCAGTAATCAATTATACTCATTTATAGCCATATCTAAAGACTTACCTGCGACTGCATTCTATTCCACAAATGCAAGTTATCTACTTTGGTGCGCGAAAATTTGTCCAAGAACTCCACGAAGGAATCGTCAATGAAAATCTCTACCGAAGTTGGAAGGTTCTCCCGCATGGCCAAGGACCATCCACAGATAATGAATTGAACACATATGCAGGCCACCAGAAGTGCGGAAAACTGGGGATATAGAAAGAAATTTTGTGATATATAGGGATGCATGCTCCATGGCTAACGTAAGTTTCCTTTTCACAATTGCATTACCATTCCGAGTAGGCAGCGCTTCCTTTGGTTCGTAGCCTGACATCCCATCCAGCACAGGATGAAGGTCACAGGACCCAGGCACAGGAGGATCGCGGCTGGGGCCCACAACTTGTTCTGCACAATTCCATAATACACCGAGTGTCCCCACAACAGGGATGTTCCCAAAAATATCTGCGCGGCTCCAGTTAGCTAAAATACGAAAGAAGCATGGTGTTCATTTGACGGAGCTGTTCGAGTAGGATTAAACGCCCGTCCCGTTCATCACAGTGTCCTTGCCACTTTGGGATGCTATTCTGAAGGCTTTCATTTGTACTCCCTTTGACGTCATGCGAAGTGTTGTGTGCACAAGCCCATGCACACCCAAACATATGTATGTATGTATGTAGGCGCAGCTTTTAACTAGCTCAAGGTCACTACGACTCGGGATTTAATATACTATATACGAGTATGTATTCAAGGATAAAAATGTGTACATATCCCCCATGATTCGCCACAATGGTGAGAGTGAGTGGGAGTGTGGGACGTTGTACATTCGAGGACAAGAAGTTTGTGCAGGATGTTCATACATGTGTATCTACATACGTGTACATGTATCTACATCATTTGATGCACAGATTTCCATAGTGTGAGGAGCATGAAATGAAGTTGATTGTATTCGTTCGGAATATGCATGATTTGATTTGGTTTGCAGGAAATGGGAATATTCGTTCATACATACTCGTACAATGATGTGATGTAGAACCAAATTGTATGCAAATGCTCCCCAAATTGATTACATTTTCCGTGCAATTACATACATATGCACATACATGTGTGTAAACCGTTATCGGACGCACACACATTCATATCATTGCATTTACCTTATATAACTCTACAAAGCTCTAATTATGCTCTCTATCTCTCCCGTTCGGAGAGGAGAATGTGGGCCAAACTTACCGCTAGGAGAAATACATAACTGTAAACCAAATATTTAAAACATTTAATTTTCTTTGGCAGCGCCATTGTTGTTGTCCTTCGCGAGTCTTCGAATTTTCGAGTGCTCTCCGTCGAATATCTCGCAGTTTGCATTCACTTCACTGAAGTTTATTAATTATATTAAGTCTCTCAGCATTCGTGGGTATGTGGCTGTGTGTGCCTTTGTTTTTGAATGTGTGTTGGCGTGTTGCAGCTTTTCGGTTGCACGGATGTACGGCTGTGTGGGTATATTGTGGACCTCTATTTTGGTTGGATTGAAGTTATGCTGTCGTTGTTAGCCTTCGCTCGATTCTGCTGCAGTGTTCGTCACATCACATCACTTTATCATCACTGAACGTTGCTGTTGCTCGCGGTTTCAGAGACATCCACATTTTGCCAGTCCAGGTCCAGGTTCAACTTCACGGATGCAATTTTTAACTAAAAATAACAGTTAGCTTAGTGTTAACTCCGAGTCACTCAGATCGGTCGCAGTCGAAAATACGCATTTGACGGTCTGACCATTTCGTTCCTTGCTTTGTTATACTTCTGCGCCAACAGTGGGAATATTATCTATAACCGCGGCCAATAACACTGCGCGCCAACCAAATTTTATATCGGTTAAAGAGTGTGACCGTAGATATTTATTATTTTATTTTTGTAGCCAAAAATATAGCTCTACGGAGCTATAAATATAAATATATATATATATATATCTATATATATATGTATTTCCCGAAAACGGAGCCATGCTAGGCAAAAATTTCGACATATTTGAACATCGCGCCTCGCCTACGATTTCTACTTGATATTTACACTTACTCCCAAAAGGAGTATGCTACGAAACGAAAGTTACCACTATCGAATATTCGATTGACACAAGCTGGCCAGCATCAACATTACAGTTTGGCGCCAAGAAGCTACATTTAAATAGCAATTTCAAAAACTATTCAAAAGATAGTAGCCAACGAAGGACTATGTCACCCCATTGGACATTTGCTTATCCACCCAATTTAACTGCCACTTGCCGCAGAAACAAATCGGTAATATGTAGGTTCAACAAAATATATTTCGAAAATTGCTTGGAAAGTATAGACAAAACTGAAATGCTTTTCTGATTTTATTACGATCTTGCGAATTTATACTGTACTACTATTTACACACTTTTATTGGCGATTTTAGGAGGGAATATGTAAAAATCTTAGCATGAAAGAGTGTATAAAAATTATTCAAATATATGTATGTAGGTAGGTAGGAGTTCATGTAAGACGGGGTAGAAAATAAAATAGAAATTACAATACCGTTTGTATACAAATATTCTTAGAAAATAATGTTCCATTTTGATGGACCAGCCGTTTTAAAAAAATAGGGAATAGTGGACGTGGGGTTCTGTGGGGTGTTTGAAACTCAAATACAATTTAAAAGAGAAAAAACAACTTGTTTTGCCTCTCTCTCTGTCGGGCTCGGATTCTTGGATTCTAATTCCCAGCGCCAGCCCCAGCCCCATCTCCATCTCTGGCTGCGTTCATATCGTCATGCCGTCGGTGAAGTTATTGTGAATCCAGTAAAGTAGTCACGTGAATGTTGGTAAGCTTAAGATTTAAATGTACATTTTACATATTTATACAATAAGTAATTAAATCTGTTACTTTTACTGTTTACCGTATGTTTGTATACAATATATATATATATAAAATTCAGGTCTCTTTGCAAGTATTGGATTGGCGGCGGGTGGAGCCAACTCAAAGATCGGTTAGGTTATTCGCGAAGATTCTTGGTCAGCAGCAGGTTGTTGTGGTGCCCGGAGAGATGCCGGACCAGCTCCTGCACCGACTCGAAGCACATGGAGCAGAAGCAACAGCTGTAGCGGTTCTCCGTGTCCGTGCCGTTGGTGGTGGTTATGATGTTCCGGTGGACCGAGCACAAGTGCTTGAGGAGGTGGGCCTTCTGCTTGAACATAGCCACGCAGAGGCGGCAGGCAAAGGGCTTCTCGCCCGTGTGGACGCGCAGATGGGTTTTGAGGTTCCAGGACATGCCGAACTGCTTGCCGCAGTACTCGCACCGGTACTCTCGCACCGAAGACGAGTGGGGGTTGCTGCTGGCTATGTTCGATCCGGAGGCGGAGCTGCTGCGACCCTCTGGGTCCAGCCCCAGGTTCATGTGCGACAGACTAGAGAGTCGCGACTGCAGATTGGGCATTGCGGAAATCGCGGCGTTCTGATTCGACTGCCACTGGTACACGAACTGGGGCCCCAAGTGCATTGGTATATCCGGGCTCTGTGCATGGTTCCTTTGCGATTCGATTAGCTTTCGGTCCGGGGTCAGGGTGTCGCCGTTGAGTGCCCCATCCTCGAGATGGGCGAGCATGTTCTTCTCCGAGCTAAATCCAGATATGGGCGATGTCGTCGACTTCACCAGTCTCAGCTCTTCCAACAGGTTTTGCTGATACGATGTGAATGGCTGATTGTCACTTTGAGTGTTGTGAAAGCCGGGTCGTCGTTTTCGATGGGGCGTAACCACGTAGTTCTCCGGCGAGCTGTTGATGTCCGAGCCATCGGACAGCGGCTTCAACACATCCTTGTGCGAGTCGAAGAAAAGTCCCTTCCGCTTTGTGCTCTCGCTTGCGCTGATAGCCAGGTCGATGCCGCTGTGATCAGATCCCGATCCGATTGTTCTGCTGGCATCACTACGGGCCGAGTTCTCGCTTTTTGTCCGGAGGTCTAGTGAAAGGTTAACTGGATTTATAGCCGAGTTGTTGTTATTGTTGTTACTGCTGTTGCTGTTGGTGTTGCTGTGGTTGCTGATGCCACTCGGTGGAGCATTAGAGAGATTTACGATTTCATCTGTGTCTTTTTCGCTCCTGTTGTCCTTGTGCGTGCATTCGTCGTCCTCCTCCTTGGCCACCCCCCCGCCGCCACACTCGGGGGCACTCTCGCAGTGCTCGGCCGAGCACGCGGAAAAATCTGCCGCATTTCTGGACTCGTCCACACTGTCGACCTCATACTTGAGTGTCTGGTCCAGGTTCTGGGAGGATGAGTACTGCTTCCGAGATCTCTCGCGTATGCTTCCGCACTTGCTGTTCAGATAGGCAGAGTCTGTGGTCTTCCAGCTATCGGACTTGATCTGCAGGAGCAGCAGCAGATCGTGCAGGTAGTTCACGTCACGAGAGGTGATGCACGTCTGTCCCGAGTACAGGAAGTCCAGCAGAAATTTAAAGTAGGTGGCATTGACGTCTGGGAAGTAGACGGTGGTCGAGCAGTCGCTCAGGTGAGTGTCCTCTAACAGGTTTCTGCAAAATCCAACCAATAACCATCAGTGAACTCAAAAATGACCCAGCCCCCACCCAATCGAAAGGCTTACCGTATGAGGGGACTGGCGGCGGCCAGCACCAGTTTGTGTGCATGCAGCTTCACTTTGTTCTCGCACACGATTGTAAGGTCCGCCGGGTGTTCTCCCCGGAACGCTGCTCCGATTTCCTTGAGTATGCACTCGCCATGCTTGCTGTATTGCAACATCAACATTCTCTGAAACTACAAATGGAAGAAGGAAGAGGGGTTAGATTGGTTGCATCGGATTCTGCGCATTAGTACTACAAATATTAGATTTCAAAGAATGCAAGCTACAAATCGGATCAGAGACCACTCTATATATGCATGTACATATGTATATTTTCATTTGTACATACGAGTATATACTCGTACATGTGCATACCTTTCTGTGAATTGTGAAGACAGCAAAATAGAAAGTTTTGGAATGGAAAATGTCTGCATCTGGCGCTGTCTCTTCCGCTGGCGAGTATTACACAATCTCCGAGCTTGGAAGCCGCCTTTCACCGAAACTCTCTCCTCCCCTCTCCCCATGACTATTTCACGATTGTGTCATACAGACGGCACTCACACAGGTAGGCTCACCCACCTACACACTCGGTCGCTTGTCTGTGTGTTAGAAAAAGGATCTTGCAGTATTCGAAAGTGAGCTTTCATCGCCACGGAGAAATGATCATGCATACACATGTGGACACATCCATACACTCATATGTATAGCGAAGAGCGGTTGTGTGTGTGAATTGAAATTACAAAGCATTAGTAAATGTTTACTAATCAGGTTTTTAGGTTTTTCTTCATCTCTGTTTTTGTAATACTGCACAAGCCACACACACACGCATACAGCCATTACCTTCACACGTATGTACAGCCCAAGCATTGTTGCTGGAAAAGATGAAAGCTCCACTTCATAGAGCAGCCCCCAACCACAATAGCAGTTGCTTAAGAAACGCTCGCTATGCTGCTTCTGCCACTACCTCTCTATGTCTCTCTCTCTCTCTCTGCGCGACTGCCTCAAAAAAGCTTTCCCCTTTCGATGTTGTTGTTGCTGCCGACAGCTTGCTGTTGCGTTGGTGTGTTGGTGTTGGATTCGAGTTTGGCGCGAAGGCAACGCCGAATACGATGAAATTGTTACACTGAAATTCGCTGGACTGTGAGACTGTATCTGTGGAACAGCTATGCATACTCGCTCACTTTATGGGGCTATTACTGTATTGTGCAAGAGCATGGCTTGTAAGCTCTCAACAAAGCTAAAGTTCAGCAGATCTGAAAACTTCGAAAAGATAGTCTTGCTTTTTGTTACGCTCTGCTGCGTCGCTGCTTTTGCCTCTGCTTCACTGGGAGACGAAACGTTCACTTTCAATAAAACTTGAATGACTGGCTTGGCACAGCACCAAGAGAATGGGAGAATGGCTTCCCCCCTCGCCGACGCTCCACTCCACTTCGTAGTTGTGTTATTTTTCATGGGAAGCGAAAGCTGAAAGAGCACGATCGTTTGTGGGAAAGATTGCGGGGGGAGGAACGGGGAGATGACAGGCTAGTTCTAACGTTGGGCAAGTCAGAAACGGTGCTAATGGAATAAAGTTGAATACTGGATTCCAATCCTCTCATTCCTTCTATTCGTCATGGATATTCATTCCTTTCTACAAACGCTTTCAGATTTCGCAATTGGAAATGTACAACCACATATGTACATACATACATACAATAACTGGCTTTCATAAATGCATACACTGGGCTCCGACGTCTGCGGAAACGCGTTTGAGTTATTTTCAAATGGAACATCATTCCTGCCGTACTTTCATTTGATGCGATCATAAACATTTCGACATTTTTCTCCACTTTGGGCTCAGACTGGTGTTGCCGAGTGTACAACATACATTCATACATACATACATACAAAACAACTCGAAATGGGAATGAAAGGGACAAAGCAGAGATGATCGAGCGCAAAAGTGAGACAAAACAAAACACGCTAACTCACAAAACGCGCATAAAAATCACCTTTCACAAAAAGCTTTTCTTTTTCTCTGTGCTGTATGTCTGTGTATTAGTAAAAAAAAAAGAGCTAAACAAAACGAACACACTCGCATAAATATTTACATACAGAGAACGTAAGTTCGTATATAAATATGTATGTATGTATGTACATACATATTACTTTATACTTTCAGATTTTTGTAGTCGTCATCGTTCCAATGTAATGCAATGTTTTTCCACTACTCTTTCTTTAATGTGAGTGAGAGTATCATTTATGCAGATTGTGAGTGTATAAGCACATGTCTGGTGCAGATTGAAAACGAAGAGAACGGGGGCCACAAAAGAGAAAGCGCATTCGAAATATTTTGAAAGTTGTATGAGAGCTTATAAAAAGGGAGCGGAGCGGTGTGGAGAGGGGGCTAAACTTGTTTCTGCACCAACACACTCGCACTCGCAACTCAGAGCTGTGCTCTTTCCCCTTTCACGAAAGCTCTCTGGCCGCCCCGCAGAAAATGGCAAAGAGTCGTCGTCGCCGCGCCATTGTACTTGCTGTAAATGCTACACTCGTAAAAGTGACCCAAATTTGAATTACATAACTTATGAGGCGAACGATACATGCTGGGAAAGATACGATAGGACAGTACTTTTGGGCATTGAGATTGAGGCTCTCCAAGGAAATGATAAATACATACATATGTACAATGGAAGTATTTTGTTTTGGATTTCTCCATTTCCCCTTTCAGTAAGATAGTTTTCGATTGTAGAATGTTCAAAGCTTTCGTCACATATTACTATAAAATACATATTCCTCCACTCTTTGTAAGTGCACAGACCGACAGACAAACGTGTGTATATACTTGTAAATATGTTCATATATGTTTGTGTGCATGTACATATAGCATATTTTGTAACATCTGCGCGATCGGCCTGTAATTGTGCGCTTGCATGTTCATTGTCTGTGTGCGCATACATATGCTTGTGGTGTGGTGTGCTTTTTCACCTTCACTCTTATTGGAAAGCAGTTCAGTTAGCCGTCAACCACTACCATTATATACAGATTATATCTGTACATAGGTATGAACGTGTGTACGAGTATGTCTTCAAATTTCATGACATGCATACAAATACACACACACACAAACAAAATATTACGCAGACAAAAGCACGCCATGCCATGAAGGTCACTAAGCCTTTCTTGTCTTTTGGTTGGCTGCGCTTTGTAGCCGTAGCTGTTGCTTTTGCTTTAGCTGTTGTTGTTGTTGTTGCCCTGTTAATGATGATCACGATGACGAAGATTGGATAGCTACGAACAGACGTTCGCTATATCGGAACTTCGTTCAGGCCCAACTTTGGCTTTAAGCTCGGTCTGGTCTGGCTTTGGAATGTTTTTCTCTGCGACTATTAAATTAGTGTTTGACCTTGGTAGCTCTGCGTTTTATGTATGCTTAGGTGCATGTAGACACGCGTACCATCGCAAAAGTTTGGGTTTTTCGTTTCGTTGAAGATGTTGCAATGCCAGCCGATGGAAAAGTTTCTGGCTCATTTAACCGAACTCCACTATGTATGTGAATACGAGTGGTAAATATACAGCAAAGCTTACCTCTTTCATTAGCAATTGATCGAAAATTGTTTAATCCCTTGCACTAAACTAAGACTCAATGGATAAATTCCTCGATCAGTTCGTTCACGGTGGATATGATATGCGATTCGAGTGCGTGTGTGTTTGCGTGGGTCTGTACACATGTGTGCGACCAAGTCGAGCTTTCCCCTTTCACAATCCAATCTCTTTTAGCCACAGCTCCAGTGGGCGAGAGTGTGTATGTGAGGGATACACACACGCGACGACGCGTTCTATTCCGTTGGCAGTGCTGTTGGTCTCACCCACAACAACTTTCAATTTCGATTTCAACACCAACACCCAGCTTTCGTGGTCTCGTGTGTGTGTGTGTGTAGTTGGTGATCTTCGAAGGCGGGGGAACACAACTCTCGGTGGTACTACTATTCATATTTTTAAGAACACATGAAGCTTTATTCGCTCACTATATTGGCCATCCAACGCGGACTTTAATTTTATTCAATTTCTCTTTTGTTTTTCCTGCTTGCACATCTTCTTCTTCTGCGACGCAGCGATCCACACTAGCACATGTACACAGCACAGCACACCACACTCACGAATCGTTCACCACGACAACGACATTAACTTTAACTAGGTTGAAGTTTTGTTTCTTTTTTATTGCGAAATAAAAAACTTGATTGGTAAAACTTTTTCTGGCGGGCGAGCGAGTGTCGAGTGTGAGAGATCTCTTGCTCTTGCTCTTGCTCTTGCTCTTTTTTGAATTCAATGCGCGCGCGCGTCCGACTCGATCGGCGGTTGGGAAAAAAGTATTAACAGTTAACATCAGCCCGAAGAATTTGAATAAAGTTTATCGATAAGATATACCGAAATATACCGCCTCGTTTTAAAAATATACCGCAAATATACTGACTATTTTACAGATTCCTCGTTTCTGATCTTCCGTGGAATATTCTCAGCTATATAGCACATTTAGCCGTGCCCACATAATTTTAGCCCATTGATGAATCAATTTTCTACTTGACTGGCTTATTCTTATTACTTGCTTTTATTGCATTTTGCGTAAAAAAAGGTTTTGGCGAAAATGGTCAAACAAATGAAACGACTTAAAACGCAAGAGAAAAATCGTTCCAATTGTTCAATTTCTTTATTCCGTTGAATAAACCTCAGTAACTAAAACCTTTAGTTCTGCCCACATAATTTTATCCGATTAATGAATCAATTTTCTACCTGATTGACTACTTTTAAGTACTCTCTTTTATTGTATAGTGTAGAAAACAAGGTTTAAACAAAAAAGGTCAACAAAAAAACAGTCGCAACGTAGGTGGGTATGGAATGTAACGTAAGTGAGTATGAAATGTCACGCTAACCGGAGCCTGGGCTCAGCTATACCCTATTTCGTTAATATATATGAAGAAACTGTTTTTCCAAGCTGTTTAAAAACGCAATTAATATAGAAATTATCTCAGATTGTTATGTTTTAGACATATGTATAAATGCATATGATTAGGGTCATGTAAATATATCTCGAACCCGATACCCATTCTTGGTTTCTGTAAGTAGACCTTCAAAATATCGTTGAAATACATTTAAAACAGAGACTGAATAGTTTTGGCCTATATTAGTGCATTAGATGACAAACATTTTCTCAGTTCTATAACATCCATTTCCCCAGGGTATGTAAAATCCTGCTCAATACGGGATGACAAACATTTTCTCAAATCTATAATATCCTTTCCTAGGGTATGCAATGTTGCTTGCATGTTGCCGCAACATGGAACGCGATTTTTGCTCTCTCTCTTAAGTGAGTTCCAATTGTTGAATTTTTATATTTCGTTGAATAATTCTGGCTAACTAAATCCTTCAGCCATGCCCACATAGTTTTATTCCATTGATGAATAAATTTTCTACAAGATTGGCTAGTTTTTAGTCCTTGCTTTTATTGTATTTTGGCTAAAACAAGGTTTAAACAAAATACTTTAACAAAAAACAGTCTCAATGTTGCTGGTATTTGAAGACTTTTTGCCTGTGAACCGGACCTTTATATACCCTATATCAGTAATTTTATATATTATTATTATTAATTATTTATTATTAATAAATAAAATTGATATGTTTTTGACATATTCATGTATTTGATTAGTTTCTTGTATATCCTTATCCCAATACCCATTCTTGGTCTCTGTAAGAAGACAATAAACTGTAAAATATCGTTATGATAGCTTTAGAACAGAGACTGACTAGTTTTTGCATTTATTGGTGCATTAGATGACAAACATTTCCGCAATTCTATAATATCCAGAGTATTCGGAATGTGTTGCTACAAATTAATGTTGCCACAACGTCTGATTAACATTCTGTAACGTGTGCTTGTTTTCCCGTTAATTCCTGGCACTTTCAAAATGCGTAGCAATTTTCCCCAGGTTTTTTTTAGTCGTTTCGATATAACTTTGTAAGGTCTATGTTTAGTACAAAAGATGGGGCTCATCCAATTTTTAGTTTTCATAATGATAGCATTAAACATGTGGTCGCGAACGTACGCGAAATAGAATTCGACTTTTGCTAAATATAGTCAAGTAAAAAAATCTGCGACACGGAACAGAATAATCTAAGGCAGTTCATTTACTTTAAAAGGGGGTAACGAGAGTACGATTTTTCATTGTTATTTTTTACTTTATCACTTCACATTCTCTCATAAATCAATTCACATTATCTTAACAAACAACTTATTTCGCTTTGAGGAACAACTTTTATCAATAATCATCTTTCTTAAAGGAGAAAGCAGTACAGGAAAACATGACTATTTTATTTTAGTAGATTTTCAGATCAAAGTAATGAAATTACATACAATACATACAATTGGTTAAGTTTCATTCAATTTATATAACAAAGGTATGTGGAAATGGGTTTATATTATTGTTTTGTTTATTAATATTTATTTATAGACATGCAAAATATGGTACATTATGATCTCCACCTACCCATTTATTTTCCTACCAAGGTGTTTTAGCAACTGCCATCCTTTACATCTATAGCTTCTCCAGTTTCTGGTCGCATGTTAGATCAAAATGTCCATGAAAATGATTTAAAAAAATTTTAGTTCATTCGGAAGAAACAAATGCCTTTGAGATTGCTTAATGACCTTGATCACCAATAAGTAACGCTAATTTCCCTATTTGTTTTCTTTGTGAAAACAGAACGCCTACATTTGCATCTTCTACCCTTTCAAATTTTAGGGAACAATTAGACATGTCCTTGGACCAATTTTCTCAGTTGACTGTGAATAAATCTACATTCAGGAATTCATGAAAGTGTATGCAGGTAGGTAGATAATATAATTCAATAAAGGATGCAGACTACTAAATAAGTAAATTTCCAATAGAAACTTTGTACTAAAAACTGCCATTAAGATCAAGATCGAATGGTTGTAATGGTTGTTTTTGGATTGATTGACCTACTAGGATGGATGGCTATAGCTTTAGGTCCCGATACTAATTTACATACAGCTGTCCTCCTATTCTACCTCCAAGGCACGTTCATTTACATAGACAGAACAGTCGCATCCATTGAAATCAATTCTTCACCCTTAAGTTTCAAGGACACTTGCAATTGTTCTCCTTAATGGGAAAGGGTAGAGGGAGTAGATGTGAATTCGTACGTAGGTGGCGTGCGTATGCATCGGACATTTGAGGATCATAAACAACACATTTAATAGGATAATCGAGGCGCAGCGAGGGTCAAGGTCTTTGAAGAAATCTATTTCGTAATGGATTTCTCCGTGATACCTTTCTTTTGTATATAATTAAGGAAAATTTACATGTTATGGTTGTATGTATATGTATGTACATAAGTATATACAAAATGTGTAGTTATATACATTCCTAGTATTGAATTCCTCAACTTCGATAAAAAATATAAACGTATTCAAAAACATAATTTGAATTAACATGTTCGATCTTTAAAAAGTTTAAATATAATACTATAAATCCATGTCACTCATTCTATATAATTGAGGAAACTAGTCAGTCGCTGTTTTAAGTTTTTGGTTTTCTTTCGGGGACCAAGAATAGGTATCGGGATCGAGATGTATTAATATATACATATATATATCATTTAAGTTTTGTAATCAATTTTTCACAGTGAGAACTAACAGGAGTCGTGATACAAAATTGGGTTGCTATAGTTCTTTTAGTCTCTGACATCTAGGCGCTCATCGGGACAGACTATTGATGCAGCTCAAGAATATACATATATACTTTATGGGGTCGGAAACTCTTCCTTCTGAGCGTTACACATCCATTTTCACCACAAATCTAATATACCCCTATATTCTCTCTTTGAGTATCTGGGATACAAATGTGGACGTGGCTTGAGTATAGTTGTTTGAGAAAAACAGTTAAATTTCGTGGGACGACGATTAACCGATTGCGGTTAAATGTTGTTCTCTATTTTCGTCTTTTTTTAAGGATAAGATACTATGCAGCTGAATTATGGAATGGTGTTGAATGACTGGGGAATATGACAGAGAATATGATACAACTTTAAGAATTTTAGCTTAGTTCAGATGAAAGCTATCGTGATTTTTTTAAGTTCAGAAATAAGTAATATTTTCCGCCATTTGCCTCAAGTAGTTGAACTATTTAAATCGAGGGGGCTTAGGTGTGCTAAGTTCGGTTTTTAATCATACGAGACGCTATATTGTTGTTGAGGAACCAAAATTGAGACAAAAAAAATCAAAGTCAAGTATTTTAAATAAGCAAATCAGGTAGAAAATAGATTCATTAATTGGATAAAATTATGTGGGCAGGGCTGAGGGTTCTATTTAGCTAGTAATTTTCGTTGTAATATCAAAATCGAGGAATATAGTATATAATCGGGTATTGAATCGGTAATAACCGGTAGGCAGCATGATTCCCATTCCATATTCCACCACATATAATATATCCATATAAACTTAGTTTTTTTTTAAATATACCGCTAAACTACGAACCGTTTAAAACGGAACGACGCGATTTTTGCTTTTCACCAATAAAAATCGTCAAAAATGAAATGCAAATAGATATTATAGAATTAATCCCAGGCTCCAAAGAAAGCAACAACAATTTAGTCTCTGTTTTAAAGCTATTACAACGATATTTTACAGTTTATTGTCTTCTTACAGAGACCAATAACGGGTATCAGGATCGAGATATGTATCTATATATGCATGTACATAAAAGATAATAATCATATGCATCAATTCGTCTAAAACCTATCAATTTGAGAAATTATATTAAATTAACGAAATAGGGTATACAAGGGCATATATTTTTTCTTAAACTCTTTTGTTTAAACCTTGCTTAGTCAAAATACAATAAAAGCAAGGTCTAAAAACTGTCCAATCTTGTTGAAAATTTATTTATCAATGGCATAAAATTACGTGGGCAGAACTAAGGGCTTTAGTTGGCCAGAATTATTTAACGGAATATAAAAATTGAGCAATATGAACGACTATCCTTTCTCGTTGTTTTTGTTTGGCCTATTTCGTTAAAACCTTTTTTACGCAAAATCCAATAAAAGCAAGTATTAAAAATAAAACAGTTAATTAAAAAATTGATTCATCAATCGTATGAAACTAGGTGGGCAGGGCTCACTGTTTTATTTAGCTAGTAATATTCCACGGAATATCAAAAACGAGGAATATGTGTAATAGATCTTGAATTCTTCAGTATATTTACGGTATATTTTTAGAATCAGGCGGTATATTTTGGTGTGTTTCTGAGGGTCGGACGGTATGTTTTAACGATAACTCCGCTGTCACACTGGACACAACAGCTGCACTTTGAAAGCAAAAAGTAAAATGAGTTTAAATATCTGCATTTTGGGCCGCAAAAGCAATGGCCTTAACATCTTGAACATATCCAGAAAAGGTATGTGTTGGAAGGAATAGCATGTTATTTGCATAAGACAAGCAGAGGCACAGCACTGGACTTTGGCTCTCCGGCAACGGACAAATCTTAAAGGGCCAAAGTCCAAGATCTCAACGGATGGAGGTGTCCCCGTCACCCTTTTGGAAAGCTACTATGACGTCTGAAGCTTATCATAGATAGACTTTATTTTGCAATGCCATAGTTTGGTTGCCTATGCAATACATAATAATAGCCTAATAATGGAAATAAATTTTTGTTTGTACAAATTAATATAGTTCAATGCAGAGCCCTGTCGGCCGCGGTGGCGGCACCCCAACCCAAGCAGAGGAACAGTCAAAATGTGGTGCTTGTTGATGGTGTCCGTACACCATTTTTGACTTCCGGAACCTCCTACTCGAAACTTATGCCGCACGAATTGGCCCGACACTCTCTTTTGTAAGTCTTTGGTATATTTTTGGTTTACGTTTTGACATGTATTTGACTCTAATATACCTATACAGATCGCTGTTGCAAAAGAATCGACTTGACAAAGAGCTCATCGACTATATAGTCTATGGCAGCGTCATCCAAGAAGTGAAGACTTCCAATATCGCACGCGAGGCAGCACTCGCAGCTGGGTTCAGCAATAAAACACCCGCCCACACGGTCACAATGGCTTGCATCAGCTCCAATGCGGTAATCCCATCAAAGTTATTCCTTTAATTGCATAGTAACTCTTGACATCCCGCTCTGTGCAGGCAATAACAACGGGCATGGGCTTGATTGCAACCAACACATACGATGTTATTGTGGCTGGTGGCGTTGAGTTTATGTCAGACGTTCCCATTCGCCATTCTCGCAAGATGCGCGGTCTTATGCTAAAGGCGAACAAGGCAAAAACTCTTGGGCAGCGTTTGGCGTTGCTGTCGACATTCAGGCCTGGCTTCTTGGCCCCCGAATTGCCAGCTGTGGCCGAGTTTTCGTCTGGCGAGACAATGGGACACTCGGCGGATCGTCTGGCATCCGCATTTAATGTTTCCCGCGGCGAGCAGGATGAGTACGCCCTGAGATCGCACACGTTGGCAAAGGAAGCACAGGAGAAGGGCTACTTCACGGATCTGGTTCCATTCAAGGTGCAAGGCGTTGATCAGGTAGTGGACAAAGACAACGGCATTCGTGTGTCAACCCCCGAAAGCTTGGCGAAGTTGAGGCCGGCTTTTGTGAAACCCTATGGCACGGTTACAGCCGCTAATGCCTCATTTCTGACCGATGGTGCCTCTGCTTGTTTGATCATGACTGAGGAGAAAGCAAAACAGCTTGGCCTTAAGCCGAAGGCCTACCTGCGCGATTTCCTGTACGTGTCGCAAGATCCCGTCGATCAACTGTTACTGGGACCCGCCTACGGGATTCCGAAACTTTTGAAAAAAGCCGGTCTCACTTTGAAAGACATTGACTCGTGGGAGATCCATGAAGCTTTTGCCGGTCAAATTGTGGCCAATCTGAAGGCCTTGGACTCGGATTGGTTCTGCAAAACATATCTGGGCCTGAGCGAAAAGTTGGGCTCACCAGATCTGTCCAAATGGAATAACTGGGGCGGATCCCTGTCCATCGGACATCCATTTGCCGCAACTGGTGTCCGTCTGTGCATGCACACTGCGAACCGCTTGGTTCGCGAAGATGGCAAGCTTGGTGTGGTCGCAGCTTGTGCAGCCGGCGGCCAGGGCGTTGCCATGCTTATCGAGCGCTATCCTGGCGCAACAGCCGACTGAAATCGAAATCAAATCAACAAAGGAAAGTGCAGTTTGACTGCAGTTTGATGCCTTAGCTTTTATACACTTAAAACTATGTCTACGAGTAAAGAAATTTGAAATTAAATGTTCGTTTAATTCCGGCTGGCGAAAATCCTCTAGCTGAGGCAAGGGTAATGCCTTCTTGCTTGCTCTGTCCGAGGTAATGCAGTGAACTGAACCAGGGCCATGGCTAGAGGTGCCTGGCGGACAGCCATAAAACACTAGGGGAAGCTCCCCCGAAAAATATTAACCGGTCAATAACTCGGGCGGAAGCGTTCCAGGGAGGGGATGAAGGCAAAAGCTCAATAGCCGGCTCCAAGGCAGGGTGGATATATCCCAAGGGGAGAAATCCACGATAGAATGGGCTGAGCAACGGTTTATTCGCTAACAAGGTGGAGGAGATGTTGTGATGGACCTATTTCAGGCCGAGGTAAGCTCAGTCACGTCCAGGGGTCAATCCACAAGAAATTTGTAGAAGTGGATGGAACTTTGAGGGAGACGCAGGGTTGGCCTCTCGTAGAGAGGATGGATCGGGGCTAGGGCGAGAGTTGCTAGTAGTGTGTATCGAATGGTGTATGTGGACGTGAGGTGGGGTAGCTTCGCCTCGGCTCTTTGGAATGACTTACGCTGTTGATATTATTTAGATAATTGGACACTTTATTATAAATACTTTTAGCACTTTCTTAAGTTCTAAGATTGGTACAACGTCTGTACTCGGGGCCGGGTTTCTTCGTAAGCTCCTATCTGGTTCCAGGCCGGCGCTTATCAATACGCAGGGATGGCATTTCGCTTACTTGGTGATCGTGTGTCGACTGGGTCATCCCAGTCGCGCTTTGCCGACTTGGCGGATTTGCCGTTGGCGCGTGTCGTGAGTTTTCGCGGTCTCATCTCTTCGTGGTTGAGCCCATCACAATAAGTGGGGAAGCCCCGACATCAATGATATGAGTCACTCCTACACTTTATATTATCCACTAGCATACGTGGGGCAGGAACACACATTCGTAGGTCCCACCTCGTCAAACGTGCACGACATAACTCTCGTCACGGGAAAGAGTACCTTGGTATCTGGCTGGAGAGTCCTCGAAAGTCCATCCTTCTCGGACCATAAGTACATTCAGTTTAAGTGCGAGTTCAAACACACTTCGAAGATAACAGTCTATAGATACCCCGGAATACAAACTGGGTAAAGTTTAAAAAGGCACATACTTCGAAACCGGGCTCAGTGAAAACTGAAATGGATATAGAGAAGTCCCTAGAGACGCTATTCAAGGAGTTACTGGATGCCTACCATTTAACCCCTCAAGAACAAAGAAGAGGTCCAAGCCACAATGGTGGAACCGATATCTTTCTCCCCAAAGGAACAACTTCAAGGAATTCTCTAAGATCGCCACAAAAGGGAACAAAGAGATCGTCAATGAGGAATACAAAATCCTACTTAGTAGCTACAAGAAGAAAATACGTACGGCACACAGGAACTCGTGGCGGAAGTTCTGCTGCAACATCGAGAAAATGCCTGAAACCGCTATGCTCCAGAAGCTGCTCTCAAAGCAGCCCACAGTACAGTGTCAATTAAAACTATATAACGGACAGTGGACAGAGGGCAGTAGAGAAGTCCTATCGTACTAAAGGAGGCGCAATTCCCTGGATGCACCAAGGTCACCGAAGCGGAAGAGCATGGACCTAGCAACCGAGGAACAACACCCCCAAACAGACCTGTTAACCACTAAAAAAATCCACTGGGCTATAGACCCCTTCGCGGGCATAAAAGCACCAGGACTGGAAGGGATATTCCCAACCATGATGCAGGTGGCCAAAGAGGTTATCACCCCATGGCTCTCAGCAATATACACTGCATTGGAAAGTACGGGCTATATCCCTATCCAATGGAGAACCTCGAGAGTTGTCTTCCTTCCAAAGGCAGGAAAGTGCTGTCATGTGAGTCCCAAAGATTACAGACCGATAAGCCTTACCTCCGCTCTACTAAAAACACTGGAAAAGCTGTTTAATTTACACATCAGGAATGCGGTTGAGGGACTGATGTCAACTAACCAACATGCCTACACCAAAGGGAAATCGGTGGAGATGCACTACACTCGTTAGTAGCCACCATCGAGAACGCCCTTCACAATAAAAAGTATGCACTGGGAGTATTTGTCAACATCTCCTGAGCATTCAATAACGTGGCCACAGCAGCAATAACGAATCGCGTAGAAGCGAATAACACACGCCCAGCAATCAACCTTTGGATCAAGAACCTCCTAAGTTTTAGATGTGTGCAACCGGAGTGGGGCACCGATTCCATGGTTAAAGGGGCTCACAGAGGCACACCTCAGGGTGGAGTCCTGTCGCGACTCCTGTGAAATCTGGTGGTCGACGACCTCATCAAGAGATTTAAAAGGAAGGCCCCAAAAATAACAGCTTATGAAGATGACATAAGCATACTTATTACGGGTGTATGTCCATCGCCCCTCAGCTCCTTAATGGAACGTACACTCCGGGAGATACGTGAGTGGGCGGAAGAGGTAGGACTCAGTATCAACGCGGGCAAGACGGACCTCATTCTCTTTACCAAGAGGTGCAAGGTACCTGCAAGGTATATGGACGCCCCCGAAAATTGACCAAAGTAGGCTGACCCCAAAAACACAGGAAAAATACCTAAGCATACCTGGCATGGAAACCCAATGTACTCTAAAGGGTGAAGAAGGCCATCAGAAAAATGTCGCCACAAGGATACGGGCATAGTTCAATCAGCGGGGACATGACCAGATCTACTGATTATATGACCCCCCAAACTTGCCTCGACATTAAAACTATCTCATCTCTGGGACCCGAAGACTGGGAAAAGGGAAGGGACCAAGCTCAACATATATACGGACGGATCTAAGATGGACGGAGAAGTAGGAGCTTATACTGCACAGACCCTGCGATAAGGCTGTAGTATAAGCTACCGGACGGATGCAGCATATTCCATGCGGAAGCTTTCGCCATCATGAAAGCAGCAGAGGTCGCGCAGCGTATAGAGCGAGCACATGATGCGGTCAATCTATTCGTCGACAGCCAAGCGGAAATTAGATCCATGCAGGCGTCCGCGGTCAGATGCAGAAGCGTCTTGACAAGCAGGCACTAGACACCCTAAGCCCGACAAAGTCAGTGCGGATCTACTTCCCAGCCATCGTACTAGCTAATGAAGGCTTCCGGCTGGCGAATATGAGAACCGAGAACGTGCCTGTCTCCCTTAGAACTCTGCAAAGCGATCTAGAGAAGCAGGCCAGATCATAAACCGAAAGCAGGTGGAGGAGTACCACCACCTGCAGAACCTCGAAAATAATGTGCAAGGAATGCAACGAGAAACTTAGCCACTACCTACTGCACCTACCACGAAAGGACTGTAAATTCTCGATGACCGCGATGGTTTATACCCCCATTATCAGGATAACTAAGGGCCATACTGGCCTATGCGTGGCCGCGCTGAGAGCCGACCGGGTTAATCTAACCTTCGTTTAATTCCTAACAATGACGCAAATATTATACAAACAGCACCCTTACATAAGAAAAACGAAAACAGTCCGTTTAATCGGTCTCATACAGTTCCTTCTGCTTTAGCTTCGTTTGCAGAATGTCGTTCTCATTATACGATATATGCAGGGGTGGTATGAGCGCGCATGCCACCATTCTGTTCTCAGCATTAAGAAAGTTGAAGGTAGCACAAGCCTGAAAAAAGTAGTGGATATTATCTACTGTTCAGGTATTGTCACTTGGCATACAAACTCACCTGCTCCGTTCGAAGAACCTCAACGTTTATTTTGTGTTTCTTCATGAACTCTATGATCCGCTTGGACAGCGGCGGCGACGGGCTTTGGTCTCCAATACCAATTATGAGAACATCAATTTTCGGATCCAGAGTAGGGAACAAGCTGAGGCTTTCTTCGTTGATGTCCTCGAACGTGTTTACATTCCAAGAAAGGACTGACCTGAAATGAAACCATAGGGAAACCAATTGCATGTGCATGTTTACATAATTCGACCGCCCTTGGTGGGAATGTTCTACGTACCTAGGAAAAACACTGATTGGACCAATTAGGACCATGTCGTTGTTGAGTCTGAACCCATATTGACTATAACCAGTAATCATAAGTCCTAGGTCCGTTTCTGTATTGAATATTGTGACTTTTGTTTTGCCATCGTAGTCGTATGCCTTGCTGAAGTTAACAGCCATGCCGCTGTGCAGCATACGACAGGAGCCGTGTGGAAAGACGAAGCTCCGGCTTCTTTGAGCAACGGCTCTTAATGTTTGCGCAATCATTTTTGGTCTATACAATTAATATTTAAATCAAATTAAATTGTTTATTTTAGTATTATATTATTATACAGTGCTGGATAACATTTATAAATTAAATTATTTTAGTTCAGTAATGAACTAGTTCAATAGAGTTTGTCCAAAAGAATTTACTCTGTGAATATCATTTAAAAATTGTATGATGGATAGTTCCTCTATAGTCGGTAACGAAAGCCGATCCGATCAGGGCGATCAGAACCAATTTTTTCGGTTTATAGCGGCATATTTAATTTATTTATATCTATTTATAACGAGACGCCACGTATATCGGTATATAATGGTGTATTTTGCTAATTTCATCAATCTATTAAATTTCATTTTCAACGGTATATAGAGATCCAATAAAAGCAAGTAATCAGAATAAGCCAGTTAAGTAGAAAATTGATTCATTAATCGGATAAAACTATGTGGGCATGGCCTGAATATTCCACGGAATATCGAAATCAGTATATTTACGTATATTTTTAAATGAGACGGTATATTTTGGTATATTTCTGAGGGTCATACTGTAGAAATAATGGTTTTCGCCGCGCTCCCATGGTATTTTTGTCAATTTCATCAATCTATTAATTTCATTTTCAATGTTATATAGAAATCCTATAAATGCAAGTTTTTCGAATAGACCAATCATGTATAGAATTGATTCATCAATCGTACAAAATTGAGTGGGCATGGCTAAATGTTCCATATAGATAGTATTATTCAACGGAACAAAGAATTGGTCGTTTCGCCCCAGTTAGCTTTAGCAGCAATGAGTCTCGTTCCATACACAAACATGCTGCTAATTCCATGCACACATACCCTGGGGGTAATGGATGTTATAGAATTGTGAATACGTTTGTCTTCCAAGGCTCAGGATCGATATAAATATATACAAGATACTAATAATACACATGAATAAGTCGAAAACATATCAATTTGAGAAAAGGTCTTAATAAATTGCGTTTGATCTACATATAAAATTAACGAAATAGGGTGCACAAAGACCTATGCGCGCATCATGTCCTTAAATACCAGCAAAAAATAAATAAACCTTGTTTTAGTCAAAATACAATAAAAGCAAGTAATAAAAATAAGCCAGTTAAGTAGAAAATTGATTCATCAATGGGCTAAAATGATGTGGGCAGAGCTAAGAGCTCTATTTAGCTAGTAATATTCAACGGAATATCAAAATCGAGGAATATTTTCCTTTGCAGAGTGGACAATGCCGAGGGCGCGCATCCTGGAAGGGGTGGTCAGACGGACAGAGGTCGCCCCCTTCCCTCGGACTCCGAGCGGAACGGATCCGAGCTATAATCATGGCCGGAAGCTCAGATTCGATTGGAGACGAGACGACTGGTTGACAGCTAGGACTACGTGTACTGGAGCGACTGGAACACTAGAGGACATTGATCAAGACGGGCCAATCACACTGATGTCGACAAGGATATGCTCTGCATGCCCCCAGCTACGACAGACTGCCCGAATGTGCCGCTGCCGGTGTCCGGCAAGACGACAAGACCGGAGTGGAACGGCGTGCATCCGGCCTGAAGGCTAGATAATTTTAAGTGGCGGGAATAGTGACATGAACAACGACTGTATATCCGCCTCCAGGCGCTGTGACGAAAGGACAGCCGGCGCATCAGTTCAGCGGACATTCAGGCGAGGGCAGGGAAAAGGCTCTGGTCTGCGATGGTACAACCAACTGTGACAATGGCCACGATGAGGTCGACAGCAGACTTTCAGTGTCACATCAACAAGGTGAGTGGAAAGCCACGATATCTGCCCAAATTCTTAACCTTTCAATATCCTACTCCACCTTCCCACAGCTTTGCATCGGCCGCCCTGCTCTACGATGACTGGGAACTGTACCGATGATGCGAACGATTCGTTCGATATTTTTATTGCAGGGCGGACCTTGGCGTAGCCACTGCAAATTAATTTGTTCCTTTTGGCTATAAAAATGATCCGATCTGATCAAGATTCAGCAATCTCATAGATACGGTCATTCTCTATTATGAATTTGTGGATGCCACAGATTTTCGTCCTTTGTGGGGGCGGCAGTGGGCGGGGCGAAGTTTTGAAATATTCTGTATCCAAAACATCGTTGCTCTAGCTCTTATAGTCTTTGAGCACTAGGCGCTAATAGGGACGGACAGACGGACGGACGGATAGCCAGACAGGGCTCAATCGACTCGGCTATTGATGCTGATCAAGAATATATATACTTTATAGGGTCGGAAACGATTCCTTCTGGACGTTATACACATCCATTTTCACTACAAATCTAATATACCGCAATACTCATTTTGAGTATCGGGTATAAAAATCCGATAGCGATGAGTGAAGTCTTGTTAAGTCTTGCTCGCAGACGGACTTAAAAACGAGCTATGCCATTCGCTACAAAGAGCTACGCTACCCCAAATGCCATTTCCCTACTTTTTCAACATCATTGAGACATTACATTGGACTTTTCAGCGAAACAATGCCCCAATACTGCTATAGTGGTCAAGAAGTGGACTGAAGTCCAAAATAAAAAAAACCCTTTGATTTAGAACTCCAATTTTTAATTTTTTTGGTAAAGGTATCTTGACTATTAAAAATATATATTTTGCTAAATTCATTTGTGTCTTGATTTTTAAAAAGAAATTTCGCATAGAAAATGCATTGAGTCTATTCTATTGATCGGCAGTGTAAGATGCTAAATGTAAAGAGCCCTGTAGCTTGGGGGAAATTCACTCGGGGAATAGGATATCTTCTCGGCAGACCAAAATTCATGTACAACTGTGCGTCCTAACAGCACTGGGGGGGTGGAAGAAGAAAAAATAAACGCGGCACCTATAGGTCAAAGATCGTATCTGAGAAAAGAGTAATGAAAGTTGACAGTTGAAGGGGCGAGCAGGGAAAATAGGGTCCGAGTGTCGAGGCAGAATGGCGTTCGCTCTTTTTCGTCTTGGACACTGAGCCAACTGGTAGCTTCTAGCGAAGCTCAGAAATTAGGTACGTTGATCAACCTAGCGGTTTGAAGTGAAGTGTGAAGAGTAAAATAACATTTTTGCTTAGATTCGGAAACGTGCGCGAGCTTGTTAGAAAGAGAAAAAAAGCAGTCAGCAGAAAAATTCAGCTGCTAAATTGGGGCCAGATCCGCGGGTAAGTGGAGGAGAGCTTTGCAGCGGTGTAGCAGTACAGGTATTTAAGCAGTCGGAACTTTTGCTATCCCTTAGGTTTGGCACCCTATCCTCAGTTCAATCTCAAGGCAAAAAGAGCGCCGCTTCAACATAAATTCACCTGGCAAGGGGAATGCATAGCAGAGGGGAACCATAAACGAGGAGAACCTAGAGCGAAGCAGAGGCGATAATAATTCGACCAAGGCTGGCCTAACGAGCTGAAAAAAGAGTTAGTTGCCGTTGGAAAGCAGCGGGTCGTGGATTCGCGAGCGGATCAAAAGAAAAAGAAAAGCAATTTTCGATAATTTTTTGTAAACGGATGAACCATTCGTCTATCGGTGCTATCCCCTAAGACTCAGAGGGTCTCAGTGCCTTTTTGTCATAGAACTCCAGTGTTTAAATCGAAACGTTTCATCAAGGTGGCGAACCGAAAATCCAGAGGGGGATCGGCTCAAATTTTCGGTCGCACGCATGGTAGAGTAAGTGCTAGTAACGTATATAAATTTTAGCTATTAATGAATAAATTTAAATTGTCTCCTTAAACGTTGATCTTGATTTCCGATACCCAGTCCCTGTAGTAGCGAGCCCTTAAGAAAAGGGGTCATGAAGTATAGAGGAAGATGGCAGATTATGACCATGGAAGGGTGGGCGTGGTTCATTCCAGCTGAGGACGACCTTTAATCCGTTCGTTTCGCGTGCGTGTGCATATGTGTAAGTGAAGTCTAATGGCCAAAAGTTTTGTTTCTCTCCGGTTCTGTAATTGTACTTGTACATGTCTTGCATGCTCTTTTAATATACAAAAATATCGTTGGTATCAGAATAGACAAATAAACAGAACACCACCCTTTTGCCGACGAGACAGTAGCCGGAATGATAGCGTGCTGGTCGACCTCTGATGAAAACATCAGTCCTACTAATCGTTGTGCACTACATAAAAACAAAAAACTCGAAAAGGTACTTCTAGTATTATATTAAAGTTTATGCAGCACGACAGTGCTGTGCTCTTGGCGTGGCACAGAGGCCAATGAGTTGGGACTTGCTGCTTAACCTAGCAATCCTTAGTAAGTAATATTTTAAAATTAATGCGTGCTCTGCGCGTACGCTCCGCTCCACCCACATTTTTTCCGCTCATCATTTCGCCGTCATTTTTCTACTGTGTAAGGAAGCGATCCTGGGCTGGGGTACATATCTCAGTCTACTCCAGGGTCGAAATTACAGTAATATTTATAATTTGCCGGGACTCGGTATTTCGGACCGACGATGGGGACGGGGCGGCAGTCCCGCTGACGGGAGCGATCGTAGCGTGGGACGTGGCAGTCGGTTTCGCCGAATAGAGCCTTCAGGTCGCCACCGAACTCAGAATCAATACGGAGGTCTTTACAATGCGATAATACCGACAGGTGCCGCCGAGAGTACCTAGGCTATCGCCGGACGGTACTTACGGGACCCTGTCGGTCTAAGAATTACTACGACGCGGAAAGGGGGACTTTGCTATGCGGAAATACCGACAAGTATCGCCGAGAGTATCTACGGGGGCCAGGGATATCGACAAGCATCGCCGAGAGTGCCTAGGCAATCGCCGGATAGCACTTACGGGACACGGTCGAACTAAGAATTACTACGAGGGTCGGGGATACCGGCAAGCATCGCCGAGAGTGCCTAGGCAATCGCCGGATAGCACTCACGGGACACTATCGGGCTAAACATTACTGCGAAAGTCTTTATCATACAGGGCAGGTATCGCCGAGAGGGCTTAGGCAATCGCCGGACAGCACCTTCGGGACCTAGGGAACTACGGGGGTCAGGCGAGACACCAACAGGCGTCACCGGGAGCGCTTAGACGATCGTCGGATAGCGGCCTCGGGACCCTGCGGGGTCACAAACTACTGGAGGGAATCATGCGGAGGGAACGCCGACAGGTGTCACCGAGAACGCCGTCGTTCGGCGTCTACGATGCGCTGGTGACTTTTGTCTCTCTTTTTCGCTGCTGGCGCGTCGTTACATGGTTTTGGTTTTCCGCGTTTCTCTTCTGCCGTTGCTGCTGTGGGCTTACCGTTTCGGCGCTTCGTTGCTGCGTCGACGCTGGCGGCTTATCTTTTCGGCGCTTCTCGTCTTCGGCCGTCGCTGAATTGATGCTGTTGGCTACCGTTTCGACTCTTGGGGTACTCCTCTCTCTCTCTCTTTGGCTTCCGCTGCGTTGTTGTCGTTGGGTTTTGTTTCTCGGTGTATTCCTCCCCGTTTCTGTGTCGGTGCCGTTGGGTTTCGGTTCTTGGTGTATTCCTCTGCATCTTTGGCTGCTGCTACGTCGTTGTTGTTGGGTTTGGTTGTGAAAAGCCAGTGGCGTCCGCCGTGATCGCGACTTTAAAGAAGATAATAAGCTGCGTAGGGCTTAGAGACCCCTCGGGCCGTATATTATATAAAATTAATACCATGTAGCCTTCGTGGCCTTCCCCCCTCCCCCTTAACCTAAAACTGAAAAGTCAATGCTTAAACCTAGAAAACGAAGAAAAGTCAAAATCTTAATTCTAATAGAGTAGGTCCGGGTCCCTCCAATGCACTATGGTCCAGAATTCGTTTTTTTTGGCATAAAGTCGAAATTTTTATGTGAATGGATTACGTTTTTTCTTGCAAATTCTCAAAGTAAATTCATCATACATATTAAAAATGAAAAAAACGAGGGGGAACGTTGTGAGTTGCTGCGGACACCGCAACTCTACAGTTATACCCGATACTAAGTCAAGGCTCTCCTCCGGCAGACGCCGCTAATATTAAACGACACGACAAAGAATGCGTGCGAGAGAGACAGAAAATCAGTCTGAGCGTGACGTCGGGCGCTGCGTAGCCAATGATTGATTTGTTCCTTTTGGCTACAAAAATTATTTGATCTGATCCAAATTCAGCAACCGGATAGATATAGTCATTCTCTATGATTCTGCGTTTTTAGTTTTCTCGAATCTGCAATATTGTGGATGCAACAGATTTTCGTCCTTTGTGGGGGCGGATGGGGGTGGGGCGAAATTCTGAGATATACGTTTTATAGTGACATCTTAAAGGAGTGTGTGTACCTAATTTGGTTACTCTAGCCTTAATAGTCTCTGAGATTTGTGGTTGCCTCAGATTTTCGTCCTTTGCGGGGGCGGAAGGGGGTGTGGCGAAATTTTGACACAAAACGGTCAAGGTCCGATATCACAGGAGTGTGAATACCAAGTTTGGTTGCTCTAGCTCTTATGGGTTCTGAGATCCTTGAACTCATATTTTGCAATTGGCAAAACCGACCATGAAACCTGTGTGTTAGAGTGAGACAGAGCGAGAAAGAGTGAAATTGTTTTCGTGATTCTGGCTATAATAATTATACGATCTGGTTCAGATTTTGCACTCTGTAAGATATAGTCATCTTCTACGGTTCTGCGTTTTTAGTTTTCTCGTATCGTCGAAATTGTGGATGCCACAGATTTTCGCCCTTTGTGGGGGCGGAAGTGGGCGGGGCAAAGTTTTGAAATATTTTTGTAGCAGTGACATATCACAGAAGTCTGGATCCAAAACATCGTTGCTCTAGCTCTTATAGTCTTTAAGCATTAGGCGCTGAAGGGGACGGACAGACGGACGGACGGACGGACGGACGGACAGACAGACATGGCTCAATCGATCCATTTTCACCACAAATCTAATACTCATTTTGAGTATCGGGTATAAAAATCAGTAATTTTGAATCCTTCATTAAAAGAAACCTTCTGAAGTGCAACAAAATGATGGAACGGTTTATGACCACCCATGCTAAATGGATGGCTTCTAAAATAACAATTATTGTTGATGAAAATTGTAAGACACCAAAGAAAATGGGACGTCCAACATTACATTATACAAATGCAGGGACACGATTAAAAAGGAAACTGGCGTCTGATCTTGCAAATGATAATAATAATAACACGAATCTTCTTATGCATGCTGCGGCAGTTTCTGCTAAGAAAGCACGCAAGACCGACGTGGCTTTTGTCCTAACAAAAACAATTAGAACACCTGAATACCCGACTGAATCGAAAAAGCATCTTCAATTGCAAAAGCCCATTCCACTTTCACCAGATGAAGCTTTAGCTTACCTCCTGGAAAATTCACTCAACAAACAGCAGTATACAAACACTAGGCTTTTAAATAAAAGGCATAACTGCGACATTTATCCTAGCTATAATAAAGTAATGGAAGCTAAATTACAGTGCCGACCAGAGTGCATAGAAGTAATGGAAACTACTGCTCGAGTGCCATTACAAAATCTTTTGGATCATACATCGAATAATTAAATTGCAGTCCGATGTTTTCAAGCAGTTCCCGGATGCATCTGAAATCAAATTAATCTGCAGCTACGGATTTGATGGCTCAACGGGTCATAGTATATACAAGCAGAAGTTTTTAACTGAAATACCTGGCAGTCAGCTTTCCGATCATTCTTTATTTGTAACTTCTGTTATACCCATACAAATTCAAGACACCTATCATCGGAACATCTGGACAAATAGAACACCGCAGTCTATTAGATTTTGCAGACCGCTAAAAATTGATCTAGTAAAAGAAACTACTGCGCACATAATTATAGAAAAAAAGATTTAGATTATCAAATTAACACTCTTAAACCCTTTGTTTATAAATTAGTTGAGAATGTTGACATAGTAGTTACCTATGAAATGCATATTAAGCATAACGTATTAAGCTACTATCATCCATAACCAACTTTAGCGTAGCCCTTTTAAATAATTTTCACATAATCTTAATCGCAATTTCGTGTAACTATTATATAAATTCGGAAAAATTTCGTTCTTTTTGTGAGAGTACTTTTTGCTTATATATGCAAACATATCCGTGGTACCCAATGTCCCCTACGATTCATAAAGTATTAGTCCACGGTTTTCAAATAAACAATTCGACGTTGGTTCCACTTGGATGTTTAGGAGAAAATGCTTCAGAGGCACGGAATAAAATGTACAAAAAAGACAGATTATCACATGTAAGAAAAAATAGTCGGGTAAATACTATGACTGACATTTTTTATAGAGCGATAGATTCCTCGGATCCATTACTATCGAGTGTCTGTTTAAAGGAGAGGGAAAGGAAAAACAAGAAAAAGCCTCTTTCCAAAGAAGTATTAAGCCTTCTGGAGTTGCCGTCTACCGAAAGCAAAGATTCATGTGAATACGAAAATGACTCGCAATCTGATTCTGATTCCGATTATAATATATACGACATAGAACTAGAAGATGAAGATGAGGTCATTTAAGAAAAAAATTAGTGTGTAATAAATTTCCATAGTTTATATATAAATATAGATAATTTGAAATAAGATATTATATATAATGATTTAACAACAAAATGTAATAAATTTGAAGTATGTAATTTAAACTTCCGACTTTATGCAAAAAAAAAAACGAGGGGGAACGTTGTGAGTTGCTGCGGACACCGCAACTCTACAGTTATACCCGATACTAAGTCAGTATGGCTTTCCTCCGGCAGACGCCGCTAATATTAAGCGACACCACAAAGAGTGCGTGCGAGAGAGACAGAAAATCAGTCTGAGCGTGACGTCGGGCGCTGCGTAGCCAGTGCAAATTGATTTGTTCCTTTTGGCTACAAAAATTATCTGATCTGATCCAAATTCAGCAACCGGATAGATATCGTCATTCTCTATGATTCTGCATTTTTAGTTTTCTCAAATCTGCAATATTGTGGATGCAACAGATTTTCGTCCTTTGTGTGGGCGGATGGTGGTGGGGCGAAATTCTGAGATATACGTTTTATAGTGAGATCTAACAGAAGTGCGGATACCAAATTTTGTTACTCTAGCCTTAATAGTCTCTGAGATTTGTGGTTGCCTCAGATTTTCGTCCTTTGCGGGGGCGGAAGGGGGTGTGGCGAAATTTTGACACAAAACGGTCAAGGTCCGATATCACAGCAGTGTGGATACCAAATTTGGTTGCTCTAGCTCTTATGGGTTCTGAGATCCTTGAACTCATATTTTGCAATTGGCAAAACCGACCATGAAACCTGTGTGTTAGAGTGAGACAGAGCGAGAAAGAGTGAAATTGTTTTCGTGATTCTGGCTATAATAATTATACGATCTGGTTCAGATTTACAAGTACGCAAGTACAAGTATACAAGTATATGTACAAAATTTAAAAGCTCTAGCTTTAATTTCGAGCTCTGTGTTAAACAAATCTGAGGTGCTCTGGGGAAGGGGGTCGATGGCGTGGTCGAATCTGAAACAAAAACGAGGGGGAACGTTGTGAGTTGCTGCGGACACCGCAACTCTACAGTTATACCCGATACTAAGTCAGTATGGCTTTCCTCCGGCAGACGCCGCTAATATTAAACGACACGACAAAGAGTGCGTGCGAGAGAGACAGAAAATCAGTCTGAGCGTGACGTCGGGCGCTGCGTAGCCACTGCAAATTGATTTGTTCCTTTTGGCTACAAAAATTATCTGATCTGATCCAGATTCAGCAATCTGATAGATATGGTCGTTATCTATGATTCTCCGTTTTTAGTTTTTCTCGAATCTGCAATATTGTGGATGCAACAGATTTTCGTCCTTTGTGTGGGCGGAAGGGGGTGGGGCGAAATTTTGAGATACACGTTTTATAGTGAGATCTAAGAGAAGTGCGGATTCCAAATTTGGTTACTCTAGCGTTAATAGTCTTTGAGATTTGTGAATATCCCCAGATTTGCATCCTTTGCGGGGGCGGAAGGGGGTGTGGCGAAATTTTGAAACAAACTCGTCTCGGTCTGATATATTAGGAGTGTGGATACCAAATTTGGTTGCTCTAGCTTTTATAGTCTCTGAGATCTAGGCGCTAATGTTTTACTCTAAGCAAAGCCGCCTATGCTACCTGTGTGTTAGAGAGAGACAGGGCGAGAAAAAATGAAATTGTTTTCTTGATGCTGGCTATAATAGTAATACGATCCAATTCAGATTCTGCAGTCTAAAAGATATGGTCATTCTCTACGATTCTGCGTTTTTTGTTTTCTCGTATCTTTAAAATTGTGGATGCCACAGATTTTCGCCCTTTGTGGGGGCGGAAGTGGGCGGGGCAAAGTTTTGAAATATTTTTGTAGCAGTGACATATCACAGAAGTCTGGATCCAAAACATCGTTGCTCTAGCTCTTATAGTCTTTGAGCATTAGGCGCTGAAGGGGACGGACAGACGGACAGACGGACGGACGGACAGACGGACAGACGGACAGACAGACATGGCTCAATCGACTCGGCTATTGATGCTGATCAAGAATATATATACTTTATGGGGTCGGAAACGATTCCTTCTGGACGTTACACACATCCACTTTTACCACAAATCTAATATACCCCAATACTCATTTTGAGTATCGGGTATAAAAAATCGAAATTTTATAAAAATACTCAAAATAATTGTGCAAAGTTTCAAGGCTCTAGTTTAAAAACTAGACTTTATGCAAAAAAAAAACGACTTCTGGACCATAGTGCAATGGGAAAATGCTGGCGAGTTGATGGGCGAAAAAATGTGGATGGAGCGTACGCTCCCTCACAACTGGAGGGATCCTAAGCTACGTTTCCTTATTATAATTAAGATTTTGACATTTCCTTGTTCTCTAGATTTAGGCATTGACAGCATCGACGCAGCAGCGGCAGAAGAGAAACGACGAGAACCGCAAGCCAACAGCAACGACGCGCCAGTAGCGGAAAAGAGAGGCGAAAGTCACCGGCGCAGCAACAGACGCCGAAAGAGGATGAAAACAAGGGCGCCAGCCTTCTGCCGCAGTAAGAATAACGACGCTAGCCGCCCTCGCTGACGCTGGATCGGCAGAACGCCGGTTCGGAGCTGGAAAAACGTGGAGAAAAAAAGAGTCAGAGAGTGCCGAATTGAATGGACGTGTTCGCGGAGAGAAATATTCAGACCGAGTGGCTGCTGAAAAAAAAAAATCGGAGTGAAACGGGAAGATTGTGATTAGTGGAGGAAAAGGAAGGATCCTGTACTGACGACGTGCCTACTGAGGAGAGGAAGCTGCCGGCAACTATATACATATATGAATATTACCCTATACTAAAAGGAACTTCATATCGATAAATTAACATATTTGTTATGTTTCCATCCTTTCTTTCTTCCTAATGATCTGCAAAAAAAAGAAGACAAATAAATACATACATATGTATATATTTATTTTATTTTGTATTCCTACAGAAACTTACGGTACGTTTCCGAGTTCGCATCCGTTCGTTAATGACTCCGCCTTTATTAGTCCAATCTTTACTTTCCTCGTGCTCGAGTCGTGTCACGATCTCCTCGGCAAGGAGCTTGCAGCGTTTGCGGTTCAATTCGATGTTCATAGTTTGAAAGTAATCAATAACTATGTATGTCCGCAATGCGACCTCTTTGCCTGGATTTCAGTTTTGCAGAGCCACGTCTCAGCTTTTGCCACTGTGATCGGACGTCTGCCCAATGGAGTTTTTGCACCGATTTTGTTCGGAACTTTCAGGGCGGCGAGGATGTTTAATGTATCTGAATTTTGCATGTCTGCGGAGGTGACGCTTCAACAGTTAGTGGACCCTGATGGGATGCAAATTGATTTGAAAGTCTAATTAAAGGAGATTATTAGTGACTGCTTACTTTGTCGAACAGTTCTTGTTTCTTTTGCTGCTCCTCAGTTTCCACAATGGATGTCCATAACTCCATCATTCGTCTGGCGTATCCTCCGCCGGGCACTTGTTGGTGAGCACGGACCTGCGGAACAGGTTCATCGCTTCCCGGTGTAGGGTGGTGCGACGGTGCGTGCTTGCAACAATAGTAATAATTAAAATTATTTGTCATTTCACACGAATATCGTAAACAGCACTGAAGTCGGCAATAGCTCGTCGTTTAAAAAAGCAATACGGAGGCTTTCATTGTATGTGTGTCTGCCAAAAAGCGGACAAGATTGTATAAAGAGGATGAAAAGAACAGTTAGGTTTACTTGGCGTACGTGCACATGCAGTCAGCACAACCTTTATTCGGACACCCGTTTATTTTTATATATATATTATAATTGGGAAAACACAAATAAAACTGGGGGAAAACAATTATTTTTCGTACAAACTACAATGTGTCCGAATAATTTTTGTACGTAGAAAAGTGCCTTTTTTATACTTTTATGTTTTTTTATAAGTTTTTATGGTTTTATGTTTAAAATTAGTATTAGTAACATGGATCTTCATAATGAAATAAAATTTGTTTGTTAAAATTTAATTGTTTTCAAGTTATTTGAAAAGAATGTGGAAATAGACGGGGTGTCCGAATAAATGTTGTGCTAATTGTCCTTTGATAGCAAAGAATATACATGTATGCATATATAGAGCAGAACTGCAAAGAATTATGTGCAGTAAATCCTCAATACTTGAGCCTTCTGTACCTAGAAAAATCCAACCGTCGTCATGGACCAATTCATTTCGCCCTACGTCCGCACGCTGTCCGAGGAGCAGCTTCTGAGCGCGATACAACACGTAACGCGGGAGAGTCGCTCCGCAGAATTGAATTCCGGCGAAGTAAACATGCTGCATAACCTCCATTTCTTCGCGACTGATCCTTTCGCAGTCATTTTTGACGAATTTCATATGCGTTGGGGTTGGCACGGAGTATGGAAGGTGCTGGTTATCGCGGCCTTCAATATGGATGGGAGTAATTTCCATTAGCTCCATATTAAATTGGTAAGTGTTCTATAAATTTGTATATTTAAATTTAAAAAAATTTTTTTTTTCTATATATATTAATACATTCTATTTTCAACGATGGATTGATGACGGTGCTGGACGCCATACACCGACTTGGGTACACGAACCGTCTGATGTGTGTCATATCGGACGGGTGCCCCGCCAACTCGCTGGCGAAATTTCTAGCGAACAGGGAAGTCCCAGTTCTCTGGGACATAGAACATCTCCGCAATATCCCCAATATATCGACACGGAGTACCCACCCGTTACAACGGATTACAAGGGCTGCATCGCAACGGAGCTGGTACAGCTGAATTTGCTGATTAGCCGAGTATACTCCCATTCGGGAACACATCTCAGCACACTGGACAGGCTGAACAGCGGGGACCTCGAGATGTCAGGCATAGCCATAATGGCTTAATGGTGCAAGACGTCATGGATGATTTGCCGGAGGAAGGACGCCAGCTGTTCACAGTCATACAGGTTTGTTGCTATTGTCGTACCAATATCGGTGATGGATATTCCAAACCGAGGATAGACTTGCAAACTATCCTTAAAAATCTGTCCTTTTCAGGACCACCAACATTTTATAAAGAGAGATACATATTTTCAACCGACGGTGCTTACATAATTTGTAATGTTTGTAGATGTTTGGTGGAAAACATGATAAATATAGTTAGCATTTAACAGAAAGCAGTTCAAAACGGAACTTTTGACCTATGTACATATGTGCAAGTTTTGTTATCCACAACAGTCAACAAACATAACAGTGTCGCCCCCTAATACGCCACAAAACATTCAACATGACAGGGGGCTCCAGAACTGAGTAATTTTGCCGGCCGGCCTGCGCTGGCTCTTATCAGCTGATAGCCATCGGGTGCTACAGGGGGACAAACGGATGACGGGTCGGCTCGTACAACTGTGAGCTCGGAACTGAGGCGCAGCCGCTCCGGTTAGTAATACCCTGTGCGGCCTGCGTCCCACACCCCCTAGGACACAGAGGGTTGCGAGCGAACCGTCACCCGCCGTAACTGTACACACCGGTGGAAGTGCGACTACACTCTCCCCGTGAGGGCGGCTGGATACAGGTCCTGGCACGGTCATGTCTCTGGATGCTGGCGAATGGTAGTCGGGCGGAGAGAAGAAAACTCTAGGTGAAATTACCCCAATCCAAGGTGACACTGTTATATGCTTAGGGATGCATGGCTGGGCGGTGCCCGGTCACTAATATGCGGACTCTGGATACCTGCAGACCTCCAGTTTAAATCAGGCTTCCCGGGGCAAGCGGGCTATGCATCGGGTGACCAACCCCTTCCCGCCTACTCGTGGGAACAAAAATGCCAAACAAATCATGCCGGTACTCCTCTTAAAGTACCGGAGGGACAAGCCAATCCCTCTGTACCAGCGCCTGGGAAACCAGATCCAAAGAAGACGGGGAAGGAGACTGAGTCGGTCCACCGTCTTAAGGCAGCGGACGCAGCGAGGGGGGGCCCGAAAAGCCAATCGGGTCTTTCCAAGTCGGGTGGCTCCAAGGGCGAATCGGCTGCCAAGCAGAGCGAAATCGCGGCTGGTAAGCGCACCAGGACCGAGGAGCCCATGGGGGCACCGGCGAGCAGCGTCTCTGCACCACGGGGAGGAAAGCCGTCGTACCAGGACAGGAGACGAGCGGCTTTCATCCTGTCCAACGAGGACCCGAACTTTAGGGCGTCGGCAGAAGGAAAGGAGCAGAGGCTGTGGGCCTCCTCAATCCTGCCATTCTTCCAGCCAGCCAAAGCCGGCCCTCTACATGAAGGCGGTGGCTGCTCTGAAAGAGGTCTACCCAGGGGCGAAACTGGAGGCCGTGAGATGGGAGGATGTTCCCAGCCGCCCGAGAGCCAGAGCATGGGTCTCGGCAAAACCTGCAGAACCTGAGAAAATCCTCAGGCTACTGCAAGTCTGCAACCCCCACCTTCCCACAGCCGATTGGAAGGTGGCCAAGGTAGAGGACATCCAGGGGCAAAGGCGCCAGATTATCCTCGTCCTAAATGAGGAGTCGCTAGAGCCCCTCGCCAAAACGGACGGTGTGGTCGACTACGGGTACAAAAAGGTCACCATAACCACCTATAAGTCGGATCGCAAGGGCAGGCAAGCGGAGGTCGAGCCAGACCCGGAGCTGCCGAAGATCCCGAAAGAGGGGGCCTCTCGCGAGGAAGACAACCCGGCGTCGGATGCGGCGTCCATGATGTCGGAGGACATCCTGGACGACTGAGCGTTCGACGAGAGCGACCTAGCCAGAGGTCTCAGCCATATCGTTGTCGGCGAGGAGCCGGATTCCCCCGACAGCGATCTAGAAGCAACAATGGTGGAGGTGAGACTCAGGAATGTCACTGACGATCCTGCAGATAAACCTCCACCATTGTAAGGCAGCATGCGCTGCTCTACTGCTCCACCTGGCCAAGGGTGGAGCCGACATAGTCTTCATTCAGGAGCCCTGGATCCTCGGAAACAGGGTCTCCGGTCTGAGGACTTCTGACTACAAGCTATGCGTAGCTGAAATCCCAGGTAAAATTCGTACCTGCATTCATGCAAAAAGAGAGTTGCAATTATTTTTGCTCCCAAATTTCAGCAATGAAGACCACACCGCAGTGAGCCTCGAAGGCCAGAAGCGCTCACTGAGGATCTGCTCCGCATACATGGGGCATGATCAACCAGACCCCCCTCCATACGCGACTCTCCGGGCTCTAATCGCAGAATCTTCGGCCAAAGACATCGGCCTAATTGTGGGGTGCGACGCCAAAGCACATTACTGTCAGTGGGGAAGCACTGACACAAACGAAAGGGGTGAGTACCTTTTCAGTTACTTACTGACCACTCAGATGGGCTTATTAAACCGGGGTAGTGATCCCACCTTTATTATTAAAAACAGCAAGGAGGTCCTGGACCTGACGCTTGCCTCTCACGAGATACAGAGTAACATTATATCCTGGAGGGTCCTGGAAGAGCACTCCTTCTCGGACCACAGGTACGTGGAAACTGTTTTCTCCTTCTCAGTACCGAAGCCAGTTCGTTTCCGGAACATCAGGCGGACAAACTGGACTCGGTACTCTAATTACCTCTGTCGTATTCTCCCCGAGCCCCCATCTGAGGAGGAGTTCTCCACGGAGGCCACGACCCGCCTACTTAAGATGTTTACCGACGCCTGCAATAAGGCGCTCGACAAAGCATGCTCCTCTGGCAAGAACAGAGGCCGGAGGAAACCTGAATGGTGGAATCCGAAACTGGATGAACTCCGGAAAGCCTCAATAAAGCTAAGGCTGAGAACGTTGAGCAAAACTGGGCCGAATACAAGGCCAGTCTGTCAACCTACAACAAGGAACTTAGAAATGCCAAACGCGCCTCCTGGCGTAAGTTCTGCAGCGAAATCGAGAGTAACTCAGAAGCCTCGCGCTTGCGCAGAGTTCTCTCGAAGACAACACCCACCCGGGGCTACTTGAAGAACGCCGACCAGTCGTGGACTACGTCCAGCAATGAATCGCTAAATCTTCTCCTAAATACTCACTTCCCTGGCTGCGATGAAAACAGACCCAACTACTTCGCGCCTCCTTCTGTCGTCTCAAATGCTCTCCTGAGCCTGCTAAGCCAGGAGAAAATCTCCTGGGCGATCAGAAGTTTTAAACCTTACAAGTTCGCGGGCCCAGACGGCATTTTCCCTGCCCAACTGATTCACGCGGGACTTAAAGCCATTAACTGGCTCAGAATAATTTACGAGGGAATCTTCTCCCACGGGTGGTTGGGCACTCGGGACTCCTAATGAGACTCCCGCAATTACCAGAGAGGACAGATTACTGTATTCCTAGTGATCACCTCTCGACGCCCTTCCCGGTATCAATCCCACTTAGGGAGGACAGGGAGATGGGCGAACCAGGACCTGCAAGTGTGGTTCACTTCTACACTGATGGCTCAAAGCTAAACGGCCGCGTGGGAGGCGGAGTCTACTGCAGCGAGCTGAACATCAGTCATTGCTTCAGGCTCCCGGACCACTGTAGTGTGTTCCAAGCGGAGATTGAAGCCATCAAGGAGGCCATTTCTATCGTCTCGAAACTACGTCTAGACACGCACTTAGTGTGCGTCTTCTCGGACAGCCAAGCGGCTATTAAAGCTCTAGGCATAATATCGTCGAACTCAGCGACTGTAAATGACTGCCGCAGGTCTCTGCACGAGATCGCAGAGCAGTTAGATCTCTTCCTACTATGGATCCCCGGCCACAGGGACATCGAGGGGAACGACGCCGCCGACGAGCTAGCCAGGCAGGGTACTACGATCCCTCTCCTATAGGAGAGAAGTCTATGGTCCTATGGTCCACTATGGTCCAGAAGTCGTTTTTTTTTTGCATAAAGTCTAGTTTTTAAACTAGAGCCTTGAAACTTTGCACAATTATTTTGAGTATTTTTATAAAATTTCGATTTTTTATACCCGATACTCAAAATGAGTATTGGGGTATATTAGATTTGTGGTAAAAGTGGATGTGTGTAACGTCCAGAAGGAATCGTTTCCGACCCCATAAAGTATATATATTCTTGATCAGCATCAATAGCCGAGTCGATTGAGCCATGTCTGTCTGTCCGTCTGTCCGTCTGTCCGTCCGTCCGTCTGTCCGTCTGTCCGTCCCTATTAGCGCCTAGTGCTCAAAGACTATAAGAGCTAGAGCAACGATGTTTTGGATCCAGACTTCTGTGATATGTCACTGCTAGAAGAATATTTCAAAGCTTCGCCCAGCCCACTTCCGCCCCCACAAAGGATGAAAATCTGTGGCATCCCCAATTTTAAAGATACGAGAAAAGCAAAAACGCAGAATCGTAGAGAATGACCATATCTTTTAGACTGCAGAATCAGATCGTATTATTATTATAGACAGCATCAAGAAAACAGTTTCATTTTTCTCGCCCTATCTCTCTCTAACACACACGTAGCATAGCCAGCTTTGCTTAGAGTAAAACATTAGCGCCTAGATCTCAGAGACTATAAAAGCTAGAGCAACCGAATTTGGTATCCACACTCCTAATATATCGGACCGCGACGAGTTTGTTTCAAAATTTCGCCACACCCCCTTGCGCCCCCGCAAAGGACGAAAATCTGGGGATATTCACAAATCTCAGAGACTATTAACGCTAGTGTAACCAAATTTGGTATCCGCACTCCTGTTAGATCTCACTATAAATCGTTTATCTCAAAATTTCCCCCCACCCCCTTCCGCCCACACAGAGGACGAAAATCTGTTGCATCCACAATATTGCACATTCGAGAAAACTAAAAACGCACAATCATAGAGAATGACCATATCCGGTTGCTGAATCTGGATCAGTTCGGATAATTTTTGTAACCAAAAGCAAGAAATCAATTTGCAGTGGCTACGCAGCGCCCGACGTCACGCTCAGACTGATTTTCTGTCTCTTTCGCACGCACTCTTTGTGTTGTCGCTTAATATTAGCGGCGTCTGCCGGAGGAGAGCCATACTGACTTAGTATCGGGTATAAATGTAGAGTTGCGGTGTCCGCAGCAACTCACAACGTTCCCCCTCGTTTTTTGTTTGTTTGTTCGAATATATCACAATATAGTCTTTTTAATCTATGAATATTTCTTTGCTTGACGATTATTCATTTGAGATTTAACGGCGACGTCACTCCGCCACTTAGCTCGCATAGGATCGCTGCACAGGAACTGATGGAGGAATTTTCGATTTACGCTGCTGCTGTCCTGAGGGTCTTGGCTGCTGCTGCTTTTGTTGTTGTTGGGGCGACTGTGGCGAAGGAGACGAAGACAAAGGCGAGAGCGAGGATGACCACACCGACGAGGTGGAGGACGTCGATGAATTGATGCTCGTTGGAATTCTGGTGGGCACTGCCATGGGCAGGCAGCTCCGTTGACTTAGCTTGCTTCTGGAAATACGTCGCAGATTAGGATACGTATACACATTATGGGATCTATAGATGTACTCACCTTCTTTGGTGATGCAGCCGCTGGTATCTGCACCGGGGTCGTCACCCGGTTCCAGCCATTGATTCGGCGCCACTGACTCGATGTAGCCGGCGCCTAAAATTTGCGGTTCCGAATTCGGTCCTTCAGCTTGAACACGATCGCCAGTGACGAGGGCGCTGCCTCCTTGGCAATTTTCGCCATAAGGGCACAGCTGATGCTGTCGCTGCGCACAAGAGTGAATTCGAGCTCGCGACGCTGATTGTGGCGTAGGATGCAGCTGGGCTCCTGCTCTTCCAGCACAGACTTGGACTTTACCAGCACATGGGACGGGCATCGCAGCTCGCTCTTGATGATCTGTGCTATGCATTGCTGCTCATTGAGGGGCTGCAAAGGCGTGGCGCTCATGATCAGCGGCACGTCCTTGATCTCGATGTCACCAACGCGGCGCCGGCACTCGTCAATGACCGCATAGTCAGGCTCTTCTTCCTTCTCCTGATGCGACTCCGTCGGCGGCGGCGGGTGGCTGATCGAGTTTTCGTCCGTTTCGCTGGAGGAGCAGCTCATCCGCTGAGCCCGTCCCGCCTCGCTGGGCGTGGGACTGGTGGCGGCCCGGGACGTGTGTGCCGCTTGGCTCTCGGACATGCTCGAATCTGCCTCGTCATCGTCATCCTCGTCCTCGCCGTCCGTCTCTCCCTCGAGGTAGGAGTAGAGGCTGCGCGACGAATTGGAGCTAATGTTGACCAGCTTGTAGAAGTCGTTGGTGAAGTCCGTGCACGCCAACTCTTCATCCTCCGAGCAGACAATCTGAAACAGAGAGATCCATTCTAAAATTCTTTCATCTGCAGCTTTGTATCGAGGTGGGGGAGTTGTAATAAAACACTCCAGGGGGCAGGGGCAGGAGATCGACGATAAAACGCAGCAGCACGCGCCAAACGCCCACCCACCCCGACTTCTGCTGCCCAGAATTACAAATATATGCAATCATTTCTATTAATTCGCTTTCATGCATGAGCCGACGAGTCCCAATAGGAAAATGTGGCCCGCCCCCCTTAAACATGCAAATTAAAAAACTGCGGTAGCGGATTGCGTTTTTAAAAAGTTTTTATTTAACTTCTAAGTTTACAGATATAGATTTAAGTTGAGGGTCACAAAGGATTCCGGACAAAGGACAAAAAAGGGTTTGCGCGATCTTAGTTTTTTAGCTCGACTTTCGGTGTCGCTTCTGGATCGTCGATCCCTTTCGCGAATAGTTTTTCTATAAGCATCTCAATTGATTTCGCCATCCCGAGTATTGGATTTCGTCATCCAAAGAGAGAACTGTAAAATGCCCAAAGTGCAGGATCTGCAGAAAGCCGGGTGTGAGATTGTTTATGAGAAGCCGGGTGTGGGCAAACATTGTTTTTCCATTTAGGCGAGTGTCAAAGATTGGAATTGTGGCGGGAGCCATTGAGATTGTACATCTTAGAAATCAATTAGGCGAAGGCCCAAGATTGAAATTGTTTTCGTCTTAGAAAGCTAAGATTGTTTACAACTCGTATAAGAGCCCAATAGAATTGGGTACGTTAACTTGCATGGTGCGCCCATCACGTCTTCATCGATTGTATGTGTGTGTGTGTACATGTGCAAGAAAAACGGATGGACCGATATGCGATATTTTTTGTACCGATACTTGTTTTATCAATCTTTGATAAAACAATATTCTTTTTAATGGCCTTAAGCTCTGTAATGCGATTAAATTTACTATAAAAATGTACTAAAAAAATACCATCGAGACGGTACATCTCCCAGGATAGGGACCGGTAACCTCGATGGATCACATCCTCACAAAACGTAACATAAGCTGGGCAATAAACAGCTTCAACCCGTTCAAATCGCCAGGCCCAGACCAGGTAATCCGGCCCAACTTCAGAAGGCCGGGGATACGGCCATCAACTGGCTACAAGGTATCTTCAGGAAGATACTGGCTGTGGGTACAATCCCGCGAACATGGCTTAAGGCAAAGAAAGTCTTCATTCCCAAAGCAGGAAAAGCCTCGCACTCAACTGCAAAAGACTTTAGATCACTCAGCCTATCGTCCTTCCTCCTCAAAACCTTTGAGAGAATCGTCGGGCTGCAACTGAGGACAACTATACACCCTCAGTTGCTGTCAGGCGCACAGCATGCATACCGGAAAGGAAAATCCACGGAAACGGCTCTTCATAAAGTGATCTCAGCGGTAGAGAAATCTCTGCAGCACAAAGAGTACTCACTCATAGCCTTTCTCGATATTGAGGGAGCTTTCAACAGCGTTGTACCGGGCGCCATTACAGAAGCCCTGACTGACCTGGGGGTGGACCGTCACTAGGTGATGCTCATTGATCAATTGCTCACATACAGGACGGTGACATCATCGATGGGATCGTCCGCCCAGTCGAGGTATGTCAACAGAGGCACCCCGCAAGGTGGTGTCCTGACCCCTCTTCTGTGGAACATAGCAGTCAACAAGATTCTATGTGACCTAGAAGGGGGGCTGCAAAGTCGTGTCCTATGCGGACGACGTTGCGATTATCTTCTCGGGGAGATACCCCCAAACACTGTACGACCAAAGACTATACAATAGCAAGATGTTGCATGAGGAACAAATTCTTTGTCAATTTTCGTTTGACGCTTCATGGTACGTGCGCGCGGGGCTATTACTTCAATTCTCTTTTACGCTACCTTCGCCTCCGAATTGCTACTCGGCTTCGTCAATGCCTCGGTCAGCGTCGAGTCGGTGTGTCTCGAGAGATAGAATACAAAAACAAAATATGAATCGTCTGCGTGCCGAAACCGTAGGGCAGCGTGGTCGCTGATGTCTTTGGCGCGGCACAGTGGGGACTCAGCCGAAATAGTAAAAAAAATTGTATTAGTGCTTTCGATAAATTTAATGTACGCATCTAATAGAGAATTTTCCAATCAAATTTTCAAGATAGTTTTAGTTTAGGAGATAGAAGCACTCAAAGTTTATATATATGTAAGTACTCAATGCAAATATTTATTGAACTCATATTAACTAACTAATTTAGCAAGCTGAGACGTCCAAAGGTCCCACTGTGCCGCTCCAAAGACATCGGCGATCCGCGACCACCGCTTCGACGGTGCTGAGGCTCGAGAGTCCAGAACAGACGAAACCGATGGGCAGCGGGGTCGCGGTAGAGACGAAGTACAGGCGAAAAGGGAATTGAAACCCCGCGCGCTCCCTCGTGCCTTTTGGGTTCTAATGTTAGGACCCGCCATAGAACAGCTTTTTAATCGCTCATGCAACATCTTGGTATTGTATAGTCTTTGGTACGACTTAATGACCGCAAAGCTAGCGCAACTGTCGGATTGGACAGAATCGCGCGGTCTGGGAGTAAATCCCTCAAAAACGGAACTCGTACTATTTACAAATAAATACAAGGTCCCGCCCCTCAACCATTCAATACTACAAGGATGCAGGCTCTCCTTTAGCGACAGTGCCAGTTACTTAGGGTTGGTAATTGACAAGAAGCTTAACTGGAACCTGAATGTCAAAGACAGAGTGAAGAAGGCAATGACTGCCCTCTACACATGCAAAAAAGCTATTGGGCTAAGATGGGGTATGATCCCAAGCATAGTCCAATGGATATATCAAGCTATAGTTAGACCAATACTACTCTACGGAGTTACGGTGTGGCCGGCCCTATCAAAAAGGGCGATCACCAAGCAACTGGGCAAAGTCCAGCAGACTGCCGCCCTATGTATCAGCGGAGCTCTTCGCACCACCCCTAATGATGCGCTAAATGCCATCCTGTGCCTACAGAGCCTTGACCTCGCAGGAAAGGAACGGGCAGAAGCAGCAGCAATACGTCTAAGAGACTCAGATCAATGGGTGACACAGTGCATAGGTCACTCAGCCATATTAAATAACAGCAGTACCGTCCCCTCAAAAACAGACTACCAAGTTCCAAGAGAGTACACAGTCACTCCCTTCGACACAATCATCCCTCACAGAGACGAATGGCTCGAGGGACTCCCAGGCCCAGATGGGGCCATAAACATCTTCACAGATGGATCAAAGCTGGACGACAGAGTCGGAGGGGGAATCTACTCTGAACCGCTAAACATAAGGCATTCCTAGATTGGTGTTCTGGTAAAGCACAACATCCAAAATTATATAACACCATTCAAACTCAACACAAACGAAAAAATAAAACGAGGGGGAACGTTGTGAGTTGCTGCGGACACCGCAACTCTACAGTTATACCCGATACTAAGTCAATATGGCTCTCCTCCGGCAGATGCCGCTAATCTTAAGCGATACGACGAAGAGTGCGTGCGAGAGAGACAGAAAATCAGTCTGAGCGTGACGTCGGGCGCTGCGTAGTCACTGAAAATTGTTTTGTTCCTTTTGGCTATAAAAAATATCCGATCTGATCCAGATTCAGCAACCGGATAGATATGATCATTATCTATAATTCTGCGTTTTTAGTTTTCTCGAATGTGCAATATTGTGGATGCAACAGATTTTCGTCCATTGTGGGGGCAGACGGGGGTGGGGCGAAATTCTGAGATATACGTTTTTTAGTGAGATCTAACAGAAGTGCAAATACCAAATTTGGTTACTCTAGCGTTAATAGTCTCTGAGATTTGTGGATGGCCCAGATTTTCGTCCTTTGCGGGGGCGGAAGGGGGTGTGGCGAAATTTTGACACAAAACGGTCAAGGTCCGATATCACAGCAGTGTGGATACCAAATTTGGTTGCTCTAGCTCTTATGGGTTCTGAGATCCTTGAACTCATATTTTGCAATTGGCAAAACCGACCATGAAACCTATGTGTTAGAGAGAGACAGAGCGAGAAAGAATGAAATTGTTTTCTTTATTCTGGCTATAATAATTATACGATCTGGTTGAGATTTTACGCTCTAAAACATATGTATAGTCATCCTTTACGATTCTGCGTTTTTGGTTTTATCGTATCTTTAAAAATGTGGATGCCACAGATTTTCGTCCTTTGTGGGGGCGGAAGAGGGCGGGGCGAAGTTTTGAAATATTTTTGTAGCAGTGACATATCACAGAAGTCTGGATCCAAAACATCGTTGCTCTAGCTCTTATAGTCTTTGAGCATTAGGCGCTAATAGGGACGGACAGACGGACAGACAGACATGGCTCAATCGACTCGGCTATTGATAATGATCAAGAATATATATACTTTATGGGGTCGGAAACGATTCCTTCTGGACGTTACACACATCCACTTTTACCACAAATCTAATATACCCCTATATATACCCCTTACAGTATATGTGCCTTTTTCTTTGTTTGTACCTTTCGATGCGTGTCGAACATGGATAGGTAAGAAGCGAAGCGGAAGCCTAACAGAACAGGAAAATCCATGAGCTCTGGTTTCGGCCCCAATAATAAGGCCCCCAATAAGATAACCGTTATAACTACTTCCCGGCCGATCAAAAAATTAAATTAAATGTTTTAGAAAAAGCCAACTTCTATGAAATCGATTGCAATTCGCTACAAGAAACCTTTTTTAGACAAGATCCAATAAATGCAAGTATTTAGAAGAGGTCAGTCAAATAGAAAATTGATTCAATAATCGGATAAAATTATTTGGGCATGGCTACATAAAAAACGAGCATTTATTGGTAATAACCAGTTGACGACAATGAGCCCATTAAGATAAGGCTTCAATTAATGCGAAAACAATGTAGTCTCTGTTTTAAACCTATTCCAACGATATTTTGCAGTTCATCGTCATCCTACAGAGACCAAGAATAGGTATAAGGATATATATAAATACAAGATAATAATCATATGTCTAAAATTTCTTTATTAATTACTATTTAAAAACAGTTCGAAAAACAGGATCTTCATATTAAACTAACGAAATAGGGTATACAAAGGCATATACACGCGTGATGTCTTCAAATACCAGCAACAAGGCGACTGTTTTTTTTTTGTTGAGCTATTTCGTTTAAACCTTGTTTTAATCAATAAAACAATAAAATCAAGCACTAAAAACTAGCCAATCTTGTAGAAAATGTATTCCTTAATGGGCTAAAATGATGGCAGAACTAAGAACTAGTTAGCCGTCATTATTCAACGGAATATAAAAATTGGGCAATATAAACGATTATCCTACTTCGTTTTTTTTTTGTTTTGACCTATTTCGTTGAAACCTTTTTAACGTAAACTCCAATAAAAGCAAGTATTTAGAATAGGCCAGTTAAGTAGAAAAATTATTCATTAATCGTATGAAACTAGGTGGGCAGGGCTCAGGGTTTTATTTAGCTGAGAATATTCCACGGAAGATCAAAAACGAGGAATTTGTAAAATAGAATTTGAATTCGTCATTATATTTACGGTATATTTTGAAAATGACACGGTATATTTTGATATATTTCTTAGGGTCGGACGGTATATTTTAACGATAAATCCGCGGTCACACTGCTCGGAACAAGAAAATAATTGATAAAAATATATGGTTTTATTTTTATTTATATATATATACGTTCTTGTTGCTAATTGCCGCATGTAAACTATTGCGCTATAACGAATTTCCGAAACGTCAATCTACAAGTTTCACGGAACAAAATAGAACATTGGTTTGGCGAAGACAGCAGTTTAACAAGGATAGGATGTTTTGATAGAGGAAGTTTATTTTTGAGCTATGAAGGTAAGTACACTTGCAATTCCCCTTCTAGGCAAAGCCGATTGAGCACCTATTTATTGGTTATTAAAACCATCATAGCATATGCTTACTTATCGTCAATACATACATACAAACACAAGCATGCCTATACATGCGGGTGTGTGATTTATTTGATTGATTAAACCACATAGTATGTATGCATGTACATATCTTTGTTATTGTATCTTTAAAAGCGTTAACTTGCCTGGCAATAGTTATAAGCAGTGAAAAGTCCACATAATACTCAGGCCATGCCATCAACATGTTAATGGCTTCCGTAAATACCGAGAATAGATAGGAATAGGAATAGAATGAAAGTCGCTGGAATTGTTATGTCGTCATGCATGCACACAAGCGTACATGTGTGCGTGTGACGGTATAGAACATTAATTTAAACAATTTAACCTTTATAAACCCTTAATAATCAATTTTCTCGTCTCGTTACAGTTGTATCCTGAAAGCACCTCGAAAGGAATTTAGAATTGAAAGCTACCTCAAAATATTACCACCATGATTGGGCCCAGTTCACAAGTCAGCAAGATACTATTAACGCTACTGTTTCTGTTGATAATATTCTACATTTTTATGGATGTGGAACTTTATTTGCGGATTCATAACTATGTTATAGAACGGAATTACCATACGAACACCTCGACAATATCTGCACCATCGCCTGTTGCACCAGCAGGAACATCAGACCACAGTAGCAGCACGAAACTTCCCACCGCTGAGAAAGAGCCGTCCTATGAAGATCACACATGGATATCTTGTGATGTTAATCCGCTCTGCCATGTAACTGTCAAAGCTATATTGCTGGACCACACGAACCACTACCTGTTTGCACCACTGGCCACTATGTTCGACAATGTCATTGGATTCTCCCGTTCCACGTTCATCACGCCCAATATGATATCATTTTTCCATGTGGGTGTGGCTTGTTTGTCTGGAAAACTGGTGGCATCCGATAGCCTGGGATACAGACGGCTGGGCGTGCTCCTCTTCCAGATACGCACCTTCCTGGATGATTTGGATGGACATGTGGCTCGAGTGAGAAAGCATATTAGGGGGGAGCGCTCCGAAATTGGCACGTCGGGCTACTATGTGGACGGCCTCTGCGATGGACTCGGCTGCATTGCCCTACTGCTGGGCATATTCTTTTACCTGAAAAACAACCCGCCTCGACGGGGCTACTCGATCATACCAATGAGTGACCCCAAAACACCTGAACCGACAATGATTCCAAAAATGAAGGCAACCACGCGAAAAGTGGCCAAAAATGTGATCAGCTTCACGGGACAACTCTTGCTCAGTTCGACTGCTTGGAATCGCTATATAGCCGTCTACCAGAACATGTTGGAGCGTGAAGACGTTAGCAGCAGTCAGTACCTTCATTGCCAGAACTACGTATTCAAGTCCAATTGGTTCTTTTGTGTGGCGTGGATGTGGCGCATTGTTAATGTACACTCATTGCTCCACATCGTGCTACTCAGCATTTTTTGCGACAAGCTGTGGGACTTTTTGAGAACGATACGTTATAGCGGTTACATTATATTGTTAGTTGCAATTTGCTTAACTGAAATGCACATTTTGGAGGCACAGAACTACATTTTTAATTCGACAGCGTGCAGTAATATTTCACTGTGATTTTATTAATATTACGAGAAAATACAATAATATTTCTGTAGTGGATACAACGATGCCTTTTTTATTATTTATATGTATATAATGATTGATGTCTGTGTATTGTAACCATATTTCTTAAACATCAATATTTCAAAACACAAAACAACTATTGCATCTTTTCATACAGAGATACTTTTTGTTAAGGCCGACTACAAGAGCATGTCTTCAGCTGTGATAACAATGTTATTGATCAATAAATCTATAATAAATTGTTATAAAAACTTATCAAATCGTAATTCTTGGGGGTCTTGTAGCTTGTAGATATGGTATCAAAGATCTGGGTCCATAGAGGAATATTAACAATATTTCGTTCTGTAACATAAGCAGGAAAAACCCTGATTTAAGTATATTCTTAACATTTTTCTTGGCTATAGTAAATGAAGCAAAATTAAATAGTTTCCATTCTGAGTGATATATGTACATATATACTTAAAAAATAAACGAAACGTAAAAAGACAGTGTGAGCGTACATTCTTGGGGTTTTTTGTTCTTTACCAATTATTGAATTATAATATAATAATGTAAAATTTTATTATTTATCTTTCATTATATATTTTTTTAAATTTGCAAGAAAAAACCATATCAATGTTTAAAAATTCTTGTTTCGTTTCGACTGTTCCAAAAGAACGCATTTTAAGGGAGGTGAAGTTATATTTATGGTATATTGGTATATTGAGGTATACTTTGCCAGATTCATCAATCTATTAAATTTCATTTTCAACGTTATATAGAAATCCAATAAAAGCAAGTATTTAGAATAAACCAGTTAAGTAGAAAAATTATTCATGAATTGTATTAAATTATGTGGGTATGGCTATTTGTGCTATATAGCTGGGAATATTCGACGGAAGAAAGATTAACCAAGAATTAGTCGTCATAACCGGTTCACAACAATGAGTCCCATTCCACGCACACATACCCTGGGGGAATGGATGTTATAGAATTAAGAATACGTTTGTCTTCCAAGACTCCGTAGGTATCAGGATCGAGATAAATATATACAGGATACTAATAAGGTACTTGAATATGTCTAAAGAATATCAATTTGAGAAAAGGTCTTAATAAATTGCGTTTGATCTACATGTAAAATTAACGAAATAGGGTGCACAAAGGCCTATACACGCATCATGTCTTTAAATACCAGCCACATTGCGACTGACTGTTTGTTGAACTATTTGGTTTATGCCTTGTTTTAGCCAAAATACAATAAAAGCCAGGACTAAAAACTATCCAATCTTGTAGAAAATTGATTCATTAATCGTATAAAATTATGTGGGCATGGCTAAATGTTCTATTTAGTCAGTTATATTGCACGGAATATGAAAAACGAGGAATATGTAAAATATAACTTGAATTCGTCAGTATATTTACGGTATATTTTTTAATGAGACCGTATATTTTGGTATTTTTTTTAAATCGGGTAGAATCTGTAATACCCTGGGGTAAATGGATGTTATAGGATTTTGAATATGTTTGTCATCCCAGGCAAAAACAATTTATATTCAGTATATTTTAATAATATTCAATATTATTTAATATTATTTTCAATATTTCAACGATATTTTAAAGCTTATTGTATTCTTGTAGGGACCAAGAATAGGTCTAAATAATGTCAATTTGAGAAAAGGTCATTATTAGTTACGTTTTATCTTCATATCAATATTTATACCTTTATATAAAATTAACAAAATAGGGTATACAAAGGTCTATACTAGGGCTTTAGCGACTGTTTTTCTTGTTGAACCATTTTGTTTAACCCTTTTTTACAATAAATACAATAAAAGCAAGGATTAAAAACTATCCAATCTTGTAGAAAATTGATTCATTAATCGTATAAAATTATGTGGGCATGGCTAAATGTTCTATTTAGTCAGTTATATTGCACGGAATATCAAAAACGAGGAATATGTAAAATATAACTTGACTTCGTCAGTATATTTACGGTATATTTTTAAAACGAGACGGTATATTCTTGAGTGTCTTATCCATAGTGATATAGATACAAGAAAATTTTTTCAGCAAAGCAAAGGAAATATGGTGTTATTTACTAAATCAAAGTCATTAACAATGAAATTGTAAATATTCTTTGTATTTATTACGCACTAATTGAAAGTGGATGTGCATATTTAAATGGCGTGTGTTGTGTCGAAAAACTAGCGTGAAAAGAATGCCTAATGAATGAATAAATGCAAATTCATACCATATAAAACATTACGTGTGCAAGTGCTACCAGAAATCAGATATTACAGGCACTACGTCTGTGGTGTTACGTTACATCTAACCCCTATCAATAGTGTAAGAATTGTTGTGTAACCAAACCACCATTTAGGATGCGCTATATGTACATATGTATGTACCCACATGTCATATGTACATAATGCTTCCTCTAGGCCACAATCCCCTTCCCACAATTTTCCCATTGAAATGTTGAGTTTAGAGAGATGTTTGCTTTTTTCATATATGTACATTAAACCTCCTAGGACTCTTCAACTAATCATCGTATTTAAATGCCCTTTTATTATTAAATCAGTTATGCAAATTTGTTTTTATCCAATTCAATTTTCATGAATCGATATTTTCATTTTTTTTTTGTCGTATAGAAAACATTGTAGCTTTTATTGTCATAGAGAGATCTTACAAAAAGTACACTTTTTCTAAGACATTTATAATTCCTTTTCTTTGATTTGAATCTCTGAGCATTAAATGGTTTGTTTGTTTGTTTGTTTGGTTTATTTTGAAAGAAAGTATGAGACGAATCGAATGAGTGCATTTCGTGTAATGTATGTAGCATAGATAGAATCTGATCTGAATATGTACGAGTCTATTACCAAGTGGGATGCTTCAGTTGATTGAATGATGGATCAAGAATAGAGCGACAAGTGAACCGCTTACGCAGAATGTTGGATTAACTTTCTTGTCATTTTAGAGTTACTCGAAGCCATAGTTATTATGGATTTTGTTCAAGTGTCGGAGGAGGAGGGTGACGAGCCCATCGAGCTGCCGGCTGAGGAAGATGGCACATTACTTCTGTCGACCCTGCAGGCACAGTTTCCAGGCTCCTGCGGCCTCAAGTATCGCAACATGGACACCAAAGCCGTGCGAGGCGTACGGTCAAACGAGGGCCGACTATTTCCGCCAAGTGTCGATTCCGGGTGGGGAGAATACATTTATTTTTGTGTGTTCCCCAAAGGTAAACCAAATACAACATTGTATTCCTTAAAACTAGCTTTTATCGCAGCCAATTCCCTCTCACAGAAAATAAACGCAAAAGCGACGACAATTTAGAAAATTCAACAGCCAAAACGAAACGCATTGAAACGCGACTACGGTGCACTGACCTCATTGTTCTGGGACTCCCGTGGAAAACAACTGAGGATAGCTTGCGAGAATACTTTGAGAGCTATGGAGAAGTTCTAATGGCGCAGATAAAGAAGGACGTCAAGTCGGGACAGTCAAAAGGCTTTGGATTCGTACGTTTCGGTTCGTACGACGCCCAGATGCGCGTACTCTCTAATCGTCACCTCATCGATGGGCGCTGGTGTGAGGTGAAAGTTCCAAATTCAAAGGTATATACAGATCCAGACATATGTACATGCTATATATTAGCTGGGTCGAGCTTTAAACTAAAAAAAAATCATCTTCTAGGGGGTAGGTCACCAGGTGCCATGCAAAGTCTTCGTTGGTCGCTGTACAGAGGACATCAACTCAGATGACTTGCGTGAATATTTTTCAAAGTTTGGAGAGGTTACCGATGTGTTTATACCCCGACCATTTCGGGCATTTAGCTTTGTCACATTTTTCGATCCGGATGTAGCCCAATCACTGTGTGGAGAGGATCATATAATTAAAGGTAAGAGCAACGTTTGCGCGAGGCAAAGACAACTATTGCGATAACAGAAATGCTTTGTGACTTCTATAGGTGTATCAGTTCATGTTTCGAATGCCGCCCCTAAAGCCGAGCAGAGCAGAAGCCATCAAGGACAGAACTACAACTACAGCTCTGGCAACAGCTATGGCATGCATTCGTATCATCCTCAAGGAAACCACATGTCATCACATCCTGGCCGAAGTGGGCAACACAGAGGTAATAATCAACACAATGCACACGGTGGTGAGAACCCGATTATCGCCAATAGTCACAGTCACAGTCACAGCAACAATGCCAGTGGTGGTTACGGAATGGGCGGACATTACGGAATGGGTGGCAATGCGGGTGGGGGCTACCATAATAACAGTAGTAATCACGCTAGTGGTGGGCACCGTCAGGATGGTGGCGCTCCCTTCAATAGAAACTTTCATGGAATGAACCAGCCCCACAATGGAAACGTAGGCAGTGGCGGCTGGATGAACAGGGGACCCTTGGACATGCCTAACTTACAAGCATTAGGCATTAATTCGCAAGGATCGAGCTCGTCCAACCAAGGACAGAACATGAACAACCCTTTGGGGGTCGGACTTAATTTAAACTCATTGCCGATCAACCCTGCTTTGGTTGCTGCTGCGTTGAATCAGTGGAGCCTTGTAGGCAATCAGCTGCAAAATCAAAACCAGGACCAGCAGGCAAGCCTTCTACACTCTATCATTGTTTCAAACAAAAAACTCTCTCAGTTACTTTTCAGGGTGGCAATTTTTTATCGTGGATGTCTCAAAACGGCGGCCACAACGCCAACAACTATGGCGGTCGAAAAGGATCAAATAACCCAAATAATCCAGGACCTGGTGGAATGATTAAAGCCGACAACTCTACTTGTAACGACCAACAGGTTAGTTTCCCATTCAAATGATAACCACAAATACAAATAATTTATTTATATTCTCTGTATTACAGAATGGCTGTGCACCTGGTAACGCTGGTTGGTCAAATCAAAGCAGCTCCCAGAATTCTGTGGAGAAATCCAATTTTCTTTGAGTATATTTACCAATTAGGTTTGGTAACAACCAATTATTATTTAAGAAGTAAATTTTTGATTAAACCATAACTTGTGTAGCTTACTTAAATGTGTATTCTATTCTTTTATTAAAAATTCAGGAAATATGACATCCGCGCGCCGAAGTTTATACACCCTTTGCGGTTCAACGACCCATAAATAATGGTTTATCTACTTAGATCTGAAAATCTGTTACCATTGGATTATTTTCTTGTTTTGCCAGACCTACATGGCTAAATCCATCAGGGTTGTTGTTTAGGGAATGCTTCCTTCTGTGGGTTACCAAATTGAAACACCCTGCAAGGGTGCAGTATTTGTTTAAGCAAGCATATGCAAAATGTGCACTAGAACTTTGATATAATGTCGAAGAAATAAAGAATAAATCGGTGTAAATTACAATTATCACTTGATATAGAGTTAAAAAAAAATAATATTTGAAACTTATTGATAAATAAAATCAATACAAGCAAAATCTAATTTAAATTTGTTTATCTGGGATAATTCGAAGAATAATAATGGAACTGGAAATTCCAAGTGCTTTATCGACCGCGATGTACCCGATTTTTTTTTATACTTCAAATAGATTCCACAATATTACATCAGAATTTGTGATGCTTATAGTACACAAAATAAAGTGACTAGTATTCCATATAAGTAAATATTAGGTTGTTAGCCAATTTCCGTGCTAACTAAAATCTATTCAGATTTGCTTCTGTACTGTGCTGAAAGCGAATCTTTTTTACTTCACTTTTTACTTTAAACATATATTTTGTTTGTAGTCGGTAAAACATCAAAATCGTACCAACTAGCCGTTTAGGAGCGGCCCGTAATATGCTTAATATGTACTTCGCAAACTGGAGCACTCGCGATTATCTAAAATACGTGAGTACCCTTACTGATCACAGAAATTTTTGTTCAGTTCTACTTGTTCTCTTTCTACTTCAGTGACGCGCACAAAATCCTTTAAATTTCCTTTTTAAAGGTAAATACATATATTAAAGAATATTGTGTATAGAAACTTCAATACGCAGGTTTTTTGAATTTCCTCTCATTTTCGTGGTGGGATACCCTCTGATGTCCTTGAATAATATTAAACATTTTACATCCTTGTCACTTTCGAACAAATCCACTTTTGCGCGCAGCTCTAGCGATCATCATTCGAAAGTATGAATAGATTGCTGGGTGAGGTAAGGGAGAGAGTTTCTTATGTTCGATCAAACCCGAAATCCATCGAAATTTACATTTTTAAAATCTTAGGATTATTCTTGAAAGTTGCGAAATTAAACGGCCTCAAAAATGCCACTAACGACGCTTTTACTTTACTGAGCTTTACTTCACTTTTCTGAGCGTGATTGAATTAACAATCGGTGGCTTGTGTCGATTGTTCGCTTGTTCCAAGAAGGTTAGGTTAGGTTAGGTTAACCCGGACGGCCCTCAGCGGGGACACGCATAGGCCAATCTGGCCCTTAGTTATCCGGATAGGGGGGTGTATGAACCGTCGCGGGAGTGTTTATGTGGTTTTAAGGTCCCCGAGAATCGAGGTGTTTTTAGCATAGGCCAGCAGTTCCTGTGGCGTCCTTTTGGAGGCATCTTCCAGTGATGCCAGCACTGGGGCGCCCAGATATCTCCTCCTTGCCCTTGAGAGAGCCGGACAGTAGCAGATGAGATGTTCCAGGGTTTCGATAGCCCCAGGTTCATCACATTTCCTACAACTGTCTCTGTTGGTGATGCCTAGCTTTGCTGCATGTTCAGCAGCCAGACAGTGACCTGTAAGTATTCCCACTAGCAATCTACAGTCCTTTCGTGGTAGGTGCAGTAGGTAATGGCTAATTTTCTCGTTGCGTTCCTTGCACATTATCTTCGAGGTTCTGCAGGTGGTGGTACTACTCCACCTGCTATCAGTCTGTGTTCTAGCCTGCTTCTCTAGACCGCATTGGAGCGTTCTAAGGGAGACAGGCACGTTCTCGGTTCTCCTATTCTCCAGCCCGACGCCTTCCTTAGCTAGTACGTCCGCCGCAATAGATCCGCACTGCCTTTTCGTGCTTAGGATGTCTAATGCCTCCCTGCTCGCCAAGACACTTCTGGAACTGACCGCGGACGACTGCAGGTTGACCGCATCGTGTGCTCGTTCTGTGAGGAGAGCGACCTCCGCTGCTTTCCCGATGGCAAAAACTTCTGCCTGGAATATGCTGCATTGGTCCGGTAGCTTATACGACAGCCTTATCTCAGGGTCTGTACAGTATAGGCCCGCTCCTACTCCTCCGTCTATCTTGCAGTCGTCTGTGCAGTTTGGTCCCTTCCAATTTTCCAGTCTTCAGGTCCCAAAGATGTGGTTGTTTTGACGTCAAGGCAAGTTTGGGGGGTCATGTAATCAGTTGATCTGGCCATGTCCCTGCCAATTGATTTGTGCCCGCATCCTTGTATCGATAGATTTCCTAAGGCGTTGTGCTGTCTTTCCCGCAATCAGGCGGGCGTGAATGTCCAGGTGGTCGATTCCGAGTACAGTTTCGAGTGCTTTTGTTGGGGTTGACCTCAGCGCCCCTGTAATAGAGAGCAGAGCCTGTCGCTGAGTCTTTTCCATAAGCTTATGGTATGTCTTCTTTTCAGTAGCCTGCCACCATACTAAGGCTCCATACAGCAGAGTCGGTCGCACCACCGAGATGTAGATCCAGTGCATTAGAGGTTCCCCAGGTTGATTGCTGGGTGTGTATTAGTCGCTACCAGGCGATTTGTTATTGCTTTCGTAGCCAAGTTGTTGAATGCTCCGGAGATGACTACGAATACTCCCAGTGCATACTTTTTATTATGAAGGGCTTTCTCAATGGTAGCTACTACCGAGTGTAATGCAGTCTCCACCGATTTCCCTTTGGTATAGGCATGCTGGTTGGTTGACATCAGTCCTCCTACCTCATTCCTGATGTGTAAGTCCAGCAGCTTTTCTAGTGTTTTTACTATATAGGAGAAAAGGCTTATCGGTCTATAGTCCTTGGGACTCGCATGGCTGTATTTTCCTGCCTTTGGGAGGAAGACAACTCTCGATGTTCTCCATTGGGCAGGGATGTAGCCTGTACTTAGACAAGCTGTGAATATTGCGGAAAGCCATAGGGTAATCGCCTCTTTGGTCACCTGCATCATGGCTGGGAATACCCCGTCCAGTCCTGGTGCTTTTGTGCCCGCAAAGGAGTCTATTGTCCAGTGGATTCGCTTTGTGGTTAAACGATCTGTTGTGGGGTGTTGTTCCTCGGTTGCTAGGTCCTGATGCTTTCTGGCATCAGCGACCTCGGTGCAGCCAGGGAAATGCTCCTCCATTAGTGCTGTTAGGGCTTCATCACTGCCCTCTGTCCACTGTCCGTCGTCTAGCTTTAATTGGCTTTGTGTGTTAGGCTGCTTAGAGAGCAGTACTTTCTCGATGTTGGAGCAGAAGGTCCTCCACGAGTTCCGTTGTGCTTTGCGTATTTCCTTCTTGTAGCTCCTAAGTAGGAGTCTGTATTCCTCATTGACGATTCCTTCGTTAGCTTGTTTGACGATCTTAAAGAATTCCTTGAGGTTGTTCCTTTGAAGAGAGAGATCCCGGTTCCACCAGAGTGGCTTGGACCTCTTCTTCGTCCTCGAGGGCTTGCACGATGTGTCGTAGACGTCCAGTAACGCGTTGGATAGGGTCTTTAGAGACTTCTCTATGTCCTCCGCGGATTTCACTGAGCCCGGACTCGAGAGCTTCGAAGCAACTGTCTTTTAAACTTTTCCCAGTTTATATTCCGGGGGTTTCTATAGACTATTACCTTCGAAGAGTATTTGAAATCGCACTTAAGCTGAATGTACTTATGATCTGAGAAGGAGGGTCTTTCAAGGACTCTCCAGCCAGATACCATAGTACCGTTGCAAGTGTTAGGTCTAGCACGTTGGATGGGGTCGGACCTACGGGGGTGTGCTCCTCCCCAACGTTTGCTATATAGATTAGTTGCTAGTTAAAGTCTAAGACTCACATCTGTCATTGATGTCGGTGCTTCCACACACATTGTGGTGTGCATTGGCGTCCGTCCCGATGACGAGTTGATGGTTTTTGGTGCCGGCTTCTGTCACCAGACTCCTGAGTTCGTCGGGTGGTGTGGGTCTGTCATGACCCATATAGCAGGAAGCTACCAGAAGGCGCTTTTCCTCACTTTCCAGCATCACCACCATCAGGTCATCCGTGCTGTAATGAGCCATAAGGTAAGGATGGATCCCCTTTCGTACGAGTACGACGGTTCTGTTCCTGCTTACCGATGTTGAGTAGAACAAGTTGTGATTTGAGGACTTTAGTCCGGCCACTGAGTTGCCTTTCGCAATCCAGGGCTCCTGGACTAGAGCTATGTCGGCGAGCCCTTGCTCTATGGCGATGAGGAGCTCCGCCGACGCTACCTTGCTTTTATGCAAGTTGAGTTTATTTGGAGGATCACACATTGGCCACCCTCGTTGGGTAGTGGGCTATCAATGTGTAAGATCCTCCAACCGGTCGTTGGCACGTCCGCGTTTTGCCGTTGATGGAGCTTCAGCGCTCAGTCCCCCTGGAATGTGAGGGAGAAGAGCACCTTCGCCTTAGGCTTGGACGGGATAAGCTCCCGGTCCACAACCTCCACATTGGCCCCCTCCCACATCACCTCCAGTTGGCAGACCGTGCGCGTCAGCCACCTTAGGGTTGGATCGTCGTTGCACTTTAGGATTTTAACCCCATTTAGCCACCCAGCACCATCGAAAGTGGACATTGGGGCCGCGGGGTCTTCCTCCATATGTGCAAACAATGCGTTGACAAGACGTGCATGCACCAGCTTCCACAGTGCCGCGGTCATCTTGCCGTTCTCCTCGCTACAGTCGATGAGTGCCACGATCAGATGTCGTTTGGTCACATCGCTGACCTTCGCTTTCGGCTTTGTTGGCTTCTTGGCCGCTTTCGGTGGAGGGGATGCACTCTTGTGCCCGCGTTGCCGCTTGCTCCCAGGAGTGTCCTTAATGGCACTCTCAGTCGAGCGTTGCCTCTTGGTGGCCATCATCTCCTCCACCTTATTGGCAAACTCGCCATTCGACGCCCTCATTTGTGGCATCTGAGCGTAGTGCAGCCGGCCCTCCTCTACTCGCTGCTCGGCCCAGGCTAGCTTGACTTTCGCCTCCTGGGAGATGTCTGCTTTACCTTGCAGCCGGCTATTGATGTTGAGGGCCGCTTTGTACTGTGCTTTGGCCTTCATCCCCTCTTTGGAACGTTTCGTTCCTTCCCTACGCAGGGAGCTGGTGCCTGGTTCCGGCGAGCGGAGAAGGCTCTCTCCCCCCGTCCTGCTTAGAGAGACCACTCTCTCCAGATCCGTGTCTGTTTCGACTACGGCATCTGGGCGGATGAATTTGCAGGCTGCGGAGTGAGTTGTCCGCCAAGTCCGAGGTGTGACCGCTGGCGACACGCAGAGAGGATTGCTCCTCCCCGTGCCCGCCGGTGGTACCAGTCACGCTTCCCACCGACGTTTGGGTTGACATCCCAACCCGTGCTTGCTCCTTCTTCGCCTTCATAGTTGGCCTGAGGGTCCATACCGGTTAATATTTTTCGGGGGAACCGCCCCCTAGCGTTTTAGGCCAGACCGGAAGGCACCTCTAGCCATGGGCCTGGTTCGGTTCCCCTGACTTTAAATCGGGAAGACGCTTGCCTTAGCTAGACACTGCATTACCCCGGACAAAGCAAGCGACAGTGCATTTTAATGTATGTATGTAATGCCTATTGCCCAGCCGGCACCCTCGTGGAGGGTTCAGCTAGAGGATTTTCGCCAGCCTCCCAGATAGTCACGGAGATAAATTTGATAAATTAGTAGTTTTATCCAGACGGAAAGAGCAAAACACAAACGAACGTATATTCAACAGGTCGTCCCAGCACTTGGTTGGGACAAAAGTGACGTTGCTAAGAGCTAGCTGAGGGTAACAGATGGATTTAATATTAAACTGCTGCTGCGACCGCAACTCTAAATTTATTCCCGATACACATTGAGTATGGCTACATTGACCGACAAAGACTGCGTGTCTGAACATGTCGTCGGGCGCTGCGTAGCCACTGCAAATGGATTTGTTCCCTTTGGCTATACAAATGATCCGATCTGATCCAGATTCGTCAATCTGGTAGATATGGTCATTCTCTATGATTGTGCGTTTTTAGCTAGAGAATGCTAATTGATTGTGGATGCCACAGATTTTCGTACTTTGTGTGGGCGGAAGGTAGTGGGGGCAAATTTCGAAATAAACTCTTGTGGATATCAAATTTGGTTGCTCTAGCTTTTATAGTCTCAGAGATCTAGGAACTCACTTCTTGCAATAGGCAAAGCAGACCATGAAGCGTGTGTGTTAGAGAGAGATGTTAGATATAGTAATAATACAATCTGGTTCAGATTCCACTATTATGCGTTTTTGGTTTTCTCGTATCTTTAAAATTGTGGAAGCCACAGATTTTCGCCTTTTGTGGAGGCGGAAGTTGGCGGGGTGAAGTTTTAAAATATGTGTACTTGTAACAGTGACATATCACAGAAGTATGGATACAAAACGTCGTTGCTCTAGCTCTTATAGTCCTTGAGCATTAGGCGCTGAAGGGGACGGACAGACGGACGGACAGACAGACAGACAGACGGCTCAATCGACTCGGCTATTGATGCTGATCAAGAATATATATACTTTATGGGGTCGGAAACGATTCCTTCTGGACGTTACACACATCCACTTTTACCACAAATCTAATATACCCCAATACTCATTTTGAGTATCGGGTATAAAAAAAAACAACAGAAAAAACCTGTAGTTTTATTTATTTCCCTTAGTAATGATTCCTATAGGGATCGCCTATGTTTTGTGGGTGGCTAATGTTAGTCCCCTCCTGGATAGCCATGTTCTGGCTCGCTCTACTTTGTATGTGTATACGATGATGGCTCCCCGGTCGGCTTATTTCCTTCACGTATACGAACTAGTCGCTTCATACAGTTGTGGAATTTTCTCAATAGTCGTGCGGTTTACGGCATTTGGGACCCCATCAGGTCCTGGTACTTTACCGTCCTTGATGCATTTTAGAATTTTGAGGACGTCTGCTGTGGATACTGTGGTGGCTTCTATTTCAAGTGACGGAATTCCATCCATCACCCTTTGGGCTGCCACTGCTCTGGAAATAGGGTTTCGACTATGTTTAGCAGCAGATCCGTTTGCTGTAGCTGCTGCGTGGGACACCTGCCTATTTGCTGTGCCACCACGCGGTGATTGAGTTTTAATTGGATGATTTTCATCTAACCTTCATCTGCTACAAACTGGTCTCCTTATAGAAAGCAAGAATAGGTATCGGGATCGAGATATTTATACGAACAGGAAACTAATCATAAGCGTAATTAGGTCTAAAACATGTCAATCTGAGAAAATGTCAATACTTATGTTTTAAATCTGATTGGAAAACATAATTTTTATTAATTGAAGGAACTAGGGTATTGAGGTATTCATACCACCGGTTGACAAGCAACAAGTGCCCAAATGACGTATCAATTCATGCTGACTTACGTTTTATGTTTTCACCTTTTTTGTTCAAACCTTGGTTTAGACACAATCCAATAAAACGGGGTCCTTAAAATTAGCCGATCTTATAGATCAAATGATTCATCAATCGGGTAAAATTATGTGTACAGGTCTCAGGGCCCTAGCTATCTAGCAATATCAAAGCGAATATCAAAATCGAGGAATGCGATTTCCGAACAGTTAAACAATTAACCCAATGTCGACCCAATGTTTATACCCTCCACGAAAATAATTAATCTTGAAGAATTTGGGCGCAGTTTAGGTAGAATATATCGGTTAAAGATGGGATTGGTCTACAAGAAGATTATCATTATTATTATTAGTATTATTTTTCGCGACTTAGCTCAAGTTATTATCCTTTTTAAGAAATTGGCCTTAAGTGGGCTACGTTCGTTTCTTCATCATTACATGAGACGGTATATTTCGGTGTACTTCGGTATATTTCTGAGGGTCAGCCACACTGATTGACGCGCACAAAATTTGACATCAACGGTATTTACGGTAAATCGGCATATACTGGTATATTCTGTCGATTTCATCAATCTATTAAATTTAATTTTCAACGTTATATAGATGTCCAATAAAAGCAAGTAATAAAAATAAGCCAGGTAAGTAGAAAATTGATTCATTGATCGGATAAAATTATGTGGGCAAAGCTAAGGGCTCTATTTAGCTAGTAATATTCAACGGAATATCAAAATCGAGTATTTATTGGTGAATAACCGGTTGACAACAATAATTACCGGCAACACTAATTCGCATACCCTAGGGAAAAGAATATTATAGAATTGAGAACATGTGTCTTTAAATAACAGCAACATTGCGACGGTTTTTTTGTTGAACTATTTTGTTTAAACCTTGCTTTAGTCTAAATACAATAAAAGCAAGAACTAAAAACTAAAATGATGTGGGCAGAACTAAGGGTCTTAGTAAGCCAGAATTATTCAACGGAATCTCTAAATTGAGCAATATAAACGACTATCCTCTTTCGTTTTTTTGTCTTGACTTATTTCGCTAAAACATTTTTTTTACGAAAAACCCAATACAAGCAATTATTTAGAATAAGCCAGTTAAGTAGAAAATTGATTCATTAATCGGTTGAAATTATGTGGGCATGGCTAAATATTCTATATAGCTGAGAATATTCGACAGAATATCAAAATTGAGGAATATTTTTAGAACTTGAGCTCGTCAGTATATTTACGGTATATTTTTAAAGTAAGACGGTATGTTTCGGTATATTTCTGAGGGTCACACTGGTCACACTTGACGCGCACAAAATTTGACATCAACGGAAAGCGGCGCCAGATTGTGTGAAAAAGTTGCGGTTTTGTAAATTCGTTTGATCGAAATGAACGAAATTATCAAAGATAAGTTTATTCCGCAGCAACTGCTGTACTTTATGGCTGGCCGGCGATGCTGCCAACAATTCCCATGCACATTTCGGTCGTCAGAGCACGACATATTCATGCGATACGCCAGCTCTTTGGGCTTGCGGGCGCAGTGCGTGTTTAATAATGGCGAAATTATCAAAGTATTCAAGCAAGCTTGCCGCCATTACTTGGAGGAGCCGAAAATATTGACATTCTCGCCTTCGACGGCAATAAACATTCTAACCATGCTGGGACAATCAGGCAACTTGGGAAAAGATGAACTGAAATTGAGCTCAGATTACATTCCACAGCGTGGGTGTGTTGCTGAAATTTTGGGGCCTCATCTACCATTTCCGACGATCATGGCGCCTACGCCGCGTGTCAAGGACGATACGCAGCGCAATTTACTGAAAAAATTTCCCGGCTATCCGTTCATCGACAACGTCATACAGACCCTGTATAAACAGCGGGTAATGGTGTTCAGTGCAGATCTCTCGTGGGACAAATCGCTGTATATGCCAATAATCATTTTTGAAGATTGCGCGTCTAAGAAAACAAATGCGAAGATAATTTGCATCGAGAATGAAAACGTTTTGGCAATGTACAATAGCAAGCGCCTGGCTCATTACTTCGCCGAGGATTTGGGTGAGACTGTGGGAGTTCAACTGCCGCATAACAGCAACATCAGCTCGGTAACGCACATTATATGCTCCACGGCGCAGTATGTGTTACGTTCACTGACAAGCCAGAAATGCCTGAACATCAGCCACTTCATTGTTAACGATGTGCACCGGCATGATCCCTATATCGACGTTTTGCTCAGTGAATTGCGAAATGCCCTGACCTTGCACCAAAATCTACGAGTCATACTGCTATGTCAAATGGCCGACGTGAAGAAATTTACCGACTATTTTGGAGAAGGGACAGAATTGATGCCGAACGGAGCTCAAAAACCGGCGCCTCGCATTTCTTATTTGGGTGATATTCACAGTCGTATTTCAGAGGCTGGCATTCACAAGGGGCAGGACATTTACAAGGAGACTCCAGAGGTGTACAGAACCAAAACCCCCAGAAATGAGCAAATGGATAAATGTTTGGATGCCTACGAGGAGCTCGGCACTGATCTTTCTATTCGTCCATTTCTGTATGCCGTCAATTACGACTTGGTGCCCGTCAACTATCGCCATTCGACCACCGGCAAGACTGCTGTGCTCATTGCATCTCAGCGGAACAATGCTAACCACCTACGCGTCTTGCTGTTTATGGGTGCTGATCCGTACGTTGTGGATGAGCAGCACCAGAACGCGATCACAGTGGCAGCATCAAAGGAAAACAATGAGTGCATTGACGTCCTGAACAATTTCAGCCTGCGGGGCAATGCAATTAAAAGCACCAAGCCCGATTTTGTGGACTACGATCTTATCATAGATTTGTTTTACTTGTTGCGAACCAAGCCGGAATATCCGTCAGGTAATAAAACTACTATTTTATTCTCTACTTATAAATAGACGGTATCCAGCGGGGGGTATTTCCATTCCCTGTTGTTTAGTTAACGGTAGTATATATAATAATGGTTATATGATTAATCGTGAGCTGTAATGGCCCTCGCAATAGTGCCATCTCCAATGTGCCTATGTATCGCATCCATCGATACATATCGCCCTTTGCCATTTAGCTTTGTTTTTTTTTTTGGAATATAGAACCAGGGTAGCAGGCTTTGGTTGAAACGTAAAAAATGAGCACCTACCAGCAAAGCAGCGAGGGGAAATTTATCCCGGCCACAAAGCGTCCAGATGGCACTTGGCGCAAGGCGCGTCGTGTAAAAGATGGGTACGTGCCTCAGGAGGAGGTGCCGCTGTACGAGAGCAAGGGCAAGCAGTTTGTCGCCCAAAGACAGACTGGAGTGCCGCCTGGCATGTGTCCCATTCTGGCGGCAGAGTCAAAGAAAGAGCTCGAAAAGCAGGAGAGGACGAGAACAAAGAAGCTGGACAAGGACAAGGAAGGAGTTGCAGTTGCCCTAAGTGGCCCCAGTGGTTCTAGTGGCGGGTCGCCGCTTAAGGTTTGCCAACCTTCGTCTGACAGCAAGACGAACGTCAATGTGATATCAAACGCTCTGGCGGATAAATTGAAGCTTAACGTACCCGAAGATGTCGATACTGAGAAACAATTAAAAAAGCTTCGCAAGAAAATACGCGAAATCGAACAAATCGAGAGCAGAATTCGGGCCGGCGAGCATAAAAAGTTGGACAAAGACCAGCTCGACAAGGTGAAAAAGAAAGCCGAAATCCTAAAGCAGCTGTCGGCATTGGAAAACAGCGACGCAGTGCAGCCAAAGCCACAATCATAGCGAAATATCGAGCTCAACTCAACTCTGCCTCAGCCACCAGGCATTTCTAAAGCTTACACTTAAATTTAAAGAAAACACACTGACCTGAAGATGTCGCGCCGTTCTGCCCGGAAACACACAAACCAGCACACCACACCACACTCACTTATGCCTGTTAAATAGTTCTACATATTAGTTATAGCTTAAGAAATGCCATTTTAGAATTATGTATCAGATAATTGTATCATTGTGCATCTGTCTTGTAACGTTCTTCATTTGATTTAATTGGAGGAATAGCCGGGTGTATTTGTCTAGGAAACAGCATTGTAAATCAGATTTAATAAATCAACTCTCTCTTATGGATACATCTAAATATTTGATATGGCTATGTTTAGGTATCGCTAATCTATTTTAATGAATCTCCATCTCTTTTCAGGCAACATATTGGTAATTTTGCCCACCTATTATCATATTGTTAAACTGAACTATATGCTTCTCAGTCATTACATGAGCGGCAAACTGCAAGAATTCTCAATATTCTTGCTGCACGAAAATATGGGCGGGGAGTACATTGACGATGTGGTTAATGCTCGCGACGACACTGACAAAGTGGTGTTGGCCACAGATATAATTGAGTCGCTGGCTCTTCAGGTGCCGTTCAAGTACCTCATCGACACTGCTTGCAAACAGTATACCATTTATAATAGCAGCAGCTACTGCGCTGAAAATCGATACGAATGGGTGGCCAAAGACTGTCTCTTGAGAAGGGAATCCATCGTCGACGGTAAAGGTTCCCCGTTCTTTCAGAAAATAACTCTTGATTTACATTCTGTTTTTTGCAGGAGCAGGTGCTGATTCGCAATGCTTTAGATTGTTATCCAAATGCGCATACAATTCGCTCAGTGAAAATAGCTCACCCCTGCTTCAAAGAATACAGCTGGACAAGATCTGTTTGACGGTGAAAGCATTGTCGCCAAACAAGATGGTCAGTGAATACCTAGGCTATACCATTGCCCCACCGCCATTCATTAATGTGCACCATGCCGTGCAGTTCCTGAAAAAAATTGAGGCTTTGAACGAGGTCGAAGATCTCACATGGCTTGGCTGCCGACTTCTTGATATACCAGTCCCTTGTCAACTTGGACGCATTTTAATTTATGGTATTCTTCTTCAATGCCTGGATCCAATACTGACCATAGTGACCTCGCTCTCGACGACGGATCCGCTGAGTATTCCCTTCACGGAGGACATTGACAACTTGTGGGATCGATTCACGATTTATATTCAAAATCTCATCAAGAATGAACGTAGTCGCCTGGCAGACAATCAGTTTTCAGACCACTTTATATTCCTGAGATTGTTTCAGGAGTGGCAGAATCGGCAAAAGAGCAAGATGCCGATTCTGTATTTAACCAACGAATACGACTTTATTCTGAACGGACTGATGGAGCAGCTGAGTTTCATCCGCTCCTATATTGTGTCCTCTCTACGAGCGGCCCACATGATTCATTTCCGTGGCGTGCTTAGCATTCAAAATCTTAATTTGTTGTCGGGAAATTGGCACGTGGTAAAGGCGGCCCTAACCGGCGGCATGTATCCAAATATCTGCGTGCTAGATGTGGGAAAATCATGTCTAAAGTCGGCTTATTCAGAGAAAGTGCACTTGCATCCCAACACAGTGCTGCGGGACTTTCTAGAGCCATTTAGCAGCTCGGCTCTTAATTTTCGCAGTCCCTGGGTTGTCTGCACCAAGCAGAAGAACTACATTTTATACGCCACCGTGGTTATTCCCTTAGCAGTGGCTATGTTTGCTGGTAAGTTGGCTTGTCACATCTTAGATTAACTGATTATTTAAATGTATTCTTATTTTAGGTCCGAGCAGAATGAGGTCTTCCCAAATAAGTCTAAGCCAAAATGATAACGTCAATGTCTATATAGATGAATGGATCTGGATGGTTATGCCAAAAACTGTAGCCGAGTTGGTCATGAAAGCACGTCAGTGTTTCTTTAGTGGATATCACGAATTTTTAAAGCACTGTAGAGATCAGGACAGATGGAACGCCGACGCAACCATTTTGGCCAACCAGGTCATGCTGAATGAAACATTGGCCAAAGTATTTGAAAACGAAGATGTGGCTGTCGGATTTTCAAAGACTCCGCTTATTTATTATCAGCCCATTATAAAGCTGCCAACCCCTTATCTGCTGACTGTAAATCACCACTTTAGCTGGAATCAGGAAATAGAAGATAGCAAAGAAGATCTGCTGAAACGACGGACATTACCACATTTCGATATCAATTCACACTTTGTTGAGCGACAGTTCTTCGTTCTGCACACCAAAGTATCATGTGAGGATTTCTACAGGAGCACCAGTACTCCCTTCATCGAATCCATACTAGGAAAGTTTGCCAGACCCATCGAGACGCCCAATCGACACATTTTCGTGATTCTGTATAAAAAGAATGATGATGAAATGCTAAGCATAAGCCGAGCAAAAACTATTAACGGAGAATTTACATTGAAGGAATACTTTCGAAATGTTATTCCAGTGTATGAAATTATGTGAGTATAGAAATGAATTTGACGACTCGACCTAATGTATACCGTCATCTCTTCTAGCGATGCTTGCCGATCGTTAAGTGTTAGCATGCCAAACTTTGACGGCCGTTTAATATCCAGTCTAATTGACAAAAGAGTTGGAAATTTAATTATGGACTTGTTCGCTTTTCGCAATTATTGGATTCATAAGCGATAAATTTATGATTTGCGTTTTTATAATCTTTGTTCCTTATGGGATGTATCGGATGTACTGCCGACCCTCAACATCAAATAATCATTTAATGATGTACTCCTTTTGTTAAACTTTAAGAAAGTTGAAGTTTTATTTTTTTGAGTTAATGCCAATGAATTATTTTTTTATGATACATGTATGTTCTATAACATTTGACACAGTGATGAATCACTCCAAATGAATGTGAAGTCGAATTTAATAAAGAGATCCTGCAGAATCAATGCTCTGAGGTTTTAAGAACTGTTTCAGTTTAGATTGATATATATACTACAACACGATACACTGTTAGTTAGGCACTGCGTTTAATATTTCTATAAAAATATTCGAGATTAGTACGGACATCTACACAGAAATGCTTTAAAATGCTTAGATTAGATTACAAATTGGATTCAATGGCACCCGCAGGATTTCACAATCATATTTCTATACTTCTTGAGGTTGACATTCTCATCATTGAGATGATACAGCACAGGCAAGGCCCCCAGCCTCGTCGGGGCACAGCAAGGCTTTGGCACCTTCTTGGGCTCCAGCAGATGCACCAGTGTCTGCACAATGGCATGATTGGTGGCATTCATGTGTGCGTTGAGAGGGAAATTGCATTCTCCGCTGCAATAGAACGCCCCATAGCCCTCTGGGGCGATTATCCAATCGTGCCAGCCCAAATCCTTGAAGTCGATGTAGAGGGTCTGCATCTGACAGCTGCGTGTATTCTCGATGGGTACATCCAAAAAGGGATGCACTGGCACCGACTTCTTTTTCTTGCGCTGATGAAGCGTGCTTCGCTTGCTTCTGTGGTGACTACTGTGCGATGTAGTTTTGATCAGTTCGGGCCCCCTAAAGAATCCAATCATAAATGGCTGGTATTCGTCATCCACTTTGCGATGGATCAGTCCAACGTCGTCCAGTTTGACTTCTCGATCGGGTCGGTTAACAGCGTGTGCCCCGATATATATGCCGTGGTTCTCCTTGGAATGTACCAGCCACTCGTGCAGGCCCTCAGTCACGTTCAGTTCCAGCCAGCCGACGTAGTCGCCAGTGGTATTCACCGAGGACAGTGCTTCCATCGTATTCTGACCCGACTCTCCCAGTCCCATGGAGTACACAGTGATCGTGAATTGCTTGTTCGCTGTGAGCCATTTGCCTTCGTTGGAGTTCTGGTAGATACGCAACTCCGCCATCACCAGATAGTTGTCGCTCGGCACCTTGGAGACGTCGAACCACAGACGGCGGCCGTGTTCGTGACGTAGTTCCTCCACGTTGTGATTGCGTTTGTTCAAAAAAGTCATTATAATATCGCTCTCATCAATGGCGCGCTTGTCGAGGTCCGTAATGAAATTTTCCTCTCCATCTGCGTTTCTTTCATCGGACATGTCGGCGTTGCGCTTTGAGCGATGGCTGTGCACAGTTTCATCGTCGGTATGGCCGCCTCCCAGGCCTTCCTCTTCCGTGATGCGGTGGTAGACGTCTAGCAAGAATTTCGGTGCAGACTTTCTCAAGGACAGCGGATGGCTGCTGTGGTGGGTAGGACGCTCGGCTATGCCCAGGAACTCTAGGATCTCGTACGAAACATCCAGCTTGTCATCGTCGCTTAGCACGCGGTGCATGATCGTCTGATCTTTGCCATTGTCTATATAGATCCCTGACTGGGTGGCGTCAATCACAGTTGGCGTCGTAGAAACGAATATAATCAGAACAAATCCCAGTCCCAGTGAAGCGAGAGCCGCTACAGCTTCCGAAGTATTCCTTATACTCGAAAACATGATGCTCATGCTCCGGAAGGATCACAGTAATTGGTTAATGTTTACTGGAGCTATCTCGTTCGTGCACGGTGGCATTTAGTTGTCCATAAACATTTATTAGTTTTTAATCGTTTTTTAATGAGCAGAAGATGTGGAAAATTCTGACGCACTTGTATACAGAATCAGATTGTTGTGTGTATCTTAATCTTGAAGATGCATTTTTCTTTACATTTCGAATCAGTTGGCAGGCCGATCTTCAGGGCTGGACAGACATTGCACAATGCCATTTTTTGCAGTTCTTTTCAACTTATTTTATTTTCCTAATACGCTTTAAAAACGACACATAAATCTGCATAATATAGTTTGTTTGATGAAAACAAGAGACAAATATTTAAAAACGAATGACAGTTAAATAAATTGAGTGTTTTTAGCTGCCAGGGCTGAAGTAGAAGCACACTGCAGCCCTTGGAGTCAGCTGATTACTGTACTGCCTCCACACACACTTGCAAAAATAAATATTTTAAGATACGCTTCGCTTCGGTACGTTTCGTTTCCAACCGTCGTATTGTTTGGTGAAAGATTCAAATCGTCTTCGGAGAAAATCAAGGTCCATTATAAATAAGAGAATATGTTTATTGTAACAAAATAGTTTATGTGAATGTAGTGTCTCCTACCACAAGAATGCTGGTCACAAGAATGAGCCAGACACAAAAAATGTATTAATTACTAAACCTGTTTCGATTTCGCAGTAGAATTTCCAATGCTTTTATATATGTATTACATATGTATTCAAGCATACGTACGTACATATATGTAGCCATTAAGGAACAGATCTATGCATACATCAACTAGCATGTTGTGTTCGATTAAAGCGACATTTTATTATTACGACAGGCTGTTCAAGTTCAATGTCAGTGCAATCAAAGGATAGGAGTGGGCATCCAGGTCCACTGGTCGAATGGCACACACCCTTTGAGTCATTAGAGGCATCTCATGCTTCCGAATGATGTCACACAAACTAGCATATATGTATTGTCGACATACAAGCAGAGAGACATTATATATATTTATATCCGTATAAATTATATTTGGCTGGGAGCTGCGAATGAGCTCTTGCTCTCCAAAGAATACACCTAATGCTCGTTGCGTGAATTGAAGTAATGTAATTGAAGCCACTCACCATGTTGGGAATTTATATCACTTTTGGAAAGTGGTTAACCCATATTCGCATATACGTGGGTGTGTTGCTGGGCTGGGCTATCATGTGAGGGCCAAACTAATGGCCAAAATTAATAACTGTAAATAACTAGATAAAAATGTGGATTTTTCTGTGTCTACGAATCGTTTTTTAATCTTTTGCACACTGCTATTTAAAATCAAATTTAAGTCCCTTTCTAAGATTTCTCTGTCAATACTTGTTCCTACTACTAGATAACTAAAAAGGGAAGATGGACGATCTAAAGGGATTCTTGAGACAAGCCGGTCAGGAATTTCTGAATGCCGCTGGTGATGCTGCAATGGGGGCCGCCAAAGATGTTGTTGGCTCTGTGATAAACGAGATATTTATCAAAAAGGAAGCGGACACCAAGCGCGTGCTTCCCAGCATCAAGAACATGAGAGTCGTAAGTTCCAATCCTTAGATTAAATCAAATAGAAGTACATATGTTCTGAATAGAGATAACCACATACACATACACGTTGATATCCACATGCATGTATTCACACTCTTAACTCTTAAATAAATACATTCCATTCAATCGTTCGTTACGGGCGTTAGCATCCATTGCAATCATCTCCAACTGTGTTCTATGGGAACGTAAGTACATGTTGAAGCTACTGCCATGGCATTGACACAATTCCATTTGAAGGATAATGTGCTGCCAAATTGTTGTAATGTGTCCGTGTGTGTTCTTGTTGCAACTATCTTGATGTGTGTAGTTATATGTAAAGTCTACTTGTATCCTCGAATTAAACATAATTACACTGTACATACATTGTATTAATTATTTTTTATCAAAATCTAAATTATGGTACATACTAAAATAAGTCAAAGGATAATGGGAATATGTGATTTTCTAGTTGGGGGAAACAAGCTCGAATCTGGGACCGTACTCTGAGGTGCAGGACTATGAAACAATCTTAAACAGCTGTCTGTCCAGCGGATCACTCTTTGAAGACCCCATCTTCCCGGCTGGTAATGAGTCCCTAATGTTTTCTCGTCGCCCAGATCGTCACATCGAGTGGTTGCGGCCCCATGTAAGTGATCGGAAATACAATGATAATATCCTATTAATTACTAATATGATTGGATAAATATGTATATATGTATGTTTTTTTAGGAAATCGCAGACAACCCACAGTTTTTTGTAGAGGGTTTTTCCCGATTTGATGTCCAACAGGGAGAGCTCGGAGATTGCTGGCTCCTGGCTGCCACTGCCAACTTAACGCAGGAACCGAATCTATTCTTTCGCGTTATTCCACCCGAGCAGAGTTTCGAGGAGAACTATGCTGGCATATTTCACTTCCGTTTCTGGCAATACGGTAATTTTAATCATACAACCACTACGTATCGGATTAAAAGTCAACTAATAATTATTTATGAACCAATTAAAACAGGTAAATGGGTAGATGTGACTATTGATGACCGTTTGCCAACCTCTCGGGGGGAGCTGGTGTACATGCATTCTACCGAGAAAAACGAATTCTGGAGTGCCCTCTTGGAGAAAGCCTATGCCAAGTATGAGAAATCGTATAACTTACCCCTGCCAGCGTTTATTTATTTATTGAATACTCAGACTTCATGGTTCCTATGAGGCTCTGAAAGGCGGTAGCACGTGTGAAGCCATGGAAGACTTTACTGGCGGTGTCAGCGAGTGGTACGACCTGAAGGAAGCGCCCGGTAATCTCTTTACCATATTACAAAAGGCAGCCGAGCGAAATTCAATGATGGGCTGTTCAATTGAGCCGGATCCCAATGTGCTAGAGGCGGAAACTCCTCAGGGGTTAATTCGTGGACATGCATACTCTATTACCAAGGTACTAAATGATGATAAAAAGGTTATTTGTGGGAAAGCAAATTTCATCTTTGGAATATGTATTTGCAGGTCTGCTTCATAGATATAGTAACACCGAATCGGCAGGGTAAGATCCCAATGATACGCATGCGCAACCCATGGGGCAACGAAGCCGAGTGGAATGGTCCTTGGAGTGACAGTTCCGCTGAGTGGCGTTATATTCCTGAAGATCAGAAGCAGGAAATTGGTCTCACTTTCGATAGAGATGGCGAGTTCTGGATGTCATTCCAAGATTTCCTTCACCATTTCGATCGAGTCGAGGTAAGAGCTTACTCTGTCTACGATTTTTTTGAATTGTAAAATATGTTTGGTAATCCTTTTCCAGATTTGCAATTTGTCTCCGGACTCTTTAACGGAGGACCAACAGCAAAGTGGCAAGCGCAAGTGGGAGATGTCCATGTACGAGGGAGAATGGACACCAGGAGTTACAGCTGGAGGGTGCCGAAACTTCCTGGATACTTTCTGGCATAATCCCCAATATATTATTACTTTGGTGGACCCTGATGAGGACGACGAGGAGGGACACTGCACAGTTATTGTTGGTCTAATGCAGAAAAATCGCAGATCAAAGCGCAACATGGGAATGGAATGTCTGACCATTGGTTTTGCCATTTACAACCTAAACGAACGTGAACTGGAGAGCCGGCCACAAGGCCTCAACTTCTTTCGGTATAAGTCGTCGGTGGGACGTTCTCCCCATTTCATTAATACCAGAGAAGTATGTATTCTATTATTTATTATATATCTAACTCCAGTAATTTCGGTTTGTCTTAGGTGTGTGCTCGCTTCAAGTTGCCTCCCGGACACTATCTAATTGTGCCTTCCACTTTTGATCCGAACGAGGAGGGGGAGTTCATCCTTCGAGTGTTCTCCGAAACCCAAAATAACATGGAGTGCGTACATGTAGAAAATGAGTTTGTATATTAGAAATAATGCGGGTTGCTACATTTGCGGGGTTTTCTATTTTAAAAGCAACTAATGTGCAATATGGGTATGTGAAGACACAGTATATATAAAACAAATATTTGTTTTTAGTGCAAGTAGTTGTAGCTCCCCAATTAGATTATTTTTATTTTGGTTTAACCTCAATTCAACACATTCCCCTTGGCCTTGACATAACCTTAATATTTCCATATATTTCAATTTTAACTTATCTCTGGCCCCCAATGCTCACACAGTATTCATTACAGAATAATAAAGCACGTCTGTCCGAACCCCTTGAAAAACTTTTTCTCAGATCTAGACTGATTTAAAGGAGTATTCAGTCTCTTATTATAGTAACAAAGTATTTAAAATAGTGCAATTTCCAATATAATTATAGAGCGTTGAACTATACGATAGCCTTATCGTGTGGTTACTGCAATATATTGAACTATTATAGGAGTAATACATATATTGATTCCAGAAAATTTATAATAGAAGTGCTTTAACTTTTTCAATTACTGAGATTACCGTACCTGTCTATATTTAATCCTGTCTTTAATGTAATTTTTCATGTACCTATATAAATATTAAATACGGTAATAAACAGAGCGGCAAAGAACCCCTCAACAACGTCTTGTGATTTAAACCAAACCCTTTTATCTTTAGAACATAAGTCCAAATTTCCCGTGAAAATTCATCAATTTGGAATGCTTAGATCTTATGATATTGCATTTACAACAGCCTTTACATTTTTAATGACCAATTCCGTTTCATTTTCATCAATCATTTCACTTTCTACCTCCATTTAGAGAGAATGATGATCATGTAGGATACGGTGGCATCGGCCCTGCCACGGTAAGTAAATAGTCCTAAACGAGATCACTGGATAACATTTTGCTTTGGTTTAAAGATAACACCAGGATACCCAACACCAAAGCCATTGGATCCACAGAAAGAGAGCTTGCGACGCTTGTTTGACAGCATCGCCGGCAAGGATATGGAAGTGGATTGGATGGAACTGAAACGAATACTGGACCACTCGATGAGGGATGGTAAGATTACATTTATTTGCACAAAGACTAAACTTTGTATATATGCTAATTTGTGCTGTACTTTTCCCTTAGACTTGCCAAAGCCAATTGTTTATAATCGATTTTCCAATAACAATGCATTTGAGACTCAGGCAGGCCCAGGCGAAGACGGCGGCGCCTGTGGACTTTTGTCGTTGATATGTGGCCCATTCTTAAAAGGCACGCCATTCGAAGAAACGCTGGGATCCAATGATCCGTCGAGTAAGAGGCTGATGGGGGATAACCCATCGGATGGTGTCGCCATTACATCAGGTGGTAAGAAAACTGGCAAGCGACCTGAAAGCAAATGTAAATTATATTATCAAATTATCACAGCAATTGTCGATGAGACTCACGGCTTTTCCAAGGACGTTTGTCGCTCCATGGTGGCTATGTTGGATGCTGATAAATCTGGAAAGCTGGGATTCGAAGAGTTTGAGACTTTGCTTTCGGACATTGCCAAATGGAAGGCCATCTTCAAGGTCTACGACGTTGAAAACACAGGAAGGGTCTCAGGTTTTCAGCTTCGGGAGGCACTTAATTCAGCTGGCTATCACTTAAACAATCGGGTTCTGAACGTTTTGGGACATCGATATGGGTCCAGAGACGGACAAATTGCCTTTGATGATTTCATCATGTGTGCAGTTAAAATAAAAACATACATAGGTAACAGATTCCCCATAAAAATATCCTTTATATCAATGCTCATTCCAATTAATTTCTTGCAGAAATATTCAAGGAGAGGGATACTGAGAAAAATGAAACAGCCACGTTTACATTGGAGGAATGGATCGAACGTACAATATATTCTTAAGCCGTTTGCGATTTAAGCCTAGCTAGCGAATTTTTTCGAACACATATTTACATGTTATCTCATTCAGTTTGAATCGTACTCAATTTTTTACAATATTTGGCATTATATGTATACATAGTACAAAGCACTTTTCATACCAATAATATGTTGCCGCCCGAAATTCTAAATTGTTGTCCTGTTCAATAACTATTGTCAAACTCCCGAGAAATTTTCAAATATTTATATCTTTCCGAATTATAAATTAGGTATATAAATTGACACGGTGTTAACTTATTAAATTTGAAAAGGTGATGCACCCGTGTTTTATATGTATACGGATTCATATACTAAGTCAGCATTTAAAATCAACCGCCGTACTCAGATGTTAGCTGTATTTTAATCTGTCATTCTGTTATTTATGTATTATGTTAGGGCAGGGCTAATAGATTATTCACCAAGCAGATCCAATTTTTGTTTTATTTGCCAATGACGCTATCCACATCATTAATTAATCAAATTCAGCCACTATTCGCCAGCCATTTGTTTAGTAGTTCAGTTTAATATTTTATTTTTTTTATTGAATCTAGCACCAACATAATGTGCAATGAGTGAAGCATTATCATTATATTGATCAAATTTAAATCACATTATATAAATATCTTAAAACACACCCGAAATAATTATTATAAAATGAACATTTAGTTGTATTAGATTGGGTTGATTATCTATAAATATCATTAATAGGCATCTAAAATCATAAACGCGTCTTTTGTTCTTAAATTATTTTGACTACATGACGAGGAGAGAATGCGGCCGGCCGAGTGAGGGTCTCGTCAATCTTGAGGGAGTACTATGTGAGTAACTATATTAGCAAATTTCTCGAATAGTTCGCGAATAGAAAAGTTATTTTAGTGTATACATATTTGGATTTATAATATATGTACATCAGTTTCATGCAGTCGTGCTGATTATAGATATACACACACAGCGCTTAAGCACTTGAAATTACGCATGGCCATGGACAGTAGACGTGTTACAATACATGTGTTCTGTAGGGCTACTGAGAGCGTCCTCTACAATCCGTAGAGGTTCGTTTGAAGCCCTTGTCGTATCTAAGCCCATGCTCATTTCCCTCTGCAAGCTGCCCACAGCATTCCGATCTCCCACGGCGCTACTGTTTTGCAACTGCAATTGTGAGCTCAAACATAGATGTAAGTCATTATCATAAATTCCCGTACAGTTTCCTGCAGAGCTGTCTGCATTTTGGAGAGGTTCTCCAGACATGCTTGCTTTGATATAGCCACTCAGCTCGTTTGTGGGCTCCGTTGCCATGGACATTGAATGCGCCTCAAAGCAGGATGAATTAGTCAATTCTTTTGGGGTGAGTGGTGGGAATATGTGCTGATACCGCTGCCGAATCGAGTCAACGACATCAAAAAGATTCTTGGCATCCATCGCCAATATGTGGGCGGCAGATAGCATACTCCTGAAATATGAATAGCAATTGCTTGAATTTCACCAGTCTTGTGAAGGGCCAATATCACCTACTTTCGATATTCAGTGTCTAGAGTCGTATCGCTATATTGCTGAGCCAATCGCATCGCAGAAACGAGCTCGTGCATGTCTTTGGATAGAACTTTATGTGCCATTTGCACTTCCCTGTGAAGGTAAAGGAGTATAATGAATTGAATTATGGGTTCTGGTGGACTGCAGCGCAGTGTAGGCTTACTTGAGAGCCTGCGCTGGGAACAGCACAGATATTTTGTCCACCGATGTGAGCAAGTTTCTTAGCTCAACGCCCACATTCTTAACCAAATCCAGATAACCTTCTGTATTGGCCTTTTCAACACCCTGCGATAGCACCATTATGGACTTGACCACCAAAGTTGTTGCGCAGTACACTTCGTCTTTTGCACGGTTGATTGGTCGACTGGAGGGCGTAGTGCCAAAGTTTCTGGAGTTTGAACCGGTCTGCTCTTCACCAGCAGCCAGTGTAGACAAGTGATCCGCGGATGAGTTGTTCGACTTTAGCGATAGCTGATTAGTGTTTGGCGTCATAGGTCGGGAATTTGCATTCGAGCAGTCGGGTAGGCTAGATGGTCCGGTTGACATTAAGTCTAGCTTAAACATGTGCGGCTGCTGCTCGTTGCTGGCCGCATGGGGAATAGAGCTGGATCGCCTCCGCTGAAACAGAGAGCAATTTGAGAGGGCTTATTGTTCGGAAGGTTCTGAAAGCTTACCAGCAACTCCTCCTGATATAACCATTCCCCATCGCTGTTGCTATCTTTGCGCTGCTGCCTTAGCTTCTCGCCCAAAACGTTTTGAATAGACTGAAAAGATAAATATTCGGCGGTTATCACTTGGCCTCAATCGCGTCCATCAAGTTAAATAATAGAAAACAAATCAAAGGTAACGCAAAAAAACATATAGAATATTCCAAATAATATCGCAGCATAAGTACAAAATTACAAAAGAAAAATGTAATAAAATGCGAACGCCTTGCTGCCAACGTGTCCAAGATAGGTCCCAACCTGATTGCTCACAGCGTCAGCGTGCAAGGTCGCCATGCAGACAGCTCCCTCCAAACTGCCATCGAGTGTTACATTTTGAGGGCCAGTAAGCATCCACTGACGATCCCATTCGCACTGATTTCGGCCTTCATCTATGCTGTTATGATACACAAGGCCAAAAGGAGGGTCGACTGCCATGCCACTCATCATCTGTGGCTCTAATCCCATGCCATCTAAAGTTGTTGTTTGACTGAAGTCCACTGGGCACACGTTCATCGATGGACTAGAATTCGGATTCTGCCGTACAGATACGCAGGTCTTGAGTCCGGCTCCTCCAAAATCGTAAATTTCCTCGGGAAGCGATTCACATTCAATTGAGTTCTTCATTTGTTGGCGATAGGCGTGAAAGTACGTGTTTCGCTCCATGCTCCTCGAACGCTCTGACGTGCTGCTGCAGTGTGGCGGTTTTGTGTTGTAGAAAACCAAATTTTGAGCCGACATCAATGATTTGTGACGCTCCAGACTGCCTCCTTTTGAATGGATGCCCTTGCTAACGGCCGGTGCAGGTTGGTGTCTCTCAAGACTACCGTACAGGCTATAACCTGCTGTTTTCGAAATTGCCGGATTAGACATATCCATTTGCATTTGCTCTTCCATGTGCGGTGGACAAACAACGAAACTACTCTTTGAGGGCAGACTTCCAGAAAATATTCCTTGCGGCGGTGGCCTAGCATAAGCAAGGGTATTTGCTACAGTGGATGGGTCAAGGGCGGTTAGGGGGTTTGGTGTTTGAGCAGAATTTGCGTTAGAGGAATATTGCATTTTCTGCTTTTCAGATTCGGCGATAGGGTCAAGCTTCAACAGATCGGCTGCTGGAAGCTTGGTAGTCTTAAGTGAAACGTTCGATTTGCTGTCATCTATTCCTACAGCTAGAGTATTAAATACCGAAGCGGGCGTGGTGTAAGCTGCAGGATTGATCCCTCGCTTTTGGTTCTCCATCATCAGCCTGGCCAGCACCGCAGGATCCTGTGCAATGATATAGGTTTGAGGTATTCCCGTTGCCTCATCCACCTTAGACATCATGCTTGGCATATCTAAAAATGTGGAAATAAAAACTCAGTACAGATACCGCGACTTTTCTATTTTTTAGAACTGTGGCCTACCAGAGTCATGCATTGCTCTTGCTGGCTTCAACGGCGGAATGTCAGACTCCTCACTGCCCACCCAGGACATGGTTACCAATCTTCGGTGTTCCCGTTTCAGTGTCTCGGATGTGCTAATACTATCCTCCATCAGAATTTCACTGAAATAAACAATTAGCATTTCTAACAAGTTGGTAGTGTTGGGCGTTGGGAATAAACTTACTTCAATGTCTCCTTGATGCGCTTAAAATTGGGTCTTTTTAATGGTTCGTAGGCCCAGCACTGCGACATTAGCGAGTACAATCGAGGGGGGCAGTTTGGCGGCAGAGGTAGCCGCTCTCCGTTTTCCAGCTTCGAAATCACGTCACCGTTCTTCACGCCTTGAAACGGCTTTACGCCCAGCATAAGTATCTCCCAGATGCAAACACCTAAACAACAGTTCATTCATATCTACAAATATTAAAGATAAATAGATACGAAGGTACATACCAAACATCCACACATCGCTGGCAGTCGTAAATCTTCGAAAGTTGATCGATTCGGGAGACATCCACTTAATAGGCAGGGCAACTAAAAACCAATATATCCCATTAAATTCTAATGAAAATGGCTAATGATAATGACTGTGGCTTACCTGTGGGAGTGGAGTGATAATAAGATTGGTCGGAAACCCACCGAGATAACCCAAAATCAGCCAGCTGGATGAGAGAGTTGGCACGTTTTAAGCTTTGACCGAAAGAATATCATATAATGTACCCACCTTAACACACGTGGGAGAGCTAACGAGTACATTGCGTGCCGCAATATCTCTGTGTACGAATTTTTTAGATTCCAAATAGCTAAGGGCCGTTGATAGCTGGTAGCAGTATTTAAGCAGGGTTCCATGCGTTAATCTAATGAATTTGATTAATTGTTAATAAATGCAATCAAAATTTGATTATGTTTCAGTCTGGTTAAGCACCTGTCGCTGTTTGCCTTTAGATAGGCCCGCAGCTCGCCAAGCTTTGCCAGCTCCATGACTATCCAAATTGGCATTACGCTGCATATTCCAATCAAACGTATAATGTGTGGGTGGTCGAATTTCTGCATAATATCTAAAATCAAATACCAGGTTAAGGGACATGGAATATCAATGAATGAAGATGAATGCACGCACAAGCTTCGGCCAGGAAGTTCTCCGTCTTTTCTGGATCGTCGTTTGCTTTACAGGTTTTTATCGCAACTTGAATAACGTCGGGTCTACCATTGCTCGATTTTGGATCGCCCCTATTATCTTTGTCATTTGCATCCGAGTGCTTGCCCTTGGCAGCCTTGGGGAGAGTGTAGGTGCCCACATAAACATCTCCAAACTGACCAACTCCAATCTTAGCACTCGGAGTGATAAGGGCTCTATCCAGCTCGTAATTTCGTACAGTGGGAGTTGAGTAATCACCCTCTCCTTCCAATAAACCAATTTCAGCATAATCATCCGTCAGCATCGGTTTTCTCGGACTCGACGCGGCTTGGGCTTGGGCTGGCTCGATCGGGAGATCATTGGTCTTTGTCGCTGTGCTGTCATCGCTCGATGTGCTCGTCTCTCGTTGCCAAATTGTAAATTCTAGGTCTTTTGAGAGCAACCTGCAATATCCGTCAATAAGGTCGGCAATGCTTTCGGCAGTCTGAAAGCAAGATATATAATAATCTACAATGACAGTGGTGTCAATAATTAACTCACATTAATTCCATTGCAGGTTATAACCAGATCTTCTACATTATTGGACGCAGAGATTTTGATTTGAGTTTTGATTTTCTGGCAATTGCAATTTAAATTATTTGACTCAGTTTCAGGGGTATGGTCCATGGGCTTGGGCAGCTTTTCCTTTGGTAGAGTGCAGGTTTTGATGGCAACGACATCTTTGAACTGAGCCACATTCGTCAAGCTTGCTTGTGGATGAGTCTGGTAAGAGATTCCTGCAATCGAACGAAGAAGATATGGAATATCTATGTGTGAATATATGTGTTAAATATTTACCAATGTGAGGACCAACGTGCAGAATACCAGATATATTCCAGGCCGAGCTCAAGGTAACCGCAAAGTGCTCATAGTTCGTTAAATAAATATTTTTCAAAAGATCGAAGAACCTGCAATGTTTATTATATCATTATATTCTGATTACATATGTAAATTCTATTCAATACATACCGCGTCAAGTACTCAATGTCGTTATAGTTATAGACCTTTTTATATCCGACTTGTATCATTTTCTTAAGATTCTTTGGCTTTGTTGTGTTTATCACAGATTGCGGAAGAAAACTCTTAAATCCGATTTCCTTTTCAATGTAATCAATGTTTTGCTTCTTGTCCGGTGCTTTCATAGTAATGTTCTTGAAGAAGTGACGAATTCCCAAGCAACACAGCTGCACAGCCAGATCAGTATCCACTGACGTTAGATTGGCATGAATGAAGTCTTCTTTCACCTAACACGGCCAGAAACGTTTTTAAAAAGGCTGAACTGTATTGATTGATATGTGAATTATGCACCTGATCGAAGTAGTAAAAGCATGTGGCTTTATCCTCGTCGAACAGATCTTGAATACTGTTTGGCACATAGCGGACTCTCATTTCCACTCGCCACACTCTGTTGGTAATGACTCTTCTGCCATGGTCCTGATACTGCAGTTTGCCCTCGCCAAGCTCCGCTTTGGCAGCATCGTTGTTTGGACAATCCACGTTTGAGCAGCCGGGAGACAAGATGTGTGTCAGAACCTTGCGCATCGGAGTTGTCCTGGCCAGCCACAGTTCCTCTTTAGTGATCATATTGAGCATTCGGCATGCGTATCGCTGAATACTTGGCACTCGGACATCCCTGCTAAGGTCCTCAACTGTCTTTTTGATGACATTGCACACAGTTTCGTTTTCGTTGAACCGAACTGCCTTGAAACTTTTGTTCGGCATATGCACATGAAGAACGTAGTCCTCGCAGACAGCTGCTCAAAAGAAAATCAATGACGTTGCACGAGCTTGGAGAAAATGCAGCAAAAAACTTACGCTCATTGCTGGTGGGCGGCGTCGCATGATGGCTTTGGTTGACGCTGGCTTCCGCAGTGTTCATGTCCACAGTTACCACGCAGTGGGAGATTCAAGCAACTCTTCAACCTGCAACAGATATAATTGATATACATATATGTACATATGTATTTGCGCGCATGGAATTGGATATTGATTTGACACAACAAACGCTATTCAGAAATTCGGCTAATGTTATTCGATCTTCACAGGTGGAAGAGAACAGAATTTCCTACCCCGTTAATGTTTTTGTCTCGAACCACACCTTACCGAACGTTGGTTGAAACACCACTCTCTCTCGCTCTCTTTTAACTATAGCAGCAGCGCTTTCGATCCACGACAGATATAATCAAATGCCTTAATCTACTCGGGAAAACGAGACATTTTTTATTGCCAAACTCTCAGGTTATAGAAATACATAGTATATACTATGCACATAGCACATATGTATTCGCACATACATACATAAGTCTGCGCCAGATGTGAGAGGTTGATATAAATATTTAAGAACCTTTCGAGACAACTGAATGTTATTTTGCCTTTTGCACTGAAGCACAGGTTCAATTTAATAAATCAATTGTAATTATTAACGTTAAAGAGCCCACAATTTGTTTTTAAACCATAATAATTACATATACCGATGAAAAAACGAACTTAGCCCACTGAAGACCCCTCTATATAAACAGTTCAACGACTTGAGGCAATTGGCGGAAAATATTACTGAATGTTAATTCTTCTTGTAGATCCATTCCATCTTTTCTCTGAAGTTAAAAAAACACGAAGTCTTTCACCTGAACTGCGCTAAAATGATTAAATTTTCATTCATTTCGGTGGAATATTAAAATACCCCCATGGTCTACATTGGGTTAATCGTTCGTCGCCAAGGATTAAAAACCTTATTCCTCGATGTTGATATTCGATTTGATATAACTAGCTGGCCAGGACTTCCATACCTGAATACATAATTAGATCCGATTGATAGATCAATTTCGTACAAGACTAGTTAATTTGAATTACTCTTTGTTACTGGATTGTTTGTAAAATGAAGTTTAAACAAAAACGGTCAACAACAATTTGCACTAAAGTCATGTCCTTACAAGGTAACTACACAGTTGCTACAAATTAACTACATGTTGAAATTAGAAAAAATTTTGCGTTTTATTTTCATATAAGTTCCTTAGAAGCGCCAGCGTGAAAAACCTCCGTTATCCACTTTTTGACATGCATTTTTCCGGAAATTTTTGAACAAATTGAGATTTTGACGGGAAACGATCAGGAATTCGGTACTGATAGGTGCGTTTCTACACGGTTTCTACATTGGTGCATTGGACAAGAGGGTTAGTCTTTAAAAAAAACTGGACAATCCTAAAAAATACTTTTACGGACTTATCGATCAAGAATAGTGTCAGAGATATACCAAAGTATACTGTCTCATTTAAAAAATATACCGTAAACTTAACACAATCAAACCCCCTTTATTTAAACAGGATATCAGCTTCATCTAAGCCGCGGCAAATAAAATTAACAATAATAATACTAATTCTTCTTTTAGATTCATCTTATATTTTATATCTTTAAAAAAGACTACTATATCTTCCACCTGAACTCCGCTAAAATTCTTATTTCATGGTAAAACGTATTCAACAACACTTTAATATATTTATACGGTCACACTGCTGCACTGCTGCCATCTCTAGCGTGGCATCAAAAGATTTTGGAAAATTTAGATTTGATGAAAATTTCCGGGCGCAGATGCTGTAAAACTAAGTGAACATACCGTAAGTCTATGTTTTTCTCTTGCCATGGCGCACCATCGTCCAATATTTCAACGTTCAGATGCTCACGATTTGTTTTAAATATGTTTTCTCGGGATGTGCTTGCTCGCAGTCGCACACGTTTACAGATTTTACATAGAATGTCAGACTCCGAAGTCAGCAATATGTCGGACAGTGGTTCAGAAGATGGATCGATTTCAAATAAGTCGCAGCGCAGCGTCAGATCCAAGTCTGGCCAGCGTTCGAGGTCCAGGTCAAGGTCTATGTCCAGATCCTCCCGCTCAAGATCCCGATCTCGGTCGGCTCATTCGGGCTCTGGGTCCGACTCCCCTCAGGGTCGTGGAAACCGGCCGAAAAGCGACGAATCGGGGGAGGAAGAGGAGGAGCCGCCTGGAGAAGATATTGACTCCGAGGAATACGAAGAAGAAGAGAATGACGATCATCCACGAAAGAAAAAGAAAAAGGAACGTTTTGGTGGCTTCATCATAGACGAGGCGGAGGTGGACGACGAGGTTTGTACGCTAGTGCTTGCCAATTCAAATTTGTAGTCTAATCCTTGAATCTGGCTCTCACCATCAAAAGGTCGACGAGGATGACGAATGGGAGGAAGGTGCCAATGAGATAGGAATTGTTGGAAACGAGATTGATGAACTCGGTCCAACGGCCAGGGACATCGAAATAAGGCGGCGAGGTACAAATCTATGGGAGTAAGTATACCTGAAATTAAATATGGACAAATTGCACTATATATATTGTATTCACTCAAAAGCACTCAAAAGGAAGATGAGATCGAAGAGTACCTGAGAAAAAAATATGCTGACGAATCCATTGCAAAACGACACTTTGGCGATGGCGGGGAAGAGATGTCGGATGAGATCACCCAGCAGACCCTACTGCCTGGCATTAAGTGAGTTTGATAGGATATACTATACATATACATACTCGACATTACTACGTATATTTCGAATCCGCGTAGGGATCCCAATTTATGGATGGTTAAGTGCCGCATTGGAGAGGAGAAGGCCACCGCCTTACTGTTGATGCGAAAGTTCTTAACATACCTAAATACGGATGACCCAATCCAGATCAAATCGATTATTGCTCCCGAGGGCGTTAAGGGATACATTTATCTAGAAGCCTATAAGCAGACCCACGTCAAAACCGCAATCGATAATGTGGGAAATCTTCGGATGGGCAAATGGAAACAAGAGATGGTGCCCATCAAGGAAATGACGGATGTTTTAAAGGTGGTCAAGGAACAGGTCGGCCTCAAGGTCAAGCAGTGGGTGCGCCTAAAGCGAGGACTCTACAAGGACGATATTGCGCAGGTGGACTACGTCGATCTGGCCCAAAATCAAGTTCATCTAAAACTCCTACCCCGCATCGACTATACAAGAATGCGTGGTGCCTTGAGGACAACAGCAACAGTAATTATAATGCAAATGGTTGAAATTGGGACCAACCTAATCCCAAAATGTACTAAATTCCTCTTGTAGGAAACTGACGATGGCAAGCGCAAGAAGAAACGCCGGCCTGTAGCAAAACCGTTTGATCCAGAAGCCGTGAGGTACAGAATCACCAGCTGTGCATTCCAATCCTTATAAACGACTTGTTTTCTAGGGCAATTGGTGGTGAGGTACACTCAGATGGCGATTTTCTACTATTTGAGGGTAATCGGTATTCGCGAAAGGGCTTTCTCTACAAGAACTTCACCATGTCAGCCATTCTATCAGACGGCGTAAAGCCCACCTTAGCCGAGCTAGAGCGCTTCGAAGAATCTCCAGAAGGTAATTCATATCAAATATCCAACGTCCTTTGTCACATAATAGCATTACTGTGCCCTAACAGAGGTGAATCTGGAACTTTTGGGCAATGTCAAGGATGACCCCACTTCGACTCACTCGTTCTCCATGGGGGACAATGTTGAGGTCTGCGTGGGAGACTTGGAGAACTTGCAGGCGAAGATTGTGGCCATTGACGGCACCATGATCACGGTTATGCCCAAGCATCAGGATCTAAAGGTACGTCATGCGATTCCTCATACTGTGTACACCACTAAATAATGATTTTTTTTTTAGGATCCTTTAATTTTTAAAGCGAGTGAGCTGCGCAAGTATTTTAAAACTGGAGACCATGCCAGGGTGTTGGCAGGTCGATATGAGGGCGAAACTGGACTTATTATCCGTGTAGAGCCCTTGCGAGTGGTGCTCGTTTCTGATTTGACCAATCACGAATTGGAGGTTTTGCCACGGGATCTGCAGCTCTGCTCTGATGTGGCTACAGGCGTTGACTGTCTGGGCCAGTTCCAATGGGGCGATTTGGTGCAACTTGAGTAAGTCTAAGGTGCACTATTTTCCAACGCACATCAGACTCTAACAGGTATCGGAATAATGGGAATTTTTTAAATCAGCTCTCAGAATGTGGGTGTTATTGTGCGTTTGGAGCGTGAGAACTTTCATGTACTGGGCATGAATGGAAAGTGCATTGAATGCAAGCCAACCGCTTTGCATAAGCGACGAGAGAACCGCAATACTGTGGCCCTGGATGCTGACCAAAATCAGATTCGCCGTCGCGACATTGTTAAGGTTATGGAGGGTCCTCATGCTGTGAGTACCAACGAGTTCGTTGGAAGTATTTCTCATAACAATAATAATCGGATTATAATTCGCAGGGACGTTCCGGAGAAATCAAGCACTTGTATCGCAGCTTGGCGTTCCTTCATTGCCGCATGTATACAGAAAACGGAGGCATATTTGTGTGCAAGACACGGCACTTGCAGTTGGCTGGAGGCAGCAAGACCAACGTAAATCCTGCTGGTTCGATGGGCGGACTTGGATTCATGTCACCGCGTATTCAATCGCCCATGCATCCGTCTGGCGGACGAGGAGGAGCCCGCGGAGGGGCGCGCGGCGGTAGAGGTGGTTTCCGCGTGACTCGTGATCGCGAAATTCTGGGTAAAACCATCAAGATTAGTGGCGGACCCTATAAAGGTATTTTTCTTTGTTGAGCAGTACATTTATCATTATGTATATGACTTATTTGTGATCTCTGCAGGTGCTGTGGGAATTGTTAAGGACGCAACTGAGGCCACAGCTCGTGTGGAGCTCCATACTTCATGTCAAACGATATCGGTCGATCGCAATCATATTGCCATCGTTGGGGTTCCCGGCAAAGAGGGAAGCGTCTCCACATATGGGCGCACGCCAGCTCGTACGCCCGGCTACGGGGCACAAACGCCAAGCTACACTGCGGCAGGATCTAAGACCCCCTTGGTCGGAAGTCAAACGCCGAACTGGGACACAGATACTCGTACTCCTTATGGCACAATGACACCGTCGCACGATGGCAGCATGACGCCACGCCATGGTGCTTGGGATCCGACAGCAAACACAACACCGGCGCGAAACAACGATTTCGATTATTCGCTGGAGGAGCCCAGCCCAAGCCCCGGCTACAATCCAAGTACTCCCGGCTATCAGATGACATCTCAGTTCGCCCCCCAAACTCCTGGTACTTTATACGGATCGGATAGAAGCTACAGCCCATTCAATCCAAGTCCCAGTCCTGCGCCTTCGCCTTATCCAGTTGGCTACTTGAATACCCCATCGCCATCGACCTATTCACCAAACACTCCCGGTGGTATACCACAATCCCCGTACAATCCCCAGACACCGGGGGCCAGCCTGGACTCGTCGATGGGCGACTGGTGCACAACCGATATTGAAGTTCGGATTCATACGCACGACGACACCGATCTTGTTGGACAAACAGGTATTATCCGCACTGTTTCCAATGGTGTGTGCTCTGTATTCTTACGCCAAGAAGACCGCAGCGTCTCCATTGTCAGCGAGCACTTGGCACCTGTGCCGCCCAACAGTGGCGATGAGTTCAAGGTGATCTATGGCGAGGAACGGGAGTCGGTTGGCCGGGTACTGTCCAAGCAGGAAGGCGACGTGCTCGTCTGCAAGATAAACGACGAGGTCAAGATGATACCAGTTAATCATCTCTGCAAGATGAAATCCATTGATTAAATCCTGAAAACTCTGAAAAAGTTAATGTTTATCCCCACAAGTGTAGCCATATTGTACAATGGAACACGCATTATTCAAAATGTTTCATATATAACAGAATATAATATAAAATATACTGGGAATAGCCGGTCTGTGCTTAGAGGGGTTTGGAACGGAACATAAATTCTTTCTAAAATAAAGTCTCCAATTCTGAATTCTTGTCTCAATAAAACCTCTAAAAGTTATACACAAATCTTTGCATCTCCTATTCTTCAATACAATATATGTACATTCATTCATAGAAAACGGATCTGGTGGCTTTAATCGTAATCTGTGTTTATTATTCGATGTAGCCGTAGCGACGATCCAGTTGACGAATTTCTTCTTTGCGAAAATCCCCTTTGATCAGTCGTCTGATTACTTTTGTCTATTATGCACCTTCAACATTTTGTAGCTGCTGTATTGGCGCTTGCCGGTGCCTTCGATGTCATTCTTGGCCTGGGCATAATTGTACCGGGCACGAAATGGTGTGGTCCAGGCAATATAGCGATCAATTACGATGATCTGGGCATCGAAAGGGAGCTGGACATATGCTGTCGCTCGCACGACAACTGCAAGGATAAAATATCACCGCAGCAGGAAGACTATGGCCTGAGCAACGATGGGATCTTCCCCATGTAAGATTTAACACTCGGATCTATACGTTTTACCTCTCGCTAACGGATGCTTTTCTTTCCGCTTCCAGCTTCTCCTGTACCTGCGAATCAGCCTTTCGAAATTGCCTCACTTCCCTGCGCAACGGACATTCGTTGACATTGGGCCGCATATACTTTCGGACCAAAGAAGTCTGTTTTGCCTATGGTCATCCGACCGTCTCGTGTCGAGAGAATCAGGTGGAGATGTTCGAGAAGCGCTGCCTGAACTATAAAGTGGATGAAACACAGCCGAAACGCTGGCAGTTTTACGACCTGGCCTTCTACACACATGTTGATGCCCAGAGCAAATAAGATTGAACTATGGCATTAGCCAGCGATAAGGCCTCCGATTATTTACAAATACATAAGCCTGCGATTCTATTCAAATCAAAATCCCATTACTTCGAATTTCGAAAGCTTGAGTTTTGTATAATCATTCCCTAGATATGATATGAATGGAAAATTCAAATCTGTAATGGTGTTTTTCCATTGTGGAGTCAACGTTTTTTCGACGTTGAAAGAAGCTGATGAAGTCTTGTTTACGAGGTATGTACTTCCTTCTGAGTGCCAACGAAAATACTACGAAAATAGACTAAAACGTTTTAAAATAGGTATTCATCTTCTTAGAGAATATTTTTAAAACCAATAAAACCGTTTTCGTTTTTTCGTACCAGGTCTATCAAAATCTATAATATGCATTCCCCCTCTGAGTACGCCCCTGATTTAGCTGGTTAAAACTTTTAAATTCTAACAAATAAACTTATCAGCTAACATCAGAAAAATTATCATGGTCAGGACAGGTCAGGCTTTCGTGTGATGGATTGTGTAAAATGGCATGTCATAGAACTGCCAGATCTTTGCCGAGGCCTTGTCAACGTTATAGCGTATACAGCGCTTGCGGAACGTGCCTTCCTGGTATTGTTTGCAGCCGGTTTTGGGATATCCCTTGGCGAAGCAATTTCTCCGGCTGCCATAGTAGATTCGGCCCAATGTGTTGGAGGTGAGACTGTTGACCGCCTGAAGACAGTTGATAAACTCTTGCTCGCAGGTACACTTGAGGCTGTAAAAAAAAGCAGTCAAGTCACGACATGATATCGATTTTCCACTGAGCCTACGGCGGCCCTCACATAGGAAACCAATCCGTGTTGGTGGGAAGTCCGTGCAGTGTGCTGTGCGACTCGATTATCTCCTCACAGTGGTCGTGGGACCTACAGCACTTGTCCGTCTCCCGCTCTCTGCCCAGGTCATCGAAGTTGGCAGCGGTGTTGCCTGGCCCGCACCATTTGGTGCCTGGAGCCGTAATTCCCGTGTGTGGCACTGGCGGCAGCGCCTGGTTGTAAATGTCCTCGTCCTCGAAGATGGCCTCATCCGCAAAGGCCCAAGTGGTGGCCAGTACACAGCAAATAAATAGCCCCTGCAACAGCCACATGCTTCGGCTTTGTCGGACTCAATGAAACAAAGCATCGCATCGCGCAATGCAATAGCTTATCAGCTGCTGTTGAAAAGTAAAGCAACAACCCTAGTACACTATCCATGTGTGGAATTACATTTTATTTTGTCAACAAATCAAAATCCTAGCTTAGTATATCCTTAAACGCTTCGGCTGCTGTCTTGGCTGGCTTCCGCTTTGTCTCGGGCTGTTCCGGATCCAACTGCTTTGACAAGCTCGCCTGCCACTGAGTGGGCGAGAGGTTGTAAGTATCCAGGCGATACTTTGCGTAGATGAGGCGCCCAAAGGGCGAACCCTTCAGCATGTTAGCCTTCGTGATGAGCTCCTTAGCAATGCGCAGCTTCTGCGCCTCTTGCGAGGCTTTGAAGCACTGCTCGAGGACACGGGATCCGTGGCGGGTAATGGCCAAGTCTACATAGAAGCCATCTAGCTGACGGATCAGGCGCTCACGCGACTTCTCGCCAATGAACTTACTCTGCATGAAGGCATCGACTATGTGGGAGCCGTTGGGCGTGTTAAAGATCTGGGCTAGTTGAGCGGCTGGCAGATCGAGGATGCAGTTGACCAGGAAAATGGGTTTGTTGAACTGCAGTACATGCTGAGCAATCAGCGAGCCATGCAGATGGACAAATCCCGACTCATCGCTGGCCAGAATCTCAGAGGGTTTCAGTTTGATAAGGCAGTTAAAGAACAGCTTAGACTTCTCTTTGTCGCCACTGACATGAAGCGAACTCTGTAGAATGGCTATCATCTGGGCCTGTTTGGACCCCAGCCGTAAGCAGGCGGCACACAAGGCAGATACCACGCCAGTGTATCCCATTTTCAGGAGCCCTTCCACGTGGGGCTGAAGCTCTGCAAAAATAGACTCGAAGTCTGTTACCTCTTTCATGTTCTGAAGAAGTCGTTGGACGGAAAAATTTGTCTGTTGCTGTTTGGCGAGGTAACCGACACGGCCACTGAACAGCATCGCATATAGCTGGGTCAGCAGCTTGGCACCCGCCACGCTCAGAATAGTCTCTAGAAGGATGACGGAGCTCTGATGGTGAAACACTTTCGGCAGGATAGGATCGTCCTTTTTCTCCTCAGCGCTCTTTTCTTTCTCTTCCGTCGGCTTCTCCTCCCCATCATTGTCTTCAATTTCAATTTTTGCGTCCGTCTTTTTCTCAAGTGCATCGTCATTTTCTTCGTTAGCCTTCAATAGGCTTTGCAATAATATTTTCTTGCCGAAGTGCTTTAGAAAACTTTTGTCGGCCACACTCAAGGCTAGGCAGATGACGCCTAATAAGGCGGATGAGTGCTCTTGATAAGGGAAGTCAACGAATTGTGGCCACATTTCCAGGCGTTGGGGAAACTCTTTCATCACCTCGTGCCAGTCCTCGGGCACTGTATACAGCTTGCGATGCTTGGCCATCTCAGCCCCTCCTTTCTCGAATGCTATTTTCGGAACATGCATGCCCACTAGGCACAATATCGCAGTTCTCATGATGTGACTCGCGCAGTTGTCCCACACAAAGTCTTCCAAGTTGTTGAGCATGAACTTCGAGATCCGCACCACGAACTGACGACACTTCTCTCTGTGGTCGTCGCTGAACTCAGTTTCCAAATTGTATTCCTCCTCGATTTGTGCGGCATCTGGCTTAGCTCGCTTTGTTGTGGTCGGACCATCGCTGACTTCCTGGGCAGCTGCCTTGCCCAGGCCGCGCAAAAAGGCAATTTCAAGCATCTTCTGTAGGACATGCGAAGCAAATCTATCCGAGCACAAGGGGCGCAGGCTGTCCCCAAATTTGTTGAAGTATCGCTCCAGCTGCTCGTTGTCCACAAATCCAATAAGCGATTCCAATGCCTTGGACACAATTTGATTGGAGGCCAAGTGGATCTCCTGATCTTTCGTCTGCTCAAACACATTGTTGGCCATGTTCACTGCACAGGAAGTAAATAAGTAATGCGACTGACAAAGAAACAATTTTTACTCACCGCGCTCCTCCACATCGTCGAACCCAGCCTTCATGGCATCCAGAATGTTGATGAAGTAACTAAACTGCTCATCGTCTATATGCGTCCCGCGGCCGAAGATTCCCTGTTTGGCAAAGCCCTTGGCGTTTCGCATGAAGCGATTGCCTTTCTTCTTTGGTCGTTTACGTTTTCCATTGCTTTCAGTTTGCATTTCGAACAAAAATTTGACGAATGGGAAAATCGTCCGCTTTTAAAATTAAAACGCGCACGCTACGATCAGCTGTACTCAGTGTGACTACGTCCGCGGCTTATTCGAGGTCGATCACATTCCTCGATTTTTATGTTCTGTTGAATATTACTAGCTAACTAGGACCCTCAGCTCTGAACAAATAGTTTTACCCGATAATGTAGTCAATTTTATATAAAAGTGGCTAATTTTAATTGCCATCTTTATGGGAATTGTTTATAAAATGAGGTTTAAGTAAAAAAATTTCCACTAAATTAATTTCTTGATGATTCTTCATTCATGGTAACTACACGTAAATTACACATTTGCTACATATTAACTACATTTTTATGGTATCACCAAAAGCGACACCTGAAGGGGAAATGTGTAAGTTTTAAAAATTTTGTTCCTTTTGTTTTTTCATAAAAGCCGCGACATTTTTGCACAAGCTAAAATTAGTTGAAGTTTATATGTTAATTTTTTCCTCCCACACTTTGTCGGCACAGGACCCTGCTGCTCCTTGGACTTCGGAGTGTGAGGTAGCGTACGCGCCCGCTTCACTTTTTTTACAGTTGAAATTTGATTTTGCAGCCCTAGTCAGCATAGTAGACACTACACGCAACTATCTAAAAACGTAACCATAAAACGTAACGTACTACACTATTACTAATTAATATTAATCAATAAATTAAGAGTAATATAATTATTATATTGCGTTTATTTAATAATTTATTAATATATAATATATATATATTTTATACAAATATTATTTCGATACTATTGAATCGATTTTGCTAACGATGGTTCTCTGAAGCTCTAGGCAAAGATCCGTTACTTCTTAACAAGAACATTAACATGACAGCAGAAGACAGCAGATATCTGGGGCGAAACATAAAGAGAGTCTTTCCGTTGGAGGCGAGGCTGAAAATTGGGCGCATAATTGTTATAATTGTTATATATACATACATCTCCAAATGCTTGCGATAGTTGCTAAGATACCCATAATCTTGGACGTTGACATGCAATGACTGCATCTTACAAGAGGCGATGCAATTACTGCACCGTCAAATGGCCCGTCTGAAACCAGCAGAACTCTGGAAAGATAGCTATTAGACTAATATTTGAGGAAAATTAGCTCTAAACTTACTAAGTGAACTAGGTATGCATTCAAAATGCAAATACCACTACAATTACTAATTACTAAGGATTAGTAATTTAATGAGAGGAAGAGAACTAGTGGTGGATATAATATGCTAGAGGGAATTATAATCAGAGCATAAGACCCTAAACGGTTCATGCAAGGAATAATTCGATCTACAAAGTGGAAGGAACAACGGTATAAAATTTCTAGTCAGTCTAATAGGAATCGTGAAGTTTATGCGGCTCAACAGATCAGGGCTGTCTATGTCACCCCTGATCAAGTTGTGCATAAATATCACACCAAGCATTTTTCTACGGTTAACTAAGGATGGGAGGTTTACTAATAATAGTCTACTATAGTAAGATGGGAGTCTTACACCCGCATCCCAGTTAAGGCCCCGCAGAGCAAAGAGTAAAAAGTTTTTCTGTACTGATTCTATACGGTCCTGGTGTACTTTGTACTGAGGGCACCATACACAGGAGCCGTATTCTAAGATCGGACGAACAAGCGAGGTATAGAGAGTTTTTGTTATATAGGGGTCGTCAAATTCCTTTGACCACCTCTTTATAAACCCAAGCACGCCCATGGCCTTATTTACCATGGTAGAAATGTGTTCGGAAAACTTTAACTTGGGGTCTAACATAACACGAAGATCATCCACCAGGGTAATTCTCTCAAGAGAACCACCAAATAGGGTATAGGGAGCCAACAAGGGGCTAGAACGGTGAAATGTCATAACTTTGCATTTAGAGGCATTAAGATGTAACAAGTTTGTACAACACCATGACTGAAAGTTATTGAGATCGGATTGCAAGCGAGAATGAAATGAAATGTCCTTATGCTGGACACAGAGTTTAACATCATCCGCATACATAAGTACTCGAGAGTATGTTAATATCGAAGGCAAGCCATTAATAAAGAGTGTGAAGAGCAAGGGGCCTAGATGGCTGCCCTGTGGTACTCCCGAAGAAACCTTTACTGGTGAAGAGAGGGAGTTTTTGAAGGATTCTTTGAGACCTGTAACAAAGATAGCTAGAAATCCATTTCAGGAGGTTGGGCGGAAACCCTAAATGGTTTACAGAGTCGAATGTTTTACTTATTTACCGCAAACATTTAAAATTGTACAGTGAATTATAACGAAGGGATGCAACAAAAAGGTATATTTTCTAGACAAAAATTATGTTGCGCTTGGTCTTCAGTGAATCCATCCACCCAAAAAAGCGCAAAAAAAGGAGAAAAGTAATATAACGATTTGAGCTATACTAAAAAATTAACATAGCCATAACCAATGAAACCTACAACTCTCGAGAATATACATACTGTGTGTATTCCTAAGGTATCCAGGTCAATGAGGTTATTTTTCCAGCAATAGCATAAAAACGGTTGACAGATCATTGACAGCTCCATGGGATCATAATAAAAGGCCCACAAGACGCACATGCATGTCCTGCATTATCAATACCCATTGTATCCTCATAAGCCCTTTAAGGCATTTCAGATATTTTCTTTGACCTAAAGGACCGGACAAATAAATGCTGATGGCATGTGGAACTCGGTTTTATTGTAATCCGTTTTGTATGCACATTTTCGGAGAAGAATCTTCAATGAAATCTTCAATGAAAGGTGCAAATGCTAAGGTTTCCTATTGCCGCCTCCAAATATCCTGTAGGCGGTCATTAAATTCATTTTCGACAAGGCAGAAGACCAAACACATTAAGGCCGTAATTAAATTATCGGCAAAAGCCGCCGCAAGATAAAAGAAGTCAAAATATTTTGTAACCAGATATGTGACCATCAATCTCAATCAGAGTCAGAGACAGTCTCAGCCCAGACACGTGTGTGCTGCTGCTGGTCTGGTGTCCTTTCTCCCTGGCAACGATACTGGGGGATACGGGTTTGGGCAAGGCCGATGTTGGGAAGGCTTTGGCTGGAAGCGACGACGTCTGCAATATGTAAGTACAGTATCAATAAACAAATCAACCAGTCAGACAGCATCCACCCCCACAACCAGACATAGACACCCGGACACCCCTGCCCACCGACACGGTTCGGTTGCCAAGCGCCGCCCCCGACAGTCCTGTCGTTGCCAAGTGCTGTTCAAACTTTACGAAGAGACTCATTACATGGGACGTGCTGCGATGAACAAGATCTGTAAGAGGAAGAGGTCGCGTCGCGTGTAAGAGGAACGCACGCGCCGACGACGCCCATTAGACATGGCCATTAGCATTAGCTGGCTTACCTGTCGCCGTGGATTAAGCCGACTCGACCGGCTCTCGTTGTTGTGGTCAGTGTGGGTAATGCGCGCATACTATAGGTAACACACATACATACATAGGTACATAATATCGGTATATGTAGGCGTGGGAACAGGCAAAACTCTTTGATTTTGACAATCATTTGAAAATAATTTAATAGAATTTATTGTTAACAAAAATATGATTACTAAAGGCTACAATTAAAAGTGTATAATTTATGCATTAAGTAGATACAGATGTATATAATAATATATAATAGTCGTATATGTATAATTGTTTGCACATTTCGATTTGATTTGCATTTCGGTTGTACCTGCCTCCGCCTCCAACCGCTCTAAAACTAAAACCTAGCCTAGCTATTTACACAGATCGATGCAGTTTTCTTGCAAGTTTTCTCTCTAGGTTTTTTTGGGTTGCCAAAAGCTTGTGCTGCAGCGTGGTGCCTTTTTTCTCCCTCTCCCTCCCCCTCTTTCTGTATATCTCCGTATCTCTCTCTTTCCATTGATTGCAGAAAAATGCTAGCTTATGCAGAAAGTGTTGCTGTGTCTAACGATTAAATAGAATTTGTTGCTACGACAATGCGCTCTCTAAATATTGCTAAGGTTCCGCCCAGCTCCGCTCGAGGATCGGTTCGGATCGAATCAGAAGTAAAAGCTTTCCGACAGATCCTGCTGGCGCTGATAGTGCGCCGACGGCACTGACATTGACCACCCGTAGGCATTGCTGCTGTTAGCGGTGGCACTCGGACTCGTGCTTTCGTTTCCGCTTGCCTTCCCGCCTCCGCTTCCGCTCCCGCTGGTAGCGGCAGCAGCCGCCTCCAACTAGAATCATAAGTGCTGATACTCCCCCATGTCGTACATGGTCATGGGCATGGCGCCCATCACACTATGCAGGTGGGAGTAGGCGACGGCAGCGGAGAGGGGTGGCATTTGCATTTGTGTTGCTGTTGCGGCGCCACCGCCACCGCCACCGCCCCCGCCCCCGCCACCACCGCCTGCCCCACTGTGACCTGTCTTGCTGACAACGCTTGTGGGCCCGGTGGCGGCGGGATGGTGTTGCTGATGGGGGTGATGATGCAGGCTCTGTTCGGCGGCAGCATGCTGCAGTTGCTGTTGATGCAGGCCGTTGTTGTTGGGTGACTGCTGCTGCTGCTGCTGCTGCTGTTGTTGTTGTTGTGCGCTTTGACTGGGCAACATGCTGCCCTCCATCTCCGAGTCGCTGGAGGAGTCCAAGTGTTGTTTGTCCGTGGAGCCGCTGCAAGGAAAATAGCAAGGATTAACATCTGCGGATACACTTTCAATAACTAGAGACCACTATCTTCCAGTGGTTCGAAAACTGTAAAACTGGCTGTCACACGAAGGTCATTCGGATATCAATGGGTATTTGATGTCATTTTTTTGCTCATTGAAATATTGAAGCACTCGTTGGCCTTACATTCCCGATGGGGGACTCCGCTTGAATTGGAAGTGCCCTATTTTCACAGATGACGAAGCGTTGGTGCAACAGCAGCTCAACCACCAGGGATATGCCCAGAAATGTCAGCATCGTTTACATTAAAATGTGTCAATTGTTGCAACTAATTTACTGCTGTCAACACACCCACACCCTCACACCAACACACACTAGTGCATTCAGAGTGCATAATTTATTTATAAACAAATGACAAACGACAGGGCACCAGAGCAGGCACAGCAATTGCAATTGAAATTATTTTCCGGAAGGAAATCGTCTGCCTCTCTCTCATTTCTATAAATGGTCTCATGTTCGTTTTCCTGAGGTGTTGCCCCAGACAGTGACTGAGCAGAGGGATAGATGGAGAGAGAGAGGGAGAGACATATCATTATTGCATTCCCCAGAGCGTTCGGCGGCTGCGTGGCATCTGATTTCAGCTACAGTTATTTGAGCTGCGTCACGTCACTTTCGATTGGGGGATGTGGATGTTGCACACACCCCCGCCCGCCTTCAGCCTGTGGCACGGCACTTGTGGCCCAAAAGTTAAGTAGCTTGACTCGAATTATTTGTTTGTGACTGATGTGGCTGTAAATGGCATTCGAGTGGCAGTTGCCGCACTTTAGGGTTAATTTTAGATGCGACGCCCTTTGGGGGATGACCTCTGACAATTGTTGAAATTACACTTTAATGGCTAACACCTAACACCTAACACCCCCACCCAGGAAGCCATAACATGATTAAAGCTCGAACAATTGCCTTTCAGCGGATATCACTGGCATCATCGGCAAAGTGTTAATCTTGTCGCGAATTGCAGGGCCAGCAGCCGCCTCGTGGAACCAGTTTGCACAGCAACAAATTGGTGACAGCAATGAGAATGGAAGTTTCTCCACAAAGTTTGAATACCCTTGTGGAAGATTAATATACCGATCAAGGGATACTTATTGAAGATCGACCAAAGTTCGATTAAGGACTTGGAGAATAGAGAATATAACATTTCGGAACCATCTTAAACCTTCTGCGAAGTAGGAAAGGACCATATTTAGCTGCAAATCCACTGACGCAGCGAATAAATCCTGTCCTGTCCAAGGGTATCGGAACAAGCAAGCAACCGGCCATCGCATCGTCCATGGCAATGCAAAACATTTAAGCGCACACTCGACAAATTTGCGATCAGCCCCAAACAGACAGAGACGGAGGACAGGGACCGATCTTTTTGCTGCGCCCCCCTTTGGGGGGCCACTTATTTGCTGACTCCGCGGCGGCTGCAGATTCCGACGGAGGGGCCCACATACAGCGCGGGCTCCACTGGGCCCCAGCTGTATGATATCGGCAATCATGTAATTGTAGATTATATCCACAGAGGGACAGAGGAGTGGAGAGGAGAGGAGGATCAGGATCAGGATCAGTGCCACCAACAGCGTGACGATTATCATTGTCTTTCGTTTCTTTTGGGGCATGAGCTTGAACTTGAACTTGGCCGGGTGTTCGGCGGCACATGTGACATTTGTCGGACAATAGGAAGGAGTGGAGGTGGAGTCCTCTTACTTCTTCACCAAACGAATTCCAGTTGTGGACGTAAAGTAGCGCTGCTCTAAACAAAAATCGATAGAACCCCGCAAATATGGGAAAACACAAACGCCCCCATCCATCCATCTATCCCATGCAGGGGCCGGGACGGGGGCGGGGACGGCGACGGGCCAAAGTGGGGAGCAAACAAAAGACAGCAGAAGCCGATGGCAGGCAGAAGAAGGAGCAGCAGCATATAAACAATGATATCGAATTACCAGAATTTCATAGTTTCTGGTTCTCTCTCGTTTCCCTGTTCTCTCTTGGAGCACCACTGCAACACTTACCAAGCCCCCTCACAGACACAACAGCACACACACACACGCACACAATTACACTCGAGCGGAAAGAGAACAGCCTCTACTTTAGCAGGGCTGTCCTTCGTTCATAGAGTGAGTATACCTTCCAGTGATTGCATTTATAAAACAAATGTTCCAGTTCGATTTTTCCACACACACTCGATCGGGAACGGGGGGCAGAGGCAAAGCAGCTCAAGGACAATTCCCGCCACAAAAAGGGAATGTCACATAAAGTTTATAACAAAATCAAGAAGCAGGTTATGGGCCTCGTTCTCTGTGTGTGGTCCCCCCCCTCCCACCTTAAAAAGGTTCTTCGGGCTTTTCTTTTATTATTTTTTTTCGTTTTTGGGTCTGTGCTCATTGATGGGGAATTAATATTTTTGAACTTGTTTGCTCAATTGATTTTTTGTAGTTTTAAGCCATTTCTGTTGGAATCTGTCTTAAGCAGATTCATTAGCTTGGTAATAATGCTTGATCGGATTATGTTGAACTGGAAACAGGGCGGAGACAGTGGTTCAGTGGAGCAGTGAGGAAGAGAGACGAGACTGTGTTTGTCACGTGAATAAAGTTGTTCTTGTTTCGGTTCACTTCGTTATGCAATGGAGTATAGAACTATAAGTCTAACCACAGTCTCCTCAAAAACTAATACACGAGATGCTGAATCAGAAACAAAGGTATGGGGCAGACGGGGGATACGAAGAAAGAGAGAATAAAATCATATGGTTATGGTAGATGATGGCTGGTCCAAGGAAGGCTTCCAAGGAATTCCCCTGCTAATAAAAATTATAAGCCAATAAATCCTAAAAAGACAAACACACCAGAGAGGAGGCCACAAAATGAACGCTGTTTCGGAGCCCTAACCCGGCGCACAGGGAGATCCGGGAGAACTGGGAGATCTGGAAGATCGGGAGATCGCTGGAAAGTGAACGAACAGGTTGAGTTATCGCATTGCGCGATCGGTACACAAATCTCGGGACGTGTGCTCAGCAGGACACCCAACTAAACGGAGAACAGCGATCCATAAGTGGAATCTGAAAAGGTGTTGATCATAAATTATCATTTAATTTACGCATGTGTGTGGCTGTTGTTAATGCTCGTGGCGACTCTCTGACACTCCAGAGACCCCAAAGCAGGGGCCATGCAGCAGATGCAAAAGAGCCCGGGAACGAAAACGAAAACGAGAAGGAGTAGGAGGTAGAGGAAGAGGGTACCCTTGATCTGACTTGGAGTTTGGGGATTTTGTCTAGCCAGGCCAGCGTCTACCTAAGCATTGTGCCATTGTCTACAACTATGTAAGATCTTAACGATTAACCAGAGGTCTTCCAGCGGAACGCAACGCAACCCTGTCATCGTTATAAGATATTTTATTATCGGTCCGGGAAACGTTCCATTCCATGTTTGTTGTGTGGCGTGTGGCGCATTTTATGCTGGCTGTGGATTGTTTTGACAGTTTTTTAATAATTTTGTTGTCTTTTAATTGCTCTGCCCTGCCCTGCCCTGCCCGAGGCGATACCATCCGCGGTGGACGCGGCTACAGCTGTAACTGCTTCTGCCCCCCGCGGTGCCTAACCAAACTTTTATGTAATCCTCACGACTTGGGAGAACTTTAAGCAGCTTAGAGAGTTTGATGGAAGCACCAAGAGGTTCGGTCCACTTGGAGAAACCATATCGAGCCCCTTGCAGAGGTCAAGATGATCTCTAATTGTAGGCGAGAGTGCAGATACTTGACGAACACCCACAGCACACCCCCCACACCAGCAAAGGAGTGTGGGATGTGGATGTGGCTGTGGATGGTATGCCCCCAAGCGCCTCCAATCCATGGACTCTGGGGCCATCATCACCAACGACATCATTATCAACGCCATCAGAGTACTCAAAGAAAGGGATGGCAGAGGGATGCGAGCCAAAGAGAAAGAGAGAGCGAAAGAGCAGGGGAACGAAAACAGTACACAAAAGCGAATCAAGACGAGAGAGTGGAGAGAGGAGCGGAGAGGAGTGGAGAGGAAAGAGACGGGCAAAAGCGCAAAATACATAATAATAAAACAGAATGTACAATAAAACGAATAAAAATGAATAACGCGCTGGAGACAGCAGATGGATGGAGGGGAGACGGCGGCGAGGGGGGGGGGGGGGGAATGGCAGGGCGAACGAATAAAGAACACACGCACATTTTGTGGTAACCTGATACCCTGCCCAGCTACCCTCCAGCCAACCGTGGCATTCGACGAACGCAAAATGATGACGACGACGACGACGAGGAGAGAAAAACACATACCGAAGAAGAGGGAAGGGGAATGGGATGGGACTTGGGACTGGAGCTGAAACTGGAAGTGGAACTCGGACTGGGTCGCTTCGGTAGTGTATGAATAAGTATAGTATGATGGTTGCTCTGGCTGCTGTTGTCTGAGCAGGACAGGACTTCGCTTGGGACCAGACTGTGTCTGGAAGGCAGAGAAGGGAAGGGAAGGGAAGGAAATTCTCCTAGAAACTGCTGTTACGGCAAAATCGGATCAATCAAATCGAGATGAAAGATTCGCAAGATTCCCATAGAGAACGTTATGTGAAGTTTTCTTTTCGATTAATTTGAGAAAAATTGAAAACATGGCTCAAATATAAAAATTAGAAAATATCGAATGTCAGTAATGAAATGAATTAAATTAATGGCTTTTTTTTTTGAGTTAATTTCAAATATTTTGAATGGTTTTTGGACGCCCAAAGCAAAAAAATAGAAAAGCAACCCGATATTGTTGGGCGCTGTAGTGTCAAAAAAGCTATCACAAGTATAACAAGAACATTTATCAGTTCAAAATTAGTTAGCCTGATAGATGGGTCTGGCAAATTGCCAGTTCGAAAGTAGGAACATGCACAAGACCTGGAAAAAGCCGCTGCACAAGCGTAAAATAGTATGTCCGAACAGTAGGTACAGTAGGTCTCCGCTCAATCTCTGAATCCCCGCATTCAATCCGCAGTGGAAGAAAACCTCGAAGATAGCGCGCCTGGTGTACTATATGCAGCCGTTGGTGGATCATCTCCAGGATGTCTGGATGCAGCCGCTACCCTTCCCCACGATGCTGAAGATTGCATATACCTTCCTCCTGGGCTTCCTCATTCTTATGCCGTTAATTTTTCAGTTAATTGTCGTACTCGTCTACTTCGGCATCTTCCAGTACGTGAGCGAGCGGCACTCTTGGTTCCACTTTGGTGAGAACTGGGATCTCCTTGGCGGTCTGTCCAAGCTCTGGAGCTTCGAGGTGACCAACAAGAAGCATCAGTTGTACGCAACCATGTGCTTCGACAGGTATCACGTGATTATAGCAGTCATATCCTCGACAGTGGACTATATCCGAATGGCTCTTTTGTTCGTCTACGCCTGAGTATACGCTTTGATTTCTCCAAACTCTGATGTGGCTAAAGTTTAATAAACGTATCGCACTCGTACTATAAATTCTTTTCGCTGTCTCAGTGCTCGTATAATCTGTATTCTGGATCCGTTCCTAGAGAGAGAGGAGACGGCAATCGTCTGGGGTTGCACTTGCCCCTTGACATTGGCATTGCTTGCATTCAATCATCTATTCAAAGGCCATACTTACATACATATATACAGACATAAATATATATATCTATGTACTCCATCTACCTAGAGAGGGACTCTGTTCTATACCTATTCCAAGGTGGTGCCTATTTAAACAATAACCACTTTGCCAGTTGTTGGCCTGTTCAAAGTGCCGCTTTAGATTCAGATTTGGCGCCGTTGTGGTTTGCTGACTGCCACAAAGCTGCATGGCACATAGATACAGACAAGCACAAGCACACACACACACACACACACACACGGAGCGAGTGCACATGCAAAAAAAAGAAAAGGAGGAGAAGTGGCGAAGAGGAGGATGATGATGAGGAAAAAACAATATGGAAAAAAGTTAAAGTAGCAGCACAGCGAGTTGCTCATCGAGGCAACAGCCATAAACATATATCAAGTTACCAGCAACAACAGCAACAGCAACAGCAACAGCAGCAGCAGCAGCGGCAACAACGGCGGCAGCGATGGAGATACGCAGCGACGAACTATCGCAGGGAGTGAATTTGTATCTGTGAGATACTTTTGTGCACTGCCCATGTATGAGTGCATTGCGGTTGCCACGGCATCCAATTTATAATATTTTGCAGCCTTACGTTTTCTTTTATTTTATTTTCATTTTGATTACGACAATTTCTCGCTCCGCGCTCCGCTCCTGCCGCCTGCCCGTCAGCGAGGAGCAGCCGTAAGTGATATACCATTTAGCATAATGGAACTACTAGTATCCTGGGGAAAGTCTCTGGGAATTTGCTAACTAATAATAGTTGGAAAAACAGCCGCAGGAGAGACAGACGAGGAGACAACGCGGCCACTTCAAATATCCATTCGAAATTCTCTCTACTGTTTGCACTTCACATGACTTCTAACAGCAGCAACAGCAGCAGCAGGATCGTAGCAGGAGCAGGACAAACAAAAGGATGCTGGCCAGAGAGGATGTTTAATATTTGAGAGAATGTTAATGTTTCCTATCAGCAGCTAGGGATCTCCGCCACCGGCACTCCCTCTCTCCTAGAGGAAGAGAAACTCCGAAAAGAGTTTGGAACTGCTCGCAAAGGCGAGTATTTGCTTAAGCGGAAATGCAGATGTTCCAAGGGCGAGGACGACGAAAGGAAGGGGAAAGGAAGGGCAAAGGACGGGGAAAGGACTAGAGATTTTAATTAGTGACGATGCCTGCCACACATATGTATGTACGTATGCCAAAGGTACGTCTGCGTCTGCCCATACCCGAAAGTAAACATCCACAAATCAAATAAAAATAAAACAAATACAAATACAATACATGGGAATAAGTATTTTGGAATTTGGAACAACATGTTAATGACTTTGTCAGCGACTCTTTCATTCGAATCTTTGATCGTTTTGTATCCATCCCCGCCGCAGCGTGTGCCAGTTTTGGCTCTTGTCCTTGGCACTAATTAGCCAGAACAGAACCCGCCCCCCACCCACTCAATGACCTTGGAAGTAAATGTCGCCAGGTTTTGTAATTGAAAATTTAAATGCAAATTAATATATAATCTGTATTTTTGTTGTGCTGACACTTGCTCGCAACATTTTAAATGAAACATAAACAATCGTACATATATCTGTACACTAGGTATACAATATATTATATACACATATCACTGATATACCCATGAATACTGATATAGAGATCTGCTTTTGAGCTGACTAACCGCCAGATAAATGTCTTTGAGGAAGGACACAAACTTCAAAGAAGGCCCCTGAGAGATTCATTTAACACATGGCACGGTTCAGCTAATAATCCAATATGGTAATAGAACAGATATACATATGTACATACAATATATGTACATATGTACCTACATATGTATATTGGTAGTATATGAAAACTCACTCTTTATGCTCGGCGGCTCGATCTCTTTGTCGTCGATTCTTGAACCAATTGGAAACCTGTAAAGCATGAAAATAAACAGCATAGAGAGCACTTTTAGAAATACCATTTGCACAATGTTTCGCCAAATATCCACAGTTTGTGACATGATTAATGAGATGCAATTAACATGTGGAGGATGAGGATGGGGCATCTGTGAGGAATTGCAATTGAAATTTGTCAAGAGACGCGTTTGACATTTGGTTTCATTTTGCAGCTCCTCTCTTCGGCCATCGGCTCTTGGCAGCCATCAGCCAACATCGGGGGGATTGACTCACCTGCGTGGTGGTCAGCCCGGTGGCCTCGGCCAGATCGCGTTTCTCCCGGGGCGATGGATATGGATTGTGCGAGTACCAGTCTCTCAGTACAGAGCGGGATTTCTCCTAAAGAAGGGAGAAGCATAATTATGTAGATAAATCAGATTTAATCAATTGAAAGCCTGCACAGGAAGGATATACCCCGAATAAACAGAAGGCGTTAACCCTGCAGGATCAACCCGACCCAACCCAACCCCATCTCATCGAATGGAATCAGACAGGCGTGCAGACATTTCTACGATTTCTTTTTGGTCAGAGCCGAGCCCTGGCCTTGTCTTGCCAATGCCACTGCCACAATTAAAATGAAATGTTGTGGAGTCGAGACTCACCTTAAAACAGTAGCTCGTCTCCTCGCCATCCCAGATGGTGCGGGGCAATGGAAATTTGCGACGAACCCGATATTTGCCAACAGCACCCAAGGGTCTTCCGCGCAGTTTTTCGGCTTCCACATAATGCGCTACAACCGGAGAGAAAGAATTTCGATTTTGTAGAGCTTTGGGGTTAAGCAAGGAGCAGGCAGGAGCAGGAGCAGCACACATGCCCATGGCGGCAGTCATGGGGTCTGCAGTTGGAGGCTCACCTTTCAACCACAGGGCCTGGAGCTTGGCGTGATTTTGGGCCGAGAAGTGATGATGCTCGAGCAGGCGATACAGCTCCTTGTACTGGCCGCGATGGAATGCAACGACCGCCTTGGCCTTCAGCACGGACTCGTTCAGCTGCAGCTTATCACATTGTGGCAGCGACCAGAGGAAGCGGCCCAGTCTTTCGATGTTGCCGGCCTGCTGCAGGACCTGCGGCAGCGAATGGATTGTGTCGGATTAGATCGATGCAGTATCGAAGCAGGACTGGGATCCTCCAGACTCAATTCTGAAACTGAACTCACCTCGCAGACGCAGGCCACCTGCTCCTGGGTGAAGCCGAAGCTCGGCAGGTTCTCCCTTCCGCCGGAGGCACCACCTCCCGTCACTCCCCCATTGCTGCCACCCGTTAGGTGCAGTCCACCGGTGCCTACGCCGCCGCCCACTACCACTCCATTGTGCGTCATGATGTCCAGATTGTTATTGTTGTTGTTATTGCTGTTGCCGGTGCTGCTGCTGTTGTTGTTGTTGTTGTTGTTGTTGTTGTTGAGGAGCGCCACCGAGCCACTCAGGCCTGTGGGGCTGTAGGGGGGTGTGTGGCGGGCGGTGAGGACAGCGGCCGCATTGGCCGCGGCCAGATCGTAGAAATCTGTGGCAGGATGTTGAAGCATTTTGGGCGGGAATCGGAGCTGGGGAAGGGGCGGGAAGATGGGGGGTGGTGGGGGCAGCAGCAGGGAGTCCGTTCTATGTGCGTTCAATTAGCAATAACTGCGAAGGGAACAAGTTCAAGGCCAGACCAGCTGGGATAACAATAGCTTATCCGACTATAGTTTTTAAGATTCTTTGGTAATTTGAGCGCTGCAAAGATAGAATAGAGAGACAGTAATGTATCACTAGATTATACCAATATCCCAAACAATTCAAAATTAGAATTTCGACACAATTATCAAACTAATTATCATACCGATTTCTCATATTTTTATGGCTATTTTGGATGTGTAAGCAAACACATTAAACTGTTGAACTTAGCAAATTATTTTGGAAATGTTGAACAATAGATCAGCCTCCATATTCATAAACCATTTGGAAATTCAAAAACTGAAAACAAAACAATTCCTCGATCCGATCCGATCGGATCCGATTCAACACGACCCCATGTTGTCAAATAAAATTAACTAATCCGAGTGCAATTATAGGTCCAAACTTTTTCGATTATCGGAAATATTGTTTGGCCATGGCTATGGGCAGGGGCTCTCTTCAACCTGATCTAACCCTAGCCGAGAGATCTCTTACAGAAATAAACTTTTTACACAATATATGCATACATATGTGGCGCGTGGTGTTTCGGTTTGGTTTTCGGTTTTCCTCTGATTTCAGATTTCTGTATTCAGTTCTAAGAATATTTCTAAAATTACCAAACGACGGCGTCGCTGTCGCTGTCGCTGGTCTCTGCTTACACACACAAGGAGAGAGAGGGAAAGAGAGCGGAAGAGAGGCAAGTGTATCCCCCAGATAGAATATCTCTGGCTATATTTTATAGTAACTTTGATATATGCAATCGATCTCTGGCTCGGCTAGATACACTTGTAGATATAGATACATATTCCCCGTGTGCCCTCCGACTCACAGATAGCCACACACACACACCTCTACGGTACGAGTATGTGTGAGAGTCGAGATATTCTTGGATCTGTTTTCAGTTCTCGTGTGTATGCGGGGCAGATTATATGTATACAAAACAAGAAAATAGAGAAGAGATTTCGTTTTGGCTGCTGTAACAAAAATACCAACGCCAAGTTGGATATGCTCTTGAGTCATCGGCCTAGTGAGATCCCCCCCGCCAGTAGCTTGCAGCCAGCAGCCAGCCAGTCCCTCTCCATAGATTTCTTTCTCTCGTTCGAATTGGATTCTCTTTCTTTTTCGATATCTTCTTGTTTCTTTCGGTTCTTTGGCTTGTTTCATGTTTGACGCAAGTAAACAAGCAGAATGCGAAAGTGAAACGAAATACGCGATAAATTTTCAATCTATAGGATCGCACACATGTGGTAGATTGCATCCCATGGATACATGACTGCAAAGGCAACAGTAGGATGACACACTAACAGCCTTAAATGGTAGCTGAAAGATAGTATCCCAAATTGATAGCTTTATACCGTTACACCACAGCAGCAGCAGAAGCCACCTCATAGATACTCTATCTGATATCCAGCTGCATTTCTCGTCCAACATGTAAGCGGGAGATTTCTTATCGAGTGAGGGTCTCGTCTGGCTGCCTGACCGCCTGACTTTTGTGGCATTTGAATAAAATTAATTTAATTTATTTTACAAATTTCGTTATTTATTTCCTACGTTCTGCTATCTGTCCACGAGTATCTATCGGATTTCGGTTCTTCTGTTTTCTGTTTGCTCTGCTGTTAAGTTTGACTTTTATAAGATTTTAATTTGAGTGTTATTGTGCGGCTGGACCTAGACTGTCTGCTTGCGGGGGAACTGGCTGTCTCAGCCCGAAACTGAAAGCAGACACCTCTCCTCCCATCTGTATCTGTGGATGCGCACACTTGCATACGCATACGCGCGCACGCGTATCTACTCGAATGGCATTCTATTGGGTTGGTAATCAAATTGAATTGTTGTGGATGCTGCCGCTGGCGCTGCTGCGGCGTTTGCCTAATTAGTTTGTGATTAAAGTCGACTTACAATAAAACTGTTGTATTCTGCTGTGATTTTCCCTTTTGAGGCGATGATTTGTAGATAGTTTTGAGCAACAAAGAAGGTGCATCTTCCCAATAACTTCTGCCCCTTATCTCTGGTGCATTCCTTTCTGCTCTGCTCCCACTCTGAGCTCTGATGGGGAACTGTTTGGAGGGACAACCTTGGCTGTGGTTGACATCGAGTGGTCGTGCAAATGGTGCAGGCGGTGCAATCCAGAGAGGGCGACTGTTTTGGTTTTGCAGCTATACGAGTATTTGAAATCATCTGGGCCGATGTCTGTGTTTATAAAATGTAATCGCCTGGAGACTACTGTGACGGACGGTGCCAACCTGTTGGGCACACCACCGATTCCCGGAATGGCGAAACACTGCTCACTGGCGTTGGCTGGCTTAGTAAGCAACTGTTATCTGCCAGATACAACTGTATTTATAGCAATGTCTGCTTAATTGTCACCCCACGGTAGACACGGTAGCCACTCAGAAATCAAATAGAACCCAACGTAATGAATGAAATTTGTCAATTTAATGGGTTGCATACGCAGATGTACATTCCCGTGTGTATCTTTAAAGCTGCATCTCCCGCTGCACCGCTCGCTCCCTCCCTGTCGCAGTTTCGCGCTACATTTGCCAAAGTTTTGAATGAAACCCAAATGCAATTTTTAAAATGTATGCACAGACCCCACTGCCTCATGCCAAATTACGACGGATTCTATACGGCAGTGCGTAAAATGATCAAAGCCAGATCGCTACGATTGCGTATCTGCATCTGTTCTGGGCGAATCCGAATCTTGGCGAGAGGAATGCGTTAATTTGTCAATTTGGCAACTTTGTGAGACCATTGATGGTTCGGAGATGGAGATGGTATCTTGCCGAAAAGTCTCTGGTAACATCATCATATCACACGTCTCACAGATAATATATAGTAAAACATCTGCTCCCATCTCCGCACCCCATTAATCATCGCGACTCCCGACGACAAACACGCGCTGGCCAATTCATTTAAACGGCTCCAATCCCATAAAGAATTTCCTATTTATACCAGCAATTTGCATGCTCAGACGGGCGGATGGAACTGGTCCCCGCCCACTCATCCGAAACTTTCTCAAGAAAGTAGCATCTTGGCAAGAGCCCCGAAAAACCTCTCGATTAGTTAATAATTTTGTTCATATTTCTAGTCCCAAAGCGAATTTGCATGATGAAGCGAAACTGCTTTATAAATAAACACGCCCCGCGGAACAAATGTATCCGATGGCTACAAGACTACCAGAGATGATGCTCGTGCGAAGCGGTTCTTCAGTGATGATTGAATGACAACTGGAAATTGTTTTTCCTTCACTTCGGTGCCTACTTTTCCTCTAATTAACAAATTTGACTGTAGAATAGTGAGTATACGTGTATCCAATTTTCGGGGTAAAGGCAACCTTAGGCAACCTGAGGCAACACGCCCACTCAACTGCTTAGCCGGAGAGATCAACCTCCAGCATTTTCTGTGTAAGCAATTACATTTCTAAACACGAATTCTGTTCTACCGTGCACTGCACTGAAATATTTATTTCGTTGGCGGCTCTCAAGTGCATCAAGTAGTGTGTTCTCAAGTAGCTGCGTTCTTGAAGGCAATGGAATGGCAATTTGGAATCCGCCAATGCCAGAGTCCGCCAAAAGCGAATTGCATCAAATTCGGAATCGATTTCCCCTTCACACTAACCCCAATTGGGAGATGGATGCCTAGTCATACAAGTTGTGAATCGATTGCAATGATAGATCGATCCATTAGAATGGAAATACTTCCCATTTGGCGAACTCGCTCTCGCAGTGTTCGATTGAGATCAGCGGTTCAGTATCTGCTATTTACACTTTTCACGAGCATGGATCAGCCCTATAGATGGTTGGATCTGTGCTCAGTAGTCGGATATAGTGCGTATATACAATGTTGTTTGGTTTTGTTAAAAAGGAACGGTTTCGAATGTCATCGATTGTACCATTTACAATCGAAAGCTTCAGTAGTTGAAAGCACCTGTGTAGATCAGCTATCAGCTATTTATATTTCAGCTTTGTTTAAAGACCATCCTGGGGATGGTACGGACTGGAAACTATGGCTAACTCGCCAGCTACGGTGACGTTAGCTTTGGTCTGCCGTCGGCAAGTTCGATTCCTAACGAAACCCAATCTGTGACTCACCTGTAGTTTGATTATTTATGGTTGATATCCGTGTTTCTCTTTTGCTTTAGTTTTGTGCTTTTGTTACACTGGGACTCTTCGAATCCGAATCAGATTCCGATTCCGCTTCGATGTATCCAAACAAAAGGTGATGTTTTGGAGCTTGGCTTTTATTTTCATCCAACTTTCCGCGGGGGGGCCATGTGCCAGGCACTATCACACACACACACTTTCACACAGATAGGAGTATTAACTCATTTGCTAGCACCACCGGCGCCACTCACACAGCACTGCCGCTCACTTATGCAGGGCAGGGCCACACATCTTTCATACGCACTGTGTCAACCAACACGTGTTGCGAATTATTTTCTCTTCTCGTGGAACGTTTTCGGTTCCTTCCTCGAAATGGGCCGTCACTCGGACCCGGACTCGGACTAATTGCCGTGCCCGACTATCACCACACGGCAAGTGCGACACTGAAACAGTGCCAGCAAAAAGATGGCCGCCAGCAGATTGATTAGATTAATTTATCTTTATTTTGTTGTCGTTTCGTGTGCGTTAATTTGTTGCATTTAATTTCATTTTTAAATTCATTCATTGAACATTTGGCGCAGATATTTTTGCGCGAGTCGAGCGAAAGGCCGCCGGATCCGTATCCGGATCGAAGTTGCGCGTGCGACGTGGACGACGTGAAACGTGGAGCAGCGGTACGACGAGCGAACGAACCGCAGCGGAGCAGCGCAAGAGGAAAACTGAAGGCAAAAATTGGAAAAGACCAAATGCAATGGCCAACAAATCTGGTTGGTGCCGCCGACATTGGTATTGGTGTGCGCGAGCGAGACGGTCAATGTAAATGTATCTTCGCTTTAAGGGGGTGAACGCACACAGATACTCGCCAACTGAGGGAGAGAGTACCCTACACTGGAGGCAAGGAATGATGATAAATGTACGGAAATACATATGTGGAGTACAAAGCAACAGCTGATGTAGCCTCTTTTCATATTTTAGAACATATGCTTGATGCTTGATAATATTAATATAATATTATTCATGGGATTTTTTTTATTTTAGCATTGTTTTGTGTTATTCTAGTCAGGAAATCTATTAAATGCATTTGGTTTCATCTGCTATAATAATTATAGAATAATTAATTAATATTTAATATATTTTAATTATTAATGTTTCTTTTTCACCGTTCTATTGAAACTTTATATACCGCTCTATAAATAGTATCTTTAATTGCTTGATTTGATAAATACCATGCCCACTATTTTTTGCCGCGACTGTGCTAATGCTCTCTCTCGCTCTCTTTTTGGCGCAGAGATCGGCGACAGTTTGAGAGCCACTACGTTGTGCAAACGAGAGAGCAGATAAACAGGTTGGGTAAGAACAGGTAAGAACGCCCCTTCCAGGTTCCCGCACTCACACACGAACAGGCGCCGGCTGGCACAGATAATCACGCACACAGTCACACTGGAAGAGCAACAAATTTGTGATTGGTCGGCCACCGCAGCGACTGCGCAATGGGCGCCATATTGAAAAGTGGGCAACATGTAACTGTAATTGCACACGCCCGCTCTGGACGGGATGCTTCATTGAGAACGATAATGCTATACATCCTCATACATACGGACACACTCGTATGTACAAATGGATATCTACTTTATATGCATTATGCTCAGTACCTGGGGGTCCTGCATCCCTTCTTTAATTATGTACCGCATTTGTATCTCATATCAGTGCATCTTTGGGTTTGGTTTCCGTTAGCACTGCCGTAATTACAAGTACGAGCACTGCTCGGGACTTGACAGGATGCGTGTGGGTGCGTGCTTGCTTACACGGCCTGCTGCTCCATCACCTGAACTAAATGGAAATTCAATTTTTTGATTGGGTTGCGACTGCATTGAGCTTTTGATTTAATAATCATATTGAGAATCATATTGTATGGGATATCATCAATTAAGAACGGCTGGGCCTCGTTATCCTCATTTCTTGTTTTTGCAACCACTGGTATAGATACATATACACTACTGGCCAAAAAAATAAATACATCGGTGTCGTGCTAGTTTGTTATGGAATAGCTCGAATTTTTTTGAAAAGGTTGTAATCTTTTGCTTGCCAAATATTAAAATCAAAAATTAAATTGAGGAACCATCTTTATAAACTTCTATGCTTTAATTTTTGCTGGATGGGCAATTTTGGTCTGGCCACAATAATAAGTCATTGTACTTATGTTATTTTATTTTAAAGGATTTGATAAGGATTTGGTCAAAGGCTTGTTGTTTTTTATTGTGTTCTTTCATATTTAAGTACATGAGAGGTAAAAAAAGTTCTTTAGACAGGCCGTACTGCTGAAGAAAATAAGTTTTCCGTAAATCTTAAAAAACAAAGGAAAATTATCCGGGAAATTGAAAAGTCTTTTTAAAAAAGAACGTTTTAAAATATAAAGTGCTTATTGAAAATCGAGGATGGAAGAAGAAATCTTTACAAACAACGGACACCCGCATCATCAGTCTTGCAAAAAAGGATCAGTTAATGTCTTCCAAGGAGATACCCGCTCAAATTGGCAATGAAAAATCAGGTCTGATGGTAAATTAAATTTGATTTTTATGATATTTGATTTTATGATATTTATACATATACATCCTATACATAGGACGTGAAAGAAAGCTCATAAACGTGTACTTATTATTTTCGGCAGTATACTATAATAATACCCTGACTACAATAAAGACTCCTACAAGGTAATCTCCCTCTGAGTTTTTTATTTTTTGATCTCATGACTGGCTTTCCATGAGACTATCAGTAGCTTCGATCTCAGCGCGTGCCATGGATCTCCACTACGACCACCCAAAATGAATGTATCGAAAAGGAAAGAAGAAGGGAAATTTGATAGAATACTCCATGAAGTTGATGGACTGATGGGGCGCCAGGCTGCTGCTCCTAATCAAGATCGACAACTGCCCACACATACACGTCCTCTGTGGAGATCGGGCTCCCCCGCTGGCAATTTCCGTATCGCTTACAGCGTTAGATGCACTTTTGGCGCCAGGCCACAACAGCCACAGAATAACCAAAAATAAGTGTTAAAAAATTAGAAAATCGTAAAATTTACATAATAACAGATCATATTTCAGTGGAATTAGGCAGAGAAAGACAACAACAGCAACAGCAACGGCAACGACAACGACAACGAAAACGACAACAGTTGGAAATGTCAAAAGAACCAGAAAACACATAAAGCTGATCATAAAACAAAGTTGGAAGGTAGAAGTGGGAATGTATCGTATCTTCGATCCCACAAAATGTTAATGAAAAAAGTGCGATAAAAATCTTGTCGAACATGAATGAGAAAAACGAGGCAGAGGCAGAGACACACACACAAATGCACACACAGGCAACAATCAACACCAAAATTCCCTGGTGCAAGAAGACCCATCGAATGGGGGAAAGAGAGAAAGTCCCATCATACCGTCATCTGTCCGATGGGGGCCGGGGCCCCCGGATACCCTCTGTCGCTGGTGTTAAGAATGAAGATAATACTCGTAACGAGGCTGGCACACGCGCGCCTAAACTCTTCCCGAGTCACCTGCTGTGCGACCCTCCATGGGTAAACAATGGTCTCTGCGTCTGCCTCTGCCCCGCCCCGCCCCGCAGGCGCCTGGCCCGAACCGCATTATGAACCGCATGGCATAGCCGCAGATGATTAGAAATGGTAAACAAACATTCAAATCGTGTAGAATTTTATGGTCCTCCATTTCGAAACGTGCGCACATTGTTAATCATCTGGAACTGGCCATAAAGCTGCCTTCATTGGCCATTATTAATTTAGTTGAAATTATTATTAATTTTGCACCATAAATCTACACGCTTGAAGATGTTGGGGTCTCTGCATGAATCGAACCCCTTTGTTGTTCGTGTGGGTAATTAGCTTTGAGTGCTTTGGGATTAGGCGTTCATTTGCTTGGTCAATCATAAACTAGTGGCGACTGATTTTTATTCAGATTTCTACTCAATGCTGGAGGTTAAACAGCTGGGAAATTATGTTAATAAGCGACATGGAGCGGGTAACTAAATAACACCTGGGCCGTAGTGTCTGCTAGGATACTAGGATACTAGGATGTGCACTTGCAACTCTCTAGATCTTTCTAGACCTCTCCAAATACCCAATTATGAATAGGTGCCATCGACCCGAAAGAAATGGTCTTCCCTGTGTGGCCATCCCAGTCCTAGCCCACCGGAAATTTAAAAGTTCTCTCACGCGCACTTCTCCTGAGCGGCCTACCGATAATTGGCCGCCAATTCAATTACCAACCTACTTCATTCCCCGCTCGCTGGAGCTGTATCTGTAGCTGCAGCTGGAGCTGGACCTGGATGAGAGGGGTCCGTCCGCGAATGTGCAATTGCCTTGTAATTTGCCACAATTATTCATATTAAAAATGAGTTAAGCGGTGCCTTGGGTGGCAAGTGGTGGAAGAAGTAAGTAATTTTCACGCGTAGGTAACATTAAACGATGTTGGTGCCTGGTCAACGGTCCCAGTCCCAGTCCCAGTCCCAAGGAGCGCGGATGGGGAGGAGGTAATAATCGCCGACACATAAATATTACAAGCATCTGACAACTGAAAATTATCTCCTTCACTCACGAGCCATTTAAATCAATTTTACACTTCGGATTTCACAGGCGGCCCACAAGGATACGGATACGATATGGGTCTCGTGTCGAGCGAGGCGACTGGGGACTGGGGGACTGGGGGGACTGGAAACTGAAAATTGAAATTTATTGAAAAAATGATGACAAACGAACGAAAATAAGCGAATGCGGCAGCTGCAAGGTGGTCCCGGGGGTGTGACGTGAGAAGCTGAAGCTGAAATTTAAGGCCAGCACTTTTGAATATATATACATATATGTTTATGGTCAAGATACAGGCTGATTAGGGTTGTCAGGTGGTAAAATTCTGTACTGAATGCGAATTGTGCAATCCAATAAATATTTTCTAAACATTATCTCAGATATTCTGTTCCAGAGAGAGATGTCCCCACTTTGCAGGGATCTTTCAGGGATACATATCTGTTTGGATAGGATCGACAACCCTGGACATGCCTCACATTTCGTTGTGGTGTCATAAACGTCGTCCTCCCCGTGGCCCATTCCCATGACCAGCCCCATCCCTGCCCCATTTTGCGAAAACGTTTAAACCAACAATTACGCGAGCATAAATCAAACAGTCGAGTAGAGTGTCGAGGAGCCAGGCGGGCGGTCCGGTCCGGTCCGATCCAGGCTCTCGGGTCTCCGTCTCCTCCCTTCTGGGTTAGGTTCGGGCGTCGCTGTCGCGTGCAGAGACCCGCTGCTGACGATGAGAAGGTGCCTGGCTGGAATGCCGACACCATCTGCTGTCACAAGCGGCAACGCCTTGGCCCGGCCGCCAATCCCGGCCTGGACTTGGACTGGCCGAGCGGCCGGCTCATCTTCCCCTTTGGTTTCAAGTGTCAATAAATAATAGCGCGCCCAGCCCCCAATGCCTGCTGATGCCGCATCACGCGGATGGTGGTGCGGAATTCGCTGATCTCGTTCTGATCGCTGCCCTCAGATTAGATTTTGATTTGCCATCTCCTCCTTCCAGAGTTTGCTGGGAGCCCGGTCCGGTCCGGTCCAGTCCGGTTCCTGCTGCGAATATTTAAATAATTTTCATATTAATTAACAGTTAAAAACAATTTTCACTTGCATTTGGGTACGCTCTTTGTATATCAACGCACTGGGACATCCCCAAGGAGTTGGCATATTGAATGGTAAGGATCAGAGAGTGCTAATGCCCCTACTTCAATTGGATTGTGGGGATTCCGTTCCACCATTCCATCTGGGGGCCAATTTAATCAGCGCTGACACTTATAAATAACCAATTTCCTCTCGCTACCAGAATTGGTGTCGAGAGGCGAAAGGAAACCCACACACGGAGGAGATTTCGCTTCGAATTGGAACCGTTGAATAAATCAATGCCACAAAGACACACAAAAATTGAATTGTGTGCAACGCTTGGGGCACTTGACCATTGGCCCGCCCCGTCCGACACAGCAACGGTCTCCACCCCGCCCCAACCCCCGGCAATCGAACTCCCGCTTGGTCCAGGACGAAGCGTCTGCCAAAGGTGTTAATATTCAATTAAAATTCTAGGCACACAAGTCGAATGGCCAATAAATTAGCGGCCAACAAGCGCGGGATGCCAATTTCAATTTGTTTTCGTATCACTCTGGACTCGGGTTCGTAGTCGGAGTCGGAGTCGAAGTAGGAGTCCAGGAGTTGCGGAGTCTCGAGAGAAGCCAGAGAGGAGTCTGGGACGTGTGGTCCAGCTTGCTGGAGTATTTATTCAGCCGCGCAGGTGGCAAGAGGTGTTGCAGATTTGTTTGCCTTGGTGACCCTAGGAGCCAGAGCCTGAGCCAATGAAGAGCTTTCGCCTGTGTCCTGGGTGTGGGAAAGCCTCCAATATAAACTAATCAGATCGGAAACGGAGACTCCTGGCCGAGGTATCCATTTCGAGCCATCGTCTCAATCATTGGCTATTCCCCAGACCGAGGTATCGTGCTTCGCTCCGCATGGGATCTTGTAATCGATGTTGTACTTGGACATTTCTGCTTACACCAATGCTCGACATGATATCGCTTTAATGGTTCCACAGACGACCGATTGACTCCGCGACAGCAGCTGGAGGAAGGGGGCCGGAGGAGTAGAAGTAGAAGCTGATCCAAGTCGAAGACTTGTAGCTACAACAGTGAGATATTTATCGCCCCAGATTGAGATGAGGTGGGGAGACGAGACGGGACGGGACGAGACGAGACCCATGGGGTCGAGTGCGCGCTCATTTCTTGTGATTGCTCGCTGGCATTCCTGATCTTCCTCCGTTTCAAAAGGTGTCCACTGCATGCGGTCCGGGACCGTAGTGCCAATTGGCATTGTGGGGGGATCTATCTCGAATCGATTGGGGTCCGTTGATATATGATCACTGATTGAGCTTTAGCCACAATTAGATGCGATTGTTTCCGATCTGTGGAAAGCCAGCATTTGGGGGAAGCCTCAGAGGCTTCAATGAAGTTAACATTCTCATTATTTATGTACAAGTGCACAAGTCTCGTTGCGGCGACGCGTGTGGGTGCCCCGGACAGCTGCCAGGAGGGGGAGTTCCATTAGAGACATTAAAATAATTTCAAAAGACATACATTTTGAATTATGGCCACACAACGTGGACACGGACATGATCGTGTGCATGTGGTCCCGGCACGATGCTGGCAAAAATATTTTAAATCAATTTTGCTGCCTGCCTTGTCTAGTCCTCAGATGTGCTGTGCTAGAGGGGCACGGGGCTACGACTATGGGAGCTGTGTGCCAAGTGTTTTCACTATAATTACAGGCAATTTCAAACATTCACCATCGTGCCAGGCGATCCACCTCCTCCTCCTCCTCCGCTCCCACTCCACTCTTCCGCCTGGTGAGATGGCCATTTAAATTGATTTATGAGCGCCTGATCGGGCGCATTTGTCCAGGGGGGGAACGACTAGGCGGGGGCCTAACCATACATCACGGTCTCCTTTTGCGCCCAGTTGATGCTAATTAAATTTGCATAAATGGGCGCACTCATTTGCCATCAGTGGGCGTGGCACAATGGACAGCTGCCACTTCCCATTGTTGCTGGCCATCAGCATCAGGTAGCCGGCAGGATTGTTGATTGCTAAACCCTTGTCAGTGACTGGAAGAGGATGAAGACGAAGACATGGCCCAATTTCACTTTGCCCCTCAAACGGACAAGGCCAAAGGGTCAAGGGGTCAGTAGTAGTGGTTCGGTAGTCCCGAAAAACAATGCAATCTTTAATTGATTCCAGATCTCCCGAACGCAGAACGAATGAAGAGGCATTTGTCAGCGATCTTCGGGTACTTTTGATTGCCACGGAGATGCCTGGGAACTTGTAATTTAATCAGCGTGACATTGTCCCTTCGCAACTATAACAATTGCGTTTTGACGTTGTTAATTCTTTTCTTTGATCCGGACCCATCCTAATTAGGCTACCGATTCAAAGCCTCAAAACTTACCTCAAGTAGAGGGGCACAAAGTGAAGAACAGGAATAGGTCTATGATTTTGTGATCCGATCTTCATAATAATCTAGGACTTGCTAAAAATTGCTATAAAGCGAGCCAATACTGGAGGCTTCGATCTAGATGCTGATCATAGTATAACCCTGCTTGAATCTACAATATGTAGGGTGCATTTCACACCTGAACAAAATCAGAATACCCTCTGCAAGGGTATAATAATCGAAGCAATAATGGGAAATAACTTTGGACAGAAATTTGCATTGAACGAATCCGCCAACAAATGAGAAACTTTGCTGAAACGAAAGTGTCGATAGGCGGGTCAAAGGATAGACAGAGAGAGAGAGAGAGAGAGAAATAGCGACAGCGGAATGAAATGTAGAAAGGAAGGAAGTGCCATAAAAATGCAATTTTAGATTCCATCAACTGATAAGAAAAGTTTTTAAATTAGCCACCAAAACGGAATAGCAATACAATACGGTCTGTGTCTGTGTGTGTGTGTGTTTGAATATTGCGAATGGAAACTGTAAAGTGAGCAACAGCCAGCAGAAATGTTTGATTAGAAAACCTTCAAACAAGGACACCAGCGGAACCAGCGGAGAATAAAGAGCGGTAGCACCGTATTCTGAACGGAAAGGCCTAGTCGGCCTACAAATGGCCTGCGTCACGCCAAAATACCGTTAGAAAGTTTGTGCAGTTTGCCCTATGGCCTGGCTGGAAGACTGGTGGACCACCCACCTGCCTGCCCCGGCCCAGGCCCCACCATTTACCTGCCGCCCGGCGGAACAATGCCGGAGGGGGGGAGGAACACGCATACCATACCATCGTACCATCATACAATACTGTACTGCAGTACCTAAGGAGAGCAAAAGTATCAGTTTCAGTTGGTTTATCAAATGCCAGCCATCGCAAGTGGCACAGATTATGAAAATAATCAAAAAGGATGCCATGCGAAGGGAAAGGAAATACAGGGGGGCAAAGAGTGAAACAAAGTGAATTCTAAATGGAAATGGGAATGGGCATGCGAATGGAAATGTAAATAGAAATGGAAATGCATTGTAGCGCAGACTTTCGGCATCGGCGGAATCTTAAAGTGCAGATCTAGACGGGCAGACGCAGACGAAGACGAAGACGCAGACGGACAGGGTAGGGCAGGGCAAAGACAACGCTCAAGTAATTAACGCCCCGATAATGGAAAGCGGAGCAAACTGACAGCCGCATCCTTCTCGAGGCTAGGGCCTAACAGTAGCCGCGTCGACGGCGCCTCGAGGATTTGCGCAAATGTTAATGATGATCTTCCAAGGGATGATGCTCCTGTGTGTGTTGGCTGTGCTTCTGTTGCTGGTTTGCTGTTGTTTCCCTGACCTGTAACCGATCTCATCTGGTGTTAATCCTGAGGGCGGCTCGTTGTTTGTTTTGTTTCGATAACTGCTGAAGCGATTTTAATTAATGCTAGTTGTTTGTCGGCTGATTAGCTAGTGGAGACCCAAAATGCAGACTTTATATGTTTGCCAAGCCATTTATAAAAAAACCTTCAATCGAAATTGGCATTTGAATAAGTATCTTATTTTAGAACTTATTCAAGGGAGACTGGCAATCCTGCAAACAAAGAACGAAGAACGAAAATTTATATTTGAATAGACATCCAGGATCCAGGATGCAATTTTCAAAACTCAGAGGCGCCATCTCACGGACTTTTGCTCCATGCCCATGCGTATAACATTCTCTTCGTTAATAGGAGATGGAGCAAAATTCCGTGAGATGGCGCTCAGAGTTTGAAATAACGAGGAGAATGTTATACGCATGTTAATCGCAGTGTTAAGGTAGTTCATGTAACTATCAACAGATGGCGCAATAAAACAGTGCAAAATATATCGAGGAATTTTCGGTATTTATCAAAAATGACGTCAAAATAAGAGAAAAAGAACGTTGTCCAGGAGGGTGCCGAGGAGGCGGTGCTAGTGCAGCCGAACAGCTGTTTTCGTCGACACGTGGCGGAAAAAAGGAAAATTCCTGTGTAGAGTGGACAATGCCGAGGGCGCGCATCCTGGAAGTGGTGCTCAGACGGACAGAGGTCGCCCCCTTCCCTCGGACTCCATACGACGGATCCGAGCTATAATCATGGCCGGAAGCTCAGATTCGATTGGAGACGAGACGACTGGTTGACAGCTAGGACTACGTGTACTGGAGCGACTGGAACACTAGAGGACATTGATCAAGACGGGCCAATCACACTGATGTCGACAAGGATATGCTCTGCATGCCCCCAGCTACGACAGACTGCCCGAATGTGCCGCTGCCGGTGTCCGGCAAGACGACAAGACCGGAGTGGAACGGCGTGCATCCGGCCTGTAGGCTAGATAATTTTAAGTGGCGGGAATAGTGACATGAACAACGACTGTATATCCGCCTCCAGGCGCTGTGACGAAAAGACAGCCGGCGTATCAGTTCAGCGGACAGTCAGGCGAGGGCAGCGACAAGGCTCTGGTCTGCGATGGTACAACCAACTGTGACAATGGCCACGATGAGGTCGACAGCAGACTTTCAGTGTCACATCAACAAGTTGAGTGGAAAGCCACGATATCTGCCCAAATTCTTAACCAACAATATCCTACTCCACCTTCCCACAGCTTTGCATTGGCCGCCCTGCTCTACGATGGCTGGGAACTGAACCGATGGTGCGAACGATTCGTTCGATATTTTTATTGCAGGGCGGCGCTTGGCCCTGCCTCGGATGTTCTCGCGCACCGAGCCAAAGAATCGAGCTCAGCTTTAATGGCTCCATCGAAGAAAATAAATAAGTAAGCAGTAAGCATAGCTAAAAATGATTCAAAATCTCTGCATACTGAAATGAGAATACATTTCATGCATTGAAATGAAATGAAACAAGAAACAAGTATTGAAAGAAAATATATATTTTCATATTTATTCATGAAATATGAAAAACTCATTCCACACCACCCGCGTGCGTTTTTTTGTAAAGTGGTGTCCCCAATAGGCCTAATCCACTATACTTACTTTCAGGGTGGGGCCCAAAGCACCTTGCGAACTTGTGCAGCAACCGTCTCGTATAAAGGTTCCGTCTGGGTGTCTGGAAGTATCAAGTTATTAACAATAAATGTAACACTAATCGTCGATTTGTACTTTCTTTTTCCAGGTATTCGTCATTTGCATCGCTGGACCTAGGGCTTCCAGCAAACCTTCTGCAGGGGTCGATCTGGTGGAACACCATGGATGAGTCGCCCCATCAACAGCGGCCATCGCTGCCTACAAAATCTTTATAAATCCCTATGTAACAGCACTGTACACTAGCAGGAAATAAAATAAAATAAATAAAATAGGGTTCCGCGGAAACGAAAAAAATGTTCAGCCATGTTTTCGATGTTGAACAGCTCTGGTGTTTAATGTTGATGATATTCGGGGACTGTTGGGTGATAATCTGGCAAATTAGCGAAGACGTCCCTCCGATTCGTTAGCGTGAAGCTCGAATCATATAATTTTCTTGAAAATACCTCGAAGAAGGGCGCTTTTGTTTTGCCGAAAAAAATCCTATCCAGATGGGTGAAACCACACAAACCTGGAAAATGCCAATTGCCATTTGAAACGGCTAGCCCATTGGCTGGGCTACCATCGCAGACAGTAGCCATTAGGTTGTCTGCTAGGCCCATACCCATAGTCCTTTGCAGCACGATACTTAAGGCCGCGATTATTTTTTTAAGCCCAGTTTGGAACGGGCACCATCAATCGGAAGTGCTTGAGCTATGGGCACCACACACAATTAAAGGAAACGGAAGCTAGCCCCGTCCATTTTGAAGCCAGCTATTGCTAGCACTTTCCAGCGTGGTGGTCGAGAGCAATGGGATGTGGTTTTCATCGAAGATGAGTACAAATGGCTGACCAGCAATAACCATAAGGTTTGAGATAAGGTATTTTTACACGTTCGAGCTCTTCGACGTGCCCTGGTCGCTCTATATGCTCTTTTAATCTCTACAAGGGAACGGTTCAACGGTTGAAGGAAATCACAATTTGTTCGAGGCTACAGTAAGACATAGTGCTGTGACAACGGATTTAAAAGAATTAATATAGTAGGATCTGAAAAGAAAATCCGGTAAATTTAATATAAAACGATAGTATCACGGAACGGTCGTAGACGCACTTAGAAAAGAGGGGGAACGTTGAGTTGTTGCTGCGACCGGCTATATTTATAGCGAGGAGGAACGTTGTGAGTTGCTGCAGCGACCGCAACTCTATATTTATACCCGATACATAGTCAGTATGGCTACATTGAGGGACAATGTGTGCGTGCGGGAGACACAGAAAACGTGTCTGAACATGTCGTCGGGCGCTGCGTAGCCACTGCAAATTAATTTGATCCTTTTGGCTATAAAAATGATCCGATCTGATCGAGATTCAGCAGTCTCATAGATACGGTCATTCTCTATTATGAATTTGTGGATGCCACAGATTTTCGTCCTTTGTGGGGGCGGAAGTGGGCGAGGCGAAGTTTTGAAATATTCTGTATCCAAAACATCGTTGCTCTAGCTCTTATAGTCTTTGAGCACTAGGCGCTAATAGGGACGGACAGACGGACGGACGGATAGCCAGACAGGGCTCAATCGACTCGGCTATTGATGCTGATCAAGAATATATTACTTTATGGGGTCGGAAACGATTCCTTCTGGACGTTATACACATCCATTTTCACTACAAATCTAATATACCGCAATACTCATTTTGAGTATCGGATATAAAAATCCGATAGCGATTAAGTCTTGCTCGCAGACGGACTTAAAAACGAGCTATGCCATTCGCTACAAAGAGCTACGCTACCCCAAATGCCATTTCCCTACTTGTTCAACATCCTTGAGACATTACATTGGACTTTTCAGCGAAACAATGCCCCAATACGGCTATAGTGGTCAAGAAGTGGACTGAAGTCCAAAATGTTGCATTACTGGAGTGGCCACCTTACTCTCTAGATCTAAATAATATAGAGAACGTATGGGGATGGTTTTGCGTAAAGTGTATGAATCCGGAACACAATTGAAACATGCCATCAAAAGCGCCTGGAGCGAAATATCCCTGGGCTATCTGAAAGTCCCTGTATGATTCAATGCCAATTCGAATTTACGCTGTCATTTCAATAGAGGTGGCTACATTCATTACTTAATGTTTAATGCTTAACAGACTTTAACCTTCATAAAATTTCACTTTAATAAGATTCTGAAAAACTTTGTCAACTTTTTTTAGGTTCAAAAACCAAATAAAATATAAAAAAAAAACTTTTGATTTCGAACTCAAATTTTTAATTTTTTTGGTAAAGGTATCTTGACTATTGGTTATGAATTAGTGGACTGTATAATCGTTTATATCTTGAGCTTATTTATTTGATTGATTATTTAATATTGGTGGTTATTTTACAAGTATATTACAAGAACAGCGGGGGGATCGTTTCTGCGGCGGTACAAAGTATGCGTGCGGGCGGTTTCGTCTAGAAATTTCTACTGACTCAACTCCGCGAAAAGAAGTCGAGCTAAAAGGGAATTGGAAGATCAGGCGATGCGACGGTCCAATGCCAAACGGTACACATCGTTGTGTGCGTGTGCAGCTGCGTGTGAGAACATTACAGCTATGTTTTGGACACGAACAAAACAACAACACAGCTATGCGCGTAAAAATAGTTACTTAGGCGGTGTACTACAATCATGAGCGTGTAAATAGGTCAATCGCAATATACATGAACATTGAATTAAAAACTACGAGGCTCATTTCTCACCAACTATTAAAAATATATATTTTCCTAAATTCATTTGTGTCCTGATTTCTAAAAAGAAATTTCTCATAAAAAATTCATTGAGTCTATTCTATTGATCGGCAGTGTAAGATGCTAAATGTAAAGAGCCCTGTAGCTTGGGGGAAATTCACTCGGGGAATAGGATATCTTCTCGGCAGACCAAAATTCATGTACAACTGTGCGTCCTAACAGCACTGGGGGGTGGAAGAAGAAAAAATAAACGCGGCACCTATAGGTGAAAGATCGTATCTGAGAAAAGAGTAATGAAAGTTGACAGTTGAAGGGTCGAGAAGGGGAAAATAGGGTCCGAGTGTCGAGGCAGAATGGCGCTCGCTCTTTTTCGTCTTGGACACTGAGCCAACTGGTAGCTTCTAGCGAAGCTCAGAAATTAGGTACGTTGATCAACCTAGCGGTTTGAAGTGAAGTGTGAAGAGTAAAATAACATTTTTGCTTAGATTCGGAAACGTGCGCGAGCTTGTTAGAAAGAGAAAAAAAGCAGTCAGCAGAAAAATTCAGCTGCTAAATTGGGGCCAGATCCGCGGGTAAGTGGAGGAGAGCTTTGCAGCGGTGTAGCAGTACAGGTATTTAAGCAGTCGGAACTTTTGCTATCCCTTAGGTTTGGCACCCTATCCTCAGTTCAATCTCAAGGCAAAAAGAGCGCCGCTTCAACATAAATTCACCTGGCAAGGGGAATGCATAGCAGAGGGGAACCATAAACGAGGAGAACCTAGAGCGAAGCAGAGGCGATAATAATTCGACCAAGGCTGGCCTAACGAGCTGAAAAAAGAGTTAGTTGCCGTTGGAAAGCAGCGGGTCGTGGATTCGCGAGCGGATCAAAAGAAAAAGAAAAGCAATTTTCGATAATTTTTTGTAAACGGATGAACCATTCGTCTATCGGTGCTATCCCCTAAGACTCAGAGGGTCTCAGTGCCTTTTTGTCATAGAACTCCAGTGTTTAAATCGAAACGTTTCATCAAGGTGGCAAACTGAAAATCCAGAGCGGGATCGGCTCAAATTTTCGGTCGGACGCATGGTAGAGTAAGTGCTAGTAACGTATTTAAATTCTAGCTATTAATGAATAAATTTAAATTGTCTCCTTAAACGTTGATCTTGATTTCCGATACCCAGCCCCTGTAGTAGCGAGCCCTAAAAAAAAGTGGTCATGAAGTATAGAGGAAGATGGCAGATTATGACCAAAGAAGGGTGGGCGTGGTCCTTCATTCCAGCTGAGGACGACCTTTAATCCGTTCGTTTCGCGTGCGTGTGCATATGTGTAAGTGAAGTCTAATGGCCAAAAGTTTTGTTTCTCTCCGGTTCTGTTATTGTACTTGTACATGTCTTGCATGCTCTTTTAATATACAAAAATATCGTAGGTATCAGAATAGACAAATAAACAGAACGACCTCTGATGAAAACATCAGTCCTACTAATCGTTGTCCACTACATAAAAACAAAAAACTCGAAAAGGTACTTATATTATTATATTAAAGTTTATGCAGCAGGACAGTGAGTAAGTAATATTTTAAAATTAATGCGTGCTCTGCGCGTACGCTCCGCTCCACCCACATTTTTTCCGCCCATCATTTCGCCGTCATTTTTCTACTGGAGAGATCCTAAGCTACGTTTCCTTATTATAATTAAGATTTTGACCTTTTCCTTGTTCTCTAGATTTAAGCATTGACTTTGCAGTTTTAGGTTAAGGGCGAGGGGGGAAAGGCCACGAAGGCTACACGTTTTTAATTTGTTATTATACGGCCCGAGGGGTATCTAAGCCCCACGTAGCCTTTTATTTTCACGGCAGACGCCACTGACTTTTCAGGGTCGGTAAACCAACAACAACGACGCAGCAGCGGCAAACGAGAGACGACGAAAACGCCGAGAACCGTAAGTCAGCAAGCAACAAAACAACGGCAATGAAAAGAACGAAACGACGAGAGCCGCAAGCCGACAGCATCGACGCAGCAGCGGCAGAAGAGAAACGACGAGAACCGCAAGCCAACAGCAACGACGCGACAGTAGCACTGGGCACTGCCTCCAGCGGTAGTCGCCTTCTGCTGTTGCTCTTGTTTGCAGAGGCTGCCAATGCTGCCCGGCTGCTGGGATGGAATGATAACATGTTCCAGGATGCGAAAACTCTGATAATCGGTGGTCGATTTCTGTTGGGATAGATACTATAGATAGATAGATGCGATCTTGTGAATTTCAATTTTAATTGCATTTACTTACTGATATTGCTGGTACCTCGGGATGAGATGCTATATTCGCTTCCATGGGAACGATCAGCTGCGACGCGGTGCCAGATTGTGTCTGAACCACCACACTCGGTTTGGCTGCGGGCGATTGTTGATATTTGTCCTCCTGTGCCGCCATATGCTGGGGGTAATAATGCTCTTCTTGTTGTGGTGACGGGTACATCTCCATATCTATCTTGCCGACACTGGGCGGCACGCCCACTCCTACATCCACCCTGATTGGCACCTTGGAAGTGGTTCCCTTGCTGGAATTCCCCTTTAATACGGTTGACGATATCGACACTATCTGGGCCGCGGTGCCAGACAGTGTCTCTTTACAATTTCCAACAGACTTTCGGCGGGCGTCGTTATAATAACACTGACGCTGGATTGCCCAGGGCTGGCTGCGGCCGTCAGTTGGGCCACCTGCTCCAACTGTGCTGCTGTCAGATTGGAGCAATCATCAGCAATCTCCTGCTTGGCCGTCTGCTGGCCACCGACTTCTGGCTTTTGCTGCAGTTTCACATTTTCGCACTTCTGCAGCGCAGAATTTATACATACAAGTATAGATTCTTTTGTAATCTGCTTCTCCGCTTCTCCAATTTGATATCCATTTTGGCCATTTTGGCCGACCGGGGGGGGATCACAATTAAAATTAATATTAAAAGACATTACGACGCACTTCTCTTCTTCATTCACAACTCACATTTGACAAACGAGAAGTCTGTACCGAACCGTACCGTTATGTTTTCGCATATTTGCTTTGCTTTTTTGCATGCACACATATGTACATACTGGACAAAAAACAATACGTGATGCTTTTTAGTTGTATGTGTTCGCCTTAAAAAACTGAGGCGGCGATTACGAAAAAAGGGAAAACAACAGAAAACAGAACAGCCTGATACTTTGAATATATTTTCTTAATTCAATATTATATTGAATTATATATTGTATATGCAAATATTGTATAGTAATAAATAGTAATATATTATAAAAAATAGTAAAATACCCCAAAATATAAAAAATCTTCAAAGTGCGCGCAAAAGGGAAGCGAAAAAACAGATTTCTGCAGTGTCACGCTGAAGCGTGAGACTGAAAAGTTTGATTTGATTTGATCATGATATGATGCATCAAATTGTGTTAACTTTTGTGCGTACTTTATCTGAGCAACAGGTACTTAAGGCGGTTAATTTTATAGAGCGGGAGAGTCAGGAGAGATACCTCTACGATGGCCAAATCTCTCTCGCACGCAATCTTTGTCGTGTCGTTTAATATTAGCAGCGTCTGCCGGATGAGAGCCATACTGACTAAGTATCGGGTATAACTGTAGAGTTGCGGTGTCCGCAGCAACTCACAACGTTCCCCCTCGTTTTTAGATGTTTTTTTCTTTCAATAAGTATTTAAATTCTAGCTATTAATGAATAAATTTAAATTGTCTCCTTAAACGTTGATCTTGATTTCCGATACCCAGCCCCTGTAGTAGCGAGCCCTAAAGAAAAGGGGTCATGAAGTATAGAGGAAGATGGCAGATTATGACCAAGGAAGGGTGGGCGTGGTCCTTCATTCCAGCTGAGGATGTCCTTTAATCCGTTCGTTTCGCGTGCGTGTGCATATGTGTAAGTGAAGTCTAATGGCCAAAAGTTTTGTTTCTCTCCGGTTCTGTAATTGTACTTGTACATGTCAGTGCCAGTCTAGACTCCGTCAAGTAAAGACGCGCCAGCAGCTAAGCAACAGCAAACGCAAATCTAACAACAAAATCCGCGCAGAAAAACATTCAAGTGCACAAAGCAAATTCCAAAAAAGCCAATAACAAACACACCAAGTGAACAGTTACAAATCCAAGTGAAGCGGGCAGCAGCCCAAGCTCGAGCGCAATGTCGCGACCACCAGACCCAAAATTGCTCACACAGTGGGACAAAACAACATTCTTAGAACCAAAATACATATCAATAAACAGAAAAGATAACAAATCTTTCGAAAACACCTCCCCTTTTATAATAAAAAAAGTCATAGACTACCAGTGTTGCGGTGAAGTAGACTCGGTCAAAAAAATCAGAGACGGATCACTTCTAGTCAAAACAAAAGGTACAGCCCAGGCTACTAGACTTATGAAAATCACCAAATTCCACGTCTTCGAAGTAACAGCAACCGAACACAAAACACTAAACTTCTCCAAAGGGGTAATCTACTCCAACGACTTGCGGAACATTGATATAGACGAAATCAAAAAAGAACTCAAACCTCAAAAAGTCATTGACGCAACCAAAATATTTAAACAGAAAGACAACGTACTCCACGAAACCGGACTCATCATCATCACATTCGACACACCAACTTTACCTCAACATCTAATGATCGATTACGAACGAGTGAACGTACGTCCTCAAACACCTCGCCCCCTTAAATGCCACAACTGCCAAAAATACGGCCACCCTTCTAAATACTGCAGATCCCCAAAGATCTGTACTAACTGCTCAGAAGTGCACCCTGCTGACGATGAACTATGCTCTAAGCCAAAGTTTTGCAGTAACTGCAAATTCAACACCGACATCCAGAACAACCACAGCCCCATAGACAAAAATTGCCCTGAGTTCCTCAAACAAAAAGAAATCACAATTATCAAAACAATCGAAAAAGTAGACTTCACTACCGCGAAGAAAATTTACCATCAACGGAACCCCCATCAATCCACATCATACGCTGAAGTAGCCCGCCATCAACAACCAAAACCTCATCTCACTGAAACACCTACCTCATCATCGCCCACCTATAACCAATCACACCAAATAAGACCAATCAAAGACTACAGAGACATCACCCCAAACACACATCCAATCAACCCTAAGCCAACTTCATCCCAACTACACCCCCCCAGTCAACAACAAGCAATGGATATGGACACCGAAACTACGGAAACCGCTAAAAACACCAAAAACTCGAAAACTATCCAAGATTCTGACCGTAAACTCAGAAGCCAGACCAAGGAAAAAGACAAACTTAACCTGGTTACCAAACACCTCAAAGCCAAAGATAAAACTGAAAAAAATAAGACCCCAAACGCAAACCTAGCCCTCTTATCAAATAATGCATTAGCAAACCAAATTTACAGCGAAGACGATCTTTAAATATCAACCCAAACTAGTAATTACCACTAAGACCTATCACTAAGAAAACAAAACACTACTCCCACTAACTTATAATGCTCAAAATAATCCAATGGAACATCCACGGATACAAGAACAACTATATAGAACTACAAACACTCATGAAATCCCACAACCCTCAAATTATTGCATTACAGGAAACCCACATAACGAACCCCATCTCACTTCCAATCCCAATTAACTTTAGCCTATACTGCAACAACAACCCCACAAATGCTTTCGGGGGCACAGCTCTCCTCATCCACAACTCCATCTCTCATACCCAAATTCAACTCAACGCAGACTTTGACGTAGTAGGGGTCACCATAAGGTCCAAATCAAACCTCAATATCATATCCGCCTACATCTCCCCTAACAAATCCTTCAACACCCGTAACCTCCAAAACGTCCTCAGCCCGGCAAACGACCACACCATTGTCCTAGGAGACTTCAACAGCTGGCACCCTTACTGGGGCTCACCTAAGGCCAACTACAGAGGGAAAACATTAGCCTCATTCCTAGACCGCTCGAACTTCATCCTACTTAATGATAATACTCCGACCCACTTCTCAACACACAACACATTTACCCACATCGATCTCTCACTTGCAACATCCAGAATTGCTCCAGAGATCCTCTGGCAAGTGATAGATGACCTTTACGGTTCTGACCACTTTCCCATCTTACTTACACTATTCAACACTCCATCTCCCTATCCCCCCTCCCCCTTCACCACTAAACCTACTTTCAATCTCAAAAACGCAGACTGGGATCTCTTCAGGAAACATGCAGCCCGCTCCATCTCCACAACCCAATCAGATAACAATGTCAATAGAGAAGCCGCCCTAATAAAAAAAATACTTATCCAAAGTGCCCACCTTTCTATCCCACAAAACACCACCTTCTCTCTCACCCGCACTGTTCCCTGGTGGAACAAACAACTTTCACTCCTCAAAAGAGACAAAGTCGTAAAATGGAACTACCTCAAGCACAACATTAGCAACCATAACATCATAGAATATAAAAAAGCAAAAGCGTGTTTAAAAAGAGCAATTAGAGAAGCCAAACGTAAATCGATCCTTGAGTTCACAACCCATATACACCCAAACTCAGATCCAACCACAACATGGTCCAACATCAGACGTCTCTGCGGTCTTAACCCTACTAAAAATATCCATGCCATTCACAACCCGTACACCCAATCACAAACAACCTGTCAATCCGAAATAGCTAACTACTTTGCCCAGACATGGTCAGAAGAAGCAGACGACCTCAACTTCTCCCCAACATTCCTGTCCAACAAACTCCTCATTAATACCCCTTCTAACTATAACCCAACACCTTCAGCCCTAGAAATCGAGAATGACATAACATTAATCGAATACACATCAGCACTGTCCACCTTGAAAGGCAACACTCCTGGTCTAGACCGAATCTCTTACTCTATGCTAAAGAACTCACCCTACCCCCTCAAAACCAGAATCCTAACCCTCTACAACAAGATACTCGACTCCTCCATCCCACAATCCCTTAAACTCAGCCTAGTCCTTCCCATCTTAAAACCACAAAAGCCCCAAACCGATATCAAATCTTACAGACCCATCTCCCTAAACTCATGCCTAGCCAAAACTCTGGACAAGATCGTCGCAAAAAGGTTGTGGTGGTTTGTTTTAAATAACAACCTGATCCACAACAACCAACTGGGGTTCAAAAGAGGCAAATCTGTACTAGACAGTCTACTTTTTGTAGACCACCTAGCTACCAGAGCTATCGCCCTGAAAAAACACCTCACAGTCATCTCGCTAGACTTCACCAAAGCCTTCGACAGAATTGGTATTCACACAGTAATAAACCAACTGAAAAAATGGAAAGTAGGGCCACGAATACTTAATTATGTTAAGAACTTTATGTCCAACAGGAAAATCCTCGTCAAAACCGGCAGAAGCTTATCAAATATCTTCCCTCTAAATAATGGCATTCCCCAAGGCTCCCCAATCTCCGTCATCCTTTTCCTCATAGCTTACAACTCACTCACCGATATCATCTCCCTCCACAAACAAATAAAATTTTGCGCGTACGCCGACGACTTCCACCTACTCATCAATCACAACAAACAAAAAAGTCCCACAACTAACATCCAAACAATATTTAACCAAATAGACGACTGGTGCAATCACTCAGGCTCAATCCTCTCTAAAGAAAAATCCCAACTCCTTCATATATGCCGCAAACACAACTGCAAACCCAAGATACTCACCGGTGGCACAACCATCCAAGCTACCGACACATTCAGAATCCTTGGCCTCACAATCAACACCAAATACAACTGGATCTCTCACATCAACAAACTCAAAGTTGACCTTGCTAAGCCACTAGGCATTATCAAACACCTCTCGTCCCTAAAATACAACTGCCACACCTCATCACTTCTACAAATTATCAAATCCCTAATCATAGTCGACTTTGGGACTTCTGCCTCCCCATATACGGTTACGCACCAAAAAGCCAGCTTAACCGGCTGAAATCTACGATAAACGCAGCAACAAGAGCCGCCCTGGGTGCATCCCGCACCACACCCACTAACAACCTTCTATCCGAAGCCAACCTACACACCTTGGAAAACAAGCGAGATTTTCTAACTGGCAAAATATTTAAAAACCTCATCCACGCTAAAGACACCCCCCTAAACTTACTCCCAAAAAACCAAAAAAAAAAAACACAGACTGCTTAGCACGATTGACAGAGCCAAATAAATTTTCCAGAATAACCTCATACCGTTCTCCCCGATTAAAACCTCCAACACCAATAAATTCAACACGACAACCATCCTTAAAGCAACCAACATCACCCTATCCAAACACGATAAAAACACCACCCCCCCAATAGTCTTCCACCAACTCTTCCACTCCATCAAATCCAACCTCCACCAACACACCTTCCTATACACAGACGGGTCCAAAGCAGCAGGCATTACCAGCTATAGCATCTGCAATGAGACATCAACCATAAAATCCGGACTACTTCCACAGTACTCCTCAGTCCTTTCCAGCGAAATCATAGCTATCCACGAAGCCATTTTACTAAGCCGCAACAAACGCGGAAGATACGCTATCTGCACTGATTCACTCTCCTCTATATCCGCAATTACCAATCCCAACAACTCCTCGTACTACCCCACCGCAATCCGTAACCTCGTCACCAAACTTTTCCCAAAAATAACAATTATATGGATACCCAGCCACATTGGCATAAAAGGGAACGAAATTGCTGACACCGCAGCCAAAACTACCTCCAAACTACCCCTCATATATACCCCCAATCATAATTCTAACGACATCTCACTATTCTTTAAGAAAATCCTCATATCCAAACAAACAGACCTCCTCACTAAGACTTCCCCCTGGTACCAACAAGTTATCAACCTATCTTCCACTCATCCTCCCCCCAAACTCCTAAACAACCTTAACAGAAGACACCAAGTCATCCTAAATAGATTAAGACTAGGGCACACAAGACTCACCAATGCCCACTACATGGATAAAACATCCTCCAACGCATGCCCACTGTGCCACAACCCAACCATAGACATAAGACACATACTATACGCATGCCCCGCCCTCTCTCTTCAAAGATCCTCAATATTCCATAACACCGACCCCATGCAATACATCTCCAACCCTAACAACAAAAACGCAAAAATAATCCTCAACTATCTAGACCAATCTAAAATCCTTCACTACATATAACCTCATAAACAATCATCCCTGTACATATACATATACACAATTAGTAGTTTAGATAATAACTCCTCCACAACACATAATAACGTATAGAAACAACCCTGTACATATGTATATAAGCACATACATCCTCAAACGTAAATTAATACTATAGTGAGCTTAAGGCCTCAGCAGCTATAGCCCCAAACCCTGTTAATACCTAGTTTTAACTAGTTATTAGCTTTATATAAAAAAAAATAAAATAAAACTTGTACATGTCTTGCATGCTCTTTTAATATACAAAAATATCGTAGGTATCAGAATAGACAAATAAACAGAACACCACCCTTTTGCCGACGAGACAGTAGCCGGAATGATAGCGTGCTGGTCGACCTCTGATGAAAACATCAGTCCTACTAATCGTTGTCCACTACATAAAAACAAAAAACTCGAAAAGGTACTTATATTATTATATTAAAGTTTATGCAGCAGGACAGTGAGTAAGTAATATTTTAAAATTAATGCGTGCTCTGCGCGTACGCTCCGCTCCACCCACATTTTTTCCGCCCATCATTTCGCCGTCATTTTTCTACTGGAGGGATCCTAAGCTACGTTTCCTTATTATAATTAAGATTTTGACCTTTCCTTGTTCTCTAGATTTAAGCATTGACTTTGCAGTTTTAGGTTAAGGGCGAGGGGGGAAAGGCCACGAAGGCTACACGTTTTTAATTTGTTATTATACGGCCCGAGGGGTATCTAAGCCCCACGTAGCCTTTTATTTTCACGGCAGACGCCACTGACTTTTCAGGGTCGGTAAACCAACAACAACGACGCAGCAGCGGCAAACGAGAGACGACGAAAACGCCGAGAACCGTAAGTCAGCAAGCAACAAAACAACGGCAATGAAAAGAACGAAACGACGAGAACCGCAAGCCGACAGCATCGACGCAGCAGCGGCAGAAGAGAAACGACGAGAACCGCAAGCCAACAGCAACGACGCGCCAGTAGCACTGGGCACTGCCTCCAGCGGTAGTCGCCTTCTGCTGTTGCTCTTGTTTGCAGAGGCTGCCAATGCTGCCCGGCTGCTGGGATGGAATGATAACATGTTCCAGGATGCGAAAACTCTGATTATCGGTGGTCGATTTCTGTTGGGATAGATACTATAGATAGATAGATGCGATCTTGTGAATTTCAAGTTTAATTGCATTTACTTACTGATATTGCTGGTACCTCTTGATGAGATGCTATATTCGCTTCCATGGGAACGATCAGCTGCGACGCGGTGCCAGATTGTGTCTGCACCACCACACTCGGTTTGGCTGCGGGCGATTGGTACATCTCCATATCTATCTTGCCGACACTGGGCGGCACGCCCACTCCTACATCCACCCTGATTGGCACCTTGGAAGTGGTTCCCTTGCTGGAATTCCCCTTTAATACGGTTGACGATATCGACACTATCTGGGCGGTGCCAGACAGTGTCTCTTTACAATTTCCAACAGACTTTCGGCGGGCGTCGTTATAATAACACTGACGCTGGATTGCCCAGGGTTGGCTGCGGCCGTCAGTTGGGCCACCTGCTCCAACTGTGCTGCTGTCAGATTGGAGCAATCAAAGCTATCATCAGCAATCTCCTGCTTGGCCGTCTGCTGGCCACCGACTTCTGGCTTTTGCTGCAGAGTCAAATTTTCGCACTTCGGCAGCGCAGAATTCGTAATTTGCTTCTCCGCTTCCAATTCTCCAATTTTATATCCATTTTGGCCGACCGGGGGGGGGACCACAATTAAAATTAATATTGAAAGACATTTTTACTACTTCTCTTCTTCATTCACTTCACCACTCACATTTGACAAACGAGAAGTCGTACCGTACCGTTATGTTTTCGCTTTTCTTTTTGCTTTGCTTTTTTGCATGCTGCACACATACACATACATCCACATACATGGATGGACAAAAACAATACGTGATGCTTTTTAGTTGTATGTGTTCGCCTTAAAAAACTGAGGCGGCGATTACGAAAAAAGGGAAAACAACAGAAAACAGAAGAAACAGAACAGCCTGATACTTTGAATATATTTTCTTAATTCAATATTATATTGAATTATATATTGTATATGCAAATATTGTATAGTAATAAATAGTAATATATTATAAAAAATAGTAAAATACCCCAAAATATAAAAAATCTACAAAGTGCGCGCAAAAGGGAAGCGAAAAAACAGATTTCTGCAGTGTCACGCTGAAGCGTGAGACTGAAAAGTTTGATTTGATTTGATCATGATATGATGCATCAAATTGTGTTACCTTTTGTGCGTACTTTATCTGAGCAACAGGTACTAAAGGCGGTTAATTTTATAGAGCGGGAGAGTCAGGAGAGATACCTCTACGATGGCCAAATCAACATGCTCCACAATCTTCGGAAGTTTGAGATAGAGCCCTTCGTCCTCATTCTGGACGAATTCCATGTCAAATGGGATTGGCACGGGAAGTGGAAGGTGCTGGCCATCGCAGGTTTCAACCTCGATGGCTCCAATTTCAATTACCTGCACATGAAGCTGGTAAGTAAATATATATATTATATTATTCATATATTTATGTATAAACATAACCATTATTTCACAGGCCATGGTTGAGGATAAGATAATGGGATCTGAGGAGATAGATGACAGTCTATCCATGGTGCTGGAGGCCATAAAACGGCATGGGTACTCCAACCGGCTGATGGGCATCTTATCTGATGGATGCCCCGCCAATTTGCTGACGAGAGTGAGCGCCGCCAGGGAGTACCCAGTACTTTGGGATATCGTACATCTGCGGAAGATTTTGGCAAAATATCGCGTTGTCGACAGAGTACTGAGCCCCGTTTACAATTTTCATTTCACTGCGGCAAAATGGCGGGATACGGAGTTCCCACCGGTGCGCGTGGATTTCCAGAACCGGATTGCAGAGGATCTTACACAGTTGAAGCATCTTATTGCACGTGTTTGTTCCTATCCTTTCCTACCATTCACCATACTGAACCGACTCAATAGCACCGACCTGGAGCTATCCGGCGTTGCCATCGACCAGCACGCTATCATTCCGGCTACTGTCTCGTCGGCAAAAGGGTGGTGTTCTGTTTATTTGCCTATTCTGATACCTACGATATTTTTGTATATTAAAAGAGCATGCAAGACATGTACAAGTACAATTACAGAACCGGAGAGAAACAAAACTTTTGGCCATTAGACTTCACTTACACATATGCACACGCACGCGAAACGAACGGATTAAAGGACGTCCTCAGCTGGAATGAAGGACCACGCCCACCCTTCCTTGGTCATAATCTGCCATCTTCCTCTATACTTCATGACCCCTTTTCTTTAGGGCTCGCTACTACAGGGGCTGGGTATCGGAAATCAAGATCAACGTTTAAGGAGACAATTTAAATATATTCATTAATAGCTAGAATTTAAATACTTATTGAAAGAAAAAAAAACATCTAAAAACGAGGGGGAACGTTGTGAGTTGCTGCGGACACCGCAACTCTACAGTTATACCCGATACTTAGTCAGTATGGCTCTCATCCGGCAGACGCTGCTAATATTAAACGACACGACAAAGATTGCGTGCGAGAGAGATTTGGCCATCGTAGAGGTATCTCTCCTGACTCTCCCGCTCTATAAAATTAACCGCCTTAAGTACCTGTTGCTCAGATAAAGTACGCACAAAAGGTAACACAATTTGATGCATCATATCATGATCAAATCAAATCAAACTTTTCAGTCTCACGCTTCAGCGTGACACTGCAGAAATCTGTTTTTTCGCTTCCCTTTTGCGCGCACTTTGAAGATTTTTTATATTTTGGGGTATTTTACTATTTTTTATAATATATTACTATTTATTACTATACAATATTTGCATATACAATATATAATTCAATATAATATTGAATTAAGAAAATATATTCAAAGTATCAGGCTGTTCTGTTTCTTCTGTTTTCTGTTGTTTTCCCTTTTTTCGTAATCGCCGCCTCAGTTTTTTAAGGCGAACACATACAACTAAAAAGCATCACGTATTGTTTTTGTCCATCCATGTATGTGGATGTATGTGTATGTGTGCAGCATGCAAAAAAGCAAAGCAAAAAGAAAAGCGAAAACATAACGGTACGGTACGACTTCTCGTTTGTCAAATGTGAGTGGTGAAGTGAATGAAGAAGAGAAGTAGTAAAAATGTCTTTCAATATTAATTTTAATTGTGGTCCCCCCCCCGGTCGGCCAAAATGGATATAAAATTGGAGAATTGGAAGCGGAGAAGCAAATTACGAATTCTGCGCTGCCGAAGTGCGAAAATTTGACTCTGCAGCAAAAGCCAGAAGTCGGTGGCCAGCAGACGGCCAAGCAGGAGATTGCTGATGATAGCTTTGATTGCTCCAATCTGACAGCAGCACAGTTGGAGCAGGTGGCCCAACTGACGGCCGCAGCCAACCCTGGGCAATCCAGCGTCAGTGTTATTATAACGACGCCCGCCGAAAGTCTGTTGGAAATTGTAAAGAGACACTGTCTGGCACCGCCCAGATAGTGTCGATATCGTCAACCGTATTAAAGGGGAATTCCAGCAAGGGAACCACTTCCAAGGTGCCAATCAGGGTGGATGTAGGAGTGGGCGTGCCGCCCAGTGTCGGCAAGATAGATATGGAGATGTACCAATCGCCCGCAGCCAAACCGAGTGTGGTGGTGCAGACACAATCTGGCACCGCGTCGCAGCTGATCGTTCCCATGGAAGCGAATATAGCATCTCATCAAGAGGTACCAGCAATATCAGTAAGTAAATGCAATTAAACTTGAAATTCACAAGATCGCATCTATCTATCTATAGTATCTATCCCAACAGAAATCGACCACCGATAATCAGAGTTTTCGCATCCTGGAACATGTTATCATTCCATCCCAGCAGCCGGGCAGCATTGGCAGCCTCTGCAAACAAGAGCAACAGCAGAAGGCGACTACCGCTGGAGGCAGTGCCCAGTGCTACTGGCGCGTCGTTGCTGTTGGCTTGCGGTTCTCGTCGTTTCTCTTCTGCCGCTGCTGCGTCGATGCTGTCGGCTTGCGGTTCTCGTCGTTTCGTTCTTTTCATTGCCGTTGTTTTGTTGCTTGCTGACTTACGGTTCTCGGCGTTTTCGTCGTCTCTCGTTTGCCGCTGCTGCGTCGTTGTTGTTGGTTTACCGACCCTGAAAAGTCAGTGGCGTCTGCCGTGAAAATAAAAGGCTACGTGGGGCTTAGATACCCCTCGGGCCGTATAATAACAAATTAAAAACGTGTAGCCTTCGTGGCCTTTCCCCCCTCGCCCTTAACCTAAAACTGCAAAGTCAATGCTTAAATCTAGAGAACAAGGAAAGGTCAAAATCTTAATTATAATAAGGAAACGTAGCTTAGGATCCCTCCAGTAGAAAAATGACGGCGAAATGATGGGCGGAAAAAATGTGGGTGGAGCGGAGCGTACGCGCAGAGCACGCATTAATTTTAAAATATTACTTACTCACTGTCCTGCTGCATAAACTTTAATATAATAATATAAGTACCTTTTCGAGTTTTTTGTTTTTATGTAGTGGACAACGATTAGTAGGACTGATGTTTTCATCAGAGGTCGACCAGCACGCTATCATTCCGGCTACTGTCTCGTCGGCAAAAGGGTGGTGTTCTGTTTATTTGTCTATTCTGATACCTACGATATTTTTGTATATTAAAAGAGCATGCAAGACATGTACAAGTACAATTACAGAACCGGAGAGAAACAAAACTTTTGGCCATTAGACTTCACTTACACATATGCACACGCACGCGAAACGAACGGATTAAAGGACGTCCTCAGCTGGAATGAAGGACCACGCCCACCCTTCCTTGGTCATAATCTGCCATCTTCCTCTATACTTCATGACCCCTTTTCTTTAGGGCTCGCTACTACAGGGGCTGGGTATCGGAAATCAAGATCAACGTTTAAGGAGACAATTTAAATTTATTCATTAATAGCTAGAATTTAAATACTTATTGAAAGAAAAAAACATCTAACGAGGGGGAACGTTGTGAGTTGCTGCGGACACCGCAACTCTACGGTTATACCCGATACTAAGTCAGTATGGCTCTCCTCCGGCAGACGCCGCTAATATTTAACGACACGACAAAGAGTGCGTGCGAGAGAGACAGAAAATCAGTCTGAGCGTGACGTCGGGCGCTGCGTAGCCACTGCAAATTGATTTGTTCCTTTTGGCTATAAAAATGATCTGATCTGATCCACATTCAGCAATCTAATAGATATGGTCATTATCTATGATTCTGCGTTTTTAATTTTCTCAAATCTGCAATATTGTGGATGCAACAGATTTTCGTCCTTTGTGGGGGCGGATGGGGGTGGGGCGAAATTCTGAGATATACGTTTTATAGTGACATCTTAAAGGAGTGTGTGTACCAAATTTGGTTACTCTAGCCTTAATAGTCTCTGAGATTTGTGGTTGCCTCAGATTTTCGTCCTTTGCGGGGGCGGACGGGGGTGTGGCGAAATTTGGACAGGAAACGGTCAAGGTCCGATATCACAGGAGTGTGGATACCAAATTTGGTTCCTCTGGCTTTTATAGGTTCTGAGATCCTTGAACTCATATTTTGCAATTGGCAAAACCGACCATGAAACCTGTGTGTTAGAGTGAGACAGAGCGAGAAAGAGTGAAATTGTTTTCGTGATTCTGGCTGTAATAATTATACGATCTGGTTCAGATTTTGCACTCTAGAAGATATAGTCATCTTCTATGATTCTGCGTTTTTAGTTTTCTCGTATCGTCGAAATTGTGGATGCCACAGATTTTCGCCCTTTGTGGGGGCGGAAGTGGGCGGGGCAAAGTTTTGAAATATTTTTGGAGCAGTGACATATCACAGAAGTCTGGATCCAAAACATCGTTGCTCTAGCTCTTATAGTCTTTGAGCATTAGGCGCTGAAGGGGACGGACAGACGGACGGACGGACAGACAGACAGGGCTCAATCGACTCGGCTATTGATGCTGATCAAGAATATATATACTTTATAGGGTCGGAAACGATTCCTTCTGGACGTTACACACATCCACTTTTACCACAAATCTAATATACCCCAATACTCATTTTGAGTATCGGGTATAAAAACGAGGGGGAACGTTGTGAGTTGCTGCGGACACCGCAACTCTACAGTTATACCCGATACTTTGTCAGTATGGCTCTCATCCGGCAGACGCTGCTAATATTAAACGACACGACAAAGATTGCGTGCGAGAGAGATTTGGCCATCGTAGAGGTATCTCTCCTGACTCTCCCGCTCTATAAAATTAACCGCCTTAAGTACCTGTTGCTCAGATAAAGTACGCACAAAAGGTAACACAATTTGATGCATCATATCATGATCAAATCAAATCAAACTTTTCAGTCTCACGCTTCAGCGTGACACTGCAGAAATCTGTTTTTTCGCTTCACTTTTGCGCGCACTTTGAAGATTTTTTATATTTTTGGGTATTTTACTATTTTTTATAATATATTACTATTTATTACTATACAATATTTGCATATACAATATATAATTCAATATAATATTGAATTAAGAAAATATATTCAAAGTATCAGGCTGTTCTGTTTCTTCTGTTTTCCCTTTTTTCGTAATCGCCGCCTCAGTTTTTTAAGGCGAACACATACAACTAAAAAGCATCACGTATTGTTTTTTGTCCAGTATGTACATATGTGTGCATGCAAAAAAGCAAAGCAAATATGCGAAAACATAACGGTACGGTACGACTTCTCGTTTGTCAAATGTGAGTTGTGAATGAAGAAGAGAAGGGGAGTAAAAATGTCTTTCAATATTAATTTTAATTGTGGTCCCCCCCCCGGTCGACCAAAATGGCCAAAATGGATATAAAATTGGAGAAGCGGAGAAGCAAATTACAAATTCTGCGCTGCAGAAGTGCGAAAATTTGACTCTGCAGCAAAAGCCAGAAGTCGGTGGCCAGCAGACGGCTGATGATTGCTTTGATTGCTCCAATCTGACAGCAGCACAGTTGGAGCAGGTGGCCCTACTGACGGCCGCAGCCAACCCTGGGCAATCCAGCGTCAGTGTTATTATAACGACGCCCGCCGAAAGTCTGTTGGATATTGTGCAGACACTGTCTGGCACCGCGGCCCAGATAGTGTCGATATCGTCAACCGTATTAAAGGGGAATTCCAGCAAGGGAACCACTTCCAAGGTGCCAATCAGGGTGGATGTAGGAGTGGGCGTGCCGCCCAGTGTCGGCAAGATAGATATGGAGATGTACCCGTCACCACAACAAGAAGAGCATTATTACCCCCAGCATATGGCGGCACCGGAGGACAAATATCAACAATCGCCCGCAGCCAAACCGAGTGTGGTGGTGCAGACACAATCTGGCACCGCGTCGCAGCTGATCGTTCCCATGGAAGCGAATATAGCATCTCATCAAGAGGTACCAGCAATATCAGTAAGTAAATGCAATTAAACTTGAAATTCACAAGATCGCATCTATCTATCTATAGTATCTATCCCAACAGAAATCGACCACCGATAATCAGAGTTTTCGCATCCTGGAACATGTTATCATTCCATCCCAGCAGCCGGGCAGCATTGGCAGCCTCTGCAAACAAGAGCAACAGCAGAAGGCGACTACCGCTGGAGGCAGTGCCCAGTGCTACTGGCGCGTCGTTGCTGTTGGCTTGCGGTTCTCGTCGTTTCTCTTCTGCCGCTGCTGCGTCGATGCTGTCGGCTTGCGGTTCTCGTCGTTTCGTTCTTTTCATTGCCGTTGTTTTGTTGCTTGCTGACTTACGGTTCTCGGCGTTTTCGTCGTCTCTCGTTTGCCGCTGCTGCGTCGTTGTTGTTGGTTTACCGACCCTGAAAAGTCAGTGGCGTCTGCCGTGAAAATAAAAGGCTACGTGGGGCTTAGATACCCCTCGGGCCGTATAATAACAAATTAAAAACGTGTAGCCTTCGTGGCCTTTCCCCCCTCGCCCTTAACCTAAAACTGCAAAGTCAATGCTTAAATCTAGAGAACAAGGAAAGGTCAAAATCTTAATTATAATAAGGAAACGTAGCTTAGGATCCCTCCAGTAGAAAAATGACGGCGAAATGATGGGCGGAAAAAATGTGGGTGGAGCGGAGCGTACGCGCAGAGCACGCATTAATTTTAAAATATTACTTACTCACTGTCCTGCTGCATAAACTTTAATATAATAATATAAGTACCTTTTCGAGTTTTTTGTTTTTATGTAGTGGACAACGATTAGTAGGACTGATGTTTTCATCAGAGGTCGACCAGCACGCTATCATTCCGGCTACTGTCTCGTCGGCAAAAGGGTGGTGTTCTGTTTATTTGTCTATTCTGATACCTACGATATTTTTGTATATTAAAAGAGCATGCAAGACATGTACAAGTACAATTACAGAACCGGAGAGAAACAAAACTTTTGGCCATTAGACTTCACTTACACATATGCACACGCACGCGAAACGAACGGATTAAAGGACGTCCTCAGCTGGAATGAAGGACCACGCCCACCCTTCCTTGGTCATAATCTGCCATCTTCCTCTATACTTCATGACCCCTTTTCTTTAGGGCTCGCTACTACAGGGGCTGGGTATCGCAAATCAAGATCAACGTTTAAGGAGACAATTTAAATTTATTCATTAATAGCTAGAATTTAAATACTTATTGAAAGAAAAAAACATCTAACGAGGGGGAACGTTGTGAGTTGCTGCGGACACCGCAATTCTACGGTTATACCCGATACTAAGTCAGTATGGCTCTCCTCCGGCAGACGCCGCTAATATTTAACGACACGACAAAGAGTGCGTGCGAGAGAGACAGAAAATCAGTCTGAGCGTGACGTCGGGCGCTGCGTAGCCACTGCAAATTGATTTGTTCCTTTTGGCTATAAAAATGATCTGATCTGATCCACATTCAGCAATCTAATAGATATGGTCATTATCTATGATTCTGCGTTTTTAATTTTCTCAAATCTGCAATATTGTGGATGCAACAGATTTTCGTCCTTTGTGGGGGCGGATGGGGGTGGGGCGAAATTCTGAGATATACGTTTTATAGTGACATCTTAAAGGAGTGTGTGTACCAAATTTGGTTACTCTAGCCTTAATAGTCTCTGAGATTTGTGGTTGCCTCAGATTTTCGTCCTTTGCGGGGGCGGAAGGGGGTGTGGCGAAATTTGGACAGGAAACGGTCAAGTTCCGATATCACAGGAGTGTGGATACCAAATTTGGTTGCTCTGGCTTTTATAGGTTCTGAGATCCTTGAACTCATATTTTGCAATTGGCAAAACCGACCATGAAACCTGTGTGTTAGAGTGAGACAGAGCGAGAAAGAGTGAAATTGTTTTCGTGATTCTGGATGTAATAATTATACGATCTGGTTCAGATTTTGCACTCTAGAAGATATAGTCATTTTCTATGATTCTGCGTTTTTAGTTTTCTCGTATCGTCGAAATTGTGGATGCCACAGATTTTCGCCCTTTGTGGGGGCGGAAGTGGGCGGGGCAAAGTTTTGAAATATTTTTGGAGCAGTGACATATCACAGAAGTCTGGATCCAAAACATCGTTGCTCTAGCTCTTATAGTCTTTGAGCATTAGGCGCTGAAGGGGACGGACAGACGGACAGACGGACGGACGGACAGACAGACAGGGCTCAATCGACTCAGCTATTGATGCTGATCAAGAATATATATACTTTATAGGGTCGGAAACGATTCCTTCTGGACGTTACACACATCCACTTTTACCACAAATCTAATATACCCCAATACTCATTTTGAGTATCGGGTATAAAAACTAAAACTAAGCGTGATCAACTGTTTAACAAAGCGATGCGATACAAAAGTATATACATGCAGATACATACTTATACGATAGACATACATATGCATAAATATATGTATGTTGTATAATGATCGTATAATTAGTTTGATTTGTGGTGTGAGAAGTTTGCGTTGTTCTGTTCGACTTGTTCCTTAAAACCGTTTTGCAACAAATTCCTCTGTTCCTCTGTTGCTTGCTTAATTGCATTTGTCTCCCTATCTACAGTGCTATTTATCCGGTATGTGTACTTTAATTGTGGCTGCACTCTCGTACATATGTATATGGTTTGTTATTTGCCTAAATATCATTAAATATTGTATATGTATATGTTAGTAAATATATAATATATATAATCATCTTTTATCTTTTTGGTTTATCGTTTATCGTTTCTCTCTTCGGTTGGTGCAATGTAAAAATCCATGTAAAACGCGATTTGAGTATTCAATTTGTCCACTAATTAACATTAAATGTACGAGTCGGTTCCTCTTACAATGACGAACTCCTGCGGTTGTGGCGGCTGTGGCTGGCGCTTCAGTTTGTTGTTGATGCACTATGCACGACTCTCCTCTGAATATGAATATGCAAATGCATGGGTCTGTGCTATGTACTATGTATTGTATGCTTCTTTATGCACTATACTACACGAGTATATGGTACTTGGTGCTGGTATCCTCTTGGTTGCTTAGAAAGTGCCTGAAGGGGAATTAGGCAATTAGGCAATTAGGGGGAACGTCTTGTGGAAATGGATTTGGATACTCACTGGGACACTCTGGTGGGTTCATATAGCCAAAGACATTTAATTCATAGAGCGACGCCAGCGTGATGAAGAACAGGTACCAGAGCATCAGAATTATACCCAGGCGCTTGTCCAGCTTCCAGCCGTTCAGGTGCGTCGAGAGGATCAGAAAGACGACGGTAGAGAAGAGCGAGAGTGTCGAGTAGGCGAGACCTGGAATGGTTGAGGAGAAGAGAAGGGCACTCAAAGATTAGACCGGGTGACGGCCAGGGCTGCTGCTACGTCAGCTAGGCGAACTGTTAGAACACTCATGCCAGGCATATCACACACATGTTGCATACGACGAGTACTACGGGCGGGTGAGACACAAACGGGCGGGCGGGGAAGGGGGAGATGGGGAGAGAGTACATACCCTTGGAGATGACATTCACGTGCGAGCCGGGCTTTATGATGGCCGTTTGTATGAACCATGGAAGACCTAAGCACACTAGGATATCAAAGACATTCGAGCCAATCGCATTCGACACGGCCATGTCGCCGTAGCCCTCTTTGATAACGGCTATTGAGCTTAGGGCATCCGGCACAGAAACGCCAGCAGCCACGAAGGTTAGGCCCATCACGGTGTCGGGGATGGCCAGGGTGGACCCGATCACGGTGATCATCCACACCATAAAGTACGAGTAGAACGAGATCCAAACCATCGATAGCAGGAAGGTGAACCAAACACACTGAACTTAAATGTAAACATTAGATTGGAGTGATGGCAAAAAGTCGATAGCTTTTGTTTTCATTTTTTTCGCCACTTTACCTTACATTTAAAAAAAAAATGTACATTTTACGTCATTTTGCGACATCACCTTTCACAACCCCACGTTTCCACACGCCAAGTGACCTTAGAATAACCTTGCGTCTAGACACTTTTTTAAATTTGAATTTTTTTCTTAAATCATTTTTTAATCATTTTTAATGCAAATGAACTAACCTGAACTTTGAAAATCGCTTCGGATCGTTAAAAAATAAATCTTTAATAACAATTTTATTGTGATTTTTTTTTGTTAAAAACTTAAAGTTGCAAAAAAACACGAGAAAATCGCGAAACTTCACTTAAATACGGCCACTTGACACAGGTTCTTTTTTTTACAAATCCGGAATCATTCCGGAAAACAGGCCCACAGCTTCTCCGTTATAAATATTTTTTTTTATTTAAAAAAAAAACGCTGATTTTTTTTTTGATTTTAATTTTTTTCCAAAAATTTTACAACACAAGACTCAGAGTTGCCACGTCGCTGGTGGTTTTTCTAACAGGGTGGTACCACCCTTTGGCAGTTCAAAGTTAACCGTTATAGCTTGGTAGAGTGGAACTAGTTCGTTGCTAGATGTGTTTATTTTTTTTATTTCATATTTTAAATCAAATCAAATATCGAAATCGGGTAATTTGATTTCCGATCATGAACGGAAACAATTACCTAAAACTTGGAATTTAGAGCAGTTCAGGGGAAAGATGTCGTGTTTTTGTCGTCGTCTCGGGATCTATTCCACATGGTACAAAAAGAAACCGTCGTGCCGACGCAGGTTTTTTTAATTTTCGCTATCTTAAATCGCACTTTAGTGCATCATTTATTCCAATGGATTGCATTTAAATCCCTGTCGCTCATTCACTTTTAAACAATTTCTATTTGGCGCGTATCCAGTCGATAGTATCGACATTAATTTGTAAGCCCTGGTTTAGTCAAAGTACAATCACTAACCATACAGTATATAGATGTGCCAGTTCATACAACGAAATTGTCACACACCGACTTGCGCTATCCGTACCCCAGAGTGACGTCATCATGAGAGATAGAGCGCAGAGAGAACATCTTTGCATGTGTTAGTACACACGCAATATGTTTCGACAAAAATATGTGATTGTATGTTTTTTCAGATTTTTTGAACTCTCTCAGGTCTGATCTGTTTTGCCACCAGCATGTTTTAGTGTATGGGTGCACATGCATTCTCACGTACTTTGCGTGTGTGTGTTTACTATTGCTGGGCGCTAGAACTGAAATTTGAGTTTGGTTCTTGTTTCGGGTCTTTTGATGGACTGACCTACCGCCACAAAATAAATGAAGAATGGGCAGGGGGTGGGGGGTATGGTACACTAGGGCGCGGGAAACAAAATAAAAGCTGTTATTTGTTTGATTTATACCACAAAATATAAAATATTGCAATAATATAATTACACATTTATTTCCTTATTTTAAACAGGTTGATTATAAATTATAAAAATTATGCAAAGGCGTCGGTTCTCGACTATATATAATAATATAATTGCACATTTATTTCCTTATCTTAAGCAGGTTGATTATAAATTATACAAATTATGCAAACGCCGTCGGTTCTCGACGTTTTTGTTTATTATAACTAAAACAATGATGTATGTATCTAAATATACAATATAAGAAAATATATATATGTATATACTTAAATAAATATGCATAAATATAAATGGAATTGGTTTTACATATATTTCAAATCAATTGTCAATCGCGCGCTTTCCGACGGGAATCTGCAAAGTACAAATTTAGATGCGGGTCGCACCTTGAATACTCTCATGGACAATACCCATAAATTTTCTAATTCAATTATAAAATATCTTATTTACATACATATGCACATAAATATTAAAGTTTATTACATTCGTATATTGCATAAGGGCTTTCAAAATTACTGCTGCCCGGTCAGCGTCGAGTCGGTGTGTCTCGAGAGAAAGAATACAAAAACAAAATATGAATCGTCTGCGTGCTGAAACCGTAGGGCAGCGTGGTCGCTGATGTCTTTGGCGCGGCACAGTGGGACTCAGCCGAAATAGTAAAAAAATTGTATGAGTGCTTTAGATAAATTCTAATAGAGAATTTTCCAATCGAATTTTCCCACTGTGCCGCTCCAAAGACATCGGCGATCCGCGACCACCGCTTCGACGGTGCTGAGGCTCGAGAGTCCAGAATTGCCGAACAGACGAAACCGATGGGCAGCGGGGTCGCGGTAGAGACGAAGTACAGGCGAAAAGGGAATTGAAACCCCGCGCGCTCCCTCGTGCCTTTTGGGTTCTAATGTTAGGACCCGCCATAGAACAGCTTTTTGGTCGCTCATGCAACATCTTGGTATTGTATAGTCTTTGGTATTGTATAGTCTTTGATATAAATAATCAACCTGCTTAAGATAAGGAAATAAATGTGTAATTATATTATTGCAATATTTTATATTTTGTGGTATAAATCAAACAAATAACAGCTTTTATTTTGTTTCCCGCGCCCTAGTGTACCATACCCCCCACCCCCTGCCCATTCTTCATTTATTTTGTGGCGGTAGGTCAGTCCATCAAAAGACCCGAAACAAGAACCAAACTCAAATTTCAGTTCTAGCGCCCAGCAATAGTAAACACACACACGCAAAGTACGTGAGAATGCATGTGCACCCATACACTAAAACATGCTGGTGGCAAAACAGATCAGACCTGAGAGAGTTCAAAAAATCTGAAAAAACATACAATCACATATTTTTGTCGAAACATATTGCGTGTGTACTAACACATGCAAAGATGTTCTCTCTGCGCTCTATCTCTCATGATGACGTCACTCTGGGGTACGGATAGCGCAAGTCGGTGTGTGACAATTTCGTTGTATGAACTGGCACATCTATATACTGTATGGTTAGTGGTACAATACAATGCGGGTACTTGAAAGCACTCGTACTGATAAGGTTTCAAAAAAATGTACATATATGAGTTTAAGAAGCTTTGGTTTGGCAATAAAAGTCAAGGATTTGTTCATGTAAAATGATGTCGGCCATTTGCTCAAACTGGTTTACAGGGTCGTTCTACAGCGGCAGTCCGAAAAGTGCAATAATATGTTTCTTCTAAACATTCTATTTTATTTTTAGCCATCAATATCTACAAGCCAACGGATGCCACGACAAATCCTTCTCTTATTTTGTCGGCGTCGTCCATGGAGCGATACCAGCCCTTGGTACAGAAGGCAGTGGATTATGGAATGAGCCAAAAAGGGTATAATTGAATACTTTATTGCTTATGCTTTGATTTGACTAAATTCCTCTGTCTATCATCAGTTCGTTGAATGATCAAGTTTCCAAGGCAATGGACTATTTGTGCGTGCTGTTTGGATCCGAGATTCTGAAGGTTGTTCCAGGAAGGGTGTCTACCGAAATAGACGCCCGACTGTCATTCGACACAAAGAACAGTGTGGAGAAGGCTTCGAAGCTGATCAAGCTGTAAAAATCCCTTGGCATAGACAAGGACCGAATTCTGATAAAGTTGGCATCCACTTGGGAAGGAATCAAGGCGGCCGAGATTTTGGAAAACGAGCATGGTGTTCACTGCAACCTGACCCTTCCAACTGATCCTGATCAGATTGTTAAGAAAACTGGCAGTCTAGTCTCTGAAAGAGAAGTAATTACATTACTAAACTAAGTAAACTAAGTAAATGATTCTATCTCACTCTACTCACATGGGATTTCGATCCAAACCAAAAACACTAAACTGAAATGTAAACAAATGAGCTTTTGTTTTCTTTACATTTACTTTACATTTAAAAAAAATATGCGACATGACCTTTCACTTTAACCCCACGTTTCCACACGCGTTTCCAACTTTGTTTCCACATGTGACCTTAAAATGACCTTGAGTCTGGACACGTTTTTTAAATTTGAATTTTTTTCTTTTTCTTCATTTTTTAATCATTTAAAATATGTTTCAAACAACATATAATTTTGTACTTGAATAATAATGAAAGTTTATAAATTTATGTTTTGACGACAGACTTTAAATTAGAATAAAGTTAGTTTGAGGTTGTCGCTGACTGTGGGTGGGCTTGACGATGATACGATTATTAAGTTAAAAAATAGCACTATTGAGAAATTACGTTAAAAGTGTGGCCGTACCGCCACCAAAAAGACCATCCAGTGTCTCTCAAACTGTCGCCGCTCTCAGCACAGTCACGGCACAAAATAAACGGCATGGCTAAATCAAGAAATTCTATGGGACATTTTAATCATCAAAGCCCAGGCTCCAATGAAGGCAGAAACTTTTAATGTCTCTCTTTTAAGGCTATCAGAACGAAATTATTTACTTTATCGTCCCCTTATGGAATGAGTATCGGGATCAGGATTTATACAGGAATCTAATCACGTCGAAGCGTCAAAGAAATATCAATTTTAGAAAATGTACATATGTATTAATTACGTTTTAAAACGTACATATCTTCATATTAGATGAACGGAATAGGGTATACAAACGGCCATACTATGGTTGACAGCAACAAGTCTTCAACATTGACATGACCACATTGCGACTGTTTTTTTGTTGATATTTTTTATTTAAACCTTATTTTAGTCAAAATAATATAAATACGAGTACTTAAAAGTTAATCTTGAATAAAATGTATTCATCAAAAGGACAAAACTATGTGACCAGGGCTGGGAATATATAAATTGAGCAATAGGAACGATTACTTTCTTATGTTTTTTTTTGCTTGACCTTTTTCGCTAAAACCTTTTTTAGGAAAAGTCCAATAAATGCACGTATTTAAAATAAATCAGTCACTTAGAAAATAGGTTTGTAAATTGGATAAAATGATCTGGCAGGGCTGAGAGATCTAGATAGCTAGTAATATCGGACGGAATATCAAAATTTATGAATTTTTTGAATCGGTAATGGCTCGGTTGACAACATTTAAATCCTTGTCGTTCACATTCAAAAAATTTATATTTGGCGCGCACCACTCGTAGTATCGATAACAGAACTTGAATCGGGTAAGGACCTCTTTCACACGGTTGACCACAATGAGACTCATTCCATACTTAATATTATGTACTTAAATTACTGTACTTGGATATCGAATATGCCCAATTATTGGCCATCCGGATATTCTGTCGCGGCCGTTTCCTGCCATCATGCTATTCAGCATGTTGGTCACTTTAACTACTATTACAATTGGTACTGATAAGTTAGTTTAAATATTTATTTGATGTACTCCTCATATAATATATCCATATAAACATTGTTTTTTTTTAAATAGACCGCCAAACTACGAAGCGGCTCAAACGGAACGACGCGATTTTTGATTTCGGTCAATGAAAATGGTCAAAAAATAAATGCGAAACATGTTGGAAAGGATATTATAGAATTGTACATTTGTTATCCCAGGCTAAAAAATGTAGTCTCTGTTTAAAGGATATTTCATTGTGCTCTTACAGAGACCATTGCTCAATCCATACAATTGCGGGCAACATTAACTTGTAAACCGTGTTTTAGACAAAATACAATAAATAAAAGCAATTAAAAGTAGTTAATATTGTAGAAAATTTATTCTTTAATGGGATAAAATTAAGTGGGCAAAGCTGAAAGATCTATATAGCTTGAAATATTCGACGGGAGATATTTTTGGCAATACCCGGTTCACAACAAATGAGTCCCATTCCATGTTGCTAATTCCATGTTCACATACCCTGGCGAAAATGGATGCTATAAAGTTGAGAAAATTTTTGTCATCCCGGCTATAATTAATGCAGAAACTAGTCAGTCTCTGTTTTAAACGATATTTTGCAATTATTATTTTTCTTAAAGAGACCAAGAACTGGTACTGGGATCATGATTCTACATTCTACAAGACATGTTCTTTATCAATTAAGTTTGAAAGCAGCTTGGAAAACAAGTACCATTATATAATATTAACGAAATAGGGTATACTCTGGTTGACAAGAAATGAGTCTGCAAATACCAGTAACATTGACGTCACAAGACTGCGACTGTTTTTTTTTGTTGAACATTTTTGTTGAAACCGTGTTTTTGTCAAAACAAAAAACATTCAAGTACTTAAAAGTAATTAATCTTGAACAAAACTGATTCAGCAATCATATAAAATTATTTGGGAAGAGCTGTAATATTCGCCGGAAGATCAAAAACCAGGAATTTGTTGTAATAACCGGTTGACAGCAATGATTCCCGGCAACACTAATTTTCATATCCTAGGGAAAAGGATATTATAGAATTGAGAAAATGTCCCAGGCTCCGTAAGTATCAGGATCGAGATAAACATATAGAAAATACTAATAATATACATGAATATGTCTAAGACATATCAATTTGAGAAAAGGTCTTTATAAATTACGTTTTATCTTCATATAATATTAACGAAATAGGGTATAAAAAGGCATATACCCGCATCAAGTCTTCAAATACCAGCAACATTGCGTCTGAACGACTATCCTCTTTCGTTTTTTTTGTTCTGACCTATTTCGCTAAAAACTTTTTTTACGCAAAATACAATAGAAGCAAGTATTTAGAATAAGCCAGTTAAGTAGAAAAATGATTCATTAATCGGATAAAATTATGTGGGCATGGCTAAAGGTTCTATATAGCTGAGAATATCTCACGGAATATCAAAAACGAGGAATATTGATGGAACTTGGATAAATCGTCAGTATCTTTACGGTAGATTTTGAAATTTGCGACGTTATTTCGGTATATTTCTGATATATTTTGTCGATAAGTCCGATTACTCGCCAACACTGTTTCGTCTCCACAATAACATCCGCGGTTGGTTTTTGGACCTAAAAATTATTCTTAAATCAACACCACCCCCTTTGTGAAAACAACAAGCATCTGACTGGGCTCGCCTAATTTCGATACAGTTAAAGCTAAAAAGATGTGACAGAAATTTCTCCAAGTTGTGGAGCGGAGTGGAAACGCAGCATTACGCACACACGGGCGTACATACATATGCAGTGCGTACATATAGACGACGGTATTTTTCGTCTACGTTTCAATTCGATTTTCGGAAATTTCACCTTCGCGTTGCTGTTTTTCGGCTATTTCAAACTTGTTTTTAGTTGTGTTGCCACTCTGCCACAGATCCGCCCACCCCCTCTTCCACGACCCATTTGCAGCCGCTCACTTTTATAATTTTTTGCTTACGTATTACATGTGGCAGTGTGCGTGTGCGTTCGCGTTTGTATTTTTCAACGAAAATGAGTGCTAATTTATACTAAACATGGAATGTAAAATGCAGAAAGTGGCATAATTTCACGCAAATTCAACCCCCTGAAATCCAGTTCTTTTTTTGTTCGTATAGAAGCCAGAGATCAGCTGTAATTTACATAAAGAAACCGTCTCTTCGTCGAGGCACGTGCATGTGTTTGTGTATGTGTGAAAGCGTTGAATGGGCTTGAAAATGCTTTATGCTCGCTAAAAATAATACACATGGCTCGGTAGAATTTGTGAATAATATATAGTATATAAGTACGTAGTTCTCAAATGTGTGTCAATATGAATACCAAAGCAGCAGGTGTAAATGCAGTGTTATAAAGCGTTGCAATCTGGTGGACTGTGTGTGTGTGGGTGTTTCGCAAACATATGGAAAATATATTGCATCGAAATAATAATAAATGTTTCTTCCGTCTTCCCTTCAAAGATAATCCCACATCACATGATGCGAAGTGCTAAGCGTAGCTGAACTTCAATAAATAAAAAAAGAGAACTGTCCAAATAACAGTCCAACGACAACGAGAAAATCCAATGTTAAATACTATCACAAAAACCCATAAACCGCCCTGAGGAAGGAGGAGAGGACCTTTAAACTCTTCTAACTTCTTTTGTTTTTTTTTTGTTTATTATTATTTTTTTTTTGGTTTTGTTTTGAGAACGTGCCTTCTTTTTTTTGGCGTGCAACACTTTTTTCGCGTCTCTGTGGAAAAGTTTTGCATCGTTTCAAAAAAAAAGATACACGTCGACACATACGGCCGCTAAGATTCCAAAACCCACGGGTACTAAACTGCAGCGTCTCAAAGCCAAGGCGGCTGCCAGTCAACATTACGGCGGTGGCAATCATCACAAGTCCGGGAGCAGCAGCAGCAGCAGCAACACCAACAGTAGAGGCGGCGACGTAAATTTTGGAACTCAAGGCGTGTACAACTATCAACGCGGTGGCGCTGCCGAGGAGCGTAGCTTTGCTCCGACGTCGGCGTTGGCGGCGGGAGCGGTTGCAGCAGCCACAGTTACAGCCACAGATGTTGGACAGAAGTCATATCAATACAACAGCAACAACAACAATTATCAAAAGTCAAGCCACACCAGTGCCAATTACAACAATAATAATAATAATCAAGAAACCTCAACAAACCTGCCTTATCAGCCACATCAGCCTCCACAACAGCAGCACAACCACACGATGATGATGACCAAACAAAAGAACACGCTGGCCGAACGCCTCAACATCGGGGACGAGGTGCGCGAGCTGAAGCTGGGCTCCACCTTCAATCCGAAGAACACCTCCACCGCATTTCACACAATCAAATGTAAGATTTGATGCGCCCGGCGCATTAGAGTCGCTTCTCTCTCACACACACATTTCCCTCTACGCCATTCCAGATGACTTCAAGCCAGCTAGTGTGGATACGAGCCGTATGGCAACAGTGGATGTTGGCTCAAATAATCAAGTTACTGTTATCGTGCCAAATTCAGGTGAGTCATCAATGAGTGCATTAGAAAAAATAAGCGTCCTCTAATTAAGGTCCTGGAACTGAAACCCAAAGCAACTACATAACTACATAATAACCCCTAGGTGAGCACTGGCATTACAATAAATTATGAAGGAAACTCAGATAATTTAATAGCATGCTTCGAACACACAATACTCGAATTCGAGGAACGAGTCGTATTCAAATTGGAGCGGGAGGAACGAGCTATCTTTGAGTAGTTATCGACTTATTTCCAAAGCGATATAAAGGATAGACAGAGTAGTACAGTAAAAGGACATTGGTCAATAGAAACCCATGCATTAGGGTTCTGGGTGGCCCCTACACAGATTTCTCCCGAAACTGCGCAAATGAGGAAGAGGATGAGACGGTATAACACCCCTTTCGCTCCCGAACAACTCTAAGGAGAAGAAGGCTGTAAGATTGAGCTGCACCTTTCATCAATCAAACATGTATTGGAACATTCAATGAATTTACATGTAATATTAATGGGGCCTTCCACTTCGCTTCCACTTCGCATGGATTCCGTAGACTTTAAACAGGCTTGTGGTTGCGCTGGGGCGTTTCGTCGGTTCGGCTTGGCTTCAGTGGCTAGCTGATGACATAATTTCGCCGCATTATGCGATAGAGTAAGTTGCACGGCGACTCACACTCAACTTACGGAGCACTTATGCACATCCATAGATACAAATTAATGGATTGCCCTGTGTGTTATTTTGTTTAGACAAAAGACCGCAGCCCCAGCAGCAAAGGGTAGCCAGAGATGGAGGAAAAGGCTGAAAACCAAATTACATCAAGTCAGGCAAAATGCAACCAAGCGTTCAAGTTTTTCTCTCATTTTTTTGCCTTACCAGTACTATTTCGCTATGCTCTTTGTGGCCAGACAGTGTCTCTAGGTTGTCGACGGTCGATCGTCTGCTGTTGTTGTTGGTGGTGGTACACTCATTGCGGCCGAGACTTGGCTTGGTAACGCTTCGTTGATTGCGGGGCGACGAGTCGCCAAAAGAGTTTCGTCGGCAACGACTATACGATGTACTCGTACCGCTGGCATTTGGTCAAGTGTGGGTTGGCTCTCGAAGCATTCCATTAAAGCGCTGCTGTAACTGTTCAATTTCCCGTTCTCCTGCTGTTCCCGGGTGAACTAGTTTATAGTTTGGCATCAAATAACATTGATTCGGTGCACAAATTTCCCATAAGTGACAAGGACAGAGATCATTCGCCACAGCCGATGTGCTGTTCTCGTCGAAAAAATTGATATCATGGCATAATAAAACAATACCAATATTTAAAGCTTTCTCTTAACATAATACAAATTGTAGTAAATTTAGAGAGCGACATCTGTGAAAATCGATCCCACAGCGCATTCGCCAGGTATTAATATACATAGAACTCTTCCTTCCATATGGGACTTTCTTTCATTTACGTCAATCTTTCCATTTTGGAGACGGCCTTTTGTACCCTTTTTGTATTAAAAAAAAATAATCAATAAATAAAAAAATAATCAAGAGGATTAGTCTCTTTGGGACCTACCTGGAGGACAGTAGACACCTCCCTCACAGTAAACTACTGCCGGTGCTGGGCAATTGGTTCCGGACGGCAGTGTAAAGGGATAGTTTTGTCCGCCCGGAGCACCAATTCCGGGTCCTCCAGGACTGACCCCTTGAACACAGAGACTTAGGAGCTACCCAAGGACTTTCGATAAGCTTTCGATAAGATTTTCACAGATTTTCTCAGCTCTGAATTCGTTGGTGGACCGACTTGTTTGTTTTCATATATTGTCAGGGTATTGTGTAAAAGATTCTTAAGCTGCAGGACATGAGGCCAGCTAGTGGCTATTGCATTGTGAAAAAGCGTAGCCGCCACGACACCTAGAGACACTATTTGTAATCCAGTCAGTTTGGTCAACGCAGATCATTAGTCGTTGGTCATATTATACCGTAAAGTATTCTCTCGCAATGCTTCATGCTCCCATATGTTGTTGGACGGCATACAGTCGAAGAGGATTTCCGATCAAGTTCTGATTTGACGCGGACTGTTCTATAACGAATCGTTTTGCGTTTTAACTAAAGAGCTGATCTGCTTATATAAAACAATTTTCCACAAATATCAAGGTCAACGAAGCTTACATTTGGGCAAACGTTTTTCTACCGTTTCCACATCTCTGAACATCCTTGTTGCTGACTCTACATTGGGACAAGCTGAGCTAGAGATTTTGGCATATCCATATCAGTATATTTCCTCGCTTGCAGATTCACAGCCATCATGCTGTATGTCTGTCACGAATCTACCCATTCCGCTCTAATGGGATTGGCATGAAAATAGATATTACACACTAAAAACCATATGTATGTGATTCAAACTAGCCAATGGCACTCAATACTGAATGATACAGATTTATTTACCAAATAAATTGTTGAAAATAGCTAATTCTTCGGCTCTATCTCGCTTAAATTGAGATTGATTGGCTCTATCAGCTTACCGTCCGCATAAATCTCAATAAGTGTGCCAATGTTGTACAGAGAGGAACTGCCCTTCTTTAGCTTCGCACCGGTTTCATTTAAGAAATTCGAAAATACTTCCGTCATTTTCGATATTATTGCAAAAGTATCTTTGGGTAGCTGAAGGCAGAGTGCAGCTGCTCAAGCGAAAAGAAAAGGATCATAATAGGTCTATCACCGATAGATTCTAGCCACTTACCGATAAACAGCAACGACAGCCTCATTGTAGTCGTCGTTGCATGGGAAATGTGCCTCGGATTGCTGAAATTTGACTCGTAACTTTAGAATTTTAACTGGGGAGCAGCATGACAATTGGTATTAGATAAGCGTCGGCAAGTACATATCCAAGTACAGCAGTGACAAGGTGGAATAATAAAAGTAACAAGTTGTCAAAAAAAAAAACACAGTTAGATGTTCGATTTTTGAGGCTATTCTCCTAAAATCGCAAAAAATAAATTCATTTGAGATTCAATTAAAACGGTATAAATGTAGAGTTGGAAAAACATTAGTTTTTGTTATACCCGATACTCAAAATGAGTATTGGGGTATATTAGATTTGTGGTAAAAGTGGACGTGTGTAACGTCCAGAAGGAATCGTTTCCGACCCTATAAAGTATATATATTCTTGATCAGCATCAATAGCCGAGTCGATTGAGCCCTGTCTGTCTGTCCGTCCGTCCGTCTGTCCGTCCCCTTCAGCGCCTAATGCTCAAAGACTATAAGAGCTAGAGCAACGATGTTTTGGATCCAGACTTCTGTGATATGTCACTGCTCCAAAAATATTTCAAAACTTTGCCCCGCCCACTTCCGCCCCCACAAAGGGCGAAAATCTGTGGCATCCACAATTTCGACGATACGAGAAAACTAAAAACGCAGAATCGTAGAAGATGACTATATCTTCTAGAGTGCAAAATCTGAACCAGATCGTATAATTATTACAGCCAGAATCACGAAAACAATTTCACTCTTTCTCGCTCTGTCTCACTCTAACACACAGGTTTCATGGTCGGTTTTGCCAATTGCAAAATATGAGTTCAAGGATCTCAGAACCTATAAAAGCCAGAGCAACCAAATTTGGTATCCACACTCCTGTGATATCGGACCTTGACCGTTTCCTGTCCAAATTTCGCCACACCCCCTTCCGCCCCCGCAAAGGACGAAAATCTGAGGCAACCACAAATCTCAGAGACTATTAAGGCTAGAGTAACCAAATTTGGTGCACACACTGTCACTATAAAACGTATATCTCAGAATCTCGCCCCACCCCCATCCGCCCCCACAAAGGACGAAAATCTGTTGCATCCACAATATTGCAGATTTGAGAAAACTAAAAACGCAGAATCATAGATAATGACCATATCTATTAGATTGCTGAATTTGGATCAGATCGGATCGTTTTTGTAGCCAAAAGCAAGAATTCAATTTGCAGTGGCTACGCAGCGCCCGACGTCACGATCAGACTGATTTTCTGTCTCTCTCGCACGCACTCGTTGTCGTGTCGTTAAATATTAGCGGCGTCTGCCGGAGGAGAGCCATACTGACTTAGTATCGGGTATAACCGTAGAGTTGCGGTGTCCGCAGCAACTCACAACGTTCCCCCTCGTTTTAATTATATGAATATGAAATCAAACAATTTAGTATGTAAGTACTTTTTTTTGAGAACCCCCGCTGGAGAAGTACAAAATGCATAAAATATCATTGGCTTTTTTTATTGCTGTGTCTCATGACAAATAAGAGCAAAATTGAGAGAGATCGCGGAGAGATCTTCTCTCCCCGCATTAACCAACAAATCAATTCACCATTTTAAAAATCTTGGGCCTCGATCAGTAGCCAAAAAAAAGCGAGCTGCTAAAAAGGGATGTATTTGCTAATTGGTGAAGTGAAAGAATGCATACATATGTGTATTAAGACATATGTCTGTGTATGTTAATGTGGTTGATCCCTCAAATTGCCAAATCTAGTTTCAGCTAGAATTTTAAAGATACGGGATAACGCCGTACACTAAAGATGATGTTATCTACCAGATTACCAAAAATCGTTGTGATCGGATTGATTAATGTCCAGAATGAAGAAAACACGCCAAGTGTAGGGAGTCTCTTTGAAGACCTGATTTTCGAACACTATTATCGCATCGCTGGTTTAACCAGAGAGAGGAAAGAGAAGTCTAACAGCTCATTCGGTCAAATGTGTGATCGTCCAACGACACTATTGTATGCTGTATGATCGATTGGGACGGGACGATAGTATCGAGCTGGGTCTCTAGCTCTGTGTCTTCCTGAGTTTTGCCAACGAGGCTTTCTTTTTAAGGTATTAAGCAACGCGCATAGCAGGGTTAGGTAGCTCTTCCTTTCCGATTTTGGGCATCCTTATTGTTATTGGAGCCATTGACCAAATGGGAGTCTAAATTGCTGAAGGCATCGGTGGTAGGCAAGTTTTTTAAGCCATTATGGTATCTGGGCCAAGTTAATGGTGAAGTTGTTGGCCAATTTGTTGTAGGACAATTTGGTGGTGACCAAGTTTTTGTAGGCCACGTCGGTGTTGACCAACTTGGTGGTGGACGCAGTTTCTCTGAGCTTGATAGACGTATAGGGCATTTTCCAAAGCCTCCTGGTATTGCAATAGCTTAAAATCATCATTGCAATTATCATGTCCGTCGATATTTGACGTGAAGAGCAACGCCTCAAGGATATGGATCTTTATTAGCAATCCATATGGTATCCAGGGATGCACAGCTCACAAACTCACCCAGAAGAGCATTAGCTGTATCCTTGTCTTGTCTTGGATAATATATTGATTACGGTTCAGTACAGCCACTTATATAGAGATGACGGCTTGTCAAGCACATTTTATAATATTCAAGTTTGCATCTTTAGTTAGGGGCCTGTGGCCAGTTGGCGATGGAGTTGTTTTCTGCCTGGAATGTAGACCATTTCTGACCACTGAAAGGGAGTTTTAATCGGGGAATCCGCTTTAGACACCCAAGGTTACCCGGTCTCGTCTCCATCGCATTCATCATCCCTCCCCTGTGGTAACTTCGGATTCGACCTACTTTTACGCATCGAACAAAGTAATCTATTTGGATATGGCTGAACTTAGGTAGATCGAAACTAAAGCCCTGCATGAACGGGCAACAACGGGACTTGCGCATCCACTATACTTATTTCCGTGTGTGCAATAATGTTGTAAATGCATACAATATACATAAAAACTATTCCTTCCTATAGCTATGATTTTATGAATACTGTGGATTCATGCAGGGCTCTAATCACATCCCCATGACCACCGGCTCAAATAAAATGAACATATTTATAGTACTACCTGCTACTCAGTTTCTACATATCCTCCCTATGAATGAAATAAACTTGTGAATCAAATTGTGAATGACTGAAGATGTCTCAGTGACTATACGAACATTATCTTGCTTAGCAGTAAATAATAATAAATGTGACTATATTTAAACAATATCAGTTGTTTTCCAGTTCGTCGAGCTTGGTACGTATACAGTCCTCTACACTGGAATCTACAGTTTCATGAACCTTGTCGTTATCATTCTCCGTGCGTCCCAATAGACGCTTGCTTTGGTAATTAGCCCGACGTCGTGGCTTGGAAGAGTTCTCGTTCTCGATAACAATCCGGTATTCTCTCTGCCATCTATATTTTCTCCTTAAAATATGCATTTTCCCTCTTCTCTTGTGGGGGGGCAGCGGCTTAAGCCGAGAATCGGTATTACCGTTCCTTATGATAATGGTAATGGGCGGCTGTTGGACTGTTGGGCTTTGAATAATGTTATCTATGTTGTTTATGTTGTTGTTATTGTTACTGTTTGTGTTCTGACCAGCTTCTATTTTTCTATTCGCCAGTTCTTTTTGGCACAGCTGAAGTAAAATATCCATCACTACGATTTCGCTCTTCGTCCCTGACGTGGTGTTGGTAATCGATTGAAGTACCTGGGTTCCTTTTTCAATCAATTTGTCGAACAGGGAGTGCAGATTAGAGAAAGAAAAGGCCACACACTGCAGTTCCAACCCATAAAATAGGGCTTTGGAAAACAACGATTTTAATTATCAAGCCGCTCGCTTACAATTCACTGAATAGCAAAAAACTCACCAGCGAACATCAGAAAATGCCGCATACTTAGACACCTTTGATCTTTAACTATGCTCGAAGCATCATGCATCGATTGTCGGACCGGAACAACACCGATTATAAGGATCAAATTCTGGAACTGTTACTAGTCTTTGATTTCATGCTCGAAGCTAAGGGTATTATCCACAGTCGCGTCAATGCACATAGCCATTCTTGGTGGTCTGTTTGAAGCTATTCTTATTCAACCTTTGCGTTCTTCTCTTTCTTTTCAATTAGCAAAAGAAAGAAAGAAAGCGAACTGGCATTGGATTCTCCTCCTGCTCTCCCCATCCATCACATCTCCATTCTTTCTCTGAATCATTTATTTATTTACATTTTTGTGTCTCGTTTTCGCAAGCGGAAGCATTTCTTCTCGCACATCGTGGAGTTTGCGTGTATGCGGATTTACTGGCTTATCCAGAGTGTGGGGAAGAGAGAGAGAGAGAGAGAGAGAGAGTAAACGCCCCTTCGTCTGGCGGCACTCGTATTCTGTCACATGTGTGATCGCGCAAGGGCGCTACTGTATGCTCTACTGCTCTTTCGCACGCATTCTGAACTTCTTTCTACCGCTATCTCTCCGACTTTGTCTGGTGTGGGCGTGGTGTGAATGCGACAGCGATACATCTGATCAAGGTGTACTGCAGACAAGAACAGCTTGTATTTCATTTACTTGTACTATTGTACAATGCTAATTATTCACACCATACTTTTATTACGTTTATTTCCCGCACTAGCCTCAGCTGATGTACCTTGAGAGTGTAGTGTAGTCTTATTGTTGTTGGAGCATGTCGCCTGCACGCAGTCTGCAGTCTTTCGGCCTCTAAACTGTATAAATTGTTGATTTTTCCCAGCGGAATTTAGGAATTCTACGCTATATTTTACGTCTGCCTGTGGCTTCACTCTGACCACCAGGAAATGTGGGTGGTAGGATTTTTTTATCTTGGTTGACACGGCTTGGGCATTTTGCAGATCCAATTCCAGTAACTTACAATCGTTGCCACAAGCCACAGTTTAAAGATGTGTGGCGTGTTTTGATCATCCCCACGGTATTTGGGATTTGGGTGGGATATTTCCAGCTCAACCAGAAAGACTACAGGTAGCCATCCGCCTCGTCTTGAAAGATATTTGGATAGCATTTGTACTCGTATAACATCCATGCCCAACAGGCTTTGCCTCGGAGCCGTATCACGATAAGAGTGAAAACTTCTAACCAGTGAAACAGAATATTTTTCAGGGATTCTCCTTTAATCTTTGATCGCTAAAGGACTACCGATATCCATCGCATACGACATACCAGCATGAGCTGGTTAGAGCGAGTTCTAAATCGATTCGTGCTACGTTTATTGGCCGTAATAGTCACCACCGATTCGTTTTACGAGAATGCACTTCCCGTCCACTTCGCACTTGGATATACACCCAAGTGGGCCGCAATGAGCGTTGAGTCTTTCGACCAAGTCGTCGGGGTCAATTCTGGACTCTTGGACTCCATCGTTGACTGCCTGAGGAATCACGGCTTCGAGCTGGCCCTGTAACCGGGTGTATTTTGCACTATCCCTATCGGACGATCCTTTTCTTTTTAAGGCCTGAAGCAATTCCTTGGCCATGGTTAACAGCTCAGACTTGTCGATAGTGATGACAATTTTTTTTTCAGGAATTTCCGACCCACACGGTCCACTTGGGTGGTCTCCAGTACAAGCTGGTAGCAACTCATTCGGGGGCAGGTATGGTGGTCGATAAGGTGGCAAGGTGGGCGATGGGTGATATTCTGGCCACCTAATCGATGGCCGACTGGCTTCCTCCTCTTCCTGTGTTTCATCCTTATCATTACAATTCCAATTTGGATTTAAAAGTGTTGCAAATCCGCATACTAGGTTTGAAATTTTCTGTACAGAATTGGCGCTAAATGTGCGGCTGTTGATCTTCGGACTAACAGGTAATTGGTAATTATGTTGGACCGAATACACGGCCAGGCCATTTTCCAGCGCCCTTTGGTATCGCAACAGCTTGCATTCTTCATTGCAATCATCATTTCCGTAGACATTTGACGTGCCAAGCAACGCTATAGGTGAAGAGGTATTTAGTAGTCTTCCATTTGGGAGCTGATGTCCAACTCACCCAGAAAGAGCACTAGTAGCATTCGCATCGTCTTGGAAAGTATGTCTTTTTTTTTTAATTTCGGTCACTTTTATATTGTTTTCGATTAGTCAGGCTCATCCATGGCTAAAGGATTTTATTTCGAATTCGTTCAATTCTTTAAAAAGCCGTGTCGAGATAAGACTATAACCTTGGAACATTTCCAACCCGGAAAAAGACTTCGAAATCGACTTCGGGCCTCTCCCGGCGGAGTATTCTGGTCCTGGTTAACTTCCCTAGAACTCGTTTAGCTTACTCATAAAATAATTGGGGATTGGGGAGAGCTAAACCATTTCACAGATATCATTTAAAAATACGTAATAGTACCCAAAAATAAAGCGTACAGAGCTGGTCGATGCCCCTCAACTTTGGTAGGGTTACCATATACGAAAATTCAACAAATTGACCAAGCCTTCTTTAAAAGAATGTTGTCTTTCGATGGTCTGAGCAAAATGACTGACTGATTGAGCAACTCAGCATCTGATATTATTTACTAGCACCAGTTCCGAGCACCACACAGGGCGGGAATGGCATTAGCAAAGAGCCGGACTCTTTGGGTTATATCTCTGGGAGAACAGTCCTAGTAGATTTATTTTCCCAATAAGATCCAGTACGTATTCCAACAAAAGCTCTGAGTAGAATACTTAACATTTTTTGTGGACTACCCGTCTCCATCGCATCCAAAATCCTTCTGGCTGCACTTCTTCCAATCCCCATTCTCTAAGTATCTCTTGCACTCATTTTTATGATCCAACCCCATTGCCTGGTAAATGTACGGTGGGAGCGCACGCCCAAGATCTCGTGAGCAATACTTATTGCTCGAACGAACGGTCTGTAGGAATTGTGTCTTGGATTATCCAGTGGGGGCTTCCTATGCGGTCTCAGTTGTGTGTTCAAATTTCGCTAGCATCCCGGATATCATATCCCTTTTTCAAGTGGACTAGTCAAGCGTTTTACATAACACGCACAGGTAAAGCGCTTCGTTCCGCTTTTCAAATGTTAAGGAAAGCGTGCGAAAATAAATAAATATTTGTTACGGAATATTCATATGCGGGGCCGGTAATTGATTTAAATGAATGAGCAAATACCTATTCTTACATATATTTATTGTAATGACAACGACCATAGGAATGGGGATGTGGATGTGGATGCGTAACGGTAACAGTAACGCGAACCGGATTTCGGTTGATTTGGATGAACCGGTTAGTTCGTTCGCTGCAGTCGAAGAGCGAAAGGTGTCCGGCAATGCATGCATACATTATTAGTGTGGAACGTTTCCAAATCTGAGTGTTTTCCCATTATTACTACATACTCGTATGTTATTTTGCAGCTGCGTTTCAGCTATCCGCCCACACACGACATATTATAATATATGTATATTATTTTGTTAAATTTTATCAATCGAATCGCTCTATTGGGAATAGAAAATGAGTTTCTTTTAGCTTAACTGTTCCCTGGGGCATTGGCGTGGCACATTTCGTTCTGGCTCGGGATCGGCTTGCTCGGTATTGTACTTATCATTTGGATTTGCCTTGGGCGACATACAAATATTGTGATTTGGACGGGGGAGAGCTTGTCGGAGACTTGAAACAAATTCGTATTGCTTTTCACCTTCATTCCCGGTTAAATATAACAAAAGCATAAATTTACGTTTACATTTCGGTGTGAGTTTTGCTGAACTCGCGTTTAACCAGTTTATAGTATAATATGTGCTGTATGTAACTAGGCTGAGTAATGCCAAAAACTTATAAGACACACTTTGTTTCTATTCCAGAAAGTTCCGGTGTGCCTCATACAGTTTATAAGGGTAATCAGAGAGAGTATGCGAAGGAATGCTTGATGATCTACGACAAGGAGACGGGTGCTATCACGATTGAGAAACTAAATCATAACATACAAGTGAAGAAGACAAGGTGATTGATGAGCCACTGCATCGTACATACTCGTGTGTACATGGTTCCTAATCAGGATCGTATTTCACCGAATACTATTATTATATGAACTTTGCAGAACCGAAGTTACCAACAAACCAGTACAGCTGCCGGCACAGAGTGTGCCCATGAACATGGGCCACCAAGGACAGGTCCTAGGCACGAACGGATCCGTGCCCCCACCCATGGCCCAATTGGCACAAGGGCCTTTGTCCGGGCCCGGAGGCAAACTGGAGAACAGCACCATGCGAGTTTCATCGAAGACAAAGGTCTCAACGGGCAGTCGTCGGAATAATATAAGTACGTATCCATTGCGATTGTAAGCGGTCCGATTGGAAACCCTCATTTGCATTCATTGCCTTCCAGTTGACTTCAAGCCGCGCAATTCGCCCATGCAGCAGAGCTCCCCTTCGCGACCAGTGGTCACCCATCGGAGTCCGCAGTCCGCGCCAGCGTAAGTTCTCCTCCTTGGGCATCTTTCCGAAGCCATCTAATGCTCTGGATCTTTCAGTTGGGATGCAAACAATGCCCAACAAACGTTGCCCAGCATTCCCATGATAACGGACGATGACGACTTTGGATTGAGGGCCGCTTTCCACAATGGCGGTCAGGCGAATATCTCCGGTTCCTCGACAGGCTCGTCGTCAGGCCAGCCCGACCTATATGGATCCTCGTCTTCGTCGCACATGGGGAAACAGCGGCAGGCTCATGGCAAGCGTCAGCAGATTCATCAACGTTCCAGTCCACCCGTGCAACAACAGCCACACTATCAACAGCAACAGCAGCCGAACTACGGGCGGGCCTATAATGGCGCCAGTAACTACGCACAACCACATCCCCAGCAACAACGGCACTCTCCGCACCAACAGCCGCATCAGCAGCAGCATCAGCGGCACTCCCCACAGCAGCAGCAACAGCGGCACTCTCCACAGCAGTTGCAACAGCAACGCCCCACGTCTTACGGGCATAGCAATAATATGCCCATGGACTTGGACTCATCCAGAGAACATGATCTGGCCTCACAGTCTGTTGCGCAAGCGGCTGCCGTTCTCGAACAGGTTGGTTCTGGGATCAATCAGTTTGAGAATATATATCAATTTGTTTATGTGTTTATTCATTCGTAGCAAATTGGCGGTGCTCTAAGTGCCTCTAGCTCCAGTTCCGAGTCGGATTCCAGCGACAGTGATAGCGGCAGCGACTCCGATGACAGCACCGAGGATGATCGTTCTATGAAAGAGCAGCAAGAGCAACAGCAGCAGCAGCAGCTGCAGCATCAGCAGATCCAACAGCCAGCCCCACACCATCAACGCCATCAACAGCAACAGTCCCAACAGCACATGAATCAGCTGCCCAACCTGGGCTTGGGTTCCATATCACCATCCTACAACAACCATCATAACCATCAGCAGCCGCAGCCGCAACCGCAGCAGCAACAAATGTCCGGCGTGTATGCGTCCAATGGTGGCTTTCCAAATGACTTGCTGCAAAACGATCTGCAGTTGTCCTCCAATTCGTCCGACGATGACGATTAGCTGCATTTAAGTTTCCATATAATTTGCCTTTTTTGACTAACAAAAAACAAAACAAAAACAAAAAGAAAAACAACATCAATTGATATTCTGTTTATATGCGTGTAATTAAGTTGTAATTATTGAGGAGAGAATTTAATTGCTAGTGAAATTTTTTATAAATAAATTCTTAGTTCTATATACCACGATATACACGAGCATACATATATTAATTAATTTTTAACACTATACTTAGAACTTCCAAATGTGCGGAAAAACATTCAATACGAACACAATACAACACAACGCAAACACTACTTTGCCAATACATATTTCAATGTATGTACATTAATTTTAAATACGAAATCTAATACAAAGGTTATGTGAAATTGGTTGGGAGTGGAGTCCTAAAGAAGAGCTCATATAGTTATATATATACTCGTACACCAACAAGAATTACAACACAATTACAACAAGAAACGAAGGGAAACTACAAGAATTATTTAGTTTCTAATGCAAATGCTGCAAAGCTTAATCTTAATTGTTAAGTTACCGACAAACATACATACTGCAAAAATAGAACAGAACATGACCACAGCGGATTTTTGCCATTAATTACGCATTTTAATCTAAGCCTTAAATCATTCGGATACCAAAAGTGAAAAAAAATTTCATGCTGATTAGATTTGGAAATGGAAATGGAGGCCCTTATTTGAAATACCTTTTGTTTGGCTCATTTTTTAGTCATATGTATTTAATTATGTAATTCTCCATTAATCTGGGCATTGTTATGGAAGCGATAATCCCTATATGTTCGTGGATAAATTTCAATTGACTTGTTTGCTATTGCCCTCTTATCTTTATTAGTTAACTATTCGCGCGGTATGAAGACATATGTGTTTTTAGCTCATGTTTTATTTGAATTTATTTGTAGTTCTTTAATTAATTTTTAATAGCTATTATTATGATTTTGTTATTTGCTTGCAATAGTTTAAAGCAATGAGAAAAGAAATAAATGTGAAACAAAAAAGACGCCCTGCGTGAACCGCTTTTTTTGTTGGCTCCTTCCACACCCTGATACCAAAACTATCGATGGACTATGAGCATTATTGTGGTGCACTAATACTTTACTTACTCAAAATACAACTCCTTCCAATTGGGTGAGCGTGCGTGCCATGCAGTGCCGTTCCGTGCCCCAAAGTCCAGACACACACTTACTAATATTAACACTATTTCATTTGCCAACACAATAATAAATTGTATTTATAAAGTACCATCCATCAGGAAAAACGACCAATAGAAGAGGAAACGCCAGAGAGGAGGAGATAGAGAGATAGCGATATGAGATGATAGGAATTATTTTTTGTACATGCTATATATGATAGTAATCAGGCCTTGAATAGTAGTAGAACTCCCTCTCTCGTTGGCAGACTGCAGAAGCAAATCACCAATAACTACAAATACAACTAAATAATGACAAAATGATTCAGATAATCATAAGCACAATATACATATGCAAAGAAACTAGAACTAATTATAGAATCCACAAATGCCTACGATCACAATGAAACAATGAGAGTATCTTAGTCTAATTGGTAAGCAAATATATATATACATATATACATATATTATATACACACATGCATGTACACGACTTTATATACAACAAACATACATACCTAAATACTCTCAGTTGAATTAGTTTTAATAACGACAATTAAACACTCAACAAGCAAAATAAATTATGACCGATTTGGTCGTGTGGTTCTACTTATTAGAGGGAGGAAGTTTGGGACATGTTTGCGGGTCGGATCGGATCCAACATATACTCGTAGCAATTACTTGTTCAAATTGTAATTGTAAACTCTACATATGGCTTCCCTCCGCCAGAGGGCGCTGACCTTAAACGACAAAGGGTGTGTGAGAGCGAGAGAGATAGAATATCAGGCGGATCGTGTAGGGCGCTGCGTTGCCACTGCAAATTGATTTGTTCCTTTTGTCTATAAAAACAATCCGATCAGATCCAGATTCGGCCATCTGGTAGATATGGTCATTCTTTATGATTGTGCGTTTTTAGTTTTCTCGTATCTTTAATATTGTGGATGCCACAGATGCCACAGGGTGGGGTAAAATTTTGAAATACACTTGCAACAGTGACATATCACAGAAGTCTGGATACAAAATGTCGTTGCTCTTATAGTCTCTGAGCACTGAGCGCTCATAGACGGACAGACGGACAGACAGACAGGGCTCAATCGACTCGGCTATTTATGCGTATCAAGAATATATATACATAATTTATGGGGTCGGAAACGACCTTCCTTCTGCACGATACACATATCCATTTTCACCACAAATCTAATATACCCCTATACTCATTTTGAGTATCGGGTATAAAAATGAATGTATGTGCCTTTTATAACATCATTGCACAAGTATAGAGCGGGCCTATCAAAATCCCTAATGAGTCGGATTGGGATGACTTGTAAGAGTTATACGGGGCATATCCTTTTTCTTAGCCTTGATTTCCTTCACCACCACCTGCTCTGGACAGAGCAAATGGTAACATATTGAGTCGGGGAGAAGTTTATTTTAAAGGAAGCAATCTCCCTGGCATAAGAGATGTTGAATTTATCCACATTTAAGCTAACAAAATGTATTTTGCTTATATAAAAGCATAAAAAGCAACAGCTAAAGCATAAAAGCTGTCAGATCTGGGGCTAGTCACTTTGGTGGAACACCCACCAGTGGTTTTGCCACCACAGGCCTGGTACCTGTGATGGTCCCGGTGGTCCGGGACGTCTGTTTACTAGTGGGATCAGACGGGATAGGTAATGAGCCAATAGCTTATTTATAAGCCCTGAAAATTCAAACACTGCACCGGTGCAAGTGCACTCATTGCGGTAAACCCGGTGGGGGTTTTAAGCGGGATACCAATTATTAGGATCGTGTAATTTTGGAAAATACCTGGAAGGCGCTCTCAGATAAATTGGGGAAAACAGGTAAGTTTTATTATTGATCTTTGTATATTCATTTATCTATATGTATACGAGGTTTGCTATTTATATTTCGGGAATTGGCAATACTAATGCTATTACGTAAAATCTGACAACGCCACAATAAACTCTGTAATTTTTTAGCACATATGTACATACAACGTTTTTATGTACAATTGTTTTTTGGAAATCCTTAAAAAGTTCGACCGTGGTGCTTCAAAAGTCGTTTATAAAATCGTGATAGGTGATGAATCATGGATATATGCGTATGACCCGGAAACTAAACAGCAATCGACCGTGTGGGTGTTCCAAGAAGAGCCAAATCCAACAGAAGTTGTTCGAGCACGAAGCACTTTGAAGCAAATGGTCGCCTGTTTCTTCGGGAGAATGGGTCATATGGCCATTGTTCTGCTAGAGCAACGTAGGACTGTCAATTCTGAGTGGTACACGGCCATTTTTTTGCCGGAGGTCTTCGGAGAAATTCGCAAAACCAGCTGCCGAACACGAATCATTCTCCATCATGACAAGGCGAGCTCTCTACGTCTTCTGAAGGAATGTCCAATTCAGTTCCAATGATGGCCTGTTGAAATCTTGATGCAGCAAATATTTCTCCTTCTCTCTGACTAAATTTACCCCACCTCAATAAACATAAATTTAGAGTTAGAATCGGCCACGTCTCGAACAATTGAAAACAAATTGTTTAAAATGAAAATAATCCGAGCCAGAATTATTTGAGCATTTTAATCGGCAGTGATGGGAAGTCGTACTCTGTACAGTCTGGTGGGATCATGTGAGTCGAATTTAATTCTTCCCAAATTGGAATTGGAAAGTGCTATTCGAAAGCTAAATGCAAGTGCTCTCATCGAAATTCCAGTGGACAAATATCTCAAATATCTCATATTTAGCGGAGCTGTGCAAAAAGAAATTTTAATACTTAAAGGGCGAATATCGCAAGGCTCAGCGACATGTGCCAAAAAAACACGACTCAGGAGCAACAGCAGCGGAGCCTCACCATTCGAAATTTAAATATTTACATTTTATGCATTTTTTAAATGATGATTTCGGTGGAGAAACCGGCGGAAATATACAAGGTATATTTGACGAACTAACAAATCCAAACAACGACAAATCAACCGAAAAAAAGTAATGGACAATGAACTTATTTGTTTGTTACGGAAGTTGTACATACGGATATAATACTGATTCGAGCAATGTAAAGAAGAAACCAACCATTTTTTTCCGGATTCGGTGTCAGTTTTTCTATTCTGTTCTGCTCTTCAAACAATGTCGTACTATCCCATTCAGTACTTCGCGCCACAGCAGCAGCCGTGGGCCAACAGCTGACCCAACTGTAGCAGGTGGACTCACAGCTCATCCAGCACAGCTTACAGCGTACCATTGCGGGTCCCAGGATGCCGTCCTCGCCATCAGCATAGCAGAATTCCCTACGCAGCAACAAGTACCATCAGCAAACAGCAGCAGCAACAATAGCAACAGATGCCACTCTCAACAGCAGCAGCAACCTCCCATGAGCAGCAGCCAGAGCATGCAGAATGTTAACGATTTTCAGGGAGGCTTCCATAATGGAGGCGACCTAGACCTAGGCGACCTAGGCAACAATCCGGCTGCTCCGCCCAGCACCGCACCGAAGCCCCAAGAAGAGCAGACGCAGCTGACGCCCGGGATGTACTATGTGGCGAGTATCTTGGTCCCACAGAAGGGTAGGCGGCTCCACAGGGCCAGCAAACCGTGGGAGCGGGACAAGGACCTAGAGATGAGACGCGAACAGCAGCAACAGCAGCACAGCAACAGCCCAAGAACCTACTTAAGCATAACCAGCCCCCCTCGCCATCCATGACACATACATAGGTCGGCATATGCGGCGGTACAGCAGCAGAAAGTGGTAAAACATCACCAGGAGCAGCATCTGCCTCACCATGCGCACCACCACCTGACTCGCAGGAGGTGGCGAAGCAGCATCCTTATCTACTCCTCCTGTAAAGTCTATCGAGAGAAAATTGTAAAGCTCTTTCCTGCGGAACCGCGGGAGTCGTCCAAGCGGATTCCTGTCCATTTGATATAGAAGAATGGATATAGAATATATAAGATGGATTCTCCACCGTTTACCTCATGTTTCTCTCCCTCTCGCCCAAGAGCGACACCGGCGGGAATCGGAGCAACAGTCGGGGCTGCAAACCACCTTAGCGGGGGAGAAACCATAGTATTATTCTCTAGTCCATTTTTAGTATAAGAGTCGCACGAGTTGCTTCTCCTTAATCTTCTCCAAATCCATGTTCTTCTCGTATTTCATTGGGTTGGCAAGTGGAACGGTTGCCTGGCCTATCAGACATCTATAATGACAATTGCTTTTCATATCACTCAACTGCAGCTCACGGAGCGCAGGAGCGCAGGAGCTGGGCGTTGAGCCGCCAGGCAACCATTGAGTCGACCCAGTTAGTGTTCCGTTTGAGCTACACGGTGTGGATTAGGGAGTGGATATGGCTTTCTCTAATTGTAGCGACGGCAACATGCCTGCCCTGTAGATTCCAAGAACAGGGAGTCGAGCTCGTCAGAAACCCAGACGATGACCGCCTTCATCAAAGATCCCAGCGGCTACTGTATTGAGATTTTCACTGCCTACACCATTCGGCAGTAGAATGGAAACGAGACGTTAGTTTTATTAAATGTACATGTGGTACCGTTCCTTAACCAAACCTTTTAAAAGGAGAATTAGGGAATGTCCAACTGTCGCACTATTGTATTTCATTCAGAAACGAAACTGTTCGCTCACCTGCCACACAGCTGTCAGCGCAGGCATTTTGCTCCAGATAATTGGCTCCTGTGTCCTTGCGTATTGGTATTTTCACACGCTAATTATTATTTACAGCTACAACAGAACGGACAACAGAACCGCCGAACCTTTTGATAAGCAAATTTGTTACTTATTTGCAACAGTCTGCAGTCTGGCAGCTGGCGAGTGGGGGGCATTCACTATTAATAGTCAAATATTAGAGCGGAGCGCAGTATTTGCATAGCGTTTTTCAATTTAAGACCCATGCTTTCGGAACTTTTCGACCAGTTCTCGCCGAGAAGTTGTCCGGTAAAAGTGTCTCTTGTATCCAAGATGGAAATATCGCAGCCCAGCATTGGCATATTCTACATTAGCAAAATGCTGGCCCTGGCGCCATATGCGACGCGAAAGAACTCCAAGGGTCAGTATGAGATACGTCGCAGTTGGATATTCACGGTGTATTCGGCCTCCTTGACCGTCACATTGGGTGAGCAGGGTAAAACGGAGACTAAAGTTGTGGCTTATCTAAACTGATCTGAATTGTTTAGTTTTTCTGACCTACCGGGGACTACTGTTCGATGCCAATTCCAAAATACCCGTGCGGTAAGTACATGGCCCTGTCTCTAGTTCATTTTTACTTAATTATTTTCTGCACTGATCTGCATGAGCGTCCCACCTGTGTGTAACTCTTGCTTTACCTCACTTCATCTTTCTCTATCTAATCATCACCTTTGGCCACTTCGATTCAATTCCCACCTGATCTTGACTAATTAATACTCTAACCAACTGCAACTACAACTGCAACTGCAACCGAAACCGAAACCGAAACCCACAAAACAAATCAAAAGTGCATCTTTTAGAATGAAGTCGGCAACGTCAAAGGTGGTAACGGCCCTGGATGTGTCTGTTGTTGTGCTGGCCGTTGTATCGGGCGTTTACTGTGGTCTCTTCAGTCTGCGCGAAACCCTCGAACTAAATGCTCGTTTATATAGGGTAAGAGATCGAGAGATCCCCCTGATCCCCATTTCTTTAGACACGACTCCCTTCCACCCGCTTTTGTAGATCGACAACACTTTAAATGCCTGCAACTACTCCAGAAGGGACCGCTGGCGGGCCCTGGGAATGGCCAGTGTTTCTCTGGTGACTATATCGGTGCTCCTCGGTTTGGATGTGGGCTCATGGATGCGCAAAGCCGAGGAGATGAATATCGAAGAATCCGATACGGGTAGGTTGGGCCTTGATTACCTCGATTGATCTGTGCTCACATCCCTCATCCTCCCTATGCTATGTGTCCAGAGCTCAATGTGCACTGGTATATACCCTTCTATAGTCTCTACTTTATTCTCACCGGCCTGCACATCAACTTTGCCAACACCGCCTATGGCCTGGGAAGGCGGTTTAGACGCCTCAACCAGATGCTCAGCAGCAGCTTCCTGGGCGGTAAGTGGAGTAGGTACTCGTATGATGGATCCCAGTACTCGATCTGTATTCTCCCCAGAGCCGAAGGAAGCCAGTGCCCTGAAGCTGCGCAAGATGAGCACAGTCAAGACAGTGAGCACGAATACAACGATGACACCTACCGCACTCCACTCGAATCTGACCAAACTAAGCAGCGAAATGCTGCCGAATGAATCCGCAGGTGACAAGAACGGAAGGAAAGAGTCCGTGGCTGTGGCCGTGGCCGTGCTCTAACTGCTCTTTCTTTTCCAGCCAAGAACAAGGGTCTGCTCATCCAGACCATGGCCGACAACCACGAATCGCTCACCAAGTGTGTGCTTCTCTTGTCCAAGTCTGTATCAAATTTCATCCGTTATGTGCTCACATTTCAGATACTCATCCTCACTGGTTATCTTTCGCAGCTCCTTCGGCATAGCCGTGCTCTTTATTCTTGTGTCCTGTCTGCTGCATTTGGTGGCCACCGCCTACTTTTTGTTTCTGGAGCTGCTCAGTACGCGAGACAACGGCTATCTGTGGGTGCAAGCGTTGTGGATATTATTGCACTCCTTTCGCCTGCTAATGGTGGTCGAGCCCTGCCACCTGGCTGCCCGCGAATCCCGGAAAACCATTCAAATTGTCTGCGCAATTGAGCGGAAGGTGCACGAGCCCATTCTGGCCGAGGCGGTGAAGAAGTTCTGGCAGCAGCTACTGGTGGTCGACTCAGATTTCTCAGCCTCTGGTCTGTGCCGCGTAAACCGCACCATTCTGACATCGGTAAGAACAAGGAGCAGAGCAAGTGCTTGCATCAAGAGTTCTGTATCCTCTTGATCTGTTACAGTTCGCCTCGGCCATAGCCACATATCTGGTCATACTCATACAGTTCCAGAAGACAAACGGCTGAGCACGGGAATAAGTAGATATAAAAATTTGCTTCTTTTATTAACACTATTCACTAAACGGAGTTGGTGGATATCTGAAACTGGTTAATGCGAAGTGTGCTAAGTTTAAATGTATCAAACCAAACAATAAAAAAGCAAACGGTTTACTTCTTTCCGCAGCAGTATTCAAACAATTACTTCACGACCTGTCCGGGCACATTACGCACACACCATAGCCAATATCTCCTCCATAGGTTGCTTACTTCTAAAGGCAGCGCGGACAGAAGGGAGCAGCCTTAAAATCCCTTCTGGTACTGCTTGGTTTCCATTCGCTGCTGCAGCAACTCCAACTGACGCTTCGCCTCGCATTGAGGGAAGTTGTTCAGGTCGTAGTATTGCGGGGCCAGGCTGATCAGCCATTCAGCTATATGGAAAAAAGCAGAGATGAAGAAGGGCATGGTTAAAGCAATGAAGTATCTACTTACGCTTTACATCTGTGACCGTGCGTATGTAGTTCTTGGTGGTTAGCACAAACTCATTGTAGATGACCCAATCGGGCTTGTGGTCCAGACAGGTCGAGGGGTGCAGCTGCACATTCTGGTTATCCTTGATAGTCAGATAGTGACCGGTGCGCTCCAGGTGGGCCACCTGCATGAAGAAGCCCTGGACGAGGGCCTTGCGTATGTTCACATAGTAGTCCTTTGAGGTGAACTCCGTGCTGGTGCGCCTCAAGTTGAAGCGATCCATAATCCGGGCCAGCTGCTGGCGCACGTTGTCAGCGCTCTTCAGCGACCGGAAGTTTATGAAGTTTTCATAGCACCAGTTGGGGTCCTCACTGCCTGAAATTACCGTAGAGCCACAGATTGCCGTCAGGTTCACGGACTGAAGACGGTATTTAATGGCCTGTACTCACTCTGTTTGAAGGCATGGTAGACATTCAGCAAGGTTAAATGATCCCCATCGATGTGTGCGAACCGCATCTTGGCCTCGTCGGCCGCCTTCTTGGCCTCATTGGGACGCACGAAACATTGTGGCACTTTGGTTGTTTGACACGTTCAAATTGGTTTTTGTTTTTGGTCGATTAAGCACATGTTTAAAGCATTGTTTCTTATACATATTAACAAATAGATTTTTTTTTTTGCTTACTTTTTGTCAGCTACGCAATCTAGAGGCTTGATTCAAAGATTGATTGCATTTGTGAGTTGCAAGTACGTTTTGATTGGGCGAGAGAGAACCAACAAAAAGGAGGTTGGACAAGGCCCGCTCTCATCATTCCATTCGAATGATGGCCACGCGGGCAGAGGCATAGCAACGCACGTGCAACTTTGCTTTTCGTGTTGAATGCAAAGAACAAATAAATTGAAAAAACTTTTTTCTTTGCACTTTAGCTTAACAAAATATTTAGAACCGTCCACGTAGCGTACGAGTCGTCCGTTTAAGATCGAAAAGAACACCCCCTCAAGCTTGATGTATCTTTCAATTTCAATAGAGCAAAGGATCAGCCCACCCTTGAGGCTACGGCTAATCTTTGGGGCGAATCGCATTCCCCCTTAATACCTCCTGGATGCCTCTACTTAAGCGCGGAATTGGTTGATTTGGTTGCTAGTTTTTCTCACCCGACAGCATGGCCGTTATGGAAAGTATCTCGTTGGAGCAGTTGTGCTGGCAGCTGGCTATCAGCATCTTGGCGAGCTGCGGATCCAGGGGGAACTCGGACATGACTGCCCCCAAGTCTGTCAGGTTGCCATCGTCGTCCAGGGCGGCCAGATAGTTGAGCAGCTCCAGCGCTCGCATAAGGGTCTCCGGTGCAGGGGGATCCATAAAGTCAAAGTGCACCAAGTCGTCGATGCCTAGCTTTTTAAGCTGGAGAACCACAGTGCCTGATCGAAATAGATAACAGATAAATAAGGCAAAACAGAGACTATTCAAGAATTTCCTCCATTACCCAAATTGGACCTGAGAATCTCGGGATAGGTGTTGTCTTGCATCTCGTTCTTGAAGGCCTTCTCCGTGTAAAGTCGGAAGCACTTGCCGGGACGAGTACGACCGGCTCGACCAGCCCGCTGCTGGGCCGAAGCCTTGGAAATGGGCGAGACCAGTAAGCTCTCAACGCGGATGCGAGGATTGTAGACCTTCTGTTTCGCAAAGCCCGGGTCAATCACAAATACCACACCATCGATTGTCAGCGAGGTTTCCGCAATGTTGGTGGACACCACAACTTTGCGGCCAATGGCTCCGTTGGCATTCGGCGGGGGCGCCGCCTCGAAGATGCGCTGCTGCAGATTTGGCGGCAGCGTAGAGTACAGGGGAATGCACTTCAGCTCGCCAATCTCTGAGCCCAGGTTGTCGATTTCCCGTTTGATGCGCTTGCAGGCCTCCTCAATCTCCTCCTGACCCGTGAGGAACATGAGAATGTCACCTGAGGGACAAAGGGCAGTCAGAATCTGAAGATTTGCATTGCAGTTCTGATTTTCACTTACCCTCAATCTCCTCGCACATATGTATCTGGATGACTGTGCGAATGGCTGCCTCCAAGTAGTCCCTCTCCGGCTCCGGCGTATAGAATATCTCCACGGGATGCGTGCGACCGGGCACGTTCATTAGGGGAGCGTTGTCGAAGTACTGCTGGAACTTGCCAGCATCGAGAGTGGCCGACATGACAATCAGCTTAAGATCATTGCGCTGTCGGATGACCTCCTTGAGCACGCCCATCAGGATGTCAGTTGCGAGGGTGCGCTCGTGAGCCTCGTCGAGCAGGATCACCTGGTACTGCTCCAGCATGGGGTCGGACATAGCCTCGCGGAGCAGCATACCGTCCGTCATGTACTTCAGCAGGGTCTTGGCCGAAGAGCAGTCCTCAAAACGAATGGAGTAGCCAACCTCCTCGCCCAGATTCACATCCATTTCCTCGGACACGCGCTGGGCCACAGACATAGCGGCCACACGACGGGGCTGCGTACACGAGACACCCTTTCTTCCTTTGGACACGGCAAAGTCCACACACCATTGTGGTATCTGGGTGGTCTTTCCCGAGCCTGTCTCGCCCACCAGCACAATGCACTGGTGCTGGCTCAGCAGGCGCATGAAGTCCGCCTGGTACTCAAATACCGGCAACGCGATTCGCTTCTTGTACAGGTTCTGGAAACGCTGCGAGTAAGTCTTCCCAGTCAGGGCATTCGTCGTAGGTGGCTGCTTGCTGGGCACAAATCCGCCCAGGATCTGTGCAACAGTGCCGGCGGCCGCTGCCACCGACGATGCCGATGCCGATGCCGAAGTGGACGACGCATCCGCAACCCTGCTATTTTCCCCAGAATTAACATACTTAGGCGAGCCAAACAGTGATGGATTGATTGGTGTACTCACTTCTTGGACTTGCTAACGTATGTCTCACCGACTTCAATGCGGCGCTTGGACATTTTTTACGTGGATTTGTTTAATTTTTAATGCGAAAAACGTTTTCTTACCACCACGCGTATACCGTCCAACCCTCAGAAATATACCAAAATATACGGTCTCATTTTCAAAATATACCGTAAATATACTGACTAGTGCAAGTTCTATTATACATATTCCTCGATTTCGATATTCCTTGGAATATTACTAGCTATCTAGATCTCTTAGCCCTGCCCACATTATTCTATCAAATTAATGAGTATATTTTCTACTTGAATGGCTTATTTAAAATACTTGACTTTGATGGTTTTTGCTTCAACTTTGGTTCCAACAACAATATAGCGTCTCGTATGGTGAAAGCCCGAACTTAGTCCACCTAAGCCCCCTCTATTTAACTACTTCAGGTAAAGGAAGGATTTCAAGGATTGGAAACCATATTGCTCAATTTTGATGTTCCGTCAAATATTGTTAGCTAGATAGAACATTTAGCCATGCCCACATTTTTGTATATGATTTCTACTTAACTGGCTTATTCTAAATACTTGCTTGTATTAGATTTCAATACACATTTGAAGATTAAATTGAATAGATTAATGAAATTGACAAAATATACCATTATTTACCGATATACCGTAAATACATCGTCCATTTTCATAATATACCGTAAAAATACCGATGAAAGCAATTTTGTAAACTTTTATTTGTCTCCTAATAATATAAAATATACAAAAAATTAAAATATCTTTACATATAGTCTATATAATATAAAAGTGATCATCGTTTACACTAATCGCTATATTCGCCATCGTCACTGTTAAATTCCTTGGATCAAATCATTTCGTTTTCTGGTTCACAAAATTTACCATCATCTCAAGATGTGAATAGATTGATGATATATCGATGTACATTATTTTATTGATAATATATTTGTTCGATAGGCGTGACGGATTCGGGACTTACATACCGTTAATTTTAAATTATCAATGGTCGATTTGTGATTGGTCCTGTACAGATACTATTTGCGGTTGCTTGCAAAATCCTTAAAGCCTCTTCTACTAAAAATTTAACCATTAAAGAGAACGTTTGAGAATCATATCGAGAGGAGTTCCACATCAGCTAAAGTATCCTGTATTAAGCGGATACGTTTGGTCCTGTATCCACCGGATAATGCCTGGGCGCCAATTTTCAGTTCAAAAGTTGCTCAAGTCAACCATTAAAATTTAATAAAATAGTTTAAATCGCACTAAAATCATTTACAATCAGAATCCTCCGGAAACCCTAACGAAAATTCATTTTTGTATAAGAAAAAAAGTTAGGAAATTATGAAATTAGCAATGTGTGTATGTCCAAACAAGAGCGTAGTGTATATGCAGATTTGAAAACAGTCTTGATTCAGTATGATATCAGCAAGTTTCTGTACATTTTTGTCCAGGTTCTTGTGCCTCAGGTTCAATCAAACAAATAGGTAGAAGTTTCAAATCTACTCGTTGATTATGTTCATTATATTATTGTTCTATTGAATATGTCGTTTGTTCACTGTCGTTGCAGTCAAAAATTGGTAGTTTAAATCCCTTACAATTAGAATTTAGAATTTAGGTACTATTATGTTGAATAAATGCTAATCAACTGCAATCTCACAGCGGTGAAAATCTTTGCATTAAAATAATGACTTGTACTTATAGCGATTACATATTTATTGATTAGAGAATTTTTAAATTTAGTTTAAGAATGTAACGGACTGAGCATCAGAAGACCTGAATGGATAGAAAAGCAAAGCACCAGCATGTGGTCCTGGGAGTGCATGTTGGCAATTTGAGAACGGGTTAGCATATGAAAATATATCAAAATAAGCTCAAGCAAGGCTTGCATTGCCCGTCGCAAACGCATAAAAAAACGTGTGAATAAATTTTGTCTGACGTAAAAACCTTAAACCTTTTTTTAGTCAAAATAAAAGAAAAGCAAGGGCTATAAACTAGCCAATCTTGTAGAAAATGCATTCCTCAATGGCATACAACTATGTGGGCAGAGCTGGAAGTCTCAGTTAGCCAGCATTACTCAAAGGAATATACAAATTGAGGATAGGAACGACTACTAACATACGTTTTATTTGTTCGATCTTATTCGATAAAACCTTTTTTTAGACAAATGGAATAAAAGGCGTAATTAAATTTAGCATATCTTGTAAAAAATGTCTTTATATGTCGTATAAAATTATGTATTCAGGTACGGAAGTCCTAGCTAGCTAGTAATATTTCACGGAATATCAAAATCGAAGAATATGATTCTCCAATCCTTGACGGAGAACGATTAACCCATTGTAAACCAAGGCGATATTTAATATTCCACCGAAAATAATGAAAATTGAATAATTTAAACGCAGTTCAGGTGAAAGATATCGTGGGTTTTTCTTTAAGAATATCTCCAAGAGGCATTTACAACCAGTTATATTTTCCGCCATTTACCTAAGGTCGGTTTAAGTAGACGGGGCTTATTTCTGATAGTCTGTGACTTTGCAACCCTACCCGCGTTTGTATCGATTCAGGCGCTGCGTTGTTTTTCTGCAAATATTTTGAAAGAACGCGTTCAAATGCACCCGAAAATGGAGAAAACCCTGTGAAAGTCAACTGGATTGGTGAAAGTGCAACACTACTATGGAGATACCTATTCAGGTGGCCGTGCGCATCTGTCCTTACACCGAGCCTAGCGAAAACCGCAAGCCTGTCGCGGGGGCAGAGGCTGACGCGTCTGCATTTGGTAATGCGGAGGCGAAAGCGGAGTCGTTTTCCGATTCGGAGGATAACAAAAATGACGCCTCCAACAGACAAAGGCCGGAGGAGTCGACAGATACCAACGGGAACAGCGAGGGGGGCAGACAGCTGAAGAAGGAGACGCTGCCGACAGACAGCAATGGCAATGAGAATGGAACCATTGTGCCCTTGGGATCGGGATGCTGTGTGCAAGCCATCCCGATATCAGCATCCGCTCTGGGGCTTCCCAGCGCGCTGCCTGGCGGTAGGGCCCAAGACAGCATCGCGGCAGGCCTCATACAAGTGGGCGCACACACAGTGCCCGTCACACACGCTCTGGGTAGCGGTACCACCCAGAGTCAGCTATACTATCAGACGGTGTTTCCGCTGATCAGTCTGTTTCTGGAGGGATTCGATGCCTCGGTGGTGACTTACGGACAGCGGGGCCAGGGCAAGACCTACACGCTGTACGGGCCTGGCTTTGAGTGCGTTTATGGGGAAGCGGACCAGGGCGTGGTGCAGCGCTGTGTCCGCGACATCTTCGCCCACATCGCCGGACACTCAGGTGAGCTACCCATGAAACTGTCTGCGATCCATCGACGACTGTCACTCTATCCTGTCCACAGAGCGCACCTACGCCGTCAATGTTGGCTTCGTCGAGATCTGTGAGGGCGAGGTCTGTGACCTGCTGGACATGGGGAACGTCCATTGCCAGAGTGTGGAGGAAGTGTTCCGCTGGCTGCAGATTGGCCTGGCCACCAGGCAACCGAAGTCGGCCCACAGCCTATTCACGCTCACGCTTGAGCAGCAGTGGGTGTCCAAGGAGGGACTCATCCAGCACCGCTTGTCCACCGCCAGCTTCTCGGATCTGTGCGCCACCGAGCGCTGGGGCGAGCCGCCGCCCGGCAATCCGCGTGATGCCGGTCTCCAGATGTTGGAGCTGGTGGTCAACACACTCACCGATCCCAGCATCATGTACGGAGTGAACGGCAACATTCCATATGGCCAGACCACCCTCACGACCCTGCTCAAGGACTCGTTCGGGGGCCGGGCCCAGACCCTGGTGATTTTGTGCGTCTCGCCGCAGGAACAGCACGTGGCGGAGACCCTGGGCAACCTGCAGTTCGCCTTCAAGGTCCAGTGCGTACGGAACTATGTCATCATGAACACATACTCCGACGACAATACGCCGATCTCTCCAGAAACAATGCCCAACGGCTCTTCCAATCCCGGTGCTGGACCCTTGGCCCAGGTAGCAGCCGGAGATAACTTCGGGCTCCAATTCGCGGCGAGTCAGTGGTTCAAGCTTGTGTCCAACGCAGAGGGACTGTTTGCCAAGTGAGATTGCTGCCAGTCTTTGGAAGAGCGGCTTTCTAAAGTTTCTTTGCCATCGTTTGTTCCAGATTGATGGCCTCCAACCTGATCAGTGAACTGGAGAAGGAGCAGATCGAGGAGTGGCTCTTTCTCAAGCAAGAGTGCGAGGAGTGCCTCAGCTCGACCGAGGCCATGCGCTCTCAAAAGCAGCTGGTGCCCATTCAGGAAGCTGAGGAGCCCGAGGAGTCGGTCAGCGAGCCCCCGAACTCCGACAATGACACGGACAATGAGTCGCAGCGTCCCGATCTGGCCGACAAGCTGGAGAGCCTAATGGAGGAGTTCCGCGCCAAGACCGATGCCCTCATTCAGAGCAAGCATGCCGAGTTCCTCACAAAGCATCCCAAGGCAGTCATGCAGAGCCAGGAGCGGGACAAAGAGAGCAAGCTGGATGCTCCGCCCGAGAAAGATAAGGAGAAGATTGAGGAACGAAAAACCAGCATTGCAGGCAAGTCCTTCGACAAAGTGGATTGATTCCCCTTAATCGGTGTCTAATCCCCAATCCAATCCTCCAATAGGTCGGCGGCGTAGCATTCAGCCAGGAGCCAGTCTCAGCACTGCGGAGCTAGCTCTGCTCAATCGCGTGGCCTTGCAGCAGCCAACGGCTCAGCCGCCGCCTCCAGTTTTGGACCCTGAATCGAGTATCGATCCCCTGGAGAGCTCCGCAGGCGAAGGGCTGCGGCAGGTGGCCATTGCCGCCGCTGCCGCCAATGCGCCCATCGAGCAGCTGCAGAAGAAACTGCGAAAGCTGCACGCTGAGATCGAGGGACGGCAGCGGCAGCTGAAGGAGATCGAGCAGACGATGCAGGTGAAGCAGAACATCATCAGTGAACTGGTGAAGAACAGCGACACGCGCAGCCATGCCAAGCAGCGGTTTCAGAAGAAGAAGGCCAAGCTGGAGGCCGAGTGCGATAAGGCCAAGAAGCATCTGGCCAAGGCCCTCATCCAGGGCAGGGAAAAGGGGGAGACCGAGCGCTGGTCAGCGATCATAGCCCACATCGAGCATCGGCTGGAAGACCTCAGCTCCATGAAGCACATTGCCGGCGAGAGTGGCCAAAAGCTGAAGAAGCTGCAGCAGTCCATGGCCGAGTCGCGCAAGCAGCAGGAAGAGCTGGAAAAGAAGATCCGAAAGGAGAGCAAGCTGCGCGATCAGCTCGAGACGGAGCTCGCCAAACTGAAGGAGTCACGCGACGGCGCCAGCGGCGGCAAGGAACTGGTGAAGCTAGACTCTCCGGAGCAGCAGGGCAGACAGCTGAAGGCAGTCCAGGCCCGGATCACTCACCTGAATCACATTCTCCGCGAGAAGTCGGACAACCTGGAGGAGTGTGCGGGCGGAGAGGGCCCGGCACCGGCCCAGCAGGAGAGCCTACGCCACGAGATCCGCAATCTGAGGGGCACCAGAGATTTGCTGCTGGACGAGCGCTGTCACTTGGACCGGAAGCTGAAACGGGACAAGATGCTGACTCAGCGCGAGGAGCGCAAGCTGCTCGAGTGCGACGAGGCCATTGAGGCCATCGATGCTGCAATCGAGTTCAAGAACGAGCTCATCTGCGGCCACAAGTCGATCGACACCAGTGACCGGCTGCAGCGGGAGAAAGGCGAGCAGATGCTGATGGCGCGCCTCAACAAGCTCTCACCGGAGGAGATGCGCACGCTGCTGTACAAGTACTTCAACAAGGTCATCGACCTGCGCGACTCCTCCCGAAAGCTGGAGCTGCAGCTGGTGCAGCTGGAGCGTGAACGGGACGCCTGGGAGTGGAAGGAGCGCGTCCTCTCCAATGCAGTCCGCCAGGCCCGGCTCGAGGGCGAGCGCAACGCGGTCCTGCTCCAGCGGCAGCACGAGATGAAGCTCACTCTGATGCTGCGCCACCTGGCCGAGGAGACCTCGGCCAGTTCAGCCAGCTATGGTGAGCGTGCCCTGGCCCCCGGCCATCAGACGAGCAGCGGCGACTTCGACTATGAGCTGGACTTCTACAAGGCGGCCGCCACCACCACCACCACGACCAATCACAAGGCTCTGGTCAAGCCGCCCAAGTCCACGCCCAGCGGGGCCGCTTTGGAGAAGTACAAGGACAAGGAGCAAAGAGGGGCTGGGCGGAATATCTTTTCCAAGTTCCAGGTGCTCACACGGTACGCTTCCTCGGCAGCGTCAGCGGCGGCGGCCGGTTCTTGCAGTTCAACGGTGGACGAATCGACGGCACTGATTGAGTCAACTACTACCGCGACGGCAACGACAACGACCACAACAACCACCACGACCACGGGTGGCAAGGGCAAGGAAAGAGGCCTGCCCAACATACGGCAGGATCAGCTGAAGCGCCTGATGCCAGCGCCAACTGTCACGAAGGTGACGCGGCAGAAGAACAAGATCATCATCCAGGATGCCAGCAGACGGAACTAGAAGCGAATTTAAGGGTTTTCAATGTGACTAACGATGAATCTCGTTGCCTAATATCTATATATATATATATATATTTCGATGCTTTCCTGTAATACTCAACTAATGTAATGTAATCTCAGAGTCGGATACGAGGACAGAGTGTCCTCCGGCTATGTACTGAACAAGTTACGTCCACAGTCATGACACAAAATAGACTTGACATGGTTCTCAGCACTGGACCGCATTTATTATATACATGAACACCATATACTCACATATAGCTAGCTATCCTCAAAAGATCTAGATCTAGAACTGAAAAGACTCGATCTGCTACTTAAAATACTCGCAAGACAAACCACCAGGAGGAGACCGGTAGACAGCAGACAGCAAATCTGACTCAAATTGTTGAACTAAGAACCACCTCGTTTTGAATTTCCTGTACATAGGCGAAGCAATGCTATTTTTATTACTCATTTAATTGATTTTGACCCAGCTTATGATTTTATTATGTTTAAGTCTACGTTTAAGCACTTTTGTGTCTTCCCCCAACACTGATTGACTTTTGTTGGAACCCGAAATACTAAACCCAAGTGTGAATCCCAAGCATTTAGCCTGTACCATTTACTATCCTATATGATAATACTAAGAACTAATACAAATAAGGTGTCCCTACGATAATATCTATTTAAATCTGTAAGAAAATCGTACCTTTTTGGTTGTGTTTAATTGTGTTTTGTTTTGTTTTAATGGAAATATTTCGATTTCTGTAAACATACTCATTCTTACATTGAGATTAAAGTACTTATCGTCTCTATCCACCTGGATAACCGTATGGATAAGAATTAAATAAATATTAATTAATACAACAGACGCCCCAATTTTAAAAGATGCCTAATGAGAAACTATTGAAGGTGGGTGTAATGAAATTATAAGCTGCCTGCAACGAAACTATCAATGCCCACTGGTATGAAACGACCAAGAGTGGTTGCTTTCAAAACTACATGTAATCTGCATGCTATGAAACTCTTAAAACTGTACGGACGGGAAACTTTTAAAGGTGACTTCTATGAAACGAAAAGCTTGGTGTCACGAAACTACACTCCGGTTGCTACAAAACTATCGAAAGTGACTTCTATGGTAGGTTTACGAATCAACTCCAGCAGTTTATCATTATCCACACAACGAGGTATGTTGCCGAACCAACTAAGGTTCTTAAAATACTTGAGCGCGGTCCCGGTCCCCGACCCACTCTCAAGTCACAACCAGGAAGCACGCAATAGATCTGGACCACTCCAACAGGACAAACGCCATCCTGATCATAGCCGCCGAGGGAACATCCACCGAAAAACCGACTTACGAAATCATTAAATAAATATAATATAAATTGAACCTTTCAAGTGTTATCAGTGGTAATTATTTTTTATGGATGAGAACGTATCCGAAAGATCGTCTCCCAAATCTCTAAAGCCAATAGCGGGAAATAAATACAAACAAATACATATGTGGATGGATGTAATGTACTGATATTGATGGATATATATATAATGATAAAAATAATAATAATATAATATATAGGATAATAAACTATGTATAATAACTATAACGACTTATTATTATTATTATTTATTTACATATATATTATTATTATTTATTTTAATACTAATACTAAAAAATATTTTCTAGCGTCCTAATCAATCATTTTTCTTTTTCGTTCATTATATCTACAGCTTTTCCCATATGTTAGCTTGAAACGATGTGACGCTGCCGTTATTTCTATCTGACCGGAGAAGATCTGGCACAGAGAAGGTCATCGGGAGCGACATCAACATGCAAAATTAATTAAAATCTAAAATTATTTAAATTAGTTTTATCTTATTTTTTACCCACGCCAAATTTGTCATCTCCAAGTAGCGGGACTATTTTTTTTTAATTTCATTTTACGTAATCGAACTCTAAAATTAATTTCGATGTGAAACCACGGGCTGGCTAGTTCCATTCGAATCCATTCGAATGATACGATTATTACGTTAAAAGAAAGCAGTATGACCAGCGTCATCAAAAATACCACAGCTGTTGGAATTGGCACTTTATAGGGGGAGTTTTGGCGAGGGGTAACAGAAAATGTCCCAAAAATTTCCCATAACAATGCCCCCTTCCAAACAGCTGTGAAGATGACATCCACAACATCCACACCATCCACACAGCGGCGTCGAGAAATGGCCGGCTAGCATGATGCCACAGTCTTTTGTGGAACGTGAACTCGAACGAACGGTCGACCGGGGAGTAACGTTTTGTCGGAGTTTTTGCGCGAGCGTGTGTCTGTATTTCTGTGTATGCGTGTACGTTGTTTTGGCTACGGTTTATACGTGCGCCCACTCACACCCCCGCAAACCGGTCCAATCGGTGGTGGTTCCGTGTGCTTTAGACGCCCGCGTGTGTGTGTGTACTTTGGTATGCGTGCAGATTCTTCTTCTGCGCAAAAAGAGTGAATAATAGTATGCAAAAGCGATCAATCGACCAATCCGCCAATTAATTAACAATAAAAAGAGCAGAGCAAATCAAGTGCAGTAGCAGCAGCAGCAGGAGCAGCAGGCGTCTCTGTTGTCTGTTTTTTGTGTGTGTGTGTGTGTGTGAGGCAGATCTTGGACAGAGTCGCCACCCCCGTGGATTAGTGGCACCCTGTTACCAATTTTGCTGCACCACTCTCACTGTGTTGTGTGTGTGTGTGAATAAACAATCAATTCTACAACAATTTCAACAATAAACGGTAAGAAAAGTATGCAATTTTCACCGCTGTCTGGCAACTTCTTCTTTGTGTGACTGCGTGTGTATGTATATTCTGACAGAGAGTGTGTGTGTGTGTGTGGGTGTATTTCCTGCCCACGCCCACCCAATAACGGTTGTCTGCCCCAAGGCATAGGAATAGCAAAGGAAATGAAGTTTTATGTCAAATTTGTTTGATTTTATTCCCAGCTTCCTATTGATTTTTCCCTGAAGATAGAATAGTTTTCCCGCTGCTACGAATGCAAAAAAATTGTTACTTTGTGCTCAAACGCACACACACGTACACACACTCATAGAACCTGGCCAAAAGGGTGTGCCAAAACCATTTGGGAGTGGATGTAGCAAAGCCCTAGCCCCAAGGAACCGACTGAAATTACAAAATTCGTCAAACTCTGGTCAATATTCATGCGAATTCGGAACATTTCGAATACATTTTCATTTAGAAATTCCCTTCTAGAGAAAATCTATTCGCCTGAGTGAATTTTTCAGCGAATTTTTTTTTCTGCGCATGCGCTCTTTGCCTCTCCCAAAAGCAACTCTGCGGCTGGCTGTTGTGTTTGCAACCTGCTGCCTGCTGCTTGGGGTCCTTTGTCCTCTCTATCCTATCCCTCTGGCAGGTAGTTTTTCGTCCACTCCACAGAGCACTTTACATTTCGAGCATCTTTTAAGATCCTTCGCAGTTTCCCATCTGGCATACATATCTGCCGCATATCTGTGTGTGTATGTGTGTATCTGCATCTGTGTGAGAGCAACCCCTGCTTAGGCCAGGCAGCTCTGAAATCCCATGCAGCTGCGGCTGCTGCTGCCTCCGCGCCTGTAGTTTCCGTTATTTGATTTCGCAAGTGTTGCGCCGCCTTCTTCGTTCTGCTCTCCTCTGCTCCTCTCCACCTTCTTCCTTCGCTGTCTGCCATTTCCTTTTGCTTCTTTTTCAGTTTTTCCCGACTTTATACCCTTCCAGATGAAGAGTATCTCTCATTATGGATGGCTTATGAAGGGCTCTTACCCTTTTTTTTTCATTGATACATCTCCATTTTCAGAACTGTGCATCATATCAAGGATAGTGCACAGTTTTCCAAACTTAGGGCACTGAAGGATTCGGTGATTCTTTTTTTTTTTTTAATTTTTCTGTTGTCGTCTCGGCATCCTGTTGCTAGGCGGCGCTCGCCTTCTGTTTGGGCGGGCTGCCGCTGTCCACATGTGATGCAGATTCCAGATAGGACCCTGGTCGTATACGATGGCTGGCTTTCACTCAAACTCATCTGGTGGCAACCCACGGATCGACTCCGATGCCAAATATTGATTTTGGCCTTCAGCTCTTCAGAACGGAACCCACGACACAAAAGGTTAAAGCGAACAAAAAGGCGATGAGGCACCAAATAAATACTCTCGTATTCCTTTTGTTCTTGCCTCTGTGGCACTTGACTCTCAATTGGGGGGCGCATTGCGGAAAGCCCTCGCAGCCGCGAATGGGTCACGGCGTGAGCTTGTGGCACAGCCACTGGGATTCTGTGGTATGGTATCTGGGAACTGGGCGAGTCGGAAACTGGAAACTGGACAATCGACAGTCAGTCCAGTCCTCTGCTGTCTGTGCGACCCTGCATTGGGCCACTGCACTTTGCCAGACAGTGGCCCCACATCCATACGCCCCATCCGCATACCCCCGGATCCATTTATTGGCTCGTCACCCCAATTTTAGTTGCAAATTCAGGCAGACGAGCAAAATAAAATGTACGAATGAGTAATGTAAAAAACACGAGTACATATACGAGTATGCTTGTGATTCGTTGATTTTACCACGCGATTACCCAAACGGATCTGCTCAGAGAAAGAGGGGTTGACTGGCTATATACTCGTGCTTCTATATACATATGTATGTTGTATGTATTGCATGTATGTATGGCTTATATATTGTAGATGGTTGCGACTGTTGACTGATTACCAGATGTTTTCTAAATTGCGAGATGGGAGCGTCTCTCGCAGGAAAAAGCTATCCCAGAGAGGAATGGAATGAGTCATTCGAATAATGCCTACACTGCGTCGTCTGGGAACTGAAACAATCTTTAGGCACATCCGTTCGCTTATGGGGAATTCGTACTCTGTCGGGGCTTCTACGGTCGTATATGTAACTCTGTGGCTTTGTGGCGTGTTCTCAACCATGAAGAACTCTGCTTTGCATATTAGAAGCCAGATCGACACCCTCTGATAGCATCCCGAACACCCCCTAAAGTTCAACGAGCAGCTGCTCAACCCCTCTGCCCTCTCTACAAAGAATCCTCGTACTGCAGAAGTTCATTAAATCAATTGAAAAGCTAACATTTGCTGAGCATCCCTCGAGCCGGCCACGTACGGAGTGGTTGGGTCTAGTACGCCTGCGCAACCCTCAGAGCACACAGAGGAACGGCATGTGTGTGTGTATGTGCACGCGTGTTTATCTGCCAGATACGTCTTCAATTGAAAGTAAAATAAGAATCTTAATTCATTGACTGCCTATCCGCACAAATGCTGGAATTCTGGCATTCTGGAATGAGCTGAGCGAATGAGGGAATCCACTTAAGCGTTAATTAAGCGCTAAAAAGCCGAGCAAATTGCTCTGGAATCTATTTCTACTGTGTAGATACATATGTGTATATCTGTCCATCTATCTGTGGCTATCTCTTGGATTAAAATGAGTGGAGGAGCTCGCTTCTATCCCAGGCAGGGCACCAGACAGCGCGGGGTAGACAAAACAACAGCAAGAAATGTGGAATCGTGACTTCCTGCCTGTCATAAAGTATATACGGATACGAATGCGCATTCGAATACGGGGGGGAGAGACGCGTGGCATTTTATGGCTAGCAGAAGGCACAAATATGAAGTTCGCGCCTCCCGATGCGATCGTCGTTGGAGTGTTTAGCCATTTGAGGTTTAATTAATGACGTTGCCGCGTCCCCACATCCACATCGCTGTCTTCTGTCGCATGCCTCTATTTCCAATGCGTTTCGATTCCATTTGCTAATCGCTTTTGTATGGCTTTGTAAATACTTGAGGTAGCCACTGGAGCCGACCGCATATCCATAGATACGTGTACCATTGAAGGGTATATACATATGTATCTCACAAGGGCATGACTCAGTTTTCCCCTGCAGTGCGTGCTATAATTTAACCCTCTGAGCACCTATACACGTACATATATTTCTACCCCTTTTGGGGACTGAGGTGCATTCAGGTGGGTGGACTGGACTCTGCCTTGGGGGATGGCCGTTCCCCTAATCAAATTACTTGCATTTCATTGGCAACGAACGAGCGGGCTCGGGCCTGAATGAAAATAAAATCAATAATTTAGTATCAAGAATTTAGTTAATATGAAATATTTCCGACAAACCAATGAAATCTTTACTATTTTTTTGTAACTTTCAGATCAGTCCGATACGCGTCCACCACACAGGGAAGGAGACCACTCGCTGAGCGGAAATATGGCCAATACTATGGACATGCCCAACGAACGGCTCAAATGGCTAATGCTGTACGCAGCTGTTGCCCTCATCGGTGAGTAATGCCTCCTTCTTTCTTCGTTTTGCTTGTGGACTCATTTTCCATTTCGATAAATGGAAAAAATGGATAAATAAATCTGTACACTGGCATATACTCGTATGAATCTAGCTGGAATCCGGAAACTGTAGAGGCTGTGCTCATTTCTTTGTTGCTTTGTGGCAGAGAAGGGATTGATTTAATAAATCTGGTATCGATGCAGCGCGTACATATTTCAGATACCATTCTAAAAATAATAGAAACGGAGACAAATGGCACTGTGTATCCGCTCTCCCATAATAAAAAAGCTACAGCTATTGGAGCGACTGGCATTCCTCTAATGAATCTAGTATCTAGTATCTAGGGCTTTTATTTTGTTTAAATTGTCGGCTTGTTTTCTCGGGAAATTCTTGGCTTTTACTCGCTTTGGTTTCAGTTTCGGTTTCATTCTGCATTCTGTTATCGCTGTTGACACATTCCCTGCTTTGTTGTTGCTGCTTGTGGATTTTCCCGAGCATTTTCATGAATTTTTAATTACGTTTACTTAACATTTACATAGTCTTTTCCATTTCGTCTCCATTGGAGCGGCCCTTTGGGACACATGCAGTATTTACCCGCTTCTCTCTGTGGATTGTATCTTGTGCATGTGGTTTGTGCCGGCGGGCAGATAAACTACAGCGGTTCATTGCCTCATTCATGCCCGGGAAATCATGCTGCGACGGAACCACGGGGCGGTAGGTAGAAGGTAAAGGGGGGAGGGGGCCATGAGTGGGCCAGTCATGAGGCTGGGTGCAAGGCAAGATGTGTGCCGTTACCCATGGAAACCACAATTATCCCAGATATAACATAACCCTCCTCTGAATGGATTTATCTTCAACTGAAAATACCATTCGTTCTTCGGAACAAGTCTGCCCTTTGTATGAACAATTAGAGATTAAAGAAGAATAAATACAATAACATAAATATGAGTAACCGATCACTTTGAAATTATTCATTCCTTTTGGTATTTCCTCAAAGGTTTTCATTGTTCAGTTCTATGTTTACCCCATTTTTTGTATGGAAACCAAATGAGAAGGCCTTACATACATACATATAAGGGTTATCAGAGGCACCAATTTAGGGGCTTGTGCCTTATACAGAGAGCACTTTGAGCAATGCCGTAGGCGCCCCCATAAATGAATTATAAATTCCATATTCATGAAATCATTTCAAATTTGCATCAAATGTAAAGCACTCAGCATTTACATCGAACCACGTGACGTATGCGTGATTTTATGCTAAAATATCAACAAATCAATGCTCAAAATAAGGCAAATAAAATACCTTAAATTTATAAATTAAATAAATGACTTTATGTCTTGTGGTGTTTAAGTAAAAAAAAAAAAATACATAAAGATACAGATATTTTTTAACGTTCATTGCGTGACTTGGGATGCGTTCGGAATACCAAAGCAAGGCAACAGAAATTGAAATGGAGGTAAAGAGAGCTTTCGGCCCAAAGTGAAGCCTTGATTGCAGGAGATTCAGTACTTATAAATTATACGCTACATAATGAAGAACGATTTTATGGAAATTATGCAAAAGCTCAGGCAACGAGATATCTGTAAGATACAAAAGCTTTTGAGGCCTCCGCCGGCCTGGTCTTACGTCTTGATTGTGCCGGGTCATCATTCAATTGAAATTGATTAAAAACAATTTTGCGCCAATTTTTATTGCTTTTATTATTATTATTGTATGAATTATTATGATGCGAGCATGTCCATGGGTATTTATTTATTGAATGAGTACGAGTACGAGTTCGAGTACGAGTGTGTATGTTCCGGCATAGTATACTCTAATAAATACGCGTACACTCGTGTGTAATTCCTGTAAAGACCTAAACATTAAATAAGATTTATTATTGTTTGGGAAAGCTGAAATGTTATGTTTGTGCCTTTGTTTTTGTGCCGTCTGTCGTCTGCTGCTGCAGTGGCAGTTCCAACGCATTTAATTTGCGATTTCATTCAATTCAATTGAAATTCAAGCAGCGCGAACATACACACACACGGGAAACATTGTAATGGAGATCAAAGCAGAAAGAAAGAAAGTTCGACGAATGGATACCCTTGCAGGTCATAACCATGGCAGAAATAAGATAAAGTCTGCTATATGGTACATACGATATATATTGTGTAAGATGGTAACAACAACAACAAGAAAAGGCCCCTAACAACATCAGTGAGTCGCGTTATGCACACGCAATGTATGTTGTTTTTTCAATTCATGGCTGAAATTGGGAGTAAGGACGGGCTCCACCGCGCATAAAGTCTCTGGGCAAGAAAAAAGGCCCTCTTGAAGGGTACAATAGAAAAGATAGACAGGAAACAAACAATTGAAGTCCGTGTGTGCGAATCCAATGGAATAGATGGGACTGATGGATTTTTGTGATAGTAAAAGCTCTATTGCCAGCAAAAAGCTTTTGGTTCTGCCTCGGCTGCTACGAAAGATTCCACTGCTCAGCTGCATCTTTGGATTGGACTGCATGCCGCACTGATAAGAGCAGAGATCTCTTAGAGGGTAGGCCATGCCACTTATCAACTGGGTCACTTCACGCTCCATGTTATCGTTGGCATCTCTCCTTCAGAGATTAAGAAATGGAAGAGCACTCGTAAACATGACAGAGATCACTGGGGAGAGATCACTGAACCAGACCCCATCCCCATTCCAGGGAGAAGACTATTTCCGTTTCGAAGAGAAGGGGACTGGAAGAAAGGAGCCGAAATCAGATGATGGAATGGAGAAGAGGCATGCGTATAATTACAAATGATTGATGTGCCCCAGTCGTCCCCCCTCTGGACACTTTCTAGCCCCACTCTGCCTCCTCCTTCTACATCTTCTGCTCCTCCTGCTCCCATGTGTTATGATACCTCGACGATTGAGGCACATCACACACGCAGCAACACAGACAGACCTGAAGGAGGGGGCCAGACAGGCACAAGAAAAGCCGCAGCTGTGGATGGTTCAATAGAATTTTGCTCCCCTCCATCTAATGGGCTCTCTCTGAGCGTATTATTATTAGTTGTACACGAATGCCTCTTCAGATCCAGGGATAGACGTAGAATACTCCCCTGACGTCATCATGCAGTCGCAATTTTCTATTTTATGAGCCACTGCAGCCTACTTTTCCATTTCCCATTTACAATTTACAATACTCGCAAGTTCAAAAGTTGTTTGTCAACTTCTATGGCCTATGCTGTGCGTCTGGATTGGATAATTGTGTAAATAATTGCCATATAATGAAGCTGAAAATTGGCAACATACCAGTGTCGTGGCATGCAGCAGCTCTCGAAAAGAAACGCTGTAATCTACTTCAAAAGAATCGAGCGCTGCGCTCTCTTTTTCTCTAAGTTCTTTACAAATCCACACGAAAGACATGACAGCCCCAAGAGGCACCACTAAAAGCATTTGTCATGCATTCGGTGGCTCATTAAGTGCTTATGGAAGAAACAGAACTCGGAAATATCTGTGAACATATATGTATATAGAAAGTATTATGTTAACTCAAAATATTTTACGAGCTGGCTGCAAGTCTCTAAACTTGTGGGATTTTTTTTGGTGAAAAGAAACTTAAGTGGGTGCAACATTTAGTAGCTAAAACACACTCATTTTCATGGACTCGAAATAACGGCAACGTTGCTTTCCACCCTCCGTGAACCCTTCGCAATCACTCCTCACTCTCTCTGCCACCTCTCTCTCACTCTCTCTCTCTCTCTTTGTCTCTGCCTCGTTTTCGTCACCCTCCTTAGAGCAGAGAAGGAAAACTTGTGAAAAATGAAAAATGTTTTGTTCACTAAAGATTTGCTCCACATCTTGGGGTTATGCACTTTTTGATTTAAAAGACAGCCAGAGAGAAGGAGTGAGAGTACACCCTATACCCTATACTGTAATAACTAAAAGCACGCTGTCGACGGGCACGAATCTCCTCTCTGCTGCCCTCTCTGCCTCTCTCTTTGCCTCTGTGTGTCCCTCATCACTCTGGGTGTAAAAATATTATTATACTTACTAATGTCTCTGCCTGCGCTCGGAAAACGGATTTGGAGCGAGCAGGGCGCTGTTGCCGCATTTCACTCCCAGCCAGAGTCCCTGGAACGCAAGGGACTCCCTTGATGCTCGCAATGCGACGGGCAAGGGATGGATGGATGGATGGATGGTTTTTGTGGCACGGTTGTTTCTACCGTTTCGTGCTAGATATTAAGTGCCAGAGCTTGACCTTTTCTTCAAATTGTTGTGATTTCAGGTTAATTTTTGCTGTGGCTCATTTATAAATACATATATCCACATTTTAATGAAAATATATGTGCCGTTAAATTGAAAACTCTTTTATCTTTCAAATACAAGACAGAGAAATCTCGAAAATCAGTCCGATTTGGTGGAAGAGTTGGCGGGAAGAGGGGCAAATGATTAACATCGTTTTGGCGCCCCCTAAAAATGGAATCAAGCCATCATAATAATTTGTAAAATATGTTGATTATTGCCTCACCCATCTACCAATTCTTGTCGTTTCTCCTCCATTCCTCGAGCCGAACTCGAACCGAACCCCAATTCCAGAATGAGGCGACACTTATCAGGCAGAGACATCATCTACGACAAGGTATGGATGTGTACGTCCAGGCACGTTGTCTCCTCTGCACTCCTCTTCTCTCCACACCATCTCCCTCCCCATCAGTACCTTTATGCTTTTTTTTCCTGCCTGAGTCACGTTTCGTTTTTTTCGGGGGCTGCCAACTTGTCCATCGTGCTTGTATCATTTGCATCTCCACAATCTGCAGGCTACAACAAAAACAACAACTCAAAGTTCCATTGTGGAACTACGAGTAAATGTACAATACTTACATATACGAGTATGTAGGTATTTTTTAAACAAGTATTTTTTACGTCTGGCTTAAATAATGCGCCGGCGACGGCGACGCTGGCGGTGGCGGTGACGACGTCAACTCGATTTAATATGCAAAGCGCGTATGCTTGTTTTGATCTTCCTCATCCTCGTTCTTCCTTCTTGTGTCTTCTCCTTTTTCTTTGTCTCCCACTGTCGCTGTCGTGGCCCGGGCTCCTTGGATCGCTCTCTCACAAATGCATTTCCTTGCATGACGGAGATTGTGCACGTGTTGTCGCTGTGTGCTCGCCCGTCTTTCGCTCTTCTTCTTCCTCCTTCCTCTGCTTTTTCCAGCCTCACTGTCGTTGTACAACGCTTTCAATTATACAACAAATCCACCCTCAAGTCTCTCGTTTTTTCTCCTCCTGTCACCCACATTTGAGTCCACGCCTCTCTCTCCGTGAGGCTCTGGAAAGAGCAGGTCAGGCACAGTGGAATGGAAAGCTTAGAATATGCTTTATCTCTCGCTGCTCTACATTCTGTTGTCGTATTTGCAGAGTGTCTCCCACTGTCTGTCAAATCATCATCACCATCGCGTCAGCAGCTACTCCCCCCTCTGAACCCCACGTGGTCCGTGCTGCTCCACTTTTGTCTCCTGCCTTTCTATGTATCTCTCTTTCTCCCTCACGTGTTGTCTCTGGCTGCGGTTTGTTGCGGTTGTTCTGCCTGTTGTTGTCACCTTCTGTCAGCAACGTGGCAGCTCCCTCTGACATCTTGTGTCCACGCAGAGGTGGACAGGTTGCGTTGCGTGGTGTCTGCCGCTCCACCGACTTGCAGCTTGCGGTAATTGAGTGTCTGGACTGTTAGCGGAGTGCGTGGGCAGGGCGACTGCAATTATCTGTGACACGCATTACCTAATTATTCGTTGCACCCGGTGCTTGTGGTTGGCATAGAGGAGCGAGATATAGCTATGTGGTATTTACAACGCTCAGTCGATCAACAGAAAATCATTCTCAACGGATAGGTATTGCACACAATTTGAGAGGACGTTTCGGGGTATGTAGCGGGTCTCGAATTGTCCATATATCGACAATAACATTCTAACTTGCTTTTTCATTTAGCCCAGTAATTGGCCATATTTCGTGGACTTAACTGTGTGTGGGTAAACGCCACACGATTCGCATGAATGAGTGTGGGTACCGTACCGCTGACATTGAGATACCTGTTCTCCGTCCGCCGGCTCTCTCGAACAGCTGTCGGACTGGTTTCTTTCTGAGCCTCAGGGCAGATGTTTCTTCCACTGGAATGAAATTCTATCGAAATGGTTGAGATTCATTGCATGCAATACCACACACCAAAATGTTCTCTTCCTACTATACTATGTATATGGAATGGGATTGTTTGGGGATTGGCTGGACATCCCCATATGGTCGGTTGTCGTCGTCGTGCGTGTGTTTATATTCCGACCTCGATGACAAGAGTGCGTGATGGGAGGCGTTCTGTTGGGTGGGGCCCTATCATTCGTGTGTATGCCTGTTGAACTCTTATTCCCTTTGTTTTTGTTTGGACGGAAGTTATTAATTTCCAATTTCCCTCTTCATGAGGTGCTAAGGGTTTGTAATACAAATACATACGTCTGGAAATGGGTTAATTAATGGAACGGAAGCAGGTCGAGAGAAGAGATGGAACATTGTGTTCGATCGTGAACCGTAAACCCCTTCGGTGGGTGTCGTGTCGCATTATTTCCAATTCCAAGTTCAATATTTGTTTACTTTTCTTGAGCTTTCGACGTCGTAATTTGACACCTCTGGAATCGCGTGTTACTTCATTTCTTCGTCCCCCTTTTGTTTTTGTTTCTAGTATTAGTCATTCCCCTGACAAAGCTTATTCTACTGCTCTCTCTCACTCTTCTGTGGCTTTGCCAGTTTTTTTATTTGCTCCTCGTTCTGGCTACTGTGTGTTGCCCCAAGACAAGTGTTAAACATTTGAGAGCCACCCGACTTGAGGCTGAGTCACTCCCAGATCCGCAGGCTTTTTTTATGAAGTGCATAATGTGACCTTAGTTGGAATCAACAATCATCATCATCATCGTCTTGTGCAAATTGCCTGCATAAGTGAAAAATTACGCGATAAATTCAGAAAACATAGTTTTGAGTGCTTCACTAAGCCGCGCAGAGCAGAGCACTGCAGAGCGGAGAGCTTTTCTGTCTCCAAGTTTTGCTTTGCTTTTGCCTTTTGCTTCATTTAGCTTTGTTCACTGTTAAATGCCGGCTACTTGCTTGCCTCTTGAACCGGTTTCGTTCTGCGAATTTTGTTGTTGGTTTTAGGAAAGCTTCAAACTTTTGACATAAAAAAGCATAACAGAAAGCACCTGCTGCTATGGCACTGGGGGGAAGCTGCAGAAGACAAAAGGAAACGCAGAATAAACAGAAGAGGCAGGTGCAATCCGAAAATCTGGTTGAAATGAAAGACCAATTGGACAGCACGAACTCTTCAACAAGTGGAAGCAGAGACGAAGCAAAGCCAAGAAGAGAAGAAAAGGCAATAAATATATTCCAGAAAGAGCAAACAGCAAATAAATATATTACGACTTTACGGTGGTGGAGAGTGAAAGGGAATGCAATTTCGTTCAAATTGGAATGGAAACCAAGATGAAGAAAGAAGGAGCGATAACGGATGGTGAATCTTCACTTCCCCCCTCCCTAAATCCTTCTTCTCCTCTGCTTATCTCCCCCTCTGTCGATCGATCTGTCGATATGGTTGTAAGAACAGCTGCAAAATATTATTTTGAATTGCGTGTTTTACTGTTTCCGCACATTCGTTCTCTCCTTCCTTTCGCGCACATCTTTTTGCACGCCTGCTCGCTCCCTCGCTCCCGTATGGCAAGCACATGTTGAATCTAATGTGAGACTGTATGTGTGCGTGTGTATGCAGAGCCATTTAAAGTACAGTGGGTCTTAGAGTTCAAGAAAAACTGACCTTGGAGCTGGGACACTATTCATGTTCCGTATTAAATGTTTGAAAGGAGATTTTATGAAATTTAAATTACACTTCCTGCCATCCTCCAAACCACAAATTGACCAATTAATTTGGTAAACGACAACTCAACGCAACGAACGCCTCGAAGCGAAATTAGTTGGAATTTTTAATACGTGCGCCATGGAACACGCACCGCCCGAAAAAGTCAACGAATTGATTAGTTTTCATTTCAGTCTATAAAATTTCATGGGCCAGGAATGGGGGCGGGATCCAATAGCTGGAATTTGTGGAATTAGAGGAATATTTAATCTTCTTCGGACAGTACTGTTCGAATGATTGCCCATTAAGCTGGGAAGGGATGTCTTTTGCTGTAAGACCATGCCGGCAACAAATTCTCTTTGGTGAATAGTTTTCATAAGCCTGAAATATCTCTAGAGCCGACAAATTTCAGACTCACGCCTCAAGAATTGCATCGAAATTTTGAATGGGGAAATGGGGGGAATGGGGGACTGGCACAAAGGATAGACAGATGCGGGACACGGCAGTGCATAAAATTGAATATGAAATCGGTTGGCAGTGCAACAGTGACAGCAGGAACAGCAGGGACACCAGAGAAGGGGCAGAGAGTGGTCTGAAAAAGTGTCAACGAACGATTTTCGCCTGGTGCCTGCCTGGGCCTTTTGTCTGCCAGCACAAGTTGTTTCTGGCCTGTAAAAGTAAAAAATAAAATAAAAGAGCTTTTGTTGTCCGCACTCGGTTCCCGCTCGGGGGAGTCGCTGATCCGTGGCACTCAATTGTCAAACAGCAAAGGTGGAAACAATAGACAAACTGTTGACATGGACATGGCTATGAATACAGAGAGACCCTGCAGAGAGTACTCGTGCTTCTCCCTTCAATGCACTTCCGTTGCGGAAGTTCTATGCTATGCTACTATTCTGCTTGTATTTCTAGTGACTCCAACTAATTTGTGTTGTTTCTCTCTCTCTTTACTCACCACAGCTTGTGGCAGTCAGACTTTGGCTGCCAATCCACCAGATGCCGACCAGAAGGGACCCGTCTTCCTCAAAGAGCCCACCAACCGCATTGACTTCTCCAACTCCACCGGCGCCGAGATCGAGTGCAAGGCCAGCGGCAACCCCATGCCCGAGATTATCTGGATACGCAGCGATGGCACTGCCGTGGGCGATGTTCCCGGTCTGCGCCAGATCTCATCCGACGGCAAGCTGGTCTTTCCGCCCTTCCGTGCTGAGGACTACCGCCAGGAGGTGCACGCCCAGGTCTACGCCTGCCTGGCCCGCAATCAGTTCGGATCCATTATATCGCGGGATGTCCATGTGCGAGCCGGTAAGTTGAGCGGATTCTTGCTTAAGCGGAGGGCAGTGCAAGGGGGGAACAGTCGGATGTTGGTCGGGATTAATTTCCAGAGGAAGAGATCCGGCAGAGGCTGAAAATTTATACAAAATATAACAGATACACTCAGAGAAAAATGACATGGTAAAAATAAACACACGAATGTTAAAAATAAATCTTCGGTGAAAGGAAATAGAATCCAGTTTGATTTAAAGATAAACGTCGTTAAAAGTATTTAAATTTCGACCCATACTTAAATATATTAAATTTTTACGAAATATATTTAATTTAAATATGACATATGTACATATATTTAAATTAAAATTTAGTTTCTTGGCAGATCTATATTTTCAATCTGATTAAATATAATCTTAAAGTGTAAAATATCTGCGCTTTTTTCTCTGGGTGTTAAAGTTAAAAGTGTAACATTTTTAGATATTTATTTCAAGAAAACCCAACTCTGAAACTTGCACTTCCCTCGGCTTAACATTTCTACTCAAATTTTCAGCTAAATCCCATCTATGCGATGATCGATCAACGTTGGCCTTCGTTTCATTCCGCTTTGACTTCCCGCCACCTCTCGACGTTGGGATGTTTTTCTTCCACTGTTTGCAGTTATCGGCTATTAAAGACGAATTTTCCACGCGCTTTCATTTTCACGCACACACACACGCGCGTATACTTTTCTTTACTGAGTTTTCGCAATGCTCATTGGAATTTAATGCAAGTTGGCATTTTCACTTTAATCGGTTTGCCGTTTCGCTTCATCTCTCTTCCTGTCTTTCTGTCAGTCAGGCAGCCGCCACTCGAAGTGTTTTGTTGGCAACTGTACTTACCATTTGACAGCTCAGCTCCCTCTCTTCAAGTCATCGCCTGGTGATGCAATTGTCACTTGCCGACCCACAGCTCCGGCTGTGTGTGTGGGATCGAGTGGTGGTTTATCGAGTTATAGGGCCAGACGGACACGTCCCTTGGCTCTATGGCTACTTCCGCTGCCATGGAGCTGGGCGTAAATGGGCCAGACTTGATTATATTTTAGCTAATTATGCTGGAATCATGCTGCAGAGGAGCATAGCCGTCGCTTACACATCGCTCCATCGGCTGACGTGTTCCCTGGCAATTAGCCAGCCAGCACACCTGAACGGACGGAACGGAACTCCCTTGGCGACCTCTCTCGCCTGACATCATTATTGTCGTTTGCTTTCGCTTGCTATTAACCAGGGGAATTTATCATTTTATGCTTATGTTATGTGTGAATAGAGCGGACATGGAGCGGAGGAAAACCGTGTAGAGAGCCAGCCCTGTGCTTGTTGGCCAGAATGAAATATGGCTTCGCCCAGTAGCCAGTGTGAAGGCTGGCACACAGAAAACTTTGCTTAATTGAAATTAACTTGGCCTGTCGGGCGGCTTAAGAGTGATTATGATAGTTTCGGGGTTTTCATTTAATGAGTTTCCAACCAAGAAAAACCACAAAAATAACAGGCAATCAAGCCAAACCACTTCCAGGAATAGGGTGCCTAAACTTTGTCAAGGTTAAGTCCGTCCAGGGCTTAGATTGAGACCGTGGGACTCCGAGAGCATACACTTATTCATCGTGATTGCACCTACTCCTTTCGTCCTTTCGTCCAATGCAGTGGTTGCCCAGTACTACGAGGCGGATGTGAACAAGGAGCATGTGATCAGGGGAAATGCGGCGGTTATCAAGTGCCTGATACCCTCGTTCGTGGCCGATTTTGTTGAGGTGGTGTCCTGGCATGCCGACGAGGAGGAGAGCTACTTTCCCGGCACAGAATACGGTGCGGGATACGAATTGGGATTATTCCCCTAGCGATAGAATAGTTTTTGGTCTACTAAAAGCATGATTTGGTTCCTGTCATACCATTTCCATTTCCATTTCACACATCACTCTCATCCTTTTATTATGTATACCGAACATCCAACTTTATTTTCATTTCTTGTATATGTTTAGTCGTTTCGCAACACTACGAAGAGGATATACACAAGGCGTTTGTCATACGCGGCAATTCCGCTATCTTGAAATGTGATATACCATCGTTTGTGGCCGATTTTGTGAATGTTATATCCTGGCACAGCGACCAGCAAGAGAATTTCTATCCCGACACTGAATATGGTGTGTTAAAAATCGATCGCTTCTCTCTATGTGTGTGTGTCGCAAAACAGCACTATTTTAACTATTGTACAACACTTCAGAGAAACAACACTCCACCTCACATCTGTACAGAGCTTCTGTACAGTTAACCAACACTAATAATGACTGTAACACTGTACAAACAAAAATACACCCAAATTACAATTTACTCAAACTCCAGCTGTAACTCAATTAATCAACACTGGTTAGGAAACAGAGTGCAATAAACTCCTTCGCCTTCGCTCCTTGGACCTTCCTTTGTGTTTTGCTTTCAGTTTCACTTTCACGTTCAGTTTTCTTTTGGATTTCTGTATAAATACATTTTTTCGGTTGTTTATTTATGTGTCGGTTCTGTGTGCTGTTGTTTTAGTCGTTGCCCAACACTATGACACCGATGTAAATAAGGCCTACGTAATACGCGGCAATGCGGCGGTTCTCAAATGCGAGATCCCCTCATTTGTGGCTGATTTTGTGAGCGTTGTGTCCTGGCACACCGACCAAAACGAGGACTTCTCGCCAGGCCAAGAATATGGTTTGTCTATGCATTGAATCTTGGCTCTAGCCTTAGCTCTAGCTTTAGTGAGGTTATGTGTACAAAAAGTTGGAAAACTACCCATCCATTTCCCTTATTCATCTTTTAAGTTTACATTGTTTGCATTTTCTATCTTTATCTGTTTTTGTATCTGTGGCAAGAGTGCCCCTGCGTGCCGATGAGCCATGTTATCAGAACTACGTATTATTAACCTTTTTGGCCGGCGGATGGATGGCGGGAGAAACTTTCCCACTGAGTGCGCTTTAGGGACTATTAAATGCACTTCACTGATGTGGCTCTCTGGCTGCACATTTTCACACGCCTCGCTACACGCAAGGTGTCTGGCTCTGGCTCTGCTCTGGCAGTGTCTTTCTCTAGTATTTTCATTATAAAATGTTCTGTAATCTGTAAACTTTCCTCCCACGCACCTCCTCCAGTTGTGCAACAGTTTTACGAGTCGGAGGTCAACAACGAGTATGTCATACGGGGCAATGCGGCGGTGTTGAAGTGTTCCATTCCATCGTTTGTGGCGGACTTTGTCCAGGTCGTATCCTGGCAGGACGAGGAGGGCCAGCTGTATGGCACGCTCGGCGAACAACAGGGAGCTGGTACATACTAGACATATTGCATTCTTGGGCGACAAACACTTTAAAACCATAGAAGATTCTCCACTTCCAACTCCCCTCCCCATTATTCCTTTCATTTCCATTAAAATTTCATTTAATTCTCCATCCTCTCTCAGTCGTGAATCAGTATTACGAGGCCGAGGTCGTGTCCGAATATGTGATCAGAGGCAATACGGCGGTATTGAAGTGCACGATACCCAGCTTCGTGGCCGATTTCCTGCACGTGGAGGCCTGGGTGGCCAGCGATGGCACAGAGTACGCACCGCAAGAGGATTTCGGTACAGTCCTCAGAACTCTCCTCCTCCGATCTACGTTGATGTTACGAGTAGCTTTAAGAAGGATTCCATATCCCCATGCCATCCCGATCTCCCATCTATGCCTCCTCCTATGCCTATGATTTGGCTTTGATTTCATTTCCATGTAAATTCTATCGAATCGCAGTTGTAAATCAGTACTACGGCGCCGACATTCTAATGGAATATGTCATACGGGGCAATGCGGCGGTGCTCAAGTGTTCCATTCCATCGTTTGTGGCCGATTTTGTGCGCGTGGAGTCGTGGATCGATGAGGCGGGCACCGAGCTAAGGCACTCTGATAATTATGGTATTTACTTGCTAAACAGAAGGAATCTGCAATAGTTGAAGGGGTTCCAACTGCCACCCTTGCACTCTTCCACTCCCACATTTCTATCCTATCCAGAATTTACACTTTCTTTTATGATTTTGATACACTTTTTGCAGTTGTGAATCAGTTCTATGAGGCCGAAATAATGACCGAATATGTCATAAGGGGCAATGCGGCTGTTCTTAAGTGTTCCATACCATCGTTTGTGGCTGATTTTGTACGCGTGGAGTCCTGGATCGATGACGAGGGCAATGTCTTGTCCTTCTCGGACAACTATGGTGCGATCTGGTGCTCCCTAGACTTTTAGACTTAGGATTATTCTAGAATCCCTCAGCATTCCTCACCTCATTTTCCAGCCCCTATTTATTATTTTGCATTGTTTCTTTCGATTTGAAGTCGTTTCACAGTTCTACATAACCGAGGCAGAGAATGAGTATGTGATCAGGGGCAATGCGGCGGTCGTCAAATGCAAGATTCCCTCCTTTGTGGCCGACTTCGTGCAGGTCGAGGCCTGGGTGGACGATGGTGGCATCGAACTGTGGCGCGACAATGCCACCAGCGTCTATGGTACGAAGTGCAATCCGAAAACAATAAAAACCCTTTCTGTATAAGGCCTCCTGTACAGAGCTCCCAGCTCTGTGAATCTCCCATCCATTCTATTATCCTTTACCTTGATCTTTTATGTTATTTCTTTGGCCTAGTTGTGATCCAAACGTACGAATCGGAGGCTGACAATGAGTATGTGATCAGGGGCAATTCGGTGGTGATGAAGTGCGAGATACCCTCGTATGTGGCGGACTTTGTGTTTGTCGATCACTGGCTGGACTCGGAGGGTCGCAATTACTATCCCAATAATGCAGACGAGACGGGTACTTGGACCAATATCTATCATTGCTCTAGAGTGTAGAGCCCCCCTTTTGCCCACAAGATCCTTTCAATTCCTTTCGATTTCAGTTTGATTTTCCCCTTGATTTCCCTCTCAGTTGTCCATCAGTTTTACCAGACCCGCGTCATCGATGAGTTTGTGCTGCGCGGAAACGCTGCCACCCTCAAATGCCTGGTGCCCTCGTTTGTGGCCGATTTCATCGACGTGGAAGGCTGGATCGATGAGGAGGGTGTCGAGATACAGCGGCCCCTGCCAACCGATTCTACGGGTAACCATTGGAGAACCTTTGCGCGCCTCTGTTCGGCTTAAGAGTAGTCATTCCTTCTCCATTTAACATTCTCCATTCTCCATGATCCAATCTCCGTTCCTGATTCCATTTCAATCCCTGATTTCGTATCGCTTTTTCCAGTGGTTAAACAGTTCTTTGAGTCGCAGGTGTACGACGAGTACGTGATCAAGGGCAATGCGGCCATATTCAAGTGCCAGACGCCCTCCTTTGTGGCGGATCATATTGAGATTACCGATTGGATCGATACCGAGGGCGAGGTCTACACCAAAAACATCACGGGTAGGCGCCGCAGCGAGTTGTCTTTCGAGCCGCATGAAGGGGTTTTCTTTCACACACACACACACACGCTCATTACTTCCTTATGATTTCCATCCTATGCGTACGAATACCACCCTCAACGATCCAACTCTCCCCCGAACTTTGCAGTGGTGCCACAGTCCTACACCGTCAATGTCATGGACGAGTCCATTCTGCGCGGCAATAGCGCCATAATGAAGTGCCACATACCCAGCTTCGTGGCCGATTTCATAGTCGTCGATTCGTGGGTGGAGGACGAGGAGCGTGATATATATCCGCAAGAAGATATCACAGCCAGCGGTAATGTTTGTCAGATAATCTCGGATTAAGAAGAGAGCTAGCTCTCCCTCCTCTCCTCTCCACTACACTCCACTCCACTCCGCCCTCCTGCCATTCGAATCGGCTCGTGCTCAAGATCTCTGGGATATCCCGCTGCCTAGGCTTTCACTTCTGCCTTTCGTTCTTTCTGTTCTTTCTAAACTTTCTTTACTCTCTTTTCTGTTTATCCCCCACATCCCACCAAGTTTTATTTTGATCCCGTTCCCGCCAATATCCATGAGTCGCTCCCGACTTGCCCCATCCCGAACCCCTTCATGTAGTTGAAAGTAGCGTTGTTTTGTAGTCCAGTGTAAATACATACAAAAATGCTAATAAATATTAAAACTGATCGATCTAACAATCTGTACATTTCTCACACAAAAATCAGTATATACATACACCTATATACATATCTGTGTATAAATATACACAACATCATGTGCAATCCGCATACCATATAAAGTTATTGGCATTTTTGTGGTGGTGCATGCTACACGTAGTAGTTAAGACTGTAAGATTGCAGTGTGGGGAATTTGTGGCTTTTCCATTAAAAGAAAATAAATATTTCAATCGTAATTCGAAACAATCTTTTAGCCGTACTTTTCGGTTTGTTTATGCCACAAATTCCCGGCATTGTTTTGCTTTGGTGCATTGTACAGCTAGTCTATAAGCAAGGAATTCTATTCAAACACACAAACAAATAATAAATCAAAGTCTGACCACAGTCTCTCATTCTTCTGAACGAGTTCTTTTGCTTGAATCAAAGTTTGAATACGATTCTTTTGATGGGAATCGGGACTGAAGAGAGCTCTAAATTTGTATAGTTTTTAAACCCAATCTCCTGCAGTCCCGAGACCCCAACTAAATGAAAGTCACATTGCATGAACACAACGATTAGCAATGCCAAAAGACTTGCACAAATTAAGAACAAATTAAAGTAACGCAAAAACACGAGGAATGAATATTTATAAAGCATGCATGTGGCTTTCTTGTTGAATAAATTCAATTAAGTTCCCAGCATCTTAATTGAGTTTCTTCCGCTGTAAAAGTAGATTGCTTTCGTTAGCCAGTCTCTTTGACAGTCATCCACTAACATTTCCATTCCATCTACCCATCTCTATCTCTCTCACTGAATTCCACCCCGATCAGATGGCAAATATCTGGTACTGCCCTCTGGAGAACTGCATATCCGCGAAGTGGGACCCGAGGATGGCTACAAGAGCTACCAGTGCCGCACCAAGCATCGTCTGACTGGAGAGACACGACTGAGTGCCACCAAGGGTCGCCTGGTCATCACAGGTAAGTCGCTCCTGTGCGCCAATTTTATTCAATTTCTTTGCTTAAGAGTGAAAAGCTTCAGTTATCTGTAATCGATCATGTTCAATTATCATTCATATGATAACCGTAATCAATAAAATGAGACAAACTTAGCGTCTGGAAGAGTAGATCACTTCCCCGTACTAGGATTTCAACTTCAAGTGTGCGTGTCGCTATATCTGCAGGAAAATCAACTCTATCGACACGATTTCAAAAATCCTGTGGAAGGTCGGTTCAAATCGGTTTTTTAGTTATTGCAAATTATTGCGGTATATAGCAAATTCTAAGTGTGAGGAAGTGATCTTCATACTCATCCAGTCCTACAACTTTATTTTTGTCTCGCAGAAAGTAAAAATGACCATTAATGATAAATCGATACTTATCGATAGCTTCAAAAAGTCAATTTTATATGAATTAAAAAAATGAAATTTCTAATTTCTAGAACTGTAATTCTAATTATAAAAGTTGAAAGTTAAAATTAGTAAGTTAAGTTTTATAGATAATAATCAAAATTAAAACTTTTCACAACTAATAACTGATATCGAAATCGAAATTAAGAATTCGATTACTATCAAATTACAAAGTTCTATGTCTATGATAACTGAAGTTTTTCGTGTCGCACAAGTAAACTTTATAGAATAATATTTAACGTAATTATTCCAAAGTCGGTCTGCACTTTGTGGATTTTTAATAGATTTTTGTCAAATATATTCCATAAAGATTACTTCCTGCAAAAACAAAACCAGAAATTGAATATCCTGTCAATTAAGGTTTGTTTGTACAACATTTATTTGGAATGCGCTAAATGCTTACTGAACACAGATTTGATTATTTCTAAATTCTTTCCAAAGCTAAAAAGTATTCCAAACATTTGTTAAGCTTAAAGCCAAGAAGAAATCGAGAAGTAAGCACGGATTCTTCTTGGTACTGTTTCGGAATTAAAGAGGATATAATGTCTATCGTTTCATAGCTACAATCTGAGTATATGATATGTATACACTATATAGCACTATATCCTCTGTGATTTCTTTAGATATTAATTTTTAATAAACAACAAGTCTTGGAAGCCAATGAAATGCAATCAAAACGATTTTTCGCTTAAAATCTCTTTCTTTGCACATAAAAAGTTCTCTCTCTCTCTTTCTCTCTTTGAACATTTGAATGTAAAAATGTATAATTTGAAAAGTTAAAAGATAATTGGTCCAGTTTTGACCTCGGCAAAGACTTGTTGTTGCTCGTAGCCTAAGTCCAAATTGAAAACTGCCTGAATGTTGGGATAGGGTACTCGACAACGATGCGATAAGAGGCTTGAAACAAAGCCCAGTTTTGATTAGTGCTAGGGTTGGTCCGCTCCAGAGTAATCCCAGTCTAAGCCCGAGTCAAAGTCCTTGCCAAAAGGCAACCTTCAATTCGTATTCTCCATTCAAACTGCGCCCAAGGTAAGTGCCACTCTTTCAGCTGCAGCTCTATTGATCTATCGATCTATCGATTTTCTTGGATTTTTAATTCTGATTCTGATCTCGATTCATTCACAGAACCAGTTGGCAGGGTTTCGCCCAAGTTTCCCAATACTCTGACCAGCAGCAGCTTCACGGGAGATGCTGGCAGCAATCAGACCCTGCTCTGTCCCGCCCAGGCCTATCCAGCTCCGTTCTTTAGGTGAATGTCACGTCCCGTCCCACCCAACTTTGGCCGGTTTCCAGTTAAAGATCCCTTCCCTATTTGATGAGCCCTATATTCGTTATGTTCTTTCGTTGAAGAACCGATCGCCAGTGTCGGTCCCAGACTTCTCTCGGGCAACGACATCAAGGTGGTTCAGTTTGCCGCTGGACATGCCCTGACCCTGCTCTGTCCAGCCCAGTCCTATCCAGTGCCAGTGTTTAGGTAAGACCTCCTATCCCAACTGAAGGTGCCATTCACTTGGAGAATCCTCTGAGAATTCCTATACGATCTGCATCCTTCTTCGCAGAGCCCGTCGGCAGTGTGGGGCCTCGCCTCACTAGCGGCGATGAGTCGCGCATTCTCCGCGTTCATCGGACGGCAGGCGCGACCCTGCTCTGCCCCGCCCAGGCCTATCCGGTGCCCTTCTTTAGGTAAATCCCCCGAACCCAACATCCGGGCAGTCCAGAGATAGACAATCCCACTGACTTTCCATGCATTCCTTCCCCAATCAAGAGCCTGTTGGCAGTGTGAGCCCCAAGGTGACGGCTGGCGATGATGCCATAAGGATACCCAAGGTCTCAGCGGGTCACAGTGCCACGCTTATGTGCCCCGCCCAGGCCTATCCGGTTCCCTTCTTTAGGTAAATCCCCCCAAACCCAACATTCGAGGCACTAGGCATCCCAGCCAGGACTCCATTTAACTCCAATCTTCGAATATTTAGAGCCCGTTGGCAGCGTCAGTCCCCAGTTGAGCGGCAATGGGAATCAGGAGCACATAACACTCCTTCGTGTCCCAATGACGGGGAGCGTCACACTCTTGTGCCCGGCACAGGCCTATCCAGTGCCATTTTTTAGGTAATACAAGTACAGTCCCCCCTCCCAACAGCAGGCAGGGCAGCCAGCACTTTCTCATAGATACTACTACCTTTTCAAGAACCCGTTGGCAGCGTTGGTCCCAGGTTAACCTCCGGCGATGATTCGCGTACGGTGAGGGTTGCCCGAGAGGCGAGTGTCACCCTTATGTGTCCAGCTCAGGCCTATCCCGTGCCTGTCTATAGGTAATCCCATAATTCCCAACTCAGGCAGTGCTACCCTTTCCCTGGTTCCTGTTTTCCAGAGCCCGTGGGCAGTGTCAGTCCCAAGATCAATTCAGGCGAAGACTACAATCATGTAAAAGGGAAAAGCAGCCAAGACTCGAGTCTACTCTGCCCGGCACAGGGCTATCCAAAGCCCTTCTATAGGTAAGGCAGTTTTCAAAGAGAACCCACCCATGGGACACCCTCTTCTTCTCTCTTGCAGAGCCCATTGGCAGTGTCAGTCCCAAGATCACCAATGCCGATGATCTGAAGCATGTGAAGGTCAGAAGTTCGTTTAGCCTAAGTCTCCTGTGTCCTGGCCAGGCCTATCCGCAGCCGCTCTATAGGTAAACCCCCACCCCAGCCCAACATTCGCCAGGAGTTTTCTGTTGATTTCTGTTGCGGGAGGAAGAGTCTCTCTTGAGCGTTTCGAAACCCCCTTTCCAGAGCCCGTTGGCAGTGTGGCACCCAAGCTGAACTTTCTCGAGCGCTTCCGAATGATGCAGGTCCAAAGCGGCAGCAGTTTCAACATTCAGTGTCCCGTGCAGTCGTACCCCATGCCAGTATTCAAGTAAGAAACTCTCCTTTGGTGAATTTTAGAGCCCGTGGCCAGTGTCCGGCCCAAGGTGAATGCCCAGAACAAGCATCAGTTCCTAGACGTGGAGCTGTCGAGCGGCTATGCCATGCTCTGCCTGGCACAGTCGTATCCTATGCCCGTCTTCAGGTGGGTTTTCGGTTTCTCTTCGGAGGAATGCATCCTATCCTTCCTTGTGTGTCTTTGTTTGCAGAGCCTGTTGGCTCGGTTAAGCCAAAAATAAACATTCAGGACAAGCTCCAGACACGCGAAATGGCCCAAGGAGTCGGCCTGGCCCTGCTCTGCCCGGCCCAGTCATATCCGATGCCCGCCCACAGGTGCGCGACTTTACAATTTTCCAATTTACGGGGTGCACTATGTGATTATTCTATTAGTGCCCCTTCCCCAGTTCAGGCAGTTCTGATTGGAGCTCTCTTTCTTTGACTTACCTTCCTCGGGGGTTCGGTTCTCTTTCCAGAGCCCATTGGCAGTGTTCCGCCCAAAGTCAGCATTGACGACGAGGTGGCCAATGCCCGGGGATATGTGGGCAAGAGTCTGAGCCTCAAGTGTCCAGCCCAGTCGTATCCGATACCCGTCTACAGGTCGGTTTTCCTCAATCATCCCAGCATTTGGGCAGTTTTCGTAGTCGCTAGATTGTCCAGCATTGATCCTATCATTGCTCTCCCTAGAGCCAGTGGCCTCTGTGCCCCCGAAAATGAATCTGCTCGAGAGGGTACGTACCATGGAAGTGCCCCTTGGCGGGGTGTATGCCATGCAGTGCCCCGGACAGGCCTTTCCCGTGCCCATCAATAGGTAATGCTCTCCACATTCAGGCGGCTCTCTCCCTCTCCTTTACCCTTGCAGAACCCATAGGCTCTGTGCCGCCCAGGATCAACAACATCAACGACAAGTTCCAGTTAATGCAAGTCCGATTGGGAGGAGACTTTGCCATGCAGTGCCCCGGCCAGGCCTTTCCCGTGCCGATTGTTAGGTGATTGTCGTGTTGCTCTATTCCAGCATTTAAGGCCTCCTTTTTAAAAGTAGAACCTCCCACAAGATGACGTATGTCTCCCCCCAGAACCCATTGGATCTGTTCCGCCCAAGATCACGAGTCTGCACGACAAGTTCCAGGTGCTGCAGGTGAAATCGGCCGAGGACTACTCCATGCAATGTCCTGGCCAGGCCTATCCTGTGCCGATAGTTAGGTTAGTCCAACGAATCCAGTCGAATCCCTTGACCAACATTCAGTTATGATTTGACCTGTCATAATATTCCCAATTCCATTCCTAAAACCAGAACCCGTGGGCTCTGTGGCGCCCAAAGTGGACACTCGCGATGAGTTCACGTTTGCCAGGACTCGTTTGGGGGCCTCCAAGGCACTCATATGCCCAGCCCAGTCGTTTCCCATGCCGGCATTTAGGTAATCCCAACATTTAGGTTCAATTTTGTTCCCTTCTAAAGACCGAACCCTCCTCTACCTTTCTGTAGAGCCCGTCGGGAGTGTGGCCCCCAAGGTGGACATCAAAGATGAGATCAACTATGCCCGTGTGGCACTGGATCATAGCCTGGCCATTGTTTGTCCCGCGCAGTCCTACCCAGTCCCTGCCTTTCGGTGAGTGTCCCTCCCAACATTTTGGTAGCTTAAGGACTTTAGGACAAAGTCTAGGACTAAGAGAAGAGACTTTTTTTTTAATCTTTGCAGAGCCCGTGGGCAGTGTGGCTCCCAAGGTGGATGCAAATGATCGCATCAAATGGGTCGATAAGCCTCGTGGCAGCTCCCTCAGCCTGCTCTGTCCGGCCCAGTCCTACCCAGTGCCTGCTCAGAGGCAAGCTCTGAGATCCTTCTCCCTCTCAGGCAGTTTTCAATTGGTAGTTGCCTCAGAATACCTCTGAATGGAAATGGGCTCTCTGCAGAGCCCGTGGGCAGTGTAGCCCCCAAGGTGGATGTCAAGGACCGCATCACGTGGCTGGACAAGCCCCAGAGCCAGGCCCTGAGCCTACTCTGTCCAGCGCAGTCGTATCCCGTGCCTTCCAATAGGTAGGGCCGCCTCCACTCTCAGGCAGTTTTCGACCTTCCGTGCATCCTCTACCCCAATCACCAAAATCTTTTGCAGAACCCATTGGCTCTGTGGCCCCAATGGTGGACATGCATGACAAGATGGATTTCACCATCAGACACTCGAATCAGTCTTTGAATTTGTTCTGCAAGGCGCAGGGCTATCCAAAGCCAGCATTTAGGTGAATCCATTGTTGTTTCGAGTTCCATCCACCAGAACAGGCAGCCTGTTTTCCCAGGGATACTTAGATATGTAAAATCTCTCTCTCTCTCTCTATCTGTTGCAGAGCCCGTGGGGAGTGTGGCGCCCAAAGTAGAGATCAAAGATAAAGTGGGCATTTTTTGGGCCAATTCGAATCGATCGTTGGCCCTGTTGTGTCCAGCACAATCGTATCCCATGCCAGCATATAGGTAAATCGCCGTTCAGGCAGGACTGAGATCCAAGTGCAACCCTTCTTTTAGAACCCATTGGAATTGTGGCTCCCAGGGTGAATCGTAAGGACGAGTTCAATCATGACCGGATCAAGATAGCCCTGACCATAGCCATCCAGTGTCCAGCGCAGTCGTATCCAGTGCCTGCCTATAGGTAAAGTCGAGTGCCCTAGAGGTGGTTCCCATCTGCATCTTGAGGCTTCGCTCAGTAGGATACCATTCTCTTTGCAGAGCCCGTGGGCAGTGTGGCCCCCAAGGTCAACAAGAACGACGAGTTCAGTCACGATCGCATTGCTGTCCATGGGATTGTGGCTCTCCGCTGTCCGGCCCAGTCCTTTCCCGTGCCCTTCTATAGGTGGGTCATTGTCGAGCTACCCATCCCAGTCCCTTCCAAATTGTCTGGCAGTTGTTGTCCCTCCCCCTCCGAGTGGGCTGATCTTCGAAGTCTCGAATCTTTGCAGAGCCCGTGGGCAGCGTGGCACCGCGTGTCAATAAGAAGGATGGCTTTAGCCACGACAGCATCAGGCTCTCACGGACAATAGCCATCTTCTGTCCCGCCCAGGCCTACCCTGTGCCCTTCTACAGGTGAGCGGCAGCTGGAGGCTTGTCCAAAGTTTTCCAATTAAGAGCTTTCCAGCCCCCTCCACAGGCCTCATTGACTTCAAAAATACCAATTAGCTATCGGCTCAGAGCTGTCGCCCGATTTAACCCATTCATGTCACGCAAATGCCCCTTCCTCCTTCGGAAAAGTTAGTTGAGTGGAAGAAGGCGGCTTAGACAGATGGTAGTTTCCATTGTTCTCGACCAACTTTGGCAGTTTTCAAGGGTTAGTTGTTGTGGTATCTGTCATTCGAACTTGGTTTGTTGGTTCCTTGGTTCGTTGTAGAGCCCGTGGGCAGTGTGCCGCCAAAGATTAGTGTGGGGGAGCGTCGCAAGGATGCAGAGGTGCGTCTGCACGGAGACCTGAGCATCTTTTGTCCAGCCCAATCGTATCCTGTGCCAGCATTCAGGTAAAAACACAGCCAATTCTCATTCGTTCCAGAGCCTGTGGGCAGTGTAGGACCCAAAATCAGTGTTGGTGAACGCCTCAAGGATGCGGGGGCGCAGTCGAACGAAACTTTCACCCTCTTTTGTCCAGCTCAGGCGTATCCAGTGCCGTTCTTTAGGTAAAACCCCACCCATTCAGGCAGTTTCTTCTGGTAATATATATATCTCAAGCGGTCCACTATCTTCTGTACAGAGCCCGTGGGCAGTGTGGCGCCCAAAATCAGTGTTGAGAATCGTTTGAAGAATGCCGAAGCTCGCCTGGCTGCAACTTTTACGCTCTTCTGTCCCGGTCAGGCATATCCAGTGCCGTTCTTTAGGTAATCCCACGCTTTGGGCAGTTTTCAATCGGTTAAGCGGTTTAAGCGGACTCCTTAACGCATTTCTCCTTAACCACTTTGTAGAGCCCGTTGGCAGTGTGGGTCCCCGCCTCACCTCCGGCGATAAGACCAGGAACGTGGATATTCCTCTTTCGGGCAGCATTACCTTACTCTGTCCTGCCCAGGCCTATCCGGTGCCATATTTTAGGTGATTCCTCCCCAGCACAGTCCCCAGGCATTCAGGCAGTCTGCGTTCTCGATGGGGTTTTACTCACTTGATCAATTGTCTTTCCAGAGCCCATTAGTGGAGCTGCTCCCCGAGTGGCGCTGATACAAAAAACGAATATCGAATATGTTCGTCTTGGGGGAATCGTAGCCATAATGTGTCCGGCGCAGGGATATCCAGTACCAGCATTCAGGCAGGTCCTTCAACGCCCCCTTTTCTGCTTCTAACCTGGTCATTGTTGTCTTCCAAATAGAACCCATTAGCAGTACAGTGCCCAAAGTGGTTTCACTGGCAAAATTCGATATGAAAACATATACCAGTTCCTCCACGATGGCTGTGCTGTGTCCTGCCCAGGGCTATCCGGTGCCGTTCTTTAGGTAAAGACGAATTCGTTCAGGCAGTACTCAGAGATCCAGGTCCATAGACTAGAGTTAGTTCTAAGTGAAGTTGAAACCTTTCCAGAGCCCGTCTCGAGCACAGCTCCTAAAGTGCCGCCGCTGCAGTCGCGTCCTCTGGTTGTGCCTGGTCACAGCAGTCTCTCGATCTTGTGCCCCGCCCAGGGCTATCCGGCACCCAGTTTCAGGTACAACATTCCGGCAGTGGGGATTTCCTTGGGTTTCGGGTATTCTAGAAGTACTTCCGCCTTTTCCAGAGCCCATTAGCAGCAGTCCACCCAAGATCAACGCTCTGACCTACAAACCGAATGTGGTGGAATCGACCAAACCCACCGCCATCCTCTGTCCGGCCCAGGGCTATCCGGCGCCCAGTTTTAGGTCGGTTGATATCCCATCCCTAGACCAACATCAGGCTGGGGGTTGAGTACTACTATAAACCCTGACTTTGTTCCGAACTACCTTTTATAGAACCCATTTCGAGCAGTGCACCGCGAACCCCAGCTCTGGTTCAGAAACCTCTCGAGCTGCTCGAAGGCCAGTCGATATCGTTGCTGTGTCCTGCCCAAGGATACCCGGCACCAAGTTTTCGGTAAGCCGAAAGCCAACATTCTGGCAGATGTCATTCCTCTATTCCTATTGTAGACCCCGTTGGGGGCAAGGCTCCCACTCTGCTGTCGAATGACATCAAGCGGTCGTGGATCGAGCGGATGCTGTCCACCAACCTGGCGCTCTTCTGTCCCGCTCAGGCATACCCCGTGCCCGCTTTCAGGTTAGCAATACAGTCGCCTACGTCAGCATTCAGGCAATCTCTTGGGCATAGTCCTTCTATATACTCTCACTCCAATACTCTTCCGTAGAACCCATTTCGGCCAAGGGTCCCACTCTTTCGGTGGACACCAAATGGTCCGGCATCGAGCGACATTGCGGCCGAGATATTGTTTTGCTATGTCCCGCCCAGGCATATCCGGTGCCTATAAGCAGGTTAAGCACATACCCTCCATCTCCCCAGAAACGTGACATTTATTATGCATGAGAATGTGTGAACTTTAACCCCGGACAGACATAGTGGGAGGTGTGTTCTGTGTTCATTCATAAAAATGCGAGCGCGCAGAGTAAAACAAATAAAAACACACACAAAACAAAACAAACAAACGCACACAAACACACCCACACACAGGGTATATTCTATTGAAGGTGGGGCGGTTGTTCTGTTCTGTTTGTATATGTTCCTGGGCTTACTTTCCCGCTATTCAATGTGCCTTGCACCCACACAGACGATACAGATAAAAGTAAAATCAGAAGAGAGTGAGTACGTTCTTTCCCCACTCTCACACACCCCACCCCACCCCACCCACAGAGAAGCTCCCACCCTCTTTCCCACTCTACAATTTCCACAATCAGCTGGAACCGCAATCCACACATAAAAGCTTCTGCGCATGCTTGCGATCCACACGAAATTTCCCAAACAATTACCCCTCCGCGCGTATCGTTGTGTGTGTGTGGATTGCATCCATCTCGCTCGCACATTTATTTATGAATGAACGCACGTTTTTGGGTCAATAGACGACGGGCTTTGTCTCCACTCTCTTGAGGTCATCCACTCACCTCCCCCCTCCCACTAAGAGGCGCTCCACTTGTTGCACCTCGCAGCTGTGCTTCCGATTCTGCGCATGCCCCTTGCCATCAGCATTGACCTTAATGAAATATGCATCACTTTCCATCCACTTTCGCTGTTTTCTTTTGGTTTGTCTCTGAAAAGTTTCGTGATATCTTGAGGTGGGTTATCCAGGGTCAGGGTTCATGGCTCAGAGTCACGTACAACGTCTCCGAGGGGCTGCAATTGAATTTAATTGAAATTAGAGAAGCGAAAGCTTCCTTAAACCGAATTCAGGCAGTTCTCTGAGTTTTAGTCTCTGGGTTATAATCCATGATCCATGATATAAATATTTACAGAGCCCGTGGGCGCCAAGGCGCCCACTTTTTCCCTCGAATATAAGCTCATTGAGGTGGAAAAGCTGATGGGTTCGGACTTTGCTTTGCTCTGCCAGGCGCAGGCCTTTCCCGTGCCCATCATTAGGTGAGCTCCCCATCCCTCTAAACCCCACCCTCTAAACCCCCCCACCCCCATTCAGTGCAGTTTTCAACAGATTTTGTTCGGGTCATCTTCTAATGCAATGATTTACTCCCCTATTCCCAGAACCCATCGGCTCCAAGGCACCTTCTGTGGCCACTGGAGTGCTGTCATTCCAGCAGAGTATTCCTCTAGCCTCCACCTTTTCCATGCTTTGCCAGGCGCAAGGGTTTCCAGTGCCCTTTTTTAGGTAAATCTTATAGGAATCCATCCATAGAAAGCTCGTCCTTGACCAAAAATTCAGTCAGTTTTTATTATGATAACCTTCGCGGCTAAAAACCGGACGTCAACGTTTCTTTCAAGAACCCATCGGCTCCAAGGCACCTTCTGTGGCCACTGGAGTGCTGGGATTTCAGCAGAGTATTCCCTTAGCCTCCACCATTGCGATGCTCTGTCAGGCGCAAGGGTTTCCCGTACCCTTTTTTAGGTAAATCTTTTGCGAAAAGAAGTCGAAAATTCAGTCAGTTTTCATTATGGGGGCATTAAAAGGCCAAAGCCCTAACAAAAATGTTTCTTTCAAGAACCCGTGGGCTTCAAGGCTCCAAGTTTTCCCAGCGTGGCCTCCACGTTTACCATCCAGACGCCCCAGAATAGTGCCGTAGCCCTCACCTGCCAGGCCCAGTCCTATCCAGTGCCCATTTTTAGGTATAGTCCATCTCCCCATTCTAACGAAGGGTGCAACGCTGCTCAACTGGTTCTGACTCTGAATAGGATATACAAAATGATATATAGTTCTATAAGCTTTTACTCGTGAAACGTATTCCTTTTAGAGCCCGTTGGTGCCAAGGCTCCGACCTTTTCGAGCGACTCCAAGGGGAGCATCTTTGAGCGTTCGGTCAATGCCAGTTTTGCCCTGCTCTGCCAGGCCCAGGCCTATCCCGTGCCCATCATTAGGCAAGTTTCAGGCGGAGATGTCACCTTTACTCGTTTCCTTTTACAGAGCCCATAGGCGCTAGAGCTCCCACCTTCTCCTCCGACTACAACTCCTTCTCCTATGCCCGAGCTGTGGGCCAGAGTTTTGCATTGCTGTGCCAGGCGCAGGCCTATCCCGTGCCCCTCATGAGGTTAGCTTTAAAATTACATCCCATTCCCTTCAGGCAGTTTTTCCATAGCATATGTTTGTCTATAATACGATGAGACTTTAATTGTTGGTTTGCAGAACCCATTGGGGCTAGAGCTCCCACATTTTCAACGGACTCGAATGTATTCTCGTACATCCGTTCCGTGGGCCAGAGCTTTGCATTGCTGTGCCAGGCGCAGGCCTATCCCGTGCCCCTCATGAGGTTAGCCTTAGAATACCACCCAATTCCCCCCAGGCAGTTTTTCCTTAGCATATGTTTGTCTATAATACGATGAGACTTTAATTGTTGTATTGCAGAACCCATTGGCGCTAGAGCTCCTACATTTTCAACGGATTCCAATTCGTTTTCCTACACCCGTTCCGTGGGCCAGAGTTTCGCATTGCTGTGCCAGGCCCAGGCCTATCCCGTGCCACTCATGAGGTAGATCCAACACTCTAGACCCTTCTTCAGGCAGTTTTTAGAAGATCCGCACCCTAAAAGTATTGTTTGATTTGCAGAACCCGTTGGGGCCAAGGCGCCCACATTTGCCAGTGTCTCGAAAATATCCAGTCTACTCGGCTCCAGTTCGAGTGATATTGTGCTGCTCTGCCAAGCCCAGGCGTATCCAGTGCCCTTGATAAGGTAGAGACCCGTCTCCTTTCGTTTTATTCTAGAGCCCGTCAGTGCCAAAGGTCCGACCTTTGCCAACGACATGAAGAGCTACACATTCGTGCGATATTTGAGCCAGAGTTTCGCTTTGCTGTGCCAGGCCCAGGCCTATCCCGTGCCCTTGATAAGGTAGCCCTAACATAGCATAATAAGTCTCAGCGTACCCTAGACCCCACCACATTTGAACCTTCGACTATTGTTCTTTTTGTAGAGCCCGTAGGCGCCAAGGCTCCCACATTCTCGGGCGAGTCCAAGAGCTCCACGTTTGTCAAGCAGATCGCGACTAGCTTTGCCCTGCTCTGCCAGGCCCAGGCCTATCCCGTGCCGATCATCAGGTTAGTCCCGACAATCAGGCAGTTTTCGCCCCTTTTCCTTGAGAGGAACGGAATACCCCTTAAACAAGTAGTAAAAACTTTCCAGAGCCCGTGGGTAGTGTGGCCCCCAAGATATCCGGTGGACGGCTGCAGGAAATGACCAGAACAGACCACACCGACTTGGGCATTTTGTGCCTGGGTCAGTCGTTTCCCACGCCCGCATTCAGGTGATTCCCCCAATGCCCCATCGACAGCAATATTTAGGCAGAATAGAGATCATACGGATCCTCGTTTAATTGCAGAACCCATTGGGAGTGCGGCTCCCACGGTTTCGGGTGATCGCCTGCAGGAGCAGACCCAGCAGACGGGCCACAGCTTTTCCATTCTGTGCCAGGGACAAGCCTATCCCATGCCCGTGTTTAGGTACATATTCCCGAACGCCTCTATAGAGGCATCCTTCAGGCAGTTGTTTGGGGAACCATTCTCTCAGAGTATTCTATGATCCACTCCACTTTTCAGAGCCCATTGGCCATGTCAAGCCACGCATAGCCGTCAAGAGCATTGAAATCAATGAGGTGCCATTGGGTGAGACCTTTGTAGGACATTGTCCTGGACAGGGTTATCCAGTGCCAGTTTATAGGTAGATCTCCTATTAGGTTTTGGTTAGGTTCTGCCCCCGAAAAACCCCCAAAACAGTGGTGCACAGAATGAGCAAGGTATATCCCCGATAAACAAGAAAGAAAGCTCAAGGTAAGTAAAGGCCAGTCCACATGCCATGCCGGAGAAACGTGAGTAGCCCCAGGATCCCAGAAAGACTTTCTAGACTTGCTCACTCTGTGCCCCCCACTGTCCTCCAGCCCCGGCCGATGGAACCGCTCGACTAACCCACGCTCCTCCCGTTCCAGATGGTACAAATTCATCGAGGGCACAACCCGCAAACAGGCCGTGGTGCTGAACGATCGCGTGAAGCAGGTCTCTGGGACTCTCATCATCAAGGATGCCGTCGTCGAGGACTCTGGGAAATATCTGTGCGTCGTCAACAACTCGGTGGGTGGCGAAAGCGTTGAGACCGTCCTAACCGTTACGGCCCCCCTGTCGGCGAAGATCGATCCACCCACACAGACCGTGGACTTTGGCAGACCGGCCGTGTTCACCTGCCAGTACACGGGTAATCCCATCAAGACTGTCAGCTGGATGAAGGACGGCAAGGCCATGGGACACAGCGAGCCCGTGCTGCGCATCGAGTCGGTCAAGAAGGAGGACAAGGGCATGTACCAGTGCTTTGTGCGCAACGACCAGGAGTCGGCCGAGGCCAGTGCAGAGCTGAAGCTCGGAGGCCGCTTCGATCCCCCCGTCATCCGGCAGGCCTTCCAGGAAGAGACCATGGAACCGGGCCCCAGTGTGTTCCTCAAGTGTGTTGCCGGCGGCAATCCCACGCCCGAAATCTCCTGGGAGCTGGATGGCAAGAAGATCGCCAACAACGACCGCTACCAGGTCGGCCAGTACGTCACCGTCAACGGGGACGTGGTCTCCTATCTGAACATCACATCGGTGCATGCCAACGACGGCGGTCTCTACAAGTGCATTGCCAAGAGCAAGGTGGGCGAGGCGGAGCACTCGGCCAAGCTGAATGTCTACGGCCTGCCCTACATCCGTCAGATGGAGAAGAAGGCGATCGTCGCGGGCGAGACCTTAATTGTCACCTGTCCCGTTGCTGGCTATCCCATCGATTCGATTGTCTGGGAGCGTGGTAAGTAGGGGATGGGTTCCTCCCTCCCCCTGTCTCTAGGATTTTCACTCACTTCTGGATCATTCTAGACAACCGCGCCCTGCCCATTAACCGCAAGCAGAAGGTCTTCCCCAATGGAACGCTGATCATCGAGAACGTGGAACGCAACTCGGACCAGGCCACCTACACGTGCGTGGCCAAGAACCAGGAGGGTTACTCCGCGCGCGGCTCCCTGGAAGTCCAAGTCATGGGTAAGTCGAGCCTTCCAGCTGTAGCCCAGAAGAACTCTGGGCACAGCCACACTCCATGGGCGGGTTCAGGTTTTCAGCGCACATCAACGTTGGTCGCTTGTTTCACTCACGAATCCGCTCGGAACTCCACTCAGTCCCACCGCAGATAGTGCCCTTTGACTTTGGGGAGGAGACCATCAACATGAACGACATGGTCTCGGCCACCTGCACGGTCAACAAGGGCGATACGCCCCTAGAACTGCACTGGACAACGGCCCCGGATCCCACGACCGGTGTGGGCCGGCTGATGTCCAACGATGGCATCCTGATCACCAAGACCACGCAGCGGATCAGCATGCTCAGCATCGAGTCGGTGCATGCCCGGCATCGGGCCAACTACACCTGCGTGGCACGGAATGCGGCCGGGGTCATCTACCACACGGCAGAGCTGCGTGTCAACGGTGATTAGAGAGTCCTTCCTCCGCCCCCACTCTAGAGTCGATTGATTCGTAGTTTGAGTAGTTGTTGCAGCCTTTGGTTTTTGTGTTCCCGTTATGAACCCCTCCATCTCCACCTGCGTCCTTGCATCCGATCTATCATCTATCCAAAGTGCTGCCCCAGATTGTGCCCTTTGACTTTGGCGAGGAGAGTGTCAACGAGCTGGACATGGTCTCCGCCTCTTGCACGGTCAACAAGGGCGATCTGCCCATCGATGTGGCCTGGACGAAGAACGGCGGTCGCGTCTACACCAACGATGGGATTGTGGTGACCAAGACCAGCACCCGCATGAGTGTCCTGAGCATCGAGTCCGTGAGGGCGCGCCATGCGGGGAACTACTCCTGCGTGGCCACCAACAATGCGGGGGATACCCGTCACTGGGCCATCCTGGCTGTCAACGGTTAAGACCTTCTCAATCTCTAAGCATTGTTGCCTATCCTTTTGCTTTGGTTCTTTTGTTTGTCACTCCCTTCTACCCCAATCCCAGTGTTGCCCCAGATTGTGCCCTTTGATTTTGGAGAAGACAGCATCAACGAGCTAGACATGGTATCCGCCTCCTGCACGGTAAACAAGGGCGACCTGCCCGTGGACATCTACTGGACCAAGAACGGCGGACGCGTCTACACCAACGATGGTCTGATCGTGACCCGGAATAGCCAGCGCCTGAGTGTCCTGAGCATCGAGTCCGTGAGGGCCCGCCATGCGGGAAACTACTCCTGCGTGGCCACCAACAATGCGGGGGATACCCGCCAGTCCTCCATTCTTGCAGTCAACGGTTAATCCTTCTGCCACCACGTCTAGTACTTCTCTTAAGTTTTCTTTGAATTCTTTTGCACACCCATCCTGCCCCAGTCCTGCCCCAAATCATGCCCTTCGACTTTGGCGAGGATGTCATCAACGAGATGGACATGGTCTCGGCCTATTGCACGGTGAACCGGGGCGACCTGCCCCTCGACATAGCATGGACGAAGAACGGCGGTCGCGTCTACACCAACGATGGTCTGATCGTCACCAGAAACAGTCAACGCATCAGCGTTCTGAGCATCGAGTCCGTGAGGGCCCGTCATGCGGGGAACTACTCCTGTGTGGCCACCAACAATGCGGGGGAGACCCGCCAGTCCTCTATTCTGGCAGTCAAAGGTTAATCGATTGATTCCTTTGAAGATTAGCTCCTTTTTGCGTTGATTTGCGTTCAGTTTTGAATCCCTACCTCCCCATCCAATCATGCAGTTCCCCCCTCGATCGCACCCTTTTCGTTTGGCGACGATCCCGTGAACACGGGCGAGAATGCCGGTGTCCAGTGCATGGTGCAGAAGGGCGATGTGCCCATCACCCTCAAGTGGACGCTCAACTCGCGTCCCATCATCAACGGAGAGGAGGGCATAACCATACTGAAACTTTCGCCCAAGACGAGCGTCCTGAACATAGCCGCCGTCGAGCAGTTCCATCGCGGGCTGTTCAAGTGCATCGCCGAGAATCTGGCGGGATCTAGCTATACCACATCGGAGCTTAAAGTGAACGGTATATGGAGAAGGGCCAACCGCAGCGAACCTCGATCTTTATCTTTATTTTATTATTTTGTATTATTTATTTGATTATTTTTGGAACCACCCCACCATATCCGTGTAGTGCCGCCCCATGTGCTGCCCTTCAGCTTCGGCAGCGAGGTCTTCAACATGGGCGATGTCCTGGGCATCAACTGTGTGGTCCTCAAGGGGGATTTTCCCCTGCGGATCCACTGGACCCTGAATGGGGAGCCGCTGGAGAGCGCCAAGAATGGTTTCACAGTGATGCAGCTAAACAGTCGCACCAGTTATCTGGCTGTGGACGCCCTGGAGGCCAGGCATCGGGGCTCCTACAGCTGTGTGGCCGAGAACCTGGCCGGCCGGGCGATCTTTGCCGCCGAGCTGCAAGTAAATGGTTGGTGAAAGCACCCCCTCGGATCTACCAGTAGTTTGCGTCCTGCCTATTCCTACTAACACGAACTCGGTTTATTGTGCGTTGGCGTTGGTGCGTTCTCGAGCTTTGAAAAGTGTGTGTGCTGAAGATGTTTTCCCCCCCTCGCAGTTGCACCACAGATCAGTCCCTTCTCCTTTGGCGACGAGCCCCTGAACCGCGGAGAGGTGGCCAGCGTGAACTGTGTGGTGCCCAAGGGCGACCTGCCGCTGGACATCTATTGGACCCTCAATTCCGCCTTGATAGTCAACGGGGAGCTGGGCTTCACCATTGTGCGGCTGAACAAGCGGACGAGCTCCCTGAATGTCGACTCCCTCGAGGCCGCCCATCGGGGCAGCTACAAGTGCATTGCGAACAATTCGGCGGGCTATGCCGAGCACGTGTCCACTCTAGATGTGAACGGTTTGTCTGGATCCCCGATCCCCCTTCCCCGATCCCCGATCTCCATGTACTCGTAGTTTTGTCTTTACTTTGAGTTGCTTTAGTTTTTATTTTTTTCGTCTTCATTTCGTCACCAAGTTCCCCCGCAAATCCAACCTTTCGACTTCGGGGTGGAGCCGGCCAACACTGGAGAGGTGGCTGGCATCTTTTGCATGGTCCCCAAGGGGGATCTGCCCATGGAGATACGCTGGACCCTCAATTCGGCGCCCATTATAACGGGGGAGCATGGTTTCTCTCTGTCGCGCCTGAATCCGCGCACCAGCTCCCTGAGCATCGATGCGCTGGAGGCCCGCCATCGCGGACTGTACAAGTGCATTGCCAGCAACAAGGCGGGCATCGCTGAATACAGCGCTGAATTACACGTCAACGGTCATTAACCATATCATATCAGTCTTACTGTGTAGTTAATCCTTTATTTGGCCTGGTTTACTTGTGTTTTAATCATTAACCCCCCTCCCCACACACCTCCAAGTGCCGCCTCAGGTGCTGCCCTTCAGCTTCGGCGAGGCCGCCGCCGATGTTGGGGACATTGCTAGTGCCAATTGCGTGGTGCCCAAAGGTGACCTGTCCCTCGAGATCCGTTGGTGCCTCAACTCGGCTCCAATCGTGAACGGCGAGAATGGTTTTACTGAACTGCGGCTGAACAAGCGCACAAGTCTGCTGAATATTGATTCGCTGAGCGCCTTCCATCGCGGTGTCTACAAGTGCACAGCCACGAATGAGGCCGGGACGAGCGAATACGTGGCTGAATTACAAGTGAATGGTTTGTCCCCTCACACCCGCTTCGATACAGTATAAGAGCACGCTTTAACCAGATAACTACCACCTGCCTATGCCTACGAGCAGAGCTCTCACCGATTTGTTTGTTGTTCTTGTTGTGTTGTTGTTTAGAGTTGGAGCACAGAGCACTTGAACTGATCATCCTAAAGGACTGCTGAATATGATTATTACAACCTATATTGAGTTTTTGGAGGTTAAAAATAGCTGACTGTGCTTCCGTGCTGAACATTTTATGTGATTCACTAAAAACATTTTAGAAACTGCCTAAGGCTCCGCTGAATACAGTCCTCAAGTGATTTTGAGTCTGTGCTTAGATGAATAGAATGAGTTTTGAGTGCTCTCTTCCTGTGTTTAGTGCCCCCCCAAGTCATGCCCTTTGTGTTCGGGGACGAACCCTCCAACTACGGCGACAGTACGGCAGTACAATGCATGGTCTTCAAGGGCGACACACCGTTGTTGCTTCACTGGACGCTGAATGGACAGCCGATCACCAATGAGAATGTGGGCATACGCATCATCAAAATGTCCCCCAAACTAAGCTCCCTGAGCATCGACTCGATCAATAGCAATCACCGAGGATTGTTCAAGTGCATTGCCACAAATCCGGCCGGCAGTAGCGAGCAGAGTGCCGAACTGGTGGTCAATGGTTAATGGATACAGCACTTTTCCACCTAAGAACGTTTTGTATTACTTTTTGTGTCTTATTACGTTACGTTTTCCCGTTTCCCACTTCCCATTCCATCCCCCGAACCAATCAATCGTATCGTTGAAGTGCCCCCACAAATAAGACCCTTTGACTTTGGCGACGAGGCCTCCAACTCCGGCGAGACGATGGGCATACAGTGTACGGTGATCAAGGGCGATCTGCCCATCAATATAACCTGGGTGCTGAACAACCACACGCTGAACAGCGGCGACCTGGATGTGGTGATCGGTCGCATGTCCAGCAAGTCGAGCACCCTGAATATCGACTATATAGCGGCCGAGCATCGCGGACTGTACACGTGCCTGGCCCGCAATCAGGCCGGAGAGAGCAGCTACAGTGCGGAGCTGAAAGTCAACGGTGACTGGCTGCTTAATACCTAAATTATTGCTAAGGTTTCAGTTCTGTTTCTTTGATATTTCTGTTTTCATTTCTGTGTTTGTGTCCGTGTCCCTTTCCCCAATGCGTTCCCAGTCCTGCCCAGCATCCATCCGTTCAGCTTCGATGCCGAGGCCAATGAGGGCGACAGCGTTCAGTTGACCTGCCATGTAGCCAAGGGGGATTTGCCCCTGAAGATACGCTGGACCCACAACGGTCTGCCCCTCTTCTCGCATCTGGGTGTGTTGGCCAGCAAGATCGGCGAGCGTATCAGCATGCTGACAGTGGAGTCGGTCAAGGCCGGCAACTCGGGCAACTACAGCTGTGTGGCCAGCAACAGTGCGGGCCATGTCAGCTACTCCACCGAGCTGCTAGTGAATGGTTTGATTACCCATAAATATTCATAGATGTACCTTAGTATTCCTCCGTTCATTTTGATATGTTGAAACCCCCACCAACCCACACCCACACTCTTCTCAGTTCTGCCCCAAATCGTGCCGTTTGCCTTTGAGGATGTGATCAACACGGGCGACTCCATCGATTTGTTCTGCCAAATCCAGAAGGGCGATCGCCCCATCAAGGTCAGCTGGAGCTTCGAGCGCAGCCCCAGCGACACTAGCTACGACCAGCTCCAGCCGCAGATGCGCACCAATCGCATCAGCAGCAAGACGAGCATGCTCTCGATACCCAGCGCCAGTCCCGCCCACACGGGCAGGTACACCTGCATTGCCAGCAATGCGGCTGGCACCACCTCCTACGGCGTTGATCTCACAGTAAATGGTACTTGAACGAATATCGAATTCGAATAACTAGGACTAGATCTAAGGGTTTATGAAAGTACGAGTATGCGTTGCTACTAATCCACCTAAACAACCCTCTATCTTTGCCTAACTCATCTATCTAACTGGACTGTACTCATACTGCACACCTGCCTCTTGTTTGCCCCAAAGTTGCCCCCAAGATAGCGCCCTTTGACTTTGGCGAGGAGCCCCTCAACTACGGCGAACCCGCTTCTGTGCAGTGCACAATCCTGGGCGGAGACCTGCCCATCAACGTGACCTGGCTCCTGAACAACGCCACCATCGACAGCTACCATGATATATCTTTCTCGCGGATCGGCAAGCGGATCAATGTTCTGTCGATTGAGTCGGTGTCTGGCCATCATGCCGGCTTCTATTCGTGTCATGCCAAGAACAAGGCGGGTCTCACGGCCCACTCGGCGCGACTGATTGTGAATGGTTAGCCCAGAAAGACGGACATAATCCTTACCTAGGTCTAAGATTAGTTCACATAAGCTATATATATAATTTACTTATTTTGATTTGAAAACCCGTCAACCCCAATCTTTAACGTCCCAGCACTGCCAAAGATAAGTGCGTTCTCCTTTGGTGATGAGTCCATGAGCTATGGGGAGTTTGTGAATGTGCAATGCACCATCTCGGGCGGTGACCTGCCAGTGAACATTACCTGGACCCTGAACGGCAAGCCCTTTGAGGATTACCTCGAAATCCTCACCACGAAGCGTGGCAAGCGCATCAACGAGCTGACAATCGAGGCGGTGTCGGCCAAGCATGCTGGAAACTATTCCTGCATTGCCGAGAATCGGGCCGGCCGTGCCAACCACACGGCCGAGCTGAAAGTGAACGGTTAGGTTAATACGCAACAATATGTAGAATGTGTGTTTCATTTTGAACTTTCCTTTTTTGTTTACCCTTTTCCCATGCATTCCCTACCCTTCCTCCTGCCCCCAAGTGGCTCCCAAAATTGCTCAATTCGATTTCGGGGACGAACCTTCGAACTTCGGGGAGTCGGCCAGCGTTCAGTGTCTGGTCACCTCGGGGGACTTTCCCGTCAGCTTCGCCTGGTACTTCAACGGACGCGAGATCAATGAGAATGTCTACGACGTGTCCATGATGAAGCTGGGCAAGAAGATCAGCGCCCTGTCCATTGACTTTGTCCGCGACCAGCATGCGGGCAACTACACCTGTGTGGCCGTCAACCGTGCCACATCGGCCAACTTTACCGCCCAGCTGGTGGTGAATGGTACTACCAACATACCCGAACACAATCCTTCGTAGCATGCAGAATGGAATGAGAATTACAATATTTTCGGTATTTCTTTGTTTTCCCCCTACCCCACGTGACTTGTTTCCCCTCCAAGTTCCCCCTAAGATTGCCCCTTTTGACTTTGGGGATCATGCCGTCAACTTTGAGGAGTCTGTATCCGTGAACTGCCTCATCTACTTGGGGGATCTGCCCATGGACATTACCTGGCTGCTCAACGGGGCCCACGTGAGTGCGTACACCGGCGTGTCCATTGTGAAGGGCGGCAAAAAGGCGAGCATCCTGACCATCGACTCGGTGCACGGCGGACATGCTGGCAACTACACCTGCAAGGCCCGCAACGATGCCGACTCTGCGGAGTACACCGCAGAGCTGGTCGTCAACGGTACTGAGCGGGGGATCAGCTATACGTATAACAGATAGTGCTATTTCTTTCCTTATGATTTCCATCCCGCATTACAATCACTTCCCACACAGCCCCGCCCAAAATAGCGCCCTTCGACTTTGGCCAGTCTCCGTCCAGCTTCGAGGACTCTGTCTCTGTCAACTGTTTGGTTACCTCGGGCGACCTGCCCATCGACATCGAGTGGCTGCTCGGTGGAGAGCCCATCAACTTCTCCACCGGCATCGCAGTCCTGCGCGGGGGAAAGAGGACAAGTCTCCTCACCATCGACTCCGTCCATGCGGGCCATGCGGGGAACTACACCTGCAAGGCCAAGAACAAGGCGGCCAGCAGTGAATACTCGGCTGCGCTGACTGTCAACGGTTGTACACACACATCCTTACCTCTCTCTCTCTCTCTCTCTTTCGGTATCCTTAAGTGTTGTCTTTCGTTTATTGACTATCATTTACATCCTTGTGCCCCCAAGCTCCACCCAAAATCACATCCTTCAGCTTTGGCGAAGAGCCAGCCAATGTGGAGGACTCCGTTTCAGTGACTTGCCTCATTTCCACCGGGGATCTGCCCATCGACATCGAGTGGCTGTTCAATGACTACGGCATCAGCTCCTACTCGGGCATTTCCGTAATGAAGGGGGGCAAGCGGAATAGTGTTCTGAGTATTGACAGTGTCCAGGCGCGTCATGCGGGGAAATATAGTTGTCGGGCTAAGAATCATGCAGCCGCCGTGAACTATACCACGGAGTTAATTGTTAATGGTACTTCTGCTTAAGGTTAAAGATGCATCATAGGCTTAAGACGTTTAGTTTCCTTTGGTATTCTTTGATTTATATTTTCTCTCCATATGAAGTCCCCCCCAAGATCACACCTTTCACCTTCGGTGAGGAACCCACGAATGTGGAGGATTCTGTTTCGGTCACTTGTCTGATCTCCAGCGGAGATCTGCCCATCGACATTGAGTGGATGTTCAACGATTTTGGCATCAGCTCCTACTCCGGCATAACCGTAGTCAAGGGCGGCAAACGCAGCAGCGTTCTGGGAGTAGATAATGTTCAGGCCCGTCACGCGGGGAAATATAGTTGCCGAGCGAAGAACCATGCAGCTGCCGTGAATTACACCACGGAATTGATTGTTAATGGTATTTTCCAGAAGTGAACATTTTTCCTATGTTTAAGAGTTTTTATTTATGAGTTATTGTCCTTGTTTAAATATTTCCCCCCTTTAAAGTCCCCCCAAAGATCACACCTTTCACCTTCGGTGAGGAACCCACGAATGTGGAGGATTCTGTTTCGGTCACTTGTCTGATCTCTAGCGGAGATCTGCCCATCGACATTGAGTGGACGTTTAATGACTACGGAATAAGCTCCTACTCAGGCATGACTGTTCTAAGAGGTGGCAAGCGGACGAGCATGTTGACCATAGATAATGTCCACGCCAGCCATGCGGGGAAGTATAGCTGTCGGGCAAAGAATTATGCAGCTACCGTAAATCACACGACCGAACTAGTTGTCAATGGTATTTCTCTCAGAATTAGTTGGCTCTTCATAGGCTTAAGAAGTTTGATTATCATTTCGATTCCCGATTTATAATTTCCTTCACTCCAAAGTCCCCCCAAAGATCACACCCTTCACCTTCGGCGAAGAACCCACAAATGTAGAGGATTCTGTGTCTGTGACCTGCCTGATCTCCAGCGGAGACCTACCCATCGATATTGAGTGGCTGTTCAATGACTTTGGAATCAGTTCCTTCTCCGGCATGACTGTCTACAGGGGCGGCAAGCGGACGAGCATGTTGACCATAGACAGTGTCCAGGCCCGTCACGCGGGAAAATACAGTTGTCGGGCCAAGAACCATGCAGCTGCCGTGAACTTTACAACTGAATTTATTGTTAATGGTAGATGGCCTGTAGACTAGCTTTAAATAGAGTAGAGTACTCGTATTTTCTGTTTATGTTGATTTTCCTTTGATAACACTCTCCACTCCCCGCACCACATATGTACGCACCCCTTCCTCTCAGCCCCACCGAAGCTGGCGCCATTCGACTTTGGGGAGTCCCCCGCAAACTTTGAGGATTCTGTTTCCGTCAGCTGTCTTGTGTCTTCTGGGGACCTGCCCATCGACATCGAGTGGCTGTTCAACGGGCAGTCGATTAACTACGCCTCCGGCATTGCGGTATTACGCGGGGGCAAACGGACCAGCGTCCTGACCATCGACTCCGTCCACGCGGGCCATGCGGGGAACTACAGCTGCAAGGCCAAGAACAAGGCGGCCAGCAGCGAATACTCGGCCGCCCTGATCGTGAATGGTTAACAGATAGTTGACAATAGAATAATTAAACACTAATTTGAATTATGATTTCGTGGCACAAAAAGTTAAGTTGAGTAATCTATTCCCAACCCATATCATCCTCACAAGTTCCTCCAAAAATTACGCCCTTTGACTTTGGCGATGTTCCGGCGAATGTCGAGGACTCTGTTTCGGTCATGTGCCTCATTTCCAACGGGGACCTACCAATCGACATCGAGTGGCTGTTCAATGACTACGGCATCAGCTCGTACTCGGGCATTTCCGTGGTCAAGGGCGGAAAGCGGAACAGTATGCTAAATATAGACAGTGTCCAGGCCCGTCACGCGGGGATGTACAGCTGTAGGGCCAAGAATCATGCAGCTGCCGTCAACTATACAGCTGAATTAATTGTTAATGGTATTCTATTCCCTCTTTAATGATCAAAGAACCCTCATAGGCTTAAGACGTTTGGTTATCATTTGTATTCTTGATTTTAAATTCCCTTCGCTCCAAAGTCCCTCCGAAGATCACACCGTTCACCTTTGGTGAGGATCCCACGAATGTCGAGGACTCTGTTTCGGTCACTTGCCTGATCTCCAGCGGGGATTTACCCATCGACATCGAGTGGTTCTTCAATGAGTACGGGATTAGCTCCTACTCGGGCATCAATGTGGTCAAGGGCGGCAAGCGGAACAGCATGCTGAGCATTGACAGTGTCCAGGCTCGTCACGCGGGCAAATACAGCTGTAGAGCCAAGAATCACGCGGCTGCTGTCAACTACACCACAGAACTCATCGTGAATGGTACTTTTGGGGAGGCCTATTCCGTAGTATCCCTCTGTAATATATGTGTATACATCTTCAGTTTGTTTGTACAGTTTTTAGTTGAGATTCCCGAGCTAATTGTAGCCCTACCTCCCACCACCCTTTTTCAAGTGGCCCCCAAAATAGCGCACTTTGACTTTGGCGAGGTGGCGGCCAATTTCGAGGACTCGGTTTCGGTGAACTGTTTGGTCAGCTCCGGCGACCTGCCGCTCGACATTGAGTGGCTGTTCAACGAGTATCCCATCAACCACTACTCGGGCATATCCACGTCTAAGATGGGCAAGCGCCTCAGTGTCCTGATGATCGATGCCGTGAATGCCCGCCATGTGGGCAACTACACCTGCAAGGCGCGGAATCTGTGGGCCTCGGCCGTCTACACGGCTCAGTTGATAGTGAATGGTATAGCGGAGATTATAGAACTTGAGTGTATTAATCCTTTTTTGTTGGTACTTCTATATGTGGCCCACATCCTTCCCCTGTCACCCCTCTACACACACCCACACACACGCGCAAGATGCATGTCCGCTTTCGCTTTGTGTCTTGGCTTTTGATCGCTGTTCAGTTCAGGGCTCATACAAGAATCTATTGGATCTGTGAATAAGCTTTGTAGAACTAAGAATCTTTTTAGGGAGACTTTGTGAGATATAAGAGTGGGTAACCCCCTCCCAGTTCCTTCCATCTATCCGTACTATAATTTATGTTTTAATCCCTCAAGTTCCACCCCACATCAGTCCCTTTGAGTTCGGGGATGAACCGGCCAACTTTGGCGACTCGGTGACCGTTCAGTGCACAATTTCCAAGGGCGATTTGCCCGTGGACATCACCTGGCTGTTCAATGACTATGCCATCAATGACTATCATGGCGTGACCACATCGAAGATTGGCAAGAAGGTGAATGTCCTGACCATTGACTCGGTGAATGGCAACAATGCAGGAAACTATACGTGCCGGGCCCGGAACAAGGCCCAGGCGGTGGAGTACACAGCGGCGTTGGTGGTCAATGGTGGGCCACAGCTCCATAATGTCAGATTTAAATTAGATAGATCGTTATTTTCAGTTGGTTGATTCAGTTTCTCTTCTGTTTATCCATCAAAGTCTTGCCCCAAATCACGCCCTTTGCCACTGGCTCACAGCCGACCCATCTGGGCCAGTACATAACCTATCAGTGCACCCTCACGGAGGGCGACCTCCCCCTGAACATACGCTGGACGTTCAACAATCAGCCGCTCTTCAACGACGACGACCAGGACATACTGATTGCCAAAATGGGGCGGCGCAGCAGCGTCCTGACCATCGAGAGTGTGGCCGCGCGGCATGCGGGCAACTACAGCTGCCACGGCGAGAATGACGCCGGCAGGGCCACCTACAGCACCCAGCTGAGAGTGATAGGTGGACCGGACGCTTAGAAAATTCCTAGAGAACCTTGTAGCGCTTCTCATTACGATTATTATAATTTGTGCACCTTATTTTTTATTCGTACTTTCCCAACCATCATCAACACCACAACACGACTACCACTATGCAGTTCTGCCGCGCATCATACCCTTCGCCTTCGAGGAGGGCCCCGCCCAGGTGGGGCAGTACCTGACGCTGCACTGCTCCGTGCCTGGCGGGGACCTGCCCATGCAAATCGATTGGACGCTGGATGGCCAGGCCATGCCCGAGGATCTGGGCATCAGCACGGCTCGTGTGGGCCGTCGGGGCAGCGTCCTCACCATAGAAGCCGTCGAGGCCTCGCATGCGGGCAACTTCACCTGCCACGCCCGCAACTCGGCTGGCCTTCAGCAGTACACAGCGCCACTGAATGTCTATGGTTAGCCTGAATGGAATCTATGGAATCCCTGCCCCCTCCCGGGTCGCTTGAGTAGTTCGTTGTGGCTGCCTCTACTAACCAGAAGCATCCGTCTGATGCATCATCCTCTCTCTCTTTCTCTGTTAAACTGCAACAGACCCTGCCTCTGTCTTACATCTGTCACTCTTTTGTAGAATGTTAAGCTAGACATACTCACACACACAATACTCGTTACTTGCATGACTGAAATAAGAACGCACTGATCCTGATCTGAACTGAAAGCGAATCACCCACCCATATAGAACTCAGACAAGACTTGTGCTCTCTTTATTTCAGATATGTTTTCTTAGAGATAGGGTAGTTGAGGCTCACGCGTTACCCTTTTCTTCGTTAGGGTTCCCCTCAACTCAACTGAAATCAACTCAATTTATATTTTTTGTTTAATTATAACTTTTCATCATTTTTATTTGAAAAACCATCAAGTGCTGCCCAAGCTGGCCCCCCTGCCCGTCAATTCCCCCCTCTATGTGGGCGACTACTACCAACTGTCCTGTGCGGTGGTGCACGGGGATGCGCCCTTCAACATCACCTGGGACTACAATGGCCAGCCGGCCGGAGATCTGCCCGGGGTCAGCATCATGATGCACAGCCGGCGCAGCAGCTCGCTGAACATCGAGAGCGTCCAGGGCGGCCATGCGGGTGTCTACACCTGCCGGGGCGCCAATCGGGCGGGAGAGACGACGGCCGAGAGCCATCTCAGTGTCAAGGGTTGGTTCCACGTACACCTGGTAGCGGTAGACTCCTAGAATAGGTTCAAGACGCATCTGTAAATCTCTTTCCCCGTCACCGTCACCGTCTCCGCCTCTGTGTCTGTCTCTGTCTCTGCCTTTGTCTGGTGTTGGTAATGCCTAAGCGCGAATGTGTATTATATATAACACGCGGTGGGGATATTTTGCTGCCCCACCCCGATTTCCCACGCCACTCACCCATTGCACGGCTTTCGTTTCACCCGCTTAGAGCTGCCCCAAATCGAGCAATTTCATTTCAATGCCAACGGGGTCAACGGCGGCCAGGCGGTGCGTGTCATGTGCATGGTCACCTCCGGCGATCTGCCCATCGACATATACTGGCTGAAGGACGGCCAGCCGCTGCTCCGCTCCATATACCACAAGATCGACGAGTACACCCTGATACTGTCGCTGCGCCAGACCACCATCAGCGACTCCGGCAACTATACGTGCGTGGCTAGCAATGCGGCAGGCATGGCCAGTCGCTCATCCAGCCTGAAAGTGAAGGGTACTACGACCATACCGATGTACATATATACGAACTGTCATAGATGGTTCAGGTGAAAATTGTATGTTCTTTTCATTTGTACAAAGATCTTTTACATCCAGTCCCAACCGAATCGACCAAAGACTGGACAGAACATCAGAAAATGCAACTTTTGGTAAATTAAATGAGCTTAACTATAGATAATAGATTAATGGATATAGAGGGTAGGGGGTTTTCTACTAAATTTTATGATAGTTAGCCTGATACTGTCTGAACACTTCTTATAAAGGGATCTTCAGTACAATAGATCCCCAAAAATAGGACAAAAACCAATAGATTCTGCTTAAAGAACTTTTTTTTTGATGATCTAAATGCAGAATGGATCTGTTCGATCCCTCTTAGGTTCTGAATAACATCATGGATAACGTCATACCTTTCCGATTTCCTCTCCTATCTAAGAACCGCCCGTGCTCGCTCCCCTCCTGCTCTCCACCACCGTTTGCGATGTGGGCGACTATGTGCAGCTGACGTGCATCGCCAGCCGCGGTGCCACGCCCATACTTTTCGAGTGGTGGCTCAACGGCATACAGGTGCACGACCACGAGGGGCGCGACGACGTCGCGGCGGTCCAACAGGCGACGGTGGGCGAGCACACGAGCCTGCTGTTGATCCACAGGGTGCAGGCGAGCCATGGGGGCAACTACAGTTGCAGGGCCAGCAATCAGGTGGGCGTGGCAGAGCGCCAGGCCAGGCTAACTGTGAATGGTAAATGGAATGGGGAATCACCATCGTTTTTTCTCTCCTTCTCAGTCACTCTCGCTCTCTTTTTTTGTCTCTTCCCTCAGCGGCTCTAATCAAGTTTATGCTTGACTTATTTTTGACTATTTCACTCTCTAGGCCAAAGACTGTAGAACAGTTCGATTGGGGTCTAGATACATACGAGTATATACTCGTTAGTGAAGTTTGAACTATAATTATGATCCGCACTGTATATAAGCAATGTATGGAACACGCTTTACACTCGAACAATTACTTCTCTGATCTTTAGATACTTAAATACATAGAATCGTACCAATGTATGGCAAAATCAGCTCAGATCTGACTGCATCACACATACCACAGCACAAACACTCTACACACACACACACACACTAGTAAACGCACACCCACACAGAACACAGACCACAGAGCACTCTACTAGCACTCTTCAAGAAATCCACGATTCACGAAGAAAGCTCACAGCCTGACAATTTTGCTTAAGCCTTTATATGTTAACACATACATATTTATTTATGAGGATAATCAACCAACAAACCAACCAACCAACAGCAACAACAGCAAGATCTATACCATATTAATCGCTTCTCAATGTCTACCTAACGAAAACAGTACTTAATCGTAGCCTGAGAGGCACTCAGCCTGCCGCCATTGAGGCTGAGTCCTGCGCGCCTCCATAAACGTAACATTTCGTCCCCGATCAGTCCACTCCAGACCCGAGAAAGAACCCACGAGTCCCCCCATCCCCCCACCCATTCCTCATTAATTAACTTTCATTTTATTGCAAATCATTTACCTAGTCACTAAGGCACAAAACGAAGTCTGTTCGCAAAGAAATGTATGAGAAACGTATGAGAGAAATAGTTGTCCAGAACAACCCCGAACACTACTTCGTTTTGCACAAATTGCATGAACTTTAACCTTTAGTTTGTTCTAACTTTCAGTTTCATTAAAGCCCAACTTTCTGTTGTCCTGTTAACGTTTTGGTTACTTTATTATGCTAATAATGTACTTGGTTGTAGTTAGACTTCTTTATTTAATCCTAAAGATAAGAACAAGTGTGGAAATATTTTTGTATGCAAAGCAAACCTTTAAAGGAGATTATCAAGAATATTTTCGCACAGTAAAAGCAAATTGAAATGATGTTCACTAAATCTTAACGTCCTTCATCTTTGAAGATCGCTTTCCACTTTCCTAAAGAACATTTTACTTTGCTTGAACCAAAAGTCCGTCCAGTCAATCCGCTTATCCACAAGGATATAAGCCAACCGCATGCTTTTTACTATATCATCCAGAGAAACCGCAACAGCCTTACTAACATATTTTCTTTCCACACACCACAACCTCGACCACGTATAGTGCCACCAAGATGGATTCTTGAGCCCACCGACAAGGCCTTCGCCCAGGGATCCGACGCCAAGGTGGAATGCAAAGCCGATGGATTCCCCAAGCCCCAAGTAACCTGGAAGAAAGCAGTTGGTACGTATAACATCAGTGGAACCCTTAAAAGAAGTACTCTGATGAGGATGAATCTCTTTCTCAGGCGACACACCCGGAGAGTACAAGGATCTGAAGAAGAGCGACAACATTCGGGTGGAGGAGGGAACCCTACACGTGGACAACATCCAGAAGACCAACGAGGGCTACTATCTGTGCGAGGCCATCAACGGCATCGGCTCAGGTCTCTCCGCCGTGATCATGATCAGCGTGCAGGCCCCACCAGAGTTCACGGAGAAGCTGCGCAACCAGACCGCCCGACGAGGCGAACCCGCCGTCCTGCAGTGCGAGGCCAAGGGCGAGAAGCCGATCGGCATCTTGTGGAACATGAACAACATGCGCCTGGACCCCAAGAACGACAACCGCTATACGATCCGTGAGGAGATCCTCTCCACCGGCGTCATGTCCAGCCTCTCCATCAAGCGCACCGAACGCTCCGACTCTGCTCTGTTCACTTGTGTGGCCACCAATGCCTTTGGATCCGACGATGCCAGCATCAACATGATTGTCCAAGAGGTGCCCGAGATGCCCTACGCCCTGAAGGTCCTCGACAAGTCCGGCAGATCCGTGCAGCTGAGCTGGGCCCAGCCCTACGACGGAAACTCTCCCCTCAACCGCTACATCATCGAGTTCAAGCGCTCCCGCGCCTCCTGGAGCGAGATCGATCGCGTCATGGTCCCCGGCCACACCACCGAAGCCCAGGTTCAGAAACTCAGCCCCGCCACCACCTACAACATCCGCATTGTGGCCGAGAACGTGATTGGCACCTCGCAATCATCGGAGGCCGTCACCATCATCACCGCCGAGGAAGCTCCGTCTGGCAAGCCGCAAAACATCAAAGTGGAGCCCGTGAACCAGACCACCATGCGCGTCACCTGGAAGCCCCCACCACGCACCGAATGGAACGGCGAGATCCTGGGCTACTATGTCGGGTACAAGCTATCCAACACCAATTCTTCGTATGTCTTCGAGACCATTAACTTTATCACCGAGGAGGGCAAGGAGCACATCCTGGACCTGCAGAACCTGCGTGTCTACACCCAGTACTCGGTGGTCATCCAGGCATTCAACAAGATCGGAGCAGGACCTTTGAGCGAAGAGGAGAAGCAGTTCACAGCCGAAGGCACACCGAGCCAGCCGCCCAGCGACACCTCCTGCACCACTCTCACCTCCCAGACCATACGCGTTAGTTGGGTAAGCCCCCCCCTGGAGTCGGCCAATGGCGTGATCAAGACCTACAAGGTTGTATATGCCCCCAGCGATGAGTGGTACGGTAAGTGGGAATCAGAATCAGTCCTCCAGAGAATCAGTACCTCCAATTAACTCCAACAATTAACCGACAGATGAAACCAAGCGACACTACAAGAAGACCGCCTCCTCCGACACCGTTCTGCATGGCCTGAAGAAGTACACCAACTACACGATGCAGGTGCTGGCCACCACAGCCGGAGGCGATGGCGTTCGCAGCGCCCCCATTCACTGCCAAACTGAACCAGATGGTGAGTGCCAGTCAATGAGCAATAGGATATCTCTTTTATAACTCTCCTATCTTCCGGTTACAGTTCCCGAAGCACCCACCGATGTGAAGGCTCTGGTGATGGGCAACGCCGCCATCCTCGTCTCGTGGCGCCAACCGGCGCAGCCCAACGGCATCATCACCCAGTACACCGTCTACTCAAAGGCCGAGGGCGCCGAGACTGAGACGAAGACCCAGAAGGTGCCCCACTACCAAATGAGCTTCGAGGCCAGCGAGCTGGAGAAGAACAAACCGTACGAGTTCTGGGTCACGGCCAGCACCACCATCGGCGAGGGTCAGCAGTCCAAGAGCATTGTGGCCATGCCCAGCGACCAGGTGCCCGCCAAGATTGCCTCCTTCGACGACACGTTCACCGCCACCTTCAAGGAAGACGCCAAGATGCCCTGCCTGGCTGTCGGCGCCCCCCAGCCCGAGATAACCTGGAAGATCAAGGGCGTCGACTTCAGTGCCAACGATCGCATGCGCCTCCTGCCCGACGGTTCCCTGCTGATTAAGTCCGTGAACCGTCAGGATGCCGGAGACTACTCCTGCCATGCCGAGAACTCCATTGCCAAGGACTCCATCACCCACAAGCTGATTGTGCTGGCACCGCCCCAGTCACCCCATGTCACCCTCTCGGCCACCACCACCGATGCCCTGACCGTCAAGCTGAAGCCTCATGAAGGAGACACCGCTCCCTTGCATGGCTACACCTTGCACTACAAGCCAGGTGGGTATCCTTGGGTTGGGGAAGACTTCTCCCATTCAATAATGTAAATCTGGGAAATCTGTTTCAGAATTCGGCGAATGGGAAACTGCTGAGGTGTCTGTGGACTCGCAGAAGCACAACATTGAGAGTCTGCTCTGCGGATCCCGCTACCAGGTCTACGCCACAGGATTCAACAAGTGAGTAGCTTTCACATCCATCCACTCCACGTCCGATCTAATGACCTCCCCCCTCCTGTGATTAGCATTGGTGCCGGCGAGGCGTCCGACATTCTGAACACCCGCACCAAGGGCCAAAAGCCCAAGCTGCCAGAGAAGCCGCGCTTCATTGAGGTCTCGTCCAACTCCGTCTCGCTGCACTTCAAGGCCTGGAAAGATGGCGGCTGCCCCATGTCTCACTTCGTGGTTGAGAGCAAGAAACGGTTAGAGGATCATCATGACACGTTCTCCCAAACAAACATTTGCTAACCTAACCTTCCCGCATGAACATCCACAGCGATCAAATCGAATGGAACCAGATCTCGAACAACGTCAAGCCCGACAACAACTACGTGGTGCTCGACCTGGAGCCCGCCACCTGGTACAACCTCCGCATCACTGCCCACAACTCTGCCGGCTTCACCGTGGCCGAATACGACTTTGCCACTCTGACCGTGACCGGAGGTATTTATGATCTGTTTTCCAATTCGAATCCCAGTTCCAAAACGATTCCCGCATTGCTTTTGTACATAGAGTACTCTGCGTAGACAGTGTGGGACAGCCTGAGCCCAAAGAATGCCGCTCCATGGGGCAGCCGCCGTTCTCCGATCCTGGGCGGGGGCTGTCGGGTGGAGAGGCATCCGGATCGGGTCCCCCCAGCACTGTCCATATACAAATAACAAGATGAGAAGCACCCAGCCATAAAATGTTGTACACACACACACACATTCTATATATTTCCTGAGTTGATTTTGCCTTTTGCCAAAACAAAAAAAAACAAAAAGAAAAATTAAAAAAAAAAAAAACAAAAAATATGAGCAAATTTTTTATTTCATTTTCAATGTGAACAAATTGCACAGTAAATTACCTCCGATTTTGTTTTGTTTGTACTTTTCTGTTTGTGAGCACCAAGCTTGAGAAACTAGTTCCATTTTTTTATATTTTGTAATGTTTATTGTTTCGTTGTCAAATGCCAGAACTCTGAACGCCGTGCCACCCGAATAATTAGTGTAAAAAACTAATCATTTTCCTTACGTAAATGCAATTTGTTTCTTTCCGTTTTTATCCATAGTATTCCCAATCAATAAGCGAAGAGGTGCATATATATTTTATGTGAACATAACTGAATAGTTAACCAACTCACGATCAGCAATGTTTTTATTTGTTTTTATTTCACAATAGATCCATTTGTAGTTCTAGAGATCACAGTATGAATATATGGTTTTTACTTATTTGATTAATTCTTATTTTCTGCATTTCTGTGCCCAGTTTGTGAAAGAGATTTTGTACAAATACTACTACCAAACACACTTCAGAAAAGGAACTAGTCTGCGATATGTACAATAAGCACTATCGTATTTATGTACAATAAATGTTGTCGTACCCCGCGATCCATCCCCCCAGTTCTAAGATTGTACAAACTCCAATCTCCAATCTTTGTATATTCCCAGCTAAACAAAAAAAAATAACAAACAAATCTTCTTTAAGCTCCATTTTATAGCAGTGTGCTCAAGTCGGAGAATTTTTTGACATTCGATCTTCAAGAATATTTCTTTTCCTTGAAATTCTGCCACCTCATCACAGCGATTAGACATCTCTAATTCCCATCCACAACTGGTCACAGATTCCATTCCATTCCCCCACTCACAGATTAAGCCATAATTTTAGCATCTTAATTTCGATTTTTATTTGATTTTATAAATAGCAAAATGCTCGTTCAAAAATATACCAGAAAATATATAAACACAGGAAAAGATAAAACAAAACTGGGAACCGAGCAGAGCCACTACAAAAAAAAAATTAAAAATACAAAACAAAAAACATAGTAATACACAACAACCAAAGATTTTGCATCCAACATACATATCAGAGTCCAGAGTCCAGAGTCCAGTGTCCAGTGCATTCAGACCCGATCCGACAAGAGAGCCGAGCGAGTCTGAGAGCTGATTTCCTTATATATCTTATACATTCATTACAGTTACATGGATACGTTTTGTTTTGGGTTTTTGTGATTTGTGACATTACATTAAGATTCCTTACGATTCATTTCAGTTATGTCAAGTTATAGTTGAGTTGTTCCGCCTAAGTTAGTTGGTTTATTTCAAGAACAGATATCTGCCATTCTTGGAATGTTGTTCAATGCGTTTGGTCCAGTTAGCATTTTTACATACATACATACTCGTATTCGTACGTACATCATTAATTACAACTAGCTTTAAGCGGTCTAAAAAACAAATTGCATTTAATCGTATTTAAAATAAAGTGTTTTTTATACAATTTATCGTTACATCGTTACAATTACAACTTAAACCTACATATCCAATAGTTCAATTAAACTAGTTTTCAGATCAATTTACTCAAGTTCTGCGCATTGTAAAATAACCAACAAAAAACAAACAAAAACCAATTACTTTAATCACTTTTCTCTATATCTCTCTCTCTCTCTCTCTGTGTCTGTGAAACGAATCGATATCGATTTGCTATCGATTCCTGTATTCGATTCTTTCACCAACGATAACTGTCTGTATTTGTATATGTATATGTATGTGTGTCTGGGTACAAAAGTCAATGTGAAGAAGAGGAAGGAGAAGCCGAAGGGCCACAGAAGATTGCCATACTCGTACGAGTTTCTCTCTCAACCGTCTCTCTCTGTCTCTCTCCTTGTCTCTCTCCCTTTGTGTGTAATCGTATATCCGAATCCCACCCACCCACTGTCCTGGACCTGTCCACTCAAACACTCTTTGGTTGTTGTTGTTATTGTTGTTGCAGGCACTATCGCCCCCTCGCGCGATTTACCCGAATTAAGCGCCGAGGACACGATCCGCATTATCCTCTCGAACCTCAATTTAGTTGTGCCCGTCGTGGCGGCTCTGCTCGTCATAATAATAGCGATAATTGTTATTTGTATACTGCGTAGCAAGGGCAATCACCACAAAGGTATCTATAAGTAAATCCAACTAATTAAGAATTTCGTTTTCTCTTTTCGGTTTCTCTCTCTCTCTATCTCTCTGAAACACCCACACAAATACACACACACATGTCTACACCCACAACCACAACACACGGCCGAAAACACTTGCGCTTTTGCCTTGAAATATCTGCATGAAATGTTGTCGTTGGTCTGCATGATATCTCAACTGGTTTGTATATCAATCGATTGATCAATTGCCACTCGAAAGTCACCATTGCCCCCCTGGACGATGGCCTCGGCCATGGCAATGTCCACACCCGCATCCGCCTGCCCGCCTGGATGCCCGAGTGGCTGGACCTCAACTTCATGGTGCCGCTGATAGCCACCGTCGTTGTGGTTGCGGTCGGCATCTGTGTGGTGTGCGTGGCCCTGTCCCGACGACGAGCCGACGACCTGCGCGGCGGCCAGAAGGATGTCTATTGTAGGTTCTCCCCTGATCTTGGGGTGTTTCAGAGGCCCCATGTGTTGCTATCCATTATATAACCCATCGATTTGAATTTTATTTTTAGTTTAGCTCGATATTTTATTTCTGTTTTATTGTGTTTTGGCTAAATGTCGGACGATCAGCTTTTCTGTTTCTAGCCGTCACTCTATCAACAAAGAATCCATGGTAAACCTTTGAACTACGTCGTCTATGGAATGTCTGTGTCTGCTTTTACGCTATTTGCATGATATAATATGGTACACACTTACATATGTAGATCAGTAGAGACATTCATACAAGCTACACTCACAGAAATAAACCAAATGTTTGCACTACAAAAATATACCAACAGAATATACCAAGTACTAAGTACTGAAAATATACCCAGTTTTACTGTATAAATACTTATAAATAATATATTCAATTTGTTTCAATGTCTGTGCCATACAACTACCTAGTATCATTAATTTTCCATCGTCATTGAAGCCAATTGGAAAATTAACTTTCAAATATAGTTTGCGATGATTCAAAATGTACAGATTTACTTGAAAAAGGGCCAACAGCCCAGGCAACAAGCTGTTGGTCCTTTCCTATATCCAATTGTTAGTTGAACCCAAGTAAAAGATAATCGTATACCTATGCTAGCCTTATTGTTGTATATACGTTTTGCTTATGACCTAAGCAACTTTTACATTCGAAACGACTTCTCACAAATACTATCCTATCTATATAGCTATATTCTATACTCGTACATATCATCCACAAAACAAGACAAATCAAATCAAATCTATCGTAACCGTTTTCAGTTGAACACTTTCCGCACTTTTTCCCCTGTTCTTTGAAACCAAACTAAGATGCTTTTTGAAATCGCAATCGAGATCGTTCATTGGATCAATGCTAAAAGTAAAGTCGAGTAATTGCAAAATTAAGTTCATCGCTCATTTCATTCCATTGTTAATCGTAATTGCTAAATGTTAATCGTTGACCAGTTGGTATATTTTGAGACTCAACCAGAAAACCAAAAACACTTCACGTAACATCTTTTGGAATCTTTTTCGCAATTGTAACTTGTATTTTTGAGCTACTAATTAGCACATTTAGTGTGTTGAAATGCCGCACCAAAAACCAAACCCAAAAAAAAACCAAAAACAAAACCAAACCAACCAAAAAAGGTTATAATAATTTTCAAAATCCAATAACGAGTGACGGAACAAGTCGAAATCGAGAAAAAAAGAAAAGAAAAAACAGAAGTAAAGTATGCGAGTTGATTGCATTCGAGCCGCAATGCAATGACGGAAAAGCATCTTCAGTGTTTCAATATTGAGTTGGCGATATCATATATTAATTCTAGACGATGTAGTTTACAATCAGACAATGGGACCCGGCGCCACCCTGGACAAGCGCCGCCCGGACCTGCGCGACGAGCTCGGCTACATAGCGCCCCCCAACCGGAAGCTGCCCCCCGTGCCCGGCTCCAACTACAACACCTGCGACCGGATTAAGCGAGGTACAGTCATAAGTAAGCATCTAAATTTCCAATGCAACATTTATTAATGCCTCGAGCCCACGTCCGGGGAGACAGTGCACCTGAGCATCCCCGGGCATGGCCTGGGGCTTAGTTCTTTCTTCCATTTACTTTGCAAACCAAAAGATAAAAAAGAAACCGAAAATATATCAAGTATTTTGCGTTGCTATTGCTCTCAGACACATACTCAGAGAGGCAGGCGGTGACACGCCCATCTGCCCACACACGACACTCGAGCTAAGCTTTTGTCTAGACCGAAAAATTCTTAATGTTGCTTTTTTGGAGCGCTCCTTTTGAGTTGAGTCCTCCCTGAGTCCTGGTCCTGTTCCTATTCCCAGAACCAAAAGATTCCCAGCATGAAATGAACGAAAGAATAAACCATTCCTAAATGTTGTTGTAAATTTAGAAAAAATAAATTTTGAGTTAAGCTTTTTTCTATTCGGGATACATCCGCAATGTTGAGTCGAATATTGCGGAAGCAGCCCTACATTTTTGATTGCAATTGAACTTATGATTTAAACCTCTTGCCTCCCACTCTCCTACCCCACCGCACCCTTCGGTTGCTTCGGTTCCATTATGATTTCCATTGACTTATCTTTGATGTTGTACGAAATTGGAAATTTGAAAAATACCACACGAAAACGAATCCACCACACCGAATCATACCACACCCCATGATCATAAAACGAAACGATCGCGTAACACGAAACCATAGGCCACCGCGGTGGCTTGCGCTCGAACCACTCCACGTGGGATCCGCGTCGCCCCAACCTGTACGAGGAGCTGAAGGCCCCGCCAGTGCCCCTGCACGGCAATCAATATGGTCATGCCCACGGCAACGCTGAGTGCCACTACAGGCATCCAGGTAGGAGGACTGGAGAGGAGCAGCTGCCTCCCTCTGCGGTCTTTTTTATTTCAGTACTCACACCCCCAACTCCCCAAGTCCCCAACTCCGAAACTAACCCACACCCAACCACTGATCCTCGTTTAGTTGATTTACCAACACTAACCAGTTGTAGTCTACCGCCTGGTCACATCGAGCTAACAAAGTAGTAAGTAACCATTTAATGGGGGCTATGGCTATGGCAATGGCTATGGGGGAACAGGATTCATTCAAACATACTAAAAACACTAAACAGAACCACTCGAGACACCACTGTCGCCAGCAGTTGAGCCAAACACCCATGCTAATTGAGTTCTCTTCCCGCAAGGCATGGAAGATGAAATCTGCCCCTATGCCACCTTCCACCTGCTCGGATTCCGCGAGGAAATGGATCCCACCAAGGCCATGAACTTCCAGACCTTCCCGCACCAGAACGGACACACTGGCCCCGTGCCCGGCCATGCCGGCACCATGCTGCCACCCGGACACCCAGGACATGTGCACTCGCGATCGGGATCTCAGTCGATGCCTCGCGCCAATCGCTACCAACGTAAGAACAGCCAGGGCGGACAGTCGTCGATCTACACTCCAGCTCCTGAATACGACGATCCAGCCAACTGTGCCGAGGAGGATCAATATGTGAGTAAACGGATCCGTGCGGGCGGCATGACTTGATTTTCCCCTTTTACAGCGTCGCTACACTCGCGTCAACTCTCAGGGCGGCAGCCTGTACTCTGGACCCGGACCCGAATACGATGATCCAGCCAACTGTGCCCCCGAGGAGGATCAGTATGGCTCCCAGTACGGCGGCCCGTATGGACAGCCCTACGATCATTACGGCTCTCGTGGATCCATGGGACGCCGCAGCGTCGGTAAGTGAACGCGAACCAGAGAATCCCAGTCGATACCCAGTCGAATCTCTACTGATCTTTCTGCATGATCGCCAGGCTCTGCTCGCAATCCTGGAAATGGCTCGCCCGAGCCTCCACCACCGCCACCACGCAACCATGACATGAGCAACTCCTCATTCAACGACTCCAAGGAGAGCAACGAGATCTCAGAGGCTGAGTGCGACCGCGATCACGGACCACGCGGCCACTATGGCGGTAAGTTCTGACCCAAAGAGATGCTCAGACGAGACCCAAGTTGTTGTTGCATTCGATATATAACCTCATATTCGCTTTGGTAAATTTCCAAAATTCGAATTCGTCTAATTTTAACACAACCAATTCGTCATCTCTTTCAACTCTATTTTTTCGAAATTTTTGTATAAAATATAACCATACATAAATTGATCAGAAGACACCAATGAGGGTGAGTGATGCAAGCCGAAGTTGAGCTAGATAGTGTGATTATCCATCATCATTCGATAACCAATCACCCTCATACTTCGACTCCTCACGGTCCCCCTCATCGTCACATAAAAGATATGCTCAAGATATAATAGATTCAGTGACCCCCTCATTTCCCATCAGTCAGAGTGTTTTTGGTTGTCCCGCTCATACACTCCACAAATATTCATGCTGTGTTTTGCTAAACAATTTTGCAAAAGAACATCCGTGTTGTAAATGTCTTAAGTTTTTTATTCAGATTTTGTTACTTGGTTTTTGGTTATTTTTATATTTCTGATATTCGTTTTTAAGATTCATTCAAATTGCACACTTAACATTTCATTTTACTTCATGGCGCACATATTTCTCACACCTCAATGTTTTATGTTTCGTATCTAACGACCATGGGGAGCAATCGAAACCCTTGTGACTAGAAATCTGCATGCGGCGACCTCATAGAGGACCTTCTCTAGTGGGATCAACACTCATTTCAAAGTACCCTACCCCTACCCCTACCCCTACCACTACCTCTATCCTGCACGAATTATTCATTTTCGATGGGACATCGAACACGTGTTTGGACTTAAGCCGATACCCAATGTTTTATTTTCATTTGATACATTTTTTTCTTTCTATTTATTTTATGGCATTGTAAATCCAAATATATAATATCCTACTTTTTCGGTTCGGGCAAAACAAATCAAATCAAAAAAAAAACACACACACAAATTTCTCTTGCAAATATTTTGAATATACTCGTATAAAATGCGGAAATCGCAGCTGTGAAGCGATCCCCCCAACCGAAAGATCAGCGCACCACCGAAGAGATGCGTAAACTGATTGAAAGGTAAGACCAATGCGACCAGATCCAGAGATCTACGGAGCACACACACTCAATCACAGATGCACACAAGTCGTTAATCGTAGTTCTGGTGCAGTAACTAATCTCAATCCACTAATTTCCTTTGTTCTTGTTCGTTTACCTACTAACTTGATTGTGAATGATTATGATCGCTGACACTAGTCGTCGACAGTTGTAAGTTCTCTAAACTAAACTCTAAGCTCTAAACCCTAATCCCTAACTAAATGTGACTAACCACGAAAGCCATGCATGTCCATACCCTGTACATACATATGTTATAAGAGACACTGCATCCAACCTATATATCTTTATACTACTTTTAACAAGGTTTCGGGTTCTTGTTTGTTTTCGAGTTTCAATTAATTTGGTTTGTCTTTAAGTTGCTTTCTGATTTTTTCTGATTTGTATTTTGATTGATTGATTCATTTAATTTCTAGTTGGTTTGAAGGCAAATCACAGTTGAATGTTTTGAAATCGTTTTGATAACCTAATCCATACGATACCGTACCGCCTAGGATAAGGAGGCTGCAAGCCATACTCGTACTCGTTTATGTCTACTCCAAACACCCGTACATACATATTCCCACAAGTTCTAACAGTCTCTTGCAGCTTTGCGCTTGGCCTCAGCTTGCCAAACACAAGAAGTAAACGTAAACTACTCGTATGATAAACCATGAACAGAACATAAAGACACAGCCACCCCGACGAAATGGGATCCAGTGGGCTTTCCTCCAACAGATAGATCCGACAAATCTCTCAGAGATAACAAACTGAATTTCAATCGAGAGAACAGAACCCACACGGGATCCCATCTCGTATTATTGCAATGCTTTGGTTGCAGCCTAAACATAGATCTAATTAATGTACACTTCCCCCAAGTTGAACTGACTAATCACACATTTCTTTTCGATTCCCCCCTAATGCTATACAGAAACGAAGCCGGCCCAAAACAACTCCAACTCCAACAACAAGCAAATGGCGCAGGATTCACAGCCTACGATACTATGGCAGTGTAATTTGTAAGCGACTCCCGCCAGCAGCGATGGGCGTGGCATTGTAGCTTAGTGGTTTTAGGTGCATGAAGTGCGTGGGAGTTGAATGACCCTCGGACCCAACACAACACAACAGAACACAACACACAGACAGATACATACATAAACGCATCATCAGCATTTCACAATGAAATCTAAGAAATCGGAGAGAAAGTGAATTATACAGCGCATATAGAGTGTGCACGCATACAATTATTCAACTACTCGTATTTCAAGTATTTATAACGTAAAGAAAGTAAATTTCAACAGCATATTTATAGTGTCTATGCCGTAAACCGTAAACCGTAAACCAAACATACATAAAGATTACATATATACGTCATACATATATAAATACCTATTCTAAGTGTCTGCCGCAAAGGAAAGTACTACCAATTATACGAGAAGGCGTCGAGGAAGAAACTAATAATGAATCGAGAAAAACATACTTACATATTCGCATATGAATATTTGGAACGGAACTAATTTTTAATATTGTATTTTAGTTTTAAGCGAGACCTACCAAAATATCAGCGAAAAGCATCCTTGTGTGTACCGAGGAGGTGCACGTCGCACGCCACTCCTCTGCCATCTACGCCAAGAGCAGACAACTCATCCTTTGCCTAGCCTAAGTCAGAGTCATAATATTAAATATATTTAGTCATATACGGATTGTATAATTTCTCCTATACGTTTGGTAATTTGAATGAACAGCGCACAGTTTTGTTTTTTTTTATTTGTGTTGCGTTTTGCGTTGACTTGTGATGATTTTTAATTTGTAGAATTGTGTCAGTCAGTAGTTGTATTCGTGTTCGTTTTCTTTTAATCATTATTTATACACACAGACATGTACACACATGCATTTGTACATGTGTTATTTTAACATAGTTTTATTCTGATTTTAAAATGCGCTTCCAATAGAACAAAACGAAAACTGTTCAATGCACAAAATGCAGCCACAACATTTTAAATTGTATAATACAAGATCCCCAGGACGCCCACATAGACCGACCGACACCCACACTCATGCACTCTCGCACGATTTATTTAGACCAAGAACGATATGATATATACAGTTTTGCACATCGGTTATACGCATTTGAAGCTTTAAGAGAAATTGAAATTGTTTATGTCTGGCCATTTCAATTTCATTTTCATTCGCTCTACCCTAAGTTTCCTAGCTCGTAAGTTTTTAAATATATGATTTTATTATACATTTTAATTTGTATTCTTTTATTTATTTGTTGCTTGGTTTTCCGCCACTTTTGCCCTGCAAATCCGTGGAGCTACCCTCAAAACCACAAAGACTGAACTATGCAAATTCAACACGAACCGAAACCAAAACCGGCGCAATCCAAGTACTAGAATAGCCGACACGAGAGTGCTGAACAGCCCCAGCACTTTGCTCACTGCGAAGTAATAAGATCCGGAGTGGATTTTAATACGAATATACCCAGACTCTGTGCACATCACGAACTGCATTTATCTAAATCGGGGAAAACGGGGAAACGACGGAAACAGTTATAGAAAATTTACATTCTACTTTTAAGTTCGCTTCATTTCATTCGCTTTTAGTTCCCTCTCAAGCTAACCACACTCTATATCCACTCTTACCCAGACTACTCTAGCAATTTTATATAAATATACGAGTATATACAAATACATATATATATAAATGTAGCGTTGTGAGAAAACAAAACCAAACAAACAAAGAGAAGAGAATAAATCTTGCTTGTGTATTATGAGATCTTCAGATAGAATGTATAACAAATTTTCATGGTAAACGAACTACAAATATTAAGTAGTGTTTAGTGGAAAAGAAAAACAAAAGCATTTAATCGGTACAACAAAAATGATAAGGAATCACATACAAATTTTCGAGTAATTCAAATAGCAAGCAATAATCAGCGATAATCAGGTCGGACGACGTTGGATTTCAGAAATTGTAACGAAACGAAACCAGATTTTAAGTACCCACAAAATAATTAGAAACTTTTCGGCAAATCAAAATCAAAACAAAATCTAATAATCACACTTTTGGCATTAAAAACGAATTAATTCAACAAAGCGGTTTGAGATTATAACAACTTAGGCTAAGTACAAATACCATTGCATACATACATACATATATGTATTAACGATCACGAAAGTGTCAAGTCATTTTTCATACTATACTCGTCCCGTACTCGTACTCGTGTCATGCATGCATAATCGAATCAAATCGATCGCTTTTTGTGTTGCTTCATTGCCAAAGGGAATACGCGATACGGTACCCGTATCCGCGGTATCCATTGATTAAAGAAAAGGCTATTTTTCAATTAAACATACATACATATACATATACATAACTAATTTTCTACTTAACTTTACATAAAATGCATTAATCAAAATTTAACTTCCATCGCAAAAAAAAACAAAACAACAACAACAAGAAAGTTACGAGTAAATGAAAGAGTCAAACATTCACACCAGACACATAACCGACATTCAACTTCAACGCACATCAGACTCAACATCCACAAGGACCTAAGCGGGAAGAAAAGACATTGGAAGTATATGTATTGTATATCCAAATGGGACAAGACAAGCAGTTTGAAACGCATTTATACTAATCACTCGCTCCTTCTTAGCAGAAACAAATATTATACCAAATTAAGAGAAGAATCAATACCCCCAAGAGGCGAAATTCGTAATCATTAAGCGCGGCATTATACTACAAATATGTGTATTACTAATTACAATTACAAACGCATACATATATTAACTATATTAAATATCGAATGTATTGAATTGACAACACAAGAGACATGCTTAGGGCGTAACCATGGCCAGAACGAACCTGCCCTCTACGGGTGGTACGTGTGGTGGTAGCTGGTAGGTGGTAGGGTAGCCCTATAAGTTTTCGATCACACTTGCATGCACAAAATTTGTCAGTTTCCAGTTTCAGTGTCATTCGAATCAAACAGAAACCAATTTAAATTAAATAAATGCCAATTTATGTTGGATAAAACCAAACTGATATTTTGTTTCCTCCTGAAGCACCGAAAATCGGAAAGAAAAGAGGAAGAGGACATGTAGAACGGTAAGAAATTTTATGTTCACAGACGCACATGACATTTGAGGCCTACAATTTCTGCTCTTAAATTCTTGATGAGCGTATCATTTGTTTGGTTGCTTTAACAAGTGGGACGGGGGTTGGCGCACTAGTATACTAGCCCCTAGTATATCTATATTTTATACATTGGAACATCATGAAAAAGCTAAGAGTTGCATTCATTTCTACGTGATTCTTACATATAATCTACATTGCGCAGACAATATACTGTAAGGAGAGAGCCTTCGGTCCACACCCTTCAAGGCGACCTGCCATCTTACGAACCGCAAGCCCCACAGTGCGGCAGGAAAGAGGAAAAAGTGAACATTATGAACCCTCCCTGAATCTGTACTAGTCTGCCCTACTTCTCGGCACTGCAAAGCAACGGTAGTCGGCAGCCCTCCTCCTATCGGAACACAGAGGCGGAGGCGCCCAAAGGGGATCAGCGTCCACAACTGAGTGGAAAGCGCGCCTGGGAAGCCACTCAACGCCGGATTATGCATTGCATACTTTCAGGCGGAGTTTACATATATTCCGACCCTTTACCGAATACAATTTCAAATACATACTACACACTGGATAAAACCCCAGATCGTTTAAAATAAAATATCAATTTTGTTTAAGGACAATTCCATTCCGTGTAGTTGGAGAAAAATTCAATTTTACAATTTTTGTAAATAGTTCCTAAATTAATTAATTTGTTCATTAAAATTGCTGCCTCAAAAATCGTTCTCGGTCGCAAATCAATGCCAAAACAACAACAAAATAGAATATAGTCCGCCGTTTGTAGTGCTATCAGTCGAAGAGCTGTGGCCATTCTTCTGCCATTGCTCTGCCACTGCGATAAGTTCCACTAAAAAGCCAACTAGGGCATATAAGTATGTATATTAGTATATCTCTCGCTTAAACTGTCTGATTTTCCATAACGTTTTATATCTGGAAAGAGGGTAAAAGGTAATTTTTGTTATACTTTTTTGGGACTTTGAGATTAGTTCTGCCCACCTAAGTAGAGAGTAAGCTGTTAGCAAATCAATATTGTATATTGATTTTTGCATTTTGCTGCCAACAAATAGCAGATCAGGGATCGGGTTAGTGAAATTGGAATCACTTGTGGCCGCCGTACTACGCCATCACGCGTCAGATATTACCCAATTGCGGCCATAATCATCATTTGCATACTTCAGTTGCCTAATCAATCAAAAGTAATTTACAATTTTCACTCTCTCAATGGCCAGGCGCCTTGCGTAATACAATTAATTGTTGCAAAATCAAGTCCCAAATGAGCAACATTAAATATAAATCCGTATGGCTATGAACACTTTTCTGCGACGCCTCAGAGTAAACGCCTTCCAATTCAAACTGTGCGGCTGCTCGGGTAAAGGGTATGTGTGTGGATGTATAGATGTGGATGTGGTCGGTAGTTAAACAAAAAAAAATGGAGAAAAACTATTCGCAAACAATTGCGTTTGACGCCCCGCAATCGACGAGCCACCTGCCCCATCCACGTCGCACAGTACCCAACCGACAATTGTGCATTGTCTTCAATGCTGCTGCTGCATAACAGAAATTACAACATGCAAATGGGGCGCAAGGGGGCGGTGAAGGAGTTAGTCAAACGTTTAGATGCTAAACGACGAGCTGGCTACTGACGATGGAAACATGACAAATACCCGTACCGTACTCGTACTCGTATTCGTACTCCCATCAAATATTGATCATTTAGCGTATCGGCCGCAGAACTCCGGAGGAAGTCGTAAACTGCAATTTTCTTAAAGCGTTGCAATAAATCAGCCAGCTCTGCCGCCAGAGAAAGAGCCAGCTATATAGGGGGGAAATATAGAGAGAAAATAAAACAAAAGAGCGAAATAATAATAAAAACAATGTTTGACAATCACATCGTTTGCATATGAATGAAAGGGGGAACCAGCTGGATCAAGAGTGGAGCCGTAGCCGGAGCTGGAGATGGAGCTGGAGCGTGGCCAACATTTTGTTATGAAGAGGCGTGGCAGCAGGTGTAACAAGTAGGTCAAAACGGTAATTGTGCTAAAATGTACATAATCTCAATGAAAATAGGGTTAGAAAGAATAAGAATATAAGAATATTAGATGAAATAAATTAGAAAAAGAATATTAGATGAAATAAATTAGAAATAACTTGGATTAAGAGATGGGAAGAATGAAAAAGGGCATTAGGCATCTAGCTCGTGATAATATCGAGTATCTTTCACTCTTTCGAGGTCTTTTCATCTGCCGCAGATCTGTCAGTCAGTAGGGGAAACAATATATTTTCAGTTTAAAATATGAACTTGACTCAATAAAATGATCTGTTAATTAGATCCATATACTAAACTATATAAGAATAAAAAACATATCAGGTAAAATAAAACTTAATAGAAAATAAAACTATAAAATAATAAAATGTTAATGCAGCAATCAAAATAAAACAATAATCAAATGCTATACACTCAGCGAAAATTGAATAAATTTGATAAAAGTAAGTTTCGGCTGTGAGTCGTTTCTTTATTTCAGACAAACGAGTTCGTTGCCTGAGTCTTTTGTGTGGGACCGATTGGTTAGCGGGCCAGAGCCGTAATATATCGTTTATATAGATCGCAGATACAGATATAGAGCAGCGCGTTGACAACGCAATCTCCGAGCCGCGCTTTAATCATCTTTAACGGCTCGAATGGATGCAAGTGAAGTGCCCGCCCGTACCTGAAGGGGCAACGTCTCGTTTGCAACATTTCGAGTGCCATTTCAGCAGCGTCATGGCTCTTGCTGGTTAGTTTCTTCGTTAGTTACTTCATCTCTCAGTCTCTTTACGGCCGGCCGCTAATTTCCTTCTCTTCTGCCGTTCCACTGCTTCTTTTTAATCAGCCACAGTTGACGGACGACCTTGCCTTGCAGCACTTGGGCAACTTGCTGTTGTCACAGCCAGTCATCCAGCCAGCCAGCCAGCCAGGGTGTGCCAGGGAGAGGCTGTGCTCCAATTCTCCGATATCGCTTTCGTTCGGCCCACATATGCGGCACGCCGGAGTCAACAGTACCGGGTGGTGCAGAGCACTCAGAGGCGAGGCGAGGCGAGCAACAACCCCCATACGTCATCCCATCCAGCCGAGTGCTGCAGTTTCACGCTTGGCAAACGGCGGCGCCAAAGGCGTCACGTGCTCTGGCTCTGCTCCTCGGTGCTCCACTCAGATTTGCGGCGGCTGCTGCGGTTTGTAACTTGAACCTGAGCTGCCATTGGATTTATATTTATTTATATTTATAAAAGAAATATTTTGTTGGCCAATTCAGAGGGTATTATGATTTCAGCAGTCTGTTACGGTGAAAAAATTGTCAAAATCCACCAATCAAAATTGGGATCAGTACATAGATCATAGGGTATCAAAAGGTCCGACCCTCGATGGGAGTCTTTCTATCTTGGTGGTGGCTAAAATTGGGTGTATCGGGTGGAAACAAAAGATTTATTACAATAAAATATTTCTGTCGCTTCGGTTTTGCTCGTTGTTTTGTGTCTAGTTTTTGTTTTGTTCATCAAAATGTATTTTTATTACATTTTTTCAATTTCTTTCGCTCGTTTTGTGTGGCTTGCTTCGTTTTGTTTTGGTTTTTGTGGCTTGTGCAATGCCACAGATGTTGATGTTGATTTTGATGTTGCTGCTGCCGCTGCTTTAATAATTAAAACAACAACAATTATGTGCTTCACTCAAATGCGTTAAGTGTTCGTTGCTATTGCTGCTATTGTTGTTGCTGTTGTTGGTAAATCTCAGTTTCGCATGACACTTGCCTGTTGGTTATATAAAAACGGAATGCAATTCGGGCCTCCGTCAAGCATCCACATTGCGCATACGCCATGTCGGGCAATTGCAATCAAACGAAGAGCGGACTCTCGATCTGGTCCGAAAGACCGTATTAATAACAAATTGAAAATGTGACAAAATACCGTGTCAAAAGGGAAAACAAAAGATGGCAGAGATTTTGGATTGCAACACGTTGAAAATGTTTTGGAAATCGACTGGATTTACATTGTTGTATATGTATCTAAAGAAGTTTGACACAGACCTTGGCTGAATTAGCGGCTAATTGTTCAGCTCGAAAGAGCTTATGGAAATTTGGGAAAACATTAAGGAAATCGCTTGCATTGAAACTCAACAAGGTTTTCCACTAAAAACCGCCTATTTCCGAGCTAATCTTTATCCCGATGAAGCGATTTCCCTTTCAGAGACGCCCCCAAATGCCCATTTGTCTGCCACATCAATTGTAGATTTGCCAAGGAAAAGATTCGGCAACATCATTAAGATAACGTGAGGGAATCGGCAGCGGCTGCAGAAAACTCGGCAACTACCGCCTAAATTTTCCCAATGGAATGTTTGCTTGAACTCGAACTTTTGGCGGCGGTTACCTAATAAGCGCCAGCACCGCTTTTGGGGCTCGAATTGCAACTGCAACCAGTGCAGCAGTTGGCTTCCTCGGCTAACCTTATGTGGGTTTTGCTGCTGGCACACAGACACACTGCAAGCCAGGCAGAGGGAGAGGGGCAGGCGGGTGGCAAGTCAATTAAAGCAACATGTTGCAACCGAACAGGCGACGCGACCGACTGACTTGGAATTGTAAGGCTGTTAGACATCAGCACCACAGCACCACGGCACCACAGGCTGTCTGGCAGGCAGACACGAGGCAGCTGCATTCAACTTCAACTTGGTAACAGGAAGTGGAAACGGTATTGTTGCTGCTTATCTGCAGGGGAGATGCTTCCTTGAGATTTATTTGGCATCTAGCAAGCGGCAAATGCCAAGAGCCATCATCATCATCACGATCATTGACAGTCTTAGCATCATCTTCATCATCATCATCATCATCAGTAACATCATCACGATGCTGATGCCACAACATGTTGCAGTTTTTGACTTTGGCTCATGGCCTCTCTCATCTTCAGACGAGACCTTTTTTCCAATTCCAGCTGAATTGAACCGATCGCCGCTACGACGATGACTTCTTCAACTGTGGACTTTTCGCCTTTTTCGGCTGTTATCTAACTTCCGCAAATCGTGGGCTGCGATTGAAATTTTATGAGTTGCATCTTTGCCGTTTGTTGGGCATCGAAAAAGCCCCGAAAACACGAAAATTTCATCATCCCCAGCTGACCAATGAAAGTACACGACTCCTCGTAGTCGTAGCCATCACCCTCCGAGAGGCCCGAGAGATATGAAATGTGTCTGGGGATGCGTTAAGTTCGTTATTTACGCTAAACCGTAATTAAAAGCATTTAATTTTTATGTTTATTATTTTTTTTAATAATTTTAATTTTTCGTTTCAGTTTTACATGAAGTGTTTTCTTGTGTGGGCTTAATGTGGATTATAATTATGTTTAAGTACATATTTACAAGGCAATTGCGTTTGTGGATAGTTTCCAGATTTCACACAAACACACACACACACAAACACATATGTAGAAAATACCAAAATTTGTATACATTTGTTCGTTGTTTCATTGAATTTTGATTTTATTTTGTATAACTTAAAGACAAAATCGCGCGCATGACTAATTTGTACACTTGAGGAAGAGAGAAGAAGATATACACAAAGGTAGCGAGAGAGAGAGAGAGAGGAAGAAAGAGTGGACGGAAGAGTTAAACAAATATCGAAAACTGAAATAATAATGAAATGTTTTATACAACATGATGGAGTGGGGGAATGCCTTACGAGTTTAAATCTATTTAACAATTTCAACAATGTCGGTTGTACACAATGGTGTTCTGTGGAGGGAGGATGGATGAACAGAGAGTGAAGAAGGGCGACATGGATCAGTTATTAGATATCAGTGCTGTCGCATAGCTTGCGGCTAAACCAGAGAACCCATCCCGCAGATCGACTCAGTCCCATCCGTGACCATGGGGGGCTGGCACCCAGACCTTTTCCCAAACGGGCTTCCACACCTTTTTCCACTCCTGAACCTTCACCTCCTTGACGACGGGCACGTTCACCGACTGCCATTCGTCCTTCCACGCCTGCCGCTTCTCGGTTGCCCAGACCTGACGCTTCTCGGTGCGCCAGATCTGCACCTTCTCCTCGATCCAAGTCTCACGCTTCTCCTTGATCCAGATCTGCTTCTTCACTGTCTTCCAGACCTGAGCAAAGAAAAACACACAGCTAATCGTTGAACTTAATGGGTATAGGGAGTAATGGGGGACCAACCTGAATCCATTCATCCTTCCACTCCAGCTTCTTGTCCTGTTTCCACTCCTGGACTTTCTCGGTTTTCCATTCCTGTTTCTTTTCGGTGCGCCACTCCTCCTTCTTCTCGGTTTTCCACTCCTGTTTCTTCTCGGTGCGCCACACCTTTTTCCACACGGGTTTCCAGACGAGTTTCTTCCGCCACAGATCGTGGCTAGTGTATTCCCAGCCCTCGTGATCCTTGCCCAGGAACTTCTCGCCGGGAATGCCCATTTTCACCTGAGCAGAGTTCAGGTTAATTATCTGGTCCAATCTCGTCCACCGGAAGTAGAGCTGAACTTACCCACTGAGGCTCGAACATTTGCTTCCAGTCTGCCACCTGTACTTCTTTCCAAACAGGCACTTGGATCTCTTTCCAGAATGGGACCTGAACTTCCTTCCAAACGGGGACCTGGATTTCTTTCCACACGGCCACCTTGGTGGGCACCCAAATTGGCTTAGTGATCTTCTTCCATTCGGCCACCTTGACCTCCTTCCAGGCAGGTACTTCCCTCTCCTCCAACTTGGGCTTTTTCACTATTTTCCAATCTGGCACCTTCTCTTCCTTCCAAACGGGTACCTACGGTTCGGATAGTTTGCGATTATCATCTGCAATCTGTGGGTTGAGTGTCCTTGAGCCCTACCTTAACTTCCTTCCAAATTGGCACGGAAACCTTTTTCCACTTCGTTTCCCATGCCTCCTTCTTGATGGTTTTCCACACCTGAACCCAGTCCTCTTTCCACGAGAGCTTCTTCTTCCACACTCCCTCGGGGGGATGGGCAAAGGCGAAGCTTATGACAAGCGCGCAGCTGGCGCCGAGTAGCTGGGGGAAGGCAAATGGTTGGGAGGGTTACTTGATGTTCGTTTACACCGATTTGCTATACAAAGAGTTCACTGTATTTCTCATGATAATTTCAACATTTGTTTGTAGTTTATTTGTGGGTATTTTTAGCACTAGGGTTTTCACTTCAACTGTTTCATTATCATGCAGTTCTTTAGCAATGATTTTTCCACAATCATCAAGGATTCACAGGGGAGCACATTGGATTGATTATTTTTTTGGGGCGGGCACTGGCAGAAACACTAACCAATAAACTGAGGGATCTCATGCTTGGTATCCCTGTACCACCAACAGCGCGTCAAAACAAAAGGGAGCTGATGTGTGCCTCCGATGAGGTCTTCTATGAACAATATTCGCATTTCCCTACATGCACATCTATTTATATTTTGAATGGGTCTCGGTCTCGGTCTCGGTCTCTGAGACTCCAACTCCAGCGCCAGCGTCAGCGTCGACAGCAGCCGAGACAGCGACAGCAGCAGCGGCAGAAGACCCAACAACAATTTGACAAAACAAAAACTGTAACCAAAGCAAAGCTCTCTCTCTTCTCTCTGCTCTTCGGCCATGTTCCATGTGCAAAATGCACGCAACCTACCATCGAAAGCAAAAGCGAAAACCGCAAGAGAGTGAGAGTAAAGCGGCGCTGCCTCTGCCTCCAAGCTCGGCTCCGCTCCCAAGCTCGGCTCTGCTGCAGCACAAGCTCCAGCTCCAGCTGATGAATTCGAATTCGGATTTGGTCTTGGACCCCTCCGTCGATGACTGCGCGGATTTTCCCAAGGTAAAGCGGAGCCTCGGCCGCAGCTTCAGCCCAGGTGTACCATACCGTCCAAAAACAATGCCAGTGTATTTGGTCTGCTCTTGGACTCAAGTATATGCGTTGGCTTTCGAGTCGAAGTCAAAGTCCGGCCTCTTCACAGCAATGGAATGGATGGTCCACAGCTAGAATGTGACATACCAATAATTATGTTGTTGGCAGCGATGATTTGTACGAGTACTCGGACACTACCACTACTATGAAAAGGTACACAGGGAGAAAAGAAGAGTAAAAGTAGGACTACTAAGATCCCATTAATTAGAATAAAAGTAAATGAGTTAGAGATCTTAAAAAAAAAATATAAATATATATAAACATAATACAGCCACAATCAATTAGTACTTTTTTTCTTCACTGTGTCATTTAATTACACATAAGCACTTATTAGTACTGTTGCCATTAATCAACATCCATAAACAAATTCAATACGCAATTATGGTAAATCTTGCCATCCTCAAGACGAATCGATCACTTCGCGCCGTGCATAGTGGTTCACCTCCCTCCATCGATAAGGTCAATTGCTGTGGGTGTTTGCCTAGTGCTGCCCCGTGCCCACAGCTAAGTAGTGCTAAGCTACAAGAAATTGGAGCTACGTGCCCGCATTTTATATGGCACGATTAGCCATGTACGACTCTGCCACTGCTCGTCGAACCTGAGTGCCAAACAATTAGCACAGTTCAGTTGCAAAATGATCGAAATAAGAAAGAAAGACACCGCCGACTCAGAGGTAGAGGCAGTGGCAGAGCCAAAGACATTTGGCCAAGCTAACACGCGAGTACAACAACAAAAGCCATTTATGGACGGGACGGGACGACCCTAGCTGCTGAAATGGCTAGCGACCTCCGCAAACGGGACGACGTAGCATGAAGACGTAAACCGTAAAGCCGTAAGCCGTAAGCCGAAAGCCGCCGTCTGGTGGTCGTACTGCTTCAGTGGCTACCGGGGGGCCAAATGTACTTTTTAGCATGGTAATAAGGCCAGCGTTTTATGAACACCCAAATAGCTTGGACATTAGGTTTTGATAAATGCGCCAAGACCAAACAGTTGGCAACTGTTTTGAACTGCAATTAACACTCGAGAAACGGACTCTCAGACCGCAGAAGATCGCAAAAGATCGGCCGCTGGGGCTGACCCTTTGAGACGATCCGAATGCCTCGTAAATAATATGCACAAATCGAATCCGACAGTGTCCACAAGGTGGCCACACCACACCACACCACACCACACCACACCGCAGACGAAGCCGACGCCCCAGACCAGAAGTTACATCACACCCAAAGGAGGCAGGGGCAGAGGCGGAGGTGGAGGCAGACGCTTGAATTGGCAGTTGCCAGGCGAACGGCCTTCAATGCAGGCACTGCAAAAGGAAAGCAAGCGAAGACACAACCCAACACAACACAACACAACGACATGTTAAACCAATTTATAAAAACCAAAACTCGAAATTAGGTAAAAAACCACCAATATACGTATAATGAAGAATGTGCAACAGGCTCTGCTACTCGACTCGACTCGACTCCCAGCTCCAACTGTCGTGTCGTCGTCTGGCTGGGATTTTACTTTTGCTCTTTGCGCTTTTTGTTTGGCAAAATGAAATTGAAATTCCTGAAACGTGCCCAGCGGTTTGGGCGACTGACTGCGGCGGACTGGCAAATCGAGTTTGGTTTTGGCCACTAGCACCAGTCGAAGATGTCGTGGCTGGAGATGGAGATGGTGCCCAAACTGCAATTGGAGGATGGATGTATGGATGTATGGATGGATGGATAGATGGATGGAGGAGCTCTGGAAACACCTTTCGCCGCAGTCGTCGTCCCTGTTCACCCAGTTGCATAATTTACGGCATCTTTTTATTGATCTGAACGTTTATATATGTAGGTTATATAGTGCCTTGCCTTATATTATGCCGCTGTGATGTGACTCCGATCAGGCGGACAGGTTTCAGCTTCAGTTAGCCATTCATGGATGGGATAGGAAGCGTGTTAAATTGGCTGGAAAATGCCTTGGGAAAAGCATTTGTGGATTGGCTTAAGAGAAAGGTTGGGTGGGCTTACAACAAGGGAAGTTAATGTGTATGTGGTACGTGCAACAGTCGAATGTTTTAATCAATTTGTCAATTGCACTTCTTGACAATCAAATGCAAATGCATTTCCCAGACACCGCTGAGCGTATACCAAACTTTATGGCAAATACGCCCCATTGAGTGCGGCTCTGTTGCAACGCGGCTGGCAGCTAGAAATATCTTGCACTTATCTCGCGAACAATAAGCCATAAGACAACACTCTCATCGCATGGTTAACCTTCAATCAGGCTCTCACTCTTCTCGGATCAGGCCTAATCCAAATGTGACCGCCGTAACGGAGAGGGGTAATGGCCTCCAAGGCAGTCTGCAACGTCATCGTCATCGTCGTCATCTCATTCGACAGATTGCGCCTGTAATTGCTTGTGGCTTTCTTCAGTTGGCACTTGGCTGCCCCAATTCGTTACGTGTTCGAGCAGGCAGCATCGAGCAGGCGCTCTGGAGCGGCAGGTGCTCAAGTGTTGACGTTAATGTCATTGTTGCCGCGGCTCGGCTCCAGCATAGCTCGGCTCCGATGGTGTTGACCCACATACATGGTAAATGAACCGATGGCTAATTGCAGCTCCGATCGGCAGGGGCTCGAATGGGAGTAAATTGATTTCATTGCAATTGCATCACCCCGCAGGCAGCCAATTGGAGGCGGTGGGTGCGTTTAGTCGGCTTAAATGCAACGCCAGATTAATTGGCCAGGCAACTGGAGTTGAAAGTGCGTGTCCATTTGGCCGGGGCAGGCACCAGCGGATTAAGCAGCAGGTGGCCCCCACAGGCGAGCGGCGCCAAGTGTTAATCGCAATTCGAAGTCTGCAAGGGAAAAATGGGCAGTATGCGAGAGGCACTTCACTGCTACGAGTACGAGTACGAGTATCTTCGCCAAGGTCGACAAGACTTTGAGTTAACAACATGTTGAGCACTGGCCACAGGTGCGGGTACGGGAACGGGCATGGGTACGGGTACGGGCACGGGTACGGACACGGGAACTGGTAATGGTATTAACGGTTATTAATAGCAGCAACAACAACAAGAGCGGCCTCCCTCCATCTGTGTGTGTGCTGTCTGTTGCAATGGCCATTAAACAAGAAGATGCTGAGCCGCAGACGGAACATTGATTATGGCTGTCGTCCTTTGGACACAGCAAGCCACAGATACAGATACAGATGAAGACCCCAAAAAAAGATGCATATCGCTAGCTACCAGCCCCATACTGGATCTGAGCCGAAACCGGCTTAGTGGCTCAGTGGCTCTCTGACCATTACGCAATATTTGGCCAAAAGCGAAGCTAAGCCAGCCATCTTATTCACACAGTCAGAGGTCTCGCATTCCAATTTGCGTAGACTCGTCGCAAAAGTTCCCCAAAATGTTGCTGTTGCTGCTGCTGGAGTTGCTGCCAGCCGCTCCTGCACCATGCTCCATTCCCCATGTTGCATGCGATTGGCATCCAGGCAGCTGCACCCGCTGCATTTGATTTCCTCATTGCTACACGGCTGAAAATACATATACGCAGTGGAAAAGAGGGATTGGCGGTTTACTGAGATGGGATTGAGAGATTTCAAAAGGAATCAAATAGATATATAGATTTATATTTGATAGCATTATCAATCCAAAGAATGTTCACGGGCTGACCTTCGTTGCTTCTCGAATTTCGTCCAGTGTACGTAAGCTGCAGTCCAGCTCGCGGATTGGTGATGAAGACACCGGCACCTGAAATGGGACCTGCCTATGCAGTATGTTATAGCACTTTGACAAATATTGCTAATTAAACGTCATATTATACATGCCACCTGGCCACCTGGCCACCTGGCCACCTGGCCACCCGATTGGCTAACTGGGGAGGTGAGAGGCACACAGCAACCGGAGTGGGGCAGCAGAAGCACCAAAACCAGCAAAATCTCCCCCACTCCACAGCGGAACTACTTAGGAGACACATCTTCTTCGGCTTCCTGCAACACAATTGGATGTTGCGCAATCGGGGGCCGTGACCAGCCCCATCGATATGAGGTGGACTGTGAGGGGCAAAAGAAGATGCAACCGCATTACGTGAGATCCCCTTTCACTCTTCTTCATCATCATCAATGTTGTTGTTGTTGTTGTTGTTGTTGTTGCTGATGTTGAGTGTTGGTGTTGCCGCCTTTCCTTGGGAACTGCCTATCCCTCCCACCCTCTCTCTTTCCATCACAACGACTTATGAATGATTACCCGACGGGCCATCGCAGGTGGGCGTAAGGGAAGCCATCCAGTGGCCACAAGCAGGTAGCAAGTGGCTCTATAAGAAAAATTGACTGATTGCCGTGCGTGCGAATGGCTCTGCTGCCTGGTGTTTACATTTTTGCTCATTAATACGCAAATTCATTCAACTCTTGTTTTTACGGTTTTTATTGGAGTGCGACTGCGACTGTGACTGCGACTGCCTCTGGGACACCAAGTGTAAGTGGAGTGAGTGCCTGCCAGTGGCTGTTGCAGTTACACTTTGTCGCGCGACCAAAGATACATATTTGCAGTGGCCCATAGTCGTACAACCATCAACACTCCTCGTTGCGGCTGTTCAGCCTGCAGACAGCAGACTGCAGAAAAGAGCCACCGATTCGGTTAGGTATCCCAGATACAAGTGGGTCTCTAAAACAGTGAAAGACCGCACATTCATTTTCCCAGTTTTCCACACCAATTAGCTCACTTTCCCACTCACTTCGAGTCCGACTCCGAATCCGAATCCGAATCCGAATCCGCTGCTTCTCCCTTATATAATGACATGTGAGAGAGTTCGCTGTGCTTCTGATTTTTGTGGCAAATTCACGCGGCTTGAACCCCCACTTGTCCGGGTCATGTAAATCTGTGAATTTGTTTGGGTTTAGGTACTCATACTCGCAGAGTTCATGAATGTAACCCTTGGCTTAAGTCCAGCTCAATAATTTATGAATGCGCAAATATAATTATATGTCCAAAATCATAGAGCAATACCTATATACATATGTACATATGTATATTCAGATATGCATACAGACAGAGAAAACCTCCCAAATAGTCACTCTTAAATTTAAATTTATTTTATGCCTTTATTTGATGCAATTAGTGAGAAAAATTTCATTGACTACAAATATATTTTTATTTTTTCATTTTTTTGTAATATTTGTAATTTAAAGAATTTTATATTTAGATTACATTTGTAATGAATTTTTATTTAAAATAAAATGAATTCTATTTAATTTCAATAATGTTTAGTACTTTAAACTCTTATATTGAATTTAAATATTGGCGTGTTTCTTTTTACTATGCCATTTTTCTGTCTGTGTAGATCAATGCTCTGCAAAAATTATTATGCACCTGAACTAAGGTTTTTATTCCATGCACCTAATAATCGTTTACCACAACATTTCCTTGTTCAAAATCTAAAAATAATAATACGCTTATTCTTTATCGCCTACCCTACCAAAATTCCACTGTGATTTGTTTAGTCATAATTTTTCGTAGATTTTATAAAGATAGTCGTGGTTTTTGTTTTCTCATTTGCCACAGATTGACAGGCAAGGCATACGGTGACGGTGGCGGTGACTTGAGGCAACAATGCCAACAAGGAAGTTGGAAGCGCATCTTCCACGCGCGCCCAATTATGACAAACGACAAACAGTGCCGTGTCACCTCCAAGACCAAGCTGCCACGATGCCACACGTCACACGAGTTGCAACACCTGGGACGGCCACGACAGACTTTGGCATTGTCATTGCCGTTTTTGAAGACGCAACAATGTACCTAACTGGAACACCAAACTGGCAACAAGCAACAGGCAACAGACAACAGGCAACAGACAACAGGCGAGCGGCGGCCGAACAGAGCACTGGGATTTCGACTGGCGGACAGACAGCTGTGTGTGTGCGAATTGTGTTTATGGCTTCAGCTTTAACGACATTTTGTTGCAAGTCGCCAACTGTCAGTGGTTCAGGTACAGCAGCTGCAAGAGCGCCACGGAAAACCATTCTGCCCTTGACGTTGCACAGTCCGATTGCATCTGCCGGAGAATGAGGAACATTTCAATCTGATTGATTTACATTTAGTTGTATCTCAAAAGGGATACCCTCCGAAGGCTGTAATCCATCAATGTGCCCCTGTGACATAATAATATAACCTAATATAACCCAATAACGAGCGCAAAAAACTGCACAACAATGTCCAAATCGAACCTAATGGAATTTGTTTTCTGTTGAGCATTTTTACGGCCACGCCACGCCATGCCACTACACGGCACGGCACGGCTTCATCTACGTGATTTGGTTGGAACGAACGTCTTTGATGAAATTGTAAGATTGCAGCGTCATTGCTGCAAGAAAGAAAAAAACCATGAAAATGGCATAAATAAATGTGAAAAGAAGAGAAAAGGGGTCAGCATTCGTGGGCAAAACATAATCTACAGATGTAATGAAATCGAATTCAAATCATTTCAATTAAACATTTTGTGCAAGCCTCCAGAGGAGACTAGTCACAGCGTTTTGATAATTATCAAATAAGCGCCATTAAGTGCCATTTAGAGGTGCCCGAGTGACGGGCTCGACCTTTCCACTTCCACACCAGCAATTACCGAACAAAAAGCGCGGCATCGATTAAGTGCTGGTACGGTGCTAATAGCCAGATATTGATGATCAATCTGCTCAAAGCAGCTGTTGACTTGTCAAGTCATAATGGGGGGCGTTCTCCACACATCCCTCTACGATCACGAATAACGAGTTCAAGTATGGTCTATTGTTGATGGGCATTTCAGAGGCGCCTCCAACCGATCCGGCCCGTCACTTGTTGGTTGCGCAAGAGCCCTCCCTGCTTCCACTGGCTAACAAGCCATTCCGTCTGCCGCACGCATGCGCAGCCCCGAAAATAGTTTTCATTTTCTTCATTCTTTCCGCCATCCCATCCCGAGTGTGTTTTTGTGCGTGTGAACCAAGCGAGAGTTGGCTGGAAAACAGATTGCCATAAATTGAAGTGGCTCTCGTTTTCTTTTGCTGACGTGAGTGGTGAAATGTCATAAATCATGAATAGATGAGGCTCTGTCGGGATTATTAATGAAGAAGAAACTATGAATAGACAGAACTGAATTTGATTTGAATTAAAAAATCAATTCATTTTCGCCTTTTTTAGAGTATTCTATTTAGGAAATATACGACTAACAGGCCTTTTAATTACTTTTAATACGTATAAGTTATAACCTGTTAGAAAAAATATTTGGTTGCTGATATTTTGAAATGCGCGCCCATTGAAAGTGTGAAGAATACTTAACAGCACTGGCAAATAGTTGACGAGACTTGCTGTACTAGCTGTCTCGCTCACACAACAAAGACTAGTAGTGAATGCGCATAATGCATACGTTAGAGCGAGATGAAACTATAAACTGAAAGTTGTACAGTTTGTGAAGCACTGGGCGCCAAGATTCCAAACTTGTTTCAAAACTAATCAAACGAAAGGCACTGTCCCTCTAACAAAATATTCCCGTCAACAATATTTATTTTAACATTAAGATCTTTTATTCATTTATTTACATACACACAAACTATATTGGTAGGGTAACCTAACTAAATCGATAGATTGCTACAAGCTAAGGCTAATTTCATGGGTTTGACTTCTGGACTGGATTTCATTTTAATAATTTAAAGGTTTAGTTTAAGGTTTAAAATTAATGATTAGTTGTCGTTTGCATAGCTTAACCCTAATTCGAACCTATGGATAATCTAAGTCCTAAGTCTACGCTTCTCATTCTAAATGGGAGGGACAGGTCAGGGTAGGGAAGGTCGCACAAAACGCGTCTCAGCTACAGTCGCCGCGGGGACTGCAGTGGAAAAGTATTTTAGGCCACTGAATCATCGAAATCTCTAGATCTAGGTTGCATATGTACACAGGGCTAACTAGGATGCTAACTAATCCGGTCACTTCATGTAGTAGCTGCTGGGCGCCCGACCGGAGGTGTATGTGCTCATTGGTATGCCCTGGGGACCTGGGATGTGGTTGTTGCCCGATGAATGCGTCACAGACGGGTTCTGCGATCCATACAGATGATCCACACTGCTGTTGCCTATGCCGTTGCCCGAAGGCTCGTAGTCCACATCGTAGTAGATCCCCGACTGGTTCTGTTTTGATAAAGAGAGAGTACAGATTTTAGCTACAGGATCTTCAGGAGATAGTGGATGGATTATGTGATCCTACCGCTATGCTGCCGTTGCTGCGACTCTTCGGGCGTGGCACTTGGAAATTGCGTCCCAGCAGATCGGCGCGATCCTCCTCCTCGCTCGAGCTGGAGTTCTCCAGCGTTCGCATTCCGTTCGAGCGCGGACCCAGGCCAAGTCTTCTAGGTGCAAAGTGAAACGTGGATTAGACGTGGGGGAATGGGGGAATAATGGCTGTGCTCATACCTGGGCAATGGCACTGGCGGCGCCAAAGTGGCACTGGGATGCATCTGCATGGTGCTCTGCAGCGACATCCCTCCCAGAGTGCCCATTCCCATGCCCATGGCCCCCAGATTTGGGTACGCGAACATGGCCGAGGAAGGACGAGTAGGTCCAATAGGCTCCGCCTGTCAGGAGCACAAAGAATAGGAATTCAGCAATCGATTATAGCGCTCACTACGGAATAGGCGGCACTTACCCCATAGTGATTCGTCTGGGCCATGACATCTGCTATCTGTGCCCAGCGCATGCGATCCTCCAGCGTCACCTGGTAGCCAGCCTGCGGCAGTCCCGCAGACTTCAGTGGAGCCGTGTTCATGTAGCCGAAGACGGGTGATCCCATGGCGTTCTTCTGCTCGCGCTGCCAGCGACGTGACCACATGATCAGGCAGACCAGGGTGAGGACAATGATGATGATAGCCGCCACGGAGGCGCCTATGGCCACGCCGAGTACCTCGCCATCGATCTCGCACTGCGCCCCGTAGTGGCTCGAGTCGCAGGTGCAGATCTGGCTGCCCTCATCGTTGTAGCTGCAGGAGCCATGGTTGTTGCAGAACGAGTCCAAACACGCCTGACACTCGCGGCCCGCCCGCTGCGGCTGATCGGCCCAGGGATCGCGCAGTCCTGCCTCGCACGCGCACCGGAAACTGCCCCACGTGTTGCTGCAAGTGGCACCGGGATGGCAGTCGTTCAGATCCGGCGACTGGCATTCATCCAGGTCCTGCAGCGCCGAGACAGCGCCCTCCGGAGAGCTCACATACAGAACGGAGTTGCCAATATTGTTGTTCCGGCGATGGAGCACACCCAGCAGATGCTTCTGCACATCGCTGCGCAGATTGGGACGCAACGTCTCCACGCTCTCGTCCAGCTGAAGGGGAATCAATATATGAATAGGTATTTCAATCGGAATGGAATGCTCACCTTCAGGGTCATGTTCACGTAGACTCCGTTGCCGCCCAGATTGGGATCTCCCCGATAGATGTTGTTCACCTTGGCCTCCATAAACTCATCCGAGTAGGGCGTCATTGACATGGCCGAGTCCAGCTGGAAACGATTTTCATTAGACCTCGTTTCTGTATTTCTTTGGAAGATGCTTACCGCTCGAATGGATTCGTAGCTAAGCTGCCCGAACGGTTCGCTATGGCGATCCATCAGCTTGTGGTCCCACACGATGCGATGCTCATAGATGCGATCTACACGCAGGCCCAGATGGAAGGAGATGACCCGACGACATGGCTCCCGATGCTTGCGACGGGAGTAGCCTGCGGAGAGGGAATCCCAAAAGAGGGTCATTATTGGTGCATGAGAAGGAGCCCTCTGGCCGACGGAATCTCACCTGGCCTGCAGTGGCAGCTGGAGACGCCGCTGTCCGTCTTGCAGCGTTCATGCTGCGCCTGATCGCAGGTGGAATCGTCGCCCACTATGCAGGTATCGATCCTCACTGGCGGCGGAGTGGGTCGCTGGCGATAGTGCGGTCGCGTGGGCCCCGCGTTTGTTGTGGACGCTCCTGCGGCAGTTCCGGTGGACTGGCTCTGTCCCTGGAGATCCACCACTTCCGTTTCCGGCACGACGTATCCGCCGCTGCTCTGAGTGACGGCGTTCGCAGGAGCCGATGCAGATGAGGCAGAACCAGAACCAGCAACCGAACCACCACCAAGGTCAACACCACCTCCTCCCGGAGACGTTCCCGCGCCCGGCAACTGGGGCAGACGTGTGGCCGGTGATGTGGCCCCCGCTGGGGGATCTGTGGGATCACCAAAGAGATTGATGTAAGTGCGCTTGCCATCGATCGAGACGAAGCCTTCGTCACCTGATGCCGACACAATAATGTCGTCCTGCCTCTGTCCCCCGCCCTGGCCACCCGCTCCATACGATCCGTAAGGCTTGATGTTGATCGTCTGCTTGGAGCCGCTGCCCTTGGGCCCCGGCCCTTGGATGGCCGACAGCGTCACGTCGAAGATCTCCCCGTAGCCAGGCGGCAGATGCTGCCGTGTGGGTTGGATGGGGGGATTAGGCTGCGGTGGAGGCGCCGCCGGTCGCTGGTTGCCAGCTGGCGGGCGTGGCCTGCCGCCGGGCTTGAACTCGGGATCGTCGAGGACGATTCCGGGGCGGGGATGGTAGGGGGCAGGTGGAGTGGCATTGGTGTTAGAGTTGGGTTTGGAGTTGGTACTGGGCGCTCTTTCAGTGGTGGTTGAGGTTGAGGTGGAGGTGGTACTCGGAGTGGTTGTAGTGGTGGTTGAGGTGCTAGTAGTGGTAGTGGGTTCTTTAGAGGGCGACGGTTCGATGGCCAGCGACGGAGTGGCGGCGATGGCCGTGCTGATGCCCGATGTGGTCAAGTGGGAGGTGGCACCCGTCTCCAGGCCGGGTGTACGATTGGCCGTCATGAAGATCACCTCCTCGGTGGAGGGATCCAGATCAAGGGCCTCAGAGCTGTCCATCGACATGGGCACGTAGGTGGAGGACACCCCGCCCATGACGGTGTGGACCACGGAGCTGGTCTCCACGATGGTGGTGTAGCCACCATCTGGTGGCAGCTCCGGCTCCTCCTGCGGCACCTTCTTCTTTTCGCTAACTGGCTTTGGCTTGTGCTTCTTCTTAGGAGATGTGGGCGTGGTTGCGGGAGGATTTGGCGTTGAGAGAGGGCCGGGAGGAGGCGGCTGCAGTTCATCATCGATCTCGCCGCCTCCGGTGGCATCTGTGTCCTGGTCGGATACCTCAATATACTGAGCATTGGCATCCTCGTTGGAGAACTCCGAGTCGTAGGTGGTATCCGTGGGCGGAACACCGTCATCCTGCGCCTGCAACGACTGCTGCTGCTGCTGTTGCTGCAACTGCAGCTGGTGCTGCTTCTCCAGCAGATCCTGCTGCTCCAGCTTATCCTGGGGCTGTGGCGAGGGCAGCACTTGGGGAGCGGGAAGGGGTTTGTATTGCGGCAGAGGGCGCCGACTGCCGCCCACACTCGTGGTGATGGGCGGACGCGGCTTGTTGCGGTACCAGGGCGGCCGATTGCTGACGAAGCCCGGACGGAGGGGCACTATCTGCTCGGGAATGGGAACGCCCGTGATGAAGGGTCGCTCCGGCCGGTCGAAGGGATACGGAGGCGGACGCATCGAAGTTCCTGGCTTCTGGGCCTCGTAGTCGATGGGCGGGAGGTTCTGCGTCTCCGAAATCCGCGGTGGTCCCCGATTGTTGATCCTGCTGGCCGACGGGCGGCGCACGCCCTGGGTGTTCGCGTGTACATTCACGTTGCCATTGAGCAGCTTCACAATGCCCGTGATTATGTCCTGGATGTCCGGGTTGCCGTTCTGCCGGGGACTATGCGGCGCCTGGGTGGCACTGGCCCCCGTCGAAGAGGTGGCAGTACTGCTCGGCCTGATTGGGGACCCCGACGTAAGCGGTCGCAGGTCCCCCTTCCCTAAAAAAGACTGCTCCAAGCTGCTGCTGCTACTACTCCCCGACAGAGTCTTTCCCGCTCTGATCCTCTGCGTCTGCTCGGGCTGCTCCTCCTGGCTGTCATAGGTGCCCGTGGGCTTGATGTTGTAGTGGAAGTACCTGCCCGCGGACACATCCTTCTCCTGGTCCTGGGGGAAGTGCACGTCGTTCGGCCGCCCGCCCGCCTTCCCGCCATTCCCCTGGTTGTGCTGGTCATGCAGGATGGGCGAGGCCGATCGCTCTACTCGCTCCGCCCGCGTCTCGTTCTCGTTGTCGTCCTGCAGCGTGGACTCTCTCTCGGCCAGGCCGTTGATGGAGTCCGCAATGGTGCTCTCGATGCTCAGGCGGTCATTCCCTTGGCTGCTCGACTTCGGGGAGATCTGGGAGATGCTCTCGTGCTGGGCCACTGTAAAACAGGAAAAGGGGACACGTTAGCAGAATCCGTGACTTAGTTTTCTAAACTTAAAAATACACCCAGAGAAAAATGGCATAGTAAAAACAAACACGAATATTTAAAATAAATACTTAGGTCTTTAAGTAAAAACTACTCTATACCCCCATCAGATACAATGGTAGTCCACAGAAAGTTCATTTGATTTGCCTTTTAATCTTGACATCGAACCATTGTTAGTCCCAAAATAAATTTTATAAAACTTTAAAATATTTAAATATTAAATTCGAAGAAAGTTTATTTAATCTAAATAAGTATGGAAATATTTAATTAAAATATAAAATATATATCTTTTGTATATGAAATATTTTTATTTTAAGTAAATCAAAATTTTATGTAGCATTATTTAGTTTTTTTTTTTTTAAATCTTTCCGAAGACTTAACAACTATTTAATTATTTAGGGGGGAATTTGGCGTATGGATTAAATCACATGTACATATGTATATTAAATTGGAAAGACAATGCATTTAATTAAATATTTAAATTAAAAAATAAAATATTGATTTCAAAATGTAAGTACCCTTGGAGCCAATATGTTGGAGTACATTTTCAAATCTACGTATAAATATTACAATTTCAGGGCTCTTTTTTTGGGTGCATTTCCCCTTTTGGTGACATTCCTAGGCCCTGGCCTGGGCGTTCAGTTTTCACTCGCATCCATCATCGCCCTGAAAGAACCTTCCCACTGCAGGTTTCACTTTTCACTTGCCATCTTGCCACATGCGCCTGCCCCCTGCACCTCTTTCAGGGTCTCCGTTTCTTTCTGTTCCTATTTCTGTTTCTGTGTTCGCTCTGTCATTGTCAACGAGATTCATTTGCATTTGTGAGGCAAACAAAGCCCAGCCCAGCCCAGCCCATTCCAAGATCAGTTTCCATCTCCAGGCATCATTTGTTTTCCATGTCAAGTGTGTCCGCCCCCCATCTTCTTCCTCGCCTTCTTTCCCCTCTGTGCCGTGGGCTCTGGGGTATTCTTTTCACTCTCTTTTCATACACACTCGTGCATGCATACACATTTGTAATTGTATTTGGTTTGCCTTCGAAATTGTGGGCTTGCACACATCGCACATCTGGTGCTTGCATATCTGTCACAATTGTGAAGGCCCATTCCATTATAAGTTGCCACAAGGCAAGAGCACGCAGATACAGATATACTCGGAGATACAGATAGATCCGCACTCTACTGCGGTACGAAGAATTTCAAATTTCACAAATTGCTACGTCAAGCGTTGAAAAGATGCCAAGACATCGTCGTGTATTGCATGTTGTACGAATATGTGGTTGTTGCTGCCGCTGCCGCTGCCACTGCTGATTTTCATCATTTTCCTCTGGCTATTGCAGATTAATGAGAAAAGCCAACTTAAATATAGATTGTTTTGCTCAGATTGCAATCGAATGAGGACAAGCACTTGAGACTTCCTCTAGCGAGTCTTTGGTCTGCTGAGTGTGTAGCCAGATCAAAACGATTCTCAAGATTCGAGGATTAGATAGAAACCCAAAGCAACAACAAAATTATAGAGTTCTGAAAAGTGCATCTCCTCTCAGTTCTAGACCTGTCTTTTGTAGAGGGGACCCCCAGATTCATGTTCCTGGAGTTTTATTAGTATTTACAGAGCATCATCCTGAGAAGAGCCGGACTTAAATATACACTACTTTCCAATGAGAACCAACTCTTGAGACTTCCCCTCAATATGCAATCCAAGCACAGAACTAAACTCAAAACTGGAAAACGAAGACCCGCCACGAACGTGGCTTATGTTTGATCAATTGTTTGACACCTTCCACCGAAAAGATTTCTAGAGATTTATTTGCCTGCTGGCTTTCTACGCTTCTACGCGAGAACGAGTATACCTAAGACCCAGAGGAGACGGACACGGACACGGAGACAGATACTCCTATCTTTCTTTGACTTTGTCAAGTGCATGTCATCTTCTGGCTCTTAAGCCGGGCCTGCTATGGGAGTGTAGACCAGGCCGGAACCAGTTAAAGGCTAAAACGTACATAAATCTGCTATGCTGGGCTCATAATTCACACTTTAACACTCCGGAACAGCTCGGAACACGTTTAGTTATTGAGCTTAACCCAATTGTGGGTCTGGTGCTGGCGCTGGTGCTGGTGCTGGGCTCTGGCTCTGGCTCTCGATCGTGTTTTGGGACAGAGATTTTGCTTTCACCTGTCGCTCTAAACGGGATCAAACTCTGATTGAAATATGAAATACTCTGTTTCACTTTCTACTCGCTTTATTTGCAGGCATTTTTTCCATTTTACTTAATATAATTAGCGCTTCCTTTTGGCCAACTCTGACAAAAGGCCGCTCAAATATGGCTAGAGACACACTTTTCACTTTCCTCGCTCGCTGTTGCTGTTGTTGTTGTTATTTTGTTTTTCATTTTTCACTTTTAATCGATTCCAAATTGAATTGGCTGAAAGTGAGTCTGTCTCTGGATTGGCTGTGATCCGCCGCCAGAGGCTGTGAAATTACCAGACTCGGACCTGAACCTGAACCTGAACCTGGGACCTGGACGTTTACGTGGACATGGACATGAACATGAACATGGACAGAGTTGGGTAAATGTGTAACACACATTTTGAAAATCTCAAAAATTGAATTGCAGGCAGCACTTTCACGGACAACAGGCGGGCGGCTGCTTGTGCTGCTGCTGCTGCTGCTGCTGCTGCCACAAATGAAAGTAAAACTCTTTCAATTCGGACTCTCGGGGCTGCACGCCGGGTTGAATGCACCTTGGCTAGATGACAACTCCGACTGTGGCAACATCGTCATTAGTTCCAGCGCTTGCCTACACTAATTTAAACGCTACTTCAGCCCCCACGACAGCGGCCCAATTGGGGAGTGGGAGGCAGCACGATTTGTGTCTCAACATACACTCCAACTCCCACTCCCACTCCGTCTCCAACTCCAAGTCTCCAGTCAAATTGGCAATTTCAGCGCCTGCAAATTGACGACAGAAAATCACTTTCTATTTCGCTGCACTTCTCGGACGGAGCTAGATTTCCCAAAAAAGGCACAGACTCTGCGGGAAGGCCAGACCGGAGCTGGCGTGGATAATTGCTTATAAAATACATACGAATACTCCAATATTTGGCACACGTACAGCCGCATTACGCATACGACGTGTCATCCCTAAGACACACAGTTTGGTGGGGCCTTTCGGCGGTGGATGAGGAGGCGGAGCACTGATTGTGCAATAATACTATTTTATGGTTTGCTGCAGAGCCAACAGTCGACAATTTGTCATGTGCTCACCATAAATAAATACATTTACGTAATTATATATAAATAATACCTCAAGTTAAGAGTCGAAAGTGAAGGTAATTGAAAGCAGGAACTGAGAAAAACATAATTCAAATAAATTTTTGGTTTAATTTTTTGTGTTTTTTCACTCAAGCTTAAAGACAATCTCAGACACAAATCAACAATTCTTTACCATAGAAATTGCGTGAAATTTATAAGTTTTTCAGATCTGAACAAAAGGTTAAGTCTGCCTTAAACAAAGCACACAGTTATAGCTATGAATGTTATTGATTAAATTTCCTTAAATCTTATATCTAAGAGGCCCCTACAAAAGCAGCATTTGGTCAGGCCTAAACATCACATAACCATTCACATTTCTCATACGGCGATTTCCTCTACTCTTTCAAAGCAATCTCAGACAATATACTGGTATCTAAACCAATCTAATCCCCACCTCGCTTTTAGATTTGTTTCTTTTCCACTCATAAACATTGTCTGTGGCTATTTTACTCCCTTTTGGCTTTTGGCCAAGATTTCTTTTATAGGAACAGACCCATCATCTGTGAGGCACGCCTCACGATCCACAAGCTCCCAGTTCCAGTTCCAGTTCGGGATCCCGGGTCCGGGTCCGGATTTGGATTCGGGTCCCCTTCTTTTTTGAGGGCGTTGTCCAAGCTGTGGCATATGAAATTTGATTTAGTGCTAATTGATTTGCTTTGGGGCATTCCTGGGACGGCCGTAAAACTATAAACGAAAATTGAGCCACAAAGGAAAGTCGTGGATTCACTTCTCCGAATGCTGCGTCATTCCGTAGATATGTACATATGTACATATTTCATTAGCAAAGCAAATAGAGGAACTTCTCAGACAATCACTCGGCTGTTGTTCCACAGTTGTGTCTGCACAAACAATTGGCCATGGGGCAGCAGCAGCAGAAGCAGCAGAAGCAGCAGATGACGGAGAAGCACTGAAGTGTTGAAAAGAACTAGAAATGTGTCTTCTTCTCCCCTTCCGGCCATCTCTTTCCAGCTGAAATGCATGCGCTGCAATTAACAGAAAGACGAATGGGAAGAAGTCGCCAGACCCAAGACCAAAGACGACTTCACTTCAATTCACTTGAGACTCCGACTGAAGTTGTTGTCTAGTGAAATTTCACTGGAAAACTGATTTTCCATAGCACCATCCATAACCATCGTGTCTTCTCGCTTTTCTTTCTATTTGACCATGACGTTTGGCCTTTGGCCTTTAAGTTTTTGCATTTTGCATTTGGCAGCGCGTGTCTTCGCATTAGATATACCCAAATCGAAGTGGCTTCTGGAAATCTCACAAAAATACTAGAAGAAATAGTCCCTAGTATCCCATCCTAAGCTAAGAAACTTTCCTTTTCTTCGAGTGTACTTTGTAGCATCCTGGGACTGTATGGGACCCTAGGACTAGACTGAAGCGAAGGTTTCAAAGCGAATGACCTTAATCAAGGTCTGGCTCTGATCTAACCGCCTTAAACCCAGACTCAGTGCTAAAGTCAGAGCCAAAGCCAAAGCCGAAGCCAAAGCCAAAGCCGGTTGCAGCGGTCTGCATTTCTGCTGCTGCTGCTGGTTACGCTCCGCTGCCTTGCCCCCGCGGAGGGGCATGTCTAAGCCAAAATCCAAGACACAACCAGCAGAAGGAGAGGGAAATTTATTAGCAGCCGCTGGATGCGCTCTGTTGGCCCTTATAGCTCCTATGGTTTGAAGGCGTACTCGTACACGCCGAACAAAAATGAACACTGGAAAGAAAAACATCCTCGCATACCAAGGGGGGCTTCTGCAGGGATTCACAAGTTAATTGCCGCCACTTATGAAATCTAATTCTCCCAAAGAGATGCTTAATTAAGAGCGGCAAGTGGGGGAAGAAGCCACAACGCATTCCAGTTCTAGTCAGAACAATGGCCAGACCCGCGCTAATGGCCAGTCCCAGTCCCAGAACAAGAAAAGAACAAGAACAGGCAACAAGCAACAAGATTGTAGCCCTATAACTAGCTGCAATTTAGCAGGCGATAAGCGATCTGCACGATCTCTGGATAAAGAATGTGCTGGCGCATATTTGAAATCTTTGTCGTGCCCACTGCCACTTGTGTCGGGAAAAGTATTTCCCATGCCGCTTCTTGGGTCAGTAACCCAGAGTTACGATGGAGCGTTCTCTGTCGATCTGGGTGGAGGGGGGGGCACTAATTGAACAATTAAAAATCATATTTTAAATGCGAGAGTAAATAGAACACTGGAAATACTACAGCATGGCTAAGAATGGGCACAGAAATGACGCCCCTTCAGGCGAATCTGTCAGAGAAACACGTTCCACGTTGCTTGGAGAACTCTGTTGAGAATTTATTGATTGATAAGCCACTCTCTCGCACCATTTCTCCATCATCTCTCTCTCTCTCTCTCTCTCTCTCTGTGTCTATGTTTCTTCTCACCAAATGAAACTGTGTCAATGTACCCACAGTAGCCACCAAACGGAAACAAGTTGCCGGCCAATATGGTCTTAATGGTCTGTGACAAGTTCAAGTCTCTGTTTCTGTATCTGTATCTGTATCTGTGTATCTGTTTATGTTTCTTGATCTGTGTATCTGTTTATCTGTGTGTGTGCGCGTCAAATAAAAGTCTACAACAAGTGACCAACAGAACCGGCTCGTCTGTATATAAAGAGAATCTATAGTTACATATATGTGTACAGCATATACTCTTCTGTCTTTCTTTCTGTCTGTCTCTCTGTCTGTCAGCCAGCTTTTTATTAGGCTACTTCTGACTGGCGTGCCAAATACTGGTAGAAATGGGTAAAGTGTCTGTGTGTGCGTGGGCATTATTGTGTCATGCCAGGCCGTAGGCCCAGATAGATACAGGTGTGTGCGTGCCTAACTGCACCCATTTAACGGCGCTTTACCTCCCAGAGACACTCTCAGATCTTCTTTTTTTCCTTTCGAAACTTTTTATGTTCGTATTTTTTGTTTTCTTACTTTTAGCCTAGCTTTTAGAGTTATAAGGAAAATATTTGCAGAAGAATACTATTTCCAAGCTCAAAAGATTGTTTGCAATTGTATGATAGTTCGCTTTCTTCACGGATTCTTGGAAAACTATTTTAAGTAAATGGTTTGTATATTATTTTCTTTCTTATAACGCCCAGGCCACGTAATAGGATTGATAGAGCAGGACTAAACTAAAGAAAGAAACTAAAGAGAATTTTATGTTTTTCCATTCGGTAAAAGGAAGTTTGCTGTCCAAGTCTTTTGTCTGTTGCGCCGTAGATACGTTTATGCCAAAATGAATGTCGTGGATAGAAGAATGCCAGCTGAAAAGAGATTCCAATGCGAACCGGTTCGAAAGGGGCAACATATCTTCATTGATTGCCATTGATTGTCAACGCCGCGACATGAAAGGGTTCCTCTCTCTCCCTCTCCCAGTCTCTCTCCAACTCTGAGACTCGAGTTGCGTCCCAGAGATGCCGCCGCCGGAGGCAGGACAACCCATTAAAGAAGAACGAACATGGAGGAAAAACGAGATAAATTGTGGGTTCAGAGATGTTTCTTTCAGTCTACCTGCCCCAATGGGAGTCTCTCTCTCCTTCTCCTTCTCCTTCACCGCCTTCTCCTTCTCCCTCTCTTTCTTTGGGTGTACAACTTTCGTTGTGCCGAATTTCATTGTACAATTTTGGGCATCTTTTATCCGAAACTCCGAGAGAGTATCTCTTCTCACGGGAAAGGGAAAGTATGCAGTTATTGATACGGCTTCGGGTTCGGATTCAGTTTCGTGTTGTGATTGGGAGCCGCTTCCAAGCTCAGGCAGTGCTCGCCTCCGATTGAAAGATCCCCGACAGGGGTTGGGGCTCGGGTTGGGGCGAGGAAACGTTTACGTTAATTGAAAACGAAAGATCAGCAGAAGATCAGCATGTGGTCTGATTAACGAGCATCAGATGCTGAACTTTCATAATTGCAGAAGGGGAAAGGAAGAGAGAGGACTCTTAGGGGAACTCTGTAGAACCCAGAAGTTAATGGGATTTCCATTCAAGAAAGGAAAATCCCCATTCTCAGTTTGATCGAGATCTTCTTCGTCGTCGTGGATTACTCCTTAGGGGTTCCATCGGGCACACCTGTTCACAAAAATATCCCATAATTAATTGCGTCAACATTCCAAGAGAATTTGAGTGGCCGGACGGAGCCCACCAAGAATCCACACCAGAGAAAGACCCAACCAAATCAAAGAAAAAACCTGCCAAACGAACCTGCCTCTTGACCCAATAAAATCTCAAGCGATAAATTTTTGTTCAGGCTGCAACGGCAACTACGGCGGCTTCTTTTCTTGTTCTTCTTCTTCTTCTTCTTCTGGCGCATTGAGCCACAATTTTTTTCGTTTTTTCCTTTTGATTATTTATATTTTCTCCCTCTCTTACCGACTCTCTTTGCGGCAAGTGGGCCATGTAACTGAAATGTGCCAAAAACCCAAAATAAAATAAAGAAAGATGCTGAAAAATGCTGAGGGCAAATTGTTTGTGGAAACAGGCTAATCTGAAAATGTAATCAGCTTAACAGTTGGAGCCGAAAGACAGAGATGAAAACGAAAGATGCAACAGAGGAGGGAGTCAATGGGTTAGAGTGTCAAAGCACCGCAGCAGCGCAGCCAATCGCATCGATCTATCTATCGATTGCCTCGTTGAATGATTCCATGACTCTGGAAAATAAAAGGCCGACTCATCCCGCTTTCTTTGACACTTTTCCAGGGAAAGCCCTTCCCAAAAGAGATTTCAATTCGTTATAGTTCCACAAATATCGGAGGCAGGCCAGGCCCCAAAATGAGCCGTTACATGGGCTGTAACTGTTACCATGGCATTGCCTCTTCTTGTGTTTCTTGAAGCTATAACTCAATTGAAGATTCTTTTTAATTAAGTTTGCTGCTGCTGCCGCTCTCTCACAGATCTTTTCACTTTAACCAATTTAGCCGCTACCTTGTTTGCAGGCTTATGTAAATTCCGCTTGGATAGGAAACGAGATGCTTATTAGCTGCATGAAAGGTTCCAGTTCCAGCTCCAGCTGCAGCCACAAGTGGGGCTGCCTCAAATGGCCCAGTAAACAGTGCAGTTAGCTTTAATTTTAATTGATTCCCCTTCCCCACGTGTTGTGGATCGCAATTAAACGGTTACAGTGGCTGCCTAATGCCGAATGCTGGGTGCTTTCTATTGGAATGCATAAGCAAGCAGCGCACGAGCATGTGGAATGCATTCCACAAACATGCGGGTATGGCTCTTAATTGGGGAATTTGCACGTAGTTTTAATGCGTGGAAAATGCTGTGGAATGGAATGGGATTGTATGTGCAGGCAAATGAAAATGGATTGTCTTAACAAAGCTTAGCAAAGTATTCTTAACAACAAAAGACACAATACTCTCATTATAACAATTTAATATGCAATTGTATATATGTATATGTATTTTCCTCGTTTTAGACGTTTGCAGATACTTTTCTCTGTAATATTCCTTAATTTCTTCAATAGTTCTTCTAGCCGTAATCATCAATTGAAAGCCAATTGCCATCCGTTTAATGACATTTACATTTTAACTCAATTTTACTTATATAATCCCCACTGGTGTGACACTTGGCGATTATCGACCCGCGTCTGCTCAAGTCATAATAAACTTTAATTAACTCGGAGTTTACGCACGTCACGCACTTGGAAGCGACAAAGAAAACCGACCAACAGGCAACGAAAAACCCAACCCAGGTCCCAGCCCATGTCCAAGACATGTCTGCGGCATGAATAATCGCGATTGTGCAACCCAAAGTAAACCCGGAATGAATCACCCCTGATCACTGCGATGATGGAATCGGCTCTAGGAGCCAGCCCAGTTTCGAGATCGACTCTAAATATATTTGAAACGTTTCAAAATGTGTCACCCCCACCCTCCAGAGAGATACATATATGGGTCAAACCCGTATTTCAGTGGCAGAAAGAGCAAAAATTAACAAACTTCTTGGCAAACAATTGAACACGACTCTGCGGGTGTGCAGATAGACAGATAGACAGACAGACAGACAGACAGACAGACAGACAAGTAAACTGTGCCTCTGAGTACAGGTACAGTCCCGGGGCACACTTCATTACGCTTGGCACAGTTTTCTGCTTGCAACGAGACCAAAACAGTGGGGAGCCTCCAAACCTATGCGCATTCTTAGTAACGCCTAATAAATTATGCAGCAATCGCAAGCTTTCTAAAAAGCTTAACACGGGGCACGTACGAGCCGTGTCGGAGCATCTTCATCGGCACACGTACACAGGCATTCTCGTATGAATGTACATATGTATGTGTTTTGGGAGAATTTATGTTATTTTTCATGCATTTTTAACGCTTAGAATTCCGTGGAAATTATGTAGATATTATGAATTGAACTGGTTCTTGGTATTGGTTCTATTGGTAATAGGAATAGTGGGAAAGCGTAGGCCTAGAGGTACTTTAGGATCACGTGCAAAGGCTCTATCGGCTCTCCTATCGGCAACTTTCATCCTCTCAAATCAGGAAAGTTGGCAGCTTGTTGCCTGCCACACAATTAAGGTTCAATTTATTAACTCAATTCATGTGAAGTTCTTTTGTTGCGCTTGACACTGTATGTCCCCCTCATCCCTCTTTACTTACCCGTTGCTTGGACGAGCAGCAGCAGCAAGGCCAGGCACACGGCCATCATGTGTCGATGGTCTCTTGGCATTCTTTTGTTTGAATCGTTGGAACTTGCTGACGATGCGGAGGTGCCACCTCTATGGACTGTTCCGCCGCCTTCGTCTTCGTCTCCGTCTCCGTCTCTACTGCTCGATTGTTTACTTTCTGCTAAGTTTTGTGGCTTTCGTCGCATTTTTGCATAAATCTAATGCTCCTTCGCGTGCCTCCTCGCTTCTGTGCCACTCTTTGAGGGTTTCTATCTTTCTGTTGCTTTGTTTTGTGTATTTTAGAGTTTGTATTTATTGTTGAATTGAACTTAGTGGTGGCATCTTTCTGCTTTCCTCACGTAGATTTATGCTGCAAAAAAGTAGAAAAAACTGGTTAGAAAACTAATCAAAATGTATTCTAGAGTTTGTGTCTTGAGTCTTTTGTTTATGCCACGAAATCCGATGGGGAATACCATTAAAAGCCATTAAAAGTGGCAGGTATTACATCAGCCAGCCACAGGCCATAGAGACCATCATAAGCCCCCGAGTGCTCTACAATTGCTTTGGCCCTTGCCCCTGTCTTATGTAAATCCGTTTTTCAACTTTTTTTCTGTTTGGTGTCGTATCTCCAGGGCTCAATGGAAAAGAAATACTTTCAGAAACAGCTTTCCGAAGATTGCATAAAGTCTCGAGTTTAAGGCTCCATTCAAAAAACTAACTGCACTCTCAACTGATTGAGATGCTAATTTTGATTGATGTCCAGAGTCTGCGCGCACAGAAATTGGTTTGCAGCGAAAGCTTGGGGCACAATTTAAGGTGTCAGAAAGCAAAAGTGAAATTCCAGACCACTCGCATATGTAGATCTCCAAAGCCATTACGATGCTATGATCTCTAATCGATCCTGCGGCCTTACCGAACGATTACCAAATATGTCTCGAGTCTCTGCTAATCAGAAGCCAAAACAAGATCAGGCCTCGCAAACCGCAAAAGCAATTGCCGAGCATTAGATGGAAAGTGAAAGCATCGAGGCATCGAGGCATCGGGGCATCGAGAGAAGCGGCAACAGTCGGGGGCAAAGACAGAGCAGAGCTGAAGCAAAGGCAAGAAAAGGAAAGGAAAGGTAAAGGTAAAGGTTGCTGGCTTTGTTATGCTCTGCTACGTGATCTCAGAGCCGGACACGACCGGATTCAGCCGGTAACATGTGCAACAGGGGGTTGAGTCATGCCCGCAGTTGATTTTTTGGCAGTTTTCTGTTTTTACTGTTCTCTAACAGATTGTATACTCTGTTTTAGCAGATGTGTTTGCTGACTACAGAGGGAAGAATTTATGCAGATCTTAAGTAGTTATTTATTTAATATTTATTTATTCCAACTATACGTTCTGTCTGTTCAAATGATATCTTTCTTTCTGGCTTTCAGTTTAAGTTTTAGACGATTTACCAACCAAACTATACATACTACATACATACATGTATGTATGTACATGACGGTCTCTATATCCAGGAGAATTCAATCAATATCTCTCTAGTTTCACACCTGGTAAAGGGTATCTCAATGTTCGGTCTCTGAAGTTTGCTCTTCTTTCTTGTTTAATATCTGTTTAGTCTGGGAGATCGGAACCGAAAGGGATTTTCGCGTTAAACCTTGAAAACGGCAATGGGCAATGGTACGCATGGAGAAGCGCGAATGAAATAGAAAGTTTTTCTTGTAAACAACAAGCACACAATTTGCTGCTTCGTGGGCGTGTTGTCGCTTTGGGATTGTTGTGTCTGTTGCCTGTTGTCAGTTGTCGGGTCGTCGTCTGTCATTAAATGACTCCGTTTCGTCATTTTCCTGCTGTTTCTCCTCTGGCTTTTCCAATGAATGATTCGCCCACGCTGGCGCTTGTTTCGGCTTAACTTCTGCTTCTTCCGAAGTCCGTATGTATTTTACCAGATTTGCTTTCTTTTCGAGACTCTTTCAACGCCCAACGGAAGTTGAAGTTGGTAATTACATTTGCTTTTTTCCATCTTCTTCTCGGGTTAAATGACTCATGGGATTACATTAAAGCTTTTTTGGTGCTCTTTCAGTTGCATAACCATCATTTTTTTGAGAGAGTGGAGAGAGGAGTGGAGTCTGCCGCCGCAAGAAGCACGAGAGAGTGTTGCATAGGACGATTGTGACTGTCCGATTTAAGTGCATCGGCGCTAACTCTGCAGATTCATCGCAGATACTTAAGAATCTCAGATTTGATTACAGAATACTTTTCTGAGTCAGACCCTCCCTCGTAAGTCCACAGATTTCTTCATTTATTTTTCTCTTCCATTTCAGACTTACCTCAAAACGCTGCCATCAAGCGATTTTTTGTGATTGATGTTTTTCGATTTATGTTTTCCTTTTCTATTTTTTCTATTTCTCTTCCTATTGCACGATATTTTCAATTAGTTTTTGCACACAAGCAACGTTAATAACGGAACGAATTTCACCCAAACAAAACTGCAAAAAAACCGAAAAGGCACAACAAATTGAAGATTTCCAAAAGCCAGCCAGCCAGCCAGCCCCAAGCCGAGGCGGGTAATGGGGTTTGCAAGAAATGCGGTTTTTGCGGCTCGAAGGAATGTTAGCTTTAAATTATCGAAAAGCAAAAATCAAGCGACAAGCAGCGGGAGGGCAGAGGCAGAGGCAGAGGCTGCTACTGCTACTGCTACTGCTGTTGCATACAAAATTGGCACAAGTGCACGCAAAATGGCACAAGTAACAGTATTAAATGCTGGAACGGGACACTTGAGTGGGGAGTATCATAGAGCAGTGCGGCAGGGGGGCAGGGGGGCAAGTGCTCTTGGCAATTTAGCGCAGTGGACAGGCCAGATCACATTGCAGGCGAGACAGACAAGGAGAGAAGTGTGCCTGTATCCGTGTGTGTTTGCGTTCCTGTATGCCTGTGTGTGTGGGCAGACAGGTTGACCACGGAGGAGCATATCCGGCTAGGAGTGCAGTGGCGTAGCGTCTCTCTCCATTTTCTGCAGTTTTGTTTTTATTGTTATTTAAAATCGTTTTCCTTCCTTCCACTAATTTCAATTTATTCACATTCTTTTCAACATTTTTCCAGAGACTGGCCGTGGCCGTGGCAGCCCGTTAATTAGCCAGCGAAAAGGTGCAACACACTGGGCAAATTATAAAATTTGCAAAAAATTTCACAGCGGCACTCAGGCAACAGCAGCAGGCAACAACAATGCAATAAACAAAAGCCGCAAGTCACAAAAACAAAGTTACCAGCCAAAAGGTAGCGCGAAAAAAAGAAAGTTTTTGATGTTTTTGTTGCTGCTTTCATACATACAACACACATATACATATGTATATATTTTTGCTTTTCTACACACACACAGAGCCACACGCAAATATCACTTATACGTTTACATATGTATTTGCCTTTTGCGGCTGTTTCTTCTAGAGATACAAGAAACACTCATTTTTGTTGTTTTCTTTTACTTTACTCACTCTCTTACACGCACACACACTTTTGTTGCTTTGAGCTCGTTTTAGTTATTCACTTTTCATAGATTAAGCACGCACACACATGTGCACACGTATATGCCCGGCAGGGGCTTCTTCAATTTGTTTTGTTGCTTCTTCGTTTCTTTCTACGCTTCCACGCACTCGCGCGAGATCACGATCACTCTTCACCGTCGCCGTCAGCGTCGACGCTGCTTACCAAAACCCCGCTAGCAGGTGTGCACCGTTCGATCGCCAAAGACTGACTAAGGTGAGCCCCAAGAGCCGCAAGTCGGGGAACGGCAAAGAAACGAAACACCAAAAGGAACGATCGGTGAAGAGCGGATTGGTGGCACTTATAAAGAGTATACACGAATTGAGATGACGTTTGCTACGGAAAATGTAAGAAATAAAGCTGGTACCGAGAGTTGGCGATGTTGGTCCACGTAACGATGGATATGTGTGACCCCAAACTTCTATAAAATCAAATGGGAGCTCAATTAAATGCGCAGAAATTATGCCAGAAGAATATCTCCTGAATGAAACAGTATACAAAAAGGAATCCATCCAACAAGGTATTCAGAAAGGGGGAAAACCAACATCCCAAATTTCATTTCTGCATACACACTTTCCGGTGTCGTTCAGTGCATTTTCATTTTCGCATGTAGGAGACTCGATTAATGAATGTGTGCGTTCCGTTTTGGTTGGAAAAAATAATAGTTTTCATATTTCTGCTGGTGTCACACGGGCCACTTGGCGGTGCAGTAACTGCATCGCCTCTTGAAAGGGGCATCGCCTCTTGCATGTCAACGTCCAAGAAAAATAAAAAAATATAAGTTTGTATATGAACTGGATTAATTTTCGTGATATTTAAAAGATCGTCCAGCATATGAGATGTCATTGAAATTATTTGTCTGCAAGTGATGGAAAATAAAATAAAAATGAATTAAATGGATAAGAAACAACAGCTACTCTCTAATATAAAATGTCGGTTTTTATCTTATGTTAGGGTAACCAAACGTCGCCGACGTTGTCCTTATTTATTATGTTTATTACCATCTGGTGATGGTGGATCCGTGGTGAGTTTCCGACTGGCCGGAGGCAGCCGCAGCCTGAAAGGAAACAATAACAATTGAAAGTGGCAATTTATTGAATATACACCCATTAGTCCGGATCCAGATTAAGACTCCGCTGAACGTCCTTAGTTAGGGAATCCAGGGACGGTTGTTAGCGGGGCTAAATTGCCATTTCCAGGTGGATCGGATCAGATCCGATCCCATTCCAATCATCAGCAATTACCATGCAAATTGCAAACGCACGAAATAAAATGGAAATCCTTTGGGATTTGGTTGCGATTTGCGGATTCGCTTCCAGCTAAAGCAATTGAAAACGAGAATGGTCGCGAGTAAAATCTTCGCTATCGCGGGGAGTCGGGAATCGGGAAAATCGCGAACGCGAGATGAAGGCAATCAGACTGACTCGTACAATCGAAGATTGTTGCCGCTGTTCAGCTCATCATGCCACAAAACCATGCCCCATGACCAGTGAAAATGTATCTGTGTTGCTTGTTTTCTTTTTCACCTGCGCCTTTCCACACTTTTCACGAATCGACAGCAGCAGCAGCAGAAGCAAAAACAACAACAGCACCTTCATTGTTAATGGAAACACCTCGGGGCATCAAAACATCAAGCCCCCTGGCAAGACCCCAAGAAGACCATTAATTGAGCACGCCGGCGGCTTTAATAGTTCTTAAGCAGTTGGGTATTAGTGTCAGAGGGAATCAAGTGGAATGGAAGTGGTATCGAGCGGTATCTTGCATTACTTTTCGCAAATAAATTTATTTAATTTAAACTTCATTTATATTTCCATAGAAAACAGTAAGAAAAAACAGGGGATTATTTTATATACGTATGTTTGTGTATAACTAGTATTTTGGGAGCTCCGAGTAGCGTGGGGGCGTGGACCAGAGCACGCTGGAGTTGCGCTTCAGCTGGCTGGGATCGATGTTGGGGAAAATCAGTTTCAGGTCCGGAGTGGTGGGGGCCACCGAGAAGAAGCTGTCGATGACATCGGTGGGACAGTGGCTCTGCATGGCAATCGCTTCGCCGCGTACATGGCCTAAAAATGGGTTACAAAATTTCAGATTAGATTAGACACTGGCTAAAGAAAACGCTAACTTACTGCGACTCCAGGTGGGTGCTGGCGGACGCTTGTGGGTGACCTTGCCCTCGTCATCGGTGGAGTCATCCTCGTGCAGCATGTCCCATGTGTATTTTGTCTTCGGCTGCGGTGGCAGCATCTTCTTCTTGGCCCCGGTCAACTGTGCCAGCTTCTGATTCTCCAGCTCCCGGATCTTGGCTTTCCTGAGGGCCTCGGCCTCCTCCTGCTGGCGCATCTTACGATTCAGCTCCTCAAGCTCCAGCCGCTTACGCTCCTCCAGCTTCTTTCGTTCCTCCTGTTTCTTGGCGCGTTCCGCGGTCTGCTTGGCAATGCGTTCGGCTCGCTCCCGCTCCTTTGCCTCTCGCTGCTGGGCGGCGTGCTGATGCTTCTGCTCACGCAGCTTCTTGCGCTCCTCGGCCAGGGTGTGCAGACCCTTGCGGAAGTCTTCGCCGCTGTTCTCGCGTAACAGGCTCTTGGTGGATGCAGAACTGGTGGACTTCAGGTTGGTCCCGGTGGCAGTCTTCAGCAGCGTCGTTGCCTTCGAGGCACTCATGGGGGCCTTCTTGGGCTGGGCCGAGCTCACGGGCAATAGACTTGAGGTCTGAGTGGGCGTATAAAAGCGCCCCAAAGTCGGTGGCTGCAACTTGCCAATCTTGGGCGTGTTGCTCGTGTTCGTGCCCTGAAAAAGGATCATCAATCATCAATTCCCGAACAAACGAGGGAGAGCACTGCACTCTTACCGTATCCTTGGCTCGCTGGGAGCGTAAGTTGCTCTGGGCAATGGCCGCATTTTCGAAGGCCTCCACGCGCATCTTCACTGGACTCTGCAAGAGCGGACTGTGGGCAGGTCAAAAGGGAAGTATTGATGCTCCAATTCAAATAGTCTCCAGATTTTGCTCATACTCACTTAAACAGGTCATGGGTGCGGCCGGGCAGCTTCATGGTCTTCACATTCGAGGGAAATTTCGGCACTGGTACCCTGTCGTCCAGCGACTCATCCTCTGTCAGGAGACTGTCCCGCCTTGGCTCTGACACTGGCTTTGGTGGCCCCTTCTTGCTAGTAATAACTTCGAAGGTGGCGTCGGCCGGTGCAATGTTGGGACTTTCGTCGGTGGGAGCCGGACCCAGCACCATTGTGGCGTTGGACAAGGTCATCGTTTCATTAGTGGCGTCGCCAGCAGAAGCCTGCTGCTGCTGTTCTTCGATGCGCGGCCCCTCGAGGGCGTCTTTGTAGATGGAGCGCTCCTGGTTGCGCGACTCGGTGCTGTTTTTGCGAGTCCGCGAGGAGACGGGCGAGTTTTTATCAATTTCACTAAACCGCTCCACCTTGATGGGCCGATGGCAGGCGCCATCCTTCTTCTTCTTTCGCCCCTTCTTGGACATCTCGGATGCCGTTGTAGTATTGCTGAATGCAGTCTCATCCGACCTGGTAGCATCCGTCTCCAAAATTGTGGCTGTGGTATCTGTGGCCGGTAGGGGCGGCGGCATTTCGCCGGTAAACTTCTCCCGCTTGACTTTGACGCACACATTCTTGGAGGCGAAGACTTCGGCTGGCTTCTTGATGGGCTCTATTGGTAGTTTTGTTGGTGCCTCCTGTGGCTGTGTCTCCTTCACAACTGACGGTTTGGGATTCGGTGCTATGTTGTGCGTCCTGCCGTTGACCTGCGAGACGCGCTGTTCGCTCTCCACCTTCACCCGGATCGAATCCTCTTCGCTGGGGCGACGCATCTTTCGGATGAGAGAGGGCTCCTTGAGCAATTTTTCCGTTTTCAATTTGGCAGCCCGCTGCGGCCGGCCCGAGCTTATGGTGGTGTCGGCTAGAGTCGGTGCCGGTGGCGGCGGCATTAACGAGGCTGTGCTGTTCAGGTTCTCCACCTCGGCAATAGCCAAAAGCTGGGAGTTGCTCAACCGCGCACTTTGGCGGCCCGAGGACTCTGCCGTGACGTCGGGGGCATCTGGGGAGAGTGCAAGGTGAGTCTTGGTCTCCTTTGGCCCACAGCACAACTCACCTTGGGAATCATCTGTGTTCTCAGTCAGAGCGGTCAGCCGTTTGGGACGCTTCTTGGTCTGCTGTGGTGTCACCGCGGAGGTTTCGCTCTGCGCCGGGCCATTGTCCGCAGCCTTGGCATCTTTGGTCTTGACGCCGTAGAATAGTTCTTCCAGCTCTTTAAAGTGAGCCTGCAAAAAAAAACAAGCGCGCCGCTATATTGATCACCGTGTTCTATGTCCATTGCAGCCGAAAAAATACCTTTCGGATTTCCTCCAATTCCAGCTTCATCCGCGACAGCGGCTGCATTATATCCAACATGTCATCCATTTGGCACAAATGAGAATCTACACAAATTTTTTTGGATTTTAAATCATCTCAAGGATGATCGGATTTTGATTGTAGCACTGTAGCCACATTGATCAGATACTGGTCCTTTTTTTCTCGAGTCTCCAGTCGTTTTTTCAAATGGCGGCAATGCGACGCGCGTCTGCAGTGTGACCGCGGACTTATCGCTCAAATATACCGTCCGGTCCTCAGAAATATACCAAAATATACCGTTTAGTTTTAAAAATATACCAAGAATATACTGACGAGTTCAAGCTCTTTTATACATATTCCACGTTTTTGATATTCCGTGCCATATTGGATTTCTATATACAGTTGAACGGCAGACGCCGCTAATAACAAAAGGGAAACAGAAAATTTAATAAATTGATTAAATTGACAAAATATACCATTACATACCGATATACCGTGAATATACCGTCGGTTCAATTTTGACCGAAAAAATACCGAAAAGTATTAAAAATACCGTAAACCCTGGCGCCGCGCGTCTGCAATGTGACCGCGGGCCTATCGCTCAAATATACGGTATATAAATGTATATATATATATGTATATATATATACCACAAAAATATACCGAAATGTACGTCTGACTTCTGATATATACTCGTCGAATACTCGTATTATTATCCAATTACTTCATCAATTTCCTACAAGACCGTTTAAATTTCAGTTTTCATCTGTATTGCATTGCTTACAAAATACGGTTTAAGCAAAATCGGTCAACGGGGGCAAGAGAATTAGTGTGACCTCGGACTAAGTGCTAAGTGCTAACTTAGCCCACTTGGCTCCCTCTATTTAAACAGTTGATCGATTTGAGGTAAATGGCGGAAAATTTACTGATTGTAAATCCTTCTTCTAGATCCATGCCATCTTTCCTAAAACTAAAACGAGGGGGAACGTTGTGAGTTGCTGCGGACACCGCAACTCTACAGTTATACCCGATACTAAGTCAGTATGGCCCTCTTCCGGCAGACGCCGCTAATATTAAACGACACGACAAAGAGTGGGTGCGAGAGAGACAGAAAATCAGTCTGAGCGTGACGTCGGGCGCTGCGTAGCCACTGCAAATTGATTTGTTCCTTTTGGCTATAAAAATGATCTGATCTGATCCAGATTAAGCAATCTAATAGATATGGTCATTATCTATGATTCTGCGTTTTTAGTTTTCTCAAATCTGCAATATTGTGGATGCAACAGATTTTCGTCCTTTGTGGGGGCGGATGGGGGTGGGGCGAAATTCTGAGATATACGTTTTATAGTGACATCTTAAAGGAGTGTGTGTACCAAATTTGGTTACTCTAGCCTTAATAGTCTCTGAGATTTGTGGTTGCCTCAGATTTTCGTCCTTTGCGGGGGCGGAAGGGGGTGTGGCGAAATTTTGACACAAAACGGTCAAGGTCCGATATCACAGGAGTGTGGATACCAAATTTGGTTGCTCTAGCTCTTATGGGTTCTGAGATCCTTGAACTCATATTTTGCAATTGGCAACACCGACCATGAAACCTGTGTGTTAGAGAGAGACAGAGCGAGAAAGAATGAAATTGTTTTCTTGATTCTGGCTATAATAATTATACGATCAGGTTCAGATTTTGCACTCTAGAAGATATAGTCATCTTCTACGATTCTGCGTTTTTAGTTTTTTCGTATCGTCGAAATTGTGGATGCCACAGACTTTCGCCCTTTGTGGGGGCGGAAGTGGACGGGGCACAGTTTTGAAATATTCTTGTAGCAGTGACATATCACAGAAGTCTGGATCCAAAAAATCGTTGCTCTAGCTCTTATAGTCTTTGAGCACTACGGACGGACGGACAGACAGACATGGCTCAATCGACTCGGCTATTGATGCTGATCAAGAATATATATACTTTATGGGGTCGGAAACGATTCCTTCTGGACGTTACACACATCCACTTTCACCACAAATCTAATATACCCCAATACTAATTTTGAGTATCGGGTATAAAAATGTAATGGGAAGTTTTATTTGATGTTTACAAGCGTACTTTAAGAATTTACTCAGAGACGACTCGTCACCTGAACCCACTTAATCTACCAATAAAACCCTCAATTGAAACAGCTCAACAGCCTGAGTTAAGCCGATGAAGAATACCCCTCAGCTCCGAGCTCATAATTTTATCGGATTGATGAATCACTTTCCTTCAAGGCTGGATAATTTTAATTTTTTCCGACCCCATAAAGTATTTATATTCTTGATCAGCATCAATAGCCGAATGAATATAGCCATGTATGTCTGTCCGTCTGTGCGAACCGATGAGCGCCAAGATCCCAGAGACTTTAAAGGCAAGATAAACTTAATTTTGTATCCAGGATCCAGTTAAATGATACGAGAAAACTAAAAGCGCAGAATTATTGAGAATAAGCATATCTACCAGATCTACGAATCTGGGAAAACGGTTCCCCTACAGCGTCCCCATGTCCCACTTCCTGCCACCCATCGTGCAGTATCTGTACATATGCCTGAGCATTATCTAGCTATCGTGTGGGATCCCGATCCTGGTAGCGTCTCTCGCGTGAGCTCCTAACCGGCGTGGACTTTCTGCACTCGCATCGCATCATATCATCCTTCAAAATACATATGAATCAAGCTTATGTTTAAATCTCTGTTGTTGCCATAGATCAGCATTGGCCCCAAATCCATCCTAAGTTTCAGTGTACTCCTTCGCCAAATGCTGTCCCACAGCACAGGGAACTCATTGGCAGCATTCCCTTTTCTAACAAACATGCAGCTCGTCGAGGATTAAAACGAACGGCTCATTCGCATAAAGTTGAAGTTAATAATAGAAACGAACCTTTTCAATATTCTATTTGAAGATGGAATCGTCTAAGAGGTTCCCAATATAATATTAAAAAACCCATATATAAAACCGAATCTTCTTTAGTTGGTGTTGAACTTGTTGACTTCCGGTCTGCCGCAGCAGCTCCAACACCTGGACGCCTCCGCCCCTTCACTCCTGGACAGCCCTTACCTGGCCAGCATCCCCTCGATCCCGTCGATGGAGTGCCCTGGTGGCCTGGTCTGCCACCACACATCCCATATGGGAGCCACCACCAGCAGCAGCAGATGAACACAAAGCATTCCATCAACGATATCCTGGGAGGACGCTCTGGAGGAAGCAAAAGCAGCAACCAACAGCAGACGCCCCAGCAATTGCAACTGCAAGACCAGCAGGCACTCACGGTAGCACCGACGTCGCCTCTCCAAAAACTGGGGCACGAAGGGAACGGCACACATTACAATATTATTGGCCGTTTCCGTTTCCAACCCGATTCAGTTACCAAAACCGTTTCCATTAATGTACGACATATTTGAAGCTGTGGAAAAGGGTACCAGACTAACATTTGGTCTATATCAAATACATATTAAAAGTAACTTATCAATACAAAATTTAGTACAAGTCCGGGTACGTTAAACTGACCAAACATGGCAAGTACCCTGCCAAGTATTTTGATGGACAGAAAACGGCTGCGACAAGCATGTCCGGATGTGTCTTGTTGATATTCCCCAATAATTGCGGCTATTTTGTATTTGTACTTCACTTTTAGCGGCTGTCCGAATGTCTTCAGCTTTCGGCTATTAAAGTGGCTCAGCCGGGATGGTAGGGCTAATTTTCGCAGAACCTTGCAGTTCCAATCATTACCATTACATAACATGGAACGGAATTGGCAACATTCTACATACCCTGAGGAAAGGGATATTATAGAATTGAAGAAATATTTGTCATCTAAGTCGCCAATGAATGCAGAATCTAGTCAGTATATGTATGTTTAAGGCTATCACATCAAAATTTTGCAGTTTATTGTTTTAGCACAGAGACCAAGAATTGGTATCGGGATCAGGATATGGTATATACAGGAAACTAATAAAATGCATGAATAGGAGTAAAACATATCAATTTGAGAAAAGGTCTTTATTAATTAATCTTTAAAAAAGCATCTTCTATCTTTGAAATTAACGAAATAAAGTATACAAATGCCCAGACACAGGCTAACAAGCAACAAATACCACCAAAATGTAAAAAATTTCGATACATCCATACTCAATTGCGTTAATTTTCATACTCACTTGCTTAAACCTTCTTTTAGACCACTTTTCACGAATCGACAGCAGCAAACAACAACAGCACCTTCACTGTTAATGGAAACACCTCGGGGCATCAAAACATCAAGCCCCCTGGCAAGACCCCAAGAAGACCATTAATTGAGCACGCCGGCGGCTTTAATAGTTCTTAAGCAGTTGGGTATTAGTGTCAGAGGGAATCAAGTGGAATGGAGTGGTATCGAGCGGTAACTTGCATTGCGTTTCGCAAATAAATTTATTTAATTTAAACTTCATTTATATTTCCATAGAAAACAGTAAGAAAAACAGGGGATTATTTTATATACGTATGTTTGTGTATAACTAGTATTTTGGGAGCTCCGAGTAACGGGGGGGCGTGGACCAGAGCACGCTGGAGTTGCGCTTCAGCTGGCTGGGATCGATGTTGGGGAAAATCAGTTTCAGGTCCGGAGTGGTGGGGGCCACCGAGAAGAAGCTGTCGATGACATCGGTGGGACAGTGGCTCTGCATGGCAATCGCTTCGCCGCGTACATGGCCTAAAAATGGGTTACAAAATTTCAGATTAGATTAGACACTGGCTAAAGAAAACGCTAACTTACTGCGACTCCAGGTGGGTGCTGGCGGACGCTTGTGGGTGACCTTGCCCTCGTCATCGGTGGAGTCATCCTCGTGCAGCATGTTCCATGTGTATTTTGTCTTCGGCTGCGGTGGCAGCATCTTCTTCTTGGCCCCGGTCAACTGTGCCAGCTTCTGATTCTCCAGCTCCCGGATCTTGGCTTTCCTGAGGGCCTCGGCCTCCTCCTGCTGGCGCATCTTACGATTCAGCTCCTCAACCTCCAGCCGCTTACGCTCCTCCAGCTTCTTTCGTTCCTCCTGTTTCTTGGCGCGTTCCGCGGTCTGCTTGGCAATGCGTTCGGCTCGCTCCCGCTCCTTTGCCTCTCGCTGCTGGGCGGCGTGCTGATGCTTCTGCTCACGCAGCTTCTTGCGCTCCTCGGCCAGGGTGTGCAGACCCTTGCGGAAGTCTTCGCCGCTGTTCTCGCGTAACAGGCTCTTGGTGGATGCAGAACTGGTGGACTTCAGGTTGGTCCCGGTGGCAGTCTTCAGCAGCGTCGTTGCCTTCGAGGCACTCATGGGGGCCTTCTTGGGCTGGGCCGAGCTCACGGGCAATAGACTTGAGGTCTGAGTGGGCGTATAAAAGCGCCCCACAGTCGGTGGCTGCAACTTGCCAATCTTGGGCGTGTTGCTCGTGTTCGTGCCCTGAAAAAGGATCATCAACCATCAATTCCCGAACAAACGAGCGAGAGCACTGCACTCTTACCGTATCCTTGGCTCGCTGGGAGCGTAAGTTGCTCTGGGCAATGGCCGCATTTTCGAAGGCCTCCACGCGCATCTTCACTGGACTCTGCAAGAGCGGACTGTGGGCAGGTCAAAAGGGAAGTATTGATGCTCCAATTCAAATAGTCTCCAGATTTTGCTCATACTCACTTAAACAGCTCATGGGTGCGGCCGGGCAGCTTCATGGTCTTCACATTCGAGAGAAATTTCGGCACTGGTACCCTGTCGTCCAGCGACTCATCCTCTGTCAGGAGACTGTCCCGCCTTGGCTCTGACACTGGCTTTGGTGGCCCCTTCTTGCTAGTAATAACTTCGAAGGTGGCGTCGGCCGGTGCAATGTTGGGACTTTCGTCGGTGGGAGCCGGACCCAGCACCATTGTGGCGTTGGACAAGGTCATCGTTTCATTAGTGGCGTCGCCAGCAGAAGCCTGCTGCTGCTGTTCTTCGATGGGCGGCCCCTCGAGGGCGTCTTTGTAGATGGAGCGCTCCTGGTTGCGCGACTCGGTGCTGTTTTTGCGAGTCCGCGAGGAGACGGGCGAGTTTTTATCAATTTCACTAAACCGCTCCACCTTGATGGGCCGATGGCAGGCGCCATCCTTCTTCTTCTTTCGCCCCTTCTTGGACATCTCGGATGCCGTTGTAGTATTGCTGAATGCAGTCTCATCCGACCTGGTAGCATCCGTCTCCAAAATTGTGGCTGTGGTATCTGTGGCCGGTAGGGGCGGCGGCATTTCGCCGGTAAACTTCTCCCGCTTGACTTTGACGCACACATTCTTGGAGGCGAAGACTTCGGCTGGCTTCTTGATGGGCTCTATTGGTAGTTTTGTTGGTGCCTCCTGTGGCTGTGTCTCCTTCACAACTGACGGTTTGGGATTCGGTGCTATGTTGTGCGTGCTGCCGTTGACCTGCGAGACGCGCTGTTCGCTCTCCACCTTCACCCGGATCGAATCCTCTTCGCTGGGGCGACGCATCTTTCGGATGAGAGAGGGCTCCTTGAGCAATTTTTCCGTTTTCAATTTGGCAGCCCGCTGCGGCCGGCCCGAGCTTATGGTGGTGTCGGCTAGAGTCGGTGCCGGTGGCGGCGGCATTAACGAGGCTGTGCTGTTCAGGTTCTCCACCTCGGCAATAGCCAAAAGCTGGGAGTTGCTCAACCGCGCACTTAGGCGGCCCGAGGACTCTGCCGTGACGTCGGGGGCATCTGGGAAGAGTGCAAGGTGAGTTTTGGTCTCCTTTGGCCCCCAGCACAACTCACCTTGGGAATCATCTGTGTTCTCAGTCAGAGCGGTCAGCCGTTTGGGACGCTTCTTGGTCTGCTGTGGTGTCACCGCGGAGGTTTCGCTCTTCGCCGGGGCATTGTCCGCAGCCTTGGCATCCTTGGTCTTGACGCCGTAGAATAGTTCTTCCAGCTCTTTAAAGTGAGCCTGCAAAATAAAACAAGCGCGCCGCCATATTGATCGCCATGTTCTGTGTCCATGGCAGCGGGAAAAAATACCTTTCGGATTTCCTCCAGTTCCAGCTGCATCCGCGACAGCGGCTCCATTATATCCAACATATCATCCATTTGGCACAAATGAGAATCTACACAAATTTAAACAAATTCCTTTTTTTCTCGGGTCTCCAGTCGTTTTTTTCAAATGGCGGCAATGCGACGCGCGTCTGCAGTGTGACCGCGGACTTATCGCTCAAATATACCGTCCGACCCTCAGAAATATACCAAAATATACCGTTCAATTTAAAAAATATACTGACGAGTTCAAGCTCTATTATACATAATCCACGTTTTTCATATTCCGTGCGATATAACTAACTTAATAAAACCGTTAGCCCTGCCCACATAATTTTAACCGATTAATGAATCAATTGTCTACTTGACTGGCCTATTGTAAATACTGGCTTTTATTGGATTTCTATATAAAGTTGAACGGCAGACGCGGCTAATATTAAACTACAGGGCAAAGAGCGCGCGCGAGAGAGACAGAAAATGTAATAGATAGATTAAATTGACAAAAATGTATACCATTATATACCGATATACCGTGAATATACAAGTCCGGTTACAGTACACTGTATGGTTAGTGGTTTAACTGACCTGGCAAGTACCCTGCCAAGTATTTTGATGGACAGAAAACGGCTGCGACAAGCATTTCCGGATGTGTCTATTTTGTATTTGTATTTCACTTTTAGCGGCTGTCCGAATGTCTTCAGCTTTCGGCTATTAAAGTGGCTCAGCCGGGATGGTAGGGCTAATTTTCGCAGAACCTTGCAGTTCCAATCATTACCATTACATAACATGGAACGGAATTGGCAACATTCTACATACCCTGAGGAAAGGGATATTATAGAATTGAAGAAATATTTGTCATCTAAGTTGCCAATGAATGCAGAATCTAGTCAGTATATGTTTAAGGCTATCACATCAAAATTTTGCAGTTTATTGTTTTAGCACAGAGACCAAGAATTGGTATCGGGATCAGGATATGGTATATACAGGAAACTAATAAAATGCATGAATAGGAGTAAAACATATCAATTTGAGAAAAGGTCTTTATTAATTAAGCTTTAAAAAAGCTTCTATCAATTGCGTTACTTTTCATACTTAGACCAATCCAATAAAAGGGGATCCCTAAAACTAGCCAATTTTGTAGATAATTGATTTATCAATCGAATAAAATTATGTGTTCATTATATCATTATGTAATCGAATCGAATATCAAAATCGAGGAATATGGTTTCCAATCCTTGACGGAGTAGGGGGTATTTTAACATGCCACCGAAAATAAAGAAAATTTAATAATTTTAGTCCAGTTCAGGTGAGAGGTATCCTGGTGTTGTTTTAGTTCACAGGAATGGCATGAATCTACATGAAGAATTCACAAACAGTAATATTTTTGCGCCATTTAGGAGGGGTCTTAAGTGGGCTAAGTTTGTTTTCTGTCAATGGTATATTTTTCGGTATTTTTTAAAAACAGACGGTATATTCCTGAGGGTAATTTGTCGCACTTATCTATCTTATCTTGCCACCTTATCTAGCTCTCAACCTATGCAAATTTTATACTTTTCATAGTATTTTCTAGCATTTTTTAAGACGCGTCATAGACTCACCCTCTTGACCAATATAGAAATGCCGTATGTAGCCACTTCCCAAGACACATCGAATGCTAATTCGTGATCAGCATTGAAATTCTGATAATTTGGAATGAAAATGTAAATTTAAAAAAAAAAGTCCGAAAAAAGGCATGTCAAACGTGGATAACGGAGGTTTTTCACACTGGCGCTTCAATTATATGAAAAAACACGGGCAAAAATGTTTGAAACGTACACATCTCTCCTTCAGGTGTCGCTTTTGTAACTACATAAAACTGTAGTTAATATGTAGCAGATGTGTAGTTATCGGTAGTTAGTGGAAATTGTTGTTGACCGATTTTGCTTAAACCTCATTTTGTAAACAATCCAATAAAGAAGAGAATTTAAAATGAACCCAGTCTTGTAGGACATTGATTAAGTAATCGGATTTAATTATTATTTTAGAGCTAATGGGTCTTAAATAGCTAGTGATATTAAACCGAAAAAACAAAAACTTGAATATGATGGAACTTGAACACAAATAATACGTCAGTATATTTACGGTATATTTTGAAGTTTGTGAAGCCTTTTTGGTATATTTCTAAGGGTCAGACCGTATGTTTCATCCAGAAGTCCGCGGGCACACTGATCGCGTTTTTTGCAACAAGCTAACGAAAATCGGGGACAACAAAAAACCGCGCGCATTGCGACAACAACAATAAGATGTATATATAAGAATCCGTATGCGGGAGTAGACACACTTGTCCCCATTCGAAAGCAGAACCCACACACAGCAAACTTGCCGCAGCAGCAGCAGTAGCTCCATCCGCAGCGCAGCCATGGGACTCGACTTCGATGCCTTGGAGTACTGCAAAGGCATGAAGAACAAGCAATCCCCGCCACCGTATGCGTGTCCAGTGCGCGACTGCGGCCGCAGCTACAAGACCATCATGGGGCTGCAGTACCATCTGGTGAAGTACGACCACGACAATCCGCAGCCGCTGACGCCCGTCCTGACGCCGAACCGAAAAAAGGCGCGCTCACGCTCCACGCACCACTCCACGCCCAAGCCAAAGGACAACGGCAGTGGCGGTGATGCGTCCATCGTTAGCGGGGAGGCCAAGAACGGCTGCTCCGGCAGCAGCGGGAGCGGTACTCGGCATCAGTACGCCAATCCCGAGTCCCTGGTCGCCTACAACGAGGAGGAAGCCACAGTCACCTTCAATATAGAGGGCAAGAGCGTGCGCCTGGGCATCGACGATGCCCTGCCGATGGTGGAGGAAGACGAGTTTGTCGCTCTGGTAGAGAGGGGCTGCATCCTGAATGCGGATGCCCCGCCGCTGGAGGAGAATGCGCCGTGGGCCAAGGTGCAGGTGCCGGTGGCGAAGGTGTGCGAAATCGAAGACTACAATGTGCCTGATGCCCCGCCCCGACCGCTGGCCTACTATCGCTTCATCGAGAAGTCCCTGGAGGAGCTCGACGGTGAGATCGAGTACGATGTCGATGAGGAGGACTCCGCCTGGCTGGAGCACATGAACGAGGAACGCCAGAAGCTCGGCCTTACTGCTGTCAGCATCGACACAATGGAGCTGCTGATGGACCGGCTCGAGAAGGAGTCGCACTTCCAGGCGGCGGCCAATGGCACGCCTACTGGTGTCGAGGTGGATGACGATGCGGTCTGCTGCATCTGCCTCGACGGTGAGTGCCAGAACACCAACGTGATACTGTTTTGCGACATGTGCAACCTGGCGGTGCACCAGGACTGCTACGGCGTCCCCTACATCCCCGAGGGCCAATGGTTGTGCCGGCGCTGCCTCCAGTCGCCCAGCAAGCCGGTCAACTGTGTCCTCTGCCCCAACGCCGGCGGCGCTTTCAAGCAGACGGATCACGGCCAGTGGGCGCATGTGGTGTGTGCTCTATGGATACCCGAGGTGCGGTTCGCCAACACCGTCTTCCTGGAGCCAATTGGTTTGTATTCCTCTCCCGCCCTGTCTCGCCTCGCTCTCTTTCTGTCGCTCTTTCTGACTAACTTGTGATCCTTCTATGGTCCTAGATTCTATCGAGACCATTCCCCCTGCACGCTGGCGCCTCACGTGCTATGTGTGCAAGGAGAAGGGTCTGGGTGCCTGCATCCAGTGCCACAGGAACAGCTGCTATGCCGCCTTCCACGTGACCTGTGCCCAGCAGGCAGGCCTCTACATGACCATGGACACGATCAAAGACGGCCACAACGACTCCTCCATGCATGTACAGAAGTTTGCCTACTGTCACGCCCACACGCCGGCAGACGCTAAGCTTAAGATGAACGTGCCCGACTTCGAGGACACGCGCCACAAGATGCGGGAGGCGCGCAAAGCGCTGGCCAAGAAGAGATCCACGGCTCCCGTAGTGCTGATCCCAACGATACCCCCGGATCGTGTCCAGGAGATCGCCACCATGGTCACTATGCAGAAGAAGAAGGAGTTCCTGGACCGCATCATCGCTTACTGGACCCTGAAGCGCCACTACCGGAATGGTGTGCCGCTTCTGCGTCGACTGCAGAGCCAGGGCCACAATCACGGCGTGATCCAGCGGAACGGCATCGAGGGCTCCCCGGACACGAACGAGCTGTACAGGCAACTGAAGTACTGGCAGTGCCTGCGCCAGGACCTGGAGCGGGCCCGCCTCCTCTGCGAGCTGGTGCGAAAGCGGGAGAAGCTAAAGGTGGCCTTTGTGAAGATCTCCGAGGAGGTGGTGATGCTGCAGCTCAATCCGCTTGAGTCGGCGCTGACTAAGCTGCTGGATGCCCTCGAGGCGCGCGATACCATGGAGATATTCCGCGAGCCGGTGGACACCAGCGAGGTGCCCGACTACACGGACATCGTGAAACACCCCATGGACCTGGGCACCATGCGGACGCGGCTCAAGGACTGCCAGTACACGACTCTGGAGCAGCTCGAGACCGACTTCGATCTGATGATCCAGAACTGTCTGGCGTACAACAACAAGGACACGGTGTTCTATCGCGCCGGTATACGTCTACGCGACCAGGCGGCTCCTCTGTTCGTACAGCTGCGCAAGGAGCTGCAGCGTGATGGCCTGCTAGAGCGATCGCAGCGATCGCATGTCGACCATGTGGAGGCGGAGGTGGAGCAGGAGCTGCGCCAGCTGCTGGCGGTGCCAGCCAGCGAAGATATCGTCCAGAAACTGCTTATCCTGGCCGACAAGTCGCAGGTGCTCAAGAATCCCAGCTACCGCACCAAGAAAATTAAACAGATTCGCCTGGAGATCACGCGGATGCGCAAATCGCTGCAAAAGGCGCGCTATGCAGCGGTAAGTGTTGCCCATCCCTAGCCCTTTCCTTTCCGATCATAAACTAACGTCTCGAGCTCTTCCTTCAGCGTCATTCGTCAGTGCATGCCAATCGCTCCCGGAGCGACGAGGATGAGGCTAGAGGAGGACAAGGCTCCCCGTCCAAGAAGCGATCGCGCAAGCGTCTGAACACCATCGCCATGGACATGGATCTGGAGCAGGATGAAGACCTGGAAGACGAGGATGACTTTGAGGAGGATTCGGTAGGCGATGGCGATGAGGAGGCCGCCAAGAATATGCTACACACGACGCAAACTCCGCCCTGCAGCCCCATCAAGAGTCTCAACAACAGTAGCTCGCCCGTGGGCATCAACCGAAGGTGAGACGCATCCATATAGCTATAGCTTAACCAATTCTAACCTTGCAATCGCCCTTAGGACGGCCATACTGCTGACGCGGAAGTCTCAGGCGGCTCTAAAGCGACCCTCTGAGCCACTGACGACGCCCGTGAAGGAGGAACACCACAATTCGCAATCCTCCAGCAGCCAGTCCATCAGCGTCAGTGCCAGTGCCAGCTCCTCTTCCAACGCCACGGTGGCCACGGCTGCCACAAGCGTGGCCTCGCTGAACAGTGTCCTGGCCGCTCCCAATGCCTCTGTCTCTGTCGCAAACTTTGCGTTGACGCAGAACAGCAGCGCCGGAGCGGGCGTTGGCGCAGGCGTGAGTGCATCTCCGGCTTCGGGTGCGGGTGCACTAGCTGGAGCAGCTGCAGCGGCCAGCCTGACATCCACGGCCCTGTCGATCAGCAGCAAGATGAGCCTCAATCTTGGCGTGAAGTCGCCAAAGAGGCCGGGCCGCTACCGACGCCTGCCAGAGCTGAGAAACAGTGCCTCCATGTCACCAAAGAAGTCTCCTAATCCTGCGGCGGCAGCGGCAGCAGCAGCTGCTGCAGCTGCAGCGGCAGCGGCAGTATCAGCGGGAGCCAGTGCCTCCGGCCAGGCCATGCCGCTGCCGGACGCACGGCTATTCGAGCGCATTCCGGACAGCTTTCGCGTTTACCGGGCAAACAACCAGCGGGACGTGAGCGACAGCGACGAAGGCCCCTCCCAGTCCAGCAGCCCCTGCAGCAGCTGTTCCGACTTCAGCATATCCGGCAGCTGTTCGGACTTTGACAGCGACGAGGCCAGCGACGGGCACAGCGAAGAGAGGGAGTCCACATCGCAGGACGGCACCACTGACGCCATGGACCTGCAGCACGCCAGCCTGAACAACAGCCAGGGCAACGGGAACATGGCCATCAGCAGCAGTAGCGGGGCCAGCGGCAGCTCCAGCGAAGATGAGGCGGTGATGGATGGACAGCCGCCGCATCAGAAGAGGAGAGGCAGGCCGAGCAAGACGAGAACATCCCGCAGCACACCCACCCCCACTCCCATACCGATGGCGGCACGGGGCCCGGTCATGTCGGCTGCTCGGGGTCGGGGTAAGAGGCGCAGCAATCTCAGCGAGTCGACGACCAGCTCCACGGCCACACCGCCGCCGATCATGCGGAAGGCGGGCAAATTGCGTTCGGCCACGCCCAGCATCGTCTCTCCGTTGGTGAACAACATCAAGGCGAGAAGGAACACCACGGCAACGGCAACCACAAACAACAACAGGAGTCGGCACGGCGAAGACGCGGAGGAGGTGGTGACGATGACCAGGCACCACAACTCGCACAAGCCAACCCTGGAGCCGTTACAGCTGGTGTGGGCCAAGTGCCGTGGCTATCCGTGGTATCCCGCCTTAATACTCGACCCGAAGACTCCCAAGGGGTTCGTCTACAATGGAGTGCCACTGCCCGCCCCGCCCACGGATGTGCTGGCACTGCGCAAGAACTGCCTGGACGACATAGTGTTCCTGGTGCTGTTCTTCGATGTGAAGCGCACCTGGCAGTGGCTGCCGGCCAACAAGCTGGATATCCTGGGCATAGACAAAAAGGTGGACCAGCAGAAGCTGATCGAGTCCCGGAAGCCGGCGGAGCGGAAGGCCGTGAAGAAGGCGTACCAGGACGCCCTGCACTACCAGAGCCAGGTATCGGACCTCGAGGGCCAAGGACCCGATCCGATCATGTGAAAGCTATTTGCCCAATTGCGTCTGAGCTAAGGCGCCACTCGAAATTAGCCATATACTGTGCTCCCCCTCCCTCTTCTAATATACATATGTATATCCCCCGGTCCTTCTATATAGTGTGTGTATTTTTATGTCATTTGTTGTTATTCGAAGATGTGGATGAAGTGGAAGATGATGCAGAATCAGAAGCAGAAGCAGAAGAAGGCCCTCCATTAGAGTATTTCGTTTCCCATTTAGCACTGCAAGTGACCTTGATTTTTTGTTTGTCGGAGACCCCGATCCCTGCCAGGCCACGATTATGTACAGTTTTTGTAATCCACGCGGTTTATTATCGATCAGTTTGTAAATTATATATTTGGATATTTAGCTTCTACTATTATGAAAAAATGTTAAATGCATATGCCCCTCCCAATCAAATCCTTAAACCCCCCTTATTATCTACCGAAATGAATACGAAACACGGCAACAAGATGGAATTTATATAACCTCACAATGTTTCACACGAAATCAAATCAATGTTTAAGTTAAATAGTTTTAAGAACAATCTACAGGATAAGTCCAAAAACATAAAGAAAACGCTAAGCAACATGTGTAAAGAAAAAAAGATGAACAATTTACAAATAGCATTATAAACTGTACGAGTGCGTGTGTGTGTGTGTCTGTGTGTGTGTTTGTGAGTATGTATCTGCATAAATGGATACATAAATATATATACTATATATATGAAATAGTGTATGTCCTGATTTCCGCATGAATATAATGATTATTACAATGTGTATTATATCAAATGACGAATACTATTATAGTTACTGTGTGTAATTCATGCTAGAAATCTGCGTATGCTTAGGTGTGCTGTGGAAGTGCGTAGGCAGTTAATTATTGATGTAGTTTGTCCCACACTACGCCAATCCTTATACGTATCCTTATCCTCAACCACAACCCAAGCCACACCCACACCCACACCCACAACGCCACCACCATCTTTGCCCCTAACAAGATTGAATGTTGTTCGAACTTAATGATAAATTAAATGCAGAAAAATAAATGTTTTAAACAAAAGTGTTTCCTTTCTTTTGGATTCTCTGGTTGGAAAGTCACTGGTAGAAACCTCAGCTGCCTTACAGTTTTGGCCGCACAGATCACGTGCTAAATGTCACCTAAATTGCGTCACCAGGGTTTGTTGATGAAATGACTTACATTTATTTTGATTAACTTGAGGGCATTAAACCACGTTTCGAGGTGCCTTCTGTGTACAGTTTCAGCTTCGGAATCAGCTCAGTTATTAATTATTACCCGAACAGATGTTTCTTTACCGCTTTACAGTTCCATATTTCCTGATCATTCCATTCCGTTGGCTAGTATTACAGTATTACACTATTGCTCGCAGCTTTCAAGTCAAAGCTCTACAGTTTTTGAATCACTGGATCAAAGGAAATTACTGAATCTTTATGTTTTCTACCAATAACTAATGGTTATCACTAGAAAAGAGAAAAAAGTACAGCTCTTGTTCCCTTTTTCACCCATTTTCATCAGGGTTTCATCCATTCGTCGGTTGTTCCGACACCTTACAATTGAACACTCACAAGTCACGGTCCAGACACATGATTACGCCAATTAATTTGAACGCAAAGAATACCAAATGGAACAGACAGTTCACGCAAAATAAAGCATTAACAAAGCGATTTTTGTTCGTAAAAAATGAAGTTGTTTTCGGTGCGTGACAATTGCTGGAAAAATAAAATCTTAACATATTTGCAACGCATTTTTTACCAGCTTAAGGCCTGAAAAATAACATTAATCGTGTGTTTTGCGATCTTTAATGCACAAATCAAGTGCCTAAGCCCGGCTTTAACCGGACAGGCTGACCCAGCTACCGTCTGTGGGGCGAATGGAGGGGGTTACAACTCAATTTAACTGTGATTTAACTGTGGACTGTAGAACGCCCAAAATCTGGCAGCTCCATTAGCTGGCCTTAATTGTAAAATGCAAATTAATTTACTGCTGTCGACGATTGAAGTTTACGGATTGCTTTCGTTGTCGTTGCCCGTGTCGTTGTCGATGCCGATCTCGATGTCGGTGACGAGTGTCCAAGTGCCAGGTGTAGGTCATTGCGTTGGCGCTCTAATTGATGTATTTATCATGAACGCAATTATGATCTATTCGCCCCCCTCCCCCTCCTTCAGACGGAACTGCGAGTGGGGGAAATGCCCAAGAGAAACGAGTTTCTGCTGGGGCCAAGTGACGTCAAAGACGGAGCGAATTTGGATGCGAAAGTTTAAATAAAGAATATTTGGGCATGAAAATAAATGGCCTTGATTGTTGGCTCCAATAATTCGGGGAGGGGAGGAAAAGCTCTGCCTAAAGTTCAAGTCAGTATTCGCCCCTGCCCATGCCCCTGCCCCTGGCCCTGCCCAGCCCTGCTCCACTCAAATCGATCAATCCACCGAAAAATCCTCCATAAGCTGCTCAGAAATGTTAACTGGGCATCGGGCATGGGGTTTTTTCTCCTGTTTATTTTGTGGAAAAATACGATCATATGTGGCGGACGTTGGCTAACCATTAAAAAATAAATAAGAGTATGGAGAAAAAAGCAGAATTGCCGGCCATTCAGTCGATTGTTGTGTTATTGAGTTTGCTGTTAAATTAATTTAAATTTGCACGCAGCTGCAGTGACGTCTTGGGTTATTTCGTCGTTGGGACCTCCATAGAGTAGAGACGCCGGGCAACGTGATGCGGCCAACGTTCCTCATGAATAACCCGAAAAACACATTGGCGACAAGTTTGGTATTCGTTTTGTAGCGTTTTCGCCGGAACTGCGGTTCAAGTGCGTTTCTTGGCCATAAACTTTTGGCTTCTCGCTAGCTGCTGGAATTTTTGGCTTAAGCCCCGATCTGGTGGTTCAGGAAAAGTTTGGAAGATCTCAGATGGCGTGATGAGAGGGCCAGCCACCAGACATCTTAATGAATGCGCTAATTACGGACTAATTATCACGGGTCGTATGCAGAATTCGTAGATTGTGAATCCGCCACCGGCGTTGCGATGGGTATCTGGATATCTGTAGATATGGGCGCTGAATCGTATGCAAAAATAAAGCGTTTAAGCCAGATAAGATAAGCGAAAACGTGGCCAGCCAGCAGTGAGCACTTTGATCTCCTCTAATTAGCGCGGACGTGCCTCCGTTTCCATTCATTGATAGCAGTCGACTCTCTCGCGGACAACAAAAGAATTAAAGTACCAATTGATGGGCAAACGCACGCGCACAGATCGCTGCCCCCGAAAAGTTTGAACTGAGCAGTTCTGTGTATCTATGGGGCCCCAGCGAACGCCGATCATCATCGGATTCTCATCAGATGTACGTCACATGCTCGTCGAGTCAACGGGCCAACGTGACTATGGTCAGTTCGAGCAAGAAGAGATCTACTCATGATTCGACATGAGATGAGATGCTCTCCCGCAGCCTATTTTGGCCTAGCAACAAGATTTCAACAAGAAACGCTTTCTTGGCCAACTTAATGGCCAGATTATGAAATGTTTCTGGCTGTGAAAGTTGAGGCCCACTCGGGGGGAATTACGTGAAGCACTGGAGGTATTCCACACATGTCATGTGTCTCAGCCACAGCAGCGCTCAAGTCCGAGTTGCAGAGTGTGAAAATTGAAGACCTTTGAGCCTAGTGAAGCCAAGGTGACTTATTGGTGAAAATCTGCCAGAGAAATCGAACCACTGACTCAAACAATTGTGCCAGCATGTGATCAATAAATGACCAGAAATGGCCCGAAGAGGCAGATTACCAGGCGTCTAGAGATAAGCAAATGCTCCAAGAGATAGTTCCGAAACAAGGAAAAGTTTGGGCCGGTGGGGGAAGATTGTTTCTTTGGACTATTCGAGCAAATACAAGACCAAAAATCTGGCAAAGTATATCGGAAGCTTTGGCCAATGACACTACAAAGAGCGTATGGAATCAACATGTTGAGGTTGAGCCCTTTTTCGATCCATAAATCGAAACAATGAGCAGTCGAAGGATTCATTGCCTCCACCTTATACGGGTATAAATAAATTCATCGTGAACTTATGTTATTGGTTTTTTGAGACTAATCGAGCCTCTTTTCCACAGATGTTTGTTTAATTTGATTACAATAAAAAGCCGATTCGCTGTTAATCTTCAACCACAAGAATGTGGTGGGGCTGGGACCTCTTTTTGTTCGCATGTACTCGTAATGCATACGAGAAATGATATAATTTGTAATACCGGACTGGCATTTTTTGTAACCTTATTGCACATTTGCCTCCGGCCAAAGGCTTCTCTCTCCATTGTGGCCGTATAACGGCGCCGGCTGGAATTAACTTGAATATATTTAAGCCGCTCCGCAGTTCGAACCGGTTGAAGGAAGCAGCACAGCACCCAAAGAAGAGGCCATATCGGGGGTATTATGTGCTGTGGGTTCTCCGTTCACCCTGTGCTTCCTTCCCCCTCCCCAAAGCGTCATGCAGGCGCGACCAGACGGCGACTGTACAAAAATAAGTTAACTCCTGTTTTACCTTATTTGGCAGTCAATTGAAAGGGAAGGGAACGGAAAGGGGTTAAAGCTGCAACCAGAAAACGAGAGAAAGAGAGAGAGAGAGAGAGAGAGAGATCTACAGAGAGCAAGGGGGAGTGAAGCTTTTGACAAATTTAAACCATTATTCAGAATATACATATAGCTTCTGTCATTGATCAATCGATAGGCGATCGCGTGACCAGTGGACTTGGCTAAAAGGCCCTTCACTTGGGTAGGACTTGGCTATAAATTCCCAGCAGCCAGGGCTAAAAATAAAACAGGTCTAACCTTGAACGAGGGGCCCAACCAAGCCACATAACGGAAGACGCGAAACGAAGTCTGGTCCTGGGATGGGAACGGGAACGGCGCAGGTAACAGACGCTTTCTGGCTCTGACCAATTAAGTTTGAGATAAAAGAAGAGTCAAGAATCCCAGAGACACGCCAGCGACCTGGGGCAACAGAATATTTATTGACACATCCTGTATCTGGCGGTGGCGCACTCCCAAGGACATCCACAACCAGTCTCGGCTTGCGGTTCTTTTCCACTCTGAGCCGAACTCGGAGTGGCTATAAAAGCCCTCCTCTCTCAGCCAGAACGGCATCAGTCTTCCCCCGAACCCGGCAGAAGTAGTCAGAAGTAGTAGCGAAGTTTTGGAGCAGCCCCAGGAGCACCCAAAAGTCCTACTAGTCACTAATCCCCTTGATTGGGAACCCAGTGAATCCAAGAGCAAGATGCGTTTGTTCGTACTCGGCCTGCTGGCCCTGGGCTCCGTCCAGGCCTTCTCCGTGGTGAGAACCATCCAATCCCAGCCACATCCTCAGCTGGTGGCCTATGCACCGTCCCGTGGCGAGTTTCCCGTGGCAAGTGGCCTAGCCCAGGGCTATGTCCGCTATCTGGACGGCACGGGAGCGGAGCGCCTGCTGGCCTACAACTATCCCGAGCCGCTGCACGGCATCCGTGCCAGCCCCAGCCTTTTGCGATCTGGCCTGGCGGAAGAGCAGCAGGACACTGCCCTCTTTCGGGCCTGGTGCGAGCAGCGCTACAACGTCATGCGTCTCGAACTGGAGCGCCTGCGCGCCCAGGGACTGAAGCCCTCGCCCCAAATGATGGCCCAGTTCGAGCCCCTCGAGCAGATCGTCAAGTTCTCGGCCTTTGATGCAGTGCCTGGTCTCAGTCCGGAGGTACAGCGTGCCCGTGACGAGCAGTTGCGTATCTGGAACGAAGCGCGGCTGGAGGTACTGCGCGCAGAACAGGCACAGCAGATTATGGGTCACTACACAGACTTCAAGCCCCAAGAGAACATCGTCCAGGTGAAGACTGCCCAAAAGGAGGCGATCCCAGTGATCTACGGCCAGCAGCAACAGTACCAGATCAAGAGCTCCAACCCTCTGGTGGCCACGAAGACCATTGAGACACCGCAGACGCACTCCTATGGACAGTTTGCTCCTAGTCCGCAGAACCCGTTCCTGTTGAAGGCTGCTACGACTCCCGTATACACTGGCCCCACCAATGAGGCACCCCATCCTGTGGAGGAAACCCCAGAGGTGAAGCTGGCCCGCGAGGAGCATCTCAAGCAGTTCAACGAGGCCCTGCTCCGTCAACCTGCCCCTGCGCCCGAGACTCCCATACTAAAGACCATTCCTGGCATTCAGCAGCCGCAACCCATCGCCACCTATCCTCAGGCCACTATCAAGACAGTAACCTATGGGGATCAGCAGGTCCCACAACCCGTGGAGGAGACCCAGGAGGTGACGCTGGCCCGGGAAGAGCATCTCAAGCAGTTCAACGAAGCTCTGCTCCGCCAACCTGCCGATGAACCCATTCTTAAGACCACACCAGTACTGCAGCAGAATCTTTTCACTCCTTCCCACGCCAGCATTCAGACCATTCAGTCACCTCAACCTGTGGAGGAGACTCCGGAGGTGAAGTTGGCCCGGGAAGAGCATCTCAAGCAGTTCAACGAGGCCATTCTCAGACAACCCATTGATGTTCAGCAGCAGCCGCTGATACCGATTGCGCCCTTTGCTCCTTTGCCAAATTTGAAGGTTGGCCTCGTCCAGGGACCCCAGCCAATCCAGGACACTCCCGAAGTTATTCGGGCCCGCGAGCAGCACCTCATCCTGCTTGGCCAGGCCAAGCTGAAGGCCGAGGACAAAGTGGCCGATATCGAGGACCTGATTCGCCTCGAGGAGCGCGAGCGGGACAACGAGAAGCTGCGGGAAAAGGAGCGGCAAGAGATGGAGCAGAAGGAGGCTGCACTGGAGCAGTTGCGGGAACAGGAACGCCTCATCCAGGAGACGCGCCTCCTCGAGACCGAACGTCTCAAGATCGAGGAAGAAGACCGCCAGCGGCTGTACTCCGAGCGGGAGGCTGAGCAGCAGGAGCTGAAAAGCACCAACTATGAGACGGAGACTCCCGCCGACAGCTCCCTTCCCATCTTCCTGAATGTCGGTGCCGGTGCCGATGCCGCGCAGGGTAACATCAAGATCCTGGCCTCCCAGCCAGCTCCTGCTCCAGCACAGCCGCAAGGACAGACCATCAGCCAGCAGCAGTCGGTCCAGAACGGATTCTTCCTGCGCATCCATACGAATCAGCCCAATGCCATCCAGAGCTCCACGGCACCAATCAGTGGTCCATCGATTGTCTATACGGACAAGGGACTGGGAAATCCTTTCCTGGTTCGCTACACCGAACAGTTACAGCAGCCACTCCAGGTCCTCCCATCCTCCTCGATTCCTATCGCGAGTACTGGAGCCAGCGAACTGGAGCTGGCCACCCGGGAACACCTGCGTGCCCATGAGATCGCGCTGGAGCAGCTGCGTCTGGCCAATCTGGGGAATCCCTGGAACCCCGACTGTGACCACTGAGAAGCGAGATGATCCTTAAGAGACCCCCTACCAAACCATCCAATTCGATTCACTTGCATTGCCCTTAGGATAACCAAGACACCCACGATATTCGCACTAACAGTAAAACCCATTATTCACACTCACACTGACACCCACACCCACACCCACACCCACACCCACACCCTCATACTCATACTCGTACACCTGCATAGCTTAAGCTCCCAATTCGAAATGCATTCAGTTGATATACAACGCAAAAACGAGACGTGAACCGTAAATCCAATCATCTTGCGGGGCGTCAGGGGTGGAGCTACAAAGGAAATGGAATGCCTGATTTTACAGTTACGAGTGTACTCATTTCAATTTCGAGTCGCCAGATTGTCGGACGATCGATTAGGAATGCGCATAAAATGCTCAAATTACGCCGTAAACTGGCACAGATGAAGATGTTATCTGATCTGATCGAGTCCGCACCGGATCAATCTCTGCTCCGCACTTGACGCATATGTAACAAGTTCGAACGGTACATGACGTGATGGTGCTGGAACCGTAGGATACCTCTTGCCCTGGCACCAAACACAGACACAGACCCAGAGGCCTACGGATCAAAGATGATCTGATTTCGGCTATAATAATGCACAAGAGGGGATTGTAAGGAAATCGGAAACTAGGCCAGATCGGCATTATTCATGCGAATGTTCCAAATTATAATGCTACACCTTGGAAAATGGGGCTGTTATTTTATTATTCACATTTATTCGATTTACATGGGAGAGAGGCAAAGGGGTCGATCAATTTTAATATAAACTTGATCTACTTGGCTTTCAGGCGAAAAATCTACATACCAAATTTGGTATCGCTAGCTGTTAAAGTCTCCCAAAGATCTAGTTGTTTATACCGCCATACCGGACAGACAGACAGACGGATGTATCTAGAGTCTAGACCGATCCAGCGGATGTCCCTGATATGGATTATGGGTCTGTTACATATACTCGTTCGCCCGCAATATAGCCTTGTGTTCAGCAAGTAGCGGGTATTAAAATGTTGAACAAATTTATACAGAACGGAATCCACTTTGCATCGAATCCCCATCCCCAGTTGTGTTCTGCTCTGCTCTGCTCTGCTCTACACTGACCTAGCACAAAACGAACCGAACCGTTAATCGCCGGTGGAATTGATGAAATTACCGTTGGCTGTCTGCCTACATACCCCTGCTACCGGCTACATGCTACCTGCTGCTTGCTGCCTGCTGCCTGCTGCCTACCGTGTGCCCTGCCTTGATAAGATTTCCCTAACGATTGCGTGGCGTATGAGTAATAACAGCAAAGTGCAGGGAAAGTGACTAATGAAAGATGTTCTACAAACTGCCATATATGGCCAAGAGCAATACGATCATACGAAGATACGACGATTGGGCGGATGCAGAGAGCACAGCATGTGACAGCATGTAGATAAGGTACAGGTTACAGAGGAACTTGTCAGGAAATAGCGATGGTTCTGCGTCTTCTAAGACCAAAGTTCATCGGCATGAATCACGCGGGGGTTGGGAGAGATTGCTGAAGTCTCATGATGAATGCCTGTCAGGGTACAAAGTCTACCTTGGATTCAGGTGATTTCGGCTCGGTTTGAGTTCTCTGCCACCCCCCACAAAACGTTATCTGTCCGTAATCGAATCAATCCCACTGATTGAACCCATACTGGGATGTGATATGGCTGATGCAACTTTCGGTTTTGCCACAGCCAGACATCGCCCGACATCGCCAGACATCGTCAGACAATGGGGTTATGCGAGGGCCTTTGATTAGCTCCCAATTCGGCCTTGTTCAATGGGATTTGGGGCATTCCATGCCGGGCCAAGTGCGCAGTTTCTTTTGGGTGCGAATTGTATCTATGTATATATTTATAGAGACCGGCGAAACCGCTCCGCCAATTTTCGATCTTGTGTTTACATTTCGAGTACACAGCAGCCCCACAATGGAACAATGTACGGGGAAGTGATTGGCAAAATCACCTTTCGAATCGAATTCGCAGAAAAAGGAAATATTTCTGGCATTTCTGTCCAACAAAATGTGGGAAAAGAATCTCTAGAACAAATAAATATATTTGAGGGGATTTCTTCAAGTTAAATTAGATTTTCCCACTCATAATCTATAATTCTTCGAACTATTGAACGATATTTATGGCTAGAAAGTAATATTTACTTAACATAACAAGGGAATTTTTCTGTTTCGAGGTGTTAGTTTACTTGGAATCGTAATTTCTTTCTCTATGGTTCGTATTATCATCTGAAGATGTATTCTTCTGAAAACTTTCCTGTTTCCAGTGGATTTTCCCCTCCAGACCAAGCCATATATTATTCGGGCGCCAGTTGTTATACTCCATTTAGCCAGAAATCGCACTCGAATCGCTTTATACAATTAACGCGACGGACCATAAATATTGAACTCCCAGTTTTCGGCCACTTGCTATCTTGGCCGTAAAAGGCAATGCCAGTGGGGGAGTTCCCTCCATCGGAGCAGAGCTCTTGAGTGCCAGGCAAACAACGGCACTTTCTGTCCCATTCCCATTCCCAGTCGCAGTCGTAGCCGCAGTCTGTGCTTTTGTCACTTGGTATTTTGTTTTTCTCCGGAACTACTGATAAGAACCACAATAAGAAAACCCAGAAACGAACAAGAACGAATTTGCTGATACAAAATTTGCAACAGTCAAGTATTTACTTTGATATTTATGCAGAATATTTGCTTTCGTTGTTATTATAGTATGTTATCGTTGATATTTTTAGCAACGGACAGGTTATTTTTAACATTTCCCGGGCTATTTTTGTTTTTGTGTTGATGTTAATGCGACGCAGACGGTAATGAGAAAGACAATGTCAAGTTGGTGGCCATCAGTCCCACAGCAACGGGTTGCTATCCCTAACTGAACCCCCTCCTAGTAGTAGAGCCCAATGCAAACATTGTGTGGGGCCAGTGATTAGTGATAACGCTCTGCCCCTCTTATCTACGAGAAAGTGGGTCTCCATGGCGGAAAGAATGGTTCTCCTTGAATGTTGTTTTTTTTTTCGCATGCCTCAGGGTTAGCTATACTACATATAATTTCTATTGAGTTCGTCTGACTCTGATTCTGATTCCGATTAGATAAAGATGAAGTACGAGTATTTCGCCACGTTTAATGATCAATTTGTTTGTGCATTTATTTATAGTTCAGTGGAGCAGTGAATGTAATTTCTTTCCCAGAAACAATAGCACCGATTGAGGGCTAAAATTAGTATGGTGCTCCATATGGCCAATTGTTTTATTGTTACTTCCTTCCTCAATATAGTCAATGATACACAATTCGATTTGTTGCCAGGTCGCAAAATTTCTGGTCGCATTATTATGAAAGCCGAAACGTGATATGATAGTCACGCGTTTATGATTATCACGTTTTGCGATAATTTCCTAATTTTGGTCTCCAAAACATTTTATGTACATATGAAAGCGTTTCAGCTCTCGGGTTCTGGCTGGCTTGTTGATGGTAGTTCTGTACTAATGGAACACCAAGTCCCAAAAGCTCTATCCCGAGAGGGAGTCTGGGTTAAAGTTTCCAATCTAATTTAATTTTTATCCTAGATCTTTAATGCTGCGAAAAGTTCGATGTGAAATGCTCTTGGAGCTGTACTCCTTCTCCTGACGTGCTACATAATTATGTTGAAAATTATGTGTTTTACGTGGAAAACGATTTTCAAAACAATATTCCCAGTGGATAGTACTGCTGCAAAAAGTAGGAGTACCTCCAAAAACAAAACCAAAACCAAAGAAAATCCGCCCCCAGAACACATGTGATATTTCGTAGGCGCTTGTATTGACGTCACAGAGACATTTGCTTTCGTCACGGGTGCGTGTGGGCAAAGAAGAAATGATATACATCTGTATCTGTATCTACATACGCGCATAATTTATATAACTTCTTGCAGTTGCGTTGTCCAAGGAAGGGGGATTGACGCTTCTGGTTCTTCCTTCGTTGTTCTTGGGTTAAGTAAGCGATTTGCTCGTAATAATGTTTGAAATGTACATTTCCCTTTTGAATGTTTTTTGTTTGCCACATTGGTGATCTGGTCTGATCTTTCGATAACTTCATTATGTCCCCTCCAGATCGTAAAAAATCATTTTTTACGCTGCCATAAAACTCGTATTTATACACTCAATGTTTTTTCAGGCGTGTGTAGGGTTGGGGGTGTTGGTGGTGGAGGCTTCAACAAAGGATAAGCCGAGATTCGGCCGACAAGATACTAAATATGTATGTACATACTACGTGTAGCGGTACTCTCCAGGCCCTGACTCTGACTTTGACTTACGTGAGAAAGTTTTATGACATTGACGCAGTTGTCGCTGCTCTGCTGCGGCTGCGGCTGCTTGTGCTTCGATTGCAGCAGCTGTTTGGTGGGTGGCAATGGGTGCTGGGTGGGTGGTGCGCCTGCTCGCTACGTCGCGCTGGCTCACTCTCACTTGCATAACGGTACACGGTGGGCGACACGCTGTGCTCTGGATTACCGGAGCTGTCTTTCGATTTGCGTAAGCAGCCAAGACGCTGGTGGCGAACATGTGCCCTAAAAATCGTTAAATATTTAATATATGTACATAACTGTGTTCTGATCGACGGCACATCTTTCGTGCAAACGTGCTCGAACATGTCGCTGGCCGAGGCGTGAAGCACCTTGTGAACTTGCCCGTGACCACGACCACCCAGCCCTGCAGCCCCAATCAGTCAGTCAGTCGGATGAGGCTCAGGAGGAGTAGAAGGAAGGGAGGAAGAGGAGAGGAGGCAATCCCCTCCCCAATCGCCAGTAATCTTATCAGTGGTTGACTTTGCTCGGCACGCTTTTCAAGCAGACAAGAAAGAGTGAAATCAGACGTCGGGAGAGTGGGAGAGCAATCGTGGTAAAGATCAAGTTGTATTTTTGCAGGGTGAGGCATTTCAGCTCATAGCTCACATGTTTTGCTTGCTTGTATTTTACTGCTTATATTCGTTTCGAATTATAAGAACGTGAACAGAATGCATTTATTCAATAGGTATTTCGTATCTTTGATCTGTAAGCTGGAAGCTCAGAAAAGTTTTTCCACTGCTCAGCTCTGAACTAGCGCCTAGTGCTCTACCTGGCCACACCTTGCAAAAATATACCATGTTCGTCTGTGTTCTTGTGAAATTCAACGCCCTTCCGTTAAGTGCCTCCTCTCGCAGCATACGCACACAGACGCACTTGCATTCACTCGCTCTTTGTGAAGTTTGAAGAGAGTGCCTGTCTATTCCTCTCTCAATTATTAATGTGGCGCTAATTTCGCCCTGGATGTTTGTTTGTGCAAATATTTAACCTACTACTGTAACAAGTGCAATTGCGTTTTACCTTCGATCCGTTATTTGACTGTTATATGGGCCGCACAATGGCATGAACTATAAATGTTTGACTTTCCGATTACTCTTCCCCACCAAAGTGCCAAATTTGCTCTTCTTCTGTTACGGATGATATACCAGACAGAGCCGGTTTACACTGTGATATGAGCTGAAACGGGTCACAGGGATATCTGAGGCGCACTTTGCAGGACGTTTGTGGGCAGGGGGTTTTTATTATGTTTTCTTTAATTTCTCTTTGCTTAATGCCATTAATGAACTGTTTATAGACAACAGTTTTATTTGTTTTGCTTTTTCTGGAACGCAGCCAAGAAACGAATCTCATTTGTCCAGCACGTGCCCCAGCGGGCGAAAGTAAATATTTAAATTTCAATAAATTTCAATTACATAAAAATGATTAGAATCGCGGCGAAACGAGGCTGCAAACTTCTTATCAGGAGGGGAGCGGAGTAGTGTACGAGTATTGTGCGAACTCATGCTTAACACTCGTATGATCTGCTATTTCCACACAGATTTCGCCTGTCAAAGCACACATTGTATAATGGCTGTAATGTTCCAAGTACCGGTTACAAGTTTTAATTTGACTCGTTACAACATTGGCTGGTATACCCCAAACCAAACGCCCAGTGGGGTATATTTGTAAAATCTCCCCCGGTAAAAACCAGTTTTCAAGCGGCAAAATTCATTCATAACAAAGTGCGCAAGATGCTTGTTTTTCTAAGTTTCTAAGCTGCTATGAGGGCGGGAGGTGGAAGAAGTATCTAATCAATCAAATTGAAGGAACAACAATGGAAAAGTTCATACCTTTGGGAAGAGGAGTGAACTGTAGTAAACAAATATCGAACCATTTGATTAGCCCAAATAATGGAAATTCTGATCCATTATCAGTGGGAACTGCGTCTGTTTCACTTTCAGTGGTTCACTATCGGGGGCTGGGAAATTCAGCGTCCCACCGAGCACGCTTCGTGCCGCCACTGCCACAGCCACCGCCACAGCCACAGCCATAGCCCCATGCGCAGTAGTAATATTTTCTGCGTAAGTCCCGACTGATAATTCTACGCTGTCGCATAATCCCCTGCATTGATAAGCAGCTCAGCTCTCGCTTTGCTTTCCATATAAATCCATATAGGGATTTGCGGGGAAAACCGCAGAGCAAAGAATTGCTTGTTTTTCACCGGAATCGCAGATTCAGCGTAACAATAACAATAAATAATAATAATATTTTGTATTTTCGTGTTTAAAACAAATACTAGCAAGCAAACAAGTCTGTCAAAAACTGTCTTTGAATTAGAATTATGCAGAAATTTTTCGGCTGAGGCTGAGGTCTGGCCACTGTAGACACGCCACACAGCCCTGAACTGCAGGTGCTATACATAGGTGGGGTGGTGCAGGTACTAGCCTGGTGTTCGATGTGGGGGACAGACCCCACAGCACGCGCTCATGACAATCACATGTACAGTTGAACAGCTGAGAAAACAGCGGCATTGTCGCACGAATTCAAAACTAGTTTGCTCGACCAACAGTCAACTGGTGGTTGTAAATCGAGTTCGATTCGTCTGAGTGTATGGGGTATTCTGAGCTGTGGGTATCTATGGGTATTCCGAGCGGTATTTGACGTACGCTTTGCATTGAGAATTATGCTAATTTCTTGCCGAGAGGGGCTGGCACCGCCAAACCGTTCGTTCGCTGTGAATCATTTACCTTCGACGACATCGCCGCTGGAGGTGAATCTTTGAAATTTGCACTCTGAGATGGGGTTGCTCCAAGTCCCGTCTGCCTTCAGAAAAATCTCGCCTAGTCACGCTCCTAGCTCGGTTCCGTATATCGGCAAAAACAGACGAAGCCCGGCTGGTCTGGCCAACAGAGTGCAAAGCTTGCCGATCCAATTTGCATAACAGCAGCAGCAGCCCCCCACTGTCGCCATTGGGGCTGGGGAACTGAACTTCCCCGTTTCCAGAGAATGTGTGTACTCGTTTATAGTATGTGGGGGAAAGTATCGGTATCGTACCGGAGCACACAACTCCAATTGTTCAGTCAATGGCCGCATGGCCCATTACTCAACCCGGCATGACTTGGCCGGAATCACTACATGGCAATGGAGTGGATCGGTTCGCAGCTTGTTCTTCGGAATTCACGATTTGGAATTCACCAAATCCGACTTTGGGGTAAAGTACAGCCGATGATTAAGTGCGGATCGGATCGGCTTGTATAGTAAACAGATCTGGCTAATATTAGTTGACCTAAAAGCACATTCAAATAATTGCCAAGTAAGTTCCCCTATATTCTTAGATCCACACTTATGCAAAGTACTTTCAGTATTGAAACTGCCACATACAGGGAAATGTTGGATAGAAACCCAAATACTGCCCGAATAAATCGTGCTCAGACATTCCGCCTAACTGACCTATGTCTGGACCACTCAAATTCATGTTAATCGTCCTAATCAGTGGCAAACTTTTTTCCCAGTGATTTTCCCTTTGGCACGAGCTGCTCACATGCTCTTCCTGCCTGCCTCCATCTGCCCCATCCTCCCCAACTGGGCTCCTACTTTGGGCTCGTACATTAAGCTAACATTTTACGATGTCTGGCATTGATTATATTAACATGTCTCTGCTGCTTAACATCCATCTGTCTGTCTGGTTAGTTAACTCAATTGCCATGAGCGCAGAGCCAGACACGTTGGGTTTTAATACCCCCTGATATATGAATGAGCGATGTGATGTATATGATGTATATGGGATAGGGTATCATGAGAAGCAGAAAATTCAATATCAAGCTATCACAATAGTATATAAGATACACTGTCCATTGGTTCACATATAATAAATATGTATCTACAGATCTACTAGATAAATAGCTAACCATCTTATTAGTTTGATTATTATTAAAATACGAATTAGCTAGCTTCGTCTTTTCGCACCTGTTATCGCTCAGTGAACAGAATATCAATGAATCCATGATAGACAGAACAGAATCTTTGCACACATGTTGATGTTACATAATGGAACGTTAGCGATCTCTAAGCGACCCTTTAAGAGCATCTCAAAGTCGAATAAGTGCCATAATCGTGCCCAATTTCAGTTGGTGTCAATGCTTGGGTTCCAAGAATTATACGTATGATAAGGTGCGGCATATGCATGGCACGCTCTGCGGGGAATACCCCCAGAGACTTATTCATAGGCAGATTAATGAGGGACTTCCATTTACCAGGTCTTTGCCCATTATTGACGTCAATTGCTGGAGAAGTTGCTAAAATGTTTAACCCAAATAAATGATAAGACAGAGGGGGAGTTTGGCTTTTACATAATATTTTATTTAGTTGGTTTTTCTTTACCAAAAAATCTTTAAATTTAATACTTTTTTCTTAACATTAAATAACAATTTTTTTTTGTTGTATTTTTTTCAGTGGTTTTTCCTTCTTTGCCTTCGGAAAAGCTAACATAACAAAACTTTAATTTTTACATTTTTTCGGATGTGATGTGCTTTACTTTACAATTAGTGGGAACAGAATTATTGCCATTACCAATAAATTTTCGCGATGCTTAAGCGAGCGAATTCAACAAATACAAATTTCATGCAATATATTGAGTGCAGGTATTTGTATGTGGCTGCTTGTGTATACATATGTTTAAGCGGCAGCTGGTCACGCGCTTTTGTGTGTGAGTGTATGAGTGTTGCGAAATTACTGCTGCTGCTGCTGCCGCTTCTGTTGCGGCCCAGGGGAAGAGGGACTGAGAGAGCGACTTCCGCGGGTGTTCAGAGGCAGGTTCTACCCGGCCCATCGAAGGTCGCCTTTCAGTTCCAATTATCTGGCAAGTAGCTCGGCAATCCTCCTCTCTGTACAGTTATGTAGGACTATATATATATCCTATGTATACGGCTGATATATATATGTGTGTATGTACAAGTAAGTATGTGGCTGTGGCAGCCCAAACGTCGGTTTCCCTTGGGAACTCTCCAAGACGTTGGAGTACATCAACCTCTAACTGGTTACTGGCTTTCGCTCCTTGCAAGTTTCTCTCAATTTAAATCAAGATTGCCCCACTGTCATCGGGGGTTTTTACTGTTCAATAATGTGGCTGTCCCGCTCACACTGCCTACACGGCCGGCAGCTGCACAGTGGGCTGCTTGGGGGCATCCCAATGGGCCTCGCAGTAATCAACAAGTTGGTTCTCCGCCTTGTTGAGGCGCTCCTCGTCCTGGTCGGCCGTCCAGGTCTTCTGCACCAGGCAGCACGACTCGACTGTCTCCTGGCCCAGGATGCGGCTCAGCTTGGTGGCGTCGTCCACCTTAATGACGTAGATGTCGTTCTCGTAGCAGAAGGCCTCCAACAGCACCTCGTGCATGTGGGTGGCGGAGTCTCCGTCCTTGGGCACTGCCATCAGGCAGAAGAGCGAACCATCCGGCGACTTGGACAGCACATTGATGGCGGCCGACAGTCCCACGATCACACGAGACTCGTCCTGGGCCCTGAGAAGGGCCGATTTAACGGTGCGCCCAATGGGGGCACACTCCATGGGCAGATCCATGTCCAGCTCCATTTCCAGGTGGTGCCTTGTGCAGTTCTCCTCAACGACCATGTTGCTCAGGTATTCCAGTGGCTGCTGCAGTTCTTGCTCTGGTGAAATTATCGTGCGGCTTGGCGGCACTTGAGCTATTTTTGCTGGCTCTGTTTGCACTTTGGGTTTTTGCTTTTGCTGTTTGCTTTTTCGCGGTTAGTAGTAGTCTCTTTTCGACTTTTGGTTTTTGGCTTGTCACTGGCTCGCACTTATTGTTTTTGCTGTTGCTTGTTTTAGCGTTTGGATTAACTTTTGATTATGAAATTCTTTTCACGTTTTGTCTGTGGCACGCTTTGCGATCCGCTCTCAACCGTTTTTTCCCGCTGTTTCAATTTTGATTGGCAATTTCACAATGAATGCTCCAACCGGGCGAACGCGCGCTTTTATAGCAGTGCTCTCCAAAACGTGCGTTTCCCACTGAATTTCATCAGCAACGAACGAGCGGGAGAGAGCGCCAACGAGCGTTACGGCAGAGAGGAGAGTGAGAGCCATGGAGCTTTTTGGAGGCTCACTCGTCGCGCACACACACACACACACACACACACACACACACACACACACAAGCAGTCTCTCAGTCTCTCTTAACGCCTCTCTCCACCCATTTTTGCTTCGCTCATCCAAAATCGGTAATTTTATCGCTGGTGGGGAAAAGATTTCCGTTAATTTCGGGGCAATTAGCAAGTCTTGGCGTCTTTTTCCATGGGTTGCAACTGCAGTTTGTCGCGGTTTGGATCACACATCGAGGTCATGCACTTCAAAAGCTCTCCCGCTCCGCTCCCCAAAAACACACACACACACACACACACATTTACGCACCTGTCTGGTAAAAATTATCTCCCTTAACTTAAGAGTCTTCTTTTTCATTATCTTTCAGCGGAAAAAGCCATTTGCCAAACCAATTTTGATTGAAACAAAGGTTGGTCAGCAAAATTCGGGCAAACTTAAATGATTTCCCTCAATTTTCATGAACAGATTTTACTGGGAACTTAGTGGATTGGTCATGAACAGTTTGGCACCAGGCCAGAAAGCGAATCAACAGGTTCCTCCTATGCTGACGTTCCTCTGACGTCTGTGGAAAAAGTGTCTTTTGGCCAACGCGATGATGGTGTTTCAGGCATGATTAATTAACGACCTTTCTTATTGAAATCGAAATGAGTTCGGGATAATTTTATTTCTGTCCTGGTTTCGCCCGAAATGCAGCTAAATGGACGAGAGAGGAACGCCTCCTCACTCTCCTTCTTTTACTGGTGTTTGCTCTTTTTTGGCCACACCAGACAGTGGAACAAACATGGGAGGAGACCTCACCCGAACAATGGAAGCTGCTAATCAATTTATCGCATATCTGTGCACCCTGTCGGACGCTTCGATCTTTTTCTGCGTTGTAGTACAATGAGCACGTGGGAACGTGTCGAAAATTTAAATAAAGATTCACGCGAATTTTTATCAATTGAACCTCGCTGCGAGGGAACGAAACTACGCCATTTGGTACCGTTCCCCAGGCATTACCCCTGGGGGTTCAACTACCCCTTATTCCTTGGTCCCGTTAATGCACTTTTTAATGAATTATTTGCATACTCTTGAATTATGACGGGTATAACGATATGTTTCAGAGCCTTGTGATGCCTTGGTACTTTATAAATTATTTACGAGTATGTACATACATATGTACCATGCATATGTACGAGTATAAATGTGCTCCTCTTGTCGATAATCCAACCAATTGTGATTCAAATGGGGAAAATGGAACCACGAGAATCGTCTCGCCTAATACACATAGGATCGATCACTTGTAAGTGTATCCATTGGGCCGACACTTGTAGCTAGCTTTTAATTTTTTTGTTGGGGGTTGGGTTTATTTCGATTCGGCAAGCATATTCATCTTGACGAAGGGTTTTTGCACAGTTTTGTTTTGCTTGTGTCGAATAACAAGTTTTAAAAATAGCCAGCCTCATACATACATTTATAAATAAATAAATGTGTTATTACACATGTAAATGGGTTGAATAAACTGCTGACAGTGCAGACCACTTAAGTGCTACAGGGTACCGTTCAGATGAGATTTATGAGGCTGTGAGACAAACGTAGGTTTGTCGACAGCTTAAAAACGTTTCGCTTGTTGCCAGGCTTCTTGGGCCATAAATCTGTGGGCAAGCGTTGCCTGTAATTGTTAAACACGCCTTAAACCGATGTTACTGATATTTGCAACAAAGTCCCATTTATTCAGACACAACTGTACTGATCCAAGTAATGGTTCTCCCATCAAAATTGAATTTCACACAATAATGCAAAAATTTCTGCAAGAGTTTAATGAACTTCCTGGAAACAGAACCCCCCAAAAAACAAGAGTTGTAATTTGAATTTGAGCGAAAACAAAGTTGAAAAAAATATGGAATCAATGAACTGTTTTGGCATAAAGTGAACTTTCCCTCCCCCGTACCCCCTTTGGGTGTGGCCGGGAGTGCCCAGCCTCGTCCACCTCCCCCGCCAAATACTGACCTATGCAAGAGCACCAGAACATAAACAATATGCGCTGCTTACTCGGCGCTACCTTGCCTTACCTTACCCCAAATGGAGCTACGGGGGACTACCGACTCTCTGGCCGAAACAGCGGAGTCAGCACAGAATTTGCGCGCCAAATTTGCCTCAAAAGTGGACAATGAACCCCCGGTTAGGGGCCTCCATCAGCGGTTATTTACTCCAAAAATTGTGTGTGCAACATGCCAGCGGCACATGGGTGTCAGGGGTGATGTCGGGTGATATTCCAGGGGCAAGAGGTCCGCTTACAGAGTGATCGATGCATGGCTGTGTGGCATCGCTGCCACTCGTGGTGGGATGCCTCCGGATACCAGACTGCTGAGTCACGTCGCGGCAGCACTAAATCTGGCCTGGCCCAAAGCCCAAATGAGTCAAAGCCAAAGAGCCAAATCGAGTGCGTCTTTGCGGGCTCTTGACGACCGAACTGGTTTTGGAGAATTCCCCTGAAAAACTCCGCTGCATTGAGCCACATTCGGCTTTGAAAGTCGGTCCAAAGTCCGACTCTGTCGGACATGCAGCCAGTCACCGTCACCTGTCTTGTCTCGCGTCTGCCGCCTCACGTGCACCCGCCGGTCGGGCGAGGTGCCTCGAGGCGCTCCATCGGACCAGTTTGGACTCTGCATCTGGTACTGCACTGCACTGAAATTATGTATGCGATGCAGCGTCTATGCTGGGGGATTTCCATTTCATCGACGGCGGCGGGAAATCCCGCGGCTCCATAAGAATTCTCTTCAGAAAAAGCCCCAATCCAATGAGCCAGTGGTTTTTTTTAACTCTGTTGGGTGCTTTTCGTTTTATAAAACGATTTTGAGTAGATTTATCTTAAGCAAGAGCGAGAGTGGTTCCTTCAAAAGTAATGAGAGCTTTGCCTGTTCTGTTCTTGAAATGGTGAAATATTTCTGTTGAGTTTCAGCATTTTGGGAAACCTAGTCAACAGGTTAAACTAAATTTTAAAGAATACTCCCTCATCTAACATTTTGTTGTGAAATTTTCTAGATGATTCCCAAGCGCTTGTGAAATAGTTATCCCATAATATCTGGTTGCTCATAATTTCTAAGAGTCATTACTTTTTTACTTTTATTTATTTAAACTTGTTTAATTTGTTTTACCCTGTTACACTCCAATGTTTCTTTTCGGGAGATTTTCAAATACTCAACGGTCTTTAACCGTTTCGTTACACTTTCTGCTAGTGGAAACCCTGGCTGCTGAGTGAGAAAAGCTCGTTCTCTCAACCACAAATCTGCTCCCAGAGAGCAGTTAAGCTTTTTCTCAAAGTAGATGTTTGTTTTGCCGGCTAAATGAGCTTTTGCTTGCTTTCTCTCTTCCTCTTACTCAAACAAAAGCCGGCAAGACAGCTGTTCTTGGACGTATTTCAGGGCTGGCGAAGTGCGAATGCTTGTGCGCAAAAGTTTTATGTAATCCGCACTACAAAATTTGACCGCATAAATTAAGAAATAGAGTCATTAGCGACAGTAGAATGGCATTTAAAGTTGAACTTTCAAAGCTACAGAGGCACGCAGAGGCAGAGTAATTAGTTCCGCAGGGAGGGTCATTACACAACAAGGCCCACAGAATCGGCAACAAAAAAAAACAACGCCAACGCAGAGCCAAAAGCTTACTTTCAAAGTCAAAAGAACAAAAAGTCGAAAAATTAAAAAAGAGCAACAAAATGAGCAGGCAATCCAAAGCGAAAACAGTGGAGTATTCTGTATAAAAGTGAACAAAGAAGTTGAAGTTGGTTTCAAATGATGTTCGGGGGAATGGGATAAGTGGGAAACCCACACGGCGACGAGCATGATATAAAAACTCAGAGCAAAACCGGCTCCGGCATTCAGTCGTTGGTCGCTGGTCGAGTCGGCGAAAGTTACGTTTACGAATCTCGGGGCAGGCATCGCTATTGATTCTGCTGTTGCCTACAAATAGAGCAGACGGGAACTGCCAGTAAATCAATGTGACGTAGAATCGCGAAAAGTACCCGCTCCACGCTAATTTTTGAAAACAATGCAGTACCTAAGCTACCTTTATGAGAAAATATTCGGAGGCAGTCCCCCATCAGACGACACGCAAGGGGGCTGCTACCACACGTAAGTGAAAAACACTCTGGGAAGCTGCGAGAGAATTCCCCTCCAACTAATCTCTTGTTGGTTTTCCCGACTTTCAGACCCCGCAAAGTGGTGTGCTTTGGCAATGTCTTGCTGGACCGCTTGGTGAAGCTGGAGGACCCGGAACTGCTGCAGCGCTACGACCTGGAACTGGGCTCCAAGGGGGAAATGGAGCTGGAGAAACTCAACAAACTGGCCCTAGAAGCTGCCGAGAGGTAAGAACTGTTGTACCGGGGATCCTTAGGGTATCATTTAAAAAAATCGTTTCTCGACAGTTCCCAATGCCTGACAAAGCCAGGTGGCTCGGCCCTCAACACAGCTCGAATCCTCAAGCAACTGGGCACCGATCCCACCTTCTTTGGAGCCGTGGGCGCGGACAATCATGCGGAGGAGCTGCGTCTCATCTTCCAGGAGCGGGGCATCGAGGCCCGGCTGCAGACAATCGAGTCGACGCACACGGGCCAGTGTGTGTGCCTCATGTACGAGGACAATCCCACGCTCTACGCGAATATTGGCGCCTCCGCCCAGTTCTCGGTGCATGCACTGAGCCAGGCGGCCATCCACGAGGGGCAGAGCTTCCTGCGCCCCCTCGAGCGCAAGCAGATCCTGTACGTCGAGGGTTTCTTTGTGCCACAGTGTGCCGATGTGTGCGACTACATCGTGGAGAATCTGGTCCGAAATCGACGTCGTCTGGCCCTGAATCTCAGTGCCCCTTACATCGTCCGGGGGCACGCACAGGCCATTCTGAAGCTGGCCCAGCACGCCTTCTTCCTTTTCGGCAACAGGCAGGAGTTCGAGGAACTCGCCGGGGCATCCGGCTCCTCGAGTGTGGACCAGTTGGCCCAGAAACTGCTGCAGGACGGCAACACCAGAGTAATCTTCATCACCAAAGGCAGCTCCGGCGTCCAAGTGATCACCAACTATGTGGACGAGCTGGGTCCGCCCGGTCCCATCACCGTTGAGGACTACCGGGCTCCGCGGGTGGATGAGGTGGTGGACGCCACTGGGGCGGGCGATGCCTTCGTCGCCGGCTTCCTTCACGCCTGGCTGGAGAAGCGTTCGCTGGGCGAAAGCATCCGTGTGGCCACCGACGTCGCAGCCAAGGTGGTCACGCAGGTGGGGTGCAATCTGCCGAGTCCCTAGCCGGATCGATTCTCCGGCAGCGCACAATCAAGCACCAAAGTAGACTCTTAGTTTGTACGTTAATTCCTCTTTATGCTCCACAGACTTTAGGCTTAGTTTCTTGCCTCTCCCCCCTAAGCAGTGCCTTAATGAGTTAATAAAAGCTTAATTTTTTGCATCCAACGCGAGATAAGGAAACTTGCACTTGTGATCCATTTATAGAGATGTACGTACCCATGACTTATATCCGTAGAAATGGGATTTGTGGGGAACTGCGCAGATTCGTAATATTTGTAGTGGCAAAAAACTCGCAGGGGGAGCATCAGTGAGCCGCAGTTCGAGATAAAACATTTTATGTACGTCTGTCAGATGGTTGCTCATATCTTATCAGCCAATGAATTACCAGAGAGCTCATTTATCTGAGTTGCAAATAGACGCGTAGATTAGAGACAGCTGATGCGTTGGACTTCTAAATTTATGGAAACGAGAAATTGAGTGTCCCAAATACTTAAGAGAAAGCGTGTTCAGACATTACAAGTCTTTCTGTCTGGTACTGATTATCGATAATAAGTTTACAGATTGCTGCAGTCCCAATGTTTCGAAACGGCATGCAACGCATCCGAAACCTCGTAAGATAAGTGAAAGTTTACAGTCAGAGATCAATATATTCGTAACAGTTCGACCTCAATCGCCTCATTAATACATATAGTGTGATTGCATTACTCATTCGCTCGCTGGAGCTGCCAGCGGTTCCCATGAAGTGAGCCTTTAAGACTTTAAGATTGTTTTCTCATTTCCCCATTGCGTAGCCCGAGAGATGCCCAAGCTAATGTTTTGATTGTATCCAATGTTCGTACATTCTTTTGAGGGTATGTACTTTATTATCCGCAAACAAACGATTCTCATTTTCCTAGGCCGGCTTACTCATGCCACAGCCCACATAAGTCAGTCAGTTCCATTCGTGAGGGAATGACGGCATAGCCATGCCTAACCCGGAGAGAACTCGCATGCCTCGATACCATCAAAGCGTATTCCGCTTTTGTTGCGCACTGTGAGGGTGTGTGCGCCTGGCCCTGGGCTGCTCTGACACACATGTTTGCAAATCGTTAACAAAAACTAAGCCTCCTTAGCCATGCTTCTGTAGTCAGATGTAGTCAGGGCCAAGACCAGCTGATGCAGGAAACCCATTGCAGATCCCAAAACAATAAAGCGAGCAACTCGGCTTTGGCCCAAGCAATTCCACACTTTAAAGGCCAATTCTCGGATCAGCTTAGTGAGCTGCCTAATTGGCAGAAAGCTGCTTAAAATGGCCAAGAAGAACGAGTGGGGATATGGGGGATGTGGCAATGGGAATGTGGCGAAGCCAATATTGACACGCCCACACAATTGAGTGCCGCCTCGTTGGAGTAGGGTGGAGTGGAGTGGGGACAGGAGGAGCTGCTGGGTCTCCTTGCCTGGTTTAAATCACATCCACATGGAACTTGCCGCTGCTGTTAATTACTTGATATTAATTTTATACAAGCAAAGAGGGATCCGGTCCGGTCGGCGTCGCCCCCTCTTGATTGTTTTCTATGCTGTGGCCAGGCACGTCCACTCTCAATGGCAGTCCTTCGTCCTGTCTGGGGCCCGTAATTAATGTCATCGTGTGGTTTATGGGGTTAACAGGCTGGCCACAGTCTGAGCTTTGGCCAGGACTTTTCACTTTGATGTCCTGGAGTGGAGACTTCTGGTCTGGACTAAGATCTGCTCTAAAATGTTATAATTAAATGTGATCATTGGCCTGTTTAGCATTTTAATTTATAATAAATTGTGATTCGGATGTTGATAGAGAACACCGGGCGAAAGTCTTCTCATTATCCAGGGAAGAGCTGTCTCTGAAATATATTCACAGATTTTCTGGCAGTGCAGGCAATGCACAAAAGGCCTTACTGCCCCTTTGATTTATGTGCAACGCTGCGTATGAGCAACCAAATGGGGCAGCTGTAACTGACATTGCATATTTGTCCACCCTCGGACACTCCTCGCGTCTCCCTCACGTCTGACTAGACCACCCCCTTGGGCATGTTTGCACAAAATATTGCGCATACGCCACCCGGGCCGAACCTTCTTTGCCTTTTGGCTTTGTCCCTTTGCCTTTTTGCGGCATAACGCGCGGTTATGTGGCCATAATGTGTGCCTTTATGGGCTTGGCATTGGCATTGGCATTGGCTGTGGCTGTGGATGTGGACGCCTTTCTGGCTGGCCCTTGCGCTGGTCCTGTTCCCATTTTAATTCCTTTGCCATATTTGCTGAGCTAGCATTGTTGCTGAATTATGTTTGGCCAGGGCGCTTGTTGATTTTTATATGGTATCTTTTCTCTGCTACGAGGAAAACCTGGTTGTCTGCTCGGGACGGCCTTCCATGGATGGAACCCCACTTCCTGCTGGACCTTCGGCAGTATGCATGATAAGCGGCCTGGCCAAAATATTTGCCTCTGCTCTGGCATGTTTGCCCAGTTGTTTACGGATAATCCGGTTTTATTGTTTAATAAGTCATCCCAGCTATCGCTTCAGATTCCCGACCAACCTGTCCTGTCCTGTCCAACCTCTCCTCCTCCTCCAATGGTGCCCTGTCTGCCTGGCAGCGTTAGCGGCTCGTTAGCTTTTTGACTGGCTGTGCGACAGAGCATGGAAGACCTTTTTTCTAGGCGGATGAAAGTGAAGGTTTCTGGAGGGGCACGGTAAAATCGATTGCAAAATTAAATGCGTATTTGTATGTATGTAACACAAAAATCAACTTTAATTCAGGCAAAACCTGTTGAAAAGACTTGTGGCAACTTATTAGGGGGTTGACTGCCAACGAATAGATAACATTTAAGAAAGCCGCCATCAAATAAGGTACCAAATTATACAAATGGAATGGTTTTCCATTCGTACAGCCAAAAAAAAAAAACAACTTTGGGGGTTCAGTGAAACTAGAGGCATCGCAATTGGGGAAACTGCTTTCAAGAAGATTATTTTCTGGATTTAAACTGAGATATTTCATAAAGTTGTAGAGAAACGGGTACTAGGGCTCATTCTGAGCAATTTCAAGCCTTGATGAATCCTTAAAGTTTTTCCCAACTGGCTAAGGAATGCCCCTTTCAATGGTAAAATAAATGACTTAGTTATGTATAGAAATGTCACATGCTAATTTTCCGGGGAGGCTTTTCAATCAGCACCGTAAAGCCGTAAGGCCGTAAAGCCAACGCAATTCCACGTCACTTACATCACACTCATCATTAGGCCATTAGTTAAATTATAGACTTCGCAATGACGATTGGCAAATGGTTTCAGTTCCCATTCCTAATCGAGTACCCAATCCCAATGCCTATCCGCAAGCCGCAAATTGCCACCCTTCGAGGGCGTCGATTGACGAGAAGAATAAAAGACATTTGCCCAGCACTTTGCGGCACATTTCGAAGTGGATCTAACAGAGTGGAGGAGCACAAGGAAAAGTGGGAGAAATATAAATGGCAACGACAATCGACGACATTGGTTTGGTGGGGATCAACGTGAGGATTTGGAGATACATGGCCGTGCTGTATCCCACTCCGGGCACCAGTTGGCGGAAGTTTGCCTTTGTACTGCCCGTGTGCGCCATGAATCTGATGCAGTTCTTCTATCTGCTTCGCATGTGGAGCGACCTGCCCGCTTTCCTCCTCAACCTGTTCTTTTTTGCGGCCATTTTCAATTCCTTGATGCGGACGTGGCTGGTCATAATCAAGCGTCGGGAGTTTGAGAAATTTCTAGAGGAGCTGTTCAGGCTCTATCGATGGATACTCGATTCTGGCGACGAATACAGTCGGACCATCCTGCTGGAGGCGGAGCGTGAAGCCCATCGCCTGGCCGTTTTCAATTTGACAGCCTCCTTCCTGGACATTGTTGGGGCCCTGGTCTTCACCCTTTTCAAAGACGAGCGAAGTGAGTGACTGGCCTCAGAAATCCTTACCTTATACGGACTCCTTTTCCCCCATTCAGGTCATCCCTTTGGCGTGGCCCTTCCACTGCTGGACATGACCCGCACGCCCGTCTATGAAATTTTCTACTTGCTGCAGATTCCAACGCCCCTGCTCCTCAGCGTCCTGTACATGCCCTTTGTCAGTGTCTTTGCGGGCTTCGCCCTCTTCGGTAGGGCCATGCTGCGGATTCTGGTGCACAAATTGTCGCTGATTGGTGGCCAGCAGCAGGACGCTGGGGCACGCTATCAAAGGCTGACCGCCTGCATTCGCTTTTACATCGAAGTGCTAGGGTAAGCGTGAACGTGAGCGCTGGGTGCACCTTTCGGTCAGGCTTGAGCGTCTCTCTCTTTCAGTTATGTGCGTAACTTAAACAACTTGGTAAACCTCATTGTGGCCATCGAAGCAATCGTCTTTGGTTCTATCATCTGCTCTCTTCTCTTCTGCCTGAATATAGTAAGAAGTGTGAAAGTGTCCGCTCATCAGTCTGTCTGCCGAACTTTAGATTTATAATCTTATAGCTCGTTATGAGTACGGGTATCCCATAGTCGGAACATCGACTATAGCCCACCATTGTGCTGTCCTTTCAGATTACTTCACCCACCCAAATAGTCTCGATCGTGATGTACATCCTCACCATGCTCTATGTGCTGTACACCTACTACAATCGGGCCAACGACTTGGTCATTGAGGTATGAGCATCTCTTTGGACATTCCTGCTCTGTTCTGACCTGACTAATTTCTGGAATGTTTGTAGAACGCTCTGGTGGCGGATGCCGTCTACAATGTGCCCTGGTATGAGGGTAACATGCGTTTTCGCAAAACTCTCTTGATATTCTTGATGCAAACCCAATGTCCACTGGAGGTGGGTGCCGCCATGCTCGCGTGAATGCGATACATTTCATTTGGGACTCTATGATTCTAATCCGGGCATCCGGTGCGTTGTACGCTCCATTTCATCTTTCAGATAAGAGTTGGCAACGTTTACCCCATGACTTTGGCCATGTTTCAGAGTCTGCTGAATGCGTCCTACTCCTACTTCACCATGCTGCGTGGCGTCACCAATAAATGAGCTGAAAGAGACCAGAGCATTCCTCAACCCCCAATCCCTTGCACAGTGCCAGCAATCTGAGTAATGCAAAAAGTTGTTTCTGTAGTTGTTGCTGGCGGTCCTAGTCCTGACGGTCCCTAGCTTTTTGCCATTTGCATATGCTTCTCGTTTGAAAGGATTTAATCGGACTGTTTGCAATCGTAGTGCTCTGGCATGGAGTCAAAACCCTGGCTCCTGGCTACTGGCTACTGGCTTCTGTGTCCTCGTGTAAAAAGGGAAAATGCTTTGAATTGGCTTCTCAGATTGTTACACAAAATAGATTGTAGATTAAAGCAAAATGTTATCGTTGAAATAAAGTCAAACGAACGTGTAGGGAAGTAGTCAAATCCAACCGAAAGTTTTCGGTTTGTTTTTGCAGCTTAAACGAATTCTGTGGTACAGATATGGAATTAAATTGTACATCAAATACGAGTGAGCTTGATTGGCAAACATCAGAGTGGAAATTCACTCTAATAACAGAGACTGCTGGTTAAATTACTCGGAATTCTGGTGCTTCTAAAATTGAATTTGCTTGTGTATTTTCAATCCCATGCCACAGAAATGGGTATAGCATTCCCATTTAATCGAAAGAGTCGTTATCTGTATATTTTTCATTGATTTCGTGTATTCTAATGGCAATTATAAACACACATTGATGCTGCATTACGAATGACATTTACATAATTACTTTTCAATTATTTCGGCTATAATTTTGGTCTGATCTCCCGACTTATTTGTGTGTATAAACCCTTGCATACTTTGGGGCTGCCGAATCGAATTTTTGTATTCATTTGCATATTGGAGTTCGGCAGAGCTCCTTTGCGCTTTTAATTAAAATGCCCAAAAACCTAGTCGTTGTCTGCTGCAATTTAATTAACATTAGTCATGTCCTTTATTATGCAAATAAACGGCTTTTGGCTGAACAGCAGAAACAGCAGCAGCAAGGCCAGCAGCAGTTGGAGCAGCAGCAGTTGGATCGTTTAATGCCAGCCGAACAGCAATAACAACTTAATTTAAAATTCATTATAACTGACACCAACTAGTTAAACAATTGCCAGAGGCATGCAGCAGAGCAGACTGCTCCACAACAAAGGAAAACAACTAAAACGGTGGGAAAACAGGAGGCAAACAACAGCGAAGGGCGCGCTTGGGAAATTGAAATGAGCGGCGGAATACGCAAATAAACTTCAAAGCGCCGAGGAAAGCTGAAGGACCCCCGGACAGCGCGCTGTGCCGCTGCTCGGTGTCCTGGCGAGCGCATAAATAACAATACTGCAGGACCCGCAACAACAGTTCCTCCTATCGTTTGGCTCGAGTGGCGTATACTTAATTTTATTATGAGGTGTCAAGTGGGGACCAGTTGACTTGCCACCGCCGAGCGAACGAACGCCTTTTGTGCTGTACTGTGTGTAGCTCTGTTGTTATTTATGTTGCCTGCTGTTGCCCGCCATTTGGTGGCAGGTGAACGCCTACGCGATACGCCTTCCGCAATGTTCTGGGAGAAATGTGAACTTCCTTTAGGCTTTCGCTTTTTCGCCGCATAGTTCCTGCGCTGCTCCTCGGTGGATCCTTTGATTTTTATGCAGGGAATATGCAAATGCCTACGGAAATGTAAATGTGGCAGACAGTGGCCGTATCCTGTGTCCTGTGTGTCTCCATTGTTGTGCTTGCTGCATAAAATTAACAAGTTTTGCCCTGGCTTTTGCCTCGGTAAAAAATGGTTTCATTAGAGAACTGTTCATGGTCGTTACTGCTGTTGGTAGTCCCTGCCACGCCTCCCGCCTCCCTCGACACTCGCCTCAGAGGTGACGTTGTTTTATAATTGAATTCATATGCATCAATGGAGGCAGCTTCGCAAAAACACAACACGCAGACACCAAGGCCAGAAGGCCGGAAGGGCGCAAGGGAGTGACGAGAGGAGCAGCCACAACATGGCAAACAGGACGGCAGCAGGACGTGGACAGGGACACACAATTTTTGGTGGCATTTTCAATTTTAAATGGATTTTCAATTGCGGTTGGAGCCGTTTGCATAAATTGCTATAATGAGTTTATTTCGAAGCCCTCTACTCAGCCAAGTGGCTTCGTTGGCGTCTCTTCATGAACAACATGTCCATGTCCTGGGCACTGTGCACTGTGCACTGTGTACTGTATACCGTGTCCTGCGTCCTGTGCTCATTTGCAATTGTCAACTGGCTGTCAGAAGTGACAGTTGTATTGACAGTTTGCTTTTGCTGTTAATTTTCGTTTTAATTGTGGCATTTGCTGTGGCGCTGAACTTTGTTGGGTGTTTGCGGTTGGCAGAGTGGAATTTCATTTGAATGCGAATTTGATGCGGGTTAAGCGTTTGGGTTGATGTGACGCTTAACACACACTTAGATCAGGGCTTAAATTCAACTTTAAGTGCCGGAAGTTGCCACTCCATCAATTTGGCTGCGGCTCTATCTAAAATGTTCAGGCTTCCCCCTTTGAAATGCCATTGAATATTCCATCCATTGTCTGTTGGGTCATTTGCAAAATCTCTCATAAGCAAAGCATTCATTTTCCAATTATTTATTGATGACTCTGTGTGGGAGTCCCTCTCTCTCTGCCCTGCCCCAATGCACTGCAGACTCCACCAGTCACCTGCAATAAATCGCCAGCCTTTGGTCCCGGCCCTCTTCGGCCCCATCTGCATGGAGTTGAACAACTCAGGAGTCTGCCTCCTGCAGGATGTTTGTCTGGCTCTGGCACCGGCTCCGGCTCCCGCTTGGGTGTTGTTGTCTGGGTTTTGCCTGGAAAATATTTGCATTTTCACTTTTGATTTATTAGTGCCATTGCCATGTGTAAATTGCCAAAGCAAAGGTGCAAACAACAAGGCATCTTCCAGGCAGGACAGAGCAGGAGGCAGAGCCGGAGACGAAGCCTGGGCCAGGACAGAAGCCAGAAACAGAGCAGTCAGCGTTGACAAGGACACATTATGTTTGGCCAAATGAATGGTAATTGCGGCATTGAAACAAGTAATTGAAGTGCAACTCAAATGGTTGCCCAAGAGCCTGCCACTGTGCTCCTCCGTGACCACAGTTTCGATTAGTTTCTGAGGCTGGGAGGAAGCGCGATGGAGGTCATTACAGTTTTGCTAATTACAAGACCAAATTACAGAGAGATGTTCTCGGTTCTCGGTTCTCGGTTCTCCTCCAGTGCCCCATTCCTCTCCATGGTATGATGGCCTCTTATGCCGTTGCCGATTACTTCCGCTTCTATGCAATTTCCGGTTGCCCAGGTTTCAGTTGGAGCTGGAGCTGGAGCTGGAGCTGGAGCAAGAGCTGCAGCTGGAGATGGAGTTGGACCTGGAGCCGACTGTTGCCTAAGCAGCTTTCCTGGAAAATGTCAAAACAGCGGACAACTTTATATGCCGGAATAAGGCAGGCGGCAGAGGCACAATAATGACAGGCACAAAAGACAGAAAAGAGCCGGCGAAAGAGCAGAAGCATAAGCAGATAATTACACAACAGAGAGTCCCTTTCTCTACCTCTATCTCTTCCTTACCACTACCTTACCACCACTCTCTGTCTCCCTCTCTCTCGCTCTGTGTTGCAGCCACAAAGTAGAAAATTACAAAAATAAAAAACCACAAGCGGAAAATTAAGAGCAAAAGCCTGCGGTCTCTAAAAAGATGCCAAGAAGGCAAGACAGAGGGAAAATGCCATTTGTTGTGGGTATTAATTTGCCCCAAACTTTAAGTTGAACATCCACCCAAGTGGAGCCTCTGGCAGGCAGGCCTAGAACTTGATCAAGATTTTGATTATCGGATGGAAATGCGAAATTCCTGTTAACCGAAATTCCAAACACAACGAAGTCTGTAGTAAGAGCCGAACTGTGGAGACATTTTCCACATTTCTGACTGTCTGCCGGGGTCTGTCCGTAAGCGAATGGCAAACACCGAATTCTGTGCTCCGTTGCAACCCCATCAGCTCCAACCCCAACTCCAACTTCAGTGTCTGCCCCGCAGCCACATTTAAATATGCCGCCAAGTTGTACCTTCGCTTCGACGCTCACGGATCCCTGCTCCATCTCCTCGTTATCCTCATCATCTCCTGGCGGTGGCTGGCACTGATTTCATGCTTTATAACTCCCGATATCCGAATGGCAAACAACGTTTAGCGCTTTAGCGTAGTGCCAGTGCCACCTGCCAAAAAGGAACGGAGCAGCACACCAGACAGGGCATTGTAGGGGTGCGACTGGCAGCAAGTGTTGCTTTGCCGCCTGCGGGGTCCGCGCGGCGTATGCGCAATGTTTGCTTTACATTTTTCTCCTCTTCTTTTTTTGGCGTTGAGTGGTTGTTTTTTCTTGGGCTTACCTCTCGGGGGGTGGGGGGACAGCTCATGGCATATGCATGATACATCAAATATTTAAGCGATATTTCAGCTATTCCGACAATGAGTCAAATCCAAGAGAATGTCTGTGGACTCCGTCTGCTGCGGATGATGCTGCCTGCCAGCCTGCCTGCCAGCCTGCCTGCCTGCTGCCTGCGATAATAAAGTTTACAGATAAACGATTCTGCAATCAAATTATGCCACCCCTCCCGGGACAGAGTCAAGTTTTGATTTTGAATTCAAACCGTAGGGGAGATGCAAATAACATTTGATTTATATTTTCTCTTGAAATTTACGTGTTATTTATGATTTAGATTGTCTTCAAACGAAGACCAGCTGCAGCTTGTCGTGCCAGTGAATTTAAAGTTGGCCAGAAAGAGCTTGGCTAGCTCAGAGACCACATGATATTGTTATTCTTGTCGTAATTAAAAACCCATGAAAGCAACGACAACGGCAACGACGACGACCAAACAACTGGCCACAATCGCATGAGCAGACGCAGACCCAGACAGACAGCTCGATGGAGTGCGGAGTCCGTCATGTGTGTCTGTGTGTGTGTGTGTGTGTTTGTGTCTGGTAAAATAAACATGAAGCGTATTGATGGCACGGCTGTGGGTGGCTGGCTGCACCTCTTCCCGGACGAATGCCAGCAAAAAGTTCCATATCAATTTTAAGCCAAAGTAATGAAAAAGTAACAGCAACAGCAACACAGCGGCAAAGAGAAAAGCAAGACGAGCAGAAAAAGAATTAAAACGAAAGCTATAGACAAAGCATATTTGCACGCAGCGGGAAGGACTCGACTGCCCCATTCTGGCTCCTTGGGAAATGTGTCTGCCGACCCGCTCCCCGATGATGATGATATCGTTGGGAACGCTAACGCTTTATGACAACCCAATGGGCCACTAGAAAGAACGAAGCGTGTAGCACATTTCTTGGTTTTGTTGCTGCAGTAGGTTGCTCTGGCTCCTGTCCTAAGGATATGCTGTTTACATTTGCCGGCGAAGGACAAGCGGCGGACCATGTCTGAAGCAACGAAATTAAAAACCAATAAAAAGCGCTGCACACGAAATTAAAAATTATGTTTTCCCTTCTCCCTCTCTCTGACAATAACAGAAACGGAAGCGGAAAACAACATTCCATTCCGGTAAAGAAAAAGTTGTAAAAAACACGAATAAAATTTCCGGGCTGGGGCTGGGCTTTAAAAAATGCCTCACATAAAACTTTTACAATTAAGCAAAACGATGCAAAGTTGGCCAGACCAGGGCCAGAGCCTATGCACCACTTCGATAATTGAATATTTTAGCCAGACGAGTCTTAAGGCCGCGGGGAGGGGGCGGGAATGAAATGCCAGCAAAGCGGAAGTGGGAGGATGGGCCAGAAAAACTGTAGCATATATTTGGGCGTCGATGGAGAGCAGCAGCAGTCCCAGGAATTAATTGCTGCACAGTGTTTCGGCATAGATCGTTGAAACTTTCACGGCGAGTCATTTATTTAATTTACTACCTTACAGCAAAATCGGTCCTTCCCCTATCCCTTCCCCACCCCCAGCCAAGGCCAACTGCATGGCTATGAATAATTTAAGCAAATCGCAGGCTGTTGGCTGTTGGACTGTCCCCAGTGCCAGTCGTACTCCTATATCAAATAGTATCCAAGCTATACTCGGCTCTGTTCTGTTTTGTTTTGTCTGCGTGAACGTGTCGCTTGGCCGGATTAGGCGGCATTTGCATATTTTAATTATTTAGATGGCTCTGCGGAGCGGAGCTACTTAGGCCACCGAAGCAGTGAATCGGAAGCGGGAGACCCGACTTAATTAAGAGTCTCCATCCTCCTTGGAGCTTCCCAAAAAAACGCCAAGAACATATGTTTTTTGTTTCAGGGGCAAGAAAGTAGTGTTCTCCCGCAGAAATTCGCATTAAAGCTAGCCCCAGGACCGAGCGGATAAACGTATTTCAGAGCCAAATCCAGAGTTTGGCCAATAAACACATTACAAGCACCGCCGATCATAAATTCATAATGAAATATGAAGCCAAGCCCAGCCAGCACTAGCCCCAGCCCCAGCCCCAGACCGAAATATATACAGATACAAGGAAGATACGGATGAAGAAGCCACCCGGCGAGTAAAAGGGAAAAATATAACTATAATAAATACGCAACAGTGTAGTACACAGACGAAAGTCAGTCGGAGAGCAGAGTCAGAGTCAGGGCCTGGTTTTGGCCAGCAGCTCTCAGGGCAGCTGGGCGCAAGAGGAGCTGCGAACCGTCTGTGGCATTAGTTTTATGATTATTTGTGGCATTTATTGTGTGGACAGTGGCTACAACTGACCAAAGCAACTACCCCCGCAACCACCCACTCCCCCCATATGGGGCTATCTGGGTCCAGTCCATGGGCAGTGCAGCTTTAATTAGATTTGCACATTACACAGAGACCAACGCACCAACGGCTAATGATTCTGGTCCGATATTGGTATGCCTCACACGAAGTTGTACAGTGGTTAGAAAGCGTCCGCAATAATGTCCTTGAGAGTCGCATCTTTGCCCTCCATTTGCCATTGTGTTTGGCACACTGTGGACCCACAGTGTCTTCCGGCTGCCTCTTTAGGGCTGGTGAGGCAGGGTCTGACTTGTTGGACTCGTCTAATGCACAGAGTATGATGCGATAAATACCAGACGGTAACAGTTGCCTTGAGAGCAGGCCACTGGCCCAGACACGGCCGGAGCTTCCCCCCCATCAATAATGCTTAATTTAATTCGACACTCTCTGACTTTCGCTATCTCTTTAAGCCCGAGGTCCTTCCAGGGGAGGGTCTGGGTGGGGACTGGCGCATGATTATTATTAGTTATGATGATGTATCCCCCCTAATGGCTGCATGAACGTGTGTGGGCTGTGCGAGTGTTCGACTCTGGCGAATATTAATAATTGTTTCTTTTTTTCCGGCCTGTTTTTCGAGGCCCCGTCCGTCGCCGCCGCTACGTCTGCGAAACACGCTAAAAATTAATTAAACGTCCCAGGCGAAGGGTGTAAATACATACATACACTTTTTTTTCTGCTCTTCTGCTCTGTTTTTACTCGGCCATTTCGTGGTTATTTATGCGCTTTGCCCGACCAAGCCCCTGGCACGGGCATGGTCTGGCCCTGTCCGGTCCGGACCGGTTCGGATCCGGGCCTACACTTGATTCATTGTTTTTCCGTACGTGGGTATATGGGCAGCACGCACTCATATTGCCAATTTATATTTGTATTAATTAATGGGCCAGTAAACAATTGCTGAAAGCTGCGCCATTAGCCCCAGTCCCGTGGACCCATCGGTGGAGGGGGTGATGCGATGTGAGGCGGATGGACGGGGCTAAAAATGCGGGAAATGGCTGCAATAATAAGCTAGCCAGTGGGCCACATAAATTATACAGGTTTTCCTCCTCTTTTCATTCATTTCATTCTGCTGGAGTTAATAACATTTCGGTTATGAAATTCTGCAAAATTGACCTCAGTTCAGTTATTTGTGCAGCATATTTTTTCCTCGGCTTCTGGTCAGACATAATAAATTCTGCTGTCAATTTTCGTGCATTTTTAACTAATCGAAAATGGGAAAAGGAGAATTTTGCGGTTCACTGGATTTAAAATGATTAAATAAATAGTTTTTTTCCCCTATTTCAGATGCCCAAAAGTATGCTGCACAGTTTTTCAACCAGACAAATTTAACAATCAAAAGCGGCATATATATGTATGTACATTTATATGGATTTCCGCAGCCTCTTGTGTTTTCTGCTGCTTCCGACTGCCAACTTTAATATCTGGCCGTTTTCCCACATCATTGCAATGGCTTTTAGCAGTAAAAGCAGGGGAAAGCGCATTGAAAACGCATAAAACAATCGCCTGGAAAAGCGCAGCCAGAAATGCCAGCAGCAGATTGTCGCAGGTCACAATAAAAGTGCGCCATCCTCGACTCCTGTTTATTTGTCCAGCCAGAAGGCAGCCACCTCACCCCACCCCACCCACTCCCAGCGCAAGGACCGTGGCCGCAAATAAGTACTGTGGCAGCTGCACATTACAATTTGTTCTCGGGGTGCCCTCTCTCTCTCTCTTTGCCCTGTGTGTGGTTTCGGACTCGGACTTTTCGGTCATGATAAAAATGAGCGTCGGAAATGCGAATATAAATTCTGCCATATCTGATGTACAAGTGTACGATTGTCTGTGTGTAAGTGGGTGTGTGTGTGTGAGTGTGTGTGGCAGGATAAACGTAGTGGCTGTACTGCATTGCCGTTGCCAGGATGCCAGCCAGACTACGGGAGCATACCAATCATCGGAAGTGTGCCGCAGGACTGGGGCAGGACCGGCAACGGCAACGGCAACGGAAATGACATGCAATAAAGCACAAAGGCGCACACGCATCGAGTGAAAGCAGTGAAAGCTCTCCTCCCCATTGTCTGCTGCCCGTCGCTGGATGATAACGAAAAATGGCATCTAACAACAAAAATCTATCTGGCAAATGCATTTGCGCCCCATCCCCAGCAGCCGGGGAGAAACTTTACGAAATTACAATTGCAAAAGTTGCGTATGCCCGGAGATGGCAGAGTCCTTGCCCTCGGCTGCTGTCCAGCATCCAGATGGCAGTGGGAGTTGGGGGGGAACTGAGTGGCACCCTTGCTTCTACCCCATGCCCTCATTCTAAGGGGCTTTGTGTGTCTGTGTGCGTTAACGCCAAAGTCATTTGGCTTATCAATGCCAGACGCAGACAATTTCGGTCGCTTATCGCTTGGTCGCATCGCATCGCTCCGACCCGATCCATGCAGGTGGCATGCGGCATGCAGGAGGAGTGAGAGCATTATTAAGTGGCCATTAGCCGGACCTGGCGACATAGTTGGGAGCATTACCACAAATTACACAGCTGCCAATGATTTTGTTGACTCCCCGCCGAAGCGGCAGCAAACATTGCTCAACCGATGCTCGATGGTCGATGGTCGATGGTCGAGGCGCGACTATGTTGATTCTAACCAGCAAACCAGGCATCGGACAACAGGCCAGCAGCGGGAGGAGGAGTTGACTCGACATTCCTCTCCAGTCCCCATCCCTGCTTGCTAATTACGCCCTGCAGCAAGCGTTGCATGCATGTGATTGCCCGTACCTCAATGGTCTCCAAGCAGGGTCTTGCAACGTTGCAACGTTGTTGTCGTCGTCGCTGCTGCCACAGTCCCTATGCCATCCCTGAGTTGCAGCTCCCATATCCGAGTCGGAGTCTGCCATAATTTGCCATCAACTTATTAGCAGGCAGAACTCTCTGGCTGTCAGTTGCAAGAGTACGAGTAGTTTCGATTTTAATTTTCGTGTTGCTGCTGCCTCTGGTGGTGGTGCGGCATGCAAATGCAAATGCCCGACATGCATAATTTGTATTCATTATCCGATGCATAATTACAGATGCGAGTAGCGGGTCCCTTGTAGTTGCAGCTCCAAGATCAGGCCTGAGTCGACTGACCCTCGGAAAATTCCATTTCCTAAGTTATAGAATAGTCTGTGTTTGTGTACCTTCTTTGAACTCTTTATTCAAGAGAATGCAATACAATTTATTGGCTTAAAGTAGAATTATTTTAATACATTTATCATTAGCCCAATCGTGTAGCATCGGCTCCGAAGATGCCACATCGCATTTAGTAAATATACGCGTACTATATGTAGTGGATGCAATAAATACAATTAATTATATATCTCTCTTACTTTCTGGATGTACATATGTATAAATAGGCTTATCTCCAAAATATGCATAAAATATATAAAAATAGTTTTCAAGATGATCTTAATCTTTTCGCTTATCTAGGGATGTGTATTTGGAACAGTGTTGAGCCCACTTGGCTGGCTCTTATTGTATGGTTTCGTCCTCTAATAGAGTTGCATATGTTTCTCTGTGTGCCTTAATGTCAAGTTGAACTTTGCTTTGCTTTCTTGAGTTCTTGCCTCCGTTCCGTTCCATTCCGTTCTGGTCTGGTCTGGTCTGGACAATTGATGATCCCTCGCAGGGTCTGTGGCTACTTCGTTAGCGTCGGCATTCAGCTCGAATCGGAGTGGAGTGCCCAGGGCGCCTCATTAATAACCTCCTTGCCACGCTTCGCCTGCTCTCTGTTGCGCCTGCGCCTTCGCCTTCACCTCCACCTGGACCTAGTCCTCGGCAATCAGCTCTAATTAAAATGGCCTCGGGTTCGGCAGCATCACGAGATGATGCAGTTCTTGTCCTTGTCGCCGGCCATCTCGGCGGGCTTCCTCTTCCGATCGTATGCCAGCGCATCGTTGGGCACGTAGCTGACACGCACCCCGCCATAGTGCCGCCGTTGCGGCAGCTGGTACATCATCATGTAGTCCTCGGAGCTGGAGGAGCTTGAGGAGCACGTGGAGCATACGTCCGACTCCTCTGCCGACTCCTCGCGCTCCCGTTCTCTCTGCTGGCGCGGCGACTTGTGGGCGGTTTCGCTGTCCGCCTGCAGGACGGAGGGTGGGCCCTGGTAGGAGGAGGACAACGGCTGGGCGGGGGCATAGGTGTCTGCTCGGGTGGTGGAGTGCGACCTGTGGCCGCTGCCACTGCGATGGTGGTTTCCGGACGAGGTGGAGGAGGTGGACTTGCGGCGACGTCTACGCCTCGAGGAATGTCCAGGCCCATGGCGACCACTCTCTCTATCCTTATCCCCCCCCTTGTCTCTGTCTCTGTCCCTCTCCCGATCCCGATCGCGATCCTTGTCGCCTCCCCCGCTCGTGCCAGCTCCATTGCCGGAGTAGCTGCGGGAGCGGGGTAATGTGTCCGGTATTCCCTCGAAGCGGACGCCCTTCTTCTTGGCCGGCTCTCCGCTCATGGGGGAGGAGGAGGCCCCGCTCAGGATGGACACGGGGTGCGTGGGGCCGTGCGTGGCCGAGTGCGCCGACAGGGGCGTGTTTAGGGAGCGATCACCGGCGGAGTGTGTGGGCGAGCCCATAAGCTCTGGGGGCAGGGCCGTAGAGGCGACGCTCAGGTTGGGCGTCGGAAGCTCAGGCACCTCTCCTACGGCACCCCTTTCGGGGGGCGGGGGCGGTGGGTGCATGATGTCCGCGTACTCGTGCTGGAACTGCTGGGCGGAGGAATGAAGCGCCGGCTGCTGACCAAAGTGGGCCGCCATCTGGTGCTGCAGCATTGGACCCTTCCCCGCCAGCTCTGGCATGCTGGAGGTGTGCTGGTTCTCCATCAGCTGCCGCTGCAGCTGGTAGCTGTGGGTGGCTCCCAGCGGGGGCTTAGCCGGCCAGGCTGTGTCCAGATTCGAGGACATCTCGTTGAAGTTGTAGACGCCATCGCGCTGCAGCTCCATGGGCTTCGGCATCAGGTGCGGCTGGAAGTCTCCGGGAGAATTCATGGGCGACATGTTATGCGAGGTGCTGGAGGTTCGCCCGCCGGAGAAGTCGGTGAAGTCCCCGCCGCCCGCATGGTCGCCGCTCCTGCAGTGCTCCAGATCCTTGACCACACCCGCGTCCGAGTCGGACGTGGCGTAGCTCTGGCTCTGGCTCTGCTTGGCCTGTTCCAGCAATGACAGTTCCCCGCCCAGTCCCATCAGACTGCCGCCGACCACTGGTCCTCCGGCCGCCTCCAGCTGTTGAGTCTGGAGCTGGTACATGGCCTGGTTAAAGCTCGCCTGGTGCTGCTGCTGCTGCTGCGGCGACATGGGCGGCGAGCTGGAGGCGTGGCTGCTGGTGATGCGCGTCTGGGGACGCACCCGTTGCGTGGGCGGGGTGGGGGTGGTGTACATGCCGGTGCCAGAGCTGTCGGACGGCGTCGGTGGTTCCCCCTTGCTGCAGGCGATGGAGCAGTAGATGGCCCCACGGCGGGGCAGGAAGGCGCGTCCGAGCAGCGAGCAGCGGCACGTGTTGCACGAGAAGCACTCGTCGGTGGCATGCCAGTGCTGGCCGTCGTGGCTCATCTGCCCCTGATCGACGCCAATGGCCTCCCCGCAGTAGTCGCAGTACTCCGCGAACATCGCGTCGAAGCAGTGGAGGCAGTAGGGCTTGCCCTCCCGCATGATGTACCGCTGACCGCCGAGCTGCTTGTCGCACTCGTGGCAGGCGAAGTGGTTCATGTGCCAGGCCCGTCCTTCGGCCTCCGTGCACTCGTCGGCCAGGATGATCTAGGACGATAAAGACAGGGTTCTCGTAATCCTCCCGCAATGAGAGTAGAATCAGGATCAGGGCTTACCTCATCGCAGGCCGAGCAGCGGGGCTTGAGGGTCTCCGCGTGGTGGCGCCCGCAATACATGCGTCCATCGCGGTGGAAGTAGATGAGGTCCACCAGCAGTTCGCGGCAGATGCAGCACGTGAAACAGGCCGGATGCCAGCTGGCATTGGGACCGAGGCGCGTCGCGAACACGGCAATGTCCCCCGTGGAGATTAGTTCGTCGCACTGCAAATAGTTTGGGTCTGGGATCAGAGCTGGACTTCGGAGGATGTGAATGTGGATGGGGAATGTGGGGCAGGTATATGTACTTACGCCGTCGCATGGCCGGGCACTCATCAGCTGTCGGACGTTGCCGCGTCCGAGGGCATCGCGCTTGCGCTGCGTGGAGAAGAGGCGCAGCTCCTTGCGCTCCTCATCCGTCAGTGAGTGACAGTAACGAACCTGCAATGACAGAAAGTAACTGAAAACCGTTCGGGAAGCCTCTCTCCCCCTTTTCTTTTGACTGTTCGTTGGACAGGGAAATCATATGTTCAAGTAGACTCTCAACATCTTTAAGAATCCGTGGGCAGAAGGCAGAAGGCCGCTAGCAGCCAGCAGCCAGCAGCCTCAAGTGATCTTTCCAAGAAGCGCATACATGGAACAGGCGGAGATTGTTTGTCTCGACTGAAGGCTGCGAGCCTTTGACTATCCAACATCAGCAGTCAGTGGGGTGGCCAGTGGCCAGTGGCCAGACATACCCAGACCCCACCAATCCACAATCCACAAACCCACAAAGCCCAAAGCAAACCGCAAAAGGCAAAACGGTAGCCGGTAGCCAAGGCTGCCCATCAACGCTTCTCCTCCATCTCTTACATCTCCTCCATCGGAATCTGCTGCCCCATCTGCTGCCCCATCTGGAGCCACTGCGGTCAGCCTCCCATCCCATCCCATCGCATCCCGTCTCGTCTCGTTTGTGTGTTGTATGCAAATTTTTTTCGGCTGCCTCCACTTATTTTTTCGGGCACCCAGTTTGGCCTTCAATGAGTGTTCTAGCCATCGTTAGCAGTGTTGGCAGTGGCAGTGGACCGTCCCACCAGCCCACGTTACTGATATCTGGGAATCCGCTCAGGCCTTTTTGTTTGGATAGTTTTTTGTGGTTTTTGCGTCTGCTCTAAATACCGAGAGCCAACTCTTCAGTTGGGTCCCAGGCACCGGCACGGGCACAGGCACAGGCACAGGCACTGGCTGCACTTGTTTTCCCGATTAATTAAAGGTTACACAGTGCCAAGGGAGTGGGGTGGCATGGTGTGTGTGTGTGTGTGTATGTGTATGTGCGAGTGGGAAAAATCACCAGACAATTTGACTTTGAAATGTCATAGCCCGTAATTCGAGTCGGTTTCAATCACGATAAAGCGGCCGCCATGCGATGCTCTCGAGCATTTGGATAAATGCCACGAAATTGACAGGTCCAGCGAGTCCCTGGAGCATGGGGCAGGTAGTTCGAGTCCCCCCAACTTCGTTCTTGTGTACTCACCTCGTTATCATGCGGCGGAAGTTGATGCAGCAATTGTCGCACACGATACTGCTCCCCCGGACTGTTAACGTATGGCACTTTGTCGTCGGGTATTTGCGAGAAATATAAGCGGACCTGCGGGAGAAAAAAAGCCACATTGAAATACATTGAGGAATGCTTAAATACAGTTAACCGAGGAGGCAGTGGTGGGGAGAGGAGATTCTGCAAAGGGTTAAGAGCCTAGCCTGGGAGATCGCTCGGCGTACTCGTCGCACTCCGCGGCTGCCACAGCCACAGCCACGGCACAGCGGGTAAAGATTTTTGATTTTATTACGTTGATTTCCCTCTCTCTGGCTTCATTCTGGTTTCCTCCCTCCTCCTTTTTCTTTCGTTTTTCCCCATTTGAGCCAGGTTGAAAGGTGCACAACGTGCTAAGCCAACTTTATTGGCCACGCTTGCAGCAGGCTGCAGAACGTTCTCCGTTCGCCGGTCGGAGTCGGAGGACAGAGGCTGGAGGACGGAGGCTGGAGGGATAGGGAGATGCCAACTCTCGCAGCGAGTGACTGACACATGGCTTATGCCGCATCAACGTAAATTGCTGCCACATGGCTGTAAATAAATTTTCAATTCTGTTTGTAAAGTCACAGAAAAAGGCTAGCGAACCGAACCGACCCGAACCGAAAGAAAGAAAAAAGAAATGCAATGCTAGACATTTGATAGGCCCAATGGGATGGAATGGGATGGGAGGGGAGGGGAGGGGAGGGGATGGGATGGGACGACGGCTTTAACGGAAGCCAAAAAGTTCAGTGGAAAATGGCGAAAATATACACGAAAAAAAGATTTGGGAGTGGATGCAAATGGGGGATGGTGCAGGATGGGGGCGACCAAGCTGGGGGCCTCTGCTGGCGAAGATTGTGGAAGATTTATTTGGCATTGTCGCATATTTCACGCGAATAATTTACGAGTTCGTTTCGCTTTTTCGGTCGCCTGGCAAATAATTGAAAAAGGCACGATGGCCAGCAAAGAGTTCTGCCGCAATTGAATTGGCCATTAAAGTCAAATTCGCATTGAAGAATGGCCATGGCCCCAGTGCCAGCCTCAGTCCCGGCTTTCATTAGCGCAATCTAATTCGATAGATACTCGCAGATAGACGGACACAGTGGACCTTCGCCTAATTGACACAGTCCAATAAGCCGGTCCCAGTCACCAGTCACCAGTCTGCAGTCAGTGCCAGTGCCGCCGGCCGGCCAGCCACCTCTGGGCTCTGGGCTATGCGCTCTCTAAGTCGAGGAATACGACTATCATCTGCGAAGGCGAAGGCGATCCCAGCTATGGCTCGCTGATTTATGGCCTCGTCGCGTGTATTTATTTACAGCTCGCTCCGAGTGACAAAATAACGCACAATAACTCAAGTATTTCGCTTATCGCCAGCCCACAAATCTCGCCCTTGGCGTTGCATGCCGCACATTCAGGCGAAGGCATCCATTGGATTGGAATAGGGCTTGAGGGCCAAATTAAAGGAATTCAAGTGCAGGGCCCTCAAGTCGAGGCAATAGTGCTATAACATTGCACATTACGTGAATTTTGGAGCTCTACAGTTCTAAAATGTCTCACTAAAATGGACACTCACCTGATCGGGTCGCAGTCCAGGTGGCACCCATGTGTACTCCTCCAGAGCACATCCGCTGTCGTCGTCAGAATGCGACTGCCGCTGCATGTCCATGTGGGGGCCGGCCAGGAAGGGAGCGTGTGCCGAGGCGGACGTTCCCGCGGCGGGATGATGGAGCAGCGATGGCGGCGACGGGGTGGACAGCGCTGGCGACAGCTGGTGGTGGTGCGGAGGAAGCTGGGCGTTCGAGTACTTGGCGGTCGAGGAGCAGCCCGAAACAGCGGGCGAATACTGCGGGAGACCAGCTCCTCCCGGTCCGAGAGCGAGTCCGTGGCCTTGGCCTTGGCCTGGTCCTGCGCCCAGCGGCGGCAACTGCTGATGATGGGGTGGCAAGTACTGCTGGTGGCGTTGCAGGGGCAGTGGGGAGGTGGGCAGCATGCCCGCATTCTGGGCAGCATACAGAGCGCTGGCCGAGGAGCTGCTGGGCAGACCCAAGGCGGATCCACAGCCAGCCAAGGCCGGCGGCGGGGGCAGGCCCTGGGGGCATCCGCTGGGCGAGAAGTGGCGCGGCAGGGTGGGAATCTTCTGCAGATAGGAGATCTGCGTTAGCGGCGTCCGGCTGATGGGCCTGCGGAAGAGGTGGAACAACTTTAGAGTCGAGCCTTGACTAATTCAAATTTAATAAAAATCCCAATTAAAGTGTTTCCTGCATGGATGGGGCTTAGACATGGCGGGTTGGAGGTTAATCTCTCGCCGCAGAGATCTCGGATCGTATCAAATTGTTAATGTAATATAAAACCGCAGGGCAATCATTTTCGCATTGTATTCCCTTTGTAAGTCGCCGGATTTATGCGGTTTTTCACTTCCTATTTCTGCTCGCCGCCGCTCTGAACAAGCTGTCAATTTTAGTTTGTTTTTCATGAGTTTTTTACTCATATATGGTTTTTGTTTCTGGTTTTTTTTTTCTGTTTTGCTTCAGAGAGGAAAGGGAATTGTTTTTGCAAACGTCAAATGAAAAATATACGCTTCATGGCACTTACACAAACAAATCGACAGCCAGCTTCGCGTTGCTGACGTTGTTGCTGTTTGTCTGGCGCTGTTCCCCGGCCCCAAAGTCCAAGCCCCAAGCCCAAGCCCATGCCCGAGCCCATGCCCGAGCCCGCAGGGCTGTCGCCGTTGTCATTCATGTTAAAGCCTGACATTGTTATCGCATCAGCTCGTCCTGGATGCCCTGCAATCCATTCGCTGCGGCGTCAGCGGCTGGAGCTTTCAGCGCGGCATTGGTTTTGCTGAGCTTTTGTAATGGCTAGTGATCATCAGACTAATGGCTGGGTGTGGGTTAAAGCTTGGAGAAAAAGTACTTTGAGCTTTAAGAACACTCCCTAAATCAGAAACTGCCGTTTTGTAGAGCATTAAGCATGGCTCTCCAACATCGGGGAAATGAACACGCACCATTTCATGCCAGTTTGCTATATCAAAGGATAACTGTGCATTGTCTGTGCAGGCACATTCGTGTAGAACTTTGACTAGGGAAGGGGATTGAGTGGGCTGGGACAAGGATGGGGGCGTCGACTGTACCCCGAACTGGGGAAATGTGGAGTTCATGCGGGCGTTTTATCAAAACAATGCTGTCCGCCCTTTTGTTGTTTTAACCAACCAGTGAATTCTTTGTTTCATTCTCTCTCCCTACATTCAACATTCAACATTCAACATTTTCCAATTCCATTTCTAGTCGAGCAGCCATAGGGAGTTGCTAGGGATTGAGGGGGGGAGGGATGTTGGAGCTGGATCCACTGATGTGTCAATATCTGGATGCGAGTGCGAATAAATGGTGTGGAGCGGTTGCTGCGGTTTGCCAGCAAATTAATTGCGCAGATTTTGACTCTCAATGGATGCCATAGCCAACAAAAATCGTTTGACATTTGAATTTTTAAGTAGAAAATGCTGTACCCTCGACGCAAAAGAATGCTTTTGGCGAGGCGTGGGACTGAGTCTGAGGACTGTAATTGTGAGGGGACTGTGAGGGGGAAACGGGAATGGAAATGCGAATCAAAAGTCGCTGGACATGCACGTGCAGCGTCCCAGCTGGATACGGCGGGCACCAAAGTGTTGGCCGCTGTCAAATCAGCTGCATTCAAACTCAAATTACCAGGCCAAACAAACGGCCCCAACTGGGGACTGGGCACTGGGGACCGACCGGCACCACAGTCAGAGCTCCCCAGCACCAAGCCGCTGCAATCTCCAACTGTTCCACAAATGAAAAGCCAACCGAAACTGTGCCTAAACACAAAATTTGTTGACGGCCCGCGGCACCCAGAAACATACAGAGAAAGAGAGAGAGAGAGCGAGAGAGAGAGAGAGGGAGGGAGCCTGCGGGTCCGTGTTTAAATTTATAGTACGACTTTTTCCAGCCCCATCCAAACTTCCAAGACCACATCCAGACATCCACTCTGGCGACCTGCATTTCTTTCCTTTTGTCCCACAGTTGTTTTTGCTCTGCAAATTTATTGTTGCAACGACTGCAACGAATTGCGTAAAATTGCCACAGCAATTGTGGCAAGTTTCAATTTGGTTGCAGGTAGGCCTGGTCTCTGCTGCCTGGTCTGGCAGGCAGTCTATGAAGTCATTAAGGCCTGCAGAGAACAAAATGGAAAGTGCAGAAGCACACGTGCTGTGCTGTGCTGCTGTATGTGTGCGTGCCACAAATGTTGCGCAACATTGTTGGTAGCATAAAAGCGCGCGTTCCGATCTGCAGCTGCTGCTGCCTGCCTGCCACTTCTCGTATTTGCATTGATCGACGACTGGACTGGGGACAGTAGAACCCTCCGTTCTCCGATCTCCATTCGCCATTCTCCCTTCGCACCAATTACTTTGGCAGTCGTTGACCCAGAACTGGTTTTCTGCCCGTTCTAGGGCCCTTTTCGAAAACTAGTTCAAAGCCAGGCATCGGCATCGGCATCGGCATCGGCATCCAGCGAGAAGGAGAGGGAGGGCCATTGATAACCGCAACTGGAGGTGGGAGCCGAGGCTGCAGCTGCTGTCTGGTGTCTGGTGCAGAGTCAGTGCCTATATTTAGCCAGATCGGAGCTTTATCTGGCATCATCCCAATGAATGATCATTATGCGGCGGACGGGACGCGTTGACAAATTGCCAAAGCTCTCGAGCGATGAGCGACGGCTCAATGCCCGGCCAAAGACGGCCTAAACGATGGACAGACAATGGCTTAAAAGGTTAGCCTCAAATCACTTTGGCACTTTGTGTGCGGTTTTCTCAAGTCATTTGTGTGATTTGGGTTAATGTCGACATTTCTGTCTGTGTTAACAATCCGAGGTTGAACATTTCTACAGCGAAAGTTACACCGTGCAACATAAAAGCAGGTTCTTGTACGGCTTCCGTCTTGTATGTGTTTCCCTCCTGGCACATACGCCTGCGGCAGGTGCGTTTGTACTCCCATCAAGACTGGTTTCCGTCTAAGTTTTACGAGATCTCTCAGCTGGACAGCAATTATGTGGCAGGACTGCTCCTCTCTCTGTACCTGTCTCTACACATGTCCTTTTATTGTTTTACCATCCCTTGCAGGGCCACAAAACAGCAGGCAAACCAGCAGAAAGAACAAAAGTTTATTAAAAAGCTTCGCCAGCTTCGTGTTCGCTGCGATTGTCATAAACGATTTTTGAATTGTCCATAAAACTGGCTGGCAGTGAAAGGACACGGCACGGATGGGAAACCTCGTAAAGTTTCTATGGGGTAGAATGTCCATATTCCCCGTGGCCCCACTATCCCCCTCCCATAGTGACTGACTGCCTGCATGGACCACGACACGTTCAGCCGCGTCTGCCTTGTCAACATGACATTTGGCGTGTTGACATTTTTATTGACTTTGGCAGGCGGCAGCGGCAGGCGGCAGCGGCAGGCGGCAGCGGCAGGCGGCAGCGGTAGCGGCGGGGAAACAATTTTTTGTTCGCACTCAACCTGAAAGTTGATTAAGAATGTGAGTCCTCCCCCCTCCCGACAACTCCATGGCACCTCTGCCTCCGTTCGACAGGGTGGTCTCTGCCGGGCTTGGGTGCCTTTATTACGCATACGCCAAGTGGCACTAATTGCCGGATGGAGGCAACTGTACTCTACCGATTGCCCGCTAATTTTTTGTTTCAATTTGCCAGTTTAGAAAGTTGCATCATTGTATATGGCTTATCTTTGGGTAACAACCAAACCAATTAAAGGTTGGGCGGCAAATATGTTGCTGCCACATCGCTTGTGGCTCTGCCTCTGCAGCTTCTTCCAATTCATTTCTGCTTAGTTCCTCTGGCTTCTCTGCTCTGCTCTGCTTTGGTAACGGGCAGGAAAATTGTTTTCCGAGCGTGCAAATTTTCACAGCTGCAAACAGCAGAACAACTATGCCAGCAATTTGTGTGCTAAGCGGCAACATTGAAGCGGAGGCCCCATCCCATCCCATCCCCAATGCAACACTCATCCGAGGCAGCTCTGAGAGCCAAAGACACCGCGAGCTCGAACGCAGACACAGACACACTCTTCGCTGGAAACGAACGTGCAACAGCAGCAGAAACCAAAACACTGATCAGGTTTGTGGAAGAAGCAGCTCAATGTTATGGCTAGGAGAACGCATTGCAGCAGCTTTTCCACTCCTAGTTGCATCATCAATGCAAATTTTCTGCAGGGGCGGCCGGGAGAGGGTTGCCGGGAGAGGGCCGCCGCAGAAGGTGTGTTGTGGCCAAAGTTCCAATTTGTTTTCATGGTAATTGATTCAGGGCATTAATTTTTATTCGAAGCGGACACCAATTAATTCCAAACTTTGTTTGCCAATACATCAAAGAACAGAACACAAACGGCCAGCAGACGCATCATGTGCTGTGCTGCTCTGGGTCGCCCACCATTCCCTCATTCCCTCATTCCCACCTCCAGGCTGGCCCACAGAGACTACACCTACCCACTACCCCCGTTCCTTTGGACCAACTCCATCGCCAACTCAAGCACCGCCTGGCTGTGTGTGTTCCACAAGAGGAGGAGGAGGAATAGCAAATGGAGGAGGAGGAGGAGGCCTACGGCATCCATTTGGAGACGTTGCCTGGCTGTTGGCTGCTGGCTGCTGGCTGCTGCTTCTGCGGTCGTTGTCTTTGGTCTATGAACTTGTTTTCTCTGCTCTGCCTCTATCCACTGTGCCTCTTGTGCCCCATACCTCGCCTGCCCCTACCTGTGGCCCCTTTCCGCACTTATTTTTTAATTGAAGCCGTGTCTTTGGCTCTTTCTGTTCTTTTTTTCCACCATCCATGCTTTTTGTTCCTTGTCGTCTTTGGGTTTTTTTCTCTCTACGACTTTTTGTTGCTTTGATGCTTCGATTTTTATACTACATTAATGCTGGCTTTATTGCCGGAGTGATTATGCTCAATTTTGTTTTTGACCATAATTACATTTCGTTCTTCTTCCCCGCCCGGACACGGCATCCGTTAGGTCGAGTGGTTTGGAACTCGGGTCTGCTTTGGTTTTGACGATGATTCGGTAAACAAATTGGCATTGATTGATTTTTATTTGGCCGTGGATCCGTACCGTAGCGCACTAATGCAAACAGATGAAAAAACAGAGTGCGGGAAATCACGCTTTGAGTGTTGGCAGACCTCTTTGAGTCTCTCTGCCGTGTGTATCCATCGGATACATTTGCCTCGAAGGTCAGCCTGAAGCCTCAAATTTCGAGCTGTGAGATTTCCACTTGATGGCACTCCGAACAGAATGCAGGGCATAAATCATCCGCTTATCCAGGGCCAGCAAAACTGCATTCAAGACTAGAAAACTATAATTATTAATGACACATTTGGATGCTAAAACATGTCGGCATCGGCATTGGCATCGGGATCGTCATCGGCAACGGCATAGGGGGGATCGGGACTGGCGTCCAGTCCAGTCCAGTCCAGCCAAATCCGATTTGATTTATGTGGCTTGCATCTCAACAAAACTGTTCACAAATTAACCGTAATAAAGCAGACTCTTGTGGTTGTTGCTGCTGCTGTGGCAGCCGCTGCCGCTGCTGCTGCATGTTGGCTTATTTTGATTTATGGCCAACTGAAATTGGAATCTAATTTCTTGGCCATTAACAAAACCAGCAGCAAAGAAATTGTGTTCGTCTGCCTACGCAGAGAGCTCTCTGGAGTATCTCGTTGGCTCTGGAAGAGTGCACAGGGTATTACGGTGTTGGCCAGAAGCTTGAGATTCTCCTACATGCAGCCCAATCCAACCTTAAAGCAATCGATTCATCACAGGCTATTAAAAATAATTCAGACTTGTTTATCCCGTCATTAGATAACCATAACTCTCAGTTTCGTTCTTGTGAGAGCTATATAATATAGTAGTCGCATTCTAGCAATATCTTTAGACCATCCGAAACAGAAAGGCGGATACCAATCGGTTCGCAGAGTTCGCATTTCCATGCTTTATTAGATCAGAAAATCGGTATATAGCTTACGAGGCAAACCAATTGCCGCAGTATTGTAACTTTTTAACATTTTTTGGCCATAGCACCAATCAGCACTTTCGAATGAGCGGAATATTTGAAAAATGGTGGGTAGTGGTTGGAAGGTAGGTCTAGCCATTTGTGAGGAACAAAACCACAAACACCTTTACAGGAGGTTTGTACACAGAGAAGATGATAAGGGTACAAAACATTTCTGATTTGCCTTCAGATGATAATCGAATGGCACATCATAAATTACGAATAAGTGCCGCCAAATAATCTTGCCACATTGCCAGATGACAATCGTATCAAATAGCTCTCCTCTCACAGGAGCCTCTTTCAGGGTATTCGGGACTTCGGGCCGCCTGGCTGGCCAGCCGTTCGTTTCTTGTGATTGGGCCAATGTTTGACAAAAAGCTAAAACGGTAAAGTGCACTCTAGCACTAACTGTTCTCTGCGGCTCGTTGACAACTGGCAGCCTGGCAGCACGGCAGCATGGCGAAAATAATTAGCTGCTAATTGCATTTTATGAGATGCCCTGACAGTTAAATGATGCGGCAGGTTGCAGGCTGCAGCGAAAAGGTCTCTGCATTGTGAGGATGGGCTGGAGAGGCGAATGATATTGCTGATTTGTCATTTACCCGCCGGATGGCGATGAGAGAGCCGATTAGAAGGTGCCCCACTCGCCATGCCACATGCTCAACGCCAGACTCCAGCTGGGACAAAACGTCCACCGCGTCGCTCCGTCTAATCCCCGTTCAAACAATGATAATGCGTGAAGCGTCAACTACTTGCCGCCTCCGATACGGCCGGTCCGCTTATCACTCTCGGAGGATCGCACTCAGTCACCTGCCCCTGCTTGCCGGCTGCCTGCCGGCTACCTGGCTGCTCCGCGCTGGTAGCGAGCTCCAGAAACCAGCTTGTGGCAAGTTCAAGAGCTAACGAAGCAGGAATGCAAAGAGTGTTAATGCAGGCTGCTGCTGCCACGGCTGCCGCATCCAGTGGCATGCAGGCAATTTAAATGCAAAAAGTGAAGCTGTCAATAAAAATTACGCGACTGCCTCCACGCTGCCGCAGGCCGCATGCCGCATGCCCCTTCCCTAGGCATTAATTTATTGCCTTGCGTGTCTGTGTGAGTGCGTTAAATGTTTAATTAATTAGATCTAGTGGTGGTAGGGGGAGGCAGATCAGAGAGCGGTCTCTATATTCTCCACTGAGGAATTTTCTGTTGTCTGTCTCGATCTGCGATCTGTCACTCAAGTGTCAACTTTTGGCCAAATAAATCCCAAAAATCCACAACAATCCCTTTAGAAAAACGCACTTGTTTCTTGTTTTGATGTACAGTGTATAGGAAACTCCGATCTGAGCTGAGCTGATCTGAACGAATCGCTTTGATGTGGGCGCAGACAAGTCGTTTGGAGTGGGCTCCAAACTGATTTCAATTTCAATTTCTCTCTCTGCCCTCCGGACACTTTGACAGCAGCTTAAGACGCTTGAAAGGAATGCCTCAAAGCAGCAGAAAAGCAACGAAAAGAAGGGATCGCCTTGTAAGCCGAAACATTGGATGCCCTTCGATGTTGGAATATTCCTCTGGCAGCCAAACGATGGGTCGAAGCCGCACTACCTTCTTCTAGGGTACAGAATTCACAAAACCCTATTAATATGCGAGGCAGTTGTGTTGGCCATAAATGCGCATAAACATGGTCTAAGCACGCCTGCCTCTCTGCCTCTCTGCCCCCAAGTGCCCCTCCTCCGCGTGGGGTTCGAGGCAATTAGCATGGCGAACATGTTAAGAGGGAGAGGAGCCTCTTAATGGCCTTGCTTTATTTTCACATTACCGTGGAAGCAAAAAAACAGTAAAGCCAAAACCTGAAAACAGAAACAGAAAAACTTAAAATAACAAAAACGATAACAAAATCATATTTTATCGCCATGCATAAATAAATCACAAAGCCAGTGTTGTTGCTGTGGCTGTGGCTGTGGCTGCCTCGTACTTCTCTGGCGCCGTCTGCCAAGTGGCAAGCGGCAAGCGGCAAGCGGCAAGAGTTGGCCAATTGTCTGGGCCGTCAAGTCATGCAAGTTGCCGCCATCGTCACCAGCTCCATCTCCATCAGCATCGCGAGGCTTTGGCTCTGGCTCTGGCTGCACTTTGTTTTTGTAATTAAGTTGCATCTGCAACAGAGCCGATTCACAGTGCCACGGCTCTGCCACGCCTACAAGACATGTGGGCATTTGTCAGGCGGCAGTGAAGGCGAGGCTGTTGCATTTTGTGGCCAAGTGCTCCTAATGGCTTTGTTAATTAAAACCAAAATCAATATGAATGTGCCGCAAGACCTCTTCTGTGGCAATCTCCCTCTGCCCCTCTGTGGCCCCATCATTCCTGGGAAGCACACATATTTCCCAAGCCCCCAAACTCCCCCCAAGTATTTCCCTGATCCGCGCTGACCATTCAATTTGAGTATTCCCGAGAACAGTCCGGGGAATGAAAATAAAAATATTTTCAAAAATACCTGCGGAAATTCTTCCTCTCTCCTGCCCGTCGAAGACATCAATTTTTGTCATTTCGAGGTCCGAACAAGTCGTAAATGTCTCTCCGTGGCACCGCCCCCTTAACACGCCGCGAAGACTGGACCTGAGACTGCAACTGGGAGTCTTGGTCGGAGTTGGAGTCGGAGTCGGGTTCGGGCTCGGGTCCGGGAGGATCCCGGTTAAGCTCTCAAGATTTATGCGGCATTCGATGGCAGTTAAGATTGAATTGAATGCTTAGACACGAGCTGAACACAAGTTAATTGCCAGAGTTGGATGTGAATGCGAATGTGAGCCAACCAGAAGCCATTCGGAGTGACAGGGGAAACAGGGGGATGGGGCCGGAGATGGGGAAGTGCCTGTGACTGTGACTGCGGCTGGGGCTGGGGCGAAAGAAATTATTGCAGTGCAATTTTTTAATAACTTCATTAAGCGATCCCGAACGCTGTCGAAACCAGATTCCCGATGCCGAATCTCGGGTTTTGCATAGAACTGGTACATAGAATGTCGAGTGGAAATGGGAGACTCTGCGCTCTCCATCGATTGCTTCGGGGCGAGTATTGCGTGTGGCTACCGGATTGCGGGGAGGGGGAACAGGAAGGGAACTCGGACTCTGAGTCGGAGTCATGTCAGGGCCCATCAAAACGGCGTCTGTTATTATCAATAATTATGCTTTGATTGCCTTCGCCCCGGCCCGCATCGGTTCGGTGGCAGTTCCTGTTAGCAGGCCAGTCGGCATTGCAGCTCCAGCTCGGCTTCCAAGTGTGGGGCTGCTCTCTAATTTGCAGTTGCCAAAATTCATCATCATCATCATCATCAGTGGCATCATGATCTCGTGGCTATCAGCATCATAATCATCATGAAAAACTAATTGAGTTGTGGCTCCATATCTCTCTCTTGTTTGTGTCTCAGTCTGCTGCCAGTTCGTTGCCTAAGTCTTTTGTTTTAGGGCCCGAACCTTGCATACTAAATCAAAGCCCTTAAATGTCCACAGAAATATATGCCAATATTGTGCTCCCCCCGCCCACCTATGCAAAAAATAGAAGGAGGAAATGTCATGCGGCTGCGGGAAAACAATCGCCGGCCATATTTCATAAGCTGCGTGCCTGCCATCCACAAAACACAATAACTTAGGCATACTCTCGCTGGGGCCCCGATATTTGCATGGCATTATGCAAAATCATGACATGAAAGCGGAGCCAGAGCAGAGTGCAGCAGTGCAGCAGTGCAGCAGCGATGCAACAGCCTATGCTGCAACCAGTGGACAGACACGGACGGAGAGAGACTCAGAGGCAGAGGCAGAGGCAGAGCTGGACGGACGGACAAAGGCCTCTGGTAAATCACACTTTGGCAGTTGTCGTTTGTTTACCGCCGCAACGGCCGAAGAGGCACAGCGGCAAAGCGGCGTATGCGTAACCTGAGTATGCCCCGGTAAGAGGAGAGTCATCGGCATCCCCCCGACTCCTACTCCGACTCCGATGTGAGTGATGCGTATAGGCAAGAGAGTGGAGTGGGGCGGCCGCGGCAGCAGAGTGCAACGCAGCGCAACGAAACCAGACATCCAGCGGCTGAGGCACACTGGTGCAAGGTGTGATCACAAATGGTAGGTAGAGTGGGGAAGATTTCTTTGTTAAATGCAAATTAAAAGAGCAGGAGGAGCCGTACTACAGGGTTCTGGTTAAACGCAGGCAGTGGGAACTATTAGGGGTAATTTTGTTGATAGTGGGAACGGCCCCAAAGAAGTTATTATTGTGGCTACGTGGGAGAGCTGCCACAGAATTGTATCTCTACCAGGGTTCGGTGGTGGGTGGCAAGATTCAGATAAAACATCGGAACTCCTGGATGGAACAGCTATATTCATTTATAGACCAAGGAAATGGTCTTTAGCATTCGAGTTGGTCTGGAAATTGGTTTCCAGATGTCCCTAAAAGTTCTTTTATCATCGGTTTTGGGGTAACGATTAAGAAAAGAGAGATACTCGTATTCTCGCTGAAGATCCATATAATCCCTAGCTATCTCAAAGCCGTTTGGCCGTAGCTGCGACCACTGTTTAGGCGGGTTTCAATTTCAGGCTGCCAAGACAAGAACAAGTTCCCCCAACTTGGGCTGTCGCTGGCCGTCGGCTGTCGGTTGGTGCGTGTATCTTGCGGTCTGGCTGGGATTGGGCTGCGAAGAACACGCAATGTGTGTTCATTGACTTCTGCTTTAGCATCACCATCTCACATCGACTGCGGCTCCATCTCCATCTCCAGCTCCAGCTTCAGTTTCTGTTGGCTGCCAACTTGCGCAACAAGTTGCTGCCGACTCGGGATCTCCTGCCGCAGGCAGCGGTAATCAATCATTATGCGACCGACCGGGGCAGAGGCAACAAAACTTATGCATTTAAATTGTCAGCAGCAGCAGCAGAAATGCTAAATGCGAATTGCAAAGGGAGGATAGGGAGCAGCCAAATTGCATCTGACAAATGAACTGAGATGCCAGGCGGAAAGTTACTCACTCATTTGACTCCTGCTGCGACGAGCCGACGCCGACGCCGACACCGACGCCGACACCGACGCCGACTCCTGTGGCCACATCCGCTGCTGCTACGGCTGCGGCTGCGGCAGTGGCGCTCGTGCTCGTGTCCAGCTCATTGAAAGTGAAACTGATATCGTGGGGATCCTTAAACGGCTTCATGCTGCGCGGTAAACTCCGATGCCGCAGGCTCAGATTCAGGAACTGTAGGTCGCCGGCGGTCAGAGGTTGCAGCACCGCTGGTTGGGTAATCCGAGCCGGCAGCGGGGGCACAGGACGTGGCTGCTTCTGCTTGGGCGGCAGGGCGGGCTTGGGTGGCTCGGGGGGCTCCTCTTCCTGCTCGATGATCTCCAGGACCTGGGCCGTGGCCTCCGTCGTCTCCAGCTGCAGCTCGTAGAACTTGGCTATATTCTCGGTGGCCTCCAGAGGACTGTACTGCTTGCCCCTGACCAGATCGCCCAGGTGATCGGCGTCGATCCCGAAGAGGAAGGGATCGTCGAGCACGGTCACCCTGGCATTCCGCTTGGTCAGCTCGCTGGACGGCTCGCTCTGCGGTTTCGCTGCCTTCGCAGGCTTCTCCGGCCTGCTCTCTCCCTTGACGTGGGCTCTCAGAGAGCGCAGCAGCTTTTTGCTGCGTCGCGGCGAGGAGGAGAGTGGAAAGAGTGGGCGACCTGCTGTCGCTGTCGGTGTCGCTCCTCCTGCAGCTCCTTTGGCCACTCTTGACCCTCCTGCTACTCCACCTCCTGGCTGGCTGCTATCTCCCAGATCAATGCCATCGTCCACATCTTCTCCGGCATCTAATTGCGCCGCGATAAAATCGCCATCGCCCATCGCGACCGTGTCGTACTCCTGTCCCTCTCCCTCTCCTGCTCCCGCTCCACGGGCTGCATTGTCGTTCTCCTGATTGGCTCCGGCCAGGCGCTGGGCCGCTGCCTTGCTATAGAGCTGTCGATAATATTTCTGCTGGTCGCCGTACAAGAAGCAGACGCGCCACCATTGTTTGCATGCCAGCAAATTGGCGGTACGTGGCACCATCGCTGGCTCCATGCTGCCCGTGGCAGTGGCAGTGGCAGTGGCAGTTGCAGTCGCTGTGCTTGTGGCAGTGGCAGGGGCCGCTGCAACGTCTGCTCCGCAGCCGCCTGGCGGCGCTGACAGGCTGCTCATGTTGCTTATTATTATTGTTCTTGGGTCGTAATTATTTTTCAGTTCGCGTTGTCTTTCCTTGTTAGCAATGACATTATCCTTCTTTATCCTGGTTTTTCCTCCTTTTGGTTTTTAGATTTATTTAGTCTTTTATTTTAGTTTAGTTTTTTCCTAAAAGAATTGTTTCATGTGGCATTTAATTAGTCGGGAAAGCTCCACTTTTTTTTGGTACTTTTCCATTATCCAGCAGCAATTCAAACGATACGGAATTTTCATTTTGAGGAAAACTCTACTTTCACAGAAAGAAACACAAAGCCAAAGTCAAATCTCTTTGACCGATGGCCCATAATTTACGCTCGAAACGAGATGGAAATCAGTGAAACAGAATCAAGGCCTGGCCAACACTTTCGCCGGGAAATAATCATCGAAAATTTCTGTGGACCCTGAAAATTGGCAGTTGCGTTGCGGCCTTAATAATGATGGGGGATTGGGATCTAAGGCAAATAGCGAAGTGTACACGTTTACCGGTAGTAATCGTAATGGCCAGGCCAGGCCAGGCCAGGCCAGGATGATGATGATGCCGGCCAGTCAGCCATCAGCCATCAGCTATCAGCCGATTAGTCACGCCTCTAATAGAGACACAAGGCACGTAGAGGAGAGCACCGGAGGATGGTAGAAAATGTGGAAAACATCTTCGCTAAGTGCGAGGCCAATGCAACTGCAATGCAGTTTTCCATGGCGGCGATGCCCTTGTCAGATAATAATAACTTCATCTTCATCATCATCAGCGGGAATGGGCAATGGCAATGGCAAAGGCAACTGCAACTGCAACTGCAACTGCAACGGCAGCTGCTGCTGAGGATGAGGTTGAGGTTGAGGATGAGGCAGCATCAAGTTTGAGTGGTAGCCAAATGCCTTAACAGCCATTCCAGCTTGCCAACAACCCATACGGCCCATACCCATACACGTGTGTGTGCGTCTGTGTCTTTGTCCATTCGAGAGTGCATTAAGCTCCTTTTAGCTTAGTGCTCTTAGAACTTACAACTTTTAGCCAACTCCATTAGGGGGCATCGGAAAGTAGACTACCCGCAAGAGGCATGCGAGTATTTATGAGATCAATGCGAATGGAAGGAGGGAAGGCTGTCAATCAAACGTGGAGGCAATATTTATCAGATTACCAAAGGCTTCAAGATCAAAGATCACTCGAAATACGAGAGAAGTCTGCTTCCCAGGCAGCCGTGAAGCCATCAAGCGATCAAGCCATCAAGGGGGGCAGAAATTCCAAGTCACTCAGAAAGACTCAACAATTGAGCCAGGAATTCCAGTTTATTTCTCCCCCCAAACGAGTACATAATTGAATTATAAGGAAGAACAAATGCAATCATAACTGAGAGCCCCCGCCCACATAGTTCTACCAGGCAGCATCGGGGGCTGCCGCTGGCTTCCGGCTAACACAAACACAAACACAAACAGAACTGAAGATGATTTCCAGCCACAACAAAGTTGGAGACCTCAGCACGCGATCGCAGGCAGATCTGCAGTTAGAGCTCGAGAATCGAGCATCGAGCATCGGGAACCGAGAACCGAGAACCAGAAACGGCAATAGGCAACGGCGGGTGTGATTAGAGCCCAATGAGTGGGTAAGTGGCTGGCCATGGGGGTTCGGTGGGAAAACCAGTTTACAAAAGAAAAGCGGCACTTGCGCATGCTTCACATGTGCCACAAAGAGTCTCGCGATTAAAACGCGATCACACAATAATCATAAAGCAAAAATGGAGTCCAACCAACGAATGCCCAAACAAAGACTTCCGGCGATGGAAAATGGCAGATGGCAGATGGAGACTAACGTGGAGACTCTGGAGCTGGTGCTGCTGCTGCTGGAGACTCTGACGAGTGTCGGACCTAATGCCGCCAGGCACCGTTAGTATTTATTGATGCCTGTTCGGACATGTGTAAGTGACGCCCGATCACCCGATCGATCTATGTATAGTTGTCGCATAATTTATCCCCATAGGAAATTGCCAGAGCTCTAGCGCCTGACCCAGTGCCAGTGCCAGTGCCAGTCGGTCGAGGGGCCTCGGCAAATTGATTGAAATCAATCTGATCGGAGGCATCTCGGGCATCTGTGGCCAGGCCGGATAACGGCACGTATATATATACATATGAGCAATTTGCATACAACCCAACATCAAATCAAGCCAAATACAGAAGTGCCTTTTACGACTGTTATTAGACACATTTTTAGTGATTTTTCCCATGTTGCGGCATGATTTTATTTCTGTTTTGTTCGCTAGCGGCTCTGTCATCAATCCTCAGATGCAATTACCCAGTTTGTCAGGATTTCTCCCCCTGGCCCCACTGTACGTATCTTGTGGCTAGTGCACTTTGTTTTATGAAGCCTTTTATTGCCGGACATTTGTCGGGTTTCAGGTTTTCATTGCCAGCGGCCAGGGGAAAACTGCGTGGAAAATGGCTGACAAGCGCAATTAATTTTATTGCTATTTATGCAGATTTTACTGCGAGTGTATCTCCAACTGCGACTGCGACTGTGACTGCCACATCGGTGAGTATCTCTAATTTACAGGAATGCAGGTTAAAAAGTCAATTGCTTTGTCTTGGTTTACTTTCCGTTGGGTCTGGCTTTGGCCTTAAGCCCCCAACCACTGCCCCAGCCATTCACCGCATTCAACCTTTTGTTGTGCCCTGTCCCGCCGCCTACTTGAGCTGCCCCCGAAAAGAGGGGCTCGAATTGTGTTATCAAGAATCCCATTCAGAGCTAGAGAGAATCTGGCATATCTATGGACTTATCACTGCCTGGTTAAGTGGTTTAGAAAGCCGCCGCAGACATGACAACTCATTCAGCCTCCCCTCCGCTTGCAGCATCAGATTCCAGCTTCCAAATGCTGCTGCAACTGTAAAATTTCATAATTTATTATGCAGTCTGATGGCCCAATGGCAGCTGGCACATTTTCCAATATTAACATACGAAAGCCAGCAGACAACAGCCACCAGCCAGCAGCCAGATAAACAATGAGAAATATGCGTTTAATAGAGGTCTACACACAATGTTGACTTCTTTCCGGTTCTAGTACCATAATACGGTGCTGTGGTGGGGTGTGGCTGCTGGGGAGAGATGTCTCACTCGCGGAGACAGCGCCCGCTAATGGATTAACTTGTTTGTCTATTTTATGCCCCAACTATAATTTAGGTTCCTAAAGCTCCACTCCGCTCCGTCTTGTTTTCTGGGGTTCTGCCGTTCATAATAATTACACAGCCCAGGCTTAGAGGCAAACGTGTTTTCGGGAAAGTCGGCTCTAATGAGGCATTGTCTGGGCAGTCTCATATTTCATTGGGCCCCGATAATAATCTAACGCCTGGCCTAATCGGGCCGAGTGGCGAGTGCTAAATGCTTTTGTCTCGTCTGGAATTGATTGCCCATTAATGGAAATTTGTCATTCCCATAGAATTTCTTCTCTCTGTTTTGTTTCTATCAAATTTTAATTACGATTACACTCGGCCAGTCTTGGTGGCCCGCAAATAAACTAAGCGCAGCGATTCGAGGTGCAAAATAAATATCGGACTGGACCCCGCCTCTGCGCTGCTCTGGCTGGCTGTGTGGGCGGGTTGCCGCTCTAATCTGTGGCGCACTCGTGTTAAATGTCAAATGCAATCAAAACAGCGTCGCGGAAAAGGAAACGCCAACGAGTGCTGCTCCTCCATTTTCCAGGCGAAACCCGTTCGTTCGTTCGTTCGTTCGATCGTTCGTTCGATCGCTCGGCTTATCGCTGGGGCAGATGTTTGGGAAACTAACGCGGCCCGACAGAATGACAGATCAAATTGGGTTTTGCCTATCGATGATGATGATGTACGACAGAGTAGCAGCAGTCCCCGCCGCACTCATTCCCACATTCGAGTCTCGTATCGTATCGTATAGCTTTATTTATCGCTTCCCCCTCTGTAAATGCTCATAACTTGAGCTACATTCATTTGCCAGTCGCAGTTTCCCCTGGCCATGATGAATGAATGGCCAGCAGTCACACGAAATAGTTCGTTAATTGTTCGTTAAAATGGACACAAAACATGTGTAATATGCAAATGATTAGTCGAGAGAGGACTTTCGGCTGTGTTTTCATATAAAGCTGGCACAAAAGACTTGGCCAACGAACTCGATTTGACATAACGAAAAGTGGTTATCCAGTCTCGGCTCTACCTCTGGCGTTGGCTTTGGCCTCCATCAGGTTGTTGACCCACTCGTGTGGCGTCGCCTTGTGCCCCCCACCCCTGGATCTTTGTCATGCTAAACACACACTGATATAACTGTAAAGCGGCCAATCTATTCCCCACATTCCGAGATGAGATGAGATTCTTTTCGTTGGTTTTCCATCTTCTCTTCATAGTCTTCATGCTCTGGCAGTTTCCGAGTGGCCATCCGTCCGCCCGTCTGTCTGTCTGGATGGCCGGTGGAAACTAACAAATTAACACGCCAGTTAGTTAGAGGCGTCGATTTGGGTTAAGCAGCAGCCACAGCAGCGGCAGCGGCAGCAGCCAAAGTGAGGGAGAAAGTTGATGCAGTCGGAGCCATAATTGAGACAACTAGTTGCCACAGCGCCGCAACACACCATAAACAACAGTTTTCTTTCGATTTGCTGCCTGCTGTCTGCTGCCTGCCACCCGGCGGCTATCCGTATATAATTACGAAGAATTTCTTAATAAAGCCAAATCAAAAACGAGCTGTGCGAAAATTGATTAGGTTAATCGAGGCTCTGGCTCTGGCTCTGGTGTAACCAAGGCGCTAGCGATAAAATATTGTGGCAAATTGTGGGGTTCCGTTTCGGGATCTGTCTGTCCGTCAGGCATTCGAAGTTTATGGATATCTGGCGGGAATTCTCTTGGAATTGCTATCGGCCGAGCATTAAATTTAAATTGGCATGTCAAGCAATTAGAAATCAAAGATAAATTCTGACCAAAGCCCACACGCAGGTACACACACTGACTCGCACACACACACACAAAGGTGCAGTTGGTCGAGTCAAAAGTCTCTTGTCAATAAGGTGTTTTTCCATTGCAAAACTCATGTCGGCGGCCCACACACACACACACACACGCACGGGCTCGGATTCGGATCGGGACTCAATTGCTAACAAGCCATTGTTGACACATTGCAGACCATGTAAGTCAATTCCATTACAATCGGCGGTGAGGCTTGTGGGTGGCTTGAAGCTAGAGCCAAGCTCTGCTACCGCTGCCTCTGCTCTCCTTCTGGCTAATTGGATCAAGAGGTACTCCAGCGGCAGAGAAAGCCGCGCACTGTGTGGCTCGGTAATCAAATTATTTTGGGTTTTTGCCAGTGTTTTTATGGTTAGACAAGTAATGTGCAGCTTGGACCATGTTTTATGGCTCAGAGCGGGTCGTAAGCCTATTTGGTTATGACTTCATTCCGCGATGCTGCGCGGCGCCGCTGCGGCTGCGGCTGTGGCATCCGCGGCAATGGGAAATGGGGAATGGTGAAAGTGCGCAGCAAGCGGCGATTAAAATTTAACGCATCTAAATAAATCAAATAAAGTGCGCTGCTGCTGCTGCTGCTGCTGGCACTGGCTTATGAATGCCATTACGCTGTATCCCGTCAAGTTCGTTGCTCAACTCTTTCGACGACTTTCGGCACACACACACACACACACACACACATACACATACGTAGACACAAACAAACACTTCTGTATGACTGACCGATTCTGACTCTTTGATAAAGCCCATAAAAATATTATGCTGGGGCAGCCGGGCCGATGCCTGTGCCTCGAATATCAAATCGGCCTCGTATTTCATTTGATTTTTAATGTAATATTATTGCAGCAGTTGCTGTTTCTGTTGCTGTTTCTGTTGCTGTTGCTGTTACTGTTGCTGGTATCTGTATCCGTATCGTATGAAATGCTGTGGAGACAATGTGGACTGGCCCTGGTCGCACCTCACTCGGCACTTTGGCGGCTTATCCGCTGCCGTCCGCCTTCACTGGAGGGACCCCGGATCTTTGCATACTTGAACGCGCTGCGTCGCGCTGTATAAGGGGAATGGGTATTCCGATCACAGCTTTTTGTGATCCTTTTTCGCACTTCACTCGACACTCGACACTCTGCACTCTACTCTCTGGACACTGAGATATGGATCGCTCGGGGAGCGATGCGATTATTGATTTCACTCTAAATACCGCAATCGGGCATTTGTGTAAATTGGCAGTTGGCAGCTTTTTTGTCAGCTGCGCTGCTGTTAAAATGGATGTTGTTTTTGTGCACTTTGCACCGATCTGGTGCGAGAACGGTAAATGACAGATCTGGCGCAAGATAACATGAACCGAAATCGACATCAACGGGGCGACCCGAAAACGACCACGGAATGAATGAACCACCGGTCGATGGAGGTACGAAGCGCACGGCAACAGGTGTAGAATCGGATTGGCCGAACGATCCCAACCACAATGTGGATCATTCGTGGAGAGACACGCTGTGAGGCTCTCTGTGGATCGCATTTGGTTGAGCTTGAGCCCTGAGAGAGAGAGGCTTTTTGGTAGCGGGCTCAACCAGCTCAAATGATCCCATTATAAAGTCCCTTAAGTTATGAGCAGAAGATCTTTAAGCGATAATTGCTGATTCCGTAAGGATATTACCAAATAATACAGAGTATCCTGGTATAACTTGTTGAATGAAGCTCATTCATCCCAGAAGTATGATACAGTTTCAGGGGCACGGTGTGCCTGTGGATCGCGTTTGTAAATTCATTGAGTGACTTTTCGTAAGATATTCAATTGAAATATCTAGAAACAATTCGTTTTTAATGTTTATAGAAGCTGGAATATATTTAGGATAATATTCTTTGCTGGTAGAATAAAAATAAGCCATACAAATAATTATAAATTGACTTAAAAGAATTTCGAAATTGCTTCAGATGCTTAATCGAAATAACATCCACTCCACACTCAAAGCAAGAGATACGCTTACAGAGAGATAAGCTCAATTTCGCGTTTCTCTCTCTCACTTTTTTCTGTCTGGCGACTCTCTGGCTGTGGATCGCGTTTAGTGGAGTGGATCTGAAATATAAAGTGCACCCCAGAAGTATGTTACAGGTTCTATCGAAAATTAGTTCCCATGTAAAAGGTTTGTAGATTATACGTATATGTATGTAGACATGGAGAGCATTTTGAATGTTTACGTAAGGATTCACACAACTGATAAGTACAGGATTACTTTTAGAAATATATATGGACGTTTTAATTAAACTTTCCGACAACATATTATGAAAGGCTGTTGATAAATATGTATTTTTTGTTTAACTGACAATAGTCAGATCTTTGTAGAATGTAAGTTTCAGGGAGCGCCGTTACATGTACATGCACATGTAGTTGAATAGTTCCGTAAATCGACAAATGTCGATCGTGTCGCCACTGAGCAATGCATTTTATCCCCGTGAAATCTCAGTCGCGAAAGTCTTCTAGCCCTATTTATTTAACCCATCAGAGAGTGACAAAAAGCGCGTATGTCAACCTTGTTAGCCTTGTGAAGAGTTCAAGGCTAATCCGCCATTGACCATGTTAGTTGGTCACAGCAACCATATGCTTTTGCTGGCCCCAAGATCATTAGGCCCCCCTGTCAGAGCATGACATTAGGCCGGTCTCTGGGCTAATTAGATGGCAAGCGTGGAACGTAGTGTGAGCGGAAATGCTGTTTTTGTTGCACCAAGAGGTGGTCGAGATGCTTTTATGGTTTTATGATTTATGGAGCGGCGGCAGTGCGTGGCGTGTGAAGCTCCCGAGGTGCCGTCGCCATCAAAGATGCGTGTACTCCGAGTACCCATGGATGGGTGCTGTACTGGTTTGAAAATGAAAATCAAATGCAATTAGCTAAGGCCTAATTAGGGACTTAACGAATTCGTTCTTTGTGCTACGGCGGGGCTAGGATTCGAGGCTAGAACAGTGGGTAAGGGTGGGGACAGGGTCAGGGCCTATCAGGAAATCAATTTGGCTAATTGCAAACATAATGACCTCGTTTGTTGCCACATTTCCTTAGACACCCAGAACCAGCGCCTGAACGTCAGAAGAGCAGCCCGAATGTGCAGACAACGTTTTGACACGCCATCGCTGGGACGGGGGGGCGGGGCTCGTTTATTAGTGAAATAAAATAGCCCCAAAGTGTCATCAAATCAATGCAAACTAGCGCCGGAATCGAAGTCAGCGCCAGAGCCAAAGCCGAGACCAAACGGCAGTCCAAGGGGGATACAAAGTTTTTCCGGGCAACATTTGCTGCCATTAAAAGGGGCAGGAACTGGGGCAGCGTGGTGTGACGGAGGCGGACTGACGTCTTCGAAAATGGGCAATTCCATTGGCCCATTAAAGGCCGTAATAATGGGAAAAGTTAGCGCCACATCAGGGGCACAGGTGTGTCCACAGGCATGGAAATAGTTTTTCCCCATTTCCTCCTTCCTCTTTGGGGCTAATAGATTCCTGCTCTGATGTGTGCCGAATCAATATGAAATCCCTGAAGATTACTTTAGTTCTGTATTTCCTGTGTTCAATTTTTGGCAGTCTACAATTTGTATACGATTCAGACCAAGATCCAGCTAAATTGGGTCCATCTAAGCCTATTTTTCGGACTGAAGGAATATACAAAAAATATCAGAAATATCATTAAAGCATTCTTACAGCATTGGCAAACGAAAGTCCTCTTCTTTACCAACCCAAATTGCAATTTATGAGGCTTGCTTTACTGTTGTGCTAATGCGCTAACAATCCTGCCAAACGAGAAAATACCAGAAATAAAATGTATGTAAAGAAAAGGTTGGGTCGTGTGACAAGTCCTCGTAATTTTCACGGCAGCCTTTGGCTGTTCGACCTGGAATTTCCATTTCCATTTCTATTTGCATTTCCATTTACCTCGAGACTCAATGACATTGACGTGCCGCCTTCACACAATTCAAAATAGTTAATGTTGCCATTGTGACTGGCACCGTCAACAGCCATAGGCCACCATCCAGCGGCAAAGAGAAAGGAATCGTCGTCGTCGTCGTCGTCGTCGTTGCAGTTGTCGTCGTCGTATATCAACTTACCTGAAACGAGAGCGAGAGAGAGGGAGAGGGAGAGGGAGAGAAAAGGGCAAATATGAAATTGATTTATATACGAGTCATGTGCAAAATTAACAACAAGGAATAACTATAAACCATTTCTTATTTATGATGGTTCGAAGGTTCATTAATTATGTCATCTGCGGTTTTTGGGCCGACGGCAAAGGGAGGCTTTCATGTGGTTAAGGGTTAGGGGTCGGGTCGTAATCAAGGATTTCCCATTGCCCTCAAAGCGGTGAAGGGAAGTGAAATAAGTTCGTCCTCGAAGGAAACTTTTCGCTCAACAAAAGTCGGAAAGCGAAACAGAGCGAACAGCCCGAGTTGGCCAAGTGTAACAAAGCCATATCAATTACCCAGGCAACCAACAAAGCCAGAATATGCTGCGAGTATAAAGTAATTTAGACCCGAGTGAGAGGAGCAGAGGAGCAGGGTATCCGTATCCTGGCCAAGAACAAAGGCCCCACTAACCGCAGCGGAGGAACCACGGACTGGGACTGCCTGAAAAGGGGGTAGTGGGTTGGGGTTGCGTCTCCGACTGTTTTGTGGTGTGCGGAAATGCACTGCATTGTTACCAATTTCAATACTCATCATTATTATGGCAAGGCGGTGTGCAGGGGAGTGGAGCGGCGCGGAGCTGGAAGCCCCGGAGTGCCGTGGAGTGCATGTGTTCCATCTACGTGCCGGCGAAATGCAATCAACATATTGTAATTCAGAAATGCATATTGAGAACGTGCAAAAGATACTCCCAGCAATGCGAAACCCGCTGCTCGCCTCTTCGTCTGCTTCGACTTCTGCTGCTGTTGCACTTAACGGCCCGGCGGATAAAAACAAAACGAAGCCAGGCCAAAGCCAAAACCGGGAAAGACATTGTTGCTGCATCAAGTGCATCATCCCGAGGCAGCCGCAAGAAATCTGGCAGCGTTTGCATTTTGATTTCCCATTTCGCATGCTCTCAAGTAACGCATTTATTATTTACCAGAAAAAGCACCAGAAGGCAGCCAGCAAAAGGAGGCATGCAGATACAGGAGGCTGCGGCATTGGTAGCGGCAGCCGGCAGCCGGCAACTGCAACTCAATTTCGCAGACTCATGCTGCAGTTGTCAACGCCAACGACTACGACGACGACGACGACGATGACGACGACGACTGGGACGAAGACACTTGTAGAGGAGCTACAGCTGCCCCCACCACTTGTCCCAGCTGCATGTTGCATACCACTTGGTGTTGACAGTGAGACACAGCAGCAACTCTCGGAGCAGCAGACTCGGATCCAGACAGCGCCAACTGTTGGCGCTCGTCGAGTGAGGACTGACAGACAGCCGACAATCTGTTTATACTCTATCGATGCACAATGCACTCACGACCCGTCGGATCTTGTGGGTTCTTAGGTTGAGTCGATGAATGAAACCCCAAAGAATCACGGGTAAAGCTATGATCAATCCCAGCAATTTCCCGCCGCATTGAGTGAGGTGACGGATCCCCCACATAATAAGAGTATTTATAATCTTTTACTGTATGGAGTATAGTTTAAGCTACAACGGTTCCACTAATATCGAAGATTATGTCTTTATTTCTTGGATTTACTTATAAAACTAGTATAAAAGTCTGGCATTGAGGGGCACGACTAGGGGACACCCTTTGGTGGCATGAAAAATCTACTCAAAACAGAAAAGAACACAAGTCTGCCATTGGGATGTGGCACAACCGATCAGTCCTTCCACTGAATTAAGGGTATACCTTTCTCCGCTAAACATCCAGGGTACTTGCGAAAATATGCACTACAATTTCATTTCCACCGGTTAGTTGGTGCTTGTCATGCAAATGTGCTGGCAGCGTTTGATGACGCCCATAATAATCAAATTTTTATTGAATGAATTGCAGGCTGTAAAAATGCGAAAATTATTTGTCAAGCGTCGGGGCCAAATCCATTGAGATTTCCATCGCCGGGAGTCGGTATGGGGTATGGGGTATGGGGTATGGGGTACGGGGTATGGGGCATGGGGTATGTGGTTAGTAGTCGAACCAGACCGGCCATCGCTTGTGTGGCCATAAAAGTGCGTTACAAATAACTGCACTTTTATTGAATGGCACCGACTCCAGCGGCTGCCTTGGACCGTTAGAGACGCCTGTTCCCCACGCCCCAGGACCATCGCCATCACCAGCACCAGCACCAGCACCAGCCCAAGCTCTAGCCCCACCCCACCTCCATGTCCAGTTCAAGCTCCAAGTCAGAGCAGAGCAGGCCAGACCAGACTCCAGACTCCACTCGATTCGATGCGGGGCAGATCGAGCTGATTCGAGTTAATTGCTGTGCAATTTGTGAGCAGCAAAATGGAATGCGCTGTCAAATCAATGCCGAAGCGAAGCACTTAATTAAAAGTTATTGAAGGCAATGGCCAAATGTAAATGCAAAAATTGCACTTTTAATTGCATAAGCATGTTTCTGACACAAGTGCTTGGCTCTGGCAGATGGTGATGCTGATGCACTGAGCACAACATATCCGAATAACAGATATTAGATGTTAGATGTGGCGTGTCCACATCTAGACATTGGAAGCCACGAAGATCCCTTAAAAAGATCATTCACTTTCTCGTCATGTTCCGAGACTGCTTGCAATTTCTCACAGTGTAGTTTTTCTTGGTTTAGCATTTCCTTTTGATATTTACCTCACTTCGGCCGACTTGATGATGGCCTTGGGCGGTGCATCCCAATAGTTGGGAGCGGGTGGCACCCATTGGCGCAGCACTTGATAGTTGCCCTCCAGCAGGGCCATGCCCTCGATAACCTCCTCGTCCGAATCGCCTTCATTATGGGGTCCATCATTGCCATTATTCCCATTATTGTTGCTGTTGCTGTTGCTGTGGCTCAAATGATTTTGGCTATCGCTATCGGCATGCAAATTATCAAACGAATCGTTCATTGTTTCTGACCGAAAAAAACGAAAACAAAAAAAACCACACGGATGGGAAAAGACCGCAAGACTTTTGGCGCCGCTTTCACTGGAACCGCACTTCTGGCCGGGGATTTCGTGGGTAAACAAAGATGCGCATTGCCATTTGCGCTGACTCACACGCTGGCCCACGCTCACAGTCGCAGGTCCTGGGAGAGACACTCCACGCACACACACACACACACACACACACACACAGAACTATTCCTTGAGAGAGCAACTGAAAGAAGAAGCAGCAGCAGCAGCAGCGGAGCAAACAATAACAAAGGCACACAGCCAGCGTACACAAGAAATTTGTGTTCTAGAGATTTCAGCTTTTTCCCGGATTTTGATTTCACTGGAATCCCATTTCGGGTTTTTTGCCACTTGATTCACGAATTATTATTATTATTTGTATTATTTATTCGAATAATCTTTAGCGGGTTATCAGAAATTATATGAAAATCGACGGGACGGCGGACGACGGGCGCGCGCTGCTCTCCGCTCACGTTGCACTCACGGATTGTTCTTCCTTCTAATCGGCGAAAATGCTCGTTGCGTTTGTTTTGGCACCAAAATTGACGGGCACGGCGAAAACACATCGCACAAAGGCACACAGATACACAGAGGCACAGAGGCACACACACACACACACATACACGAGAGGGGTTAATATCTGGCGTTCGCTTTTGCATCCCTTGTCGATGCCGATGAGAACTCGCCCCGTTTCGCCTCGCGTCCTTGAGTCGCCTTCCACTGCTGCCACCCCCAGCCGCTCCTCTCCTCTCCATCAAAGGTTTCTCTGTTTCAGTTTCAGTTTTGGTCGCTGTCTCGCCTTGCGATACCGTTCTTTTTTCCTTGTTCCTTCTTCCTTCTGCCTTCTTCCACCTTTTTTAGTGCATTTGTGTGTGGAAAATAAGGGTTTGTAATGTAATGTTTTTATGTCTGATTTCGGTTTGAAGCGGCTGTGGGGTGGAAGGAGGCCAGGCGGCAGGCGGCAGGCGGCCGTCGACAGGCGACTGTGGGAGGGCTCTGTTCAATGCACGCATATTGTTGAAATTATGTAGCCAAAGAGAGGGGACAAAGTGCCAGCGCCGGGGTGGTGGAGAGGAAGGTGTGCGAGTGTGTGAGTGTTCACCTTTTGAAGCTCTTGAATTTTGTTCGAAAAATGGAATAGGTACAGTGGTTGGAAGTATGGGATGCATTCAAAAGCGATGGCAAAAAGCAAATTAAGATGCTAAGAATAGCGGATTCGTAGTCAAAATGAAAGAAGCTGAATCCAAACTGCAAAAACAACAAAGATCTGATGAGATGTTATTCTCTGATTCATAAATAATAAATAAATCAGAAATCAGTTTTCGAAGCAGTATGTCTGGCACAGAACAACTTTATCCATTCGAACTGCTTGTATTTCTTCTTCCAGATATTCCAGATATCATCCATATTTTGTTGGATTCAGAATTCTTATTTGTAAATATTTTTCTTGTACGAATTTCCCGAAGTTCCAATTCGCTTTCGCCGCAAAGCGATGGTAAAACAGAAACCAATGACTTGCGAACCACTGTGCTCAGTTGTAACTTATAGCCGTGAAAGTCTGCCCGGCACGATCCCCGTGAACTCACACACACACGCTAAGGAAAACCTTTTACCCCTCACACACGCATTCAGACACACACACATACACACAAGCCTCTAAGCAAATCCATGAAGGGAACTCGAACCGAACGAACCCCAAAAACAGCAAACAAAGGAAGGAAGGAAACGAACGCTCGAACGTATGCTCATATTTTGTTGCAAGCACATGTTCCACACACAGAGACAGAGAGAGAGAGAGAGAGAGAGAGAGAGAGAAAGAGAAAGAGAGTCTCTCGCGTTGTGTCTGTAGTTTGTTTCTCTCTGATTGCCAGGTTTTTTAATTCACTCACTCAATTTGAATGTCGTTTGGCTCTCGGCTGTTGTTCTGTGGAGAATGCACCCCTAAGCGTCTTCACGGTAATTTGAACACGTGCCACGCAGCAGAGCAGCAGAGCAGCAGCGCAGCACAACAGCAGAGCAGAAGAACTGAAGAGCTGAAGAGCTGGGTGGTAGCTGGTCAGTCCAGGGGGTTGTTTCACTCGATGCCAGACAACGCAGCGATCGTTAAATTTTATGATTTCATATGCTGCTTATGCCCAGAGCCAGATGGACATCCGACCGAGAGACAGACGCGCTTGTCTTCCCAGCTTGACTGAGCTTTTTCCGGCAATTAACACGCAGCACAGAGGAAGGCAAGGAAAGAGTTTAGTCAACACAACTGTACCCCTTCTTGTGTACCCCATCCAGTGCAGGGCAAAACAATCAACCTGGCAACACTTACGAGGCCCCAGGGAATAGGATGCACACCCACACGTAGTCGGGGAAAAGTGAAAGCTCTTCTGGGTTACGCTACGGTATTTAATGTGCACAAATAGCTCATACTCCGCGACGTTTGACACCCACTGACCCACCATTCTGGCCACTCCAATCCATTCCATTCCTTGGCAAAGGTTGTTTCATGTTGCTGTTGCTGTTGCCAGCACAAACAAATTGCGTCGTTTGCCAAATCAACCCTGCAGACAGGACAACAAACATGCATATCGCAGTGGAGGCTGATCACACGGCTACGGTTGGGTGGGGGCTTTGTGTTGTGGGCGGGGGGATAGCAGCAATAACAACCAACACTTCAACAGCCGCACACAATTTCCGTTTTGGGTAAAGAAGGCGGAGAGGAGTGGCAGCAGCAGCAGAGGCTTTCGATTAAAGCGAGCCCTTCTTCAAAATTTTAATTAAAATGCATCTGATGGGTGGTGGATGGGGTGGTGCGGTGTTGGGGGGTTTGAGGCCTGGCTGTCATTAGCAACATGTTGCTGCCAGCATCAGTGGTGGCAGCAGCAGCCACAACAGCAACATCACAGCCAATGACATTTGTGTAATTTAATTTTATTCATTGCATAACTCACATATTTAGCAGCTCGGATACAAAATGGGAGAGAACGAACGGAGCTGGGAAAGGGCTGACGCTGACGCTGACGCTGACACAGCCCCAGGAGAGGCCGGCACCACGCACTCCCCCACTCGAATCCACACTCCACTTTGGCTATGAGAGTCGGCATAAAAATAATTACATAAACTTTATGCCCTTGCCGTCTGGCATTTCTTCGACTGCTTTTGGGTGTCCCGTCTCCCTGCAACGCTTTTCCACCCTCGATAATGTCATACGCCCACACAGACCGCTCCAGCACCACCTCCACTTCCATGTTCCTTTCTCGTCCTCACCAAAAACCGCACAGTTTTCAAAACAGCCAAGACCAAGAGCGGTATAAACATTCAGCCCGCCGGCGGTCGCGTTCTCGTTCTCGTTGTCCCCAGCTAGAGACCGACCAGACCGACGATACTCACCTCGCTCTGGGCCGCCTTTAACATGATTTGTTGGATTTGGCGAAACAGATTTCCTAATTCCATTTGCCAGACATGTTGTGGGTTTACGAGTACGAGTACGAGTACGACAGCTATGTATGTCTGCTTTTGGGGTTGGTTTACCCAAATATTGCAGGTCTGTGTGGCCATGGAAAATTTCAAGTGTTGGATCGTTTCGATGGAAATCGATGGAAATTTGGGGGATGTATGATTGAAGGGGCTATGTATGGGACAAGGAGCCTGAATAGAAGGGGGAGGAAACTACTAATGATCACCGAATAGATAAGAACTCCCTTCCCAAAGCAACGAAAGCTGAGAATCTCTATGGGAAAAGCAAAACCGACTTCACCTTGAAGTTCCGTTGCCATAATGACAATATCAAGCCCAAAAGCTGTTTCCCATCATTATCAAAAGACACCAAACAGGCTACCATCTGGAAATAACTACCAAAGAGGCTGCTCAATTACAATTTTGTCGGTGCCTCGAGAGTACCTACTACTATTTAGGGGTACCCCGGCATGCTGGTCGAGTACGAGTACGGGTACGAGTATTTCATTAGCGGGTTGTCGTTGTCTGATATTTCTTAACACTTCATTACGGGAGAGCTATTAGTTGTCGCTGGCTTTGACTCCAGCGGGGCGAGGGAATGGCACTGACTGTCCGACTTTGATAGGCCCATTGTTGTGTCGTCTTCATATTAGTTCGTAGGCCCTGTCCCTGCGCCAGTCTGATGTGGGAACCCCACAGTTGATGTTGATGGGCCCACACAGAAGCGCTCATAAAGCAGAGACAGAGCTTCGCTCCGAGCACTTGGCAGTAACTACTCCACTTTTTTCGGCCATACATTAGACGTAATGCTGAGCCATAAGCCCATCTCTGGGTCGTTACACTCGTTGCCAAAAAGAAAGAAACAGAGAGGGGGAAACCATATGCAAATGTGGTTCATATTGTTTGGCAACTTCCTTGGCGGCCCCTGGTCTAGGCCTGTCTGGTGCTGCTTCGCCAGCTGCTGCTTCTGCTGTTTATTTAAAGACTTTCCACGCATCGTTAGGCGGGAGCCACATGTTGACGAAATCCATGGCCAGGGAACCACATCAAAGCAACTAAAACTGCGGATGAAAGCGCCGCACGCCAAAGATCGGTGGGGGGTTCTTCCGTCTTCCTCGCTACAGCAATAGCCCCGTTTATTACGCCTTTCGCAATGGGAAACCGAATTCCAGTTAACTGCTCCCTTCCCGACGGCCAAGACTATGTATGTTGTATCTTTATAGACTCATCCATCGCCGGGGGCCCAGAACAAGACCAAAACTCAAACAAACTCGGAACACATTTGATGGCTACGAGTACGGGTTCTCGTAGTATTTGTGTTTGTGTTTGGGCTTCGTGTTTGTCTATTATTAAAATCAGCTTATTTGCACTCATTTCGAGGTGCCCACGGGGCGAGACTCCGGCTATGGCTATGGCAATGGCTATGGCAATGGGTCCAGGGTTCATAAATATGCAAGTCATTAATAGAAATATGATGTACCCGAGGCACTCTCCATCTCTACTCCACCCTGCCCAGAACTGTCCTGTCCTGTCCGCTCTCATCAAAGTCAGCAAAGGCAGAAGCAGAGCATCAACCCTCTGCCGATTAGGCGGGTGTGGGCGTTTTTGGTGAAGGAATGACAGGCTAAGCGATCCACTGGGACTGGGCTCCGCAACGGTAACGCTAACTGGGGAAAACTGCCTGCAATTTCCGGCCCGCACACCCGTACATACATAAATTGAGTAAAAATTATGCTTCATTTGATTTAACACAATCGGTTTGACTTTCCCCGCTCCGCTCCGCTCCGTTCCGTTCCCGCCAAGTCAAGCCATTTGATGTTGGGCCCAGGAATCGCACGGGTAGGGTAGGGGTCGTGCAGTGACGGCTGCCCTTTCAGCGACAATTGGATTAGGCCCAGGATGGCATTGATTCGTTCTATATACTCGTGGTATACGAGTGTGGGGTGACATGTAATCGAGCATACTTCAGGCATTGGCATTCCGGATTGCCCTTGGGGGAGGTTCATAGAGTTTTTGGCAGCCCGAATTTGAGATTGAAGGATGGCATGGAAATGCAAATGGTTTTATCTACAAGAAAAAGAGAGAGAGAGAGAGGGAAAGGCGAAAGTTTTGCAGAAGTTTTTGGAGGAATCTAAGTAGATACATTCCCAGTCCTCCTCGAATACGATTCCCAGATTCAATTCCCATAGTTTCCAGAGTTCAGCCGTAAAATTGATCTACACCGCTCGGTTCGGTTCTCTTTCTACGAGATCCTTATCTGTGGCTATATAATCGTAGTTTTCAGTAGAGGTCACGTGTTACATTACACATTCAAATCGGTAAGATTTTAGCAAGTTGATCTCGTTTAGATCTACGAGTAGATGGATGATAGAGCACAAAACTGGAAATACTCGTTCCAATGGATAAATTAAATGCCTATATATGTATATAATCCAGCAACAGCAGCATAGCAGTTTGGATCGATTTATCAGTGAATGCTTTCCATATTCCAAAGGCTTTCAACGTCAGTCATTAGCCCACTCCCCCTACTCCGCCTCCAAATGGCCAATACCCAGCGATTCTTATCCATCTTTCTATGCAATAATAAACACATTGTCTTCTAGGTGGCACGGGGCTTTGTTCGGAGTTTCCTTTGGAGTTTTCTCTCGGGCTCCCTCGACTGGGATCGGCAGCCAGGCCAAACGCTAATATTTCCGCTATTGGCAGCTATTTCTTTCACTTAACCGCGGGCCACAACTTGCACATGTTTTATTTTCCCCTGCCACACTTTGCTTTACTTTTCGGTTTACTCGGATTTTCCTCCTATTCCTCTTTTTTTTTTTTCTTTTTTGTTTTTTGTTTTATTGACAGGCGCTGCTCGCCAGCGGCTGGAGTTGTTGCAACATCCGCACATGTGGCCGGCCAGATCTGCTTTGGCTTTTCCTGTTTTGTTTGCACCGCAGCAGCAGCAGCATCATCGGCATCGGCAGCAGGAGCATTGTTATTGTTTATTGATGCACTACTTTGCGCTATTTTCGTGTGGCAGCAACAGCAGTCGAAGCAGTAGAAGCAGTTGAAGCAGCAGCAGCAGCAGCGGCAGCATAAGTTGCAACAGCAGATGGCAATGGCATGCCAGTGGGCGTTCAGGATGAGAAACAGAGAACAGCCTCCAGAAACCAGAAACAGAACAACAGTTGCGATTGCTGTTGCTGTTGCAATTGCACTTTTTTGTGGCCAGCTCTAAAAATACTTGCCACATAAATTGTTCGGCTCAGGAGAATGCAACTGCAACAGATGCAGATTTAATGAACAGCCGCCACAGGGAGATGGGAGACGCTCTTTCAGAGCGAAGGAGCGAGAGAGAAAGAGAGAGGCGACTTTCAATTAGCTGACAGCACTGGAAATCCTCAAATTACACGAAAGTCCAGGCCATGTCATGGCCAAAAGCTGATTATTAGACTTGTCAACTGGAATGGCAATAAGAGCTCAAGTTTTATTGAATTGTCAAGTTGCAAGACTTCAGTGGATGATGCTGCGCTGCTGCTGCTGCTGCTGCTGCTGCTGGTGCCTTTTTCCTGCCAATTACTGCTGCTGTTGTTGTTTGGCAATTTTCAGATACTTTTTCTTCAATTACGTATACGACCTGGTTGCTAGCTCTCGCTCCCTGCTCCTTGCTCCTGCCTCTTACTCTTCCTCTACCGCTACCTGTAGCTCTCTTTCTCTCTGTCTCTCTGGCAGTGAAGCTTGGAGCTTTGGGCATGGGGTTTCTTTCATTTTATGTCGCATGTAATTAGTCACGATGTTGGCAGCAGACACACTGCAGGCCGAAGCTGCCTCTGCCTCTGCCCGTGCCCCTGCCCCAGCCACATGCTGCAGTTTGAAGTCTGGCTCTGGGTGCCATTCCCTGCACTCGATTCTCAAGTTTAGAGACACACAGAGCAACACGGCGATGGCGAGGCGATGGCGATGGCACTGGCGACTCTTGACTCTCTCAAGCTGTCGACCGTTGACTGTCGATGCCGCCTGCCTGCCTGCCTTTGTTGTTTGCCGTTTGCAACTGCCACAAGAGCAACAACTGATGCCACAACTGCCACGGCTAAAACAAACTCTGGGCCAGTCGCGGAAGTGTGAATCGCCATCGTCTCTCTAGGGGAGACAGAGACGGACCAATGCTGGGCTGCAATTTATATTGTCCTCGCAGTAAACTGCACCATAATTAGGCCAATTAGTTGGGGAAAACTGCTCATAAATTACGCAAAAACTCCTGCAATTTACGTCTGTCATCCGGGGCAGACCTTCCATCATCCGTTCTGATCGTTGGAGCCACTTTCTAGCATCATTTAACACATTACGATAGAGCCGCAGCCAGAACAGTCGGAACATCAGTCGGCGAGGGGAAACATAATTTATGGACACATGCAGTGTTCAGCTCAGATCGGTTCGGAATAATCGGGTATTAATCAAAACACAGTTAATTTTCAGATTGGAAAAAATGAGAAACGATGAGAAAACCAGTTCCTAGACCGAGGCGCAAGACTTCTGCAGACTCTTTACCGGTCATGGGCCTAACATCAAATCCAATACGAAACAGAAAACAGAAAATATTTCAGTCTCTGGGATTTTTTCATCACCCGTTTTTTCCCCCCTCCCTCCTTTTCGGCGAGCACTTGAAAACTTGTATTGCTGCGTAATGCTCCCAACTATGGGGCCGCCACTCGGAGAAGGTATATATATTTTTTTTAAACAGTTTCTTGTTTTTTTGTGGGTAATGTTTAATGTTTTCTCCCTCACGCCTCTCCCTCCTGCCTCCCGTGTGGCACTTGAGACTCTCTTTATCGCGCACTTGAATCTGTTACGCAAATGTGCGTAATGCGCATGAATATTGTATATGGGATGGATACGCGGCAGCATACGAGTACATATGTAACCATAATCGAGTGTTGTTGGTAGAAAGGCCAAGAAACGGTAACAGAATGTTAAAATCGTTTCGTAGGGTAGGCCTTCAGCCTCAGCCGCAGCCTCAGCTTCAGTCCGAGCCGCTTTTGAAGGCGCGCGTGGGCCTTGACAACTCAAACTCAACTCAAAGTGAGGAACTTGAGCTACCTACCAGCGACAGCAGCAGCAGCAGCAACAACGACAGCAACAACGACAACTTCAAGTGCCTTCCGAGTGGACAAAGCGGAATAAAGTTTACAAAATGTTGGCCATAAAGTTAGAAACTTTAGAAACCATTTTCAACAAGTTCGTCGCGCTATACGGCAAATGAATCACAGTTAACGCACACTCACACATACTATACATATGAACAAATGTACAGTCAGAGGTAAAAGAGGTAATACCACCCGTCCATAGATCAGTGGGAGAGAAACTTTGACATTTGCAATTAGCCAAGTCAAAGTTGGTCTTCGCGCGGCCAGAACTCCAGCTAATGTTTGGCTAATATCTGTCTGGTTTCAGGTGCTGGAAGCCAAGAAGTTGGAAATAACTTTACTCCCCCTTCAATCCTTAGAGTGAGAGTTATTCAGGGAATATATCATTCATTTATAATTAAAAAAACATGTTTTCTTCTGTTCAATTTAAGAGATACCCGAAGAACTCATATGTTCAAAGAATTACTGTAGTATCGAATTTATTTCCTGTTTATTCCTTACTGCCAGATATTTCAACATTTTGTTTATTCAATCTGAGATGACTGTAATCTTTATTTTGCCTTATGCTAGCAGTTGGAAGCTTTTAATACTTTATGACTCTATATTAGGGCACATAAGAAGTCTTTTGTCGGACTTTAATGATCCTTTGGCAGCGCTTAAGCGAGACATAAAATTCTAATAAAATTCTAGCAAGTTAAAAATTGTGATTGGCTTTCTCGTGAAGGGGAATGGGAATCTGATGTCAAATGTACGATCTCTGAATCGAGACAAGTTCAATGGACTGAGAATGGAACCGTACATCAATTGCCATCGATTGAAGATCATGTTTTGAAATCAATATCAATTATCGGTCCGAGAAGGGATGGGGCAGAGAGAGACATTGATTGACAGATGGACTGACTTGGAGGCTGCAGTCTGTCTTCATGGGACAATTAATCCTTCGAGTAAGTAGCAGAGAGTCAGAGAGAGAGCTTCATAAATTCAATTTACGCCGAGCGGATTGGAGCGGAGCGCAGTCCGCTGTCACACAATTTGCAATCAGGCACAGCCCGAGACCCGAGACCCGGAGAGCCTCTCGACATTAGCTGCGGCTGCCGGAGAGACCGCGCGGCGTGTTGGGTAATTTGGAGAATTTATGACAAGCATTATGGCAACACTGGCTCATGTTGCTACATCTCCCTCTATCCCACATTCGGCCTCTCTCTATCTCTCTCTCCCTCTAAGAGTGCGAGCTTGTAATTCTTAGAGCTGCCGCCCCAAAACCAGAAACCAGTTTCATTATTGTACACAATTTTTCCCATTTTTTCTCCTTTTTTATATTTATGCAACGCGCTTAGCTTTCCGATTACTCACGCTCAACCGGCCGCGGCCAGAACCGCTCGCTGATCGTGAATTTTCCAGCTACCAACTCCATAATAAGTCACCGGGCAGCGGGCATGCGGCTCCGACTGGTAGCCATCCAGCCATCCAGGCAGTGAGTGCAGTGGGGAGATCGGGATCCCCGCCAAGATACCCGGCAAGAGCAAAAAATTAGAGATGCCAATTATACAAATGGTCAGACAGACGTCCGAGTCCGAGTCCGAGTCCGAATCCAAGTCGGAATCGGACATCGAGTTTAGAGTCCAGATCCAAAATCCAAGCTCGAGCTGGTGGTAAATTGTCAAAACTGTTGGCCGGCTGCTGCTCTTGGCTCTTGGCTCTTGGCCAGTTTTCCAGTTTGACAGGCCGACAAAGGTGCGGCTCAGTGGCTCAGTGGCTCTGAGGCTCTGTGGAGCGATCTGAGAGAGCGATCGGGCCTCGGCTTAGTTATGGCAGAAAACAGAAACAGAAACAACAAGCTGCCTCAAATCCCTGACGCTTTTAAATTGGTTTTAGTTTTCCCCGTTTTTCTCGTTTCCCTGTTCCCTGTTTTCAGTATTCCAGCTGCCCAAATGTCAAAGGCAATCGTCATGGGTGGATCCGCGAGAGACTTTTGGGCGTTGCAGACAGTCTCAGTCTCTCGCTCTTGTGGCAAACAAACGTTTAATTGCAACCCACAAAAAGTGCCAAAGTCCGCGATCCGTGGCAAAATGTTAAAGTTGAAGGCGGCTCGGCTCTGCTCCGGTTTGGGTGTGGGTGTGTCAGAGTTTGGGGCCAACCGAGTACACACCAGAAATAAACCGTATTATGCATCTAAGGTCGATCTACGGGAGGGGTCTCTGCGTGCGTGCTTACTGGAAAATGCAAATGAGCGACTGCCGCCGATAGCCGCGTAGCTGAAGAGGAGCAAACATTGCGTATACGAGGCGTTGCACTCAGCCCAGAGCCCAGAGCACAATTCAATTAAGTTGTTCGGGAAATTGGCCACGACTACGTGTTGGATTTTCCTCTCTTCAAAGCGCACTGAAAGAAACGCTTGGGCAAAGAAAAGGATTTGCATTCGCACTTGCTAGTGATTTTAATTGGCAGACGAACTGGGTTTTCCTCTAACACTTGACCTTCGCCAAGAATTATGTAGCTATACGAGTCTGTTGCCTCGAAGCTTGATGGGAAATGAAAAAACTTTCTTTCTGTGAGCAGTGTCTCTCTGTTCCCTCCTCCCCCGATTTCTCACAGTGCCATGTTCTTGTCTTTTGCAATGCAAATAAATCATCATGTCGATGCATTTGAGCCTGGCTGTGTGGTACGTGATACTCGCGCACCTTCGTGTCTGCCGGCCAATTACATATTTGTCTTGGCTCTTGGCTCTCGGGCTCTCGGGCTCTTGGATCTGGCATGGTCTTGGGTCTGTTCTGTTGGCCCGGCCTGGTCTCCTCTGCCCTGGTCTCCACCCTGACGTGGCCTGGCCCTGTTCGTTTCGTGCCTGAGTGCTCCAGTTTCCTATGTAGTTCTGGGTCTCGTCGTCGTCGTCGTCGTCGTCGTCGTCGTCGTCGTCTCCTCCATGGGGGTATTACCGTGCGATAATGCCGCAATTCATCATTATTCTGCAGTTGTTGTTTTTCGCCTTGGTTTTTACTCTAATGAAAGGGTGTTCCGCTCGTTTTCTTGTACTTGCTACATGCGGGCTTGTTCCCTTGTTGTTTTTCATCCACTTTTTTATTTTTTCTTCTTTCTGATATATTGGCCAGTCGAGAAGTTGGTTACAAGAAATAAAACAAAATGCCAGCCACAAAGGCTGCCACTGGCATTAGCAGTTTGCTTTAGCGGTACTTCCGCCTAATCTCGCTTCTGATTCCCAGCCGTGGCGGCCCACCATTGCATGCCCCACCAGAGATTCAGGGGCGTGGCTGGGGCCCCAATTAAGCGTTAACTGATTACAATACCAGTGCCAGACATGGGCCGCCAGCAGAGATGGCAGTGCTTAAGATTTCGGCTCATTAGAGTGGAGTTAAATCTATAAAGGAAATAACAGCAATTGCTCCTCGGCCCAAATGCCAATGGAATGCCAAAAGATAAGCAGCAGACTGGCTCTCTCTTTCTCTTTCTCGCTCTGTCTCTGTCTCTCTTCACAGAACTTGAGAGACCAACAAATTTGCAAACCACAAATTTAGATCAATAAAGAACACGCAGAGTGCAGGTCCAGAGCCAGAGCCCCAGAGCCAAGCCCAAAAAAGGAGCTGCAAACAATGGAGCCCAACACAACTGGCTGCTGACCTCAGCTCTGTTCTCTCTCCCAATCTCTGTGTGTGGGTGTCTTGTATATATCTGTATGGGGGTGTGTGTGTGTGTGTGTGTGTGTGTGTGTGTGTGTGTGTGTGTGTGTTAAGGCTCGACCCATTATGGCGCCTATCGTAAAAAGAGCTTAATAGGCGAGAGCTAGAGCCAGAGCCAGAACCAGAGACTCTCTCCAGAGCTCTCCGACATTCAGAATGATTGCATCACGAAGTACAAATTTAAACAGCGATTACCCCCAGTCTCCTCTCCTCTCTACCCGTTGCTCCCTTTCGATACTCCACCACCCCCGCACTCGCTGTCCAGTTCTTGCGAAAAGAGGAAGACCCGAGAGAGGCGGAGGGAGGGAGAGGATGAGGAGCTTCCCCAGCAATTTCTATAAGTGCTGCTAAATGCATGATCGGCCGCATTTACGTGGCTCCACAGTGGTACAGAACAGGGGCATGGGGCGAAAAGCCAACAGGGGGGACAAAGAATGCCGACTATGATTAAGTTGCAGGAAAATTATAAGTTTTCTTTATGTCGCTTTAATTGATGCCAGCTCCGGATGCAGAGCGGCTCCAGGAACGTGCGTTCTCCGCAAGAGTCCCCACATTCATTCGGCTCGTTAGCAACATGTTGCTGGCCGCAGAGCCAGACAGACTTGTCTTGTCGGCTGCAAGACTCTCGCCACATTTGGAAGTCGCATGTGTAAATATTTTGATGGCGACTTTATGATTTATTTACCATAATTATATGCAAATCGGGCAAATCGTGCGGCAAACGTGCAATTTAATGCGATTTTGTTGTAAGCAACGCCAACGGACAGCCAACGGACAACCAACGGACAGTCAGTGTGTGTGCCTCATTTGCCACCTCCAATTCATCGGAGACCCACTCCTACTCCTCCTTCTCCTCCTCCTGCTATGCCATTTAATGCTTCAGCGAGTCGCCACTCAGCACGCAAATTAATGAGTGGCAACTAGAGTCGGTTTCCAGAAACAAATTGCTTTTGTGGTTTGCCTCGCCCGCCTCGCCTGCCACACCGGCAACATGTTGCACTCGCTAATTGAGGCAACATTGCAGTGACAATTTATAATATTTTCATGCGGTCTGCACCGCCCCGACTGTGGCCTGTGTTGGAGAGGGGGGCATGTATCCGAGCGTAATTGAGTGAATAATTGAAGGAAATTGCAATGAATAGTGGAATGCAGAGAAAAGGCAGACTGTACTTTTCTTCCTTCAAGCTTCGTATGAACAATTGTATTAGATTTATGCTCTACTTCCCTGCAATTCATATGAATCTCGGATTGATCTTTGACTTAGTTTGTCTTTCTTTCGATTTATCAGCCCGAATTGTGTTTAAAAAATTAATTCTTTTTCATTGGAAGTCAAGAAGAGGGAGATTTAAATTATTAGAATTTTAAAGGTTATCATCTAATAAAAAATAAATATTCTCTGAATTGTACACCCAGAGAAATAGCATCTTCTAATACACGTATGTGAATGACTGATTCATCTGTGGAATATTTTCCTTTATCGGCACTTGGGAAAGATAGCATCTGATTGAAGCAATTCTTATTTCAAGTGACAGCTGAAAGTGGTACCAAAAGCTATCTGAGGAACTGTTTCTGAATGCCAGCTGCCCTCCAACAGAATCACTCCGTTCCCTAGACCAAATCAAACCGAAATCGCTCGCCCTCTGTTTATTGGAGGCATGCTCTTGTTTGCACTGGCAAAACACTTAACTTCATATCAGTCAAAACACATAGAGAGCGAGAGAGGGACAGAGTTGAATGGAATGGAATGGAATGAACGCACCTGGGGGCACCACAATTAGCTCTCGGCTGTGCCCCCAACTGCCGCGCTTCGGCTTTTAACTCCGGTTCCTCTGCATTTATTGATTGCATTTTGTGCCTATGCCTGCCGGGGTATTCCTACTATCTGCGATGTACTCTGAATGTGCCCCAATTTCACCGTGTTGCAGAAGCAACAGGCGGCGGTGGCAGTGTGCGGGGCCGTGGGCGTGGCGCACTAATAAGGCGGCGGAGACTCTAATTGGAGTAAATTATGTTTACACATTCGGCCGCCTGCAATTGGGTCACAGAGCGAACCAGATTGAGAGCGGAAGGGGGGACGAAGCGAAGTGCTGATATGAAATGCATTTCGTGTTCGAGTTTTACATAATTAAGAAGGTTGCGTTTGGGGCAGAAGAGAAACTGGAAATGGAAATGAAAACGGAGCTGCAACAGGCTGGGATGCAGAGAGAGAAAGAGACCCCGTGTGAGGTCTTTCGTTTTATCTGCTGGATTCTCCCGGGAGAGGAATACCTAATTAGGTTCTCGCGCTAATATTTATGGTCTGGGACTACGAAATGTAAAATTTATCTAATGGCTTAGGTAGCATTTTGTAGCATAAAAATGTCAGCAGGAAGTGGCAGAGTTATGAGTCGATCCCCAGACCAAGATAATGCTTCTATAAATACAACAAACAGAACTCTCGTCAGGTTTCCACTTGGAGATTCTTTCACCGAATCCATTCGGATGAGTCACGTCAGAGTTCTGCCAAGTGCAACTGCAACTGCAATGGAAATGGGATGGAAATGGGAATGGGAATCGCAGCGGCAACCCACGCGCCCGCCCCAAGAACGTCCCATTCGGGGGCAGAGATCGGGAAAACCAGGCATTCTTCGTATGTGTGTGTGTTTTCTCGAGTCCGGGGGCATTATGCATAGATGCCTGTACCCGTATTGCTTTGTGCAATTAGAATCAGCAGTGCCGTGCTGGGGTTTTTCCCTACTCAACGGCCTGTAAACAGACGGAGAGGAGAGCAGCACAAAGCTCAGCTTCGATCGACTCCGCTGTGCTCCGCTCAACTGGTTTGCCGGATCGCTCTGCTGCTGCTGCTCTCCGATCCTATCCCAGCATATAGCATATGTACGAGTGTATGCTATAGCCTCAGTCGTGTTCTGGACCGGTTCTCTCTCTCTCTGTCTCGCGCTTCTCTCTGCCATCTGCGATCTGCGATCATCTCTTAGTCCGAGCTCGCCCCTGGGACGGGCGAATGATCAGTTTTGTATTAAAGCTGCAATCGTGCTGATCGTCTCAGCACTACACCCCAGCAGGCCGGACGACGACAAGGAATTTATTTATATTTATTTAAATATAGTGGAAAAGCGGAGGGACGTAAGCAGTAACGTAACAACGGGTCAAGCGGCTGAGATAACAGCAAAAATGGCAAGCAAATGCAGTAAGCAGAGGAAGAGCATTTCTTGCGGCGCGATCTGTACTCCAATCTCTGTTCCGATTTCAGTAATCCTGCTCCTGTTGATGGGCCCCTACCTCGTGGCTGCTCAATCCTATTACCGGGGGACATACGCCGTCAACCTCGCATCGCGATTTGGAGGAGCAGTCGCGTCTCCGTCAACGGCCAGAGCTCAGGGGCAAGTCCTGCCGCAGACCCAGGGCCCGCCAGACAACCAACGGCCACTGGAGGAGGTCCAGCCGCCGGGAAACAGCCAGGAGAGACAGCCCCAAAATCCCAACAGCCAGATACCGCCCCAGAGACAGCCGGCCAATGTGCTGGGTGCCAATGAGGTGCCGCTGCCCACGGTCTCCAACAGTCCCACGCGACCTCCGGCCAAGCAAAGCTTCAAGGATCGCTTCAGCTCGAAGCTCTTCCAGCCGATCGCCAGCAGATCGCAGAGACAGAATTTGGTCTTCTCGCCAGTATCGGTGCACGCGCTGCTCGGCATGATCTATGGGGCCTCCGAGGGCCGGACCGCCCAGGAGCTGCAGCAGGCAGGAGAATTCGGCCCCGATCCGCAGGCCGTGGGGCAGGACTTCCGACAGCTGATCAAGCAGCGGCGGCAGCTGCAGAGCGCGGAGCTGACCATGGCCAGCCGGATGTTCTACAACAAGAATATGGGGGGTATCAATCATGACTACCCGGAGTACGCCGAATACTACTATTCCTCGGGCATTGAGCCCGTCGATATGGGCCGCTCCAGGGAGACGGCTGGCTGGATAAACGCCTGGGTGTCGGACAAGACTCGAAACAAGATTCGGGAACTAGTCACCCCCAGCGACATCGATGGCCAGACGGAGGCGATGCTGGTGAACGCCATTTACTTCAAGGCCCGCTGGGCCACCGAGTTCTCCGCCACGGATACGATTTCCGGCAAGTTCCGGCGTGGAAGCGGCGCCCCCAGCAACGTGGCCATGATGTTCAATGACGACGTGTTCGGCTATGCGGATCTCCCGGACCTTGGCGCCACTGCCCTGGAGATGCCCTACGCCGACAGTGAGGTCAGCATGCTGATCCTCCTCCCCTACCAAGTGGATGGCCTGGCCCAGCTCGAGCAGCAACTGGCCCGTCCCCAGAACGATCTCAACAGGATTGCGGCGCGCCTGCGCCAGGAGACGGTGACCATTAGGATCCCCAAGTTCCGCATCCAGTTCGAACAGGACATGACGGAGCCCCTGCAGCAGCTCGGCGTCCGCGAGATGTTCACACGCAGCTCTCAGGTCACAAAAATGCTGGACCGCCCCGTGCGGGTGTCCAAAATCCTGCAGAAGGCCTTCCTCAACGTGAACGAGGCAGGATCCGAGGCAGCGGCAGCTTCATGTGAGTACTCCTCTCCCTCTCTCTCGATAGGATTTCCCATTCCAGGACTAATTTGACTTCCTCTCTCCCCTCGCCCTCTCCAGATGCCAAGTTCGTGCCACTCTCTCTGCCCGTCAAGTCGCGGGAGTTCAATGCCGATCATCCGTTCGTCTTTGCCCTCCGCACTCCCGACTCGGTGCTCTTCATCGGCCACGTGCTGCAGCCCACGGCGATGGCCTAAGATGGCCCCCCTCGCACTCTACGCGACTCCCCTCACTCAATCCTGCGACACACTATAGGCTAGAGAACGATGCATTTGTGAAACATATAATAAAGTGAATAATACTCATATTCCTGGACTACTTCGCTGCGAATAACCTTTCGCTCTATAACCGATAACCTTTCTATCCTCCCCTACTGCCCTTGCACCTGCACCTTCAGATGAGACTGGGATTCCGATTCCAAGGCGGTGGGTGCCTTTTCCCAGCCATACACGTGAATTCTCGTTCTGTCGCTGATTTTGATTCTGAATTTCCAGCGATTGCTGTTCGCCTGCTTCTGTAAGTTGGCAAACCCGTTTGGGGAGCCAGCCACGATCTCAGCCATACGCCTGGCCCGGCGCTGCCACAGGCACAGACACAGACACAGACACAGCCACAGAAACAGCCCATTGCCTCACTAGAGTGGCTATAAATAAATAGCGAATTTCTCAATCATTTTTCAAATCGAGAAGAACTTCCTCATGCGCACTACGAGTGTATCTGAATCGAGCGATAGAGAGAGGGGAAAGCCCGAGTGGCAGCCGAGGCAAGCCAGATGAGTAATTGGAATACCCGCTGAAAGCTGGCCATAATTAATAGCCTCCAGCCAAGGTTGCCTGCACTTGAAGAAAAAAGGCGCTAGAAAAGCACGCACTAATTGTTAGCCCTGGAATAAGACTCGAATATACGAACGTAAAGTGGTAGTAAAAAGAAACACACCCAAAATTAAATATTAAATATATTTATATTTAGTATATGCTCTTTTTCTCTGGGTCCACCATCCCCAAATATGTCCAAGTTCATACCCATCTGTGCCTAATGTTCGTGGCTCAATGCTTGTAGACTTTTTTTCTGAGTGTAGAGAAGCCCACTGAGACAATGACAGAGAGGGAGAGTCAAAGCCTGATCTTGAAATCGTTTCGTGCGCGATAAGAAAACTGGATAGAATCACTCCCTCTCTCTAAAAGCGTATTTCTCTCTCTATCTCTCCCTCTCAATTTGATTGTGGGGTTCGATTTGTTGTTTGTTCTCCGGCGCTCCGCCATGACGACTCGGTATACCCCTCGGTATCGCTAAAGAATTTCAATGCCGAGCTTTTCGCTTCACAATCAATTTTTTGTGGACCGACTCAATGTCTCGAAGTGTTTTGAATTTCCATGAATGAGAGCTCGTGCGTCGTCTGACGTCGCGACGCTTAGTTGCGTCTAAGCCACTGGACCACTAACTACGAAAGCCAAAGCTTGGAATAGCCCCAGCCCGCCCCCAACTGGAAGCATGATCAATACTCACTGGAGACGACACCCACTCTCCGGCCTAACTCTGGCTGTGATACTGACGCTGTTGGCTATCCAGCAGCTGGCAGTCGGTGGCGAGGCCTCGGGCAGTCCGGGAGCAGCCGCAGCCAGTGCCTCCAACTATCGCTTCGGGCTGCGACTCTCCTCCAGGCTGGGAAGGAGTCAGCCGAATGTCAACGTGGCCGTCTCCCCCGTCCTCGTGCAGGCGGCTCTCGGGCTGCTGTATGCTGGCACCGATCCCGACTCCGCTGCCGCCAGGGAACTACGCGATGTTCTCGATCTGCAGCATGCGGGAAGCCCGCGACAGGCCCTCAGTGGACTCCGGGAACTGCTCGCAGAACTGAAGCAATCCTCTGCCGTGGGCTGTCGGCTGCGTCTCCTCAGCGACTTCTATACCCTGCAGCGCTTCACCTTCAACTATCGCGACGAGTTCCAGGCGCTCGCGGCCCAAATGGGAGTCGGCAGCCATCGCCTCGACTGGGAGACCCCCGCTAGCGCCGCCCAGGTCATCAACTACGACTTCCTTAGCCGCAGCAACTACAGCGTGGGAGAGTTGGTTAGCGCTTCGCAGCTCGAGACCATCTCCGAACACGACACGCCCTTCCTGCACGTGTCGGCGGTGACGTTCCGGGCACCCTGGGCCCAGAGCTTCGACCCGGACGAAACGCAGCGCATCAATTTCTTCAGCGAGGGACAGCGGCCCAAGCTGGTGGAGGCCATGTTTGGGCAGCATCGCTTCAGGTATGCGGAGGTAGCCGCTCTGGACGCGGAGCTGATCGAGCTGCCCTTTGCCACAGCCGATCTGCGGCTGCTCCTCATCTTCCCGAGGCGGGCCGATGGCCTGTCGGAGCTGGAGCAGCAGCTGGGGAAGTACGATCTGCAGTATCTCAGAGGACAGATGCAAGAGCGCAAGATAGCCCTCACACTGCCCAAGTTCCAGGTGTTGGTGCACGCACAACTCGCCAAGGTTCTGAAAGAGGTGAGGAAATAGGGCGTTTCCGTCTGAGCTAGTAGAGTCTGTAAGCCACATCCCCCCTTCCATGTTTGTCTTGCAGTCCGGCTTGACGAGACTCTTCACAGCGGAGGCTCAGCTGAGCGAAGTCTTCAGTTCGCTGCTTGCCAGCTCGGCCCCCCATCTGGGCGAGATGGCCCAGAGCACGCTGCTGGAGCTGCAGGAGGAGGGCGGATCCGCCGGCGACTCGTTCTGTAAGTGGACTGTGATCCGGCTGGGTATCGTGTCCGAAGAAGAAGCCTCTCTTTAATCAGCTGCCGTCTTTACAGCCTTTGGGGATCTGTTTCGACGCGCCCTGCCCCTGGTCATCAATCATCCGTTCTTCTACGCCATCGGCAATGACAAGACCCTGCTGCTGGCCGGCCACATCGTCGACATCTGAGTGCCCTCGGCCGCCTAATGCATATTCACATTCTGTTCAACGCGACTGACTCCAGCCTTTGGGGTTATCGCCTTATCAGTCCCTGAGTTGAGCTCAAATCAGTTTTAGTTCATAGCAAATAAACGAAGACCGAAGTAAGCCAAAGGTGACAAATGGTTTGTAAACACTCCGTCCGTCTGCGCCTCTCAGACCCCGAAAAAGAGAGAGAGCTCCGCTTGGAATTGAATTGAATTGAATTCGGTGAGAGTCCCATCGCGCACAGCCTCCAAGGCGGATCGACGGGCGACTGCCCGTTCAGTTCACATTCCGACGCGATCGGGTCTGTCGCAAGTGCGAATCAGTGGAGGAGCCGCCCCATCAGCCATTTATACGACATACGTATACACATATAAATTCAACGACCATGGCTGTCATCGTCAGCTGCCTATTACGTAAGCTCCAATTTATACGCAGATACTCATACGATCTGGTTTGAGGGTTTTATGGGTTCAGATCCACAATATTCCATATAGAGGAGGGGACAATCTTGTGGGCCGAAACATTTAGTACGTGCCCTTGCGGACGTGTCGTTGGACAGAGCAGTCAGAATGTTCTTATGACTACTTATGATAAAGGCATTCGCTCCTGAAGGCTTATACTCGCTGCTTGGGGAAAGTAGGGAAAGTGTCGCTAACAAACTAACACCATGCATTCGCTCCATTCCTTTAGTGTTCCTCGTGAGCCTCTCGCATGCAAAGACCAACGCAGGTTTTGATCCCTCGATTGATCGCAATTTGCTGGCCGCTGATCTCTACAATGCGGTGGGCGCCGACCACCTGAATGAGAACGTTGTGATTTCGCCAGCTAGCATCCAGAGCTCCATGGCTTTGGCCTTCGTGGGAGCCAAGGGTCAGACGGCCAGCGAGCTCCAGCAGGGCTTGCGGTTGGGTCCAGGCGATGTCGACCAGGTGAGCCAGCGCTTTGGCAGCTACCAGCAGTCGCTGACACGCGACAACAATCTGCGGCTGGCCAACAACATCTACATCAACGAGAACCTGGAGTTCAAGGGCTCTTTCCGGGACGTGGCCCAGCGCCAGTTCGACTCAAACATCGACAAGCTGGACTTCCATCCGCCGTACAACAAGCGGACAGCGGATGGCATCAACCGAGCGATCGCCACCAAGACCAATGGAAAGATAACCGACATCCTCGCGGCCGAGCTGCTCAACGATCGCACCGAGGGCGTCATCGTGAATGGAGTCTCCTTTGCGGCGCCCTGGCAGAAGGCCTTCAAGCTGGACAAGACCGAGAAGCGCTCCTTCCGCACCGGCAACGGACAGTCCGTGCGCGTGGACACCATGTGGACACTGCAGAACTTTAACTATGCCGAGGTGCGCACCCTGGACGCCAAGGTCGTGGAGCTGCCCTACCAGAACGCGGACTTCTCGATGCTGCTGCTCCTGCCCAACCGCAAGGATGGTCTGAGATCCCTCCAGCAGTCCTTGGTGGGAAAGAACCTACTGGCGGAGATCGGAGAGATGAGCCAGCAGAAGGTGGAGGTGCTGCTGCCCAAATTCAGCGTTACCTTTGGCCTGGGCCTGGAGAAACCCTTCAAACAGGTGAGTTTTTCCGCTCGTATCCCCGAATAGAACTGAACTGAAGTATTTGTCTTCCTCTGCCGCACACATAGCTGGGTGTCCACACCATGTTCTCCCGCGACGGGGACTTCAGCAACATGTACCGCATGTTCGTGAGCCACTTCATCAATGCCGTGGAGCACAAGGCCAATGTTGAGGTGTCGGAGGCGGGAGTGGAACAGCCCCTAGAATCAGGCGGTGAGTATACGGACCATTGTGTCCCTCTATAGCCTTTATATGCTATATGTATACTGAATTCCCTCCCACAAATAGTTCTCAAGGGCCTCTTCTCGAGGTCCAAGAAGTTCGAGGCCGATCATCCGTTCGTGTTTGCTGTGAAGTACAGGGACTCGATAGCCTTCATCGGGCACATAGCCAACTATGCGTATGTCTGAGGCGGACTCTGGAATACTTTATATTTTTTGTTAACTATATTGTTGAATAATTCCCAAGCAAACAGCTAAATAAAAGCTTAATAAAAAGCAAAATTGTGGTTGGATTGACAGTAATAAATTTATTAAATTCGCGTGAAACCTATCTGGAGAGGTGTTAAGTGTTTTCTTTCGATGTTAGCTAATGAAAAGTGCACAATCTTTGAGAAGCGATACATCCTATTGGTTCATGAGCTCCTCCGCTGCATAAAATGTACACATTTCAAATCAATTTGTTTTTGGGGCACACTCACCTCTCTAGCTCCATGGGCATCTGATTGGGTTTATCCATGGTGGGGATTTATCCTTGTTTTGCTTATCTCTGGCGTTTTATCAGCTGTTGCCTTGTGGCTTTGTTTTTCGCTTGATTTGCATTCATAGGTATCTCACTGGGGGCGGGGGGTTTATTCACTTGGGGCAAGGGTGGGGTGCAGCCTTGTGGCACATATTTCTCCTCGGATTTATTTATTATCGTATTCTGTCGCTGCTTTTCTGACTTTTCTGCTGTTGCTGTGTTTCCTTTAATCGCGGACATAAATCAACGAAAGCCGCACAAAACTGACAACAATTTGAGCTTAGGCGTATTTATTATTAGGTTTTTTTCTTTTTGGCTATAACTTTTTTGCAGTTGTGTTTCTTGGGAGAAACATTGGCCGGACTGGATGTGGATGTGGATGTGGAGGTGGAGGTGCAGTGTGCCTGTCGATTGGTGGATTGGCACTACAAACTGGTTCGCGGACCCGAATTACGTTTGGCTTCCATTCGCCGTAATTGTGTTTACTGCTGGGGATCTGTGTTTGGGGGCAAGTCGCACAAAGTGGCGGACATTTCGCGCTGATTGGATGTCGCGCTGTGGCAGGGACATGGACTGACGCCGCGGTACTGGAACAGGGGCATTAAGTTGACCATTTAAAATAATTGATGCACATTTTCTTACTTCACCAAAACACACAAAAACACAGACTGAGACGCACACACACATAAAATGATATACATATACTCGTACGGTTGCGGTAGTGGAAGCGGCCGCGGCCAACTTGTTGCATATATGTATATATTTTTTATTCATTAAAACTCCTTTAGCAGTAGCACGGGACGGTGCACACGCAAGCCCCGGGCGGGAGAGACAGCTGCCCCGGATCCGATCCTCGCCACTTGATAAGAAGGCCAGCCCAAAACGCGGGGGCAGTCGCAGTTGCAATAACGTTTCTTTCACTCCGTTTCGCGCATGCGCAGCATGGACTTTTCAACGTGGGGCGAGAGTGCGCGCGCGTGATCGTGTCTGAAAGCAGACTGACGGCGCGCTGCGATCGGCCCCAACGACGAACTCCAATCGGGGAGTCGAGCGCCGACTAGCACGCTCTCCCACTGGGGGTCGCTCTCCCGAGCGCTCGCTCTTTCGGCACTGGAAATACTGGTAATCGCAGAACGATTGATACTGGGAACACAGCCACAGGCAGCTCTTCCCTTCCCTGTGCAAAGTATATTGAATCAAGGGGAGCTACAAAATGCAACTGACGTTAGAGCACTTTCTGTGAATGGTTCACCCTGCATGAATACACCTTGCTGCTGCCGTTGTAATTGTAATTCCTGCAGTGCTCCCTCTTGGAACGCTTCGCATGTGGCATGTCTCCTCTCGAGTGTCCGTCCCTTTGTTAGAATTGTTTATGTGCGCCCTGACAAGTTCTCCCTGTTTCTTCTGTTTCTCCTTTTCTTTCTTTGTTTTCTCGTTTTGTGAGCGGAATTTTAAAACGAATAACCTAACCCCTTCCCCTTCCCAGTGCACCACCAGCAGCAGGTGCAGGTGCAGGCACAGGCACAGGCACTGGCGCAGGCGCTTTTAAAACAAATGCCAGAAATATCTCTGTCCCTGTCTGCAAGTACTGCCTGCCACTCCAGAGAAGGGCTAGAGATCTTGATTGTTTTGAAGAAGAAACTCGTTTCTTCTTATATCTGACAGTTCATTTAACTAATCCCAGATCCTAGACGGGCCTTGCCCACCGGGAGGGGGGGGCGGAGGAAGAATAATCCAACGAAATCTTGATGGAATCGTGTATGGCGGGGAAGAGTATGCAGTGGTCGGATTCCAGTTTTCGATCCAGCTTAAATTTCTCCCCACTTGAAATTTTTTGGTTTTTTGGTCGCACGTTCCGTTTTTCAGTTTCGAGTTAAATATTGCAATTGACTTCCATAATATTCATATTTATTCCACGGCTTTTATGTTTATTTTTAGCTTTCGTAAAGGCCAATAAAAGAGTCCCACTGACGGGTCTCTGTAAACATGACCACGCCATGAAATATCAGTAAAATTCCTGGCCGGCACCAATGAAACCAAGGTACATACAGGATTGAGGTAAACACCGAACACAAATACCCCATCGTTAGTACCAAAGTGGTTTTCTGTGACTTGCATTTATCATAATTTGATTCTTTAACCCATTATAATGGATTTGGCATGGCTGGAAGTCACGCCTGCCACTTTGGAAGAACATTTAAGTTTTTAGAATCATTTTCATGGATCGATCGAACATGAAGCTCGTTGCAGTGCTCCTCTTTGGTATTGTCTAGCAATTTAGGAGGATTTCCACAACACTTTACTACAATCCTTCATTGCAGTATTCGCCCTCATCCAAGCAGCCTTCCAAGAGGCTACGCCCGAAAGGCTATGCCCGAACACCTGCCCGACTCCCGACGGAACGATGGTTTGTGCCTTCAATGGCTGCTACTTCAACACGGAACTGTGTACCATCAAAATATTCAACTGTGCCCGCAAGGTGAAGGGAATGAGCGGTAAGGATCGAAGAAAGCTAGCCCATTATGCCTCCCCCTATAGCAGGTTTTCCTTTCAGTGGTGAAACTTGTCTCCGATAAACAGTGCAATAACGAGACCCATACACCATATTGCACAGCCGTGACCTTTTAAATCTAGTGGAGAGCTTCCAATTTATTCATTAATGAAGCGATTACAAATGTATTTGCATAGTTATAGTGATTGATTGATGAAATGCTGATGATATGGGAATACATATATCTAGAACTTGACAATGTGTCCCGTAAAGTAGACCGCATGCTGGTCGCGTATAATAAACACAAACGGATGGTCGGCCACAAAGGTCTTCGGATCCAGGGGCAGCGACATGGGGACTCCAGCGGCATCTAAAGTACAGAGTATTATGGGCATAGTCCGAGAAGGGAGTCGGTATTCTGGATGCTACTTACAACTGACGCCTGCAGCCTCGCAGCCGATCTCGTTCACATCGATGAAGGTCTTGTGCTGCACCTTGCTGATTCGAGTGCCAATGGGCGAGTCCTCGAAGATGTTGCTAAAGTCAGCCGAATCCGAGAACATGGCGCTGATGCCCATCTTCGAAAGCGGAACAAAATTGAGATGAGGATGCAGTGAATCCAGTCATAATCCCTCTTACCTTGTTCAGAGTGGGCTTCAGATCCGTGTCAAACTCGAACTTGAACTTGGGTAGATAGACGGACACACTCTGCCACTGCCAGCGGTCCTCCAGCAGCTTGAAGTCCACGCCCTTCAGCTTCTCCTCGAGGGATCGCAGGCCGGAGCGCTGGTTGGGCAGGATGAACCACATGGTCATGTTGATGTTCTCGAAGAACAGCTCGATGGCTTTGGCGTCCAGCTCCGGGTAGTCGGCGTAGTAGTACCAGTTGTCCGCGAACATCGTGGGCACCTGAATGGACTGGCGTTCGCCGAGCCAGAAGTCGCGGTCGCGGGTGTCCTCATCGTTGAAGGGCCGCGCCCAACGGGCCTTGAAGTAGATGGCGTTGACCAGAGCCACGTTTGTGTCCGGCTCCAGGCTGTCCACCACCCGCTCGATCTTGTCCTGGGTCTCCTGCTTCACCCACGCGTTGATGCGGTCGACGGCCTCCGTCTCGCGGCTGAAGTCCAGCGCCTCCACGTCCGAGTCGAAGTACTTCTGGGCCACCTCCCGGAAGTGGGACGCCACCTTGAGGTTCTCCCGCGTGTACACCTTGTTGGCGATCTCCAGCACCGTCTTGGACTTGATGTAGGAGTGGAGCAGTCGGTGGTAGGTCTCGGCCAGCCCGTCCTTGCTCTCCTTGGCCGAGGCGTGCAGCGTCTTCTGCAGCTCCGTGGCGGTCCTGCCCTCCGCCCCGTAGTAGGCCAGGCCCAAGGCCAGCTGGATGGACACCGGCGAGATGATCACATTCTCGTCCTGCCGGTCCGTGGCCAGGGTCTGGAACAGCTCCGTGGCGAATAGATTGCGCTCCTGGATGGTGTTGCCCCACCCTCCGGGGACAGATAGCACTCCAACTAAAAGTAGAACTGAGAAGAGCGGGAGAGATTAGGGATCGGGATGTGTGGCGGTGGCTGGGGAGGCAGAGGCACCCACAGGTTAGCCAGCGGTTCATTGCGCCTGCGCCGATAGCTCGATACTGAAAGGGAAATGCGCATGGAACCTGTCATTTATAGCCGCGCCAGGAATCACGGCTAAGAGGAGCGCCAGCTGAGGCAGAGGCAGAGGCAGCGGCAGCAACAGCGGCTTAATGCACTTTGCATTGCAAGCAGAAGAAAAAAGAACAAGCGACGCAATAAAAGAAAGAAGAAAGGAAGGGGAATGGGGATGTGAAGCCGGGAAGGTTCTGGCAACAGCAGCTGGAAATACTGGGAAGAGCTTAAATGAACTGAACGATCTCTTCCACATGCTCTCCACTCACGCACGCACACACTCTCTAGCTCCCGCTCTTTCTCTTCCTCTCTCTCTCTCTCTCTTTGGCAATGCACCCTTTCTATTCATAACCGATTCCATACTATTTCGCTGTCCAACGACTATATCTTTATTATTTGAACACGGTCTGTAAATAATGATTATTTTGAATGTTTTCAATAATAAAGTCATCCATTTCGAATAAACGACAGCAGAATGGGACGTACCAACACGTTATTGTAAGATTTTAAAAATATAACAGCATATTTCTTTTATAATGTAATATTCATTTTCCTGTACTCCTTTACTTCCTCGTTATAGGCCTTTTTTAATATTTTAATTTTGATTTTAACGGCTTCATTGCCGCTTAGTTATCTTCGTTTCTCTTCTATCTTTTCTTTTCTCTACTACCCCAGCACTATGCTGATTGCTTACCTAGATTCATATATCACTGACTTGAACCGTTTCGCTATTTCTGTCTTCTTGGAAATCTGCAATTTGAGAACATACTCATAGGAAAATAAATAAATGCTTGAATGCAAAATAAATAATATAGACTTCGAATTTGTTTTTTTTTTTCAGTTTCGGGCATGTTTCTATGGGGCATAATCGACTCAAACAAGAATTTATATATCAGCATTGATTTTTCCCTCTGGATCCACTCTCTTTTTGAGCGAGTTTGCGGAAACGAAGTGTGGAAAACAAAATTTTGATATCTGAGTCATTGTGGAACGTCAATTGGGGAGGCATCGGATCTCCGGATAGCTACAGGTCACGATCAGCATGATGAACAACAGCATCTGGGTTGTCCCCACCAGAACTCTCTTGAAAACTTCTACACCCTTTTTGTCGACTGTCACCTGCCTCGTCGCCTTGGGACCAGAGCGTCTTGGTGTGGTTGGCCGGGGCTGATCCTCTGGCATCTCTGTCTGGGTGCCGGTATGCACCTTTATGGGAATGGGTAGAGAGGATAGCGCCGTCACCAGAAGGCGCTCGACCATCGTCGAGGTCCATCCATTCTCACCTTCATATTCGGGCGCTTGCGTAGAGATGCCATTGGATGTCAAGCATGTCAACATCGAATGCATCGGCGCCCTCGAGTGCAATAAGTCCAAAAATTCGCAAGACGGTATCTCCGTCTCTCGATTGCCAGTCGATGCCGATCGAATGAATCTAGGTCCCATCTCGGTAAAGAATTGTGCCCAGATATCCTTTTCTTTGTCGTTATTGGCATTTTTCACCATCTTCTCGTGAGCGATGCGGCACATGGTGTTCATCTGTAGAATTATATCGGAGTAGGCGCCAGCACCAGCACCACAAGAAGCAGCATTGGAATCAGCAGCAGGAACCGGAGTAGGTAGCAGTATGATCTCCTGATCTTTTTCGGTATATGGATCGGTGTTTGGATCGGGATCAGGCTCAGGATTCATTGCGTTCATGATGCTATTCAAGTTCAAACTGTACTCCTCGATCACGCCGAAAGTCTGGACCCTGGCGAAGGTGCGACACTCCTGCATTACCATAGCCTCACCCGTAACGTGCCGGAGTTCCATTTTCCTGATGGTCAGACGCTGATGGATGCGGCTGATGGATCTGAAGCTGGGGGGGGGCGTGTAGTAGCTGCTTGAGGACTCGTAGTCCTGTTCCTCTTTTACCTTGGCCTCGTTGGCCTTGGCGTTGGTGGTGGTCTTGGTCGATGGTTTCGCTGGTGTTGGGAGTATCGGTGGTGGGCCTCCTCCTTCAGCGTCCTCTAGCGGATCGATGATGCATTGATGATTGGCTCCCCATCTGTTCAGCAACGTCAGCTTTGCGAGCTTCTTTTTCAGATGGTTGTGGCCTACGACCAACTTCTGGTAGCTCTCCGCAAACGCATCCACGGCCGCTTGGTCAGAAGCGACCAACGAGGCTGAGGCTATTGGTACTTCGCTTTTCTCGGGCCCACTAGCGAGATTGAAAGCTACATCATAGGTTTTTTCGGAAAAAGTGGAGCCCCGTCTGGTCGTGCGTCCGTCTGGAAAATGATCTTCCATTAACGGGGCGTTGACGTCATTATCTGTCCGCCCAAAGTACGTGAAGCTGGATTTCGGCATCTCCGCCATCCATTGGGCATGACTTTCACTAATCTGATCGATCAGGTCGCTGGCGTCACCACTTCCGCAGGTGGTGGCGGTCCTATTCTCGAGCACCCGCAGATTCTGAACAACAGTGCGTGGCATCTTCTTATTGGGCCCTGACCTAGCCAATGAGGTCTTGAATTGGTTCACCTGTGTCGGGGGAAGCTGACCTCGGCGGGCGAGTCCTGCCACGCGAGGCAGAAACTCCCTCGTCATCTTCCCGCCGGCTGGAGCTTTAGCCGGACGTAAAGCTGGAGCCCCAGGCGCTGCCGTTTGGGCTGATGCGACAGTGAGAGCTGTCACCAGCTGCTTGGATTTAAACGAAGGTGCACTGGAATTAGCACGGCCACTGGCGGTGGTCCTCTGGTCGAATGCTGCCTTCCGAAGAGATCCTCCCGAGCGTCCCTGAATTTGGGCTGACCTAAGGATTAGCACACGCCAAATGCGATTTGGGAGCCGCATAGCTACTCACCAGTTGGGGGGTATTGCGCCGTATGCGGCTGCAGATGGAACGGCACCCGACCCGCCCGTGCCTGGGGCTGGGCCTCGGCTAACCCTCGCAATCTAATGCGTTCCATGTTGCAATCGTATGTCATTAATTGGTGTTGATAATCGAGTGACTGTTTCTGTGATCGCTTATGCGACGCTTCTGTGTATTCAAATTTAAAAAATAAAATTATTGAGTTTTTGTTTCGTTTTCCCGCTCTCCCATATTTGTTGTTTGTTGTGACAGTAAAATAAAAATTGATTCTATAGCGAGCACATTCCCTGAGAATGGCGTCACCCTGTTTTAACACCCTTTGGCAGTGCACTTGGTTACCGTTTTTGCCTTTTGCACGTGTCTCTCACCTCTGGCCAGCCGTGGAGGGTTGCCTTGGGACTTACTCTTCTGTCAAATTATTTACATGCCTGCTTGGAGAGCGATCCCAAGAATAAGAGAATAAATGAGAGCAGGGGAAGAGGGGCAGTGGCGCAACAGGACGGTGAAGCGTGCAAGATCGGGATTTCATGAACTCTAATTTCTTGATTTCATGTACAACCTCTCCGCCTCCCAAGAAAAACACCTTAAAATGCCCCTGTTTTACGGCCTCTGAATTTAATGAGTTATTTTCGTATTTGTTTAGATAATGCGTCCATAAACAACGCTTGTCCGTGGAGGCAGGGGAAGGGGAAAACAAATGCAAACAGAGTTGCGCATACACTGTTTATCAGGGGGAATGCCCCCTCCAACAAACTGCAGCACGCACATAATAAATGTATTTACGAAACCCCAAAGATTGAAAGACCCAAAAATCGAAATCGCAGCATGCTCAACGAGCGTATCAAAGGCCGAAAACGTTAACCAATTTTTTATCATTAAAAGAGCGCGGGTACCGTTCCAGACTACCGCTCCGCCTCTCCTCTCCTCTCCTCTCCTTAACTCTCTGACCGATGAGCGAGAGAGGTGGTATCAAAAGTCCCGATTTGGGTCCAGGTTATTTATGCACATTTTGTGTGAAATGCTAATAAATTTTAATGGAATTTTAAAAACATGCTTTATGGACTCGGGACTCGAGACCCGCACTCCTGCTGGTGCTGGTGCTTGTGCTGGTGCTCCTTCAGAATGGAAGAAAGAGGATGACTCTGGAACAAATGGAAGTACCTTTTATATTGTTCAGCTGTTTGGGGTGTCATAAATTGGCAGCTACCGTGGGATGGACAAGCAGCTCCTGCATTTGACTGATGGCTTTTTGGCCAGATCTTGGTCAGAACTACGGTACAGATATGAGGATGTTTTCAGATACTGCATAATTACGGTATAGATATGAACAGTGAGATGAATTGCAGAGCGGAGCTGATCGGAGCATTTCGCGGCACAAAAAGGGGCAAACACTTTCAATCGATCGCTGGGGATCGATCGCACTAGGGAGAGCGGAAAGCGGAGGCTTTGGCTTTCTTCCTTAAAAGCACAAAACCAGATTCGGTTTAGCCTTATATAATTTACAACTACAAGATTGTTTCTCCGAGTGTGTGTGTGTGTGTGTGTGTGTGTGTGTAAGTATGTGTCTCCTGGCAACGACCGCAGCCCGATGCTGACCGTTCTGATTGAATGATTTCACTGATCGAGACAAAACATGTTAAAGATCGTGAGATGCCGGGCCGCAAAAGCCCTGGCTCTTGTCTTTATAGATACACACAGCAGCAGAGGCACTGGCCTGGCTGAATTGGTGGGGTTCGAGGAGGAGGAGGTGGAGAAGGCATCATGCAACGGCAGCAAAATGCTGCCGCTGTTGATAAAAATAAACTTGGCAAAAAACGTCTTCTTGTTCTGATGCTCCTGCCTTCTCCTTCTCCTTCGCCCTCTCCCTCTCCAACTGCAGAGCCAGAGCCAGAGCCGAAGCCAAAGCCCCCAGTCTGAGCCCCAGCCTCAGAGCCGCAGCCTGGAAAAGCATAAGAATGATGAGGCAGCAACACGAATTATGTGATCGCTGCTGCATCTCCGCTCTCCTCCTCGCCGGACTCTGCTCTGTGTGCGTGCACGTAACCCGAAACCAGTTGATGATAGAGCAGAAGCACAACTCGGGGCACAAAAACTCCCCAAACACCACACCACCGAAATAAAAAATAAATAAATAAATACAGAAATAACAAAAAACTAAAAACAATGGCAGCAATCGCTCTCCGCTGTCCCTTTGTTACCTCGGCCCCCTTACCCCTTACCTTACCCTTACCCCTGCTGGTGGCACTACTGCTTTTTATAAACAATAAATTTGCACATAACTAAAACAGAATGCTCGAAATTTGCATAGTATCGGAGGAGTATGCCCCAGGGGATTAGCCCCGTCCTGGATGTGCGTGTTCACAGCCCGAACAATTGATGATCGAGTAGAACGGACAGGGGGGGGGAGGGGTGTAGACACCTCTGATGATGGGAGATTGTGGGAGAACCGAATGGGTGAGACGAAGGATACTGGAATCCTATAAAAAACGTTTAAGACCAGAAGGTACGCAACATAATAAATGTATTTTGAAATATACAAAACTTTCAAATTATTTAAAACTACAAAATTCAAATTAGACATAAGTAAAAGCGTTGAACAAAGTTAAAGGGGAAAAATTCCTTTAAAATCAAAAATAGTAATTTTTTGTCTACATTTGTATAATATTTTCGTTTTTATTGGTATTTTGTTTGCCAATAAATACTACATTTAGGACTGCAACAAACTTTAAAAGAAAAAATGGAATGTTTTTCCTTGAAGGACATATGATGCATCATATGAAAGGTATTGAATCATAGATAAAGAATATTGAAATTTTTTCAATTTTGGTAATACATAAATTACACCTTTAAAAGAAATAGAAAACGTACATTTATTATTTAATTATTTATTTTTTTTTATATAAGCTACGAAATAACTCTTATTTGTAGCATTAATAAAAATAAAAACTAAACAATATGTTGAATTTTTACTTAAAAAATAAAAAAAAATGTTATTCCGTAATTTTAAACTAGATTAAAATGCTAGAATGCAATTTTGTATGAAAACTTAGGACAGCTACGGTCCTGTAATATACCAATCTATTTCAACCAATCCAATCTACATCCAGATAATCACTTTTAATATGGCTTAATACTTATAGTACTATACTACGAGTATATACTTATAGTAGAGTCACACTGACTTTCTTGATTCCACCAGAGCCAACCGATTGGATTTTTGCAATATGGTGCTTATATTATTTGTTTGAATATCTTATGACGGTACATATTCACATCCTCAGATGCTGTGCTTTCGCTACTCTTCAACTGGAAGTAATTCAGAAAACCGCATCCGACTTGACCATCCGACCAGGCTGACATCTTCTGAGCGGTTTGACCGCCACTCAGGTGACTCCACCTCGCTAGGCCCCCTTCCCTTTTGCGAAGACAACTCTTCGACAAGCTCGGTAATTAGCTAAATGCTGTGGCCCAATCTAATCGACGGCTCGACCGAGGCACTTTAGTGAAAACCGCGAGGCGTTGGCCGTGCCGAAAAACTTTCATTCAATTGCGGCATCAAGCGGGCAGCAAATCAAGCGGGCCACTCGGAGCTAGCGCGTATGCAAATAGAAACTTGCCGCACCACACCACACTCCTCGACAAGTCAGGCACAAGTCGGAGATGGAGTTGGAGTCGGACTCGCAGTCCAACTCCACTTGACCAGGCGACAGAGGTCCAGTCGCTGACAGGGAGAGACGCCGCCGCAGCGGCAGCAGCAACAGCAACAACAGCACGGATGACACGTCAATCTCGCGCTACCCACTTGGTGCATGCAACATGGAACTGGCTTCGCCAATCCGAGTCGCTCTAGCCGCGACAAATTAAGCTGCAACGACTAGAACGACTGCTTGTACTTCTCATTAATTAGCACTAAAATAGGCAACTGGGAGAGCGGGCAGGCATGTGGTGCAGGTGGCGGCAGGGTAGACTGCCTAGACAGACCCTAGGCGGCCTTTCGTTTTCTACGAAATCAGAGTCATCTATCAGGAGGAAACATGCCACACCATGTTGTAGCCCGTCCGTTAAGGCATCTGACAGCCGCCTAGACAGTCGATTGGTATGCCCAAAGTGGGCACAGAGCGACAGAACAGACGATCCCCAGACCGATCGAGCAGTGATCCAGCTATCCAGCGATCTATCGAACCAACTAAATCGAATTGAATTGGAGAGAACGATGATGAAGAACGTTCTCGATATGATGGACAACATATCAATTCATGTAATATTTGGGCAACCTTCGACGTTCATTTGTCTATTGGAGAGGAATGTGTCCATCATAAAATGTCAATTAGCTGATTGAAATCAGCGCTGGGGCAATTATTTTAGACTCAGTTTATGGCCAACGGGAAGTGGCAGCCCAGCTGCAGAAGCGACTGCCACAGAAGTCGGTGCCAGTGCCAGTGCCAGTGCCACGGCCCAGAACAAATGACATGATCAAGATGCCGTTGCCAGAGGCTGCTGGCGCACCGGTCGGATCCTGACTCCAACTCGGGCTGCACCTTCTTCGCCAGCCAGGCAGCCGGCCAGCCATTTCTATTCCTTTTCTTTCCTGGCCTTTCGCTGGCGCTGTGCTGTGCTGTGCTGTGCGGCTCTGGTGGCATACTTTATGTAACGATCCGATCCCCATTCAAACGGCAGCGGGGGCCGGCAGCATTTTGCATTGCAAATGCTGTCTTTGAAGATGCATTCGAAATGGAAATGTTTGGCCAAAGCACACGCTCAGCGGGAATGGCCATGATGATAACGATGATGATGATGGTGGTCCCATCCCCATCCCATCCTATCTAAGCCGATCCCACCTTAAACCATCCCATAGCAGCTCCCAGGCGATCATCCTCAGCAAATGACGCTGTCTCCTCAGAGGCTTGTGCCTCTTGTTGCAACTCCCCCCCTCTCCAGCTCTCTCCCTCTCTGCGTATGCTAATTTGCTTGTCAAAATGACACATCGATCAGGTAGCAAGGGACGAGGATAGAGCGGTAGAGGATTCGAACGGATTGTACATCTGTCGCCCTCCGTGGTATGCAACTGCATTTCCAGCTTCAGCCCAAAAGTATGCTCCATCGCTGACAGTCGATTTTCAGCAACAATGGAATGGAACAAAGAAACGAGCGAAAAGATAAACAAGCAAGAGAAGCGTATAGACATTAAAAAAGGCATACATATGTACATATGTAGATACGCAGGTATAGCCTTGTGTCCGAAGCTTTTGCTACCCTTCTATACCGCACCAGAAAATGCAGCCAAAAGTCTGAAAAACTTAAGAATCTCTTACATAGACAGCCGGCCGCAGCTGCCGATACAATACAATCTTTGAGCCTCTGATAGGGTTAATAACACTCACAGAAAGTGTATCAAGATACAAGCCAGCAGTAGCATCGCCCAAATTGAACTGTCTGTCAGCTTGGCGTAGTTTTTGCTCCCACGGCGAACCAATTTATTGACGTATTGGCACTGGCTAAAAGGCTCTAACCCGGCGTGTGAATAGCGACAGCAGTGCACGCATCGTTCTCCCATCTGTCACTCCATCTTTTCCTCACTTTATATGCAAATACCCATACACTGAAGCAAAAAAGTTCAAATCGCATTTCCAGCCCACACACGCACACACACACACACACACATGTGCGTTTTAAAAGCGGATTTTCCACGGAAATTGTCGCTGGCGCTTTTTTACGATCCACGAACAGGGCTTAGAACGGAGAACTCCGTTAGAGGGAGAGGGGGTACAAAATTTATTGTTCGACACGCCCACGCCCCTGCCAAAATAGTTTCGGAGAGCGCGTTTTATGAGGCTTTGGCGCCACACGAAGATGTGTTAATGTGTGAGATTCAGATTCAGATTCGGCTTTGGATTTGAATTCGGATTCGGACTGGAGCCCCTCTGACGCGTCTAAAGTGACATTTAAATGGGTCCCGCCTGAAAGTGGGTAGTCTGGAGAGGGAGAGGGAGAGGAGAGTAGAGAGTGCCATGAGAGACGAGTGCAAGTGAGTGGGGAACGGAGGGTGTGAGAGTGAGAGTGCGGCGCGGGCCGGGCTAAACAATTGTTAAAGTGTAAAATGTGTTAAGCCATCTGAAATGGGAAAGAAAGGTACTGTACTGGCCGCCCTTCCACTCCACTCCACTCCACTCCACTCCACCCCACACCCACTCCACCCACACCGGCTTAGGAACTTTTGTTGCTGGCCTGCCTCTGCCCCCATCCCTCTCTTGTGACTTAGTTTTCACTTTGATGGATGTAAAGCTCCTTGTGGTGCGAGTGTGTATGTGCTGGATTTATTTGTGGCAACACAAAGATTTTTTAATGGCATCTTTTGTAGCAATTTTTTATACACTCACAAACTCTCCTCAAAGCCATTTCATAAGTACGAGTGCGTGTGTGTGTGTGTGTGTGTGTGTGTGTGTGTGTTTGGGTGAGTGAACATTTGATACGGGACCCCTGCTTAAGCATCAGAAGCGACGGGGGGGAAGCTAAGTCTGGAAAACTCTTTTTAGCACAAATAAACTGGGCTACATTGTTGCCTGGCTTCTGGCAGCCCCCCACCCCCATCACAATGGGGGCGGAAATGTGTGTTTGAGTGTGTGCACTCGGGCAAGGTGTTTGCCTGTTAAATTATATAACAATGCAATGAACTGTGAAATACGCAGTGCTGCTAAGTGCTGCTCCTTAGTGCTCTCCTTAAAGGACCCCTGCACCGGCACTAAGAACTACGTCTCAAGAGTAGATCGTGGTTGAGAGGGCAGCGGAGGCGAGAATCCAGAAAACGTCATAATTGGACGAAGACGCGGCAGACGACAGTTCTCGTGGGTGGCCACAAAAGGCCATTAACTAGTTTAATTAGAGCATGCCAAATTAAATGGCGGAATTATGCAAATTACCCAGGCTTTGGGGAGCGGAAATATGGGACCAGAGCTCGAAAGCTATCATGAAAGGAATGTACATTTGGAGAAACAATTAAAAAGGATTCAACATTTGCTGATCTAGATATACTTATAGCCAAAATCTGTCTATTCCAGGACTTCTTTGCCTCACCCTCACTTTTTGTAGGGAATCGAAGGAAAGGTCCCTAAGCTCTCTGTCCCTGACTGCTCGCAAGGTCACTCTGTCCATCCCTTAATCTGTCGCACACACTCCCCACTAGCACCACGCCACGCCACAAATTGTGTTAAATAATGAAAAACTAAATTATACATTTAGATAAAACACAAATGTGAAAATTATGCAGGGCCCGAGCCAGCGGCTAATTTATAAAACAAACACACATCTGCACCATGCCGATTGTAGGGTCTGGCACGCCAATGGGGGGCTAAATATGAATTACCGCGAAAATACTCGCATATACCAGTAGTGAAACAGTTAATTAAATCATAATGGGGCCTACACATGAACGCGGTCGGAGAGTAAAATCAATTAAAGCCTAGCACGCTTTTCGGGTGCCGCCCCGCAGTGCGTGGTGTGCGTGCGTTCGGAACCCACAAACCCACAGACACACACATACACGCCGAGAAAGCGGAAATTTCTTCAATTTAAATTTTTGTGGTAAGCACTTTAATGTGGCCAAAAGGACGAAACCGAAAACCATTTAAATTCAAATCGAAACCAAATGACTTCACTTACGAGTATATGCTCTGCCGAAAATGGCGCGGGCAGAGGGTCCACCACACCATACCCTCCACCCCTCCCCAGAGGGAAGAGGAGAGCACTGTACGACCCTTAATTTAAAGATTACTTTTTTCCCCCATTTGGTTTTGTTTGCTTTCAATTGTTTTTATCAGTTTACATTTGAAACAAAACAAAAAAAAACACACACAAAACAAAAAACAGAGAGAAAAAAAAAATTGAACGACAAACAAATAAAATCCACCCACTGCAGTGGGGGGATGAGAGATTTAGCTGTGATTTAGTCGGGGAAATCGCTGGAAAACCCATAAACTTTTTGCTCTCTTTGGCTTTGTGTTTTATTGGCATTGCTGTCAGCGAGTGAGGGGCGTGGGGCGTGTGGCTGGTGGGAGAGGTTTCTATTTGCTTCGATTTGTTTGCGCCGCAGCTGAGACTGAAGCGGAGTACAGAGACATGGCGCAGAAAGCTTCGATTTAATTGAAACTTTGCTCATTAAATGGCTGATGGCTGAGCGAAGCCAAGGAGGAAAGTTTTCATATATTTTGCATTCCATTACTCATCTTGGCCAAGCAAGGCAGAGGGGCGGGTAGACGAATGCAGACAAGGTAAGACATGCCAAATGAAATATAATAAATGATGTCACACGAGGCGATGAGCGGCAGGTTGTCAGAAACACATGTGTCTGACTGTCTGAGACGGCTCGCCGGTGGTGTGAGTGTGAGTGCGAGTGCGCATATGTGTGTGCAGGAGGGAGGGGAATGAATGGGAGGTTACACTGGGAGAACGACAGTGTTGTTAGGGAAAGATTGTGGCAAAGATCTGACCAAAATGAACGGAAATTAAAGAAGTTGAATATAATGTTTATAGCGATACTTATGGTCAGTAGAATAAAAGAAATAAACAACAAATAGACTTATAACTTACCGCGTTTCCACACATAACCTTCACATCATTTGTATAAAACCCATTGAAAAAGACAAAAACACACACTTTTGCTTATTCTTTGCCTTCTATCTCATGTTCCATTTCTGTATACTTCGCATGTCTGCATATCGCTCTGTGTGGATGCAGATGAAGCCCTCAAAAGTAGACAATAATAATGATTGTTTTTCCTGTGAGCACAAAAAACTTCTGCTCGAGCACCGGTCCACTTCCGTTCCATTGCGTTCTATTCCATACCGCTCTGTTCTGTTCTGTTCTGTTCAGTTCTGTTCTACACTGACTGATGAGACAATTTGTCATCTGCTGCAGACGCGACCCACGGACCGTGTGATGGGGGGCAGGACTCTCGGGAGGGTTGACAAACGCTGACAGTGGAGCTGGAACTAGTTGAAGGTCTGACAACAACTGAGGCAAGCACCGGCTCCGACCCCGCAACAGCACCCTCTTTGTCAGTGGGCCGCATCATCTGGCTGCTAAAAATAATCATAATTCGCCGACCCAGCCCCCGAGCAAGGGAAAGTGAAGTGCGGAAATGCAAATACTCATAAGCCAAGTGGGACCCCAAAAGCCGACTTTAATGGCGGCTGACCAAATAGCTGCGAGCCTGGACCAAAGCAGCAAAAGAACAAAGGCCGATTATCAGGCAAATGCCGGGCTATGAATAATTATGAAAAATTTAAGAGTGCACGCACATCATTCATGGCAATGCATAAAAATTTAATGGCATTTAAGTGGCCTCCAGCAATGTCCCTTCATACAATATATATTTATATGTACAGCATGGAGGTTGGGAGTGGGGGGATAAAAAAGAAATACATTTTCAAGCGGGGCACAATTAATATTATGGCGTGGCAACCAAAGTTGATGTGGCACCTTGCCCCAGACCCCAGCCAGGGGCAGCCAGGAAGCACTTAGCGTCACAACATGCGAAATAAAAAATGCTCCTGCTTTTTGGGGCTGTTGCCACAACGGCACGGGCCTGGCGCTGGGGCTGGGGATGGGGCTGCGGCTGTGTGTAAGTGTGGCACAGCCATTGAACTTGCTGCGGATGGCTGGGCGAAAGGTCACAGAGCAGAATGAAAAGCCAAATAAATAAAATGAAAACAGTAAAAACGTTCATAAGTGCTGGGCCATAATTCATACTCTGCCTCCGTCGTGAAGTTCCTCTCTCTGGTTCCTCTCCCTGTCCCATTACCGTGTCTAAGGAGTATTGCCTACTGCCTTTGTTCGGCACTGCCTTATCGGCGGCACTGTCTGCATATGCCCCAACTTAATTGAGCTAATTTTCAACCGGATCCAGTCTTAAAGTTGCCTACTTCTACTTCTACTTCTACTTCTATCCGTCCCTGGCATCCATCAACCGCGCGGGAGCCCGTGACTTATGCAAAATAAATATAAGGAATGTACGTGACCAAGTGCGTAATATGCAAAAAGTTGAGATCCGTCGTTATGCTCCCCGCATTCCAAATGAATGTCAGCCAAAGGACAAACGCACACACACACACACACACACATGTATATTGGAGAAAGTGGAGGGAGGAAGGGGCCAGTGTCACAGACACAGACGGATACGGATACAGAGGCAGAGACAAGCTTGTACGACAAGTCATGGGCCATGTAGGATCCCCTGAACGACGGCATTTGAATTCCTAAGCAGGCAAACAAGCTACGGAGCGAACAATGTCGAGAATGAAGCGAAAGCAAAAGCAAAAGTTTCTCTTTAATTTTGACAATTTATTTTAATTTGCCAGACGATTCCTGTACATAGTAGGATTTGGGGCTGGAGTGGAGCATTCTCACTTGCAAATCATGTAGCATACAATTAGGCGACGCTTTCACTAGCAGCAGACAGGCAGGAGGCAGCTCCTGTCAACGCTGTGTCCGCCCCTAAGGGGTTGCCACAGCACAGTTCCCCCGTCGCTCCGACAGCTGCTCCTGCTACTCCTCATGAACACGGTGCGTATGATTGATGCAGAAAAGCAGACGCCGCAAATGTAATTTGTGACTCGACTCTCCCTCTCTCGGTGGGTCCCTCTTTGGGGACTCTGTCAGATGACAGATGAACTTTTGGATAGTTGTTGGTTAGTTGAACTTGAAGCTCTTAAAGCTGGCCAGACACAGCATCGATCTTCATTTTGGCGTAGGTAAATGTAAATTCAATCAAGGTCCTCCATTGCCAGTCAAATTGAAAACATATGTTTCCCCGGCATTTTCCTTGAAGCTAAGAAACGAAGGACAGAGGCAGAGAGAGAGAAATCATGAGGAAAGCTACTTAAAAATGTTGCACACGTACAACCAATTGTGAGCAAACATGCCCCAAAAAGAGGGCTGGGGTGGAGTCAAGGAACTTTGCCGCCATATCCCCAATTCCCCTGACAGACGGAGGCACAGGCAGAGGCAACTTCATCAGGCAGTAGCCGCATCCACATCCTCGTCCACACCCGTATCATCGTCATCATCATCATCATGAGGCTCATCAGCATCAACTTGTCTGTCCCTACATTGCCCCAAGAGCTACTAAATTTCACGCAATCACGACCACACACACACACACATATATGTACATCCTTCTCCATCTGCCTTTTCTTGTTCTTCAATTTTCCCGTATTTTTTCTCTGTATGTGTGTGTGTGTGTGCTTGGTGCTGCCAACTGCCTAATAAAATATTTAGTTGCCAGGGCTCATTGACAAGTTGGCAGACAAGGTCCTTTCGTTTTTGTGGTCTCTTTATACGCCCTGATGAGGCAGACAGGCGTCCCTGTCAGGTGTGGCTGCCCCACGACTACGTATCCTGCTGCCTTTCTTTCATACGCTCTTTGTCCCCTTCTCACTCGTTTTTTAGGAGCCCTCAAATCTACTAAACGGCCATTCAAAGTCTTTTGCTCGTCGTCGATTCGGGTCCAGGAAATAATGAAAAATTCAAAAACCAATATTTAACATGCCATAAAATCAAACAAAGTGCAACAATGTGTGATCCCGATCCGGATCCCTCCTCCTGCTTTATGTGGTATCCTTTCTGCTACTGTTGCTGCTGCTGCTGCTGCTGCCGCTGCTGTTGGGGTAACGTTTAATATCTCATCAAGTGTTACGCTTTACGACTACTTAAAAACACATAAAAAAGAACAGACCCGAATAAAAAAAGAAAATGGAGAACGCAGAACGCAGAACACAGAACACAGAACACAGAATGGAAAAGAGAATGATTCCCAAACAAAATCAACGCTGAAAGCTATAAATTCTCTCCACAGAAAGAGAGAGAGACAGAGTGCTGGCTACTGAACAGAAAGCGAAAGGAAATGCAAAAGCGAAATAGCAACAGCCACAAAAGAAGAGACCGAGGCAGCAGCAACGACAGCCCCAGCGGAAAAGATTTAATGATGCAGCATGATTTGCGCATAAAAAAGAAGCGAAATAGAATAGAATGAAATGGAATGGAATAGAAGCAGTGGTGAAGAGTAACGCCGAGAGTGGAGCAGGAGAGCTTCATAGCTTTTGACAGACATCGGCAAGTGCTGGGCAAGCTTTGATAAAATGCAGCACACATAAACACGATACACCCACAGATTCCTAAACATATACTACACATATACCTACATATGTACATATATTGTCTAACACTTTAGTTGAGCATAAAATGTTAAAGGCGTACGTATAACATACAATATAACATGTACATGAGGAAACAGCCAAGCAAACGAAAGTTGTGTTATGTGGGTTTATATACACACAAGCTCATTCATATGTACATATACATCTCTGTATGTATTTGTGCATTGCCTGGCAGAAAGGGGTGAATAAACCCTGAATAACCATATGAATATGGTTACGTTGCCACAGTGAAAGATGGCTAAGAAGGAAAACACTGCAGCGGGTGTAGCCTAGCTATAGCAAGAGTTGGTTGATGTTTCAACCAAGATGCCCCAAAATCTTTGATTAACTATTGTCTGATACAGATACAGATTCATATAATTAGACCCGTTAAAAACCGTATTCAAGTATTGGCTAATGGAATCTTGAGCGTTTAACTTTTGTTTGCTTTGACGTTTCCCAAAGAAACTTTTTCTGCCATTGATATGCCATATTCCAGGCTTTTTTTCTGAGAACATATTTCGAAAGGGAGTCTCCACTGTACCCAGACTAACTTGTGCCTCTCCGTCTTCCGCTTCTGCCATTGGCATTTGATGTATCATAGCTGCTGAAATATATCTTCTGTTCCCCTGCCTTCCCCTGCCTCTGCCACTGATTACCCACCACTGTGTGTCTGTCGCAGAAATGCTGTTGCAAATTTCCAAACTGACGAAATGAAGCGAAATAGCAGCAAAACCAACCAAACAAACGTCCGCCAGTCAGAGCCAAGACTCTGCCCGATAACAAAACTGTCTAAATATTTAATTATATTTCTGGCATAACGCTTGTGGCTAATTTGATGTTTTAACAGTTTTTGCCCCACCGGAGTGGAGCCCCCACTGCCAGTGTCGTTGGCTGCGTGCGACTCGCCGTCGGTCAATATGCTAAAATATTCAAACAGTAAACCTCCACATGAAGACAATAGTTGGAGTCGAAGCGCTTTCAGGTCCCGGGGCTTACATCATATTTGATCGCCACGCGTGACATGACAGACTGAAGTTCTAGTCGGATGACATAAGCAAACATACTCGTATATGCATGCATTCATGGGGGAAGATGGGAAAAGTTTCCTAACTTAATTGAAATTGAGCTGGATCCCACAGAGCTGACAGCTCTCAAAGTTTGCTGCTTCTTTGTAGGCCAATGGCAAGGTCGAAAGATTAGTGAATTAATACTGATAGGCCTTCTAACAATTTATTATACACAAATTGATACATTTGTTGTCAGGTCTTGCTTACTTTCCGCTCGTCAAATATCCAAACATCAGAAGGTTTCCCCAATTTAATACAAATTTCAGGACATTGCATCAGCTTGATTGTGTACAAAATACTCGTACTCGACTGATAGGCTGGAAAACTGATAACGAAAACAAATCATAAATCGATTTCTCTTTGTTTGGGTGCCCAAAACATTAGCTTATTACGTATAGGAAGAGAGAATGGATAGAGAGAGTTTCGAAAGGGGTTTCCTTAAAAGGCACAAATGCTTATTCAAATTGATTCATTTAAAAAGCACTAGACACCACTGCTCTGGCAAGTTTTCTATTAATAGAACGGTTCTCAATTGATCGTAACGAATACCCATTGCCCGTAAGTATTGGGGTGTCTTGTTACCTACCCTCTTTTCATTTTGTAAATTATTATTATTATTAGTATTACGTTGCCCCCAAAGCTGGCTACTGGATACGCCTGATGCCGCGAAATTAAAGAAAACGCGAGGGGGAACGTTGTGAGTTGATGCGGAGACCGCAACTCTACATATACATATACCCGATACTTAGTCAGCATGGCTCTCCTCCGGCAGACGCCGCTAATATTAAGCGACACGACAAAGAGTGCGTGCGAGAGAGACAAAAAATCAGTCGGAGCGTGACGTCGGGCTCTGCGTACCCACTGCAAATTGATTTGTTCCCTTTGGCTTTAAAAATGATCTGATCTGATCCAGATTCAGCAATCTGATAGATATGGTCATTATCTATGATTGTGACCCCACAAAGAACGAAAATCTGTGGCATCCACAATTTTAAAGATACGAGAAAACAAAAACGCAGAATCGTAGAGAATGACCATTTCTTTTAGACTGCAGAATCTGAATTGGATCGTATTATTATTATAGCCAGCATCAAGAAAACAATTTCATTTTTTCTCGCCCTGTCTCTCTCTAACACACACGTAGCATAGGCGCCTTTGCTTAGAGTAAAACATTACCGCCTAGATCTCAGAGACTATAAAAGCTAGAGCAACCAAATTTGGTATCCACACTTCTAAGATATCGGACTTAGACGAGTTTATTTCAAAATTTCGCCACCCCCTTCCGCCCCGCAAACGACGAAAATCTGGGGATATCCACAAATCTCAGAGACTATTAACGCTAGAGTAACCAAATTTAGTATCCGCACTCCTGTTAGATCTCACTATAAAACGAATATCTCAAAATTTCGCCCCACCCCTTTCCGCCCCCACAAAGGACGAAAAACTGTTGCATCCATAATATTGAGGATACAAGAAAACTAAAAACGCAGAATCATAGACAATGATAATATCTATCAGATTGCTGAATCTGAATCAGATCAGATCATTTTTGTAGCCAAAAGCAAGAAATCAATTTGCACTGCCTACGCAGCGCCCGACGTCACGCTCAGACTGATTTTCTGTCTCTCTCGCACGCACTGTTTGTCGTGTCTTTTAATATTAGCGGCGTCTGCCGGAGGAGAGCCATACTGACTTAGTATCGGGTATAACCGTAGAGTTGCGGTGTCCGCAGCAACTCACAGCGTTCCCCCTCGTTTCATATCTTATCGCCTAAACTATACATCAAGATTTTAGAACTTCATCATTTAGTATCTTGGCAGATAATTGTTAATTAAATAAATAAATAAATAAAAATCACGTAGTAAATTTTGTTGCTTCAGAAGAGGGGTTTATTTGATTAATACTGATAAGCATTACAAACTTACAACTATGACTAAATTAATTTGTTATCAGGACTTGGCTACTCTAATCTCTTCAAATATCCCATTGCATCAGCTTGATTGGAAATAAAATATTCGAATGATATGCAAGCAACTGATAGCAATAGTGGATTTTACTACCTGAACGTATCATAAATCATAAATCGATTTATCTTTGCTTGGGTAGCCAAAACATTAGCTTATTGTATATTTAGCTATGCATAGTGCTATTAGATATGTAGAGTGGGGAATATGCATTGCCCGGTAAGTATCTGGGTGTACTCTTTTCCTATAGTTTCCCTTAGCGACTAAATGGTCTTCTACTATCAATTAATCATTTAATTTCGGTAGATAACACTCATTTCCCAACTGAAACGAAAAGAGTTGAGTGGATTGAACTCAGCTTTCAGTGATCTAACTTTGTTCGATTATGAATAAATACTTGTTTGGTGCTCAAGATAAGATTATGTTTCTAGGCAAATGATAGGTAATTGATAAGCAAGCGTTAAGATATTGACAAACACTTAGAGAGAGGAGGGAAGTAGAGAGTGAGAGCCAGTTCGAAGCTTTCTTATCAGAACATTCTCTGAGCTAAGAGCTTTGCTCAATGCTGAGAAACCTGTTTATTAGTTGCGAAATTCTAAAAAAATTCAGAAAAAGTGCTTCGGAGGTTGACGCGTTGAATACCCTCAATGTTGAATCGAAACATACAATGTTATGATCCCATTTTGATATTGGATTATAATAATTAAATGATAATGGTTTTAATAAGCAATACAGCATATGTACATGTGCTATAAGATACAGTGACGATGTATTCTGTGATATCCTACAATAGAGGAACCCCTGCTGATCAAAGTTAAAATACAGTTTGCAAGGGTAAGGGTGTTGTTCTCTCCGATTCCGCTACGAAAAAATATTGACAACAGAGAGTGAGAGTTATCTATCAACACATATTTAGATCCCCTACAGAAACAGCAACAATCAGAGAGAATGAGAGCCTTTGTGAGTAATACTTGTGGAGAACAGAACACATACGGGTATACTAGTTACGAGTAAACATACATATATGTATATTACGGCGGGTATAAATTGTCGCGTCGCGCAATTGCGAAACTCAGTTTGATACAAAAAAATCAAGTGAAGAAACCTTGCTATGGTTTGCTTGGAAATATGTCTGGCCATTCTGGTCCTTGGCTTGATGATATACAAGTGGTCCACAGCGACGCACCGCGCATTCGATGATCGAGGAGTGTACTTTGAGGAGCCCAAGCCGTTTTTTGGCAATATTGGTACATCGATGTTGGGCCTAACCTCGTTTCACAAGGTCCTCAGCGCGTTCTACAATCGTACTCGGGGCCAGTAAGTGATCTATCTATAATCAGGCGATCCAGATACGGATAAGAACGTTCTAAAACTTTTCAGCAAAGTTGTTGGATTTTTTAATTTGCGTACGCCTATGATCCAGCTAAACGATCCCGAAATAATCAAGAAGATCTGCATCAAGGACTTTGATCACTTTCCGAACCATCAGCTCTTTTTAGAGAGCAACGAGCGTCTCCTCAACGACATGCTGAGCGTGATGAGAGATCAGCGGTGGAAGCACATGAGAAACACCCTGACGCCGGTCTTTACGGCAGCCAAGATGCGCAGCATGTTCGCCCTGATGAACGACAGTTTTGGGGAGTGTCTCGAACACTTGTCCCGACTATCGGATGGTTCCAAATCTGGGGAGGGCCTCGAGGTGGACATGAAAGTGCTTTGCAACAAGCTATCGAATGATCTGATAGCCACCACCGCCTTCGGGCTGAAGGTGAACTCTTTTGAGAGCCCTGATAATGAGTTCTACCAGATCGGTCAGTCTCTCACTTTCTCCAGAGGATCGCAGCTGTTCAAGTTCCTGCTCGCCACCCTCATTCCGAAGGTGTTCCTTGTGAGTTATTTATAAAATGGTTCATACTGTATGGAAATTGATAGATATTTTTTTCTGTGTCAGTTCTTTAATATGAAGATCTTTAATGGCCAGAAAGTAGAATACTTTGTACGGCTGGTGGTGGATGCGATGAAATATCGTGAAGAGCACAACATCAACCGACCCGACATGATCCAGCTGCTGATGGAGTCCAAGACGGAGTCCGAAGACAACTGGACGGACGACGAGATCGTGGCCCAGTGCTTCATATTCTTCTTCGCTGCCTTCGAGAACAATGCCAACCTGATATGCACCACATCCCTGGAACTGCTCGAGAACCCCGACATCCAGCAGCGGCTCTACGAGGAGGCCAAGGAGGTCCAGGAGTCGCTTAAAGGCAGCTCACTCACGTACGATGCAGTGCAGAAGATGAAGTATATGGACATGGTCATCTCTGAATCGCTACGCAAGTGGACCCTTGCGCCCGTTACCGATCGCATCTGCTCCAAGGATTACACCCTAACCGACGACGATGGCACCAAGCTATTCGATTTCAAGGTGGGTGATCGCGTCAATATTCCGATTGCCGGCCTGCACTGGGATGATAAGTACTTCCCCGAGCCCCAAAAATTTGATCCAGAGCGCTTCAGCGATGAGCGGAAAAATGAAATAGTGCCTTACACATATTTGCCGTTTGGAGTAGGTCCCCGAAACTGCATAGGTGAGTCTGCTTCTCCGAAGGAAATATTTTGTTAGTTTAACCATTACCATTATCATTTCTATCCCCAGGCAATCGATATGCTCTGATGCAGGTCAAGGGAATGTTGTACAACCTCCTGATCAGGTACAAGATCGAGAGATCTCCCAAGACTGTCAAGGATCTGTGGGAGGAGGCACGCGGATTCAACCTTGCCCCCAAAGCTGGCTACTGGATGCGCCTGATGCCACGCAAATAGGGGAAATAAACACAGTTGGTTTAGGATAAAATACACAGACATATATTTTATTTTTGATTATGTTTCCATACACACATTTGTTGAATTTCATTTGAATGATGTAGCATAGCTTAGACGAATAACCGATACAATTCATACTCCTTATCATATGTATTTTTTGATCTTACAAAACTTTCTTTAAGACGATTAAGTATTCTGGACACATTCCTTTTACATAACAGTTTCGCTTCCCTTTCACGCTGCGGGTGAAAGCAGGCAAATTACATAAAACAATTTGGCATTCAAACAAAAGAATCTTCGTCATATTTGGGTTGGACAAAAAAGTCGTAAAAAAATAGAAACTGCAAACGTTGTAAAATTTGGTTATTTTATCGATTTGTTTTGATCGGGTTTTGGAAGATTTGGGGTTTCGCTTTTGCTTTTCGAGTTCTGCTTTTGCCATTCCATTTTAAATTATTGCACTAAAAAGACTTTCACTCTCTCGGAGATTCTTTTGTTGGCCGTTGAAGGGGATTCGTTGGAATTTATTGTTCGTTTATTGCGCTGCTTGTGGTCTCCTACGGATCCGCTTCGATCTTCTTAGATCTAACACTAGAATACCTAATTAGTTATGATAATGCCTATGTGTAGGTATAATATGTATATGTAAATGCAAATATGATATAGTTTAAGCTTTGTACAAGGTTTCACCCCACTTCGATGATCTCATATGTCGTTTGTTTCGGTGTATAATACATTTCGATATGTTATTTACAGTCCAATCCAATCCAATCCCACCTAAACGCTGTACAGCCGTCCGTTGCCGGTGTGCTGGAGACGCGGCTTGCCCAGGCCAAAGAAGTTCCATACCCGACGCAGGCAGCCGGGCTTCTTCTCCGGCAGCATCAGGCTCTGCTGCTCCTCCAGGATGGTGTCCAGGATGTAGTAGCTGCTCAGGTTGAAGGGCGGCGGCGGCAGAATGGGAGGTGGTCATGATATTGTGCAGTTCTTGCTCTCGTTCATGACTCCCGGCACTCCGGGGACAGCGGCTGATGCGGCCGCAGCCAACGATGGGTCCTGGGCCAGCTTCTTCTTGCGCTCGTAGGCGAGGGCATCGTTGGGCACGTAGGCCACGCGGACGCCGCCGTAGTGCTTGCGGGCGGGCAGCCGGTAGACGTAGTCGTCCATGTCGCTGGAAGAGCTAGACGAGCAGGTCGAACAGATGCTGGCCACATCGCAGTTATCCAGATTGTTTAGAAGATTGTGGGCGCCGGTGCCGGTGCCGGTGACAGCGGCCTGCGTCTGGGCGTTGTGCAGTCGGAGATTCGTTTGGTTGATCTGCATCTCCGAGGAGCTGCGAGACTGGTTACGACGTCGGCGCCGGCGACGGGCATTCGAGTTATCCGTGTAGCTCTTGGAGCGCGACATAGTGTCCTGGACGCTGTGGAATCGCACCTCCTTCAGTGGCCGGTTGTCCAGCTGCTCTCCGTCCTCCTCCCCCTGCATATCCTGCAGCTCGTGGCCCTTCTTCGTGTTGCGATTATTGGCGAAAAGCTGCTCGTAACCATCGTGGGGCAGCTCCCGCACCGGATCGTTGTCCAGCTCCAGCTCGTTGGCCAGCTCCTGGGTGCTCTGCGTCAGGTCCGAGTTGCTTGGCGAGTTCAGGTTGATCTTGTCGATGCTCTGGTAGCTGTGAGAGTCCTCCGCCTTCGACAGCAGCATGTCCGGCATGGAGGAGGTCAGCTGGCTGTCGCCGAAGATTGACTTGTCCCCCGCACAGATGTTGTCCAGGCTGATACCCAGCTCGGTGAGGTCGATGGGTGGCGGATGGGCGGGGCGTGGCATGCCTGGCACCCCCCCGCCCAGCAGCAAATCGGCCACGCCGGCTGCCTCCATGCGCTTGCGTTCCTGTCGCTCCAGCAGATCGCCGGCACTGCCCGTGCCCTTGACCGGTCCATGGCCATGGTTGGTCTTTCTTGAGGACTCCCTCTCCCTGTCCCGGTCTCCGCTGCGGCGGGGCGAGCGGGCGATTTGACTGGAGGTGGAGGCTCGATGGGTGGGACGCAGCTGAGGGCCAGAGCTCGTGTCCGAAGGCGTCGGCGGCTCCCCCTTGCTGCAAGCGATCGAGCAGTAGATGGTACCCCGTCGCGGCAGGAACGGGCGTCCCAGCAACGAGCAGCGGCAGGTGCAGCAGCTGAAGCACTGGTCCGTGGCATGCCAATGCTGTCCGTCGTGGCTCATCTGGCCCTGATCGACGCCGATCACTTCCCCGCAGTAGTCGCAGTATTCCGCGAACATCGTGTCGAAGCAGCCGAGGCAGTAGGGCTTGCCCTCCCGCATGATGTACCGCTGGCCGCCCAACTGGTGCTCGCACTCCTGGCAGGCGAAGTGCTTCATATGCCAGGTGCGACCCTCGGCCTCTGTGCACTCGTCGGAGAAGATGATCTGTCGACGAGAAAGAGACAGAGAAAAATTGGGTGCATAAGTAAATACTGGGATATCTTCAACACTATGATAATTGTCCGCCAGAGGATGGGAAGGAGGGACGAACGTGGATCACTCACCTCATCGCATGCCGAGCAGCGCGGCTTCTGGGTCTCGGCGTGGTGTCGGCCACAGTAGAGGTTCCCGTCGCGCTGGAAGTATATCAAGTCGACCAGCAGCTCCTTGCATACGCTGCACACAAAGCAGCCCGGATGCCAGCACAATTGGGCCCCCAGACGCTGGGCAAAGACCACGATGTCACCGCCCGACAGGGACTCCTCGCACTGGAAGGACGAAACAGAGGCAGAGACAGAGGGGGAGAGTGGGGATGAGAGGTGAATCGTATAAATAAGAGAAATATGCTCAAGTTCTTCGAGCGATAAAAATCTGCAGCGTCTGGCTGCTGCTCGGGCGAAAATATTTAAGCGTCTATAAATGCTAAATAACGGTAATAAAACGCTTAAGCTCGGCGCCCCCGCCACCACCCAGCCCCAAAAGTGCCCCAAGCACGGACACGGACACGGACACGGTCACGGCACAGGAACAGAAACAGGAGCCGGCTCCATTGGCCAGGCCAGTGCCTGCTCCTTTCAGCTCGCTCTGCGGTTTTGCTGCTCTTTATTCTCGTGCCATCCTCGTTTCCCAACCGGAAATCATGCAAAAATAGCTGCCGGCCATGTGCCCGTGTCAGCCTCGGTGGCAGCCAACACCACACCACCCCACCCCAAGTGCTCCCCGGTGGATAAGGAAGCACTTAAAGCGAGGACGCTGGAAGATTTTTGAAAACTGTGCTGCTGCTGCTGCTGCTGTTGCTTTTTCTGCTGGGAAAATGCTGCTAGCAGGAAGCTCCGCTTTTAATGACTGCTGGCAAGCCCCGAACCTCGAGACTCGTTAAATTTAAACGCGTTCGCATAATGAACTCATTTCGGGGCGAAAGGGTACGACCGTCCGGGATGTTTGGTGACGCTTTTATACCCTAGATCCTAATTGAGTTCTCCAAGAGGGGACATTTGTGCAGTGAAGCCCCATCTAAACTCTTGGACAGTTATTATAAAAGTGCGTTGTCCTTTAATTCCAAATAATATACAGAAACTCTGTTAAAAGAATGTACGATTTCGAGGATTATCCTGACTTTAAGTCGTACGGTTTCTGTATTATTCCTGAACGGATTCTGTTTCTTCCTTAACTTTATTGTAAGCCATTTGCCCTCTCATTTCCACCCACGGAGCAATTAGCCCAACTGCATTGATATATGACCTCCTCCCATGACCCAAGAAGCGACAGACCCCAGTACTCAGAATCTTTGCCAATTTGCACCCCCATTCCAGGCACTGCCCCGTGATTGCTCCACTGCGCCCCCGTTCTTGGCGGCTTTTTGGCGCAGGCAAATTACCCGACGCCACCGCAGAGGCAGCCGCAAGAGGCTCCCGTTGCCCCATCAGCATCAGCGAGGACTGTCTCCACTCTTCCTGCGTAGCTCCTTAACTTTCCAGGCTATTAAACCTCGGTGCGGGCGCTGCTCCGCGTCCTGGCCCCCGCAATCAGCATTTACTTTTGCAAGCCATTAAGCATTGACAGGCGAAAGCTTTGGGCGCTGACTGTACAGGGTTGATAATTTCCATGGCCGTTATGTAAGTGGCTTCACTGCATGCGTCGTTAATTGTTTGCCAACTCCAAAAAATTTATCGTCCCGGCCAGGGCCCCCCACGAAAAGAAAGTGGCATACAAATGAGGGAGCTGCTGCGCACTTTAATTTGTCCGCAAAGAGTGCCGTGTGCTCCGCCATCTCTGCTCCCACCAATCCCTGGCTAATGACGCATTTCGAGTCGGAATAGACTTGTCTCTGCACTTTGCTCTGGGCAAGCCGCAGAAAGTCTGGAAAAAACTTTGCCCCCACAAAGAGCTTTAAGTAGTTTCTGCGGTGGCGACAAAGTGGCAAAGTTTTCAGGGAGGATGGGCGCCCAATGCTACATCGCTCTGCGCCCCCGTCATTGATTAGTTTGGCCAGAAAATCTCTGCACTTAAAATGGCATTTTTCATCGTGAATCATCGTGAGCTGCCGAACCGGGTGAATGTCATGTAAATAGCAGCAATCGCTGCTCATTTATCTTATCAATCCAATTAATCCCTGTTGCCTGTTGGCTGTTGGCTGTTGCCTGTTTGCCGCCGGGGAGCCCAAGTCCTGCGACAGACAATTATGCTATTGACAAATTGTTGCTGGCGGTGCCACCGTGTAGCACCTACCCGAACCGTGCTGAACCGTAGCTGACCCCGGAGACGGGGGGATACTGCAGTGTCCTTGCTAACCCATTTCGTGTCTGGATTAATCCAACTTTTAGCGACAAACTTCCCCATCAGACGGACAGACACACAGACAGACAGTCAGACAGACAATTTCCTGCTCAGAACCGGTACCAGTAGCAGTACCAGTTCGCCCCCATCTCCATCCCGAATCCTGATCCAAAGCCCATCCCATCCCTTGGCAGCGTCAGGCCACGGCAACTCAAATTATTAATGACGCTCGTTATCATGCCCTTTTCAGTACATAAACTTTTCGCTTAACAGCCAGCGGGTTTTACCTTCCTTCTCCTTGGATTTTCTTTTATTTTGCTTTCCGTTTTGTTTGCTTTGCCGTTGCTGTTGCTGTTCTACCTACCTTCAATGGCTGATGGAGTAGTCCCTTTTTCTGAGAGAAAATATATATATTTCATGGAGTCGAGGGCTGAGATGGCTTTTCTTGTAATTATTTCATTGTTGCCAGGACGACCTTTAGTGTCACATCCTTGTCAAAATTTCAGCTTCCGCTGGATGCTGCTGCTGGTGCTGTTCGTGTGGAAAATCTGTCAAGGAGTTTGCCTCCTCTCTACGCCACTTGCCACATTATTTTTTGCCAAAATCATTGCCAGTTGGCTGTGACACACGTTTGTGGCCCACGTTGCGACTCATTCACGCCTGACTGAGTCCAAGTGCGAGGCGAGAGCTTCCTTTTCCTCCCTTTCGGGATCATTGAACGTTTTCATAAATTTTCCTTCATAATTTCCCTCATGCTTTCCACGCCATTCGATTGGATGGCTCAGGGTTGGACCTTTGTTCACATTTTAACGTCCGTTTAGCAAGTCAGTTATGGTCTGTGAATTTTAAGCACTTTCATCGTGATCCAAGGGAGGGCTTGGGTCTGGATTTTGAATACTTTTTAAAGTTAATCTCTTTTTTTATGAATGAAAGATTAAAGTTTGCAAAGGCATGCAAAATATTGAGCTCAGATTTAAATTTGTACAGGATTCCGCTTCTCATTCTGCCAGTAAATAAGTACATCTGTATCTGAATTCCTTTGCCAAAGTTCGCACTGATTATTTTTGGGATTTCTAATGAACTGCAACCTCAGAGAGAAGTGTATGTGCAAGTCCTCTGGCCATAATAAACGGAACTTGTCTGCCAATTTGGACAAACCAAATAAAATCCACACACCATATACCATACACCATACACCACGCACAACACACCACACACCACACACCCAGAAACCCGCACGAAGGCAGCTCCGGGCACCACATCCACCCACGCACGTAGCAGACAAACACGACCCGACCCCGACTAGACTCGACCCGACCAGGCCCCAGACACGCAACATGCGGCATAAAGTTTTTAATAAGTTTTACGAGTGGCGAATGTGAGCACAATAAAATCGAGCTGCAAACTACGAGTATCTACCCAGAGAATACAGAGATCCCCAGTATGACCAAGTGCGCATCGAGATGCCTGGGTTCCGGATTTGAAGCTGAAGTTGGAGTTGAACTTGTGGCACGCACCGCGAACGGGGAGAGAGCGAGAGTAGAGAGTCCTCCGCCTGTCAGCTAATAACAATGCAAATTTCTGAAGCGGGGCAGGGGCGCCAAGCTGGGCAAGGATAGTGCCAGTGCCAGCGGCAGGGGTAGTGCCAGTGGCAATAGCAGCCCGATGCAGATACCACTTCTCCTATTTAATGCCAGTGCTATTGTGCTTTAATGCCATTTCATTGCGTCTTTGGCAGGCAACTCCATTCACTTTTGGCCCAACGCGTTGCAACGTGCGCGGCACGTCCAGAGAGGAGGCAAAAGAGAAACACCAACCTCTGAATTTGTACGTTGGCTGACTCTCTTAGCCTTTATGTTGTCAGAGCCAAGCGGAGTCCGGGCCCAGTCACAGCCATAGTCACTGCAATTGTTTCTGCAACAACGTTTTTCATTTTCAGTTTCAGTTGGGGTTTCCTCGCAGCACTTTGCCGTTTGCTGAAAGTGTACTTAATGAAATCTTTTTGTCATCTTTTATTTCGAGACGTTTGAAAGTTGGCAACACCGTCGCGTCCCGTTTACCATGTCCCTCTACCCTCGACAGCTCATTGTTTTCGCCAGCCATTGTCAGATTTTTTGTGTTCCCCTGTTCCCTCTTTGGGCCATTCATGGCAGGCAGTAGTCCCCGGGCCGGGCCAAGAAAGAATCTCTGGTGGTGGTGCAAAACTTCGCCCCGCCCGGCCCGGCCCGGACCGGCAGACCAGGCACAAATGAAATCGAAACGACTCTTCATCTTGTGCTCTTCGCGCACTTTTTGTTCATAATAAAATGCAAATTTTTGCAACAATTAAAGCAATGGATGGGGATGGGGATGGGGATGGGGATGGGGATGGGGGTGTAGGAAGGGCCCCCACCCCATAAAAAAATTGTTTTCAAACTTACCCCCTTGCAGGGTCGCTCGTCGGACAGCAGCCGGACGGCTCCTCGGCCGAGAGCCTCGCGCTTCCTCTGGGCCGAGAAGATGCGCAGCTCCTTGCGCTCCTCGTCGCTCAGCGAGTGGCAGTAGCGCACCTGCAACAGACGGGCACGTAGACGGGCGAAAAGTTTGTTGTATTCATGGATTTTAATTAAGGCAACTCAAAAGGCACTGACAAGTTTTTTAATCTTGCCACTGCTCATGAAGGATTTTCTTTATGCTCTGTTTTCTATGCCCCCGAAGAGGTAATTATAAATCTTTTCGCAATCTCCGTTCGGCAGGATACTGCTGGGAAGCTGAGTTGCAAAATTATAAAGCTATCTGAATACTTATTATTTATATCTCGATTGGATTTTCTTTCGTTTCTGCTGGAATCTTCCTTTTGCAATATTCTATTTGATGTGTTGTTTCTTCTTAAGAAACCCTAAAACTAAAATAAATTAGATCGGGCAGCTCTGGTTTGAAATTCGGCTACATATTTCTACGATCATAGGATAAAAGTATCCTTTTGCATCGTGAACTAAAGTCTTTCGTTCTTCCTTTATCCAAATATTTTAATCAATATCATTGTGCAGTTATAAGAACTCTACTCTCTACTGTCTAGCCAAAGCTTTCCTTGCTTTTTGGTTGCTTTTCTTTAAATTTGTAGGACCTGCCTGTGGTGCTAACTGCATTTTCTTTTGTTATCGTTTCCTTTTAGCCAGCTTTTCCTCTGGCTAATACTCACTTCGTTATCTTGCGGCGGCAGCTGGTGCAGCAATTGTTTAACGCGATACTTTTCGCCGGGACTGTTGACGTAGGGCACCTTGTCGTCTGGCAGTTGACTGAAGTACAAGCGGACCTGCGGAGTGGAAAACGGAAGGGAGAATCGAGTTAGTTCCACCAAAAAGTTTTTACTCTTTTAACTGAACAAATCATATCAATTTAATGAAATGTCAGTGCAGATGGTGACATGAATGGTGGCGTGGAAAATGGTCATGGGAGACCCGAGACAATCGAGGCAATGCAGTGAAACATTGGGACCAATTTTCAGTTTTCCCAGGGGCTCTTATGTAAGCCAGCACCTGAGAAATATCGACATGCTTTCCAGCTTTAATTGCTGCCAAATGCAGGAGTATCGGCAATTTAATTACAAAACGCTTTCGCTTTCCAATCGATACAGATAGCACAGCGATTTGGGAGCGATAATTTTTTCAGCGTGTAATTAAAGTTGTTTCACCCAACGATTTCCTTAAACGTGCATGTGGCCGATGTCCAATGGCCAAAAGACCAGGCCCCAGCCCCAGACAGAGCCACAGCCACAGCCCCAGCACCGGCTTTAGCCAGGCATTGAACTGGATTTAGGATTCCGATTTGGGGAGCGTGGAAAATCGAACGAAAGCAAAAGTTGTCAGCGGGTGGCCTCGGGTAATGCCATGGCGCAGAGCAGCGCAGATTTAGATTTCACTTAATTAGTACCGACAAATCGACATACACTAATGATGATGATGATGATGATGATCATGTTGCAAGTCTATATGGTGTATGTGCTGGAAGCACGCCCTTACCTGATCAGGTCGGAGACCCGGCGGCACCCATGTGTATTCCTCCAGGGCACAGCCGCTATCATCGTCCGACTGCGAGTTGCGCTGGAAGTCCAGCTGCTGGTGGTGGCTGTGATGGAATCCGTGACCGGCCACGGCCGCTGCCGTCTTGTAGCTGGCCGTGCGTAGCGGAGACGCCACCGAGTTCAGTGGCAGATGACTCGGCGGCTGGCAGTGTCGCCGCTGCAGGGGCGACACAAAGTGGCTCGTGGTCTGCCCCCCGCTGCCGCTGCCGGTGCTGCCGCCAGAGGGCACATCGAGGTTGCTGGACGTGGCCGTAGATGCCACATTGCTGCTCATCGACGCCTGCTGAAGCTGGGAGCTGGTGGCGGCCATCTCGCTCCGATGGGGGGGAAATGTCAGCCCGGTGCCGCCCGCCTCAATCTGCAGCAGCTCGCTCTCCGTCTGCGTGTAGTAGCTGCTGTGTGGCAGGGGCTGGGGCTGCGGCTGTTGTTGCATGATGGCCTGGTGCTTGCCGCTTGAGCGCGGTGCGGGCGTGGGCTTGTATTTGCTGAGTACTTGGCCTGGTTGAGAGCTGCAAAGAGGGAGGACCGAAAGAGAAATCAATATGAGGTAAAGCCACGAGTATACCCAAGTCCGAGCATTAGTTGTGGTCTCTGAGCTTGGATGGTATTACACCTGAGCGAAACTCTCCCTTTTGTGGCTGTGAAACTGTTTATTACCCATACGCAATGCTCAGCAGAATCATGGACCATAAAGTAACGTCTCTAACAGTTGGGCAGAATAGTATTCCACCCCAAATAGGCATCTAAATAATTCCCGCTTCCATCTCCCCATGTGATGCAAGTCATTTGCAATTAGACTGCGCACAAAAATATACCAAAACTCATTCTAGTCGAGTTCCTGCAGGCATTTCTAATGAGTTTTGAGTGCGATTATGACCACTGACTGTGGCAGTGGCAGGCTGCAATGCTGCAGCTGCGCATGCGTGCAGTTGTCCAATCTGATTAAACTCCGAAATTGCAGCCGGACCGGACCAGGCCCCGCCATCAACCATCCGAGCTTCGTGTAAAGTCATAAAGTCTTGGTGCAGCTCTCTCGACCAGTGCGGCACTGTTCGCCGCGGAATCTTCTTTCTGCCGCTTTCTGTTGTACTTTCACTCGATTTGTGGCACGCTGCGCGATTATGCAGCCAAGCAGAGATGGCCGCTGCTGCTGCTGCTGCGGCGGCAGCCTACAGTGGCATCCTAACGAAATTCCAGCATATGGCACAGAGCGGGGCCCCAGAGAGCTTGGTCATGTTGCAGCTTTAATTCCGTGTTTTTTTCTGTATTTTTTCTTTTTTTTCCTGTTTTTGTTTTGTAATTAAAGCCATTTGTTCGACTCAACGTCGAGTGCTCGCATGTGAAATATTAAAGTGTTTCATTCACAAACGCTTTACATTTGTCCGAGTCTAATATCAAGTGTCGAAACTTTTGGAGCATGAATAACAGGCCGCGCAAAGCGGCAGCTGGCAGCCATTAGGCGGTCCAACATTGTATTAACTAATCAACGTGAGAAGCAGAAATATCATCAGCCTTAGGAGCAGTAGAAGCCAATTTGCCAGGCCCCGGCCAGCGATTTATCCACATTTCTTGTAAATTTATGCAAATTAAAGACATCATCTCATCACAATCAGAGGCCAACCTTCTGCTAACGAAGCAAGTCCCACAGAGCGAGCCTACGGAAAGTGAACGTCCGAGGCTGACCGTAGATTACTTAGAGTGCGAGTATACCTGATGGACGACCAGGAGCCATTAGCACCTACATACCTCCATATGGTTCACAGATCAGTCGTTGGCATGCCCGAACGTGTGAATGGGGAGAAAGTTTTATGTCTTCTCTTTTTTGTCCGCTCTCGTCCCATGCAAATTTCATTGGGCTGGTGCTCTGCCCGGGCGGGTCGTAGGCAAGGCCAGGGCTCAGCGCCAGTTCCAGTGCCAGTGGCAGTGCCAAAAGTTGATCGATCACAGGGTACTTTCTAAAACGATCCATTCGCCGCGATTGTCCAAACAAAAGTCAAGGCATAATCTGTCACTGAATGAATTGTGCGGCCGCTGATCGACTTTGATAGCGGAAAACAGTGGCCAAGCGCCATGATCGGATGGAATCGGCTCAGATCAATTCAAATCAACACAAATCCATGCTCCAACTGCCAAATATGGTTGGTCAGCAGCGGCTTAGTCGGTTTTCTCTTTTCGGCCACAGCCACAGCCACAGCCTGCAACACGAAGCGACGACGCGACGCGGCGCTGCGTCAGAGAAACCTGTTGACGGTTTCTATTGGTCTCTATGGTCTCTATGGCCTCTATGGGTGCATGCAATTTCTGCATTAAAGCCAATTCGGCAAAGGCGCAAAATACATACGCCATGTCGAGTACGCAAAAATGCTGCCACTGGCAATTGGCGGTACTGGTTGTGGCCGCGCAAGCCTGACCAACTATGGAGGCCGGTCTGGACATGTACATATATTTGGGTTAAGAAGATTTTGAGTTTATTTGGTTTGATGTCTGTCATTTCCTTGATGGCCTGTCGCCGTTCCGCACATCTCAGGATAATTAAAATAAAATTGTTTGACACTTAAATCGAATGGGAATGGGCTTGAGAAATAGCCATTCCACAATCGGGCTTACTCTTTCAAATCTGTGGGGAATTTTAAATGTTTAAAGACTCTTTTGGGATTTATCGGTATGTTTACGGTTCATAATTGTGCCAGTTTATGGGTTTCTTCAAATGGCTTATCAACTAAATGCGCAATGGGAGGCGGTTCGAGTATACGGGCATACCTTGCTATTCCACTTAGCAACCAAACTTTATCTGAAATCTCCCTATATGCCTACTGTTGTATCGCCACAGATATAAATCGAATCGATTTATCTAGCTGATTTCAACATCTCATCTCGGTCTCAGCCCCTGGTCTAAGCCTCAACTTCAGCGCCGGTCCCAGCTCCAATCCGCATCCGAGTCGGAGTCCGAATCCGACTCTCAATCGAATCCTATGCGCTGCTCATTAACGAATAATTCCGCAATTTCAGCACGTTTTCCTCGGTTGAAATGCCAAAACCATGCCACAGAGCTAATAATATCTCAATTATCTGCAACACCATGGCATCGATTGCATTTCTATTCGTTCCACGATGTTTCCACAACACTCGTACTCGTATTTCCACGATTTCATTAAATTTTAGACACGCAATTTCCCCAGAAAAACCTGCAGCAGGAACAGCAGCACCACGTAACTGGTTCAAAATCATTTAGGCTCACAGATACACACACACACACAGACACACCCCACGGTAACTTGTTTCCCAATGCAATGGGGGCCTGGATTCTGAGAATTCAGGAGTGCACTACGACACAGAATGGCTGCAATTGAACTACAACGAAACGAAATTAATACGTAACATGCAATTCTTAATAATTGAAAAGAGTCGTACGAGGAGCAGGGGAACAGAGGAGGAGTGCCAGGGGCACCGGCAGAGCCATAGCCAGAGGCAACCAATGCCAATCCGCACTAAATTACTTTCACAATTGGCCCAAAGATAAACGCCTTGCGGATTGCCTGGAGGTTAAGCCTGGTATTAGGCCTACTAATGCTTGATTATCCTCGTCTAGCACACGATCTCTGGCCAGATCAGTAGTTACTCCAGAACTGCACGCATCCCAGATTCCAGATCCCAGCCCCTGGGGCGTGCCCGGACTCGATCATGGGCAGGGGCAGGGCAGTGGCAGAGGCAGGGCACCCCCATTATGAAATCTCGTTCAATGGCCCCCCCAACTCGTGACCTTGTTGCGTGTTCCATTGTCTGCCGCTCGAACGGAACCACTCATATTTCTATATGCATTCTCCGGCTGAGACTCCCAGTCTGACTTTCGGGTTAAACGGCCGCTTTTGACTGCGTTTACGTCACACGAAAAAAAGCCACGAATACCCGAAACCGAACCAGCACCGGAATACACCCGTAACAAACATACACAATCATATAAACACATACATGTAGTATCCGAGCATAAACAGCCACAAAAAATGTCCGTCTGTACATGCAATCGCGTCATATGTTGCACGTGTTGCTGTCGCTCAACGTTTTTATGCCTCGGCTTCTTCTTTTTCTTTATGGGTTTTTGTATGAACATGAACACATTTTTGTGTGCCTGTCTACACGGCTTGGTTGGGATCGTTTCGGCCCAGCTCGGATACGGATTCGAGTTGCAGTTCGGGGTTTGGCTGCTCATTGGGCAGGGAGTGAAGGCCGGAGCCAGTTAGGCCCGTTGCACAACTTCCTCTCCCTCTTTCTCCCTCGTTCTTTCTCTCTCGCCGATATCTCTGGTATCTGGCAGACCCCTCTCTGCTGCAACGCCTCTTTAAGTACCGCGTAGTGATTTAGTGCAGCGTTACCGTTAGACCAGGCTGGTGATAAGCTCTATGCAACGCCGTCCTCGGGTCTGCTATGGGTCTGTTCTGCAGATACTTGTACGAGAGCATCAGCATCTCCGCATCGGCCTCAGCATCAGCCTCAGCTTCAGCTTCAGCATCAACTAAAATGCATAATTAATCGCCGAGGCCAAAAGCAGAAGCAGCCAGTGCACAGCACACAGCACCCAGCCCACAGCCCACACTGGATGTTGCATGTTGCATGTGGCATGTGAAACCAACTCCACTCAAGTCGCAGTCGTTTGAGTCGAGTGCGCTGTGGTGTGTCTTGAGCTGATTCTCGTTCCGTCATTAACAGCTTTTGCTTAATTTTATGCAGACTACCACTGCCCCGTGCCTCGTGCCCCGTGCACCGTGCACCGTGGCCCATGCTCTGCTGCCCCCTCTTGTCCCGCTGTCAACAGCTTTAGACACGTTTCAGCGATTTTCATGTTGCATGGCTCGTTCTAATTTATGCAAAATGTTGTTCTTCTTCTGTAATTCATTTCGTTTTGTGCTCGTGAATTCTCTTCTCCTTTTTCCCATCCCCCATCCCCCATCCCCCTGCCCCACTACTCAATCACTCTGCCACTTGTTTTTTCTTTCTTTCTTTTTTGGGCATTTTCTTGGCTGCTATTTACCAAACTTAAATGCGCATTTTAGCCAACTCGTTTCGGGCTTCATTAGTCCAAGTTGATGGCCAAGTCTCTTTCTCTCTCTCTCTCTGTTTTATTGATTTCTCTGTCGAAGTCAGATGAGGGATAATTGTCCGTTGGATATATTCGATTTTAATTGTTATTAGCAAAATCGTTTTGTTTGCGCAACCGTAGAAAGTCCCTTGGCATTTCTTTTGGGATGCTGATGCTCCAATAGAACAATTTCCAATTGGCAGTCCCGTCCATACTTCGTGATGCACTCCGGTTCCCATCTACGATGGGACTTGAACCACTTTGTGAGCTGTGAATTCCAGAGCTTAGCCTCGTCTTCGTAGATCTTGTGATAAAATAGATACTATGCTAGTTCGGGGCGAGCAGGTGATGGAAGATGGCGATGGAAATGGACTCCCACAGTTCTTAGACATAAATTAAATATCTTCTCTAATTTGATGTACTCCACTTAATGATGATGGTGCGGCTGATGATTGAAGCTGATGATAAATGTAATTGCTCTTTCTCTCTATCTCTCTCGACATCGCCAGCTCCAGCTCCAGCTCCCCTCCCATCAAATTAAGGCACATCAAAGCAAAGATTATGTTTGGGAATTGAAGATGAAGAATACGTTGAGAGAGACACAGAGACACGGACAATAAGTTGATTAAATTAAAGTGCGTTACAATCCTCCAAAGTCTGTTTTCGTAGAAACTCGGTGAAATCGGAGAAGAACAAAGCAGAGCAGAGAATAGGAACAGAAGAGCATTACAAAACGGAACTGAAGAAGACGAAAACAAACTGAGAAATGGCTCTGTAAAATTTATTGTCTGTTCTCGTATGACAGCCAGACAGTCGAGCAAATCCATCGAAGCATGAAACGCGAGCAGACTTTCAAACACAACAGAACTTCCCGAATGGATGGATGGATGGACTGGATGGCCAACAGGTGGGCAGGGGAGTGACTGGTTTCACCTGTTGGAACGTGGGAATCTAGTTTCAGAAAGCAACCCCGAGATGGCCAAAAAGCAATTACCGAAAAATAATGTACAAGTTAAGCACAATCCCTGGGGTATCGGCTCGACAATGTTCTTGCGGTTGCACTCCTCTGCACTCACCTGACCATGACTCCAGTGCAACAAATGGAATATGGAATGGTGGCAGGGGGCTGGCGTTGTGCAACCGACTATGACGATTTTGGTTTGTGCTTCGGCAAGCAGCAACAGCACAGCCAAGCAAACGAACAGTTTTCACAGCCAAAAAGGATGTTTGGCTTTATAATTAATGATGGCATACATATGTATATGCCATACGCACTCTAAGGAGAGTGGTCGCGGGAGGTTCTCACACAACCATCACGCAACTGTAACTGCACTTGTTCGACTTCCACTTCCAATTTTCAATTTTCCATTTCCAATTGGAATTCCATTGAGGCGTAAAAGGATTACCTTTGCATGTGGACATGGACATGGCGTTTGATCAGCCGCCAAGACTTCCTACATGACTCAAACACACACGCACACACATATATGCAGATACATTCATAGATGCAGATACAGATACACAGACAGACAGACAGGGACGGAGCTAAATGTAACTGTAATGGCCATTGCCATGCCAATGTCAAAATCGTGTAGGTCCCCGCTCAGAACATGACAACTGACAAAAGCAACAAGCATCTGACGGACAGGCAATCTGACGGGGAGGCAAACAAACATCGGAATCAGCAGCAGCAGCAGCAGCAGAGTCTCCATCTGCATCTGCAACAGCAAAAGCAGGCAACAACAACATTTCAATTAACAAAAGAGGCATGAGCCAGAGAGGGTGCCAGTTAGTGGGGCACAGATGAGGGAAGAGGCTGCTAGGCAACAGCAACATCCCCGTCGTCGTCTAATCGCCGCCTGTCAAAATAAAGTTGTGTGTTGCATCACGGGAGAATCTCCTTAGACAACAAGACACAAGGCCACACTGAGCGAAATCAATGATGCACTTGAAGCAGAGTTATATAAAGAATCTACCAAAGAATAAGAGGGACCTGCACATGTCAGTAAATACTCTCAGGCTCCCATTCTATTCATAAGCACTTGAAACAAATTACACCTTAAGAAAATTAAATGAAGACGCCAATGGAGTACACACTCTCATGATTGAGGCAGTTCCTAACTTGTCCCATTACAAAACTGGAGTGACAGTGGCATATAAATGGAACGGGCACTTATTTTCCTGACTTCTCTCAGTGCAGGCTCCGCCTGCGGCTGCCTGCATTCATGTGTATCTGCTAAAATGCGCAATTAAGTCATCAAATGTTTGGCCTGAGTGTCCAAGTGTCTTGACACAGCAGCAGCCGGACGGACCGATAGACAGGCAGACCGACTGACTCTGCAACCAGAGCCAGAGCAGTGCAGCTCGCATTAGACTAATGCATTTGGGTGCAACCAGGAAGCCACTATCCAGTGCCAGTCCCAGTGCCAGTCCCGTTCCCGGTGCTGCTGCTGTTGTTGTTGTTCACCCGAGAGGGAAAATGCTAGAGCCGAGCCCCAACCCAACTTTTACTATTTAAGAGTACTGCGGCCAACTGCTAATGAAGCCTGAATGGAAGACTCGCCAAGACTGCGAACAGGATCTTGTTAGAGCGTCTGCACAGAGCAAAAGAGAACCGTTAGAGGCGGCTGCAAGTGGCAGCCCGGGCTCCAATTTATCAAGTAGAATTGCTAGGGCCCAGAACCCAACACCGACCCCAGAAACGCGGCCCAGCGGCGTCTCATTAACGCTTTCGAGTCGCGTAGGCGTCGAGACATATGGGAATGACTTCGGTTCGGTTCGGTTCGGCTTGAGGATTGATGTTGACGATTGTGTTTGAATTGACCCCACTCACGTCCTCTCTCCCGGACTATCCGAACTGGGATCTGGGATCTGCGATCTGTGAGTGCTGCCGTAGGTGGAGAAGGTCTGCTGGCAACAGCAGGCAACACGTGTTTTCTTAGCTAAATTGCGATCGGGGATTGGGCCATGAATAACCAAATCCAAATGCATTTCGGTCCGGCTTTCTCCGCAGAGTGCCGTGCTGAAGCTGCGACTGGGGACTGCGGACTGGAGCTGGGGTAAATTAATTTGCGGAAATCTCAGCTCGACTCGACTCTTCTCGAGTGGCTAAAATATTACAAGAAAATCACGATTATCAACTTGACAGAGACCTGTGCGGGCGAGCCAGCACTTTCACAAGCTTCAAGCTTCCGAGTGACATTTGTGCCAGTTTGCTAAATTTACATTTGATTCTCATTAAGTCCGACGCCCGCCTGATTGATGGCAATTTCTAAAATACATTTTTGGGGGTTTTCTGACCAAGCACAAAATGACACATCAAGTGCGGTGTGTGGGCAGAGGCCAAGAGCTCTGCCATTACATATTTTGGTAATTGTCTGGGCCAGATCGGAGTTGCCACAATTTGGCAACACTCCGACTCAGTGAGGGGCATGACAGCACACAAAAATGTTTCTCTGTCTGCCTGCCCACCTCTTTTGAATGGACAAAACGATGGCCATTAAATTAATTACATTCGGCTGCTCACTCCTCCATTTTCAATTAAACATAAATTACGAAAATTAAACTGGGCAGAGAGCCAAACTGGTTATCGCCCAATGCCGGATCCTGATCGTGGCTAGAACGCTTAACTTCGCTTTGCAGCCTCAGCGACCTCTGCCACTGCCACTGCCTCCGCCTCCGCCTCTGACTTATGGCCACTAAATTGCTTCTACGCGCACACTAGGTATATGTATATGGATGTATGCTGGGATCAAGCCCAGTCCCAAAGCGAAGATAATCACAATCAAGCCGTGAGGGAACTGGCAATATAATAAGCTTCCAAAGCAACGCCCTTCAATTTGCCTTCCCCCGCCGTTTGTCCCGCCCCTCCCTCTAGCCACCCATAGGCTAATTTTATTTGCGGTTTTCGATTTTATTTTATAAACACATTTTCTCCTCGCTACAATGCCTTTTCTTTCTCTTTCGTCTTTCAGTTTTTTCGTGCGTTTTTTTTCGATTATACATAAATTGAATTTCCCCCAAGTTGGGACAAAATCAATCAACTTGTCTGTCTCTTCTCCTCCCCTTCTTCAATCCAATTCACTTGTAAATTTTGTGTTTTGTTAATGCGTTTTATGGATTCCCGATTGGGTGTTGATTCAATAAAAGTTTACGAGTAGTTCTGAGTTGCCAGCACCTTTGAGACAAAGGTACGAGTGTCTTCTAGAGTTGGATAGTTATGATGCCTTTTGTCTGGGTTATACAACGCTTGCTCCAAAGATTGTGTCACTTTCTGGCTTCGTGAGAGCAGCTTTTGATTGCATTCATCCGCTGACAGCTAAAGAAATTGCTCATACGCCCCGTGAAAAAATTAATTAGAAAATATTTTAAAGAAGAAAACTTTTAGAGCGGCAGCGAGAGGAGCAGCCGCAAAGAAATATTAAAGGGGCGTTACTTGATATGTCTGCAAATCAGTTAAACTCGGATTAGTCCCCCTTCCTCGTTCAGTTTGTCGGCCTTTTTGCCATTTCAATTAAAATGCCATATATCATGGCGGAAAGAGCTGAGGCCAGGCTGATGCTGGAGCGCTTTCGCTTCATCTGCGACTACAGCGCACATCGAATGCAATTAAAATCAAATGCGTAGCTCATTTTGAAATCAAAGCAAATCGTAAACCGATAAGCCATGGGTGGACCGGAGCCTGAGACCACCCGGGCCTTCTTTTTGCCAACTTCAATTAGCCAGTCTCCACGAGAGGAGGCTAGCCCAAAGAGAAGGCCGCCGCCGACGCCGACAGACTCTATTTATTTATTTCATTGTCCAGACCCCGAAGGGGGACTTGGGGCTGTAGAGCGGATGGCTATGCAAAGTGTTCTCGGGGACCATGGCCATGCGCTTAATTACGCTTTAAGTAGCCGCCAGTCAATATTGATTTTGGTTTATTTAAACTGGAAACTTAATAGCCCCAACTGATTGCTAATGGGTCGTGTGGATGCAAGGGCAAGGGCCCAACCACACAACCGACAAGAACTGGAGTCGGCTCCGATTACCGAGCCAGTTTCTGGGCAGGAATTTATGCCGCACACTTTCCATCAATATTTTTATGACTCGCAGCCAGAAAGCCAACCACCAAGAAACAAGAACCAAAAAGAAGTGATTAACTTTGGAAATCTAATTAACAGTTTGTGCAGATTTATGAACAGAAGTCCTCGCGATGCAAATGAAGATGGAGCAGCATCCAGCGATGTGAGCTAAAAGATACACGAGATCTGCGAGATACCAAAAACCTTATCGATGAAGGGCACTCAGTCATGCGGCAGGAGAAGAACTCAATTTATGGAGACGACACATGGAATTTATGAGAGTGCGGATCCCGGATCCCGGCCTGCGTCTCCTTCCAGGCCAGGAGGCAAACACAATGTGACAGGGAAGAGAGGGGCGTACTGGAACTGGGGGCTGGCCACGGCCACTGGACCTGAAGTTGTGCCAACTTTGCTTAAGCCCCGAAGGAAAAGGGCCAACTGCTGTTGCCACTTAGCTGCATGCAATTCATTTGCCAGTTAACAAAACTTGACAAAGATGCAACAGGGAGGCGGAGCAGCCAGGAGGAGGTTGGAAGAGCACGTGCTGGCCAGCAACTTGATAAATAACTTTTCGGTGTCAGTTTTGCAAATAGTTGGGCATTAATAACACCTTCTTAGCGAGTCCAAAGAGTCGCCTCCAGCTGACAGAGCTGAAGAGCCTCTTAAGGGGGATTATATCTCCAAGATCTCCCCGTCGCTGACCTGCACAGTCTTTACTTTCAACACAACTGAAACTGAGATGCCTGGCTATAAAGAGTCCACTGATCTGTTGCGGATTATACCCTGTATGAGTATTTTTAGTGCCCTCAGAAAGGTATACCCGTATAATGCTTACAGGATGTCTAAGATGGAAAAGAGTTTCCCCAACTGCCGAGCAATCAGTTTTCAGGGAAACATTCAGCTCTAATTATTAAAAGGCAATCTAGAGTCGCGTACGAGATTTTAGCCTCCATTACAGAACCTGTAATCTGCAAAGCAAATATCAGCATGTCATTTCCTGCTTCATCTGAACTTTTCTCGTAACTTTGGCCCAAATTATTTTATTGAAAAAGCCATCAAATATGCGTTTGGAGTTATTAGAAACAAAAGCCCTCTACTGTTGCTCAATTCGGACTCAGAACTGGACGCATATAAAGCTATTAAGGAGCCATTAAATCGGGTCATAAAGTGGTTCCCACTCTCCAACTAATCCCCGATTTGATGGCCTCTTAAAACCGAAAAATGTAAAGCTCATCAAATGGATTTCAAATTAGTTCCCCCCCCCCCCCCCCCCCCGCCTATGGCCAAGAGTTATGGCCATTTAGATAGGCCAAAAAGAAACTTACATTTTGGCTGCTGCTGCTGCTCTGACTGTGACTGTGGCGGTGGCCGTGGCTGTCGCTGGCGGCTGTGACTGTGACTGTGGCTGTGGCTGTGGCGGCCTCTTTGAGTGGCCATCAAACCTGGCCAATTGTTCTTCAATATCGCTTAGCTGGATATCGTCGGCAATGGCCTTATTGAAATAACAGAACGTATCCTTCCTGTCCGCTTTGATTAGCTGATCCGTGTCCTTGTTGTTTAGCCAAAGCGCGTTGCGGTTCCGGCACAGATTCAGATTGCGCAAATCACTAACCGGCAAAGACATGGCCAAGGATCGGTTGGGCAGACCCTGCTGCATCTTGGCCAGCTGCGCGGGACTCAGGCTGCCCGTCAGCATGGCCACCTCCACGTCATCGTCTGTCTCGCCGTTGCAGGAGATGCCCGAGGAGTGGAACTGCTCGTCGCTGCTGGGCAGCTTCTGGCTTTGATTCTGGCTCTGGCTCGCATGCTTCGAGTGTGATTGCGAGTTCGAGTGGCTCTGGGCCACTGCCATGGCCAGGCTCGGGGCTGGCGACTCATTGGGCAGTTCGAGGGCTATCTCATAAGGGGCTAGTGTGAGCTTTGGCTTCGGTTTGGTCTTTGTCCGCACGGCCGCCTTTACCACGCACTTGGTTACCGGCGAGCAGGGTCCGCGGTTCTTGGAGCAGTTAGACTTGGGCGGCTTCCGGGGTGAGAGCTTGGTAACTGTGGAGAGGCGGGACTGCTGAGTGCTCTTGTGCGGCTGCTGGGCCAATGCGGGCTGAACAGGATCTGGTATCTCCCTGCTGGCGGCCCTCTCCCGGCTGGCCACTCTCTCCCTCTCTGCGGACACACCACGGCGGCGACTCCTTCGAATGCTGGGCATATTCCGCGGGAAGAGCTTGCTCGGATCCGCCAGGGAGCTCTTGGACAGGCTGTCGCAGCTCTGGTTGCGGGTGGGGCTGCCGCTGCTGGCCGTGGTGGTGGTGCTGCCACTAGAGATGGTAGTGGCCAGCACCGAGGCGCACTCGCTGATCATGACTATCTCGCGATAGTTCTTGGACTGATCCTGGTGTCCCTGCGGCAGGCAGATCTTCCACCAGCGCTTCTTCGACAGTTTAGGTATCATTTAGAGGCTAGAGGCTCTCCCAATCGAATATCGAATTAGGCACGCGTCAATCACAAAGCAAATCAATCAATTGACACATTAACAGTACGAGGGAACACCTTAAGCAGAAAGCGCAACTGGTATGCAGCGGACGACAATTACTGTCGCCAGCAATTAACGGGCAATCCGCTTGCTCCGATTACGTGCACTCGCGAATCGGTGAGAATCAATCGACGTGATGTCTGATCCACAGCGACAGATCGCGCTCTCTATATCGTATATCGTATATTGTATATCGTAGCAGCACTCGAACCGCTCGCTTCGAGGCCGCTCAAACAACTGAAGATCGCCTCGGAGTTGGGCGCACGAGTAGAAAGTTGCTGGCCTGGCCAAGACGGCCGCGAAGAACCGGGCTTGGCGCTGGCTCTGGCTCTGGCTCTGGCCAGGTTGGTGCAGGTCAAACTCACCACGAACCCACCTCAGCTAACTCTCCCTCTCTCTTCCTCTCTCTCTCACTCTCTGGTGGACTTGGCTGTAGCAAGTGCAGGTAGCACAGGTGCCGCCTGTCGCCTGAGTCGAGTCGAGTCAACTTTTGAGTCGATTTCGAGTGGTTTGAGCCACGTTCTGGGCACTTTTATTAGCCAGTCTCCGCAGTGGCAGATTTCTGAGTTGTGGATGCAACTGCAGCGGCTACTGGTTGCCTGCCTCGCTGATTGTTTGGTTGTCTTCAGGCCATTTGACACATTTCAGGCCGCTTAGTGATTGACCCATTTCAAGCAGCAACCGGACTCCGGACAGCCACAGGAGGGTGGAATCTGACGGATGATGGCGCATGGCCTAAGCGGAACTGAGTGAAGCGTGTGGCCTTTGGGCGGTTTGTTGCCACATTAGCAGGCGGCCTCATAGCCGGTCATTATGCTGGTGGCTAAGTGAAAATGTGGCAATCAGGTAGAGGCCCCCATCTTGGGTTGCCATTGGGAAATAACCAATGGAAAATAAGTTGCGCAAGGAAACAGGCCAATCAAAGGGGTTTTTATATGCATTTTAATAATAGAACAAATGCTGTTCTACTAAAATATTGTTTATTATTATTTGCATCTTAAGTCTGCCACAACTTTAACTAATTCCTACAACTAATTGCGTTTTTAAAACATTTAGCAAGAGGGAATAAACAACTTTGAAACTTACTCTTAGAACTTTCCCAACAGTGTTGCCATTTCGTGAGTCGCTTCCGAGCAAATTGTTTTGCCAACTGTAATGAGAGTCAAGAACAAATAAATTAATTTTCCGCATTTCGTGTCAAATATTTGTTCTCTCTTTGTGTGCTGCCAGCGAAAAGAGTGATGGACGAAATTGCCCAAAAGTGTTGCAACTAATTGAGAGGACGACAGAAAACATTAAACATGAAACGGCAACTGGAAAATGGAAAATGGAAAATGGCGTACAAGACAAACAAAGAGAGTGCCAAAGTATTTTAATTGCCACGAGATGCCCCATCCGCCTCTTTGCCGTCTTGCTGTACCCGCAGAAGAGGGCGTCAAAACTTTACTTGACAGTTGAAACAACTGAACAATTCATGAAACAATTTTGATTAAAAGTGCGACACGCAGTCCACAGTCGTAGAAATGTCAGCGAATGTAGTTGGCAGCTGCCAGAGTTGCCAGGGAACGTGCAGAGCAGCACAGAGCAGAGCAGAGCAGGACTCCCTCCGTGGCATTGGCCAACAGGTAAAAGTCAACGTCATCGTTCAGCCATAGCACCAGGAAGAGCAGGACGTAGTCCCCACGTAGAACTGTAACTCTAGTAAAACAACGAGGATATTATCCTCCGACCCCCTGTAGGGCTCGTTGCAGAGGTCGTAAAAGTTGAGATTTGAACGCGCCACGCCACCGTACACGTGTTAGTCGAAAGTTGCAAGGGCTGGTTGCGGATGCGGACGGAATGGGAGCTCCGTTTGGCACAGCTGACGCCACTGCGCGATGCAAGATGGCGCTATAAAGCACTAAAAGTATTAAAACAATTTACACTTTGTAAAAAAGCGAGAGCAACAGCAATAACACAAACGGTTGTGCGGCTTGTACGCAGCACGTGTCTGGTTGGTGCGCCAGGGGGTAGCTGGATTCTTGTAGTTGTTCTTAGTGTTTTTCCAACATGGCGCCCTGTCATAATCATAACTGTATCTCAGCGGGACCATGACAACAATTTGAGAGTGTGCGAGGGAGGAGCGATATAAAAATACGTAAAATCAAGGCTGCTGCTGTTGACAATCGCGTTATCATAATTCCTTTCAACTAAATTCAAATAGAATTTCCCGCCTATTTGCATAAACAACGTGAACGTGAAAGTCGTAAAGTGAAAAATTGCAAAATATATATGTAAGAAAATACGAGTGTGCGAAGGGAAAGAGAAAGGAGGAGGCGTAAGTACTCGAATGGGGCGGACGGCCACAGAACGCGGCCAGAGTAAAGCTGCAATTGCGCGCTCAACGGTGAAGGTACAGTGGAACGAAACAACCAGAAATCATGCCAGAAAGAAATATGATTTTTCCACTCATTATCATCTCCTAATGCATTTCTTATATTCCATGTTTCGAGTAGGATTGCAGGTACCTTCCAGAAAATATCAAAATTTCATTCTGGCTTAACTTTTTTCCTGTGCGGTTCTTTTTCCAACCACTGTAAGCCCCTTCATGCAATACTTCCATTACATCCGCCCGAGCAGCAACAACAGGGAGCATTTATATGAAAAAACAGAAAGAGAGATGCGTACCCCCAATCCGCTTGCCAATCTCAGTGGCAGCTCCTCCTCCAATCCGCCAATCCTCCTGCCGACTTCCTCTTAAGACAATAAGCACAGAGCAGGCGGATGCTGGAGGGGCAAGGAACCAGGAGAAAGCAGCAGGAGATTCCACAATTCACCCACACATACACACACACACACACACTCGAAACAGGAGCTGTGTAGGCGGCAAATGTTTCCCTAATGATGACGTCCCCGCCGCTCCTGCTGTCACTCCTGCTGTTGCTCCTGCTGCTTATGAATTGTTGTAGCTGGCGGGGAAATGTGGCAAAAAGTCTGAAGTGTTGCCCCATAGAAGGCGATGAGGGGCGAGGAGGCTTCGTAATATTTATGAAAAATATTTTTGTACGAAAGGAAAAGACAATAGCGGCAGCGGAGAGTGAGAGAAGCGAGAGAGAGTGTGGAGCGGTGGAGGTGGTGTGGCAATGCAATGATTACGTTGATTTGCCAAATGGCGTTGATGACAGTCGGCCGTTGAAGGGGCTACGCAGAGAGGGATGAAGACTCTCGTACCATGGGGAGACTACGTGAGTTTACTGATTTTTAATTAAAAAAGGAAAAAATAAAACAAGAAGAAGAAGAAGCGGAGGAGACACCAAACAGCGGGAGAGGGCCAAAAGAAGAACGGCGCAAAAAAATACAGAGAAAAAAGCTCAAAGTGCGCGTCACAAGGTTTCCTTTTGTTAATCGACTTGATTGTAAATATTTTCTTGCTTCCCCCTGGTGGCACACACCCTGTGCGCTGTACCCTGTACCGCTCCACCCATGCTGCTCCGGTCCTTTGACTCCCTTCGTATTTGACTGCGATTGTTTGTCTTTGGTTCTCGGATTGGGACTGGGCCTGTCTCTGGCTCTGGGAGAGGGTCGGGTCGGATGTGTAACTGGGGGACCATCGACTGTTGCTGCGCTTCTAACGGAACATTCACCCAGTTCCCCTTCCTCCCACCAAAACCGAACCCTCGCACGTCTGCACCTGTCGCCTTGCCTGGGAGCGTGAGCGGGTTCCCCCATGAGGAGTGTGTTGCAACATTTGCCTTTGTTGTTTATGGCATTGTTGTTGCCACGTGATGCTGCCAGTCGTCGTCGTCGCCGACGCTGTCGTCCTTCTTGTCGATGGCGACAGTTGATGCGTGCCGCGTTTTTTTTTTGCTGTTGATTCTTCACGCCTCCGAACGGGGACGGAGACGCAACACAGGTTTGTGTTTTTAATTTGACAAACCTTTGGCGCTGCCCCAACTGCTGTCAGCGGCAGATGAGCAAGATATTTCGACTTGGAAATGGTTGTGATGTTACCATGCTCAACAGGGATATGGAGTATCGCTAGTACGGTGTGTTGATGAGTGAAATACTTGAAATTCGTACTGTCTGGTCTCCCAGCCTGATATTATTATTATTTTTCACTATTTTATTCGCGATAAGTACATAAACTTTTTTCACCACAGATGCTTACGCACGACAGCGGCCGTTCTTTCGGTTCTTTGTCCCGCCTTCTTCGTTTCTGCAGCTACAGCATTAAAGCTCTTCTCTCGCGTTCTTTCCATCCATCGTGCTCGGAAGCAGCAGCCCCACGCTCTCCTTCTATCACTCTCTCTCACTCTCTCTCTCTCTCGATCTCTTGAAAGCTTTGCCCATCAGTCTTTGCTATTAATCTTGAGCTGATCTTCATAGCCATAGTCGATCTATCGTTCGCTTTTGTTTACCAATAAATAGAACATACATATGTACATATGTATACTCGTATTATTGCATCTATTACAAGTTTTGTATACCCGATACTCAAAATGGGTATTGTGATATATTAGATTTGTGGTAAAAGTGTGTGTGTGTAACGTCCAGAAGGAATCCTATTCCTGATCAGCATCAATAGCCGAGTCGATTGAGGCATGTCTGTCTGTCCGTCTGTCCGTCTGTCCGTCCCTATTAGCGCCTATTGCTCAAAGACTATAAGAGCTAGAGCAACGATGTTTTGGATCCAGACTTCTGTGATATGTCACTGCTACATGAATATTTCAAAACTTCGCCCCTCCCACTTCCGCCCCCACAAAGGTAGAAAATCGGTGGCATCCACAATTTCGACGATATGAAAAAACTAAAAGCGCAGATTCGTAGAAAATTACCATATCTTTTAGACTGCAGAATATAAATTTGATCGTATTATTATTATAGCCAGCATCAAGAAAACAATTTCATTTTTTCTCGCCCTGTCTCTCTCTAACACACACGTAGCATAGCCGGCTTGGCATAGAGTAAAATATTAGCGCCTAGATCTCAGAGACTATAAAAGCTAGAGCAACCAAATTTGGTATCCACACTCCTAATATATCGAGTTTATTTCAAAATTTCGCCCCCGCAAAGGACGAAAATCTGGGGATATTCACAAATCTCAGAGACTATTAAGGCTAGAGTAACCAAATTTGGTATCCGCACTGCTGTTAGATCTTACTATAAAACGTATATCTCAAAATTTCGCCCCACACGTCACAATATTGAGGATACTGAGGATAATGACCATCTATCCGGTTGCTGAATCTGGATCAAAGCGGATAATTTTTATAGCCAAAAGGAACAAATCAATTTGCAGGGGCTACGCAGCGCCCGACGTCACGCTCAGACTGATTTTCTGTCTCTCTCGCACGCACTCTTTGTAGTGTCGTTCAATATTAGAGGCGTCTGCCGGAGGAGAGCCAGACTGACTAAGTATCGGGTATAAACGCAGAGCTGCGCAGCAACTCACAAACGTTCCCCCTCGTTTTATTTAAAACTTCAACAGCTATTCAAACAGTTTAACACTTAAAATATGTACAATTTGTTCAAAAAATACACTATCGAATCTAGTCATTTAATCCCTCAACTATCCCGCGAATCGACTCCTTAAGGTAATGAAATTAAATAAAATGCTGAATAGGTTGTATATTATGCATACACAAAAGATAGAAAGCAACCATTTTCCCAAGTTTTTTAGTAGATTCGATAGAGTTTTATAAGGTCTATGCTTAGTACATGTCTATGTTTTATCAAATTTTTAGATTTCATAATGATTTTTGCCTAACCCAGTAAAATGGAAAAAGCGGCGTAACATCAAAGTATTCTAAAGCAAGTAATTTGCGTATCGAGTATTTAAACAATTAATTATCTCTATTGGTTTTTTTGTTAATTTAATTAAGTACCGAATGGGAACGTACGGATCGCGAAATACGATTTTTCCATGTTTTATTTTACTTTTTCACCTGACATTCTCCCATAAATCACTTCATATTTTCTTGACAAACAACCAAGAAGGTTTATTACAGGACATCAGCGAAAAACTTTTATCATGAATCATCATAACATTAAGGAAGGATTCATAAAGGAAAACATGACTATAAAAATACCAAAAAATACGGAAAACCCAACTTTGGCTCATTTAAATGGGGTTTCAGATTATAGTTATTGAAATTAAATGCCAATTGGTTAAATTAGCTGAGTTTCAATCAGTTTAGAAAATAATACCGGGACAAAACTAAATATATCGAAATGTGATTTTATTTTCCATTAATTTTGTGGTCTCTCTTGACATTTCCACGGAAATGCCCAATTCATGCCAATCAGAAAGCTCCATTAAGAAGTAGAAAGACTTATTTGACTTATTTCCTTAGATCCTGCATGATACAATATTCCATGCTGAGCAGCCAGATTTTTGAGAGATTTGGCTTAGGGATGCTGTTTCATAGGTCAAAACAGCACCAGATGTTCATATAGACAGACGGCTGGGATCAGATTAGGAAAGGTTGCATTTCCTTTAGTAGCTTGAATTCTTCAGATATTTATTTTCTGTTGCCTAGTTTTGGGGTGGAAATTAGTTGGAATTAAGCGAAATGCAATGACAGCTATTAAATCAACATTTCTTGCCATATTGTTTGCCCATTTGTCAAACAACTTGTTGACAGGCCCAGGTAATTAGCCAACATTTTTTTTGTATCTTGTCTATAGACTCGTGTGTTTTTTGTTTGTCAGTAAGCGAAAGTGAAAGGCGTCATTGTCCGTTGTCCGCGGCTGTTGCACATTCGATGATGCCACCAGATGGAAAATTCAGCACAAAAACTGTGATCTCTGGATGTGTGCACAACACTCAAAGGGGACATGGTCTTGGGGGTGTGGGATAAAGTAAATGTGTACGTAATTAAATGGCAATGCGTATAAAGCACACAATGAATGGCACTGGAGAGAGGACTCTGGACTGGGGACTGGGGACTGGTTCGATTCAACACCCTCAATTAGGAGACGTTGACACGGACAAACAGGCAAACAAATAAGCCGTGAGCCCCGGGGCACATTTCGGAACACAATGAAAAGTGCAGTGCAAAGCCATTGAAAACTTCACCCCAAGCCCTATGCAGAACCCCCGGAAGAAGTACAAACACTCCCCCTCACCCTGGGTAGAGCTTTCATGAAGAATTATGAATATTGAATGCCACCCTCCACCCCCACTCACTTCCTGTCTCTGCCATCAAATCAAGCGGAAAGCCTTCAGTTTGCATAAGTATTAATATGTGTCCGTATCTGTGAGTGTGTGTATCTTAGTTAATAAACAGTGCTGTGTGTGTCTGCGAGGGGCGGGGACGTGTAAATAATTAAATTCTTAATTATCTCCTGCCAGCAGCAGCAGAGGAACCTCGTAAAGTCTCATATAATACGAGTGTGTGTGGAGAGGTGAAGGCGTAGCAGCTCGAGGTTTTTCGGATTCATTCCTCTAACCGACAGTGTCACATTCACTTAATTAACTTTAATAATTCATGTGTGTGGCATGCCCAACTTTTGCTTCAAGCAGGTAGCAAGCCCACACCCCTCCTCCAGCTAAGTGGAAATAATGTTTTCCCGACAATGTCATCGCCACCCTAATGAGCGAATTAGTATTCATTATTAGGTGACGCCTCGGGGTGATAAGCTTCAAGAGACCTCTTCTCTTCTCTAATCTATTCTCTTCTATCATTTTTCCACGAGTACACGAGTACGTCTTGCATTTGCATAATTCCAGGGCTTATCGGCCGAGTGTGGGCGTGCCATAGCCCTCCCCTGCCCCGCCATTCGGTTGAAAAGTTGCCAAGCAGAGTGGCCAAATTAAAATAAATTGTAGTTCCAACGGATAGTTGTAGTTGTAGTTTGGTAAGTGGTAACGATAGAAGTGGGAATACCGAGAGCCGCCTGGGGCCATTGTCTGGGGACCGGCTGGGGGCTCGTCCAGATCTAGGAGGAACTCTGGCACAGATAAGCCAGGTGATTATAAATGCTAATAAAGGAGGTAATTACGGGATACTATATTTAATTTGTTTTATGTTTAATTTGTTGTCGTGATGGAATTTCACAGTGTCAAAGAAAGTGAGTTGTAGACAGCTTTTAGAGCTGTATTACTATTTAAACACTACTATTTATCACAGAATTTTAAAGAATGGAAAAGCTGAAAATTTAAAGAAATTTTTATGGACATAGAAAACTTTCCAAAGAATTCTGAAGTCCCCATTCCAGTAGCCCTTACTCAACAAAACGAATTTTCAACCACTCCGTGCTGTTGCCAAAGTCTAACCCTTAGCTAAACTTAATTTCCGACTCCTGCCAGTTTTATTGTTTCCAACATTAATTCCCATTCAACGCCTTTTACGCAAGTCAGAACCCCGTCAATTATCCTATTGTACTCTCAGTATCCTTGGCTGGATTCTGATTTCAAAGCCAAGCAGGAAGCAGGCCAAATTAGGCATTCATATCACATGACACCTTCCTGACTCATTACCATGACCTTCATTGAAGCAGAAGCAGCACCTCCGCCTCCGTCTCCACCCCGTAACAATTAGACGCCCATCGGTCCATTGTTGGACTAACATGGCCACTTGATTGTCAGTTGAGACCCACTTGGACCTGGACTTGGAGCTGAACTTGAAGTTCATTACGCTTACCCGACTCGGCAACGGGAAGCCCTTGTCTTGGGCTTGGTCTTGGTCTTGGTCTTGGCTGCGAGTTTGTTGACTTCTAATCCAATTAGAAAATTTGTTGTGGCACGTACTTTTTGTTGGACTTCTGGATGGACTTTCACTGGCTCGTTAAGCAATTTACGCGCTGAACCGAAACGAACCGAACAGAAATTTAATTCACAGAAAGACTATACGGACAAAGAGTCGAGCAGTGCAAATTCAATTTGTTAACATTTCAATTTTCAATTTTCACCTTCGTTATTCAATTACGCACGGATGCGGGGGTAAGCACACGCGACAGTCTCGCACTGGCACTGGCACTCGCGCTCACACTCCTGGCGGAGGACACGTGAATATTCATTAGGACACCACCGTTCTCAATCCCTTCTCAGGCCCAGAGTTCATGGACTGTCAGTCATCACACAAAGGCGAACTCAAGAATCAATCCAAGCGGAAACGGAAACGGTGCAGACGGTACGCGTAGATCAAACGGAACACGAGGGAAGCGCGTGCCAAAGGATGTCTGGGATAAGGATAGCTATACTCCGCCTGCACGTTGTGTAGTGGCGCGCTTGTAAACCGCAACTGAACTACGGACTCCGTTCGGAGCCCGGCTGTCTGGCAAGGACACGCTGCACGCTGCTTGGTGGTGACGCCAAGTCTGGCGTCAAACAAGTGCCATCTCCACCCGCGACAAGTGGGTGCGTGTGGATGTGGCACATTGTTTTGGTTTGCCCCATAGCCGGCTTCGAACCGTGTTGCATACGCACAGGCGCACTGCGAAAATCGCTCTTCTGCTCTGCAAAAGAGAGCCGCAAGAGATTTCTCCGACGCTTTCTCTTCGCTTTTTATTTTGGTTGCTCGGATTTGTTGTTTTGATTGGTGGCGGGAATTGCCAAACGAATTATTCAGTTCGTTATCGAAAGCAATCAGAGCTGATCCGACCATTGCATTGGGGAGTCCTTGGGGCAAGGGAGCAACAACCCATTAAGTCAATTAAATGTGTATGAATTACTAACAGAAATATTGAATGGCTAAAAATGGGAGAGCTGATACAAATGGTAATCTTGTCGAACTATGCATTAAATCAAATATTTATTTAAAATATTATTTATGCCATTTAAAAATATAATAAAATATCTACATATATTTTAGATTTTTTTTTTAGAATCACTGCCATTTGCACTGTGTTCCCGTGCTTCTTCGAGAGTTACTGCGGAAACGGTTAATTTGCAATAGAAACGAGGGGGAACGTTGTGAGTTGCTGCGGACACCGCAACTCTACAGTTATACCCGATACTAAGTCAGTATGGCTCTCCTCCGGCAGACGCCTCTAATATTAAACGACACGAAATTCTGAGATATACGTTTTATAGTGACATCTTAAAGGAGTGTGTGTACCAAATTTGGTTACTCTAGCCTTAATAGTCTCTGAGATTTGTGGTTGCCTCAGATTTTCGTCCTTTGCGGGGGCGGAAGGGGGTGTGGCGAAATTTTGACACAAAACGGTCAAGGTCCGATATCACAAGAGTGTGGATACCAAATTTGGTTGCTCTAGCTCTTATGGGTTCTGAGATCCTTGAACTCATATTTTGCAATTGGCAAAACCGACTATGAAACCTGTGTGTTAGAGTGAGACAGAGTGAGAAAGAGTGAAATTGTTTTCGTGATTCTGGCTGTAATAATTATACGATCTGGTTCAGATTTTGCACTCTAGAAGATTTAGTCATCTTCTACGATTCTGCGTTTTTAGTTTTCTCGTATCGTCGAAATTGTGGATGCCACAGATTTTCGCCCTTTGTGGGGGCGGAAGTGGGCGGGGCAAAGTTTTGAAATATTTTTGGAGTAGTGACAGATCACAGAAGTCTGGATCCAAAACATCGTTGCTCTAGCTCTTATAGTCTTTGAGCATTAGGCGCTGAAGGGGACGGACAGACGGACGGACGGACAGACGGACAGACGGACAGACGGACGGACAGACAGACAGACATGGCTCAATCGACTCGGCTATTGATGCTGATCAAGAATATATATACTTTATCGGGTCGGAAACGATTCCTTCTGGACGTTACACACATACACTTTTACCACAAATCTAATATACCCCAATACTCATTTTGAGTATCGGGTATAAAAATGCAGAGTGTTCACAGCCTCTGTGAATATGTAAGCACCCTTCCATTAGATATCATGAAACTCAACTTGTTCATTTTTGTTAAAATTTTAACAAAAAAGTACAAGTCTTTAAGTCTTTACCTGTAAACCGTAATCTTGCAGAATAATTACCGCAGAGAAGGCTGCATTACTGTTCTGTGGGATACTGCATCCCAGTGCAAAAAAAAATCCACCCGAACTGACAAGTAATTATCAAGTGGTAAAGATTGTTGCGCTTCCATTGCAGAAGTGGGAGAAATACATTTCGAAGAGACACGACCACGACGCGATGAATCAACTGAGTTAACAAGTAAACGACTTCCCCAATTTATACTTGGATCTGAATTAATAAATAAACACAACATTATAAATATTAATTATTTTCTTTAATTTTAATAAAGAATATGTTTTTATTGATCAAATAATAATTTGCTTAAATTTTACTGTGCACACAAAATTCCGCTTCCCGTATTTCTAACATATACGCGGGAATCTACGTACTTGTACATTCAGACATATATGTATACGATATGATGTGTGAGACTGTTTACCCGGACAAACTCATTGACTGACTAATTGGCAATCAACGCACGGCCCCAGCGGGAGCTTCTAAGAGGCTGCATTTTTCAAGAAACTTTTTGAAATTTCATTCTCCCAGTGCAAGAAAATGCAGAAACATCTTCAAGGTGGGATATACATATAACATCACGATAAAATTAGCCTTGTAAACTAAACTATAAAACAATAAAATAAGTATTTAAATATAAACAGAGTTCCTTACTTCCTTACAGAGGTCCCCAGAGGACTACAACATTTCAGCTTCCTAGCTAGAGGGGTGAAGAAATCCCAGGATATACAAATATTTTATAATTTAAAAGCACCTCCCATAATATCCAACTCAAACCCTAAAAGGGCGATCCATTTCATTTCCTTCGTCAAAATTAGCCTTGGCATCAATTAAAATGGCCATCAATGGGCAATCCATCAATAAAAAGATCGCAATGAATGTAAATGAATGGAAATTAAAATCAATCAGTTTTAGTGTTAGTAAAGAGCCGGCAATACTCGTAATGCAGCCACTTAAGCCCCGATACCGAAACTGAGACCGAGACCAGCCAGGGAAAGTGCCAGTCAGTGGGGGAGAAGCAGAAGCGAGAGTGAAAGAAGGACAGAGCCTGAAGGACGACATTTATGCCACCCCAGAGACTTGGCCATTTACGATGGCTAGTGTCCTCGGCAAGTGTCGTCCTTGCGGCTGCCCCAGCCCCCAGAAAACCGCACACGGCCAACCTGAAGAGCGGAAGGGGCCCGAGACCAGGACCCGGATATCTTGTGGCCAGGGAACAGTTCCGCGGACTGCGGAGCACTGGTGTGAGGGAGACGCTTGACAACTTTGCTTAAAGTTATTTGCAATTCTTATAAATGTGCATGCGTTACGCACCGTTGCCCAATTACGTGTGGATATATCCTTGGAGCAGGGCCCCGGCTATGAATAGAAGACGAACATACTTAGCGGCACAGGCGCTGGCTGATGAAGGTGAAGCCTGCCGGGCGGACTTACCCTCGAGCCGAAGCTAAAGGTGCCCTTACCCCAATGGATTTGAATGATTTTTTCTTTCGTTCTCCTTTGGCTCTCCTCTGGATAGCCCTGTACCTTATTCCTTTATGGGGTGACTAGAGAGGGTGGAATTTGCGACAGTCTGACGAATTTGAAATTGAAATTGCCCCTGCAGATTGGCGACTTTTATTCCGATGGCCGATGGCTTTTATTTCCAGCCCAGCTCCCAGCTCCATTCAGTTCAGTGCCCTCCCCCGCTGGCACAGTAAATTAATGAATGTGTGAAAAACGTTCAGGGCAAATGCTCCCATCCAACCCGTCATAAAAGCCGTCTTCTATTAAACAGTAATAACGATTGCCGGAGTTCGAAGCTAGGATGTACTCTCAGACCTAGCTGTCGACCCTCCTCTCACAGGAGTCAACACTTTGTTCGCATGTGTCAGGCGCAATTTTACGAGCGGAATACTTTTGGCAAAAGTTTTTACGGCAACAAGCGGAAATGGCATTTTTACTGGCCATCTAAACAGTTCCAACCGTCTCCCCAGGCTCCCATCGTAAACCCCACAGAAATGCCGCACAGATTGTGTCCATGCACATGTCCGTGTCCTCGTCCTCGACCTCGTCTATGTCCAGCTGTTCGGGTTGGGATGCCAAATCGAGCTCGCCTTTTGCCTGTTCGTCAATGATGGGAAAATTGAAAACTATGAAGGAGTCCCCGTTCGCCCAAAACATGTGAGGGGTGGCATTTTCTGCTGCAATGGCACAAAAATTGATTTGTTGTCGGTTTCGATAGAGGTCCAGAGCCAGAGCCAGGGCCAGGACAGGGCCAGGAACAGGGACCGCACTCGGTTCTGATTCCGTTTTCAATCTAATTTATGGCCACTGCAAGTGCAAGTAAACATGTGCGACAAACGACCTTATGAAGCCAGAAACTTTTCCCCCCATAAGCTGTTAAATAAAAATACTTTTCTCTTTGCACAATTTTTGGTTTATTGGAATTTGAGTGGAGAGTAGAGAGTGGAGAGAGGCGAGAGGCGAGAGGATTGAACTGAGAACTGAGAGCTAAGAACTGGCTGCGAACTGGCCCAAGCGGGGCCTGGGACAGGATGTGCCGAGCTGCCTCAAAGATTCTTGTCAGCCACAGAAGCTTCTGCCATTTGTCTTCTTCGAGTCCGAGTCCGCTGTGAACCGCAGAACGTGTTGAGTGTTCGGCGGGGGAGAGGCGTCAGGGGCCAGCCAGATGGAACAGATACAGATCGTCAGTCAGTGATCGATTGAGCCGCATGTGTTATGCTAAATGTGTGGGAAGTTCACGTCGAATTCCCGATGCGCTTCTCAGAGAAGAACAATGGGAGAGAATGGGACTGAGAAGAAAACTCAAGCAGAAACAGGAAGGCGAATACAAGTATATTTGATCTAAATATCGGTGGTGCTTACTTTATAGATAGGAGACCAAGGCTAGTTCCTTAAGACTATCTACTCATTTGGAATTCCCTCAAAACAATCTACTTCTTCTCCTATACATTCTAGTCCAAATTGTTGGGCTTCCTGGCCATTTCAAGCTACTCGCTTCTCATTAACATTACTTACATATGCAAGATTCTCTCTGCGAGTGAACTTCTTTCGTGGACTTCTCATTAGCAGGAATTACGTATCGTATGCCTAACCCCCAGAGCTATGTCAAAGCTTAGCCCATGACATTGTCTGTACTTTCCACGAGTGCCTCTGTTTCGTTTTGTCTCCGTCTCTTTCTCGGTCTCTGTCTGTCCACCTACTTAATTATTTAAAGCATTCGCACAATTTTTCTCAAACATGTTTTTCTTATTCACTTAATTCACTTTTTTTCCTTAGCCGCACTGACAGACGAAGTATCTGAAGTTCAGGAACAGGTTGCCAAGATACTTAGTACACCCAATGCACACACACACAAAGCCAGAGACGCATTCAGATACTCACTGGCGATACTGGCAGAGGGGCAGATACATGGACGCAGAGATAGATAGCTGGGTTCGGCTGGAGCATTCCTTAGCTGGAAGCCTCACATTTATGCCAAAGCTAAGTGAACTTGAAGCCTTTTGCCGTACCTTTATCTGCAACCCGCGTATAAGTTGTGAGTTTTTTAATTGCAGTCTAAATGGACTTCAATGAATGCAACAGCAGGAGGAACGGAACAGGACGGAGCAGTGGCGACTCCATAGCTGGCCTCAGAGCTCAGTGCTCGGTGCTCGTTGCACGTTGCTTGGTGCTTGGAGTCCCTGCCCCCACCACCGTCACTACCTCTGCCACTGCGACTCCACTGGCGGCGGCAGTTTATCTTTTGATTGTTGCAGCTCCTCTCTTACAGCTTCAGCATTGGAAGCACTCGAAGGACTCTTAAAAGCGAAACGACGTCGCCTTTTTTAGTGAACTCAAGATTTTAATTACAGCAGAATGCTGCTCCTCCGCCGCCCCCTTTCTTTCTGTCACTTGAGTGGGCTGAGTATGTCTCTATTTAAGAGAAATTAAAAGTTCTAACCGGACGGCAGGATTTGGATTTCGCTGTTGCTCTTAATGCCGGGATTGATGTGCCACATTAAAAACGCCAGCAACTGGATGCCCGGCAAGCACTGGTGCTGGGTCTCTGGCCAAGATTGATGAAGCCACTGTAAGCCACAAGAGCTGCCGGGGAGCTGCGGCTGGTACTGGGGCTGCTGTCTCAGTGGCTGTTGCAGTTGCAAGGAGCACGTACTTTGTCTAACTGCCAATGCGGCATTCCCATCCTCCCATCGTCCAATCCCAATCCCAATGCCAATCGCCATCCCATGGCCAATGCCAATGTCTTGGCCACATGCCGCGCACGGCCACAATTCGTAAATTTATTAAACGTCAACACGGCACTGAGCCAAATAAACTTGTCTCACGACAACAGTCGGTTCTCGGTACGGTACCCCTGGCAACGAAGTCCTCCTTCCCCATCGATGGGTAGTGATGGGATGGGATGGGTTTGGATGGGATGGGAGAAGCGGAGAAGGCTGCCTGGCACGCAGCAAACGGTTAAAATTAATAAAGCATCTTTGCCTTGGCTGCTTCCTCCACTGCTCTGGCTTTCGCCAACCCAGCTAGGCAGAGGAAAGGAAGTGCAGATATATAGATAGAGTGAGAGTGAGAGAGACAGAGACAGAGAGAGAGAGACTTGGCGACCAGTCTATCTGGGACTCGTCTTACCATTTCCATTCGGCCACTGACCACTTTTTTGTATGTGTGTTCTCCTCTTGCAACTAAGCAAACAACTTCAATGTTGCCACAGACTCCGAGACCGAGTCCGAGGCCGATTCCGAGTCCAGAGACAGCCATAGAGTCCGTCGTCGTGTGGGCTTCTAACAGTGATATTTATCTGCGAGTGCAATTACCGTTGTATGGGCTCGATTAGGGTTCGGTTCGGTGGCAGAGACTCATAACTTGAATGTGAAAAGTGCAGAAAGCCCCGTTTGACATTTGAGAAATGTGGCGGCACACAATTCAGAGATTTACATGCAAATGCCGTAGCCCCCGAGTGAGAGAGGGCAGAAGGCTTCTCTGAATCGCTTGACAAAATGTTCCCATATCTCTGGATATTTCCTTTATTCCTGGATTACCTTAGCGACTCTCCCGCCTTTCACTTTGCTCGACCGATGCCATGCTGAGGCTCCCTTCATGATACGCCGCCATTTCCCATCCCTATATGAGCAGGGCATTCCAACAATCGAAATTCCTTATCTCCATGTAAATCTGCAGAAATGATTAGAATTTTTTAATAAAGCAAACTGCCACAGATGTGAGCTTCTTGCACCGCGACTTGTCGGCGGGGGTAATTGCCTCCACGGAGTCTTGTACTCCGTTTAGTTCTTTGTAATTAAAGTACGAAAATGAACGGGTAACAACAGCAGCCCCAACCAACGACCAACAGCTAGCGGCCAGAGCAGCCAGAGCAGCCAGAAGAAGATGGTCGATTAGGTCCCGGCCCCCCAGAGGAGGGTGAAGAATGGAGCTCTCGATCTCCCGCTCCATGCGTCCGTGGCTGCTTCTTGATGATCACGGTGATCAGCAACAGTAACAACATATCGTAATTAGACTAAGAAGCAATTTACAATTTCAACTTTAATCTTGTTAGTCGAATGCGACGACTAGCAGCTGAAAGTGAAGTGGAGAGTAGATCGGAGTGCCTTGCGTGTTCTGGGTCTTCCACTGGGGTGTGGCACATGCAGCAGCCACGCCTCTATCCCCCTTCATGCGGTACGAATGCTACGAGGGAGGGGGCAGAGAGCAAAGAGGTCAGTGTCAGTGTCTGATGTGGTCTTGGCTGGCGAAAAGAGGAAGGATTGAGTTGTTGGTTTTGGCCGTCTGGACTTGGACTTGGAATTCGAGTTTGGCTTGTACCCGGTCGTCTTCTGCCTCCTCCTTCTCCGTTCCAGCGACTTTTGTTGACTCTGTGACTTATGTGGCAAATTACAGCGCCTTTGGCTTCCAAGAAAGAATTGAAAAAGCGCCAAATTATCTGCATTGTGTTTTATTGCCACAGCAAGCTTCCTCGCTCCACCATCCTGCCCCTTCAAATGTGGCGCGTCATGGCGCCTAATTGAATTTCGGCTGGCTCGTCCTCGTCTCCATGGATCCTTGGACTAATCCCTGCCCGGCGTGTAAGTGATAGCTTTGTTTTGGCTTAAAAATGGCTGCAGAGAATAGATTCGAGTCGAGTCGAGCCGAGTCGAGTCGAGTCGGAGGCAGCCAACAATTAATTTCACACACAGACAGTGAAACTTTTTGGCTGCAACAAATCCCCGGCACTTTCCAACTTTCCCCCCAAGGCTCCACTCGAATCGAGTTGAGTTGGAGTCGAGTGGAGTGGAGTGGAATGGAGTCGAGTGTGTGCGGCATAGTTTTGTGTGCAGCTTTGCGGCTTGCGGAGGCAGCAGAGGGACTGGTGCCACCGATTTGGCTGCCCCTGTTTGGCAAAAACAATTTTCCGGCTTCCCCCGAAACTTGGCTGTTTATTGCTTATGGCATCATTGTGGCCCATTGTTGCTTGCCAAACTTAAATCCTTTTTAGTGCTTTGTTTATGAACTTGCATATAAATTCGGAAATTTTCCACAAAAGCCAAAAAGTTTTCCCTGCCCGGCTTTCCAACTCTCCTCCGCACTTTTTTGCGTATCGCATGTGGGATAGATAATCCTCTTTGGTGGCATGTGTTGTTGCATAAGCATTGGAAGCGTTGCTCGGAGGCATTAACATGCATCAAAAATTTCACAGATTTCGTTGTTCGGGTATTAAAATAAGCAAAGTTATTAGTGAAATTTCAAAAATTGTTGAGCTGTTCCGGCAGATAAATTTTAGTATTTATGAATTGGTATCTTTTGTGTAAATGTACCTAAATGTATAAAATAATCCGAATTTAGAAAGTGTTGGAAGGTTTGTTTTTTTTTATTTTGTAGATTGTAGATTTTTGGATACATTTCTAAGCTTTAATTTAGGCTTTGTTTTCTCAACAGCTTTGTAATCGTTTTATGGTAATAGCCATGAGAGGCAGCAAGGAAAGAGTGTGTTTGCAGACGTCTACCGGCTGTCAGTCGAAGAACCGAGGCACTGTTTATGACATTACGTTTTCCAACACTCACACCCAGCTCAACTGGAAGGACAAAATGACACATGTATTTTTCTCGCCAAACCTGCATTCTTTTTCCATAGGGCCGTCTCTGTTTTTGCTGTTAGTCAGTTAGCATATGGCCACAACCAACTTGATTTAAATTGTTTGTTGTTGTCTTGGCACACATTATAGCACTCATTCTGACGTATGTACATATGTATGTTTCATTCAAGTAATTTCACATCAATTTTCCAAGATGAAAGGGTGCCAAAATAGTTTCAACATGAAGTTGGGTGAGCTTTCACAAATTGATTACCTTTGCCTCTGCCTTGATTCCTCCGATCACCTCCTATTCAGACATAACCATTGTCCTGCTCTTGAGTGCCTTCTACGGTGGAGCCGAGGCGGTCATCGTCATCAAGCCCAGTCCGCAAGCCCGGGACGTCTTTGCGAATAATTTGTTTCTTACTCTGCTTCGACCGGTGCCACCGGAATCACCGGCGCAGCCTGTGGTTCTCTTCTCGCCGGCTTCGCTGCAAAAGTTCCTGGTCGCGTTCTACAACTTCACCTGCCAGGACCACCTGCGTATGCTGGCCGAGGACCTGTGTCTGATCGACGGCAACTTTTTTATGCAAAGTTCAGTTGCGGAGCTCATAGCGGGCCCTTTGCCGGTCCGCTTTCGCCAAGTGACTGTCGAACTGATAACCGGCTACATTGCACCCAGCAACGTACTGAGCTTCTTTGCGAAGGACTTCGCCGAGCTAGGCGCAGACATATTGGTCCGCAACTTCTTCATCTACGACGGCGACGAGATTGCCAGCAGCTTCCACAAGAGTGTGTGGGAGTATTTCAACATTGAGGTCCTGTCCAGGCACAATGCTGTGCTGCGAAAGATGGGGATCGCAGCGTCCGACCTGCAGCTCTACAACGGTATCAAGTTCCATGCCCATCTGGACGAGCAGTTCCGTTCCGTGGGGAAGTTCAGCTATGGCCAGGGCCGATTCCGCTTCGCGGAAAGATTGCTGGTGGGTCGGAAGCGTTTTCCGTGCATGGGGCTGGAGCTGCCGCTCGAAACTGAGAGCAGCCGTGGTCTCCTCACGCTGCTGCTGCTGATGCCTGGACCCAGAATGTCGCTGAAAAATCTGGAGGCGCTGATGCTGGGTCCGGATCAGCGCAACTATCGGGATCTGTCCAAGCAGTTGAGCATCACATTTGTTTCTGTGCGCCTGCCCAACCTGCAGTTTTCCGGCAAGGTTACCATGGAACGCTTAATGAAGGAGGTAAGTGGCTGTAGCTCCTGTAGCTGGAATAAGCTTGAAACCTGGGTCCCGTCCCTTAGATGAGCTGGCTGTTCGACGCGAAGCTGCCGTACCACGGCGTGCTCAATAACCAAACCACTCGCATCAAACGGTTCGTGCAGCGGATCAGCATGCGTATCCACGCTCAAGGTGGCTATTCCCAGTCCCCATTCGCAGGTTCGTGCCACGATCGCCTGCCCTTTGCTCCAGCGATTACCATAATGATGTTAGCTCAACCCGTCCTGCCTTCCCGCCAACAGGGCCCGTCAATCCATTGCACTTCTTCAACACAAGCCACACATTCGATTGCGCCACGAGCCCGTTCCTGTTCCTAGTTAGATCTGAGGATGTCATCTACTTCATGGGCCGCCATGACCGCGTCTCCGCCAGGTCCGGCGCATACCATGGAGGGATCTAAGAACCCAAGACTGCACCCAGCCGCTGTCGCTGCCGCTGCTGTTGCCTTTGCCAGTCGTTACTTTCATTAGGCCCGCCGCTTGCGCACTTGACAATGACGTATCTGACGAGGCATGTGAAAAATTGCAGATGAACAAAAACCAGAACCGACAGCCTCGGCTCCAGAACAACATCTTAAATTGGGTTCTCTACGGCTAACGCTGCAGTTGGTTGGGTCTCTGGGTTTTTTTCTTTCCTTTTCTTTTCTGCTGCTGGTGGATCCCTCTGTTTGTTTAAATGTTGCATTGTGCGCGAGAGTGGGGACTTGGACGGGGCCGGACCGCTTAAGCGTTCATTTGATGAACATTTTACAGGGTCCCCAACACAGATGGGTCCACTTGTTCGTCTCGCAACTGAGAGCCAGAGAGCTCAGAGCCAGACCCGAAATGACTGTGACATTCCACCGGGCAGGCTGGGAGCTGCGAAGCATTCCTTTGTCTTGGCCAATTGCGATTTGAATTCAATCAAAATGAGCCAGAGATGTGGAAACAATGCCGATAAATTGGCCCCTGGCCTGTGGCTTCTCTGCTTTATGTTTCCTGTTGCCAATTTCCACTTTAATTTCACAATTTGAATGCACGCATACACGTTCACATACACGTACTTCTCCACTCGAATGTAGGCTTGTCAGAAATGAATACATGAACTCTGCTGACCGCCGCCGCCGTTCCATAGCCAAAAAAAAGAGATTTATGGGCGCATGCGCCGCCGCTTACTGGCGGCCCTGCCTGCCTGCCCGGCCTGGCTTGGCTGCACTTTTCCTCTACTGCAACTGCGTCCGCATCTGCGTCTGTGTCTGTATCTGTGTCTGCTCCCGAGCCTCTATCTGTATCTGTATATGCCCTGCCACCAATTGACGTTAATTTATGGCACATGCACACTCGACTCGACTCAACTCAACTCAAAAAAACTCGGGGCCTAACATGGGCCGCAACCGAAAGCCAGCTAGAAGCAGAAACAAAAGGCCCCAGCGACTTATGAACTGCTTATGAGTATTTATTTTTATAGAAATAATCAAAAAGGCAGTCAAATTTATGGACCACATCAATGGACATGCCATATAAGGCGCGGCGAGGCTCCGATTGCGTAATCCCTGATCCCCTGAGTCGAGACAGGGCCAGGAGACCTCGAGACGCAACAGGACTGTCCTCAATCGGGAGTGGATGCGAGGCTTATCAGGCCTCTCTTAAAGCGCTGACATGTTTAATTTTCGAGCACCGACGATAAGAAGTTTGGTCACTGTCAAAGCAAAAGGCTTTAAAGGAGAGAGAGAGTTGATTTGAGAGTTTGAGAAAGATCACAGGTATTTTTGGGACCGTCTGGACAAGGGCAGAGAGAATCTACACCTACCAATTTCTAGAGGTTTCCCCCTCAATACGCTTAAGGTGTAAGGTAAACTTTGAGAACAGCCCTCGCGAAGTTTTTACCTGCTAAGCCACACGGTAAGCGACAGTCGAAAATCGCCCGAAAAATCCACTTTAAGTCGCATTTACAGCGACAAATGGTGGCAGCTTCTGCAGCACAAAATTGGATGGCCTGTCAGCGGCCCAGAAATGGGAATTATCAGGGAACCCAAGACGCGAAAATAACACTTATCGGTTGCTTAAATATTTGGCCAGGAATATGTTAAGCGAAGCGTTAATTGAAATCGAAGGAGCTTTGAGTGCCGCTTGACGTGTGGTCGTGGATACGAGCCGGCGTTGGGTATGACCAGGCTGTTGTTCAAGCCAGACTACAGTGGACATTGGCTTTAGTGTCACTTCTGGTCAAAAACTGTCCATTTGGCTAAGCGCCAAAGACATAATTTACGCCAAATGGCATTACTCGGTAGCACAGTGGACACCAAAGGTGACAAACCGGCAAGACTGGATTTCCACTTGGTGGAAAAGCCTGTTAACTGCCGCCCACCGGCTACCCCCACTCCCCCCACTTGATTGGTCTACAACTAACTTAAGCAAACTGTATGGAAAGCTGCTTAATTTGTCAATGAATAAAAGAAAAAAGGCTTATCCAAATTGGCTGCGTTTTGCAAGCGTTTCGCCAGCGTTTTGAGTGCGTTTTGTGTGCGACTTTTTTCGCCCCTGCCTGGCATCCTTTGGGCCCTCGTTTGCGCTTATCTCCGATGCTGGCCGGCAAACAAACTGCCAACAACTGTCGATTTTTTCAATCTGGACAGTAAAATTACATGCAAATCCAATTAAGTTGTTAACTCTTCGCTGTTTCAGCCCCCCCTTGCCCCCTGCACCCTGCACCCTACACACTCCACACGGACTCTCCCATTGTTTCAACCTCGATTTCGTTTGTTTTTGCAATTTATTTTAATTCTTTTGATACCTTTTCAGAGGGTATTATGACTTTTAGCAGAGTCTTGCCCTGTCAGAAGCGGAAGCAGGGATATAAATTCTTGATCTGCGGGGATGGATAACAATACGTAAGATACATATTCACATTATAGAGGTTGGAGCTGCGAGGATCGGATTACTATATATACCCCCAGTACAGCTGTTACTTAGCGATTTCCTTCATAGTCCAATACAATCATATAATTTTATCGACCATATCTTCCACGGGAAAGATGGATCTGAAAGGGTATCAAAAGCTTCGGCCCGCCGGCAATCCCCTCTCACTTGTTTCTGTACTGTTTTGGTCCTGGTTCGGCCGTAAAAAGAGACGGAGAGAGAGGCAGAGAGAATAAGTTAAGCTCTTTGAGGTCAGTGTGGCGCGCTTTTAATGAGCAAGTGCAAGGGAGAACGGAGCGGAACGGAACGGATCGGTGTTGTATGGGATGGGGATGGGGATGGGGATGGGGCTGGGATAGTCTGGAGGCTGGGGACTGAGGATTGGGGATTGGGGCATTGCCAAAGTGTTGGCATTTTTGGTCTCCGTCTCAGACGGGCTGCGATTAAATCACAGTTGTCCGTAGTCTGTAGTCTGTTGTCCGCCAATTACCCGTTTATTTACAATACGAAAAGGCACAAAAGGAAAAATGCTGCGCACAGGAAAACGCTCGCCAAATTGTTGGCTTAGTTCAATTTCGTTTTGGCTCTCGGCTCGGATCGGCTTTTATCGTATATCTAGTGACTAAATATAATTGGCAATTTAAGGCGAATCGCCGCGGCTTAAATTAAAATCAATTGACAGTCGCTGAGGCAATTGCCGGCCACGCCCCCAAGCCATTAACATGGGCTTCGTCCCCGGCCCCAGTCCTCCCCCCCAGGCACTTACCTACTCCGCTCTCAGCAGTCGGCGTAATCCCAGTTGGTTTGCGTCGCGCGTCTAGTCTATAATTGAAAATGCATTACAAATGTTGCAAGCACGCACACAGATACACTCGCACTCTCGCACTCTGGCACAGGCACAGTGACAAAACAAAGTTGCACCCTCGGATCCTTGGAATGTTGCGTTTAGAGCACGAATTTATGAGAATTTAAAGAGTGATTTTCACGCTTTAATTACCGCAGGTGAGCAAAACTAATAATAGTCCTAGGCCTCGGCCTCGGCGTCGGCATCGGCATTGGCATCGGTCGCGGCGCGTTTCCCATTCTCCCAACACGCAGTCGCCGTCGCACTGGCACTGGCACTGGCACTGGCTGTGGCAATGGCAGTGGCAGCCAACGACCCAAGGAAACCGAAGCTAGAAGAAGGAAGACCGGCCAGAAGAGTGCTTAGAAGACTGGTCTTCCTGGCCGCCGGTGCTGTTGCTGTTGCAGCTACCTCGGTTACCTTTCGAAAACTGCAACCGTGTAAACTGCAAGCTGCGAAATTTCTTCGTTTTCCCTGTGTTTGTTGGGGTTTTGGCTTTTTATGCGACCCGCGGCGGTTTTTTGGCTTAATTTATTGCCGTTTTGTCAGCTTGGCAAGCGATTTTAATGCCTTCTTTACGCCACACCGAAACGTATCTCTTACACATCGCGAAAGCTGAGATTTCAACCGCACTCGATCCCATTCGCATTCGCAGTCCCAAGTCTGGCTGGCTGGCTGGCTGGCTGGCTGGCTGGCTGGCTCCCTCGCTCTGCGATCCGTGATCGGGCTGGAGTTCTGCTCGCGTTGAGCTTGCTTTTTGCACTGGCCGGGCAACCGATTCGCCGAGATGGAATGGAATGGGCTGGGATGGGCTGCTGGCCCGGTCGAGGGGAGTCGGGAGTCGACCAGGTTGGCCAACGAGTTTTTTATTTCATTTTTCCCCTTGCTTTGTTGCGTGCATCTTCTGCCAGTTCTTCTACTGGAAGTGCAAGTTTTTTTTTCGCTTTTGCGTTGGTTAGAATGTAATATCTGCTCTTGGGCATGAGGCTTAATGAGAGCAGAGGAAGAGGCAGCAGGTTGCAGCGTTGCCAGATGCGTGGAGAAAAATTGCAATCAATATCCTTATCTAGAGCCCCACATCCTTGGCCAGCTTAGGCCGCCACAAAGCTATGGATCCCTACGCCAAGCCCATTTACCAATATCAAGTTCGGTTCTGCTGTCAGCTTAAGTCGTCAGGGGAGAAGAGTCTCTTTCTGTTGATATATAATACAAACTCGGATACACTCGTATATGCCCTTGCTACATGGCCAGATCCGCTTGGGTTTATCTGATGAACGTTTGGGCCTCATATTTCAATGGAGAATTTCCCTGAGGCCTCCTCTTTGATACGATTTGCCGTCTCAAGCTCTTCCTGTCCTCGAATTTAATTGATTCCCAAACACCTCTTATGCCATTAGGCCGATGACGGTGTAAATCGTTGTTCCAGCCACAAAAACAGCGAAAACCAGCAACAAGCTTGCTTAATGGTGATGCAATGCGATTAAGCCATAATAATAAAGAGCCGTTGCTTTCTAATTTAAATTAACATTGAACATGCCAAGGTAGCAGCAGGAGCAGCGGAAAGCGGAGGAGGAGGAGTCGCACCACCACACAAACTGGATCAACTGCCACTAACGGTTCTGCCCCGTGAAGTGAAGCATCGGATAGAACTGTCCTCCATGTCCACGTACACACCGATCTTGGCGACAAGCCGACAGGGGCGACAGGTCTGTGTTTCGTCTGTCTGGCTCTGGATCAGACAGAGCTTGATGGATGCCTCTCCAGGGCCAGCGATTTGCTTGCAGTTTCAAACACACTCACACTCAAACACACACAAACTGGTTGCGTTGCGAAGTTCAACTGTTAATGGCCATGATTAGCATAAGTGCTTTTCGGCCGGGCCCACAACATTTAAGACAACATAAGCATTAACATTCCCAACGTGGCTGCAAGCGCCTGGCGCGCTCCTGGCCCCTCGGATGTTATGTTGAGCAAATACTTGAGCGGGCAATTGAAATTGCTTTCTAATTTTACAAGCTGCTTTGGAGCACAATGTTTTTGGCCATTTATGGCGATTGGCTCATTAGGCCAACACAATGTTAATGGCCAGCGACGATGCTCCTGCCCTGGGTGGCCGCCCGGCTGCATCCGCCACCTGCCACCGAGCTTCAGGTAGCAAATTGCTTTGGCTAACTTCTAATTTAATGACGGACATTAAATGCTCCAGAAATCGCTTTTTGCATTTCGCATTTCCGGCCGGACCATCCCGGGCCGGGCCAAAAGTCAACGCTTTCCCACCAGGACGCCGGTCAAATATTGGCTTAAACGGCAGATACATCTCGCAGTGCATTCGTCACGTTTCTGAGATGGCTTTCTGCAGCGCGCCTCTCGTCTCCTGCAACCTGTTGAATTTTCATTTCTTTTATCGCACATTAAATTTACAAAAATAGTTTTAACACCTTTTAGGCCGGGGCACACAAGCTCACACAGCCCAGGCCTGCTCTGGGCCTTGATTTATCCCGGCCATGCTCGCTCTCGACATGATCTTTGCTGTAGACATGACCATGGCCAGGGCCGAGGAGCCGTGGAGCCATGAAGCAACAGCAACAACAGCGACATGGCTCGTACATAATCCAGCCATTATTTCTGCCTTGGGTTCTCTCGTTGGCTCGTTGCTGTCGACTTATCGCAGAAATTGCGTCAAGATGTTTTAATGCCAACTCAACTCCAACTCCAGCGAGGCGACTCGCCTCGACTCCACTCCACTCCTCCGTGGCACTCGACACACACACAAAAATGAATGGATGGGACAGAGAGGATGGTCGGGATGTCTGGGCGAACATCCTTTTTAATTTAAAACATTATCGTAAATTCCCTGGCAATTATGCGCTTGTTCAAATGCTTCTCGCCGTGGCATCGCCATCCCATCGCATTCACATTCGCATTTGCATTGTCCGCAGCGTCACAACACATGTCCGTGTCCGTGTCTCTGCCCCTCCGGCCGGTCGGCTAATGCTAATGAATTGTTGGCCAAAGGAACTTGCAACTCTGTGGCGTGTTGCCAGCAGATTAGCGTAAATTTTTCTCAGCTTGGCACCAAAGCACCTGAAGCCCAAAGACAGGTTGATATTTTGGCCCTCTTTTGGCGCTTTGACTGAATAGATGGTGCATATCTTATCGCTCCGTTGTCTGCCTGTCGACACGTCGTTTCTGCTAAAAGATATCACAATTGCCAATGTTTTTCCCTATCCATTCCTTCCCCGTCGTTGCCCACCCCTGTGGCATGCGTGCCATCCTGTTGTAAGTCATGAGGATTCTGACGTGGTCTGGTCCGTGAAGTCTTTAGCCTGAGCCGAATGCTGAAGTCGAATGCCAACAGTTGGTGGGCTCAGAGGAGGAGCAGGAGGAGGAGCCAAACATAAGAAAGCAATCAGCATGAGGCAAACACACAGGCGAGATAACCTTGAGATGCGTATCCACTGGATAAACTATCCCTGTTCGATTGTTCTCAACGCATATCATACGTATCATATCTCATTTGCAGTTTCTGGAAGGGCCTGGACTGTTGAGCAGACGGTGACTGTCCGTAGGACAGGTATACCGAGTTGGGTATGTGGCTAATGAAATTGTCCACGCATTTTAAGGTATTTTACTGTTTCGAAGCGTTTAGCAGATACGAGTCATTAACCATGTACTTCTGGCCTACTCTGGTGCTTTTTGGAGCTCTACTCTCTGCACTAGCTCCTGCGGGATCTGCTTTCGAAAGTCCATGCTGCGAATGTAAGCCGCAACAGCCATTGTGTGTCCACAAATTACCATGCTGCGAACGTAAGAATAAGTATAAAATAAAGTAAGACAGCACTCATACTGGTTTTATTTTTATTCCGAGCTTAAGCAGAACAGACATTCGATTTATTAGTGTCTCACTCCCGTTTTTCCTCAGCCAACTCTTTCGACCCATAACCACATCTATTTGCCCCATAGTTCAGTCTCGGTTCACGCTTATTACCGACTACCGATGATGTGAAATTCGCACAGCCAAAGCAATTAGACGCCCTTTTCCAGCTGAGCAAATAAAAGTTGCACGTAAACTTTTCCACTGCCGCGTGCAACTGGGGGAAACTGTCAGGATGCAGTCGGGAAGTGTTCCCGGACTGAGACGAGTCCTGTGAATATTTAAGCAAACTGCAAAGTAGACAACTTTTGTTTTAAAACTGTCAACGCAGACACGCCTACGACCCGGAGGGACACCAGGAAACCAGGAAGGGGAAATGAACTAACAAAAAATACGCCCGAGCCAGGGAAATCGTAATAAAATAAATTGTTTCAGTGCACGGAAAAGTAATCCGCTTTACGGTCCCTTCATTCCTTGCGGTTTAAGATTTATGCACTGCTAAGACCCCGATTTCCACTCCGTTTTCCTTTCGCTTTTCTTCCTTCTTTTCTGTCGAAAGCGAAAGGGGTAAGGGCGTGCCTTGGTGGTCCCCCCATAAATTAGCCATGTGGAATTTTCGGCTATCCCGAGGCGGGCTCTAGTACAGCTTTTTTCTTTCAGCTCCTGCTGCCTGGCAGTTAAATACAGTTAATCCCTGCATTGCTGGCAAACAAAGTTTGGCAATTTGGGCATCTTATTTGGGACCCCCGCCCTTTTCCTTTGAGCGAGAGTTTCCCTTTCCGCCGCTGCGGATGGGTGAGCGGTGGAATGCGAGGGAGATTTTCAATTAAAGTGTTGAAAAATTTAAAGTCTCGCCGGCTTACACGCTCAATGCAGCGCAGAACACATGACAAATTAGCTTCCTAATGAGCCAAGACATAAATCTTGACATGTTTGGCTGTGGCGCCACGCCCCGTGATACACCACCCACACCGCGATGCGGCTCCGTACAACCTCCCCGCCCCGCCCCCGGTGTTGACACGTGTACTTGTCGGGCGGCTGTCAGGCTGGCTGTGCCACAACATGAAAGCCCGGCAAAGGCATTAGGACTTCATTACAGAAACAGGATGCCGACTACTTGGCATCACGTGTGTCGGTGTGTGTGTGTGTGTGTATGTGGGGGGGGAACGGGTGGGCGTCATTATTGAAATTAACTGTTAATACAAATGACGTCAAACGCTTGACTCAACAACGCTTTGGCTTAGTGGCAATGGTAGAGAGCTCCATTAGTACTCGCGTTGTGTGTTCGAATAATTAAGCACATTTAGTACGCTGATTGGGTTTACATTGCCATGTTTTGAATGCAAGACAGCGATATTCTGTAATAGGTTAACCAACTACTGCATGTTTGCCAGAACTTGTTTAGGAGAGGTCTTCCACTGAACGATAACTCTTACTGTCAAAGTCCTCCTTCCCTGGCATATGAATAATGTTTTGGGAGAAGATTTCATCCCTCTCGCCCAAGCAAATCCCACCTAAGCCAACTGACACATTATCATCTCTGGGCCCTCGAAATACTTCAGAAAGCCACTCATATTTATTCGCATTTCAGCCTAAATCTGTGAAGCAGCTGTTCGGCTATAAATAATAAAAGAATATGTGCGTATATACATTTAAATGACCATAAATTTGGATGCGGCTTTATTAAACTGTAGTAAAAGAGCTCGACTCAGCAGCCACTTGGCCGTGATTTCACCGCTGCCCCTGCCCCAGCCACTGCCTACTTTCGGGGGCACACCGCACTCGGAGTCAAGTCGATGTCGAAGCTGCGGCTGGGCTGGCAGTAAAAGGCCTGGCATTCAGACCATTATTAGCATAATAAACATACAAGCACTCACACACGGACACACACACGATAAGGCCTAAGCCAGAAGGGGATTGTCTGGATTGGTGGCAAGTCCGAGTTCAAGTCAGGGGCAAGCTGCCGCTGCCGCTGCCCCGGCCTGGACAATATAATTTTATGGTCACATTTTTATTGTACCAAAGAGTCGTCTTAGGCAACATCATCGCTATCATCATCATTGCCATCACCGCCATCGTCATCGTCATCGTCATCCTCCTCCTTGTCGTCATCGCTTGCAAGGCGTTGAAAGCCTAGCCAGCATAAAATTTAAATGTTATTGCCCCTGTTCCTGCACATACACACGTGTATCCATAAATGCAATAACAAATTTTTCGAAAGGGGCGGAATGCAGATGGACACTCCGCCCCAGACCCATGTTCGTTTGAACCGCAAATTGCGAGTACTCCACCTGGGTTGCAGGTGCCAACTGGTGCCTGGTGCCTGGTGCCTGGTGCCCGCTGCTTGGGTCTGGTGTTGTCTGCGAATGTTTTAATTAAATATTCCATTTGCCTAAACCAGAAAACCAGAAAAGCGCGCAGTTAGTTTCCGGTGCCTCCCCCCTTCCGACTGGGCACCCGGTGCAGTGCATAAATTCTGGATGGTTCAGTGGTCAGCACATGTTTCCCCCGGTGATTGGGGGGCAGAGCGGCACCGGGGAGCAGTCACCCCCACACACCGAGATCGGGGGAGCCGCAACTTAAAGCATTAAATTCTCAAAGTTCCATCTACTACTGAGTATTTTCTCTTCTCCGATCAATTAGCCGTAAAATAACATTCTGTGCGGTCAGCGGGAAATGTAAATGCAATTTAAATGCCCCGAAAGCCAATAATGAGCCGCAGAACATTTCACAGCTGAATAAATAATTTCCACATTAATTGGCAGTCAGTCGATGTAATCCCTTAATTGCTCATACGCCATGTGAGACTTGCCCTTTGGTTATATTGCCAAAAAATTACACAAAACCAACAGAAATAAATAACAAATCAAAGCTATTTTTGTTGAACAATTGTTGGTTCTGGCAAATTAATTTTGTAAATATTTTTGGCAAGAGAAATGGGAAATATTGAATGAAATTGACAAAGAAAATTCATTTAAATTTCATAGAAAATCGCATTGAAATCTGTTGTGCCACAAAACCAGATTTTGTTGTTGCACTAAAAATAATTCGCTAAATATTTTCACTGAATATAAAAGAAAAATATTATGGTAAATAATGCGAAATATTAGGTACTTTGTTACCCAATAGCCACGCTATTTCATTATTGTGATTTTCATGAATTTAAATTATAAAACCCAATCTCAATTAATGAAATGCAAATCCTATTACCTTACGAAATCATTAAAATTCAATAAAATCAAACATAAATTATCAAGAATTCTAATTTCAGGAAGCTGCTACATCGTGACACATAATTCACTTGGGCCCCCAAAAAAACGAGAGAAGAAATTCATTTTAATGAAAAATGTCAAAAGGAAAACCGAAAAAGGAAAAGTTTTACAAGGCCCGCCACTGCCAGCGGAAGCGGAAGTAATGCCAATGCCAAATGGGGGGAAAAGGCAGGAAAAAGGCGAGCGGTGGAAAAGCGAACAGGGGGCCAACACATAATAATGCCATCATCATCGTCAATGGCAAACAACAACAGCCCGAGGATGGGACGAACGGGCAGGAAATCGGGAGGGAATGGCCCGGGAAAGAATCGACAATGGGAAAAAATTGTTAAAGCCGAGAGCAACAAATGATGGAAGATGCTCTAAATGAACAACAACCAGGAGTCGAATGCAAATACGCAGCAGGAAAATAAATTAGATAGTGGTGGGGGACCAGCAGCAGGACTCGGATCAGGACTCGGAGCAGGACAATGCCGCGAGCACACCGCAGCACGCGCAGGATTACCCCTAGTCAGGCAGCCCCTCTCTCTCTTCTCGTACTTCCTTTGTATTGGGGCAGCAACGATTTCGGCTTGCTTCGTTAGACATTCGTTTTTCGGGGGCTTTCACAGAGGTCAAATGTCAATAAGTTAAGTGGGCATGGTCACGCCCGCCACCAGGACAAGGCTGAGCAACTTTTCCACGCTATAAATATGATTAAAACATATTTCCCAAGCCATCGAGTGATAAATGCGACAAACTTTTGTCTGGCACTTGCTTTTGTCTCTCTGTCGCCCTGTGGCCCTGTCTCTGGCCTAAAGCTCTCAGCGGGTGGGTGGCAGCAGATGCTGATATAAATCCAATTTAGTAGAGCCCATAAAATGTAGGAGTAATGCCACACAGCCACATCCACAGCCACACCCACTCCATGCGGCCCCTTAACTATTTGCATGATAAAAATCTTTCATCAAGCGGCAGCACCAGAAACAATCTCAATCTCAGTCCCAACTTGGTCTCAACTTCTTCTGCATAATTCGACGATTGCTCGGGGATGGGATTCCCGATTCCCGCGTCCCGCCTTCCGCTTCTGGCCTTTTGTGTGGTAAACACCTAAAGTAGTAAACTGGGATTTAAGCATCCTCCCACACACAGGGACACACGCACACACATTCAGACTAGGACGTGGTGTTCGGTTCCCTCACTTACCTACGTGTCTATAAAAATTTTACGTTGCTGGCATCGGCAAGGACAAAAAACTTTTCCCAGCCAGAAACAGGAGCAGACGGAGCTCCTGGCTGGGGCTGCTACTGGAGCTGGAGCTGGAGATGGAGCTGAAACTGGCTGCGATTGGGTGTTGGTTGAAAGGAAACGTCCCTATACAGGATATTCCTTTTATTGCCATGCGAGTGGCATGGGGAATTGTGATGCCCGAATACATACATAAATTCAACCTTATGTGCTCCTGCTCCCGGATGCGTTGGGATGCCATGCGTTGGGATGCCCTGCGAGGCTGCTGAACACCCAATAGGGACATTATGTCGTGCGCCAGAATCTATAGAATATGTAAAACGTTTCCCTCAAAAAAGATTAAAAAATTTTGCAATTTTAATATCCGTCCAAGGAGCAGGAACGGAACCTTCCGCCAGACAAAGTCGCTGGGCAAACAAACAAAAATTTCAAAAAGTTCTTTTAAACAAAGGCAAGAAAAAGAGGGTTATATTCGTTTAAGGATTCGCACAACTAAAGAGAAAGGTCCGTAGTGGAGTGGCTATACATTGTTTGTTTGTCTCTGCATGCCCCGTAATTGTTTTGTCAAAAAGTTTTACGAGCCTCAGCTGCGACGCAAATGTGGAGGGGAGAAACTATGTGATTTTGCATAGAAATGTTTCAAATTGGAGGGGGAGACTTTCAGCTCAAGAAAAGGGTGAAAAATCAGGAACTAAACTTACACTTTTAGTGGAGTTCTTAGCAGAAAGACGATGAGAATTATCCAGCTATAGAATATAGAAAGAGTGTAGAGTGCAAGAACCAAACTTCAATATAAGTTTGATTTCTTTTCTGGAAGAACGAGTGTATAAAAGCCCTCCTTCCCTACCATACTTCACTTAAATATTTGAGTTGGAAATTCACTTCGCATCGATGAATCAACTTTTTCTTTGGTGGGGAACAGAAACTTTTCCTTTCAACTGTGCAATTTCCATTTCACTCAAGCCTTGACCCCAGCTCGCCCATTAAGAGCTGGTCATATCCCTGGGATCTGGGTTGTCCTGCCCGCAAAGCTGCTTAGAATCATGAATTCCATCGTTCATCGTTCGTCGGGCTCCTTATTAGGCCGTCCGCGTGCACCTTCGAAAACTTCCTCTGCTGGCTGCCAGGCAACCGGCCTGCCTACCGAGAGCCCCACAAAAATAAGAGAGAAGACGTTAGCACCGCACAAAGAAGCACCCAACTCCATTCCCCAGCTCCAGCCTGGGGCCCCGTATCCATGGCCTGGCATTTAAGATAAATGATCGCCTGCCAACAATGCACAAAGAGTCACAAAAACTTTGGTCACGTTTGTGCTATTTGGCGGCCCAGGCATATGCTCTGGGAGCATATCAGGGTGGGTCCGTCTTGGGTCCCGAGTCCTGGGGGTGGCTGTCTAGCTTGCATCCTACCTTGGCGCAATTTTAATATGTTTATGGAGAGGGCGGGCGGGGCACCCACACTGCCGTACAGCAGTTTAAAATTCAAGACACATGCAGCAGCTTAAACGTTTTAGAAATCTATTTTTCAAACGAGAGAAGGCGCCGTGACAGGACAGGAGCGCCCGAACCCCCGGCAGTCCCATGTGTGCGTGCGAATTGCATTTAATTGAATCGTCTGGAGCAGCAGGTGAAAGTATTTCGTTGTTTGCCATTTCCATTTCCCCTTCTAGAACACTTTCCTTCTTCGAATCGCCTCAAAGCAACCTTTAGACGAGACAAAAGACAGGGGCAACGATCGCGCCATAGGCGAATGGCAGCATCATGTCGCTGCAGGATGCAGGATATGTTCCCAGCTATCTGATACAACTTCTCGACGATCTGGTGCTAAGTCCTGGCAAGCACTGGGTTCTGGATGAGCTGATAGATAGCCAACACCGCTGACTTCGGTTCAGCTTCTGTGCAAAGAGTTGATCGACTAAGAGCTGGCGCGGGGCACATCAACCACGACTAATGGTTAGACAGTATCAGATAATGTAATCCGCTTTTTCCTGATTACTTCCCTATATTTCTGGCACTGTTTAAAGCTTCCTGCTAGATCCCTTAAAGGTTTCTTACTCCCCCGTTCCCTTTTTGGCCCTTGCGACGTCCATAAATCGGTGGCACATATGGCAACTTTACAAGTGGCTCGCGTCGCCGTCTGTGCGCACAATTCAAATGGAAATCAAAGTGGGCGTTCATGAGTTAAACACTCGACGAGGCACGAGCCACGAGCCACGAGCGAGGAGCCAGGAGCCAGGAGCCAGGAGGCACCAGGCAACGGAAGCCCCAATGTGACAAAGTCGCTGCCACACAGAAGCCAAGCCGAATCCAACCAAACCAAACCAAGTCGAGTCGCGTTGAGTCGGGGCACTTGTGGTTTACGACCTGTCCTGGAGAGGGATCCTGCTAGCAGAAATAAAATCACACACGACTGCCAGGAAGGAACCGAGGCTCCAGTGGCCGGGGGATGACGATGATGGGGCTGGAACATGGGGCAGCTGCATGGGGCATGAAGCATAAGGAGGACGCCTTAAAATGGCTGCTGCTGCTTCTGCCAGGGCCATTTCTTTCTGCTTCCGTTGGGAAATTTATTATTCTCGTCTAGATGAGTTCATTATGCGAACAGCAGTTGCCAGTCAGAGCCAGAGTCAGTGCTGCCTGCCTGCCGCCTTTGAATGCTGAATGCGAAAACGATTCAATTTTATTGTTTTCCACATAAATTCTCCCCGAATTATGCATTGTATAAAAAACATCATATGAAATTTGAGTAGGACGCCGTCGCCCGACCATACACACATGAGATGGGAGATGGCAGAGAGATTGTTGGCCATATAATTGAGTCACGTTTGCTCAGGGATTAGGTTGGTTCCCTGCACTGGTTGTGGGGTACCGAAAATATTCAGATTTATGCCGCCGATGGAAAGTTATGGGGAATTGGCATCGCTTGATTTATGGAAATGACAAACTCGCATGCATAGTAAAGTCTCCTCTGCGAATGGATAATATTGAATGGGAAACGCTACAGAAGCGGAGAAAGATTAGGAATTGACATCCTTTTTTCCATTCCATTTTACATTCTAAATTACAAAATACTACTTTACCTCTATACATAAATTGTATTAATATTCAGGAAGTGGAAATTTCCACATACTCAAAACTCGTGTACATTCATCGGAAATGATTACCTTTTTCCCAACAAAATTGGTAAACTAAAACGATTTCGAGTCAGAATTTTATTTCGGACTTTCCCAAAACTAAAACCCCCATTAAGACCACAAATAAACCCATTTTTGGAATGATATCATAGCGGCGTGTGCAGGGCTACGTGTTTATAATGCCAATAACCTCTGACAGGACGGATGCCCGCACGTCAGGCGGCCACAACTAATATGGGACGAATGGGGAGAGGGATCAGGAAACACGGAACGGGAATAGAAATCAAAATTCGTGCTGGCATGCAAGTTCAAGCGGCTCCTGCTCCTGCCATCCTGCCATCCTGGCAGACTTGTAAACAGGGCTACGAAATTAAATTTATCTGTATCAGTTTCAGCACCCCAATGGAATGGACGGCACGGCGGTAGGACCTCTTGCTGAACAGCTGCAGCAGGAGCTGAACACATGTTCCGACAAATTCATCTGCCATGTCACAATGCGCAACGGTATGCAGAAATACCCAGGGATGGTCTTTGGAGACGGCCAAGCACTCTAACCTTATGGATAAGCTCTGGCTTGGCATCCGTCCTAGTTCTGCCAGGCTGCTGCAACTTGCACGTGACAGGACTCGACGAAAAGTGAAACTTGGCAAATATTTTGTTGAAACACACAATTTGGGGGGTGTCTATCCCTGTGGAAAGGGGAGCGGAAATAAAATGGGGCTGTCTTCATCCCCCAAGCTCCCCACAGACCCGACACAAGTGTCATTAATCAAATGCCGCCCAATAAGTTCCAACCCTTCTTCGCAGAATTTTTGAAATATGAACTTTTTGCTCTGACGAATGCCGGCAGTCATTAATAAATTAGGGGTTAAAATGCCATAACAACGTCAGTCTAGGGGAAGGGCAGGGGCAGCCGTTGAAAAGTTGTTCATTTAATTGAAACCGAAACGCGGCAGCCCCAGGATTTTCCTAACTCAATTAAATTAGGCGCCAACTGGGGGGACATACGGGCACGGCACTCGTTGAAAGGGAAAATCAGTTTAACTTTGATTTAACGATCCGTGCAGTTGTTGTCAACCGCTTTCATTTGAATTTCATTTTGATTAGACCCCAGCAGACAAACACACACACCCTTAAATCACTCTGAAATAGTTCGAATAAATCCCGAGTCAGCATGTGGAACTACGGAGAGTGCCGGGCTCCGGGACTGCAGCAGGAGGAGAGCGAGATTCTGACCAGCGGACCCGAGCCCGCGTGCACTGGCGGCGAGGAGGAGGAACAGCTTGACCTGGACGCCCTCTACGACGAGCTGGAGGCCCTGAAACAGCGTCTATTGTTGCTGCGCAGCAAGCTGGTGACCAGCCCCAAGGACCAGTGCCAGGCGCAGGCAGCGATGGAGGACACGGACGAGTCGTTTTTTACAGCACAGAGCCGTCAGCTGGTAGCCCTGCGGCGCCAGAACTGTGTGCTAAGGTGTCAGCTCCAGTCGATGGCCGGACACCTCAACAGTAGCCGCAAGGAGCTGAAGGAGATGGATGGGTGGCGCTGCTTGGTCGCCACCCGCATCCAGCGGATGCGCCGGGAGCTGGACACCTTCGAGGAGTTCAAGGTGCAGGCCATCCACCACTTCGGGTTGTGCATCGAGCGCTGGGAGCAGCACAAGGCCTGCAAGGTGGACAGCAATGTGTACCAGCGGCGGATGCGGGAGCTCATCCAGCACATCGACGGCAGGCGGGTGCAGATGGTCCCGATGCACTGCCACCACCAAACTTTCCAGCAGGTGCGGATGGAGATAATACAGACCCGCCTCTTCCTGTACAATCTTTTCGACAGCATGCTCTGCTACTTCCATTTCTTCAACCGCCAGTTCAGCCTCAGGTGAGTTTTCTGACTGACTGCTTCTGATCTTGCGGCCAGCTATGTAATCTCGGTTGCATCTTTCCAGGACCAGCACATGGACTACCATCCAAAAGTCAATTACCTCCGTCGCCCCGTCCTCCCCACCCAACTCACTCCGCTCTGAGTTTCGCGATTCGAGTGAGCTTTGAGTGCTCCTGGAGTGCTCTCCCTCTCGCTCAACTCTCAACTTTTGGCAATTAATGTTGATTTTTATTCTCCGACTTTATTGAGGGACTTTCCGCCGTGCTGGCGGAGGGCTGCAGGGGTAGGGTCTGTTTGTAATTGCTTTGGAACTGTCGCCCAATTAGGGTTATTGACGTTTGCGGCCTTAATGGCCCTTTTGAGGCCCATTCCCGTGTCTGTTTTCCCATAATACTCGTACAATAATTACAAAATTTCAACTCTGCAAAAATGGCCTTAAAGAGGGGATATCATGGACGCTCGAGGCTTCCTAATCCGACTTTCGACGCCATCCAAATGTGCACGCATTCCCACCAGGATAAGATGGCAAGCGGCTAAATAGGAAGCGGCATCAGATAAAACAAAAGCAGATTTGTTTTTCCTTTACCTCCCATTCGAAAAAAAACGAAGCAAATCCCCACCACAGAAAGAGACATAGAGAGGAAGCTGAGCTGACAGCCCGAAGCTAAGCGCCGGCAGGAACGGCTGAAATCCTTATCCTGCTCTGGCTCCACTCCACATCGTCCTCCTCTAGCCCGAGCCCCAGCTCCAGTTCCAGCTCCAGCTCATGACTCCAGCATCCCATATCCTTTTTGGAGGTTGTCGAAATGCGTAAAAACTCAATTGCTGCGCATTTGACGAGGGGGTGAGAGGGTGCGGTAAGGCAAGCGGACCTGGACTAGGGATCGACATGGGTCTCGCATTGAGTGAGATGCAAGATAACGCGAGGAGGAGAGCGGGAGTGCGTTGGCAAGGGGGGAGAAGTGCGAATACGAATTTATTGGAGTCATGTGCTGATAAGCGGCTCTAGCTTCCCAATACCAATGCCAATGCCAAATTACAATGCTCTAACAAGCGGCGAGAGGCGCGGGGGAATGGTTAACGACAAAACGAACAGCGTATACTCTATGCCACAGAAGAGGGCAACGAGTATATGCAACCGAGGTTTCCTTTCCATCAGATGACGATACTCCCCTTGGAATAGGGTACGCAAACACTGATACGAACACGCAGATACACGGCTACGGACACCGACACAGGGGCAGGCACAGACAACCAACGGGCTGTTACATGGCTTAAACACAGGAAACACATTAGATACTTTTTGGCTCATTCGCTGGCTGGCCATAGTGAGTACGCGGCCCGGGGCCGGGTCTGGGGCTTGTACTGTGTCTGGTGTACTGGGTCTGGAACTGAGACTGAGACTGGGTCTGAACAGGGGTTAGTGCGATAAAAATCTGCGTAAAATGATGCGGCAATTTGATGAGCAACTAAGTTCGGGCAATTAGTTTTGTAAACGTTCGGAAGTTAGTCGTGTCCACGTCCAGCTAAACTGTTGCTGGGAGGGGAGGAATAGAGCCGAGCCATCATCCGCATGCCATTCAGTTCTGTAATGTGCCTAACAGGGCTCAGAAAGTTGTGCGTAGAGAATCGTGTGATTTATTGGGGCCATCCAAAGCTCAGATACAGATCCAAGTACCACGTTTGCTCTGCCCCCGAAAGGGCCGTCCAATTGATCGGCAATTTTTCCCCATTTTGCTGCCACACAATTCCCAGGCAGGCGAATGACCCATGGTCGTTCTCCTGATGAAATGGCATTCAGTTCTAACGGCGTTCCAGCAATTGCTTGGCGATTCGTGCCTTTCCTGCTCCACTGAACTCTTTGACAGGCCAAAGTAACAGAAACCAAAAAACGTTTCCCCAACTTGCTAATAAGCCGATGTCTAACCAAAAGAAGGAATCAACAGCCGTAGCAGCAGTAGAGAAGGAAGCCTTCTGCCTTGGGCTGTTTTCTAGCAATTTCAAAGATACATTTCAAGTGCCCAACTTTGCTCTACTCTTCTCTCTCTCTCTCTCTCTCTCTCTCCGTGAGTGTGTGTGAGTCAACCGCAAAAGTACAAATAATTTCCATTTGGCCGAAGCGGCAACATTTGCATTTTTCTTCAGTTCTTCTTAGAGCCCGGCCCAGACCCAGCCCATTCCCATTCCCAGTGCCTGCCTCAAATAGGCAAACATGCCTCCCAGCGGCAGCTGCACAAAGAGGGCAGCTAGTGAGCGAGCGAGCGAGTGAGCGTGTATTTAAATAGCAAACAGATACGTCGTCGTCTACTTATAAATACTTTGTCGTCTCGGCAAACGATACGGCACAAGTTGTAGATAAATATGGCATAGATTACACAACTAGTTCTCTGCCACAATAGAACTTTTTGCCTCCTCGAAAGATAAGTGTATGCTGACTCTCTCGCACATACAGGGTATTCTGTATATACAGTTATTTATGAATTTTCTTCGCTGACTCAGCACGGTCGCTTTCGGCAGGGCAACTTCTGTGCACTCTTCTGGCCGAGCAGCTTTCGAGGGCGCCGTGGCTTAGTTGGTTAAAGCGCCTGTCTAGTAAACAGGAGATCGTGAGTTCGAATCTCGCCGGGGCCTATCCCTTAAAAATTCGATATTAGGGGTTCCACTTTTTTATGTGTGTTTTCCATCCCATGAAGCCAAACTTCTGTTATTTGATTTGCTTGGGGCGCAGTTTAATGGTGCCTATTAATGGCGCTTGCCAACTGACGCCTTCTGCCAGCCATTGATATATTTCAATTGCCACAATAATTGTTTCAATAATCATTAAAATCACCCAGTGACTGATTAGAAAATAGAATGATTGTCGACATGATGATGAAAATATGAGGTTTTTACTATTTTTAGTTGGGATCATTCGACTTGCAAATACTCTATACTGAAAGTTTAAAGCACCCTTGGAGGTCCTTTGTAAAAGTAACCGTCTCCTGAAGCTTTATGTTTAGCATAACATTAGGGTGGTGCTTTATACTCGTACAGCTTTAAGGAATTACTGTTACAGTTAAAGCACTCACTTGTATAATGTTACGTCAAAGCTTTCACATGAAAAGCTTATAGTGCCGTTGAAAGCTATCAACTAACATGAGCTTTCCTGCAACAGTTCTGGAATCTTAACAGTTGCTTACCAAAACCATGACTTCCCCTCCCTGGCTCGATGTTTTAAAATTTAAACAACTGAGCAAATATCAAATATTAATTTGGTTAATGGGCTGATAACGGTAGGGAACTGTTTTTCAAATTGTGTAGTTGAAAGACGAAAGTCGCAAGGGCGCCGTGGCTTAGTTGGTTAAAGCGCCTGTCTAGTAAACAGGAGATCGTGAGTTCGAATCTCGCCGGGGCCTTCCGTCAAGGACAACAAGGGATTGTTGTCTACTTTTTGTCCAGGATTTTTTTCAATTTTCAATCATTTATTACGTGTCTTAACCAATCACTTAACTAGACCAAAGGAAACTTTATAAGCTCTAAGGACTAAGGACTAATCCTTGTAGACCAGATACAGGACAACGATCATGAAGTAGGTGGGCCGCTCAAAGACCAGCTGAGTGAAGTTATCCCGCTTCTCGTCCATCAGGTGGCACATTCTCTGGTAGATGCCCTGATTCTGCTTCTCCACAATCGACAACAGGCAGATAATGCGATGCCTGAGGGTAAGGAATCGAATCAGTGACAATTGGTAGAGAAGAAGGGGGAGGGGCGCTTGGAGGCGGAGATCACACTTACCGACTGTGGTTTAACTTCTTGACCCGATCGCGTATCTCGGCCGCCAGACTCTCGACCAACTGCAGGGCACGCCAAGAATCGTAATTGCGGCTGAAGCGATCCCACAGCAGACGCTCCTCGATGCAATCTTCGATGATCTTGTGGGCACGTTCCATATTGAAATTGGTGTGAAAAAATTTCCAATCATTCTTTGGCTTCTCGTTGCGCTCGCCGCCCTCAAATCCAGCTCCGCCGTCGCCCTCCGGATTCTGGGCCCGCCGCCGGCTGAGCATCGACTCGGAAAGCAGGGCGTTCATCCGGTTTGTGGTGCGAACCGATGCGGTTATCCTGCAAAAAAGTGCGAATTTTTGTATTAGCTTTGACTCAAATCAAAGATTCTATACGTATTTGTTTTAGTTTCTGCGACTGAGTCGCGTCCTACCGCGTTTTCATATTGCTCCAGCTGGTCATTGTTTGTCTCCCAAGGGTATTCCGATATATTCCTGGGATATGGTATTTTTGGAGCAGCCCTGTCTGCCCGCTAAAGGAAAACAAATAGCGAGCTCTGCTATCTGTGCACTGACAGGAACGTCAGCCAGGACGACATGCCAACACGAGCCCTGCCTAATACCTAGCTCCTCATGCCCGAGGAGCCGGGGCAATCATCGGGTATCCACACATCGTCAAAAGTTTCCCTTCAGCATTGTTGGTTTAAGCCCACTTTAGGCTCGCGGCTCTGGAGGTGGCAGTGAGAGGCACGCCTGAGACCCGACATGAGCACGATATACAGTACAGTACTCGCTGTAAATAGGGCAAACTATAAGGTACACAAGTACGTTTGAGCGTACGTAAGTCTGTAAGTCACAGTCTAATCGAAATATCCATCTTCGTACGTGCTTCTGTTTCTATAAAAATTATTTGCTTGGGGAAGTCTTTATGACTTTGTTGCCGAGATATTGTTTGCGAAGATATTTTAACCATCTGTAAAAATAGCTACTCTAAAATTTGTCCAGGCAAGTTTCACTCCTTACAGTGATCACTGTACTTCTCATCGTTGGCGATTATGGTAGCACAGTCGTGTCACGCTGCCATCACCAAGCCTTCCGCCTTGCGTGCCGCCTATCATAAATCCAAGTCAGAGCGCTCCAATTGCAACCCACCGGTGATGGCGGTGGAGACGTGGGTGTCATCGCCACCAGCAACTCGGCGGGGTACAGTAAAGGAGCGCGGGCCGAGAGGGAGCGGAGTCAGCAAAGTGTTGCCATATGGATGTGGGTGCTGTGCTTTCGTGGGGGAAATTACTTCGAGCCACGAAGGCACGCGATTCCTTTTTGAAGTTGATGACTTTTGATCGGCTGCCTTGCGACACCTGTGAGGTCTTCTTGGCCAGGTCTCGCCCCTGTCTCCGCCCCGCTCTAGCCAATAACTTTCAAGCACTTTGATTGCTTTTTATCGCGAAAGTTTTGTGCGATTGCAGCGTATGCAAACTTCGCTCTGGCCCCCTAGCTTTGATCCATATATACATTTGTATCTCTGTATTTAAGTCCATACACAGATTCATATCTACATGTGTACATATATATGAAGTTATTAAATTGAAATAACTGTCAAGTCACGTGCCCTGTTGACGACTCCTCATTGTTCCCAAATGGTCGGGCCAAGTGGCCGGGGAACAATAGAAAATTGAGCAAACGGCGGTATGGAATTGGGATAGGCCATGTGCATATGTATGGGGTGGTGTCCCCGACATCTCAAACAGTGGAGGCCACTCTTATAGCAACAGTTGTAGTCAAAATAAACTATTTCATTTTTTTCTTCTAAAGCCTATTAAATCGTATCTTTGCTGATGTTCTTTAGAGTATAACCCCAGTTTCTCTTGGTGTTACATACATACGTATTATGTGAAAGGACCAATCTATCTCATATTAATTAAGTTTTCGAAGCATTTTTTGAATCTGTTATCATTCACCTTGTCACTACCCTTTGTTCAGTCTTGATATTGATTTAATATAGAGATGCACGCATTCAATGTCACCATAAGGTTTTCGCTTGCGCAACGTCGGAATTTGGTTTAAATTGGCACTCGGTGCAAAAAAATGCCTAGTTTTTACAATGAAATAAATAAATCCGATAAAGTTGTTCGCTCTACGGTACGTAAAGCAAAATAAAAAGTGTTGTTGTATATAAAGTCATGTGAAAAAGAATAACAAACAAAAGCCCTATAAAATGATTATTTTTATGCAAACATCATCCTGGGACATCTTTCTTCAATAGACAAGAAACCCTTAACGACTGCAGATTTATTTTTTAAAGGATAACAAATCATTTCTTTTTTAAATTATGAAAATTAATTATTGCATGATTTGAATTTGATTTGTCTCACAAATTCATTTCTAGAATTTTTGGTATTTTAAATTTTTGTCCGGGTGTTTCCTCTTGAGTTTTATGTTCTACTGCATTATCCATCATTAACTTGTAACATGTAAATGTTTCAGAAGTTTTTCGTAAAGAAAAAACAATATTTGTGGACATTTATGCATATTTTTACATTTAAATTAACTGAAACTAACAACGGTTTTTTGGTTCAGTGGTTCCCTCAAAACGTTCAAAATATTTCAGAATTTGGAGGCTGTTTTCGGATCCTAAGATACACCCCTAACCACCAGAATATGTTTCTAAAAAATATTTTATATTTTGATACTAACTAGTCTAGCCATAACTAGATTAGCCATTTGATAAGAACACAAATGGTAAATTAATCCCATCTCTCCCATACTTTTATAACTTGTGACAGCAGAAATAAGCCGTTTAAGGAAGCAATCATTTTCATACACGGCAATCGCAATAAGTTCTGTAACACAGGTTACGACACAGGCTTCAAAGCGTAAATTGAAGATTTATAGGGTACATTTCCTTTCGATGATTGATTAAGTTTCGTAAGCCGCATCTTTAATGCACAAGTAGCCATAAAATGTGTTATAATGAACGCACCAACCCGAATCTCTAACCTCCCGAGCGGTTCTCGAAGCAGTTACCAGGTTACTAATTGCCAAACACAAAACGAGGGGGAACGTTGTGAGTTGCTTCGGACACCGCAACTCTACGGTTATACCCGATACTAAGTCAGTATGGCTCTCCTCCAGCAGGCGGCGTCTAATATTAAACGACACGACAAAGAGTGCGTGCGAGAGAGACAGAAAATCAGTCTGAGCGTGACGTCGGGCGCTGCGTAGCCAATGCAAATTGATTTGTTCCTTTTGGCTACAAAAATTATCTGATCTGATCCAGATTCAGCAATCTGATAGATATGGTCGTTATCTATGATTCTGCGTTTTTAGTTTACTCGAATCTGCAATATTGTGGATGCAACAGATTTTCGTCCTTTGTGGGGGCGGAAGGGGGTGTGGCGAAATTTTGAGATATACGTTTTATAGTGAGATCTAACAGGAGTGCGGATACTAAATTTGGTTACTCTAGCTTTAATAGTCTCTGAGTTTTGTGAATATCCCCAGATTTGCATCCTTTGCGGGGGCGGAAGGGGGTGTGGCGAAATTTTGAAACAAACTCGTCTCGGTCCGATATATTAGGAGTGTGGATACCAAATTTGGTTGCTCTAGCTTTTATAGTCTCTGAGATCTAGGCGCTAATGTTTTACTCTAAGCAAAGCCGCCTATGCTACGTGTGTGTTAGAGAGAGACAGGGCGAGAAAAAATGAAATTGTTTTCTTGATGCTGGCTATAATAATAATACGATCCAATTCAGATTCCGCAGTCTAAAAGATATGGTCATTCTCTACGATTCTGCGTTTTTGGTTTTCTCGTATCTTTAAAATTGTGGATGCCACAGATTTTCGCCCTTTGTGGGGGCGGAAGTGGGCGGGGCAAAGTTTTGAAATATTTTTGCAGCAGTGACATATCACAGAAGTCTGGATCCAAAACATCGTTGCTCTAGCTCTTATAGTCTTTGAGCATTAGGCGCTGAAGGGGACGGACAGACGGACAGACGGACAGACGGACGGACGGACAGACAGACATGGCTCAATCGACTCGGCTATTGATGCTGATCAAGAATATATAAACTTTATGGGGTCGGAAACGATTCCTTCTGGACGTTACACACATCCACTTTTACCACAAATCTAATATACCCCAATACTCATTTTGAGTATCGGGTATAAAAACTTTTCCCGACACACGCCGAACATTTGAAGAAACTGGAACAGGAGGGCGTTTTTATTCGATTGCGATTGCGGCTGGTTGGATGGGGGTGGGTGCGAATGGGGAACAACAGAAATTAAACAGCAGCTAAACAAATTAGGCAATTTGTACCGCCTGCCTTTCCGCTAATATGCGGGCGACGTTGGACAGGGGGTAAGGTTACCAACACTCGGAACAGGTTCGAACTCATTAGCACCCGGGTGCACGCGAAACGGGGCAATTTGCATATGTAGGATAGGACTCACGCTTGCATGCGACTCATAGCAGCGGCGCCTTGGCCTATGTTACGTCTAACGGGTTGGTAGCTGGAGCTGGAGCTGGAGCTCTGCCCTTCGCCAGAGAGGGATTTCCGGCAAAACTGCACGTGCGCTCGTCACAAATGGAACTGGCTCTGGTCCCGGGCTCCGGCTGCTCCCAGACATAAAAGCGCAAAAGCCGGCAGCTAACAATGTGTGGAAGGTGGGGCCGATGGCGAATGAAAGGGGTAAAGTGTACGCCATGATGGTGATTGACTTACGAGCTCTGACAGCACAAACACACACACATACGATGAGGGTAATGAGGGTGATGGAGTGAGTTCGTCACCGTGGCACTCGTTAGCTCTGCCTTTGGTATGATTTAGGTTGGCATGTCTAAAGACAACTCTGCAGAGACTGCAAAGGAAGGGTTGAGCGGCGGAGCAAATGTGTGCCAATGTATTCTAAATTGTGTTTATTTTGAGTAATTTGCAATCTATTTGACACAAACTGTCTGCTCCTCTCTCCTTCTCTTTATCACTATCACCAAACATGGCATGACCCTGCCAGACTTTTTGCCAATTAAAATTGTAGGTTTCCAACTGTCGACACACCAACATGCACATTACTTAGAATCCTAGAAGAATGTAGAGAGTTCTGGTTATTTTTAAGAATGCGGACTCTAATAAGTACATATGTATATACGTGGGCGTACAATATTTGGACGTTGACATGCAATAACTGCACCGTCAAGTGGCCCGTGTGACACCAGCAGAAGACTGTTACGCGCGGATCACAGGCAAAACGCAGCCCTCCTCCCGCCCAACCGACCGAGGAGCGCTGCCGCATAACGCGCGGTGCGTCGCCAAGCCAAACGCGTACATGCAAGAAAGATAGTTGTAACACTAATATTCAAGGAAAATTAGCACTACACTTACTAGGAAACTAAACATACCGTCAAAATACATTTACGAATACCATTACAATTACTAATAACTAGAAAGGTGTGTGAGGTTTAGTAATTTAATAATAGGAAGAGAATTAGTGGTGGAAATAATATGGTAGAGGATATTATAATCCGAGCATAAGACCCTAAATGGTTCATGCAAGGAATAATTCGATCTATAAAGTGGAAGGAACAACGGTATACAATTTCTAGTGAGTCAATATCGGACGAACCAGCGAGGTATAGAGAGTTTTTGTAATATAGGGATCGTCGAATTCCTTTGACCACCTCTTTATTCTTTGGACGTTGACATGCAATGACTGCATCGTTCAAGAGGCGATGCAGTTACTGCACCGTCAAGTGGCCCGTGTGACACCAGCAGAAGACTGTTACGCGCGGATCCCAGGCAAAACGCAGCCCTCCTCCCGCCCAACCGACCGAGGGGCGCTGCCGAACGCGAGCATGCAAGAAAGATAGCTGTTAGACTAACATTCGAGGAAAATTAGCACCAAACTTACTAAGAAACGAAGCATGCATTCAAAATACAAATACCACTACAATTACTAATTACTAGAAAGGTGTGTATGGGTTAGTAATTTAATAAGAGGAAGAGAATTAGTGGTAGATATAATATGGTAGAGGGAATTATAATCCGAGCATAAGACCCTAAACCGTTCATGCTAGGAATAATTCGATCTACAAAGTGGAAGGAACAACGGTATAAAATTTCTAGTCAGTCTAATAGGAATCGTGAAGTTTATGCGGCTCAACAGATCAGGGCTGTCTATATGTTAACTAAGGATGGGAGGTTTACTAATAGTAGTCTACTAGAGTAAGATGGGTGTCTTAAACCCACATCCCAGTTAAGGACCCGCAGAGCAGAGAGTAAAAAGTTTTTCTGTACTGATTCTATACGGTCCTGGTGTACTTTGTACTGAGGGCACCATACACAGGAGCCGTATTCTAAGATCGGACGAACAAGCGAGGTATAGAGAGTCTTTGTTATATAGAAATATGTTCAGAAAACTTTAGCTTTGGGTCTTACATAACATACAGATCATCCACCAGGGTAATTCTCTCAAGAGAACCACCAAATAGGGTATTGGGGGCCAACAAGGGGCTAGAACGGTGAAATGTCATAATTTTGCATTTCGCGGCATTAAGGTGTAACAAGTTTGCACAACACCATGACTGAAAGCTATTGAGATCGGATTGCAAGCGAGAATGAAATGAAATTTCCTTGTACTGGACACAGAGTTTAAAATCATCCGCATACATAAGTACTCGAGAGTGTGTTAAGTCATTAATAAAGAGTGTGAAGAGTAAGGGGCCTAGATGGCTGCCCTGTGCTACTCCCGACGAAACCTTTACTGGTAAAGAGAGGGAGTTTTTGAAGAGGACTCTTTGAGACCTAGAACAAAGATAGCTAGAAATCCATCTCAGGAGGTTGGGCGGAAACCCTAAAAGGTCAAGTTCATGCGCTAAAAGGGAATGGTTTACAGAGTCGAATGCTTTACTAGAGTCGGTTGTAAATAACATCCGTCTGTAAGTTACCTTGAAAGCCTTTAATAATGAAAGAGGTAAACTCTAACAAGTTCGTGGTGGTTGATCGCCGCCTTATAAATCCATGCTGCGTGGGAGATATAAGTGACTTGCAAAGATGTTGCAAGTGCGGAGTTAATACCTTCTCAAACATTTTGGGAATAGCGGATAACTTTGCTATACCTCTAAAATTTTTTTGCGTCAGACTTGCTACCTTTTTTATGGCGAGGAATTATATTCCTTCCAGATCGGGGGAAGTCAAGAAGAATCGATGGACGGGGTGAATAGTTTAAACAAGGGTCCACACATAGCCTCGGCGCAGTACCTGAGTACACAACCTGGAACCCCGTCTGGACCCGGTGAAAACACCGGCTTAACTAGTCGAAGATCATGAAGTAAAGAACATTCATTTAACAAGGGACTGAAAATGCCTCAGAATAGGTGGTTTGGAAGAATTGGGCAAAAAGATCAGCAATTTCCTGATCATTATTTGCCGACGCATTACGAAATGATAGCTACGATGGGTGTGCGGAGGTTCTGCGTTTACTGTTTACGAAGCAGTAAGACTGTTTGGGGTCCTGAAAACAACGTATCCTGCATCGAGATAGGTAGTTCTTATAGCATTGAGCATTAAGAACTGAAAAGTTTGACTGAGCAAAAGTGAAAAGTAAAAGAACCAACTTCTTGAAATGTTGTATAAAGTCTTGATTTTAAGTTTTTAGAGTGAATAATTCTTTGGTAAACCAAGGGAGCTTTCCAGATCTAATCAGACAAGAAAGCGGGACACAGAATCAAAAAATGTGCCAAGAGCATTGTAAAAAATGGTTGTGCCTTTTATGACTTTAGTGCACAAGTACAAAGCGGACCAATAAAAATCCCTAATGATATTATTAAGCTTAAAAATGAATATAGGGGCATATAAGATTTTTGGTGGAAATGTACATATGAGTGTTTCGTCCAGAAGGAAGCGTTTCCAAGCTTTCGATGAAGCATTTTATTATTTAATGGATATTGTCTCGATTACACCTTTCCGACATTCAGTATCTTCTGAAAGTTTCAGACTAAAACTCATCTTTTTTTGTCAGTATTTATACCCGATACTCAAAATGAGTATTGGGGTATATTAGATTTGTGGTGAAAATGGATGTGTGTAACGTCCAGAAGGAATCGTTTCCGACCCCATAAAGTATATATATTCTTGATCAGCATCAATAGCCGAGTCGATTGAGCCATGTCTGTCTGTCCGTCTGTCCGTCCGTCCGTCTGTCCGTCCCCTTCAGCGCCTAATGCTAATGCGACTATAAGAGCTAGAGCAACGATGTTTTGGATCCAGACTTCTGTGATATGTCACTGCTACAAAAATATTTCAAAACATTGCCCCGCCCACTTCCGCTCCCACAAAGGGCGAAAATCTGTGGCATCCACAATTTTAAAGATACGAGAAAACCAAAAATCGTAGAATCGTAGAGAATGACGATATCTTTTAGACTGCGGAATCTGAATTGGATCGTATTATTATTATAGCCAGCATCAAGAAAACAATTTCATTTTTTCTCGCCCTGTCTCTCTCTAACACACACGTAGCATAGGCGGCTTTGCTTAGAGTAAAACATTAGCGCCTAGATCTCAGAGACTATTAAAGCTAGAGTAACCAAATTTGGTATCCGCACTTCTGTTAGATCTCACTATAAAACGTTTATCTCAAAATTTCGCCCCATCCCCTTCCGCCCCCACAAAGGACGAAAATCTGTTGAATCCACAATATTGCAGATTTGAGAAAACTAAAAACGCAGAATCATAGATAACGACCATATCTATCAGATTGCTGAATCTGAATCAGATCAGATCATTTTTATAGCCAAAGGAAACAAATCAATTTGCAGTGGCTACGCAGCGCGTGACGTCACGCTCAGACTGATTTTCTGTCTCTCTCGCACGCACTCTTTGTCGTGTCGTTTAATATTAGCGGCGTCTGCCGGAGGCGAGCCATACTGACTTAGTATCGGGTATAACCGTAGAGTTGCGGTGTCCGCAGCAACTCACAACGTTCCCCCTCGTTTTTTATTATCTTTTATAAGTTAAACAGCTCGCTCGGCTATATTATTACCCACTTTTGAAATTGTTTAAGAATTTTGATTTATTGATCTTAATTTTTATGCCATTTTAAAGGATCTTTAGTTAAAAAAGCCTTTTGAAATATTAAATCGATCGAATAATTTTAGCTGATAAGGTGTTACAAAATCAGTTAATCTCTTTGTACCAATCGTAGGCAAATCCTCATCGTTAACACAAAATGGCAAGAGCTGTTCCGCCATTTCTCATTTCTCCATAAAGGACACGTTATCGTTAATAAATGCAATCAGATAAATATCAGAAATGACTAAAAGTATTTTTTAGAACAACGTTTGCAATTTCCGAAACGTTTTTGAGCATACAATATATGAATAGTAAATTTAAAGTTCAGATTTTGAACTTCAACAGCTTATGTTGACGGAAACGAATAATGTATATAAAAACGCACTATGATAATAGATACGTCACGCAAATATTTTTCTTCTCGAGTCAATTTAAACTCATCTCGAACTCAGGTAACTGCACATTACTATAAAAAGTTGAATGTTAACTTTTATTTATAGATATCAATATTTCGATACATCAAGTACATAGCTGCCATAGGAAAATATTGTATTTTTCAACTTTGAGTTCAAGGAAGGAACATTTTTAGACCCTGATATCTTAACAAATTACACTGATATAAATAAGCCCAACAGTAATGCACAGAGTAAAGAATTTCGTAAATACAATATTGTTCAGACACCACATCTCATGACGCGAAGTCATCTGAAATAAGTCCTGAATTAGTTCGTATTATCTTGGGGAAGTGGAAACCGGCCCTCGGATATATCCGTACTCATCCTGCATTTAACATAGTCAAGCAGAAATTTGCTAACCTAAAACATCACAGCTTAGAACTAGTTGAAAGAAGTTCCATTAGTTGATTCATCAAAACTCTACTCACTATATAAGCACACAAGATCCCAACAACGATGGCGTAATAGGTGAAATCCTGATCTCTGAATACCTTGAAGCATGATTCCTTCACGTTGCTCCCATCATGCAGGCAGCTTTCGGGAAAATATTTTGGCTTTCCCAAATTCATGTATATATAGTACTCGGGGTCCATAAAGCCGCAGCAATTGAACTGTAATAAACCAACCTGAATGACCTTCAGAGCTAAAAAGTGGCGCCTGGAACGTACCTTCTCCTGCCAACGGAACATTGCAGCCGTGTTGTTGTTAGACTTTAGATCAGTCCATGCGTGAGCCAGGTTCTGCCAATTGGACTTGTGGTCCTGAATTCCCGTCCAAAGGAAATAGTAAGTCACTCCAAAGATAACCAACAGCAAGAGGTGGCAAAGGGCTTCCTTTTTAAAGAATGTTTCAACACAAATACTATTAGTTTTCCTGTGGGCACTCACCTGTTTGGATTGCTTATAAATATCCTTCAATTCCAAAAAAAACAGCCTCCATATTGTTAGTACAGAACAAAGTAAGAGAACGGCTAGCAGCAGATTGAAAATGATACGAAATAATCCACCCACTTCGACGTAGCTGGGAATGCCGATCCCAAAAATAATAAAGACCAACAGCTGAGGGAGAAGGTAAAAAAGCGACAGCAGTGTATTATGATTAATGATCGGAAGCGATAGATAACAGAAAAAAAGATAACCAAACAAAAAGTATTACCATCAACAGTAAATGCTGAACGAGGAGCAGGAAATTTGCGGGGCAACCCATTTCGAAGAAAGCTTACAAGCGACTGAACCGATTATCAAATATTTTTGCATTACTTAAAAGAAATTAGTGTTTCTGTCCTGATAAGATCCAACAGCAAAATATCAGTGAATCATTTAAATAGTCACAACAAACTTGTGTCCCGGTGATAATAAGTGTGACGGTATATGTGGGTTGGTGTACCAAATACCAAATGAAGATAAGATCCCTAGACGACGAGCAACGATGATCCCATCACTAAAAAGAACGACGAACAACGATTATGCCATCACGAAGAAGACGACGAGTAAAGAAGAGAGAAGCAGAGAAATAAAACGAGAACAGTACCGAAAAGACGTAAAAAACGACGACGGCCGCAGAAAAGAAGAATTAAACGACGCAAAATGAAGAATACTTTTATCCTAAATTTATCAAACATTAAATACAAATTAATTATTAAACCTACATACATACATACATATATGTAATTACTGTATGTGGGTTAGTATATACATTATTGGTCAGTGCTACCTACCTACCGTTTTGATAACATCAATCAATTGATGTTGTAATAATTATACCAGACAATAAAAAGTCTTTATTTGGCAATCCAAGGTACAATTTAAAAGTGTTGTCCAAAATATTCGATTACTCAAAAGCGCGTCCAATCAGACTGATATTCTCGAGCATTCTACACAAAATTTGAAGAGATTTCAGAGTCTATTCAAGTGGACAAGGTACGACAGCGGCGTCGTCCATACTTAAATGTTACGTCTAAGAGTACGGCGCACACGAATGTACCGATCTATAAGAGAAAGACGGAGAGTCGGCGAAATGCAGGCATAGGAAGTGAGTGCTCAATGAACCTACCTCAATCGCAAGAAATATCCACCCAGCCACCTTGGAACCCTTCAGGACTTGCACATAGAATTGGGTTAGCTCGGAAAAACAACCCTCTTCGTAGACTTTTGTCTTGCTGTTGGGATAAAAGCAGCTAAAGGGAAGTGTGAGATTCGCAGCGGTATAGTCTCCGGGCCCATTTATTCCGCAGCAATGCAACTATAATACATATGTACATAGAACGGGAAAGAAAAGTGAGCAATGTTATTTTACACATACATACTTTCGACTGGAGAATGGACATTGCATTGGTGTGGTTCTTTTCCTGTGCCCAGGCGGCGTCCAATTGATTTTTGGCCAGTGTTTTCTCGTCGGTGTGCCCAGCGAGGATACACAACAGGGTGATGGTTATGATTCCAGCAGCAAGCACGGTAATAGCATACTGAAAAGTGTGGAAAAGTTTCATTAGAATGTAGTTCAGATAGGGCTTCACTTACCGTCCAGGTCATGCACACATTCGCCTTAATAGCGCCAAGGCATCCGAGAAACGAGACCACGAACATGATCCCACCGACCAAAAGAAATAATATGAGAAAGGGTTTCCCCTCAGAACTCATCTCCTTGAGGGCCAGCGAATTTACCACCGCAATGACAAGGCCCAGAACCTACAAATAAATTCACAAAGGCATTGTATAAACACACACATTTTTATTATACACACAATATTAAAATTATATTTTAAATCCTCAAAAGCAAATAAAGCGGCTACTGGAAAAATAGTTGTTCCGTGGATAGTTTTGGTTGAAAGAAGATAACGAAATTTAATGAATTCGGCGCGGAATTCCCTTACGGAAAATGACTGATAATGTGTTTTCACTCACCGAACTTAAGGTATTGAATAGGAACACCATATACATTATTGTTACAGTACCACAGCCCATTATGTTCGATTTATATATAATTGATACAGTCAAATATATATGTACAAATGTTGATCAAGCTTTGATGAGAGCTCGCCAACGTCTAATACTGGACTGAATAACTATACAAACTAGAGCTTTGTTTACGCTTCGAAGAACAGAACAGGTCATAACAGATTTCAATTGAATCAGCCACAAGGCAGAAATCCTTCCGATATCCAAGGCGAAAAATATGCTTGTGGCTTTCGCAACTCCCGTCTGACTCACAGTGCAAGTCGCGTCAGTAATCGGTAGGGGCAAGTCCATCTCGGGTCTGCGGTTACGCCTTCTTCTTAGCAATGATCCTAAATATAATATGTATGATGATGGAAGTAGTAGTGTAATAGTTGTCAGTTACAAAATCGTCATTATTTGTTTTCCAGAAGTTTCCATTCCTGCCTGTAGCGCCATTTGGCTTTTAATTTGTATTAGAATAAGATCGAATTTGATGAAGTCTAGTGTAAGTTAGGCTAGGGCAAATCGGGAGCGAAATAAAAGCTCGCTCTCTCGCTCTTGGCGAATTCGTCCCGCTTTGCCACCGTAGGTACGATAGGCTTAAAAGAAATTGTTTGAATACAGAGAAATCGACAAAATCTGTTGAAAACGAACGCACGCACTTATTATTTTTTCGTCGTAAAATTCATTAATTTGCAGCCACCCAAAGTTTTCCGTATTTCATATTTAGAAAAACTATTCTAAAATTTCAGTGCCCTTATCAGTTCTTTTCTTATTAATTTCTTTCTACTCGTCGTACTTCATCGGCTAATTAGCCGCTAACGAAGAAATATAACAACGGACAGGAGGTGCACAGAGCATCGTCATCAACATCGATAGTTTCAAGATAGCCAGATAAAAATACGAAGCAACGCAGAACAGATCAAATTAAGAACTCTATAAATATTTTCAACTCTTATTAGCAATTACACTATAGTACTACTCGAAAAGCCATCCCTTCCCACTCGCATCTTCTTTTAATTCTCCCTTACGATGGGGTCATTACGAAATTTCGTCTACTAGATCACGGAATGAAAATAAGAACCATCTGTAAAGATACAAGCGCTAAAGTTTTACAAGCCGTACATTTTAAAGAACAAAAGGAAAACAAAATTAAAATTAATTAAACACCAAATAAAAAGGATTTTAAAGATAAAACTGATGAAAAAACCCAAATGCTATCTCTGTGGAAAGCCTGGTCATTTGAAGAAGGACTGTTTAATTTTTAAAAGATTAAGCAGAAATCAGAATACGAATAATAATGCAAAGGAACACAAGGTCAAGTAGCAACAACTCATGTAGACCGTGGATTTGCTTTTATGATGATGCAGGGGATTGATTCCTTGAACGAAAACGAGATTCAGGAGGTTCGTAGCATTTAAAAAAGTTGTTTTGGCGATACAATTACAGAAAAAGCTCGCCCCATGGATATTGGAACTAAACTGAAAAAAGGTATTTGGGGCCAATGCAGTTTTATTTATTTAATAAATAGATATCAAACTGGAGCTTTAAAAGATGTTAACAAAAAAAAGCATTTGAAATGAGGCATAATAAATTTATTTAAATTTAAATTCATTAATGTTACTTTTGAGGAAAGAAGACTTGAAAAATGTAAAAAGATGAAGTACAAAGGAGAGAAAGGAACAAGCCGAATATTGCAATGGCATCATATACTCATTTTTTAGCTCTTTGCTTCTCTCTCCTCAGTCGAGCTCACTTTTTTCTAAGCGACGAGTGCTTGCAGTTGAAAAGATAAAATAAACTAATTATCTAATACTGCTTATCGGTTAGGTCTGCGCATCGGCCAACATCTATTTTTCATCTCGATCAAATTACTCCTTCAGGTATCTCCCAAACACCTATGTCTTTTTTTTAGAGGTACCCGAAGGAGTGGTCTGATGGGGTCAAGATTTGGTATGCATAATTTATTTACACGCAATTATGTTTTGACAAAGTTTATTCAGATTGATTAGTTTTGAGGCTTAGCATCGTGCGAAGCGCCCATCACCATCTGGAGCTGCAGCACCTGTAAAACCCAGACAATTGTTACTACGATTACCAAGGTAATCTCGCCAATCTGAGCGAAAAGCAATAGAATTCAATAGAATTTACTTATTTAATTATCATGAACTCACAATCCTTCTAAGTAATAAGAGCACAGATTAAATATATATCTTCAAGAAACAGATCTACCCTGCAACAGTAAACATATAATTTGCCCCAAGCAATACTCTAGTTCACCAACTTAACATTTAATATAACGACTAAGCAGAGGGTAGGGATTCTTTTCAAAAGACATCTGCCACACGGTGTACATGCCAGCATACTCCACTTCAACCGCCTGCACATTGCAATTCACCTAAACATAACTCAACCACTAACAATACTTGACAGCTACATTACAAGCGACATTCAGACCAAGCTTTCTCTGACAGCGAGTTACTTTCAATTATTATTAAGTACAGTAGCAATCTTTTTCCCGATCAAGACGCAGTTATTCTTGTTATATCAACAAATGTCTTTTGCCATCACACAGACAAAGCTCCAACCTTAGAAAAAACAGATACGATGTGGAATAAAAACCTATGCAAATTGAGACAAATTAAGCAAACACTTTGGCATAATTGTAAATACAAAATGACCGATGCGAACTTCTTGGTATATAAAAGAGCAAATCCTTTAAACGTGCTCCATTAAAGAAGCAACGCACTTAAGTCACAGTTTACAACAAAATAAATTTGGCCTGATGTAAATCTCTTGTGGGAATCTCCGAAGCATTAATGCCTTCCCAACCTCTCCTATAAAATGCATTCTGGCCAACTATTGAAGATATAATAATAGCAACGGATATCCGTCAAGCAAAGGAAAATATATCTCTCCACCAGTGGTGTGGCGTGTAGAAACTAACTCATCAACATTTTTTTTACCGTTCTTTTCCGTTTTTTTGGAGCTTGGATCTATACCATATTTAACAGCACTTTTACTGTCTTTGCGCTTACAAAATTCGAAGTTATTGCGTATCTTTAAAAGAGGTTAAAAAAAAAAATCTGAAATTCAACAGAAGTTCTAACGGCATCTTGTATCATTAAATTGAAACTATGATTGCCGCAATGTAGAAAATTGTTGGAAATACATTGTCCTCCCTAAAATAAGTCGTTAGAGATTTGTTTTCTCGTAGTAAAATTAAGTAGTAAAATTAAGGTTGGCTGGTCAGAGAGCGGTGCCCCTCGGCTTAGAAAAACCCGAGATTTCCAAGAAAATCCAAACTAACGGCGAAACAATACGAAAGCTATTTGCTAGGGATCCATTTTATAATAGCCGAAGTTGGTTGTTTACTGTGGCAACGAAAAGCCACCACAATACGAAATATTTTTTAATTTTAATCCGATAGTAGCTCAAATATGGGAATTTTTAAAAACTCCTCTGAAACTTTATGTTTGTTGGGTTCGAAGTCATAAACGGATCATAGATATGAACTGGCACATGCTGCAGCAAAAGCATTGTCTAACTATCAATCTTTCAGTGTTACTCCGTCCGCGAAAAGGACATGTTAAAATTCATCCTAAACACATTTTTATACCCGATACTCAAAATGAGTATTGGGGTATATTAGATTTGTGGTAAAAGTGGATGTGTGTAACGTCCAGAAGGAATCGTTTCCGACCCTATAAAGTATATATATTCTTGATCAGCATCAATAGCCGAGTCGATTGAGCCCTGTCTGTCTGTCCGTCCGTCCGTCTGTCCGTCTGTCCGTCCCCTTCAGCGCCTAATGCTCAAAGACTATAAGAGCTAGAGCAACGATGTTTTGTATCCAGACTTCTGTGATATGTCACTGCTACAAAAATATTTCAAAACTTTGCCCCGCCCACTTCCGCCCCCACAAAAGGCGAAAATCTGTGGCATCCACAATTTTAAAGATACGAGAAAACCAAAAACGCAGAATCGTAGAGAATGACCATATCTTATAGACTGCGGAATCTGAATTGGATCGTATTATTATTATAGCCAGCATCAAGAAAACAATTTCATTTTTTCTCGCCCTGTCTCTCTCTAACACACACGTAGCATAGGCGGCTTTGCTTAGAGTAAAACATTAGCGCCTAGATCTCAGAGACTATAAAAGCTAGAGCAACCAAATTTGGTATCCACACTCCTAATATATCGGACCGAGACGAGTTTGTTTCAAAATTTCGCCACACCCCCTTCCGCCCCCGCAAAGGATGCAAATCTGGGGATATTCACAAATCTCAGAGACTATTAAAGCTAGAGTAACCAAATTTAGTATCCGCACTCCTGTTAGATCTCACTATAAAACGTATATCTCAAAATTTCGCCACACCCCCTTCCGCCCCCGCAAAGGATGCAAATCTGGGGATATTCACAAATCTCAGAGACTATTAAAGCTAGAGTAACCAAATTTAGTATCCGCACTCCTGTTAGATCTCACTATAAAACGTATATCTCAAAATTTCGCCACACCCCCTTCCGCCCCCACAAAGGACGAAAATCTGTTGCATCCACAATATTGCAGATTTGAGAAAACTAAAAACGCAGAATCATAGATAACGACCATATCTATCAGATTGCTGAATCTGGATCAGATCAGATAATTTTTGTAGCCAAAAGGAACAAATCAATTTGCATTGGCTACGCAGCGCCCGACGTCACGCTCAGACTGATTTTCTGTCTCTCTCGCACGCACTCTTTGTCGTGTCGTTTAATATTAGACGCCGCCTGCTGGAGGAGAGCCATACTGACTTAGTATCGGGTATAACCGTAGAGTTGCGGTCTCCGAAGCAACTCACAACGTTCCCCCTCGTTTCTGTTCGATTTGTCAGCCGGACAGTTTTAAAACACAGATGTCAAATCGCCAATCCAAACAGTGGTTTTATTACACAAAAAATATATATATGTATATTAGTGGAAGAGGTTTTCTCTTGGCCATAGTTTAGTGGTATCAATATGCATTGTTTCTATATGAATATAAAGGAGCAGACGTCTCTGCTTGGTTCAGCGAAAAAAATATAATTTTCATATGTGTAAATCGAAGTTTAAGTTCTGTAACACACTTCTAAAAGTACAATACATCGATGTGAATTAAAAGAAAAGGTAAGTGCAATGTGTATAAAGACAATAAATTTATGTTTTTTTGTGATTCCATAACGAATGCCAGCACAATTGTACGTAACCTATATTTCTTCGTAACGTTTTAAAATCAATTCAAAATTAGTGATTGGACACTCAATTTTGATCGGTTGTGGCCACACCTTGTTTGAATAATATGTCAAAATAATGTAGCACTGCTTTCTTCTAAAACCACTGCACATATATTATTAGTACTTAGGCCCACTTTAATTGCTTCGCAGCTGACTATGTTGAAACCGTTGAGCTTTCATACTCAATTGCTACCAGCGGGAATCAAATGGACAAAGACCCGACTGTTGGCCACGTCAAAGAAGCTCGGATAAAGTCACAGGATCACTACTTCTTTCATTTATCTGGGCCATTGTAAATTGTCAATCTAAAGTAGTCCAATGCAGAGCACCATTCTCACTTCTGAAAACGAGCTGACTGATTTGAAAAATAAGGCGACAAAAAACATCTAAGGCCTTGATGCTTGCGCTCCACATAATTAATTTTACCCGATAATTAAAATGAGTATTGGGGTATATTAGAATGTGAATGTGTGCAACGTCCAGAAGGAATCGTTACCGACTCCATAAAGTATATATATTTTTGATCAGCATCAATAGCCGAGTCGATTGAGCCCTGTCTGTCCGTCCGTCTGTCAAAGATACAATAAAACTGAAATCGCAGAATCGTAGAGGATGACTATATGTTCTAGAATGTAAAATCTGAACCAGAGCGTATCAAGAAAACAATTTCATTCTTTCTCGCTCTGTCTCTCTCTAACACAGAGGTTTCATGGTCGGTTGTTCCAATTGCAAAATGTAAATTCTAGGATCTCAGAACCTATAAGAGCTAGAGCAACCAAATTTGGTATCCACACTCCTATGATATCGGACCTCGGCCGTTTCGTGTCAAAATTTCGCCACACCCCCTGGGGCATCCACAAATCTCAGAAACTATTAAGGCTAGAGTAACCAAATTTTGTATCGGCATTCCTGTTAGATCTCACTAAAAAACTTATATCTCAAAATTTCGCCCCACCGCTTTCCGCCCCCACAAAGAACGAAAATCTATTGCATCCACAATATTGCAGATTCGAGAAAAATAAAAACGCACAATCATAGAGAATGACCATATCTATCCGGTTGCTGAATCTGGATCACATCGGATCATTTTTGTAGCCAAAAGGAACAAAAATTCCCCCTCGTTTTTTTCCGCTCATACAAGTTTGTACAATTTACACAAAAAATAAAAACCATTTCCTGCCTAAAACATGAGCTGAAATATTATATTATATTATATACTCTTCGAATATCGACTATAAAAAAAGGCAAGTGCTTCCGATTCAACTTGAAAGGTCCACCCCAAACGCAATGTTTTGGGTACAGTCACACCGATATAGAGGCATGTTTTGATGGTGCTACTCGAGTGATTCTCTAATTTGTTTGTTAACTGAGAGGATTTCCCACCCGTAAACAGATTGGACTCTTTCGCTGTTGCTCTGCGCTCTCCGGTCGGCACTATCTTGCACAGCTGGGGAAGGCAACCGCCTTATCAGTTGGAGTGGCCTAGGAAAGGCAGATAACTCTAAGCTTCAATGGACTATTGGCTGGCGGTGTTAGATTTGGATATTTTGCCTGGCGCGGCGCTCAGTTGTTTCCTGAAAGTGCGCTTGTCCGAAACAGACGTAAGGTTTTATTTGCCCCAAAATGAGCTGCGGCACGAAGACCTTGAAGATATCCTCATTCGTGTTGGACTTTCTTTGCTGTGTGAGTGTGTTATCGCCAAATCCCCAAACTGATAGTCATCACTTACTCATTCTGTCTCCACCTAACAGGTGCTGGCGGCCCTGACCATCGTAGCATGCTCCTACGCCTTGATTGCCTTCAGCCATAGTATGGCCATTCGGGTGCCCTGCATTGTGGGGATTGTCCTGGGGGCCCTCCTCTTTGGCAGCACTATCTTCGGCTGCATTGCCGCTCTGAGGGAGAGCATTCGTCTGACTTGGATTGTAAGTGGTGATCGCATTTTTTTGAACAATTACGAGTACGATTTGTACAACCTTTCGTCTATTCCTGAAAGTACGCTGCGATTCTGATGGCTCTGGTATTCGGGCAGATAACCGTGATATTCGCCCAGCCCATTAACTTCGAGCTACTGGCCAATGAGACCATCTACAGTGCCTGGCAGGGCCAGCTGTATCACCAAGGCAGCATGTCCTATTATGAAATTAAGGTACGCTCGAATACCGATCGGGTCCAGTTTTAATCAGATTCCATTCCTTTTCAGTATCATTGCTGCGGAATGACTGGGCCCTCGAACTATCCGGACAGCGGCCTACGCATTCCGCAGAGCTGCTACTTCAACCAGAACTCAACAGTAACCACAGATCTCTACACAGTGGGCTGTGACCGACAACTGGGTGCAGCATTTATTAAGGGCACTCGCTGGGAACGCATCAGCGACTGGTCAGTTGTGGGTGTGGAAGTAAGTGTTCATAGTTCCTAAATGAAATCAATCTCTGAACTACTTCTCAATCCGATTTTCAGATGCTTACCGTAATATTTGCTGGTCTTTTGGCCATAACCTTACAGAATGCAGAGCGCCGACGTCCGTATCGTTAGAAGCTCGTCTTGAATACATCTGTAAACAGTATTAGAAGCTGTACAAATATGTTGACCCAATATGTTTAGTACAAACAAAATTTACAAAACTCGAACTAAGAACTTTGTATTTCAATTAAAAATGTTTAATGCAGTTTGAGTATTGATAACTGCGCGCCACAACAAGCCAGGGCCGCATTTGAACTATTAGAACCACATCAACTGACCAGGGCGAGCTAGAGGAACCAGTCGAACTAACAATCCAAATAATCGTTGAAAACAAAAGCCGTTACGTATCTTTTTCCTAATCGGATCGAATAAAAATCTACCGTCCCCAGATGTTATAGAAAAATTCCAACGAATCGACACGGAAAATTTGTTACAGTGCAAATCACAAGGAGTAATTTATCATGGCCGAGGCAGGGAAGAAGAATAAATCCAGACTGTCGAACACAGCCGACAGCCTCGTATGGGATATTAAATCAACAGAGTATCAACCGTTCCACTGCACACATTAATGAAAAAAAAGCTTATTAAATTGCACAATTTCAATGGGTGATTAATGATCAGACGTTGATCATAGATTCTTCTAAAACACTACAGAAAAAATTGTGAGATATGGTTAGGTTTCGCTAGACCACCGAAACCTTGACATGGCGATGTTAAAAAAGGCTTTAACTCATTGTGATCCTGTATTTTTTCAGATTGTTGTTAGATTGTTATCTCAAGATTTATATGGCCATATCGATCGAAGAAGCGACCAGCAGAACTGTATAGACTCAGCAGAGCACAGTGCTCTGCCGTTACTCGAGCCATCACGGGACACTGGCAGATCGGCACTCATGCCTCTAGACTGTCAATCCCTCATAATGACTTCTGCAGGAGGTGTCGCGACGAGGAAGAGGAGAAATCAGTCCCCCACTTCTTCTGCCATTGCCCGGCCCTTGGAAATCGTCGTCTTCGGATTCGCGGGGCCGCTTTCAGCACGGACCTTTCGGACCTTCCCGAAATCAAACCAGGACGGACTGGTATTCAGACTTGATATTGATTAGATACTTTTAATATGTAATTTATTGTTTAAATATATCGCACATTAACGGAACCGATTTTGGTGTAGTGTAGCGGTTTGAAACGGTAACGACGCTATTTTTTCTATCGGACATTAAAAATCATCAAAAATGTTCCATGCACAAATGTTGCAGCAGACTGGTGGGCCTGACTCATATGCCGAAAAATCGAGCCCCGGAACATGGGCACCATTCTGCATACCCTAGGAAAAAGAATATTATTGAATTAAGGGTATGTTTGTCATCCCAGGTTTCAGTGATGCCAGAAACTAGTCAGTATCTGTTTTTAATCTATCACAAAGATATTTCGCACTTGATTGTCTTTTTATGGAGATCAAGAATTAGCATCGGGATCAAGATTTATCCAGGAAACTAATCACTAATCAGTCTAAAAGTCTAATTTAACGTTTAATAATTGGGTTTTAAAAACAGTTTGAACTGTAACATTATCTGCAAATCAAACAAAATATTAAAGAAATAGGGTATAAAATTACCCCATACACTCCGGTTGATAAGCAACAAGTCTTCAAATACCAGCAACATTTATTTGACAACACTGGGACTGTTTTTTTCTTAACACTTTTTGTTTAAACCTTGTTTTAAGACACAATACAATAAAAGGTAGTATTTAAAAGTAGCTAATCCTGTAGAAAATGTATTCATCAATGGCTTAAAATTATATAGGCAGAGCTAAGAGTCTTGGTTAGCCATCATTATTCAACGGAATATCCAAATTGATCAGTAGGAACTATTTTTCTCTTACGTTTTATTTGCTTGACCTTTTTTGCTGAAACCTATTTTTAGACAAAATCCAATAAAAGCAAGTATTTAAATTAGTCCAGTCAAGTGGTAAATTGATTTATTAATCGGTTAAAATTATGTGGGCAGGGCTGAGGGTTCTATATAGCTTGTAATATTCCACGGAATATCAAAAACGAGTAATACGTAAAATATATCTTGAATTCGTCGGTATATTTACGGTATATTTTGAAAATGGGACGGTATATTTTGGTGTATTTTTGAATGTCAGTCGGTATACTTTATCAATGGGTCCGCGGTCACACTGAAGGAATGTTTTGGTCAACGTATTTGCCGTAATTTCTAAGTAAACAAATGCCATCCGAGAACAAGCGAAATGTATTCATAAGCCATAATCAGCACAGTTTGCAAATTGGAACGCGTACGCGGCGCGTATTTGAAAGCGGCCGAATTGTTCCAGCGCCACAATTTGCGTCCAGCGAGGGGTGCATGTCGGGTTCCGGATCGTAGGGTATTGACTTGGCCAACAACAAATAACTTGATTAGTTGGCACCAAACAGTGCTGGCGATCACATCTCAAGCTGAAGACGGACAGCGGTCATTAACACGCTTTAGGCCCAGAAGCACCAGCCGCAGTAGCAGCAGTGGTAGTAGAAGACAATCAATTCACGGAGAACTACAACAAGAACAGCAACATTAACGATGGGTCTGCGCTTTCAACAATTAAAGAAACTGTGGCTCCTCTATCTGTTCCTACTGTTCTTTGCATTCTTCATGTTTGCAATTAGCATTAACTTATATGTGGCAAGCATACAAACCGCTGATTCAGAGCTGCGGTGAGTAACCAACACAACGACACCAAAAAAATAATCATTTAGGATGGAGTGCAGCAGACCTCTATGCCACCTCCTCCTCCGGCTGGCATTGCATAATTTCCTTTGGAGCCCACGTCTGGCCATGTTGCAAGTGACTGGCTGTTGTTGTTCCACTCGAGCGGGTCGCCTCGACTTTCGGTTTTCGGTGTTTTGGTGTTCGGTCTTCAAACCACTTTGCATTTCTTCTTGTTTGTTTTGCCATCGCCTCGCGTGATTCGAGTTATTGTAAAATGCTAAATTTAATACCATTGTCACATCTTTGTCTATGCCTTTGTGGATCACTTGCCCTCGGATTGCCGCGTATCGAATCGGATCGCATTGGATGGGCTGGTGCTTTAATGGGTTTCTTGCAAAGTCATCCGAAACCGCCGCCGAAACGTCGCTCCCTCTGGCCGCATAAAAGTATCGTGGCCCATTATATTGGCAAGGGAGACATCTTCGGCAACATGACTGCAGGTGAGTAGACATCAAGCATCTCTCATCACCAATGTCACAATATGCAGACATAAATAAATAAATGAATGTATAAATCTATTCATTGGCAGACGATTACAACATCAACCAGTTCAAGCCTGTCCCTGGCGAGGGAGCCGACGGGCGACCCGTTGTTGTACCGCCCCGCGACCGCTTTCGTATGCAGCGCTTCTTTCGCTTGAACAGCTTCAACCTGCTGGCCAGCGATCGTATTCCCCTCAATCGCACTCTCAAGGACTATCGTACCCCGGAGTGAGTGCGACCTGCCCTCAAGGGAATGCTCTCCATCTAAGACAGTACTTTCGTTGTAGATGCCGCGACAAGAAGTATGACAGTGGCTTGCCCAGCACTTCGGTGATCATTGTGTTCCATAACGAGGCCTGGTCCGTCCTGCTTCGTACCATAACCAGCGTCATCAACCGCTCGCCCCGCCATTTGCTCAAGGAAATCATTTTGGTTGACGATGCCAGCGAGCGCTGTAAGCAAGGCTCTCGGTAGTCCAGAAGACCGAATAACACCAATTTTGGTTTTCTCTTTCGCAGCTTATCTGAAGCGTCAGCTGGAGAGCTATATACGGGTTCTGACGGTGCCCACTCGGATCTACCGCATGAAAAAGCGCAGCGGTTTGGTTCCCGCTCGCCTCCTGGGTGCCGAACATGCCCGCGGAGATGTACTAACCTTCTTGGATGCCCACTGCGAATGCTCGCGTGGCTGGCTGGAGCCCCTGTTGGCGCGCATTAAGGAGGCACGCAATGTGGTCATCTGTCCAGTGATCGACATAATATCCGACGACAACTTCAGCTACACGAAGACGTTTGAGAACCATTGGGGTGGCTTTAACTGGCAGCTGAGCTTCCGCTGGTTCTCTTCGGAGAGGAAACGCCAGACTACGGAAATCACAGCCAAGGACTCCACGGCCCCCATAGCTACTCCTGGCATGGCTGGCGGTCTGTTCGCCATAGATCGCAACTACTTCTATGAAATGGGATCATACGACAGCAACATGCGTGTTTGGGGCGGAGAAAATGTCGAGATGTCCTTCAGGATCTGGCAATGCGGCGGAAGGGTTGAGATCAGCCCCTGCTCCCACGTGGGTCACGTATTTCGCAGTAGTACGCCCTACACGTTTCCTGGCGGCATGAGCGAAGTGCTCACAGACAATTTGGCTAGGGCTGCCACCGTCTGGATGGACGACTGGCAGTACTTCGTCATGCTGTATACTTCTGGACTATCGCTGAGTGTCAAGGATAAAGTTAACGTAACGGAACGCGTGGCTCTGCGGGAGAAGCTGCAGTGCAAGTCGTTTGCCTGGTACTTGGAGAACATTTGGCCGGAACACTTCTTCCCAGCACCCGATCGCTTCTTCGGCAAGATAATCTGGCTGGATGGAGAGACGGAGTGCGCCCAGGCCTACAGCAAGCACATGAAGAATCTTCCGGGACGTGCCCTGTCACGGGAATGGCAGCGTGCCTTCGAGGAGATAGAAAGCAAGTCGGAGGAGTTTATGTCTCTGATCGATCTAGAGCGGGACAAGTGTCTGCGTCCACTGAAGGAGGTTGCGCCGCGTTCCTCTCTACAACCCGTCACAGTGGGCGACTGCACGTCGCATGCCCAGACCATGGACATGTTCGTGATCACCCCCAAGGGACAGATTATGACCAATGACAACATCTGCCTGGCCTACCGCCCACCCAAACAGGGAGTGATCAAGCTTCTTAAGAACCGCAATGCCACTACCTCAAACGTGATGCTGACTCAGTGCGCCGGTGATGCCAGCCAGCTTTGGAATTACGACATGGATGTGAGTGGACTAAAGCGAATGAAGCAATGCTGTTTATACCTACTAATCCTTTTTCTACTGACCGCAGACCCAGCAAATCTCGCATCGGGACACTAAGCTGTGCCTCACACTCAAGGCGGCTACAAATGCACGACTTCAGAAGCAGGAGAAGGTGGTGCTCTGCATGCAGTGCGACTTCAAGGATATCACACAGAAGTGGGGCTTCATCCCACTGCCATGGCGTTTATAGGACGAGGAATGGAATGGAAGAGCTAGGAATGCCAGGACATGATCCAATTACCCTGCCAGCAACTCTTTTAACACAATGTGATATTTATTGAAATTTTTGAACGGGGCGCCACTCGTTGTGTTCTTTATTTAAACATGAAACAAACCAACACAAATTGCCGACATATTCAGATTAACACCACCACCACCGGGGTGGTTCACCCGAACCACGATACAGACCCACAGGATTGTTTGTGAAACATTTTATGTATCCAAATACGCTCGAGAGTTTGTTTTTCTCTCGAGCCATATTGCGACGCGATAGAACTTTAGATCTACTCGTATTCTATGTCTATGTCATATTTATTAAGCAAGTTTTTAGACAATTTTTAGCTGTACAGAAGTACGGAAGTACTTACTACCATCGAACACTTGTATATGTCACTTGAATAAACCCTCTGATTGTAGAAAGTGTCGCTGCACTTTTTCCTTTACGAGTTTTTGTTCTGGCTTATCGCTTGCCTCTTGTATAGATTGCAAATTGCTTAAATTCGGCGCATCTGCTCGAGATTCCAGCATTCTCGCCATGAACCGCTGCTACAACACAATCAAGCTTTCGGGCCTGCTCGGAAATCTGCTCTATATGGTAAGCTACTGAATCTACACATATTTATTTCTGACTAAGATATTCTCTTCTCCCCCAGCTGCTGGGCATTGGTGTTATGTGCGGGGCAGGACTGGGCCTCCAGGCAGCAGAGCCCAATACGCCGGAGCACACGTACTTCGTAAAAAGCTTGGTTCTTGGGGGAACAATCTGCATGATCGTAATGTTCGGCTGCTACGGCCTGATCTGCAATCTCTTGTGTGTCAATTTAATCGTAAGTACGCTTAAGATCCGCCAGAAACCCAACTGAAATAACTATTCGCCTGCAGTTCACACTGTTTATACTGATTTGCCTGGGTGCGGAGTACCTGCAGCTGCATCACTACAACAATCCGTCGCATATAGCTACCGACAGTGCCTGGCACCAGCTGGAGCTGGCCTGGCATGGCCTGGACAGTCGACCGGAGCTAATGCATCAGTACGAGGCCACACAGCATTGCTGCGGCTACAACAATTCAGACGACTACAGGCAGTTGCATTTGCTGGTACCCGCGAGCTGTTATCAGGCCACTTCCAATGACACCTACCAGCAGAAGCATGTCTATCCGCGCGGCTGCCTGGAGACTTTGAGCAACAGCCAGCGCTATATACAGCATCGCGATAAGCTCTTCATGTGGTCCATCGTTGGCCTTGAGGTGGGCAATTGACTGCAGCTGTCAGACAAATAACACTGCCTCTGTACTCCTCCCATAGATCTTTATTCTGCTGCAGACAACCGCCCTGAGTGTCGTGCTCTTCAAGCTGCGCCAGCGACAGCGTCTCGCCCGTCGCCAAGTGCCGCCTGGTGTTAGACGAGAGCCGCGCTCCAACCATGTAACCGGCTCACGGGCACAGCTGCTGAATGATGCCGATGTCTGATGTTAGATTTTATCAAATGTTTCGTTCATTATGTTTTATTATGTGACTATGTTGCAAATGCTTCTGTGCGAGTATGAATAAGTGTGTGTGGATCAGTAGGCATATCGGCGTGTCTTGTTGGTCAGCTGACAGCATAGCGTGATGCCCAATATGATGCCCACAAGCTGCAAGAGACAGAAAGGGAAGTATTAATTAATAATCGGGGCCGAGAGTATCGTGCAGTGAATACCTCGTAGCCAATGAGTCCACAGTGGGCCCACTTCTCATAGCGGTAGATCTGGAGGAAGGCTCGCTTCACGGCCGCCATGCAGCCCTCCGCATAGGGATGCAGGGCGTGAAGGCCGTCCCTGGTATGGAAACAGCTGGAGGGCACCTTGATGTTCAGGCTCGTGTAGTCCCCGAACCCCTTGTTGCCGCAGCATTCGAACTAAATTCATGGAAATTAGACCGTCAGAAGAGTTTTCCCAGATGGGTATACAATCAACAACTCACCTCTCGCTGCAGCTGCTGAATGGCGCCCTGATGGACTAGCTCCTCCATCCACAGGGCCATGACGTAGACCTCGGTGGCGTCCAGCTGCTTGTTCTCGTTGTAGTGGGAGAGCTTCCAGATGTGCGACACAATCAGGATTCCCAACAGAGTCAGGTGCTAAAACTTGTTCCCCTTGCAGTTGACTTTTTGTATTGAAGCCTAGGACAGCTGATACTCACCACTACCAGGACCTTGATGGAGCCCAGGAAAGCGCCGAGGCATCCAATAAAGGCTGCCAAAATCAGAGTCCCCGCCATGCCCAGCTGCACGAACTTTTGCAGATGCTCGGCGGAACCCTCGTCATACCTATCCAGCTCGTAGACACCGGCCAGGGCGGCCAGGATGCCGATGATCTAGATGATGATTAAAAATAAATATATATGCACATTAACTATTTGTTAATGGGCCGTGAAATGGCCAAACAAAATAGAAAAAAAATCTTTAGAGACAAAAGTTCGCTATGTAGGCGACGTCATCGGAGCGCGAGAGAAGCGAAAATACAAAATAGAAGAAAATATTGGCATAAAAATAAATTGAATTACTTTGGGCTTTATTTTTAAATGGCATATACACAGATCTCTCTCCGATTTCTTTCGTTTCAAATGTGCCAAAGGAACCACAAGCGCAAAATGAGGAAAAATGAACGCCAAGTGACATGTTGTCTGGCAGAAATGGAAAATTCGGAATGGAGTGGGATTTGTTTGCTGCCAAATTGGCCATCTACACAGGCAGCGGCAGCCCAAAACGAAAAAAATTACATTCGACAATGAAAAATGCCACAAAATGTAAGAAATTAAATGATTTCGCTTTGACGGCCGACGGCCGAGATGAACTCGGATACAATACAATCCATTACTCATTCGCCGTGTGAGTCAATGAGCGGAACATAGTACATATTTATTCTCAATGAAATGATTTACTACATGCCACTGCTTAGCACTTAATTTATGTATTTCAATTGCTTGCACACGAAAATTTGTGATCGTAAATAACTCAAGCGCCGTGTGGAGCGACGAAACTCTTACCAAAGTAATTGTATTGAAGACCACCGCAGTCCATTGCAGGCACACGCGAATGGTCGGCATTCTGACACCTCTATTACCAATATATCACCCTCGTACGAGCTATAATAATTATATTTTCAACACTGTGAAGGCACAACACTGCGACTCCAGCTGCACACGCTTTTCTCTCGGGGGAAATTCGTTTTCCACTCGCGTCCGACTGTTTCCGACGCGCGCCGCTTGTGACCCAAACTGTTAATGCCTTCGGCTGCCGCGAAGAGAACTCGTTCAGCCCAAAGCAAAATAAAGCCAAAACCCAAAAAACGATCACTAAGAAGCAGCGAAATGTTTACAAATCCGCTGAGTGGCTGTCCGTGCCGTGTCCGCGTCCGGGTTGGGGTCCGTCTTGGTCTCCGCCTCGGTATTTTGTGTGTGCCGGTCGTTACTCGTAGAGTCCGGCGCTCATCTTCTTTCCCACGCGCGTCCCGACGAGTGGCCGAGATTTATATTTTTATTTGCGTCTTTATAGGCAGACATATACTCGTACTCGTACATCTATCTACTTAGTCGCATCTCTGATATTCCGCATATAGTTGGCAAAAATAAAATTAATCGAATATTTCTGGTTGTTCTTATTATTTATTCTACGTATTTGCTGCCTATTCCAGATCCACGGGGGGTGGCTGGCGTACAGAAGTGTTTGTTATGGGTTTGTTTGCTCCCATCGGTTCCAGGCCATGGCTGGGGCAGGTGCATCGCCATTCGGGAAACCTGTTAGAATCTCTCGCGCCGCAATTTGTTGCGCACCGTGATGCCCAAGTGTGTAGCGGCTCCCAGGGCGGCGAACTGTGTGATGGTATTGGAAGATTTGATTAGAAAACCCATCTATATCTGGCCTGGAAGCTATTTCCGGCCCGCCCTTGACTTGCTAAGCCCCATGTAATTTATAATCGAGGCTGACAAGAGACTCACCTCTACCACCAACAGCAGCCACTTGATGACGAGACCGATGGCCACGTTGTCGTTGGCATGGGCCTGGACAGCCGCCAGACAGCCCTCGGTGAAGAGGTTGTCCTGCTGCCTGTCGAAGTTCCTGTAGCAGTTCGTGGGTATTCCCCTGCCGAGCAGTATGTAATCATGGGCACCGACCTGACCACAGCACGAGTACTGAAAGGGAATCCAATTCCATTTCATGTGTGAGTTCGTTTATGGACACTTCTCCCCACTCACCTTCTGCTCGATGAGGGAGAGGCGCTCGACATTGGTTCTGGGATCTGACCAGAGGGCCAGGAACTCGCTCCGCGACCTCTCCACATAGTTCGTTGAGTGGGCTGCAGCAATGATGTAGATCTGCAGGCAGAGCAGGATCAAGAGGCAGATCACATACTGGGAGGAAGGGAAAGATAATGTCAGATGTGATCATTGCTTAAGGAGCCTTTATTTACAGTCCAAACGAGTCCCAGGGAGACCCGGGCCGTGGCAAAGCAGCCAAGGAACGAGGTCAGTATGACGAAGGAGCCCACAAAGATCTGGATGACGATGGCAATGTGCTCGAAGGTGCCTGGCGTGGAGCTGTTCAGCTCATACACAGACAGCGCAATCAGTGTCACGCCAATTAGCTGTCGAAAGAAACGCAGTTTCGAAGGAGCCCTCTCAGATATTATGCATACGCACCGATAGCAGGACATTGAGAATGATGAGAAGTGTTTTCAGAAACGACACGCGACAGGCCATGTTGCAAGACGCTCCAGAAGGATAAACAATCAATAAACGCACCAATTACTTATCGCTTTATCCGTCCTTCCTGTCCTTTTTCGTTTTTCCGATGCGCAGTTAACTAGAAGCGGTGACCAGCGGGGACACGACCAGGCAATGCTCAGCTGAACGCAAGCCCTTTTCCTATAGACGTTGACGTTCGACTGAATGGGACGCATTCTATTCGAAATTATGGCGCCCCCCGAGGGCCAGTTGGTGGATTCCACCGCTCGTATAAAATCAACGAATCCCATGGCTGTTCTTGTTGCTGCTATTAATGTTATTGTCGGGTGCTTTATGCGCGGTGGTGGTGGTGTGGGTGTGGGTGGGGGTTGCGGTGCTTCTGTCATAGATTTTTGGGTGGTATGATGTCACAGTGCTTCGAAAGCTTTCTTCCGCAACGCACCTAAGGAGTATTGAGGCGCAAAAGCTTTCTCATATATATCGGAGAGGGGATACGGAAGCGGATTTCAGGACATCTTTGTAGGATTTATAGCCATTTCCCGACACCCATTTACCTAATTATTATGCAAACTCTGGCCTTGGCATTCCCAGCAACAAGTTGTCTGTCTCTGGCCAAAAATTTCGGCATTTAAAGCTCACAGGGGCCTCACGTCGTATGCTTAATGTTTCCATCAAGTTATGAAAACAAACAAACGCCAAGCGATGAAACGTTTTTAAACAGACACAGACACATTTATTTCGATAATTATAATGGATAATTGGACTATATGATGTACTTAATTAGAGGAAAGGTTTAGGTACGAGTAAATAATGAATGACTTTGGTTTTTGTTGTTGTTATGTTTGTAATGAAATGCCTAGGCGGGAATTACTTGAGAGACCCAAAGTCCGAAGCATTTGTACTGTGGGATCAGGTCGATTCTGGGCCATCCTAGAACTGCAGGCGGCGCTGCTTGTTGCGGAAGCTAATGGCTAGAAAGACGGCCAGGACGAAGCAGAGCAACTGCAAAGGAAATTAAAAGACGAAACCGGTTAGATATGATTTTTAGAAGGCAAAATAGAGGATGTAGGCCCACCTCGAATGCAACCAGAACCCAGGACACAATGATGAAGCGCTGCTTGTCGCTCTCATAGAAACTCTGCACCTTCTCGATGCAGCCCTCTAGAAAGAGGTGGTCGGTGGTCTGCTGAAGATCGGCGTAGCAGCTGGGCGGGATAAGCTGGTTAAGATGCACATAGTCCTGGGCGCTGCTCTTGCCGCAGCACTCGTGCTTCTGCTGCAGTGCGTCCATGTTGTTGGCCTGCCAAGCCACCTCCACCGTCTCCTGTCCACTTTGCACCTCGTACTGATGCAGCAGCATGCAGGTGCTCACGATCTGCGGTATGGCCAGTACCAGCAGGAACACGGCACTCTAGGGATTGAAAGGAACATTAATCCTTATTCAGAGACTTCCTGTTGAGATTACTCTGAGCCCCTTACCGTTGCAGTCAGGGCCACCGACTCTCGGATGGCCGCCACGATGCCCAGCATGGCGAACACGAGGATCAGCGAGCAGGCCACATAGGCGGCGATGACGAACTCCTCGCTCTCGGTGTCCGCATTGTAAGCGATCCATCCAATGGAGCCCAATGCCAGAAGCTGAAATAAATTATGGGATGATGCAATTCCAATTGCAGTTTCAGTGGCAATCTATTTGTATGACAATTAACACCAGCAACAAAGGGCATCCAGCCATCCCGTCCATTATTTATCGCTTGGGGAAGTTCGCCTGACTGGTCTGTGATAAAGATTTCCCCGCGCTCCAGATTTCTCTGCTTCCCTGTTTCCCTTCTCTGTTGCCATTTCGGGGTGGCCAACCCTTGTTCTTGTTGTTTTTCGTATGATTCGATTTCGCTATATAGGTCAAACTATAAACCAGAGTGCGGGGTTATCCGAGTATGTACACACATACACATGTACATTGGCATGACATCATCATCCTGCGGGAACGGAATTGGAACAATTGAAGGCTCTGGCTGGGTCCGTCTGGGAATGGCCTAAACCGTAAACAAGTTTTCCATGGCAACCGCAGGGAGGGAAGCGAAGAAGGCAGGGTGGTCAGGGTAGTCAGGCGGCTGCCACCTTGAGGCCATCATTCAGGTGTGCTCGCGACTGACAAACACGACAGAAATCGGTTAAAAATACACCCGAAGTAGAATGAAAACATTCAGCTAGTATATGCTCTGAAGCTCTCCTCCGCCGAACACTAGTCCGTACATATAGGAATAATTTTTGAGAAAAAATTCATTTTGAGGCTGTTTTTGTTGGACTTTTGAAGTGCGTTCACTTGTCCCCCATGACATCATGCTAATTTCCTTGCTCAAATGTAATACTCATACATACATATATATGTACATATATCATATATACTCGTATGTACTTGCACTATACATGATTCTGTTGCTGCTGTTATGGCTAATTGGTATTCCTTATAGGAAATGATGACTTACCCCTAAAATGGCATTCAGTATAATGGAGGTGATCTTAACGCTGGTCGTGGCACAGCCCATGTTTGTAGATCTGGAAAACCGACTTCTGGAATTACCTGCAAAATTCGCTCAAGAAGGTCTCTTCACCTTGCTGTTGTTGTTTGTTTCTCTCCCCCTCTCTTGCTGTTTGTTTATTTACTTTCACGTTTTTCTTTTGGCTTGTTTTTCCGAATTGAATTTACAGCGAAATAAATTTCCGTTAAATGTTCTTTCGGGATTTCCGCTCTCCAAAAAGTCGTCTCTTGCTTGTGGCACGTTCTGCGTTCGTTTTTGAACTGAAAGCGGGAAAAGTTTTTGTCGTTCTCTTTTGCTTTTTCTTCCGCCATCGCAATCAAAATAAAACCGTAAGAGAGGGTGGTGCGGGAGAGCGAGGCAAGCGCACACACTCCCACACACAGGCGCCCACCAGCTGGGAGAACGATTGAGAGAGCGCGTTGCACTCACTTCGGTCAGCGCATGGTGTATTAAGTTGAAGGTAAGTCAGACAACACAGCGGCCTGTGTCTCGGTTGCATTCAAGAGAGAGAGAGAGAGTGACAAGCAAACCGAACATACTTTCGGTCACCGCTCCAAGCAATGACGTCACATGCTCCCTCTTAGCCAGTGCTGTGACTTTGACTTTGCTTTCGTGACTTGGTCTTCAAGATCAGGCAGATTGGGGGACAAAGAAAATGCAAATTTAATCAACAGATTGCTCAAAATTTGATTAAACTGTTATTGTTGCTCCGCATTCCCTGTCTCTGCCTCTACCTCTACCTCCCTTCTCCTGACAGCCACCTCTTCTTTGGTCTGAATCCTCAACGACATAAATTTGTCAATAATCCAGTGACAAGCTCTGTCTCTCTTTCTCTTTCTTGTTTTCTCTCGCTGTATTGTTTAACAGTTTTTTTTCGAGTTTACTGCGAGTTTACTGTTGTTATGTCTGGAGTTGCGCATTTCTCCCTCCTCACTCCACTGTCCCCTAGACACGCACAGACACGAACACACAGAATTTTTTTTCGAGCTTAATTATGTTTGGGTCTGACTTTGGTTTCATTTTTTAGCTCTTTTTTGTGTCCACATACAGTTGGGGTCACAATAATATGCATGAACAGTATCCAATCCATTATATGAAGCCAAACCGTCAAGAGCAGATCACTGTTGGGACGATTGGTCAAATCATAAGCCTCTGTGGAAAATCAAATATTTTTAGTTGCAGCAACAAATTTTCAAAAAGTAGAGCTCAATACATTCAATCGCTAGTTCTCCTGGGGCCTGCCCGGACTATTCCCTATACCTTTTCAATAGTTTTCGAAACATTTTAGCACTGCTATTTGGCTGACCGCTGCTGTTTGTCCGTCTTAAGTACGCGTCATTGATTTGAAGCGCAGAGTCTTTGCTTTCCAATCCCAATGGGATGACGATGTCGAAGATGAAGAAGAGGCTAAGCAAATTACACTGCTCTCCGAAACATGGGTATTTGTTTGTATGAATTGTATATTTAAGGCAACTTCAATTGCTTGGCAAGTGGAACACATACACAGCGCTGTGTGCTGTGGCTCTAAGCAAGGTACATCGGTGTGACTTACAAATGAGACTGGTAAATGTTAAGTAGATTGACTTGCTTAGGTGCTAAATACATATACATATGTGTACGTGTTAATAGTTATAGCGTCGTCGGCGATTCGTGTAGTGTATGGCCAAGATGATGGCCAGTGAGAGAATAACAACCTGCAAAGATAACGACAATTTGTGAGCGTTTCTCCTGTGGGAAGTGGATTGAATTCCATGGCAGACTCACATCGAAACCGAGGAGACCCCACTCCAGGTAGCGCGATGTGGTGGCCTCGTCGGAGAAGGCCTCCTCCACCTTGCTGATGCAGCCGACCGCATAGAGATTCAAGGGATTCACACAGTTGTTGTCCTTGCAGCAACTGTTGGGAACACTTGCGTTCCAGTAGCTGATCTCCAGATAATCCTGGGCACTATTTCGCCCACAGCAGGAGTACTGTAATAGAGGAAAGCTTTGACATTTTTCTACAAAAAAGTGGGTTTCCACGACTCACTGTCTTCTGGATGAGATCCATGCTGCCCGGCTGCGTCTGTTCCAGCTGCCAATGATCCTCAACCGTCTGCAGGGCATAGTTCTTGAACACATCCCGCGGATTGAGAACAATGAAAGCGGCTATCAGCACCAGCAACACAACCAGCAGCGATACGTACTGAAATGCAATTGAAATTCACTTAATTTCAGACTTTTCAGAATTTCAGATATATCTGTATCTGTCAAAAAGCACATACCGTCCAGAGCATGCGCGGCGATTCACGAACGGCGCCACAGCAACCAAAGAGGGATATCAGGAGGATAATGCCGCCCAGAACAAGAATGCCAATGGCATACTGGTCAGGCATCGCCCCCCACCCGAGGCCCCCAAAGATAAGCACCAAAATGCCGAGTATCTGAAAAATGCAAACAAAATGAGTCAATAAATAGGGGTAGCTTCCCAGCCAGATAATCGAGCAATATCAGCTTACTTTTTAAATGGGAGGCGTATCCAATTTAATTTTAGATATTCGAAAAAAAAGAAACAAAATTGAAAGCTTCAAAGCCGAAGCTTAGATGATCTAAATATCCCATTCTGATCAATCGTTTCTATGCTAAACTCAAATACGGTTTATCCAACCGTATAATAATGTTATTACTCATTCTAAGTTTTACTTGGAAAGAAATTAAATTGTTCTAGAATTTCCTTTCTTGCAAAAAGTTTCGCTTTTTCAAAAACCTATGCTGATGTCTAGCTCGCAAGCTGAGAAATCTAAGGAAATTACTGTGCTACTCCCAAATCTATAGAATATCGAAAGTCCCTCCATTTCGGTATCCCAGTTGTCTGCAACCGTGACAAGGCCACGAATGCCCCGGCATATCTTTAGTAATTTGTCAGCGCTGCGCTCATCTCGTCTCTATTGTCAACGCTGTTGACTAATCCGGTTTCCATATTCCCATATTATATTCGTGTTAGCTTTTTAAAAAGAAGCAGAGGAGGAGCATTACCACATTTAATTTAACGAAATCGAAAAGCATGACGCATTTGAGCTGCTCGCTACTTGGCTACTTGGCCAGAGCTTTCCTCACGGCTCAAGGAATGCAAAAGCAAAGCACAAGACATTAACAATAGACACACACACACACACACACACACACACCCAGTGATACACACGAGACGGCAAAATGTAGTCATAAACTAGGCACGCATACGAGATGATATCATCTGCGGGCCAGGTGGAAGTCTAATGGGTGTACTCCCCAAAGCTCCAAAGCGATTTCCAATATTAAGCGAAATTCCGCTCAAAATATGTTGTACAAAAACTTGGAAAAATATTCTAATACATAATAATTGAAACTGTTGTAATATTTAACTTATGCGTTATACATATGTATGTACATATGTACATATCATATGAACATACGAGTATGTAGCATATGCTTTGAATTCAATTTTTGGTGTTCTACTTACCGCCCATAAGGCATTGAACAGGAACAGAGAGTACTTGATGGTGCCCGTTGCGCAGCCCATTCTGAATGTGTTTCTATTTTCCTCTTTGCGCTATGGCCAAGTGCTTTTCGGAGAATGCAATCGAGACTCTGTGCAACACGTGCAACAGTTTGTTGTGTTTTTGGGGGCAAGAGTTTTTCAACAGCCGGCCAGAATCGGGTAGACAACTACTTTCAACAAAAGTTCGCGGCAAACTGAGAGAGCTGGAAACGCTGCCCCGTTAGTTGCCGCCGCGCCGGTCGCCGCGCCAGACCAAAGCAAACAAAGTCAGCACACGAACGCACACACACACTGGCAGTAGGCAAACACAAAGAGCAGAGGCAACAAAAACAACAACAAATCCAAAGTCAAAGACCAAACTTTGTTGTTTCTATTGCTTTTGTTTCTCGAAAAGATCTTGTTATATGCACGCTTTTGAGTCCCTAAGATTTGAGCTCTCTTAATGAAACATTGCGCGGACCCCTTATTTGTCGATACATGCAGAAAATATATATGTACCTACATATATTCCGGAACAACCAATATCAGATCAATATAGCTACCATACAGCTAAACATACACATACATACGCTTAACAATCACATTATCTCAATATCGGATGAGAAATAATCGATATGCTAGGGTATCAAAATCTAGCATTACTTTTTTGTTTCTTGTTGTTTCTGCTGTTGTTGTGGTTTCTGTTGATGCCTCGTAGTTTTTACACCCTTTTAGGGTATTAAAGTTAAGAGTAGATGTTTGTAACATGCGTTACTATGAGTTTCCGACTAACTAAATTAAAATATTTTGATCATCAGCAGCGGTGGCGATCTAGGGTAGGCGATTTATATATACACGTATTATTAAATGTATTCCTGGAAAAGGACATAGCTTCTATTAGAATATCTATTTTCCCCCAATAACTAAACCTCTGATCTAAAGACATCTCTGTCAGATATCTGTCATCTGTAATCTGTAATACAGAAGAGTATTACACTTTGACCAGTCGTCGAACAGATAGGGTATATAAGCTTCGCGGCGACGAAGAGAGCTTTACTTTATTTTTGCTATTACTGAGGCAGTGCTGTTGTTTATGTTGTTGTTGTGGTTCTTGTTGTTGCTGTTGCTGCTGTCATTCGGAAGCCAAACAAACAGTCTGGTGGGTCGGCAGGGGGAGCCAGAGCTGGTTATGCCTGACAGAACTGAAGCGAGCGGTGTGTTGTGGCGGAAGAGCAATGTGAGCGAGGAGAGTAGGGAGAGCTCTAAGCTTTCAGAAGCGCCATTCGCCAGATGTTTAGCTCGAATGGAGTGGGGTTCGAAAGGGGGAAAGAGAGTTCCATCTCTCTCTCTCTCTCTCTCTCTCTCTCTCTCTCTGGCTCCCCAAAGCAATTTACGCGCGATCGCTCCCCGAAAACTAGTGAGATTGATTGAGCTTGATTGCGTCAGAAGATTGAGAATGAATGACGCCAGCAGCAGAAAAACGACAGATTAGCTCAGCCACTCCATAAGGGAATGGAATGGGAAGTGGCAGATTCTACCAAGTTTATTAGAACACACGATTCTCACAGAGAAATCAGATCGGGAATCCTTAGTAGTGATAGCGCCTGCGCTGCTTGCGGAAGCGTCCGACCAGATAGAAGGCACCGAGCACCATCAGTGCCTGAAACAGATGATTAAAGATTAAATGATTAGAATCCATCGAGGGCAGAGTCACTGCAGGACCACTCACGGTTATGCCCACGGAGACCCAGTTGGTGTCGCTGGAGTAAGTGAAGAGCTCCAGGAACTTGTCACCAGCGCTCTGGGCACAGCCGGTGGTGAAGTGAGGCAGCTCGTGGTTCTCCTTGGGGTAGCACGTGGCGGGCAAGGTGGTTCGACCGATGCTCACATAGTCATCCGGTCCGTTGCGGCCACAGCAATCGTACTGGAAATGAATAGCGTCGCTTACCATCGAATGAAACGGAAAATAAGAATAGTTTGTATTCGAACCGTTCTCTGGTATGGGTCCATTGCACCTGGTTCCACCAGCTCCAGGTCCCACTTCTTCTGCACCTCCTCCGATGCAAACTTCCGGATGTAGTCCTCGTTGAACTTGAAACCGAAGTTGCCCAGGAGACTTATTATCAGCTGAGCCAGCAGAATGAATCCATACTAAAATGCAATTTAATTGGTTTAAAACTGGAAGAATGGAAGAGTTTACTTCACTCACCGTTGCGGTCATGCAGACATTCTCCTGACAGATGCCGCAGCAGCCCAGAATGGCCGAAACGAAGATTAGGCCGCCCAAGCCATACAGGAAAACGATGTAAACGAGAGGTGCTTGGCCCAGGATTATCGTGGCTATGCCTATCAGGCCAAGGCCCAAAAGCTGTCGATGTCAGAAGGGGCCAAAGGTGAAACCGAATGGCAAACGAGATTAGCTTTAGTGCAATAAGAACATGAAATGTCAACGACTCGGATAGGAGACAAGATTTCGTTGAAATTCCGAAATTTGGTGTATTAACATAATTCTACGGAGAAAATTGTGATTCATTTAATACAGTAATAGAAATTTAGCTTAAGTTTAATTTAAATACAACTTTTGGCTCTGATAACGAATCTCATCAAACTTGATCCCAAAGAATGTGATCAATACTCGTTACTCATGAATATATGCAAAATTTAATATTTATTGAAATGCTCGGACAAACACACATTGTTCATATATAAAGAACATATATATACGTATATTCCTGTTCAAGTTTTGTCAGCAAACACACGCACGGCAAAGATTTTAAAAACAACCAAATGCAAAGTTGTATTCACACCGAAATATATCAAAAATACACATATCTCTATATATACGATTACCAGCAATCAATTATGTATCGTATATGTGTACACATCCGAGTGAAGTCATCCAAACTGCTGAAAAAACTCCAAGCACTTACCGCATTAAGGGAGTTAAGGGTGTTGAGGAAACACTTGATGCAACCGGAAGTGCAGCCCATCTTGACAAGAAGTAGGACTTTTCCCAAACCAAAGAACCAACTAAAATATACCGAAACTGATTGGGAGAGCGGACAGAGCGGAGAGAGGACCGAAAGAACCAGCAAGATCGGTATCCAGACAGCGAATGAAAACGAACATTTCTTATGAGATACGGCAGACGATCGATGCTGCTAGGGTCTCTGCTTGGAGAAGAGGAATCGAAATCTCCGCTCTCTTTGCCAGTGCTGCCAAATTTTCGGGGGAGACTTTAAACGGCTGAGATATTCGTTTAGCATATGGAAAGTGTTTTATTCTCTAGTGGCAAATTCGCTAATCTGATAAATAGAGTATCGTTTATGCAACATTTATGCTGGCTAGCACCTTCACTCAATCGTTTAGGTGGCTCTCGTCGTCCTTGATCTTGGTCTTCGCATACTTCCGGGCCCGGCCCATGTAGTAGGCCGTGAGAATGCCCATAAACTGCAATGAAACAAATGGCTTAAACGTCTCTTCCAACGCAACTTATCATAATTCGCACCTCAAGGGCAATAATTGCCATGCAGCAGTAGTAAGTGATATCCGCCTGCATTTTCAAATTTTCGTTGGCCTTGGTGGCACAGCCCTGCTGGAAGACGTTCGTCGGATTGGAGCAGTCGAAGGCGAAGCAACAGCTGGCGGGCAAGGCCCCGTTCTCCTCGCCGAGGTAGTCCTGCGGTCCCTCCAGCCCACAGCAGCGGAACAGGCTGTGGATGGGCTGCATCTTGTCGTTACTGTGCGTCTTCTCCTCAAACAACTGCCGGACCCGCTCGTCAAAGTGCGCCAGTAGATCTCCTTTCATCGCCGCGAAGGTGAAGAAGTAGGCAACCATCGTGACGATGACCAGTCCACTGACGAACATAAACTGTGGGACACACGTAAAAAGGATCGTCCTCACACAGAGTCCAGGAATACTCACGAGTATCGAGTACTTATAGGATTCCTTGAGGGCCACATACACGCCGAGGAAGGCCACCCCAAAGACGGCCGCTCCGATCAGAGCAGTCGTATAGCTGCCAAAGATGGAGGCTGCCGAGCCCCATGTGACGACACCACAGGAAAAGAAGAGCACAGTACAGGCCTGAAAAAGAGAAACAATTAGACGAGAACGATGATGGAATTCCTGTGATTCATAATAGCTAATAGGCATAAAATAGCATTCCCCCAAGTATTTCTTGGGTGAATCTTCCTCGTCAATAAAGATTGGGGCTTTACTGCAATGAGTTTTGTTTCTAGGTTCTTAGCACAATGCCGGGAGCCTTGGCATTTGCAGACTTGACATTATCCTGATGCTCATTGTATATAGAAATAACAATCTAATTTGCTAAATCAACTTAATCATAACAAAATGGGCGCATGATTGTGTAAGCGGTTTACATGAAGGGAAGGCAAGAATCGGGCATATCGGGCAATCGGATTGAGTGCCAAGTGCACACCAGCTCCCAGCTGTTCGGCTGAAATATACAATGCATAAATACATAAATAAATAAATGTATAAATATACTTTAGTTCTGTTCGATTTGCTTTTAGCCATCCTTATGGGCGATTTTCCGCCTATGGCCGGCGACAAATGCGTTGCTCTCGTAATTTTGCACTTTTGCACAATATTGATTTTTGTTCGCTTCTTTTACGAGACTACCGGGTTGTTGTGCAAGACTTGGATGGGTCAAGAGTACGGCCCTGGGTGTGGAGGATGTCACGGTTGGGGGGACGGGACTTACCGTTATCAGAATGCAGGTGGCGAACAGGGCGTACTTCCAAGGCGATATGGGAAAAGACTTCTCCATGCTGTCCGAAGGGAGCTGCGGTATCAAAAGAACACATTTTCACTCGTGCCATGGCCATTCCCTTAAATATAAATAATTATCTGGATATTATTACACTCACATCCCTGAAGGGCTGCTGTTTAAACGGAAATTTGGTTTCTCTGGGGGTCTGCCGATTCGCTCGATTTCCCCTATTCCAGGTGGGAGGCCATTGTTTACTCTAGAATTAAGTGATAGAACCCAAGTCCCAATCGAAGCCCGACTCCCCAGGCCCAATTCTGGATCAGTGAAGGCTCGTGTTGATGCCCCAAATGCTGGCCAGCGACTGAACACAACACAGAGCGCCACCAAGTGTCGCCGCCGAACATCACACGCTGAATTCACCACAGAACCCACCGAAACCCAAACAAAAATCCGAACAAGCCAGCCCCCCACCCATCCGCTTGATGGCAATGACGCAGCCGCAGTGCCATGTGGCATACCGGGTGCCACATCAAACCGTGTCCGACTTTGGGTGTTCCCTGTGCGGAAAGTAGTTGCTCCTGTTGAAAGAATGAGATTGTGACAATACGGATGAAGCTTGAGCTACAAACCCAATCTGCTACTTTCGAACTCAATGTAGCCTCATTGTAACTAGTTCTTGCTAGACTCTTATTCAGTTTCGCTTTTGCACTATGCACATTTATATTACGTTACCTTAAGGATCGCAAATTCTTTACTTAGAATTGTATTTTGGTAGTCTTAACAGAATAATTTTACTGCCATTCAGGGGTACTACAATAATAATTATCAAAACAATCACACGTACGTATAACGCAAATTTATCGACATAAGAAAATATATTAAATTATTTGATTGATTAATTAATTAATTAATTTAAAGAGATTGACTCCTTCCGGCAGCCACAACCTTTGCCAAAGTTTTTCGGAGGTCTACATGTAAGTTAGTGTCTGTGTTCGATAAATCATTCGATCCCACAGCTGGTATTCCACAATCTAAAGTCACACCTATCCTCTCACTAGCAAGGATACCTGAAACTGAATATAAGGTGTGTTCACAAAAGCCTGACCAAAGTCAAGATTGTCGATAAAACTCTCTCTATCTTTAAGAAGAAGAAATAGATTACCATCGATAATAGTCATCGATAGTCTAGAAGGAAAAAAGATTTTTGTTGCTTGAGATACAATCTCGCTAGCTCTGAAAAGTAATTCTTTGCTCACTCTGTGGAATCAGCTCCCAAATGACATGAAACACATTGGAAACGCAGCTCAATTTTGTATTAAACTACTATACACACCTAAATACAAATACAAACATAAGAAAATTAACTAATAAATATCTAAATACAAATTTAACAAATGAATATTTAATATAAAAAACAATATTCCCATTCAATTTAAAATTTAAAGATTGTAAAAAATAAATAAAAAATCAATCACTGTTAAAAACAAGCTTAGTATTATAAAATTAATGTACATACATATGTACGATACATTATAAGACTAAAATTATTTTGTATTTATAAGTAAATCGTGTGGCACTAGGATAATGTACAAATAAATAAATAAAAAAATTAAGTAAAATAGTTTATATTACATCAAAGTCTCTTCAAATTTCCTTTGAGTCTTCGTCCAAACAGTCGTTGTCGCGTTGGATCTGCCTCTTCACGATCCTGTACAACCGCCACCCGCATAGGGCCCCATTAGTCTGAAAGGGAAAGAGTGCTTGAAGGAGAGTCCGACTGGGTACTGGGTATACGCACCCCAACCACTATGAGCACCCAACAGGCCAGTTTTAGGAGGAGTAATTTGCTAAAGACATAATCAGAGAATTGGGTTTTGCAGCCGTACGGGTGAAGGGGCGAGTCGAATTCGGATTCTTCGTCTATGCAGCAGCTCTTTGGCGGGTGAAGGTGGATCTTCGAGTAGTCGTCGGCGCCGTTCACGCCACAGCACTTTAAAAACTTCTCATAGAACCCTAGGCGCCGTTGCAATGCCAGGCCCCTCCTATCCGCTTCCCACAGGTCATCAAAGATTCTGCCGATGCGGACCGAGCTATTCGCGGCCTCGTAGAGGAGCAGTAGCTGGCTGAATATTTGCAGCATTGCTATAGCCACATACTAGAGCAAAACGAAAAGTTTAAATCCATATTTTTTGATTGAAAATAAGGCAGAAAGCACGTAAAGACAGCACGTACAGCACAGCTCATATACTCAGTCAATATGTCGATGCTCGAGGATCAATTCGATTTCTCAATGAGTAGCTTTTCAGTTCAATACATTAAAAAAAACAGTGATTTTAAACCCGGATTATATGATGACAATGAACAGCTTCGACATGCCGAAGCTTCAAATACCCTGACAAACTATATTCCAAAATATATGTATCGGGTTGAATGGGAATGTCTTAAAAGATGGCTTCCAAGCCATGAGCATTCGAAAGTCTTTGATGGATCTTAAATGCTGTACGGTGGATTTTTTCCACAAATCACGAAGTCTATAGCAGAATATAAGTGGAAAATCGGATCAATGTAGGCCGAATAACAAAGTGTCAGCTAAAAAAATAACTGTGCTATATATCAACCGATTTATGTGTAATGTCGAGACTTTCAGCGACTATCGGGACATCATTTACACTCGTAGTTCTATGAATACTCACATTTCTTAGACAGTTGAGCGACTCGTTTTTGGCTGCTCCCCTGCAAAATATCGACAGGATCAGTCCAACAGCTCCTTGGGCAATAGTCAAGCTGCCGGCGACTTTCTCAAGAGTGCTGACCTCGTCAATAAAAAACGATATGCCACATACAATAACCAACAGTGAAACCGTCTGCAGAGGGCATGAAGTATCAGAAACGCGGAACGGTGCGGCAGCATTAAACTTACAGCATGAACAAAGTTCATCGAGATCAACATTTTCTTTAGTGACGAAGCCATGGTATGGACGATCCGAGCCGAAGATGGTAATGCTTATTTGACTTCCGAAAAGCAGCGAATTTATTGCGAAATTCTGTCTATCAAATGTCACGGCTAGTTCCGTTCTACAGCTTACATTCGATATATTTCAGAGCTGTGACACGAATGACAGTGAAACTGAAACTGACTTCGAAACTCTTTTGGAGTAACCCCAATGCGAAAGTGTTTTCCAATTCCGTCCGGCAATGAAATACACAGAGGAATAGAAACATGTTTTTTTGAATAAATAGAGTTTGAATAGTCCAGCATTGTGTTAATGGGTGGACTCCCTGATATTCCAACCCAATCCAAAACCATAAGCCTAAAAGGGAAAAACTCCCCCTTAGATTCGAAAGTAGACGACCACAGCACTCCAACAACCGTTCCAGGGATCCAGCGTTCTGATTTCCACCGGAAGCTAATGGGATTGTTCCACAAATAAAATCACTAAAAAGCAGAGCACCTACAGGGAACACAGCACCTCAAACACTTTCAGCATTGACAACTATCAATCTTTTCTTCCCTGAAGAGAAGGAAAGGGACACAGACCGCTGCCTTTCAGTGCCTTCATATGATGGAGTACGTACTTAGCGGTTAGAAACGTAGCAGGGAGGATCAGTTTGCGTTTCGTTCAACCAGAGCCTTTCCAGCTGCATCAGGCCTTTAGGCATATCGTCTCAATGCATCCCCTGATCCCCACAAGACAGCACTGCACAGCGAGCCGGACATTAGATCAGAACAACTTTTACTTTGATATTGTGAGTACTTGATACATACGAGTATTACAGAATTAAGCGATTACGAAATTGCTCATTAGTTTGTGTTGAGTTGCAAAAAGTACAGGAGTGATTAGAAACCGGCTTGTAATATTATTTAATTTAATACTTATGTAACTTAAGATGTGCCTCACATCCAGACCGCGTTGTTGCGTCGACTCTGGTTCTTGACGCTGCTGTACAGCAGCCAGCCGAACACGGCCCCGACAGCCTGAAACGGAGAGAAAGCGCCTTAGTTTGAGATGGGGAAAGGAATGGAGGCGACTTACCTCGCCAATGATGAGCAGCCAGCAGACGATCTTGAACACCAGGAGCTTGTCGTCGAGATACTCCACGAATTCGGCCTTGCAGCCGACCTTGTAGACACTCGTGCTGTCCACGCATTTGTTGTCCAGGCAACAGCTGGAGGGTATGGCATGGTGGATGATCCAGTAATCCTCGGAGCTGTTGACCCCGCAGCAGTGCAGCCAGTTTTCGTAGTAGGCCAGGGCGCCGGACTCGTTGCGCTCCGCCTCCCAGAGGCGATCGAAGCCCTCGTTGATGCTGCCCGAGAGGCCGTCCTTGGTGCCGTGCGATGCCATGCTGAGGAACAGCAGCTGGGTGAGGATCAGCACCACCACGACTCCCACATACTGGCGAAAAATAGAGAATTTTACAACGGAGATCACGATCACGCTTGCCGAAGATAAAAGACCAGGTACTCACAATCAAGAGCCGGACTGGGGACTCGTGAATGGCCGCCAGGCAGCCAAAGACCGCTATGACCAATATGACAGCGCCCAGGCCAATGATCAGGCCCCCGGCCACGTTCTCACCAATGCTGACTGCATTCTCGGCGGCGCTGATCAAAAAGAAAATTCCAAAGGCAATCAGCACCAGACCCAGCACCTGTAGAATTCCCAGAGAGTCAGAGACACACGCAGACAGATGCTCTGCCCACTCATACTCACGGCAAATACGAAATTGAGCAAAAGTAAGAGATGCTTCACTGTAGTGGAGGCCAGACCCATGTTGACTCTGGACGAGGACGCACCGAACAGAACTGAACTGAAGATGGGAACTGCGTCTCTGTGGCTAGTCTCAACTGTTGGAATCAGCCAAATTATACAGAATGCATCGAGCAGGGTTACGTATATGGCAATAGCCAATAGCCAGTTTCAGCTGCGTATCTGACGGATACAGCACAGGCGGAGTACAAGATCTCTCTGTCTATTCCGTTCGCTGTTGATCGCTGCTGATCGCTGCTGCTGACCGCTGTGTTTCAGTGGCGTGAATCAACTGAAACAGTGTGTTTTTGTTTTGACTACATTCTACCTATCTATATGTATCTGTATCTCTGTATACGAATATACTCGTAAATCTGTGAGTGAAAATCGAGAGCGGCGCCGTGCATCGCCCACCTAGCTTGGCCCCGTCTGCCGTCTGCCGCCTCCCGTCTACTGTCTCTTTGTGCGAGAGGCTTTCCTATTTATCTCCGGATCCCATCTGCTCGTCTCGTATGCCTGCTGGCCAAAACAGTTTTCTGTTTTCTTGTAAAATTTCAGTCAATGGCAACAACAGGTTTTCGGTTATTTTCGTTTTCGTTTTTATTTCTTGTCTCCGCGTGGGAGCAAGTTTACAATTTTATGAATGAATACTAGGTATCTGTAGCCTAAGTTGATTAAATTACAATCACAATATGCCAAGGCTCGTGGGCCAGGAAATAACACACACAAGTAGTGATAATACAGCTCGAGAAGTCGACAGTAAGAATTTAATTTAATTATAGAATCGTACGCGATCGCGATGGTTTCGTATGCTGTCCACCAGGTAGCAGGTGGTCACAGAACCAGCAAACTGTAATTAAACTTGAATAATTAGGGGATACAACAATAAATATGATACCTGTGGAAAGGTGCAATGTATGGAAGCGATGCAAGAGATGCAATGAATGAAGCAACGATTGAATTTATATGATTCATATGAGTAGATCGATTGGATAGCAAATGGCATAGACAGCAGACCCACCTCAGTGAGAATAAGGAACCAACTCAGCGAATGAAAATTCGCAGTCTTTCCGCCGAGGTACTCCTTGAACTTAATCTCGCAGCCTGCCATATACAGATTCAAGGGCTTTGTGCAGTCCAGATCGAGGCAGCAGCTCGCTGGCAGCTCCTTGTCCAGATGCATATAGTCCTCGGCACTGTTGCGACCACAGCAGTGCAGCTAAAAACATTGAAAGGGGTTCAAGTTGGGCTCGAAGGTAATCAAGGACGGAGGCAGCTCACCCAGTGCTCGTAGGTGTTCAGGGTGCTGTTCCCCACATGCTGATGATCCCACAGATCGTCGAAGCCTTGACGCAGGCTGTCCGGCAGTGTGTCCTTGCTGGCTGCAAAGCTGATGCTGAACATCACGAACTGAACCACCAAGAGCAGAACCAACAGAACCGCATACTGCAAAAGAGAGTATAAGGATTGAGATGGGTATTCTTGAGGGAGATCCCACTTACACAGATCAACATAGTCCTGGAGTCCCTGCCCATGGCCACACAGCCGAAGATGCTGGCTAGAATGATGACAGAGCCCAGCAGGATGCAGAGCACGGCGGCCAGGTCCTCGCCATGATCGAGGACCACCACGCTCTGCTCATCAGCGAGGCTCTCCAGCAGCCAGGCTCCATACCAGATGAGCAGACAGCCCCCCACCTAAGAAGATCCATCGATTGATGCCAATGTCAGGAGTTCAGTTGTTACTCAGAACTATTTTTAAGCACTTACAGCACAAATCCCGCTGATGACACACAAAATATATCTGAGCAGGCGGCTGCTGCGGTACATGACGCCGGAGAGGAGTGGAGAGGAGAGAGAGATCGCAGCTCGTAGCTAATAATCGGAATTTTCACAAGAGTTTTTCCGCTGGGGGCGAGCACACCTTGGGCCTTGCCATCAAATCATCGACTAAAGTCCCATAATCTTCATTTGTTTGTCTGAGGCTGACAAAGCGTTGGGAAACGATTAACCCATAGATACAGATATTTTGTGTGGATGGGATGTCTCTGCCTCGGACTCTGTCGCCATCCATCCGGCCCGGAGCGTTGCAGTGGCCAAAATACACAGAGAGAAAGACAGAGAGGTTCGGCATAGATAAAAGCTCAGGGGAAATAAAGAATATAGAATATACTCGTGGAACAGAAACAAAAATTAGCGTACGGCGCCCGCCCACGGATCTGCCCCACAAGACATGAGAGACAGCATGTGTCCACCCTCACCTTGCGCCCCCTCGGATTTCCCCCGATTCCCCCGAATACTCATAACTGCGGGCCGTCATCTTATTTATCATCCGAATGATGTCAACAGCAGTTTCCCAAAACCAGAAATGAAATTCCCGAACCACCGAACGAACTATGAAGAATTCTTTATTTTGGTTTTGGCTGATCTGTTCGAAATGTTGTTACAAAAGATTGTGGCTTAAGTCGAGCTTAGATTAGATTAAATTAAAATGTAAATGGTTAGTTCTCGCCCTACCCAGAATTATCCTCTTTGCCAGATATACTTTGGAACTACTATTGTTTGGCTTCAGGTATTTGCATTGCGAGTTCTTTGGCCTTAAGTATGCGCTTTATAAAGTTGGTTTTTTGAAATGCATTATACTCAAAAATGTTCTACACTAATTTGGCAACTATTTCTGGTAGTACTTCGAGCGGCGCCAGCGATTCACAATGCTGTTGGCGAGGACATAGGCCAGCAGGGCGCAAATGATCTACAAATGAAAGAGTGAAAACATAAATGCGAATTCAACTGAAGGAAGGACCCGCACTAACCTCCACTCCCACCAGAACCAGGGAGACAAAGTTGAAGGTTGTCCAACGTGAGGCAATAAAGTCCAGAAACTTTTGCCGACAGCCCTCCAGATTGAGTTTGTCCGTCTGGCTGTTGTAGCAACTATTTGGGGGCAGCATATAGTCCTTGGGTCCCACATTGCCACAGCAGTCCAACTGAATGGGGGAATCCCTCAGGGGATTAAGGAAATTCGGGACTAAAGATCGGACCAACTCACCCAACGCTCGAGGCTGGCGATTTGGCTCTGATTGCCGGGCTTGATGGGCACGGGCTGATCGTTCCACAGCTGATCGAAGGTCTTGTCCACATTGATCAGCAACGAGGTTTGGAATATCCACAGGAAACCCACCACCAGGACTTCCAGCACAACCAGAACTACCAGAATGAACACAAACTGAGAAAAGAAAAGATTAAGTTTCAGCTCATTCTCTGAGTTGTGTTAGTGTTGCACTTACCGTCTTTGAAATGTTGCTGCTCTCGCGCGCTGCCCCCAGGGCGCCAAAGAGGGCGGTCAGCACCACAACCACGCCCAGGCCAATGATGACGAAGGCGGCGGTGTTGAAATGCTCAAATTTATAGATGACGTGCACCCCAAGGCCGATCACAATCAGGCCGAAAATCTGTCGAAGGGAGAGAGGCGGAGAATGCTTGATTAAATATTGCCCAAAGGTGATAAAAGTCTGTATACAAGTCGCTTAATTGAAGGTCATGCTTAGATCTAATAGTCGTATGCAAATTATGGCTTGCTCGAACATTTCCCACGTGCCGCCGCCACCCCCGTGGACCACTCATACGCAGTGTTGCAGGCTGTTGGAAGGAATACTCTACCATGTGATCAGTAATGTTGTATGCTTCGGCGGCAGGCCAGAGCTACTCGGGCCATCTAATGTCATCATAAATTACGTATACGTCGAGTGGTGCAGTGATCGTTCGCCTCTCACTTGCAACGCTAGTTGCAACTTTAAATTTAACGCAATGACTCATCCATCCACCAATTCAATGCGAAATTTCACACACTTCTGCCAAATGTAGACTGTTTGTGGATGGCCACTTGGCAGTTTGCCCAAAGCCCCCGAGGAATACACAGAAAAATAATTCTCCTGCCGAAAGTGAGTGGATGAAATGCGTAATAATTGTACGAGTATTTCCACGTTGCTGATCTTTGAATTCAGCAACCTGTTGCCGCCACAACCCAACCGTTTGTACATTGTATACAATTATCATTACAACTGTCGTCTAAACCAGTCGCCAGAATCGTTGACTTTGACGTGACTTGTTTGTTTGTCACTCGAGCTAGAGGCACTCGAGCTCGAGGCACTGCCTCACCTTTGAAGCGGCTCCAAAACCAACTTACAGCACACGGTGTACTTAAAATTATGAATGATTTAGCCGATTAATCATTTGGGCTGGGGTACACAAATTTGATCGGTTTTGGCTGTAATCCATAGCCAAGACCGTTTAGGGATTGCTTAAAAGTAGTTAAAGCCAATCAATGTTGTGCTCGGACTTGGGTAACAGCTGTGCATATTCAATGAGGATTGCAACTAAATATGGATGTAGATAAAGGCATTTACATTAATTGAGTTATAATCGAAATGGGGAATCGACAGTGCCCCATCAATTAACGAGTGAAGATGAGCTCTAGACATCTGGCAGCACGTGGTAACCACGTATCTATGAGTATACAACGCCATTTAATTGTAATTTATTATGCTCCGCCGCCCCATTCCCAGTACAGACCCAAATTTCAAGGGCCTCTATGTACTGCGTCATCGAATGAGGAATCAAAGCATGGAGGCACGTTCTCGGTGGAGCTCCCATGGAAATTGGGAACAGGCGACTGGCTTTACTCGCAGTAGAAATGGAAACGAAGCATGCCCGAATCTGGAATTGCTTAAGAACATTGAACCATAATTAGACTTTGTAATTGCCAGCCGAATGTTGGGACTGGACTTAATTCGTAGTGGAACTATACAAACAGTCGTAGTTTATATGGGGTCTGAACCCACTCAACTTTCGTTTGATATCTAAGACTGTCACAAGTGCTTAAGGCACTAAGGAGACACTCACTCAGTCCCATAAAAAGGCGATAAGAACTTGGTGTTGGCAACAGGGAGACAGTGCAAAAGCCAAAAACCTTTTATTAATTTGCTCTCTTTTCCCGCCCATAAGCATACGCATACGCGGCCAAACAATTAAACACAATTATCACCCGAGAGCGCAAGGTCAGACTAGTGGGACACACTATATACTATAGTATGTGCATAATTTGCATGTCGTCTGATAAGGCTGCCACTCCACAGATCGGCGAGTGGGTAGATCGATTGCCAGAGCCAGTACATAAAATAAATGCCCAAAAACGAAGCCAGACGGACAAACTATGGCAGCTGTCATTGAGTTGCCTATTTGCCAGAGATTTATGTGGGTTTCTGTCACTCGGCACCAGCAGCAAGGTGAGACAAAGACTTGGCCCTACCCTACAGCAGACCAGACCAGACCCTACAATATGGTCCCCACACCCAAATGAAGTAATGCTGGGCCTCGGCCTCAGCATTATTGAAATCTCTCGGCGCGCAAATCGAGAGTGAACTCGCCTGGAACCGAATGCGGAAAATTGCTCATACGCCGCGTTGTGCGCGCTGGCATTTCCTCAGCCTTCGGTCGCATTCCATTTTGAAAACAAATTCTAGAAAAATGCCCAAAACATCTAAGAAATGACATCAACGCACGAGTATATGTAAAGTCTCGCCCAAGTAAAACAAACTACAACAAACAAACAGCCACGAAGCTACGAAAAAATCAAATAGATTTCTATATCTTTTTTCGTTCAGGGTTAAGTAGTGGCAGGCGGGCGTGGGTGACCAAGTTTTGCGTTTGGCTGCCAGCAGAAATGTGGAAAAAACTCAAATAAAAAGCTCAGCAAGAATATAAACAAAATCACTAAATAAATAAATTATTAAATCATTTTTACTCAAAGATATTTTTGTACAAAACTGTTACGTAGAAGGACAGCATCTGGAAAGCTTATGCGCCAGACTGACTGAACTGGATATTGGACAAAATGTTGATGGTTTTATGTCTCGAATTTGCATCAAAATGCGCCACAAAACAAACCGACAAACAGCCTTCAGTATTCATTTGAATGGTTGTTAACTAAACGAATGGAAAACTATCCGACTAGAAAATAGCAATAGTTTTTATAGCCCAATGTTGATGTTCTACGCTATCAAATAAACAATTGCCCCGCACATCAAAGACTGATGTATCTCCGAATGAACTTGGACCGATCGAGGCATTGTCTGGGCGGGAGAAATATTCTACAGCAAGATCTGGCATTTAGCCAAAGGCAGACAGACCCAAGTCAGTTCAGCTGGCCGCGGTAATTTCCCTGCAATTAGCCTTGCCTTGGCCCGCTCTTACGATTAATTCGTGTTTTAATGCTATCTGGGGTCATGAAGCTGCCACACAGAACTCGACGCTGGCTCTCTATGAACCGATCACAATGAGAGGTTCGCGGTACTCACAGCATAGATGATGTCCCAAAAGAGGGCAAACACTTTCAGCACATTGGTGGAACAGGCCATTTTCGATTATCCAATCTCTAACAGAGATTATCTATATGTTTTCTATAAAGGTATCTGTGCACAAGTGGTTATTTTTATCGAATATACAAGTGTTCTTTCTTCTTCTCCACCTGGCAACCCGCGCGGTTTTGTTTTGTTGACAAACGGAAAATACTTCAATCTATTTAAACGGTTGCTGTGGGTTCCCCAAAACCCGGTTCATGTTCTCCGCGCGAATGTTAACTGAAAACTGTGCGGTCCGTTCCACAGTTGCTGATAGCGCGAAAAAATAAACGTTTGGTTTGGCGAACGCGAACACAGTGGCAACGGAACGAAACGAAAAGCTTCGGCACGAAATGGAATCGAAACTGGCCGGTTCGTTCGGCGCGTTTTCCACACTTATCTATGTGGGCATTACGTACATATATACATACATACATACATATGTATAATGAAATATATGAATAAAAGGAAAGCGAAGCTATAGCCAATTCTGTTCTATTTTTATTTTATTATTTTGCAAGTGTGCCATGCAACTCTCTGGCTTTTTTGGTTTATTAAATAAATCAGTTTTAGTTAAATTTTTGTGCCGTTAGCAGATGAATCTGTTTTATACATATATCTCTTTCAGGGTTACGATCCAGCTGAGAGATATTTTGTGGAGCAAAATTTGTGATTGTGATCATCGAGAGAATTCATGTATGTATTTATATACAGTCTCAGGATGGCATATGAAAGTAGAGACTTAGCTTATAAGGTTTGACCGTCAGAAATCCGGCCAGTTGAAGATAAAATGCTCCAGATGAAATGCTCCATGCTCCAGAGTATTCACACAGGCATTCTGTCGACCCTACGCGGTAGCGACAGTTGGTAGTGGCTGAGACTTCGATTGCGCTCCTTGCACATGATTTTTAAGGTATTGCCGGAATCAATATCAATAGATCTGGAAACTGTGGAGCCAGAATCTATCAACTATTTTATAAACTTCTTTGACTGTTTTATTTAGCAATATATTCAAATAAATAATATTAAAATTAATTCACATTTCTTAGCCTAAGATTTGAGTGTGATGTACAGCTAAAATTTGCATTGAAATTAGTTCGTGAGTTATATAAGCTGTGTTTTGTGAGTGTGTGTGTATTGTACTTATTTAAATACTCGTATCTCCCGGTTTCCAATTTTAAATTTCCAACAACTGTTTTTCAAGTCTTACTTAACGCTTGCTAATAACAAATTCCGTTTAGAATAATAACCAATTGGTCAATTGGCTAATTTCGTAGTTTTCGGGATAGTCTTAAAAGTACGAGCGCCGCTGATCGTTCCGAATGCTGTTGCACAGCCGGATCGAGATGACACTGATCAGGAGCTGAGAATGGAGTAATAAAGTTCGTTAAAGGTAAGTTTGTGGAGAGGTATACGGCGTCTACGGATCACCCACCTCGATGCCAATCAGCACACAGCCGAGAATGTTGAAAATCTGCAGTAGCTGCAGCCAATAGTTTTCGAACTCCTTTCGGCAGCCGTTGGGGATGAGGTTCTCAGCCTTGCTCTTGTCATGGTTGCGGAAACAGGTCTCTGGGGGCAGTCGCTCGTTGACAATGTAATCCTGGGGACTGCCACGACCGCAGCACTGGAACTGTAAGAAACAGAGTTTTACGTAAGAGTTTCCCAGAAGATACGAATTCTGGCACTCACCCAGTTCTGATAGATGGACATGGCGCCGGGACTGTTGAGCTCCTCCTCCCAAGTGGCCTCAATCGGGTTGGCCAGATTGGAGGCTACAGAGCTTTCATTGTGGATAAGCAAAAACACCACAGCGAACTGGGTGGCAATAATCAGCCACAGGAATACCACGAACTGTAACAACGAGGATATCCATCATTAGAGACATCACTATAGAAACAGTTATAACGAGTTTTCCACCTACCGTGACAGTGCAGCACACACTTTCCTTCCAAGCGGACAGATATCCCCATAGGAGGATTACCAGGGCGACCGCTCCCAGATAAATGAATGCGTAGGCCGACAGCCCTCCAATTTCGTTTAGATCATAGGACACCACGACATAGATGCCGAAAGATATCAGCACCAGGGCCAGCAGCTGTATGGGAGGAAAGCGACAACAAATTAATAATTGGATACAACAATTCCCGAGACAACAATTCCACTTCAATGATTTTGGACCACAGACAAGGCAAAAGTAAGGCACTTAAATGGATAGGCGCCGAGTAGGCTAGTCTGACTGGCGTCCGGGAATGGTATGGCTGGGTGGGATGGCAGGGAATTATTTATGCCAGACGGTAAATGGGTCACATGGAGGTCGCCCTCGGCAAAACAATCCTGACGGGGATTTGCGTATGCGCTGTAGGCAAGGTCATTTACTATGTGTAGTTAACGTTCATATCAGGTATCAGAGACTTGGCCAACCTGATTGTTTGACTGGTTGTAAATTATTCAAAATTTGTTCAAGCCAACAAAAGCCGGAGAGTTTATGACGCCAGCACTGGTATTTTTAGCCGGTTAACGTTGCACAATCATCGATGAGTAAACATGGTTTTCAAGCCTTTCCTCTTAAGATAGTACAACTTAATTGCTATTGATTTATCTAGTTTGAGAAGGCTGTCCAATCTAGAAAATGGTTGATATAAGCCTGCCGGAAATTCATCCTGATTCATTTATTAACTGAAAACTACACATTACAGAAGCCTGGCGGGAACATCTGCCCATGGCGCCCGCATCGATTGGACATTCAAAATGGATGAGCCTACGATTAAATGTGATGGATATACAGAGCGCATTACATATGCTGACCTTCAGGACCATCTGTCTATTCTCACCGTTGCTAGCAATTAAAGAGGTATAAATAAACCAAGCATTTGATAATTTTGGAAACTAGTTTGCCGAAAGATACATACATATGTATGTATTTTTACTAAGGTGCAACTCTCCTAGCAACACAAAGTGAATGATATTTATGCGATTAGCACGCAAAAGCTTCTTTTGATTCATTTTGCAGCGATAAGGTTGTTCCAGCGAAAACAACCTCATAACGGGAGGCGGTAACAGTATGATATTATGCGTGCTGTTTCTTTTATCAGAACACAGAGTACTAATACAGGGAATAGTAATAAATTGCGCCAAGTGGTTTTGTGATTGTGGTTGGGGTGTTTACATCAGGTCAATTGACCCAATTGCCTTAGCTGTCGCAAATTGAAAAGAAAAGCAAAGGAAAGAGGAGGGCACTTACCGCACAAACAATGTCCAGGGCATACACGAACACCTTGAGAGCCGACGTGGACGACATGGCGGGTGATTGAGCTGGTCGGCTGGTCCGCTAGATGATGCTTCCTGAGATTCCTGGGATTCCTTGGGAGGACGGACGGCGAAGTTCTTCTGGGCCTGGGCGGGAGAGCAAGCTGCTTGCGCAGCGGAAACTTGTTTTTATTTCTGTTTTTTCTTTTGCCTCTCCTTCGTGCGCTCTCAGCTCAGAAACTCAGAAGCTCAACAACTTTCTGCTCTCTGCTCTCAATGAGATCATAACGTAATGTAATCTACGGAGTGCTCGCAATGTAATTCTTGGAATCGCGAATTCGTCACTTATCAATGTTCAATGTTTACACATTTGCCCACTATAGAACACCGACTAACTGCACTTTCCCACCTCATTTCGTTTCGAGTTGAATGACTCAGTGGCATTCTCTCGCCCTACCTTCGTCACGAAGCAATGCGTTGTGCCGATTTCTCCGTCGACCGTCAAAACAAAAATGAGCACCAAAAGCTTTCGAATGGCGGCTAAATGGCTAGCTTCTGTAAAAAGCTTCGAGACGCATAGTTGCCATACCAGGCCGATGGTATTAAGAGACTTCAACTGAAAAGAGAGCCGACTTTTAAGGCCTGTCCAAACGGGGCAGCAGCAGCCTGCTATACCAGCCAGAAACGAATGCTATCATATCGGGGTGTTGCGACACGCGTCATCCATCATTTGAATTTATTGTAATTTTTTTAATTATCACAATTTATTTGGGCTTTTTACAGATTCACGATAGAACGTAAGTACCACATACAAAGTGCATATGCTGAAGGCTGTGCGAGATAATGTCACTTCGGTTACTATTTGTATAAATATTGCATTTAATTACCCTCAATATAAATACAGGTTATTCCACCGTAAGCATCAAAGGAGTCGCTATATTCGTATTGCCAGGCAAATCGTATGTTCCAGACGATAAACATTAGATTAGCCAAGACAGACACTAAAGTCCAAGTGAAAAGTATCCCCTTTAACTAGACTTGAAAGAGTTGGATAAGTTATACATTTGTGATTTAGGAGCTTAAAATCAAACCTTTAATTTTCCGCACACTAATGATAGACCATAGGCAGCATTGGCTAATTGAATGACTCCCAGCATTACCCAAATATTTAAGAAGTCTTTAAAGTAGATACATAAATATTTTGAAATTCTGATCAGCAGTCATATTCAAGCCCTACCTTCATCGAGTGTCTCTTCTTCGGTAAGGAATATAAACACCACATTTACGAAGATCAAACCCACTAGATACCCATTGAAAACCACAAATGGAACAAAGACAACTATTAACAAGTTTTGACACATCCCAAAGAAGGTTGAACAAGAAATAATTTGTTAGTCCGACAATACTTCGATTGGTAGCAATATACTCCAGTAAATTTACCTAATTCTCTAATTATCCTAAATTACCTAATTATCATTCATCGAAAGTGTTTTCAGTTAATATTTATTTTGTTTCAGTTGCATATAAATAACGGAGTCCATACTGTAATCCATTGCCAAAAGAACACACAACTATGGAAATTTCTGCCAAAATGTAAACCTTGCCAAAAATCATTAAAAGTCATTAAAACCCGATTTCCATACAACTTAGTTTCGATTTTTCTTTTAATTTATTTTAAATTTAACCAATTGACGTATAATTTCATTATTTTTGTCAAATTGTATTTTTTGTTTTTTTATCTGTGATAATATTTTATATTCAAATAAAAAATAAAAATAAAAAAATAAATAAAAATAAAATAAAATTAGCTTTGATTTTAAAACCAGGCACCGTAAATAGGAGTTATGACCGCAAATCTTACATAAATAAATCAATGTGAAGGAAATATGTTACGGCAACATGGAAAACACCAATATTCATATTTTCACCATATTTACCTATGTATATCAGAAAGAAACTTCTGTTTCCCACCATTTATTTAAAAAATCTAAAATAAAAGTTAAATTGAATACCTTTTTTGACCCAAGTGGTGTATTACCATACATATCAAAATATTCTTGATATCTATGATTCAATACATTTCATATGATACATCGCATGTCCTTCAAAGTCGAATATTAATGGTCCTACACCACTTGGTTCAAAAAATTAGTGCAACCTCAAAAACCAGTTCCGGTTCAAGTCAGATACCGTACCGTATACAGGGCTATCTAATTACTACTAAAATAATAAATTATTTTTTTAATTCCTTATTCCGTATCTATTCCAAGTATTTATTAGAAGTTACTTCATGTTTTACTTAGCTGTTTCGTCAAAAGAACAGTATTTCAGGTTTGTGCAATTAAAGTAAACCAATACCAAAACATAAATGGCAAAACCTAGAAGAAGGAAAAAAAATGCGAATTAATCATGATTAGGGTATTTCTGATTACATACATATCTGAACGAAATGGAAAACCAAGTAGGGTTCCCAAATTTGAATACTCTCCAAAATGGTTATGAAAACCATCCCGATCTCGACAATTACGAACACCACAATCCAAAGGCACAACAGTAGTTTTATCTGAAAGCACCTAAAATATGAAAAGGAGTTGTACATTATTTTGCACATAAATCACCTACTTTAAATTGCACATAATTCAAGTAGAGTCCAGTTCCAGCGAGCAGGGTCGCCCAAAAATCTAATATATACACAAAATCCCCTTCAGAATTTAATTCCTGGCACAAATCTTCGTCAAAATAGTAAGCATATAGATGAAGAGTTATACAATAAAGCGAGATAAAACCGATCATCAAAAATGAAATATATGCGAAAATAGAACAAATGGGCTTGCACATTTCAGACGTTTGTGTTCTCGAAGGTGAAGTTCTACTAACTTCTTTCACCAAAGCCCATTGAATGGGTAATTGTATTGTCTAATATCATAATTGATAATAATTTTGAGGACATCAGCAGCGAAATGGGGGTAATTGAGGAGACGAATTGCAGAATCATTCGATTCAATATATGTAAATACATATGACTATACTTATTGTGCTATATCGTTGAGGTCTATTTAAAAAATCCTTTCCGTTTTAGTTGGCTATTTTTTCAATAGAGCAATACTTTAGGTTTTTGTAAGTCCTGCAAACGAGGACAAAAAGATATGCGGCCAAACCTAGAATAATGAAGGAAAGGCGAATCGATCAAAATCGAATTATGGAATTTCCTCTTTACCTACATACATACATATATGCATTAAATGTAGAGCTGAGTAGGGTACCCAATTCTGAATACTTTCCAAAATGATTATAAAAACCATCTCGATCTCGACAATAACAAACACGACAATCCAGAGGCAGAGCAGCAGTTTTATCTGAAATTACTTAAAATATAAGATGGTGCTTGAGACATCTCTCAGTTTACCAACTTTGAAGTTCGTATAATGCAAATACAGTCCACTGGCAGCCAGCAGGACTCCCAAAAATTCCAGGTAGTACACATCGTGGATATCACCACAACATTCCTTGAAGCCTTCTTGGACAAAATAGTAGGAGTATAAGTAAAAATTTGTTGAAATAAACACTACAGAGCCAGTCAGCAAAAAAGAGAGATATGCGAAAACGGAGCACATCGGCATCGGCTTGCACATTTTCGGAAAAGAACCCGCACACCTCTTATTGAGTAATGAAATTGTATTATCCATTAGTGTCGTAATTGACAATAGTCATGGGAGCACAACATTATGAAGGTAATTCGGCAGATGGGTTGAAATTATCAGAGAGCTTCGCATTCATCAAAAAAGGGAAGCGAAGGTAGATAGGGAAGATAATAACCATCAGGCAAAGACCAATGGCGACGGCCAAGCTAGACTTTATTCTTGTTAAATTTAATGTTTACATTTTATAGATATATATCATAAATATAATACAGTGTGCTTAGGAATATATTTTATTGCGATCATTTCGTACAGATCCAGAAGGAACTATAATGGCTCCCAAAATGGTCCTTATCCAACGATTTCTTACGATGTCCTTACATACTAAAACGTGTAAGAGGACTGTTATAAAGCTGCTCACCAAAGTTCCTGAGAAAATATAGATAATTATAATTTAAAAAGGATATCCATTTGAGAGTATGTAGATAACCACCAGCACATATAAGAGTTCCCTGCCATAGCGGATGATCCCTTAGGAGCCTTGCAAAGACAATATAACCAAACATCAGGACAATTATGTGGGCAGTGACAATGAGCCAATTATAGAAAACTTGAAATTCCTGGAATATAGCCAACATTGGGTTCCTTAAGTTTAAAGAATAATCCATTTAACCGACCTTATAATTGCCAGATACCAACAAGAATCCACTACTGCCGTAGAGCGCGAACAATATCATAGACTGTTCGAATGAATAGGTTTCACAGTACTCCTCCCAAGAGTCTAAAGGTGAGCAACATTATTTCAGTTCATAATGTGATGATATATCACTTACTCAACTGAATACAATCTACCAGGCAGGGCAAAAATTTGGAAAATAGTTCCCAAGTTAGGGTAAAGTAAAGGCTGAGACCCAGAAAAACGCAGAAGTTGCAGTTCATGATCGAAACCACTACGAATATCCACTGGAAATCAACTGCAGTGCAGGTCCTGAGCTGCACGGATCTGCATTAATCATCATTAATCATCATTAATCATTATAATTGATACTCATTAAGCAGAGCCATTACCAGTACCTTTAAGTATGAATATATGTACAAACCCTATCTATTCCTCTGGTCTGGCGGAAAAAGTGACTGTCAAGCAGCAAACAATCATGTAACCTTTACGACAATCGGATAAGCAGATAAATACCAAACATATGATGTAACCAAATGCTATTTGCTTACCAAGAGCAAAGTAATTTCGAACCATCTCATGAATGCCATAGAACTCATCGTGGAAGTCGTGCAGAAGCAAGTGAAGAGTAAGGCCAGCTACAATGTAGATCCATGTCATGAGCACCCACCACTGCAGATAGCAGACGTCCTATCCCATTGAATTACAGATATGTATACACATATGAAGTGTCGCATCTGATATCAAACCTTGAACTTAAGTATGGTCATCAGTGTCCCGCACATGCTATGAAGTGTCCACATATCAAAATAGTGTTTCATCCTAAAAATATCGGGATCGCCTCTATCTAAAGGAAATACTTTTAGTTACTTTAGTTGCTCGAAATGTCGGTAAAGCTTACTGGTGGTTCCATGACGAATACGCTTGTAGTCCTGCAGCATACAACAGATTATAATCATGTGTATTACGAGCGATGCAACGAAAAGGACATGTTTCAGACAGTTTTGGAGCACACAACACATGTCCGATGCGTAAAATGAACTGAGCCATACTTTCACCAGCAGAGCAGTCAAAAATAAGTGTGAACACTTGGGTTTATACGGATACAGATGACACTTCAATTATTACTTATAGGCCTGTGCCTATTTGGTAAGCAGATGTACAAATATATATATATATGTTGGTGTACACTGCAGGGCATAACGTTTAGTGAAGCGAATAAGGGCAATAGGTTGGTGCCATGGCAACTCAGGACCCAACAAAGCCCAGCGATTACAGGGGAGGGGGGCATGTTTACCAGTGAAATTATATAATAACATGGCTGTGGTATATAAATACATAGTAAATGCTTTATTCATAAATGTTCGGGTTCTCGCTGACCTGATGCATTTTTACAAAAATTCAAATCTTATCCAGAGATTCTACTATACAAATATGAATAGAATGAACAGTGTACATATATGTATGTATGTATTGTATATTTAATAACTTTATATAAAGGTATATTTCATTTGGAGCGGGGGTTTTTCAACAGTTAAAAAAACAATAAAATGGTTATGGTTACGTTTCAGCGTGGCTCTACCACCAGCTCCATTAGGGTTGTTCTCGCTCGGATTTCGGCTCAACAAGTTCGAGTGGATTGTACAAAGGCTTTGGGAATTGTATCGCTAGCTCATTCAGTACGCAAATATACGAATTATTTCAATAATACATAGGATATACAAAATGTAAGCGTTTCATATCGCCTTAGACTAAGCAATTTTCTTGTCTACTCCTTCATTTTTTGACAAATAATTTAATTATTTTTAACCAAATGGTTTACTCCAATGTGTTCTCTCTCCTCCTTGGCTTAATTTTTTCGAGTTCTGTGTGTGTGTAGGTGTGCGTTCAACGACGATAAAGAGTTAATGAGAATGTGTGTGAGTGTTTTTGTGTGTGTTTTGTGGATGTTGTGCGGATGCGGATGCGTCTGAGCTGCACATTGCCTTAGTATGCATTCCGACGCTTGTAGTTGCGCACGTTGTTGGCCAAGCAGCAGGCGAAGATGAAGCCAACCAGCTGTAATTGTAATTTGATTATTTAACTGGCTCCAAAGGTGTAATCTTATGGCAGCACTCACCTCAACTCCAATCAGGCCGATGGCCACATACTTGGCGTTGTCAGTGCTGACAGACATAAAGTCCACGAACTTGCCACGGCATCCTCCATAGATGTTAGCCGGGTTCAGGCAGCTTCCGTCGCAGCAGCTATCGGGCAGTGCTTGCAGATTGATCAAATAATCGGCCGACGAAGCACGACCGCAGCATTTCAACTAGGATGCGGGAAGGAATTCGTTAGCATTGCAATAAATAAACATCAAATTGTGCGAGGATTACTCACCGATTTCTGAATAGCATCAAAGACACCTCCCTCACGGGCCTCACGCGACTCCCAGGCCTGGTCGACTACCCTGCCCATGGCTTCCTCGAACTTGTCCTTGTTGGTGTACAGCAGCACCACAATGGTCAGCTGCACGATCAGCAGGATCAACAGGAAGACGGCATAGCTCATGGTCATGCACACCGACTCGCGTATCGCTCCACAGCAGCCCAGGAACGAGATGAACACGACAATCGACCCGATGCCGATCAAGATGATCGGCATGAGGGCCTGCGGGGGAAAGCCCACCTGTCCATTCACCTCAATGGTGCCAATGCTCTTAAGGATCAGCACGCCATACACAATACTCAGAATGCCGATGACCTGTGGACAGACAGACAGAAAGGATAGTCATGTGGTTAGAAGGAGTGCTGCAGTGCTGCAGTGCTGCAGTGTAACTATCGATCTAGACCGGTCGACAAACTTGGGCCATAAATGGCTCGCATTGCATAAGGCAGCTAGCTGGCCGCTGCCAACACTTGCAGCTAAATATAGTTCAAATTAATCAGCTGCCCGCTCGTTTAGTTTAATTGAAAATGGAGTGCAAGGGAGCTGCCAATTACCATGCTGAAAGACTTAATTACCGCCGAGACCCGGAGCTGACCTCAGGGATGCCGCCTCCCCCAGATATGTCCAGGCACGCCAGCGGCCAGCGGTGCTCATCCCCGGCGGCTAACTAATGATAATTAAAATAAGTAAACGCGTTACGTAATACCCAGTTAGCACTACAATTAATATTAGACTAAAAATGGTATTTGCAGGCAAACAAAACTTGTGCAGAGGACGCGGCGATTAGATAAGGTGAACAGAACAGAGTAACCTTCAAACAGAACCTTCACATCTCCCACATTTCACTTGGCATTCACATTCACACACGACAATGCTGCGGGATAAATCTTCACAAGGTCTAAAGTGCACTGCAATTTGGGTGCTTTTTTATGACGATCGAGGGTCCCAGCGAGAGCCAGACAATGCAAGAGCAACTTTGATCTCTCAACGCCAACGACAGCTCTACGAGTATTAATTGAATTTACTTGATTTCATGATGCATACCAGCTCGTTTGCTTAAACATCTGTATCCATATTGTAGACGAGTACTGTATCTGTATATGTATCTCAACACGATGTGTATGTGCGGTCAGTGAGTGGGCATACCTCAATTCCAATTTCCACTCGTTTAGAACTCGAGAACTCGAACAGAGATCGGAATATCTCTGTGGGCGGCCGCGGCGGCGGCTGGCTATGAATGATTTCATCTCAAAATTGACCCAAAAATCGCATTGTAATATTTAAACAAAGTGAGTGTTGGTCGCTCTGCTAATTGTCCCACTTTGCTACACTAATCAACAGAAATACTCGTATAGTGCAAACAAGTAGGTAATACTCGGGTACTACAAAAGAAATGAAAAGAGTTCGCCGACTTGGATCCCGTTTGGGAAGCCAGCTTTTCCTCTCCAACTTTTACTTAGCCCCGTTTTTCGCTAACGAGGACATTACACAATTCATATCAAAATGGCCGAGACAGAGACAATGTGTGCCACATTCCACAGAAAGCTGTCAGCAGCAGGCAGCTTCAATGACGTCAGACGGAAATGAAAATGGAATGCAAATTATTTTCGCCAAATACCGAGTACTCCAACAAGGGTCTGAGATCATTAGTGGAGAGTGGTGCGCCCCCGAAAAGAGCAGAAAACAACCCTCCAAAATAAAATACTTTTCTTTCTGCAATAAAGAGATGGATATACATATGTATATATACATATATTTTAATGGGGATTGGAGGGGGACCACACCCAGAACAAACTCTGAATTGCGTTGTTTGGCGCCAAATTGTATCTTCTGTGTCCATCGCAGCGAACAGCGAAGAGACGGATATGGGGGGATACACAGATAGAGATAGAGATAGAGAGTGTGAGACTGAGAGAAGAGTTACGCATTATGCAACAGGACACACATATGCGTGTCTAGAACGTGTAATTGAAAGATGACAATTAACAGCTAAATTACCCGAGACATGCAATTGGGATCTGATAAGCATATACATATGTATGTACATACATACTGTGAAAGCTCAACAAGCAGACACCCTTTTCCCTCACTGAAAGGGGGGTGGCTTACTCTTGGTTTTGCTCAGCAAATGTGTACATAAATTATTTATTTAGATGCTCAGGAAGTTGAGTTTTCCCAGCTGAAAAAATTACCGAGAACTCGGCGCTGTTGCACTTAATGGCCGCCAGACACAGTTCAGATTTGTCATTAGCCACGGCTGCAATTGTCGCTAGGTTCTAACTCGGACTCGATTCGATCCACAGACGTGCGGAGACTACGAAACTTGAATCCATGGGGGTAAATACACATAGCCACAGACACAGTCATAGCCATGTTTTGAACTTGGATTTTCCCCCTTATATGCGCAGAGGGTATTTGTAATTTTCGTCAGTTGTTTGTAACAGCAAGAAGATACTCGAAAAATATAACAATGGTATTTAAAGGCTCTATGGGCGAACAGAATATTGATGTAAACAAAAAACTAGCCCCCAAAGACTTGGATAAAATTTCAATGGATATTCCAGTCCCTCAACTACTAGGGTATGTTCACTTCGGGGTGCGTAAGTCATTTTTCATGCTTTTGTTGCAAAATGTATTAGCTTTTGTTGATATAGTGGTTGTTGCTATGGTTGTTGCTGTCCCCTCAAGCGTTGCGGGGTCATTGTTGGTGTGGGTTTTGTTGTCGCTACGGGGCCGGCTCTCCAACAGGCGGCTTGGCTTGGCTCGCTAATTATTTGGTATGGCTGTCTGTCAGGTGTGTTATGTACTCGGATAACGCAGTTAAATAAGTATGTATGTATCTGCACACAGCCATGCACTGCGAGTGCATCGTGTCCCCGGAGTTTCTTGCACGTGTAAATGTAGAGTATGGAAACAAAAAAACTGCTGCGCCGACAACAACCAGTTGATTGTTCTTGTCTTTTTCTTGTTGTTTTATCTCGTTTCTCTAGAGCAACAAGTTTTTTTGTGTTTGTCGTTTCTCGTTTCTCCTTTTTCGTTTTCCTTTTGTGATGAGTTTCTGTCTTATTTGCTCTCTTGTATACATATACATACATATACTTGTATATACTCGTATATATTTTTAAGTTTCGCTTCGGTTTTTCAGAGTACACTTTTTACTTTTTGTGATTCACGCGGCGTTAATTTGCGATCCCACAACGAATACTAAATATTCACAAATTTTGTTGGCTTTACGATGAGTTTAATAAGATTTGCTTGAATTATTATTTACAGCACATTTCGCTTAAGGCCGAAGATCCAGAAGGTCGACAATAACAGGGGGACGTACGAATGCGGGAGTGAATCGTTTTATTTGAATCATCCCTTTTCCATGACATCAGAGAGAGATCCGATCGGAGCAATGTGCTTTTTGTGACGCCAATCAAAAAATGAGCTTGAATTACAGGAATCTGCAGACTCTGAGATTATTATGCCAGAAAATAAGCAGAGCGTCCACGGGCAGGAAAACAAACAAATGAAAGGGGACTCCTATCACCGCTCCCGGAATCACAGTGCTCCCCCTCCACTAAGCATAGCATGAGTATAGAGGAGATAAATGCTGAATTCCAGTTTTTGTGGCGGCGTTGGAAGCTGAACGGAAGGCGATGGATGATGTCATCAAACTTCAATAGCAAGACAAACAACACAGTCACGAGGAGCTCAAAGCGTTCTCTCCGTTGAAATTTCCCAGAAGGGGTTCAGGGGCGCCGTCTGTCTGCCCTAAGGCGTAACGCTGGAAATACGCTTTTTTTAAATGCATATTTCATATGTATGCCATAATATTGAATAAATTTCACCAATTTTTTATTTGTTCGTATTTCAACAGACAGCGTTTAGGTAACAGTTTGTCTCCCACCTTATGGAATGGCTTTCGAGCTTGTTTGTACCGGTTTCGTTTTCGTTTCGGGGTTTCGGTTTTCGGTTTATGTTCGCTTTGGCAATAGTACTCACCGACACAATGGTATTGAATATGAAGAGTATGTATTTGGCCAGAGATGTTCCACAGTCCATTTTGATGGGAGTTTTTCTGAATCACCTGCAATTGGAATCAATTTCGTTTAAACAATGCTCATGTTATGTCAATTATCAAATTACTCTACGGATATATAAAATAATTCCTAATATTCGTTGTTTATTCAACTGTAAATGAATGCCAACAAATGTTCGCTTTAATGTACATATGTACATATGTATGTATGTACATACATTTTAATTGTGAAATTAAAAAACTTTTATTGTGGTTTAATTCCCCGGAACCAAGTATTTACTTTACTGCGGCTGGTGCTACATTCACGACTTTTCCGACCTTACTTTTTTTGTAACGAGGGCTTGAATCAGAATATACTACAAAGGTCGCATTTCCTCGCAGATAAGGAGCTCTCAGCTCTCGAAGCATCCATTGTCTGCAACGTCATTATCATTCTTTTCTTTTCCTACGTCCTTCCGAACGAGTTGCGAGGCCAACAAAAGAAAATAATACAGCGTGCAACTTTTTCAACAACAAGTATGAGGAGGAGAAGAAGAACGACAATGGCAGGCGTCAATGGTGCTAGAGAATTAAAAGAGGAAAACGAGAGGAAAAAAGTTCAGTGCACTCTGCATCATCAGAAAACAAGAGCCACAATGCCGCCGTATTGTTGTTTTAATTTCATACAATTTTCTTCCGCTTTTCACACACAAGTTTTCCCCTTGCCCCGCCACGCCTCGCCGCACTTTCCGCTGCGCATACTACGTCTCGGCACATCTTTCTTCTCCCTCCCCGCACACAAACACACACATACTCCATCAACAACCACTTTCAGCGGCGTCGGGGCCCAGCATCTATTTCTTGGCTGGAGTTTCGAGCAGCTGTCAAGACAACAGGGAAAACTCTGTGCAGTTCTGTTCTCCTAATTCTATAAACCATAAACACAAAACCACTTTTCTATTCAAAATAGCGCACGCCTTCTGTTACCTTTTGTTTTAAAAAATTTCGTTCGAACCAGCGCGTAACCGACACGTTCAACGGGAAATTCGACAATGCAGAAACAGTGGGACCGCGGATTTATCGATAAGACGAACTTAGCCCACATAAGCCCCCTCTACTTAAAAAGTTCAACTACTTGAGGTAAATAGCGGAATGTATTAACGATTGTTAATTGTTCTTTTAGATTCATGCCATCTTTCATCTGGACTTAAAAATAACCACCTTAACTTTCACCTCAACTACGTTAACATTATTAAATATTCATTATTTTCGGTGGAAAATTGAAATACCCCCTTGGCTTGCAATGGGTTAATCGTTCTCCGTCGAATATTGGAAAGCATATTGCTCAATTTTGATGTTCCGTAGAATATTACTAGCTAGACAAAACATTTAGTCATGCCCACCCAATTTGATCCGATTAATGAATCAATTTTCTACTTAGCTGGCTTATTTTAACCACTTGCTTTTATTGCATTTTGCGTAAAAATTGGTTTTAGCGAAAATGGTCAAACAAATGAAACGTAAGAGAAAAATCGTTCTAATTGCTCAATTTCTTTCTTCCGTTGAATAATGCTGCCTAACTAAAACCCTTAGTTCTGCCCACATAATTTTATCCGATTAATGAATAAATTTTCTACTTAACTAGCTTATTTTAACCACTTGCACGTTTATTATCTTCCGACGAATATTCCCAGCTATATAGATCTCTCATGTTTGCCCAGATAATTTTATATGATTGATGAATCAATTTTGAACAGGATTAACTACTTTTAAGTACGCAGACTCATTTGTTGTCGACCAGGGTATGGGCATTTCGGGCACCCTATTTCGTTACTATTATATTAAGATACTGTTTTCCAAGCTGCTTTCAAATGTAATTAATAAAGGCCTTGTGTTAGATTGTATTTTTTGGTCTATTCATGCATTTGATTAGGTGTTTGTAAATAAATTCTGATCCCAGTACCAGTTTTTGCTGTCTATAAGAAGAAGAATAATTGCAAAATATCGTTTAAAACAGAGACTGACTAGTTTCTGTATTAATTAGAGCCTGGGATGACAAATATTTTCTCAGTTCTATAACATCCATTTCCCCCTGGGTGAAATTTGTTGTGAACCGGGTATTGCCAAAATTATCTCCCGTTGAATATTTCAAGCTATATAGAGTTTTCAGCTTTGCCGACTTAGCTTTATCCCATCGATGAATACATTTTCTACATTTTTAACAACTTTAAATTGCTTGCAAGTATTGTATTTTGGCTAAAAAACGGTTTACAAGTTAATGTGGCCCGCAATTGTATGGATTGAGCAATGGTCTCGGTAAGAACACAATGAAATAGCCTTAAAACAGAGATTAAATTTGTTTGTTGTTTGTTGTTTTCCTTTCCATCATGTTTTGCATTAATTTTTTGACGATTTTCATTGGCCGGTTCGTAGTTTGGCGGTATATTTAAAAAAAAAATATGTTTATATCCATATTTAAACTAACTTATCAGTACCAATTTGAATAGTAGTTAAAGTGACCAACATGCTGAATAGCAGATTCCTCGACAGAATGTCCGGATGTGTCGTGTTAATATTCCCCAATAATTGGGCATATTCACCCTAAGTCAATATCCAAGTACAGTAATTTAAGTACATAATTTTAATGTATGGAACGAGTCTCATTGTTGTAAACCGGGTGAAAGAGGTCCTTATATGCTATTCACACTGACGACCATCCACCATCCATCAAGTTCGGGATGGTCGAAAAATCGGGTCAAAACAACACGGAATGGATCTGAAGAAGAAGATTTTGCAAACTCCGACGGGCAAAAAAGTATTATCCGAATATCAGTTGAATTTACTAACAAACGAGGGGGAACGTTGTGAGTTGCTTCGGAGACCGCAACTCTACGGTTATACCCGATACTAAGTCAGTATGGCTCTCCTCCAGCAGGCGGCGTCTAATATTAAACGACACGACAAAGAGTGCGTGCGAGAGAGACAGAAAATCAGTCTGAGCGTGACGTCGGGCGCTGCGTAGCCACTGCAAATTGATTTGTTCCTTTTGGCTATAAAAATGATCTGATCTGATCCAGATTCAGTAATCTGATAGATATGGTCATTATCTATGATTCTGCGTTTTTAGTTTTCTCAAATCTGCAATATTGTGGATGCAACAGATTTTCGTCCTTTGTGGGGGCGGAAGGGGGTGCGGCGAAATTTTGAGATATACGTTTTATAGTGAGATCTAACAGGAGTGCGGATACTAAATTTGGTTACTCTAGCTTTAATAGTCTCTGAGATTTGTGAATATCCCCAGATTTGCATCCTTTGCGGGGGCGGAAGGGGGTGTGGCGAAATTTTGAAACAAACTCGTCTCGGTCCGATATATTAGGAGTGTGGATACCAAATTTGGTTGCACTAGCTTTTATAGTCTCTGAGATCTAGGCGCTAATGTTTTACTCTAAGCAAAGCCGCCTATGCTACGTGTGTGTTAGAGAGAGACAGGGCGAGAAAAAATGAAATTGTTTTCTTGATGCTGGCTATAATAATAATACGATCCAATTCAGATTCCGCAGTCTAAAAGATATGGTCATTCTCTACGATTCTGCGTTTTTGGTTTTCTCGTATCTTTAAAATTGTGGATGCCACAGATTTTCGCCCTTTGTGGGGGCGGAAGTGGGCGGGGCAAAGTTTTGAAATATTTTTGTAGCAGTGACATATCACAGAAGTCTGGATCCAAAACATCGTTGCTCTAGCTCTTATAGTCTTTGAGCATTAGGCGCTGAAGGGGACGGACAGACGGACAGACGGACAGACGGACAGACGGACGGACGGACAGACAGACAGGGCTCAATCGACTCGGCTATTGATGCTGATCAAGAATATATATACTTTATGGGGTCGGAAACGATTCCTTCTGGACGTTACACACATCCACTTTTACCACAAATCTAATATACCCCAATACTCATTTTGAGTATCGGGTATAAAAAACAATATCGACTTTGCGAGACTTCCACGCTGCTGAGGACCAGAAACTGCACAAGGGGAACATTCAGGTGGTAGAGGTCCTTACATCAGACAAGCTCATTGAAGTACTTAAAGCCTTCGATCAGCAAATGACTGACGATGTCCAGGCTGCACTAAAAACAAAAGTCGTTGTGGTCGACTCCCTGGCCGCTTGCTTTGTGGACCACCGAGGCATGGAAAAGCGAAGAACGAGGGATTCCCTCCTGAAAGATTGCATGCAGGGTGAGGAAGTTAGCTGTGAGGGGCGTGGCTTTTGTCATCGGCAACACATCGTTCTCTCAGGATTCAGGTACATTTTGGTTTAGAGGACGATTTATTTACATAACTCTATATAATACGCTTGTTCTACTATAAGATAATTGTGACGATGACGGCTCATAATACGCTTGTTCTACTATAAGATAATTGTGACGATGACGGCTTAGAGGATGGCAACAATGATGGGTCTACGCGGCAGCCGAATAATGCTAGGCTCCTATTGGAGTTAAGTGTGTACGCTGAGATTGTCGCTGGAGCTACCGGAGAGTACAAACTGCGGCGACAGCTGCGAAGACGACGGCCGCCGAATGGTAAATATAATGACGAACACCTATGGTCCTGCGGGAGACAATTGCTTGCTACAGATCACAGATGCAGGACTGGTTTAACGGCGGCCAGACGGGTGTTGCTTCTGGTACGACTTCATTACCCGTTTGCCTTCCTCCAAGCCATCACCCAGGCCGGGATGTTTGCGCGTGTTGGTATTTCCAGTATCTTTCACCACCTGGACTGCTTGCAGTCCAAATCAAAGTCATGGGCGTATTGGCAGCTTGTGCCAAAACGACATCGTCCTTTCCTGAAGTTCCAGCATATCTTGCATCCATTCTTTAGCTGCAAATGTGTGTCGTTGTTGACCATTGCCGTGCTGCTCCAGGGATTGGAGAACACCTCGCCCGTCTTCTTGCCGCCAGCTTGGCCCAGCGCCTGGTTCGCGCTCTGCAACTTTGGCGGCAGCTTCTCGGTTGGCGGCGTGCTGTACGAGGTTTTTTTTATTTTTCTTCCTCTTCGGATTCAGTAGCTCAGTAAATAAAGTCAAATCAGAAAAAGGTAAGCGGGAAAGAAATGCAACGTATGTAGGTTTGTATAAAATGGTACGTTATTTGAACACTTACTGCTTATCAAACGGTGTTATGGACATTTGTGTACCCTATTTCGATATTGCTTTTAAAAAACTTGCGTATAGTTTTGTATACCTCATGTATACCTTTTAAAAGTAAATTGATTTTATATAACGAAATACAACTCAATTTCGACGTCAATATATACAGAAAAGTATATAATGTATACATAATAATAACCGTAAATGGTCATCCTGTGGTTTACGTTTTTTGTTGAATATATATCGGTATACACTATATATATATGTATATATGAATTCAACTTAACTTTAACCATGGTTTATAACTTACTAGGTATACAATAGAATACCTTTAAAAAGAGAAACGAGTACATATCAGAGTTTCTTTCATTCTCAGTGTGCAGGGCTTATTACCCGATTCAAGTTCTGTTATCGGTGTTATTGGTGCGCGCCAAATTGAAATTGTTTGAAAGTGTATGTATTCCATAAAAGTGTATTCAATAAATGATACACGTATGTAAGTACGATTTGTGAGCGAAAATAAAAAAAACGAGGGGGAACGTTGTGAGTTGCTGCGTACACCGCAACTCTACAGTTATACCCGATACTAAGTCAGTATGGCTCTCCTCCGGCAGACGCCGCTAATATTAAACGACGCGACAAAGAGTGCGTGCGAGAGAGACAGAAAATCAGTCTGAGCGTGACGTCGGGCGCTGCGAAGCCACTGCAAATTGATTTGTTCCTTTTGGCTATAAAAATGTTCTGATCTGATCGAGATTCAGCAATCTGATAGATATGGTCATTATCTATGATTCTGCGTTTTTAGTTTTCTCGAATGTGCAATATTGTGGATGCAACAGATTTTCGTCCTTTGTGGGGGCGGGGCGAAATTCTGAGATATACGTTTAATAGTGAGATCTAACAGAAGTGCGGATACCAAATTTGGTTACTCTAGCCTTAATAGTCTCTGAGATTTCTGGATGCCCCAGAGTTTTGAAATATTTTTGTAGCAGTGACATATCACAGAAGTCTGGATCCAAAACATCGTTGCTCTAGCTCTTATAGTCTTTGAGCACTAGGCGCTGAAGGGGACGGCCCGACGGACGGACGGACGGACAGACAGACAGACAGACGGACGGACGGACATGGCTCAATCGACTCGGCTATTGATGCTGATCAAGAATATATATACATTATGCGGTCGGAAACGATTCCTTCTGTACGTTACACACATCCACTTTTACCACAAATCTAAAATACCCCAATACTCATTTTGAGTATCGGGTATAAAAACCTGAATCGGTAAATCAAACAAGATGCCGCTCGCTCGTCATTTTGTAGATATGTTTTTCGATAGCTTTCATTAAAGCTGCGCGGTAAAGCCAAAGCTGAAGATTTTTTTTAAATAAAGGATGCCTTCTTATGAACTTGAAAACGTTCGTATTTCAAGTGTATTACGATTTATTTAACTCATGAATAGGAGATGTGTCTTAGCAGTTAATACTTTGGAGCTTAATAGTTCTGGCGTCTCGCGGAGTTGCGCGTTTGATTTGCCAAGCAGCAACCAAATATAAAGGCCACGAGCTGTAAAAAATAAATTTATTCTCATTAGTAAAGTAGTGTAGTGTAGGACAAGGGCAATTTACCTCAATGGCTGTGACACCCAGACCGGCGTATTTGATAATATTCACGTTGGTATCCCAGAACGAGTCAACCGCGTCCAAGCAGCCAGGGCGCAGCATGACCGCCGTCAGACCACAAGTACCATTGCTGGGTGAGTCACAGCAGGAAGCTGGGTATGAGACGCCGTAATCGGAGAATCTATGCAGACCGCAGCACTTGAACTGCAAACAAATAAACATGGATTATACAAGTAGTTCCATTTGCTTTCCACGGCTCCAACTTACGGTGCGCTGCATGGTGTCCAGGAGAATGCTGTCCGTCTTGCGCTGCTGCCAAATAGTCTCCACAATTTTCTCCAGGGATTGCTGGATCTGTACATGGTCCACCCAAACGTAGATGATCAAAACCAGCTGACTGATCAGCAGGACCATCATCACACTGGAGTACTGCGATGAGGAAGTAAAATGGGTTACATTTATTCGATGTTTTAATGTAATGTAATAAATTTCAACTTACCGTGGTCAGACAACAAGCATCCTCGCGAATGGCTCCACAGCAGCCCATGAACGCCACGAGGAAGATGAGGCAGCCCAGGACCAGGATTATGATGGCCACGCTGTTGGCTGTGAAAGTCTCATCCATGCTCGAAAAGTCTTTGATGGTGGAGACCATAATGGAACCGAATGTGATGAGTAAAATGCCACATATCTGCAATGAAAAAGGTGCAAATTGTTTTGCTTAGTCAAACTCGTTGATAAACAGTCACCGCAGCTATGAATCAAGCGAGGGCTAAAATTAGTTGTATAACAACAGTCATAATATTTTTACGACGGATGGAGCCAAAAATTAGAATGATATAGTTTCATTATTTTTTAAGTGTGAAAAAGAGTATGTTTTAGTCGAAATGCTCGTTTCTGAGCCGACTCACTCAAGTATGACCGATACTGTACTCTTGAAACAGGAAAAATATTTCATCACAATAGGGAATGCACTCGGGGTTTTGCATCTGTGTGGAGAATAGCTCTTGCGCTATCTACGATCACGAATTTACGAGTATTACTCATGCCCCCCCTTATCATTGTTGAGTACACTGTTTTTTTTCGTGACATCTGTTTCGGCCCATTAACCGTAATTGCGTTCATCATTGGCATGCGATGATTTATTTAAGGAATTCTACATTTTTAAACCAATTTTTACCCACTACCTACGATATAAAAGCAGATAAGATAACGCATGGAAATGGTATCCAGGGTGGGGCAAACGCAAACAGGCTCATGTTGGAGACTTAATTTGTCTTTGTACATATCACTTGTGCGATAAGATATTGTGGCAAGCCAACTGCAGGATTTTGCAAAAACCGCTCGTGGGGGCCAACGTTCATTATTTTTTCTTACCACAAACAGTATATTGAATATGAATAGCACATATTTCACAAAAACTCCGCCGCAATCCATTGCTGTAATAGATATTCCTGTAGTTTTTTTTATGAAATGTTAAACAATGTACACTTTGTTCGTTCGTTCGTTTTTCAGGTCCGCTCGTAACTGAAAAAGCTCATCGCATTACTATTCTTTATAACCGAGAATCAAATCGACGAAAGCTTTTCAAGCACATATTTCAAATAAGATAGCAACAAAGCTTTACCTTCCACCCAAAAGTATGTTGCATTTTATTGCATCGATCATACGTTAACTTAAGATCAGGCCGTTTTTAGTTCTTTCCACTCCCAGCGTAGGTGAGCACCCAAGCTAGGGTTTTAAGTAATTCTTGCGGTGAACTCAATATTTATCTTTGCAAGGCATGAGCGACGAGTCAGTTTTGCAGCCGCCTAGCCGCCTAACTAAATAACACTCTAGAGTGGAATAAGGACTATAAAGTTCAAGCGCTCAAGAAAATTAGTATAAAATTGGTTTACTTTTATTTATTTTATTTTCTTTTCTAACGGAAAGAGTTCGAAAATTTGTTTCCTAGAGGGGAAGCGAAGAGAACTCTCACAGAAGCATATATAAACGAGGGGGAACGTTGTGAGTTGCTGCGGCGACCGCAACTCTACATTTATACCCGATACTTACTCAGTATCGCTCTCCTCCGGCAGACGCCGCTAATATTAAACGACACAACAAAGAGTGCGTGCGAGAGAGACAGTAAATCAGTCTGAGCGTGTTCTATAATTGTTCCTTTTGGCTATAAAAATGATCCAGATTCAACAACCTGATAGATATTGGTCTTCTCTAACTTGCGCGTTTTTAGTTTTCTCGTATCTTCGATCGTGTGTGTTAGAAAAAGACAGAGCGAGAAAAAAAAATTGTTTTCTTCATTCTGGCTATAATAACGATACGATCTGGTTCACAATCTGCAGTCTAGAAGATATTGTCATTCTCTTTTATTCTGTGTTTTTGATTTTGATTACCTCATTTTGAGTATCGGGTATAAAAAGAATCGCCACATTATGCACCATTTTTATAATTTAATACAATTTACAACCTCCTAAAAGTTATAAATTATATCCCATGCTATTCCTTAGGTACTGAGTTCTTTCTGCGTTGCGACCGGAATCCGCTACATAACAGCCAATTGCAAATGTTAGAAACTGCGAAAGAAAATTGTCATCAGTATCTGACCAGCGTGGAATTTTAGGAACATTACCTCAAAAACGATTACCATAACACTCGTAAACTTGATAATGTTGGCACACATATTCCAAGAATAAAACATAGCCTCCCGGCAATGGTTTAGCTCCATATCACCCCCATGGATGGGTATATTGAAACAGGAGGCGGGATATTTGGGATATGAATCTGAAGACATGTGCATTTTAGGGCCCAGCTCAATCCATAAGTAGGAGACGAAATATATATGGATTAACAAAAGCATTAGGTTCAGAACGGAGTACTAAAAGAAAGAAAAACTCAATTTTTTAAGTTGTTATTCTATTTTCTACAGCTATTTTTATCTTACAAAGGTTATAACGCTCGACTTTTCTCGATATAGTCCATAGCAGCTCTGCAAAGATAGAAGAACCATGGCGGATCCAAGGACCACAACCGTAATGGGGACAATCTGAGTATCATCTATAATCGAATAATCCCTGATCACGCTGATCATAAACGACCCTACTGTGATGTACAAAAAACCAAAGCACTGTAAGTGAAAGAAAGCGAATCCATAATTACTTCTTTGAGTGATTTAATTTGGATGATTTAATTTGGATCTTTAATGAACATTTGACGATTCCCACCGAGAATAATATGTTCAATATAACCATCACACTTCTAACACTTTGTGCATCTCGGTCCATTGCTGCAGAATTTTGAGGAGAGATTCTTTTGACCCGCTATGCTTCGTATTCCCGTTGCAACTGAATTTGCCTGGGGATAAAGAACGTTACTTGAGAGAAGCGAGCGGATTCTTATCGCTTGTGGAATACTCAGTGGCCAGTAGAAATCTTTATTATTACATGGACATTAATATACGTATGCTATGGAAATGGATGCTCTCGCTGTCTAGGCGGACACTTGTCTGCCAGCATTCTCGCGGCGCATGCAGTTGGTCAGGGCGCCGGCGAAGATGAAGACCAGCAATTCGAATAAGACAATGCCCAGACCGGACCAGCGGATTATGTCCATGTTGTCGTACCAGAACTCCTCGAACTTGTCATTGCAGCCAGGCTTCGTCTCATAAATTTGGGACGAGCAGGAGGTCTGACGGTTCGCGAAGCCGCAGCAGGTGCCGGGCACCGTCTGGTTACCGTAATTGGCATAGCCAGTGTTACCACAACAGTTGAAGGTCACCTCCAGCACGCCGAACGCTTCGGAGTCATTTGTGTTCCATAGCGATGTGACCAGGCTTCTCATGTCGTTCAGGAAGGCCGTTCGGTTGACGAACACCCAGCAGGTGAGCACCAGTTGGAGGATGAAGAGCACGAAGATCATGCTGGTGTACTGCGAAATAGATTTGGTTTAACTAAAGCTTCCATTCCACAAGGAGTACTTACCGCTCCCGTCATACAAGCGCTCTGCCTGAAAAGGCCGTAGCAGCCGAAGAAGGAGACGACAAAGATCAGGCATCCAATCACGGTAATGCAAATGGGGATGGTGTTCGTGTGCTCTACCTCACTCATTCCGGCGAAGCGATTGATGTCGGCCAACATGATCGATCCCAGGACGATCAGAAGGATGCCAACGATCTGAAAGGAGCAGAGAGTGCGGGGGTTTCATAATCTCCATTGGCAGTTCTATTCGGGAGCTCCTAACTTTATTTATTACAAAAAAAAAGATAATGTCAACCAGCTGATTAGGTCCTCATTTGTCAAAAGACATTACAAGCTGCCTGATAAGATTTTAGCTACACACTCATGCACATTTCCATGGGTGATAAACCACAGCAAAAACCTTATGATGATATCATATGAAACCAATGCCCATTCCATTGGCTTTCCAGTGCGCCATATCGTGGACTCTTTTTATAGAACTGATGTAAGATTTTATGCTGAAAAGATCGGTTTATTAAGGGACTAATACATCCGCAGAAATATGGCATATTAAAGAGGGACACGTCCACATTTAAAATAAATATTAAACATAAATGTATGCAAAATACTTTGTAATATTTTATCTTAATTTAAATCCTTTTGAAACACATAAATATGTATATAAAATTTGTTGCTGAATATGTTTCATAATAATATAAAATATTATTACGATTAGTATTGGTTTTAAAAAGTTTATATTTTTATTTAATGTCTCTAGAATGACCAACTATCTCTAGCTGCAGCCGCCTTGGATACCAATTACAGGGACAATTGAAATATGAATAAAATTAAAATTAATAAATACAAAATATTCAAATCAACTTTTTTCCTACTAATGTTAAAAATGCCAGTCTGCGATCTATTGCATTCGTATACGTTTTTAAAAAGTGTAAATATTACAATTTGAGGCCTTATTTCACTGGGTATATATATTTGTTTTTGGCACCATTTTCTTGTCTTGTATTTTTAGTTCATTATCAAAATTAAAAAAATCCTTTGTTTGCAGTCCACAAAATCCAAAAGAAATTATATACATATACATATCTAAAGCTGCCATTAGCTGAGCTTTGTTTTATTTATTTATTCCAGCAGGTTCGTGGCGTAAACTTATTCTTGGTGTAGTTTTCACTGAGTTTCTTTAGTTTATGGACTCACCAAGAACACAACATTAACTACATATAATATGAAATTGACTATGCCCGAAAGACAACCCATGTTGACTTTTGTCTTTTCGTATCCTTTCGAGTTCAACAAATCAAATACAAATTAAATCAAATTTATCCAGGTGTATATTTGAGCGCTTTAATTTTATGATATTTATCGCGTTCACGCGTCGTTTGCTATTGTTCGATTGGACTGGTCTTTCTGTTGGGCTACTGTTTTTAAATTGTCCCTCAGACATGAACGATATCGGAAAGATACGCGCATGTATCTTATCACTTTTTGGGGACCAAAAGAAGCCCACCGATAAAAAAAGGGACACAGAAAAGCAAACGTTGGGTGGGCCAAGCGATAACAATTGGCATTTATAAATGATTCATTGCAAAAGTTTGAGGGCAAACGATCTAAATATGGATGGAGTTGGTGGGGGCTTATCAACCGGTACACGGATATAGTTTTGGGGAAAACAACGACCCGTTCCGATTAGATAAGATTTGGTGGCCAAAGCTAGACATAGACATACAAAAAATATACTTGATTGAGCTTAACCTATTTGATTTATTTATGGCGACTGATGTATGCATGTACTTTCAACTGCATGGATGCTAGGAACTGAGCTACAGCTAATGGGATGATTCAGGCGTGGATGCTCCATATCAGCGCTTCCTCATGGCACTGGCCAGGCAGCAGGACACAATGAAGATGCCCAGCTCGAAGAGCGCGATGATCAGACTGCTCCATCGAATGAGGTCCGTGTTGGAGGCCCAGAAGTCGACGAACTCGCCATTGCAGCCAAGACGCTGGGTGTAAATGGCAGCCTCGCACACCTGATTGCGATCCTTGTAGCCGCAGCAGGAAGCGGGGACTGAAGATTCGTATTGCTGGTAGCCAGTGTTTCCGCAGCACTTGAACTGGATAAGAAATATGTTAGTATTCCCATAAAATATCCAGGAACTTCAATTTCCAAACTTACGGCCAATTGGAGGGCATCCATGGGATAGCCCTGGGCGGCGTTGTTCTCATTCCAGGCCGTGTTCACCACTGTGCTCATCTTGTCCAGGAACTTGTCGTTCGCCGCAAAGATCCAAATCGACAGAGCCAATTGCAGGGCAAACAAGACCAGCATACAGATGGCATACTACAGAGAAAATAGTAACATCAGAATGGAATTCCGGATCACAAGAGGTGCTCTCCAACTTACGATTGTAGTACAACAGGCATTCTCCCGGATCGTGCCGCAGCAGCCGAAGAAGGCCACCAAAAACGTCACACAGCCGATTGTAATAATGATGATTGGGATGGTCTGCGTATTGATAGCTCCCTCGAAGGCCGTGAAGTTACCCATCGTGGACAGCATGATGGAACCGACAACGATCAGCAGTATGCCGCCGATCACGAAGATCAGGTTGAGGAAGTACAGCAGGTACTTGAACATGGCTGATAGGCAATTCATGGTTCTGGATTTCTAGGTTGCACGGTTTCTCGCTGAATATAATAGTATTTCGGCTGATTCCGAATGTCTCGTTCTATAATCCGTACGCTCGTTCGTTCGTTGGGACTGTTTTCGTTAAACTGAGTGGCTTCCATCTAGACCTGGGGCATTATATTAAACCATTCGAGGTCCTCATCTTATCAGAGTTGGAACTTATCTCCTCTTGCAAATAAAATACCTTTATGTATAGGTGGTCCACTCTCTCGTTTCCTATCTCGCAGCTCATATATGTACTCATATGTACCCATAAAAGTCATTCATGGATCTTATCGTCTTGCACTGGCGTAGATAGTACAATAAAGTGGTTGGAACTACTTGCAACCGAACCCGAACCCAACGAATGTACTCAAAACAGGTGTGAATCATTTGTTGGTCTAAACAGTTCGTATAGATACTTATCTACGAGTATGGGCGGAATATTACTTCATACTTATGAAATTCTCACATGGGGGCAGCCCGTTCTCTTCTAAGATGAATCATTTACATTCCGAGCACTTTCTTTGCACTTGGCAATACGTTGTCGGTGGGGGCTACAAGTTGGCCAATAAGATGACTCATATGACACTTTGGCTGGCCGGAGTTGCGACGTGAGTCCCCCGTCTTATCGCGTTGATTTATTATTTATCAATCCAATAAATATGGTATACGTTCTGGGTGAGGGCACTCCAAGACGAAATATTAAACATTTCGATTAAGAATCTGACAGTTGGTGGGGTTTTTTCGCCTTTGGCATCAGATCCCTGTCCGTAGATAAGAAATCCCTATGTACACAGATTACACAATGTGGATAGACCAACCGACTAAATATAAACCTCTGTAGGTTAGTTTTTCTCATAAAGTGGGTCAAACGAAACAGAAACCATTTGAAATTTCTCAGTTTATTGCAATCTTTCGGTCAGGTGTATAAATTATTTTGTACAGTAAAAAAAATATTAGCACTCCAATACATCTATCTCTCAACTTACAATCTTCGAAAAGCGATTATAGCGAGATATTCATGGGATTTCATTTTCTTCGTATAACTTGAGATTATGTAAATTTCAATGGCCGTCTGTGTCAGGTGATTTATATCGATATACTCGTATGTATGTATGTAAATAAAATTGGGCAACATAATTCGTACTTTCGGTTTCAATTAAAATTAGTAAGGCTTTTCAAGGTCCAGCACTTAATAGTCCGCGCGGCGACGGTAATTCCGGATGCTGTTCGCCAGACAGCAGGCAAACACAAAGCCCACAAACTGAAATATCAAAAGAATTTTTCAATTAATATGTATAACCATCAGCGTTCTGCGTTGTGGGGGAATCTACCTCAATGGCGGCAATAACCAAGCCGGCATATTTGATGATGTCGCTGTTTCTGTCCCAGAACTCCACAAAGGCCGCCTTGCAGCCGCGTCGGTAGACAGTGTCCGGGCGGCAGTTGTTGGTATCCTTGCAGCACGAGGGGGGGAAGTAGCCTTGGAAGGAATAGTCCGAGAAGTTAGTGCGGCCACAGCACTCCATCTGGAGAGATACCAAAAACGAGTGTCAGATGTTTTGATATTTCAATTCTGGGGACGGGACTGAAAACTAACGCTAATCTGTATGGCATCCATGTAGTCGGCACGACGGGTGCGTCGCTCCCAGGCCTTCTCCACCACATCGCCCATTATGACCAGATACTTGTCCTTCTGCAGCCACATGTAGATCACCAACGCCAGCTGGCCAATCATCAAAACGAACAGCAGAATCGAGTACTGCAAATAAAGGTCGTGCAAGGGTAAAGAGAGACCGATTCTAGGAGGATCAAATGTGCGTATTTCGTACCGTCATGGACATGCAGTAGGACTCGCGAATGGCACCGCAGCAGCCGAACCAGGAGATTAGCAGGATAACAGTGCCAAGCACAATCATTGTGATGGGCACCTGCTGGGTGCGCAGCGCCTCTGCGAAGTCATCGATGTTGTGGATGTTGCTGAACAGAAGGCCTCCAAACACGATCAACAAAATGCCGCATATCTGGGAAAGATCATATAAATATGTATTGTTTTAATACAATTAAATTAATCAACTTTGCCTATGTTATTTGTAAAGCTTTGAGCTTTTCACCATCAAAACTAAGCTCTGTCAAAAGCTTTAACAGCTTTTCCCTAACAGTTGCTACAACACTCTACACTGCAAGAAAACTATTAAAAATATAGGGTACCATAGTAATTTGAATAATTTCTAACGGATGGTGGTGATGAAGCTCTGGCCTCTCCTTCCGAGGCCTATCAATGGTGTTGTTCTGTATTAGCTCTTATCAATGTGGGCTCGCTGCGGTTAATTTAGATTAATTTCTCTGATAAATATGAAGAATATATTTACTATGGCTTTGATTTTGTATCGCAATGCGTCAACAACTATTTTATTAGATTAGATCGGAGTAATTATCTGTCGGAGATCATAGTTTCGATGCATGACCTAAGCCATTTGGTTGAGGGCATTATTGGATGAGATCTGACGAAAATTGCGACACCAACAATGTCTGAAACACCCACCCATCTTTTCCACTTCGATGTATATCTGTTTGCACATCCATCCTCCCCGACAAAAAAAATAAAACACGAAGAATATTTAGTTCAAGTGTGCTCTAAAAGCCGACGCGTCGCCCACCCCCCCACCCCCGCCCCCCCCCCCCCCCCCCCCCCCCACCCCCACCGTTCCGTGCGTGTGGGGATGCAGTGTTTGGCCAAGTTTTGTCTCGACTGAAATGGGGAGCAAGTTCACATTTAATTAAGTCAACTATTTTCGGGCGTGGGGGGTCAGACAGCACCCACCCGTCGCTCGAATGTAATTACGTAACTTTACATTGAACAAATCCGTCAAAAGAGTAGAAGGGAGGGGTCATACTGCCGATGTTGATGTTTGCGTGACTGGAATGAATTCCGCGCTGCAGCAAGTACCAGTCGGAGTCGGATTCGGATTCGGATCACACCTGCACACATCGTATCGCAGTCCCACGAAAACCAGTTACAGTGCAGTACAGTCCTCCGCTGTGACTTTTGTGGAACTAAGAAGTTGCTAAACAAATGAACAACGTAACTTTTTTGTTTTTGTTTATGTTTGAAACCAGTTAGCCTCGAGCGGATGCCCGGCTATGGTACGGATATTTCTTGGAGCCAAATGTTATGAGCTCTCAAACGAATGTTCAACCTCAAACAAAACTCGTTTTCAGTCAACCCAAGTAAACAGAATACCTTTTTGTGTATACAGAATTTACATATAAAAGAGCCCCCTGCTACCACTACGTCACGGGTTCCAATACTCTAAGATCTTATAGATGGATAAATGCAGAAAGTGATCTATAATAAACTTCGTATCATTATGCGTCAGATTTCATTTCGTTAACATCTGGACTCTATTCAGACTATTCGTAACAAACTTGAAACCCAAATTATTGTTCTGAAACGCACTGTTTTTGGTTAACCGGTTTTTAGGCCTCAACTTTCTCACAAAAACTAAAACAAACAAAATATTTTCGGAAAAACCAGTTTTTACGGTAAAACAAAACTTATGATATCATATCCCAGACTAAACTTGGAGACGTACTGGGCTTGGCCAATGGCAGGGGGAAAATGATATAATCTATAATGAATGTCGATGCTATGCTTGTTTTTTACTCACCGAACAGAGCAAATTGAATATAAACAGTATATATTTAACCATGGAGATTCCGCAGCTCATTTTGCCTGAGATTCGTTGGGAGGACGGTACGGTGTAGAATGGCTATCGAAATTGTGGAGAAGCTGCAACTGTTCGTTCGTGGATACAGAATAGAATAGAATTCAGAATTGAGAAATACAAATGGATCGTGCAGACGTAGCATTAAGTATTTTATCGTTTTATTTGGGAAGCAGCGGCACACAAATGCAGGGTCGCACACACACAGCCACGCACTGATGTCATCCAAAACAAATTCAATATTTTGTTTATTTAAAAAAATGCCAGCATTTTGATTCGATTTGAGTGGGAAAATTAGCACGCAATCACGTACACGTACTCGTACGGTCTGGAGTGCGGTTGGGAATCGGATCGGATTTTCAGTTTCATTTCGTTTCAACGGCCTTGGAACTTAGAACTACATATGTTAACAATACGCTCGGTCAGTATTGAGATCCCGACACCGTGCGGGATTAGCGAACCAGCTCGGGCAGCAGCTTCTCCTTGGGCAGGAGCCAGGCCTTCAGCTCGTTGTAGCGCCGCCAGATATAGGGATAGCGTGCCGCCCAGGACAGCCAGGCTTCCTTCTCGGCGGTGGTCTCCTCGACCCGCTTTAGGTGCTTGTAGTATTTGCCGTTGCGCTTCACCCCGGAGGCCAAATCCTGAGCGAACTTTGCAAAGCGCAGCTTGAGCAGCGTCTCGGAGACATCCAGCAATCGGTTGCCCTTGGGCGGATGGACCAGACAGAGCTGGCACACAATGTAGTCCTTCTTTCCGCCCTTGTTCAATGGGATGAAGGTGGCCTCCCGTCCCACGAGGCACTGCTGCAGCCAGGAAAAGCCATTGGCGTTGACGCTGACGCCTGGAAGCTTCACCGGGAGCAGGCGCGTGCTGCTAGTAAAGATGGGTATAAGCGGGCGGTGCTTGATCATCAGCAGTGTGTCCTGATCCCGCTGCTGCACGCCGCTGATCTTGCCCGTGTGCATAATGCGCTCGTTGATGATGCGCTCGGGGATGTGCGACGGCTGCTTGAACTGGCGCACCAGATAGGCAGGTTTCCGCTTGGCGTAGGCCACCGCCAGCATCAGAGCCGAGGTTCCGTAAATGACCAACTCACTGCCCAACGTATCGCGTTCCAAGTAATTACATAAGCCCTGGTACTTCTCCCGCAAATAGGCTTTATTGGACTCCATATCTGTGGCCGTATTCTATTAAGTAACTACCGCCTGCAATTGTTTTTATGTTGAGAGTAGTTTTTTTTATGCAATTTCTTATGACGTCATTTTACCAACCGAATACGTCAACAAGGTAATATCTTCCACAGAGTCTCGCGCGTCTGTCGTTTCTATATATTACTTATATCTATATGTATTATCGCGACATAAGGCTAATTTTGTCAGATTTATTTTGCCTTTTAGCGCTGCTTCTGTTTTGCTACTAAACAGACTTTGACATGTATTGTAGGCCGGCGACGCCTTGAGTGCGAGCGGGATGGCGTGTGTGTGCGCGATCGTGCGCAATCTTGCGTACGTTGTATTTCATCGGTATATTTACGATATATTTTGAAAATAAGACCGTATATTTCGGTACAGAGAGTACAAAAACTCACTCAACAACACACCTTTGGCGTTACTTTTCTTCCGTTATTTTTTTTTTTTTTTTTTTTTGTACGTGCTATTCGCGCGCGCTCACGATATGAACTGGTGCCGACGTCAATAGAGACTGAGACGAGAGATCGGTTCAAAGCCGCCACTGCTAGAAGCTGACGCTGCCCCAACCGCAACGCAACCGCCTGTTGCTCTTGCCTCACACACACGAACACACGTACGAACTTTGGCGCTCGGCCCCCCAATTTGTGTTGTGATGTTGGCGCGTAGCATTTTGTTCGTTACGGTTCCCCGAACCAAGTCCCCACCTCCAACTTTAGGTGACGATGACATCGTTCAGGGGGGCAGCAGCCGTTTTTTCAGTACGATTTAATTGCACTAACTTGTTTTGTTTTTTGTTTTGCTTTTGTTTTTGTTACCAAATGGTGAACCTTTTGTTTATTTATGCAAATTACCAGCGGCGTTTCGGTGGTTGTGGTGAAGGCTGATAAGCTCCCTTTCTGCCCTCTGTCTCTGCCTCTGCCTCTCTGCCTGTACGTAATGATTGTGAATCTGCCCCGCGGCCCAAGAGATTGGGAGATTGTGAACAGCAAGATTTGAGGCCAGTTTTCTCAATTTCGATTCCACAAAAATTGATTAAAAGAGGAATTCACAAAAAGCACCTATAGAACATTAGTATGGAATTATAAGGGCTTTACCAATCAATCGTGGCTAAGAATCATCAGTAATCAAATCTATAGGCTGTCGCTTTTAAGCAATTATGGCGATAAGGGATTCGAGAACGGGCCTATTTCCCTGCGACTTTCACGATATTGCGGTTTTGTGCACTGTCGTAGGCGTTGCTTAAAGAGGGAACAGGTTTGCGCCTGAAAGTATTTACGTGCAACCAGTTGGGGCTCCAACGGCAGTTTTCCCCACCCCAGCCACAAGGCCTGGTTGGCCCTACTATGGCTTCGGGCATGGCTTCCGCTTTTAATTACATGCAGCGGGGGTGTGGGAGAGAGGAGGCGAGAGGTATCCGTTGTAATTGTCTGTAACTTTTCCTTGACACACAACAACTGGTTTCCAAATTAATTTCGTAATCCAATTGTAGAGAACGTGGATTCGAAATTTTATTTTTTGGATCCGAAAACATCGAGCCCTAACTGTATCCGTCATATTTGTCTTTCCCGCTGCTGACATTGCTAATTAACAAGTGGTGCTCCGTACAATTAACCTTATGGCGTTCCGTATGTAAATGTATTTCCCCCAGACGATCAGATAGATTCTAGAAGAACAACAACTACCGAACAACCGAACCCAATTATTGACAATACAGAAACGATTATGAATCACTTGTTGACTATGAATTTCCAGTTTCCTCTCCAGCGTGGCGTACATCTGGCAAATGGCAAATTACACATTAAGTAACAAATGGAATTGTCCCTCAAGGGGAATGAAATGCCATTATGATGAAGGAAAAGCTCTCGGTAGCGCGGATTTGGAAAGCAGCATGCGTCACACTTGAGTTAATTCGCAAATTATCATCCCACTTATCCACCACCCCACAGGGAAAAATCTAATGAAAGCCCCCTCCTCGTTCGCGAACGGATCAGCATGGAAGTTGTTTCCACAGCTGGCCAAGCAACTGGGCTGTGAGATCTTTGGTTCTGCGAGAGTATCAGGCGGATAAATATTACACATTCTATATGTATATACATACATATGTATGTACATAGATAACTAAAAATTAAAAATCTGTATATTCGATTGGAAAATAGGGACGCCATTATTGTGTTCTTTATTTCGTGTGTGGCTAACCGCAAACAGGCAGCGTAGTCAATATAATCTCCATTAAAAATCGTATCTTGATTACTGAGTGAGTTCCATAGAAGGGGCTCTAGATCTAGATCTGGATCTGGATCTAGATGTGAATCTGAAGGTAGAGCTAGTACAAGCGTCGTGCATATTGCAGTTGCTGTCCGGCTGCCGGCGGTACAGGTCCAGAGCTCGAAACGGGTGGAGTAGCCGTCTGGCCAGGCAGCAGCGACAGCTGTTGTCGGTTCAATTGCCCCTCATGGCCTGAGCTTCCCCGTCCCGGGGGAAAGCCTTGTGTAATGCTGCCAGTAGTCTTGGAATTCTGTCATAGAAAGAGAGAATATTTCTGTTAGGCCCAACTGTTGCACAGCATCGTCTGTTCTGTTCTGTCCCACTCACCTGGCTGGTGCTTATTTGCAGCACATTGGGATGCATTGAGAGCTCGCTCATCATCGGCTTAAAGATCACGCCTTCCGACAGCAAATGCGGCGGCGGTGGTACATGGTTCTGTGGCGCACCGTCATGCTTCACCTCAATGTGATATCGTTCCGGCAGCTTCTCCATTGTCACCTGCGGCTTGGACGTCTGAATGGACAAGCTGTTGGCGACACTGGTGGCCTGCACCACCAGGTCGGACTGGGAGATGGGCGGTTGATCCAGATTGATGTGCAGCACCTGCATCGGCTGAGCCTTCGGCGACTGAGTGTCGGAGGCCTTGCTCACCGTAGCACTCGGCAGCTCCACATGGTAAGCCTGTCTCAGGGGCAGGGCGTAATTGTAGATGGCCGGCAGTCGGGCGTCCGCCTGCTGCTGTGTGGTTGGCGGCGCTGCGGTGGTCTGGTAGAACAGGGTGCCCGTACTGGGATACTGCGCCGTGGTCTCTGCAACATAGAGGAAGCGAAAGTGCTTATTAGACGTGGGGCGGCGGGCTGTGATGGATGCGTTGGTGCTAGTTATGTTGCAGGTGTTCTATGGATTGGTGTTGTATCGATTGTGGTTCTTACTGTTCCATGATAATCTAGCATAGTCCGCGGCACGACGGTAGTCATCGTGTTCTGCGAATCAATCGTAAACAAATAACGAAATGAAAATAAGTTGTGTGCCTGTGTGGGTTAGCGATTAGTGTGCGGAATCAAATGAGTATATCATGATTGGGAGGGACTGGAGGCTAGGGACTGGGGTTTTGGTCATGCAAATAGTACAACGCTAATCAAGTACAGTGAAGGCTCCCTGAGCAACGATTGTGTGTCAAGTGTGTTGTGGTTAAACGTAAATTCAAATCTGTCTTCGTCTGTCTTTGGCAGCGTTCACTGTAAGTGTCAGCCCTTGACCGCAGTCTGGCTTACTTTGTTGGGCAAAGCTGGCGGTGCTCTTGTAATACGCATGATTGGGGGGCGAAGGACTTCGCCCTCGCTTCCCCGACTGGTTGCCGGGCGGTGGCTGAAACGTTAACAAACTCTGATAAATTGCGGCTGATTTTAGCTGCCAATCGTATGCATACTTTCGCTAGTTGCTGGTGATGCTGTAGTCGCAGGGTCGGTAGAAATACCGAGGTGGCCACGGTGGCCGCGGCCTGTTGCATGGCAAACAGTTCGTTCTCCTTGGCCTGCTTTTTGCGTGTTTCATCTTCGTTGAGCACCTTCTTAAGCTGGACCAACAGCTGGTGCTTCTGACTGTGCAGATCCGCCAGCTGCTCGTCCAGCTTGGTGATCTCGTCACGTGTTTCCTCCAGAGCCTGCTGGTTCTCGCGCTCCCGCTCCTCCTCCTCCCGCCGCACACGCATCTGCTCGCAATAGGCATCGTACTCCCCCTGCCGGCGCTGGCGATCCGCCACAATGAATTTTCTGAGCGCCCCTCGCAACTTCTCTGCACGCTCTGCCTTGGCTGCCTGTGCAGCCGCATTGTTACTGTTCACCGCGGACGCTGGCGGCATTTTTGCGTTCTGCTTAGTTATTTTTCCAATTTTACCAGCCTTTACGAACAGTCCTCGCAGCAAATCACTCCACAAATGGTGTTGTGATTAAACGGCCAGAGGGAAAACGCAGCGCAAAGTTTATAAATGTAAATTATTTTATGCCTTGATAGCGCAGTGTTGTCGCGGCCACGCAGTACTTGTTTGACTATGCTGATGTGCTCTATTTCATACAATTCCGGCCAAATCAGTCTCTAAACTATTTTATGGTATCTTTTTATTTGACTAAATGTGTATTTTGTTAAAGTAAGCACAATTTTAAGAGATAAACAATCAGATTCTGCGTGTGCGGGGGCAACTCTACCGCGCTACCTTTAACATAGAATTAACATGGACATTTAACAGTGCCACATCCCTGGCAGCCCTAGCATGTTGAGAAAAAGGGTGAGTTTTAACCTTGCATGCCGACAAAATTCGAAGTTTTTTGCCTGTTGTCCGTACCTTTTTTTCTCCAGTTCTATTGGAAATGACACAGGGTGATTACGGTATATTAAATACTTTCCGTATATTCTGACGTCCAAATTGAGTTGAAGCGACAACCATAAAATACTAGTTCATACAACGATTTCATCAATCTATTAATTTAATTTTCAATGTTATATAGAAATCCAATAAATGCAAGTGTTTCGAATAGGCCAATCATGTATAGAATTGATTCATCAATCGTACAAAATTGAGTGGGCATGGCTAAATGTTCTATATAGACAGTATTATTCAACGGAACAAAGAATTGGTCGTTTTTTGAATCGAATTTGATTTCGCCGCAGTTCGCTTTAGCAACAATGAGTCTCATTCCATACACAAACATGTTGCTAATGCCATGCACACATACCCTGGAGGAAATGGATATTATAGAATTGAGAAAATGTTTGTCATTCAAGACTTCGTAGGTATCCAAGATACTAATAATGTACTTGAATATGTCTAAAGAATATCAATTTGAGAAAAGGTCTTAATAAATTACGTTTGATCTTCATATAAAATTAACGAAATAGGGTGTACAAAGGGCTGTACACGCATCAAGTCTTCAAATACCAGCAACATTGCGACTCTTCTTTTTGTTGAACTTTTTCGTTTAACCCTTTTTTTTACAATATATACAATAAAAGCAAGGATTAAAAACTATCCAATCTTGTAGAAAATTGATTTATTAATCGTATAAAATTATGTGGACATGGCTAAATGTGCTATATATATAGTAATATTCCACGGAAGATCAAAATCGAGGAATATGTAAAAAGAACTTGAATTTGTCAGTATATTAACGGTATATTTTGAAAATGAGGCAGTGTGTTTTGGTTTATTTCTGCGTGTATTTTATCGGTATATTTGATCGATAAATGTGCTCACAAGAACAACATAGTGTCGAGTTTTTAAAATAAATAAAAAAACAGAAAAATCACAAATATACAAAAATATAAAAAAAATATATATATAAAAGTATTCGATATATATTTAACATCCCTAGTCGCAGTTTTTGTTGTTAGTGCGGGTGCGGGTGTACGTGTTTTGGAATTGGAATAAATGCAGCAGCAGCAAAATCAGTGAAATGTGTTCAGTTTTTTCGATGTGTTAACAATAAGATTAGCTATATAGCATTGTCAAGCCCACAAGCCACAAAAAAGTGATAAACGTGCCTATCCACTAAACCATCTGCGGCAGGCAGTTCAGGGAGAAGAAGCGCGACGGAATAATCAACAAAAGCGGTCAGCGGCGGCAAACATGGCGAGTGAGTAACAATAATGAATAAGGAATAAGTGAGAAGGAAATGAGTTTCTTCATTTTTATGTATGCTGTGTGCTGTATGCTGCTCTTTTAATGCGGGAACACAACACACAGATTCCGTTCTTTACGTTTTGTTTGTTGCTTGCGGCGCAGCCCCCCAATATAAACAAATGCAACTCATGCGTGTCATTGTATAAGTAAAATCCATCTCTCTCTCTCTGTGTGTGTGTGTGTGTGTGCAACATGTACTGCCCGTGCCCACACCAAACATATTTATACATTTATGAGCTGCGAAGACACCCAATCGAGACCAGGTGCAGTGCCGTGCCGAGCCGGGTGCTCTCGAGTGTGTCTCCTACTTCTATTTGTCTGCCCTACGTTTCGGCGGTGTGGCAGCCAGTGGGAGGAGTTGGTGGGCGGGCGCGCTAGATGGGATGTGTGTGTGTGCTCTTTGCTAGTCCCAGTCTTTGCCCTTAGATGCCAGAGTTATGTGAGAAAAATCAATATTTACGCGTTTTTCTGCTCGGCTGCTTTGCACAGTGGGGGCTCCAGATTAGATGATCTCCCCAGCTCTCCCGAGTTGACCGTGTGCTAAGTGCACCGGCTACCGGTGGACTCAATCCAATCAGATTTCTCTCCTTTATCCTCTAATGGCACAAGCGCTCGCAATTCTGCAATTCTGGCGGGAATTGAGTGTGTGTGTGTGTCTGTGACTTTCTCCCTCTAACTGGGACTGTGCCACTAGCTGTGGCTGTGGTGAAAGAAACCATCCACCTAAGCCCCGCCACTGAACCACCGCTGGGAGCAGCTGCAGTGACGACGCATTAATAAATGAATATGCCTCCTGTGAGGTGCAAGGTTTACCGGCATGTTTCAACACTCGCCTCCCCCATTGAAGCCACCCCCAGGGGTGGCATAACAAATAACAATGGATAAATGAAATGAAACGTCCAATAGCTTGCGATACCCTGGAATATCTGTCTAAAAAATAATAGCTTTATACACGCCAACAGTTTTCGGTTCCAGTATGCCCCGCATCCACCGACAGCTCTGTTAATATACCCTTTCTGTGGCGGAGGAACGCAGCAACATCCCACAGCACTTAAACGTGCCTTGGCAGAGCAGCAGTCCACTTCCCCCACATCTCCAGCCGTCGGCAGCTGGGACCCAACGTTGCGAGACCCACTGCCAGTTCCAAGACCCACGGATGGGGTCCTTCTCCTGCCCGCTTTGGCTCACTCGCTTTAGAATTTAATTGGTCCTTTGTGTCTGCATTTTGTCGACGCGTTCGCTTGGAGTTTGCTTCGACACAATTTGACTGTCGCTTGGCTTGTGGCATCAACCCAGCAATCCAGCACCCCAGCAACCAACCCCAAAGCGCTGATAAGACCGATATCAGAGCACCCCAGTGCTGCTGCCTCTTCTTTATGGTTATTATTATTATTTTGGGCTGCTTTTTTCGTTGTTGTTCATTCGTTCCACGCAGCTTTCCCGGATTAGCTGGCTGTTACGAGTATTTTAGTTTGCCCGGCAACGAATTTATTGCGAGGAAACCCGTCCCAGGCCCCCGGCATGTGGCGGCTGCCCTTTCTGCGTATTCCTCTGGCGGTGCGCCTCATCTGGCTGTTTGACTTGTGATTTCCTTTTTCTTGTTCGCCCTCTCTTGATTCTTTTTACTGCTAATAAGAATTCGGCCCCGTCTAATGGCCTTGAGAATGAATGAATAAATGAATGGGAGGGGGAGAAATGGGGGATGGACTGTCGTTCTGTTCGTTCTGTTTTAATTGAGTTCGTGCCCCCATTCAAATTGGCATAGAAATTAATTTCAATTAACTTGCGAGTGAGTCCTGTCCTGTGTCCTGTCCTCCCTTTTGGCACACAGTAGGTTGTCCCTTTCGAAGCTTTTGAAGCATACTTCTTGGGGTCTGAAGTGCTGTCAATTCCCGTCCCCCACACTTCGATTGCCAACACAGAGTTATTTCAAGTGGTCCATAAACTGAAGATGAACTTTGTCAACGTTTGAGCCCTGCCCTTTGAGGCCAGTGTGTGCATACCCGTATGTACACGCATTCATCTGTATTCCACTTAAAGGGAGTGTGTACACACTGTAAATACTTTGCCAGGGAGGGGAAGGGAAGGCATACAACATATAAACATTGCAAGAGATCAAAGCAGGTGGAGTGCCTGAATAACTTCAAATTAAACTGCTGTTTCAAGAAAATGTCATCATATCTTTCTGCTATTAAACGACTCAAAAGCTGATTGCCATTAAAGCTGGTCGGTATGAAACTGTTAACTCTGGATTCTATGCCCCTATGAAAGCTGAATGCTATGAAAATACTATTCAGTCTGGGTGGACAATACTGATTGCTCTGAAACTTATCAAGCTAACTGCTATGACTCATTCATGGCTATTCGTTGTGATCGTTTTCCCACAGTCTTCGTCCAATCTCGACTGCCAGACATAACCATAAATTAGTGCCAAAAACGATATTCAAAAAGCCAAACAAATACATACCGTCCTCTCGCTCACACAAGGTTTTTGTTCAATCAAATGCTTAATTATAATTGCTTATCCGAAAATGGGTTTTACATCTCCAAATTGCAAAAAACCGTCAAAATTTGAAAAGATTCCCAAATCCCCTCTGCTGTCTTGACACGCACACAGCTTTCTCAAAATCAAAAGTTCGTCAAACAAACAAAACAAAACAAACACACACTTTTTGCCTTTGCACGCTGCTGGGCAGGACGGAGAGATAATGGAGAAGCCACCAGGACAGCGCAGGAAGAGGAGGAAGCCACCTGGACAGAGCAGGAAGAGGAGGAAGCCACCGTGATGCCTGGTCAAGCGAGATGCCAACTCCACGACCGGCTGGTCAGCGACCTGTGCCTGGGCAACTACGACCACGCCTTGGAACGGATCCGCGAGGCCCTGTTAATGACCATAGATCGCAAACAGATCGAGGCCCTCTTGGAGATTAAGACCATAGTGATTCGATTGTGCGGCGACTCGAATGTCGGCGGCGATCAGATTTTCGGCCCCACCTTACAGTCGGACGCACTGCCGCACGCCTTCACCGCCGAGATGCTGGACGTTGTTCAGAAGGTACTGCGATGCCGCAACCACTACGAGGTGCTGGGCCTCTCGCAGAACGACCCCTTCTCGGAGGTGAAGCGCTCCTACAAGAGGCTGGCCCTGCGCCTCCATCCCGACAAGAACCGGGCTCCTGGCGCCGAGATGGCCTTCCGCCGCATCAGCGAGGCCGCCGACTGCCTAACGGACCACGAGAGGCGGATAAAGTACACTTTGGACATGGGCATGGGCGACTCCGAGTACTCTGATGGGGAGAATGTGGAGCAGGAGGAGGGAGAGGAGGACTACGATGGGGGTACGCCGCGACGCCCCTATATGGCGGCCAATCAGCGCGTGCCCCAGAGTCAGGCGCTGTTCCAGACCGAACATCTGGCCATCGGAATGGTGTGTGCGCTGCTCTTCATGTTCCTCACCATGCATTTCCTAAGCACCGTGCCCGACTACAGCTTCAAGCGCACCAGGTGAGTAGTCGTTCAGGGAACAGCCCAGACTTGCGGCGGGGATACACATCTCCTATCCAATCCACTCCGCAGCACCCACAGCTTGGTCCGCTTCAGCCATTCCAGGAATATAGCCTACTACATGAGCCCGAAGACCGCCGCCAAGTATACGGAGGAGGAGCGCCAGGAGCTGGAGCAGGAGATCGAGAGCGTGTACATCCAAGACCTGAAGGTGAACTGCCAGCAGGAGACGAGACTGCGTGAGTTGTTCGATCCGCCCAGGAGGGTTCATGTGTTGTCATGTGTTGTCATGTTCCTTCCATTCCTTCGTAGGCGACACTCTGCGCCTGCGGGCGAGGCAGGGCGATCTGGAAAATATGCGCCACCATGCGGAGGACCTGCCGTTAGCAGCCTGCAAGGCGCTCTTCGAGATCGGGAAGTCCAGCCCTAGGCCGTTTCTGTCAAGTAATCCAAAGAAGCAGCAGCCCACAGAGGTCTAGTCTTGCCCCAAGACTCAACTACTCCTCCTCCTGCTCCACATTCTCCCCATCAGAGCACTCAAAGTCGCCCCTGCCCCTGCCCTTGTCCAAATTGTACTATATCGGGGATATCTGTTCAAAGCTAAAATTTGTGAATAAATTAAGTAACCAAACCAAACCACTCTGCTTTTTCTACTGTGACTGTGACTGTGACTCCCTTTTGAGTGCGGGACTTCCAGCCCACCCCTAGCTGGCGATAGTTGCCGATAGTACCATCACTAAGAATTAAGAAACAAAACAGATAGATACCGTGAAAGAAGAAGTGGGGAAGAAATAGTTTTCCAACGGAAATCTTCAGAATATCTTCTTATTTTCGTTCATTTATGGTCGAAGAATAATAAATTCGTATATATCATACTAATTTTCTAGGTATATTTATCAAGTAAATACATTTCAGTTAGCACTAAATTCAAATCATGCATCTTAAAAATTATTCCGTTTTTACATTTGTTCCTAGATTTGTTCCTTAAAAACCGGGTAAAAAAAGACATTGATGTACATATTCTCCTTGTGATCTTTCTTGTTTTCGTTTGGTTCATAGCTGTTTGTGAGCTGTGTGTGTTTTTATATACATATACATATATATGTGATGTTATTTTAAACCGTATTAAGTGGAAAAAAACCGTGTACAAAATTAACAATTTTTGATTTTCAAACCGTGTTATTTCAAAACTGTGTAAAAAAAGACCGTGTAAAAACAGAATTATGTGTATTTGTATATAAAATAGCTATATTAGGGGGAAATTCTCGTTCTAAGGCACGAGCAGAAATTTGTTTTAGATACAAAATAAAGTATTACGAAAGTACTTTTTGGTATGGTTTGCTTGTAGCTAAAAAAAAGGAATTTATTAAATTAGTTCATCTAAAAATATTTAAAAATGGGTCTAAAACATCGAGGAATCAACCGATTATAATGTTTCAACGCTCGGTGCCGGAGCTGGCATTTCGTGATATTTTTTGAATGCAAAAATTTAATAAATTACTTCCTTTAGTTTAAAGTAACGTTTTTTTCAGAACACTAAATTCTGTAACGAAAGAATGCCTAAATTTGTAGACCTTAGAACGGGAACTCCCCTTAAGTCTACGTTTCTACATTTCCCGATCTATAACGATACTTTATAAACGTTCGTTAATGAAGATCGAGGATATCCAATTCTCACATAACTAAATACAATTTTCTGGGATAATTTTCGATCAAAAGGCTACCAAATATATTCCTGGGATATTCTTCTGAAGTTCCTGATTAGAACTGAACACCCAGTGGAAGAGGACTAACAAATATTGATTGCCATATTTACGATACAATAATTACGACTGCTCCCATAGCAAAAATTTCTGCACCAGAAACTACCATGGTTTCCATTTCGGGGCCACGCGAACTTCCTGGGGCATAGCCCACATTCTGCAGAGACCCAAAACAAAAGGGGCAGAAATTGCACACGAATCAAACATGCAACAACAGCAGCAACTACGTACATACATATGTATGTATATAATACACATACATATATTTTTGCACTAGTTTTCGGGAAATTTTCATGTTGTTTTTCCACTTTTGATGTGCATCGTTTGATGGAGAATCGAAATACAGCAAAAAATATACATAAAAACGAGGGGGAACGTTGTGAGTTGCTGCGGACACCGCAACTCTAGAGTTATACCCGATACTAAGTCAGTATGGCTCTCCTCCGGCAGAGGCCGCTAATATTAAACGACACGACAAAGAGTGCGTGCGAGAGAGACAGAAAATCAGTCTGAGCGTGACGTCACGCGCTGCGTAGCCACTGCAAATTGATTTGTTTCCTTTGGCTATAAAAATGATCTAATCTGATCCAGATTCAGCAATCTGATAGATATGGTCGGTATCTATGATTCTGCGTTTTTAGTTTTCTCAAATCTGCAATATTGTGAATGCAACAGATTTTCGTCCTTTGTGGGGGCGGAAGGGGGTGGGGCGAAATTTTGAGATAAAGGTTTTATAGTGAGATCTAACAGAAGTGCGGATACCAAATTTGGTTACTCTAGCTTTAATAGTCTCTGAGATTTGTGAATATCCCCAGATTTGCATCCTTTGCGGGGGCGGAAGGGGGTGTGGCGAAATTTTGAAACAAACTCGTCTCGGTCCGATATATTAGGAGTGTGGATACCAAATTTGGTTGCTCTAGCTTTTATAGTCTCTGAGATCTAGGCGCTAATGTTTTACTCTAAGCAAAGCCGCCTATGCTACCTGTGTGTTAGAGAGAGACAGGGCGAGAAAAAATGAAATTGTTTTCTTGATGGTGGCTATAATAGTAATACGATCCAATTCAGATTCTGCAGTCTAAAAGATATGGTCATTCTCTACGATTGCGTTTTTTGTTTTCTTGTATCTTTAAAATTGTGGATGCCACAGATTTTCGCCCTTTGTGGGGGCGGAAGTGGGCGGGGCAAAGTTTTGAAATATTTTTGTAGCAGTGACATATCACAGAAGTCTGGATCCAAAACATCGTTGCTCTAGCTCTTATAGTCTTTGAGCATTAGGCGCTGAAGGGGACGGACAGACGGACAGACGGACGGACGGACAGACGGACAGACGGACAGACGGACATGGCTCAATCGACTCGGCTATTGATGCTGATCAAGAATATATATACTTTATGGGGTCGGAAACGATTCCTTCTGGACGTTACACACATCCACTTTTACCACAAATCTAATATACCCCAATACTCATTTTGAGTATCGGGTATAAAAATTAATAAAACCAGGCAAAGTCCCGAAATGCAAAATAGACTGAAAAAAAATGAAGCAATTGCCCCAGAAACTGGAGTGAATAAATGCCTCAAATGGGCGCCGGCTCCTCGGCTTCCTCAAAGCAAAAGCTAACGAACTTGCCACGGAACTCGAACGGAATGGATGGATGGCTGTAATGGAGGGACGGAGGGATGGAGCGGCATGTGGCACACTCTGAATACCAACGAGTACCAGTTACCAAAGCAAACATTTTGAGGCACGCAAAACAAAAAACACAACAGCGAAAAAAGGCTGTGGCAGGCAGACTCTTTGCCTCTGTCTCCGTCTCTGTCTGGCGGAAGTAGCGCTGCACGACCTGCGCCACCTGCACCTGTCTGCCGCGTCCATCGGGGGTTGCCACCTGTCCTTCCAATTGCATTCACTGCGTTTCAGAGAGGACAGAAGAAGAGGAGAGGAGAGGGCACAAACAAGTGCCACAATTTGCCTATTGAGGGGATTGCATTGAATGTGAATCTGCATATGCATTTGTATTTGTATTTGTATTTATACATACATATGTATACTGTATACTGTATACTCGTGTTCAGAAGTTGAGGATAGAGTTACCTTTCTAAGTGCAACATGTCTGGCAGTTAGTTCTCTCCGCCGTTCCCTTGTTCGAATGATGCTGCGAAGAGGAGGGGTGGCAGCAGCGGCACCCATCGGTAGGGTTCTCCTTTGCCCTTTGTTTAACCTATTCATTATTTATGCTCCACAAAGTTTGTTGAATTGCCCCTACCCTGGCTGCCCCACTCCACTCAATGTTGCTGCCACCAACTGTCGCCAGTTGTCGACTGACGACGGGGGTCGGTCGGGGCCCTTGTCCTTCGCTTCGCTTCGCATCGTTTCTCCTACTATTCATTCCCCGGTCCGAATGTGTTTCAAAAAAAGGGAATGACTGAAATAATATTGTGATAATGCTGGCCATAAAAGACCCCACCCCCACCCCCAGATGCGCCTGTTTGGGGCCCAGGCACCTGCTCAAAAAGGGAAAATCAAATTGAAACTTAAGCCACATTTTACGCAATTTTTGCAAGGTTTTTTTCTCCGAGCTAGTGGCTTTCCAGGAACGGAACAACGGATGGGAGCAACGCTTTAGAATTTGCTGATGGGACGCAATAGCTCTGATCATTCCGTTATGAAAAAGAGGCAGGGATCATTATGTTCCAGATGCTAGAACGAGACAACCACTGTACATCGAGGTGTGCATGTATGTGTGCATGATCTGCCGGCATGGCATTCTGCTGTCTCTCTCTCTCTCTCTCCCTGTCTCTGTGCTCTCAATCGTTCTCTCTCTAATGTACTAGAAAAGAATAAGATCATTATTTGAAGTCAAAAGGTGTCTATGAAAACCAATTCAAGTTTAATGCAAGTGGAAAGCATTTGGAACCTTCCTAAGGGAATAAACTCTTTAATGGTAATCGCAATATCATAACTATAAAGCATTCTCAGCGAATTCCCTTTACTCTTCGACAAACCCAAAGTCTTAAAAGTCTTTAAAGGGTGTTCATTTCCTCTGTTTATAGCTCCATTCCACATCCACTCCTTGAACCCGTGATTGCTCTCGCACATTGCTTTTGTTTCGCCCGCGGCAAGGACTTATGCAAATCACTTCTCCGTCTGTGGTCTCCCCCGCTTCTTAGCCCCAGAGCATCTGGTGGCTATGGGCAGGGAAATGGTCCTTTAATGCGACCCACGCTCGAGAAGTTTTCCTGAGCACACAGCTCTGTCCTAACTAGATTCTAATGGCCCAGCTTTTTTTTTTATACTCAAAACCCACACAGGAATATGCTTTGGTTCAGGCTGGAGATGTCCCACGTATTCTACATATATTCATGCACGTCATTTCCCTTTGAAAACACTGTCCTTTGCCTGTCCTGGCTTCGGGCACAGATGATAATCGAAATTGGCAATCAATTTTGCTGTGCAAAAAAGGGACAGAATAAGAGAGTTTTACCAGTCTTCATATAGACTATAGGATACTCGTTACCCTGTAGAACGTCCCTCGTCACGCGTGAAAGGGAATGAGCATCATAGATGTCGTGTGCATGATTGGGCACAGTGATACTTGACTTGCTGCTGTAGAGCCTGCTGTAGCATAGCATCCCCTGTTCTGCCTTAAATAGGTATTTCTCAAAAGACAAACTACTTCTTCAGATAATATATAGTTTTTGTGGTCGGAAGACCTTTCTTCTACCTGTACTGTATGTATTTCGGACAATAATTAATTAATGATATATTGTCGTCTCTTTGTTCCCCGCTTTCTCCTGAAGCTGAAATCGACGAGCTCATCGAGCAGCTGAAGACGACCAGCGTGAGTGCGGGCAACAGCAAGACGACGAACCTGCTGTGCGAGATCTCGGCCACTAAGGACCCCAAGCTGTTCGATAAGCATGAGCTGGCCGACTGCTTCCTGGAGTTGACCCAATGCGAGGACACGAACGTGCGCAAAGAGGCGGCCAAGTGCATAGCGGAGATCACCAAGTCGGAGGTACAGCGCAAGAAGTTCACCAAACGCGACATTATCGCAGCCTTTTTGGAGTGCCTGCGGCAGGTGCCGACCCCGGACGGCAGCATGGAGCTCCCCATACAGATCTGCAGGGCCTTGGGGAACATATGCTACCTGAATGACGAGGCCCGGGACCTCATACTGGAGCTGGAGGGGGATGCGGTGCTGCTGCAGCTGCTCGACATTGCCAGCATCGATGATGTGGCCAATGCGGCGCAGTTCATCAAGGTGCGCGGAGGATTGCTCTCGAACTATCTGCTGGGTGGCGAGGGGCTGGCCAAGAGGGCCATGGAACTGGGCGTGATGAAGAAGCTGCAGGCGATCATCGCCACGGGCGCCTCGAATGTGGAGGTACACGAGGATCTGCTGCTGAATACGCTGCCCCTGCTCAGCATTCTCACGGAGAATGTGGCGGACCTGAACTTCGAGGCGTCGCTCAACATTCAATTGTCGCGCATTCTGGCCGCCTCGACCAACCCGGACCTGGCCGAGATGTGCCTGGAACTGCTCCACTACCAGGCAGAGAGCGACGAGGTGAAGCTGCTGCTGGCCAAGGACGGGCTCTGCGAGACCATCTACAATCTGCTTGAGAAGTACAAGACTCTGGCCAGCACAAGCGAGGCCCGGGCCCTGATGAAGCTCGCCTGCGAGCTGATCGTTCTCATTCTCACCGGCGGTAAGTAGAGCCCTCCCAATCTTGCCGCAGTTAACCTCACTGCTTGCATTTTCCAGATGAATCGATGCACTATCTGTACACGACAACGCTGCTCAAGAACATGGTCGACTGGTTGGACTCGTCGGACATTGACCTGCTGACCACTGGGGTGCTGGCCCTGGGCAACTTTGCCCGCACCGACAGCCACTGCATCTACTTTGTGGAGCAGCAGACCATGAACAAGCTGCTCGAGGTGCTGGCCAAGAACAATGGCGTCAAGGACGATGTCCGTCTGCAGCACGCACTGCTGAGTGCGTTGCGAAATTTGGTCATACCAAAGCCGAACAAAAATGCGGTGATCCAGGCGGGCCTGGTGCAGACCATTCTGCCCATGCTGGAGATCCATCAGCCACCTGTTGTGTTCAAGCTGCTAGGCACTCTCCGAATGACTGTCGACGGGCAGGGTTAGTCCATTATACGTTCCCCTTTTCATGTTCGCCTTCCTGTAGCCCCGCATGTCTCTTTTTTGTAGAGAAACTCGCCCTGGAGCTGCTGAAGAACAAGACGCTGATCGAGCAGCTGGTGCACTGGAGCAAATCGTCGGACTACGCGGGCGTCACCGGGGAGTCGCTGCGCCTGATGGCCTGGCTCATTAAGCATGCGTATCTCAGCAAGATTGCCTATGCGCTGCCTCGCAAGGGCGACGCCCCGGCCGAGCAGATAGCGGACAGGATTCCGCTCACCCAGGACTATGATCGCACCAGCCTGAGCGAGTTCCTGGCCAACGAGGGCACTGTGGAGGCCATGGTCAGCATGCTGACCGCTCAGCACCTGGTGATGCAGAACGAAGCGCTGATTGCGCTGTGCATACTTTCCGTGGTCTATCTGTCGCAGGCCCATCAGGCGGGGCAGGACCAGGCGCAACGCCTGCAGGATGAGCTGGTGAAGTACGAGGTGGGCAAGAAGCTGGCCGAGCTCATCAGCAAGTCGTCGGACAGCATGACCAAGGAGATTGTCGAGAATCTCCAGAACTGTGTCAATCTGCTCAAGTCTTCCGAGAAGCTGGTGGCCCATCTGGATCAGCATAACATCAACGAGCTGCTGAAATCCATACCCATTCTCACCGAATACTGCACCTTGTAATACGAGACTGCTGACGGAGAAGGAGGGGCCGTGGCATTGCATTTACCCAAGCACCGCAGTATGCCTAATTTCATAAGCACACACACCCACGAGTGTAGCAGAGAGGAATGGAAAGGAAGGGGGAGACCGGAGGAAGCAGTGGTGTGTAGCAGTAGAGCAACGATTCAGATTTAGACTTGATTGTAGATTGGTAAGGAGCATGGAGGGATGGAAGGATGGAAGGGCCCACAACAGCACACACCGCACAGATTGAAAGGGGAATGTATTTTTTAGACGCAAGCGTATTTTGACTGCATTTACGACAGCAACCAACGAGGAGGAGTGGAGCCGCCAGTGGGGACGATACAAATCGTATGAATATTTATAATATACGAGTATATAACATTTACATATAACGAAAAGAAGGAAACAGTAAAAGATAACAATTAATTCATAATTTAGCATATAAATCTTTTCTGTTACATGATTTTTAAGAGCACAATAACAACAAATCGTGGTGATATCGCTAAATATATTTAATAAAAGTATTTTATGTATTGTACTTATAATTTTAATTGAACATTTTAAACCGTCGTTTTGCTGGCACACACACCAAAAAAAAACACACACAACAAACAAACGATTTGCGAGCACAATGTAGTTTTAGATATTTTAATTGCAAATCTCAAAGTATTTCAACTGTACAACTCAGCGAAGTTCTTAAATAACATTTTAAAGGCAACTTTTAAACATTAACAAAACAAAGTAACGGCAACTCAGTAACAATCAGCAATTCAGAAAAAAATAGTTGAAACCCCAAAATAGAAATAGAAATAGAAATATGCAAATTTTACAGAGTGTAGTCGTAGAAGATATATTTCAAATTTTTACCAATTATTATATATAATGTAATGTACTTTGAAAAATTGTTTGGTCACCAAAAATATAATCGAAATTAAGGCAAAGTTTAAAGAGCACCATTTATGAGGGAAAAACCATACAAGTATGGTGTTTATTAAGAGCGTTGAAGCCACACACACACTCCCAAAAGCATATTTATAAATTCTAAACACAATAATGTACATTTAATAATTCAAATAAAATTTGAAGTTCATGAGAAATAGGAGAAAGAAACGCGAAAGCTGATGATTTTCATTCATTCATTCAAATTTACGGGGCGCAACTGTTGAGCGCGCCAAATATGAGGGAAATCTTTCAATGCATCGAAAGAGCATTAGAGATGGCATCACAGTGAATAGTGAACTGTCTTACCTGCAAGAAAGACACAACATGAAAGAAAAAGTCTGCAGTCAAAGAGTTATGCTAACAAAATTCCTTATATTAGCATATAGCAATCTGCCACCAATCTGAAAATCGGAACCAACGGATCTCCGACAGTGTAGTGTCATACGCTCATAATTGGTACACTCGACTGCCATCCCTAGCAATGAAAGGTGCGTTGCATTCCAACCTTTTGACGTTGAAATTGAAGTAATATTTAGGTAATTTTTTGGTAATTTTAGTATAAATCCTACATATAGTAATGCAACAGAGTGGAAGAAAATGTGGAATGGGATCATGGAAGAAATATTATTACTATTATTGTTTTCCGCGGCTTAAATCAAGTTTTTATACTGTTTTGAATAAAGGGGGCTTAAGAGGGCTAAGTTCGTTTTTATCGGTATATTTACGGTATATTTTGAAATTTCTGCTGTATATTTCGGTATATTTCTGAGAGCTGTCACACTGTTCGAACGATTTCACTGCTGAGATTTCACTTTTGCATATGTATAGGTTTGTATATATATGTATATGTGTGTATGTATGTATTTAAATTAAAAAAAACTGCAGCGACTCCATAAGGTAATAAGGTAAACAACAGGTAATTGTGGCAAAAACAATCCCAGCAGGCGTGGATATATCAATACATCTGCTCCAGAACGATCAAGTTCGCACGATATAAACACTAACAGCCCGAATATCAGTCGAAGGCAGAGCAATGGACGTTAATAATGACCAGGCACCTGTCGGATTGAGCATCTCTCCGAAGACTTACGAATACGCGCTGCACGAAAACCCTCACCTGGCCCTGGCCCCACCATCGGAGAATGGCGAAACATTTCTTACGCGCGGTCGTTTCAGCTATTTTCATTACGGCTGCGACGGGCACCAGGATGCGGGCTGGGGCTGCGGCTATCGCACCTTGCAGACGGCCATCTCGTGGATTATAAATAAACGCAGCGATGCGGATCAGCATGTGCCCTCGATACGGGAGATTCAGAATATATTGATTAGTCTGGCAGACAAGCCCGCCAGCTTCGAGGGCTCACGCGGCTGGATTGGCACCCTGGAGGAGTTCTACGTGATCGATGTGCTCTTTAAGTTGCCCTGCAAGATCCTACACACGAAGGAACTGTGCTCCCAGGAAGTGCTCGGCCAGATCCGCAGCTACTTTGTGGAATACCAGGGCTTCATACCGATGGGCGGCATAAGTGATACGGCCTCCAAGGGCATAGCCGGGTGGCACCGGACCCAGACGGGGGAGGTCTATCTGCTGATTGTGGTGAGTCAATTAACCCACTTGCGGCGACCACATTTCTGCCACTGACTGATGCGCAATTCCCTCTAATTTAGGATCCCCATTGCTCGGACGTGCCCAGCTACAAGCAGCTACTAATTGAACAGGGTTTTGTCCGTTGGATACACATCAGCGAGTTCCAGACGAGCACGTACAATCTGTGCCTCATTCTGCAGCAGTAGGCTCAGAAAAGTTGGCCAATAAAACAAGCAAAGCCAAATTGATTACGATACACTATCGCCTGCCGGTTTATAGCCTCGTTTTTCTTCTATTTTAGCGCTCGTTGCCCCGCTCGGTTCCCCCTCAATGGACATTATCGCTTTTTTGGCCAACCGACTGATAACTGCTATTCCATGACGATGGCACTGATAAGCCGGTGCCGGCACTAACTACTGAAACAGCAAACCCGACGAACAGGCACGGCCACTGCCAGACAGAAAAAAAAACATTACACATTAGTAAGCAAAACGGGAAAAGACAACTACCGGTCTGCCAAGAGAAGCATGGATCTGCTGCACCGTGCCTTGCTCACCGCCGTCGGTGCACTCTCCCTCTTCTATGCCCTGGTGAAGATCAGCCTGGGCTACTGGAAGCGACGCGGCATTCTGCACGAGAAGCCAAAGTTTTTTTGGGGCAACATCAAGGGCGTTGTGGGCGGCAAAAGACATCTGCAGGACGCCCTGCAAGTCATCTACGCAAAGTACAAAGGAAGAGCGCCATTCGTTGGCTTCTTTGCATGCCTCAAGCCGTTCGTTTTGGTGCTGGACCTTGAGCTGGTGCGCCACATTCTCGTCACACACGCGGGAAACTTCACCACGCGAGGTCTATACAGCAATGACGGCTCTGAGCCGCTATCGGGAAATCTTCTACAGCTGGACGGGCACAAGTGGCGGGCGCTCCACGCTCAATCCACGGGCGTGTTCACCCCAGCGAACATCAACAAGCTGCTGCCCAGGATCGTGCTGATCTCCAGGGGTGTCCAGAGAAGCCTGGGAAAGGAACGTCTGCAGACCCTGAACATCAACGAGCTGGTGGACAGCTATAACTTGGACGTGGTGGCCTCGATGGCTTTTGGACTGTCAGCCGATCACACGGAGTTCCGCCTGTGGACCCAAAGCTACTGGGGCAAGTTCAGTCTGTGGCGTGCCTATCTGGCATTGGAGTTCCCCCTACTCGCGCAGCTGCTCAATCACAAGAGCTACGCCGTATCGGCCATGGCCTACTTTCAAAAGGTGGTGCTCGGACAGCTGCAGGAACAGCGTAGGAGGGATCGCCAGCCACTGCAGACCTTCCTGCAGCTATATTCAAACATGGACCAGCCACTGGACGATGTCCAGATTGCAGCACAGGCCTTTGGCTTCGTCCTGGCCGGACTGGTTCCCCTAAATGCCACCCTCAGCTTTTGTCTCCACGAATTGGCGCGGCAGCCGGAGCTGCAGGATCGAGTCAGAGCAGAGATTCGAAAGACTCTGGAACAACACAGCGGACAACTGACAACGGAAGGGCTGAAGGAGCTGCTTTACACGAAGCAAGTTCTGAATGGTAAGTGGGTGAAATTCCATACCACACACACATCCTGATCTTGACTTGCTCCTCCAGAAACGCTGCGCCTGCACACACCTTATCCTTTCTTGTTGCGCCGAGCCACCAAAGAGTTTGAGCTGCCCGGATCGGTATTTGTCATAGCACGGGGTAACAATGTTCTCATACCCACGGCAGCGATTCACCGGGATCCTGCCATCTATGAGGAACCCTTGCGATTTGATCCGGATCGCTTTGAGACCGAAGCCAAACGAACCCGGCCGGCCATGTCCTTTCTGCCCTTTGGCGACGGCTTGCGCGGTTGCATAGCCGCCCAGTTTGTGGAGCAGGAGCTGCTGGTGGGTCTGGTGACCCTACTCCAATACCACAGATACACGCCCTGTTCCAAGACGGCAATTCCCCTGGAGTATGACAATGGCAGGCTGCTGTTAATGCCAAAAACGGGCATTCATCTGAATGTGGAGCGGGTGGACAACTAAGGGCAGTGCTAGCCAGCCCCTGGACTTACTATTTTGTATTGTTTTCTTCTGTATTTTTTATTGTACAAAGTTTTTATTTGTTTTTATATCCTTATTTGCACTAAGTTTGTTAATTTCTTTAAGCTCCGGTCTTGTGTGATAATGCAGACGATGATTTTATTTATACTTACTGCACCAAGATCAACAACCTGAACAAATAAATATACATATAAATTTGAAAAATTGCGAATTTGGGCCACTGATGATCAGAATAGCCGTACATTGTTGATAATTTTTCCATGCCAGCAGCTGGATGTGACAAAAGATGGGTATTACGACAACTAGGTGGCGCTGGGAAACATGCACATGTTGCTGGACAATACTCTGCATAATGGAATGAGAATAATTTGAAATACCCTTGCGAATTATAATACTGTCTCGATCATGAATAGAATACATATATAAACCAATTTAAGGCTTTAATCTATCTCAACGAAAGTTTGTACTTTTTTGTCAAAGACAAGTAGTTCTGATAAACACCTCTTGAGTTTCAATGCCTTTATTAAGAAGCAGCTTAATTAAAAGGTCCATTTTCAGATCGGAAAAATGTTATTTTCAACCATAGCTAGAATTGAATTGCCATTTCGATAAAAAGTATATATGGTATAAATAAATAGTATAGTGATTTTTAACATAATGATATTTAACCGCCAAATGCGTTTCGATTATCGCACCAAAATACAGTTATTTTTAAATAAAAGGGGTTGGCTAAGTTATTTTTTTCATCGGTATATTTACGCTATATTTGTGAGGGTCAGATGGTCACAGGGGTGCTCTTTCTTGTTGATACATGCAACGAAAAACTGAGCCGGGAGAGCGTAATTTTGAATGAGCTATAACAAGCTTAATTTTGATTGAGCTAAAAGGGCAACAGGAAAAAAGCACGCACTTCTCGTATTCGTTTGTTGGGATTTTTCTCCCTTTCATTGTGGGATATCCTCTTTTCGCGAAGTGATTTTTCGACGCAACAATTTCCCTGCAACATTCCAGACACATTACCGTTGGCAAATTCAATTTTTATGGGCCAGACTCATGTGCCGAGAAATCGAGCAGCATGTCCCGCAACATTGGCATTCTGTATACCCTAGGAAAAAGGATATTGTAGAATTATAATATGTTTGTCATCCCAGGCAAAAACAATTTATTTTCAATATATTAGGGACCAAGAATAGGTATCAGGATCGAGATATATATACAAAACACTCATCATATACATAAATATGTTTAAAAAATGTCAATTTGAGAAAAGGTCTTTATTCGTTACGTTTTATCTACATATCAATATTTATACTTTCATATAAAATTATCAAAATAGGGTATACAAAGGCCTATACTACGGCCTATACTATAAGGTTTTCGTTTAATCCTTTTTTACAGTAAATAGAATAGAAGCAAGGATTAAAAACTATCCAATCTTGTAGAAAATGTATTCATCAATGGGATAAAACTATGAGAGATTTAGTTAGTCAGCATTATTCAATGGAATATCAAAAACGAGGAAAATGTAAAATAGAATTTGAATTTGTCAGTATTTAAGGTATATTTTTAAAATGAGGCGGTATATTTCGGTGCTATCACTAACCATACAGTATATAGATGTGCCAGTTCATACAACGAAAGTGTCACACACCGGCTTGCGCTATCCGTACCCCAGAGTGACGTCATCATGAGAGAGAGAGCGCAGAGAGAACATCTTTGCATGTGTTAGTACACACGCAATATGTTTCGACAAAAATATGTGATTGTATGTTTTTTCAGATTTTTTGAACTCTCTCAGGTCTGATCTGTTTTGCCACCAGCATGTTTTAGTGTATGGGTGCCCATGCATTCTCACGTACTTTGCGTGTGTGTGTTTACTATTGCTGGCCGCTAGAACTGAAATTTGAGTTTGGTTCTTGTTTCGGGTCTTTTGATGGACTGACCTACCGCCACAAAATAAATGAAGAATGGGCAGGGGGTGGGGGTATGGTACACTAGGGCGCGGGAAACAAAATAAAAGCTGTTATTTGTTTGATTTATACCACAAAATATAAAATATTACAATAATATAATTACACATTTATTTCCTTATTTTAAACAGGTTGATTATAAATTATACAAATTATGCAAACGCCGTCGGTTCTCGGCGTTTTTGTTTATTATAACTAAAACAATGATGTATCTAAATATACAATATAAGAAAATACTTAAATAAATATGCATAAATATACATAAATGGAATTGGTTTTACATATATTTCAAATCAATTGTCAATCGCGCGCTTTCCGACGGGAATCTGCAAAGTACAAATTTAGATGCCGGTCGCACCTTGAATACTCTCATGGACAATACCCATAAATTTTCTAATTCAATTATAAAATATCTTATGTACATACATATGCACATAAATATTAAAGTTTATTACATTCGTATATTGCATGAGGGTTTTCAAAATTACTGCTGCCCGGTCAGCGTCGAGTCGGTGTGTCTCGAGAGAAAGAATACAAAAACAAAATATGAATCGTCTGCGTGCTGAAACCGTAGGGCAGCGTGGTCGCTGATGTCTTTGGCGCGGCACAGTGGGACTTAGCCGAAATAGTAAAAAAATTGTATGAGTGCTTTAGATAAATTCTAATAGAGAATTTTCCAATCGAATTTTCCCACTGTGCCGCTCCAAAGACATCGGCGATCCGCGACCACCGCTTCGACGGTGCTGAGGCTCGAGAGTCCAGAATTGCCGAACAGACGAAACCGATGGGCAGCGGGGTCGCGGTAGAGACGAAGTACAGGCGAAAAGGGAATTGGAAAACTAAATTTGTACTTTGCAGATTCCCGTCGGAAAGCGCGCGATTGACAATTGATTTGAAATATATGTAAAACCAATTCCATTTATGTATATTTATGCATATTTATTTAAGTATATATATATATTTTCTTATATTGTATATTTAGATACATCATTGTTTTAGTTATAATAAACAAAAACGCCGAGAACCGACGGCGTTTGCATAATTTGTATAATTTATAATCAACCTGTTTAAAATAAGGAAATAAATGTGTAATTATATTATTGTAATATTTTATATTTTGTGGTATAAATCAAACAAATAACAGCTTTTATTTTGTTTCCCGCGCCCTAGTGTACCATACCCCCACCCCCTGCCCATTCTTCATTTATTTTGTGGCGGTAGGTCAGTCCATCAAAAGACCCGAAACAAGAACCAAACTCAAATTTCAGTTCTAGCGGCCAGCAATAGTAAACACACACACGCAAAGTACGTGAGAATGCATGGGCACCCATACACTAAAACATGCTGGTGGCAAAACAGATCAGGCCTGAGAGAGTTCAAAAAATCTGAAAAAACATACAATCACATATTTTTGTCGAAACATATTGCGTGTGTACTAACACATGCAAAGATGTTCTCTCTGCGCTCTCTCTCTCATGATGACGTCACTCTGGGGTACGGATAGCGCAAGCCGGTGTGTGACACTTTCGTTGTATGAACTGGCACATCTATATACTGTATGGTTAGTGGTGCTATTCTGAGGGTTATACTGTAGAAATACTGGTTTTCGCCGGTATTCCATGGTATTTTTGTCAATTTCATCAATCTATTAATTTAATTTTCAATGCTATATAGAAATCCAATAAATGCAAGTATTTCGAATAGGCCAATCATGTATAGAATTGATTCATCAATCGTACAAAATTGAGTGGGCATGGCTAAATGTTCTATATAGATAGTATTATTCAACGGAACAAAGAATTGGTCGTTTTTTGAATCGAATTTGAGTTCGCCGCAGTTCGCTTTAGCAACAATGAGTCCCATTCCATACACAATGTTGCACATTCCATACAGACTGTTGCGGCAACATTTATTTGAAAACCGTATTTTAGTCAAAATAAAATACGTTAAGATAATTAAAAAGCAATCTTGTAAAAAATGTATTTATCTATGGGATAAATCTAAGTGGGCATCTATATAGCTTGAAATAGGCAATACCCGATTCGCCGCAGTTTCCCTTTAGCAACAATGAGTCCCATTCGATACACAAACATGTTGCTAATGCCATGCACACATACCCTGGCGGAAATGGATGCTATAGAATTGTGAATACGTTTGCCTTCCAAGGCTCAGTAGCTATCAGGATCGACATAAATATATACAAGATACTATAAATGTACTTGAATATGTCTAAAGAATATCAATTTGAGAAAAGGTCTTAATAAATTACGTTTGATCTTCATATAAAATTAGCGAAATAGGGTGTACAAAGGGCTATACACGCATCACGTCTTCAAATACCAGCAACATTGCGACTCTTTTTTTTGTTGAACTTTTTCGTTTAATCCTTTTTTACAATAAATACAATAAAAGCAAGGATTAAAAACTATTCTATCTTGTAGAAAATTGATTCATTAATCGTATAAAACTATGTGGGCATGGCTAAATGTTCTATATAGCTAGTAATATTCGACGGAAGATCAAAATCGAGGAATATGTAAAAAGAACTTGAATTTGTCAGTATATTTACGGTATATTTTGAAAATAAGGCGGTATGTTGCGGTATATTTCTGAGGGTAGGACGGTATATTTTATCGATAAGTCCGCGGTCACACTGTTTCTGCATTGTCGAATTTTTCCCGTTGGCCGTCGGTTACGCGGTGGCTGTTGCTATTTTTTAAAACAAATGTAAACTGAAGGCGCCTGGAAATTTGAATTAAAATGTGTTCTAGTGCCAGTCGGCATTATTCATAGAGTTTCTGTACCCTGACGCCGCTGAAAGTGGCTTAGAGCTGTGTTTGCGGGTTGTCTGTTTTTGTTTGTCTATAAGAAAATACGAACCTGAGTCGTCGCGTCGATGATACCGAAACGCAAAACGAAAGAAAACGAGAATGCAGTCGAAAAATTATAAGTAATCGAAAATAAGGCATAAAATAACAGTTAAAGAGACATCTAACTGTTGTCTGGCCGATGAAAAAAGGAGTGCGAAAAGTGCGCGAGAAAAATCACCGAAACCGAATTGCAAGGAGGAGGGAAAAGTGTGTATGGTTCGGATTTCGAGTTGAAAAGCGAATAATTTATGCAATTTTCAAAGGCAAACAGAAATTAAGCGTCTGTCTGCCATGCCAGTGAATGTGTGTGTGCGTGTCCCGTGTCTGTGAGTGTATAACAAAAGCAACAACAACTACAGGAGAGGCAAAGGACAGGATCAACGTGCCGCGCCGCTCGGGGTAGTTTGTTTGAACAACACAGACCATCCAAACCAGGAGGCGGACGGAGAGTGGGAGGAAAAGCAGGAGCAGGAGTTGAGGGCTGGCTGGGAGAGCGTGGAGCACTCACACGGGCACACACTCCTTTGTGCGCTTTTGCCGCCTGGAATGCAATGCTACAACAACAACCACAGGATGGTCTGAAGGGGAGGAAACGCTTAATTGTTTGCAGCAGCAGCGGCAGCATCCCGAAATCGCAAACAAACGACTGCATTTACGGCTCCGTGGGATACTTTTTTGTGTGCTGAAAGCAGATGCACGCCGACTGCTTGGAGAGAGGAGAGTGCATTGTAAGTATCCTTCAAGTGTTGCTTTGCTCTCCTTCTCCCCTTTCCTTGTGTGTGTTGAGCAGATAAATCAAGAACAAAAAAGCAAAATCAAGAAAGCACTTGGCCTCATTTGGAGTGGGCTAATTATAAAAGAGATTGTGTGGGACGGGGTGGAGGCAGCTGCAGTTCCGTTCCCTGACCAACAAGTATGACCAGCTTCCAGTGAGATGAGGATAGATAGCAGCAGTAGCAGCACCAAGGACTTCCAGTGTCTATTCCAGTCAGCCATGAAAACTCCTTTCATTGCCAGACCAGACCGAAACAGCACTCGTACAAACTCCCCTTTTGAAGTTTCCGTCTGTTGCTGCTCTATTTGCGCAAGTGCAGGCTATGCTCTCCTTCTCCCTGTTCATCTTTGTTCAAGATTTTACCTGAATTGTTTCGTTATCTTCAATGAAATAAACCCGACTTAGGCTGGGGTCAGCTTTATTTTTTTGGGGTTGGTTCTGTTCTGGCTTGCAGCTGGAAGGGTTCCCCTAATCGGAACAGGAACCGGAGCAGCACGTTGACACTCGTCCAAACTCATCAGAATAATAACTGTTTATGTGAGGAATGTCTCTGCCTCTCCTTCTCCTTCTCCACAGTCATGCTCTCTTATCGCACGTTTTTGTTTGTAATGTCACGACGCCCTTTCGGCTAATGTGTATATGTGTGTGTGTGTGTGTTTGCGTACCTTTCAAACGACTTTGCTCTCTTTTTCTAATGGAAGAGATAAGCGGTAATTATTTTTAATATTATTCCACATTTCAGTTGTTTCTGGGATGGGCTTGGGCTGCTCGTGATTCCAGATTTTTCGCACATTTGTTTACACACTTTTTTACCCAATATTAGACACAAAAGGTTTCGTTCTTAGCGGATTCGTCTTCTCTCGTAAACGATACGCCTAGAATGTCTGGCGATGCACTCACACAAAGAGCGGGCCGAAGCTAGCGATACCCTTTCAGATCCCTTGTTAGTGTGGCAGCTGTAGATCGCCTTTCTACGCAAAGCTTAAATTCTTTCTGGTAACAATAATAACGCTCTCTGTAAGTGTACAAAATTCAACAAATTTGAAAGTCTATCCTGGCTGACGATAATGATAAATGATACCTTGACCAAAAGAACAGAAAATGTTGGCCCGGGTCTATCTGATTCTCGGCCAACCCGCTCCTAGAGTAACTCAATCCGGATGCTGGCACACCTGCTGGCGCAATTGCCAAAAATAAAAGGAGAGAACACGAGAAAATGCTAACAAGACAGAAGGAAAATGAAAAAAATTAACCGCAAACAGCTGTCGGGCATGAGGGTATTCCATTGCCTGCGCCTGCTCCTGCGCTGAATCAACAGCAAACTTGCGTCTTAATAAAATGCAAACAAGACTGCACAAAAGGAACACACACTCAAATAAATATAAATAATCGTATCTTTATGGAGAAAGGCCTCCCGGCTCCCGGTGCATAGGCGAACACAGTAGGCTGGCGACTCGGTTCTTCTCCAGAGCCCAACACAATTGCTAAACAAATAACGTAGGGAAGCTCTATACTACCATTGGATACCCCCTAATCGAAGGTAGTTTTTTGCACAATAATTTATGTACATATTGTACGCCCCAGGTATATACCCCTATATGTGTGTACATAATTGATAGGGCGACGTGGAGGCTTGGCAAAAATTGAAATCAAAACGTCAGATGCGTGGGGATCAAATTTGGTTGTTCCACCTCTAATCGTGTTTTGGGTGTCTATCTAGATATTCGGGTGTTACTAGCGTCTGCAGTAAACTCATACCCTGGGCAACGACGAACAAGGGAAACCGAGGAGTAGCGAAACGACGCGAAGCGAAGCAAAGACAACGAAAAAGCATTTACGTAAACTCTGTTTGCTCTCCGATGCTTTTACCGTTACCTTTCAGCCGTGTAATTTTTAATTATGCAGCATACGTTATTTTTTGGATTTTATTTTCGGATAATACTGCAAGCAAGAAGGCTGTTCGGGCACTATTTTGAGCCGGCTTGTCAATTGGTGAGCAAAACAAAAAAAAATGGCTGGGAACATTTCCAGGCTCAATTTTTCTTACTGACTGAATGACTGCATTTGTTTGTATGACGCCGCCACTGCTGCCGTCGCCGCTGCCGCTGCTGCGGCTGCAGTTTGTAACGGTTGCTTGTGTCGTTTGTCTGGGCGCCCACTCGCCAAACGAATTTCGTTTTCGTTTGATTAGTGGACTGCATGGGTGTGCATTTGGCTGGTTGGGATGGTTGGATGAATGGATTCATGGAGAGGCGTGAATCCATTTATACATACACACTTCATTGTATGTATATGTACATATAAATATATGTATGTATGTATGTATTTGAGGCACGCCCACTCTCGGTGCTGACCTATTCGGCCTATTTCGTAACTACTTTCGATTTTGCTGGCTTTTCCGCCACGTAAAGCCGCCTCGATTCCTCTCCGGGACTTCTTGGTGCTGTGTCGCGTGTGTCGTGGCAAGAACGAACGAGAATGTCAAGAGTTCAGCTATAAAACCGACACTCTAATGGATTTCCTTCTTGCGCCCTCATATGGGCATTAATTATGGCCAGGCCGAAATGGTTGAGGAAGTCTCTTGTCCATTCCAAATGCGGGCAAAACAAAAGCTCTGCAAAGACCAAAGAGAACAAGGAGATAGCAAAACAAACAAAAAACGCGGAGAGCTACAAAGTACTCAACGAATCATGAGAAGTGGTGGAAGCAGAATGAGAGGCAGGAGATGGAAAGACAGCAAAAGAAGAAGAGTCCAAACAAGAGACCAGGAGTGGAAAAGGCAACAGAAGAACAAAAGACAAAGAAGAGAACGTGATTATGAAACCGGCAAACAACACACAAGCAGACGTGAAAAAGTGCGAGAGTACCATACGCCGGTTAACTAACGGCACTTTTGTTTAACACTAACAAGAAAATGGCGCGGCAAAAGCGGACAAAGAAGAATAGGAAGAGCAACTGTGTGCGCGGGCACAAGGAGAAGAATTAGAAAGAGATAAAAGGAGCCGAAAGGAAATATGTACATACATATGTATGTATGCGATTTGAATACTAACAGAATATTTAAGTCTTTTTCCCTGAGTCTATTTTACAATTATTATAAATTTCACTGCTTTTCAGAAAGTATCAATTTTCGAGGTTCATGCGTATGTTTTTGTAGTATGTAAATGTGTGACTTTACAAGTTCGTTTTTCATTTGCCTGCGAAATATTTTCACATTCTAATAAGTTTTCCCACAGGCTGATGCTAATTTCATCGATTTATCATGATCATGCGAGTGGAAAATCTCTTAATATAGCCCGAAACATGCTGTAAGGCAATGCCATATCTCTATATCGCCTGTCTCTCTCTCCCTCTCCCCATGGGTTGTGGGGCCAAAGTAGATCTGTTCTGTGCCCCGCCATGTGTAAACATACGTACATACATATGTACATAAATGTATGCACAAATCGATTAAACGCGGCTAAATGCCGAAAGTTTATTTCCAGAGGGAACCCACACACATGCAAACATATACACACACACAGACTGGTTGTGTGGTGTCTGCAGATTTGTGGGCGTTTGTTGTTGCGAAATATTTATGTTTTCTGTTCTACTTTTTGGTTGGTTCTACCTCTCACTCCCACTCTCTCACTGTCTTGCGATCGATAGTACATAGCTTGCAACACGTGTGGCAAAAGCAAATCGATTGTGCTTCCCGAGTCCCTGCTGATTAGATAACACAACCGAAGCATAACCAGAAACCTTATCAATCAGGTTATCAGGCTAACAGCCTATTATCCAATAGATTGGACGCATTTCAGCAGCCCTCGAAACGAGCTGCGAATTATTCAATTAATTGAGAACAAAACTCGAAAACAGAAAGCAACGAAAAAAAAACAAGAAATCCGCTCAATATTGCTCCACCATAAACATTGAGTATTTTCCTTTTTGCGCTATATTTTATTCATAGAAAATTTGGGTTAATGACGCGCCATACGAGACTGTGTGTGTTTGTGGGGGCAGAGGAAAAGCAGATGCCCTCACCGAATCCCAGAAAGAAGCAGAGAAATCAGAAAAAAATAAACATCAAATGGAATGAAAATGCAAGGCAAAGCACAGATGACGCTAAAGATAGAAAATCACACATACTCGCAGATAAACACACATAAATGCTGGTGTATGTGTGCGTGGTGACGTTGTCGATTTTGTTCGAGTAATATAAAAAACTTGATCTTTAGATTATCATCATCGTTTTATGCGTTCTTTTCGAACGGCCCAGCATCTCGCTTTCCCAGCTGGCTCGACTGGAGCCAGGCCCCTGATCCACCCCAGACCCACGGAGAGACCAAGGGCCGAGACATCTCGACACTTGGCGGCTGGCCACAGATGCTCACTGTTGTCGTTGTTGTTTGTTGCCGGTGAAAGTGTAAAGTCATGGGGGCTCTCGGCGCTCTCGGCGCTCTCGGATGCACAACAATTGCCATCTACAAAGTATCGTTTACCTTGCGGTATTAGATAGAGACGACACCTCGTACCGTATAAATCTGGCAGAAGCCCAAGTCCCATAGCAGACCTCTCTCTGTCCCACACACTTATATGCAGCTGTAATATTATTTGTTTAACCGGAATCCCCTTAGAACTTATGGGGCCGGGGAGAACGAAAGACAAACATTCGTACATACATAAATAGATGGAGTGGATAAGAAAGTTTCCAGCAGTGGATTATCTGATTGTTGCTTTACGAAGGAGAAGCAGTGCCGAAACGAAAGTGCTTCCTCCAAAGGAAATGTGTCACATTTTAAGAGTGGAAACCCTCAGACTTGCAAACCATTTCCCACCGATAAGAACACTATCCAAGTTCCAAGCTTTGTTGATTTTCCTGAAACAATGCCTATTTTAAGAGTGTGAACCACAATGTGGCATACAACACAGCCCTGATATCGGTCAACATATGGCTCATACTATAGTTTTTCTTGATTGTTTATCAGCTGGTTTTTACTTTTAAACGGAATTAGCTGTAGCCCAAGAATAACTGTTTACTCAGGACCTTCTCAGTCGTTAAAGCGCTCGCCTCCAAGAAATGCCGTTAAAGCTTTCTTGGTTCCTTGCCTCTGCCGCTCTGCCGAGCCCTAGTCTTTCGAGCGGTTGCTCGGACACGGACGCGTTGCCGGTCTGCCCTAAACGTACTCACTCATCTGCATTTACGCATAATTGCGCTGCTCTCAAGGAGAGGGGGGGAGAGAGGGACTGGAAAGAGAGGTGCGTGTGCGTCCATCATTTGGTGAGCAATTAACAGCAACAACAGCTCTGTCGCCCTTGACAGAAGTGGTGTCTGGCAGCATTTGCCGCCGCTTCTCTGGGACTGTCAGTCAAGTCGCTTCCTGTAATAGAAATCCATGCAACATGCAACAAGACATGCGAGTTGTGTATACAAATCTCCCTTTTACCCCACAACGCAGCTTCCGCTTCTGTTTCAACAGAAATCTCAGTGAAACCGCAGGCTACAGGGAGAGAGAGAGAGAGAGAGAGAGAGAGAGTAAATATGGCGGAAAATTATGCGTAGTTGGAATTAAAACGTATCCCAGCCTAGACACCACACAACTCCAACAAAAGCATCGTCATCATAATCAACTTGACATTTGTGTGTGTGTGCTGTATGTGTGTGTGTGTGTGTCTTGATGCGGGCTTATTCCACAGATCCCTGATTCCAGAGTTTCCAGTTCCCTTTTGATTCCCATTGTTGTACCCTTGAAAAAAGAGGCGTAGAACCCAACAGATCAAACAAGTTCTTGATTCTTTCTGGATGTTTGTATTTTCTAAAGGTAAGGGTAAGGGTATCTAAAGTTTGGCCTGCTCAATCCAGCATTCCCCTTTTTATTCCCATTGTTTTTTTTTTGCTCTTCTTCTTTGGGGTATTTTGCGAAATTGTTGTTTTCCTGTTGGGAAGCGACTTTTTGTGGTGCTCTGTTGTTTTTGTTAATGCACGATTTGGTAATTTGGCTACTGCCCAAAAGAACGGCCTCCCCCGTTCCGAGGGGTCAGAGCACGATCTGCAACAGGCCTGACCCCCAGCTCGGTTCGGTGGCCTCTGCTCTGGATTTCCCAAGCATCCAGAGCGTTTATCTTCACGTTGGGAAAACGCCGCCTGCTTCCGCCGAGCCGTGGATAAGAAATATGCAGATACATTTTAGCTATACATATGTATGTATGTACATATGTATGTACATACTCGCTCGACCAGTTGTAGGCTTATGATTTAAGTGCAACCGCACGATAACTGGGTCAATGTTTTGTATATCCAATGCAGGCATATATACATATGTAAATATGAAAACCAGATTTAAGTCTGTCAATTGCCAAAAAAAGAAGAAAACAAAAACTTATTTCCGCACTGCAAAGGAAATTGCAACTCTGCGAGCACTGCAGCAGAGCAGTAGCAGAGCAGCAGCAGAGCAGCAGCAGCGATGCCTGTCATCGTTTGCTTTGTGGCCACAATTTTATCTCGAGAGGTCATTTACACTACTATTCCACTAAGGCGGAGACAGAGAGAGAGAGAGAGAGAAAGAGGGAGGGAGAGATAGAGAGAAAAGATGCAGGTCTACTTGTTTAGTACTTCCATTCGCTCTGCCTTGCTCCGTCTGCCTTTGTGTGCGATTGTGTGAGTGCGTCTGCCTTTTCGCCGCGACTTTGTTGTGCGCGCTTGCTGCATACCCTTTGGCGGAGGGTATGATGGGCACAGTCTGTGATTTGCAACCCAGATATTCTGAGGGGCTCATATAACATATAACAGTTTATCGATCGGTCTTCAGGGGTGTGCAAAGCCTCGACTCCGCGTGCTGGTTTTCTTTCCTTCTTTCTTTTTCCACAACTTGTTCTTTGACGGCGCTGATGCTTTTCTCTGCGAGTATCCACAGTCGCAAACCGCAGTCCTAGACCCATAGACAAAAGATACGCAGTCTGGGCAATCAGCACTCGTTGTTGTTGTTGTTGTTGTTGCTGCTGTTGCTTTTTATCATTTGTGTGCCTTGGCTTCCTTCACGCTTGAGTATCTATTGTGGACGCTTTCTGAATGCATTGATGATGTACACAAAAAAAAACACATGTATAAGAACTTCACTCGGAGTTGCCGTCAATGTCATAATCAGCCCAAAAAGAGTAAGATATGGCCTCAAGTGCAGGTCTCACTTGAGTTATGGCCATTAAGACTTGAGACTCGAGCCGCGCCTGGGCCTCTTTCAGGGCTGGCTGGCCCGCGGTCGAAGGTTAATGCAACAACTTGACTCTGAAAATCTGTACGTTTGACGCCTCTCAAGCACTAATTGCTCTCAAGGCTCGCACTTTCGAAAACCGTACAACTGGCGGAGAACCCCAGCAGACACGTACCCAACGACTTACAAATGGGTCACAACTATTGCACTTCCCTAATGAAAGTCGTTTGTATGGGCCTCAGGCCTCAGGTCTAGTGCTTCGACGATAATTCGTATTTATGCTGTGGACGCGCAACTTGCAACTTCCTGTGGGCGGACGGGCGCTGCCCACCCCCTCCTATCAATTATCGATTAATAATTAACAATTAGGCCCACTGCATGAACAATAAATCATGACACTGATAGCTCTCTCCCAATGTGGGTCAACGATCCCCAAATGCAGTCCCCATGTTGCGCCTACGCCAGAGGGAAACTCCCTCTCTCCATCTGTCATAATTAAGCATAATTTCTTGTTTGGGAAGACATCGTTTTACATCTCTGATTATTTACGAGAGCTCGTCCGGACCCGCCTTAGTAGCCGACAAAACTCCGGTAATTTATGATCCAGATGAGACACAGATTTCCACTCGGAAGTGCTTGTAGATTAGTTTGTTAAGTAATTCTATTTATACGTCTGTACTAAATTACTATGTTTACATCTTTTACAGATCCCCCGCTCATCACTTGGCTTTTCCAATCAAAATGAAACAAAAGTAATCAAATGAATAACATACATACATCTAGAAGGAAACCAGTCAATCCGAGCGAATAACTGAACGAATAACGAAATCCGAAATTCGAAATTCGAAATTCGATCGACCCTAACCATATCGAGAGCAAGTCACATAAAACTAAGGAAAAATGGATCTAAGTCTGGAACGCGATAGCTCTGCTCTGGGGAGTCTTTTCCAACAGATTATCAATGACATGAAGGTGAGTTCTTTTTGATGTTTCAGCGGAAATTCGAAATCGCTTTCGAACACGAGCATTTCGACAGAAACTTCTGTTCCGTCTGTGGGTTCTGTTCTGGGAATTCCATATCAATTTTGGGGGAAATCTCCGTCCACACTTTCTCCCTCTCTCTCTCTCTCTCTGTCTCTCAGACTCTCAGTCTCTTTGAACCACCTCAAATAACATTCGGAAAATAAACAAAATGGAATTATGCTTTTGCTTTTTGCTGTAACTTGCTCTCATTGTCTCCAATTGTGTCTCAGAGTGTGTCAAGAACTCTCGGCATTTGGCCGGAATTCTCTCGTGTGTAAACAAAAACCTCGAGCGCAGAAAAAAGAGAAGAAACAAAATAATTAAAGGCAAGGTCAGAGACAAAAACCATTTAGTTCTGATATAGAGTCATAAATGAATGCAAAAGGGTTTTGAAATTCGTTTTTTAATACCGAAAATTATCGTATTTTTTTAAAATTGTTTTAATGTCAAAAATAGCAATTAAATTACAGAATAGCAAGAGGAAAAACAAGACAAATTCCGCACATTCCGCATTTCGCATTTATCTAAAGCCCCTTGAGGAGAGACAACGAAACGAACCGAAACGTTGCCAGGCGCATTTTGGTTGTTTCGGTTTTTTTTTTATCATTAATTGATTTTATTGCCAAGTGTCTATTGCGTGGTATCAATAATTTATGGCTCTCATGACGCCATTTGGGGCAACTGACTTTCGTACATAGTAAATGTTTATTGCGCCTGTATACAATTCCATTTAACAAGACTAAATTAATGCCGAGCGGAGCCGAGCCTTTGGGGGAGGGGGAGGGACCGATGGGCTGGGCTTGGATGAACTACCGACAGCTGCCAATGATTAGGAACCTAATGGCATGAATTTAAAGCAGGTAATACATTAGAATGCCGCTCGGAAGCACTTTGCCTCCCTTTTTCTCCCTCATTATCATTCCCCAGCGTGTAGGCTCATCCTCTCTTTAAGTAGAACAGAATAAAGGCCACACGAATATGTTTATACCCTTCTTTTAAAGGGATTATGTATTATATAGTAGTTGCAGAATGTCAGAATGATCTTTCCATGCACTGAAATGGCTGATCCCATCTCGTTTCACCCCATCATCAGCTGCCTATTCCCAAGCCAAGACTTCCCATGGGAAGGGCATTTCCAGTTGAGCTCTCTGAGAAAGTTCTCCCCTCTATCCTCTTTGCTCTTTCCTCTTGCTTCATTTGCCATGCAGTGTGAGTGGGAGCGCATTTGGAAACGAAAATTACATTTTCAGCACATTCAACACTCTCGTACGTCCCGCTCTCGCTGCCGACAGCTGCTCTGTCTGTTCGTCATTGCTCTCTGGACAGGTGTCGGAATTCGTTTCGTCTGCCCGAAAATAAACTAACGGCTGGTCGGAGGAGGAGGAGGATGAAGGAGTAGGAGTTGCAGTTGAAAGAAAGAAGATAAGAAGTGCCGCCTTGTGGCCGCCTGCTGCTGCTGCTGCTGCTATTAATAGCAAAGTCCCTCTAAGCATCACTCTTAGGCAAGGTGAGGCATCCTCCCCAGAGTCCTCTCTCTCAATGGCATAATTAGCTTGAGTGAATGTCGTCACAACGCAGAGGATGAGTGAAGAGAAAGTAAGCGAAAATATCATACCTTATATCGAAATACACCCTGCCCGCGGAGAGTAGGACTTAGCTTTTTGGCTGGAGAGCAAAGTGCGAAGAGCGTGGAGAGCATCGTACATACACTGTTGCTGCGGTTGTCTGATGCGGGCGAGTGCATTTGGTATTTATGAAATTTGGAAATTGTTCAACACGCAATTGTGCAGAGGTTGTTGTTGTTCGTTTCAACCTGAGTGTGAACTAGAGCAGAAACACATACTATGCTGAGAGAACGTGTGCAATATGCCCGAGTGTGTGCCCGTGTGCTTGTGTGTGGATCATCTTACCGAGTAATTCTTGGCTTTTGCTTTGCTCGGCCTCATTCATGGCTAAAGATTGTTGGCTGCGGTTCTTTGTTGTTCTCTCGCAAAGTTGCCAAATGCCAATGTAAATGTCACAAATGTGGAAGAGATGCAACCCAAGACAGAGAGAGAGAGAGAGAGAGAGGGAGGCGGCGGTGTTCCCAAAGGTTAAACAGCCCCAAACAGAGAGATCTATCCATCCATCCACTCCACACACTAAAATTAGTTCCATTTTAATTGCTTGGCTGGCTCTCCGTCTGGCTTTTGGTCTTAATTTATTTTTTGGCAACAGACCAGAACAAATTTATGCCAGAAACAGAGAACTTCTTGGATCTAGCCATTATAATTTCCATAATAAGCGTAAAGGAACGAAAACAGCGTTCCTTTTTTTGTTGTTGTCTGCTGTTTACATTATTTGCTAATTCTTATTTATGAATTGGTTTCCTAACGGCTTCTTCCAGCCGGCAATTGAAAAGCTTCTAATTTTCCGATCCAGGTTCAATCCGCGCCAAGGAACACGCAACGCCAAAGAAACTAAAATTAAGCAAAACTTTAAAGGTTGTTAGCTTTACCAACAATTATGTTTCGCTTCGCTGACTGCACTCGGCTTTTGGCCAAGTGTGGACGAATGTGTGTAAATTGAAGACACCACAAACTCCCCCAAGACTCCCCTCGGAGCCGAGCCAAATTGTCACATTTGAGAAATGGAAATCTCCGCTTTAAAGTGATTTTCCACTGCAGTTGTTGCTTCACTGTCTTCCGCAAAAAGTGAAAATTTCCCTGCTCTCTGAACTGAACCGAACTCCCCCCCCCCCTCCCCCTGGCGAACGTGTGTGGCATGGCGGCTTTCTTCTCTGCAACGCCAAGTAGCCACTTTTGTGGCTTCCCCTTAAGGGCCTCACTTTACGATGCTCTTGGCCATCCAGCCACTTTGATGTCATTAAGCTGACAACAATTCCATTTCTTTATGTCTCTGCTAATGTACGTGTCATAAGGAAATCTTTCTAGTTCTGTTTTTCTGTTTTATTTTAAGTTGAAGACTAGTTGTAAGCTTAAAAATAATTTGTAGAGTTAAAAAAGCCAAAACTGTTTATTTAAAGCTAAGGATAATTAAAGATCAAGTTAATTTACTCAAAAATCATGGCTTCCTATAGGTGAACCACTTTCTTTTCCCATCCGGAGCACGGTCTTGGGGGATCCTGGGCCGGCATTTGCATTGGACCACTAGAAAGTGCAAGAACAGATGTATCAGACCATAGAAGGTCATGAAGCTAGCGCCTAGAAAAAGTCCGATGGCTCCGCCAAAGGACATAATCAGCTGATCCGTGCTGAAGACCACGCGACGCTTCATCCCCATCTTAGGCAGTTCCAGCTTAATGATGATCGTCCGCTCGAACTGCTCGCCCACGTAGCTCTGATCGCCCTGAGAACGAGAAGATATATAAATCGCAGTTTGTTGGATGCATTCGAGGGGATACTCACTCCGCTCTGTTCGTACTCCTCGATGATACTGTACGTTGTCTCTCGACACAGGGAGAAGCAGTGGCAGGGCCTTTCCAGCCAATTGGATTCGGCCAGGCAGAGCATTCCGGTCACATTGCAGATGGGGGCCTGTGGGGCAGCCGCATAAAAGAAGGGCTTGCAATGGCACATGCTCAGGGCCCAGTTGATGCGGCACTCAAGACGACACAGGCTCGGATGGTAGGGCTGTACACAGAGAGAGATCAGGGCTTGGGAATCCCGTTCAAGAACGAGCCGACCTTGATGGAAACTCACGCTGTAGTACCGGAGATTGTTCTCGTCGTGATAGCGACACTTCCGATAGGCCACCGGCAGGTTGCGCACTTCCCTGTCCGCCGAAATGGAGCTAATCAGCAGCTTGAGGACGTAGGAGCTCTTGGTCTTAGCGTCGAAGGTGATGGTGCGTCGGTCGTGGGGCAGCATCAGTTCATTGACATCGTGCATATACTGCAAAAGAGCATGAAAATGGAGTCGATTTTTTCCCCAGAGATGCTGGTGCTCACCAGAAACACATGGGTTTGGATGCTGTTGAAGGGCTTGTGCATGAACTGGCATTCGTTGAAGAAGCCGCACTGCCGCACGGGCGTTACGTTCAGGGTTTCTCTGGAAGAGACCGAGAGGCTAGCGACGGAAGAAATCCGAGTGCAAGGAGAACTCACAGCCTGCCATAGGGATTGCCGTAGCGCGTCAATTGGCTCGTGGACTGGCAGAGACCCACCTCCGTGATGATGGGCGCCATGAGGACAGGCCTGGGACTGGGCAGGACTTTCTCCTGCAGCGCCAGCAGCATGTCCACATAGGCGAGATTGCTCAGAGTGGTGTCGTTCTCGAAGGGCTTCAGGGTCTCCAAATTGTTGTACCTCAAGCGATTCAGCACATAAAGGAACTCTTTGTAGTAGGCAGCCTTGGCGGGGTCCTGAGTGGGATCCACTGCCCAAGTGCTAGATCGATGGCGACTTGTTAAACTGAATAGTCTCTGGAAAAGACACTCACTCTCTGATGAGCTTCGCCACCTGCTCCTCCGTCTCGTAAGTCGTGCAGAATGTGAGCCCGATAAAGGTGAAGTTGCGCAGCGCGAAGAGATACTCGTACTCGTAGACAATCGGATTGTTGCGGAACCGCTCCCACTGCGAGTAGCAGCTGCTGATGGCGTAGTAGGCCGAGGCCAGGATCATGGCCAGCCAGAAGAGGCGCTCCACCCAGTGCAGGTCCCGCCTAGCCAAATACGGCATGCCGTGGACGGCCGAGTCCTGACAGAACTCGGCCCACCAGTCGTGCGCCCGGCACTTTTCCTTGCTATCCTCCTGGTGTTCCATTATGGACTGAACAAAGAGGCAATGCAGGGGCGCTCTGCAATGCCCTGATGCCCTGATGTGCGCCACCTGATGGCAATCTTAACTTTAAGTGTATTTTGTTGCATGTTGTATGCCACATGCATATATAATTAGACTTTTAAAGAACAGCGGATCCATTTTAATGGTATTTCACCGTACATATCCGATTCAACATGCATTTATAATGACTTTTAGACCTTTAGACTTAGACTCTTCGGATTATACCGCGGAACTCGCTGCAAATCGACACCGGACGTTTCACGTTGCGCTTGTCGAAGGCCTCGAACAGGACCACCAGCTTGTAGCGACCTCCCAGATTGGGCACGTTCACACTGGCCTTCAGAACCAGGTCGAAGGACTCGTGCTTCACCAGGGACTGCAATGGAGGAACATAGGCGGAAATGAGCGAAAACAGGGACTTGTGGATGGAGACTGCTCACGCCGCGGGTATTGATGCAAGTTTTCCTGACGTCCTTGGAGTTGATGATATTTTGCGTCCAGAACTTGTACCAGTATTGATTCTTCTCGAACATGTTCTTGCAAAAGTCCTTGCTGCTAGCCGAGAACATCGTCTTCTGCCAGTTGCCTTGCTCGAATTGGTAGATTTGTCCGAACAGCTGGATACAAATAGGAGATTTATAAATGGGAAAGGCTGAAAAGACCGTTTAGCACTCACCGTTATGGTATCGCTCGGCTCGACATCCTGCCACACGATCACGGTATCTCCGGTCAATTGTAGAGTGGACTCTGTCTTCTGCGTTATGTTCAATATGGACATGTCGAAGAGGGCATCCAAGCCTGAAGGGTTGCCCGGATGATTCTCGCACGGCGCCATCAGACCATCCTTTTCCAGGAGGAACTCGTACTCGACCGCCCGAGATAGGCAGACGAAACTCAGCTGGAGCACTACGAAGAGGCACTTTGGATGGGTCAACATTTTTCGCGATGGAGCCACAAGTTCCGCCGTGAACCGTTTATATACGGATTGGGTGCATTATAATTGTAACTGAAATTACCTATCCGATCACAATCAGTTCAATGGAAATTGCCAAAAGGCGTTGTCGAAACCATTTCGAACGATGCCCTATATTTATATTATGGCGCAGTGGAACGAGGTGGAATCACGACTGAGATCGACATCAGCCCTGGCAGGTGTTGGCCGGATACGGATCGCATTCGATTGGCCCACATGCCCGGCTAGCTCAGTCGGTAGAGCATGAGACTCTTAATCTCAGGGTCGTGGGTTCGAGCCCCACGTTGGGCGACATTTATTTTTGGTCTATCTTTTGAAGCAATAGGTGAATAATAAACAGATATATATACATACATAGATGCCCATTCTTTTCCGACAAACCCTAAGATACTTGTTGTTTCATAGTGATCGATCAAGGAGTAAAAATTAATCGAATTCGAAGAAAACTTCAAATAAAGTGCAATCAATAATCGATAATCTATCGATAGTCATACAAATAATGTCCATACCATCCTAGGAAAATTCTGCTCGGAAAATTTTGTTTCGAAAGACTATTTATAGAAATGGATATACTATATACTATATCGAATATTCCTTGTGGATATATGTTTTGGCCTAAATTACATGCCCGGCTAGCTCAGTCGGTAGAGCATGAGACTCTTAATCTCAGGGTCGTGGGTTCGAGCCCCACGTTGGGCGACGTTTTTTTCTTTTGTCATTTTTCTGTTGCGTAAAACTATATTTTACTTAAAATGGAAATAAAATTCCAATTGACCTAATGTCGGGCTCAATCAATTTCGAATGAATAACCTGTTGTATAAAAAGCACTTAATCGACACATATTTTATGTATGCAAGGCCATGGACCAGTTTTCGGTGCATATACTCTGTTTTCAACCGTAATATTATGTCGGTACATCGAAGTTAAGTTAAGTTCTTAAAGTTCCTTGGGGAACTGCTATAACATAGCATAATTTAATGCGTAGAAGAGTTTTCCTGTCTTCTATCGAGAATCAAATGTTGATGCATATAATTATGTATAGTACATATGGTAGTACATAAGGTTCTTATCTCCTTGCTAGCCATTGGATTTCACCGTTCTCAGGTGCCCGGCTAGCTCAGTCGCTAGAGCATGAGACTCTTAATCTCAGGGTCGTGGGTTCGAGCCCCACGTTGGGCCCAGCTTTTTGTTTTTGTTTCCCTCTTATTTTCACGTTTTTCCTTTCGAATGTTTCCTAATTATAGTCTGTGACCTTTGCCCTAAAGCTTAAACGCTCCAGGTTTTCGCATTTTGTGGTATCTCGATTTTGTGTGGCTTGTAAGACGTAAGAATAGATACAGACATCCCCACGAGTGCACACACACCCAAGCGTAAACGTCTATTGGTATAGGCCAGAGCTAATGAGTTTTTATTTATGGCAGCATTCGCAGCTGACGCAATGTTTTGCCAGTTCTATGACAATATACAGCAGTTTTTTCTCCCCCCCTCCCCCTACGCCTCCCCCTCTCTCCTGGCCGTTCGCATTGTTTGCTCGTTTGAAAATGTCTAAAAGCCACATTCAAGGTTATGCCTCTCGACTGCAAATCGAACAGACAGCTCACAATGCACTCTGTGTGTGGCGTTGCGTTATGGCTAACAGGATGTGAGCAGGATGAAGCCGCCAGGCCGTGGGTAACTAGTGCAAGGTCCTTCAGAGCGGAAAGAACAAAAGGAGCCCACATACGAGTGCTGGGAAATGGATTTCTTTGAGCTGACATGTGCTATTGGAGGGGAGGGGGCTATATTGCAGGCACGTGCTCTCTTTGCTGCTGCTCAAGAGAGAGATGCTCTTGTTCTGCGCTCTCTCTGTGTGTGTACTTATCGAACGAGGCTGCAAGCACGAATCAAAGTGTTTTTCGGAGCTAAAGCTTGATGGAAAGCAGAGAGCGTCTCGTTTAGCCTGCACCGAAGTCATCGCTTATTCCCCTGCCCATCTGACACCTTGGGTAGCTTTAATTACAGTTAAGTGAATGCTGAAGTCTCTCGCAAAACTGTTGATGAATGCCAAGCCTCTCTTTGTCCTGCTCCCACACACGCAGACGAGGTAATCTGAGAAGAGAAAAGAAGCAGTTTCCCCTTGAAGAGAAGATGATAGCTGTATTAATTACTCTGCATTATTCGTTAAATTATATTGCGGGTATGCGGCTGTTGCTCTTTCCACTGCTGCTGCTCCACGGCGACTGCGTCCGTCCCGCGCTGTTCTCCGTCTCTTCGTCTCTCCATATGTCCGCCTGTCTCCCTGTCGCTGTCTCACATTTGACATGCTGTGCTGGGCAATCTGTACAGATTCGAACTGTGGATTGCACGGGCATGTGTGTGTGTGTGCGTATGTGTGCATGTAAATTGTACATCTGTTTGAGTGTTCTGCATGTTAAATTTCTGCTCCATCTACAACGAATGGGGCAATCAAGGAGCAATTAATTTTAATGAATATGAAATTGCATTTGCGATACACAAGCCGAGATATTGTTAGGGATTGTTTTTTTTTTTGCCGCTATTATTATTATGGTGGGTGTGACACAGTCGTCTCGTCTACCACACACACGCCCAATTATGCAAAATAGTTTTGGGCTACATTTTTGTATTATTCTCTTGTTTTTGAATGCAAAAAAAAAAAGAGGAAAGAATTGAATTCAATCAGCCTCTCAATGTCAAATGAAAGTTGAGCACAGCTTGAGATTGCCAGAGCGAAAAACGGAAGAGTTTGAGGGGGGATTGGAATAAATAAACAAATATTACGAATATTGATCAGTGAGAGCTCTCCAGGCAAATCGGTCCGATCTTGGGCTATATTTCCTGTATATTTCAGCTGTTCTGTGGAAATTTCATTGTTGTTTCGCGTGCGGATTACAGTAGATTAGATTATGTTTGGTTAATCCGGTAATTGGCAGAGACAATTACCGACATTCTGACATTCCGGCATTAGAGGCTATATAAAGACGTAGCAAATACCCCTTGCCATGCAAAAATGTGGCGAATTTTGTTTCTGATCCACGTGGGACTGGCCGGAATCTGGGCCACCGACTATGAACTGCTGCTCGAGGATCCGGACATATTCGCGCCATGCACCGAAGCCCGCCCCGGGACAATGTTCATCCGCGAAGCCATCAATTTCGATAAATTGACTGTCGAACAGGATCCCGACACCATACACATATCGGGAAATGCCACCACCAACTGGGACCTGCAGCCCAACGATCGCATAGCCGTAATTCCCATCGCCCCGGCATCCGAATCACTAAGTTGAATCCAACCCCGTCCCCTTCCCCCCATTCCAGGCCAAGTTCGCCTTGTTCCACTACCAGCGGGGAAACTGGGAGCCGACTGTCTTTACCATGGCCACGCAGGACTTTTGCGCCATCATGTACGACAAGGACCAGTATTGGTTCAAGTACTGGACGACGTTTATCACAAATCGCCAGGAAGTGCAACAGGACTGCATCAAAAAAGCTGGTGTAAGTTTTCCCACAAATCGATTGGGACTTTGCTCTCTCAACCTGCCCGATCTTAGACCACGCTCATCCATGAGCCCTTCCATCTGAGGCTGATGCTCACGAACATTCGGGGCGCCACTCTGCACGGACGTTACAAAACGGTCATCAGCTTCGAGGCTTTCGACGAGAAGAATGTCCCGCGACCCAATAGTGTCTGCTTTGAGATCAGGGGCGAAGCTGAAAAGGTGAAGTAGTGACCTGCAGATAGCCTCAAATAAAATCAGATTATATTGTGCATATGTATGTTTATTATCAAATGGATTCCCTTTATGAATCGGTGAACTTGGGGGGCCCGAAATGACGGATCCCAACAGATAGATCCATCATCATTTCTAGGGGTTTTCAGAGGGCAACCTTTCGTGGCAGCTCTTTGTTGTAGAGCTCTTTTCCCTTCTCGTTCCGTTTTGTTTCTGCGGTTTGTGGCACGCGTTGACTGCAACCGGCGTTCAAGTTGCGGTTGCCATATCGCTTGGATGCATGTTGCAAGCCCCTTCTTTGGTTACGCCGTCCAAAACAGAAACTACTACCCATGCTCCTCCCCCACCCACCATCCAGCAGTCCAGCAGTCAGCGGGAGCCAGAGTCAGTTTTGGGGTCACAAATGGGGCATTGTTAGAAGCGCGATATGCAAATGCAGCAAGCTGTCTGTCAGTTATCGAATTACCCGGTGATTGGCGGCATAACTGCGGAGTATCGATTGATGGATTCGCATCGGGTCCAATACAATCGATTTGCCAAGCAGCGCGCTATTGTCTTCCATTCGTTTGCCAGCTCAAAGAAAAATTTTGCTGTTATGATGGGGGTTTCTGTAAACTTTCGAGCCCCTTCCTCCCCGAAGGAGGAGCAACGGGACGGGACGGGAGGGGATGGGAAGCACTTTCATTTCATATTCCTGCCGCATAATTTTCTACTTTCTAAAGCCGAAGTTGTTTTTGCTATTTTTGTTGGTTGTAGGTGCAAATTAGCAGCGCACGACTTTGCCTCCTTCCCCCCACCCTCCTCCCTACCACCAAACGCTAGCGAAATTATGGCCCGAGGCATCGGCATATAGTACATACAGCAGTACGTTCGATCTTATAGAAAATCAATCAGTGCAAAACTTCTTCACGGACTCTGTTGGATTTTGCATAAGGAACCGCTTCTCTTTCTTTTTTTTTGTTAACCCAAAATGTGCTATGTAGGACGTGGCTCTGAACCCGTTTTTGGCCAACCCCAGCTCCGCCTCTTTCTAGCTGCTGCCACTGCTGCCACGACTCGGGGAATCTTTGGGGCATTATCAAACGGTGACAGCAACAGCCGCAGCCGCAGCAGCAGCCACAGCCACGGCGGCAGTAACCAGCAACTAGCAACCAGAAACAGCAACAAAATTGTTGCATGAATGAGGCTGTGAACCAGCTGAGAGAGGAGTCAGTTTCGTGTAGGTTGCTTTTGTAGGCTATTGGAAAGATCAAGAGTTTATAACGTTCCTGTGTGTGTTTCTGTGTGAACTTTTCCAGTTTTCCGAGAGTCTGAGCCTGAGTCTGTGACTGGCATAAATTGTGGGTTTTTAGGTGTCTTGCGCTCGCCGAGCGTCAGTTTTGCCAAGATAAATGGATGCACCAGGGGAGGGGGATGGGGATGGGGTGGGATGGGGAAGGAGAGGCATAGATACATTGCACTCGTTGCTGGCTTCTTCGTCCCACAGATTCGTCTGCTGAAAACTGGAAAGTGTTTTGAAGGCAGCCACAGATTTGCGGGAACGATTCGCATATTCTTTCATACCTGGCTTTTAGGATAATTGAGCCAATACATTGGATTCGAGAGTATCGCGAGCGGATTCCTCTTTCTTTGCTCCTATTAAGGGGGCGACCAACCTGCCATGCCTCCTTCCAGCGCGGCACACTCATTCATAAGCCCAGACCCAAGAGTCTCCGTCTGAGACTCTGAGCCAACGCCAACGCGTGCTGGGGGTCTGGTCAATGTAATGACAGCTTTGCGTGTTTCGGGCCGCCAGTCGCCGTTGCCGTTGCCATCGCCATCGCCGGGCCTGGCCTGGCCTGGCCTGGCCTGGCCTGGTGGCACCCTCCTCTTCGTATGACAACGAAATGTTCATTCATAAAAAGTTTGCTGCAGGCCCACGCAGACGGGGCAAAAGACGCTTATCAAGTTGCGGTTCGTTGTTGGTTGCGCCACGCCACGCCACTCACACACACACACACACACACATACAAACATTTTGCAAAAATAACATAAAATACATCAAAAATCATGTGGGCAGCGATTTGAAGTCGAACTTTGTTTAAAAATTGGAAAATCCAGCTTAAAAGTTTATGGAAATTATTGATTCTTTCTGCCTTGAGCAGAAATATTGAATATTTTGTTGATTTAGTTTCGAATTCCTTCTGGCTAAGGCGGCCCACACAACAGGCACTTTTAATGAATCCAAACTTTGGTCTTGGAGAAATTTGATCTTGAATGAATTCATAATGAGCCAAATCCACGTTTTCCTGCCTAATGATCTGAAATATCGCTTCGGAATGGTGTTTCTGCCGTTCTCTGTGGCTGAAACCCACTTTTGGGGCGGGTTAATTGCATGTTGAGACAGCACCCTATGCGGTCTGACATTTGAAAGGGAATCGCACACGAACGTATGCCAAATATGGTTCATCTGTGGAGAGACAGAGCGACACACTCGTACAAATTAATGTATTCACATATAGGAAGTACGGGGAACCAGCAGAAGAATGGAAAACAATAAAGGCGGCATCGACCGTCAGTTTTTGTTTATGAATCTACAACAACATTTCCTAGATACACTTTCCAAGGATCGATTAGTTAATGTATAGAAGCGGGTATACCCGATAAAGGGTATAAAAGTTGTTTTCGTTCCTTTATGTTCTCGACATACATAAATATCGAGTTTGGCTTTGCATAAACTGACTACGAGATTGTTCTCAGTGTAGGATCTTCTGCTGGCTATGCACTCTCTTGCCTTGTGCCGTGTTAGTCCGTTAGTCGGCTCTCTCTGTTATTCCTGCTATGCTCCTATTCACATTGCTGCTCTCTTGTTGTCGAGAGAGTGGCCTCGCTCAGAGAGGATCGTGAGAGCGAGACGAGGAGAGTGCGTTGAGAGTATATGTAACTGCAACACGGTCCTTGGTGTTGGGGAGTGGGAGTGAGAGGGAAATGTCTGGACCTGAATTGCGTCGTAGATAATATTTGGCATAGGAAGAAGGCTTCGCAAAAGAGAAGCCAAGAACCATGGAAATCGCAGTGAAAAGTGATTATGAAAGTGAATTCATATGTACATACATACATATGTATTGTAAGAGTATGTATGTAAATATGTAAGTACATTATGTAGAGTACATTTTATTGATTGTTGAAGTGCTCCATTTGCAGTTCTCTTTCCTCTTTTATTTATTTCTTGAGGGTGGTACTTTTTTGGGCATACGATAACTATTATTGACCATTTATATTTTGATGGGGGTCAAACGAAAAACTTGCAGAAAATAGCCAAAAATCGATATCCATTCCTTTTGAATTTTTTCCCGGTTGTTCCACCTTTGTTATGGCCCGTTTCGGCTTTTGGCCAGGTCCAATGCACTCGCCGCCCGGGTTTTGTTTATGCAATTGCCCTGGCCTGCCCTGGCATGGCCCGACCCGGCCCAGAGCCGGCTACGTTTCGGGCCTTTTTGCATTCAAATCGATTTTACAATTGACATTTTGCTGGCTTTTATTTAAGTTTCTGTTCGTTTTGCCTCATTTCGTGGCTGATTGCGCAAAAGCTGAAAGTGAAATGGAATTGCATTTGGCATTTACCATTTACCATTTGGCCGACGTTGATGTTGATGGCTGGGTCTCGGGCTGGTGGGGATCCATCCCCGTCTTCTGCGCTTTGATAGCGGGTGACTTGGTCAGTAAATTGTCGCTTCCTTCTTTGGACACTCTCTTCCAATGTCGCTTGTTGTGTAATTGAAACATTAAATGGCCCAAAGCAGAGCCAAAGAAAACCGAAAACCCGTTTTCACTTTTATTGACCATTTTGTGCTACTTTACTTCATATTATTTCTGTTTTCTGTTGATTCTGTCGTCTTTTTTATAAGCATACTCGCACACACATAAAATCTTTAGTTGCCTTTTATGGCTCTTGGCTCTTAACAATTTGCTGCCGTTTCGCCAGCCTGACACTGAGACTTGGCCAGCAGCTGTTGTGGTTTTGACCAAATACGAAGCCGAGCTGTTGTGGGGGGCCCAGTGTGCATCATCCGTGGAGCGTTCTGTTGGCTAAGCTCTCTCTTAAAGCAGCACAAAAGAGAGCGAAGGGAAAGGGTAAGGTAAGGAGTACACTCACAGTAATTATGGTTCTCTTCGCTGAAAGCTGCTTATATCCTTTGCTGTTAATATACTTTAGCAAGAGAGGCTGTAATCCTCAAAGCAGGCATCATCCTACCCATTAAGCACGTATGTATATCTTCTGGGCATTTCAACTTTACGCAAAAGTTGTATCCATAAACTGAGCAGGAACTGTGCAAATCAGTGGGTAGAATGTTAACCCATGTTAAAGGGCGAATTTGCGGCATCGAAATCACATAGTTCTCATTCGTTTATGTTCTTACTCAAACAGAGTATAGAAGGCAGCAAAATTTAATTAGCAAACTCTGCTGGCAGGAAGCGAATTCCATTAAAACTTCCCCCAAGTGTGGCCGGCCCGATGTCCTGTGGTGTCGAACCATATGCTGCCTGTCTCCCCAATTTGATTATATTATCTCTATATATATCTCTCTCTCTCTGCCTCACTTACTGACTGCACTTGACCCTTGGTGTGGGGTCATCTATTCGTTATTCCGTTTTTGCTTTATTCAGATTTAATGAAATGCTCAGACAACAAAAGTCAAACTCAATTAGATTTAATCCGAGCGAAAATCATGATGATGGAAAGTTGTCAGCAGTTTGAACTTCGAACTTTTGTGCGAGAGATAATGGGATTTGAAATGTGCCAAAGGCAAACCGAACCGAGATGATCTGGGAATCTGGGCTCCTCCCTCTCATCCATCTGTGGCACTGAGATGTCCCAAATGGATTGGAGGACGACCTTTTTTATGCAACACGTACGCCCAATTTGTCGGACAGGAAAATTCCTCATAGATGAGAAGTTTATAGCATTCCCCGGCCCGGACTTTGCCTTCTCCTCCGCCTCCACATAACATAGGATGGGGATGGATTTCTTTGATTGTCCGACTGCTAACTAAACATCTCTCTCTCTCTCTCTCTTGCAGAACACCTCTCCACTATGGGATGACTTCGTGGCAAAGGCCAGCAAATTGCACACATGCTTGAGGTGAGTAAAACTGATTTCCCCACGCGGTTGCGAAACTCTAAGAACGGAATGGGAACATTCCCGAACATGCAAATGAATAAATAAACAAATTGCTCATTTACCTCGATTTGCTTTTACGCCTCTCCCGACTTCCCAACAAACAAACAAAACGCCTCCGTAATAGTGGTCTTCCTGAAAGATATTCGAATTTGTGTGGACCAATCTAAAGCATATCCCAAGCCGATTCATATCTGTTTCAGGAGTACCCAAAATCTATGATTATTTCTGTGCTGTTTGTCGGAGAGTGGCTGGGGGCTGGTGGGGTCTGGTGGGGTCTGGGGTTGGACCACCAACGCCGTCGTCTTGGCATATTTTGTTTATTTCGTTTTCCCTCTGTTGCTTTTTTCCGTTTTTATGCTCAGACTTGGCCCAAATACGCTTTGGGGACGGGGGGCACTGTCTGGGCACCGGTACGTGGCGGGCAAATGGTTATGCTCGCACACACACATGTGGCTTGCATTAATCATTGCCTCAAATCATGTTGTCCGAGGCGGGGATCGTCAGAGTTTGCCAAAACTAGCTCCTAGTGCTTGCCCATTGCGCTTGACACACATACGCAGGCGCGGGTGCGGATGCCAGCCACTTTAGCGAATCCAAACAGAGAGAAGCATGATTTGATACCCTCGGAGAGGCTACTACGACTTGGCATAGACCATAAATGATAACTACTAGTAGTTCGTAATATGTTCCAGGGTATTTCCAGCTCAAACTCTCGAAGCCAGACATTCATTCTTCTCTTCTCATCTCTTTTTGCATGAGCAGAGTCGAGGCGGTGCAGCTGTCTCTCTTCATTTCTCTTTATGAGCATGTGTCTCAATTGATAGGTCGCCCACGAGTAGTTGTTTATTGGATCCTAGCCTCCTCTGTAATGGATAATACGAGTAATAATGCTGTTATGTTTATCTGCTTACAGGGCTGCCATACAGGCAATCGCCGCCTATTTGGATGCCTTCCAGAAGATAGCCGATGCGGCCACCAATTCCAGAGGTAAGTGCGACCAGTGTGGGGTATTTGTCTGGGTTGGCTGCCCCCTGTAATTCCCTCTCTCTCTCTCTCCCCCACGCACCTATTTGCTCATTATTCATGCCTCCGTCCGTCCATCCGCTCTCAGTCAGCGGCGGTCATCGATCTGATTTTTACACATTTCACGCTTCCCCATTCTCCATTCCCCCCTTCCACTTCCACATCTTGTTTGTTGTTCTGTGTTCTGCGTTCTGTCTGTGCTCACGCATTTCTTCTGGTTTTGCTATTTATATTTATTTATTGGCTACTCTTCGCGTCGTACTCATCGAGTAGGCCGTCATTCCGCCCGATTATGCAATGACTGCCCGAACGCCCGAATGGCATCGGGCCTCACCTCTCACTTCGCCCAGGAGACGGGACAAAAGCTACCCACACATACACATACACGAGAGCGAGAGAGCTTTCGTGAGCGTCTCGGGAGAGGTAGATCGACCGGAGCAGTCGGCATCTGCTTAGTACCCTGCATTGATACCCTTCCAGAGTGGGCTTCTGCACAGATTCAAATACAATACAGGGGTCTCGGGCACAGAGAAGTATGTTCTATCAAGCGGACAGGGTAGCAGAGCCTCGACTCCCTTCCCTGGCGGTTCTTGTTGACATTTCTCATTTGCTCTGCTTGATTTGCACAGTTATACAGTTTACGAGCAAATGCATTGGTCAGAGTGAAGAAACGACAATGACTTCTGGTCTGGGATATACAGAGAGGGAGGGAGCGTATCAGAGAGTACGCTGGAGAGGAAGCGTGCAAATGTTAGACACAACAACAACATTACGGGCAAGCACAGTAGCGGCTCAGAAATTAGCACCCTTTCTGTACCACAGTGGAGTGTGTCTAATTTCCCAATAAATCAGCGTGTACTCCGAGAAAAACCACACTGAAAAGAATGATATTTCTAAGCAATAAACAGTAGCCCATAGGAGAGTTTAGGGAGACTTAAAATGCATAAGAAATAATGATCCGCAGGGCAGATTTATCGGAAATTCCATTCAGAAGTGTAACTTATCGACCACTGATTACCTCTATCAACGGAGACTCGAGTAAACAAGAGTCCATCAGTCCATTAAATGTCTCAATTTATCTGCCAGCGAGCGCTAATGATCACCGATGGCTGAATCGATGATTATACAAGAGCTAAAACCGGCTTGGAATTCCTGCATTCTGCAGTTGGGGGTTGCATTAGCATATATTGATCCACTCCTGCCTGCCATGTGGCGTGTGGCAAGTGGCAAGTGTCCGCGGCCAGGAGTGTACGTACGCCCTTTGCCCTGCCCGTCGTGCTGAGTGCATATCCCCGTGGCTCTCGCCATTAGCCACCACCTTTCTGCCTTGGCAAAAGCCAGCTTGGCCCGCCCCCGGTGTCCGTCACCATTTGCACTTGCTAAATGGTTTCATTAGTTTTAGTGGTTACTGCTGGCTTAGTCGAAGGCAGGCTGGCAGAGGTCGGTCAGGCATCGGCCCAAGTGTCAATTGTCCTGCTTCCAGGAGGGTGTAACTCGATGCTCGGCTCTCGATTCGCACATGGCACACCCACACCCCCCTGCGTGTCCACTGAGAAAAAATTAGACCGATGTGGGCCAAAGTCCTTAATATATCACAGAGAGGGCTTCCGACGATTTTCCGAGTGCAGAGACCAGAGTCTGGTCTTTCTTATTCAATTAAGTGGGATTTGGAGCAAGTGCTTCACGGAATACAAGCACATGCGAGAAGGCTGCGTTGAAGGCAAGTCCAAGCAGAATCAATAAGCTGTCGAAAGATAATTACCTTTTACCAGGCGGCTAATACGATGAATGAGGCTGGGGCTGGGGCTGCGACTGTGACTGTGACTGAGGATAGTCGTGGGAATGGGGGGGAAAGCCAGAGGAGCAGTCCCAGTCAATGTCGGAGATAATCGGGCATGGGTGTCATTCGTTTGTGATATGCCATGGCAGGAGCAGGAGCAGGCGCAGAACCAGAAGCAGGAGCATGAGCCGTTGGCCTGACCAGTTTTCCTGTCTCTAACCATGGCATAATGGGCACACACACACACACACACACACACACACACACAGACAGGAGGCTACTGGTCCCGAATCGTGCCGCATGCGATGTCGGTTGCGCCTCCCAATTGAAGCGACAGCCCATGGCGTGCGACTCTTGTTGCATGGCTTCAAACATTTCCGCTGCCAGAGCATCGTTCCCCCCATCGCTCCATTGCTCCATTTCTGTTCCCCTTCAGTAATTTAATTTTCTGCACAAATAAATAAAAATAGAGCATTAAATAATTCTTTGTTTCTTTATTTTTGGCTCTGCAGGCGCCTCCAAGGAAATTGGCACCGCCCTGACCCGGGTCTGTCTGCGCCACAAGGCAGTGGAGACCCGCTTGAAGACCTTCACCAGCGCCATTATGGACTGTCTGGTGCAGCCGCTTCAGGACAAGATCGAGGACTGGAAACGCACCGTGGCCACCATCGACAAGGACCATGCCAAAGAATACAAGCGCTGCCGGAGTGAGCTGAAGAAGCGGTCCAGCGACACGCTGCGGCTCCAGAAGAAGGCCCGCAAGGGCCAGACCGACGGCCTCCAGTCGCTGATGGACTCGCACATGCAGGACGTGACCCTGCGCCGGGCCGAGCTGGAGGAGGTGGAGAAGCGTTCGCTGCGAGCGGCCATGGTGGAGGAGCGGCTGCGCTACTGCAGCTTCGTCCACATGCTGCAGCCGGTGGTGCACGAGGAGTGCGAGGTGATGTCCGAGCTGGGACATCTGCAGGTGGGTTTTCTTTCGATTGAGTCGTGGCATAGGACGCGAGGAAGATCTAACTAATCTCTGGCGCTTGCAGGAGGCCATGCAGTCCATTGCTCTGGTCACCAAGGAGCCCAGTGTCCTGCCGCAGGCCTCCGAGGAGCTCATCCACGATGCCAAGGCCAGCATCAATCTCTATCCGGAGTCGCCGGGCGGCGGATCCGGCTCCCAGGGCGGCGGCTGCTCCAACTCTCTGGGATCCAGGAAGAGCTCTGTCTGCTCCATCAGCAGCATGAACAGCAGCGGCTCCAGCAACTCTCCGGGCCATCATCACTATCCGCGCTCCCTGTCGCAGGTGAAGTCCTCAGTCTCAGCCTCAGCCTCCACCTCCGCCCACCTCCACCCACATCCGAAATTGTTGCGTCCTTCATTTCCTTGGTTTTCATCAACGTTCTTTTGTGTTTCGTTTTCGTTTCCGTTTCCTTTAGTTTGTAACGCCCGCAATTCGCTTGAAACCTGGTGAATCCAGTGATAGTGGCTTTTGCTCATCGCCAGCTCTAACAACACAGGTTTTCATTTCTTTATTCTTATTTTGTTGTTTCTCTTCCGTTCGACTTGACCAAATTCGAAGTCCGATGTGTTTTCGTCTGTCCCCCAAGATATCCCACCCGGCTTTGCTAACCGATTTCCACTCGACTTTCAACCCCCGCTTAGGTCTCGAACGCAACGAACCAGACGGCAAATGTGTCGACATGGCCGCCACATTCCCAGGACGTGGTGGACACCCTCCCGCCCACGGCCGACCGACCGCACACCATTTCCACGGCATACGAGAAGGGTCACCAGCGCCCGCCACTGACTGTGTACACGTTCCAGAACCCAGAGACCATCCACGAGTCCGGGAGCGGCAACGGGATCAACAATGGGTCGGTGGCCCCCTCCAACGGACAGCCATCGTCGGGCCAGACCACACCGGCCACCCAGAAGTCTCCGGCCGCATCGCTCAGTCGTCCGCCTCTGCCAGTCGTAAGTATGGAGGGGTCCAGGGACTGCGAGTCGAGATCCCGTCCAGTTTTTGTCCGCCATAGAAACAGAGGGTTAGGGGAAAATCCGCCTTGATTGGAGGCACGGCACAAACGGTGTCCGCCCGTAGAGTCCACCTCCGCCTGGTGGAGTGACAACCCAGTAGCGGGATGCAGCGTCTCCGCCAGGTACAGCAGGTAGTCGGTGGCATCGACTAGAGCCTTCTTTACATGCTATTAAGTGTTTTTCTCATTCTGTTGGGGGACCACCGCCCGTAGAAGCCGGCCCATGTGGTGAGTACACGGAGAGCTCGAAGGAGAACCCATCGTAGAACCCAAATGCGCGCTCATTTGCATGCGCCTCCCCGCACCCCCTAGCCAGAATACTCAGAACCCAGACTCCCGTGTCGCTTCATTTTGGAATAAACCATCGAATGTCCTAAGCGACAGCTATGGCTCTGGGCGAAAACTAACCGTTTCCCCGTCCTCCCCCTTGCAGCGCTGCTCGTCGCTGGAGCGTCCGCTGTCGGCGCAGAGCAACCACCGTCAGGGCAGTGGAAGCGGCGGCCTGCTGCAGCGTCAGTGCCCCTCACCGATACCGGCTCATATCACGAAAGGTAAGGGATCCTGTTACCAGTACCAGTCCCAGTCCTAGTCTCTCTCTCTCCCTGTCGCTGTTTGTGTGTGTGTTAGTTGCACGCTTGCCAATGGCCATAATCCCAAGATTCTTACTAATAAAACCGTGTTGTGACACTCTCTCCCCACTCCCACCACGCATGTCCTTGCTAACTTCATCTGCAACATCCACCGCCAACGTAACCGTAAACACAACCACCACCACCACCAACAGAGCTGTCCGCAGCACATCATGCACAGCAGCAGCAGCAGCTCCAGCAGCAGCAGAGTCCGCCCACATACGTTAACATGTCCGAACTGGCCAACATGGCGGCCTTGAAGCTCACTAACCACCACCAGCAGCAGCAACAGCAGCAGCAGCAGCAGCAGCAGCAGAAGCCCACGCCACCGCCTCTGCAGCAGCAGAGCTCCATTGATTCGATCTGCTCGCAGCATTCCAACGACTCCTCGGGCTCCCATCAGCTTCTACAGCAGCAGCAGCAGCAGCAAGCGCCTCACGCTGCCCAGCACCATGCCACACGCTCCCATTCCATATCCTCGACGGCCTCGTCGCTGCACTCGCATCCATCGATCGACTCGACGGTCGCTTGCGGCTCCCTCGTGGGCCAGCACACCCACAGCACCAGCACCAACACGAACACCACCTCGCCGTCCAGTGGCAGCTCCACGCCCCAGAACCATTACTCGCCCCTGTTAACCAACTCACCCACGTCCACTGCCGCAGGTACGCCCAGTGGAAGCAGCATCAGCACGGGCACGGGTACCGGCGCCGGACTGGGATTCGTCTACCAGGTCAGCTCGCCCACGCCGCCGACGAGCGAGGTGCAGGTGCAGGTGCTCAAGATCACCGAGCAGGCGGGATCGCAGCCGCCGGCCAGTGCCGAGGACACGGACGAACGGTCGCGTGCCTCTGTCCTGCAGAAGGCCTCCATGTTCGAGAAGCAGGCGGCAGCCGTAGCAGCAGCGGCCGGTAGTGTGTCGCCTCCTGTTCCGGCCACGGGTCCATCCCCTGCAGCAGCCGCCCCCAGTGCAGGGGGACCGAAGCGGTCCGAGGCCGAGCAGCAGGAAATGGGTAAGTTGAATCACTGGTCATCTCCACCCAGCACTTCAGAGCACTCCGGTGTACCCCGTATCCTCACTCGATCCTGACCCCCTCCTCCTCCTATCCGATATGTAGTCCTGGCAATTTGTTCTTTTTGTTGATCTCCCCGTTAAGAATATTACTATAGAAGCCACATCGAACCGTGAATATTTTTTTTAACCCAACCTTTTTTTCTTTATTTCTATGTTTTTCCCTCCCGTCCACACCCTCTCTCTCTCTCTCTCCCTCTCTCTCTCTTCTCTTCATATTATCCACCATATCCGAAACGAAAACAAAAAATCATCATCTGTAAATGAACCACATAATGCACCACAAACAATATTCAACCAACAAATGAAACCACCAACGAACACCACCACCAAAAACCAACAACAACCAACCAACAAATGAATACAAAATAATATAATATATAGACAAATCTTTCGAAGACTCAATCAAAGCATTAAATAATTTAATTGGCGAACTAGACTCGTTTCAACGTGAGATTGATGAGGGCAAGGGCAAGCAGAACAGCAACAGCAACAGCAGCAACAACAACCTGACAACGAGTAGCAGCAGCAGCGAGAACAACAACCTGCCCGCCGCCTGCATCGGCAGCACCGCCAGCACCACCAACATCGATTTGTGCGGCATCAGCAACCAGACCAACTCCAGCGGTTGCGGCACGGACATGTCGGACACCACCTCCGAGGAGCTGGCCGGAGAAGAGGGGGGCCACCTGATGGACCCCACGCTGGCGGAGGCCAGGCGGCGAGAACGAGAGCTTCTGGGCGCCAGCGATTCGGAGCTGAGTCGCTGCTATGTGAGCGAGACGAGTTCGCTGACCGGCGGCCTGACAGCGGGCGGCTACGAGAACCCCACGTTCGCCCACTTTGTGGCGAGTGCGAGCCGCGACGACCCCTACAACGGGGGGTCGGGCAGCGAGGGGCGCTCCCTATATGCGCCCGCCTCCGTGTCCGTGTCCGCGGACAGCATCTCGCTGGCCGCCTCCGACAGCATCTGCCTGTCGGGGCAGCCGCGGCACGCCTACGTGGACACCTGCAGCGACAGCGGCAGCGCCGTCGTGGTGATCTACGACCACCAGATCCCCAACACCCCGGACATTGAGTTCGTCAAGCAGAACTCGGAGATAGTCCTGCTGCGCACCAAGGACCCCCAGGTGCAGTCGCAGCTGCAGCTCCACGAGATGCGCGAGCTGCAGCAGCTGCCCTCGAATCTAGTCGGATCCCCGGACTCGCCGGACTCGGGCAGTGGCAAGGCGCCCCCGCCGGCAACAGCAACTGTGGCGCCCGCCAAGCAGCGACTCTCCTCGTTTCGCGCCTCCAGCGAGCAGCAGCTGCAGCTGCTCGGACGCGGCAGTCCGCAAAGAGGTAAAGCAAACCACGTCGATCAGCCGCCCCAGCAGCAGCAGCCGGCACAAGGGACAGTCAGTGATAACGGTAGCCTCCCAGTAGAGCCTCCTGTGATGCGGCGACAGCTGCCCCCAAAGCCCACCAGCCTCTCCCTGAGCCTTTTCAATGGTACAGGTACAGGTACGGGGTCGGGGTCGGGTTCGGGTACGGGTTCGAATCAGCCTCCCAGTGTGGCCGACAAGCCATTGATACCCCGAAAGTCAGACTTTAAGGCCGACTTAGATGCCAAAATACGCAGGCAGAAGCAGAAGGTTCAACAGCAATTACAGCAGCAGCAACAGCAACAGCAGAAGCAGCAACAAACGCCACAGCAGCCACTGCAACATCAGCAGCAGCAACAACAACACTCACCACAGTCGCACCAAACCAGAAACTGTAATGTCACTAATGGCCCAGCAGCAGCCGTTGTTATTGCATCCGCATCAGATCCAATCTTAAGCCCGCATCCATACCAAAACCAAAACCACAACCAAAATCATAGAATGCCAAGCCAAAATCAGACAACAGCAACATCCAATCATAAGCAATACCAGACGCCCCAAGCAGCTGCGACAGCAACATCAAAAACATCAGCATCTCCTCCATCTGCAACAATAGCTAACCCAGCATTATCATCATTGTCACCTCGCGGCGGTCTGCCACAGCCATCATCATCATCGTCATCGTCATCGTCATCGTCATCATTACCATCATCTGCATCTGCATCCACAAACTCCACATCGACAAACGCTCTTGCTCCGTTGCCCGTTGCCACTGCCACTGCCCCCTGCAGACCACCACCATCAGCGCCACCACCCGCCCATCCATATGTGTGCTCCTCGAATGCCGCCAACCCCCAAGCCAACCATCAAGCCAATACGAATACGAATTCCACTGCCAATGCCAATGCCAGTCTCAAGCCAGGCATTACGCCCAGGCCGGCCTCGTTGTCGGGTTCGTTTCGATTTGATTTTTGATTTTTTATTTTGATTTTGATTTAATCTATTTGGTTATTGATTTTCTGCGTTTCTTCTAAGCAAAACTTGGTTCTTCAATTGCTTCTTACTCTGGCTTTGGGTTCTAATTGTTGTTTCTTGGGCTCTCTCTCTCCTAACTTTATTTGATTTGCTTCATTCATTTGGCCACGATTTTGTGTGCCCTAACCCTGTTCGTAAATGGAATTGGCTTACCGTACACCGATCATATCATCACTCCACCTGCACACAGCTCAAATAACCTCCAAGTAAACTGCACGCTACTCCGCCACTAACTGCCAACTGCTTGAACATTAATCAGATAATCAGGCATTGTCTCTGTCTGACAGATAGAACTAGCCTCAAACATGGAATGGCTCATGAATGGCTTCATGGTGCATCTTACCGCGGCTTTTAGCGCTTTGGGGATCATCAGATCAATCTCTTTCTCGCTCTCTCTCTCGTATTTGGGTCTCTTTCATCCTAAACAGATGTGGATCGATCGATCGATCGATCCGCAGCGCTTTCACTGGTGCTCTCTCGTATTAGATGGTGTCCTGTGTTGTGTGTGCCAAGTGTATAAATCGATTACTGTACATATAATAATACCTGTAACTGTAATTAACAGCAAGAAGCTAATGAATATTTCCGAAGTGATGCGATTCTATAGCTAATGGAACTCTTTAACCATCCACAGGAGGAGCAGGAGGAGCATTAGGAGGAGCAGGTGGCTCAACGCGGATCGCACGTCGTTCGTCCATCAATCAGGCCAAGCCACCGCCGCCAGTGCGACGCAGCTCCTCGGTGACACCCAGTCCCAATGCTTCGGTGGGGGTAAGTGTGCTTACCGACCGGGCTCCGACCGGCGCTTAGATTAATGGCTCTCAAATTAATTAAGTTAGACTAAGTTCGGGCCAAGTTAGCCGTTTAAGCCTAGAAACTTTCTAGACACTCTACACACGAGAGTTGTTTCTTGTTTTTTTTGCTTTTATTATTTTATTTATGATTTAATTATGCAACAACAGCACGCGACGCATCTGCAGCTGCAACATAACACGCCGCTAAGCAGCTCCAGCGAGCATCTACCACCGCCGCCAGCCTTTATGCTGGAGTCCATGTCCAGCGCTTCTCCAGTGGCCATGCCGAGCTCCGCTCTTAAGGTGTCGGAGACGGTGCGAGCCCTGGCAGCCATGCGGCATCAGCCGGCATCGCCTGGTACGCTAAGACGTATACAGCAGCAGCAGCAGCAACAACACCAGCAACAACCACAGCAACAACAATATCAACCCCCACTGCAGGTGTGTGCACGAGTCTTCCGAGCCTGGAACCGACGCTCTTAGAGATCGACTTGCTTAACTTATAATTTCTTTTCATTTCAATTTGCATTTGCCCTGCCCTGTCGAACCACACCCCACACACCTCTCGTACTCGTACAAAAGTCAGTGCACAACTCCCCCATGAACGACGACCCGAGCTATGAGGCCTACTATGACTCCTATATGGATCTGCAGGCCTATGCTCATGCCTTGGCCAATGGCCAACAGCAGCAGCCGGGCCAGCAGATGCCACCACCCCTGCCACCGCCCAACCAGCAACGCTTTAATCATCAACAGCAACAGCAGCAATATCATCCACAGCAATGCTATCCACAGCAGCAACAGCAGCAGCAACATGTGGCACAAAAGCCGCCAACGCCACCTGTCTACCACGCCCCACCAGCACCACCGCCTACAGCGGATGCCGTAAGTGACCCAAAGAGTCGGAGGCGATTCGATGGGCGTGTCGATGTCTACTAACCAACGACTAACCAACAAAGGCCGCAGCGACACATCCTGGAGAATGCTCGACTAATCTAACATTCATACTTGCATATCTAGAGCTAGTGCTAGAGCTAGTGCTAGTCCCTCTGCCCCATCCAGCTTAGTTGTAATGCGATATAGATTAGCGTACTCATCTACCACTTAGCTTTCGCTGTGCTTTTGGCTAACTTTTAATTTGTGCCTTTTGTTTTACTCTTTTTTCTTCTCATGCCACACACGAACACCGAACACCGAACATATAACGCATATGCACAGACGTTCCGCACCTCGTCACCGGCCGCAGGCGGAGGAGGCGGTGGGGGCATCTATGCCCAACCCAAGCTGGTCAACAGCATGTCCAGCTTCCGCACCAGCAGCCCAAGTCCCAATGGGCATGGGCATGGGCATGCGCACCCACTGCCACCGACACAGCCCAAGGCGAATCCGAATCTAATTGCACAGCTGAATGCACGACTCAACAGCAAGCAGCAGCAGCAGCACCATCAACAGCAGCATGCTTCCGACGGCATCTACGGCAACCAGCAGCAACTTGGAGGCGAGTCGATCTACACGCGGAGCGGCCTGTCCATGTCCCAGCCGCAACAGCAGCAACACTATGACGGTAAATCTGAGCACCAACAGCCACTGCAACAACAGCAGCAGCATAGAATTTACGCTAGTTTCGGCACCTCGTCATCAACTCCATCAACAGCGGCCGCATTGGCCAGCAGCATTCAGGCAGCATCCATTCTAACACCGGCCACCTCATTCAATGCACTGCCACACTTTCCTCTGTCTTCATCCACATCATCGTTGCTCTCCAAAGTCAGTTCATTCTCAAACTCATCATCCGCCTCCCCATCAGCATCAGCATCAGCGGCGGCAGTGGCGTCGGCCAACTCCGCCAACAGTTCGCACTATCAGCCGCCTCAAGCGCCGATGGCAGCCGCAGCTAGCAGTAAAGATTTGGGCAACTATTCAAGTTCGTTTAACAAAAATTCAGCAGCTGCCCCAATCTTGAGCATGCGACAGGCTCAGCAGCAGCAGCAGCAGTACCAACATCTGCAGCAGCAGCATTACACGTGCCCGCCTCCACTGGAGGATCCGCCACCGCCACCCATTTACAGTGCCGGAGCATCGGCCACGATGCCCAAGAAGATGGCACGCCCCCATGCTGGCCAGAGTGCGGCCTCTCAGTTGAGTGCCTATGCAGCAGGTTCGGCCACGGCTACGCTCCCAAAAAACATGATGCAGCAGCAGCAACGTTTACAGCAGCAGCTCCAACAGCAGCAGCAGCAGCAGCAGCAGCATCAGCAATACCAACAGCCGGCAGGCATGGGCAATGGCAATGGCCATGTAAATCAGCGTCCACAGTTGCCTCTTCCCCAGCAGCAGATGCAGCAACAGCAGAAACTGAGAGCAGCTCAACAGCAACATTTGGCGGAACAGCAGCAGCAGCAACAGCAGCGCCAGCCACCCATACCGTCGCGGCACTCGAGTGTACAGCAAAAGATATTCGTGTCAACGAATCCATTCATACAAACGACGACCGTCAAGTTCCATTCGCCCTCAGCCTCGCCCACTTGCGGCTCGCCCGTAACTGGATCTGGGTCTGTATCCTCGGCTAGTATTTATGCCACAACGGCGCGTGGCAATCACCACCATCAGCAGCAGCACCAGCAGCAAATACATCATCCACAACAGCAGCAGCATCAACAGCAACAGCATTATTATCGCGAGGTTGCTGGGGGCAACAGCAATGGCGGCGCTGCTTACTACAACCACAATAACGCCCATGGCCATGGCCACGCGAATGCGAACGCCCATGCCAATGTCCATGCCCACGCCCACATGTCCCATGCCCAGGCACATCATCCAAGTAAGAACGCGAGCCGGAGTTCCATTGATTTGATTTGATTTGACTTGATTTCAATGAATGAGCGCTGCTCTATATATTTGTGTTATGTTTGCTGATTTCGCTCCTCTCCTACATGGCATTGGAAAAATTATATTTTGTTTGCGAAAATGTTTTTTATTTCTAAGTTACTCGTACTTTTAGCGCATGCTGCCTCTATTTTGCATTATTTTGGTTTCTTTGCGTTTGAGTTTGAGTTTGAGTTTGGGTTTTGGGTTATGGGAAAGTGTTGCCCATTAACCTGATTGCGTTTGTGTCAAGTGCGCCTCGGAAAATGTTGGACAAACAGTAGATTGCAGGGAGATGGGGAGATTCCCTCAGTCTCTCGCTCAGAAAGCAACTTTCATATCAACTTTCCTAATCATCAATCATCACTTTGTCAACCAGCACTTTCAGGCAGAATGTTGAACAGCAATTTATGAGTTTTATTTTGCATTTTGGATTCACCATTTTAAATTTAACTCTTAAATCTTAAATCCTAACCACTTTTTCCACACTCCTCGAACCCATCCGGCCCACTCACTGATCGATCATCTTTGCTTACGATTTTCTTTTTTTTGCCACAACAACTACAACAACCGCAACGCATATTCATAGACTACGCCACAAGCACAAATATCGAAAAGACTGGCAGCATTCGAGCCAAGACCAAGGCCGAGTTCCTCGAGAATCTCAACGCGAAACTGGCCAAGCAGGGCATGTCCGGCCGCGCATTTGCCGTGCGAAATCTCATCAATAGCAAGGCCCTGGTAAGTAGTTCACAACCAAAGCATATCCACTCCAACATATAGCCAACATTCACTATGCTTTATGCCGGTGCCAAATGTTAGATGTATCAGAATCCACAAAATCTATCGCGCCCCAGTGCTCAATATCGTAGACCTCCCACCTATCCCAACACCACTACCACGACCAGCACAACCGCAACCACAACCACAGCCATTGGCACTGGCACTGGCCACTGTGATGAGCAGTGCTAAGGTATTTAGTTCGATCCTCGTTTTTCTTCTCGTTCTCTCGTTTATTGAAGTCTACTAAGCCAGCTGGCAGCTAATCCACTCAGTGCCTAGTTCTACCAATTAACCCTGCTATTTAATCTAAGCTTTGAGGTCAATAGCATTCTAATCCTATCTTTGATGGATCTTTCAGCCGGACCCTCGCATCTGTCACGAGTCGTTGATGGATCAGATAAAACGCGGAGCCCCCTTGAAACGTAACCAGAAGATCAACGATCGCAGCGCTCCTAAAATACACTAAATTAACGCATAGACCTAAGCAAAAGAATATTATTTATTACTATTATTAACATATGAAATAATCAAGAGGCCCCGAGGCCTGCTCGATTGCAGGCTATTGCAGAGTTTGGTTTGAAACTGAAAACTCGTACATACAACATTCAACCTAAACAAACACATATGATTACGGTACACTATATACAATATATAATGATATTTAACGAGCGTGTTAGGCCACACTCGCACTAATCAACAACTCTCCCGATTTCCCGTCTCCCAAAAAGCATCCAAAAAGGATTTATTCTTTCGTTAAGTGAATACGACAAAGAACATGGAAGACAGTTGGTTAGCCCATTCGTGTTTATTTATAATTCAATCTCGAATTTACCTTTAAATATTATATTATGTTTATGTATTTATCATAATTTCCTTTCTTTATGTACATACATATATCTGAAAATGATTTGAAAAACCAATTGAAACTAATCTGACGCCTAATAAATGGAATATATCTTATATACATATGTTTATTGTGTTTGTTTTGAGTTATCCCTTAACCTTATTTGTTTCCAACTGCAATGGCTTGTCGAACTGCTTGTCAATTGGGATAGGTCTGAGCATATTTAACAAAAGTTTATACAAACATATATACAATACCGAATTGTCCTAGATGTTAAACACAATGCAATATTGATATGTACTTGAAATCCCACTGCAACTTTACTGCGATTCCTCAAGGAATGCATACTCGTATACTCCTAAGAAATTGGGTACACTTCTCACATAAAAGCCAATTACTGCCAAGCGGAGAGGGGAATTTCAGAGACGAGACTAATCGTACCCCGACTTTCGCACTAGCGTAGCGCTACACATATGAACGTGTTCATATCAAAGATAGCAATACGCTACATAACATTTCCATTGGACTGAATCTTGTACTGTCATTTTAAATGCATAGCCGCGTAGACTAGAGGCCAGATTCTTACTGTAATATACATACATATATCATTTCCGTTCATATCAGTTCACAAAACATAGAACAAAATCGTCAGTTTTAAACCCAACTTATATATATTTCGGTTTTAATGAACATGTACTGCTTAACCCAAGATATACTCGTAACTAAATACATCTCCTACCCTTGACTACGAAACTTTTTTAAGCCTAAAAGCGTTCTACATACATATGCTAGCTAGTAGACTTTTTAAATATTTACAAAATATTTTGTATATACGCTTTTTAAGGCTTCACCAATGATCTGTGGACTATTGGCAAACTCGTAACCAAAAATGTGGCAATAACTAAGCTAACTAACTCCATTAGTCTAGACTCTAGAGAGCATATACAAATTTGAGGCAACCATGAGGAATCCATACGAGTACGTGCATATATATTTTTTGGCGATCGATTCTACATACATATACATATACACCACATATAAATGCATAATCACCACAGTTAATTAACATAGCAATGAGCAACAATTATTTACAATTCTAAATGTGAATCTTACAAGTAACGTGTTTTCCCTGTATCAACTGAAAATTAACAAAAGCATTAAGAGTAAAACCCAAATCCAAGTTGTAAAGCGTATTTTTCAATTCATTTGCATCTAGACATGACAAACAATAATAAAATATATGTAAACGCATTGAATGTAACGGCAATTGGTTTTATTCGGTTCTGGTTTTCCCTGTTCTGCTGAAGAACACATTCAAAGTGTTTTGATAGTAGATCTCGGCCAGCTTCTCCTTGGGCTCCTGCTTAATGCCCGCAATGGCCTCGAGAACTTGGCTGAAATGAAAAATAGTTGTAGATTGGAGCTTGCACTATGACGTATTTCGTACTCACCTGATCTGGCAGGGCTCACAGCGTCCGTCTATCAGAGATTCGGCTGTCCATTTCTCCTTCTTCTTGACGGTGGGAAACTTTGTGCTCACGTGCTTATGGCCCGCATGCGATGACCGTATTCCACACCAGGGACAGTCTGTTTCCAGCAATATGCGATCATTTGGCAGCTGCCGAACCACTTCGGCGTTTTCCTCAGTCTTCAGGGAGCAGCCATTGACCCCAATGTAGAGGCCACCGAATGCCAGAATGCTGTGTGCCTCCTCCAGAGTGCCTGTAAAGCTATGAACGACTCCGCCTCCACACTCCTTGAGTTTGTCACGATTCCGTCCCAAGATTGCCATGAAGTCCGAGTGAGCATTTCGCATGTGCAGGAAGAGCGGCAGCCTGAACTCGGCCGCCAAGCTCAGCTGTTTCTCAAAGTACAACCGCTGCGTCTCCTGGCCACAGAATTTCAGGCGATCGTAGTCCAGGCCGCATTCCCCAATGGCAAGCACCTTACTCGGATTTGACTCAATCTTTGAGCGGAGCTGGTCGTAGTAGCCCTCCGGGTCCGGCAGGAATTCATCACAGCGCGTCGGATGCGTACCAACTGTGGCGTAGAGACGCTCTAAATGGTTAAAATCTTGATCATAAGTGTTTAAGAAGGGTAATCATTGGCTTTCTACCATCTTTTGCGGTCAGTTCCAGAACCTCGTCCACATCTTTCAGGCAGCCGGCAGTAATGATGATCTTTTGCAGACCCTGCTGCCACGCACGTTTCAAAACAATGTCCAAGTCGGCCACATGCTTTTGGGAGCCACCGTAGCAGCCCTGAAACATGGGATCCGTTAGATTTGCCCCAATATCTGTGGAGCTTATGCCATTAATGTTTATATTTCTCTCAGCTTTTTCGTTTTTATATACAAACCAATAAATTTCAAAGCCATTCGAAGCATTCGTCCGACCCGTATGATAAAAACCGAACTTAGCCCACTTAAGACCCCTCTATTTAAGTAGTTCAACTACTTGAGGTAAATGGCGGAAAATATTACTGATTGTAAATTCTTCTTGAGGATTCATGCCATCTCTCCTGTGAACTTAAAAAAAACCACGATATTTTTCAGCTGAACTGCGCTAAAATGATTCAATTTTTATTATTTTTGGTGGATAATTGAAATACCCCCTTGGCTTATAATAGGTTAATCGTTCTCGTCAAGGATTGGAAACCATATTCCTCGATTTTAATATTCCGCTGAATATTACTGGCTAGATAGAACATTTAGCCATGCCCACATAATTATATCCGATTAATTAACCTATTCTCAACTTGACTGGCTTATTTTAAACACTTGCTTTTATTGCATTTTGTGAAAAAAGAGGTTTTAGCGAAATAAGTCAAACAAAAAACAAGTAGCGAAATAGGTCAATCAAAACAAACGAAAAAGGAAATTCGTTCATATTGCTTAATTTTGATATTCCATTAATTCCAGTAATGCCCACATAGTTTTATCCCATTGATGAATACATTTTCTACAAGATTGGATAGTTTTTAATCCTTGCTTTTATTGTATTTATTGTAAAAAAAGTTTTAAACGAAAAAGTTAAACAAAAAAACAGTCACTATGATGCGTGTAAGCCTTAGTATAGGTCTTTGTATACCCTATTTTGTCAATTTTATATGAAGGTATAAATATTGATATGAAGATGAAACGTAACGAATAAAGACCTTTTCTCAAATTGATATTCTTTAGACATATTCAAGTACATTATTAGTATCTTGTATATATTTATGTCGATCCTGATACCTACTGAGCCTTAGAAGACAAACGTATTCACAATTCTATAACATCCATTTCCCCCAGGGTATGTGTGCATGGAGCTAGCAACATTTGTGTATAGAATGGGACTCATTGTTGCAATAGCGAAACTGCGGCGAATCGGGTATTGCCTATATTTCAAGCTATATAGATTTGCCCACTTAGCTTTATTCCATAGATAAATGCATTTTCTACAAGATTGCTTCTTTTAATTACCTTTATGTATTTTATTTTGACCAAAAAACGGTTTTCAAGTAAATGTTGCCGCAACTTTTGTGTATGGAATGAGACTCATTGTTGCTAAAGCGAACTGGGGCGAACTGCGGCGAATTCAAATTCCTCATATTCTTTGTTCCGTTGAATAATACTATCTATATAGAACATTTAGCCATGCCCACTCAATTTTGTACGATTGATGAATCAATTCTATACATGATTGGCCTATTCGAAATACTTGCATTTATTGGATTTTTATATAAAATTGAAAATTAAATTAATAGATGACAAAAATACTAAAAAACACCACATGGGAGCGCGGCGAAAACCAGTTTCTACAGTATATACGGTCTCACTTGAAAAATATACCGAGTGGTGCGCGCCAAATCGAACTTTTTTGAATGTGAGCGACAAGGACTTAAATGTTGTCAACCGGGCCTTTATCTATGCCCACATAATATTATACGATTCATGAATAATATTTCTACTAAATACTTGCTTTTATTGTATTTTGACTAAAAACTAGCTTTAAAAAATAGCTAGTTCGGCAACAGTGACGCACATCTGGAAATTCACTGAAAAAGCATTGACGCGTGAGCAAGAGCTTTACAGTTGTGACTATAGTACGAGTATTTTTCGCCAGATGTCGTCTTAAATGTGATAGCTGTGACCTCACCTCACCTCCGTCAGAAGGCGCCACGGTAATGCGGATTTCGTTGAAATTTCAAATTCAAAGAGAAATTAATGCTAATTAAGCTACTTTAAGTCTCCTAGCAACGGGCCACGCAACTAGGATTGGCCTGAGCATTTCTCATTCGCAAAACAAGCCTACACACACGCTGCAGTGCATGGAATTGAGCCAGTTTAATGCAAAATCAATGCCACTGTAAATTGCATTCGAAATTTTGCATAATGTGAACCAATTAAGCAGCGCGCTAGAAAAGCTGTTTATTGTTCGGAGTGGTAATAGGCTACCTTCCTGGGGGCGGTTCTCTGTTCCCCATATGGATATATGCAATATGCAAATTTCAAATCATCACCAAACACGTCTGCTTTAAGCTGGAAAATGGCGGATTTATAGGCCAATGCAATTTATAATATGAATAAAATTCCATTAGTTACTTTTAATGGACACTGCGGCTGGCTGGCTTACTGTAAAGGGAGAGCGGATACGGGGTCACGGCACTACTTTTAATTGATTTAGTGGAAATTGCTTACTGTTCCATTTCCATGGCTGGCGAGCAGCCTGCTGCCTGCTGCTGCTGCTACTGTTGCTCTTAGTCCACCGGACACAGAATGCGGAATGAAATTTATTATGCAATGAAATCAAACACTACAGACCGGGGCGCATTGGGACGTATTGTGGTTTATTTTAACGGGCTAATACAATTGTCAATAATTCAATTTGAATTGAAATTCAATTAGTCTACAAGTACATGACAGTGATACACATATGTACGCACACCTAGAAAGTTATTTTGGTTTTTTGTTTTATGCTTTTAACTATTTTTAGGTTACAGTATTTTTGGATTTAGTGGTGGTAAGTAGAGCGACTCCCATTTGGGCTTAACTTTAATTGGTAGAACAATCGAATTACGTAGACAAAAATACATATGTGTGTGTGTATTTCAAAATTGGATAAGTGGTTTAGCCAGCTGATGTACATATGTACTGATATACTGATATACGGTGTACGGTGAAATCTTAAAGAAATGCCGGCTCTCCCATGTGTTCCCACTAGTCGCTGATATATATATATATATATATATATGTAAACGTATTGTATGTATGTTTGTATGTAGGTTACAGTTGGTTGATAAGAGATCGAGCGCCAGTGAGGGCTCTTAAGATTTGTTTCATTTAACTACACGCAGTAACAATGTATAAACCGTATTACATATAAAACAAACTCCGCTGCACATTGTATTCTTATACATATTATATATAACTAAATAACTCGTGGCTTGGCCATAGCCTGGACCGAAATGAACTAAGAAATTAAAATAAATCTCTATTTAAACTACTGAACAAATCAACCTTTCTGCACAGTTATATTATACTCTGTACATACATATGTACATATGTATATACTGGTATGTATGTATGTTATGTATTCTACAATATACCATCACAATTCACTTTGCATCTGCTTTTATTCTTTTCATTTACAAATCCATTAGTTATCTCCTGCCATGCTCTGTACCATCTAACAGTTTATTCCGTAGTCTTTCAAATAAATCTTATTGAATAAGTAATTCAGAGAGACAGACAGAAAGAGAGAGAGAGAGAGACAACACAAAGAGTTTCTTATCACATGCACCCACAGCACACATGCATTCACACCATTGCAACTGTGACTGTAACTGTAACTTGTGTGGAAATGGATAATAATTTGCATGCAACAGATTTGTCGAGTATTCTTTATCGTAAATCTCCCACAAAGCACCGAAAAATTTAACCAAAGTGTGCTTTGTGGGAACTTTGATTTTTTGGCCATTTAGCATAAGTAGTACACCCTGTATAATCCTTGATAAACATTCCTCAAAAACGCATCAAATTTATTTTACAATTACGTTTTTTGCATAGTAAATTTATGTATGTTGTACTTTCCGTAAAAGATTTTCCTACTTTTTCAGTGGTTCTTGAAAGCCAAAAGAAAATGCCACGAAATTGCTTTATGGTATTCCTTTCCCCACACTCTTTCTCGCTGTGATTTCCTTTTGGCCTTCATGTCTGATTCAAGTGGAGAGGAGCTGCTCAAATCCAAACCTCTTTACCCATCCACCACCATTGGAACATCAAGATTTTTTGAAACGCTTCAATATTGACTACAGTGTCAGCTAGATGTGCAATTAAGTTTGTGTACACTTGTAAATATGTATATTCCATTTAGAAGTAACCTTAGAGCTATGTTTAAGTTATTATACCTGCAGGTATTATGATAGCCAGCCAATGGAAAACGCATTAAACTTAGTCTTCTCCCAGAATAACAACGACTGAGCCATTAATTTCTCGTCAAAAGGAACTCTATGAACTGTACTACGATTCTTCGATGCCCCGCCAGACCTCCCCCTCTCCCGACACTGATTAAATTCAAATTCCGCGCACAAATTTCCACCTCAGGCAAGAGTGAAATTCTCAAAATTCTCTGTGGAAAATCTATATTCTTTAGTCGTATAAAAGTAATTTCAAATATAAATAAACTGGTCCCCCTAAGCAGTAGTAACCAATAAATCGAAATGGTGTGCCACTCAATTCAGTTCAAGGAATTAATAGCCCATCCTAATGCAGACCCTAAACCGATTTCCCCTGAATATTTGTAATTAACTCAGCTTAAGAGTTATTTTTCCATAGAACCATAGATGCAAAGTCCCTGACTGACAGTTTCTCTCTCTAAGTAAAACTGAGAGACATTTTGGCATAGATATCTGACAAATGGACAGCGACCATCGGACTCGACTGCTGGATGCGGTCTGGTAAATGCTACAAATGGGAATATAATCTGCACTCTTTAAATAATATTTTTCCTGAACGCATTCAGGCATGGAGTTTCATTTTGGAGTATGCCATTGTGGCACAAAATAATGCATTAGATAGCCAATATGCAAATACGTATTGCTTGCATACACTAATTATCGAGTTGTACATTTATTATCAACACATACGGGTTACAGGGATACTGGGTGACTGGGTGACTGGGTTACTGGGTTACTGGTTTGTTTGCCTTTGAGCAAGTTTGGGTTTCACGAATTTAATGCCGTAAACACGTTATCAACTCATTACATCGAACAAAAATATTCGCGCCCTTTGTTTATGCAGACTAATTAACTGCAATCCACTATTAATAATACATATTGTGTGGCCACATAATCCATAATTTAATTATGCCCCCGACGCCTTGAATATTTACTGCAAATTGCAGTCATCGGATGCGTTGTTGATTTGCTGTTTGGTCTTGCGGGAGGCGCGGCGGATGAGGGACCTGAAATGGTAATGAATATGGATATTGGGCGATAAGAGACACGGGGCACGCAGAATGCAGGCTCCTGGGGCACTCACCTGGAACGCGGCTTCAGCTTCGCTTCGGCACTGGTGCTGGCCACATCCACCGCATCGACGAGGCTGGAGGGCTTCTTGTCGCCGCTGCCCCCAGCCGCGCCCAAAGCCGGACTGTTCATGCGGTTTTTGTCTGTAACGGAATTTAATATTTGCTAATTAGAAAATTTCCTGTTCGTTTCGCCACAAAGGGAATGCTGCAGTTTGTAATCCAATTTCCCGAATGCGGTAACGCGTGGCCCTTGTCCCGTGGCGCGTGTGACGGTTGCTGGAGCAACTGCAGCTGCCACATGGCTGAGGAACCCATTCAAGTATGCACTGCTGCCGCAGAAGGCTGGCATAATTAACTTGAGTAGGAAACAGGGGCACCACACTCGAGAAACTTCCACGCAATTCATGTGCTTCTCGAAATGAGTTTTTCGCAGTCGGTTGCACAGATGGAACGAGTATGGAGATAAGACCGATGCAAGACCCTTTTGGCATTTTCCTCTTATCACAACTCAGCTCCGGAAAGGTGCTCGAACTGGTTGCAACAACCATTTACCCATTCGAGTCGACTAAGCCACGCCAATGAAGTTATTAACTTCCGACTAATCCCCAATCAACCTGCCATTACCAATCCGAAGGTATTCAATTTAAGCAAAAGGTGTTTGCTTGTTGGCTGAGCTGCTGCCCTTTGTGAGCCAGTCAAGCGTCCAATAAAGCCCAAGACAAACAAAGGACTTACAACGGACTGCGACGAACCGAGGTGTGAATCATGGAAACCATAACGAAGGCACCCACAAAACTGGACTGGAGTCGACTCAAATTAGTTATAGCAGTTTAAAGCCTATTAAGCCGTCTGAGTCTATCTCTGGCTAAATGATCCGTGCAAATGGAATTATTGAACTCGTCAGCAGTTGATTGTCTGTGTGCCAGAATGTTGCACGACCAGAGTACTTCTCTGTGGCGACTGTCACCAGCAACCCCATTGTTGTCAGAAAAAAAGCGCGAAAATAAGAAAAAAAAAAAATGAAAAGGACAATAGATGCCGCTGAAGCGCAGAGCGCGAGAGAAGAGCGGCCCCCACTGCTGCCAAAGGGATAGTAAATACCGACTAAGCGATGCTCTCTAACCCTGCGCAACCCCCAGCAGACTTTCAGTCAGGCAGAGCTCGCTGCAAAACCTAGGTTTTGATGCCGGAGCGGCATCATAAAAATACTGCCATCCCAGCACGAAAGCAAACACATACGCGTATCGTATGTGCTGGGGTGGAAACGGATGGATGTGGGTCTGGGCTTGGGGCTCGTTTTTGTAGATATGAATTGTGCATATGCGGCGGGAATTGATGCGTATGCCGTGTAACAGAAATTTAAATTAAATTTGTTTTATTTTCCCCTGTTTCGTGTGGGTTTTCATCAGACGGCGGCTACAAGCCTCGGAGCTGCGTGGCTACAAATGAAAGAAAACACAAAACATTTGTGTGCTCCACTGCTCCAATGCTCCAATGCTCCAATTTTCCCCTTGCTCTTGTGCGACTAAATGGATTTGGCCATATAAAATGGGTTTATACGAGTGAGATTGCAGGCCTAGCTGCTCGATGGGCAGGGTATCGGGAAGTTTGAGCTTTAACTGGCAACAAATTCAACGCATAAACGTGGCGCAGGACGTATCTCGCATTTGAAGTATATTAAGAAACTCTCACAATTGAGTTTAGCCCGGGGCTGGCAGGCAGGCTGCTTGCGGTGCCACCCGAAACCTCCTCAACGACCCAGTGTAATGGAGGGGCTGGGGAAGCCGCTTTCTAGCCGCAGCATGTGTATATGTATGTATGTGGCCTGCAGCCTTGGCTTTGTCTCATGGTTTCAGCTTACGCGCGAGGCCATTTTGATGTCCTCACTCAAGCACACATACACCGACACTTCTGAGCTGTAAGCACGTGTCCTGGCACACTGAAACACTCACAGAGACATAAACAATGCCAGCCGCAAAATGGCAGCGCCGCAAATGAAATTTCTCTGATTTGTTTTTGCATATGCCGCGTTGTACTTTTTAAGGCAATTACTCGACTGTGGCAAGACCCACTCCTAGCGACAGTCTCGGCGCCTTGACTCCTCAAGTGATTAAGTGCTTAGACCCATTTTTGGTGGTACATACAGGTCCGCTCTGAGGGCTGGGCTGTCCGTTGAACTGCCAGAGGAGTACGAGGGCTCCTGCCACTCGACCTTTGCCATTCCGACCACAATTGTCGCCGTGTCTTGACTGCCTGTCATCGACAGTTGTGGCTCTTTGCACCAAATATTTGACAACATTTTTGGCCAGCATTTAATATGTTTTGTGGACACACGCAGAGAGAGAGAGAGAGAGAGAGAGAGAGAGAGAGAGAGAGGGGGGCGATAAAGAGTGAGTGAGCACATGAACATGGCTGCTTTTTGTTTCGCATTTAAATTTAAATTTGCTGGAATGTATGGGCTAGAATCTTCACTCCGAGGCGTATGCCAGCGGCCAACTTTGCTCTTAATTTGAATGACTGAACTGAATGGAATGGAATGGAAAGGAACAAGCTAGAATATGTTTAAAGGGAGAAACATGGTTTTGGGGCAACTAAAAATGTTATCAAAAGTCCTCCAGGCAAACAGTTCAATTATTGGCAGCAATGTAGAGAGCCGGAAGTGGGGGGGGGGGGGGGGGGGGGGCTTTGAACGGCAGCTCGTAATGATTCAACAACTTTTTTCTAGAGCGGAAATTAAATTAATTATTTGCCTGGCCTCTAATGTGGTGAGGGGGAAGGAAGGAGTCAGCGGCAACATTTTGGGGAAACATTAATTAACTAGATATTTATACTTTGCGGATCCAAAATTGAAAACTTCTTGAGGCGCGTCCCCGTCCCCATCCCCCATCGGCCGACGTCTGCTGTTCTTTCTGTTTTCTGTTTCACATGCCGCGCGCCAAGTTTGTAATGAGATAATAAAGCATTCCATAATGGGGTAATTAGAAGGTCAAGCTCTTTAATTAATACACGTGCTTGGCCCTCGAACATTTTGATCAAATTCGGGACTGGGCCGTCGAGAAAGTGATTCCCTTCCACAAACAGAATGATGTCTTCCCTTGTCTCGGGCTGGTGTTTCGTTGCTTCTGTTTTCTGATTGGACCTCCTTTATGTCGCCCGATGAATAATGAAAAAGAGTTTGTCTTTGTCAATTGTATGGTATGGGGGTGGGATGGGAGCTGGATGGCGATGGCGATGGCGATGGCGATAGCCTGATCCATTTTGGCTGCCGAATCTCCACATTTAATTAGGGTCCTGCAATTGTGCGAGTAGCAGCCCTGCTAATTGCGTTCAATTAGCCAAATTGGCACAAATGTAGCAATGTTTAAAGAGAGCCCATTAATTGGCACCCGATTTTGGTTCGGCCTGTACCGTGCTGTGTGATTTAAAATGAATAAATTAATAAATGTCCTTCAATAATTGATTAAGCCGGACGGCCACTGGGTCCTAGTCATGGCCATAAGCCCCAGATTAATTACACCGTTGACCTGCCAGAGACGTGGGCTAATTATTGCATTTATGGGAAGGCGCTTAAAGCTCGGAATAATGTTGTAATTGGACTTGGAAGTGGCACGCTCCGCTCAAAGCTCGACTGAAGGACCCATGGAAGGCCGGAATTGGCCGCCGTCTGCGAACTGTGAATAGTGTGACACAGCAAACTTTCAATCATAGCCGGCGAATATGAATGTGTAATTGATATTTGAAACTGCCAAAGCCAAAGCAGCGGGAATGCTGCAAACACTGGCGATGGTCCATGGCCATGACCATTCTATAAGGTCCCGCCCCGATCGCCCCATACTTACTGCGACTGGACGAGGCACTGACGTAGGCGGAGGAGCGGCGCTTGAATCCGCTGGGCGCCGCCTCGCCGGCCACCCCGCCGCCGGACCCGCTGCTGCTGCTGCTGGTGGGCAGGAAGCGGGACAGGGAAAGCAAGGACTTGAACAGATCGGTCACGTTGCTGTCCTCTTTCGCTGAGCACTCGAGGACCTTGGCCCTGCAATGGAAAAAAAGCCAAAAATTGTTTGTTAGTGGATACTTTTGGGAGCTCTGTATACGGATACGTAAACGTAGACGTAATGAATACATCCGAAACTTCGGACAAGCGAAAATAAAGCGAGCAATATGTAAATTCCGAAAAAACAAACAGCAAACAACAGCAACAATATTGTATGTTCGATGCATAGCATTCAGTGTTTTTGTGCGCCGCAACAATGTGGAACATGGGGCAAGTGGCATGTGACAGGGGTCTCAACGCCAACGACCCGAGGGCAGGAACAGTAACAGTGGCAGGGGCAGGGGCAGTGGCAATAGTGGCTAATGGCTGAATTGAGCATGTCATGGTTTCGCTGCAACTTGCGGCCACCAAACCGATTCGCTGTGCCGACAAGCTGCGGCAAGGCCGGAGACGAGGAAGAGGCACGGTTGCCATGCCCGCACATACATATTGATATGTGTATCTATCAATATGGCCAAGTAAACAGGTAACATCTGCACTGAAAACTTTTGAAATATGCGACAAATTTCGATGCTTCAAAAATACTTTTCTGAGAATTTAATTTCGTTAAATATTTATGTATCTACTACCTGTGGAAAGTGGCTTTGGGACACAATTTAAAACCTTTATGGCTCACTCAACAGCAAAAAAGAATTAATATTTATGTATTTAATCCACAGATTTTCATTTAATTGCCATGGTCGAGTGGGCAACACAAGCATATAGATGCCGGAATTGTTAATGCCATAAACTGCCACGGCAGTAAATCAAAGTAAAAGTGTTGGCCACATAGCCGCAGTAATGTTTTTTCATATTACTAGAATAAACATGGCCAGAGAAATGCGCATGACTTTGCAATTAAATGCTGTATAAACACAATGCTCCACCTTTGACAAAGCAAACCAATTACCCGTGAGTATGCATGTACACAGTTTCTATAGTTGCATACCTATGTATATTTATCTATATTCAGTCAGGCTGATAAATGCACTTGGAGTGGCGTACTCTCGTAGCGCTTAACCGCAGACAGAGCCGACAGACAGACAGACAGACAGACAGCCAGATGGTCAGGAAGCATCAGCAGAGCAACAAATTGCATTGCCGCTTGCTGCTGGAGAATGCTTCACAGAACATGCCACGTCAAGTCTGTGGGGCTGTGGCAGCGCAGTGGGAGTGGGAGTGGGAGTGGATGTGGGGATTGGGATGGGGATGGGGTCTGCGGTTGAGCTGTGTTGAGGTGCGAGATTGTGGCCGAGGGGTTAAGGCGCTTCTCAACCCGTCCCAGCCCGACATACCCAAAACCGCACCATCAATCTACGTAAATGTTTAATCCAGCAGGGATTTTGTATGTAATGCTAACGCGAATAGTCTGCTGGCGTGAGTACTGTGCTCTGCCGCCCGTGTCCCGTGTCCTGTGTCTCGTGTCCTGCTTCATCCTCTGCCATCTCCATTCTTCGGTTGAGTGCGCCTTCTGTGTGGTGTCTGGTGCTTTTAAATAAGTTTACGCACGCATGTTTTACCCGCAACACGAGCCGGCCTCGACACGCCTCCTCCATCCGCTGCCCCGGGACTTGGTTCAGCTTCGCTCCTCCTCCTCCTCCTCCTCCTCACCTTAAATGGAATTATGCCAAGCCCCTCCAGGGCGGTTGGCACGTATGTGATTGTAAGTGATTTTTACGAGTCCTGGTTTGCGGTTTATTAAGGTCGCAATTACAACATGAAAACTGCCTTCGGTGGAGGCAAGTGCGAAGCTCTTTCATGGGAGAGGACATGAATACCCCTTTCAGGACCAGTTGTCACGCGAGAAATGCATTAAAAGTGTTGATGTTGAAAACACAAAAGTTAATCAGGTCAGTTCCAGTAGATCGCATAGTGCCTTAAAGAGATATTCCGGCAGTATGCTGCCAATATCCCACTCCTGTCCCCTCTCTCGCAGTCGGAAAAACTATCATTGAATGCAGTTGGAAGTAACGGAAGTAAAACTTATGCATATGCATGCCATACTTGTAGGTATCAATGGGACCAGGCAATTAATGTTCTATGCGACAGCGACACCAATTGCCACCGGGCATGGCCAATTAGGAACTATTGGGTGGGAATATTTCCTGGGAAATGTTGCACGGCGAATTGCTGTTTTCGATCAGGATCTTAATCAGGTGCTGTTACTCTCTCTGTTACTGCTGGCCATGGAATGGCCAATTTTTTTGCCAACAAATGCCACTTAATGAGCACCGCAACCCCATCCTCGGACAATGCAACTGATTTCGGTGGCAAAAGGCTCCGGGAAGTGCTCGCCGACACTCCCTTTCACTGCTCTGCCTGCTGTCAAGCTCGCCGTCGCTTAATTTCATTTGTAGCAATTTAATTGCGCCGCTTGCCGTTTGCCTTCTGCAGTTTGCAGTTTCAGTTTTCCATTTGGCATTTCCCTTGCTATTTGAATGGTTTGGTTGGACGGCGTTGGGGGTTGGGGGTTGGCGGTTGGGGGGTGAAAGGGGATGTTTCGTACAATTTATGGAGCTTTTTTAATTCCACTTTGTTGCGTTACTTATGAAAATTGCAGCTGTTTTGGTGGTTGTGCGGTTTTGGGGGTTGCCCCGGCACTGGCTCTTTTGGTCCCTAATTGCTGTCGCCTGCCGCAGCTGTTGTACAATTTTATTTGGGGGGTTACGTATACTCGTATTTTGTTGAATTAATGGCTGGACTTACCTTAAGCGCGGCAGCTCGCAGAAAACCCAATCTGTCACCTCCTCCTGTTTCACCTCCCTGTGGGTGGGGGCCAGGTCGGCTTTGTTCCCGGCAATCACAATAGGAATGTCCTGCAAGGCGACAAAAAGGGAATTAGCAGAGTCGAATTAGAGAGTCGAGTACGCGTATTAGGAGCAGCTCCAATTGTACTCCAAAGTCTGGAAGCTGAAAGGCCCGGCACAAACAAAGAACCGCTCCCGCGGCTCCCGCAGGACGGGAAAAGTGCGCGATAATTGACACTCGGGAACAATGGCAGCGCGAAGCGGAAAACGGAAAGCGAATAGGAAAACAATAACAGCAACCAACTGCAGAGTTGGAGAACAAGAGCTCAGTGCGGGCGGGCCTAGTCTCTCATCTGCTGGCGCTCCGCCTCAAATGAGAGCATTTTAATTGCTTTGCGGGCTGGGGCCATCACACTGCGTATGAGAGATTTCTCTCGTACTACAGCTCTTCAGCCCGCACCGCTGATTACATCCAAAATGCAGGAGTCCATCTACACCTCCACCTCCAGCTCCACCTGCAACTTTGGATGCAACACTCACCTGGAAGTCACCGCGCTGCTCTCGGATCTCCTCGAAGCACTGCTTCACACACTGGAAGCTGGGCGCTGATGTGGCGGCATAGACGAGCATGAACGCGTGCGCCGTGGCAATGGAGAGGCGTCGCATGGCAGGGAATTGCATGTCACCGGATGTGTCCAAAATGTCCACCTGCAACGGAGGCGGAGCATGCAACATTGATGAGCAAAAATTACGTGTAATGAAATATTCCATGGCTCAAATTTGATTGCAGACCGCACCCGTACCCGCACCCGCACTCACTCCCCGTTCGGTTTCATATTTGATGAGTAAATTTTAATTGGGTTTCCCGCAATTTTATTAAAGAAAAAACTGCCATTTCATTTAACCTTGAAATTCTGTGAGGACTCTCCATTTTAAATGTAAAGAGAAGAGCGAGCCTTCTTCCATGCCTAGGACAAGGACGAGTACGCCGTGGTGGTGTCGGTGTCTGGGTGATGGTTCGTGGTTCGTGGTTCGTGCCTCGTGCCTTGTTCAATGCTCACTTGATGCCACCTAATCCCGAGTGTCGGCATCTGTTATTTTGTATAGCGTGCTGCGTGGCGTATACGCGATATGCATTGTTCCCAGCCGCAGTGTCAACAGCGTGCTAAGGCCAACGCCAAAGCCAAAGCCAAACGTTTAGCAGTGTCAGTGTCTGCTCTCCGCGGCAGCCCTCCAGCGTCCCCTGCCCTGCTGCTGCTCCCCATTCAGCCTTGGCTTCAGCTATTGTGACGCAAATTTGTAACGCATTGTTTGGCCGGAATGAGTAAACTTTATTAAAAACACTTTACGAAATGACACAATTTGGATTTTCGGCACCGATTCTCATCGTGTCCATGTGGCAGGCATTGTTCATTGTTCGGTTCGGTTCGGTTCGGTTCGGTTCGGGTCGGAGGCATCGAGTTCATAGCTGGATAGCTGCGTCATACACACTCGCTCGTACGACACAAAATTGCTTTTTAGGAGCAGAAAATCGTTTAGTGCAATGTAATGTTCCCGTTGATGGCCACACGCAGCTCCGACAATCAGTCACAGCGGGTTGCAGTTGCTTCTTGTTTCCCAACTCGAGTAGAGGCCATTAAGGAGAGCCTCGACAGCAGAAACATTAGTAGAAGCAGGAGCCAAGCAGGAGGCAAAATGTTCTAGGTAAAATTGATTTGGATGCATTTTGCCGTTGGAGATTGCATAAATCACTTTAAGCCTTACTGACAGCCCTCGAGTGGAATTCAATCTAGACACAAAGATTCAGCCCACGCCTTACCTGGCGTCCTTAAGATGGCCATTGGGCGCCAAAATGAAATTAATTAAAACGACATTTTTCTGGAAAGAGAGCCCCAGAACGAGACTTGGCGACGACGGCAACGACGACGCCACCACCAACAGTGTCGATGTCGCCTTTCAACATCAATTCTGCCAGCATCGACATCCACATCCACGCCGACTATGATGATCATAATGATGATGCTGATGACGGTGATGATGGCAACGTCACCTCCATCTTCCACCCAGCGCAGCGCCCTATCCCGTACACCTATTAATCAACTTTCTGCCCCAACTTTTCCCGGATATACCCGTACTACTCGTACTAACGCAGAGTGCTTGCGGTGTAAGACAAGTTTGAACAGCAAATAATCAGCTTAAACACTAACAAGGGAGGAGGATGAAGGAGATGTGCCATCGGAGCAGGAAGTTCCCGGCCATGACAAGGCCCCTAGAATGTGGCAGAGCCAGTGCTGTCTATTCGCACGGAAATCTCTCGATTCCCGCCATATTTGGCTATTTTTGGTTCTGTTTGGAGGGAAAGATAACTAAAGTGTCTCAAATTACACAATTCACAAAGCATATATTGTACATACATATACGAGTATTCGACATCAAAGATGTATCCAGCCATACCCCAATGCTATCGATTCTTGTAGAGTCCTGATTCCAGATCTGAACTTGAAGCAACGTTATCTACGTGTTGCAAAATTATATAAAATATCCAATATAACAGTCGAGCTTCTCTATTACGAACTTCCGTACAACGAAGTTTTCTATGTTATATTTCTAATACGAGTTTTCCGTATAACGAATTCCCCTAGCTCTGCAAAAGTTCTTGATCAGAATTTGAGGAGTGTATTTGAGTGAGTATTGGAGTGAATTTGGGTTTTAGTGTTGTTTGTAAAACATGGATTTCCCGATGGATATAATACCCGAACCTTGAAGAGTGTAGATGTATAATAGATTTGCGTGGTGGAAGGCTCCGACCCTATTATATATATTTGTATATCGCTCTCTATGTAATCTGTTTTTATTGATATATTTCCAAGTCCATCTCTCAGAGGTAGATCAACATAATTGTGAGTCCTTACGCCCCCACAAAGGACGAAAATCTGTGGCATCCACAATTTTGAAAACACGAGTAAACCGCAAACCAATCTTCCTCGTGCTGTTCTGGCGGAGGGGCGCGAGATAAAACGGTTCGTGTTGTTGTGAGAGGAGAACACAAGAGACAGATATAAAAATAGCTCATATATATGTATATATATATTTATATATATGTATGTACCAACTGAGTATTGGGTATAAATATAGAGCCGCGGTTATGGAAACAAATAAGTGTTGATTGCAATCGATTGATTGAAAGACTTTACGGGATCTTATGGTGTATTTGTATTGTATTTATTTTTTAAGTGTTTAAAGTTGTGTGTGTTTTAGTGTAAGCAATATAAAAAAACAACAACAACGCAATAAAAGGAAACAGCGAATAATATTTAACGCTACAGCATTACTGTACGGGTACGGGTGTTTTCGATTGCTGCTTTTACTGATTTTCTTGACTTTAGTATTTTATTTATATGTTTTCTATAAATTTTGGTTTTCTTATTATTATTTTACAAATATTTTATTTTACACAAAACGGACAATATAAGCATTTCGACTTCAAAATATACCAGAACGAAAGAATATATAATATACCAGGGTGACCATCCTGAAACGAGCGGAGCATTGCAAAATAAGCAGTAAGAAGTAGGTGTCTATGTGTGTGTCTATGGTGAGAGAATTGAATTTCTTTAGGGCTATTGACGGCTGCTGTTCCGCACACTAGGCTCGCCTCAAGTGCATTTAAATTAACAAGAGGTCATTCGATCAACTTGCGTTTTCCTCATAAATATACGATTATATGTACATATGTGTAATCCTACTTATTTATGCCCTCGGGCAGCAACAGAACAGGCATTGAGGAACCGTACTCAAAGCCCCAACCTCCCAGGACGGCATCCCTTCTACTCCATTAGCAAGAGACCAGGGAAACCAAGGAACGCACGTGTCTAGGCGGCTTATACTTTGCATATGGAATTTAATGCCTAGAGGTTGTGATGCTGTCTGAGATTTTTGGACAGGCTATTCTCCAGACATCCAATTAGTAGATTTCCGCCTAATTAATGTGCTTACTTGCAGCATTTCTGCCAGTTGATGGTCACTTTGATTGGCCCAATGAAGTCCGCCTCTAATTGCAGGCTTGCACTTTAACTTATCAACTTTGAGCGCAAGCGAACAATACGCGACGGAAAACAAAGGTCCTCTTCAAATGTCAGCAAGTAACTACAATGAACCCCTAGTACAGCAAGACTTTTTTCATATTTACACTAACAGCATTGTAGGGCTTTGTTCCCGGACTCGTACCCGGACCCCGACCCGGACACAGACTCACCTTTAACGTGACGCCACCCAGGTCGTACTCGCGGTTGTAGAGATCCTCGACGGTGGCGCGGTACTTGTCTGTGTAGGTTTTAAATAGGAAACGCTTTACAATGGAGCTCTTGCCCACTCCGGCCCCGCCAAGCAGCACGAGGCGTATGCGTTCCAAGTCCGCCATTTTGTCCCAGTCGCCGTCGTCGTCGTCTGTTTAGACTGTAAATCGTTTGTCGCTCAAGGAATTGGCCTCACTTGAGAGGCTCTGCTCCTGGCTCTGGTGCAAGAGGATCCTTCTTTGTCGTTTACTTTCAATGGAATGCCTTTGGCTCTGTGTACATTTGTGTGTGTTCTTTCTGCCTCAGTGCTACAGCTACAGCTACTGCTGCTTCAACATTATGTTTTATTGCTGGTGTGTTTCTGTTTCTGGAGCAGCTTGGGTTCGAACATTATGAGTCCGAGTGTGGCGTCACACTTTAGTTTGATTTCCGTTTTCCGTTTTAATGTGGATGTTCTGGCACCACTTTCCCCTCTGCTATTTCCCCAACAGCTAGAACCGTGCGGACTTCCGCTTTAGCGACTTCCGCATCCGCTCGAGGGTGGCCGCGTTGTGCTAAAAGTAAACAAAAAGCAGGAAATGTTTAGGTAAAATTTAATCTTCGGCTTATAGCCCCCCAGAGCTCCAATTCAAACTTTTCCTATTTTGAAATGCTGCCGGGAATGCTCAACAAATTGCGCAGCTCGAACCGAAAGTATCTGCGAAAGCAGCTGCATGATTGCAACCGCAATTGCAACGGCAGCCTCCACTCGTATGTAATCATAATCGGCTCACGTGCTTGCCTCGCAAATCAGATAAGCGTGTAGTGCAGGCCAAATAAACCCACATCGATACAGAAGCCAGAAGCCAGCATCCAGCCATCTGAATCATCGCAGTCCACTAGGATGCAGCGGGTGGAGTGCCTGCTGTGGATGCCCGCCCGCCGTGTGCAGGGATGGATGAAGGGCGTACTTGTACGCCATTCAGGCAGTCTAAATATAGTAGCAGATAGTGCATATGGCTTATGAAACAGCACACAGATACTACAGTCGAAGCAAAGGATACGGAAGGCCCTTTACCATGTCTATACGTGGGAGTACTCGTACTCGTACTCCTGCATGCTAAGTGCACGGAGCCAATTCAATTTTCAAGCTTTTTTCCAAGTCAATAGCAGTTTGCACCTGGGCAGCACGCCGGCTATACTTGCACAACTACACGGCAGTCTGCTCTCCATCCACCTCCACCTCCACCTCCTCTAATTGCAACATGATATAATTAGGTTTCCAGGGAAAATGCAATCTATTCCAGGCAAGTGCACATATTGCGGGGGCTTGGGGTCGGCTTGGGGCCACTGCACATAGCTGGCAAAAATTTTGATAAATACGTAACTGAATATTCAACACCTGCCAACAGATAATAACTTCAGAGTTTAGGTGCACGGCGTGCATCATGCGCTAATTACTGCAATGCTAATAAATGCACACGGGGAACTACCAAACTGCTCCCGTGCCACAGATACTTTGGCAGTATGCGCCACCAGAGGCGACAGACCAGCTCCGATTGCTGAACGTTGTTTCACTTCTGTTCGGCACGAACTCTCTCTATCCTCCGTGCCAGGTGCTCTTTACGGACAGTTGAGCCAGTTGGTAGGATATCTAATTGCTGGGTTCATTCTGGAATACTAATGAAGTGTTTATCAGCAGTCTAAGTACGATTGTAGGGTAGTTCTGATTCTGATGCAGGAAAATAACGAAGATTATTGCTCGTTTGCTTGACTCTGCCGCTTCTCTGGAAGGAACGGTGTCTATGCAAATTCACCGCCATTTTACATTGTGATGATGATAAACTTTAATGGGAAATCTGTCTGCCAGTGAAGTTTGTTGCTCCACACAACATGTTCCTTGCTTCACCCGTCTCACCGTTTTGGAAATCCCTGCGCTGCCGGCCACACAGGTGGTGAGTGCATATTCATTTGCATCGCTCTCAAAGAACCTGCGTAAAGGGGGCCAGGAATAGGCCAGGACGCTTTTTCACTGGCTAATGCGACGTGAAGCTCTCGTAGTGCGTAAGAGCTGGAGAGAAACTCTGAATGCATCGGAGTCATGATGCTAATTGCATGGAAGGGCGGGGGAATATCAATATGCGTATGCCATGGGGGACTATCTATCTTAGAATTTAATTCACTTCCAAGTGCCCCAGCAACCCGGCGAACTTTGGCGCACGCAGCAGCCCTGACAATGTTTTCCGCTACACAGAAAAATTTAATTAAATCTGCTAGGCCCACGCAGAAGTCGCAAGACAGTAGGCAACCTACGAGTACGAGTACCAGCGACATCTGTGCCTTGGCATGGGCCGGGGGCGGGACCGGGAGCGGGACTGGTGTCGGGGCCGGAGAGAACATACATAAATATATTGTAAAAGAACTGCGGGACCGGCCAAAAGTTTTCGCTTTACATTTTAAAGCACAGCGTGCTGAAGGAGCGAGCGGAACTTGAATTAATTTTTCCTGTTTTCCGCAAATGAAAACGTTCCTGCTGTTGACATTTTCTGTTGTTTCTATCTGGCACCCAAACATGTCATCAACAACTCAAAGAGCGAGGGGCCTCTGGAAACTTTTGCAGGACGTGTCTGCTCGAGCACCCGAAAACTGCAAATGTTTTCAAAAGCATCAGACAGGGAAAAATCACAGAAAAGAAAGCAGAAAATTGCTGCGTCCCTCTTTTTCTTTTTTTTTATGCTAGCTTTGTTGGAAACCAATTTATGTTTTTCCCCTTTCGATTTCTACGAATGAGTTGAGCTCTCTTTTGAGGCCAAAAGCCAAAACGGAATCACAAGCTGGAAAACACGTGAATTGAAAATAGGGAAAAGGGGTTGATTAGCTTCATGAAGGTTGGATCGGGATCAGGCCAGAGTGGTTGATGCTAGTGCTGATGCTCTTGCTGCTTTGGCATTCCCTGACAGGACGGACGGCATTTAAAATGTCATCAAAAGCACATTTGTCTGCTTCTCACACCAATGGGGCAGAACGATGCACTCAAGGAGTCAAGGATTTGTGTGCAATGGCAAGATGGAGCATGTGACATGATAACAACCCCCCGACTGACTGTAAAAACTGCTAGTATCTCTGGGGGATTAAAACGGAAAAGAGAGATATGTAGATACAGTCCGTCTGTCCGTAACTTTCCCATCTGCATCTGGACACAGTCCAGGGCACGCCAATCACTGGGGGCCAGAGAGTTTCCCAATATTTATTAGCCCCATGCCAAGCTGCCTTCAGTGGCCAATAGTTGATTAAAATGCCTCAAATGCCGCAGGCAGATCAAAACTTCTTCGAAACCGCTCTTACAAAAGCTTCCGCAGAAAAGTTTGCCAGGGCTTGGGGTCCCGAATATGTAAGTGTGTGTGTGCGTGTGCGTGTGGTGTGTGTGTGCGTGTGTGAGGTTGCGTACTTCCGCTCGATCGCACCGGAGCCATGTTGACTGCCTCTGTTGCGGATGATGGACATGCGTTAACCTTTAGCTATCCGCAGCCACACAGCGAGAAATATGTGCCACAAAGGATTGATGGCACACATTCACTTTGTGGATCGATTAGCCATAAAGAAGGGTGTTATTTCATGTTTTATCACGAAAATACCTATCATTTCTTTCTGGTTTTCTAGGAGGATATGATGGAATAGTGCTGTGAGGCTCAAAGATAACCTGAACTGTTTCTTAGCCCGAAGGGTTTTAGTTCGCTCCCTGCTTTTCTTCGAGTGAACTTAGCTTGGGCCCCATACACTTGGAAAGGCTCTGGCCGGAATGCTGTGCCCAGCAGCACTCGGACCACAACTAATTGAGATTGTTTTTAGGGGAAACTTCATTTGTTTGCAATTTGTTAATGCAAAATCCACAAAATGCAATTTATTTTGTGTTATTTTGTGCGACGAAATTGAGCCAGCCCAACAATTGGGAAACTTTATTGGGCCCAATGTCGAATTTGTAGTAAAGTATCACGTTTTATGTGTGATTACTTTCCGCATGTGTGTCTATGCCGTCGGCCGTGGGCTGTGCGTCCTGTGGCTTTGTGGTGCTTAAATCATAAAATACGCTTTTATGTTGCACACACAAACGGGCGACGCGTCATCTGCCATCTGGCATCTGGCATCAGGCATCAGGCATCAGGCGTTGGGTTGCAAAGTACGTGGTTGCAAAGGAGTTCGCCTGGCCTGCCTCCAGCTCGGAGATTTATTGCCATGGATTTGAACTGCTAATGGGGCCAAAAACGGTCGCAGCTATAAACAAATTATTTTATGAGGCTGGTGGCAATACCAATGTCGATTCTGGTCAGGCTGGCGTCCCGTCGTACAATACCCCTTTCTCTCGTCGCTCTAAGGGTCGTCGACACAGCTTCATGATTACAAAGTGGTGGCGCCAAAACGGGGCCAACAAGCGTGTTGGCCTTAAAGTGTTGATTACAGCGATGATGGCGGCTCTTTATGGCTCCGTCTAACACGCCCTCCACGCACACATGACGCCCCCAGAGGTGTGCTTGATGTTAATCTTCGTGAAACGAGCTGCTGGCTTCAAAAAGTGGATTCAACTCACGCGAGCATCTCTTGCCAACATGGATACAAACTCTCACAAGCGCAGACCCCGAGCTACACTGAGAAAAATCAACAAATCAATATAATAATCCTATTTTCTGTCCCATCCTATCCTACATTTTTGTAGTAAAATGAGTGTAAGTTTTCGAAAACGTAGTAACATCGGTTGTCTTTTTCGTCTCTTTTATCCGTTGAGTGTAGCCGGAGCACTTTCCCCGCGGTGGCTGGTCTTTAAAGCCTTATCCTCTTTCTGGTTCAATGGTGTGCGGAAAATGGGTCACTACCTGTTACACATATAAACTAATCACAGCAAATGACCGACGAGAACAGCGACCAGGGAGCTGGGTTCAAGTGAGTGTCTGCCACCTCCCCTCCTATTGCATTGCCCGGCGAATATCCTGGCGCACACCTTTTATCTGCTCGACTTAAGTGTTATTAAAAACTTTGTTGAGGTACTCGTATCTAAAAATAAGCTTTGAGGGGCGAGGTCGCGTTCTTTTGGCCGTCCGCCACTTGGGCAAACACTTTACACTTGGCGCGTTCCCAGTCCAGGGAGACAAGCGGAGTGAGTCCTCAGCGAGGACTTAATGAGCAAACTCTGCAATTGCCACAACAGCAGCCACATCGCAGCTTGCAACTAGAAACAATGGCAAGTTGGAACAAGAGTTTGATGTAGATTGGATTCGCGCCATGCGGCTAATTGGAGAGCGGAAAAAGGGCAGCAACAGGGGAAATTTCCATAATTGAGTTGGCCAAACGAGTGCTATCAAAAGGTGCTTAGATTCTACATCTTATAGTGTGTACGAGTGTGTACTCCTCAATCTATCGCTACTGCTGGCCATATCGAGTGCTGCAATCGTATCCAAATCGAATCCTCTGTGCTTTCGCAATCAAGAAAAGGTTGCCTTCCACACGCAAATTTCGTAATCGACTTTGTGCGATTTGTGTGCTGCTGATGAAGGGGGAGAAGTTTCAGGGGGGCATCCTATAAATTTGATTGCAGTCGAAGCGTGAAAAGCCAGCAAGGCAAAATCTGGCAGAAGCCGAAGAAGAAGCTGCGGAGAGAAAGGTCAGTAAACGGCTAGGAGCCCGCCCGCAACCTCAAAGCCAAAGCCATGCCACGCGGGTCACAGCTTCCACAGCTAATGGCTAAGCAAACAAGGCAGAGCAAGGCGAGGACGAGGGCTAAAGCTCCGATCTGGGGGGCGGACATCATCGAGGATGCAAGAAAATTAATGCAAAAACTTAATCAGGCGCAAGAGGGAGTGGTGTTCGGGGCTGGCTCTGGAGCTGGGGCAGGTGCAGATTTTTCGCGCTGCAGTCCCGAGTGCCCCGAGGGGTTGCCCTGTCATCGACTGTCGGCATCTGTTGAACCGCAAATTAAACACAAACAAACCACAGACACTGGAGGGGGTGAGTGGAAAACGGGGTAAGTGAGAGGGGACACAGACCGGCATAAAGAGACTTACTCACTTGCCGCCACTCGTTGTGTTTGCCTTTTGGCCAAAAGAGTGTAAACCTTGTTCACGATTGTCGCCGCCGTCGGGTCGGTCGTAACACACATCTACAGGTCCACACGGTCGAGCCATGGGGCATGTATGTCTGGCTCTGTGTGCAACTGTTGCAGTTGCATGTGGACCTGCCACAGACTTTTCCGACTTCTGCCCCTTCTGCCTCTGTTTGTAGGTTAATCGTATGGCTCACCCATACACAAACACAGACACGCGCGCACACATGGAAAACACAATGACAATAAAAATGGCCGTGACTGTGTCTGAGTCTGTGTGCAAATGCGTCTTGGCGTCAATTGATTTGACTTGTCCCCGTCTCCGATCCACTTGGGGGCACTTTCACTGCGTCCTGTGTCTCTGTGTGTCTAGCAATTTTGGCAGCTCATGTGTGCTTACTTGGCGCTCGCTCTTTCGCTCTCTTTGTCTTTGGGGCTCTCTGCGTGTGTGTGTGTGTCTATGTCAAGAGCGATAAAAATTTATGAGCCACCCTAACAGCACTTGTTCTCCTCCAGTCAGAGGAGTCCCCTGCCTGTGATCCACATGCTAACTCAAATTTATATGCATGTTGCTGTTCGCTTCTCACTCGCATTTTGAATAATTGAAACAATTGTGGAAATATTGTTGTCCCACCCGAACGCACTTGTCACATTTTATGCCTCAACAGAAACAAAAACGGAGTGCACACAAATTTGAATGGAATGCAAATGCAATCAAGCCTTTTCAAATTGCCCAAATCAGAGCAGGAATGCACTTTGCAAATGCTAGAGCCATGAAAAATGTGGCCGATGCAATATTATAGATATTTATTTACGATTTTTGCCCGTCTCCTCTGAAATGAACTTTGTCAAATTAATTTCGTTGGTATCCTGTTCGTTCTGCCTGCGCCTCTGTGTAACCAAGCATGTCTCCGCCTTGCCTTGGCAAATTTCAATTAAAATGGGGGAAATCTGCACTCTCAAAGAAATGCACACAAGCGGGTGGGAGGCAGAGATACGGAGGGGCACGGAGGGACATGGAGCGACATGGAGAGACACAGGAGAGAGCGTTGTCTTGCCTTTGTTAAATTCTAAATTTCTTCCTGGATAAATTGAGCTTATTTATCGAAGTTTTAATTAAAAACCTTCATTGAAGAACTCCCTCCCCCTCCCCCTCCCCCAGCCTTCCCGAAATGGGCAAGTGTGTAATTACAACTGCGACGACAGCCCTCCCCACTCAGCCCTTCTCAGCGCTCCTGAGAAGGAACCCTAGATCTTCAAGACGAAGCTAAGACCAGGACTTCGCGCCTTAATGTAAGCAACAAATACAATTCATACAGAATTGAATTAGACTTAATAAACAAGAGTGCCGAGAAGGAAATGGTGCTCTGAGGAAAAGCACAAAGGGCGCAGTTGAAAATCACCCGGAAATAAGTAGGAACGCCACGACCAACAAAAAGGAGAGAGAGTCGCTCATAGATGGAGAGAAGAAGAGGGGAAGAGAAGTAAGTTGAAGCTGTCTAGAAGGTACTAGTACTCGTAATAGAGAAGGAACCCAGGGCAGATTCATAAAGCACGCAACGTGCCTTACGCGTGAGTGACTTTCGAGAAAGAATGAGCAGCGGAAACACGGGAAAACAAACAACGGAGTAGGTACAGCGAAAGGGAGAGAGAGAGGAGGGGGAAAGCACTGCTGCGACACGGTAAAAAATGTGCAAAAAGAAAGGGCAAGCAAGAAAAATCACAAACAGCATTCCCAGCATTACAACGGCCGAGGCACGAACCGACGGCAGGAATTTCTGAAAGTCGAAGAAAAAACTTATCTCCGCCAATGCTCCCCGTGTTCGTATACCCGTGGAAGAGGGCCCGCCGAACTTTGAAATTGCAAAATACATATTGCGCATACGCATCGTTGTCAGTCCCCAGTCCTCAATCCTCAGAGAGAAACCGGAACACGCACTTCTAATGACGAGCACAATAAGATGACACTCAGATCATCATATCAGACCTAATGAGCACATCTCGGGCATAACGTATTGTGTTTTGTCAGGTCCATGCTGTCAGGACAACAAAGTGGACATAATTTGATTTGGCCTCTTGGCAGATTCCACTCCCCCTTCGGCTCATTGAAATGCCCTTTGACGGGATTCTATGCCCACATTGAGGCCTGAAAACTTTCTCAAAGTGTAGCCGGCTGGGAATGGCAGCTCGACGCTCTTCCAGCCAGCCGCCCGCCAGCCATTGACAGAGCTTTGAGCACACCAAAAAATGGACAGAGCGACTGACGGCCTTACCGACTGACAGACGGACAACCAGACAGACGAACTGGCTAAGGGAGTGGCGGACAGGCCAGCATTCGTAGGAGTTTCCCTTGAAGGCGCTAGAAGAGATATAACATAAATTGCGGAATGCCAACAAATAAAAATGTATAAGTGTAGGCATAAAAACATCCCCCTTTTCCTCATTCCCCCATTCCCACAGCCAGACCACGGCACGCCTCCTTTGGAGCAGCCTCTGCCTTGTCAAGGTTTCTGTGTACAGAACCAAGACGATTATAAAGAGATTTGTGTGTCTGTGTCCCGGCTGAAGTTGAGTTTGAATTGGAATATGGACAGGAGCAGGGACAGGAACAGGAACAGGGATGGCGCTGAAGCAGATTGTGGCCTGGCCTGCCTGATGAGGCTCTGATGACTGTCATCATAATCTCGATTAACATAATAATATCCGTAATCGTAATCATCATTGATGCTGCCCTGATTGTGTCTGCCTCTGCCTCTGCTGTTTGCCGTTGCTGTTGCCTAATTTTATCATCTCATTCTTTCGCTGGCCCCAAATTGCCCATAAGTTCGTTTGTTCTGATGTCTTTTTTATGCTTTCATTGTTTGTCCTTCACGATTCGAATTTAATTGCTTGGGCTACCCATGCCCAACGAAAAGGTCTGTGCCGATTTGTCATGTGGGGTCAGGAGTGGAGAGAAATCTCAAACGCCGTAGTCTGCAATCGATTTCTGTAATCGCCCTCGGGGTCAACCATTTCCTTGATTTTCCACTTTTGTACTTTAAAGCAGCTTAAAGCCCAGCGAAAAAAAACGAACTCAATTTGATACCATCATTGCTGGGGAAAAAAGTCTAGGAATGAGAAAAAAAATGAAAAAAGGGAAAAAAGGAAATGCACAAAACGGCGAGAAAACTTTTAGAAAATTCATTTGGCCACTCGAAACATCCCAGCGACTGCGGCATTGACGGATATACAATCCTATTGATTGTGCTCTGCATGTGCAACCGCTGCGGAGGCTGGAGGATTGGCCATTGGCTCTGGACTTGGACAGGTGATTGGGTGAAAAAAACGGCAACAAAAAGGGGCTGCCAGTGGCAGTGAGCGGAAGTTTCGTAGAGATTGTCCATGACCAGAGCCAAAGCCAAAGCCGAAGCCAGAGAAAAAGCAAAGACGAACGCAGTTGCGGACATGGTGAGTGATTCTCTGAGGCATATGCCTGCCATCATTTTTTCCTCCATACAACCATGTCCGCTCAAAGGGAAAGGGCACGGACAGTTTTAGCTCCCCAGGAGGGTTGGGATGTACCGGACAGACGGCTTCCCCTGCTCTATGGCACCCGCTCGGCTTCGATCTATCCTAGTTAGTGTTCAGGTTGTACTGACTGCATCTGACACTTTGAAATTGAACCAAAGAAAGTTTCGGTGTGTATCCTGGTGCCATTCAACGTCCTTCCATTTTGCGGTCAGCTATCTTGAGTTGGTCACCGAATCCTTCTTGGAATGCACTCCCACTCACTCTCCCTCTGGACCAGTCAGTCGCCCTTCGAGTGAGTTCATGGCTTGTTTTCGGTTTCGGTTCGAGGTTTTCTTTAGTTTTGATTTTCCACTTGATCGAGTGCAATTTTCAGGCGGCAGCCTCGCAGCCCTACGTCAGCGGCTGTTCACTCAACCGTGTTATCAAATTATGAACATTTGCAACGTAAATATGCATTGCTAATGTGACTGAAGTGTTCCCGTTAATTAGGTTGCACCAGCAGCACCAACCACATTCCGCATGCCCCAGCGACCGGCTGCCCACCAGCCCACCGGACTGGCCCACCTGCCTAGTTGCCGCTCTGGGAGTGGGACTGGGACTGGGACTGTCGGCGTTCTACATAATTTCCTGTTTGCAGGCAAAAAGCTTTCTGGCTGCTTGAAATCATTGTGCAATTACTGCAAATTGTTCTGCACATTTGTGTGGGGGGCTGGCTGGCTCATTTTGCATATTCTATGTGTCAGCAGCCCATTATAATATCAAGTTGAGGAACGTGCCGCAATCGCTTGTGCCTCACACTCCACCCACCATCTCCGAGGGCCCTTCTCTGGCTGGGAAGTAAATCAAATGGGCATTTTGTCTCTGGAGTTGAAATTGCTTTTAATATAATGCGATATTTGTTTGCTTTCTATTGGCCCACATTCCTGGAAGGCTTCACAGTTTTGTAGACAAAGCGTTTAATGGTCATTCAGTGCCTTTGAGCGTATCCCATCCCATCCCTCTCGCCCCGCCCCTCCCCAGCTGTCCTTGTTGAGACACAAATTTCGTGCAATAAAATTTCAATAAAGTTTCAAAAACACAAGTCTGTGCGAGGCAAAGGGGAATGGTCGGAGAAAGGCCAAAAAGCAAAATCCGTTAGACCATAAAAACAGCACAAGCACAAACATGACCATTCTCATCGATGTCCTCGTCGTCATCAATGAGTGGAAGACAACGGGAAGGGTCCGCCGAGTCCGGCCAGGGTCGGGGTCCGGGTCCGGTACTTTAATCAAATGCGACCGCAGCAACAAGAAGCTACTGTGCCCCAAAAGTGTGTTGTGGGTGAAAATTCAATGAAGCCATTGGCAGGGCAGTGGAGGGCAGGCCCGTTGAGGGGTAGCTGGAGGCTCAGAAGTGCTGCCGGAAAAACGAGCAAAATACTATTAAAGTAAGTGGAAATGGAGGCATCAAGGCGTAAACCCGAGGGCCACACACATGGGAAAAGATGGGACCGGACAGGATCAGACCGTTGCCATTGACAGGCCAAGTGGAAGCTTTGAACCTTTTATGTGCTTTTAATTTTATCTCAACAACAAACTGATTTTCCCGTCTAAAAGTGTGATATTTTGCTAGTATTTAGTGGTCTTATCTCGTTCTCTGATGCTCATACTCTGATGTGCACTTCCATTTTCACTCTTCATAAGTATTGCAATTTTCAGCAGCTGCCAGGGCTCTCAGGGTTGAGCTGCTGTGCGTACAGCAATGCGTATGAGTGATATGCAAATAAGCGTATCTGTTCCTGGGAGCCAGAATACCGCAGTAGCAGTCCCCAGCAGCTGCCAATTAATTGCAGGTCCTCAAAGGTGCCAGTCACATATCATATGCCCCAAAATGCCCGAAAATATGAACAACCTTGGGCCCTAGAGACCGGCAGGCATTCACTTTATCAATTAGATGAGGCACATATAATTAATAGACGCCACAGACACGGGCTCCTTTGTGCCTGACAAATGATAACGATGCGGTCGAAGTAATGAACCACAGAAGTCCCAAACAAAGCCACCACATACGCACACACAGCACAGAAATACGGGGAAAACTTGACTTTGATATCATGTTGATCGGAGCAGAGCTGTAGGAGAGCTGTAGCTCTATGGGAAAACTATGGCAAATGCCGCCGCACTTCTGCCATCCGGTCTAGACTTCATTATCACATAGTGGGCGGCCGTTCGGCGGGGTGTGGGTGTCCCTTGGGGGGAGGTTTGTTCTCTAGCAGCTGCTGGGCTCTGCTTAAAGATACAATAAATAAAACACCCATACATATTCATATCTGCATTGCTTTATGTGGGTGTGCGCTATCCTCCATTTACAGTTTGGCAGCAACAACATTTAATCCAGCATAAACATATGGAACAGAGGCATAGGGGATGAAGGCGACAGGTGAGCAGTGGGCTTAGTCAGCCCCCCTTATCCTGATGCGCCCAAAGAACTGGAATCCACAGCCAGAGGAAACCTTGGCCTTAAACGTAGAATTATTTATTCATACTCGGGAGTGAGTAAAGCAAACAATTTGGGTTTCTGTATTCTGCCGAATTCCTAGATACGAGTCTCTAAGGTCCGGACTCCTGAGTGATAAACCTTTTTCCCAGCACTCTGTTTGCCTTTCATCAGAAAGCGCAAAAACACTGCCAAGTACTCGGAAAATATATGGAATTACAAATTGAAAAAAGACATTAGATGAATGAATGAATACGCAGATGAGAAATGCTTTTTCGCAGCGAAATTTGAGACCAAATTAAAATTCTATTGCCGCAAAATAAATGTGATAGGATGAGCTAGGCAACGGCAACGGCAACCGTCCAACTCTACACTTTATGTCCAATTCTGCCTCTGCAACAGCCTGGCTTCAAGAATGCCTCGAATCACAGTTGATGAATCGCTTCAGTCCGGATCCGCACGACGGAGGGACAACAGGCTATGAAACTGCTAGGTAACATGGCTAAATCCGATTATAGAAACCCAAAGGCAGCTATGAATGGATTGGCGGGAGAGAGGGTTTGATTTTGGCTTCTATTTTGGCTCATATTTTGTTTGACAAATTTAGAATTTACGAGAGATGCCTTTGGGGATGCTCGCAGCCCTATCTCGGCTCCGTATTTGGGGGAGCTGTCTCGTGCGAGTTAACGTACCCAATTCCATTGAGCTCTTATACGAGTTGTAAACAATCTTTGGTTTTCCAAAACGAAAACAATTTCAATCTTGGGCCTCCGCCTAATTGATTTCTAAGATGTACAATCTCAAGCGCCCCCGCCGCAATCCCATTCTTTGACACTCGCCTAAATGGAAAACCAATGTTTGCCCACACCCGGCTTCTCATAAACAATCTCACTCCCGGCTTTCTGCAGATCCTGCACTTTAGGCCTTTTACAGTTCTCTCTTTGGATGACGAAATCTAATACTCGGGATGGCGAAATCAATTGAAATGTTTATAGAAAAACGATTCCCGAAAGGGATCAACGATGCAAAGATCAGAAAGTTCAAATCAGTCTTGATCCAGCAGCGACACCGCAAAGTCTAGCTAAATATTAAGATCGCGCAATCCCTTGGCCCGGAATTCCTTTGTGACCCTCTACTTAAATCTATATCAGTGAAGTTCGAAGTAAAATAAAAACTTTTTAAAAACACAATCCGCTACCGCAGTTGTTTAATTGGCGCCCAACGTGGGGCGACGTTGTCTAAAAAGCACCGAATGATAAAAGTGTTGCGTCGTGCCGAAACCCGAAGGACAATTAATTAATGGAATAAATCCTTCAAAATTAAAAACGCGGAGTGACTGTGTGATATAGATAAAAAAAAGTGAGATAAAAAGGAAACAAACCGGAGCTTAGGGTGTGCAAAAACAAATACAAATACAAATACAAATACAAATACAAATACAAATACAAATACAACGCAAAATACAAATAAAACAAAAAGCTAATCAAGGCAATTCGTAAATACAAAAAAAACCAAAGAAACCCAAAGTTTTTAAAAAAACAAAACCAACAAAACCGACAAAACCAAAATACAAAGAAAGTGAAACGATCAGCGAAGCCAAAGAAGGAAGACCCCCAGAAGACCCAGCTGAGCAAAGAAATTTAAGAAGGAAGACCCGTTCGAAGATCTGCCAAACTAAGAAGGACGACCCCTACCGGATATTTCGTGAGCAAGAGTTGTATTAATAAATATATAAGTTCAATTAGGATATATAAGATTATAAAAACTAACATATAAGAAAAATTAAAAGTGGATCAGCTAACTTTAGATTTTGAAAAACTAAAAATGATTAACTCTCAAGCAAGGACCGATCTCACAGCAGATCTGGTCAAACAATTGATAGCACTTCAAATTTCACAAGTACAAGAGCAAATTGTAAATTTAAAACAACAAATAGAAACTAAATCCGATCAGGTATCGGATTATCAGGCAGAAACAATAGACGAGACAATAAGAGACGACACCACATTGAAGGTAATAGAATCCCTACCAATTTTTAATGGTGGATTAAACCAATATGTAGGATGGAGGGAAGCTGCAGAAACTGCAGTGAAGTTATATAAGAAAGGAAGTAAGCAATATTATATTGCATTAACAATTTTGAGAAACAAAATAACAGGACCAGCACATGACGCACTGACCAACCACGGGACAGTTCTAAATTTTGATGCCATACTTTCACGGCTTGACTTTGTTTACAGTGACAAGAGACCTATTTACATAATAGAACAGGAATTAAGCGTTCTCCGACAAGGGAACCTTTCAATTATAGATTTCTATAACGAGGTTAACAAGAAAATGACCTTGTTAATAAATAAGACAATAATGACTCACGGAAAGGACAGTGAGATCACCAAGGAATCAAATAAAAAAATTAGAGACAATGCCTTACGCATTTTTGTCACTGGCCTAAACGGCGGCATTGCTGAAATCCTATTTTCATTGAATCCCCCAGATTTACCGAATGCCTTAGCAAAGGTACAGGAATTGCAATCTAATAACATTCGGGCCCAATTTGCCTACCAATTCAGCGGTCCCAGAAATTCAGGGAATAATAATTTTAATACCTTAAGATTCAACCAACGACAACCTAGGACTAACAGTTCACCATTCGACCAAAAAAGGGATTTGCAGAGGAATAACATGTCTTGGGGACAACCCTATTTCTTGGGTAATAGACAACAAAATCAGGCCCCAGAACCAATGGAGGTAGACGAATCTATACAAATCCGGAACCGACAGAACAGCAATCAATTCAGGGGAAATAATAACAATAGAAATTATCGGGAGAATACTAACGGTTATTTTAGGAGAAATAATAACAATTATAGCCAAGCCCAGCATTTTAGGGCAAACGTAGTCCCGAATAATCAGTCTAACGACAATCCAGCGCAGAAACGAAAACTAAACGAAATGTCGGAACAACCGGCTAATAAAGCAATGAGGATAAATAACATTGAGGAGGATCATTTTTTAGATCAGCCCCCGAAGTAGGTCTGCCCTACCTAAAAAGAGTAGACAAAAAAATAAACAGAGAATTAAAAGTTTTGATAGATACGGGAGCAACTTCCTGTTATATAAAAAAAGGAATTTACGACAATAAAAATGAATTACCAATCTATAAGAAAGTTGCTACAGTGAATGGGTTTTCAATAATTAAATATTTCCATAATATAACAATTTTCAACACAAAGCAAGTGTTTTATGAAATAGATGGAATGGAGGCAGATTTACTAATAGGATTTAACCTATTAAAGAAAATCGGAGCGGTTATTGATACAGGAAAGGGGACTTTAAGTTATAAAGACAATGAGGAGAAACTAATATATGACGAGGTCCTTTCTTTAAACAAATTAACCTTTATAGAAGGAAAAACCATCCTTCCGTTGAAGGAATATATAATAAAAAAATATTTTGAAGAAGAAAAAGAAATGAAAAGCGATTCAGTAAAGGTAGAAGGAAGTTTATATAGCTTGGGATCAAAAAATCCTGAGCACGCCGACGAAGAATTATCCGTCAATAGTTTGGGATTCAAATATCCTGAGCCCGCCGTCGTTGAATTATCCGACATCCAAAGTTTTAATAGTTTGGGATTAAAATATCCTGAGCACGCCGTCGTTGAATTATCCGACACTAAAAGTTCGAATAGTTTGGGATTAAAGAATCCTGAACACGCCGTCGTTGAATTATCCGACAATAAACAATTTAAAAGTTTGGGATGCAAAAATCCTGAACGCGCCGTCGTAGAAATATCCGACATTCAAAATTATGCAAATTCTGAATTGAAAAAAATGAAATTGTATAACACAATAACCTACAAAGAGGACAATTTAGAAAATCTCAGAGAGAAAATGGTATCTATCATCGAAGAAGACCATGCCAATATAAATTTACAGTTACCGTTCAGAACGGATATAAAAGGAGAGATTAACACTGAACACGATAGACCGGTATATGGCAAGCAGTATCCATACGCTTATTCGGTTAACGATTTCGTTAATAACGAAATAAGTAAAATGTTAGATGAAGGTATAATCAGACCTAGTAAAAGCCCATATAATTCACCGGTAATAGTAGTACCAAAGAAGGGAGTAAATGAGGACGGAACTCCTAAGCATAGATTAGTAATAGACTTTAAGAAACTTAATGAAAACACTATACCGGATAGATACCCTATGCAAGATCCTTCAGTAATCCTTGCCAATTTAGGTAAAGCGAAATATTTCTCGGCCATTGACTTAGAGTCAGGTTTCTATCAGATTTTAATGAGGGAATCAGATATTGAAAAAACATCTTTTTCCATAAATAACGGCAAATATGAATTTCTAAGAATGCCTATGGGATTGACGAACGCTCCCAGAATTTTCCAAAGGGCAATGGACGATATACTTAGAGAACAAGTTGGGAAAACTTGTCACGTTTATATGGACGATATAATAATATTTTCAAAAACTATAGAACAACATTATAAAGATCTAATTCATATAATTCAGATATTGCAAAACGCTAACATGAAAATTTCACTTGAAAAGTCTAAATTCTTTCAATTGGAAACCAAATTTCTGGGATACATTGTTTCCCAAAATATCATTAAAACAGATCCAGACAAAATCTCCACAATACAAAACTATCCAATTCCTAAAAATATCAGAGAGCTACGTAGCTTCTTAGGACTAACAGGGTATTACAGAAAATTTGTCCGAAATTATGCCACAATTGCCAAACCTTTAACAAAATATCTGAGCGGAGTAAATGGGAAAGTTTCACGAAGGGCATCCAAGAAAGCATTAATACAGCTGGATGAACCAGCAATTGGAGCATTTAATAATTTAAAGGACAGTTTAATAGCACATATTGAATTAGTACAACCAGATTACAATAAAAAATTCACATTAACCACAGATGCATCGGACATAGCAATAGGTGCAGTTTTGTCGCAAGATGGGAATCCCATAACATTTATTTCTAAAACTTTAAGTAAAACCGAGCAATTATATGCTACTAATAAAAAAGAATTATTAGCTATTGTATGGGCATTAAAAAATTTGCGAAATTATTTATACGGAGTGAGTGGAATTGAAATACATACAGATCACCAACCTTTGTCCTTTGCAATGTCGCAAAAAAATCCAAATGTTGAAATGAAACGTTGGTATTACTTCATAGAAAGTTTCACACCAAAAATCATTTATAAGCCAGGCTCAACTAACGTAGTAGCGGACGCGTTATCTCGGATTAAAATAAATCATATGACAGATAGTGATGTCGACCAGACAGAATCAGAATCAGACATAAATACTCAGCATTCAGCAGAGAGTAGTTTCGAAAACGTCATTCAAGAGACTAGCAAGCCTCTAAACCAATTTAAACAGCAGCTACTATTAGCGCAAGGGAGATTCACAGTTCATGAGTTAGTAAGAGTTTATGAAAATACCCGACATATTATTGAATTTGATACGGTTGACAATCTGCTAATCATTTTAAAAGAATTTATTCAGCCTCACTTAACCACAGGAATACACTGCACTTTAGAAGATTTATACCTTATCCAAAATAAGCTAAAGGAAAACTTCATAAATAAATTTCTCTTCACAAGAAAGTTCCTCCAAGATGTAGTAAATTCAGAAGATAAAGCTATAATTATAGAAGAAACACATTGCAGAGCCCATAGAGGACTAGACGAAAATTACAAACAAATAACTAAGCTGTATTATTGGCCAAACCTGCACAAAAAATTAAAAGAATATATAAAAAATTGTGAGATCTGTAACAAAAACAAATATCGGAGACACCCTGTAAAAATTCCAATTGGGGAAGCTCCCATTCCAGCAAAAGAAGGAGATCAATTACACTTAGACATATACTATGCCCAAAACCTAACATTCATAACTTGTATAGATTCTTATTCCAAATACTTGGTGGTCAAGGAAATTCAAAGTAAATTAAACATTGAAAATAAGGTAATGGAAATTTTACAACACTTTCCGTTAGCAACATCATTAATGACTGACAACGAACCAAGCTTTACTTCAGCACAATTTAGATCATTCATACAAAGAAGTAACTTAACTATTTATTATGCTGATCCCAGACACAGCACCTCAAATGGTCAGGTAGAAAGGGTACATTCCACACTAACAGAAATAGCGCGGTGCATCAAGGATGAACTAAATCTAACAGATTATTCAGAAATAATAATAAGGGCGGCACTGAAATATAACCTGACGATACATTCAACGACCAATCAAATGCCATATGACATATTGTATAACAAAATAGAACACAAACATAATCCAATATTACTTAAGGAAGCTCAGACCAAAATGCTTAAGATACATAACAAAGATAGAAGAGAAAAAGATTATAAAATAGGAGAAGTAGTCTATGAAAAGAAATTCGGGGAAAGAAATAAACTTCAATCCCGATACAAAAAGCAGGTAGTTAAGGAAAATCGACCGAATAAAATTATAATCAACAATAGAAACAGAATTATACATAAAGATAACATCAAATATTAAATATTTTTTCCAGAAAATGTATGCGAATATACTAATACTGACTTTTGTTATATTGACGACTGCGGAAGTAATTGACTATACGCATAGTGACTATCTATTGCTCAAAGACGACAGAGACGTTTACACTTATGAAACATACGCTGAACTTTTCCATATTACTAATTTGAGTTTTTATAGAGAGATAATTGATAAAGAATCCAAATATGTCAACAAATCAATTAATTCAGACGATGAGTGGGAAATATCAATGGACTTAAGTCTATTAAAATTAATGATTTCAGAATTAGTTCCAAAACGGAAAGAAAGGGGAATAAATGAATTAGGTACCATTTGGAAATGGATAGCAGGCAGCCCTGATCATGACGACTTTTTGAAAATACAAAATAAAGTAAATGAATTAACTGAAAATAATAATAAACAATTTGTAATAAATTCCAAATTTTTCAAAGAAATTGAATTGCTATCAAATTCATTAAAGAATGTCATCTTCAATGAAGAAACGATACTGAGAAAGCATCGTTTAAAATTAATAACTTTTGACCTACTAAATTTAGTTGATACCATAACCCTCTTAAAAGTAAACATTTTCAATACAAAAATTTTAAATAAAAACGAAATAGAGGACATTTATAAGCATGAAAAACATAATGTTGAACTGTCTGATCTGTTGGACATTGCAACGGTTAAAATAATTCGAAATGCAGATTTAATAATCATTTACATAAAATATCCTCAAATTAAAGATATTTGCAAGTTTTACCATGCAAGAGCCATCTCACAAAATGATGGAATGTTAGTTATAAGTGAAAAAGTTTGTGAATGTAAGGAGAAATACTATTTAATGAATAATTTTAAAAGTGAAACTTTTAACAATTACGCACAAATAAATTTAAAGAGTACCTGTTTCACCAATTTACTTAATGGCTTTAAAGCCAACTGCACTAAAAAAAGGGAAAAAAAACAAAGAAATAGACATCATTCAGGATGGTGCCATATTAGTTTCAGGCAAAAATATCGTAGACAATACTACTTTGTTAGGATCGTATCTCCTTATATTCAACAACACAATTGTAATAAATAATATAAGCCACATAAATGATAAGGGTAAAATTCTAAAATATATATCGCATCATAGATATAGCGATTTTGAATTAGTTGATTATATACAATCAAATGATAAGCAATTTTCTTTTGATAATGTTAATATTTTAAATCCCCTTATAACATTAGGTAATACGGCCTTACCATTAACAACATTATTTTTAATCATTTTGATATTGTTAATGTTATTTTACTTCTGCTATAAATTAACCAAATTTGTACTTATTAAATCAATAAGAATACCGTCAGAAGAAATAGTGGAAAGCAACATTCAAATACTGTCAGAAGAAATTAGAGCTCTATCAGAACTTCAAAATGTATCGGGACGAAACATTTAAGAATGGGGGGAGTTAACGTACCCAATTCCATTGAGCTCTTATACGAGTTGTAAACAATCTTTGGTTTTCCAAAACGAAAACAATTTCAATCTTGGGCCTCCGCCTAATTGATTTCTAAGATGTACAATCTCAAGCGCCCCCGCCGCAATCCCATTCTTTGACACTCGCCTAAATGGAAAACCAATGTTTGCCCACACCCGGCTTCTCATAAACAATCTCACTCCCGGCTTTCTGCAGATCCTGCACTTTAGGCCTTTTACAGTTCTCTCTTTGGATGACGAAATCTAATACTCGGGATGGCGAAATCAATTGAAATGTTTATAGAAAAACGATTCCCGAAAGGGATCAACGATGCAAAGATCAGAAAGTTCAAATCAGTCTTGATCCAGCAGCGACACCGCAAAGTCTAGCTAAATATTAAGATCGCGCAATCCCTTGGCCCGGAATTCCTTTGTGACCCTCTACTTAAATCTATATCAGTGAAGTTCGAAGTAAAATAAAAACTTTTTAAAAACACAATCCGCTACCGCAGTTGTTTAATTTGCGAGCCGTGTGTAATCGTAATAAAAATGCACAACATGGCACAGCGTTTTCCACCCAGCCGGAACACACAAACACACAGATCTACAGGCAACTTAGAGCTTACTTAGAGATGTTAACAGGCGTAAAGACTCTTTTTCTCTACTCCTCCAAAAAAATATAACCTAAAGATTCGGAGTGAAAGTTGCGGCAGCTACAAATTTAATGCGCCTGCGATAAATTTTTATTATTCCAGCGGATGCTGCCGTTAAAATTGGATATTGAAGACACCTATGGATGGTGGTGGGGGGCGGCAAAGATACGAGTAATGCGAAAAATTTGAATTTTCCGCAATAACCGTTCCTTCTCTGCTCTCAGGCACTTTAAAGTCCTTTTGCCTTTTCGCACTCGCAGGCGGAACGTGCCTCGTTCTTGTTTCAGCCACTATCTTTGTTTATGTTTTAATGCGGCTATAAAATGCAGGAGAGGATGGACATGGACGGTGCCTGGACGCATTCCAAATGACCGCACGTTCCCACACATACACACAGTCCTACTGGGGACATGTCCTGCAGGTCTTTGTAGGTCAAAGTAGGAGCCTCTGTGGGCTCTGTGCCTCTGGCTTACCTGTCGTATACTTAATCACCTCGAAGTAACTGGCGAAACTGGTGGGAAAACTGCAAATCGGCACGTGAGATTGATTAAACTTCTGATTTATGTTCTAGCAAATCTCTGATCACGAGCACAAAAGCCACAGACACCTGGAAAATACCACTGGACGAAAAACTACAAGTGTAACCGTCGCTTCTTCAGCGCTTCCTTTAGAGGATTCTGTTCGCGATCGCGGAACACACGCGTTGCTGTCAAGCTTCAAACTACTCGACTGTCAGCTCGGGTCGTTCTTTTTATACGGCCAGGACACGGACACTTGCCGCCGAGGCATTCAAAACACAACATGTTGCAGGTTGGACATGCAACCCAACAAGCCTTGCAAGCTCCCAAGGCGCAGGCGTCTGCGAGGTTGCCTACAGGACCTCTCTAAGAATAGTCGGGTTCAGAACCAGAGCTTTCGACTGACGCTAATGCCTCCAACATGCTGGAAAGGCTGCGAGCTGTGTAGCCTCATCCCCCCTCAGGCCTTATCAAACGTGTTTGGGTAGTAATAATTCCTGTGACAGTTTAATTTTGGGAGAAGGCCAGAGTGCGTTTTGGGAGAATTGGCATCTAATTATTAGCGAAATATCTCAGGGGAAACTTTTGTAGCTTTGTAGAATCTGTGCACCACGTGCTTGTTCTTAATCCTTTTTGGCCGGAAAGGGTAACCTAGCAATAATTTATAAGTGGACAAACTAAAGCATTTTTTGCATTCTCCCCCCACTTTGTGGCTGTCCATTAGAGTAAAGAGGTTTCAGAAGAACCACTCAAAGTGGGCAATGTTTGGACACGCACCTGAATCGGAAATAAAAGGCACAGCCGTGCTGAATGAAGCCTCTCTCGTGTCTCGCACAGATTCTCATTTGTATTTTGAATGGCTGTGGGTCTGCTTGTGCCAATATTGGCCAACAAATGTTAATTAACCAAAGAAAAGCGTAGAGGAAACAGAAGTGGAAGGCAACTCGTATGCGTGATAATTGCCTGCCTCTGAGCATATCCTGCATTTGCACTCCTCGTTAATATTCAATAGCAGGTATTAAATTTAAAGTGTTAACAATGTTTTGCACTTTTCCGCAACGCCCCAAGCTTCAACCAAACACCCGCCCACATACAGTCGGCCAGGGCACAAAAAGGGACATCCGGTAGAGGAGCGATGCCCTTTAGACAGGCAGGCAACTTTCAGCTAAAAGGCTGAAGTATTTCATTAACCTGCCTCGTCCAGATACGCACATTGGCAGCTGCTGTCCGGCTGTCCATCTGTCCGGCTGTCCAGCTGTCCGGTTGTCCTGTTGTCCGTGAGGAGAGCGTTAGCTTGTTTTCCCTGACGCTTCGCCCCTTTTTGGCCCGGAATCAACGATGCCTAGACGAGCGGTAAATTGTGTCCAGTAGCCACCGAAGCGTGTTGGTATTTTATTATCATTTTTGTGGTGCCCTGGCCATGTAACGTAACTGTGTGGTGTGGTGCTGTACGGTGAGGTGCGGTGGGGGTGTTGCAGGAGTCTACGCTTTGTGGGTGGTCCTTGTCCCTGTATTCAATGAATATTTCACTTGCAACTGGGAGTCCTTACAGTGCAAGATGATTCGGTCCTAACAGAGTAACTCCTGAAAATTAAATGCCAATTGCAAAACTGCAATATACAACACACGACTCATTCATACATATGTGTGTGTAAAAACCAAGGCAACCGAAAGCAATCAAGATATGCCTTGCCTCCAGCAGACATACTCGCATTCACTCGTATAAAGAGGTGGAGAGGTGGTTAGAGAACACTCTGGATGGCTGACATAATTCCTTAATTACCAAACTTGTCATACGTCCTTGAAAGAAGTTACAAATACAATTTGGGCAGTTCCATTTGTCTGCTGCCTGCTGCATATGGAATAACTGTGTGCATACGTACAAGGCCACCTGGTGGCTGAAAGGATTGCCATGAAGTTTGGAATTTTTGCGGTCACTCGCTCATGTGGAAAATTATTATGCATTGGGCGAAAAAACGCAAACAAGTAGTTTGTTTTCCCTTTGAGTGCACCTGCAACTGATAACTAATTGCACAATTACGACTGCCATCACCATCCACAGTATGGGCTAACAGCTGCACATGCTGGATCAGCCATCAGCCATCAGCCATCAACCGTCAATTGGGCAGAATGAGCCAGCGAGCTGTCAGGACTGTCAAACGCAGGAATGCCCACACATGCAAGACCCCCCACGTGCAGGCAGTGGCCCAGGAAGGTCCGGGGAAGCGTATCAGTTTCCCTACCACTCCACCTGCAGGAGCTACCTCTGAGGCCACATCAGCCCCAGCCTTGGGTGTTGTCGTTAAATTTCTTATTTGCAGATTCGCGAGTTGCATTTCCCTTTCATTTCGCACTGGAACTGCGGCTGCTCCACCTCCTTCTGGCTCCTCCTGTCTTTTGTTTCCGTTCTGTCCCGTTGTCATTTCAATTTCAATTTGCTGACGGAAACTCGAAGCGTTGCCCAGGACAACGACAACGACAACGCCGTCGAAGTTTTTGGCATTGCCCTAGCCACCAATTAGCGACATTTGCTGTGCAGGGAGAACGCGTAGCGGCCTGAGTCGCAGCGACCTTCGACAGTGGCACAGAAGTGGAAGAAACTGTTGAATTCAACAGGATGAAACAAAGCAACCGCATGGTTTTAATTGACATTTTTCTGAACGCGTGCACAACGGCTTCATTTGCTACACTCTCCTGCATGTCAGCTGCATCTGTTCGACATGAATCGACAAACAATAAACTTTAATTATGGCCTGCCCTCAAAGCAATGTAAAACTCACAAAATTGAATTAAATCTGCCACCAGGGACAACAAGCATAAGGACAGGACAGGCAGAAAGGCAGACAGACGGCCTTTGTCCAGCGCTGTCCCAGGCAGCCGTAAAAGTTGTCAAATTTAATTTACACCTGTTTAGAAACATGCAAATATCTGCCACAAGAGGTCAGGCCAAAAGGATCCGATTCTCGTGTGTGTGTGTGTGTGTGTCCTGGACTATCATCCGTCAAGGGTCTTGAGAAATCCACGCCAACAATTCGCTTGCCAAAAAGTAGCCAACAAAAAGCACAGACAACAGCAATCTAGATGCACTCGGAAAAAACACGAGAGGTGTGGGAGTGGGGAGTGCGAACCAAGGGGAATTGTAAGCTGCATGTAGATGATTGCAGCAAATTGCCAACACAGTTTCGGCCATTTGCGTCTCCATCTGTCCCGTGTGCCCGTGTGCTCGTGTGTCCATCAGTCCCGTGTGCCCGTGTGCTTGGTCTTTGGCCACTTACCACTGCCATTCAAATTCCCAGCTTTTCCTCTTCCCTGAGCAGATTCTCGTATTTCTTTCCTCCTTCTCTCTCTCCATTTGCTGCCTGCTGTGTCATGGATTGATAGCTATACTAACTTTGATATATGGCCCGCTGCACATACGTGTACACACCTGCCGGACTGATACAGTATTGCCAAACTGTCAGGCGGGCGGCGGGCGCACGGCCAAGAGCATACCAAGACCAAGTCCGCCTCCCAAATCAATGTCAACTGCAGCTCGGGAGAGTTTAATTACAGCCACAGCATCTTCACGTGGCCGTGGCCGTGGCCCTCAGCATTATGCAACCGAAACTAATCAACAACTCGTCTGTCTTTTGCACTTGACATCAGATGGCATTTATTGACCGCAGGAACTTCATAAGTTTCACTCAATTTATTGGAAACACTTACCGCAACGAAACTTTAGCTTAGGGCTGGTTAACGTGGCCCAAGAAGTAGGTGCTCTGCGCGTCCTTGATGGCAAAGAAAAAGGGGTGGTCTGCGGTGAACTGCTGTACTTCCCCCATGAAGGCAGATTCTAGTGAGAACTTGACTGCTGTGGCGGCACTGGCAGTGGTTCCGTTCTCGTCTACCTCGATGAGAGCCTTGTGCTTCACCTCGGTGATCTTCAGGGGGTCCGGGGTCTGGAGCAGGCTGCTGAAGTTAGCTTGAGGACCGAACGGGGCTTCGATGCCCAACTGAAAGCATCATGCATCGGCTACACATCGGTTCTCATATCCTCCTCCTTCTCCTACTCATACTCACCTCCTTCAGCGCAGGCTTCAGGGAGACATCGAACTCGAACTTGAATTTGGGTAGCTGTATCTCCACCATCTGTCTGGTCAACTGCGAACTAATCACGTTCAGGTCATGTCCACTAAGCTTTTGCTCAAGTTCGGGCAGTCCCTGCTCCTCCAGAGGCAGAATGATCAGGAACACAATGTCCGTGCCTTTGTAGGGCATTTCCAATGCCTTTGCTTTCAGAGAGGACAGCTCGCCGTACCTGAAAAAGTCGGACTGATACATGGTGTTCACCTTAACCCTGGCTCCATTATGGCGGACAAAGTCTTGCAGGTCCGTTTTGTAATCGGCGAAACTGTGCACCCAGTCGGCTTTGAAGTAGATCGCATTGATCAGGATGGCGACCGTCTCAGCGTCGAGGGAATCGGCGCTAATGAGGTCCTTAATTTGATTATGGGTCTGCCCTTCTACCCAGGAATTTATTTTCTGGGCCACCTTCGAGCCTTGAGCGAAGTTTACTTTCTCGGCAGCTGCGTCGAAGCCTTCAGCGGCCAATTGTTGATAGGCCTGGGCCAGCCTGAAGCGCTCAGCCACGTAGAGACGGTTGGCATAGTTGAACTGCACGCCATCCTCATCCTCCTTAGTTTTCGTTTGTCCTTTGGCCAAGAGCTGAGCGAATCGTTGGCCAACCTCATTCTTGTCGGCTCCCTCCAATGCGAGGCCTTGCTTCAGCTCCTCTGCAGTCGTGCCCTCGGAGCCTAGGTAGGCCAAAGCCAGGCCTGTCCTGATAGACGACGGCGAGAACACGAGATTTCCACCAGCCTCCGACTTCGCCAGGTGTCCGAAAAGCTCTAAGGAAAACTTTCCATCGCCTGCGGAGCTACTGGAATTGTTAACGGACTTGGCCATAGTCAGAACAGAGCCCAGGAGGAGCAACAGTGAGAGTGCGGCCTTGGATGCTGTGTGCTCGGAAGCTGGGAAAAAGGATCACACAAAGTGATTAGATGGGAAGTCCTACGATAAAAAATTAGTGTCTCCTACCCAACAAGATGAAGCTGAATGATCTACCCAAATTCCGTGATCTCCTTATATACGTACTTACAGAAATATTTTTATTTTTATCGTTATCTGTGCTGATTCTGGTTTTAACATGCTTCTCAGCCACACGCATTTCTCTTAAAAATTCTCTCTTAATTCTCAAGATACTGAGAAGCTGGAATACTCCCTTAATATCCACTCTTTCCGCACGCACTCTCTTTGGTGCTCTTTATTCTTTTTTTGGCATACGGTGATGTCATTTTGTTTAGAACTAAGCATCAACAACATTGACATTGAAACAGTTTTCTATATAAAAATATATATATCTTACTTACTTCCACACCTACGAAATACGAAGAATTGATAGTCGGAGTTCCCAATACTAGAATGCTAGTAAATTTAGAATGCCGGACTTCAGCCAGAGAGATAGATACAGCCCGACGTTCTAGAGAAAACTGACTTCTTTAGCCTCAATGCCTTTAGCCAATGAACAGCTGACGTGTTGTCTCTTTTTCTATTTCAACACATATTTTGACATGTATATTTACTCGAGTAATTTGAATTGGAATTTAATTAATTGGAATTTGAAGATTCACTTCAAATATTCAAAAAATATCTCCTCTTTTAATATATAAGTTTTAATAATTTCAATAAGCATTAGATTTGTATAACTGAGAATACATTTATGAACGATTATTCCATTGATATACAATATGAGCTATGAAAATCTAATAAATCGGCAACACCGATATTAAACCTAACCAACCCCATATTAGCCCTTACTGATATTAACCCTAGCCGATCCCGATATTATACTGTGATAAGTCTTATGCGATACGATACTGCTTAATTATATAAAAGAGGACGTTAAAGTGGCAGTTTAACATGTACATATGTATCTACGTAAATATATGGCTTTATATGAAGGCCTTTTTAAAACTCATTCTCACAATGAAAAATCTTGCAATAAACGCTTTATTCTTCAGCTGACATGTTTTGAATTTAGAAAATTTATTCTATCTTCTACGGGTGTTCACACATGAACATGGTTACGATTTATAGTAACGTACATAAATCATTATATATTTGGTGATTGACAGATGGATTGACGCTAAGAAGTCAAAGTTGCACTACTGGCCTCCATAAATATGTAAAACAAAATATTTACAAAAAATATGAATATTAAATATTTAGCAGGGCGTGGGATGTAGCTATGAATAAGCATGATAAAATTCATGATAAGAGTAATAAGCCATAGGGTTTCTGTAGACCTAAATAAACATTAAAAACTGTACATATGTTGTATATGAATCGCATATTCGTGCAAACAAACCGAGGGGAAACGTTGTGAGTTGCTGCGCAGACCGCAACTCTACATGTACATATATCCGATACATAGTCAATATGGCTACATTGAGCGACAATGTGTGCCTGCGGGAGCGACAGAAAACGTGTCTGAACATGTCGTCGGGCGCTGCGTAGCCATTGCATGTTAATTTGTTCCTTTTGGCTATAAAAATGATCCGATCTAATCCAGATTCAGCAATCTCATAGACAAGGTGATTCCCTATGATTGTGCAATTTTGAAACTAACTCGTCAAGGTCCGATATCACAGGAGTGTGGGTCAAAATTTTGGTTGCTCTAGCTTTTATAGTCTCTCACATTTTGCAATAGGCAAAGCCGACCATGAAACCTGTGTGTTAGAGAGAGACAGAGCGAGAGATAATGAAATTGTTTTATTGATTCTGGCTATAATAATTATACGATCTGGCTCAGAAGATATAGTCATCCTCTACGATTCGTCGTTTTCGGTTTTCTCGTATCTTTGAAATTGTGTGGCATCCCCGTCCTTTTTAAATATACTTGTAACAGTGACATATCACAGAAGTCCGGATATAAAATGTCGTTGCTCTAGCTCTAGTAGTCGGACGGACGGAAAGACAGACAGGGCTCAATGGACTCGGCTATTGATGCTGATCAAGAATATATATACTTTGTGGGGTCGGAAACGATTCCTTCTGGACGTTACACACATCCATTTTAACCACAAATCTTTTATACCCCAATACTCATTTTGAGTATCGGGTATAACTAGTATGCACCGAAACTCCATAGTTTGTAAGGCAACACCGATATTAAACCTAAACAACCCCATATTAGCCCTTACCGATATTAACCCTAGCCGATCCCGATATTATACTGTGATAAGTCTTATGCGATACGATACTGCGATAAGAGGGATATCCATATTTGACGATCGACGAGAAATGAGAACAGAAGTGAAATAAGGAGATTAAGAAAATAAAACTAAAACCACCACAAATTGAACATTTATTTTGTTGGGAACCATTCCACCTCCAGAACTGCTCGAATCGTTGAGATCACCTTGGACCTCGGTCAAATTTGGTACTCCAATTCAGGTGGGCCGAAATAAGCACCCTCCCGCAAAAAATCCTCATTTGGGGGTTCGAAGCAACAAGTCAAAAAGGGCCTATTCGAGGTGAAAACTTTTATCAGTAGGAATTGATCATCGGGTATGAAAATAAATAAGAACCAGTATGTTGCAAAGGAAAATAAAATTTCCTAAAACATAACTAGCAGTCGGGGTTCCTTTCTCTCAATCTATGTTTTTTCCATCTCTCAAGATAAGTTGAAAAATTGAAAATTGAGAGGGAGCTCGCCATCTCTCATCAATTCTTACCTTTTAAGAGCAGAGATTCCAAAAGAGAGAGAGACAGAATACTAATTCCGACGATTAATTATATTTTTATATAAAATATATTGTATAAATTACCTAAATCATAAGTTCACATTTATACTGACTGAGTACCGGTTATAAAAGTAGAGTCGCTGCCCTTGCCGCGATCCCGCTTGTTGTTTATATGTTTTGATAATATTTTCGTTTAATTTGACATCCGTACACAGCATAACGATTACTCAGGGGCTGACCACATGACCCTGGAAGTAGATAGTTCTCTGATCCCGTATGACGAAAGCAAAGGGATGATCGAAGCTAAGCACCATGGTGAAGCTCGAGCGATTGGTGATCATTCCATCTGTGAATCACCAAATATATAAACATTTATGTACGTGAGTATAATCATAGACCCATAATCAGGTCTGATAAGCAAATCGCACGTACATGTGGCGGCAGAGGCCTCGACCCCCTCCTCGTTGACATCCAAAACCGCTTTGTGAACGAATTTGCTGATCTTTCCATTGGCCTTATCTGCCAATAGGCCGCTCAGATCGGAATCGTCGGTGAACAGCTCTCGGATTCCCAACTGCAAGGGTGAGGTTGAACGAGGCACATGTATAGTGGACTATTTTTCTTTTACCTTTTGGAGGGTTCCCTTAAGGTCTTCGCCGCACTCTATTTTGAACTTAGGCAACTTCACAACAGCCTCCATACAATGCATATGCCGAGAGAAGCCAGAGATTTTCTGCTCCATAGCTCTGAGGCCATCGCGTTCCTTGGGCAGGAACAGGAACATGGAAAGGTTGGAGTTCAGGTACGGGAGCTCGATCACTTGTGCCTGGAGATCGGTGAAGTAGCGGGCCTTAAAGTAACCCGTTTGAGACATCATCTGAACCGGAACCGTTTCTTCTCCCGTCACCCAGAAATTGCCCTCCTGAGTGTTACTGGCATCGAACTTTGACTGCCACTCACCCTTGAAGTAGATAGCATTCAGTAGCACTGCCATCACGTCGGGCTTGAGGCTGTTGGGCTCCAGAAGATTCAAGATCTTGCCATTCGTCTGTACCTGTACCCACTTGTTGATACTTTCTGTCGGATCCACCCCGCCGGCGACGCTAAACATCTGTGCATCAGCATGAAAGGCGTCACGAACCACCTGATTATACTCCTCCTTCAAACGGAAACGATCGTTGACATAAATGCGGTTTGCCAGCTTCAAGGTGGGACCATCCGCTCGTGGCTGGAAGAGGCCGTCGAGGACCTCGTTGTACTTGCTGGTCACCAGTTGCTTGTCCTCTGACGATAATTTCAGGTAGTTTTGCAGCTCTGTGGCGGTAGCGCCTGCAGCTCCCATGTAGACCAGACTAAGGATGGTATCGATGGCGAAGGGGGAGATGATGAGATTCTTGCTGGCATAATAATCTTTTGCCAGTATTTGGTAAATCTCCTCCGAGGCTTGGCAAGCCACAAAGGCTGCCAAGAGCGTAAGGCCTGCGGCGAGATGGGGATAGCGTGAACTTTAGACTCAGCCAGCTATTGATCTCAGCCTCCAACTTACACATGTAGAATATCATTTGATTGCCTCCAAAGAACTGTTCGCCGATGAGTGTGCCTATGAATAGAGCGGAGATTGCTCTGAGACGTGTTATACACGGCAGCTAGTAGAAGATTGCGGGCTCTGACTGCAGCTCAATTGAAACGATTGAGTGGGTTGTCAAATGATTTTATTTACTCTCTTGGCTGATATTAGCAGAAGTTGAAGTGTCCAGTGATGCAATGGACTCTCTCTTCAGATCACTGGGGGAGACGACGCGACCGGCGAAGAAGACCGCCTGGCTGCAGCGTATATAGAAAACGAATGGGTGGTCCACTTTGAACAGCTTCTTGCTCATGTTCAGACTCATCGGCACAATTTTCATGACTGCAAGGGGAAGCATGTAAGCATAAGCAATTAGCTGGAAACGTCATTGCCGGAATAGGGGAAAATCAACTCACATGTCGCGGCCGCAGCCTCAGACCCTGCCTCGTTGATGCTGATGTATCCGCGATGCTTGGCCGCCGAGATCTTCTGCCCCGTCTTTGTGGTGAAGAGTCCGTCCAGATTGGCCTCGTTGCCAAATACCTCCGATATCCCCAGCTACCGAAAAACATCAGATCAGTTCGGATCATCAGACGGGGCACGCTCTTCTCACCTGATTGAGTACGTCCTTGAGATCCACATCGAATTCGATGGTCAGCTTGGGCAAGGCTATATCGACATCATCCAAGGTCATGGCCCCCTCAATATCGGCCAGATCCACCGACTTCAATCGCTCCTCCAGATCTAGTATGCCGCACGTAGTGTCGGGCAAGATGATCAGCATGGAGATGTTCGAGTTCTCGTAGGGTAGCTGCACGGCCCGTGCTTGCAAGAGGGGCAGCTCGGCGTACTTGAACTTGTCCTCCTGGTACATCATGTCCACCTTAACGCTGTCTCGCAAATTCAAAAAGAAGTCGTCCTGTTGCGTGACCTCGGGAGTGAACGGCTTCTTCCATTTGCCCTTGAAGTACAGAGCGTTGATGAGCACCGCACTCGTGTCCTGGTCGACCGCATCGGCCTGCAGCAGCTCTCTGATTTTGTCTTCCGTCTGCTCCTTTACCCAGGAGTTGATCTGCCCCGTCACGGCCACGGCGTCGGAGAACTTTACAGGCTCTGCCTTGGACTTAAAGAAGTCCCAGGCAAACACATTGAACTCCGGTTGCAGTTCCAGTGTTTCGTTCACATACAAGCGGTTCAGAGACTTCAGAAGGGGTCCCCTATCGCCGTAGTGGCAGTTGGTTGTCCAGAACTCGCCAAAGGATCGGGCAATGTGCGCCTTGTCGCCCGGGCCCAGGTGCAGGCTCTTCCGCAACTCTTCGGCCGTCGATCCGGATGCCCCCATGAAGGCCAGCGTCAGACAGCTTTGTATGCAGGCCGGCGAGAAGACTGTGTTGACGCCTGGCTGGCTACTCTGCTGGAGAACATTCTTGGTGATGGCATCCACCAGTTCCCGAGAAAACTGATTTCTGCTATCCTCGGCCAGCGTCATCTGCAAGTACAAAAATATATTTTATCTCACTTTTTAAAATCAATTTGGTGTATTTTTTCACTTTCGAATGTCAATGAGCTTCTCAGCAATAGATGGATGGTTGTGGCACCGATAGTCGAAATCACCTTCAAATACTTTGAATTAATTTTTGTCCCATATAGCCAATATGATATCGTGATGTGAAATTGTCTCATGGGCGACATATGTGTGTACTACATATATAATATGATGATGAGTCGCCTCACTCGATAATAAAAAAACTTCGATTTTGCTTAGTGTTTGGAAACTTCTGTCAAATTGGAATCTGTTTTTAATTTGTTTGTGTCGATAACTGTCCGAGAGCTGTCCGATAATCCGCCAATTGCTGCTGGCAGGGAATGAAAGGCAGAAGTCGTGGACATCTGCTGATAAGAGTTGATTGGCTTCAGCAGGTGAGAATAACCGAGTCTCTGCGCCATGCCAGCGACGCTCTGATTGATTGTTTACTTACTTCTCGACGAGGAGATAGAAATATAATTAAATATTGGAAACGGAATCGAGCAGTGCAGCTCTCGGTGGTAGGTGTTCGGCTGGCGGTACGAAGCTGACTAACGCCCAGCGGTGTGGGTGTTTATCGTGACTCAGACCGGTACTCAGAGCGCACTGTGTCTCGATTAGATAAATTCCAAGAGTGGAAGCAAGTGCCTCAGCGCGAGAGAGAGAACATTAGGCTGATATTAATCAGAAGACGAGCGATTCAGGCTCTACTAGTATAGGCGATAGCTAGTCTGGGAAGAAAGCTGGGAGAAAGAGAGAAAGCTACAAAGAGATATTGGGAATGAGTAACCCATCCATTATATTCCAGCATAAGAAGTTGCTCCGATAAACAACGATGACAGACCCTAGTGCAACCAAGAACCTGGAGGAGTTCGGCTATGGCCTGCATGAGCAATTAAGCAATGCGAATCCCGGCAAGAATCTCATTTACTCGCCCCTGTCCATACAAATGTGTGCGGCAATGGTGCGCATGGGGGCAGAGGAGGGGACGGCCACAGCCCGGGAACTGGACGAGGGACTGCGGTTCAGTGCCAGCAATGTGGACAAAATAGCCGATGGCTTCGAGGCTGTATTCTCTGCCTTTCGGCAGTGCAAGGCTCTGAAGATGGCAAACAAGCTGTTCATCATGAAGGAGTGCAAGCCCAATCAGAGGTTTGCCAGTATTCTGGAGAAGAAGTATCACTCCAAGCCGAAGAGCATTGACTTCGGGAGCAGCTCAGCTGCGGAGACCATCAACAGTTGGGTGGAGGAGGAGACCAACAAGCTCATCAAGAATATTGTCAGTCCGGGCGCCCTGACCAACAGCACTCGCCTGGTCCTAGTCAATGCCATCTACTTTAAGGGCGTCTGGTCCATAAGGTTCGATGAGGAGGATACGCGCGAGGAGGAGTTTTTCCTGGAGAAGGGCAAACCCATCAAGGTGTCCATGATGAAGGTTGTGCACAAGTTTATGTATGCGGAACTGCCCAAACTGGGAGCAAGAGCCATCAAAATGTTATACACAGACTGCAACCTATCCATGATTATAATTTTGCCCAACGAAAGTACAGGTCTGAAGACTCTGGAGCAAAAGTTACCGACCACCTCCTTAAAGGCTATTACATCCGACATGTCCCTCATAAAAGTTGATGTCAAGATCCCTAAGTTTAGAGTCGAATTTGAGCAGGAGTTGTCCTCAGCCTTTAAGAAGGTTAGCGTGGCTAATCGTTTGTTGAAAAACAGTCGATGTAAAATCCTTGACGTTTCTTAGATGGGCATAAAGCGTATATTCAGCGACGAGGCCGAGCTGGGCCAGATTTTGGAGTCCCAGGAGGCCATCAAGGTCTCCCAGATATTACACAAAGCCTTCATAGATGTCAACGAGGTGGGAACGGAAGCGGCCGCCGCAACGGGTGAGTGCCCAAGGGAATTTCTACCGGACTAACACTTCCATTCCTCTCACTAGCTGCTGTTATGGTAATGCGAAGCCTGCCCGCCACCCCAGTGGATCGACCAAAGGCCTTTCACGCCAACAGACCCTTCTACTATACGATCTGTGATCGCAATCATGGCATCCTCTTTGTGGGAAGCGTGACGGCTGGGGTGTAACATAAATTATTATTCTATCATAAATTATTATTCTAAAATTAATTAAATAAGAATACAACTCGAATCTTTAAAGGTGCATAGAGTTACATATATTGTTTACGCGATAGTATTTTCGAAACAGTAAAAAAACAAACATTGGGGTTTGTTTTCTTATCAGCATTCTAGAAATATTTAAGCGGAGCTCGCTGTGTGCCAGAACCAGGCTTGGGCTGATAAGAGCACACTGGAGTCAGTATGAAACGTACATTTGTGGAAATAGGTTGATTAAATGCGCTAGAAAAGTACACCTTGGAGAATGCATAGACCTGTGGAATTAAATGGTAAGAGAGCTACGAGAGAAGAGAACAGTGCGCGTTGATTAAAGTTACAGAGCTAAGAGAACTAGCAGTGGATGTAAATATAAAGAGAAGAACCAGTTTATTTAGTTTTGGTGTGATGTCATAGGCATGATACAATTATGGAAGGGTGTGTACTCCCTCTTTTCTGGTCTTCGACGCCATGTTTGATGCGATTGAGAAGCAGTAAGGAATAGATGTGTTTTGTGGAGCTGTGAAATCAAAATTAAAAAATGACTTGTTTTATTATCACTATTATTAAATAATGTTAATTAATACACCAACTTGCATAATGTCCAAGAGAGCTTTCTGGGAATGCACCACCTTGTGTTAGTATACTTTGGATATATTCACATGCATATATTGGATGTGAGCGGCAAGAGAACCAATTGTTGTTGTGGTGTGGCCAGATATAAAAGCATAAAATCGATGAGCACTCGGAGAGCGCCATTCATTTGGAACCAAGAGCGTGCGGGCAGCGGACAAAAGAAAACAAAAGCAAACAAATCGAAAATAAAGAAGAGGGGCGGTACTGGAGAAAGCTCAAATCAACAGTTAGCGGACGCAGTAAATATTTCAGATAAAAGAGTCGTGTAAATCCCCATCGAGACGGCAAAACATAGTGGAATAGTGACGAACATTTGTGGAGGTGACTCATCGGTTCACAAAAATTACATAAATATTGTATACAAATCTTCATATGAAATCAAAGCTCATTCCACTCTTTCCCTTGCAGCTTGCTGGCTGCCCTCGCTGCTCTTCCTTACCATCACCCTTTCTCCGTTCGTCGAGCCGGTCCAGACCACCAGTGACGTCACGATGCCAGAAACCAAAGAAGTGGAATTCTCACGCCGGCTGGCCATCTTCTCCCTGAACGTGTACCAGAAGCTGTCGCTGCTGAAGCCTGGCGAGAACGTGGTCTTCTCCCCCTTCTCCATACAGACCTGCGCGGCCATGGCCCGCCTAGGAGCCGAGGGGGAGACGGCCGCGGAGCTGGACCGAGGCCTGGGACTGGTCTCGAGCGACGCTGCAAAGATAGCCCAGAGTTTCCACCAAGTGCTGGCCGCCTACGAGAAGAGCCAGATCCTGCACATAGCCAACAAGATCTTCGTGATGCAGGGATACCCGCTTCGCGAGGAGTTCAACCAGCTGCTCACCAAGGAGTTCCTCTCGGCAGCGCAGAGCGTAAACTTTGCCGAGAGCGCACAGGCTGCAGGCACCATCAACGCGTGGGTGGAGCAGAGTACCAATAATCTGATCAAGGACCTGGTGCCGTCTAGCGCCCTGGACGCCAACTCGCGCCTGGTCCTGGTCAATGCCATCCACTTCAAGGGCACCTGGGAGCACAAGTTCCCCCAGCACGCCACTCAGCAGGAGTTATTCCACCTGAACGAGGAGCATAGCACAAAGGTACCGATGATGAACTTGAAGAAGAAATTCCGCTATGCAGATCTGCCCGACCTGGGTGCCGCTGCCTTGGAATTGGGCTACGCGGACTCGGATTTGTCCATGCTGGTTGTTCTGCCCAATAGCAGGACTGGCCTGCCGGCGCTGGAGGAAAAACTACGGGGAACGCTGCTGTCGGTGATCACCCAGTCGCTGCAGAAGACCGAGGTGGTGGTCAAACTGCCCAAGTTCAGGGCAGAATTCCAGGTGGAGCTGTCAGAGGTATTCAAGCAGGTGGGAATCGAAATCTTTAATAGCAGCTTTCAAGCAGGTTCTAATGTCTGTTGTTCCCTCTCCCTCACCAGCTGGGCATGTCCAAGATGTTCGGCAACAATGCAGAATTCAACAAAATGCTTCAGAGTCCCGAACAGTTGAAGGTGTCGGCCATCATCCACAAAGCATTCATCGATGTTAACGAGGAGGGCACCGAGGCGGCAGCAGCAACTGGTGAGTGCTAATCCAATCCCATTTACATTCCATCATTGATCACCGAACTCGCATTCCATCCTTTGCATGCCTGTGTCGCACTTCTTCATCCGTGTCTCTTGTGTTGTCTTCTCGCATCTTCCCCACAGGCGCCGTGGTCCGAATGAAGCGCAGTATTGTATCATTAGCGGAACCCATTGAGTTCCATGCCGATCATCCATTCATCTATGCTCTGGTCCATCGAGCGGACCTTCCCCTGTTCTGGGGCTCTGTGGTGCGGCCCCAGGAGATGGCCTCTGAGTCCGGTGCAGCGCACAACGAGCTATGATAGAATCTCATTCAATGTGGAATCAATAAAGGCAGCTATTTTTAATGTAAAATTAAAAGTTCCTCGACCTTTGTTTGTGTCCGGGTTCCTTTTTTAGGGTTATGCATTGTTCAACTGGAAATTAGTGGAAAATTTAGGAAATAATATATTAATCAAATTCCATCTTTAGAATCATTCATTAACAAGCAACGACTACTGCCATTTTCCACTTATAATCGTGCGAGCCCCGACTTTCATTTTCTAACATCCCAACAAATGCAATACATTCAATCATGTGCGTCCTGTCTTTCTGCTCCATTTTCCAGGAATGGTAATGATGATGTGTTCGATGCCTATGTTCCAGCCGGAACCCATTCGATTCTATGCAGATCATCCATTTAACTATTACATTATCAACAAGGATTCGACCATTCTCTTTGCCGGCAAACAGACAAAGATCTAAACTGTGTACACACTCCATTGCTACTATAACCTAGTGGCCATTTAAGCATGCGAGTCCTGTGTTACTGCTCCATTTCCAGGTATTACAATGGTGATTAACTAGATTCACCAGACCCAGGCAGGCCCCAATCGCTTATATAATATATATCGATCATCCATTTAACTATCACATTAGTAATACATTACATTACACAAAAACAGACATTTCTGAAAAATTGTTAAAACTTTGAGCTGCTAACCCACCCACACCCATAAAATTTAATGCCATTCCGATACTACGAGACCCCACTGTCATATGCATCTACAGGTATGTTGATGATGCGTTCCCGGATTCCCAGGATCCAGCCAGATTCCAAACACTTTTATGCCGAGCATCCATTTAAATTTTACATCATAGACAAGGACCGAACAGTTCTCTTTGCTGGAAAATTTTTAAAACTTTAAATCTGATCTTCAGACCAAACTAAAACTTAAGACTGCACAAGATCAATGATCTTAAACATACACAAGCATTTTTACTATCTCAGCATGTAAGAGCACCGTTTTTAATAAAGCTTTGCCAAATATTAATCCAGTCCCTCGCAGATTCAATGGTACGTATGACACGTACTTTACGACATGAAGGCACTGAACTATCTGCTGGTACTTGGGCTACACTTAGCTTCAATGCTAAAATAATAAAATAAAGATAATCGCGCGACACTTAATAGTTGTTTTCGTCAACTCCAAGTAATTTATAGAAATACATTTGGGAGAGCTTACCCATGCATGAAAGATGAGCATGCAATCGGTGACTCTGTATCACCAATCGATCAAAGATTCCCAATAGTTGATCTTGGAGTGCTTAGTGGAACACACCCAAGATGCTCCGCTTGCTGCAGTCTATATTTGTTCTAGCCTCCCTCCGCCTAGGATGGGGACAGGCTATCGTTTCCTCTGACCAGTTCAATAGTAAGTGGCCGTTTACCGCCTTTATAGAAGGATAATCGAGGGAAGGATAATCCTCAGTGACTCTATACAAGCGGATGCCCGCCCTGTATCAGCTGGACGACTACGATCTCTGCCTGGAAAGCGACTCCCACACCTACTGCCTGGTCTATGCCGAGATCGTGCCAAATGCCAGCTCCACTCTGTGGGAGCAAATCGAAGGTCTCTCCCGTGATGTCAAGCATCGCTTTCGGCACGATCGGCTCTTCAGGGGTATCTGCCTGGAGCGCTGTCAGCTGGATCTTCAGCAGTTGTACGAGGGAGGGGTCCTGGATGAGGACCTGAGCTCCTACTATTCCAGAGTGCATGGACGATCTGCGCCAGAGCGCCTGCTCAACGATCCACTGGTCAATAGCTGTTTGAATCTGGAATTTAGCCAGAAATACTCCCTGCGTGTGCGCAGCCTCATCGAGTATTGCGTGAAGTCGGGCGAAAGCTTGCCGCACGGCAAGTATCTCACACTTGCACAGAGTTTCCAAAGTGGATTAACACTCACTGTTCTATTCGCAGATGTCCTCGATCTGACTGTTTACGCTCTTATAGCTGTAATCCTGCTGATCACTGTATTCTCTACCCTCTACGATTATCGTCTAAGCAAGCACGACTCCCAGGCGGGCAACCTCTTCTATCAGCAGTGCCCGCAGCATCGTAGTAGGTAGTGCCTTCACTGGAGGTGTGCATTCTCACTAGTATGGCTTCATCTTAATAGGGGAACAGCTGCTCACCTCCTTCTCGCTGGTGCGCAACTATTATCGCCTGACCCTGGCCCATGGCAGCGATTTTGCACGCGATATTCGATTCTTCGATGCCTTCCGAGTGATCGGAGTGTTTGTTGTGATCTTGGGCCACACGCTGATGGTTTTTATGACGGTGCAGATTGAGAATCCAGAGTTCTACGAGCAGTTCCTATTTCGATTCGAGACGTCGATCTTCCAGAACGGCAGCGTATTCATCCAGATCTTCTTTGTGATAAGCGGCTTTCTACTCTATGTGAACTTCACCGATCGGCAGCTGGTGCACCCAAAGTCGGGGATCCTGGAATGCATCGGAGTCTACTTTCGGGTGTTCTTCTACAGGTACTTTAGACTACTGCCCTCGCTCCTGGCTTTGATCCTGTTCAATGGCTCGTTCCTGGCCCGCCTGCAGAATGGACCCTTCTGGCGGCACCTGACGGAGGCCGAGCGAGTCTTCTGCCGCGAGAACTGGTGGAAGAATGTTTTCTTCGTGAATAACCATTTGCTGGAGGACAGTGTGGGTACTCTGTCACCTGAGCCTGTCCTGGAATATCTCATAAGACTGTTCTCCTTGCAGTGCTCCCATCAAACCTGGTACTTGGCGGCAGACATGCAGCTCTTTGAGCTCTTCCTGATCGTTATTATCATCGGAAAAAAGTATTAGAGCTTCAGTGGTATGATCTGCACACACTCAAGTGTCCTTTCAGGCATCCAATGCTGGTAAAACCCATCTACGTCATTCTCTTCTTGCTGGCCTTCGGTGTGCCTGCCTTGCTCACATACCTCCTGAAACTGGACGCCGTCTACCACCTGCGACCAGAGTAAGTTTTGTCGGTTCTCGTTTTGTGACCGTTTACAGTTTCATGTTATTCTTTTAGGACATATCGCTACTTGTACTTTCGACAATCGGACACCTTCTACCAGATATATCCGCCCTTTTACACCAATCTGGCCGGGTATCTGCTGGGCTTCGTATGCGGAACCCTCTACCTGAAGCAGCGCAACAATGCCGTTGTCTATCGGGGACAACGAAAGTACGAGCTGGGCCTGTGGCTGCTGGTTCCGGCTGCCTTGGCTCTGCTCCTCTCGGGCTATATATTCATAAGGCACGACTTTGAGAAGCCGTCACTGTGGCTGGCCCTCTATGCGGGCCTGTACAGGAATCTGTGGGTCCTGATCTGCGGGGGATTCGTTTACTTCATGTGCAGCAAAGTGGGAGGTGGGTGGTTGAGAGAAGCAAACCTATTCCACTAACTATCTCTCACTGATTGGTGGTAGGTATCGCCTATAGATTCTGCACCTTGCCAGTGTTCCGACCCCTGGCGCGGATCTCCTTCCAAGTCTTCCTCTGGCACATTGTCGTTCTGCGCGTCGTGGCCGGGTACTTCCGGCAGCCGGTCTACGTGACTAGTTTCTCCTTGGTTAGTGCATTTATTATTTAAATTAACCATTTGACAGAGATATTTGTTGTTTAGTTCGCCAATGTTGTGGTCGTGTTCGTTTTGACTCATGCGGTGGCGGCCTTTGTAGCACTGCTGTTGGAATACCCCTTGGTGGAGGTGGTAAAGTGCCTGTTTATGACTGACAGAGGTGTGTGGACATGGTGTTTTTTGATCCAAATTAAATTAACAGCAAAGCCATTTCAGGAACAAGTAAACCGCCAGCAAACAAAGCAGCAACAGAAATTCAAATGGAGTGCGCATCCACAGTTGCTTAGTGTGACCGCATGAACAGTTTCAGGGCTGCAGCATGGAAAATATGTTGGTAATAAAATTTCGTACAAATATTAGAAATTCTTGGTATTCGAAATAGGTAAAAAAAACAGCAGAAAGTCCTTAAACGTCCATGTTAAGAATTTATGCTAGAAAAAATTGAATTTTGAACCTTGATTGTGATTGTTCACTTGAAATAGAAACCTGATAGATTCCGTTATATCGCACAAAAATATCTATCGGACTTTTCATCACAATAATTTACCTACATTTCATACTTACTTACGTTTGAACCCGTTATCATTAGCAAGGTATACCCTTGGATACAAAATATTATAGAATTAAGGAAACTTTTGCCATCTCTGCAATGTTTGCAGAAACTAGTCAGTCTCTGCTTTAATTTAGCATTTTCTGGTCAACTCACAGAGACCAAGAACGGGTATTATAATGAAGACATATACATATACAGGGCACTAATCAATTGCATGAAAAGGTAAAAAACAATTCAATATGAGAGAGGTTATTATTAATTACTTTTAAAATCAGCTAGGAAAACAGAAAGGAAATAAGGTATAAATATGTCCATACCCGCAGTTGGTAGCAAGTGTTCAAAAGACGAAACATTTCATGCTCACTTACGTTTTATTGTTGGACTTTATCTGCCTAAGCCGTATTTCAGACACAATCCCATAAGGATTACTTAAACTTGATTCATCAATATAGTTAAATTTTGTGTTCATGACTGAGGCTCCAAGCTTGCTAGTATGAAATGAAATGAAATGATTTCCTTACATGGACAGAGAACGATTAACTCATTGCCCACCAGTGGGTATTAAAACAATCTCCACAAAAATTATGAATCTTGAAAAATTTTATCTTCACGATTGTACGATTCCTTGTTGGTAAAGAGTAGGATGGATTTACAAGAAGAATTGAAAAACAGTAATATTTTCCGCGGTGTAACTCAGTTATGCACCTGAACTAAAGGGGGTTATGTAGGTTAAGTGGCCTAAGTGATTTTTTATCGGTATTTTTTAAAAATTAGAAGGTATCTTTTGGTATATTGAGGGGAAGACCGTATATTTTAGTGCACTGGTCTGCAGGGTGACCGTTTACGGTATTCTTCATACTATTCGGTATTTTTTGATGCGATGGTATATTTACGGTATATCGGTATATTTTGTCAATCTACTAAATTTTATTTTCAACGGTATAGAAGTTTTCAGAATAGGCCAGTCCAGTATAAAATTGATTCACTAATCGGATAAAATTATGGCTAGATCAAAATCAAGGAATTTGTCGTATTATTTGAATCGGTAATAACCGATTGACGACAGTGAGTCCCATTCCACACTCTGGCATACCCTTGGGGATATGGATATTATAGAATTGAGAAAATGTTTGTCATCCCATGCTCCAATTAATGCAAAAAAAATGAAGTCTGTTTTAAATATTACATCGATATTTTGCAGTTTATTGTATTCTTACAGAGACCAAGAATAGGTATCAGGGTTGAGATATATATATAAGATACTAATCATATGCATGAATATTTCAAAAACATATCAATTATAGAAAATGTGTTTATTAGTTACGTTTCTTCCAAGCAGAAGTTACAGCAATCAGGGAGGTTCTATACTGCCTTCAAACGGTCACTGCCACGGCAACCCAGCTAAACATCTATAGCGACAGCCAAGCTGCGATCAGTCACCTAATGCGATTTCTTCGAACTCGGCCACCGTGGCAAACTGCCGCAAATGTCTTCACGATATGGCTCAGCAATTTGCTATCAGCCTTATATAACAACTGTATAGCGGACGAGCTGGCCAGATCTGGTACTACAACCCCGCTTTTACAAAATATTTGTATATTTGTATGCCTATGGCAACCTGTAAGCATATCATAAAGGAGCAATACAAGCGAATGGCAGACGTTAAGTGGTTATCATGGCTTCTTATCATAGATAAGAAGCGCACCTCTGAGATCTGAAAACTAGGCAGAAAAGGTGTAGCGCAGTCATACGTTCCCTTACAGGACATTGACTAATAGGCACCCACGCTTACAGGTAGCCCCACATAATGATTTCTGCCGTAGTTGCAGAGACGAGGAGGAGACAGAACATCTGTTCTGCTCCTGTCCAGCTTTCAGAAGAAGAAGGCTACAACACTTAGGCTCTGCCTTTCTAACCGACATGTCGGAGATGTCTACACTATGTCCCAGAAAGATCGCTAACTTTATAAGAGCATCTGGCTGGAACAACTGCTGACATGAAGTCTCACTTTGCAGGAAAGGAATGATCCCAAGCGGTATCCCAATGGGCCGACACCAGACTAAATGTGGCGGGCTCCGAGCGAGCCTGGAACCGCCTCTACCTAACCTAACCTAGTTACGTTTTATCTTCATATTAAATTAACTAAATAGGGTATACAAACGCCCATACTACGGCTTACACGCAACATTGCGACTGTGTTTTTTTGTTGAACTTTTTCGTTTAAACCTTTTTTTACAATAATAACAAGGAGTAAAAACTAGCCATTCTTGTAGAAAATTTATTCATCAATGGGATAAAATTATGTGGCAGAATTAAGGATTTTAGCTAGCCAGAATTCTTCAACGGAATTTCTAAATTGAGCAATGTGAACGACTATCCTCTTTTGTTTTTTTGATTTTACCTATTTCGCTAAAACCTCCAATAAAAGCAAGTACTTAGCCAGTATAAGCCAGTTAAGTAAAAAATTGATTCATTAATCGAATATATTTATGTGGGCATGGCTAAATGTTCTATATAGCTAATAATATTCGACGGAATATCAAAATTCAACAATAGTAACGACTAATCCTCTTTCGTTGTTTTTGTTTGCCCATTTTCGCTAAAACCTCTGTTTACGCAAAATGCAATAAAAGCAAGTGTTTAAAATAAACCAGTCAATTAGAAAATAGATTCACTAATCGGATAAAATTATGTGGGCATGGCTATATGTTCTAAAAGCTAGTAATATTCTACGGAATATCAAAATTGAACAATAGTAACGACTAATCCTCTTTCGTTGTTTTTGTTTGCCCATTTTCGCTGAAACCTCTGTTTACGCAAAATGCAATAAAAGCAAGTGTTTAAAATAAACCAGTCAATTAGAAAATAGATTCACTAATCGGATAAAATTATGTGGGCATGGCTAAATGTTCTAAAAGCTAGTAATATTCCACGGAATATCAAAATTGAACAATAGTAACGACTAATCCTCTTTCGTTGTTTTTGTTTGCCCATTTTCGCTGAAACCTCTGTTTACGCAAAATGCAATAAAAGCAAGTGTTTAAAATAAACCAGTCAATTAGAAAATAGATTCACTAATCGGATAAAATTATGTGGGCATGGCTAAATGTTCTAAAAGCTAGTAATATTCCACGGAATATCAAAATTGAACAATAGTAACGACTAATCCTCTTTCGTTGTTTTTGTTTGCCCATTTTCGCTGAAACCTCTGTTTACGCAAAATGCAATAAAAGCAAGTGTTTAAAATAAACCAGTCAATTAGAAAATAGATTCACTAATCGGATAAAATTATGTGGGCATGGCTAAATGTTCTAAAAGCTAGTAATATTCCACGGAATATCAAAATTGAACAATAGTAACGACTAATCCTCTTTCGTTGTTTTTGTTTGCCCATTTTCGCTGAAACCTCTGTTTACGCAAAATGCAATAAAAGCAAGTGTTTAAAATAAACCAGTCAATTAGAAAATAGATTCACTAATCGGATAAAATTATGTGGGCATGGCTATATGTTCTAAAAGCTAGTAATATTCCACGGAATATCAAAATTGAACAATAGTAACGACTAATCCTCTTTCGTTGTTTTTGTTTGCCCATTTTCGCTGAAACCTCTGTTTACGCAAAATGCAATAAAAGCAAGTGTTTAAAATAAACCAGTCAATTAGAAAATAGATTCACTAATCGGATAAAATTATGTGGGCATGGCTAAATGTTCTAAAAGCTAGTAATATTCCACGGAATATCAAAATTGAACAATAGTAACGACTAATCCTCTTTCGTTGTTTTTGTTTGCCCATTTTCGCTGAAACCTCTGTTTACGCAAAATGCAATAAAAGCAAGTGTTTAAAATAAACCAGTCAATTAGAAAATAGATTCACTAATCGGATAAAATTATGTGGGCATGGCTATATGTTCTAAATAGCCAGTAATATTCCACGGAACATCAAAAACGAGGAATATGTATAATAGAACTAGTATTCGTCAGTGTATCTACGGTATATTTTTAAAGTGAGACGGTACATTTTGGTATATTTCAGAGGGTCGGACGGTAATTTTAACGATAAATCCGCGGTCACACTGCTGGTCGGCGCATTGAAAAGTCTTCAGCTAGCTGTTCAATTCAAAATTGTTTTTGAAAGTCCGAAATTGCTGTGGGAAACCTATTTGCAAATCGCTGGCAAAAGGTAAATCTCCAGATGAGTGATAGTGCGAGTGATGGTATTTTGGTTTCTTGCGGCGACTTTGGACTGGCTAGTGTGGCAGCAGAATTAAATGTCAAGTGAAATGAATCACGGCGGCTATTTAGAGGCAACTTGTAGAGTGGCAACTGAAGAACTGTGTGATTTATCTGACCAGAAAGCGGCCCAATCAATTGAATACTTCAGCAATAAACGCGCGTATCACAAAATCATTAAAAATCACGGTAAAAATATAAGTGCGACTACTGCGGCAGTGTGCGTGCGTGTTTCTTTTGCGAGCGGAGAGCGCAGTGCATGTGAAGAGTGCAGCTATAAAAATTTTACTACTTCTCTCCCACTCTCGCACGGTGTTATATGAGTCCAACACCCAAAAAAGGGAATAAAGAGAAGCAGCGTCTTTGGACGCGCCGCCGCAGCAGCAGAAACAGAGATAGCGACGTATGCCGAAAAATGTGCAAAAAAGAAAAGGAAATCAAACAAATCGGAAAGCAAGCAAGCAGCAGCCGAATTTGTTTCTTCGCACTTTACTGTATTAATTGTTTTTTCTGCTTTGACTGTAATTTGTGTTAGTTTTCCGGCTAATGTTCGGCTTGTTTATGCCCAGAGAGTGATTAGTGAGAGATGAGAGAGAAAGAGCCAGAGAGGGACTGTGACTGAATCGGATGAGCGGGAAAGGAAAGGGGATAGAGAGAATGTGCCCATTGTTGCTTGCTGAAGCAACAAGTTACACCAGAGGGGATCGAAGAGAATGTGGCAGCGTTTTGAAGTGCGTGATGTGGGCGCCAACTTGAGACGATAATTTAAAATTTGAAATATTTGTAGCAAACGGAGCCGCGTTTGTGGCTCCAAGTTGATCAAAGCGTAGAATATCACACACAGCATGTGTCTGTTCTGGACGCATGGGAGTGTGTGAAGCAAGTGTGAAAAATGGGCGACCTCCAGCGGTGGCGGCGGAGGCAACGGTGTCGTCGCGACTGCGTCTTAGAAAGTGCGAGCTAGCATACGCCCCCACGCACAGTTATTTCTGTTTTTGTGGCTGTTGTCTCTGTTGCTCTTGGGCGCGATTCCAACACCAATTAGTGACAAAATATTGTATGAAAGACGCACTGGCATCAAACACACACACAATTTACGTTTATCGCTGTTTTAGATGGCGATCTCCCTCTCTTCGCCTCTGAACAGCTGTTATTGCTTATTGCAGTTATCAGCTGAGGCAAGCTGCATATCGCAATACAAGCAAATGCATAAACGCATTCCCAGACACACACACTGCGATACAGAGAGAGAAAGAGAGAGAGAGAGAGAGAAATATGCAAATTAAGCGACAGTGTTCAAAAAAGCGACCAAACAAACGGCCTGCCGCCCAGTCTGACTAAGCAGAAAATAGCAACAAGTAGACAAAACGGTGGGGAAGAAGCAGAGGCTGAATCGCTGTGCAATTAAGACAGCAGCAACAAAAACAAGCGGCAGCCGCCACTCATGTGGCAGGGGAAGACAGATCACGGGCGGTGTCGGGCGGGGTGCATATGCAAGTAGTTAATTTTAGCAACAGAGTTCCACTTTCACTCAAACAGCAGAGGCAACGGCAATGGACGCGGCGACGACGACGGCGACGGCGACACCCACCAAGCCGACACTTGCGCGGTTTTTGTCAAAATTTCAAGTTAATCTCCAGTCAAACACAAAGTTCATAGAGGGGCCAAACAAACAGTTGATGAACCTTAAACGAATATCCAATGACGTTGCCCCAGTGCATCAATGACATCATCGGCAGCGAAAGTTTTCAATGCAGCTGACAGCCGATAAGCAATGTGGTCTCCTCCTCCCCACTTATCGGACATCAGTGGGGGTTAGTCGAATGACTCATGGATGGATGGATGGATGCATGAAGGCATGCTGCATGCCTCAGTGTTGCAAGTACATGCCATGGTGACACCTTCGCCATTGTGAGCTTATTAGATGCCATGCTGCCGCATTCACAATGGAACACTGTAACGGGGCCTCCATTGGCACAATTGGAGCATTCGAAGCATACTCCCTCCTCTATCGCTTGAACTTTATTTCACTTTACTTTGTATATTTGCGCTCACATTCGACAGCATTGCATTTGTAGCGGCTGCTGGAAATTACTACGCTTAATTGACTGCACCGCCGAGTCATCTGCGCTCTCTTTCTATCCCTGCAACCTCTCTCCCGCTGAGAGGGCACCGGGTGCTTTAGTCACGCCGCCAAGCAGCAGCGACACGACCACATTTGTTAGCAATTAGAATTGTCCGGTGAACAAAGCGCCAAGATTTGCAATCAAGCATTAAGTCGATTTGTGGCCAGTGCCGCTCGAGAGATCGGGAACTAGGGAGCCCGTTTGCCCGCTGGACCAAAACAGCAATCAGATGGAGGCATGGGGCATGGCATGTCCCAAAGGCAACATCATCATCAAATGATAAACTGCCTATGCTGACAGTGTGTGTTAAGAGTCGGTCGTCTTTGGTCCGATTGTCTTTGGAAAGAGATCGGATCTAGCTGGAAAGAGCTCCTTAGAGCTGTTCCCCCACCATCAGACTTTTTCCACCCACTGTAATGAATTTCTGTTTAATCTGACATTGAGCACTCAATCGCACCACCCGCATGGCGAGACTCCTATACAATTCTTTATACGATATTTACATGCATGCATATATGTATGGATACGATTATAAGTATTAGTATCAACTTCCGTTATGTGGAGGACCATTATCACTGCAGGGCTTCTGTTTAAACTTTAAAGCAAAGGCAAACGCAAGTGCAAGTGTGAGGATCCGATGATACGGCCACATTTTTGGCATTTGGAAATCTTAAATGAAAATGCAATGGGGTTTGCCGCTCCGGAGCGGGAAGGGAGGAGGAGGATTGGGGCGAGGTTGGTAGCTCAGGCATGGCAAGTGCTAGCAATGCCAACGAAATGAATAAACACATCAAATGCGACTTACATCGCTTCGTTGTGTGAATGTTTCTATATGAAAATAAAATAAAATTTCGCCCGAAGATGATTTAATTTTCTATTAATAAGTTTGACCTTCAGCCAACAATTTTTCCCGCCTGCAAGCGAAGGTGTTCGGCATATAAACACATAAATATCCGATACATGCCAAATAGATATAGATATAGATATTTGGCTATATACACATGCTGTGCTCATTTTGGAGAATTTTCCAATTGGTCTCAAACATTTCAAAGCTGCTATAGACGTGCTGAATCACTTGAAAATTATCTTTGCTGTATTTAGGCAACTCCTAGCTGATATTTCTTTATCAGCAGAGAGACCGCCGCGATAGGAGCCGCCTCTCAAACACTGGAGCGTGAGCTGGCCAACACCCCAGAACAGATACAGATACGGATACCGAAACAGCCAAGGGCTAACCTTGTAGCCCGAAATACACATATGCTTTGAGGGCTCTTTTCGGTTTTCGGTTTTTTGGTATTTTAGCGGGTCAATGACAAACTTTTGTGGCTGTGGCCGAGTAATAAATATGAAGCAAAACAAAGCATAAAAGTAAAACAATTTTGCGCCACTTTTTCTGATTAAGAACGAAAGCTGGTCGGAACGGAGACAGGGAGAGGACAGAAGTTAGCCCAACCCAGAAATGTATACAAGCGAATTCCGGGGCTATCTAGAAGTCTCTTTCGGAGTGTTAGAGTTTTGTCAGTTTGGGGGCTTGAGGGTTTGTGCCATAATTCACGTGTTGGCAGGCGATTCATTATGGTTATATTTCAGCATTATGATGTCATATAAAAAGGGGTTCCGAGTTCCGAGAGGTTGTTCTCTGACTAAACTGATAATTCGACACGTTTCGGCTTGGCTGGTTGCTCACTGACGAGAGTGGCGCCTTTGCGGCAGGTGTCGGGTGAAAGCGTTGTTCTAGGCGTCCCCTTTATCCAATTTCCGGTTCGAGTCGCAAAAATTGATACTATTGTAGCTGATGCTATAACCGACTTCGATGCAACAATAGTTGGTAATCTTCGAATGGGAAAGCTTATTGATTTTCGCAACAAGCAAGCAGGCAAGGCATTAGCATATGCAAATTTATAAAACAAATCGTGGCTCTGCGAAACGCGGAGAAAGAAAACGCGTTAAACACATCGGCACACTACACACTCGAGCGCAGCTAATGATCGTTTATGCGCCGCTCGAAATTCAGATTTCGCTTAGTTCTCGCTATCCCCCTCGAAGTAGTATGCCCAGACCGAGAGAGAGGGAAAGAGAGAGAGAGTTAAATACATTTTCTCTTCTTGCAGAGCTTTAAGCGCAGAGAAACTCAACCGACTGACCATTGACCTGCCGCCAACCCGAGCGAACCCCAAGAGAGCCGACTCCAGCACAGCCCCAAGATGTCATTTCGGGTGGTACGCAGTTCAAAATTTCGCCACGTCTATGGCCAGGCCCTGAAGCGGGAGCAGTGCTACGACAACATACGCGTCTCCAAGTCCAGCTGGGACTCCACATTCTGCGCCGTCAATCCAAAGTTCCTGGCCATCATTGTGGAGTCGGCGGGCGGTGGTGCCTTTATCGTCTTGCCACACAATAAAGTGAGTATGCACAGCCAGCCCCAGCCCCAGCCACAGCCCCAGCCCTCTAGCGTCTGTATAGGAAAGCCCTATTATAGATGCAGTTGTCTGGCGGTTTGTTCCTCTGCTTATAAAAATATTCACTCGGCGTAGCCTCTGGCCGAGTACGTATTTTTAAATCGGACAATGGCCAACTATTTATAGGGTACTTTTTTGGCATAAAGTTTGTAGCCATTTGAGGACTGGACTGGCGACTCGCGAGTGACGTCGATGGATTTCGCCTGATTCCCTCCGATTCGATTCGGATGCTCGGATGGATACTCCCATATGTATTTATAGTTATGAATTCTGCGGATGAGTCTGTCCCTCTTTTTCTCTCTCTGTCTCTCTCTTGAGTCTCTCGCAGTTCTTTTGGTTGGCGCACTTTTGTAATTTGGCCCAGAGCCAACATGACAAACCAAATTGTCTAATTTTACCAGCAAAAGATAGAGAGAGCGAGAGATAGAGAGAGAGAGAGAGAGAGAGAGAATACGCAACAGAGACAGAGAAACCACAAATGATATTTGGGAAAATGTTTGCATTGCAACACACTCTGCTGGTGGGAATTATTTGGCCATAAAGTACATATTATTCTTATGATTTCTAGTCAGTTTCGTTTTCACTCTTCAATAATCGATTCCAAATCGAGCCACATACGCATCCGTACAGCTGTCGTCTCTCGCTGTCGCTGTCCCTGTCCAAATGGATGCGTGGGCAGCACAGTTCCACTAGCCACTACTTGCCACCTCAGCCACGATGATCCATTGCCGCATTTGGTCAAAACGCATTTGTAGGCAGTGGCCTCCGGCGGGCGCTGTTCTAATTGGAACAAATTTGTATGCAAAATGTGCGGCGAACATCTACGAAAGTTTTTGGTTTCAGCTTGCTGCCGTTTTTTTAAGCGTCGATTTCTATGTAGAGCGGCTTTCACACGCTCTATTTTACATATTTTATGAGTACTCGATTTGGCTTGGCCGGAAAGCGAGACGACAATGAACGGACGAGTGAGGCCTGTCAAGTAGTCAAGGCTCTCATGTGGCAAGGGATTCTCTAGGATATATGTTTTAGTATCAGGAATCGTAAAGACTCTAATTTGTGTAGCCACAATTATGAAATTAAAATGAACTTCTGAGAATTCAAGTATTCGGCATGCGACCTTTAAGGACATATGATATACCAATAAAGATCACAGATATTTATCACTTTTCTATGAATTCAATTTGAATTATTTTGAAAAATGATTGTATTTGCAATTTGTATTATACAAATAAAATATTATAATTATAAACAGTCTATTTGGCGCGAGGTATAATAACATTATCTACCCTGTTCGCCGTATTCCCTCAACATCTTCTCTTCTATAAGGCGACCATTTCCCTTGCTTGCCGCCAAGGGGCAGCCAGCATGAAGTTCGCGAATTACGAAATGCTTTGGAGTGCGTCGGAGATTAGCGCATTTAGCAGTTTAGCAGAAATGAATGCAGCCTGCTATGGAGTCAGCTATAAATAATGATCCGGAAACTAGGCCAATGGGTCGTGGGGGGAGATGTCGGTTGATGTCGTCAGAGTCTGGCGATGACGCCATACAAATTAATAATTAAATTTGGCAAAGCGTTCCAATGGCAATTTCGTGGACTGCTTTTAGGTTGGACGCATTGCCGCCGATCATCCGCTGGTGGGCGGACACAAGGGACCTGTGCTGGACATTGCATGGTGCCCTCATAACGATAATGTGATCGCCTCCGGGTCTGAGGATTGTGTGGTGAAGGTCTGGCAGATTCCCGATGGGGGACTGTCGCGCACCCTCACCGAGCCCGTCGTCGATCTGGTGTTCCATCAGCGTCGCGTAGGTCTGGTTCTGTGGCATCCATCGGCACTCAACGTTCTACTCACCGCCGGCTCGGATAATCAGGTGAGCATCTATAAATACATCCCTCTGGGCATAGCTCACTGATAAATTGATCTCTTTAGGTTGTCATCTGGAATGTGGGGACTGGCGAGATCCTCGTCCACATCGACTCGCATCCGGACATCGTGTACAGCGCCTGCTTCAACTGGGACGGCTCTAAGCTGGTCACCACCTGCAAGGACAAGAAGATCCGCATCTACGACCCGCGCACCGCCGAACTGGAAAGTGAGGCCATGTGTCACGAGGGCTCAAAGGCGACGCGCGCAATCTTCTTGCGCCACGGCCTCATCTTCACCACCGGCTTCAACCGGAGCTCGGAGCGTCAGTATTCGCTCAGAGCCCCAGACGCCCTGAACGAGCCTATTGTCATGGTCGAGCTTGATACGTCCAACGGCATAATGTTCCCGCTATACGACGCAGACACGAATATGATTTATCTTTGCGGCAAGGGCGACTCAGTCATTAGGTACTTCGAGGTGGGTGAACGGAAGCGATCGCACGTATAGAGGAACCTACCACTCATACTCTCTTCAACCCTACATCCGCAGGTTACGCCAGAGCCCCCGTTCGTTCATTACATCAACACATTTCAGACGACAGAGCCACAACGAGGCATTGGCCTGATGCCAAAGCGCGGCTGTGACGTGACCACCTGTGAGGTGGCCAAGTTTTATCGTATGAACAACAACGGCCTCTGTCAGGTTATCTCAATGACCGTGCCCCGAAAGTCTGACCTGTTTCAGGAGGATCTCTATCCCGACACGCTGGCGGAGGACGCCGCCACTACGGCCGAGGAGTGGATAGACGGCAAGGACGCAGATCCCCTCACATTCTCGCTCAAAGTAAGTGGTCATTGCGACCCTCCTGCACCTGCACGTTCTGCCTACCTATCGTTGGGAATACAGCGCTCACTGCTGAGTCCAGGAAAGCCTTGGCCTCTCTGCCAGCTGATCCGCCCGCATACAGAGTGTACAGGTCATCGGATTTGTAAGAACCAGCATGCGTGCTCTCGGGGCTCACACACAGGCGGCAATGCGGCTCGAAGTTGTTAAGGCAGCCGCTGCCTCTGTGTCGTTGCCCTATGAAAAAGTATTCCAACGGCTTGTTCTAGTTGCCTTATTGCGCTGCTCTGCCCGTCATTGGCTACCAGATTGTCCTGCCTTCGCCTGCTTGCTTTCTCCGATTTCTGAGTTATATTCGTTTGTGTCTCGTCTTCCCAGCTACAGCCAGCCACAGTCACAGACCCCACCCACAGCATACAGCACACAGCACACGAATCCACCATTTAACAGACCGCTCTCAAACAGAACTTTTGTACTTCTCTTGGCTTACACTCGCCCTTAATACGCATGCCGCGTGGCGCTTGTTGTTGTGTTCATTGTTCCTTGTTGTATTCCGAAACGAACAGATATTCTAATAAACCTAATCAGGATCGCGTCTCTATTGTACAGGGTGGCTACGTTTCCTCATCGGCCAGCAAGTCTCTGTCGGTCAACAAGAAGGCCAACATTCTCAACAAGCCCAGGGGCGGCGGTGGCAGTTCCGGAGCTGCTAGCAGCAGTCTGAGCATCGGCTATAACGCAGCTGCGAACAACAATGATGCCAGTGAGGGTGGACCCCCGGCAGCGGTTTTGTCGGTAAGTACTTGGACTCGGGGGCGAGATTTTCCCACTAATCAATGGCTTGAACCCTTACAGGAAAAGGATCTGCGAAGCATCCAGGATGAGATACGGAAACTCAAGGCGATCATCGTGAAGCAGGAGAACCGCATTCGCGCCTTGGAGGCAAAGGCCAATGCAGGCAATGGCGATGAGACGGATGCGCGCAACAAGAACGGCAGTGGAAGCGGCCCCTCGGCGCCAGCGTCCGCGGCAGCATCCGCCTCTGACAGCAAAGCCAGCGAAAGTGCCAAAGACCATGCGTCCACGTCCACAGGAGCAACGCCACAGGATGAGGACTAGAACTGGGGAGGGGACTGGGTCTGGGTCTGGCTCTGAGACTGGGAAGGTAGTGCAGGTCGAGGTAGATAGAGATGTTCGGAGAGACAGAGAACTGCTTGTAGAAGCTCGTCGTTATCGCTTAAATTTCTCTAATGCAAAATTATGGTTACGTTGTACACGCAGATGGAGGAGAAGAATAGTTATTGTCGTCTATTATGATTTTGATTTCGATTATTTATTTTATATAATTTAATATTAGGTCATTGAGCGAGCGAAATCAGTTGAGTGTGAACCGAAACAAAAAACAAAAAACTAAAACAGCAAGCAAAGCTAAACGCTAAACGTATATAACATAACATAACAAAACATCCTGCCAAAAATATATAAAGAACCTAACGAACTACCTACAAATTGCGCCCGAAACCAAGCAGAGAGGGCAGCAATTGTGAAACTGTTGTAAATTTTACAAAGGCAAAGCATAGACTTAACCGCAATCATCTAAAAGCTAACCTCTACCTATCAGATATTTACAAAATCTTTATATAAATAGCTTCATCTTTGTACCACCCGCCACGGGAGATATTCATGACAATAGCCTATCATAGAATCGAAGCGATCCATCCTAGCTGGTGCCCCGCCACTCGATCGTCCGCCTTCGCCAGTAAATTGTCGTGTAAAACATTACGAATTTAGTGAGCGAAAGGATTGGGGATTGAGCAGCATCAGACATGATTCGCTTTTGATGTCAGTAATTCTCGTTTTAACTTAAAAATAAGCTGTATTTTTGAAATAATTTGAAATTGTAATAATAAAGCAACAAAGTGAATATAAGAAACCAACGAAAAACCCAATCTAAGAAGCCTTCTTTTAATTTCTGTTTTATTTTTGTTAAACAAACAATGTTTTCCGCTACAAAGATAGCGAGCGCAAGCATCTGTAAATTCCTACCGATTTTGTAACAAAACATTGAATTGTATAATGCAGACTATATACAAATATATATAATGTACTCTATATACAAATTATTTACAATTTGATACGGAATAAAACAATATACAAACCATGACAGAACAATCCTTTGGCACTTTTTTGCTTTTCAATAAGTTCTGGGTCAGGAAATTTGATAATTATCCTCTTTTAATTGCTCAAAATATGATGCAGGTCGTGCACTATACAGATGTCAGGACTTTGTCTTTGTCCGTTTTGTCCATTGAATATGCAAATGCATTTAATTTCTGCCTAAACAGGCTTTTGAGCATCATTTACATACACATGTGTTAATAGTTATAATGTTGGTTCAGAAACCAAAAAATGCAATTAAAATCTGTATGGAAATGATTCTGACATTTTAATTAAACACAACCTAATGTGTGTGTGTGTGTGTGTGTGTGTGTGTGTGTGTGTGTGTGTGGGGGAGGTATTATAATGGAGTGTTCTCCGAAACCGAGTATTTAATTTAATTAAAACAGCGTTTGTTATGCAATTTGACTTAATGAAAGTTTTGATAATGGGGAAAAGGTATTTTGTTGACTAGGGAACATAGCAGATAACAGAGCTCGAGAGATTGCGCAGTTGAGAGAGCGAAATGCATATGCATAACCGTACCATACCAATGCCGGTATCACGTTAACAGAGAAACTAACAGAGAGAGAGAGGGAGAGCTACAGAGCTACAGAGCGGGAGAGCACTCGAGCTGATGACAATATTAGAAATTTACAGCTTACTTTATGGTGCTATTACCTGCATTGTAGCCTGCGTTTAGGGGGCCAGACCCAGCAGATCGTGATATTCTACCGTTAAAAATCAAGACCTTAATTTACATCCGCCCCCTTATGGCTCGTATTATCCCTCCAAGTGCCTTTCATTAGGGCCAACGCTTAACGCTCAATGATTGCCAAAACAGTTGCAAGGCATTTGTTAATTAAAAGCAAGTCGAAAATCTACCGGTTCGTAGGTCCTTGCCGTGGTAGGAGATGGGAACACGTGCTAAATAAATACACCAACTTGCTAAGTACCAGCAGACAGACATCCCTGCCCCTCCCCCTTCTGACATTCCAGTCGTAAATTCACACGGGCCTCCCAATCCTTGGTGGGGAGTGTGCGGCGCGGCCCTCGTCGTTTTAATACATAAAGAAACGTACAATATATATGTATGTATGTACAATGTACAAAGGAGCCGTCAAAACATTGGGTTCCTCCTCTGTTTCTTTGGGGCATTTGTTTATTTTCACATGAAAATAAATGCGTTTAATGTCGGAAGTTTATGCCTCGTAAAGAGAAGTTAATTAGCTTTCTCGAGTATGAAATTTGTTCCGTACTTGGTGCTGTACCCACACGCATCTCCCCACGCAGTGGGTTTCCAATTGCAAATTGAAAATTTCCCAATAACACACGCACACGTTAGTATTTGTCATATATTGTTAGGAGTGTGGCCTAACTTTATGGCTGTTCTTGTTGTTAGTCGACAGTTAGCACATCAACTTCCTGGCAAAATGTCGCTTCAGGTGGGTACTGAAGTCAGAACATGAGACGTGCTTGCATCCATGCCACAAAGGCAAATATTTACAACAGACCCATCGGAGGGGCTGCCTTGGCCGTGTCCCCGTCCTCTGGGAGGACCTCGAGCATAGTTTCCCATAGACAAAAAGTTAGAGGGACAACATGAGAGCCCGAAACTTCGGGGAAAGCGCACGCAGCTAAACAACATGGAAATAGTTTTCTTCTTCCACATTTATGAAATGTGCACCGCAAGGGTCGTGCGGATGTGTGTCGTCTCTACAATAACTTTCACTTTGCAGGCTCGCAGGGACCGGACGGCGGGAGCACTAAGCTGCTTAAAAGTTGCGCTAGGAAGCCCAAAAGTGTCGAGCTGGCAACTCTCGCATGAGACCGGCAGGAGACGACTGCCAACTGTCGTTCTGAGCAAATATTTGCACAGATAATGAAAGTGCACCCACTCACAAACACCCCAGAAAAAACACACACACTTACACACACACACTGGGTATCACATAGATACTTACTGCTACTGCTAGTTGGGAGAGAAACAATGTGTTTCGAGTGGAGGGAAGTCTTACTGTCATACATATATCAAATCGATATCGTTTTTGGCAGCAGCAAAATTCAATTTGTCAGAGCAATCCCACATACTCGCACATACACGAATGCTCGTATGTGTTGCACGTGCCTAAATACATTGCAAAATGTCGAAAGGCACGTTTCAGTGTTTTCTGATTTTATTTTTGTGTGGAAAAACAAAGCAACAACTTTGCATTTTGCGAACATTTGTGGCTCTCGCCTGGAACTCTTGCCAACTACGTGACTATCGTTGAGCATTTACTCTACCAATAAATGACAAAAAGGAGATATGCATATGGTAGCAGGACCACCTATGTATAAGCAGAGGCTCAAAAACAATCCAGCATTATTCAATTAAAAGTATACCAACATCGATGCCAGTCAGCCTCGCTTCAGTGGCACAGACGAAAGCCCAGAAATATTTAAATGGCAATCGATTTGCCTGGGATTCCCCCCACATCCCAATCCTGCAACCAATCGTTGCCCTCCGCCCCTCCCTCACCAGGCTTTGTTTCAGTGCAATCGTCTGTGGCTAATCGTCTGCCATGTGCTCCTAGAGTATGTCTGTGCGGACCGTCTGGCCTCCCAGCATTTACATCCACATCCACATCAACATTCCCCTGCACATTGTCAGACAGGACCATAAATTAGGCAGTTGCTAAGTGCTTCGATGTTTGGCTGTGGCTTTGGCTTTGGCCCTGGCTGTGTCTCTGCCTCTGCATCTGCCTCTGGATTTGGTTTCCGGATCCAGCTCCGACTCCGCCTCCGCGTCCGGGTCCAGGTCCCAGACAATGCTGGCCCAAGATTTATACTTTGTTCGCACTTTCTTTTCGGATAGCAGCCCACGTCGCACATGGTTTAATGGCGTTCATTGTGGCAATATTCATGTGTCTATATTAAAGCCCTGCCCTGCCACACGACATAGCCATAAATTGGGTTTCGCAATTGAAAATCCGAATCAAAAATTTAACACTGTTGAACATTTGCTGAAATATCGGCGAAAGCTAATATTTCATTTATGGTAGTACTTTGGCTTCGATGAAAGTTATTCTTGTCTGAATATTGCTGAATATTATATTTTCTATCTCTCCCTGAAAGCAAATATTTTCAACACATGTTGATTTACCGTTTCACACATGCAGTGGATAAATTGTTTTATTTTCTGCATACATTTTCTGGAAATGTTTCATTTTTTGTCCGGCAATTTTCAGGAAACTGCAATTAACAAGCGGCAAAGGTTGAAATTACAGAGCCAAGGACTAAGGACGTTTGTGCAGTCCATCGAAAAAGCAAAAAACCCAATTATCACATATTCAACTAGAGTACTTTTCCTTCTTCGACTCCCTTTTAGACTGTGGCTGTAGTTCTGATTGCGATTCTGATTTCACCTGGAAACTAATTTACCTGGACGGGACTCAAAGGGATAGGATCTCTTTCGGTATCGTATCGGTTCATGGCCTTGGCAAATGTTAATTGATAGTTAACAGAGAGGGAGGGGGAGAGAGAGTGAGATGACTCCAGCTGCAGAGGTCGGCTTATGGTTATGGATTGGCCAACTGAATACCGTCCGCCCCCGGCAATCGGTATTAGTAGGCCACCGCAACCAGAGTTCATTCCCCAAAGTCAGTCAACGAGGTGGGGCAGGGCAAAGGTTGGGCCTCAGAAATTGCCATTTCGCTTGCTCTTTTCTGTCTGAATTGCTTGTGCCCTGGCCTGAACGTGCACACACTTTTAATTACACTGCACATTTGCACTTCAGCTGCAAGTGCAGGTGCAGGTGCAGATGCAGGCGCAGGGACAGATTGACAGGGCTGACGGGTGGGAGGGATTGGGGCAACAGTTGCTCATTCATGCCACGTTGCACAAGCACAAAACATCGAGCGTCGTATCCTTGCCTCAACCTTGGAGCTGTAGTTACACATTCCGTTTGATCCAGTGGCTGTCTGGGTGGGGATTAAAGCTGCAAAATATGTGATAACAAAATGTCTGCAATTGTTGTCCAATTTAAATTCAAAACCATTTGTATGGCCTCACCCACCTGCGACTGCCTTGGACTCAGACTCGCTTACCCGCTGCCGCTTTTTTCCGCCTCTTATATTTTTTTATTTATTTTTTGTATTCTTATTTCGTTTGCTGTGGGGGTCGGTTACCCCCGACATTGTCGTCGCTCCGTCCAGCATTTTTCTTAATTTTTCAACGTTTTATTCTAATGAGAAGTCATTTATTTTCATTGCCATGCCTCACCAGGCGCTCGCAGCGAAACCCGAGCTGGGGCAACGATTTAAAAACAAATTTTAGTTTCCACAAATTTAAGGTTCCTCGAGGGCCGCGCATTCCTCCCGTCGATTAACTGCTTTATCGGTTTACTTCGTCAAGAACTCCTTAACTGAGGAGAGGGGCTTGAAGCCAGGAGGCCACTGTGGACTGGTAGGGCAAACATCAGCGTTTGCAGTTGAATCAACAGTCCTGGCCTACTCAGTACCGCCCCAAAGTTGGCTTTGAGCGGGATTCTAGATAGTCTCAAAGTGTCGACCTTCAGTGGGGCACTTGGTCCGGAGTGCTTGCTCGGTAAGCACATACACCCCGTTGAAAGAGCTTTGAATTTAATATCACGCATACGCCGAGGTGTGCGGTGCACGTCGGGAAACTTCTGCATTTCGGTGGTTGCGATGGCCGCGATGGTGCAATCGAATTAATTATCCAGATAACAGGCGAAACACGACCAGACCAAAACCAGACCAGAACCAGACCAGAACCATACCAGACCACGGCTGACCACAAATGAAAAATGAATATTCTCTCGATGGAAACATGTTTCTGTGTTGATTTTGTGGCCAATGAAATAAATCGTATAAATCCACTGCTGCAGCTGCTGAAACTTTATCTGGACTTGGAGTGATGCACGAGTAGATGTGGAGGGGAGCAAAAGTACATATAGAAATGCCCAAGCTAGCATATAAAACATATAGGTTGACTACAATACTCCGGGGCTCCACTCAGCGATATGCTCGATGTGCGTCGGCAATAACTCGTTCACAGGAAATAAGTTGGGGCAGGGAGGAAGACATCTTCATTGAAGCAAGTGGCAACAGCAGACAACCTTTGGATCTTTCCTTTGCCCGGAGCCAGGCAGTGCATTAGCAAATTGAAAGCAGAGCACATTGCCTTTATGTTCAGCAAACATGAATGCAAGACACTAACATAAATAGAGAAGGCGCAGGCGGTCCCCCACTACAGTACGTTTCTTTCTAGCAGCTCCTTCCATTCAATCAGAATATGTGGCACTTGAGGGCGCTATGAACGAGTAAATGTGCGATGGGAAATCAGTAACGCACCTGATCTAATGATGTGCCCATTGGCCAAGTCATATGAAACTAAAGCTAAAGATTGATTCCGAGCTGAGCTCTAATGGATCAGTCCCAGTCAAAGACAGGAGCTGCCTCTTCGAGTAGCATGAAGATGAGTATGGGTTGCTGGAAAGTTTGAAAGTGCATTAATTATGAGCAGCTTGTCAGGTCAGGAGATTCGCCTGACGCGGCACTTTGCCCGTCGACTTTCTCGCTCGCTCAGTGAAGTGTTCATAATGCTCCCGAGTAGACCCGAAACTGTCAAACTTAACACTTTGCTATTAAAAAATGGATGGTAATAAAATAAAACACAAAAATAAGAAAGGGCAACGGCACAGTGCAAACCGGCAGCAACTGCCGAACCGAAATTAATCAAGCGTGAAAAAGTGTTTGCAAAGAATTCTGTGCCGCCATTTATAATTTTTCTTTTTGCCCTGGGCTCTCCCTTTTTCCCCACCCCTGCCACCTGCCACCTACTTCTGAATTCCTTTTCCCTCCTTCTTTTTTTTGTCATGAACCATTTGGGGAACTGTGAATGTTGTTGCTGTCTTGTTACTTACAATTAGGCGCACGAGTCAGCAGAAAGCTGGGGAAAAGATGGCAAAATTGGAGCTGGCAACACTGGAGGAAGGCAAATGGAAAACTAAATGAGAAAAGCAAATTGGAAAATTACAAGACTGGCAAATGCATGGGGTCAGCGTTTATGGAAATTGAAAGGAATTGAAAGGATTTTAATGCACATTACGCAAAAGTTTTTAATTTCAGCAAAAGGTCAGCAACAAGTCCGGGGCTTGAACTGTCCCTGGACAGTGGAGAGAGGACGGTGGAGTACCCCCCCTCCGCGCTGTATTTGTCAGGATTCTAGGGCTAATTTCAGTACCCGCTAGAGACTGATCTGATCTGATGGAATGTATCTATAGGTTGCTCTAGTTCGAATAATCTCCTAGAAAAGACATCCTAAGTCCCAAATTCGAGAAACGATGGCCTTTTGTGTTCCATTATGGGCGGCAAGAGGTGGGGAAACGAGATTGTCAGCACAATGGGTTAAGAGAAGAAAAGCCATATAGCCAGTGCCTGGCCTCGCGCCGGAACTTTTGTTTTTGGCAAAACAATAAACCGAAATTATGGTCACTGACAGCTGACATTTAAGCCAAATATAGAGGCGCACAATGGAATCGAAACCAAACGGAATTGAAGGCATTCAAACGGAAAACCCAATCCCTTGCTGAGCTGTAAGTGGCATATACGAGGGGGTGCTGGAGCTGACCGGAGGCGGATGGAGGGAGCCCACAACCCCAATCAATTTTACAATGAAGTTCTTTAAAGTTAACCCTTAATTTGCAATACCATTTTCGAGCAATTTGTGAAGGAAGCCGGCAGCTAATGCAGCATGACCACGAACAATTTCAGGGAGAGGAGAAACGAGACGAAAAACTAATAATAAAAATGTTAAAATAAATCTCTCAAACGCGCTAACAGCAGAAGTCTTTCACCATCTCTCCATGCCTCACCTCCCGCTCCGGTCCGTCTTCTCTGTGTCCCCCATGTCTTTCATGTCGCTTTTTTCTTTTGCCAAAGCAGCATAGATTTATGCATCCATTGTGCTGGGTATATGAACAACCCTCTTATATTTTATGCGCATAATGGCCAACTACAACAACACTTAGATACACAGACACACGGACACACTTTGTGTATGTATACAATAAAGAAAGGAGGGTTAGCCTTGATGACGGAAGCCTTTGGATACCCTTCCCAGTATATTGTTTCAATTTAAGTTATATTTTCTTTGGACGATTGTTCCTACGATTCCGTAGGATATAAATATATAACGAGTGCATAAAGAGAATGGTCTGTGCAATGCCCTATGCCAGTGGAAATGCTTCTCCTTGGGGTATATAATCATTATACCTCCAGCAAGAGTATCAAATGGCAGAAGCCAAAGTGATGGACCCAGAAAGGGGGATGTCCTCGCCTTGGGGCATGGCGCAGAGAGGTCGATGTCGTTGTTTTTGTGATTTTCTTGTTATTTACACAAAATTGCGCCTGAGGTCACACGGTTGGCTGTCATGGAAGGTGTTAAAGTTCAAATTGTGCTACCATAGCAGAAGTGTGTGTGTGTGTGTGCATGCGTGAGACGTGTTTGTGTGTGTGAGCCATGATTGCAAAGCATAAAGGCATAAAGAGATCCCATCGACTCTGACTCCGGCTTTTACTTTTCATCTGCTCTATGCAAATAGTGGGCTCTCCTCTCTCGCTCGACCGCTCGCCCGTTCGCCTGCTTCGATGGCAGCTGAATGGAGATTAAAGTTGCCAGGATTCATGCATGGCCTGGCCCAAAAAATGCCGATAGCCGAACCACCTCAAATCGATGTTGCAGAATCGGAACCACACGCACACTACCACACGAGCACACCAGCACCCGGATAAATGGGTTTTCAAAGCCTGAACATGGCCATTAGAGTTGTGGTTTCCTTGGATTTTCACTAAACCCCAAACCGGAGTAGAAAGAAGCACAATTTCGGAGCTCGAGGGAGGCAGAGAAATCAAATGGAATATATTTTCAGAAGCTCAGCCTGTAGATTCGAATGAATCGATAAATTTTGGATCGCAGCAGCGCTGGAGGGCGGGGGAGAGGCTCATGAAAGAGGGAATTTTCCGGTTCGAGTAGAGTTAAGAGCAATTAACGTATCCGCTCAGGACCATAATTGAATATGAATGCACATGAGTGCATTGCCAATGCCATGATTGCACACCGAAGGCATTATGTATATGTGCAAAGTTGTTAAACGTCAACCAGTTTCAGTTAAGGACAAGCTCCGAACCGGACCGGGCCAGGTCAGTGCAATCAGCGCCATTTAATTAAGAGTTTCGGCATCCCGGCAGGCAGTCTAGGCGTGTCCAACAAGTGGAGGTCGGCACCAGGCGGACCCAGTGGAGGCTGGGCTGGCCGCCAGGACTCGTCCTTAGGTAATGCTCTTTGGGAAAATATATGTTTTCTCTTTCGGCTGTCTACCAATATGTATTTACTTTCAATTTTAGGCACAACAGTCATTTGTTACCCGAGCAGGGGAGCGGAGAGGGCGTCTCGGCTTCTTATCTGCTCTCGGGCCAGCTTTCCTCTACCATTTTCATTTGCATTGAGGCTCGGCTTTGGGATTGGCTTTTCCTTTGCCTTGGAGTTTTGGTGGGAAGGCGGCCAAGCAGAGGGAGAGGCAGTGGCTGGCAGTCTGTCTGTGCCACAAGCAATGCAAACAAAAGAAACAAAAACCAAACGTTGGCAAACAAGCCGCCAAGCGCCTGCCAACAAAAATATAAAGACAAAAAAATAAAGTAAAAACAAGAGACCAGGACCAATGGCAGTGGGGGAACATAAAGCGAAAAACGTTCTTGTTAACAAATTGCAAAACATTTGCTTTTTGAAGACAAATTACTCGTGGTAAAACAAATTGCTTTGCTCCTCTTCTGCCTCCGCCTATGACTTCGCCTCCGCCCCCACCACCGCATTTTCCGGCCTTAAATTCTGAGAATGTATGGGGCTTTAAAACATGAGATATTGAAATGAGAAGCAATGCACTCGAACCATCCTGTTCGCACCCTTACGCCTCACAGATCATTGCACTTGAGCCTTAATGGCCCGACTCCTAATTAGCCTTAATTCTCATGCCGCTGCCCCCTGACCTTGCCCTCCCACCACCCACGCACAACGATACGAAAACGGAAGCAGCAGGTACTACTCGTACCACAAATTAAATGTAACTTAAAGCGTGCTAACGAAGACAATTAAATGGGCTTAGGTCGTGTTCTCCGGGGAGGGTGCCATGGCGCTCAGGAGCCATGGAAATATCCCGATATCCCGCTCATTCAGTTATTGGCTGTAGTCTCCAGTGGAGCATCCCTGCTAACTGCTTTATGGTTCTTGGACACAGCGGCGTATGAGCAATTCACAGAACACCACGAAAAGGGAATTCAGAATACAGCTGCACGAAAAACAACGTTTGTTAATTTGTGCATGCACTCGATCAAAATTTGAGTAATTAATTTAGCAGTTGGTACACCGCTACGTGCACCGCTCAGTGGCGTTGCCAATGGAGACGACGCGACGATGGCTGCAAAGCTGCTGACCATGTTGCGCAGTTTCCCAGCTCGTTTTTTCGCCATAAATTGCAACCGCGAATCTGTAATTGAATTTTGGTTCTCTTCGAAATTGTTCTATGGTCCGTTTCTGGGAAAATTTAAGGGAATTTAAGGGAAAGTTCACCTGAAACAGGTGTTATACGCAGAAGAAGCTTCTCTGCACGTTTCACATGCCTGAACATGCACATAAATATCCCTCTAAGTGATATACTTAATCGAGATGGGATGGAGTGAAAGCGATACGGACAGCTAGCCTAAGTAAACAAGACTCTCGAACTAGACATCCATCCAGAGATCCGTCTATCTATAAATCAGCAAAGTTGGGCTAAACTTTAGAGGGATTCCATAGCGATTAGCAAGGGTATACGAAGAGCAAACAGTCGGGCGAAAGAGTTAAGCCCTTGGAAATACAAGGCATTAATAAGTCAGGCCGGAAAAGAGGTTCAAGGATGGTTGGTGTGAAAAATACAGGAAGAACTGCACGCTTCAAAGCATATCCCTGCCGGGGGCTGGGTGTGTGCCCTGCATAATAAGGTCTCAGACGGCCAGTCGATGGCTGGCCAATTCGGCAAACAATGCGGCAGCACTATGCAAATGAGCATATTAGCAAGGCCGGCCGCCGAATTTGCATAATTTTTCCTCTGTTCCTCTGTTGGTCGATGGAAAGTTGTTGTCGGCCGAAAGAAAGGGCTGTGAAAAGTTGCTGCAAGCGTTCCCGACGTTTCAAATGTTCCAAATTTGAAGGATGTTCTCAGCTGATTTGCGGGAAGAGTGAACACGATCCTGAACCCAACCGTCGACTCTACCAGGAACGCGCATTAGCCCAGCCGCATACCGACACAATTTATATTCATGCCACAATGTGCATAAATATAATTCTTTCTGCTCTCCGCTGTCGCGATGCGTGCTGCGGGATATGGGATGTTGGAGCTAGAACTGGGTATGGGTCTGGTTCTGGTTCTGGGTCTGAGTGGGGGTCTGGGATCTGGGAAGAGTACATCGATTTATGCCGGGCACGTGCACAGCTCCCACTCGAGCAATGCTCCGGCACGCGCTTATTGGCATTTGTTGCACTCTATGAAATCCGCTTACCGGCTGCCACTGCAACTCTCTGGATGCAATCAAAGTAAAAATACGTCACCATTAACGGGCGACCGCAGGAGCTTTGCCCCGTCAGAGATTGCCGGCTCAATGGGTTGTGCGGCTCCACAGAAATATCAATTATTTCGAGTCCAGTGCGGTTCAGTTGAGCATTAAACTGCCGCTTAATTACGCTGCGTGCTTGAGAGCGATAAAGAGCTGCGCCAACAGCAAATACTCGTAGACAGGCGGAAACGGAAAACACAATACAGACAAATGTACAAATGTAAACATAAAAATTAATGACAGCATAACAATTTATGTGTATGGCTGTGTAATTGTGCGCTGAACTCGGTTTGAGTCGCTGAGCAAGCGGCAATCGGGCTAAAAATCATAGCCTACTTAGTGGGGCCCGGTCCTGCCCGGCCCGGTAGTGCCTCTGATGGGGCTCTGGCACGAAAGTATTCCAGATGAATTGAGCAACACTGATTTGCTGGATATTTTCCTAAAGATTACATTCCACTTGAGTGGGTTTAATGTTCGAGGATCAGTGGATACTCACTGTCGAGTGTCGCGGCGAAGACCCAATATACCCGGCATGCCCTTTACCACTCGTGGATTCCATTTTAATTCCAATGCTTTGCAGAAAATCGATGGTGAATTAATCTTTAATTTCATTCCTTTTCTTTGAGCAGGCTTCCTCTTGATTCGGATCCATTTGGCCACTCCTTCCCAATCCCATTGTTCGCGTACACAAAAACCAATTTGTCATAATTAAATGTAGCTTTCGTCTCCCGCAAAGCATCAGCATAGGCGCGGCATGAAAGGAAGTTGCTTCCATAAATATTCGATATACTTTACACTTTATACTTAATCAGAGCATTTAATAACTGACACGCGCAGTGTCGCAGACAGCGCGGAATTCAATAACGAAAGCAAAATAATGAAAATAAAGAATTTGTATCGTCAATCACAGTCGAGATGAACCAGAGGTGCCCCAGCAACAGCGGAAGCAACAACTCCTGCCTTGCCACCACCCACACGTAGCCTCCCACACGCCCACTCACACCCATTCAGTATCGCTGCCGATGCCGATGCCGATGCGGATCCGATGCCACCACTTGACGGGCATTATTCAAAAAAGGGCCTCCTGTCACGGCCGCCGAATGTCACGCGCACACTTTGAGTGGCTCTGGGGCTCTGGCGAGAGTGGGGATAGGTCCTTTGTCTGGGTTTGCCACTTCAGCAGGCACTGCAGAGCTGCAGCGGCCGCATCAGCATCAGCAGGTGCAACCCTGTGACAGTGTTAATGCCCGACGGGCCAATGGGGCAACGCTGGAGCATATTATCAGGCTCAGGTCCCATTACGTGATCCCGGCAATCCTTTCAGCGGATGTTATGAATGCAGAAATGAGCAAAAGACCCGTTTGCAGTTAAGCAAATTTATAATTCCGTTTAAATGCTTTATTAAAATACCAAAGTTGGACGATGGGAACTGGCCGATGGGAAGCCACGCCAACTCGCGGGGGACTTGGATATTTTTAAATGAGTTTCTGACTGCCCCGGAATTTACAGATGGAAAACGATTCGCAAAAAAAGCGGGGGCAACGGGTTGTAAACACATTTTGGAGCGCTGCTTTGCTGGAAAGTTTTTATGACCCGTTATTTAATTTATGGTTGAAATACATTCCCAACAGCAAACTGTTAAAGCTGCCGAAAGGCACCACGCACCTGTTACACAGCAACAGCAGCAGCAGAACCAACAAATACCGTGGCAATTAGACGTGGAAACAACATAATGTATTCATGGGTGGTTGAGAGAACAGCCACTGAAACCGTATCCCTTATCAGCTGAAAAATGAGCTGCCAAAAGAGCCGGCGAAACTTTTCGCTGCCCCACTCACATGTGCGATTAATTAGAGTCAATTTATCAGATCTAATGTGTGAGGGGAAACGAATTATTGTCTGTACAATACGAGATACTCCCACAGATGCATGGGAATCGCCAACACAGTGGCGGGAGAGGTGTCGGAGCGAAACAAGGCAGTACTTGTGACGTCAAGAAGCAATCTTGTTGGAGGACATTTTGTAAGCTGGAAATCTATTGCATCTTGACTATTTAGTGAAATGGTGGAAATACAACTCCAACTCGAGCACTCAAAAAGTCTTCAGCTATGAAGCTGCACAAAAGTAACTGCAAGGTAAAGAATAAACCCTCAACAAAAGTATCATAAAAATGCAGAAGAACTCAAGTGCCTACTGCGTGTGCGACTACAGCATCTCTGCGGTTAAAATGTATCTGTTATACTAACAGCAGTGTGCCTGAGATACTGAGTAAAATTTATAAAAGGCTTAAATATTACACAAGTATATATGTTTTTCTTAGCCTCGCCCTCGCCCCAGCCCTTGCCTCCGACAGCCCCCCGCACTCACATCCGCAAAGCTGGCGGATGTCAACGAGCAAGTATTAAAACAGCTACAACTCACATAGATACAGACACACGTGCGCATACACACACACACCGAATACACACGCATGAAGATGTCAACTGCACATGCAATATGGCATACACGATGAAAAGTTGCGATGTGCTGCCTCTCACAAATAAAATTTAATAAGCGCCAGACGAGCAAGGGAAGGCCCTCCCACATATTAAACCCCTTGCGACAAAACAAAAGCATGACTTTGAAGCTACAAAAAAATTAATAAGAAATTCAATAAAGTTGGTTTACTGGAATTTCATGTGTGTACGTGGTGAGTGTGTCGTCTGGACGACCCTAAACATTTCGGGGGGCCGAAATCGGTAGCCGCCATCGCAAGTAAAGAAATATATTCCAATGGAATTCCCAGAAATTTAAGTATTTCTGGGCAATTTTCAAATGTAAGACTATCCTCATCCGCAGGGGATGATGCACTCGGCAAATTCATTTGGCATTTCCAAGGCTTTGAACTAAATCAAAATTGTTTAGACTAATTGAATACACATTCATGCATTGCTTATTGAAGTCTGGGGAGCTTAAGCCAAAGAATTTTCGATATACGAGTATGAAATAAAATACGAGTACGTATATTTCATTGAATTGTTTATTACATTATGCACAAATAAGCTTCGGAAATTCTCGACAAAATCGCTTGCTTCTCCTTCCAGGAAGACAGCGAGGCAGACTATGCTTACCTGCAAAGGATATCTCAAGAGAATCAGTCGAGCGAGGGCGAAACTCGCGAATTCTCATTGTGCTCCCCTCTCGCGAGATTTATGTTATTACCGATTGAGTTCGAGGTTCGAGGTTCGAGGCTCGAGACTCGAGTAGTCATACCACCCGCACAACGGGAATGTTAGGACCGAGTGCAGTGTCCTGGTATGCGTCTGCCCCGTGTGGTGGGACTGATGGCGTGCTCTGGATGTGTGTGCACTCGAACTCGATGGATTCAAGCAATTTAATATTCATTTGTGCGTGTAAATCAGATTTGCACATGCAAATACCCGAAATCGACAGCATAATTGATTGAGCGAACAAAGCAAGGCTGTAATCATTGCAAAAATAATTTGATTTGATAATTTTTATTTGAAAACGCGTTCACAGACTGACAACAACGCTCTGGGTATAAGCATATGCTTCCTCGTTTAAGTGACAGGACAATGGCCTCCTGTGGTGTGGCGTGTGTGCCTCGTTTTATCTAATTACTAGAGTAAAGCTTGCAGAGAAATTGAATTCCATTCAGGTTTCTCGCCATTGATTTATTATATCCGACCGCCATGCATTAATCAATTTCATGCAGCCCGACTCCGAGTAATCGGGGCCTAATTTGATTGTGATTTATGGCAGTAGCAATCTTCGGGAGGACGAGAGACAAGATGACAGAGCTGCCCTGCTATAAATTGCAATTATCAAGCATTAACCATATTTCCGTGCACGTTGCACCGACTCAGAGAATAGCATCCCTCAGAGAAAATGGCACTGTTGGCCCTGTGGGGGCCAGTGACCATAACGCTCTCCGTGTACGCACACAAAATTGAGACTAGTCAGGCCTTTAACAGTTTAATCTGGCTTTTGCTCCAAAGGATAACCATCCTAATTATGCAAGGGGGGTCAGAAGTGGAAGCCCCGCTCGTTTGTTTGCCCAGAACCATGAAAGTTATAGTTATTATGTTTACTACGTATACGCAGTGATATCACTGCGAATGATTTTGTTGTGTGGACCTTATAAAGCTTTATTCCCATTTTCGCATACAGTACGTATCGTACCTATATGCCCTTAGCCATTCGATTGGTAAAACGTGAATAAAGTTGTTGAAGAGGTAAAACTACCATAATCCCTAATTGATTATGAAATAGGAGTCCGATAAAACACACTCTTGATTGAATTATTAGATAACCTACCAAACTTCCATCAATCCAAGACAACCCTTGATAACTGAGTCGTTTCTGTAAATATCTCAATTCAATTTGCACCCCAGCCTCGTGCACAAGTTGTGCAATACTTCTGACACGCACTGTCTGTGAAATATATGTGACGTTGCCTGCGTGTATGTGTGGCAATTTATGCGCCACTAAAACTCCACTAATTTCTCATAGCCAGACCTGGCTGCCGGCTAGGCCCCTGCCCATCTTGGTTCTCGGCTCGGGTCCTTCCTGGCAGCAGTTTCGGCTTCCGCTTTGTGTTGAAAGCATACGAGAGCAGCCTGGTTTATTTATTTGCCTGTATTAAATGTCGTTTTTGGCAGTGGGGGCCCCTGTCCCCTTGCAGATGGCCTGCTGTCTGGACCGAATTAGTAGTTGGGGCTGGCGCTGGAACTGCTGGGTTCGATGGAACCACGTCTTCATACGGCTCGAGGCCCGCATGTGCACTATCTGAGATCTCGAGAGCATATTTGTTGCCGGGCAACTTTGGCAATTTCACCTGGCTGACGGTGATGACTTTTCCCCAGTTCCCTTTGTGTCATTATCTTTTGATTATTCCATTTCCCTTGCCGCAAAAATAAAAACAATTTATATTTTTGCCAGCCGCCACAAAGGAGATCTCAAGTGTCTGCCTGCCGTGCTCCTGCCAAATTATGAGAAGCCTAAGCCAGGTTGACTTCAAAACAGTTCTGGGCAACCTTTCGTTTAGCCGGCAATCCACTTTGGCAACTCTTTCGAATTCCTCACAGTTCGTCGGGAGTGGGAGTGGGTGTGGCAGTGGGAGTTTGTTTCTCTCCCGCTTTCTCCCTCTCTGTCTCACTGTGTGTTGAATGACTTCTTGTTTAGTTGGCAGTTTTCAAAACAGATCCAGCCAACTTTTTTCTTTTCCAAATTGCTTACAAAGTGCTTTTTTGTGGTCCCCCTCCTCGGGGGTTTTTATTTTTCGGTTCGCAGCAAATAAATGGCTAAGCAGTAAATCTTTGTCGGTTTAGGTTATTGAATATTTCATGCCCGAGTTGATTTATTATTTATTTCCTTTTAATGCCTGCCGAAGGTCAAGAAAACAGCTCTCCTTCGATGAACCCGTTTTATGGTCATTATTCGGGCCCAAGAAGCGACGAACAAGAGGAGATAGATCTCCCCGAAATGGAAAACCAAGCCCCCACTTCTCCCTGTGAATAAAAAAAGCGAAAGCAAAAAGCCAATGATTCGGTTGGCTGCTGTGGAGACGGTATAATTAGAGCACGGCCCTCGCGTCGGAGCGCTCTGCAAGCCTAATGAGTCCGGGTTCGGCTTTTAGTGCTGCATCTGATGGCCGCTGGACGGCGGAACGCATTGTCGTCGTCCGACCACTGGGAGTCACCCGCAAAAAAATCTGTGCACGCACCCACTTGCCAAACTCAATAATGCACAAGGCTCGACTCTGCTCGTTTTTCCCACGTTGTCTGTCCCCATTGTTTGCCGTTGCGGCGGGGCGGAGGGGAACGGGATGGAGCTGAGGCAGGAGCTGCGAAATCGGTGGCTTTTGGCCTCCGCTTTGTGTTCCGTGGGGCGTTCCGGCTGTCCACAAAGTGCTTCCTGCTAGTCGGAAGGATATTGGCACCAAGCCCGGCCTAGGGGTGGAAGTGGAAAATTGCTCCCCAGTAAAGTCAGTCCAGACTGCAACTTCAACCCTTATTATTATTATGTTTGCGTACTGCGAAGCGATATTTAATATTTGCTCTTAAATATTTGCCATTCTTTTTCAGTCAGACACATTTTCCCCCGCAACATGCATGTTAAATGTTGGCAAGACCTTGTTCTGCTACAATAGTTGCTACCTTTCGAGTGTGTGTGAGCTTCTGTGTGTGGGTCTGTGCCATGGCTCCGTCTGTTGTCCATTTTGGGGTCTTTATGTAAATCGGTCGTTGTTCCTTTTAGCACTCGTCCGCTTTTCACATGCTTTTTACCTGCTTTCTGCCAGCTTTTTACCAGCTTTTTGTGCTGCCAAGTGTTGAGTGTTTTGTTATTGAAGCATATTTTCCTCATTTGTTTTCGGGGCCGCACTCACTGCTCCTCCACTCTCCTCTCCCTGGGCCAATCGTTATTAAGAGAGAAAGAGAGTGAGAGAGAGAGAGTGAGTGAGGAAGAGCAGAAGAACGAGAAGGTGAAGCTAAGACTAAGTGTAGGTATGAGCTTCTTAGGTGTATGTAAAACTTTTGCTCCTGAACGGGGAACCCTTTCATAAGGGACGAGACGAGACCGAGCAAATAAAAGGCTTAATGTGTGTATTCGCTAAAAGCTTGTTACTGTTCACGTTCACAACACAGCTGTACTAGCTGGCAACAATTGGCAGGCACTGTATTAAAAGTTTTACAGGCTTCAACTTTCGTGAACAAACTTGTGGCAGTCGCATAAAATGTTTCTACAACCTTTCGGGCCCTGAATGTATGCAACATCAAGGCACAAACAGAGAGAGAGAGAAAGAGAGAGAGAGAGAGAACGGCGAGAGAGGGAGGAAGAGTCGGTAACGGTAACAAAGCCAACTTAACACAAAATTGCGCTTTTGCATATTTGCGCGCTCCTGCAAAACAAACCGAAAATTCCGCGAACAAAATCAGAAGGGGCGCATGAGTGTGCGAGAGGAGGGGGTGCTGATGGAGTCAACTATTCCCGTTAACGTGTGTCCAACCAGGTCAAGAGCTATTAGCTGCAAAATTACACAATTCGTTCATTTTGAAATCGTTTTAGCCAGTACAACATCCACTTGCAGAGAGAGATTGGGGAAATAGCAGGCAAATAGACTCTTGACTGATCACTTTGGCCACAAAGAAGAAGTCATCTGTCTGTGTTTACATACAAATGTACACGAGATAATGCACACTCATATACATATTGACCATATCAACAAGCCAAATTTCACGCACTCGACCATAAATTGCAGTTGGCCGAAGGGAAAACTGAAAGCAGTAAACAGTAGTTCGTAATTACTTTGCGTAATTAAAGAAACCAGGAAAAGAGACGATTGCTAACGAGGAATGACATTTTGTAAATACTCTATAGACACCGAAAGGGGGAAAGCTCCCATCTGGAATGTTCTCTCCAGATGGAGATGCCACAACACCACAGCATTGACCACGGGACTGTTTGCATTCCCCGAGTCACCGTTAAATCACTAATGTAGAGCTGGTTTTGGCCTTAGTCATTTAATTTAAGCTGAGTGACTCTCAGACTGAAAATACTTAAAGGCCAACTTCGTTTTTTTGATTTGAGAAGTTCAAATGGAGAAAACTCTGACCTATGCGAAGATTCTGTTGGGACTGGTGGTTTCTTTATCACTTCAGAGAATTATCCCCAACACCTTCTCTTCCCTGATTTCCGTATGCTAATGCCATAAGTAATGTCATTTTGTGCGTTTATCGCCTTGAAACTATTGAAAGCGCTTTGAGCAATGCTTTTAGACGGAAAACTTAAGTCTGGCCCCGGGGCCGTGTATGTGCGGGCGGCAAAAGAAGATTAATTTGTGTGCTCGGCTCTCGGATACCACTTGGAGTCTCGCCTCCAACACAAAGGCACATCTGTTCTGCTTTCTGCTCCGTTCTGCTCTCGCCCTGGCCTAAGGTAACAGACACATCACAGAGAGCGAGAGATACGGATAGAGGTACGAGTGGGTGTCTCTGTGGGTATGGGTGTGGGCCCTGTGCAACAATGGGGCGTTAGGCATTTGTGAGATTCCCGTTCGTGGGCCACACACGCTGCCAAAAGAATGATGAATGCTCATAAATGAGCGTAAGGGCGACGTGTGACCTTTCCATATGTGTACATAAATACTCCTACCGGAACGTTTTCTCTCGCGTTTCCTCCCATTGAATGACTGATATTCGCCGGGAGTGGCAGGGCATTCGATAGTCTGTGCGGATCAAAGGTTTTGGCTACAAATGCCATAATAGTCAGGATAAGAAAATTGCCTCCGGGTGGTATACCTAATAATTCAGCTGGTTAATTATAATGTAATTTGAAAATATCAAAGGAGTCGAGTCGGTTTCCTAGGGCGCGGAAAACAATCACACACGCTCCTTCCCTACACACACAAAATGCCTACCCTCACCCGATGTCGTCGCTGTCCCCTCCGCTCAGTGTTCTATATCTCAAGGAGCACAAGGGAAATGCATTCTGGAATATAATTTTACTCGTGTCATGTTGACCCAAATTGCATCCCGACACATCTTAGCGAAATTAAACCGCTTGCCTCAGGAAATCTTCATTTGATATTCACGTGTATGTGTGTGGCGTGTGCCTGTGTGGGCGCTCACACTAATTAATGTGGCACCTGCCTCATGACACGTTCTAGTTAAGCAAGTTTTATTTTTTTTTTAATGAACGCAAGCGTTTTCAATTTTCATCCGCAAAAGCCACAAAACTTTGGCTAGCCGCCATCATTAGCCGTTGTCAGGCAGCAGGCGTCAGCCGTTAGCAGTTAGCCGTCAGAGCCTGTCATTAAAAATGGCTTAAACGGCGCGTCAGTGGACGCCAGACTGTGGGTGTGAAACCCTTTTTCAACACGTGTTCGGTCGAAATAGAAAATATGATAGCAAGCCGCGCCATTAAGTCTCGCTATTCCAGAGGAGAATTTCGGAGTGCCGGCTAGGGAAGAATGGAAAGCACAACTTGAGGGTCAGAAATCGAACACCAGCCGTATTCTAATGGCCAGAAGGCATACCAGAAGCATAAAGAACGCACCGCGATTCGCCTTCGTTTTTGAACTTTCTCTGATTTGCGTTTGGTATGCATGGAAATGCAGTTTTCTCTTTCTGTTCGCTGCATCCCCCTCTCATCTGGGCCATCCCTTTGTGGCTAGTGCCCGCCAAAGTGTGCTATGGATCCGCTTGAGGCGGCTCCCACCCACAGCTCGCAATGAGTTTGTGGGGTGGTGTGTGCAACGAGGTCACTGGTTTGGGACAAAAGATGTCAACTTGAAAATTACACATTCTCAAATTCAGAATAAAATATATACGAGTACGAGTATGCACTCGGATGTGCGCGGACCATAGTGGCTCTGACTCGGGCTCGGGCTCTGGCTCTGGCTTTAACCCTGCACAACTGTTGCCTTTATTCCGACTTATCAGCCTGTAAAATGCGCAATCCAAATGCAAATTTGCAGCGTAATTAAAAATGCGCATAATGCCTGATTCCCTGACACCCAGATATGCCCCGGCAAAGCCAATTTCCACATAGTGAATATATACATATATGTGTAGAATTTAATTAGCAGAGACCTTCGGGAGGAAATGAGTGCTTTTGGCCATTTTAAAAAATATTAATGCCGTGAATGAGCTTGGGGCAAGTAAATGCGGTTAAGGCTGAGCTGCGAAATGCATCCTGGCTGAGATCCCTTTGCTGGCTTCCATTTCCTTTTTGCCATTGAATTGCAAATCGCTTTAGGCCAAACCATTCACTGTCCCTAACTGAAATCGCTATCCACGCGGGAAAAATCCTCCCGTAAATATTCAATTTCACACGTAACATCAGCCAACCAAGCAAGCCGGCAACCCGGCAACCCAGCCACCAAGCAACCAAGCAACCGACCAACTGGCAGAAGCCAGCTGTCATCCGGGCTGGCCACAAAAGTCGGCTTGTCGCCCCAACAAAATAGAGTCGCACATATTTTCAAATAAAGCTGCCGCTATCACAAATTGACAGCAAAGTATTGTGTGGCCTGATTTGACTGCTTTAGAGCCAAAGTCCCCTTTCCGTGTGGGGCTCTGTGGCTGTGGGCGAGTGGGGGTCTGTCCAATATGGCCAAATGGCCAAATGGCTTTATGCGGTCAGTCAACTCGCTGGGAAACGGCATGGCGGGACTTCCGCTTCCGCTTACACATGCACAGCTGGAATGTGGAAAGTGCCCTGCGGTTTTCTGGCTCTGCCACTGCCACTGCCACTGGCACTGCCATGATTGCGTCGAATGGTAGCCCCACTCCAATGGCACCCACACCCTCGAAAAACTAATAAAACCCGAATATGAGTGAGCGTATTGGAACCGTACAGTTTCGATGTGTTTTATGAAACAATATGAAGCAAGCAATCTGCGTTTGGCAATTTCCGTAGTAGCATTGTATTTTCGGGTACTGTCAGCCACGTTCTAAACAGTTTGTTTAGTTTAATCGAAACTTGATTCAGACAAAATCAAAATTTACAAAAAAATTATTAGTGAAAGCAATCGTTAGCCCTATTTGGAATTCCCTTTTCATTCGGAAGCCTTCACCCAAGCCATTAATCTAGCCATGGACGGCAGCGGGGACAACCAGCTCTCGATGCAACTGACACGCGACGTGGAGGCTCGCCGGCGAATGATCATGCATGCTGAGCGCGAACATCAAGCTATTGCTGCCATGGCCGCTGCTGCCTACCTGCCAGGTCACCTGCAGCTGCCACGCGCACCTGCACAATTGCCCTTGCCACGAGCAGGGCTCCAGCCCGATCCGCTGCAGAACGATCTGGACGAGGATTCTGGATTCGAGTCGGGGAGCGAGAGCGATTGAAATTTTATTGTCGGGGATACGTACATACCCACTACTTAGTCATCGAGCTGTTAGTGAATAAATTAATTGGGAATCAAGTGTGAACTTACCTTTTGATCGGCTTAGTTTTTTTCCCTCAGCCTCAGCCTCAGCCTCAGCTTCAGCCCCAGCTCCAGCCGCAACCCCCAAAACAGTTGAAACAACTCGCATATGTAAGTCCTTAGATGGGTTTCGGTTTATTCACGTCAATTGGATTTCAATTTGATTCAAACACACAAAATCAATTTGAACGCAAGTGTATCTGTATCATGTATTCGTATTAGTAGAGAGCTTTAGCTAGTTTAGTTACATTTATGTTACACAAATACCATATATTTATATATATGTATGTACTCGTATGTATACGCATATTTAAGTGGTGCTTTCGCTTTTACCGAAGTTCAATTTGTTCTATGTTTTGCTCTTCTTCTGTGGAACATCAATATTAAATATTTTTGCATGTGTATTTACGTACGTATATGTATTTTTATTTGATTTTCATTTTGATTTTGATACTTCTGTGTAGTGCTCTTGACTAGAGCTGGCCGAGCACACACACATGTGTACTCGTATAAATCTCCATGGAGCTCGGCTTGGATTTCTCTTTATCCATATATACGTATGTATGTACGTATTCGAAATTTAAATGTCTACTTTTCAAGTATAGTTCACTTAATTTTACTCTCTCCGAATTAATCGATGGTTATCACGCCTAAACTTGCTTTGAAATTAAATGAACGTAAAACGAAGTCATTTGAAAAATCTGCATTCATTCGATTCTCAAACTACTCGTAGACATGTATATGAGACTCACTAAGTATACACACATGCATATAATCGTATCATTAAAGTTTAAACATACATATACTATATTGTATTGTGGGGTCTTGTGTCTTAAAACTGTTAGTTTTACTCGATATGGTGTCTTTCTTTGCTCCTTTCAGCTTTGTTAAAACAATTTCCATATTTATTCGTAATATCTAATATATTTTGTGGTTTTTCGTAACGTATATTTAAATGTCCAACGGAAGCGTGAAAAAATGATATTTCGTGAGCAAATAAGGAATACATACATTGTTCTGATTCCGTTAACATATAAATTATAATATTACACAATTCATTATTTGTCATTGTTCAGTTTTTTTCGTTATAGATTTAGTTGCCTATACTTGTATTTGTATGTTTGCTTTTTCCCCCTCCGATAAATCGTATATGAAAAACCTTGCACTCCATTGTCTCAGTCATGAAATGAAGTCGAAAATGAATTCAATACATACATACTCGTAGATATAGTTATAGGTATATGTAGGTATCGATTTTTATATATGTGTATAGTATGTATATATTCTGCAGAAGTACATCTATAAATTCTTTAAAATTTCTACTGCTGTATACATCAATGGTTGGTTGCTTGCTTGCTTGCTTTTTGGGGATTGTGGTGTTGATCCACTACTTGAAGGAGAGAGATACTTCGCATTCTTATAAAATGCATAAATATTCAGCTTACAAACTAGACTACGCCCGTTCTCTCTCTCTCTCGGTTGATCGGTATATACTCGTATATTTGAATCAGATATATGTATGTTTGCTGATAGGTATTCGTTTTTAGAGAGTGCCTAGAGACACTCGTGATAGGGAGGGCTTTACATTGAAATCCATACAATTTATGCTTGAGTTAGTTGAGAGTCTGACTGAAAATTAGCTCTACCCAAGTCGCTTCCTCTGCTGCAGCTGCGGCTTACAGTTGCCAATCGAATTTACGGCTTGATCAATGCAATCATTTCATTATTGCCGCCATCCCTGTGACCGGAACCCAGCCCGGCACCCAGCTTACAGCACCAGCCCGTAACCTCAGTAACCAGTCGCATCGAACAGATCCGGCAGCACCAGGGGCGGGCAGTTGTGGGGACTGCAGGTGACGCTCGGCATCTCGTCGGGCGTCACCGCATCCGTGCAAATGCACTGCAGACAGTTGCCCGTATCCTGGGGCAGAATGTCGCCAATTTTATACAGTTTGCCTGCAAAAACAAACGGAACGGAGTTTGGATTGTATTTGAAATGGGATTAGGAAGTGAGCAATTGTCAGGAGCATGGAAGAAGGGAAATGGGAAGGGGGTTATTTTCGTTAGCACTAATCTCCGGGGCATTCGTCGACTCTACTGTCTTGCTTACCCAAAACATTGCACATACGCCCTGGTGCCAGCGGCACTGTTGTTATAATCGTTGTCAGTGTATACGGTGGCACCGCTGGGCTGCCAGTCGCCTGAGGTTGATCCTGATTGTTGCTGTTGTTGTTACTGATGCTGGTGGGTGGTCTGGTGGTGCTGGCGATGGTTACGGAGCTCCTCCTGTCGGTCGCCTGTGGGTCCATTGTTGCCCCTGCTGTTGTTCCTGGAGTTTCTGCGATTCCTGGCGTTGCCTCTGTGCTCACACGTGACGTTCTGTTGCCATTTGCAATTAAATCCGTTTGGCGACGGGGATGCACATCAACTGCAGTTAGTGTAATGTCAATGTTGACAACACTCCCATTGAATTCGCTGCTGTAATCATTGTACGAGCTGCGGAAGAAGACAGCATCGGCAACATTGTTGTTGTTCCTGGCATTGTCTTTGCTGCTGCTGCTGCTGCTGCTACTGCTGCCACTTCTCCCATTCCCACTGCCGCTGTCACTCTTGTTTCTGATGGCAACATCATCGATTATTGTCGATGCTGCTGTTTCCTGCTCCGAGGCATCGTCCGGCGTGTTTGTGCTGTCAGCATTCAGCTCCGTCGATGTCAGCCACCGATGGAACGCATCATCCAGGTCCTTGCCACCGCTCCTATCCGGTTGCAGCTGGTCAGCATCAAGGGAAGAGAAAAACAAAACATACTGTTAATTCAAGTTGACTGCATAGTAAATAATAAACCAAGTCAAGCTCGAAAAACCCTATTACGAAGACCCTTTCAGGGTGACTGGTCACGGCGCGACCGCAAACTTAGGCCTGTCAGCGGGGAGAGCCAATGAAGTGGCCTGGCCCAAATCCTAATTGGGCTACCCTCCATCTGGCTGTGGCTCTTAAAGCTACACAGCAAAAAGTACAGCCAAGCGAATGAACCCAGCTCCAGTCCGACTAGACTCACATTTGTGGCTGCAACTGTGGCCCCATCTCCAGCTTCAGCTTCAGCTCTTCCACTGTCCCGACTAGACAGTCTGCCCGTCGCATTGCCATTTGTTCCTGTCGTCGTAGTCGTTCTCATTGTTGTTGTTGTTGTTGTTGTTGTCGCCGTTGTGGACGTCGCTGCCTGGTTTGTCATCAACGCCTTGGCCATGCTGCTCCTGGGGCTGCTACTCGTTGTCCATTGTGTGGGCGCTGCCTTGGGGCGCTTTGTTGGCGGCTCTGGCAAAATATCGCTGTCGGTTTCCGCATCATCAAAGTTTTTATCAACGCCCAAGTCGGTATGGAGTTCAACGCCTGCATCTGCTGGTGGCTTTTGTCGGGCCAACGCCTCTTGTTGATGTTGCAAGCGTTGCTTTTCATGCAGCAAGTGCTGCTGATGATGCTGATGCTGATGGTGCTCGTGCTCCTCCGTCTTGTAGTCGTAATAAAGCAGGGCCGGCAAGTTTTCGGGGAAATTTAAGATCTTGCTGGACGAATGTGGAGGCTTGTGGGGATGGGAGCTATGTTGCTGCTGCTGCTCCTGCTGGTGCGAGGGCGTGGCAATAGTTGTTGCTGGCTGTTGATAATGCGTTTTCTTTGCCGCCGCCTGATTAACTGGCGGGGCTACAGCACTCTGTTCTTGCTCCTGCTCCTGCTCCTGTTGCTGCTCCTTCTCGGGCAACTTCTGGTGCTGCTCGTGTTTGTGTTGCTTGATTATATTGTAGTTGGTGGCATCGCCAGTCTTTTGTTTTTGTATCTGATGCTCGTACTTCTGCTGCTGCTGTTGCTGCTTTATGGCTGACTTTTTATAATCCTGTGGCTGCTGCTGCGGCTGCTGCTGCTTGTGGCTCTGGAAAACTTCGTAGTCATTAAAATTCTTTTGATTCCTACGATGCTTGCGCCGCTTGCCAACTTTCCCAGCCGTTTTATGCACTTTTGTTGACTTTCTCGTGGTGCTCTCATAGCGATATGGATCTGAATAGTCACCAACACCAGCAGCAGCACCATCGCCACCGCCACCGCCACCACCAAAGCCAAAGCCAAAGCCGAAGCCAACACCAGAAATAACCCCACCTCCATTGGCTTTGACTTTGCCATTGCCAATGCCATTGTCGTTGTCGTTGTCTTTGTCGTTTCCTGCCGCCATTTCCTTCACCTTGTTTGCATTGGTCTTATCTGCGGAGGAGGTAAAAGGCAAAAGTTTCTTGTTATATTATGCATGGCCCATAATGGCGGGAAAACTAACCGCAGCGCTCCCACCAGCAGAAGATTTCTCCGTCCATGCAGAGGCACACCTCGCAGGCATCCTGGCGCGGCACCTGAACCGAAAGCGGATGAGAAAGGTTACAGCAAATGGTTGAAAGTGTGGAAAAGTGTGCAAGTGGGAAATTTAAATGGTCAGCAGCTTGGGTATTCACGATAGCAGCCATCAATCATCTGGATGGAGCCGAGCTGCATAATGGATGCGTAAGCGAAAGCCACGAGTCAGCCACAGACAGCAGCAAATATCAAACGGTATCATGTTTAGACCTAATTGAAAATGCTTAATCCGAGTGTTCACTTAATTTTGAATGAACCAACTTCAACTTGTGGTGCGATAATCGAGAAGAAAACATGTTCTGTGCTTGACAAAGCGAAATGAAGTGCTCTCTAACCGACCAAGCGAAAGGAAAACCATTTTCAATTGCACATCTCTTCTTTTCCCCTACCTATCGTACGCTGCACCCTTTCATCCTCAAATTCTTACCTTCTGTCCATGTGTGTACTTGTGGCCGTTAGTGAAGCAGGCGGCTGCCCGACTGTGCGGCTCCAAATCCTCGACTGAGCCATCAGAGCGCCCTCCCTGAGCTCTCAGAGTGTGGGGGTCCAAGGTGGACTCTGATTCGAGGCCTGTCGCTCCGGCCTGCTGGCGCAGCTCGGTGTCGCTGAGCATTTGCTGGGACAGAAGGCGCGCGTCGTACTTGGCCTGGGATTGGGCCGTGTCCAGGTCATAGTTGAAGTCGTCGTGCTCATCTAAATACTCGAATGGTAAAGCTGCGAGAAGCCAAGAACAAATGCGAAATAATCCCAGGTTGATTTGACTTTTCACGCCAGATGCCACACACACCAGCAGAGACATACAAATACATATGTACTCTGTGTAAAAGATGGTCCTGATCGGCAAGCTGTTGCCACCTTTCATATTAAATTTAGGCCATAAGCGGCGGCATTTTATTATGCATATTTGATAAATTATCATAAAAATAAGATACGAAATAAATCACGAGCCTCATAAAAGCAGCACACGTACACACAAACATACAGGGGTGGTCAAAAGTATTTACACAACGAGTTTTTTTTTGCATGTTCAATTTCAGGAGCTTTTCCTGTGGTTGTTGAAAGCTAAATAAAAAAAAAAACTTTTAGGCCAAAAAGATTGATCTACTAGCAATTGAATGAGAGAAGAATTGGAAAAATAACTGTTAATGGGCTAAAAATAGAAGCATGTGAACTGTTGTCAAAAGTATTTACACAAATTTGCATTGCTTCAGAAGTATTTACACAATGCAAATTAGAGCTTATTCTTAGACTTGGTTTGACTTAGTGCAGTCGTTTTTTCGTTTATTGCAGTTGCAATAAGTAAATTTAATTTAAAATTTAAAATTAACTTAGTAAAATGGTGAAGACAAAGGAGTTGTCTGTTGAAACTCGATCCGAGATCGTTACAAAATTTAAAAGCGGGGTTTCAGCGTCGGAACTGGCCAAAACTTACAAAATTTGTAGAAAAACCGTTTATAATCTGGAAAAGAAAAAGGACACGAATGGAAATTTACAGAATTTAAAAAGAAGTGGAAGGAAACAAGCGATGGATGAACGGGAATGTAGACGTTTAATTGGCATAGTCGATAAAAATCCGTCGATAAGCCCAGTTAAATTGTCTGCAGATTCGCAACAATTGATTGGCAAAAAAGTCTGTGATGCTACAATACGTCGGAGATTGAAGGAGATCGACATACGAACGTATACAGGCGAAAAATAATAGAAATTTCCAAGGCAAATAAAGCAAAACGCCTCTCATTCGCATTGGAATACGTTAAAAAACCAAAGGAGTTTTGGTACAATGTTTTATGGACAGATGAAGTAGCTTTCCAGTTCCAAGGCTCATTCTGTAAAAGATTTATGCATCTACGACAAGCAAAAAAACAAAGTGCAGTGCAACCATTAAACAGATTTGGTGGAGGCACAGTGATGTTCTGGGGGTGCATGTCTTACTACGGATTTGGAGACTTTGTTCCAATAGAAGGCACTCTGAATCAGACCCGGTATCTTGTTATACTGAATGAACATGCTTTTGTGTCTGGTGACAGGCTATTTCCCATCTCCGACTGGATTTTACAGCAAGACAATGCTCCATGCCACAAGGGATCGGCACCTACAAAATTTTTACGAGATCTCAATGTGGCTGTTCTTCCCTGGCCCGCGCAGAGCCCTGATCTCAATATCATAGAAAATGTTTGGTCGCTTATTAAAGGACAAAGAACAATTGATAAAAACCGAAAACGCGACGTTACCATCGAGGAAGTAAAGGAAATTTGGTCGAAATTGGAACTTGGATATGCTCGCCACTTAGTGGAATCAGTACCAGCCAGGTTGCAAGCAGTTATTGATGCCAAAGGTGGAATTACAAAATATTAATCATTATTATTATTATTCATCCAACAAATTAAAAAAAAAATCATTAAATCATAATAAAAAATTAACTTAAAGTTTTGTGTAAATACTTCTGCAGCATTAAAAATGTGTGTAAATAATTTTGACAACTGATAAGCATCACTTAATTTGCTTCTCCTTATTCGTACAAACAGTTATCTTTTCCAATTCTTCTCTCATTCAATTGCTAGTAGATCAATCTTTTTGGCCTAAAAGTTTTTTTTTTTATTTAGCTTTCAACAACCACAGGAAAAGCTCCTGAAATTAAACATGCAAAAAAAAACTCGTTGTGTAAATACTTTTGACCACCCCTGTATATTGTACGTATTTATATTATATACATATATGTATGTATATGTATATGTATATGTATATGTATATGTATATGGGCTTCCTTTATGGCTGCCAGTTGTCATTAAATCAAAAGGCTGCACTCATTATGACATAAAATTGGCGAAAGACGAATGGTGAATGGTGAATGGCGACTGCGAAATGGAAAATGTAAAAGCGCAAAATGCTCGTAAAAATTCAGAGCAGAGCGAAACGATTGCTGTGATTTATGTAATACAGATTTAATAAGGCTGCAAAACGAAGGCTGCCTTTCATTCCGTCTGCCATTCCATAATTCAGGGAAAGCAATCAGCGGCGAAGAGAGTCGGCTAAGCCGCTGATGGAGAGACTCACCCTGGGTCCGGCTGAGTAATCCGAAAATGTTGCTCAACAGCAGGAGACGGAGGCGCAAGGAATGGCCGTTTGTCATGCTGCTGCTGCTGGTAGTTCCGATGATCCTGTAGCTGGTTGTGGTGCTCCTTGGTCTGTAGCTGTAGCTGCCGCTGTCGCTTCTAATAATCCCAGGAAGAATTTCACTTTTAGGGGATTTCACGGATGGCATTTCACTTTAGTTGCAGCACATTACTTTGCACATTTCTTGCACTTGCCTCTCGGCACTCCCTCTTACCCACACAGCCGCACTCAGTCCCGGACACATACACTCTCCGGATTTGGAGGGGCACACCACACCGTGGGACAACCTTCACCGATGTTTGTTTGGGGTTGCTTTCGGTATTCGTTCGTTTGTTTGTTCCTTCTGCTTTCTGGCTGTGTTTGCTGTGGCACTTTACACCGTAACCGTAACCGTAACCGTTGCTGTTTTTATCCCACTTGTCTTCTTTGTTATTCTTAGAATGCACACTTGTATACTCGTACTTTTCCGTGTCGGCACTTTAGTGGGAAATTTTGCATTTACTCGCACATCGCACGGTGCTGCTCTTGTTGCTGTGCCGGCGTGCCCACATAAGCAGGCAACGCTTTTCGCACCCACCCACCCAATCAATTTATGGAGGCTGAATGTAAATGTAAACTCAACTACTGCCATACGAGGATTCTGCCTCCTCCGCCTATACTCAATTCATTTTGCCAAGTTCGTAATGGCACAACTGTGATTCACCCCCCCTCTTTTCGCCCGCTGGGCTACGTGCCTCGTTCTGCGGGGAGAACGAACGAACCAACCAACAAGTGTTTCCCCAAGAACGTGACTTATGTAATCAGTGAAAGGAAGCTGCGGCAGCTGCGATTGCTACGCTCTGTGGCGGACAATTTCAAATGAAATTGAATCCCATTAACTAATCATAAAGAATGAGGAAGCTGTCCGTGCTTCAGCCTGAAGCCTGGCTGAATGCCCGCGCTCTATCCTTAGTTTTTGGCAAAGGCCCAAACAAAGCTAAGCCAGGCTATCAGCAACAACAGCAACAACAGCAACACTTGGAGCCAACCGTTCTCACAGGTATAGGGAGTGGGAAATCGGGAAAATCAGGGAAAAGAGCACACAAGTAAAAACAAAACGGAAGCCTCCGCAGCAGGCACAGGCGGAAGTCCATTGCCGGGACGTTCGGGACGGTAGCGTTTGAAGTGTGAGAAATTAGCGCTACGCCAGCGGCACTCTCACACTCTCACACACTCACAAACACACACAGGCTGTCACCCACACTCAGTCAGAGACACACACAGTCACAAGATACACAAGCACACAAGTAGCAGCCATCACTTATAACAGGGGCCTGGCCTGGCAGAGTAGAGTCCATATTTAATTTATGTTCAATTTGCGACAACTTCCATTCAACATGATCGAATTTTAATTACAAGTGCAGTCGGCCTATTAAATTCCATAAGTTATTTATTCACAATGTTCTACAGTTTTGCTGCCGCTGTTGGTCTCACTTTACACTTGTTTGCTTTTAATTAAAATATAAAGACCCGGAGAGCTCAAATGAAAAGCGAACGCCTCTAATTACATTTTATGTTAATTGAATGCACTCGGCTCCCGAAAAAACTCCAGCTTTAAATATCCACTACATTCCAAATCCAGACGTCGTAAGACTGTCTGTCACACACGGCGGCTACGCGATGACTGACTGAATCTTTGCCGAATCTCGTCGACCCACCAAGTTCCACGCTGCGACATCCACTGTTGCTGCGGATGCTGGATCCTTTGTATTTATTGCAGCCGCCTACAACTCAATCCTGGCTCTCTCAGAGAGTGCTCTCCGCACGAACCGCCTTTTATGAATGAGCTGTGTGCTGTGCGCAATAAACATGGCCCGAACACAACGAAACTGAGAGAGAGAGAGAGAACGGTAACAGAGCTCTGTTGACTGAATGTTAGAATGTTAGGCGCTGGCTAAATGCAAATTGCATCAAACTGAATCCGTTATGTTCAGCCATTTTGCACTCTTTTTGTGGCAATTGAATTTGCCAGAGCCTTTAGGCCCCACTGGCATGCATTTAATGTCGAGAATTGCATTACAGCAGGATGCCCCGCAGGCGCCAGGCGCCAGGCAGGCAAAAAGCAAGACAATGTCATGTGTCAGAGCCAGGAGCAATTTCATAATTCCATTTTCGGGCTTTAGCCTATTGATGGGACGGGACGCACTCATACGTATATATGTATGTATATATCATAGCCCCCAGATGCTAAAGTTCAGTCCTAAGAAGCACAAGTGTGAATATGTAAATGACACAAGTCAGGCGGGCACAAGGGCACACATTTGTACTCGGAAATACACGTATGGGTACGGGTACGGGTATTAGTGTGAGTATGGTCGGGACGGGGCTGTCAGCAGGACTCGGAGGCCGTTGAGTGACAGGCGATGTTTGGGGCCGCCACGGATGCCATTGTGAAGCTTGTTAGACATTACAATGCGTGTTTGTGTCAGGATAACTGTCAACAGTTGCCTCTGCCTTGCACGCTACCCCTCTCTTTCTGTTCCTCCTCCATTTTTATATTTTTACATTTGCTAATTTCTTTTGTACATTCTTGAGCTGCACGACGGGCAGGCGGTATTAGCATAAAATAACAATAACTCTGCTCATTGTTGTGCATCAAGTGGAGTGCCTGTCACACTCTCAGGACTCCGGCTCGACCGCGTGCAACAGTTGGTGGCCCATCCAAACATCCATACTCGTATGAGAGTGTGGCATGCATACATATATCATAGGCAAGATATCGTAGATGTAACCCACGCCTACCGTCTACCGCCCACCGCCTGCCATATACCCATTGGGTGTCCATTGATTTATTTCCGGCCACAATCGTACGAATCATATGGAAAATGCCACTTGACTGCTCTATCTCGATCCTGCCACCAGAATATTTATGTGGCTCCACAAACGATTTGTATTTGCAAATTATGCTAAATAAATTGATATCTCTATCTTTATGGCAAAACAAATAATGATAGTTGACAGCTGTGGTCGATCCGATATGCGTTGATATTTAATGTGTGGCGAAGCAATTAACTTGTGTTTCCCACTTACATCTGTATGGTATATACGGGCAGACACATGAAATCATAATGATTTATATAAAAACGAATGTATATCAATCTGTGCTGGAAACGATTTATTGGCCATTAATTAAAAAGTTTCAAAGCTCCACAGAGATAAATAATGTTTTAAAGGTTGAAAAACAATAATTGTATATTTATACCCGATACTCAAAATGAGTATTGGGGTATATTAGATTTGTGGTAAAAGTGGATGTGTGTAACGTCCAGAAGGAATCGTTTCCGACCCTATAAAGTATATATATTCTTGATCAGCATCAATAGCCGAGTCGATTGAGCCCTGTCTGTCTGTCCGTCCGTCCGTCTGTCCGTCTGTCCGTCCCCTTCAGCGCCTAATGCTCAAAGACATATAAGAGCTAGAGCAACGATGTTTTGGATCCAGACTTCTGTAATATGTCACTGCTCCAAAAATATTTCAAAACTTTGCCCCGCCCACTTCCGCCCCCACAAAGGGCGAAAATCTGTGGCATCCACAATTTTAAAGATACGAGAAAACTAAAAACGCAGAATCGTAGAGAATGACCATATCTTTTAGACTGCAGAATCTGAATTCGATCGTATTATTATTATAGCCAGCATCAAGAAAACAATTTCATTTTTTCTCGCCCTGTCTCTCTCTAACACACAGGTAGCATAGGCGGCTTTGCTTAGAGTAAAACATTAGCGCCTAGATCTCAGAGACTATAAAAGCTAGAGCAGCCAAATTTGGTATCCACACTCCTAATATATCGGACCGAGACGAGTTTGTTTCAAAATTTCGCCACACCGCCTTCCGCCCCCGCAAAGGATGCAAATCTGGGGATATTCACAAATCTCAGAGACTATTAAAGCTAGAGTAACCAAATCTGGTATCCGCACTTCTGTTAGATCTCACTATAAAACCTTTATCTCAAAATTTCGCCCCACCCCCTTCCGCCCCCACAAAGGACGAAAATCTGTTGCATCCACAATATTGCAGATTTGAGAAAACTAAAAACGCAGAATCATAGATAATGACCATATCTATTAGATTGCTGAATCTGGATCAGATCAGATCATTTTTATAGCCAAAAGGAACAAATCAATTTGCAGTGGCTACGCAGCGCCCGACGTCACGCTCAGACTGATTTTCTGTCTCTCTCGCACGCACTCTTTGTCGTGTCGTTAAATATTAGCGGCGTCTGCCGGAGGAGAGCCATACTGACTTAGTATCGGGTATAACCGTAGAGTTGCGGTGTCCGCTGCAACTCACAACGTTCCCCCTCGTTTTTATTTATTTCTGTGGTTGGTCAACCTGTGGTCTACCAGTTATGGTAGACATATATGTATAATCTCCAATGATATGGATTCTCATAGTTATAATCCCTTTTTGAATAATTTGTGAAATTCAAGCATTTTTTTAGAACTACAACAATTATTCTCCAATTACTGCCTTTGTTATACTCTTTAAGTAATTTATAGAAAATAAAAAACCATTCGGAAGCCAGCCTTTATTAGTCGCCTTCCCGAATAAATCTCGAGTAATTGTGTGAAAAATTTAATAAAACTGTCAACTGCCTTTGCTGCGGATTTCATTATGCGTAATCCTCATTGTGTTGATTATTATGGCTATTTTGGCAGCCGCTCGGCTAAATCCTTTCAAAGGCCTAGACAAAACCATCCTCAAAACTTTCGCCATAAATATTAAAATATATTGTTTTAAAATCTGAGCGGAAGGGCGGCTGCTTCCCAGCCTTGACTCGGTCATAAAAATGATTCATTTAATTGGACATGTGTTTGTGCTGCGAGGCCCGCAAACCCAAGCGGGGGATGGGATGGCTTAAGTGTATGCAAATTAAATTACAATTATAAATTCTAAGGACTCTGGGGCTTTTCTTGGCCCTGCGTACCGGCCCTGGGCGACTACAAAGCAGGCTGCTACAGCCATCATCTTCTCGGCCTAATCTCAGGGCTGTCCGGCCCACGAGCTGGCACCTCACTTACGAGTGCCATATGCCAGATGTAAATATTTAAAATGCTAAAATATATTTGACACTCGAGTCTGCAGCACTTTGACAGGCGCTATTCTTAGTGTCGTTGCTGCACAATCCCTTTCTTGTACACATCTGGCCGGCTCTCCCGTGGCCGGCGATCTACTCTACGAGTATTCCACTCGAAAAGCCATGCATTCTACATAGCACAAGCATCTGCAATTGTATATCCGTATACATTGCCTTTAATGCCCTAACAATTGTATGCTTGAGTTGGCTTATGGTTGTCTTATTTTGCACAGAGTGATTGTCTGTCCCAAGTAAGTAAATGTATTTGGGTATTGTGTGCCTATATCTATACGATGTTGTCCTCTTATCTCCTTCGATTCACACGAGACACCTTCTGCAATAATTTGGATTGAGAGAAATGCATTAAATTTTGTGAAAATTACCAGGGGCTTTGGGCCAGACGGCTGACTGTCATTTCGGGGCACATCACTTTCCATCATTTGCAGCTCAAACTAAGTTTTGATTGATGCGAAATCACATCGAATGGTGGCTCTGCAGTTGAATCGTCTCTTATATTGAGTGGCTCTTTAAACAGTCAATACCTTAAAGCAATTAAACGAACATGGCTGGAAAGTTAGGCGACATTTTGCAATGAAGTTTGAGCCAAAAGAAAAATTGTCGCCGAACACTTGGCATGATAAAGTCGCCGAAATTGGGGTGTTGAAAATGCTTAAAAGTTTTTCCTTGTACCCTACGAAAGTTTGCAAACTACACACACACACTCTATACACTCTATACGGACCCACACATCTGCACACATATACATATATATATACTTCGCGAAACTAACAACAATATGAAAATCAGTTAGGAGCAAAAAAACACATGCAGTGAAATGAACTTGAGAGTTCAGAAACTTTTACTTTTTCTATCGCAACACCGCTTTTTGTTGGGATCTGGGGCCTGGACAGTGCCTCTGGCAGCTCTTTGTTTTTTTTTTTATAGCTGTTATCAAGGCCTTTTGTCTTTCGGCCAACAAGTTTCTCTTTGGCCAGAAATGAGCTTGATTAAAGAAAATTTTAAATTCAAAACAGTTGCGCAAAATTTGTGATTACGTTCAGCTCAAAAATGGAATGCAATCCCATTTTCCTCCTGTAATTATGGCAACAGAAGGAAGAGGGAACGGAGCGGGACCGCCATTCAAGTGTACAAGAAAAGAAAAGTAGAGGTAGGGAATATTTCGCAAAGCAATTTGAAAACAACAGAGAAATGCGTTCCCCGTCCCAGCCCGTCCGCCGCCAGAACAGGCTCCAAATCTTGGCATTTCCATGGCAATTATGAAGCTGCAAGAGGTTGCAGCGCGTCGAGTGGCTGAGTGGAAAGCCAAGACATCGCCTCAAGGCTACACCGGAGTGCGACGGGGTGTTGCTGCTATCTCGCAGTGGCGTACTTAACAGCGGACTTGGCATTGCCTGAGAGCTTTATTAAAGTGCACGGTGAGTGCCGCGCACTTCGCCTCGGCGCCTGCGGCAGCAACGAAGGCTCGGGATACCTGCGAGTATGATTCCTTTTTTCATGTGCAGTCGTTGGCTGTGTCACGACAATAAAACATATTTGCATATTTACCGCAGCTAACATTTTCACATTGCGGGGGGTGGGGGGCAAAGGGTTGGGTAGAGAACTCGGGACGTGCGCTCATCAGGCAGTTTTGTCGTGCAAATTGCCCGAGGTGACCTTTTCAGATGTTAATGAAGGCCTCGCAAGCAATCATTTAGCAAAGTCCAGCCCACAACCACCTTAGACAAACACAAAGGGGTTCGGGTTCGGGCTGTTGACTTTGAATTAACAAAAATAACAGCATTCATTCGTGGCATAAAAAATAAGGGCAATGCAAACAATGGCTCTGCATAGTCACTGGTTTTGCCTGAGGACTTGCGATGAAAGGCAGCAGTATTCCCTAAATACTCGATGTTATGATCAGCTCATTCTCATTTTTATTACTGGTTTCTGGGTTCCGTCTTTTTTATTGGCTACCATAAAGTAAGTCCTTTCTGTGGGGCCCCTGCCACAGGATGCTGACATGCATGTTCCCGTCTAGCCGCACTTTTATAGCGCATAAATCTGGGCGAATGTCACAGAATTCTTTGGCCGAAAATAGATATCGCCCACAGGGAGGTGGGGGGCATCACTCCCGCCTGGCAGTCCCTGCTAATTTCGTCAACAAATCTGCTAAGCCAGCTTATGGTCACACACGAGCACACACACACACTCGCATTCGCAGGAACATTTGGCCAAGATCCCTGTAGGCGTCCTGATTTTTATTGTTCGAGAAATTGAAACGTAAATCTTGAAGGCTTTGCCGCAGCACGAATTGATTTTTTTATGGCCTGCCAAGAATTTGGCTTTATGAGCAATTTAATCATTGCATATGAGAAAGTGCAACCAGTTGGATAATTAAATCGTGCTTAACCTATTCGCAGCAGCTTATTGTTGGCATAGATAGTCGATCCGGAGTCCCGAGCTCTGGCTGGGGTTCCGGCTGGCCTGGACTGTTGTTCATGTTGTGCACAATTTGCTTTAATTGCGAGCAAAACAGCTCGATAATCACATTACAACCGCCATGTCGGTCTGTACGAGAGGGGAGTCGAGTCGATTCAATTAAGCCATGGGACAAATGGCAAACAGCTGCGATGCTGTGCAGATTGGTGGCTTGTATGTATGAGCTTGGCACAATGCAGAACAGAGTCCCCCGCATTGGCCGACGGCAAACAGCTTAAAAAACGCACCGAAACGGAAATCTGCATCACGTAGGCATCATATGCCAGCTCCGATAAATTGCAGGGGCGCAAATAAAATGCAATGGTAGGGATCTCAGTGCGGAATTGTGTCAACAGCAATCTCAGTCACCAGCACCCCAGTACCCCAACACCCTAGCAGCCCAGCAGCCCAGCAGCCAAGCAGCCATTCCCATTACCATTTTCAATCCCAGCCAGTCACAAGTAGGGGAAAAAGAGTCCGCTTTTCCTCTCACCATATACAAATACATATATTTAATCTTGAATATATGTACTTATTCTGCACTGTGACTGCTGCCTGCTGCCTCCAGCCTGCTGCATGGTGGCTGGTGGCTGATGCGGCTCCTGTTTGAGTCCCATCATAATGATGCGGCGCCGCGTCTGTTGCAACTGGCAAGCGACTGTTCAGGCCTGATTAAGAGCGCTGCAGGGCCACCCAGGATATACGTATGATTTAATGGAAACTATGGCAACGGGGTATATTGCATTCTTCTTTCACGACTGCAGGCTGCCTTAACTATTACGCATACGAGCCGAGGGCGAAATTTTCAGAAAATGTCAGCCACTTTCATCTTTTGTTGAGGTTTTTCCCCATCACTCTGCCTTTATTCGTATAGTTTTGTTGATTTTCAATTAAAAGTTTGCCCATTTCCTGGTCCAGCACCCGCATGGCCTCAACTGGCCTTCTAGTTAGCCTCCATCTTCCCATTTTTTGTTGCTATTTTTCATTGTTCGACTGCAGCTTCCGACAGCCCCTGACAGCCAGATGGACCATCCTCCAGACAATTGCCATTGACGTGGGCAAACCATTTAGGTAAATAATTGCTTTGCCAGTTTAGCCCAGGCATTTGCAGCAGTCAAACAAAAGCCAGCACTTTCGCAGGCCACCAGTGTACAACGGCTTAAATGTGTTGCAGAAATCTGCCATGAAATATGAGCTGTGAGTGGATGGATCTCTCTCAAAACCAGAAATTTAAAATCAGAAATCCAATAAAATAGCCAAAGGCAAACATTTAAAATTGGCTCAAAAATAAACGAATAAGCATACACACTCGTACATACATATGCTCTCGTGGGTAGTACGAATATAACGATTCTCAACTGAAATACAATTTATTTTTACTCGTATTTATGGAAAATGTGCACTCCCCTGAATGATTTCGCAAGAAGAGTTTTTCCTCTGCTGAAGCTGGTTTCACATTTTCTTGCAATTCCATTTGGTTTCTGGCTGGACTGGACAGTTCCAGGACTGGACTGGACAAGTCGGTCGTAAATTCTGCTGACAAAACTCGGCTCCAGGCACGTTTTATTATCCTGGCGCACTTCTAAGCGTAATTGATTGATTGATGGATGGATGGATGGATTCACTGGCGGCTGGATGGCTGGACGACTGCATAGAAGGAGCACGGCGAAAGCCAGCACACACGCACTCAAAGAGCCCAAATGGTGGATATTAAAGCAAGTTTTGCCGTAAACGTCCGAACAACTTAGCACATTTAATCTTTAATTAAGAGCAAAAGAGACGAGACGTTATCTGACCCTGATTCCAGGGCCACCAGGGTACACCCTTCACTTCATCTTTACCCTACCTCCAGGCGGCTTAAATGATGCGTTAAGATGACTCCAAGGAAGGATCGCAAAAGTGGCTTGCGGCTTTCCGAGGTCGGCCCAGGAGGCTGGGGGCCCCAGAAGCCGCAAAGGACTTTAAGCCGAAATGCGCAAACAAACGAAAATGCCTTGAAAGGGTGGGGTAGTGCGGAGCAGCCTCAAAATGGCAAATGGCAAAGTACACATTGCCTTCACGTAACTGCCAAAGGCATAGCAAATGAATTAAATTGCCAAAGAGTGCGAAATAATGGTCGACAGGCCAAAGAGTTGCCTGGCCAAGAACTATGGAAATGGCCAACAGACTGGGAGTTCTGAGGGCCAGACCCTGAAGCAACGTCTAAAAACAAGGGCGGCATTTTTGCAAAGGCGAAATCCCATTAAAATTCAATTGCCTGTAAATAAAGTGATGGCGTGACGCCCTTGAAGGCCTGAAGAAGGACCGAGCATGAAGAGTCGAGCATGGATTGTTTGTCACTTAATTAAGGTTAATGTGCACGTCCGCTGGCGGCAGGGATTAACTTTCGACTAGTAAACAACACTCATGCGTAATTAAATTTCCAATGAAAACACATCCCACACTCATCTCGATTGACTGCTCCTGCAGACTGGAGCCTGGGGCTCGGACCCCTCCGGCGGATGTACATAGAGTAGTTTTGGGGTAAAAGCAAGCCCATTCTCGCCATCCTACTCGTAAAGCTAATGGCTTGTGCCGCCTGTGCGACAAGTTTATTTCATTATGGTCACAAAGCAAAAGCCTTCCTGCCCAGCCGTTCCCACATGGAAATGGACTCAAATTTAAATTTGTCAAAATGACTGCAAAACCTGCAAAAACGCTTTGTTGAAATGTTATTCTCTCCACTCTTGTACATCTCCGTTTGCAACTAAACTTAATTACGACAACAAGTCACACAAGTGCCTCTAACTAAGCGTCAGCAGCTCCTCCAATCCCTCTTCGCCACACACACATGCACTCAAGCATTTGAATGTCATACAAAAGTTTTCACAGCCGGCCCCAATGTATGCGCATATCTAATGCGGTCGTGACTCTGGCACTCGCTGGGTTATCCAGAGCCAGGGACTCGGAAATCGTTTGTTGAATCTGAAAGCCAGTATCCCAAATCCGTGACCCCCGAATCTCATATTTGACAACATTTAAGCACAACTTTGACTGGCGGCATACGACAGTAGTCCATAAATGTCACTGTCGAGTGCAGGGACGCACTCCGTGGGCGTAGAAGGCTCCGAGAGGGCTTGGACAGATGCATATGCATACCAATCCAGAACATGGACCGTGGCATGCTTATCGATTATACATACATTTGATAAATGAGAATAGTCCAGAGTTCTAGGTAAATTCCAGTAAATGTTAAATATCCCTATTCTATTGAAAACCTCGTACTTACCCAAAGAACTTCTTTATCAAGAGAAAGTTGTGTCAAAGTTTTCCTTCTTCATCCTCCCCGTGGGAGAGGGATGTGCAGATAAGAGTGTGATATGATAGCTAGAGTTTTTATTGTCTTGGCCGTATTGCAACTCTCTTTATGGCCGCCATGATGATGTCCCACCATTAATGCCCCACAAATTGTGCTCCGACACGCCAGCGAATTCAATACGAAATAGGGGAAAAGTTGCTGCAAACTTAAACACTCCGCTCCGCTCAGTTCAGTTTGTTTCAGCGGAGCGAGGTGGAGTTAGTGGGATTCAGTTTTTGCTTTTGCTTTTGCTTTTTACAGCCGTTGTGTGAAACTTTTCTCATTAGTCACTATTTTTAGCTGCAGTTTAATTGTTACACACTCGCAGCACGAAACTTTGCCTCGCTGGAGTGCGAGTCCTCAAAGTTGTTTCAATTTTTTATTCTTTCGGGGCAAGTCAAATAGCTGACGGCTTTCACAGACCCCTGCCCGCTTCGCCGCTTCTCCGTTTCCCCGCTCTATCTGTGGTGGCTGCCGTTTGAGCAAGATTTGTGTAAGCAAATTAAATGTGCTGCAGGACCTGGCATTTTTCCAGCCAGCCATTGATCAGGTGGCAAACGAATATGCCAAATTTACGCCAACTAAATTAAAATTTCAGGGGGTTCTGGTTCTGTGGCAATTAAAACAGATGTTTGTGTGTGTGTGCGTGTGTGTGTGTGTATAGGTGAATGGTAGGAGCTCTGTTTGTAATTACGCCAAACACGTGAGCAATGCCTGTAATTTAGACGCGAGTCAAGGAACACAAAGGCCCAAGGCCTTTGTCCTTTGTCCTGGCCCGGGCATCTCAAACATTTGCCGAATGCCAACCCAGGACGTATTCTACTTAGTGCAATTTCATCCACGTGCATATTTTGCCCAAAATTATACAAGGCACTCCATCACTCTGTTCCAGCTCCGCACACTGTCAGCCCGAGGTCTTTTAATTAAGTGCATGCCTTCGTTTTCGGTTCGAATTTAGGTTCCTTTGACACGACTCACTCAAATTGCAATTTATACGACAGGTTGGCATCTTGTTGTCGACTCAACTCATATCGAACTACTAGCCAAGCAGAAGCTCTGCGAGTGCGCCAGCCAGCCAGAAAGCGTTTAATAAGTGAGTGTATACGGGAAATGGATTTCCAGACTTGTGTCTAATAAATAATGCGAAATTAGGACAATAATCAGTGTTCCAGTACGAAGAGCAGTGAAGGATAATTTTCTTTAATTATAAAAAAGGAAGATGGATAACGATGGTTAAATATAAGGACAGAGGGTCGTACAACAGCACACTTTTGTGTGCTCTCAGCGAGTTCTGTAACTAGAATTTCTTGCATTTTTTAAACTTCCCGTGTTTATTGTACTCTGAGCGTAGAGCCCTGAAAAAAGCCGTGATGCAGCCGGACACGCTAATTACTTGCCTGCTAATGGCTTTGACAGCCATTCATTCTCCCTCCGCTCTCGACAAGATAACGTTTTAATTACTCCGTGCAATGCATTTATTGTAAAAAATAGGATAGTCTTAGATAAAAAGCGGCATGCCGATAAACTGTGCCAATTAAGTGAACTTACAAGCAAAACATGCATAGAAAGAGTTTTTAGGCCAAACTATCAACTATTTTTGGGATCGCTCTTTAATCTTATCTAGAACGTATACACGGGTAGCTTGAAATGGACAGATTGGTACATATATTTGTGCATTCCATCCAAGTGTGAGAATTTTATCTGTTCCACTCTAGGTAGCATAACTTAGTGATAGCTTAAATTTATGATTTGTAGAAAGTGTGTGCGGCTTTGACGAGCCATGACTGACCTTAAAACGAATTCAAATGGCAAACATGATAAAATATATCCTTAAATCTGTTATTCGGGGAAGAGGCTGAAAGGAACTGATGACACGAGTTCTTCGAGTTTAAGACAATGTAGATCTGAATAAATATTATAGGACCTTGCCTGGACCTATTTACCTAGGTATGTATGTACAAACTGCTCCTATCGGATTGGCTATAAAAACACTCATCCATCTACGATATGATACAACAACACTTACAAACTATAGCCTTAGATGTAGCATAAGTAAAGAGGGCGCTTTGGATCCGTTCTTCCATTCCCTCGCGGCGATATATTGTTGAGTTTTCCTTCTTAAGGCACAGATATTATGTACACCTGACTGAACTTAGGTCACTAGACTGGGGAGTGGAGAGTGGTGGGTGGTGGGTGGTACGGCGGCAGAGACAGACTTAAGAGGCTGGCGGCTTGCCATGCACTCGAAACCGGTAGAGGCATGTGTAGGTCGGCTGGCCATGATTTGTCTCGATGCGCAGCTCAACAATTTCGTAGGGCCGTTGGATTTCCAGGTTCTGCAGGGTAAAGTACTGCAGGGAGGCGCCATTGTCCTGGTACTCGTACTCACCGAACAGCACCGGGTCCTGGTCCTTCTCGTGCTCCAGCCCCTGAGGAATCAAATGAATCTGAAATGAACTATGCAAACTTTTAAATGAGATTTCTCACTTACCCAAACGGTAAAGTTACGTGGTGCAGAGTCAATGCGTCCTGTGGGCGACAGACTTTTGGGAATGTGCTCCAGTGTAAACCCAGTGACATACACCAAGGAGTTTAGCTTAAGAACTGTAAGATAATGGCCAATGTAAGGTTTTTCAGGGTCGAATTAGAGGTAAAGACTTGCCTAGAAATCCGGGGAACCCCTGAAAGGCCCAGCACTCGCCAGGCTGCACATTGGGCGAGATGGCCACACGGGGCGTGTTGGTGGGATACCACAGCGGAATCCCAAAAACCGATATCTGGGCTGTTTTGGTCTGATAGCTCTCGGTGCAGCGTGTGGACAGGATCTGGCCACCTGCCGATTCCAGGGCAAAGTCCACGAGGCCCGTCTTGTCAGCATCGTACGTAGCTAGCACGGCCTTGACTATCTGACGCACTGCCTCCTCGCCGATTTCCCCCTCGATAGAAGAGTTACTTTCATTATGCTTGGCCTCGACGGCCAGAAGAATCTCGCGCTTGAGCCGCTCACTAATTTCGCTCATCAGCACGATGCTGGAGCGTTCAATCTCGTCGCGGATGTTGTTGTTGGTACGCTTGTTGAGCTCCAGTAGCTGCTGCTCCAGATAGTCTTTGGCCACGAACACACTGCGCACCCAATTCTGCAGATCGATGTCGTCCAGCTTGGCCCCGTCCTTGCCACTTCCCATGGTCGATTGTTTGAATCCTAGAATCTCGACCAGAGAGAGTTTAACCTGTTTGTTGAGCAGGAAAAACTGGGAGTCGTTTAGGGCTGCCAGCTTGGTTTCGATCTCGGCCAGCAGTAAACTGAATCGCTGATCGCTAGCCAGTTCATGCTGCTGCATGCGCTCCAACAGATCCTCCTGACCGATCTTCAGTCTGCTGATAGACTGTTGAAGATTTGTATTCTCGGCCTGGTTGTCGGAGAGTGCCAGCTTGATAAAGGCGATCTCCTTTTTCAGGCGATCGATTTCTTGTTCGGTGGCATGCGAGCCGGAGCCGTCTTTTAGCACCTTCTCCTCCTGTAGGGCCAGATTAATTCGTCCGTCCACGAAGTCGGCCAACTTTGGGGAGCCTAAAATACGTTCCAGTAAAGCTCCCCAATCGATTTTCTCCAGCAGCAGCGTGTAGTGGGATTCCTGTAGGTTAACTTCAGCCTTGATCAGCCTGTTGATCTCCTCCAGGTTAGCTGTCGACAGTCTCGCCTCCGGCTGCCAGTCGCCCGACCTTTGCAGCTCCAGCTTCAGTTTGGCGGCCAAATCATTCAGATCCTGTTCACTGAGCTCCACCTTGGCAGTAAAATCCTGGAGGTTCTGCTTCATCAGCTGAACGATAATGTGAATCTGCTGAGGCGAAAGCTGCTGCTCTCTCTGCGTATACTGCTGCTGCTGCTGCTGCTGCTGGAGTTTCAGCTCCACCAGCTGCTGGACATAGCTGTTGACGTGATTCAGAATATTCTCGTATTCCTCGGCGGTAAGGGCTTTCCGTATGCTCTGCTCTATGCCCGCCATGTTCGACTTGATGGTTTCGGCTTCTTCAGGAGCCCTAGGCACCAAAGGCAGCTCCAGCAGAGACTTCAGCGAGGCTGTGGCGCTGGACAGATGCCCACGCCACGTGGCCAGCAGAGTCAGAGGCAGCGGCAGCAGGGCCTGGACATGTTGAACGTAGCTGAGTTTCTGATCCTCCTGCAACAGCGACCAGGCTGGCCAAAGATAAAGCGAAACAAGGCATTATTAGTTGGCAGTCCTTCTACATTCCGGTTACCCCCACAGTTTTTAGATATTCAGGGCATGGGCTACGGGGGAAATTCGATTTTTGGGGAATGCCAACACATGAAGAAATGCAGAAGGATAGAGTTCGGTTCTGGCCAACTAATATTGCTTGTCGTGTCTACTTACCATTTCGCATGATTCCATCAAATGGCAAATAAAACAAACGATTCTTCTTGTCTTGATGTTTTGCATGAAATCGTTTGCAGTTTATTCTTTTGTACAAGACTCTTACACAACAAACAGTGAACAAATTACAATTAACGTTGTCCGACAACAATTATAAATTGTTTGAGGCACACACATGTTCGGTTCATGTGAATGAATGTAAATCATTTATAAAAATGTTCTGCAATATGTATAGGTGGCGGCGAGCTCTATCCTTCTTCCATCAGCCTGTGATTTGACATTTTGTTGGATGTTGTTGGGGGAATTGTGTGGGTTAGTGATGTGGGGAAATGGAAAGGAGTTTTATATGTATGGACAGTCAATGAGCAGGTAAAAAAAACTCAACAAAAATAGACCAACTTGTGGACGAACCGGACTGACAAGCCGTAAGAAAATGAATCAAATGCTTTTTAATTTGTACTTCAATTGATCGTAAAGTTAACACATATCCACGATCAGATATGGACAGAGAGAGAGAGAGAGAGTTTATCTATCAAGAAAGCAGCTGCTGCAGCAGCTCAAAAATAAAGCGGCACGATAGCAGCTCAAGATGTTCCCTAAACACGCTCATAGTAGACCTGATCGTCGGCCTGAAACAACTGGCGTCCGCGGGCTGCCACGTTCTGGCCGATAGTTTTCAAATACAGCAGATAGTCGTCGGCCCAGTCACGCACGCGGACCGCCTGCTCGGCGGCCTGCGAGCGCACCGATTCGTACTGCGCCTGGTTCAGGTAGTCACCGACATTGATCTTGGGGAAGGTGAACGTGTATTCGGACAAGGATTTGGGTGGGAAAGTTTCGTTGGGATGGAGGTAATAGAACAGACCTGCAAAGGCGAAGCACATTAGGCATTGGTCTTTTGGAAATGGCCATAGTAAAATATATATGCACGTGGCCCGTGGCCATGGCTATTTGTAGATCTATGTAAATCAATGCAAACGTGTTGCTCTCCACAACGTTCAGTCGCGCGTATAAATAATTCCAACAGTGGTCGACTCTATGCATATGGCACTAGTTGTCGACCCAATTCAAGGTCAGGGCGCACGCTCACATATATTTTACTTAACCTCCGGCAAATGTGTAGCACAGCTCTACTCACCCGTCAGCAGCAGCAAGGGCAGCAAGATCAGCAGCAGTATGAGAAAACGCTTCTTCGACTTGTTTTCCACATCCGAAGATCTCAGCAGCCACGTGTCCAGACTCAGTACCGATCCAACGAACAGATAGACGTATTGCAGAAGACTCGACAGACTGTCGCCCATGGCATTGCCAATCCGTCCTAGCACACTGCGTTCTTGGTTCCTTTGCTGCCTGGCGTAATAGGTTTGATACGCATTCGTCTCTGTGGCCGAAATGTTGGTGATGCGCGTCCACATGGTCGTGACGGTGCTCAGGACGACATGGATGAGACGGACCAGCCAAAAGCTCTGCTTTTGCTGCTGTCCAAACGTTGTGGCGTCCAGCTCGTCTGCCGAATCGTAGTTCAAGTACTGCGATTTCCTTGACTGGTAGCGACGACGGATGAGCTCTTCCTGGTCCGGATTCTGCTGGACCATTAAGTTCACACGGGCATCATGGTTGGCGAGGCTACGACGAGACATATTGGGCATGGCCACAACACCTGGGGCCAATTGGCGGCGATGTGGGGACAGCTGTGAATATGTGTAGTCCGTCTTGGGTGTATTGCTGGAAAAGAGAGCAGATTTCGTTAGGTGACTGTAGGACCAGGAAAAACCAACTTCAATCCTCTACTAACTTCCAATATTCGCCAGCATTTTTGTACTCGATATAGGCGACGCTGGGATCCACCGTACTGTGGGTGCCGTTCGAGCGCTTGCTGCTGTTCAGCTGCTCGCGGGCGGTGTTCAGCACATTTTGCTTGGTCTCCAGTTGGATCTTATTGTGGGGGGTCGATGTGGCACCCATTCTGTTGGTGGTGATTGACGTGACTGTTGTGGTGGTCGAGGTCTGTTTGCGCTTAGCGTCCGGAGTAATGTCATCGGCCGAAAAGTCGGAGGTCATCTGGGAAAATGCTTTGTTCCGTCCCTTCTTGCTGATGCTCGACTCCACCACGACACTCTCCTCGATGATCGTACTGCAAGTGGTGGGATATAGAAAGCTGTTTAGTAAGGTTTGGCGACAATATCTCCACTCCGAAACTGTGTAAAGCAGTTCTACAACGACGTATCAAAACAAAAATATAAAAATATGCTCATGAGCTGCTCTGACCTTCAGTGTTTAATGCCCGTCCGCCCCAGCATGCTGGGTTTTGTGGCTAAAACGTGAAAACGAATCTATGATGGCCAGCCCAGAGCATGTTGCTGTGACTGCCAGATGTCGTCATCAACGAAACGACGACGAAGTTTATTTGATTCATCAACTACACGGTAAAAATGCGCGCCAAAGCCGAGTAAAGCTACATATACCACAGCCGAACACACCCTGTACGGCAAACGCACACACACAGATAAACATGTGGATTTGCCTTCGTTTTCATTTGCCCGCCTGCTCTTTCGAAATTGAATTTCGCGTCGAGTGTAAATAACAAGGAGATGACGTCATGGACCCAAACACCGCTACAAGCAGACACACTGTATGGGGTTATTGCTATGGTTGCGACGCTGCCCCAACGATTGTTGAGACTCGCGTGCCTGGGCCACATGCCGAAGAAACTCCATTTACTTCCACTGCCCACCCGAAGAGTATTCTAGACTGCTGATAGCAATGGCATGTTGAGTGATAAGCAAATGCTGTAATTAGGTCTATTTTGGGAAGGGAGAACAACCCTTCCCCCCATTCGGCCATACTCACTGCACATTGGGAGCCTGCGCCGACTTCTTCTTCTGGTGATGCACATGTCCCTCCTCGCCAGCATGCTCGCAATTCTCATGATCGCAACTGGAGCGAAGGAAGGGGGTCTTGGAACGCGAACGACGTCGCGTCTCTATCTGGTACGTATCATCGCTCATGATTAGATTCTGCTGCTTCTCAAATGTCTTAGGGCCAGCTGAAGGTTGCTGCTATTGGTTGGCTGCAAACGGAATGGTAAAATGGAAATAAACATTAAAAGGTTTTTGTATGTGTGTGTAAACTAGGCGTGGGTTGTTTACAATTGGACAGACAGACAATCCACAACACAACGGATTTCTCCTAAGAGACCGTAATGACGAAATATTTGACATACTACTTTATGGCTAATTTGTAGTTAACTTCTATGCTCGAGTGCTTATTGACAGAAGCTCCCTCCCACAGCATGAGCATTAAATTATGCAATGCGATGCGTGTTGAAATGAGCACAGTGCCTGGTTTTTAATTAGAATGCAATGGGTAGGTAGGGGTTAGTGTAGGCAGGCTGGGGGCTAGAAAGATTCAGTCTAAAAATAAAGCAAGAGCCATTTCGAATTGCGAATAGCTTGTCAATGACCGTGGAGTGCGGCGAAAAAGTGTTTTCTCTTTAATTCTCAGCAGAAAGGAAAATTTCACAGACATAAGTGGAAAGAGGCGTGTACAGGCTGCCTACCAGAAGAATAATCAATACAAATTGCCCAAATATTCGTTCCGAGCGCACGCAGATTTCGTTTAAAATGAAAACCTAAACAAGTTTTCCATAGCCGCGTCACTAGTAGCGTCGACAGCGGCGGTTTAGGTGAAAAACGGAAGCACACACACAAACACTCTCGAATCTCAACATGTTTAAGCATGTATGGCGCATTTTCCACTTACTTTTTACACATACAGTTTATATCGCAATTGGTGGATTTAGAGTTTAATACAATGTTTAGGATATTTGCAAGGGCCGCGCCGTTTTTTAGAATAACACAGAAGCGTGAAAATCACGTCTATCGGCGAAAAAAAATGCTAACAAAATGTTAAAACATGCCGTCAGACCAGTGTTACCATTTTAGCTTATTTTAAGCTAGATTTGGCTTTTTTTTAAACCAAATTGTTGTAAAATATTTGAAATTCTTATAGCTTGAAATCTAGCTTATTTAAAAGTTCATTTAGCTTATTTTGGCTTAAAATAATTAGTACAAAACAATTTATGTTCTATGATTTTTTTGTAATATTTGTTAATTTTTAGCGAGAAATCTGATAAAAATCATATTTTTTGTTCATATTTTGGTATCCAATTTTGTGTATAAATGTATAGTCATTTTTCGTTGATAAATTTTAGTCACACTACAGTATTGTTTGCACATTTACATAAGATAAAATGCCGAAAGTGTCTTATAATCAAAATTTCCACAATTTCTGTCTAAATTTTTAAGAATTTAATGCAATGCAAGCATGGCACAAACTAAAAAAATACCTTTTATTAAAAAGTCCTCAAGAAACAGAGGAGCAGGAGGCTGTGGTTTGTTTGTACTTTTCTGAGCACTCGGCCACAGCATAATGAAGTGGAAAAAATCATGTCATTACTTAAATAATAAATAAAAATAAAAAATTATATCGACAAAATTAAAGTATCCATGATTTTGATGTTTTTTATGTTTTAAGCTATTTTTTAAATTTTTAGCTTATTCTAGCTTATTTTTTTCTTCAATCTAGCTTATGGGGACTCTCAAAATCTGGCAGCACTGCGTCCGACCATCAGATATATACCAAAGTATACCGTCTCATTTTAAAAATATACCGTAAATATACTGACGAATTCAAGTTCTATTTTACATATTCCTCGTTTTTGATATTCCGGGGAATAATCTCAGCTATATAGCACATTTAGCCATACCCACATAATTTTATACGATTCATGAATAATTTTTCTACTTAACTTCTACTTTTGCATAAAAAAAGGTTTTAGCGAAAATGGTCAAACAAAAAAGGTTTTAGCGAAATAGGTCACAATAGGTCAAAAAACGAAAGGGGATAGTCTTTCCAATTGCTCAATTTCTTTATTCCCTTGAATAATTCTGGCTAACTAAAACCCTTAATTATGCCCACAATTTTAGGCTGTTGATGAATAAATTTTCTTCCAGATTGGCTAGTTTTTAGTCCTTGCTTTCATTGTATTTTGGCTAAAACAAGGCTTAAACAAAATAGTTCAACAAAAAACAGTCACAATGTTTCTCGTATGTGAAGACATGATGCGTTAATATATTTGGTCTTATGATAAAATTAGTTTAAAGTATTAGTTTGAAGAATTTATTTTTGCTCCTTTTCCCTCGCCATAATTATTATGATGTCTTTGACCAGTTTGGAGCTAAAATTCTTTAAGTTGTATGGTTTTCAAGTGTATTTAAATACCCATTGGCCTTAATGGGTTAAAAAGTGGTAATACGGCTTGCGTTAACCAAAGATAGTCACTAATATTCGGGGAAAATTATTACTTAATAAGAGAACTAAGTATGCAATTAAAAAACAAATACAATTACTAAATACGAGAAAGGTACGTGAATAATAGTAATGTAATAAGAGGAGGGAAATTAGTCGTGGATATGATATGGTAGAGTGAATTATAATCCGAGCTGAAGACCCTATTAGGGGAGTCTGAAAGGAATCGTGCAGTTTTTGCGACTCAACAATTCAGGGCTATCAACGTTGTGCATAAAAATCACACTAAGCTTTTTTCTACGGTTTATTAATATCAATCTACTAGAGTACAATGGCATTCTCACAGCTGCATCGTAGTTAAGGCCCCGCAGAAAACAACGTTAGTTTTTATACCCGATACTCAAAATGAGTATTGGGGTATATTAGATTTGTGGTAAAAGTGGATGTGTGTAACGTCCAGAAGAAATCGTTTCCGACCCCATAAAGCGCCTAGTGCTCAAAGACTGTAAGAGCTAGAGCAACAAAATTTTATGTGTGGACTTCTGGGATATGTCACTGTTTCAAGTATATTTCAAAACTTTGCCCCGCCCCCTTCCGCCCACCCAAAGGGCGAGTTCTGTGGCATCCACAATTTCAAAGATACAAGAAAACAGAAAACGCAGAATCGTAGAGGGCTAGATCTTCTAGAGTGCAAAATCTGAACCTGATCGTATAATTATTATAGCCAGAATCAAGAAAAAAAAATTCATTCTTTCTCGCTGTGTCTCTCTCTAACACACAGGTTACATGGTCGGCTTTGCCTATTGCGAAATGTGAGTTCAAGGATCTCAGAGATTATAAGAGCTAGAGAAACCATATTTGGTATCCACACTCCTCTGATATCGGACCTTGACCATATCTATCAGATTCCTGAATCTGGATCAAATCGGATAATAATAGCAAAAAAGGAACAAATTAATTTGCAGTGGCAACGCAGCGCCCGACGATAAATTTGATAAATTTTAATCAAAGGCCATTATTTTCTTATCCAAAGTAAACCAATATAATTTATTTTCAGTGTGTAAAGAGTTTCTTGACATATGTACTGTATATGTATTTTCTAATCAGGTTCGCAGCAACTGCAGACAGTATGGGCCGGAGCGACAGCAGGTGCCGCTGCATATTCGGAGGTCAGTGGTGAGGGGTATGCGTCGGCAGAGAAAGGGTGGACCGCCAGGCGTGTAGCACTGCCGCTCGCAGACCATGCCCCCCGCCGGGACTCGGACGGGTGTGGGCCTGCAATGGCCGTTGCGCACTATTTGAGCGTGAGCTTCGAACGGCAGCGCTGTCATCAGCACCATCATCGACAGCAGAACCAACAGGGAGCTGGAGCAAGTCATTTTCGACTCTTTCTGATATAGTTTTATGATCTGCGTTTTATATGTAGTGTTCTCAGTAGCAGCGCAATTGAAGCAGAGAAATTTACCGTTTTAAGCTTGGACAAACAATAGAACAGTTTTCCTCCTCCCAATAATGAAAAGAAAAAACCCAACAAAGGTCGCGCAACTGTTTTTTTTTTGTTCAATTTACAAAAGCAGAAAAAAGAATCAAAAAACAATAAATTACGAGCAGATGTTTTTATCAGATCAATGGACTCCTCCGATCTCTTGTTAACAAGCCTCTGCCCAATTGATTGAGAAAAACAAGCTTCAAGAAATAACGTTCTATCTAAAGTTAAGATACACCAGCATTACATAATAATTATGACGAGTTTGACCGAGCGAAGTATCCAGGAGGAGAATTGATTTTTGAAGTTCCATTTTAAAGGAAACGTAAATTGCCATAGGGTGTAAAACTTCCATAAGCTCGGTGCTTCCCTGCATCATTTATTCAATTGCATTCGTATCCGTGTCACTCATTCACTTTCAAACAGTTCCACTTTACCGCGCAGCTCTAGAGATTATCAATAGCCTTTTTTACCGCGCGAGATTTGCTCTCTTTCAGTGTATTTCTGATTTTCTTGGTTGTTTTTTAAGTAAAGAGGAAGAAGAATTGTACGAAAAGAGGAAGGATAGGATGGACAACCAAGAAGAATTTACAAAAAATATTATTTTCCGCGATTTAGCTCAAGTTGCTGACCTGTTTAAATAGAGGGGGGCTGAGTGGGCTAATAATGCCACGAAAAAATGAGTTCTAGTTCGGCCTGTAAGGACAAGGTATATTAGGCAAAAGGGGTGGATTTTACCTGCATGCGTTGGCTTTTCTGGGCCGTTTTAACGCTTCTCCATACCCTCTGTTTCCAACCATTATGTAGCAGATGTGTAGCAAATGTGTAGATACCGTGCAGTTCTTTTAACAGCTGGTCTTCAATCTGTCCCTCTAACTATAATTTGCAGTGGAAATTGTAGACAAAAATGATAGAAATAACTTGCAACGATCGACTGGGCAAGAAGGTAAATACCTAAGCATGCATAAAGATTGTGCATAAAATTTCACACATATCCCGCAGGTGCGTGTCAAATGCAATCCGGACGACACTGTTGGAGACTTGAAGAAACTTATAGCGGCACAGACGGGCACAAAGCACGAGAAGATTGTCCTGAAGAAGTGGTACACAATCTACAAGGATCCCATCCGCCTATCTGATTGTACGTCATTGAATAGTGTACATCCAACAATCTTTTAAACGTTTTCCTTTTTGCACACCTCTCCTACAGATGAAATCCATGACGGCATGAACTTGGAACTTTACTACCAATAAATATGCATTAGTGATGCCTTAACCTTAAGCATCGCGCGGGTGTCCCTTTTTATAGCTTCTATAGATAAATAAAAAAATTTTAAAAATACATATTTTTTTGCCTTTGTTGTTCTGGTTCGATATCTTTTAAGCAATTTTGTTCGATAGAGCGAGCGCGTTGTGGCGTTGCCATATCATCAAGAAGGCGTCTAACAAAACAATAACAAGAGTGGAAATTAAATTTGGACTGTCGAAAAACTCGTAATAATGCCAATGATACCTTTCTTTCCCAGTCTGAAAGTGTCGGTGGCCAATCGCTATTGGCTTGACATGGCGCCAGCATCCGTTAGCGAGGAGGCACAGACCAGGCGCTACGAGGACGAGCGTAGCAACTGGGTACGGACTGCACTCTTCGCCTTAATTTTGGGCCACAATTTGCAACCATTGTTTTTTTTTGCAGCGCGAATCCCTCAAAACTGCTGGGACCGACTTGCAGCCCTTGGGCAAGATGCTGACGATACCAGGAATCGAGACGGATGATGAAGATGGTGAGTTGAAACGAGCTCTTCTCGGAAGTCCCTTCTATAGTGTCCCCCTTCTATAGCCAACGACGACAGCGAGGACACGGACAGTCACGACGAGGAGGATGACGAGACCAACGATCGCGTCATTCCAGTCACTCAAGACTTTTATACGCCAGATGATGTTGATGAATGAGGCGACTTCACTCTCAGCCCATTGAAGTTAATGCAAAGGCAGATTCGTTAGTGGATACACGATTAACTATTTATTTTTCCGTCACACAACGTTCCCTTCAAAAACTATAATAACATATTTAGTTTACTGTAAGCTTAAATAAATTAAAACATTGTAAGCAAATCAGTTGGAGGATTTCGCACTGGATCTGTCGATTATGTTACAATTTTGCAACTAGTTGCGAACTGGTTTCGGGAAAAGCACGAACAAAAAAGATCAGGAAACTGGGCTTTACTTGTGCAGAGCCGCTGTCTCCAGCTTGGGAGCTGGCTTCGAGGCGAAACCAGCAAGCAGCTTCTTGATCTCGGCAATAGCGCGGCCTGGGTTCAGGCCCTTGGGACAGGTGCGCGTGCAGTTCATGATGGTGTGACAACGATAGACGCTGAAGGGATCCTTTAGTTTGCTCAGACGCTCGGCAGAGTTCTCGTCACGCGAATCGATGATCCACCGGTAGGCCTGCATAAGGACAGCAGGTCCCAGATACTTCTCGGCATTCCACCAGTACGATGGGCAAGAGGTTGAGCAGCAAGCGCACAAAATGCACTCGTACAGACCATCTAGCTTGGAGCGATCCTCCACCGACTGCAAGTACTGGGCCCGGCCCTTCTTTTCGCCAGCTTCGTTTCTGTATGAATGAGGTAGAAGTGAGAAAAGTGATGAGAGCCATCAAAGTTTTGTGGGCGTTCCGTCTACTTACTTGCGCTGCAGCCAGGGCTGAATATTCTTGTACTGCTCGTAGAAGTTGTTCATGTCCGGCACCAGGTCGCGCACCACATACATGTGCGGCAAGGGATACACCTTCAGCGACTTGGAGGTGTTGGTATCGATCTTGCTAATGCAAGCCAACGTGTTGATGCCGCCAATATTCATGGCGCAGGAGCCGCAAATTCCCTCGCGGCACGAGCGACGAAAGGTCAGAGTCGGATCCATCTCGTTCTTGATCTTGATGAGCGCATCCAGCACCATGGGGCCACAGTCGCGCAGGTTCACCTCGTAGGTCTGCATGTGCGGCTTCTCGCCAGCATTGTCCGGGCTCCAACGGTAGATCTCGAACTTCTTTATCTGCGGCTCCTTGGCCTCCTTGGGCTGGGCCTGTTGATCTAACTGGGCTGTGCCATTGCTGATAGCGCGCAGCTGCAGAGATACAAAGATAATATTAGTCTGCTGGTCTGCTCTCGTGTGTGTAAGTGTGGCAGCCCGAATGTCTGGCTGCAGTCACGCCATAACGATTTTGTCCAATTGCTGGGTGCAATAACGTTTACATAATCGAAAATGTTCGTCTTACTTTTTCAAACTGCGACTCATTCGTTGTGAATTTCGGTTTTAATTATATCCCAAGCAGTTTTGGCCCGCCTTATATAACTGCACTGGCCGAAAAGCCGCCCGCCCATGAGCTCTGCGGCCAGGAGACACCATTCCCATGTCCCATCCTCTTCTCACCTGGTGACGTGCCGCCAAAGAACTGGCACGGCTCAATACTTGTCTAGCTTCGTTGACCAACATATTCTCGTAGTCTGTTTGGGGAATTGAAACGGCACTGCGTTTGCAATTAAATTTTAAAAATTTTTATAAATTTTATTGCACTGTTTTCAGTGACCGCGGACTTATCGATAAAATATACCGTCCTACCCTCAGAAATATACCAAAATGTACCGCCTCATTTTCAAAATATACCGTAAATATACTGACGAATTCAAGTTATATTTTACATATTCCTCGATTTTGATCTTCCGTCGAATATTACTAGCTATATAGAACATTTAGCCATGCCCACTCAATTATGTACGATTAATGAATCAATTTTCTACTTGACTGGCCTATTTAAAACATTTGCTTTTATTGTATTTTGGCAAAAACAAGGCATAAACCAAATAGTTCAACAAAAAAAAGAGTCGCAATGTTGCTGGTATTTGAAGACGTGATGCGTGTATAGCCCTTTGTACACCCTAGTTGGCTAATTTTATATGAAGATCAAACGTAATTTATTAAGACCATTTCTCAAATTGATATTCTTTAGACATATTCAAGTACCTTTTTAGTATCTTGTATATATTTATGTCGATCCTGATACCTACTAAACCTTGGAAGACAAACGTATTCACAATTCTATAACATTCATTTCCCTCAGGGTATGTGTGCATGGAATGAGACTCATTGTTGTCAATCGGGTAAAAGAGGTCCTTACCCGATTCAAGTTCGGATTTCGGATTCGGGCCATTACCGACTCAAAAAATACGACAAATTTTTGGCTCATAATATATTTGTAAGTGATATTTTGGTTGGACTGGCGGAAATATTAATATGGTCGCTAGTTTTCTGAATTCAAATCAAATGAACCAAATACTTTTGGCTCTGTTTCATGTACAGGGAAAATATCTATATTTTTGTGCGATTAACTGAACTTATCGGCCATTTATTTCAAAATAAAAATCTCAACTATTGTTAATGATACAATTTTTCCGTCATTTAAAAGTTATGTTCGGTAAATAATACGTATTCACGTTCGAGCGGACCCATCGACTATAGTGTTTTCATGATCATATCATATTTCTGCGCGGCTAGAACCAGGGCGAACCAAATAAAGGGATAACACATTGCTCAATCTGGATGATATTGTTATTGGCGAAAGCGAAGATGAGGTCGATGACAATGACGATAATGAGGAGGGGGCTGCAGAAGCAGCCCACTCGATTTCAGTAATGAGGAGGCCCCAACAAACACCGACGACGAGGGTTTGAAAAGCGGCGATCCGAACTTCAGCCGACAAATCAATCCGATTCCGATGAGGAATAGTCCTTTTTTTCTATTAATTAAGCGAAAAAAACTTATGTCGATTGTGTGAAATGGATTGAATGATTGCTTCCCTCGATTTGAGAGGAATTCAAAGAGGAAAAAACTTTGTTTTAAGAATCAATAATACATCGAATCTCAGGAGGAGTTTGGAATAATGTTTCGTTCCAGATTTTGACCCTTGTCTAAGCTGCTGGCACAATTCTTTTCTAAATTTGTTATTGGGAAAAAACAAAATTTAGTTCGGAAGTCTGTAAAATAAGTGAAGTCTTGTAACTCATCATTAGGCGATGAACTCTGTACGCTTGATGTACAGGCGTATCCAGTGCGCATCCCAGGCCAAATGTAGAGGTGTGGTACAGCGACGGCAGTACGCCGAGAAATGCGACTCGGTTATTAAGGGCGTTGTGGTGGGCGTGTACGCCAAGGAGGGCGACCGGCAGCCCAAGATGACATCATCCGGCGAGAAGTTTGACGATCGCGTGCAGGGCAAGATCTCGGATCTCATACGCGAGACTGGAATAAAGGGCCAGCTGGGAAAAGGCCGAGTCTTCATGAACGTGGATGCGGAGTTCCGTGCGGTGGCCGTGGTCGGCGTGGGACAGGAGGGTGCTGGCTTCAACGACCTGGAGATGATCGACGAGGGAATGGAAAACGTTCGCGTCGCTGCCGGCGTGGGTGCTCGTGCCCTTCAACTGCAGGGCTGCACAGATGTCTTCGTTGACTCGATGGAGTATCCGGAGCAGGCGGCCGAGGGGAGCTCTTTGGCCGTCTGGCGCTATCATACTAACAGGCGCCTACCGACCCGCATACACATTCCCAAATTGGAGTTGTACGACTCTCCCGACTCGGATGCCTGGCTGCGTGGCTTGTTTAAGGCCGAATCGCAGAACCTGGCACGTCGCCTGTCCGATACGCCTGCCAATCAGATGACGCCCTCAATCTTTGCCCAGTCAGCGGTGGATGCCCTGTGTCCCTGCGGGGTATCCGTGGAGGTACGTGGCATGGACTGGATTGAGTCCAAGAGCTTGAACAGCTTCTTGATGGTGGCCAAGGGCAGCTGCGAGCCGCCGATCATCTTAGAAATCGCCTACTGCGGCACCGCACCCAAGGACAAGCCAATCCTCCTGCTGGGCAAGGGTTTGACGTTCAACAGCGGGGGTCTCTGCCTCCGTCCAAAGGACTGTTTGTCCATGTACCGCGGCTGCATGGCCGGTGCAGCAGCCTGCGTCGGCGTCATCCGTGCCGCCGCCGCCCTGTCGCTGCCCATAAATATTACGGCACTGCTGCCATTGTGCGAGAACATGTCCTCTGGAATGGCGGCCAAGCCTGGCGACGTAGTGACCCTTCTCAATGGCAAGTCGCTCGGCTTCGTGGACGTCAGCAAGGCTGGTGTGGTGGCAATGGCCGATCCCTTGCTCTACGCTCAGGCTGCATACAAGCCGTGCATGGTCGTGGACGTTGCTACAGTTGGCTATGCCGTCTGCCCAGCGCTGGGAGGATCAGCCGCGGGGTTTTTTAGTAACTCCAATTTTCTATACAAGCAGTTCGAGAAGGCCGGTGCCCTTACGGGGGATCGCATTTGGCGGCTTCCCCTGTGGCGCTACTTCAAGGAGCTGATCATGCCGAACGAGACCTTTGACATCAGCAACCGCGGGCGTGGCCCCGCCTCCAGCTGCATCGCTGCCGCCGTTCTGCACGAGCTGGTCCCTTGCCTCGATTGGGCCCACCTGGACATTCGCAATGTGGGCATGCTGACGCGCTACAACCCGCTGCCGTATCTGCTGAAAGACTGCATGACTGGCCGACCCACACGCACCATCGTTCAGTTCCTTTTTCAGATTGCTTGCCCAGACAGAAAGTAATCTTATTTAGTTCGTTACCTAGTTTCTTTGTTAATGTTCCTCGTTCCAAATTTGTTTTGTACTGAAGTCACCGATATTTTTACACAAATGGCCAAGAGGGACACGCCCAGAGCTTACACTACACAAGCACACAAGACATCCACAATTTTATTGTTTAATTTTAATCCAGAATAGCTTTAAGGAAGAAAAGACCATGCTTTTCGAAGAAAATCTCCATATTATTATGCACATGCATATTTCATATTTCAGTGGTAGGTGGAAAGGGTGCTTCTGCTGTAGCCTTACAAATTGTTGGGGAGAGGAGTCTGTCTCATAGCTCATAACTGGAGAGAAAACGAGGGGGAACGTTGTGAGTTGCTGCGGACACCGCAACTCTACAGTTATACCCGATACTTAGTCAGTATGGCTCTCCTCCGGCAGACGCCTCTAATATTAAACGACACGACAAAGAGTGCGTGCGAGAGAGACAGAAAATCAGTCTGAGCGTGACGTCGGGCGCTGCGTAGCCACTGAAAATTGTTTTTTTTTTCTTTTCGGCTATAAAAATTATCCGATCTGATCCAAATTCAGCAACTGGATAGATATGGTCATTCTCTATGATTATTGTGGATGCAACAGATTCTCGTCCTTTGTGGGGGCGGAAGGGGGTGGGGCGAAATTCTGAGATATACGTTTTATAGTGATATCTAACAGAAGTGCGGATACCAAATTTGGTTACTCTAGCCTTAATAGTCTCTGAGATTTGTGGTTGCCCCAGATTTTCGTACTTTGCGGGGGCGGAAGGGAGTGCGGCGAAATTTTGACACAAAACGGTCAAGGTCCGATATCACAGGAGTGTGGATACCAAATTTGGTTGCTTTTGCTCTTATGGGTTCTGAGATCCTTGAACTCTTTTTTTTCAATTGGCAAAACCGATCAGAAAACCTGTGTGTTAGAGTGAGACAGAGCGAGAAAGAGTGAAATTGTTTTCGTGATTCTGGCTATAATAATTATAGGATCCGGCTCAGATTTTGCACTCTATAAGATTTAGTCATCTTCTACGATTCTGCGTTTTTAGTTTTCTCGTATCGTCGAAATTGTGGATGCCACAGATTTTCGCCCTTGTTGGGGGCGGAAGTGGGCGGGGCAAAGTTTTGAAATATTTTTGTAGCAGTCACATATCACAGAAGTCTGGATCCAAAACATCGTTGCTCTAGCTCTTAAAGTCTTTGAGCACTAGGCGCTGAAGGTGACGGACAGACGGACGGACGGACAGACGGACAGACAGACATGGCTCAATCGACTCGGCTATTGATGCTGATCAAGAATATATATACTTTATGGGGTCGGAAACGATTCCTTCTGGACGTTACACACATCCACTTTTACCACAAATCTAATATACCCCAATACTCATTTTGAGTATCGGGTATAAAAATACCAATTATTAAATAATTTGCAAGACCCAAATCTATATAAGAAAGTCCTTTGGATTCACAGTGGAAAAAAGGTTCCATTTTTTTGCATAGTGATATCGGGCGACGACAACAACAAAAACTTGTTTATACAATAGAGGGATCTCTGTAAATATATTTCGCCCGCTTTTCCAGCCCTACTTGTTGGCTCGAAAAATGGCTAAAAGTTCCCGCGAAATTCAAATCATTTTCAGAAAGACCCTTCTAAAAGAAAAAGAGATACTACATCGAAAGAAAAGAACCACATTTTCTGTGCATATACGATTTTTCTTAGTCCGGCAACAGCAAATGGATCATCAAATTCAATCAGATATCCAAAATCTCGAAACGACAGAATCCATTAACCAAATTGACAAATTAAGGTAACTGGAATCTTTGCAAAGGCCAATGATGAGGTGTGTGTGTTTTTGTGGATGTGTCCCATGGATGAGCAAACTTATGAACTATACTCAACGCAATGAGTGTTCTAATAGTGTTCCATTGACAACTTTTAATTGAGCGGGCTTTGATTGAATTTCCGCATCAACCGCTGCTCAGGCAGCCAGCGCCTGTCATTGTTTTTCCTTGGCCAAGGTCTTTGGCTTAATGGGCACTTGACAAGTGCCGGGACCAACTATTATGTAAAACTTTTAAATGGCGTTTGTTGAACCCCAGGAAAACGGAGAGCGGGAGAAGCCCCTTTGTCAATTGTTCAGTGACCTTTTCTTGCCGGAGAGAAGGAGAGCGGAGAAAAAGTTTTGCGGCCTGCCGCCCCATTGCCTTCCAATTCGCACCTAGGAAAGAAAAAAAAACCTCAAGTTCAGGGAAAAACAACCAGGAGTGGGACTTCAGCCTGCTTTATGAGTCGCTGCCTCGACTGAAAAGAAGAGCAAAACTTTCTCGATGTTAAAGCAAACAGAGATACACTAAAGATACAGCTCAGGGAAGCGAGGGATGGACGGACTCCACCTGCTTCCGTAGCTCAGCCCCCATTAAAGGCAAATAAAAACAATGGCCAGAACTTAAATCAAAACGTTTGAAGAGCACGCCAAGCGAGAGATTTTATTTGTGTTCTCGGAATTCATTCGGCAAGTACGAGAGAGCGATAGGGAGGCCGAAACAAAGTCCTTTCGATTTATCTCCCCAGCTGCGAATTGTTCTAATTTCATCTTGAGTACTGCCAATGCATGCAAATGACGTCAACGCTGGTGGGCGCCGACTAACTACTCAAGCATGGACTGGAGAGGAGCCTCAAGACTGGTTTGCTTTGTGTCTAAAATCATGGGAGGCTGTCTGGCTCACTTTGACGGCTTTGGCTAGAATTGACCCATATAATTAAGCGCCAATACATATTCCACATGATGAATTGAATTCCCATCGTCTATGTGCTTAAAATGGATATTCTTTCAGCAGATTTTAGTCCCATAAAGAAGGCTCTACTGTGGAAAATGATTGATTTGCTGCTATAACAACCAGTTATCTATCTTTCTGGCGACAAATACACCAATGTCTGTGTTTGTGTGTGTTTAGGTGACAGCTTGAATACCTTTTCAATAGGGCTAACAATAGACGCAGGCTGCACGAAAATAGCAATTTTATTCGCACATTTGTCTGGCTGCACGTCTGTTGGCCTGCTGTTGGTGAGTGCTAGTGTGTATCCGTGTTAACTGTGTGACAATATTGTCAAAGTTTTGTGTATTAAACTGGCATTCATACTCGGCAGTAGTCGTACGTCATTTCCCCGGGGAGCCATAAAAAACAGACACCCACGCAGACGCCTCCCGCCAATGTAATGCGACAGTCCTTGGTCCTCAGTCTGCCGGTGTGTGCGACCACTTGACGCAGTTTTGTTACATGTTCCAATGAATTATTTATGGAGAAATCGTCGGCGCAAACATCGATAGCCCCTTGTTATATATGTGGGACATTCAATATGCCATTATGCCATTAAAATGGCAGAAAACCCTTCGTAAATTGACACCAATTGCCGACAATTGGCCCAAAAATTGAGGCGGCATTCCAGGGATAGGCGCAAATATCTGGCTTACTTAGCAAGGGGTCGGGTCTCAGAAGTATATATATTTATCCAGAATAGTTGCCAGATCTCTAAAAAAAACTGTGCCTCGGCATGCGCTGACAGCTTGCTTTGAGTGCAAAATCTTGTTTTATTTTAAATACATTTTTTATGCTTCCGTTTTACCTGTGTTCAAGGGCCCTGCAATGTTAAAGACAGGACTTTAGCGAATAATAAAAATATATGTATAAAGAGAGGGAGAGCACTGGGAGCTACAACACCTGTGCGGAAAATAAAAAAAGGGGGAAAATACGAGCCAAAGTTGCCCTCAGCGATACCAGGTATTCTTCCTTGCAGTTGGGGAAAATGGTTTTGCTGGATGCTTTTTAATTTAAACCAACTCGAGAGGGCGGTAGAGCGGTGTAATCCAAGAAGGGCAGAAAAAACTATTTATCAACCTGATAGCGAACGAACTGGTCGCCAAGTCACGCGGGACCTGCCTGTTGACAGTGACGACAGCCAACAGGCAGCAGGCAGCAGGCAACAAAGATGTCGGGCCGAGACAGAAGGCTCAAACAAAACTCAAACAAGTTATCAAGAGCGCATCAAGCGCGACAGTTCGAGAGAGTCCCCTCCTTCCCTCCCATTGTCGTCACTGTAACTGGAGCTGGAGCTGGAGCTGGATCTGCTGTTGGCCCTCATGCTGGATGGACGCTTAAGGCACGCACGGAACGATGGCTGCTTCGGATAGTGGCACGTAGCAGAGGGCCCATTATTATTACTATTGTTGTTGCTGCTGGTAGCGCAGGCCGGGCACGAGTACGGCATAAATGAAGGCGAGGGCGTTGTTTGCCACGTTGACAGTCCACAACAGCAAATGGGGGCCAAAACTGGAATACAAAACACGGAGAGCAATCTATAGGAAAAGTTTCTACGCCGAGAGATGTGTGAGAATATATGAGGAGAGAGCTTGAAGGTTAATAGGTTCCAGCGAATTACTACTTAATCATGGCTTTTGTCCTTGGTGTATCATGACTAATTCCCCCAAATTTGCATGACTCCAACCAAAGAAATACTTATAAATAAGTAAGGCTACATGTGGGTCACAGATAAGTGCTCATATCCCTCAAAGACAGTACAGTATTTGACTAGGAGAAGCAAGGACAACAGAGTCCCTGATTCTGGTCCCGGACTCTGCTCCTAGTTCTGGCTAATGTTTGCACATTTAATAGCCGCTGGGCTGCCTTCATTAAATACGCAAACACAGTCAATAACACACAAACTGCACAACAAGACTCTAGCCAAATGCGATATTTGTACAATAAGTATTTGCTCGCCGCGCAAGGGTCTGGGCTAATCAAACAGTCTGCTGGGTGAAGAGTGGGGAGTCCTTTCAAGGTCGTTTCGGGCCTGTCTTTAAACGCTGTTAATGCGATTCCCATGCGATAAGCGTCGCATTAACGCAGTAAGCCACAAGTAATCAGCAACCAGACAAGAATCCTCGTCACACCTGAGCGCCATACGCCATCGGCCATCCGCCATGAGCCATCCGCATTCCGCAATCTGTAATCCGCAGTGCGATTCAGGAGCCATAAAAGTCGCTACGAGAAGGCTTTAACGGCTACCCCGACACCGACCCCGACCCCGACCCCGACCCCGACCATGGCCCCGGCCCGTGCTAAGCAAGGAGCGTGAAGCCCGTTTATTAACCTGCCCGGACAGGTTGCTTAAACTGCTCGGCCGCTTATGCAAATGTATGTAAAGTGTTGTACGCGCCACGGCCAAGCACGGAGAGAGTAAACCCTCAAAATGAAGTGAGAAAATAAAATTAAAACTTACACACTCAGTTTGAGCAGGCTTTTGCTATACCCAGTCCCCAAGTTTGAACCGTGTTTCCTATACCCAGCTCTAACCGGAACCCTCCTGCCGCCTCTGCTCTGTGGAGTTTAGCAATAAATTTCGAACGAGTCAAAGGCAGAATAGAGTGGCCGAAAGCACTGACTGGCTATAGAGATATAGACAAAAAGAAAGGTAGAACAACATGTAAATTGCTTGCGATATCGCTGCTCGGTTTTTCTAGCCGATGAAGCACAGGTGGTGCCGCCGTTCTGAGCACCCAATACCAAACCCCTCGCGAGTATGAATGGGTTCGGTTCCCTGCTCGCACCCTAGTCAAAGAACCCATTAGAGCAGCTGCTGAACGCCATTGAACTTTCCTCAAGGTGCCAACAGTTTCTGGGCGGGGGAAAGTTTTCATTCATCGGCATCGGCTCGCCGGCATCCATTAATTAATCCAATTATAGAGCGATTAAGGCCCGAATCGCACCTTACGCCATTCGCCACGTGGTGCCGTCAGCAGCATTTTAATTGCATCAATATGCTCATTCCCTCAGAAGGAGCATTCCGAGAACTGCAAATAATGAGGAAAACAATGCAGCGAGCACACTCAAAGAGAAAAAGAATGAATATACGAGTTCTCTCAGCCCAATGTGCGGGTGGGCTTCCCTACCACGCACTCTATAATTAAATCTAAAAACAATTGCATAAAATTATGCTCAACAAAGCGAGAAATTAGTTTTTTAGTAGGGGTGTTTCTGTTTCCTCCTAGCCATGACATGCCCTACTCTGGCTGCACTTGCTGGTAGTTGGCTTGCAGATGACAGCGTTTGCCATTTATTCTCGACCATCCCAGCGATGTCCTCACAAAATCTCATGGCCTGTCCTCCGTCCCTTCAACCTTTCTCTGGGTGTTTATGTTGGGAGTTTTGTTGCTTTCAAGGATGTCTTGATTTGCCGAGTCTTAATTATTAAAGCAAGTCTGGGCCACTGGAGAAACCCTTCTGCCATTTAACTGAGCTGAAGGAGCCGCCTTCCAAATTGTATGCGTAATTATGAGCGTCCCGTCTGGCGGAGCAACAGCTGCAGAATGAGGACAGCCAGGACAACCCAGGGGACAGCAGCAAACACAGTCTCTGTCATCAGTTTGTGCTGCTAGCTAAAAGTTAATTTTAAGCACACATTTCACCGAGCTCATTAAGCACACAGTTTGCTCTTCCTCTGCTCCGCTCTGCTCTGCTCTACTATGCTTATTCTCGGTAAATCGCGTGAATAATCAAGTTTTTGGTTGAATGCAAATGAAGGGGGAGTCCATTGCGTTTATTAACTTTTGATTTACCAGGATTTTCAATGGATTTTGGCAGCATTTAGAACAGATTCGATTGGGTGCAATCTAAATATTGTGGGAATTTACAATGTACATACTACATCAAATACGGCTCAGTTGCCGAATGCGAATGGCTTCTGACTAGACAAATGAGAAATAAACAGGCTATTTCCAATTCCATTAAGCGTTTAAGCACTCATTTAAAATGTGTCACATGTTAGATGGGATTCATTCAAGAAAAGTTAAATTAAATGCTTGTCCAGCTGCTTGTAAATATTTATGGCACATCGGATAAAGTCCAGGCAGCCCGTTTAAGTTGGTGGAACTATTTTCAGGCATCATGAAGCCTGGCTGGAGGTAGAATGTGTGTGTGTGTGTTCATTACCTTGTCATGAGAAGGCTCCAAGCAAGTCATAAACTCAGTTTACATTTTAGCTTGTGTGTTTCCGCGCGGGACCTCATATATCGGCTAATCAAATTACGCGGCCATAATTCACATACAAATTTGCATGGGGATAACAGGTAGGGACAGGCGGCAGGATGACGGTGTGGGCCACCTTAACAGGCAATTTGAACGCTGAACGTTGATTGAATAAGCGTTAATGCAACTAAAGAGTAAAGTGTAATGACTAACAAACACAGACACATACACAGACACTCTACCAATACCAGTGCAATCCAGCGCCATAAACACATTCTAACAGCTATCACGCACACACCCTGACAGGTGGACAGACTGACTCACTCCCTGTCATGTCCTGTGGAGCAAGTTAAGCCCACGCCCAGGACAAGGACAACACTGTGTTGTCGATCAATGTGCAACAGGATTTTCCTGCTAATGGCCAGCACACGGTGGACTGGGACAGGAAATGCCATTAGTACAGGTGGCAAGAAGCGCCGATAATGGGCAGAAAAAAAGAAAAATGCATTAAAGCTGCCGCAGAAACCAGACATTGTAACCTCTCTTATGACAGCCAGGCCGGGCCAGGCGACAACAGGATACTCGTACCAGCTGAGTTTATTAAGAACACATTTATCATAATTACCGACAGGGCTGTCGTCGTGCCGCGGCTCGCGTCCCTCGTCCCTCGTCTCTTGTCTCGCCTGCCCAGCGAACATACATACTCGCACTCGTCTACGGCTTGACAGAGAAGGCAACGTAGCCCATCAGCATGTGATGACAAATTCAACAGGCAAAGCGACCGTAAAAATTCCTGGAATTTCCTTGCAGAATGACCGAGCAGAACCGAAGCGAACCGAAAAAATATCTACGATGGGCAGCACATAAAAAGTGCTACAGACAGGCACACCACACACCCAAAGCGGTGGGACGTGGACGTAGAGAGCCAGAAGAAGTAGGAGAAAAGAATTTATACTCGTTGAGGGGGCTGTACTGTGGGGCCTGGTCTAGAACTGGCGGGGGGAATGATTCATGCGGAAATAAAGGCACTCGAGAGTGCCGTAAATATTGCGACTGGCGACCACAGCAACAATATCAAGCAGATACCCCAAAAGGTAGCAAAAACAAAAGAAAATCTTTGCATTTTCACACCTTTTCATGGGCATTGGCTCGGTCGACCGACTGGGATTGAATGGGCATCAGAGGATTTCCCCGCCTGCCAGTGACACATCCACGCCAGGACACATTGGACAGGCAGGCCGCTATCTGCCGCTGTTCTGCATTATTTAATTGACACGTTGATTGTTTTGTATTGCAATTCCATTTAATGTGCAATTCCAGCCAAGTGTGCTCACGCTCACACATCTGTATGTATGATGGAGCACTGGGCAGGGGGCAGATTGGGAGCGGGAGCGGGAGCGCGAGCGGAGGATGGTTGTCAGTCAGTCGGCCAGACAATTTGCCTGTTGAAGAGCTGCTCGAATGCGACGACTCACCAAATAAACGCTCAACAGTTTGTTGCCAAGAAGTAGCAACGAAGAGAGGAGACATGTGGCAGCAGCATGTTGCTGGGAGGAAATGAATGAATGATGGCTTCGAAATTCTAACGGGGGTTTAGCAAAAACACATTACAGAACTGATAGCTCTGATACAACTTGACACACTCTGCAGATAAATTTATAAAATAAATAAAATACATCTTACAAGATTACCGCTAGATCAATTATATTCGATCTGGCAGGTATGTGTACATATACATATAGGACAACATAGCCCCAATTAGTCTAAGGTTTTTAGATGAATACAAATGAATATTTCCAAGGGGGATCGTAAGGACTCAAATTTATATCCTAGTCAGACCTAACGCTCAACACCCGAAACTTTGTCTACGATAGATTTCTTCAAGGATGCTTATCGGTGCAAAACTTGAGCTGAACAGTATTCTGTTTGCCACAATGGTTGAACAATTTTAATTTTTTTTATTCAGTTAAAATGAGCTTGTCTCATTATTTTTTTCCTTTTTTCACTTTTTACTTTTGAGGCTCTTTTGGAAAAAAAACGGCATTTGGTCAAGAAACGATGAACGAATAAACAACAACAAATCACAATCGATAGACATCTTTTTAAAATATGTTAAAATGAAGTGGAAATATTGAGAAAAGATTCCACCCGCACAATCGATTAATCACTTTCTGAATTGGTTATAATACAAATGATGAAATTACAATTAATTTCAGATATTTGTTATTGAAATCAGAAATAGCTCCTTTTTTTAAATCTTAATTTTAAAAAGACAAATTAAAACATTTTTTCTTTGTATAATTCCTATATCAATTTGTACAATACAAATCTGGGTAATATACTATGTGATCGAGTACTACTCGAGACATTTTGACAAAAGAAATGCAGGTTTTTGCCAACTGTGTCTGCTATTCAAAACTTGTTGCTAAACGAAAAACGCGCCAAAATGTTCGAATTGAAGTGTCGAAAAAGAAGAGACGGAAGGAAAAGGGACAGGTAAAAACAAAGAGAGACGCAAATTCCGCACACAGCCACCAGCACTGCAGTCAGCGCCAGTGGGAGACTTCCAGCGATTTTCGGGGACGCAGCCACAACCCACCTCCACAGAGTGCGGAGGAAAAACTCACCTGTTAGGCGCAGGACAGCAGTGTGGTGAAGAGAACACTTGCTCGGGCACTCGATGCTCGGCGAAACAGTTGCGACGCGACTACGAAATGTAACGGATGTGCTAGCGGCTCCCCAAAAAGTTTCAAAATCCCCAAGTTAACTCAAAAACTATTTGTATATACAACACAACTCTTTGAAAAACAACTGGGAAATTTCAAACATAAATTAAAACAAAAGTTATTGTAAATACAGTGTCAAAAGAATTTTTAAATTAATTACCCATCGCTGTTTTCGCCTTGCGTTGTCGGTTTTTGGCTGCCACGGAGTGTGGGCTAAATGTTTGGACCTGGAAAAACGTTCAGTTCGGTTCAGTTCCGCTCGGTTGTGTCGGAGGAGTGAAAAGATTAAAATTGAAAACTGAAAACTGAAAGGAGAACGGAGTGCGGTGTACGGAGAAGTGCCGTTTGGGTCCTTTTAGTCTTCGGTTTCCGCTTCTTCTGATAATTTTATTGAGTTTTCCGCCTTGTTGATCACTCGGAAGGATCGCGCTGTTGAAACGTAAGTTCTGATTCATTGCCCAACTTTTTATTTTGACAGCTGTAACGGCAGTAGTCGAAAGTTGAAACACATTTATGTTAGCTCAAAAGTTTTCCCTACTGCCGTTTGTTTAATTAGAAACTAAGTTGGAAAACCCTAAAGTGGAAATTAATCGAAACATCTGTTTCCCAACTGCCAGCATCCGGATGCCCGATTCCCGATTTGCAATTCCCGACATTAATTGCATTCAAATTTCCCGCCGCCACTCGGCTGACAGGACCAGAATAGCCACCATTTTTTGGGACGTGTGCTATAGTGAGCACTTATCGCTAGGGCCCACGGAAAAGAGCGACATCATCATCAACGGCGTAATTATCAGGGTGTTCTTCAGATATAAAGAGATACGATACAGAATGTAGCATAAGCTGGGGCACCTTCCGCCGCCCACGGTGACGTATACTTGATGGCCAGCTTAATTATTCATAAGAGCCGCTTCACCAGAGACTGACAGTAATTATTCCTTCTGCATTTGCATTTTTCCTTTCACTGCATTTCCCCTGCCATGAGTAAGTGTGTCGCCGCGTCCCCGCTCCCCGTGCCTTTATAAATAATGTTTTTTTATCCATTGACGCAGAGCCATCTAGAAAGTACGGCCGCCATATAGATATACTCGCAGATAATGGATCGAATGGGTAAACACAACGTTTGATAGTGGCTTGTGCATTAGGGTGACTCAGGCAGCCCGTATGATCTGGAATCACGTATTTTCTGCTTACATTATCCAGTATTTTTGTCCAATGGTCGCTCAGATAAGAACAGATTGAGAAGGGAAATCAGATTGCCTATTGACAGCACATTAAGTATACGCAGTGTGTGTGTGTTTATTTGTTTGTTTCTGTTAGTGGAGCAGGAAGAGCAGCAGGAACAGGAGGAACAGGGGGAGCAGGAGGAGGAACGGGTAATCTATTGTTATCTAGAAAAAACTATTGTTGTATTAGTTCCCCCGACAGTTTAACAACTCTGTCTCTCTCTTGCATCAGTCCCTAGCTCTCATTGCTTCAAAGCTTTTTTTACAGATCCTGCTTTTGTTAAGAAAAAAACACACAGAAGCAAGCATTAGGGCCTTGAGGCCAGCTGTCAGCAGTTGGCAACACATTAGTACGGGCAAAGCGAAGGCGAGAGCCGAGAAGCGACGGGATAAAACCTTTTTTTTTGGAAAATGTAAAAGCAACAATAAGAACTGACATTAGTGCCAACAAAAACCAGCTTTTACATCTGTTTGTGGCATTTGCTATACACATACACATACCATATATCTGACTTTAAAGTAGCCATTTAGACTAATTTTTGGGCTAACACTAAGTGAAATATAACTCAAATTTTCTCGTATTTAACTTTTGCAGAACTAAAATCTATTTGAAAACTTCGTGTACACCGAAGCTAGAGCTTTCCTTCATCCTGTCCTGTCTGTGCTGCGGATTGGAAGCCGCACTCTCATAGTCTGAGAAGATCCGTGGCATGCAGCTTTCAAAGGGAATCGCAAATTGAAGGCAGCAGCGCGAACCGAAGCCACTGCGTGGAGGAGGGGGCCACGGCCACGCCACCATTTTCCGGTATTTTGATTTCGATTCGCGTTAATTTCCCCTTCGATTTGTGTTCATCTGCGGAAACATTTCGGTTCGCCATTTATGGAATGCCCGAATAAAACACTCGAAAGTTCAATACGAGGAATTTGCTTCGAATTAAATTAAAAGTGCGACCGGAACGTAATTAAAGTCATTCAAAATGGCAATGGAATGGATTACTGCGATGGACAAACGGTGAGTAAAATGTGGAAAAGCAGCTTTGAATCATGAATATTGTATATATGAGGATGATTTCAAAATAATTTGGAAACGGTATAATAAACTAATCCGAGAACTTTATCTACCTTTGAAATGCCTTTCCGCCGACACATTAGTGGATTATTTTTTCTCTGTTTATTTTTGCGGAATACTCTGCTCTAATCCCCCGTGGCATAATTAAAACATCCAGTTGGAAAAACTCCCATTGCAATTATAAACTTTTGTTTAATGGAAATTACAAATTTTCAAACTTAAACAGAAACTTTCTCTCAGTCCAATTGGAGATGCCTTCAAAATGCACAATTTCTTAAATTTTCCAACAGATTTTCCGCTCGAGTGCACGAGTTTTCCCTCTGGCTTCTGGTTTCTGGCGCTCGCTCCTTGTTTGCTCAAGAAGGACACACAAATACGGAGGGATACATGTACGTTTACTACGTGCAATGAAAAGCTCGACAAGAAATACAAACAGAGGGAAAACAGGAAGAAAACGAAATGGGAGGAAATCCAAAATGAAACATTTTTAAATGCTCACGTCATGCTCCCGACATTCATTTGTCAAGAGGCAGCAGCTGCCCCATTGAGGCAGCCTGACAAACGGCAATCCCCCACCGCCCCCTTCCAACTATCAAATGCTGGACACAGCGTGCCATGAATTATTCGCTTTATTAAATCACCATTCCAATTCCCTTTCGAGTCGTTGAGATGTCACATCCAATGCAATTATCATCAATTAATTTTGTGCCCAAATAGCAATCGAATTGAAGCTAAGCAGGAACCGTCCATCGTATGGGACGAGTATATGGGTATTTTTTCAAGCGTAAATGTAAATGGTCCTCAATTAAAGGTCCTCCACTTGATGATGCAATTTTCAATTCGAGTTTCAATTCGAGAATCACTTGGTCGAGTGTCATTGTTAGCCTCCTGCCACCGACTGCTCGTCCCCTGGTCGAGCATTATATTACATTGCTCATGTCCAAGCGGGGCGTGTCCCCGGCCGCCCACACCATCAATCACGGCAAAGGGGCAATCTCTATGAATTTCATGCTCTGTCAACGCCTAAACGTTTCGCCCACGTTCGGTGTCGTCCGGGGATCGGTATCCACTCATATGAAAAAGGAAAAAGGGGAGAAGGTCAAGTGGCAAAGGCTTTGAGCGGATTGTTTACCCTGTGCCTGGGGCAAATATTTGCAGTTCACTCCCCTCCCTCCTGTTTGTCCCGCCCAAACAGGGATTGCAGACTGCATTGGAACCTGAATTTATAATCAGGCTACTAACTCGGATTGCTTTCACACTTTAAGGACGTGCCTTAACACGCGAGTAATAAATGATTTAATTTAGATAAAATTAATGGGTGCCACAGAAACTGCAAAGAAGGGAAAGTCACGCAGCGAGAATCTTTATTTCTTTTGGCTGGTAATTCGTATTATCAAGAGCGATCTGGGCTTAAGCACACCTGCAGGACGGCGACAGGTACAAGGACAGAGACAGAGACAGAGACAGAGACAGAGGCGGAGACGGACGCAGCCCCTAGCTCACAGAGAATTCCAAGCCAGAGGCAGAGTTAAGTGGCACTGCCAGACGGCAATTGATATTGATGGGGGATGCCGGCGAGAAGTCGTCTTACTCACAAGTCGAACCCACAGCCCCCACATTTATCATACGCAACGTGTGGCCGCCGCCAGGCACGACTGATAGGAGTACATGAATAGGACTCGGAGCTTGTATATATGTAGATGGCTTTAAGGCTGATAAATCTCTCTTTGAGTGTGTCTGCTGCTGCTGCGGCAATTACAAATTTCCAAAAACTAAACTTTTAGGGCGTGTGCCTAAAAACCGCAAAGACCATTATAATAAACAACCGGGGCGTCCTCGGCGGCTGACTGCCAGACTATGTTGCGCCCCAACGCGCTTCCGGCAAACGGTTCTTGTTCTGGTTCTGCTGTTCTGGTTCCTCCTCCTCCTCCTCCTCCTGTTTTCCTGGGGCACTTAGGCCATGACGGGGACTGTTTGCTTAACGACAAACCCCAGGAACGGGGCACTCGTGGCGCCTTGTCCTTGTCCTGCCCATGGCTTTCCCTGCCCGAATTGCCGCTTCTAATTCTACTGGCGAATGAATTATGTATGAGCCCCGGGAAGACAGGCGCTCGGTTACCTTCCACAGCCAGTCAGCAGGCTGCAGGCAGCGAAAAGTTGCTCTAAAGGCAGCCCAGGCCAAATGGAAGCCGCCCCCTCAATGCAGATGATGCCCTAGCGAATGCCGACTTATGTTTTATTTTTGATTTGCAGGAGAAGCACCCGTCTCTCACAGTTTTATGGAATTTTTAATTAGACTGCAGCTGAGCAGAAAGACAGCAGGGACCCGGGCAATCCTTGGTGCTTTTGTGTAGTCCTCCATTGTTGAGTGTCCTCCATCTTAGTTCGATATTGCAGGAAGAGTTTAGGGCTAATGGTTTTTCATATAACCGAAGAGTCTCCACAGCAAACACAAAGGCCACGAAACGAGAGGTACACGGGAGGGAAGGAGGAATGGAGCAAGAAGGCACAGCCACTAGTAAAAATAAACAGGAAGTAACGTAAATTTTAGGTTAACCGGAGATTGAAATACCCTTTCAGAAGTCATCCAATTATCTTTGGATAGTCGTCCATGAAAATGCTTTGAAACAGCTTGTATCGACTGAAGTAGAGATCTACGATTGATTCTTTTCCTCTAGAGTAAGATAAACACTTGACTGCCAAATCTGGAATGTATCTGCCATAATTATTTCTAGTTTGCCTTCACTTAGGGTATCCTGAAAAGAAACTTGTCTAAAAGTTCTCGCTCCGGCAATTAGATTTTGGCGCTGCTGGGTCTTTTCTTTTCCCTTTTTCTCTTTCCCTTGTTTTCTCTATATTTTTTGCGTGCCTTGACCGGCTTCCATTTCCGGCTAGCCTCTTCTTCGGACACGGACACTCTTATATTTATTTATGCATTTTTCAATTGACAGAAACACAGAGACGCAGAGAGAGAAGGAGAGGGGAAGAGGGAAGAGGGGAAGAGAAGCTGTGGCATTTGCATATTTAATTCGAGCACAAACCATACACAAATGACGTTGGAATTTTTAATTTCAGTTTATTGTTGGACAACTGCCCCTTCCCTTGGCCCTTGCCCTGTCCCTACCCCCCACTGCTCTGGCTTTTTGTGTATATTCTTTATGATGGACTTCGCGTAGAGCCAGGGAATTATAAATGGAAAATACTCAACTAGATTTTACTTTGAGTTTCCCTTTGGTCGATTAGGGTCCATTGTTTGGGCGAGCTGAGGCAGAGCTTGGAAAGTGTTTAACAACTTGGCTCTGTCTCTTGGGCTTTCGTTTATTTGTAATTTTACAGAAATATTAACCTTCAACTTGCTTAACTTTTACTTGAAATATTTCTGCAGTCCTTGCGATCGCAACTTGCGTGATGTGGAGCTAATCTCGTGCCGCCTGCGTCGCGTGGAACCGCTGTGTCGCCTGCCCGGCTCGGCTCTCCAGCAGTTGGCCATGTGCGGGTTCTACGAGGACCTGGAGAAGGGCGTCACACGTAAGTGGCAGTACGAGTAGTGGCAGCTGTGATTAAATATGCAGGCTTATGAATTCCCACCATTTCTCCATCTCCTCCATCTTCCTTTCAGTTTTTCGCGCGGGCGAACAGGGACGCTTCTGGTATGCGGTCCTGGGCGGCTCACTGGAAGTTCGATACCATGCACACGCCGATGCCGATGGCAAGGTAAGTTCCGTTCCTTTCCGTTACTATCCGATTCGTGCAATGCCTGGGCTGTGTGGGAAACAATATGTACAGCTCGAACAATATAATTGATAGCGATTATAGGGCCTCCCCTTCCCCCGCACACGTTGCATATCCGATGTAGTGGTATGCATGTTCAATATGGCTGGAGTCGACTGGCTGTCGTACGGGGGTTTGTACGAGTACGGTCTAAGCCTGCTTTGGCTGTGGGTCCTTTATCCGTCGAAGCGAACAGTCGGTAAAGAGGAAACTGCTGACAACGGCGAATAGTCCGACATCCATCTGCAGCCACTCCTCCGGACCCACAGCCCCGTATCGTATTGGTTTGTGGCATTCAATTTTTTCCGCTTCGGTTTTCCCCCCTTCCCTTCTTTCTGGCCATTGTGCTTGCCACAGCAGCATTAATTTCCGCCAGGATATTGGCCAGCAGTTTTTTTTTCAGCTCACTCCTTGTGTGCTCGTTGCCCGGATTCGTTCCGAGAGGTGTCTGCTAATTGAAACGGTTCGAATTGGGTCTGAGGCTCTGGCCGAGTGGCTGCAATGGAAATTCGAGTATTTATGGTTAAGTGGGGCATGAATGGCCTGCAAAATGACCTCAACTTACTAACATGCTAGCCTGTGCTGGCCGTCTGTGGCCATGGAAATGGGAAATGGGGAAATGCAACGAAATTTATTCGAGGGATGGCCCATAAAGGTATCCTTAAATTGAGTTGGAATGGAATTGGCTAAGCATATATTCTTATTCCCAAGAAAAGAACATTCTTAGCTTTCTTTTCCCTTTCCCACTTGCCCCAACACGATGGCTTCCTGTTGCTCTGCCCACTTGGAAAGCCCGATTTCCCTCTCATTTCGTTTAATATTCAACCACAAATCTGGTTTCTACATAATTTGTCCATCTGATTTGCTTTTGGGGAAAACAAGATGTGGATTTCCAGCGGGTAGCCAAAGCCTCTGGCAATTATAGCATAATAAATCAATTATTCGAACACAGCCGCAATGTAGAAGACCGAGATCTATGGAACTGTTTTTAGGATTGCTGTTGTTTTTGACACTTTGCGCCGCGAAGACGAGTTTAATGAATTTTTTTCGTGTTGGAGGTTGGCGTGCGACACGCAAAGCCCACTTTCCAGATCTGGCTAAATATAAATGCAGAAGGGAAAATCACAGTCCCAGTGCGCGGCTCCCAATCCCTCAAAAACAAAGAAGCAGCCTATCAATAGCCACACAATTAATTTAAAGTGATGCGACGAGAGTGTGTTCATCAGAAAATATCGTATGAGTAGAACAGAGATACAGATATATACAAGTACAGATACAGATACAGATGGGCAGACACATAGGAGCGTTTCAAAATTTATGTGAGACCCCGACAACGACACCGACACCGAGAGGCAGCACCATTTGGTGCGAGTTCCGTTTTGAGTTTTGAGTTGTTTGGATTTTCCCCTTTGGCCTGGGATCCGTCTCGGTTCCCCTGATCACGTGATGGGGCTAATTTCGATCTAATGAAACAAGAGCAGGGGCAGGCCTTACTTGAGTGGCAGTGGAAGCAGCAGAAGCAGCAGCACAAGCAACGGCACGAGCACCGGCACCGGCATCACCAGCAGTTACAAATTGCAACCAATTTATAAATGTCTGAGGAGACTTTGAGCTCGAGAGCTGCTCAAGACGAAGACCAAGACCACGACCAAGTCAAAGGCAGACCGAGCGTGGGCGTGGCACTTGCAGCTTTCAACCTGTGCCACATGGCCGTCATAATTGAATAAGATTCTGCAAAGGAAACTGCATTTGACCCTGTGCTCAAGCCGCTCATCTTGGTCGTATCTACAAGATACGTGTGTGTACGTCGTAGAATTACAGCGTTTTTGGTCTGGCTCTAGCCGACTTCCACTACATAATTAATCTTTGTTGTGCCGCAGCCACAAACATGGCCGGATCCAATTAAAATGATTATATAATTATGGCCGGAATGCCCAGCGCCGCCCCACCCCTTCACTGACACCGACTGGACTGGCCATCAAACTAATGAAAATGCTTTGAAAACTGAAACTTAACCCACATATAATTAGCCATCATTAGGGGCAGGTGCAGGTGCAGGCGAGCAGCGGCTTCCTCCGCACAAGTTTCGGGGCCGGCCACCCAGGGCGCCCCGAATGGGACGAGCATTTGAAGTTCAAGGAAAATCGTAGGTGTTGGAAGTCCAATATTTCTTGCTCCACAGCTTGGAGAAAGCCTCAACCAAGTCGCTCCCATTGTTCGAATTGAGAGACATTTGTCGGGGGCTATATAGAACAGACATCGCTTACAGATATGGGAGTGGAGTGCAGAGGCCGCCACAAAGCCGCAAGCCGAATCCATTTGATTTGCAAGAGCAATTTCCGGCAAGGCAGTTGGAAGCCGGAAGCATACGAGTTTTGGTCAAGAGCCGCCTGCCATAATCACCGAACACAAATCAAAGATACATATTGTGCTCTGACCTCATTCGAGATGCCACAGATGCGAGAGAATCTTGTGGCCCAGTTCACAAAACAAAACGTTTAATTAGCTGCCAGAGAACAGATTTGAGTCTTCGAGACTTGGAGGCAATTTTGCGACCAGTTTTGATGAGCATGATTTGCATATGATGGAATCAGTCGAGAAACTTGGCCAAAACAACGTTTACAGCTACGTCGTCTGGCCATTTCCTCTGCTCTAAGTTAAATCTAATCATTGCGGCAATTAAACACATTCACACCGGCAACTGGCATTTAATGTGGCAAATAAATCTGCAGGAAAGCCAAGTCAGTCGGATGAAATGAGCCGTCAGATGGGAGGGAAGCAGCCCAGTGCAGCGACGATGCCAAGTCGAGACCTGCCTGCCGCTACTTGAGACAGCGCTGACAACAATTTGTCGCTTTTCATTTGGTTCTCTCCGTCTCCATCTCTCTTTCTATGCGTCTCCCGCTATGACGTTGACCCATAACGATCATCATCATCAGCATCATCCTCCTCAGGTTCACAGAAATGTAAATTTAAACCGAAACAAGAAGGGGAAAAGCAGGGGAAGCCCCGGGCTCTGCTCTCCCTGCTCTCGTTTCTGTTTGTTTTTCTGTCAAACAAGTTGGGCCGCTGCTAATCTGGGCAGCGACGCTGGCAGCGAAGTTGCCCACATATGCGCTTGTGCGCGACCAAAACGGAAAGTATCTTTCGGATACACAGAAATTAATACGTGCTGAACACTTCAGCGGCACACAGCGCCAGCGCGATCGTTGCTCCAACTGCCAGAGGTTCGCATTGCGTCGGTTGGGTACGGTACGGTTCCGCGATTAAACCGATACCGATATTGTATCTGAATCTGTCTCTGTGAGTTTACCTTTTGCAAAGCAAATGAAAATGGCTGCGTGGGCAGCGCCAAAAGATACGCGCGCGGGCGTTCGCCGAAGATCAAAATAAACCAGTTAAATTACGGGTATCTGGCCATAAACGGAATGGCTATATGGAACGGAATGGCTATATCTATACAAAAATAAAGTGTAAACAGCTAGCGCGCGAAAAACGGCCTGTTCCGAGTGCAAGTTTTGCAATTGTTTATGCAATGCAATTGTGTTAAAAATTGATTACCTTCAGAGCGAAACAAAACAAAACAAAACAAAAGCAGCCGAAAGAAATTCCATTCAACAGCTGCCAGGCGTTCAAACCAAACAGGCTGTGGGGAAAGGAATAAAACGAGTAATGCCAACAATGGATGTAATTCAAAAGGTGATTCCATTCATTAAAATCGTGCGACCAGAGATACCCGAAAGGAAGTGCGGATACACACATTTCTGGTTAGTATTTGGCTTTGCCATACGCATACGCAGATATAGTGCTCTAGGTTCTTATCTGCGGTGTGGCTTCTTATCTGTTTCCGAATGCGGCTGACAACTGAGATACAACTGCGTTAATGCCATACGGCGATCGCGTATCCGAATCCGAATCAGAACCTCAGAACGGGTACCGGTACTGGTACATATTTCCAGTTGTGTGAGTGGGCAGATACTTCCGGTTAGATGATTAATGTGCATTCCAGCTGATTATTGCCCCAGACCCAGTCCAGTCCATCACGCCTCATTTCTCGCATCATCAATATGCATACATTTGAAATCTTTGGTAAATCGCTTAAATAATAATATAATGGCTGAGTGGAAACGATTTGCATAATTGATTAAAACATTTGCAAACGGCTGAACAGGACCAGACAGCAGACAGCAGATGGACCACTTTCGACAGCCATGGAGCCATCAAATCAATCGATTGGATCCAAAATAAATAAATACAAATATAACCACAAAATAAAAGGCAGAGTGGATGCGAACTGAATTGCCAGCGAGAGATGATTGATGATTGAGGGTGCTCTACAGGTTAGCCAAGAGCCAATAAAGTGCATAAATGAATACCCAAAGAGCAGAAGACCAGAAGACCAGAAGAGCAGGGGCATCATTATAACAAATGCAGATGAAATATTGATACTGACCCTGATGAAGAGATTTGCCCACAACAATCAAACACAAATGTATCTTTTGGAGTTGGTTGATTACTCCAAACCAGAAGGAATCTTTGAAGTAATCTCATTGGCTCTCCACAGGCCCTCGAGGCATGCTGCAGTCTGCGCTGGGAATAGGGTTAGGTGCCACAACCTTGACAAAGGTCAAAAGAGAGTCTTCGACTGCACGGAACACACCCAACACTCACACAACTGTGCACAATCTCCCTCTCACGTCTGGGGCACACATCAATTGCTAATAACGCTCATGTTTTTATACTTTTTATGGATCAATAAGTTCGGCGGCGTGCGTGCCACACAGGCAGCACGGGAAACAGAGGAACGAACACCTTCTCCAGAGATCAAGGCGCTTTTGATAATTTTTAACAGCTGTAGAGTGTGCGTGGGAGGATGGCTCTATAAACAGATATGCACACACTATGAGCATAAAGGTGTATCTCATTTATTTACGAGATTGCGGCATCCATTTCCATTCACTGCCATTCTGGGGCGAGTCCCCCCGCCCACTCTTCTTTCTGGCATTTTGAAAGTTTTTCCAGCTGACAAAAAAAGTTGAGACCATTTCTGCAATTTACATGAGCATGAAAAAGTTTGTAATTAAATAAGTTCAAAATGGTAAATGTACCATAAAAACGTGTATAAGCTCCACTTGAGTTGGAAAATTGAGTTTTCCCTTTGATAATGAAATGATAATTTAATTATCATACCTACAGTTGAGTCCTACTCATCTATCATGCCCCAATGGTGCATGAAGGAATATCTATGTATATTTGCTTCATTAGATACACTTGAATAGGGAGTTCGTGGGAAGCATTCGTGAAATTCCATCAAAATTCTCAAATTATGCAAATATTTCTGCTTATAATGTGATAAAGAACAGCGCACACAGAGATACACACTCACATTTACACACAAAATCAAACCCAAATGCAAACAAATTACGGGGAAAGTAAAGAAGCAGGGGCTAGAGATAGAGGATGGGGGATGGTAGATGGTACGACGTGCTTGTCATATAGTCGTTCACCCAAAAAAAATCCAAACGAGCCATATATGAGACATCACCTACACTGGATAATTTTTGCGGATATATGCACACTCTTACTAAAGGTATACTTGGTATGGGAAAAATAGAATAAACTATTGATTCACACAAAGTTCCTTTTCTTCAGAACATTGTCTAAAGTAAAAATCATCATTTGATTCAGTATGATATATGTATGTACATATATGTGTTCCTAAAGAAGAATTATTAGTCTCAAATATTTATTTTCAGAAATAACTTTTAAGGACACAATACAAATAAATATATTTTTCAAAAATATATAATAACATAAAATATAACAAATGCAATGTGATATATGTATACATATATGATAAATGGGATATATTGTAAATAAATAAATAGATACATCTCAAAGTACCATAGAATCTGTGGGAGCGTGGAACAGAGTGTTTCCAGCTTCGACTGGACTCTCCACCTTTTTTGATTCTCCTTTGGCAAATGGAGAATATTTTTAGCGTTCGACTCGGCCTCCATTTGTAGGCAACAGCAACAGAAACATCTCCAGAGCGAGGGGCGTTTTGAAATGTTGTTCTGTTGCTGCCCGCTTGCCATGGCAATAAGCTTAATGGCAGCATTTGATGTCGATTACCATAAATAATATGTTGGGGAAGAGATAAAAACTCGGAACACATGACTCGACAGACAGAAGGCGTTGAATTAGCCAGCCGAGACACCGGCACAGACACAGCCCGAGAGTCGACCTTGCCCCAGACACTTGTGGCAGAGTCCCCAAGTTCAGTGCTGGATGAAGATGAAATCTTTCTCGCCTTTTCCGCTTAGCTTATCGCAGTGGAAATTAGAAAAGCGAATTTCTCTTTCCAAGGCACTGGCACTGCTACTGCCACTGCCACTGCCACTGGCTCTTGTTTTTTCGCCACATAAAACTTTATGCAGCGAACAAAATCAATATTTGCACAATGAAGAATTTTTCAATTTGATTGCGAATGGTTGGAGATTTCTCTGACGTTCGTGTGTTTTTCCTCCCGTTTTGGGGTGTTCTTGATTTGCTTTTTTCAACTTTTCCATAAAAAAAAAATCGAGTTGAGTTCAGTTTCGCGTGCGAAATTGAGTTAAACAATATTCTTTTGACTCTTTCTTTTTTGTTGGTGCTCAGTTGTCGGCCAGGGCCACAAAGTTTGCTCGGCATGCGTTTTGCCCAAATTTACATTTCGGTGGCTTGTCGGCTGCTGTGTTAGTGCCGTGCCGTGCCGGATCCGAGCGCCGCAAAAAGGGGAAAAAAGCCAAGTGGAGTATAAGCCAAACCAGCAGCTACTTCAGCAGTGACAACTACAAAAGGCTGTTTTTTATACCCGATACTCAAAATGAGTATTGGGGTATATTAGATTTGTGGTAAAAGTGGATGTGTGTAACGTCCAGAAGGAATCGTTTCCGACCCCATAAAGTATATATATTCTTGATCAGCATCAATAGCCGAGTCGATTGAGCCATGTCTGTCTGTCCGTCTGTCCGTCCGTCCGTCTGTCCGTCTGTCCGTCCGTCCGTCCGTCCGTCTGTCCGTCTGTCCGTCCCCTTCAGCGCATAGTGCTCAAAGACTATAAGAGCTAGAGCAACGATGTTTTGGATCCAGACTTCTGTGATATGTCACTGCTACAAAAATATTTCAAAACTTTGCCCCGCCCACTTCCGCCCCCCGCCCCTGCGAAGATCTGTGGCATCCACAATTTCGACGATACGAGAAAACAAAAAACGCAGAATCGTAGAAGATGACTATATCTTTTAGATTGCAGAATCTGAATTGGATCGTATTATTATTATAGCCAGCATCACGAAAACAATTTAATTTTTTCTCGCCCTGTCTCTCTCTAACACACACGTAGCATAGGCGGCTTTGCTTAGAGTAAAACATTAGCGCCTGGATCTCAGAGACTATAAAAGCTAGAGCAACCAAATTTGGTATCCACACTCCTAGTATATCGGACCGAGACGAGTTTGTTTCAAAATTTCGCCACACCCCCTTCCGCCCCCGCAAAGGATGCAAATCTGGGGATATTCACAAATCTCAGAGACTATTAAAGCTCGAGTAACCAAATTTAGTATCCGCACTCCTGTTAGATCTCACTATAAAACGTATATCTCAAAATTTCGCCCCACCCCCTTCCGCCCCCACAAAGGACGAAAATCTGTTGCATCCACAATATTGCAGATTCGAGAAAACTAAAAACGCAGAATCATAGATAACGACCATATCTATCAGATTGCTGAATCTGGATCAGATCAGATCACTTTTATAGCCAGAAGGAACAAATCAATTTGCAGTGGCTACGCAGCGCCCGACGTCACGCTCAGACTGATTTTCTGTCTCTCTCGCACGCACTCTTTGTCGTGTCGTTTAATATTAGCGGCGTCTGCCGGAGGAGAGCCATACTGACTTAGTATCGGGTATAACTGTAGAGTTGCGGTGTCCGCAGCAACTCACAACGTTCCCCCTCGTTTTTTTTATAAAGTCAGTGTTTATTTTTTGTGTTATTTCCCCTCTTTGTTGCCTCATGACCATAAAGGGCGTACGTATCTGCGACTCTGGGATCTAGTTAAAGTTCTGCTTATGGCTGTGGGCCGAAACAAGTTTGGCGAAAAAGGGAACGCCGACCAGCACACTCAATGAGACTGATGGACACCCAATACCCTCCGTTTTGGCACAAATTCAAATTCGTTGGAATAATTTCTGTTGTTTATTTATGTATTAATCCGTTTATATTTTCGCCCATCAGTGGCGTAAAACTGCAGCATTACGGGTTTTGGCTTCAGTCGGGAAGAGCTGCAACCCAGACCTGGCTCCTGGCTGATGGCTCCTGGCTCCCGCTGTTCCGGATGTGGCCAGAGGACAGTCAAAGCATATCGATTTTCCTCCTGCCACGTGCCTCGGGCCATGTGTGTCCGCATGTGCGCTGCGCTGCTGTTTATGCCGCAGGGTCCGCATCGTGTTTATGGGTTGTGGGTCCAATAAAAATTGTGTTAATGCTGGGGGCTGCGAGTGCCTAGACCGTGCCAGCATAATGAATATTATTATGCTGATTTTTTCTGGCCCATTTACCTCTTCCTCTTCTTCGCCACTCCCACTCTTTCTATCACTCGTTTCTGGTTCTGTTCTGCTTAGCCTTTATTTTGATAATGTTGCTTTAATATTTCATTACAAATGGCTTTGTCATTTATTTGCCTGAAGCTTTGATGGCCTGCGGAGTTGCTTGTTAGACGACGGTTCGCTTTGTGGGCTTCTGTATTCAGCGCACAAAAGGCAATTTCGGTTTAAAATACGCATCCGTGGAGCCATCGGCAAACATACACGACTTTTTCGAGCGGGCTTTTTATCACCTCTCGTAAAAATAAAACTCTCTTTTCAGGCTGCTGCTCGGCTTCCATTCCGTTCCACCGTTGCTGCAACAGCATAAAGCCACAGTTTGCAGCACGGCCTGACAATTTGTGTCATCCCCGTGTGATGGACTGGACACCGGTTGACACTGACACATTGACCCAGCACTTGTCGATGCAATCAGCCGAGAGAGTCTTTATGGCCCCTGCTTTGGGCCGAAGATGGAATTTTATTCCGGGGCTGAGAAAATCCGCCTCGAATCGATAGCTCCTCCGACATCCCATTCCCAGCTACCACACACATGCCACGCAATCAGAACAGCAGATATGTCAAACGAGAAATTCAATCAGCATTCGTAAGAAGCATCCTGCTGCTCCTTGTGCCTTGTGCTCGATTGTGATTGCAATGAACTTGTCAGGCAGCCGGCTGAGGTTGAAGAATCCCTCATAGGGAATCGGAATTGTCGATTGTCGGCTGTCATACAGTGACAGAACGGAATACGCATACGGACAGCTAATTGTCTGTGCCCTCTGAGGCGGCTGTAATTGCAATAAATCTCTTTAAGGACGAACCCTGCCCCGCACTCGGGAAGCTTAAAGCCTATTATAATTTTACCATCCACATGACGATGATGATTGCGGCGGGATGCGATGACTGAAGGACCGCTTCTTCCGTCTGTGGCGGAAGCAGGAATTTCCCCTTCTTTATGGCTGTGAGGGTTCGTGTGTGGGCCTGTATGAGTATTGATGTAAAAGATTTGTCCTGTCCGTCCTTTCCCTACGTTTTCTTTGGGCTCTTTTTTGGAAAATCAGCTTCTTCGTGGATGGAGAGGATTTCTTATTGTGATTTACATAATGTATGCGTGTACGGGCGACATCATTTTGTCGCTTTACAGGAAATGCACAAACTCGACTTGCCTCCTCTGCCCCACGAGATTTGTTTATATTGCCTGACATCCCAGACACGCATAAGACTAATTTATTCAGGGCACAGCGCACTCGAACACACACCCCACGAAAGGAGGGGAGACGCGACCCCTTCCCTAGACGGTATTTGCATCTGAAAGAACTGTCTTTGGGGTTAACACCTCTGCAGACCAAACAATTAGCTGGCTGTTTACATGAAGTCTCCGAGAGGCTGGACCAGCATCCCAAATTAGCTAGACTGTCCCCCCCTGACGACGACAACAACAGCAACAAAAACAGTAGTAAAACAGTACCATCCGCAGTGGCAGTTTCAGGGGGCAGGGCCAGTGGCAGTGGCAGAAGCATCAGCATCAGCAGTCAGATGTCGGCTTATAGAGCCCTCGAGACCTTTCCTAAAGAACCAGCATTGTGTGCGCCTCCAGCGTGATGGGTTCTTTGTGTGTGCTTCGTGGCTTCTTCTGGTCTGGTCTGGTCTGGTCTGGTCTGGTGTGGGATTCTTCTGCTGCACTTTAGTCGCATTTAGATTTGCATTTTATTTAGTCAGAGACTCAGGCATTCCATTTCTTCCCACTGCGGTTCTTCAATGGCCCCTTTGTTTCTGTGTTTTTTGTTTGGCTCTTCATTATGCAAAGAAGGCTTCGCCTCGTCTCTGGGCTGCTTTTTCGCATGGCACTCACATAGTCAGAGTGTATACTCCGCATGTACATACAATATAAAATATTGTGACACATGTGGGGGCCGAGGCTGTGGGGCTCAAGGTCAAGCTGCAAGGACTCGAGCATTAAGCAGACGATAAAACTGGATCCAACTGGTGCACTTTTTCACGCCAGAGAGACTGGACCGGGGGGAATTGGTGAAATACGAGTTTAAGTGTCAGCTGAACATCCATTTATACCTCAGGAGCACTTGCAGCAGTAGCTGCGGCAATGACAGCTGAGGCCACCACTGGACTTGCACCACGCCAACGAAGGGGGAGGAGGACAGAAGCGCCAATAATTCACACGAACCTATAAGTTATACAGGAGACACAAGGTCAATCAGTCCTCCACCTACCTCCCCCCTCCCTTTACTTCAAGGAGGAAAATAAAATCTCTCTAATCGCGTTAAAGTCCCCTTTCCTTAGCTCGACGGAAAGGAAATCAAGGGATGCACAACCTAATCGGCTTACAGGAGTCGCGGTTAAACAGAGACGCAGTCCGGGGACTTTTAAATGTAAATCGACGATAAGGAAAACTACCGTTTATGTGCTGCTGGTGCATGCTGCATTATAGACATATGTACATATGTACTTCACAACACTGTTAATATTTGGCAACGCTGGGAAGTGTGTATCAACCTGATTTGAATTCGCAATGTTGTTATTTGTTTGATAATTCTATACAATTATAGTCAACAAGAGATAAAACGCCTCATTTGTAGAATACTAATTTTGAGGGAGTGCGACCGGTTTTTGTTTAACAACAATCTTGCTATCGCTTGCTGATATTCTTTCCTATTTCTATGTCTCTGTAGCAGCCAAGAGAGTGGCTCTCTTGGGAAACACTCTTAGGTCTCTAGAGTTCCTTATTGAGCAGTGCCAGCACTATCTCTGGCGCTGTAATCGTGACTTCTAAAACAGGTATTTTCGGCATATCACGCTGATACTTAGTTTTAATCTCATATAATACGTTTGTTTGTTTGCGTGTTTGTATATTTGTTGGGCTGGGAGAGTCTTTAAAGACTGCTCGAAAATGCTGAGTATCGTTCATTAGTTCGGCGGTAGCTGAAAGCCACACTTCGCAAAACGGAAAAAGTTGTACAAAATGTTGATATTGATTTACTTGGTGATCGCCGTCGGTTCGCTGGTAGCGTATTTATTGCATCGCAATTTCCAGTACTGGAAGCGCAAGGGAGTGCCCCACGATCCGCCCCACCCGTTCTACGGCAACCTGGTGGGCTTCCGCAAGAACCGAGTGATACACGATATTTTCTATGACTACTACAACAAGTTTCGGACCAGCGGCAGCCCCTTCGTGGGCTTCTTCTTTCTGCAGAAGCCAGCGGCCTTCATCGTCGACACGAAGCTGGCCAAGAACATATTGATCAAGGATTTCTCCAACTTTGCCGATCGCGGACAGTTCCACAACGAGCGGGACGATCCGCTGACCCAACATTTGTTCAACCTGGATGGCAAACGCTGGAAGGAGCTGCGCCAGCGACTGTCGCCCACCTTCACCTCGGGCAAAATGAAGCTAATGTTTCCAACGGTGATCAAAGTGTCCGAGGAGTTTGCGAGTGTGATGGAGGAGCAGGTGCCTCCGACCCAGGGTGGGGCCATTATAGAGATCAAGGAGATGATGGCCAGATTCACCACCGATGTGATCGGCACCTGTGCCTTTGGCATCGAGTGCAACACCCTGCGCACGCCCGTGACAGACTTCCGCACCATGGGACAGAAGGCGTTCACAGAGCTCAGGCATGGCCAGCTGCTCACGTTCTTCATCTTCAGTTTTCCGAAGCTGGCCCGGAGGCTAAGGATGCGTATAATGCCCGAGGACGTGCACCAGTTCTTCATGCGCCTGGTGAACGACACTGTGGCCGTGAGGGAAAAGGAGAACTTCAAGCGCCACGACTTCATGGACATGCTGATCGAGATAAAGCAGAAGGGTAGCGTCACCCTCGAAAATGGAGAGGTGATGAAGGCCATGGACATTGGGGAATTGGCCGCCCAAGTGTTTGTGTTCTATTTGGCCGGCTTCGAGACCTCCTCCTCGACCATGAGCTACTGCTTCTACGAGCTGGCCCAGCACCAGGACATACAGGACAAGCTGCGAAGCGAAGTGCTGACTGTTCTCGCCGAGCACGATGGCAAGCTGACGTACGAGTGTGTCAAGGAAATGCGCTACTTGGATCAGGTCTTCTCAGGTCGGTTCCACTTCTCTTCAACTGCCTCCACAGTCACGTTTGTAACTCCTTCCGATATGCCCCTCTAGAAACCCTGCGCTTGTACACTCTAGTGCCCCACCTGGAACGCAGGGCTCTCAGCGACTATGTGGTGCCCGGTCATCCCGATTTGGTGATTGAGAAGGACACCCAGATCATCATACCCGCCTGTGCCTACCACCGCGACGAGAATCTCTATCCCGATCCCCTCCGATTCGATCCGGACCGCTTCTCGGCCGAGCAAGTGGCCGCCCGCGACTCCGTGGAGTGGTTGCCCTTCGGCGATGGCCCCCGCAACTGCATTGGAATGCGCTTTGGCCAGATGCAGGCTCGCATCGGCATGGCCCAGCTCCTCAGCAGATTCAAGCTATCGCTCTGCGACAAGACAGAAATACCCTTGAAATATGAGCCCAAATCGTTCGTTTTGGGCTCAATCGGTGGCATCTACTTGCGCCTGGAACGGATCTGAGCTTCTGTTCAAGCTTTAAAGCCGTAGAAATTAATAGCCGCCAAGAAATGTAAATGTCCGTTGCATCATCGATAGATAAATATAGTCAACTAGTTGTACGATAACAAGCGCGTTTCACACTTGAATTTCGTGCTCCTAAAGTGCGTTCGGGCTGAAGTAATCGTAATTTCTCACCCGGCCACGGCCATTGTGCTGCCAGAGTCAATGACTCTCTTCTGCACGGGCTGAGGTAAATTAATTAATATTCCCAGACGCTCACATGCTTTGCATACCACATGCCACACTCAGGGGGCTGCTGCTGCTACTGCTGCTCCACCATTACATTGCAAACCCCAAATTAAAATATGGCTCTGGAGCATGCAACACGAGCCGGCTAATTGAGGTAGGGCTGTGGCTGGCTTTTAAAGAGCCAGCATTTAAAGGGGAATAATAACACTACAACGTTTGAAGAGTGAACGGCACGGTTCAATGACGTCGTCTAGTGGCGATGAGATAATTTTAATGGCCAAACTTGTTACGCCAGCTTATCTGTGTATATCTATGTATACAGTATGTTTTACACTGGCATCGTCGCTCAGCGATCGTCTACCCTTACAGGGGATATTACACTACACACATACATCTTCCCCAGACTAAATATAATTTCGTATCTAATCTACTTGAGCTCTATATCAAACAACTGCGTAGGGAACGATAAGCATTCAATTTTAAAATTTCATTATGATTCAAATATATTTCATTTTTATGTTAAGTATATTTTAATATATTTATGCTTAGATCAAAGTACATTTAATTTATTTTCACTGTGTTCACTACCGAATATATAATCTAAATATTCAATTTTTCAGTAGGTGTCCTAATGCAGAATTTGGAAGGGTATTGAAAGCTTTGATCCACCAACAATACTTTCTCGTTGGCAACCGAACGGGCTATCTCTGTTCTGTGTACATAGAAGACTTCTTGTCATTTACTGAATTGTTTCTGCCTAAATTAACTCTGCTGTGATAATGGTCCTAGTTAAATGAAGACATTACCTACTGCAAATCTATCCTCAAGCTATCGTTAGAGATTAATACGCCACATGGCAATATGATTGGCAATTCAATGTATTCAATGAATACTCAATGGTGAAATAATTATTAGAGTACTATTTTTGAGACACAAATACGTTTGTTTGTGTTTATTGAAAGTTCTGAAATCCCTGAGAACAACATGGAAATCGTTTTCCGCTCGCAGTTTGTCTGCGAAAGTTTGTTCCGCTTGAGGAACTTTTGTTATTTACATTTCGATTGAATGATTCCTTCGGTATGCAATCGGTATATGACAGGAATCGGGCATGGGGAATGGGGAACGGGGAACGGAGATCGGGGAATGGGGCAATGCCATCAGAACTATTCCTTTGCTCGGCTCCTTCGCCCTGAGCGTTTCCTTTGCACTTTGCATACTTTGGGGCGCATTAGCAGGACGCCCCGAATTGCCTGACAGAAGCAGACGAGCGAGGACTCCGTTCGGGATCCTTTTTTCGTTCTTTATATTTGCATATATTCAAATGAGAATTTTTCACATATTCGGTTCATTTTTTGCCAGGAAAATGGGCAAAAAAGAAGAAGCTGGGGAAAGAAGGGGAAATCCGCTTTATGGGTCAGCCAGCTTGGTGCGTACTCAAAGTGTTTTTTCCCCGCTCATTTGGATTAATAAAGTTGCAAGAACTTTTTTAATGATGCTACAGGCGCAGGTGGGGCCGAATGTTTATCTATGTTTATATCATCGCCACATGCAACCCGTGGAAAATGAGGCAGCGGCTGGGAAAACTGGGGACGTGCACGTGCAACCGGCAGTTCTTGAATGGGCTCGACTCTAACGGTTGACAGCATTAAATGTAATTTTATAAAAATAAAAATAATTATCTCCCCTACGGTGGAGATCATTAACTTGTTATCAAATGAACTGGAAACTCTCTTTTGTCTGTGGTAATTCATTGAATCATTAACCTGTTAAAAACCACACAAACAGCACAAACATTGCAAATTAATTAATGATGGCCTAATTAGCATAATTAATTAGACAAACGAATGGAACGGACTGATTTATTTTGACACCTCGAAAACAGTGAGGGAAATATCTGCAGCTTTTGTGCCGTACGTACCGCTGCCCACTCATTTTGAGCAGTCATTGACTTGGTCCGGAGCATTACCTTCACCGTAGGAGGGCCAAGCGAAATACTCGTAATTACTAGCCCCAGCAGAAACGACGGACGGCGGACGGCGGACTGCGGACAATTGCGGTCCGGGTAAAAAAAAAAAAATAAAGAAAGCCCTACCGAACAAAACTACAAACAAAAAATAAAAAAGATGAAATAAAAGTGTCAAGGTTATTCAACCTGAACATTGAAATACTTAACGTTGGCTGTTGCTATTTAGAGCAAGCCAGTTTTCATGGGAAAATCTCGCACTGCTTGCAGCATCTGGCTGGAAGCTTTGCTCATCCGAAATTCCATTAGCAGGAGCATCCTAAAAACAAGTCATTCGTAAGACCATGCCCCAAAGTCGGCTCCACACTCTTGTTTGCCCAACGGAGTTGGTCAGAGTGGATTGCAATGCGAGGCAAGTTGCAGCAGTATGGGAAGCCACTGCCTCTGCCACAGCAACAGTCGAAACTGCCCCTGCAACATACGGCAGAGCCCTGCTGCAACGGACGGAAGCGTGCTCATATGTGCGTGAAAAGTTTTCCAAGCGCGCAGCCCAACAAAAGGTCCCCATGGAGTGGACATTTGGGCAGCAGTCACCACTGCTGTGACGCACATGGGTGCCAGCGATATGGGTTCGGTGTCGCTATCGGAGTGGCTGTGGATGTGGGCTTGGTCTTGCTCTTGGTCTAGGGCCTGAGCTCTGGCTTAATTGCATTTCGCTTGGCGTGCATGCATCAAACGACAGCAATGTTCGTCAAAGGCGGCTAAACTGGGTGGGAAGAGGAAAAGTGTCAACAGATCCACGAATTTGAGATGCTCTTCCACGCTCAAAACTTCCTCACCAATAGGAGGCAAGAGCACACTTTGCAATTGAAGGGGCAAAGATTCAATCAATAATACATTATTTAGGTGCCCATCAAGAACGTGGCCTTCTTTTCGTGCGTTTTAGCCAGCTCGACTTCACATAGTGATTATTGCGTCATTGATCAAATTAGAATGTCGTCCACTGGGGGCTGACCACTGGGCATTGAGTACATTGAGATACCAATACGAGTATGACATCAATGGGCCATTGAGCTGTCATCGCTTCGAACGCTCCACTTAGCCGGCGGTCTTCTGGGCCTTTGTTGCTGCTGTTGGCCACACATCAGCAACTGCCAGCCCAGAGTTGCACAAAAGAGCAGACAGACAGTACATGTGTGCACACATGCAACAGTTTCTCGCCAGCTGGCTGCCTCACACGGGGGCATCATCCGTTGGCGTGCTCCAACTCCAATTTCAGTTTGCTTTGCGACGCGACGCCGCGCGGTTCATCGAAAGACCCTGCGAAAGACCCAAAGAGCTGCTGGAAGTGGATGTGGATGTGGATGTGAATGGGGATGGCAGTGTGTAGCTCCAATTGAAAGTGGTACGCGCTGAAATATGAAAAAATAAGAAATGAAAAAGTAATAATAATAAAACACTCGTAGCTTGGTAGTAAAGAGTACATATAGCCCGCTCTGAGACACGCTTCCATGTCATTTATCAACGGTCGCATAAGGTGCCCCTCTCGGCCCAGAAATGTTTGGCCACACTTTCGGCAGCGCGTGCCTCGTGCCCATAACTAGTGGCAAGTCTCTTTGTTGACCTCACGTCGCAATCGATTCGCAATCGAGTAGCAACCCACCGAAATGGTACATAACACTCCGGTATCCAATTTGCATTTGGCCAATGCTGTTTGTGTGTGCTTTTTCCATTGAATATTCCATCTATGCAAGAAGTGTCGCTGGAAAAAAACTAAAACTATAGTTGAATCAAGCGACAGCAGGACACAGGATCATGTTGTTCCGTCGCAGTTGTACCTACAACGTGGAGCAATCAACGCGGCATTATGCGAAGGTAAAACATGGCGTTGCATACCCCGAATAAATGTGGCAGCACCAACTGCAGCAAATGTACGTTATGGTTACATATGGTTGTGGATAATCGTATCATTATGTAAGGGATTAGCGTAGTAGCGTAGCTGAGAGAGTGTGTAATCTATGGCACACTTCGATACAGACCTTTACTGCTTATAGCCTTCACCGCTCTCCATTGGCAGCACAATCAAACCAAATGAGTATTCAACCCACCAAAGAGATAATCAAGGGCTAGTTAGTGGGCTTGAAAGATGGAGATGGGAGCTACACTTCATCACATGTTAATCTGTTCAAATGCAGATACGTTTCCGTTTGTTGCTTTGGAAACAGGTAGATCAAGCTCAAGTACCCCTCCACTGCCATTACTCCCACTCCAAAAGATACTCCACACTGTTGAGCTAGTCGGAGAGCTCCCGGAGTATCTTTCACTTTACACTTGATCAATTTATACGACTATTTATAAAAATTACAAAATTACATCACAGACAAACGCCCCTCATCCCACAAAATTTGTTATCCCCTTGCGACGCGCACAGCTTTTTTAAAATATTTTTGTTTGGACTGGAAATTGAATTCAATTCTCGGCGGCTTAGGGAAATTACAAAAAGGGAAATACTCGGGGATAAATTGTTGCTTTTCCTGCTTTTCCTCTTTTTCGTTCCGTTTCGATTCGTTCCCTCCCTCTCTCTCTCTCTCTCTCTCTCTCTCTTCTCCATCTTTCTCCATCCATCCGTCTGTGGCTGTGTCTGTGGGTCAACTGTTAATGCTGCAATAAATTAGAAAGCAATCAAATTTAATGTGGCCAAAAGAAGGCGCGACGTTAGAGAAGACAAAGACGAAGACCCAGAGCAAGCCCAAGTATTTTTGTGACGCTTGTCAAAAAACAAAAGCTCCAATAAATCAACAAGAAAAGCGAATGAAATTTCCGGGCTGCTTTTGGACACAAAAAGAAACCAACGGCGGCAAATAGCATTTGTAATTAAACACACAGTGGGAATTAATTAAATAATATTTTACGGGCTTGCTTTTGCGCGGTGTAATAACTGTAAACGCACACATACATACACGAAATGCTGGGGTAATGCGAGTTTAACTAATTCCGCGGTGGCGCTGTAGTCAGCCCTGTTTTAAGCCAATTACATGGCAGGGCGGCTCTCGCTCCTGAAATTAGGCTGCGAGGGCCCTCGGGCCAAGAACCTGTGTTTCTTGTGGGAAAACAAGCAAGCAAACAAGCGGCAGAGCCAGCTAAGAACAACAGCCAGCACCAGCACCAAGAGGGCAGGACAGCACCGATGCAAACTCGAGTTGGTAATTGAAAATGTCATTGCAATGCTGCTGCGGTTAGACAACACTCAGCAGCTCCGAGCACTGAGCTCTGGGTTTTGAGCTCTGAGCCACGGTTATTGCTTTGGTTGACAGACAGTTGGTGGCGTGGCATATCCGCAGTTGTTTCCGTTGTTTTTTGGGAATGGGTAAGCCACAGTACCATCCACAAAGCCCCCCGCCACAAGCAAATTGCAGTCGTATCTGCTAATTGTGTAAGAAACCAAGGAGAACGACCAGGCCAGGGGGCCACAAAGTGTTTAAACTGCACAGATACTTAGTGCACACTCTCCAGTACAGACTTATGCCACTTCAAGGTACTGTTTCTCCTGCTGCATCTAACCCGAATCCACTGGCTTTATTTATTTACAGAGCTCCGTAACATTGTGCAACCTGGGTGTGGGCGCCACGTTTGGGGAGACCATACTGCACGACTTGCCACGCGATAGCACCGTCGTGACGAAGACAACCTGCGAGCTGCTGCGCGTCGAGCAGCAGGATTTTCGACTCATTTGGGAGGTAAGTTCCTAACATACAATTCAATTCCCTTCTTTCTTGCGCACTTTTAACCACATCAAAAAGGAGCAGTCGCTCATCAAATCCACCTCCAGACAGCCCTCCTTTGCCTTCATGTTAATGAGCATCTGTGATGGATGATGCATGACTCAAATGATATTCAGATTCATGTGGCAGAGCAGCGTCCTGGCATACATATTTGCGGCATGCCTTCGTCAGTGCCGAAAGTATTTAATTAAAATTTCAATTAACATTTAATGATGCTCGCCGGTCCCGACCCCGACCCGGACCCCGACCCGTCTAACAGCTTTTTCCTAATGAACCGCCTCGCAGTCCTAAGCCCGAACACATGCCGGCAGCTCTGAGCCCTCAGTGTTAAGTGCCCCTGGCTCTGGCTCTGTGTCTGGCTCTGGCTCTGGCTAGGAGTAGCAGTCGGAGCAGGTGGGAGGGGGAATTAAGCCAAGGTGCTCTTGTGGGCCAAGTAGTTTATTCTATGTTGTCTCTGTTTATGTGCGGCAAATGGCATTACAATGTAATGATAGGCTTATGGCAATGCATCATTCATGTTCGTTTCCATGTTCATGTTGCATGTCCTGGCCGCGTTAGCGTCTATGCTTGCCAGGACCCAAGGGAAATTCGCTCAAGTACAAGCGATAATTAAATGGAACTAACTACATTCATACTTACATATATACATATACATATGTATATAATATTTCCTACACCTATCAGCAGTGTACAATTCGAAGCAATATCAATAGAATATCAATCGGAATTTGACTTAGTCAAGCCACAGGATTTGAATGTACTTACGGCTATAGCAATGGGATGGGATTGGTTTCCTTTTCCCCCCAGAGCGGGAGGCTTACTTCTGGCAAATAGTAAATGTTTGAACTGCACACAAAATGCACTGCAAGAAACGAGATTAATGCAGCCGAAATAATGGAGGGACTCTTCTCCTTCTCCAAAGTGGAAAATTCAATTACATTTCACCTGAGGGTTTCCTTACTTTTGTCAGTGTAAAAATGCAAAATTTCTCTGTAAATTCGGAACCCTCACTAACAATACCATTTTTGGGGCAGCTGAGGGAGGGGAACCCCCAAAAAGTCATCCCTAAAGGCACGCACAAAAGGTATAAACCACAGGAGCACACACATGTAGGGCGCCCATTCAGGGGCGGACAGAATGAATGAATGTATATTTACCTTATTTCTCACAAAAGAAAGAGAGAGAAAAACGAGCTGGAGGAAAACCTCAAATTGGGGCATATACTATTTTGCAACATTATGCCAACATTGGCTAACCCAAAAGCAACACAAGTGGTTAGTGGAAAGAGGGAGTGGCAGCGTGGCAGCGTGGCAGCGTGGCAGAGCGGCAGAGAGGGTGAGCGATAACAAAGTAGCTGCGACAGCAGGGCCACCACATATCACGTATACGCAGTGTGCAACAATGGAGTGAAAGTGGAAGCTGCCACTGCTGCACCATCATCAGTAGTAGTCGTACCAGCAGCAGCCATAAAAATGTTGGAAACTGGGGAATTCCCTCGCTCTGCGTTCAGTTCTCTGAACTGCGTAAATGCGATAAAATCCGGGGGGCGGCGAGGGCGATGGCAAGGGCGAGGGCGAGGAAAATTGAAAAGGAGTAAGTAAAATGTATATACTCGTACGGAGTATACTCGATATAACCTTTCGTTTTTCGCGGGAACTTGTATTCTCCGCCTGGTCCTGGTCCTGGTCCTGGTCCTGGTCCTAGTCGAGTGTTTGATTTGTGCACAAATATTTACCCGACTGGAGGGCAAATTGAAAATGTCAGATAAAGCAATTGTCGACCCATATGGTAGACCATGACCGGGTAAGTGGAGAAAATAGAATTTCGGGCTAATTAACGGTCTCATTTCGATCCCAGCTAAAAATGGCAGCAGAGCAGCAATCGACCAGCATCCAATGGCAGCCAATTATACCGGACAAGACTCGAAGCACTCGTAATGCGATTGGACAAGTCGTGTCGAGTCGAGTCGAGACCAACTGAATTCAATTGCAATTGTAATTGCAATTGGATCGGGTTCCGTTCGTTGGGACAAGTTTGGGTTTGGTTTCCAGGCTGCAGCCTCATTTACTGCCAGCCAGGAGGATGTTAGTTGTGGCGCAATCAATGGCGGATATTGCACTCGCCTCTTGCGGTAAATGTGGCATAGCGCTATTGAAGAGTTATACTTTGAATGCGGCTTTCAATTGCTTTTCAATTTCAATGCCATTTGATTACAACATATTTGCATTCAATTTCGGACGCATTTTATGCCCAATAAATGGCATTCAGGCGGCTGATGCAACAGTAACAATAGCATTTCCAAACATGTGGCCTGCGTAATCCTCAGTCCATAAATATTTCATTCCTATGGGGCTGGTGGGTAGGTACGAGCTGTATTGAATGCCCAGTGGCATGCACACAGTTGCATGTCCACGGCCATGTGGTTATTTATTTATGCACAAACTCAATTTGCACATGTGCACCGGCAGCACCGAGCACCACGCACCAGTGAGGCAGAGGCAAATGCTGAAGGATTTTCAGGGCTAACGACTGGAGTAGGGACAAATTTTCCGGAGTAGTCAATTTAAACTAAACTTGTGAACCAATTCTATGCCAATTTATGATGTTACATATGTAAGCTTTATTGATTTCATTGCACTGAAAATTCTGTTGCGATTCGGTTCTTCAGAGCTCTAAGTCACGCGACTTGAAATTATTGCCACCTGAATTCAGGGAAAAATTTTATAGTAAAATGAAGCACACGCATGTTTAAATGGAATATTCGATATTCTCAGTACTAAAATAGTGAAATTAGTGATGGGGACTTACACATAAAAATGTATTACAAAGTCTATTTAGCACGGTCCATAAATATTACATATATTACATATATTTCCTGCAAATGTGTTATAAAAATAACATATTAAACTATTAAATATTAAATATATTTAAATCGAATATTCTCATGTAAGTGACACAATTTCTTCTATCAATTTCCATTGTCGGGTCAAATCTATTGGTTTCAATTTTGAAATCTCTGGGTTACAACATCTTTTTCCCATTCAAATGCCATTCGAATGAAAAATAAGGTTTAATCAGAATGCATTTGTGAATTCTGTTCAAGGCGAAGACCTTCTGAGCCTCTCCACCCCTATGCTCGCTCTTTCTCGCGCACTGCCTAATTGGCTCCGCTTATTTTGGCCCTGCTGTGCGTTTGATAAACGAAGTGAGTTTAATTAACGTCAACGTCGACGTCGCCAACGACAACGACAACGCCAGCGTTTTCTGCTTATCAGGTGGCAGAGCCGCAAGAGTTGCCAGGCGTCGCCACCCAACTGGTGCACTGTTTGCCAACAAAATACTTTGAAACAGAACAGAAACACTCTGACAACCCCTGCGAGTGATAAGAATTTGCAAAGTCCCTGGTCTCGGGTCTCGGGTCGGGTCTCGGTAGGCATTTGTCAGACCCATTTATCAGTGCACAAAGCAGCGTTTGGCAGTAATTACCTGCGAGCAAAAAGAGTTGAAAAGAAAGAAAGTTGCCACATGTCAGCTGCGCAGCAGCAGCGGCAGGGGCAGCGTCAGCGCTGGTCCGCTCAGATTGTGGCCAGCGATGAGGCAGCCTGGTGCGTTCTCTTGAACTATCGACGTCACAGTGATAGCCATGAGCATGAGGTGCTGGAGCCAGAGAGAACCGCCGGGGCTCCAACAGCTGGTGCCACTTCCGCGGTCATTAAGCGACGGCGTCGCCTGGAGCGTGGGCAGCCGGCGCGTCCGCAGTCGACGGCATTCGAAATGAGCAACGTAATTGGAATTTGGCATTGCAATTATCGCGAATAAACAGAAAACAGAAAGCATAGCAGGAAAACAATACCGCACCGTCTAAGCCCCCGACTAATGGACATTTTACTTCACTGTTTTTTTTTTCAATTGCAGAAGAACAAAGAGTTGATGAATGACATTTTCACCAATTGCAAATTGAAGAACGGTATGTAAACGGCAGAAAGCCGCATTAAAATCACCACGATATTTAAGCGCACATAAAACTGATTGAATAAACATATTAAACTCACATTAAACATTGGGCAACCATCCACATCCAATCACACACACGCACACGCACACAGCCACTGACACAGACACAGACACACTTTGGAAAAACATTAATTAAAATAAACTGCTGTGGGATATTTGATAGGTTTTGGTCCTAGCGTTCAGCAGACGGCAGCCGCCCCATCGCCCACCAAGCGCCCACTCAGCCCGGACCACCCCAACCCAGCATTGCCCATCACCGAGGTAAGCGGAGAGCATTCACAGGGAGGGATATACATACATATATATGTATGTATATACTCGTACATATGTATGCTTGTAGCCCAGCCACAGGCGCATAAATATTATAAATATAATTTTTCCGACATTGACGACGACAAATGAGTTAATTTGCTGCTCCAGAAACTGTCAAGGGAATTACAAAATATTTATGTGTTATTCATGAGGCTGCTGGAAATGGGAAAATGTCCCTTTCAAAGGATTTCTATAAAATTGTTGTCCTTCTGGCTTTGACATTTGCCCTGAAAGCTCTAATCTTTTGGCAGTAAAAACTTTAATCTGGCCTTAGTTAATGCGACAAATTGAAGATGGGCTGGAACGATGCCAGTATAATCTCTCGATATGCGAAAGGGAGTCTTTACACAGGCTTACAGTCGGCTTTTTAAGCGTTACATTATAATGTATTCCTTAGAGGTGTACGGCAGGGCAGCATTAGAATGTACACAGGCTGAACATCTCAGGGCAGTTTATTTTTAGTTCATTGCTTACCTATTTCGCAGACACCGAGTCCTGCTATGAGCCGCATGGGCTGGGCTCTACGCACATTACTCGTTGCCGACAACTCAAGCTGCCTGAAGGATCGCAAGGTAGGAGAGGCAAATGGACGACTAACTTTTTTATGATACTAATTATCTCTTTATCTTCCACTCTGTTCTGCGGAGGTTTCGGGAAAGTTAATACGGAAGTGCGCACCCGGCACTGAGCTCGTCGATTGGCTGGTCAACCTCGCCCCAATTGTGCACACCCGCGCCCAGGCGGCGGGCATGTGGCAGGCCCTGGTCGAGGAAGGCGTTCTCACACATGGTAAGCTACGGAAGTTAATGCGGCCATTTTCGCACTTAACAGGCCTTCACATATTAATTTTACTCGATTCCGCCGCAGTCAACAAAGAGCAGCCATTCAAAGATAAGTGCTTTCTGTATCGATTCCGGCTGGACGAAGAAGGCGGTGCGCCGGCGGTCGGCATCCCCCAGGCAGAGGATCAACACGCGGCCAACGAGCATATTCGCGAGGCACTGAGTGCCCTCTTCCAACGTGGCCCGGACGCCACTTTGCGTATGATATTGCGCAAACCGTAAGTGCCACTGGACCACACACAAACGCACATTGTTGCATATTCAATCATTGACTCGCAGCTCTCACGAACGGACATCGGAGGAACTGGAGCTGGTATTCGAGGAGCTCGTCCACATTGCCGCTCTCTCCCATCTCTCGACCAGCATCAAGCGGGAGCTCTCATCGATATTCGTGTTCGAGGCTCATGCCCAGGCGGGCACAATATGTGAGTATTGCCCCACAGCCACAGCATTCAAAACTCTAGAGACTTTCGAAGCCAAAAAGCAAAGTTTTTGGAAACTTTTTAATTAAATTCCAACTAATTATGTCTCAATAAAAAAGGACCACCCTACGACCACCCCCTCTCGCATAAAGCCCCTAAAGCAAAAATGATAAGTACTAATAAAGACTTTTATCCCTTAACACGTTTAACCCATTCCAACAAAAATAAAAAACAACAACAACGACTACAACAACAGTATTCAATCAAGGCGACGAAGGACGCTCCTGGTACATCCTCCTCAAAGGGTCTGTGGATGTTGTGATACACGGCAAGGGAACTGTGGCTACCCTGAAGACGGGCGATGATTTTGGAAAGCTGGCCTTGATTAACGACGCACCCAGGTAAGAGTGAGTTCGAGAGGACAGATCTGGTCTAAAAGCTTATCATTCATCGTCTGCGTCCGTTTGCATCTTTGCAAAACTCCTTGTTGGCCAATATCTGTTCCCAATTTAAACTCGAGATAGTGGCTGAAAGTTCTCTCTATCCTCCGTACTACAGTCTGTGGATTCCTACTCATGCATTTCGTGCGCATTGTGTTTTCTATGCGTTGACAATGCCACAAAGCGGACAATGGCCAAGGCCCCACAATGGCAACATGAGTCGCTTGGCCGCTTGGGTGGTGCAACAGGCAAGACGACGACTGATAACAAGAGGCATTGTGTGGCATTTAGAGCAAACAATTGAAAATTGAAACAAAATATTAGCCCAAGCCCAGGGGCAATTTGTAAGCCGTTCTCCAAACTTGGGGAGCACAGGAAAGAGTCCCGTTCAGTTCCATTATATTCGTGGGATAAAATAATTGAATCCCAGGGATAACTCATTTAAGCTGGTTATTTATTCCAGTCAAATATGATGGTATTATTATTATTATTCTGTATGCCAGAAGCTGTAGCTTCTTGTGGGAATAATCCGGCGTATATTGATTGAATTTTCTGACCGTCTGACTGTCTGACCGCCGCAAATGCAAATTGGTGGATTCTGCAGATATTCTGCCGCTGAAATGCAATTTAAAATACTTTTCCTGGTCGCGACACACGTGTGGGGATAAACAATAAAATTACTGTCTGCCCCACGAAGCGTGAACGTTTTCCATTTGACATTTTCGCATGCAGCAACTTTCCATCAGCTATGGTCGAATATAATAGTAGTTTCGTAATTAACGAAAATTCATACAGATATAGCGAAATATAATCCATTAAAAAGTTTCTTGCACAAGCTGAAAGTTTTTCCGAATTTTCTGAATATTTGTCCGGATTTCTCTTCCGACAGAGCTGCTACCATTGTACTCAAGGAGAACAACTGCCATTTGCTGCGTGTGGACAAGGAGCATTTCAACCGGATACTGCGCGATGTGGAGGCCAATACATTGAGGTTGCAGGAGCACGGCAAGGATGTTTTAGTGCTGGAGCGTGTGGCCAAGCAACGTGGACAGCATTCGGCATTCAAGTGAGTGGCAAATCAATTTTTAATGTCCGCTCAAATTTAATTGAAAGTCAGAGCAAGTAGATGGATTCAATTTGATGTTTCTGTCTCTTCCTCCCCCTCTGCACCACAGATACACGGTCATGTCGGGCACACCGGCCAAGATGCTGGAGCACTTACTGGAGACCCGGCTGGGTCAGTCCGTTGGTGGTATGGATCCCTTCCTGGACGACTTTCTGCTCACCCACATTGTATTCATGCCCGTGGTGCAGCTGGTTGATGAACTGGCCAATTAATATCCTTTTCCAAAGCAACAATCTTGACTACTCATGAATTTTCCCTACCTTTCCATCAGCCATCGGTCTATAGTCTGTTGTCTTTAGTCTGTGTTGGCCTTTGCCATGCCAGCCACGTCCCACAGCTTAGGCCCCTCTTTTGGACACTGGGGGTCAAACCATTTTAAAGCCTCTTCTACCACACTAAAGGCCTCCGCTCCACTCAGTCCCTGGCACTTTAAAAACGCCAAAAGTTCAGTGTTGGATTCAGGATTACGGCTCGAGAGTCACGTTCTCCTTGGGTGGGCAACGGAACAGCTCCACGGCGACAGTTTAAGTGTTGGCAGCACGCAAGCCACACATGACCCCGATCCAGACCACACAGTTCCGATGCCCAGTCCAAGGGGGTGGTGGTGCAGGAGTGACTTTTACGTAGAGTGTGGCACAAATGCTAACAAGCAAAACACTTCCGTCCGGGGCAGAGTCCACCAGTGGAGCTTCAGTCGAAACAAAAGCCGCAATGAAGATGGCTTTATCGGGCCAAGCATTTTCAGAAATGTTTCCCCAATATGGAATGGGTTTTTGTTCGGCGGGTCGGGTGCGAGGTAGAGAGTACTGAAGCCATGCCCAATGATGCCTGAAACTAATCCCACAATCTGCATTGGAATACGTGATGTGTTTAATAAGCAGGACCCTCGGCCCGAACTAAGCAACTTGATTGGGAACAAGGGGGAACAATGGGGGAAAGGCGCATCAATAAGCATACGGCAACGGCAACGGCAACCCTGTTGAATGGTGTAGGAAGACAGACAGATTCAGAACTCCAAATCTAATTCCAAATCTGAGTCTCCAACGAAATTGGTTTCTCGCCTTAACCGCTGTGTACCTTCCATTGCGATACCCATGAGGACGCCCAGACACCGGAGGATCGTGAGTATATAGTCAACTTTAAGAAGCGCGTCATCCAGTTCATGCAGAAGTGGGTCATGGCCGTGCGGCATGCGGCCTTCGAGGAGCCCAGTGTGTGTGATTTCATCGAGGACCTGGCCGCCGAGGTGGAGGCTGATCCCGATCTCAACGAGGAGACCAGCATAGTGCACAATGTGCTTACCCAGATGGCTCGCTACCAGGAGGATCGCAACCAGAATGCCGGACAGAAATGGAAGTTGCCACCGAATGGCCAACCCATTTGTCTGTTCAGTGGCAATGCAACGCCCTCAAAGACGGTGATACGGCCGGACGACGACAGTAAGTGTTTGTATAGCCTCTATGGGAGATAATCGTATGCAAATGGATCGTTTCCCCATTCTCGTTGTGCAGTCATATTCCGGGTATACTGCGCCGACCACACATACTGCACCCTGCGCTTCCCCATGCACACCACGGCGGAGCTCATCAAGGCCTGTGCCGCCGACAAGCTGCAGCTGAATCGTGGACCCGAGGACCTGTGCCTCGTCGAAGTCAGGTCGAACGGAGAGCGCTCCGTGTTTAAGGATAACGACGTCAGTATACCCACTGGCCTCTCGCTCAACGGCCGTCTGTTTGTCTCCGTCAAGGATCATCTGGATGCCTTGGTAAGCCCACTGCCAGCAGCGCAGCCAATGTCAGTCCAGACTTCTATATTGGTTGCTCCTTTCTTTTCCAGACACAGCTGCAGGAGCAGGAATGCCCCACAGAGGGTGTAGACATCGATTTGGAAATACTGAGCACCAAGGAGCTCGCCTACCACATCACCCTCTTCGAGTGGGATCTGTTCTATGCCGTGCATGAATATGAATTGCTCTATCACACCTTTGGACGCCATCACTTCGGCAAGGTGAGTGGAGCGAGTAGTGGAGGAAGGAGTGCAGGAGTGCTGGAGTGGTAGGTAAACTTGCCCAAAAGTCTGAAACGTCTCGTTTGGGTAATTAGCCTCCCAGAGAGTGGCCACAAAACTGTTGCCATTTGTCATCTGTTTTGCAAATTGAGTTGGCCAGAAGTTGGCCCCACTCGAAGTAATTTAAGATGTCCCAAAAACTATACGTGTAAAAGGAAAACTTTCAGGAAATGTGGCCTTGAGGAATTTGATCATTTGTCTGCTGGTTTTTGTCTGATTGTTGTCTGCTTTGCTCTGCTCTTTCTACTGCCACAGATCACGGCCAACTTGGATGTCTTTCTGCGTCGCTTCAACGAGGTTCAGTACTGGATTGTCACCGAGCTCGTGTCCACGCCCAGCCTGAGCAAGCGCGTGGGTCTGGTCCGCAAGTTCATTAAGCTGGCAGCCTAGTAAGTGACGCCCCCTCCCGCTAAAAAGTTGCGACAGAATAACTGCTTAGCTTCCCCTCTCTACAGTTGCAAGGAATACCAGAATCTGAACGCCTTCTTTGCTGTGGTGATGGGCCTTTCGAATATGGCCGTGTCGCGGCTGCAGCAAACCTGGGAAAAGATACCGTCAAAGTTCAGGAAAATCTTTCAGGAGTTCGAGGCCCTCATCGACCCCAGCCGCAACCATCGGGCTTATCGCGTGTTTGTGGGCAAGCTGCAGCCGCCCCTGATACCGTTCATGCCTCTGCTGCTGAAAGACATGACCTTCGCCCACGAGGGAAACAAGACCAGCCTGGACGGACTCGTGAACTTTGAGAAGATGCACATGATGGCCCAAACGATGCGCACCATACGCTTCTGTCGCTCCAGAAGTTTGGGTAAGATTGATTGTCAGCCAGCCCCCGACGATTCGTAATTTTAATAAAAATTAACCAATTTGTGGCAGGACTGGAGCCGCCATCACCCAAGAGCGAGGGCGAGGTGCGCTCCTACATCAGCAGCTTTCGGGTCATCGACAACCAGCGAGTGCTCACGGCCATGTCGCAGAAGGTGGAGCCCACCAGGAAGCTATAAGCAGATAGCAGATAAAATATAGCCCAGATATAGCAGATCGTATTAGCCAGTAGAGAGAGTACTTAAGTGTCTAACCAAATGTGTGTGTTAAGTGTTAATCAACCAGCAATCTGCAATTAGCTGCACAGATACGAGCTTAGCTGTTGCTGCCCAGAACCGCGGTCTCGACAACAGCCCCTTGCAAAACTTCTGTTTGCATTCGCATTCGAATTAGCCTAGGCTAAGTAGAGTATTTATGACCCAACTATGGACTATCTAAACTTTCAAATGAACTGAAACCCAACCCAACCCAAAAGGCATTTCAATGCGAACCACAAACTTTTTGCTTTAGTACAAAACGAAACGAAACGAAATGAAACAAAACCACAAATTTGACATTCGGGGCAATGGAATCAGGAGTCCCAGTGGAGGCCGAGAGAAGAATATACATACGTTGTTAATACAAAACAAACAATGGACGAGTGTGATACTAAACATTTAGAGGAGACGACATCAAAACCAACAGCACTAAAACTGCATAACTTCCTACCAACTTTTCTACGTACATACATCTACATATATCTATATCTATATCCTACGCAAAGTATTTTGTATAAACATACTACAACAGAGCATGGAATCTATTTTTTTAGAACCCTTAAACTACAACTATTACACAGTCTAGTTGAAGCTAGTTATTAACATTTAAGCCTAGGGGATAAGATATCTAATTTGTAATTTCGGACTTTCGTTTTCATTCAGTAATTCTCGATACCATACGCCCTATTTAGCGTGAGTCGCAAATAAAATACCCATACATTTATTAATATTTATTTACACAACACTTAATTGTTTTATTTTGTACATAATTCAGAGTTTATTTTGCGTTAAATTAGCCAAAGAAAAATGAATACATGCATGTAAAAGTGCAATAAAATAATTAACACTGGAGAGGGACCTTACTAGCTGTAGAAATTAGTAATATAGTATGTGCAAGACCACAAGAATCGGTTCACATGTACATAAATATATATTTAAAGTAATTACTTTGAATTGAACAGCTCCCGATGTGATATCTGGTAATCCAGCTCATATCAGATATCATGGGCGGGTTGATCTTTTGGTAAGACATCGTAGTTAATTCTAGAATCGTAGTAGCCGTAAAAACTCCAACTCCTCTCCCAAGTAAAGGTCTCTCAAACAACGATATAACACTTAACCTACCACAAATCCTATACGTATTGTAACCAGAACTTTGACCATGATGCATAGGATATATGTCGTGTATATGTATTACAAAATATTTGTCCTTCTTTTGCATAAACAACTATAATCCAAGACATCAGCAGTATCCAGTGGTTTCTCCCCCAGTAAAAAAAAAAAACAGCAACAGCAAACGAATTTTCAATGAAACTTTTATATATAGAACATAATCTGAGTATAGCGAGCCGATTGAAACGGAAAGGTCTTGTTAAGTTAATAACTAAAGATTTGTATCGATTTCGAATTGATTTACATGCAACGCAACACCAATTTTACGTGAGTACGTGACCAGTTTGTAAGATGAAAAGAGTTTAAAGCCCTTAATTACTTTATCTACACAATGTGCCACCCATGGCAAACCTGTGAGGAGGAGGCATTCAGCAAATCTTCTAGCGTATATGTATAGTATAGACATTTGTAGATGGGATAACACTTATGTACATACTATACGAGTATATACAACTAAATTGATTCGTAAAACCTAGATTCTAGCTTGTATAGGGAAAAGAAAGCCATCTGTGTCAAAGGATGGAAATGTATCAATGTATACTTTTGGCAACAATAAACAATCATTGTTGTTGTTGTGCACCTTCAATAATACCGATATACTATATACTGTATACTATAAGCTATATACCATATACATATATATTTATTATAAATGCAAGTAATATACTCTAGCAAAAGAAAATTCCAAATTTTAACTTGTGATTCGATTTGACAATCTCAAAAAAACAAAAACATAACACTGTACTCTACTTTTAACTTCAAAGAAAATCACTAAGCACTTTGCATAAACTTAACTAAATCGGGTAACCTAGAGATATTCATGCTATACGTATATACCTCCGTTGTCATTATAGGCTTAAGCCAACCATGATTAATGAGTTAACGATCGAGCCGAAACTAAATTTCATGCATACATACAACTAACTACAAGACATACATACATATGTACTACCATAAAAAAAGGAAATAGAAAAAGTCTCTAGCGGACTAGCTTGCCATAAGGAAAGTCTCCTCAATAAAGCTCACAGGAAGAATCAAACGCGAAACAAACAAGACGTCAATAAACTACGGGTACGGGTTCATAAATATATAAAAATACATAGATCTTAAAATCAGTGTCGTCTCTACAATCGCAATACAATCTCCAGTCTACGTACAATGCCCACCACATAGAAAATATAATAGGTCTCTTGCAGATACAAATTAGAGTTTAGCAAAGAAAGCTTCTCAATGGAATGCAGCTCAATTCAACAGCAGACAAACCAAACCGGAAATCAGCTACATACGGATACATACATATGTACATATGTATGCACGTATACCTAGATGTTCAAATCAGTGTCTAATACATGGATAACCCAAAACAATCTCAAATTTACTTACCTATTGGATAGGAAATAGAATAGATCTCTCTTGACGTATTATTAATATTTGGAAGAGAGTGTGGAAAGCTCCTCAGTGGAGTTCACAGTAAGAATAAAACACCAAACAACCAAACTGTAACGAAAATACATACATACATACTAGATGTTCAAATCAGTGTCTACATGTCTATAGAATAAACCTCTAGAGACTAGTTCGTAATAGAAGAGAACCAAACCGTAGCTAAAACAAATACCCAAAAGCTTGATGTTCAAATCAGTGTCTACATGTCTAACGCAATACAATCTCCAGTTTACTTACCTACCATATAAGAATTAGAGATATTTATCTCTAGCAGACTATTACGTAATAGAAGAGAGAGTGTGGAAGTCTCCTTTCAATGGAGCTCACAGCAAGAATCAAACACCAAACAAACAATTTAGTTGCAACCCCAGGGCATGGCAACTAAGTTGATATTCAATAGGAAATCAAAGACAACATATAATAAATGTGCATAATGTGTAACTCCCCCAGGAACAGGGTTATTTAACCATATTAACAGAATATACATAACTATATAGTACGATTACCCCTATTACAAAGATCCCCAGTGAGTTTTATGCAAAGAAAGCTAAATATTTTAAAGGCAAACCAAACCCTAAATGTGCAACTAAGAATAAACTAGCATGTATCTTTGATTGTCTAACATTTTAAACTTTAACTAATATTCAAATAAAGATTTATGTATTAGCGACAAAACGTTTTCCCGCCCTGGTAAATTTGAATTTCAAGCGAGCCAGCCAAAAGCTTTCACTCTCGCTTCTTTTACTCGCTTGTGAAAAAGAGGTTTTTGAACCGTGACGTCTCTGGCAGTGACGTCATCACAGCAGCTGGCCTCTCTCCAAATCGGTTAAGGCTGTCTTTTTCGCTCTCTTTGAATCGCGTAAGGCTCTCTTTTAACCGGTAGGCAGCAATGAGTCTATACACAAAAGCCGAGAAATCGAGAAGCATTGTCCCTCAACATTGCGCGGATCTGCATACCCTGTGGAAATGGATATTATAGAATTTCGGATATGTTTGTCATACCAGGCTCTTATGAATGCAGAATCTCGTCAGTATCTGTTTAAACGGTATTTCAACTTTACAGTTAGTGGTCTTCTAACAGAGACCAAGAATAGGTACCGTTGTCGATCTAAGTGTTTATACAGGAAGCTAATCAAATGCATGAATAGGTCTAAGACATGTCAATCTGAGAAGAAGTCATTACTAATGTTACAAATGAGCTTGGAAAACATAATTTTAGTGTTAATTAAATAAAATAGGGTATAAAGATGTCCATACTCGCAGGGGACACCTGTTGGCCAGCAACAATGACGTAACTTTCCAGACACATTTACGTTATTTTTTGTACTTTATTTGTTTAAACCCTATTTTGGGAATAAATCAATAAAAGGGAGTACTAAAAACTAGCCAATCATGTAGAAAATGTATCTGTCAATCAAATAAAATTATGTGCTCAGGTATGAAAGTCATAGCTAGCCAGTAATATCAAATCGAATATCAAAATGGAGGAATGGCTTCCAATCTTGACGGAAAACGATTAACCCGTTGCAGACCAAGGGGGTATTTTAATATTCCACTGAAAATAATGCAAATAAAATCATTTTAGCGCAGTTTAGGTGAAAGATATCGTCGTTTTTTTTTTAAGTAAATAGGAAGGATAGGACGGATCTACGAGAATAACTTACAAACACTATTATTTTCCGCCATTTAACTCAAGTCGTTGAACTGTTAAGAGGCTTGTTAAATATAAGAGGCTTAAGTGGGCTAAGGCCGTTTTTTTTTTAACGTGCTGGAACAGATTGCTTTGTCTAAAATCTACAAAAAAAAAATAGTTCTAGTCGCGTCGCAATCTAGTAACAAACGTTTGATTCGTACTAATTATCTACAAAATGGCAAATCTTGCGCCGAAAATCAAACTGAGCAATGGCCAGGAAATGCCCGTCCTCGGCCTGGGCACCTGGAAGTCGTTCGAGTCGGAGGCCTACCAGGCCACATGCAATGCCATTGACATTGGCTACCGGCACATCGACACCGCATTCGTCTACGAGAACGAGCAGGAGGTGGGCCAGGCGATTCGAGAGAAAATAGCGGAGGGAGTGATCAAGCGGGAGGACGTTTTTGTCACCACGAAACTGGGTGGCATCCATCACGATCCCGAACTGGTGGAGCGCGCCTTCAGACTGAGCCTGAGCAACCTGGGACTGGAGTACATCGACATGTACTTGATGCATCTGCCCGTTGGCCAGAAGTTCCACAACGACAGCAATGTCCATGGCACTTTGGAGCTGACGGATGTGGACTATCTGGACACCTGGCGGGAGATGGAGAAGCTGGTGGACCTGGGCCTCGCCCGCAGCATCGGCCTATCCAACTTCAACGCCGCACAGACGGAGCGTGTACTGGCGGACTGCCGCATCAAGCCGGTGGTCAACCAGGTGGAATGTCATCCGGGCTTCCAGCAGCAGAAGCTGCGGCAGCATGCCAAGCAGCACGGCCTGGTGATCTGTGCCTACTGCCCGCTGGCACGTCCCCAGCCCGCCCGCCAGTGGCCGGCGTTCATCTACGATGATCAGGCCCAACAGTTGGCCAAGAAGTATGGACGAACTACTGCCCAGATCTGCCTGCGATATCTCATTCAAATTGGTGTCGTGCCACTGCCCAAGTCCTCCAACAAGACGCGCATTGAGGAAAACTTCAAAGTCTTCGACTTCGAACTGAGTCCCGAGGATGTTAAGGCTATGGAGGGATATCACACGGGACAGCGGACTGTCCCGTTCTCGGGCATGGCTGGCCATAAATACTATCCATTCAACGACGAGTTTTAAACATCTAACCTAAGTATTTTTCAAATAAAGTGTGTATTATAACTCTGGGAGTTGTTAGAATGGGAAGCTAATCAGCTAGCTTTTGTAATGGGGCTGCTTGATAAAGGCGGGTACACTTTGGCATCTTATCTTAAGTATCTCATGACTATAGTTTTTGGGTATTCGAATTTCAAATGGAAGAACCTTCGTGGTGGAGTCGGCCACAAGCAGGTTCATAGATGTGTGTATGTATTGAATTGCCTCTAAGACGCATCATAATCATATCTGTTCAAGTGCTGAGACACAGTTTCTTATCACCAAAAACAGATTTAGAAATTGTGACAATCATAGTGTTCCACGAGAGGACGGGGCGACCTTGGGCAGTGATACCAAATTGACGATTTCGATAACCTGGCGATCCAGCCCTGGAAAACATATGTTTATCGCGGCTGCTGTTCAATAATCGGAATATCCATTAGAAAAAACCGAAATATGTCAATAATATTAAAACGCAGCCTTCGCACACCCGGGCTTTTAAAGGTAATTTTGCAGCTCTTTATTTTAGTTGCGTATAACTTCAACTAATCTATGTGCATACCCAGCAGGTCTGTTATAGCTCCAGCTCTCAGTCGGGAGATGCCACTGCCAAAACAATTCCCAAGAACTTGGTCGAAGACAAACAAACTGCTGTATTGCAGAAGGAAAATGGAGTAATTTTCGATAAGCGACCGTTCAAGATACACCTAGACAAGGGTTCGTTTCACACAGCTGCAGAAAAACATTCACTTCAAAAGTTTACATAACCACAACATAACATCCGATCTCCCCGTACCACCCACAGATAAAACATACTCCTGGTGCCTCTGTGGAAAGTCCAAATCGCAGCCAATATGCGATGGCACGCACAAGAATGAGTTTCTGAAAATAAAGCTGAGGTGAGTCGCTCACAGGGTTCTACGAGATATCTGTAACCAAGTTCCTTTCCAGGCCAATACGGTTTAAGGTGGAGAAGTCTGGCGACTATTGGCTCTGCAACTGTAAGCAGACCTCCCACCGACCCTTCTGCGACGGCACGCACAAGCAGCCGGAAATCCAGGCAGCCGTTAAATAGTTTCCTGCTTACTTGTATTGTACGTACATATGTATATGAAATCAGAAATGCATTGTTTGAGTCAAGCAACATATTGATTTTATTCTAGATAATAGAACATTATTTATACACGCGATTAATAAATGCCTATCAATTGTGTACGAACACTATACTATGCACGACTCTTGGATGAGTATGTCTTTGTATGTATGTATGTATATATTTAGTATGATTTTACAAGCATTAACAAAATATTTACAACGGTCCCAAAACTAAGGTTGTGCTTTATGAGAACAGAACCACTAAATGGTCCAAGGAATAAACTTGAATATACAGCTCCAGTCGCACAACTAGCACATATAGTAGGGAATGTGTTCGAGAATCAAATAAAATAGAAATGAAACGTGACGGTTTTTAGAAATTAGAAAGATGTTTGTGTTTATTTAAACTCTTTAACATTGTTCAATTTGTTCTACACATAGATATAGAACTAACAGAATCGAGAGCAAAAATCACTTAAGATCTATATTCATATTATATTATGCAGCCAATTTTTGTAGAATTTTGAAAATAGATAAATACAATTACAATGTTTGCTTTTCACATTGTACAACTTCGATTCATTTGATCGTCACATAAAACCATCAAAGTGAGGAAATACAATGCATGAAAATGATAAATTTATTAAATTTCTTGAAAAGCATGTCAAAAAGAAGAAAAAGCATGTCTTCCTTGAACTGAAGAACTTTTAACACTTTTTCGATGCACAGTAGTGAACAATTTTGTCAATGGGAGAATTTTGTGGTTTACAATTTAGTGAATGTTGAGTTTATTCTGTCAAACACACAAAAATTTAGATAGAAAATGCTGACTAATGTAGAATTTGTTTTTGTTTGGATCCAGCTTAGGCACGATTTTAGAATAATTGAGCAGTGGAGCAGCATCAAATTCGAATCAAAAAATAAAGGCAAATGTTTGGAAATGTTCAGGGGATTTGCTGCTGGGGAGTTGACGAGTTTAGTGGCTGTTTGTTCGCGCGTATCCTTGTTATGTGGCCATTACTTGGGTTATTATGTTTCATACAACACGTGTGTGTCTATCTCTTGCTTATCCTCATGCTGGTTTGAAAATGTTTGCAGACGTTGATGTGGTGTGTCGTGGGCTGTTTCGTTTTAAATAACTCCTAATACTCCTCATCTTCTGGTGGTGCATCGTCTGGAGGCGCAAAACCATCCTAGAAGTCCAAACATACACACAAAAAAAGAACATTAAAACTTACATAATAAATTTGCTGGGGCAGATGGTACCTCAGTCGCATAGAGTATGTCCAATATCTTTTGCACCAACGGAGTGGTCACCCCTTCCTCGGCCTCCTGGCAACTGCAAGATTGGATTAGATAGTTAGAAGGGATCTCATTGGGAACGGGTCACGAGTCATACAGTATTTCAATATCGCGCAATTTTGAGAAGTAAAAGTCGCGTTCTTTCTCCAAACCTTCCAGGTTTATGCGCATTTCCATGACCTGATGAGAAAAGAATTGTGATGAATGCAATCGCTGGGAAAAATGCTGTAGCTGTAGCTACCTGGCTGGATAGCTCGTCGATTTGCTGAGTACTGACGGCATTGCTCGCATCGATCTTCTTCACTGTTCCTGTGATATTGGTGGCGGTAGCCACTCTGCTATGAGACACTGTACTGCTCGTGCGCGGCAGAACCTTGGAGACTGCTTAAATGGGCGATACAAAAGTCAATATTAATATTTAACAACGACCACCGAATAACCAGCCGCAATCACGTGGGCAGGCAACGTATTTCCTTTCGAGACAGATTTAACAAACGTGAAGCACGTTCGAAACGCGAGAGCGTTTCGTCTTTTATGTGTGTGTGTTTATCGTTTGGAATCACTTTGGAAATGTGCATTCAGTTTTGTTAAACTACGACAATATGAGGAATGTGAGGCGGAAGGGAGTATGATCTACATTGACGAAAGTATGCACAAATGTCTGACCATTGAGTGGGGGGTAAATTGGAACTTAGAATATAGAGCTATGTAAATACTGGGATAGAGAAGATAGAGAGGGAACCAAACCAAAAACAACATACTGGGCTTTGCTGTTGCTGTCGTTGTCGGGCGCGTTGCTGTCGCTGGGGTACGCCTGTAAGAGCTGGCCACGCCGCTGCTGCCCGTGCCGGGCAGGGACTTCACTGCACCCGAACCGAAGCCCATCGGCGCGCCCTCGCGCACTCCGCTAGCATCATAGTCCCTGCCATCGTAATTAGCATCGAAGAATTTTTTGAACCATTGCAAAAACTCGAAATTATCTTGGAAGCGACCCTTTATCAATTTGTCAATGGGTATTATCTAAAAATAAAATGTGTAAGAAATATGCAGAGAGCGGTGAGAGTGTGTGGTGGAGAAAAGCCCAATGCAAAATGGGGGAGGGGAGACACAAACACAAAACCAACGAAAAACCTGGACATTACACAGAGAGAACATCAAAAACATGTCGTCGACAGTAACAGGTGTTGTTGTTTCTTTGGCAAGCCAAATGTTCAAAGACCTCTTCCGTCCGCAATGTTACGAGTGTGATGGGGAGGGGGATTATTGGGGTTTAGTACGGGTTTATAGTGGCGTGGGATGTAAGACAACAACAGTTCATCCGATTGGGACTCGAGTATTTGGTGCTGGGATGCGTCTGGGTGCTGTGTGTGCTTGTGCTTGGGTGTGTAGGTGTGTGCGGGTTGGCGGGTGTGTTTGGTTGGTGGGTGGTCGCCACGTGCTTCACGTTCGCTCGCATCTTGGAACTTGAATGTAACTTGGATAAACAAATAGTCGATGACCAACACCAAAAGAAATTCGTTGCTACACGCAATCCGCAAGCCGCACAAGTCCATACCCGGTTCATTAGCAGGGACGCTCGGCGCCAGGCGTTTGGGCTGGGGTGCCTGAGCTCCCTTACGATGCATCATGTGGATATCGTTGTGGACGCTGCCCACGCCGCTGCCTCCGTTGCTGATGATGGCACCGCCCGATCCCTTGCCGTTGCCGATTTGGACGCCGCCGCGCTGCTGCAGGGGCTCATACTCGCGTCCATCGTAATTGGCATCGAAAAACTTTTTAAACCATTGCAAAAACTCGAAATTGTCTTGAAAACGTCCCTTTACAAGTTTATCAACTGGTATGATCTGTTGTTTGGGTTGAGGAGGTTGTTGATTTGCAACGGAAACGGCAGTTAGTTACGACATTCAAGTAGTTGTTGTAGTGTTGTTGTTGTCAGACAGTCGAAAGCCGCGCATAACGTGTCAGCGCCAGATCCGGCAGTGCCGTTATGGGGGGCTTACACTGTTCTCAATATCAATATCAATTGTCCGTGTCCCCACACCCCTCCGCAAAGAAGAGTGCGAAGGTGCCGTGGTACGTGTGTCAGGTGTTGGGTGTCGTGTATCGTGTGGATGTGCATTAATCAAATCAAAACTCTCAAAGAAAATGTACAACTTAATCGATGTCGATTTTAATGTCGAGATATCAGTCTCGATCCCTACCTTATCCACAGACATCTTTTTGAAGCCAGCCTGCAGTATTTTAAAATTCTGTATGTATTCATGCTCCAGATTGGTGCGGAATTTGACACGCTTGACGGGCACTGAATTGGGGAACAGCATGTCCATGAACTGACAATATGCGGCACCTAAAAAGGTATCATTTTTTAATTACTAGTTCCCAGATGACTTCATCATCTCAGCTTCATGGGCACTTACCCGTGCAGAGCTCTTCGATTTTGGAGAACTGCGACTGGAGGCAATCGTTCACCCAGGCGAGCATGTCGTGGCGCGATAGGTTTTCTGAAGTCACATTTGTAGAGTACACGTTAACGGCCATATTGCGCTGTTGATTCTCGTACTTTTTCTTGAGCGATACTGAAATGAAACAAAGATCTGGAATTAGTTGCTTAATGGTATGTGAGCTCTGCATATAAGGCACATCTCCATCAATACCCCGAGGCCTCTGTGGCCCGTGTGGCCTGTGTGTGGGTGTAGGCCGCCCCTCCCCCCACCAAGCGAATGAACAACTTTTAATTACCCGGTTGCTAATAATTGTTTTGGCTACGGGGATGCATTCAAGCATTGCCCATGTGCGTGTTCAATATCAAGATCACGATAATGATAATGATCCGCGGACCAGGCCAGCGGCAGCCAGAAAATGATTACCGTTGCACCACTCGCCCCATGAATTTGTAGAATTTGTGTTTCTTGTTTCTTACTTGGCAAATGATGATATGAAAGTTGCTTTGCCACTTTATTTGAGTTATTAGACTGAAGTTCGGTTCGATTGTTCGGCTGGAAAAGTCTCTCTCTCTGCCAATTATCGTATTTTCCGGAACCACTTTTAAAATTTTTGTATCTATCACAGCTGTGTTCAAATGCTATAATACATTTTGACTATTCCACCTTGGAAAGAGCTATTGGAAAGTGCCTGCTCTGATGCTCAAAAAAATTTCAACAATATCATTTTTACAACTGGAAATGATTCAATACAGATCAAGGAGTAGGCGAATGTATACACGCCTACAAAAAGACAAAACCCTTCAATAGTACAAGAGCGGTGCAGTGCATACATATCCTATGATCAAACTCAACTAGGCATGAATCTTGAAGTCCCTTGCCGTTCTTGAAAACTTATGAGAGCATAGAAGAGGCCGTCTCGTAGGCACTTACTCGCAATGGAGTATATTTTTCTTCCGCCCCTAAATCGAATCGAGTTGTTCGAATTTCGCATAGCTCTACGATCTATTTTATTTGTTTTCTCTACGTTTTGAACTTCTATTATTAAAATCTGGCGATTAAGAAGGCATTAAACCCTCTAGATGATTCTCGTGTGTCGCTTCGTTCGAGTCTCGAAACTTACGCGAGCATTAAATGCAATCAGGAGAAATGGAAACTAAGAACGCTCAGAGGCAGGCAGCAGCACTGGAGCGCGCGAACAATGAACTTGCACTGTGGCTGGGCCTGGGCCTGGGTCTGGGGTCTGGGGTCTGGGGTCTGAGGCCTGCGGCTGAGCGACGGAGCTGCGTTGTCAACGCTTCGCTGCCGATGCTGACGTCTCAGTCACTGCTTTCTTGGAGATGAAGATTACTCATGGGCTGGGTCGGCCGTCCGGATTGACTGGCTGCCTTTCTGGTGGTCTGTCCGTCTGCCGGTCTTCGTCATTGGCATTATCAATGTCAACTTGGCCAACGAGCCAACATAGAAACGTGGGCCACAGCAGCCACGAAGCTGATAAAGAATTAGCCGGCATTTGGGAGCCAGCCTATAAATATCCGACTCATTTCCCGAGTGTGTGTGTGTGTGTGCGCGTTGGGGAGACTTTCCACGCTACCTTCTCACTTTGCTATTGTGTGTCTGTGTGTGTGCCTAAAGTGCATTGACCCGAAAGGGCGGAACTTCAATTCAAATGCGAGCGATTTGTTCCTGGTTTATTGATTTAAGTGTGCCCCAGCGGCAGCAGCAGCCTACAGGGGCAGCCACAATAGCCATGCCCCAAATACAACAAGTTGGGGATTGTGCTTTGTTATGGCTGTCGATTCCATGGCGGCTACGCTGGGTGTGGGCGTGCTGGCGGGGCTACAGCGGAAGTTGTTTCCGCGCCAATTAGGCAGAACAAGCGCCGAATAGGAGAGCCATAAATGTAAACCACTTTTAAGGGGGGGCGGGGAGAGAGAAACAACTGATCATATGTTCGTTAATGCTCGTTAATCCTCCATATTCGTATTGATAATATGAGACAATCTCCCCGGGGAAGAAAGCGAGTGTGGAAGTGTGTCAAAAACAGAAAATAAATATGCGAATAATACGAGCAAAAACCGCCCGAAGACACAGACGAGTGCGTGTGTAAGTGGAGAAACCTAATGGAAGCCGAGAAGCGGCAAGAAGAGCCAACAGCCACCGAAAGAGCTGCGTCGGCGTCGTCGGGGTCGCCAGTGTTTTATTTTATCCAATACAAATAGTAACACAATCTAAAAGAATCGAAGAAATGTTGGTAACTGGACCCACACAAACACGCACAGAGGGACACACACAAACACACATTTTACCACTTAACGACTGCGGGGGCTTGACACATAGACCATATAAGAGTTGAAACATGCAATGACGTCATGGTAGTGGAAGCCAAAGCGGAAAACACAATCAACACCTGAAACCTGAATGAGCATAGGAAAATATGGTCTGCTCTTTCGGAAGGGCGGGGAAAGTGACGAGGCAGATTAGCCACTGCAATGGAATTTTTGCGGCCTCCGCTGACGCTGTTTCAAGTAAGCAGCAGCAGGCTCGCCAGCAGACATACACGCACACATACAAGGACGCCGCACTCACGAAAATAATTTATTTTTGGAGGAGGGAACAGGGAACCGGGAACAGAGAACGGTATCAGCAGCAGCGGCAGCAGCAGGCGACATTTAAATATACAACACACGCACACCAATGCACCAGATTCTCTTCCACAATGTACAGATATTTTCCCCTTTCCCTGCACGCGACCGACTCAAGAGTGCACTTGAAGTTTTCGGCAAAGTTATTTTAAAATCGCCACATACACTCCGCCACTCTCCGATGAACTTTCTTTTTTGCTGACGCTACTTCTAGATTTTGCCATTTTCAAGTTTTTTGTGCAAAAACAGGCAAAATAGCCGCAACATTTACCAGCACGCACACACAGATGAAACCAAGCCCACACACAGTCACACTTCGTTCCGGCAAATAGTCCACTCACCTTTATAGTTATTAACGAGTTTTAGTTAGAACTAATGCTCGATGATACTTTTAGTTTTATTTAGACTTGTGTTTTAACATGAAATGCGAAAAATTTGCCCTGTGACAAACCGAGACGAGCCGCTTTGCTTTTTAGATTTGACTAGTGTTGGAAATCATGAAAATCCTCCTTTTTTGTTCATGATCGAAAATGACATTCCTCGATTTTGATATTCGGCTTAGTATTTCTAGGTAGCTAGCACCTTCAGGACAGAAAATATAATTTTATCCCATAAATTAATCAATTTTCTACAAGATTAGCTGATTTTAAGTACTTCTTTTGCTTCACTGTTTGATAAAATATGCTTAAAAAGTGAGTTTGACAAAATTGAATTTGCTTGCTACTGGCAACTACACAGGGATGATTTTTGATACATGTCAACTACAGGGGGATGAAATTTTCACAGAGACACCTGTCTACATAATTTTACTTGCACGTTGCGGGTAATTTGAACATTTGCATCCGAGTCCGCAGTTTATCCGAATAAAAAAATACGAGTTATAGAACAAATTATTTCCCATTCCATTGTTCAGGTCGTTTAATTTAAAAATATTTATTTTAGCTAAAATTCATTTCAAAAATAGATACTCCATGGACCTTTACAGAAACAACAACAATTCACTTAACACTAATAAATGCAACAGTTTCAATATAGTGGCAGGACATTAAATGTCTATAAATGCACATATCCCAGTGTTAATTACACCCGCATGCGAATCAAATTTACATGCGGAAAACGCCAAACTTCGTGTCGTGTCCAGCATTGTTGAGGGCTGCCTTTAGGCTCAGGCCCAGCACTTGCCGTGTATTGGCCGGGTCTATGATGCCGTCGTCCCACAAACGAGCGGTACTGTAGTACGGTGAGCCCTCTGCCTCGAACATTTCCACAATGGGAGCCTTTAGTTTCTGGGCCTCTTCCTCGGTGAACTCTTTGCCGGCTCGCTTCCGCTGATCTTGAGTGATTTGGGCCAATACATTGGCTGCCTGAGTGCCTCCCATCACAGAGATGCGCGAATTAGGCCACATGTAGAGGAATCTCGGCGAATAGGCCCGTCCGCACATCCCGTAGTTTCCAGCACCGTACGACCCACCAATTATCACTGTAAACTTGGGGACGTTTGCACATGCAACAGCTGTAACCATCTTAGCTCCATTTTTGGCAATTCCATTAGCCTCGGCATCGCGCCCAACCATGAAACCTAGCAAAGTGAAGAGCATTCAGTCGGATGAAAGGAGTAGTCAGCCAAGTGGCGGTGCTAGCTCACCTGTTATGTTCTGCAGGAAGACCAAAGGAATCTTGCGCTGTGCACAGAGCTGAATGAAATGGGCGCCCTTGAGAGCACTATCCGAGAAGAGGACACCATTGTTGCCGACAATTCCTACCCTGTGCCCATAGAGCTTCGCAAAACCACAGACCAAAGTCTCGCCGAAAAGTTTCTTGAACTCGGTGAAGCGACTGCCATCCACGATTCGGGCAATTACCTCGCGGACATCGAAGCTTTTGGTAAGATTAGGTCCCACAATGCCGTATAGCTCGAGGGGATCATAGCGCGGCTCTTCTACTGCAGCAGGAACATAAGTGTTGTCTTTCTTGAAGTTCGCTTGACTGGAGTGCAGCAGCTGGTCGTTATATGAGTTCGTGGCGGGCAGATTCAGGTTGCTAACGATCTGGCGGGCCAAGTACAGAGCGTGCTCGTCGTCGACAGCATAGTGGTCCGTGACACCCGAAGTTTTGCAGTGGAGATCAGCACCGCCCAGATCTTCGGCGGAAACTTCCTCTCCGGTCGCAGCTTTCACCAATGGGGGACCAGCCAGGAAAATGGTTCCTTGTTTCTTCACAATAATGCTCTCATCCGCCATGGCTGGGACATAGGCTCCTCCGGCCGTACAGCTTCCCATGACAACGGCAATTTGGGGAATGCCTTGGCCTGACATGTTTGCCTGGTTGTAAAATATGCGCCCAAAATGCAGTTTGTCGGGGAAAACCTCGGCCTGGCGCGGCAGATTAGCACCACCGGAGTCCACAAGATAAATGCACGGCAGTCTATTCTCCTGGGCAACCTCTTGGGCACGCAGATGCTTCTTCACAGTTATGGGGTAGTAGCTGCCACCCTTGACAGTAGCATCGTTGGCCACGACAACACATTCAGTGCTAAAAGAATGTTCTCAAATCATATTTAGAGGGACAATAGTATGATGCACGACCTACCCGCAGACCCGGCCCACTCCAGTTACTATCCCGCCAGAATTGACCACTTCCTCCCCGTACAGTTCGTGACCAGCCAGAGCACTAAGTTCCAGGAAAGGCGAACCCTTGTCCAGAAGTAAATTAATGCGTTCCCTGGCCAACAGCTTGCCGCGTGAGGTGTGCCTATCATTGGCCTTTTGACCGCCACCCGTCAGCACTTGGCTAGTGAGGTTGCGCAGCTCTGTGACAAGCTTCCCCATCTCGCTGGCATTGTCCTATTCAAAAACTCGGGCTATAGAATATTTCCTGAAATACGCAAATTGCTTATACCTTGTATTCGGCCGATTGCTTGTCCACCTCGCTGGGCAAGACATTCGCCTCGCCAACGTGAAGCAAACGTGTCTGGGTTCGGAGCAAGTTCGTTGATACCACATTTCTGAGCAATATTTTAAGCCTAAGCATTTTGCACAATGATTTATTGGAATAGGAAAACTAAAAACTACAGAAAAATGCTGCAGAAGTGCGATTGGTTGATGTTACGTCAGTATCGATTATGCGTGGGCGGTATGTGATAACGATTGCAACAACACCAGCTGTGCGATCGCAGAAATAACGAGAGGTTGGCAGCCCTACTCCGCCGGGCGTTAGCAGCTCCAATGCCAAGAGATCTCGAAAGGTCCGTTAGATTCAAAAGATTATGTTTTTAACTTGAATAATATATTTATTAATATTTTGGGATTCGAACTTGAGATTTTCTAAGATAGTATTCAGGATGTTACGAAACGTGCATAACATCTATGCTACAAGTTCTATGAACTTCGGTGCGGATTCATTACACAATTTCAGTTAACTGACGATTTGTGATTGTGCAGGTCGCTTCTAAAAGGTAGTATATGGTAAGCATATAATGTATATTGGTTTACGTAGTCAATAGTAGAACAATCACACGACAATCATAAACATTGGCTTACTTAAGTTTATTCATTAAACTACTCTAGATGGAGACATGTATTTAATTTTATATTTTCTCAAAGCGTCTCGAAATAAATTGTACTACAAAAATATGATCGATCTGCGCCATGCCATGGGTATGTTCCATGTGCCATCCCTGCCAGCTCGGTCTTTACTTTACTTTATTTTGATTTTGTGTAATTTCAACTTGAAGCCCAAGACCTCACTCAGAACGCCCGAGAGTGCCGACAATATGACTACCTTGATGGTTGTGAATAGATATGGGTTGGCACTGAGGCCAGAGATCTTGAATGGCGTTTCGAGCTCCTTTAATAGATCGGCAGCCAGCTTGAGAACGCTGTTCGAAACCATTAATTCATCCTTCTTTTTTGGCTTTTGTTCGATTTGCAGATACAAATTTATTTGCTCGGTTATCAGCACCGACACGCTGCGATACTTGTGCTGAATCTTTTGTCCCAGTGTCATGAAGCGCAGCAAGTAGATTCCAATCGTAATCGACCAAATCAGGGCCTCCAGCGTCAGGTGAGTGTGCAGGTGAACCGAGTCCTTCAGCCACTCAACACTGAGAAAGGCGAGCAGTAGCAAGGTCACGATAAATGCGGCAGATACAATAATATCAACCGACCGCTGCGGACCACGTTTCTACAGGAGATTTACAGAACTAGTCAAAGGAACTTGTGTTAAATAAAATAGCATGATTACGCACCTTTAGATAGGATCGTACGCTCAACCAGGTCTTGATATTGCGCACCTTGTTCAAGCGAAAGTGCGGCAAATTCGATTTGCGTGCTCTTCGCGATGATGTTAGGTGCGAGAACAGTTTGGCGTACAGAAAACGCTGCTTGAAAGTACGCTCCGCCACTGCAAATATGATAAACAGTATGAGAGTCAGGCTGAGCCGCTGGATGAAGCCCAGGGCCAGCACCGTGCGCTCCCATTTAGCCTCGCCAAAGGCAAACCCCAGGAGAGTAAAAAATGAAGACGATGACTTTTCCCACAGCAACTGGGGTATGTAAATGTAGCTTATCTCGCTGGCCTTTTCCGTATCGCTCCCAAGAGTGATCTGCAAGGAACTGAAGAATTGAAACACACCTGCGAAACACACATACTCAGATCTTACCACACAGAGCCTGCAAAAGGTTGGGATCATGGTAAGTAGAAAGGAAAATACAACTCCTATGTAAATGTAGTCATTCGTCTCGCCCATAGAGTCCACGCGTTCAATTATGCACGAGGCTATCTCAAGGACAGAGAGCTGGGCTTTCTTCGCATCACGCTGATCCCAAATGGTACAGCTTACTGAGACCGGGAAGAAGATACATAGATATACAGATGACTGTGAACTCCTAGACATAAATGGACATCTACTCACTGCGATCCATGCTGTTATGGGGATTCAGAATGGTTGTTGGTGTAATGTCTAGCTCGGCTGGGTCCTCATCGCTGCATGGCTTGAATCCAGCATCCGAATGATCCATATCTGAGGTATAGCTGCAATCCTCACTATTCGTGGTCACTCCCAGCCAATCTGTGGCCGATGTGGTGCACTCTTGGTTGCAGGCCGATGCTGGACTCGATATTAGATCGGCATCATCGCAATTATCAGAGTCAGCGCCACTGCTGGTGGACTCGTTTCCCCGAGATTGCGATTTCTTCTCGGGTGCTGCTGGCACATTGCTCGCACTGCTATTTGCCACATTTAGCCGCAGACGCAACTGACTGGCTTGGACAGGAACCACTGCTGCGGCTGGCACTCCTGCATTGGGCAAGGGCGAGTGGTTATTGTCCTCGCCGCTGGAACTTTTTCCATTCAAGCTCTCAAAGCCATCATCCTCGCCCAGACTGCGACGTGTTTTGTGAGTGGGCTGCAGTGTTTCCACGCCGCTCTCTTTGTCAGCCTCTCTGCTGGCCTTGCTCGATGAGGGCTGCTCTGTCTGGTCGTAGGTGGCATAGATCTGAATGGGCGTGTGCCAATTGACGTTGCGCTTCTTGGGACTTTCAGGCACAGGTCCGCCTTCGTGCCTTCTCAGATCATATATAGGTTCGGTGCGCGTAGTGCTGTCAACTGTCTCCTGTGCTTGGCGATGCGTGGTAACGACAGTTGTGCTGGGAAACGTCTCCTCTTTGCTGCTTTGCTTGATGTCAACGGGAGGTGGGCTGGCGGTGGCGTTGGCTGGCAGATCAGGTTCTTGTGCAGGAGCGCTGCTGATTGGTGTGGGCGGTTTTGAGAGCACTTCTGGGGCACTGGTTGTTGTGCGTCGCGTTGGAAGAGACGTGTTGCTACTGGGATGAGATAAATCCGGTTCGGGCTGGCGTATACTGCAGGAGAATGCATGAGCTTATGATCTCTGGAGCCCAGACCCCTACTCACCGCACATACTTCTTCCTGCGCCGCAGACGCGGTTCCCTTGCGGTTGACTTCTCGTTAAAGTTGGAAATGGAGAAGCGACGTAGTTTGTTTTTAGCGGTCCCATTACCGCCACCAGTTGCCGCGTTGTTGGTGGCCACGATCTGCGAGTGTATCAGGCTAATCATCAGACTGAGGGCGCAGGGTATGAGCAGGGCGCTGAGCATGTCGTCATGCTCCTCCGCCTGCTGCTTATCGGTATCTGGTTCGCCATACAGAGTGGCATTACTCTGCAGGTCGCTGGTCAGTGGCACAATGCGATTGCTATGCAGGATGTATATGGCCCAGTTCATCAGTTGGGTGAGGTACAGCACCAGAATGAAGCCAAAGGCATTGGGCGTGGTCTGCCTGACCCACCATTGTGCATACAGCGGGAGCAGCAGGTAACGCAAAATGGCCAAGCGAATGACAGTGAGCAGCGATTGCTTTGGCTTTGCCTTTGGAAAGGTGGAACCTATCGACCAAGCGACAAATTAACATTTCGTATGGATAGAATAATGAATAATAAAGGGAGAACCCACCTCGCACTAGGTCCACATCAATCAGTTCTGTCTTGAGCTTGGTGTTCTTCAGGTTGACATTATTGAAGCCATCTAAAATACGCTGCTCGACTGTTTTCTCCCATTCTTGCTTGTCATAGGTGCCGATTTTTTTCTGGTACCTAGGCATACAGAAACACGACTTTAATATACGAGTATACATATATATATATAAGATGATTGACAATTGTGCAATCACTTACCATCCAACAATTTCATCCAATTTCATAGTAATCACATAAAAGCCGTCAAGTTGTCGTGCACCCTGCAATCCAACATGAGAGACGACAACGAAATGTTCAATTACAACTTTCTGGAACTTAGCTCGCACTGATATCACCAATTGCGAGAACGTGTCTAATTTACAAGAGTCGAGACCCTACAATCATTAAATGAACAAAAGCAGCACAAAGGCGGAGAGCGGATATGAGGCGTAACAGCAACCACTACAAAATCGGAGCACGACTGGGATACGCCGCCAACTCTTGAGTATCGCTTTTGCTGCGACGAATAAATGTGTGGACAGTGGACAAAGCTGCAATGGTTCCGGCTTTTCTGTCCGATTAAATGGAAATGATACCAAACAGCTGCTATGCATAACGGGTTTTCGGTCCCGTCCGTCCGTCCATTAGCCGTTAACTGATATCAGCTGGTGACTTTCACCTTCGCCTTGCCACAGCCCACAGTGCAGGACCACCCACCACCCGCTTGCAGCGATAAGGGGTTCGCGCTGAAACAACAACTGCGCCATAAATTGTTATGGTCTGTGTCCGTGTTCACATTGAAGACATTCAAATATTATATTTCGCTAGCCTTGCAGCATGAAAGCGGAAACTAGTAAACATTTTCAGACGCCCGAACAGCTGTTGTCGTCTTGCGGCGGCGACCGAGTGGGCGTAATGTTTATACATACACATGCACACAGGACACACAAGCGTATGCTTCTATATGTTTGACTGGGTCGGGTTTGGGGTTTGGTATGCGGCTGCTCGGCCCCTTCAGCAATGCTAGGTTCAAGGTGAACCAATATCTATTCGCGTCGATTCAAAGAACACTTCATGTAGGAAGGAATACCTCCGCATTCTGGCTTTAATTCATGATTTTCCCCTTTACCTTAAGTTGAACAGAGTCTGTGATCGATTTTTATACACGGGGCGCGGGCTCCGTTTATGTTGGTTCTTTGACACTTTCAATTCAATGGCGAGACGGTTTAACCAAAACTTTGCCACTATTGCTAATTTACTGATAATTTTGAATGCACTGCAGCCGCTGCAAGAGCGATTTGTATTTGCATTTGGGCCGAAATTGGTTGTTTTTGTCTCCGACAAGGTGTTGTGTTAGTTGTAGTTGTAACAATATTTACATGGTAACAATATTTACAGCAGAACTGCACGGTATCTACACATTTGCTACACATCTGCTACATAATGGTAGGAAACAGAGGGTATGGAGAAGCGTCAAAACGGCCCAGAAAAGCCAACGCATGCAGGTAAAATCCACCCCTTTTGCCTAATATGCCTTGTCTTTACAGACCGAGGTGAGGTTCGTACGAACCTTGCAGTTTTGATTGGCTGTTTTTTCGTGTTTTCCATTCCCTTTTCTATATACCATTCAAAATTACGACTCATTTCTTCGTTGCGCTATTAGCATCTGACCCCATAAAAATACCCGCTCATTTTCAAAATGTACCGTAAATATAACGATGAAAAACCGATCTTCACCCGCACAAGCCGCCTTTATTTAAACAGGAATAACTTGATTACAACCGCGGAAAATAATGTTGTTTGTAAATTCCTCTTGGAAGTCAATCCTATCTTTCTACTTTACTTACAATTCTTGTATATTCTTCCTCTTTGCTTACAAAAAACCACGAAAATCAGAACTACACTGAAAGAGAATGGCTATCTCTAGAGCAGCGCGCTAAAATGGAAATGTTTGAAAGTGAATGAGGGACATGGATGTGAATGCAATGGTATAAATGATGCAGGTGGAAATTTAAGAAACCTGCGAATCGAAGTCTATACACCCTATTTTCTTTAATATGACTTTAAAAATTAAATTTAACAGATTGACGAAATTGATGATACATACCATTATATACCGATATACCGTAAATATGCTTTCAACTAAATTTCGGCGTCAAAATATTCAGAATAGTGTATATACATATATGTACATCTGTACATTCGAACTTCTCTATTACGAACTTACAACGAAGTTTTTATATAGCGTATTTCGTACGTGTTGATGGTTTAACTTATAGCGAACTTTTTGTTGGTTTCGCTATATCGAAGTTCGACTGTAGCAGTGTATTTGTTGCTTAAGATTGCTACCAATTGTGGACAGTCGACAAAAAAATGTACTAAAAAATACCTCAATCAGCAGACCGCTTATATCGATAGTTTGTAACGGCAATTGAAAATCAGCAATTTAAACTACTAGCTGCCTTCTTTTACTCTTTTACTTTCTTCTATTACTCAAATGGTCCTGGCTGTGCGCATAATTAGTCGTATTTGTTTTCATTCCTCACTTCGCAAGACCACCGAGCACAGCACATCTATATTTATATATAAGAGCCGAAATGCATAAACAAAGAAATGCAGTTCAAAAGGGAATTGTCGGAAAAACTCTCGCCTCTCTGAAAATTTTCACCACATTTCTCACACGATCATGCAGCGGCCAATTTGTCGCTCCCTCGCTCATTCCGAAAGCTATTTTGAGGGGAGGCGGAGGAAAAAGCTGCACCAGGCCGAAACAGAAGATCCCTAAAGCTTTGGCAAGGCCTCTTGAATGGCACCGAATTTTCACCAAAACACTTTCAGTTGCGAGCGGACCTCTGCACGGAGTGGAACAAAATCTGAAAACCAATAGAGTACAGTCCGCGGAAAACGTTCATTTAATAGAAGAGCAAGAAAAATATATATATAATCTAATTTTTCTCATATATACCCTATATATATTCTGCCTGTGTATATATGAACATAATATATATGCATCAGTGTACCAAAAATTGTTATACATAAAATAAATTGCGAAAGAAAGAAATACCATTATCAACTATAAATAGTGCCTTAATGCTCAAAGGAATATAAATTTTAATAACGAAAAAACCAAACGACGTGAGCGAATCTTATAATTTAATAGAACCAATAAAAGGAGGAGAGAGCAAAATCGACACACGCCCGCATGTTCGAGTTAAAGGTTTAGAATCGTAACGAAGAAGAGCCGAACCGAAGATTGAGAACCGTACCTGAAGGAAATCGAAAGATGACTTTCACCCGATTAAAGACTCTGACATTGCTCGTGTGTGCTCTGCTGGCACTGAGTTTTCCCGGATATGTGAATTGCGCTAACAACAAGAAAGGATCGCAGCCAGCCGCCGCGCCGCTTGAGCCAGAGGCCGTCATCGAGGAGGTCAATGCCAAGCAGTTGGAGAAGCTCTTGGCCGACAAGGATTACGTTGCCGTTTTCTGGTGTAAGTGTGATCTCTGCCTCCCAGTCTTTCCATACGGATCAGATATACACCGTACATATGTATCTATGCTATGCTTCTATCTATGTATATGTATATGTGTGAAAGTGCTTGTGCGTGTGCGTGACCGTGCGAGTGTGTGGGTGTGCCATGTGAAACAAGTAACGGTCCGGTCCGGGCATCAAGCTTTTAATACGAGGCGACCCCACTCGAAATAGTAATAGAACAGCCATATTATATAAATTTTCGCGAGTAAAATTCAAAGCATTCACATACAAGTGAAAATATGTGAAAAATTCGTTGTACGAAATTTCTGAGATTTTCATTTGGTTAATTTTTTATTTTTATTTTTTGTTCCCCCCTCCGATGTTCCTAGTTGAAGTCTGCGGTGCCTTCTTCCCCCTTTTCTATCTGATTCTCGTTGGTCCGCTATCTCAACGTTCTGTTTATGAGAGAGAAATAGCTTTTGGCTGTGAGAAATTGCCGTCGTCTTTGCCGTCTTCGTTTTTGCGTTCGCTTCAGCTTTTCATTTTTTTATACATACATATATATGTACATATGTATATATGTATGTATATATGTATGTATATATGTATGTATACTTGTCCCCCGTGCGTTTGCTACTTTTCCTGATGCTTTAGCTTTTCGCATTTGGCGCAAACTTTTGGCACGAAAACTGCCGTGAAAAACCGCGCAAAACTCTCATTTCCTTCCAGTTGGCGACAGGTTTTTGTCCTTTTTCAGTATTCCCCCAAGAACTAGATGAACGTGCTCTTGTTCGACACAGGTTCGATCTATTTTAGGGGCTAGAAATTACCTTTCTGTTTGCTTTCTCTGGATATAGCCAATTGAGCAATTTGTCCGACAGTCAAACCAATAGACAATGAAAAAATGTAATAAACAAATTGCCAATGTGTGGCAAAAACCAATACTAAACTTATAATTACTTTAAATTCTTCAATGTCAAAGTTAATAAACAAAATGTGTAATACCTCTTGCTATAGATAGCTAATTATACACATGTATACATATACCTCGCAGATCGCTTATATATTTCGGTAGCATTGGCGGCAATTCCAAAAATAATTGTTGACAATGAAAATATTTCAAATCCAAAAGCCCCCAACGCCAGTGTCCCAATGCCTTGGGCAAACAAACGAAAACGATCATGGAACATCTACGCCAATGGCAGCTCATTAAATGCTGTCGGTTCGGCGGTAATCAAATCGGAGAACGGTGCAAATTCGAAACGAATTCTAGAGATCCGCTATTTGTGTTTATTGTTTGTTCAGATAAACGCTATTAATGTTATTGCAATCCGTTGTGAAAGCACTCGGAACAGACCCCCAACCCGATTCCCATCCGATTCGAGCAGACTTCCTGCAACGCTTACAAATCGAATCGATTAATTCTTCAGCGTATACGCAATATTTGCATCTGCTCCGTAAATTTGGGTGCCCATTTAGGCGCCGTAAGTTTGTGCTTTTCGATTACTTTTCAAGCGGTGAGGGATCGCCTTCAATGGATACCCACATAGCGCGTGTACATCCAAATATTAGAACATTGTTTATTCAGTACGAGCTCCGTGCAGATTGTGTAATGCGATTTTTTCGGCCTGGTCTGGCGTGCAACCACCCGAAGCACTTAAAGAGACATTGGCCAACATTGGGCTCTGTCTTTGTGTGCTTCACTAATAGCGGCCGCTGCACCACAATTTTATGAATTAATTTTGCAATTTTAGCATATTTGTCGGCAGTTGTTGCCCGAATTAATAGCAACGAATTGCTCTGGCTCTGCTGTCATTTCATTTCATTCATTCAGACTGCTTCTGCCTCTGCCTCTGCCACTGCCACTGTCGCTACCTCCGCCCTATACTAATGATGATGATGATGATGCATCCTCCATCTAATATAGGCATGAATAATCTCTGGGGCATTTGGTTCTGTTTCTGCTTCTGCTTGTGGTCGTGGTCGTCGTCGTGGTTCTGCTTCTGCTTTTGCTTCTGGCGTCACACGCGACAGTTGCTGCCTGTCAATTGATGTTGGTATCTCTATCTGATCTTGTCTGGCAGCCAGGTTATTCATATATTGAAATATTCCCTTATTGGATGCTTTCAGATGCGCGCAGCTGTGTGACCTGTGATAAGGTTTTAGCGGAACTCGAAAAAATCGACGATGACACCGACTCCTTCGGTGTGGACTTTGTGAAAATCAACGACAAACGACTAGCAAAACAATATGGCATCAAGAACTTCCCCGCCCTCACCTACTTCAGGTAGGTACCACCACCCCCATCCCGACCCATTGGGTGCTGCAGAGATCTAACCCAAAGAAAAAAAAACCCCCACAGGGAGAAGGAGCCCATCATCTATGATGGCGATCTCATGGACGAAGAGGGAGTTCTCGACTTTTTAACCTCGCTGGAGGCCATGGATCTGCCCGACCGCATCGAGGAGGTCAATGCCAAGATATTGCAGAAGATCATCGAGGACACCGACTTCGTGGCCGTCCTATTCTGTAAGTCTGCCTGACCTTGATTCACATATATGCAAACATATAAACATGAATACTTCTATATATCTATATTTCTGACCAAATCTATTGGTGGAATTTTGACTTGATGATGTTCTATTTTCAAAGCAGTTGCAGTTTTTAGCGTACACAAACAGTTTAGCTCTCTTGTGACTAAAAAGCATACAACTTAGGTATAGACCGCATACATATCTAGCTATACTGTATATTCTGTATGTCTACTACTACTTACGCATATGTCTCTATCTCTATCTGTATATCTCTCTCTCCATATATACGTATGTAACTTGTGACTAACCCTAGAAAACCGGCGGCAAACTTAACTTAACTTCTATATCTCTCCATATGAATATTCATATATTCCGGCGGTGTTTCTCTCCCTGTCTGAGCAAAATTACATACGCGAAATTTATCTATCTATATATTTTATCGAACGACTGCAGGTCCAGATCATGAAACATGCCCGCCCCGGGTTATGGGTAAGTTATTCGCGCATCCTCAACGATCCCCAGATCGTCTGTTCCTCCTCTTCCGCCAACTCTACCTCTACCTTGAAACTTTGTTTCCTCTAATTAATTCATTTACAAATTTTTCAAATTTCCCCCTCCATCATAATTGACCCCGACTCGAGTAATCCAAAAAATGCACTAGAAAAGATACTGCCTAAATGCCCGTGAACCCATGATATGTAAATATGTATAGTACTCGTGTATGTATATGTATATGTCTATCTCTATCCTAACTACTATATGCATATAACCAACATAACTTGTCAATGTCGATGTGTGTCGATGCTTGCTAACATTTGGACCATTTGGAGTGCCAAAGGATGCTGGGGATGAGTAGTTTTCTCCAACAAATCCTTGAAGAAACCCATAGCTTACCGCCGCTTCAGATTGGGGGACTAAGTGTTAGTAGTTTCAGCTAGTAGAACGGATTTTGTACATTTTCACGTTTGCTATCTCCCAAGGCAGACACGAATATTACGTATACGTATAATAATAAACATTACAACAACAGAAGCGCTGCAAATGAATGTCTGGGCTCGGCGCCAGATTATGTTTGCGTTCCCATCACCCCCCTTACGCCGTTCTCCCACCCAATCGAAGCCCAAGTCCACGCGGGCAAGACGGACAAGACGTCGGTAGATTTGACGGAGAATCAAACGGGAACAAAATAATTGAAAAAATGATTTTCAATTGAAATCAAATCAAATAATGTGCTCGCCGTAAATTCTGGGAAATAAACGTGGGCTGTTTCATACGAGTATACATATCCGTATATATCCATATGTATATATGTTTAAATGCAAGGATCTTCTGATTGTGATGGCCTTGTCAAAATTTTTGGAACAAAAGAAGGAAATCTTGGTATAGAAAAACATAAATTTATTGGCGTATTTAAGGCCCGCAGAGTCTTGGCATATACATATGTACGTACATTCATATGTATGTGTTTGCATAGACCCACTCACACAAGCGTGGTTATATCTTGGCCAACAACAAAGTATAGAGAATTTATTTATTTATTTCTTTTTTGTTGTGTTCCCTCTCTGTCCGACACAGCCACCTACAATTTTTGCGTTAAAAATAGAAAACTCAAGCAGTTGGTCGGCCAAGAAAATGGTTTTTTTCTTTCTTTTTTTTGCTCTCGGCTGCTGCTGTTATTTTTGCTTGATTCTGAAACAACTAACTATAGAGTGGGTCTTTACACACAAATATACACACATACATATATTTATGTATAGGCTTGGGTGTATCTGGTAGTATCCGCTACACTATCTATAGGTATTTTTATCAAACGCAGACGGCGTACAGGGATTTTTTGCTTTCTTTTTTTTTTATCGCATACTCGTTGATGCGAACAACATGTAGGTGAGACGAGAACACGAAATTGTGGCCCATTGTTGTGCCGCCCCCCGTGGCACCAACTGCCCCCGGCTCTGCAATGCAGTGTGCCGGGGCACACGGGCGGGGGCTGCAGACAGACAGCAGTTTTAATTGCTTTTGCATACAGCAATACATCAACATGCCCCACACGAGCGCGAGCCGGCGTGGCATGATTATGGGCAGCAGATCTTTAGTTGTCGCAGCCAAATGCAGTGGCACATAATATATATATGTACACAGATATATCGGTACATAGTGTGCATACGCGAGTCTCCTCCCGACTGACTTGCACTATTTTTAGTTAAGTGCAACATTTGCCCATCTCTGCAAAGGCAGAAGAGCAGCGGAGGACCAGCAAGAAAGCAGATAGAACCGAAAACAAAACTGTCATAGCCACAGTCGGAGTCCCATAAACATGTACAATTTTTGAGATTTTTCAAACACTTTGCAGTAAATTATGAGACATTTGCGCTGCCCAATGTGTGTGCATTGGCCTTGTCATCATGGCGACACCCACTTGAACGTACCCAAACGACAGTGGACTTTTTGTGGTTTCTTCTCTGATTGCACAGACTGCATTATTGGCCATCAATTGTTCCAGAATTGAAGCCAGAAGAGTAGATGGAGAATGTGGCAGACAGGCAGCCAGGCAGCCATTAGAAGACCATTAGATTCGCAAGTTCACGGGAAAATCAACAGAAATAAATATTACGTATACGCAGCATGGGGTGGCAAAGCGAAAGCTCGCTAAAGGCGCAGAGAGAACAGATTGATGAATATATAAACCGAAACAGAAACGTTAACAAGATGTGGGGAAACTGGCAGAACAGACGGCACAAAAGAGAGAGCTTTTAGAGAATTTCTTTTGATTTTATTTTCCCTCCTTTGAGGTGATTTCCGTTACCAAGACAAGCATCTTGCAACAGGTTGCACACAGACAGAGAAGGGGAGGGAGGCTGTGTAAACAAAATGTGTAAATAAACGAATCGTGTGGGCAGGTTTGGGATTGGGTAACATATCCGCACGATCCAAATGGCTTCCACTAGCTCCCATAGCTCCCTTGCATGTGATACCTCTCTACTGTAACCGTAAGGAAAGTTTTAAAACTTACAGCCGCATAATCAGCGAATGTTTCCAACCACTCGAAGCTCGAAAGCCAGAAATCCATGCGAATGCACTTGCACCCCAGGCCCAGTTGTTCGTTATTCGTTGTTCTCCCACACCCTGTCCGAGACTCTAAGCCCGTAGCCAGCCGATCCTAATGATCTCTTGTTTGACAAATTTTATGCCAACCAACATTCCAACCAACCAACCGAACAATCAACCAAACAACCAACAACCGACGTAGATAAGCAGCAGTGCCGCAAGTGCGCCAAGGCCCTGCAGGAGCTGGAGAATATCGACGACGAAGCTGACCAGCTGGGCATCGGATTTGTGAAAATACACGACGAGGCCTTGGCCGATGAATACAACTTGGGCGGTCTGCCTGCACTGGTCTACTACCGCCACCAGACTCCGATCATTTACGAAGGTACCACGTAGTCCTAGACCTCCATTCCTCACACACACCCACACATTTATCTTGAACACAAACATAAACCCATGCACGTATCGATATTCGTTATGTCGTTAACATCGCAACTGTGTCTGGCCGCCTGCAGGTGAACTCCAGCGTGAGGAGGATGTCTTGGAGTGGTTGGTGCAGAATAAGTCGACGGGCGACGAGGACGACGTGATAGAAGACGTCACATCCAAGACGCTGTCGACGCTGATCAGCAACATTGATAACTTGGTGGTGCTGTTCTGTATGTAGATCACATTGATTATTTTCCCATCCATCGAGCATGGCATGGATAACCGAGTGCTATCAATCCTCCAGATGATCACGGCAATGACGACTCGATGACCGTGTTGGAAGAGCTAGAACAGATTGACGACGACTGCGACAAGCATGGCATTCAGTTTGTGAAAATCGACGATGCCAAGGCGGCAGCCGATTACGGAATCGATTCGGTACGAAGCAAAACTGCAGTTGATATCGGTGCAAATGTGTTTCATAAAAAAAACCTATTCGATCGTCAGATTCCGGCTATTGTTTACTTTGAAAAAGAAATTCCAAACGTTTACGACGGCGATCTCATGGATGAGGAACAAATACTGAAGTGGCTGTTGAGCCAGTTGGAACGCGATGAGATCGAGGATGTCACCGACGAAATGCTCGACACAATGATCAAAGAAGGACGCGTCATTGCGGTGCTGTTCTGTAAATATTCACACAATTATCCATATAGAGCCCAAGCGGCGCTACCTCCACCCCACCACACATTTTGCTCACACGCTGTTTTCCAGACGACAACAACGACAAGAAGTCCCAGAAGGTGCTCGAAGAGCTCGAGAACATTGACGACGAGTGCGATGCCCTGGGCATTACCTTCGTGAAGATCGACAATCCCGAGGAGGCCGTTGAATATGGCATCAATAAAGTTCCTAAGCTGATATACTTTGAAAAAGGCATTCCAACTATTTACGAAGGCAACCTGGAGGACGAGGAGAAGCTCCTCAAGTGGCTTACAGACCAAACAAGTTCCGATCAAATCGAGGACATTACCGACGAAATGTTGGACTTGATCATTGAGAAAATGCCCCATGTTGCTGTGCTCTTCTGTAAGTGATTTCAGGCCCATCCCCTGCCCTATCCACAACCTTGTGCCGGGATACCTGCCGGGATTCCTGGGCACGCCCGTCTCTGTAGATATTGTATATCCGACAGACTTTGTGTTGTATCTCTGGGATGTGTCTGATGTAGTTGTAACAATCGGCCGACTGCTCGATGTGCTTCCAAGTAATCATTTTCAAAAGCGCGCTTCAAAAACTAATCAACTTAATCTAAGCCCCAGAAATGGTATATGTATTTGATTCCATAGAACCCTAAAGAAATTTACGAGTAGTTTGTACTTTTTCAAGTTGCAAGTTGAGCTAGGCTCCAGTTAGTTTCACCTTATAGATTATTCCTTCGATAGCTAACAAAACTATATCCAAGAGCACTCGATTAACCCTTTCTGTAATCATCTTCGCAGACGACAAAGACCAAAAGAAATCACAGAAAATCCTCGCAGAATTGGAAAACATCGACGATGAGTGCGATCAGAATGATATTGCCTTTGTCAAGATCGATGATGACAAGGAGGCCAAAGAATGGGGTATCGATGAGATTCCCTCGATTGTACTCTTTGAGCGCGGCATTCCACACATCTACGAGGGTGATCTGATGAAAGAAGATGAGCTTCTTGGCTGGTTGGTCCACCAGAAGCGCTATTCCGAGATTCCGGAAGTCACCGATGAAATGAAGGACAAACTGGTCGAGAATACCGAGCATCTGGCGGTTATCTTCTGTAAGTTATCCACAAATCATTCATCCCTATCCCTATCCTTATCGATAATAAATCTCTTTTCTTTCTCTTTCTACAGATGACAAGGACGATAAGCAGGACATGCGCATTCTCAACGAGCTGGAGAACATTGACGATGAGCTAGAGAAAGAGGGAATTGTCATTGTGCGCATCGATAATGCCGCCGAAGCCAAGGAATACGGTCTCGACCATTTGCCCGCCCTCATCTACTTCGAGAACAAAATCCCAGCCCTCTACGAAGGCGATCTGATGAATGAGGATGAGGTACTGGAGTGGCTGCTGGTCCAGAAGAAGACTGCCACCATTGAGGAGGTCACCGATGAGATCCTCGTCAACCTGATCAACGAGCACGAATATGTCGTTGTCTTCTTCACGGGTCCCTGCGAACCGGGCGAGACCTGCGACCACACCCTGAACGCCCTGGAGACCATAGACGATGAGTTGGACGAGGCTGGAATCATTTTCGTTACCACTGAGGATACCGGAGTCGCCAAGAAATACAATGTCAAGACTTATCCACGTTTGGTATTCTTCAGAAACCGTGATCCGCTGCACTTCACAGGAGATCTTGATGATGAGGACGAAGTGTTGGCCTGGATCACCGACGATGAGACCCTCGAGATTCCCGGGAAGATCGAGGAGGTCAATGTGAAAATGCTGGATAAGATTTTGGCTGAAAACGACCACGTCGTCGTGTTCTTCTGTAAGAATTACTTTGCATCAAATCCTTCTAAGAAACTGTTGGACTAACAAGTTATCGTTTCCCTTTTTCCACAGATGTCGAAGGAGATAAGAAGGCTCAGAAGATCCTCAACGAATTGGAGAACATCGATGACGAGTGCGAGGAAAAAGACATCGACTTTGTCAAGACATCCGACGACGATATTGATAAGGAATACGATTTGCCCGGTCTGCCGGCACTTGCATTTTATAGACATAAGTTTAGAACAATTTACACCGGTAAATTAACCAAATGATTCTCCCAAAAAATTATTTTAACGATCTATTGATCTATTTGTTCAGGTGATCTGATGAAGGAAGAGGAAATTCTGGAATGGGTTATCGATTTGCATGAGTCTACTGCTGATGTCATTGAGTCTGTCGATCGTAAGACCCTGCAGGTCCTGATCAACGATGTTGAGCATCTGGCTGTGTTCTTCTGTAAGACACTAAATTGAATGGAGTTTTGCCAAGGAATATTTAACTATTGGGTATTTTATTCTTCCCCAGATGATGACGAGTGCGAATCGTGCTCGGATATCTTGGATGAGCTTGAGAATATCGACGACGACACCGATAAGCATGGCATTCAGTTTGTCAAATCAAACGATGTTAAGCTGGCCCATGAGATTGGCATTTTCGCATTCCCAGCTTTGGTCTACTACGAGACTGGAGTCCCGATCATGTATGATGGTAAATAGACACCTTGCAATATATATAATTCTGTAACAACTAAAGGATTTTGCATCTGACTTTTACTCAATTTTAGGTAATCTCAAAAATGAAAATCGAGTGCTGCAGTGGTTAATCAATCAAAAGAGTAAGCGTTCTTGTTCCAAATGTGTTCTCTGCTTTCTAACTCACGCTCATAAGCCAAACATTCAGTACCGAATCAATTGAACTACATATGTACATATGTAGGTCCATGAGTCCCAAAAAACTAGCATACTTAAAAGATGGACATACCCAAAGATCATCTTCCCGTTTATTGCCATGTCAAAGTGCAAAACGTAATGAAACTTTTCGATATAGGCAACGATGAAGACGATGGAAGTGATGAAAAGATTGTTAAATTGAGCTATCCCAAAGAGAGCGATGAGGATAAGCGGGAGAGATTGAGGCGTCTCCAGCTAGCGATTCGAAAGCAGAGATTGCGAAAGCCCAAACGACAAAATGACGATGACGAAAATGGTGACGATGACGAAGACGACGACGATGACGATGATAATAAGAGAAAAGTTACTGATGGGGATGACGAAAACGACGAAGAGGATGAAGATGATAAAGAAAACGGGGATGACGATGAGGATGATGATGAAAATGGGGATGACGAAAATGGTGATGAAGATGAAGAGGATGAAAATGGGGATGACGATGATGATGAAAATGGTGATGAAGATGAAGAGGATGAGGATGAGGATGATGATGACGATAATAATGATGAAAATGGGGATGAGGATGAGGCAGATAACGATGACGACGAAGAAGAGAATGATGATGAGGATAACGATGACGATAACGACGATGATGAAGATAAGGATGATAAAGATAATGACGACGAAGACGCCGATGACGATAATGATGAAGACAACGATAATGATGTAGAGGATAATGATGAGGATAATGATGAGGACAATGAAAATGACGATGATGACGACAATAATAATGAGGATGATGATGACGATGACGAAGATGGGAACAAAGACAATGAAGATAACGATGACGAAGACGAAGAAGAAGACGATAAAGACAATGACGATAAAGACAATGACGATGACGATGACGATGACGAAGACGAAGAAGAAGATGTGAAAAGTAAGCCAAAATATAGGCACACGGCAAAGGGCCGAACGATACATCGGCTTGCTGATCTATGCTCGGGTCGGCTTATAGATGAAATAGGTAATACCTGAATGTGAGTTGCCACTGATGCACTAACCGAAGTTGTTCCATGTTCAATTCGCAACCTCTGGTCCTCCCCCACTCCCCACTCCCTATACCCACACACAGACACACGCAGAAACTCTTCTAGATACTTTCGACTACAGCTAATTTCATTGTCTATCTACAGACTTGGGTGAAAGGAATTCAAAAAGTAATGCATTCAGCCCAGGTAACCAGTCACGTATTCCCCATACACTCCCGTCTAGCGCATAGTAGCTTCTGTGCTAAAGCCATCTCACGTGAGGGAAACACAGTCATGCCAAAAAATAATCGAGCCCAGTCAATGTTTGCCCTCTGAATGTTAAACCCTAACCGAAGCTTCAACCTCACTCAGTTCTTAAGTCTAAAAGTCTTTGGTACATCAACAAAAATTGAAGAATAATTGAAAAAAAAATAAATAAAACAAATTCAATATCATAGCTGACACAATGTTTGAAATTATTTCAACAATGGAACTTACTATCGTCTTTTTGTAATTTGGAAAAGTCAATTTGTTCGTTAAACGAGACGAAAAATCTGTTAATAACTATTTTGTTTGGTTTATTTATTTTCTCTTAATACTTTAAGTAATCGTTCTGTTTGTTTAATTATAATGATTAATCTCGAACCCGCTTTGACCTACAAAAATGTCTATATGAAACAAAAACAACCAAAAATCAATCAATCAAGTGAAAAATACAGTGGATGCTCCTAAAATATATGTACATATGTACATATGTGCATAAATAAGTCCAAAATGTACAGCCCCGGGAAAAAAACTCGATATAGAAAATGAAAATATGAATTAGAACCGATATCTGCTGAATATCTAAATATCTGAATATCTGAAAATCCGATACCTGTACAGTCAGCATCAAAAGCATTTTGTCAGTTATTAGTTGTGATATCTATTGTATAATCTAAATAATACGAAAACCGAAAATTAAGTTTAAACAATTCAAATTCAAATTCAATTCTGTTCCATTCATAAAGCACGCTTCTTATACTCTAGAACAAGGAAACTTTCAATTTTCAACTTTCAACTTTCAAGCTTGAATTGTGAATTTTCAAGTTTCAAAACAATGAAAATCGAATCGAAATCGTACTAACTGCTCTCTTTCTCTGTCTCTCTCTCTCTCACTCACTCTCTGTCTGTGTGGTATTTCCGGAGGTGTTTGGAGAAAAGAAACAATTTTGAAAGCAAGTTAACGACGACTTTTATTCTTATTTCCGCCTACTCTGATGCACTCTTGTTTTAACGTTCTGTTTTTTGATGATGATTTATCGCAATGAACCTTCTGTTGTTAGTGAACCAAAAAATAATTTAAAAATAAATTTTACAAAAATAAAGCAACAACAAAAATCTCTTAAAACTAAACAATCTGACAAAATGTTTTTGTTTGTTTGCCCACACAGATGACGAATGTTTCTATGTTGGATTGGGCCACGACGGCCATTCAGCTAAACGCGGCAACAATTTCGTGCCCAACGATTACAAACCATTCCAATGCTGTCCAACCAAATTGGAGAAGTCAACGAAAGTTCCTAAAATGACGGCCCAGCGGATCGGACACAGCGACGGCGATCAGGGCAAGCGGGCGGGCGGCGTCGGCGGCGGCAACTTCCAGTTCGCCGCATCGGCGGCCACCAAGCCAGCAGCCAGGAGGCCAGAGCCTGCTAGCAAGCCAGTGCCTTCCAAGAAGCAGCCAAAGCGCACCCAGGACAATGATGACGAGGATGACGATGACGACGACGACGACGACGATGATGGCAAGCCCCTGGTCAAGGTGTCGTATGCCAACAAGCGGGCGGGAGGCGGCAGCAACAAGCCGCAGGCTGGCAAAAAGCCCGTCGCCAAGGTCCAGCAGAACGACAACGACGACGAGTCCCAGGAGGTGGAGAAGCCGTCCAAGCAGAAGTCGTCAAAGAAGTCCGGCAAGCTGAATGTTAAAACCGGTACGTAGTCCACGGACTATCGGACTATCCCTCGTAGTCATTGTAGATTGTACTAGTGCCATCCACACCCGCCACCCCCGCCACAACCGCCAAGACACAGACCATTCTAGAGCCCTCTGGCTGCACCACTCTCATTGTCCTGTACCAATCTCATTCGAGTAGTAGTTGTTGTTGTTGTGCCCATACATAGACACGTACAGACACGCACAATTTGGTCGTTACTTTATATGTTTATTTCTCTTCTCTTTTCTCTCTCTTTTGTGTCTTGCAGGCGTTAATTTTTTCCAAAATCGACTAAAAAATTTGTATGACCTCATTTTTCAGGATATCTCTCTGTGGGAGTAAGACAGTTTAACTGAGTATAAAGCCAGTTGCTAAATCAGTTGAATAGTGATTGTATGATTGAATGATATGCCATACCCAATACTCAGTAGCACGTATTCGCACTGTTCTCCACCGATACCAAAAAAACACTACCGAAACCAAACCAAAACCAAAACAAAACCATCAAACCCAAGCCTGTACAGCCGTCAAAAGAACCTTCAATGACAGGTTTCTGAATAAATGCTATATGCACCAATGTGTGACTGCCGACTGACGACAGTAACTGAATAACCTGTGAATACGCATGGCTGTGTGTATATAAACATAATGCTACTATAATATCATCCTCGGTGTCCGAGCAGATCCGATCATTGTCCGCACATTGTCCTTCTGAGCCGCAGACACAACTCGTTGTTCCACGTTGAGAAGATCTTTCGAAAGCAGAATCACACGCAACTCAAAACAAACAAAAAACTAATGAACAAACACACACAAAAACATAAAACGTACACATAACTAACATTAACTATGTTTTTGATATTTTCGCTACAACTATCTTCGGAGGGGGCCCGCCCCCAGTTCTGTAGCTCTAAGCTGAACTAAACCCCAACATTTGTTGCATTTTGTCGATGTTCAAACTAAAAGCAATTAGTGCAACAAAAAAACTATCAAACTTCTGAGAACTTTCACTTGTTACTATTTAGCCAGACAGCTTTGTTATTAACAAACCAATCAGCAATTGTCAATAACAAGAGCGCGTACACTTTTTGATACTACTACTTTTTGTCACAATATACAATTTACATACATACAAACATATTTATGTAGCTAGTCTAATTTAAAGAAGCCAAAAGAAGAACAAATCAAAGCCAAACCAAACGAAGCGAAATGAAACAAAACAAACAAAACGGAACAAAAGAAATATTTTTTGAAGCAATTTACAATTTGCAATGGCAAAAACTGTTAACTATTTTAACTAAAACATGTACAGATGAGAGCCCACCACACGTTATTCTATATACACAACACAACATACAACACACATACATACATATCTGATAAAAGAGCCATTTACGACATATACACATTTTGTAGCTTGATATTTATGTGCGAGACACAATAGCCAGATACGAGCAGACCGTATACTTAATTTTTCTGTAACCTTTGAGCTGTTACAAAGTCAAAGACTTCTTGCCTTGCCTTGCCTCGCATGCAATGTAGCCAGCCATTTTGTTTCGTTTGTTTCCTTCTGAGAGCGATGCGATACCACACCGCTCGCTGTTATATTTGTTATCGGTATTGGCGAAATACCGAATATTATATCTTTATATCACTTATGTTAGCTAAACTCTATCACTCTGTCACTAAATCCTACATGTGTAAACCGCTATTTTTTACGTTGAACAGCAGCCTTAAAGTCAAGATCAAGCAAATGTATTTTTGTCAAACGGGTTTTCAATGCCTGAAAATTGAAAATCGAAAATTGTAAGAACCGCAAGCACATTTTTGTAAAACTAAGCTCCACAAATCAATTGTAAAAATTCACAATAAAAAGCCATCGAAATCAAATGAATTTAGGTTCTCTTATTTAAGCAAATCCAAATCAAAATCCAATTCCACAAAATTTTTGGTTGTTTTTGTCAAAGCAAAAGAACAAAAAGAATTATCTGTGATTTAAATACTTTCAAACAGTCCGAAAGGCAATTAAAAATTATTTTAAAACGTGGGAAGGGAATACGTATGCCTATGAACAATGAAAATGTATATTTGTTACCAATTTCTTGTCCATATAAAAAGACACCATGCTTGCCATAAATTATGGAATAGTGGGTGGTGGGGGTCAAGCTGGCAAGCTCGATCGGTGGGGCTAAGAAGGACAAAGAAACCATTAATTTTGTATATATAGAATTCAAGAAAAACTCATGATTGATTGACAAACTGCAGCCAACAGGTATGTGCCATGAAGTGGCTGATGATATATCTACAAGTGTCTGCTTGAACAAATACCAATTACATCCATTGCTTCTCCATGTTGTACAAACAGGCAATCTGGAGAGCAACCAAGAGGTCTTCAACTGGATTCTCGAGCAGAAGGCCGACCAAAGCATAGAGCTTATTAATCGTGATCAACTCCTCGAATATATAGGCACCAAAGACTTTTTAGCGGTTGTATTTTGTAAGTATACTTTCCAGCCAAAGGCTATAAGGTAAAGGCTAAGGCTAAGTCTAAGGAATCTATATGTAGGAAGCATATACTATCTAAGCGCGCCCACTAAAAACTGTAACTGCCCAAAAACAACACAAGCAAAATCAAGCTACCAATAAGATAAACACTTAAACCATTCTGAACAACTCCGTACTATTATCCGGCGATACACTATTAATCTGAATGGTGATTGCAGACAAAGAAGATGATCCCGACTCGCCTCGCGTGCTGCGGCACATCGAACTAATCGACGACGAGGCCGCCGAGTATGGCATTTATGTAGTGAAAATGCACGACAAGCTGATGGCCAAGAAGTACGGATTCAGGAACCCTCCCGGTCTGACCTACTTCCGCAAGGGCAAGTACATCAACTACGACGGCGACATCGACGACGAGGAGGAGGTTCTCGACTGGCTGACCAGTCCGGCCAACATGGAGATGACCGATCACATCGAGCAGGTCAACCGCAAGATGTTTGAGAAGATTCGCAAGAACTCGGACTACGTGGCCGTGATCTTCTGTAAGTACTGATCATGCCGGAGAGCAGGAGCTATAGAGCTTTATCCGTGACTGAACTTTAGATAGCGACGAATGCAAGCAGTGTCCTCGCGTGCTCGTCGAGGTGGAGCACATTGACGATGAAGCGGACAAGGCGGGCATTGACTTTGTGAAGATCGACGACAAGCAAATGGCCAAGGAGTTCGGAGTCTTTGCCCTGCCGGCCATCGTCTTTTTCAAGCCCACATCGAAGGAGCCAGTCATATACGCCGGTAGGTTAATCGCTAAAGCAATCCGTGAGGATCATTTAAATGACGCTGTCTTCTCGGCACTTCATAGGGGATCTTTATGAAGAAGAGCAAATCCTCACTTGGTTGATCACGCAAAAGGATCCAAGTGGAGATGTGATTGAAGATCTCGAAGGCGAACGACTCGTTCATTTGATCGAAGAGTCGGGCTCCATAGCTGTCTACTTCTGTAAGTTTTCATCCACGGCACCAAAGTCTCTCCCAGATATGGCGACTATTCTTATACCATGAAGCGTAAGGTACTCAATGCTGCATTCGGTTTGGTGATGATCAATTCTCACAAAGTACAATGTCAAATTCGAAATTCATTTTAAATATTGTCTAGATGCACATCTTCAATGTTTATGTCGATCGCCAACAGAAATAACTTATATTTTGTCACATTTCGTGCAGTGTGTGTAGTGCGTACTTTGAGGGATTGAGAATCACGCTTTTGCGCAAAAAGTTTGCAGCGAGCTCTGTGTAATTGTAGTTAACATTTTAGTCTTCAACCTAGTTTAAGCCACTTATCGCGCTCTGTGTATCTAACCAATCAAGACTTTATTTATATTTCTATTTACGAATATGATCTCTCTGAAAAATCAAACCAAAACCACACAAAAATTGCTCAAAACCAACCAACAACCAACCAAATACCGAAATGAATTTAGGGAACAAAACAAAATGCGACATTTGCACATCGAAAGCGGCCCGCAAGGCCCGACTGAAAAAGGAACGCGAACAGCATCAGCAGGAGGGTGGAGCTGCCAGTGCTGCTGCCGCCTTCGGCGGCGAAACAGATGCTGGCGAGGCGGCTGCTGGTGGGGCAGATGGGTCGGCAGCGGCGGCTGCATCAACGGATTCATCAGCTGGCAAGCATGAAGATGGTAGCGCACCTTTCTGTATAGATCGTGCAACTGGAATGAGTCCAAGAATGTTTAACCACATAACCACCACCACCACCCAGAAACCTCCAGAAACCTCCAGAAACCTCCAGAAACCTACAGAAACCGCAACCCATCCGCACCACACCACACGCACCACCTCCTCCACTTTGTACTGCGAATGTAGCTCTACCCAGAACCAAAGACAGTACAACAGTAAAATAAGTAACGCCCATACAATTTTTCGGAACGAAATTTTGAAAGTGGCTCCAGGGTCTCGTCTCTTAAACTGCTTTCGAAAAGCTATAAGAGAGCGCTCAAAAGCTAGCCGCTCTCTCGTATGCGACTTGAGAGAGCCGCCGTCTTGTACTTGAGACTTGGCTGTATGCATATGCAGGCACACGTACACTCATGCATTCGTGGCTTCAAAAACCCCGCTACATAGAAGAATTGAAATGTATGGGCGTTACTTATCTTACTGTTTTTATTGCCTTTGCCAGAACTATATCTCTCTCTCTCTCGTCCCCTCTCTATCTGTCATACCCGAAACCCTATATCTTTCGTCTTTAGCTGTGCTGTTTCTCCGCTTTGTATTGTGTACTGTACTATATATACTCGTAAAACTCTCAAAGAAGACAAGTTCTCCCAACATCTTCTCACGCTCCCCGTCAACTTTTGCTGTGCCTTAGTTTATGTGTAGTGCTTGCCCATAGTATGTTGTCCTAGCCCCGACCTCGTGTGCAGTCCTTGTTGAGTAATGTAATGTGTTTATTTGAAACCCGACTGCGACATCCAGATGCCGATGGCTGCGAGCAATGCACCAAGGTCCTGGAGGAGCTGGAGAACATCGACGACGACTGCGACAAGCACGGCATAACGTTTGTGAAAACCAGAGACTTTTCTGTGGCCGATGGCTACGGCGTCCACGAGTATCCGGCATTGGTCTACTTCGAGGGAGGCATACCCAATGTGTTTGAGGGTACTACCTATATAGATGAGTATCTGAACGATACTAAACGGTGTCTTTCGTAGGTGAGCTCAGCGAGGAGGAGGAGGTGCTGCAGTGGCTGATCACACAGAAGACCGAGGATCGCATCGAGCTCATTACACGGCAAATGCTCGAGACCATGGTGGAGGAGACCCAATATCTCGCTGTGTACTTCTGTAAGTAACACCACAACGAAACATATCGATTTGATCATATACATACATATCAACTGTTTTTCAAACACTGTCTCATATTCTCACACACTCTGAATTGTTATATTCCCCCCTGTCCTCAAACAAAACATCGCACACAATCCACAAAACATATCCACAAATATGTATCTATCCTTGACAAAAACCCGAAACCGAAACCACAACCGAAAACCGAAACGTGAATCGCACTCAGTGCCGCCAGAGCGCAAGGGGAAGCAACCCGCCTTCTGTCGCAGTTTCTGTTCACCCTCTAGTCTTAAAGAAAGCAACCTGACCACCACTACCACTACAAAACACTCATCCAGCCAATTCGTACAAAGCTACATTTCACGTAAAAGAAAACGTATCCAAAAACAAGGTATTCCCGTATTCCATGTGTAAAAATACAAATCACGCAACTCGCAACTCGAAGTCGAACGCATGTTCGATTGAGCTCTAACCGTGCCTAACCATCAACAGGAGCTCTGTTCCATGTTCTATCCAAGAACTGTACTATTCTTTACTATACTAAAACCAGGCTTCCAACGTATTACGACCAAACTAAATTTGTATCTCTTTTCAAGATTAAATGTCCACTAGAAATGACTTACGATCAGACGTTGCGAATCTGTTGGAATTTGCTGGAATTTAGTTTGGACGCGAATACCTTATTTTTACGGCGTTTTCTTCGGCCTCTCCTCACACACCGCTAACCCTTCTTTCGCTTGTCACTAACCAGTTGAACGTTGCACACTCATCTTAAGCAGATGTCTAAATAAATGCTTTCTTTTCGGTAGACAAAATCAACTGCAACATCTGCGACCAGATATTGGAGGGGTTGGAGCTAATCGACGACGAATGCGATGTCTTCGGCATACACATGGTCAAGATCCAAGATCCGCAGTTAGCCAAACGCTATTCCATCAAAACCTTCCCCGCCTTGGTATATTTCCGGTGAGCAGGAGTATTTAACTCTTGGCGTAAATAAACCAACATTTTTTGTATTAAAAGCAATGGCAATCCTCTGCTGTTCGAGGGCGACCTCCAGAATGAGCAATCGGTCTTGGAGTGGCTGATTGATGACGACAATCGCGAGTTGGCCGACGAAATCGAGGAGGTCAACGAGCGCATGCTGGACCGCCTGATGGCTGAGTCCACCCTCTTGGTGGTTTTCTTTTGTAAGTTCATTCTGGAGTAATTCATTCTGGCCCGTATCTAAAGTCTTCTATCCTGTCAGATGATGATGATTGCGCTGAGTGCGAGGAAATATTGGAGGACCTGGAGGAGATCGATGGAGAGGCCGACATGTTTGGCATTGACTTTGTGAAGATAGCCAGCATAGACGCAGCGAAGAAATACGAAATTGTCAATATACCTTCTCTGGTGTATTACCGGTAAGAAATCACAGGAACCACGACAGTAGATTGGCTTCAAATGCATCCATTGTAGGAAACAAGTACCCGTCCTGTATGACGGAGATATGCATCAACATGACAAGGTCATCACATGGCTTACCTCACAAGATGTGTTCGAAATCAAGAACGAAATAGAAGAAGTCAACCGAAAAATGCTGGACAAGCTGCTTGAAGAGAATGAATTCCTGTCGGTGTTCTTCTGTAAGTGCAAACAGACAGCTCTGCTCTCAATACATTCTCCCCTAACTTGCCCCAAAAACCCCCTCTACTTAGATGAGCACAATCATCCGGACAGCATCGCCTCGCTGGAGAAGCTGGAGAATATCGACAGCGAGACGGATAATCTGGATATTACGTTTGTGAAAATGGCCGATTCACGCTATGCCAAGAAATGGGGCGTCACAAAGCTGCCAGCAATGGTATACTTCCGTCGCCGCTTCCCCAGCATATACAGAGGTGAGTCAGTGGTTCTAGGAGAGATCTGGGAACCCTCACTGAGAGCCTGCCATCTTTCAGGTGACCTACTATCCGAGGATGAGGTGCTGGAGTGGCTGCGCAAGAACCGCTTCCGCCAGCCTGAGCTGAACATCTTTATGTATGCCCTGATCGCCCTGGCGCTGGCCTTTGTCATCTACACGGCCTTCCTGCTGCAGTGCTTTAAGCCAGCACCGCCGCCACCCGTTCAGCACCCCAAGCAGTCTTGAGCGGTTTGGCTAAGAGAGCACTGGGGGACATCGGGAGCAAGTACTGAAACACGTTCTACGATCTGATATCAAGGAGGGGCTTCGGGACGAGAGCGAATCAAACCTGGAATGAACATCGAATATTACCACCACCACCACTACCACCACCACCACACTCTTACAATCACACACACACACGGATGTATATGTTTATTGATCTATCATCCGATCGTCTAAATTAGACGCCGATACAAACGACAGTGCCTGGGCCACGACTGGACTGAGACTGGGACTGGGACTCTGCCACAAGTTGCCCCAAGTAAAGACGATGCTTTGGATACTTTCCAATATCTTTTGGGACAGTTTGCGAACAACTTTGATAAACTCTGATATACGTCGATATATCAAAATATCCATCCACAAACATATGCATATCATCCGTCACATCATTTGTCTTCTAAATTCATTTGTGTACTTAAAGGAGAATCAAATAAAACAGAAAACACTCAAGTCATAGTAATTACTTTAAATTTAAATGCGATAATATTGTTGAATAAATGCCAATGATAATTTTTACAGTAAAACCATTATGGATTAATGTAATTAATAAAACATTGGATGATATTACATACACCCACCAACACTTTTAATAACCCCCACATTGCTCCTAGGAACATACTCGTATGTCCACACTGAGCACTAAAAAAAAAAACCACAAGTAGTGTCATGTGGGCCTTTGGCAACAAAGAAAGAGCTGAAAATAATTTCTGAAGTTATCAGGGAGAACTGAAGCCCTCTCCTCACGATAGCATTTGGATTCCCAGACACACCCAACAGCTTTGCCTGTCTACAAAAAACAAAATACAATTAGCACGAGCTGAATTTTCAGTTCGGCAACTACCTTTGATACCTCAAGGCCCCGCCAGAAACACGCCCAACAAGCTCTACCAAGCGGTAGAAAGTTCATACGGGTAATGGAACTTACCTATGTACATAGATTTTCACCTGGCAAAATGAAGATATCATTTTATAAAGTTCAGATCGCAAACCCCCGACAAAATGCTCATCCATCTTCAGAATTACTTGCCACAAAGCCCAATAATTTCAATTTTCGCAAGCTCTTTCCACCCGATATCCACCCCAAGTCGGAGCCCTAAGAACTTAATTCGAGTATTTGGCAATTTGCTGATATCTCTATCTAGATATCAAGTAGGCCAACCCCCGACTATAAAAAGTGCCTGAATGGTCACTTCGCTAGTTAGTTCAGTTCACCTCGCTCGATATGGCCGACCAGCAGCTGATGGTGGCCAAGATTGTGGCCATTGTGGTTCTCCTGGTGGTTACCCTAATCTTCTGCTTCCTGCCCTATCTCCTGGATCGCTTCTACAAGTGGACGAAGCGTGCCAAGGGAAATGCCCGCGAATTTATGGTTGTGCTCTGCCTGCTCAACTTTGGCGGTGGTGTTCTTATAGCCACTACCTTCATACACATGCTGCCGGAGGTCGTTGAGTTGGTAAATGCTCTGCAGCAGTGCAGGATGCTGGTGCCCACACCATTCGGCCTGCCGGAGGTGCTCCTCTGTACGGGCTTCTACTTGATGTACTTCATCGAGGAAACCATGCACTTTGTGGTGCGGCGGAGGCAGCTGAGAAAGCGGCCGGCTGTGAAGGTGGTTGTAGAAGTCCAGGAGGAGGGTCAGAAGCAGGAGCCTCAAGCGGAATTAGTAGTCGAACAGCAGGAGCCAGAGGAGCCGAACTGGCTGCGTGGACTGGGCATCATCGTGGCTCTGTCTCTACACGAGCTGTTCGGCGGCATGGCCATTGGCCTGGAGATGAGCGTGGACACGGTCTGGTTCATGTGCGGTGCCATTGCCGTCCACAAGCTTGTGCTGGCCTTCTGCATTGGCATGGAGATCATGATGGCCCACACCCGGTGGCTGATCGCTGTCATTTACTTGCTGGTCTTCTCAATTGTCACGCCGATTGGATTGGGCATAGGGATTGCAGTCAGCGAGACATCCAGTGCGAACGAGCCGAGCACGGCATCGGGCATCCTTCAGAGCCTCGCCTGCGGCACGCTGATCTATGTGATCTTCTTCGAGATTGTGGCCAAGAACCATGCCGGCTGGCGGGTCTTCGTCTCCTCGTTGGTGGGATTCATCCTGATGTTTGGCCTCCAGATAGCAAGTGAGTCAGTTAAGTATACAACACAATCTCTAATCAATGACAAATCTCCTTCTTGCAGTCGGTGAAGCCAAGGGCAAGAGCCACTTCGTATGCCCTTAGCGGCTGTCGGGGCTTCAGATTGCCTCTCCTGGCTGATCAATTTTAGACTTATTGATGAATCGAAGCTAAGATACTCCACACCGCTAGTTATCTGTTATATATTTAGAATAATTTATGACAAACGAAACTGAGAATCTATCAATCATATCGAAGATAAGCCAAAACAGCCAATAGATCCGAGATTCCCATATTTTATGCAACTGTTTTTTATGCAAACATCAAAGGGATCGCGGGCTAAGAAGGTAAAGTCACCTGTCTACAAGATAAATATTACCATTTTTGGTCTGAAGCGGGTCTGGGGGGTCTGACTCTTCATATCAATCAGCAATCAGATTTCCATCAGTGCTACTGATTTATGACAGTACGATAGGGAGAATAGAGTATAAGTGGTTGGGCTTGGGCCCCGGTTTTCACTCAGTCTATGCTCGCATTTCGCTACGGAAACATGAACGGTTTGGCGTCGATGGAAGAGTCTGGTATCGCCATGGGCAGAACGGCCTCGCCGCTCGTTGACCGACACGGATTGATGGTAGCCAAGGTAGTGGCTATGGTGGTTCTCATTGTGATTACCGTGATCTGCGGCAGCCTGCCCTACATGCTGGATCGCTGCCTCGAGTGGACCAAGAAGAGCCCCGAGGAAACCCGCTCATCAACGGCGGTGCGGTGCCTGCTCTTCTTCGGCGGGGGCGTTCTGATCTGCACCACATTCCTGCACATGCTGCCGGAGGTGATTGAGGTGGTGGAGAAACTGCAATCCTGCGGAGTTCTCGCCAACACTCCATTCGCTCTGCCGGAAATGCTGCTTTGCACGGGCTTCTTTCTGATGTACGCCCTGGATGAGCTGATGAACGCCTTCGTGCATCGACACCAGAAGAAGCTCAGCCGGAAGGAGTCGGTGGCTAGTTGTGCCTTCGAGCGGGGACACAGCATTCGCCACAGTATTCTGGTTTGCAAAGGAGTCGAGACGAATGCCACGCCAGAGGAGCCAAAGACCCTACAGGAAGAGCAGCCCAAGGATCACATTGGCCACTCGCACATGCCTGTGGTGGCCGGCAAGGACAGCGCTGGCTCCTCTATGCGCGGACTGGGGATTATCTTAGCGCTTTCCCTCCACGAGCTCTTCGAGGGCATGGCCATTGGACTAGAGAGCACCGTCAGCACTGTATGGTTCATGTTCGCGGCGGTGGCTGCTCACAAGCTGGTGCTGGCCTTCTGCGTGGGTATGGAGCTGCTGGTAGCCCGCACCCGCAGCTCCCTCGCCATAATTTATCTGATAACCTTCTCGATTGTCACGCCCATCGGGATTGGGGTGGGCATTGGCATTAGTCAGAATGTGGAGCCGAATCAGCCCAGCGTCCCCTCGGGCATACTGCAGGGGATCGCCTCGGGTACCCTTCTCTATGTGGTCTTCTGCGAGATCCTCACCGAGAACCATGCCGGCTGGCGTGCCTACATTGCCGCTCTGGCCGGTTTCGCCCTGATGTTCGGACTGCAAATACTGTGTAAGTGATAAGCGGGCGACAGCTGGGGAGCCCCCTTATCGCGAGGGACTCCGCAACGGCAATTGATTGACGCGGGTCTTGGGGGTATTAGGGGGCTCGTGTTTCGTATTAGTGGGACTATGCTCTGGCTAGGTGCAGATACAATGTGAGTATTGATTTCTGGCTTCCGTTCTGTTTTCCAGCTGACGAAGCGGAGGGCGACGACAGCCTGGCCTGTTTCTAGAGTATCCACCACTGGACAGGATTTGCCATAAAACAACATAGCTTATACTGTCTGTATACTGGATGGATTTATTGCTGGATTATTGATTGATTGCTAATGAAAGCTGTTGCACATACGGCCTATAGGCATGTGTATCTAAACTAACACCAAAGAAATTAGGTTCTAAAGTTGCAGACATTTCCTTAACTATTGAATGGTCTGAATACATATGTAAGCTATAGATATGAGAATATATGTAAATGTTAGCAGACGTCCAGCGTCAAGCCAATAAATACGAGAAATTAAATTCGACTATTATTAGACGTTTCACCGAGTCTACTGATCGCCAACTAGACAGTCCAATGACAGAACTCGTACTACATAATAAGTTATACCATTCGCTGACATTACCGTCCTCATTGGAGCCCCGACTTGTTCCTCTTCTCCCGAGTTGAACTATTTTTTGAGGTCAAAATTGAGCCGACGGTATATTTACGGTATATCGGTATATAATGGTATATTTGATCAAAGGGATATTTAAGAACAAAGGGTAAGGAAAACTTTCATACCCAGGCTTTGTTATTTTCGCTCTAATTGAGAGTTCTTGGCTCTCTCGCTCTCTCAAAATCGGTTATGGCTCTTTTTTTCGCTCTCTCTGAACCGGAAGGCAACAGTGAGCCCCAAATCATTCGCAAGGGTTGCGGCAACATTCAATTTGTCTGCATACCCTGGGAAGAGGATATTTTAGAATTGAGGAAATGTTTGTCATCCCTGACTCTGCCTCGGGAGGTGGCAGCAAACCATCTCCTGTAAGGTCTCGAGATCGGTATGGCTATATCGATGGAAGAAGCAATCGGCAGAGCTGTATAGACTCAGCAGAGCACAGTGCTCTGCAGTTACTCACGCCATCACGGGACTTTGCCAGGTCGGCAATTAAATTAAACTAAATTACTTATTAAATTAATTTTAATTTTTTTAATTTAGGCCATTTTTTGAGAATTCGCTCAGCAATTACACACATTAACCGTCCAACGCGAAAAATAAATGATCTAGAGAAAGAAATTTCTCAACTTATGCCAACGACCGAGAGCAGGGAGCTCATGGAGTAAAACAAAGTAGAGTTTCGCTGCCGCTCCGAGGCTCAAGGCATTGAAAGGTTGAAGAAACTTGTACAAAAAATGGATGAGAGTCACAGAAATTGGGCACCCATTTTTGATGAGATGATCATCAAACCAAAAATCGAATTGTGCCCAGCGTTGACCGAGCCATGGTCAGTAGACCGGAGAGATGGTATTTCCGCTGAGGAAAAATACTCCTATCAATAATCCTCCTTACAGAGCTCATAGCTCTTGCTTAAGCCAGAATCAAGAAATCAATTTCATTCTCTCGCTCTGTCTCTCTCTAACACACAGGTTACGTCCGATATTGGAATATTGTTTTTGTGGGTGGAGCCCGCAGTATAAAGAGCAGCAGGTTGCTATTGAATCCGTGCAAAAGCAATTTTGAATTTTTGCCCTTCGTAACTTTAACTGGGACTCGGTTAGAATCTTGCCACCCTACCGGTCTTGGCTAAATCTAATTGACCTGCCGTCGTTGCACCATCGCAGAATGTAATGTTCGTGCACAAGCTCCTTCTCGGAATTGTTGACTCCAAAACCCTAATGGGTCAGATTGGCTTTGTCGTTCCATCTAGATCTACCCGTACTTTTCGGCCAAGTTATTAGGTAAAATTATTCCCAGCATGTATGCCACAATTTTAACTCCCTTATACCTTATGCCCTGAACTCATCCTTAAACTTCAGCTAAACTTCACCTAACAAACTGTTAATTTCTTTTCATTCCTCCTCTCTTTTATTTATCGTTAATTCCTTATTAGCAGATCATTGTTACACACCATTGCACCCAAGCCATTGGTCAGGCAGTTAAGTATTACAAAACAATAGGCTTAAATGTCCGTGCTATAGTTAGAGATCAGCCAATGGTAAATTCAAAGACAATGAAAGATTGCTCGATCAGCCAGTCTCTCAATTCGTGTACGATTATTTACATATGTTCAATAGTGTTAGAAATAACTTCTTGAAACATGAAACGGAGTAGCACATCAATCTGCAAGGACATGATGACATGATAACCAATTTGGCCGGAATTAAAATGTTTGCTGATCGTGGCACTTTTGAATGCAGCTAAATAATGTTGTAAAATGTGTTAAGCTTGATATGGAATGGTTTGAAGTTTCTAGTTCATGCGCTTCTCATAGACACGAAGTCCTAGAACTCTTGATAAAAGTGTTTGTTTCTATCATTGTGGGTCAATGATAAATTGGATACCGATAAAAACAAAAAAGGAGATATAAAGCGGAGAGTTATGGAGAAACAAAGGAAAAGAAAATGGATGAAGGAAGTTCAATTATATTCTAAAAAGAATAGCCCTTATGCCAGGCATAATAGGGCATAATATACGATGGGTTCTGTGAATAGAAAATATTTAAAAATATTTATAAGAATATGCCAATGGTTGCAAAAATGTAGGCTGTCCGATTTACCATCTTTTTCTTTATTGAAAAAGAAAATATCGCTGATTAGGAAGAGTGGTGTCTTCTATGTATTCTATGATTAAAATCTTTTTTTACACCGTTAAAGTTGTGTACTGGATGTTGAAATTGGATGTTTGAAATAACAATCACACTAAACGCGCGTTGCCGATTATTTTCTTGTACCTTTTTGCTTAAACCTTTTTATTTTGTCGTTTTGACAACTACAACTAATAAGAGGAAGCGAATAAGAGGTGGATATAATATGTTAAAGGGAATTATAATCCAAACATAAGACCCTAAACGGTTCATTCTACTAGCAATCGTGAAGTTTATGCGGCTCAACAGATCAGGGCTATCTACGTCACCCTTGATAAGGTGAGCTTAAAAATCACACCAAGCTTTTTTCTACGATTAACTAAGGATGGGTGGTTTACTAGTAGTAATCTACCAGAGCAACATGGCATTCTCACACCCGCATCTCAGTGAATGCCCCACAGAGCAAAAAGTAGGAAGTTTTTCTAGACTGATTCTTAACAGTCCCTTAACGGTACTTTGTACTAAGGGCACCATACACAGGAGCCGTATTCCAAAATTGGACGAACTAGCAAGGTATAGAGATTCTTTTTATATAGGGGTCGTCAAATTCCTTTGACTAGCTCGTTATAAACTTATACTGGACACAGAGTTTAACATCATGCATGACTACTCGAGAGTATGTTAATTCCGAATGCAAGTCATTAATATAGACTGTGGAGAGTAAAGGGCCCAAATGGCTGCCCTGTGGTACTTCCCTGACTGGTGAAGACAGGGGGTGCTTTTTTAGAGGACGCTTTGACCCCTGGAACAAACATCTCAGGAAGTTGGGTGGAAACCCTAAAAGATCATGTTTATGCGCCAGAAGGGAATGGTTTACAGAGTCGAATGCTTTACTAAAGTCGGTGTAAATAAAATCCGTCTGTAAGTTACCTTAAAAGCCTTTAATAATGAAAGAGGTAAACTCTAACAAGTTCGTGGTGGTTGATCGCCGCCTTATAAATCCATGCTGAGTTGGAGATATAAGTGACTTGCAGAGATGTTGCAAGTGCGGAGTTAAAACCTTCTCAAACATTTTGGGAATAGCGGATAACTTTGCTATACCTCTATAGTTTTTTGCATCAGACTTCCTACCTTTTTTATGGAGAGGAATTATAAACGATTCCTTCCAGATCGGGGCGAAGCAAGAAGAATCAATGTACAGGGTGAATAGTTTAAGCAAAGTTCTCGGCGCAGTACCTGAGTACACAACCTGGGACCCCGTCTGGACCCGGTGAAAACACCGGCTTAACTAGTCGAAGATCATGAAGTAAAGAACATTCATTTAACAAGGGACTGAAAATGCCGTTCGACCTCGGCAAACTGTATGGGTACGGATGACTAGAGTAGCTTTCCTCAGGATAGGTGGTTTGGAAGAATTGTGCAAAACGATCGGCAATTTCCTGATCATTATTTGCCGATGCATTACGAAAGGTGTGCGGAGGTTGGACTGTTTGGGGTCCTGAGAAAAACGTATTCTGCATCGAGATAGGTAGTTCTTATAGCATTGAGCATTAAGAACTGAAAAGTTTGACTGAGCAAAAGTGAAAAGTAAAAGAACCAACTTCTTGAAATTTTGTATAAAGTATTGATTTTAAGTTCTTAGACAGGATAATTCTTTGGTAAACCAAGGGGGTTTTCCAGATCTAATCAGACAAGAAAGCGGGACACAAGAATTAAAAAATGTGCCAAGAGCATTGTAAAAAATGGTTGTGCCTTTTATGACGTCAGTGCACAAGTACAAAGCGGCCCAATAAAAATCCCTAATGAGGTTATTAAGCTTCGCAAACTCGGATTTACGAAATCAGCGGACACGTTCAGGTAGCCTTCTCGACCGATACAATACAGTTGGTCCTAAATCTAGCGACACTTCGAAAGTAGGATGGTAGACGTCTTCAGGTATAGTGAGCGGAAGGGCTCGGGCTAACAACACTTTAATTGGATTTCGAGACAAAGCACAGACCAAGCAATCGACCCAAGGAATTGTTCACATGATTGACTTGAGACAGGGACAGGTCAAGCCAGTCGTCAACAAAGTCATGTCGTGACATGGGCACTACGATACTAGACTCGTTTACCAAATACCAAACAATTCCTGGCAAGTTGAAGTCCCCAAGAACTATCATGTGATATTTATCTGATAGCGAAGAAGAAACAGCGGTTAAAGCGGACAAGTGCTGCTCGTAAATTGAGATATCCGAAGAAGGTGGGATATACGAGCAAGTAATGAATATAGCGAAAGCGGGAAGAATCAGTTTTACACACAGGAATTCCAGTTCCTGTTGAACTTGGACTGTGAAGTGTTCTGACGTGAAGTAAGAGTCCACCGCAATTAGACCCCTCCTGCACGTCGAGACGAACGGTCCTTTCTAAAAGTTGTGTACCGACCTGCCAAAACCTCGGAACTTAGAATGTCCGGCTTTAACCAGGTTTCAGTAAACACAATAACGTGGGAAGCAAATGCAACACTATCCCGGAAAAGGATGCTGAGCTTATTACGCAAGCCTCTAAAATTTTAGTAAGTTAATAAGAGGGAAGTTAGTTTGGATGGGATGATGTAGATGTTGGATTGATTTGGGTGATTTATGGGGGGCCTATTCTTCTTCTTAGCCTTAAACTCCTTCACCACCAAATGCTGCTGCCCAAATTTGGCAGAGCAAATGTGTCAAATTGAGTTGGGGAAACATAGGCATAATCGAATAAAAGCAAGTATTTAAAATAAAGCAGTCAAGTAGAAAATAGATTAATAAATTGGATAAAATTATGAGTGCTGAAAGATCTATCTAGTACTGTTGTGTTGCTCATGAGTGAGTGAACAAAAAAGAGTTGTTCACTTAAGTGAGCAACTGAACATGTTCCTTCCAAGTTGTTCTTTGTTGTTCACTTGTTCATTTTTACTCACTTGTTCTCTACTCACTTTTTGCGCAATTTTGCTCCTCAAATGGCATTTTGCGATCTGGCAGCTTTGCTCATATTTGAGTTTACTTCACACTTTTTTCACACTATTACCGGCAAAGCTGTTTACTCTTTTGAAAAATTCACTGTGTCGCTAATTCGAAAGTATAGTGAAATTTGGAACCATCTGTGCATGAATAGTGAACAACTGAGAGAGCAAGTCAGCAACTGAGCAAGTGAGCAACTGAGCAATATGAGTGAGTTGACTCACTTACTAAAAAAGAACAAGTGAACATGTTCACCAAAATGAGCAATGTTTACCCAACACTACTATCTAGCTAGTAATATTCGAATAATTCCGGTATATTTTTAAAATGAGACCGTATATTTCGGTGCTGTTCTGAGGGTCATACTGTAGAAACTGCTTTTCGCCGCGCTCCCATGTGGTGTTTTTTAGTGCTAAATGGTATTTTTGTCAATAATTAATTTAATTTTCAATGTTATATAGAAATCCAATAAATGCAAGTATTTCGAATAGGCCAATCATGTATAGAATTGATTCGTCAATCGTATAAAATTATGTGGGCATGGCTAAATGTGCTATATATATAGTAATATTCCACGGAAGATCAAAATCGAGGAATATGTAAAAATAACTTGAATTCGTCAGTATATTTACGGTATATTTTTAAAAGGAGACCGTATATTCGGTATATTTCTGAGGGTCGGACGGTATATTTTCTCGATGAGTCCGCGGTCACACTGCTTCCCCGAGTTGAACGTGTCGTTAGAGCGCTATTTTGTACAATTTTTTAAAACAAAGCGAAAAGCGTGCGCTAATTTGAATAAAAAGTGTTTTGTGTCAATCTTTAGGGGTTCGGAAAACATATGCAAATTCCGAGATTTTTCAGTTTCTTTGCGCTTTGTAAAGAAAAAATTCGATAATCTTTCGTACCAAATTTGTGATTAGCTCTCGCCGGAACGATAAAAGTAATTAAATTAAATATGAAATAATTAAATACGAATCGGTTAGCAGTGCCAAAAACATCAAACTTTTATTCCGTTTCCAGCGTACATATGTACATACATACATAATTGTACGTATTCTTTGTGTCCGCATTTGTGTGCGAGTGTGTGTGTGTTGTAACGTTTGTTTACTCCGACCTCCGACCGCCCCACATTTTCTGGTGAACTTGTGCCGTTGTTTGGTGGTGCTGTTGTCCATTGCCATACTCGTACTTCCCCCAGAGTGTGTGGTACTGGGAAAAAATCGAAACTCACGCACAGTGAAACTCCAACGACCCTCAGCTGGCAGCTCTCCAGACAGCTCTCAAACAGCCTGCGATAATAACACTCCACCAAAGTCTCCAATGTGTTGTGCAATTGTATACAATCAGTAGTACCGACTCGTGCAGCATTTGGCATTAAAGCTCTTGACGTGAAATTAAAATTCAGAGGCACAGAGCCGTATATGACACGCGCCGAACACAATTACGTTCCACTGTGCAGCAAAAGCAGAGGAGAAAATTCATAAAACAACGGCAAACGGAATCATCGACGCAAAGAGAAACGACAAAAAGCCAAGAGCAAGGGGAGAGAGCGAGCTCATTCGGTTTATTTAAAGACTCACCTGCACCGTCCCGCACCAGAACAGAACGGTGTACACCCAAAATATCGTTCAGCTCGCAATGTAAACAGTTTAAATGAGGATAGCACAGAGTTTTAATAAAATGGTTGTAATCTAACTAATAACCCCACGATTCCAGAAGAGCTTCCGCCATCAATACCGTTTGAAAAAGCGCTCAGGTAAGAAGCGTTGTACATTTTTAATGTTTATTGACCTGGTTGCTGGTTTATTGAACAGTATTTCCATATTTGCAAAGCACAAATGCGTAATCGCCGGGTCTTATGGTCTCTGATAAATTAATTCATATTTTGTTTGCCTTGTTTTTTACTTTGAGGCCCCATGAGTTAACAATAATTTATTTATTTATTTATCTTTAAGAAATGTCTACGTCTTTGAGTGTGATCGAGTGTGTGATCTATTTATAGGTCAACAAAGTGTATATTTAAAATCACTTGGGCACGTCTGCTGAAATCATTTTATATTTATTGCCCCACACTCTCTATAAGTAATATGTTATTTTATGTATTTATATATGCTGAGAGCTGCACTGCGGGTACGTGGAACTGACTCAACAGACCCCGATAAGGCAAATTGTAAACACTTTCGTACCTTGGCCTTAAATATATACTATACATACCCTGTAAGCACTTGTAAGTTAAAAGATATTGACACCTTATAGCTGGGCAGATAGCAGAAGAACAGCTTCATAGTTTCTGCCACGGCTCCTCCATTATCCTCCATGGTTTAATTTACAAAAGCCGAAAGAGTGTGGGAGGCAAAAAGCGAAAGCAGTGATGCTGTTGGTAAGCTTTTAGCACAGTTGGTAGCACAGTTTCGGGATTTTTCGGTTTTACCAATTCCACTCCCTGCGATACGAAACCTACACACGCGCCGACATTTTGCTCTACCACTCATTTCGGTTTTATTGCCTGTGCCTGTGACTTTGCCTTTGCCTTTTCCTCCCCCCAGTCCATCCACTAATGCATGGGGAAGTGCCGCCCATGGACATGGGCGTGGGACAGACACTTTTTAGGCTTCGATTTTTGGTTTTTTCCCGTCGCTTTATGGCTCTGCAAATTTGATTTAGTGTAATCGAAAACCATTCTCTTGTCTGTCGTCCTTGAGCTCTCGATTTTGTGCATTTGGAAGTCTTAATGTGCTTAGAGTTGGCAACAAACATAGATATGTGTGTGTGTATGTGAGTCTACGAAGCCATTGACCTCAAACTGCTACACACAGAATGTGCGTAAACACTACAAGTAGAAGCAGAATCGAATGCCATCCCACATCCCACCCGTCCATCGCGTCGGTGCGGTAGTAGCGATTCTAACGAACCAGTAAAACCACTGTCGGAAGCAGCTGATGGAACCGGTAAGGCCTTTGTGCATTTAATTTTATTCTGAAATGTTGTTTTTCCTTATTTATTTGTCTGTCTGACAATGTGTGTCAGCAGCGAATGTTAAAGAGCAAACAGCTGATTGCGTGCAAATCGAGCACAAAATCGAGACCCAAGAACCGGTTTCCACCTGTCGCCTGTGGAGAGGGAACTTAGGGCACAAATTGTGCTAATTATAGCTAATAGCGATAGTCATTATAAACACACGCAGATTACGAGAACGAGAAGAAGGGCAATTGATTCTATCAATTACCGAAAGGACCACACATTAAGGATGATCTATGTATTAATGTATGTTTTCGGATCTGTCCACAGAAAGAGTTCTATAGTTTAATCATTCAATCATGTGAACAAGCAAAATAGTTACTGTTGGGGGTTTAAGGAAAACAACATTTAATGAGCTTGGTTTATCTTATCTAATGCGTCCGTCCCTCATCTTCTCATTACGTGTGGACATTTTCAAATATTGGATTAGCTCAATTCTAGTTCACATTATTCGAGGACTTCTATTGTTTGCTAAATTGCTAAATCAGTTCCATTTGGTACAGTGGGTACATTTTTATATGGAATGCAGCAACTGATTGCAGCTCTATTTTCAATATTAATTTCGTAGATTATCGCGTGCCTCTGTTCGTAACCTTCAAACTTTGTGCATCATGCAATTTTGCCATTCATCTTTTGTGCTGGAACGAACCTTCAACTTGGCTTAGCTCTGAAACCTGAATAACTAACACTTAATGGGAAGCATGTGAACCATGCACGACATAAATAGCACATTGTTATCAAACCACTAGTGTTGCCAATGGTGTGCAACAAAGTTCAAAGCTTTGAATGTATGTATTTATTTTGTTTAATCGAGCTACAACGTAAGGAACATTTCCAGATTTTATTGCACAACTGAAATAAACAAATATGCACTCCATACGGAGCAGGGTAGGGTAGGGGAGGGGAGGATTGTTCAAGAGAGCTGTCTTCAGCCGTGATGTGGAATTTAATGATCTCAGCTTGGTAAATTTCCACTGCGTCACGGGAACGCAACCAAACAAAACAGAAGAGCAAGGGAGAGAAGTGAGAATACAAAGTGTTGGTGGATGGCTGGGGAAGGGAAGGGAAGAGAAGGGAAGGGAAGAGAAGGGAAGGGGATGAGACACTTTGGAACTGTAAACTCCAAGCAGGAAAGGGAGAAGAGAACGAGAAATAGAGTGAGTGCGAGATGGCACGAGAGATGGAAGGGAATAAACACTGAAGGAGAATGAAGAGATGGGCAAGGAAACCTCTCCGTCATTCCAAGTTCGAGTTTCGAGCGAGCAACAACAACACCACTGAAGAATATTAGATCGAAGAACAACAGGAAATGCAAGCCCCAACAAGAGTTGTTCTTAATTGATTATTACTGTGCTGTGTGCTCGATTGTTTTTTGTTGATTTGTTTATGGAAGCCGGGTGGGAGGCGAACGGAGAGCGAGCACAAACAAACGAGCGAAACGAATTTATCGCCAGCGGATACATTTGCCGGGTAAGTGGAGTGGCAATTAAGAGCCGCACAACGAAACGATTCGTTCATTCCGAGCTGTCACATGAGCAGCGGCCCTAGCGTTTGCCACAAAACATGGCAAAAACAAACGAACACGCACAAGCGCCAGCCCCTCCGCAGACTGTGTGACGACGCGTCAGATTTCACTTTGGGAAACTTGCCGCTTGCCTCTGGCCGCAGAGGAAAATTTGTGTATAATTACATCATATGCTCGTTTGGCGTGGACCTTGAACGGGACGTCCCAGGGAAAATGTCCTTCGTGGCCTATCTTGAGCTTGCGTCCAGGCATCGCATAAATCAAGCAATCAAAGTATATTTTAAAATGTAATACTCCGGCCTTTGCTGTTCCATCGCAAAGTGGGACGAACTCGCTTCTAATTAATCTGAGAAATGGGCTGAAGTACTAATTGAATTATTGCTGGGCCAGAAATCATCGCTCAGATGAATTATTCATCCATTTTAATTCCAAATCTGATTCATGGAATTTTCTAGAACCGCCTGGCACGCGTGGCAAACTTTAAAGCACACCTTCTACCCACCAAAGTGTTATACGTTATACAAATGTATGTGTGAATGTGCTGTTCATGTGTGTGTGTTCGTCAAGTTTATTAGTTGATTTTCTAATTTGCATTTTTTGCACTTTGCATGGACGTGTGCACCCGTGTCAAGAGCAGGAATTAGAAAGCAAAAATACTTTCGGCCTTGAGGGGGCTGCTGCTAACACGCACAGACCTTTAGAGGTCTGCTCCGTCCAACGGAAAGTTGCCCTTTTCAAAACCCAACGAGAACAACGGAAAGATTGAGAGAGAACAACAGAGGCATTTGTCTTGGTCCGGTTTTTTCGTTTGTTTGTGAATTCCTTTCGGTGCCCAGGGCTAACCGCATCCAATGCGATGAAACATGGCTGGGGAGGAGCTGACAAAAGAAAAGGAGCTGCGCTCAGACTTCGTTCAATAATTCGCTTTGCTGACAATGTGCACTATTCTTAGTTGCTAATTAGTTTACTGTTTTAAATTTCCTCTTGTGAATCTGCATAAGGGAGATTAATGTCGAGAGCAGGCCCAACTTAACCATGAGGTAGAGAAAATTACAAGCTGAAGGGAAATCGGAAAATGTAATCATCCACATGCTCGCCAGGGGCCTTTCAGTTATTTATTTTCCTTTTTTTTGCTCGACCCACACTCAAAATAGAAAGAAATGACAAAATATCAACGGTAAATCTCATTTAGTATGCATGCCGTCCTCTCACACAGACAGAGCACACACACTCACAGTGCACAGCAAAAGAGATATCCTAGAAGAGGAAAAAATCAATATGAAACAAACAAGGGTTTGCTGGCGCTTTTCCCGTTCCCGTTTCGGTTTTCTTTTTTGCATTTTGTGACCGCAACGTTAGTCAAGTTTAAGGCAAAAAGCATAAATAATCCTTTAGCTTGCACCAGCGCTACTAACGGTAAATGTTGCTTGTGCACACACGTGTTGTGTGCAGGGGGGGGTGGTAATGCAGCCGCCATTACAGCTTTTATATGCACTTGATAACTTTTTGTGGACGTCCGTTGACGGCGGCGCTGCTGCTGGCCCCAGCCCCGAGTCCTCGGCGGTGTCCTCTGAACAGTAAAAAACATGAAAGGATGCCGCAGGTGGGCCAGTATGCATGGTGCGTCGTTTGCCACGCGGACACCTTTTCGTAACTTTTCTCTTCTTCGGCTTTGTCAACAATGTTTTCAGTGACGTAAGCTGTCAAGCTGGAAAAAGGGGAGGACCCACAGCACTCTCAGCCCCACAGTATTACTAATGGTAATGGTGAAAATATTTCCAGCATATATGTACAATTTGGCCATTATTAATAGTTTTCGACCTGGGGCTGAGAAGTTCAATTGTGGGGAATCAAGCATGGAGTTCCCTCTGACCGCAAGTGCCACAGAAACGGCTTTGGGGCCGTGGCCGGCACCCACCCACACTTCCATTGACAGCCGCAAAGAAAACGTAAATACCGCAACTCAATTAAAAGCTGACACCTACAATGCGAGCGTGGGAGCGCCGGGGGAGGAGGGGTGAGGCAATCAAATCAAATCAGCCCACTCGGGAGAATCGGTATGCCTCACCGCACCTTAAATTAATATACCTTGGCTCATATCATTGAGCATTGAGCATGGGAAAAAATACAAAGAGGATAGAGCCGGCATCTCTCCTTGTCTCTGTCTCCTCATCTGATAACTTTGAGTCTGCATCGAGGGCTCCTGATGATGCATTTCAGATGCTCTCCTTGTCAAACTAAACAAACACTTTCGCAAGGTCGGAGCTGGGCGGCGGTTGGGTTGGGGAAAGCTTGTAGTCCATGGGAAAACTCAGCAACTCAATTCCGTTCAAGGTGAGTGGCTTGACCCTGGTTACAGCTGGCTCAATCAATTTGCTTGAGTCTTTCAATTAAAACATGAAGGCAACCAGTCAAACTTAATTAAATCAATTTCTTTGGTTCCCTTCGATGATGATGATGGTGACGATGGTGATGGTGATGATGATGATGATGATGATGATGATGATGATGATGATGATGATGCTGATGGAAACAAACAATTGATAAGGCTGAATTGTAGTTTCCTAAGCTACATATAGCTACAGGTAATGCGCCATTTCCTTCATGAATTCCCCGGCCTAAACTTAAGTTATAGAACCCCTCATATAGCAATCAGACGGAAAACCCACATTAGCCCATTAGCTGGCCTAGGTCAGCATCAAACTAAAAACTAAACGTCCGCCAACAAAGAATTCATTATCATAATTGGCGGGGTATAAAAGTTATCGCCAAAAACTTTTGGCTCTAAAATTATCTCACAATTAACGACTTGCTAGAATTTATGACCCCTCCCTTACGATGTGGGAAGTTTTTGGAGCTTTATCTTAAAATTGCATAAAACAATTCGAGTACGAAGATTATACGGATTGGCGGATTCCACTTAGAAGAGAACAAAATTTAACTATTCAAGAATTCAAGTGATACTTCCAGTGCCTTGTCTATGTTAATGCATTGTAAAATCCTATTTCTTATACATTTTGGGATTACGATTAATTAGTTGTTGAATAGATTTGGCCAATATTGGGTTCCCACAAATTAATTGGGGATGATCAAAGTTCACCAATACACAAATATGTACATATGTATCTTTCCTCAAGGTTGCCGCCGGACACTATTCTCTTCTCTGCTTGTCTAACTAGAAAACCAATTACACTCAGCCGCATGATTGGCTTGATTTGGATGCATACATATGTACATACATTTGTATGCTTGCACAGACACATACATACATACGCAGATCTACGCACAGAATCTACGACAAGCCCATGCCAAAAGAGAGAACCGAAGGGAGCGCGTCACAAAAGGCTGGCAAGTTGACAGACGCGACGCCAACGCGTGCTTATGTGTACCCAAATTCACACATATGTATGTATGTATGTATGTGCACAACTGTAACTGCACAGATGTATGTATATATAGAGAAAAAATGCTAAATACTATAAGCAGCGACGCGCTTTGATAAGAAATTTATTAGATTAAGGCGAACGATTGCCGCGATTACAGACACTCGGCAGCCTTGTCGCCGTTTCGTTCCATGTCATTCCGTTCCAATCCGTTCTGCTGTAGTGCTTTGTGCCCGTCTCAGGCCCACTTCTGTTCAGTCGTTCGGACGACGACGACGACACGACGGTCAATCCCGGGTCCAATTCCAATTCCAATCCCAATTCCGATTACGACTACGACTCCGAGTCGGGGAAAACATTGAAACTTTACAGAAACGCAGACCATACCGCTCAAGAAATGTGCTTGTTGTTGTTGTTGTTTTTGTTGGAGGCATCATCAGCATCATCATCATCATCGTAACATACAAGTTTTTATTTGTATTTTCTTTGTCTTGGCTTGGCCTCTCGTTGTGTTGTGTGTGTTGATATTAACTAAACAAGATGTGGGTCTTGAGTTTCAAGCATGATTTGCTCTACAAAGTGAAAGTGCTCCGTCAAAAGCAAGTGCATTTCGAAAGTGTGGCATACGAGCAGGCGCCAACGCAGAAGGCTATGCTGGAAATGTGCAAAATGTTGAATTAACTGTGATTGTTTTTAGCGGAAAATGTAAGTTGTAGAAAGTAAATGTGTCGCATCGAAGCTGGAGGGATCCTGAAACCAAGAGGGGAGATCACGAGACCGTATGACCGTATCGTTGAGGATAATATATGTGTATAATTGTAAAATCAGCTAGACACGGCTGATTCTCCTCCCCGAATAGCTCTAACCTTATCACATCTCCTGGCTTATCGCGTTTCACAATATAATACCACTTTCTGTCAATTATATTGTAAAGATAGGCCATCGGCAGGCACTTTTTGGCCATCAAATAGTACACTGGTACTTATACCTATCCCCCCAATAGTTCTGCCAAAAACACACAGATGTGCTCGTACACCGAGAGAAAAAGCCCCTAAAATCCCGTAGGTTTGCTCCAAGAGTGGATATTGTGAAAAGAAACACATCTTGACTATGAAAATATTTGCTATGTATGCTTGTTGGTAAAAACCGAATTGTTAATTTGAATGTTTCCTTGTACTGTGTCGTGTTTTCGCCGAGTGTAGTTATACGATTGCAGCGTATACTAGTGATACGAATTTGATTTCCGATAAGGGATCGTTTCGATGTCTCGCCAAAGTCGGAAATCGGACGGTCCGCATTTTTAGCACAGAAAATCTCGGCAATCAAAAAACACGCCGTTTCTGTTTACGTTACTTCTCGTCCCGTCCCGTCTGCTCCGCTCTTCTGCGGTCTGTACTTGGCTGTTGGACGGGTATTTTAATCACTCTCCCCTATCGAGCGTTGAACTTGGCAGTCCGCAAAGCGGCCCCATTAAGTTGGTCAATGTGCAATAGCCAATGCAATGAATGGCTGCAGAACTGTGTCTAATCGTTCAAGCAAATACCATTTGGTGGCGGGATGTTCTACAGGAAGTGAAGTGCACTGAAAATTCAATCTAAATTATGCCGACTAAATGGAAAATTCTGCTCGAATTTCCAGAGATGGAAATTAAAGCAAAGTATGCTACGTATATTATTCCCGAAAACTAAATTTTAAATCGGTTTGAAACATTTTTACCATAGAAACGTGGGATAGGCAAGTACTATATTCATCGAAGAAACGGTAAGGTGTAAAGCTTCTACCCGATACATAGGCTATACGTATGTGAGGCGTTTCCAAGGTACTTTCATATCTCTCAGAGCATCATCCGTGGCTGGGGCCGCCTCGGGAATTTGTCGCTGTCATGTGTCAAAATTAATGGAATGCTCGAAACATGTATTTTGCATTGTTTGGCAATTCACGAGTTGGAGATTGCTTTATAAGATTTGTGAGGATGATGATGCGGCGTCATTTGTGGAAATCTATTATGTCGTTCTCGCTTATTGCTCTCCTATTGAAAGCGATGCGATACTATGTTTAAGCTTTGTGCTCCCTGAGCTCCGATTTAAGTCATTTATCGGACGAGTCTCGAGTCTCGACTAACTCTCTGTTCCCTCTCCTTGCAGCACCAGCATTGAAGGCTGATAATCGAGAGCAGAGACCATCTGTCATCATCACGCGTTAACGAGGCACAGAAGAAACGGAAGAAACAGGAGAAGCAGCACCAGCAGCGACTCACTTACATAATATTTTGGACATTACTCATCATACGCCGCGTAAGCCGCATCCAGCCATCCAGCACTGAGAGAACCGCCGTCGATATGTTCGCCCGTCCGCCGCCGCACTGTGCGCCGCGCACTTGACACGCGTTAAACCCCCCACGTGGCCCGAGAGGAGTGGAGCAGTGCAGGAGAGGCACGTGCACCCACCTGCCACAGGAGCAGCAGCAGCAGCGTCAGCATCAGAAGGAACACTAGAGCGTCATTCATACGCATTCCCCTTGTTTTTCTTATTTTTTGTTTGTTTCATTGGCACCGAAAAGCGTTGTTTGGTTTCCCCCAACAGAAACTGTAGTTACCGTACCGCATGAGGGTGCCAAGGCATAAACCGTTTACTGGCAGCGACAACTGCCGCAACAGCAACAGCGACAGCACCAGCATCAGCATCGGGAGCAACCGCAACGTGCCACAGTTGCCATCAGTCATTGTTCAATATATTCTCCGTTGGCCTGTGATAAACCCCCTAACGTTCTTAATGAATGACATTCGGTTCAAGTCATTTTATCGTGCCAGCAAAACGACATCTGCCGCAGCAGCAGCAGGAGGAGCCACAGCGTCGAAGTCGTGCGACAAGAGCCAGAACAGCAATCCCCGTACTTACAACAACAGCAGCAAATCGAACAAAGTGTTTCTCCACTACATACCCCGCGATCCGCGCCTAAGAATCCTCCACCGAACCGCCGCCCTCAATAAACCCTTGAATCGCAGTCGCTACACCCTCAGCGAGCTGAATATAACTGAAGATCTGTGCAATTATGGTGAACTAATCGGCGGCAGTGATACCCGTGCTCGCAGTGTGGAAAAGGATCTAGTGCCAGTGAAAATCTCCGGGAAATACTAAAGTGTAGCGTTCTGTTGTATCTGTTATACGCTTCTCGGTTCTCCTGTTGCCCGCGGGGCTGAGCATTCTTTGCGAGTGGCTTTGCAGGACAAAAGGTAAGAATGGGAACCCTATAGGAAAGTCTCTTCGAAGCCAGCTAGAGAGGAGTCACTAATAGCTTTCCTGTCAATTTCCGTCCGACCATCGCTGTGGGATGGGGGACACACGCTGTATTCTATGTGCATAACGAGTACGTCCGTCTAAAATTAGCCACCAACTGACTGGCACTCAAGCAAACCCACAAAAGCCCACAAATTGAATTGAAAATACATATTATTATTATTTTTGTCGTTTTGTTTATTATTATTTTCGGGGATCAGCTGTTGTCTTCTGACGCACGCACACACACTCAGGCGAATGCGCCGTCTCTGCCAGCAGATCTCGCTCTCTCTTTCGTCTTCAGCTACGATACGAGCATTTTCTCTGAGGTCAAGTTGAAGGCGATTATCGTATGGGATAGGATTGGATCCGTTGGGGAGAGATTCCGTTCGTCTGGGGTAAATGCCAAACGACCAAATGCCAGTTTGCGCGCGATTTTATAAGCGAAATGTATTCACCTACCACGAGTAGTTCTTGTTGTTGCTACCATTTTAGCCATTATAAATATTGTGATCCCTCGAAGGAATGGAAGGTGGGAAAACACATTAGGTGGGGGGACAAAAGAGCATAGCATAGCGATACCAAATCCCCCGATATTCAAATAAGTTATTAATGCTGTTACCGTTTACTGTTCCCCAACCCAACAGCACCACGCACTGAAAGAAAACCGAAGGAAAGGAAAACTCAACTGAAAAAATCTATGCTGAAATCCAATGCAATTAAAACCGTGTTCAAATCCAATAATTGCTCTGTCTAGAAAGTGCAACATTTTTACAGATATTTTCTATTGTGGCCGCCAGAGCCAGCCTTCTTAGAACGGCAACCAGTTAATCCAAAACCCAAAAGCAAAACAAAAACACTTAGCACTTAGCACTTATCAAGGCCCAATCATGGCCAAGCCCACAACGGCCTCCAGCGTGTCCAACGTCTCGAACAACAACAGCGCGGAGGCGGCCAACAACAACAGCCAGCAGAATGGGGGGGCCTATCAGGCACTGCCCGAGAGCCCGGTACCGGCCCCGGCCAACACTCCCCTGAACCGTGCCATCAAGCACGACCTGTTCCCGGAGGTGACGTTCTGCAATCTGTCGGCGGAGGAGCTGGCCGATGGGGCCGGGCACAGCCGCGTGGTGCGGACCAGCATCATAGCGATCGACGGCGAGGGGAACCTCACCTGCCTGATGAACAGTAGCCAGGTTAAGAAGCGCAAGCGGCTGATATCGAACGAGTCGGGCGACTCGATAGACTCCGGCTCGACGGAGAAGAAGGCCCCGAAGATGCCCGACGGAGGCTACGGCTGGGTGGTAGTGTTCGCCTCCCTGGTGGTATCCCTCATAGCGGATGGACTGTCTTTCTCCTTTGGCCTGATCAACGCGGAACTGCTCGAGTACTTCGGGCAGTCCACCTCGAAGACGGCCTGGATCTCGTCGCTGTTTTTCTCCGTTCCGCTGCTAATGGGGCCCATCTGGTCGAATCTGGTGGACAAGTACGGGTGCCGCAAGATGACCATCATTGGGGGGCTGGTGTCCGCCGTGGGGTTCGCCATGTCCTCCTTCTGCAACTCCATCGAGATGCTGATGGTGACGTTTGGGATTATTTCGGGCCTGGGACTGGGCATCGGCTACGTCACCGCCGTGGTGTCCATTGCCTTCTGGTTCGACAAGAAGCGGACCTTTGCCACCGGCATCGGAGCCTCGGGAACGGGCATTGGCACCTTTGTGTACGCCCGCCTCACCTCGTACCTCATCGAGTCGTACGGGTGGCGCGGAGCCACCCTCATCCTGGGGGGCACCATGCTGAACGCCTGTGTCTGCGGCGCCCTGATGCGGGACCCCGACTGGCTGATAGAGGAGAACCGCCTGGAGAGCCGCTCGCAAAGCGTGACCACCTTCTCCAACTCGAGCGTATGCCTGGAGGAGATCAAGAAGCTGCTGGACACGGGCATCACCAAGGAGGCCGTCCTGGACAGCCTTGTGACGAAGAACAACACGGAGGCCAACCAGCAAATCGACGATCCCCTGGACACGGGCCTCAAACGCTATCGCAGCGAGATCTTTCTGCCGACTTTCCTGAGCATCCAGGAGCTGGACAGCATCTGTGAGGTGAAGAGCCTGAGTCGGCGTTCCCTCAGGCACAAGGAGGGGGTGGAAGCTCCGTCGCGGGAGAATCTGCTGTCCATGTCGTCGGGAGCGGGGGGATATCCTCCGTCGACGGCCATCATTGGCTCGCCGGACGATACACTCATGGGCGGAATAGCACAGGAGGCCATGGAAGCGGCCAAGAAAAGCTATCTGGCCTCCATCGAGACCCTGTCGCCGTCGGAGAAGCGCTCGAGCCCCGTCGGGTCGATACGATCCTCGGACGAGGGATACCTCACCCAGAAGCACGCCAGCTCCCGGTACTCGCTCAACGAAAATCTCTTCATGGCCAAGCACACGACGCCGTCGATCTCCAACCTGAAGGTGAATGGTCTGCGCCACAACTCGGTGGACATCCTCAGCGAGGATATGCACTGCTACTACAAGGACGAGACATTCGCCCTCCTGGATCACGGCCGCCGCCCCGGCCCCACTGTGATAGCCATGCCGGATCGCGAACAGCCAACGGCCAACAGTGAGGTGGCTCTGCGCCGCGCTCGCCTCGACAGCATCACGGGCATCCGCCGGCTGTCCAGGTCGAAGAAGCCCAGCCAGCACCGCTCGAATCTGCGCCGAAACATTTCGATACGCAACTCCAACTTCCTCAAGGACATGCGGATCCACCGCAACTCCATACACTACCGCGGCGCCATGCTCAACACGCACCGGTACCGGCTGCGGGCCTCCTCCTGCCCCAACATCTACCGCAACTCGATGACCACCATCGCCAAGGAAGAAGAAGATGTAAGTAGATGTAGTAGATGCCTCCCTCCCTGGGTCTCCCTTATCAGGCGGGTCTTGGCTTGACAACAGCCCCAGCTGCTCAGTTGCTCAGCTGCTCAACTGCTTATTGAGTTATCAGCGCTCACTCTCTCTACATTTGTACTACGTACATAATTGGACTGTATAAATATCGTATTACGCCTGATAAGGTGACCATTTGGGCTTCCGTGTTGCCTACATTCGATTAACAAAAGGAAAACCCTAAAGAAAATCTGGCTCTTCTTCTGCTCCTTTATTCCCTTTCCACAGACCTGGTACGAAAGCTTTGTGGACACGATGAAGTCCATTTTTGATTTCTCAATGTTTCTCGACCTGAAGTTCGCCCTGTTCAACCTCTCGACACTGTTTCTGTTCATTTGGTGAGTACCCATGCACCTACGTGCACTCCGAGGCTACTGGTTACTGATCAGCGAAGGCCTCGGATGTGCGCACAGCGCGAAGGAAAACCTAAAGGAAAATGCTAAAATTAATACTCAGATGAATGCGCGCCGCCATAATTGTACAGTTGCCAGCAGATGTCGCAAACACTTTTTGGCAGCTGTTCAAATTGTTGTTGTTATACAATGATTTTGTTAACCCCAGAGCTGAAAATGCTTCAATGAAATATGAATGGTGTGATCAACATTATCGATTAGATCAGCGGTGGGCGCGTTTCTGCTCAGATGTTCGGTTAAAGAATAGTACAAGAAACAACATGCATGTCGTGTGCATTGCTACTCGACTCGAGGTTGTTGCTGGACTGGCCTGCCCTCCGCTGTATTCGATGCATAATCGTGGTTTACCCTACTCCATATTCAGAGTGCTCCAAATGTAGGATCTCGATAAGGAGACTGGTTTGAATCGATTCAGACCGAACCAAACCTTTTTCTGATAACGAATAAAGGCACCCATCTAATCTCCACTCTGGGCACGTTCCGCAGGTTCATTATACCCTATCTGTATCTACCGGACTACATGAAGCAATATAACTACGAGGTGAATGTAAGTGCCGTTCTGATATCGGCAGTTGGCATCGCGCAAACGGTGGGCATGATAGGACTGGGCTATGTGGGCGACCAGCCCTGGATGAACATCAACATATGCTACTCCCTCTGCATGCTGGGTAAGTTGGAGCTGCTTCGATTCAGGGATCAAGAGTGGTGGTCCTTTCTTAATCATTCTACATTTCTTCACTGACAGTGTGCGGAGCCTCTGTGTTCTGCATGCCCATGCTAATGACCAGCTACAATGGACTGATGGCAATGTGCGTAATCTTCGGCTTTACGTTCGCCAGCTCGTTTTCGTTTACGCCCAGTATACTGGTCAGTATTGTGGATTTGGACGATTTCACGTGTGCGTACGGTCTGGTGCTGCTGGTGCAGGGTGTGGGCATGATCGCAGGCCCCCCAATAGCAGGTCTCATATACGAGTCCGTGGGAAGGTATGTAGTCGAATGAATTTGTGAAAAATGAATCCTCGACTTATTTGTTTAATTTGTCCAATTTGCATTCCATTGCCGCCGCCACAGATGGGACGACTCCTTCTACTATGCGGGCATATTTATAGCACTCTCCGGCGTCTGCTCGTATATGATCGAGTTCTGCGAGAAGAAAGCACCTAAGGAGAGTGATAGTGATGTCTCAGAGACTAAAAAAGCTCAACTTTTACACTAGATTCATAAATAGACATGAACCGAAGGCGGACTGGACCTGGAACTGAACCTAGACCTGGGCCTGGACCTGGACTGCTGAGAAGGTACTTCAAATCTGATAAGCTGTAGCCTAAAACAAAAGCATTAGCATTAAATGTTATCGAGTTTCTTATGTCAAATGGTCTTGCAGCCATAAAATCCGAGCAGAATTGTAACTGAAACTAAGCCTATTCGATAAGATTGTCTAACATGTAAGCCCAATAATTGACTTGAGAAATAGTTATAGCTATACACCATACCATACCTTGCGTACATACTATATAGATATATACACCTTATATATACATAAATCTTTAGCCGCACTAGGGCAACTACTAATCAGCAAGTTGTAATCCACATCTAGACAAAATGTTCAATTTTCAATCAATATCAATGCAGTGCATCACTGCCAGGTGCAAACGGGTCCCCCTCAATTGTCTTCTTTATAAAGGTAAAACTGAAAAATATACCTACATATTGCCTAGATTTAATGGCCTTAATTTTCGTACGAACACCGTAAAGGAACACTCAATAAACAACAACCAATCTATACATAAGGAACGTATGCAATAACAAAGGACAAGCGACCATTTTTCGATCGATCTTTCGAACTCGTAGTTACTCGTAAGTCCTTGGCCGCATTTGTCTTTAAACTAACATTCAATCTTGAAGTCAATCAAGAATAAACAGTACACACACACATCATTGCAAGGCTCCAAAAAGATTTCAGCAAAGGAGCAAATAGGTCCGAATACCCGCTCTTGCAGTGAGGAAACGTTTTTCTACCATTAGGATAGAATACCATTATGGAATGTTTGCAAAATTATAAAGCTCAACACAACACAAACGAGTGGAGTCGAGAAGGGAAGGTCTTGCTTGGAAATGCAGATGAATATAGAGTTCAAGTATTATTGAAAAATACATATTTATAGATATGGAGATAAAAAGAAAACTCACCCGAGAAGCACACTGAAAGCTAGCTAGTTTTGTTCAAACCTAGGCACACTTCACACGTTAGAGAGTAAAAGGCAGACCAGGACCTATACTGTAGCGTAGTTATTGTTGTTTTCGAACTCTAGCAAATATGTACATACTCACACACAGACACACACACACACACATAACACATAAGTAAATTACAATTATAAAATATTTACACGAAATAAACAATTATCTAATGATCCATATTAACGAAAATACATACATACAATTTTTGAAACGAGATCGTTTGAGTACTTAATGCATTAATGGGTTCTGCTCTCGAGATTCAGGCCAAGGTAAAGACCGGATTTGATGTGGTTTTTAAATATTTATTATGTATGTATATATTCATTATTCCGCATGGGAAGGGCTTTTGGGCAAATACAAATATTATAAATAATTTGATTTACGTTTACGGTTGTATAGTTCGTTTAAATCTTGTGTTTGTCTTTAATTTAATATATGTATGTATATTTAAACCTCGTAGAATACTAAATTGATCATTGAATCGCAGCGTTTACGTTTACGTTCACGTTCATCCCATTTTGATGTATCTATATCGTTTAAATAACTCCCTTTCAGCGCACAAGTTTTAGCATTTTCTGTTGTCGCTCGGTTCGTTTTTCTTTTCGTTTTAGCTTATGAATAAAGTGTTACGGGTGTAAAGTGGAACCAATTGCACAATAAAATGTCGGAACAAAGCAAATGCGTTGAGAAGGAAATATAAAAATATGCACATAATTATGTATGTATGTAGGTATGTATGTAGATGGGGCAGGGCAGGGGCAGACACCCATTGCAAAATGGGGCGTGGCGCGGCGTTGCAGGGCAGCGACTGGATGGCTCGCTGAAAACAAATCACAATGAGAGAATTTCACATATTTTCAGTTTGTCTATATATTACACAGAATTTTGTCCGGCACGACCTAGACCCCACCGGTGTATAACTATGCGTCTGATCTGTCCTTACACAAAGATAACTTGCAAACTAATTTTAATATAGTACACAAAAAATATACATAAAAAACATTTAGGTATACATATGTGTCTCGTTAAAGTTTATAAAATTTAGAAATCACGCACGACACGACACATTTACACATACACATACGAATGCTATATGTTATCTGTTTTGGTTTATTTTTCGATTCTCTCGTTTGGTATTTTGCATCTGTTTGTTCTTTAATTAAAACGTAGCTCAAGTGTAGTAGTTGTGTGGGATTGAGTGATTTTAACATTACGCTTAGTGTGTTTTGTTTGCTATTTGATTTGCCTGTGGTTAGTTTGCTTTTGAAGTTAGAAAACAAGATATCTGTGTCTCAGCTAGTACCTTCTATTAGTTAGTCACTAGAGTAGCTTTTACAGAAGCGGGCTACGTCTATACCCAATGTTGCTGGCAGGCATCTGCCGCTTACTCCTAGCAGCAGCCACTGTTTGCAGCGCCGGCAGCTCCGCCAGACCCAGGCAGCGAGGGGTTTGTGGGTGAATGCTGTTGGCCGATTTTAATGCCGTTTGCCTGTGGAAAAGACGTGTGTCGAAGTGAGCCAAAGTGTATCAAAAAGCCAAAAGCCGTGCATATTTACCTCATTGTTTATATCGAACACTCCCTCCTGTATCTTCTCGTAAATCTCTTTGGCGGTGTTGATGAAGGCCTCCTCCACGTTGGCCGCTGTGCGCGCTGATGTCTCCATGAAGACCAGTCCATGCTCACGGGCAAATGCCTCACCCTCCTCCTTTTTCACCTCACGCCTCGAGTCCAGATCGCTCTTGTTGCCAATGAGCATGATCACCATGTTGGAGTTCGAGTGCTGACGCGCGTCCTCCAGCCATGTGGTCAGATGGTTGAAGGTCTCCCGCCTTGTGATGTCGTACACCAGCAAGGCCCCAGCAGCACCACGATAATACGAGCGGGTTATTGATCTGTTGAACGCAAAAATTGATGTCCCATCACATTGCATAACGAATACTGATTATTGTTTTTTGCTCTCCCACCTGAAAGCCTCTTGGCCTGCTGTGTCCCAGATTTGCAGCTTGATCTGTTTGCCATCAATCGTGATCATGCGTGCTCCAAACTCCACGCCAATTGTCAGATCGTGCACCGGCTGAAAGCGCTTGTCCGTGAACTGCAGTAGCAGACATGATTTTCCGACGCCTGAGAAAACAGAGAAAAGTTAATTGGCAAATAGGGAAAGTTTTTCGTCTGCCAAATCAAATGCGATTCGAAATTAGTCTTTAAGTGGGTGTTTTCCACATATTTCTATACTGAAGGAGATTAGAGACTGCCTCTGGAGCCTGCACTTCCGCACTACAGGAGAATAACCGACAACAGCTGGTAGATATCCTGAAATGTGTAATCCACACTGATAAGCGAATGGTAGGCAGCCCTGTGGGGCGGGGAGCACCCGACTCTTTGGAAAAATCTCTCAACCAGTGGGGGTTGTTGGTTGAGTCAGCAGCAGGGTTTTCAGCGTGTGGGCTGTAGCCGGCCCCCTCTGCTACAACCCCCGCACACTGTTAACTTCGTGCCCAGTGAACGCCCGCCCGCCTGTATGCGTTGTTATGGTTTTATTGATTTTTCCTTTTGCTGGCCGACTCCTTGTCCGTTTTCATATGGCAGCTGGTGCTGGACAGCGGATGCCAATTCAGATCTTACCTTACACAATCTTGGGAGCTTGACCCCGAGCACACTGCGCAGTTGACCGTTTTGTGAGACTACCTTTGTTTTGTTGTTCAATTAATTGCCACACAATTTTGTGCAAATGGCAAATTTTTCCACTATATGGGAGGATATTTATAGCGCTGTCCAACTCACCAGTATCGCCAATGATAATGTATTTGAACAAGTATGCGTAGGACATGGTTGCAGCTGGTTGGTTTAGATCACACTTCTTGAAACTATGATCTCGTAATTTTACAATTAATACGCAATTCTTGTAAGTTCTGTTCGTATTTATGATGACGGATGATAGAGCTGCGAAACCATCGAGGCACTATCGATACTGTCGCCGATGTTTTTGCACCTCTAACTGAAGTAGTTCATGAATGATGGGAACAAGATCCCCTTGCAAGGTGTGTGAGCTAGAGAGGGAGGTCATTAAACAAATGCCATCCAAAATGTCACAAATAAATAACGATTTAGAACAAGATCGAACAAACTTAGACCAAATTCACTGAATGCAAACAAGTTTGCCAGCATTTGTTCACCAAATTCTATTCAGTTCAGTAAATCAGAGGCGGCAATCAACTATATCGATAGCCAAAAAGTATATCGCTGCCTTGCCCATCCCTATATGTATGTATGTGAATTTTGTCAGAAATTTTCTCGCACAAAGGTGTTTTTAAATTGAAATTAATTGCTGCGCGATGTGTAAACAGAAGTCCACTTAAATTGTAAAGCCTAGAGCACAAAGCTAGGCTAGCCCCACAACTGAAACAATTTGGGAACGAGTTGTGTTTCGGGATCAAACTTACTTTGTGTGGTCTGCCACAGATTTTCTCGTCTTAGGCGTAGGCAAAGGCGTTGTGGATCATCGCGGCTCGAAGGAAGGTGAAACATGAAGATGGCTGACGGCTCGACAATATTGCGTAGGAACCGACCTGGTACAACATCAAAGGTGAGCTCCCGTTGACAAATACCAAAACCTGTGCGTTTACAACGCTGTCGCTTTCACTCAGGACTTCTGTCGCTGGCCCGATGAGCCTCTGGAGGAGATGGACAGCACGCTGGCTGTGCAGCAGTTCATACAGCAACTGATCAAGCGTGATCCGAGCAATGTCGAGCTTATATTGACCATGCCAGAGGCCCAGGATGAGGGGGTGTGGAAGTACGAGCACTTGCGACAATTTTGCATGGAATTGAACGGCCTGGCTGTGCGCTTGCAGAAGGAATGCTCGCCGTCGACTTGCACACAGATGACGGCAACCGATCAGTGGATATTCTTGTGTGCGGCCCACAAGACGCCAAAGGAGTGTCCAGCAATTGATTACACTCGTCACACACTGGACGGAGCTGCCTGTCTGCTCAACAGCAACAAATATTTCCCAAGCAGGTAGGCGTAAACATGCTCATGAGAAAACATGAACTAAATGGCTAATCAACTGTCTCCCACAGAGTTTCCATAAAGGAGTCGTCGGTGACCAAGCTGGGGTCGGTGTGTCGGCGCGTTTACCGTATCTTTTCGCATGCTTTCTTTCACCATCGTCGCATTTTCGACGAGTTCGAAGCAGAAACGTATCTATGCCACCGATTTACGCATTTCGTCACAAAATACAATCTAATGTCGAAGGAGAATCTGATCGTGCCCATCAGCGACGGAGAAAACGCTGCACCAGGCGAGAGCGAGGCTTAGGTAGCAATCCAGTCATTCTCATATAAAAACTCACGCGTAGGCGCGCTCATACACACATATTTATTTATATTAACTAATAGCTTGAGCATTTGTTTTGGCTCACCCCGACAGAGCGGATCGGATTCAACTCAAAGGCAAATGCAAATCTTGTATGTAGTTTAAACGTCAAATATATAAAGCCCCTCTACATAACGATAACTAAGTAATAAAGGCAAAAGAACCAGATGATAACAGGCCCCCTCTCCACTCCAACCCGCCAGCCACACCTGATCTTAAGTCCGCAATTATTCCGTAAAATTATATTACGACTATGTTTAAAATCTTTATTTAAATAAATTATGTGTAGTAATTCTTGTGGCCGAACCAAGACCAAAACACCATTCAACTCCTTCAATTCCTCTCGACAACATGCAGCCAAAACACACACAGCAATGCTTTACGTGACTACAAACGTGAACTTTACTATATGAAAAAAAATTACCATATATACATACAACAAGAAAATTGCAATAAAAGAACGTACATACACACAAAAAAATGAAAATGATAACAATATTCAACCACTCTCAGACTATATTGACCTCGAACATGGGCTGCTGTTTCACGATGCGATCAAAGCTCATGCGCGACAAGTCCAGAGTGGTGAGCCTGCCCTCCAGGATCAGCTCAGAGATGGCTCGTCCAACCGCAGGCGTCTGTTGAATGCCATGGCCACTGAAGCCAGCAGCTATGAAGAGGTTGCTGTAATGTGGATGCCTGCCTATGATGCCATTGGCATCGAACGTATTGTGCTCGTAGTAGCCGGCCCAGCTGCTCTGCACCTTGACGGCCTCAAAGCACGGCACACGGTTTGCCAAGGTGGGCCAGATGTCCGTGTCAAAGTAGCCATGATCCACATCCAAGGTATCACAGTCCGGCTCCTCATCATCACAAGGACTGCGGCCGCAGAGGAAGTTGCCGCCCAAGCCATCGCGTCGGAAGTATGTCCCGTCGGGATCTACGGTCAGCGGCGTCGCCAAGCCAGGACCATTGTCGCCCTGCGTGCTGAACACATAGACATACCGCTTTCGCGGCTCCACCGGCAGAGGCACGCGCAGCGATGCCTCCTTCGCCTGGGTGCTGCCAATATTTGCCAGGCTAGCCACCTGGCCCGAGTGTGCTCCCGCCGCTAGTACGCAGGTGTCGAACTTCACAGTATGCTGAGTACCATCGCCAGCATCCACCACTGCTCCTGACAAAGCCCCAGCTGCATTCCACTCGAAGCCCACCACTTCTCCGTTGGCGAACTTGGCGCCAAAGGAACGCGCCTGTTTCTTGAATCCCATCAGCAGCGCCCAGGGATCAAACCATCCCTCCTTGTCAATGCCGTAGCAGCCCAGTTCAATTTTGTCCGTGCACAGCCAGGGAAATTGCTTCCGCAAGGCCTCCGGGCCGAGCAGTTTGTTCCGGGCCCCCAATTCGTTCTGCAGCTTGGAGTTCCGGGTGAGGATCTCTGCTCCTTGGGAGGTGGCCATGATCAGGTAGCCGTGCGGCTGGAAACAGAGATCGACGTCACCCAAATGCTTTTGGCTGTTCATAATGAAGTCGTGGCCGTAAAGTCCCATTTGTATGTTTTCTGCCAGGGAGAACTGCTGCCGTACTCCGCCCACCGAGAGCACAGTAGAAGCCTTCGAGTACTGAGTAAGGAATGGTTGGAAGTCAGTGATCTAGATCTAGCCAAGCCTCAGGACTCCCTACTCACACCATGATCGCGCTCCACCACCAGCACATTGAGCTTCTTCCCCCGCTGCCGTGCCTTGGACGTGAGCCAAAAAGCTGAGGAGGCTCCCATGCCGCCGCCACCAATGATCAGGACATCACAGCTGCTGGGCAGAGCATCGCCGTAAGCCTTGCTGCACAGACAGCGGAACTGCTGCAAGCTACCCACCGCTCGCAGAACTCGTCCAAGTGGCAGCATTTTTCACACTAGCCGACGGTGGCGCCCGTCGCCTGTCCGCGTGTGTCGCATCTCCATAAGAGCTGATAAGCGGCATTGAATCCCACCAGATTAGATTTGTGCAGTTTTTCGTAAATGTTTTGTGTGAGACGAGTAAATAGAACGACGCACACGAGGCCTCACAACACAAGTACTTGTTGTGTTCCTATGGGTACTATCTTTATAAAAGTATAAACAAGCTTTGTTATTTTCCGAGCTACTTCGAATCTTCAATTGCCGGCAATTGCGGCTGGGCCGCTCGTCGCCTTATAAATACAATAAATTTTGAATACATAGTAAATTATACTTTATTTGCATATCCCTACAAAGGGTACTCAAAGCATTCTAGCCGATTAGATTAGTTAAAGAAAAGCTTCAGGTGAAGTCGACGAAATCTATCATTGGCCAGGACTTGGAGCAGGAACAGGGAGCTGCTCTGTGCTCCGCTCTGGGTTTCCTTGCTGCTGCTTGTTGCGTCCATATCTAGGTCGTTTATTTGGTCGACTGGCTGCTCCTTGCTGATGCTGGCGGGGCTGAGTACGTGCAGGCGTTCCATTATCCTGCCAGTAATCGCTAGTTGTGTTGGGTTTCTGCACTCTGCATACGAAAGGATATACGAGTATTAGTTGTCTTTTGTAAACAGATTCTTAAACTCTATTCTTACCCCTGCACGCTCTCGGGCAGCTCGTCCAGGCTCATGAGTATGTGTATGCTGGGTATCTGGCGGTTGACAATGATTTCCTCGAGGCCATCCATCTGTGGCTTCCAGTGTTCCTCCACGCTTTAATGAGAACTACTATTACTGAACCCGCAATGATGTTATGGCTCTTATGCTGAGGAGGACTCACCTGTTGTAGGCCATGCGCGTCACCTGGTACAGGGGGTGGGTACGCTTAAGCACCTCAGCGCAGGATATGGTTTTGACCACTCCGCCGCCGGAGCCACTCCACACTAGACAGCGGTGTTCGCCCTTGTTGAGCGCCGCCTGGGCATACTCAATGACATTGCTCACTTTGGTGCCGCCTTTAACCTATAATTGAAGCGGGATTGAAGACAACTAAAAGACTCACCTCCAAAGGTGAGCACTAACCTGCATCCAGAGGAAATCCTTTTGGGTCTTTGGTACGCAGTCATCAAATGGCAATTCACTCTTGCTCAAATCCCGCTCAACATTCTCCGCCTTGCGGTAGTGCATCATTTTGAGGGTCCTCGAGTCTGATCTGAGAAACGGGAATTATTTCATACCATCGGGAATATAATTATGTAGAAGCCCTTAAGCATAACCTTGACATAACCAATGGCAGCCCAAGGGCCCAATCTGTGCCGAGTACACTGCCAACAGCCAGCAGCCAACTCAACAGCGAACCACTCCACTCATCGTAAACTGTCCTGAGCAGTTATTGCCCGGGTGCTGTACAGCGTACAGTCCGTGCAAATTGAATAATTGCTTGGTTTATGAGCCGAGAGACCAAGAGCAAAAAAAAACAAACAAAAATCAAAAAATAGAGAGAGAGAAAAAGGACAAGCTGGGAATAGCGCAGGGGACCAGCTTTAGAGACAACTATGTTACCTACATTAATTTGATAAAAAGGTATTTGAAACTAAGAAAATCTCAAAGAAAACTAAGGAAAGGAAACTAAGCAAGACACGTACATTATGCTTTTCGAGATTTCCATAGAATTGGGTCAGTTAAGAACTACATAAGAGAAAATTCACACATCAACAGAAACGAAGGAAACTTTCCGGACTCCTCTCCTTTTCCACTTGGCGCAATTTGTTCCTGAAATCGGAAAGACAAACCATTTGACACTGCCATGGGTGCCCATCCTTTGAGTAAATGCATTTTGAAGAGGAGTTCAAGTAAAAGTCAATAAAAAACCATTCCTACAGCAATTAAGTGTCCGCGGCTGCACTAGCGTCAGCGTTTTCCCATTAAATAGAATTCTGCTGGCGCGGGCACTAGACAACAGCCAACCAGTGGCAGGACGATGCCGACGACGACGATGTCGGTAACAAGCAGGAAAAGGAGGCCAGTAAGGGATGATTACCAAGGAGCATGATGCCACTTGTTGAGGTTAGGGGCCAAACAACATTTTAGCGCAGGGTGGCGGCACGGGGGAAGCTGCAGCTGAATTCGACAGCAGCAACGAAAGTTTATTAATGAACTTTTCCACCCACCGAACACCCAGCAACACAGAAACTAGCAGAACTAGAGGCCGCCAAGAACACAGAGCTAGAGATACTGCCACGTGTCCCACACAGAGCAACGGAGCAGACGATTCTCAAGGCTCAATGCAGTAGAAATGAGGAACAATGCCTCGGCTGTGTAGAAGGAAAAGGAAAAGCGGCAATGGAATGTTCCTAAAGGAATGCCTGGAAATTCCTTCCATCTCTGCTTCAGTCCCTGCCTGTCCCATTGACATCGTCATCGTCATTGCCAACGCCATTATCATCCGGCACGGCACCGCATCGCCGCCATTCCTATCAAGTACGTTTTGAACAATAATTCAATTTGGTGCGGAAGTTATTAATAAAACGGTTCACCCAAGACGCGCACAAGTGGGAAGGCGCTGACGTCGATAAGCGATGTCCTATTCCTATCAATGCGATGGCGATGATGTGCCCTGCCCCACGGAGTGTTTCTGACAACACGTACTTTGAATTATCTGTACCAACGGTTGGCGGTTACCCAATTGTTGGGGAAATAAGATGTTCTTATTTAAAAGTTGAAAATTCAATTTAGTGTGCGTATACGCAATATCAAGTATACGCAGTGGTTTTGAAACTTTACATGGGGTCGTAAAGCGTTTTCTTTCGCGCTCTTTTTCTGCTCCTTCTGCATATCTTCACGTACAGCGCACAGCACACAGCGTACAAAAGGGTGGGCGGAGAGTCGAGCTATGAATGAAGTGCCGCAAATATTTCATTTATTTGCCATCTCAATCGCACCACACACCCCCGCCCCCAGCCCACTGAAGTATGCATTCATTAGACATGCCACGGGAGTCGGGTAAGCAGCAGCAGCAGCAGTAGCAGCAGCTGCCCCGATTCGTGGCAGCAGACCGAGCCAGCCGAGCTTAGCTCCTGGCCCAACCGCAGAGCAAGGATCATTTTGGTTTTGCAGGCCGTGGCCAACGGTTCAGGAGAAGCGGATTCTGAACTAAATCACACAGCGCATCTCGCCCGATATCCAAGTAAGGCACCTGGCAACTGATATTAAAATTAGTGTTAGCCTCCAGGCGATGAAACAATGCCGGGGGAACCGCAGTTTAATTACAAACAAAATACAAAATCTGTTTATTCGAAAAATCAAGTAAAATTGAGAAAGACCGCAAAGTTTATCCACAGCATAGCCCAGCATCGTAGAAATACAGAAATCTATCAATAGTTTCCATTCATCAAGTTCTAAGTAAAGCGTGTGCAACATGTAAAAAACCCCCATCAAGGCTGTGGATTAACAATAATTAACCACAATGGAATCAATTTACCCACAAATACGGCGTATGTGAATTATTATGTGAATATAATCGGGAAAATATGAACGGAATTTTCCACAAATTGTGAACAAAATTCCACTCTATTACATAGCACCTTTTATTGGATATTTTTGGAAATCGACATACAAATTGGCTCATTCTAAAATCACAAAATCTTTATTTTCAAATCATTTTGAATTTCGGTCTTTAAATAAATTCCAACACGAAATGGCTGCAAATTTTCGCAGACAAATCTTACAATATAACATCTCGAACAATTGATTTATTTTGAAATTAATTTTTTTGTATCAATATAAAAACATTTCTAACTCGCCCATGCCTCTGCCTACGCCTACGCCTCTTCAATTAATCGATGGATACATCCATGAGAAGCGCAGCGTGCGGAAACTTGGAAACACATACGCAGAAGCCCAAGCCAAAGCCAAATTGGACAAACGGATCGAAGATGGATAGCACCGAATTTCGAAAACGTGGCATGGAAATGGTCGAGTACATCTGCACTTATCTGGAAACCCTGAACGAGCGACGGGTTACGCCCAGCGTGGAGCCGGGCTATTTGAGGCATTTGCTGCCATGTAAGCAAACAATTTTCCATCCATCCAATCTATTTTGGGATTTTCGTTGATTCTCTGGATATCCCTCTGGCTACATTCGCACACAGCTGAGGCGCCCCATGAGCCGGAGGACTGGGACCAGATCATGAGCGATGTGGAGGATAAAATCATGCCTGGTGTGACGCACTGGCAGCATCCCCGGTTCCACGCCTACTTCCCGGCGGGAAACTCATTCCCCTCGATCCTGGGCGACATGCTCGGCGACGGCATCGGCTGCATTGGATTCTCCTGGGCAGCCAGCCCCGCCTGCACCGAGCTGGAGACGATCGTCCTGGACTGGCTGGGCAAGGCGATTGGTCTGCCGGACCACTTCCTGGCCCTCAAGGAGGGCAGCACCGGCGGCGGGGTCATTCAGGTAAATTGCGCCAGTCCGGCTGGTAAAACGCCGTGATTTAATTCGCCCTTAAATCTGTTTGTGATCGACACAGACATCCGCCTCGGAGTGCGTGCTGGTCACGATGCTCGCGGCCCGGGCCCAGGCCTTGAAGCGGTTAAAGGCCCAGCATCCCTTCGTGGAGGAGGGCCACCTGCTGTGCAAGCTGATGGCCTACTGCTCCAAGGAGGCGCACAGCTGCGTGGAGAAGGCAGCCATGATTTGCTTTGTGAAGTTGCGCATCCTCGAGCCGGACGAGAACGCCAGTCTGCGCGGTCAGACGATCTACGAGGCCATGGAGGAGGACGAACTGCAGGGGCTGGTGCCCTTCTTTGTGTCCACCACCCTGGGTACCACCGGCTCCTGTGCGTTCGATAATCTGCCGGAGATCGGCAAGCAGCTGGAGAGGTTTCCCGGCGTCTGGCTGCATGTAGATGCCGCATATGCGGGCAACAGCTTCATCTGTCCGGAGCTCAAGCCGCTCCTGAAGGTAGGTACTCCTATCCCGGCCCTCTGCTTCGATCTGCAACATCCGCTCCGCAGGGCATTGAATACGCCGACTCATTCAACACGAACCCCAACAAGTGGCTGCTGACCAACTTCGACTGCTCGACTCTGTGGGTGAGGGATCGCATCCGTCTGACATCAGCTCTGGTCGTGGATCCGCTGTACCTCAAGCACGGCTACTCGGACGCGGCCATCGACTATCGTCATTGGGGAGTTCCACTCAGTCGGCGGTTTCGTTCGCTGAAACTCTGGTATGTGAACAAAAAAATAATAATCATTATCATCATTATGGCACCCGACAGACCCCGAAAGACCCCGAAAAACCCTCGACAGTCAAGAGTGTGAATGAGTGTTTGTTGACTATTGTCAAAAACTGAATTGATTTTGTCGATTGGCCTGGAGTGTGTACCGCTTGCTCGCTGGTGTCTTGTTTAGGCCTTACTCTTGGCCATCTTTGTCATGTCCGCCACGCTCGTTCATTATTTGCTTGCGATTTAGTTGTAAAAACATAGAAATCAAACTTTGGAAAGAGCAAAGGTCTGTGTGCCGCGGAATCTATCCAAATGAGATGAATCAACACCAAGATATGTGCATGTGTAGGTAGAACAAACATTCAATGGCTAATGGTTTCCTGTCCGATCATTCCATCAGTCCACTCAAAATATACAATTATTGTTTTTGCCGGCTTTCCATGCTGTTTCCTTGCAGGTTTGTGCTGCGATCCTACGGGATTTCCGGACTACAGCACTACATACGTCACCATATCAAATTGGCCAAGCGCTTTGAGGAGCTGGTGCTCAAAGATAAACGCTTCGAGATCTGTAATCAAGTCAAGGTGAGTTACATTCGGTGGGCTTTCATTTCATTTCGTTTCTTTTCTTTCTTGATTCGCCTTTAAAGTACTCGTAATTAATCATGCTTAGGGTTCAAAGCTCTTTGTGTGCGCCCCACCAACAATTTCTGTGTGGGCTGTGTCTGGGATTTTCACTGAAGCAAGTTTTTTGGTGGGTGTGCATTTGGTTGTCCATTGTTGAGACCAATGGCTCGGTGGTCATGTAATGCCCAGTCGAAATTTGGAAACCGATTTGCTAGTGACGCAGATACAAGTGCCTAAACGTTGTCCGTTGTCTGCATAGGCAAGCCCATGGCCACCCAAGACCCTGGCCAAAACCCCAGAGCAGAGCCAAGTACTACTACGAGTATCGCAAACGTGCGGAACAGCACGCCGAATTCCGAGCAGAGACCAGCGGGAAATTTGATTTGATTTCTTTCTTTCCGCTGTGGCCCCTTGAAGTGTTTTGGCATTATTTGGCCACAGAAAATGTTTCAGAGACAGGCCACAAGTGATTCATCGACAGCCCAGTCAGGCTGCCAGCTACCAGCTGACGGATGCTTTCAGATGCTGGTGGACTGGTGGAACAAGCGGGGCGAACTCTATTTGTTTGGGCAATCGGCTTCGTAACTGCAGGCGAAAACGGGCGGGAACGTTGTAAGCCGCGGCAAGGGCTGATTTTTTGCCAAAAAGACATTTCATAGAAATCGATCGAATCGTTTAGGAGATTTTTATATATTCGATTTGATCTGTTTCAACCCATTTGTCTTTTTTATACCCAATACTCAAGATGAGTATAGGCGTATATTAGATTTGTCGTGAAAATGGATGTGCGTAACGTCGAGAAGGAAGCGTTTCCGACTCCATAAAGTATATACATATATTCTATATCAGCATCAATAGCCGAGTTGATTAAGCCATGTCTATTTGTCCGTCTGTCCATCTGTCCGTCCCTATGAGCGCCTAGTGCTCAGAGACTATAAAAGCTAGAGCAACAACATTTTGTATCCAGACACCTGTGATATGTCACTGTTACAGGTGTATTTAAAATCTCCTCGCCGCCCACAAAGGACGAAAACCTTTAAAGATACGAGAAATTAAAAAACCGACAATCATAGAGAATGACCATATCTACCAGATAGCTGAATCTGGATCATATCGGATCGGATTTTTATAGCCTAAAGGAACAAATCAATTTGCAGTGGCTACGCAGCGCTCGAAGACATGTTCAGACACGTATTCTGTCTCTTCCGCATTCTGTCTAAATGTAGAGTTGCGGTCGCAGCAGCAACTCAGCAACTCCTTTTTTTATATTTTCGGCCCAACACCAGCTGTTCTATCGAGCTCCTTTCGCCAGAGGGCGAACACTGTACAAAGAAGAGTGTGTGTGTGAGAGAGAGAGAGAGAATTAGTTAGCGCGTTGCGTAGCTACAGAATTTTATTTGGTCCTTCATTCTCCACAGTTTTTCGTTCTTTGTGGGGGCGGTGCAAAATTTTAAAACAGTGCGTTATCATAGGAGTCTGGAAACTGTAACGAACCCAAAAGGGTCCGGTCCCAACATAGAATAATACATACATATATTATTCGCCATATGTACTTCATAACTCTAATAACACCCGATCCACACATAGCTATAAAGACACGCGCAGAACCCACAAAGCGCCGACTAATCATACCCGGTCACGCGGACTTCCCCTACTCCAGACCGAGACCACTCCACTTACGTGGAAACCCGGCGCCGTGTACAGACGCTGTGCTAATTTAAGAATCAGTGTTTAAGTGCTAAGAAAGTAATAATAATAAAAAAATCAAACTAATAACCCGAATAACATCAGTTGCGTAAGTTCATTTCAAATCGCTGAGGGACCAAAACTATCCCCCACTCTACCCCCACCTCTGCGCCGAACAACGCAAGCCCGACGTCTCCCTTAAAGTTCCATCCATTTCTACAAATTTCTTGTGGATTGAACCCTTGACGTGACTGAGTTTACCTCAGCCTGAAATAGGTCCAATTGGGTTGATCCCTTATAGTCTCATCGGAACGGACGGACAGACAGACAAGCATGGCTATATCGACTCGACTAGTTATGCTGATCAAGAATTTATCAATATTCAAATCGAATGTGCCTCGTGACCCACACGACATGTATATTGTGTTTTTTTTCTATTCTCATGGATTATCTTTTGCTCCACTTCTTCGCTTGTGCGTGCCAGGGTCGAGGGTCAATCTGCAACTTCATGAGGGAGCGATGGATGCAGTTTCCAATGCAAAATACAACTTTTAATTTTTCAGAAACCTTTCAGTAGGATAATGGTTCTAGAGAACTTCTTTGAATAGATTCTTCACTCAAAATCTATTAACATTGATAATTTTTTCCATTTACGTAGCTTGGCTTGGTCTGCTTCCGCTTGAAGGGCAGCGATAAACTCAACGAAAAGCTACTAAGCATCATCAACGAATCGGGAAAGCTGCACATGGTGCCGGCCAGTGTCAACGACAGGTATATCATACGGTTCTGCGCCGTGGCCCAGAATGCCACGGCCGAGGACATTGACTATGCCTGGGACATTATTGTGGACTTTGCCAACGAGCTGCTGGAGAAGGAGCAGCACGACGAGCTGTCCGACATCATTAACCGGAAGAAGCAGGACACTCTGGCCCAGAAGCGGTCGTTCTTTGTGCGGATGGTCAGCGATCCGAAGATCTACAATCCAGCCATCAACAAGGCCGGCACCCCGAAGCTCTCCATGGAGCTTCCATCGCCGGTGGTAAGTCGCGGGAATGCTCCCATCATTCGCACCCAGAGCTCCGTCGACCACAATTCCTGGATATCCTGGCCGCTGGCCTTCCTCTTCAACAGCGGCAACAACGAGGACAAGGGCAACAATGTCTCGTTGCGGTGGGTAGCCCAGCTTCTGCCACAGGTACAGTCTTATCGGTTGTCTCTCTCCATGTTTGTTGCAGCTTCCGACACCTGGACACCAATGTGCGTCACTCTTCGTCGCGCCGCAACTCTGGAGCTGGGTCTTCGCCCTCGCCAGAGAATGAACTGGACATTGTGAGTGCCCAGCAGGAACAGAGATCCCCTCGCAGGTCGCCCATGGTCATGCGCAAGGCATCTTCCTCTCGCGATAATCCCAACTAAGAATATCCCACATAGCCTACACGTATATCAAATATATTACGAGTATATGCGCCTCCTTTTCCCTGGCGCCTAGTTGAATTACATGCATATAGAAAATTTTACGATATCTAGTAAGACATCAATACTCCCAAGGCTTTTCTCGATCTCCCCTTTAATCCTTAGCGTATGTTCGTTTGCAGAAGAACAACGAACAAAAACTCGAATAACTTTCATGTTTATGAACGGCAATAAATTTAATTTCACATTCTGAAACTGTTATGGGAGCAATGGGAGAAGGAACATCAGGAAGATCTTCTAGTAAAGGTATATACAATTCAGAGAACATTTACACTGATCAGTCAGGCAACTTTTCCATTACATGGGGACTCTAAAAGACTCCTTTAACTAGTTTATTGTATTGGTGAGAGGGTGTTGCATCCATTAGATTATTGGGAATCAATGAGATACCGCTCTATATCTGATGTACAATTTCTTCTTTGAGAAGCCTTTGTAAATGCAAGATGCTTTTATTCGTCGGGTTCTTTGGCAGTGAGATACTTTTCAAATTCTGAAACTGTTGGGGCAGAATGGGGGAAGAAACCAGGATCTCTTGCTAAAGGTTTCTGAGACTCTGGATACGGAAGCCCATAGATGGGATTCATTAGGTACTTTTCTACTATATCCTGTCTGAAAAACCATTGTAAGTGTAATTTAGTATCTTTGAGATACATTTCTATCGTGAGCAAAGACTACCTTATAAAAATACAAGCCTGCATTTTTCTAAAAGATAATAATCATAATTCAAGAGCCGACAAACCGACTGTGCTTTAGGAATCTTCATTAGATTTAAAACATATTTCTGTTAATTATCTCTATGGACAAGCTCCCTTCTTCTCCTGCTTTTCACGGATATGTGCCACTTTCTCGAGAGTATTTGGAAGACGCCACAAACAGCTAACAAAGCCAACAGAAAATGTACGAATACGTGATAAACACACCTATCCTGTGATTTTTTTCTTTGCCTCCACGAAATAAACATACCGAAAGATAATCTCATTTTGCTGATGCCATAGATATGACGTAGGATTGGCGGATCGTCATGGGTCATGGGAATAGGAATAGGAATATGGGCATACATATATAGGGGTATGGGTATGGGATGCGCATTAAATGGATTATGACTCAGAGAAAGCCCCGAAAGAGAATTTATTGAGGCAAAAATTCAAACAATTTTGAGAAAAGCAAAAACAAATGTGTGTGCTTATTGGGCATGAGATCGGTTATGGCGGTGAGGTGTACAATCTGCGTGGGTTCTCCCGGAGCTTCTCCCTCTCCACAAACATTTTGACCAGCTTGTTCACGTAGGCCTCCTTGGCGACGGGCGAGTACTGGCTGAAGTGCTGTTTCTCTATGTCCCAATTCAGATAACTTGGAGCCTCCACGTCTTTTGACGCCCGACTAGATGGGGCCAGGTTTGTATCGAGTTTATCAATTGCGACATTTTGAATGCGTTCCTCTCTATAAGTACTGCTGCTCTTTGGGACTGTTGTCACCTGTGCCCCATCTTCCGTATTATGGCTGGCACTGGCTTGTTCCGGCTCTTGCAATTGAGGACTTGCCTTCATTTTGTTAAATATGTCGTCAGGCTGCTTTGAGGGCGACGTTGGTGCCTCTGTTTGATCCTGCTTGGACAGACTTTCCGGCAACGGCTTCAATCGTTGCTCCATCTCCCAGAGCTGTCGCTCCTCTTCGTCTCGTTTGCGCCCAGCCTGCATTATGTCCATCAGCTGAGCGACATTTGGATACATGTCACTCTGTTTGTTATCACTCTGCTTTCTATCAGTACCTTTTGGCTTAATCTTGTCGAGCATTATATCCAGCTGGTTCATCGCATGTATCTCTCCGGGAAGGGGGCCCATCGCATTGCTTCCGAGTATATCCGAATCGCGTTTCATTTTCTTCTGCCGCTTTATCCCCTCGATGTGATCCATTATAGCATCTAGATGCGGTTTGATTATCGATGTGTCTCTGTATTCGCCTGATAAGTAGCCCCGACCTTGTAGGTATCCAATAGGGGACTCCCAGCTCTTGATCAAGCCCCGAACAACCTCATCGTAGGCATTGTTGAGGCCCATTTTCTCCAAGTTCGTAATCCCTGCATTGACTTGCTTGGCTCCATCCAAGGTACTGCAGGTCAGAATATACCTGTGTGCGATTTCCGCTTAGAACGGTAATGGATGGAGGGGAATTCACATATTTTAATTTACCAGAATAAAAGTCGCATGGCAGTCGAGGCTCAACACAGTTTACAGAATACATATACATATATATGATGGGATTCAATAAGCTATATAGATGGAGATTTTATTTTTCAAGCAGTACGAGTATTTTATAATCCTTTAAATTCCACTCAAAACGGCGCCAAATCAGGTTTAAAACACCATTAATTAGCATACGTCGTAAAACGTCATATCATGAAATTCGAGATCGAAACTACTACGGGTGTCCGTACCGTAAAGTTCAGTCCCCCAGTAAACCTAAACGATCTGCTACCTGTCTAAAAAAGCCTTTAGCACTACCCATATAATACATCAATCAGAGCGCCGCTAAACTTTTGTATTTCAATGATGACAACAACGAATTAGCATGCACAAACGAATCAGAATGAATGAAATGCCTAAGGTATGATGGGGCCACAATGCAAACAGACGAAATTGCCCAAAACATAGAAGATTCGATCGACGCCAGAAATTTATGCAACATCCGTCAGCTGTTGTCAACCGCGTGCTTCGAGGGGCAACAACAAATTGTTCAGTTTTCAAGAGAAGAGGAGCCGTATTTCGGAACGATCATGGGATCGTTCGTGTATGGCAGTACCAACTGCCATAATTAATGGGCCTTTGCCATGGGCAGGGGTAGACAGAGCCAAGCTCCGAAGAGACATCCCAAGTCGCACGTAGTGTGAGGCACCAGCACCAGCAACAGCAACAGCAGCAGCAGCAGAAGGCGGATGGATGGATGATGGCGATGGCCCTCAAGCATTTTGAAGTGTGACCGCGTAAACTGAATATATTTTTATATTTAGACGCACGACGTCATCTGGCGCTGGGGCTGGCGCGGTGAATGAAAGTTTAGGCAAAGCTTCGAGCCGCGAAAGAAGAGCGCCGAAATACGCCAAGTCATGGCGTCTCACCCTCTCGCAGTCCGTCTTCCTTCGGCTCTCTTTATGGCTCCGATCTGAAGCTTGTCAGGCCGGCGCGTGCGACAGATGTATGAATCACCGAATGTATGGTCGGCGTTGCTCCAACTGGAGTTCTGAGAGACAGATAAAGAGTGCGGTCAAGAATACGTCATCTGTGGATCCTCATGGCAATACATATGTATCTTTATCTAACATAACTTACGGGTGATGTTCAATAAGCTTTCAACGGCAATTCACATCCATGCATTTTGTGCCGTACCGGACCTACTGCTAATACACCAAACAATCCCAAATTTTCACTGGTGAACTCGATAGCCACTAGTATGTTGTTTGATGAAAATTATGCATTCTGATTAAATATTGGACTGACGTTTAGGTTATTGAAGATTTGTGGTTTTATAGAGGAAAATTATATTTTTGAAAAACTTCGAACTAAAGTATCACCTAGCTAGCAATTAAGCAATGGGCATTAGAAGTAATGCAGGAGGCAGAAGGATGACATTTGTGACTAAAGGTAAAAAAGTATAGAAAATATTATATTTATTTATACTCTTTCTTGACCATAACTAAGGCAGGGCGGGTAACCAACTCCTGATACTGGTGTTCAGCAAGTTCGCTTGTGCAGCGCTGTTTCACCTAACGACAGGGAAATCCATTCATTAATTTCTACTCATTCACCCACTCCCACACTCATAATCATTCACACCCACTCGCACTCGCTTGCACCCTGAATAAGTCAGAGAAAAAACAAAATTAATTTTGCAATATTTGTTTATTTGGTTATTTGGATATTTGTTGTTTTCATATTCCACCTAGCAGGAGATTCCGTGAAACAATGGGCGCTCTTCACCGCTACGTCACAAGCTAGGACTGTTGCCAGGGATTCGTCATGGCGCATGCAACACCTGCTCCGTCCCATCGCTCTTTGCGTTAACAGATTTGTTCAATATTTGGACAATTATTTGCCACTTTTGAGCAAGTACTTCAAGTGATTCCCCCATGTTTGATGCTTGCCCGAAACATCGGCCGCTGGAAAGTTTTGGCTATTTTGAAATCCAAGAGTTTTGAGAGAGAGCGTGTTTGTTCTTTTCTTGAAATGGCAATCTGCACGTGCCTTTTTCCAATATGTTGGCCATTTTGACAGCTCCAAAAGTTCCCCTAAAAAAAAACCGCAAAATTAATTCAGGTTCGGCTGCCATTAAAGCAGCTCAGACACGATCAAAAGCAATTTAAAAATCGTAAAATGTATCTGAGCTAATCTGAGAAGAAGAAGAAGAGGACATTGAGGTAGGCAAGAAATGAAGAAAGGGGTACCATGAGACAAAGACGTGTAGTCGTCAGATAAGTCAACCAACAACCTATTATTTTTGTTGAGATTCCCCTAAAAGTTGGTGATTTTTATCGAGGTGCTTCTGAGGTGCGAACTATGTATTTTTGGTCCGTTACAAACATAGCATACAATTATAGATAAATACCCATTTCTTACACTATTCAGTACAGTTTCCATTAATATGTTCAATTATATAGCAAATGGCGTATCACTCACCAAATAATTATGGCGAAAACTAAAAACCCTTTCACGCCAGGGACTTTTTTACAAAGCAAACACAAAAGCGCTGCCGAGGCGTGCCGCTGGAAGCGACTGCGAGAGAACCGAAAGAAGGCGGCGTAATGACCAAAGCGGGTTTCCCAGCCACCCAGCCACCCAGCCACCCGATCGCCCAATTCCCCATCTCCGTGCAAGTAATTTGAGAGTGATCACGAGACAGTGAACGTCAATAGAAGCGCTACTACGGCGAACACCTTACAGGTAGTCGAGAGAGAAACAGAGCGCACGGCCGAGAGTACCCGACGGGGCGGCCGCCACACGAAGCCCCCAGAAGCACAGTTTCTATATAAAGTCGAATGCAGCCTCGGTGTTCAAGTCATTCGCGCAAAGGAAGCAGAAGCTGCAGCGTGCAAGCACCACGGGACAGCGGGATAGTACAGTGATTGAGAGAAGTTTGTGTGTGTTCCTGAAGTGTGTTTAAGCCCCCAAAGAAATAGTACATACAGCAAAAGAGAGCGTCAAGAAGGTGCAAACATTGCTAACAAGGGACAAAAGTGTTAATCAAATTGTTAAAATGAATGTGGAAGACTTTCGCAAATACGGCAAGGAAGTGATCGATTATATATGCCAATATAGCAGCAATATTGAAGAGCGCGATGTGGCTCCAACATTGGATCCGGGTTACCTGAAAAAACTGCTTCCAGGTAGGAAAGAAATTTAAAAAAACCATATAAACTATTCGTAGCTGATAGTATTCCGATTAGGATGCTATTCCGATTTCTCGGATGATATGCCAACAACTCTCAAAACTATTTTGTTTACACTGTGAATTTTCGTGCTGAAGTTTCTTCTTGCAAATCAGAATGAAAGGCTTATTTATAGCGCAAGTGATAAATTGTATACACTAATTAGTAAACTATTCCTAAATAAATTGGCAATGAATTCGAAAATATTTCGCTTCGCACAAAATAATTAAAGAAAGTCGAAGATGAAACGCAAAGCCACTCGAAAGCAAACTTGTTAAATCATGTTGACTAATTGCTCTGCAAAGGCAAGTGAATAATGTACGAATATAAACTATTCGAACAGCCCCAGCCGGCCCACACACCCACCTACAATAGTACTACATACCCCACAACAAGAGGCGCGGGTGCGGGCGTGGGCGGGGGACCAGAGCATAATTGGGGCACACACTCAGCAGCCGTCTTCGATGAAGCTATGAAGCAGGCTATGGCAGGCCGGGCAGGTCGGGCAGGCAGGCAGACTTCGGTGGTAGCAGGGCCGGAGGAGATTTCAGGCGAATTCCGCGCAGTTTGTTAAGTTAAATATTTACGCCCGAATGGACGCCGCAATTCAACGCCGGGTTCAACTAAACAAATCAATTAATTATGCATACGCAAACACACACCTTCGGCCTTATAGTGCTCGTAGATATATGGACTTACTTGTTGATCATTCTACTCACTGCCAAAAATAACAAATTTACCATAAATATTGATGTCTGCCGGTCTGCCAGCGCTGCCGGCGCTGCTAGCCTTTATAGGTGATAAAAGAAGTATTTAGGAGGCACCCGACTTATCCAGCTGCCTTTTTGTTTACCCCACAGCGGACGCACCACAATCGCCGGAATCATTCAAAGATGTGCTCGAGGACTTTGAGCAGAAAATCATGCCGGGTGTCGTCCACTGGAACCATCCGAAGTTCTTTGCCTACTTCCCCTCGGGCAACTCGTTCCCCTCCGTCCTGGGGGACATGCTGAGCAGTGCCATTGGATCGATCGGCTTCAGTTGGGCCAGCTGTCCGGCAGCCGCCGAACTGGAAACGATTGTGATGAACTGGTATGCCAAGGCCCTGGGTCTGCCCAAGGCCTTCATCTCGGATGCCCCGGGCAGCACTGGCGGAGGGGCCCTCCAGGGCTCCGCCTCTGAGTGCGTCCTTGTCTCACTGATCACGGCGCGTGCTCGAGCCATCAACGAGCTAAAGGGTCAGACCACTGTGCACGACAGCGTCTTCCTGCCCAACCTGATTGCCTATGCCAGCCGCGAGGCGCACTCCTGCGTGGAGAAGGCCACCAAGATGGCCCTGGTCAAGCTGCGCATCATCGATGCGGATGTGCATGGACGCATGCGCGTGGATCTGCTCAAGCAGGCTATTCAAAATGATGTCAACGCCGGACTGACGCCCTTCTTTGTGGTGGCCACGGTGGGCACTACCGGAGGATGCGCCTTCGATGACATAACAGGGATCGGCCAGGTCTGCCGACAGGTGTCCAGCATTTGGCTGCATGTGGATGGTGCCTATGCTGGCAACTCCTTCATTCTGCCCGAGATGCGCGTGTTCTCAGCTGGCCTGGAATACGCCGACTCGTTCAACACGAATCCCAACAAGCTGTTACTAACCAACTTCGATGCCTCTGCCTTGTGGGTGCGCGATGTGATGATTCTGAAGAGTGCGCTCAATGTGAATCCGCTCTACCTGAGGCACGAGCACATGAGCGGCGTGGACTACAGACACTATGGAATACCGCTCAGCCGACGGTTCCGGGCCCTGAAGCTCTGGTTTGTCTTCCGCATATACGGCGTAAAGGGTCTACAAGAGTATATACGCAACCACATGGCCCTGGCCAAGAAGTTTGAGATGCTGGTGCGGAAGGACGATCGTTTTGAGGTGCGCAATGATGTCCACTTGGGCCTGGTCTGCTTCCGCATGCGGTAAGTTGAGAAAGTTGTTGAGTTTTCCTACAATTCTTAATAATAAATCCTTTCCTCTGCAGAACTGTCGACGAGCCCAATCACACGCTGCTGGCCATGATCAATCACTCGGGGAAAATGCACATGACACCGGCAAAATTCAATGGCCGCTATGTAATCCGATTCTGTGTCACCTATGAGCACGCCTGCGAAAAGGACATTCTAGATGCCTGGAGCCAAATCAAGTCCTTTGCGGAGGAGATCCTGCGCGACAATCAGCTGGAGATAAGATCTGCCCCGGCCTCACCAGAAGCAGAACGCACCAGTTCAGAGCCGGCGGCACCTGTGGCTGGCAAGCCGCCGATCAAGAAGAAGCTGACGAGAACCAAGTCGCTGCGCTTCTCATTCACACGCAGCATCTCGCGGGAGCAGTACCAGAATCAGAGCGAGCATCTTGGGGATGGCGCTACGCCTATTTTCGTGGTGGACCCAAAAACACTCCAGCAGAACTTTCAGAAGGCTGCAGAGGAGAACGAAAGGGTCAATAACATTAAGAACGGAACCACCGCCAACAGCAACACGAAGCTCAAAGATATATCCGATGTGGACACCGATGAGGCGAGTAATTGAGTGTAGCCTCCGAGCAGGATTCCCCCGACTTACCTCGAGCTAGTATTAGTGTAGTGTTGTAGTGTTGTGCGTGGAGCTGAGATGAGGCCTCTACCAATTAACGTTGCTAACGTTGAATTTAAGTACTTATTTATGCATTTAGAGCCTAAGTTTCGCCGCTGAATTTCATTCGATTCAACTCTGAAGTCATACCATTTGTATTCGATATCATCTTGTATTTATATCTAGTGACCTATCATGAACAAAAGCACATATTTATAAACATCTACTGGCATTTGACATGCTTATTTTCTAAAGAAATATTAATTCGTTGGAAAGTTCTTTGGGGATACCTTTTGCGCGGTTTTAAGATCACAGCGAGAGAACAATGTCCTTAGCAAACGCTTCAGTCCCAGCAAGCCTGACGGCTGTACGGAAACAGAAAAGCCCAATCATATGTGGGTGGAGGCTCGATCCGTCTACATACAACTCAAGTCCCTGGTGGACTCTCTGAAAATCAGCCAAGACGATGTCTCAGCTCCCAGCTCTAACATATCGCTGGAATTTGAGTGCAATGATAGCGGGCCCATGGCCATTGAGTTCCGACTGATGATTCCAATGTCTGATGTCGGATGCAGGCAACTCCAAGAACATGCTAGACCGGACACGTAACCTTGTACTCAGTTTATAAAGCAAATGGAGGCGAAGTTCACTGTGACCGATGTGCAGCTGGGGAATGTGAAGGAAGAGCGCGATCAACCAAGTGGGGATCCATACGGATATGGAAGACCATACGGATCGGCACCGCGATGCGGCCAACGGGCGACGAACCAAGGCTGAGTTGGATCTGGCCAGGACCCGTGTTGAACTAAAGCAGGCCAACAGCCAGCTACTGAAGTCTGTCTAACAGGAAGGTTCAGCTCTCGCAGCAGCTGGAGCAGTGGCAGATGGATATGCATGAACAAATCGACCTGCAGATGCGCTCCAAACTGCTCGAACGTCCCGCGCTGGCCCCAAAGACCCCCACGTCTCAGCCCAGCAGAGTAGCAGCCAAGCTGGCCAAGCGACTGTCTAGCTACAAGCTCTGGAGTTTATTTCAGCGGTAGCTCGACAAACCCAAAGCCGCGCTGTAAGCTCTATTCCAATCTTATATTCTTAATGAAGAGCGTGGGGCATCAGTGAATATTTATATTTTAATATTTATACACACAACTTGTTTATTACTTTTCCGCTTAAACGCCTGTAAAATCAATCCTTGTGTAAAAGCCCGTTTACGTGTATACATATCCCTTTGAGTCTAGAGGAAATGTGAGGACACATGGGCACGCCCTGGATTTCTCGGAGGGAGCCGAATTGTTTCTGTTAAGCTGAGTCGACACCAATTCGATTCGAACAAACCATACTAGAGCATGTTTTTTTCCAATACGTATAGTATGTTACATATGTAATGGCTGGCATCATTCTCTTCAATCGAAGTGTAGTGCAACACGACGATTACCCTGTGTGCACTCATCATGCAGTATCATATGGAGAAAAACTTAATTATATGATAGCCCTAACAAGACCCAGAGGTCATGCTGCGATGCTGTGAGAGAAAATATTGAGCAAATAGTCATGACACATAATATGAGATTGGGGCATCCTTAGACATTAGTATGACGTCCGTCAAAAATCGGTAAAATAACGGAAGTAGGCTGAAAGCTGTAGAATTGAGGAAAACCAGACACTAAATACGGATTGTGTTTTACGACCACAATTAACCACCCAACAAAATCTAATAAAGGGGTCATCTGCCTTGCAAAGATTTCCTCAAATATAATAGAATCATTTTTTTCCAGCCTTTAAAAAAAATTGGTCATCGTTTTTTCGATTGTATCAGGACCAAGATCCACTTCAATTACATATTAATTTATATTTGGGGCTAAAGTTTCTGCATTTAATTCAATTCATTAATTACTGCATTGCGCCTTCGTAAAAAAAAGACTAATTCGAAAATCACAACACATGATTAATAACAAAAATAAATTTGTTGTAATAATAGGCATGCTGAAGGCGGCAGCTGACCCCAGCCCTTCCCCCCAGGGTACGCCTTTGAGTGGCGATTCATCAAAATATCTGTACGTGAGCAAATCTAAGTGTAAGTTAAGAATTTATGTTTTATCGGAGATGAGCATATTTTTAATGCTGGCAACCAGGCTGCAAATGATAATTAAAACTGTGCACGGATCAAAACTTGCCTTAACGAACGGACAATGCAACGAAAAGTTTGACATTATAGATTGTTTCATTAAGAAATTCAAGTAATAAGCATATAAATAAGTGAAAGTGCTGTTGCCTAAGCACGACTTACCACTTTCTGATTAAAGATTAAAATAACTCAATTCAAGAACTGAAATCCGGAATCAACACAAACTTATAAACAAAACACACATGTTATTCCAATCGATAGAGCCGGTATTTGTACTATCGGTAGTGTATTAGAAAACATCGGTATTTCTGGTGCGTATCGATTCATCGCAAAAATGTAAACAAAACGCTGCCGGCACGCGAACTTCTTGCATTTGTTAAGAGATTTACATTTAATAATTAAAATGCCCAACTGGAACCAAATTCAGTCCCAGCTGCGCAGCTCCAACAACCCAGTCGTATTTTTCGACATTGCCGTGGGCACAACCGTGAGTAGAGGCACATATAATTAGTTGACTTATTTATGTTAACCATCTTTGCATGCAGGAAATCGGCCGCATGATCTTCGAGCTGTTTGCTGATACAGTGCCGCGGACAGCAGAAAACTTTCGACAATTCTGCACAGGAGAGTATCGGCCAGATGGTGTGCCTATTGGTTACAAGGGCGCAAGCTTCCACAGAGTAATTAAAGATTTCATGATACAAGGCGGAGACTTTGTCCAGGGCGATGGCACCGGCGTCACCTGCATCTATGGCAACACATTTGGCGATGAGAACTTTACCTTGAAGCACGACTCACCTGGCCTGCTGGCCATGGCCAACAGCGGCAAGGACACCAATGGCTGCCAGTTCTTCATTACCTGTGCCAAATGCAACTTCCTTGATGGCAAGCATGTGGTATTTGGACGCGTACTTGACGGCCTGCTGATAATGCGAAAGATTGAAAATGTTCCCACGGGGCCCAACAACAAGCCCAAGCTTCCAGTGACGATTTCGCAATGTGGACAGATGTAGAATGGATGTTTTTGGTATTGGATTTTATATAAATAAATACATGTTGCTATACAGTATCTGTAAACAAAGCGTGATCGAAGCGAATTTGTTATTTTCTAAATGTCCTTGTTGAAGTACGAAGAGTAGCCGCCCGACAAGACCTTCTCCTTTCGCAGTGTTCTGCAGTCCTCGATCATGAAACTGAAAAATAAATAAACTTAATAGACAAGCATATAAAATATGGGACATTTGAAAACCAACTTGTAGTAGAGCGAAACCAATGGGACTGTGGCAAAATGCCACAATGCATGGGCATCGAGAATCCAGCAAATGGGCGGAAAGTCCAACAGCTCAAGGCTCATTGCCAAAGCAAAAAGTATATAAAATCGGAGAATCCTCCTGAAGTAGGGCCGCCGAGTGCGCACTCTGTGACACCAGATGAACCAGCCCAAGGCGGACAGAACTCCGGTGGCAATATTCACTTTCATATTGAAGGAATAGTTGAATTTGCCGACACTCAGGTAGGCAAAGTAGTTAATGTAGTAGGAGACAATGGCCAGCGTGATCACACCGCGTAGGAACAGCGAGTATCGATGAAGCATTCGCATCACCATGCAGTAGAAAGTGCAGAGCACTATAGAATAGGCAAAAGCATAATCCAGCAGTTCAGTCAAGGGAAAGTCTCTCGTGTGGAATATTGAAGACCAGATCCATCCATTCAGACACGTCTAAAAGGGCAAAATTAATTAGTAAAAATGGAATTTTTAAGGCGTAGGGCCTTTTACCACTCCGAATATATGAGCCAGCATGTAACATGGGCTATCTGGACGCACTTCTCGTCGAAACTTGCGCAGCATTCGGAAATGCATGATACAATTTAACATTGAGAATATGACTGAGGCCGGCTCCTGCATTCCAAGCATTCTAAGAAAAGGCCATTTGCCATAGAACTGTGGTATGGGCCACGCTCGTTCCGCAAAGGCAGCCACAGTCCGCCACATGCAGCCATACTGGCACTCATCTGCACAGCTCCACTGAAAAATCTGATCGAATATCGACTGCTTATAAAAGTTCACGGCCTGCTCCTGTATTTCCAGGCCATCTGCGAAAAGAACAACGGTTGGTCAGGTGCACTCTATTACATGTATAGTTAATTACCTGCAGAGCAGTTGGTTCGCTCGCAGTTTTGCCGGCAGTTGTGAAAGAATTGAGTACGGTCACCATTGGATGCATGGCACAGAGTAATGGCCCCGACCAACAGCAGGAATATTGCACTATAATTAAGACTAAGCATTCTGCTAAAACCATTTAAATTGCATTTTTTGGTTTGTTTTTTGTTGACGGTTTAAGTTACCATGCTACCCGTGAGTAGCGTAGGATTATATGGCCGCCCGCTTATGTGAAGGTGGAAATTGCCAAGTCAGAGAATAGTAGATTTTTGAGTACTTGTTATAGTTTTACATCAATTTTGTCGAGGAAGTCAATTAAATTAGTTTCATACGCGCTGATGTTTTGTTTCCTAGAGATGGGAAGTTCTGCCTTGTTGTGTTGTACCACCACTAACCGTATAGTACAGAAAACTAAATCCCAGGGCCTTCGGCTCTGATAATTTACATATGAATTCAAATAAATCAAACAGATAAAAGTTTTTTTTTTATTTCCCACGCCCAAGTGTATCGTACCTCCACCCACCCTGCCCATTCTTTTTTTTATTATGTTTCGTTCAGACACTAACCACTGTATGGATATATATGGTGTCAGGTTAGGCCTTACTCCAAAACCTAGTGCTGTCGCTGATATTTTTTCTCTTTATTAAATTATTATCGCTATTTAATTCAATTTGCATGCAATTTCTGAATATTTTTTTAACTTTAAGGTATTCCGCATTTGGTCTTCAAAAAAGCCAAATCTGACGGGAAAAGAGCGTATTCGGCAGCACTGCGCACAAGAAAACACAGAAATCACACAGAAAACGCAAAGAGCATCCAATTGTGCCTGTACACATGCAAAGATGTGTTTGGTTCATGATGACGAGGCGGTAACCGAACGCCAGACCCGAACCCCATGGGACGGGAATTCTGTGTTCAACGTGCGACATGTTCGTTCTATGAACTGGCTCATCTATATTCTGTATGATTAGTGCGAAAACGTAACAGTTTATTCTGCCCGATTTGAATTGTGAAAATGTTTTTTAGCGTATATGCTAAGAATATTGAAATTACTCTTGAGGTTCAATGTCTTAATTCCTAAAATTCCGAAGTAGTTCTCTATTTTGACGATGACAAATCGTATGTCTTTTCTATTGTATGGCAGATGCCTACCCCGCCGTAGCCGTTGTTAAACACCCAAATCTCTGCGAGAATTCGTCCCTGTTGAGGAGCTGTTTGTTGTTGTGCGTCAGACTTTGAATTTTTAGCTGAAGAATCTTCATTGTTTGATGTTCCGCTAGTGTTGTGCTGCTCATGAGTAAGTGAAAAAAGAGGTGTTCATTTAAGTGAGCAACTGAACGTGTTCCTTTCAAACTGTTTCTTTTTGCTCCCTTGTTCTATTTTGTTGACTTGTTCTTTTTTGCTCACTTTTCTTTACTCACTTTTTGATGAATTTTGCTCCTCAAGGGCATTTTCAAAGGGCGTTGCTGCTCATTACCTTCACAGCTGCTTACTCTTTTACAAATTTAGTATGTCGCTAATTCGAAAGTATAGTGAAATTTTGAATAATGTCGAGGAAGTTTGACGCTAAGAAGCCAAGTGCAAGTATTGAAAATCTGTTTTGAGTTCCAAATGTCAAAGCAACGTAAGGCGTCATTTAAAGAGCAAGAACCCGGCGTCTATGGAGCCCGGTATCCGACAAAACACCGATGGCCCGATTGTACGCATGATCGCCAAGGGTCATCACGCGTTGCGGTTGGTCGAAGAACCGGAATTCAAAAGATTTATTTACGATGTGACGCACGCCCCGAAGTATAAGCTTCCGACGAGGAAAACATTAACCGGCTCCTTGATTCCCAAAATTCGTGACGTGTACACTGGGATGATAATAAAAACGAGGGGAAACGTTGTGAGTTGCTGCGGAGACCGCAACTCTACATTTATACCCGATACTTAGTCAGTATGGCTCTCCTCCGGCAGACGCCGCTAATATTGAACGACACGACAAAGAATGCGTGCGAGAGAGACAGAAAATCAGTCTGATCGTGACGTCGGGCGCTGCGTAGCCACTGCAAATTGATTTGTTCCTTTTGGCTATAAAAATGATTTGATTTGATCCAGATTCGGCATTCTGATAGATATGGTCATTATCTATGATTCTGCGTTTTTAGTTTTCTCGTATCTTAAAAATTGTGGATGCCACAGATTTTCGTCCTTTGTGGGGGCGGAAGTGGGCGGGGCGAAGTTTTGAAATATTCTTGTAGCAGTGACGTATCACAGAAGTCTGGATCCAAAACATCGTTGCTCTAGCTCTTATAGTCTTTGAGCACTAGGCGCTAATAGGGACGGACAGACGGACAGACGGACGGACGGACAGACGGACGGACGGACAGACAGACAGGGCTCAATCGACTCGGCTATTGATGCTGATCAAGAATATATATACTTTATCCATTTTCACCACAAACCTAATATACCCCAATACTCATTTTGAATATCGGGTATAAAAAGGCCAATTTTGTAGAAAATATATTCCTCAATGGCCTCTACTTATGTGGCAGAACTAAGGGTTTTAGCCAGAATTATTCGACGGAATATCAAAATTGAGCAATAGGAACAGCTAAGCTCTTACATTTTTTGTTTGACCTTTTTCGCTAAAACCTTTTTTTCGACAAATCCAATAAAAGCAAGAATTTAAAATAAACCAGTCAAGTGGAAAACTGGATAATTACAAGGTCATTATCGCGGAGAACCACGGCATCTATAGCGGAGAACCAAGGTCATCATAATAATGAGAATATTATATAATAATATGATATGTAAAATAATAATATGGTATAATATATATTACACGGAATAACAAAATCGAGGAATATGTATAATACAACTTGAATTCGTGAGTATATTTACGGTATATTTTGATATATTTCTGAGGATCGGTCACACTGGTCATATGTCAAAACATATTGTCATAGAGATGAACAGAGAGAGGGGGAGAGAGAATCTCTATTCTCTATTTACTTCTGTATTGTGCGGACATTGTCGTTGAAAAGAAGTGAAAATGTGCTCGAGAAATGTAAAAACCAGCCAGTGAAGCTATTGTGGTGCACCTAGGGAAAAACTCGGGTAACTACAGCCTTCACCGAAGCCATTGCAGGTGTAATTTTTGCTAAGACAGTGGCCGTCGGAGAGAGAGATAGTTAGAGTGAGGAGAGGGTGGCAGAGTGTGTGAAACTGGTGCAATATTATTAATTTGTAGGTGATGCATCTGCCAGATCAAAGCCGCTTCTCGCGAGCCTATATTTAGAGCATGACTCATGGTCGGCGATCTCGTTAGACAGAAGCTGGTTCCTTCAATGTCCAAATATCAGACCACGAATAGTGATGCCTTCGCCTTGCCCGCGTACCCACTAATCCCGAGCGGGGACATTAGGGATCAACGCAAGTCGCAAAGTAATAAGGTAGGTTCTTATCTTTGTGTCTTTATCAGACAGACATTATCTCATTGTCTCTTCTCCACGACTAGCAACGGGAGCCATTCGTATTCTTCATAATGCGACTAAATTTGAAAGCTGTGATGCTCGTTCTAACGGTGGCCGTGGTGGTGATAACCCTAGGCGTTTATATGCGATGTGCCGCCTTTTCATTTTCACCGGACTTTGTGCGTCAGTTTAATCGGCACCATGAAAGTCAGACCTCTAGCGCTGCGCAAACCTCAGATGCCCTGCAAGACATTGAGTGCTCCATCAACCAGGAGTACAGTGTTCACTGCAAGCGAGATGAGAATGCCAACGAGGTGTACGTGCCCTTCTCGTTCCTGCGAAACTACTTTGATGTCAGTGGAGCAGTCACAACCAGCGGCACTGAGGTGGCAAAATTCAATTGGATGCACAGCACAGCCAAGGTAAATCTGCCCAAGGGCAAATACGATGCCCGTGGCGTGTTCATGTACTTTGAGAACTACAATGTGGAAGTCCGCGATCGGGTGAAGTGCATCAGCGCCGCCGAGGGAGTTCCTGTGAGCACACAGTGGGAGAAGCGTGGCTATTTCTATCCCACGCAAATAGCCCAGTTCGCCCTATCGCATTATAGCAAGAATTTGACAGAGCAGGCGCCCCGAGTGCACGTTCTGGAGGATGGCGATGGCTATCAGATGGACTGGACAACGCCCAAGACCAGTAACATGACACGCATCTGGCATCATAAGTTCAATACCAGCGTGGTTCAGTTCGAGACGGCCATTGGCTACGAGAGCGCCATCAGCATTGGCTTTAACCAGACATTAGATTTACTTCTGAGCGTAGATATGCTCCTTGTGACCAACAGCAGCAGCCTTATGGTTACGGTCCAGAACCGAGACACCAAGCACAGCTATAACCTCCACTATATTCCCGCCGATCTTCTACTCAGCGTTCAGGACTCGAACATTTATTATGGTTTGGGGGCCTCTGCTTTGAACAAATGGCGCCACATAACCCGGGATCTTCACATTGATGTTCAGAAGGGCATCGTCCTAGGGGACAAGCGATCACCGCTTAAGGTACGGCGCTCCGATTTGGAAGTTTTGTCTGTCGCCTTCCTGGGCATTGGTTTCTACGATAACATTACCCTGTCCACCAGCGAGCATATGGCGCATTTCTATGATGCTGCCGAGTGGTTCGTTCACAATCAGGACCCCAAGTCCGGTGGCTGGACCAATCCTGTGCGCCGAAGTCTCAATGGTTTTGCTGAGCTGAGTCCAGGCTGGATATCGGCCATGGGCCAAGGCCATGCCATATCCGTTTTGGCGCGAGCTTATTGGCATTCCGGTGGCGATGAGCGCTATCTCAAGGCGGCCGCAGCAGGACTTCAACCATATAGGGTATTCTCGCAGGACGGGGGCGTGCTGTCTCAGTTCATGGACAAATTCTATTGGTGAGTCGACCACAGACATTTTTCTTAGGCTCCTTATGTGATTATTTCGTATCAACAGGTACGAGGAGTATCCCACAACGCCGCCATCCCTAGTGCTAAACGGTTTCATCTATTCGCTGTTAGGTCTCTACGATCTGAATAGCACGGCGCCAGCTAAAATAGCCCGAGAGGCAGGCCAACTGTTTGCCCAAGGCATGTACTCGCTTAAGAAGATGCTTTTACTATACGACACGGGCTCCGGCACCAGCTACGATCTAAGGCATCTCAGCCTTGGCGTGGCACCTAATTTGGCACGATGGGACTATCATGCAACGCATGTGAATCAGCTGCTACTGCTGGCCACTATTGACAGCGACCCGTTAATTGCACAGACCGCAGAGCGCTGGAAGGGCTATATGTTTGGCAAGCGGGCCAAGCACAACTGAGAACTAAGGAAACTGGCGACCTATCGTCGTCGAAAAAGTGATATTTTGTAAGGCTTAAACACTATGCTTAACCATTCTAAATGGTTGCATCTTGTGCCATGCCCTTTCCACATCCCCCACACATCCCGACTCGGAAATAGTTTCGCCCCTCTCTCGTATGATTTTAGACCTCGTCCTTGTGCTTAATTTTTGATTTATGAACTCGTTCTATTAAGCTAATGTTTAATGTTAAGCTAATGTTGCTGTTGGCCTCGTCTTTAACCATCTGTTGACCCATCTTGATAGCCTAATTGTTTCCCCGAAAATAGATGCACGCGTAATTCACTGGACAATATAAAAAAATTGAATTAGAAACTTACACTTAACCTTTGTAGTGGACTGTTGTGGTCAGACTTTTTTACTGCGCAAACTAAGTAGAGAGTTGGTTACACTCCTCCCCATGTATAAAGTAATGTGTAGAGAGCTTAGCGCTATAGTCGTAGATTGAATAGATCCCATATTAACGTAGATAGTATCACTTGGATGCATATTCGGTAACAGCCACATCTATTTCTCCTCACCTGAAGGGGTAATTTTAGTATTCCAAGGCGAATACTTACAACTCGATGATGTTGAACTTAAATGCACGATACGATAATAACAATTTCTATATGGTAAGCATGTAAGGTAATGTAGCGTAGGCCACTTGAGGATATTTTCACACTTATCTCGACTTAAACGATGCCATTCCATGATTAATTTTAATTTTAAAATAGATATGCCAACTAATCCGTCAGGCAGTAAAGGTATATCCGTCGAAACAGTCCAGCTTGGACCACTATATCATCATATACCTGTAGCTGACATAGGATTGATCGACTTGCTAGGGCATCTATCTTTCTTAGTGGTTACACCAAAGTTGTCACCGAGCAGCTGTCAGTTAAGCAGAGCTCTTCGTACTAACTCATGCCATCTATGTATCAGTTTTCCGTTGCATACTAATAAACCAGAACACGAGACTGTTAACAAAAACTATTCATTTTGAGTATTCTTTTAAGTGAATGAAACTAATGTACTTAATTGATGTCTTTTTTGTGCTCGTCGTTGTATGTGTGTGGTCGATTCTGTCAACGTTCAACTTAAAATAACTTTCGAAGCATCTTCGACACAACTCCTGAAGTTGGGGGATAATTTATTACACACAAATCGACTTTGAATAATGTTTATTTACATTTTGGTTAATTTTACTAACAACGAAATATAAAACGACTCTGTGTCAATGAAATGTACAAATACACGTTCAACTTAAGTTACTAGAACGAAGGGAGATGGGCCGTTTGGACCGCGTCATGATCTCTGGGAGGTCAGCACGTGCGAACGAATCGAAGGTGGTCCATTGCGTCGACGCACTTCCTCGATGAAAGCGTTCTCCATTTGATCGCATATCAGATCAAAGAATATGTTGGCCACGTTGCTGTGCAGCAGCGATTTAAATTCAAAGGATACCTTAAAATCCAAGACGCATGAGTTGGGTATGTCTTTCAGGCCCGGACTGAAACGCCATTCATTAAGCAAATAGTTGAACAAACGTCCATCATGGCACTCGGACTTGACCAGGCTGGGCGACTCTAGCGTCACCCTCGACGTGTAGGCCTCGTTCAGTGGGGGAAAGCCAACAATGAGGTCTGCCTTGAAACCATCACTGTCGACGGTGTGGACGTGCGATCGCTTCACATAAGGGACAAATTTGTAGTAGTTCCTCACGTCGGAGACCACTGTGTACATGTCCTTCATAGAGTACCTGTGGATACATACAATTGTTAGCGCTGCCTGTGGCATGTGCTGCTTCGGGGAGTGGCGGCACTTACCCCACAAGCTCCTTTTTGGTGTACCAACGATTTTTGCTGCGGAAGTCATTGAACGTTATGTAGGATCTTTGTATGCTATTGGCGAAACTGCGCTGCTGGCAACAGCTGCAAAGGTTAAAGCACATTCTCAGTGACACACACAATTTGGCTAGCCAAAAATTACAGTTCTCCCATTGGTTTAAGATTATGTAATTTGCATTTACCTGACCTTGTTTCAAAAAGGGGCCTCAGGATTCTGACATCCAAAGCTTTGAGTTTGCTGCCCTTTAGCATTTTAAGCAAAGCTAGTATATTGGGATTCGGAAAAAACATATATATTCCATTCCTGAGGTGTGTAACTTCCCTCCCACCCTTCACAGCACAGCACCAACAATAGCAACCATGAAGTCCACGGAGAACCAGCTGTTTGCAGCGTTGCCAGAAAGTTGGATCGATTGTATAAACAAATTATTTAAATATTTAAGTCCATTTACAATTAAAATACGCCTCAAACTAACTTTTCAGGATCTATCAGTTCTATTTATTTTCACATGATTGCACAAAGCGAACCCTTCTCATCCTGCGGTACACTGAGGCCGGACAGCTCTTTTTGTTTCAGCTCCAGATACGTGTTTTCGTTGCGCTTTTCCAGCCATTCTGGCAGAGGTTGGGCCCAATCTGCTGGCGGCTGCTTACGCTTTTCCCATGTGTTGTTGGCAAAATGCGCCCGCAATCGGGTTTGGCGGCGTTTCTCCTCGCTTTTGATGACAGCCGCACCGGACGCCACGTCGTTACCATTTGATTGGTGATAGCGTTCGCAGTTTTTGTAGTCTGTCAGCCACTGGGAACAATCGCTGTCCTGGCCGAATATGAAGTATTGGTGGAATCGTGCCTTGAAACTCGTGCAGTCATCATACTCATCCTTGTACAGATGACAGGGCCGGATCTAAGGGAGATGTCCATTAGATTTCTGATTATTTACAAAGCCGGTAACTTACCGCCCACGCATCGTCCAACGCTGTTTTGTTTTGAGCGTCTTTTGTGTCAGAATTTTCAGCTTTGTTGCCCATTTTAATTACATAAAAAATTTGTGCATCTCAAACAGCTGGCTCTGTTTATATTTTTGGATGACGGCGTTGCCACCCTGATGGAAACAGTATTGTGGTTCATTTTTAGATCTCTTTCTCTTTCTTTTAATATTAAATAATTGCACATTAAATTGATTGAAGTTAAAGCAAAGCTTAAGGCTTTCGAGATAATCCCAAAAATGGTCCATGATCCATATAAAGATTGTAATATGCGCTCAATATGTAAAATGGTTTTTAATGACGTACTTATTTAAAGCATTTCAAAGTATCTCTCAAGCGTTTTCAGCATATTACAACAGAACTTAAAAAAATAATATAACGTATCTGCAATTACTTAATTACATCTAAAACCCGATGGCAAGTTACAACTAAATCGTAGTCAAAAATGTACATCGCTGCGTAGAAAGTGTTTGAACAAACTACGCATAATTTTACAATCAGTTTTTTCCACATTCTTTTTTACAGAGCTGAGAACTGGGCACGAATTGAATCGGTCTTGGGGCCAACTAAGCATATAAATATATATATGTTTGTCTACTTTTGGGTTAAGGGAAGTACTATTATGTTCTATATATTTATGTATATATATGCCGTGGGGCTTAAGGTCTAGTTTTAAACTTTAGTTTGACTTTTAATAGTTATAACCTAGAGAAAGTAAACGCACACGACTCGCAAGCGTTCGTGTGTGTCTATGTGTGTGTGTGTGTATGGGGGAGGCCGCCAGTTTATTTGATCTCAGGACAAGACACTCTCCAATTGCAGCAGCTGAAGCAGTTGCCGGTGACCGCCGCCCGATAGTTAGTACTTGTTGTGCTGGGCAAGTAGCTGCATGTCAGTTAGATACTTGATTATGTGCACCTTGGCCTCGGCTTTCTGTCGCACGCCCAGCGTGTTAAGCATGTCTGTGACGACCATGCCAAACGACTGATCCTCAGCGCTGACCCCCTGTGAAACACTGTTCTGGAAAATCTTGATGGAGTTCAGCATGTTGTCGCTGTGCTCCTCCTCACCGCGCTCCCGCTTAAGAGGCGGCTCGTAGAAATATGGCTTCTGGTCCTTGCCCACGGTAGTCGTCAGCTGTGCGTCACTGGTTACAGTGATTTCTGCAAATAATTTCACAATTCAATTATAAATTCAAAATATTAGAAAGTTGTCAATCCTACCGTGCGGATGGGTCAATGCCCCTGCCGAGGTCGTGGCGCTGCCATTGAATGGCTGTGTAAAGATGTCCACCACGGCTTGCTGTTGCTGCTGCTGTTGAGGATCAGACACCTGATTACCCTGGCTGCCGTTAGCACACTTTCCGAGCAACGATTCCCGATACTGCCTGATGCTGTCCACAAGGAATTGCATTTGTTTGAAGTAGCGCCAGCGCGATTCCTGGCACAGCTTCATCTCGCGTGCAAACTTGTCGCGCAGACTCTTCCATCGCTTTGTACATTTTTGTTCTGTTTGGAAAAATTAAATTAGTTTATTTAGTCAAGGAACATGCATATTATCTGACTATAAGTCTAGTTCCAGGTCCAAGTCCCCTACAAGAGCTCAAACCCCGTAATGCTGCTGCCCCAGTGGGTGGCAGAAACGCCACTGCAAGTGACAGGTGTAGGGGACAAGCATCAAATCACAAACCAAAACAAACCACAATGCGTCGCGTCTGCTCGCAACTGCTGCTACCACACACACTCGTACAAATATGTTGGCAGAAGCAGAAGTCGCGGCAGCTTCCAAGCGTCAGCAGAGGCGTTGACGTGATTGTCTGACGGTGACGTTACTGCCGACTTCGACTACGAAGTCGGCCCACCACCCACTGCCAAAGACGGAGGAAACCTGTGGCATTGTCTCATTGACTCTCCTGGCTCAAACTTTTCGATATTGAATGTCTTGCATAACCCGTGGATAAAGTTGACAAAAATGCGAAAAAGTGGATCATATAAACGACAATTTAAATATTTCGCTTAAAAACGAAATAGAAGGTGCGGACGGGGATGGGGAAGTACGGTACAATTTGTTGGTATACTTGTGAAAAAGAAACGAAAGCTGTTCCGTCCCCTATGCCGTTGTGTTGTGTGTGTGTTCGCACGAGTGTGTATGTATGAGAGAGCTGTCAGCAGATGCAGCCGAACGGCGCTGTGGCAGAGTACAAAAATAAACGCCAGCGCAAGCAGAATAACTGTGGGTGCGACAGAGACAACTACTGCGACGCGACAGCAAAGTACAGCAACTTCCAAAATATGGACAGCGCGCGCAGGGGCGGAGCTAAAGACCCGAAAGAGGGTCGTAAAATGTGGAATTTCACAAAACCACCCCTGTCACGCTGGCTACGCTCCTGTAATTTCTCAACCGTCTCTGTCGCCTCGCCGTTCACTTTTGCGTCGTTTTCTGTACACTTACACTTGCTTGCTTTTGCTGCCTCTGCCACCGCCACCGTCTCAGCCACTGTCGTCGTCGGCTAGCTCACCCTCTGTCGCCCCTCCTGCAGAATTAATCAATTTGGTTGTTGTTGGGGCACCAGTCGCGACGTCTCTGCCACATACTATATCTACTGAGATATACCCCAGAGCAGACCGACCTGGACCCGGACTGCGCTGGGAGTCGAGTCGGACCAAGTCGGAACGAATTTCACTTACCAGGCACTCCGAGTGTTTCGGCGATTTGTTTCCATGTCTGGGCTTTGCGGACAAAGTGTTTGTAGTTGTAGTGCGATCTGTCGTATATGACGGGATTCAGTTTGACAGCCTCGATGAGATTTAGATCAAACTGCTGTTCCAAATTGGCATCCAGCTTGTCCATCTCAATGGCAGCCGTAAGGGTATGCACTGGGTCGGGGGAAACAAGACTTGAGTTATGGAAACTGACCACACGAACTCTTTGGAAGGGGGGCAGGGCGGGGGAACACTCACTTTGCTTCTTTCGCTTGCTAATTGTTAATAAATATTTGGCGCGAACGCACGCTTAGTGTTTGTTTTTATTTCGAAGGGGGTTTCTTCTCCGAGGAAGGAACGGAACGTCGACGTTTCAATTTTATTTCTCAGTCGCTGCCAACAGTGAAATTTTTTCCCAAGAATAATGCAGTAGCAGCGCAGCACAGCTCTTGATTGAACGCAAAGCAGAAATAAAGCGAGTCGACGTAGACGGCGGCGCTGCAGTCGCGTAGAAAACGGCAGAATATTGCGCTCTCTCTTGCTCATGTGTGTTATGCGAGCAGTCTGTTGCTAGCTCTCTTGCACCCGCGCAATCTTCGCTTGGTGTTGGTAAAGGCCCAAAACAGAGATGCTCTTTATGACGAAACACCGAGTCCGTGATCGTATCTGTTGAAAAAATAAAACATCGATAGTATCGATAGTGCTATCGAGTTTTTCCCAGCCCTTCTGCTAACCAGCTGTGCCAATCAACGTTTTATTTGTTTCGCTAAAACCTTATTTTTAGACAAAATCCAATAAAAGTTACAATTTAAAATAAACAGTTGAAGTAGACAAGTAAACTATGTGGGCAGGGCTGAGGGTTTTAACTAGCTTATAATATTTTATAATATAATTTTAGCGCAGTTCAAGTGAGAAATATCGTGGTGTTTTTTGAAGTTCAGAGGAAGATGGCAGTTAACAATCGTTAATATTTTCCGACATTTTCCTCAAGTAGTTCGGCTAAGTCCACCATGTCTAGCTCACACACCTTGCAAATTTTATACTTGTCATAGTATTTTCTAGTATTTTCCAGTATATTTTAAGACGTGCTATGGAACCTCTTGTCACCCTCTTGTCGAATGCACCAATGTAGAAACCGTGTAGAAATTTCACTTAGAGCCATGTCCCAGGCCAGATCGAATACTAATTCGTGATCAGCATCGAATTCCTGATCGTTTGCCATCAAAACCTCAATTTTTTCAAAAATGTCGGAAAAAAGGCATGTCAAAAAGTGGATAACGGATGTTTTTCACACTGGCGCTTCCATGGGCCTTATATGAAAAAAAACGGGCAACATTTTTTGAAACGTACACATCTCCCCTTCAGGTGTCGCCTTTGGTAATTACATATAAACGTAGTTACTATGTAGGAAATGTGTAGTTAGCGTGTAGTTACCGTGTAAATAAATTAATTTAGTGGAAATTGCTGTTGACTGTTTTCGCTTAAACCTTTTTTATAAGCAATGCAATAAAGGTGAGAGCTTAAGATTAGCCAGTCTTATAGGAAATTGATTCATCGATCAGATAAAAGTATGAGTTCAGAGTTGAGGCTCCCAACTAGCTATTAATATTCAACCGAACATAAAAAAAGAGCAATATGATGCGACTTGAGTACAAATAAATCGTCAGTATATTTACGGTATATTTTGAGATTTGTGACGTAATTCGGTATATTTCTGATAAGTCCGCGGTCAACTGTCATCGGTTATTCTTTAATCAGCTGTGCCAATCAACGAAAAGAATAATCAATCCGGACGGTTCAAACGGAATCATTTTCGCGAGACACGCGTTGTTTGTTTTCGCTGGTTGCGCGTACTTTGCTTTTCGGCGCGCAAGAACCATTGACTGCGGAAAAGGTCATTACGCGGATCAGACTCGGCGATTCACCGTGAGTTGCCGTTGTAGAAAAATCAATTCACTCGAGTGACGAAAACAACACCATGAGTGTGGGAACGTTTGATGCGTGGGATGCGGCCGTATTGATCAGCATTTTGATAATTTCGGCATTGATTGGCATCTATTATCGGTACACAGGGGGCAAGCAAAAAACCACAAAGGAATACCTGATGGCGGACAAGAGCATGACGACGTTCCCTGTGTCCTTCAGCCTGATGGCCAGCTTCATGTCCGCCATCTCCCTCATGGGCGTTTCAAATGAGTCGTATCAGTTTGGGACCATGTTTTGTGTGATAAATATCGCCTATTGGAGCAGCACGCCCATTGCAGCCTACATATTTCTGCCGGTCTTCTATCGCATGCAGACAACAAGTGTCTACGAGTACCTGGAGCGTCGGTTTGGCCAGGCCACCCGTCTGTGTGCCTCCTTAGCGTTCACAATTCAAATGGTCCTCTACATGGGGATAGCCCTGTATGCTCCGGCTCTGGCCTTGGAGGCTGTTACTGGCATTCCGCGGAGTACGGCCATATTGGTTATTGGACTGGTCTGCACCTTTTACTCGACGCTCGGAGGTCTCAAAGCGGTTCTGATCACGGATGTCTTTCAGTCGTTCCTCATGTTTGCCGCCATCTTTGCGGTGATAGCTGTTTCAGGAATAAAGGCTGGCGGCTTGGGCGCAATTTGGCAGGTGGCCGCGGAGCGTGGCCGACTGGAGATAACCGAATTTTCACTTGACCCAACGGTGCGACACACCTGGTGGTCCCTAATTATTGGCGGCATGGTAACCTATCTTTCGCTCTATGGCGTCAATCAGACCCAGGTCCAGCGGCTGTTAAGCGTACACAACTTAAAGAGCGCGCAGTCTGCGCTCTGGTGGAATGTACCTATATTGGGCTTGCTCAGCTTCAGCACCATCTTCAGTGGACTGGCCATCTTCTACTACTACCGCAATTGTGACCCGCTGCTGGAGGGACGCATCAAGTCACGGGATCAGCTCATGCCGCTGTTCGCTGTGGACACCATGGGTAAGTTTCCTGCATATCCTCTGCAAATACACCTCTACATTTGATATATGTTATTGCCTTAGGTCAATATCCCGGCCTGTGTGGACTCTTTGTCTCGGGAATATTCTCTGCTAGTCTTTCCAGTATTTCATCAGCGGTCACGTCTCTGTCGGCCGTTACCCTGGAGGACTACCTGAAGCCATTATACAAGGTCATTTTTAAACGGACTCTAATCGACTCCAAGTCCACGCTCCCCACCAAAGTTGTGGCTTTTATCTTTGGTCTGCTCTGCATTGGACTGGCGTTCGGGGCTGGTTCCCTTGGAGGTGTCCTACAAGCTTCGCTTACCATCTTTGGTGTGGTGGGAGGACCTCTGCTAGCTGTCTTTACGCTGGGAGTCTGCACAACGCGCAGTAATCAACGCGGCGTGCTCCTGGGCTTCTGGATCTCGATCATTTTCGCCTTCTTCATTGGATTTGGTGGACCCAAACCGAAACCCCAGACCCTGACGTTTAGTACCTCAGGATGTGGAAACACCACCAGTTTTGTCGCAGAAGACCTGCGCCTAGCCACAGAGAGCAGTCGGGTGGCCACTGAGCAGGAGTACTTATGGCTCTATCGACTCTCCTATCTGTGGTTCAGTGTCCTCGGATTTCTCATCGCTCTAGTCATTGGCTACAGCGCCAGCAGGGTCCTAACGTACTTGAAATGGGCGGACAACTCACAGATATATTTAGATAAGTACAGAAAACAGCTGGACTACGACCTCTTTGCTCCTCCACTGTCTCGTCGGTGGCGGCGCCAAGAGCAAGAACGGGCCCAGTCAATCCAGGATGAGATATTCACCAAGCTAACAGAGCAATAGTTCCAGCGATAGTTTTAGTAGAATTTAATGAAAAAAAGGATTTTCCAGGAGGCGTCGCCTGGCACTCACCAACCGCTTTAGTCGTAGGTCTTTAGTCTAATATGATTGATGTCGTACCTAAAAGTGCATAACAATGTGACCTTTTCGTATACCTGTGTGAACAAAGCTTGAACGCAGATCGACCACTACAGAGTCTTCCATAGAAAAATAATTATATAAATAATTGTTAATTACAGTAGAACATATGTTCAGGCCTACACACATATACCTCTCGTTGGCATAACCAACAGCTTGTTACATATTGAAACCATAGGGGTGTTCCTACTCACAGACTTTAAGCGCCGACAATAACTCATTTGAAATCCGACCAAGTGAGGGCCGATCCTTTTTTTAATGCTAGGCACTGACAGTCACAATGCCTAACGTTAATGTTTTATCGACATACTTAATATTATTTATTGTTCAGTTACATATTATTAATATATTAAGAATAAGTTCAGGGTTTTTATATTCTACATACATGTATATTTTAAAAGCCGAGAATAGCTAGATATCAGGGTTTTAAAAATGGACTACAGTGAGCACTCCTATTAATAGTTATTGAAATGTGTTTTATGCGAGAAGCGTTCTCATAGCATCTCGTGCTGGGCAATTTTGTGACCTATTTACATATTATAAATATACACAAACGTACAAAACTTTACTATACAATACTATATACGAGTATGCGTGCTGTGACGCCACAAATTATTGAATAATACCATGTATTCGTATGAGTGAAAACTATTAAAATGAAGTGTTCAACGTTACGGAAATGGAAACTGTTTTTTCGAAAATCGCATTTCAGACTCTTCGAATCGAAGCACTTGGCGTACACCTAGAAATCCGGATTAGCAGAGTACCTCCTCCGATAAGCAAATTTGTTCTGCTATCAGCAAAGGTTGCGTGAGGCTTTCCCTCGGCTAGTGCTTTTCGGAGAGACTCTATTAATTGTCGGAAGAAATGTCGTAACTCTTGTCCGCTTACCTTTGCAATTTGGCTGTTCTGTTGCGCCATGAAGGCACAAAGTCTAATTGACAGCATGGGCCAGCAAATTGTTTGGCAATTGGAGACGTCAAAGGTTCTCATGTGAATCAATTGATTTGCCTATAAACAAATTCCAATTGAAATATGTAGTCAATTGTCTACCGCCCTTCTCCTATGTGTATATGTGTGGATGTGTCTGATCGAGGGTTCAAAGTACCAATCGTCGTCTGACACACATTCAACCATCAAATTTCTAGAAAAAGAAGAAGAAGAAAAGAAGAACTCAAAGTGAAAGAAAAGAACAGCAACCGCCAAATGCAAACCCGTTTATCCAAAGTTCAGCTACCCCTGAGGTATGGAACCTAAAAAATCAATAGATTAGTAGAAATTTACCTACATATGTATGTATTTTGAGAGCGGGGGCTTAGAGGGATTTTCGATGATGACTTGGAGAACTTGTCTATTTGTGGCCGTTTATTGTACCCGATACCCGTATTATATTGTGTTCATCATTCTCATGGACATACCATAGATCACGTGATTGGCACGCTTTTATTAATTGCAGACTCGAGTCAGCTAGTGATGAGATTCATTGAAAGCCGTTTTTTGTCTTCTAAAGCTTGTAAGGCGTTTATAGCTTATATCAATGTTGAAAATATACCCATAAGATATTGCCAAGATATTGCATGATTCATACGAGTCAAACTGCTAGTTGTGGGTATTGGACAAAGTCCGAATATGTGTATATCCACGAGCTGATTAGATTGTACCGTAGAGAAACTCTTGCTACTGGAAGTCGATAGGGGCAGTCTTTCTCAAACTGCTCAAACTTTAGGCCTTCTTAGAGTTCGTTTTCTGAGTTTGGAGGGCCGTGGTGCCCGTAGCTTCAAATGGCAAGCGCATCATCTAATTTTTCTGCTCCCCTCATGTGATGTGTCAGCTTTTCCATCGCTATGATCACATTGTGGCGGAAGTTTAGTAAAGCACCTTAAGGTGCTTCAAGCAATTAAAAAAAAATCAAATGCGACTACTCAGGGAGAAGATTGCGCCATATCGATTATCGATTTCCCGTTTCAGCTTTACTATTTACCTGATGCTGGTATATTTTGTCCATTTTATGAATCTATTAAATTTCATTTTAAACGTTTTATAGAAATCAATAAAAGCACGTACTTAGAATAGGCCAGCTAAGTAGAAATATTATTCATGAATCGTATAATATTATGTGGGCATAGATAAAGGCCCGGTTGACAACATTTAAGTCCTTGTCGCTCACATTCAAAAAAGTTCGATTTGGCGCGCACCACTCGGTATATTTTTCAAGTGAGACCGTATATACTGTAGAAACTGGTTTTCGCCGCGCTCCCATGTAGTGTTTTTTAGTGCTAAATGGTATTTTTGTCATCTATTAATTTAATTTTCAATTTTATATAAAAATCCAATAAATGCAAGTATTTCGAATAGGCCAATCATGTATAGAATTGATTCATCAATCGTACAAAATTGAGTGGGCATGGCTAAATGTTCTATATAGCTGGGAATATTCGACGGAATAAAGAATTGAGCAATTGGAATGATACTCGTTTGTTTATGCTACTGTTGTATGAACATAAGTGCCTTGTGCGTCTGCCTACAGTGGCTTCAAATGACAGTAAGTCCTGATGTCACAGGGCACTCCCAAAAACAGCCGCTGTTCCACGGCTATTCCGTGCTTTCCACCTTCTTCGTATTTACAGTTAAAGTCGAGCCACAGAGTCTGCAGCGATGCCGAAACGACCAGCGGCGCCCTTTGGCGCAGTTGTGGCCCACTACTCCCTGCCTCAGCCACCAGAAGACGAATTTCATAGGAAAACAATTGAAAAAGGAGGAAAAAGAACAGACCCTGGACGGCATCTGGACACCGGGTTCTTCAGGATTCTGGCGTCTGGTGCGATGGAAAGACGTGGGGAATGGGGCCTGTTCTCGCGTCGGTCCGATGCGGAGGCTCATCTCATCGAGATCACCCGCGTGGATGGCAGCCGTCGTGCTTTGTGGAAGGAGGGTGGAGAAGCCGCGTTCCCTGGTCCTCGAGACGCGTCGCGGGTGCATGTACTTGAACAGAGTCGCCTCGGACTCCATAAGCCGCGCCACGATGGACGAATCCGAGCTGCAACCATAACCGGGAGCTCATATTCCTCTACTGGATGGCTAGGACTACTGGAGCGACTGGAGCACCGGGGACTTTGATCAAGACTGGCCAGAGCCGCAGCCTCGCTAAGGACGTGGCCTGCATCCCTCCCAGCTACGACAGACTGCCCGAATTAGCTGCTGCCGGTGTCCGGCAAGATTATCCGTGCCCAGGTGGAGCTCTCTCTCCCTATTCAGCTGTGTTCTAAAACGTTGCCTCTTATAGCTTCCTGGGCGAACTCGCCGAAGCCTCGAAGCGTCTGCTCTTCTGGACAGATGTCAGCAGCCATCAGGCCATCATTCGGGCCCGAGTCGATGGCAATGAGCATGTGGACCTGGAAGAAGTCACGACTCTGGCCTTAGACCAACAGTCCGATATCGATCGGATGTATCGATGTTAGTAAGCAACCAATATTGGACACCTTTGGACACTTGTAATCTCCTGCTCCCCCTTTACAGAAAAATCCGTGCTTCCATGCACATCTCGCAGGTCTCTGCCTTCGGGAGATTTGTGTCGGACGATAAGACCGGACTGGAGAGGAGCGCAATCACACCTGTCTGCACAGTCGCACAAAGTGTTTCCACATCTGCATGGCCAGCGGGGTATGACACGCAGTATTCACGACGTATGCTCGTGCCAGATTCTGATGCTCTGATGCTACTGGAGGGCAAGGAGAACTACGGCGTCTATCCGGACAGATAATTTTAAGTGGCGGGAGTAGTGACATAACGAACGACTGTATATCCGCCTTCTGGCGCTGTGACGAAAGGACTGCCCGGCGGATCAGTTCAGCTGACAGTCAACCGAGGGCAGAGACAAGACTCTGATCTGCGATGGTACCACCAGTGACAACTGTGACAATGTCCACGATGAGGCCGACTGCTGCAAGCGACCTGAGAGTTTCAGTGTCCCATCGACCAGGTGAGTGGAAAGACACGATATCTGCCCGAATTCTTAAACTAACAATATTCTACTCCACCTTCCCACAGCTTTGCATCGGCCGCCCTGCTCTGCGATGGCCGTGCCTCGGATATTTTCGCGCACCGAACCAAAAATCGAGCTTTAATGGCTCCATCGAAGAAATTAAGTAACTAGACTTAAGACCGCTAGACCGCTTAGAAATTAAAGACTTTAAAAATGCAATAGAGAACCTGCCGGCTATGCCATATGAGGTGCAACGCGACCAAGCTGCGGATGAAGATGGAGCGAAAGACTATGGATGAGTATGCCAGGCTACTACTACCACAATGCCTTCTACAAGGACCCAAGGTCCGAAGGCGACACCAGTTTAAGGTACGCGCTTGTCCCCAACGAACGATGGACAAGTTGCTCAGTATGCCAAAAGCGGAAGAGGATGATTCGCCCGAAGAGTTTCAGCATGAATAGGCAAAGTACCACCAATTGTATGACACATTTTTGGCTAATTCTCGACCATTGACAGATTGGGAAAGTTATTTTCTCCGGTAACCTTCTACGCCTTTGCAAAGTACGCGGACAAGGAAACAAAACCGAAACAAATAAGCACGGAAGAAGTCAAGCCTTCTACATATATTCCCTGAGGCAAATCCTGCTTTTATGGCGAAGTTGCTAGCATCTGGCTATCCCGTTAACGAAACAGCAGTCAAGTTTTTAGCGGAGTATGGTCGGAGAGGCATAGGGATCCGTGTACGTCGGACCAGATAGAGCTACGTCGGAGCTCAGTTAAAGGTTGAGCTGGCCAACGCTTTCAGCAATCTTGCGGGACCGGATTTATTTATTTATGGTAATAAACTCATTCCACACCACCCAAGAGGTCGAGTTTTTGGCGCGTTTTTTTTTAAGTGGTATCCCCAATAGGCCTAATCCACTATATTTACTTTTAGGGCGGGGCATCGATCGTCGGGGTGTCTGAAAGTATGAAGTTATTAACAATAAATGTAATATTAATCGTCGAATTTGTACTTCGACAGGACCTAGAGCTTCCAGCCAACTTGCAAATTAAGTAAAACTTTGAAAAAGAGATTTTCAACGCGGTTCCTTGAGCTAATAGAGCTAGAGTGCCGACTAAGCGGGCTATAAAATAGAGAGCATCCTCTTGAAATTCATTAGGCTGGCTAATGTGGGATGCATAATCTACAATGTCCGCTGCAAGCCTTTTAATGATGAAACCCATTGCTTCGAGCTTATTGGAATTTATGACCCTTAGCTCCAATGGGGTTGCGCGCGGAACCAAAAAAAATTTGTCAACCATCATTCTGATGTTGAATAGCTCTGTTGTATAATAATCATGATACTCCGTGGGGACTATTGGGTGATAATCTGGCAAATTATCAAAGACGTCCCTCCAATTCGTTGGCGTGAAGCTCGAATTGTATAAATTTCTAAGAATGATATCGGAGAAGGGCGCTTTTTTGCTGTTGTAAAAAATCCTATCTAGATGGGGGAAATCCCACAAAGCTGGAAAATTCCAATTGGCATTTGAGACGGCTAGCCCATTGGCTGGGCAACCATCGCAGACAACAGCCATTAGGTTGTCTGCTAGGCCCATATCCACAGTCCTTTGCAGGACGATACTTAAGGCCGCGTTTATTTTTTTTAAGCCCAGTTTGGAACGGGCACCATCAATCGGAAGTGCTTGAGCTATGGGCACCACACGCAAGTAAATGAAACGGAAGCTAGTTCCGTCCACTTTGAAGCCAGCCATTGCTAGCACTTTCCAGCGTGGTGGAAATACAGTCAAGAGCAGTGGGATGTGGTACTCATCGAAGATGAGTACAAATGGCTGACCAGTAAAAACCGAAAGGTTTGAGAATAAATTGTTTTAAAAATCACCCCAGTACTTGTGGGCTGAACATTGAGAAAAGGCAACCAAACCACTATTAATTTGCTCTCTAGTTGGGAGGAAGACCGTCACCGCCAGACACAACAACAGACTCGAATGAGACAAAGCGAAGTTCTTTATTCATTAGCAGATGCGATGGAAACAAACCCGTTTGCTAAAACAACTTTGCCGCAGTATAAAAGGCTGCTGTCCACTAGCCCATTGTTTCACATCTATTTGGTTCATGCTAGAAATGCTGAAATATGTGAGTGGAAGCTGTCAAAGGTGGCTTAAAAATCTTAACTAACATTTCGCATTCAACAGACCCTGATCTTTGCTCTGGCGGTGGTGCTGGTTAGCTGCAGTGAGGACGATCGTAATGCGGAGCTGCTCAAGTCACAGAATCTTCAGAACCTGGACGGAGCGGGACAGTTTCAGCACGAGATTGAGACCAGCAATGGCATCTCGGTGAAGGCCAAAGGAAATGTTAATGGAATACAGGGCGAATACTTTCTGTTGGGGGAGGACGGAAAGCAAATCCGCGTGACATACACCGCCGATGCCACCGGCTTTCATCCCCAAATCAACTGATCAACAGATCGAATGATGACCTTGACTATATATTTACGAAATTTCTGTTTGTTATCAAGTGCAATTAAACGTTGGCACCATTTTGCTCCATTTAATTTATGACTTCACGGGTGGATCTGCCACCAGTTAGCCAGCACAGCACTCTCCCAACTGGTTACACAGGAATTTTAAATTGCGGATAATGTGAATTCGATTGAAAGTATATAAGCCTTAGGCCTTGTTTCATTGAGCAACAGTTTGCTTTTACAGACTTTTTCAGAATGTTCAAATACGTAAGTGGATGCTAGAGTTCAGCCCATATGTATATTCACTCAACTCTTTGTATTCCAGCTGGCCTTCATCCTGCTGGTTGCCGCTTGCACCGCCACCGACGACGATGCGCATGCCCATGTTGAAAAGCAGTACAAGAAGGAGGACGGACATGGAAAGTTCTCCTACGGCTATGACATAACCAATGGCATTGGTGCCGGAGAAGCTGGGGACGAGCATCAGGTTCATGGTGAATATCACTTCACCTCAAAAGAAGGACTGCCCGTAAAGGTGTCCTACACGGCCGATGAGAATGGCTATCATCCGCACGGTGATCTCCTGCCCACGCCACCACCCACTCCAGAGGCAATTCTCAGGGCCTTGGCCTACATCGATGCGCATCCGCACAAGGAAGAGCCTCGTCCTGCCCATCCTCATTCCCAGCCCCGGTTGGTTCATTCCCAGCCAGCTCATCCTCATCCAACCAATCCACATGGCCCTCGTCACCACTGAGCATTCCAGAGTGCCATTCTTGTGCAATTGCGTTCTGCTTTCCGCGGAGTCTCCTCCCCGTAGCCTTGTTCAAATATTAAAAGTTTACAACGCAAAACTTATAATTTGTGTGCTTTATAATCGAAGGAAATTTAAACCCCATTTAAATAACAAATTCTTCTTATATACAAATGCATTTGACACCACTAGAAAAGGATAACAAAACAGACGCCTCACAACTTTGCACTGCCCACCGGCAGCCCGGCACCAGTGCGCCTAAGTTCCATGTCCACCGAGGTCTGGCTGACTAGTTTCCGTATCGTATCGAATTGGGCATTGTTCTTATCTCGCACAAGATCAAAAATTACGCTCTCACTTGTGGTTATCACACAGCCTGCCTGTTGCAATCGGTCCAGGGCCAAGTCCCGATCCTGGTTTAGACGAGAAGAGCAGCAGTCCGCCACTATGTACACGTTGATGTTCTGCTCCAAGAGATCAATGGCGGTCTGCTCCACACAAATATGAGACTGTTTCACGAATAGAATGATTGTAAGTCCAAGGTTTAACTAAATTAGACTAGGAACCAACCTCCAAGCCGTACAGGACCACATCTTCCGGCTTTCCGCTAAATATATCCTTGATAACTGCCTTCACCTCCGGTGTAACCATACTAAAGAGGGTCTTACTAGAGACCAGCTTTGCATGGCTCACATCTAGTTGGGCCACAGTCTTGCCAAGCTTCTCGGGATAATGTTCGGTCACGATCAAGGGTACATCTAGCACCTTGCCGGCTTTGGTCTGCAATGGAACTTAGTTAATCTCGACAACCTTGCAGATAAGAAAAGTTCCTAGTCAAAGGTCAACTTACCAGCTTGTCCACATTCTTGATCATATTCTCAAAAAGAGGCATGGCAAGCCGAAACTTTTCCTGTATATCACATAGCAGGAACAAGGTTTTCTTCGGATTTAGGTGACAACGTCGCAGAGCCATATTTGCTGATCAAAAAATTTTTTTTTTTTTTTTTTTTGGATTTAAGTTACCAAACTACCCGTGAGTAGCGTGGGATTATTTGGCCGCCCGCCTTTTGAAGGTGGAAATTGCCAAGTCAAAGAAGATGTTGGAGTGCTGTTTATAGCTTTACATCAGTTTTGTCGATGAAGTCAATTAGTGTTTGGTACGCGCTGGTGTTTTCTTTTTCAAAGAATTTGTAAATATCATTATATTTTCTTAGAGATGGGAAGTTTTGCCTTGTTGTGTTGTACTTTGTACAATTGAAAATTAAATGCGAGGCGTTATCGATACTATCGCATGTATCACATATGTTGCTAGGAACTACATGCATTTTGGCGAGAGTGTGCCTATCGAATGCGTTACCGCTAAGCAGTCTGTTGATTCTTTTAGCGTCAATGGCTTTAAGTTTAGTTTTATTTAGGAACCACGGTTTGGATGATGTTGAGGGGAAAAGCGAGCAGTAACCACGGTGCTTGATACTAGCAAACTCGGCGTATTCTCTCTCCCATTCTGCTTTTAGGATTCTGTGTATTTCGCACATAGCGTCTTTAAGGTTCCATTTAACCACTGTGTATTTTCCTCGTCTGTGGGCTTCTTTGGCTGCTGCGTCGACTGAAGTGTTCTGAGGGATGTTAGCGTGTCGGGGAATGTAGTGAACCTCTACAGTTCTTAGATGTGGATTTTTTTGGATCTTTTCTCTGATTTTGTAGGCGATAGAGTTATCCTGAATGTTCTTCGCCAGAATGAGGGCCCCGTTTCTGCTGTCTGTCAGGAGCGCGACACGAGGAAAATTGTACAAAATAGCATGGTCCAATGCCTTCTCGATAGCAAGGAGCTCGGCGGACAACGAGGAAAGGGTTTTGTGCGTGTAATAGCTATCTAAAAAACCTGTCCTATCGTGCAGGAAAGCGGCGCTGGAATGCCCATCGGCGACTGACCCATCCGTGTAATAGATTTCAAAACCCCCCTTCGTCAGCTGATCCTTCTTTTCCCCGTGGAGCAGCATGATACCTGCCTGGTCTATAGCGTGCTTGTTGGGTGCAGAGCCCTTGAAAAATTCTAAGTCGGAGCTAATTTTATTGCAAAATGAAGCTGTGTTCTTGAAAACCTCAACTCTGTCTATTATGCTGCCAAACTCCCGATATGCCTTAGCGTAGCCCGTGTTTAAATCCCTATTTGCTGACACTGTTTCACTTGCTGGGAGATTAAATGCAAACACCTTAACCAACTCTTTCGCCGCCAGGAATCTCATCCTGTAGTCCGGGGGAAGTTCTCCTGCCATGTGGTATATGATAGGAACGGGAGTGCAGATTATCAGACCCAGCGACTTTCTGAGGTGATGGTTGCAGTGGGATTTGATTTTGGCCAAGGCAGATTTGGACAGGTTGCAGAATGATGAGCACGCGTACTCTAGCCTACTTCTGACAAATGCCTTGTAAAATATAAGCCCTCTTTTGGGGCTGACACCATAGTGACACCCGCTGAGTAATCTGAGAAACGCACAATTTCTGTTCGATTCCGAGATGGCCAGATCAATGTGACCAGAGGCTGAGTTGTTTGCTGAGATAGTCCTGCCTAGGTATTTGATCTGCTCTACTTGTCTGATTTCAACTCCCTGATGCGAGATATTTAGCGCAGTTCTACGATTGTTGAAGTAAATCACTTTAGACTTCGCCGGATTGAATGACAGGTTTAGCCTATTGCATTTTTCCTCGAACTTATCTATACTGTCTTCCAGCACCCGTTTCGCAATGGATACGTCTTTGTGGAAACAAACTATGAAAAAGTCATCAGCATACTGAAACAGTAAGCAGTTATGACTGTTAATATCATGTAGTTCGGCTGTGTAAAGGTTAAAAAGGGTTGGGCTGAGACAACTACCCTGGCAAACACCTCTGTTCACCTCTACCTCGCTTTTGCCCTTTATGAGGATTCGTTTGTTAAGGAAGCTGGAGATCCAAGCCGTGAGGCTTGTATTGAACCGCATATCCCTCATCCTGTGCTCGAGTGTGTCCACTCTTACGCAGTCGAACGCTCTTTGTAAATCCAGGCAGGCTGCGACAACCTGACAACCCCTCGCCTTCAGCGGCAGAACTTTGTTGATAAGGTCGTTGATGCAGAGAGCCGTGGACCTGTTTCTCCTGAAGGCATAGGACCTGTCCGGCAGCAGGTCACAGCTTCAACTTTATCAACCCCTCTATGGGTTTGAACAGCGTGTTAATCAAACAAATCGGCCTATGGTTTTGGAAGGACGTAGGGTCTGCATTCTTCTTGGGGATGGGTACCACTTTTATCCTGCGCCAGACTTCAGGGATGACGCCACTCAGCCATACTTTATTTATAATTCCAAAAATGTCTTGTTTTTTCCCACTTGGTAGCGTTTGAAGCATCCTGAACGAGATGCCATCAGGGCCTCTAGCCGAATTGGGGTTCCTGGTTTTTAGGAAGGCCAGGAATTCTTCCAGTTCCAGGGGTTCCGGGTCGTCTGGTCCTAACAAAGGGGCAGGAATTTTCTTAGGGGGCCTACTGTTTGACGTGGATGGGGTTGCTTTAACCATATTAAAAAGTTTTTGTCATCTTCGTACGTCCATTTGTTCCCTACATTTTTAATATGACCGTATTTTTTTATGTTCTTCACCCTGCTCCACATAGATGGCGATGAGGAGACCTCTTCTATGAACTTGGAAAAGTTGCGCTTTCTAAGATTTTTTACGTGGTTTTGTAGCTTTTTGTCAGCTTCTAAAGTTGCTCTGGCATCAGCCAATTTTTTGGTGAGGTAGAATTTCTGCCTGCAATCGATTCTCACGCGAAAAAGTTTTTCCGTTTCCTCGTTCCACCATTTCTTAGCAACGTACTTGTTCTTGCTTGGGAATGTGACCGTGTTTTTTAAGGTCAGGGATTTCACTTTTTCGTTGAGCTCCTCCAGATTTGAGAAATCACTTGCACCCAGAATCCGGGCTATTCTGTTGTGAAGGATCTTCTTGCCATGGAGGGGGACATTTAGGCCTTGCACTGATAATACAATTGGGAAGTGGTTGCTGTTCGTAATTTTTGTTTTGAGGACTTGCCAGTTAATAGTTCGGAGCGGAGAATTGAGATGGGCTCCTGGAGAAGGTTGGCGAACCGTCGTTTAGGCAGATAAATCCGGCCTCCCGGGTGGAATTCTCAACGCTGCGGCCCTTGCGATCACAGATCGGACTTCCCCAGATAGAAGACCTAGCGTTGAAGTCTCCGCCCACTATTGAGGGTATGTCAAGCGAGGCCGCGAATTCGAAAAACTTTTTTGTGCCCGATTTAAACTGTGAAACTGTTGTTGATGGCGGTGCATATATGCTAAAAAGTCGTTCTCTATTTTTAAAATGCTGAATTGAATGTTTTTCCTGACGTAGATGCCAACCCCGCCGTAGCCGTCCACTCTGGGCCTGCAGAAAAAGTTATATTCTAAAATGCTGCAGTCCGCGTTGTTCAACACCCAAATCTCTGAGAGGATGGCAATATCTATTGCGTTGTTGTCTAGGAACATTGAGAGGAGCTGTTTGTTGTTGTTGTGTGTCAGACTTTGAATATTTAGCTGAAGAATCTTCATTGTTGGATGTTTTGAGAACCAACTGCCATCCCTTGGGCAATCTGACACCTATCTAGTTCTGCGTTGGAAGCATTGACAAATTCTCTAATTTCCTTAATAAATTTATTCGCTAAAGAATCCCCTTTAATGATGTTGTTTGGATCAATCAGGAACGCTGTGAGTTTGGCTCCTAGTGCGTTTAGCTTATCCTGGGCCAGAGAAGATGCCACAGATGAAGATCTCACAAATTTTTCGCTCAATTGGACGTATTCTGAATTTATTGAGTTCTTCCACTCTGCCATGTTGGCTGCTGCCTTGGCCGCCTCTGCGTTCCGGGCGGCAACCCTATTGGATTTGGTCACTTCCGCGAAAGAGGTGACAGAATGAATTTCCCTGGCGGACTCTAAGCTGTTATTCAAGAATTCAGGGGGGCGGCTAGATTGCCAACTGGGTCTAGGAAATTCCCCTTGATCCCTTGGGTCAGGGGCAGTTCTATCAAAAAGGATCGGATATCTAGCCCTGACCTCAGCTCTAGTTAGGTTTTCCAGTGTCATACACTTTTGAATGGCGAACGCTTTTTTCCTGGCCTCACACTGCGGGTGGGTGGCAGCATGTTCCCCCTTGCAGTTAGCACAGACCAGCCCTGAGCAGATAACATCTCTGCTGTGATCTTGTCCGCATTTGAAACATTTCGCTCCACTCTTGCAATGCTGCGCCAGATGGCCAAACCTAAAACACCTGAAACATTGATTAAGCTGAACAAAAGGTTTCACTTCTACTTTAGAATATAGAAAATTGATTTTGGTTGGTAGCTGCTCTCCTCTGAACCAGAGTTTCACCCTGCCAGTAGGTACACGTTCTCCCGATGCTCTATCCCTTCGCGTAATCCGAACTATCTCCTCAATTGGGATATCCGAGGTTACAAGCTCCGCTAGCTGTTCCTCCGAGTAGTGCCCGGGGATCCCAAAAATTAGTCCTGCTTTTTGGACGAAGTGCCTAAAGATTCGGGTTGGGTACCCTTGAGCAGCGAAAACACTGTTTTCCACTAGCCCGTTTGCACACTCTGCCGACCCGCACACAATCTTGCACCTGCCATAGCCCATTCTAGCAACCTCCTCGATATCGCTAATGCCCTGTTTCAGCAGCAGATCGGATAGATCAAACTGGTTTATAGCAATTCTGGCATTATTCGCACTCATTTTGTCGATACAAACAATGTATAGACCTTTATGCCCCTCATAATACTTGTTAACGATGATTTTGCGGTTACTTCCGTTATTCGTACTCACAGAAGCCACACAAACCGCGTCAGTCTTCTCTCTCTCTTTCGTCGTAGAGATGTTTGATGTCATGCTTGTTGTCGTGTTCGTGGACATGTTTGTCGACACGTTCGTCGACAAGTTTGGTTTCTTGCACAACAGTTTAGAAGCCAAAAGCTGCGGAGCCGTTTTTGCCGCCATTTTTACTCCTACCCGCATGGCGGATTTAGCTTCTCCTTCCCTTTTCTTCAGCGTTTCCGTGCGAATTTTTACTCCCGTCGCCTTCTCCGCGGCCATCCTTGTCTTTCCTCTGTTTGCCATGCTTCTCAGGATCCAGGTGCTTAAACTGATTTCATGAAAATGCCGACTACAGATTTTGTTTGTGCTGCTGCGTTCCCGCGTTTTTTGTTGTTTTTGTTCGCCGAGGGCGATTTGTATTTTTTGGTGGTTTGTTGTTTATTTCGAGATATTTCCATGCAAAACGCGATATGACATACGTCTGATCGGTGGTATTTTGCTATTATTATCAAGTGCAATTATTATTAAACTTTTGGTTGATATTTTTAATAATGAATTTATTATTTAAAAATCAGGAGCGCACAAGTCGGTGCCAGTGTGACCGTTTTTGAAATTTTTTTTATTAGTTTCTGATTGGAAAATTCGTTTGGGCCTAAATGTTTGTTGTTGGAACCAACCAGTGTGACCGCGGATTTATCGTTAAGACATACCGTCCGACCCTCAGAAATATAACAAAATATACCGCCTCATTTTCAAAATATACCGTAAATATACTGACGAATTCAAGATTTATTTTCATATTCCGTGTTTTTGATATTCCGTTGAATAATACTATCTATATAGAACATTTAGCCATGCCCACTCAATTTTGTACGATTGATGAATCAATTCTATACATGATTGGCCTATTCGAAATACTTGCATTTATTGGATTTTTATATAAAATTGAAAATTAAATTAATAGATTGAAGAAAATGGACAAAAATGATTTTGCTGTGAATTCGCCTTCTTCTTCTTTTTTCCACGAAATTTTAATGTTTTAAAATACCGGAAAATACCGAATATTTCCATGGAACAACACATTTCCCCTTGATGTGTCGCTTTTAGTATTTACATACTAATGTAGTTAATATGTAGCAATTTGTAGTTAGCGTGTAGTTACCGTGTACCGAAATTAATCTAGTGAAAATCAGCTGTTGTGTTTTGTGTCTGGGTATTGAAATTTAAATATTCACATTTAATATCAATTAAACCGATCCTTGCAGACAAATAAAACAGAGGGAAGAAGATAAACATGGTCATAACCAACAACACAACGCTGCCAGAGGAGGCTGAGCTCAATGTTCAGGAGCTGAATCTTTCTTCAGCGGCTATGCGTGCGGGTGCCTTCCACTTAGGCAAGCAATGCGAGCAGGAAAATAATGTTAGTGCATTTATTTTACTTCAGATTAATTCTATATATGAGTCTTTAGCTGCTGTGAAACGAAAACATAAATTAAGATCGGTCTGGACACCAAAATTGGTCCGCTTCAGTTATATAACCTAACCTCAAAACCCCACCGTTCTGGGTTTGTTTACGTTTAATTCCCATGTAATTTCAGGAGTTTATGTTGTGCAGGCAAGAGCTGGACGATCCGCGTGCCTGCTTGGGGGAGGGAAAGGCGGTTACCAGCTGCGCCCTGAACTTCTTCCGCAAGGTGAAGAAGACCTGCCATGAGGAGTTTATGCAGTACGCCACTTGCCTGGACAAGAGCAGTGGTACAATGGCATTTGCACAGTAAGTTAAAGGTCCACTTAGTATCAAAAGATGCTCATCATTCGCTATTTCAGGTGCCGCAAGACCCAAGGTGTGTTTGACAAGTGTGTTAAGGATAACTTTGACTGGGAGCGCCCTTCTTATGGCTACTTTTCCAGGGCCAAGGTAAGTGAATCGTCAAAATCATGTTTATTAAATGTAACACATTAAATTATATTACCCAGGTCATTCAATCTGCACGCGAGGCTCCCAAGAAGGAGGAGATCAAATCGTATCCGGATGCCACCCCCGGCTTGCCCGAAGATTACCCCAAGCCTCCAGCCAAGTACGGTTCTCGCTTCCACTGGCTGGAGTAGACAGCTGCTATTGTATAGTGAAATTGAAAGCGATCATCTTAACATAAACTATTGTTTCCATTAGTACTTCAATGATTTTATTTTATTTTATCGCAATTTCGTTCTCGACAGAGTTTGCTTAATCTTCTTCATTATATCCAAGTACTGATTGTTGAGGCAGCAGCCGCAGTAGCTTACTGGTAAGCAAGCACTTCCCTCGATGCGTCGATGTAGTGGCATGTTTTGATAGAACACCCATGATATGTTCTCCTCGCCGAGCACCAACATGATCTTGTCGAAGCGACAGCCCTCCACCTTGAAGAGATCCACGTCCCCGGTGATAATGCGCCACTCGGAGTAGCGCAGATTAACACCAGGTGGAAGTTTCGAATGTTCTCTTAGCATTACATGCTCGAACCAATCACGGACTTGTACAACTGACCCTGTTGGAGGGTGTTTTCTAATCTGATAGCTGATGCGTGGATATAAAGGATGGCTGTGGATTGGAATTCCTTAATGATATCGCAATACTTGGAATCTATGTTGGGTACTTACATATATGGCACATACGACAGGCGAACTAAAACGAATTCAACTTTTTCACGCGGAGCCATCTTATTAATATGTGTATTCGATTTAGAGCGCTTGAAACGCTTCACAGACACTGCTAGGCAATACTGAAGAACAGACATTGTCTTCCAGTTATATATACCACATCTTACAGGTAGAATCTTTCACTTGCAGGGCCTATATGGCAGATGTTTATACGGAAAATTTCCCCATTTACCTGAGAGACACCTGGGTTGGGTTTCTCATTTACATTTTTATTGCTACCGTTTTCCTTAGCCTAGACAGGGTGAAGCTTATTCTGCGTACCACTTTGTGCGCTTAGGTTTCTTAATTTTACCACCCAAGATACCCTTAACACCACCGCCATCCTGGTTGCCAGTAATCATTTTCTTATACTTATCAATTAGGGGCTTCAGGTCATCAATCTCCTTTTTGCGTCCCTGCTTGGGCCGATTATCAGCCCTTCGCTCCGCCAGGTGGGTTTCTCGTATCTTTTTGTTCTTGGTCTTGCGTTTCTCGGTTTTCACGCGCTTCATGTGCTCCTGGGCTTGTTCCATGATCTTTTTCTTGGAGCGCATACGCAACGCAGTTCCCGGTTTGGCGGCCGCCCCCACAAAGTCTTGGTCATCGGTGAGCTGTTGTTCCTCCTTCTCCTTACCCTCAGTTCTAGCCGCCCGCGTGGCCTCCAGTTTCTTGATGTGCTTCTGCAGTTTCGTTTTGTTGTCCGATTGGGGAGGCTTTTCTTTGGTCTGCTGACCGTTCCGCTGCTGCTGACGACGCTCTTTCTTCTGCTGCAGTTTCGTCTGATAGGTAGGATTATTCTGTTTGGACCGCTCGTCGCGTTTTTCTTTGATTTTGTGAACCGCACGATCCTCTATACTGAAAGCTACAATGGGCCGCTGCAAGATTGAAAGAAATCGTTCGATTATAATCCTTGATTTTGGGAGGAAAATATTTACATGTTGGGCGCCAAATATGTTCGGGTTGTTGTTCAGTTTACGCAGTGCAGCCAATGCTCTTTGATGTGTCTCAAAGGAGATGAAACCAAAGCCCTTGGACTTGCCATGTGGATGCTCTGGAGTGATTTTGTGCTCACGCATTACACGACATTCATGAGGGCGAAAGCCTGTGTAGGTTTGAGCCATTTGCTTCAACTTTTCGTCGTCATAGTTATAGGGAAGATTGTGTATGGACAAACGATTCCGCGAAACAAATCTGCAAGAATGGGGAAAGGTGGAAACAGATCTGATCAGGAGGAGAAACAGCAAGTCTTACCGATTTAAGTTCTTTAACACTTGAGTCTTCATCTGCTCCAACTCATGGCGCTTCGTCATGTCCGAAGCAGTAACACCATCGGCAGCCTTAGATCCAGACATGATGAGGCCTTCTCTGGCTAGATACAAATTTCTCGAATCCTTTCCAGTGTCATCATCCTTGCTTTCCCGTGACTGCTTCGACTTCAATTCATCTCTGCTTAGAGCTGGATGTGGATCCAGCACCTCATCCATCAGCGTGAACTCTGTCCCTGCCTGCAGGCATAGATCTGCGGATTCTTTAGCCTTGAATTTGACAAACGCTGTGCCCCGGGAGTGACCGGAAACAGCCTCCCGATTGATAATGGCATAGTTGACCAGGCCAAATTTACGGCACACCTTTCGCAGGTCTGCGTCGTCGGCATCGAATGGGACATTCTTGATGAAAACTGTGCAACCTTCTTGGACATCGTTGGATATTACTTTTTCCTTTTTAATATTTTCAATGCCCAGTTTATCTTTGTCTTCTTTTTGATCTTTGTCATCGTCACTGTCATCTTCATCGTCATCTCCATCGGACCCTTCACTATCTTCTTCACCTTCATTTGAGGCGGAGTCCGATGCTTCTTCAACATCTTCACTTCCATCCTTACTGGCGGCATGTTCGTTAGTTTCCACCATGGGCTCCTCTCCGCTTTCATCTTTAATTTCCACCTTTGGCTTCTTCTCTTCCGGCTCCTCATCCTTGGGGTTCTTGGCCGAATACTCATTTTTGCCCAACGCCCAGTCCACAAATATTTTTCTTCCCTGCAGATCTTTTCCGTTGGTTTTCAGTATAGCCTTTGTGGCCTGGTTTATGGTCTCGTATTGGACAAAGGCACAGCCGACCAGCTTGCCGTCGCCTCTTTTTAATATGTTTACATCCTCCAGCGTCCCCCATTTGGAAAAGTATTCCCGCAGCGAGGCATCCGTGGACTTGTAGCTAATGTTTCGAACAATGAGACGAGCACGCTTCTTCTGCCTCCGTTCCTTCTCTTCCTTCAGGCGCTGTGTATTGAATGGATTGCGACGTTTCTTGGACTTATCCTCGCCAGCTTCTCTTGTGGATTCATCCGTGGTATCCTTGATAGGTTTCATTTTTTTTAGCTCCATTTGCGCTGCACGTGGAACTGTTGTTATGGTATCGAATCAAAGTATCGATGCTTTAATGATGCTCTAAGACGTTGACCAGCACTACACTTTTCATCAGTGCTGCCAAAATTTTAGAAGGAAAAACAGCTGAGTTTTCAAAAAGAAATAGCTTAAAAATTGGGATACTTTTTAAGAAGAAAAATGATTCGTAATTTATACAAATAAATACATTTATTCGTTAAGTTTCCATTGTTTAATCTAAATGCTTTGAAACATTTGTTCAGGCTAATATGTGCAAGTTTTGCACAGTTATTGAACAAAATATCAAACCATAACTAACTATATAGATTTTCAATAGCACGATTTCCATCTAACAGTTTTTTTCAAATTTTTCGAGCGGTCAAACTTTACACAGCCAGAACCAGCTATAAAATAATGCAAACCTGTATTTATCAAAAAACTATCGATATTATTCAAAAGGTTCAGAGCTACACGAATTGCTTAAAAACCGTTTAGTTTGATTAATGTAAAATTCATGTAGAAGATTCATCTTTAAGACTTTAAAAATAATGCAATGAAACTACAATTTTTCAAAATATTTAATCTAATAGATTATTTATTGATTTAAAGCTATTTTCTTATTTATTATTTATTATTATTATTATTTGCTATTTGTAAAATGCGTTTTCAACGATAATTCTTGAACAAAGGGAATATAAAAGTCATATATATTTACGTACATACATATGTGATTGTGAATATCCCACAAAGAAGGTCTTGTCTCCAGCTTACCTTGTGAGCAGCCTTTACTGATTTTTCAGTTGTTCATCGGCTCTGAACGCGATCGTTTGTTGATCTACCTGATCTGCCTAATTGTTTCCGAATGTCTGATCCCAAACCCATTCTGTACTACGACGATCGCAGCCCGCCGGTACGCAGTTGTTTGATTCTCATTAGGCTGTTGGCCATTGACGTCGAGCTCCGTTTCGTGGATCTCTTCATGGGAGCTCAATTCGAGAAAGCGTTCTTATCCGTAAAAGAAAACATTTTTATGTAGTTATGTAGATTCGATAATGATCTTCTGATCCACAGGTGAATCCCCAGCACTCTGTTCCTGTACTGGTCCACGACGAACTTGTGCTGACCGACAGCCATGCCATACTCATCCATCTGGCTGAAAAGTTTGATGTCGCTGGCACACTCTGGCCCAAGGAGCACGATGCCCGCATTCAGGTGCTAAATCGGATGCTTTTCGAATGTTCATTCCTATTCCGCCGTGATAGTGATTTCATGGTGCGTTTTGGACCAAGCTCAAGCGTTTCGTTCCGCTCTCATCCATTATTGCTTACAGTCGGAAATTGTTCGCAGGGGATTTGCCAATGTGGATGTGGCCCATCACGAACGGAAGCTGACCGAGGCCTACGGCATCATGGAGCAGTATCTGGAAAGGCACGACTATATGGCTGGCGACCAGGTAACCGCAGCACTTAATGCGATTCTTTGCGTTTGCAGTGATTCGATTAAGAGTAGAGTTTCAACGTTGTTGTTGTTGGTTTTCCAGCTGACACTCGCTGATATATCCATTGTGACCACATTGAGCACGGTGAATCTCATGTTTCGCCTGTCGCATTGGCCACGGCTGGAGCGCTGGTTTGCCGCAATGCAGCAACTGGACGCCTATGCGGCGAACTGCACGGGATTGGAAAAGCTGCGTCAGACCATCCAGCGGATCGGCGACTTCCAGTTCCCCGCCTCCGTCTCCCACACAGCTGTGGACTAGAAATTAATGACCATTAAACCTCGTGTTTAAACTGCCCCAAGGCAGGGTGTAATTCGATGTTTGTTCTGCTGGTGAAGGGGATAGGATATGTTCCGCTGATTTCAAAGTAATTTCGTGGGCGACCATCGCATTGGAGTGCAGGTTGGCGGAGCGTGTTGACCTACCACTGGATCCGGCGGCAGTTTGTACTTCAAATGTTTGGCAAATATTTGGAAATGTGGCTCTGGGTCTGACGTACTAATGACAGCATGTCAGGCCTAATAGCCGTATCGAGTGCACCTAAATTGAGAAGGGTAATCCTTTGACTGCGAGGCGCTAATTGCTCTCTACGGTTCCCCAGTTCTGAGTGCCCCCACATGTAATTCGATGCCGTGGACACCCAGCTTAAACAAAAAGTTTGACCACGCATTTCCAGATGTCTTTTCAGTCCCTCCCAGCTTCGCGGCCACGTTATGGGTACGTGCACCTGGTCGCTGCCGTTTTTCCTCAGGTTGCAGCTTTGGTTTGACTTTTCGCTGTCATCTGTCGGGCGAGTGGAGCAACTTCAGCGTGGATTGCAATTGCTTTTTGCGGCACGCGCAGCAAACTTTTCGCCCTGCAAGTTTTTCAATTTTCTTCAACGTTTTCCCAGCATTTATGTGCTCTGCCCTTTACGTTGACAGTGTACACGGTACAGTCTTGAACAGATTTTCTGGTGGTGTAATGTTTTAGCCTTTTGCAATTGGACCCCAAAGCACATCCGCTTGGATTCGCTCTACTCTGACAGGGAGTATAGCAACTATAGTCTTTAATATGCATCAATTTGCAAGTCATATGAGATACGATTAAATACATAGCTGAATCTGCCACTGAAATAAAATTAATTTTTTCCCTTTCGATTAAATCGATACGAATCTCTATACGTATAAATTTGTTTGGAGTGGGCAAGGGGAACTCGCACGTCGACTCGGGAAAACTGTGTTTCTGTGAATATTTTTTGCGATTTGCATGTCGCGTTGAATTTGATTAAGGGCCACGCTGCCCCCAAAGAATGAATTTATTTATTGGCGTTCCATCGCCGGACCGGATGCAACTGCCCCGACAACAACAGATGCTACTGCCCTACTGCCAAACCGTCGTTTTGTTTTATTTATAATTTTTGTAGCAAATATATTCCGAGCAAAAAGGAAATTCATTTAAATTGTAATTATTGTTATTATTATGTTAGGGAAAATTATTTGTAGATACTCTCCCATCCCGCATAAATTACGTACAGCATTCACAAAGAAAAACTTTCTGAAAACAAATGAAATTGAAAGCAGACAACGCCTTTCCTACAGGGTGCTCGACGAGCGACAGAGTATTTTGGATTCGCGTTTAAGGCCTGTAAGCAACGTAACAGACAGCAGTTGGAACTGTCGGATGTTTAACAGCGGAAGAATGCAGTCAAACAGTCTCATTTTGCGATTTGTACGTTAACGTAGCAATTGCAGGAAATTGTTTCTTAAGAGTCAGACATGCAGGAACGAACAGATATCTGAAACCCTTTAAAACTCGAACGGTATCTCACAATCGGAACAAAATCGCACAACTTGTAATTAGGCTCATAATGGCTTCGAATTAGCATATGTTGCTGTTGAAAAACTGGGACTGGAACTGCCTAATGTGACACACATTGTACGCTACAAAATTGAGTTAAGGATGACAGACGACGACTTTTGTTCCAGATAAAACTTTTCTCTGCTGCTAGGCTGGGGAGCGGTGGTCCAGAACTGCTTGAATCCAAGACTGGCAAATACTTTGTGCAAATTGATTTAGTGAAAATGTTGCTTTGAAGTCTGTTCCAGCGCCCGTCAGTCAATTTGTTGAAATGGAAAGTTTTTGCTAGACGAAAGCGGCCAGCGAGTGGGAGTGCCTGAAATCTCATTACAAGAGGCTATTAGGTAGCCAGGCAGCAAGCTTTAAAGTGTTAGCCGGGAAATTCAATTAGGCGAAGGCATCCGACATTCTCCATTCGGCATTCAGCATCCAGGACTGGTCTCTGCAGCTCCAGGGGCCACCAGAGCTCAGGCAGCAGGCAACCATGCGTGAGTTTGAAATATTGACAAAGTTTTCGCCTTGTACCTTTTACCATTGGGACAAGCGATTCGGGTTTAGTTCTCTCCCGGTATTCGATTATTACTCGTAGCCATATTTGTTGTGGATTTTATTTCGGGTTGGACAACGGACTCGAGTCCGCGCTGAGTGGGCCATCGACTAGATGCACAGTCACAGTTGAATTATTGATTAAAGTGTTTGATGGCTGCTTTTCTCCTAGTCCTTGACATACCCGTACATTTATTATATTATTTTCACCTGCTTTCTGGCCCATCGCAACACTTATCCTGCGAAGACGAAGACCTTTTTGTTGTGGTTAAGTGCCCCCACCTTTGTTGCGGTCCTGCTGAATTTCTAATTAACCTTTTTTGGTTTCAGCTGTAGATGGGGCGCTCTTCGCTGCGGCAGAATCATTTATCAGGCCCAGCCGGCTGACGATTAAACAGACAGACACTCGCTTCATGTAAATGATATTCACGAGGCGGGATAACCAAACAGAACAGAACAGACCAAACAAACATCCAACAGGCAACAAAGAAGTTCAAAAGATTCCGCATCGGAATAATTGCTGAACCAAAGATTTCAAATAAAAGGTTGGAGAATTTATTTGTGTCTATCAGACCTCATTCATACTCTCATGAACTAATCCCAGGCAGGTAAGATATACTAAAATCTTATTTTTTTTTGTAATTCAGAGAAGTTTTCAACTGGGGAAAAAAGTAATTTCAAAACGCTGCATGATTGAGTTTTTCGAGGATATACTGGATATGCTATAAATATACATAGTCATGTAATTTGTATATAATTAATAATAAACAACTAATTTTTGATTTTTATAATTTAAATTCGAAATAAATAGTACTTATTTTCGTAAGAAGAGTTGAAAATAAAAATTTTTTTTTAAAATTTTATTATATAAATTTAAGGTATTTCGTGTTTCATTAAATTGTAGCTAAAACTGGGTGAGAACTATGTGCATATGAGCTCTGAGAATGGAAATATTTAGGGAATGCCCTTTAAAGACATGTGTATGATATGTGTATGGTACATATATGTATTTATACTATATGCTGTGTATTTATACATATGTTTTCTATTATATACATTGTTTATGCTATTTTAGGGTATACAAATAAATTGTGTCGACAAACAAATGCAAATTTAATCGAAAGGTTAGCCAAAAGTCGCTCCATGTCCAGGAGAACTCTGCCGTTTGCGTTTTGCCTTTTTCGCTTGAATTGTTAGGGCCAACATTGGGCAAATGGTAAACAGAATAATATGAGAGCATTTTCCCGCCACGCAGCCTTTTTATACCCGATACTCAAAATGAGTATTGGGGTATATTAGATTTGTGGTAAAAGTGGATGTGTGTAACGTCCAGAAGGAATCGTTTCCGGCCCCATAAAGTATATATATTCTTGATCAGCATCAATAGCCGAGTCGATTGAGCCATGTCTGTCTGTCCGTCTGTCCGTCCGTCCGTCTGTCCGTCCGTCCGTCTGTCCGTCTGTCCGTCCCCTTCAGCGCCTAATGCTCAAAGACTATAAGAGCTAGAGCAACGATGTTTTGGATCCAGACTTCTGTGATATGTCACTGCTACAAAAATATTTCAAAACTTTGCCCCGCCCACTTCCGCTCCCACAAAGGGCGAAAATCTGCGGCATCCACAATTTTAAAGAGACGAGAAAACCAAAAACGCAGAATCGTACAGAATGACGATATCTTTTAGACTGCGGAATCTGAATTGGATCGTATTATTATTATAGCCAGCATCAAGAAAACAATTTCATTTTTTCTCGCCCTGTCTCTCTTTAACACACACGTAGCATAGGCGGCTTTGCTTAGAGTAAAACATTAGCGCCTAGATCTCAGAGACTATAAAAGCTAGAGCAACCAAATTTGGTATCCACACTCCTAATATATCAGACCGAGACGAGTTTGTTTCTAAATTTCGCCACACCCCCTTCCGCCCCCGCAAAGGATGCAGATCTGGGGATATTCATAAATCTCAGAGACTATTAAGGCTAGAGTAACCAAATTTAGTATCCGCACTTCTGTTAGATCTCACTATAAAACGTATATCTCAAAATTTCGCCCCACCCCCTTCCGCCCCCACAAAGGACGAAAATCTGTTGCATCCACAATATTGCAGATTTGAGAAAACTAAAAACGCAGAATCATAGATAATGACCATATCTATCAGATTGCTGAATCTGGATCAGATCAGATCATTTTTATAGCCAAAAGGAATCAAAGAAATCAATTTGCAGTGGCTACGCAGCGCCCGACGTCACGCTCAGACTGATTTTCTGTCTCTCTCGCACGCACTCTTTGTCTTGTCGTTTAATATTAGCGGCGCTGCCGGAGGAGAGCCATACTGACTTAGTATCGGGTATAACTGTAGAGTTGCGGTGTCCGCAGCAACTCACAACGTTCCCCCTCGTTCGATATCTTTTTCTGGCCAGAACTGCAACAATGTGAAAATGTGAAATTTAATTGCTTTTATCGGGAAGATGCGGGAAAACGTCTAGAGAAATTATTAGAAAACTTATAAATAACTATTCCCGCCGACCAATGCGAGCCGTTTGTTTATTTCTGTTGGCCAAATGACGACATTGGGCGTGATTTTCCAATTAAATGTTTGGCTTAAATAAATAACGTATCTATTCTTATCCGGAGGAACTTACTCGGACACTCGGAGGCACGAGTGCCGTTTCTGTTTGTTGATAAATGGAATTGCAGGACAATGCTCGACTCAATTTCCGTTTCCGCTCCACTGTGAGCATCCAACGGAAGCGGCCAGAAATGCCAGCAAGTGGTTGAATCCCCGCCCAGATCCTGTTTCAGCTACTGCCTTACAGCCAGCTCCAGCTTCCACGACCTAATTTTCGCCTGACTTCATTTGGGGTACGCGTCGGCCATTTTGGGTTGTTGGCCATATCAGTGGACTGAATTGGTTGGATGGGGTGGGTCTTTCGCTGGCCTTTGTGGAGTTTTTATGCTGATTTATGGGAAAATAATCCCCACGAATTTAGCGTCAAGTGCGTCTGGGTAAACTAGCTTGCTCTCCCGAATGTTTGCGCACTAGAATCCAATTTTCCTAGACAAACACGAGCCACCTATGTATGTACATGCCCCTACATAGTGGGGAATGAGAATGCACGACCAAGCTATCCGGCCCCCATTTATGGGACAGAAGGACAAACAGCACATCACAGGCTATCCAGGATGCAGAGATTCTGTTGGCATTGCAATTCAGGTCGCTGGACTGTTTGCCAGATATCTGCCTTATAATTGAATTGGATTCTTAGACTTCTTGGAGGCGACCATTCCGTCCCCACAATACAATTACATTAATTTAATTGGTGTGAAAGATTGGCACACATCTGCGGGGCCCTAATTAGATTTTCCAAAGACAATAGGCAAACCAGGACAGGGCCCGAGGCAAATTTAATTCACTTAATCGAAATGATTATGGTTTTCTTTCTGACCCGAAAAAATATTTTTTTATTTAAAAAATAGTCCTCCTGTTGTCCGTCGCCGCGGGCCAAGGAGGTGGTAAAAATAAACCAACACGCCACGGCCCGAGAATTTCTCTGTTCTGTTTCTCGGTGGAGCTTGAGTGTGAGAAAAATAAGCAAAAGACCCCAAAATCGAGAGCGCGAACGAGAACTACGTGGCTGGAAAATTTCGACGCTGACGCAGCGCCACTATTTCGGGTCCACTTGTTCGGAGTGGGACAGAAATACCTTTGCAAATACTACCCAGAGCACAAATTTGTCGAGCTTTTGCGTGCCGTCTGCTCGGGTCCCAGTGTTATCGAAACTGTATCCGCCCTAGAAAGATTTTTTTCGCGAACGCCACTCTCAGTGTGTACTATTTGTACTAATTTATTTGTACTAGCGGTTCTGTGGAACATTCATTTAATAAAACATCTCTCTTCGAGGGGGTGCGCCTGAACTTTGGCAGACAGGTCAGAGCCCCTTGGCCGCGCGGCAGCCTTGTCGTGTCTTCTTCCTCTTGTAGTGACATTTGGAAGATTTTTTGGACGGCAACAGACAGTCGCTTGATGTCCCCCCAAAAGTGTTTTTCAATAACACGCAGCTCATAATTCAACTTAATTGTCTGGACATTAAAGCATCTCCGGCCTTGATTTTTTTGAATAAAAAATGCTTCTCTCGTTCTCTGATTCTCAGTGCTTCTCCTTTGATTTGTATTAAAATATTATAGTTACACATTAGTTTTCATTTTGAGTCTGGAATTCAATCAGAGTCGACAGTTAGATTTGGATGGGTTCTAGAATAACGACTTGGGGTTTTAATTTTTGAAATTGATTTGAGCAATAAATGGCTCCCTTAAAATAACTTGATTTTTGGCCATGTAATATAACGATCAGATCTTTGAATAGTTCCATATCCATATCATAATTGACAAGAGTATACACAGTTCCGTAATAAAATGTAATATAAACTCCACCCGGATATGGTTCCCTTACCGTAACCAATTCTGAGCACCTCAACAAGATTTGCTCATTGGACAACGTTGCTTCTGGAGCGTGTCCACGTCGAAGCAACCCAATTCAGTGCCATTTTTAGTTATGACCCAATGCACGCCAATCGCATGGAAGTTACGAGCAACAAATGCACTCGCAGACAAACACATCGGACACAGAAAGGCAGCAGGACAGCTGGCTGTCGTCCGGCTCGTGTCCGCGTAAGAGTCCGAAAAAATGCAGATGAGCAACTCATTTTGGGTAGAGTGTGTAAATGTGTACACACATATTTATTAATTGGAGGGCAACAACTAGAACAACTTTAACACACTCGCAATATGTGTGAAAATTATCAAGCATTTGCTGTTGTTGGTGCTTTGGATTTTTCGTTTTCAGTTTTTCTCTAGCTTTTTTTCTGATGATATTCTAAAATTATATCGCACGACTCATGGGGGCAGCAGGCGTGATCGGACCAAAAAGATGTATAGGTACAGGAACGCCCACGCTTCGGAATTCTCGTAGCCGACTCCGAATTCGGATATATTTTTGGAAAATTCTTGAACGATGCTCGTACTGCGGGAGTGGGCTCTCTCGTGCTTTAAAAGCCGCATACGCCCCGTGGCCAGGCATCAGTGTAAGCTTGCCCAGGCTTTAGAGAAGAACATAACCCAACGCCCCCAAAAACACAACACAAAATGTCTCTAGAACGTGCTGTTCGTGCCAAGGTGAATACTAATTGTGGAAAAATAAAAAGAAAATGCAAAAGGAAAAAATTTATTTCAAAAAAGAACTGAAAAGAAAAACGATACAAAGTGCAACAAAATTAAGAAAATCCTATGTGGCTATTTGCTAAAGTTTTGTTTGTTCTCGTTTGATCCTCGCTCGATCCCCATAGATTGCCGGCAAGCGCAATCCCGAGATGGACAAGGAGGCTCAGGAGTGGGTGGAGTCCATCATTGGTGAGAAGTTCCCCGCCGGCCAGGCCTACGAGGATGTGCTCAAGGATGGCCAGGTGCTGTGCAAGCTGATCAACATCCTGTCCCCCAATGCCGTGCCCAAGGTCAACTCCTCCGGCGGCCAGTTCAAGTTCATGGAGAACATCAACAACTTCCAGAAGGCTCTCAAGGAGTACGGTGTGCCCGACATCGATGTCTTCCAGACAGTCGATCTCTACGAGAAGAAGGACATTGCCAATGTCACCAACACCATCTTCGCCCTGGGCCGTGCTGTAAGTTTCACCCCCTGACCAGCAAACCCTACTCTCTGCTCCTGCTTTGTGGATACAATTGACCGCGATTGATCTCATTGTAGACCTACAAGCACGACGACTTCAAGGGTCCCTTCCTGGGCCCCAAGCCAGCCGATGAGTGCAAGCGCGACTTCACCGACGAGCAGCTGAAGGCCGGCCAGACCATTGTCGGTCTCCAGGCTGGCTCCAACAAGGGTGCCACCCAGGCCGGCCAGAACCTTGGCGCTGGCCGCAAAATTCTGCTCGGCAAGTAAGCGATTACTTTGTGCGGACGGACGATGGATGATCGACGTACGATAGATGCCCCCATCTGTCTTTGGTTTTTCTACACGATATATCCATATGTATGCTAGTTTTATATAAACACACACCACACAAACACGATATATACATATATATATTTATATGAAACATCAACACAAAAATATTCCTCACCAACAACAAAAACAAAACAAAAATCACTCACACAAAACAACAAAAAAGCAATGCAAAAGCTTATAGAACTTTTACAGCCTTTAAATTAAGTATACTCGTACGCCTAAGTTAATCTATATAAAATAAAGTAATGAAAAATCCCACACTTCCTTTTGCACTTGCACTTCCAATTTGATTTCAATTTCAATTCCACCATTCAATAACCTTGAGCTCTCCGATCGTACTCTTGCTTTTGTTTTTGTTTTTGCTTTTGATTTTGCTTTTGTGTGGGTGTAGTCTTTACTTATTTTGCCCCAACCCCAATGAGCACCAAATGTTCGCAACAATCCGTTCTATAAATGACTCGCATATATGTAGGTATGTTCGGGTATATCATCATATCGTATCGTCGTTATAAACCAAACATAAACAGCCCAAAAAATTCCACTGAAGCGTGTCGAGGTCAAACCGTCATGAAGATCCAATATATATGCACATATAATGAATATAGTATATATTCGGACAGGAATTTCCCCAAAAAAAAACAGAGTCTCACCTGTCGGAGGCGCGAAATAATTATATCTATGTATATAACCATACCTATACCTACTACCTAATGTATATCTATGTGTGTGTTTCAAATAAATATATTTCAGGTGCAACAATTATGAGAGAGTGCCAAAACTGAGAAAGGCCAGACGGCTTTCAGCATATTCCACGTCCTCAGCTGCTGTGTCTCAGAATTTCTTCATTTATTTAAAAGAGAAATAAATCAAATACATTATACATATGTATGTCATACGGTTGGCAGAGAGTATAAACACTTTGTAGGGACGTTTGGAACCCCCAAGGATTAAGAAGTGAAATTCAATCATTTGTTACGATTATTCGACGGAATATTCCAGTATTTATGCCACGATTAGTTAGATTTATAATCCTGCCTCTCGTTGACAATCATGGTTGATTCTCTTTTTTAAATATTTGACTTAGTGAGAGTATTTTGGACTTCGGGCTGCCCCGAACTCGTTATGTTTATAAATTAATGATTTGCCTAATTAGTTTTGTCTAAATGCAGCGTTCTCTAATACTTTCTTTATACTTTTATATCGTATATAGAAACATTAATAATTCCAATAAATCGAAAAAAAAAACAAAAAAATTTTTGTAAAACTCAAGCAAAATGTTGCTTTTTTATTTTTTAAAGAGATTGGAAATTTTCATACATAGAAAAATGTGATACAACAGAAACAAATATTTTCTCTCACTTTTATTTGCGTTGTGTATATTTATACATATGAATGTATGGAGAGGGGATAAATAAAAACAAACGAATAAATATCAATCTTGACACTGAAAATTATGGGGAAATACATTTTTTATAATGGTTCATTAAGAGATTTTGTGTGCCAATTCAGGGTTATTATTTATGCATAAGCAAGCTTATACAATAAGTAGGAAGTCTCTCTGGATCCTGTAGTATCCATTATTTTTCAAAATTAGCAAGTCACTCGTGGCTCTACACTTTTTCAAACAAGTCGGCGGGACAATACAACCCAGAAAGCAATAATATTACTGCCTGACAAGATTTTGCTCCAATTTCGATTAAATTTCTAATTCCCGTTGACAATTCTCAGGAGTACAGTCCAGCCAGATCGAGAAAAACACTTGAATTTCAGGGCGCTGGGAATGAGTAAATTTTGGGCAGGTTGACAACAAGAAAATCACTTTAGTTGACGTCTGAGAGATCATCCATACGCTTTATGACGCCTAACTGCTCTTAATTATGCTCTGCTTCATTTCTAATCAGATTTTGTGTTAATTTCCTCTTTAAGCCTCCGAATGGACTTTCGATACATCTGGTATGTCGTCTTTAGTTCTTTACTTTCTTTATAGGAACAATAATGCATGTTTGTGTGTGTAGACTGAGGAAAGTTCTTATAAAGAGAAAAGGACGCAGTGGTGTAAGGACTAAGACTAAGGACACCTTACGGTTCGAGGAGGGGGCAATGTGTTGGTATGGGAATGTGGGATTGGCTGTCGTGAAATGGTAAGCGAAACGATATGGGGAAGGAGTCTCTGTACTGATGGTACATTTATCGTATGCGTTGTCTATTCTTAAGGCTAAGTAACGATATATTTAAGGGAAACTAGAGATATAAAAAGGGGAAAAATGAGGCGGTGGCGATCCCGCGATGCAGCGCACTGTGACGAACCTTCTTATGGTTCGTTACACAGATAATCGCGAAAATTAAAGATGAAGTGCCGAAGAACTGTATAAGGACTCCCTCCCAATCCCCTCAGAATAACTGTACTTTATTTTCTGGTTCTGAGTCACTCAGTTCTTCTAGGCCAACTGGTCGGGCTATATTTAAATTGCTAGTATAACGTTTCCTTGAATGTATATTTTGCACCAATAATGCCAACAACTCGTCAAAAAAAAACGGGTCAAGCCGACAAAAAAGCCGATTAAAGAGGATGAATTTTTAACGAGGGGGAACGTTGTGAGTTGCTTCGGACACCGCAACTCTACAGTTATACCCGATACTAAGTCAGTATGGCTCTCCTCCGGCAGACGCCGCTAATATTAAACGACACGACAAAGAGTGCGTGCGAGAGACACAGAAAATCAGTCTGAGCGTGACGTAGGGCGCTGCGTAGCCACTGCAAATTGATTTCTTGCTTGTTTCTCGAATGTGCAATATTGTGGATGCAACAGATTTTCGTCCTTTGTGGGGGCGGAAGGGGGTGGGACGAAATTCTGAGATATACGTTTTATAGTGAGATCTAACAGAAGTGCGGATACCAAATTTGGTTTTTCTAGCCTTAATAGTCTCTGAGATTTGTGGATGCCCCAGATTTTCGTCCTTTGCGGGGGCGGAAGGGGGTGTGGCGAAATTTTTACCCAAAACGGTCAAGGTCCGATATCACAGGAGTGTGGATGCCAAATTTGGTTGCTCTGGCTCTTATAGGTTCTGAGATCCGTGAACTCAACCGACCTTGAAACCTGAGTGTTAGAGAGAGACAGAGCGAGAAAGAATGAAATTTTTTTCTTGTTTCTGGCTATAATAATTATACAATCTGGTTAAGATTTTACAATCTAGAACATGTAGTCATCCTCTACGATTCTGCGTTTTTGGTTTTATCGTATCTTTAAAAATGTGGATGCCACAGATTTTCGTCCTTTGTGGGGGCGGAAGTGGGCGGGGCGAAGTTTTGAAATATTCTTGTAGCAGTGACATATCACAGAAGTCTGGATCCAAAACATCGTTGCTCTAGCTTTTATAGTCTTTGAGCACTAGGCGCTGACGGGGACGGACAGACGGACGGACGAACGGACGGACGGACGGACAGACAGACGGACAGACAGACAGGGCTCAATCGACTCGGCTATTGATGCTGATCAAGAATATATATACTTCATGGGGTCGGAAACGATTCCTTCTGGACGTTACACACATCCACTTTTACCACAAATCTAATATACCCCAATACTCATTTTGAGTATCGGGTATAAAAAAAGTTGTCCTCTTTTCCTGTCCTGGGCATTTGATTTGGCGAGTTGCTGTCGTGCACGGCCGTTGCCTGGTTATTGACGATGCTGTTGGTGCCGATGTTGGGCTGCTGTTGGGCTGCTGTTGGGCTGCTGTTGGGCTGCTGTTGGGCTGCTGTTGTTGCTGTCATTCGCGGCCACAGCCAAAGTGGAGGAATCCTTCTAGTTTGAATTGAATTGAATATGCTGCTCAAATGATGTTAAGGGTTCGTAGGTACCAGCTGGTGTTGCACTAGCACTTGCTGCTGCGCCTGCCTCTTTGCCTGGGGCGCAATATCGATGATGGACTGCTGCAGTTTTTCTGTCTACATACAAGCGTATGGACCTGACCTGCGCACCACTTCTCTGGGCGAACAGCTCCAGAACGTTCTGCTTATCGTACTGCTGATCCTGATCCTGGTCTTGATCTTCTTGCTCCTGCAGCTTCAGCGCTCGCCGCTTTAAGTCACGCTTGAGGATATCCAGCTGCCCTTCGGCAGTGCTTCGGAACTTCGAAAATCTGTAGTTGTTGGGACTTCAGCGCGGTGCTGGGCGGAGCAGTCGGCTTGTTGTGAGACTGGTGGCTTGGCTTCGTAATCAGCGGCCCCAAAAATAACGACCAACGAGTTTCAAGCGAATCCGATGAATTTTTCAAATAAGTTTCCACCATGTTTCGACCATTGTGGTATTTGAGGTTAGAAAAAAAACATGACGTAATGGAAATAATCTGACCGTGTTCAGGGCCCCAATAAAAAACAGGAATATGATCCTCTGGTTAGTCAGAATTGCTATATGTATTTTATATATTACTTTACAGGTCTCGCAGGTCGGTGATCTCGGACAAGACAGTATTGACGAATGTGTGTCCTCAGTTCTCAACGCCATTCGTCAGCTGGGATATGCCCGCCGAGTAATGGGCCCAATCTCCGACGGATGCCCCGCCAGGGAGTGCGCTGTTCTGTGGGATTACGTTCACCTGCGCAAACATTTGTCGGAGGAGTACGGAATAATGGACACTGCGCAGGAACAAGCATACATTTAATTCAAAGCAAATAATTGGCGAGACACCACATATCCGCTGGTCGCGGTTGATGTGCTCGGCCGAATTGCGACGGAGGTAGCATCGGTGGAGTTTCTCGGCAATTTGACTTTATTTTTTTGGTTTTTCGCATGTTTTATAATTGTATAATGTTGTTTGTGGAATGTGGATTGGGAAAACGGCCTATGGGTGACAAGCCACTAAACTTATGGGGGTTGTATCCTTCATAGGTTTTGATAATACTCGTATCTAGTCAAGTATAGCGTGTCACTTGGTAAATTGGAGATCTGAAAAGGGTAAAACAGGCTGCAACATAAGGCCAAAAGAATGATCCTTATGAATATCAGTATCAAGGAGTTTCTATCTTTATTGTGCAGCACAATTTAGTCGAATATTCCTAGATGGAGATCGATTCATACTCTTGTATGCGACGATTGAGGTTCTTCAGGGTCTCCCTTAGCTTGAAGACGCTGGTTCGCTTCACCAGCAGTCCCTTCACTGTGTTATCGTATTCGTACATCAGGGAGGGCATCGACAGGATGCCGCCCTGGTACGACATTTCCTTCTGCTGTTTGCGGAGCCTTGTGCGGTCCATCTTCGCACGGTAAAGATCCTCTCTCTTCGCGTGCTGCGTGTCCAAAAGCTTTTCAAGGGAGGCCTTACAGAGCTGAAGCTTATGGGCAAGAGCTAGCGCCTTCTCTCGGTTGTGCTGAATCACATGCAGGTCCACATGGTACTTGCAACGGAGCTTCTTCAGTTCAATATTTCGTTCTGGAGATAGTATTAGATAGATTAGAAATTGCATGAGTTGGAGCTAAAAATCTATGGTATACCCTCGATCTTCTTATCCAAAGTAACAACCTGATTCTGAATGGATATGAAGTCGTTTATGTACAGATCATCGCCCACACGTTCCAACTGATTGATTTTCTGGGGAAAGAAGAAAGCAAAAGGTGATCCTGGGCCCACATCTGGTCGCAAGAACTTACTTCGGTTAAACGACCCAAAGTGTGCTTCATGGTAATGAGGACGAGACGAGTGTCGCTAATCTCGTTTCGCTTGACATTCATTAGCCTCAGCTCACGATCCGTCAGCCGCTTGAGATACTCCATATCCTGGAGGGAGAGATAATGTCGTACCGTCTGATTCAAATGCGCTTCAGAGCGCGATGCGTTGGTTTGAGTGTAGTGCAGTTCCAGGAGCACTTTGTTCATAAGACTGCTGTTCTTGCGCTTGGCCGTAATGAATCGATTCCTCATAAAATCGACCTGGTCCAGGGACGCAGTGTACCGCGTCCCGTAGGATCTTGCGTCTTCCGGGTCTAGCTGGGAGAATACTCGCATGTTCTTGCTTCGCTTGTAGTACTCGACGAGGCGACCCTGCAGGAAGATGTTGTCTAGTTTCTCAAAGTAGAAGTTTTTCGTGACGGTAATGAGCTCTTCCATTAGCTTGCTCTTGTCGCATCGGGTTCTGAGTAGATTGTCCAGATTAATGGTCTCCGATTTGTTGACCAGCGCGTTGATGAGATCTTTAAGAAAGTCTTGGGTAATAATCATTAGCTCGGTTCGGTGCGTACGTGCCTCGGCATCGCTATCTCGTTCTTTCTCTCCCAGACTCTGGGTAAGATAGGATTGCCGGAACTGGTCGAAATCGTGTAGAGACTGGTCACCCTGAAGTTTTGGGACTGGCAGGTCATCGTCCGACATCTCGGGGCATTCCACTGGTTCTTCTTCCGCTTCTATAGCCTCCTCTTCTTCTACCCTTTGGGTCCCTTCCGACGAGGTGGAGGTTGTGCTGCTCAGAACCTCGCCGGTTAGTGGATCAACAAAAATGCCAACATCGGATACTGCCGCCTGGATGATGGACTCCTGTTTGATGAGAGATTTAACATGCACCAAGGATTCCTCGGAGTAGTCCGACAAACTGGGCAAATCAAAGTCGTTGAGAAAGTCCTCCTTCAGTCGAACGGTATCTGTGCCCTTATCAATTCTCCTCTGAATGCTTATGGACGACATTTCCACGTCAATGTCGGAGTAATCATCGTCCTCCATATCTCTGAGCACCGCATCCTCGTAATCCTCCTCCAGCAGATGTGTGTGACGAGCCTGCAATTTCTCCTCTCGTTTCCGCATCTCGCGGAACTCCGCGTGATCATCTTCTTCATCGGCGATTCGTTCCTCTTCTAGGTCCCCTGCATCAAACGATCGCCTTGAGGTGTCGTCACTAATTATGAAACGCTTTTCTTCCATTTCTTTTATCCGAAGTTTTCGGTCTGCTTTTTTTTTCTTTTTTAAATCCTCGCCCGAAACATACATTGGCTCCTTCACATCTTCCGGTTCCTTAACACTTTCATCGTCCTTTAATGTGGCTAGTTCTGCCGAATTGCCCTGCTCCTGTAACCCATCGACAGCATCTTTATTTTCTGGTATTTCCGGAGGGAGAATGGATTTCACCTTCTCTGTTTTCTCGGGCTCTTCTTGGCCCAGTGCTTCCGACTCTGGCGCCTGATTTGGATCCTCAGAGCCATTTTGAACATCTGGGACATTTTGGGACTGGTCGTCTGCGATCTCTGTGATATCGATGGGCTCAGTGTTGTCTGCAGTGGGGTCGGCTTCTGTATCCATGTTAATGTGTTAATGTTGTTGTGGAGTATGTTTTTAGTGTTAGCGATAAGTTGTTGTGTATCTAAAACTACTCGTAGCACATATGATGTGAGTTAAATGTATGATAGTGACAACTAAAACATGGGTGAACCTTTAACATCTTACGGAAAACCCAGCAATACAGATATACAGAAGTTAATGTTGTATTCAATACTGTTTTCCAATCATTAATAAGTTGGATTTGCATTTTTTTTGTCTCAGCTATTTCTCAAGATAACGGTAATATACTTACAACAATTTCATAGTGGGTACTTAGGTAGATATGTACGCAATCGTATGATTTATGTAACCTATACAAAAAATTGTATAAGCACGCACCGGAATTTGTATCGGAACCCACAGAGTCTCCATACACAAAGTTTTGGTACTGTAAGGGCTCGCGCACACTATAGCTGAAAGGGGAGCTGAAAGCGGAGCTGATAGCTGATTTATAAGCTCTGAAAAAACAAACACACGGCACCGGTGCAAGTGCGCACATTGCAGACTGAGCTGAGCTGAAAAAGCTCGCTGAAATCAGCTCAGCTTAGTTTGATCGATCAAGCATGTTTGTTTTTTCAGCAAGCTGATTGCTGATTTTGTTCAAGTGTATTGGTTCATAAGTGATCGAAAACGGGCTGCAAAACATTGTTAAGCGAAATTACGGTTAACCCAGCGCTGGGGAATAAGCGGGACTATTAAAAATATTTGAATAATAGTTTTATTTCTATAATTTCTGGAAGGCGATAAATTGGGCAAAAAAGTTTTATTATTTACCATTTTCATATGTCAATAATAAATATAATATACTATGTCCCCAAGTACAGTAAACGCTCGAAAGACATCACAATGTTTATTATTATACAATATAATGAATAATTGAGAAATTTAATAATAATTCGTAAAATAAAAGTAATAAGAATACAATACATAACGGAAATGTGGTTGAAATACACGGAATAAAAAAAAAAGAAGAAAACTTCCGTCGGGCTACTGTACGTACTGTGAAGTAATAATTCATGAACAATATAATAATAATAATTATAATGATATCTATTGATGCCACTTAAGGAGATAGACAAAGGGAGGCAATGGCTTTCAGCTTTCAGCAATCAGATCAGCTGTCAATGTACGCACCTGCAAGCTGATTCTGCCTGAGAAAAGCTCTGAGATCAGCTGGGCTTTCAGCTCTGATTTCAGCGTCGATTTCAGCTCCGCTTTCAGCTATAGTGTGCACGAGCCCTTATTGATGAAGATCAGGAATACATATCTACATAATTCTACATACATTCTACACGAATTCCCCAGCAGCGAGACTCTTAGTGAATGCAATCGATCGTTTTTAGTTCATGAAACGTCCGCTGCTAAATATAGTGGCGCTACTTCGATTTCGCCGATTAGTTACATTTTACATTTAAGTTCAAAATTCAGAGCATGGCATATAATTTTAATTTCTCTGCCGCCTCTCCACATATCTTTAATTTAAAGCTTTTTTTTTTATCATTCCCGCTTCATATTTTGGTGTCCCATTTGTGGTATCCTTTTGGGACTGCTTTAAATTTGATTGATCGTTCCTTTTGCTCGCGCCCGTGTGATTGTGGGGCAAACTTTATGACATTGATAAATTTTTAATATATATGACAAAATGTTACGAGGCGAGTGGCACATCTATGTTGTTTGTTTTTTCTTTTTTTTTCTTTTTGTGTTTTATTTTTTTTGTTGCGGCATCAGGTGCCTGCCTTGGATTTGCATAAAGTTCTGCAGTGTTGAAAAGAGTAATTTGCATAGAAAATACTGCCGCACTTGGAGTGGATTTCAGCTCTTAATACTTTTCTTTTTATTATTTTGTGAGTATTGTAGGAGGTGGTGCGGGTAGCAGACTGATTCAGCGAATCCAAAATTCACTTAAATTAAGCATAAGAGACGACAGGAGAGGCTTTTTTCTTGCTTGCCTCGCGCTGCCTTTGATGTGCCGAGGCCATCTGGGAATCATATTCAATAAGCCTGTTCTGGCGGGGTCGTTAAAGAACTTTGCGGGGTGGAGGACTCCTCTCCGTCAGGGCCAATCGAGTCCCCTTGGATGGTGCTCAATAAATTTGTCTTCCATTTCATTCAAGGCGCTTATTTAGCCGCGCCTACTTTAATGACGGCTTCAGGTGAACGTGAACGGGAATAAAATGGTTTATCGTCCTTTAATAGTCGAGTAAACAGTAGGCACGAAATAATTGCGGTGGACATTCGTCAGGCCTCCCATATGGATTCGATAGGCCGCTCACGTCCTGTCTTAAAATGCGATTCAGGACTTGTGAATAGTCCTTTCGCTCTGTTGTTTGTACGCCTTAAAAGATATTTTCGTCTCAACTCAGCCCAGAAAAGATTCGGCGTCTTGTGTATACTTGAACTTGAGAGGTCTCTCAAGGCGCGTCGTCACGTTCCGCTTTCCGAAAGTATAATTTATTTCGTCAGCAGGCCACCGCCAATTGTGACCAGTTACGGGTTGCGTGTACAGCGATTTCCATATACATATGTATGTATGTACGTACATATACGAGTATTTGTGCAGTGTTTTGCTTTTATTTCTGGGAACGCGTCGATAATTACAAATTACGCCTCGGCCTGATCTTCTGATGATCCGCATCTGAGCTGGTCTCGGCTCTCGTTCTCAGAGCGCGGGCTTATCAGTTAGATTCTGTTTACGGGTCCCCATCCCCTCAATTTGTTTTTATGAATTATGCAAGCCAGTCCAGACCCGGTCTGAAATCGCAATTGGCACAATCCGGCAATTGCGCAGTCTGCAAAGGGAAGAGTGAATGTTCGACGGGAAGGCAATCTATTGGCACATTGCAGCAGCTCTACTTATAGACGGGGATGACTGTGCCAATGGCTGGGGCCGTTATCAGGCACGACTTGCTTGATGGATGCTTTAATTACATTTAAGACGGACAATCGGATTCGAGGCGATAATAAATTTGTTGAGGTTTCGTGGGAAACCTTACAGGGCACCCACAGTTAGTGGGAAAACACAACTGGCAGCGCGAGGTTCAAATACAGAGATCTGGAGGCAAAGAGGCAAAATTTGTTTCTGAATATCGATAGCGGATTATAAGGTAATTCACAATGCAGCAATCCTTGCTGCTCCTGTCGCTGGCGGCCCTCGTCCTTAGTGCGGCAGTTGCCCTGCCCCTGAGTGTAGAGGAGTCCGCCGAGAGGGGATCCAGCCTGCAGAGTGAGATGGAGATGGAGTTGGAGAAGGAGCTGGCAGAGAGTGTGGAGGGCGATGAGATATTGAGTACGGGTTGGGACAGCAACGAGAGCAGTGGTCCGAAGACTGTCGTTAAGCGATCGCCTGAAGCGGCTGCCAAGGACGCCAGCAGCTCCTCGGAGGAGCATGGAAAGGACAAGGACAAGGCCGAAGCCAAGGCGGACAGCTCCGGCGAATCTTCCGAGGAGTTAAAAAAGAAGGAGCAGCAGCCGGCACAGGCTGAACCGGAACAAGCAGAACAGAGGAAAAGAAGATCCACAGAGGCGGCTGGCAAGGACGCCAGCAGCTCCTCGGAGGAACATGGAAATGACAAGGAAAAAGCCAAAGCCAAGACGGATAGCTCGGGGGAATCCTCCGAGGAGTTGAAGAAGAAGGAGCAGCCTGAGCCGGAGAAAGCCAACAGGAGAAGACGTCAGGCCATCAAGGACTCGCACAGCGCTGAGATTGTGGATGATGATGAGGATCCTCTTCATCAAGACAGTCAGGCTGAGAAAGAGGATGGACCTGTGCCTGCCATCACTCCACCGGACAACACCAGCATTGAGGACTACGCCCAAGGATGCGAGGTGATGGAGGTGAGCTCCAAGGAGGCCAACGAGACAACCTACATCGAATGAGCCCTCACATTAAACATAAAGTAGATTTAAATAAACTAGAAAAAGCCCCGAACAGGCGTTCTCAACTTTTGACGTTTCCCTACCCTACTTTCGCCTTCTTCGGCTGTGGGGAGCACCTTATCAGCGCCTGCTCCCGCTCTTATCAAGACAACGCCGTCAATGTCGTCGCAGCTCAGTGGCGATGATGCGATGTGCCAGTCTGATAAGGGCCTTGTATTTGTGTCGGTGTTTCTACCCTTGAAGAGGGTATTGGGACTTCTTTGCACAGATATTGGCAGCGCAAAGAAGCATGCATTTTTCAATACTTATGTATTCTGGATCACCAGCAAAAGTCGTGCTGCTATGTCTCTGACAGTTTTTTCTTTTCATCTGTCTGAGAATTTATATAAAAACTTGCTCCCCAGTTGGCTCATCCTTCCTGCGTGCTGAAAGCTGTCAAGATCTGATCTCCGAGGCGTCTATTGTTCAGTTGTTAGTGGAAAAAGAGATCTGCGAGGGTATCTGACGCTTCGGTTCGGCTTCCCTTCGCTTCTTTCTGAAGTAAGTTTTCTCGTTTGCGTATGGTGGAAGTATTCTTTCCATGAATTTAGATTTGTCTTGTGTACTTGGTGTTTGGACTCATTGAAAATGTTGCTCTTCTGTTGCCATTTTTCTTTTGGCATCATCCTTTTGTCAGGCCTGCCTGTCTCCTGTTTCTCAGTGTCCATTGCTGTAGTTCCTTTTGGTATTCACGTTTCGGTTGATAAGTCACGTTCTGTTCTGCTCGCTTCCAGTCCGTTTTCGCTCTGCCAATCTTGTGGCGAAACTATTTTGCTCATAATCAAATTTCCCATCAGAATGACATCCATATGTTTCTTTGTAGAGCTCTGGCACGTCGCAGGCAATTATTAAAATTTGATTTTTGTAATGCAAAAATTTAATTATCTATCTCCAATTATAAGTTCTTATTTTTATTTTGCATACACTCAGAGATAAGTTGCATATTAAAAATAGACACAGCCATATTTAAATATGGCATAAATTCGGTGATTAAGTGAGATGAAATACATAGAATTATCTTTAATTTACACATAAATGTGTTAATAAGTCTTTTTAAGACGGTCAAAAATGAATCTAAGTGTAAAACAATTTAACATAAATTAGTATATAAAATTTGCATGTAATAGTTTTAATCTACATATAAAAATATTTAATTTAAATATGAAATATTTTAAATTTAGAATACTTCTATATGAAGGTCAGTTGTAAGCTTTCTTTTGTATTTGATACTTTTTATTTGATTACTATGCTTGCGCAAAATGTAAGCTAAAACACTTTCTTTTGAATATGTTTACTCAGTACTCGCTCAGTATGCTGGAGGGGAGCAAGAGGGTATGGTGCCCAGCTGCCGATCGACATGTACCGATTTATACTGTTTCTTCTATCATCAGCCAGCGCCCAAGGCCCGCAAGTCTGTTGGGGATTCAATTAAATAACTGTTACCCTCACATTCTACACACAAATTGGATGTTCGCATAGTTCTGCAACAGATGTACATATAATCTGCGGGTAAAAAGTGTAGACAAAGAGCTCGGCAAAAAGTGCAACACATCGGGAGGCAAGAACGGCATCCCAGCCACGCAGCAGAAAGGCAGAGGTAGGGGCAGAGTCAGAGAGAGAGAGGCGGGAAAAACTAAGTGAAATATAGTAGAGGGGAGAGGCTGGCAAGCGGCGGCGGCAGACATAAAGAATGAAGAACAAAAAAACGTGAATGCAGGCACAAAGGAAAACTTCTCGAAAATTATTTTAGTTGCCCGAGTCGTCGAGTGCAGTCGTGTGGAAGTTACGGAGAAACCAGAGCGAAAGACGGAGGACCGGGGAGCCCAGCGGGAAGAGGAAGGCGAAAGTGTGAATACATTTTTCATAATTATCGGCCAAGGGGCAGTCATTCCGGTAGTATCCGGCGGGCTAAAGCATTCTGCCGGCAGCGATTTCCATTGCAATTTCAATTTCCATTCAAATCGAAATCCGAAATTGCACAATCCGTTCAGTCTGCTCTGCTGGTTATATAACTCGCAATATTGGCCAAGATTGAAAGTTGATTCTACGAACCTTCCATACAACCAGCGAGCGTGGAAAAATCCTTCTGCCAGACGCTCGTTGAAAAGCCGGCAAGCCACAAATACAAATAATATTTTTGCACGGGTGAAATTTTGACAGGAAAACGAAAACAAGCAAGCAAAAAGAACAACGTTAAAAGTTTTCACAAGCAAAAGAGCAAACGAGAGAATAGACAAGAGAAGAAGCGCCGCAAGCAAGAGCAAGCACAAAAATTTATAAATAAAATCAGCAGCACGAGGAAGAGAGTGGCAGCGACTGCGAAAAGTGTGAGAGAGAGAGAGAGACAGAGGGAAGAGAACAAAAGGAAGCAATGCCGGAGCAACTGGGTCTCCAGTGGTCGACGCCGGAGACAAAGAAGAATGCGCCCATTATCAAGATGTCCTGCGGCATCGGCGACACAGATGCCTTTCCCGCCTTCGATGTCGATTCGGATGCGTATGCCTCCAAGGACGACACCAAATGGGGTTTCCTGGTAACCGGCGGCGCCGAGTTTCACATGCCGCTAACAGTCTTCCAGGTGAGTGGGTCACAGTGGATGGGCACAGTCTGGGAGCCCTACCATCTGCCTCTTGATAGTTCTGCAACAGCTGCAATTGCGGGTCTGTTATTACACGAGTACCCTTTGCAGAGGGTATTATGATTTCGCCAAATGCTCACAAAACAGAGAAGAGAGCGTAGTCGACATGAAAACTAGCCCGGCAGTTTTGAATACATTTCATTTGGAACCTTCAAAATCGCAACAATCAGTCAGTCCTTGCAGGCACAGTTATTTTGCTCTAACCAAAATTCAGAACGCTTTAGTTTCATATATTATTTCTTTATAGCTCAGATAACATGTGGATTCAGTAGGAACGAGCGATTGGCAAGGGTATCAATGACCTCGTTCATTCGAAGGTAGCTTTCATTGTTGTTGTCGATATTTTTTGGTCGAGTGCCAAAAAGCGAAACTCGAAGTCGAAATTTGATTCAAATTAAGCCATGACGAAGTCACTTCCAACGTAAATTGGATGGCTGCCGCCTAAAAGAAAGGCACATTTTATTGTTTCTCCCCGCGATCCACGTTCGATCTGTGTTTTGGGGGCATCTGCAGCGGATGCCGTGCCATGACGTTTGGGGCCGCCACGCCGCCTCTTTTTGGCTCACTTGAGTCAAGTGAATGTACAATATTTGGGTTAACAAAAGGCGCCTATTATTCCACATATTGCACTCATGAACATAAATATGTGCATTGCGTTTCAGTCCAATAAATAAATTAAAAAAGTTTTGTATCTGAGATATATACTAATATATTCACCGACTGCTGACTTCTCTTATGATTTCGAATATTGCATTGTTTATCCTACAGCTATGAAACGCACTGTACTGTAGATAGCCCAACAAAACTATTTGTATTGCCACATTTTACTTTTGACGTTTCGCGTTTGGCTTAAAAGAACAAAAATAATTTTTTTGTTTTGTTTGAAAAACATTTTAAAAATGGGCCAGCAAGTGGGAGGGTATGCTGAACCATTTTGGAGGTGTGTTACTTCTTCCATAGTCCCACACTAAGGATTTCCTCATAGGAAAACTAAAAGAAAAAATATAATGAAAAAATATAGAACAAACATTAATATAATAACATAAAAGAAATTTAATTAAAAAATAAAAAACTAGACTCTTCTTTTTTTTTTGTAGTTTTGTGTGGGAATATAATATATTATCAGAGATAGAAAAAAAAAAAATACAATTGTGTTGTTTGCTGTTACTGTTTGAGCAACTTATAGAAAAGTCAAAGGAAAATGTAGTTAGGATGATTAAAAAAAACCGTTTCATATGAATGAAAAAGTCAACATTTTTAATTAATTAATAAAAAAATAAGTAAATCGTATAACATGTATATTAATGCATATTGGACCTAAAAATGCATAATACATAGAACATAAACATTAAGATTGGAGTTAGTAATGTATATTATATTTGTTCTAGGAAGGAGTAAAACAAACACATTACCATAGCAGATTTGATGGAAAAAAATATTTTAATATCAAAATAAACGAATCTTCCATTTAGTTTTATGGTCTCAAAGTTTGCAATATCTATAGTTTGCACCTATTCAAATTCGTAAGATATTCCCAAAACATGCAACATGTATTTTCTAGAGTGGGTAATCTCATGCAGAAATTTGCCCATGGTACTCCCCAAGTCGAATAAGTTATATCCTCAAGAGGCGCATCGTTTTTGCTTTGCTTTCGATTTCCTTTGTTTGTCTGGGTGTTGCTTTTTGAGAGCAGACATTTCATAAACATACGAGTGTGTATAGTACAGTACTATGTACATACATGTCATTTGCATCTGTCGATCTAATATCGTGTATATCTGCCCAACCTAAACCAGAGATACGCAGTATTCTGGTCAATTGCGCCCCGACAGTCGTATCGCACGGTTTAAGTGTGTGTTTCATGTGATCAGCGGAATGTGATGGGACTTTTGGACAGTTTAATTATCAATCCTTAACCCGATTTCGCAGGTTACACCAGATGGTCTGGCTGACAAGGCGGGCATACGTCTGGGCGATATTATACTCGAGATAAACGAAGAGGACGTCACGCAGCTGACTCTGACCCAGGCACACGAGAAAATCAACGCCTCGCCCAAGAAGATACATTTCCTGCTGCGCAAGTAGGTTGCCCCAGATGCCCATCTATCTGTGTGTGTTGTGCCTGTGTCTGAGACACTTTTGGGCTCTTTAACGTTATGTAATGAAAAAAGTACATATGTATGTATGTTTCCTCACAGCATGGAGGAGGACGATCAAATGGGGCAGTTTGAGGCCGGCGAAGAGAAGTCGATTGTGATGCGAGTGCCAAAGCCGATGCCGCCGCCCAGTGGTGAGTGTTTTCTCTGGTCTGTCTCCATCGCATGACCTCCCACCTAACGAGTACCCACATCCAGGTCCAGTTCCAGCCCCAGTCCCATTACACTTCTCGGTACTCACTTGGATTTGTATCTATATTTTTGTAGACTTCCACCCAACCCCCCTGCTTGGCTCACGTTGTTGGCATCCGATCATGTGGCAAGACCCACCCGAGCCGCCAAAGCCCAAGAAAAAGAAAACCAAAACGGAGCTTGATGACGAGGGCAATGAGGTGGTGATTGAACTCAGCGAGGACGAGTCCTCGGACGAGGAGGAGCAGGTGAATCAACGCCCACATAATTGCATGCCAACAACATTTGCAAAGCGAAACTAACCCATTCTATCTGTTTTCTCTCCTGTCTCCTGTTTGCACTCCCCCGCAATTCCCAATCGAACCACCGTTTGTTCTGGCAGGAGTTGCCCCATCACCGCATCATGCGGAACATTCGGCGCTTCTTTTCGGAGGTCGGCGACAATCGGGAGCTACGCAGCAGCACCATCGAAAATATGCTGCTGGCCCTGCCCACTGCATCCAGGGCCAAGTGAAGATGCTCCGGCTACAGTCCCCCTAGACCCCTTATCCTGTATCCTATCTATCATGTACATAATTCGGAATATATTTTTTGTGCGTGCCTCTGTGCTTGTCGATTGAATAAAACCCCCAACCCCAACAAAGCCCAGAGTTAATCGAGTAAAGATCCTGCCCTTTCTGATGGATTCCGCGCAGGACGCCTTCTGGCCAGCTCCATTGAGATGCGCCTGCTGGAGATGCAGCGGAAGCTCTCGGCGATTGCCGAAATACCCAAAATTCTGTCCTCCACCCTGGCCACGGTATCTCAGAGCTTTGGCAGAATGAGCGAGGAGGAGGCAAAGGCACAGGCCGCGGCCTATATACAGCGAAAGTGCTCCTACGATGAGGATGCTCTTGACTACGAGCTGAGGGATGGCGGAGACGAGGACGTGCTGGGTGACACTGACATTGACACTGACACTCACAGTGTTGACAGTGATGAGGATGATTTGGTACAGGTACAGGACGGTTTGAAGCAATCAAAGCTGCTGAAGGATGTCACCCCGGAATCGGATTATGCATCGGAAGCCAATTACCCGGCAAATGAGGGAAGCGATGCCAGCGATGACTCAGAGGCGGAATCGGAGTCGGATGATGGGGGCGCGACTGGGAATGCGGTGTTCTTTATGAAGCTGCCTGCAGCGTTAGTCGAAGATGCCACCTCCTATCCCTCCAGCAGTTCCGAAACCGACGACGGCGGCGACTTTTTGAGCACCACTTACACATGGAATCTCCGCAACATACCCACGCTGCGTATCAATGATGATGAGGCTGAAACCGATGCCGAACTGACGCTGAGCCCGCAGCAGCAGCCGCTGCCGAAGGAAGAGCAGAAATCTATGGCAGACACTTCAAACGTGCGTCCTGCCACACCCACACCTCAGGCACCGCCACAGGAGTCGGCCGAGGGGCAGACACAAAAGGTAATGGCAATCATCAGTGCCAACGCCAACAGCTTAATGACTGATTCCTTTCACACAGTTGCTGTTTAAACTGGACAAGATGGAGCGCTCTTGGCCCTGGGCAGACCGTGAGAGAATCATTTACAAGTGAGTCGACTTCTTCACCTAACCCACATGTACATATACCTCGTCTACTATGTACTTTGTATGTCTTTACAGGCAATCCACATGCCATTTGGTCCCTCGCAAGCCGCTGGGAATGGTCGGACAGCGAATGCAACTGCTCCTCAAGGCGAAGAAGCAGTAGTCCAGCTTTGAAACAGATCCCGACTTAAATATAAGTTCAAAAGGCGGAGAGATTGGTGCAGAGGAGAAGGGAGGCAACCAACTTTTAATTGAGTTCATTATGCAACAACAACAGCAGCCCTGACTCTGGCAGCAGGCAGCACACTTCAATTAACAGCCACTCACACACACCAGGGCGTATGTGCAACAACTGTATGCAAACTTATTCGCTCCTGCCACATACTGCCTGCCGCCCTGTCGATTTAGTAATTAAAGTGCACTCGCTGATGCCAAAAAATCACTGCCAAGCACAAGCGAAGTTGAAGGCAAAAGCAAATGATATTTTCACTCCTGCTTGTACTTCTGTTCCACTCAGGTGGCTTTTATCTTGGCCAAGCTCGTGCAATGTTCTGGCCATCTGCTTTTGTACATTAGAGCCAGAAGCACTTATCCCTCAAACATCTAAACGTGTGCGTCGTCTTGCCACTCGGGGCACAGACAATGCGTTTGCTTTACTCAACTTTGTTTAATATTTTCCCATATTTCTGTAAGTTATTTTCGCTAGTAAAGACATATTAATTTATTATGAAGTTTTCATTCTTGGAAGAGAATTTAACATTAACAACATGTCGACTGAAGAGTTCTTGCTACTTTTTGTCACGGCTAACAATAACATTAAGCAAATCTATTCGGTAAAATGTAGGTATGTGGGTATTTAAATGAGATTCAAACTAAGTGATTTTTGACAACTTACAAGCACGTGAAACTACTCTCTCGATTCACCAACTTCCAGCGTATTTGATATGGTATGATAAAACTGAGTGTTTCGTTTTCTGTTGGGGTTTATAAGTTCAAAAGCAAAGTTTTGAACATCACTCTCATCTAAAAGTTAAAAAATGCTCGCAAATTTCAATAGCTTGTAAAGCTTTCCATACCGTCCATAGCTTAAGGGACTCAAGTGTCCTTTGCTGGGCCACACTCTTATGTATATGTATGCACTCGTGTAATGTGTTGCTTCTGCTCTTTGCGCAAATGTTTGCCTTCTGAGAAATGCACTTCCAAAGCTGTCGGCACTTAAATTACGCAGAAACAGAGCTGACACACAAATTAAACATCTCATTTATTTGCCTGTTGCTGCCGCCTCCTTTGATAATGGAGAATGGAGTAACTCCAGCGCAATGTTCGAATGAGCAGAGCAGAGCAAAGCAGAGAGCAACTTCATGTTTTCTGTGCTTTTGAGAGCGCGAATAATCTGCGAATAATGAGTGAGGTGAGTGCTCACTTGTACCTGGACGTGATACAGCCGTGAAGCGGCAATAAAATGCCACTTAACACACCAACTTTACACGGCAGGAAAAAAAGAGAGACCAAGCTCGGAGCACACTCTCCGACTCGGCATTCGCGTTCAGCCAACTGTCTGCCACTTGCAGTGACGCCATGAAAAGCCACAAACTCGCACACACACACACACAAACACACACTCAGACACAGCACAATAACGGCAACAGGAAATGGACAAACAGGAGCCACACCGCAACGGGTAGTTCTCAATAAATGTCAACAAATGTTGACAGCAGCGCAGTGGGACAGGGACCGACCTGCGGCATTGAAAATTCGTGTTTGCACTGGGGCACTGTGTGGTGGGAGTGGGTCAGCTGTGGCCTGTTCTGCTCTGGCGCACTTAAAGTGCTAGGGATGAAAGCCGGCCATCGTAAAGATACAATCTGAAACTTGGAATGAATATATTTTCATTTTTTACCACAAATACATCATCATCATTTAAATGATGTAATCTTTTTTAGTCATTTTTATTTCGTTTGCTCGATTTGAGGCACGGAAAGTGCACAGGGAAAACTGGCAAATGCAGATCTCTGCAGATTTGGTAGATAGCTAACAGCGAAAGAAAGAATTCTCTGATGTAGTTGCTGAGCCACGTTAATTTAGCAGCGAGCTAACAGCTAAAGATCAGATCATATCACATATTTTCTGCGGGATCTGTGCTCTCTCCGCACCAAATATTTCGCTCTCGTTTTTTGGTAAGTACGATAGGTAGGAAGACAACAATAGTTTTGAGCCGCCCACACAGCTGAACTTTTATCAAAGCTCTTATTTCATTCTGTCCCTTATTGCAGCGCAAGAATCAGTGAGAAGTACCATAGCAAGCCATGTCAGTTTTAGGGTGTATTCTACCGAAAATAGGATTGGTTTTGATAAATTCTATGGGGAACATTACACTATTATTTGTAATATTCGAATATCCTGGAGACTGTACTTACCTCAACTCTGGACTTTGATACCCAGGAATTTTTGATACACGTCAATAAACATGTCGTCGCATGTGTTCCTTGTGCTCTCCTAGTGCTGACCAGAGTGACAGCCTGGCCATCGTTCAGTGGACGTGGGTGGGGCATGGACAGTGGCGGGGAGGAACAACTGCTGAAGGGCCCACTTCAAATGGCATTCATTAAATAAGCATTAGATTCTGCTCTTTATTGTGGCTGTTGTTGGCTTCATTAAAGAAAGTCAAAAGTTCACTAATTGGCTAAATAAGAGATGGTACAGAAAAACGTGCGTCGGTTTTTGGCATAGATACACATAATTAAAATTTTATTCCATTTAGTTATTCCGTACATAGCACACTAAAAGCGATTGCCAGAAAGCTCAGCTTACCACAGAGAGAAGCGTAAGGGGACTGGAGGATGTACACCTAACACTTAACACTTAAGACAACAATGATATTTAATATCCACGTAAATTCTAACATTCATAAATACTCGTACAATAAATAACATATGCTATCATAAATGGATATTTCCATCGCCCGACCATCGCTGAAATCAATTTCTCTTCTTCCCACGAACGGAGGGTATAAGTAGCCCAAGCAAAACTTGGGGAGAGACTATGAAAACTTAACTGAGGTACTTGGGTACTTGGGATGATAGTTCTTTATAGTTGGTGGGTTGCACTTGCCCGCAGGCGAAATTTATTTCAGCCATGCCTGCCATGTTCATTACTTGATTAGCGGTAGTCATATTGATGATTTGGTTTAGTTTCAGCTGCTTAAAACTATGAGATGTTGTGTGACCTGCACGGTGGTGGGGGTTGGGTTGATTCACTTAAAGCGCCTCATCGGCTATCTGCTGATGGCCTGCTCTCTCCATTCGGACAATGACAATGCCCCTAGCATTCGCATGGGGTTCTCCGGCTGGTCTCTCCGCTGCATCTTCCGCTATGGTCGTCATCAGTGTCGGCTTTCTGCCGGCGACATCTGCCTCGCCGGCTGCCACGAGCACTGCTTCCGCGGTTCCCACAGTCAGACAGGACGCTGGATCCCGCTCCTCCATTAGGGGCTGCTGTTGGCGCGAGTTGTCAATGGTTTGTCGGCGGTGTCGGAAGGGGATTTTGTTGCGCCAGCTCTCGAGGAGGCTCTGGCTACCCGTCATGCTCTGGCTGCGGGCTCTCTGGTCCTGCGGCTGGTGTTGGTTCTGGTTCTGGTTCTGGTGGTGTGGTGCCGAGGAGGCTCGTCGCTTGGCCGACAGGTCCTTTAGTCATACCTTCTCCTCGCCGGGCAGGGGCGGTCCGCTGCGCACGAACTACAATCAAAAGAACTGAGAATTTGCTATCATGGTGGTTGGCAGGTGGTGGCAACGGTGCGTTTGGTTTCAGCTTCAGTTTCTGTATCTTTATCTTTAACTTTGTATCTTTTGCATGCGATTATTTAGCATTGTTCAAATGTTAAGCCAATTTTATGCAGGTGAGTGAAGTGAGTTGTCAGTATTTGTTGTGTCTGTGTGTGTGTGCATTACTCATACGCGCCGTAACCCGTGGGACTAAATTAATATAAAAGGTTTGGGGTTCAGGTTGAGGCTGAGGATGGATGGGGTAGAAAAAGCGTGACAAGCTTTTAATATAAATCTTACCGAGACCTGAGTGGCTGTGTAGGAGTTGGTCCGCGGCCGATTGCTGAAGCACAGCATCCGCCACTTGCGCTTCACCTGGGCAATCACCTCGCCGTTGAAGAAACAGAAGAGTGTGGCCACACACAGACCCTGCAAGGACAGAAAAAGAGAGCAGACGCAGAAGTAGAGGTTAGGTTTCTCGTGACCATTTCGCAGTTGTCCTTATTAAAGTTTCTCCACAGCTAGCAGATGGTCCTAATACAATATACCTACAATAATACAATTTTGTATATGTTCTTTTATTTCTATCTATCCACTCTTCCGCCTTGTCTATGCTGGGCTCAATATTCATTTCGCCTGTCAAGTAGCAGACATCCGTCCGTCAGCCTGTTCGTCCGTGGGTTTGCCGAACTGCCGTTTGCCATTTGTCTCCTCCACTTTCCTGCTTGATTGTTGCAGGCGGCAATCCCATATTCCCGTATAAACATACATATACTCGTATACTTATGTAAATGTTTAATGTTGCGGCCGGGTACGTGCATGGACTGCCAGGATGACTACTGTCGGGATTTCTTTTTCGCACTTCTGCCTGGGGCTTCCTTTGATTGCCACTACTCACGAAGGGCCATCATAGACTCAATCAGTCGCAGTTGCCATTCAATCCAAGGCTACCAAACACACTCCCACATTGAAGAATTCTCATACTTTTGGTGGCTTTCAGCAATATTGGGGTTTGCATTGAGGCTCTTTTCAGGTATATACACATTAAGTGGAATGTTGTGCTGGCATTTCGTCTATGCAATCAAATCTGCTTTATTTAAAAATTGGTAATTTTTTCAATATCACAGAATTTTACTTTTAACAGAAGCCTCAGCGTTCGGTATCAAACTTCCTTAATCTACAGGGGCCTACAGAAAGAAGGGCTCCCCTGTTTTAATTTATCCGATACTAATATGAGTATATGGGTATATTAGATTTTTGGCGAAAGTCCAGAAGAAAGTCCGACCCCATGAAGTACATATATTCTTGATCAGCATCAATAGCCGATGTATAGCCATGTATGTCTGGCCGTCAATATGAGCGCTCAAAGACTTTAAGAGCTAGAGCAACCTAATTTTGTATCCTGTGATATCGCCCCTGCACAAGTGTATTTTGCCCCACCTCAAACTAATCATTGAGAATGACCATATCTACCAGACTGCCGAATCTGGATCAGACCGGATCGCTGGTTACGCAGCGCTCTACACGTTCTGACTGATTTTCTGTCTCTCTAGCACACGCTATTTTTCGTTCAATGTTAGCTCCTTCCGGCGGAGGAGAGCCATACTGACTGAGCATCGTTCCCCCTCGTTTGTTTTGGTCTCACTAATGGAATTCATGTATTCCCCCTTGGGATTCGATACTGTTCGTTTACTGCCTGCAGTATTTGTTTTGCAATAAATTTCTAATTCTTAAAAGCTGGTAGTTTTCTGTAAATAAAATATTATTTTAAGAATCTCCACTTGTGCATACAATCAGAATACTTAAAACTATTTTGCCTTTAAATACAATGCTATTTCAAGGTTTTGCATTTTTATAGAATTTTTATTGTTTTTATTTCATTTTCCTGTCCTGAAGGAAACTGGCCATAGACTCTACTCCTACATGGGAGTACATTCAAATGCAATTCAGAGTACATTCACTCTACCTCCTCTCCTCTCTTTGTCTTGTTTATGAGTTTCAGGGATGTTGGGGAGTATTGGCACTCAAATAAAATGTCCATGTTGGCGTAGCCAACTGACAATGAAGAGTCCGATTTTGTGTGAATTATATGGACGGAATCTTTGAATGATTTTGCACATAGAGTCTTGTAATTGCAGCATTACTCCACAAAAAACTCCTTCATCAAATTATAAAGATATGTGTAAACACTCCGTACCAGCTTACACCCAAATAAGATCCACATAACCATATATAAAACTTCCGTGCTCCTATTGGATATGCAAGATGGTCAGCATATTTGGCTTGGTTTACATAGTTGGCCAAGTAAATAAACCAATTAGCAAAGTAGACAAATCGCTCGGGAAAATGTTAAGTTCCAGCCTGGAAACTTCGGACAGTTATCGTCGTATACCACGATGATTTTGGTTGACATTTGCTTTTTGCTGCTTTCTTCCTGTCGAAAGGAAGTTTTTAATTCAATTGCAGTAAAATTTGTGTGTTTGTCTGCACATCTGTTAAATAAAAAATGTTTCCGAGCCCTCGCCAAGAGATCAAGAGAGACTCAACCGGGGGAGAGATTACGGGGTGGACGCACTGGGAAAATGTTTTGAAGCTGACAAAATGCCAATTGCAGTCAGTTTTCCCCGCTCTTGCTGTGTCTAAATAAACGCGCTTTTATACAAATACACTTTCATTTTTGGCCAAGAATCTGCTGGCTTTTGCATTCCCCTCCGCACTTGCAACAGAAATTATTTAGATATTCTTTACGTAGCTTAAAACTTGTGGCAAGTCTTTTACGACTTGAAGCATTCCTACAGCTGCCAGCCACAATAAATCCAAATTATATGCAACCTCAGAGTTCCAGTGTGGGGAGTGGGTAAAACTTTGCAATCTGCCAAGCAGATAGCATGAAACAAAACATAAGCCAAAGAGAGAGAGAGAGAGAAATGTGGAAGGCGGTCGGGCGGAAAAGCCACTCACAAACTGACTTTAAAAAGTCAACTTGTGAGCGAACGTTTGTATCAGTCAACCATCGATTGACATTGACAAAAGCGGCTCAAGAAGAGGTGACACTTTTGTTGTACAGATTCCTGCTCAAGCTGCCGTTCTTCAGCTCTTGGAAAAACAACGCAACTGAAGCTTAGTGGGATTTTGTATTAATGCCAATGGGAATGTTGTGCTTTTTAGGTAGTCGATTTTTGCCCCTCAGATTTTCTTTTTTTGCAGTAAGCTGATTTCAATGTTGCATATGGCTGGAGTCATATTTGGCACTCGCCCATGGAAATATTTTGATATATTTCGATAAAGAGTTCTTCAAGAAGGATGATTGCAGTCGTATTTGGATCATGGTAGATGCTTGTTTAGTCCGTGTGTTTGCTCAACGATTATTTTCCGACTTTACCACAAGGGAACCACCTCTACCTAGAGAACAGCTAGTCTTTTAAATTTAAAACAAATATATTTCATATTTAAATTTAATATTTTCAAATTGAGATGAGATATTTATTTATTTATTTATTAAATTAACAAATTATCTGTTAATAATGGTACTTAGTTACTAAAGGCGGAAAAAGATAAGTTAAAAGTTAGCTAAATTTAAATGATTATAAATATTGCATGCAATAAGTTTAAGAGACAGTTCAGGGGATAGGGTTTGACAGAGGGAGTTATAATTATGGCATAAAACCCTAAAAGGTTCATGATCAGCATAATTAGACCTACATATGGGTATACGGATAGGCCTAAAAGTACGGGTAGGTCTAGATGGAACGGCCAAGTCAATCTGACCCAAGAGAGTTTGGGAGTCAACAGTCCCAAGAAGGAGCTTGTGCACGAACATTACACCATTGCATATTCTGCGATGGTGCAACGACGGCAGGTCAATAAGATTTAGCCTAGACCGGTAGGGTGGCAAGATTCTACCTGAGTCCCAGTTAAAGTTCCGAAGGGCAAAAATTAAAAATTGCTTTTGCACGGATTCAATAACAGCCTGCTGCTCTTTATACTGCGGGCTCCACACACAAGAACAATACTCCAATATAGGACGTACTAACGAGATGTACACTTGTTTCGTAACGTACGGGTCGTCAAACTCCTTGGACCAACGCTTGATGAACGCTAAAACACCCTTAGCTTTATTTACAGTTGCAGCTACATGGGTGTTAAAACACATCTTATGATCAAAAAGGACTCCGAGGTCATTTGAACTCGAAATTCGCTCAAGGACATGATTTCCTAGAACATATGGGACAAAATGAGGAGCGCGACGGTAAAATGTCATAAGTTTGCATTTGGAAAGGTTCAGAAAAAAAAGATTAGTTGAACACCACAATAGTAGTTCACTTAGATCAAGTTGAAGGCGTGTGTGCAAATACCAATCAGAGTAAGAAAGACAGATTTTAACATCATCAGCATACATTAGTGTAGTAGAGTATGTTATAACTTGGGGAAGGTCATTCACAAATAAAATAAACAGCTGCGGGCCCAGATGACTTCCCTGAGGCACACCTGAAGTAACATTAACAGTATTTGACAACACGTTAGAAAACAAAACACGTTGAGTACGGTTAGAGAGATAGGACAAAATCCAATCTAGAAGATACGTTGGGAACCCTAATAAAGAGAGCTTGTGAATAAGCAGAGCATGGTTCACAGAATCGAATGCCTTGCTGAAGTCCGTAAAAACTACATCCGTCTGCAAACCAATTTGAAAACCACGGTGGATTAGGTTAGAAAACTCAAGAAGGTTATTATATAGTATATATTTCCCACAAATTTTTTATTTATTTATAAATAAATCTTATAAATTTATAAATCTTCATAATAGATTTATGTTCAACTCAAAGAGCATGCTTTTTATTTTGACTATGTTTGTATTTAAAAACCGAATATTTAATCCAAATAATGGTGTTTTTTTTTATATGCCATTTTTCTATGTGTATTAATGTTTATATTATAGTGCGATCTATTACACTACGCAACACCACATTTCCGCTGTGAACTAAACCGATTTTCTTGATAGATTTGGGGCTTTAAAATTGTTGAATAATTTTTGATTTTTCCTGGGAACGAGTTTCTGCTGTTGTTAAAGAATAAATACATTTATCTACTTTAAAGGGACGGAATATCTTCCTTCTTTGAGTTACAACCATGGCCAAAAGAAGTATGAAAGGGATGTAAACCTCTTCTGGCTCATATGTATATCATAGCCATGACAGTTTTTTTCATTTGCTGCTCGTTTCATAGCGGTCATAAGACCAGCGGATAACGTTCTGTAGCTCCCCTTTGATGTTCGAAATGAGATGAGCTTTGTCTTTGAAAATCTTCAAAGCTCTGGTAATAGAAAGTTATTGGTAAATATAATCCGTGCACTCAACTAATGATGCTAATGCACGAGAGAGCAGACTCAGAGAAGCAATGTCTGGTTCCCTTTGGTCTTACTCGATAATAAATGCTGCTTTTAAACCCCATTGAGAGACAATCTTGGGAGTTACGTCTATGCCAACAATACGGGAATGCATTTTATACGCTTTTTGCTGGCAGGCAACGGCGTTGGAGCAGCAGGATATTTCAATCTCTGCCAGAAATTTAATAAGCTGCAGCTCGGGGAAATACCAATGGAGGAAATTCCGCATTTCCCTATTGATTTTCTGTAGTCCCCTCCGCTAAAGCCTAATGAGCTGCGTGGAGCTTCGGGTATGTCCGCTGGGGTCTTGGCATATTAGTAATTCCTGTATGAAGCCCTGCCAGAGTCGGCTTATTTGCATTCTCAATTTGTGGCTGTGGCCAGCATGTGGCTATGGAGTCGCCGATCCATGGCAACCCACACCGCCACACCACACCCACGGGCTGAACTAACATCCAGAACATAACTTTTTAGCCCCGCTCGCAGTCGTAAAATCATTTTAATGCCAGAATGGCAGAAAAACAAAAGCAGCCGAAAAAGCGGAACCAAGAATGGGAAAACATTTTACTTACTTGGAATGACGCCGTAAACGCTGAGATGATTTCGTATGTATTCTCCCAGGGATGTCCTGGCGCAGGACGAAACGGGGTGACGATGTACTGGAGGCCAAGCAGTGGAACCAGTAGTAGCGTGGCTCTGCAGGAGCAAAAGGAGCAAAAAAGAGGGCTGTATAATGCCTTGTTTTTTCGCCTTTCGTCGGAGAGGGAATGTATTAACATGCAAGCCAACGCGGCGTATGCGTAATCTAAAATGTAAAATGAGGAAAACTTCCAAGTGCAAAACGAATAAGCAATAAGAGAGCACAGATGACAGGAATGGCCTCCGCTTCGGGTAAATAAAAGAAGTGGATGAAAATATAATTACGCATACGCCCCGAGGGCCAGTGGAGAGTCGACTGTAGCTTTCCCGCTTTGTTTTCAGAGTTTTCCCCACTTATTGAGTTTGAGTTTGGCGGCACTCCACAAAAAAAGAGCAAACAAAAACGTACCGAAACGCCTGCAGGACAGTCCGCGATGGGCCGCAGCTGCCCTGGATGCTGGCCGGGGCATTAAGCTTTAGGAGCACCACGCGCACAATATTGCACAGGAACAGCAGGTTGAGGAACATCGATATGCAAACGGGCACCACCAGAATGTTGTCATAGTCAGTGGGGCTCATCCAGCAGCTACAGGAAGGGGGTAGAGTTATGGAATTGCAAATGCGATTCGATTAGCAAGTGATGTACAAGGGGCGGGAGCTAAACTGATTCCTTATTCCCAGCACACTCATCACATACGTTCATTCACTTACTGTATCTTCTGCTCGGCGGAGCCGCCCAGACCTCGGGCCAGGCTGTAGACGAATATGACAACGGCCGGTGAGCCCCATCCGAAAGCGATCAGCCATTTGACAAGCCTCTTCTCGGAAATGAACGCGGACACGAGCACTGTGTGCAGATAGAAGCCCTCGCACAGCATCCACGAGTAGTTGGTCAGCAGGAAGTAGTGCAGATTGATGTGCAAGGCGACGCAGCGGGCCTGGGAAGAAGCAGGAGAAGTTAATGTGCAGACATTCAAGAGTGGGTGCCAGCTTACCGGACTGTCCTGCAGGAGCTCCGTGTTGGGCATCACCATCAGATACCAGAGGAGCCACAACGAGTTGTTGGCCGCAAACGAGGCGAACAGATTCATGTGCAGCGTGATGCGGGCGCATTTCAGAGTTCTGTGCAAAAAGAATACAAATATTTGAATAAATCAGCATTGGCATTGGCTTCAGCATTCACTGGCATTTCATCGATTGTTATTCCACTGGAATTGGCCCAAAATGCAATTTTCATCTTCATCTCTTTGTTTTTTGCATAAATTTCCAAAACACGTTATGCATATCGCCTGAGAGGAGGTCTTGGACGGGGGAACGAAGAGGGACCAAAAAGCAAAGTTCAGATATATATCTGATAGCTTGTCCAACTGTTCAGTATGTCGTCTGTTGCTTGTTTGCGGTCAAGCTGCATTTCAATGCAACCCAGAGGAAGGTTCGGAATGTTCGGTTCATGCCATATTAATCTCTTGTTTAAGAAAACAAGCAATAATTTAATTCCTATAAGTTCAAAAACAGTGACGTCTTCGGAAAGAAGGAAAAGTTCCGAAACTTTAATTTTTGCAGATTTTCAATTGTGCAACAAAATATTTGACTCAAGAAAAGAAAATATCTTACTATATTCATATTTGGAATAAATTTGGCCCTATCGAAAATACTGTGTTTAAAAACCGACTACTTAATTAATATATTTATGTGTTTTTCTCTTTTTACAAAGCTATTTTTCATGTGACACATAATTTGTGTGGCCTATTAGAAATCGGTATCGTTGAGTGCTTGGTACCTTTATAATATCAAGCGCTTTTATTTTGTTTACAATTTTCTTTGGCGATTGTCAGTTTAACTTACAGAGAATTGCAAGCCAAAATATCTTTGATCTTTGATATCTTCCTGAAATAATAATTTCTTCAGAGGAGAGGACTTCCCCTTGTGACAAGCTTTTGTTTCGATTATCATCCCATTGCTACATGTGTGATTTATCCTTTCAATTGATTTCCCTAAACATTTTTTAATTAAATTCCTGGGGTTTTTCATTCAAGTTCTGTTCTCTGTGTGTGAGCTCGATCTCTGCGTTCTTTTGGTCATTAAACTTTTAATTGTGTCCGCCCAAATTCCCACACGTTGCTGGCTCTCGTGCATTTGCCCTTGGGACACAATTTAAAACACTTTAGCCAGTCGGTGCTCTGTCTGTATTTTTCGGTTTCTCTATCTCTATCTCTATCTCCATCTCCATCTCCATCGCTATATCTATCTCTATCTGCCCGAGCTGGTGATAAACAAACCAAGCGCACTAATTGTGCTGCAGACACTGGGAAATTAATCGATATCCTGCTTGAAGTAGACACAATCCAGTTCGATGGATTGACAGACAGATAGATAGAGAGAAAGAGAGAGAGAGAGAGAGAGAGAGAGAGAGAGAGAGAGAGAGAGAGAGATAGAGATAGAGAAAGAATGTGGCGAGTGAGGGAAAAGAAGACCAAGTATTTTCTCATTTCCGACACCAATTGTTCCGTTTTAAGAGAGTGCACAGATGATTAAGTCATTGGCGCATTTGTTTGCCAGGATATTTTTGTGCGGCGCCAAGAGCCCCAGCGTTCATGCCATATCCAGAAACGGCAATGACAACGGCAATGGCAACGGCAAGAGCACCTCATTAGCCCTGAGTGGTTTTCCATGCTGGGCTGCCGCCGTTAAAGTTGGGGCAAAGATTAAGTATAAATGGATGTGGAGGTCGAATATGGTCGAGGCTGAGACTGAGGGCGAGGATGACCTGTGGCTTACTTACTTGAAATATCCGAGTATGGCCAGCGAGAGTAGGATGGCCAGAAGAGAGATGCCGTAGCCGACCTCATAGATCAGATTCACGTTGTGCTTCCACTGGTGAGGGCGAGGGCGAGGCGGTGTGGGTTAGTGCGTTTTGCTGATTTATCAGTTTTTTGTCAGTAAATCAAGTGGATCGACTCACCTCGAGGTCATCGAGATTCACGCAGGTCGTGTAGTTCGACCAGGTCTTGTTGTTCAGCGGATGCTTGAACCACTCCCCATCGCTGCCGCACTCCTTGTGAGCATATCCTGTGACGAGAAATGAGAGGGAAATGTATTTTCCCTCATTAAATATTTTAAACCTCCACTGCACTCAAGACTAGAAAAGAAACCTGTGCTGACGGAAACTCTTTCAGGAGCTATGTGAAGGGCTTACAGATAATTGGGGGCTAATAACATTTTAAAACATATCCTAACAGAAACGGAATATAACTGGAACACCATCCGCATATATCAACCGATAAAAAATCTATACAGAACTGGACAGCTTACCAAGAACTGGCAATAGCAATACAATTTCCCGAGCATTCCACAATGTTTTATGTACATATATACAATTTGTTGCATTCAACGTACATATTTACTTTAACCAATTTGCTATTCTACGACTAACTCTTGGGTAAATAGTGCAGGCTTTCGTGGACTTTGCATCGAATAAACACGTACTTTTGTGTACATTTCCATCTGACAAGTGCATCAAATGGCATTCATCATTATACTTTTCCCTTCCCACCAATGTCGTAGACCGCAATCCAACTGATATTGTAGATTATCGGCAGCATAAAGCCCATGTATTCTGGTATTTTATTTGTTGAAAGGAACTATTTCCATAACTGTGTAAACCAAAATCAATTTCAGAATTCGTCACAAAGTTTGTTTTGCTTGTGGCATGTGTACGACAGGAACGAGAAGGAATTTCACTTGCTGTTCGAGTGGCACTTCCAATCCCAATTGTTGTGGCAAGTGCGGCCAATTTGGATTGCATATGTACCTCTGTTAAAGCCAGAAAGGAATTTCGTATTTGGATTTTCTGTCCTTTTGTTCGGTATTTTGCTCGCTTTGTTTGTACGCTGATCTTTGGCCAAGCTCATTTATCGCCAGTTAGCACGCAGACGTTGAAAATCACGTATACGCTCCGCTCTGCTCTGCTCAGTGTGGCAGATAAGTAGCCGCTGCCGCAGAGCACGGCTCAGCTCAGCTCGGCTCGGCCCGGCTGAGCGCAGCACCACATCGACATCCGTCGACCGGAAGTGCCATAAAAGTTAATGGCGACGCAGTGCCAGAGCACATAATCTTGTACAAGCTTGCGACGACCCCGGAAGGCGTGGCAGAGTGTCGGGGCGGCAAGGCTACCACAGGCTAAATGTAGTGAAAGTAGCTTTTTCTTTACCCTCTGCCTCTTGGCCTTCGGTTGGCTTCCTTCCCTGACAAAAAAATTTGACACAGTCGCAAAAAAGTCATTCAACTTTTGCTATTTTAGTGTTGTCCTGGTCACGGCCACAGTGGGGGGTGCGTTTGCGCCGGTCAGGCGGCACAGGGAAGTGTATGCGGCTTGTGGCATGTTGGATGTTGTTGGCATGCCCCACATTACGCAGCTGCGATAAATGCAAATTGACATGGAGCGCACGGCAAATGATTTATTCCATAAATTACTTCCAATATTTATACACTTTTTGATATTTTCATTATTCAAGTCAATTTTTCTAGCCGCTTCATCTCTTTTTCTATTTGTTTTTATGTTTCTTTTTCGCAATGTTCGAGCCAATTATAATTAGCCATGCATAATAATGTGTGCTATTTGTTTGAAATCGCTTGAATGATTCATGAAGCACTCATTTGCTAATTACTTATTAAATGCCACATTGTGTGCCAGACAGATGTGGATTTTATGCGTGCAGCCTCTGTCGCGTAATGGTTCAGGAATGAGTCGACAAAACTATTTGTTTGAATGAAACTTCTTTCTATCCTTCTGTTGTCTCATCAGGGGGCCAAGACATAGCCAGCACCTTTTTATCTGTGCTCATAATATTCCCTCAGCATTAAAGAGTAAGCCTGGTAATAATGTCAGCTCTTTCAAGCTTTAATTTAAATTTCTCCAGTCATCCGACTCGGCCTCAGCTCCGTTTAGAAGCCACACACACATAACTGAGAGCCCACTGAGAATATACTGAGGGCACACAAGAAAATTGTGTGGCAAATCAGGCGAAAACATTTTAGCATTTTTCTCCTGCTCCTTGGATAATTTAGTGGCCCCAGGAGCTGAGGCTTAGTCTCCTCCTCTGAGCAAATTATGTTTCCATACGACACGAAATCAAAGCACAAACATAAGAACTTTCCAATTGATTTGACCTGGCTGGGAGCGTACATATATTTATACAAGTACATTAATTTGTATTCATATGAAAATGTGTATGAATCTGAAGATGAGCAGCGTCCTGTGCAGAGGAGTGGAGTGGTGTCTCTCATTCCATCTCCAAACGAGGCTGCTTGCGCAAACAAATTTCCGTGGGCATTTTCGGCTTTTGGTTTTTTCTCTCTGTCATATGTAGATCCCCGAGCTGACCCCAGAGCGGATGTTCCTTTGTGGAACATAATAAACAACCATTCATTCACCTGCCCTGCCCAGTCAGCCAGCTCCCGCTGTACTTACGTGTTGGATCGAAGCCCGTGATGAAGTCAGGGCAGAGCTCGTAGGCGGAAGTGCCGGCGGCCGTATCCGGCCAGCAAAGCCAACCATCAAAGGTACCGGGACAGAAAGGGCGGGGTCCGAGTCCGGGTTCTGGTCCTGGGCTGGGTCCTGAGGCAGCGCAGGGGGCGAAGGGATGGTAAGTTTAAAATTACTCATGAATAATGGACATGAAAATTGCAGTTTGAAACACTCACCCGACAGATGGCTGCTGCTCCCGTTCAAGCGAGCACTACAGGCGGCGCGAAGTGCATCGAAGTCCGGGCCGCTTTCTGCCGCACTTTCAGCAATCGCTGCAATGGTGCTGCCACTGCCACTGTCACTGCTGCTGCTGTTGCTGCTCTGCTCACTCATGGCTGCATTCAACTGGAGCTGCGTGGGCTGAAAAGTTGCAAATGTGTTACGTGAGTCCATCAAATTGCTTTTGAAAGGCTCATAAATGTTTCCAGCAAACTGCATGTGGTTGTGCCACCCGCCCCCATAAGTATTTTGCGTTTTTCAGCCCGTTTGAATCGGAACTTAATTGGTTTTCAAACTGCTGAGGGTGGTGCTAGATACAGTGCGTTTCACCGACATAATTGCTTAAAGCTGGTAGTGGTTTAGTATTAATATGTGTATCTTTTGCTTCGGATTTCAGAACGAATACATAAAGAAAGCATTTAATTCTCCCCTTTTAACAATTGTTTTTCTATTGATTGTCGAGTGTAGCAAATTTAGCGGCAGTAAATCTAAAAATGATGCAGTAATTTACTTAAAAATGGTATTAAGTCGCAAGTTTTACTTATATTTTGAGACAAATTATTGATTGATTAAAATATTTATCTTAAAATAATACAATTTTATTTTATTTCAATAATTTTTATTTTACGAAGTAATCAACAAAAAAATGAAGACTCAAAGTCCCATAATGCACTGTATTGTCTATACACATTTATTTTGTAAACTCGTGCCTTTTTTTGTATCTTGAATTATTTAATTAGCTGGAATTTAAAATAGTTGGCCTGCAAGCAGTCGTGCGGAAAGGGAGAGACACAGAGAGGGCAGAGGTTGGTGTACTTAGCAGCATATTGAACTGAAATTTGTATAACTTTTGTATGGCTTTTATATTAGTTATTTTCAAGTGTATTAGAAAACAATTATTTCTATTACAGTAATAATATATATCTTGCACACATCTGGTCAGCATCAGGATAAAAGAACAACAAATATTGTGATTGTCCCCCCGAAAACTACCTGCAGCTCATGATCTGTGACACGCTTCGATCTATGCGCTGCTTTGAGCAGTTTTGTAAAAAAAGAAGGGGGAACGTTGTGAGTTGCTGCGGACACCGCAACTCTACAGTTATACCCGATACTAAGTCAGTATGGCTCTCCTCCGGCAGACGGCGCTAATATTAAACGACACGACAAAGAGTGCGTGCGAGAGAGACAGAAAATCAATCTGAGCGTGAGCCAGTGCAAATTGATTTGTTCCTTTTGGCTATAAAAATGATCTGATCTGATCTGATCCAAATTCAGCAACCGGATAGATATGGTCATTATCTATGATTCTGCGTTTTTAGTTTTCTCGAATCTGCAATATTGTGGATGCAACAGATTTTCGTCCTTTGTTGGGGCGGATAGGGGTGGGGCGAAATTCTGAGATATACGTTTTATAGTGACATCTTAAAGGAGTGTGTGTACCAAATTTGGTCACTCTAGCCTTAATAGTCTCTGAGATTTGTGGTTGCCCCAGATTTTCGTCCTTTGCGGGGGCGGAAGGGGGTGTGTCGAAATTTTTGACACACAACGGTCAAGGTCCGATATCACAGGAGTGTGGATACCAAATTTGGTTGCTCTAGCTCTTATGGGTTCTGAGATCCTTGAACTCATATTTTACAATTGGCAAAACCGACCATGAAACCTGTGTGTTAGAGAGAGACAGAGCGAGAAAGAATGAAATTGTTTTCTTGATTCTGGCTATAATAATTATACGATCTGGTTCAGATTTTGCACTCTAGAAGATATCGTATCTTCGAAATTGTGGATGCCACAGATTTTCGCCCTTTGTGGGGGCGGAAGTGGGCGGGGCAAAGCTTTGAAATATTTTTGTAGCAGTGACATATCACAGAAGTCTGGATCCAAAACATCGTTGCTCTAGCTCTTATAGTCTTTGAGCACTAGGCGCTGAAGGGGACGGACAGACGGACGGACAGACGGACAGACAGACAGGGCTCAATCGACTTGGCTATTGATGCTGATCAAGAATATATATACTTTATGGGGTCGGAAACGATTCCTTCTGGACGTTACACACACACTTTTACCACAAATCTAATATACCCCAATACTCATTTTGAGTATCGGGTATAAAAACACTGGGCGAATATGTGCAAATATGCAACATTTTATCATCAAGAGGTGTGGCTGCTATTGGTCCTGCTACAAGTATGCACTCAGGCTGAAACAAACAATGGCCAAACTGATGGCCAGCCCCCAGTATTTCTTTGGACCCCAAGGAGTAGAGATGTTTGATTTCGAGTGGGGCAGGAGAGTCAAATGAAAACCCAGCGGCAATCAGGCGTATCCGGTTCGTAGGAGCAGCAGGGAACACACTGTGCCACACTCAATTGAGTTCCCAAAAAGCTCACACTCCTCCACTTCCCAATCGTGCACTCCCTGACTGACTGTACTCTTATCGTTTAGGCAAATTGCTGCCTGCACTCAAAATCAGATGTGACAACAGCAACATCAGTACATCTATAGAACCGTTTCTGAACGAACAGCATATAATACGAAATTGCAAATTGTTTGAGCACCAAAGAAGGGGGCGAGTGGCAATGGAAAGCTGAATGCATTTTGGGTGCACAACACTTTCGCTGGCATCGATCTAAGAGCGTTTTTATGACAGCTGCCAGAAACGTTTTCCCTTTATTCTCCTGTACTTTTCTCCTTCCCTGGCTATTATGGCACAGGGATAAATAATAAGAGTTTTATATTTATTAGAGAAATTACATGAAATCGCATCACATCACTCAACGCTGCTTAGCTCTGTTCTGCTCTTAAGTTCTGTTGTGGCTTCACCCATCTGAAGGTATTTCAGTTTAATGCCAAAGCCAAAGCTGAGCAGACAAATTTGGTTATTAACTGGCTATAGCCATAAAACAGATGGCGAGAGCGGAAAAGGGGCAAGGGACCACTTAAGTTTAACGATGCCACGCGACCTGAGCAATTGACTTGGCCCTGCCTCCAGTGCTCCAATGAATGAGCGATTTGTTTGATTGGAATGTGGAAAAATATGACAAAATTTAGTTGGAAACATATGTAATTGATGAACTGAAAAAGTGAGAGATCCGAGTTGGAAGTGTATCTTAAGATAAGTATTGGTGTTTTTTGATAGACAGAAGCAGAGGAGTAGCAATCTTTCTAGCTGCTCTACGACGCCTACATCGAGGCAAGGCACTCACACCTACTGGAGTGGGTGTGGGCGGTGGTGGCCCTTCTGTGATCATAAAAATATTTTACGACAATGCGCGAAACTCACGCAAAACGTTGGCAATAACAGAAATTAGCAATAAAAAAAAAACGTGCGGAAAGTGCCATAGGCGAAAAAGAGCCGGAAAAAAGCTGCACAATGATAGCGAAGGGGAAGGTGCAGAAAGGAGCAGTCGAAGCATCTGTGGAGCGTTAAGTAAGCTTGACTCGACTTCGACCGTGCGCTAATGTCCGATGCGAGGGGATCCGTAAATTGCATTTGATAAAAGCGAACAGAAAGAGAGGAAACTGCAATAAAAACAGCGCCAAGGAGCAGGGGGAAACGAGCAGAGCGGACTCGTAAAAACAGGAAAATGTGTTTCACTGTAGTGTGTCGTACAAGGTCTGTATGTGTGGTACAGCTTTACATGTGTACGGCATCTATTTTAGCACTCAGCTGTGAAGTGCCGTGGACCCCGCCACTGTGAAGGGCACTGTGAAAAACTCTGTTCGGAAAATGTTTTCGATGGTGACGGTTCGTCAGTTTCGTATTAAAAAACGAAGCCAAGCGAAATCGTGCCGCCTGCATATGTCACAATATTTTCCCCCCGATGGTTTTTCCTCTTTGTGTACGGACGGACCACACGACGTATGAGTAATGAAATGTTTGTTCGTTGATTTCCCATTCGCCGGCTGTCAAAGCTGGATCGAAGCTCAGAGCTCAGCGGTACGGAACAGAACCCCCGGATAGGGTATGGTATCTCTATTCAGGCCGAACTAAACTGACGGCGTCTTGTACTAGTGGTGTTTTTTCAATAGTTGCACAAATAATTTATTGGGCCCATTAATCATAGGATGCTGCCTGTGGCAAACACATATCTGCGCTTCCCTTTGCAGAGTGCTCTTGACCTGATTTATGCGGAAATTTCTCTTTGATTTCCGTTGGCCGTTTTTAAACAAACAACAGCATCAATTGTTGATTTGAAAGAAGTACGGGGCCCCTATAAAGTGCCAAATGAAAGCAGCCAAATAGAGCATAAATCAAATTTTGGTCTGCTTAAAGAGTTCGTGTTGAAATCGCTTTATATGGCATTTCGGCAGAAACACATCTAGTGGCTGTCTCTGCTAGTGCTAGCTTTTCATGGCTGCACTTTACGGATGATGGGATTTGGCCAGCAAGCTTTTAACATTTTTAAAATACGGAAATATTTCCGTGCCGGCATCTGCCTAAAAAAATATTGTTGTAGTGGCTGCCTCTGCCTCCCACTCTCCTCAAGCCATGGGTGTTTCACGTTGGCCCTGCACAAGCCGTTGGATATTCATTGGGATTTCACTGAAACAATGCATTGAAACGTTTTCCGATTTGGCCCGCTTTTGTTGCAAATCGAATGACGGAGCATAAAGGCAATTTATGTGTTTCCAATTTCTGTTTCTGTTGTGGATTACGGCATGAGTCGGTTGCTGGGCTTATAAATATGAATCCCATGCATTAAGGTGCACATTTATTTCGTGTAACCGTTTTTACGAATTGAAATTTATTCATTATTCGAGAAAAGACCAAAGATTGGCAAGGAAAATAAAAATGCACTAACACGTTTGAATAGAAGGAAATGGTGAAATAAATTGAATGAATTGATTTAAAGGATTTCAAACGAATATGGCATAACACAACAGCCAACATTTTTAGATACTCAGTTGAATAACAAATCAACATTATTACCCCAAGATTCAGCGTTGAGACATCCAATACAAAAATTAATTTAAAAGAAATTTATCAATGATATTAAATAATAAATAATTAAGCTTAATATTTCAGGACGCATTTTTAAACCGTCTACGGGTATCATGTGCAATATCTGTGCCAGGAATTGGATTGTACAGAAACCGACACTATTGAAAAACTTTAACTCCATTTAAAGGAAAAAAAAATGTACCAAAAGCCCAAAGGAACCCAAATGAGTCCAAATATGAACTAAAATGTAGAAATATAGGGTAGCCTTGGGGATTATAAATCTTTAAACTGCTTATTATTGCCTATTTTATTTACTAATCTATGGATTGCTCAGTTTATGTCGAAATATGATTCTTAAAAAGGCGTCTTGAAAGATCGTAAATTTTTGTCTAATTCCGACTTCAAAAGTTCGTACACCCAAAAATTTGATTTCCCAAGTCCGTAATTTCTCTAGCCTAGCCAGAGATTTATTCATAAACAAATTCAGTTTGTTTGGTGCTTAACTGAATACACAGTCGGCCCACATCCATTAGAGATTTTTTTACTTAATTCACATTTTGCCATACTCTCTCGCTCTCTACAGCCTCTACACTTGAGGTCCGAGGAATGTATCGCAATCGAGAATCTTTTGTTGTCCGACATAATGCCAACTGACAGTCTTCTAGGGTACGGCTCGAAAACGTTTCTGCTGATTTATCTGGTGAGTTCTCTGGCAAGTAGCTCATATTTCAAATAAATACAAACTGTAAATAAGGAATAGCCCAGCGAGAGAAGTTCCAATGGCGTTTATGCGCTTGCCTGTGTGGGTGTATATGTGGGCCCTCATGGTACTCGGTACGTGTGCGTATGCGAGGGCCATGTGTGGGTGAGCTGTGTCTAATAGCTGGCGAGAGCAATCCGAATGTTGTTGCAGATTACGAGTACAAGTGGTTTATATATTTTCCACACATTTTCCAGTTGCCTCCAGATTCAAAACAGCGTGAAAGCCGGGTCCTAATGGATTGGAATAATTTATAAACCGGCCACGAAGAACCATGCCAAATAAAAATAAAGGGAAAGCCAGAGATAGGGCCTTAGCTTAGTCAGACGGGAAAATGAAGTTTTAAAATGCCGTAGTCCTGGGGGCGGGTGGGCCTTAAAGTGCATTGCTGGACTGGGGCTTTGTGGCACATTCTTGCCTTGCCTTTATGAGCCTCCTGATGGTGGCATGTTCATCTTTTTTGCCAAAACCCCTTCACCACCAGCCGACCTTTGTCCTGCTTTCGCTGCGGCCAGCCCCAAGGTTCGTTGCTACTCGGAAAAATGGAAAACTCAGCTCGACTTGGCTCGAGCTGGGCCAGTGTTCACCACAGTATTCGCTTGCCTCTAAAATGAAATACGTGCCACACGTGTTAAATGCCTGGTTCTCGTTTCCTCTCAGCAACAATTGCACAATTTGTTCGCATGGAAATTTGCATGTTTCTGGGGCAAGGGTGGGCCTTAAGAAGGCGATGGAGTGGTAAGGGGGGAATGGACTTTGTTGTTATTTGTTCTTTTAAGACTGTCTTGCGGTCTACTCAGATGTGCTTACCGAAGCCAGACGACACACATGTACATTCACACGTATACCCTCCGCCAAAAGTGGCTTCGAAGTTTCAGATACTGTGGGTGATAAATACAGTGTGGGTGAATGAGTTAATCACATGCACCCCGACAAATGTGTCCGAAATTTGTATATTTACACTTAGGTTTTCATACTCGTTTATACCAATAGATCTGCACAAAGGGTGGAAATTGTGAAAAAATCAATATTTAAGAATGATTTAAAAGTATTTCTTACTTATATTATACAGATTTCGTAGATAAAAAAGGTATTATATCCAATTTAGTAAATTAATAAAAATATGAATAAAAAAGTACAAGTAAATAAATTTAATATTTAAAATAAATATATTTCATATTTAAAGTAAATATATTTCGTATTCAAATTAACATATTAAGCTAAAAAGTAAATGTACGTAGCTTATCGATGACATTAAATCGCGATCGGCTGGTGAATGCAAGTTACATTTTCATTCTCTTTCTACAACTCTTTTTGCTGTTCCTTTTCGTTCCTGCTGTGCTCTCCCTCTCCCTCTACCGTTGCTGCCTATCTGCTCTTCATCTGCTGTTCATCTCGTTCTGCTGTTACAGCTGTTTATCTGCTGTTCCCCGTTGCTAGCCACTGCTCCTGCAAAGGGCCGGCTTGGCCACTCCTTGTTACATTTACGTTTAAGTCGCAGTGAATTCCATTTAATTTCAGTTTGTTTGTATTCAAAAATCGAATATTTAATTTAATTTTTGACTACGCCATGGTTCTTTTCTCGGAGTGCTTGTATGTACTGTACTTAACAATTATTTTACTTATTTAAAATCGATTTATTTATCGAACTCCGTCGGCCCACCAATTAGGCTTTTGGTCCTCCTCTGCATTGAAAGTATCTTCCCAAAATCATAATACCTCTGAGAGGGTATTACAATAAGAGTAGCAGCTCAAAGCCACATTTCATGTGCTGTATCCTTTTCAAAGTGTGACAGTCTTGCCAACAAGCTATATCAACCCCACAGCTACGCCCTGTCCCCAGCCACCCCTCTCTTTGCCTTATTTAACTTTGTCATTTGGCCAAAGCGAGAGCTGGCCCCAAAAGAAAATACGAATATTCGTATTTTAATGGCGCTTATTTGTTGTTCTGCTTATGTACTCGTACTTTGATTTCAACAACTTTTCCCCGAGATTTCGGTCTCGGGGTTTTTTGGAGGGGTTGGAGGGGCATAACTGCAAATTTCTTTTATATTGCTATTGTTTTGGTAGCAACTTTCTTTTGGGAAGTGGGAATTTGCTTTTCCGTCGCTCGGTCTGGCTAGGCTCTTCAAATAATTCCAACAATAATTTCATTTGAGGCGTGCTCTACCCAAAATTTGATTATTTCCTGTTTACCGTTTTTCTGTTTGTTGCTAGGAAACAAGATTTTCCACAAATATTTTCTATGCCAATTAGAGCGTTGGGAATGGTGCAGAGTAAGCTGGCTTTAATTAAAAACAAAAACGTCAAGCCAATCCATTTTATAGGCTACATATTGTTTATTAAAGTTCCAGCAGTTCGCAAGAAATATCGTGAATTAAGTAGAACTGATTTCTCAGCCAGAATTTACTTTAAATGAGTGTTTTGCCCAATTTCAAGTTAGTTTGTGGGCTAAACCCGTGCTTTAAAATTGGACAAAGTATTTGCGAAAGTGTCGCAAAGGCTCTCTAATTTGTGTTTGCACAGATGTGCCTGAAATAGGGCCGAAAAGGTAGTAATTAGCACAGAATAGCCTTTGTGTACAAACTGAATGGGAAACCCCAAACTACGAAGTAGCAGGATCGAATTCTACATCAGAAATCAATTTATTCCTATTGATTAGAAGTTGAATCTTCCTTTTATTCAGAAGAGGTTACAGACGTACGAATGGATGCCTAATACGGTTTAATTTAGTTTGGTTTTAAGTCTTAATTGTTATTTATGATATCTATCGACACGAATTAATAAGAACTATCCTGAAAGCATTTGTGTGTGCTCTCTTTGCACTCTTGATTCGCCCTTGTGGAGTGTTAATTCCTATTTATGATTTCCCATTGACCCCACACCACTTCGGATTTCCACCCGGTCCACTCGTCCCGCAGAAAATGCTCAAATTAGCCGTGGAATTATTGCTTTCAGGGCACGAAGCAGCCAACAAATTACTTGGCTGCTCACGCACTTTCACTTCCTTCCGAGCCGTCTGCGGGACGAGCCCAATTCATATCAATAACATTGTTTTGGCGACCCTTGTTCTTCATCTTGTACGTGAAATACCAGAATATTGGCCGCTACACAAATTGGCTTAGGCAGCGCACTTTTCACTTTTCATATCTGAAATTTTCCGCACGTCTCGCTGAGTTTTGTTTAAAATGTGTTTACAATTGACTAAGCCCAGTCTAAAGGCATGCCACGGCAAGGGGCACACGCACGCCCCTCAGCTGCCTGAGTCGAATTGGCTTGCCCCCGCCACCTTGTCAACCGTCCAATATCCAATATCTGTAGCCATTCAGAGTTCCTCCACCTCTGTCTGTCAGCCAGCCATCCGTTCTAATGTAAACGGCATGGGGTGGCTGGGGAGGGGAGGGGAGAGGCAATTTGGGAGGCAGTTTGATTTTCATATTCCATTTCATTCGCAATTTACTTTTCCTTCAGACAATTGTTGCTCCTTTCATATGGAAATGCCAAGTTGTTGGTGTTCTCGACTCTATTGTTGTTTCTGTTTTTGTTGTTGTTCTTGCTGTTTGTTCTGTCGCTGTATTTTCAGCATTTTCTATTGCTGATGCGATAGCCCAGCTACCTTTGTTCATTAGTACTATGGGTATTCTTTTGTTTCTTCATTCAATACTCGTAACTACTGTTTCTTCTGCCGTTACATACATACAATACATGGTGTCGTTGCAATTCAAATTTATATGTTTGACTAAGTTACCATGGAACGGTCCACCGATACCAACAAATTAAGTAAGCATATTTCCATATATGTATTATTTTCTAAATTGATTGAAACTTAACTAATTTAACCAATTGCCATATAATTAACTTGCCATTAACTTGGATGTGAAATCCTATACAAATCAGAAATAGTTAATCTGTTTGGTATTTTGTTTGGTATTTTATAGTCATTTTTTTCTATATTATTATCTCCTGTAAGAGAGATATTATTCCACAATATGACAATATGCTTAAAATTTAATTTAAAACCAGCGGGAACATTGTGAGATGCGGCTAGGGCCGCGGCTCTTCTGTATACGAGGTACTCTGACCTGCCAGTATTTTAATCGTACAGTACATATTAATCGGACGAACCTTTTGGGAGATTTTTATAAATTCGATTTTATCTGTTTACATTTTTTGTTAAATTTTGTTGTTAGTTTTAAACACCATTTTATCTATGTGATACCACAGGAGTCAGGATACGAAATGTGGTCGCTCTAGCTTTTATACTCCCTGAGAAATAGGGATGCTGATCTAGAATACATAAGTATACCATCTTATGAGTTCGGAACAGCTTTCTTCTAGGTCTTACTCACATTCAAATTGACACATAAAATAGCTTGTTTTTTAGCACAAATTAAAGAGCTAATTAAGAGATACATGTGTGGCAGAATAAAAACTTTTGTTTTGTCCTATTCTTTGAAATGATCACGAATGTCCCGTGCGAAATCATGGAATCTTCCCATCTACCCATAAACTGCAGTGACCGTGGAGATCGCGTTTGCTGGAGTTTCTTCTTCTGTTATTGTTGCCTCCAATGCTTGAGGTAGCTTCAGTTATTGTTGCTTTTGTTATTTGGGACACTGCTGTTTTGCAGCCACAGCTCATGCGGCTTGTGATGCTGATGTTGTTTCTTCTCCTTCCGTAGCTGTAACTACGAGTATAGCTGCTGTCTCGGATGCCTTTGTGGCAGCTGCTATTTCAATTGCTGCTTCCCCGAACACTCCTGCTGCTTTGTTGTTGTTGTCGTTGACGTTGTGGCAGTGTCAGTGGCTCGTCTCACTTGACATTTCCACCTCCTCCTCCTTGCCCCTCGCATGCATAATAGTCGGACAATAGTCGCCGTGGTTCAATAATTCTCAGTGCGACTCGGGTCAGCTGTAACTTTGTGTTTGAGTCGCTCTCAATCCGCGAAAGTTTGCGCCTAATGTGGCACGGCCCACTGCTCGGACAAAGGAAAAGTTCGCGGTGCGAGTCAGAGGTTTGCTCAGAACTTTTTCGTGGGCTTTTGTTGTCTGATTTGAATTTATTTTTGATTTATTGCAATTTAATGTAGCTTAATTTGTAACTGGAAGGCAGTTTGTGGAGAGAATAGGACACAACAGTCTCAAGACGATTAAAGCCAAGCCGTCAACCCAGGAAATGCCTCGCTCTCGAAGTTGACATAATTCCTCTAGTAAGTTGTTCATGTCGGACCAAAGTTTTTAATTAAACTCGAAAGTTGGGCAGCCCAAGGGTCCGGTGAAGTGTTGGTCAACTAATCGGGATGGTCGGGTGCAAACCAGCGCGCACCGATTCCGATTCGAGCTGAATCTAATCAGAGCCAATGGCCAGAAAACGTATATAGAACGCGTCAATCGCAGATAGCCTGCACTTAGTCTGCCTGGTCTGCCCGGGCTCTGGGCGGTATCAAATATTAATTAAATGTATCTTAGAGATACAGACACGGCTAAAGAGCAGCAGTGGTAGTGATAGTGACAGTGGCGCGTGCTAAATGTGAACCTGTTGTCACTAACAAGTGGCCTTTACTCCTTCCTTACTCTTTTTCTTTATCTTTCTTTCTCTCTTCCCTCGCTGTCGAGGTCAGATCATAAACTTTTCCGCCAGTTGGCAACTTTTGCTGTTAGTGAAAACTCGATGTAGCTGGACGAAGAGCCTCGGCTGGGTGGCTGCTAATGAAGTTGAACTTATTCGGTTAATTAATTCAGTGTTAGTGCAGTTCTTGTGGCTCGAACATCGAGCTGGGAAACTCGTTGAGGTTGCCCGATATTTAATTAGGCTTCGGTTGACAACGTCGACACATGAGCATAAGTCTGCGTGCCAAACAAATGACTCTGTTTGTGTGCGCCCCCCACAAATGTATCTGTCAGATACAATCACAATGCCATTACAGGGCAAGCATGCGTGTGCCTGCGGCCTGGGGCTCCTCTTGTTTGCCGGCCGGCCACTCCCCTCGGGCCACATTGTGTTCTTGTCATTTAGTGCTTATCTGATTCGCCTTTTCGCCCACAGGCTACAGGCCACGGCAACAGCAACGCCAAGTCTGTTGCAAGCCCAATACCAAGTCAGTTTCAAAGGAACTGCTTGGAGCTTTTGGTTTCGTGTGTTATCGGCAACTGCTGTGATTGCACGGCTCGGAGCCAATTAAAATGATGTTGCCAATTTATCGCCGCAGTCAAAGTTGCCCAACCAACCGTCCACTGCCGGATAATTCAATAAACTTGGCCAAAAGTTATCTCCCTGTACGCGACTGCGGAGCGGGTGGCCCAGAAAAATCTCTTCCCATGCGGATTCCCGTGGGTGAGAGGCAGCCATCTGCATCTGTGACTTGGAGCAGTTAGCAAACTATGGAAATTATGGCAAATGTTCACAGTGGCTTTGTGGTCCGGAAAGTGTGGGTCATGCCACGAGGAGCTGGAGCGATGCCCCCGCCCTGATAAGCAACGCAATTTGGTTATTGTTGTTCGCATGGCTGTATTATTTTACATATTTCATGCTGCATGCCACAATAAATGCCAACTGGGTTAACCAAATGCAACATGCGCTCTCAGCCAAAACATTTTTGATTATTTACGACACAGGGAGATTCCGGCATACTGCTTCCGTGCATGTGACATTCTACAATTTGGTACATTCCTGTGATGGGTCTCTGTTTAGAGATAATCAGCCATATGTATATTTGGTTTCTAAAGACAAACATAGTGAAATAAATTAGAATTAACTTTAATGTAAACATAAATTTGTTCAAATACAAAACTCTTTTTAATACCGTCCATATTTGATCTAATTATAAAACACTTTCAAATAAATAAAATATACAAAATTTGTAAGAAAAATATGTTAATTTAAATATGAGAATATTATATTTATTTGCTCCACTCTCGGCGCAAATCTATTGGTATATGTTGGCTATTTTTCTACCGACTTGATTGTGTTAATTCATTTTGTATCGGGTGTCTTTGGCAGACAAGCACACCGACTGCATGCAAGTGTGAGAGTGGCATGCAAGAAGAAAAGCATTCAGTCGCTACTCAATTAGACCTAAATTGGGGAAATGCTTATAGACACTTGCACATTCAACACGATTCACACTCAATTTTTCTTAAGAGGAGAGCTGAGTGGGGATGATGGACTTCATAAAAAAAAGAAACCAAGCAAAACCCTTAAGAAAGAACAGGAGAAGGATATTCATCCAACCGGAAGAGGAGAGAGACGTCTAAAAGAGAAGCGAAAATGCCGAAATTAATTTTCAGACACTGAAATATGCTCTCCTTCTCAACCTATTCCCCCATTCTATGTAATGCCTTGGGGCGGTCCCTTAATTACCTGCAATTTTGAAGCGGCAAAAAAGGGCTACAACGTGAGAAAAGCCAACAAAAGCTTTCTTTCAAAAGGAGGTAGCTTCTTCAATAAGGCGTTTTAATTGCCGGGACTTTGGTGAAAGGACTCTGCTTAATGTATGGATTTTGTTGTCTACTCTTTTCGCTGTATATTTTTTAGCTTTTACCCAGTTCCTCGAATCCCGTTCCATGTCGTGTCGGTCTTTGGTAATAGAAGCAGGCAAAATGGGTTAGCATAAATTACACTAGCGTGGCTCTGGGGCAGCATAATTGCTGTTTATGCATACTTAATCAACTGGACCAAAGTCGAAATTCAAAGGATTTAATGGCACCGCAGATGGGATTCACTCCTCTTTGATTGGAGCTCAGCTCAAAGGCAAACCGGAGCGGAGGATTATGTTGCGGCACGAAAACTGCGAACTTAAATTAGTGTCTGGATTAAGATTGCCCGCTAGCTTGCTGGAAATAAGCCAATGGCAAAGTCCTGGGATCGGAAATAGATTGGAAGGACATATCCATAAAAATTATAGACTGGGAATGCCACTGGCATGGCTATCTATCTGTCTGTATGGCTGCCACTTAGTTGAGGCAACCCTGTGAATATGGACATTTGTTAAAACAGCCAGAGAAACGGACACCAATTCCAGGAAGGAAAAGCAGGCGGAGGGAGGAGCAGAGCGTACAGTAGTTTACTTCATTTGTTGCCGCCTCTGTCTGTACTGTGTGGCTGGTAACGCGCTTTGGGTGTATTTATGAAACATTCTGCATTATTTATGCCACTCTTGGATTGTTGCCCCGAAACTAGCTAGCCAGGATTTACCAAGTTGTAGCACTGCCACACTGCCACACAGGGGTAGAGAAGCAGAGGAAGCACATTTAAAGCACATTAAGGGCAGCTGACTTGACCTTTGGCCGCCTTAATCCTCCTTCAATCCGCTCTGGTTTGCGCTTGACGGCATGAGTTCTGCGTGAGTTCTGTCCTGCTTCGGAAAATCTGTCTCTAATTGAAAGGAAATTTCGTGCAAATGTGTCCCTAATTAAGGTTACAGCAGTTGCTCCCAAAAGTTTTCCAGCCAAAAACAAGTAATTAGCTGATGCCAAAGAACGGGGCATGGCCATTCTGCTTTTGACCATTTAAGTACTCAATAAACAGCCCAATGAACAACCTTGCGAACGTTAAATGGGGCGGCAAGACTACAAATAAACAGCAGCAAAGGCGCGACAATTTGGCAGAACACTTCGCAGATGGACCCTCGATCAATGCCGAAATTCCCTTGAGTGGTAGCTGCTTCCTTTCCCTTTCCGTTTCTGCATCTTTAATTAAGTTATGGTTCTTTTTAATTGCTCATTACGCGTGAATGTTGGCAGAACTACCATAAGTGCGAGGGCGGACAGAAGCCGCGTGGGTGCCTCTGCCTCCGACTTGCCCCAGTCAGATTCTAATGCAATTTTCATGTTGCACATACAAAGCATGAGCGGCCCAGAGAAATTTGTTTATTTATGCCATGTGATGCTTTTGTGGCAGTTGGAACGGTGCCACATGTGAGGGAAAGGCAGCCACACACCGAGAACGACAACAACGGCAGCGGCAGCAGCAATGTCGCCACATAAATATTACGCATACGCAGCGTGGCAGGCAGTCTGGGAAGAAACCGCTAACCTGGTTTGCCCATTAGAATGCACGAGCCCAGGCACTGCACAGACCCCGATTCGATAAATGCATGCCATTTGTATGTAGATGGCATGGCCTTTTATTTGAGGCACCTACGAACTTGGCAGAGTGCAGTGGAATCGAACAGTCTTTAGGGTATAGATTTTTCATTGCTTTTATGGATATTTTCCTCTCTATCTATGGGAATCAAATGAAATCCGAACTCAACAGAATTCTCCCCACTTAATTTTGTTTATGGAAAATAAACTAAAAATGATATTTGATAAGTGTTTAACAATCATCGAGCAGAATGATCTAAAGAAGTGGCAATTAAATTAAATAAAATTAAATCAAAACCGTGACCTAGTTTGAAGTGCACCAATTAAGATCAATTAAAATACTTCGTTTTCACTTGAGTTTTCAACATTTTATAATAAATTATTTACTTTTTAAAGGCGGGTGTTTTTTTTTTTTTTAAGTAAATTATATCCAAATATTTTAATTTTTTTATTTTATTCCTTTGCAGTTCTGAAAAGCTAATGAGTGCAGCTATGAATCGGACTTAAAAACCTTTTAAGTTTAAGCTTACTGTCTGGGAAATAATTATCTTTTAAATGCAAAATGTATCATCTGTTGCAGAACTGTTGTCCAAGTTGTGACCTAAAAAGTTCAGAAAATTTGGAAATAAATTTAAAGCGATTCAGTCTTATATTTATATTCTCCTGTTCTACGAGCATCGCCAGGCATCGGGTCCAATGTGATTAAAATTTGACTTATCCTGGAGATAAAATGGTGAAAATGGATGTGTGTAACGTCCAGAAGGAATCGTTTCCGACCCCATAAAGTATATATATTCTTGATCAACATCAATAGCCGAGTCGATTGAGCCATGTCCGTCTGTCCGTCCGTCCGTTCGTCCGTCCGTCCGTTCGTCCGTCCGTCCGTTCGTCCGTCCGTCCCTATCAGCGCCTAGTGCTCAAAGACTATAAGAGCTAGAGCAACAACGCTTTATATCCGGACTTCTGTGATATGTGACTGCTACAAGTATATTTCAAAACTTTGCCCCGCCCACTTCCGCCCCCACAAAAGGCGAAAATCTGTGGCATCCACAAATTCAAAGATACGAGAAAACAGAAAACTCAGAATCGTAGCGGATGACTATATCTTCTAGAGTGCAAAATCTGAACCAGATCGTATAATTATTATAGCCAGAATCAAGAAAACAATTTCACTCTTTCTCGCTATGTCTCTCTCTAACACACAGGTTTCATGGCCGGTTTTGCCAATTGCAAAATATGAGTTCAAGGATCTCAGAACCCATAAGAGCTAGAGCAACCAAATTTGGTATCCACACTCCTGTGATATCGGACCTTGACCGTTTTGTGTCAAAATTTCGACACACCCCCTTCCGCCCCCGCAAAGGACGAAAATCTGGGGCATCCACAAATCTCGGAGACTATTAAGGCTAGAGTAACCAAATTTGGTACACACACTCCTTTAAGAGGTCACTATAAAACGTATATCTCAGAATTTCGAATTGCCGAAGAAGCATTACAAACGTATGATTTTAAAATTAATTTGTTTCTTGTTGGTTAGTTAGTTAGTTAGTATGGACTTTTGTTTGAAATATAGATTAGACTAATGGGATAACATTTGCGAAAACGCCCGACTATAGAAGTCACAATTGCGTCCAATTTCAGAGTGCGCCTGTTTTATTGGTCGCTGGGTGTAATATTAATACCATCTCATATCGTATTAAAAGTCGTTTAACACATCGGCTCCATTCCAGATAAAATATTGAGTGCTAAAAACGATTATTCTTAGTTATGCGTTTATCTAAATGTCTTCTCTAATCGAAATTTTCTCGCTTAAGAATATGCAACTAATTTGTCAGCTAACTGTATAATCGCTCAAAGCTCCAACAAAGTTGTAATTTTCCCACCAAATTTTGAGAAAGGCCAAACGCGGAGTCGTCTGCCTCCTCCGCGCGCCGACCTGTTGCTGCCGACGTTTGTCAAAGTCTGCGGTGCCCACCCAGCGCCGCACATGATTTAATTAGAATTAAGTGTGCCGCACTATTTTGTGGCTCTGTGGCAGGCTAGGGTTCTGCAGACGAAGCGAGGGAAGAAGAGCTTCCATTTAAAATTGTAAATGACATGTGATGTGCGCCCGTCAACACTCCTGGCCAAAAATGTCGAAAAGTGTTTGACAAGCGACTTCCGGTTCAGATAAAGTGCGGAGCGGGGCAAAGCCAAGGGGCTTTGCGCGGCGTTGACAAATTTATTTGGGGGCACATGTCTCGCCTGGCTTTATTTGTAACTGAGGGCGGAGGCTTCTTGTTGCAGACTAATGTTAATGGTAACAAGTGTCTGACAAGTGTTTGAGAAACGTAGAGGAGTAGGGTCTTGAGCATGAGCATGGCAATTTGTGCGAGATTTATGGGACTGGCTGCTCAAGTACCCAGAGGAGGCAACGGAACGCTCCCTTTGGGTTTATCTAAAGAGCATATCGGTGTACGCTTCTCAAAGATGCTGCAAATCATAAGCAAAGCAAAGCACAGCAAAAGTAACAAGAAGTGAAGCCGAAACGGAAGTGACCACTAACAGGTGTCCCTGGCCATGCAACGACCCATGTCGAACACTTGTGTTCGTGGCAAGCGGCATGTGGCATGCCGCCCCGTTAATTTATGGCATACTCTCTGCCCATGACAGGCTGCATCTCCCGCTGAGAAACGTTGCAATTGATTAACGTCAGCATTGCAAATTAAGCTGAACAGAGAGTGCCCCATGCCACATGCCACATGCCCCATGTCCCATGCCCCAAGCTCTTCGGTGTGGCTATGGCTGTGGATGTTTCTGTTGCTGTTGCTGTTTTGAGCTTGGTTGTTATCAAAGAGATGCACAGAGAGACACACATCTCACCTCTCATGAGCACCTGTGAGAAGTATATGTGATGCTTCATTAGCGTTGACAGGGGCACAAAGGAGCTGTGCTGGTGGCTGTGCGGCAAACGGAACTGTCACCCGCAGACCCCTACCAAAAAACACACACAGCCTTTGCCTCGTTAGCCTGTCAACCACAATCGAGGCAGAGGCAGCAGCAACAACAAAAAAAGGAGAGAAACTATTTCTTGAAGTTGCCCCAATAATTCCTTGAAGTAACGATCCCAGTGAGGGGCCCACGACTAAAAGCTGCCACAAGAATGCCGCGGGCAAGCCGGCAGAATCACGACTCTCCAAAAGGGAGCCAGGAATGGTCATGACAAGCCACCGCTATCTGGCAACGGGCAGATGCTGCTGCTGGTTCGCTTTGAAATGTTTGGCCAGCAGACAAATAAGCTGATGTTGATTGTTTCTGCTGCTGCAGACCACAGTAGCAGCAGCAGCAGCAGCAGCAACAACAGCGGCACGTAAACGATACTGACGGGCCCAGTGGATAGCCTGTCCCTGTCCATCTGGCCAGGCTAAACTTAATTTCTACATTTGCTGGCAGATAAAGACGTGGCTCGAAGAGACGGCAGCGCTGTGTGGGTAAACGGGTAGCCGCCCCGCACAGTGGGCCACAGCAGGCATCTAGCACGCATCTATTCCATTAGACGCTTTTAGTGATTGTTAAGTTCCAATTAACAAGTTTTTCTGCCAGGTCGGATGCCGATGCCGATTGCCGACGGGATGGCATCGATGGATGGATGGATGGATGGATGGATGGAGATGGATGGGATGGAATGGAAGCTGCCTTTAAAGGCAAATCCACTGTTACCGCTGATGACGGTGCCGGTGCCGGATCGGCTTCACTGCCTCGGAGCCGCCCTGAGCACAAGATGTTGGCCATGTCTTCAAACGTTAATTGAACCCGCACACACTCTGGACTGGTCCAACATAGGCATAGCCCATCCGAGAGCCACATAAGCTGTGTAGCTTGTTTGTTTTGGCTTTGTCACTGCCCCCCGCACTGCCGGACGCAACTGTTGCACGCCAATGCCCCATAACCATTTTACCACTTGCTGTGTGAGTCACGTTGCCGTGTAGCGCACGCGAGACACCAGGCCAGGCTGTCTTGCCAGCGATTTTCCTGCATTGTAATTCTTTATGATGTCCAATAACAATTAGTTTTAATTCTCCTGCTTTGCTTATGTCCTTGGCCTCAGCCCCGGCTCAACTGCCACTGACAATGATGATCTCTATCCCCATCATCATCATCCGATCATCGTGGCCACATCACGAGCATAATGAAAATTAATTGGAAAACTGATTGAAATTGTGCACTGAGCAGTTCAATCAGCGAGAGCCTTTTGCTATTGTTTAGATTCATGTGATGTGGGGAAAATCTGGCGTCTGGCGGCTTAGGCTTTTGAGGGAAAAGGCGATTTTCATTTTTTCATTTTTATGTATGCCGACAAAAATAGTTCAAAATTGCAATTAATTTGAAAATGTTAAATACAATAAACACTGCCCGGCGATGAGCGAAGAACGAAGAGCGCCGGTAATGATACCCAAATCCATATATGTATGTTCGATTGTCTGTTATGAAATGAAGTTGTTGGGCGATTTTGACAGAAAATGAATTGGCAGGGGTGGCAGGGGGCGGCAAGCATCTCCGTAGGAAACGCCAATCAATGTGGAATTGCCACATTTGATGAGGGTATGTCGGGCATTGTGAGCGATTGTCTGTGCATTTGTATTACAAGTTTTAATGGATTTAAAATGAAGAGTGAACTAAGCTGATTGATGAGTACAATTATTTTATATATATTACGTAGAAAATTATTTTCTGTAGGTTGTGTCATCAATTTGTAAGGCATTATTGCTATTTATAGAGAATTTTCTCCTAACGAAATATCTTGAACCATAATACCATAAGATGCTCGTATGAGACCATAAGTGTCGGCTAAAAAGAACTGAAGAGAAATAGTTTTTGGAACTGTTTGGCAATTGAAGAAATGCTGAAATTGTAATATTTACTCTTAGGTTTTAAAATACATACAAGGCACCAAATATTTACTCCGATAGTGGAAATTATACATTTTGATATTAATATACAAATATTTGATATATTTTCTTATTTACAATAAATATATTTTTAATAAACTCACGCCTAAATCAAAGTGTCTGCTATTTAATTTCACTAATAAATCGAAGATTTAACTTAAGTATGGATGTGTTTCTTTCTACTGTGCCATTACAAATTTTACATTACATATTTTATTTGTTATAGTTAATCTGCTTCAAGTTCGGGTAGCAAATGCCACACCATAGTATCTTGCATACTTTACTTTTTACAAGTGAAAATGAGTGTTGTCACACTGCTGTACAAATGAATGGCTGAGAGATACTGCGAGAGATAGTCGTATAAGTGTACGCGGCCTTAGAATCAGATACTTCCTGAATGGTCAACTAAAGAGGTATGATTTATTTTCTTCCAGCGTCATTCATCCAGCTAAAGGCTGCACAGATGCATTATACTCTTTGTACCAGTATATTATCTCTGATAATATTTACTTATTCTCCGTTGGGAGCCAAACAATGAGATATATTTACATTTAAATGCATTTGCCTCACCCATACGAGGGGATACAGGTACAGATACAACAAGATGGATCAAAAGATTCGCGTGCATCTTTCTGGCTGAAAGAGATAGCGCTGGGCCAGAATTTATTGTTTAAACTAAAAGCAAATTCACTTCGGCCCACTATATACGATTCTGTCTGCAGGTTACGTGCGCGTATCTATGACATCCATGTACCTATGGTGCAGTTTGGCGCCACAAAAGCGTATAATGGCTACACCAAATGGCGAATTCGGCTGACGGCTGTCGTCTGTCGGCTGATGGCAAATTGTTTGCTTTGGCCAAGCGCTGGCTCAACCTGTTACAGGGAGTGACAAATGGCGGCAGATATATCATGATCATCGCATAATGATGATAGTGTCGCTTCGTGCTGTGCCATGAAATCATCGATTGTACGCGCGTAACAATTAAAGACACTTCCACCGATCCCCAAGATTTATGACCTTGCAACGTGCGTCAGCATCTACTTCGGGGAGTGGGCGTGGCCGAGTTGGAAATCACAAATGAAATGAAATAAAAGGAATTTGGCCATTGATTTATGCAGCTGCTGCTCCATGAGATCTACACATTGAATAGATTGGCTGGCCCTCACTAAATCCTTTGAGCATTTCTAGCCCCAAATACAGATTTGCATAATGGCCGAGGCGTCGGCATCGAGAAAAAGTCTTCAATTTGGAACTATGAAGGATGAAGGATGATGGCGTTCCATTCATTCTTTTCTCACCCGAGGAGAGGTCCTGGCCGACACCGAAGTCAAACAAAAGAATCATAATTTCCGGTTCCCTACACTTCACCCACCGCCACTTCCCTTGCTCCCCTGGGCTTCATGTGTGGGGAAATATTTGTCCCATTGTGCGGCAACTTACCGAAAAGGGGGGCTCGTCTCTTGCTGCTGGGTGGAAACTCTTCTAAGCAACTTGCCGCATATCCTGAGGCGATGCAGTGGCTCGGGTGCCGGTCCTGGTGCTGCTCCTAGGTCTTGGTCCTTTTCCCGGCACTAGTCCTTGTCCTGACTGCAGCCAAGCGTCGCTCGTTGACGTTGTCGTTGTCAGCAGTTAATTGAATTAGTTGTTAATTTATGGCGATGTTTTCACTGGGAATTTCGTTTGTGAATGTGTGTGCGGGCCGGAGTTCTGCAGAGCAGCTCTCTGTGGAGTGGAGGTATGCCAAGGACTTTCCCAGCGAGACTTTCAAGCTGAGGCTCTGGCCCTTGCTCTCTTTTGTGTCACAATGCGGCGCGGAAGCCAGGAGACTTGAGTTGATTAAATGCCTTTCCCGCCACCCAAATTGGCATTTAAGCAACTAGGAACGCGGCCGATGAGATAACCGAAATCCAAGGTGCAAAGGCGAGAGGGAAATCATAAACGTGTCGGTCTTCTTCGGGTGAGAGTAAAACTTTTTATTGTGTTCCCATTTAATTTTAATGTGCAATTTAATTTCGCGTTTCTGTTCGAGGTCTTGTTCACGTTCTCGCACTCGTACTTCTCGGTGGTCGGAAGTTGTGCCCCGGCCCGGCCAGATGCCCGTGGAGCGTTCTGAGTACGCGGCAGTTGAATTTCAACTGAAATCCGCATGCCACACAGCAGAAGCCGGCCCCAACATTGTTGCCAGCGAGCATGTTGCCACTGCCACCCAGTGGCAACCACTGCTACCTAGCCAGAAGGCACTAGCACTAGGCTCAACTGAAAGGAGGAGCAGGAGCTTTTGCAGAGCTTTTCGCTCTGGCGCATTCGCCGCTGGGTGGGTCGCAGTTGTTGCCCGCGACATGTTGCGTTGCGTTTGATTGCTGATTACAGAACGGTCGTAGCTGATAAGCGGCCCGGGACTGGGACTGTTCTTGTGGATTATTGGTCTCCGTTGCTCGTGTTTATGGTTGAACTTGTAGGTTGGCGCCACTCATAAATCTTGAGTTTCATAATACCTCCCCTAATTGCTGCCAACATCTAATTTTAATTCAATTTCAGACTAACAGCGATCCAAATACTTCTTCTGAGCAAATAAAAGGGGGAAATGACTTACGTAAATACTTTTGAATTGGGTTTCATACAGAGTAAAAGCATTCAGCGCACACTTGTTGATAGTCGGGAAGGTTGACCGGTCTTTCTGTTTACATTTTGAATCCTTTTACAAGTTTGGAATGACTTGAAAGCTTAGAAAGCTCATTCTGCCCTGCCCGATAAAAGCCAGATTTTGTGAGCCAACGTTGTGCTCTCATGGATAATGTGAACTAACAGTCGTGGTAACTGTATCAGAACTAACAGTGGCTGTTAGCCACTCTATTAGCCACTGCAAGCTTTATAAGCTTAATATGCATTAAAATACATTATTGCTATTTAAAAATGGAAATAGCTATGTTTTAAATTTGTATTCAGTATACAATATAAACATTAATGATTATATTGAGTTAGTGTACCCCCAAAATCGGTTTCCCGGACCGAACTATACATACATAAGTCGTTGAGGCGTTTAGATAGAGTTTAGCAAAGATTGGAATCAGTTGGTTATGTACACTACTTGATAGATTGTTTCGCATGGTATTTGAACGAGTAAGGAGCAACCTGTATCTGTTGCTTCTTCAGATAATAAATCGCTTGTCTGGTAATAGTCAGTGATAAGTGTTGTCACACACACCTGCCCTGCCCTGTTCTGATAATAGTGCTGCAATTGCCAGTAATTGATAGAGCAAAAGATCCGATGCGAAAAGAAAACGAAAGGACTGGAAACCAACACTGGACTGAGAACTCGAACGTCTTGTTGTTGCCAAATCAGCGCCCTAGACAGTTATCAGTTGATTGCCCGACCGCTAATCCATAGGCAAACAGTTGAATAGCTCAAAGTCTCAAAGCAGAAGCATTTTATTGACAAGACTCAGTAAATTCCATCGCTGCCTGCTTAGGTGACAGTATAGGTAAAGGCAAAGCCCGCCTCCGATTGCCTGTAAACGTCGTCGCTGTTGAAGAGCACCAGCAGGGGCCCAGGATTATTGGCTGAAAGAGATACCGAGACGTTGAATATAAGAAATAGACGGGTAGGCAATTCATCTGAATGCCACTGAATGTCTCGCAAAAGATCTCAAGCTTTAAGCATGAAGTGTTTATGGCAGCTTTGCTATAAAAAAAGCTGCTTGAGTACTCACTTGATATAACCACATCCTTCTGGATAGAGCCGCAGAAGTAGGTGGCGTGCTTGTGGCTATCCTCGAGGGTGGCCTGGGGCACCATGAGGAAGTCGGCATCGAGATCGCTGGTGCTGTCGCTGCTGTAGCAGGAGTTGTCGGTCAGCAAGGTGCTGGCTGACTCCTGAGCCCCAACGTTAAAGTGGTAGGCGCGGATGCTGATGTGGCAAGGAGTTGAGGGTAAAGTAGGAATCGCTTGCAGATTAGTGTTCCTAGATTGCTTACTTGAGTTCGGTGGTAGTTTCGGTGCGACGGAAGCAGATGGCGTAGTTCATGCGGGAGGGATAGATACCGGCGCCCTCGTTGTAATTGAAGGACTTGACGACTCCCTTGGCCTGGGGGAAGTACTGCAGGCAGCCGGGTGGGGCCACAAAGAAGCCATCCTTGATGGTGCTTGCCCTAGTCTCGACCTCCAGATCGCGGACCGAGGCTCCTGCGGGACACTCTAGCTGCTGGACAGTCATGTCCCAGTAGGGCGTTGGCAGGCCAGTGGAGCCGGCGCGATTTGCCAAAACAACTGTTAGATCCACGACGGACTCTCCATCGGTGGCGTTGAAGGGTACATAGATGTGCTGCCAGACTTCGGATCCGCACAGCTTCAAACCGTTTACCTCGAAGTAGTCGTTGGTGCACTCGGCATAGGTCAGGCCCGTGCTCTGCTGCGTCTCCAGCGTGGGCTGGGCCAGAGTCATGGCGAAATCGATGCGCAGCTGGCAAACGTACTTGCTGTAGGCCTTGATCTGGTACTCGCACTCTCGCGGCGGGTAGGTCGGATTCACCAGGTTGATGTTCTTCGAGGAGGTGGTTCCGCCACAGACTGGCGTCGCCACAGAGGCGGCCTGCGCGGCAGCCACAGCCACGAGCAGGAGGAAGGTGCTTGCAATGTAGTCGTTCATTGTTCTGGAACTCCTGAGTTATCGCTGCACGGGCGCTTTTATGGAACCCCCTCAGCTGCGATTCGCCAACTATCGCTGATAGTCGCACAGCTAATTAGCAATGTTTCAGTGTCGCCAAACACGATCGATAAGGTTTATCGCGGCCCAAGGGGCACCTGCTGTTTGTCAAGAGAGAAGCAATTTTCCCAAACATTTAACTCCCTAATTTCTTTCTACTATAAATAAACGATCAAAATACCGGTATAGAGGTGTTCGATAAAGCTGCATGCCAGAGCAGTAAAAAGCTTGCCCAAACAAGCTTGTACCGGGTATATTTTTATTACTGATTCGAAGAATCTCCCTCTTGGAGTTTCAATCATTAATTTGTGTCCTTAGTTGGTTCAAAAAGAGACACAAGAGCGAAAGCATCGAAAATTGTACTTTTTTTATTTATATTAATGGAAAACTCCGCTGTCGATACGCCTATAAGTTGAAATATAAGCAATCAATGTCGATTGGTACACTCTCATCTATTTATATTCCCTGCTCAAAATTCCATTTTTTTTACCGATGATCCTCAAAAGATATCCCACTACGTGCCTTTTTTGTAAAATAATCAACATCACCGACCGAAATTTTAAATTAGACTGTTTCTGGTAGTAAAAAACCTTTTTGTTTCGGAATTGAAGATTTAGCTGCCATTTCCAGCTTTTATTGTGCAATTCTGCCTGTAACAGACAGGTATTTTGTAATTTCATTCACAAAGCATTTATCTTCGAGAATGATGTGTCTGCGTAGCACGTTTTCATTTTTTGACATCATCAGCAATGATTGCTCATCATCGTTGGTCGCACTATCATCACCATCTTCATTCGGTGTGATGACACTCGATAATGAGATACCCATGGTGAGAACTGAATAGTGTGTATGTGTATACATTCTCCTACTCGAACACGGATAGTACAGACAGAGGGGAGAGTGGGCAAACATAACCCAGTTTCAGCGGATCGAAGATCACAATAATGAACATTTCGTTTAGGTTCAATGACTGGGCTGGGCAAACAAGTTAATAGAAGCAACTAGCGTGCTTTTGAATATTCATGGGGCGCTGAGAGAGTGCTGGTACTGGTACTGGTACTGGGAACTTCTTACTTCTTACCAAATATTGACACGGCTGGCTTCTAACACGAAAATCTCATCACCGCATCGGTGTTGCCAGAGGCGTTCCCTCTTCCATGGCTGCTTCTGCTGCTGCTGCTGCTATTGCTGCTGCCCCCGCCATCCGACGTATAAAAGCAGCCCACGGACCGGGAGACTCTCACAGTTGATGTGAAAGTATAGCCGGGAAAAGAACAAAGCCAAAAATTATATTATGATTGTAACTTCGCTGCTACTCGTGTGGTGCATGACATACGCGCATGCGGAGACCTTGACCGACTTAACTGAAACGAATGCTACGGTTACGGGAGTCGTTGAGCCCGCTGGGATGTGGCGTCAGGCCAGAAGACGCAGCACTCTGGAGGATACTTGCATCACCACCAGCGGCATTACGGGCACCTGCCTCTCCCGTTTCAAGTGTATGCGGCAATCGGGCACCGTCAATGGCTACTGCGGCACCTACGGAGTCTGCTGTGAAAGTGAGATTATTCGCCGGAAACCCGTGTACTCCAATGAAGGCTAACTCTCCCTTTCCCCTCTTCTGCTCTTCACACCAGCCAACATGCAGAGTGGATCGAGCACGCGTCAGAAGCGAACCATCATCAAGAACCCCGCAGCACTGACCGGCGATCTCAGCACCTACACCATCGAGGCGTTCAGCGTTAACGTCCAGCAGCTGCGCATCGACTTTGAGCAGTTCGAGCTGCAGCAGCCCATCCTGACGGACTCGATGCTGGAGTGTCAGGACTACTTCGAAGCTGGTGGCTTTAAGCTGTGCGGCGTCAACACGGGCCAGCACATCTATCTACCTTTTAATGTGGCCGCCGGGATCGAGCAGGTGACCCTTACCTTTGCGGTACCCACACGCTGGACGGGCACCAATTGGCGTCTGATTGTGACCCAGCTGGAGGGTCCTGCGGCCAGCACCAAGCGCCGCTCTAGTGCAGCGAGCTCCTTCGCCGGAAGCACCAACACGCTACAGGATCTGCGCAGCATCTTCGCCTCGCACCACGCGGACTACGAGCTGCTGGCTCCGGCAGGCTGTCAGCAGTACTACACGGAGCTGACGGGCACTATTCGCAGCTTTAACTACCAAGCGATGATTGGCAGCAACTATATGCCCGATCTGAACTATAATATCTGCATCAAGTCGGTGGCCAGTGCCAGCATGATTGAGTTAGTGCAGTGGAGAAGAAGGGGGAAATCTTGAGGGTGAAGCATTGATGAATTTTCTAATATTCGTAGATACGCCTTCAGCAAATTCTCGACGGCGATGCAGATTGGAGATACGGAGGGCTACGACGAGTTCTGCCGGGCCACCGTCCACACGACGGGCAGACAGGAGGACTACCTCATGATACCGCAGGGCATTCTAGCCAAGAACACCGCCTATCAGCCCACCTACTACTGCGGCACCAATGACAACCTCTTGGTCTATGGTAAGTGAACGGTGGAGAGGGAGAGAGTAATCCTTGAACCGCTCTGATATTGAGTTACCTCTTCACAGCCTCGCCGCCCTACCTCATGCACTTCTCCAGCGACGAGATGACTCTGGACGAGGCCGTGGAGACGGGCTTCAGCCTGACGTATCGCCTCAGGACCTCAATCCTGTAGTCCTGCAGTCCGGTAGTCGGTTGACTGGCAGTTTGTTTTAAGTGGCCATTTAAATAGGTTTTGATAGTTTTTGTATCAGGCTATCCTAGAATTTAATAAACTAGATTCGAATGTCTTTAAGTGAAGTGAGAGCTAAAGCTCTTTCCATTGGTGTTCCGCAATCGGTTAACGAGCTTGTCAGAGTTCAAACGAGGGGATTATGACGGGAGGCTGGGGGGTAACATATGTACATGTGTATCAAAGATACGCAAAAAGTTCGAGAAACGCATTAAGGAGCTCGTGTGCGGTCAGCGACACGATTATCCTTTTAGTTGCGTAATTAGTGTGATTAAAGCCGAGCAGAGAAGCGAAGTGAAGCGCGGTCCGTTGGGGGGAAAGAGCGTGAAGGCTCCTCCGCGCCTCAGTCGTTGCCACACGCAACAGCACCCCCCATAATGGAGATGAGCGACAAACAAATACAAATGTATAAAATGCACCATTGGCAGCATTGAGCTGTTAGCATCGAACCTCTCTCCCCCAGCTACCTTTCACTTTGACAAGGTGCTAGATTTTCTAATACGCTAATTGTTAGCCGCGCATTCCGGCCGCGATCTGGCCGCTGCCCCATTGCTAGCTCAGCTCTGAGAACATCTCACCCCCGCACTGAGTCTCATGCCCTCATATGTGGCGTGGCACCCACTCCAGTCTCGGGAGTGGTGTAAATTGTAAAATAAGCCAATCGGGCACAGGCCCAATCCCAACGGTCAATATTGATGATTGGCTTGGGGGTCTCTTTATGGCTGGATTAGCGTGTTCGCACCTGCTGTGGACAGCCCTAAAAAGCGGGGGCCTACGCAAACACTCCCTGAACAGAGCGAATGGCAACTCAGAGGCTCCCCTCGAAGCCCCCTCTCGATGGCAATCATTAATGGTTGCCAAAATGGAATAAAGGTAACTGAATAAATGGAAATAGTCGAGCGATACGTGTATTTATGAGCAAGCGACTTGTTCCATGGCCACTGAATCTTGATAACTATTATTTGGATTTGTATGACAGTACCCTGTTACCCTGTAGCCATGCCATGGTTGACTACGAGACAATTTGTATTATTTTTTTTAATTTTAGTTTTTTAATGTTTCTATTCCCTAGATGAGAGCATAATCTCATACGAGTTAGGTATTAAAATGTACGGACGCAATCTTCTCCTCACATACAAGCAGCCGAAGGGTATCAGACTGTCGTTTCTTTTGTCTCGCTCGTTTTCGTTTTTCGTTTCTCGTTTTTTCTTTATTTTTTTCTGGGGGCAAACAACAAGCAATAAAGCAAAGTTCCATTGGAATGGCCTGCAAGGGTTTCCGCAGGTACAAAACAGCTAAATGTTGCACATAAATTAACGGAAAACTAAACTGCAAGCGAGGGAGGTGTGGCGGTGTGGAGAGTGTAAAGGAGAAGAAGTCGTGGCTAAGGCTAAATGCCGTGAGTGGCAAAAGATCGACGACAGGCAGCAGAAGGCAGCAGACAACGGCAACAGAAAAGGCGACGCGTCGCAGCTGCAGTGAAAATAACGAAAATGCATTTTAAAACCCAAAAAGCAAACGAGCTAACGAAAAGGGGAAAGGCGAGAGGCGAGAGGCAGTACAAGAGAGGACCAGGAGCAGCATAACGTTGTCCTGCTTGGCAGTGTTCCACAGGACCAGGACCAGGACTGGCCACTCGCCGGACTGGTCATGGGACCACGGCCACCCTTTCGTTTTCCCCGTCTCCGGTTCTGTGTATTTAAGTAATGATTTTGCAAAATATGCGCAAAAGTGCCAACACCAACGCCCGGCAATATGGTGCCCTAAATGGACTGTAACCGGAAGTGCGAATAGCGTGCAGCTGGGACAAGCAGTTGACCAAGATAAGATGTTCGTTGCCTGGCGAGGAGGGGCGCGAGTCGGGGTCGGGTCTTTCTCTAAAGTCGGTCTTAAAGTGTTTAATGGACTTAAGCGACAATTTTGATGGCTAATCAGCGGAAAGGGAAAACTCTGCTACCCAAAAGTTCACGCCAATTTGTCATGGTCTCACACAGATACTCGTACAAATACAGATACACAGTCGGACACATGAATGGAGATACTGATTCGGACTTGCCATTAAGTCTGCAAAATATATCCAAAAGTGGATCAGGGCTGACAACGAGGCCTGCCTGCAATTTTTGGCACGCGGAAGTGGATATGGACTTTGTAACGGACCATGTATCCCACCTCTCTTTCTGCACCTCTTCCATTGCTTCTTTCTCGCTCTGTTTGCCACGTTCCCCTGTGCGTTTCGACTGTTGCCTTATCAACACATTGTCGGCAACATGCAAGCAGGCAGAGAGGCAGGCAGGCAGGCAGATGGAATGAAACGAAAATATTGAAGCTGTCCTTTGTGGCGGTCGCCTTTTATCGAACACCCCATGCTCCGATGCCCCACTGATGGGGCCTTCATCCTCATAACACATAACATTTCTAAAGACAAAAACTGTAAAATCGAAATACAATTGCCATTCATAGAGAGAGAGAGAGAGAGAGAGAGAGAGAGAGAAAGAGAGATACACAGCAAAAGAGACTGCGACAGAGATATAGACATAGAGTGCAGACTCCGTTCACGTGTGTCCTGGGTTACGTATTTTCGTTGATTTTCATGGCATATTTTACACTGCATGCAAATACACACAAACACACACACACATTTGTATACATGTATATGTTTGCATGTATATGAGTGGGTGTATTGGCAGAGCAGCAAGAAATAAAATTGAAATGAAATATGCAAACACGAAAAATATGCGCCAGCCGAAAATATGCTACGAAAAAATTGCCCAGCACAGACACACACGCTCAAACAAATTGTGCAGCAGCAGGCACACACCTACAGTCACACACAAATGCACGGATACTCTGCAGAGTTGCACTGGCCGTTCGGCTGCGATTTATTGCATTATCAATAAAGTGAATAAATTTTGAGGTTATTGTGGCGTGATAACGGCAATTTTTTCCTCCTTCTTTTGTTTCTCCCACACGTACACATTTACACGAATATATGTATGCCCCGGTATTGGCCTGGAATGGTAATACTGTGTAAATGGCGCTGTTAATTTCAAAATCACACCCACACATATCTCCAACGCCCTAGACAACAATTAACTGATTAAATGCTCAATTCGGCTTAATTCAGTCACCCCCCCTCCAAGCTCTTCCCCCCCCTCAAAAGATTTAGCTCGTTTCGAACCGGAAATATAATCTCTTATCTGCCTGCCTGACAGAAGTAAAAGCGTTAACTAAAAACTTTTGTCCCGATATTATTTTCTAAATTAAATGAAACTCAGCTAATTTTACCAATTGGCATATCATTTCATTAACTTAACTTTCATTAACTGAAATCTTATTAAAATTAGCTAAAGTTAACTTTTGCGGTATGTTTTGCTATTTTTATAGGTTTGTTTTTCTTTATTCTTTTCTTTCATTCTTGTAAAATGTTTTCCTCAAATCTCTAAAAATAGCCTGTTGAGCTATTTATCTATGAAATATGAAGTGATTTATGGGAAAATGTGAGGTGATAAGGCAAAACAAAAAACGTATATAAACAGCGACCAGTACTTAATTCTATTACAAAAAAATAAACCAATAGAGATAATTCAGTGTGTAAATACTCGATAGAAACATACATTAGCCCTCTTTCAAAATAAATGAAACGCTTTAGAATATTCTGTTCCGTTGCGCAGATCTTTGCATTTGAATTTTGCTAGATTAAGCCAAAGTCGACTTCTATTTCGCGACCACATGTTTATTTCTATCTTTATGAAAACTAAGACTCGATGTTTTTAAAAACTACACTGTCTTTTGTTGTAAAAAAATACTAGCGAATCGCATAAACTCGCATAAAGCTGGGGAAAATTTTAGTTTTCTATCTGCCTATATTTACCTATGTGTATATATTTATTTACATTTACCTATATATATACATACATTATGTACATATATATTCTTCGCTTTCAATTTTGTGCACAGCCGAAAGGTATGCAGTCAATCAGTACATCATCTGCTGTCTACATAGGGATTACTCTTTTTGGGCGAGAGAATGAGGAAGATGTTACTGTATCTACGGGAATGGGCATTTTTTGAACCGTCAAATTCCCCATGAATAGAAAGTGTAATATTGAGCATCGTCATACTTTATATGTCCGTATATGTACATATGGATGTTACCGTATTTAATTAGTCAGAATAAGCTAAAACCTGCAAGGTAGATTTACTTCAATAATATTTACCCCGCCTAACCATAAAACGACTTTAACTCTTAAATTTCTCTTTTCTCTGCCGAAGTTGTGTCTAATTAGCAGAACTAAGCGGTTGATTAGTGGTAAACACTGTTTCGGTACGAGTATTTGGCTAGAGTCACGCTGATGGATTTTGCTTTTATTTTAGGTCAATAAGTTCCCTCGCGTTCCCAAGTCAACGGCTTGCGCTTGGATGACAGAACCAGCAGACGCTGGGTCTCGAACGAGTGGGGGTTGGGACATCCCCATCGCAGACATCACACCTCCGATTGGTCAGCTAATTCCTGCGAAAATGCAAATCAAAATCCAAGTCCAAGTCTAAAACCAACTCCAAATCCGTGTGCAAATAGAGCTGGGCGTCACGGTAACTGTTTGAACTATGAAATTCTCGCCGTTTGTATTTATGGAAATTTTGGAAATTATGCAAAACGTTGCCAGCTAACCCACACCTACACCTACGCACATGCACAAACACTCACACCCACTCAAACAAAATCTCCCACACATAAATGTACGTCGTGTGCATGTATATTCTAACACCTACTGTAATGTGTGCTGATGTGTATGTTAGTCGATTGTTTGCTTCTGCCGTACACTCGTACTCGCACTCGCACTCGCACTCGCACTCGCACTCGTATGAGTTATGTACGAGTATAATATGTTAATCGCTACCGTTTGCATGTTTGCATATTGAACAATTACCGTTATGGTTATGTGTGCGTGCCGGCCACTGTTGTAGCTGCATGTGTGCTTATCCATGGTCAATACAGCCAGTGTTGATCAATGCTAAAAATGGAAGATGGAACCCATCAAACTGTCATCAGATCAAATGTCAATGCTGCTGCTGCTGCTGTTGCTGTTGCTGCGAAGGGGTTCCCATGATTCAGAAGAAGATGATGATGGTGATGATGATGATAAAGAGATAATGACAAAGCAACCCATTAAAAGCCATCCCTTGACAACACTCCTCTCTCATCCCCTTCATATTCCCATCTCCGGAAAATGAGCGAAGAACGGAGAGCAACGTTTTAATAAATTTGTAAACAGATTTGTTAATTTCAGCATAAAATTTTGATGAGAATTTGGCCATATTGTGCATAAGACTCTCTTGGAGACAGGATCTCTTCCTATCTCCCATTCTCTATATATAAATATATATGTATGTGTGTGTGTGTGTGTGTGTGTGTGTGTGTATGCGTGTATGCGATGGTGTTAAGTATGCGTGTTGAACACAAATAACGATAAAAACACAAAGTTAACTGCAGGCAGACAAGAGTAGAGTCCTGACAGACTCTGGAACAGGGGGCTGGGGATGAGAAGCGGGTGGGGGGAGCCGCCATCCAACGTTGAGTTGGATTTTTAACGCAGGCAAATGAAACTCCAGGCCGCAAAGTTGTATCTTTCCGATGTTCTGTTGTTGCTGTTGCCTTAACGAAACGAAACGAAAACGACAGCAACAGCAGCAACAACAATGTGGAGAAAAGGCGTAAGAATTTAATGAAAATCATCAACAAAGTGAAAGCCGTAACGGGTGGCCCAGAGGCTTGTGCGGCTGGAAATGTAACCAAGTTTATGATGAGCCACGAAAATTAAGACTACAAATGTTTGCTTGGCTTAAATGAGTTTCCTTGGCCCTGGCGACAGGTCCGCCTCCTTATGATGCTCTCTTTATACGCTGTAGCCTGCAGAGGGTATAACGATTGGTATCAGCTGTTTGCAACGCAGACGAAAATACTCTGAAGTTGTCATACATAGATACAAATACAAATATGAGTACCAAAAGATTTTTAGCCGATAGTGAAAATTATAGAAAGATAGGGTTTTCACTTAAATTCCGATATTGGTATGAAAATAAACCCATATTTAAATTAAAAATCAAGACTTAAAATGATTTCAATTTAAAGTGCTGTATATTTAGATTAAATATGGGCCATAAAACCCATAAATATGGCCATAAGCCATAATTTTTAAATAGATCTGAACTTTTTTCAGTTTTGAATATTTAGTTTAAATACTGGCATTTCTTTTAACGAGTAATTTGTCATTTTGTTTATTGTGGATCAGAGTAAATTGCCAAGTGCGGAAACGACTGATCTTCATTGGTAACTAAAGACTCTGCTCCGAAGGTACCCTTCCGTTCTGGGTGCTGTTGGTCCTGGCCGAAAACTGAAACTTGTTTGTTGCTCGCTTTTCCTGTGTGGGGGGCTGTGAGGGCTGTGGGGGGCTTTGCTGTGTTTGTGTAAAGTTTGAATGCCAGCGCGACAGTTTACATATTGGATGTGGAGAGGGCGTGTCCGTGTGCTTTTTATGGCCATGTTAATTATTAGATAGAATTCGAAATGAGATTTGGTGCTGCCTGCTCCCAGCCGCGACCGCTGCCCCGGCCCCTGCCCTTCCTGCCCGCTCGTCTTAAATGGTCAGCGAATGTTGTTTGGCTGCCGGGCGGACTTAACGATCTGGCTTGCGACCACGACCAGGCCAACGTCATAATCATAATCGTAATAGCCACGGCCAGAACAGTGTCCATGATGACTGAAAAGTTGGCGCAATGGAGCATAAAACTAATAAGGATAATGGCCGAATGCTTCCGCTGACATTTCTGCGAACGGAAGAACAGAAAACCCGAAAAGCGGATATAGGAAACGCACACACAAAAAATAAATTCCACCCTTCTAATTGCATTGCAACAATTTTCGTGTTGCTTCTGCTGCTGGGGCTGCAATTAACGCGAGTGTGCGAAAAAGTGTTGCATGCTGCATGATTCGGGGGGCAGAGCAGGGGTTTTTGTGGTTGGTGCGCCATAAAATGTAGCTTCATCTGCCTCTCGGCTTTGACTTCTGGCATTTCGAGAGTGTAAAGTGCTAAAAAAGAAGCGCATAAAACCTCCGACAGGCGCCATCGCCTGGCATCAACGCGTATGAAAACCACGTTAACGGCGCCAGAATCCCTGAGAAAATGTAGCTTCTGATAATATCCAGAGCAGGACATCCTGTGCTGCCAAAAGAAAACCTTACACCACGCACTCGATATCTGCATATTGGAATTATGTTTACTCAGCACGGGAGATATATTTTATTATGTTATTACAACCTCAGCGAAGTTTCTTTCTTTCTATGTACCCACATATTTATTTGTATGATTTTTTAAAATTGCTGCGAGCTGAAGCCCTGACTTCGCCGCTTTGCACCAGTTAATCTGTGGCACCTGCCACTTTGCTAGATCGCTTTCCTCTCCGTTCCCTACAGCCGCATAGTGCGCCATTTTGCTGCCACACATTTCGAGCTGCTTAATTCATGTTCCACGGCTGCCAATGCGCCCCAGTGTAGGCAGGGCAATTTAAATAATTCTAGCTAATTTGTAAAAAGTTTGTTTGCCTTCGCCAGCGCCGGCGCCTTCGCTCTGTCGGTCCTCGGTCTGTCCCTCACTTTTTACGATTTAAATATGCCTGGCTATTAAATTTACTTGTGGGCAGGTCCGAGGGAGGGCCAGAAAGGGAGAGGTGGATCTGGAGTCAGGACTGACAGTTTTGTACGCCTCATTTCACTTTGTTTCGTGCTGTTGGCTTGTTAGCCGCCCGCTGGCCTCTCCACGCTGCTTTCATTGCCAAAACTTGCGTTTGGCTATACATCAATGCTGGCCCATGGTTCGTCGACAGGCGACTGTCAGCGTTGTGGCACTGGCATCATTGTTGCCCCCGATGGATGCTGGATGCTGTCGCTGAGCTGCGTGTTTCCGCTTTGCGACAGAGATTAAAATTTTTCAATTTTCCACTGCGAGAAACCGTTTTGTTTGCTTAGACATTCAGTAGGGGGAAGAGGGGTGGGGATCGGTGTGGGATGACCATCCAGTAATCAGCATGTGGCCAGGAAGTGGCCTGCCAGCTTTGTGGGAAACGGAGATTAATGTTTTCCCTGGCAAACACTAACCAAATGTAGGCCATGGCCACAACCGAACGTTAACTGTTACAAATAATGTAGGGCACCAGGAGAAGGGAGATGGGAGACGGCAAACGGGCGACAGGCTCAATCAAAGGTTGAGCCGAGGCCCCGGAGCCAATGCCTACGGAATGATGCTCATTGGCCCTTATGAGTTTTTCAATTAACTTAATGTGCATAAAAAGCAAGAGCCACAACCAAATGCACACGCAACGCTCAAATTGCGAAACGAGAAAAAGAAAACGAAACGAAACGAAAAAGCTGGGAAAAACAAACAGAAATGCGTTGAAAATTTATGACATCTTGTTTTTTATGGCCCGCAGCAGCAGCAGCAGCAGCAGCAGCTGAAGCTGGAGCTGGAGGTAGAACATGTGATATGGGATATGGGGCAGGAACAGGAGTTTTCAGGTTCGGTTTCGATATGCGCTCGATTGGCCCACTCCAGGGGCTGGACGGGGGAAGGAGAGTGCCAATGCCAGTGCCATTGCCAGTGGCTGCGGCAGGGCCAGAGTGTATGCTGTCAATTCAATCAAACGTTTCATACATCAGTGGACAGGCAGCCCAGGCGTGGCCGGGGCCAGACCCCGAGGGGAGCCTGGGATGCACACCCAGTTGCCTTTAACCCTTTAAGCGCTGACGGAACAACGGCTCCCCTTCCCCTTCCCCCTCCCCCCACCCCCTTCAACCTATCCCCCACCACCAACTACGAGCATAACACTAACCAAACACGAACGATGCCACTAAGCGACAGTAAAGTGCAAAATTCGTGCACCAGAGTGCATGAAATGTCGATGAAATTCATAAAAACTGCTCACGTTTTATTGAAATAAAATATTTATGTAATGGACAGTGAACTGTTTGCGTGGCTGGGGCTGGAATCGGAACATGGGGGGGGGGGGGGGGGGTCACAATGTATATGGGTATATTTGGGCATTTCCTAAAGGTTAACAAGCGCTTCGGAGGGAGCTACTGGTACCCGGCATCCACATGCAGATACATATGTACGTTGCTCTCAGATGTATCCATAGCTGTGGCCGGTTGTTCTCGATATCGCTTATATAGTGAAACCGTAACACCTTTGGGACAGAGTAATCCCTGCATCCAAAGTGTGTCAATGTTAGGCGATTTCCAGGCGAATCCGGCAACCGAAAAACCCTCTCAAATGTAAATTTAGGACGGGATGCTATCATGTTTGTTTGCGTGGGGGGTGTATGGCTGGCTGTGTGGGCACACACTGTGCCTCTGTTTTCTCTCTGCCTCAAAATGGGTTCAGTTCACCTTGCTACCGTTGCCGTTGCCGCTGCCGTTGCCGCTGCCGTTGCCGCTGCCGTTGCCGCTGCCGTTGCTGTTGTTTTTGCGGTCACATTTGAAGTCGTAAATTTGTCGCACGTAAAGGTTTAAGCAGCCATGTTATGGCTCTGGTCCTAGCTCCGCAACACCTTGAAACCCTCCCTGCTGTAGTCTGTCGCAGCTAAAAGGTTCATCAGATAGACCCAAAAAAAAATTATGTTGATGCCTCCGTTTGTCTCTCTTCTTCTCGGGGCAACTGTGGCATGTCTGAGGGCCATCGCTACGGTACGCTCGGCATCGGGTTCGTCTCTCGGCTCTGGCACAGGCACAGGCCATCCGGACTCCGCCAGAGTCAAAAATTCATTGAATTGCGGCCGTTGCATTATTAATAAGCCGAAAAAATGTTCTTGCCACTCGAGGGGGTGGTTGGTGGTTGGCGGGGCGTTTGGCGTCAGCGTGGGCTGCAGCACCGCCATTGAAACGTGCGACGGCTCCGACAAATGCCAACTTTTACAGTCGTCTTGCATTTATTTCAATTTGTTGTCTGCCTCTGCTTGTCCTGACTCGACTCGATTCTACTCGACTCGACTCGGTCTTTGGCTTTGCCACAATTCTTTTGTCTTAACTGCCTGTCGCACATTTCTTTTATTCCACCCCCGCCCCGCCGCACCCCTCTGGAGCACTGAATTTGCCTGCCACACGAAGTGCTGCTGCTGCATATCTTTCCTGCTGTTCCCGTTCCAAGTTCTGGATTGGGCTGAATTGTAGTTATTGCTGCTGGGGGCAGAGTGCTCGAGAAATTGAGAAGCTCTTGACTTGGAGCATCTTGTCGTCATCTTCGGCTCTGCTGTGGTCCAGTCCAGAACAAAACGCGCCTTGCATGTACATATTTATTTATGCATAAATATACTCGCTTGGATCAGAAGGTGTACAGTGCGAGGCACGGGTGTAAGGCGTAATTTAGCAATTTCGGAATAAATTTGAATAACATTCCATGAACTCCAGTTATATTTTCCGTATTGTTGGTTCTTTTTTTATACCCGATACTCAAAATGAGTATTGGGGTATATTAGATTTGTGGTAAAAGTGGATGTGTGTAACGTCCAGAAGGAATCGTTTCCGACCCCATAAAGTATATATATTCTTGATCAGCATCAATAGCCGAGTCGATTGAGCCCTGTCTGTCTGTCCGTCCGTCCGTCTGTCCGTCTGTCCGTCTGTCCGTCCCCTTCAGCGCCTAATGCTCAAAGACTATAAGAGCTAGAGCAACGATGTTTTGGATCCAGACTTCTGTGATATGTCACTGCTACAAAAATATTTCAAAACTTTGCCCCGCCCACTTCCGCCCCCACAAAGGGCGAAAATCTGTGGCGTCCACAATTTTAAAGATACGAGAAAACAAAAAACGCAGAATCATAGAGAATGACCATATCTTTTAGACTGCAGAATCTGAATTGGATCGTATTACTATTATAGCCACCATCAAGAAAACAATTTCATTTTTTCTCGCCCTGTCTCTCTCTAACACACAGGTAGCATAGGCGGCTTTGCTTAGAGTAAAACATTAGCGCCTAGATCTCAGAGACTATAAAAGCTAGAGCAACCAAATTTGGTATCCACACTCCTAATATATCGGACCGAGACGAGTTTGTTTCAAAATTTCGCCACACCCCCTTCCGCCCCCGCAAAGGATGCAAATCTGGGGATATTCACAAATCTCAGAGACTATTAAAGCTAGAGTAACCAAATTTGGTATCCGCACTTCTGTTAGATCTCACTATAAAACCTTTATCTCAAAATTTCGCCCCACCCCCTTCTGCCCCCACAAAGGACGAAAATCTGTTGCATTCACAATATTGCAGATTTGAGAAAACTAAAAACGCAGAATCATAGATACCGACCATATCTATCAGATTGCTGAATCTGGATCAGATTAGATCATTTTTATAGCCAAAGGACACAAATCAATTTGCAGTGGCTACGCAGCGCGTGACGTCACGCTCAGACTGATTTTCTGTCTCTCTCGCACGCACTCTTTGTCGTGTCGTTTAATATTAGCGGCCTCTGCCGGAGGAGAGCCATACTGACTTAGTATCGGGTATAACTCTAGAGTTGCGGTGTCCGCAGCAACTCACAACGTTCCCCCTCGTTTTATTTTGGCGTTGATACCGACCGAGGGGCGCTGACGCATGACGCGCGATGCGAATAACTGTGCCGATGGCGTAAATGCAGGAAAGATAGTTGTTATACCCGATACTCAAAATGAGTATTGGGGTATATTAGATTTGTGGTAAAAGTGTATGTGTGTAACGTCCAGAAGGAATCGTTTCCGACCCCATAAAGTATATATATTCTTGATCAGCATCAATAGCCGAGTCGATTGAGCCATGTCTGTCTGTCCGTCTGTCCGTCTGTCCGTCCGTCCGTCTGTCCGTCTGTCCGTCCCCTTCAGCGCCTAATGCTCAAAGACTATAAGAGCTAGAGCAACGATGTTTTGGATCCAGACTTCTGTGATATGTCACTGCTACAAAAATATTTCAAAACTTTGCCCCGCCCACTTCCGCCCCCACAAAGGGCGAAAATCTGTGGCGTCCACAATTTTAAAGATACGAGAAAACAAAAAACGCAGAATCATAGAGAATGACCATATCTTTTAGACTGCAGAATCTGAATTGGATCGTATTACTATTATAGCCACCATCAAGAAAACAATTTCATTTTTTCTCGCCCTGACTCTCTCTAACACACAGGTAGCATAGGCGGCTTTGCTTAGAGTAAAACATTAGCGCCTAGATCTCAGAGACTATAAAAGCTAGAGCAACCAAATTTGGTATCCACACTCCTAATATATCGGACCGAGACGAGTTTGTTTCAAAATTTCGCCACACCCCCTTCCGCCCCCGCAAAGGATGCAGATCTGGGGATATTCATAAATCTCAGAGACTATTAAGGCTAGAGTAACCAAATTTGGTATCCGCACTCCTGTTAGATCTCACTATAAAACGTATATCTCAAAATTTCGCCCCACCCCCTTCCGCCCACACAAAGGACGAAAATCTGTTGCATCCACAATATTGCAAAATCGAGTAAACTAAAAACGCAGAATCATAGACAATGACCATATCTATCCGGTTGCCGAATCTGGATCAGATCGGATCATTTTTGTAGCCAAAAGCAAGAAATCAATTTTTAGTGGCTACGCAGCGCCCGACGTCACGCTCAGACTGATTTTCTGTCTCTCTCGCACGCACTCTTTGTCGTGTCGTTTAATATTAGCGGCGTCTGCCGGAGGAGAGCCATACTGACTTAGTATCGGATATAACTGTAGAGTTGCGGTGTCCGCAGCAACTCACAACGTTCCCCCTCGTTAGACTAATATTCGAATACTTATTACGAGAAAGGTACTAGATTAACAACCAATTGACAAATCATTTCATTAACTTTGATATGAAATCCTATTCAAATGATCAAAAACTGTGAGTTTTTTGTATTTCATAGTCATCTATATAATCTCCCCAGGAAGAGGCGAGTCAAACGGCCAAATAATTGGATGGCAAATTCTTGACCTGTGGCAAGCGGTAAATGTATCGCATTGATTGATTTTTCATTACATATCCAGGCAGCACCCGCTGGGGGTCAGAGATCCGTGCAGGAACAGTTGCAGGGAACGGTTGCATGAGCCTTGGGTATGCATGCTTACCACTTCCGGATGCCGCAGGAGCAGAAGTAACGGCAGCGCCGGCTGTGGAGAAACTGCACTGCAGCTCCATTGGCAATTGCGACAATGAAACAACTGCATTTTTGGCCTGCACTCGGCCTGGGAGGAAAGGGTTTGGTGTGGGAGGGCTTGTTTCACATTTCCGTCACACATGCAACTCGATGCCGTTCCGTTACGCCCCATCCACATCCCACATTCATCTCTAGCTGCCGCTGCTGCTCCTTCTGGTCCTTCTACTGCTGGTCATGTCAATGTGGACAACTTCACTTTAAGCGAGGGACCAGCATCGGCATCACCATCAGGCTGAGCCTCATGCATGTCCAGCCAGGATAAAGGACGCGTGGCGGAAGCATTTGGCTGCCAAATGCCAGGCGAGGGATTCTCCATGTCCTTTGACACGCGCTCGATTGCAATTTCGTTTTGCATTTGTGTGCTTCCCTGCCTGCCCTTCTCTCTCTCTCCCCGTCTGTCTGCATGGGTGTCTGTGTGTGTGTGTGTGCAATGCAACCGAAATGTAAGAAATGAATGGCAGCTGCAGCAGTAGAAGAGGATCACGAGCAACAACTCTTCCGGAAGGGTGGGAGGTCCTTCGATGCGTGTGCGAGTGTGCACAAAATTGCTCAAATGTGTGTGTGGCTCACAGTGTTGCTAGCCTATTTCATTCCATTTCAGGCCTGCAATTCGCCTTAAAGTCACATTTTTCATTTGCTGCAGTTGTGTGAGTGGTTCTCTGTGTGTGTGTGTGTGTGCGTGAGCAAATATGCAATTTCCTGTTGCAAGAAGAGGCCTCAGCTCCCACACTTTTTTGCCCTGCGCCTCGGAATCTAGAGCAAGTGCCAATGTTTGTCATTTTGGAGGCTGTTAATTTTAAACTAAAATCGATTTTTCATTCTTGTGTCTCCAGAATTGCCGGAAAATATTGAATGCTATCGCATAAAACACACACACACACACAAAGAGAGAGAGAGAGAGAGAGAGAGAGAGAGAGACAGAGAGAGACAGAGAAAGGCAGGCGTGGCATTCCCAAGTGTGCATTGGCATGTTTAACCTCGTTTGCAGCCAGACACTTGTCTAATGTTTTATTGGTCGGTGGCCCTCCGACCCATCCCACAGCCGCCAGCCAATGCAATGGGATGCAATTGCAATTGCATAAGACTTAAATTAATTAATTTGCCAAAAGCTATACACACACACACACACTCGCTCGGGTGAGAGCGAGCGAGAGAGAGAGAGCGAGAGACGAAGAGAGCACATTCCTTGGCAAGTGTCTGTCTAATGAGTTGCAGATGCACCGCCTGCTGGTGCTGCATTTGGCCGCTGATAAAAACTCAAATACGACTCCGATGCGGGTGTGGCAGAGGCAGAGGCAGAGGCAGATGCAGTGCCAGGGGCGGAGGACTACTCTCCCACTCCCACTCCCACTGGTCACACTTTCCCCCGGACACTGTCCTTCTCCCGCACTATCAAAAAAATATATATAAGAAGTAAGGAGCCCGGCCTGGCTGTCCCTTCAGAGCAATTTGTGGCAATCAGCAAATGGCCAGAGCGAAGCTGGAGCTGCATTAGCTGTAAAATGTGGCCAAGGCGACACTTGCGTTTTTCGTAATTAAATTAGTGCCACTGTCGAGCATTAGTTACACTTTCCCCCACACACATTCAGCATTCAGTAGAGAGGAGTCTCTGAAAGTTTAAATACGCCACAAACCTCAGACAGTTCCCTGCTTGCCGCTTGCCGCTTCCCGCTTCCCGCTTCCCGCTCCCCCTTCTCCCTTCCTCCTTTCCACATCCCGCTATCCGCTTTCCCAGTTCATTGTCAGCAACTGATTTTCCACAGTTTTGTGAGCATTTTAAATGTTTATTTGTACGTTTGGTCGGATTTGCACTTGCAACGAGTACGACTACGAGTGCGAGCATCCTCGAGCCAGCTTAGTTTTGTGGCATTTTGCGGTCTGAACTTCTACCTCAGCTTTGGGATTCTCTATGGTGTTTGCCTTTTGGTGTGTGCTTTAACGGCTTAGATGGCTACCCGTACCATTAGCTTCTGCGCCAGAAATCTCAAGAACATCTACGGTTATTAAAATACTTTGGGATCTATCTCTCTATCTCTACAGGAGTTGAGGCCGGGTGGCTCCTTGTGTGCCACACAGCAATGCAATGCAATGTTTATGTATATACATTCTTTCAAGCTCAATTTCATTCGCTGACTCTGACCTGACCCTTTCCCCTGGTCAAAAGAACCCCCTTCTATGCCCCTCTCAATTCTGTATGTTGGCTCTTTAGCCCTGCTCCTCCTCCTCCTCCTGCCCTGTTCTGCTCAGTTCTCTCCTGTTCCGTTCCGTTCTGTTCTGTTCGGTTGGTTGTCGGCCTGACTGTAAAACTATTTTCGAAGATTTACGACAAAATTGTTTCAAACTTTTTGATTTCGTTTCGTCGCAGGTTGCGGGCTGTCTCGCTCTCCACTGCTACGTATTGGGGTTTCTCTCTTTTTTTGCTGCAAAAGGATTAGGAAGTACGTGCATGTAACCGTTGGGCACTCGGTATCGGGTCCGCCCTGGCCTTGCCTGACCATTTGTCTCCCTCGTCCAGAGCAATTTAAAGTGCCTTGGAGCATGCCACACACAAGCTGCCCCCACCCTGTGTGTTTGTGTGTGTGTGGTGTTTGTCCTTGATGCCAACTTAATTACACGTGCCAGCCCAGAGTCCACCGAGGTGCACTCATTTTCACCTTTTCCCCCGCCACCAAGGAGCGATCCTTTAAAAACTGATGCCCGATTACTATCTGGCATTTGCATCCTGGGGCGGCAAGGATCCATTTCGCCCGACTTTGAGTGCATTCTAATACGCTTAAGTGCACGACGAGCCCCTAAAACTATGCAATGAAAAATAGTTCAACAACTTTATTATGAAATTTTTGCAAGTCAGTGGCTGAGCTGAGTGGGCGTGTGGAGTGGGGGGCGTGTGGCGTGTGTGGCAGAGTCAAAGCTCAAGAACAAGCGAAAGAATAAATAAAAATGGCATTTGTACCAGCATGTGCACATACGTCTGTGAGTGTTCCTGTGTGCGTGAAAGCCTGACTGAAGCGCTCGGCAAATACTAGCAGAAAACAACAGAAAACTAACCGAAACAGCAGAGCCGAGACAGAAGACAGACGTCCAAAGAGCAGAGACAGAAACAGAGATGAAGGCAGAGATGGGGACTAGCTGACAAGTGTGCTTAGTGGGCCATGCAAAGCTTTAGTTTTTTTTTATATTTCCCCCCCAAGACTGAGCCCTATGTAATTGTTGAGAATGCAGCGGAGAGCAGACTGATGGGCCCCCATCCTGCTAAGTATGTGGAGGAGTATATGTGAGCTGCAGCTTGCAGGCAGCCATGAAGCATGACAGAGGCATACGGATCATTATTTAGTTCTCATGCAAAATCCCCCGGGGGACTCCTTGAAATACGTTTCATATATCCCGAACAAATTTGTTAGAGGATCAGGTACCGGCCTTGTTCTAGCTTTGGCCTTACAAATGCTTTATGTATATTTATATTTTATATTTATATTTATGTATGTATATTTTACTTTTTGAGATTTTGTCTGTTTTGCAAGCCATATTTGCTTCGGAATGATTTTCATGGCTATCGATTTTAATTGTTCTATTATATCTATAGCTTTTTCAATACAGTTAATTTAAATAAAATTGAATACAAAATGGCAATTTTTAAGCGAAGAATTTGTTTCATCCTTTCATACTTATGTATATTTCTTATACTCTCCTATGGGCTGCAAGTTCCATTGATCAAAGAAAGGACTTTTCTTAGGGGACTATTCCAGAGATTTTACAAATGTCGGAACTTTTTCTAATATTCATGTAGATAGTATCATTGATATTCATTATTTTTGAGTTATATTTTTTTTTTTATCAAGAATAATGATTAATCCTAAGTTTTATCAAATTACTCAAAAATAATGATTATCTGTGAAGAAAATCGTAAAAAATCAAAAGTTTAAAAATCATGGCGGCAATGCAGAGATTGTAAAAAAATAAAAATTTTGGTGTAAATAGTGTTTTTCTGGGTCCATTAAAAATAAGAGATTTTTTTATAAAAACAAAAAAAAAAAGGATTGAGAATTGGTCCCTGGTAGATACAACTGAGGCGGCACTCGGAAATGGTATTGTATGAAAGTAATACCAAGCATTCAGTCCCTGCCCAAAAATGGCATATACAGCGATATGAAAATGACTTGGTGCGCTTTGACGGGCAGCCATTAAAGCGTGAGCTGCTCTCAGGAGAGAGGAGAAGAGAGCTGTTAGATAGAAGAGAGAGAGAGAGAGAGAGAGAGAGAGAGAGAGAGAGAGAGAGAGAGAGAGAGAGAGAGAGCACAACTAACAACTAACAGCTCAGATACATTCGTATCGTTAATGTGTTTGTGCCATCACATATATATGGGTGGAATGTGGTTTACTGGTGGAGGAGGGATGCGGGAATGCTGAAATGCGGGGCAGGAGGCTCTGTTTTGGCAAGGGGTGTTGACGGGGTGCACGGTACCGGAGTATATGGGGCTCCACACTCATGTTGGCGAGTTGGTTGCATGCGCTTAATGCAAATCCTTGAAACCACTTGCGGCCCACTCGAAATTTTTAATTTTTCCCACAAAAGCCGCACTCGACGGGAACTCGAGGCGCATCAACATCAACCAACCGAGCCCCAACAGCCAACAACTCGGCAGCGGCAGGCCTCTGTACCCCTCTCTCGCACTCACTATCTCTCTCTCTCTCTCTCTCTCTCTCTCTCTCTCTCTCTCTCTGTGTCTGTCTCTGGGTCTGTGTGTGCCGCTGCAAGTTGCAACTGTTGCAATGGGCATGAAACAGAAGCACTTTGGTCTGCCATGCACCTAGGCGGCATTACAAGTACGCGCCATGTTCGTTTGTATTTCCAGTCCTACTATGTTATATATATGTATATATATATCCTCGCCGCTCTTCCTGCATCTATCTGGATGTGCGTGTGTGCCTTTGCCAGAGTAACAGTAAGAGATAGCCGAGTTAACCAGGCCTGGGCGTGGATCCGGCAGCTCTAGCTGTAAATAGCAAAAAAGAACCTAAATGAGATTTGGAAAACGAAATACCCATCGAAGTTTCAATGCCCTTCAACCTTTCAAGCATGTAATATTTCCTTGAAACGAATAGTAGAATGGCTCAAAAAATATGAATTTGGGAAACTATACAGCTAACATATAATAGGGAATAATATTTTATAATCCGAAAGCTTGGCTTTACCTCACAGCAGTATCGAGGACGATGTACAATATAGGCAAGGATTTATAAAGCTTACAACCCAAAGATTCCGCAAAAGACATTTCCCACTTCTGGGCAAAGTTTCAGAGGTTCAAAATCTGTGTACCTTCTGAAGTACTCAATAGAAATTGCTAATTTTTCCAGAATCAGAGTTTGAAGACTGGTTTTGGAATGTGTCAATTTAGCTTGGGAAGTATTCAAGTTGTATTCAAGGTTAACTAAAACGTAATCGTACAGTACACAATCTTTTACAGAATGTATGGGATCCTTTGAGCAGGGCATCAGTTGTAACTGAGAATGCCGCTGCCCCACATCGGCTGCCTCCCACCAAATGTGCGTCATAGTGCAGCTGTGGTCCTACCCCTGCCTCTGTTTGTGTATGTGTGTATTTGTGTGTATGTGTGTGTGTGTGGGGTTTGTGGGGAAACTCACTCATAACGCGCTGGGTGCTCATTGCATTCGTGAACTTTATTAATAATGGCGCCAAACAACATGAACACCGCCGCATCACAGCTCCACAGTATCAGCGTGCTCAGGAACCCGGATCCCCATCATCCATGTCCATGCCCGTCCCTCTACAATGGTCGTGTGCCTGCATTTCAGGCGAGAAAAATTGCACTGGCAGGAGTAGGGAAAAGGTGTTCCAACTTGCAACATACATATATGCATACATACACACATACACTCATATATAGATGAATATGTATTGTACGAGCATATATATGTTTATGTATATATATATATATGTGATGATGAAAAAAGTGGCACAGAAAAAAAGCAAACGGAAAGGAGAGCAAGAAATGTGCTCTGCAAATTATTATTTTTTGCCAGCGGCCAAGAGAGGCCCCCGCTACCCCCCGCCCACCGTCCACCTGCATGGGGCAGGAGCGGAGCTGAAGGAGTCTGGGTTGTAGTCGTAGTCTGTTTAATATGCGCTGGTGTTTTCCCTTTTAGGGTGTGGCTGCTGCAGATAAATACACACACATGTGCAAGAGACATCTTCCACACTTTAATCGCGCCAAGCCTAAAAGCAGGCGCGGCATGCGACAAGTCATCAGCTTCCACAGAGACGATTACAACGACGACGAGGACGACGATGAGGACGGCGGCGATGATGATGATGGCATTAATAATTACATCGCAGCATGTTCTCAGGCAAGCCAAAGACATTCATCTTTCTTTGGGTTCGAGCCATCACTCAGTCAAAAATTTCAGCGCGTCAACTCGTGTTAGGAGGTGGCTGGGGGAAAGAACACTCAACTCTTACCGGGTGTGTGTGTGTGTCTGTTCTCGCTCTGATGTGCTAATTACAGCTGACAGTTGTTCTTTTTTTTCCGTCTCCTGTCCCAAGCCACCGCCCTTTGTCCGCTCTATCCACTCCTTTTTGGAATTTGCGCGCCACGTGACGTATGAGCAATGTACGTGGGGCAATTAATAAGCGGCGGGGAGGCGGAGGGGCGCTCAATGAGGGTCTCGGGCTCGGGCTGGGCCACTCAATTAGATGTTGGAAAAGTCGCTTATTGATTTCTGGGTGCCTGCCTAATTGAATTTATGTATTTGTGTTCAATTGCAACGCTCCTTCATCGGCCATGCCTCCTGCCTCCTGCCCTCTGCCTCTTGTCCCCTTCCCCAGCCCCTCCTTCCACTCTCGACAATTTCCTTTGCTGCGCCTGTTTCATTAATTAAGTGCGCCCTGACCTGGCAGAAATCAAAAAGTTAACATTATAAATTACAAAACAGCAGCACGAGTGGCCCTTCCAGTTAGGACTGGTATCGGGGTGCGGAAAAACAGGAAAGCTGAAAAAAGGAAGCGAAAGGACACCGAAGCAGTTGGCAAGGAGCAGCGGAAAACTGTCAAGAGTCTCATTAATTGAACAAAGCATTCGAGTGTGGTGAAGGCGGTGGCGGGGGCGGGGGCTAAGATTGGCTGCTGCAAATTACCAGCGGTTCGAGTGGGGCACGGAAAACTGACCAAGAGCGGCAAATGAGCATCCAATTTTTATACAGAAATGATGACAACCAAAAGCAAAAGGCACTGCGGGAAAACTGTGCGAAAACTGTGGCAACTTTTCCCCGTTATGTTGTGTTTGTTTCTCTCACAGTTGCTACGTTTGACTAGGGAAAAGTTCCCGGCTCTCTCTCTCTCTCTCTTTTTCTCTCTCTCTCTCTGTCTCTTCTGCGACTTTTGAGCAGTTCTCAGGCAGGCAGCCAAGCGACAATGATGATGCAGGACAAACAGAGGAGCAGCAAAAGCAGCAGCAGGAGCAGAGTGAGAGGGTGAGAGAGAGAGAGAGTGAGAGCGCAGAGGAGAGGAAGCAGCAGAGCGGGCAGTGGCGCTTTGTGTGCTTCCGTTTCCGATTTCGTTAGTTTTTTGACTTTTCTAGCCAGCAAGGACGACAACGACAACGATGGCGATGGCGATGGCTGCTGTGGCAGTATTTCACTTTAGCAGGCTTCCTGCAGCACCACCACCCAGCACCTCTGACCCGCCGCCAGTCCCTTGGACCCCTGGACGGCCCCCGGCCCCTGCTTATGCAATGAAATGTTTCGCAAAGCGGCACTTAAGCGTACTTCTTGCCGCAGCAAATGTGTTTTTGGACCAACTCGGACTGGACTGAACTGGCAATTTCATTTCTAAAGTTCACTAAGAGAGATGGGGAGGAGGGCAGAATCAGCGTAATTGCGGTTATTTCACCTGTCGAAAATAAAACAAAATGCAGCCAGGTGAAAACAAGTTGCAATTTGTAGCTGCAAACAGTTCAATTTCACTCACGTACACCCACCCACCCACAGCGGCACCTGCATCGTGCCGAGTTGACAAGCTTGCCACGCCACACCACCCCCTGGACCCTGACCATGTGGGCAGGGTGACAGGGTTCCAACCAGCCAGCCAGCCAGCCAGCCAGCCAGCCAGCCAGCCAGCCAGCCAGCCGTCCTCTGATGAATCTTCTCCCCCACATGTCGGAGACCAGCCAAGCGCTTTAATTCCGAGCAGAAAAAGTCAATTTTCTGGTAAATTTGTTGAAAGTCGTTATGACTCCTTCTCAATCACTTAGATCTCTATTTCCTAACTGTGTCTACACTCAAGTGTGCCTGTGTGTGTGTTTGCTTTTTCCTTCCGACCGAGTTCCGGGTTGTTTTTTTTTGGCTTTTCATAAATACAGCCATAAATCAAGTTTCAGTTTGCCACGAATTGATTTTTTTTTTTTGTAACTGTAGCCGCTTTCTCCTCTCTGTTCTATTCCTTCTTTCCATTTCCGTTTCATCGCCTTTCACTCACGCACTATTTTCGCATTCCTTTGACCTCTTAGCCTGTTTGCTTTTGCTCCTCAAAATTAATGGGTGATTCGAAATGAGTAAGCAAGAACACTTATTTATATCGGGCTAACTTTGTTATCATAAAAAATATAACAATTTGCTGTCTTTGTCGTTACAGATTATTGCTTTTAAGGCTTGATCGCCTCACAGTTTGATGACCATGATCCGGGCATGCGTATGGGGTGCTGCAGGTGTGAAGATCACTCGTCCCTGATCGTCCTTGTAGTCCGCATAGCACAGAGAATGGATGCACTCCATGCCCAGTGCTTCCTTCTGTCGGGCGGAGTAGTAGCTCGTGCAGTAGGCTACCATCAGGGGGTAGCCCTTCGCCCGACCTACATCCATCAGAGTGGCAGCCAGGCGGGAGCCCAAGCCCTTCCCCCTCATCAAGGCACCCACACTGGTCATGTGGGAGTAGAGCGCCTTGGAGATGCCATAGCGCTCAAACAGGTTCGCCTCGAGCTCGATTTTTGAGAGAAGGCGGCATATTCGTCCCCAAGTATGCTGCTCCATTCCCGCAGCCTCCTTCCGATGCTTCTCCATGTCCTCGGGGTACTGAGGGCCGGCCAGGACATAGCCCACAATGCTCCCACCTTGGTTCTCGTCGGTGGCAATCAGGCAGGTGCCCTCTCTGATCATGGATAGATGATACTCGTCGGATTCTTTCTCATTTTGAAGATGCACTTGTTCTCCGGTGGAACGGCTCAGGGGTTCATCGGTAAAGAACTGTTCCTGCATGAATAATTTCACCCTAGAATAGTCCTTCTCGGCCATGACGCGTATGCTGATGCCATCCTTCGTGTTCGCTGCCGTTGACATGCTCAATTTCGTTCTCGCGTAGTTCCCGTCGGTTGCTGTTTGTACTGAAATCAGCTGGGTTCCCTTTATAAACGCTGGCTATCAATTTCCTATGTCCTAAAAGCCCGATAATGTGCTTGCACATTATCGTAACTGAAACTGTGGAATCTATAAAGTGTTATTCGGGTCGCTTATCGCTATCTTGCTTATCTTTCCCATACACTTACTGCACAACAATTATTTTGCTTGACAACTTTATGTTTCTCTATTAAATTTGTAACGGGAAAAATGAATTTTTATTTGCAATATTTGTATACCCGATACTCAAAAAGGGTATATTAGATTTGTGGTGAATGTTGATGTGTGGAACACCCAGAAGGAAACGTTTCCGACTCCACAAAGTATATATATTCTTGATCAGCATCAGTAGCCGGGTCAATCGAGCCATGTCTGTCTGTCCCTCTGTCCGTCCCTATGAGCACCTAGTGCTCAGAGACTGTAAAGGCTAGAGTAAACAAATTTTGTATTCAGAGTCCTGTGAGTCCTGTATCCACTGTTAGAATCGTATTTCAAAATTCCGCGCGGTGGTGGATGTGGATGTGGATGGGTGTATCACCCAGAATAACTCTTCCAACGCAATGTAACTTTCGATAGCTACGAGTACTTCCGATTTTGTATCTTATCCATTATTTCGATGTTACGAAGTGACCGTAAACGGAAAATCATTGAAAATTCTCGTATCTAATAGATTACCAAATCTGCTTAAAGGTAAGCGGATAAATTGTATGGCAGCAATGATGGTGATGATGACCTTTTCTGTCCCCGCCAGCACTCTTCCAGGGATTAGTGGAACTTGTTATTTTCATATAATGGAGCATTATCTAGTAGTTTTTTCTCACGTTTGATCGCCTACCAGTCAAACACTTTCGCTTTTTTCTTGGCTCTGTCTAAGGAATGGCAAAGACAAGGCACACTCTCTGTCGCTCCCCCTTTGCATTGGACTCCCCCCGTCACTGTTTGCATCGCACTTTTTCTATCTCTCTGCCGTTCCAGATGGGTTGTCATTGTCTTTGTTCCGCATTGTCCATCGATTGCCTGATAACACTCGACTAAAGCAGTGAAGTGCAAGTGCAAGTGCAGCTCAGGACAGCAGAGTGGCAGAAAGAGAGGGAGTGTCAGAGAGGGACAGGGAGACAACGGAGCTGCTGGGAGCTGCTGCTCTTGGCCAAGTTTAAAGTGGATTTCCGGTTGGATTTGTTGCGGTTGCGTGTCACTGGCATTGCTCTCGAGCCCGGCACCGTCTATTGACTGCCTTCGCTTTTATGTCTTCCGGCCAACATAAACACTTTACTTGCTGTCTTGCTGTATGTTGGAAGAAAAGCAGATCAAAGCAGGAAAGCAAAGGAAGAGTGGAAAGCAGATTGGGGTGGAGCGGGGCGGAGCGGTGCGGGTGTGCAAAGTTTCGCTGACAGCCCTGGCCGCAGAAAAGAAAAGCCCCGTGACAAATGTCCCTGCGTGTGAGTGCAGCTCCCTCCCCGTGTGAGTTCTCATACGAGCAGGTAAAAGTTGGTAGAACTTTTAAAACTTTCACAGCTAAACGCCTTGCAATTGCTGTAACGTCTATCCAACTGTCGGCCCCCCTTTTCCGGCCCGGCCCGTCCCGACCTTCTCGAGTGCGTGTGCTTGCGAATGAGAGCCATTATTGCCTTTATTGGCTTAAAGTGTTTGACAATTCATTAAGCTGGGGGAGGGAGCTGGAGCCGATGGCAGCATCGCATTGCCCAAATGCTTTACAGGCGCGTAAATTGCATTTTCGGATGGGGATCAGGCGGAACAGACACGTTAATTTGGCCGGACTCCTTGGGGCTCCTGCTCTTCGATGTGTCAACAAATCGCTGGAATTAAATTGGATTTGCATGAACACTGCTGGGGTTGTGGTGGAGGGAGGGCGGTGGCAATGGCGATGGCGATGCCGATGGAGTCTTGTGTACAGATTAAGCCTCAAAGTATGCAACATCAAATTGTGCTTTATTTCGTTCCAGATACGAGTGCTTCTGCTGAGCCAAGCCAAACACAGATGCACACACGTGTCCAAACTATAAAATAATAAACCAAATTTGCTGTTGAGCAAGTTTAAGTGAAAATGTTAAAAGTAAAGTTCTGCTCCGCCCTGAAAATGAAGACAAACATTGTTATCACCTACGAAACAGAGACAGAGACAGACACAGTGACGGAGGGGCTCCAAGGGCGGCTGGGTTCTTTCAGAATTTTCCTGTTCGGGGCCGGGGGCGGGGGCATGCGACGTGCAAATAAGCTGAGCAACAGAGCACGGCAAAATATTTATACAAATAGGTTATGCAAACAAACTTAGACAAAGTCACACAAGCAGGAGAGGCAGGGGCAGAGGTGGAGGCGGAAGATGTTGGCCAGGAAGAAGACAAAGTATGCGTCGAGAGGAATGGAGTGGAATGTGAGGAAAGTTGAGGCGAGGCATAAGCATCTCCCAGCACGCACACGACATGAGACCTCGTCCTGGCGCCAGACGACACGCTGCAGGACATAATGAAGTTTGAGCCCGACTCAATGAAATGTCAACAGTGGCTGCATGACGGCCCAATGACGATAGATGGTAATGGCGCTGGATAAAAATGTTGGCAAGAGAAGGTCCCTCCAAAGCGGAGAGTAGAACCGATAGATAAATATCGCATTTCCAAGTGCATCTCAGAGGGGGGTGTCTGGGCTCGCCCTCCCCATCACCTAATAGCCATAAATTAATTATGATATTCATTCGCGCTGGACCGGACGCGAAACTGCAGTTAAAGCTAGACTCTGGCACTTGGGGCATCGATTACTTGGGGCAGGGTTACTCGGAGACACGAGTATGTGTTGGGGGGTGGGCACATAAAACATGCAACCACAAAACATATTACATTTATTATCAATAAATTTTCATTAATTTCGTACAGCAGCTTGGGAGAGACTGAAACTCTCCCTTAAATCCCTTTTTCTGCCGCCGACTCTCTATAAACACTATCTCTCTCTCTCTCTATCTCTCTCTCTCTCTCTCTCTGTCTATTTCTCTTTCTCTCTACAGACATCTCGTTCTCTGGCACGCTGGTAGCACTTCAGTTATAACGAGCTCTGTGGGTCGTGGCCAGTTGACATAATTTACAATTTTAGTCATAAAAAGCACAAAATACCCACCCTTTCACACACACACGCGACACTCACCCCCACACAAACACCCATATACACCACCAACAATACCACAACAGCCCCAACAGTCCTGTAGTCCTGCAGCCCTTTAAAGTTTTCCCTGTGCTGTGCCAAAGTTATCCGAGAGTGAATCAACAGTAAATGCCACATCAGGCGGGGCAGGGAAAGCCATGCGCCCCATCTATAGTATTATTTCATTTTGTTCAATTTTCCAAAACTTGTATCTAACAGCTAATAAATCTGGGGTTGGCCAATCTGCCCAAATGGAATATACATACATACATGCGTACACGGTCAAAAATATGATTAGATTATTAAGTTTATTTTTTATTTTAATTTTTAATTTTGTTAATATATTTATTATTAGTTTTTTGATAAGCACCCACCGAGTATAATTAATCACTATTCTGTTCTTAAATATTTCATTAGCCCCTAGTAAAAGGTTTCCTTTGATCCCTTTCTATTCCAATTTGATGTCTCACATTTTTCCATAACCGTAATCGGTTTTTGGCAGTTGATATCCCTCAAAATCAAGCTGAGTTTTTATTGAATAAAAATTGTAAACCGAGACTTTTTGCATTTCCCCATCGTCATTCCGTGCAGAATCAACAGCAGCAGCAGCAGGAGCGGCAACATCAAAAGCATCAGGAGCATCAGCAGAGACGCCATTTTATTTTCTCTTTGTGCCCTGCGCTGTCATTTTTTCCTGCTGGCCTCTTTTCCCTTCCCTTTTTCACTCTTGCGTTCCAGTTGCCGTAGTTGCCGTAGTTGCCGTAGTTGCCGTAGCTGCCGTAGTAGTCGTCCGTCGTTGTGTTGCGTTATAATGCCAACTCATATTGCGCTCGTTATCCTTTTGTGTATCGTCGTGCAACGGAATTGACCCTTTTTGCCGCTGCGTGATGTCACCGGTGGATGGGAGCCAGGGACGGGCAAAGGTAACACGCGGTGATGGAAGCGGACTGCTAAAGTATCAAAAGTGATGGATGACAGGTTAATATGCGGCGACATTTTCATGCTGATGCTGATAAAATTTTCGTTTTCCATGCGGGCACAGGATATAGTCGGATAGTCGGGAGGACGCAAGGGCAAAGGAGGGCGGGGATAGATTGGTGTATGGAGTCGCACCACAACCGGATCAGGGGCATGTCTCCGTTCCTGCTCCCGGCTCTTGTGACATTTTAAATGCGCAGCAGACAAGTTTAATTTTACATAGCCCTGGCAAGCGTTCAAACAAATTAAGCGTAACATTTTCCCTACACCCACGTCCCATTCTCCGTCTGTCTCTCTTTGTCTTTTGCCTGTCTCTTTCTGTTTGGTTGAGTGAGTGAGTGCGGGAGTGGTGGAGGGGATCGGGGGATCGGGGCAGCAGCTGAAAACAGGAGACAAATGCATTAAATTTTCCTGCACAGCAGTGCGTATGCGTAATGTTTAATTGCCGTCAGCAGCTTCATTAGAAGAGCTGCTAAATAACTGCCAGTCAACCAAGACTACACCTCTCCCTATCCCACCAGCTGCAGCCCAGGAAACAACCCCCGAGCTCATCTGCATGCTGTTTGAATGTGCAACACGAAATGGCTAACTGACTGACTGGCAGTTAGGATTCTTTCCAGCTGCCACACTGCCTCTCGCTGCCTCTCCATGCTGCATGAAAGGGCGTGCGACTCAACGAGCGCCATGCGAATGCTTTGGAAAAACTTCCGCTCCATTAGTCTGCCTGTTTCCGGCAGCGTTTTCCTAGCACAATTTACGCAAATTGATGTCATCACAGGCAGACCAGGCCAGACCCATCTCCTTCTCCATCTCACATCCCATCCCCAGTCCCCCGCAGCAATCCCAGCTCGCAGTCAGGGCACTCGCAGCGTGCGTAACTCGGCAAATGAAGTGAATGAATGAGTGCATGTTGCAGGCCGGATGGCTAGACATTTTGGGGTCAATGCGGGCAGCAAAGCGGTGACATGGCAGGGCGGGGCTTTGGTCGGGACCCACCGAGATGTGTTGACACATTCCACACAGAGGGAAGGGTCGATCTGTGGCCAGGGGCAGTTACTGCTCTACTGCATTCTGCTCATTTACCGCCACGCTCTGGGGGTTCCCCCTGAGAGCGAGATTGAGAGTTCCCTTGAACACCTGGTATTAGTTCAACCTCCGTGCCAACCCTCTCCTATAATTTAACCTGATTCACATACAGTACTCAAAAAAGGCAGCCTCAAATCTGATGTTGATGATGAGAACAACTTCATTCTCGAGCGGCAAAAGAGCAACATCAGGCCAAGCGACTCCGCCAGACAAAAACTTTCCCCACACATCCAGCGAGAACTTGAGCAATGCAAACAAACACAAGCATACGACAGAAGGACTAACTGGCAGACGGATTCAGCCAGACAAGAGGCAGCGCCACCTCTGGCAGCAGGAAGGCGAACGGGATGGGGTAGTACAGGAAGAGCTCGACTCGAGTCGACTCCGCTCCCGACTCGGCTAAGCCTGGGCTCAGCCTCAACACGACTTGAAGTGAGTTTCGAAAGTCAAGTGCGTGTCGCTCTTGGCAATCCCAAAGTTTGTCTTCCTATACCTTCCCCGCCCGTCACCCACTCCAATCCTTCCCACCCCACCATGTGTGTGTCTGTTGATTTATAAATATTTACCTGGCACCGCTAACGGCGGGAGCCACTCACTTAATAAACTTTAAGAGAAGATGAAGCCAACAAATGTCGAATGAATTTGCATTCGCTGCGAATTTGTGGTGGAGGGAGGGGGGATCGAAATCGATCTAACGATAGTCGGAGGCCAAAGCCATTTACATAACTCCATTGACAGTTGCAATTTAATTCAGGGTAATTGCTAATTAGCCTATGACCCCGTCTATGCCACGTAATTCCAATATGAAAGCAAACATTGGCCACTCAGATGTGGTTCAAAAACAAGCGATTTGTTGACAGCATAAAGGCCAGCTCGATATGAGACAAGCTTTATTATGGTGTCTGACATTGAACAAAATTTACTGTACATATATCCTTGAGTACTTTATCTGGAATAGTATAATGTCCCGATTTTGTACTGAACTCAGAACCCATGCACTCGAAAAAGATATATTTTTTTAAGTTCTAAAACTTCTTTACGGGGTCTTTTTGGTAATTCAACCGCATTAAATTTTACTCCTGTTTGTTTTGAAATTTGTTTTTTTTTTTTGCGATGATGTGGTAAGAATATATTATACATACAAATTTCCATGGATTCTCTCTTAGTTTAGGGTTAACCGCAAGATAAATAAAAATAACTGAATAAATTGAACATTTTAGGTATAGTACACTACGCTTTCTGCTTCAAACAGGGAGAATCAAATCAAATCTGCAATAATTTCCAAAGCTATAGTCCACTGCTTGCTTTTGCAACACATCATATTTTTCGCCTGCCCCGCCACGCTGTCGTCGCGCACTACAGGGTATATTTCGTGGAAAGTTCCCACAAAGCCCTGACAGCTCCAGTTGCAGCAAACCTAAATGGAAACGGAAAATTAGCAGTAGCAAGTGGCTGAAACTGAAAATAAAACTGGAGCTGAAACTGAAACTGGCCCTATCCTGGCCTTTGCTGAGCGCGAGCTTGATGCCAGGTTCATTTCGCAGTGTGGAAATCTCTGTCGTGGCCCGGCACTCTTTTGGCTGTCTTCTCGGGGAGTGGAGTTCATAAACCAAATTGCATTTCACTGCCGCAGGTAAAGATAGAAGCGTGGAGGCAGCAGCGTGAATTTGCAGACACTTGCGAATGGGAAAGTTGCTAAAGTTTTAGCCGCATAATCTGCCCTGCCAATGCCATAAATATTCAATGGCTTTGTGTCTGTCTCTCTGATTGTGTTTGTGTGTGTGTGTGCATGGGAAGCAGGTTAGTGGTTTTTCCGGAGGAACCAGCTCTGAGCACTGCCATCGATCTATTAAAGAGCTCAGCGGATTCCGGAAAGACTTGGTTATTAAGGATGCCGCCTGCAGAGTTCATTATTTGCTTCTAAATCTAAGCTTCTCTCCCTCGCTCTCACTCTCTCCCGCTCTCAGCATGCTCATACTGACACCGACACTCCCGTATGCTCAGTCGTGTGTGCAAGCCATCGATTAAGCCGATGCGACGGGCATACGCTAACGGGCATACCTGGCGTATGAGCAATGCTCTTAGCTCGTTCCCCCTCGCTGGTATTTCCCCCTTGATATTTGCCTTCAGTTTGGGTTTGTTTTCTATTTGTTCGATATCTCCGACGTCTCCTGGGACAGGGCAGCACTTTCAATTGAGAGACAACAGCAACACCTGAAGGAATGCCGCTGGTGCCCGTGCACCCGACTCTAAGCTGGGCAGCTGTATGCCATGCATGCTCCAGGACTATGCACCATTCTACAGAGCTGCAGCTTAGCCCCAGCAGAGTATCGTTCGCTGCTGCAATTGCCGGCTGGAGAGATGGCCCGTATGTCTGGTCCTGGCCTGGTCTGGACGGACACCACCCCCAAGGCCCCTGAACTGCAATAAACAAGCGGAAACAGGAAAGAGAAGGACAATGAGAGAGAGAGAGAGAGAGAGAGAGAGAGAGCGAGAGAGAGAGAGAGACAGGGAGAGACAGGAGGGATAGGGGAACAAACAAAAGTGCACAATTCCCGGTCGATTACAAGTTGGGGCCAAAGTGTTGGCATCTCTAGGTGGGGCAGAAGTCTTTGCAGAACTCTGAAGTTTGATTCTTGGCAAACATTTAACATTTACCGCAAGTGCAGCTCCAACTGCCACTGCCACTGTTACAGCCATCGCTACAGCCACTGCTACAGCCACAGCCCTGGCCACAGCCACAGGAAAGTTTCTGTGGCATTGTTTTTAATTTATCTAAATTGAAAAGTGCAACAAATCGCGCAACTTAGGCACTGTCCTTGCCACACCAGTCCTCCCCTCCCCACTCCTCTCGACGGAGTGACCAGCAAGAAGATAGCAACAGCCAAGTGCCAGACACGACAGCGGGGCAGATAGATATCAAGAAGGGCCCAGAACAAGGGGCCAGAACAAGTGGCCAGAGGAAGGGGCAGTGGGCAGTGGCAGGTAGACTTTGGGACAGAGTGGGAGGCAGACAGACGCCAGAGCGTAAAGAGCAAGACATTTGCTGAAATAAAATTTCAATTTGCTTGAATTTCATTTGTGTCTGCTTGTGTCTGTATCTGTATCTGCATCTGTGTGTTCTCGTCTCCTGCCATTGTACGTGAGGGTATCTGTGTGTGTATGTGTGTTGGTCCCTGCTTTATCGCCTTGCCAGTTAACGTCAGCTTGGTTCACCGTTATGCTTGGCTGCGTGCGCGCTGCGTTGCGCCTTCAGGCCACAGCAGCCACTCGAACTTGTCGGCGCTGGCTGCTGCCAACTATATCTGTGTGGCATGTGTGTGTGCGAGTGAGCAATCCTCTGGGGGTGTGTATGTCCTGGCAGAAGGAGCAGGAGCAGACCAAAGCTGTAGCCGGAGCAGAAGCAGAAGTATTCCCGCTGGTGACGTTTGTTGATGGTTTCCAGGTGAATGCACGAATTGCGTTTTCGTATTAAATAATAAATGAATGTTGGATTGTTTTTTTTTTTTGCTGCTCCTTGCTCCTTGGTCGTTCTTCTCCCCAGCTCCTTGGCGGAGAGAGCCTTGCCTGACTCGGAGCTCTGCTTGCCGTAATTCCAGCTGCCTTTCGCTGATTGCTGTCGCTTGGTCTTGGCTCTGGCTCTGGTTACGGCTCTGGACATTTAATGTGTATTTTGCTTATTCCTTAAGTGCCAATGGTTTGTTTATTAAAGCGTCCCCAATGTCACCACAGGGAATTCTCCACAGTTATTGGTTCCACGCCTCGCCCCTACCTCTTCCGATCTCTCATTGTTCATAATTAAAGGCAACGATATGTGTGTGTGCGTGGTGCAGAGAGCCAGCTAAGAGCAGGCATTCGTTGAAAGATTAACCCCATAGAGTATGTGGCACGGACAACTGAGTGGGACTTAATTACCCGCCAGGAAGTGGCCATGGAACGGATTCGTCAAAGGCCTTCACTCGTCTTATCGACAGTTCTTGAGCATCACATACAGCATACAGCATATATGTATATACAGATTATTTAACCAGTTTCGGAAAATGTGTACGGATGATTGATGTGCCGAAAGAAGGCGTAGACATCTTCGGTCCAATATTTCTCCAAGAATACATATACTGGAATCCTTTCCATAGGAAATCCTTTCTTCGTCACGAGAAGCTTGTATATCTGGGATCCTGGTGTCGATGCTAAAAACGTTTCGTCTGGTGCGAAAGTTGAATCAAAATCAGATTTTGGCCAGAATTTCGGATGAGCATTCGCTTAAGTTATCTGAGAAGTTACAAGGATTTAGGAGCTGATTTCATTTCCGAAATTTGAGCTTGGAGTGTGAGTATAAGTGCATTGATTCAATTAAGTCGTTTTGAACTTGGTTCGAATGAAGTTTTAGTATAATCGCCTGATTTCTTCAGAAAACGATAAAATAATGCAATTGCCATTTCATTAAATTTAATGTTCGTCAACTGGAGCTTTGATGAGTTTGAAAACTGACCAAATTCCTCGAACGCAGTTCTTCCTGTGGACCTGCAGGACTCATTAATCAGAATTTAATCAGCTGTGGTGCATGTGGTATAATATTCAATTGCAACTTAATATTGAAAATACTACAAAAATTGCAATAGCACCACCAGCAATAAAAACATCCGTTTTAACACTAAACCAATTTTAACGGCCCCGCGAGAGGCGCGCCTGAAAGCCCGCTAATTGCTTGACCATAAATGCTGTATCCATCAGATATGTTTGCCCGTGGGGCAGGCCCCAAGGGCAATATCCTGCTCTCTCCGTGCGGATGACACTATTGAGTTTTGGTAAATAATTTTACGATTGCACGGCAAAGAGCAATTAATTAATTCCGCAACCACAAAACGCAATGTAAATGTTTAAATATCGCAGCTTGATGAAATTATTTTGCAAACAAACCCAAGGGGGAAAGTGCGGGCAAATGGGCGAATGGCGAATGGAATGGAAAATGAAAAACTATCAACAATTTAATTTCATTTTTGCACACATTCAATTTGCAATTTACTCTGCCAGAAAGAATGAAACTAGCAGCAGCAGCAGCCGGAGTCGGAGTCGGGTAGCGTTTGTGCAACGTTTGCTGCTAATTTGAAAATGATTCGCAATCACACACGCACACCAGCCAATACCAACACGAACACACACAGACGCACACCCGGAGCGCGCTAGTCGCCAAAGGATATGGATTTACACGGATTTGGATGCGGTAGCGGTAGCGGTAGCGGACTTTCCTCTACTCCTCCACCTTGGACCCGCTGTCAGTTGGTTCACGCTTCCATGCACATATTTTATTCTATTTTATTTCATATACATATATATATATATATGTATATATGCACATGTACAGCACTTTCATTGAGTCCTCTCCTCTGGTCAGGTGCACTCGCAGAACAATACAATAGACCATTATATGTGCAGTTCTCTGGCCGCAAGGGACTTGACTTTCCTCCCCGCAGGATTAGTCGTGTACGAGCTTTCGCGTGCTGATGAGTTGGTGATACGAGCCCTTATCAGTTCTCCGTCCAGTTGTCTTTTAATGCACACGGGGCGCGAGAATGATAAGGGTACGAATGCACCGGTCGACCCGGAGTCCCCGGGCCGACCCCGCACGCCGCTTGCCACACTTTTCCACTTGCCACTTTATGCTTGCAATGTACTCACCAATACTCAACCAATCGATGGTGTCTCCCCCAGCTGTCCATCAATCATCCTGGTGGGCATCTCTGGCCTGGATCTCTGCAAAAGTGTGCAACGAAAATTGGTTAAATGGCCGACAAAATATTTGCTGCCCTGTAGCGGGAGGCATGTAGCTGTTAATGTTTTGGGCCACACAGCAGCTGGGCGGACAAACACTAATTCGTAAATGAAAGCCCAGACGGGGCGAACAGAGCCTAGCCACGGGCCGAAATCAGAGCTTGAGCGAGGCATTTTTTGTTTTCGGCTGCCAGCTCGTGTGCATAATTCATTTGCATATCGCCTGTGTATGTATGCATGTCTGGGTGTAGGTGTGTGCATCAGATATGCATCATATACTCGTATATTCCATGAGCATGTTTATATATACAGCACATACGAGTATAAATAATTCAACAATGAACCAACTGGGAGGAGCTCCAGAAGAGCCTCTTCTCCGGCAGCCGCCTTTGTCCAAAGCGCTTTCCGCTTTGCATCGCAAATGTATGCCTCTTGTGAGGCAGCTGCCTCGTGCCTCGCACCTCATACCTCCCAACAAACCCTGCTTCAAACATTTTTCAATCGCTTTCAGTCAAAAGTTTTTGGCATCGCTAATTGATTTACCCTCCAGTTCGAGTGTGGAGTGCGGAGTGTTCTAGGCCTCTCTGTGAGTGATCCCAAATTGTTCCATTTGAACGGATTTTGATAGTTTGATAGTTTAAGCGTTTTGGGCTTTCTTTTTCAAGTGATTTAAAAAAAAAAGTACCAAAAGCAGGATTTGCATATTTCCAAATCAAGTCTCATGTTAAAGATTTTCAGGCAGAAAGAGAGAGAATTGGCTCTGAAATTAGCTCCGTCTCCGTCTCCGTCTCTGGTAATATAATGCCTCTGATATTGCAGATATAAACTAACACAGCACTGACTTCTGGGTTCAGGGTTCAGGGTTCACCTTCTATGCCGTTCACGTTTGACTATTTCCCTGTGTCTGTGTTATGAATTTCGAAATGGAATTTGCTGTGCCTGTTGTTGCTGTTGGCTATAAATCAAAACTATGCAACAAAACGCGGAGTCTTGCTGGAGTTTCTGCCCTGCAGCCAGCCCCTCTTCTTCCCCTGTCGTGGTGCCGCTGCCATGCCAAAGAGGATGCCAGAGGACTTATCTGAGCGCCGTAAAACGTTTCCATGTACGTTATAGCCGAGCCAAGCTCCGAGCCACCCAGCCATCCAGCCAGCCATCTGGCTTACCTCCGAACAGAGGGTCTGCCACACTCTCTTTTTTCACTGTTGCACTTTTAAGGTTATAAATTCTACCACACACATGCACACAGGCCCCGAGAGAGAGAGTAGTGCCACATAAAACCGGACACATGCTTTTAATCTTCGGCACAAACATGCTCACAGCTCGCTGATGCATGGCAAGAAGCTCCTCCGAAGCTGAATCCTGCTCCCACTCCAGCTCGAGCTCCTCCGGGAAACACCAGCCCTGACATGCATAAAATCTTCCGGCGGAAGTTAAAGGGCTTTCCAGCTAACGGCTTAGCAGCAGCAACTGCTAGTCACCAAACTGAGACCGAAACGCTTCTGTCGTTTTCAATTAGCGCTTTGCTCGTACTTTCAGCCGGTCAAATATTCAATTTTTGCTTAGTGTTGAAATTTTGCAGGAAAAGTGTGACAGGGGGAGCGGAGGAGCACAGAGTTTTGAGGGCATAAATGTCGCTTATCGGCTTTTATGCGCATTTTATGGGACACGACCCTGCAGTGGGGCCCATGATGGCGGCGTTGGGCCTAGGACTGGGGCTGGGGCTGGGGCTGGGGCTGGGGCTGGGGCTGGGGCTGGGGCTGGGGCTGGGGCTGGGGCTGGGGCTGGGGCTGGGGCGGGAGAGGCCATTGTTTGCATCTGGGTCGTGTGGCTGTGGCTGTGGCTGGGCAGCCGCTTTGGCTAACCAATAATGGCAATTGGCCCAGGCCAGCAGGATGCTGCTATCGCTCCGGGCCATGCCATAGTGTTCCATGACACGCACGGTATTGTTGTTGCTGTTGCTTCTGCTGCTGTTGCTGTTGCTGTTGCTGGTGTGGCACCTACTGCGTTATCGGGCCTTCTGATGGCAGCGCAGGTGCTTTAACTATTCAAACATGTTGACCAGAGCACTCTCACAGAGAGACACACAGAGAGGTAGAGAGAGAGAGAGAGAGAGAGGAGGAGATCGTGGAGGCGTCCGTATTCATGGGGCTGTGACATCGAACACTGGCTTTTTATGCGCTTCCGAGGCGGAATTCTAACTGTTAGTTCGCCTGCCACTTCTGCCCCACTCTGTAGCAGCAGACTTTCTGGCTGAGGTTTGTGACAGAGCCAGTGGCGGAGGCAGAAACGACCATTTAGCGCCAACGTTATGAATATTGAAACAATTTTACGCCTGCCATTTTGCATTTTGAATAGATTCCTCTTCCTGCGCCTCATCAATGTGCGGTTTGGCTTTGTGGCGTGCGTTTTTTCCAAACAACTTTTCCCAGAATGAAGTGCGGAGTGGAGTGGAGGTTGATATGGTAAATAAAAAGGGGTTTGATTAAATAGATGCGTTACGGGGGGAGGGGGTCGTGTACCCAAAGAGAAGGGATATTTTAAAACTTTTAAAAAAATACTCACACTGAAGGGAACAAACAATATCTATCCCTTATTTTACCCTTTTAGAAAATATGTCCAATTTGTCTAGCCTTTCATGGATTTCTTTTGAATAGGTTTCGAAAGAAAAGTTTGCTCATTCGATCTATGGAAATTAGCTAAATGGATCCAATCAAGAAGCTTGAATCTATTTGCATTTTAACATGCAGGTAAAAGTGGCATATTTTTCTGCAATCGAATTCCAATAAAAAAAGAAACATGAAGCAGATGGAGTGATGGAAATGGAAATGAAAATACTCGGAAAATCCAACTAAAAACGAGTAATATTATATGTTCAAATCAATTGGCAACTTTTGTTATCGATGATGTCGTTGTCGTTGTCGTTGTTGTTGCTGTTGTTGTTGTTGTTGGCTAGGTCATAAGTGCGTAGGCCAAAACGGACATGGCCTGTTGACATCTCCACACACAGGCACACACACACACACACAGGCACACAGATGGGTTCTTATATGAATAGGTAATTGTGTGTGAGTATGCAAATGTGTTCGCTCGTTCGTTGGTTCGTTCGTTCGGTCGCATTTGAAATGAATTTGGCATGCAAATACTCGGTACCGACAACGGCACAAAATCGTTCCGAATGGCTCGAAATGTGGAAATCAGAACAATCAAGTGAAGCGTTTAGCCCCGGCCACAGAGCTAGGAGTAGAATGGAATGGAATGGAATGGAATAGAATGGCCATTCGACTAAACACACACACCCGGTGGGAGGAGAGTGGCCAGGGGGCAGGGGGAGACGAGGCGAGGCGAGGCAAATGTCATAAATATAAAATCAAATGCAAATTGGAAATGCAGACACAGGGACAGCTACAGATCCAGCAGATACGTATAGTACATATCGAGCTACAGATACATTTTGGCTCAACCGAATCGGAAACGATTTACAAAACATTCCAATTTGTGGCACAAAGAGAGCCATCGATAGAGATGCAGCAGGGAGTGCGGAGTGCGGAGTGCGGAGGAATAGTTGCATTTAATTAGCAACAAGAGAAGGAGCAACAATGGTGGCTGGGAGATGGAGGATGGGATCGGAATTTGTTTATGGACAGCTATTAACATTTTCCAATTACACAAAACGCTCATAAATTATGCCATGCATATGTAATTGTTTGTCGTCCAGTCTCTCACTCACCCACTCCCGCCAGGGAGAGCTTGTCTCGCTCTTCTTCTTCTTTTTGTTTGTCGCTTAATTAAGTATAACTTTATGCTGCTCGCATTCAACAATCAACGGAAGTGGTTGCAATTGCAGCTGCAATATTCGGTGTAATTAACATTAAACTTGCATCATAATTCCACAATCGATCCGGAAATGGACAATTCGATGGGGGATATTGATGATTAGGATTATCGAAAACCCAAGCACCCAGAACATAAGAAACAAACAAACAAAACCCAGGCAAAGCCTGAGCTTTCGAGCAACTTTGTCGCAGTTTTTCGTTTATTTTATTTGCGACTTTTTTCGGGCTGTCAGCACAATATTCGAGCTTGGAATGCCACAGAAGGCATCGTATTTCTGGAATTTATACCGCACCGCGTTCTCTTTTTGGTTTCTTCGAACTGAGATTAAACTCGAACAATTCCCAGGATTTTCAGTTCCATAACTGCCGAGGACTTGGGTTATTCACTCTGTCCGATAAGCATTTGTGGATATATGCTATATGTACATACATACATATGTATATGCTAGTACATACTCGTATGTACATATGTACATACATATGTTTTTACACATGCATGTGATTTCGTTTCAGAGTTCGGCTCGGCTCGAGTTTCCAGCGAGCAGTGGTACAAAGAAAAAGCCCCCAGACAGATTAGAGAGCGACGATACGTTAAAGGCCGAGAGACCGTGCCGAGCAGTGCTGTGCAGTGCAGTGCAGATAAGTGAGGGACGGGACTGTGACATCAATAGAGAGGCAATGTATTTGTATCTCAGGCGGTCCGCCTGCATAATTGCTGCCGATTCGGATCCGGAGCTCATTTGGAAGGCAAATCGCTCCCAGAAAACGCCAATCAATTGGAAATTTCAGTGCCAGACGTGGCATAGGGGTGAACGTGGGCCCAGAGGCCCTGTAGACCGCGTACTCAAGACAGACCAAGACGCTAATTAATCATGGCGACAGCGGCAGCAAAGTCAATCTAATGGATGGCAGACTTTGCTCAAGACGAACGCAGCACCCTCCAGCAGCGGAACCAGCAGCCAGGACGAACCGCAGGCAGGCTCAATTACATGCGGAGGCCAATCCTGGGGCTTGGGGCTGGGACTCGTGTGATTTGCATGAGTAATTTGACAGATTACTTGGAATCCAGAGACTCGGCCGGCCGCACATATGACCAGCCGAGTTTGATTAATTGCATCTAATGATGCGACAATCTCAACTGGGCAAAGAAGTGCCAGAGAAGACGAACGAAGCCTAGTACTCGTACATGCATGTATTAAGCATGCGCCAAGAGACACTACTTTTGGCAAAACCCATAAAACCCTCTGCCCCCTTCCCATTACCATACCATACCATTCCCTAACACACCGCACATCCATCCAAATGAAAGCGCCTCTGCCGCACTCATGCCATATGTGAGTCGAGTCGAGTTGAGTTTCTGCTTAACTGTCCACTTCCTGGCAAGGCCCGCATAGCGGAAGCCCAAGCTCTGGAGTCGGGCAGCAGGGGCGCGGTGGATAGCAACAATGGGCATGTGGGGCATGTGGGACGACGACGACGACTCCAGCTACGACGACGCGGACTCTTAAGCGATAAGCGACGGCAACAACGTCGCACATTTGAATTTCAATTAGAATTTTAATAATCGAAGGCAATGTGTGTGAGTGTCCGAGTGCGAGCGTTTGAGGGGGCCAATGCGTTCAATGCGCGCATAAATTTCGCTTCCGTTCCACTCCGCCCTCTCCTCCACTCCTCCCCCGCCACTTCCAAGTGTTCCAGCAGCCGGGCGCGCTCTCTTTCCGCTATTTGGAAATTGTTTTGGCTTCGACGGGGCGCAATATATTCAAATGTTTGGCCAGTGCTGATGGATATGTGTGCTTTGTAGTGGCGGAGAAAGGGTGCCTGCTGCTGTGGTGGCCCAGGGGAAGCTCCAAGTGAAAAAATAAATAAAATTAGTTGAGTCTGCGGCCTGGGGCAGGGGCTGCAGATGGGGGCACGAAATTAGCACAAGGACATAGCTGGCAGGAAATCCCACAAGGATTGAAACAACAACAAAAAAAACATAGAAAAAACTCTGTATGGCAGGCAACATGCTGGTAATTTTTTGTGCTTCTTCTGTAATGTAATGAAAAAATGTGGTGCGACAAGACTGCTGACACAGACACAACCAACAGGCAACAAGCAACAACCAACAACCAACAGGGAAAAAGTTCACAAATCCCCAAAAGGCAAATAAACAATGCAGGAAAAAAGCACAAAGCGAACGACAGGGGGAAAGGTAGGAGAGGTAAGAGATAGAGACCCAGAGAGAGAAAGAGAGAGTTACCTGAACAATTTTATTTTGGCAGGGAAGCGTTGGGGGCGGAGTGGTAGAGGGTAGACAGAGTCGCAACAGAGTCGCATATTCAACAGGAAAATCCCTTAATTGGAATAAATTAACTGTTATTGCTCCGCCTTGCACAGACACACACGCACACCAGCACAGGAATAACGAAGAACACTCTTCTGTGCTCGTGTGCAGCTGCACAGATAGAGATACATGCCACAAACATACAAACAAATATAACGCGTTCCGATACAGATACAGATACAGATACAACGGCATTCGCTGCTATCATTTGCGCTGCTCCCACTGGGGCACAGCGTGTTTACACGACGCTATGTGCTCATGTTTGTGTGTATCTATATCTGTATCTGTATGTTTGCCATATGTATCTCACATTTTTTGCGCTCTGCTTTGCACACTCGCACCACAGAGAGAACACAAAGCAGACGCAACCAAAATTAAATAATATGATAAAAGCGAAATTTATGACACAAGCGAGAGAGAGGCAGTGACGAGAGAAAGCAGGGAGGGTAGGCAGAGAAGAAAGAGAACGCACCGTTTGACAGGAGCGGAGCTGGCGAGGAATGTCCTATGTGGTTCGCACAGTTCAAAGTTCATGCAGTGCAATTTGCAGCTAGATGTCTTGCTCTCGTTCCAGGCTAATGAACAGCCTCAAACATCCTGTTTGACAGGACAATTCACAAATGTGTAGGACGAGGGATCAATTGAAGAGCTCCGTGCGGAGAGCACGAAAGGATCTGTAAGGAGCTCTTCAGAGAGATCTATGGAATGCTGAGGCTAGATCTCAGTGAAGGAGAGTGTGTGAAGAATAGATACTTCTTTAAGACAGATCCCGAATATACAAAAGAACATCCTTAGAGCCGGCTTGGGACCAGCTCAGGAACTAATATAGGCTTTACAAAATATAGGCCCCAAAAATATGACGAAATGATCTTCAATCCATCTAGAAATTATCTCCTAGAAAGATCCCCATACAAAAATTATCCCTGGGGCGGCATTTTGTTCTGTCATCGCATATAATGGAGTGAGTGTAGGGCACTCATATTTATTCCCCGAGCTCGTTTTTTGTATGTACTCGTGTGTATTTATGTATAGTGTGTCTGTGGCAGTCTTATCAGCTCGACGAGCAATTTGTATGGAGATAAGCGTATGTATTTTTGGTATTACTCGTGCTCTGTTTGTTCGCCTGTGTGTACGTATCCATACATACGTGGCCATGTGGCACCGTTTGCTTGGGACGAGATGAGTAAGGCGGCACAACCTTTGGCTCGGATCTGCTCCAGATAACTCACCCGGGACTGCTCAAACGGAATTCCAATCCAATTTGCGGCTTCAGTTGCTTCTCCATCCAGACCTCTCTCTTTCCATTGATTTTCTTGCCACTAAACATTTCAATTAAAGACCGCGGATCGCTTAATTGTTGCTGGGGTGATGCGGTGCGGTGCGGTGCGGTGCGGTGGGGCATTGCGTGGCCTATCGTTGAGGGGCGGCAACTAGTTGTTTTCGTGAAACGCGATTGAGGGCAATTATGTCGGCCATTGATAACGACGGCGACGATTCACTACTTGAACTTGGCCCGCACATGGCAGAGTCCGCTTCCTGCGGAAGAGTGCGTGAGTGAGAGAGAGTGTGGGAGCGGAGTCCTGGCTCCAAAGAGGCAACGTTCTCTTCACTCTCCTATTATACGACGATAGGGTTACGTTGATGGATGGATCCGCAAGTTCCGTTACGTCTGATCCGAGCGGGAGCGCGGTAAAGAGTGCCCATTTTGGCTCTGCTTTTCTGCCGTCCGTGTCGGCTGCGCGACGTCGCTATCGTCCACATTATTAACGAGCGTTAACAGCAACTCCAGCAACAGCACACAACGCAACTCAAACGACGAAATGAGTGAAAAGATGAGTGGTTTGCCTTTAATTGAATGAGTCGAGCTGTAAAGACAGAAAGAGAAACGAAATTGTAGGTATAATTGAAACGGAACGGCAAATGAAACAAGAGAGTGTACGAGTATTCTGCGTCAGAGAGAAGGTGGTTTCGATTCCACTTTGTTCCCTCTTATCAGAGGCAGCGCTGCGGCGTCGTCGATCGCGAGAGCGAAAGCATTTCTCTCACTTCCACCTCTCTTTATTATTTTCATTATTCTTTCGTTTATTTTCCATTTATCGCGCATTAGAGCAAACGGCTGACTGGCCAAAGCATAAAAACTGCTCAAGAAAGGCAGAAAAGTAAAACACAACGAAGAAAAAACAGAAAACCCAGCGGGGAAAAGTAAAAACGCAAATGCCAAAGGCAACAACATTTGCGAGACACATGTCAATGGCATGTTCCGGCTGCGTTCGCCGGGATTTGCCCACGAAAATCCTTTTGTTTGCGTCACAGCAGGCACACACTCGTACAAGATGATCAGAAGAAGGGAACGGAACAGCAACAGACAGAGAATGAGAATAAGAGAGTGCATAAAAATTAGTCGACATCAGCGACAAAACTTTTGCTGAGCGCACACAAATACAACTAAATATTTGAGATTTTACAAAGCGTTTGCCAAAATGGACGAACAAACAAGAGCAATATGTGTGGCATTCCGACTATCAGATACCACCCAATCGGATCCGGCCGGAAGGCACAGGTATATATTAATACCTGATGTGTGGTTAATTTGTATTTAGAATTTGTGATGTCCCAGGTGGAATATACAATTTTGTCACTGTGTTTCCTAAAGTCTCGGCTGAGGAGAGCGTACACATGAATACATACTTTTTGGGTTTCATTGTGTACATCATACCCTTTTTGTCCTATTTGTACAGGGTAGCACCAGAAGGCAAAGAAAAGAGAGAGAGAGACGGAGGAATAAGGCTGATTTTGATGCCCAGCATATGCAAATTTGGTTCCTCTCCTCCTAACTCTACATGTGTTCGTGCGTCAGCATTTGCATGTGTGCGAGAGTGTGACGTATGAATGCTGTTGCGCTGCGATGCTACTGATTCTACTCTGGTTTCCGCTGGCAGCAAAGAGCGCCACTCACTCAGAGTCACAGTCACACAAACATACATTTCTGCATACATCTTTAAATATAATTTATATCCATATCCACAAGGCACAAGGCAGACGTGGAAGAGAAGATGAAACTGCCACTGCCATATGCAAACGTTTTGCTCGCATTGTTGCTGCTGCTAAATGGGGCAGCGTCATCAAGTTTTATGAGCAATTACAACATCTGTTGAATATCGCGAGGCCACACAGTCCCACAGATACGTAGACAGGGGCAGATACGAGTACCAGCATGGAATAAGAGCATCATCTCCCATTCAAACGGCAAACAGATCAAATACAAGAGGTACAAGGCACAGCCGCACAATGAAAACGCTCCAATAAAGAAGGATGAGATGATAAAGTGGAAGAGACAGAAGAAGTTTATGTAGGGGAGGAGGAGAACGAGGAGAGCCGGCAACAACCGACCCCCAACCCCCAACCATCGAATACCCAACCACTTGGCATTGAACTTGGAATGTTCTTTTGCGTCTTCACTTTGAGAAGGGATCCCGGCCGGACCCACCCTCGTTCCTGGGTCTGGGTCTGGCTCTGGCTCTGGGTCTTGTCATTGATTGAGCTATTGAATTAACATTTGGCAATGATTTACAAACAAATTCGATAATGGCATGGAAATCGAGTAGCGTAGGCGAGCCCTTGCGTCGGTTAACCATTATCTGGACAGGTTCAATGGGGAAACTATAGCCAAGGAGCAGCACTCCCTTATCAAAGAGAAAGAAGCCCCTAGGGAGCGTTAAATTAAATTTGATATTTTCCAAGCTACATTTATGGATTCCTCGGGACGGGACAGCGTGGAAGCGGCAGTAAATCGAAATTTAATCTTAGAAAGCGATATGAGCATAGTACTGACTATTAATTCAAATATCCAATAGCGGTAGTTTAAACTGAATTTCTTTTTGGACGGAGTACTGTAGACCCTTAACCTCAACAAGGTCTCGCCACACAGTGCACCAATCGATCGAAATACCAGCACGGATATGGATAGGGGAAGCATTTGTGAGGGAGAGAGGAGTTTCCTCGAGGAAGAATCACAAAGAGCGCAGTGCAACACAAAGGCAACGGAAAATCTGTCAAAAAGTGGTAAATGAAACTCTTCAGATGTCAGTGAGCCATGAAATTATGCGATAATTAATTTCTCATACAAAATCCCGTGTATAGAAGGGATTCGCCGTGCGGGGGATGGGTACTGGAGGAGCAGGGGTTGAGCAGCTCTTGCATTCCGAGTGCATTGTTTTCCTGGCGTTTGCTTTTTAGGGATTTTTCAGCATTCTTTTTTTGTGATTTTTTTGTGTTTTTTTCGAGACTCAACCCTCGGTCCTGGCTTCCGCAATTATGATTGTCCTTCGTCACTCGTTGCCCGGCAATTCCTTTCAAATTCGTCCTTTGCTGTGCTCATTCTGCTCATTCTGCCCATTTGCTCGACATGTTCTGAGGGTTTGGTCTTGTCTCCTTGCGGCCTTAATTAAAATCTGTACAAATTTCTAGTTTCGCCAGCAAATGGCTGGACTGCTGGCCACAGTGCTTGCACGTGAGGAGGGAGGGAGGAAGAGAGGGCTGACAACCCAACCTCCGCGCTGGCAAGGACAAACCTTTTCAGTGGGCAAAAGGTTTCGCCTCTCTCTCTCTCTCTCTCCCTCCCTCCTCCCTCACTCAGTGGCGCGGTGGCCTAAAACAAAGCGCACGGATTTCAATTGTTTGTCGCCATTGTCTGGACCCTGCCCATTGAAGGCGCTGAGAAGTGAGTATCTGAAGCATGCTATAAGTTCCCATTGTCTTGAGAGCAGAGCGCATTGAATACGAACACAAGAGAACGAGTGCGAGTACCAGTGCGAGTGTGTGTTGCTGATGGAGGGAAGTGCGCCCAAATGGCAAAAGCCAAGTCCCGAACCATGAACCATGAGCCATATCCATCCATTCACATAAAATATACGTACTCGTGTGTACATGGATAGCACCGGAACTTACAGCTGTTCCTCACTGTTCCTGGGGGGGTACGGTCTTGGTGGTAAAGCCCTGCCCTGGTGACTAATTTGTCACCGTGTGGCCGCCAACCTCAAGGCAAATGAGCCAGTGCCGGGGCCGTTGCCGTTGCCAGGTGGCGCTTTTGGTGGCAAACTTCCGTTAATTAACGTTAATTTACTTGAAACTCGCCGCCAACATCCGCTGGCGGAAATTCCAGCCAGCCGGCGAAAGAGAGAGAAAAGGAGAACGAGAAGACTAGAAATACTTGAGGCGATTTGTCCCCCAAATGGGAAGAAAAGCTAACATTGAGTCGGAACCGGAGAGCTCACCCCGGGAAGGTGAGAAAGAGATAGAGAGGGACAAATACACACATAAGTGTACGTGCCACATCGCCACGCTATTCAAATATGCTGACGCCATTTTGATGGCCGTCCAGTGCTTGTTGCAGTTGCACTCTTTGAAACTGCCAACGGAGATTAAAAAATTATCCGGAATAAAAAGTTGACACAAAAATAATCCAAGGAAGAAGAACGAAAATATTGGGCATTGTACGGGACGACGGTGCCCGCTTTTCGCTGTTCAATATGCGCAACGTGTCCCTGATGGAAATCTGATTAAGGCCAAGGCGAAAACGAGCATCAACAGCGGGAAGGAGGAGCAGGACGTGCTTCTGGCGCTCCAACTGCTGCTGACCGGGTAGCAGTGTCGGGGGCAGGATTATGCAAAGGCACGTCAAAAGTTGTTTGATGTTGGAGCAGCGGACGCCTGGAGAAATCAACCGGAAACAAAACACAGTAGAAAAGGAGCACGAGAAAGTGTGGGAGAGTGGGTGGAGCAGAGGCCTGGCTCCACAAGAACAAATAAAAAGGCCTCTGGCCATTTATTGATGCACCATACACCCACGCAAACACACGCAAACACGCACACAGACACACCCTCCTGCTTGCCCTCAAAAGTGAGCTGCAGTTTTGTTCATCTCTCCAACGTGAGCTGAACAAATATTTGTTACAACTTCTCGCTAGCTGCCACAGCGGCCACAGCCGCAGCCCCAGCCACTGGCACCACATGCCCACTCTCCCGGCTCCCGCCTCTGCCGAGAAAACTCAACAAAATATTGAAACTTTTCTCAATGTTTTTACTGTCCCTCTCGCCTTTATATTCATAACTCGCCATATAGATTACATTTTTGCTAAAAAGTTATGAAAATTCATAATATACCAATATATACGCACACACGGACACAAGCGGACACAGGCGGACACACACACACGTGGACAGTGCGGCACATGCTGATGGCGTGCAACGTTGCGGTCTTTTAAAAGATTGTTTGCATTATTTGCGGCTCGGCTGTTGTTGGCCATCCTCCAGCCAGACCCTGATCTGGTTGGGGAATGTACCGATACCTCCACCGCCACCTTCCCGCCCCAGTCATTCGTATTTGAAGCCCGAGGCGGCCTCCGGCCAAACATTTTCCGAGCTGTTAACAAAGTGAAACCGCACGGTTTTGTTTTAAAAAGTTCTCTGCCGCTGTCTCTGCCGCAGCAGCTATCTCTGCTTCGTTCCCCTCACACATCTGCTCTTCCGCTCCTTTATTTTTTAAACGATAACAGTATTTAGTTAGCATGAGCCTCGGTTTTTAAGGTTTTTGGGGTTTTTGCGGCTCTTTTGGATGCCAGCCCTCCGCCTCCCTTCCTCACAGTCTGTGGCTGGGTTTTGTTGTTATTTCGCATCAGTAAAAGATTGTAGAGGGAGGGGCGGCACAAAAGAGGGTCATGATTATGCATGGCTTGTTAGTTAAGCTTCAAGATTATTCAACAAAAATGGGAAAACTTTCACTCAGCTTCGCTTGGTGCATCCTCCTTCGCTTGCCCTCAAAATACGTTATGGATGTCGGATTGGGGGTATGGTATTCCAATTATGTTAAACAAAATTCGGAGCAATTAAATAAGGAGACAAATACACCTAGAGAAAAAGCCCTACGCTTTAAATATTTACACTTGTATTTATACCAAATTTATACCAGTGTTGGGAATTGTACAAAAAACATTTTCACCTGCATTAAAATTATTCATATTTAAAATAAATAAATATATATGTACTATATTTATTTTAAACAATTTTATATTTACATTTAGTATTTACGTTTAGTATTTAGTATCTGTCCGTCTGTCTGTCTCTCCGTCCGTCCGTCCGTCCGTTCGTCCGTCCGTCTGTCCGTCCCTATCAGCGCCTAGTGCTCAAAGACTATAAGAGCTAGAGCAACGACATTTTATATCCGGACCTCTGTAATATGTCACTGTTACAAGAATATTTCAAAACTTCGCCCCGCCCACTTCCACCCCCACAAAGGGCGAAAATCTGTCCACAATCCACAATTTCAAAGATACGAGAAAACAGAAAACGCAGAATCGTAGAGGATGACTATATCTTCTAGAGTGCAAAATCTGAACTATTATACCCATAATCAAGAAAACAATTTCATTCCCTCTCGCTCTATCTCTCTAACACACAGGTTTCATGATCGGCTTTGCCTATTGAAAAATGTGAGTTCAAGGATCTCAGAGACTATAAGAGTGTAGTGTAACCAAATTAGGTATCCACACTCCTGTGATATCGGACCTTGACCGTTTTGGGTAAAAATTTCGCCACACCCCCTTCCGCCCCGCAAAGGACGAAAATCTGGGGCATCCACAAATCTCAGAGACTATTAAGGCTAGCGAAACCAAATTTGGTATCCACACTCCTGTTAGATCTCACTATGAAACGTATATCTTAAAATTTCGCCCACCACCTTCCCACCAACAAAGAACGAAAATCTGTGGCATCCACAATATTAAAAATTCGAGAAAACTAAAAGCGCACAATCCTATAGAATGACCATAGATATGGTTGGTTGCTGAATCTGGATTAGATCGGATCATTTTTATAGCCAAAAGGAACAAATCAATTTGCAGTGGCTACGCAGCGTCCGTTGAATATAAAAATGAAATTTGTATTTAAGATATGCCTATGCTTCTATTTACTATGCCATTCTTCTCTGAGTATATTAAATTATAAAATCATTTCTACACGTTTCGTTCTACCCTTAAGTAGCCATTTGCAGCCTTTAGCTCCCCCTGTGGCCTCTGTGGGTCCGTCCATTGAAAGCCAGCAGCTAATTTGGTTAATGCGTGAACATATTTCGTTTTATTTGCTGATTTCCTGTTCGGGGCCCCGTGTTTTTGGCGGCTGCGAAACGAGCTGCTAAATCGATTGTAACTAATTCGCGGCAGTCCTCGTCACCGTCGCCGCGAGGCACTCGGGACACCACAAAGGACTCCACGACTTGCTGACTAATAAGAGTGCTTGTAAGCAGAGACATTCACGAGAGTCACAAGTCGCATTAAATATTATTAATATATTGAAGACAATTCAATTGGAAAATTGGCAGACATGCGGCGGCAGTAACGGCAACGGGAACAGAACCAAACTGTCGAAGTGTTTCTGGTGCGAGTACCCATATGAAGTACCAGTAATTGAGATAAACGAGATTGAGGAAGCGCGAGAGCGAGGGAGGGGTACAGAAGGAGGTTGCCTCTTTCAATCCTCCCTCCGGGCTGGGGGCTAGAGTTGAATGTTTAATAAATTATTTCCGGCTCAACCTGGAATCTATGCGAACCATTTGAAATGCATGCAGCTACGGACGTATCTGTATCTGAGCCTGTATCTGTATTGTTCTCTCTGCGTGTATCTGTACCTCTAAATGTCTGAATGTCTAAATGTGTGCGTGTGCCGAAACCGAGATTAGAGCAATGTTCGTGCCTACCCACAATTGCCAGAGCAAACTAAAATCAGTGCGTGGAGTATCTGTATCTGGATCTGTATCTGGATCTGAATGGTGTGTATCTCTGGCTGCCACAATGAGCTCACTTTGTTGCTGCTGCTGCTGCTGCTGCTTTTGCTGTTTCTGTGGATGTGCGGGTGCATGTCTGACATTTCATTATCGAAATGCGTGTGTTTTTACATACGAGTGTGTTTGTGTGTGTGGGTTCCCCTTGTCGAAAAGATAATGAGGGCTTATCGACCAACGCTCAGCGGAAGTGACCCGCTCCTCTCAGAAATATGTACATACTATATACAAATAAATGAAAATACAAGCTGCCAAAAAAATCAGAGGCAGCAGGAAAATGTCTGAAATTTTTAAATGGGCGAAGCGGAGGAGGGGAGCCACGAAAACAGGGCCAATAAATAAATAAAAATCAATCAACAAGTGGCCCAGACGGCCAGACGTGGCCCCATCCATCTCTCTCTCTCAATCTATTTGAGAAGGACCAATACCAATACAAGCAAAAGTGGTCGGAAGTGGAGCCGAGAGAGGGATATAGATAGAGAGTGGGCTCTGTGATTAATATAATTAAAATATATCCATTCCCCTCGCCTTAAGAAGAAGGGCCGCCGCCCAAGTGATTATCTCCCTGGATATTATTCTGAATATGTGAGTGCCGCGCTCTCTCCACAGATCTCCCTCATATGCAATCAAATAATCATAAATAAATAATGACGTGCTCAAGCTGAGGATTCCTGTGTGTATCTTTGTATCTGTGTATCCCTGTACCCCGCTCTCTATCCTCTGTAGTGTGTGTGGGTGTGCTGGCATTCAAATACTCCCTGTAAGTGCAAAAGGCATTTATCCGGACCCGGACCTCATTGCAGGCACTGCCAGGCGTGGCTCCGGATTGTAATGATGCCACGCCCCACTCCCCCGCAGTCCCGAACACAGAGTTCAGCAAGGAAGATGTACGGGAAAGTTCCTTTGACAGCGGAGAGCAAATAAATTGCTATAAAATTTTACCCAAAAGTCGCACACGAAGCCCGACCGACGCTGTCCTGGGACACGGAGTGGGGGTTGCTTGGGTTGCGATGGGGTGCAGCCTAGTCCCCGTTTCAATGGCATAGCACACACAGAATGAGAGAATGAGAGAAAGAGAGAGAGAGAGAGGCTGAGTCGGGGACTGTCGTCATGTCAAGCAATTCAATTCAATTTGGTTTCTCACGCGTTTGTTTGCCTGCTGCCTCGGGGAGTGGGCGTTGAGGGGGGTGGTTGGCGGGGGGAAGTCTGGCATGCATCCCTCCCCGTTTACCACCGCGTATGTGTTTTTATTTAATTCATTTCTCTGCCCCAAAACTGACACATTATATTCTATTCCTGGTCTTATTATGCTAATATCGATGGCAGATGATAAACAACCATCTCCAAAGTGAAAAACTTTCCCGCAAATATTGAAACTTTCTCCGCTTTGTTTCGCTTTGTTTGGCAGACCATAAATTTGCCATTTAAAAGAGCAATATAAAACGAGAGTGAAACAGATTATGGCCTGTCATAGATGGCAATTTATGGGCATTAGATGGCATTAGGGATGCCAGTTTAATTGATTTAGACTCGCAGCAGAGTTTCACTTCGACTTCGAACTTCACAGCCTAAAATTATGTTACACTTTTAATAACTCGCACAAACACCGCCACCCACACTCCTCTCACTCGCACACTTGACTTTTCTTGTAGAATACTTTTACTTACTTGATGAGATGAACTGCTTTGCGAAGATCTGCAGACCAGACCAGGACTTTCCAATTTCCGCCAAAGCTGCTTCCGTGGCCCGAGGCGCCTTTACTTCAAGTGTCATCGCGAAGGCGAGTGCCGGCGGCTGTTGCTCTATTGATTGGGTAGGGGCGCACACACACTTGGCCACGAAGCACTTTGCTGGTAGCCACAACCACCGTCAGCAGTGTGGAGTCCGTTGTCCGGGGTCCGGGGTGCGTGGTCCGGTGTCCCACTGGGAGCATCCACAACCGGAGACGAGCGAGTTCTGCAGCCAAATGAATCGCAAAATCGCTGGGAAAGCCCAAAGATGCTGCGAGCCACGGGAGATGCACGATGCCAGAGTCCTGTCGTGTCGTCGTGTCGGGTCGAAGTCGAATGCTCGGCTCGGGAAATTTGGGACAGCGAAAGAGATGCGGAGAGCGCAGTGCGCAAGCGGACGGAGGGGCAATGTAAACAAAAAGTGCTCGGGCTGCTGCTGCAGCTTCGTTTAATTAGCCACCGCTTGCATATTTGAGCAGATGAAGAGAGCCAGCCGTCCGAGAGAGACGGAGAGCGAGAGAGTCGCATTAAGAGAGCGCTCTGCGTGGGTGGGTGGGCGTTCCGACGACACGAATGAAGAGCTTCGCACTGACTGCTGATAAGGCTACTGACCTTTTGTCTTGTGCAGTGGCGTGGCAGTTCCCCCAGCACGGGGGGTGCTAGTGTTATGGGATATGGGAACGGGATATGGAACGTGAGATGGGGATGAACTTTCCCGTAACAGAGCAGAATTTCTGCCTGCAACGTCAACAAAACTAAGTTCGCTCTAAATGCTCTCGAGTGTTTTCTAAATAAGTAGAATTTACACAATTTTCGAATTCGCCCGTTCCGCTTTTAATTAAATTAATGTATTGCCTACACGGCGGCGCTCAGTGCTGTCCAGTTAATTGTTGGCATTTTTATTCTGCCCCACAGCCAGCTCCAGGGATCTTAGGGGCTCTGTGTGTGATTGTGTTCGTGTGTGTGTGTGTGTGCGCGGTGGGCGTCTGGACAAACAGCTGTGCCATGAAGCGCATAGATTACACAACAAACAAAAGCCGCTCAGAGACAAAAGCCAGAAGTAGAAGTAGAAATGGAAGTGGAAGAGAAGCGAAAGTAGTGGGTGGGATATCGGAGATAGGAGGAGCTGGCGGACCGTACAGCACCGCACCGGACCGGAACGGACTCGAGTCCGTGCAAACCATTTTCTGCGAAATCTGAGCAGCTTTCATTCGAGATCCCCGGCATACGTCAAATGTTGAGTGAAGCCAAATTAGTTTGGCGTCCGCCATCACCAGCAAAAACAGTAGAGTGCAAGGAAAAAAGAAAAGATCCAACCGGAAGGAATGAAAGCTGCCCCTTGGGGGAGGTGATTATTAATCAAATCCCGCCTGACTGCTTGATTCGTCGACTAATTGCTACGGGAAAGTAGAGCATCTGAATATGTACGTATATAATCGTAACCTAATATAACCCAATTCAATTGATTGATTTTCGAATATTTTTCCTGATTTCCATGTCCCAATTGGCTCCCAAGAGCTGCTGCACCTTCACCGGTCCTGTACGAGTCCAATGGCTTGCGAACAACATATGCATTCGAGCTGCACAAGTGTCCCGAGTTCTCAATCACGGTCTGGCAACGCTCTCCTGCTCAGAGCACGTACATAGCTGTTGTTTTCCTCCGTTTTCGTTTTCCCCCCCACCCGAAGGGAGATCCCGAATGATTAATGACCGCTTTGCATGGTCGTGCTGCTGCTGCTCGTGCTCGTGCTGTTTATTCTCCTGCTCCTTCCCGTAAGACTCTGTCGATGCTGCGAAGCGCTGAACGAAAGAATATGTCAAGAACAAAGTAGAACTAAAAGCCGAAACTTTGTCGGAGCTGAAATTTGATTTTGTGCTGGCGACAGGCTGGAGCAAAAGCTGATGCTGAAACCGAATCCTCGCTGAGTTGATTGAGTAACCTTCGGGGCAGTGCACGCGGAGAGGAGCGAAGTGCGGGATCCATTTCCCCCCCTCCACACGGCTTATCGCGGACGGGTGAAGAATGCTGCAAAAAAGCGAAACGAGAGCACCCAAAAAGTGTCGATTGATAGCGATTGAGCGCTGATATGCAGAGAAAATAACACGAAAAGGGAGAGAAAGATGTGGAAGTAAAAGAACTGAAGACAAAAGCTTTCGGAGGAGCGGCGGGCTAAAAGAAGCATGATGCTTCCGAGGATGATGCGGGTGCAAAAAGGGGCGGCGAAGGGCTGCTTATAATGACGATAACGCTGAGTTTGTTGACAGGCCTCTAGTTACCCTTCCTGTGTGTGTGTGGGGGTGGGAGTGGGGCATTTGATGTGGTTTGGGCTCTGGGCCAGAGCCAGGACTGGGATAGAGTCCATGACAAATGAAAAATGTGTCAGGCATATTAAAAAGGATTCTCACCATCCCCCCTCCCCCGCCGACATAGCGTATAAATGGCTCTGACCAGCGCATTACTTAAATTAATTTCATTTTAAAGCTACGCAAAAACAACACTGCCAAAAAAGTGGGGAAAACCCAGCTCCTAGAGTAAATATGTATTTAAATGAGGGACGTAAGGGACACGCTACAACGATGGCAAGGGGCAAGGGGCAAGCAGTGCAGCTACAGCTACAGTAAAGCAAATAAAGCACGAACACGTCGAACGCATTAAGCACGTGTAAATATTTGTGGAGAGCAGCAGGACTACAACAGCAACAGTCGAATTTTATATGTCAAAAGCTGTGCAAACAGAAGAGGACAGAGGCCAGCGGGAGATGTATAGAAGGAAAGAGCATGTATATTCCTGACATTCCACTAATTAGCTGAGCAACCCGACAGGGGCAGGAGTGGCAAAGGACCCCCATATTTTGATTCGAGCAAAATAGTTTCGTATGATATGATATGAAATAGGTACTCTTCAAAAGCCATAATCACAGATAGGACTGTAATGCACTGTCCCGATATAGCATTAAAATTCTTAATATTATACCCATGTTGGAATACTATGATTTACAAAATCTTCGATCTTTCCGTACGTCTTTAATTCGTGGATTTTCCTGCAAAAGGGAGGTGTTTGCTTTGCTGTTCAGGGCGTTGACAAAAGAAGTATCTATTCTGATAAAGGAAAATGAAAAATCTTTATGGCTGCCTCTAATTAAAAAAGTGCCAGGCGACAGAGTAGACAGGGGCGGAGTGCAAGCCTTTGTTGCAGCCAGAAAAAAATATGCCGCGAAGAAGCCGACGCAAAATTGGTGGCATACTTTCGTGAGCACTTTTCTCAGCACAGCGCAGCGCATATTTTGCCACGGCATAATTAATTAAAAAAATATTCGCCAGGCAATAATAAATTTTGCTCTGTCTCCCCCTACCACCCTTGTGTCATTGCGTATATGTGGCTTGCCCCGAGGTGCAAAAGTTTGCAATAAATTAATTTCGTGTTGAAGAGAGTGTAGTGCGGAGTAGTGTAGGGCAGTGTAAAAACATAGCTGACATCGTAAACCAACACTTTAAAAGCGGTAAAAATGAAACGAAACAGAACAGAATAGAATGGAATGGAACGGGAATTGGGCGGGAACCAAATGAAATGACACAAATCATGCGGCTTTCTCTCTCTTTCCCGCCCTGCCTACTCCATCTTTATTCTATTATCTCCCTCTCTTCCACTCTCTCGCTCTGGTCAAAAAATTATTTAGTAAACAATTTAAACTTTTCACATTTGTTTCGAAATATGTATGCTGCGCGGCCCCGACCCGACTCAATGGACTTGGCTTATGCAAAAGTCTGCTCTCGGCCAAGTGGCTTAGATTTTTTGGGCCACACACACACACAACTAGAGAGACAGAGAGTGAGAGAGAGAGACATAATGACAAACTTTTACCACTGCCCGTCCAAGGTGGCAAGAACTATGTGGGATTAGACAATTTGTATGCCAACCCCCTGCCCCCCTTCGCCACAGTGTAAGCAGGAACCCAGCTTGCGGTTGAACAGGCCCGAAGACCCCGACCAGACCCACAGCCAGACCAAGACCAAAGCAACCACCGTCCGCATTAAGCCACAACTGATGTTTACATTTTTAACTACGGCCAAAGAAAAGTTTTGCCTTGCCAGCAGAAAACTCAACGTTGCCAGGCGAGGCTACCATCCTTGCGTTTGCACCCTCCCACTCGCACCCACTCGCGCCCACTCTCACCCTCTCTGGGCCATCTCCATCCCCATTTGGGCATAAAATTTAATGCATATAATATTGGCTAATGATGTTTGCAGTTGCGGGGCTTAGGCGAGCATTAACTTGGCCAAGTCCAGGACACCTGCTGTCCCCAAAGCTGCCGCTCCTGTCGCCCACGACTTACAATATAAGTTACTGAGGCAATTAAGTCCGCAGCATAGCAACAGTCGAAGGTGTGGCCATGTTCATTGAATCAGAGTTAAAAGTTTGCTTCATTTAAGATCCGCTGGATATACTGGAATATATGGAATATATATGATTGTGTGAGCTGATCTCATTTCAAACTTGGACAGGTTTATCGGTGTTGTTTGGCCAGGTCAAAATCAGCTATTATTTTGTGTCCAAACCATTTCAAACTCATTAAAAATTGATTGACAATCACCCACCCACACAAACAGCAATCTGTAACTATGGCCAGCAATCTAATTGGAGACTTTATGGCCAACAACACACGTTTTGATGTGTTCCCGTCCCCGTCCCCGTCCCCGTCGCCGTCTGTCCCGGAGGGACATGGACAGATATGTAGATGGAGAGCTGCGAAAGCTGACCAGGGGAGCAATTCCGCTGCATGTTTGATGATTTCCACGTTGCTTACACAGTCAACAGCACGGCACACATGTCGGCTTTGTGATGGGCACGGTATGGCACGGAAGACAAAGCCCGAGTGTGACATAATTAAACGCCGCATCCTGTCGCCGGGCTAATGAGCAACAGAACGAGATAGATGCAGAGAGAGTGAGTGAGAGAGTAAGGGCTTTTGCTCATTTTTCGGGGGATGCTGCAAAGTAGGTTAATGGGAAATTATGGAGCAAGGAGCAGGAGAACGAAGGAGGTCTGTATATGCATTTTAAATGATTTCATAAATAGACAATCTGTTTAATTTAAAGCAGCACCAGAAGAGAGTGAGAAAAAGGGGGAGAGAATGAGGGAATGAGAGAGAGGGAGCACCAGGAAATGACCAGGGCAACACTAGGACGGGAGCGTAGGGGCAACAGCCTGACCCTAATGACAGGAAATTGTGCGGTCAATCACGCACAATCTCTCACGCACATAGAGACAGCCACAAAAACAAATCATTTTGGCCACAAAATCATCGTCAGGCCAGCTGCCAAGCCAAGCAGCCTGGCACATTTGCTTTCTATTTCCATAATTGAAAGTCAAATTGAGGCGCAAGAACTTCCAACTTTCGAATCGAATTCGCAGATGCGAGCAATTAAGACTCGCACTTGGACGAGCACATCCTCCTCCTTGATCCCAGCCAGACAATCGCATCATCAGTCTTCTGCAGGCATTTGTCTCCTTCACGCGCAGGACATAGCACGCACACGACATGCCATTGGGTGAGGGCGAGACGAGCAGAAGCAGAAGCAGAGGCGCATTTAGTAAATTAAAAGTGAATTTATTGCTCACTAAATGCAGCAATTGCCATGTGCATCCTTTGTGCTCGTATCCCATCTTGCTGCAGTTCGAGTCCTCTGCGAAATGCCCTCGAGTGCGTGTTTGTTTGTCCGCTTAGGTGGGTTTGCTTAATCTTTGACAAGCAGCCAGAGGTCGTTGCCACAGCCAGAGCCAGAGCCACAGCCACTCGGGCAATCAGAGCAAACAATGCACGGGTCGGGATAATCATGTGCAGGATCTGGATGTGCTTGTGCGAGTGACTCTGGCTGAGGTTAAGGCTGAAGCTGAGGTAACTGTACCCGGGAATACCAATTGGCCGAACGTGTCCTGGATGCCTGCAGAAAGAAATGTAGAATCTGTGTTCAAACGCGGCAAAGCTGTTGGGCTAATTAATTATATCACTACTGAAGAGAGAGAGACTTGGAAAATTGCGGAAATTACTCTCGGGAGAACAAAGTTGAAGTGCTCTGTCAACCCACTTAGGCTAAGGTTATTCACAATTTTCAGAATCTTCCTGGAAGGATTCCATTAGATGGTCCTACGACGAGAGCGCGTGACTACATTCTCTGATATGGATACGACACCGACAACTGTTGTCAGTCAGAAGAAATACTTCAAGGAACCCTAGACCACCCCCACGCACATCCATCAGGAGCTCCGTCCCAAGAAATGATATATGCACACCCCGCTGCTACTTGTGGAACCTCTGGCTAATACAGTTCCATGCAAAGTGCTGCAGTTACAGACAACTTCTTAGCCGTTTGGCTGCGCAGTGAGCCCCTTAAAATTGGCAAAACAGCCCAGAAGTGCACGCCGGCAAAATAAATTGGTAATTGCATGCGGCATGGCTGGCATTTAATGAAACGAAACAGGACATGCAAATGGGAATGGGAATGGCAAGAACAGATCCTGCTTGCTCTGGTGTTCTGGTGCTCTGGTGCTCTGGTGCTCTGCCTCCTGTCGCCTGCCGGGCCGGTGACATAATGAATAGGATTTTGGGTTTCTGCGGCAACGGCAAGTGCCACATCTCGACATGAGCTGCTTGTTGAGGCAGGACGACTCCTCTGCCAGGGCAACATTGCAATTTGCACCAGAGCCAAAAAGGATATGCAAAACGATAGCGCGCAGACAGGGCTAGCAGGAGAGCAGAAGGCGGAGCTGCAGCAGGAGGAGGCAGGAGGGCAGGCATGGAAACAGATGTTGCATCTTTGTTGAAAAGCAGCCAATTTGGAGCTCGCCTCGCCGAAGATAGACATGGCAGAGTGACAAAAATTTAATATGGAAGCCGCCTCAGAAAGAGGCGTGCAAGCGGAAAACAAAGACCCACAAAAAAGGAGTCGTGAGAGCGCGAGACGAGAGCAAAAAGGCGAACAGAATAAACGGGAAAATAATCGGCGCACAATGCATTGGCAATGAGCCAAGGCTGCACACGGCAACGGCTTCACAAAGAGACAGAGAGAGAGAGTGAGAGAGAGAGAGAGAGAAAGAGGGTCTGTCCGTGTCCGTGTCCATGTCTGTGCTTGCCTTTGTTTGCTATCGATAAAATTGTGGTCGGGACATGGGCATGGGCCAGCCGATAAAGCCGCTTGCCAGCAACGAAAATGGGCGTAACAAATGAGGACAGGTGAGAGCTCAAGGGCGTTTACGGGGCCAGTGGGAGGGGCAGAGGGGACATGTAAAAATTAATTAAGCCCCACACTCGCGAACACCATATATAAAGGACGCAAGCTAATTGAGGATATGGCACAGAGATGGGTAATTTCTACACCGAATGACTAGACCACCGCACTCAAACACGAAATTCACAGTGGATTGGCCAACAGTTGGAACAGTTTTCGAGATGGGGGCTATCGATTGGCTTCCCCTCCGCATCACCCTCCCCTTCCTTCAAATAGAACGCTTCAAAAAACGACTGTGTTTGCCTTTGTCTCCTCAAATGTCCACACAAAACTTTCAATTACAGCCTAGTGTCAAAGTTCAACAAACAAACCAAACTGAATCGTGGGGCGGCTGCTCTGCTGGGGGCGGGGCACTAGAGCCCCGACGGCCAGCCCGGGCAAACATTTCAATTTGCCTGCCGACAGCCAGCCCCAGCTGACAAAAGCCAAACAACACACAAAAAGCGGCAGAAAAGAAGCGAGAAATCGAGTGCGGATTGGCCCACAAATCGGACAAATAGTGGCAAAAAATGTTATCGAGCAGAAAAACTGAGTACGGGACGGCAGAGTGTAGGCCAAAACCGCCATTTCATATCCTGTGCGAGGCGGATGTGACAGCGAACAACTGAGCGCCAAATCCAGGCTCTGGAAATCGTTCTGGCTCCAGCAGAGGGGACTGTCAGGGAAGCCTATCCCTATTCCCATCCCATCCCTATCCCAGTTAGTCATGCATTTGCAGCATATTAGTTTACAGCCAAATATTCATCCAGTTACATTCGCAGGTGTTCTGGGCAGGCCAGGCTTGAAATCCCGAGCTGCAGGAAAAGCCAAAGCAAATGGAAGCGCATGGCGAACGCGGGAATCCGCAGCAGGAGGCGCCCACCCCCCGGAACCATCGATGGGGCAATCAAAATAACAAAATTGCAAAGCGCTCGCAATATTTGTTTTCTATCTATTCATGTGTGTATGGGTGTGGCTATGGATGTTGCACAGAATTGCGAGCAGCAAACAGGATCGCAAACATGTCCCAAATGCCAGGCAAAAAATCAGCAAGGAACGGATAGAGTTGTTGAAATGTTTGTCTACCCTGGACCAATGTAACAACATAAGGGGAAACTAAAACTTAAAAGGAGCAGAGCGCAGAACTATCCACAGCACTGCGCTCCTCTCCAAACCTAAGCAAAACCAATCCCCGAGTATCTGCAAATATCCTCTTCAGTTGATCTGTAGGTCCTATCTTTGCTTCAAATATGGCTTTTAATTGAAGAGAAAATAAATAAATACAAATAAATACACTTTGCTTTGCAGAACTGACTGCAATAAAACCATATTTCAATTAAGCTACGAAAAATATCCAAGCAATTCATCCAATCGTTAGAGCGATTTTCTATCATAATAGCAAATCATTGAAAGAAACAAAAAATTCTCCAAGAAAATTCCTTAAAATCAAATACTAAGCAAATTTCGAATGATTGAATAAATCAGTGGTATCTCAGCGGAATCTTCTTTACCAACATTTAATTTTCAAACATTTTTTTGGGAACATGCTCGCAGAGCTTTTTATTTTGATGCTATTTTTAAAGTGAATATTTCCGAATTTATTGCGGGTGGGCAGTAATTTGATTTACACCAGAAAAATAAACATAAATAAGAACCACACAAAAGAGGGGGTTTTACATACATACATATACATATGTACTAATATACGTGAAATATAGCATGCCTGGCGATGGCTGCGCTGCCCTGATTCTGCTTACAAATAAAATATTTATTTTATAAATATTATTTCATTATTGTCGTGTGCAAGTGCCGCAGTTTCTTTCTGGGGGCTTATTGGCGTAGAAAATTTAATTAAAATGTGGCCAAAATGGCAAAAGCACCACCACTTATGCACTTATCTGTGATTTTAGGTGCAGTTGCAGCAGCAACCAGCACCTTGCCACACAATAAAGTTTTCATCTTGCTTTGAGCTCTGTAAGACGTACCCCTCCGCTGTGTGGGGGATACAAATTAATTATACGCGCCGGAAGGTGGACAAAGGATAGGGGACAATGGACCAGGATAAAGCGCATTTCGCATAGAATTTTATGGCTTTTAGATTTAATTAAAATTCACTCAACTTTGTATTCGTCCCTATCTTTCCATCTATGTACGAGTATATCTAATTTTGTATGGTCTGAACATCTTCAGGGGAAGCGGACCTCTTTTCACGGCGGTCTACCAGTAGAGAAGCAGCAAGTAGAAGGTCCCCTGGCTGAGGAGTATCAAAAGAACCAATAAAAAAACAACCAAGATCCAAGTCTGGGGAATCGAAGGAGGAGCAGGTCGTTGAGGCAGAACATAGGAGGACCTCACCACTTACAGCCATCCAGTTCCGGGCCACATAATCATCCAGTCTGCGCCGGCAGAGCGGACAGCGCTCGGCCACCCATCCGCGCGCCTCGCGGTATTTCTGCAAGCAGCCCTTGCAGAATGTGTGACTGCACCGTAACTTGACCGGGTTCCGTATCTGTTCCAGGCAGAAGGCGCAGACCTCCCCATCCTCAGCCCCATCCGCATCCCCATCCGGATTATGGATCGAGGAGGAGGTGCCAGTGCGTTGCCGTTGCCGTTGCAGCATGATGGTGATACCGCTGCTGCCTCCTTTCGTTTAGATGTAAATGTCTGTCTTTGTTCTGTCTTTTCATGTGTATTAATGTTGGTCTTCTTAGGTTTTGTGTTTGCTGTGTTTCAATTTGAATGTAATACTAAAAATGTAGATACTCCTTTGACACGAAAGCCAGAGAGCAGGAGCAGTATCATGAGCAGGAGCTGAGGGAAATTCCGTTTTAATTAAAATTCGCCGCTATAAATCGGACCGGAAAACACCTTAAGCCGTGAGCAGGACTCCTACTCCTACTCCTACTCCTACTCCTACTCCTACTCCTACTCCTACTCCTACTCCTACTCCTACTCCACCTCCTTCCCCTGCCCCTCCGACGCGGCCCAATCAAATTTAATTACATCATCGCTGCCGCAACTCGAGCGGCAAGCATCGAATGCAATTAGTAGTAGCCTTGTAGAACTCAATTAGACGCGGGGCAAGGCAGTCTGCCAGGAAGGGAGGGAGGATGGGGCTTGGAGGCCAAGTGATTCCTTGCCATGTGTCGCAGCGGCCCATCCTTATCCTTTGGCGCGGTGCAAGTCCTTGGCGTGGCAGGACAACGCTTTGCACTTTGAGGCAAACGACCGCAGAGCAGACGACAAAAATCGAACTTCACAACTACTTTGGCCACATCAAGGAGCTGGATGGTGATGGCGATTACTCCAACAAGGTTTTTAATTAAGTTCAAGGCATACAGGCAGACAGGCAGGCAGGCACTAAAAGTCACATCTCATCCGTGTGCCCTCTGTGTGTAACCATCCCATTCCATCCCATCCCATCCCATCAAAGCCAAAGCCAAAGTCCGTCTAACAAGCAGCTGACAAATTGAATCACTGCTGCTTCAGCTGTTGCCGCGCTCTCAAGTTTTCTGCTTTGTAATTTACCATCTATGTATCCAGCGACTCCTCAGAGCCCACTGCACACACACACATTATTAACGCCCTCAATCCGTGTTGGCCAATTACATCACCATATAAAACGAGTTTACCCTTTCCACAGTCCCCTTTCACTCTGTCCCTCTGTCTCCCTCTTGCTCTGCTCTGCATTTGCATCTTCAAGTTGATTAAAAAGTTGCCAATTGCATGACCATCTGCAGACCCTCCCGTGCATCCCCAGACCCCAGCAGATTCCGGCATTGAATTCAACTTGATTGTTTATTGTTTGGCATGCAGAAATTGTTTGTGATTGTTGCTGCTCCTGCTGATGCTACTGTTGGAAGGAGCAGGGCAGAGGAAAAGTTTTGCCTCCTTTTGGCAATTTGTTAAATTCCCAACTTGAATTAATTTGCCAGAGTTTCTTTAATTATGTTTATATCTATAAAATGCCCGAGCATTTGTCGAGTTCGAGACACTCGCCGGCAGTTCTAGGGGGAAGTTTTCTCGAGCCTTGAACTGTTCTACTACTGCCAGGTGCACGATTCTCCAACTGTTAGTACTGTTAGACCCGAGAAACCCAAAGACAAGCCAACAGAAAAGCTGGGAAAGTTCGCCAAAGCGGAGAAACGGCCAGAGAGGTAAAGTTTTGCAAGAGATTCCTTCTGTTATTTGCTTAAGGAATTAAAAGGGAATCAGGAAAATGCTGATTATCCGGAAATAAATGTTTGGTAGGAGAGAGAAATTAATGGACACAGCAGATACATATATCTGTTTCAAATCACATTATAAAACATTTTTCATACAAATCTGATTAAAAATGCTGTTAAATTATTCCTTATTAATTCCCCACCACCTACTTCTCCACGAGGTGTCTCCAGTGCATGCCACCCACTGCTTCCGCTGTTTCTAGTGCGGTTTCCACTGCGCTAATGAGCTTTCCTACCGGACACGGACCGCGGACCACGGACCACGGACCATGGAGCTCAGCTCAGCTCAGCTCAGCTTCGCCTTTAGCTCACAAAACAGAGCCAAGACAACAGCAACAATGGATAGCTGGATCTGTATCATGGGTGGCTAATGGGCTAACGTGACACCAAATGAATCATGGGACTGGAACTGGAACTGGTTAAAACTGAAACTGGAACAGACGCAGAAGCAGCAGCCCTGCGTTAGTGGGTTAATATTTCACCGGAGGTACAGAGGAGCAAAGGAGCAAGAGAGCAACGGAAACGGATGTTTCGCCCGGCCAGATTTCCTGCCGAAGGCGATTTCTCCGAACAGACAAAGCCCTCGTAATGCCCTCCATTCCAGAGGCGCCTTATTTAATGAGGTTCGCAAGTCTCTAATTTCTAGTTCTGTTGCTCTTTCTGCCCCACCACGGGTCCCCCAGCCACTCTGCCACTCTGCTGCTCTGCTGCTCACCTCTGCTTATTTAGCAATTAGTTGAAGTTTTCCCTCGCTTTGCATATCCTCCCAGTGCCAACTAAATGTACGACTAATTAGCAGAAAAGTCTACTAAATTGAAATGAATTATGAAAATTGCATCTGCAGCTGTGTCTCAGGTGAACTGAAGGAGAAGGAGTGGGGCAAGAGGAAGCGTGCAAGGACGAGGACGAAGCACAACTTGCAGAAGAAGATGCCGCACTCCGTTACACTCAGCTCAAGCCCCACTGGATCCTCTTAGGACACTCGACTCGCATCTTGTTGGCCTGGCATTGAGTGGCCTTATTTTGGCATATAATGGCTGCTGCACAACAACAGCAGCAACAGCAGCAGCAGCAGAAGCAGCAACAGCAGCGCCTCCACATTATGGGTCTCAGACAATGAGGACAAAAGGCCATTTACTTGCCTTTGAGGCGTGCACCGAGGCCTTCACCCACTTCAACTCAGTGCAGTTCACTTCACTGGGCGACCGCACATGCATGCAGGCAGGTGGATGCATCCCCCCATCTGCTACCCCAGCCGTATCCTTTTAGCCATCTAAAGGATGGGGCCAAAAAGAAGAATGAAGGCCGTAATTCAGCTAAAATGCACTCTGCACCCACCCTCTGCCCCATCCCCGGCTACCCCGTAGAGGCAGGACGCTTTGTTGCCTGCTCGGATCCATCGCACTGTTCATTTTGTTGATGATGTGGTTGGTCCTTGCACAGAGATGGGACAGGATCAGGTGCGGGATAATTGGAAAGTAGGTTGCACATTTAGTTGCATTGTCTGAGCAGCCACTCTGCCACAGCACGCACCGAGCAATGCATTCCATAAATCATCCATCCAGTGGCAACACTTTTCTTGCCGCCAATTTGTCAGACGATTTGAAATATTAACTGGTCCAGTCGAGTCGAGCTTAGCAATTTGTTTAGGTTCTATCGTAAATTAAGTTAATATTTTTCCGACAGCGGAGGATAAGCGCGGTGGGGCGGTGCGGCGTTGCGGCGGTGCGGCAGGAGCAGCCAATTGGAAAGCCTGTGATATCAACGGGGCTTTCGACAATTCAATTGAAAAACTGGCAAATACATTTGCCGATAGCCAAAACTAAAAGATTGTTGACAGCTCGTTACAGCAACAACAATGGAGAGGAGAGGCAGACAGCCCCAGAACGAGGCAGAGCAGGACTCTGGGCAATGAAAACTATGCAAATGACATGCAATGGCTGGGAAAACTTTCAAAAGCCAGCAGAGCAGCCGGAACTTGGAGGGAGATGGGATTGAGGCTGCTGCAAGGATAGCTGAAAGGAGCAGAGAGCTCCATCCGTACATTCGAATAGGAGTACATACAAGTATGTGTATGTTTATCAAGTTTTTTGGGGCGAATGGCATTATGCAAAGTTGAGCGATTTGGGATTGCTTTAATAGATAAGCAATATGGTGGGGCTTCGTCTGGAGCTGCATTTTGGGAAGCACAAATTGGGATAAACATATATGTACATATTTCGATGGATATTCCAGGTTAAACAGAACAAATTAGAATCCCAGATCCCAAGGGTCATCAGTTGCAGTGGTAGTGGAAATTCTACTGACAATTACCAAGATTATACCATGAAACATGAAGGACTTTCTTAGAATTCCCCTCCCATTCCATCCCATCACTCTTGACTGCCATAATTTCGGAAAAATTCATCATGTAATTTTTAGTATTCATATTTAAAGTCCTGCCTGGGCCACACTCTGCCTTTGGAGCCTCTTCCGTTCCCCGCACCAACAAGCCCCAGCCTTCTCCAGTGCAAACTTGAATCATAAAACAAGAAGAAACCACGAAACAGTTCCCAACACTTTCAGGAACTTGAGGACAGGACAGGACTGAGAATACTTCTCTGGACATTCTCTTTCACTCTTCTATGCATTAATTCCTACCTTTTATAATGCAAAAATGAAAGAAATAAGGTGCACTTACCTCACTCCCGCTGCCACCACTCTCAGCCCATCTAAAAACAGTCGGAGAGGGAGAGCGAGTGGAGCTAAGAAGGGAGAAGAGCATAAAGCAAAGCAAATTCCAAGCATGCCATAGCGATGGCGACTACGTCGAGGACTGGCACTCGACGAGGATGAGGAGGACCATGACGACGACGACGACGACGACGGCGTCAAGAGCAGCCCCGAAAAAAACACTGAAAATGGCGAATTTTTTGTTTGTTCAAATTCTCCTTCTTCTTCGTTTCTTGCTCGCAGAAAAACAAAGACCGAGCTCCAGCCTTGGACTTGGATAGCAGAACATTTTGTTTAAAGTTGCTCTGGCATCCCCCCAGATGCTAGCCCCCAGTCCGCAGCCCCCAGCCCCTAATTGTGGAAATGAGCGAGCGTGGATTACTTTGCTTTGCTTACAGTTGCTTATAAAATGGAGTGCCCTGGCAGCGCGTACTCCGACTCCCCAGCAGCACTGTATGCGCAACAACAATTGCCATTGCACTTGAGCAGCGAGCAGTACGTTTACTTTATTATTGCAAGCTTTCTTTCTGCTTTCCCTGTGCTTTCTTCCTGCAGCCCCTGTAATGGCTGTCAGCTTTGCTCTTGGCTTTTTCGCTTTACTTCACATTTTTCTAGTTTCGTTTCATTGTTGTTCCTCTTTTTGCTCATCCTCGATTGGTGACCGAGCAGTATTCCCTCCAACAGGCAAACTAATTTTTTGATTGGAGGAGAACAGAGATGAGTCAAAGGGCAGGCAGGAACCGAGCCAGTGCAGAGAACAGCTTAAGACGCATTCCGAATTATCAGCTAATGAGATCAAAATTCCTCAAGGCATCCATCCGTCCCATCTATCTCATCTTCGCTGACAAATTGGATGCGACAACAGTTTTCTCTGCATAAATACTTCTGTGAAAGCTTTTGAAGTAGGTGTGCTTGTGCAGGTCCTTGGCCACGGATAAGGAAAGGGATGTGCCAAAGCATAGGGATAAGGATGCGAAAAGCTGAGTTGAGTTGAGCCAGAAATTGAATACGCCGTCAAGTGTATTTGCAATCATAACATACATACGCATGACACTTTCCCTAAGCCATCACCAGCCCAGCCAAGAGATGCAATTGGAAATTCCCAGAACCAGGACATTTCCTGCATTCACAGACGGGCAGACAAAAATGTGAAAATTAGTTTAGAGACGATTGTGATCTGCAACGGCATTCGATTAGAGAATTTAATTGGCAAAATGAGAACATCAACCTCTCGACCATCAACAGTAACTGCTTAAAAATAGTCCACTTTAAGTCCTTCGCAGACGGACTGCCCGAGAGAGAGAAAGATAGAGAGAGGGAGTTACTGATGAAATAAATTGCTGTATCAGCTGCTGCAACTATGAAAGGTTGTATGCCACAGCCACAGCAGTATAGGGCAGTATAGGGCAGTAGAGGGGTGTGGGGGGGTGCAGCAGCAGCAGTAATGCCACATTACGTACACGCCAGCGCGGCCACAGAAACTCACGCTGTGTGTGCGGTCTTGTTTGACTGCCACCAGGTGGCTGCCACCGCTGCTGCTACTGCCACTGCCACTGCCACTGCTGCTTTTCAAGTAAATATTTTCTGCACTTGGCTGCATAATTTATGCTGGATGTGTGTGTGCGATTGTCGGCCATGAATGCGAACCGAGCGCAAATCTCAGCGGACTCAGGAGTGCCCACACATGGCTGCACTCCCTCAACCACATACTCGTACTTCTGCCCAAATATTAAGCACCGTTTCACTGGTCATCTACTGTCTCCTTGGTCTCCGCATGTGCAGATCCACAATCGCTTGTTCAAATAAGTGGAGCAATCTACACGGAGTCTAATTAGAAATGAAGCCTGGTTTTTCCGTCATTAAAAGTGCCCGAAAATTCGCAGGCTGGCAAGCCTAGCAGAACCCTAACAGAGCGCTAGCTAGAATTGTGGCAATTAGAGGAGAATGGGACGGGACGGGGCCTGAGACTCTGAGAGGAAAAAATTTTTCCCCTTGCGCTGGGAAAACATTGGAAACAGAGGGCGAAGCGCACGAACGCACGAATAATTAACAAAATTTGCACTTTATCGCAGCATGCAGAAGGCAGGACGCCCAGGACCAGTCAAGGCAAACTTTAACGAGCATACGCGATGGTCCTCAGTCCTAGTCCTGCCACTGCCACTGCGTTTTTTTCTGCCTTTTCTTCTATGCGCTGCCTTCTCTGTTCTGTTTATTTTTGCCGCTTGGCATATGACGGAAGCTGATTTGAGGCAAACACAGTAACACATTTAGCTGGCAAACATGTTGGTGGCTGAGACTGGGACTAGCAGTGCCACTGCCACCGCCACTGCCACTGCCACTGCGACTGGGTAACGGAAGCCGGGGAAAAACCTAGCATTGGGCATGGCTTGGAAATCGGAAAATAACTGAAACTGTCAACGGGAAGGGAAGGGAAGCGAATGGAAGCGGCTACGGCAACGCCAACGGGAAATGCTGAAGCAGGCAAAAGGCGCAAAATCAACAGCGCGCGTTCAGGCTTATGCCTCTATAAATGTATGCACTTGTGTGTGTTTGTGTGTGTGCGGCATGTACATATATGAGTGTGTGTGTGCTTAAGTGTGTGGAAGTCGTTGGTGCTGTTGTTATGTGGGCATTGGTGTGTGCATCAGCAGCAGCAGGAGCAGCAGCAGCAGCAGCAGCTTGGCAACTAAAATGCAATTAAGCCAAGCTGAAACAAGACTTTTTGCTGCCTTAAACCTCAGGCTTAGACCGCTCTCTCCCTCTCCCCCACTGACAAACACATGCGAGGCGAGGAGCTCTGCCGCATTACTAAGCACTTTTTGCAATTATTCACATTTTCCTTTTAATTGGAATTTAAAGTGCTGCAGCAAGCGAGTGCGAGCGAGCGTCTGGGATTCAGATTCCCAGCATTCTCCGCTCCGCCGTTTACTCCTATCTATCCTTTTTCCTTGTGATACCCTTGCAGAGCACCTGCTGAGGAATTCCCTTTGACAGCTCTTACCTTTCCCATCGATAATTTTACTCAAATAATCGGCTTTGGCTAACAAAATAAATTGAATAAATGTGTTCAGCTTATGTGAGGAATGGGATCAATTATTCACACAATTTGTGCAACAAAGTTCATTTATACTGCATGCTCATTTGAATGACATTTTATTTGCGTTTTTCAGTCCTTTAATTACGAATCATTTTGCGGGAATTTCATAAAATTACATTGCAATTATTTATCGGCAAGCCCCAGTAAACATTCAATTGAATGTGACTTTCTCTGACATGGAAATTATCAATAGCTTCTAGAAAAAGATCTGGGATCTGTTTGTTATGGTACATACTCGTGATATAGCCGGAACACATAGTGATCAGAACTTTGAGAGATTTATATGTAACATTTTAATCCTATTTATATTAAAAGCGAACATTTATAAATGTATGCTATGCTTTTGCTATTTAAATGAAAAAACTGTGGCATACAAGAAACGAAAATAATAACTCGAAAGAAAAGCCAATTTACATGAACAAAAAAATTGCACGATTTGTTGCGCATTTCGCCGTGAGCAGGTGGCAGGTTTTAATAATGTAAAGTGTTTGCTTTGCATATAAATATAAATATAAATATAAATGTAAAAATAAATGCAAAGGATTAATATATGTGGTGGAGTGGGTGAAGTGGGGAGTGCAGAGTTCACTGCCTGGGGGTACTGCCGGGCAATCAACGGGACGAAAGCATATAAATTACATCGTTGTGGGGCAGATTTGAACGGACGGGACGAGCTGTCCGCAGTTTAATTAATGTGCCAGTTAGGCGATGTAATTTTGCCATTAAAATGCTCATTTAATGCCGAGCGAGCGGAGGTATTAATGAATTTTAGCATACATATATACATATGTGTGTGTACTTACCTCGAGAAGGGCGTGAGCGAGAGAGCAGAAATTTGCATATTAATGATTGAATGATTTTCAATTGAATTTCATGGCGATTCAGTTCAGTTTTTGTAACTTGTAACATTTTTTGCAGTACTGCATACTTAATCAACAATGCCTGTTCAATTGCAGTGAAATGTCATTTTAATCATTTCCAGCGAGTGCATTTGCTAATTTTTTCCCCACATGTGACGTTAAGGCCATTGTGTGTGTCCGTTAATTACATGCGGATGCGGTCCAGCAAGGTCAGCCAAGTACCATTCATACTTTTTTCGTAATTGTAAATGTAATAGCAAGGTGTTGAGCAGGCATTCGCATAAATAACGCATTAGCCAGCGGCAACAGTTAAGCGAATCCGACCCCAGTGCAGAGACATGAAAAACACCAGCTCAACATGGTCCACAAATTATGCAAATTACCTTTTGGCAGCGAACTCTTTAAACAGCCGCCAGGAGTTTGAAAATATGAAATTATACAAATACGAGTACTGTGTCGTGCAGGTTTTTCTGCGAACTTGATGGCGCTTCATGTACGAGTACTATAGTCCGGAGATAGAATCAACTTCCAGAAAAACAACTTCACAGCCACGTCCTCTCGATTTTTAGTCACTTTTTGACACTTTGTACTGATGTTCGTTATGCTTCCTGGATGATACTCCATTCTGGCTGGTTTCCTTTACTTCGGATTCGACTGGGCTGCAGATTTTCGTTGCCAGAAACGAAGCTGCTTTTGAAACTGCTGCTGGGTGACGCTGGTGGGTTACAGTTACTGGATACAAGACACACACAGGACGCAATGATTTCAACTTGTGAGCAGCGAAATGCGTTGCGGGGGTTTTTATACCGCTGTCCGCGCCATCGCCATCCCGAACGATGAATTTTCCGGGTGGGGATATGCAAAAGAAAAGAAGCGCAAGACGCACGGAACGCTTCGGCAGAGCAGTGCAGAGCAGAGCACTGCGGAGCAGCCTTCAAGCACTTACACAGATGCAGAGATAAGCCCTCAGAGTGACGGTTGCCTGCTCCCACACACAGCTGGAGGCGGCAGCAGCAGCAGCAGCAGCAGCAGCATCCAGCCTTGCCGAGAGGGGAACATCGGCTGACCTGCGCATGGACTGTCCCAAAAAGCTCCTCCCAAAAGCTCAGCTTTTGGTCGTTCGTCGTCGTTTTTGGCCTTCGGCTCACGTTCATTTCCAGCGGAGTGGAGTTCATTTCGGCCGAGTTTCTTGGCATTTCCCCTCCATGCTGCCACCGCTGCCACTGACGCTGCCACCGCCACCGCCAGCGATGTGGGAGGGCGATGGTGTTAGTGGGCGGGTGTGCGGGTTTTCCTGTCGGTGGATCCAGTTTTATTTCGTTTCGTTTCGTTTTGGCCGCTGCTTCAATGCAGTGCAGTTATTATTATGCGCCGGCTTTGTCTCCTGCTCTCGCTCTCGCTCTGGCTCTGGCTCTAATTTACAGTTTCATTTAGTCGGGGTCGGACTATAAATAGTCGGCACTCATTTGCCGCCAGACGTGGGGCTAACATCGCGGGGCTGGCTTTCCATTTCGCAGACACGCGTGCCGTGCCCCGATTCCTGACCTCCCCCGACACTCCCACAGAGCCACCTTCCCACCTAGCCACCGAGCCACAGCCATCAAATCAAACACGAAAATCAAATTTGTTAACAGCGTTCAAGTGGCACAAAACATACAACACTGAGAGCGGCAAAAGGGAGGCAGGGGCTGGCCCAGGATTCTCCTACCTGACATAAATTCTTACTGTTGTTGCTGTTGGTGCTGCTACCATTAAAATAAACCGCTAAGAGGGCAACATTTCGGCACGCTCCGGGCCAAGTCGAGTGCTCCTCGCCAGCTCCTTTGCATACGAAAGGCCAAGAAATCGTTGAGAAATCAGTGGAGGATGTGGTGCGGCGCGGACAGGGCTGGGGGTGTGGGTGTGGCAAGCACCCACTCGATAAGCGACCGGAAATGGCTGTTTGCTGGCAAATTGGTTGCACGGCTGGCTCGCAACAAAACCGTATATAATTTTTGCACTTAGCCCAGCTCGTACTCGCATTTTGTATCGTACTCGAGTTTTGCCCACTTGCCACATTCAATTAGCCACGAAAGCGGCACAAAGCACAGTTGGTTGCCAGTTGTTGCCGCCAGTGGCTGCTGTAGCCATAAAGCGGTGATTTCTAATTTCGATCTGTCAAACGCAAAGACCCAAGATCGATGGCAACCGATAAAAAAATGTATAGAAAAAGAACGGAGCAGAACGGAGCAGCGGTGAGAAGCGTTTCCCTCCCCCTATTTCCAGTCACAGGCAATCGGGAAAATCTCGTTCTCAGTGTGTCTGAGTCGGTGTGGGTGTGTGTGTGTGTGTGTTTGTGTGTTTGTGTGCTTCCAAATCATTTACAATTCATGTGGAAAATGTTCGTCTAGTGCATTGTGCAGGAATTTATGTTTAAATAAAAGGCAGGCAGAATCGTTGGCAGGCTGTGGCTGGCGGCGGAGAACTGACCTGAACAGAACCTAATTCCGTTTTTCGTATTAACTGGAAATACGTGCAGATCTGAAAAATTTAGCTCCCAAAGGTGAAGAGGTCCTGCTGCTCCAGCTCCTGCTCCTGCTGCTGCTGCTGCTGATGATGAGTTGGGAAATCCGAGCAAGTGAACCGTATTTCGTGTGTCGTAGGATGCCCAACCACCATTAGGGCTGCAACGGTTGCAAGTGGGGTAAACGGGAACCAGAAAGCCCCCATGCGCTGACCATAAGACATAAGCTGCAATAACCATCTCGTGAGAGGGAAGCAGCGCGAATGTGATGAGAGCAAACAAAGCAAACGATGAAGGAGAGCATGGGGTAGAGTAAGAACGAGATAATGGAAGAAGTTTCGAGTAAGATATAGAAGGTGATGGCTACTTTATCCATAGCATCCTGTTCACCACAGAATGGGTTAGAATAAAATCACCACAGAATAAAATCATTCCATGGGACATACTCGTACAATCAAACACCATTAGATAGACACATAGGAACTACCCATAAAAAAGAATACATACTGGTACGATTTGATCCAAAGTGATTGGATGCTAGAAATACAGTTTGGAAGGACTGTATTCGACAATACAAGACCTATTCGTCTGTAGTTTCAGCTAGTAATCCTTTCCTCCCCTGTGGATTATAAAACAGCACAAAATCGACATCGAGAAACCCTTCTGTGTTCGTCACGCAGTAATTGGATGGAACCTCTTATAAATTGGCGAATTTCGTTAAAGCGATCCTTCTATAATCGGCTTTGCTTCAAATAAAAGCAAAGGAAAGCACTAAGAGCGAACAGGTTAACAACAAAAATATACTCGTAGTGTTTCTAGTGTTTTTGTTCAAATGTTCAAATGTAATAAACCCAAGCAATTGATGATATATGATCATAAGTTGTAGGTCTGAATGAGTAGCTCACACGCACATATTTAGAATTTGCAATATTTATTTTTTATACCCGATACTCAAAATGAGTATTGGGGTATATTAGATTTGTGGTAAAAGCGGATGTGTGTAACGTCCAGAAGGAATCGTTTCCGACCCCATAAAGTATATATATTCTTGATTAGCATCAATAGTCGAGTCGATTGAGCCCTTTCTGTCTGTCCGTCCGTCCGTCTGTCCGTCCCTATTAGCGCCTAGTGCTCAAAGACTATAAGAGTTAGAGTAACGATGTTTTGAATCCAGACTTCTGTGATATGTCACTGCTGTGATATGTCAACTAAAAACGCAGAATCGTAGAGGATGACTATATCTTCTAAAGTTCAAAATCTGAACCAGATCGTATAATTATTATAGCCAGAATCAAGAAAACAATTTCATTCTTTCTCGCTCTGTCTCTCTCTAACACACAGGTTTCATGGTCTTTTTTGCCAATTGCAAAATATGAGTTCAAGGCTCTCTGAACCTATAAGAGCCAGAGCAACCAAATTTGGTATCCACTTTCCTGTGATATCGGACCTTGACCGTTTTGTGTCAAAATTTCGACACACCCCCTTCTGCCCCCGCAAAGGACGAAAATCCTGGGAATCCACAAATCTCAGAGACTATTTACGCTAGAGTCACCAAATTTGGTATCCGCACTCTTGTTAGAACTCACTATAAAACGTATATCTCAAATTTTTCCCCACCCTCTTACGCCCCCACAAAGGACGAAAATCTGTTGCATCCACAATATTGCAGATTCGAGAAAACTAAAAACGCAGAATCATAGATAATGACCATATCTATCAGATTGCTGAATCTGGATTAGATCAGATCATTTTTATAGCCAAAAGGAACAAATCAATTTGCAGTAGCTACGCATCGCCCGACGACCCGCTCAGACTGATTTTCTGTCTCTCGCAGGCACTCTTTGTCGTGTATTTTAATAATAGCGGCGTCTGCCGGAGGAGAGCCATACTGACTAAGTATCGGGTATAAATGTAGAGTTGCGGTGTCCGCAGCAACTCACAACGTTCCCCCTCGTTTTATTTTATAACCGTGATTAGGTTCCCCTCGGATATCCCAAGATAGAAGTTTTCTACAACTTTTATAAAGATAAAACAACACCCAAGTCCAATGGCTTGGGCCTGTTGAATAAGTAGCACCACACCGCCAATTAGCCATAACCGAACTTCATGTCCTTTTGGTTGCCTTTCGGCTATCGTTTGGATCCATCATCAAATCGCAAATTCAATTTGTTTGACACAATCTAAACCAATATTTTAGCAAAGAGAACTCGGCGGGACCAGATCCTAAAGCCCTATGTTCGTGGTGCAATGGAATGCGATGGCGATGGCGATGGCGATGGCGAAACTGTCGAGCAAACGCTGCCGGCATCGGCAAATTATGACCACAAAAATAAACGAGTTACGCAAAAAGGCAGAAACTGTGCACTGTGCACTGTGCAATGTGCACTATGTTCTAGCACTGGCTCTAGCCATGGACCTCTCTCTCCCCCTTCCCCAATCCCATTCTGCCTGCCACTTGCCTCTGGCATGGCCGTTGCAGATCCTCATGCTCAAAGCTATGCCATGGCCTGACAGCAGAAAACCAAAAATTTTGATTTATGGCCAGGGCATAAACTGCATTTGACGCGCTTGTCTCTCTCTCTCGCTTACTCGCTCTATTTTGCTCTCTCTCTCTCTTTCTCTCTCTGTCTCTCTCTCTGTCTCTGTATGCGTGAAGGAGGGAAGAACACGACATGGAACGGTGCATGATATGGCTACATATATAATCAAATAGTAGCAACAAATGCGAGGATACTACCGACTCGTCCAGCCATATGAACGGTGACATGGCAGTCACGATATGGCAGTGAGAATGCCATTTTTCCTATGGATTTTTATCGTGTGCGTGTGCGTGTGTGTATGTGTGCTATCTGTGTGAATATGTGAGTGTAGCGGAAGTGCCAACGCAATATTGTGAATCTGCCACACTTCCATACACACTCCTTCTCAGTCTGTGGCTCACATATGGAGTTCTCCCGCTATACGATGTAATGATGATTAAGCATTGTAATGAAATTGCAAATTGGCGCCGCGCGTCCCATCGAAGGAGTGGAAAGGGAGAAAACTGAGGCAGAGAGCGTTGATTTCCAGCATTTCATGGCCAAAAGGCGTGCCTCTCTGTACGAGAATGTGTTGGGGTAATTGTGTTGTAGTGGAGTGCCCAAAGCGAAATAAAACCACTAATAAGCCAAATGACGTGCATTTGTCATTAACTCTGCACAGAGCTATGCCACGTCATTATTGGCTTGAGGTTTGGTCTGAGGCTTACATTTAGGCTGAGGATAGGGCTCTTAATTAAATCGCAGTCACACCAAGGAACCACTGGTCACAAAGTCGGAATACCACACCGCAGAATGTTTGCATACTATAACTTGCGGTTAGCGGATTAATACATTTTGAAGCATTTTGATTTATAAATAGTAACGGTATGTCCACTCTATAGACATGAATTAAAGATCCTGTGAATGGTCATACAAGTCTCTTTTCAATCCATCAATTTGTGTGCTCAAAAGACGACTTTGTGGTTATATTGTAATTTCAAAGTATAAGGAAGGGATCTACTCATCAAGGCCTACAACCAAATGTAATGTCTCAGTAGAGAACAGCCTAGATGTAAATTCACACTTACTGTGTCACTCTACCATAAAATTGATGGTCGTTCTGCTCTTTTACGACCTTCTTATAATTAACTCGTGTTTTTTTATTTCACACATATGTATGTACATATGTACCTACATATGTATAACAATTCCACATTGCAAAATCGGATTTCGTACAGGTAGCCGATATTTTTGGTGGACATCCAATTTGGTTATGGACTTCATATGGGACCATTCATAATCGAAATAAATCTGTTCCAAGCACTTTTCAAGCACTCGGAATAAATTTCTTACACACCGTGAAACCCATACAATTTGTCGAAAAATATCACCACCCACAGTGGAGTGCCGACATTCCTTTTTTAATATTTTTAAAATAATTTTAACAAAACCCAGTAACAATAACAACAGGAAGCAGCCTCCAGGACAATGGCAGTGCCTTCTAAATAATGATATCGTTGGGTCTGGGTATGGGCCGGGTCAGGCAGAGTAAATGCAAACAAACCTGTCGAAAAAAGGCCGCAAAAATGTTACATAATCAAAATAATGACTCTGAAGAGGCAGCGGTGGGGGTAGTACATGATTCAAAGCCACCAAATAGACAGCATAAATAGAAAAAAAGAGAATAAATAAGAGCAATGACAAAAGTAAATTTTAAAATTCCAACAATGGCGGAGGGGGGAGCGAGGCTTGAGAGACGGTTTCAGGCTAATCTCTCAAGTGGCAAATGCATTCAAATGAATGTCGTGTATATTGAGGAGCGCGCTGAGGCAGGGGCAGCCGCCAGATGAGGCAAGGTGAACTAGAGAAGCTGCTGATGCAGCAAGGACAGCGTTTTCAATGGCACAGACGGAATAGTGGGGCCTTCACTCGGTAGCGGGGCTTAGCACATGCACTTGAAATTTAATATCGTCCTCGCTCTTGCTGTCGCTGCCGCCGCTGCCGTACATACCCATCGACTTAGCTGCATTTTATTATAGCATACTTTCCAGCCGCTTCGCTGTGGCCCGCCTGGCAGCCAGCACAATAATCCCTCATATTTATTTTTGCAAAATTATTTGCTTTGTCTGATTGCGGATTTGCAGCTGCAACGTTTGCACAGTTACTTTGCCAGCAGCAGCAAGAGTGGCCGCAGAGCCACAGAAGAGGCAAGCAGAGCAGAGCCATCCATAGGGGTCTTCTCCGACAGCCGACAGACGCCAGCCGACAGCCCAGAGATTCGGTTCGAAGCAATGAATGAAAGTTCTTTACAGGCGTTCGGGCCAGAGCAGGGCACTCATTTAATATGAAAGCAAATTGCATAAAATCACACCTGCAAGCCAACTTAGCACCCCCTTCCCCCTCGTTCAACCACTCAGTTGCCTGGCAGCCAATCCCTGGCGCTTAGCAGCAGGCAGAGCGAGCAGGACATGAGTCCGAGTTTCAGTCGTAGTCGGAGTCGGAGTCGGAGGACTGTCAGACATCCGTGGCCGTGCAAATATCGACTGCATGGCTCCGATGCAAACAACATGCTGCCCATCTAGCGAGGTCCTAGTGATGTCCTCATGTCCCCTGCTTGGGCACTTCCATCCCCAATTCTCTCCCCAACGGCTTGACAGTTGTAAAAACACGTTTATGGCCGCATCCCTTCTCTAGCTATGTCTCCGGGAGTGTGTCCACATCCCACATCTTGACTGCATGCCAAAAATACTGCCACAGCTACAGCCTCAACCGTACCGTACCGAACGGAACCGAATGGAGGCTGCATCCACTGCGCTGTCGCCCAGTGATTACGACGTGGACAGGAAAGTGCGGACCAAGTCTGGGTTGCTTCAGAGCCTGGCAGCCCAGCCGCAAGTTTATGATGTTACACACACACACACACACACACACACACACACACAAATAGAGAAAGCGAGAAGTGTAGGGGGGCAGAGAGGTACAGAGCGACACATAAAGTCGCGTAATGGGCCAGTTACTAATTTTGTAGACATGTAAAAGTTGCGTCTTCCGTCCAGGAAGAGCTATAAAATGTTTGCCAAACTCAAATTGAAATGCTGCAAAATACCGAAATGATGTTGTTAATGCTTGAGAGCCTGCTGTTAGTGGGATATCATGATAAAAACAGTTTTCATTAAAGTCAGTTGTTTTGGGTTGGTATTTTTTGATCGATAGATAGAAGCACTTCGAGTGTTCTACAACCTCGAGAATACCTGGATGTTCCATGTGTGGATGGTTTAAGCTCTTGGCTATCTGTTATTCGTCTGCTATTTCTTAAATAACTTGTATATAATATCCAGTGCCTCCTGGTATTTTTATACCCGGTACTTAAAGGAGTATAGGAGTATATTAGATTTGTGTAATGCCCAGAAGCAAGCGGTTCCGACCCCATAAAGTATATATGTATATTCTTCATAAGAGTCAATAGCCAAGTCGATAGAGTCATATCTGTCGCCCGTCCGTCTTGTTTGACGCCTAGATATCAGAGACTATAAGAGTTAGAGAAACGACATTTTGTATTCACACTCCTGTGATATCACACTGTAACAAGTGGCTATAGCAAATGACCATATCTGCCAGATTACCGAATCTGGATCAGATCGACACCTTAGCTTTGTATTATAAATACAAATAAGTCTTTTATATGAGAATCAACTCTAAACTTTAATCACAAGTAACCGTCCGAAGGGCAACAGCAGCCTACTCACTCCTCGCCACTGTTCGCACCGCTCTCTGGGTCCGAGCGGAGTGCGTAGGAGCATTGCATGCGCTTAGGCGTTGGCTTGTCGGTAGCCCAGTGCTTATGTAGCTGTCAGGGCCACGCCTTGTCGCAGTTGGCACTGTGCAAAACGCCCACGTTGCAGTGGCATCTTCTGTTGCTGTTGCTGTTGCTGTTGTCAGCGCTTCGATTTTGCAGTTGTCGACAATAAATTTGTGCGCGCTCATTGTCAACTAAAATCAAAAACATAATTCAGAGATGCAGACACACGCACACCGATGCGACCAGAGACCGCAATGTTATGCAATATGTCTGGGCGGGTGTGTGTGTGCTGTATGTGTGTCGGTACTTGGCATGAAATTAACACAAATGCCAAAACAGCAGCAGCCGCAGCAGCAAGTAGGCGTGGCTGGTTGTGCGAGGCCCAACTGGACGCACATCCAGGGTGGCCACAGTCCTGCAGGCAGGACTGCCACGGGCTCTCCTCTGTTTGAGCTTGCATTTAATGCATTTGCAGCAGCAGCAGCAGCAGGACCACAAATCGGCCAATCCATCTAAGCAGGCAGACACCAACAGCCAGCAGCCCACACGATACGAATACTCCCCTTCCGCACATGCAAATGACTTCCGGCGTTCAGATACGTTGTGTTTGTTTAAAGCAAATAGCAAACAACGATCCGACGGGCAACCTTTAAATATTCGAAGACCCATACTTCGCCCTCTCGCCACCCTCTGGGCTGGCCACCTAACGACCCACATGACAACCACTAATCTGCACTTGTATGGACATTATATGGACATTTGTAATTTCCGGTCGATGCGATGCCGTTTTTATGACCCCGCTCAGAACGCATAAAAGAAAATTTGCAACAATAGGGCTTACAACAATAAGCCCGAATCGCACTGACTGCTGACCGGAAAAGGAACAGAGGCTGCCACCAGAAGAAGGGTTCGGCTTGAACTCCAGCACGGGTGTCAGCCACTGGGTCCCACAAAGGGCCAACACTTCAGCTCTCTCACTATTAGAGGGGGACTCCCACTCCTAGAGTGGAGCTCATTCGGGGTGCGCTGGCAGCAATTCGATTCTGTTTACGAGCTCGCATAAAAAGCCGAGTTTTATTCCGAGCGGCCCAGAGTCAATGCCAATGTGTCGGCGTCTAATGAGGCCCACCGAAAAAGGGGTTGACAGGCGCACACCGTCACACCCATCCTAAGCAAATATACTGGAAAATATGTTGGCATGCCACATTTGCTTAGCTTGAGAAAATGTTTGGCTTATTGCCTTATTAAGTTCATAAAACTGTCAAGTATTTAAAGGCAAAACGGCAAATGCTCATGAAATTATAGCCAGCCCAGCACTTGCCAACAACTGCCAACCCGGATACACAAACACACGCACGTGTTGTGTAATTCTATGTGTGTGGGTGTGGGTGTGGGTGTGTGTGTTTGTGCCAGGATACACCTGTGTGTGGCTGTAAAGCAATTATCCAAATTGCACTTCAAATTGAACCTCTCTGCTCCCCTTGAGGCATTTTGGGTCGCAATCTCCCAGATTTCCATTAAAAAGGAAATTGAAATTTACAAGTTTCGTGCACTTCTTTTTTAGGGCCAAAACAATGAAAATTCTGTATACGGCCACTACTTATACACATTTGGGCATATTATATATTGCTATATCTGTGAATAGTTCGAGAAAACTGTATACAGATGAGTAGAGGGAAATAGTAAGAGACAAAGTCTACCACAACGAAACTAAGTTACATAAAAAACATACAACAAATTTCAGTGAAATATTCGGGCTTTAAATATAGGGAAACATAGTAAAATTACAAGGCAGTCACTTTGATTAACCATATGTAAACATATGAAAAAGTATTTCTATAAATGAAATTACGATTGATATCGAAAATGCAAGTAAGTCTTGCTTGCCCTTCACATGAATGCATTTCCGATCTGACTGCTCGGCGTAGACAAGTCACAACAGATAACTTAGATAAAGATGAGCGAGGTAAGAAAGAATGCTTAGCAGGCAAGCAGGTCAAGCAGTGCAAATAGTAAACACGATGGAACTAACAAAATGATAATAAACATACGAATTTTGAGCAGCAACAGACAATATGCGCCTGGATTGGCCAATAATTACTGGCTGCTCCGAATAATAAATATAAACCACTTGCAAGTAAATATTACATAAATTTGTACGAATTATTTTCATATTAATGCCGAACTGTAAGTGGAAACACTTCCATTCAAATGTTTCCACTCTCGGTGCAAATACATATAATGGCATACAAATTTAAGCCTAGATGGTCATGCCTATTTTTAGTACGTTAAAGTCATCACATTTTTTAAATACTAGTATATGATTCGAATTAGGGATACATTTCGAAGTTCGCTTTCTTTATACAAGAGTCGAAGAGATATACTTGGTGATGAGAACTAGCGCAAATCTAGATTTGTGTGTTCTTCTTAATTTTCATTTCAGTTATAAACTTGAAATGTTTTCTACAACTTTAGCTGGCCAAGTAACTCTTCTCGCTCAAGCTTTGAGTAAGTGTTAAAAACAGTAGTTACATGGGATCCAAGGACTTGTTAGTCTGCAGACTGCAGCAGCTCAGCAACGGCTGGAGCTGTATGAAACATTTGTTCAAAACGACGAAGGCTAATGGAAATAATATATGACACAATCTAGGGTTAAGTCTTAGTTTTAAAATTTAAGCAATATCTAAGCATTAATTGAAGGTAGTCGTAGATGAAATGGATGCCACCGACAACCAACAATTACTTCGGGAATACATCATTGTTTGCTATTTCAAATACCAATGAAACTAGTTGTATGTTCCATTCAATCGTAGAAGTATTTTTAGCCCGGAATAAATATGTTTTAGAAAACTTAATTGGCCAGACTGTCCGCCCCTATACCAAGGTTGGCCTTCATCCGGAAGATTGTCAGAGACCACAAGACAAAAGACCTTTTTTGTGGGGTCCTAGGTCGGAGGTGTAAGGGCAAACAGCATTTGAGTGCTTGCTTCATTTGGCCCAGGTGGAAAAGTCAATACTGCGGCTGTTGTTGGAAAATATTAACTGTCTCTGGTTTCAGGTCTGCCTGCTTCCAGCCCCAGGCGCTTCCGGGTGCGGTCGGTCTGCCCCGGATCGACCCCAGCACGGGATCTGGATAAAGGTAAACCTCAACTATTTGCATACAATTTGTAGAAAATAGAAAATAATCAAAGCAATGTGCAACTAGCCATGAAGAAGGAGCCAGGGTCCTGCCTGGCACGAGTATTCAGTGGAGGGCCAGGCAGGACGGACCGGACCGGGCCGTGCCGGGCTGGGCGGGGTCGGGATGTAGGAGCTACTTAGCAAACATCAACACCTGTTAAGAGTTACACTCGAGAACAAAGCTGCAAATTGGCTGGCGGTAAGTGCAGCTGTAGCTAAGAGGCGACCGACCCACACCAGCGACATCACCAACACCAGCACCAGCACCACCCCCACCACAAACCCCAACAGCAGCAACAACAATAACTAATCAATTTGCAGGACGCAAGCAACGAGAGAGACAGCTATATAAGGAGAGAGAGAACGAAAACGGGAACGGGACAGGGAGAGAGAGCTATGACGATGGAAATTTTGCTGACCGCAGGCAATGGCGATGTTCCGGGCCATGACGACGCCATGGTAATGGTAGCACAAAGCACGCCAAGGAAGGACGGGGGGCCTTAAACTTCATTATGAGATTTGTGTAATTGTTAACCAATTTACCGTTACGTTTTGCATGCCACAAGCCACAGCAGCAGCAGCAACAAATCCATTCCAACTGTGCTGCCACTCGCCCTTCAAGACGATAACGCTCGTGATATATTGTCCACATTATAATACCGGAAATGTTATTAATTCAAAATTCTGCTCAATTTCGTGCACTTTGTAGGCTGTTGCTGCTTTAGCTTCACGCTGCAGATGTAGATGTCGATTTAAGGATTGGGCAAACTGCTTCAAACAGCTCAGATCGTGGTATTTGTAATTGGGCTTGTATCTGCACCGTATAGATGTAGCAATATATATGTATGTATATATTTTCCAGTGTGCAGTTGCACCTATCGGCGCTTGCAACTTAATGAACGAAATGATCAGGCATCCAGAGAAATCCGCTGAAGCCGACGGCACAGTAGGACATGCCGGGAAAAGGGAGACTTTTGGTGGAAAATATTTTGAATAGAAACAAAGATGGCCTAAGATATTTCATTTGCCAACAGTTAGTAGTGAGTTTCCTTAATATGAGAAAATTTGATTGGGTTTATAAAAAGTTACTTCCTTAATGCACCACATCCCAACAACTGGGGATCAAGTTAACCATTAGATCAATTAGATATAACCATCCAAATGAAGCAGTAAAAGGACTACACCCTCAAAAATTATCTTATTCAATTAAACTCTTAAAATACGAAGTATGTAGTAAAACTAAAAAAAAACTCAGTTGAAAAATAAAAAAAGTCCAATTTACTTTGAGAAAGTTCTTTATTCTGTCAAAATTTTTTTTAAATGAAAAGAATAATAACTTTTAATGTTTTCTTTTTGAGCTAGTGTTTTTTTCCACATAGCTTAAGTATTTAACATTTGGTTTTATTGAATTTTAAAATAACCTATAAATCGGACCTAAGCTCATTGTAGGTTCAGCTTACCGTCTGGGAAGAATTTGGCTTTCGCATACAAAATTTATATTTTTTCTACGGTATTTTTTCCTTATTTGTACCCCAACTACTACTACTACTACTAGGGAAAAGTAGAAAAAAAATCATTTCTTGTATTTTCATACTTTATTTGTGTATCTAAAAAACATTAAAAAAATTCCAATTCTTAAAAATCACATTTACTTAAATTTGCTGCTTCTTAAATAGCTGCTTCTTAATCCCTTCCCAACGAGGATCTTCAATCGATCCTATACATATGTTATGTTCATTGCGCTCACATACTCAGAATTATTCAAGTGGCGCTGATAGGGCTCCTCAGTGTTCACCGCGCACCCGCTTTGGCCTAATTAAAAATGCCAAATGCCTCCGCTGGCAGCTAAATGCAAAATATTTGCATTGTTCCATGGCCAAATAAGGAAAGTGCGCGACCGTGTTGCGTCCTTTCTGGCGTGGCACAGTTAGGACTGCCTGCTGCCCTTCCTCTTCAGCCCCCCATCAGGCGGGGCTGACCTTTAATTGTGCTATGTGGGAGAGAAGAATATTTGGTGGGAGAAGCACTTTCGCTTATTGGAAAGGATGCAACCGGAGACAGACGCCCGCGAGACGCAGCGAAGGTTTATTGATCGGCGGAATGCTTTTAAGACGCTCACATAAAAACAATAATGATGCCACGGCGTGTGGTGTCGAGCGGGGTGTGGGGCAGTACATGCTGCACATAGAAATAAATATTTATATGGGCAACATCTATAAATTGAAAGGCGAAAGGGTTGCCCGCCCGCGACACCTAAGTCAGGTGAGACAGGAAGGACTTATAAGCTTTGCCTTTGCCCACATACACACACACGCAAACACACACAAGTGTCCGTCCGTAGAGGCAGCAGTATTTGGACTTCGACATTTTTACGATGTGATTTCACATAACCACAACCGACGTGCAGACAAACGGGAAAACGGGGCGAAGTAGCAGCAGAAGCAGGAGCAGAAGCTGGAGCAGAAGCAGAATGTAGCAGAAGAAGAAGCAGACGACATAAGTTGCAGACGCGCTTTGGTGATAAACTTTGAAATTGCCGGAGAGACAGAGCCTGCGGCGTCAGAGTGTGGGGGAAGTACGAGAATTTATTACACTCCAGCGGCATCACACACACACACACACACAAACAGAAAACACTACTCAGATACAAACACACACGCACGGATTCTAATAAGCAAAATGCGCTGTTGAGCCCCCGCTAATGTCCTGCAACGGAATCAAACGGAAACGAACGGAATTATGGGGCATTACCCACCCACCCATCCAATCATTTCGCACACTTCCCACTCGCCCCGGCACGGTCACCGCCCAACACCCAACGCCCTATCATCCAACCACCAAACCCCCCAACCCTGGAAATCCTACATGCTGTATGCTGTAACCTATACTTTTCAGTTGATTTCAGCGCCAGGGCATGCATGACCAAGTCATTAATATTGAAGAATGTCAGAGAAATATATACGTATACGTATGCATCGAAGGGAAAGGATTGTGATTGCGGCCATCTCTTTTCTGAGTGTCAGCATAACAAGACGACCCACCACGCGCTCCTTCTAGTGTCGCACTTGAGTTGATTTAATTCAATTCATGGACAGACAATGATTGCGTCAATTGCCGCATGTTTATCATCGAGACAGCCAAACTCGGGGCATTGTCGTGGCTAAAATCCAGGCCCTCGAGATGGATGGAGATGCGAAGGGGAATGGGAAATGGAAGGAAGATACAGCCACAAGCACCGCCACGGTCACAGCCACAGCCAAGAGTGTGGAAATTGTGGAAATTGTATGTAAGCGTATTAGTTTCGCAATTGTGCAAGTGCTGCGACTGTCTTTTTCTCTGCCTTCCTCCTGCTTGTGGGGTTCCCTCTTTCTGGTGGCGGCATCTTTACATACGGATGGCTATACTCGTGTCTATCATACAATTTTTGTCTATCATACAACGATACTGGCTGACCCGACCAGCCTGCCAATTAGGGGGTGACCAAGTGAAGAAGGAGTGCCACCAAAGTGGGGAGCAGCGCGTATACATCACCCAAGGGTGCGATTCAGTCCAGGTTTTCAATTACACATTATGACTGTTGCATGGTCTACCCAAAACTGCAGTAAAATTTCCCTCCCACACACACAGCGACTGCTGAGGAGCCAGTGGAAATTGGATTTGCGACTGGTTTTTTCCTTTCGGGTTTCCCTTTGGCTATTTCGTTCGCCCTTTGCATTTGCTACCGCTTTTTATGTGGCCAGCACTGCCGCACCTTTCCCGGCTCGTTGGCTTTTATGAACTTATAAACAAGAGCCCTGGCAACAGCCACCCCACAAGCAACCCTTTCGGCCTGTTGCTGCCACCGCCACCTCCAGTGCTTATTACGTGGATTATTAGAGGGATTTACTTGCTGCCATGTACAAATTCATGTGCTCCAAGTCGGATTCCGCATTCCGGATGCCACACTGTGGCTGCTGGATGCCAACAGGAGCCGTGTGTGTCTGGCTGTGTATTTTTGGTGGAACCATTGACATAAATAAAAAGATTTCGAAAGGATTTGCCTGCGTGCAACTACACCACACCACATCGCACCCAATCCAAGACAAACCAAAACCAAAGCAAACCAAACCCTCCAGCAAATGTTGCTTCCTGGCCCGTGAAAATGTTAGCCACATCCGAGGGTTGTCTCTGGGCTGCGTACGAGTGTGATTTACACACAAAAGATCCAAGAGCTCAGCCAAGTCAATGCTTATTTCGACAATGCCATAAATTGATAACCGGCTAATCACACATGCAAGAGTATGCTCAGAATGCTCGTAATAGTAGCACCGCGTTGTCATCTGACTCAGCCGGTCTCCGATAAGCTAATTTGTTGTCCGGCGTAAACAATGACGTGTGCTTTACTTTCACTTTATGTCGGCTGTTTAAAACGTTGTAGCTGACCTTGTGCGTATCATTTGAATGGACCCGTACAATACCCCTTTGCTCTTAAGTCTGAAATGGAAATGGAATGGAAATGGAAATTGAAAGGGAATATTTCCCTTCAGTCATCTAAATAAATTAAACAAATTGAACAATTTGAATAGCCCATGCACAAAAAGCTTTTTGTTTTAGAGATAATTTTTTCCAAGTGCCAAAAGTACTGCGATGCACCTCTGTTGCAATGTTTTCTTGTTAGTCCTTTACTATTATTCTACGAATAGGAACCGCAGCCCTCGTGTTATTAGGTATACTTCATTAAAGACAGAAATTGCATCTTATTTGATTCTTATTCCCAACAAAATAAGTTGACTTTCCTCAAGTGATGACGATGAAAAGTATTGCTAAAAATATAAAGCTTTTTGTATATTTTTAGACCTAAGCCGAACCCAAAACCCAATAGCCTATTGGCTAATACTAATATCCCCCGGAACGTGCCTTCAGGGTAGCCAGATTTCACTGGGGAACTAATCAACCAGATGCGTACATTAAACAGATTAGTTTGAAATGAACTCGCATGCTGATGCTGTAGGGTAAGAGCTCAAGCCTCAACTTTGGCTAATTGGATCACATCAATTAAGTTTCCCAATGTTCCAAAGATCAATTCCCATTGAGATAGCGTTTATATAAAATATATATTGAAAATTACAAAGTAATAAAATAATGTTTATTGACTGGCAGAGACATGTCGTTGACGGAGTCTTGATTAAATTGAACTTAGAATTTGTGCTCGGCGATTGAGGCCACTCAACGGGTTTACTCAAGAGTTGCTCTTGGAATTCCTGAGGACACGCAGGCGTGAGTAGACAATGTCCCAGTCGATGAAGGCGCCAACGATGTGCCGCACATTGCGGTCCGTGTCGTCGTACCCCGTGCGACCGTGGACCAAGCGCAGGTTGTTGAATGTGAGCACATCGCCGGGTGTGGTCTTGAAACTGCATGCCTCTTCATGGGCCAGGCGAACGAACAGGGCCATTGCCTCGTACCAGGGACGGACCTGCTCCAGCGGCACCGTGAAATGGCTGTCTCGCTGCGGAATGCTGTGGTTGATGCGCACATACCGACCCTCGGCGTCCAAGCTGCAACAGCATAGGAGTTAGGAGAGTTACAGGAGTTACCAGGGTCCTGTTAGAAAGGGGGAAGCATTTCTGAAACTCACTTGATGACTGGGGCACGCCAGATGTTGTGGAACTCCAGCTCCCCGTCGCGGCCAATGTCCGCCCAATCGACGGACGTCTGACAGAGCACCCGGAACTGCTCTGGATACCGTTCGCGCATTAGGTCCGCCACGTGGTACGCGTCCGTCAGGAGATTCACGCCGCCAGGCGAGTCCGACTGCTCCAGGGTGTGCAATAGCGTCACGCCCGGCTTGTACTCGAAGTAAGGCATGTCCGTGTGCAGGGGCAGGGGTGCAGCCAGGTAGGCGTAGTTGCTGGCCCCCGGCTGGGCCCGCACGCTGAACTCATCGCCGTAGGTGGTGCGGCGCATGAAGCCCACGCGATTGCACAGCCGCCGAAGAACGTCAAACTCGAGAGGGGCCTGCTTGATCAAGGCCACTCCGTACACTGCCAGATGGTCGAGCCACTCCAGCAGAGCCTCGTCGCTGGCCAGCAGATCTCGGTACTGGAACTCGCGACGGATGTGCTCGAAGTCCGTCCCGCTCCAGTGCCTCGGCTCGGGGCGGTAAAAGTCGCTCAGGTAACGCGTGCGGTTCGCCAGCGAGAAGTCGCGCTCCCTCAGCCAGGCTAAGGGATACTGGGAGGCGTGGCCATCGGACCACGTGATGTACAGTATTTCCTGATCCAGATCCACACTATGCTGCTGCACTCGCACACTCGTGTCCAAGTTGTTCCACAGCTGGGGCAGGCGACTCATGGTTTGGGGCAAGAAGCACTCCCCGCAGCGGCAATTGTCCCTCAGCCAGATGTCCGGGAACTGCATGTCCAGCTTGCCAGGACTTTGGTGGTCCATTACGATCACCATTCGTAGGTGATCCTGCTTGGACGCAGTCTTCAGGTCCAGCTCTGGCTTCGGCTGACGTCGTCCTGGGACTCGGCTGAGTTGGGGGTCCGCTTGAAACATTTCACACAACCAACTGCGACGTCTTCTGCCAACAGAATGAGCTGGTGTCTTGTGCCTGGAGCGGCATCAGGCCATGCTGTGCCCATTGGGGCTACGTGGCCCTAATTCCGGGGTACCGAGCCGAAACCCAGATAGCTGCTCGCGCGATGCTGCCAAGGCAACCCCATGCCAGACTGTTCAGTCGAGCACTTATCAATCATTTGTCGTCGCAGCAGTTTTCATTTCATTGACGAGAGTCTTGCGACGGGTGCTCTCAGACTCCGTTGCGTTGCTCCTTCGAACATGTAAAATTAAAAATGCAAAATTAATTTTCCACAAAACTGCAACCGTTTGCAATTTTGCATAATTGTTTGTCCGCTGCAGCTGGCAGGGGACAGCCTTTTCATGGCACTCCCCCTAGTGCTGCTTTCCCCCTATTGATGTGCCGTCAATTATTGTTTGGCGCATTGATCACTTCATTCGTGCCCCATCCACATCCACATACACATTCACACCCACATCCCTTTTTGCCTTCCATTTCCATACCCTTCCAAGGCTGATTTCAATGCGAGTATCCTGCCTGGGACTATCTCAGGCAGCAACAGCAGAAAAATCATAAACAATAACCATTTCCAGCTCCAGAAAGAATCAGTTGGAAAACAACGGCAAAGGCAACGGCAGCAACAACAATATCTGGTATCAGCTCATACGAGTATATGGCGCGATTTTTAATTATCACTTTCGCATTTTGTGTACGAGTATTGTTCGCCTCGAACAGGCCTCCCACTCGTATCTATCCATCTATGGCTCATCTCTTGTCGACTCGCGTTTCCATTTCCAGTGCTTTTGCGCCTCGAACAAAGAAAGCGCGCCGAACAATCCATGGAATGCTCAGCTTTTAGCTCAGAGCGAGATTCTTCTAGCCCGAAACCCCTTTCCACCCCTCTATCAGTTAGGGTATGCTTGGTTATAGCCGAAAATTGAACAGAGGGTTTGAATAATAAAAAAAGAGAAATACTAGAATAGATATCGGGGAATAAAAAGATTTTCAAACAAGAATGGCTCTGTTTTCCCGATGGAATAATACTATTGATGAGGGAGTTCCTGTTTCAAGAAATCAGAAAATTTGAATTAAAGACTACAGATAGTGTTTTTGTATAATATTGAATTTGAATTCGTATTAACTATGGATGAACTAAACATATCTCTCAAAAAGATGGCTGCGAAAGTTCCTTCGGAGTTAATCACCGTAGGAATCTATTCATTCGAAACACCAGAAAGAGCATTCGAAAGTAGATTCGATCACCTGGCCAACTGTAATTCGAAATGGCTTTTGCTGAGCAACAGAGTCGTTCCACCAGCAGAACTTTATTGTTTTCAATTAAAAACACTCACAGCCCATTCAGCCGACGAATCCATTCGGTTTGCTGTCAGCGCTCAGGGCTCACGGCATTCATAGGCTCGAAGGCAGCTAAAAGCAGCAACGTGACACAATTGCAGATGCAAGTGAAATGTAATGAGGTGTAATGAAAATGCATTCAAGTGACAGTTTTTCCCACATCCAGTCCCATCCGTAGTCCCATTCCCCATTCCCACGTGCACTTAACAATAATCAGGAACAACAATAGTGGGGAATATCGATAGAGGCTGAGCAGGCTGAGTAATGAGTAATGCCGTAAAAGCATTCCATGACCGGTTGAATCTTGAATGTTTTAAATGGGGAACACGGACTTTGAATGGTAACTTCATACTGGATCAGATCCAGTGACACTAAACACGTGTTTTTTGGTTTCATTTAACCAGTCCGTTCCAAACAAGCCGCAAATTATACAAACATGGATTTTGGTATGGAAGTGCAGCACTTATGAAAATTAAGCAAAACCCGCAAAGCCGCAAAGTGTCCAACAAAACAAAACAAAGCCGAAATCGAAATTTGTTTATTGAATTCCGACCAGCCAATCGCCCGTCCAATCAACTGGTAAATAAATCAATTTCACGGATTAATTTTTTAGCTTTTTCAGCAACAGCGTCCCGTTAAACGCTTAAATTATTTATAAGCCCACCGGAGCGGAAGTTTCCAGGGTGGCACGGGGCAGGAGAGCAGAGTTTGACAATGGCTGCCTAACGGTGAGCACAATGGCGGCGCTTTGGGCCTAATTAGCCTCGTGGGCAGCAGCGGCGAGAATATTTTGGAATTGAGAATTCGGATTTCGGGGATTGTCCCCGCATCCGTGACAATGCTGGAACGCATAATTAGGCGAAAACCCGACTCGCTGCCTGCCACTTCAGAATGGGGCACAAATTGGACCTGGACCATGGACTACGCCCACACCTCAGCATTGTATTTCCGCCAAGAAATCCTGGAGTGTGCCTCAAAAGGCCTCGAAAAAAACGCAGAGGCGGTTTCGGAGTACGGAAAGTGCAGTAAGTAGCTGGGGCCACTGTGGGACACATAAATAAATGTGCCCGCAAAATCCGTAAATATGATTAAGTGCCAAATTTATTTACAGCTCCCCGGTCGCCTTTAAAAAAGCAGCCTGCGTACTCCCCCTCCAAAAGGACAACGACAGCCACAGCGACAGCGAGAGGATGTGGACGTGGACGTGGATCAGGATGAGGATGAGAATGAGAATGCGGAGAGCCCCGTGGGCAGGCAAACAGAAGCAAAAGCCGGAGTCACCACCTGCCGGATGGCGCGTGGCTTATAGCCAGCAATGAAATGCTCCGGTGGCAGTCACTGGGTGGTGCACGGAAAGTGGGAATGGGAGGTGGTGGCCAGGTGGGCAACTCGATTACAATTACGTGCGCTAATTGCACTTTAAACGCGTCCGAGCTTGTCACGACGACGTTTCATCCATCCATCCGTCCGTCCGTCCGTTGCTTGTGTCCGCTGCCCGCACAATCCTGTTCTTCATGTTTATGGCATTTCCTTTGGCACAACTTACAACGACATAAATTTGCAAACATGATGTCCTTGGTGGAGCGCATTATACGAACTCCTCCCATCCGACTCGACTCCCAACCGCAACCACAATCACGACCACGAGCAAGCCCGTGACTATTCCGGCTCTCGCATTGTAATAGCCGGGCACTGTTGCTGCCACTGCCACTCGCTCTACCTCTCGCAGTTGCCGTAATTCAAAGTGGCGCTAAATTTAGTTTAATACACATCCCGCACAGTGGGGCGTTTTGAATCTCTCTCTCTCGCAAATCCAAAAATTTTTTTATAATAATTACTAAATTGCTAGAATTGCAATAAACTCCTGATTTCCAGCTGCAAACATCCCGAATATAAGCAAAATATTTGCATCATTTTGATTAGATAGAGCTGGCATTTTGATCCCACTATGCCTGCCACATAAATACCAAGCTGTCTTCTTCGGCAGCAGGCAGCAGGCGGCAAGTGGCCCTTATAATGGGCCAAGGCGGCAGTCCATGTCTGGCTGCCTGTTCACCTGGCTGACTTCCAGGCTCCACTCTCCCTCCTCCAACAGTCTCTTGCATTGTCCCTGCTGTCCCTGGCAGTCGGTTCTTTTGCTCATTTACACCTTTTATTACGTATGCGTGCGTCGGTGCAAAAGCAAAGTTTGCAGTTTAGTTTGCCATTAACGTGGCCATAAGCGCTATCCAAGCTCCTCACCCTCACACCTCTATTTTGCACACATACATATGTACTCGTACATATATGAATATGCAAATAGAGGCAGCGAGGTGTGCGCTTAGAGTTGTGGACTGGCTGGTGTCCGCGTTTGCCACGGACCTATTACATGTTTGCTGGCAACCCGAGACTGAATCAAAGTCTCTCGTACGCTTATGGCTCAATGCATAGTCACAGTGTGTGTGTGGGTGTGTGTGTTGTCAAAACTGAGGTTGGCATTCTACTTCCTCTGCCTTTTTTATAAGTATATGTAAGTATTGCGGGTGTGGGTGTGGGGTTGAGTGTGAGTGTGTGGGCAGGCGGCCTGCGGGCAAAAGTTTTTAATGTGAAAAGTGCAGAGGAGAGTGCAACCCTCATGCAAGAAAGCATGTCATTCCTTGCCAGAGCACGAGCAGCACCACCCCCACCCCAAGCCCAATCCCTAGACCCGCCCCTGTCACTGTATTTTAATTTACTGCATACCTTGAGGCGCCACTCGCCTGCGCTCCTATGCCAAGTGGCAAAGTCCAATGTGCTCCCGTGCCAGAAGCTGCAGCCGAAGCTGTAGCCGACTTGTTGCCTTCTTCTCCACTCTCACATATGCACACATGCCTCGTGCCACAAACCCCCCACCTCCCCCTTGCAATGCTGTGACAAATTGAGGCTGGCTGCGTTTTGCATTTTACTGCAAATTAAAGGATTTCTTTTGCCTTTTCAAGTTGACAACTTAAGATACTTAGGCATAAAAAGCCTGTCATACATGTCTGCCATGCACGCCACATCTCCCTCTTCCCTCTTCTCTCTCTATCTCTCTACGTGTGTGTGTGCGTAAAGAGAATTAAGTGCACTGCGCTTTGTAGAGAATCCCTCGAAACAAAGCCACACAATGCTGCGGGCTTGCAACCTACTCCATCCATCCCGATACCACCAGGATGGCGGCTGTCATGCCGGGTCGCCTTGTCAATCCTCCCCCATTGCCCGTACCCAGGACCCCACCCGCGCGGCCCATATCCACCCCATTCTCTCAGCCAACACCTTTGTCGCCTGCGTCCATTTTATTATTTTCTCTTGATTATTATTTTCCATTTGCGCAAAATTAAAATACAACAACAACAGAATTTTCGGTAAAAAGTAAGAGGAAATAGAAAAAAAATTGCATGCTCCATTCAACCGCAAAACAAGGGGTGGGGAGGGGGATGGTCTGCATTGGAAGGAACATGGGAGGGTCCGGAACTGTGGTCCCGTGGATGGGGGATGGGGGGATGGGAAGACATGAATAATATGAAACTGAAAACTTTTCATCAAAAATCAGCCAACGGCTAAAACTGGACGTGAAACAGGCACAACAGAGCCCCCAGATCCCCCATGGAAACAGCGCGAAGAGCACAATCCCTGTCCCTGTCCCTGTCCCTATCTCTTTTTCTCTTTCTCTCTCTCTCGAACCGATGAACAGTCGCTAGCTCTGTCTGTCTGCACGTCTGCGTGTCCTGGCAGATAGGAAAAAGAACTCTGACAGGACGCCATGAAAAGCTCGCTTTGGTGTGACAAATCAAAGACTAACACCGAGCGCTTTGGATAGAGCACAAAACGCATGCTCTGATGAGTGGCACCAGCGGGAGAAAGAGAGAGGCACAAGGCGTGGGCATGGACGTGGGCGTGGGAGGCCACATTTGAAAGTCGCTGACAGCTGCAGCTGGTTAATGGTAAACTTGGCCAGATGGCGGTCACTAACATGGCTCTCTACAGAAGCCTAGAGAATACCACAACAAAGGATGGATGGATGGGGAGATCTTGATCAACCCCAATAAGTGTTCACATAGGCGTGTCCGTCTGATATTGTTTATGCAAATGAGGTATTCCCACAGTTTGACTTCAAATCAAAGTAGTATTTTAGTCAGAACCTTAAAGATCATATCACTCTGCCATAAAATTGTACCAAATGTTGCAAATTATTTAAGCAAAGACTTACACTCTACGCTGCTTTACTATCCTATCATATTATTATATTATATTATTATATTAGACGAACGGTTTGGTAAATGTATCCGAAGATATAAAAGTATACCCCCTTAAGCGCTCTTCAAGTCAAGTTACGCCGAATTTTTCAGACAATAATTAAACGCTTAAGTATATAAATTTACGTCGCAGATTTATTTAAAACGAAGATTATCTAAATTATCTAAACATATCTCTAAGGCGCATCTCTTTGTCCTCTTCCTCCAGCTCTGGCATTCGAAAGAGTTATTTCAATGTTCAGTGTTTAAAAATAGGGTCTATGCCTTTCTTTGATTCCGCATTTGTAAATAAAATACAACGAAGAACACAGCAAATACGAGTTCTCGTAAAAGAGGGACTGCATACCTCTTGTTATATATATTTTTTCCGCTCTAATCAGAGCGCGCGCCTGCAAACAATGGACTGAGTATCTCTACCCCTAACCCAGCCCATCCGTATCCGGCTCTGTCCTGGCAGTTCCTATTCCCTGTTCCTCTCCCTTCGGGGGCTGGGGCTTCGGCTAGGGCTGTAATGAAAAAGGGGGCAGCAACAGCAACTCGTTGCTTGTTGCTTTTGGCATTGTTCTTGCTTCATGGCTTTACTTTTATGCACATGCAATTCTTTATATTTTTGCCATATATTTTGCTGTGCACAAATTTATTTGCGGCTGCAATTCCAATTCCAGCTACCACAGGGGGTTGGGCTGGGCTCGGGCTGGGATTGGGGTTGGGGTTTTGAGGGGGTTGCTTCTTGCTACTCCGGTTATTGTTGCGGTTGCAACTTTGGTTAATGCTCTGGCCACCGAGCCAGCCAGCCAGAGGACCGAGCAGAATTGGAGTGGAACTGCAGCTTAAAGAGAAATCCTGTATTTTCCATTTGTCGCTTGGCTTTAAAATGTTTGACAGGAAGCAAAAGCCTCTTACTCCTCCGGGCATGCCCACCCTCGCCGGCTCTCCTCCTGTGTTATCCACGCCCCACCCTCTGACCATCGAGTGACTGTGTTAATTGTTTTTGTAAAGTTTTTAATAACTCCAGGCAGCCAGAAGGCAGCCGATGAGAGAAGTAAAGTGAAGGAGGCCATCAGTCTCATTATTTATTTGTAATTTAATAAACAACAAGTTGATGGCTCGAAGCGTTTCACCCGCCGAACCTCCCATCCATCCATCCGTCCCTCTGCTCGGCCTCGTATCAATTGCCGTTGGCCAAAATGGCAGGCATGGTAGGCAGGCAGGCAGCCGTCGTCAGCGCCTTCGACACGTTAACGGGTTTCCTGACTATTATTTGGCAGCAATTTATTTTATGTGAAAACTTTGTCAAGCTGCCTCCAAAGATTTTTATGACACGGCCGCAGGTTGAAGGTTGCCATAGGACTGGAGGTCGCAGGTCGCAGATCGCTTCAACATTTTCCAACGGCGTCAGCTTGAATTTTATTGCCATCGTGCATATTTTAATGAGGCATTAAAGCCCTGACTCTGATTTCCCCCTCACACACAACCCACTCACACACACACTCGTAATTTATGAGAAACTAAATATTTACAGGGAGAGTGGAGGACGGTGTGATGGAGGGAGTTCTGTTCTGGTTCTGTTTGACTTGGCCTGGCCCAGTGTTTGGCCTGCGTTTGCCGTTTTTAACACTCGATTACTTTAAATGCTATGCCGCACATACCCCAGGACCCGTCCTCATACCCGTTTCGTCAGGCATTTGACTTTGCAGTCAATATTTGTTTTTGGCTTAAATAGCACGCAGAGGGGACACTGAACCCCTCACATCAGCATATTCCTTTGCCTGGCAGCTTCCGCATGCCATCAACTTATGTAATGAGTATTTGGTTACACAAATCTTAGAGCCATACTCGTACCAGCTAACCCTCCGGCAGGAGTCCGCTTATTGAATGAATGCTTAAATTACTAGGCAAATGACTCATTCATCAATTGCAGTACTCGGATTAGCATTGGCTGTCAGCAGGCACCATTGAGTGGAGAGAGCTTTGGACAGTGGACTACTCCCATCCTCCCCAGAGAAGATTTCATTAAAAATGATTTAAGGAAGAGCCACTGGACAGTCCTGGATGATGGTATGGCTATGGCTCATGGAAACGCATAAATTAAAACGTTTGGCGTCCGGCAATGATTTCCACAGCACTGCAGCCATGTCCCTGGGCTTTCCCCTGACGCTGACGCTGTCCCTGTCCCTGTCCCTGTCCATCTCATTTCCCATCCTGCTGACAGACGAGCGAGGCATTCAGATTGTAGTTGAGCTCCATTTTTAACTTGCATTTCACACATTCTGTTCGATTAACTCGTTGACAAGCGGATAATTTCATTGCGGGACTAGCCACAGCCCGTCCGGAATTACAGGCGTCATGTTTGCCACCAAACGAACGCTTAATTTGATAGGTATGTGAAGACAATTAAGACAGAGGCAGACGTAACTGATTAAAGCTGAACGGTGGACATTATTTCATTGCATTTTCCCTATATCAATTATTATTTATCGGTGATGCGATGATTATGAAGTGTTTCACAATAGCATGGTTTGTTTCAAATTCAAAACCTCAAACCACTCAAATAGTTTCATGGCTAGTCCCTTTATGTTAACAGCAAATAGGAACTTTCCATGAATCCAAGCATTACTTGTTTCTCAATATGATGTATCAAAGATATCTCTGGAGGTGGGCCACGACACTACAAAATAAACAAATATTGTCTATTCGTCTGAGCCCCAACCCCAAATCAGCTGCTCTACCAAAAAGTCCCTGCTTCTGTCTGCACTCATGTGGATGGTCCCCGACTATATTCTTGCATCCTTCGCTCCCGTTCCCAGTCAAATTTATGATTATATCCATTATGCGTTTAATGTCGCTTGATTTACATTAGTTTGTGCAGCGGGGCAAATTGAATTTCCTGTGCTTTTTCTTGAAAATTACGCAAAACACAGCGACAGAAAAAATAGAAGGAAAAGCTTAGCAAAATGAACGTGCCGTGCCCCAGGAGGATACGCAATATGCAAATAATCTGCAAATTTATAGGCTTTCCTTGGGTGGTAGAGGCTGCAGCTGCTCCTCGGATTTAGGTCCTTGAGTGGCATGCGGCAAGCGGCTAAGCCAGGCTATTATCTTTTATGAACTGAACTTCCTTTTGATTGGTTTAATGGAGTAACCACAGATGTCCTGGGGATGCGGGCGGCAGGTCGAAATGATTGATGCATGTGCAAAGATGTCACGGCGAAACATGAGCCCAAAATCTTGACATTTCTTGTCAGGCTGAAAAAAATATTTGCAAAACCAAAATGAGGGAAAATCCAACTCTGACACTGCTTCCCTACTCGTATATGTCGTCGGGATGTACTACTAGGTACATATGCATGTATGTATATTTTTTTGTGTTCATCTGGAAAATCCATTAAAACACTTGAGCCTGGCAGACGGTACGAGACGCGACGCTCTCCAAACAACAGCCACAACCAGAATGCATTTCCGTTAATAGTGAAGGCGGCTTTGAAGGCTGGCGGCAACAACACTTAGACGCAGCACTTTTTGTTACCCTTAAACCCTCATAGCCAGCCTGCCCTTCCGACCCCCGACCCCCGACCCACGGAACCCCTGCTGTGAGTACATAAAATGTTATTGATATTGCAATTTTTAGCATTTTGTAATTGAGGGAAAAGTGGACGGAGACTGAGGCTGAGACTGCGCCTGGTATACGTACTTATCGCAGGACCATCAATTGTCTGCCTCCCACCAAGATGCGCCAGATACCCCAGATCCAGGACTCCTGCACCCACACCCACACCTACACTCATAGTGCCACCCCTTTGGTGGGGCAGATAACTGTCTAAATGACACTTGAGCATGTGTTTAAACATGCCAAGCACTTGACTCACTCAAACTATGCAACAAGCAAGGGGCAGAAGCAGAAGCAGAAGCAGGAGCACAAGGAGAACCAGGGGTGACAGTTGCCAGCTTCAAAGTTCAGGGGAAACAGGGGGCCTCGCCTCGCCTCGTGCTGTCGATGCACTGATAAGTCTGTCCCCCACGATGCTCTCCCCCTTGGCCCGTGTGTGTGTCTCCCTCCCATCGAACGCATCTTGTCTCGACGCGTCTCGTCTCGTCTCGTCTCGAGCAGGAAGGCGAGTGCCAATGTTGCCAATGTTGTTGGCTGAACTCATAATTGGAATTAATTATGCATTCGCACTTTGCGGCCAACTTTTCAAGTGGCTGGAGTGGTTACCAGGAGCCAGTTAGCTGAGGGCCTAGATATGTGGGTTGTGCGGGTGCTGCTGCTGCTCCTCTAATTGTCCAAGTGAGCAAGCACGGCCGACGCGTTGCAGCCAACGCCTTGGATGAAGCTCCAGGGGCGGGCCGAGAGCCCAAGAAACTACGGCGGCACTTGGAGACCGACAGCGCCTGCAAGGGTTAAGTGCAAATTGCAGTTATCGTAAGTATTTCTCATACACAATTTCCCTAGATGATAATGATAGTGGACTTCCCAAGAACAAATGCTCGCTGATTCTATTATATTCTTAAATTTGTTTCTATTTAAGCTTTTAAGAAAGAGGAAATATTTTTGGGAACATTTAGAAGTGGCTAGTAATTAAGTAGTACTGCTATATTGAGATTCATTTTTCAAAGGTTCGCCACAGTAGACTTACCTCGCCTGTATCAGGGCGGTATAGGTACTGTGTCGCGACGGTCGTGGTATTTCGGTTAACATCCTTTCTTTATTATACTATTAGAAGAAGCCCATAAAGATAGTTTCAAAACTGATAGACTAGTGGGCACAGAAAAAATCAGGCAAACAGACTGACATGTCTACATAGACAACTATTCTCATACTGATTACGATTATATTTACTCTTATATATAACTTACTCTACTACGTATTACTCTACAAGCTTACGCCAAATTTTTAAATGCATATTTAAATTTCTTTTTACGTTTATCCTGACGCCCTTTTCCTCAAATCTCTAATCGTATGGGCATGATTTTCGTACTAGGAAAGTTATCCATCACATGGAACAAATCGATGATGGATCAACATTTCTGTGTTGATATCTATGAAACAATGATTCTGGCTTTTGCGGAATACGAAATCCAGTTTTTTGGGTCTTCCAGCAGGACAATGACCCAAAACTCAACAGAAAGAAAGTTCGTGAACAATCCACTTAATGTAATGGATTGGCCTGTTAAGTCTCCAGACTTGAACCCCATTGCAAATATATGGCGTAAAGCTTACAAATTTCTTTCTAATGTGGAATCAAAGAAAAATAAAGATCTTTGGGGTATCCTGCTTGGTTCGTGGATCAGTATCCCAAGGGAAAGAAAACATTAGTGCCGAGATGTTGATCTGATTTTGCTGATTCCAAAGGCTATACAACAAAATATCAACCAGTAAATACAACTTAAGTAACATATTTTACTAAAAATTGTGCAAAACTTCTTTGTATTATATAGTTTTTTGATAATTTTTTAAATTAGTGCTATTTTTGTTGGTGACTAAATTTCTGATTAAATCCTTTTCTTTTTTACCAATTTTGAACAAAAGGCGTCAATACACATTAGCCTCATGGTGCTATTTTTACCGCCGCAGCTGTACATTTGAAACGGATATTGAATGGATTATGTTTTGTTTCTAGATCGTATTCGCATCCTTCGGATGTGCCACGTTTTGTTGATTACTGATTACTGGATTTGAACAAGAAAAAAGTACGAAATTTATATTTTCGAGATTAGCTACAACCTACAAGCCATGCAATTCCCACGTAGGTTAGATAATATGGGGCGCTTTTAGGTTTTGCTCTTGGTAGCCTTTGTATTGTCTAGATGTTCTGTTTTAAGCTTTAAGTTTTATGTTTTCATTTGGGAAATATGATTCTAGTGTAGTAAAAGTCAAAGTATTTATAGCATATGGTATCCGCTGGATGAAGGACATGCGGGACATCGATTGTATTACACACATAAATCGCACACACCACGGGAGTTCGTTCCTTCCAATTAAGTTGGTCAATCTCCATAATCGATAACGAGAATAATGCAATGGTCAGTTTTTTAGATATTTGTTATACAAATATTGTTTTAGTTATTTCATGCCTTTTCGGACATTCCTTGCTGATGTATTTTCTCATCTCCTCCCTCTCTCCTGCTAATTTCATTTAGATTTTTGGTCTGATCTATATTCACAAGAGTCGAGCTAAGTGCAGGAACATCCCTCCACCATTCAGTGGTTCTCGAGTGGAGCCGTAGCCATTCAAATATAACTTGGCCCATTTATCTTCCGTGTTTCTTCTTTTGTGCTTACTTTTTACCCCGTCTCCTCCGAGGAGTCCAATTTGTTGCTCCTTTATGGCTCCATAAAGGCAGGCTCCATATTCCATATTCCATATTCCATGTCCATACCCACACCTGAGCTCAATAATTACCGTGCACGCTTTGTCGAGGACCCTTTCTCAATGGGGGCCCCATTGTCTCGTGGCTTTGCATTGCGGCTTACGGTTCCCCTGCCATTCTCTGCGTGATTCCCCTTTGTCAGGGAGGGGACTCAGCATATTAATGCGTAAAGGACAGTCAAGATGTTGGGAATTAATTAAAATCTGACAGCTAATAAAATGCAATCACTGCGAGTGTACAGCATCTTGTGATGGCCATCGCAATGTGCTCGTTACAATAGCCATTTAAGTTGTGAACAGCAGACAATTGCACGCTTCATTTCGTCTCTTCGCTTGTTTTGACAAGCCACAAAAAAGAAGAGGAAGCCCAGAGGAGGAAAATGACAAAAGACTGTCGCAAATCGTGAATCGCGACTAGCGGGTGAACTGCCAAATGCCGGACAAAGCCAGGCAGCCGGAAATGGTCTGACTTGATAGGGCTTTGGGCCTGGTCCTGGTCCTGGGCCTGGTCTCGTGTCATGAGCAAACAAGATAATGTTACAGCAGTCATCGCAAATTGAACAGAAGAGTCCCTTTACAGAGCCGGAGGAGCAGGAATGCTCGCCATCTTGGCGATTTGTACAAAAATGCAAATGAAAACGTCTCAACTTACGGAATGGTAGTCAAGAGAGAGAGAGAGAGAGAGAGAGAGACAGAGTGAAACTGCCTTAATGAAAATGCCGCCGCAGGCCACAAAGGCTGCCAAGTGCCGGGCGCGGTGCTCCTTACAGCTCTCCTTGGTGTCCGAACTCGCAAGCTGGGAAATGATTGATCGCCGGCATCAATTTCCCAAAAATGTTATTGCCAAACATTCGACAGTTTGCCGATTGCTGGTCGCCGAGGGCTTTAATGATGCTTTGAGGCATACCATACAGTAAGCTTGCTTTATTCAATACACACTAAAATGGTCATTTAAATTAGTTAGAACTAAATCAATATCTGAAAGAATCAATTTCCAATCTCCAATTGATAGCCCTCCCCCAAGAATAATAGATATTGGTGGGGTATTCACAGACACAGACACAGAATTTGCAGAGAATTTGCACCTTCCACAAGGTTCGAACTTCCACTCAGTATCAAAGCGGGTATCTACAGAGTTATGATATGAGTACAGAAGTACATACATATCTTATCTGCCCCTTTTGACATCTCGGAGGATCGCTTTTAAGCGCGTACGATCTTCGTCGTGCAAGCCAATTTTGGAGTTGCTTTGGAGTTTTCATTTATGGAAATGTCTGAAACATGTTTCGCTTGCGCAAACAGAGGGCAAAGCCGAGTGCGAGTGTGCAATAAAATTCCATTACAGCAGACATAGACCGACTTAAAAACTTGGCCGAAAAAAAGGAAGTGCCGGAAGAAATTTCGTTGCATACACTTGGAGCGCATGGGGCCGAAGCAAAAAGGGGGCAAGGAGTGTATTAAAAGCCAGCAACCATTTTACCGTTACGTGAGTGCATTGTGTGTGGGTTTGTAAACTTATATCTGTGTATGTGAGAGCAGAGTCCTTGCATATTTTATGAAACTTGCCGGAGCATTTAACAGAAACACACAGATGGAACAGAACACCCGAGCTGCAGGACGGCCTGCCCGGACGGGCGAGGCAAACTCATTACTGGAATTTATTTAGCACTTAAACAAAATGTTTCCTTCGCCTAAGCCAACTGATTTGTACCTCTTTGATGCGAGTATTATCCACTCGACATACTGCAGGCGGTGTATGCAGTCCAAGCCAACAGTTTCTGCGTTCCAGAGCGATTAGGATACCACATCCGCAGAGCAGACCATATTGACTCTGCCATCTACCGATCAGCGTATCTTGTGGGCTTCCTGAGGATTCCGCAGGGGGAGCAACACAAGAGTACTCCTGGCTTCTTCCCGGGGGGCTGCATCGGGATCTGGGCTTGAACTGCCTCCTCAACACGCCGCAGATGCTGCAGCGGCACTGGACAGATGGGCAGCTGTGGGCAAGACTGTCCCTTTTCGTGTATATATCCGCAGTGGGTGCAAATATCTGCAACAGTGCTGAGCAGCAATTTGTTTTTGGCGCAGGCCTCAATGGAGCCCTGGGACAGGGATCGAAGACTTTCTTGGGGAGTGGGCGCGGGTAGCTCGACCTTGACTCCGCATCGCGGGCACTTTTCGTAGACACGAGGCCTTTCTTCCACTAAAGAATCATGGGAACACACTGAACAGCACTCCCAGTCATCTGGGTCGTCATTGAGGTTCTTCACGCGGCACGTCTGACGCGGCGAATAGAACAATTTTTGGGCGGGGCGAAGTTTTTTCTCTTTTGGAATGTAGGGCCTTCGTCTGGCCATAGTGGTATTTGGGCTTGTGGCCAAACTTTGGTCCCGCAAGGTCTCCAGATTGGCTTCAATGAGCCTCCTCTCCTTCTCGAGGGCCATGATAACCGGACTCTTGGCCAAAGACTTAAAGTATTGCGTATACTGTTCCATCATATTTCGTATGCTCTTCAAGGAGTACCGCATTTCGAAGTTCAGCAGGTTCTTCTCTTCCTTCGGATCGATTTCCAAAATTTCAGACATGCTTGACGTAGAGGGAAATCGACCAGAGGAGGCGGAATTGAGCTTTCTTCGCCGCTCATCGCGCAGCTCGCGTTCCATTTGCTTTTCTTGATCGATTAGTTTCTTGATCACATCACTGTCCATTATCTCAGACGAATTGCCCATATCCTGTAGCATGTCGTTCGAAGGATCGTGAGAAGTGAAGTTTGAGGAATGTTCGTGTTCACCTCTCATGCTCTCATTGAGCCATCCGATGTTGTCGATTATTTCGGAAGGCACATCAATGGTTTTGATTTTGAACTTGGATTCGGTCAAAGACTTTCCTCTCAGCGTTGGATTTTTCAAATACTCCTTTTCAACGCCCCTGAGGTAGTCCAGATACTTCTTGGAGAGGAGCGACACAATATCTGACTTGGCGATTCCCGTTGTCTGCAGTTCAGAGTACAGACCTGCCAGCTTATCCCACATATTATGCTTTCCAACAACTGTCATAAGAGCACGAATATCGCCCGTGCCCTCTAGGACACTATTACTCTCTATAACGTTCTTCAGAAGGCGCTGCACTACCGAGTACTTTGGATCAGACCTCAAGTCCCTCAAATGGAAGCTTGGTCTTGTCTTAACATCGTGGTCCTCTTCGAAATATGGTGGATCTACCTTGTGGCCATCTGCTGGAGCGGATTCTATGGGTCTTTGAAATCTCCATTTACCCAGCATTACGTCTTCCGCTTTAGTTTCTTTTGGCTTGGAACCTGATTTTCGAGAGCCTTTCTGCTTCTTGGACAATTTTACCAATGTTTTTGGTTTAGTATCCATAGAATACTTGGCTTGCATGTCCATCCTGACCATATTCACATTATTTTCTGAGTTCTTTGCATCAGACCCCAAGTCGCTGTCCTCATCGAAATATGGTGGATCGAGCTTTTGGCCATCTGCTGGATCGGACTCTTCAGTGCTCAGTAATCTCCTCTTGCCCGGCGTTAACTCTTCCACTTTAGTTACTTTCTGCTTGGAACCAGGCTTACCAGATTTTCGAACGCCTCTCTGTTTCTTGGACAGTTTTACCAAAGCTTTTGTGTCAGTATCCATAGAATACTTGGCTTGCTTGTCCTTCTTGAATAAGTTCACATTATTTTGCAAAGAAATCTCGCCTTCCGTATTCTCCAATGTGATCTCAGTTTCTAAAGGAGATATTTGGGATGTATTCTCACCGCGAATGGCGTCTTTCCCGTCTCTTTTGGATGCAATGCGGTCTTGTTCATTCTCGGTTTCAATAGGAGGTTTAATCTGATCTTTTCCTTTCTCAGTTTTTTTCTTCTTCGCAGACGATTTGTCTTTCTCATTTATGTCGGATGTATGGCTGTCCAGTCCATCTGAAACTGATCGACCTTTCTTTTGGTGTTTTCTTACTTTTTTTAGATTAGGGCCTATATCAGAAAGTGTTTCAGTTTTCTGCCGCAAGCCACTCATTTTACGTTTTCTCTTTAGCAGACTCTGCTTTTTCTCTGGCCTTGGTTTTACGTTAGTCTCTTCTAGTAGGCCGCTTTCCATCGGTTCATCTGCAAGTATTTCCGGATTATTTGGATTCAGATTCGTATGATATCAATAAACTCTTACGTTTTCCAGATCCCGACTTTTTTCCAGCTACTTTTCTTTTCAGCACTACGTTGACATCAGCGGGCCTATCCAGATCTAGTAATTTCTTCAGATTCATTTGGCGTGGAGTTCTTGAACACTTGCGCCTCCTTTTTCTTTGTGCTTTTTTCGCCTTCGATTGTCGTCCTGCCTCAACCTCCACCAGGTCCGCATACATCTGCCACAGCTCATCGATTGTTGGCTTCGGAAGACGAGTATCACTGGTATCACTGCGTTTCAACATCTTGAGTTTCTTCTTTAACCTTTTGCTCTTGTACTCGCCGGGCAGCTCAATCAAATTTACATAATCGGTATCGGGGTCAAGGTCAGCATGTTTTTTCTTCTTTGGCTTCCATGGCTTCGATGGCCTGGCAGGCATCGCTGGCACGACGTATAACTGACCAGAGGGATTCTGGGTCACGGCTGTCACATAGTCTGTTCGGGGACGCTTCTTGCGGAGCACTTCCATATTCCAAAAATCAGTGAACCCACCAAGGATGCCATGACGTGGTTTTCGCGACTTCTTTCGACTGTCGTAAGGCGCCGACAAATACCGCCTAACCTCCTCGACCTCCTGTTCCCAGAGGTCCGCCTGACCCTCTATGGTTGGGTGGAGGATCGAGGTCCTCTCAAGACCCTTTCGCAGCTTAAGCAGACACCTCTCCAGAAGTCGCTGCGGTCTGCGATGCCTCCCCAGCTGTTTGCGCAGCAGACGCAGCCGGCGATCCAACTTGCGTTCCTCCTGCCTCTGCTGCACGATCAGCCGGCGTTGCGACAACAGCGACTTGGACCAACTGTGCAGCCATCTCGTGTATGTGGCTACCGTTCTGGCGACCTCATGCCTTGCCTGATCCCTTTTCACCTGTTCCATATCTCTCTGCCTGGCCTCTATTGCTTTGCGCACCTTACGGAGCAGCTCATCGCGGATCTGGCTCATCATGCGCAGCCGCCGATAGGCCTGGTGTCTGTAGCTCCTCAGGTGCCAGCCCTTGCGTCTCACCTGCTTCTTCAGCAACACCATCTTGGTGCATCGATGGAGCAATGAAACCTGCATCTTATACGTGTTTATCTTGACAGTCGGTTAAAGTGAGTGACATAAAATAAAACTACTATTGATTTGGTAAATGTGAATATATCGAAATTCAAATGCAATTAAAAATAAACTATTGATATCCCAAAAGAATAACTCAAAGGTAATCTGTTTAACCGATTGATTCAACATTAAATCATTAAATTTTCTCGATTCTTCTCTACTCTAGCGGTAGCGCTTTTAAGCGCCAGTTGGACGATTTCTCTAATCTCTGACTAAAGTTCTAACAGACTAAAGAACGAATTTTGATTTGACATTTAGAATTTTATTTAATAGTAAAATGAACTCAACGAAAAAATAAAAAAATAAAAAAATAACCACCTTAGAGTCCCACAAAGGCCCTGGCCTGCTGCTCGCCCGCTTCCTTGAAGAGCTCTGCGGTCTTCACCAGCTTGATGAAGCGAGGCGAGTACTCGCTGGAGATGCGCGCCTGCATGACGTTGTTCATGCTGGTCTGCCGCAGCACCTCCTGCAGCTTGGCACTTCGCTGCCTGCGCTCCACGGAGTCTGCCATTTTGCGGAGGTACATGAGGTCCATGAGAAGTTCATCTCGGACATTGGCCGCCGAACGCTGATCTGCAAGTGGAAGCTCCTCGTACTGACGCAGAAGTTTCTTGACAATGCGAGACCGGGAATCAATCTTGTCGCTATCGAGTAAACCCACATCCTGGTTGAAGTCGTCGGCCAGACCACTCAGCGCGTTCTCTCGCTTCTCGCGGCACTTCTTCTGCTCATCCATAGTCTTCAGGATGAGGTCGTAGAACTCACTCAGGTCTGGGCGCAGGGGAATGCAGGACCGAACCCGCACCTGCTTGTCGATGATGTCGCTAATGGCCGCCATGGTCTCCCGTACCATGGTCTCCGTCTGATGCAGGTACTGATCGTTTTTGTCATTCCTGATCTGATAGAAGTTTTTGGGCTTCTTAAGGGAGCCCTTGCGATTGCGCTCCAGCACGGCCAACAGACGATCCATGCCCGGATCATTGCTGACTGCCTCAAAGACGGCCGACACAATGTCCTCCGACGTTTTGCCAGTTATAAGCTTCTCCAAGCTGTCATCACAGGATTTGGTATTTCCACTACTGCAAGAAGCGATGTGATGTGGATGTGAACAAAGGATCATTCCATACAGGATCTCGTACTACTTACCATCTGCTCGATTCTGGCTTGTACTCCTTTTTTCCCTTGGACTTCTCTTTGCCCCACCTATTATTCCTTCTGTGGCCGGTATTATCCCTCCAATTTCTACCCGCTTCGCGTGCATATCGATCATCATTCTGCATTAAAGTATCGTCACTCCCGTGCTCTGCCGAATCCGCCCAATCAAGCATCAAGTCGGTGCTCATCTGATCGAAGGCTGGCTGCATGTTGATTGATCCGTTGCCATAGAACTGTTTTGTCTTTGGATCCCCGCACACGTTCGCGTTGATGGACACGTTCAACCTCAGGGCATCTGGACTATTGCAGACATCGCCGGTCGGCACAGCAGGTCCAGAAGTTTTACCCTGATCTGCCCCTCCTGAGTCCGTTGCATTCGTTGACGTATCGGTAGTATTCGTCATGGATGGATTACTCGTTTTGTTTTCACCAAACCCTGGTGTAGTCGACTCCGTCATCATGTTGGGGACGGGCGTTGTAATTGATATGCAATTGGGATCAATGGTTATGGACACTGAGGGCCGTGTCAGTGGTTCAACTTGAGTAATGCATGGATCCACTGTGGACAACATATTGTTCTTGACCTGCTTGTTAAAGAAAGGACCAAAGTATCGATGGACTGCGGATTGCTTCATTAGCGGCGGCGCTTGCAGCTGCTTTTGCTGGGTCTGTAGAGGTGCCTGTTGCTGAGGTGGCAGGTATTGCTGTTTTGGCAGATATGGCTTCTGTGGAAAGTGTTGCTGTTGTGCCAGATATTGATGCTGAATCGGTGACTGCTGCTCTTGCTGCTGCAGTTGTTGTTGCTGCTGCTGCGCTGGACGATTCTGTTGCAGCTGAAGCGGACGATTCTTTTGCAGCTTCTGAAGCTCATTAAAAAAGTTAGTCAAATTGAAGCTGGCCTTGAAATTGGAGGGTTGCTGTAGCTGTTGCGGCTGCTGTTGCTGCTGCTGTTGCTGCTGTTGTTGCTGCTGCTGTTGCTGCTGCTGCTGTTGCTGCTGCTGTTGCTGCTGCTGCTGTTGCTGTGGTATCTGCAGAGGCTGCTGCGTTAACTGGTAGACTCCATTAGCTCGCTGATTCATCATGGGCACCTGAACGCTAGAAGCATCATAGAGACTGGCCTCGTCCTCTCCGTAAGGATCGGTATCTTCCTCGACATCGGGCATAAGAAGGCCACTTCCAAGGTCTCCAAAATGCAAGTGATTCCCATTGTGGTCCTCCAGGTCGTCCAGCAGAGGAGCAACCATGCGCTTGGCTCTCTCGGGGCATTCCGGGGGCTGCTGCTCTTCCCCGATGGACCGTTTGGAGCGCCTGTTTTTCCTGGGAAACCAGCGACGACGTAGGCTTTGGATGTGCCGCTTGTTGCGATCTTTGTCGCCACTAAAATGCGACAGCTCATTGGCCAGAAGTTTGACCACTGCATCGGGATTGGGCAAATGGGGAGTACCTGGTGCTATTTTTGATCTCTCAGGCTCTGGGGAAACCTCATCGGCTGGCCTGGACGTGACCGACTCCTCCAGAGTCAGCTTGATGCTCTCCTGCAGCACTGCATCTTCAATGCTGGCTGCCGCCTGGGACTTCTCCTGAACCTGTGGCTGTTCTAGTACCGATTGTAGGACGGCATGGCTGTTTGACTTATCCTGGGTCTCCAGGCTACCCTCGGCTTCAGTGATGGCATCTGTTTCTAGCCTTGTCTTGGCCTCGTTGCTTTCCACCTTAACAGCTGAGTCCTGAGCACTTTCGCCCACCTCCGGCTTTGTTGAAATGTCCGCCTCAGATACAGATACAGCATCATCGTTCAACTCTGTAGGTTCCGTAGGCTTAACCTCAATGTCCGTTCCCACTTTCAGTGACTTTGCATCAGCCTCGACTTGCACCTTTTCGAAAGCAGTAGCTTTACCCACCACCTTGCTGTCGATTGGCTCTTTATCCAGCTCCACTTTGACATCCTGTTGTTCTTCGACTTTTGGTTCACTTTCCTTGAGCGCAGACACACTCGGGATGTCCAGCTGCTCGGCCTTAGTTCCTGGCTCATTCACGGCCACCTTTGCTGTCGTTTCCACGGTCATATTTAAGGTATGCTCCCGCTTGTAGCGTCCCGGCTCCCCAACGGACCTGCGATTGGGATGCAAGTAGTCGACCATGTTGGGCATCTGCCGCTGGCTGAGAGCATGGAAGCGATCGTACGGGGGCAGGCGATAGTCGTAGCTCTGGGGCAGATCCAACATGTTGTGGCCACCGGAGGATACAACCTCCGGAGACTGCCTCATTTTGTTGGTCATCGGACTGAGGCCATCGTACTGCTGCCGCCGTTCACCATCATCGCTCATGTATCCCTCTTGATTCTGTTCCTGATAATGATCCAGATACAGATCTGGATCCTGCTGCTGCTCCTGCTCCCGTCTCATTTTCCGCTCCCGGCCCTTTATCAGTTCGTCCACGAAATGGGCATGCTGGCTCTCCACCAGCGCATTGCTCGGCAGCGAGGGTCCCATGCCCTTGAGCATGAGGCGGTTGCTCGTCTTTAGCTTGATCTCGTTCATTGGATTGAAGCCGTGATAGGAGCTGCGCTTGTTCAAGCCCCTGCCCTTGGGCGGAATTTTCCGTTGGGCGTTCTCAGAGGCCTCTTGCTCGATCTTAGACAGCTTGTAGTTGGCCTCGTGCAACAGATTGTTGGGCCTCCATTTGGGCGAATCGAGCCGGAGCAATGTTTGCTCATACAACCCGTCCGGCACTGGCCTGTTTTCAAACTCCGGTAGATCGTCGTTGAGTTCTGCCTTCTTGTGGTACTCCTTCACCCTGTATGGATCCGTTTTGCTAGTCTTCTCATGCTCGTTTAGAATCTCCTGGGCCTGCTTCAGCTTGATGTCCAGGTAGGTGAGACCGCTACCACCGTACTGAAAGGGAGCCATGGTGGTCTCGAACACTGGAATGATGGGATCCACCGCAGTATCCTTGTACTTCTGCTTCACCTTGCCGATCTCTGTGTTCTGCATATCCTTCAGGTAGTTACTTTCGTAGCTCGTGCCGCTCTGTTTACTGACAGTATGTGATTGCTTGTGGCCTGCCTGGAAGTCCCGATACCAGGCGTTGGCTGCCTCCGCCATGGCATTGTCCTCCGATTCTCCGCTGCTGGTCTGGGCAAAGCTGGCCAGCATATCGTCGATGGTGTGCCTGGGCTGTCTTCGGTACTGATCCTGGCCGTGGAGATCCTGAATCTTGCCGCGCGCCTCCTTAACGGCCCGATTGAAGCTGCGCAACTTCTCGCTGCTCGACGGCTCCGAGTCGGCCGGGAGCAACTTGGAACCACCCAGCACCATCAGAGTCCACCAGAATTGTAAGAAAATCATATTCCAATCTGGGTACGATTCGTTCCAATTCAGATTATCATTCAAAAGGTACAGAGAAAACTCAATTAGAAAGTTGTGCCTCCCAGCCAGCTTGATCTGAATTGGGTTTTCGGCTTTTGGATTTTTTCGGAGTCAGTTCTTTACTTGTCACTTGCCACTTGGGCTTGGGTGGCAACAGGTGTCTGGATGCACGGCACTGGATGCCATTGTCGCACAACTTTGACAACGTGGCCAGATAAGAGTGGCAATGTCACAGAGCCCCCCATTGCCCTCCGGTTGGGGCTTGCATTGTGTTAAGTTTTTCCACACGTACGACGGCTGCGCCGGCGGCTTCCGACATCTGTTCAACATGAAATGTTCTTTGTTGCAACAACACACACCAACACACACATGAATGGATGTAAATGATTTTACCCCTCTGCCACAGCCCACACCTCACACAATCAGCTGCCGCATTGTTTCCTCTCCCATGTAAATCAGATTTTTGTTTTATACCAAAACTTTCCCAAGCGAAGGCGGGAAATGGAAATGGAATCGAAATGGAATGGAATGAGGATGGAGATGATGATGGCGAAGGGTTGGGCTTTGAACAGCGACAATAACATTTCCTATTTCCTTCTCCCCGTGCCCGTCTCCATCTCCGCCCATCATGAGCGTGTGGGTGCTATCGTTTCGCGTTGTCAATGCCAAAGTAAGGACAATGTGCGGCTCGAAATAATTGAAAATAATCAAACATTCGGGACGAACAACTGCAGCATCACGAGCTCCATGAGCACCGCCAACAGTCGCACAGCAGCACCACCACCAAAACTAATGTAATTAGCGCGCTCCAAACGCGTTCGTCTCTGATTAAAAGTTTTGCGGCTTGGATGGTTCTCCCTGCCTGCCTGCCTCCTAACTCCTGCCCCCTGCCTCCCCAAGCCGCTCTATAATCCGTTGAACAAAACTATGAATGAGGAAAACTCAACGTATTGTCTGATTTTTAGCCCAAAGTGCCCCAAAGGGGTACGCAGGCTCCTTTTCCCAAGATTATTTTTACAAGAGTTTTTGGGAGTTATATATTCGAAAAAGCATTTAGTGAAGTAACAGAGAACTAAATATAATTTCTTCTGCCATATAAGACATACATTATTTACTTCAGGCTAAGTGTTTTATCCCATTAATAGAAAATACCCGACATAATAAATCAAAATCTGGACCGCACTGAAGATACGAGGGCTGTGACTTTCTGACAATCATTTCATTCTTCAACAGAGTCTCCTTTAAGGTCTATGAACTTTTTCTAACATTTGTCCAATTTTGTATCCCTAATCCGGAAACTGCACAAGTCTCCACCTGCACCCTTGCATTGTGGACGATTGTAGCGAGCGCGGTAAGTGATGGTTGTTTTCCGCAAAACAAAAATGCTTAATGAGCAAAAAGGAATTTACTTTTTTTGATTTCAACTCGAATTACGAGAATGTCTGTAATAAATGGCTGTCAAGCACAAACTGTCGCAGCGTTTTCAAGTTTTGATAGGAGTCAACTGACAGATAAGAATCTCTTAAGTAAGAGGCGGGAAAGTTAAAATTTCACGGACTTATTGAACGGCCTTCATAGATCAAACTACTTGGTAATGCACCTATCCCAGATGCTCGCGTTTCAAAATAATGGAAATAGCGGTAATTGTGGATTAACTCAAAAATATTTCCACTAATACAAAATATGAGACTTTTCACTCGTTTGTTTCATTTCATTCTATTGGATTCTAGTCTTCGGGAATTTCCTTATACTTCTTTTTGTGCTGCATTTTTCGGAAATCTCTTTTATAAATGAAAAAACTTCTTCTCAGAACCAAAGAAAACTCATCGCATTCCTCTTTTTTACAAATCCATCATAATTCACGCGGACTCTCAGCACTCTGCCTCCGTCTGTTGTTTTTCGATTATGTAGCATTGTCTTGGCTTAAAGTTTTTTGGGGCCCGTCCCGGCCCCCACTGACTGCAACACTCTGGATGTTGCCTGGCAAATATTACAGCGATTCCTACTTATGTCCCGATTCGTTTGCCTTGTCAGGCGGACTGCTCAAAGGGGAGCCGGGATGGGGAGCCAGCGACATGACAAAGGAGCACCGAGCAGAGAAAGAGGAAAACGGGCAGGCGGAAAAAAGGACTGCGAGCGCATCCTTGGACTCGTGCATCACAGGACATGACATGGCACGAGCCATTTCGTTTGTTTTTTCTATTCCCATTTTACAGCAGTCCCATGTCCAAACAAATTTCTTCTAGTTTTTTTTATTTGTATTTTTCCCCCCTTTCTACGATCTCTGAGTAAAATATTATGTTACCAGGCGACAAAGAAAGAAGGAACTTTTTTTACACCCGCCAAAAATTAAATATAAGGGTATATCTGACTATCAAGAGTCTTTTCATATATCATTCTTATTATTACTACGAATATTATGGAAACAATTAAAAGAGAACTTACAAAAGTCGACTTAGGGAATGTCTCGATGGTTTTCCTTACTTTGAATAGATATTTCAGAGTTACACCTGTTCGGACCAATATGCGACAAAATGGAAACTATTTGCTTTCCACGAGACAAAAACTAGGTTGTAGGCCTGGATGAGTATTTTTTTAATGATTAAATTGAAAAAAGAATTGTACGTAATTTCGCAGGATTTTGTATTCGTGTCGATAGAGTGAATGTATCCGAAGATAGCGACTCAAAGTTGAAGTTTTCTTTAACTAGTTAATTTCTTTTTTTTAATCCGAGTGGCGGGTATCTTATAGTCGCAATAATTGAGCATGGCGTTCCCAGTTCCATTATACGTTGCCATTACTTTTGCATTTTTGCCAGCGGGCACCAAGCTGAAAGATGAGTGCGGGGCGCGGCATGGCCCCGGTATGGGTCAGGGAAAGAACATATTTAAATGCAATTTCTATAAACAAATTTAGCTGCTTATGCATATGCAGCAAGCCGGCACACAAGCAATTCATTAAGCGGGAGTTGCGCATAGAATATTTCTGACAAAATGATGCCCGACAGTTTACGAGCCGCAGACGGCGGCGGGCAGGAGAATGGTGCCATGGACAGGGGCCACGAGGCAGACACGCCCAACGGCAGGAACTTATTTACAACTTTCAAACGCTTCATTTTATTGGTCTCGAAATGAACAAATGGCGCACAAGCCGCACAGAGATATAGAGAGACGGTTTGGCTGGGAAAAATTTTGCATAATTTATGAGCAGAGCAAGCGGCGGCAACACACGAAGGACTCGGAAAAACAACGCACGAACACCACACAGCCAACTGATTTAAATGCAATTGCATTGAAGTATGCTGTCCTGGTCGTATCCTTGTTGGGTTTCAGATATAGAGACAGCAGCACGTGCTGCATCAACAGGAGCATCGATGGCCAGACAGCACCCTTGTCCTGTTTTGTCTTGCTCTTGGCAATTTCTTTTCATTTGCCAAGGTGTTGAGATGAACAGACGTGGAACTGGGAGCCAGGGTCCAGAGGCCAGAAGCCATTCCCAGCCTGGTATCCTCTTGGCCTCAAGTGTCATCTATTTGCAGGCAAAAAAGACGCCACGACTCAAGAGGCAAACAACCAACAAATTTAGTGTATTTTGTGCATTCTTAAAATTGTGGAATTTATGTGACACGATGCGCCAATAGATCAGATTAAAAAAACATGAGATCCAACGAAGCAAGCTCCGAACAGACAATGCGGGTGATAGAGAAGAGTTATATGGACCGAAACCTTCAGATGGAACGGTAAGCCGAAACTTCATGAATAGAATTTCTACAAACTATTAATCTAACTCTTTCAAACAGACTATTAGCCTACTAGACTATCTATATTTCTGTAAGTACATACTCCCAAACAAAAATGCCGAATGTGCAAAGATTTTCAAATTTACGAAACACGCACAAAAGTTAGATATTAATCGGGAAACCCAAATATATCAGCAAAAAAAGAGCGGTAACGGTATGAGTAGCGGCAAGGGCCGCGGCTCTGGTTTTATTTCCTTTACTCAGTCAAAATATAGGGGAGCTTATGATTTGTGCTGCTTACTATATATTTACTATATATTTCATACGTAATTATACGTGTGCTCCGGATCCGGTATCGAAGCCGATAACTGCCGCATTCTCTCGCTCTCTTTTGGTACCGCTGTTCGCAAAGGGACGAAGTAAATTGCTGGTTAAGGGGAGGAGAGGAGGATCTCTAATTTCTCTAAATTTGTTTAGCACTTGTCACAGAGAGAAAAAGGGGAGCCACGAGCGATAATTATGTTATAATGTTAGTTCTGTTACGCCGGTTCGAGTTCTATTCCAGTATTTACTCTGTAAAATAAGAAGTACATTCATTCACATTCACAGGCATGAAGGACTTGACAGGATCTTTACAAGACACGATAACAAGGCATCTCAATTTCAATATGCGCCACAGATTAGCGGACAATTCCCCGCTGGAAAGTTTTAATGTCGCACAAAGTTCGTCAGTGCCCTCTGGCCAATAAACAATTTTGCGATAAATTTGCGGCAGCAATGTAATTAAATTACTTAGCAAGTACCTGGCAGAACCCGCCGCCAGGAAATGCATCACGCGAAATCCTTTTAACAGGTCTGCAAAATGCCAAACGTAGGCCGCACAGGGCCGGCCTGGGGCGGGCGCTTGGCTCACGGGCATATTTCCATAAAGCCACCGCAATAACCGCTGTCAATGTGCGGATTAACACATCAATTACCAATACAGATACGGAAAAGGCAGTACGGAAAAGGGAGACGCATACGGATATGGACTGAGGAGTGGGAAGTGAGGAAATGGGAATCCCTGTGAGTGGGGGCTAGGGCTACTGATTGCTTGTAGTGACAAAAATTTCATTTTGCGGAGTAATTTAATTAATTGCAAATTTTCGAAATCCAGCCACAGCTTGCTGGCGGAAAAACAATTTGAATTCCATGCTGGCCAGCAGCAAACGTCATAATCCCTCCCGTTCTAGTCGTTACCATTCACATTCACAGTTATGACGTGAATGAAGTGAAAATGTAACCATTTCCAGGCCCGTCTGGTCCCGTCCAGAGCCGGACACTGGATAACTAAATTAATTCGATAATTGACTTCCATTCTCTTGTCTGCCCCACGCATTCAACCCTTCCGGCTGCGAGGCAAACTGTTGATGCTGCCCCATGGACCATGGACCATGACCATGGCATTCTCTTCTGCACACTGCTGCACCTCCTGGCTCCTGGCTGGTTTTTCTTTTTTATGGGCGGCGCACAGAGAAAACATAAAAACGTCTGTTGCGTGTTGCATATGGAAAACTGCCAAAAGTTGGCTGAAAAAATGAGAGCGAGCGAGCGACCGAAAAGAAGTCGCAAAAGGAAATGTTGCAAAGTAGTAAAGGCTAGGCTAATGGCAATAGCATGACGACCCCTAAGGAAAGAAAAACGTACCAGAGGATGTGGCAGACGGAAGAACAAGAAAACATGTCCAAGAGACCAAGCCACGCCAAGTCAGGAAGTCAGGAAGTTTTTATAGTTGTGCAAGTGCATGTGATTGCTTTATGAGCTACAGATGAAGTGGTCGGCACGTCCGGTTCCAACTACAGGTCCAGGCCCAAGTCCGGGCTGTCATTTAGTTAATTATAAGCAATTAGCAGCGGATGTTGCCACCCGAAAGTTAAATATAAGGCTCCCAAATGCATCTATTGAATATTTTTTGGCTTTGCAAACGAGTCACGGCTGTCACGAAACATTTAAAAAACTTCTGAACAGTTACTGGTGTCGATGTAGCTAGGACCTGTAGCTGTATGTCATTCGAATCCTGACGGATCAAAACGCAGTGATCAGTGATCTTACGGGCTTAAACCAACCAAAATCACCAGGTTGTCGAGGTTTAGAACACTATTTTGGCGTCAAGAAGTCAAGACTGTTGTTATTATTATTGCAAAATGATGTACCAATCTGATGACTTTCGGAAGATTTTCCAACGTCCTTTGCCAAGCTCCTTCACAATTAGACAGCAGGAAGATCAATATTGTCTGCCTTTAGTAAAGGGTTCACCGAATATGCTGCAAAATATACGACAGTATATTTCCAATCCAATTTAACCCACATTAAAGTTGCGCTTGAAGTAGAACCGTGTCAACCTCTTTCAGACAACTTTCCAGCTTGTTACACGTTAATCCGTTGCATGCTCTGGGGCGTCGGGGCTGCCCCATGAGTGGGTTCCAGATGCGTGCAGGTGTGTCCTGACTATTTATCAATTTATTACGCGCAAAAGTTCCTTTTGTGGCCTTAGCCTGCAGATAGTTTCTGTCTCTGACAGCGCTCAACGCTCAATGGGAATTCGCTTGTCGATGGGTGCGAGCCGCTGAATTAGCCTGGCCCACAGACACGTACATATGTACGTATTTCCCGGACACGGAAACGGATACGGATACGGACTCGGGAGCTTGCATCAGGTGGCTGGGCCTTGTTAACGGACTTATGCAGCGCTAATAAAACTTGCTCGCTGCAAATTGATTTATATGGGAGAGCGGGGCCAACAATTGCGGAGCTGAGCCGAGCCGAGCCAGGCCATGTCGGGGAGCAAGGAAAACTTTTAATTTTCCAAATGTATTCGCCGACAGAGAAGCTGATGTCTTCGATGGGCCACGCACATAAAAAACGAAGCCAACTAGAGACAGAGCCAGAGCCAGAGTCAGAGCCAGAGAGAGTCCCAGAGAGAGCCAAGGTGGAATTTAGGGCCAACGGAGCCAACGTAAAAACTGGAAAATTATGACCAAAATGAGAATTTAATCGAAGTACGTGAGCGGAAAAATGAAAATTTGACTGCAACTGGGGAGAGCGTCTGACTGGCCGAGGCCGAAACCCTCCTGCGAAACGTCGGCAGGCAACAGGCAACAGCATAAAATGCCAAGTGCAAGCTCATGCAATTTTTATCATGGCCACAAATGCTGCTCCACCTCCACCTCCACCTCCACCTCCTGCGGCTGCAGCGTTTCCGCCTCTCGCTGCAGCATCCTGGCATCATCATCAACACTGTCTTCATCTGCTTATGCGTTACCTCCCACTCCAACTGCATCCCAGTCCTAGTCGTGGCAGTTGCGCAAATTAATGCCGCCGACACTGACTCTTGCTTTCTTTCCAACTCTGGCGTTTACCTCTGCGTCTGCCCCTGCACGATTCCCACACGCAGCCAGACAGACAATTCTCAAATGAGTCAACAGTAGTAAAATTGTTTATTTTATTACCCGGCCTGGCCCGGCCAAGGGAGAGGGGGGTTTAATGGCACTCGATCTCTGCGATTGTAGGAGAGAAACGTGATAAATATCAGAACAGACAAAGATGAACCTTGTAAGAGATTAACATCACTGAGTAACCGTTACCATCTGGCAACACTAACTACATACTGGATGTGACTATTTGGAAACAAACGTAAAGAGTTTGTATATGGTAAAAGGACTCGGCAAAAGGTTACTGCAGCTCGAATCAGCAGCTTCTAATAGTTATTAAAATAGTGACGATATTACTATAACCTCTTATAATATCTTCAATCCCAATGCTCTTAAATGATCTGTAGTCGCGCTTATCTAGCGAACAATAACACCTTAAACTTAAACTGTAATCTAACAACGGAGAAATCTTATAAATGTAAATCTGGAGTCGGAGTTACCGAAAAAGCTCGGCAGCTTCCAACAGTGAGCATCATTAGTAACCGTTAACATCAGCTCACTCATAATACTCACACTCACTGGCAACGCCAAGCGATGGAGAGCAGCCTAGGAGCCAATTCGAAAGCTCCACTCGATGTGGGGCTCTCAGCTCCAGCCGTGGCACTGACGATCTGCCGCCAGTCACGTCACTGGCCGTCGTATAAAACCAAATGCCGGGCCTGCGATGCAACCAGTTGCGTGCCACTAGTCGCCAGGTGAACAAGTGAGAGAGAAAGAGAGCTGTATACCAGAGACTGTGTTCAGTTGAGTTCCGTTGAGTTAAGAGTGTGTAACAATGTGCGGAAAGGGCCGACTGTTGAGAGCGATGGAGGTAGCCAGTGTGGTGCTGGTGCTGGGACTGCTGCTGGCCGTGGCGGGAGTCAGCGAGGGTCGCCCAATGGATCTGTACGATGATGTGAGCGACTTCTTTGATGCCATTTCTTTGGACGATGTGGCCAATACGGGCCGCAACACGCATCCGGAGCAGTTCTGCCTGATGCCGGCCCGAAAAGGCGTCTGTCGGGCCCTCATACCGCGATGGCGCTACGATCCCGAGCAGAAGAAGTGTGTGGAGTTCAAGTTCGGTGGCTGCGATGGCAACGAGAACAATTTCTCCAGCTACAAGGACTGCATGTCCACCTGCGAGGGAATGTAGGGGTCACCAAGATCAGGAGCTGGAGCTGGAGCTGGAGCTACTGCTGATCGGCCAATATGGTCGATGTGTTGCCAAAGGCGCCTGCTTTTCTTTCGAGCTCTGCAAAGTAGCAGAACCAAAGGCAGCATTTAATTTAACCCACATACACATACACATCATAATCTATTCAAATCAATTCGATTGTCTGTTCTGTACACGTAATATTTATATAGTTTCTGTCATTGATCCATTTATTTTGTACTTTCGGAGGTGTCCAACGCCACCGATCCACCTAGAGCTTAAGTTATTGTGATAAAATAAATCAAATTGATTCATCATGAAATAAAGAGTTTTATACTGAAACTGAATTAAAAAATGTTTTACAATTTTATGAAGAAGAAATGCAATCACAAACTGTGGAAACGAGCTCTAACTTGACTTCTTCTATTGAAGACTGTAAAAAGAGTATACACTAAGATTTGAGACCGAAAGATACAAGGACTGCGAGGGAATATGCAGGTCGGATCTCAAGCTCTCACTTAAATCTGGATACAAATCCACCGAATACCTCTACATTTGTAGGTCTGTAAAGCTTAATTTTCAATAGAAAGTCTGTTGAATGAACAAAAATGTATTGTATTAACACAACGTTACCCAATCATTCAAATAAAAAAAGGTTTATTTTCAATACATAGAATAACAAGTTATTAACGTTTGCACATATTTTAAAAACTGAAGAAAAAATACATCATTTTCTGGTTATTCTCGAAACAGATCACTTTCCCACAGTTTGGCGAATAACCGCAAAGAATCGATAGGTGATGCTCATCAGCTGTCAAACCAGGAAAAATATTATTCAAATAATACGAGCGGAAACGTAAAGAGCCACTTTATACCCGGTACTCCGCAAGTGTTTGCCAATATTTTTATATATTCGATATTACCTGTTTTCATTTTTCTTAGCATTTATACATATTTTATAACACATCTGTATTCTTTCGCTTTTCTCGCACCAACACCAACCATTCTTTTCCTTTTGTTTGGCTTTTTGCATTGGGCTAGTGATGTCGATCACGAATATGTATACTTTATGTAGTCGGAAATCATTCCTTCTGGCTATTACATACACTTCCACATATACATACATACCTCCATACTCTTCGAGTACCGGGTATAAAGAGAGGTTTACTCACGATCTTAAAGGTATCGAGGGATATAACGATAATTCCCTTTGCAGATATCTCCGCTGGACGCTCTGCGCGAGCCATAATAAGGAGGAGGTCTTTCTTATACCGTATGGATCCATCATACCAATTCTGAAGATAGGCAGCCATGGAAATGCTGAAACTCTGAAGGGAAAAGAGTTAGTGTTTACCGAGCTTATATGTATGTACATCGTACCAAGTCGATAAGCCGCTGCCCATAGGAGCTGACCATATAGAACTGGGCAGCAACGCTGGCGAAGAGCATCATGTAGGATATTCCCTCCGCATTCAGACCCTGGACAACGGTGTAAAAGGCCATACAGCAGAGCAGACTGGCTGTGGTAAAAAGATTGGAGGCCAAGAGGAGGCCAAAAACCTGATTCACCTCCTTGTGCAACCTTTAACAAAGTGCAAAGCTTATTAAATATCCGTGGAGTGAAAACCTCCCACCTGAGGATCTGCTGATGTTTCTGCACGAAGCTGCACAAGAACTCACAATCCGCTCGTTCTCGTTCTCGACTTGGAAGGTATGCGGCCAGCTTCTTGGCCAGATATCCAAAGTGCATGCAGATCTGGTTCGAGACACACATCATCCAGAGATCTGTGCCCAAACTGACGTTGACGATGAACTGGCTGTAAGTAAAGTCCATGATATAGGCTACAGCATAGCCTTTGGGAGTATCCACGTGGAAACTGAGCCGCGTTGGAAAGATCCGAAGAAAGAGAAACTTTGCATCGTTCCCCTGTAGAAAATACATTGTGAACGACTGAAGAAGAGGCCCTAATGCCATCAGAGCCATCACGAAGTAGTAAAAGTACAACACATATCGCGTCGCTCGGGGAAGACAGTATCTGTTAACCTCGTACTCCCTCCGAAGCGAGTCGTCCGTAGGATACAACTCCTGCAAGCCTAAGATTAACGTACGAAGTCGTTTGCGGTAGATTATGAGTGTGACAAACTTCACTTCTGCACTGAGCATGTAGAAGAAGTGTAGGGCCTGGCGCATGATCTTGGATGGACTCCCGGCCACAGACTCCCACTGGATAATCCTGAGAGCCACGAAAGAGGCCTCATAGCAGTTGCAGGCAATGCATAGGAAAAAGTAGCAGCGCAGGAAAACCTTTTGCCACGATGGCCTGGCCGAGTCCAGAAAGTCGTATCCCAATGTCTTAAACATTATGTTCGCAAAAAAGATAAAGTCCTGGTATTCACATTGCTTCTCCTTCTCCTTCATCTTTTTGTTTTGCTGCCTTTCGACTCCTGACATTTCAAAGGGTTTGTTTCTCAACTCTAAACTGGTTTGTGTTTCTCAGGAATAGTTGGTTTTATATCCTCCAAGGTAGGAAAATATCTATCGATTGTCCTACACATAATTGTCGATTGAATAATTGATGTTCTAATTGTTTTGTTAAGTGTTAGGAAATTATTTAGTTGACGGTGCTATTAATACTCTTGAATAATATATAATTGGGCTGTCCCGGATCAATCAATGGTCGTTTAGTGTAAACTGTTATTCAAAACCTATTCATCATTCACTTGGATCCTTAATATACTAAATGTTATTTAGTTACTATAATGTAGTATAGACTCTTCTAGAAACTACCCAAGCTAAAGATGGAAAACCAGTTCATTGAATACTTACCAGTATTTATGCCTTCACCAAACATAAACAGATGCGAATTCCGTGTCTGCGGCCTCACATTGTTTGCAACTGAGTGTCGGCGGCTTTGGTTCGCCGCAGTTTGCCCCTTTGCTGCTTTGCTACTTTGCCAGAGGCAAAAATCATTCAGAGCGGCTCTACTTTCATAGATTTCACTTGGAAATGGCCCAAGCCCAACGCTCAGGTCTCTCAATGCAAAACTGGCCCATTCATGCGGGCCAGCACTCAATCGATCGATTGATCGATTGTTCAACAACATCAAATGGACAAACAAGATCAAAAAGCTGCAAAGGTCATATGGAGAGACAGATGACTAGACCACGTCAATGGATTCCCAGTTGGGTCTAGGTGAACCACTACGATCCACTGCGTCAGCGGTAAAAATACGCACAGATACGGGCAGGCGGACGAACAAACCGGTGAGAAACTCACGCCAAAGCCATCGACGAAGCAAGCAAACATAAACAATTGAAAGGTGCGAATTTATGCTAAAACGATTGGCAATAAACCAAAAGGGGAAAAAACGAAATAAGTAACTCAAAATCTAATTCAACAAATATGCATAATTTTGAGACGAAGTCGCTGAAGCAAGACCTAATCGAGGGCAAATCGAGGGTCTGGTCTGGGGCCTGGACTTGGGGACAGGACTGGGGCCGGGACTGGCGTTTGGCTTGGGCGAATTTCCAAAATATTCGCATTTTAACCTGTATGTGCGGGCCTGCTGCACACGTACCTGAGCGTACACACGTAGTAAAATATATTTGTATTCCCATTAGTCTATTCGTATATAGGTTTCTTTTATAAACAACCTATTGGATCAATGACCTAAAGCCGCTCACCAAAACAAAACGCGAAAATGCGGGCTTTACTGATCTAAATAAATCGAGCTGAGCGTAGTTGCAACACATGATAGCAACCGGCGACTGGACCGGCAGCTACTAGAGCTCTTACGGTGCTCTGATACCCTGGGTCGATGTTTATGTTGATTATGACGAACAGTTTTATAAACAACCTATTGGATCAATGACCTAAAGCCGCTCACCAAAACAAAACGCGAAAATGCGGGCTTTACTGATCTAAATAAATCGAGCTGAGCGTAGTTGCAACACATGATAGCAACCGGCGACTGGACCGGCAGCTACTAGAGCTCTTACGGTGCTCTGATACCCTGGGTCGATGTTTATGTTGATTATGACCCTTGCTCCAAAGATATACATTAATTCCATGGAATCAAGTGAAATCTACCCCAAATGTGTCCTAGATATAAACACATATGTACATATAGCATTCAGATGGCGCTATGCCATCAAGTAACTGAAATAAAATATTTTTCGATACGATCTTATTTTTCTTCATATCTTCATGATTGATAAAGAATGGTTATATTTATTGGAACATTCGAGAACTTACTCGATTGGTATACTGTTTAGGACCAGCTCCTGCTTCTATACTCCATTTACAGGTTACAAGAGGTTGTTCGAGGGCTAATTTCTCACTTCTTTCTGCTTAATCGCACAATCAAATTAGGTGTCATAATGGGTCCCAATGAATGGGCCACAGATTTTGTACATCTGTTGAAATTTGCTCAACAATTTGCGGTCTGGTCAAGGGGCTGAGTGAGCTGCGTGGAGCGGAGGGAAGCTCGCTTCAATCAAGCAAAGCATGCGCAATATTTGTTCGCTGTTGGCCAAGCTTCTGGAAAATTCTGCGATGCGATTGGGCAACGCAGCGAATTCAATTGAATGGTATTTAAATTCAGTCAATTGTGGAAGCAAGGTAGCAACGGAAATAGGAACAAGCTATTGGCCAGATCCAAATGGCTAGCACTTTTTAGCCTGTACATCTCCAGAGAAGCAGGTAGCTGCAGTTACTAAAATTGCAACAGAGGTAGGCAGTCAGCCAAAATTAATGGCAAAATGAGCTGCAAAGAAATTTGAACAATTTTCGCCGTTTGTTGCAAGCTAGAAATTAATTAAAATGCACTAGGCGCACGCGGCACTGCAACAGCGGCAACATGCCATGAAACTGCACAATAACACATTTTCCGCGTTTCTGCAGCGGCAGCAGCGCAACTACAGTAAACGCATTTTATTAGCTACACATCCATACAACATGAATGTTTACTTTGGGTTTTTTTTGTTTTCTTTCATTTTTCCCCTTTTTATTCGCTTTCCTGCAGTTCGAAGTTTATTATTTGAGGCACGTACGACGAAGCGCTGGACAAAAGTGCAACGGCAACCAAGTCGGCCGACCACAGTGCAAATAAAAATGCAAAATTCAGAAACTACAGCACTGACCTGCAGAAGTATAGATACTCTTCCACAGTGCGACGATCATTTGATATTTGTAAAGCCAATTGTTGGGCTTCGAATCTGCTTCTGAATGTACCAAAAAGTTTTCCTGTTACACCTATTTATATTCTGAAAAATTGTCTATGATCGCTTAGACATTCCTCGAGTATCTCAATTTGGCAGTGGGCAAACTTGCAACTCAACTCAACTTGTCATCCTGATCGAATTCATATATACCCTCTGCGAGAGCATAACAATATTCTCTTTTACCCCACCCTCCAGCCACCCTACTGCATGCCTAACCTTTCGATGGGCCTGTGTCTATGTTGAAGCGGCGACAACAACAACGACAACGACAGCGACAACGACACCGACACCGACAACAACCAAAGTCAACGAACTTTGACGTCAGGCAGGCAGTAAAAGTCAGTTCTTTGGTTTTTCTTGTTGTTGTGGCTGTTAGTGGCGCTGCCTGCTGGTGGGGGTGCTGCTGGTGGGAAAAATACGTAGTAATAAACCAGACGGGGCCCATTGTAATTGTTGCTGCTGCCGTGGATAGTGCAAATATGCATAATCAAGCGCAAGCAGGCAGACATCGGTGGCATCGATACACCCATGATTAATGAAATGCAAAATAAAAAAACAATAACACATGAAAACATGAGCTTCAAATATTTGTGGGAACACGCTGCGTATACACAATACCCATTTTTCTGAACATTCATGTGGTACTTTTGTACTTTTTTGTTCAGAAGGCTGCCTATTAAGTTTTCAATTTCTAAAATAGAACCTTTAAAAAATCTCTGCTACTTATGCAAATATATAAGACTATATAAAACTTACGAATAGAATCTCCAGGAGTGTCTAAAGCTTCGTTCTCTGAAGATAACATTCTGTTATTCTGAATGTTTTCTAGAAAACACTCATTTGGGAACGCCATTTAATTTTCACTCAATGAATTCGAAATCCTTATGATAGTTTTATCTTTGCTCAAAATCAAAACATTATGGTATCACTAACTTACCCGGCAAACCATTTTCCGCAGGGCTGAGAACTATTTCTGCTCCTCCAAACAATGTCTTTCTGTAGCATGAATTGAATGTCCGAATGGGCATGGAACATGTTTGAATTTGGATCCGTGCCGATGAGCAAGCCGTTCCATGGTTCTGGTGGTGTCTCAATTTCTGGTATGTAGTTGCACTTTTCCTGATGAGCAACACATGTCATCAATCAGCACTTTCAGATGAGCGGAATATTAAGAAAATGTCTCGTGCTCTAATGAAAGAAGAAGAAAAGAAGCGAATGTAAATGCTCAATGAACTTGTTAACGTTGTCTTCTCTCTGTATAGAAACCTTTTAAAGTCATAAAACACGTAGCACACACACACACATACAAATAGTCAACAAAGAGTATTGCCTAGTAGCCACTCTGGACATTAAGAACGCGTTCAACACGGCGAGGTGGAGCTGCATCCTAAGGGCGCTGGAGAGTTTCGACACACCCAGGTACCTGCAGCGGATGGTAAAAAGTTACTTTGAGGGAAGGCTGCTTTTGTACGACACGCAGGCTGGCACGGAGGAATACGAGGTATCGGCAGGCGTCCCGCAGGGTTCAGTGCTTGGCCCCACTCTGTGGAACGCAATCTATGACGGCATCTTGCGACTCAGCCTCCCCCACGGAGTACACATGGTGGGCTTTACAGACGATGTGGCTGTCCTAGAGGTGGCAAAAGACCTTTCCGTCGTGGAAACGACCTGTAACCAAACGATAGCGCGCATTCAACAGTGGCTGGACCTGGTCGGGCTCGAACTCAACCCCACTGGTATCCAGCCGGAAGAAAGTTGAGACGGCCAACATCTCAGTGGCAGGTACCCTGGTCTCGTCTAAGCGCGCTATTAAATACCTTGGTGTCCTGGTGGACACACGTCTCTTCTTTCGGGAGCACTTGGCCGCCTCTCTTCGATTCGGATCACCAGTGCCTTCCGAACGGTCTCGGACGAGGCAGCACACGTGATCGCGGGCATAGCACATACTACCAGCACATACTACCAGGAAACACATGGCAGAGGAATGGACGCGGCGGCGAAAAGGCAGGTACGCACGGCGTGCAGACAGGAGAGTCTCAGAAGGTGGCAACAGCGCTGGGACACGACCACTAAGGGGCGTTGGACCCACCAGCTTATCCCGTCCATCGACGCGTGGGTAAGCAGGAAGCACGGGCAGGTCAACTTTTACCTGACTCAGCTCCTCAGTGGTCACGGCTGCTTCCGAAGCTACCTTCATCGCTTCGGACACGCGGACTCCGCAGAATGCTCTTCGTGCGGGCACTACGTGGAGGAGGATGCCGAGCATGCGATATTTTCGTGTGGCAGGTTCGCAGCGCAGCGCCAGCGGCTAGAAGAAGCGCTGGGTGGAGCCGTAGTCAAGCAGAGCTTGGTGCCGTGCATGCTCCTGTCCCCGGAAAACTGGGAGGCGACGAGCTGCTTCGCGGCGACCATTATGAGGGAACTGCGCGCTGTTGAGCACCAGACAAGAGTCCAGTTAGTCTAAACGAAGCCTGCACATGTGTGAAGCATTGCTTCACGGCCGTACCACACATGTTGGGCTTGCATAGCCTAACCTTTAATATAGTTTGCTTTAAGTATAAAATAAGTTGTAAATACGAGCAATTAAATGGAATTAAAAAAAAAAAAAATAGTCATCACTGCGCTAATTCCGCTCAAGGAGCTGATACGGGAGAGGAAGGAGATACACGACACCACGAAGAACAGTGATGCAGAGGTGTAAGCGAAAGGAGTAGTATGAATAGATTAAAAACGCTGGACCCACAAATGGGTCGTGCCACTTATTGTAGCGCATCCCAAGGTATGGGATGCAACCACTAAGTTTTCTGCAACAATAATGCGGAAGCTTCGGATGGCAGGGATGGCAAGGGGATGTCGCCGGAGTATGAAGGAATGGTTGAGCGAAACAATGCTTTGCGGCCGTACCTAACTACACAGACCCTAAAGATTTTTGTATATTAGTACGATTTAAACAGGAATTACATACCTATTTGCTAAATGTACAAGTGTACACCGTGACACGAGAATTTTTTGTATTAGATGTACCTCACTGTGCCACAGATATTGTTTCTAAGACTATCCAACGTGTGGGTTTATAAGCAACTTTATCTAATGGAATAGACGTACTGTCTACGCGAAGATAAGAAAATTTGGTAACACATTAGGATTTGCCACCCAGAAAGTTATCTTATCCAAGCGCTGATAGAGAAATTAAATACAGAAAGACAGAGGGGCACGAGAATGATAAACTTTAGTTATTATATAATTTATCGACTTTTCCAATTGCTAAATACAATAATATATCATTATCCATAGACTAAAATACGCAATGTAAATATATCTATGTTTATGTATACATATATAGGTATATTTATATATATATATATAGATATATATATTATCCTTTTCTTCAATATGTGTATATACTTTTTATCGATTTCGTTTCTGCCGCTCAACATCCATAGGTATGCTCCGTTTGTCAGCGCAGCTAAATATTATCATATGTTATGTGGTTTGAACAATTTCCGATTGGATTGACGGTTAACATACAATAGCGTTACTTGCTCTAGGTATTATCATTAGATCGCTTGTCCAGCTTTGTTTCCATTTATCGTCAACGTTCGAGATGTGTTTTTCGTTTTTCTTTCGATACAACAGTTTGACCTTTTGGCTTGAATTAGTGCATTAGGCATACATAGGTGCGAGCCAGGCTCTGTCTTAGTAGATGACATATACATAGATCAGATGTGCTTCATGGATAGGAGAAGCGAATAAGAAGAGTGTGCGTGGGGAGCGTGGACAAATATTAGCAGGCAATGTCCGTGGTGACGGTCTTTATGCTCTCCGAGCTGAAGTGCACGCAGCCATACTTGCAGACCAGCGTCCAGACATATGGAATGAAGAACTCCTCGGGTGCATCCTCCTCAACGTACTTAAACTTAAGATCAGGAAACTTCTGCAATAATAAGCCATAAAAACTCATGAAGCACATATCTCTCTCATTGGCTTAAAGGCTCACTTACCCTCAGCCGATCGCTGGACCATTGGCTGGCACCTTTCGATATCACCTCGAGCACCTCATTGACCCCCAGTTCGCCGCGCTGCTCTTGCACGCGCTGCAAACGAGATGAGAAGAAGCCCACCACCTGAAAAGGGAAAGGGATAAATCATTTTACTTGAATATGTTTTTAAAGAGTATAACTTACCATGTCGATATTCTGGACGACATCCTGGAAAGCGTGATGACTGCGGAAGCCCTCAAAGACACTGCGCTTGTACAGCAGCGTGTAGACCAGGTTCGGACAATACACAAGCTGATTTGTAAGACAGGAGTTGAGGATTTCCAATACCATGCGCAGCACTTCCTCCAGTACGCTCAGGTCTTGAAGCATATCCTCGGCCGTAGTAACGACATTGACAAACACGGCGCTGTCGGCTGGCTCCTTGAGCTGGGCATCCAGTCGCGTGTGCTTCCGTGCCAGTGTCTCGAACAGCGAGACCAAGCGTTGCGCCACATATGGATGGAGGGCTCGGAAGTGTCCGGACATGTTGGCCAGAGCTGCCAGGCAATTGGTGTGCAAGTACTTGTCGCGCATCTTCAGCATGTTGTACTGTATGGTGCGGATGACGATCAGGATAAGAATGCCGCCTAGCGATATCTCCGATATGCTGCGCTCCGTGTACCACGTGATATTCTTCAGCATCTGGAAACAGTATGGAAATAGCACGCGGATAAGATGGGATGGGAGGAGAGCATGTGACAGGTACAACATACAATTGTGTGCACGTTCTTATTGAAGCCCTCGTCTTCGCTCAGAATGAGGAGTACAATCAGTGACATGTATATGTGATGGGAGTTGCTGTCGGGGGCATTGTACAGAGTCTGCAGAATGGGGATGACCAACTGTTCCAGGTCTTGCTGCTGCATGACGAACCTGTAGAAGCGCTCATTCCGATGGAGCAGCAGATAGAGCAGCAGCGTGGCCTGGTCAATGGTGACAATGCGGCAAAGTGTCTCGTACACGGCCGAGAAGTCAATCTGGAAGGACACCGTTCCCTGCTTGGGCGAGTCCTTGGAGTCGGCGCAGCCAAAGAGACTGGCGCGATAGGCATTCTCCTGGGCCGTGCAGTGGTTTGTCAGTATAAGGATGAGCAGTAGACTCTGGTTGGCCAGCGGATAGTGGGTGCGAAATTGCTGCGAAAGCTCTCCGCCAACGGCGTTGCTTGCCTTCAGCACATCCTGCTGCTTGCGGAACGTGAAGATGGATAGCAGCGATTCAGCGATGCCGAAGACGATGGAGCCTGCTGAGCTGGAGCCGAACATGGTATGCGGCACCTCCACCATGCGCGCCACAAAATGCAGCAGGGCCGACATCAGCACGTTGGCGTGCTGGCACTTGAAGACCGTGCGAAAGACTATCGATTTCTCCGTGGGCTGCTGCGCAAACAGATGCACCGACAGCAGCGTGATAAGCATATTGACAGCCTCCAGGTGCAAGTGGTAGGTGAACTCCTTGACGGGTATCACTACGATTAGGTTCACCAAGGCATCAATAAAGGTCTCGAACTTGGCGCCGTCCACGAAGACAGGCGCTGATGCGGCGGCAGCCGCTGCCTGCTCTGTGGCCTCGATGGCAATGGTGGCACTCTCCGCTGGCGTCTGTTGCTGCAGCTCAACGGCCGCCTGCACAAGCTCTGCGCTGGGCAGCGCCTCGAAGTGCTGCAGCAGCTGGAACTCGGAGCCCGTTTCATTGATGTACTTGACCAAGGTGCGAATGATGAAGAGGGCATTGAAGGTCTGCCACACATGCATGTTGCTCTCTTGGTCAGACAGCGACAGCAGCTCGCTGGTCTTTTCCAGGAACACAGTGACCAGGGAGCCGAAGTTGCCAGTCTTCAGATTATTACCGATAAACGACTGACATAGCGTCTCCAGCCGGCTGTCCAGGTTTAGCTGGTCCTGGCTGAAAAAAACGAAGAAACGTTAACCAGACCGCTTGATGACGTTTACACACTTCCAGCACCCGCCCAGTACGCACCTGTTCTCCGGCAACACAATGTTGTAGTTGAGAAGTCCGTTCCAGAAGGCCTCGTCATCGTGTGCAATGTGGTGTCGCCCAACGAACCGCTGCAGCCACTCGTTGGACCCCAGGTCCGCCGTCCGGCTGACGTTTATACCCATTCTTCTCTGTCGTACCACCTATCCCTGTCGCCACTAGCGACAAACAATCAATCTGTGTGCTCACTGCAGCTCCGTTGTTCTCCGGTGAGGCGTCTACTGCATTTGATTTGATTTGGCCGGTGGCTTGGCCGTTTCCAGTTAACCAAATATAATAACAATTGTCGATGCTGATGGCACGGGCACGTCACCCATTTGTGGAATAGTTTTTTTCATATGGTTTTGACGTTGCCGCACCGTTGCCCAACACTGCTCGCCCGCACAGCTGACGTCACTGGAGCCCAAAAGAGTGCAATAGAAAATATAAAAATATAAAATATAAATAGAAATAGAAAATCCGTTTTAATACCAAAACGAATATGTTTTGCGCCGTCGAGGAGTGCAGGACCCCCCTGACGGGAAGCAGCCAGAGCTCCTTCAGATTTCCCATCGATTCAAAGCTGCGCCTTCAGTGGACCCTCTTCTGCCGCCGAATTGACGACATAAATTACCCAATTACGACGCATTTGCCTGGAGCACTTTGAAATGGAGGATTTTGAAAGGGATTTGCGGCTGGATCGGGGGGTCTGTGGATATCTGACACCCCTCAAACTAAAGCCAGAAGCTGTGCCCAGCCTGCAATCGCATCAAGATATGGATTTAGAAATAGTTGAGGAGCATTTGCTGCCACCAGAGACAAACGAGGAAACTCTAATGGTGCAATACGATAAAGAGCCTGCCAGGAACCAGCCAGAGGAGTCGGAGAGTGATTACGAATTTGAGGAACTGCCTGCGGAGGAGTGTCTGCAAGTACAGGTGGTGGACGCCGATGGCTACCTTAAGGTCTTGGAGAAGGAAAAGTAGGGATCAAAATCATTGCATATCCCAATTTAATTTCACTGTTTTTGCAGCTCCGAACTGAAACGGGACAACTTAATAATGAATCTGTCCATCCAGACCAGCGAAAGGGACACGGAGAGACTGCAACGGCAGCTGGACAAATCGAATGACCTCTATGGACAACTCGTTACAAATTTGGAGAGGATATTCTCCCCGGCCCAAATCGAAAAGATTCAGAATGACAGGCGTATCGTGTGGCCCAGGGCGGACCTAATAGAAGCGCATAATCTGTATGCGGCCAGCAGAAGTGTCTGCAACATCCTGCTGAGAAGGAACTATCCACTACCCTCTGTGCGGACAATGCAGTACTGGGAAGCCCGTGAGCGGAACCGAACCGCGAGCGCAGCGAATCAGACTGCCCAGCGGAGCGCAACAGAGCAGGCCATGTCCCATCTGCTCGAGGTCATTGATGCGACGAACCTGGTTCACAATTACACCTAGCGTACACCCACCATATCCATCTATCCTGATGTCGTAGATAACATCAACTTGGATCACAATTATACAAAGGCCGAGTTCCCATAAACAAGATGCCACATAGTAAGGTGTCGATCGAGTTTAATCGAAGCTGCAAACACATTCAATTATTTAGATACATCAATGTGAGGTATTTTTATAAATCATCAGTTTATGAAGATTTGTGTTTTGTTATGTTTTAAGAGGTTTTAACTCTCTAAAATGTCTCTGCTCCATTTCCCGTCGGACTTTTTCGATTAAATGTACATGTATACATATGTATAATAGATTTAATCAGTATAAGTTTAATCAAAGCATTATTATTCGATGCCATACGCAATATAATGCCACTGTTCGATCAACTTTGTTATGTTCTCACGGGCCATCCATTAAGTTGTTGTTACGTTGTACAGGAAACAATATTAAATAGGACTAAGGGATATCTGAATAAAACAGTAATATATATATATAATATAATAATATAGTAATAAACGAGACATTCCATATTGAATAAATTGCATTTATTAGATTATGGAACTAAGACTAATTTGTTGATTGGATACTGTTGCACCTGAAGCGCACACAGCCTGCGATTCAGCGATTCACTGTCCAACGGTGTCAATAATGTATGTACGAGTATATCCCTTCCTACTTAGTCGCTTCTCTGGTTTTAGTTGCTTCCAATTTACATACAATTTGTAACTAAATATATATAAATATACATATGTAAAAACTAAACGGGGATCAAAAAATCAAATGGTAAGCGGAAATTTAGAAATTTTCTATCCTCCTCAACCGTACATCCTTCTGTATTTTTTCATACACTACACGATTATCACAAATTGTATTCCTTGTTGGCGCTGCATGCGAAATCGCTGCGAGTGATCTGAACAGTATAGAAAGTATAGCTACAATATATGCATGTTATAGGTGCAGCATTTAAACAAAAGTTGGTACAAAATAAACTGCCTCGCGGTCATGCCTGTTGTTGAGTTTTGCGATCGGGTGACTTAACTTAAGAAATGTACAGTGTGAATGTTGTAATGATAATGGATAATGGATATATAATGGCAGATTGTATGACTACAGGACATGGCGGCTGGCCTCCTCGCTATTCCTTTGCTTCCGATGTTAGCCCAACATCGTTTCCGTCTGTTTCGGCAGGGACATCCTCCTCTTTAAAGCTTGCGCAGGGCATTGTGCTTGCTGTGCTTCTTGGCAAGCAGCTGCTTCAGGCTGAACGAGGAGAGGGCGATGCCGAAAAGCGCTAGCATGGTGGCCGAGCGCGTCACCACACGGTTGGAGCTGGACGAGCTCGTGGTGTACGCATGGCTGCAGTTCGTCGAGGCCTGCGCAGATAGCGGCGGCGCCTGCAAGAGATTAGGAAAAACACGATTAGAAGCGGTACCATCTCACACGGCTCTCTAAATTTTGTAGATACGAGTATTTTTAGAAGGCCAAACAAACAAGTGCCGCTATATAATTGGCCCAGTGCCCAGCCCAGTGTCTGTCTCGTTTACTACGCAGCAAAGAAACTGCGACCGGGGCCGTTGTCAACCGGTTCATGCCACCGATTACCCCACACACAGGCCCAAACACGTTCATTGAACTGATTAAACGAGAGTGGCCTGGGGTCGATGTAATAGCTGATTAAATAGGGACAGCCGATCTCATTCTCACCACTAACGACGCCGTTGTGCTGCAATCTTTGTCCCTCTCGTGACGTCAAAATTTCCACGGATAAGCCTCCGATGCGGCCTATAATCCCGAGACGCACTCAGCCTGTCCTCGTTGCCGCCAAAGTTCACATCTCTTCGGCATCGTTGCTCTGGCTCTGGCACGCTCGAACATGCGCTAGGCGCGTGCCGCACACAGGCGTGCGCACACAAATCGCAACACAAAATAAAGACAAAGCGAAATTGTTTATAAATAAACGAACTTGCTTTCGTTTCTCGTATTCTCATATGCATAATTCCATTCGCAAATTTATTCAAACAAAAAGAATTGCAAATTTTCATAGCTGTGGTGGGCGCTTCACTTCCGAGTCGGCTCCCACTGCCTGCTCCTGCCGGTGCTTGAGCAGCTGCATCACCGCCTGCGTCCGCAAAGCCGTGCCCGTCCCAGTTCTGACTACTGGGCGTCTGCGCGTCGTCTTTGAGCTGCGGGTTGGCGTAACATCATGCCGCTTTATGGCGTCCAGGAACGGGTTGTCCTTGCTGAGAATTTCTTTCTCGGTAATTCTCGCTTGTGTTGATGCCGTCTTCAAGGGCACTGGATTAAGGTTTGCTTCTTTCCGGGGCAGAGTGGATGCCTTCGGGAGCGGAGTGCAGAAGGGATCGCTCCTTGGCCTAGCTCTGGGACTGAGTATCGGCGCAGTGTTGAAGGTATCAGTATTTGGACTAAGCATAGGCGCAGTCTGCAGCGTCTTAGGCAGTTGCGGAATTTCTTCTTTGGTTATCACGCGATTCGGGAATTCACTCTTATCGGGAATGCTCGGCTCCAGCCAGCTAAAATCTAGCCCTGTACAAGCCTCAGGTTCAGTAAGAGGACCAGAAAGAAGATCCGGCATGGAGATGAGATTCAAATCAGACGCCGGCTGGGTCTCCACTGCTGCTGGCTCTACGCCTGACCCCAGGTCCTGCAGCAGCTGCAGGATGAACTCATCGGCCTCGTCTGGAGCAGCAGTGTTTTCATTTTGTGGGGCTTCAATGGGAACTGTTTCTCCAAAGTCGAATTCCTCGTCAGAGGAAACCTCATCGTTTTGTGGCCAAAGGCAGCTGCGGGACTCGCACTTTAGCAGCTGCTCCTCGAGACTGATGTAAAAGTAGCGTAGCCTGTGGTCCAGGCCCAGGTCCAGGCACTCTCGGCACGGGTCGCCCGACTGCAGTTTCTCCAGCTCCATCATTTGTGAGTGTGTGTGTATGTGTGTGTACGGTAGGGGCGGCCTTCAGTGGGTTACTTCGGAAATCCCCTAACCCCACCGTTCACCCATTTGCATTTTGTTCTTGGTGCGCTTTCTACAATACCTTCCCGTTTTTCTGGTTTAATTTACGAAGGCTTACCTGTCCGAAGGTTAAACGGAAAGCATACAGGCCGAGATTGGTCGTTTTCATGGTCCGGCCAGGCAATGAGCGGCTGCAACACAGAGAAACTGTAGTTAAATGAGTGCCGAGAAGCTTACATAATACGGAATTGATTTTTCAATGTCTTTTTTCTAGTCGCCTGCGAAAATGACAATACGATAGAGAAACTGAGGTGCTTATCACTTACTTTTGTGGCGCGACTAAGCTGAATGGCGCTCTCTGCTGCTAGGTGCAATCCGTGGCGATCTGCGTCGAGAATAATTAATTTGGCGGTGAGAATAAATTAAAACCAAAATAAAAATTCTCTAAAGCGCAGCGTTCCACATGTCAAAGAGAGTTGAAAACCAGCTGTTCTCTATTTGCAGTGTTGCCCAATCTCGCAATGAATTTCCAGCCAATCAAAGTAAATAAATTATCTGATGCCACGAAACATTGACATTGATCTATTAATTGCTATCTACATTGATAATATGAATATAAAAAAAGACCAAAGTGTACACACAAAATCTACGAAATTCAGCAAAACAAAAAAGAATTATTAATATTTGAAGTCTGGTAGTTTTGGTCGCACCCGTTTACCAATACTGTCAGGCGTTCTGGCGATTTCTGTCGACACATTTCATAATCTTTGATTCTGATTATCGAAAAAATAAATAAAATAAGAAATGGAGCTATCCGAAGGAGTCAAGGAGCGTTTGGGAGTGGTCGTCGGCGTTGTCCAAACGACATTCCACTGGGGATTCGTGCCAATGGTGCTTTATCTGGGTATGTTTTTGTTTTGTTCGCCAGCACGCGGTGACTGCTGGGAAAAAGCAGCTCAGCTCTTGAATTGTTCCATGTTTTTCCATGCAATTGCAGGATTCTCAAAGGGAGCCGAGCCCGGGATGCCACCATTGTCCATCCTGAGCCTGTTGTGGCAGTAAAAACAAGCTAAGCACACTCTAACCCGAAACATGCCGTGGATCTTCCAATACCGCGGTGTGTGCCATAATTTTGGTACGAATTGGATTTCCTGGCAATTCCGTATTACCTGAAACTATTGCAAATACATTTTTTTTTTATAAAAGTTGTGTTGAAGAATCCGCAGGAAGGGGAAAAAGTGTGTGTGTGGAAAGTATCACACGAAATCACTTCCACGCTTTTTTACATACAACGATATCTCGTAAGGGCTTGGGAGACACAAATTAAAGAAACTTCTTCATGCGGTTGGCCGAGGACTGCAGATAAATGCAACTTTTTAAAAGTGGTGTCCGTATTTGCAACGCATTTGGTGCAGTGCTAGAGCAGTGTATTTTTGGGTATTTGGAGGAACAGATTAATGCCCTTTTTGAATAGCGCAATGGCTTCGCAATTCTACTGCATCGCTTGGGCCTTCTTTTCGAAGCTACTGTGGTGCACTGGAATACTCGATTTCAGTCTCGAGTGATGCATAGCGACTTGAGGCCCTCCTTCACCTAGGGTCCAATCATTAGCCGCCTTATCCACCCACTCACGGAGCAGGCGCTCGGTCTTTGGTAGATCGATACAGTACTGATCCGAGGACAGCGTGGACGGATCAGTTCGGTGGCATTCACCAGCTTGCTGCATTGATCCCCGCAAGCATCTGCATAGCCGCAGCCGGGATGCGGACAGGTGCTCTCCACAAAACTATAGACAAAGCTCGATTTAAAGATTACATTTCAAAGTAGATAGTCATGGAATACTCACAGATCGGCCAAAAAACGGTCGTACATCTGGCAGATGATGTAGAAACCACTGTGGACATCCTTGCTGCAACTATGTTTGCTCCTGGGTGGTGGAGTAATCGAAACTAATGCCAAGCCAGCGATATATGAACTTGTCGCAGATCACCCGCGGCGTCAGGTTCGGCCAGAGCCTTGTTCTAGGTGGCAGTGCCATATTCATCTGATCCGCAGATAAGCAGAGTGTTGTACCAGATGTTGCCCAAGTGGGGAAAATTGTTTACATAAAGCAGGACCCACCCACTCTTGGCCACCCAGCCAGGCCGGTTGTCCGCCCAATTTGCTAGTGAAGTTCTAGTTCCTCATCTGTAACGTGACTGTGTCCGCGACTGTGGTTGCTGTTTCGGGCAATAGTTTGTCCGCATCCGCCAGGCGTTTTAGCGGCACATTATGTAGTCCACCATAGCGATTCATGCAGATCCTGTCAGATCTAACGGGAAAAAAGCGTAGTCGGCTGAACATTGATGTTTTTAAACCCATTATGAGTATGAAATGAATATAATAAAATATTTTATGTGGTAACAAAATAATATGTTTCCAAAAGATGGTTTTGATATTTAAATACTCATCCTATATCTCAGATATTCGAAAAGGCACTATTTTTTGTTCTCCATAAACTACTATGGTCTGCCAGGCAGACATACAAATTTCATTAAATCCATATATATATATATATATAAAGTCTATATATAGTCTATATGTTCTATCTAGCTTATAAAATTCGACGGAACATAAAAATTGAGCAATTCCAATCCTTGACGGAGAACGATTAACCTGTTATAAGCCAAAGTGTTATTTTTACATTCCACCGAAAATAATGAAAATTGAAAATTTTAATGCAAAAATAGGGTGGCTTTTTTTTAAGTTCAGAGGTAAGATGGCATGGACCTAGAAGAAGAATTTACAATCAGTAATATTTGCCGCCATTTAAATCAAGTCGTTAATCTGTTTAAATAGAGGGGGGTTGAGTGGGCTAAGACAAATCCGCGCTGATGGGTTGCGGATATCGATGATTTCGATGTTTTCAAAATGTTTCCCATTTGATTATATTATATTATTATTATTATTATACAACAAAATCTTAAAACTTAAAAATTGTGTTGTTGGAAGCTGGGTTGTATACGGTACATAAACCGTTTACAGTTTGGTCGTCGCAACTAGAATTTGAACCAGTTGGACTGCGGAGTGGGTGTCCTACGGGGCGCAAAATGAGGATCTGAAGACACGGCGACAGCCTCTGATGATTGCGATGGGAAAATTAGTGACAGGCAGTTGTGGTTGTTTCTGATACTGATTTCCTTATATAGCTAGCAGTGGTACTCTTATTGTAGGGGAAGGAACTCACAGGCTCCATTTGAGTGAATTTTTAAATAGGGTGCACTTACTCTGTGCGGGGGTTACATTTCAGTGCATTTACTTAGGTACTTGGCAGCAATAAAGTAAATAGTTTATTGTCTGTGACTGAACAGTACTCTTCGTACCTTCCCAAACACACAACGGGTTGCCTTCGAATGATGTTAACGGCGTTTGCAGTTTCATATTTAAACAAATGTATACCATCTATAGTAAATTTGATTTATTTTAAATAAAATATGCTTACTTACTTTGGCATTGCAATGATATGAAATGAAACTACCGATGTTTTGCAAAACATCGATGCATCACTCAACATCGGTAACAGCAAAAACATCGGAAAACATCAGTGAACATCGGTACATCACTAACAACAGCTCTACTTGCGACCTCTTGATTCGCTCCAAAGCAATCAAATACAAACAAAAGAAAAAATATGAAAATAATGGAAACAAGTTAGTCGCAAAGTGCAACAACAAGATGGCAGGCATTTGCCCCAGAGAGGCTGTGAGAGTTAAAGTGAAGGTGAGTAGCAAGAGGGCCAGCGAGACAACAAAGGCCACTGCTTCGCGTTTATCACATTTCACATTGGTTGCAGAAATGCGAGTCGACCACCAAACCAGAGTGGCGAAAGTTTTCGGTAGACCCCCAGATTACAACTTTGGAGGTTCTGTACTCTTTGCTCGCCAAGGCGTTTGACGTCAAGTCGGACTTCTCCATTAAATACAAAGCCTTTGATCCGGCTGGCAATGAAATTTACTTGGCCGTCCGCTCTGATTGGGACCTCGATGCGGCGTTTCTTCGAATTCACAACATTTCCATACAGACGGCCTCAGAGCCCTGTTTGATGCTGCAGATCGATGTGAAACCGTTCACATTGGTAAGGGAGTGCGAGACGGAGTCACCCGCAACCACCAGCCGATCAAGCAGCATTACCTCATCGACACTCTCTGCCTCCCCAAGTGGGGGGAGTGCTAGTGGTGGCGGTCATGCATCTGCCCGGGAGCTGGTGTCGCCGCTGCAGTCGTTGGGAGTCTCGCAGAAATATGTTCAACACATGCAGACGAAGCTGCCGGGTCTCATCATGAATCACATGGAAAAGACTTTTTCGATCGTTCAGAAGGCATTCAATTTGTCCGAGGAACACATGGCCAATCTTCCGCCTCGTCCTCCCATGTGCGACAGCGAATTTCGCCTGTTCCTAGATGCTCTAGGCCAGATCCAGCGCAAGGATGAGTTGCACAAGGTGATCTTCCTGGGCGGGATCGATCCTAGCCTTCGCCGCGTTGTGTGGAAGCACCTGCTTAATGTCTATCCAGGCGGGACACACGGACTGGCCTTGGATGGGCATCAGCGTATGGAGTTTATGCGGCGCAAGTCGGAGCAGTACTGCAGGCTTAGGGACACATGGAAGGCGGCCATTAAACGGGGCAGTGTGGCCGGAGAACTCGCCTACGTAACCAGCATGGTGAAAAAGGATGTCCTGCGCACGGACCGACTGCATCCGTTCTACGCCGGCAGCGACGACAATCAGAACATTGCATCGCTTTTCAACATCCTCACCACCTACGCCCTGAACCATCCCTCGGTGAGCTATTGTCAGGGAATGTCGGATATAGCCTCGCCCCTTCTGGTCACCATGAACGATGAAGCCCAGGCCTACATATGCTTCTGTGCCATTATGTCTCGAGTCCGCGGTAACTTCATGCTAGACGGCATCGCGATGACGCAGAAGTTCGCACACCTCACAGAGGCACTAAGCTTCTACGATCCCGAGTTCTGGGAGTACCTCAAGTCGCAGCAGGCAGACGATTTACTCTTCTGTTACCGTTGGCTGCTGCTCGAGCTGAAGCGGGAGTTCCCATTCGAGGATGCGCTGCGCATGCTGGAGGTACAGTGGAGCTCGCTCCGTTATGGCAGCAATCCCAGTAGCGAAAAGGAGCTTCAGTTGTTTGAGAAGGTTTGTGAATATAAAATATGTTTAGCTTTATATTTGATATTTTTATATGATTTATTCAAATTCGAAATGGGCATCTTGCAGGAATTCTTGGCCATTGCGGATGCCTCAGTGCCCAGCAGTGCCAGCACGTTCTCCAGCTCCTACAGCGCGACGCCGACCAGTCCTTCTTATCTATTAAACAAACCGCGAGAGAATCCTTACACAAAGGTCTGTGCACTACGCCGTCAGAGCTCGTCCGCATCTCTCAGCTCGTTAAGCTCTTCCCTCGGGGCCAGCGGCCATGCTCTGGACAGCACAAAGCGGTTGAATCACAGTCTGGACGACAATATGTCTCGTCATGCGGGGGCAGCTGCTCGTCGTCAGCGACGAACTTCTGCCAAAGTGCACCAGAGCCTAGACGAGTCAAAAATGTTGGCGCTGATTGAGGGGGCCACGGAAAGCACAATCGTTCAGTCTGTGCAAAAACTAACTGCCGGCGAGGATTCCGAGGAGGATGATGATGTATTTGATAGGAAGGACTCCCCGCGTTTTCTTGAAACGAATCCTTTTAAAGATGATGCCCAAAAGGCCCCAGGCGCGGAAAGCCCAAAATCAGCCTCTCCAGGACGGGCCTTCCTGTGCAGTTCATCCTCATCTTGCAACTTGGACGAGGCACCGCAGGGCCCCGTGGGACAAAAGCCACAGCAAAATAACATTTTATCCGTAAGCAATATAATTGCAAAGCAATTGGCATCGAATGCCAGTCACGTCAGCGAGAGTGTAAAGCGCGTCAGTAGCGGCAGCCACTTCAAGGACCTCAAGGAGAAGCTTGCATCGACGAGCCGCATTGGTATTCCGTTCAATGAAGATGGCGAGACTGCCATCTCCGGTAATGGCGAAAGCCAGATGCCGCCCAAGCTTGTCAAGAACTTCAACGAATTTCTCAATTTCGCAACAATTAATAAGAACCGCATCTCAGATCGAATTGCCAATCAGCAGTTTTTGGGCGAAAAGCGGTCTCCCCCAGACTCTACTTCGCTCTCCAAGCCGCTGGTTCAGTTGACCAAAGCCGGACTGGGAGGGTCCCTCGATGAGTCCGACTCTTCTTCGCTGCCAGATACTAGTTGGAGCGCCTCAACAGCGGCAACGGCCATACAACAGGCGCAAGACTTGAGCAGCTACAATCTGCAGCTGGAGTTGGAGAACATCTCGCCAGGACTCCGCACTCCGGACCTGCAACAGAGGGAACCGGGAGACCGGGTGCCAGAGGTGAGAAATACCAGCGACTGCACGCCCGACCAGGAGCCAGACCAGGATCAAGAATATTATCCCATGACAAACGCAATAACACGTGAGCTGCGTCTGGAGGCGGAAAACTTGGATCGCCAAGTGTTCGGCCTCCCCTTCACGGAGAGCACAAAACGGCCGATGGATTCAGACGGCATAGAGTACGAAGAGCTGGACAAGGACACGCTGGACATGGTAGATGATCTTAAGGAGAACGAGATCATAACGTGTCCCGACGTCAGCGAACTGCACATGCGACGTCGCCAGCGACTAGCGGCCACCAAGAGCAACAGCGTCCAGCTGAACGAGTCCCGCACCTTCAATCCGTTCATCGACGAAAGCCAGCTGCTGCTGGACGGGCATAGTCCGCTGGGAATGCGCAACAGCAGTAGCCTGCCAGAGGTGATCCTGCCCATCTCAACAGAGCCGAATTTGGTGGAAGTATCCCCGCTTGTGGAGATTGCCACCAATGCCGATGACGAGAGCGCGTACACACATTCGCCACAACGAACGGGCAATCTGAATGGAATCGCCGGAACACTTGGCACCACGTCGACGGCACTACCTCCGCCGTCAGAATTCGGCGGTGGCAATGCCTTCCTGATGTTCCTTTGCCTTACCCTGCTGCTGCAGCACCGCAACACCATCATGAAAGCGGGAATGGACTACAACGAGATTGCGATGCACTTTGACAAGATGGTGCGCAAGCACGACGTTACACGCGTTCTCAACCAAGCCAGGCGAATGTATGTCGAGTATTTGAAGGCCCAGAGCTGTTTGCAGCATCAGAAGACGACCAGTGCGACACCGTCTCCGGGCAACCCCGTGTCGACGGGCAGGCAGTCGGCCACGACCTTGCCTGCGTAGGTTTAGGCAGCAGTGGAACTTGACCGAAACTCCCATTGATTCTGACTGGAACTGATCGAACTTAACGGCAGATCAGTGTGGAGTACTGAAGTTGAACCAACTGAAGCGATAAGCCACTCTTTTTGCATATTAGTTCTCGATTTTATTTATAGATTGCCTTAGTTTACTAGTGTTCCGATGCATTCCATGCTCTTGTAGAGACTTGACTACCACCACACTGCTTACTATGAGATATTTGATGAGATACAATTGACGACGCCTGGAAGAGTCGGAGCCCAATTACTGTTTTTCCTTTCCTCTATATATTCAAACGTTAGTCGTCAATGTCTTTATACTTACTCAGCTAATGAAAAGTCGTTTTGTAAATTAACTGATACCAAATAATAATATACGATTGATTATGCATATGTAAAGCTACCGAAAATCAAATACTAAACAGTCGCTAAATAAATGAATTCGAAAGAAAGAAATTAATCGCAGAGTTTATTTAAATGGAACATAATTTGGAGCTCGAAACTGAGACAAAGAAGGAAGTCAATCGACAAAAACATAAAGAAAATTAAACATTTAGAAATTATACTTCCTCTTGAGACGCTCGCGTATAATCAGACCCTTGATGAGCTTCTTCCAATTGCCAAAGACTCGGGTCTCGTACTTCTCCTGCTCTTTGCGCGCCTGCTCCTGCTGATCTTCTTCCCAAGCCGCACAGACCACTTCGCGGAACTCTTCGCAGACAACGAAGCCATCTAGCATGGGGTGGCAAGCGCCCTGGTGGAAGTCAAAGCCGATCACTGCATTGGCACAATCAATGTTCAGCTTCTTGCAAACGCGCATCAGTCCGGGCACTGTCGACAAACGAAAAATACACAATAAATAAAAAAGCAAGAGAATTATGGCGTGGTATCCCCACGGCTAATAGAACTTACGCCTCAGGTGCACCGTTTTCTTGGGAAGCATGCAGGCCTTGAATAGCTCCACATTGCCGTAGGCATTGCGCGGCACAATGCCGTTCTCCGCGGTGGGAGGTTCGTAGTCCTGTGTTTGCCAGTAGCCGAATATCTCAAGTGGCTGGTCTTTAATAACAGAGCGCGTGAGCTGGCAGAGCATATACATTACATTAGTCAATGAGGATGCTCGATCTCGATGTGGATGCTCGCCTACCTTATCCCACTTAGGACGCGCCTTGACAATCTTGTAGGGCTGCTCACCCAGCTTCACGACGCGGGCGCTCTTGAGCCAGATTTCCCGGGAGTGGAGAAGATGCACACAATCTCTGGAGTAGACAGCTTCCCCACGTATAAAGCCAAGAGTCGGCGCATCTGCCGGATAGAGGCCCTGAAACTTCAGAAGGTGCCGTTCGAGAACATACAGCGGATGATCTTTGAATTCGGCTATGGACTTGGGAAGGGGCTTCTCCGAGTGTATGCGCCGCAGCTGCTCATCCTCGCAGATGTCCCTTTTGGTTCGACGACCCAGATACGGAGCGATGGTTTCATCGATCCAGCCCTTTTCAACGCGTGCCTTTCGAACGACGGAGCTCCAATTGGCGCAGTAGCGAGCGGTCACATCCTTTAGACTCATATCATCCTGGAAAGCAAATACGTAGGCCAGGCCTGGAGATGCATTTTTCTGCAAGGGCACGATGTTAACATATCTGATGGCTCTGGAATATTATGTCTTACCCTGATGGTGTCTACGCAGTGCAACTTTAGCTTCACCAAGTCAATGCAGATCCATTGCTCCTCCACCTCGGACCAGACCTCAACCCACATGTCGGATGCGTCAGGCCTGGGCTTGCCTTTTGAGCCGCTCTCATCGTCTGTGGACAAGACTCGCCTGTCCTTGCGCAACTTTTCCACTGCCTTGGGCAGAACCGGCGCTTTCTTCACTGGCCTGGCTGGCTCAAATACTTCGTCGGAGTCGGGCGACCTCTGTAGCTTCTCCAACTTCAGACGCTTCTTGGCCACTGGCAGGTCGTCGGCGCCATCTAACTGCGGTATGGCCTGTTTTCCGATCTTCGGCTGTCGAGTCCGAAGCTGCCGTCCAGAAGCCGTTATGGCCCCAGCCCCAGCCTCAGCCTCTTGGCTCTTGGTAAGCGCCTGGCTCGGAGTGCTATCTGCTCTTGCTGCGCCAGATTTACCCGTTAAAAAAGTGGGTGAGATGTGGACCTTTGGCGACTTGCTACGCGACCGTGTTTCTCGCGTACCTAGCTGCTGCTTATGCTGCGGCTGATGCTTCTCTGTGGGATTTGCGTTCTCGGCATCACTGTGCTTGGCATTCTGCAGTTTGGCTTTTGAAAAGACCAGTTTAGGAATGACGGGGGATCCGACCTTCTGCGGGGACCCCACTCTGTTCTTTTGCAGAGCTGCAGGTATTGGCCTTTCAGCTGCTTTGCGCGTACGTCCTGCTACTGGGGAGAACGAATTGTCAGGAGCCAACCTGGATTTCTTACTCTCGTCCGCGGCCGCCATTCCTGTAACCGTACTGGAACGCTTTAGCGCAGACAACTGCGGCCTGGCTGCTTTCGAAGTACTTGGTTTTTCCTCGAAGACACATTTTTCGGACTTTGAGTGCGCTTTAAGACCACTTTTAGGAGGGCTTGCGACCACGTCAGATTTCAGTGCCCGCTCTGGTTCCTTCTTGACTATCCTGGACTTTGCGATGGGACTACAGCCCGGCTTTATGTCTTCAGCCTCTTTTTTGGCCGGTTTAGCTGCACCGCTCTCCTTCTTGACACTTTTTAATCTGCGTGAACTGGGATTCGGTCCTTTAGGTTCTGTTGGGGAGCCCAGCTTTGGCTTGCTAGTGTTCATTACACTGCTCACCCCCGCGGGCTTGGCCTTGGCAGCACCTTTGCGCTCCGTCGTTTCGCCACCGGAGTCGCTCTTATCATCGGAGTCGACCGTCTGACTGCGATTCCTATTCGCTTCATTCGACTTCAGCTTGATGGGAATTAGGTCACTGGCTGCCGGCCGCAACGGCATTGGCTGTAGATTGACGATCAGCCGGCAGTGCATGCCCATACCTCGCGCAAGAACAATAAATATGAAGATCATATCCTGCTTGCAGCGAGCTTCCTTACGCGAAATTTGCGTGAGCAGCTCTTTGACAATGCCCTGCTTGGTACCCGCCGTTCGCTCGGGATACAAGTGGGGGCTCAGTAGTTTGATGGCAGTTTTGAACCAGGTGACAAAGGATTGCAGATACTTCAGCTCGGTGCCCCGCTCCGTGGGATAGGCATTCCTGCTGGGCAGCAGCTTCAATGCCCCGTTCATTAGCTCGGAGTCGCCCAGCAGGCGATTGTACAGCATGCTGCGGGTCATTTGGGCCAGCAGACTGACCTTGTGCTGCAGCTGATATCGATCCTTAATGTCGCGGTTGAGCCGACGCTTGAGCGCCATCTCCAGTTCGTGCTGGCTCTTCTGCTCCTTGGTAACGTGGCCGGACTGCAGGCCGATGTGGATTTCCAGATCGCCAGAGATGTTCGGAGTGGCGGCACCATCCTCGTCGCTGCCAAGTTCCGCGTCTGCAATGGGAAGTGGGGTACAATGAGGAAGTGGCGACACTGGCGAAGTGGGGGCTTACATTAAGGCTATATATTATAGGGGCCTGGATAGCACACCACCCCCGAGAGCATACAGCAGACCAGAGCCATTAACTCTTTTTAACATTTGCATTTATTTTATTACATCATTTAAAGTGCGGTTTTAAGTTTAATACTGAATTACGAATTAGTGAATTACTGAATTAATATTACAATCAACATTCCATTCACTAAATTGCGCTAAAATTACGGATTCATTAGTTACTTATTCTTTTATTAATTCTGTTTTTCTTACTCTGCATTCTGCATTCAGAATTCACTCTGCAGATGCTATGCGATGCTACTGCTAAATACTCTGTGGAATGGCCATAATTTTGCTAAAGTAAATTCGTTAAACATCAGTTCTAATCGGTTAGGTTAGCTATTTGTTGTTCATTTCTTTGAAACACTTGAAATTGCCATAAAGTAACTACACAAATGTTGTGCACTCTGCACTCTGCACACTGTACATAGCACATAGCACATTGATTATTATTTGGAATTGGATTTCAATCTGCTTGAATTCTGGACTTTGCTTTTGTCTCAACGCAAACTTCACACTCCCCAAAACAATCTCATGTACTGCTATTGTATAGTATGTATGTATGTATGTAAATGCAGTTTGTATAAAGTATTCATAATTAGTGAGTGGCCTTTATTGCATATAATCGTGGTTCCGTATACTCGTGTGTGCAGACATTTAAACCACATTTAGATACAAAAAATCAACAGTATTTGAATTCTCTTTCAAATGTCACCCCATCCCCATCCCCATGGACATTTAACCCCCCATCCTTTTACACTGAACTCATGGATATCGAAGAGATTTTAAGTGTTCTGTTTGTTTCCAGAAGCCTCTATAGCACAGTAGTTGAACTTTCGATTTCGTTTTCATAGTAGGTTCTTGGTTAGGCCCGCATAAGTGGCGCAGAGATGTACAGATTCCGAATACACGGGGTTTATACAATACATAAATCACGAACTTTGTCGGCTTGACGTCGACGCCACGGGCCAATACCTTTCACAGGTTATCATCAGGAGTTATTGTTAGTTTGGGTTAAAGCAAAGCACTCTCAACAAAAGCCATCTACTGGGGTGAAATTCTGGGGAATGTGTTAGGCTAGTTCTTTAGTCTGATCGACTAACAATATGTTACAGTAAATAGGTACATACTATATATCGAAGAGATACGACTACATAGCTTCATTCCGTTCCTTACGTCTGTGAGTAATTTCTATTTTCACTCGAATAAATACAAATAAAGTACAAAACAAAACTACAGTCTCATACAGAGCAATTTGGAAGCTTTTGTTTTTCAGATACCAGGATGCCATCCTATTAACACCATCGAGCGCCACAACCAACTTTCACGCGACACGCCACTCGCCTTCTGGAGCGTAGACAAACTACTTGTATTTCCTCCTACCTGCCACTTCCTCAAAATCGGAGTCGTCTGTGTCTTGAGCAGCAGCCACCACAGTGGACACGGGCCGCGTCTTGGTGTGCCGCTTTATGCGCGTCGACTTGGTCTTGCTTAGACGAGGCGGTCCGTCCAAGGGAGGCGGCGGGGCCTCTGCTGCAGCTCGTCGCCCTGCTCGCTCCTCCTTCACCTCGTCCTTATCAGATTCGATAGCCTTGGCGTAGTTCTGATTTGGATTTTCGCCCAATGCAAGCAGTGCATTGACATCCATTGTTGCGGCGCGGTTTTTCGGCGATGCGGCTGTGACGGCGCGTCTGGCCAGTGCATCCCTGGTGCGCTCCAGACTGTTGGCATTCTCTAGGAGCCCGCGGAAGTCAAACGCATTGGTCGCTTTGTCCTCGACGCTGCTGTCGTTGTTATCCTCGGAACCGGAGTCGGAGAGAATTTTAACACCTGCATTGCAATCGAATTGCGGCGCTGGCGATTTATCCTTTGACGGTGGCTGAGCCGAAAAGAAGCTCGAGCGCAGATCGAGGTCGGCAGGATTCACCAAATAGTCCTCCACGCTGGATTCACTGCTGGAATCAGCATACTGCCGATCCTGTGAACCGCTTTCATTGGGCGTTCTTGCGTTTTTTGAACCCGACGCTGATGGCGAGTTCTGCTGAGAGGGTGAAGTTTGAAACGTTTTGGGCGGCGGCCGGTACTTGTTGTACAGCTTTGAGCGCAGAGATTGCCCACTTGGCTTGCGCTTCTTTACTGAAGCTCCCTTTATGCCGCTCGGCGGTTTCTGATCCCTGCAGAAGCACAGTGTTAACCAAAAAGGACTGAATGTCCAGTGAGTGCCTGCTTACCTCTTTTTTGATGCGCCCGCAGATGATCGGCCACTAGGCCCTGCAGCACCAGCCGCCCCTGCTGCTTGCATCTCATCAAATTCGCTATCGTCGTCGTCCGATGATTCGCCTCCACGAGCATCTTTGTTGGGCTTCCACTCATCTTCGCTGGCAGAGAAGCCCTCGGACACCGAGTCTTCTTCTTCGTCGGACATTGTTCGGACTGTTCCCGTTACTCCTGGGCGTTTCACATTTAGGTATAGAGCGTGGCCCTTACAGTTATTGATTTTAAGTGCGCAGTTCTGAAGTCACGATTTCGAAAGACCAAGTCTTGCGTCTTTTATACTGTAGTTCAGGTAGTTTCATTTAGGTAAATAATCTAATTAATTAATTAATTACGATTAACCTGCGCTTGCTATTTCAATAACAATTTAAACAAGTTGCGAAATTTACATTTACGCGGTTGCCAAGAAAACAGGCCAAAACGAAGAGGCGAAAACAGAGCATCAACACAGCAGTGCTGGTAAACTCCAGCGATAATATCGAGTTGAATTTATTGTAAGTGTAAATTATTCGAAGAAATTAAAATGAACTATTTTTGATTGAAATTTAGGCAAACACAAAATAAGAATCGCACATATATTAACTTTTGGCAATACTAATATGATGTAAATTAAATCAAAAACAACAATCGGGAGACAAATCTATTTGATTCGATACAAAACGTGCAGCACTAGTTTTTGTGTGTTTTACAGCACTTGTATATAATATTGTTTACTACGTTGATTTTTGTTACAAAGCAAATGAATTCAGCTGGAGACGAATTGCATCCAAACTGGTTGGCACTAACCACTTTGCCGCTACAACTGAAACGTTTCGTCCGAGCTGGCCAGATAGAATGCGCCCAGCAACCAATAAAAGACACCAAGCACAAAATAAACGGTCTGGACGGAGCTGATGCACAGAAGTTCTATGAGGAAGTTTTGCACACACCAGCTACTAGTAGAGCCATTCCCACACACACACATAAGAAGTCAAATGGATCCGGGAGGGATCCACTGCTGCCGTTCGACAAGAGCAAGTTCTTCCGCTACGCCATCAGCAACAAGGTGGAGGAGATGTCTCAAATGCTCATCACAGACAAGGCCATGGAGCTGAACGCCTGCGACGTCTATGGTTGGACGGCACTTATGATGGCTGCATGTGAGGGTGCCAAGGATGCGGTAGCATGGCTTCTACATAATGGGGCGCACGCAGATGTCCGAGACTAATCTGGTAACACGGCTCTCACACTGGCCATGCTGAAAGGTCATACGGAAGTAGTACAAATTCTAGAAACTGCACCCAATTCAGAAAAAGCTGATATACCGGAAGAAATAGCCGGCGACCCGACAACGCCCTTCCATTGTCGTATCTGCAAAAGAAACTACAAGGAGACACGGTGGATGTTTGATGAACACCGTGGAATGTTCATCAAACATCCACCGTGCACCAGTTCAATATGAAAGCTTTTCCGCCCCACAAGCTGGAAAAGTTTAACATATCTTCCAAAAATCGTGGCCTGCAGCTAATGGTCAAGCAGGGCTGGGACCGAGAGCACGGGCTGGGACCTAACCAAAGTGGACGCTTATATCCGGTGAAGACAGTGCTAAGAAAACAACGAACCGGCCTCGGGATCGAGCAATCACCCGCAAGGGTTGCACATTTCCAAGCATTCGACACGAATGCAACAAGGAGAAGGGGTCCAGTGCCTCAGCAGCGACGCACTCGTCAAGATATGCAGCGTGAAAAAGTGCGAGACTGGAAGCGTAATCGACGCCTTCGCAGTGAATTAAATTAAGTCAAAATGCATAATAAATACAATGCTGAACTCTAACTCTACCTGTGAGATGAATTCGCGGCTAAATATCTTTATCTGTGTTTGAAAGACAATGAGCGGTGTTTTGCAGCACTGACTAATGCAGCTGACTAACAGCTGATTCAGGAATAATAAAAAATTTTAAATGAAAGGTTTTGCATTTAACATGTTTCAAAATGTATTGCCATTTTAATAGTGGTACTTAAAAACAAAGTAGGTATTTTCCTGTTCAATTGCAATCAACAGCTGATGGTTGACAGCAAAGAGACAACTTTCACACTTAGACTCGTTTCGCTCTTTCCAACCTAAGCATTTCCATGGATATGCTGTTGCATGTATCCTCTCTCTTCGTTTATTTGACTAGGACACCACAACAGTAGGCCAGCAGTGAGTTGACACCGTTTCCGCTTTGCGCCTGCGCCATGGGCCTTGGCTCTCCTCTCGTGCGTCCTGGTCCTGGCTGGTATATAAGGGACTTGTACGAGTCCGCTCCCTGAGTTCTATTCGGCCTGCAGCACGGTGTACTGTGTCAAGTCCTTTTCTTTCGCTATCCTGACATCTACGGCCGCAAACGGAGCGCCATAAAAATAATTCACTCAGTGTGCGTGTTTTAAAGTTGTACATACCCTAATTACGCGAGAGCGGCGGGAAGTGTGGGCCGCACGAAGGTCAGCAGTGCGTTCCAGTTAGCCAAACTGCAGATAAATATTTAACGCTGCCTGTTCCTAAAACACACTGGAGCGAACTTCATTTCATGGCATCATAGCTGGCTTTTATGGTTTTGCCGCTCATTAGCAAAGTGTGAAATAGTGCGATGGTCTGGCAGCGCTGCTGCGATCAACACGAACAGCTGTTCAGTGTGTGTGTGTGTTGTGTGGCTGCGGACTAGCGGGTCTCTGGTTCTCATAATTGTTGTTGGTGCTCCAACGTGTTCGGTTCGTAAACGAAAGCCTGGGGGCCAAAAAGTATTCCCAATAAACGTATAAAAGTGCCGACGTCTTGCTAGCAATTGATCTCCGCGTTCGAAAACTCTACGGTGCCCTGTGGCCGGCCAGTGAAGTGCGACGCGTGTGTGTGTCCCAGCCAATAAAAAGTGACGGTCGGCGGAAATTACGCAAATTTCGAGCAACAAAACCCACCCATTGCTCAATTGCTCCATGCTACCATGTGATCGCCCGCGGGCGCCATAGGACTCGCGTCTCGATAGGAACTGGAGAAGCCCGTAGCAGTCGCGGGGACTCGTGTAGTGGAGGGCGCAATAGATAGAATCAATATACATACATATTTTTCCCTTTATGGTTTATTTCTGTGATTTGTTTGGTTTGCATTGGACGTGTATATTTCCGCGGCCTATCTGTCTCTCTCTCTCTCTCCCTGTTTCTCTGTCTCGATTTGTTTATCTCGCTCGATCGCCATATACTCGTGTACTCACGCAGCCTCCCTACGTTCGGGGTGATCCCGCTTCATTATCTTTTGTTGAAACTTGCAGTGCATTCACTTCTCTTTTCTCACTTTTCTCTGAGAACTGTCAGAATGAATCAATTAATCAGAATAGCCGAAGCGCAAGTATCTTGAATAACATTTTAATTGACCAAGTGTCTGATGCAAGTGCTTTTTCAGGGAGAAACATTTACTCCTACCCTAAGTTTGCAACCGTAAATCTTTAAAATCGTAAACCAAACAAATGAATACCAGATCGAGAAGAGCCATGGCGAAAATTCGTTTTGTTTATTGTTATAAAATAAACCCAAAGAACGGTACAAGATACCCACCCCACCGCACCCCTCCCCACATCCCATCCCACCCGCACCGAAGAGCAAAACGAAAAACGAGATAAATGAGATGCCGAAAACTTCCGGGTCATTGCCAGTGTCGGCACTGGCAGGGGCACCTCCTCCTCCTGCCGTGCGCCCATTCGCTCAAATATCCCCCGCTCCTGCTCTAGAGTACACTTGAATTCGAATGTTTCTGTGTGCTGGAGAGAAACACTAAATGTGCATATAAAATAAATTGCAATAAAACGAAGACAAATAAATACACACACAGATATTAAATGAATTGAAACGCAGAATTTCTCAACAAGCTATATTTTCCGGAATTTCTTTAGATTGTTTACCCATCCCGCGCGCAGCTTACCTCGGATCCGAAAGACCAGCGATCGGCGAACAGCAATTAAAGCAATTACAACAATTATAAACAACAATAACACAATGAGCAATACAAAATGTTTGGACTTGAAAAACACACTTAATTGTGCCTGAACCAATCCAATAAGCACATATTCGACATACATATAGAAGACATATTCAAACAGGCCTTAAAACACGATTAATGCCTGCAAAAACAGCCGCATCAGCGAATTCGTACATTCAAAAACAGGTGTGTCTGCAGCTTGTTTTGCCTGGATCTGTTAATTGACTTCTTGGAGTGCTTTCCCAAGGTAAGGCCCTCCGAGATAGGCACGGAAAAGTCTCCGCCCCAGTGTGGGAGTGTGTGTATTTAGCATAAATCTCTCTCCCTGGTGGAATTTCTAATATCACGAAGGTGTTGCATACCAAACGGTGCTTGAAATGAGCAATTTGCCAGAACTTTTGGCATAAATTGCTGCTCCTGCTTCAGGCGACGTTCATGGCCCTGTGTCTGGGGGATGCGCAGGGCCGAAAATGAACAAAAATTAACAAAACGGCATGAAGTTTGTTAGCAAGCTCGCAAATGCGTTGTGGCTTCAAAGGATAAAGAGCTTTTCGTATGGAAACAGCGGTAATTAACAGTAATCAGGGGCAGACCTATGGCCTATGAAGAGAGGAGGAAAGGGCGGACGTCTGATTGACGGCCCCATATTATTCATTCACCAGACGTATGCATGTATGCATGTACGAATGTACATATGTACATATGTATATATGTATGCATGTGATTTAATGTAGCCTGCTTTAAGGCGCCCCAACTTTCCAGACAACTGCTTTCAAGGTCTCGCATATTTAAATATCTTACTCGTATATAAATTAGAAATAAGAATAGAATAAGAAATAGAAGCAACTTGTGAACAAGCCCAACGGAGGGACGGAGGTAGGGAGGTATCCGTATGTTTGCGGACAATGTGTCTGCCGTTTTTTGCCCACGTCACGCAGCGAAAGCGAAAAACTCTTTCAACGCAACAGCCTTAACCGCACGAAGCGTCCTGTTTGTAGTCTCTTAATTGCTCCACGAAGGACTCGGCGTCAGAATTACACTGATAAAATAATAATAATAATAATAATAATAATAATAATAATAATAATAATAATAATAATAATAATAATAATAATAATAATAATAATAATAAGAAAGCTTTTGCTGGTGGCTCGCTGAACGGCTATGCGACTGAGCGACTGAGGGATCTGGCTTTACAACTGGCTTTTCACTGTTGCAAAAGTTAATTAACCCTCGGGGACTGGAAAGGGTCAGCAGCGGAGTCAGCTTGATTGAATTTCTTTAAAACGGTTAAATGAATCCTGATTACCGATTGTTCAGTTCTTCCCACGCACCAGCGAACCACTAACCCATTCCATGGATAGGCAGGGGAACGGGGACGGGGACGGGACTCTATCCCCCACATTTACGAGAATAAATCCGGCAATTTTTTCTAACATTCGAGTGAGTTTCAGAGCGAATGTAGCGAAAGTGTCTCGAAAAGTGAAAATATTCCATTGAGCGTGTAAAAGCCAAGCCAAATTTGAGCCAAAGCGACGGGCGGGAGGCCCGTGTGAGGACCCGAGTTCTTAAGGCTGCTTGTGGCAGCAACCAAGTCCACTGAAGCGAGAAATCGACTTAATGCATTAGACTAGAAGAGAAGAAGCGAAGGCGAATGCCAGTAAAGCCTCAGCCCGCCACTCGCCCACGCTGCCGGAATGACACGTACTCGTAGAGCAAACATTTGTGGCTCACGAGTCGCCGCCATAAACCCCAGATAGGTACGAGCAGGCGAACATAACGCCCGCCGCCGATATACGAGTAATATCAAAAACACTGGAAAGCTGCAGGTTTGTCAACGAAGCTATGGGGAAATGCAGAGGCGCCCAAGTGCCCTGCCCCCCACTCACTTGCTCATATTCATATCGTTCCATGGCTCAATTGCTCCATTGCTCCATCGCTCCATCTCTCCATTGCTATGCAAGTTGATTAGCTTGAGAATCCGACAACGATAGCAACGGAAAGACCAAAGTCAACAAGTAGCCATAAAACACAGACAGAGACAGCATCACCCACAGATTACAGATACACTTAGATCAGATACAGACTTAGGAGGGGAGCCATGCAGCGGTACGTCAGTGACGGCGACAGGGCAAACACAAAATTCAAGGTTCCCGCTCGGACTAAAGAAAAGTTTCCTTACTAAGATAAAAACACTGAAAAATAAGCACCCACTCTACAGCAACCGAACTGCGTCACGGGGCATGAGATCTCTGCCGTTGGATCATTATATGGCGATGATTTATCTCGCATAAGAGCTCTCCCGAATACCCACGGGAGGCTCTGTGTTCGTGAGCCTGTTCCCACTACTTTTAATAGCTCTTTTGAATGAAAACCAGATCGACAAGTCAAACGTTTTTTGGCAGCATATTCTTGCTTCAGCAGATTCAGCAAATTGAAGGAAAGTAAGTGTGCGACTTGGGCACTTGAGTACACCAACGCAGACGTTTGAATACAATACTCCTGGAATACAATACTCCTCAATAAGCAAATTCCTGATTTTGCAAAGTTGCATAAGATGACGATGACATTTTAGATTTTGGCCCAAGAAGTTTCCACAAATTTCCTTATCCCGTTCTTAAATCCATGAAATCAGGAGCGAAAGTTCAGTCGTTGATCCAATACCTTGACTGGATTGGAAAGCCAAATTTCGCTGCATGAACCCCTTGATCTTCAGCAAAGAGCATAGCCTGAAGTCAAATCAAATACATAGAATGCTCTGTCGTGATAAAATACTATCTAAAAGATAAGGCTGCAGCACGTGCCACTGCGCACCATATAAACCACAGATTGCTTCTTTTTTGATATCCTGAATGGCCGGCTGAGCACCACACAAATATTGATGTCATCGTAAATGCAAGCCACATTAACACTGATGAATAAAATTATCGGATGTCAGTGACACCATAATATTGGATGTGTTTTTGCACAAGCTGTCAACAAAATTAATGCATTAAACAGGTCCGAAAATTCCGATTCATAGGGCTACCATAAATCTGTACTATTACTATTTTATCTTTTTGAGGTTGGTTTACAATAATTATTGTGTATCCCAATAATATCCTTAAATTATTACCTACAATGATTGCGGTCCTTGCTCCCTACTCCTAGCCGAGTAGTCCGATCCGGACGAGTATTCCTCTTTTTAGGAATGTCTAATGAATACTGCTAGCACGGAAGCGAGCCCTGAATTGGGAAATTGCTGTGGCCAGCTGAAGATAAATATCTACCGATATTATAACTTACAACCAGCGTGGGGCTCTAAAACGCGAGTCAGTTTTGGTTTGGGTGTTTTTCATGACTTTATCAGCAAAAGCATATTTAAGGCAGAAAAAATAATGTTGTCGCATGCCATAAACATGGAGCTGGTATATTCGTTTACTTCTTGCAGGAGGGTCTTAAATTTTTAATGAAACGCAAACATATTTTTCAATAGGTTTCTACACTCTCCCTGTCCCCGTCCCAGTCCCTGTCCCCGTCCCAGTCCCAGTCCCTGTCCCCGTCTCTGTCCCTGTCTCGGTGTTTGTTCCTTCGCTGGGCAGTCTTTGTCAACGGAACAGAAAACGTATTGAGTGCCTGGAGTCGAGTGGGGCGAATACTTGCATACGGATATATGTACATATTGGCACGAGTATTGGCACGAGTATTGGGGCACGGGGCAAAGGTGGCCTTCGCTCGGACCCTGTTAAATGCAAATCCTGTGAACGGCATTCACATACACCCCCGGCTGCCCTGGTTATTCAAGGCATATTGGGGACCTGGGCTTTGGATTTGGACCTGGATCAGCTCGTCGATTCGGGTCGATTCCCTTTGCCTATTATGAGCCGTTCTGCAAATATGAGAATCCGTTTGCAGTTTGTACGAGCTTATCGCTTTAAATTACGCCCACGTCTCTGACCAAACATCACAGTGTTCACGGAACTGGTAAAAATCCTCTCCAGCGCGAGCAAAAAATTGCACTCTCGGCCTGGATCGGAGAAGGGGAAAGCTTTTGAATGGTTTCTCGTGAAAAAATGGACTATAAACTATCGTCTTTCAGGCACGGTACTCGTATAAAAAGTGCATAAATGGCCGACCTTAAAAGGTGTGCAATCATCGGGGGAACAAAAGTGTGTTAGTCTGCTTTTACATTGTCCCTTGGTTTGTTTTTGTTTCACTTGTTGTTCCCCAAGCTGTTTTTTCCGACCCCCAGAACTTGTGGAACTTCAGTTTGGAGTTTGGTTGTTTCTGCCTGTCTGTGTGTATATGTGGGTCGTACTGGTGTTCATTGGTGTTTTTTTGTGTGAATTATTGCACATTTACCTGCACTTACTGCCCTGATTCTCACATAGCATATCCAGACCCAGACCCAGACCCACACCCACTACAACACACTACAGCACTGTAGGTCATTCAGCCCCAGCTTCGTGACTTTTCCTGGCACGTGATTAACTTGCCTTAATGCCGCCAGTTCTCTGCTGGCCCTGTGTCATGCAAATGACCATGGTCCGGTCCGGTCCCGTCCGGTCGGGGCCTGCCAGGCTCGGCCGAGTGCTTACGGCGTGTTTGCATGTTGAAAATACTTTCAGTTTTTTTGTGGCACTCATAATTGTAACCTGTTGTTGCCACAGCTTTAACGCGACGCTCCGTCGCCTGCAGCCGGCATTTGAAATCCGTGCATTCAGATCCAATATTCGCCTTGGATAATGAATTAGAAAATAGCCGGGTGAGCACAGGGGGGAGGAGCAGCAGACAATCAAAGTCAGCTGTAGGAATGATTGAGGGCGAACCGCAGTGGTCTGTGGTCGGATTGGGGGTGATGGGGGGTTATGGGGCTCCCCAAGACATTTCTTCGCCTCAGCTCGCGCTGCAGGCTGTTAACGCGGAGCTGTGAACTTGCAACGACGCGATGGTGGCAGTGGCGACAGCTTGTTTGCCTCTCGCGGCTGGGAAGTTGTTGGCTTGTCGGCGACAGTTACAAATTGCCACCAGGAGGAGCTCCATGTGTCGATGTAAATTAGCTTATTTAACGGCAGCCATGGCAGCCATGGCAGGGATGGCAGGGATGGCTGCGATATAGCGTCCTTGGGGCGTCTATTGATGGCTATTTAGTGCGCTCGTATCGACTCCTTAGACGCATGCGGTACACTCAAAGGTGTGGTAAATGCAAGTGGCATCTCATCGCACGTTGACAACGTTGACAGGCTCTTAGCGTTTGCTGGGAAAATGGATTGTCGACATCTGTGCGGAAATAATAAAGATTACATGCAATGCTGAACGATAGTACACTGTACAGGTATCACAGATACCCTTGAATGAACCCCAAGTCCTCTGCCAATACCGATATTTGATCATTGAATATCCCTCTCCAAGAGTGACAAATGTAAGGAATGCCCCTTTGGGACAGAAATTATGCCACCACTGGAAGAGACTCATAGTTTTAGATTATTACTCGTATCCGATCCATTAGGAAAGTACGGATACTAACACGGACGTATACAGACATTAGTAGATTATTGGCAGGGGCAGAGGTCGGATTTTGTTTGTGGTCGGATTTAATATACAATACCTGGACTTCTAGTATCTGGAAAAGCCCTCCTCCGCCTCCCCTAAAGTGCACACAATATCATGTGGAGCACAAAAAGGGGGCTAAACAAAGCACATACCAAAGGCGCGATTCAATCTGTTCAATTTGTGGACTGGAAATGGAAACGCGCACCATTAGGGCTATCTCTGGGGGCTTGATGGATGTTTGCATTGGTCGCGCGTGAAAGTATGCAGCGATATTTGATCCGCGCTGCATTGTCGAAGGTGTGAAAGGAACGTGACTGCAAGGAGCAGAAGACAGCAGAGGCGGAAGCAATAATAAACTCAAAAGCTCATAAAACGTTAAATAAGCAGCACGTCCGTAGGGAGGTCCAGGGGCAGTCCTCCGAGCTGCACAGGCAAGATGACGGGAATGAACAGATGACAGTACTGTGGGGACCACGAACATACTTTCAGTCACAGAGCGTTTTTCCTATACGATCACGATTTGCACCAGATGTTGTCAGCGCTCTGCAGAAATCACCTTTTTGGTTGCAAAGCCCCTCTTTTACTCGGGGCGAACTCTTGTTGTTTGCTGCAATTAGCCGCAAGTTGGGCAGAAATCTCCACAGTCGGCTCCACAGTCATAGGGGGCAATCGAAAGGAAAGGAAGTTGGATCAAAACCAGTGCCGTGAGTGCGCAACATCTTGTGCTAATTGATCCCCTTTGGGGACGGGAGTACTTATGTTTGTGGAGGACACATTTCCTTATGCGGCTCATCCACCTTTTGTTGCCTTCCATTAAACTCAAATTTCTGTCGAATGGTTGCATAAATTGAAAAGGGGCCTGCCTGCCTGTCCCATCCTCGCATAATTTTTCGGAAACCTACGGCCTGGGTCCGGGTAGATGTGTGCTCGGTAGGTACCCGGAAATTCACGGGTGCTGTGGCTTCTACTGTCGTTATGGCATCATTTTCTTTGCTGCTCGGAGCCTAGACCAACTCCTCTCCTCGACATAGACAAGTATTTCCAATGGATTGGTATGTTCGGGGGTACTCGCTCTCAACAGAATTTCGATTGAATTTACGGCTTATGGCAGGCCTTTAAGTTTCGATTTAATTGAACTAAATCGGAAATGTTTCATCACACAAATCTAGTAGGTGTATGTGTCGTAGTCTTAGCCCCCGTTCGTTTTACCTATCAACCAGGAAGGACTTTTCGTGTTTTGTATATAAATATGTTTCGGAAGATTATAGAGCTAAATCGACTGCCCGGGCTGACGCAATGGAGACGGTCATTTGTTGCAGGCAAGAATGATCCTCCAAAGTCATGCCTGACGAATGAGAAGACGACCTTCGGTCCGCTGCACGACTGCGACCGCGTCTTTCAGAACCTGTACGGACGCCACGATTGGCGCCTCAAAGGCGCCTGCAAACGAGGGGACTGGTACCACACCGCTGTGCTGCTGGAGAAGGGGTCCGACTGGATAATGGAGCAGGTGTGCCAGAGCGGGCTTCGCGGACGAGGAGGCGGTGGCTTCTTCTGCGGGAACAAGTGGAACTTCCTTCGCTCTGCCGAGTCCAAGCAGGACAAGGTCCTCGTCATGAACTGCGCCGAGGGCGAGCCGGGGACGTGCAAGGACCGCGAGATCATTCGCCATGAGCCGCACAAGATAATTGAGGGCTGCCTCCTGGCCGGCTTTGCTATGGGCTGTAATCGGGCCATCATCTACGTGAGGAACCGCTTCTACAATGAGGCGTGCAATCTGCAGTTCGCCCTGGCCGAGGCCTACCGCTACGGACTGCTCGGCCCCAGCGCCTGCGACACGGGCATCAAGTTCGACATCCTGGTCCAGCGAGGGGATCGCTACCTCTGCGGCGAGGAGACGGCGCTGGTTAAGTGCCTGATGGGCAAGATCGGGAGGCCGCGCAGGCGACCGCCCTTTCTCACCGAGCAGGGATACTTCTCGCATCCCTGCGTGGTGATCAATGCGGAGTCCATTGCAGTGCTGCCCACAATCCTGCGCCGAGGAGCCTCGTGGTGGGCCGACCTGGGGCGCTCCTACAACTCGGGCACCAAGCTCTTCAACATAAGCGGACAGGTGAACAGTCCCTGCACCGTCGAGGAGGAGATGTCGATGCCGATGCGCGATCTCATCGAAAAGCACGCGGGTGGAGTGCGCGGCGGCTGGGACAATCTGCTGGCCATTTTCCCCGGCGGCCTCTCCACCCCTCTGATCAACAAGCAGGTTGCCGGGGAGGTGCTGATGGACTTCGAGTGCCTGGAGGCGGCCGGCAGCAGTCTCGGCTCTGGCGCTCTGATCGTCGTAAACAAGCAGAGCGACCCCCTCCAGGTCATGCTCCGCTCCATCCAGTTCTACGAGAAGCACACGTGCAAGCAGTGCACCTATTGCCGTGACGGAGCCATCTGGCTGCCCGAGCTGTTCGACCGCTTTGTCAAGGGCGAGGCTCATCCACATGAGATCGACTGGACCCTGGCCATAGGGAAGAAGATTAAGGACAGCAATCCGATTTGCGGCTTAGCCCAGGGACAGGTCAACGTAGCCGTCAGTCTGGTCGACAATTTCAGACCGTACATCGAAGATCGCATTCTCCAGTTCATCAAGGATTGACGTACCTGCCAACCACATACTTATATATCTTTTAGCTCTGAATGCCCAAGTTCTAAATCGAAACCCACTGTTTGGGTTGAATTGGTTTCCATAGCCGCTATTATTATGATTATATGTGTACGAGTAGTCCGTGGAAAGTATCCATCCGAGTCCATTTTCGCCCATGCATTGCTTCCTTCAGCGTTTTCCTGAATGAATGTAATTAAGATTCATGTTTTACAGAGATTATAGCCGTATCTCTGTACTCGTGTGGGTATTCCTGGTCGCCTCCCCCGGTAGGGAGAAGGGACATCTTCAGGGGGCGAACCAATCAACAGTTTAGGCAGCTCAGACCATTCAACGGTCGCCGCCTCCCGTTGGTTGTTTGCTTGCTTTTGGGTGGGAGCTCAGGGCGAGAACGCAACGAAATGGGAAAAAGGCTCTGTCGTGTGGCAATGGAATGTGTGGATCAGAGTCAGAGTCATAGTCGGAGGAGACAATGTTGCCATGAACAAGCACCAGGGCATTTGTCTGGCGCTTGAATGATTGCCGAGACAACAACGACAACATCAGGGAATAGTATGGGCAACGCGGCCCTGTCCGCCCTACTGCCCAACAGTCTTTGTAGTTTGTCCTTGCCATTATCCTTTCCCCACTTCCCGGTGCGCTGCTCGGTTTGCCAATAATCAAGGTTTTGGCAGAAGCAGACACAAACGCCGTATTTGTGGAGAGACTGCAGCTGCATGCCCCCCGCTCCTGGCTGGGTTGGGTTGGCCTGGACACCGCCTGCGTCGCTCTCATCTCAATTAGGAACTCATTCATCCGGACAGCCGAGCACACTTGACACTTGACAACACTCGCAGCGCTGGACAGTGTCCACACCAGTCCCGCCAGGTTCAAGATAAAGGCTTTAATGATTACGGGCCATTCTGCGACGAGCATCTGTGCACTCAAAAACTACAAAAGTCTGTGCAAAGTTAGCCTCAATTATGGACTGTTGAGAGTTAATCAGGATATCATCATTTATGATTCTGATGCACGTGCTGCAAAGACCTTGGGAAGGTCTTATAAGGAAATTGACAAATTGCTTTCATACTCGTTCCCTAACTGAAAAGGCTGTGTGCCATGTAACAAAAGGAAGTATCTCTAACCTGTAGTCAAGGTAGAAGAAGTGCTCAGTGCTCACTGTGCACGTGTCGACACATGGCTCAAAGGAGACATCTGGCTTGCCATCCTTGGGTCCGCCTCATCCGCCTCCGACCTCATCTGTGACAAAGTGGGAGATGCTCTTTAAAAAGTGACGCAAAAGCGGGCTGGCATATACATTTCACACTCGACTCCTTAGCGTCAAGGACCCGGGACGTGCCAGACTGATTGTCGTACTCAGGAGCAGTCGTCAAGCGGCGGTAAGGGCCTCTTGGCATCGGGGAACATTGAAAGTTACGGGTGAAAACCGCTGGAAACCGGGATGGTTGCAGCAAGCAGTGCGGCTTTCGAAGTTTGCGGTCTTTAATTCGCGTTGGGTAGCGTTGGGGCACTGCCGACGCTCCATGGCAGCACACAGGCCCAAACCACACAACCAGCAAGGCAATTGCTTATTAAAGTCCAATTAAAAGTCTGATCATTGGAGAGGAGGGGCCAGATCCCCGGATAGCCGGACGAAGACGAAGGCGAATGGCGAATGGCAGGGCCCCAAGGAGGGAGTACTGGGCGCAGAGAGCCTAATCACATGTGGCTGAAAATCGAATCAAGGTATCGATTTTGCCTTGTACTTTTTGCGTCGAGGACTGAGTCTGAGGTACACATGGCGCATTCCCCGTGCATTCAGATCGTAGTCCAGATATTCTACGTCAAACTGTTGAATGAGTAAAATGGGTCAGGGAAAGCAACGAAAACGTACAAGGATACATTCTATCTTTCTATATATATTTGTTCCAATCCAGTTCTTCTGTATTTAATAGTCGTACTAAGTAAATACTTCATGTACATATGTGCCATTGAAGTTAAAGTAGTGGTACATACATCGTATGCCCCACCGCCACTCCATCCGCACTCCATCTCTGCTAGCGGATTATAATGCTCGAGCATAATCTCGAATGAAAGCGAATGTCTTGAATTCCGCAAATTAAGAAGGCCGCAGTCTTAGACTTCCGTTGCTTTTTGTTTCATCCTCGCGAGGCCCCGTTCTGTTTCACGTCCCGCGCCCTGCCTGCCTGGCACTTGATTCATGCTTAGCTGGAATTCTTGGCATAACTTTCCCTGTTTGCTGCGCTTACTTTCTCTCACTTTGGCTCCTGCTTTCGGCCAGCAGCGCAGCTCGCATTACTGTAATGAAGGAGCCTGGCACTCGGGACCCGCAGCCGTTCCGGCTGAGCATGTCACTTGAGACGACACACGCTCACACGCTATCTGCGGCCATCCCAATGGAAAGGTCACCCAAGGTCTACGCCGTAGGCGTGCAGCGCATGATTTTCCCACCACTTACCTAAACTACTACTATATTACACACATGTATACACACGTACTAAATATCTCGTCCTAGTAATTATAGCTCGTTCAACTGTTTTTCAGAGCCATCCTCGCTGACCGTCGCTGGCATCTCGGCCAGTTGATACAGATGTTGGGCAAATTCACCTCGAACCATGTGCAGGTCTACCATCAATATTCCCGCACAGTGTCCGTAAAGAAGCCCGTGAAGGTGAGTACTTGTGCTTGAGTCCTCCGTCGTCTGTCCTGAGCCTGAGCGTCTTGTTGGCACTCTGAGCTCCTAAGTAAACACAATTAGCATGCATTAAAAGAACCCTTTTCGTTCGGTGGCATCCGATGGGGATGGGGTGCCCCATAATTGGGTGCCAGGTGAATGGGAATTCGTGTGTCTTATTTATTTTCTGTGATGAATTGTATCTGTGTGTGTGTTTCGTTTCCATTTGTTTGTACTTGTTGTTTGCACTTTGCGACGCACAAAAGCGAGCTATAATAATTGCATTGGGATGCAATGGAATGTACGTATGTGTATATCCTTCTGCGTATAAAACGACCGACGACCCACTGCATGAGACTTGACACCCAACGCCCGAAACCAGAGTCCGGATCACCTTCTATCCAGCACAAATTTCCTTCTGCATGCCGGCACGACAAGGCCAAGCCAAGAAGACAATAAATAATTTATAATTCATAATCATTTTTCTTACTCCCAGCAGCCCGCGTGTTGCACTTGCCGTCAGTAACGAACAGGAGTTGAATCGATTGAAGCGGATCCTGTGCGTCCACTGGCAGCCCTCGTTCTCCGCCCGTTGCCTGTGACGAGTTGCGCGTTGCGCGTTGCCCGTTGCCCGTGGCCCGTGGTCGGCTGCCACACCAAGCTGGGCCTCTGCCCCGTCTCCCTGTCTGTCCCGTGTATGTGTGCGTGTCTGTGCGTCCGCTGTGGACGATGTTGAAACAGAAACGTTTGGCCAAGCAGAAGCCCAAAGCGAAACCGGTAAGCAAATCGAACCAATAGCCATCCATCCGCAGCCGAATCGGCCTCAACTCTGACTTCTGTCCTCTCCAGATGCTCACTCTATAACTCTATAATTTGCACTGATTTCCTCACTGCTTGATTTCCAATCTGACAATCTTTATCTGCTCTCTTCTCTCTTCTCTCTGATACGTATATCTCTGCTATTTGACTGACTGCCAAACTGCTTTGTTGTGGAACAATGGAGCTCTCTGAGCACTCTGCTCTGTGATTATCTACCATCTATGTCCTCTTCAGCTCTCCATAGTTTAGTTGTAGGGAAACCTGCCGTGGCGAGTTCTAGTTCTTTTGGTGCTCCTTTGATAAATGAAACATTCGTAAATTCGAAGCCTTTGTGAACACCCACAACAGAGGTATTTTGTGTACATTTTTCAAACAGTTTTTGTTAGCAATGTTCCTGAAACTCCTCGACATTTCGCGGCCTGCCGCACCAATTATCACAAAGAACAGAGCGCATTGTTCTGTTGCAAAATAGTTTTTGAAAATGTGAATCTGCCTCCATGTGGGGTAGTCATGTTGTCATGTAAATTGACCTAGGAACAGGATTTTTAATCGTCAATTAATTGCAATAACTAGTACATGGTCTCTCAGTATACGAAATGCTAGCAAGGCATACATGTTAAATGTACATGTATGTTCCATAAAGGACACAAGCTCATCAGTGTGAAACTCAAGCCATAATTGTCATTTTTTAGGCAATCAAATCAAATAATAATAATTGTGTAATTTTTTAAAGATGTATGTATATCGTATGAATGTATGTAAAATCAAAGGGATCACAGTTTTCGACTAGTGGGGCTATTGTGGCCTCGAGATCAGTAAGCCCTTTGATGTGGCTTATATTGGCCTGCCAGAGTTGCACACCTTTTTGGACCGGGTGTAAGACCGGGTGTCACAAAGACTCGAGCTATTCTTACAGGGGGAGCTATCGAGTTTCCGTGCGCGCTGATTTTATTTGTTTTTAATGTTTATTAAGGTATACTGATATCTTATGCGTTATTACTCGTATCATGTGTTTTATCATTCTTACAGATGCATAGATGCCTCCTACTGCCTGATGCACATTTATTTAGGTTAGCAGTGCAATTTCCACTCAAAATCTCAGCGCCGTATGGCCACTATTTACTTAGGTCTATTCGTAACCCTGTTCATGTGCGAGCAACGAGCTATACTTTGTTGAGGCAATCATACAAATTCTCTGTGTCAAGGTATATATAAAAGTACAGTGAACTTTCTGTTTATGTCAGGTATTCGGTTCGAATCGGTTCTTTGAAAACAGTTTGCGTTTGAGTTTGACTTGCGGCCAATTTAAGTACATTTTGTGTACTATCGTGTACTCTCAATGAACCACACGAGCACACGCATACATAGCTGAATGTTATTAAACATTAATATAGAAGACCAGCGAAAAGAAGAGAACTCTCGTCTCTCTCCCCACTGCTACGAGTATATGTACATTCTTATCGCTCATGCTGTGCTACCGCTCTCGCTATGGGCGTGCCCAGTACTCGCTGGGGAGAGGGGTATATACGGTTGGTGTAAATGTGGACTCCGCGATGCCCACGCAGATCATTTTGGTTTCAGATGTGTGACATTTCCACTGCAACCGTTTTTAATATCCACAAAAAATCATTACGATCGAGTAGTTCTTGTAGAAAGAAAAAAATAGACCACAAAGAAGTGCGTCTGAATAGCGCTGGTATCCGATAGTCGGCACTCCCACACCAGCGCTGTTACTCGTTTTTGCTCATTTTTCTATGCGCTCACTCATATTCGATCGTATTGGCGCTATATTTGAGCCGCTAATTGACGCAGCTCGACCCGCCGACTGGGCGGGGGAGCGACAACTCCGCCAGCAGTTCTCGACGCGACACCGAACTGAATCATGCGGGAACTGTCAGCTCCGAAAGCGCATCGCACAGCCCGTAATCGTAATCGTAATCGCAGTCGTAATCGCAGTCGCGCATAGTCGATACGCATGTAGTAGATACATGTTGCATGTGTACCTTTCGAGCTTGCGGCCATAACTGTGCAGATTCCCCTACGCCGAGCGGCTAGCCATGTTCTTCCAGACAAACTGGGTGTTTGTAAGTACGAGTAGATCAGTCAATGAGTAATTTACTGCTCATTATCTAACCGGTATTCGTGTTGTGTTCGTATTGTGCCTACATATACAATATATATATGTACATATACATGTCGACTGGGCCATATATCGGACGTGCTATGACGTGCTCTGACGACTGTCGCCTTGTGTTAATCGGCAGCTGTCGTTGTGCTGTGAAGCGTGAGCGACTTGCTCCTACTCTCCCCTCGTTCTCTTCAGCCGGGGTCTCTTCCAGTTCAAGTTGCTCTTATGTATGAGCTTCACGCAAATGTTGTGAAAACTCCGGCAAAAGTCAATTCCGCACTCATATTGGAAGCCAACCATGCAAACGGGCACTCCGAGACTGCCGGCCCGCATTTCCAATGCTGTCATGGAAGCACTACTATTTTCACTACAAATTTCCCACGGTGGCACTGCTCCGGAAGAACTCTGGTCGTGCTGTTTTGTGGTCCACCTGGCTTTACGCACGAGCTGGAAGACGGGACTGATGCACTTGCACCTATCTGGGCATCTGGGATGTCGTATCCTGTGTCTGTTGCCCGGGAAACAACAAATGCTGGCTAGAGCTTTTGAGCCATTCCGTTAGACATACAACCCACCGTTATGATGAGTTTTTGTGGTCAGGCTACAAGTTTTGGGTTGTGTTGCCTCGAGGCATTCGAAATTCCCCACTCCACTGAGGTGTGAAACAGGAGTTAATTAATTGACAGCTTCATACAGGCCAATATTTATTTCAGCATTATTACCATTAAAATGTTTCGATCACTGACACGCGCCAGTGCCTGTTAGCCAGTTCCGTATAATATGTGGGCTGGCTGTTTAATTAAATTGAAATGTGTCACATTTTCCTTCCATATCCCCTGAACTGTGTGTTTGTTCCCACACAAAAGTTGTTTGGCTCTTGGGTGCACAGGAAGAAAAAGCTTTTAGTTTAATAGTCGCTGCATGAAGCAGTTTTTGGAAAGATATATGTACATACGTACCAGCAGATGCAGATGCACACGCATCTGTATATGGACACATATATGGAGATACGTACGTACGGATATGCAGGGGTATGGCTTGTATGGCTCCTAGTGGGCCCAATGGCTTTGCGGCAGAAAAACAAAATTTCCCCAGTGTTCTGGGCACTTTTTGTAGCCGGCGTCCTTTGGCTCCCATTCAACGGAAGCGTGTGGGTGCATTTTTGTTTGTTATTTCTAATTCGGGGCTCCAAACTTCAATAGTGTACTTAACTGTAGTGGTAGAATTATTGAAAATAGAGAAGTACTGGTCATTGGTTTAGAGATGAGAATTATCGAGCTCTGTTCTTACAAAAAAAAAAAAAAAAACAAAACAAAGCGGTCTGGCAGCAGGTCATTACAGAATACGCCTCGAATATCCAATGAGAAGACGAAACAGTCTTTTCATATCCTCCGACTAATTTTCAATAATATTTCTCTTCTACTTTCAACTTTGCTTTTCACAACACTGACACAACGACTCACACTCGCACACCGTCTCACAACACCCCACACAAACACCAACACAAAATGTGTGCTCTGTTTCGGTCCTTGAAATACCCAAACCCTCTTTCACCTTCCGTTCGGTTTTGAAACATCTTCATTGCAAATTTGAATTATTGTGCTGCGATCTGTTAATTAATCTCTTTTGTGTTTTCACACTCCACTCCACTCCCCTCCCAAACAACGCCACAACCCCCACACGGGAACACGCACACATAAACAACACCCGATCTGTCAAACACGATTTGTCGTTGACAACACTTGAATGCACCGTTTCTGTGTATGCGTATTTGTGTGTGCGTGGGTGTTCGTAATTCGAATTCGCATTCGCATTCGAAATTGCCCAAATGATTAAATTATGTATGCGATTATTGAAACATCAATGTCAATCCAACGACTACAACGACCACCACCCGACAACCAACATCAACATCAACATCAACATCATTGCAACACCAACAAAAACCATCTGCAACGTGCTGCGACACGTCAACACTACCTGACCATTGAACAATGTAAACTGAAAACCAACACAATAATTAAAACACAACCAAGATACCATGGGGACTGAAAAAAATCTGTTGGGGTCTGATAAATATAACTGTGCCGAGGGTAAGCAATCAACATTGAATCCACATTTAGTTTGTATATCATTTACTTGTTTTCGCTGTTCGTTCCCCCACAATCGTTGTCGCTAGCTCTGTACTCCACGTTTAGTTTGTTTGCATTTGTTCCTGCCTATTAATCAAAGTGCACCTAACCTTTATTGTACGCGAAATCTGTCCAGCGACGAGCCGAGCCCGGACCGGAGGGCTCTGCGACTAATTAATTAACCTCATTTGATCAACAAAAGCAACTTAATTCTCCACTCGTTCGTGACATCTCGCTGGAATCGATGCTGCCGACTAAACATCCTAGCCTTTTCACGGAACTAATGCCTTCCGATGGGGCTCCGGCCCATCAACTATTTTGGCACGCCCCAATCTAAGGATGAAGCCAACAAAACATCCAAGGCAAATAATTACACAAATAATTTAAATTTTGCCATAGCGTAACAGAGGAGGAGATGGAATGGTCTTGGATGCACTCCAGATTTCAGCTAATAATGAGGCCAGTCGAATTTGGCAAGAGACATACACATCCTACGCCAACTGTTTTCCCGCAGAATCTTGGCCAGAACCCCAACAGAAATTTGCATACTCGAGGGCACGGCCATCATCGTGTCATCGAGTCTGTCTGTCTTGATTAATCCCAATTGAACCGGCGCTGGTGAAGAACAGTCCCAAACTGTATGTTGCATTGTCTGCTTATCAGACAGAGTGTAGAGTGTAGCAGAGTGTGAGATGACACCTTGTCGGAAAATTCAAATTAACCAACCTGCAAATCAAATGCTCCGCTCGAAAACCATTTCATACTTTTGGGAGCCCCCCGGAAAATCGATGCGAAGCTTTCATCGTCGGGATTGTGGAGCAGAAAGTGTCGCCGAAACGACACAAACGAAATCTCTTGTCTGCCAGAGCTTGTCATATCTAATTGGAGAGCAGTTGGGTCCCAACTACACACCTACACCTTACACCCGGTACGATGGAGCAGATATTGCGTTCCTGTTCCCCCTCTCAGTAAATATCCGCAGCCGCAGCTGCAGCTGCAAGCCCCAGAAAAGAGAGCAGCTTCCCAGCATCATATGCTTGCCAGTTGGGATTGGACTGTCGCGCCGATAGCACGCCAGATTCTGATTTGGTTTCATATGGAAATGCCAAACGGATTAACAGTGGAGCATGTCGTGTGGATAATAGAGTTAAGAGGAAATACAGTATCGAAATACAGCCAACATTGCGGCTGCCAATATGGTTGTTGTCGACTCGCCGCTGGCGCCTCAAAAATACCTGCGTCGCATCTCAAAAGACTTCTCCACCGTGCGTCGGTATAGCAACACGCCAGGCTCCGTTTCCACAGCCACCGCGGTGCGGGTCTCCACCTCCGCCTTTATTGCCGCCGAGGCCGGGGCCCATTTGGCAACGAACACGCCCCTGGACACTCCTGTAGCTACGCCCCGTGGAATCCGCAAGCGGAGGCGGATGCGTAAGCGCTCCTCGGTCTCATCGACGCTATCCAAAGTTCTGATTCTCAACGTGCGAGATCTGCTGAAGGCCCACGCCGCCAGCGAACATCCCAAAGAGGTAGGAAGTGCTTACACTTGTTGCTCGGATCCAGCCGGTGGACCGAATTAGTAACATGTGACTCCTTTGTGGGTGCCGGGCAGAAGATTAACGGCTGTTGTTGAGTGCGGCTTTCCTGTTGCTCGAAACTCTCCCAGTCAAAGGAGCGACTGGAAAAGGTGGGATTCGGTACTCGGTACTCGGTATTCGGTATTCGAATAAATTGTGTATATTCTATTCGGCGGACTCAAGTCTGTACAGCAACGTGACTTCCAGGTAACCTTACATAAGCGTTACATGCCGTTCTACCTCCCTGCCGCTCTGCCCGTTCAGAGAAAACGGTCTGGTCTGGTCTGGTCTGGCAGGAAGGCAACGTGCTGCTGGCGGGGGCAGCGTCGAGCGATTTATGTTCGAATGCAGCTCAATCTAAAGTGGATGACAATCTCCATTCAAGTCCAAAATGGTCTAAATTAATGGAAAATGAAAACAGAGAAATGAAAAGCTTACAGATGCTTGCAGTATTGTACATACATCATTCTTCCCACCAAACATTGTAAATATATTTGATTGCAAAAAGTATTAACGCATTTCTTTTCTTGTTTCCCACATTCGTTTTTAGTAAATTAACCAATTGTTTATTTCACCTTTGCGTTTAGATATTTCACGTTTAATTATAAATGTTGTTTGTGTTCGATGGGAGATGTGAAATTCGAGATTTGTACATTCGTATTTCAATCGATTTTTGTTTCCCCAATAATATTTCAAATACTTTTTTATTTTGATATGCTTTTGCGAATTTCTTTCAACCTTTCAACATTTACAAATTGCGTATCTCGAGCACCCACTGTAGTCCTCTACAACTCGTGCGCTGAGATCGATCTCTTCACATGGCCATTCTTTCCCCAAGTTTATGTTCTTACTTACATTTATTCCTCTAGCTGTATATTCAGTGTATGCATATCAAAATGTAACAAATGGAACCAATTAACACTTTTGATGGGCCCGTGATGTAGTAATTAACCGGTTTAACCCTTGTTCTCTTCTTGACTTTATCGCGCGCGCCATTTAGCATCAGCCGCGCAGTTGGATCGAGACAAATTTTCAGAAGCGCGAGTGCATCAAGTTCATACCATGCCCAAAGGACGACACAAGGTAAGTGCAACTAGTTTCAGTTACTTCCCCATCTGAACGCGAAAGCAGACGAGCCAAAGTGCAGCGGATGTGGAGCCAGAGGCAAAGAAGTCCAAGTCCAGGTCCAAGTCCAAGTCAAGACGGCACCAGTTGACCCAGTTTCGCCAGTATCTAAAGGCGTTCTCTGCTCAAAAGCAGCTACTGCCCCAGTTTCTCGCGATTGTGTGCTTAGTTTCATTTTGGCCCGTTAGCATTTATTGTTTATTATGACAGACGGATCCACAGGCAGACGCAGAGGCAGAGGCAGAGTAGGAGGCAAGACCCTGCAGTGGAGATAGCTACGCCATAAACTGACTGACAGGCTGGTGAAAGTTTTCAGTTTCGTAGATAGCTGAACTGAACTGCTTCGCGATGGGGGTTTATGGCCCTGACTTTACATGACTTTGACTGCTGGTGTTGCCAAATATTTACTCAGTGGCCTAACAGATCCCACAAGTCTCCAAAGCCATGTCACTGGCCCCTACATGTTCCTGATAGTTCACGGGATGATTCCCCGAATGTCTGTTAAGCAAAAATGCAACAATGATTGTTGTTTCCCATTTGGCGAGGGAAGGGTAGGGGTCATTCGTCATTCACTGCCCTGGAGAATGTATGGCAAGTCGTTTCCCTCACTTTTGCAGGTGCTGCTGCGGCCAGGCCCAAATCACGCATCAGACCATACAGGGCATCGAGAGCGGCTCGCCGGGGGACCTCTGGCTGCCGACGAAGCACACCCGACCACAGCCCACGGACGCCTATGGAACCATTGAGTTCCAAGGCGGTGCCCATCCCACAAAGGCTCAGGTGGGTTCTGCTCAATTTTGAGGCGATTTCCTTTAGTGCGGTCCCAATAACTTTTGATCCGTCTATCCCATGTTGCCATCAGTACGTTCGTTTGTCCTTCGACACGCGTCCAGAGCTGCTGGTGCAGCTGTTCACAAAGGAATGGAACCTGGAACTGCCGAAACTTCTGATCACCGTCCAAGGCGGCAAGGCCAACTTTGATTTGCAGGCGAAGCTAAAGAAGGTGAGCTGCGAAAACTTTTGCACTTTGCCACATTGGCACTTTGGAACTTTGGCACTTGAACACGCTGGAAGTGTGTCGTCGCGTGGGTCACACGCTAATTGAATGGCCGGGCTTTGACAACAACAACCTTACCTTTCTCCGATTCACAGGAGATACGCAAAGGACTGCTGAAGGCGGCCAAGACCACGGGAGCGTGGATATTCACCGGCGGCACCAACACTGGTAAGCATGCGTTTCATTAGTTGAACTTTTACGAAAGGACACTACACTGCCGAGCTTTTACGGCCGGCGATTACTTTCGTCTGAAGCCCCCATCGTGACCCAAGGCAAACACCAGCCAGAAGAAAAGTGAGCAAAAGCAAACAACGGACGATAGCAGGAAACTTAAAGAAAAAACGGCGAAAGGGGATGGGAGGATGGGCGTCCCCAGTCGAAAATTAAATAAATAAAAACTCAAGCGGAAATCACGCAGCCAGTGATTGAGGGCACACTTCCAACTGCTTGCCGCCGACATAATGCGACACCCAGTATCCGAAGGGGTGTCCGGGCAGGCCCTGAGACGGTCCGCAAATAACCCGACCCGGTTTACGTTTTTACACCGTTTTCCTTAGTCGGAACGCACAGGAAGATATTTTTTGGTTCGCTCGGCAGTCGTCTGGATTTTGGGATCCAGTTTTTATTAAATTTTAGAAACCCCTAACTAAGATATAAACGAGGGGGAACGTTGTGAGTTGCTGCGGACACCGCAACTCTACGGTTATACCCGATACTAAGTCAGTATGGCTCTCCTCCGGCAGACGCCGCTAATATTTAACGACACGACAAAGAGTGCGTGCGAGAGAGACAGAAAATCAGTCTGAGCGTGACGTCGGGCGCTGCGTAGCCAGTGCAAATTGATTTGCTCCTTTTGGCTATGAAAATGATCTGATCTGATCCAGATTCAGCAACCTGATAGATATGGTTATTATCTATGATTCTGCGTTTTTAGTTTTCTCAAATCTGCAATATTGTGGATGCAACAGATTTTCGTCCTTTGTGGGGGCGGATGGGGGGGGGGCGAAATTCTGAGATATACGTTTTATAGTGTCATCTTAAAGGAGTGTGTGTACCAAATTTGGTTACTCTAGCCTTAATAGTCTCTGAGATTTGTGGTTGCCTCAGATTTTCGTCCTTTGCGGGGGCGGAAGGGGGTGTGGCGAAATTTGGACAGGAAACGGTCAAGGTCCGATATCACAGGAGTGTGGATACCAAATTTGGTTGCTCTGGCTTTTATAGGTTCTGAGATCCTTGAACTCATATTTTGCAATTGGCAAAACCGACCATGAAACCTGTGTGTTAGAGTGAGACAGAGCGAGAAAGAGTGAAATTGTTTTCGTGATTCTGGCTGTAATAATTATACGATCTGGTTCAGATTTTGCACTCTAGAAGATATAGTCATCTTCTACGATTCTGCGTTTTTAGTTTTCTCGTATCGTCGAAATTGTGGATGCCACAGATTTTCGCCCTTTGTGGGGGCGGAAGTGGGCGGGGCAAAGTTTTGAAATATTTTTGGAGCAGTGACATATCACAGAAGTCTGGATCCAAAACATCGTTGCTCTAGCTCTTATAGTCTTTGAGCATTAGGCGCTGAAGGGGACGGACAGACGGACAGACGGACAGACGGACAGACAGACATGGCTCAATCGACTCGGCTATTGATGCTGATCAAGAATATATATACTTTATGGGGTCGGAAACGATTCCTTCTGGACGTTACACACATCCACTTTTACCACAAATCTAATATACCCCAATACTCATTTTGAGTATCGGGTATAAAAAGCGGCAACGCACCTCCTCCTCTTGGAGGGTCAGAACAACGTATTTGTTCAATTGCTCAGTGCCCAACGTTTTCATTGTTGTCTCCTCCTACTGTCACGCAGGGGTCACCAAGCAAGTGGGCGACGCCCTGCTCCTGGAGGGTCAGCAACGGACTGGGCGTGTGGTCAGCATCGGCATTGCCCCCTGGGGCATAGTCGAGCGCAATCATGAGCTGCTTGGGCACAATCGGGAGGTGCCCTGCCACAGCATTAGTTCGCCCAGGTGAGTTCGAGCCGCATCCTGGTCCCAGATGTCGCCCTGTTAATGCATATTTGATAGGGCCCAGCCAAGGGAGCAATTGTAACCGGCGCAACGAACCTCTTTTTTCAGATCGAAATTGGCCGTGCTAAACAATCGGCACGCCTACTTCCTGCTAGTCGACAATGGGACCCAGGCGAAGTACGGGGCTGAATTGATTTTGCGGCGGAAGCTGGAGAAGTTCATATCGAACCTGAAGCTGCATCCATGTGAGTCGACAAAGAGGGTCCACACAAACACTCGCACATATGTATCTGAGAGCACAATAGGCAATAGCCTGCCCGCAGTTCACAGATTGATGCACCTTATTCCCGACTTCCCTTCAATAGGCACTCTGTGTTTATATGTTTCTTTCTCAATCAGCTCTGAATGGGGTTATTCAGTCTGTGAACGGGAGTTCTATGTCGAATAATTCATTAGACCTGTGGAGTTCTGGGCCTGTGTTGCATGCCACTCATAAGATGCTCATGCCTCTTTCTCTATATTTTTCCCTTCTCGCTGCAGTCACACATTCCAGTACGCCCGTCGTCTGCCTGGTGATCGAAGGCGGTACCAACACCATACGTGCGGTGCTCGAGTACGTGACGGACTCGCCTCCGGTGCCCGTAGTGGTGTGCGATGGATCCGGGCGTGCTGCCGACCTGCTCGCCTTCGTCCACAAGTGAGTAAAATGCGAGCGCGTTGGCTTTAGTTGAAGATGGTGCTTAGCTTTAGGATGGATTGCCGCGCGGGTACTTTGCAGGACGTAAAGCATATATTCGTATACTCGTATCTTCGTATCAGGGAGCTTGATGCGAAGCCGACCGCAGCTTGTGTCCTTATTTTAATTAAGGACATGTCGGCATGCGTCTCTTGTTGTTGCTGTTGCCGGCTGATACTCGCATTGTTGTTGGCACCGGCTCGGTTGCCTTTCATTGTCAAGCACGCGACATTTGGAAAATTATTTAAATTTATCCACCTCCCACCCAGTCCCTTCGGCTGCTGGGGGTTGGGCGCCCTATGCTGTGGCGGTCCGGACCTTTTTGTGTGCCACATTTAATTTTGTTGTTTAATTAGTCGGAATAATTGGGCGCCTGACAATGTTACAACAATATTTATATGCAGATATGCCTCGGACGGAGAGGAGCAGCCTGTACTGGAGTCGATGAGGGATTATCTAATTGGAACCATACAGAAAACCTTCGAGGTGGGCCTGGACCAGGCCGAGAAACTCTACCAGGAGCTGCTGCAGTGCACGCGCAACAAGAACCTGGTAAGATGATCAAATGTTTCGCTGTTAACAGTGTACGTACATACTCGTATATAGTAGTATATGTTCATTCCCTGGTAGGAATGTCGAATGGGGTAGTTGTGCTTTGGGTGATTCAGCAGGTCTCGGGGGAAGTTTTCTAGAACTATTTATAGAAAGGAGACATTAATTAAAATCGCGTAACCCGAAAAATCTTTGCTAAACTTGGCTTACTGGAAGTGATTTAAACTGACTGGCGGGTGGGGGGTAACATTTCCATCACTCAAGTCATTTCGCGAGCCGATTTGAAATTTTAATTAATGCTCGATGCCGTAGCCGTAGCAGTAGCTTGTCCGTTGCCGTAGCCCCGCTGAGATAATTAGGCTACAGAATTCAATTGAACGTGTAATGAATTTTGAATCACCGCGAACCAGGGCAGACAGTCTCTTGGGAGTATTCCTAGACCAAAATGTTGGCATTTCGTCAATTCCGCCGCAGCTGTTATTAAGATTTTAATTGGTTTTTGAATAAGCAAGGAGCCCTCGCCCCGTTCCGAGTCCTTGACTGGTCTGTTCGGCTGGGGATGGTCCCAAACATAGGCATAGGCAAATGTATTATGTGCGGTGTGGAGTGGGGTACATTAAGAGATACTTACGGTTTTTATGTATATTTTTTCAATTTCTCTGCCAGATTACCGTCTTTCGCATACAGGAAAAGCCCGAGGGCGAGGCGCAGGAGCTGGATCAGACCATTCTAACGGCCCTCTTCAAGTCGCAGCATCTCAGCCCTCCAGAGCAATTGAGTTTGGCACTGACATGGAACCGGGTGGACATAGCACGCAGCGAGATATTTGTCTACGGCCAGGAATGGCCCCACGGTGGGTCCCCGTCTCCCTCTGAGCATTTGTTTAAATTTCAATATATTTTCCTTCTTATTTTAATTTGGTGTGCATGTCCTTAGGCGCCCTGGATGAAGCCATGATGCAGGCCCTGGAACACGATAGAATCGATTTTGTCAAATTACTTTTGGAGAACGGCGTTTCAATGAAGAAATTTTTAACAATACCGCGCCTCGAGGAGCTCTACAACACAAAGCACGGCCCGGCCAACACACTGGGGTGAGCATTAGGGTCCACAGACTGGCCCAAATGCTCGCCATTCGGCCTATGTAAATTTGGACTGTGGTCCGCTCCGCTTTCTTTGTCGCCTACAGGTACATTCTGCGCGATGTGAGGCCGCACATACCCAAGGGCTACATTTACACTCTCCACGACATTGGCCTGGTGATCAATAAACTGATGGGCGGCGCCTACCGGTGAGTGCCGGGGTATTATATGATTCACGTTTGTCCAAACACACAATGGGCCAAAAAACTATGGTCACATAGCTAAGTATTTCCGTACCGCTTTGCCTGTTTATGCGTTTGAAACATACTTAAACATACTCCTCCATCATCCTGCATCAACCGGCGAGTCCGAAGAGACGGCGGTCCGTATCTATGCCTAGTCCCCCTCAATCTCAAAGCTACGAGTCTAAGTTTCGCCCGTATTCTGCTCACTTTATCGTATAGTGTAGATGCAATATGTTTCAAATGTTCAGTCAAGCAAAAGTCTCAAGCTGCATCCGATGGTTCACTCAAACTGCATAAATGCTAGCTCTTACGATTCGGCAGTTGGCCATGTGAATTCAAGCAAGCGCGCGTCTACTTTTTTTGACCAAAAGAAACTGTAGAGCTTGTGGGCTGCAAACAATTGCCAAAGCAATAAGAGATCGAGATGGCTAAGCATTTCATTCGCCCTATGGATGGCCTTCACTTGTGGTGGTCTGAACTGGGAGTCGGAAAGTTTGTTCATCAAATTTGTTCATCAATGTACACAAAAATTCCTGAACACCAAGCTGTATTGCAAGTAAAAAGAGCTTCCTTTGTCATGTTGATTTGAGAAATGCGACTACGGCGGAAAGGCAAAGGAGCGAGGCCTCAGCCACACGTCCCTTAATTATGCAGCATTAACATTTTAGCCTGCGAGGCGAAAAATGTTCGGGCGACCTAAGTTTTTTAATTTTTCCCATAAAGTGCGGATGCCTTGGCTCAGCCAGGGATTGCCCAGCAACTTGTTTGTGGCTTAAATAAAAAATCGTTGTTGCTGAAGCTGACGGGATCTGGGATCACTCAATTTAAAAAAGAGTCAAGTGCATGCTGAGAAAGTTTGTTGACCCTTGTTGAACCCTGTATGGGGCGAATTTTCGAGAAAACTTTCAAAAATAAGAAAATTCCCCAAACGGCTCTGAGGTTGTATGGCGACGAGGCTTTTAACACAAGCTAATTAATGTGCTAGCTTTCATTTTCCATTGAAGTAGATTTGAACTGTGCACGGGCCTTCCAACGGGTGCCCCTTAACGGTTGTTCCTTTTCAATGAACCCATCTGTGTGTCCAGTCCGGCTGAATCCTGATGTCGGCAGCTCAACCTTAAGTCGTCTTTATTGCTTTTGAATAAATATCTTCAAGCATAGCCAGCCATTCTGATGGGGTTTGCTTGCAAACTAATTTGACACCACTTGCCTCTTGCCTTTTGTACGTTCTCGGTGTTCGGTGTTCGCTGTTAGCTGCTCTTTTTATTCCACTAAGTATCCACTATCCCACCCTACTTTCAACGTGCTGTTTGCCACGTTTGTGTTTCGATCAGAGGTCCCGGACTCCTCCCTCGTCATCGGTGGAATGCTATCAGACAAATGGCCATCTAAATGGCAAATGCTACCTAAGCTATGAGCCGGCATCGAAGCTGTTCTGTTTATATATTAAATTACGGACTTAGGCCCTTTGCCTTTTGCGGCTCTCTTGGGCTGGGGTACTCGTGTGATTTCTTGCTCCGATTCAAAGGGTCTAGACATTTAAATTCGGTCTTCAACAGCAAGAGCAGATAAGGAGCGGAGTCAAGGAGCACTGGGCTTAATTAAAAGCATTAAAGTTTTGCGATTAGATTAACACAAAATTCAAATGGGCCTGCCCTTTTGGCTGCTGTGTGCTGCCGACGGGCAACGGCCAACGGCCAACGGGTGTCTTTCGGCTTAGCTTGGCAGCAAAATCAATTGATTCGCCATTTGATGTGACATAAATATTTGATGGCTGTTTTTCTTGATGCTCTGCATTTAATTGGGCGCACGTTAAACGCCTACAGGTCCTTGCGAATGCCGATTATGCCAGGCCATTGGACTTGTTTGTTGCGTCAAGTAGCAGTACTCGTAGGCTTATTACTTTTTTACCTCCCATTCTGGCTTAGTCCTAGTATTCGTGGAAGAGGCAGTCGCACAACGGGCCTAGACAAGAAAACCAAAATTATATTCAAATTTCAGCCTGGAAGGTACTCGACCTGCCAGCAAACAATGAAATGGGTACACATAATAGAATGTGAATTGGAGGGCTTTCGTTATCCGTTTGGTTGTACCCGGTTGGTTGTCTGTGACTCTGGGGGTTTGGGCGTCTAAAAATTAGCCAATAGCACGAGTATTAGATTAAATATCCGTCTGTGTATCCTGCAGGTCCTATTACACGCGTCGCAAGTTCCGTCCCATCTACGCCAAGGTCATGAACAGCTATGCCAACGCCTGCCGGAAGTCCTCGACATATCAATACCAAAGGTATGCGGGAGCCAATTCACTAAGTCTGGTGACGGGACTGCTGCCGTTTACCTCGGAGATGGCGCTGTTTGAGTTCCCGTTCAACGAGCTGCTGGTAAGAGCTCACCCAACCGGGAGTTCCCAGGGAGTTTTTTAACGGAAGTTCGATTGTAGATTTGGGCCGTTCTGACCAAGCGGCAGCAAATGGCTCTGCTTATGTGGACGCACGGCGAGGAGGCACTAGCCAAATCACTGGTTTCCTGCAAACTTTACAAGGCCATGGCGCATGAGGCGGCCGAGGACGACTTGGACACAGAGATCTACGAGGAGCTGCGCTCCTATGCCAAGGAGTTCGAGAGCAAAGGTGAGTGCTAAGCACCCTTGCGGCTGACTTGCCAATCGAATTCCGGCTTCATACTTGGTGCAGGCAACAAGCTCCTGGACTTCAGCTACCGCCAGGACGCGGAGAAGGCGCAACGTTTGCTCACCTGCGAGCTGCATTCGTGGTCCAACCAGAGCTGCCTGTCACTGGCCGTGGCGGCGAATCACCGGGCTCTGCTTGCCCACCCCTGTAGTCAGGTCATCCTGGCCGATCTCTGGATGGGCGGCCTACGCACCCGCAAGAATACCAACTTCAAGGTGCGACTTCTAGCAATGGCCGAGCCAGCTGAATCTTTGATTCTAAATTGTATCTTGTGTGCAGGTCATCTTGGGTTTGGTGATGCCTTTGTACATCAGGCAGCTGGACTTTAAGTCGAAGGAAGAGCTCCAGCAAATGCCGCAAACCGAGGAGGAGCACTTGGAGAACCAAAACTTGGACAATGACGATTCGGATCGCTCCCAGCCCGATGCCGAGGTAGATCAATCAGCAGTTCAATTTATTCGCCGCTGTTCTTCTGTTCATATATGTAAAACTAATTTCAAACTTGAATTACATTTGTTTGTGTTGTCTGTATGTGCCAATCCTGAGTGTGCCTTACACATTTCAGCGTCAGCTTTCAGTTTATAAATTTAAATTTATTCAACTAATTTACCAACTAAAGTTTACCACTTATATACCATTAACGAGATGCCGCTCTGCTATTCATCACCACTCCTAACCAAACGCTTTCCGAATCCAAATCTATCTGTTTGTAGAGCGCCCTTTTAAAAGCCAAAAGATCCATTTCCTTGAGATATAGGATGGGCGCGAACACTTATAATCGCGAAAAGGTAGTAACAATTGCTCAACTGATCTAAGTCAATTCCTGTGTATTTTCTGTACAAGTCGTCTATGCATACTCCTGATATACATATGTATCTTCTATTTGCTGCTCGCTGTTTCTATATCTCTATCTCTCTTTCTCGCTTTCTCGCTTTCTTTCTCTATCTCTACCTCTTTCTCTGATTCGGTGTCTGAGCACTGTGCCTACATATTCTTTGTGTTTTTTTCTACTGTATGTATTATGTATGCTACCAAAACCGACTTTAGTCGCTCTGTACTTTATATGTTTTTAGTTTTCAAATGTTATTCGCTTTCAGTAACGTTATTTGGTATGTGTATGTAAATATTATATATTGTATTTGGATTTAAGCCCTGCAAGGGCTTTATAGTAACGATTGGATAGGAAAATGCTTAGGCGGGCTAGGAGACATGTTCGAGCTCAACTATGCCACATTCTGGCTAAGTCTACGAATGGTCGAAGGACGTTCATTCGCTGTACAAATTTCCCATAAGCAAACGGAAGCATTCGCTTCGAAAGATACGACCAGAGACCATTCGCAACGAGCGGTTCGGTATTAACTATTATTGTATAGTATTTTTGAGAGTTTTGACAAAGTCGATTGTTGCACAGAGAATTAAATAGAGAGAAGTAACTAAGGATAGTCACCCGGTTTTTATAGTTTCGTTGAAACTATAAAAACACGAATGAAATTACAGCTCGCAGAGTTTGCCTGCTAAAAGTTTATTTGCAGAAGGCGGAAAAGGGTCAGACATGGCTACGTCGACCATGACGTTGATGATTAGTCGCGGCGTAGATCAAGTACATCAGACATTTGGCCACGCTCTTCTCCGCCTCCGCTAAGAACCCTCAGTGATAATAATAGATACCGAGTAGAGTATCTTAAAAGTTAAATTATTTTTAGAGGCGCTTCTGAATACCCTCGGCATTTGCCATGCGCGTCCCATTAGCGTGTGATGCGGGAGATTAATTGTGGTGACGTGGCATGGGGTTACTCAGATACATTTAAAACACACACACCGAACCTTTTGACTTTCTGACTAACTATCATTTGAATATTTTTTAAAGTGCAAGCTCATAGCAGCTGAAACAAGCTCGCCCTCCTATAAAAGCGCCGCTAATTCAACAGACGTAAGTGTCCGAACAAGTGTCCTTTTGCTTCTAATGCTTCCCATAAAATGTTCCATTTTCCCTGCTTGGCTCCGAGTTAAGTGCGAAATACCATTGCCGGAGAAATGATATCAGATATTAGTGGCAGCACAGCCGCCACTGGTTTCAATTAAGTAATAAGCTGGGCACATCACCGCCACGTTCCCCCACGTTCCCCGTCATCGAATCGCATTGATCCCAGCAGAGCCACACATGACGCTATACTTTCAGTCCGTTAGTGTCAGGCTGCCTTCTGGCACTGCACTTGTGCAAATATTTTTTTTCAGTTACGCGAGCACTGCACAAACACCCAATCTTTATTATCATCATATTTCCATCGCTGTCCCCACTGTGCGCACGCTCCACACACGGGAAAAATCCTTTCACCGGGGATCCAATTGTTGCAAAATCATTAAAGGTAGATTCTCGATGTGTCCACAGTATACTACTTCGGGCAGTCATGGCGCTTGTGTAGTTCTTGATGGTGGTGTTTATTATTATGTATTTGTACGTATATCTGTAGAATGCGAATGGTTATACTCTTATTCGGGAATAAATTATTGGCAGTCACACTTTTATTTTAAGCCATTTCCTTGTAATATAGAATCACTATGATAAATCTTTTCCTTGCTAATCGGTTCAACACACACCCATTTCAACTCTTCATCTCAACTCAAGTATTTCGTCCAAAGTCCATGGCAAATAGACGTGGAACTAAAATTTAACCATTAAATACCCTCTCTGATAAATGCGAAAAATGTGCCCAAACCGTTACAGGCTCTATTGGCGGATACTTATTCAGTACGCGATACAAAAGTACACGAAAATGGCAAAGTGAGTAATCTGACCACTTAAACTGCAACACGAAGCAAACCAACACTCACACCCCAAAAATTTCATCGAAAACTTGTACTGAGAACAGGATGAGATTCCAATTTACCCAATCCCAAAAAACCCGTAACTACATACGAAACGACACCATAAATTTGTATTTTTGTATATTTTGTTGAGAATCGTTAACACCTCTAGAGAACACTATCCCGTAGGTAACCCCCATAGTTTGTAAGTACTCGCATCACCCTGACATTTGCGAACTATGACCAATGATTCATACTCCAGCATCCATACTATACTATGCATACATACAGACAGCTTCACGTAAAGTTCCCCACATGTTGTTTTAATAAGTTTCAGTCCTGGTATCATATCAATTTACAGGTCAATCTCACTGCTGGAGCGGAAGAACCACCCTCCAATGTTAGTTGATCCCGGATTGAGTTTCTCTCCCAAAAGTATTTTTTTTTTCAATGGCACATCTGTAATTAGTTTTAGAATTTATTCCATTTAAGCCTTATTCCTTGTTCTTCTTGGGATGCTCATTTCTTAGTTGTTTATCGACAATTGGACATATTCGTAGCCAAAATTTAAATCATCCTTGTCGGCTTGCCTAAGTAGTGCAGTGTTTTTTCGCTATTTTTGTACGTAATCACTCTTCGAGAAATTATACGACTAACTATATCTGCTTAAACTATACGTGCAGCTGCGTTTCCGCGTCTCTGCGTTGCATGCTGTGTATGAAAACTAAACACGCATATAAATAGCAAACCATACATAACTGAAAATTAAAAATTAACTAGAAACAAAACCAATCAGATCACACTTTCCTCGGCCAGTCCTCTAGTCGTATACGCAATTGCCCAATGTACTATATCTCCACTCCCTTTTTGGATGTTTCATTGCACATTGATGATTTAATTAAGCCCAAATAGTGTACCTTTACGCTTTTACGCACACTAGGCTCAGCACGCTGATTAATTTCGTTGGCGTTTCTCCGTAGGTCTCGCTCACTGACTCAGATCCCGCGCAGTTCCGGGAGTTCTTCAACTTGTCGGAGTACAACGAAATCAAGCAGCACCAGCCCCTGCGCCTGAAGAAAAAGTTTCACGAGTTTTACACAGCCCCCATTACCAAATTCTGGGCTGATTCGGTAAGTAGCGTAGCGGAAATGACTATCCCTCTAGCTAGTGGGTTTCCTTTCCGAAATGTCTGACCAAGGGGGTTTTCGGATATTTAAAATTATTTCTCCACCTTTTCATTGACTGTCCAACCCTTCCGTTGCAGATTGCCTACATGTTCTTTCTGATAATGTTCTCGTTCACGGTTTTGGTCAAGATGGGACCGGTGCCGCGGTGGCAGGAGTGGTATTCGATAGCTTACATCACGACTCTGGGATTCGAGAAGGTTCGCGAAATCATATCCTCGGAGCCAGTGGCCATTACGTAAGTAGTCCTCTCCTCTCCACCGCAAAACAAGGTGTTAAATGTCACCTCTCGATGCACGATGGGAACATATGAGTCCGGACGGACTACGGAGATGTACGCATTTTCATTACTTTTTGTTCTCAATATGTTCGGGAAATGCGTGCTTCTCACGCTTGAATAAACGCTATGTCCTTGACGACGATGGGATCCGTTGATGGGAATTCGTCGGGCAGGCATAAATTTTCTGTGTGGGCGTGGAACATGTGGAACCCGTGCGACGGAGCTGCCATTATACTCTTCCTCATTGGTCTGGCATTCCGCTTCCGCCCCAACACAATGGACATCGGACGAGTCATCTACTGCGTGGACAGCATCTACTGGTATCTGCGCATACTGAACATCCTTGGCGTCAATAAATATCTTGGTAAGTTAAGCAAGGCAGCGTGGGATGATTAATTTCTCATCCGCGGAGGTCCATCTGTTGCAGGTCCCCTGGTCACCATGATGGGCAAAATGGTCAAGAACATGATATACTTCGTCGTCCTGTTGGCTGTCGTCCTGATGAGCTTCGGCGTCAGCCGTCAGGCCATACTGTACCCCAACAGCGAGCCAACTTGGCGGCTGATCAGAGAGGTAAGCCAGACGACATCTGCCGACATAAAAGCGGGTGTGCGATCGCTGAGAGCGATTCGCTGATTGTAAATACGTATGTATGTATGTACATATGTAGCTGTACTTGACGTCAAAACTGACCCATGTCCTGCTGAGAGTGATTGTGCGCGAGAGCTTGCCCCACTAAAACACACCCACCCACATATACTCTGTGTGTACTGTGTGTCCGTATGATCTGTGCACACTGACGCTGGTTTCTATTGCAGCTTTAAACTATGAGTCACGACCCGGAGTACATACATTTACTTAATAGCAAGAGAAGCAAGTTTTTGGCTTGAGTTCCTCAGTAGTGGTGCAAGCAGAACGTTAATACGTAGTTTTGGGAATTGCCCCGCAATTCGACTCACTTTTTTACCATTTTTAGCTTATGATAATTAGCTAACTACGACGATCAAAAGATCTTGTGAAATTTGATCAAACTAACGCTGATTTCAATTGATTGTATCTCGTATTGTATTCTTGTATTCTTCTTTCTTTCCATCTTTCATTTGTTTCTGGCGCATCAAATCCTTCATTTAATCCCATTTACATTTCACCCTACACTTACTCCCGCATATTTCTTGAATTTGCATTTGCCTTGATTCGTCTCGCCCTTCAACTTTTCCCAAATACCAAATGCCAGGTTATTGCCGGCTCAATTGTAGCCCCCGGATTTCCGGGTGCCCTCGGCCACAGTAGTCGCTCACACAATGCCCGCGGAGGGGGTTACGGATCCACTTTCAGCCCCGGTTCCTTTGCTGCCGGCTATCATCGCGGCCATGCAACGGCCTCGTCGCCCACGGCAACCGCTACCACCACCACCACCACGTCTACAGTGCGACCTCTATCGTCTGCAACAGCAACAGCACCAGAAACAGGCTCAGCTGCAACACCAGCGCCACATGCACCAACAGGCACAACTTTCAATTCGGCTGAGCATGGGCACTTGTCGGGCGGAAATTTAACAAATGTACAAATTAACAAAGATGAGAACAATAAATTGGTTTGCTATTTAGAGAGCCGATTGTAGCATGCTCTAGCCGCGTCCCCCCTTCGCGATTTACATAAGTGTGTTTGTGGCCAACTGTCTATAGATAGTCATTGTTGTGTCCTAATAAAGATCTGTGTGAAAATTTCAGTTTTTTGGATTCCCCAACCTCCAACCCTTAACCCCCAACCACCCTCTTACGTTCTTCGTTGGCCCCTTCTTTGATACTTCGTTTTCTATATACATGTATAGTGCCTTTATCCCCTTTTGCTCTGATCTCTCTCTCTCTGTCTCTGTCTCTATCTCTACCGCCCTTTTCCTCTCTTCTGGCCAAAAGCAAGAATTTTTGTATTATTTCCACTCTTAGCTCTAAGCCCAATCAAGTATATCAAGTATATTATGCATTTCCACTAGCATTAACAGGAGCGAATTCACGACCGTTCGTTCCCTCAGCCAAAAATGCATGCAACTCGGTTGAATTTGCAGAGATTTGTAAATAATTTGGTTCAATAGTACAGATTTTCAAATGTAAACTTCTGCATGATGTGTTCGCTAAACTCTTTGTTCTTGCATCCTTTAGGTAAATGTGTGTACTCATTGCGCTTGTAAATATTCATGCATATGAAACCTTATTTTGATTTATGCACCCATCGACTGTCAGCTTTAAGGTCTCCACTTCACTATTGACTTAATCCTTACACTCGTAGAACTACAAGTCTGTGTGTACATTCCTAGTATTTTCATATTGCATGCAAAATGTGAGCCCAACCTTGTGGGCGCATGAGAATGCATTGCCATATTAATTGTTCCCGTCGCATATTTTCCGTTCGGTTGACTTCAAACAAAGAGAAATCGAAAATATTCAATGTCGAGTCCAGCAGTTGTACAATTAATCAAGAAGGACAATGATTGCTGCGACTGTTTTATGTTTACTTTGACGTTTCAAAGAACCAATCAAGCCGTTCTGTTCCCCGTGATGATGCGATATGCAAATGAGGCGGAAAGTCGAATTCCCGCTATGACCCATAAAAAACATGTAAATAGCACGTAGCATGCTGCTTCTGATATGAAAAGAAAAACAGCCAGGACAACTACTAATCAAACTAAATTGCATCCCGCACACAAGCGCACAAACGCAAAAGACACAGATAGACACATGTATGTATTTGGGTGTACACACACATACATAGGTGTGCCAGTGATGGCTAAAATAACCAAAACTCTGTTTCGATGTGTAAACTTGCATTCATGTTGAGCCAAAGGCGAAAATTGAATTACCCTGGCCGTTTCTGGATCCGGCCGTTTCTTGCTCTTGCTCACCGTGGAGCGTGGAGCGTGGACGCCGCGCAGCAGTTGCCAATTTAATGGTGATTTTAATCTATCATCGTATCCTTGTCCAGGTCACCTACCAACCCTACTTCATGCTGTACGGCGAGGTGTTTGCCGACGACATTGACCCTCCCTGCGGCGAGGATCCGCGTCAGCCGGCCTGCGTGACGGGTAAGTTGGGCGACGTGGGCTCTGGCTCTCCGGCGGGAATGACCGTATTAATTTGATTACAGGCCATTGGGTGACACCGATAACGATGTCCATGTATCTGTTGATTGCCAATATTCTGTTGATAAATCTGCTCATCGCCGTGTTCAACAATATCTTCAACGAGGTGAACTCGGTGTCACATCAGGTACGAATGCGACAACTTCAAGGACTTGGCCGAACTCGAACTCCGAACTCGACTCAACCCAAAATCTTCTGATAATTGCAGGTTTGGATGTTCCAGCGATTCACGGTGGTGATGGAGTACCAGCAGAAGCCCGTCCTGCCGCCGCCTTTCATTGCCTTTTGCCATTTCTATTCCCTGCTAAAGTACTGTGTGCGCAAAGCGAAAGGTGAGCCAGGCATGAGCAAGTTTAGCTTTGTTCCCTGTGAGTCTATCATATCTGAATGCTTCATTCGATTGTACAATATCTAACTTCTCTCCCCGGCGTGCCTGCTCTAACACTCAACGTCGCTGTGTCTCTAACTCGGTGTCTAACCATATTACTTGCTCGTATACGCACTTCCATTGTATAAAATCATTTATGGAACATACAATACTCGTACAAAACAACAATAACAACAATAACAACGTATAATTGGGTTATGATGTACACAATGTACATACACTTTTCGTGAATTAATATTCTATTGTGCATTTCCCCCGGTGCTGCTGTTACTGTTGTCCATTGTATCGCTTTCCTGAATTTCAATTTGTTCTCTGCGACTCACATGTCCTCCTTATCGACTGTCCTGTCCCACAGGATTGGAGGTGCAGCGGGACAATGGTCTCAAACTGTTCCTGGAGAAGGATGACTTGGAACGACTGTACGACTTTGAGGAGGAATGCGTGGAGGGTTTTTTCCACGAACAGGAAATAATATTGAATCAGTCCACCGACGAGCGGGTGAAGAACACAACGGACCGGGTCGAGACCATGTCCCAGAAAATCGAGGACATCAATCAAAAGGAGAACATACAAACAGCTACGGTGCAGGTGCGTCTCCATCTCCTACACCCCTACCCTCCGCACCCTAGTTCAGAGCATCCTAATCTTTGGTTTGAATCTTTATTCAAATATCTAATACGATTTCTGTTCCCCGCATTGACATGGGTATTGGCACGAATGGAATTGAAAATGTCCATGGCCATGTCCATTCGGAACGTTCATTGTGCTGCTCCTCATGCTGCAGCTGGTGCACGCCTTTGACGGAAGCTTTCCTCACTCCGCTGTATTGTTTGTATTCTTTCACTTTATAGAACATTGAATTTCGTTTGCGGAAGATGGAGGAGTCGTCCGAACAGATACTGTCGCACCTGGCGGTCATACATCGCTTCATGTCTACACACACGGTAGGTACGGATGACATGCGCGGCTCCGCGATAAACATTCCAGCTGAAATCCATCGCATTCGCACCATTTCAATGTCGGATACCGATGGCGGCGGTGGAAGCTCAGGAAATGGAGGGGGCGGGGGTGGAGGCGCTGCAGTGCCGCTTGTTCTAGGTGCCGGCCTGAATGTCAATTCCTTGCAGGTTCGTTTTAGTTATTTATGTTTTCTCAGTCCTCAGTTAACCCGCTTCGAATTTATCGAACTAGGTGACCAACCGACGCCGCTTCAATCGCTCTCTAACGGAGGTGCGTCCAGACGCCTACATCCTCGACGAAGGCACCCACTTTGAGGTGGTGCCCTTGCCGGAGGAGCCGGATGAAGTGGTCAAGTCGCGGGAGGCCCTCAACGAGCAGGTCGTGCGGAAGGCATCGATGCAGTCGGAGGCAGACTCGGATATCTATCTGCCGTTATCGCAGCGTCCCTCTACCTGTGAGACGGTGAAGCGCACTCCATATGTTACTGTGCGCCAGGACACGGGGGCCAGCACGGAGAGTAAGGACACCTTGACACCTCTAGGCACCAACGATGACGACCAGACGCTCGTCGGGGGCGACAACTCCGATGATGCGGCACCGGACATCAACTTTGAGGGTAATTTCATAGCCGGCCACTAATCAACTGCTTCCCCGATTGCATTTGCTATCGTTCACTCTTTGTGTTGTGTTATGTTGCGTTGATCTGTTCTCCTCTACTGCTCTGTACTGTAATTCTCTGTACTGTAATTCTGTAGCGCAGTAGCGACCCTCTATAAAAGTATACTTCTAATCGCATACAGCTGCCAGGCATCGAGCGCTGCGCCAGCGCACAGTCTCGCTCTGCCGCCGCAACTCGGAAACCTATTCGCTGGCCGGCGCGGACATAAATCGATCGCACATTAGCCTTAACCAGCTGACAATGCTGTCGCGTCGCCAGATGAGCCTGACTCAGTCCGAGCCTGACAGTGACAAGGACGCGCCGCCAGCGGCTGCAGGCAGCACACATCCGGGTATGTATTGAGGCGAGAAACGATACACTTTCGCACCCGGCCACAGACTTGCGCTCTAAATTCTGGCTACTAACCCTCATGCCCTCCCAATAAGCCCATCATAACCCAACCACGATCCAACCAATCCAGCAAAACGATTTGGCCCCGTAAATTTGCATTACCAGCACTATTGTGCTGCACTATCTCTCGCACCCATTTTATCTCTTACGCATTCTCAACCTAACCACGAACTCCGAACTTTAGGTAAATCAGTATTGCATGCGAAACCCTCAAGAAATATCTTGCTGAAACTGCACAGCGAGTACACGTCGATCACTGATGAGCTGGAGAGCGTCTGCCACATGATTGCCTCGCCAACGGTCTCCCTGCAGAGTAACAAAGGTAAGCTTCGTGCAGAGCCTGGGGCGCACAAGGTCACAATTTGATTTCCCATTACCACTTTTCCGTAACGTAGCCGTAACCAGAGTCCAAGAGAAACCAATATGTATATCCGTGAGAAATGTGTGACAAACTAACCGGGTGATTGCTCACTACCGTTTCATTGCCTTGCTTTAGCCGCCTTCAAAGCAGCACCTGTCAGTCGAGCAGGTCTGCCGTTCCAAACTTTTACTATAAAATGTATCATTTTCTTCTGATAGCTTCATTGGATCGCCCCAAGACGGAAATGTCGCGCGCAGAAGCCGCGGCATTACAAGAGAAGAAGCATTTGAAGGAGTGTGAGGAGAACGATTACAGAATACTAGAGGGCCTGTTCGAGGCACGTGGATCCATCGATGCCAGCGCCGAGGCCTTTGAGGTATCTCTCATTCAAAAAGCATATCCATGATAAAACTTGTCCAATTCGTAATATTCTCGATATTCCTGAACAGAGCGTCATATCCGTGGACTACAGCCATCGCTATCCACTACGTCGAGAGACTGCCGTGGAGCTGTCGCCTTCGAAGCCCTCAGCTGAGGTTGATCTCATGGGGGGCGGCGGAGGAGGCGGAGACAGCAGCGATACAAGTGGAGCTGGTAGCTGCAGTGCCATGGGGGCAGTCTCAAGTGGGTTTCAGCTCAAAAACGAGCGCCCCTGGCAGCGCAACTCCTCAATGGAGCAGCAGGCATATCCGTCACCTCTGGTTCCCTCGAGAGCCACAAGCGACTTCCTCAATCCACCCTTCGAAAGCAGCGGACGCCTGTTTAAGAAATCGAGCGAAAGTCTGCAGAAGAACTCCAGTACTGAAACAGACTATTCTGCCCATCCGTATCGCTTCATCAAGCAGAGTTCCAACGAGACGAACACCTCGCTCACCGGCTCCTATAACGTGGACACGCCCTCACTTACTGCGGAGCCCTCTTTGGATGCCTGCGACTCGCATTCGGCGACGGGAATTTCCATAAGCGTTGGTGCTGCTGGCGGAACTGCCGCTCGTTACCAGCCCATTCGCACGACTTCCATTGGCGCGGCCGATGGAAGGCAGCTACGCGACGAGAGCTCTAGTTCGCTGCAGAGTCCAGAGCTCGGAGTCCAATGCTCGGCGCCAGTGACGATGCAGGCACCGCCAGCTGTACCAACACGCCCGATGCTGCTGAAGAAACAGTTTAGCCTCGACAAGGGCAAGCCACAGCAAGCGCAAATTACTGCAGAGGCTATGGCCACACCAGAATCGGGCATAGATGCAGCAACTGTTGCCCAGGCCAGGGTCAAACTGATTTCCTCGCTAAAGCCTCAGTCTCATACGAGCAAGCTGGGAATGAACGTACTCAAGGAAAGCAGCTCCAGCACAGAGGGGTCCCGCGAGGGCGAAGGCCTGTCCACTACGTCCTCGGCGAAAAACAGCAACCCGGCTCTCTCCATACCGCAGATTAGCACGCATCTGGTGCAAGATGAGATCGCCAAGCTGTCATCCAACATAAAAAGCAGCACTGAATCTGAAAAGGACCCGCCGTATAACGAGACAATGTGTTAGAAAAATTGAAGGTGAAGACCATTTCTGAATAGTCCAATTGAGGTTGGAAGCTGGAATATGTGTTGTATAGTCATCATATACTGTTACTTGTTGTTTAAGCTAGCCTGACTAGCACGGCTCTATAAAAATACTAATCATCGGAGCTCGGTGATAAGCTAAAGCCGCTGAAAAACTAGCACTGATGGAGGCATAGAATGGATGGAAGATTGAGACTTTCGAGGGAGCTGGAAATTAGATGCGAATTAATAATTTTGACAATACATAGTTCACAAATTGTCTGTATTTTTATAAAAGTATTTAACTAGAAGATTTCATTGTTGATACATAATATATACATATGCATACTTGGTACATGCGAAAACATGGATATCAATCAATATTAAAAGGACGCATTTCTGTGTGGAAATATATCTTTCACCTTAACAGAAGACATCTGTAGATACTTTCGAAATGCCACCAATTGCTAAAATTAGTGGTAATACATATTCAACACTCCTACAAATGCTTAGGCTTAGTCAGTGTTACTCGTACATATGCAATTTTCACGTAAACACACATACATATCTTGAGCAACTTCACTACTTTACCAGCCACGAACTTCTCCTAACCAAGCATATATTTATGTAGATATTTACACTTACCTTAACAAAATGTAAAACTCAATTCAACATAATGTACTTAATAGTATTTCTGTGAGCACCTTGAACCCATTAGTACGATCCCAACTACAATTTTCACTACGAAATCAAAGTTTTTATATACATATGTATTAGCATAGGTATGTGGCTGCCAGAATTATCTTATTGTGTGCGTTCTGCAAGGTTACCAGTTAGTTAGTCCATTTTACTTGTTCGTAAGAAATAACTGTGTGTATTCTGTGTATATAGAACTGCCTTTTTCGGCTGCTTTAGATGTCTCTGTGTATATCAAATAAATGTTGCTTTAAATTATCGCAAAACTTTTAATGTTGGGCCACATTGTGCGAAAACTATAATTAGTCTTAAGAGATATGTAATTAATTAATATAGCTGTGCATTTGATTGAAGAACTACTGATTCTAGTTATTATATATCAACTTAAAATACACTTATAACACTAAGCATTTTTAAGGAAGAAGTCCCAACTTGTCGAAGTTCTGTTCCGGCTGTTTTCGACCACAACGCCACATAAATCAACATAAACTGTCTATTATTTCTAGTGCGCTCACGAAACGCTTTTAAAAACTTCGTCTTCTTTCAATATAAAAATCACTTTTCTTAATTGCTACATGTGGAAATTGTGTGGAAATTTAGATATTCTACCTGCGCACTTAAATAACACACACAAGTCAAATCAATCAGTTCCGTCTGTTACGAGCCATCTTTTTGTCATGTAATATAAAATGAATTTTTATTTAATACTTCTTCTAACATAATACTATAAGAGTTTATACAAAAGCTGTATTGTGCGCAAAATAATCTAGTTTCGGTTTTACAGTTGTTTACACATTAATAAAGTCTTTTACGTCGCCTTGTAACGTTACTTAGAACTAGTAAAACTATTCAAAAAATGTATTATTACAAATGTTTAATAAATATTTACAACAAATGGCAATCAAGTCTGTGTTGCACACGAGGCACTTTTTTATATAAAATAGTTGTCGTTAAAATATAAATTGCAAGGCACTTATCGTAGACCACTAGGAAGTCAAACCAACAAGAACATTCAATGCTTTCGCGGTTTAAAAGTTGCACCCTTTCATATAAATTGTGAGGACTATCGTAAATCGATTTCGCTTTCTTTTTAAATGCATGTAGAACACACATACTTAGTAAACATACAATTTGTAATGGCGTCTTCAAGTAATAATATTAGGATTTGGTATCTGCTGAAATTTGCAGCTTGTTTTCGGCCAAACTCTTGAATAAAGTTAGTTATTACCGTCGCAATTTAGGTTCTCAGCCTCGGGTTCGTCGGGGCTCTGCTTCACCAGTCTATTCAGTTCTTCCTTTTTGGCTCGATTGAAGAACCCGAACTAAAATAGGACGAAACAAAGCTGTGAGTTAGGGCCTTAAACATTATTTACAATGGGATACACACCTTATAGAGGGCATAGCTTATCGCTGAGAGCAAAAGCAAGCCACCGATAATGGATACAATTATGATCCAGATGGGCAGGCGTGACTGCAGATGTTTGGATATCACATTTGGCTCAATCTTCCGATTGATGGAATACGAGCTGCCGGACAGGTCTCCCTTCTTCAACAAGTCCAGATCGGTCAGGATGACAAAGTACTCCCATGGATCCAATAAAATGGCATTGACTTCATTGAGGTCAACAGAGTAACGAACATTCAGGTTGACAGGCTTATCCGCTCTAAAGTTGTAGACACGCATCTCGGCTCGGATGCAGATCGTCATGTCTGGATCCCTGCAGTTAAATACAATTGTGCGATTCACCGGCAACTTGCCCTTAAAGTCCTCGCTGAGCAGGTCGTGCGCTTTGGCGTTTGAGATGCGAGCGTACTGCTCGCGGTTGGCAGTCACCGCTTTGAGATCACGCCGCTTGCGCGTCATGGAAGCGGTAGCCACCATATCAGAGTCCAGCTCTTGCCAAGACTGGTGTATATGACCACTAGTGGTAATATCGTATCCCTGTCCATTCTGTCTAATCACCGTTCGCTCCGTACTCTGGATGCCGCGCGTGGAGGAAATTTCTATTGGATCTAGGATGAGCATGGTGTTGTTCTGATCGAACAGCTCTATACCCAGCAGCTGAGCATCGTAGGTAGCCTGCATCTTCAATGTGGTCATGTTGATGATGGGTATGATGGCAGTTGATCCAGCAATTTTATACGCTATAGGTATATGAAAGGACAATGTCAAGTCGTCGATAATACTGGGGCCATTGCTCTTAATCTCGTAATTGTTGATTATTTCCGCGGAGTTTTTGTAGTGTTCCAAGTCAATTTGGCCATTTATTTGGCCCCTGTCAAAAGACAATAGAAACTTATGTTAATTCTTTGCCTGTACAGGCCACACGTTCCTTACCCAGTGGCGTCTATCTCGGTGTACTCCCTCAGGCTGATCACATTGGTCTGCCTGTTGTCCATGGGATTCTTTTCATATCCCGTACTGAACACCTCGGCGTTTATTATAAGTGCTAACCCACTCAGAGAGCTTACATCGAAGCTAATAGTAATGCCATCCCTATCTCCCTTGGCCAGCGGTCGCCCCCGGTTCAGATCGCAGACCATTCCAGTGTCGCTAACCCGGCAATTGCCCGGTATCTGAGCAAAGCTCAAGTGGGGCACGCTCGTCACATTGAATTGTGGCAGATAGGCGGTCTCTCCGTTGTTGGTGATCTCGTAGTTCAAGCGGAGAGTATTGCCACTCCCCAAGGTGTAGGTAGGGCTATAAAATAAGAATCTGTTAGAATATTACCAAACTAAATGGAAACTGATCGGGGTTACCTCACATCCTTGCTTTTCAGTTGTAAGTCTGCAATACAAATATCAGTTGCGCAACCCGTGCTGAATATGATCTTCTCAGTGTAGACCTTCGGCTCTGCGGGATCAACAGCGACACAGGTCTCGCAGAAATCTTCAAAATTTTGGGAAATTTTAATAATAATGACACTGTACCATTTTAAAAGCTTTGATCTCACCCTCAGAATCAGGGACTTTCTTTGTTAGTTCGTATTGCATCTCCAGTTCGATGGGTGTGAATATGTCCTTCTCGCTGTAGCGCACAACGCACTCAAAGACTCTGCACTGCTCAGTCAGTCCTGCGTCGACTGTGAAGCTCATTTCATGGCTTTGAGTCTGAGTAAACTTGGCCCGTTTCAACTGTGAATCGATGACGATGCGTATGGTCATCTCCTGCTTCTGGACTGCCGGCGCTGTGGCCGTTGTGGTTATTCCGTAGCAGGCTGTGATTGCCACCTTGTCCTGCTCCGGCTTGATTTCACGCGACTGTGATTTTACAGTAGCTTTTAACCTGACAACGGGATAGGCACGATACAAATACACGGCCTCAGCATTTGGAGCTCCGATTGCAAAGTCATTAAATCCATTGCCGTCGATGTCGGACCCACGGGAGAGGCCGTGGCCAAACATATGTTCTCCATACTTTGAAGGTTTGCCCGAAGGCGCATCCAGCCGCTGACTGGGCTGGCTCCGCAGACCGTGCTCGCTACCCAGGTAGATGAAAACCGATCCATTTCCCGCAAACGGCGCCCCGACAGCGATATCTGTTCAAAAGCGGAAACGAGCTAATTAAGCCAGTCCGAAATAGATGAAAGGACAACTACTAACCATTGTAGCCATCGTGATTAATGTCTCCCAGGCGGGTCAGCGTAGTCCCGAAGCGTGCCTTGCTGGCAATGGGCGATCGCAGCAGTTTCGACTCAAAATTGAACTGCAATCGATAGCATTTTGGTTATTGGTTGGGTTATATTAGGTTAGTCACGTTATTACGGTGCCCTAACGAGGCGGGGCTCACGAAGCCATACTCATACTCACAAAGCCCTTGTTGATAAAAACATAGATGGCACCGTTGTCGTGCGAGTCTTCCTGGGAGTGTTGGGGGGCTGAAATCACCACATCCGTCCTTCCATCGCCGTTGAGATCCTCGGCGAGGACCGAATAGCCGAAGTACTCCCCAAACTGCTCTCCACGGAACACGTGGAATTTCTTTATGGTCTTGCCCAGAACATCGAATATATATGCCTCGCCGGATTGTCTGTTGGCCTGCGGAGCGGTGGCCACGTACAGCAGAGTGGTTAGGTTCGTGCTGTCAAAGTAACCAGAGGCCACAGAATAGCCAAAGTAGGAGTCATCCTGTTGACCCCAGTTCTGTGGCTTGGGAATTTCCGGGACAAAGTTGTCGGGTGTGTAGTCATTGGAGTCGCTTTCCCGAGTCTTTCGGCGCAAAGCGCTGCTCGTGTCGCGCCGGCTGACGCTTGGGTTTTCTGCAGGGTCCACTCGCCCATAGAGTATCACCGATCCCTTCCAGGTATATATGCCCGGGGCACCAATTAGAAATTTGCTGTTGTCGTCCGAAACATGAGCACTCAGTCCCAGCTCGCCGAGTATGTAGTAGAAGTTGATTTCGTTGTTCTCCTGCACCACCTGATCCGTCTTTAGCCGCAACGGGGAAATCCGATTGACGTGCTCCGGACTGCCAGCCAGGGTGTTTTTCACCCAGTAGCAAACTCCATGCATATGGTAATCCTTTGTGCTGGGAGCATAAAATCGCGGGGCGCAAACCAGAAGCTTGTCCGCGTCGCTAGTGCCGCCGTCCATCGAGCCACCCAGCCACTGGAAGTCCTTTCGCTCCGAGTCGTAGGTGTACTCGCTGAACGGAGCGTCTCGGTTTCCATTGGGATCGAGGACATATGGGTTGCAGGAGCCGGTACTCAAGGAGCACCTGTAAATGGCGCCGGTCTCATTGATCTGGCGCTGTGACTCCAGGGACGACTGGGCGCGCGGGGCTCCTACAATGACACTGAAACGAGACAAGGGGAATCGAATTAGTCAGACTTTGGAGGCAGTTATTGTCTATGTATCATTCATTAGTCGATTTTTCCGTATAAATTTCTCTCAAGTGGAAAACGAGATAGCATATGAGACTGCCCATCGGGTGCGGTTTCTGCGGGCAATCACTAGCGCTTTTAACTTAGCGGCGTTTGACTGTGGCAGCAGGCAATCTTATCGTAAAGCGCAGAAAACGGAGCTGGCAATGTTGGTTGATAACAAATTGGCATTGACTATTTGTTTAGCTTGAAAAGAACGAGTTTTGATGCCAAAAATTTGACATAGTACATCCGACAAAGGTACGAACGTGCGACAGAGCGAATATTTGCATAGTTTCCAGCTCTACCCGCTGCCACCGCTCCAGACTCATACACCCACCCAGTGGGGGCAAGGCAGAGCAGTCACCTCCTCGTTATGTGTAGATAATTGATATCGAGAGTATGACTTCATCGTTTGCACACGGTCTTCAACGTTTTGCACTGAACTGTGCTTCTTTGTCGCTGAACCTCTCCTCTCAACAATTTCATTCACTTTTACTACTGCTACTATTTCGGAGTTCGATTGCCGCCAGCGTGAATCATCCGAACGCAATGCACAACCTGTTTACTCTAACGGACGGTCCTCTCGCTGTCGCTGCCCGCACCCAGCAGCTCCAAAGTCGCGGAGTTTCAGAGCTTCCAGAGTCTTCCCCGCCCACTTACCCATTCGGTCGCAGGCTCATGGTATAACCAAAATATGACGCACGCACTTTGGGCAAAGCGGTGGCGAACTGTGGATCGTTTATCTGCCTATTCGGACGAGGGGATAAGTTAAAGGCCCCTACGCTGCCCGCGAGACAGCAGAACAGCAGCAATACATCCCGAGTCAGGATCGACAAGTGACCTTGCAGCGCCATATCCGCACTTGTAGGTAACTTGTATAAGCCTTTTCGAAATATTGTTTAAATATACTGGTTAAAACTAGACAACTTCGATTTTAGGTGTACTATCACTATCACGCTGTCTTAGCACTAGCACTGAATGACGTGGAGAACCGCGTCCGCATCGAATGAAAGATGAAAGTTGAATAATCAAGTACCCGACCCGACCACCCGACGACTACCTCAATGAGAGCGCGAGCGCAAACGCGAACGCGAGGTGTAGAGAGCCCGACTGGGCCAGTTTGTGCCGTTGCTGAGAGAGAACCAAACCTCTCTCTTTCCTCTCACTGATTACTCACTTTACCGTTGTCGCTCATCCAGATTTCGAAATCGGTTCGCGGGAGAGCTACTGCTTCGAGGAGTATCTTTGTCAATTTTTAGACACAATATTAGTGATTTTAGCGAAACAGATTCATTGCAATCATTACACAAGTGGGTGGGTAGTTTTCGAACAGCCTCACGCCTGATTCATGCCGGATTTAATTGATACGAACTATTAAGATATCCAATATCTGTGTTTTTCCTAGTTTTGTAAGCTGAAAAAACTCCTCGGATTAGTCAGCGCCAATGACGATGCCCAATGGTCCCTAGGGTATACATACATATGTACATATGTAGATACGATTATGCTCGCCAACATTATAACAAAGTAGCTAATGTGACAACACCGGTTGCGAGACACAGGCATATGGCACCGGGCTACCGGCTCCAAAATGTCTTAATGCTGAGGAAAAGGAAAGGGAATGAAAACAGCCAGCCCAGTTTTGTTTTTGTTTCAACGAAGAAGTCTGGATGTGCGATATGTGCTGAGCGGAACTTCTTGTTCCGTTGTTCCCCAAGAGTGAGTCATACCATGTAGACTGTCTCACACGCATACCCTACCCCGATCCCATGCCTGGCCCTTGTAAGTGCACCGAAGATGCTCGCTTTGTTTAAACAATGAACTGTTTATTTGAATGGGCAACAAGCCACGTTGGGACCACACAAATCTTCGCTCCATCGTCAGCGACATGAGTTCAGGAGCAGCGGCCAACAAATGTTCAAGAACAAAAGCTACCCCGCTACCCTGCTGCAGCGATTTTGGTTTGTTGGTTTTTTCGGAATCGGGTTTAATGACCAGGAGAAAAGCGGCTAAAAATATTTGTGTGGTGTCAAGTCGGTGTGGGAGGGGAGGAGGAACTTAGGCATGGGCATGGGGATGGATGAGGCGCCGCTGCAATACAGAATGCAGCTGTTGCGTTCGCCGACGCCGTAGTACCCCCATTACTCGGATTCTGATTGGAAACTTGTGTGACTCATGCAGCCTGTATTGGTTGCATGGCGACACTCATTTCCCCGTGCAGTTTTTTGCCAGTTCGGACTCGAGTGACCACAGTCCGTGGAAATGGTAATATGTTTATACTCGGTACCCCGCTGCTCTCCAGGAAGCAATAGAAACGAACATTAGTTTTTAATTTTGGTCAACTTCAATTGATGTGAAATAAATTGCAGCTTGCCGTGATTTTACGCGCAATTTCCGTATATAATTAGGCTAGAGTACTCCATGATGGCAGCAGTAATTTGTACCTGGTAAAGTACCAGCAATAAAAAAAAACTAGGGAACTCGGGAACGGTTGAAGAAATTGTACCAAGTAGCCTCACAGGTTTTTTGTGGCAATGGTAAATGGTGTAATATGGTACAGCTTCTAACGAGATTAACAAATCTCTGTTTGATTCTAAGCCAATGAAAATGCAATTCTAAAGATATGAATCAATCATTAATCTTTCTTCAATTAACATAAATACTTTTGCATGTGGGTGGATTTGACCACACATTGATAATTCTCTTCAATAATGTTTAGAATGAGAACGAACCCATAAAAGAAGAGTATCTCGTATCTCGTATTACTTGTGCTTAAAACTTTCTGATTTGAGCCGTCCTCTGAGGTGTGTGATGTCATTTCTGAGCAAAAGTCGCCGCCATCAGGTCTACATATCATATGATTCGAAGTACCTATGTACATACCTACAAAGTATGTAGGTCGCCCAAAAACACATAGAAAAGTGTTGGAGTTTGTCAGTTGTGTGGATCGTCGCCGAAGCCGAGACTTGATCTCGGATCTGTGGCAATTGAAACTGATGGCAATTGAAGCCAGTTTTTTGTTGTTATTTTTAGATATTGCTGTCTGAAGTGATATTGTTTTTGAGTGGTTTGAGAGGGGCTGAGACTTTCCTACTCTACTTGTATTATTAGTTGCTGGGGCATGTTTATGCAGCTGCCCAGTCGAGATTGATGGCGGGGAAAAGATATCCACTTGCCGCCATGGAGCCATTTACGATTGCGGTTTTAGCACGCTACTCGTCAAGCTGAAAACAAATAAAAGTGGCTCTACCAGAACTTTTCTAATTTTGTCAATCCCATCTTTAACACCTCCAAACTATTTACTCGTACAGTACATATGTATGTGTACATATGTGTACAGGTCTCAACTTTTGTTTCCATGTGCCACAAGTCTTAAAATATTGACAAAGGTGGTGACTCAAAGTACGGAATTGAAAAGAATTGGTTGTCTTTAAGCAAATCAACCGAACGGAAGGGAACGTATGCCAGTTATCGAAATGTGTGCATGGTATATATTCACACTGGGCCGGGGTGTTTGTCGAATTATTTACATATGTACAAACATTTCACTCCCCTGCCTCTATGCAACTCACCTGGTTGGACGTATCACCAGGGTGTATCCAAAGTAGGAGCTGCGCGTTTGGTTCAAGTGAAAACGCAAATGTTGGGGGGCGCCTAACACTAGGTTTGCACGCGGCGAAAAGTTAAAGGCATCAACCAGTAGGCCTGGCAGCAGATGCAACTGCAGGGACAGCGACACGAGTATCCAGAGACGGCAGATATCCATTTTAGTTGAAGTTAGTGATTGAAATTTCATCGAAATTCATTAAAAATTAAATTATGCTCATTCGTAATTTCTCTTTAATTTATTTCGCGCTCTGCGAGCTCCGACATGCCATTAAATCACAGTTTTAAACAGATTCGCTCAGTCACAGTGACACAAGCCACTCGAAAAGCAGGATTTAGTACACATTTATTTATGATTTATTGAATTTAATTGACGCTCTCTACGCACACACTCGGGCACTTTATATTCGCATTGACGTTCGCTTATGTTAGCGTTCTCGCGAATTTATATTTATTAAATAAAGCCCGGCGAAGTCTCGCGCTTTCTTTCGGTCCGCTCTCAGATAGATACATATGTATCTACTTCTGCATGCTTGAGAGATTGAAACGAGGGAAACTGGTGTGATGTGATATCTGTCGCTGAGGTCGTGCCAAGTTGTAAGCTTTAATAATTACTGGTTTATATTATCTGCACAAATATGTTTTATTTCCGTAATCGCTGCCGCAACGCTAAATACAAACTAAGACGAGATCATGCGTGCAACCGAACTTTGTACGTCTTTTCACTCCCCGACGACTCCGAACCGAATGAATTGCGCTCGTGCTGCCGTCGCTGCCTCGGACTGTCTGGTGCTTGACTGTATTTGTCCACCCTACATATTTGTCAGAAGCAATGCAAAGTTCAAACGTATATTTATGTAAATATGGCATATTTTTAACTTTAATCAGTGCTTGTTTTGTTTGTGGTATTACCACAAACACAAGAACACTTGGAACTCAAGACCAGTAAATAAGCATTGAAACACATGCATACATGCAATACCAACGTGATGATAGAATCTGGAAGAAATTTATGCCCTTCTGAAAGCACTTTCTCCAGCGAAGTACCATATTGCACATGGTTGTTCCAGATTGTTTTCGACCATTTCGTACGGTGGATCTTCTTGTGTGCATTGCAGGAAAGTGTGAGAGCCTGTGTACAATACAAACAAATTCGCCTCTTTACAGTCACCATGGAGAGGGGACTGGACTGTATAATTCGTATTGATCGGCGAGGGCTTTTACTCATTGCGAGCTGTACTCTTATGTGCATTTAAGATCACACATATTAAGTTATAATTAATATTTACCATGAGTATGAGACACCCCATCCCTTCGTCCATCGTCCATCGCCCATCGCCCATTGCAAGCGCGACAGTCAGCGTGCAAATGAAAATGAAAAGCATATGACTGACATAAAGGATGCCGATCACGATTCTGATGTGGGTACACACCCGAAAAGTGCAGCTTATGGGGCTGCCGCTGTCATTGAACTTGGGGCAAGCTATATATGTACATATACAAACATAGATACAATAATGAAACTGCTTATCAGCTGGAACCTAGCTCGAACATGTACATACATGCATGCCTCCATGTGTACAAAAACATGCACAGACATACATACATATGTACCAGAATTGGGGTAGGTTTATTTATGATTCGGTGTCATGAAATTATACTAGTATCTACGAGGGTTCAGCGGATCAATTAGAGCGATCTCACAAGCATACAGTACAACAAATACACCATTCCGAGTGGCCGGACCTGATAAGCGGACAACCGCATTTAGTTCGGTTCGTTCTTGGCTGCATGGTGCATGGTGCTCAAGCGTGGGGGTCGGCTCTCAGTAATTGAATTTGTATGCAGTTTATCAAGACAATTGAAAAACAATAAAAGCCAATAGAGGGAAAGTGCGTTTCAGGCCTCAGCGTCTGCTCGACTCTGCTGATAAGACCACGCACAACAGATTTCCCCATTCCCAATCGACATGGTAAATGGTTTCTGCCTAATTCATAAATAAAGTTCTAGTTAGAAGTTGTAAACAACCAATAGTTTCACACTTTGGTTTATTCCCCAAACACAACGTAACGAAAAAAGCTCAAAATCCGGAGAGATCAAGGAAAAGGGAAATATCTGATGTTTCCAGATGGAAACATTAGAGTGGTAAGTGCTTTTGGCCGCGCTCCACCCCACCGTTTTTTTGGCGTCGCTGATATTGATATTGAAACGCTTTTGTAATTATGCGGCCGCCAGCCGATTTGACAGCAATTATGTGCCTGCCAACAACACAGCACACAACGCAAGTGCAGTAGAGCACTGAAACAGAAACAACTGCTCCCCTGAGGGGGCAACAGCCACAGCGGCACCTGCTGTTGCGCGGAGTAGGGGAAGGAAGGGAGGGGAAGTCATGATGTAGCGCATAATTGAAGTTCATGACCCAATGGTCGACGTCAGACGCCCCCTCGTACGCGTCGTTTTTTGGAGCCAGAGCAGCTATTTCAGTACGGCTGAAAACGGGAGCACCAAGTGCAGACGCACACTTCTCAAGGCGCAAATTGAATGGTTGAAGTGAGTTTTAGCTTCGAAATGGGGTGCGAGTATGGGATGCAGTTGCCACTCTGTCAATAATTATCTGTCGTCACACTTGGCGGATGTTTAAGGCTCGACCACATAACTCCAGCTTGTGACGATTGCACTGCAAGCTGCACTGCATTTATCAGTGTTACTTGCCAGTACCGCGATTGCTCCGCAGTGTAGTCGGAGTCATGCTTTATTCAAAGCATAAATATGTGCATGTAGATAGGTAGAAGCTCAACCCAACGTTAGCTTGATGCGCAGCTGTGACAATGCTGTGAGGCAGCACCTTATTTGGGCACGGCACACCGGGGGACTTATAAATATCAAAAGGAAATCAATGCAGGTGTGCTCGCTTCTGACGTCATATAAGACGGATCGCTTTGTTGAACACATCAAAGGCGGACAAGTATCCCCTTAACGTCGAGGATGGGATAGGATTATTACAGTGTGTTCCGCGAATGTCTTTGGAAAGGTCAATAAAACTAAATGACCAACCAACCATCAACCCTTTTAAATGAAGGCCCAGCGCCGGCGTTAGGTTCTGCTCATAAAAAATGGGTGTCCGCAACTGATCTAGTGACCTAGTTGAAACCAAGAGTGAAAGAGTAGCCGGCTCTAGCACGCAACAAACACAGACGTCGCCGCCCACATAATGATACCTTTCAAGCGAAAATATCAGTCATAAAGTGTCTGCTGAAACACTTTCACAGCGAGCGGACAATGAGTATCAATACAACGGCCTTCCGGTGTGCCGGCGCCCCGCTTCAAACTGTCAAATCCAAATAGTGTCACACACATATCGAGTGTAATACGAGATGGACAAGCCATGTAGGCCCATACTGTATGTAATTGATACTTAAGTTGATCAAAAAAATTTGTTCACAGATTTTGGCTGACGGTCAACAGAAGCAATCTCGCATTTCAATTGTGGCAAAGTCAAACCTCATTGTTTGTCCGTGATGAGCGAACACGGCACTCGTTTGTTACGTTTGTCACGTTTTCGTCGTAAAATAATCAAACTATCTTTATGCTCTTTAAACATCACATAAAAATTATATTGCAGCTTGTCGCTGATGTTCCTCGCTCAGAATTCTGCTGTTGATATGCTGATACTGCATTTAAAATTCATATCATGAGGAGCTACATTAAAGAGCCATCTCTCTACACTGGGGCGTCCCTAAAACACCGACAGCTGTGTCTTTGGGACTTCGAAATGATAGGATTCTTTTTATATATATTAATATTATATTAAAAAGCAGAGAATACGCCAAAACAAGCAGTATGAGGGGTCGGTAGCGCAGTCGACGAAGCAGCTCAAGCAATGCAAGCAGTACAAGCACTACATACGTCATTACACAACATCTATTGCAGCAATCCAGGCAAACAATGACTTGAAAGGCGGACTGCATCGCACCCCCCAACGTCATCCCACCAGGAGCTACATATGTACATCACAATCTCAAAAAAGAGGTCGAAGAAGAAGCTGGTCCGCATCTATAAAGAATCACTTACTAAAAGACACTTTTGTGTAATTATTATCTTCCCATTTCTCAAGAATTTTGAGTACTAGTAAGCTTTCTAACCATTGGGGTAACATGGGTAAAAAACAAGGCAAGTTTAATTAGCACCAAGCAGATTTTAGAAGCGGTTGCTCAACAGCGCATGGAATCGAATCTTTAATCAGAAACAATAGTCAAAATAAAAATCGTTGGGTTTGACCGGGTGCCTAGAGGATTGTTCATCCAGGGTCAAACAGGGATGCCTCCTGTCGCCGCTACTCTTCGCGCCTTATTTGGACGACCATCTTGAAAGAGGACTAAGTATTGGAGCAACTATCGTAAGAGTTCGCCTAGATGCCGATGACATAGTTATTCTAGGACAGACCAAAGACATTCCAATGATGATAGGGGTACGATAGGGGGAATGGACGTTAGACAAGCTAAATCAGTAATAATGGTGTACCGGAGTGGAGGGAGACTAGCAGCATGAGAAAAAAAGTTATTTCAATTTAATTATCTTCAAGTTCTCTCTGCCCACTATGGGCATCAAAAAGCACGTTATAGCCCAAGCTAAAGAAGCTAAGGGAAGCTAAGCTTAACTCAGCGTGGAGTGAGTAGCTTCGTAAACAGACGAAATGCAAGCCTCAGCTCAAAATGGAACGTTTTCGAAGTCATAGGCTGAAGTATTCTTTGTTACGTTGCACAAGTGAGGGGAGGGAGACATTTGAAGGGAGGATACTGCAGAGATATTTCGCAAAAAGGATACTTAAATTAACCGACAGTTCAAAAAACTACATTTTGGCGATCGACCCAGTGCTGGAGGAGGGGCAAATAGACAGCTTAAGTCTTCACCTATGATATTTGTATTGGCGATCTTCGATATTCGCTCTTCGAAGCAGTAACCTCACTCTTGTTTGGCGGTTCTTAAAAGAAACATCCAGGAACGGCGCATCAACATGGCTTACACTAGGTAAACCGGTTGCCGGGCTTATAGACTCCTGGTCTGCCTTTGCCTTTGCAATCCCTACGCCTTTGCCTTTGCAATCCCTACTCAAACCAAATTGTCAATTAATTAAGAACTTTAAATTTTCGCGACCGAAAAGAGAAAGGAGAACAGGAGATTGGATAAGGGAGGCCAAAGGGAACGGAAAGGTGCAAGAACACCCGCCATACAATGATTCTGAAATGCCACATTTGAAATCACAGGATCCCTCCAACAAGGACGGAGGCCGCAAAACTAAGTTTATTTAGAAAAATGGCTATTCCAATAATTTACAAGAACGATGCTTGTAGCGCTTTTAACAGATAATTTGAAATTTTTGTATGGCGCCATCTATTGCTCAGAGAGAAAAGCGAACGATAAAACAAATTCTCTGTGGGAAATTCATCCTGACCTGTTAGAGGACTTTCCGCCCGAAGGCTGCCGTCCAAGAAAGAGCCAGGATGCTCAAGTGAGAGGTGCTACTAATATTTGGTTAAGTAGGATTTTGCATAGTGTGAAGTGGATTGGGTAAAATTTTGGTTTCCGGCAGTGTTTGCTCGCCGAGCAGTGGCTATGATATTCCCGTCCCTATGCCCTTTTAATTATTTACCATCCACAGCATTGTTGCTATATTTAAGGTCTAATATATATCTATTTATTCTGTTTTTTTACTTATTTTATATAATCAATGTTTTTGTTTTGTTTCTGTACGTTTATAACCCATGGGAAATGGTAAAATTTTCTTTTAGTGAATAAATGTATTTTATAATGTTCTAAACAGCGTAGAGTTTTAAATTTTACTGCCTGGGGGCAGGCTGGCCAATGGTAGGGAGGACAAGTCCGGCCTGAGATCGAGGCAGACTAACAGAACCAGCAGAGGCAAACTGATTGAGTTCTTCTCTCGTTTTTTTTGGGGATATCGAAATCAATGTTAAGTGGTATTCTCTATCCCGGAAATTTAGCTTCTCCCTACCGCGGAAATCATTTAGAAGTAATAATGAAGGAAGACGAGCCTCAGTCGGAGTATCCCGAGAGCGCCCCTCGCCCATGCCCAAAAAACAAAAGTAAATCTCCCACGCAGCAACATCTTTCCTTTGGATGATTAGATGAAGAGGTCTCTGTAAATTCTGGGGCATGAATTTCCTTTTTCTTAATATTTTTACGAAATTTTGGACGGGTTTAATGCAATGCGGAACAACCAAATAAAAGAGCGCTGCCATTTCATCGTAAAATATAAGTTTAACAGCTTTATGAAACCTCGCACGATCAACAAATACAATTTTTGACTGCCTATTTTTAGGAGGTAATTTCAAATTAAACTTTGATTTTTACAAATGAAATAACTGCGGCTGCCTTTCTGCTGTTCTCCCGCCAGGAGCACATTGGCCGCATCTCGATCGTGCAAAGGTGGCTCGTTGGGCCGGATGGCATTGTCATTGCTATCGACTGGTTGGTCGACGTCTAATGTTGTGCCGCTCCCGTTGTACGGCAAGAATATCTGTGCTGTTCCTTTTTCAATGGACAGTTTGGCCATTCGCACTCCCGCTGGATCGGTTTGCAGGATTTCCTCGGCGAGCATTTGAAGCTGCCGTGCGTATATCGCATGCCAAAGCAGCGCCAAATTGTTCAATGCTAGTGAACTCAAACTCAAATGCCTGGAATCAGAACAACACTGTTGAAAATCTTTAAAATTACATTGAATGTAATTTGTACCTGTACGCTCCTTCAAATCACCGCCTGTACAAAAGATGTCCGGTGTGAGACCCAGTTAATTCCGTCTAAGATTTCGCTAAAGGCATCATATGTGGAGGATCAAATGCTTTTATTTCTATTTGTGTTTGTGCGCTGTACTAGACAAGATAAAATTGATATTTTCTGGAACCGAATATTAAAAGCGATGAATATGACGGAACTTTTAAGAAGAATAGAAAATGTTATGTCTCAAATGTTATAGTATAGTAATTATAGTAACATTAAATAAGATTAACCTTTTAAAATTTTAAATCTTGTTGGATGTTAACGATCAAATTTACCACAAGAATTCCACAAGAATTTTTAACAAGAATTCTTGTAGTAAATGAGCTCCAAAAGTTGTGTCATGCACAAGCACACACATACAGCTACTACTTACCCGCATTTCAGAAACGGAACGCATCGCTGTATGCGTGTGGGAAACACTCTTATGCGCGTAAAACTGGGTGCTTAAACTGGAATAGACATACATATAATGCATTTCCATAATAGGAAAAGTTATGGTATGAATGACTATGAAATATGAACTATAGAAAACTCAAATAGGCGGCTAATATCTCACCAAAAATATTCAAAAAATTACAACTAAAATAAAAATATGTTAAATATATTAGTAAAATCAATTTACATAGGATCTACTGATCCTACATAGGATTAACAGAGTCTGAGGAGATAAATGATTCATAATCCTTCTTTAATTCCAGATGGAAGGCAGTGAACGCCTCTTGGCCTTCACTATACAGCCCTTCCACTTTACCATCGACATCTTGGGCGGCTGCTTTTTATACCCGATACTCATAATGAGTATTGGGGTATATTAGATTTGTGGTAAAAGTGTATGTGTGTAACGTCCAGAAGGAATCGTTTCCGACCTCATAAAGTATATATATTCTTGATCAGCATCAATATCCGAGTCGATTGAGCCATGTCTGTCTGTCCGTCTGTCCGTCCGTCCGTCTGTCCGTCTGTCCGTCCCCTTCAGCGCCTAATGCTCAAAGACTATAAGAGCTAGAGCAACGATGTTTTGGATCCAGACTTCTGTGATATGTCACTGCTCCAAAAATATTTCAAAACTTTGCCCCGCCCACTTCCGCCCCCACAAAGGGCGAAAATCTGTGGCATCCACAATTTCGACGATACGAGAAAACTAAAAACGCAGAATCGTAGAAGATGACTATATCTTCTAGAGTGCAAAATCTGAACCAGATCGTATAATTATTATAGCCAGAATCACGAAAACAATTTCACTCTTTCTTGCTCTGTCTCACTCTAACACAAAGGTTTCATGGTCGGTTTTGCCAATTGCAAAATATGAGTTCAAGGATCTCAGAACCCATAAGAGCTAGAGAAACCAAATTTGGTATCCACACTCCTGTGATATCGGACCTTGACCGTTTCGTGTCAAAATTTCGCCACACCCCCTTCCGCCACCGCAAAGGACGAAAATCTGAGGCAACCACAAATCTCAGAGACTATTAAGGCTAGAGTAACCAAATTTGGTACACACACTCCTTTAAGATGTCAATATAAAACGTATATCTCAGAATTTCGCCCCACCCCCATCCGCCCCCACAAAGGACGAAAATCTGTTGCATCCACAATATTGCAGATTCGAAAAAACTAAAAACGCAGAATCATAGAGAATGACTATATCTATCCGGTTGCTGAATTTGGATCAGATCAGATAATTTTTGTAGCCAAAAGGAACAAATCAATTTGCATTGGCTATGCAGCGCCCGACGTCACGCTCAGACTGATTTTCTGTCTCTCTCGCACACACTCTTTGTCGTGTCGCTTAATATTAGCGCCATCTGCCGGAGGAGAGCCATACTGACTTAGTATCGGGTATAACTGTAGAGTTGCGGTGTCCGCAGCAACTCACAACGTTCCCCCTCGTTTGGACTTGCTCCTCCGCGTAAGAAGCGAGTATATCCGACCCCATTGAGTATATTTATTCCTGATCATCATCAATAGCGGATTCGATATACCCGTCCGGGCTTGGTGAAATACACCCCGTTCTAATGTTAATTTTGCACTTGTATAATTTTGCACCCTTTCCAAGACTGGTTGCTTCGTAAATATACAGCATGATCTAAATGCCTTTATTTTTTCAATCGCTCAAAAGAGCTTCTAAAAAGAAGCAAAACGACGGTAGAAAGTGCGCGAGCCAAGGAGATCAAGACATCTTAAAGGCAACACCTGTCTTGTTAACACATCTGACAAGCTATAACAGTTATATATATCAACGTTCCGATAACCGAATCGGGCATGTCAAATAGTGTTAAATTTATGTTAATGCAGCAATTATGATTCGTTTTGTTGTATAAAAGGCGAGCCAAATGTATCCGTTTTGAAAACGTCGAAATCTTGCTTTTTTGGAATACAAATCGGACCATTTTTGTGAAAGTCAAAGCCAGAGCCTGCCTGTATGAGTAAAAGGTTTAATTTTGAACAATCTTTATTTAATTTTACGTGTCAAATGGCTTTTAATAGCCTATCTTAAAACTTATTATTTTAGCCCAATACTATCGGTGGATCGATTTTTTAGGTCAATAAATTCAAACCTGTCGAATGGCGCCAGCATCGTTGGTTTAACACGTCTAGTATAAAGCTCACAACGTTCCCAATCCTATCTTGCATGTGAATTTAAATATATGAAATCTGTACAACTGGTTTTGCTGACTTTTTGTGGAACAAAAATCTGTTTGATCAATAAAATTCCACAATTGTGGAAGTCGAGTCTCACTGACTGTAAGCTTTGTATTGAAAGCTTTTGGTTGATACAAATCAATTACTTGACATGGCTCTGTGGCTACATCTAAAAACTACGATATAAACCAGAAATTCTACATTACCTATACATACTAATACACTAATACGAATACAAGAGTTATTCATTAGAAACATTAAATTTATTAGATATTACGGTCCATATGGATTATTATTTTACAGACTAGGCAAAAACAGGTGCAGCGCAGTCATACATTCTCACCTCACAGGACATTGGCAAATAGGCACCCACGCTCGCGATCTTAGTAAGAGCATCTGGATGGGATAATAGCTGACATTACGACTCACGGCGCAGGAAAGGCGCATACCCAAGCGGTATTATGTCGGCCCGAATCCGGTGAGCGAGCCTGGTAGCCGCCTCTATATAATATACAGCTACATAATATACGCTATATACACCGAAAATGACCATTAAACATTCCATATCGATCCTAAAAAATCAACATATTTTATATTATACACAAAAGTAAATATGCACTGGAACAAAGTTCGATTTTGACAATGTAACTTAAGTCTTCCTTCTTCATGAAAATATCTTATTTCGTTCAGAAGCTAATAATTTATCGAGCTGAAATGGCCGAATGTCCCACTGTGCGTCGCGTGTCAGGTGTTTTTTCTCGATTTGGGACTATAGTATATAGTATAGTCTATTCGTAAACACTTTTAGGGAGACTTGCAAGTATGGAATGGATGCCAGCAGAACTCAGACGCAGATCTACGTATTCACCATTATTTTCGACCTAAGAGTTAGGTTAGGTAGAGGCGGCTGCCAGGCTCGCTCTGAGCCCGGCACACTTAGGCCGGTTTCCGCCCGTTGTGATACCGCTTGGGATCTTTCCCTCCCTGCAGTGAGATTTCATGTCAACAGTTGTCCCATCCAGATGCTTTTATAAAGTTTGCAATCTTTCTGGGACACAGCGTGGACATCTCCGAGATGTCGTTCAGGAAGGCGGACCTAAGAGTTATAGTGCCGGATTTATCCAGAAGGGTCGGACACGAAAAGACCCTGTCCTTCGGGTACCGACATATGTACCTTATTTGGTATATTAGATAATCGTTTCTTTCGTTTGAATGCTCTTTGCTAGCGACCCCCACCAGACAATTATCATAGCTGATTTAATCGCTGTATGATTTGCCTAATCCTTACTTCTCGTCCCACGAAGCTCGCTGCTACTGATCAGTCTATAGCCCCATCTCTTCCCAAATATCTTACTGGTATACATATGTACATATGTAAGGGCGCACCCTTATTGGTGGTACCTCGTTACGCACTTACCAATGCACGGAGCGCACTCGACGCCGCCTCCGATGGCCGTCGCAAAGAAGTACTCCACGCTGCTCAGCTCGCGATCGGTGTAGGAGAAGGTCTGGCTGGCGCCACAGCATTCCGACTTGGTGATGTTCGTGGAGAATATCTGGCTGCACTTGCCGCTGCCCAGGTGGGTCTGCCAGCAGGTGCCGGCTGCGGAGGGAGGAGAGCAAGATTTGGGCAGAATTTTATTAGAATTAGAATGAAACAGTCGACCTTAGCGATACGACATGCGCTGGGAGATTCCATTGAATCCTCCCCTCCAGATTTAGAAGGCCTGGAAATAGCCACCGTAAATATTGGCGTGTTTACTAAATGGAATCCGTGGGGAGAGTTCCTGCCGCTAACTATCTTGAGTCAGAAGTCGTTCCAACGATCCCAAATATCGCAGCATGCTGGAGGGAGAATTCGCGGGCCGGTCTTTCTGATCTGTTGATATGTTTGTTTTGTTTTGATCGACCCGGCATGCCAAGCAGTTAATGCGATACCGCCGACCGTTGCCGTAAACAAACAACAGCTCTGCCGTGAGAAATTGCGTCATATTTGACTAAAATGTGTCACATTTGTCGTTCGATCCGCCGGGGCAAGGGCGAGCGACCGACGCACAGCTGCAGGCACGAAGTGAGAGGAGAGGAGATACATTTGGAGACACAGATGGGATGCCATGAACGGATTCAGGGAAATATCGAAATATATGATTTTGGGTCATTCTCTCCTCAAGCAAGTGTGAGTCAGAAAAAGTATCTGGACACTTACCCGCCGCCGGCCGCATATTCAGTAGCAGCAATCCTAAAGCAAACAGAGCCATCGACACCGCTTGAGAAGTGGCTCGCAGGCGGCTCCTCCTCCGATGTGGTCTAGAACCAGATAGGGGCTTCTGTTTGCCTTGCTGCTTATGGTGTTCACGTGCCATTGACACCTCGTCACTTGGATTGCGAGTACCGGGCGTGCGTCTATGTCTCACTCGGTCCGCATTGACGTCACGGCCATGGTCGCCAGCAGCCCTGACACAGCCATCGTCTTTCCCGTCACTGGCCAATTCTTGCAGAGAGTTCCATGCGATTACTATAAATAAACTTAGAATTGATCTACTTTTGTAGCTAGTAGTTGTCGTCGATGTCGATGCCACTGCCGTTGCGGCCGATTCTGATGCTGCTGACGTCTTTGACATTGTTGCCGCTAATTGGTTCGGTGGTGTACGCGCTTCCGCTGATGCCACAGGAAGTGCGCGGATCGTCGGCATTTCTCTGCGTTTGAATTTGTAATTTGATTTTAAAAATGTCAAATGGTTGTGGCTGTTCGTTTGATGGTGATGAGGCATGACCAGGCGATGGAGAACGGCCAAAGCTGAGGATAAAAGACGCACGCGCAAAAAAGAGGATGAGATGAGGCATGAGTTCAGTTGCAAGTTCCAGGTTCCATTATAAAATGCACAAAGTTCTTGGGCATCGCTCTCGCAATGCAGGGAGGGAGTGCGAGTGCAGCCACTTGGCCGAAGAACTCGCTTCGGGCACACAATCTTTTGTACAAGAACGACAAAACGGCAGAGAGCCAACAATTAAGTCTCAAACGTTAAGTTGACATTGAGCAGGCGGTTTTCAAAATGCGACTACTAAAAATAAAGAACCTGTTGCTGTCGCCGCTTGTAGTAGTCGTGGCGTTGTTGCCTTGCCGCACATTATGCAGCCGCGTCCACCTCCGTCTGGCTCTGAAAGTCCGTCTCTGCCCCCACCTCTGTGTCTGTCTGTCTGTCTGCCTGTTTGTTTGTTTGGTTGTTTGCTTGGGTCGCTAGTTTGGCATTTGCTTTACTTTGGCTGCCATCGCGGTTGCCATTGCAATCGTCATGGCACTAAGGACGTGCTCGAGACAACATATGCAGGGATGGGGTAGGCCGGAGCAGACATGCAACAATTTCTGCCCAGAGAGGCCAATGAAACGTGACTGTAGTGTGGTTTTTCTCAAGTATCCTAATTTGGCCGACTCGCGAACGTCCTTGAGGCGATGACAACAACCGCCTCCTCGTCCTCACGGAGGCAGCGGCGGAGCCCTAATAGATTAGCCCACTGGAAGCGGTTCCCCCCGAGTGCGGGCCGCCACTTTCGAAAGTTCAGCAGCTCGAACGGCTCCTGCTGCGGATGTTGCCGTTGCATGCAGCTGCAGCAGGCACCACCAGCATGCAGGCAGGCGTGCTGCCTGCCCTTTTCAGGTGAACACTTAATGACCCACTGCGTCATGGTTCCTGTCCAAGCCAGTGTCCGTCGTTTGGACCGAAAATTATGGCGTTAGCATGCGCTGTGACATTTTGTAGGACGCTCCAACTGCAGTTTCGTCTCTCCGTCTGTGCCCACAGCCGTCGCACACGCACACGTACACGCACCCTGAGGCAGGAACATCCACACAGTTGCACTGGAGCTGGAGCTGGGGCTGGAGCTCAAGCTGCATTCCTGCGTTGGAGCGGAAAGACGCCTGCCCGGTGGCTATTTTTAGACCTGGTGCAGTCAATGGGTTTGCACTAGTATAACCGCTGCGGAAGCTATCGCAAATAACTTTTTTACTACTCGTACCGATGCACCGATGTACTGATGCACCGACACGTGCAGAGAGAGGGAGTCTGTCCTAACGAGTGTGTCTAACGTTTAGATAGATCTGACATGATCTGGGATATGGGACTTGGGGTCTCTTCATGGTCCTTCGAATGATCGGCTTGTGTCAGCAGAGCTTTTGTTTGCGTGCGAGTCGAAATTTTGGGCCTTTACTGTACTCGGAGATATCGCGAATTCCTCAAAGCTTGCAGGCACTTCTTTCGGGGCCCGTGGAGCCAACAGTGAGGAACGGAGCGGCCACGCCAGAGGCACAGCAACCAAAAATGCAAGGAGCGCCGCAGCAACAGAAAGCAGAAAGCAGCAAGAGCAGGGCATAAAATGCATTCTCGCCAGCAGCAACTGCATTGCCAAACACAATATCACGCATACACAACCGCAATCCCACTGATAAACACACACACACACACAGACACACACAGACACACACAGACACACACACACACACCGCACATACAGTTTTGGAGAGTTTGGGGTTTGGGTCTGTCTGGATACAGCGAATGCCTTCTCGAGATGCAGTTTGACCGTTGGCCGCCGCTTCAAAAGACCTGTTTTTATGTTTTTGGGCATTTATTCTGGACCTTTTTTTTGCTCATTTTTGTTTGTATTGAATTGCATCTTTTGCTGCGCCGATCAGAGTCTGCTGATGCACTTGAGCAACAAGTGCATAATTTCAACCTTAAGACCGTAGCTGGCCAAAAAAAGCATCAAGCGTGGTGCTGAGTTTCACTGCGGTTCCAGAGCCTCCCTTGAAAGGTATTCCAGTATAGGAAACGTAGGAAACCGCCTTTAGTTACATTTGCATTTTGTATTTTGCATACTCGTATTAGATTAGCCCGCTCGCATGTCAACTCCCATCCCGGTCCACCACTCCTCAGTGCGTATCATGTTATAAGTCGCAAGGAGTCGGAGTCGGAGTCTAAGGCGGAGTCGTAGTCGGAGCATGCACTGAAGCACGTGCTATGCGTGTAGCCAGAAAACTGATCTCCCAGATAGAGCTCAGTACATTTGGGAAACAATGTTGCGCTGCTCAAAAAGCACAGCGAGGAAGTTGAACCCAGCTCCAAAGCTGTTGAGGATGGGATAAGTTGGGATTAAGTTGGTCGACAGCTGCAGCACCCCGTCCCCCGTGAAGCCTTCAGCGAGTGACTTTGAGCCCTATTCCTGTGCCCCCATTCCATTCACGCTTTTCCCAGGCTAGGCGATTGCGCAATAGGGGCGGGGGGGACTCAGGACTGATCCAGCTATTTAAAGCACTGTCCGTTCCGCGGAACACCGAATGTCTTATGTTTACGAGTGTGTGCTCTTCTATGTGCGTTTGCCCTGCCCTGCCACACTGACGTGTGGGCTCAAATCAGAAAAGGGTCAACATATTTGGTTTCATAAATAACAAACAGCCCGCCAAACCGATACCGTTCCAGACTCTCTGGAGTGGAGCTTCTAAGGAAACTGTTTGTCATCTGCCGGGGCGGACGCGGAGCCAGCAAAAACAGGAAATTCATTTCGACAAAGTCAGCAGTTTTGGCGCGAGATTAATGACTTCTGGACAGCGCCCCCACCCTCGCGCCCTTTCAGCGCCTGCCCCTCATTCCACCATTTGCATATGACAGCGGCAGCCACAGCAGCAGCAACAACAACAGCAGCAGCAGCAGCAGCAGCAACAGCAACAGCCATAGCGGCAGCAGCAGCAGTAGCAAAAGCAGGAGCTGGTCGTTTGTTATGCAAGCAGTAAATTTTCAATAAATATACATAGGATAGGCGCACAAACAAACCAAACCAAAACAAAAATTGAATTGACGGACTGCCGGCGCGGATGCCACAGCATTCCACCAAAACAGCAGCTGATACCCGGGACGGAGGGACAGGCGACTTTGACCACTTTGAAGCCTAAGTATCCAAGAAGATGTTTGTTTTTGGAGAGCTCACGCATCGCGTCACGCGTTTGTGGGCGCACTGCACATTGCACATACGCAGCGTTGGCCGAACACCCGCCACTCGAGAGGGTCTTATTTGATGAGCCCGTGTATGCACCGTGCACTGTACGATCTAAGGCCAGTCGACTCATTTACAGGCATCAGCGGGAGTGGAAGCGGGAGTGGAAGCGGGAGCGGGATCGGTAGCCGCAAAAATACAAAAAGTAAACAGGAAATCGGCAGGATCGCAGAGCTGGAAGAGAGCGTGAAATCGCTGTTTGCTTTTTCTGGAATGGTATGCTATTGGTTTTTCCTCCCATTATTTTTTTGCCCTCTAATACTCCGTAGTACTCGTACTCGTTTCTGTCTCCGAATCGGACAGGCAGAGGCAGGGCTTGCAGACACAGCAAACCGCACAGGCCCAGGCCCAGGCACAGGCATAAGACTGTAGGACCGTCTCGTCGGGCAAATAAAAATAAATATCGGCTCACATGAAATCCGAGCTCTTATTGAGTCTGTCGATCGCGCCCTTCCCTCTGTTGACAACTATGCAAGAATTTTGTTATTGTCTGAGATGTGCAATTATCGTAGAAGAGTTTTTCTGCCACTGCAGTGGTACCAATAAGTGGGAATGAAAATGGCGACCTACTCCGAAAGTTGTGCCCACGCAATGGTGTCAATGAATAATGAAAATTTCATCCCCGAGAGCGGACCTCTTCTGTCTCTTATCTCACCTTTTCAGCGTTTGTTTAGCGATGATTAGCACCGCTCTGTGGCGGCTCACAGACTGGCTGCGACCACGCGAAAATTGTCGATGGGTTTTGGCTAGTGGCTAATGGCTCTACTTTTACATCTTGTTTTATCAGCTCGTTGGCCTGTCTTCAACACTTGTGGAAAATGCAACTCAAAAAAATTATAAAACCGAATGAACCGAATACAACACAAAAATATTTCGTGGCCAGAACAGAAGTGAACGTAATTGAAAATGGAAACTGCAAGCTCGACAACGATTTGTGTTTTGCTTCCGCTAGCTGATCGCTCTTTTCGCCGAGCTTTCTGAAGCAAACGATTCTCGGAAGTTTTCGCGTGCTCCGCACTTGTCTGATTTGGAACACTACTCTAATATAACGTCTTTGCCGAATCACAGAGTACGGTAAGTACTGAACGTTTAACTTTAACTGTCCGCGGCGACACCAATTTCCGTTGTTTCCTTTTCCGCGGCCGTTAAAATTGTGCCAAACAGTGCGGCAGTGCTAACATTAACATCCAATGAGTGGGAAAAAGTCTCTCAAGTCGGAGCTGGATTCGGGTTTGAGTTCGACGTGATTGCGTTTTGTATGGCAAAATCACTCAAAGTCAAAACGCATCGAACCGCATTGCTCAAACCAAGTGGTTGCGTTGCGTTTGAACAATCACGCTCAAACCAAACGCTCACACCACAGAGCGAGAGAGAAAAATGTAAGAGTCATTAACATAAAATTTAACATTGGACGTGTTTAACTTAACATTGGCCATGCACTATGAATGAACTTCAAAACAACATATAGCGGCTGCCAGTATAAGAAGTATAACAATAAGATCGCTTTAAAAACATTAACCATATTTGTATATTGGTAAGTTTTTTTTATACCCGGTACTCGAAGAGTTAAGGGGTAAGGGACTAGTTTTGTGGTGGATTGGCATCAATAGCCGAGTCGAGTGACTGTCGGTCATTCCGCTCTTCTTGTTCGACGCATAGTCCTCTGAGACTAAGAGGAAAAGCAACAGTTTTGTTTGTAGACTCGTGAGATATCACACTGAATCAAGCTTTTTTACAAGTTTTGCCACGCCGCCTACCCCACCCACAAAAGGCGAAAATCTGTGGCATCCACAATTTGCGTATTTCTATACGCATAATCATAACGAATGACCATATCTACCAGATGGCTGAGTCTAGGGAGGGCAGCGAGATATAAAGGCTGGTGTTGGTAGCGGAATACAGAACAGTATCGTAAAAATGGCCAGAGATAAATTATTTTAAGACTCTAATCAGATAGGTCATCAGACGGAAAAAGGATTAACGAAGTGCAATAATTAACATTAGAGCAGATGTAGCTTGCGGTTTTATGTCTATAGCTTTGTCTATCTCTCTATATGATTCCCGTTCCGGACATGCCAAATTGAGATCGCGGTCTGTGTTGCCTTCCCTACAAATAATTCCCCCTCCCCATTAACCCACATATCAATTAGTCCCTTTTGCGAACGGCGATACCAATATAGATATATAGAGAGAGAGAGCAAGTGGCAGTCTTGGGTTCGGATGACAATTCTAGGCCTTTACGTATAAAATAAATTGAATAGTTTACATAAATCCCTAGTAAAAAATGGCCATAATACCTCCTGGTACGTCACCGAGCCATAACGCAGCATCACATCATATCGATCAATATCCAAACGTGAAACTGACGATCTAATATGTTGGTAGGAAAAACTCGCCCAGGCCATAGCGGAAGAGCCACGCTTTTCCTCCATTCTTCCAATCGTCAATATAAACTGAAACCGTAAGAATTGTTTTCTAAAGCTTCGTGTCAGTAAATTATAATTTCTAGGGCTGCTTCTGACGGTTTCAATAATAGAGTCCGAGCTAACACTTTTTAAGGCTCCTGCAAGGACAGAAGAGGCCCATATCGCTTGTAGTAGTCGCCGATCTACTGATATTTTGGCGTATAACTGGCCCGATCGCGGGGCTAACTTCATGGTTCTTATTACATGTTCCCATGAAGCAACAATGCTATTTTGCCCCTCATCTCGACATATCTCTTACCCTGTAAAATGATAATGATTTTCAAAACTTTCTGTAGTGGTGATGAGTACCGAAAAAATACGAAATGTAATGCAGAGAAAAGGCATAATTGAAGCAAGCAGAGCAATGGTTGACAAGGCAAAAGTAAAGGTAACAACAACAAAAAACGAACAAAGCCCATATTAGTACTACTATTATCTTGACCGCAACTGTATGTCCAAATCTCGTCCAAAGGTTCCCACAAGTGCCGGAGTGTCGACGCTCATTAAATCCAGCGAAATCATGCCGCGACTGTATAGAAAACATATCGCTGCTATCCTCAGCCTTAACTGTCTATTGTTTGGCCGAGCAAAGCGGCGTGCAGCGCGAAAAACGATTTCTTTATGGTGCAAACAGCGTCATAAGTTAGATGTATTTGCCAGATACTCGCAGAAACCCACTGCACGTCGCTGCCAAGATGCACCTCTGAGGGAAATAAAGACATTGAATGGCTTGGATGTCATTACGGCGTGGAGCGTTTTATTAGGAAATGGCGTGCTGGTGCGTATTAAGCCAGCCGTTGATAACATAACGGTGGCAACTCTTTACTCTCCTGGCCACCATCCCCCCATTCCCACCTTCGACCCAGCTAATGATAGCCGCCAGGCAGTGCCTTGTGTGTGCCTGGTGCCTGTCTGCCACATTGACGGGTATTTATTGAAAGTGCATCTGATGGGGAATATGGACAGTGCGAATCTGTGAGACAGCGAGGCAGCGGCGGGCATGCTCCCCAACCCTGCTCGTGCATGACTGAATGGAATCACGTTCGCTTGAGTCATGCCGATGCACACATATTTATATTTGGCGGTGCATCCACCCCCACCCCTCTGAAAAGCCAATTGAAAATCAAAATTCAAAAATCGAAATTCCCACTAATTTCAGTTCTCTACGTGTCCTGCGTAGTAGTTCAATAATTTTGATTTTATGAATGAGATTTTTCTGTATGTCTTCTGTGCGGCCGTCACATCCAATCAAATCAAAATGTTAAATTCACTTCAAAGCAAACACATTTTTGCAACTTCCGTCCGTCATATTTGAGCTGCAGCCGGAAATGATGAGTGGGAAAAATATGTACGAGTAGAGTATAAATCTTCATAACGTTTAGCTATCAGTCACACAGATCGAATGTTGTCGTTCATTGCAGCGCAATTTCAGGATCTTTGGCGATTCAGTTTACGTTTCTCACGACAATTAGTACCAGCAAGTAGCAGGTGAGCAGGAGAGCAGGTGAGCAGCAAAGGACACTGTAGCTGGACTGGGGCGGCTCAAGTGACGGTAATTTGCGGTGCCTCAAGGATATTTGATGACAAAAGGAAATTGCTTTGTGCTAATCTGTCTGCCTGCTGGCCCGTCTAGACTATGAGTGATTTCTGCCGGCCTGATGTATGCCGGCCGTGTGTGGCACAGTCCGCTTAGGCTTTCTTGGCTGTCGGCACTTTACATCAAAGTAAAAGCCATTGCGATTGGCTAGACAGCGCTTTATAATCCTCTCCTCGTTAGTTGGATTACATTCGGTTTCCCCCACAAATGCTTGTGTGTTTATATTCATTCACACACACGCACACGACACAAGATTGCCAATGTAAATGAAATAAAGCTAAAATTAGCAAACGAAATAATATATCTTCTCACCAGGTAAAAACCATTCTAATACCCAATGCTCAAAACGTGTATGGGGGTATATTAGATTTGTGGGGAAAGTGGATGTGTGTAACACCAAAAAGATCAGAATCAATAGCCGAGTCGATAGAGCCTTGTTTGTCCGTCCGTCCGTCCGCCTTATCAGACGCCTAGGTCTCATAGACTCATAAGAGTTGGATCAACGAAATTTTGTGTCCAGACTCCTGTGATATTACACTGTTACAAGTGTTACAACTGTTACAAAGAACGAAAATTGAGGAATAGTGACTTAGTATCGGGTATAAATATAGATTCGCGGCCGTAGCGTCGACTCACAACGTTACCTCATTTTTTTATACCCGATACTCAAAATGATTATTGGGGTATATTAGATTTGTGGTAAAAGTGGATGTGTGTAACGTCCAGAAGGAATCGTTTCCGACCCCATAAAGTATATATATTCTTGATCCATGTCTGTATGTCCGTCCGTCTGTCCGTCTGTCCGTCCGTCCGTCTGTCCGTCCCCTGTGGCATCCACATTTTTAAAGATACGATAAAAGCAAAAACGCAGAATCGTAGAGGATGACTATATGTTCTAGAGTGTAAAATTTCAACCAGATCGTATAATTATTATAGCCAGAATCAAGAAAACAATTTTATTCTTTCTCGCTCTGTCTCTCTCTAACACACAGGTTTCATGGTCGGTTTTGCCAATTGCAAAATATGAATTCAAGGATCTCAGAACCTATGAGAGCCAGAGCAACCAACTTTGGTATCCACACTCCTGTGATATCGGACCTTGACCGTTTCGTGTCCAAATTTCGCCACACCCCCTTCCGCCCCCGCAAAGGACGAAAATCTGTGGATGCACAATATTGCACATTCAAGCAAACTGAAAATGCAGAATCATAGATAATGACCATATCTATCAGATTGCCGAATCTGGATCAGATCGGATCATTTTTGTAGCCAAAAGCAAGAAATCAATTTGCAGTGGCTACGCAGCGCCCGACGTCACGCTCAGATTTTCTGTCTCTCTCGCACGCATTCTTTGTCGTGTCGTTCAATATTAGCGGCGTCTGCCGGAGGAGAGCCATACTGACTATGTATCGGGTATAAATGTAGAGTTGCGGTCTCCGCAGCAGCTCACAACGTTCCCCCTCGTTTCTTTTAAATTTTGAGATTTTTAACGGTATTTCACGGTAAAATCGTATTTATGCGTTTGGTCAAACGGCTGCACCTTAAACTTTTATCCGTAGACTTTTATAAACTCCAAAAATAAAATAAAAGGCTATTCCATAGCCTCCAATGCCTCCTAATGAACCGTAATGCATTCTGTAGCTACATAATAAACCATACAAATAAATATCAAAGGGGTATTCCAAAGCTTATGTCCACTTTAATGCACCTAAGAGAAGCTGTAAGGGACAATTACACGATCACACAAAAGCTGCAGCACATTGGTCAGAAACTTTCGGGGCACTGAGATATCTGCTCACGAAGCCGTATATTGTTGTCTAGGCATTCCTTCGTGTGGAATAGCAAACAAATGTATTCCTGTGAATACTTTCCCTGCAGAGTAACGAGTTCGAATTCTCAAATCCACAGCCTTCCAAATATGAATTATGACATATTCGTCAAAGGATTGCTGGAGCGGTTTTAACAATGACCAACTGATCTTGAGATCCTGTGTTTAGCCGATTTTGCTGTCCAGAATAGAGATGATGAAGAGGCCGCAGAAAATGAGGCCATAGTAGAAGCTTTATCCCCCTCACCGATAATAGTGTTTTATTATAGAACGGACCAAGACTTCAATTTGAAAATATATATATGAGGTTTAAAATAAATGCAGATAGTTTTAACTATTTTGGAGCATTAATGATGCTGTTTTATCCGTGGAGAGATGTAGAGAAAGAGTTAGTGAGCGAAAAATCATTTTTACAAAATATGAAATACAATATGAAGGAAAATGTAGGTGAAGAGTCAGTTGATGAGGAGTGTAGGGCTTTAGCGATTCCACAAATAAGTTCTCCAAGGAATGTTCTGAATTTTAATGGCCAGGCCGTGGATCAAGTTATGAGAATTTAAATGGTTAAGCTTCCCCCGATTGTTCCCCTTAATACTTTAGTCAATTTCATTAGATCACTTAATTTGAAACAAAAATCTTATCGCACCCATGTTCTGCATAAGGCGAGAAATAAGACAGTTTTTATGAGCTTGTAGGTGACGGCGCAGGCGTCGGCATGAGTAGAACAATATCTAACAATTTTCAGACTATTTCCCAGGAGTTTAATCGTTTCCCGGATCTAACCCTAAAACTGTTCTTCTTCTGTGTGCTCCCCCGGGAAAGCTGCATTTGGTATTGGAGGTGCCACACTTCACTCAATGTTTTCTTTACCTCTCAATCACTAAACAATTGGGTCCAGATTTGTTATATACCTTGCGTTCAAGATTTATTGATTTTTAAATTCCCATAATTGACGAAATTTCCATGGTCGGTGGAAAAATGTTTTCATATTCGAATAGGCTCCTAAAACGCATATTTTTAAGGCGAAGTATCCTTTTGGTGGCATTTCTGTTACATTTCGTCGACCCAAGGCAGTTGTGGCCAGTAGGTGATCGTTGGATAATCAAATCCTCATCAGGAGCGTGAAATCCATACAGTGCAATAGTTGGCTCTAGTCTCTGTAATGGCTTCAAGTTTTTCGAACTTAGAGAGCTAATGCGATCTGTACTCCGTTGAGAGTTACCTCTTAACATTACAAATATCAGCAGAGCAACGCAGTTCAGGTCGAATCAGAAATATACTTGAGTAACTCTTCAAAGGAAATTTTAAATGGAATAGAAACCCATACAATAAGAGAACATACAAATAATAGTATAAATAATACATACAAATATCTATGAACTCCTTGTGACTGTCGCATTAACATAAAGTAGAAATACTGTAGCGTTAGGTATATATTAATATGCAACTAACATACAAAACTTCGAATACACAAGGTTTGTGTACTTCATCAAAACCACGGCTAAATATTTCATGAGATTCAGTGTGGATAGTTCAGATGGTCTTGTTAACGGAGGCAATGTTATTTTAATGCAGATAGATCCAGCTCATAAAATACCCCCGAACTTCTTTGGATATTTATCCTCCACCTCGAATATTCAAAATTTGCGTAGAGCGCGGCCTTAACGCCATCTGTAGAAATGGTTTTTCTAAGGTTCAAGCTCCTTGATCATGGATTGAAGTCTTTTGGATTGTAAAAACCATCAACCATGGCGCCATCTGTAGGAATAGATTTTCGGAGATTTTGTTCAACACAAACCACAAGTTTGGAAGTCAAATCTAATTGGATTATAGGCTTCGCGCCACATTTTGTGGTGAGTTAGTTTTTGGAACTAACAGTTGTTAGCTTGGTGCATGTATATTCACTGTTTGAATATTATAAATTTCAAATTTTTGTTCACGATATTATTCCATTTAGCACGATTCAACATAACACAGCACAAAAATTAATTAAAACACGCACAGCCCACACGCAGCAAGAAACCATACGAAAACAGGAAAGATCATAAAGAAAATACATATGAGCATATTGGTTTGTGTCCTTTTTTTGTGCATATGTACATACATACAAAAGAAAAAGTTTTGTTCCACAAAAAAATCCATCCATCCAGATGGCGCTGGCTGGTTTTACAATCCAAAAGCCTTCAATCCATAAAGACGACTTTCAAAATTGTGGATTTTATTGATCAAGGAGATTTTTGTTCCACACAAAATTCAGAAAATCCATTCGTACAGATGGCGCCATGGTTGATGGTTTTTACAATCCAAAAGACTTCATTCCATGATCAAAGAGATTTTTGTTCCACAAAAAACTCGGAAAAACCATTTCAACAGATGGCGTTAAAGCCGCGCTCTACGCAAATTTTGGACATTCGAGTTGGAGGATAACCTTGTGTTTTCGAAGTTTTGAAACTCTTATGTGTATGTTAGTTGCATATTTATATTTTCCTAACGCTACAGTACTTCTACTTTATGTTAATGCGCCAGTCACAAGGAGTTCATAGTTGTGTGCTTTCAAACAAGATGATTTGCTTATTCTAATATTTGTAATATGAGTGATATTTGTATGTATATATTGTATATTTGATTCTTATTGTATGTGTTTCTATTCCATTTCAAATTTCAAATCAAGTATATTTCTGATTCCACCTGAACTGCGTTGCTCTGCTGATATTTGTAATGTTAAGAGGTAACTCTCAACGGAGTACAGATCGCATTAGCTCTCTAAGTTCGAAAAACTTGAAGCCATTACAGAGACTAGAGCCAACTATTGCACTGTATGGATTTCACGCTCCTGATGAGGATTTGATTATCCAACGATCACCTACTGGCCACAACTGCCTTGGGTCGACGAAATGTAACAGAAATGCCACCAAAAGGATACTTCGCCTTAAAAATATGCGTTTTAGGAGCCTATTCGAATATGAAAACATTTTTCCACCGACCATGGAAATTTCGTCAATTATGGGAATTTAAAAATCAATAAATCTTGAACGCAAGGTATATAACAAATCTGGACCCAATTGTTTAGTGATTGAGAGGTAAAGAAAACATTGAGTGAAGTGTGGCACCTCCAATACCAAATGCAGCTTTCCCGGGGGAGCACACAGAAGAAGAACAGTTTTAGGGTTAGATCCGGGAAACGATTAAACTCCTGGGAAATAGTCTGAAAATTGTTAGATATTGTTCTACTCATGCCGACGCCTGCGCCGTCACCTACAAGCTCATAAAAACTGTCTTATTTCTCGCCTTATGCAGAACATGGGTGCGATAAGATTTTTGTTTCAAATTAAGCGATCTAATGAAATTGACTAAAGTATTAAGGGGAACAATCGGGGGAAGCTTAACCATTTAAATTCTCCTAACTTGATCCACGGCCTGGCCATTAAAATTCAGAACATTCCTTGGAGAACTTATTTGTGGAATCGCTAAAGCCCTACACTCCTCATCAACTGACTCTTCACCTACATTTTCCTTCATATTGTATTTCATATTTTGTAAAAATGATTTTTCGCTCACTAACTCTTTCTCTACATCTCTCCACGGATAAAACAGCATCATTAATGCTCCAAAATAGTTAAAACTATCTGCATTTATTTTAAACCTCATATATATATTTTCAAATTGAAGTCTTGGTCCGTTCTATAATAAAACACTATTATCGGTGAGGGGGATAAAGCTTCTACTATGGCCTCATTTTCTGCGGCCTCTTCATCATCTCTATTCTGGACAGCAAAATCGGCTAAACACAGGATCTCAAGATCAGTTGGTCATTGTTAAAACCGCTCCAGCAATCCTTTGACGAATATGTCATAATTCATATTTGGAAGGCTGTGGATTTGAGAATTCGAACTCGTTACTCTGCAGGGAAAGTATTCACAGGAATACATTTGTTTGCTATTCCACACGAAGGAATGCCTAGACAACAATATACGGCTTCGTGAGCAGATATCTCAGTGCCCCGAAAGTTTCTGACCAATGTGCTGCAGCTTTTGTGTGATCGTGTAATTGTCCCTTACAGCTTCTCTTAGGTGCATTAAAGTGGACATAAGCTTTGGAATACCCCTTTGATATTTATTTGTATGGTTTATTATGTAGCTACAGAATGCATTACGGTTCATTAGGAGGCATTGGAGGCTATGGAATAGCCTTTTATTTTATTTTTGGAGTTTATAAAAGTCTACGGATAAAAGTTTAAGGTGCAGCCGTTTGACCAAACGCATAAATACGATTTTACCGTGAAATACCGTTAAAAATCTCAAAATTTAAAAGAAACGAGGGGGAACGTTGTGAGCTGCTGCGGAGACCGCAACTCTACATTTATACCCGATACATAGTCAGTATGGCTCTCCTCCGGCAGACGCCGCTAATATTGAACGACACGACAAAGAATGCGTGCGAGAGAGACAGAAAATCTGAGCGTGACGTCGGGCGCTGCGTAGCCACTGCAAATTGATTTCTTGCTTTTGGCTACAAAAATGATCCGATCTGATCCAGATTCGGCAATCTGATAGATATGGTCATTATCTATGATTCTGCATTTTCAGTTTGCTTGAATGTGCAATATTGTGCATCCACAGATTTTCGTCCTTTGCGGGGGCGGAAGGGGGTGTGGCGAAATTTGGACACGAAACGGTCAAGGTCCGATATCACAGGAGTGTGGATACCAAAGTTGGTTGCTCTGGCTCTCATAGGTTCTGAGATCCTTGAATTCATATTTTGCAATTGGCAAAACCGACCATGAAACCTGTGTGTTAGAGAGAGACAGAGCGAGAAAGAATAAAATTGTTTTCTTGATTCTGGCTATAATAATTATACGATCTGGTTGAAATTTTACACTCTAGAACATATAGTCATCCTCTACGATTCTGCGTTTTTGCTTTTATCGTATCTTTAAAAATGTGGATGCCACAGGGGACGGACAGACGGACGGACGGACAGACGGACAGACGGACGGACAGACAGACATGGATCAAGAATATATATACTTTATGGGGTCGGAAACGATTCCTTCTGGACGTTACACACATCCACTTTTACCACAAATCTAATATACCCCAATAATCATTTTGAGTATCGGGTATAAAAAAATGAGGTAACGTTGTGAGTCGACGCTACGGCCGCGAATCTATATTTATACCCGATACTAAGTCACTATTCCTCAATTTTCGTTCTTTGTAACAGTTGTAACACTTGTAACAGTGTAATATCACAGGAGTCTGGACACAAAATTTCGTTGATCCAACTCTTATGAGTCTATGAGACCTAGGCGTCTGATAAGGCGGACGGACGGACGGACAAACAAGGCTCTATCGACTCGGCTATTGATTCTGATCTTTTTGGTGTTACACACATCCACTTTCCCCACAAATCTAATATACCCCCATACACGTTTTGAGCATTGGGTATTAGAATGGTTTTTACCTGGTGAGAAGATATATTATTTCGTTTGCTAATTTTAGCTTTATTTCATTTACATTGGCAATCTTGTGTCGTGTGCGTGTGTGTGAATGAATATAAACACACAAGCATTTGTGGGGGAAACCGAATGTAATCCAACTAACGAGGAGAGGATTATAAAGCGCTGTCTAGCCAATCGCAATGGCTTTTACTTTGATGTAAAGTGCCGACAGCCAAGAAAGCCTAAGCGGACTGTGCCACACACGGCCGGCATACATCAGGCCGGCAGAAATCACTCATAGTCTAGACGGGCCAGCAGGCAGACAGATTAGCACAAAGCAATTTCCTTTTGTCATCAAATATCCTTGAGGCACCGCAAATTACCGTCACTTGAGCCGCCCCAGTCCAGCTACAGTGTCCTTTGCTGCTCACCTGCTCTCCTGCTCACCTGCTACTTGCTGGTACTAATTGTCGTGAGAAACGTAAACTGAATCGCCAAAGATCCTGAAATTGCGCTGCAATGAACGACAACATTCGATCTGTGTGACTGATAGCTAAACGTTATGAAGATTTATACTCTACTCGTACATATTTTTCCCACTCATCATTTCCGGCTGCAGCTCAAATATGACGGACGGAAGTTGCAAAAATGTGTTTGCTTTGAAGTGAATTTAACATTTTGATTTGATTGGATGTGACGGCCGCACAGAAGACATACAGAAAAATCTCATTCATAAAATCAAAATTATTGAACTACTACGCAGGACACGTAGAGAACTGAAATTAGTGGGAATTTCGATTTTTGAATTTTGATTTTCAATTGGCTTTTCAGAGGGGTGGGGGTGGATGCACCGCCAAATATAAATATGTGTGCATCGGCATGACTCAAGCGAACGTGATTCCATTCAGTCATGCACGAGCAGGGTTGGGGAGCATGCCCGCCGCTGCCTCGCTGTCTCACAGATTCGCACTGTCCATATTCCCCATCAGATGCACTTTCAATAAATACCCGTCAATGTGGCAGACAGGCACCAGGCACACACAAGGCACTGCCTGGCGGCTATCATTAGCTGGGTCGAAGGTGGGAATGGGGGGATGGTGGCCAGGAGAGTAAAGAGTTGCCACCGTTATGTTATCAACGGCTGGCTTAATACGCACCAGCACGCCATTTCCTAATAAAACGCTCCACGCCGTAATGACATCCAAGCCATTCAATGTCTTTATTTCCCTCAGAGGTGCATCTTGGCAGCGACGTGCAGTGGGTTTCTGCGAGTATCTGGCAAATACATCTAACTTATGACGCTGTTTGCACCATAAAGAAATCGTTTTTCGCGCTGCACGCCGCTTTGCTCGGCCAAACAATAGACAGTTAAGGCTGAGGATAGCAGCGATATGTTTTCTATACAGTCGCGGCATGATTTCGCTGGATTTAATGAGCGTCGACACTGCCGCACTTGTGGGAATCTTTGGACGAGATTTGGACATACAGTTGCGGTCAAGATAATAGTAGTACTAATATGGGCTTTGTTCGTTTTTTGTTGTTGTTACCTTTACTTTTGCCTTGTCAACCATTGCTCTGCTTGCTTCAATTATGCCTTTTCTCTGCATTACATTTCGTATTTTTTCGGTACTCATCACCACTACAGAAAGTTTTGAAAATCATTATCATTTTACAGGGTAAGAGATATGTCGAGATGAGGGGCAAAATAGCATTGTTGCTTCATGGGAACATGTAATAAGAACCATGAAGTTAGCCCCGCGATCGGGCCAGTTATACGCCAAAATATCAGTAGATCGGCGACTACTACAAGCGATATGGGCCTCTTCTGTCCTTGCAGGAGCCTTAAAAAGTGTTAGCTCGGACTCTATTATTGAAACCGTCAGAAGCAGCCCTAGAAATTATAATTTACTGACACGAAGCTTTAGAAAACAATTCTTACGGTTTCAGTTTATATTGACGATTGGAAGAATGGAGGAAAAGCGTGGCTCTTCCGCTATGGCCTGGGCGAGTTTTTCCTACCAACATATTAGATCGTCAGTTTCACGTTTGGATATTGATCGATATGATGTGATGCTGCGTTATGGCTCGGTGACGTACCAGGAGGTATTATGGCCATTTTTTACTAGGGATTTATGTAAACTATTCAATTTATTTTATACGTAAAGGCCTAGAATTGTCATCCGAACCCAAGACTGCCACTTGCTCTCTCTCTCTATATATCTATATTGGTATCGCCGTTCGCAAAAGGGACTAATTGATATGTGGGTTAATGGGGAGGGGGAATTATTGGTAGGGAAGGCAACACAGACCGCGATCTCAATTTGGCATGTCAGGAACGGGAATTATATAGAGAGATAGACAAAGCTATAGACATAAAACCGCAAGCTACATCTGCTCTAATGTTAATTATTGCACTTCGTTAATCCTTTTTCCGTCTGATGACCTATCTAATTAGAGTCTTAAAATACTTTATCTCTGGCCATTTTTACGATACTGTTCTGTATTCCGCTACCAACACCAGCCTTTATATCTCGCTGCCCTCCCTAGACTCAGCCATCTGGTAGATATGGTCATTCGTTATGATTATGCGTATAGAAATACGCAAATTGTGGATGCCACAGATTTTCGCCTTTTGTGGGTGGGGTAGGCGGCGTGGCAAAACTTGTAAAAAAGCTTGATTCAGTGTGATATCTCACGAGTCAACAAACAAAAAAAAAGGCTTTTCCTCTTAGTCTCAGAGGACTATGCGTCGAACAAGAAGAGCGGAATGACCGACAGTCACTCGACTCGGCTATTGATGCCAATCCACCACAAAACTAGTCCCTTACCCCTTAACTCTTCGAGTACCGGGTATAAAAAAAACTTACCAATATACAAATATGGTTAATGTTTTTAAAGCGATCTTATTGTTATACTTCTTATACTGGCAGCCGCTATATGTTGTTTTGAAGTTCATTCATAGTGCATGGCCAATGTTAAGTTAAACACGTCCAATGTTAAATTTTATGTTAATGACTCTTACATTTTTCTCTCTCGCTCTGTGGTGTGAGCGTTTGGTTTGAGCGTGATTGTTCAAACGCAACGCAACCACTTGGTTTGAGCAATGCGGTTCGATGCGTTTTGACTTTGAGTGATTTTGCCATACAAAACGCAATCACGTCGAACTCAAACCCGAATCCAGCTCCGACTTGAGAGACTTTTTCCCACTCATTGGATGTTAATGTTAGCACTGCCGCACTGTTTGGCACAATTTTAACGGCCGCGGAAAAGGAAACAACGGAAATTGGTGTCGCCGCGGACAGTTAAAGTTAAACGTTCAGTACTTACCGTACTCTGTGATTCGGCAAAGACGTTATATTAGAGTAGTGTTCCAAATCAGACAAGTGCGGAGCACGCGAAAACTTCCGAGAATCGTTTGCTTCAGAAAGCTCGGCGAAAAGAGCGATCAGCTAGCGGAAGCAAAACACAAATCGTTGTCGAGCTTGCAGTTTTCCATTTTCAATTACCCATTTTCAATTACGTTCACTTCTGTTCTGGCCACGAAATATTTTTGTGTTGTATTCGGTTCATTCGGTTTTATAATTTTTTTGAGTTGCATTTTCCACAAGTGTTGAAGACAGGCCAACGAGCTGATAAAACAAGATGTAAAAGTAGAGCCATTAGCCACTAGCCACTAGCCAAAACCCATCGACAATTTTCGCGTGGTCGCAGCCAGTCTGTGAGCCGCCACAGAGCGGTGCTAATCATCGCTAAACAAACGCTGAAAAGGTGAGATAAGAGACAGAAGAGGTCCGCTCTCGGGGATGAAATTTTCATTATTCATTGACACCATTGCGTGGGCACAACTTTCGGAGTAGGTCGCCATTTTCATTCCCACTTATTGGTACCACTGCAGTGGCAGAAAAACTCTTCTACGATAATTGCACATCTCAGACAATAACAAAATTCTTGCATAGTTGTCAACAGAGGGAAGGGCGCGATCGACAGACTCAATAAGAGCTCGGATTTCATGTGAGCCGATATTTATTTTTATTTGCCCGACGAGACGGTCCTACAGTCTTATGCCTGTGCCTGGGCCTGGGCCTGTGCGGTTTGCTGTGTCTGCAAGCCCTGCCTCTGCCTGTCCGATTCGGAGACAGAAACGAGTACGAGTACTACGGAGTATTAGAGGGCAAAAAAATAATGGGAGGAAAAACCAATAGCATACCATTCCAGAAAAAGCAAACAGCGATTTCACGCTCTCTTCCAGCTCTGCGATCCTGCCGATTTCCTGTTTACTTTTTGTATTTTTGCGGCTACCGATCCCGCTCCCGCTTCCACTCCCGCTTCCACTCCCGCTGATGCCTGTAAATGAGTCGACTGGCCTTAGATCGTACAGTGCACGGTGCATACACGGGCTCATCAAATAAGACCCTCTCGAGTGGCGGGTGTTCGGCCAACGCTGCGTATGTGCAATGTGCAGTGCGCCCACAAACGCGTGACGCGATGCGTGAGCTCTCCAAAAACAAACATCTTCTTGGATACTTAGGCTTCAAAGTGGTCAAAGTCGCCTGTCCCTCCGTCCCGGGTATCAGCTGCTGTTCTGGTGGAATGCTGTGGCATCCGCGCCGGCAGTCCGTCAATTCAATTTTTGTTGTGGTTTGGTTTGTTTGTGCGCCTATCCTATGTATATTTATTGAAAATTTACTGCTTGCATAACAAACGACCAGCTCCTGCTTTTGTTACTGCTGCTGCTGCCGCTATGGCTGTTGCTGTTGCTGCTGCTGCTGCTGCTGCTGTTGTTGTTGCTGCTGCTGTGGCTGCCGCTGTCATATGCAAATGGTGGAATGAGGGGCAGGCGCTGAAAGGGCGCGAGGGTGGGGGCGCTGTCCAGAAGTCATTAATCTCGCGCCAAAACTGCTGACTTTGTCGAAATGAATTTCCTGTTTTTGCTGGCTCCGCGTCCGCCCCGGCAGATGACAAACAGTTTCCTTAGAAGCTCCACTCCAGAGAGTCTGGAACGGTATCGGTTTGGCGGGCTGTTTGTTATTTATGAAACCAAATATGTTGACCCTTTTCTGATTTGAGCCCACACGTCAGTGTGGCAGGGCAGGGCAAACGCACATAGAAGAGCACACACTCGTAAACATAAGACATTCGGTGTTCCGCGGAACGGACAGTGCTTTAAATAGCTGGATCAGTCCTGAGTCCCCCCCGCCCCTATTGCGCAATCGCCTAGCCTGGGAAAAGCGTGAATGGAATGGGGGCACAGGAATAGGGCTCAAAGTCACTCGCTGAAGGCTTCACGGGGGACGGGGTGCTGCAGCTGTCGACCAACTTAATCCCAACTTATCCCATCCTCAACAGCTTTGGAGCTGGGTTCAACTTCCTCGCTGTGCTTTTTGAGCAGCGCAACATTGTTTCCCAAATGTACTGAGCTCTATCTGGGAGATCAGTTTTCTGGCTACACGCATAGCACGTGCTTCAGTGCATGCTCCGACTACGACTCCGCCTTAGACTCCGACTCCGACTCCTTGCGACTTATAACATGATACGCACTGAGGAGTGGTGGACCGGGATGGGAGTTGACATGCGAGCGGGCTAATCTAATACGAGTATGCAAAATACAAAATGCAAATGTAACTAAAGGCGGTTTCCTACGTTTCCTATACTGGAATACCTTTCAAGGGAGGCTCTGGAACCGCAGTGAAACTCAGCACCACGCTTGATGCTTTTTTTGGCCAGCTACGGTCTTAAGGTTGAAATTATGCACTTGTTGCTCAAGTGCATCAGCAGACTCTGATCGGCGCAGCAAAAGATGCAATTCAATACAAACAAAAATGAGCAAAAAAAAGGTCCAGAATAAATGCCCAAAAACATAAAAACAGGTCTTTTGAAGCGGCGGCCAACGGTCAAACTGCATCTCGAGAAGGCATTCGCTGTATCCAGACAGACCCAAACCCCAAACTCTCCAAAACTGTATGTGCGGTGTGTGTGTGTGTGTCTGTGTGTGTCTGTGTGTGTCTGTGTGTGTGTGTGTGTTTATCAGTGGGATTGCGGTTGTGTATGCGTGATATTGTGTTTGGCAATGCAGTTGCTGCTGGCGAGAATGCATTTTATGCCCTGCTCTTGCTGCTTTCTGCTTTCTGTTGCTGCGGCGCTCCTTGCATTTTTGGTTGCTGTGCCTCTGGCGTGGCCGCTCCGTTCCTCACTGTTGGCTCCACGGGCCCCGAAAGAAGTGCCTGCAAGCTTTGAGGAATTCGCGATATCTCCGAGTACAGTAAAGGCCCAAAATTTCGACTCGCACGCAAACAAAAGCTCTGCTGACACAAGCCGATCATTCGAAGGACCATGAAGAGACCCCAAGTCCCATATCCCAGATCATGTCAGATCTATCTAAACGTTAGACACACTCGTTAGGACAGACTCCCTCTCTCTGCACGTGTCGGTGCATCAGTACATCGGTGCATCGGTACGAGTAGTAAAAAAGTTATTTGCGATAGCTTCCGCAGCGGTTATACTAGTGCAAACCCATTGACTGCACCAGGTCTAAAAATAGCCACCGGGCAGGCGTCTTTCCGCTCCAACGCAGGAATGCAGCTTGAGCTCCAGCCCCAGCTCCAGCTCCAGTGCAACTGTGTGGATGTTCCTGCCTCAGGGTGCGTGTACGTGTGCGTGTGCGACGGCTGTGGGCACAGACGGAGAGACGAAACTGCAGTTGGAGCGTCCTACAAAATGTCACAGCGCATGCTAACGCCATAATTTTCGGTCCAAACGACGGACACTGGCTTGGACAGGAACCATGACGCAGTGGGTCATTAAGTGTTCACCTGAAAAGGGCAGGCAGCACGCCTGCCTGCATGCTGGTGGTGCCTGCTGCAGCTGCATGCAACGGCAACATCCGCAGCAGGAGCCGTTCGAGCTGCTGAACTTTCGAAAGTGGCGGCCCGCACTCGGGGGGAACCGCTTCCAGTGGGCTAATCTATTAGGGCTCCGCCGCTGCCTCCGTGAGGACGAGGAGGCGGTTGTTGTCATCGCCTCAAGGACGTTCGCGAGTCGGCCAAATTAGGATACTTGAGAAAAACCACACTACAGTCACGTTTCATTGGCCTCTCTGGGCAGAAATTGTTGCATGTCTGCTCCGGCCTACCCCATCCCTGCATATGTTGTCTCGAGCACGTCCTTAGTGCCATGACGATTGCAATGGCAACCGCGATGGCAGCCAAAGTAAAGCAAATGCCAAACTAGCGACCCAAGCAAACAACCAAACAAACAAACAGGCAGACAGACAGACAGACACAGAGGTGGGGGCAGAGACGGACTTTCAGAGCCAGACGGAGGTGGACGCGGCTGCATAATGTGCGGCAAGGCAACAACGCCACGACTACTACAAGCGGCGACAGCAACAGGTTCTTTATTTTTAGTAGTCGCATTTTGAAAACCGCCTGCTCAATGTCAACTTAACGTTTGAGACTTAATTGTTGGCTCTCTGCCGTTTTGTCGTTCTTGTACAAAAGATTGTGTGCCCGAAGCGAGTTCTTCGGCCAAGTGGCTGCACTCGCACTCCCTCCCTGCATTGCGAGAGCGATGCCCAAGAACTTTGTGCATTTTATAATGGAACCTGGAACTTGCAACTGAACTCATGCCTCATCTCATCCTCTTTTTTGCGCGTGCGTCTTTTATCCTCAGCTTTGGCCGTTCTCCATCGCCTGGTCATGCCTCATCACCATCAAACGAACAGCCACAACCATTTGACATTTTTAAAATCAAATTACAAATTCAAACGCAGAGAAATGCCGACGATCCGCGCACTTCCTGTGGCATCAGCGGAAGCGCGTACACCACCGAACCAATTAGCGGCAACAATGTCAAAGACGTCAGCAGCATCAGAATCGGCCGCAACGGCAGTGGCATCGACATCGACGACAACTACTAGCCACAAAAGTAGATCAATTCTAAGTTTATTTATAGTAATCGCATGGAACTCTCTGCAAGAATTGGCCAGTGACGGGAAAGACGATGGCTGTGTCAGGGCTGCTGGCGACCATGGCCGTGACGTCAATGCGGACCGAGTGAGACATAGACGCACGCCCGGTACTCGCGATCCAAGTGACGAGGTGTCAATGGCACGTGAACACCATAAGCAGCAAGGCAAACAGAAGCCCCTATCTGGTTCTAGTCCACATCGGAGGAGGAGCCGCCTGCGAGCCACTTCTCAAGCGGTGTCGATGGCTCTGTTTGCTTTAGGATTGCTGCTACTGAATATGCGGCCGGCGGCGGGTAAGTGTCCAGATACTTTTTCTGACTCACACTTGCTTGAGGAGAGAATGACCCAAAATCATATATTTCGATATTTCCCTGAATCCGTTCATGGCATCCCATCTGTGTCTCCAAATGTATCTCCTCTCCTCTCACTTCGTGCCTGCAGCTGTGCGTCGGTCGCTCGCCCTTGCCCCGGCGGATCGAACGACAAATGTGACACATTTTAGTCAAATATGACGCAATTTCTCACGGCAGAGCTGTTGTTTGTTTACGGCAACGGTCGGCGGTATCGCATTCACTGCTTGGCATGCCGGGTCGATCAAAACAAAACAAACATATCAACAGATCAGAAAGACCGGCCCGCGAATTCTCCCTCCAGCATGCTGCGATATTTGGGATCGTTGGAACGACTTCTGCCTCAAGATAGTTAGCGGCAGGAACTCTCCCCACGGATTCCATTTAGTAAACACGCCAATATTTACGGTGGCTATTTCCAGGCCTTCTAAATCTGGAGGGGAGGATTCAATGGAATCTCCCAGCGCATGTCGTATCGCTAAGGTCGACTGTTTCATTCTAATTCTAATAAAATTCTGCCCAAATCTTGCTCTCCTCCCTCCGCAGCCGGCACCTGCTGGCAGACCCACCTGGGCAGCGGCAAGTGCAGCCAGATATTCTCCACGAACATCACCAAGTCGGAATGCTGTGGCGCCAGCCAGACCTTCTCCTACACCGATCGCGAGCTGAGCAGCGTGGAGTACTTCTTTGCGACGGCCATCGGAGGCGGCGTCGAGTGCGCTCCGTGCATTGGTAAGTGCGTAACGAGGTACCACCAATAAGGGTGCGCCCTTACATATGTACATATGTATACCAGTAAGATATTTGGGAAGAGATGGGGCTATAGACTGATCAGTAGCAGCGAGCTTCGTGGGACGAGAAGTAAGGATTAGGCAAATCATACAGCGATTAAATCAGCTATGATAATTGTCTGGTGGGGGTCGCTAGCAAAGAGTATTCAAACGAAAGAAACGATTATCTAATATACCAAATAAGGTACATATGTCGGTACCCGAAGGACAGGGTCTTTTCGTGTCCGACCCTTCTGGATAAATCCGGCACTAAAACTCTTAGGTCCGCCTTCCTGAACGACATCTCGGAGATGTCCACGCTGTGTCCCAGAAAGATTGCAAACTTTATAAGAGCATCTGGATGGGACAACTGTTGACATGAAATCTCACTGCAGGGAGGGAAGGATCCCAAGCGGTATCACAACGGGCGGAAACCGGCCTAAGTGTGTCGGGCTCCGAGCGAGCCTGGCAGCCGCCTCTACCTAACCTAACTCTGAGTTCTGCTGGCATCCATTCCATACTTGCAAGTCTCCCTAAAAGTGTTTACGAATAGACTATACTATATACTATAGTCCCAAATCGAGAAAAAACACCTGAAACGCGACGCACAGTGGGACATTCGGCCATTTCAGCTCGATAAATTATTAGCTTCTGAACGAAATAAGATATTTTCATGAAGAAGGAAGACTTAAGTTACATTGTCATACCGCTTGGGTATGCGCCTTTCCTGCGCCGTGAGACGTAATGTCAGTTATTATCCCATCCATCTTCCTCTGAAATGTCGGTTAGGAAGGGTGCGCCCGAAGATACATTCGAGAATATTAACGCACAATCATAGAGAATGACCATATCTACCACATTGCCGAATCTGGATCAGATCGAATCATTATTATAACCAAAAGAAACAAATCAATCGACGTCCCACAGTTAATAATTGTTTCAATGCAAAGCCGCAAAAAAGTAATCTGTGTGTTTTGTTATATTTTGTTCTTGCCATTTTTTAGAGAACTGTAAGGGTTTCAAATGTGGGCCAAACAAAAAGTGCGTCAAGCGCAAGGGAAGGCCCAAGTGCGTCTGTGCCCCCGAGTGCGGGGCAGCGCTGCGTCGAAGACAACACCAGAAGCTATGGAAGATGTCGCCGACAGTGGCAGTGACAGTACCACCACCGCGCGGCTCACGTAGTCTAAGTGGCGAAATTTTCAACAACAACCCCATCGCTGACAACCAAAGAAAGCATCAACAGCGCCAGCGCCAGCACGAACACGAACAAGAACAAACCCAAGAAATGCAACAGATGCTACGGCGCCAGAGTCACAAAAAGGCGCAGGGCGAGACGAAGTACAGAAGACTTTTGATTATAGACAGCAGCAGCAGCAACAGCAACAGCAATTCGCAAGAGCTGCCCACGGCCAGGCGGAGCGGCGGCAGAGTGGAAATGACGGGCTATGAGAGGCGCAGACACAGAAATAACCAAGGCAAACACTTTACAAGATCAATGACGACAGGAGCCAATGACTCGTCCAAAGCAGACAAGACGCCTGCACAAGCGGCGCTCTCTGTCTCTGTCTCAGTCTCGACTCCAGCTCCAGCTCCGGCTTCGGCTTCGGCTCAGTCTAGACACAAGTTTGCAAATGCTAATGAACCCGCCAACGACAGTAATAGACAGTACCAGAAGCTAGACAATGCCCCGTTCAGACACCAGAAAGCCACTACCAGAACCAGACGCATTGAGCATGCCCCAAATCATGACAATGGGCAGCGGGAGCCGCGCAGGCACAGGCGGCCCAAACACAGGCCCGGCAAGGATCATGAACAGCACGAACAGCGCTTTGGAACGGCAGTTAACCCGGCAGAAGTGGCTGAGACAGAAGCAGAAGCTGATACGAGCACCGCAGCAGCATCTACGCTGGCAGCGAATACCACAATGTCTGGGGCACATGCGCAGCGTCGTCTGTACCTGGATGAACACGGAAGTGAAATGACTGCGTCATCGGCAGCGGCTGCGGCAGCGACTGCGGTTGCGGACGGCCATAGCATCAGCATCAGCCATGGCCACTTGGCTAATGCCGGTGACTTGGCTTTTCTGGGTGGAATTTATGAGCCTGTGCTGATGGTAAGTCCTCATCCCATCCCATCCCAGTCCCAGTCCCAGTCCCCGCCATTCTATCCATTCCATTCGCACTTAGCGTTGCATACTCCTTGGGGCAGTTTTTTGGGCGTTTTGTTAACTTGGTTACTTTCAGCAGCAGCACCAGCAGCAGCACAAGAATCCGGTTTGCGGCACCGACGGACGCACCTACAACACCGAATGCCAGCTGCGCAAGCGCGCCTGCCGCACAAGCAACGCCCAACTGGAGGTCGCCTATCGGGGGCACTGCAAGAGTAAGTCTACCCATATCCACACACACGCAGAGAAAAATTCATATACTGTCCGGGCTGGGGAACGGGAACGGGCTGCTCGCGTGCCACAATTAGATTAGATGACAAATTATTGCACATTTCAATTACGGCCAACAACTTGTCGCCAGTGGTGAAATCAACCAGTCAGAGCCAGAGCCAGAGCCAGAGCCGGAGCCAGACGTTGAAGTTGAAGTTGGAGTTAGGGTAGCACCAATTGCATCGCCTATCCGATCCGATCCCGGACCCGATCCCGATCTCGATCCCGATCCCGGTCCCGGTCCCAATCCCCTCCAGAGCTTCGATCGAAATGTTGTGTAATAATTTAATGATACAGGAAGCACTCTCAAACATGCTCAAATTATCAATAAAACAGCGCGGCGCACAAGAACGATGAGCCAAGAGTCCAAAGAACTTGTTGGATTAGCCGTGAGCACACGACATGGCTGCTACTGCCACTGCCACTGCCACTGCCACTGATGCTTCTGTGGCCGTTTCGTGGCAATTTCTGTTGCAAGACATAAACGGCAATACTCGAATCAACAACAACACCAACAATGACAGCTATCTAACGTTGGCGCGTGCCGATATCCAATGGAATGCGCAATCGGCAACGCAACCGTTTGCCTATGCATGGAGCTGCTTGCCGCGGAAGATAGAAGGGGATGGATGGGACAGGATCCACATCTACGGCATCCACTCGCACTCGCATTCGCATTCAATAGCACTCGTAATTTTGAGCAGAAAAATGAATGCAATTTCTTGCAAGTGTCACAGTTGGCGCCAACGCGTTGGGGCCTCGCATCAGCGGGCCCCATTGGCGTGGCATGTACCATGATAAATTTCGACAGTTTATTGCTCGCCATATAAGCGAATATATCCACACTCACACACACACAAACACACACTTTTGTACACTGCGACGATCTGGCTAATCATAGAAATTGGCCAATAGTTTATTAATAGTCCCAATCAGCGCCTAAGCAACGAAGACAAAGTTGCCAGATTCGGCATGAGTTTACTCAGGAGACTAGTTCAGATGTGTTGACTGGTGGGGCTTCGACAGCGCGAATGGGGAAGAGCTACGTGGACAACGCCAGTTCTTTGTATTCTGAATACAAAATTTTATTTGCAAAATGAATATATTTTGTTTGAACTTTAAACTTACAAATTATTAGGACTATGTGTACATGTGTGCGTGTATTGTATTGATGTACGCTCTCATTTCCACAGGTAGCTGTAGAGGCGTCCAGTGCTTGAATGGCCTAACCTGCGTAGAGGATCAGTACCTGACCCCGCACTGCATTCCCTGCAAAATCGAGTGTCCCCGGGAAGAGGAGGAGGAGCAGCAGCAGGCAGTGTGCGGTGTCGACGGCAAGACATACAGGAGCCTTTGTGATATAAATCGAATGATTTGCAAAACTGGACGTTCCATCGCCGTGGCATATTCGGGACCCTGTCGTGGTATGTATGAGTATTTTGTCCAGTTTCTGGAGTCGGCTCTCCGACTGCCCGCGTGCCCGGCTGCCCGGCTGCCCGGCAGTCGGAGTTTGGCTGGAAAAGTCAATCAAATTAATTGGTATGGAGAGCCCTGCTGCTGTCGGCAAACTGTAGCCTGCAATTGCAATTGCAATTGCAATGGCAATTGCAGTGCATTGTTGCTGTTTTAGCTCTGAGGTTTTAGCTGGCTTGATGGTTGTTCCAGAGGGGCTGTGCAAATTTAACAACAATCAGCAAAGAACCGCAATTTTGCATTTGATTGACTTGGCTGACTGAGGCTTAGTACTCGCATAGGCGATTCGAGTCGAGTCGAGTCAAGTCAAGTCGATTGGTTACCTTGCTGCTCTGGCTCTGACTGTGGCTCTGGCTGTGGCGATGGTCTGCAGCCAGGCCATATCGGGTTGCCGCTGCTCGGCGATTGGCTGAAATTGCTGCATTTGCTTATACGGCTCCATGATTGCCAGCAATTCGATTAGGCCGCACTGTCGCACAGTCTGTCGGCTGCTCCACTTTGCTGGCGCGCATCCACAATTACAGCTTGCCCCGCTACCGCGTCGTCGGTGCTCGTATCATTCATGCTTATTAGTTTTGTGGTCGCACTCCGATTGATCGACTCCAATATCCAATTAATTACAATGCAGGCCGCAGTGGGAGCTGGACTGCCGGCTGCTGGCTGCTGGCTGCAATGGCCTGGTAATTGCTGTGTTTTGTTGCAAATTAATGCCGAAACAAACACTGCCAGCCCCGCGCCGACAGCAACAGCTGACGCAATTCCCTCTACCAGCCGCACCCCTCTGTTATTACTTATCAATGACCAATCATTCTGCACCCAGTACGATTATGATGTCGGTCCGCATTCTCCGAAGTTACCAGCACTACCATTACTCTCCTGAGAGTCGGCTGAGACCATTGCCGGTAGAGCTTGCCGGCTCCTGTACCCTTCCAGCACGATCTTATGCCCACTCTGAACGGTAGCCGGACATTACAATAAGTTAAGATCATTAACTACTATTCACTTTTGCTTTTAGCCCTTTCCTTTCCTTCCCTTTCCTTCCCTTCCCTTCTCTTGCGTCCCCTTCCATTTCATTCCCTTCCTGCGAATGCGTGCGTGCATGCAGTTTCTTGATCTCGGCCAGACTGCTTTCTTCCTCTGGCACTTCCACTCACACCTAGTCGTTCCCTTGCCATTGCAATTGCCATTGCCCCTTCCAACTGTTGGATTGTACGAATATGCGTCTGTTCCTCATTATGTTCTGTGGATCGCCCGTCGATAAGATAGTGCACCTGTGTGCGTTGGTCCCTGAGCTTTTTATCTTCATGGATAGTCAGTTTATGGCTCTCGTGTGTTTGCTTGTCTGCTTTCACATACTCGTAAATACTTGCAGCGATCCAGCGATCCAGCGAACCAGCAATCCAGGCTCGGGTCCAAGCAAAATAAAACAGGCACAGGAACAGAACAGGCACTAGCACAAGCAGGGACTCAGACTCAGAATCAGACTCAGGCCACTAAGAGTTCCCGCTGCCCCCAAGAAATATGACTACACGTTCAAACCATTAAAACGCCATTTTCGCAACGACTTTGGTGACGCAGGTTCTGTGATTGCAACTGCCAGACTCGGCCGCAGCCACATCCCCATTCCATCCCCATCTCCATCCCCATGCACATACACAGCCGTCTAGCTGTCCACGTCGTCGCGACGTCACTTATGTCTGGCTCAGCGTCTGGGCTCTTGCTCTTACTCTTGCTGTTGCTCTTCCCCTGCGCTGGCTGTAGTTTACGATCGTATTAAAATCACCTTAAACAACACGCAATGCCCGAATAGCCAGACAGCCAGAATGGTAACACAGACGCACACACACATTCACGCACACATGACATAGACACACAGACACATGACCCACGCCAAATTCCTGACCATGCCACACAATGTTGCATTAAGTTCCGCCAACGGACGTTGGGCAATAACCGACGGAGGGGAGATCCGGGACAGCCGCTGGCGTTGATTAAACCACGTCGACATTGCAAATTATAGTTGCCCTGCATTGTGACGGCATTATCAGCCATACCTGCAGCCACATCTGTAGATGTGCGATGTGTAGATATGCTGATGCAGGCGGTACGCGAGGCAGCGAGGCCGTGGTCGTGGCCGTGCTCCCGACATATCCATCACAATCAACCAGTGTGGCCAGGGGGAGCCACGCAGGGAGGAGCGCAGTCGTTGCAAAGGACCTAAAGGCCTAAAGCTAAATTGGCAGTTGAAATTAATAAACTTTAACTGTTACGAATTGGTAGACGGGCGACTTTCATGCACCGTCGCCGTTTTGTCCGCCCAGAGATGCAGAACCAGACGTATGTATACTCTGCCCCGCCCCGCCAGCATGCAGCCCATCCCCCGTCCAGTCCATGCCCTGCTCCACCCGGTAAGCAATTGCCTTCTACAATGCTTCGGGGGCATGCAACATTGTTGCCAAGTCGGAGATCATGTTGACGATAAATACATATATTGCCTGGCGTTTGCGGCTGCGTGCCGCTTGGCTGACTCCCTTGCCTCTTGGCCGTCCGACTGTGCTGGATCTCCAGCTCGGTTCGGCTTGCTGCTACCCGTCTTGAGCATGCGCTCCAGTCGTCGCGTGCGGGGTAGGGCTGCCCTGTCCGTACCATTGCCTGCGGTGTGAATAATATGTCAGCGTAGAAAATGGTAGTTCTGGGACCCAACGACAGCCGAAGCCACAGCACCACAGTTAAGCGGAAGGAAAGATAGGATAGTATTGGCATAAGTCAATGCTGCAGTAGATTTCTAAATCATTATGGTGGATATTGGATCCGAAGTAGTAGTTATAACACGAGATTATATATATGCGGAGATTGGACTGAATTTAAGATATCGACAGCTAAAAAAAAAAACGAGGGGGAACGTTGTGAGTTGCTGCGGACTCCGCAACTCTACAGTTATACCCGATACTAAGTCAGTATGGCTCTCCTCCGGCAGACGCCGCTAATATTAAACGACACGACAAAGAGTGCGTGCGAGAGAGACAGAAAATCAGTCTGAGCGTGACGCCGGGCGCTGCGTAGCCACTGCAAATTGATTTCTTGCTTTTGGCTACAAAAATTATCCGATCTGATCCAGATTCGGCAATCTGATAGATTCTGCGTTTTCAGTTTTCTTGAATGTGCAATATTGTGGATGCAACAGATTTTCGTTCTTTGTGGGGGCGGAAGGGAGTGGGGCGAAATTCTGAGATATACGTTTTAGTTTACGTTTATAGTGAGATCTAACAGAAGTGCGGATACCAAATATGGTTACTCTAGCCTTAATAGTCTCTGAGATTTGTGGATGCCCCAGAATTTCGTCCTTTGTGTGGGCGGAAGGGGGTGTGGCGAAATTTGGACACGAAACGGTCAAGGTCCGATATCACAGGAGTGTGGATACCAAATTTGGTTGCTCTGGCTCTTATAGGTTCTGAGATCCTTGAACTCATATTTTGCAATTGGCAAAACCGACCATGAAACCTGTGTGTTAGAGAGAGACAGAGCGAGAAAGAATGAAATTGTTTTCTTGATTCTGGCTATAATAATTATACGATCTGGTTCAGATTTTGCACTCTAGAAATGTAGTCATCTTCTACTATTCTGCGTCTTTAGTTTTCTCGTATCATCGAAATTGTGGATGCCACAGATTTTCGCCCTTTGTGGGGGCGGAAGTGGGCGGGGCAAAGTTTTGAAATATTTTTGTAGCAGTGACATTTCACAGAAGTCTGGATCCAAAACATAGTTGCTCTAGCTCTGAAGGGGACGGACAGACGGACAGACAGACATGGCTCAATCGACTCGGCTATTGATGCTGAAACGATTCCTTCTGGACGTTACACACATCCACTTTTACCACAAATCTAATATACCCCAATACTCATTTTGAGTATCGGGTATAAAAACAGCGCTTGAATCTTGTGGAGATTGCGATTAAATGATGATGACTTTTGCTTCCTGGTGCTAGAACGTTTTTTTTTGCATATTTCACGGAGGCTCTGGTTCGTAACGTCTCAAGTGCCGTGATTGGCAGCACCTGATGTTGTTCTGTTCTCATGGGTAGCCGGATATGGGCCGGGGCCCTTCACATTGGCCATAAACTGAAATTGCAAACATAAAACCAAACAGAAACTTAACCACGGCCAACTGAATACGTGAAATCGTGAAATTTATTTTGCAGCGGACCGCGTGAGCTGCGCTGACATCATATGTGGCCCGAAGGATACTTGCTTGGTGGATCTGGAGACGCGTCTGCCGCGCTGCGTGTCCTGTCGGTACAATTGCCCGAAGCAGCGACTGGTGAGCCTCCGCTGGAGTGGAACGATGTGACACATTTTACTTAACGCCCTTTCCCACTTTCAGGTGCACAAAATATGCGGATTCAACAACCACACATACAGTTCATGGTGCGAGGTATATCAGCACTCCTGCAGCACCGGGTTCTTCATAGGTGTCAAGGCCGCGGGGAGCTGTTAGAGAGAAGCTGCTGCGAAGCATCTACGTATTAATATCATTAGCAAATGACATAGAAGGCGTTATGGGGGGAGGTAGCTGTCGCGCATTTCTGCGCTGTGTACTCCCACAGTTCCAGCATCCAAAGATTCTCGTTGAGCGTTTCGTGTTGTAAGCGGTGGATGGCCTAAGGTGGTTGGCAAACCGTCCAAACTGTCCACTAAATAATATCGAACACACTTTCATATGGCAAAGTATTATCAACCATACGACATTACGTATTGCAAGCTCTCTTATCCGACATATGTATGTATATTGCAAGAGAAACCACATATCTTAAGAGGCTTTTGTATTTAACATTAACATAGGCTACTTCATAATTAATTTAAACGATTGATTTTCGTGCGCAATTCACTCGCATTTAGTTTAGCCACACGAGTAGCCGACCGACGTCATATTTATTTAACATTACCATTTTCTACTTTTTTTTTAAATCGAAGCTAATTTAATTAATTGACTGATAGCTTAACCGTATAGAAAGATTTTTAATTAATACTATACACATACATATATACATACATAAATGCAAATCAATAAGTATATGCACACATAATCCACACATACCTATGCATATGTTTGAGCAATTGTTAATTAAATGTGTTTCCATCTTAAAAGTAAAGGCCTTTCAATCGCTCTCGCCGGACAGTTCGAATATGTCGTTGGCTCGCTGATAGCGAGCCTGGGTAATCTTTAAATTGGCCATCTTCCGTTTGTCCACGGGCCTGGAAGCGCTGATAGTTTCACCCCTCCCTAAGCCGCTGGTTCCCTCGTTGGCCACCACATTAATCTATCGAAGCAAATCATAAAATATTAGGTAACTTAGTTATATGACCATTATGTGGGCTGTAACATCATGTTTACCGGTGTCAGTAAGCCTGCACTGGCGTTGGTCTTTCCCAGGGTATTGCCCTTCTGCCACCCAAGCTTGCTCAACATCTTGAACCCTTTGTTTGAGCTGGCAATCTCCCTGCGAATGTAGGTTTTACGAAGCGTTAACGGTAACTACTGAGCAAGAAACTTTCGAGCTTTCGGGCACTTACGTATGCACACACGCCACCTCTGTCTTCTCCTTGTCCGTACTGCTTCCCACGTTGACGCGCCGCGTTGCCGCACGATCATTGTAGTTTGGTTTCTGCTGTCCATTGCCACTAGCTTCAACAAATTCTATAAACCGATAAGAGGATAAAGGAAATGCGTTCCTGGTAAGAAAACACACGTCGAAGCTAGTTACGTTGCGACGGCTACTACTCACTCTCATTTTCCAGACCGTACTTCTTTTGCAGCTTCTTCAGCTGCTCCTTGTGAGACAATACCGTCGCAGTTGATGACAACGCTGTTGCTGACACTGGCGCTTGCGTCTCTATCAACAGACCCGGCTCGCATAGTCCGCACGTGCTGTTACCCTCGTGCACATGACACAAGAGCTTAGTCTGTCCAATGGTGACAACACTCCCGTGTACCAGATCCATCGGATCGCTCGCCATGCGCATGCCATTGAGTACGGTGCCATTCCGGGAGCCAAGGTCACGACATCTATAAATTCCCGACTTGGCCTCGTAGTAGAATTCCAAATGACTCTTGCTCACGTTCACATCTGGTATGATGACATCATGCTCGCCCTCGCGACCTAGCGATCCACCCTTATATGTGATCAAATGAAGGCTTCCGACCAGTAACTCCTCCACGTTTGTCTCCTGAACAATGATGCGCAGCGAGGGCGGATACTTCTTGGCGATGTCTATACATGTTGGGAGAACAGAGGGAGAGGTGTATTGTATTAAAAGTCTGTAGAACGACCATTACAGAAGGCGAGATAAAAATGCGGATCGGATCTCTTAAACACCTTGAAAGCGTCCAGCAGCCTTGAAGACGGGAACACTGCCGTCGTCTTCACTGGCGCTACTGCTGCTATCGTTGTCGCTGGAGTTGGAGCTGGAACTGGAGTCGCTTGACTCGGACAGCTCGCCGTCTTCGGCGTCGCCGTTATCATCGGCATTGCGACGTTTCCTTTTCGGTTTGCGGCAACGCTCCTTCTTGTTCTTCTTCTTACTGTGCTTCTTGTTCTTCTTCTTCTTCGCCCTGCGCTTGGACTTTTCGGCTCGTTCTTTAAGCTTCTGCTTTTCGGTTTTAATCTTTTGCAGCGTTGCTGTGTCCGTTATGACGCCTCCGAGTTCGTCGAACTCCACCTCATCATCCTCATCGTCCTCGTGCCTCGCCGGCTCCGATCCGGGCTTAGCTGCGTCGTTCGCCTGCAACCAGTGAAGAAAAGAAATCCGCGTTTTTATCGAAAGTTCTGGGTCTTAGTTCTTACCTAATGCATTGCTACGCATTCGGTCTATGCTCAGTTTGTGAAAACCCTTTAAAAGTCTACTATATGCGCAGGGGTTCAAGTGCTGGGCACCGAGGAGAAGAAGAACATCGGTTAATTATGTGGGCGCCAGTGGGATGTCCACACCCGCTCACCTGCACCTGAGCCTGCGAATGAAACTCGTACGAGTCTTTGCCGTGATCGTAGCTGTAGTAGCAGCCTGTGTTGCCATCGTAGTACAGATCGTACTCCTGGGAGAAAGAGAAACAAAGAGCGGGTTAAAAAAAATTCGTGCCCACGATCTACTTAGGTCCATCAGAGCGATAACCTCTGAATGTCACAGCACAACTTGCTGCACACAACAGAACGCAGCGGAACGGGACGTCATAAAGATTACATTCGTTGTTTATTGCATATTTACCGCGTTGTAGTAGTAGCCTGTCTTCGGATCGTAGTACATTCCCGACGTCGGCTCATACACGAAGTTGTTTAGGTTCTCCGCATGCTTGGCCGCCTGGCGCATCTCGTCCACAAAGCTGAAGGCGTCTGTTGCCGAAACTGAAAATGACACAACAACCGCTATAACGCCATGTCACAACACATTGCAAGGGACACTGCGCCTTAGCTAACTTATCGCCCATAGCCACTAGGCCATAAATCGTATACACCCCCACATCCGTCCACTTGCGCAACTTTCAAGCAGCTTTGCAATAAACGGAAAAATGGGATCTCAGGGTAGCAGCGCTAATCTCAGGCACTAACAAGCCTGATCCGGCCTGATTATGATCAGGCCTGGGGCCCCGTTGATAGCGGCAGTGGGTGGATGGATCGTGAAAATTGTACCTACTCCTTGGAAAAGCATACTGGGATAGCCCTAACCTCGTGCAGGCAGGTGGAGGAGCATGAAGTGTCAAAAAGAGTGTTGATAAGGTCAGCCAATGACCAGTCACATGTGTAAATCATTTGGTTTTTTACAGAAATTTAAGAGAAGGTGAAGTCTATCTTGTTTCCTATTATGCAGAATAATAATATGCGTCATAAAGTCTGTTGCAACGTAGGTCGGCAAATCGGGAGCTATTGCCAGCAATTGATAGACAGTATTCCAGTCCGAGCGATTAGCATACATCGCGCAGTTGTAGATTCAGATTCAGATTCAAATTCGGATTCAGCTGATCTTGCTACCTAAGTGTTTTTGTTTTTAATTTGCTACTAAACGCCTGCTGCAGATTGTGCAGTTATGTCTACGTCTGACGGAATTGCATTGCGAAAAGTGAGCAACTCTTATCGGGGAATAGTGCGAATCGAGGTGTGCTGTCAAGGCGCCTGGTGGGTTAGTCGTTACTCATCGTTCGAGACAAGCGGTTGGACCCAGAGCCCAGATTAGCCGAATCAAAATGATGGATGTGGAGGTGCGAGAACTTATGCAAGCCTTTGTGCTGAGTGACTACCAGGTTCAAGAGGTGTACAGTCGATTCTGTGCGGAAATATCAAAGGGCTTGAAGCGGTCCACACATGCACTAGCCAACACCAAGTGTTTTCCGACTTATGTGCAAGACTTGCCGACGGGCGACGAGATGGGGAAGTATCTCGCGCTGGACTTGGGTGGAACAAACTTCCGGGTGCTGCTTGTTTCCCTCAAAGGTCACCACGACGCCATGGTGGAGTCCCAGATATATGCAGTTCCGAAGGATTTGATGGTTGGCCCTGGCGTCGAGTTATTCGATCACATCGCTGACTGTCTCGCCAGATTTGTGGAAAAGCATGAAATGCGAAATTCCCATCTCCCACTAGGTTTCACCTTTTCGTTTCCCTGCGAACAGAAAGGTCTCAAGGAGGCCATTTTGACGCGCTGGACAAAGGGCTTTGGCTGTCCGGGTGTGGAAGGCGAAGACGTTGGTCGTTTGCTGCATGAGGCCATCCAGCGACGGGGCGATGCGGAAATTGCCGTCGTGGCCATACTCAACGATACCACAGGCACTCTCATGTCCTGCGCACACCGAAATGCTGACTGTCGTATAGGCGTTATCGTGGGAACTGGCTGCAACGCCTGCTACGTCGAAGACGTAGCGAACGTGGATCTTCTGCACGCGGACTTCAAACGAAACCAGAAAGACGTCCTGGTCAATGCAGAGTGGGGAGCCTTTGGTGAGAGCGGCCAACTGGATTTTGTGCGCACCGAATATGACCGCGAGGTGGACGATACGTCAATCAACAAGTCGGAGCAATTATTTGAAAAAATGACTTCCGGCATGTATCTGGGAAGATTAGTTCGTTTAATACTGATGCGCGCCATGCAGAGCAAAGTCATATTCAAGTTAAGCAATCGACGGGAACATTTTGCCACCGCGTTGCAAAAAAATGAAGACGTCTTTGAAACACGATTCATATCCGAGATTGAGTCGGATTCTTTTCCAGAATTTTCGAAAACAAGAACTATTATCACGGAGCTTTTTGGGCTGGAGAAGGCCTCAGTCGAAGACTGCCAGAAAATCAAGTACATCTGCGAGTGTGTGTCCAAGCGGGCGGCCACCTTGGTGGCCATTGGCGTCAGTGGCCTGATCAACAGAATTTCAGACCGCAGAGTTGTTGTTGGCATGGACGGCTCCGTGTACAGGTACCATCCTAAATTTGACGCCTACATGCGCAATACAATGCACAAGCTGGTGAAGTCGGACAAGGAGTTTGATATTATGCTATCGGAGGATGGTTCGGGGCGTGGTGCGGCTCTTGTCGCCGCTGTCGCCAGTAAAACGAAGTGATAGAATAAAAAATTGGCTCATTCCTGGAACTTACATTCTGCGGCAGTCTCCTTTTTTTCACTTTTGCCAGGAACTTCTTCCTCGTCTGAATCGATGCTAGACTGTAGGGCTGTATGAGATAGTTTCTTCTCCTGGCTCAGCTGTGTCTGAAAATCATAATTATTAATACATACTATATGCACTATGAAATGTACTTTTTACTTGTTTCAGCTTTTGTTTGTTGGCCGCAAGCCTAGTGTCGTATTTTCGGATAATTCCATGTAGTTTTTCAATGTACTGGTATAATTGCCGCTGATCGCAGGCCTCCACATCCTGCATGCTCTTCAACTGTATAAAATCATGCTCTGAAGCAGCTTCACTAGAATCTTCCCCAGCCGCTGCCTCCGCCGCCACAGACATTTTTTGTATTTATAATTTTTTTGGGGGGCTTCCTATGAAGGTGTAAATTGCCAGGTCAGAGAAATATTCGATTTTGATGCACTTGATATAACAAGTTATAGCAAAACAAAACATAAATTTCGTCGATGATGTCAAAATGTACGGTCTGACTCAAAGAAATATACCAAAATATACCGTTCCATTTTTAAAATATACCGTATATATACATTCTATATACATATTCCTCGCTTTTGATATTCCATCGAATATTACTAGCTAGCCCCACATAATTTGATCCAATTAATAAACATATTTTTTACTTAACTGGTTTATTTAAACTACGTGCTATTATTGGATTAGCCTAAGAAAAGGTTTTAGCAAAAAAGGTGAAACAAAAAAAAACTTAAGAGAGAATCGTTAATATTGCTCAATTTTGATATTCCGTTGAATAATACTGGCTTACTAAAACCCCCAGCCCTGTCCACATAGTTTTATCCCATTGATGAATAAATTTACAAACAAGTTAAAAAAAAAAAAATCGCAATGTTGTCACGTCAATTCATGAGAGCGTGGGATGACAAACATTTCCGCAATTATATAAAATCCTTTTCCACAGGGTATTCAGAATGTTGCCTGTCTGGTCCATACAAATGAATGTTGAGGCAACTTTTGTGCTGAATGATCAAGTAAGAACATGTTGCTGCAACAAAAAATGTTAATAATTGTATATCAACTGTGGTCACTAATATGATTAAAAACACTTTTCCTGTCTAGCGATTGATCAAGGCTCAAACAAACAAAAACGGCATGTTGGCATTTTAGTAACGTGTTAAAATATGAAAATATGCATATAAAATATTCTTATATTGCCCGCAGAACGCAGATACAAATATTTTTGAAATTTTTGTTGCGAAATTTTTTAAGCGGAAAATGAAAATAAAAAGGCCCTACTGCAGTTCAGTATGATTTTTGAATAACATTTAAAAAATGAACTCGATCAGTGCTGAAAGTTAGCTTGAAATGGATTTTTCGTCATGGCGTGCGCCTGCCAGCCCACATGATCCTAAAAAAACTTCAAAGTCAGAACAAGCGGCTCAGGGCAGCTAATGTTGGGAAATTTACAAAAAGGACGAATCATATTTTCACACAAGTATAAATTATTTACTGGCCGACATGTGCCATAGTACTTTTTACTCTACAGAAGATGAAATTATCTCACATATAGGGTTCTAGAAAGGCTGTTAGTTTCAAGCAGAAGTTAGCAATACAACATGTATATTCACAGGTCACAAAGCATTTATTTTCTTTTAATACATACATTCAGATGGTCAAAAATCAAAAAACCTGATCGAAAATGGATAACAAAAATCAAAAAACCCGGGAAAACTAAAAAAAAATTGTGCTTGCATATGATGTGTTCTGCACAGCTTTTTAACGATTTGGACTTGATTGGAGGCCGAGAAATCAAAATTTGGCGGATTTCAAAAGTAGAAAATTTATATTTCGTTACGATAGATCAATCGTCCAGGCTGCTGGAATTGCCCGTGCCCGGGGCTCTGAAAGAACGAGGGCGAAAGCGAAGGAAGAGAGAGAGAACGGCTGCATAGACTGCAGCAATAATATAGGGTATAGGGTATAGGTATCACTGGTGCACCACTGACTTTTTGGCTAATATTGGACCGAACAGAAATAATGATCTCAGTTAAAGAAAAATTCGACTAATACTAAAAAAAATGTTGTATCGGTATATTTTGAAAATGTGACGTATTTTCGGTATATTTGTGAGGGTCAGACCGTATATTTTATACATAAATATTACCAACAACAAACAAAAAATAATTGCAAGGCGGCGGGCAGTTTAATAGCAAAATATAAAAATAAATGTTTAAAGTTTGAGCACGTCCAGTTAAAAATCGAAAACTCCAAGATGGGATTCGTTTTGTCGAAATTTCGGGTTCGTATTTGGGCAAAACAAACTTTTTGCATGCATATTAAAATATGACGTGCCCATGATTCTAATTATAGAAGGAAAAATCAACGGAGGAGGTTCTGGAGGCCCTGCAAGTACAGATCAAAGACCTGGAGAAATACATGATAAATACTCAAGAGAGGAAGCGGAGCTTCGTCACGAACTTTCTAGGAATCACAATTGGCGCATACATCGTTGGTTTTGGATTATGGTGTTGCTTTTACTTTCCACCGACATGGAAAGAGCGCATCGTGTACTTGGTACCGCTGCTCCTGTTCCCCGTTATGTGAGTAATGCAGTGATTTGATGATATCACAGAAATGACGCGCCAACTCAAATCTCTGATTTTTTGCACTCTAGCATCGTCTTCATGCGGCAGATGTTTACGTGGTACTTTCAGCGCAAGCTCAACAAAAATGGCGATAAGCTAGCCCAGCTGAAGGAGAAGAAGAAAAAGATATTAGAGCAGGTCATGGACAAAGAGACCTACAAGGTAGTGCAGACCAATATGGCCACTGGATGTCAATTGCTTGTCTTATTCGTTCTTTTCTTTAACAGGTGGCAGTGAATCTCCTGGAACGCTTCGGGGACAGGAAGTTAAACCAGTCGTTTAGTCGTTCCCCCGCAATGCAGCCTCAACGAACGCCACAACCTGCAGCAAGACTGCCAGGAGCCAGTACGCAGCAGAGATTGTTGACTCCGTATAGCAGCGTCTACCGCAACGTCAACAACAACAATCTAAACAGCTCGACACAGTCGATGACGTCAGCATCTCCGAATGTGGGCGCAGTGCAGGAACTGCGTCGGCGTACGCCTTTTCCAGTGGTAGATCAGAACCGGTCACGTAGCGCAGTGGACCGTATTGTAGACTTTATTGTAGGAGACACTCCGATTCGCTACGGCATGATCTGCAAAGAGTGCGATGGCCATAACGGTGAGAATTGAATTGATGTGTTACGTCCGACACTCTACTGTCGAATTGTGTTGCTCCTCCAATAGGTATGCTGCCGGAGGATGAATATGTTTTCACTTCATTTCGTTGTGCCTTTTGCAATGCTTTGAACCCAGCGCGCAAGAAGCGACCAGTGGCTCCTCGACTCTCACTAAATCAGCAAACACCACCTTCAAACAATCGCATCGATAGCTCCGGCAGCGATTCATCAGATGACTACGACTCTGGTAGCGAAATTATTGCATTTTCCACTTCTTCCACTTCCACTTCCACTTATCTTTCAGATAAGGAGCAACTGTCGCGCCGGGCTTTGTTACAAGATGAGCCTTCGGATGACATTGATAAGGAGGATGTTGAGGCCAATCCCAGTGCCCAAAGTGCAGCAACTGTGACCGAAATAGGAGCAATGGAGACTGAAACTACTGAGGCTGTAGCTGAGGAAGCTGCTGGAGTGGTCGAGGTCGACAGCAAAGCCGAAGCTGAAGAAGCTGCTGGAGCTTGCGACGGCAAAGCCGAAGAAGCATCAAGCTCCTAAACGATCGCCCTCATCAGCTTTAGGCGCGAGTTGAGCAAAGTTTTTACATTGTTTGCTTAATAGTTTACTAATTTAACACTTTGTTGGTAAGAAAAATGGAAAGATTTACTTCTGTTAGCCTGAAAAAAAAATGTCAAATTGCAGATATTGAACTGACTACATTTTTTGCAAGTCGCATCTAAAGCTCCTTTCAGCCGCTTTCTCTAATGGTAATAAACCAAGCGGCCACGCCACCCACCTATGCATTTGGCTGGCACCACACCCCGAGCTCGCACTGGAGCTGTCAGCTTAGAAGGAAATAGATAATTAAAATCTTGACAAAAATAAGGCGACAACTAATGGCATAATAATTTAAAACGCGCCGGGTGACAAAAAAGGAAAACTTGAAAACAGTCGCGATATACCCAGCAGTAGCAGCAGCATTAGCACCAGCACCAGCCAATATCAGCTTACAAGCGCGAGAACAAACACATGGATGCTTTTGGTCCAGCCAGGGCTATGCCGCGCTGGAGACTGGCTACAAAGACTGCACTTTGCGAACGGTCAACCATTTGAATTTCGCTGGCTTTTATTTTTCTCTATTCTATTTTTTCCGGGCCATTGATCAAGGCTAACGAGATCGATCGGCTGGCGTTGGAGCAACGTACCACAACGCATTAGCCATACCAGCGTCGACCACCTACAAGTTGTAGAGCAGAACAGGCAGGCGGCGATTGCGGGACTAGACTGGACTGGACTGGCTACGCTGTGCCGCGCCCGCGCAAATTCCTGGCAATGGCTGACGGCAAGCACAAATTATAAGAATTAAACTAAATCTGTTACACTGTTGCCAACAATTGGGCACGTCCGCCTGTCCACGTCCGTCTTTATAACATGTTCATGCACACATGTGCTTGTGTGTCGTGTTGCTGCGACCTGGGGCAATGGGTGCTGCCTGATTAGCTCATAATTTGTGTGGCACTGGGGTTTTCATGCCATGTAATTGAGTTTTCCATCGAATTCTGCATCGGCTCTGTGTCTGTGACGTAGCCAGCCCAGGAAGTCGCCGCGCGCGTTGGTGCGTAAGTTGATTCCACCTCCACTTCCGCGGTTCGAGTGGACTGGCGCTGCGCATGCGTTTGTGGAATAGAAATCCGTTCCAACGCCGACAGAATAACGGGTTATGGAAGACAGAATTGCCAAAGGCGAAAGGAAAACAAGACTAGGGATGGAAGAACAAGTAAGGGAAAAGGTCTTGAATTCAAATCCATTATTGAAATCAACGCATATGCAGGACATGTACATACTTGCAAATTTCATATCATATAGCCAGAGTATAGCCACATATCGCCCAACCCTAGCATAGAAGTGAACCTCAGGCCACCTCTCGAATACGTGTATTATGCATTAAACGAGAAGTAAGATCTAGTGCAAGTTCGCTGCACTGAAACCAGTTTCCAATGACATGGGCTGCTGGCACTGCCTTCCGGGCAGGCAGGCAGGCGTCGGCAGCATGTGGCATGCCAAGGCGATGGCCTCTTACACGATCCTATCCGAAAAGCTCTGAATAAAGTGATTCACGAACTGATCCCCAACATAGGCAGAGGCGAGACAAGGGCCGGTAATAAAAGTAGAAACAACAGCGACTGGCAAATGGCAATTGAAAATTGGCCATACGCCAACGCGCAGTTGTCAAAATACAAAACCAGCCCAGAGATTTCTTTTGGCCAAACGGCAAGTTGGGGCTTAGTTCATTGCTAATGACGGCATGTCTGTAACTCGATATTCATACCTATGTATGTATATATTATATACATACATGCAATATATACACCATTCCTTCATACAATATATCTATGCTATTCGTAGAAGTTTGTCTGCACAAGTATGTGTTCGCACAGTGAGTGCTTAAGCACATTACCTGCATACTGCATGCATGTCCGTCTCTCGATTCGGCGGTACGTACCTCCAGCCGGCCCCGTTCGATTTATTTGTTCGCGCTCTGCAACAAAGACTCATAATAATCTGTTGGGCCAATCAAGTAAAATATGCGCGAGATCAGTCAACTACAAAAGCAACAACCACAGCCCCAGCAATTGCCACGGCCGCTACGAGCCGCCAATGAAAGTGAAACCGATTCAGACCGAGAGACTGAGACTGAGAGTGAGACCAGACTCGACTCGGTTCTAGCCTGCACCAGCATCCGCTATATAAGCCTGATGGCTGCTCACCGCAGCAACAGTGCAGCGCTGACCAGGAACAGAACCTAATTGGAAGTTTAAGCTATCGACTCATAGTCCAATTTGGTCAAGGATTATTCCCTGCCAGCCAAAGCCAATCTCGCGCCACTCGCACAAACATTCGTCCCGATGTTCTTCAAGCTGGTAAGTGGGTCCATGCCTCCAGACCTCCTCTTCCAAGAAGCAACCAATCATCTCGGCTCTCATTCAGCTGTTCGCTTCCTGTCTGGCTTTGGCTCTGGCCAAGCCCCAGCATCCACCTGCAGCGCAGTATCCGGCCGGCGTGAACCCGCAGGACTGCCCCGGCTTCCCAATCTGTGATAACGAGCGACTGCACAGCCCCAAATCGCAGTGGGGAGCTCCGCAGAATCAATGGCAGCCGCAGCCACAATGGCAGCAACAACCGCAAACGTGGCAGCCGCAACCCCAGTGGCAGCCGCAGCCTCAAACGTGGCAGCCGCAGCCGCAATGGCAGCCACAACCACAGCCCTCTTGGAATTCGGCACCTGCGCCTGCTGCAGGCGGAGACAAATATCCCGCTGGTGTCAATCCCCAGACCTGCCCCAACTATCCGTACTGCGACGTGAATGCCGGACACGCTGGCGGTCCTGTGGCGGCTCCTCCGCTGCCAGGCTGGACAGAGCGTCTTTACCCGGCCGGAGTTTCTCCACACGAGTGCCCCAACTTCCCCTATTGCCACTAGAGCAATCTGGGGTGATGAAGATTCTATTCTATCCCTATCGTTTCTATCTCCCTTCCCCGCAGCTTCCCCAACCTAACGCTTCGCCCTATGTTCTCAATTAGTGAAAATTGATTTGAAATTCTGTTGTTGGCGCCGAATAAAATGCATGTTGGTCAAAGAATCAGAGCTTAAGAGCTGGTTTTCCTCTGCCAGGCAACTAAAAGTGAGAAGTGAGTGGAATGATGCTGAGGCCATTCTCTTGCTCGAGCAAATTCCTGATCTTGCTGTAATATCGGGAGTGGTGTGGTGGGGAACTAGGAACTTCGAGTATCAGCTCGGAGTGCCGCTCTATGTCATGCAACCGGAATGTGGCGTGCTCCGCCCTTGGCTTACAACACGCGTAGTGTACTGGTTGGGCAGACCAAGCGTTGGCCTGCTGGCGGTTGACCTCAGATGGAGCTGGTTGAGTGAGTGCTTTGTGAAAGTCGTTCTTGCAAAACTCCGGCTTAATTGCCGTCTTTAGACGCTGCCCAAGGTCAAGTGCAACTGCAAATTATAATCTTGCATGGGACTGGTACGAAGTGGGCGAATGGGAGATGTGAGATCCAATCCAGAGCGTATACGTACAATCGAATTCAGTTTATTTACAATCATTAACTTAGGAATTGTATAATATTTACAGTCAGGAGGGTTGGGCTGGGTTTTATTGGTTTGGTGGAGCGTTTTGGTGGGGCTGACGACCTAGATCCAGCCGTGTCCATGGTGCGCTGAGCTCCAGCCCTTGTGGTAATCGTGATGATCCTCGTAGACATGATGGACTGGCACCTCCTCGTGATGGACGTGAACGGGCACTGGGAGGATCTCCTCGTGGTGTACGTGGTGAACAGGAACCTCCTTGTAAATGGGCACGTGCTTTACCACCGGAACATGAATCTTCTGTACATGATGGTGGTGAACCGTGTGAACCTTGTATGGAACATGGATCGTATGATGTTCGCTGCGAATTGATTGGAAACATGAAAGTGAAATCAGTCCAAGAGCTGGGAGGCTAGACTTGACTATCAGCAATTGGCACTCGTCGTTTCGCGTATTAGCTAATCAGATTGTCAACTCTACTTCAGTTGCTTGAACCCTGCCGATCGCAGTCAGCAATGGTCGATTGTCACTTGGCAGCAGGCAGCAGACAACAACCGCGACGATCGATGCTCGGAATTAGCAATTAAGTCAGCAAATTATGGGCGCATTATAATGAACTGAGTGCCAATCGCAGCCTGGGAAATTCCTCTACGGCGGAAAGTGAATCGGATCGTATCGGTGCTAATCAGCCGAAGTGCCATTAGCGTTCGATTGCTCAATAATCGAATGCATATTTCATATCTATCTCACTGCCAGCGTTTAAAAGCACATACGAATCGGAAATAACCATTTTTATCGACTGGTGCTGGTTATTTACGGATCTGGTACGAGTACTCGTATATAATTAGTTGATATACTCACTGTTTGCCGAAGAAGCCTGGGCTGGGCGCACAGTAAGCCACGGACAATAGGGCGAACATGATCTGAAAGAGGTGCATGAATAGGATGAATGAAGCTTGAACTGGAACTTTTCTGAGTTAATCGAATTCTTTGCGGATCTTCATATCTAAAGATCTTCCAGTCTGGAGTTTTATCATTGAAACATGAAAAACAGAGCCTCTGCACAGTTGTCCTTTGTATTTAGACCTCATCACATCTAACCACTTGTTTCAATCACTTGATGAACTTGATCCTTTCTCACATCACATCCTCTGGTTGCTGAACACTTACGAATGCTTTCAGGGCGGACATATTTGGTCAAATGAAATCACGAGCTCTTCTACACTGGAAATACTAGTAACGTAACGTATAATGCGAAAACCGAAGCACTGTCAATGCCTGCCGCTGACTGATAACCACAGGCTGGCGACCCATCTGTTTTATACTCGTACCCCCCAATGCAGGCGCCACAGCCGCAGCCACAGCGAGCCGAGTCGAACCACGGGCGGCGGCGACTGCGCTGCGCAAGACAAACGTGACGGGGACGCATGCGCAAGACAGCAGCAACGGCAAAAGTGGACGACTGTTAACAGATAGGTGTGTATGTATGTACGTACGAGGTACATATGTATGTACGTTCATACAAATCTTTTTGACTCTTCTGGCCGCTTCTGTTTACGAGGGTTAGGACCGCGCTGGGCTGACGTCGCGTCGTCTGTCCATGCTTCACTTGCTGGCAAACGACAATGAAGCCGCATTCGGATGACGCAGACAATCGAACTTTGACTGTCGCCGGCAGAGACAATGATGTTGTACTACAGTTGCAGCTCGGTGATGTTTTGTGAAATATGATACAAATTACATTAATTTCATAATCGCGACTATGTGGCCAGGCCTTCTGCCCGCGCGCCGAAGTAGCAAAAGTAGCAAGGAGGGGATTGCATGGGATGGGAAGGGATGGGAAATCATTCCAAGTGAACGACCAAGTAGCACAGCCATATGCAGACATCACTATTGAACGGTACGGGTCACTTAGCGGCCTTCTGAAGAGATCAGCACTGAACATCGAAAAGTGAACGTTGGAGAGACGGCAGCGAATTGTCACATCGAGGTTGTCACACTAATCCCAGTCCCTTCCATATCAGGTTGAAGACATCTTGAGAGTACGACCTTGAACGTTACAATAGCATATACCATACATGTACATATGTATGTAATATGGGTCAGCATGGAAATTACAGGAGAGAGAAAGAGCACACAAGTAAATATGTACATATGTATGTATGTATGTACATATTTACAATATATAGTCGCATCGTGTGTACATATTGACGTTATAAAATCACGAAACACGTACGAGACGCGCTTCACATAAGATAAATGAAATTAGCAATAAAACGCATTTCGGGCAATTACTTAACGGTAATGCCTCACATGATTTTAACAGGTGTTCGATGCGTAGATTCCCATTCTGTCCCTGATATAACATTAAAGTAGCTAATGCATGCTGAATGCTGCACGCTGCACGCTGCATGTTGCAACCAACTGTTGCAACTCTGTTGACAAAACTGTTAACAATCCCCGCTGCTCCGCATGAGTGCGAATCGGTAAAGTTGGGAGCATGAGTGGAGTCTGCTCGGTGGTATGTACATGTAGGCCAGTGTGCCTTTCTGCGTCTGAGGGCGCACCGCGCCACCATTCCCATTCCCATCCTGCCCCAGCCGGCGCTCGGACGTTGCTGCATTTGTGGCCAATTGCTAGTTTCAGACATGGCCAATTGCATAATGGATATTTGTTGTGATAAATACGCGGTGGCCCCTACCGCCCCTGGCCCGTGCGTGTCTATAGCATTCGTTGTGCTATGGTAGCTGTACTGCTCTGGATGATTACTTTCCTTTCGCTTTCTGTGGACGCCTCCCGAGTGGCGAATGCAAATACTTCCTGCTGGGTGAGTTTTGGATAACTGCGAAAGTGGAACACCCGATGCTACGGAGAGGAGCCCGAACTACTGGGAACTGGAACTGGGGGACTCGGTCATTGTGGGGCTGTGGCCTGCTGGTCAAACAGCTGTTGCAGCAAATGTTGCTGTCTATTTTCTGCGATTATGATCCTACAACACAAGAGCTGGCCAAAACTAGTTTCTGGGGAAAGAGCTTGGAATATAGTTAAAGATTACATATGTATACGCGTATGTTATGCACTGCCAAACGCTGATGCTGATCAAGAATATACATAAGTATGTATAGATTCATAATGGCGTCAAAGACGAATTACTGGCTAATGCTGTTTTATTGGACATGTTGGTGTTGGTGGGTTGTCAATTAGCTTATCTGTGATTATATACATATGTATATTTAAATGGTTAACGTTTTCCACGAATCGGTCACAGTAAACGAAAACCTGATTATTATCTCATACTCATACGTTTGTTTGTACTTATAGTCGAGGCTTACATGATAGGAGAAAGATTGATTTGCAGAAGCAAACGAATTTGCAGCATGAATGAGTGGGCGACTAGGCATTTTATTTAGTGAATGTCGATCAGCTGGGGCTTCCTGTTGGCCCACATTTGTCAATCAGCTCTTGACAAAATTTATGCGCCCTGGCAGAAACCGTTTACCCAATCGATAAGTATTACATGACGTGGAGGAGCCCCCAGTCAGCCAGCTAGTTGATCGTTCCTGCGGATCCGCCGTCCACCCACGATCAACCCACTCGCAGTGGTATCTGCCGCCAATATCTGTTTTTAGACACGCGCTGCGTATTGAATTTTCACGCAAAAACGCTAGAAACGGCGCCACCAAGTGGCTGCCATTTGCCCACTTGGCAGGCGCAATGCGTCCCTCAAAAGCGCCGATCGCCCTCTGAATTTTGATTGACTTTTGAAGCGATTTTGGATTTCGGATAGGGTCGATGTCGATGGTGCCGGAGCTGGAGCCGGAGCCGAGGGACAAATACCAAGCAAACCTCGGTGCTGCCTGTTGCATTCAAGTGATATGTAGAGCAGCGCCTCCCACAAAATATTCACACAAATAAATTATTTTGCAACATTTGTCTCGTCTGCCAATACTGATACCTGCTTCTATTTGGCAATCTTCAAGAAGTGACCCTTTTTGAGGGCGTGGCCACGGAGAACATTAGCGGCTGCTGTTGCTGTTGCTCCTTGCCTTTAGAATTCCCAGGAATTCCTGATATGCAAATGAACGAACCAGAACGAGCATGAGCTCATTTCTCAAGCTTCCAGCGAATCGAGGAGACTCGACTCCTCTGCCACGATAGTTCATCTTCCGCCAGCGCCAGCGTCGATGTCGATGCCAACAGCGACGCATGCGCACAGACGCAGACGCCGGCAGTGGCAGTGGCGATGGTGATGTCGACGCGCTGATGAAGAACAACCCCGGCCTGAATTAGACGACGCCAGCGAGCATGACAAGGTCGGCACTTAAAGGTGTCGCCAATTACACACCTCCTACAGCAACACCACCCCTCCACCGCCCCCAGTCACCGGCACCCTTTCGTGCCCTTTGACTTTTTTTCATCTTTTTTTCGGTGAAAACACACACGAGTTAACGGTTGAGCAGCATCTGCTCGGCATCGGCATCGGCTGCCGAAGACGAAGCCCACACCAAATACATGTGTGGCCAGTGTGTCCGTTAAATTTAAATTTCTCATCGCTTAGGGGGGCTAACAAAGCGGAAAAGAAAGATTCTCGGCTTCGGGTGCGATTCTAATTTGAGTGGAGTGCTCTACTGACTCCCGCCTTGCAACCAAGAACTCTGACTCTAATTGCGCGCACACTCGAGCCATAATCACGCAAAGCAGCGTCTGCTTCCGTTAGCACTCTTCAATTGATAGGTACATACAATATGAGCTCATATAGCGACACAAAAGCTCGAAAGAACTACTTACTGGGTTTCATCGATACTTACTATTCGAAAAGCGAAGCTGTTCGGTAAATCGGTAGAAAACCCTATTATGTGCAATAATATAATAGAAACATGATACATATCTACAAACTGAAGCTATAAGTAAGTTGGTTTTCTGGGTCTGTGTGTGGGCATCAGAGAGCTTTCTTCCCCTATTCTCTTCTCTTCTCTTCCAGAGTGGACATGACTAATACCAAATACAACAAGAGCATTCGAGCTTCGCTTATCTTTTAGTTTCAATCCTCTTCTTACCATTTCGTTTTGAAACGTTTTTCGAGAGTCATTGCCAGCTATTAGGCGGAAAGAAGACGCGGAAGACGGACTCCCAAGCAGCCAGAGGGCTGGGCTGAGCTGGGCTGTCTGCCCCCTCTTTCCCGACTCATCCCCACATCGAATCATCGCCCCAAGTGGGCGCAGCGAGGGCAATGCTAATGATGATAATGATGATGACGATCTGCGGAGCCAAACTCCAGTGCCTCTCGTCTGCCCATGCCCCTCCGATGTCCCACCTGTGTTCGAATCTAAACGCTCCATACAACAAAAGCTTTGTGAGCGCTGCTGCTCTGCCGGTGTCTCTGTCACAGCGCAGCCGGCGGCGACGCTGCCGCTTTGCTTTCTGCTCTTTCGATGAATTTCAAACACAACTAAATCAGAATTTTTATTCGGCTTCAATTGTTTAGCGAGTGCGGATCGGCGGCGAGTTCGAGTCGCAGCGAAAGCAAACCAAACGAATCGAGACGAGACGAAAATCAGAATTGAAAGCGGGTTGCAAAAATATATTCGTAATCCAATGCAAAGCAAAGCAAACCTAGACAAAACTGAGCTCAAGTCCGAAGCTAGTGAGTGTAGACCGGGCGGGAGAGAGATTTCTTGTCATTAGCCAAAAATACGCAGTGTCAAAGCGCAACGTACCTCTCCATTCGCCCTAATCGCAGTCGTGAAGCGGAAAGGCGTTGAAGAAGCTGACCCGAATCCAGGGACCCCAGAAGAAGTGGTTGAAACATTCTACATACTCGTATATATATATATATATACTACAATAGTACACTTCGTAAGATTTGTTTTTAAATTGTGAGACCTACATATTCGTTGCAACCAACAGCCACAAACCTTAGGACGGCTTCAGTTGGCCTCTAATTAATCATCAAGATTCTTCATCAAGCCATCAAAGTCGGCAAATAAAAATAAAAAATTATTGTTTTTTGGGGTTTTTGGCCAACTTGGGTCGGATCGGCTTGGATCGGCTTGGATGATGACAAACGCTGGATTTACGCATTGATGAGCACTTTGTCATTCGAGTTTTTAATTATTGGGCAATTCTTGTTTCTAACCATTGGTCGAAAGGTCACAGGCACGGCACCCTCTGCCTCTGGAATGGGATGAACTCATCGTCAAGGAAGTTCCTAGCCGATCCGAGCCGAAGCGCTTCGTTGGAGAGGTTATTGACTCTGGCTATCTCTTTCCCACTCGCTTTTACAAGCCGCCCAATACTCATCCGCGTAATTATGTAGATTTGGTCTCTTCCGCAACCGTAGATTCTTCAGGCTTTTCTGCTGAGCCGAGCCCATAAATAAGCGGCAGAGAGGGTCCCACTATAGATGTTGGGGATCTTTTATAATGATCTGCATATTTTGGCAACATAATTAACGGTGAAAGAATGTGAAAAGTAGCGAAACGTAACGCGAAAGCCAGAAACACTCCAACACGAAAAGAAATAAAAATAAAAATAAAAACCACTCTAACACGCGACTGTGACTCTGAAGAAAGGCCAGAGAGAAAGAGGAGAAATAGTCGTAACGAAGAAGGTTTCTACGCGCCTCGCGTGGCTGCCTGTCTTTCAGTTCGCCATCTCCGGTCCGTCCTAACAGTGCGATGCAAACACGATCCTCTACACAGAATTTATAAAGAAAAACCTCTAATAATGTAAAAGGAAGGCAAGATTGATTACGAATCAAGGACCAAGTGAATCTGTACCAAACCAATACAGATAGGATATCGGTTCCACCAGTGAAAACAATTTCTAGGCCCAATGATTCGGTTTATGGAGGAACAGCACAGGCGGCGATCACTACCGATGCTCTGGACGCTCTTCATACTCTTCGGCATCTGGCAGACCGCAGAGGCACTAACTGTCGATAATCAGTTGGTTTCCGCACGAAATGGTAAGTGCGATGACGCGTCGGGAGGGTTGGATAAACGAACCCTACATATCCCTACATAGAAGTACACACATTCATGTTGTAGATATAGGAGTAAAAGCTCCATTTCAGGCATTTTAAAGCAGAACATCGTTCAACGACAGGACAAGCGAAATGTCTTAACCCCAATATCACTTAAGAGAAATTCACACCAGAGAAATAATTATGTACCCGGTTAGATATTCGTTAAATATGTGTAAATGTAACAACAAGGGGGAAGAGTTTCCAACCCCTTCAAGTTTATATATTTGGAGTATTCTCAATACCCATCAATGGCATCAATGAACTTGTCTACCATACTCCCCAATCTGGTTGCGATCGGTTATATTCATAATGAAATAAAAAAGAATACAAGTTTCACCGCATGCGTGACCATCTCCCTTTCTCTCCTCCTCTCTGCCACTAACTCTCTCCCAGTAAGATTCGTACTGGAAAAAACTTGATTAAGGGGACAACGGGGACTGCCGCACACTCCTTGATTGCAGGGAAAAGGAAAAACGAGATTTCCTAGGAATTGGTTGAAATCCGTCCCTCTAAAAACCATAGATTGACAACCAAGCCGTGGAGCATGTCAAAGCCACAGACATCACAATGAGAGTTTTGTTTGTGTGTTTGACCTTTTTGAATTATTCATGACACTCGCATACCGACAGCCACCAAATAGGAGAAGAAAGGAACTTATACGAGTCGCAGATGGGTTAATGGCAGTCAGCTGCGTCGCCGCGGCACGCAATGCTAATACAATTCCAATTTGAATAAAGAACAAAGCTAGCAGAATGGCAGACAATCGGAAAGCGACAATTGCAGAGTCGATAAAACTAACCTACCATAAAGTGGATGAAGTGGAGCATCGCCACCAGCTCCACTGAGTGGTGGCCTTGAAAGTGCAAGTGGAACTTGCTCATCATTTACCCATTTATCTGGTGACGCAATCCGAGGTCCACTGCTAGCTCGGCTTAGAGGAGGGGGATTCCTCTTCCTACTCCCATTCCCATTTCCATTGCCCAACTGCAGTTCGCAAGTAGCAACCTTTAAGCGCAATAATTGTTGTATGATTGTGTTTTTATTTGAATTGGAATCGTCGGCAGACTGCTTCGAGCGGATCGCACTGGAGGCGATGCTGCCATTTGAGAAGACCTTCCGCACCGAAGACACCAACTCGCTGAAGATGTGCAAGGAAAAGTGTCTGCAGGCGGGCGAGAAGTGCCAGGCCATCTCATTCGGGTGAGTTCAAGCTGTCACACGGCGATTACCCAATCCCGATCCCAGCCTCTTGGTGTCCCTCTTGGTTGCGGCCCTCTGAATTCGTTTCTGTTTGCAGTGTGCATCGACGCGGAAACGGCACATGTCAGTTGTCGTCGGAGCAGTACGGCTCGGGCGGCGGTGGGCGGCCGGGAGGCGTGATTTTCGATCCCGACTTTGATTTGTATACTCGCAAGACGAACTGCTTCGACCTGAGCGACAATTCGATTGCACCCGGACCGGGTCCCAGTCCCATCAGCCCCGGACCGACCCCGGCGAACTTGCCCAATCGTCCGCTGGAGGTGGGTAACACTCCAGTGCTGATTGTGAACCCGACTCCGCACACGGACGAGCCCGCGCCGCCGCAGCTGCCCGCGATCTCTGCGCCATCTCTTCCGCCGCCCCCTGGTCTCGGCGATCGGTTGTACTTCTCGCACGACTTGTATCCCCTATACAAATACCCCGCCCTCTATGAGAACAACTATCCAGCTCCCAACGAAGACGTCTACATCCCAGGCGGCTACGCGGCCAACGCCCCTGAGGTAGAGGACCACTATCATGGCCCGCCATCCCTGGAGAATGAGGAGGCGAGGCCCACACCCCATGGCCCCCCACGCCCCATCTTCGGGCTGGGCTATGGAAACGGCTACAGTTATGGCAGCCCGGAACGGTACACACCACCTACCATGCGACCTCCGAGCGCGTCCTCGGATGAGCGGCCACACTATGGAGCCAGGCCGCCTCGTCCTGACTATCCGCCTCCTCCACCGCGGCCGTACGACAGCTCCACGCCTCCATCCTACGGACTGCGACCCAGTCCCAGCTACGAACCCCACCGTGAACCCAGGCCGGACTACACTAACCGACCCGATCCGCCGATGCAGTCCACACACGACGGCGACTATGGCATGCCAGGACCCTCCGCCCGCCCTCCACCCCCATACGATGAGTCTCCGCCACTGCGGGACGACTACGTGCGACGCAATGGAAGCGCAATGCGCCCTGGGGACGGGTATGGGGGATACAGCTTGGACGACGATAAAACCATTGCCACCTACTTCAATCCCGATGACTACATGCAGGGGAGCAACAGTAAGTGTGAAACGATGATAATCTGGAAGTTCTCTGGACTGAAAAGGCGCCATGGTAAAATTTCAGAACGACCTATGGGCGACAGAGATAGAGATAGAGACCGCGATCGCGATCACGATCGCCTCGGTTATCCCATGGATAAGCTGAAAGGTAAGTGCCTAAGTCTGATTTCACTTATACCGACCCGTCCCCAATCCACATTCACCTACTAATTATCGGATTCGCGCTGTCCCAGAAGCTAACCTACGTACCTGCACTTTCAAATATTCATGTAACAGACAATGACGCGGGTCACTTGACAATTACAAATATATGCTACTCGTAAAATGTAGAACTAACATGGCGCACAGCTAAAAATCATTTGGTTTTGGCGTCCACACAGGTGACAGACAGACGGACAGCCGAGCAGCCACTCGATTGACCCACATTCTTTACCTTTTATTCGCCCAACAAAAATAAACCCATTAGCCTGGCAGATTGTCTACTCTCGTCTCTCATCAGCTCTGGTAAAATCGCGTCCGGTGGATGGGTGGTTCGATATTCATCCACACTCAAACTTTAGCATTTTACGAATTCGCACTCTACAGCAAAGCAAAAGCTCAACAAAGTTTGGACTACTAGGTCACCCAATATGGTAAATACATACATATGTACATAGATTCATTTGACAGTTGCTCTCTGTATCGGAAAAGTACAAGACGAGTAAATCAGATGAGGTGAAAGATTCCTTATTAGAGAAAGAAAAACATACTTAACTTACGAGTTGAAGGATTTAAGCATTGAAGTATGCACAAACGTATTTATGGGAGGTAAGTAAGTATGGGACTCTTCCTTGAATGTTTTTCCAAAATCATATTTTGCTTTAGCAAGAGTATGGCAATACAGCAACTCATATCGGTGTAATCTGAAATCCCTAGACAAAATGATCTCATTTCTTACAGGGGGCATTCTGCTGTCAAGCGCAGAAGATTTATGATAGCTCTAAAAATTTCATCAAAGAACAATTCTACTTAAACATTTGGCTCAGCTTCCCTTCGAGCTTCCCGAGTGTGACGAAGTTGAGTGCATGAACAGGAACTCCACCGAAGCAGCGGGTGGCGGTGACATAACCATATGCCAAGTGCCAAACAAATCCAAGTTCAAATGGCAAACTTGATGACGTTAACATGGTTAATTGTTGTTTCTGAGGTGGCGTGTTCGTTTGTTTTGTTGGTTAGTTAGTTAGTTCACTAACAGATCGTGGGACAGATCGTAATTCACACTTGAAGATTGGAGCACAGCACAATTTGGTTTGCTCGGAGGCGGAAGCAATGCTCCTACACATCAGCGCCTTTTTTTTCGGCTATGCCAGGCCATGCCACGGAGTTGTGCAAGAGCAGCACACCAGAAGAGAATTGCACTATGCATGCACTTGAATGGCGATGCAGCTCCCCTGGCATTCATTGTATGCAAATCCCAACCATAAAGCCACAGCACAAAAACACAGAACCCCCCACTCGTGGTGCATACCAGTAGCCAGTAGTGACATTGATTCAGAAACGGAAATGCGCTCAAGCTCTCTTATACCTCTTGTACCTGAGCTTCTGCATGCATATCATATGTACCTGCATATTCTATGAATATGGCATCTAAAATGATTGATGGAATGGAGTGTTGTCTGTAAGCAGGTCTCGCACAAAACTAGAGAAAACCATACGTTCAGCTTTGCTCTGGGAAATAGTTTTGAAAATCCTTTAAGACACCAAAGGACCCAAGCGGCGAATATAGTTCGTATATGGCAGGGCTGATAACTGATCGAAATATTCACATCCTTGAACTCCTTTAACTCTTTCTATACTTAACCATTAACCAAGTAACAGTTAAGGTAGTTTGCTAAAATGTAATATAATAATGTAGGACGAGTAAGTACGAGTATTATGGCATCCTTGACTGGGGTGTGGGTCGGCGGGTCCAACTGGAAACGCTTGGCTGCATCTTGGATCTCGTCTCATCCATCGCATCTGCTGGCAGATCTGCCCAGGGCAAATCTCATTCATGCGATCTGTACCCTCGTATTTTCATCTGAACCATCGCTGCAGATAAGCAATCTTCTTCCAAAAAACTCTCATTAAACTAGACTCAAGGCTTCAGACGATACTCACCCACAATGGAGCACGGCATGCGGAGAGGAGGGGCGAAGAATCCCCATGAAAATGCGAAACTTTAACTGAGAGCGGAGCGACAGAGATCAAGAGAGGTTAGCGGAGCGAAAAGCTCAGCTCGGTACTCGTATAAAACCGCAAGCTTGACCACAGCCGCTGTTCATTCGCGATTAGAATCACCGTTGCCGCGTGTCGTTCTGGGCCGGTCCCCGAAATCGTTCTCGTGTATCCGCCGTGTCCTGCATGCTACCGAGAGGTCATGCTAGCAGGCGGCCTGCCACCGCGCTCCCGCTCTCGTTCATTGTTCTAATCATTTGACATTGCACAGAAATTAATTGGCCCAGAACGCCAGTTACTAATTACGTAATCAGTCATCAGTGAGCGACGCAGAAGCGAGACAAATTATAAATTCAGTTTTCAATTTTCGAGGCTTCATTGGAATCTGTCTTCCTTAAAATGAGGTCACCCAGACGGGATCAAGTGCCACCGACTCCGGGTCTGAGTCTAAGTCTGATTCTGTCCTTGTTTCTGCTGTATGTCGATGACATCGAAGCCAAATTTGTGAGTCCCACCAGGCACAGCGACCTGAGCAGCACAATTATCATTGTGGAGGATGCCAAAGGTAAGGTCGGGAGGTTAGCCACTTCGCCCACTCGGTCATTCCACTTGAGGTATAATTTTATTTTGGGGAGTTGTGGTGCGTATTAAAGTAATTTGCATAATTTCCATCGTGGGCCTGGGTTCTTTTTCGTGGAGACGTAGTGGCTGTTGTCTTTTTTTTCTCGAAGATAATCTGTGGCGAAGGCTGATGATATACATGGGTGTTGTGTCCGCCGTAGCACCGAACATGACTCGAACATAATTTACTGAAGCGGCAGCGGATGTGCCGGTGCCGCCAAAAAGAAAAACATGGCCCGAAACAGAAACATCAGAAACATCAGAAACATGAAGCAAGCAACCCACTCCCAGCCCCGATCTTGGGTTCTGTCCGCGCTTCACTGACTTTCAGCGTCAAACAGTTTTTCTTACTAGCAGTTGCGTAAAGAGCCTCAGCATCTCCACATCCACCTCCACCTCCGCCTCCATCTTCAACTCCAACTCGAACTTTATTTCCATTGCAGCCTGCTTCCGTCGAGTCTTAGCTGGGAAGCGCATAGCGCCCCACTGGGTGCGTCGCTCCATCTCCTGCGAGCGAGTAGAGGAATGCATGCGGGAGTGCGGCCATGAGAGGAGATTTATGTGCGAGGGCTTCAACTACAGGCTGGACCCCTCCGGGCATGGCCAGGGCGATTGCGAGTTGATCGAGATGCCCTTGTCGCAGATGGATCTCTACTCCAGTGCCCATCGGCGGGACTCTAATCTGCTGCGGCATCCGGACTACGATTACTATGAGAGGGATCGCAATGCGCCGTCTAGTTGTCGGCGCAACGCTTGCCAGGACTGCTCAAAGGGTCCCTTGAGTAGCAATCCCATTTACTTGAAGCCAAGCACTGGTCCAGGACCCAGCAGTAGCGGCAGCGGATATGGTGATCGCGATCGAGACCGCGACAGGGATAGGAATCATTTTCGGCCACCACCCCCAAGTAGCTCAGCTATTGACCATTATCGAGGGCCGTCGAGTCCGCCGGGTCCGCCGAGGGCGCCGAGCAGCTCCTATGAGCACCGACCTTTCTCCTCTGATTACCAAGGCTCGCACACCGCTTCTTCGTCATCGTCGTCGTCGTCCTCCTCTTCCTATGAGTTCTCCTCACATGGGTCTGGATCCGCCGGCTCCGACTATTTTGGACACACACCACCCAGCAGCTACGGAAGCGATCACTCTTATGCAGATCGTCATGATCCCCCACGCTATAGTCCAGTTCGACCAGATCGATGGGAAACGTTACCGAGCAGTTCTGGGTACGATGGTTCTGCGTACAGGCCACCAAGACCCGAAACAGATCGAGTCGACAAGTACCGACCGCCCTATCGGCCGGGCCCTGACTTCTCTCCATATCGACCGCATGAGCCAAGCCGTCCTATCCATAATTATCTCGATCGCGATGGATCTAGTGCAGGTCCTAGCCCATACAAGAAGCCCAATAAGTTTGTTCCGTATCTCATCGGGGGCGAGGAAAACTGGGGTAACTATGGCGGCAGCTACGGGGGCAGCAACAGCAATAGTAAGCACACCTCCTACTGGGGTCTGAGTGAGTCGCAGCGACGCAAGGACCATGACTTCAACTACTTCCAGCTGGGGGCACCGCATCGGGAGTCCAACTCCGTGCTGGGTTACCCGGGCTCCAGCTACGAGGACGACTATCCAAAGCGGCGCAACGATTACAGACAACAGTGGACACGACGCCCCGGGCCGGATGGTAAGTAAAAGCGAAAGTGAAGGTGGAAGCCTCCCACCGATTGACAAGTGCATGAACATTCTTCGCCCCTCCATCAGAATGCTCGGCGAAGACCAGCGAAGGCTTCCGACTGCATAAAACGGCCATAAGGCACGCCTACAATGTGCCAACATTGACGGAGTGCGAGCGCCTGTGCTCGGACCAGCGGCCTAGCTTTAGCTGCCACACTTTCAGCTACCGGTACAACCAGGCGGGCAGGGACAATTGCATGCTCTGCGACAGGCCAGTCAACATGCTGGATTACTACGTGGACATTGAGCCGGATCGAGACTATGACATATACTCCATGGCGGACGATATGGATGTCTGCAGACAGCCGCTCCGTCGCCACGACAGCGGTGCCCCCAACACGGCGCTCTCCGATCCGCGAAATGCGCGTAAGTTTGCGGAAGGGCCTAGATGACATGACTGATGATCAGCGTATTGATGATCTTTGCAGAGTGTTTCTTCCGAGCCATCGACGCCACGCGGTTCTTCAAGTCCATTGTTCGCGACTCCCTTACCGTGAGATCCGTGGGGGAGTGCGAAATGGAATGCATTCGTTCCACCAAATTTACCTGTCGCGCTTTTGCGTACCGCTATGGCCAACAGAGGCACACGGGCATAATTGACAATTGCCAGCTAAGTGACTGGCCCGTGCGGGACATGGACAAGGAGCGGCACCTCATCCTGGATGCGGCTTTCGACATATTCGAGCGCGCCAGCTATGGACACGGTTGCGAGATTCAGCCCATCGTGGACGAGAAGCACAAGAAACGTGAGTAGTAGAGTCGATCCCAAGCAAAGATCCACCCTGTAAAGAAACCTCTTCCATCGCAGTGTGCTATCTGGGCTATGGCTCCCCCGCCAGGCTCCTCCCACCAGCCATCAAGAAGTTGATATCAGTGCCTTCGGAGATGGCCTGCAAGAAGGAGTGCATACGATTTAGGGAGACTACTCCATTCAAATGCTATGCCTTTAGTTACGGGTAATTAGAGAGTAGGCCGAATGAAGATCCATATACAGTAAAACCTCTTTCAACCCTCCCAGCTCGCATGCTAGCTCCCATAACTGCGAACTCTCTGACCTCGACCAAACGGAGCTCAAGCTCGATGTTCACTATACACACACCAAGGAGCGGGACTTCTGGCTCTTTGCCTGGAATCCCTTTGACTGGACCTGTCGTGACAAGGTGAACACAATTGGCGGATCGCGAGTGAACAACGATCGACGAATGGACATCTTCCGGGAACCTGGTAAACTAAAGCTATTAACCTGTTGCAACTCCCCCACTGTGTAAATAACCCGAGCGGGCTCCAGATCCACCTGCTGTTCCAAGGGAAATAGTCTGTATAGCCCAAGTTAGACCTAGTAATGTATTTATACCTAATATTAATCTGTAAAATAGCTTGTAGCGGAGAATGCTTTGTGTATAACGATTACTAGCATGTACAGTTGGAACCTGATATAACACAAACCAACCAATCTATCATTGCATCAACCTACCAATCAACAGAAAAGACGAATCCAAATACCACCCAACTCTTCCCCGAATACTAACCAACAGCTTGCATACCAATTCCCACTCCCTATGTCCATTTCCATATCCATGGCTTTTCTAAATGCACTTCTCATTCGCAAAAGGCGATGTGGCCTGGCGTCATTACACGGTCTCCGGCAAACCCTGTCGACGCAGCAGTCCCTGCGAGAAAAATCTGATCACGGGATTTTACTCCTGCGAGACGGACGGCTCTGAGGTTGGTTCCTGGGACTACTGTTGCAAGGCGGATCATCCGTGTGGCTACAGCAAGGGCTTCGATTACCCCTGGTAAGTAAGGGCGTCCATCTCGCTCTTCCTGCCTCCCACTGTCGGCCTTCTCGCTTTATTCTATACCTTCCAGGTGTTTTGTGGGCGACGAGTCTGATCAGTGGCGCAAGTGCAGCGATCGGTACTATCCCGGCAAGAACGGAACACAGCCGACGCACTCCCACCTTGGTTTGGCCAGTCCCAAGGAGCAGCAAAAGCAGAAGCACCAGCCACACTCACACCAACACTCTCACTCGCAGCCTGCGACAGCGGCAAGCAGCGAATACAGCCAGCATCCACCTCGCCCTGGGGGATTGCAAAGTCTTAGCGATTTCGCCGCCGCCCGCCTCTGGCCCGTCACCTATCTGTACAGCGAGGGCCCGCCAAATGCCACGGAGTTTAGTAACTTTGTCGACTGCAATAAGGAGTCATGCTAAGATGTAGTAGTTCTCAAAGCAGGTCGATGTACGATGTACCAGACTCAGACTTAAGTGATATGTACGTGTACGTGTATACCCAACCAAAGGTACTCGAGCCGCGCGTTGGAGAACGAGACAAAGGAAACTTCTCACAGAAAGTCGTTGTGATCATCAATGAGATTGGATACCATTGTCGTCATATTCAAGCAAATCCAATTAACTTATTAATTTAATATACCTTGAATCTAACTATAATGACAGCTTGCGTGCAGGCGATCTTCTTTGTACTTATGCACACTATGAACATAAGTTTAGTATGAACATGTATTAATAAAAATTAGCTTTTATGGAAACACTCAGCCTCAATCCCTTCCCACACTTTGGAATATTAGGTGATATTCAGGTATGGTATCTTTCCGCACACTCGGTCGACTTCAGGTTGACGTGAAAGTATAGAAAACAAAAAATTAATATAATAATTTAAAATATTAAGAAACTCCGTCAGGTCCCCGTAGCGTACCTTTCCGACCTCGACTCCGATAGATATTTGGAAATTGAATTGAATTGAATTAATATGTGTAATAGTGATAAGACAACAGCCCATTCCAATGATCCCAACGATTCGTATCGAATTGAAGTCACAGCGGCGGCGCTTGCGCAAAAGCTAGACGATGGCGTTTGTAACGAACTAGGCAGGTGTTGGGGAGTGGGAGAAGGTGGCACGCAGTTATTCCTGGCTGGGATACTCGTCGGGTAATTGGGGTGGTGATCTTGCCCTCCTTTCACTTAAGGCCTATCCTCATTAATACGAAGCTATAATTTGTGCGTGCTACGACGATAGTTAAGGAGGACCTAAAATTTGCATAAACACATAATTGGCCCTTTCTCCGACCTGTCCCCGAACGCTTTTTATACCCGATACTCAAAATGAGTATTGGGGTATATTAGATTTGTGGTAAAAGTGGATGTGTGTAACGTCCAGAAGGAATCGTTTCCGACCCCATAAAGTATATATATTCTTGATCAGCATCAATAGCCGAGTCGATTGAGCCATGTCTGTCTGTCCGTCTGTCCGTCCGTCCGTCTGTCCGTCTGTCCGTCCCCTTCAGCGCCTAATGCTCAAAGACTAAGAGCTAGAGCAACGATGTTTTGGATCCAGACTTCTGTGATATGTCACTGCTACAAAAATATTTCAAAACTTTGCCCCGCCCACTTCCGCCCCCACAAAGGGCGAAAATCTGTGGCATCCACAATTTTAAAGATACGAGATCTCTTAGACTGCAGAATCTGAATTGGATCGTATTACTATTATAGCCAGCATCAAGAAAACAATTTCATTTTTTCTCGCCCTGTCTCTCTCTAACACACAGGTAGCATAGGCGGCTTTGCTTAGAGTAAAACATTAGCGCCTAGATCTCAGAGACTATAAAAGCTAGAGCAACCAAATTTGGTATCCACACTAATAATATATCGGACCGAGACGAGTTTGTTTCAAAATTTCGCCACACCCCCTTCCGCCTCCGCAAAGGATGCAAATCTGGGGATATTCACAAATCTCAGAGACTATTAAAGCTAGAGTAACCAAATTTGGTATCCGCACTTCTGTTAGATCTCACTATAAAACCTTTATCTCAAAATTCCGCCCACACAAAGGACGAAAATCTGTTGCATCCACAATATTGCAGATTTGAGAAAACTAACAACGCAGAATCATAGATAACGACCATATCTATCAGATTGCTGAATCTGAATCAGATCAGATCATTTTTATAGCCAAAGGAAACAAATCAATTTGCAGTGGCTACGCAGCGCGTGACGTCACGCTCAGACTGATTTTCTGTCTCTCTCGCACGCACTCTTTGTCGTGTCGTTTAATATTAGCGGCGTCTGCCGGAGGAAAGCCATACTGACTTAGTATCGGGTATAACTGTAGAGTTGCGGTGTCCGCAGCAACTCACAACGTTCCCCCTCGTTTTCGCCTCAGATCTCGTTGAGGGCGGATTGACCCTCCCTACCTTGGCCATTCCTAGATCGCAATTTTCATGGAATGACCCCTCTGCGTTCTCATGGGGCTCTCAGGGACATCTGGCTAGCCGAAGGCAAACAAAAAACTATATTCTAGAAAATTATACAATTTATTGAATCCTATCTAAAGAAACAAATTTCTAAACTAAAACTAACCCCAAACCAAAAAAAAAGGACGCATATGCCAAAATGCCTTAATAATAATGATAAGTAAAACGAACAATTATATCAAATATAAAGACTAACAACGGCCAGACCGAAAAGGGGGGAAGAAACAGAAACAGTGAGGGGAAGTATATAAATTATTTGACTCTCTCCTCTTTACTGTCTTCAGTGGGTCTTGAGTCAAACTGTTTCGGTTGAGTCTTACTGTGTTTTTCTTTTACACTAACCCGCAGAGACGAAAGCGCTTTCCGGAGGAGACTAGGACCTGGAACGAGAACTTATAACATATAAGCACACAAAAAAACTCACTCTCAAATTCCACTCTTTCCTCTCTCCACTTTTATTCTTCGAGCCTCATTTCGCTCGGGTATAAAAAAAAAACTTTCTCGGCCCTTTTCTTTTCTCGTTTACGCCCGGCCTTTGCCGACTGCCGATGTCTTTTTCCCAAAAAAAAACGAGGGGGAACGTTGTGAGTTGCTGCGGACACCGCAACTCTACAGTTATACCCGATACTAAGTCAGTATGGCTCTCCTCCGGCAGACGCCGCTAATATTAAACGACACGACAAAGAGTGCGTGCGAGAGAGACAAAAAATCAGCCTGAGCGTGACGTCGGGCGCTGCGTAGCCACTGCAAATTGATTTGTTCCTTTTGGCTATAAAAATTATCTGATCTGATCTGGTCCAGATTCCGCAACCGGATAGATATGGTCATTCTCTATGATTCTGCGTTTTTAGTTTTCTCGAATCTGCAATATTGTGGATGCAACAGATTTTCGTCCTTTGTGGGGGCGGAAGGGAGTGGGGCAAAATTCTGAGATATACATTTTATAGTGAGATTTAACAGAAGTGCGGATACTAAATTTGGTTACTCTAGCGTTAATAGTCTCTGAGATTTGTGGATGCCTCAGAGAAAGAATGAAATTGTTTTCCTGATTCTGGCTGTAATAATTATACGATCTGGTTGAGATTTTGCACTCTAGAAGATATAGTCATCCTCAACGATAAGTGTCACGGCCTGCACATAACCTTACTTTTAAATTGCCTCGAACTGTTGCCTGTGTGCATGGAACTCACTTTAGAATACTAAAGCCTGTACAAAACCATTTCGTTTTCTTCAACATATAATTTCTATTGTTTTATATTTTGAATCTATTGAAGTTTTAGGAATGTTATAGGAATGGGTTCTGGGTTTTTCTGCTTCATTCCAAGTCTTCAGTTCCCTGGTCATCCTGTTCTATTCTGGAATAGCAAAGAGGGTCCTTGAGTTTTTCTGCTTCATTCCTAGGAATGTCGATTCCTGGTACAACTTACCTGTTTCCCCATCTCTAGCGCAGTAGGAATTAATTACGTCTCGGGAACACCACAGAGAGGTGAAAGCGGGTCCAGCGGCTCCTCGGGTGGGGCAGCCATATTCAAGGCGAAGGAGGCATTCGAATCAGAGTCATCGAAGCTGTTGCTTGGGATTTCTGGTGCTGCTGCTGCCGAGATTTGACAAATCTTCAGCATTTAGATTTAATATATTATTTATTTTTGAAATGATTTTATTTATTAAATTTAAGGCTAATATAAAATATTAACTTAAAAACTATTCGAGCACTAGCTACTAGGGCCTTCAGCTCTGCTGTTTAATTGCTCCTGTTAGATATATTCGTTTAATTTACATTTTTCTAAAAATTGGTTAATTAAATTAATGTTTTCAGGTTTAGTATGCTCAAGAAATGCTGAGGGCTTTTTATCTTCAAAGAATTCTTTTCTTATCCTTGACCATTATGTACAAAATATCTAAAAGGTGATCCACTGAGAGAGTGTCCCCACAAGGCGAACGTTATGCGGTTTTGCCGGTTAACAGGTGTTCATGAGACAATTTTGTATGGCCGATACGTAGGCGGATGAACATGGTCCGTTTGGATTTTGTACATTTTGCTGGATAGATCGTGGGTGAACCACTCGGGTTAAACATCTTGTATCGGTGGGGGAATTGGTTCCAATCTTCAGAGTGTCTTTGGGATGAGATCTGGGTGATGAGCCTTTTTATATCAATTTCCTCAGTGGAAGTATGCAGGAAAGGGCTTTTGTGACGTGATTTGCAGCTAAGTCCGCATACTCATTTGCTTGGATAACCTGATGACTGGACACCCAGAAAAGAGTTCGTTTTTTTGGATATTGACTGCACAGGTTTCGAATCTCGGCAATTACTTTATTGTGGCAGTTTAAATTTTTGACAGCTTCAATAGTAGAGAGGCTATCTGTGCAGATCGTAAATGGACCGGGGGTTTCCTTTGCAAATGGCGAAAGCCTCTGCAGTGAAGACTGAGGAATAATCAGGAAGTAAGGCTCCTGCGAAAATTATGTTTTCGCTGTTAACCACGGCAAAGCCGGTTTCAGAGATGTTTGTTGATGCATCGGTAAATAGCCAGTAAGAGTTACTCCTTTTGGAAAACTCTTCCAAGAAGAGCTCATAATATTTCATTTTTTGAGTTGGTGAATTTGGAGATTGAAAGACGAGCTGCGTAGCTGCCATGGAGGATAGCAGAGGCGTAATTTGGGTTTTCCTGGGGATTGTATTTTGTGTTGTTTCCAGACCATGGCGCTGCGTCGTATGGTTGAGGGTACTTTGTGTTTACGTTTGGAATTTATGGCACTCATAAAATATTTGTTGAGTAGCAGCCGGTTGGCTGACCGCGAGAGTTTTCGCAGCAGCCTGATTCTGGATTCATAAAACCTATGTATGTATGTATGTTTGATGGACGGAAGGCCAACTTCTGCTAATGTTTGCTGGAGTTCATTTGCACATTCAATTCATTCTTTCAAATGACATTGTTCCGAGCAACAGAAATAGTTCACAATAAGAGCACATGGTTTCCCGGGTCAGTTAGTGTTAGTGTTGTGTTGCTCATGAGTGAGTGAACAAAAAAGAGTTGTTCACTTAAGTGATGTAACGTGTCACCTACGCACGTCTGTGTATATAAATCCTGCCAGGCTAGCTGTTATTCAGCGAACGGAAGCACACGCTTTGGGTTTGATGTTCTTGCCCCGGGAAGCTAGCCGCTTGGGCGGACCGAGCGCTCCCCAAATGTCTTCTCCCTCTGCTTCCACGCTCGCTTCTCCGATGGCTGAGCGCTTTCCAGACAATCCCAAAGGTTTAAACGCCACTTTGCTAGGCTTGCGGCTGCTGTTGTTTGCTTGCTGGCTTCCTTGGACGATCGAATCCGCACTGAATAACACGGTTTACTAAGCGCCAAGACTACAAATGGGACAACTCTTTGATATTTTCCTTTAGCCCTTCTCTTCTTTTCTCGCAGCACTTACCCCAATCGGACTCAGCGCTATACGGCTTCTGACGACTGAATAGCCCACTCGCCTTCAACAAAGAACCTCGCAGTCGAATCTTAGATTTAGATATTTAGATTTCCTAGAGTTTTTCTTTCACTAAATTCTTTCTGTTTCCTTTTCGTCGGACCGATGCGCAACCGACTCAATTGACTTTCACGAGGGAATAGTGACGCCAACGTTCTGGCGGCAAATCGTCTAACAAATCCTCCTGGATGCATTTTCAACCGAGATAGCCTGACGTTTCGACCTGTTAACGCCTTTTTGGTTTTCTGAGCTCTAGATGGCGCCCCAAAAAACTCGGAATTTCGGAATTGCGGCCATGCTGAAATGGACACTAGCTACACGCGAAATCTTCCTCTATCTGGACCGTTTATAAGAGAGACAAAGCGAAATATTCGCTGTAGCATTGAGGCAAGTCTAAGATATTTAGATAAATTAAAACGAGGGGGAACGTTGTGAGTTGCTGCGTACCGCAACTCTACATTTATACCCGATACTTAGTCAGTATGGCTCTCCTCCGGCAGACGCCGCTAATATTAATCGACACGACAAAGAGTGCGTGCGAGAGAGGCAGAAAATCAGTCTGAGCGTGACGTCGGGCGCTGCGTAGCCAGTGCAAATTTATCTGATCTGATCCAGATTCAGCAACCTAATAGATATGATCATTATCTATGATTCTGCGTTTTTAGTTTTCTCGTATCTTCAAATTGTGGATGCCACAGATTTTCATCCTTTGTGGGGCAGAACGGGGTGGGGCGAAATTTTGAGATATACGTTTTATAGTGAGATCTAACAGGAGTGCGAATACCAAATTTGGTTACTCTAGCGTTAATAGTCTCTGAGATTTGTTAATATCCCCAGATTTTCGTCCTTTGCGGGGGCGGAAGGGGGTGTGGCGAAATTTTGAAACGCTAATGTTTTACTAGATCTAGCCGCTAGCTAGATGTTTGTTTTATGTTTTATGTTTTACTCTAAGCAAAGCCGCCTATGCTACGTGTGTGTTAGAGAGAGACAGGGCGAGAAAAAATGAAATTGTTTTCTTGATGCTGGCTATAATAATAATACTATCCAATTCAGATTCTGCAGTCTAAAATATATGGTCATTCTCTACGTCTCTGCGTTTTTGGTTTTCTCATTTCTTTAAAATTGTGGATGCCACAGATTTTCGCCCTTTGTGGGGGCGGAAGTGGGCGGGGCAAAGTTTTGAAATATTTTTGTAGCAGTGACATATCACAGAAGTCTGGATCCAAAACATCGTTGCTCCAGCTCTTACAGTCTTCGAGCACTAGGCGCTAATAGGGACGGACAGACAGACATGGCTCAATCGACTCGGCTATTGATGCTGATCAAGAATATATATACTTTATGGGGTCGGAAACGATTCCTTCTGGACGTTACACACATCCATTTTCACCACAAATCTAATATACCCCAATACTCATTTTGAGTATCGGGTATAAAAAATAGCATTTCTACACAAACGACATATAAATATATTCTATAAAGCATAAGCTCACATATGTATGTATATTGTGACTGAGTTGCGGGTATAAAGTAGAGCAAGCTTTTGCCGCGGCTCAAAACGTCCCGCGGTTTAAATTAATATTTAAAACGTTGGAACGTTGTGAGTAGCTCTACATATAGTAAATACTTAGTCGCTGCGTAGCCATTGAAAATTGATTTGTTCCTTTTGGCTATAATAATGGTCTGATCTGATCCAGATTCGGCAATCTGGAGATATGGTCATTCTCTATGATTGTGCGTTTTTAATTTATTTGTATCTTACAAATTGTGGATCGAAAAAAATAAAAATCATAGATAATCATTATTTTTGAGTTTTCGTTTTTTTGATCAAGAATAATGAGTCTAAATTGTATCAAATTACTCAAAACTAATGATTATCAGTGAAAAAAATGTATACAATTTAAATATAATCATTACCAAGGGTTTTTTATTATATAACTTATAATGATTACGGTCCCGGTCATTTCATCCACTGTGCTCGTTGTTCTTCTTCTCACAGGCACGTATTTATGTATACATACATATGTACAAATACATTTTTCTTACCCCAATTTTAATCCATAGCTCATCTATAAATATGAAGAACAGCTCTTTCTCATAGTATTTTAAATTCCCAATGAAGTTCACTTCTCCATTTCTCTCGAAATCTCTCTCTCTTCAGCGGCGGTGTCTACGGAAATAGCTCCTGTCTCTGGGGCAAGCGTCAAGTCTGGCTTGCCATCCGGGCGTACAGCCATCTTTGAAAACAAAGCTGGCGCTGGAGGGCAGATGCAAGGTGGACACCGCTGCCGATCAGGATTTCTACTACAACCAGGACAGTTGGCTTAACTCGTCGCAGGCCTCGGCATTGATGACTATTTAGATGAGGCTCTGGTCGGCGACTATGGAATCACTCAGAATGATGACAGCCATGATGACTTGAGGGGTCACCTATTGAGGGGCGTAAGTTTTCTCTGTTCCGTTTGTACAGAGCAAAGAAAACCCGGCCCCAACGAGTTGCCTTACTATTGGCGATCAGGAGATCATGGACCGCAAAGACCTATTCGACAAGCAGCGGCAGGAAATATTACTTGCGCCAGAGCAGGGGCAGCTCGAAAAAGAGCGCCCAAAGATCAGGGCCAAAAAGGATTATCTTCAGCAATTGACATTTCAATGCCTAGGAAAACCTCCCGAAGAAGATAAATCCTTAATCCCTCTTATCCCTAAGAGGACCTATAAAGTACCAGCCGACAGCAGCAGCTCTATTACAAGTAACCGGTCCCCATGTCTAACAGACTGACTGAAATGACTCAAATCAATACATTTAAGAATATAAATGTTTCAAATCTTTTATATGTGAGACAAGGTCTAAGGAAGGACAACGGTTGCGAGAATTTTGAACCGAACACTGAAATGCTGTTAAAAAATCCCAGCGACATCGTTATTGACGATAGTGATGTTAGCGATTAGTATATTATTAAGACTTTATTATTATTAATAAGTCTTATTAAGACTTAAGGTTATTAAATGAAATGAATGAAAAAATTATTTCGAATAGGCCAATCATGTAGGAAATAGATTAATCAATCGCATAAAATTATGATGGCATTGCTAAATGTTCTATATAGCTAGTAATATTCGACGGAATATCAAAAACTAGGAATATGTAAAATAGAACTTGAAGTCGTCAGTATTTAAGGCATATTTTTAAAATGAGGCGGTATATTTCGGTGCTGTTCTGAAGGTCATACTGTAGAAATACTGGTTTCGCCGCGCTCCCATGGTATTTTTGTCAATTTCATCAATCTATTAATTTAATTTTCAATGCTATATAGAAATCCAATAAAAGGAAATATTTCGAATAGGCCAATCATGTATAGAATTGATTCATCAATCGTATAAAATTATGTGGGCATCGCTAAATGTTCTATATAGCTATTTATATTCGTCGGAATATCAAAAACGAGGAATATGTAAAATAGAACTTGAATTCGTCAGTATATTTACGGTATATTTTTAAAGTAAGACGGTATGTTTCGGTATATTTTCTGAGGGTAGGACGGTATATTTTATCGATAAATCCGCGGTCACACTAGTGATATAAATTTGAATGAAAACATCGATGTCGATGTCCATCGATGTTCTCAAAATCAAACATCGATGTTGGATTGATACATCGGATTGATTCTTCGATGCATCGATGATGACCGATGTTTCAAAACTTTCCCATTTGATTATAAAACCGAATATTCAACAACGGAAAAATTAAACTTGAGCTTTCATAGCAGTCTTTTACATATCATAGGACTAAACGAAAAAATTCTTAACATAGAAGAAATGATTATGCTTTCATAGCAGTCTTTTACATATCATTGTAGATCAGAGATAACTAATATTTCAAATAAGTACTATTTGTCAATGCTTTGCAAAAACCAAAATGCGGCCCGTTCAAAATACACCCAGAAGATGCCATTAACGTCAAAAATTGCATTGCAATTTTGTATAAATTAGGACAGGTACTGTTCATACCGTCGCAAAAACACGAAGGACTGCTTTCAAATGAGGCAGGCATTGCTGTGTTTGCTGCTTACAGATTTGAAATGAATTGATCGATGTTTTGCAAAACATCGATACATCACTCGACATCGGTAGAAGCACTAACCATACAGTATATACTGTATGGTTAGTGGTAGAAGTAAAAACATCGGAAAACATCAGTAAACATCGGCAGAAAAACATCGATGCTCGATGCATCGATGTTTTTTTTACATCACTAGGTCACACTGGCTCCGGAAAACGAAATTAAAAGCGAAAAATATAAGATTGAAGGAAAATTTAATCTCGAAAATTCGTAGAAATCCGCGATTCTTAAAACTTAAAAACTATGAACGCCTTCCCAGGTACGTTCGCGTTTGACGAATATGGTCGGCCTTTCATTATTTTGCGTGATCAGGAGAGCCAGAAGCGCATCACAGGAACAGATGCCATCAAGGTAAATGAAAACTATGATCCCATTGTCCCAAGTGGACAAACCTCCTTTTAAAAGGAATGAATTTTAAAAAAAGGACTCCAAAAGGTCTTTCCCAGTGAATTGTAGCATTGTCTTCCGCATAAAATGACGCATCGCCTGCCGAATGTTCCAGATGTTCATTCCAGCCGGAATTTTTATGAGAGACAGTAAAATGCATTCATAAAAGTGTTCAACTTATCCTGCCAGTGGAGTGGACAGGGATGTTGGAAACGAGTTTTTCCTTCAGCTATATTATTTAGTTGAAAATGCATCAAACTGACGTCATTTTATCAGTTTTGAGGTTAAAAAGCCGCACAGATGTTCGCCGTTAAAGCGCCGCAGCGTGCCGCCGGCTGAGTCACGCGCACTGTGAAAACTTATGGTTGGTGAAAGATAGGTAATTAATAGTCTTTTCTTGGTATTGGTGTTATTTGCAGACGCATATTATGGCGGCACGTCAGATCGCCTCGACTGTGAAGACGTCTCTGGGACCCAAGGGTCTAGACAAGATCATGGTCAGCTCTGATGGCGATGTGACTGTCACAAATGACGGTGCCACTATTATGAAACTGATGGAGGTGGAGCACGAGATTGCCAAATTAATGGTGCAGTTGTCGCAGTCGCAGGACGATGAAATTGGCGACGGCACCACTGGCGTTGTTGTCTTAGCCGGTGCACTGCTAGAGCAGGCAGAGAGCTTGATCGACCGTGGCATTCATCCCATTCGCATTGCAGATGGCTTCGAGCTGGCTGCTCAGTGCGCCATCAAGCAACTCGATGCAATTGCTGAACCCTTCCCCGTGGATCCTAACAATAAGGAGCCACTCATTCAGATAGCTATGACCACGCTGGGAAGCAAGATTGTGAACAAATGCCATCGTCAAATGGCCGAGATGGCAGTAGACGCTGTCCTCAATGTGGCCGATATTGAAAAGAAGGATGTCAACTTTGAGCTCATCAAGATCGAGACTAAGGTCGGAGGTCGCATGGAGGACTCGATGCTGGTGAAGGGCGTCATTGTAGACAAGACTCTTAGCCACTCGCAAATGCCCAAAGAGTTGAGAAATGTTAAGCTGGCCATCCTCACCTGCCCATTTGAGCCTCCCAAGCCCAAGACCAAGCATAAGTTGGACGTTACCTCTGCCGAGGACTACAGGGCGCTGCGCGAGTACGAGCAGGAGAAGTTTACGCTGATGGTCAAGCAAGTGAAAGACGCCGGCGCCACTCTGGCCATCTGTCAGTGGGGCTTTGACGACGAAGCCAACCATCTACTGCTGCAGCAGGATCTCCCCGCAGTACGCTGGGTCGGTGGTCCTGAGATTGAGCTCATCGCTATTGCAACTGGTGGTCGCATTGTTCCGCGGTTTGAGGAGCTGACTCCTGAAAAGCTCGGATCAGCCGGTCTAGTGCGTGAGATGGGTGAGTTTCGATGCTTGCGCATGTCTCAGACACTATAATTGATTTATGTCTTCACTTTTAGCTTTCGGCACGTCGAAGGACAAAATGCTTGTGATTGAGGAGTGCAAAAACTCAAAGGCAGTCACAATCTTCCTGCGTGGAGGCAATGCAATGATCATTGCCGAGGCCAAACGCTCTATCCACGATGCGATCTGTGTGGTGCGCTCGTTAGTCAAGGACTCGCGTATTGTGTACGGTGGTGGAGCCGCAGAGATCAGTTGCTCCCTGGCTGTGGCCAAGGAGGCCGACCAGCTGTCTACCCTGGAGCAGTACGCATTCCGCGCCTTTTCCGTGGCCTTGGAGAGCATTCCCCTGGCCCTGGCCGAGAACAGCGGTCTCCATCCGATTGAAACGTTGTCGGAATTGAAGGCCAGTCAGGTCGCTGAGAAGAAACCTAGCTTGGGTGTTGACTGCATGCTGACCGGCGATTCGGACATGAAGAGCCACAATGTTGTGGAGTCGTTGAACTCGAAGAAACAGCAAATCTTGCTGTCCACCCAGCTCGTCAAAATGATACTCAAGATCGATGACGTGCGATCCAAGAACGATGGTAGCATGTAGAGAACTTTCTGAGTGCCCTCGCCACGCAACACACATCAATCAGCACCCAGACATAGATTTTTCACACATCCCCTTCGCTTTGCTATTTTCTCACGAACACCCGCGAATCGCCTCATCTACTTATGTTTATCTGTATTAATTGTTTCAATTTATTAATCAACAACTAAATTCTTTTGAAAAGAACAAAAATTATATAAAAAAGGTACACAAATACACTAAAATTCAACTAAACTTTGGCTCAAACTCAAACTTTCCTGCCGTTGATGCTGGCCAGCTGGTTTCTGTTAATCTGATCAAAGAAGAGCAGTCCGGCCGCCCGCTCCACCGTCTCTGGTGGTACCTGGAACACATTTAATGGGGTGTCGTTGCTAATCACCTTGTTGGGCATTACGTATGCCTCCATGTGTAGTTTGTGATCGGCCGCCTCGCCCACGATAACCTTATAGAAGTGAGTGGGTACGGCAACGGTGTTGGACCCGATGACTTCGTACTTGACATACATTTTGCCGTCATCCTCCTTGTGGGGGAGGTACAGTGGACCCGTGCAGACATACACATTTGAGTAACTCTTGGTTAGCTTGCGCACGTGCATTTCCAGAGAGTTCCACGCGTCGCGATTGAACCCCTGGCCCACCTGGGGCGCCATGTTCGACAGGTAAAAGGTTTCCTCGCAGTGCTTCTGGTGCAGTCGATGGTTGCCAGCGGCAGCCATGTGGCCACGATCAAAGCCAGACTTTCTATAGTCAGTGTTCTGTGATCGGAAGAAGGGATGTATGCTCTCATCTGGTTTGAAGTCGCATTTCGAACGATCCACAGAATCGTTTTTTGCCACTGACTCCGCTGTGAGGTGCTCAAACACCCAATGCGGAATACGATTGCGTCGGTCGTAGGAGAGCACATAGTCTGAATGGGAGCGCACGTTGTCCAGCCCTGGAAAGCCAAACTTCATGATCTCCGAGATTCGCGACGGCGTTGCAGTCAGGTTTACATTGGAGGCCACAAGACTAGCGGCTGAAACTGTCCCAAATGTCGGCAGTCCAGGCAAGCGCGGAAAAACATCGCTGCTCTGCTGGAGACGTTCTGTTCGGGAGCCTAGGTAAAAAGCTCCCAAGGCAGTCGCACTGAGGGCTAACAAGCCGCGTACTCTAAGCCCACTCATATTAAAATTGTAATAGATAAAACGGAAAATATCAGAAGTTCCCGCTATTGCACAATTCAAGAGATGTTCAACAGCTGACCTAAAATATGCGATACTTATCGATAAATATATATCGGTTCAAGTATGGATCTTTCGCGTGGCAGCACCCGCTGGAACGGTGGGATATTTTGACAGATGTGAAACCTCGATTAACACTGGCAGCTTCTACAATCTACAAGCCGTCAAAAAGCAGCTAACGAGCATATAATACACGAGGGGGAACGTTGTACATTTATACCCTACATTAAAAGACAAGGAGTGCGTGCGGGAGAGACAGAAAACGTGTTTGAACGTATCTGAACGTGTCGTCGGGCGCTGCGTATCCACTGCAAATTGATTTGTTCCTTTTGGCAATAAAAATGATCCGATCTGATTCAGATTCGGCAATCTGGTAGATGTGGTCATTCTCTATGATTGTGCGTTTCTAGTTTTTTCGTATCTTCAATATGATTACAAAATTTGGTCGATCTGGCATAATTCTCTACGAATTCTGCGTTTCTGCGTTTTTGGGTTTCTCGTATCTCTAAAATTGTAGACGCCACAGATTTGCGTCCTTTGTGCGGGCAAAAAGGGGCGGGCCGAAGTTTTGAAATACACTTGTAACAGTGACATATCACAGATGTCTGGTTTGGGGGTGAAGCGGGGGTGAAATCGTAACTAACTAACTGTATGCCTTATGATGCTTTTGCTGCCGTGAGCGCCGTGTGGATCGTGGATTGTGGATCCGAGCGCCCCTCCGAGCGCGCGAGAGTGAATTGGGACCGGGGCGCACGAAGTTGGCACAGTGCGCGGAAATTGTTTACTGCTGGCCTGAACACTCATTTTGAGCATCGGTTATAAAAAGTTTTGGAATGAATTGAGAAATTTACACAATTTTAAATTAGTTAATTTTATATTTTATTGGCTATAATGAAACAATCCATATACATACAATAAACGTTGCTCTTTGGACTTCCGTGAAAATTGCAGAAGCTCTCCTTGGAAGTTGGTTTGGCCCTGGCTGCTTCGCATTCTGGTGCTCCTCCTCCTTCTGGACTTCCAGCAAAAATCTCCAGAAGATTTTCCAGCTACATCCGCAGTACTATCATGCGAAATGTTCATAGCGAGATTTTCCATCTAAGCTTTCCTATTTGACATGCGTGTATTGTTTGTTTTTTTTTAATGGCTGCAAAATGCTAATCATAAAAAGCAAACACATACATGCAAACATACATATTACTTATTACCATTACTGGCCATTCCATTTGGTATTGTGTCAGTTGAATTTTTTTTTCTTTTTTATTAGTCCACAACGATTTAAAATTCATATTATGATATGATAAATATATATCTAGGCGCAAACTATTTTTTATTACCATTCATTGCTTTCAGGGTTGCATTTGAAAACCATCGGCTAACTATCGCATAGAAATATGCGGTTTAGGAACATCCAAAATGGATGATGGATATTGTCGTCAGTATGAATAGCCTATAACGAACCTTACAATTTGCCTTGGCTGTTTTTGCCTGTTGTCCATACACTTTTTTATTGACCATTCAAAATTACGACTCTTTTTTTCGTCGCAGGAGTGAAGCAGTGTGGCCGCCTGACCTTCAGAAATACCGTAAATATACCGATGAAAAAAAACCTAGCCTACTAAAGCCCCCTTTATTTAACCAGGATCTCAAATTGAATATAACTGCGAAAATTTAGTCTACTAATAATAATATACTAATAATAATAGTTAATAATAATAATAAAAAAAATAACATATGTTTATGCTCCCGTTTCAAATCCCGCAAGATTTCATCGTTTTCAAAAAGAAAACATTTTCCTTGATAAAATGAAAAGTAAACGGTTTTTTATAAGACGAAACGAATCTTAATTGTTTGCCTTCTGCCATGACCGAGGACTACCTCACATGCTCAAACTGCAGCGGAAAGCCTGCAGAATATGACAGATCCTCCAAGATCAAAATCACCAATCCGCCATGAACGTCTCTCCGCAAATCCTAGGTGCTAGAAAGGTGAGAAATGTACAATCTCTCTGAAAACCATAATGCTGTCGGGCCTGAGGATCGGATTCTGGAACGCCCGTAGCCTGGTTTACAACACTAATGGCTGGCTCTATTTGTTTAACTATACCCAGGGAAAAACTACACGCTCTACGGATACGAGTGTTACAGAGCTGAACACCCATCCAACAATTCCAGAGGAGGAGCAGCTGTATTCGTTCGGAAGGATATTTCCCACTACCAATTGTTCTGTGCAATTGGAGCACATTCAGCTTGTGGCGGTCATGGTTTTATTGCTGCAGCCTATTTGCCCCCATCGATTCCCTGGTCAAGCACTGATTTCGACAATCTTCTGTCGTAACTGGGTTGGAGGAGACTTTAATGCGAAGCACAGGCTTTGGGGCAATCACAGATGGTTGGCGCTGCATGACGCTCTAACCAATGGCTCGACAAAAATTCTAGCGACAGGAAGCCCCACCTTCTACCCACCGTTTCGGAGATCCATGCCCTCCTGCCTAGACTTCTCCATATATCGATCCATATATCTATTCCCAGCAATCAGCTTAGCATCCGTGAAGAGCATGACCCCAGCTGCGACCACCTGCCTCTTGTTGCTACATTAACGACAACTTGTGCCCAAATAATTCTGTTGCCAAAGCCAGGAAAGCCACCGGAAGACCTCAACAACCATAGACCTTGTTGACCTTTTACAAAATGTTTTTAGGGCTGCATCCTACGAAGGATACTGAAGTCGCCGCAGGTCAAGGCAACCAGGCAGACCCTCAAGGTGGCAACATTTGCTGTGGCTCTCGGGAGCTAGCTGTGTCTACGATGGCACAGACAATCTACAGCAATACCTCAAGCTGTTTAAAAACTGGACCTGCCGATGGAATATCTCCATAAACCCTGCTAACTGCTTGGGAAACTCGTGGAGCAGCGTAGGAATCACACATACCTCTGAGTTACACTGGATTCACGTTTAACTTTCGACAGTCACATCCGTAGCGTGAGGAGCAGAAATGGTCCAGAAAATGTTCTGGCTAGTGGTATATCCGTAACCGGGACATCGCCAAGGACCTTAACGAAGAGCCATATTTGTAAGCTCATAAGCAAACATAATTTGATTGCGAGGCGTCTTGCGAAAACCAGATACCGGCGTAGGCTGGTCAGAATACACCCAGTCGACCTGCCCATCCTAGAAACCTGGACATATAATTGCACGCATTTTTTTTAATCATCGTAATTTTTCCTTTGCTTGTTATATAAGTTGCTCTAACAGTTACTGCAAAAAACATAATTGTATCTGTGATAAAATTTTATGTTCAAATACAATATTCAAATTACCCAAAAAAAACAACATAAACAACATAAATTTTACGCCATAACTAGGGCAACTTAGCTTGTAGACCAATCTTAAATTTGCGTCGGAAATAATTGGTTAGGGCACTAAAACATTTCGGCTTCGTGCAAACAGCTGACGCAGTCCGATTCGGTTAACGGAACGTTGGCAAAAAATACATTTCTGTGCATAACAGCTCGGAACATACGCGGATGACCACGATATCTTTCACCTGAACTGCACTAGAATTTTTCAAGATTCATAAGTTTTGTGGATTCATTAGACCAAGAATGGGTATCGGGATCGAGATATAAACTGAAATAGCTAGTCATATCAAATCGCATATCCAAATCGACGAATTTGACCTCCAAACTTGGACATTAAAATACTCTCCACGAGCAATATGAATCTTGGCGAATTTTAGCGCAATTCAGGTAAAAGATATTGTGGAGTTTTTTGTAATTTAAAAGGATAGGATGGATCTACAAGAAGAATTCACAACCAGCACTATTTACCGCCGTTTCCCTCAAGGTGTTCACCTAATTAAATAAGGGGGGCTTAAGTGGGCTAAGCCGATTTTGTCTTCAAGGTATATTGGTCAAAATAGGTGGATTTTACCTGGCATGCATTCCGTTTCTGAGCCGTTTTGCCTGTTGTCCATACCCTTTTTTATCTTCCATTATGTAGCAAATGTGTATTTCTGAGTGTCAGACGGGTGTATTTTATATTTTATCGACACTGACATCAAGAAAAGCAACCATTGTGAGGCTATCAAAATCTTCCAAGTGTTTTTGTGGACATCAAGGCAGGTGCTACGTTTTCGTAGGCAGTTTTTCCAACTGAACTGAACAGCGAATTTTTCCATATCAAAACTTCTGTTTTATATCATTTCAATCGTTGTTTGTGCTTTAAGTTGCAACCATTAAGTGTAAAAATGCCATCAAGTATGAATAATAAACTGTAAGTAATGGTTCCAAGGTGCCATACAGAAGAAAGTGTGCAAAAATCGATTTTGTAGTGCAAAATGAAAGATAATGTAAAACAGTGCGCCACGACCCCTTTCCAATTGGTGGCATGTAGCTATGGTTGTAGTGGTTTGTAGTGAAGTAGCTGGTGTAACCTGCTAACAAAATTACGGTTTTGGTGTTGGTTATTTCTTATACACACTCACCAATCTACATAAGTGTTGGTACTTTTTAAGAATGTGTGACGCACACAGAAGAACAATAGAAGAAATGAGTAAAGAAATCTGCCAATCTTGTACACACAAATGATTGTAGCATATTTCGTAAGTAAAGTAAATAATTCGTTTAAGAAAAACGCCTTTCTGCTTTTTGACTACATATGTCTTGCGATATTTATTTTGTTTTCCAGTCATCTTTTTGTGGTCGCCTGCGTGGTTGCCACCCTGTTTACAGCGTCGGTCTTTGGGAGATCTATCTGATTTCCTGTTTATATTTTCGTATATTATAGTTAGTTCGACTTATTCTAATTCCGTTGTCTGCTTATCCGAGATTATATAACAATTAAGTACTTTAGTCGCCAATCCATTCTGAACAATATGGCAACGCCTCGCACATGCTTCACACATACATATGCGCTGTTATTTTTTGTTTACTTGCGTCCCTTTCGCTTCTAATTGGAATTATGTGAACAGAAGCAAGCAATTGAAAGTCTCCTGACTTTACAGTTACAGACGGTAGAAGAAACAACAGCACTTAGGTTCCATCAGACTCGCGCTTTTATTATGTCACAAAATGCACGCACACACACGTACCCTTGCTGTATGTACAATAAACAAGGGAAAATTCCATTCGATTCGCCATTGCACTTGATGCTTTACTGCGCGTGCAAGCGAGACAGCGAGAACATGAACAGGCAAACAACCAACAAAGAGCTCTCCCGATTTTAGGTCAGCGCTAGCCAGAGCCAGCCCAGCGTGTTCGCTTCTAGATGCTTCGTTAAGGGTGTCCGGGGGTGGTATTTCGATTTCCCGCCACCATAAGCAACCTTTCAGCTTACACGTTTTAATCTAATCATAGGAGCAACAAGTAATCGTTCTTATCGCTTCTGTTGTTTTGGGCCCGCAATAAAATATCGGGCTTCTTTGCTTTGTGACACTGCTTTTGTGTTAAATCTCCACGGCTTGTTTGCATATTTAGCCTCTTTTTATTGCGTCTTAAGCATGTTTGCACTCGGTGCTGAAATTCCCTATCTCGGAGCACAGCACTGCTCCTCCAATATTTGCGGACGCTGTCACGCTGTCATCTGTTTGACAATGTTACACATGCGATTTATCTAGAGATCTAATCTGCATCGGGTACTACAATGCTTTGTTTATTTGGTTGCTGCACGGGGCTCTGCAGGGACAAATAGCCCATTTCTACCTGCATATCATATTTGTGTGCCGTATTATATTACTTGGCGGTGCCATGTGATTGCCGCAATAGGTTAGTTTTAAAACATGCCTTTGCTGTATCTCGAACAATAAAACGGAAAATGGCCAATGGTTTACCGTTTGCGTGTGTGCAATCTAGACATTGAGAGCCGTAATCGCGTTGAAACTTGTTTATGGTTGAGTTGGTTGTTAAATTTCGATTGAGTTGGCATTGTTTTTGTTATCGCAGATTATTTATATTGATTTGCGCGAAGCGTCGCACACGTGCTGGCGAAAAGCTCTCGCCCCAAATTTGCCACAAATAAATCTTGTGCTTGGCAAAAACAAAGCTAATTTCTGTATTTATTTCTCCGATATTTATAGCTCGAGTTTTCAAGTGTTATTTACGTAGAAGGGCCTACTTTTGACGGCGTTTAGCAATGCAAACGTACTTAGAATTATTTCCACATTTTGTATTTGTCATTTCGGAAGGGGACTCTGTTTGACCTTGGAACAGACAGAGGCCTCTATTAAACCTGAGGAAAGTTCTTCGTACCAGCTTCCACTTCAAATAGTATGTGTACCTATTCATCGGCAGCAGGCCATTTATCTCATAAATGATGCCGCCGCCGTGTGTATGTCGTCAGTTGCCAGCCAACGCTCAACGCTGCGCCACGGGAAACAATTCAGCTTCAGACAAGAGAACAAACGCAAACGGAGGGAGAAAACTGAATCCGGATAAGATCTTTCGATGTAAACCCCAAGCCTCAATAAGGAACACCAGCAACTAATCTGTGATAAGAAAACCGTTAAGTGGAAGCCAACTGAAGCTGTGATTGCTTTCCGTACAAATAGCTACGCCAATTGTGCCCAGCCCATCCATATCAATGACATCGACCAACATGCAGCCAGAGCGCCTGACTCAGTGGTACGTCCATCCCCTTAAAAGGTACATATACCATTCGATGGCATTACAGTGAAACCCCATCAGTTTCTATCTTTTTGATGTCCATGCATCCGAGAATTGCATCCAGTGGGATATTACACTGTCACCTCTTCGCCCGCTCCTGTGGGGGTAGACTCGGAGCTTTCGCTTTGACTGGCCATCATTCTCAATTTGAAATGCCTTGCCAAGTGCGCAGTTTGCCGATTTAATTGGTTGGCGGGCATGGATGAGAAAAACAAAATACTTTGCATATTTCCCCGTATGCCCGGTCAGCCGGCAAGCAATAATACATTCATACATATGTAGGTGGTGTGCTTGTTTGTGCTGTCCCGTTCCGTCTCGTCCCCCTTAATGTTCGACTAACAATCGAGAAGAACACAAAACACGAATGCGAATAGGTGAATAAAGAGAGCTGTCCGTCGACAGTCAACGTACCAATTTAATACTGTCATGGAATTGCTCTCTTTGTATAATATTCGACGTTGCGCAGAACTAACCAAATGTGTTCCAAAATCCACTAACAGTTGTATATCTGTCTGGGCTAATCTGTCTTTTGTCTGTCGTCCCCTCCCCTTTTCTGTATAATACTGAACGAATAGTGAAATAAAGAGAGCTATCCGTCGACAGTCAAGTTAATCAGATTGTAATACTGTCATGGAATTGCTCTCTTTGTATAATATTCGAAAAGCGCCGACACATGTGCATAGTTTCGTAACTTGTACTTCGTCCAAACGGTGGCTGGCTTAACTACTTTTCTTCCTTTTCTGCAGGCCACAATAATACAATAAGGCCGGTTTTCATATTCAAGGTTCTTTCTGTATTCATAGCAAAAGTTATCTTCTTGATTCTCAAAATACATAGTTTACAATTGTGTTGCCTTTCAACAATTTCGCCCCGCCCGCTAATAATAGAACGCCCTCAACTTATATATTAGTAATGCATAGTTTGAATCCTTGAGTTGCCTTACAAACCGCCGCGTCCACGTCCGCCGGTGGGTCCGCCTTGCCAAGCTCCACGTCCGCCACCGCCTGGAGCACCAGGTGGTCCGCCACTACCTCGTCCTCCGCCCGGAGGTCCGCCTCTGCCCCGACCTCGAGCTGGAAATCGACCAAACGTTAATATGCAAACTGAAGTGACGCGCCGCGCGGCAAAACAAAAGCCGCCTACTCACCCTGTGCACGCAGAATGGCCGCCTTGCCGCGGCCGGCCGTTCCTCCCAGGCCCTTCCCCGTCTGTTTCTTGAACATCGGTGCGTTCTTTAACATGTCCGGAAGGATCAGAAAACGGATTTTCGAGCCACGAATGTAGACATTCTCCAAATTGCCGGTTCGTCCATCGCGGTAGGTGACTGTAATCTGTGTCATTTGGCAATTCATGTTGTCTTCGGCTTCAATGAGTTTGCCGCGGTACACTTCGCCGGTAATCGTCTCGCAAGTGATTATGTGGCCCTCGGCCTCATGTAAAACCTTAATGGGCACACCGATTGACATTTTTGCGTTATTTTTATGTGTTTTCCGAACGTTTTTAGCTTTTAATTATTGATTTTTCTGCAGTTCGACGCTGATGAAATATTTTTACGAATTTTCTTTTCTCAAACGTTTACGAGGCGAGTGTCTGTGTGTGTATGTGTCTGGCGCGGTTTTGACAGCTGCCAGCCGCCATGTTGTGCGCGTGAGCGCACGGTTGTATTAGCCTCACGACATTCACGTCCCTATCGATATATTTTTATCGTTAGTCAGCCCTCGACTTAGATAAGGGCGCGAGCGTATCTAATCTTTGAAATATAAACACTTACACTTACTTGTTAATGCACATACATACGTACTTTTGTCGTGAGAGGAGATTATTAAATGAATTGCTTTCATATTGCTGATAAGAGTACTGGCGTTGTGGCTATTACTTTGCCCTCAGCTATTGCGCCGTTAAGCAGTGTTTCTCGCCACCAATTAACTCCAAAATGATTTGGTAAATTTTGCCTCTACAAAATCAACGAAGGCACACTCCATTCAGTAGAGGGACTAAAACTAATTTTTGTATTTTTAATGTGCCTTTCTTCTCGTTTACAGCGACCCAATGTTTAGTAGTATTGTTAGAAGAGATTTTAATGATAGCGGAATTGCCGATGGCAAGTTCCGCACCATTTCGACTTCGTCTTGCGCCACGAACATGTCGAATGAGTCCTACCGCATCTCTCTTGGCGTAGGGCCTCTGTGGTGGTCCTGATGTCCCTGTCCACCACAGAACAGATCACGATAGGGCATCGCTCTTAACGGGTAAGCCCTGCAAATGGAGAAGGAGATTTGTGTTCCTCATCTGAATTTGTTCATTTATTTCACAGGCTACAGCCGTAAGTCTTCGGTCGACTCGGCTGGTGGCAGCTTGTACGAGGTCAGTTCCCGGTCTTCGTCGCCCTCCTCCTCGTCAGAATGCTCTGACTCGGAGTCGCACAACGATATCCATTCGTTGTGCTCGGACGATGATTGCCAGGAAGTACTACGCCAGATCTTGCAGCATGACCAACCGGTGCAGATTTCCATCAAGCTGCATGTGACCGAAGACCAGTATACGAATTGGATGTCGATTTTGAACCCAGTCAACAACATGCTTTATGTCGCCTTCCCCAAGGATTTACCACCAGCTGGCTCCAAGGAGACCTTTCTCTCCTTGCTGGAGTTTGCCGAGGATAAGCTTGAGGTGGACGGCATTGTAATGGCCATGCGCAAAGACCATCCGGAGCGCACACGTTTGATTGAGGCATTTTTGTTTATGGGTTTTGAGCCAATGTCTAGAAAGGCACCACAGGCCCCACCATCGGCCATAAATGACAAGGATAACTACTATTTCCTATACACCATCGAGGGGTAGTTCTACGGCGCGAGAAACGATTTCCGAAGCAAACCATAACCTTTACATTATTACAACACTAATATGTATATCCACAAACTGCAATATACGTAGCAGCATCCCCAGATATCACGCCACACAACATATACATACTGACGACATATTGTCCCCAATGTGTTCAACGAAAGCAAACATTTTATTCAAATCTTGGTGTATATGTAACCGAAAATCGTTTTTAACTCGTCTTCAGAGCGGCCCGAATTATTGTGGTAGTCGTTCTATAATTCCCACTACTAATCTATTTGCGCAAGCCACGTTAAGAGCAAGCTAAATTGTCGTAAACTATTACATCAAACTATAACCGAAAAATATCCAGCAAAAATGTAAAAAAAATTTAAAAACTAAAAAATTAAAAAAAAAACAACTATGTATTAATCATAAGTTTATTTGTGAATTAACCAATATTTTTGGATTTATGTTTTCACTTTTTGTTTATATCCATGTTTTTTTTCAATCAGTTTATTTCATTTATTACTTATATTTAACCATTTGGGAATGAATCATACAAGTAGTCCCATGTTTTTTGTATACTATCAAATATTTTATTTATATTTTTATTAATATTTTGTACACCGTTTTGCGAAGAGAATGAGAAACAGCTGCAAAGGAGCACTCAAAGGGAAACACACATATTCATGTATAAGCTAGTGCACCTACGCCAGTAAATACATACTATATATGCAGATACAATATTAATAAAACTATAAATCAATAGATTCAACAAAAAAATCAATCAAATGGGAGTAATTGTTTGCTTCGCACGTTATTGTTCGTATCGATAATAACGCAGGGGGCCAAATACGCAGTAAAATTCTCAAGTGGTTCGCTTCTCATTACCTTCTCATTTTAATATTACAACCAATCCCGAGTCAGCGCTAACAGTGGAATGCAACGCGTGCCCATACCCGTAAAATAGTCCATTGAGATCGATGAGCCCAGTAGGATTGTCCTCTTCTAGATTGTCCTTAGTCCAGGCTGGGCTTAATTTTCCTTCAAAGAATTTACTGCCTGAGGAACTGATCAATCTGATCGCTGCACCTATGGAGACACCCGTTATTATCAAAAAATAGGGAGGGACAGTTTGTATCTTTCGCTTTGGATTGACCCATCCAAAGACGAAACCATAGCCCGCTGTGAACTAAGAATTACTCATAGGTCTCGCAGTTTCTGGAAGAGCATTCATTTGTATTGTATTTATATTCTTTCTTCCTGTTGAAGTGTCGTGATTTATTTGAAGAAAGGAAATCATATCCACATAAAATCCACATGTTACAAATTTTTAGGTTTTTTTATAGCTTTTGGGCAATTTACCGTTTGAAACTGCAATGATATCTTTTAAGCTTTTTCGGATTACCTTCAGATTTCGCCAAGTACAAATAATTTCTAAGCGACCTAACAGATGAGATGGCCAGCGGGAAAATAACACTATTCGGCGTACATGCGTGCACTCATGTGTATACGAGTATATGTATGCACAAACGGTATACATATATACATATATATTTATTTATGTGTTGCTTTAAAGTTTTTAAGCTCTAGAGCAAATTCCTCTGCTGTTGTACATTGGAAAATTCAACGACTCCATATTGTTATGTATATATGTACATACATATGTATGTACTCCTCATAGCACATATATTGAGTTTATATGCGATAAAACTCTGACGAGCTCAACTAAAATATATGTACATATGAGGTTCTGAGCAGAGTGTCGTGTATACCGGGGTATATAACAGATAACGATATAACCTGGAATGAAAGAGTTTCCGAAAAACAGTCGAGTCTCGAACGTCAAATCGCTTGCACCACTCGACGCAGAAACTCTGTAAAGCTGACCGACAGCATACACAATATATAGCGATACAATGTTCAAGGAGGTAAGTGTTTGATGTGACCGGGGAAACGGAAAGAGATGGGACGGGACCTTATCTTATCAACATAGATAAGCGTTTGCTTGACTTTCAATCCTTTTTTTCGATTTTGTTTATTTGAATCACTTTGATTGTATCCGATCGCTGCTCCAGATTATTATATTGGCAACGCTTTTGGCGGTCGTGGCCCTGGCTATGCATCCGGATGCATCGATGGAAAACCAACACCATCGTCAGCTGGCCCACCATACTCGCAACGGGCATCTGAAGACAGTTAAACATCATTCACACGATCAGGAGCACATCCAACATGGCAAGCTCGCAGTTCCTGCGATCACTTCACACGTCCACAAGCAGCACACCCAATCCGCGTCACACAAGAAGCCGGGACAGAGTAAGGCAACCAAGTCAGTGCAGGGCCAAAAGAAGCATCGACACCTGCATGCTCCCAGCAATCAACGATCGAAGAACCGCAACCAGTCGCATGATGGCACCCACCACCAGAAGCGCCACTCGGGATCGCGTCGCCATTTTTAGCCAGTAAATTCTTTGTACATAAGATGTATCCATAGGCCCCAATAAAGCTGGAGAAGCAGTAGTTGAATTCACGAAAATTTGTTATTTCGCGCAACCTTTTTTGAATGCGCGAAGATTGGTTGCGTTGGCTGTGTGTGCCGTAAAAGCATTGGCTGGGAAAAGTCCAAGCAAGTCCCCTGCTCCAGGTCGGGTCGGGGGTTTCAAATGTGTAATTACGCTTGGCCAACCCGGCTTTCTGTTTATGTTTCTTCGGAAGCGCTGGCAGTCTCGAAAGCCGGTTTTGGCGAGCTAAGTGTAGCAAAAATAATAAAGCATATATATAAGATGTTTTGCTTTTATTGCGATTATGCCGGGGCGGTGTTAATTGTTTCTGGGGTCAAAAACTTCATCCCAAATGCCAGTATTTTTGGTACGTTTACACAACTTCTTTGGTTACAATAGTGGTAAAGCCGCTAGTGTTCATTTAAGGGTGATGTTCAGGGATTAGCCTTAGCCCCAGACTGGATAAATTGGTGGACGATAGTAGCTTCCGTAGCTGCGATATCTACCGTAGCCGCTGTATCCTCCGTACTTATATCCCCCTCCGTATCCGTAAGCTGGAATAGGAGCCGCATAGTAGCCATAGCTGACAGAGTCGGCAGTAGAGAGGTCACCCTCGGACATGAAAATTTTCCTCTTGGAAGAAACAAATCGATCTACGTTGAATTGGTCCGTATGGTGTGATATACTATAATTTTTTCACTTACTCCCACGGGTCCTGCAAATGTAGATGACGCTAAAAGAGCCAGCACTGAAAGCACAGCAAATGTCTGTAAGCAAAACGGAACATAAAATGTTTTACACCCATTTGCGCATTTACACCCTTTCCTCTCGTCATCACACCTTTGTCATTTTTAAAGATTTAACGACTTGTTCCCGGCGAAGATCTGTTTTTCAACTGTGATTGCAACCAACAAGCTTACAATATTTATAGTGTTCACAACAGTCCGGAGATCGATTTTACACATGATCATTGATTTGGCAAACACTGGGAGGTCTGGAATAGACGTTATCCCAATCAGGGTCATGAAGATACATATCTTGACAAGTTAATTATAATTAATAATTTTTTAGACATATGTATTCTGTGATGGGGCATTAACAAATTTGGCACAATGAATCTAGTACTTAAAAACCTGATTGGTCTTTTTTACTCCGATTTTATAACAACGACGGCCCGGTTGATAACATTTAAATGCTTGTCGTTCACATTCAAAAAATTTATATTTGGCGCGCACCACTCGTATCCAGTCGATACGATAACAGAACCCTGACCTCACATCTAATGACGTAATTGCTTTTATTCAAAGCAAAATAAAAGCCGTGGGTTTAAAGGTGAAATTTAACTTCTCTTATGCCAGGGAGATAGCCTTGTTTAAGATAAGCATCTCTCCAACTCAATTTGACACCATTTGCTCCACCAAATTTTGGCCGGAGCATTTGGTGGTGAAGGAGTTTAAGGCTAAGAAGAAGAGTAGGCCCCCCATATCGCTTACAAATCTTTCCAGCGTGCCACCCCCAACCTCAACTTCCTCTTCCTCAACTTCCCGTCTTGCTCCAACCTTTCCAAAAAACTAACTTCTCTTTTAGTAACCTATCAGAATGTAAGAGGCTTGCGTAGTAAGCTCAGCATTCTTTTCCAGGATAGTGTTGCATTTGCTTCCCACGTTATTGTGTTTACTGAAACCTGGTTAAAGCCGGACATTCTAAGTTCCGAGGTTTTGGCAGGTCGGTACACAACTTTTAGAAAGGACCGTTCGTCTCGACGTGCAGGAGGGGTCTTATTGCGGTGGACTCTTACTTCACGTCAGAACACTTCACAGTCCAAGTTCAACAGGAACTGGAATTCCTGTGTGTAAAACTGATTCTTCCCGCTTTCGCTATATTCATTACTTGCTCGTATATCCCACCTTCTTCGGAAATTTCAATTTATGAGCAGCACTTGTCCGCTTTAACCGCTGTTTCTTCCTCGCTATCTGATAAAGATCGTATTATAGTTCTTGGTGACTTCAACTTGCCAGGAACTGTTTGGTCTTCGGTAAACGAGTCTAGTATCCTAGTGCCCATGTCACGACATGACTTTGTTGACGGCTTGCTTGACCTGTCCCTGTCTCAAGTCAATCATGTGAAAAATTCCTTGGGTCGATTCCTTGATCTATGCTTTGTATCGGATCCGACCATAGTGTTGTTAACCCGAGCCCTTCCGCTCACTATACCTGAAGACGCCTACCACCCTACTTTCGAGGTGTCGCTAGATATAGGACCAACTGTATTGGATCGGTCGAGTAGACTACCTGAACGTGTCCGCTGCTTTCGTAAAGCCGAGTTTGCGAAGCTTAATAACCTAATTAGGGATTTTGATTGGTCCGCTTTGTACTTGTGCACTGATGTCACAAAAGGCACAAACATTTTTTACAATGCTCTTGGCACATTTTTTGATTCTTGTGTCCCGCTTTCTTGTCCGATTAGATCTGGAAAACCCCCTTGGTTTACCAAAGAGTTATCCAGTCTAAAAATCTTAAAATCAAGACTTTATAAAAAATTTCAAGAAGTGGGCTCTCCTACTTCTCACTCTCGTTATGTAATAGCTCGGTCAAATGCTCAATGCTATAAGAACTACCTATCTCGTTGCAGGATACGTTTTTCTCAGGACCCTAAACAGTTTTACTGCTTCGTAAACAGTAAGCGTAGAACGTCCGCACACCCATCCTCGCTATCATTTTGTAATACGTCGGCAAATAATGATCAGGCAATTGCCGATCTTTTTGCCCAGTTTTTCCAAACTACCTATTCTGAGGAAAGCTACCGAGGTCGAACGGCATTTTCAGTCCCTTGTTAAATGAATATTCCCTACTTCATGATCTTCGAAGTTAAACCGGTGTTTTCACCGGGTCCAGACGGGGTTCCAGGTTGTGTACTCAGGTACTGCGCCGAGGCTCCGTGTGGACCATTGCTTAAACTATTCACCCTGTCCATTGATTCCTCTTGCTTCCCCCAATCTGGAATGAATCGTTTATAATTCCTCTCCATAAAAAAGGTAGCAAGTCTGATGCAAAAAATTATAGAGGTATAGCAAAGTTATCCGCTATTCCCAAATTTTTTGAGAAGGTTTTATCTCCGCATTTGCAACATCTCTGCAAGTCACTTATATCTCCAACTCAGCATGGATAACCATCACGATCAACCACCACGAACTTGTTAGAGTTTACCTCTTTCATTATTAAAGGCTTACAGACGGATGTTATTTACACTGACTTTAGTAAAGCATTCGACTCTGTAAACCATTCCCTTTTAGCACATAAACTTGACCTTTTAGGGTTTCCGCCCAACCTCCTGAGATGGATTTCTAGCTATCTTTGTTCTAGGTCTCAAAGAGTCCTCTTCAAAAACTCCCTCTCTTTACCAGTAAAGGTTTCTTCGGGAGTACCACAGGGCAGCCATCTAGGCCCCTTACTCTTCACACTCTTTATTAATGACTTACCTTCAGTATTAACATACTCTCGAGTACTTATGTATGCGGATGATGTTAAGCTCTGTGTCCAGTACAAGGACATTTCATTTCATTCTCGCTTGCAATCCGATCTCAATAGCTTTCAGTCATGGTGATGTGCAAACTTGTTACACCTTAATGCCTCGAAATGCAAAGTTATGACATTTCATCGTTCTAGCCCTTTGTTGGCTCCCAACACCCTATTTGGCGGTTATCTTGAGAGAATTACCCTGGTGGATGATCTGGGTGTTATGTTAGACCCCAAGTTAAAGTTTTCCGAACACATTTCTACCATGGTAAATAAGGCCATGGGCGTGCTTGGGTTTATAAAGAGGTGGTCAAAGGAATTTGACGACCCCTATATAAGAAAGACTCTCTATACCTCGCTTGTTCGTCCGATCTTAGAATACGGCTCCTGTGTATGGTGCCCTCAGTACAAAGTACACCAGGACCGTATAGAATCAGTACAGAAAAACTTTTTACTCTTTGCTCTGCGGGGCCTTAACTGGGATGCGGGTGTAAGACTCTTAAGAATCTTACTCTAGTAGACTATTATTAGTAAACCTCCCATCCTTAGTTAACCGTAGAATAATGCTTGGTGTGATATTTATGCACAACTTGATCAGGGGTGACATAGACAGCCCTGATCTGTTGAGCCGCATAAACTTCACGATTCCTGTTAGACTGACTAGAAATTTTATACCGTTGTTCCTTCCACTTTGTAGATCGAATTATTCCTTGCATGAACCGTTTAGGGTCTTATGCTCGGATTATAATTCCCTCTACCATATTATATCCAATACTAATTCTCTTCCTCTTATTAAATTATTAATCCTTACACACCTTTCTAATAATTAGTAACTGTAGTGGTATTTGTATTTTGATTGCATGCTTAGTTTCTTAGTAAGTGTAGTGCTAATTTTCCTCGAATGTTAGTCTAATAGCTATCTTTCTTGCATGTTCGCGTTTGGTTTGGCTACGCACCGCGCGTCTTGCGGCAGCGCCCCTCGGTCGGTTGGGCGCGAGGAGGGCTGCGTTTTGCCTGGGATCCGCGCGTAACAGCCTTCTGCTGGTGTCACACGGGCCACTTGCCGGTGCAGTAACTGCATCGCCTCTTGAAAGATGCAGTCATTGCATGTCAACGTCCAGATAAAAAAAAAAAAAACAGAACTTGAATCGGGTAAGGACCTCTTTTACCCGGTTGACGCACACATGTTGCTAATTCCATGTTCACATACCCTGTGGGAAATAGATGTTATAGAACTGAGAAAATATTTGTCATCCCAGGCTCTAATTAATACAGAAACTAGTCAGTCTCTTTTTTAAACGATATTTTGAAATTATTATTCTTCTTACAGATACCAAGAACTGTTACTGGGATCAGGATTTATGAGCAAGAATCTAATCAAATGCATGAATAGACAAAAAATCTAAGACCAGGTCTTTATTAATTACAAATGTTTATACCCTGGTTGACAACAAATGAGTGCAAATATTAGCAGCATTGACGTCACAGCACTGCGACTAAAACCGTGTTTTTTTTCAAAACAAAAACATGCAAGTACTTAAAAGTAGCTAATCCTGATTTAAATTGATTCATCAACCATATAAAATGATCTGGGCAAAACTGAGAGATCTATATAGCTGAGAATATTCGACGGAAGATAATAAACGAGTATTTATTGGTGAATAACCGGTTGACAACATTGATTACCGGCAACCCTACCTTATCCCACTAACCATACAGTATATATATACTGTATGGTTAGAGCTTATACCCTAGGGAAAAGGATGTCTTAGAGTTGAGAAAATGTTTGTCATCCCAGGCTCCGTAGGTATCAGGATCGAGATGAATATATACAAGATACTAACAATATACATGAATATGTCTAAAGAATTTAATTTTGAGAAAAGGTCTTTATAAATTACGATTCATCTTCATATGAAATTAACGAAATATGGTGTACAAAGGCTATACACGCATCATGTCTTCAAATACCAGCAACATTGCTACTGTTTTTTTTTTTGTTGAACTGTTTTGTTTATGCCTTTTTTTAGACAAAATACAATAAAAGTATGTACTAAAAACTAACTAATTGTGTAGAAAATTTATTCATCAATGGGCTAAAATTATGTGGGCAGAACTAAGAGTTTTAGTTAGGCAGTTGGAACGATTTTTCTCTTAGGTTTTATTAAGTTTCATTTGTTTGACCGTTTTCGCTAAAACCTTTTTTACGCAAAATGCAATAAAAGCAAGTAGTTAAAATAAGCCAGTTAAGTACAAAATTTATGAATTAATTGGATAAAACTATGTGGGCATGGATAAATGTTCTATATAGCAATTAATGTTCCACAGAAGATCAAAAACGAGGAATATGTATAATAGAACTTGAGCTCGTCAGTATATTTACGGTATATTTTTAAAGTAAGACGGTATGTTTTGGTATTTTTCGAAGGGTCGGACCGTATAATTTTTAACGATAAATCCGCGGTCGCACTAGAAATGGCTGCCGCATTGAAAAAAATTTTGCAAAACCGGGAAAATTGTTAATTGTTAATTAATTGTTGGTGAAGCAGTAAATTGAAGGTGTAATCTGGGTAAGTGCCGGCTTGGGAAGAATGTCTCTTTTCATTTAAGACTAAAATTTGTGTGTTTAAACCACACTTTTGTGGCATTTCTGCGTGGTGAAAATTGCAAAAGCCGCTGGTGGCGGCGGCATCGACGTTTCGCTCTGAGAAAACGTGTACATAAGTACATGTGCATTTGTGTCATACTAAATGTTCTATCCTTTACCGAACGAACAGGACTAGGTATTGCATGCAACTAAAAGATGTCCATTCCGCCGTACATGATACCACAAAATGCATGGGCCGCTCAATTGATGGCCCAGCAGGCATACGCGGCTGCACACGCACAGCAGGCACAATTGCATGCGCAGCAGCAGATGGCCAACCAGATACAACAAATACCACCACCAGGAGCACCCTTACCGCCAGCCAGCGGCCATTCTAATGGCATACCAATTCCGGCCGCATGCCAGGGGCAGTCTGGGCTGGGGCAAATTCCCACGCCAAAGCCGGACATACTTACGGAGGATAAACTGCAGGAGAAGGCGCTAAAGTGGCAGAATCTGCAGTCCAAGCGTTTCGCTGAGAAGCGAAAGTTCGGCTTCGTTGACACACAGAAGGAGGACATGCCGCCGGAGCATATAAGAAAAATTATACGCGATCATGGTGACATGACCTCGCGCAAGTATCGCCATGACAAGCGGGTTTATTTGGGCGCTCTGAAGTACATGCCACATGCAGTGCTGAAGCTGCTGGAAAATATGCCCATGCCATGGGAGCAGATCCGGGACGTACAGGTGCTGTACCATATCACTGGTGCCATAACCTTTGTTAACGAAATACCATGGGTTATTGAGCCGGTTTACATTGCTCAGTGGGGGTAAGACGTATTCGATTTCCTAAATGGGATTTATGCTCATATCAAAAATGATTTTCTCACCAGAACAATGTGGATAATGATGCGTCGCGAGAAGCGTGATCGTCGCCACTTCAAGCGTATGCGATTTCCGCCGTTTGACGATGAAGAACCGCCGCTGGACTATGCGGACAACGTACTGGATGTGGAGCCATTGGAAGCCATTCAAATTGAGCTCGATAATGATGAAGACAATGCCGTGTACAAATGGTTCTACGACCATCGTCCCCTCGTAGACACGCCGTGAGTTCTATCCTAAGTAAATTGATTCCGTATCGTGTAATACCGCTGCGCCATTCTGACCACCATTCCAGCTATGTGAATGGGTCTACCTACCGCAAGTGGAATCTGTCCCTGCCTCAATTGGCTACTCTTTATCGCCTGGCGAACCAGTTGCTCACGGACCTGGTCGATAACAACTTCTTTTACCTATTTGACCCGAAGAGTTTCTTTACCGCGAAGGCTCTGAACATGGCTATACCGGGCGGGCCCAAATTCGAGCCACTCATCAAGGATAATAATGTTGGGTAACGAAGGCATTTCCAACGCCACATCTTGGTCCTTGCTTAAACCCGTTTTTCCTTCCAGCGATGAGGACTGGAACGAGTTCAACGACATAAATAAGGTGATCATCCGCCAACCAATTCGCACGGAGTATCGTATTGCTTTTCCCTACCTGTACAACAATATGCCGCACTTTGTGCATCTAAGCTGGTAAGTAAGTGGGAGAGAGGGAATGGGTATCTGTGCAACTACTGAATTTGCGCGTTGCTTGATGCGTTGCCAGTTGAGAACTTCACTGGAAACGTTTCGCATCGCGGTAGATAAACGAAACACTCCCAGCTTACTACTAATTTAGCGATTAAAGGGAGTTGCAATGAATATGTTCGTGATGATTGAACAGCATAAATCGTTGCTGCTGATACTTGCATACACTGGAACAGGGCGAGAATGCTTCTAGGATTCTCCGCCAAGATTTTACTATTTCGCATTAATTAATTTCGCATGTTTATGTTTTACTTTCAGGTATCACACACCCAACGTGGTCTACATCAAGACTGAAGATCCCGATTTGCCTGCGTTTTACTTTGATCCGCTCATCAATCCCATTTCGCATCGCAATGTAAATTCCAAGCTGCAGGAACCCCTGCCTGATGACGATGAGGACTTTACGCTCCCGGATGAAGTGCAGCCGTTCCTGCAGGACACGCCGCTTTACACCGACAACACCGCCAATGGAATTGCTTTGCTATGGGCTCCGCGCCCTTTCAACATGCGTTCCGGTCGCTCCCGTCGAGCCATTGATGTGCCGTTGGTCAAGTGCTGGTACAAGGAGCACTGTCCACCTGGCCATCCGGTAAAGGTGCGCGTCAGCTATCAGAAATTGCTGAAATATTATGTACTAAATGCTCTGAAGCACCGAAAGCCCAAGCCGCAAAAGAAACGGTAAGATATATATTTCAATTAAAATCGGTTCCGGAGGGTACAATGCATGAATCTCCTCAGCCGAGTCGATCGTTCGATGTTCGTGTTTATCCTTCCGTGAAGGCACCGTTCTTGACAGACTCAAAGCTGTTGCTGGTAGCAAGTCATAGTCATATTCCAATATATATTCTCATTTGCAGATACCTGTTCCGGTCCTTCAAGGCCACAAAGTTCTTCCAGACCACCACGTTGGATTGGGTTGAGGCTGGATTGCAGGTGTGCCGTCAGGGATACAACATGCTAAATCTCTTGATTCATCGCAAAAATCTTAACTATTTGCATCTGGACTATAATTTCAACTTGAAGCCGGTCAAGACATTGACTACCAAAGAGCGCAAAAAGTCACGTTTCGGCAACGGTAAGTTGTTGGGATACTCGCAACTCTATAGGATTATCTATAGGATATATCAGATTGATTGGAGTGTGTTTTCTGTATTTTAGCGTTTCATTTGTGCCGAGAGATCCTGCGTCTGACCAAGCTCATCATCGACTCCCACGTGCAGTATCGCTTGAATAATGTGGATGCTTTCCAGCTATCCGATGGCCTGCAGTACATATTCGCGCATGTCGGTCAGCTCACTGGCATGTATCGTTATAAGTACAAGCTGATGAGGCAGATAAGAATGTGCAAGGATCTGAAGCATTTGATCTACTACCGCTTTAATACGGGACCCGTGGGCAAGGGACCCGGTTGTGGTTTCTGGGCACCCGGATGGCGGGTGTGGCTGTTCTTTATGCGCGGCATCACTCCCCTGCTGGAACGTTGGCTGGGAAATCTGCTGTCTCGTCAGTTCGAAGGACGCCACTCCAAGGGCGTAGCCAAAACCGTGACCAAGCAGCGCGTCGAGTCGCACTTCGATCTGGAGCTGCGAGCCTCTGTTATGCACGACATCGTGGACATGATGCCTGAGGGCATTAAGCAAAACAAGGCTCGCACCATTCTGCAGCATCTGTCGGAGGCTTGGCGCTGCTGGAAAGCCAACATTCCGTGGAAGGTACCCGGCCTCCCCATACCCATCGAGAATATGATCCTCCGCTATGTGAAAATGAAGGCGGACTGGTGGACAAACACGGCCCACTACAACCGAGAGCGCATCCGACGAGGTGCTACCGTGGATAAGACCGTATGTAAGAAGAATCTGGGCCGCCTCACTCGTCTCTACCTGAAGGCGGAGCAGGAAAGACAACACAACTACCTCAAGGATGGTCCATACATATCGCCAGAGGAGGCGGTGGCCATCTACACCACCACAGTGCACTGGCTGGAGTCACGTCGCTTTGCGCCCATCCCATTCCCTCCGCTGTCCTACAAGCACGACACAAAATTGCTGATCCTTGCACTCGAGCGACTAAAGGAGGCCTACAGCGTGAAGTCGCGCTTGAATCAAAGCCAGCGTGAGGAGCTTGGTCTCATCGAACAAGCCTACGATAATCCTCACGAGGCATTGTCTCGTATCAAGCGCCATCTGCTGACGCAGCGGGCTTTCAAAGAGGTTTGTCACAGCAATTTCTTGATCGATTGATCTTCGATCTATAGATTTTGACTTCGATTACAGGTGGGGATTGAGTTCATGGACCTGTACAGCCATCTGATACCCGTGTATGAGGTGGAACCGCTGGAGAAGATCACGGACGCATATCTCGACCAGTACCTCTGGTACGAGGCAGACAAGCGGAGGCTGTTTCCCCCCTGGATCAAGCCCAGCGACACAGAGCCTCCGCCGCTCCTGGCCTATAAGTGGTGTCAAGGTAGAAGCTAGATAAGAAAAAAGTTGTTATATCCCGGATAACTGGGTATCCAGGAATCCAGACTGTGGACATTTTGGGTGTGTGATTTGTGGCAAAGTGATATGCATTTGATCATCCCCTTGTTGCAAACCTCACGCCAAAGTTGAATCCCACACCTACACTCTCAGATAATGATCATGTGAACGAAAACAAAAGCGAAGGTGAAGCTAGCCCTGGCCTAAAGCAAGAACCATTTTATTTTCCTTCATCTAGGCATCAACAATCTTCAGGAGGTCTGGGATGTGGGCGAGGGCGAATGCAATGTGCTGCTGGAGTCGCGCTTTGAGAAGCTATACGAGAAGATTGACTTGACCCTGCTTAACCGTCTTCTGCGCCTGATCGTGGACCATAATATCGCCGATTATATGACGGCGAAGAACAATGTTGTGATCAACTACAAGGACATGAACCACACCAACAGTTATGGCATCATCCGTGGCCTGCAGTTCTCCTCGTTCATAACGCAATACTATGGCTTGGTTCTGGACCTCCTGGTGCTGGGCCTGCATCGATCCAGCGAGATGGCCGGCCCTCCGCAAATGCCCAATGATTTTCTTACCTTTCAGGACGCAGTCACGGAGACGGCACATCCTATTCGGCTGTATTGTCGCTACGTCGATCGCATACACTTGTTTTTCAGATTCTCGGCGGAGGAGGCGCGAGACCTCATCCAGCGGTATCTCACCGAGCATCCCGATCCCAACAATGAAAACATTGTCGGCTACAACAACAAGAAATGCTGGCCCCGCGATGCTCGTATGCGTTTAATGAAACACGACGTCAATCTGTTAGTTTTCCAAGTACAAAAATACTTTTAGAGAAGTGTCTTATGTAATTTCTTATGTATTTGCAGAGGCCGCGCCGTCTTCTGGGACATTAAGAACCGCTTGCCGCGCTCTGTTACCACCATTGGCTGGGAAAGCACCTTTGTTTCGGTCTATTCCAAGGACAATCCGAACTTGCTGTTCAACATGAGCGGCTTTGAGTGTCGAATCTTGCCAAAGGTTCCTATAGCTCCAATCCATAATCCAGGTTCAGCTAATAATTGACTTCTCTTCACGTAGTGTCGCACCCAAAACGAAGAGTTCACACATCGCGATGGCGTGTGGAATCTGCAGAACGAAATAACCAAGGAGCGCACAGCTCAATGCTTCCTGCGTGTGGACGATGAATCGCTGGGACGCTTCCACAATCGGGTGCGCCAGATCTTGATGGCTTCCGGTTCCACCACGTTTACAAAGGTAACTATTTTAGACTCGGAGTACTAGAACTGTACGGCTTGGACGGTTTGAACGGTTCTATTGCTCTTCAGATTGTTAACAAATGGAACACGGCCCTCATTGGCCTGATGACGTACTTCCGCGAGGCTGTTGTCAATACCCAGGAGTTGCTGGATCTACTGGTCAAGTGTGAAAACAAGATTCAGACGCGCATCAAGATTGGCCTTAACTCGAAAATGCCCTCGCGCTTTCCACCCGTCGTGTTCTACACCCCAAAGGAGCTGGGAGGTCTCGGCATGTTGAGCATGGGCCACGTTCTCATTCCGCAATCCGATCTGCGCTGGTCCAAGCAGACGGATGTGGGAATAACCCACTTCCGATCGGGTAGGTTCAATTTGAATGTGTCCAAGTGATGATTTTTTCCTAATGCCTTTGGATTTTCATTTGAAGGCATGTCCCATGACGAGGATCAGCTTATTCCGAATCTGTATCGCTACATTCAGCCGTGGGAGAGTGAGTTCATCGATTCGCAGCGCGTCTGGGCGGAGTATGCGCTGAAGCGCCAGGAGGCAAATGCTCAGAACCGTCGCCTCACGCTGGAGGACCTCGAGGACAGCTGGGATCGGGGTATTCCTCGGATCAACACGCTTTTCCAGAAGGACCGCCACACTCTGGCCTATGACAAGGGCTGGCGCATACGCACCGAGTTCAAGCAGTATCAGGTGCTGAAGCAAAACCCCTTCTGGTGGACCCATCAACGCCACGACGGCAAGTTGTGGAACCTGAACAACTATCGCACGGATATGATCCAAGCGCTGGGCGGCGTGGAGGGAATTCTCGAGCACACTCTGTTCAAGGGCACCTATTTCCCCACCTGGGAGGGTCTGTTCTGGGAGAAGGCCTCTGGCTTCGAGGAGTCCATGAAGTACAAGAAACTGACCAATGCACAGCGCTCTGGTCTGAATCAGATCCCGAATCGTCGCTTCACACTCTGGTGGTCCCCGACGATCAACCGCGCCAATGTCTATGTGGGCTTCCAGGTGCAGTTGGATCTGACTGGCATATTCATGCATGGCAAAATTCCGACGCTCAAGATTTCGCTGATTCAAATTTTCCGTGCCCATTTGTGGCAGAAGATACACGAGTCCATTGTGATGGACTTGTGCCAGGTGTTTGATCAGGAGCTGGACGCTCTTGAAATCGAAACGGTGCAGAAGGAGACGATCCATCCGCGTAAGTCCTACAAGATGAACTCCTCCTGTGCCGACATTTTACTCTTCCCCGCCTACAAGTGGAACGTGTCGCGACCCTCTCTGCTGGCCGACACCAAGGACACCATGGACAACACGACCACTCAGAAGTATTGGCTAGACATTCAGCTGCGCTGGGGAGACTATGATTCCCACGATGTGGAGCGTTACGCGAGGGCCAAGTTCCTTGATTACACCACAGACAACATGTCCATTTATCCCTCGCCCACGGGTATCCTGATTGCCATCGATCTGGCCTACAATCTGCACTCAGCATATGGAAATTGGTTCCCTGGCTGCAAGACTCTCATCCAGCAGGCCATGGCCAAAATCATGAAGGCCAATCCGGCCCTCTATGTCCTGCGCGAGCGCATCCGCAAGGCTCTGCAGCTGTACTCCTCAGAGCCAACGGAACCCTACTTGAGCTCACAGAACTATGGCGAACTTTTCTCAAATCAGATCATCTGGTTTGTCGACGACACCAACGTGTACCGCGTCACCATCCATAAGACATTCGAGGGCAATCTGACAACGAAGCCGATAAACGGCGCAATCTTTATATTCAATCCCCGGACGGGCCAGCTTTTCCTAAAGATTATCCACACTTCGGTATGGGCGGGGCAGAAACGTTTGGGTCAGTTGGCCAAGTGGAAGACGGCTGAAGAGGTGGCTGCCCTGATTCGCTCGCTGCCCGTGGAGGAGCAGCCGAAACAGATCATTGTGACGCGCAAGGGTATGCTTGATCCTCTCGAGGTTCATTTGCTCGACTTTCCCAACATCGTCATCAAAGGCTCTGAGCTGCAGTTGCCCTTCCAGGTTAGTGCCTAGGATGCCCAGCTACTGACATACGGATCTAACTAATACATTTTTTTATTTTTTTTTTTCAGGCCTGCTTGAAAGTGGAGAAGTTTGGTGATCTGATTCTGAAGGCCACCGAGCCCCAAATGGTGCTCTTTAATCTTTACGACGACTGGCTGAAGACAATTTCCTCGTACACGGCGTTCAGCCGTCTCATTTTGATCCTACGAGCCCTGCATGTGAATACGGAGCGCACCAAGATCATCCTAAAGCCAGACAAGACCACTATTACCGAGGCCCATCATATCTGGCCAACATTGACGGATGAGGAGTGGATCAAGGTGGAGGTGCAGCTCAAGGATCTCATTTTAGCCGACTACGGAAAGAAGAACAACGTGAACGTGGCCTCACTCACACAGTCGGAGATCCGCGACATTATTCTCGGCATGGAGATCAGTGCGCCATCGGCGCAACGTCAGCAGATAGCAGAGATCGAGAAGCAGACAAAGGAGCAGAATCAACTGACGGCGACCACCACGCGCACCACAAACAAACACGGCGACGAGATCATCACTTCCACCACATCCAATTACGAGACGCAGACTTTCAGCTCGAAGACTGAGTGGCGCGTGCGAGCCATCTCTGCCACGAATCTGCATTTGCGAACGAATCACATATATGTCAGCTCCGATGACATCAAGGAAACTGGCTATACTTACATTCTGCCCAAGAACATACTCAAGAAGTTCGTCACCATCTCCGATTTGAGAGCACAGATTGCGGGATATCTTTACGGCGTAAGTCCGCCGGACAACCCGCAGGTGAAGGAGATTCGCTGCATTGTGATGCCTCCACAATGGGGAACGCACCAGACAATTAACCTTCCCAACACCCTGCCCACCCATCAGTACCTTAAGGACATGGAACCGTTGGGCTGGATCCACACGCAGCCCAACGAGTTGCCGCAGCTATCGCCGCAGGATATCACGACCCATGCCAAGATCATGCAGGAGAACTCCAACTGGGACGGCGAAAAGACGATTGTAATTACCTGCTCCTTTACTCCCGGCTCTTGCTCGCTGACCGCTTACAAACTGACCCCGTCGGGCTTCGAGTGGGGCTCTAAGAACACGGACAAGGGAAACAACCCCAAGGGCTACCTGCCTTCTCACTACGAAAGAGTTCAGATGCTGCTGTCGAACAAGTTCCTTGGCTTCTTCATGGTGCCCGCGCAGAGCAGCTGGAACTACAATTTCATGGGAGTGCGGCACGATCCCAACATGAAGTACGAACTGCAGCTGGCCAACCCAAAGGAGTTCTACCACGAACTGCACCGCACGTCGCACTTCCTGCTTTTCTCGAACCTCGAGGATGGTGGCGATGGCGCCGGCGCGGATCGTGAGGATGTCTATGCGTAGGCGAATCGTTCAGGTGTTCGTGTTTTCGTTTTGTGCATACCAACAATTTATGATTTGTGTTTTCAAAATGTTAGCGACTAGGTACATTTCGTAATAAAATTAAATTCTTTTCTCACGAAGCAACATCGAAACGGAAGGAAGGGCTGGGGGTTGCCAAAGTTACCATGGAAATCACACGTATTGGTCGGTTGGTTCCTTCTTCATCCGTCATCCGCCTTTGCTGCTACTTGTGCGTATTTGAGTCCATTAACTGTACGGTACGCCGTTTGTATATTGTATACGCGTATGTAAAACTCAAGTTAATACAAAAATAAACTTCTCTTTGGGAGGTTTCTAGGTACGTTTGATTGATTGGTGACTCGCTCGCTCTCTAAGAGCACTTCCACAACACAATGGCCAGATTGCCGGCGAAGAATAGGTACAGAATGTTCTCTGTTTCATAGGATACCTCAAAGCCGAATCCCTCGCCAACAACCACATGCCAATAGATGCCAAACTTCTTGTCCATGGTCTCCTTAATGATCTTGGCTGCTTGCTGAAACGAAACCAGGCAAACTGTGAAGCTTACCCAATAGGCTTGCCCCCACCACATACCTCATAGTTTGACGAATACTTCTCGCACGCGGTGATGCTCAGTTCAATGGCCTCCGTTCGCATTTCCTCATTCATGTCCGAGTGCTGCGAGAAAAATCGAATACTGAGGTTAATCTTGCGAACGTGCTGTAAGGTTCATTAAGTTGCTCTGCAAACCTTTACTAGAGGATAGACGTGGAGGATTTTCTTTTCGCCCTCCTTGCCGCCTTCACCCTCATCGGCCATGGCTTCGATTGACTGAAACTGTCGACTGAACGAACCACGCAAGACTCCTCACACAATCACAGGGCGAACTAATGTAATAAAAATTGAGTTAAATTCCGATTTACATGTGACACTCGACCCAAGGTGAAAGGATGTATATATATGTATATATGTATGTATATGTGTCTACTTCTGTTGGGTGAATGTTTATGAATTCTTGTTTTCGTTACTTGTCACGACAGCACCAGGCCACTAGGACGGGGCTACTTTTGCTACTATGGCAATTCGTTCTTAGATATTTTTCGGTTCGCTGGCCCCCTTGTCAGGAGCGAGGTTCACTTACAACTGACGATGACTCTCCGGCGCCAGCTTCGAGCTGACGCCAGCTCCATTAACAGACCTCTGGGAAGGCAGCCGCAGAGTTCCGTAGAGTTTCAGGGTGCCAGAGAGTGGAGTGTAGTGTATGCCGGGTGGATGCATTAATAGCGCAGGCAATTTCGGTATGCGCTGCGTTTGCGCCAAGTCTGCATGTTAAACTCTCCCCTGCTTTCCCCCCACCTTGCTGCATCTCTCTATTGTTGCAAAAAAAACCAATTTCCGTGCGGGTGCCCCAGCTAGACAGACGACGCGGCGTCGGCGTCTTCATCATCTTGGCGGCAACCCCAATTTTCGCAACGTTTCGCAGTGATAGTGGTCTACTAGGGAGAAAGGGCGGGTGAACTCCCTCAACTGAAACTGAAATTGAAACTGTGCTTGAAAAAACCCACCCTGGACCCCGAAGAGATATGTAAAAGGGAACAGATTTGGTTCTGGATTTATTCGAAGTCCCAATATGGGAGTTCACCGGGACTTATGAAAAAATATTATTCTGGGCCCCAATCTTGGGAGCGGAGCTTAATTGACACCCCAAAGCTCCTCGTCCTCTCCGGATAATTGGACCTCATTCAAGCTCTGCTCATCGGCATCACTATGGGTTGAAGTTACGGAATCGTCGTCCGAGTCCTCTATCAGAACGAAATCATCCTTGACCTGAACTGATTTCTTTTTTAGGATATCGTCAAGTATTTCTCTTGTAGCGCCAGTGCGATGGATGCGTGACAGTAGTGACTCAAATGGTAGTTTATGTATATCCGAACAGTCGTCATCTTCGGTTTGGTATTTGCAGTATTGCTTAAAATTATTCAGCTCATATTGAACATCGTCCCAGATACGTTGCTCCTGACTCCTGGTATCCACATGAAAGGGATAGGTGACGCCATGTATGAGCTGGTAGGGACTGGATGTCCCTACATTGCGAATCAGCGGATTCTCTAGCTCCAATTCGAGGATATCCTTGCGTACGAATATCGCTATCTGCGACACATGACCGACGGACTCATAGCCCTTGGGAGGATCTCCCACTCCCATTAGGGCGAACATGTAATTGGGATATTTCTGAACAATAGACGTGCACCAGGACTTAAATTCTTCCCGCGTCCATTCAAACTTGTGATCTTCGTGACGAAATCCATTCGGTAGAAGGGGATTGAAGCGCGTAAAGATGACATTATAGTCCGAATTAGGCGTGCTGAATATGGCAATTTTCGGTTGCATGAATCCGAAAACATTCAATGGAATTTTGGTCAACACATCTTCATAAACGTGCTCAATGCTGTAAGTAAATAAATGCGTACATAAAATTATTATCTTCTGGAGCCGAATATAAAAAACGAGTAATATGATGATTGACTTTTATCACTTTATGTCTATTAATTTGAGGCCGCTGATTCTAAAAATACACTCATTTGTTTTGAAACAGCTCTAGTTTACGAGTTAGCTTTCACTCTAAATTCGCTTTTTCATAGCCCTAATTTGCTGTTACTTATTCAAATTTGATATGGCACAGTCTGTTTGTGCATAGCCTTGTGCATAGCCTTGTGCATAGAATTCTTTGTGTGAATAGTCCGAAAGAATATTTAAAGAATATCGTTTAAATGTAACAGAGTTCGTAAAAGAAGCTTGAATGAATTACTTTGGTCAGCCGCTGGAAATTAAATATAATCATTGGGTTCCGCAAAAAGTATGCAAAACGTGCGTTGAGTTTCTGCGTTTGTGGACAAATGGAAAACGGAACAAATTTAGGTACAAAGTCGCTATTTATGAATATTTAGGACGTTGATATGCAACGACTGCATCTGTCAAGTGGCGATGCAATATGCAATATGGGACGTACAATACCTTTGGCCACCTTTTTATAAACCCAAGCAGGCCCATGGCATTATTTACCATGGTAGATATGTATGTGTTCAGAAAACTTTAGTTTGACGTCTGTTATAACAGCAAGATCATCCACCAGGGTAATTCTCTTAAGAGAAATAACCTGTGAACCACAACGACGACTGTTATTTTAGTTTGGTGAACAAAAACAGAGCCTTAAGGAGAAGCACATGCGTTTTAAGGTGGAAAATGACAGTACTGACGATCCGACTGATCCAAGACGATTTAAACGATCCTATAGGAGATCTAGGACTGTCAAAGACCGCTTCACAAATTGTAGCCTCTAGGCTAAAAGAAGGACAACAAAATATCGTCTAGTTCTGACTACCCTCAACACGTCGAACAACTAATTTATCACTTTCAAAGGGTTGGATGTAGCATAATAATTAAGTTATACTTTCTCCATAATCACCTGGACTATTTTTTCGTCAATCTTGAAGATCAGGATCTTCGTACGATGGAGGGACGCTATCAAGGCTACTGGAACTCACACATGATGGCTGACTATTGTTGGATCATTCAGAACAGCCCTCCTTCAGCCTTCAGCTGCAAAAAGAAACTTTTCTTCAACTAAAGATCTAAATAAAATAATCCTCTGAAATCATCAGATATGCTGTGCAGTGTTATTTATGAAGAATAGAAAATATTATGTCTCAACATCACTGCTGTAGTACTGAGTACATCTAATAAGATTATGATGTAAAATGTAAAATGTTGCTACAACAATTCCAGTAGAAAATTTTTACAAATTTGTACTTGTGTCATGCAGCTGTCGAACCATCGATAGTGGCGCCACTCGATAGTTTTGAATGGAATGATTTAAAAAATCAGGTAAATAACGCAGCCAAATAGCTTATATCAAACGATTTTATCGTTCGTATGAAATGGGTCGGATTACGCTGGAGCCCTGTCGTATTTTATACAACACAACATTTTGCAACGAAATGCAAAAACAGTGCGCGCGGCATTAAATTCATTAAAACTATACGGACTAGCTAAATTATTGTAGTAAATAGTAGTGTAAATATGCAGTGTATTTCTTACAGTTCCAAAGCGATAACAGCATCTGTGTCCCGCAATTCATCCGAGGAATCGGCGACGTTTCCTTGCAGAACCTGCACTTGCAGGAGACTCTGGCGTTTCTTAATATGGTCGGAGAGCAATGGGTCTATTCGATTCATGTTCTTCCTCAGCAGTGCTTCGTCAATGTCCACCTACGAAAACAGATAGAAGCGATTTCATGTTAAAAGAATTCGCGAATGTAAATTGCGCGAATATAAATTTTCTTCTAACTTTTTTGAGCTAAGATTTAAATCAGCAACACTCCACATAGTGAAAAGGATATTATATAATTGGGGAAATGTTTGTTATCCTAGGCTCCAATGAATGAAGATATCACAAGCTATCACAACAAAATGTTGCAGTTTATTGTCTTTTTACAGAGACCAAGAATAGGTATCGGGATCGAGATATATTTACAAGAAAATATTAATACAAGGTCTAAAACATCTCACTCTCGGAAAATACCATTACTAATAACGTTTTAAAGCAGCTTGGAAACCAGAATTTGAGTATTAGTTAAAAGAAATAGGGTATAAAGAGGATAACATTCAAGACACATTTTCGTTTTATGCTTTGAGCTTTTTTTTAACCTTATTTTAGACACAACCAAATAAAAGAGAGTATTTAATATAAGCCAATCTTGTAGAAAATATCACTTGGATACAATAATGTCTTCAGAACTGAGTTTCCTGGCTAGCTAGCAATATTAAACCAAATATCAAAATCGACTAATATGATTTTTGAATATGGACAAATGTCCGTCCTCTACGAAAATTATGAATCATGAAGAATTCTAGCTCCAGCTGTTTAAATAAAGGGGGTTTTAGTGGTATAAGATCGTTTTTTCATCGGTATATTTGCGTTATTTCTGAGGGTAGGACGGTCACACTGCTGTTCTCTCGGCAGTAATGGGCTAATGAGTCGTAATGGGCTATAAATAAGGGTATGGACAATAGCACAAAATAGCCAAGGCAAATTGCAAGGTTCGTACGCATCTCACCTCGCGTGTGAGAACAATATATATTGAAAAAAAAATCGTCTTTTTCTCTTCGAGGTATATTGGGAAATGGGGTAGATTTTACCTTGCATGCGTTGCTTTTCTGGGCCGGTTTGGCTCTTGTCCATACCCTCTTTTTCCTTCCATTATGTAGCAAATGTGTAGAAAATGTGTATTTCTGACTTGATAAATTTTATCGATATGTTGAAAAAATGTGTAATTACTAAAATAAGCTAAACAATAAAGAGAAGAAAGCAATGAACTATATGTGAAAATTAAACGTGTAAGACGCCGGGCCAACTAAAAATTGTAAGCATTTATTTACGGCTATGCGCGGTACAAACCTACAAGACATGGTCTTGTAGAGGACAGAGAAAGAAAAGCTACAAAAAAAGAAGAAGAGAGCTAGCAATACGTGAGAAAAATAGCTACTGGAAAATCAATTCAATCGAGTTTGTGCTGAGGAAATCGAGTGGCAGCTATAATATATCTATAACGAATACTCTAGTGAAAAGAAAGATTAACAATATGCTTTAATGCTATGTGCTGTAATGCCGGGGAGAAAAATCAATTTTGTACTCATTTGTCTGTCCGTCCGTCTGTCCTGTTATTTTATCCCCATGTTTACAGACATTGAATATTGAATATAAATCTGCAGACTTGCACGCATTTACACATACTATTCGAATAATGAACAAATCAACATTTCGGACATTTCCGAAAGATATTAAATTATTTGTTTTGTTTGTGTGTACATAATTATTACACACTAATACAAACGAACACTATGTCGCTGTCTATTTGACATACCACTCTACGCTTTACTCAAATCTCAAGTGAAAAAGCATAGACAACAAGCTATAAAACGGAACTCGAAGAAAACAATAAAATTTTTACGCGCAAATCTAATCAACGTTCCTTAATACGCCTCGCGTAAATCTGCAACGAGACTGAGCTATAGCGTAGTCCGTTTGCAACCAAATCCAAGGAGGGGGCATCGGCATCACGATGGGCAAACGCCTCCCGTTGGAACGCCCACCGATAGACCGCAACATACGCAAACGAAAGCGAGCGCCGGCCAAAACCAGCGGCAGTGTGACGGAGAAATGCCTGCGCCTCAGCGCGGCGACAAATGGCAATGGATATGAGTTCCACGAGAACGACGACGAGGATTCCTCATCGTCGGGGTCTGCTGGCGGTGGTGAAGTGGAGGAAGATACATCTGTGTTGAAGACCCCGCAAGCTCAAAGCCTCCTGTTGGCTGGAGCTAGTTTTGCCAGTGACCACAATCACTCAAACTCTACCGAGTCGCCGCGTCCGGTATATACGTTGCGTCCATCTGTCGTCAATGGAACCATACTGAGGGACGTGCTCTCCAAGGCGTGGCGTTTGGGGCGACCCATAGGTGAGTGGTGATCGACAGATTGGTTATAATGCAAATGCAAAGTGCGCATTTTAACTACCATATTTTTCTATAGGCAAGGGAAACTTTGGCGAGATCTTCCTAGCCTCAGAAGACACTGTCTGCCCCGTTAGCTCTGAAAGAGCCAAATTCGTCGTCAAAATTGAACCCCACTCAAATGGACCACTTTTCGTCGAGATTCACTGTCTGATCAACACATCTCAGACTAAGAGTAAGCATTATACACCGTAGGTTTACTGCTTGATGCTATGATCATTCTTTTGTTGTAGAAATAGCTGATGATCACGAGGATGCTGCCAACATTTCGGCTCGTAGGCATATTATTAGCAACGGGCCCCCGTCCGGAATACCCAGCTACATTGCCTCGGGCACACACTACTTTGGAGATGCTCGGTATCGGTTCTTGGTCCTGCCCCGCTTCGATCGCGACCTGCACTCGCTCATTAAAAACTCACGGGTGGAGCAGAAATGCTTGCTGGTCCTCGCTATCCACATAATTAATGTGCTAGAGCATCTTCACGACAAGGGCTATTGTCACAACGATATCAAGGCACAGAACCTAATGATATCCAAGTGCAAGTACCTCAAGCAGCAGGCAGTGCCTGCCGGAAAAGTCAAGGGGGCAAAGAGCGATGGCTACGACGAGCACTACGATGAGAAACAGCAGACGACAGACAGCGGGAATAGCTCGGAGCAGGAGACAACCGATGATGTAGTCAAGTTCAGTGATGGCGACGATGACTACTTCATGAAGAACAAAAAGTTGGCTTTAAAGCAAATTGTGGATGCCGCCCAGGAAGATGAGGAAGACGAGGACTTTGATGATGGCGCCACTTCGAACAGTAACAACAGCAACAGCCTGGACACGTACCACACGCCAGTGAACAAAAATAAGGGAAGCGTGCGCAAGACTAACATCGAGTTCAGCGGCTCCAATCCGGTGCGTTCGTGCCGTCGAGAAAAGCGCAACTCCATGTACGAGGAAATGGTCAAGTCGCACTATCTGCGACCCACCAAACGCGTTAGCTACCGCGAGGACTTTAACGAGGATGGTTATCCCATAAAAAATAATGAGGATAAAGACGATCAGTCGCCAGTAACGTCCGATAACGATTCAGAGGAGTTTCTTCCACCCTCGGCGCGACGCGCGACAGCAGCCGTGGGTAAACGGGCAAGGCACGCACAAGCACATGCACATCCATCTACGCCCTCCAAGTGCTCCATAACTACACGAGCAACGAGACATCAATCGAAACTTAAAAGTGAAATGAGCGAAGGTAGCAAACGGAGTGGAAGGCGAAAGCAGGACGACACCCAATCCCACGCAGAGTATCAGCTTCTCCCCGCCGAGGAAGAGCACGTGTTCCTTATTGACTTTGGCCTGGCCTCAAAATATCAAGACCGCGGTGTTCACCGTCCGTTTATTATGGACCAACGACGTGCGCACGACGGCACTCTAGAGTTCACATCGCGCGACGCCCACCTGGGCGCGCATTCGCGACGCAGCGATTTGGAGTGCTTGGGCTACAATTTGGTGTACTGGTCCGAGGGTTACCTGCCCTGGAAGGATGTGGCCCAGCAGCAACAGCAGGAGAAAGTGCACCGTGCTAAGGAGCTCTTTATGACGGATGTCTCGGAAATGTTGCGTCAATTCTACGGAAAACAAGTTCCTAAGTATTTGGGCGAGTTTCTGAAACAGATTGGCCAGTTAGCATACCAGGAGCGTCCCAATTATGAGCGTTATCGCAACATCTTTAAGCGAGAGTTTCATCGTCTGGGCCATGACCCCAGCCAGATGCGCTTAAACAGCGAAGAGATTTTGCTCTCCCGCGTGGCTGTTAAGGACGAAATGTATGGCAACAAGTGCGATATATTTGAACTGAATAATAAGATTTCCACCAACGTGATGCGTAACTCAACGCTTAGCACTCCGTTCCAGGAGCACTCGATAACAAATCGTGTATCGCCCAAGAACCTGCGATCCAAGTCGAGCAAGAAGAATGTGAAAAAGAAGTTCTCATGGGCGGAGGTTATCTCTCAAGACCCCGATCAAATAGCCCGCGAACGGGCGGCCAAGGAGTTTGAACGGGAGGAGACCATATGCCCCTTGCAAATGCGTCTTCCTAAGCGCTATGAGGGCAGGCCAACCTATGCGATACTGACGGTTGAGCAGAGTCGACGCGATAAGGGACTGGTCGTGCAGGAACACAACGAAGGCGAATGCCATGATGAAGTCGATGCATTGACTCGCGAGCAGGACCAGGAGGAGGAGGAGGATAATGATGCAGCAGAAAGCACTGATGGAGAGGTAAATTGTGGTGGCATATAAAAACATTTATTTTTATGTTTTATCATTTTTATCTTTATAGCAGTATGCAGAGCAAGGCACGTCTGAGGAGAGCGATTACTCTGACCATTCCGAGCAAGCAGTTCGTCGACGCGTCGGGGGGGGAGCCTACCGGAAAAGAACCAGCAAGCAAACCCAAACACAGCAGCTGAAATCCAACCGAGGTGTATCACGTAGTAACAAAAATATAGCCTCGGCTAAATTTGCCGGCGGTGCTGTTAGCAAATCTCGGTCTACGCCGTTGTCAGCAGTGGCCAGTAACAAACGTGGCTGCGCCACACGCAAAGAAAATGCCACTGTGTCCTCTGCCACCGATGAGGTGGAGCGCAAACTGAAGTCAAGGCGGTCGCCAGAGGATCGACCTAAGCAGCGGCGCACGCGCCGATGCCTATATAAGACTGAGTCAAAAATTGGCGAGCACGATGTAGAGAACAACTCGAGCTTGTTGGAAGTGCAGAATCTGTACAGCGAATACGATGACGAAAACAAGTACATCAAGGGGCGTAATGTCAACCCGTCCAGGCATTCTCGCAAATTATAGAGCTATAAATAGGGACCGACCGACCAACCGACCGACCGACTAGGCTAGGGGGACTTCAAACCAAGAATTAGAAAACTAGCAACCTAAATTCGTTTTCAAGTATTTTTAGTGGTTAACAGGGCACTACCCGATGCCAGATGAGTTGTTCAGAGGAACAGAACAAAACCTAATCATGCTAATACACGTGGACACCACTCGTCATGATTTCTAATTTTGGTTTTTAATAAATTAATTTGTTATCTTTAAGCATTCAGATTGGTACGCTCAGGCAGTCGGAGCAGAGCTATGAGAGCATCGGCTCAGCACAGCTCGGCTCCATGCGCAAGACGTTGAATTACCCATTATACGATGTTGTAAGAAATATATGTACGGACAAAAGGTGTGCAGAAACAGTGCACCGTTTGGCTCCACATGGCCTTGATAGCAAATCTTTCATGTATTGAATTTTTATTTGCCACTTTTCCGTTATTGTTAGGTTTCATTTCCCATTTTCCCTATTACATTTAAAAGGTATACTCTACTCAATAAAGTATTTAATATATATATATATAGATAAAGGTTATTTCGTAATTATTATGATAGCAGTCTAAGATAGGATACAGATACAGCCGAAGTAAATAAAATATAATCGTGTTTCCTTAACAATGTCCCTAAAAAAACGCCGCGCTTTTTTCACGCTGAGTTTCAATGCTTACCAGAACTATATTTTCAATCGTCTCAATTCGTCGTAGTAGGGGGAAGAACCGGATTTCGGCACAGCCAAATTCGACCACCTTCTTGATTTGATCCTGCCATCCCATTAAAATTTGAATTGCCGCGCAGTACCTCTGCTCGTAAACTGGCGGCACGAAGCTTATATTTTTCTCCGTCATTGTGGTGACCGTTTGGAAGTCCCCGCACGGCAGCTTATATGAAAACATTGTGCGTCTTCTATTGGGGATTTGTGTTTGGCGACTTCGATTGATTCACGTGCTAATCTTTGTTGCAATTATATTATGTGAAATGTATTGAGGTATTCTTTCTTTGTCCTGCTAATCACTTGGTCGCGAACGCGTTGAGACGATTGATTTCAATTACAGGTCCAATTCTGCTCATCTATTGGTCGTATTTCACTACTGTAAATATCGGTATAGTATGAAAGCAAAAACACAACTATTAATTTGCGTTGGCGTTGGTGATTTGGTGGTTCAGCGTCACACACCGGACGATTCTTACATACATATGTACATATATCGCATGTGATAATTTCACAGTATGAATTTATCTGCTGCTGCGCTGCCGCCAGTTCGATGACAATATCGTACTATTATATCGTACATTACTTTTCCTGTAATGTTTTTATTGCTGGTCTCACACTTTTCAAGTGTTGTCATATGTGTGTTTAATCGGTCCGGTTAGAGTAGTGGAATACGACCATTAGCAAAGAGTAATGTCATACGGCCAGGAAGAACATCACCTATCGAAATTGGCTATCGAAATTTGCTAAATAAAAATAAACTTGATTTCGCAAGATGCGGTATAATTGGTTTTCAAGTGCTTTAAAATTGCTGAATAGGACTAATAGCAATCGATGTTTGCTTACAAATGGACGCAGCTTGTCCAACGCCACTCAATCCGACGACACATCGTCCAACCCTGCGCAACTTCCTCCGCAGGAGAGTACGAAGAATATCAACAAGTCAGTGGATCAGCAGATGTCCCTGCACATTGCTGTGATTGGAGTCCCCAATGTGGGCAAGAGCACGTTCATCAACAACATAATTAACCACAGGGTATGTCCCACATCCGCTAAAGTACATACCACCCGCAAGTCGAACACGGCCATTTGCACAACCGGACAAACTCAGCTCGTGTTCTACGATACGCCCGGCTTGGTGACCCAGCGGGAAATACGGAAGCACCACTTGGAGCAGAGCTTTAAGAGCTCCTACCGGCATGCCATTCAGCATGCGGACGTCATCGCCGTCATGCAGGATGTCTCAAACAGCTGGACGAGAAAGGAACTGCACCCTACTGTCTTGGACACCTTGAAGGCCTACGCCAACCTACCCAGTTTCCTCGTGCTGAACAAGATAGATGCCCTTAAATCGAAGCGCGTGCTTTTGGATCTGATCAAGACTCTAACCAATGACACGCTCTCCGGTCAGCGAAATGGCAAAGGTGCGACGCGAGGTCTGGCAGCCGCTACCACGGGTCAGGTGGCAGAGGGAATTCCGCTAAGCAAGCGACAGACCACTTGGGATCACTTTGATAATGTGTTCCTTGTCTCAGCCATGACAGGTAATGGCCTGAATGAGCTTCAGAACTATTTGATTGGACAGGCATTGCCAAGACAATGGAGATTCGCCTCGGACATTCACACAGATGCCAGCCCCGAGGCGCTCATTGTAGAAAGTGTTCGTGCCCGTTTGCTAGACTACTTGCCGCAGGAGATACCCTATAACCTGAAGTGCGAGCTAGAGTATTACAGCTTGGAGAAACGTATGTATACGATACAGGAGAAGTTCCATATAAAGTACGATTCTCATTGCAGATGTTGTCTACACGTCCGTTCAAGTACAATGTCCCACTGAACGCATTGAGCGGCTGATATGTGGCGAGTCCAATGGGAAATTGCGACAGATAACTGAACGTGTGACCTCCGATTTGGTGGAGATGTTCGGTCAGGCGGTTTCCCTGACCATTTCCACGGCCTCCAAGGTCAAGTAGACCGGCCGAAGCTAAAGAATACCTGTTGTTAAATTTTACTTTAATTGTAACGAATATATAAAACTTAGAGCTCATAATAGTTTCAAGTGTGCAACCAATTTATCCAGTTCAGAAGCTGGTGCTGGTCCCAAGCCCAGAACCGTCGCCGTTCCCGGTTCCAGCTGTGTTCGGCCAGCATCTCTCACCAGAGCAGCAACGACGTTCGCCTCCTGCGCTTGTCGCTCCAGTCCATTAAGTTGCTCGAAGTTTTCGACCCGTAACACTATCTTCGGTTGGCCCATACGACACCAACGCTGCAGAACAGCACTCTGTTCGGCTGTTCCGTTAGCCGCGTTCTGGTAGCACATGACGGCAGCGTGTGCACATTGGGCCGCTGTTTTGCCTTTGGTCATCTTAAGATCGCTGCGCACGACGAGCGCCAGCTTGGTTGGTTTGATGAACTTCTGCAGGATGCTACTTGACGTTGGCATACTTTTTACTCTGCTGGTCGACGTATTTCTGCATGCAGGCCCTGAATTCTTTAACTTTGTCCTGGCACGCACGCCAGTCACCGGTGTCGGCTATACACTCCTGCACCTTGTAATGTAGCTCAATGCAGCCTGTTTTCTTCAGCATCAACTCCACGGGATCCTTTTCTTCAGCGGCGGACATGGCGAGTGTTACATCTCTCCCTCAAAAATATAAAAATATATACTGACGAATTCGAGTTCTATTATACATATTCTTCGATTTTGATCTTCCCTCGAATATTACTAGCTATATAGAACATTTAGCCATGCCCACATAATTTTATACGATTGATGAACCTATTTTCTAATTGATTGCTTTATTTTAAACACTTGCTTTTATTGGATTTCTTTATAACGTTGAAAATTAAATTTAACAGAATGATGAAATTGAGAAAACATACCATTATATACATATATACAGTAAATATACCGTCTCATTTTAAAAATTGTATTGTACATATTCCTCGCTTTTGATCTTCTGTCGAATATTCTCAGCTATACATACATTTAGCCCTGCCCACATAATTTTATCCGATTAATGAATCAATTTTCTGCTTGACTGGCTTATTTTAAATACTTGACTTTGATTATTTTTGCCTCAATTTTGGTTCCTCAACAACAATATAGCGTATGATATATGAAAAACCGAACTTAGCCCACCTAAGACCCCTCTATTTAACTTGTTTAACTACTTGAGGTAAATGGCGGAAAATATTAACAATTGTACATTTTTCTTAAGGATTCACGCCATCTTTCCTCTGAACTTGAAAAAACAACGATATCTTTCACCTGAACTGTGCTAAAATGATTCAATTTTCATTATTTTCGGTAGAATATTTAAATAGCCCCTTGGCTTCCAATAGGTTAATCGTTCTCCGTCACGATTGGAACCCATATTCTCCCAGGTTTATATCCCGTTGAATATTACTATTTAGATAGAACATTTAGCCATGCCCACATAGTTTTATCCGACTCATAAACTAATTTTCTACTTGAATGGTTTATTTTAAATAGTGGATTGGATTTTGTCTGAAAAAAAGGTTTAAGCGAAAAAGGTCAAACAAATATAACTCGAGAGAAATTTACACGATTCGTTCGTTTTCATTCGTTTTTTTCTCTGATGTTTTCTACTTTTGAACTGGTATGGAAACCCTTTTCACATTTTGTTGTGGCGGACTCGGGAAAGAAAGTTTAAAGACAAACAAAACTGTTTTGAAATGTCACATAAAGGTAAATTTAATGATTTTTTAAATCACTTCGACGCTATAGGCGAGAAAAAAGCAAAGTGCACGCAATGCAAGTCGGAGTTAAGTATGGTGGTTCACTGAGCAATTTGACTCGGCATTTGAAGTTGAAACACCCAGCTTCTATCGAAACAATTGAATGGCAAGGAAGTGGTAGTACTGGAGCTAGTAATTCTGCCGCCACAACATCGTAAAATAAATTTACGAAGCTAAAACGTCAATGAATTGCATTTAAGCTTAAAACTAGATATTAGATTTTAAAATTTAACTAAGAACAAAAAGACAAATGAACAAAGAAGATAAAAAAAATGAAAAGTATGGAAGTATGAAATGCGTATGGAAGTTGATATAACTACTTCTTAAATATACATTTGAAAATGAAATTAAATAGGTTGATCCTAGGTTGCGAATTATACAAAATTAAATAAAGTTATTCTTAGCTAAAAATCTATCGAATGTATTTTGTGTTATCGATACTAATTAAAACTAAATTATACATGTTCGAATCTTTGATACCCTGCACTAAAAGACCACATATATAATACATTTTTTTTTGCATTGATCTTATTTAATTGGTTATTTTTGCTATTAGAGAATAGATGTACTAACTGTGAGAATTGTCCCGCCTGATCGCTCACACTGCCTGATTTGCTCTTATAGCCGCAGAGTTAGTTTGAGTAAAGACTAGTGGACTTGATGAAATAAACTACTTGAGATTTGCCTGTTTTTGTCCTATTAGTTTCGAGTATCTTCGAATACAGTTGTATCCCAGATTTATGGATAATTCTCATGGAAGGCGGCCTGTCCATTGGCCTCGAAGTGGATTGAGTAAATGTTTACCCTCACAGCGAATCAGGTCAAAGACAGTTGACCAGACGGAACACAGCCACAGCTGGACAAATATGTGGAGGGCTGAGCAACTGTAAGATCTGGGTGCTTATAAATAAGGCCTGATCGATTAGTAAGATAGTATCAGAGCTTGAATAAAGGCTTCTTTCGTTCGCAATCATGGACATGTCGGTGTTGTGTCTGTATCTGCTCCTGGTGTCCGTCCTGATGTTGTTCCTGGTGCCCACAGCCGAGTCAACATTCCTTCTCTGGGCCTGCATTTTACGGCTAAATATCTGTCCATTCCGCACCACCACCCCAGCCACGGCTTCGTCTTAATTGAGTATGATGGAGACATGATGGAGACAGCACCCGTCAAATTGATAATCGATTATCTTTCTTTAGATGCTAGCTATAAATAAATGCCAACCTCTATCGAAATTCGTTAAACCTAGCCAACTTCAAATAACTGTTAATAGACTAAAACTTGATAACTTTATTTTAAGCAGTCTTCTTCGCAGTGTCCTTCAAAACTTCGAGCTTATATCACCCAGGACAGCACCTTTGATATTGCCATAATAGTCCCCAAAGTTGGTCCATGTGTAGTTGAAGTACATAGGACTTGCCCTGGGATCATCAGGTTGGTTGGACGGCGGCACAGCAGTGGAGTTGATATGCTGGAGCTCCGCCACCAATAAATCGAGTACCTTGGGATATCTGAAAGAATGAATGTATTGAGGGACAACCGAACAAGTACAGCAGATAGTCTCCAACTCACTGTTCCGCCAGATTGAATTGTTCGCACGGATCGTCGCGCACATGGAACAAACATGGGGCTGAAAATGCGGTCGCCACACAACTGGTGCCCTGAGTTGATTGCCCTTGGCAGGTGACTGTGGCAGTCTCTCGCAGTCTCTGCTGATCCGCCCGACTTGGAAGCATTTTCAGGCCAGTCATTGCTTTGCCACTGCTACTCTTGAGCACCAGGTTCCAGTCGTAGAGATGGGGATCTCGCTCCCCACCCGGTCCGTACCAGCCGTCCCATCTTCCATTGTAATTGGTGCCCTGGATCATCTTCCAGTCGCCGACCGTCAAGGCGGCGCTGCCCCAGATGTCGTCGATGTTGTGGAGCACAGTCTTGCGCGGTGATGGGTAGGCATGGACCAGCGTCTGCCAAATGCTCATCCCATCCAAACTCTGACTGAGATTGGCATTGGCCAGAGCCGGTATGCCTCCAGCCGCCTCAATCAGCGTCGGTAGCCAGTCGCTGATGTGCATGGTCTCGTCGACAACTCGTTGCCTCTTCTCGAGAAGCGGTGACCAAACGAGACCTGCGGCTCTAACGCCTCCCTCCCACAAGGTGTTCTTTACGCCCCGCAACGGATAGTTCGAGGCAAAGTTCAGGTTGAATCCCTGGGCCGGGCCACCGTTGTCCGAGGAGAAGATAATGATCGAGTTTTCCAACATATTCGACTTTCGCAGCTGGTCCACAATCACGCCAACACTCTCATCCATTTTAGCGACCATGGCTGAAAGCGAGAAACCAAAACAACGTCGCAGCATCAGGACTAGAGGTACTTGCGATCGAAGCACGAGACTCACCGGCGTATCTACGACGCTTGTAGTGGAGAATGTGGTCCAGCTTCATCACATCGTCGTCTGGCACCGGCAGTGGATTGTATGGATTGCCCGAATGACCTGCCGCATGCGCCACGTACAAAAAAAGTGGACCTTTCGCTGCGTCATGGTTGGCTATTACTGAGACGGAGTGCTTTGTTATCACGTCTGTCGTGTACTGTCCGTGCAGATTGTAGGCCACATCCGTTCCGTTGCGCATGTCCAGCCCCCACAGGTTTTTCTCGACGGCCGTATGATCGTTGTAGTCATGATGGCCGGACCAAAATCCTACATGGCTGCTGAAGCCCCGAAACAGTGGCGTATACTCGAGTTTCCAATGTCCCAGATGCCATTTTCCAGATATGTGAGACGTGTAACTGGGGACCAGAGGGATCGAGATAAGGACAAGAACGTTTCGGGGATAAATTGCAAAGGACCTACCCCAAGTCATTTAAATATTGTGGTAGAATCTTTTCCTTGAGTGGCAGTCCACGTGGCTCAGCCGCATAGAGCACCGTATGCTGCATACCTATCCAGGACGAAGGAATGGATTGGATTGAATAGTAATATGAAAGGACTTGGTCCACATACCTGTGTGTATGGGGTATTTTCCCGTCATTAGTGCGGACCTCGAGGGTGTACAGATCGGAGCGACATAATAACGATTCAGAATGATGCCTGAGTAAGCCAACGCATCGATATTGGGAGTGGGAATCTGTGCTGAACCATGGAAGCCCACGTCGTTGAAGCCCTAAAAGTAGAGATAACCAACAGATAATTATACGATTCAGGTTAGGATCAAGGGAACTTACTAAATCATCGGCCAGAATGAAGATTATATGCGGCTTGGGCGGATCATTGGCCGCCTCGGAGGGAATCGGCATGGGTAGCACCAACCATAACAGCACCAGAAACAGCATTGTTTGCGTCTCTGAACTGGAAGATCGGGTGAGATGTGCCGGCATTAGATGTCAGTTGCTCACTAATTGATGTATTGCAGAGATTCGCTGTGTTCGAGGGTTCCCTTCCCCATCAATTAAAATCACGAGTACGGTACGCGACGATCTCAATTGATCGCCCCAGTCTACATTTTCGACTACGTATCGTATTGAGTGTGGCATTGATCGTCGTCCGGCGAACTTACCGTCACAGTTCGGAGAACGGGAATGCAACTGAATCAGCAATCGGACTGGGCTTGATGTCCAGTCTGGTCTGTGCTAGTTACTCCCAATGCCACACTTCAGCTGAAGCGACGCCTAATTGATTCGGTGACAGATTTCATGGCTGTACGAATGGGAATACGATTGTCTCTGCCAGTTGGAACAGGAATGGCTGGTTATATACCTGCCGCACACATTTACATATCTGCACAGCACAGTCCAGAACAGAACGGCTTCTGAAGTCTGAAGTCAGGTCCCATCCAATTAGCATGTGAATTGCGTTGTGTTGTGTCGCTGCTTTTACCGTTAATGGGTCAAATAAATGCCACACGGTAGCACCAGCAGCGTCAGCAGAAGAAGCAGCAGCAGCTGGCTGCACAGTAAACCAGTGTGTTCAAATTAAAAAACCAAATCGGAATGAAAGAATCGGATTGATACGTCGATCTTTAGCTCAGGCGCTAAGGCGCTGCTAATGCCCATGCCCCAGCCGCAAGAACAGTGAATGAGAGTGTATCTATTATAGTGTTCGTCGAAGTTCGTTCACCACTAAAGCATAAGAGAAATTCCTTTATAAAAAATTATTCATGAGCGAGTGTTTTGTTTGTTTTGGTTAATATAGAAATGGTAATAAGGGTTTTTTTGTTGGTTGTTATACCCTTTAAAAGGGCATTATGGAATTGATCAGACATTTGCAGTCCAAATAACGAAGCATTAACATATATTTCAGCTGACATATGAACGAACGGTCTTAAAAAATTCGTTGTCAAACGAACAGTCGAACTTCAAGGGTATATAAAATTAGGGGCTTGGAAATGAGCTTCCTTACAGGCTTTACTTAAGAACTTTTTGCTGATCACTTAAATTTATGAATAAGAAGTCACTTTCGTTTCACATTAAAATTGGTGTACACCTTTCAAATAAAGCTTCACGTTTGCATTTAATTTCATTCACATTCATTCATTCACCGTTTATTCAAAGAGTTGGATTTGGTTCATCCATTGGTGATTCCAAATGAGCTATGTTAACTTAACAGCTAACCTTACAGTATGTATGTACAAAGACGCTCCCAGTTCATACAACGAAAAATTATCCCAAACATACCATAGGCCTTCGGCTCTGGGAGCTTTCAGCTCTCTCAAGGAGCGTTCTCTCTTTGCATGAGTGCATTTGAATGATTGCGTGCGGTAGGAAGAAGGGAATTCTATTTTGTTTTCGTTTTCTGGACTTTAGAGTATTAGTAAGCTTTAAAGAAGCAATAACTGTAACTGTTATTTTGAATATCCCTTAAAGGCTAATTTAATAAACGGATATTCTTTCATAATTGTCTGCATATTAGAATAATTGGAGCAATGGATAAGTAATCTGTAGCGCAAATATGACACGAAAATTTGTATAAGCCCATGTATCCCGTAGCTGGGCTGAGAACTCCCAACAATGCGAATTTTAAAATTACCATCCCTACAGCACTGTTATCTATTATGCATTATGCAAGCGCAATCAATATGTTTTTTATCTCCTTATAAATTAATAAGATGACTACTTGGTATAAAAATACTGAGTTATAATATTCAATCGACTTTCATTCGATTGCCTTAATGCGGTAAAAATTTGTCTTCATTGTCTTCATTTTTTCAACCGGCTGAAACTTTTACGCTCCAAGTAAGGGAGGCCAGCTGTTTTCTCCTAAAAAAACCATTTCATTCGTCGACCATCGATTTGGACCTTTAATTCGTACAAACAAACATTATAGTTAATTGCATTTATATTTATATTATTATAGTACATAGCTCTCACTGGTTTCAACGGGGCATGGGATTAAAAAAGCACACTTAATTCAACTACAAACTCATAGCCGGGTATCCTTCACTTCAGCCAGACGACTTTAGAAATATCCAGGCCCAACACATTTAATGTTAATGATACTAGATAGATTCAGTAGACAATGGAAAATAAATATAAACTAAACAGGATATCATTTCTTATGGAAAGCACCCAATCACCTAATGCTTTTTGTTTGTATTCAACAGTCCCACAAGGTAGGGAACCTGTCCTAGAGTATTTCAAGGTCCACGTGTCGAATTTCCGGAAATTGCGTCTGCCAGGGGAAGAGAAGTGGATAGCTGTTGATCAATTTAAAAAGGCTTTTCAGTGTAACTTACCCGCAGATTCATTTCAATGCGATCGATCTCACCGCCCATCAGGTCCACAATGTTTTCGCCATGGGCGAGCAGGAAGGTCTCCAGATCGTCCACCTTTTGGAACCCACGAACAGTCTGAAAACAGAGAAGAAAACTTTACAAGAAATTATTAAAAATAGGTCAGGACAACGCACCGTTAGTAGCTTGGCGAGATCCTGCTTGTCCAGATACGAGCGCGTCAACTCGCGACCATCAAAGTCAAGCTCAGCCTGAGGGCAGATCCATGGAATTCAGTAAAATGTCAGCGAAAATGAAGAAGGTCAGGGTCTCACCTTATAGCGCACACGAGCATTACCAATGTCAATGCCCTTGACATCATAGATGGCTCGGATCATTACATCAGCCTCCAACGCAGTGTTGATCTTCTCAAGACGGTCGGTTGAAATGGAGACACCCACCAGAGCATTGGCATTGGTGTATATAATGAAAGAGGCCACAGCGCCCAGAAGACCGCCAATAACAAGCGATCCTGCGGCGTCAAAAATAGGTGAGCCCGTATAGCTGCTCAGTCCCATGCAGGTGCCGGCTACTATGACACCAGTCACGGCAGCAGCATCCTCGCAGAGCACCACATTCACGCAGGGATCCTTGCCAGAAATAACTGATCAGTGAAAAGATATACATATGTATGAGAAACTAGCCTCCAGATGAGTAAGGAAAATGCACACCGTATTCCTTGAAGCTCACGTTATTTACACGGGCCGCACGCTTCAACTCATTTATGGCAACCATCAGGGTAGCTCCTTCGGAGACCAGCGATCCCATCAGAATGCAGTAGACCCAGAAGAGATCGGCGATGGGCTGTGGATGGAGAATGCCCTCTATACCATGATAGATGGACAGGCCACAGCCGACACAAAAGATGCCCACGCCTGAGATCAGCGAAGACACATATCGCATGTTCATGTAACCATAGGGATGGTCGGTATCAGGACTCTGCGAGGACTTGTAGATGCCAAACGCGAGTATAAGCTGGTTAATAAGATCCGCCAGCGAGTGAATGACCTCGGCAAACATGCTATGGGAGCCACTGTAAAACCATCCACCTGCCTTGAAGAGCAAATTAGCTGCATTGCTGGAGGAATCGAGTACGTAAATCGTTTATGTTGTCAAGCAATTAATTAATTCTTACATGGCAATTGCGGTGGCGACTACTTGAGCAGATTTCTCTGACTCTGTTTGATTATCCATCATAATTTTGGTGCGAGAACCAATCTCCCGACGATAGTCGCGCAGGCGGCGTTTCACAGTGAACAAATCTGTCGGACCATCCATTTTTAGCAATACTCTATTAACTTGACAAATATGTACAGTGAGACAGGAAGGCACTTACTCTGCTGGTACTGTTTGCGCTCCACCTCGCGCTTGAGACGCTCACGCAGAAGGTTCTCCTTGGAGCCCCATACTTCCACAGCTTTTGCCTCGACATCTCGTCGCCAGTAGACGGTCATGGGAGGCTCTTGTTCGTATGGAGATCTCCTCTTGATCTTCGATAGAGAGTCCAGGTCAGCAGCCGTTAACATAAAATCTGCAATTGCTCTTCCAGGAGTCACAAAGTTACGCTCTAGTGAGGCGCGATAATCAAAGCGAGCGCGCTTTGGTGTGGGTGTGACGGCAGGTGGAGTCTCTGCAGGTGGTGGTGTTGGACTGACCTTGGTGTCCTTAACAGGTGGCGATGACTTCGGAGCAGATGTGGGGGAGCTATGCGGGGTTTCGGATCCCGTGGTACTATCGGCTCCTCCTCCTACTGTTGCACTTGCATTGGACTTTAAATTAATGTTCGTTGTGTCGGATTTCTCAAATACAATCTCATTGATCTTCGAGTCTTCAATTGTCGTGCTAATGTTTAGGATCCCCTTGGAAGTTTTCACCTCGAAGTTTTTTGTTTGTCTAGCATTCGGCTTGGCCTCAGTCGTCTCCTCCTTCGATTCCAGCGCCTTCTCTTTTTTAGTGGAATCGCTGCCTCCAGCAGTACACCGAAACTGGATGAACATGCCAGGACGAGTCCACGCTTGGGGCCTGATGAGTTCGGAGTCATTTTGCATCCAACTTTTGCCGGAGTCACGTCGCACAGAAAAGTGATTAATAGCTCTGCTGAACTGCTGGTGTCTTCGCTGCAGGACCTGCACGCCGCGAAATAGCATCCTGCTTTTCGCAGCAATGCTCTGAAAATACAAATACAATTTACAAATTCTTGCATGCTTCGATTATGGTATCTTTTCTTCGACTTACACGGCGCGCTATTTCAATATCACACTGACTGACTTTTGCTTTTAATCAGATGTTGTCTATTGTTGGCGTTATGATTCCACTTTAACCAAAAATCTACCCATGCAGAGCTACGAACAAAGCTTGTCTGTACGCACTCCTTGTGATGCTAAAATTACGTTGTTCCAGGCGTCTTCAGGCGTCTTCTGAGCCTTGAAATTATACTTAAATTTTGTGATAAATTAAAATTAACAAATTTTTTACAAATTTAACCCGGAGATAAAGAAAATGATGCTATCGATACAATATCGAGTGTGTACGATACCACAGTTCATACAACGATACATATGAACTGTTACCGCTTTCCAGCACTAGCGACCACAGCTGTTTTTGCCGGTTTTATAACAATCTTTTTCCGTTCCGTATTTGTTTGCTATATTCTGTTAATAAGATGTATCTGATGAATAAAATTGCCAGATTTTCCCGCCAGATAGCTCGCCCCCTTGTGGCGGCCCGAAATTTGGCCGTTGAGGCGCCATTAGAAGGCGGTAATGAAGTTTTGATCGAACGTTTGGAAGGTGCACAGAAAGGTATTACAGTACTTGGTCTCAATAGGCCTGCCGCAAAGAACTCTTTCAGCCGGGGAATGGTTGATACCTTTGGCGAAATATTGGAAGAAATTAAAAAGGATAATGGTTCGAGAGTGGTTGTCCTACGCAGTCTCACGCCGGGCATCTTCTGTGCTGGCGCTGACTTGAAGGAGCGTAAAGGTACAAATTACAATCAATATTGTTTTAAAGATTTTCAATAGTGTTATTATGATTCCAGGCATGTCCACCGAGGAAACCAGCGAGTTTGTGTCGAATCTACGAAACCTGTTCATTAGCATTGAACAATTGCCGATGCCCGTAATCGCCGCATTGGATGGCGCTGCTTTGGGTGGTGGTCTGGAAATGGCTCTGGCATGCGATATACGCACGGCAGCTTCAAATACCAAAATGGGTCTGGTAGAGACTCGACTGGCCATAATCCCTGGCGCCGGGGGCACTCAGCGACTCCCCCGCATTCTCTCTCCCTCGCTGGCGAAGGAACTTATTTTCACTGCCCGAGTCTTGGATGGAAGTGTGGCCAAGGAGCTGGGTCTGGTCAGCCATGTTGTAAGCCAGAACGAAAAAAATGATGCTGCCTACCAGCAGGCCCTAAAGCTCGCCGAGGAAATCCTCCCCAACGGTCCAGTGGGTGTGCGAATGGCCAAACTGGCTATTGACAAGGGCATGCAGGTCGACCTAAGCACGGGCTACTCCATTGAAGAGGTCTGCTATGCTCAGGTGATACCCACAAAGGACCGCCTGGAGGGACTCGCCGCGTTTGCCGAGAAACGCAAGCCCGTCTACAAGGGAGAGTAAATGGAAATGCCACGGTCCTAACGTTAAGCTGAACAGTGCATTTAAAAGTTATTCTGCTATTGTCGTAGACACACACAAACACATGGCCGAGCCCAATTTGCTTGGTTTTATATAAATCTAACGATTCTATCGAGCTGCCAAATAACTTGAATTACGTTAATTATCCAGCTATTTTTTAATCGGTCCGCTGACGCATCTCCTTTTGTTCATGCCAATGTTAATTACAGCCATTAAATACCACCCCACCGATTGACATCTACTTCTATTTCCATTGCACTCACAGCGTGGAACTGGAACTGGAAATGACATGCAAAACTCACCTTGATCATGTTGTCGCTTGAGCTATGCGGAAACAGATATTTCTTTGGAGCCTCCCAAGTTCACAAATCATTTAGAAAGTATCTGTTGTTATGGGGGGCCATAGATATATGTACAAATCATACGTAAGTACGGGTCTGTAGAACAATTTCTTTTGTCGCTTGAGTCCGGCAACTGTCAGACTAAGGGAGTTGCTATTGCTGTGCCTGCATTTTTTGAATAATTTGTAATTTGCATAATGCAAATATCTTATGGGTACTGCTCTGACTCGCCTTTAGGGCGTGTTCGACACTTATTATTTTCGGGGCCCGCTCGGACAAAGGCCGTTTGTCGCCTGTGGCAAGAAGCAACGAAACAGCCACAGCCATTACTGAAATCACTTTTTGAAACAAATAAACAGTGAGAATCTCAAGATGAGGCTGCAACCGGTTTCTCCACAGCATGTCAAGGAAGTTTATTTTGGACGTCTCATCCCACCTCCACTAGCCCACATTTCTGTTACGTTACAAACACTGACACCACCCACACATGATAGCCCAGAGAGCATCAAATTAAAATGCGGTGCGGGTGTTTGACATCGGGCAAGGTCAGTGCCGTTGATCGTTGCGCTGCTTGACATAGCAGCAGCAGCAGCGACAGCACTTCGAATCCATTGAGATCTGAAACGACAATCTTTAGAGCTAATGCCAAGCGCAGTCTGCATATTAATTGGTTAATTACTCAGCGCTGAACTCGTCCGATCTGAGCCGACCCCAAAAACAGTGTCAGAAGGCAGATCCGGAAATCAATTGCGGAAGCACATCAGTATATTAATTGTGATTATTCATTACCATGAGCGATAATAAACACAATACGAATTGGATTTTTTTTGTTGCGAATTTTTCGCCGAACAGTCTGAAATTTAATGTTGTTTGTAATTTTTCTCAGTTGGTCAGGAAAAGCGTGATTGGCATTGTAATGAAGGGGCAGATGAAGTCTTACATTTTATATTTGGGGGATCTTGGGATTAAACTGAAATACACTGTTTCCAGGTATTTGAGCAGCGAGTTGTCTCACTTGAATTAGATTGATGGGAGAGATGTGTTCAGAAGCTGAGCGCTATATGTATGTACGTATGTAGATGTAGTGGAAAGGGTATTCTAATTGAGAATCCCCGGCAGGCCCCGGTAATACCTTAAGAGCCCACCCATCTAGCTTTCACAACCGGTAATTCCCCATTAATGTGATAAAACTTTATCAAGCTCAACCGAGATTGTCAATACGGACAGCCACTGTGGTAAATATTTTCAAAATTCACTACGCTCAATCGATAAGGAATCGTTAAGTCAACATTGCAGCGGCTAGAGCCGAAGCTCTTGACCTGTTTGCAATGGTCTTGTCTTCTCTTCGATCCACAAGCGGAACCTTTGAGCTTATCAATTATCCAAGGCTTTCCCATAGCGTGCGTATACGCAACATGACTTTGTCGTACGTCAAGAAGAACATTGTTCCCAAGCAATATAAGATTGCTCTGCGTATAACAGGTGTACTTTTGTGGCGTGTAATTAAAGATACACGATAAACGCTGTTCAATAAAGTCCCATGTCAGCTCCCCAGCTAGTGGAGAGACATTGTTGAGGGTATTAGATCATACTTTTAGCAGTACACTAGGCCAATTTCAACTTGAAAATTGTATTTTAAATGCCGCCATAAATCTGGGGCATGTGACAATCAATTAGGACCGACAATATTTGAACTCGAAAAATTCCAAATGCACATCACGTGAAAAATGCATTTTATTTACAGTCTGTGCCATAGCAGAAAATTTTCCACTGCCTCACTGTATGTAGCTACAGCGGTTGACGACGAATTGGTAACGAATCTAACACATAATGCGGTTATCTAATCTAATCGTTATCTACTGATCCACCTAAAATTGCTGAAATCGGATAAATATTAGAGACCCAACGAAGCACGTTGTTTCCTTATTGTTTTATCCTTCCTAATGCCCGCACTTTTCTGGCATCGCCTAAGATCTGAAATAACAGATACGAGTATCTGTAGGCATCTGGAGAGGAAAAGAGTGGTTTCAAAAACTTATTTCGATTGTAAGTTTTAATTGAAATAGTGGCCTTATAAGCTTACTTCGACTCCAATCTGTTGTCTAAATCTGTAAGCTACCAGCCAAACAACAACAAAAGTCGACGACAAGCCACTGCAACACCAATAAGCTACTTGAAACGAGTCAAGCACCAAGCTCGATGATCTGTCTAAAGAAGCAGACTGCAGAGGCGGGGAGGGAGAGAGGCAACCCCTAACCAACTAATAGGAGACCAGAAAGCGGTTCGAAATATCTCACAAATTCTTGAGTTTGCTAATGTTAAATGGTCTTGATACTGTCGTTAGTAGCTAGTAAGCTGGTGTGACAAAATATGGACAGATTGATGGGTGGTAGGCTGCAGAGTGGGCAGACTGTGTGTCTGTGCTGCATACAGGGTGAGCCACAGAATGGAGCATGACCTTGGACATTTCTCGGAAGAAATCCAATTGGATATGCTGCTGGAACCAATCAAATTAATACTACTCGTATTTAGCATATCTCTGATCACATTCCAGAACAGCGTGTAATCTTCTTTAGATAAGGAGGTGTTTTACATCACCCACTTGTCCTCTGCTTACTTCTACGGCGCCTCCTCCAACAGCTGCACGTACCACGCTGCGTATGAGTAATGGGACGAAGGCAGACCTGTCTGGCAGCCGAATGCCCAAATCTGAATGATGTGTAGAAAGCACCAGTACGCACGCTCAAACACTCGCACCGAGAGAGAGAGGCCGACTTCGCCCCACCTGCGTCACGGTGTCGTTTATTGCCCATTGCGCTAATTGCACCAACCGACTCTCCTCTCCCATCTGGAGTCTCCAGTTGAGCTCTCGGCTGGCGGAATATATCTGAGTGTTCGGGGGGCTTAACATGTAGCCGCCACGGCGACGCCGCCGCAGCAACAAATTCAAGCACAAACATTGGCTTAATATCAGTCACTAAGCGATCGCCCGACTGTTAACAACATAGGCAGATAAAAAAGCTTGGAAACAAGCGTTTAAATATTACTTTGTTATGGTTTGATCGTGCTTGTTTGTCTTGATTGCCTCTGCAAATTCGCGCCATCAAGCACATCGCAGGCGAAAATTAACGCGTCGGTGTGAAAACACTTTTTTGTGAACTTTTCGTGTCAATGTTGAAGGCGACCTGTACCCCTTCCCACCAGCTAAACTAAATAAAGGAATTAAAAATATATTACAATTAAGATTCATAAACCAGCCAAAAGGTAAATATCGGAGAGAATACCTGCCGAAAGTTGAGCAATTATTTGTTTGCCTTTTTTTTTGTCGCGTTATAATTTAGTAATTATTTATAATTAATTCCTGCACATCAACTTAGCTATCGGGAAATTATAATTGATAATTATCAGATGCATGTGACACGGAAAATTACCCTAAGACCAAGGCATTCCAAGCTAGTGGGGGCATTCCTGGAAAATTTCCTGCCCCCGCCTCGATTGCCAGTCATGGCAGGAACGGAACCCGAGAACAAATCATTTCACCAAGCTTTTATTTCGCGGCTGTGATAAGAGCCGAATTGGATGTCATAAAAGATTATTGACTCACTTTTATCTTGGCAGCTACCTTACGGTGCCGCTAGTGCAATAAACTTCAAGTTTTATTCAGTTTCTGACAATGGCATTCCTCCCTTGACATCTCCCGCGGCTGTCAGTCAGAGCTGGCGAGGCAAGGCATTATCTCATCATCGCTCGTCATTATGATTGTGATTACCGATCGAGTACCCAATCATTTATTCGGCTCGGCTCATCCGCTTTGCAGGTGCGATAAGGTCGCCAGCAAAAAGATTCGAGTACCTCGAACTGATCCGCCTTGCAGCCATCTCGTCTGACGCTGAGTTCCTTTCCCACTCACTAAGTAACTCGGGCACAGGCACCCCTAGCCACATATGTACATGCATGTACATATAATATATGTATGTATATGCATTGACAATCAGTCAGTCGTCAATCCGGGCGGACAACGGGTTTTCTTTTCGCTTCTTCTTTCGGCACGTGAAGCGAACGCGCAAGCAAAACAATGCAGAAAACACACAGAAGCAAAACGAAACAAAACAGCAAAAACAGAAAACGTCAAAAATCGCAACCAAAAGCTGTTTTGGCTTTACCGGAATCCATTGACCCAAAAGAGATCCTACAAACACTCAATTCAAAATTGCTGTTACCAATTAACGGCCCTTAGTCGGCGATACAGTACTTGAGAATGAGCAGGGAAGCAAACTCCGAGCGAAACTGGGAGAAACCCAACGGTGCTGCAATCGTGTTTGTGTAATAACGGCGAAGGCCATTCGGGAAACAGATCAAGTCGAGAGGAGGCAGGTGGGGTCTGCCATTTTTTTAGGACAAGAAGATAAAAATATATATCCTCGTATAATGAGACATAAATATCTGAGCATAAGGCTTTGATAAAAAGGAGCAGCATCTTAAAATAAATGTCACACATACTCGTATACACACTCCAATGGTTGGCCTCTTTCATTTTATACCTTCTGTAAATAATCTTTTAGAAGGAGGACCTGAATTACCCCTGCATTTTTTTCAATTGTATGGAAGAATAATAAGGAATAAAGAGTATTTCAATTTGTCTTGCAAACACATACATATATACAGAGCCCGATTTTAAAGAAATTTCACCTGAATATTCAATAAGCAAACAGTGGACAAGGCGCCCTAGGTTAAGTAAGGACTCCGATTCATCCATGCATCCAGAGGATAACAAAAAACTATTTTTGCTGGCTGAACTAAAAACCGCTTGGCAAAATCGAATATTCATTTTCGAACTAAAAAAAAGGAAAAACTAAAAATATAAACACTTTTAAAGAGGATGTTTTCGGGGGTTATTGATGCATTTCTAATCTCAAACAAAAGACTAAAATTATCTATGAGTTATTTAGATAAAGTGCTTAAGGAGAAATCAATTAGACATCGGCTTAAAAGTGCATAACTATTTGATCCATGCCTTTATAGATCGTACTAGAGAAATAATTAACATTTACATATACATTTATTGCTGATCAGATCCCAGACATGTCTAATAATAATGATCTAATCCCACTATCAATATACATGTACATATATGCCTATATGTATTTAGTTGTTTTGTTAAGATTTGTGTTTTGATTCGGCATCTATTTGTCTCTAAAATTTAGAAGAGTTTGTACTGCATTTTAACCTTATGTACCGAGACGGTATGCACGATACGAATATGTTTTATATATGTGCATCTAGATATGTATCTCAATCTGTGCATCTGTATCCGTTGGATACGGCTCGTCCGGTACTGTCTAGGTATCATCCATTGGTTGCCGAATTGCCGAGCTGCTGTAAGGCACAGGCACAGGTACAGGTGGTACAGGCAGGGAAGAAATCGGTTGCTATAGGATAGCGGTTATATCCAGCAAAGACATCGGGCAGAATCGGCAGAATTGAACATTTCATTGCCATCTGGCTGGGATCACGTAACATTTTCCGTTCGATAAACAGAACTTATGGCAAACGTCGGGCCAACTATTCCATTAATCTGCACAATTCTTGTACATAAATATTTAACACTATGTCGGTTATACAGATGTGTAGAGATGGTATGGGTATGCCTATATAGCAGGCTAATTTCCTAAGCTGTCGAGCTGAGGATCTTTCCACTTTAACTTGCGTGGAAACAAAGATTATACAAATCTTTGCGTATTCCGTTTCGCTCATTAGTAGAACCTTAAAGAAAATACTGCTTCAGTGCCAGGGCACGAAGGCTTAACTTAGCCAATATATCGATAGCTGATTAGCATGATCATAAACTCTGATTCGAGTTTATCTCCATAACACCTAGTGACGCACTTAACACGAATTTGAATTAAATTATAGATCTAATGACCCAACCCAAGTAATTGTCCATAAAGCTAATAAGCGACAACTTTGGGCCGACTAACGACTGTGATAGCCAGAGAGCTAATCAATGGCCACGCCACATGTCCTGATATGTATGATTCAGTATCGAATAAGTGGACGCGGGCGCGTGACGTCGTATAACTGCCCCCCAGAAACACAATTAGAAGTCGATCATAAAAATTTACCGTCGAGTTGTGTGCCGCCAACATATTATATTCGATCGTAACACATGCCATAGGTATCCATGGGTATGCATATCCCTAGAACAGTATGAATTGTGCTGGCCCTATTTTTGACGACTTCGAATAATCTTATCGGGCGACATAATAACAATAATATTAAACACGCTTTACTCTGATTACCGCTTTCAATATTGTATGTATGTATATATTGTATATTTAAACATTTGAATCGCTAATTCCCCAGAACGAAGTCAAAGTTTGTAGGGATAGCTGAGTTAGTACCGTTCATTTATAGAGATACCATGTGTATTTCATTGATGAGTCCTATTGCCTGGGTTTCTCTTCGTTCCGGCTCTGTTCTGTTCTGGCCAGCAAATTAGGTGAATGAATTTGTTCTCGGGTCAGGTTCGGCTCAGTTTGGGAACGATAAGGTTATCGGGGAGTCATTTATAATTGATTTTAAAGGTAGATTTTAACATTTTATTATTATAGGCATTTGGCGGGTATTTGTTGTTTATTAATTATTGTTGCCTGTCTTGCTTTAAGGCGTTATCATTTTGGGACATTGTTACTCCAACGTTTTCCGACACTTTTCGGCGCCGTGGCACCAACTCATGCCAGGCCCACTCGAAAGCATTCACGTACCTCATACCCGTAGCCGCTTATTACTTTTAAACTGATTATTCAGTTGCTTTTGGCCAGAGGACGCGTTCGGTCCTCAATCGCTCAAGATCTTTTCGGACCGTACTACGCTAGCTGAAAAGTAAGTTCCCGGACTCGAGGCTCCCAATAAGGAAATAACGACAGGACTAGGGTCAGAGAAGTGCATTCAAATATTTGACAAAATGTTTCTTTAATTTAAAAAAGTCTTTCAATTATTCCGGTGTTGCTTCAAAAAAAAGTGTTACATTCTATATGTGCCTTTAATACGATTACTTACAAATCCCAAGCGAGCACATTCTTCAAAGTAATGGGACATGGACAGATTTGAAATACTAGTACATACATATAAGTGATATACGCCCTCTGACTTTTATAATAGCATGCAATTACATTCTTGTGCCGAAGATCTGCAGATGTAATCCATATCACACATTGGATCATACCTCCTTCGATGCCATTTTCTAGAACATACATTTATACATATAGCCTACGCACATATGTATGTACCATTTTAACTATCATATCATTCGTGCTTCCGTTTTGTGTCAATTATATCGTATATTCTTGGTCAAAGGACTTTTAACAAGCCATTTTATGTAAATTATTTGGAATAGATGAGTTCCATTCCGGAAACTTTTATAAACTAATTTATGAGCTAGGTTACTACGGATGGTTATTTATACCCCCATTAAATGTTGTTGTCCTTTGGAACAAATCGGAGGAGCCAACAACAATCCCATGCGCATTAACAAAGTATTGTAATTGTTTCATAAATTTTAATTTATAGTATAAGAGAGACGGAAAGGCTTATAAATAACACTTTGCCATGATTACGCTAATCTTAACCCACTCACAGAACATAGTCAAGTATTTGGGGGAATTCAAAAAATGAAATGACTCCATTGAGCGCTCAGATACGATATCGGGAGGGGGCTACCACATTCACGCTGATTTAGAATCGCCTTTATGGCCATCAGTCAAAGTGAGTGAAATTATAGGCGGTCTTTAGGGCCATATGGCTATAGAGCCATAAAGCAAAATTTTATGAATGCAGTCCAGTGTTTTTTATTTGCGGACCCCCAGCCCCAGGCACCGATTCCAGTCGCTGGCGATAAAGATCTGCTAGTATCTGGAATCTTTTTGCTAAGGCTATACTTGAAAGCTCCAAGCTGTCGATAAGATACGAACGGCATGCGCCTAGCAACCCTTCAATGGATTAGCACAAGCTGCAAATGGACGAACGAAAGCGAATCTCGTACCGGGGGTCATTGATAGTCGCCTACTCGTGTCGATTCATCATGTGATTGAATTACGTAATTACGATCAATTTCTCATTCATTTTCGGTATCTCTGCGCTTGTAGATGACAGATAATGCAGGATTTAAGCCAGATGCGGAGGTGTTTGCTTCGGCAGGCGACAATCCACCCGCCTACTCAACATCAACATCAGCGATCTCGTTAAACGACTTCAATTCGAAGTGAGTACTTGAACTCTCTGTAGATCATCTAGTATCTGGACCTTAAACATTTTCTTCTCTCTTTTTCGCATGCAGAGCCAACTTGACAGAGAAGAATCAGCTCGCACTCTCCGAGGATCCCTATAGTCCCTTTGAGCATCGCGATCCAAAAGGAGCCAGTACTGGAGGCGCTTTGGCACATTTGCTCAAGAGTTCCCTGGGCACAGGAATTCTAGCCATGCCTATGGCCTTTCACAACGCCGGCCTGGTCTTTGGAATGTGCATGACGCTCATCGTTGGCTTCCTCTGCACCCACTGTGTTCACATATTGGTAAGCAAATCTAAGACTTAGCACCTGATTTCGGCTGTTGACTTAAAAAATTACCAAATAAACCATTACCAGCCGAGCTGACGTATTTGTGAGTTCGCTGAAGTAGCTCAAGGTGCTGTCCCAAGTCATCTGTCAATAGAATTTGAAAGGCCTTGATAAGGCGTGCAACAGATAGTCCAGTTATGGTATTCCACACCTCTGGAAGCCAGACATACCGCGATATGGTCTAATCAGAGAGAGATAAATACAATTTATAATTATATCAGCAATCAAGCTAAGTTTTATTGTTGATTTTATTTATGATCATGCATTTCCGATTATCGCAAATCCTTCAACACATAACTTCCCAGAATTTAGACGTACTTCACTTTCCAGACAGTTGTACAAAACCGAGTGCGACTAAAAATCACATTCAGATGCCAAGAAAGCCCAAGTCACCGATCTATACATATTAATAATCCACTTGAGACATACAGATTTATAGCACAAACATTTTGTACAGTCATTTATAACCTTTGTCTGTCGTCATTTTAAATAATATTTACTACTAAGAGATGACTTTAACTCTCCAGATAGACCCGATGCTTAGCTTTCACTCCGTAGGATATAAAGCCAGGTACCAAGCTCTCCTGTTAGCACTACACCTTGAAGCAGCCTTTTCTATTCAAGTTCACTCATGATAATAATCAATAATAGAAGCTGAATACCTGGTTTCGATCCAACTGGTGTATTTGTGATATGAAGAACTTAATTATCGTTTTTCTTTATTTCAGGTGAAAACTTCGCACAACATTTGCCGCGATGCTAAGGTGCCAGCTCTGGGATTTGCTGAGACGGCCGAGAAGGTGTTCGAGTACGGTCCCAAAGGCATGAGGCCCTATTCAAACTTTGCCAAGTACGTAGAAAAGTCAAATCTCACTGTATTAAGCAACAACAAAAATTAGACAATAATGTGCATTGTTTTAGGCAATTTGTGGATATTGGCTTGATGGCCACCTACTATGCGGCGGCATGTGTGTACATCGTGTTCATTGCTACCTCCTTCCACGACGTCATCAACTTCGACTGCAACCTGAACTGGGATGTACGAATCTATATTGCCCTAACGGTTATTCCGTGTCTGTTAATCGGACAGATCCGGAATCTCAAGTGGCTGGTTCCGTTCTCGCTGATGGCCAATGTGTTCATTGTGATTACCTTCGTGATTGTCCTGTACTACATGTTTGACGAGCCACTAGTCTACTCTGATAAGCCGCTGATCGCCCCGGCCGCGCACATTCCCCTCTTCTTTGCGACGGTCATCTTCGCAATGGAGGGAATTGGTGTAGTGATGCCCGTGGAGAACTCAATGCGCAAGCCTCAGCAATTCCTCGGATGTCCTGGTGTTCTTAACACGGCTATGATAACTGTGGTGCTGCTCTACGCGATCATTGGCTTCTTTGGCTATGTGAGATTCGGGGACACGGTCCGTGGCAGCATCACGCTCAATCTGCCAGAGGGCTCCTGGTTGGGCGACACGGCCAAGCTTCTGATGGCAGTGGCCATTCTGTTCACCTTTGGCCTACAGTTCTACGTGCCTAACGAGATCCTCTGGCGCAAGATCAACCACAAGTTCAGCCCTGAGAAGCACAACATTACACAGATAATGCTGCGCAGTGGCATTATTCTGGTGAGCGGAGGCGTGGCCGCTGCTATTCCCAACCTGGAACCGTTCATCAGCTTGGTGGGCGCCGTGTTCTTCTCACTGCTAGGCATTTTTGTTCCCAGCTTCGTTGAGACCGTTTACCTTTATCCCGATCGTCTGGGTTGGTGCAATTGGAAGATGGTAAAGAATATTATTTTGGGCATTCTGTCCATCCTAGCTTTGATTGCTGGTGCCGTGGCCAGCATTGGGGAGATCATTGAGATGTACAGCGGCGATGACTAATGGGATCTCTAAAGTTCCCATCCCACCCATCGTACATGGACGATGGACGATGGTAGTATTAAATACGATGCAGGTACCCCTACAGATGGAATCGAAAACTGAGACAGAGAGATGAGAGTTTGAGTTCAAAGCGCAGTTATCTAGCTCCGCCCCGCGGCGACAAGGCGGTGTCGGTGTTTATAAATGTTATTATGTTAAGTCTATAAAGAGAATGCTTCTGAAAATGAGATTGAAATTGTTTCCCTCCTCCGTTTACTTTCTAGAATAAAGGTCGGATAAACTGTTCATTAGGAATACTCATTGATCTGATGTTGCAATATATAAATATAATAATTAAGCTCTTAAAATCAAAGTACAAATACGTGGAATAGAATACAGCGGCGCGCAATGATATTATAGTTGAATTTTTGAATGCATATTTGTTGTGGGCTGTGGTGGCTGTTGGGGCAACTGAACTAAGAGCTACGTTCATACATATCTATGTATTTGTCTATGCAGACTGAAATATTAAGTAATCTGTTGTCTTTGCTCTGGAACTGCAACTAATGATTGGAAAAGCCAAATCTCAAGGGAATATCTTGCGATCGTACATTCCGTTCAGTACCTTTTTTACTTCTTCTTCTTCTTGGAACTGCTGCTGGTGGCCACCACATCGTTCTTGCGCTTCTGATTAGCCTTGGGCTGGGGCGTTGGTGCTGGAGTGCTGTTGTGGCTTCCACTGCCACTAGAAACGCTGCCTTTCGGCGTCTTTTTCTTCTTCTCGGCGCGTTCCTTTTCCTCCAATTCGATATTCTCGCGTTCGATGAGTGTAATCAAGGTGTTGCAACGACGTTGAAGTTCCAGAGCTGTGCGCGACTTGATAAACCAATCGAAGCGGAACTGCGGCGATGCTCTGTCGAATTGCATCATAACCAACAACAGAATAAGTAAGAGTTTCAGATTTTGCAGACTTCTCCACTTACCTTATAGCCGCTCTCAGTTCCTCGTAGACATTCTCCTTGTCAAAGCCAAGCTTGTGCAGCATGCAGACTAGGAAACGATCTTCGATCTCGGTATAGTTTTTCCCCTTGTTGTTGCCGTATTGCAGACGCAGCTGATGGAAGGGTGCTCGATACCTTGACATCTTTAAAGAGATGTGATATTCATTAAATGTGATACATCCTTTACTAATAAATAAATCATCCGACATACCTTTTGATCCAGGGCCTTCTTGATCGACAGCCGTCGCTGAATCTTTCCTTCACCTCGCTCAATCTGTCCCATAATTCGTTCAATGTCCTGCAGCTCTGTGCAACGCTCCCAGAACACGGCGTTGTACTCAATAACCTCTTCGGGAGTCTTGCCCTCCACGTCCTTGGCTATGTTGTCAATGTCATCACGTCCGTACTTCTCGTTGGCCTTGATGAACTGATTGAAGTCCCTCTTGGTCCAGGCCGTGAAGCCATGGGAGAGGAGGTTCTCTTTCTCGATGATTTCGTCTTCGGTGAGGGGCTCGGCCTCGTCAATCTTGCGCTGTTCCTCCCTCTGAATTTTGTTGGCTTCCGAGCCGAGTTCTGTATTCTTGGGCACCTTGTAGTTGACAGTCTTTCGGAAATAGTAGATCTCTTGGTCGAGCAGCTCGAACAGGCGGGGCGGAAAGAACTGGAAGTCCTGGACAATAGGTTGCTTGGGTGGGCGTGGGGCCTTAGGGGCTTTGGGCTCGGAGACGCGCAGGGCTTCCCTGAAATAGGCGTCCACGGCATAGTTCGCCTTACGCTCACGCTTCGGTGGCTCAATCCAGTTTCCAAGTGCGTTCTGCTTCTGCTTCTCACGCCAATCCTCGCCCTCAAACTGATAGACAGACGAAGTGCCGGCCTCGCCATTCGTGTCCATGGTGAAAGTGCGCAACGAGCTCTCTCCCATGCTATCAAGTTGGGCCTTCTGCTCAGCCGTTTTAGCCTCACCGCGCTCCAGTATGACATCGATATCCTCGTCGGTGATGTCAGTTTCCTTCGAATTAAATACTTGGCTGGCTCCGAATCGAATAATGTTAAGCATTTCATCTTTGTTAATTTGACTGGAGCGGTTGTCAACAAGGCGGCCACCCTGAATGACCATTTTGTCCAGCCTCAGCTTGACCTCGGCCCTCTCTACGATCTTCTCCTCTACAGTGCTCTCTGTGATCAAGCGAAAAACTCTTACTTGCTTCTTCTGACCGATACGATGTGCACGATCCATAGCCTGCAAGTCCATTTGGGGATTCCAATCGGAGTCATAGATGATGACAACATCGGCGGTGGCCAGATTAATGCCCAGGCCTCCAGCTCTTGTGGACAACATGAAGACGAATTTTGTACTATTCTCCATATTATATTCCTGGATCTGTCGGTTGCGGTCTTCGTGAGGCGTTTGACCATCCAGCCGACAGTAGTTATAGTTCTTCCAATGGCAATAGTCCTCTAGAATATCGAGCATGCGGGTCATTTGGGAGAAGATCAAAACACGTGATCCCTGTTCCTGGAGTTTGGGCAAGAGTTTATCCAGAATGGCCATTTTTCCAGAATTGTAAACCAGATGAGTGTCCGTGGTATATGGAGGGCCCGGCTCGGCTCCATCAAACAGATAGGGGTGATTGGTGCACTTGCGCAGCTGCATGAGGATATTTTGCAGACGCATCTTCTCCACTTTACCAGCTCCGTTAACAATGTCAATGTCCTTCAGCAGTACCTTGGTGTACCAATCTCTTTGCATCTTGGAAAGACCAACGAATATCTTCATTTCCTTCTTGGGCTTCAGACGCTTCTCCACCTCGGACTTTAGACGACGCAGCAAAAAGGGTTTAAGTACGGCATGCAGTCTCGTGATGAGGGCATCATCTCCCAGGCATGTGTTTGTGTTGAACCACTCATCAAAGTCCTCCGCCGAGTTAAATACATCGGGCAAGAGAAAGTTCAACAGGGCCCAGAGCTCGTGGAGATTGTTCTGCAATGGGGTACCGGTGATGAGCAGCCGATTAGCTGTTTTGAACTCCCGGAGTATCTCCGAAAGCTTGGATTTCTCGTTCTTGATGCGATGTGCCTCGTCAATAACCAGATAACGCCAATTGAACTTCTTAAATACGGACTTTTCACGTATGCACATCTCGTAGGATGTCACGCAAACATCCCACTCGCCCGGCATCAACACATCACGGATGAAAGTGTTGCGAGTGTCCTGGTCACCAATCAGGCAAACAGCCTGCAGCGATGGGCACCATTTCTTGAACTCATTCACCCAATTCTGTAGCGTGGACTTGGGAACAATCACGATGTGGGGACCAGCTTGGTTTCTGCAGGATAATCAGAATGCTCTGAGTACTTTTGAAGCGTAACACATTTGGACAACTCACTTGAAATGTTTGAGATACCCAAGAAGAGAGATGGTCTGTAGGGTCTTACCCAAACCCATTTCATCGGCCAGAATGCCGTTGATGCCATTCTCGTACAATGAGATCATCCAGTTGAGACCACGAACTTGATAGTCGCGCATTTCACCACCCTTAATGTAGGTAGGGGAAGCATCGAAACGAAATAGTTCCTTTGTAGCCGTATCCTCGGCCAACAACTCTTCATCCTCCTCCTGCTCTGTTTTGCGATGACGATGACTACAGGGACAAACAGGTGGGCATAAGTACGCGTAAAGAAATATAAAATTATATGCATTTACTCAGCTAATTCCTTATCCTTATCTTTATCCTTATCCTTCTCTTTTTCTTTATCCTTGATCTTTTTGGGTCTTCCTTTTGGCTTTGTGGGACTCTTGGCGCTGTTTGTCATGAAATGGGTGAATATTTCAGCAGTTTGTTTTAGCAGAAAATCGAACCGCCGACTCCGGTCGGCTTCAATCTTGTTGTCGAACTCTGCCTCCTTCTCCCCCGAGGAGCTGGTGGCCGCATCGGAAGTGGTTTCATTCTGCGGAAAGGCAAAGAAAAATTTTAGAATATTCTACGCTTCACCGACACCCTCTATGGCGTCACTAATCGTAAATATATTGAATTTCCCTCAGCTTTCTACTTACAGAGTTCTCCTCGGTGGCGTCGACGGAGGCAGCATCTGTTTTGGACATTTTCTTAATGCCGGTGTGGTGCCTTTCTTTAATGTTCAATTAAAACTGTCCTTGCTTTCGCAGTGCACAAAAGGTTCTCGTCAGTTTGTACTGGGTACGTCTGTGCAAACTGCAAATTGTACGGGTCAGTGAGCTACGTTATAGAACCATTTATGCAATTACGTTCATATAATCTGCGAAAAAAAACACTTTCTTGAACACAAAATACACAAAAAATGCGCTTACATGCGATTTTTAGAGGGAAGTTGGCGTCGCCGGGTTGTATATATTGTTATATCGATATATGTTTAAGTGATATATTCTTGGTTGAAAAAGATCGAAATCGATATTTTTGTGCGATAGTCGGAACGTCTCTGAATTCGAAGGAAAATTTAATATTTTTTACTGTTAGGGTACTGTAAATGTAGAACAATGGCATTCCATAAAGAAAACCTAACGGTTATGGTATTGATGAATCGTCGGTATTGGCTGGGAAGTTTCCTCTTGTAGGTATCCATTCTTTCTGGAGCATCATCATTAGCAAAAGAGGCGGGCAAGGTGAGCAGATCGACTGAAATCACCTCATTCTGACCATACATCTCGATTATTTCCGTTCCCATACACATAAAAAAAACCGGTATGTTTCGCCTGCTGAAACTTTTGCTGATATATTTGGCAACTAGAATGGCAATGGAATGTATGGCATATTATTTCCAGTAGATGTGTCGCACCATATATCATATTCCTCAGAACGCTAAACTTTCAGGTGTAATGACGTATTTTCCAAATGATAAAACTCAAATCGATCATCTATAGACCTCGTCGTCCTCATGATAAATATTTTGTTTTTTCATACGTGGGAAAGTCTATCCCAGTCACCAGTCGAGCAGCAGAGCTTCAGTAATGCAAACCACATAGGACGGCACTGCTATAGAAAGTTAGCAGCGTTGATCTGTTAGCGATCTGGAATGGCACGACAATTGAGTATTGAGTATTCGGTACCATTTTGTCGATTTGTTCCTTATTGCATCAGTAATTTGAAATTTCCACTATTCTCGTTGTAACCAGCTACGATGGCCCACTAGTGTCTACGTAAATTATGTTTATTTCTAGGGATCTTAAAAATACAATCTACATACACTCCCCGACACTTGAATACGACATACTAAAATGTACACTATAGGCACCAACATTTCCGGCACAAGCCAAAGAAAACGGTGAATTTGAATTTTCCTCAAATCTCTATTCAATTTAGCATAAATTAAAATAAAATTAAATAGTAGCAATATTCATCAAAGTAGATTGAGGAAAAAAATTTAATTGACATAACTCAAATTTCCGCTCCCAAAAAAATGCGACACTTGAATACGACATTCACATTGAACAATTTTTTATTTTGGATGTGGTCGCGACCGGACATTGAATAAATTCTCAAAAATCAATTAGGGTGTCCTTATTACGAGAAAAAATTTGGGTTATGGTAAGTCCTTTTCAAAGGACGAAAAATCCACAATAAAAGCCTCGAAGGAAGTAGGTCCATCAATAATGAAAATAAGTGATGAAATTGGTAAAACTAGGTGTGTTCTGAGTGATTTCATAAAGAACGGGTCAAATTATGGCAAAAACATAGAAAAACGGAACCAAAATTGCTACTTCCGAGACCTCTACGAGATCTCATCTGCGAGCCGCATCTAAAAAACACGACTAAAACTCGATTTAAAAATCGAAAACTGTACTTTTAGCTAGTGCTAAAATAATAAAACATGTTTTTTTAATAATTAATAATTAATAAAAAACCTCAGCCAACGGACGAAAACTTAGAATACTCCCGTACTTTTGCATATTCATATGGCGTGGAGTAGAGACTGTCGCTATATAGCATTTTCAAAGGAAAAAAAATTTAAATTTTAAGGGTCATAAGGGTTTTTTTTTATATTTATAAGGACTCAAGGAAGTAAAGGAAGTGAGTAGTAAAGAAGAATTATAATTGGATCGTTTTCACAGCAGTCTGAGCGCTATTATTCTGTGGTGAGCAAAATCCTAATTTTCATTAAGTCGAGTTTATCAAGCATGCAACAAAGTTGAGAGGTTTCTACTTTGATGAATATTGCTATTATTTTTTTTTTTAATTTATGCTAAATTGAACAGAGATTTGATGAAAATTCAAATTCCCCGTTTTCTTTGGCTTGTGCCGGAAATATTGGTGTTTAAAGTGTACATTTTAGTATGTCGTATTCAAGTGTCGGGAAGTGTATGTCAAATATAATCCATTTATTTTGAATATGAAAAGTAGATTAACTATGTTTCGCTGGTATTTGTAAGAGATTGGTTTAGGGCATAATTTAAATATTAATAATTTATTTCAAAATATACAAGTTTACATACAATTCCCGAATTTTACGTACAGAATGGTTGGCCTAACAGAAATATAGATTAAACAATGCAATTTGCTTGATTAAAATTAAAGAGTTCAACAAACCAACCGTGCCATCGTTCTCATATTTTTTTGAGGGCACACTCACACGGAATGAAATGCAGCAAAGTATCAAAGTTGGTTTTGTTTGGAATACATATAATTACAGCCGGCAAATTTTCCGCTTGCCACAACGCTGAACTGAAGTCGAATCCAGAATTCGCCCCAAATCGAAGCTTTCCCATTCATTTCCCATTCTAGAAGTATAATAGCGATTCAATTTCTAACTGAAAACAGTTGTGCAATCTTGGAAGCATGACATTTCATAAAGTCGTAGCCTATCCTAGCCACACTCTTTATCGTGCTGGTGTGATTCGGGACCGCCGCCGTTGTGGCAACAGACAGTTCGCTCTGATGGGCTGCAAACGCTCCCGTTGCTCCCGCTGCTGGAGAAGCTGAATGATGGACACTCGATTGGCTTTTCGGGAACATTCTGCGAAGTACGTAATCAAAGCCATTAGAAGCCTTGTTGCTGTTCGACTTAAATCGTTCAATGCCAAAGGCCCGAATGGCACGTGAGAAACCAAACACTTGCGAGCTGATGTAGGCCCGACGAACGGCTAGTGTGCTTCCATCATTCTGCTCGGTGTAGGTAACGATTTCATCGACTCTCTAAAAATCAAAACATGTGATTTCACGTTCCCTTGCAAGAACTAGCAAATTTACTTACCATTATTTTCTTCATGCCCAGATTGCGGGTGAATGTGGTGAAGGTCTTTGCAACCGGATCCAGCACCGAATCCTCAACAATCTTGACCGGCACATTGTTGTAGAACCGAGATCCCCATTTGGGCACCGGATTAGTCTTTGAGAGCAATCTCCGCGAGTATAACTTGCCATCCCGTACCTCCCGTTGGATAGTGTCTTCGGTGAGGACGTGTGAGCTGGAGGGATTCGGGTAGCGGTTCCAGTAAGCAACTACAACATTCTTCCAGCTGTAATCGAAGACTGCCTCAGTGCGGTAACTGGATGCCGTGATGACCATGACGGCGGCAATGAATTGATAAGCCCGCTCGTCGGCGCGTGCCTTACCGAAAACAAAAGTGAATTCCTCACCAATTCACACCGGACTGCGTCCCTGAACTAAAATAAAGAGACAAAAAGAGAAAATCAATTGCAATCGCATGTTGCAGATATAAATAGCAATCGGCAAATTGACAATTGCCTCGAGCATCGGGACCTACCAGCCTTTAGCCTTTGGTGTGTGCACAGCTCCAGAGTGCAGTGGGGGACCCCTTTCTTGGGGCACGATGTGGTTTTTGTTATGAATAATTCGTCCCCTGCCACTTTTTGTGGGCGCCCACACGTCTGTGGCAAGAATTTTGTTGTGTAACTGCGTCACAGACAGGCTAACTCGAAAACTGTGAATTTCTTTGTCTTTGGGCCTTTTCTCATTAATCGGAATGGTCTCCGACGTTCACTGTTTCGTCATAATGGCACCTGTGAATTTCATTCCTACCGTTTTATTTAATTTCATCCATTAATTAAGTTCGCACCTGGTCCAAAGGCCACTGCTGTCACACTTTGCAAGAGGGTGTGGAATTATCGATATCGGAATACCATAAACGTTCACCCTGCTGCTGTCACACATCTTTCAACTTGTATTGATCGCCTTTTGTATTGATAAGCTGTCACACCTTGTTGTGCTAGCACACCGTGTAAAATTAATCTAGAATTATCTAATAGTGATTGATCTGCCTTATAATCCAGATCGTTTGAGATACATTTTATTTAAAATTTTGGAAAATAAAATCTAGTTATTCCACAAAAATATTAATATTATATATATCGTATATCGATATCGATTGCTACTAGTTTTTCTTGTGCAACAAAAAAACAATTTGTTTTTTAATTGTTAAGTATAGCAATTTAAAATGCCGGTGGATTGGTTTGGTTATGCATATGCTGCGACAGTTGCGGCGGGCGGCATCATGGGCTATGCCAAGGCAGGTGAGTGCTTTCGTCGGAAGAGCGTAGTTCTGCCACAATATTCGTTTTAATGGGCCATGTAATCCAACCTCCTTATCTCTTTGCCATTTCACCAGCATCGATTCCTTCGCTGGGAGCTGGCCTTGCATTTGGAGCTCTACTCGGCTATGGAGCCCACCTAAATTCCCAGGATCAACCACGCCCCATGCTCCAATTGGGCACGTCCCTGTTCTTGGCTGGGCTAATGGGTGCCCGCTGGAATCGTTCTGGAAAACTAATGCCTGCCGGCGTTGTCTGTATGATCTCCGTGGTTGCTCTAGTGCGAAACCTGGTGTCGTACAACCGCTACTTGCCGCTGCCTACAAGCTCTAAGGGCGCTTAAAGCGATCTAAGCTGGATTTCCAGCAGCTCGACTTGCCGGAGATTTTCAAATAATTTTTCCATTATATGTACTCATTCTTGCGTTATTTGATTAAAATTTTTTATTTTGCTGCTTGGACCTATGATACTTAAACATGGGGAGTTGTGTCATTTTCGAAAATAGCGATAAGATACAAGTACATGTTGACAGACCGGACGAAGAGAAGACCTGGCAGACCAGGACTATTTCAGAGACAAAGGAACAAAGAAGTACTAGGTAACTGGTGGCGTCCCCCAAGGATCAGTCCGGGGGTCGCTGCTATGGAACGTCATTTACGACGGAATCCTGCGACTCCAGCTACCAGACGACACATGCATGATAGGGTTTGCCGAAGACGTTGCCCTGTTGTCGGTCGCAAAAAACCTGAAGGATGCGGAAGGAAAAGACAATCAAAGAGTGGATAAGCTCCTTCGGGCTCCAACTGATCGACTACAAAACAGAAGTAGTCCTGCTGAGCAGCCGAAAAAGAACGGAAATAGTGGTAATAAATGTAGGAGCATGCAGGGTAGAATGCCTGAGAGCCATCTTGGACCTGGAAGTGATGCTGGATACACGCCTATGCTTCCGTGAGCACCTAAATTGAATGAGTATAAGAGTGGCGAAGCTGAAAGGGCACTAAATCGGCTCAATAAAAGGGGCCGAAACAAGGGGATGGCTCCTACTGCATAATGCCGGTCATTGCCGGTGCATTACCAATCGACCTGTTGGCACGAGAAGCCGCCGAAGTCTACACCGAGCAAAGGAAAACTACTCAGTCGGCACCAAATAGAGATTTTATCCGACGTCGGGAGCGGCACAAGAAAATGGCCGAGTGGCAGCGGAGATGGAACGAGTCCACGCAGGTTAGATGGACATAATCTCTCATCCCAATCGTAGAAGAGTGGTGCACGAGAAGGCATGGAAATGTGAATATCTATTTGACCCAACTTCTAAGCGGCCATGGTTTAAAGCGGCTTTAAAGCGTATCTTCACCGATTTGGGCACGAAAGCGACAGAGATTGTCCTGCCTGAAGAGATGGATCTCCAGAGGATGCGGAGCACATACTCTTCACTTGTTCCAGGTTCGAAGTCGAGAGAGAAAGGATGAAGGAAAGCTGTGGTCGAAGGCTGACTAAAGAAACGTTGGTGGGGGTACACGAAAATGGGATGCGCTGTGCAACTATGCGTAAACTATGCGAGGATGCGCGAGCCAGAAGACGGCTACCAGGAGGGTTATATAGTGCCCTGCGACGCAATGCCTCACGGTCGTTCGGCAGGAGCTACTGGCAACAAACCTTCTTATCTTATTATACCCGATACTCAAAATGAGTATTGGGGTATATTAGATTGGTGGTGAAAGTGGATGTGTGTAACGTCCAGAAGGAATCGCTTCCGACCCCATAAAGTATATATATTCTTGATCAGCATCAATAGCCGAGTCGATTGAGCCATGTCTGTCTGTCCGTCCGTCCGTCTGTTCGTCTGTCCGTCCCCTTCAGCGCCTAATGCTCAAAGACTATAAGAGCTAGAGCAACGATGTTTTGGATCCAGACTTCTGTGATATGTCACTGCTACAAAAATATTTCAAAACTTTGCCCGCCCACTTCCGCCCCCACAAAGGGCGAAAATCTGTGGCATCCACAATTTTAAAGATACGAGAAAACCAAAAACGCAGAATCGTAGAGAATGACCATATCTTTAAGACTGCAGAATCTGAATTGGATCGTATTATTATTATAGCCAGCATCAAGAAAACAATTTCATTCTTTCTCGCCCTGTCTCTCTCTAACACACACGTAGCATAGGCGGCTTTGCTTAGAGTAAAACATTAGCGCCTAGATCTCAGAGACTATAAAAGCTAGAGCAACTAAATTTGGTATCCACACTCCTAATATATCGGACCGAGACGAGTTTGTTTCAAAATTTCGCCACACCCCCTTCCGCCCTCGCAAAGGATGCAAATCTGGGGGTATTCACAAATCTCATAGACTATTAAGGCTAGAGTAACCAAATTTAGTATCCGCACTCCTGTTAGATCTCACTATAAAACGTATATCTCAAAATTTCGCCCCACCCCCTTCCGCCCCCACAAAGAACGAAAATCTGTTGCATCCACAATATTACAGGTTCGAGAAAACTAAAAACGCAGAATCATAGATAATGACCATATCTATCAGATTGCTGAATCTGGATCAGATCAGATCATTTTTATAGCCAAAAGGAACAAATCAATTTGCACTGACCAAAGACTATACAATACCAAGATGTTGCATGAGGAACAAATGGTTTTTATACCCGATACTCAAAATGAGTATTGGGGTATATTAGATTTGTGGTAAAAGTGGATGTGTGTAAAGACCAGAAGGAATCGTTTCCGACCCCATAAAGTATATATATACTTGATCAGCATCAATAGCCGAGTCGATTGAGCCATGTCTGTCTGTCCGTCCGTCCGTCTGTTCGTCTGTCCGTCCCCTTCAGCGCCTAATGCTCAAAGACTATAAGAGCTAGAGCAACGATGTTTTGGATCCAGACTTCTGTGATATGTCACTGCTACAAAAATATTTCAAAACTTTGCCCGCCCACTTCCGCCCCCACAAAGGGCGAAAATCTGTGGCATCCACAATTTTAAAGATACGAGAAAACCAAAAACGCAGAATCGTAGAGAATGACCATAACTTTTAGACTGCGGAATCTGAATTGGATCGTATTATTATTATAGCCAGCATCAAGAAAACAATAGCCATAGATATAGTCATCTTCTACGATTCTGCGTTTTTAGTTTTCTCGTATCGTCGAAATTGTGGATGCCACAGATTTTCGACCTTTGTGGGGGCGGAAGTGGGCGGGGCAAAGTTTTGAAATATTTTTGTAGCAGTGACATATCACAGAAGTCTGGATCCAAAACATCGTTGCTCTAGCTCTTATAGTCTTTGAGCACTAGGCGCTGAAGGGGACGGACGGACGGACAGACGGACAGACAGACATGGCTCAATCGACTCGGCTATTGATGCTGATCAAGTATATATATACTTTATGGGGTCGGAAACGACCCCTTAACACCCTTACTATGCACTATTGGTTGACTTGACCTTGACCCCAGAAAACATTTCCAATGGAACCTGATTCTGTACGCATTGAAATATTTTAGAGAGGTATTCTTATCTTCTTATTCTTATTCTTATTTTCATATCCCCAGTTTAATCAAAGATGTACAAGTATTTTCATGTACAGATTTATTTATTTTATGTACATACATATATTTAGGCATACGTTTTTGTTTCTTTTTGTGTGGGTGTGTGGTTGATAAATGTACAGTTTCATTTATTAGCTACAACTAAAACTTATTTTGTATATATTTTTTTTGTATCAAACATTATACTACGTAACTATAAAGTAATGATTGTTTAAGAATGTACGTCTCTAACAATTTTAATACATCAATGAAATGGAATTTTAAGTTTTCTTGTAGGCAAAGTGCGGCAAGGTATCAACGGACAATTCTCCACCTTTTTAAGCAATTTTCAAACAAAAAACGATAAATATATTTTAGTAAAGAGTACAAATTATATGTTTATCACATTGGAAAGTGGGATTATAATTATTTTTGTTCGTCTTGTTTGATGATTTGCTCAAAGAATAATTTAAGTAGTCTGCCAAAGTTGTGCGAATGAAATGTTTACAGAATAATGTGTACTATTTTACAAGAATTCGCATTAAATTAAATTATACCGAATCATTACATAATATATGTATGCATGTACTGAGCAACATTTCATACGCATATTCGTATGAATATTAAATTGCTTTGTTGCGTTGGCGTTTAACAGACAATATTTTAAATTAGTTGTGGCTATATCTAAAAACAATCAATAGTTTTCCATTCAAATAATAATAATAAATTCTAGCTAAAACACATTTTAACTGCAAAAACTTGTTCCAATTTCGATGGCAGTGACTGTTACTAACCAATTCCAATTGCTGCCTGTACAGCCGTCATTTCGCTAGAACGGAAACAGCTTCCAGTTAACCACTATTTTGGAGAGGGGAGGGAAGGGGAAATAAAAAAATGGAAAACGTAATTAGTAAGAATAGATCTAATGCGGCTATATCACTTTTGTCGGGCGTGCAGAATCAATGAACATTTTCTGGATTTGTTTTATATTGTAATATGTATGTAAGTATGTATGTATGTATATTTGTTGCAGTCGCCGCCATTTTGAAGTGTGGGTGTTGTATGTGCGTGTGTATTATTTATATTTCAGTTTTATATTTCCAATTCCATGCGCTTCCATTTGCCAAATTACTTTTTGTTGCACTCTCGCCTTCTGCAGCTTGATTTTTAGTATGCAAAAATGCGTTTGGTTTTGATTATTCTCTGATTCCATGCCATTTGTTGTTGATCAACTAATACTTAATTGCTACAATTCTATATATTTCCAATATTTCGATATTCCTCTCAATATGTATGTTCGAGTATGCATGTGTGGTGGTGGTGTGAGAAGGAGAGCGTGTATGTTTGTGGGTTTCTATGCTGGTACGAGTATGTGTGCGCATGTTTAAATGCCAATTTGTTCCTGTTTGGATTTGCTTGAATGCATGTGTGTATGTGTGTATGTGTGTTTGAGTGTGGGCGTGTGTCGATTTTGGAAAGATAGAGGCGAGAGATATGTATACCGGAATAGCAAAAAAAGTATCAGTGATGAGATTTTGATCTTTGAAAGAAAGTTTGATGACAGTTTTTCTTCAAGCATGCTGTATGAGGTTCTGACTATGTGTCTAATGCAAATGTACGACATTGTTTTCATCAAGTTCTGACTGGTATCGGTCACTGATGAAGAAGGCTCAAGAGTCGATAATTCTCGTTTAACTTGTTGGAAATGTAGGAGCTAATTAAAATATTATATTTCATGCAAATTCAAGGAACAATAATTCAAGAACTACAACTGGGGCCACTGACTAAGCGGTCCCTATACTACTGAGTTAAATGTTTGTTTCTTGCAGATGTCAGATATGATCGATGCAATTTCCAACGCCAAGTGCTAAAAATATATTCCATATTACAGCTAAATGGCTAATGGCCAATTACGTATGCGAATAGGGAGCTTCAAATGAGTATTGTTTATCATTTAATTTTCACTTATTCCTACTTCCATGTCGCCCTTAGCAACCAAGGTTATATTTTTGTATTTATTATAGGGCAGGCAGCGTAAAAACGGAAAATACTTTAGAGTAAAGCTTTAGACTACTGCTAAGGAGGAAGTTAAGAACCGGATTGAATGCTGGATTGGTTTGGTTTGGCTTACCGCACGTAAGAAAAACGAATCGTTTTCGGTATCGGTATCGGTATCGGATCGGTCGGTTTGACATATATGTACATGTGTACATGTGTGTGTTGCGTGTTGCTTTGTTTTGTGTGTGTGGTATTGTGGACGTTGGTCGTTGGACGAACGACGAAGGACGAAGGAGCCGTTGACATTGTATGTTGAAAGGTTCTTGTTTTGGTTTTGGCAAGCAGCTGATCAACTGTGTTTTTGGCTAGCAGTATTTAGTAGTTTATAATAAGTGGTAGCAGAGTTTCTTGTTTGCGTCTTTCTCCGTATCAGCATCTCTGTCACTTTCTCGCGTTCACTTTATGGTTACATGACTCGTGTGCGGCGTATTAGTTTTTGTGTTTTAATTTTGGGTTTCTTGGGCACAGCTGTACTTTCTGTTGTACTTGGCGCACTGTCCAACACCGCTGGCAGATTATTTGTGGTGTCGCCAATGTAGCTTGGCCTTTGTTGTTGTTGATTTTGTGGATGAGGTTGACTACTACTAATACTCGTATTGCTAATACTAGTTTTGTATGCTTTAATACTACTCCGAGTTGGCGTACGTTTCAGGAAGGCGCTGCCATCAAATTTGTCTTCTTTCTGCGGGTGTTGCGGATGTTGCTTGCTTGTTGAGCTGACGGATGAAGAGACGGATGTGATTGTGCTGGTGGCCGTTACTGCGCCATCCAGTGTTGGTGAATGCAATGCTTGTAATTTTTTAAAATACGCATCGAGAAATGATGATGTTGTTATCCCTTTGGCAGTTGTTTCTGATGTTGTTGCTGATGTCGTTTTTGCAGCAGTTGCTATTGCTGTTGTTGCTATGGTGGATTGGATGGGGAACTTACGTTTTTGCCGCTCAATCGCTTCATTGCTCTGAATGCCGGCAGTGGCTTCATTTTCCTCATCGGTTGGCTGTTGCTGTTGCTGTTGCGGCTGCGGCTGCCTCTGGTTCTCTTCGCTGGTGTTCTGTTGGTGTTGTTGTTTTGCTCCGTTGCTGTTGCTGTTGCTGGTTACACTATAATTTTTAATTTGTTTTTGTACCAAAGGTATTTCAACTATCGACTGTTGTGTTTGTTCTGACTGTTGTGGCTCTTGTTCTGGTTTCAATTTTGTTGCATGTTGTTGTGTTTGTAGCATGTGTAGGTAGTATTCAATTTGTTTGCGTAATTCATGTGTGTAGACTTGAAAGAGATTCGGTGTTTGTGTGGTTGTTGTTTTTGGTATTTTTGTTGTAGAGGGAGCAGAGGGACCGCTAATGCTGCTGACGCTACTGCTGGTCCGCGTCTTCACCAAAACTCCGTCTTTCTGAAGCCATTGCCTCTCAGCGTCGTACAACGGCAAAATGCGATGCAAGTACCCAAACGCTTTCGCCTTGGGTCGCACTGTGGTCGTTGTCGTCGACTTCGTTGTAGATGTCGACGTACCAGCAGAGGCAGCGGAAGCCGAAGCGGTGTCTGAGCTCTGCTCGACTTTATTATCCTGCTGCTCCTCGCTACTAGTGGTGCCCTCATCCTGCTCTTGCTCCTCCTCATCATCGTTCTCGTTCTCGTTCTCATTCTCATTCTCATCTTCTTGCGACTCGGCCTCTTCGCTACTATTTTCAATGTCTTCCGTTGGCTCAGAGGTTGCATCTTTTTTGCTGTCGATTTTACTACGGTTGCATTTGTGTTTGGTGTTGTTGGTGTTTTAATTTAGTGTAAAGGCGTAAAGGTTTGTTCATTAAAATTTGTTTTTCTGTGTATATTCGTGTATGTACTTTGTACTCTAAATTTTTGTGTTTTAGTAAGTAGAATGCTTAGCTTACACAACAAAACTACTAAGGAACAGTCTTCTCAATAAACAAAACCAAATAAACTTTACTCACTTGTAGACTAAACGATAGTTGTTTCCATAGTCGGGGATGATGTTGGAGGGCAGAGGGGTGCACCGACCATCCAGACAGTGCTGTGTAGCGGTAAACATGTTTGGGTTAGTCGGGCCGAAAGCAGAGTGCGGCTATCAATCACAGGTGACTTAGGGGGACTTACATAACCGTTACCACAGGCCGAACCCTCCGCAGCGGGTCTGTAGGCCACGCAGTATCCCGTCTGGGCGTCGAAGCAGAACAACTGGGCACAGACGCGCTCGTCCTTGAAGCAGGCATAAGTTCCTCGGTCCCGCCGGCATTGGGCATCCAACGAAAGCAAGGTGCCTGGCAGAGAGCGTCCCAGAGCGCTGTCCTCGTGTGGGGCGTTGTGCAGGCAGGTGGCCGTGTCTCCACTGCGAACGAGAAAGAAACAGAGCCAAGTCAAGTACAATCTTCTTATCCTAGCCGTTCCTAAGATCCACTCACTTGAGAAAATGATGAAAGCTCTGGACCGTACAGGCGGACCATCTGAATCCGCGCTCAGTGTGGCGCAAATCGGACATAATGTATCCGTCCTCCCAGCGACAGCGCTGGGCGCCCGGGCCGCCTAGGTAGCTTGGTGGCGGCGAGCCGTCATGGACCGCTCCCAGTCTGCGTGAAAGAGCAAGAGACACATTTTGATTGAGGAGCGTGGACGGGTGGGAAAAATGTTAATTGATTAATTGCAAGCCGAATGATGTCAAACGGAAATGCAAACGAGTTTCAGTGACCAGTTTCCAGCAGCGGAAGCTATTCGCTTTTTTTTTTTATTTTTTTAGTTTGCTTCTGTTAAAGCTGGACAAGTGAACCCCAAATACACGTCTTTGATCAGGGACTTGGGATACTAAGTACATGAATTGAAAGTTGTGCAGAATGAGTTCCGCTCGCCGGCCGGTCAAGGAAAGCCGCTAGGAGTACAATCGTCGCTTCCTATATTGCATATATGTTCCTGTGGGACTACTTACAAGTGTCCCACTTCGTGGGCAGCCACAATGATGCCGCTGAAACCGCCGGTGTCTTCAATGATGGCCACGCTGTTCACCTTTTCCAGTCGCTTGTTCACTACGCAGGCACCGCCAACGTAGGCGAAGCCTTTTCCGAAAGAAAATACATGAAGAAAATTAGGCAATTATTTTGCGGGCCTTTTTCACATTGTGTAAATTTTCTTTTCTGTCCAACAGGAAGTTGACAATTTCCTTAAGGCAACGTCGCTGAGCTGTCGCAGTTATTAACCAAAATTATGATGTCTTGTTCCATTTCGGCCATTCGTTTTTACTCTCAAACATAATTTTCTTGTCCGTAGACAATAACTGCAACAGCTGAGAGAAGGTCTCGAATTGTTATTCGATGTGTGAGAGCGATTACGTGTAAAATTAGTAGCTAAAACTGCAAAACTCCAGCTTAGATATGACTAGCCCATAACCAAAATGGTGAAACGTTAGTAATAGTATATGGATTTATTAGTGTTATTAACAGAAGCCCAATATAACTAGTTTGAAAAGCATTTTTATTTTTGTAGTGCTTTTATAAAAATAATAATTAATTTGTATGGCAATTTGTGTCTTGCAGCAATTCGTTCTAATGAAGCGTTGCAGTTAGTAGTATATTCATATATTTATGTATGTTAAACCTTTTTTCAATTGTGGACTTTCTATATACTTTATTCATTAAACATCGTTGATACTTTTCATTCATATTTATTATTTATTTGTCAGCTGAAATTCAATAAATTGGTTATATTAACAGTTTAAGAGTACATATATGTACATACATATGTACATGCAGTTGACACAGAAGACAGAGAAGAGTTCGATAAAGTAATTCGGAAAACGTACATACATATATAGCATTTAGACGGAAGCCGACAGAATATCGATAGCAGTGGGAAAGTTGTACAGTCTTAGGAGCGCTGAAGAAACCGCTGAAGAAAGGCTCAGCGCGCATGTGAATGTATGTATGTACATACATACATATGTATGTATAGTTCGAAACGGAATGCTTCAAAGAAATATGTACATATGTATGTACATATATAATTTACACAGAGAAAAGGAAGAATTGCAAAGATATCGTTCGCCAGCGCATGCGCACATTCCCTTGTTCTTGCTTCCGCACAGCAGCGATTACTCGAAAAGCACTCGTTTAGTTCGCTTTGCCGGAAAGAGAGAGGTGGAGCAGTGTCAGAGGCAGAGTGGGTTGGATAGAGGAGGAGGGTGAGAATAGAGACAAAGAGACGTGCATGAAATTCATTAAATTTGCTTGATTTTGTTGATGATGGAGCGACGCATTTGGGGCTTGGCGGGGCCCGCCTTTAATGTTACTTATTTTAGCGCGTTTGCACAGCTCGTTGTGCTTATTTTTTGCATTTGTCTGTACAGATACATAGTAGTTGTTGGCTAACGAAGTGAATGATAGTTGTGGGGTCTTTACCTGCGGTACCGCGATTACATTCGCCATAAGCGGAGGTGCGACGGCACATATCGAGTCTGCGGGCGAAAATTGTTCAAAAATGCGTAGAAATTTTAGATTTGGTTTCGGTTTCAGTTTCGATTTGGGGTTTCTGAACCATTTATTTCATTATCTCCTCTTGGCCGTTGATCGATTGTTATTTTGTCGATCGGGGGGCGTGCCAAATTCGATATTGATTGTTTGGGCAAGCACACATAGCTTGAGCATTACTTAATATCGTTTCAAGAGCGGAGAAAGGGCCACGAGAAAAATCTATCTTCGACGCACCGAATTGTGAAGCAAAGATCGGGTTCAGAAATGTACGCAATACTCGTATCCCAGTTTTATAGATTCCAATCCAACTGCCGATAGGGAACACTAATTTAGGGATTAAGTCTTCCATCTACCGCTTTTTGTCTACAAATGATACCACATGGAGGCCTTTCCAAGTTGGACGTAAAAAGTATATTTAAACGCTAGTATTGATGTAAATATATGATTCAAAGCGCAAACCAATGCAACCGTGAGCCAGGTACTGATATAAGATACTCGTACTAAAGAAGTCAACCGGTTTTACGATTAATGCCCGATCCGCTACTCAAATTAGTTTAACGCTTTGGAATTAACTATTTTTTACTAGTATGTTGTGTGTGTGTGTGTGTGTGCGTGTGTGTGTGCGTGTGTTGTGTAGTGGTGGTAATTTATTAAGACCCACACGCAAATTTAGGTGACTTTTTTTAGTGTGTCTTGTAGCTGGGGAGAGGTGATAACCAAAAACTAACTCAAATATGTTAAACACCCGTAATGACATTTGTTCTGAGTGTGTATCTGTGTGTACCAGTGTTTGTGTGTGTGGGTGTGTACAAGTCTAGGTCTAGTATTTTCATGGTATCTCTTTACCCGCTGTGCCCTTGGTGCAACGACCTCCTTTACGCCTGCGACACATATCATACCTAGACACAGGAAGACATTATAGGAATGTATCTTTAGGGGATATGTCTCTAATATAGTTAATATACTAATAAAGAGTAAAAGGGGAAGTGCCGATAGCTGCTCAGAGAACTCAGAGAACTGCCGTTGATCCTGCAATGAAAACCAAAACACAGGGCGACAACAATGCCGGATCCCCCGAAGCACTTACTTAGTTATGGCCACGGCGATGTCGTAGACTGGCAGGCGGCGCTCGCGAAACAGATATTTGCCCATGTCGGTGAGGGCGGCAGCCGAGTCGATGGCGTCCCGTCCCACTCGATTGCGTTCCAGATAGGGGGTGGCATCGCGGCCCTGCAACAGTCAGAAGGTAATGGTAAGGTTGGGAGTATTTTTATTGGATACGGGGATGCTAATGGTGATGCTGAGGAGATGCTGAAAGGTTAATATTCAAACCTTTCAAAGTTCTTTGAAAGTTCAGTTTAAAATTTACAATCACTCCCAGTAGCTGACATTTCAGCTGGGCGAACCGTGAAATAATCTGTACCTCAGCGCCGTCATCGGGTGACTTGGCGACCTCCATTGGATAGAAGCCCCCAAAGGAAACTCCACTTTCGATTGCGCAACCGATTTGGCATTTGACTGAGAAAAGCCACACAAATGGAAAGAGCTTCGAGCAACATATGTATTTATGGCCCATTTCTCGGTGGAAATGATGTTGGTGGCTACACTCGAAACGGAAATCAAGTGAACGTGAAAAACGTGCCATTAGTGCTGTTGCAGCGATAAGGCCGTTGCAGAAGACGATCATCGCCATCATTGGGGATGACGATGTCTGATTATTGGCAAAGTCAAAGTCGTGTGGGTTTTCTTTCAATCGTATTGCATCTGATTGTTGTTGGGGGCAGGCCACAGCAGACAGCACACAGCACACAGAAAACCAGTTGCAATTGTGCGTTGCATAATTGGGAGTTGGTTGCAGTTCAATTAATTTCATCAGTTACATCCCAGGGCAACTTTCAGTCGGCTACTCGTGAATATACACATACTATACATACATACATATGTACATATGCACACACTCGTACATTGCAGATATCGTGACTAAAGGGGCGTTGTGAGATTTACTGAAGTGACAGCTACATAAATTATAGTAACACAATTGTCAATCATTTTGAGCCCTAGGCAAATCAATATGTTAATAGAATGGCTCCACGGCTAATCGTGTATGTGCCAGAACCAGTTGCAGTCGCAGCTCCTTCTCCCTGGACGGAGGTACTCAGCGTGCAGGTGATAAAACCAAAGTAAGGTGACAAACAGAGCCCGACTGACACATTTGATTTGCAGCCATTTTCCAACTGCACAGCAATCTCACAGATTGCTCACATCTGTATCTGGGTATCTGTGTGTCTAAGCCGGAGGACTGCAGCCTAAGCTAGAGCATTTTGATAAATTACCAACTAGTTGAGTAGACGGCAGACGGCAGACAGCAGATGTCTAGGAAATGAACAGAGTCTGACAAAGTGATGTATAAACAGACAACCGCAAACAATAACAAAATATTCAAACATCAAACGAATTCGAACGGATTCGAGTCTGCGAAGGCATCAGTATTGCCAAATGATATGCAGAATGTGTCCGCTCGATTGGGTGTATTTGTATCTGATAGTTTAGTGGGATTGCCGTGTACTCGTATCTAGTATATATCCATTAAAAGCCCGCACTCCATGTCGGCTCTTTGCCGCTCTATTCCCATTCCCGCTCGGGTTTTGTACAAGATGACAGACTGATCAATTCCGAGTACGGGCACGTCGTGCTCCCCCCTCCCCAATAATGAACAAACATCCAAAATGAATATTTGGCAATTCTTCAGACGAAACGATCAAGAATTTTAAATGTTCCGTCTCTGGCCTTGGGCCGAGTGGGAAAGGCAAACGCATGGGGTCTACGATTCGACTCGAATTTGCCAAATTACAAATAATTATTACAGAATTACATTTTGAATAGTTTATTAGAGCAGTTTGTTGCCAAACGTGAAGATGATTCATTGAGCAGCGCACCTTGGGATCACACACTTGGGATCTCTGGCACAGCAATTGCAAAGGAATGGAAAAAGGGTTTCGAATGTTTTAAACGCATGGGCATTTCACTCTAAAGATTTCCCCAATCCTTCACTGTTCAATCCACCCAAACTTGCAAACTAGTAATTATACATTATACATTTGTTGTGCCCAGTCCCGGCGAGGGGTCTCAACGCGCCTTGTTCCCAGACTGGGCCACACACGGCCATCGATGTCACAGAAGTTGGCCTGGAAAAGACAGCCAAGACTGAGCTGCCAGACTAGCACTAGACTGCCTAATGCTCGTACATAGAGTGTCCCCTATCCAGAGAACCAGCGGGAAAGCCGTCGGACCATGGATGACCTGGCACATCTTTGATTACGGATTGCACAATTCGAGTGGCCACTGCGGCCCCGACTCTGGGGCGGCAGTCCACCACGAACATAAGCCACTAGCTAACTTGGGAGCACCGACTTTTATATACCCTGTGCAGTAAAAAAAAATTACACTCGGAAGGCCTAGCAGCTATGGCGGTCATCTGCCCATCTTTGAAAGGAGAATATTTGCACAATTTCGGCGAAACCGTTTAAAAACTGAAAGAATAGTTTGTACGAAAACAGACGGAATGTGATCAGGATATGCTTCGTGTGGAGATGATTCCTAGTGGATTTTACAAACTTCTGACAAAGTTTAAAATACTCTCCAAGGATACAAAAAAACATGTTTCAAATAATCAGATTTGAAAGCAAAAGCCAAAAAACGTATCAGAGAAACTGTCAGTAGGACCTAAAATGTAACCAAACCATGGCAGACACCCAACCGGGACCGGTTTGCCTTTCCCCCGAATAAAAAATTACATAGAAAAGCACATAAAATTAAAAATAAAATAACGTTTGTGCGACAGTTTCGCAACAACCTTTTGTGCGTAATTAAAAGCAAAATGTATATTTTAATTTAATTTTCCAGCCAGTCTCGGGTGCCTTTCTCTGGGCTGGGCTTATAAGTCTTTTATAAAAACTGTCAATGGAATGGTCTGTAATTTCTACCATTTCGTAAGGCTTGTTAAACCATCTGACTGGGAGGTGGACGGTGTTCCACTAAAAGCACTCACACCCACTCACACACCCACTAAGCCCCTTCGATTCCCTCCTTCCAGCGACACTCGCTTCGGCTTTCGGCGCCCACACATCGGATACGTTGGACCTGGGCGACAGGCGGCCGATTGGGGCACCACCCACAGAGTCCGACAGGCTTTTGGGTCAACCAATGGGGGATAAGTTTTCATTTTCAATACCCTGCAATTGTGATAAGCTAGGCTTACCGCTAGCAGGTAGGGGGTCCTACTCACGGAACCAAGAAAAAGGGATAAACTCAACTGAACTCTGCCTATGGATATGATCGATTGTCGATATGTACATTTAGCTTATATAGACGTCCTCGTAGAGTATTCCCGGCAAGGGCTTTGAAGACAGAGTGTTTGCCAAAGGGGACGTTTTACTCTATTTTTTATTTGGTTTTCTTTGTGTCCAAGCTTTGCTTCAAGTTTCCATTTGCATTATTGCAATTTATACGTTTGTCAGGCACTTGCATTTTCGGCTACCGGCACTCTATATGCGAGTGGGGGAGACTTTCCCTGAAGCCAACATCTGGTCAAGACTGATTGTCCAGGTCTGGTCCGGGCCTGGGCCTGGGCCTGGTCCTATCCCGGTTTTCGCCGCGGCACAAGCTTCGTTAGCTGAGGAATTTGTTATGACAACTGGCAAATATGAGAACTGGCAAAGACAACAAGACTATTTCCATATATACTTTTTATTTGGGGCCTGCTGGGTGTGTCACTCATGCATTGTTTGGCATTTCTGTGGCACTCTAGATAAAGTCACCGCGATAAGAGCGAATGGAGAATGTTTATTGGCGTCTTGAAAGTGGATGGGGATAGCCAGACGAACTGAACATTTTTGGTCAGGGGAGGTCCGGGAGGAAGTCGGAAGAGGAGTGGAGGCGAAGAATCGGATTGACTTCTTTTCTCTGCTGAAGCGGATCCATTAATCAACCGAGTGGAATTCCCTGGGCTGATAGCCAACTGCAGGTGATCATAACAAGTCATGGATATAGATTTATAAAGCCAACACTTTATATCAGATCAGATCAGATCAGATCAGCTCAGCTCAGCTCAGATCCAAGCCAAACCGAACCGAGTGGAATTGGCGTGGGGGTAGCTCTCAAGTCGGCTACCGACTGGCCTGAACTTTTATCTGTGACATTTAATTAACATTTTAATTAATTGCGGGCAACTTTCCGTTAGAAGTTAAACAGCCTCGCCCCTTCTTCTGCTAGCCCGGCTTACTGCCTGTACAAGTGTCGAACGCACTGGCGCTGCGCTTGCGCCACAATCATATTTCAATTTCAGCCAAGTGGCAGCTGCAGCGGTAGCGACTATATTGCGTATACGCAATTTATTAGGTGCGGGTCGTGGTTGTGTGGCGCTCGACTTTGGGTTACGCAGTGCTGGGATTTGATAGGGGAGATTGAAGTTGTGAACGTTGTGAAGTTGATTCATTCCATACACCCCTTCATACCCAGCTGTACTAAAAATACTGTTTAATATTCCCCGGGCAAACTGTAATTTGAGTGCCTGCCACTCGATGAGAATTTTCAGACTAGCCGCTGGCGGATCTCGTAGCTGCGTTGCAACTCGATCTAAGCTCATTGTTCTGCCCCTCATTCATGGGTAGCACAGAGACTAAAAAAATGCCGGCACGCCATTAACTAGGCTGAGCTGCAGTTGCTGTGGGCTGTTCTTAGCGCCTTGTGCAGTTGAGTTACGCAGCCCACGGCTTATTAATGTGGCAACGTTTTGTTGTCATTTTGTTGCGGCTCTATTTTCGTTTTGGGTTTTTCCAGCAAGAATCAATTAATCGAACAACTCTCATAGAACTGGCAGTCCGCAGTTGTTGCCTAAGTAATTCTCTTAGTTATTTGTCAATGAGTGATTAATTTATGTGGCTTTGGGTTGCGTTCTTTCTGTTAAATGGCTTCAAAATTTGAAAAGCCGCTGGGCGCTTTGTCTCTGGCATTGGGGTCAAGTTGTTTAACTTTTCAAAAATGTTGCTCTAGAGCACGAAAAAGTGAAGGATGTCCAGAGTTCAGCCCCCAAAAACCCTTCCGACTAAGTGCCACTCACGTTCAGGGGATTAGTTTAGAGTCCTTGCCGTTTTCGGCCACTCGTTGTTGGCCAACATGCCTCGGCAGGTTATCGGACATGGATATCCCATAATTTGTTACCCAAGTCAAATTCTGAGTAATTATTCGAGCCCAGTTTTTCGCAGGTTGGACTGGCCAGAGCGCAAATGCAATCCAACATTTATTAGCGTAGCAAAAAGTGCTTAGCGACGACTTCCCGACGACATACACGAGCATTTACGGATACACTTGCTCGAGTGCATGGAGAAGAGGAAGTCATGTGTGTGTGAAATTGGGCAAAAAGGAGACCAAAATGTGTGTACGGAAAAATCTGATCTGAGTCAACTGCGGCTAAGGCCGAATGCAGTTAGCGTGGCCCATTAGATTATGCAACTACGGCCAACACGCAGTACTGGCACTGGTGGCAGTGGTGGCACTGGTGGCACTGGTGGCACTGGTGGCACTGGTGGCTGTTGCATTATTTATGCGGTCTGAAAATAATTTTTTGTGGCTGCAGAGTCGGAGTCAGAGTCAGAGTCAGATCCATAGCTAGAGCCAGAGACAGAGCTAAAGCCAATTGACGTACTTAGGGTAACCCGTCGACATCGTTGTCTCCTCGATGGCCTGCTCGTTGCTGTCGTGTGGGCAGCCGCTTGATGCAACTTGTGGCGTCTGTGTGCCGCAGGTGCCTCTCTGCCGATGCTATGCCTGTGCCTGTGCCAATTTTCCACTTTCGTGTGCCGCACTTTCGAGCCGTCCCACTCTCCCTCGATGGCTCCCTCTGTGGCCACGACAAATGGCTGTGGCTTCCTGAACCAACGCCAAACTGATTTGTGTGAGAAAGTCTAACCAGGCGGCAGTCTGGGTCTCAGATTGAGACAAAACGAAACGAAATGGTAGCAGACACACGATGCTATAATGTTGTCAAAGTGTTTTATGGTTTTGCGTTATGCAATCAAATTAGTGGACTGTTAATAAGTGAAAGATGTTCACAGCGATCTATAGCTGGCTGCCTGGAAACGACAGCCAAGTGTTGGCCTTCTTTGGTGAGCTTTTCCTCTTTTCCTCTTATGAAATGCACACAGAAACTGTCCTATTGAATGTGGCTGTTACGTGTCCGTATATTTATTTCCAATACGATCTTAAACCAAAGAGGGCAGAGAACGTTGAACCCTAAACGTTCTGTTCTACTCCCAAGAGCATGCCCATTCACATCTAGAATGGATAGGCCTCATCTTTCGGAGAACTGTTCAATGATACCAATATCTATCCCCCAAACGGGGCCTGAGGAAACTGATTCTCTGAAACTCTTGACCAGCTCGATTCGCGGGCCATAAAGCATTCTGTGGCTAATTTTTAGAAAAACATTTAGCAAGGCTTTGGAGCTGGCACGAGTGTGCCTCAAAACAAAGCCAGGAAAAAACTTGTTAAAATTTGTTGGCCGAGCTTTTTGCTGGCTACGGCCAAGCAAATAGCCAAATTGGTTGTTCACATTTTTTCCAACGAATCGCAGCGCATGCGTTGCATGTTTTGTTTCCAGCCAGATCCCAGATCGTGACCGATCATTGGAGCTGACTCGGGAATTAGCTGCCTGGGTCGGGGTGGAGAAGAGCTGCTCCAATTTGAGAGACCGATTTTGGCGAGAGGTTAAAGTTGAGCTACCAAATGGATTGCTCAATTAGCCAAATGAGAGTGGATGGCTGGGATTGTGTAATGAGCTGGCTCGAGGGTTGTTGCAGGGCATTGGATTGCCGTTAAGTCGTACTTACCCGGGAGATGATGATGCCAGCGATGCTGATGCGTATTCTGGGGCCCTTCAGCAGGCGGTAACGAAGATCGACGCCGTTCCAGAATGAGATGAAGTACCGCTTGACCTGCGTTTGGGAATAGGGAGGAGGCTAGCATTAGTCAAAGCTGGAGAACGGCGCGGCTGAGTACTCGTATCTATCAACTGCGGTCCGGACACATTCATCAGTCCTATCTGCTTTCATCTGGGCCGCTTCCCTGCCGCTGGCTAGTCTTGCGGCAGATTCTCGCGGACAAGAGCGCACCCAGGTCGGGCAGACCTATAAATCTCCACTGTGAGTGATGTGCATAATAATCAAATTTTGTGCGTCGGCTTCACTTCGAAGTGAATCCGAAAACGCAGAGATAGAACCACTGAGAACTGGAGATGGAGCACATTCGAGCCTTTTTGAGCTCAGAGCCGATTTCAGAATCAACATTATGGTGGAAGAAATTGTATCTCTATTACCGCACTATCCCTCCTACATTGTTCATTAAGATCGTTTGCACGTTCTGTTCTGTACCATTTCTGTTCCATTTTACCTGTGTTCTTTGCGTCTGAAATACTCGTACAATCCTAATCCTAATCTGGACTCTCTGGCCGCTTGGGGCACCTGGATCTGGATAGGCTCACAGCCAGACCAGACCTATCTGTCAGTATATATTCCATGTATACACATGTAGCTAACAAACCACCAACTTGCAGACCAGGCAACAAAAAGACACAGACCAAAAAACAACTTTTACAATCTTCAGACTTCGAAATCCCCCGCGGGCTGGGTTGCGCTGGGTGCGACCGTATCGGAGTCGTGGCAGCGCCACGCACAAGCGGAGACAATCCCAGCTGTCTGCAATCGCGGACAACTCCATTCGGGCTCTGACTTTTTAATTTCTTTTTTCTGCACCCTCGTGCCTCTGGAGCGGCTCGCCATCGCTCACGCACCTGCAAATTATCGCCGCCGTGGAGCCGATAGCCATCGTAGTCGACGATAACCAAGACTTCGGGGTAGATGATGTACGGTGCCTGGCGCCGGGAACGGGTGCGGGTGCGGGTGCGGGACTCGGCGGTCTGGGGCTCTGGGTCCAGAACGCCCTCATCCTCGTCGTTGAGGTCCTCGAAGTCGGGACTGGTGGGAACGCTGCGCCGTTTGCGCCGCTGGCGCCGTTGCAGACGCTCCAGCTTCTCGCTGGCCAGCAGATCGTCGGGTTCCATGAAGGCTGCATACGAAACGAAACCGGAAAACGTAAATTAAGCAAAATTAACAACAATCGAGTATCGGAATGTCTTTATTATGATATAAGAAGCTGGCAAGTCAGGTAGCCGAACATTTAACTGTATTTAGTATAATTTTTGGGCGCATTTCACAAAAGCCGACTGTGGAAATACCCGTATTTCCAATAATTATTATTTTTGATTTCTGAGAATATTGAATAGTGCACGGTGAGGAAAATCATCCATAAAGTACATGTTTTTATAGTGGAGTTTTTTGGCTGGAATTTTGGCGCCACCAACCGGAGGGTAAATGCATTCAGCGAAGGGCGTACTGTTACATTGAACTCTTAGCTTCGTACGAGTGTTTCTTTTGTTTTATGTTATTCAGCCGCGAAGAATCTTCGAACAGGAAATGCTATCGGCCTCACGTTGATCTCAACTTGTTGCCGCGGCCCGCGATTTATGGGCCACGGCTTAGCGGAGTGCTTCTATGGCTGCTACGGCTTCCATGGGTCAATGCGCCCATTAAGAATGTACAGTGTGCAGTGTGCCACACAGGGGCTCGGGTCAATGCTGCCCCAGGAACCATCCATCACCCAGACTTACCGAAGTCACTCAGTTGATCTTCTGCTGCGCTCGCCTCGCGCTTGTACACAATGTGGTGGGCCTCCTCCTGGCTGGGACTGAGCTCGTGCGGCAAGGGCTTAATCACCAGGTCGTGACCGATGCTGCCCTCCTGAAAACGACAGATTGGGGAAAATGTGATCAGTAACGAACATGGCGAATAAATCAGGGAATTAGTCCAATCAATGATACTTGTAAGGCTTTAGATACACATATGTACATATATACATACATATGTATAATTCAAAGCGGAAACGTTGTGAGGCGCGGCAAGGGCAGCGGTATTCAATCAGTATATATGTACATCTTTACACAACATATTTTATATGTCGATTATAAGATTTGATCCGATGGTCTGGATCATAGATGCGGCAATCTGGTGGGTAGTTTCATTCTCTATGATTCTGGGTTTTTTGTCTTTCTCGTATCTTTGGAATTGTTGATGCCACAGATTTACGTGCTTGGTGGGGCCGGAAGGGGGTATTGAAACGAATTTGGTTTTTTTTTAACATCACAGGAGGGACATCTCTTATAGTCTCTGAGCACTAGGCGTCAAAAACGATGGACAGACGGACATGGCTATATCGACGCGACTATTGATGCTGATCAAGAATATAAATACTTTATGGGGTCAGAAACGTTTGCCTCTAGGTGTTGCACGCATCCACTTCCACCACAAATCTAATATGCCCATAGCCTTCTTTGAGCATCGGCCATAAATATGTGTGAATATGTAGATGCAATATAAATAGCTGTATCCACCTTCCTTTGGAATTCAGTATATATGGTTTTTGTATCCACCCAAAAATCATATTATGTATCTTTGGTTTAAGTACGTTAAGTACATATGTACGTTTCATTCAAATTTGTCAAAGAAATCGCAATATCGAATCCATTTTGGGCCAGCAGTTAGACATTGACAAGTAAGCGCCGTATAAATAATTTATTACACTTATTTCGCTCAGCATTCTTGCTCCGTAGTGCCCATAGAGGTACGAGTGCATATGAACGCCAATATGAATATGAGTTGGCTTTGAATGACTTTGGCCAAGTCATAAAAATTAGCTGCAATTTGCATAGTTGCACATTTTATGCAAATAATCTGCGATCGTCGATAAGAAATGTATCCACACTCTTTGAGTTCTCGGGTTCGGTTTTATCGCCTCTGTAATTGCAATGATTAGTAGAGGGTAACAGAGTAAGCCAGACGGCAATATATACACGTACACGTACACGTACACGTACACGTACATATGCATAAGTAGACAAAGACGGAGACAGACCTTGAAAAAGGTTAGCTACTTGTTTGGACACCCGAATGCCTTCGATTCAATTTGCTTATGAGTTTATTTCAGCTTTAATTGGCTTTTTGTTTATCAATCATCGATTTGCCAGAGGCCCAGCGACCATTGGCACCCACTCGGTACGAGGTGGTCCAATTAAATCTTGGAAATAATCTCTACATGCTATAATTAAAGCATTAGCTATGAACTAGAGCTGCTGCGAGATGTTGCCCCCAGCTGAGATCGTGCCAGATACAAAAGGAAGTGGAAGTGAGAGCTACCTGAGAACTGAGCTGAGTCAGCTTTAGATAAAGATACACTTTGATGACTGGTGTTGGGATACAGTGCTAGGTGTGCACCCTACATCTTTTAAGCAAGTTTGGGCCCAAAAATGGCTAATCAGGCACACAATGATTCGACTTCGCTCTCAATATATGTATGTATATTTGACTATAAAATACAAAACGGCAAAGTTCAATGTCCCGCAACCGCGGCTGCAGCTAAATGTCAACAACGGCGACAGCTCAACAGCAACTTGTGCCGCAAACAAATTGCAGGCCACAAATTGCCATTGATGACATGAGCCAGTCCAGGCCAGTCCAGGCCAGGCCATGCCGAACCGGGCCGGGCCGGGCCAAACCGAGCGGTGCGAAACCTATACAACCCAACGGCTACAAACTCTTCAACTTGAATGCAGTTGGAGCCTCGTTGGGAACTTGAATTATGATAAATATTTGAGCTGGCGACACTTGAATGGCTGTTGGCACACAGTGCGTATGATCAATGTGCGAGAAGCAGCTCCGGCCTTCACATTGACAGCGAGCCGGAACGAAAGGATTGCCTTCCTTGTCCTGCAAGAGGCCACTTGTTGTGCGTAGGAGTAGGAAAATTCATTTCAACTCTGCATACAAATAGACAGACCTGTGGAGGCCAGCATCCTAGTACCGTCTACTTACTAGCATATCGCCGTAACATTCATAAGTGTGTAGCAATAAGTAACTCTTAATTTTCGCATTAATTCTGTCTTGGGCAACACTGCTCGCAATTATTTTTAAGTTTATTTCAGTTTTATTTGGCATTTGGCAGATCTTTTAATTTATGCGGCTGGCTGCAAGTTTTCTCGGCATGTGGCAATTGGCCTAATGCTGGCTAGCAAATTTTTCGTGTTTCGTGTTTTCTTTTGGTTTTGTTTTTGTTTTCCGCATTTCCACCAACAAGTGCAAAAACAGAAACAGAAAAACAACCGCCAGCTGAAGTGTTTGGGCGTATGCTTTATTTTTCTCCGACTTACTCAACGCTTTTTCACTCGGCCTGAGTTTGTCCCGCCGTCAGAGTTCTGGTTGGTACGCGGTACGTGGAACGTGGAACGTTATGTAATTGCCAAAATGAGGCAGGCTCTAATTTTCAAATGCCTGTTGCCTTGTTGCCTTGTTGCCCAGCTGCCTTGAACGCAATTTATGCGAAAAGTCCATTAATAAATTACCCCTTCCTATTCCCGACCCGATTCCTTCGCCGGGCGCCAAGCGTTGAGAGTTCGGCTAAGTAATTGGCTTTTAATTGTGACGGAACACACCCGTGAACACACTCTCTCTTGGGTAATTGAAAGCGACTGCGAGAGATCTGCTATATGCAGGCATATCTGTTCAGGCCAATAGGAAGTGATTTTGCAATTAAACTTCAAGTGGATGGGGATTTCCTAGTGGATTGATTAAACCAAGAGTGTACTCGCGTTTCCCAACATTGGTTGCAGAAGTTCTCTCCCTCATACCCAGCTCTGTGTAGATTACTCATGAGTCATGACCAAAGGTGGATCGCAATTGAATGCCACTATCCAGCCCCTCGGTAAGTGCAAGTGCTGCAGGCCAAATCTCGAATGATGGGGAAAGCCAACAGGTGATTGCGGGAGAGTGAGGGAGATGGGTGGGGGGAAGCTGCGAATTGCTTTCAAATCACGCAGCTTACACTCTGCAGATGGCTTCGCGGCTGTCGGGTGGCTCTCGATGCTTTGCCATCGGCTGGCCCCAAAATAAAGTTGTCGGAGTTGTCTTATTTATGTAATCACCCCCGACCCGACTCGATTGTTATATCAAGATGAGGAGGACCGGTGTGGGTATTACGTTGCCGAGTGATTTCTAGGTTTTGTTTCAGCAGCCAACCTTTCGTACACCCCGGACAAGTGCGCGTATCTGTCAGATACAGATAGATACTGTTTGAGTGAGATTGACACTTGCAGAAACGCCCACGGATTGCGATCGAATGGCGGTGAATTTGATTGATTTGTGATGATATTTTCATTAGGATTTGTTGTCTGCCGTTTTTTCCCAATCAAATATAAATTATTCTACAACATTTCGGTTCAACCATCGGGGCTAAAAACGAGCAGAGATTGCACAATGTGACACGCCACAAAGAGTTCAGTGAACCAAAAATTTACTTACAATCAAAATTATCACCTTTTGGTATTTGTTTTTCGGGCTTTGCGGCGCTCGCTGCTGCTGCTGCTGTTTCCTCTCTGCCCAGAGCGTCGAAGCGCTCAAATGTGCAAATATCCGAACTCGGTAGACACCAGAGCCCAGACTCCAGCAGCAGCAACCACAGAAATGGCAATAGAAAAATCACTTTGTGGTTTGTAATTTTGGGAAATTAGCATAATTTGTGCAAATTCATGACACGAACGGTGGCCCGACGCGAGGCCAGGGGAAGGAGTCGCAGTCAGAGTCGTCATTATAGTCATGACTATTGCGGTTTGTTGAGGTTATCGTGGCTGGTGTTGGTGTTGCCAAGAGTTGCCTGCCACTTGCCACTTGCCACTTGCCACTACCACTGCCACAGCGGGTCATAAATGCCGGGAGACGTCAGAAAATGAATATTAATTGAAATAGAAGGCGTCTGACGAATGGCTGTTGTTGAAAATGGTGTTAAACTGAATTGAGTTGCCTGCGTTTTTCCTTAATTCATTTTCTTAATGTCTATAATTGGTTTTTGGGACTAACAATTTTACGTTTTGAATAAATGTACGAATTGCCCGTAGACTTAAGCTCTGCTATTTGATATTGGATATTTGATATTTTGGTTTTCATTATTTATACAACTCCGATTCAAATGCAAATAAAACACATTCCAAAGGATTTACTGTATGCACGAATTAGACACCATTTATATGAAAACATAGTTCGGCAGTCGAAAGCCTTGATTTGTGGAAATATTCGTAAATTCTGGTCTTTCAGATGCTGATCTTGTCACGGCGGCATCAATGAAAATGCGTAAGAAAAAATATCAGTTGAGGTGTTTTGTTGGTTGTTGTCTTTTTTGTTGGCTATCATCTTGGTCAAGGTTAGATCTAATCGGCTCTTAAGATCGCTGTTCAATGCGATTGCATGTAGCCATAAACTACGGCGTCAACAATGAGAACAAGAACAGGCACTAATACCCATATCGCGGGACATAGAGACAGACAGACACACAGAGATAGAGATAGAGATAGAGATAGAGATAGAGAGAGAGACCTGCCACGGGTGCCCCAACTGTGTTAACAGTTTGTTTACATAAAGCAGCTCGTTAAAAATATTCCGAGCCCACCTTCAGGCAGAAACCCACTCGGCTCCATACGGATTCAGCAACTGTATTGGCATCTGTACCTGTGTCCGTGCCTGTATCTGTATGGGTATCTGTATGGGTATCTGTATGGGTATCTGTGGTCAATGAATATTTATAAAAGAATCAAAAAGCAGCAGAACAGCAGTGGCCACCGCCCATGGTCAGTCTGAGCCCCAGGCGGAGCTCTAAGAACCTGGCCCACACAGCGGCTCCCAGCCGAATGCAGTCAAAAGCAATCAAAATTAATTTGCTCACAAAATGTATCTGCCACTAGAACGCACTTTGGTTCTTGCCTCTTTTTTTCGGTATACGCGTAATTTGTTCTGATGCCTCGTGTGGCGCTGCCAACAAGTTCAATGCGAACTGGAGACAAGTCAAAGTGCGCTTTCAAGTTGCCGCTCCAATAGCTCCAGATACTTACAAACGCACACGAGTGGTTCGATGGATCGGTGGCTGAGATGCCTGAGGTGGCTGGGTAGCCAGCCGGGCGTATGGGCGTATGGGCGTATGGCCTAATGAAGCTCGAGTCGCATGTCGGAGTCAAGTGGAGTCAGCATCAGCATGTAGATTGACTGGTGGACTGCTGTCCGACTGCAGGTTGTCCTTGCACTTAGAAGTTTCTCAAAAGTGAAGGCCTCTCAAGGTTATTCTCAAGGGTGTGCGACATTTTGGCATACAGTTGGCATTTAGTTGGCATTTAGTTGGCGTTTAGTTGGCGTTTAGTTGGCTGGGGTTAGTAAAACTGAGACTGAACCCAGAAGTATCTTCCATTTCGTTGCTCCCCTCAAATGATTAATGATATCCATTGATCCGCTTAATTGAAATTGGATCGCCATTCCTCCAAATTGAATTGGGTGGCTACACCCCGTTCCCGTCCCCGTCTCCGTCCCCGGCACCACTTGTGCCCCAAATTTGGTTATCTAAAGCGTGAAAATTTCAGGACCGTGCTCGGCAGCCCCTGTCCCCTGACATTAATCGGCTTATGTGATCTGCGATGTGTTTGTGAATGCCCTGACGTAACCGATATGGCCGCTTATTAATATGCAGCATGCAGCAAAGTCTCGGAACAGCACCCGCCTGCAATGCTGCTATCGCCTGGTGCTTGCCACACCAAGTGGCACCAATTAAAAAACATTTTCCGCGAGGAAATTGCAGCCACTGCCCCAAAATAAACGTGGCGTTCGATTAAATAATACGAGTATGAACGGAGCCGGGCATAATTGAAAAGCGATTTGCTGGCCGCTGTTCGTCCGAGCTGTGCGTACGCACATTGCCAATAGAGTTGACGGAGTGGAGTGAGCACGACAGCTTTCGTGTCACGCTCTCATCTCTAAAAGTTGGCTGGACCCGGGGGAAACCTCTTGGGATCCGAAATCTGCATGTGAGCGGCCAACTGAAATCGTCGGGCTGCTGCCTCGGACTTATGAATATTGGTAACACGCTCGTTGTTATGTCGACTCGATTTAGTTTCAGTTTTATTACATTTTCCTTTCCTTTCGGACAAGTGAGCCGCGTTCCTTGCGGCTATCGGGTAACCAACATCGAAACCCGTAAGACTTGAGCAACTCGAGCAGCCAAACTCGTCAGTGGGGGTTGTGTCGTCCACATGGTATGTCCAGTATGTCCAGGGCGGGGCAGGGAACAGCGTTTTGCAAAACTATTTTACATTAATTTCCAGAAACCGCTGCCCCGAGTCGCACCAATTGCTGGAACACACGAGCAGCTCTTTGAGTTGTAATCAACCGAGAGTCAAAAACAGTGGCCGCGGACATAGCCATCAGCTTTAGTAACATTTGAAAATGCCATCGTCCCATAAATTGATGTTCTCAATTGACGATTAGAGGCTTCCCCGCCTGAATATCAGGATGGCCGCAAAAATCCCATAAATTGCGCAGGCCTAACACTTGGACCGGCTGCCCGAAGCTAATGCAAATCAAATCGGCCAAATCAGCGGTCAGACAGCTACAGTATTAGTATTAATACAGAATTTCCATTCAAGAAGATCAACTATCGCACAGACACACTCGCCAGCGAACACTCAACACTCTGTGTAAATATCAAGGCCAGCAATTAGCTGGGAGCTGAGCTGAGCTGAGCTGAGCTGGGAAGGTGAGAATACCCCAAGCCGAAGAAGCTACCGCAAGATACCTCGGATAGAAACTCGTTTGGCACTTTGGACATGAATGTTGCTTAATGATGACGACTGCGAATGCTGTCTAATAGAGTCGGCCCAAGCGCTGCCAGCCGATTCCAAATGTCGCCTCCCGAGCTGCTGCCAGCTCCCCAATAGTTCTACGTGTTGTCCCTACTGTTGCCATGCCTGTTTGCTCAAATGGCAGTACAGTACATGATATTTCAATCGTTGGCAATCGGTGGCCAAATGTCAAATGTCAAATGGTCTAAAAAAGAGCAGCGCATCGCTGGGAGTGGCAGCTGAGGGATGCTCAAACATCTGCAGCTCAGGACAGCAGAATAAAAGGATAAGTACTCTCTCCTCGCACTGAGTGTGTGTAAACCAATCTTTACGTCGCACTTAAGCCCAAACTTCAATCAAAAATCGAACTGCACAGAAGACCTTCTTTTACCTGGGGCGCAAGCAACCCGAAGAAATTTCGAAAGCTCATTAATAGGTAGATGCCTATCTGAGGTGCCTCAACTGACAATTGCATAAGCGCTCCGGTACGCCACCTGTGAAAGGGCCCCTTGGCCGAAGTGCATTTCAGGGCCAAATTCTTCTGAGCACAGTGTGATTAGCAGACAAGAGGCAGACATCAGATACTCGTCAAACATCGCATTCATCAGCCACACGCACCGCATCGCCTAGCATCGCAATTAGCATTAATCAAGCTGGGTTACAGAAAACAGATGCTTTATTTATTCGAGGTACCCGAAAGAGCTCACAAGATGGTGTGCCAGAAAAGCCGGAATTATAGTTTGTTCGGTGCTGGCTCCTTTAATTAGCCAAAATAGCTAGCCAAGAGCCATGCCCCCGAAGTAATTGTCATCAGTTTTTCGTTACAAGCCATTTGGGGACTCCGCTGTACCCGTGTATAATTGACCATGATACTACGGGCAATATTCGCCTGTAAGTGTTTCTCTTTTGTTTTCGTGGTGCCACACTCTTCGGGGATTTTGAGTCAATGTCAGGATTGATTAGGTCAAAATTGGCCACGTTACCTCGACTGGCAGTGGGTGGCTCAGCTAATGGATGCGGCAAGTGAATCGAGTTGAATCATGCTGATGTTCAAGTCCAGGTCAGCTAAGGGCATTCGCGGCGACCTTCAACTTCTGGCATGTACATGTATAAATCAAATTCGGGTTTTATTTTCGGGTCTCTTTTCCCACACACAGCAGAGACTACACTGCACATCCATCAAGATGATGGAATACCTTCGGTTGGAGGATGCATCGTTTACAGTCCCGTATTGTGGGAACCGTTTTGACCGAAGCTCGAAAGAATCTGAGGCTGTCTTCAGCCCGATCTTGGTCTCTTCATAGGTTCAGTCTACTTTTGGCTGCTGTACCTTCCCTCCAGACCTCCTTCCGATATCAAATTCGAGTACCTTTCGGTTAGTTTCAACAACAACAAGGGCGTGTAAAACTACTGTAGGAGATTTGAAGTGTTCAGTGAAAATGCTTTGCAATGCGCTGAAGGCAAGTTCGTGTCTGAAGTCTTTCGTACAGTGGCTGCGATTGATGCACAATTGATAGATTAACTATACTCGAACTTATCGTTCATTAAGGTGCACAAGTATATTCTGGAGTTCCAGAATCTGTGCCCAATCTGAAAATGAAATCTAATTTTCAATCATGCTTTTTGAAACGCCTTGCGCAAAATATTTTAAATACTTCTGTTGAGTTTGAGTTTGAGTTTGGTCTGTGGTAACAATTTCCTTAAGTAAGACGCACATTTTTTGGACGAAGTCTCTTGCGGCGGGCCTAATTAAATGGCCATAAACGTAGGTGAGTGAATGGGGCAGCACTGCGCAGCAGCAAGTTTATTTGTCGGCATTGTTTGAATAGTAGTCCAACAAACGAACAAACGATCGAACAAGCAGAAGTATTACGCAATTGTCGCTGCCTAAGACATCTTCTGACGGTTTCTCGTTAATTACAAGCCGGTAACGGCATCTCGATAGTTTTGAGGCCCGTCCGTTTAAGGTCACATCAAAGCCGGAAGACGGCGTCTGACTCTGGCTATGGCTCCGGCTGGGGCTCGGGCTCGGGCTCGGACAGCGGCTAGCGGCTAGCGGCCGGCGGCCGGTGGCCAGCAGCTGCTGACACAGACCCCAGACCCCAGACCCAGCTGCGTTTTCTGCATTTTGGCCAATTGCGAAACATTTTCACCGGCTTTTGCACCTCGAAATGTCAGCGAGCAGGCATTTTTCATGCTCACATGAGTGCTTGTGTATTTTCTACATATTATTTATGAATTTTTCTGTGTGTCAGCCAGTGCTGCGGCAGCGCCAGCGCCAACAGCGGCTTCAACCTGATCTGGCTGGCGCACTTGGCCATAACAAGTCGGTCAAGTCGGACCGGGCCAGAAGTTGCTGTTTGACCTTTTATTAGCTGTCTGTAATTATTATCAAAAATACATTTTTTTCCTACCCAGCTTTTGTTTAACAAATTGAAATCCAAGCAGACGCTGTCGAAGCCAAAAAGTCAAAGAAAAGGAGTCAACGAAAAATCTGTGCGAAGGCAAAGGGGAAGCCCGAAGACGCTTGGCGATGATTGTTGTCTATTGACCTTATTGTCTGTCAAATTATTTGTTGGTCATTTTATGATTTGCTGCCCGTTTGTTCGTCTGAGTATTAATTTGCTTGAATTGTGACATTCAGTTGTGCAATTCTCCGTGCAGGGAGCCTCAAAAGGTTTCTTTCGGTTCACATAACCGAAATGGAATGGATCCGTTCTCTCGCCCCCGCATAAAGGAAAACATCCCCCACACAAAGGCCGGCGATTAAGGCCCACTTCCTCTATGCCAGAGCTTGTGCTGATCGCTGGTCCTCATTTCCGCTCGGGTTAAATGTTAATTGCCAATTCTCTCATAAAAGAACGTCAGCAGAAGCACTGGAAAAATTAGGTATACAAATGGGACTATAAAATAAAAGACAATGTCTCTCAGCGATGGGAATTATATTACGCTGACCTTCAGCCGTTTCAGCCAGGAACAATTATTGCCGATCAGGCGGGGGCGGGGACGGAGTCGGAGTCGGAGACCATTCATTTAAAATATAGTAGAGATTGATATTCTGTGACTCTATCGGCACCTTTATGCGATTGTTCTTATTCGGAAACATGAGCATTTATGGTGTAATATATCTTGGCCTTATCGCCCATACGCCATCGCAATTTTCACTCTTGTTAAATGGGTTCAAGGTGCGCGACGACAGCAACAGCAGCAGTTCCGTCCTAGAAAAAACGGGTGTATTTGGCTGGGGGGAAGGGTTGACTGCAGCCGGCCCGGCAAATTTTTGAAGAAATTTCAAATGAATTGATTATTTGGATGTACATATGTACGTACATCTGTAGTAATAAATACGCGAGCAAGGAACCAATAAAGCATGTCCGATGGAGTTTGGTTCTTCAGTGCTTATGATCTACCATCCAATGTCACCTCTTAGATGTGCGATTCCTAGGTACCCGCCAGTCGACCCAAGACCCCTATTGCCAGATTCGACTTCGACGTTTGCAATTTACATCTACAGCTGCCGATTGGCCCAAACCGAACGGTTTTGCGGCGATAAATTAATGCTTAATCAGCAGAAATTGTCCAAATCCGCAAATTATCCGCCATCGTTCTGAATGCCCGACCAACGAGCACCAACCAACACCAGCGGGCGTTTAATTGTAATGCTCGAACATGCTCGGGCTGTCCAGTGCAGCTCCAAAAGTGACCACAACAATGGCCGTCTGTCATAACAGAAACAAGTACGTAGCAGCACAAGCACGTACAAGTACGAGTGCGACCAGAATAGAGCCCACGAGCACAAGAACAGAATCGAAACCAAATCGGAGGCAGAATCAAGAACAACTTAAGAACAAGCCTAATGGCCTGCGCTAATTGAAATTCCTGCGGCACGTCTCTCGATCGGATCGGCGTACTGGCGGTGTGACCTTGTGGGGCGTGTTGGGGTGGGTGGGGGCTGTTGATTAGAGACCACTTATAGAACACTTACCATTATCAAGTCGCCCGTTTCCATGTGGCGCCGCATCAAGATCGCTGCCATGTTTCGCTCATCCTGGAACACTTCACCAATCTCGTCTTTGTGGTGCTACAAAACAAGAGAGAAACAATATGATGAATACCATTTTGGTGAAAATAATGGGTGTTGATTTCACCGAGTGGAGTTTTAACTTCGAACTGATGTTATTTTCAACTTCAGAACTGACATGACTAATTACGAGCTAAGACTTGATCGCTCGCCGATCCCTACAAGTGACACCTCATGTATGCCTAGCAAACCTTTTGGCCGGTCAGGCAATCTCTCCTTTTCCTCAAGTGGCCTCCCTCAAGAGGACTGCCTTGTGTGTGTCGGTCCTGTTCATTTTCATTAGTGGGAGATTTCCATCGATTAAACGTGGATGTTCCAGTTTAAAATTGCGTTTTATTGAAAGGATGCGCCGATAGCGAATTTAACGGATAAATTTCATTTTATTTCTCCTCAAAGAAGAGGTCTTTCCAGCGTAAAAAAATATGATTAGTCTATTATTCGTAAACTCTCGCCTAAGATATTTGAACAGTTTTTTGAAGGTCTCGCCATTCCTGGCATACCAATCTGTGCACTCAGACCCAGACTGCCACAGGTGGCCGCAACGAAAAACTTAAAGCAGTTTTCGTTTTGGGTTTTCGTATAACAAATGTATGGTTTGTTGGCCGCCGACCAGAGCGGCGCTGACCAAGACAAAACGCGTGGTTAGCGGCTAAATTTAATTAAATGCAGCTCTGGCCGGGCACGGAGAGAAAGAGAGTGAGCAGGAGGAACGGGGAACTGGCGAGGAGCGTGGGGTAGGCAGCGGTAGCAGCAGCAGCCGGAGCAGCAGTTAGCCGAGCTTTGATTAATGCCAGTGGTCAGAAAATGTGACGCCTCAGCATGCACGTCACTCATACGCCGTGTGTGCCGTTGCAGAGTCTAGAGTCCGGACTGACCATGAAAACGGCGCTGCTGGCCAGGCTTAAAGCCTAAGCGTTTGACATTTGGCCAACTGCTCTGGTTTCGATTCTGCAAATGTTTTTTCCAATCCTTTGACATCGAAGTTCTGTGTTTTCATTTTTTGTGCGCTTGCCATTCAAGTCGATCGCTGGTCGAACGAGCATACCCCAGGGATATTAGTCTAGTATTAGCATAAATTTTGATTGCGATGGTTTATCTTTAGTCGCGCTCCGGCCAAACTAATTAAATGAATTGCCGCTGCGTAGCCGGGCCAGTTCCAGGTCGGTTCCATTCAGTTGAGTTCTCTAATAAATATCGAAATAAATGTAATCTGACACTTGACATCGGCATCAGCATTTGGCATTGGACTCAGTTTCAGACTCAGACTCAGACTCGCCATAGGTCCCCCATAAACTTGTCTTGCCGGCACTCTATCAAATTACAGACATAAATCATAACTGCCCCCTCAGCATAGAGCAGCATAGTACAGTTACTAATCGCCGTATGCCGCCTGAATGGAGCAGAAAATGCAGCAAATGCATATGGAAAAGTAAGTCAAGTGCCAAAATCGAAATAAAAGTTAATGTCAGAGTCAGAGCCATTGGCCAGTGGCCTTTGGCAGCGGCAGCGGCAGTGGCTATCGCCTGATGGGAGCTGTCGAGCATAAGAAATACTCAGATTAATCTACACGCTTGTTTGCCAGAGGTAACTCACACCTCAGAACTATTTCAGATACGCTAATACTCGTATGTACCTAGATGATCTCTCATTCGAATTATCGGCCCAGGGCGCCTCCAGGTAAAGGCTCTGCCGCATGAGGAGGGGGAGTGTTGAGGGAGAGATTGAGGCATCGCTACATTTCGCGAAGAGGCAACCTGTCTTCTTTCTTATCACTTATCCTTCGGACCCAGTAGCCAGAATTCAATTCATTCCGCTATTGCCTTCCCCGTAATGCGCTCGAGTGCGGCAATTATTTATCGCTTCGATCGAATTACTGAGCTGTCCAGAACGGGGCGTGGCACTTGTTAAGTGACCGCCAAAGCGTGTGGACACGCAGCGGCAACAACAAATTCATGTGCAGCAAGCAGTTATGGCTTAATTTGTTGTTGCTGCCCAGCAAATGCTGGCTATTTTCTAGTTGGACACGACGACCTTGTGGAAAATAAGTTCAAAGCAACAAGTGGCAAGTGGCGACCCCCACGCCGCATACACTCGACTCGTAGACGTGTGGCATATTGTACAAGACTCACGTATTTCGGCTGCCATGAATCCGAATCCGAGTCCGATTCCGAGTCGGAGCCGGTGCCGATGCCGATGGCGGAGACCAAAAAGCAGCTCGAGTTGTCAACTCTTTGGAGCCTGGCCAAGTGTTTTGGCCATATTTATGAACTGTCAGTCCACCACTTATTGCTCTTGACTCTCGACTTTGCATGGACCATTTTCCTTTGCCCAGCTGTGTGCCGCATGTGTGCTGACAATTGCTGTTCTCATTTTGACTTATTTTGTTCTCTCGCGACTGCAATTTTAATTAGTTGACTTGCAAATTGTGAACTGTTGGCTGTCGCGCGTTTTTCTGTTTGGTTTTTTCAACTTTTCTACTTCGTTTCGATTGCAATTGAATCGAACCTACACTCACACTTACTCTTTTGACATTCTTGGCGGCGTAAATTGTTTAATTGAAAATGGCGACAAGACATTATGTAGATCGTTCAGCTCTGATTAGGCGGTTCCAGCAGAAATGTCTCCTTCCTTTGGGCGGGCCCGAATCTCTCGCCCCACTTGATTTCCATTTCAGTTGATTTAAAATCCCAAGGATTTTGCCAGTGGTTTTGCCTATAGGCCTATAATTCATTGCGTGGCTCGTTACGGAAGAGAAAAGAAAGACTTTCAACTCTGATTGAAGCCCATAGATGATAGACTGTGTTTTTTCTCAGCTCTGAATGAATGCTGCGAGTAGGTGTCCTCGGCTTGGAGAATCAAATGGAAGTGAAGTGATTCACCAATGATGACTGATGTTTGAATGCTCTTTATTGACAAAAAAAATCACCTACTCTAATTCCTTGGAATAAAAGTGGTCAGATGGTTGTGGCACACTGGAGCATCTCCCACTCTATAAAGTATTCATATGTATGAATGTACGAGTATGTACATATTTCTATGAGAGCCCAAACATCTCTCTCTCTCTGCCGCTGGCTCTTTGTCGTTCAGACTCATAGTCGTAAAAATACCCCCCACCCCATCCATCCAGCATCCAGCTCTGAAGACACGTTCGGACTTCTGTGGTCTTCCTACGGATGGATATAGGTCAGCAATTTATTGGCGAGTTGGCTATAAATAGGCTTGTAATAGAGAACTGGACATTTATAGGGTCTCGAAAAGGATATCCAATTCACGACCAATTTGTTTTACACAGCCGACAACTTGGTTGTGGACTACTCCGATTTTAGCGGCTACGAATATAATTGGTCCTTAAGAGATCCACACAGCATTCATTCCTCTGCGCCAATCCTTTAAAATACACAATTTAAGCTCCTCTAGCCCCAACACTCCTCGCCTGAAGCTGAAAATGAAAGTAAAAGCCCAGAAACTGAACCACTTCCTGAGTGCTGCTTTCGAGTATACTCGATTTTTTTGCCTTGCTCTTAGCCATTTTGTTATGCAAATTAGTTGGCAATAGTTGGCAGAAGAAAGACACAAATGACCCGGAGCAGCGAACTTGGCAAAGTGAAAATTAGCCCCTGAACTCTTGTGGCGAGGCGAAAAGCGGAGAAGAAGGTTAAGGCATTAGTGCCAGGCCCTTAACCGAAGACAGCGCTAATTTCCCATTGTTTTCCTCTGCGGAAGGTGAAATGAAAGCGCAGGGCGGAAAGACTTTTCCGACTGTACGCGTATTCGTCGGGAGCCGAAACCGATCTGCTTTCGGTAATGTGGGCGCCCCCTACGCACCGCACCGCACCATACCATAAATCCGCGAGCCATTAGCCAAGTTAACTGGCAATTAACGCATTAGACGACTTGTAGGCGTTTCTCCGCTCAAGCCGTCTGTTCGCTGTTTGCTGGCTTGCTGTTCCCGTTCGTTCGGTTTTTGTTGATTTGTTTGACGTCGTTACGCATACGCCGCATTGGTCGCACTGGCCGCATTTGAGCCTCAAAGCTTAGCCATGCGTGTGTGTTTGGCTGCCTGATTTGCTTTGGCAGTTATCCAGTTTATTACGCACCATTATGCACTGCAGACATATATCCGATTCGAGATCAGCACCGAGGCAAACTTTATTTGTTTTTTTGGCGTCGGCTCTTGACGCCGATATAATACAATGCCAAGGCTGGGGCGGCCCATTATTTGTCCATTATTCGGTCAATTATGTATCCCATTGAGTCTTTGGCTGAGCTGAGATCTCTTGGATGCCTAGAGGACTGTGGGAGTCTGTCCCTGCCACACTGGCACACTGCCCAAGCGAATCGGGTAACAGGCCTCCTAAAATCCCGCTTTGATCTTTCGCCAAACGAGCCCCATATCTGGATGAGGCTGAAACCCTCTAATGGGGAAGGCAAAAGGGAGCGAACAGGCTGGATGTTGGCTACAAAGCAACAAGCCGCGCAGAGCTAACAACATAACTGCGACATGAGCATAACAGGAGCAACAGCAAGAGCAACCGCAAAAGCAACGAAAGGAGGGGAAAATGTCAGGCCACAGCAACAACTTGCAGCATTATGCAACCGATTGTAGCCGCAGCCGCACAAACAGAGAAAGAGGTAGAGACAGAGAGACAGAGAGAGAGAGAGAGAGAGAGAGAGAGAGAGAGAGAGCAGTTAGCTCTTAACTGCTTTCTAAGCCTCCAAAGTCTTTTCTGCCAGTTACCCATGCTTCCCGCTCAAGCAGCCATCCTCTCTCTCTTTCCTTGTCAGTTTCTGCCCCTGCCACTTCTGCTGATTTTGCAACTTGCATCACCCGCGCATTCAGAGAGAGACAGCGAGAGAGAGGGACAGAGAGAGAGAGAGAGCGAATAAGAGAATGGGGGAAAGAGTTCCAGAGTGGGCTAATTTCAAATTCATTCAGCGGCCAAATCGGCCAACTCATTAATCATGCTTCTGCGCCGCCGACAACAAGTTGGAACCGTTTTGCAATGACAACGATACTCGTGCATGTTGAGTGCAACTGCAGCAGCAGAGGAGCTGTGGCATGGGGCAGCCACAAATGCCTTTGCAGTTTCATTAAGGAGCAACTTACACACACAAGCCTTTTTTAATTATGCACTTAATCTACGAGTGGTTGCCATTGCCAGCCATCAAAAGTACATTTGGAAACCTCAACTCGTTCGCTTTCGATTCGCTGCGACTCGCTGGTGGTGGGTGTCTGGTGCCAGGGGAGGCAGGATAGAATTGGGGATCGCTTTTGCGATTTTAGCGCTCGAGTTTGTTGCCCAAGTCTTTCGTTTGTGCTCCGACTTTATGGTAATTGTAAGGCTATACAATCCGACTACGAGTCGGAGCCCGAGTCTGACTCTGAGTATGACTCTTGGGCCCAATGGCAGGTTGCCAAACCTAAGCCAAGGGGGCACAGTCCACTGTGGGTCCACCTAGAGATAGGTATCGACTACCTTGAGTACCTTGCGGTCATGTAAGCCCAAATCAATTGTCTTCCGTCTGTGGTTTGGGCTGCGAGGGATGTTGATCTGTGGGAACAAGTAGACAATCTCTCGATCTCTTGATGAAGTGAAGTCTTCGTGCTGAATACTTTAATTTGGAATTCAAGAAGCCCTTGTACTTGATTATATTTCGAAACTGCTCTTAGCTGTAAGAAGTAAGCTCTTCCTTTCGAAGATTTCGTTGAGCGATCTCAAGGTAAGCGGATTCCTTCTTCGGTCCAGTCATATTTTGGGTCCTACTCCACACTATTGGTTCTGTTCTCCATCTACTTTCTCCTACGTATTTTCTTCCCACAACTTCCAGTGCACAGTTCCTACCTCCATTTACTCCACTGAGCGCTCCCCTTTTTGCCAGTTTCCATTCCGGGCAAGGGAAGCGAGATCTAAGCCACCTTATTTTCGGTATTTTGTGGCTGTGGCTGTGGCTGACCTTTGTGCGAGGCCTATCGCAGTCATCGATTGAATGCGGCAGTGGGAGTGCCCGGCAACGCCTTGTGTTTGCCTTTTGGTTTCGTTGCTCGTTATGCGGGAGATGGGGAATGGGAGTGGGAGTAGGAGTGGGAGTGGAAGTGGGTGTGGGTGTGGGAGGGACCACGTGAAGGTAGGGTAGGCAGTGGTGGATTTCGTTCGATATAACACTGCAACAGGAGACATTTCTCCGCACGAAATCGCTTGGTTTTGAGTTCGAGTGAAAAAGAGATTGCTCTCGGAAAGTCTTCAATTATTTTTTCGCAATTAACTTTTTACTGCGAATCGATCAACAGAAACTGCAAACACAAAATTTTCCTCACTCGGAGGTCGTTTCCGACCAAAATAAAGTAGAAACTGAGTCAGTTCTTGGGACCAGATATCAATGTTATATTATTATACCCGATACTCAAAATGAGTATTGGGGTATATTAGATTTGTGGTAAAAGTGTATGTGTGTTACGTCCAGAAGGAATCGTTTCCGACCCCATAAAGTATATATATTCTTGATCAGCATCAATAGCCGAGTCGATTGAGCCATGTCTGTCTGTCCGTCTGTCCGTCTGTCCGTCTGTCCGTCCGTCCGTCTGTCCGTCTGTCCGTCCCCTTCAGCGCCTAATGCTCAAAGACTATAAGAGCTAGAGCAACGATGTTTTGGATCCAGACTTCTGTGATATGTCACTGCTACAAAAATATTTCAAAACTTTGCCCCGCCCACTTCCGCCCCCACAAAGGGCGAAAATCTGTGGCATCCACAATTTTAAAGATACGAGAAAACCAAAAACGCAGAATCGTAGAGAATGAGGATATCTTTTAGACTGCAGAATCTGAATTGGATCGTATTATTATTATAGCCAGCATCAAGAAAACAATTTCATTTTTTCTCGCCCTGTCTCTCTCTAACACACACGTAGCATAGGCGGCTTTGCTTAGAGTAAAACATTAGCGCCTAGATCTCAGAGACTATAAAAGCTAGAGCAACCAAATTTGGTATCCACACTCCTAATATATCGGACCGAGACGAGTTTGTTTCAAAATTTCGCCACACCCCCTGCCGCCCCCGCAAAGGATGCAGATCTGGGGATATTCATAAATCTCAGAGACTATTAAGGCTAGAGTAACCAAATTTGGTATCCGCACTCCTGTTAGATCTCACTATAAAACGTATATCTCAAAATTTCGCCCCACCCCCTTCCGCCCCCACAAAGGACGAAAATCTGTTGCATCCACAATATTGCAAAATCGAGTAAACTAAAAACGCAGAATCATAGACAATGACCATATCTATCCGGTTGCCGAATCTGGATCAGATCGGATCATTTTTGTAGCCAAAAGCAAGAAATCAATTTTTAGTGGCTACGCAGCGCCCGACGTCACGCTCAGACTGATTTTCTGTCTCTCTCGCACGCACTCTTTGTCGTGTCGTTTAATATTAGCGGCGTCTGCCGGAGGAGAGCCACACTGACTTAGTATCGGGTATAACTGTAGAGTTGCGGTGTCCGCAGCAACTCACAACGTTCCCCCTCGTTTTTGTGTGCTTTTGCGGTTTGCCGGCAATGAATGGCCAACAGACAAAAAACACAACAGAATGCCAGAAATTAGAATAAATGGTTTTTCTTGGGCATTTTTTCGGTTCGCTGGTGCTCGGAAGGTCTCTGACAAAGTGCCGCCATTACCAAAAAAGAGCCAAAAAATCCAGCATGGAAAACATTGAAATTGTTGTAGTTATGTGGTCTATATCTTGGGGCCATTTGTTCGAGGCCTGAGTGCAGCACGGCAAAGAAAAAACCCAAATACAAATAATTGCCAAGTCAGTGATACTCAGAGGAGAACAGAGGTCTTGCGTGGGTTGCCCAATCCAACATGCATCAAATACTGAAATAATACTCCTGCAGCTTGATTCGTTTTAATTAAAAGCAAAGACAAATCCCCAAAAAAGAAGTGGCAGCAACATCGTACAAATCTTTCCGCATTTCACGGCGGAGGCTTAACACTTGAATTATCACACATAAATCACAAACAACAAAAAGTACGAAAACTGAAACAGCTTGAAAAAGTCCAAAGCTGAACAGACCACAGCCGCAAGAGTTCGGTCGGCGGGTTCATTTCTTTTTTCGCTTTGGCTGTCGTCTGACATGACATTTCACTTTCATTTCCGAAGTCTTGCGTCTTGCATTCAAAACTATTTTGTATGTGCTATCCTTTCCTCTCTCTGCGCCCTCTCTCCCCGCCTGCCACCCTTTCCCTCCAAGCCAACTGGCAATAAATGGTACGATCAATGGTATCGATTGCGCTCCATAGGAACACGCCCACAACACAGCAGGCAGCAGCCACAGCACTGGCATGAATAATGGACGACTGGGTTGCAATACAATTACAGTATGTGTTACAATTACTGTGTACTTCGGTGCCAAAAGAAAGTGAACTTTACTCGTAAGTCCAGGAAAGTCACGTTCATGGCTCAAAACCAATGTTTGCGAACGAATTCGACTTGTATGGCACCTTGTAGGTGGAAGCACCTGCTATTAGCCATAAGTACATACATATGTATACACAGATATATTTCTGAAAAGATCTTAGTTGGGAACAGTTTGAAAGAGAAATCCAGATCTTTCGCGTGAAGCGTCTCAAGGACCTTCACGGCAGAAAGAACCTTAACGCGTCCAACCAATTAATACCCTGTCTAGTTACCCTGTATCTAATTTAATCTGGAGATTTGTTCCCCCCTACTGAAACCTGCTCAGAAGTCATTTATATCCAAATCTATTACGTACACAACTTAAGGTTCTCATCAACGACATGATAATGGTATACCCTCTTCTGTACAATAAGAGTTGATTGATAAGTTGATTCCTCAAGCTCCTCAATTCTCCTAGAACACACTTGGACAAAAATCACACGTGATTAAAGCCAATCGGAATACAGTCAGATCTACAGTGAGCCCGACTAGGCGGATTTCCTAGGCGGATAATTTGTAACATTTTGTTTGTAATAAAACTTGTGTACACTTTTCATTCACACAATTACGTATAACAAATAAATTTAATTGCATTTGCGGTCTGAACAGTTTTCGTAGAGACACAAGAAGCGCGGCCTGCGTCTAATCTCTTTATCACTTGGCCAATTAATTTTGATTAGATACGAGTATGGGTACAGGCGCAGGCACTGGCACTGGTACAGCTACAGATACAGATACAGGCAATAAAAGCAACGAGTGCCAAAGAAACATAAGAGAGGCAAACGAAGAGAAGGAAAATCAAACAAAACAAAACAAAATAAGTCTTTGGACGAAGCGCAGCTTGAAAAAAGAGTGGAAAAACAAAAGAAACAACAGAGTAAAAATCTGCCTACCTCAAGCGGAAGTATGGCGAATCGGCAAATCAGAAAACGTACAAAAGCAAAAAGTGACTGTGATCATTTTCTTATGTTACCCGCCCGCCGTGATGCAATCAATGAAAGTGCCACAAAGACAGATACAAAGATACAATACGTATGAGGGGGAAGTGTGCAACAAGCCAGCTATTGGGGGCATGGAAGCCAATGGAAGCGATCGGGCGTAAATAAACAAATGGGAAAACCCCAGATTTCGAGTGAAATGCAACTCGGACTCACCTCCTCCTTGGGTATCTCCTGAAGGTCGAGGCCGTGGGTGGCATTGGGCTCGCTGCCCACGCTCCACATCCGCAGCTGATGGGGCGTGTCCTTGAAGAGGCCCTTGGTTGGGCGCAGGGTGAGGTTCAGGTGGTGTCCGAAGGCGCTGAAGGAGACGTTGTGGGACTGGATGGCACTGACATCGAGGCCGGACAGATGGTTGCCCCCCGAGGCCATGGCCTGGTGCTTCAGCTCGCTGTAATAGGAGTTCTTGCTGAGATCCTTTTTCACGTGGTGGGGCGGCAGGGCTGTGACCGCCCTACGGCTGTCGGAGATGCTGCGCCGCTGGCGCTGGTGGTGGTCGTGGTGCAGCAGCTGGACGACCTCATAGTGGGGCACAGCGTCGTGGCTGTCCACGTGGAAGACGGACTGCAGCTGCTCCGGCGACATGTATTTGTGCAGCTGAAACGACAAGGAGAAGGAAAACACTTGAGTTCGGTGAACAAAAATGCGTGCCCCGGGCAGTGGCAACAAATTGTAGCAATTGTTTGATGGTTAATTGAAAAATTATCAATAATTCAATGCAATAATCAAGTGTTTGTTGATCGTTGTTGAAACGGTCTCATGCGTTTATTCGGCTATTCGACTATTCGGCCTGTGTTTGGATTGGGCCGCCCCTCAAGTGCTATCTGGAGATTAACGACTAAGCCAAAGCCAAAGCCAGAGCCAGAGCCAGAGCTCGCCTCGGCTAAACTCTGAGTATTCGTCTTCAAAAACTGGGTCAGGGTCAATGCGTTGTTTGATAGATTTCTCATAAAGTCACACACATGCTTTATGTGCTCGCAGTATATCTAAGTATTTCCGAGTCAAGCGAACCGCCAGAAACAGAAATTGAAAAAAAACAATCTTGTCCGTCTTGCGTATACACTTTTTATACCCGATACTCAAAATGAGTATTGGGGTATATTAGATTTGTGGTGAAAATGGATGTGTGTAACGTACAGAAGGAATGGTTTCCGACCCCATAAAGTATATATATTCTTGATCAGAATCAATAGCCGAGTCGATTGAGCCATGTCTGTCTGTCCGTCCGTCCGTCTGTCCGTCCCCTTAAGCGCCTAGTGCTCAAAGACTATAAGAGCTAGAGCAACGATGTTTTGGATCCAGACTTCTGTGATATGTCACTGCTACAAGAATATTTCAAAGCTTTGCCCCGCCCACTTCCGCCCCCACAGAGGGCGAAAATCTGTGGCATCCACAATTTCGACGATACGAGAAAACTAAATCGTAGAAGAATGACTATATCTTCTAGAGTGCAAAATCTGAACCAGATCGTATAATTATTATAGCTAGAATCAAGAAAACAATTTCATTCTTTCTCGCTCTGTCTCTCTCTAACACACAGGTTTCATGGTCGGTTTTGCCAATTGCAAAATATGAGTTCAAGGATCTCAGAACCCTTTAGAGCTAGAGTAACCAAATTTTGTATCCACACTGCTGTGATATCGGACCTTGACCGTTTTGTGTCAAAATTTCGCCACACCCCCTTCCGCCCCCGCAAAGGACGAAAATCTTAGGCATCCACAAATCTCAGAGACTATTAAGGCTAGAGTAACCAAATTTGGTTGCGGAATCTATATCAGATCGGATAATTTGTATAGCCAAAAGCAACAAATCAGTTTGCAGTGGCTACGCAGCGCCCGACGTCACGCTCAGACTGATTTTCCGTCTATCTCGAACGCACTCTTTGTCGTGTCGTTTAATATTCGCGGCGTCTGCCGGAGGAGAGCCATACTGACTTAGTATCGGGTATAACTGTAGAGTTGCGGTGTCCGCAGCAACTCACGACGTTCCCCCTCGTTTCTCGTTTTCCCGAAATTGCGAAATGCAATTAAATATAAATTAATTTCATATTGTTATTAATGGATTTTTAATTTGTGGCCATTTGTTATTGCCTATGAATTGTCTCTGGCATTCACAGAGCACTCATTCTGAAAGAGGATAGTTCTCCTTTCTGTTGGAAATCTGAGAGAATTATTGAATTATTATTGCTAAATGAATACTCATTCATGTCCGAGACGAATCATCCTATAGATACATATGTAGTTCCCCTGCCGTACGACCGAAGATAGCTCCAACGTGATTATAGCGTAATTCCAACTCAATCAATCCGAATGGAGTCTCGCTCAGAGCTATGCAAATCTCCACTGCATTCCCGCTTTATTTATCTGCCAAATCTGCATCTCACCTGCGACTACAATCTGCGAATAATCAGATCTGTTACAGGGTCAGAGCGGGACTGATATTTCCTTAAAGAAACGGTCAGCACGGCCCGGCAATGACAAAAGTCCAAGACAGCGAACTTCTTGGCTGGGCTGCAAGCGGTCCGTAATTTGGCCAAATTTCTTGCATTTATTTTGTCCGAAATGGCCCAAAATGAGTCAGAAATGGAGCTGAAGTGACGGCGAATGCAGACACAAAAAGCGAAGATGCAGACAAGGTAAACGAGATATAAGACTCTACAGCTACTCGTTCGCTGAGATGCCGCTGCTCTTGGCCATAACGGTACGGTCAGCATAATGATTCTTGTATAATTGAAACGCGAACCTCCGCAGTGGGCTTCCACTTGGAAGCATCATTTAAGGCAGGCAGGTGAACAAACGCCAGAAGAAAACCAAACGCAGGGGACGCAAACGCAGACAATGCCAAAGAGTTTTTACTTTCATTTGGAACGTGTTTCGACCACAGACAACAGTCGCACATGAGGCCAGGAGCCGAAGCCAAGCCAGCCAGCCAGCCTGCCAGCCAGCCAGCCAGCCAGCTGCTGCTGCAAATGAAGCAACTGTGGCCGGTACTGGCGAAGTCGTCGTTGTTGGCCCATTGAAAGTGAAACTGAAGCTTGGAAAAGGAAAACAGCAGACAAAAACGATGACGCGTTGAGCCACTCGTTGCCACTCGAGTGAGATTGTGATTGTTGCATCGAGTCGAGTGCAATCTTTGGTCTTGAATGCACCGTTCGACACTAGGGCTCTTGGCCAGCACAACCAAAAGATGTGGAAAGTTTTGCACCTGCAACGAATTATCCAATATTCTTCAGTGCTCTCGCTAAACGATATGCAAATCCCGCTGTGGGGAACGGCACCGGCAACGGCAACGGGAACCACACCCAGACACCAATCAACACTTAGCTCTGGCCCTTGTGGCCAATTAATTGCAATTAAAAACAAATGAGCCAGAGAAAAACTTCGATCAGCAATTACGAATTATGCAAAAAAGGCGGCATCCAATGAACAAGATCAGCCGCGGCGATTAGAGAGCCAGGGACGGAGCTCAGCTGGAAAGGGAACCCTGGGGAGCCTGAGGAAACCAATGAAGGAGCTGTGAAGATTTTTGTATAGTCCTGCACTACAGGTACTTAACATACATAACACCCATACACTCGAATGATCATGTTCAAATAAATTCAAATAAAATCTATCATTTTCAAAAATAACTGAAGCAACCGCTTCAGAATGGTGGCAGACCCTACTGCAACTTGTCATCCGAATCGATTAGCTGGCAGTTTTTCAGTTGCTATTTGCGATCTGCGATTTACGATTTAGTAGATGCCACAGTCAGCGGCACCGGCACCGGCACCGGCAACGCCACCGACAGGCGCTGTTTATCCACCGATTTGTCCAGGCATAGGTTTGATTTTATTTTCGGTTTTTGCCGAGTGCAATGACGGATATTGTGAAATTGTTGCTGTTCGTAATTTGTACGGCTGGCTGTAGCGGTCGAAGAGATGGCGATGGCTGACTCCGGCAATTACTGAAATTGTGTGAGATTACTCATACGCCCGGCAGACCACTCGAAGAGCGATACTCGCATATAACCGGCATGACGACGATGACGCCGCGACGGCGATGGTTATGGCGATGTCGATGGCGACCAAGTGCAATCACAGTCAAGCCAAAGTAAAAGGTGTAGCCGCCATATTAACGCAAAAAGTGTGCTTCAAATTGGCTCTGGCTGAGGCCAATACACTTTTTATGGCATATGGCATATGGCCAGCGCCAGCCCCAGAGCCAGCACCGGCTAGAGTTGGTGTAAAAGCCACATTCAGTCTGTTGCAATGGTTTTCCTCTCTTTCTACCCGGTCAAAGTCAACACCACAGCACCAGCAACAACCCCCCACTCGAAAAACAATCAAACAACCGATCGACGCACGAAAGAGTGTCACTCGACCTTTCGCATAGTCGCACACAAAGAAATTATTCACTTCAAAAGCAACGGCAACGGCAACAGCAACAGCAACAGCAAAAGCTTGAAGATGGATCCGAGGACTGCGCAGGGTTGAGGGTAGAGGGTTGAGGGTTGAGGGAACTGTTAACCATCCACCAAATTGCGATCGTGTGCTTGGGCTTCGCTTCTTTCCATTTCCTTGGGTGTGTTGACCTTGCCGCCACGGCTGACAAGCGGCGGAAATTAGCAACTGCTTCTGTCAGCGCTAAATGCTCAGTACTTTCGGGTTTCCCCCCCCTTGTTACGGGACTTATGCTTATGTCAAACATCAACAGAGTGTGAAAAGTTCAGGGTGTTACGACACCGCCGGCATGGATGGGGAGCGCACACTGAAAGTGATGGCAATTTTGTGTCTACAAATATACTGCACACTGTACTGTAGGCCAGATCGACAGAGTGCTGAGTTTTTGGATAAGTATTCTTGGCCTGTTATAGCTACAGAAAAGGAACGTAAGAGTGTCCGCTGTGTAGAGCAAGTAATTCAACTTAAACTCCATCAACTTCATTGTTTGTACAAATTTCGGTTCAAGCTGCCTCTCATAATCGAATATTTGACGTTCCGCTTGCGATTGCATAATCTCTTTATCTGTCGGCAATTACTCATGCCCTGGCATTCCACCCACCTCCACTCAGACACACACACGGACACAGTGGGGGAGAACGTGACCCCAGAACGGGACAGACACAGACACAGACGGAGACGGAGGCGGAGACAGACAAGCCAAAGCCGAAACGCAACTCGAGCCGTGAAAAGTATCAGACAACTGCAGACTGAGGCAAGAAACAGTGACAGCGGAAACAAACAAACCAAAAGCAAAGAATCGCAGGAGGAAGGCTACATCCTTGCAGAAGCTGGAGCTTTTAGTATCCTTGCGGATCCGTAGCTACTCTTCGATATCGCTGCAGCTTTTCTGAGCTGAGAGCTAAGCCAACTAATACACCTAAATACATAAGTAATTTGTATGATAGTACTATCAGCGATGTATTTTCCTTGTTGGTTCCCTTGCCAGCTGCTCCGATTAGTTAGTGGTGACTAGTGACTTATTTCCATAGAAACAGACAGACAACAGAATATCTAAGCTCTAAGTTCAGTGTTCGGTACGGTAAAGCTTCCTTCTGTGCGTGGTAAATATCACAATCGTAATACCCTCTGCAAGGGTACTCTCATAAAGACTAACTGCAACGATCCTGCAGCAGGCACAGCGAATCGTGCCCTGGATGGAGCAAGCGACGCAAACAGTTCTTTATTTCACAATTAAAGGCTTAATTTATTTGGCCGGCCATTGATAGCCACGGAGGAAGGCGGAATGGGGTTTCTCATAACTTTTTTCCTCATTTCTGACAGCACATGAAACATTAACAAGATCTGCAGCAGCAGATCGGCTGACTCATGCATTTTGCTCCGATATTCGGGCTGTGATTTGCATGTTTTGCCTTGCTTGGCTGGGGGTCTCGTTACTTCAGTTTGAATAAGTTTGAATACTCTTCACGAACTTGTAAGGGAAAGCCATAACAAGAGTACGATTCTTATGAAAACATACTAATAGTCAGCTTTGCAGTATTTGGCTGAGAGAGCGTCTTTCTTTTTTCTGCATTTGGCATACGATATGTACACATGGGCCACGGCTTTATTCGATATTTTAGTGGAAACGATCGTGCTGCAAGGGTATGCCGTGCTTCGGCAGCCGAAGCTTGTTCTTCCTCCTGGCCATGCTTGGCTGCCATTTGAAGGGCCTCGTCATAGTTTTTGCTGTTGCTGCAGCTGTAGCTGTAGCTGTAGCGTGTCAACTTTAATTGCAGTGGAAGACGGAGACGGAGACCGAGTCGGTTATGGGGCATCATGTTGCAAGCGCCGTTTATGTGACTACGGCAAGGCTATGGGTCGATGTCTCCACAAGCACGAACTTGCTCGGAAAACTAGCCAGACGAAATGATTAAGAAAATCTTTGCCAAAGCAATCAGCCATCGGGTCCATTCAGCAAGATCAGCAAGGCGATAGATGAGTCATCGAGAGCCGTCAATAACCATAGGGCTAGGGCTTTCTACCTCCAAAAAACACTCCAACGACAGCAGAAAAGTGAACGAAATAACAAAAACCACAGACAGACAAGCTTGAAGGGAAAGAGAGGGGGATAGAAAGAGAGAGAGAAAAGAGATACTTGAAATAATTACAAGAACTTCTTACGCTTGACCTTGAGATACCGTTTTGTGGGCAAAGCTTTTTCTTTGAGACAAGCAAAAGCGCTGACCTGAGTCGGATTTCAATGAGACACTCACACAGACGCGCGCTGCCGTTGTGTTGGTGGCGGGCGAGCTGGCGAGCTGGCGAGCTGGCGAACGAGACTCTCTTCGGGTGGGTCCGCTCTGTTTTGTAATTGACTTAATGCACAGAAAATGTTTTGTTGTTTCTTGAAATGCTAATTACGCACAATGCGAATGACAATGAAGCCGCCGACTGGGGGCCGTTTGTTGCGGGGTTTTTCTTCGCTTTGTTAGCCTGTTGACTGTGGTAAGTGCCCCCAAAGGTTATTTGTATCGCATTGAATTGATTGATGAGTTCTGGGACTCGGCCTGAACGTGATCCGAGGCACTCGGTGTGCACTGGGAGTGCTTGCTGTACTGTCTTGCTGTACTTACGTCTGGCTGGGCCTGGCATATCGTGCTCGCCAGGAGTAGCGCTGTGATGAGGCCTAGTGTAGAGGACATTTTGCTGGGCAGCTCGCCTAGAGTGTGCTACAGTGTTTCCTGAAAACTGCTAACCTGAAAATGTAAGAAGTGGTAAAATCCATTAATAAACTGAATAAACAAAGGGGCGTAATCTAGTTGGTTTCTTACAATTTCTCCTCCTGTTCTTTCCCTCCATTTTGGAAGAGCACTTCTCTCTCTCATATTGTAATTACTTAAAGTGGTGCTTCCCTTTTCGTACCTTATCCATTCTCTTCAACCGATTGCGGCATGCAAACCCTATTGAACATTTCTGCCTTCCACCACCCCTGCTCTCTGGAACCACCCCCACACCTTTTGGTCATGCTCAAATGGACATTATTGCATTAAGCCAAGTACAGTAAGTACATGCCATCATCGACAGTGTTCGTCAACTGTTGCAACTGCATCGCTTCTACGAGTATGGCTGTTCACTTAATAATTGTATTTTTAGTAGCAAAACCTAGTTTTCGGACCCGTTGGCCGAGTAATTAATGGTTGCATAAAGCCAAGAAGCAAGCAGCAAGAAGCAAAAAGCAGCCTCGTGACGGTAAAACAATCTTGAATCGTCCGGCCCTGCTGATAGCTAATGATGCTGCTGTTGCAGCCTTTGCACATCCGCCTCGGCATCAAATGCGGCTAATTGTCAGTAATGATGCAGCGATGCGTGGCAGGAGGCAAACAGCATCCCATTCCATGCCATGCCATGCCGGGCCATCCTATCCAAACCTTTTGACAAACCGACCAAGAAAACAAACAGAACTGACCAACAACAACTCCAGCACCAGCAGTAGCAGCAGCAGAAGCAGTAGCACTGCTTCAGCAACTGCGATTTCATGTTGCAACTTCTCGGCGGCATTTACGACAAATTGCATGACATTTTATTCGCCCGCTTCCCCCTAAAGGTTTTGCACAACTTGCATGCAAATGATGCAAGATTTCTCATGGCCCGAATTCAATACAAAGAAAGTGTGGGCCCAAGTATCATTTGATTTTCCCCTCTGCCCTTCACCAGAGAAAACACAAACGATAAACGGAGTGGCGTTGGACATAGACTGCCACAGGCTACTGCTCTTCCGATTCTGAGCTCCAACCCAAGGTTAGAGCAAGAGTCGGAGCCAAAGACCGACTCGTCTGCAACAAAAAGTGCAATTTCCCAAGTATTTAAGTATTATTTCTGTTGATCAGCAAAGAAAGGAACAGGAAAGAACAAAAGACTCAGGAAGCAAACTTCTTTAGTGCAAATATGAAAATTAAAACAATTTAAAGGCATGCTGGAAGTCAACTCAAGTGTAGCTAATGAACACCGAATTATTGTGACTAAGCCGGAGGACAAAACGTAACGTTTACCAGTACAGTGTTCGCCTGTATTCAAGATCCAAATAAGACAAGAAACAGAAACAGTTATGGGGTAAACAAAGGCAGGTACTCTGCAGAAGCGGCTCAAGATGGCAGGCAGCTCCATTGAGTCGATCATTTGCATAATTAAGGTCGATTAGGGTCGAATCATTCGCCATATGCGTGCATGCATCGAGCTGAGTCGCAGCCAGCTCAAGGTTATGGCTATGGCAAAACTATTTTTTGATTTGTATTCAATCTTGCATAATTGCCGCTCATATTTTTATATAATTGCTGGCATATAGCTCCGCAAAAGGCGGAGTGAAGAAAAGATACGCATCATCAAATGTCAACCAGTTTCAAACAGAAGCAGAAACAGCCTGCCCCAAGAGTGTGGAAATGGAAATGGAATTGGAACTGTGCCAAAGGCCATTGAAAGAGACAACAGCAGCCGCAGCGAGCGGCAGAAAGCAAGTTGCACCGTCAGCTTCCGCATAATTATGCCACCGACTACGAGTCGGCCAGCACTCGGCCATATATTTCAGTCTTTTTTCACTTTAATTTTTCGGCTGGCTTTTACCCCAGCGTCAGCGTCAGCGTCTGTTTCGGCTTTATGGGAATTTTTTCGTGTGGTTGATGGTTTTGGTGTTGGTTTTGGATTTGGTTTTGCTTTTGCTTTTGCTTTCAGCTCCCTTGCTTTCTTAATGAATTTGCTGACACAACAATCTGAGTTGGTTTGGCCAACGCTGCCACTGCTGCAGCGGGGCTGTTATATGTACATATGTATGTGAGTCCATCGCTGGCTGTTTCTGTTTTTAAGGGGCGTCAGCGTTTTACTTAAATTGACATTGACAGTCGGACTGGGCCAGCACCTCTCGCCTCCAGGCCCTTTCTTTCTCTGGGCCACGCCACCTTTTTCCCCTGTTCCAATAGACAGCCGACTTTCAGCTAATTCGGCTGCTGCCACCGCTGCTTCTGTTGGCGGATAGCCATCGTTTCAATGGTGAGCACCAGGGCCAGTGACGTCTACCTGGTGTGATTAGCTCTGCATTTCGCTTGATAATGAACTTAATTTATCATTTGCTACCTCGCACTAGTTCTGTCTCTGGGTCTGGGCAGAAACACCGCCCTCCAGCAGGGCGGATGAGCAATGCTGATCGGAATTAGCGCACTCCGCAGTTCAATCTAGACCCAAACCATTGCATACTCCACAAAGGTGACAAAACAAAGTTCAACTGTGCACATTTTGCACAACAGATAATATATGTTTCTCAGCTATGTACGTATGTATTTGGCAGACACAATTCGCTGCAAGTTGCAGACGGCGATTAAGTGGAGGTGGAGGTGGAGACGGAGATGGAGGCGGAGATTACGCAAAATGTCTGTGACCTGAACTTTTTGTATTTGATCAACATTTTCAGCCTCTCTTTCTCTCTCTCTCTCTCTCTCTCTCTCTCTCTCTCTCTCTCTCTCTCTCTCTCTCTCCCTCTCTCTCTCTCTTTCCCTATCTTAGTTTTTGTGAATGTGTGTTTGGATAAGGGCGAGCGAATCTTTAGACCATTGTCTTGATCATTTTTATTAGACAATGGATGTGTGCTTTGGGAACTTGTACCTTGAGTCGGGTGTTGAAAATTTTTGCCGACAACATCAGAAGCTGAAGAAACAGCTGTGCAAATATTTTACATTGTTGCCCAGAAGCAAGAAAAACGAGGGGGAACGTTGTGAATTGCTGCGGAGACCGCAACTCTACAGTTATACCCGATACTAAGTCAGTATGGCTCTCCGCCGGCAGACGCCGCGAATATTAAACGATACGAAAAAGAGTGCGTGCGAGAGAGACGGAAAATCAGTCTGAGCGTGACGTCGGGCGCTGCGTAGCCACTGCAAATTGATTTGTTCCTTTTGGCTATAAAAATGATCTGATCTGATCCAAATTCAGCAATCTGATAGATATGGTCATTATCTATGATTCTGCGTTTTTAGTTTTCTCGTATCTGCAATATTGTGGATGCAACATGTTTTCGTCCTTTGTTGCTCTAGCTTTTATAGTCTCTGAGATCTAGGCGCTAATGTTTTACTCTAAGCAAAGCCGCCTATGCTACGTGTGTGTTAGAGAGAGACAGGGCGAGAAAAAATGAAATTGTTTTCTTGATGCTGGCTATAATAATAATACGATCCAATTCAGATTCTGCAGTCTAAAAGATATGGTCATTCTCTACGATTCTGCGTTTTTGGTTTTCTCGTATCTTTAAAATTGTGGATGCCACAGATTTTCGCCCTTTGTGGGGGCGGAAGTGGGCGGGCAAAGTTTTGAAATATTTTTGTAGCAGTGACATATCACAAAAGTCTGGATCCAAAACATCGTTGCTCTAGCTCTTATAGTCTTTGAGCATTATTGAGCATTTCTTTGTCTGACGGACAGACAGACATGGCTCAATCGACTCGGCTATTGATGCTGATCGAGAATATATATACTTTATGGGGTCGGAAACGATTCCTTCTGGACGTTACACACATCCACTTTTGCTACAAATCTAATATACCCCAATACTCATTTTGAGTATCGGGTATAAAAAGCGAAACCTTAAAATATATGCTAACAAAATATTTGAATCTGTTTCTTCTGAGCACTATCTAAAGTCTGAGTTCGCTGACTGAAGTCATCAAAGATGTTGGCTTCCAAACCTGTTTCAGGGCCTTGGCTTTAGATGTTTGGAAAACTTTTGGCCGCAACATCTGTTTTCAGGCAAACTATTAATTTATGTAGATTATGCTCCTAGCCAAGAGAATCCACCAAAGAGAGCATCGTAAGCATGGGCTCACGCATAGCGGACCATACAGTGCGTATACGTAATACCATTAATTCAAAAGACAAGAGAGAGAGAGATATAACAGTAAATAAATGCCTAAACCTGTTTGAAGATATACTCATTAAGGGGCCATTAAAACAATGTGCAAATATTGAAAAATTGCATGAAAAAATGACGAAGAAGAAGAAGGCGTGCAGAGAGAGGGAAAATTGCGTATACATAATATGGCAAAACTAATTAAATTTCAAGATGCGCAGGCAATGACAGCAGAAAAGAGGCAAAAACTAATAAAAAAAGGAAAAGAACAACATGCTACATAAATCAATTATGTGACCATAGAACTGGCACCAACATAATTCGCACATTTTTTATTTCGCTTTCAAAAATTGTCGGAGTTTCTGAATGAAAAATTTGTTGTGGCGGCTTATGTTTCGAGCTGCATTTCTCGCTTGCTGTTGCAACTACCGCTGCTCTTGCTATAATTTTCCAGCTGTTGTTACAACATGCAACAACAGCAGCCTAAGCTGATTGCGTGCTACGTCGACGTCAACACCAACGTCGCTGCTGCGGTTGAAGCCGGCAACTATCGGAAAAGTTGTAAGCCGCATAAAAATGAAAGTGAAATTGAAATTGAAGAAGACGTTGCCCGAAATGTTTGACTTAAGTTTAGATTTGATTTCAATTTGCTTTTGATTTTTTATTATTCCATTTTCCATTTTGTCTATATTTTGAACATTTTTTAACGTAAGCGTAAGCTGAACGGTTTTTACGGAAAATTACACATTTATATTATATTTGTATATTTTTAATTGATTTTAAAGTTGGAAAATTGGCATTTTCCTGTCTTAAACTTGAATAAATTATAAATAAATTTAGGCTTTGAACAAAGAATAATATATCGAATATAACGCGAAGCTTTTTAGCGGATTAAATTATTTAATTTCTTCAGTTTCTATTGAACCGTTTGAACAAGACTACAATAAATACATCTCCCACTAAATAATTGCATAAAACCCTTCGGAAGGGGGGGGGGGGGGGGGGAAACAAATGCTTTCTGTGCAAGTGCAAAACAAACAAACTTGAGTACATTGACTACCCGGAGCGGAGCAACAGCAACTATTCCATGTACATATGTATGTATGTTAAGCAAATATGAGTAGCAGCAACCACTGACTGCTGAATGAATGTTGAGTGGCAACCAAAGTAAAAATACGAACCAACAGGTTACTCGAGTTTCGTCTTCGAAACACAAGTAAATTAGTGCCCGAAACAAATTGCATTTAACCCCTTGTGATGAATGAGACCTGCACTGGTTATTCAAAACATACCGTACATATGTACATATGTATATTATATTTATATGGAATATGTCTCAAGAAACAGATTTATATATAGATGTGTTAGGGCTGTTTGAATGACTTCCAAAGAATACCAATAGCATAGAAAGTTGCAATAATCCCCCGTGGTCGACGGCCAGCAGACAAAGGCGGAGGCAAAAGCTCAAAGCTTCTTTCTCTCTCCAGCTGGAGAGCTCGCCCGCTCTGCCACTCTCCAGCTGACTCTCTTGCACAGTCTTTCTCTTTGTTGAAATCAAAAACTGAAATAATTGCAATAGCAGAAACAACATTAAGGAGAGCAAAGCGTAGCGGGCAATAATAACTGTAGCAATATTACAAAATCGCGTTGGTCCGAGGCTCGAAAAGCACACCAAAATACCAATCCATACACCAACAAATACACACACACACAAACATACACAGACACATACCACCGACAATGGGATAATAAGCCTACAACAACAGTGTGGCACGAAAAGTTGTTTCAGCGAAATAAAAAATATATAAAACAAAACCAGCTCCACTCAACCTCCACTGGAAAACAAGCCCATTTTGTGGGCCCAACTAAAACAAAAGTTTTTGTACATGTACTGGGTATGTACATACATACATAAATATGTACATGCATATGGTATATCTGGGCTGCCCTCCCCGGAGCCGGATCCTGCTCTAGAGGTCTTGTTTATCCCACCCTCCCATGCCGATTGCTTACCAGAACTGTTGTTTCGCCCTCTGCGTTGCACAGATACAAGCATGTTCATATGTATGTACATATGTATAGATTAACGTATGAATCTCTGGAGTTCCATTCGGAATCCCCTTGGAATTGTTCTTAAAGATAGTACGAGTGTATGGGTATGTTCTCGATGTAGAAAAGTTCCATTGCCCTTTCCGAAGAAATGTATTTCTAACAGTTACCATAACTTTTTTTGTTTGACAAAACTATTAGCAGGTCCGTCCATATTGGAATCGAAGCTCACGTATGAAGTAATAACTTGAACCAAAACTTGTCTGTAAATTAGTAAAATCCAACCAGGCAACTTTTTATTATATTTCTTATATGTACATATATCAAATTTTGATCCCCCTTTCGACTAATCTAGCGTTGTGACATGCCAGAGGAGATGTCCAGGAGGGTAAGAAGTCTGAGAACAGTGAAGAAGATCATGTGATGAATGGAAATGGATCTTACAAAAAGTACATACTAGGTAAAGGGTTAAATACATTTTCCTGAATAAAAGTATCAAAATTTGTACGATTATTTTAATCGATTTCACTTCGATTTCCGCATTTTTGAATCCGGTCGTCGAATCTCACCAGAATGGTTGTTCTCTATTGGTCATAAATTCCCTGGCTATCTCTCAGAACAGATCGAACTGGGAAATATTTTTCCAATAACTTACTGTATACTACAGCCTATTATATCATATTATGTCATATACTATATTATTTAATAGTATCTCTAAACTCACCTAAGTTTGTTTCTGTGTTTTATTTCTGGCAAAACCAGAGCTCCGAACCAAACTTATTTTTATTTAATTTCTAAGTTTTTGCAGCACTCTCATATGCATCCACTAAGCACTGTGATTATCTGGTTGACTTGACTCAAGAACTCTTCCAAAGAAATGGCAGTGGTACAGCTACTTTTTGTTGAATTTGAAAACGAATTTGCTACGAAAACGATAGGACAAACGCGCGACAGATAGACAGAAGACAGCAGCGGAAGCGTATCGAAATCAAAGTCGGAACGGAACCGTGGCCGTAGCTGAAGCTGGACCTGGAGCCAGAGCCGGAGCCGGAGCACAGAACACACGCGAACGCGAACGGAACGGAAAGAAAGACGAGCAGCGATTAAGCTGGAGGCGGTCAGTGGGCAAAGATTAAATACGGCGTGAAATTCGCTCGCCAGCGGATTTTTTCTTGTTAACTTATTTGATTTTGTTGCTTTCTGTAAGCGAAATATATTTTTCACTCAATTTCGTTTCATTGTGATTGTATTGCTTTTATTATTACCTCTCAACCTTCTGAGCAAGCAGGAGGCTGGGGCGGGGCAGGCAGAGCAGCAGCTCAGAACACAAAAAAACATAAACAATACGAGCCGCGACTTCAGCAGCGACAGCGGCGGCGGTGAGAGCGACGACGACGGCAGCGAAACAGACGCAAAATTAAAAGCTGGGTGCGAGCGAGATGGAGTCTAAGATAACTTTAAAAGCAGATTCACTTTTTTGTATGCTTTTTTGCACAATTCGATTACGAAAACGGGTGCTAAGACAGAGATAGGGAGAGAGCTTGACGCGGAGCTGCTGCTGGACGGGGACTGAACTGCACTTTAGAGCTCTCCCTTGACGTCACTTTTGTCACTGCACTGAACAGAACTCTGAATGGGATTCTGAATGGGATTTCGGGAGTATCCGTACAGCAGCGATCTGCGTAACCGTTAACTGTTGAATTTTTTTGTTTTTTTTTTTTTTTGTTGGTTATTTTGTCTTAAAATGTTTGTGGCCGTCTCGGAAACTGGTCGGCGCACACTGAAGTAAACGTTCGCTTGGGCCGCTCGACGGAGTCCAAAATTGATCCAAAGCTGACGGTGCAAACGGGACAGCAATAGCTACGCCGCTACGCGAGAGACAGACAGAAACTGAGAGTGGTGGGGAGCTTTGGGCCAAACCGTTGATCGTGGCTGGAATGGGGCTAGACGACACGCTGGCTCAAGCCAAAAGCCTTGAAAGCTTTCAATGAAAGCGAAAACAGAAAACACTTGCATTTTTCGTTCCATAGTTCAAGCTTTGGACTCTGGCTTAGCTTTTGAGTCAAAGTCTTGAGTGAGACTCGTCATTCTCTCTTTTGAGTTAAGCGTATTGTTGCTTTTGCTTCTGCTGTCGTTGCTGCTGCATGATTAATGTTGTAAAGATTTGTTTCAATTAATCTTTACTGGGGAATCTTCACATTGAAAATTGAACTCCAAAACAGTTGACGTTGTTTAATTGGTGAACCAAAAGCAATATTAATTCAAAAACTGCCATTAAGGCATTGGCATCTCTGACACCTAATCCAGGAAGAACATCCCAGTCGTGCTCTACGGCTAACGGTAGAACCAGTGAGTACATATGTACAGTACTGTACATGTACATGTACATATGTACATGTAAATATGTACATATGTATCAAAATAAGAGCGTCATATCTGAAGAAATGGCAAATGAATATTCATTCATATGTACATAAAGCCTCCACATATACAAAAATGTTCCAATGAGAGTTCTATAATCAAGGTTCAACCTATATTTTTGGATAGATAATGGGCTTCCTTACAAAAACCCATTCAAGCCACTTCCCGTTCTCTTTGAGAAACCATCTAATTATGATTAATAACCAAGGTAATCGATAACAAAAAGCATTTTTTCTGAAGTCTTTTCATTCAAATCAGGTTCAATGACAGAGGTGATGTGAAATTATTTATGGTTACATTGATGAAAAAACACATTTGACTCCCACGTAAAGATCAACAGCTAAGGCATACAAAGTGGGCCAATTAAAAAGGTAATTGTCACACATTGAGAGATCGATGTGAAGATCTCAATGAGCACAGTTCCGAGTGCACTGCAGGCACAGTGAACCCTCGACGCCGCGACGTAAGACCGGCAGCAGCAGAAGCAAAAGGCTGTGTTTCCATTTTAGGTGAAACGGCAATGAACCGATCACTTGATCGATAACAACAATGGAGATGACTCAACGTCAACGTCTGACCGCATGCACACGAGCTGCTCCAGTAACCCCTCATTTGCATGCAAAAATCCACCATTATTACCATTATTACATTATACGAACCCAAGCAGAACACGTATCTCCGCTGAAATTCGGGTATAACATTTCAGGCGACACTTACCGCGGAGACAAAGATACGAATCTATTAATGAGCTGTGAATTCCTCCCCCATCAACACCACAGCCCCAAAGGTTTAACAGGTTTCGTTTTGGCAATTGAACCCATTACTTTCATGTGGATTTCGTGTTAATTACCTTGCATTCGTTGGCATTGTCTTAAATTCACGGTGTTTATTGGCCTAATCGCGCCTTTCTCACAGCCCGTCATCACATTTCATTTGACTTTATTTCCATTGCATAAAACACATTACTTGACACATTTTCAGGCTCTGAGCAATTGTTCTCCCTCCGTTTGTGGGTCTCCGAATTATTGAACCCAAAACGGCGGCTTTTTTTTTGTTGTGGGAAGTAGGAAGCTGGGTGTTGAGACTAAATCAGGAAAAATGTGCGGTTTATGAGTAGAGCAAACCCACAACGGACCCAAAACAGAGAGAAAACATCACTCCCATGTCACTCCAAACATCACAGCCCATGTGCTATAACTCTCTATGGATGAATAGGCCTTCTGATAAAAGAATAACAACCTGTACATGTGTCTTTCCCTGTTCTCTTCTGGGAACTTTACAGAAGCAACACCCAGTCAGGCACGCTTATTCCTAAAGGTCCATTAGCCCCGAAACATAATACATATACCTAATACTGGTCTGTCAATTTTGTATGCCTCCAGCCGGGCATTAGTCCGTGTCAAGTCATGGGGTCAATGTCAATTGGCTCCCATCCACAACCCGAAGCGAGGGAGGGAGCGGGGGCTAGTTATTGGGCAACCGCAGATGGGAAACTCATGAGAGATCCAACTTGTTGACACCTTCTCCCTCGATGTCTGAGCCCGTAGTATCGCCATCAAATAATATGTATATTAAGAGTCAACAAGGCGTGAACATCCGAAAATGAAACATACACAGCATTAAAAGATCATAAAACGAGGGGGAACGTTGTGAGTTGCTGCGTACACCGCAACTCTACAGTTATACCCGATACTAAGTCAGTATGCTCTCCTCCGGCAGACGTCGCGAATATTAAACGAAATGAAAAAGAGTGCATGCGAGAGAGACAGAAAATCAGTCTGTGCGTGACGTCGGGCGCTGCGTAGCCACTGCAAATTGATTTGTTCCTTTTGGCTACAAAAATTATCTGATCTGATCCAGATTCAGCAATCTGATAGATATGGTCGTTATCTATGATTCTGCGTTTTTAGTTTTCTCAAATCTGCAATATTGTGGATGCAACAGATTTTCGTCCTTTGTGTGGGCGGAAGGGGGTGGGGCGAAATTTTGAGATACACGTTTTATAGTGAGATCTAAGAGAAGTGCGGATTCCAAATTTGGTTACTCTAGCGTTAATAGTGTCTGAGATTTGTGAATATCCCCAGATTTGCATCCTTTGCGGGGGCGGAAGGGGGTGTGGCGAAATTTTGAAACAAACTCGTCTCGGTCTGATATATTAGGAGTGTGGATACCAAATTTGGTTGCTCTAGCTTTTATAGTCTCTGAGATCTAGGCGCTAATGTTTTACTCTAAGCAAAGCCGCCTATGCTACGTGTGTGTTAGAGAGAGACAGGGCGAGAAAAAATGAAATTGTTTTCTTGATGCTGGCCATAATAATAATATAATATAATATAATAATAATATAATAATAATAATAATACGATCCAATTCAGATTCTGCAGTCTAAAAGATATGGTCATTCTCTACGATTCTGAGTTTTTGGTTTTATCGTATCTTGAAAATTGTGGATGCCACAGATTTTCGCCCTTTGTGGGGGCGGAAGTGGGCGGGGCAAAGTTTTGAAATATTTTTGTAGCAGTGACATATCACAGAAGTCTGGATCCAAAACATCGTTGCTCTAGCTCTTATAGTCTTTGAGCATTAGGCGCTGAAGGGGACGGACAGACGGACAGACGGACGGACGGACAGACGGACAGACAGACATGGCTCAATCGACTCGGCTATTGATGCTGATCAAGAATATATATACTTTATGGGGTCGGAAACGATTCCTTCTGGACGTTACACACATCCACTTTTACCACAAATCTAATATACCCCAATACTCATTTTGAGTATCGGGTATAAAAACAACGAAACCAAAATCTGTTAAAGACCAATTTCATCCAAATCTGAAATTTATGACTGTTCCCTAGTAAAACAAATAAAGAAAAGCGACACAAAAATTTGCATAATTTTCAACATTTCATACAGCGACGTATTTTTGGGATATAGGTTTGGAAACAAATCCGAATCCGCCGACGAAAAATTTTACGAAATCTTTAAACAAAAGGTTAGCTTCAGTTAAATGATGTAATACTAGTCGAGCCAACTAAGCAAACTAATCAGGTTTGTGAACAAAATCGCTTGAATCAAACTAAAAATACGCATGAATAGCGAGCAAGTGCAGCGGACTGCAGTCCGTTGAAATGTTCATTGTTGAATTTCAGAGGCAGCCGTACCAAACTACAAATAATTGCACACAAAATCGATTATATTATTATTACCGTTATGTTGGGTAGAAAACAGCTGGCTACTGACTGCCAAATGCCCAATGGACCAACTAAAGCGTTTCGGTTAAAAAGGCGCCGCCACTAATACGTATAATCTGGCTCACAAACTGGGTCTGAACCTCTGTTTCTCTCTCTCTGTGTTCCATATCTCCGTCGCGTGCGCCTTTGGTTATAGTTTTGGTTTGTTAGTTTGCCAAACAAATCTATAAATATGCATAAAGTACGCTGAGGGTAGACACACACATGGATTGGCCTGGCTCCTGGTCTTGCGAAAGCCCCAACCACTGCTCCAGGCACTAGTCCAGGCACTGCTCCAGGCACTTAGCCAGATCGGAGCCATTACATTACCACTCCGCGTCGGAGCTGATGGCTAAGTGTTGGCCGCAGTATTCGATTGCTCTTAGTGCAGAGCTCTAGGAAGTGACAAGGAGTTATTTGATTGTTTTCTTTTTTCGATTGCGCATGCAATCATTATAAACTATTTTCAGTTGGAAAATCATTGATTCATGGCAGATTTGAGGATTGTGGTATGGCTCTTGATGATTTTTTAGCTCGGATGATGCTTAGGGAGTTAGGGACCAGCCTAGAAAATATTCAGAGGCCATTGCAGTCGCTTCGGAGTGCTCGTCCATGATTCATTTTTTGGGACTTTACAGAAGCAGCTGCCATCCGTCGAGACTTTCCATTAATCTTCAATGAGAAAAGTTCATTGGCAGGACGAGGCGCCGTATGCTAATTGATTCCTGAAACAGCGCCCCAATCCGATGATGATCGGTAGCAATTTGTTGGCCAATGGCCTATCATGTAATTACACATTGGACAACCAAATTGTGTTTGAGAAATTTGTTGAAAGCTGAAAACATACATTGCTCGAAGTGTCACATCCCTCGTACCCCATATCTCTCCCCTACCAATGATCGACTGATTAATTAAGTCGAGAGCGCAAAATGCACACTCAAACAAAAGACTGAAGCAACGAACTTGCGGCGGCGGACGCGTGTGATGGCTTTGGACAATGATTTGCACTCAACGGAATGCTGCTGGAACAATTTTAACGCAATTAGCACACTATTAATCTTGATCAGAATCGAATATCCAACGAACTTGCCATAACAACTGGGCAGGTAATAACGCAGTCACCACTCCCTCACCTTTCCCCCATTATCCTCACCAAAAAACGATTTGTTTCAGTTTTGTTTATCGATCATTGAGCTCAGCTGGACTTTATAAGCTGATCTGGCTGTGAGGATTCCTTCTCTAAGCAAATTCAGTCAACATTACTGGAATTTATTGCGTCCAACAATTTCCTGTTGATGCATTTCCTTTCATTAGCAACAATTTAATTCAAATTAAAGAATTTGCTCAATTGTTGATTGACAGGAAGACAACTTTTGCAGCCACAAAACCCATACAGCTTTAGATTTGCTTCTGGCAACGCGTAGTTTTCAGTGATCAGAACATACTCCTAGCCCTAAAGAGACCAAAACCAGATACACACATATGTTCATATGTATGTATAAATGGTTGATATTCATGTTTACAAACTAATTTAATCAGATGACTGCACCCACGTTCCGAAAGTGTCATTAACTTCAAACCGAAGTTCCTTAGCCTTTTGGCTGAGTTTTCGCCGAATCGGACGAGCGGCTAAGACTCATTTAAATTTAGATTAATCAGCGATAAAGCGCGCATTGCCATCGCCAGCATCGAAAACCGGCCAAACAGAGTGCGAAATAAATATTTACATTTACATATCTTGTAAAAATAACAATAACAAATAAGAATCTTCAATTAATAAATCGGCTTTGTCTCGCACTGCTAATTGTTCGTCATTCATTTGCATGATCAAATTAATTGGCGGCATGCAAAAAAAAAAAACAAAAAACAAAAAAAAACAGAAAAACACTTCCTAGGCAATGTGCGGGCACATGACAGATCCAAAAAAGATGACACCTCTCGAACGCGGCTCGGTTCAGCCCGGATCACCTTAGAGCCAAAGCCACTTGAATTGAGGTTCAAGTTTTTGCAATTGACCCACAAATTAATTATGCATGCAAAATGCTGGTAATTGTAATCTATACGTAATGTTTCGCTCCCTCTATGATTGTGTTATTTCCGTCAACATTTCATTTCGTTCGTTAGATACAATTTGCAGTTGATTTCAATTTCTGAAAGGTCTTTGATTTTTATGGGAACCACTGCTGATTTCTTTTTGAATACACGGTCCAAATGTCATGAGCGTTCAACGGTGGGCCAAGGCTCAGCCAAAATCTGAAAATGTCTTCAAACACCCAAACGAACCTTTTTTGTTTTTGTTGATATTTACATACATATACATATACATATACGATTAATTACCGAATAATAATATCAATTTCCACGGGCAATGAATAATTTAAATCGAGGGCCTTTTGTTCTGGATCAAATTGGAAGAGTTTATTTTTACAGTCCTTTCTGAACCATTTAAAATGTCATTTAAGATTTATATGATTTATAAAAATTTGTCACGAGTCGCAACCTTTAATACATACATATGTACTATGTACATACAAACAAATCCAACAAACCTAATCCCAAGAAGAACTCATAAATACTTTGAGTGGAAACAATTTTATTATCAATACAAAGAGACAATCAAATTACGAATTAATTTTTTCCCGCATGTAAACGAATTTATGGCTAATTTATAAATTGGTTTAATGCACTGCCGTCGATTTTTATTGCAATTTGCATCCAACTCATATTTTTCACCACATTAACGATACTCCGTCAGAGTGAAGTAAACCTTGACCAAGGCCCGTTCCTGGCTATCAAAACTGAATGTAATGAAGAGGGCGTAGTCCCCAGATGGCAGGGGCAGCAGTTCCAAGGCTTTGACCGGGAAACGAAAGTGTTCCAGCATAATTTCAGCCTGCAGATAGGCCATTCGACGTAGAGTCAAAGTATAATACAATATATTGATAAATAGTAAATATATCACTGGAATCAAGTAACTTACAGGAAGCGGGCACCGGTTCACATTGGTTCGATTGGTAAAACTGTTGAATATGATGTTGACAAAGGGGTGATTCCGCTTCTCCAGATACTCGCACAGGTCCGACTGGCAGATATTGTACAGGAATGGCTTATACCCACTGGCCCGCTTCAGCAACTGTATTCGCATCTGTATTGATGAATATTGATGAAAATTGAATTTATTTTGCTTATACACAGATCAGCGAGGCTTTGTAATGTCAGAACTGTCTAAATAACATATGTAATATGTATATCTAAATCATTTGTTTATTTGATTCCGCCGGAGTAAAATATACATATACTTGTTAAAATTTTCAACGAACACATTTTTCAATAGGTATCAAACGCCACTGAATTCAAGCAAACACAAGTCAAAATTATTCAATCATATAAATCGTCTTTATAAATTTTTTCTAGCATAAAAACAACGGAAAGAAACGCAAGATGTGTGTCTTCAGCTGTGCAGCGTGGGTTCTCTTTTACATATACGGGACCATTTTGCCGGCCTTTTACACATTCAAGGCTGTGTCGAATGGCACTCAAAAGGACCTCACGCCCTGGGCTAAGTATTGGATTGTGTATGCCTTCATTGCAACCTTTGAGGTGCTGGCCGATATGTTTATCTCGTGGGTTCCACTGTATGGCATCACCAAAATGGCGTTGATATTTTGGATTGGTCACACGGCGCCAGCTGCCAATGTGTGGATTTTTAATTCGATCCTGGGTCCATTGCTCTTTAAGCATCAGAAGCAGATCGATCACTTCTTGCAACGGGGCAAGCAGCAGATGCTAAACGAGTTCTTCATTTGGGCAACGCAGATTATCATCCGAAGCCGAAAGACTGTACTGCCCCTTATCTGCGGCGTTTTTAAACGCTCTGGGAATTCCATTGGAATGTCGCAAGAGGCCACTGATGCAGACGGTCTGGAGGAATGCGAGTTGTCAAATAACCGGGAAGCTGTCCCCAATATATATCCTGACCCCGAAATGTATGCTGAAAAACTGACTTTATCGTCAGCCGTAGCCGTAGCCGGTACACCGGTGGCTCACTCGTCTAAGGATTCATCTGGCGAGCTGGATAAGAAAAATGGCTTGCCTACGGAATCATCCGGGACCTCTCTAAGCCGCGGCCACCGCAAGCGTTTGTTGCGTTCCTCCAATACGAAGAATGAAATTGAGGATCTACCGGCAGTACCAATTCCGAAGGAAGAAGATAACGAAGAAACAGAGGATCTGCTAGCCAAGTCACAAAAGGAGGGCAATGGCTGGACATTCAGACAATTTTTGAATCCTCGAAGCAGTAAATTTTAATCAGTCCTAACTTTCTACGCTATTCAAGTACAGTACCTAAGGTGAGCATACACACTCGATACTATATACTCTTTGGGTATAACTAAGCACGGAAAATACATCTGACCGCTATTGGGGTCACTTGTTGATGCCGTTGAATACCTTTAATGGTCGATTTCCGCACACCGTTCAATCGTTGTACACAATTATTTCAGATCAAATCGTCGTCAAAATGTTCGGTACTCATTCAACCAAAACAAAAAACTCAACTACGCAGAAACACACAATTTGAATCAAAAGCTAATATCAAACTCACCGAAACTGGACGCTTAGGCCAATGTAATACCTTGGCGATCAGGCTCATCTCAACCACATCCCTTTTTACTGCATAGAGACGGCACCGCGAAAAGTTTGCGAACTTTTCATCAACAGCAAAGCACTGGACATTGGTGAACTTGGCAATACCACGGACCTAAGAAGATCAGATTCGTAAATCGAAACATAACCAGAGGTGAGTGCTCCAAACTTGCCTGGAGAATATGCCAAAGCCCAATCCAAACGAAGAGGTGGCCCCACAAAGTGGCCATAACCGAAGACAGGGAAAAACTCTTTATGACTGAACCAATCAGTCTTCAAAACGAATGTGATGTGCCATCGAAAACCAATTCATGCGAAAAATAAAGCTGATACAAATCAAACATTATGGGCAATTATTAAAACCATACCAGATAATTACATGAGCTTTGCTTTGCTCTTGAAAGTTTATTTAAACAAAAACATATTTTTTAGGGAGAACTTAAAAACTAGGTTTGTGTGGCTGTGTGACTGAATTATGGAATAGTGTTGAATGACTGGGAGCCTAATCACTGCCCTCATCTTCCTCTTCATCATCGTCCTCGCTGGCATTGCTTGCGTCGTCGCTATCCCCCCCTTCGCTTTCGCTTTTCTTTGAGTTCTTATCCTTGTCCTCAGCGGTAGATTTGTTTTTCTTCTTTGGGATTTCCTTGACCTTTTCCTGATCGTCGCTGGTGGATTCATCATCGGAGATGTATTCCTTGCTCTTGAAGCCACTTCCAGAGGTATTTGCTTTCTTTGATGGCGATGGCTCAGATTTGCGTTTCTTAGTTGCCTTGCTGGTGCCTCCTTTTTCGTCCTCACTGCCACCACCCGCTCCGGACTTGTAGTTGCGCATCTCTTCCTGATAGCGAATCTTATCCTTGTTAGCGGCCTCTTCCCACTTGGACTTGTCCTTGAGCTCCTTCCACATTTCGCCGCCCTTTTTGGCTATCTCGGTGACTTTGATGCCCGGATTTTCACGCTTAATGCTTTCACGGGTATCATTAAGCCACAACATGAAGGCGGAAGTCCCTCGTTTGGGCTTGCCGGTATCCTTCTTCTTGGTGGGTTTTTTCTGGGGAATAGACAAATATTGAATACCGTTCGCATTAAGATGTGAATTTTTTTTACAATTTTCTCCTTCTCCTTATGTGTCTTCTCCTTTTTCTCGTTCTTTTTTTCCTTGTGCTTCTTTTTGGTCGAACCATCAGTACCACCATCTCCTCCGCCGCCACTAGCGTCACTGTCGTCGTCCGAATCATCCTCCACATTGCTATCATACTCCTCGGCCACGTCCGATTCGTTTTCGTTGGGTTTAAAGTCCTCATCGGTGGATTCTTCATCGGAATCATCGCCGTCATCATCTTCCTCCTCTTTTTCTCTGGCCTCGGCCTTGAGACGGGCTAGGTAAGCATCGGGCTCGTTCTCATTGTCAGAATCACCAAAGTCTACATCTTTGTAGCCACTCTTGTCCTTGCCCATATTGCTCACATGCAACTTCTTCTGTGTGATGAAGTCAAAGAGCTTGGCATACTCTTCCTTCTCAATGGACGAGAATATGTGCACCGTTCCGTTTTTCAGGGTGACTTCGAAGTCAAAGGAACGCGTGGATCCTCCACTGCGAGCGAAATTCACTGAGCTAATCTCCTCAAAACGGATGTGCAGGGGCGGCTTGTGAATGTAGATAAAGCCACGCTCAAGGGGATACAAATAACCAGCGGCAGCCTTGAAGGAGCAGCCCACAGCTGCCGTGCCCGAGTGGCCTATAAAGTTTCCCGGCCCTGTAATCTTGCGGCCAATTAGCACCTTCATCACCTTGCCCATCACCTCGTACACTGGCCCCGACAACTCCTTCTCCAGCTTGCCTTCGTATTTGTCACGCAGCTCGGCCTCCGAAAACGGCAGTTCAATGGTGGTCTCCTCGTCGGGTGCGAAGAGCAACACCAAATAATGATACCGCGTCTGTCCTTGCTTTATGGGAGGATCCAGTGAGAGCACGAAGAACATTTGCCGGCTGTCCTTGTGTGGTAGCATGAACAAGCGTAGCACCGAGTCCATGGGTATCTTGTAGTCAAAAGTCTTGCCATGCAGCTGGAAGAAAGTCGAAAAGATCTTGATGTCGTAACGACCGCGAGGTGTTAGAATCTGAATCTCTCTAAAGATGGCGATGGACTCGCCAGACGCTGAGATGACCGAGGCCTTGCTCATCACATTCTGATGAAATTTCTCAACTGGGTCATCATCTGCTGACTCCACAGCTGGAATGTGAAACCTCATCTCGAGGAGACCGACCGGGGCATCATCGTTTTGGTGGTACTCCAAAGTGACCTCATTCTTGCCAGTCACACACTGAGACACATGAGAGAGCGGCACTTCAAATATGGTCTTCGAGTCCTTATCGAAGCTCAAAACGGAGCCCATGAATCGAGCCGTGCCCCAGTTCCAGCCTTTGACACACATCTCCTTCTCTACCATTTCCTGCGAATAGGCATCCTTTATGAATTTTCCCAGCTTCTCGTGCTCGCTGTCCCGAAAGCCTGTGAAGCGATGCAGAGCACCGCTCTTGGTGAACACTCGTAGTCCCCAAGTACCCACAAATTTTTGAGAATTAATTAGATCAATATCATCCACGGAAATCTGCTCCACCTTGCCCGTCTTGTTATTTTTGAAGATAATGTTCTGGTCGGTAAGCTTGAGACGACCAGATGACTATCATGGGAAGGGATTAACAGGTCAGACGAAATGTGCAAAAAAATTATTACATTTTTGCGACTCACCAGGACGCCGCGGACCTCGGCATTTATGTCGTTGTACTCCAAGGAATCCGTCATGTTTGATTCCCAGTGCACGATAAACTTAAAACAACAAACTAATTACACCAGCAGGGGAAATTCTTACAATTATATTCTTGACAAATCTAACACGAGCAAACGCCGCCGGCAACAAATAACACTACTACCTACGCGCTCAATTTTAGGTTAGACGACGCTATCAGCGAACTAGTTTGAAACAGTGATGCGTGAATTCGCTTGTTAAATATGACATGTTCGCTTATATAAAATATCCAAGTGTATCACTGTGTGTACAAATATTGTTTATGCCAGGAAAATTCGATGGCCTATTGAATGGATTACATGTTAGAAAGTCTACTAATTTTCAACGAAATCTATTTATATTTTATTGTACCTGCTCATGGTAGTTCAATACCGAGTCAGAGCTAAAATGATGTAGCTCCCAGTTATTCATGTGAACCTATATCTTGCATCGATAGTAGTATCGATGGTAGCTCGATAGTTGCACGCTCACATTGTTTACATCGCGCCTCTTGCGAAAAATTAATATTAAATTAGAAAAAAAAACAGTCCAGGGTTCCCAGCCATGCAACGTGGTAAAATCTCCTTTGGGAAAATCCAATTAAACATCAATCAACCTCCTGACGAGCCAAATGCAGATGAGAATGAAGACGGAAAAGAATCTGGCAGCAGTGGCGGAGGCGGCTTCAAGAAAATGGACAAACAGCAAATGATTCGACAAATTGAAGATGTCGCCGAAGATTTGGAGAGTCAGCACTTGAAGGAAGTGATGGGCATCAGTGGGTTTGGACGCAAGGCAGCCCAAGTGTTTGACATTAATGAGCAGATAGCCAAGGCGAAGATCACACGTCCAGGTGTGGAGAAGAAGAGAGAGGTGGCCGAGCAGGAGGAAGATGTGATCGGGCCATTGCCACCGGCAGCAGTCGAGGATTCAAAACAAGGCTGCAAGGATGAAGCCACAAATAAGGTCGAAGACTCCGATGACGACTGCTCTTCTGATGAGGATTCCGATGATGAGCAAAGCCTCTCCAAGCGTATACCATACACACACGAGGTCCAAATGCAGCATGGCTCACGGGCTGTCTTGGCCCTGGCAGGCGATCCTTCTGGTGCCCGCTTGGTTTCCGGTTCCATAGACTACGATATGTGCTTTTGGGACTTTGTTGGCATGGACTCAAGCATGCGGAGCTTTCGGCAACTACAGCCATGCGAGAACCATCCAATTCGATCCTTACAATACTCAGTGACCGGGGAGATGATCTTGGTCATCTCTGGCAATGCTCAGGCCAAGGTATTGGATCGCGATGGGTTTGAAAAACTAGAGTGTTGCAAGGGAGATCAATACATATCGGACATGTCTCGCACAAAAGGCCATGTGGCGCAGCTGACCTCGGGCTGCTGGCATCCCTTTAATCGGGAGCAGTTCCTCACGGCTGCGCTAGATGGAACACTCCGTATTTGGCAGGGCTTGAAGGCCAAAGAACAATGTCAGGTTATCAAGACGAGGGCAATTGGAGGCCTTAGAACCAACGCCTCGTCCTGCAACTTCAATAGAGATGCGACTCTGATAGCAGCCGGGTGCGTGGACGGCTCCATTCAGACCTGGGATACACGCAAAATGTTTGTGAACACAACCCACTGCGTACGAGGGGCCCACCAGAAAGGCGCTGAAATTACCTCCATTGTTTTTTCATATATGGGGCAACAGTTGGCCACCAGGAGCAACGACGAGACCATGAAGTTGTGGGATCTGCGAAAATTTAAGCAGCCTCTGAACACTTGGAACAATCTGTACTCTCGCTACGACACCACTGATTGTTGTTTTAGCCCAGACGATCGGTTGTTGGTCACTGGCGAGTCCCTTCCGAAGGATCAGGCCGAAGCTAATCTCTATTTCTACAGCACCAAAAGCTTCCAGGAAGTTCAACGCATTCCCGTGTCGAACTCGCATGTGGTTAAGACGCTCTGGCATCCAAAGCTAAACCAGCTCTTTGTGAGCTGTGGAAACGGCACTATTAAGTGCCTGTACGACGAGAAACGCAGCATACGAGGCGCAACGTTGTGCGTGGTCAAGACCCACCGAAAGCGGCAGCAGATGGAGATGGTGGGCGTTTCGCAGATCATCACTCCTCACGCTCTGCCTCTATTCCGACAGGAGAAATCCCGTTCCTCCCGCAAGAAGATGGAGAAGGCCCGGATGGACCCTGTAAAGTCGAAACGACCGGACTTGCCCATCACCAGCGGACAGGGTGGTCGTGTGGCAAGCTCTGGTGGTACACTCTCCTCCTATGTCATTCGCAATCTCGGCCTGAGCAAGAGAGTAGATGATGATCAGGATCCTAGAGAGGCCATTCTTAAGTACGCCAAGGATGCGGCTGAAAATCCATACTGGATAGCACCTGCTTATAAAGAAACTCAGCCTAAGGCCATATTCTCGGAAAAACTGCCCACAGACACAGAGCCGTCTACAAAAAAGCCCAAGACGGAGGTGGACAATTAATTAGTTACTAAGTAATGTAAATAAACCTTCCATATTTCAAGTTAAGTTTAACTTTTATTTGTGTAAACTTATGAACTAGGTGCACCTGGATTGATCACAGGGTCACTTCCTGCAATCGATAGCAGTCCGAGGCGATTTTCCACTTGTCACCTTCGGCAGTTACAATGAAAGCCTGCTGAAAATTACGAGTCGGCTGGTCTTGATACTTAACAGTGCCGCTGGCCATTACCAAGTACGTTAGCTGAATGCCCACTGCAGCATCTAGTATGGGCTGGGCATCCAGGGTGTTCATCTGATGGCTAGACGAAGGCAACTCCAGAAAATAGCGCTCGATCATTTGACGTCCATTGGCTCCATTTCCATTCCAGCTAAAGACTGCATTGTCAAGGTACAGACGTCCTAATTGCTGCAATGCATTATTTTTGTTGGTAATTTCGCATGGCATTGAAATGCGTGAGCAACTGAACTTACATGGCGACGATTGTCAAAGGAAGCGTAGTAAAGGCGCGTGAAATCCTCGGCTGTGTGAGCACAACGTTCAACTTTAATCTTTAGTTCCTGCAAACAGATTTATTAGTCAATTACTATTTAAATAGTTTACATATAGCCGGCGCAGTCTTACGTTGTTCATCTTGTTGTTGTTGCTTTTTTAGCTTGTTTCTATTAGTACAATTAGGTGTTTTGGGGGTTAAGCATTTATCGTTAAAATATACTGTCCGTCTCAGAAATATACCGTAAGTATACTGACGAATTCAATATCTATTATACATATTTCCTCAGCCCTGCCCATAATTTTATCCGATTAGTGAATCAATTTTCTACTTGTCTGGCGTCTTTTAAATATATTCTTTTCTTGGATTTCTTTATATCGTTGAAAATTAAATTTAATAGATTGATGAAATTGACAAAGCATACCATTATATACCGATATACCGTAAATATACGATCAGTTCAATTTTCACCTCAAAAAATACCAATAAGCATGTGTATTGGCTAAGTGTGGCCAGTTTATGGCATCGAAAACACTTACATCAATATGTAGGAATTATATATATATATATAGTATATATACTATATGGTTAGTGGCTGTATTAAATCGTGAAACAAATGCCAAGCTGTTGCATGCGAAGTTATCGATAGGGAGGAAAGATGTTTGAACAGAGTGGCAAGGCCAAAATTTAAGGGGAAAAGGTTAGCGAAGAGTGGCGCCACCTGGTCCTGGAGAGTGAGAGTTCCGCGCGCTCTCCGGAGCCGTTATGAGAAAGGATTTCCGATCTCATCCCATAACGGAGTCCCGAAGCCAACTCACCCACACCCCACAGAAAGAGAGCCGCCAGCAGCCCGAATCAGTCCATGCCCTTGAACCTAGTTCAAGGGCGATAGAAGAGAGAGCGATGGGGGATCAGCGGCCCGGGAGCATTAAACAGAGCAGCTAAGCCAAGAGGGGGTTCAGAGAAAGAAATTCCCGCAACGGAGGAGCATGCGCGCCGGTCATTGTGATCTAGTGATTTTTTTTAGTTTGAAAGAAAAAGTGAGTGGGATGAGGATGGAGTAGTGGCCATCACCCGATAAAAGATAAATAAATCTGTGATTCCAGGGGATCAAGATCAGTGAAACACCAGGAATTCTAGAGCTGACCAGCGGGACGGAAAGTAGACCCAAAAAGCACAAGAGTGAGTCCGCTCCAAAGGGGGAGTAAAGAAACCCCAAATTTATTATTTTTGTTGGCAAATCCATAGGGAATAGGCCACAGCTCCGCCATCCTGGCTTGGTTTTGCTGGTCTCGAAGGAACTCTTCTGGCCACGTAGTGCGGGTCCCTCGCTCATTTAGGGAGAAAAAAAAGCACCAATTAACTTATTTACTCCCATTATTTAATTTTGTTAGATGTCTCCATTTATATGTATATGTTAATCCCCTAATTTAAGTCCGCCCATATTATATCTATATGTAATTTATTTATATTTATTATATTAATTATTTCTATTTATCTATTTATTTATTAACTGCCCGTAATGATAAGATGAGGGGGGAATGAATAGGCAGGCTTAGTGTAGCGATGATAACGTGTAAAAGCAGGAAATTGAAGTGAGAATTATAACGAAGAAAATGAATTGCTAAGCGTTTCATATGGGGGGAAGAGGAGCCACAGCAACGAGAGGGTAAGGCTGCTGCACATGGCAGGGAGATCCAGAACGTCGTGATTCGGGTCTCAGGTAGGGTGGGTACATCAGAGGTAAAAACATCGACACCTCGACCTGGTCCACGTCTGTGTTGAAGGAAGTTACTGTAATGTTGTTTGTCGAGTAGAGTCCGTTTGCAGTTTTTTTGTCGGTTACTTTTGTTGTTTCAATTTGTTCGAGATGTCCAAATAGTTGGTATATTGTGCGACCTGAGGGCTTGGGAAGTACCCAGCCCTGGGATGACTGGCTAGCCGGCCTTGCCCCGAAGAAAACAAAGGTTCGTAACAGGTTAGGTTAGGTTAACCCGGACGGCCCTCAGCGGGGCCACGCATAGGCCAATATGGCCCTTAGTTATCCGGATGGGGGGGTGTATGAACCGTCGCGGGAGTGTTAATGTGGTTTTAAAAGTCCCCGAGAATCGAGGTGTTTTTAGCATAGGCCAGCAGTTCCTGTGGCGTTCTTTTGGAGGCATCTTCCAGTGATGCCAACACTGGGGCGCCCAGGTATCTCCTCCTTGCCCTTGAGAGAGCCGGACAGTTGCAGATGAGATGTTCCAGGGTTTCTATAACCCCAGGTTCCTCACATTTCCTACAACTGTCTCTGTTGGTGATGCCTAGCTTTGATGCATGTGCAGCAGCCAGACAGTGACCTGTTAGTATTCCCACTATCAGTCTACAGTCCTTTTGTGGTAGGTGCAGTAGGTAGTGGCTAAGTTTCTCGTTGCGCTCCTTGCACATTATCTTCGAGGTTCTGCAGGTGGTGGTACTCCTCCACCTGCTATCAGTCTGTGCTCTAGCCTGCTTCTCTAGATAGCCTTGCAGAGTTCTGAGGGAGACAGGCACGTTCTCGGTTCTCCTATTCTCCAGCCCGACGCCTTCCTTAGCTAGTACGTCCGCCGCTTCGTTTCCTTCGATGCCCTGGTGGCTGGGAACCCAATGCCTCATGCCTCCCTGCTCGCCAAGACACTTCTGGAACTGACCGCAGACGACTGCATGGATCTTATCGCCGCTTGGCTGTCGACGAATAGGTTGACCGCATCGTGTGCTCGTTCTGTGAGGAGAGCGACCTCCGCTGCTTTCCCGATGGCAAAAACTTCTGTCTGGAATATGCTGCATTGGTCCGGTAGCTTATACGACAGCCTTATCTCAGGGTCTGTACAGCATAGGCCCGCCCTACTCCTCCGTCCATCTTGGAGCCGTCTGTGTATATATTGAGGTGCTCAGTTTGGTCCCTTCCAATTTTCCAGTCTTCAGGTCCCAAAGATGTGGTTGTTTTGACGTCAAGGCAAGTTTGGGGGGTCATGTAATCAGTTGATCTGGTCATTTCCCTGCCGATTGAACTATGCCCGTATCCTTGTGGAGATAGATTTCCTGATGCTATGAGGCGTTGTGCTGCCTTTCCCGCAATCAGGCGAGCGTGATACTGAGTCCTACCTCTTCCGCCCACTCACGTATCTCCCTGAGTGTACGTTCCATTAAGGAGCTGAGGATCGATGGACATACACCCGTAATAAGTATGCTTATGTCGTCTGCATAAGCTGTTATCTTTGGGGCCTTCCTTTCAAATCTCTTGATGAGGTCGTCGACCACCAGATTCCACAGTAGTGGCGACAGGACTCCACCCTGAGGTGTGCCTCTGTGTGCCCCCTTTACCATGGAAGCAGTGCGCCACTCCGATTGCACCCGTCTGCAACTTAGGAGGTTTTTGATCCAGACGTTGATTGCAGGGTGTATGTTATTCGCTTCTAGGCGACTTGTTATTGCGGTTGTGGCCACGTTGTTGAATGCTCCTGAGATGTCCACAAATGCTCCCAAAGCATACTTTTTGTTGTGAAGGGCGCTCTCGATGGTGGCTACTAGCGAGTGTAGTGCCGTCTCCACTGATTTCCCTTTAGTGTCGGCGTGTTGGTTTGTTGACATCAGTGCCTCTACCTCATTCCTGACGTGCAAATCGAAGAGCTTTTCTAGTGTTTTTAGTATAAAGGAGGTAAGGCTTATCGGTCTGTAATCCTTGGGACTCACGTGGCTGCACTTTCCTGCCTTAGGGAGGAAGACAACTCTCGAGGTTCTCCATTGGATGGGGATATAGCCCGTACTTAGGCATGCTGAGTATATTGCGAGGAGCCATGGGGTAATAACCTCTTTGGTCAACTGCATCATGGCTGGGAATATCCGGTCCAATCCTGGTACTTTTGTGCCCGCGAAGGAGTCTATGGCTCAGTGGATTCTCTTATTGGTTAACAGACCTATTGGAGGGTGCTGTTCCTCGGTTGCTAGGTCCTGATGCTCCTTGGCGTCAGTGACCTCGGTGCATCCAGGGAAGTGCGCCTCCATTAGTGCTGTTAGGGCTTCTTTGCTGCCCTCTGTCCACAGTCCGTTGTCTAGTTTTAGTTGGCTCTGTACTGTGGGCTGCTTTGAAAGCAGCTTCCGAAGCCTAGCGGTTTCGGGCACTTTCTCGATGTTGGAGCAGAAGTTTCTCCACGAGTTCCTTTGTGCCTTACGTATTTCCTTCTTGTAGCTCCTAAGTAGGATTTTATATTCCTCATTGACAATCTCTTCGTTCGCTTTGCCCAGTTTGTGTTCCGGGGGTTTCTATAGACTGTTGTCTTCGAAGGGTGTTTGAATTCGCACTTGAACTGAATGTACTTATGGTCTGAGAAGGATGGTCTATCGAGGACCCTCCAGCTAGATACCGTAGTACTGTTTCCCGTTGCAAGTGTTAGGTCTAGCACGTTGGATGAGGTCGGACCTACGAAGGTGTGCTCCTCCCCAACGTTTGCTATATATAGATTAGTTGCTAGTATAAAGTCTAAGAGTGACTCACCTCTGTTATTGATGTCGGTGCTTCCCCACACATTGTGGTGGGCATTGGCGTCCGTTCCGATGACGAGTTGATAGTTTTTGGTGCCGGCTTCTGTCACCAGGCTCCTGAGTTCGTCGGGTGGTGCGGGTCTGTCGTGAGCCATGTAGCAGGAAGCCACCAGAAGGCGCTTTTCCTCACTTGCCAGCATCACAACCGTCAGGTCATCCGTGCTATAATGAGACATAAGGTAAGCATGGATTCCCTTTCGTACGAGTACGACGGTTCTGTTCCTGCTTACCGATGTTGAGTAGAACAGGTTATGATTTAAGGACTTTAGTCCGGCCACTGAATTGCCTGTCGCAATCCAGGGCTCCTGGACTAGAGCTATGTCGGCGAGCCCTTGCCCCATGGCGATGAGGAGCTCCGCTGACGCTACCTTGCTTTTATGCAAGGTGAGCTGCAGCACACTCAGCATGGGTGGCTGGCTCACTTGCACCTGACGGGTTGACTACCAGCGTCAGGTCACCGTCTTCCTCTTCTTCGTCTTCAAGCGCAAGACCCTGGGCGGCCTCCACGATGGACTCGAGACCTAGGTCCTTTTCCACCTCGCCTGCCTGCAGGGTATGCGCGTCCTTGTCCTCAGGGTGGCGCTTTTTGAGGCGCAGGTAGACGCTACCCATGCCCCACGCCATCTTCCCGAACTTGGGGTATAGCAGATCCTCTGCTTCCTTGTTTATTTGGAGGATCACACATTGGCCCCCCTCGTTGGGAAGTGGGCTACCAATGTGTAGGATCCTCCAATCGGCCGTTGGCACGTCCGCGTTTTGCCGCTGAAGGAGCTTCAGCGCTCGGTCCCCCTGGATTGTGATGGGGAAGAGTACCTTCGCCTTAGGCTTGGACGGGATAAGCTCCCGGTCCACAACCTCCAGCTTGGCCCCCTCCCACATCGCCTCCAGTTGGCAGACCGTACGCGTCAGCCACCTTAGGGTTGGATCATCATTGCACTTCAGGATTTTAACCCCATTTAGCCACCCAGCACCCTCGAACGTGGGCATTGGGGCCGCGGGGTCTTCCTCCATCTGTGCAAAAAGTGCGTCGACGAGACGCGCGTGCACCAGCTTCCACTGTGCCGCTGACATCTTGCCGTTTTCCTCGCCAAGTGTATTTCTTATGTTTTTTGTTCCGATAGGCTTCCAAAACACATACAGTAGTCAGCTTGATGACTAGAAAGAAATAAAATTCCTTCTGCATTCCATCCGCAGTCAACATCCCACTACCTAATTCGTTGCAAAGGTAAACCGAGGAACACCATACTGACAATATTTTCCAATATTGCCAGACAATGTGAATATTTGAATATCAATCGACATATATCTGGTCAATAAAATTAAATTAAATTTCCTGATCTTGAAATAGAAAAACAGTCGATATCATTAAAACGAACTTTATTCTCTAATCATATATGATTTATTACAAAAGAGATACAATTTAAAGCAGATTTATCACAACTTGAAAGGATACCGTGAAGACTGAAGATTACCGTGTTGGAATCACTGAGGAACACTGGAAAATCGATAGATTTAAATAACTACGAGGCACTAAGGATAGAACTAAGAGTACGCCAAATACTATCTAAGCAAACTAATTGTAATCTTAACAGCCCTGTATACAAGCTAGCCCCCCTAGGGGTGACCTATGCACTTTCCGCTGCGTTTTCTTTTAGTGGTTGCAAGGGCAGGAGCTTGACCGTCTTGTAGCCACGGTCCCGGCGGAACCACAGCCAGTTGTTGCCATTAAAGTAGTCCTCGATGTGCTCTAGGCTGCGACCCTTCGTTTCGGGCTGAAATAGGCACATAAAGATGGTTAACAGGAAGCTGGAAAAGCCGAATACCAGGAAAACCCCTCGCATCTTTAACAACGACTGCAGAGCAGGGAAGCCCTTGGCAAAGATGAACAGGGCCACATTCATGGAGGCAAACACTCCGCCCGCCGTCCGACCGCGAATCCTGGCCGGAAACAGTTCTCCAATCATGATGCCCGGCATCACCATCAGCGCTGTGTTGAAGACGATATAGCCCAGGAGGCAGCCACCAGCCACCAATACATCGTACGACATCTTTGGGTGACCCATCCGAGCATACATGAATCCGCTCAAAGCCAGGCAGAATACGCCCGAGCCGATGCCCGACAGGATCATAATGCGACGCCTCCGCACAAAGATTAGGATCGCACAGAAGATCATGCAGCAGACGACCCGTACAGCAGCCGTCCAGATCGCAGCCTGTTTAGAATCAAAGTCGGCCCCGAACTCCGACACAATATCGATGGCGTAAAATATCACAATGAAAGTGCCAGAGAACATCTGCAGTAGCGAGAAGACAATCACGATGACCAGAGGTTTAATAGCCACTCGCTGGCAGCACAGCCTGAAGATATTCTCATTGGTCTTGGTGGTGGCCCGCTCCTTGTCCAGGCGCTGCTTCATATCATTCACCTCCTTCTGGGCACTAATCTCGCTGCCCCTAAGGAAGGTTAGGGCTTGCAGGGCTTTCTTCTCGTGCCCGTTGCGCAGCAGCCAGGACGGGGTCTCCGGTATGCAGTAGATAGAGACCACAGCAAGAAACGGCAGTACGTTGGCACACCAGGCCACATTCCGCCAGTACATAATGGAACCGAGCGAGTAGACGAGCAGTATGCCGCAGGAATACGCTACATAGGGTGCTCCAATAAGCAGACTTCTCAGATTGGGTTCCGCTGTCTCGGCTATGTAGACCTGTGGAGTGGAGTTGACCGTTATTTAATATTACGCAACTTAGAAGACAATAATTCTATTTTCAACACAAAAGGAAAACAAAAATGCCAATTGTTAAATTGTAGACGTGACACAAATAAACCCTGACCCCACACAAGAAGAAAAACTTTTGCAGGTCGAAGACAAGCAAACAATTTGATCAAATTGAGGGTCACAAAAGCATCAGTATAATAATAACTGAATCTAAATCTCAATCGTAATCTTCCGAATGGGGATGGTAATCATAAAATCGTAAATCATGCCAGCAAACCATTAATGAAAATGAAATTCGCTCGGACGACACACACGCGCAACAGTCGACGCCCAAGAGCCATCCATCCCATTCCCCATCGCCCACCCACCACTCCGATGACAACAAAAGCATTATTGTAGACTAAGGTCAAGAATCCGGAACTACAGCGGTTGTGTGTGCGGAAAGATTTTGCTAATGCAAATGATGCGCGCGCCATTTCAAGTCGAGTATGATGAATGGGAATGATGGCAACAACGTCAGCGTTTATGAGTCCGACTATCCTTATCATTTTGGCCGCAAGATAAGTCACGGACATATCCATAAGGTACGAGTAAATAAATAAACAGCCGGCTTACATCGCATTATCATAGACACAATGGGGAACCGACCAGAGAATCCGCGACAATAGACGCTAAGTGAGCAATTGACAGCCAAACTTGGACAACTTGTCAGCAGCTGTCTTCTCGCGCTGTATGTGTGGGGTGGGGTTCAAGGATGAGCCATTTACGGTTAATGGGTCAGTCGAACATGCTCGACTTGTGTCAGGTATTATCACCGGGAAGAGTGAATGAACTCAAGAGAGCAGTCTGAATGAATCATACATAAATGGATCACTCACCTGTCCTGGTCCGCCCAGAATGCCAGTGGCAAAGCCGCACAGAAAGCGGGCAAAGATCATAATCTTAACGCTCTTGGCTGTGGCCAGCGTGCTCCAGCCTAGGAAGAGGGGAATCACCGACACCAGCAGAGTCTTGCGACGTCCCAAATAGTCAGCGAGGGGCCCGGACAGCAGCGAACCAAAGGGCGTGGCCAAACTATGGACGCTCGCTGAGGTTTTGGAGATACAGGTAGAAATATATTAGATCGTAACCCGAATAGAAAGACAGACTTGAGATAGCCAAAACTTTGTTTGTCTTTGCCGATTAATAGTCATCTTTTTAATCGCAAATATCTTGTCGCAGCTTGTGCGGCTGATTTTCGACTCAACATACCTATCCATGAGCCTGTGTCGACATCTATTGGTATCTCTGTGGTATTTCCATCACTCAGCTGGGGCAGCAATACCGCTGAGAATCCAATGGGCATACCACAGCCGGCGGACAGCAACAAGACCGCGCAGGTGGCCAGAACCTGGTGGAAAAATGAATCCAAGGAAAATGTCAACCAAAAAGGAATCATTCTATCAAGGTCTCAGATGGTCAGGGCATCAATGCAACAGTGTCCCATGCTTGAAACGTCTTGCACAACAATTGGCTTCAATGGAAGTTGCCCCACAGACGCCACACGCCGTTTGACGCAGCGGCGCTGCTGTTGCATGAGCATGAGCAGCATTTTTGATTTCTGGTGATAGTCATAAACGATCTCTCAGCTGATTCTTGATTGCCTTTGAACCTACATATTCAACTCAATTGTGATGCGGGCACGCTAAACACGGACACGCTGAAATTGAATGGCATTTCAGTCCCAATCGATTCTATTCAATTAGAGCGCCTTCATCACATGAGCGCCACATGTGGCCCCCACAAAAAGCGTTTCTAATCATTGAGTGAAGAAAGTTCAGTTCAATTGCGTATCTTATCATTTTGTCCTTCAGAAAATATATTGTATCTGCCGAGCATTCGCATGTCTAGGCCGTGCCGAAATGGTTTTTGACAAGTGACTGACAAGATTATAAAATAAATCAGGAATAAAATAAAAAGGTGTAAACTCATCCAAACTTTGTCATTTATAACGGCCTGCTCTTTCAGCTTGTTCATTAAACTTCAACCCTCTGAAACCCAGAGTCACATCATCACAGTCTTTATTAAATCAACTCACCTGATTTCTCATCCCCCTTCGATTAGCCTGCTCGTAGTCCTGCTCATCGATGGTAGACAGCTTCCTAGAGTTTTGGTGGGCCAGTTTGTACTGGAAATCAGCTCCAGGCACGACATGATAGGCCAGTTTGTTCGGCATAAATTTACTATATTCGTCATCCCTGTTTTTGAAATAGGGAGGATACGAAAGTCGTAGATTTGAATTCAGTGCAGATATCAGTACAATGTACATACATAAGTAAGATGATAAAAAATAGGGTAAGCGGAAGTATCTTTAGAAGTCCGAGTATCTTTCAACTCTCTCCAAAGACATGTTCAGACTTCAATTACCAATTGATTTGTCTGTATGCCCCTATTGAAATGCAGACCGAAAAAGCAAAGAGTTTTCTATAATTTATTTTATAGATTTTATGGCAGCAATACAAAGCCTAAACAATTGGTTACACATTAATATATAGTATTCTCAGGTCCCTTTGTTCATGGTCCCCCATTTTCCATTTCCAGCTTAAATTGCCATAACAATTGCAATTATTGGCAATTTCATGGGCACTTGGGGACAGCCTACAGCCCTACGACCGTCTGGTATGGTCTGTAATCGAGGCCATGGTAATTAGAACGCTTTTTACACGCCACTCGAATCGATCAGGTTGCACTTCCACCTTTTTCATTTGTGTTGTGTTCGCCAATTAATCCAGAACGTTTTATTGTTTAATCATTCAGTCGCTATCTCTTTCCAGCGCGAAAAAAGGGAGCGGACCAAAGAGAGGAAGAGCTGGTGAGATAAGCTCGCTTGAGAGAGTGCGAGTGTAACGACTCATGGCTCGCCTACGTCACAAATGTAGTGTTTGAGTTTGTTTTGACTCTTGCTTCGCGTTGATAATGCAAAATAAACGATAAATAGCAACTCGGATTGGTGTTTATTATTATTCGCTCTCTTTTGAATGTATGGCATGGTATGGTATTGTTTTTTGATCGAATAAGTGTCTGGTGCCAAGGTCCCTATGAAGTCACGTAGAATTAAGCCGTAGCAGTTTCTTTTATTTTTTGATAGTTTTTCATAAAATTCACAATTCTTCGTGATAGGCATAGAAAAATATAAGTGAAACAGCACCTTCTCGCCAAAATAACGAGCAAGAAGCAACAAATTTTCGGTGTACAGATAATATTGCATTATCGGAAGGGTTAATCGTCAGACTTGACTTTGATTGAGGAAGTGTCGACAAAGCCGAAGGTTCAATGTGCCAAAACAAACTCCAGACATTGAAGCACACCACATATGAGAGGAAAACAGAACACTTTTAGTTTTAATTGGTTTCAATGACACCTAAAGAAGCTTCTTGCTAACAAACTCATTTTTCAAGCTTCGGATGATGGACTTTCTATTCTAGGTAAACCAGTTAAATCGCAGTCAGTCAGGTCTGTTTGGTTATCGATTTTTGGATGTGTGAATTAAAAAAGTTTCTGTACGATGTTAGCCAATAATAGAAAACATACAGTCGCCCACTGTTGACACCGAAAATTAGATAATTGATAACAGCTCACACGCAGTAAAATCGTGTCGCGACATGTGCAGCCCAGCCATTCAATCGATTCAAGCTCAAGCAAATTACTATGCTATTGCTTTATTGGGACAACAAGCCATTCGATGATGCTACGTCACTCAATCAGGAATGGAAATCAATCCTCATCATCGTCATTTGAGCTTCGGGTAGCCATGGCACGGATCCGACCCACCCACCGTATGCGTAATAATAATTAAATTGCATCGCATAATGGGGTAGATAAGATAAGGCGGGCCAGAAGCGTGGGAATCTCGTTAATTTTCTTAAATGAAATTCTAAACGAAGCCACTGGGCTTATCAACCAATTATATGCGAGTAATTTCTGGGGTACACCAAACCAGTAAAGGAATTTAAGGGGAAAGAAAAAGTTTGTGCAGATGTTGAATTGCACAATATTCTGAAATAATTTTATTTTATCAATTATCTTTAAAGGAAAGGAAGCCAGCCCATTAAGGTTTTTAAGGTATATTTACAGCAACAAAACTCCTACGGCTATACCGTGATAACGTCTTCTAGTATAGTGACAGATGATTGATCTGGTAATCGTTCAATCTCCCGATCGAAACAGGCTTTGATAACACCAGGCAGACACGATTCGTTTTACATACTACTAATGTTATGGAAAATTCGAAGTATTTTAAGCGAATAGTTTACTGGGAAGTACTTTACTTATCACTATGGATAACCGAACCATTTAGCACGTGTTTCTGTCTGTAAAATACGCAACTATCTTATCGCATTGGCTAAAATGTACAGCAAACATAATTGTTTATAATCATTGCTGAGCCAATAGATAGGGTATAGTAGAACTGAGATCTGTCCCTCTGAAGTACGACTATTTCATTGATCAGCCAAGAACCAAAAATCGCATCTGGCCGACGGAAACGGCGAATTTGATCGATAAGACTACTCGTCGGAGGCGGATTTCACATATGTATGTGTGTACACACGAGGGCCACGCCACCCACATTCGATGAGTTAGCTCTGAGTTAGGAGAACCTTATCAATGGTGGAACAAAATACGAGTAATCTCAGACCTGGCCCTCCATCCGTCTGTCTACCTGAACCTGGCAACAGGTGAAGGCTATACCCGGTAAAAAGAACCGAAAACTTGTTTTGTTTCATACGCGTAAAGGTTTAAAGTCGAATGATGTATTTTTAGCTGGCCAGACAGAAAATTCTCATAGTTCTGATGAATATGCAATATGCATGGCACAATCGATTTGTATATTCAATATTCTTTTGTTGTGTTTGGCTTGTATTACCTTTCGACGCTCATTTTGGCGGACAAGTGGTATTCTTTCTAATATGTACTTATGTAACTTGCACTTTTCCAGCCCCGATTTAATACGCGCGTTTCTGATACATTTGTTTAACAAAGAACAACACGCGATCGGTGTTATAGTTTTCTATCGATGGGACAAACGAAAAAATAACAGAGACACACTACACGGACAACAGAGAGGCACTCGCCGATCGCACCTAAAATTTTTTTGATTTGAGCAAGTGGTTCAAAAACAGCTTTTATTTATGAGAAGCGCTTGCCCGATCGCGACGATCCAAACCAGTGCTGCTATTTTAGCATATTTCAGGCTACATCTAGCTTTACGACGTGGAATTGCTTATAAAATTTTAGCAATGCTTATACATATGTATGTACATATATATGTATAAGCATTTTAGCATTTTTTAAAAGAAATTCAGCTTCCGAGCCTTTTAATCCTCTTTCCAGATGATATTGCGGAAATATTAAGCTTTATCTGTTTTTAGTAAATCAAAATGTCCAAGCAAGGCTTGCTGTATAAAATATTTTTTCGAATCTACCTTTTAGTCAGTCTTAAATTCTGGCAGCACTGATCACAACACGCACACATGCAGGCCGATCAAATTCGCTCTCTTTTTTTTTCGGCAACGCTCTTCGTCACATTATTGACAACAACAGCAATATCAACAGCTGATCTAGCCGACGACACCGTCATAACGGTTATTGTGCCGCGCGTGGGCTATTTTTCTCCCGCAACATTAAGTGAGCGCAACTTTAGAGAAAGAAAGCTTTTGCAGCCAAGCAAAGACCACAACCAGAACGCAGATTCGGGTTATTATACCCGATACTCAAAATGAGTATTGGGGTATATTAGATTTGTGGTAAAAGTGGATGTGTGTAACGTCCAGAAGGAATCGTTTCCGACCCTATAAAGTATATATATTCTTGATCAGCATCAATAGCCGAGTCGATTGAGCCCTGTCTGTCTGTCCGTCCGTCCGTCTGTCCGTCTGTCCGTCCCCTTCAGCGCCTAATGCTCAAAGACTATAAGAGCTAGAGCAACGATGTTTTGGATCCAGACTTCTGTGATATGTCACTGCTCCAAAAATATTTCAAAACTTTGCCCCGCCCACTTCCGCCCCCACAAACAGCGAAAATCTGTGGCATCCACAATTTCGACGATACGAGAAAACTAAAAACGCAGAATCGTAGTAGATGACTATATCTTCTAGAGTGCAAAATCTGAACCAGATCGTATAATTAATACAGCCAGAATCACGAAAACAATTTCACTCTTTCTCGCTCTGTCTCACTCTAACACACAGGTTTCATGGTCGGTTTTGCCAATTGCAAAATATGAGTTCAAGGATCTCAGAACCTATAAAAGCCAGAGCAACCAAATTTGGTATCCACACTCCTGTGATATCGGACCTTGACCGTTTCCTGTCCAAATTTCGCCACACCCCCTTCCGCCCCGCAAAGGACGAAAATCTGAGGCAACCACAAATCTCAGAGACTATTAAGGCTAGAGTAACCAAATTTGGTGCACACACTCCTTTAAGATGTCACTATAAAACGTATATCTCAGAATTTCGCCCCACCCCCATCCGCCCCCACAAAGGACGAAAATCTGTTGCATCCACAATATTGCAGATTTGAGAAAACTAAAAACGCAGAATCATAGATAATGACCATATCTATTAGATTGCTGAATCTGGATCAGATCAGACCATTTTTTTAGCCAAAAGGAACAAATCAATTTGCAGTGGCTACGCAGCGCCCGACGTCACGCTCAGACTGATTTTCTGTCTCTCTCGCACGCACTCTTTGTCGTGTCGTTAAATATTAGCGGCGTCTGCCGGAGGAGAGCCATACTGACTTAGTATCGGGTATAACCTTAGAGTTGCGGTGTCCGCAGCAACTCACAACGTTCCCCCTCGTTTTTACTAAAACCAACTGAAATTAACAAAATAGAACCGCATAGAATATGGAATCCAGCTATATATAATGGCTTTAGTATGATTTCTAATCAGGGACCTCTCTTTAGTGGAAATGATGTAAGTAGTAGAGCCAATCTCAAGAAACGAATGCAGTATATCTTAGAAAATCCTATATATCCGTTAAAAGTTTGTTTAGTCTTGAATATATTACATATGCAGGTAGCATATACTTTGTATACAAACCTTAGTGTTTGGGTTCGGAAATGCTTCTTTCTGTTCGTTGAAACCATCTAATTCAACCTACAACGCCGTCTTCAAGTTTATAAAGGTGAGGTCGATTCTCCCGTTGTTCCCTCCAAGTTTCAGTTCCTGTGCGCCACAAGCTGTAGCTGCCAGATTAAACTTGCCCCAAGGTGCAGGTTCTGAGACTAAAAGACGAGTAGAAATCAATATAAATCGTGCATACGTTCCCTGTATTGCTTCTGAAAAGTGCACAAGAGTCATGGTCAAGGTTCTCTTAACCAGCTGTATCTCACTCTCTTGCTATCGTTTCTTCCTCGTCTTTCAGTTAGCACCCACACAAAATGAGCAAGTGAAAAAAGTGCCAGAGCGGAGAGCACTAAGGACACACGCGACAGGACAGCCAATCGGAAAACAGCCCGAGGGTCCAATGAAGCTGAATAGGAAAAGCTTTTCATTCATAACAGTACACCCGGCAACAGACACAAAACGACGACAACAAACGCAGCAGCCGCCTGCTGCAATGGAGCGATGTGGAAATACTCGTATGTCGGTACTTTGAAAATTTCTATAGATAAGTCGCCCATTCAAATGGGAAAAAATATTGTGCGACTCAGCTGCGGGGGATGTAAGTATATAAACTATATGAAACTGAGCTATTGTTTTGCCACTTTCTGCTTCCACGGAGGTATGTGCTTCCGTAATCGGCTTACGCAGTTAGAGATTCATCTGCGGCCCATTTTCATTCATGCGCATCACACTCCACAGAGTTGAGCTTCTCATGATTCCTCCTGTTTCGTGTTTTATTTTTCTATTTCCATACATTTTTGCTTTGATAGGCTGTTGTAGCTGGCAGTGCTTTTCAGCTGTTTCTAATTTGCGCTAAGCTGGAACGCATGGGACGTACTCTCTCGTGGTTCTCTCTCACTCTCCCGGAGGCAAAGCGTTTTCAGTGCCTAGGTCGAGGCAGCCTTATCGTCGTAGTGGGTGTGTGTGTTTGTGTTTGAAGGTCGCCGCCTCTTTCGGAGGCCGTCAAATAGTTATGTTATTGGCCTTTCCAGCAAAAATACCCAACTATGCTAGGGATGACGACCACTGTGTGAGGATCATAGCTCATTTGCTGGTAGCTGCTAGTTATATTACCATCCCACTACAAATAATGCATGACATTCAATAAAGATATTACCTTTTCAGATGATTTTGGGTTCGTGTTTACAACAGTGATCAGATGATTTGACTATGGTTAGGTATCATGTTTTTACTGTTCTTAGCGTTTAAGCGTAGTAGCTTTGTCCAATCTCACAAAATAACGCATTGTTGTGCCGGAGCGAGTTGCCTTAACGTTTCAGGGACGCAACTCCCACAACAAAACGCGGCAACAAGAGGCATTGCAACGTGCCACGCGCACGGATTCACCCCCGCCCACACATTCATAATTAAGTGAATTATTATTCAAGGACCAGTTCAGTGGAAAGCCCCTTCCACCCACAAAGAGAATTGAGAGCTTAGCGCTGCATCGCACTCCAGCGGCACTGCCAGTCCCAGTCCCAATCCCGTTCCCTACCCGCTCCGATCCCCGTTCGCAGTAAATCGAATTGCAAATCAAAAGCACCGCCCAGCCGCAGCAATACATGTTTATGGCTAGTGAGAGCAGCGTAGAGCTTTCCCTCTCAAATGCACAAAAGCTCTCTCCCTGCCAGAAAGAGAGCGAGCCCACCTTGCCCAATGCCAGTAGTTGGGTTGTCGTTAGTCCTGGCTGCTGCTGGGGCTTCCGTTTCGATTTAAGTCGCTTTTGAACGGTCCGCCTGTTTGGACCTTTCCCTGTTGCTATAACAATTTCGAGAAACGAGAAACTAAGTCTTACAAAAACAACAACACGAACCACAAATTCTACTGCAACAGCGTTGCAACAAAAATCGTTTAAGCTCGCAGCAAAAGATTCCACTGGACAGGCCAGCAGAAGCTTAGAAAAGAAAAAAAAGACCGAAAAGTTTAATTGTGTAAGTAGCGTTTAATGGAAAGTTGTATATACTCGTACTCTTACTCGTATACGTATACGTATTTGTATAACTGTGAGAGTGGGCCATAGCTTGTTCTGGTGCGTGTGTCCTTCGGGCCTTTTGTGCGATTGCTTAACCCAGAAAAATATTTAAAACAATTAACAAACAAATCGTAACGAGCGTAATGAAAGCTACAGTCCGAGCTACGGTCATCGGTGCACGGTTCGCGGTCCTGGGCTGACGTTGCCAAACCTAATTAAATGAGATCGAATTGCGCAGCCGGGCCATTGTGTTCACCCTTCACCTTTATTCTTTGTTCCCAGCTAACTTCATTGTCTGGTCAATTATCTGGGAATTCGAATTCAGCTTTATTATTGTATTGCTACACTGGCCAGTTTCAGGCATGGATGGATGAGGCAGGTTCCAGGAATGGCCAAATGGACATGAAATATCGCACAACAATTCTGCATTTCTGTAGTATACTTTTTGGAAAATTGAACATATGAATCGATCCGAGTGAATCATAATTAATCAGTCAGGTATTTATTCAGAAAAATTTGTAAATTCATTTTAAACGGAAATTCGTGCTTTTTGTCATGCTTGATTAATTTCCCTTAATATCCATTAACGTTCCCTGTAGTTCAATAGGTTGGCGAATTCCATGTTATAGGCCCGCCCTCAGCTGCATCCCATTTCGGTCTAAATGTATAGTTCGGGCTCTGCAAACTTTTGCCACAAGTTGACTCTCCTCCCTACTATCGCTTTGAGGGAATGCAATGCCCAGCCCAGCCCAGCCCCCCCAATGGCATCCTCCAAAGTCCGCCCCTAGCCCCGGGCCATTCGCTGTGGCCTGAATGAACGCAAAATTAATTCCAGCCTCCCCCTCCACCCGCTCAATTCCTAGTGGGTTCACGGCTTTTTCTGAAAGAAGCTCGGTTTCTCGGTTTTACTGCCTTTTTCTATCTTTCTCTGTCGTTCTAGCTCTAGCTCTACCTTTTCTTTTCCCTTATTTTGTTGTTACTCATTGTTATTGGAATGTCTATGTCGGGATTTTGTGTTTATTGTTGTAGTTGTCGTGACTTTTGTACTAGTTATTGCTGTTACTGTTGCTGTTGTTGTTGTTGTTTTTGTTACCTTAGCATCCTTGCCCTTGGCTTCTGAGCGCTCTCATCTCCTCTTCTGGCTTTTGTTCCCTTCCTGTGTGCCGTACCGCCTGGCTTCCTTCCTGTTCGACATGAACGTGCGTTGTTTCCTTCTCTCGCAAGCGTCTGTTCTGGCATTGGGCTGCCCCTGTCCCTGTCCTTGTCCCAGTCCCTGCTGGCGTCCTGTGCGTATTTGCTTCGACTTGAGCTCAAGTTTACTTTTTTTCGTATTTATGCAAATGGAAATCAAAAATAATAAAAACCATACCTAGTTATGTATGATATGGCTATACATTACCTTAAATATGTACATATGTATGTACATAAACAATATACATTTACATATACATATATATTCATCACAATCAGTTTATTATGTAATTTAACGTTCGTCCATCTTTGAAGCGACTCATACGATGCTGTTCTTTTTAATGCCATGTGATAGTACATCGTACATTATTATTTATTATTTATGTATAAGGAAGTGCAATAATAAAAATATCTAATAATATATGTACATATACATATAATAATAATTAATATTTAATAATAATTGAGAGAAGCAATAAAGTTCAACCCAACAAAATATTATTTTCATTATTTCGATTGGACGGTGTGTATGAAAGAGAGAGAGAGAGAGAGAGAGAGAGGGAAAATTTATTAATCGGATTATTTTTATTCATTAATGCGGACGTGCGGAAAGTAGAGACGAACTCGAGAAGTGGAAAGCGAAGGAAATGTTGAACCAAGAAGGGGTAGGGTAGCCTGCTGTAAATGATGATGAACTTTGACCTTTGTGGAGTGGGCCGCTCGCTCCCCTCCGACTCTCTCTGTATCCCTCTGTCTCCATCGTCAGATGTTGATGCATTTTGACGACAATGCAACTGCCGACATGTCTGTTTCAGTATCTGTGCCAGTACGAGTATGAATGTCTGCATGTGTGCGATTGAATTAGTTATTGACATTGCATTGACATTATGTCCTTTGAAGCGTGTCTCGTTCGAGGCAGAGGGACGATAGTAAAGGGGGACAAGGGGCAGCAGCCATTTCTTCAAATCCATAATCACTCATCCATTCACATGTATGCAAGGATATACGAAATCTTTATGTACAACTACTACCAAGCGAATGTTGCATTGGGAAATATATATTGTGACCTTGACTCCAAATTATGCAGAAACAATGTTTCCTAACCAAGAATATAACTTGTATATAGTATGTAGCAGAAGGTGGTTTTCAAAGTGTTTGTCCATTTGCTCAATATTCGGCAATCTCCTGGAACTGCTGAACGATCAGGCCGTGCAGTATTCGCCCGGACAGCTGGCATCCGTGGCAGGAACAGCTCTGAGTGCTGGGTACATGCCGATGCTGTAGGGCGGAGAGCTGCAGGGTGCCCTGGGCGTTCAGTCTGTGGCGCCTCTTTAGGGCCCGGCTCTTCCAGTACACGCAGCTGTAGATGATGAATGCTGGAGCGCAAAGCGAGGGTCGGGGAAGGGTAAGGAATGTTAGGAAAGAGATTCTGCCGTGCTGCATACTCACCCACGCCCACAACGAGAATGTGCAGCAGCAAGGCCATGAAAGCAAGTCGAACAATTTGCTGATGATGCACCAGCTGCTCCAGCGGGACGTTGGAATCCGTACTTCTGCCACTGTTGCTGTTGTTGCACGGATGGCAATTGACAGTGATGTTGTGCAACTGCAAATGCAAATCCGGGATGGGTTCGGTGGAATCTGTGCCATTGTCGGAGCCATCCACTTGCAGCAGCTGCGTCTCATTTAGCCAGTCAAAGTCTTTCGAGGAATTTATAGAAAAGGAAAACTACCAAACCAATTCAAACACATTTCTCTCGGGATTCCCAGAAAACTTACCCGTGATGTTGTCACTGGCTTTGCTCTTGCACAGTCGGACACACAGGATGAAGGGCACCAAAAGCACCCACTTGGCAGTCTTCGTGGCATCCTTGTTCATTCTGCTGTTCAACTGCTACTAACCGACCCATAGACTCGCTAATCCATTCCAGTACTGGCCTGGCCTACCAGCCGCAGCCCATTACATCTAAAACAGCTGTTACTGCGCAGAGACAAGGCGTTTAAAACAAATTTATCCAAACTGTTTCCAGGTGCCCAACAAAGCGCCAGCTTACTCCAACTTTTGTCCCTACAAGTTGCGCTAATTCTTTTTCGAACGCTCGCTACACAAATTGCAAGATCAATTAAAAAGTAAAAGTCAGGGACTAAAGCCCATTGCCCGCACAGTCAGGTAAAGGGCTATCCGCTTTCAGCTATCCACCACAAAATTGTATGGCCCATACCGACTCCGACCTATGTAGTGTGGCCTGGATCGTGCCGTAATGCAAAACCCAAGGACATTGTGTTAATGGGATGTGATTCTTCTTGAATCACAACGCGAACGCTCATTCTTTTTTAAATGGTTAAGTTAAGCACCGGTCTGATGTCCATGCTGCCCCTTTGGGGATGTCTGAAAGCATTAAATCTGCCATTTGGGCCCTGCTGCATTTGCCGTAAACCAAATAAAACTATACCACTGGTGCTGAGAGATTACATTTCAATTGCAAATTTCGAGCGAGTGCGAGCAGTACACTCGCATTTGCTGAGCAAAATACAAACAGCCATGCGCATGCAGATGCAGAGGAAAACCCACTCAGGTACAGACAGACTCGAAATTATGTGAATGTATGCAAAGGGGAAAACCAAAAAGAAGGTGCCGAAACTTAAGTGAAAACAGCGAACCGAGATATGAAGCTTTTTCCAGACATTATTTCATTTTTTCGCTGTCAACCCCCCATCCCCATCCCCATCCCCATGCCCATCACAATCCCATCTTTACTCTTCGGGGCTTTCTATGAGTATTTTCTTATTTTCTCCACGTTTTCCTCTAGCTTTTCCGTTTTAAATTCAGAAATTCAAATGAATTGCATTTGGAGTCCTCAAGGTTCAGTATAAGCAGAATCTTTATCCCTTTAGGAGTTGTGGAAAGCCCGTTAATGAGAAATCTGTGTAAATGCTAATTCTGAAACTATCGGAATATCTGAATATCAGAACTTACGAAACTTTACGGCTCACCATTGCTCTCATATTTTGCACAATTTAATCAAATAATGATTTCAAATTTCATCTTCCCAAGAGAAAATCACTTGAAATGCCACATAACGCCTTTTTCATTGTGATTTAGCGCTGAATTTGCGATTACCAGGAAAATGACAGCGAAGGGCGACAGAAGATGAAGAAGGCGATGAATATTTAATGAGGTGACGACGGGTAATCCAAGGTGTGAGTCAGGCTGCCTGACAAATGAGGAAGATGTTATCCGGTTAGAGGGACGGGAGTAGATGCGGTACATTTGCACGTATCCCCTGGGCTCTGACAATGGTCAGGCTGCTCTTGGCCAAATAAATAATCGATGTCGTTGGCTGACACCAGGTATGGCAGCAGCGTGAGACCAAGCTCGGTACGAGTATTGCAGCTCCCGAAACGACAATTGGAGGCTTGGTTGTCAAATAATACGGCGATTCAACAACCAACACTTGCAAAAGACTTACCCGAGCAAATAGCACCACTGATTGCTCAATTGTCGTTTTGCTGCTGAATGCAGATGCAGATGCAACAGAAAATGGTAAATGCTTACAGAGAAAAAAAGATGAACAGTTTGCTCTACGTGCCCAGGCCTGAATGACTACAAATGCTGGCCAACCACTGCATCATAACAGAACAGTCCTCAACCCTCTCCAGCACAGGGTCGTGGCATGTCCCTCCCCCTCTCCTTGTTTGCTGTTTGTGGGCAACCTTCGTGTGGATCAAGTTCAAGTGCTCTGGGCTTGCCCCTTAATAATTGCCGAGACTTGGGCAGCAACAGCAGTGACGATGATGACAATGAAGGTCTCTCGCGTCTCGTGCCTCGCCTTGGGTGCCAAGCCGAAAAAAATGTAACTTTCGCATCAAAACATCAAAAAGAAAAAAAGGCGGCAAATGCTGCGGGCGAATAGCAAAAAGTGGGACGGAAAATTTATAACGCTGCTCATGTTAAATGTTCGCTACAGCTACAGCTTCAGCCCCGACTGTATTGCACATTGCGAAGGTCATTAGATGCAACTCACCCTTCCACCAGCAGCCCGCCCCTCTACCCTTCTCCCGAGCTCTCATCAAGTGTAAATAAGCGCGATAGCGGAAGCTCGAAATCATTTTCACACTCGAACTGACCAAACACTAACAGACCGCATTCAGAGCGGCGGGGCGAAGCGGGGAAGGATTGGATTCCCCTTCCCCGCACACGTCAAGAGTAAAATAGTTCAACACTGATTTCCTTGCCTGCAAGGATTTTTAGATTTTCCAAAAGATTCGAACTGTAACTTGTTTGAAAATATGTATCCGCAAAAAAGCATATAGTAAAACCAAAGCAAAACCGTAATAAAAACCAGAAAGGAAGCAAACTTCGCCGCCCAACTTATACCCTTTAAACTCCAATATTCACGTTTTTTATAAGATACGTGGGTCTTTCCCAAATTCGACCTTCGCCGTAGTGGCCATCGCCGTTGACCCCTTTTGCTCTGGCAGAAACTTTTCCCACACTTCACACTTCACTTTTCCCCTTTCACGTCCCACGTTTCACGTTAAAGAGTAACTTTTTCTCTTCCGCTTGCCACCTCTCATTGTCAGTTCGAGTGGCGAGTTGTCTGCCAAATGTTTCAACTGCCAAAATCAACACAAAGCTAAATGTTTTCCAGTTGTTTTTGTGTTGTAGCTTCATCGCATGCCTCAAACTGCCTCCGGTCATTACAGGACTCATTAGAAACTATTTGCTAAGCAAATTCCAAAAGCAACGGAAACGATCAGTATAGAACTAGAATTTGGTCGAATAAAGCGAAATGTAGGAGAGAACCGGCTAGGCTTCTTAGTTTTCCACTGACCATAATTCAACCTGCGAAAATTGAATTTTGTGTTATTATTTTTATGCCCTGTCTGGCAAGTTGCGGGAGGTCACCATCACCATCACCATCATTAACGCCATTAACCAGCTAGCTAGGTTAAAGATAAATTCGACGGCCTAATTACGAGGCTGTCAACAAATTGTGCTGGGGAAACAACAACAGTAGCGACAGACAGCTGCAGCCAAGAAAATGGCACATAAAAAGAAACACACAAGAAACGTGACCGAGGGGAATACCCGGAATACTGTGGAAAAGCACACCATCTCATCCTCATCTCGAAGAAACACGCTGTTGTTGTGTGCACACTATGCATATACGTATACGCAATATTTGTCAGTTCGCCTGCATGTACATATGTACATATATGTATATAGTGGCACTTTCATATTTGTATGAGTCCCGGTAAATGTGTGCGTGGGTGACCAACAGCAAATGCCATTGAGGACGCGTTACTTTTTTGAGCGCTTTGTCAAAAATTTGTGCAGTGGCTAAGACGTGACTCCGATTTTGATTAACGTTGATTAACGTTATAAAATGTACACCGACTTGTGTACATGTGTATGTAGGTGGATACCGTTCAATCAAATACGATCCTTGCTTTAACTTTGGGGGGCTTCGTCTGTCCGTCTTGATGAGCACCTAGGTCTCAGAGTTTCTAAGAGCAGACTCGCACTGAAGCAAACCCTCACGGAGGGCGAAAGTCGGTGGCAAGGACAATTTTGACGATACGAGAAACCTTTAAAAACTCTTAAAATCAAAATCTAACTTGTATTTTTTCATTATCTAGTATTTTTATACCCGATACTCAAAATGAGTATTGGGGTATATTAGATTTGTGGTAAAAGTGGATGTGTGTAACGTCCAGAAGGAATCGTTTCCGACCCCATAAAGTATATATATTCTTGATCAGCATCAATAGCCGAGTCGATTGAGCCATGTCTGTCTGTCCGTCTGTCCGTCCCCTTCAGCGCCTAATGCTCAAAGCCTATAGGAGCTAGAGCAACGATGTTTTGGATCCAGACTTCTGTGATATGTCACTGCTACAAATATTTCAAAACTTTGCCCCGCCCACTTCCGCTACCACAAAGGACGAAAATCTGTGGCATCCACAATTTCGACGATACGAGAAAACTAAAAACGCAGAATCGTAGAAGATGACTATATCTTTTAGAGTGCGAAATCTGAACCAGATCGTATAATTATCTCACTATAAAACGTATATCTCAAAATTTCGCCCCACCCCCTTCCGCCCACACAAAGGACGAAAATCTGTTGCAGCCACAATATTGCAGATTCGAGAAAAGTAAAAACGCAGAATCATAGATAACGACCATATCTATCAGATTGCTGAATCTGGATCAGATCAGATAATTTTTATAGGCAAAAGGAACAAATCAATTTGCACTGGCTACGCAGCGCCCGACGTCACGCTCAGACTGATTTTCTGTCTCTCTCGCACGCACTCTTTGTCGTGTCGTTTAATATTCGCGGCGTCTGCCGGAGGAGAGCCACACTGACTTAGTATCGGGTATAACTGTAGAGTTACGGTGTCCGCAGCAACTCACAACGTTCCCCCTCGTTTATTCATTATTCTTTATTATTATTGGAATCAACGAAAGCTGTGTGTTAAATATTTTGTGTTTATTATTCCCATCATCTGTCGCTCATAATCGCGCCACTTAATGCAATTTATTTAACTTGCTTCTATTTTAAATGGTATTCAGATTGATGTATTCTCTCAGTAATGAAAGTTTCCCTCACATAACTTTGCTGAATTTTTACTCGTACAGCTCTGCTGCAACAATTTATCGAGAGAATCTGCCCGGGGAAGTTCGCCGCAAGGCAAGGCAAAGGCATCAGTTTGCCTAAAAGTTACAATTCATGCAGGAAATCGCATTAATCACAGGGAACATCTAGCAGCTGAAGTGGAGAGCGAGATACAAATTTCCACGGACTATAAAATCAAAAACCCATCAGCAAGAGGAAATAGCGCAAAATTGGGGCAGAGAATAGAATGCAATTAACGGCAGCTTTGCCCGAAGAGACAGTAGGAAAAGCAGCAGCAGTTTCCACAGCATCGACAAGCTCATTGAGAAAATTCATCTAAGCAGCTCTACGCGAAAAAGCAAACTACTCGAAAAGGACAGCAGTAAACCATGGACAAGAAATCGAAGAGTAAAGCTAAAATGAAAGGTCTAAAGCCTAACAAGGAGTCGAGCACTATGCTGGATGTGGATCTGTGGGAGGTAAGTGGCAGTTGGAGCCGATAACCCTGCCTGCTGCAATTATTCCACATTTCGCTATAATCATTGCCCAAGCTCTTAGTAATGATGAGAGCATCGAGCTGCAGCCCGATCCATCCCAGATAAAACTTTCCGACTCAAAAATTGCCAATGCTAAGATATGAATATTTTAATTTAAAAATTATAAATTTATATTTTTATACCCGATACTCAAAATGAGTATTGGGGTATATTAGATTTGTGGTAAAAGTGGATGTGTGTAACGTCCAGAAGGAATCGTTTCCGACCCCATAAAGTATATATATTCTTTATTCCGTCCGTCCGTCCGTCCGTCTGTCCGTCCCCTTCAGCGCCTAGTGCTCAAAGACTATAAGAGCTAGAGCAACGATGTTTTGGATCCAGACTTCTGTGATATGTCACTGCTACAAAAATATTTCAAAACTTTGCCCCGCCCACTTCCGCCCCCACAAAGGGCGAAAATCTGTGGCATCCACAATTTTAAAGATACGAGAAAACCAAAAACGCAGAATCGTAGAGAATGACCATATCTTTTAGACTGCAGAATCTGAATTGGATCGTATTATTATTATAGCCCGTATCAAGAAAATAATTTCATTTTTTCTCGCCCTTTCTCTCTCTAACACACACGTAGCATAGGCGGCTTTGCTTAGAGTAAAACATTAGCGCCTAGATCTCAGGAACTATAAAGAGCAACAAAGGACGAAAACATGTTGCATCCACAATATTGCAGATACGAGAAAACTAAAAACGCAGAATCATAGATAATGACCATATCTATCCGGTTGCTGAATTTGGATCAGATCGGATAATTTTTATAGCCAAAAGGGATTTGTTCCATTTTCAGTGGCTATGCAGCGCCCGACGTCACGCTCAGACTGATTTTCTGTCTCTCTCGCACGCACTCTTTGTCGTGTCGTTTAATATTAGCGGCGTCTGCCGGAGGAGAGCCATACTGACTTAGTATCGGGTATAACTGTAGAGTTGCGGTGTCCGCAGCAACTCACAACGTTCCCCCTCGTTTAAGCTATTTTTGTTGGCAACTGATCTGAATGGATGGTACTTAAATTGTGCACCACCAGTACTATATTTTTCTGAAACAAAACTGCTTTTATCTGATAGACTTGGACTATATTAACAGCTAGTCGTAAACTTAAAGACTTATCAAAATTGCAAGTTCCTTCACAGCAAGCTGAAAAATACTCAAGTTATGACTGTTCGGAGTATATATTTACTTTTTTTCTATATTTGGAGCTCCAGGTCTATCAGGAAAAGTCTATCGATTTCATTCATAGAGTGTTAATATTTATGATTGATCAATAGGCAAGACTGAAACCGATGAACTGCGACAATTGGCGGCGGGCCAAACAGTTGGCGGCTGTTCCCTCGACTGTCCCTCACCCCCAAATCCAATTCTGCAAAAATATTATTTTTTGTGCTGTTCATTTCAGCAAAACGAAGATCGCTTCACCACCATCGACATTCCGGGACCAAAGGCACTGGGCAAGAAGAGCGCTGCAGAAGCGGTCATCGGAGGCGGTGGCGGAGGAATAGGAAACGCACCAGTAGCGGGAGCAGCGGTGGGAGCTCTGCCCTCTGGGGTTGTCTGCCCATCTAATGCATTGGCCTTGGCCAAGGACGTTGTCTCAGTACCGAAGGCATCCAAAGCAGCCGCGCAAATGAGCACCACCCCCACAGCGTTAAGCATTGCTGGCTGCGCCTCTGGCACTGCTCTGGTCACACTCGATGCCGCACTCGTGGAGGCTGCCGATGGCGGGACAGAGCCGGAGCGCGGCAATTGGAGCGGTCGCTTCGACTTTCTACTCTCGCTTTTGGGCTACTCCGTGGGCTTGGGAAACGTCTGGCGCTTTCCCTATCTCTGTTACAACAACGGCGGAGGTAAGTGTCACCGATGCTGACACATATGTAACATTCTTCTTGTCCTCCGTCCCCTTTCGGGGAGTACATATTGCTACTTTTAGTATTTTTATAATTATCACCGTTAGGATATACTCCATTTCCAACCAGGTATTGTAAAGTACTGTTAAAATGGAAAAGAAGAATAAAATGAATGTATGGTTCTTTCCAATTGAAGATTGAGTGAAAAGCTCTCATAAGTTAAGTGCCATACCATTCGAAGGATTGTTAATTAGGAAAGTCTTCTTTCTTAATTAAAGGTTTCGGCCAGCCGAAGCGCGCATTCATTCCTTGATCGTACTTGTTCACATCTATCTGTTGTATCCTCTTCAGGTGCTTTTCTGATTCCCTTCACCATAATGCTGGTGATTGCGGGGCTACCCCTAATGTTCATGGAGCTGTCGTTTGGCCAATACGCTGCTTTGGGACCAGTGGCCGTATACAGGCGCTTCTGCCCTCTGTTCCGCGGCCTAGGTACTGGCATGATCCTGGTATCGGCTATTGTTATGCTCTACTATAACCTAATCATTGCTTGGACCATATTCTATATGTTTGCATCCCTGGGCACCACGCTTCCTTGGCAGAACTGCGAGCCGGCATGGAGCACGAAACGTGAGTATCTAAACTCCCTCTGGGGCTGGGACTGAGGCTGAGGCTGGGGCTGGGGATGGGACTGCGGCGGGTAAGTGGATAATACGATGGTTACAATTAATTAATAGCCCAGGCCACTCAAGACAATAACAAATGGAACAATAAGTGACAGGTTCTCATCTTTTGTTACGATTTAGGTAATAAATTAACCAAATTGCAAGCTGTCAAAAGTGTAACTTTATATTTGTTTTGCCTCAGTTCTGTTCTTGTTTCTTTTTTCATTTCGTTTTCCTGCTGGCACGTGGCCTGGCTGGAAAAACACATGGCTTCGGGGCAGCTGAAAATGGGGAAGGGAATTGAGGGAGGTGCGTATCCAGGAGACATAACAGACAATGGGTATGACATATAGTATGTACTGTGCGTACGGATAGAGATAAACGTAGAGCTAAACACAAACACAAGAAATTCAAGTGAGACTTTAGAATAGTTACATACATATGTATCATTGCGAATAACGTTTGATTTTGTTGCACCGACATAGACTCTCAGATAGAATGTTTAAACCATCCTGCCACACGAAACGCATAAGTCTTCCACGAGAGTTGAACACTGGCAGAGTCCGAGAGATCATCGGAGTTTTATGGAGAAGAACAGAGCATAAGCAGACATTTTCTGGAACTTTGGTTTATAGGTTGGGTGTTATTTCTAAGTTTCTGATAGTATTTTTAACGTTTATTCTTCCAAACAAACATTCCTGAACATCCTGAAACAACACACAGTTTTATATAATTTAAATATACCATTGAGAAAAGGAGAAAAAGTAACTATCTATATACTGGTTCCTGATCTATGATCCGGGTATGAAATATTCCTGACAATCTCCACTTTCGCTTTTCATCTTTCGCTTTGCAGCTATTCAGTTCGCTTCTTTTGCGTGTTCTTGTTTAACCTTTCTATGCGCCTTAGTCCCAGGCCATTGCACACACACAAGTGCATGCAAGCATATACATACGTGTATTCCTGAGCATAGTATACATATGTATATGTATATGGATATGTATATGTATATATATATATATATATATATATATATATATGTATATGCATATGTATATGTATGTACATAGAGCGCACAGAAACTCAACTGGCTGTATCTGTTTACCTGGCAGCAGGAACAACAATAACCATCGACCGATGCCATTGAAAGTTTTACACGTACACATCATACGCACACAAGCAGAGGACACGAACACAAGCAAATGTGCACACACACGAAGAACGATGATTTAATACAAGTTTGCCTGAGACAGGGACACTGGGGACTGGGAACTGGGAACTGGGAACTGAGGACTGGTGACTGGGGGCTATTTCAGAGACTGAGAATCTGAGTCGGGCTGAGGACTAACATTTCTCTGGAGAAATTAGGAATCGATAGAAAGTGGATCTAATCTCTCCTGTTCTCCCCCAACTCGGTCCTATTCGCCGTCCTGTTCTCCATGGAACGGCAGCTGAAATCGTTAAAATGACACACAATTATGTCTTAACTGTTTTGGACATTCAATCGGCAGCTCGGGAAGAACGTACGGGGAAACCTTGGTACGGGCTCTCTCGCTTGAGCTCTTGAGATACAAGCAAGGAAAAGTCGAATGGTGCAGAGAGGGAGACTATAGACAGAGACACAGACACAGACACAGGAGGGGAGAAGGCTAGAAAGAGTGCCGTAGCAGACACGCAATTTCTTAAGGATTTCATTTATTGACACTTTTCGCGTCTCCTTCGGGTTCGCCTTCGCCTTCGCTTTCGCATCCATCCACCCACTCCCCCCACTGTCATCCATTCAGAGCATCTCTGACCTGCTCGAGAGAGCTCTGGCTGTCTTGTCGCTGTTGTCTTTGTCTTCATTCAAGTCTGTTTTAGATGACAAATGTTTACGTTTGGTGTCATGATTAAAATGTGTTTAACTTTGTTTGTCCAATGATTGAAAGTCTCAAACTCATGATCCGCCTCTTGTCGAGCTCTCCAAACATGTCTCTCTTCTTTTGAGTAAATATTTCGATACAAATACATATTTATGTTTGTCTAGAGTATATGGTGTAGTAGATCTGCCTAATAACGTGAATGGGATAACATTATGTTGAAGTAGAGTAGAGTAGGGGGATAATTCTTTGACTGGAATACCTGATAATATCTCTTTAAATTGAAGCGGAGGATTGCTTAGATGAAAATGAAGCTACCAATATCTGAATCCTAAAGACTTCTTTCTTTACCATTCCGTACCCTATTCTTACGACATCCTCACTAATCGCTTCTCCCCCCAAGTGGCCCTTAAGCTTAAAGGTCGTCGAATTTGAGCCCAACGTTCAGTGCCACATGCGGAGGAAATTCTGGCGTGTAAATAAGGGATGTGGATGTGGGTGTGCCACACCAACACACATGTAGACACTGTAGACACTGAAACTGTTTGGAACTCGACGTTTCCTGCATCCCTTTTTTCCCTCACTCAAATAAAATGCTACATGATTCGTATGTATGTGTGTGTGTGTGTTTGTGAGTGTGTAATCAAATTAATTGCAGAGCAAACAGATTCAGACAGAAACAAAATTAAACGGCTTGTAAACACTTTGAAGTTCTGCCAGCTACCCCAACCCAAGCCGCAAGAAGAAATTGTTCACATTTTCTATTCTGGATTCTGATGGATTGATGAATACAAGTTCGTGTGTGTGTGTGTGGTTGGTGGGGGGGGGGGGGGGAGTGGAAGACCTGAAAATCCATCAAACTTTTAGCTCTAGCCCAAGTTTTGGTTTGAGGTCCGTGCTTGTCACTTTATCTAGACGTATCTGGTGACACCATTGCGTATGAGTAACGTTGAATGCCTGAAAGCTGGAAAGGTCCTAGTAAAGCTACTTTAGAAAGTAGTCCAGTCCATGTTGTATTTTGGAGCTACTTAAAACCTAAAATGTTAGGGAGGAACCTTGAAAGCTCCAAATTAGATTCAATGGCCCACGCATGGCACTGCGCAGGCCTCCGTGCGCTCAGCTACTCATTTCTGTGGTCAACTGCAGCTCCGCTCCGAGCTAACTTATCGCATTAGCACATCACACACAGCGGGTTAAAAGGGGCCATTTGGACTATCTCGTGTTGCCCAATCCTGCAGCCTGGGCCCAACGCAGGCAGCACTTTTATTTTGGTTGATTACCTTTTTTGCACCATCACCGCACACAGAAGTCAAATGTCAGGTGCTGCAGCTGACAGAGCCTTGATATGTAATTTGAGAGCTCATGCCATGCGGATACAACTTTGTTAAGAGGAAAAATTGGGGAAAATTGACCAAAACTAAATTTGGATATGGAGCGAATTTAGATCAGATCGTGAACAGCCCGAGAACAGAATATACGACGAGTATGCATTCAGTGCATATGATTATGGCGACATTTCTCCGGCAAGCCTTGTGTTAAATATACATTTTTAAAACCAACGAGGGGGAACGTTGTGAGTTGCTGCGGACACCGTAACTCTACAGTTATACCCGATACTAAGTCAGTGTGGCTCTCCTCCGGCAGACGCCGCGAATATTAAACGACACGACAAAGAGTGCGTGCGAGAGAGACAGAAAATCAGTCTGAGCGTGACGTCGGGCGCTGCATAGCCACTGAAAATGGAACAAATCCCTTTTGGCTATAAAAATTATCCGATCTGATCCAAATTCAGCAACCTGATAGATATGGTCATTATCTATGATTCTGAGTTTTCAGTTTTCTTGAATGTGCAATATTGTGGACGCAACAGATTTTCGTCCTTTGTGTGGGCGGAAGTGGGCGGGGCGAAGTTTTGAAATATTTTTGTAACAGTGACATATCACAGAAGTCTGGATCCAAAACATCGTTGCTCTAGCTCTTATAGTCTTTGAGCACTAGGCGCTGAAGGGGACGGACAGACGGACGGACGGACAGACAGACAGGGCTCAATCGACTCGGCTATTGATGCTGATCAAGAATATATATTCTTTATGGGGTCGGAAACGATTCCTTCTGGACGTTGCACACATCCACTTTTACCACAAATCTAATATACCCCAATACTCATTTTGAGTATCGGGTATAAAAAGGCTTATGTTTTCCAGGTTAAGCAGAGCTTTTATAAGAAGGACAATTACAGACAAATTCGTTCGAGTTTGGATAGAAATGATCCCGTTCGAGGTTCGGCAGAGAGACTCCCGTAATGGCAACTCTCCAACTTAGCAAAATTCCCAAGCCAAAGCCTTCCAAATTCAAGTTCAAATCATGTGGAAAATGAAAGCCAAGGGTCGAATACTGGGCGGACTGTGGTTACAGCCTGAAGGTCATCCCTTTTCGACAAACCCTTTCACCCTCCCAGTGCTTTTTATACCCGATACTCAAAATGAGAATTGGGGTATATTAGATTTGTGGTAAAAGTGGATGTGTGTAACGTCCAGAAGGAAAATATTTCAAAACTTTGCCCCGCCCACTTCCGCTACCACAAAGGACGAAAATCTGTTGCATCCACAATATTGCAGATTCGAGAAAACTAAAAACGCGGAATCATAGATAACGACCATATCTATCAGATTGCTGCCAAAGGAACAAATCAATTTGCACTGGCTACGCAGCGCCCGACGTCACGCTCAGACTGATTTTCTGTCTCTCTCGCACGCACTCTTTGTCGTGTCGTTTAATATTCGCGGCGTCTGCCGGAGGAGAGCCACACTGACTTAGTATCGGGTATAACTGTAGAGTTACGGTGTCCGCAGCAACTCAAAACGTTCCCCCTCGTTTATGTTTCCATTGTTGTCGGACGAGCAGTGGGGTAAGTCATTCATTGACCTGATGTTGTTGGGACTGCCACTGTCCCTTGCATGCTTTTCACTGATTTGCTACTTTGTCCTTTTAATTATGTAGCCGAACATAAAAAGTTGGACCTTGTTCCTTTTTCCTCTGCCAGCGACAAATAGTTCATAAATATTCAAACGCCTTTGCCCTTTTCATGCATAATTCTGGAGCAATGGGAGGATGGTGGGATGGGAGCTGGGGGATGGGGGATGACTATCCCGCCTGTTCAACTTGTTGACAGCTTAAGCCTCTTCCAGATTGCTTCTCGTATGTCCAGGCGGATCAGTGCGAGGCCACCAACGGCACCTACTATCTACGCACCTGCTACAATTCCACCGTGGCCGAGGAAAATAACATAACGACCCTGGCCCTGCATGCTCTGAAGCGTCCACCAGCCGAGGAATACTTTAAGTGGGTCCCCTAACAGGATTTCTCTCTTCCTTGTTTTAAAGTGATTTCCCTTGGATTTTGCAGCAATTTTGTGCTAGGTCTGTCGTCCGGCATCGAGGAGACGGGTAGCATTAAGCCCTCTTTGGCGGGCTGCCTCTTCATGGCCTGGGTAATTGTGTTCCTTTGCCTGTGCAAGGGTGTGCAGTCCTCCGGAAAGGTTGTATACTTCACCGCTCTCTTTCCGTATGTCGTTCTGGTCATACTGTTTGTGAGGGGTGTAACCCTTCCCGGCGCCAGTACTGGCATACTATTCTATCTGACACCCGACTGGAAGCAGCTGGCCAATGCTCAGGTAGGTATTGATCCATAGCACGGACTTACATGACCTTCATTGTCTCCTGTTCTAAGGTGTGGGGCGATGCGGCGGTGCAGATATTCTTTGCCCTCAGTCCCTCCTGGGGTGGACTGATTACCCTCTCCTCCTACAACAAGTTCTCCAACAATTGCTACAAGTAAGTAAACCATTTCATTACTAAAGCATGAAGAGGAATATTCAATCCCGCCAGGGACTCCATGATCGTGGCTTTCTGCAATATTGCCACGTCGTTCTTTGCTGGGCTGGTGATCTTCTCTATCATTGGCTTTCTGGCTCACGAGCTGGATGTGGATGTGGGAAAAGTGGTGGACCAGGGTGCTGGGCTGGCATTCATTGTCTATCCGGAGGTCGTCACCCGACTGCCAATCTCCCCGGTGTGGTCGGTACTCTTCTTTGTAATGCTTTTGACCCTGGGCCTGGACTCGCAGTTCGCTTTGATGGAAACCGTGACAACGGCGATTTTGGACAAGTTTCCCAACCTGCGTCACTCCAAGATTTGGGTGGTACTGTCGGTTGCTATATTTGGGTATATCGGCGGGCTCGGCTTCACCACCAACGTGAGTATCAAACTGGTCGACTATCATCTCAAGGATCTAATATTTTTGATTTTATTGGTTTTTAGAGCGGGATGTATTGGCTTCAGCTGATGGACAAATATGCAGCCAATTGGTCTGTCCTACTCATTGCCATCTCGGAGTGCATTCTTATCTCCTGGGTGTACGGATCACAGCGTTTCCTCAACGACATTCAGGGCATGATTGGCAAGAGGTCCTGGTTGTGGAACACTTTCTGGGGCATCATGTGGCGCTACATAACCCCAGCCACTCTTTTGGTGAGCTTCTATTAGCGTTCGGTCTGCGAAACTTTATTGAGCTTTGTTCCGATTTCAGTTTATCCTGTTCTTCAATTGGGTCGAATACAAGCCGGCCAAGTATGGGCACTACGTCTATCCATTGTGGGCTGACACTGTGGGCTGGATCATCGGACTTCTGCCCGTGTTTATTGTGTTCCTGGTAGGTTTTCAGCAGATCTGGAAGGCTCCCAAGCACCTCAGCTTCCTGGAGCGTATCAAGTTTCTTCTTAAGCCCACCGCCGAATGGGGACCGGCAGGCAGACCCTGCGTCAACCTGCATGCCGAACGTTATCAGACCCAGAACTACGATGGTGTGACCAATGCACAGATCCTGGTCCATGGCGGCCCCTCCGATGTGCTGGCATACGAGGATGCCGAAGCTACTGCCAATGGCAGTGGCAGTGGAAATAACACCCAAAACGGCTACTGCGACGAGGCCATGCAACTCTGAGAGCGGGTGAAGGCATCCTCGTCGACGGTGGTGACCGTTGATGTGGATGTTGATGTTCTGCCACTGGCAACGGTTGGCAAGCTGCCAGGACCAAGCATCTTGAAGTCCTCAGCGAAATACAGCAGCATTCAACAGGCGGTAGATGACAATGGCAAGCACAGGGGCCAGACTCAGACCAGTTCTAGCAAGAAGCCACTCATCGTAACAGATACGGAAAAAAAGAAGAACAATCAAAAAGGTGAACAAAATTTGGCTAGCACTACCAAGGTTCTGTCTACTGGCACCATGAGCAGCGGACGTGAATGCATCACCATGTCCACATTCGCAGGGGCTGGTGAGAAAGACTCAAAGAAAGTAAATCAGCCGACACTTGGAGCTGTTGGGTCGGTCAAAGCGTCCATAACATCTGGTGGACCTCCCTTGAAGCCCATGGCTTCTACTGTTGCATCTCGCACATCTCCACCTGGAAATGTCTGTGCTGCTGTACCTCAAGTCAGGGCATCACCGACAGCAGCTATATACTGTGAAGAGGACGGAGCTCGGATCAAAACGACCTCATCAGTAGCGATGGGTGCTTTTTCAGTCTCAGGAAGGACACAATCAACTCTTGGTACCACAGAGATAGCTAAACTCAAAACAACTAAAACAACTCTTGCTGGTAGTGTATCAGAGGACAAGCCTAAAGCTGGGCCAACTATATATCGCACTGGAACGAAGCCAACCGCATCTTTGACAGCGTCTAAGCCAAACACTACAGCTTCATCGACAGTAAACGTTAGTGCGGCCAGCACCACAACAGTCAATGCCAAAATAAATGCAAATGCAGCTTCAAACGATCAAAAGACGCAAGCTGCCGGTATAACTGTGACGACAATTACACAGACAGCTGTTTGTGTTGCCAATGAGAGAGCGGAGCCATCGCCAATTTCTGCCAAAGGAATGCCGATTTCAGTGATTTCAACAACAACAACTTTAGCGAGTACAGCAGCTGCATCATCAAAACCGCAAACAGTAAGGGCTATACCAGCGTGTAGTATACCAGGCGCCACAACACCAGCAACATTTGCAGCCCCAAAAGCAACAGTGGCAGCTACTCCCACAGAATCAAATCCTGCAGTAAAAGCTCCTGCCAAGAGCACTGCAACCAAGGGATTATCTTCAAAGCCGACTGCAGGTGCAACAACAGCCACGCCAAAAACAGCACCTCCTTCTTCATCAGTAACTGCCAAGCTACCCGCGGGCTCTGAAACCGACCCAAGGGAACTATCATCTGTCAAACAATCGGACATAGCTCTAAAAACAACGTGCAGCCCTGCTGCTTCCGATATTGCCCCACAAGCTAAAAACAAAGTCAAAACCACGAAACCAGGCACTGCGAAGCCAATGGCTACAAGTCCTACGAAGTCGACAGTCAAGCCAATAAATCCAGTATCAACCAGTCCCACGAAAACAATAAGGGGAAAAGCTATAACTTCACCTGGAACCTCTGCTAACACAGGAGCAGTGGGAACCGTTGGTAAGACAGGAGCTTCTACCAGTAAGACCACTAGCAGCGGCAAAGCGAAAGCAAATTTATCAGCATCAACTAGGAAATAAGCAGACGAAGTGATCTCGTATTCTCATAAAACTAAAAATAGGTAAATGGGATAGAATGAATCTGTTGAGATCATACTATTGCCCAATATCGAATACTATTTTTATAAGTATTATATATCTAACGAGCTAAGCAAACAAATTTTGTTAGCCCAACGGCAACCTAACCATATATGATTGTTATGCGTTTAGATGTTTATACATATATGTACGTAGATAATCGGAAAGAAAATATTTTAGGAATCTTTAATTTGGATTTAATTTTACGGGAGACAGGCAGAAATTAGGATGAATATGAACGGAGATTTCCAACGGGAAAGACAAAACAGAAAAACCTTCATGTTTCCTATGAGTACCTATTTATGAGAATTCTGTTCCTTAGTGCATACCTAATGAAGATATAATAGCATGGAGCGGAGATGGATGTGGGTGTGGAATTGGAAAGACTTGATTGCCATTACGAACAAGTTAACGTAGAATTTAGTAGGCTCGATGAGGGAGATGAGATGAGAATGTCCTGTAGTTTGTTTATATGTATGTTTATATGGAGGTACATATGTATGCACTTTCAATACATCCATACAAATATATGAGTGTGCGAATTTGCAACCCAATTTGATAATGAAATCAAACGAAATTAATAGCAATGTGCAAAAGCAAACGTTTAAAGTTTTTAAACAAAAACAATTTATATAAAAATATACAAATAATGTAAAAATAAGAAAGCATTTCTTTGTTTGTGTTGTTTTATACCACAAATATTTTTAAAAATATTTTGGAAAGAGCGATCAGACGGAGTAGAAAGGGTAACTTTGTATTTTATATACAGAGCTCCTGTATTGTATATGTATGCACATTGTACATATATATACTCGTATATATCTCATAATCTCTGTAAATGTATATCTAACTATACACTCGCTGTACCCAATGTTTTCTTAGGCGTAACCAAATGAGAGACTCATGTACCTAAATGAAAATGAAGTTGCATCAGATCCAATCGATTTGCGTGCAGTTGAATGATAAAGAAACAAAAATATAGTTATAAATGTTTTATGTGTGCGAATTAGAGAAACTAAACTAAAATCAAAATGCTCATAGAAAAACAGAACAAAAATAAAACAATAACTATTACTACAATTCAAGAATTTATATAACCATTGTTGTGTATTCATGTTTGAAATGTAATTTATTAGTTGCCCAATTTAACGGCAAAGAAACGATATATTAAATAAAATATACAAAATAAATAGAAAAATATATACACATATACATAGCTATATATTTATATACATATATGAATATTATATAAACATTTGCATGTGTTTATATCTGCCTCTGCAGCTATTTATGGAAAAAATTTTACGTTACGCTACATTTGTTTTATATATGTACTGATATTATTGAAATCTTCGTGTTATCCATTATATAATTGTGACAGACATCTTTTTGTATTAATAATACATATATCATTTAAAAGTCAGCAATTTATTTAAGTGTGCCTATCAATGTATAATTTTACTGATTAAAATACCCCTACCCGAAAAATCCCAAAAAAATGTGTGATAAATAATTTGAACAAGCTCAACATAGTTTTCGATTTTACTATGTCAACACATTTTAGTCGTAAGTCATGGAAACAGGAATATTAAAGTAAACATTTTTGTTACTTGGATCCTTTGTTGTTGTTGTTGTTGTTTTGTTAGCGCAGTAGCTGTGACCCAAGCCTACATACATATGTACCTAGAACGTATTTTTATCAGACACATAACATAAAGAGAATATATGTCTATATTTATAAGTGTTTACAGATGAATAATACATTGATGTTGCATGTTTGTTAATTGACATGGATGTGTACCTGTGACAAAGCCCAAGATTAAAATTAGAGTAGAATTATTAACAATAATATACATACGAGTATACATATACTGAAATGCATAATGGCTGTCAAAAAATATGAAAAGGCAATTATGTATATTGTAAATAATACATTACATAATTAAAATGATAATATCGAAAATCAAAAGCAATTTGCTGGAATCTTAAAAAGAAGAAAGAAAAACCAAATTCCTGTCAATTCAGATACATTGTTTGTACATTATTTTTCATTATGAGTAGAAAATGTGGTGATGTAAGAAAAAAAATGTGCTACTTCCCAAAACAGAGTATATTCATATTTATACCAATTTTTTTGACTATCAAGAGAATAGATATTGAATAGAATAGATATTGAAATGCATGTAACTTGATGGCGTTCCGAATACAAGTAAATTCGAAATATTCATATCGATATCGACGTACCCACAGAAAAACGTGTAACATTTGTAACATCCCACCCGCTCAATGTACAATATCTTGAAAGGGTCTTGAAAATGTGCATCGTTAAAACTAATATACACATATGTATCCTATATTTTGCTGTTTCGGTAATTAAATATATATTATATATGTTATACGAAGATTAAAGTGTAAGCAAAAATACATATACTCCAATAATGCCAAACCAAAACGAAAAATATAATTTATAATGAAAATTAATAAAAATTAATGGGTTTTAACAAAAAGAAAAACTGTTAATGGGTCAAGGCGCACAAGCAGAAGGCTGTAAAAACAAAATATGTACAAGCAGTGTCCTTGAGGCACGGGGCAAAGAATGCAAAAACAAAATACACGCAACTCGAGCCTCGCAAAGCCTCGGGGCAAAGAATGCAAAAACAAACGAGGGGGAACGTTGTGAGTTGCTGCGGACACCGCAACTCTACGGTTATACCCGATACTAAGTCAGTATGGCTCTCCTCCGGCAGACGCCGCTAATATTTAACGACACGACAAAGAGTGCGTGCGAGAGAGACAGAAAATCAGTCTGAGCGTGACGTCGGGCGCTGCGTAGCCACTGCAAATTGATTTGTTCCTTTTGGCTAAAAAAAATGGTCTGATCTGATCCAGATTCAGCAATCTAATAGATATGGTCATTATCTATGATTCTGCGTTTTTAGTTTTCTCAAATCTGCAATATTGTGGATGCAACAGATTTTCGTCCTTTGTGGGGGCGGATGGGGGTGGGGCGAAATTCTGAGATATACGTTTTATAGTGACATCTTAAAGGAGTGTGTGCACCAAATTTGGTTACTCTAGCCTTAATAGTCTCTGAGATTTGTGGTTGCCTCAGATTTTCGTCCTTTGCGGGGGCGGAAGGGGGTGTGGCGAAATTTGGACAGGAAACGGTCAAGGTCCGATATCACAGGAGTGTGGATACCAAATTTGGTTGCTCTGGCTTTTATAGGTTCTGAGATCCTTGAACTCATATTTTGCAATTGGCAAAACCGACCATGAAACCTGTGTGTTAGAGTGAGACAGAGCGAGAAAGAGTGAAATTGTTTTCGTGATTCTGGCTGTAATAATTATACGATCTGGTTCAGATTTTGCACTCTAGAAGATATAGTCATCTTCTACGATTCTGCGTTTTTAGTTTTCTCGTATCGTCGAAATTGTGGATGCCACAGATTTTCGCCCTTTGTGGGGGCGGAAGTGGGCGGGGCAAAGTTTTGAAATATTTTTGGAGCAGTGACATATCACAGAAGTCTGGATCCAAAACATCGTTGCTCTAGCTCTTATAGTCTTTGAGCATTAGGCGCTGAAGGGGACGGACAGACGGACAGACAGACAGGGCTCAATCGACTCGGCTATTGATGCTGATCAAGAATATATATACTTTATAGGGTCGGAAACGATTCCTTCTGGACGTTACACACATCCACTTTTACCACAAATCTAATATACCCCAATACTCATTTTGAGTATCGGGTATAAATACACGCAACTCGAGCCTCGCTGGTAAAAGTTTTTTTTTCTGTTGCTTGAATGCTTCCCAACTCAACCTGTTGGGACGCTGCGAGTCACAAGTACCGGTGAAGGACATTGCCGATTAAAGATTTTGCAAATTCGAATTATCGGCAGGAGATCTACTAGATCGGGTCTACAACCTTGTTTTGTCTGTAATTTGTTATGACAAGTTGGCATGAGCGCTGGAGTTCCCAGCAGAGTAGGGAAAATTCCGGAAGGACCCTCTTAACTCTGTTAAAAGCGAAGTAGTACTAATCCAGAAGCCTGAGAATGTAGGAGAGAAGGCCTGTGCTACAAGTTACAACTTACAAGCTACAATCAGCTCAAAATAAGTGCAAAATCCGGCAACAACACGGCGGCGAGCTTTCAAGAGCTGGAAAGTCCTAGAGGACCACTCCTTCTCAGAACACAGGTATGTCGAGGCGATACCATCCCTCGAGAGCCACAAACTGTTGACTATATTTATCAAAATATATAGCACAACCTTGGCGGAGTTACTCCCCTCTAAATCACCAATATATCCAGACACACAACAGGTTCACGGAAGCATGAAACAACGCTAGGTATGAAACAAAACCTAGGGTAGTCTGGTGGTCAAAACAAGTAGATGGCCTACTCAGAAGATGCCGAACTCTTTTTCAACAGAGTTAAAAGTGATAACTAAGAGTAACACTGGTCAGACTACAAAGCTAGTCTACAACTACTTTAGAACTTGCTAGGCTACAAAAGATCCTCTCAAAAGCAACTCTTTGGTGGGGTACCTCAAAAGAATTGGTGTAACATGGAAAAAACTAGGCTAAAACTGACAACACCTATAAATACTTACATGGCTACAACATCCACGGAAACGGCACTCCATGAAGTAATCTCTATTTCTCGACAGCGAGGGAGCTTCAACAACGTCGTACCAGCGAGGGAGCCTTCAACAACGTCGTACCAGAAGACAGTACGAAAGCCCAAGCGAATCTGTGAGTAGACCATCACTTGGTGATGCTCATCGATCAATTGCTCATATACAGGACAGTGACATCATGGGAACCAAAATGTGGTGTCCGTCTCATCTTCTATGGAATATATGTACATATGTAGATATGTTTTTTAGGTTATCTCGGTTGTATTATCCAGCCCTTGTGCTTTAGAGCGTTCCCTAAGAATAATATTAATAGAGGGAACCGAAGCAAGAACAAAAAAATAAAAGCAAGTTACATAGCCCCTTCCATCAGGTAACCAAACTCTACCAATGAATTTTCGCACATGCGGCTAATATCAGTTAATTCTGTTAAGGGGGCATGGTGCACATGCCAAGGCCGCCTCAATATATCAATTCGCGTGCCGAAATTTTATAAGTGCTCTCCAGAATTAAGCCCTGTTTTAAGACCCAACATTTAATTACTGTTCCATACAGTTACAGTTAAATAACCCCCACTTGCATGCAGGTTCGTTGCAGCGATAGAGAACCAATTATAAGCCACCAACAAGACTGATTGCTGATAATAATAATATTTTAGTTTTGCATTTAAATTTTCTCATCGTCATACATATATTAAGAAAAAACCCATGCATATATGTATGTACATAAATTCTTATTCCTATACATATAGTTGATCAAACCCCTAGAATCAAGCTATTATCGTGTTAAATCGTTTTATGAGAAGTTCGGAATTTTTGAATAATGTACAATCATTGAGACGGCACACTTCCCAAGTTATGGCTCAGTAACTTCGATGGCGCATATCCTCACAAAACGCCAGAAGCTGACAGGCTGTAATGTATGATTATTATAATGAAAATACAATGAAGATTAGTCGATATTTAATTGGAGTAAAGTAATTACAATGGGGTACTGGGAGGAGAATATATTAAGGCTTAAGGACTAACACGGAATAAAAGAGCAGTGTTTACATGGTTGGGTGGGTAAACTCGAAATAACAACACCTGAATCCGCGCGGCTATACATATGAAACAATCGACTGGATTTCTGTAACCCGTAACGCCAGGTTGGCAAATAAAATCTTTTTTATGTGTTTAACTAGAACAACTAAAAGATCCAGCCCATGCAAATAGCCCTGGGCGAAAGATCCCCCATAGCTAGCCATGATCTCTAGAAAAGTTTACTAGTTTGTAAATCGCGTCACAGCAACCATCACACTAGAAAACCGCGACCCATTACACACAAAATTTGGTTTCTCTGCCTCTGAGAACTAGGCGTCAAGAACAGATATCGGGTCAGAAATATAAATGCCAGCCCACCCTTGCCCTTATACGCCTATACTCTTTGAGTTTCGTAAATAAATGTTCAAAATATTGTGGAGGGAAACAAGGATGATAGTTTTCCCACGGATTTGACAACCGTTACGGGCACCGAAGGCGAATTCCCACCTGTTCAATCAATCTACCTCCTCTTGCATTTACGGCATTAATTATTGTAAAATTAACCCGGCCAAAGAGAGGGGCACCGCTCTCAGCGATTCATTTCAAAAACGCAATGAAATATTTGAGTCTTTGTCTCCGGGCGGTCTCGAACCTATGTCATCAAAAGAGTCTGCGAGACTCAACGCGCAGCACCAAACAGGTCACTCCACAGAAATCGGAAAATTGTGAATTTTGTTGAGCAAGCAGTTCACACTTAAATAAACTGCTTGCATTAACAAATTTTGGTCAATTTGAAACTAGCCGCCAAAATTTGTTTAAATTTTAAATAAAATTTGAGTTTTCACTCCATTCAATCCAGTCATAATTCCATTTTCATGGTTTAAAATGTGTGTGCTAATTGTTGATAATACAAAAACTGTTTACGACTTCGTACGAAAATATTTGTAACTAAAGATAGCAGCTAAGATGAGACTTAAATTGTTATTTATTCTGTTGTTGATTAATCTAGCAATGGTTTTATTTATGACGAAAGTCAGTGCCAAACGATGGGCTGATGGAGTAGATGGAGTGTATGCCTAAGCACTTTTTATAGTGTTAAATTATACCAATAAAGATGATGTAGCAAGCTTAGCGATAGTTGATTTAAACAAGTAAATTCATTATTTTTGAGCTACCAGCTGATCTCAAAGCGTAGAGCTCTGAGATATAATACACACAATGCAGGCAGCCGAAACTGAGGTTTGCACATACCTATCTATCAAATGTAGACCTCAAAGTATTATAATTCAACTAACGAATCGCCAATTCCACAGCCCAAGCGTACCAAGAGTTATATTGATGAGGTATACCGACTTTTAGAGGAAAAGCCAGGGGTTGAAGAAATACTAATCATGAATCGTTCCGGTGTGCCGATCAAAACGTCAATGGAACGCCAAGACGCACTTCAACATGCCTGTCTCTATGAGAATTTGCGTGAAAAGTGTCAGGCATTTCTATCAAAAATGGAGCCACCACAGCTCCTGACCATGTTGCGAGTCCGTACCAGATTCCACGAGGTCCTGCTAACACCTGATGGCAAGATAACCGTTTTGGTAGTGCAAAATCCAAAGGATACACATCTTAAGGTTGAGGATCTAAATCGTCATTCCTCCAATTTTTAAATAGTTACTCCTACATATATCTACGTTGTTAGTCATCCACCTTCCTACACGTAAATCATTCTTCTCACTTTGTACACAGCCCAAACACAACAAACTGTTCATTTATGTGACTACCTGAATATAAATTCAATCAAATAAGTAATAAATAGTCCTCAGAGCTTCAGCTTAAAAACAAAATATATTCCAAAAACAGATGACATTTTCTGACCAACAGAAAGTAAATATATTCTTGTACTCGTATTTATAAAACATTTCATTTTCATACTCTTCAGTATGTACAACATAAACGTTAAGTTCTTCTAGAACTAATGTAAAATATTGAATTTGGTTGTATGTCTTTTATTTATATGGATTAATCCTTCAATGGGAAACACATCAGTGCAGATTTAGCTTGGACAACGTCAACTCATTCTCGTCAATAGCAGACACCGTTAGTTTCATTTTGTGCTCCTTGGCCATTTTGGATAACATTACAATGTCCGAGTTTATATAGGCACCCCGCAAAAATTCCACCGACGATTTTTCGGAAGTCTCAAGCACCTTCACAAGTTCTTCAAGACTGGGATTACATTTGGTTTCATCCTTTACTTCTTTAAACTTCTGGCCTGACAACGCACGAGTCCAAATGTCCTGAGATGCCTCTTTGTATTTTTTGATTTTCTTGTCCAGGTCAGTAATCTTAGCACTGATCTCATTGTTATCGGGCTGTTTGGCTTGAGCCTGCATAAAAATACACCGAGCATCCTCATATTCGCCTAAGGCGGACAGGGCGCAACCTTCCTGGTAGAGGGCCTTACAGGAAGGCTTATTTTCAGTGAGACGCCGCAAGGCTTTCATCGTAATGCACACGCGTTTGGGATTATGCAATTTATTGTAGCAGATCATCAAGTTTTGCTGGAAAAGTTTAAAAAAGAAAAAACACATAAGTGGGGATGAGCCACGACGCTACAAGTTGCATAGTTACATTGAGGGTGATCAACAGAGCGATTTGCTTGCACTCATCCTCATCATTGGCTAGGCGGCAATAGTTTAGAGAGCTTACGGCCCGCTCGAAGGCAGTGATGGCGTTGCGGTAGCGAAAGCGCTTCACACAGTCCTTGCCATGCATGTGCATGTCTAATGCCTTGGGGTAAACTATTGCAAACTTGTCCTGATCCACAGCGGCCATTGACGCGAAGGCATCTGAGTCCCCGATCAATGTAAAGTGAAGAACTTCGATTTTGAAAAGTCCATCTGAACGTGGTTTAATGCGCGGCGGGCAGCCCATCTCGTGAAATAGCAACTTATAGGATATAATAAATTCGGCTTTTTCATATGGGCGCATGGTAAGTACAGCAGCCTGGAGGCCTTCTAGCACATCGCAACCTGCACCGGTCTCAAAATAGAATTTATTGCGGCGCATCAATGAAGAATCAAAAGGAGAACTCTCGCCTTCCCAATAACCACTATAGCGCACAGCGACACGTGCCTTGTCTGGCACCAGACCTCGGCCCTGGTGCCCCTCACGTGTGATGCGCTTAAAAATGTTCTCATTGATCGGCTCCATCAATTTTTTGAGTTCCTCGAACGATTGGGTCCATGGAGAAGCGAGCTCTTCTTCATCAACATCTGGAGCGTTATCACTATCTTCCATTTCGTCGACATTAAAATCATCATCGCCAGCCCCAAATGGCGACTGTTCTACCTCAAATTGTGAGCCAGAGCCAACGAGTTTTCTAGAAGAGTAAGAGGCAGCGTCTAGTGAGCACATGATTGTGCAAATGTGTCAAATTTCGATGCTTACCCAAGTTGCAGTGGTTCCTTGAGCATTTGAGTGCAATATGAAAAATTATCTTCCATTTTTTCCACACTTTTTCCCAACTTTAACTTGTTTGGTATAATTAAAAAAATGCGCGCTAGACAGTGACACCCTCAGAACTATACCAAGTATATACCGATAAAAAAACGACCTTAGCCCACTTATGACCTCTTTATTTAAACAGGATAACAAATTGAGCTAAACCGCGGAAAATAAATCTTTTCTCTGAAATTACAAAAAAAAAAACACACACGATATCTTTAGCTGGAACAGCGCCAATATGATTCAATTTTCTTTATTTTTGGTGGAATATTAAGAAACCGCCTTGGGCGACAATGGGTTAATCGTTCCGACAAGGATGGGAAACCGTATTTCTCGATTTTTATTCAAGATATGCTAATTTTAGCCACTCCCTTTTACTGAACTTTTTATATAAACAAAAAAATGTAATGTAAAAAAGGTCGAACTGCCCACAAAGTTTTTTTTTCTACACGATTAGCTACTTTTAAGTACTCCTGAGTACATATGCAGATGTCCCAGTTCATAGAACGAATAGATAAAACCACACCAAGAAAAACCAATGATTCATTAAACATTTCTAACGGCCCAAATGTATCTGTGTATTTGAAAAGTAATTAAAAAATTTAATTTTGTAGTCTAGTATAATTAGAAAATCTTTTACCGTTTCTAGTCGCAGGCGACGGATAGAAGTGATATTTATGTGGGGAGTGCTGGTTCCGGCCAAGTGTTCTATGTACCCCTGCAAGCAATCTACGTGGAATCAACGGATTTATTCTTCTCTTTGCCTGGATTTCTGGAGCGCCAGTCCCTCGGACTCGGACTCCCTCCCTCGGATCAGCTGCAGTGATGCAGACCGTTCGAGACCTAGTTCGAAAAAAAACAATTCTACCTTTTGTGCAGTGCGGAAATGAGAATATTTTCCATTGGGCAACCAATTTTTTAGAAAAAGGTTTGTTTTTTTCGTTTATATGAACTTTTTATTCAATAAGTGAAGCTGAAAACTAAAATGAGGAATGCATTTGCAATGGCCTGGTCATTCATTATGCGAGAGATATGTTATGACTATGTTATAAATATAATAAAGAATTCAATAAAGATGATTAAAACTATTTTTTTAGCAATTTATTCATATCCTTGTTTTGCCTGGTCATCTTCAGGTCGACATCCTCGATTTTATAGTTCATGTTGTCCAGTAGCTCATTTTGCGATTCAATCTCAGTGCCCAAATCAGTTGCCAAAAACTTCAAGCGCGACAAATTGTCACACATATCTTCAAGATTTGAGTCCAACTGAGCTTGAAAAGGGTTGCCAGCCTGAGTCGTCGGCTGATATTTACTGCTGGATTCTCCGCGGATCCGACTTACTGGATGGTTATCGTAGGGCTCAGAGGGTGACATGGGAGCGGATGATCCCCCGAAGACTCCAGCGTTAACATTACTGTTGGCTTCCTGCGAGGATTGACTGGCCGTGGGCGAGGCCGTGGCCGAGGTTGGCTGATCTCGATTGCCTGACAAATAGTTCTTCAGTCCACCGAATACACTCTTTAGACCATTCAGATGACGCTGGCTAAAGCGTAAGGTCGAGTTGATTTCATCCAATTGATGTGAGGTCTTTTCCAACTGCTCCCGTTGCTTGGCCAGCTCTATGGCCGTGGCCTTTCCAACCTCCTCGGTTTCGTAGAGCAGACCTGTTAGAGTTTTCGTGTGTGTGATCAATTAACAACGCCTCTTAATTGGCGAGCCTTTTCTGAAATTATTACCCAAGCTTTTTTCCGTCGAGTCTAGAGTACGTTGCTCTATTGCTCGTCTCTTCTCTGCGTACGCCTGCCTCTGAGCTGAGATTGAAGAGGTTGTAGAGTCCTCGTCATCATCGTTTTCGAACGGGTTGGTGCTGCGCTGCTGTGGTTTGTGGCTGCTAGCACTTGTTCGCTTGTTCTTCAGAAACAAATCATCATCGACATCCTCGAATCGGTCCACGTCATCAAAGTAATTGTGCACTGGCTGCAGATAATTATTAGCCATGTTGTTGGCAGACTACGCGAGCAAATCGAGCGAGAGGCAAATTTAGTTTTTCAATGTTTTGATGTAGTTTTTCTTTGTTTTTATTTTTATCTGTCTAGCAATGTCGCAATTTAAGTATATCGATAGTTGCTGGTTTATTTCGTTCTGGTGGGCGGCGATTATGAATTGAACTACTATCGAATCATGCTAGGTTTATATACTGTACATGGATGCATTTCCCAAATCGACGTGATATTATTCTGGAGCTGGAGCAGATAAAGAATGTACGAGCAACATGATGGAACTTAAATACAAATAATTCGTCAGTATATTTCGAAATTTGTGACGTATTTTCGGTATAATTCATATGGTCAAACTGTATATTTTATCAATAAGTCCGCAGTCGCACTGGTCGGCAGGGTGACCGCTTACGGTATTTTTAATATTTTTCGGTATTGAGGTCAAAATTGAACCGACGGTATACTTACGGTATATCGGTATATAATGGAAAATTTTGTAAATTTCATCAATCTATTAAATTTTATTTTCAACGGTATATAGAAATAAAATAAAAGCAAGTAAAACCGGATAAAATTAGGTGGGCAGGGCTAATAGTAATATACCACGAAATATCAAAAACGAGGAATATGTAAAATAGGACTTGGACTCGGCAGAATATTTACGGTATATTTTTTAAATGAGACGGTATATTTTGGTATATTTCTGAGGGTCGGACGGTATATTTTAACGATAAACCCGCGGTCATACTGCTGGTCGGCGTCGCAGTTTTTTACTTTTGTTTGAATTTTAAATTGAATAAAAATTTAGCAAATAAAATAGCCATTTAAATTCGTTGCGTCAAGTGTTACATATTGTGTGACTAATACGTCCCACGCATAACATAGCCCGCAAAAGAAAATAAACAAATGCAGTGTAATTCACAGCTTGTGGCCGCGTCATGTGTCATAGCGGTATTGATGTCGACGGCGCAGGCAGGACTGCAGCCAGGTGGCAAGATAATCGAACTGGACGAGGATAATTGGCACTTGATGCTCAAGGGAGAATGGATGATTGAATTGTGAGTTAGAAAATGAGACTCCCTGCTCTCCATCCATCCTCACCTCGCTCCCCGCCTGACGTAACGCAGTCGCAGTCCGGTGTGTGGTGGGCCTCATGCGGCGTGTAAATGCGGCAACAAGCTTGCAACAACAACCACGCCGGGCAAGCTGGTTTTGTGGAATGTTGCATACCGTTCTTTGTTTCTTTCTGTACGCAGTGCAGACTCATGCTGGTGACGCAGTCCCATTCCAGAGCCCGTTCCTCCCACCAACCCCTCCCACACTCCCGCACTTCTCCAAGGCAACTGTTTTAATATGTATTTTCAGCTTTGCCCCTTGGTGCCCGGCCTGCAAGAACTTGGGACCCACTTGGGAGCGGTTTGCACGCGTTGCGAAAGATGTCAAAGTGGAGGTGGCCAAAATCGATGTGACCACATCACCATCCCTCAGCGGACGTTTCTTTGTCACAGCCTTGCCCACCATCTATCAGTGAGCCATTAATCTAACCGTATAACTGACCAAAAAAACAGTATCATATAATGTGATCCTTTGTAGCGTCAAAGATGGCGAATTCCGTCCGTATCGTGGAGCCCGCGACGGGGACGCTCTGCTGTACTTTGTGAAGAAGCAGCAGTGGCAGAAAATTGAGCCGCTATCCGCCTGGAAGAAGCCTGATACCATACACATGTCCGTGCTTTCCTATTTCTTCAAACTGTCGCACACCCTGAAGGTACGTTCACCTGCTTAAGTGAATTGCGATGAGCAATCCACTGTGTTTATGTCTACTTCTCACACATCAGTTCATTGCATGCGGGATGCGGAAGCTTATCACCGCCAACTGACCCTTGGTGTTGAGAGCTGATTACGTTCCATTCCCATTTGCTAATTGACTCATAATTCCGGTCTTTGCTCTCTGCATTGCTTCGTGTTTGTTGTTCATATACTAATAGCACACGCAAAAACTCTTTAAGGACTTCAACGGACGCCTTCAAGAGGAATATGGACTGCCCACATGGGGCTCCTATGCTCTGTTTGCAATCGCCACCATCTTCGTTGGAGCTGCATTGGGACTGCTGCTAGTGTGCCTTGTGGACTTTGTGTATCCACCCAAGAAATCGCAGCGACAGAGCTTCTCCGAGTCTCAGGATAATCTAGCTGAGGGCGTTGAAGATCTGGCCACCGAGGAAATCGAAGATGATGGCGAGGCTGACGACGATGATGATGAGGAGCAGCAGCGTGACAGCGTCGACGAAGAAGAGCCGGAAGACGAGAAGGAGGACGATGAAGCCGATGATGATGGTGAGCCGGAGAAGACCGACAAAGAAGTAGCGCAGCAGGGTGGCGATGCCGTTCCAGAAAAACTCGAAAAGACAGACCAAGTGCGCAAGCGCAAACCTCGTAAGGCGGATTAGATCCAGTCGGTCTCAGTAATTGGACCAGCAGCAAAAGACTAACGAACTGAAATAGAATCGAGAAAAAATCGCATTTTTCAAAGCAAATCGTTTTCACATATACTTTCAGCATGTCAGGTCCTCTGCTCTGCGCACAAAAAAAAAGATTTTCCACACTTAATACCAGCATTAAAAGCAAAGCCAGTTTCCACGTGCTATGGCACCTTAACATGTATTTCTTAAATATGGAAACTGTAAACGAAACTTAACAATAACTAACTTAAACCTTAGTCGTACACTTTCATTTTTGTTGCAAAAGCCTTGTGTTCATAATTGTTTTCCTTCTCGATAATGTAATAATAAATTCTCTAAGCATTTCATTATGTATTTGAATTTAAATCAAATTTCAAAAAGGATGTATTAAAATGTATTAAAAAATAAATTTAAACACAAACCGTAATGACCGAATGTAACTTTTAGTTCATTTTTTGTGAACATCATAACTGAATGTCTCATTCAACCAAAGGTGCATATGGCCAATCCCGGTAATATAGGTCTTAATATCGAAGCTGGGATACTATGTACTTATGTACATATGTATAGACACGTTCTAGCCATTTTGTCAGGATCAATAATCGAAATTACCTTTTAACCATTGACTTTTTTTTTAAATCCATTTTTCTTTTTTAAGATTTTTCATCCAAGAAAGTTTCCACTAAAGTAAATTTATTTATTTGTAATTTGTTCCTTTAAAAATAAATACAAAAATATTGAATGATATAAATGTTTCGATTTTATTTTCTTACATTTTCGTTCAGTTTATAGTAGGAGAATATAAAATAAGAAATAATCCCTGCAATTTCGATATAGTTAAGGGCTACAGATAATGGAGAAATAAGTGAGTGTGTGGGCCAAAGGTTTTTCAATTTCCAATAAATAGTATTTGCCAAAAGTAGAAAAAAACTGTCACTATTGCTTATAATAGTTTGTTTGTTGTCATACAAATACATATGTGTAGATTTAATAGTCCTATAAAAGAGTACAAAATGATCATACAAATATGTTTATATAAAAGGTGAATCATCTTAAGCGTTGATCTGCCTGATCTGCGTTGGCACTTGTGATTTAAATCGGAATTAACTGGTTTAATTACAACATTTTGATTGTTAACAAATAACGTTTCTTTCAACAAATTGCTATGGCTATTGTTCGGTTTATCTGGGGGATCATCAGGATAAGGTACTTGTGGTGTGTGTGTATATAATTAATTTCATATATATTAAATATATATTTGATATATATTTGTTTGGTTGTAAAAGTTGTACTATTGCAGCGTATGGAGGAGTTTTTTGTGGGATAGTTTTGGGATCAGGATCAGGAGAAATAGGGATTGGTTTGTTTCGGGTGTGTGTTTTCAAATACTTTAAGTAATTGTCTGTGTGTGGTTTGGAAATTTTGCTGTTGTGAATTTTAGGCGCAGGCTGGCCTTCAGTTAATTCGTATTCCGTTCAAAATGATGTGATGTCAACAAGAACAATTGTTAATTACTTTGAAATATTTAAAAATCAATCGTCGTCGTGCGCCTCAAATGCAACTGAAAGCAGACTCCCCAAATCTCGAACATTTTGCATTATGTTATAGGATAGGGCTTTTGTGGGGCTTTGCTTTCAGCTTCAGATATTTGTTGTAAAATTAACGTGGTAACTTTATAACAAAGGCGCACTTCTGGCTAAATATACTACTACTAAATAACTAACTGAGGTATGAGTGTGTGTAGTGCTGTTGCTGGGAGGTTTGGTTGATTGAGTGGAAATTTTTGTTGGGATAAAAATTGGAGAATTTTGTAAACCGGTCTATTGCATAAAATTGCAGGTTTTTGTCCGTCGTCGCTCGGCCCCGTGCGTGCAACGAAGGCAGGCGTGCAACGAGGACAAGTAAAAAATCGTAGCAAACTAGTTTGGTTGGTAGTGGCCGCCAGGGCAGCGAAGGAGCGAAAAAGGACTCCTCCGACAGCTAGGCCACGAAATCGAGCGGCCTGTTGAAGCCACCCTTGCGGTTCATATACTGGCGATACTTGCGCTTGAGGATTACGTGCACTTCACCGACATCATTGCCCTCGACCTTCTTGTTCTTAGTGGTGTCGAACGTGCAGAAACCCATAGTCTTGAGCATCTCAACCTCTTCCGGCGATTTACCCTCCAGATCGGCATCATTAATCTGGGGACGATCAGCAGCTGCTGCAGCGGCCGCTGCTTTGTTTCGTGTGGTTCGCCTGGACGTTGATGGTCCGGAGCTGCTGTTGTTGCTGCTGCTATTTCCGCCGCCAGCAGCACCGCCGCCGCCGCCTCTCGAACGTGATCTGCAAATTGGGAATTTCAGCTTTGGTGAGTGACAGTTTCGTTCTGCAGTGAAAGATGATTACACTTGGGTCGAGAAAAGCTTGACAATTAATTGGGGCAGCCTGGAATCGCATTGCATCGGGCTGTGCAATTGGAATTTGTTATTTAATTACGGAAAGGAAATATGATACCCAGAAGAACGAGAACCAGTCCGGGCACTTCATTAAAGGGTCGTATGGAATCGTATGTCTATCATAGCTAGGGCATAAACAACATATTGACTAAACGGATCTAATGTGTTTCGTGTTGCTTTTTTGTATTTCGCATTGCGCTCTTAAATGACATTGTATAGAAGATAACAAAGATATCGCTTAGATCAAGTACATATATAAGGGTTTGATTAAAACGGAATGTCCGCCTAGGACATGTCCTCAATCAGGGCCGCGCGTAATTTGGTTGTCACCGCAGCCGGCTGTGCCTGATTCAGCTTAAAGACGCTCTCAATCACCGATATCTCTGTGGCTGTTGTGTTCATGCCCACAAAGGAGAGCCAATCGTTGACCACCATGCCGGCCGCGAGGACCTCGCTACCACGGTTCACCGTTCCAGCTACGAGGGGAACCTGCAGCAGAGAAGACAGCTCGTCCTGGTCCTGTATGCTCGTCTTGGGATGCACCATGCCTCCCTGGTTGCTCAGTACAGTGTAGGAGCCGACCAAGGTGTTGTCGGCAATGGTCTGGCGAAAGACCTCCACATTGAGGACGTCCCCAATAATCTCCTCTGTCTCCTTGTCCAAATCAGGATGAACAAGGGCCACATAATCGTTGCAGGCCACCACGTTGCCCAGGGCTGAGAGACGCTCCTCCACCCGCTGGATCTTTACGGCGTCTGGCAGACTATTGCGCAGATGCTGCAGCTCTTCGTCTGTGGTCGAGTTGGGCACCAGCAGCCCGTTGCGGTTGCCGACAGTGAGGCGTCCGATGATGCGGCAGCCTCCCACATTTGCATGCACCACCGGAATGGTCTCGGCCAATTCGGCCTCGAAAGCACTGTAGAAGGTCTCGGAGCCGCCAATGGCGACTAGACAATATGTATTTGTGAGTTTGGTGAAGACGCCGATGTCATCGTTGTTCTCGAATTGCACGCGAAGCGCCATTTTTTCTGTGTCTTTTAAAGTCGGTTCTTCTTCTGTGTTTGTTGAGTGGAGTGGTGTGTATTCGGCTTGACTGAGCCCGAATCTACCTAGTTTCTAGATATGCTTTATACTATTTTCAGTGATTTTGTTCGACGTTGTGATGAAATTCGGATAAATTTCACTTCACGTGGTAATTTTTTAGGGCGCCGACAGAGCTGCAAAAGAACCGATGACCTGCTCGATAGCGCTCTTGTGGAAAAACTATTGAATCCCTATCGATATTTTGTAACTTTTCCGTGTTTATGCCCCACCACCCCCATTACCAATACATAATGTGTATGGATAAATAATATTGGGGATATTACTTTTTATACTTATCGTTTGGCTTGGTTTTTGGTACACTACACTTTGTTATTCACCTAGAACGCCGTCCTCCTCCGCGCGCACGATCTCTGTCACGGCTGCGACTCCTCTCGCGTTCACGATCGCGGTCACGACGACCGCTGCTGCTGCTCTCTTTCTGCGCCTCTCTTTCTCTGGATCGGCGTTCGCGTCTCTTTTTTCTCTCTGTGCGCTCTTTCTCACGTCTTCTGTGGGCTGGAGAGGCGGGACTGCGACTTCGACCCATTTTTCCACACTTTCTTCTGCGTGTGTTTGCGGGTTCTTAAACGTTTAAAGTTATGCCTAAATAGAAGTCACACGAATAACTGACAGCCCAGAGTATGGTAATCGGCAAAAGTGCCACTCTCACCGTTGCTTTATGCTGTGTCTAGCATTATTTGGGCGACACCGGCATCGGGTAAAAACGCGCTAAACTTAAAACTAAAACGTAAAAAAACAACCTCACGGCGCGACGTTGGCGTCAGTGTGACCGCGGACGTATTGGTCAAATATACCTTCTCATCTTTTCATATACCAAAATATACCGCCTCATTTTAAAAATGTACCGTAAATATACTGACGACTTCAAGTTCTATTTTACATATTCCTCGTTTTTTGTATTCCTTGGAATATTACTAGCTATATAGAACATTTAGCCATGCCCACATAATTTTATCCGATTATTGAATCTATTTTTAAATTGACTGGTTTATTTTAAACACTTGCTTTTATTGCATTTTGCGTAAAAAGAGGTTTTAGCGAAAATGGTCAAACAAAAAAAAACCTAAGAGAGATCGTTCCTGTTGCTAAATTTTGATATTCCGTTGAATAATGCGGCTAACTAAAACCCTCGGCCCTGCCCACATTGTTATATCGCATTGATGAATACATTTTCTACAAAATTAACTACTTTTAAGTACTCCCATTTATTGTATTTTGACTAAAACAAGGTTAAAAAGCTCAACAAAAAAACAGTCGCATTGTTGTCCATCAATGTTGCTGGTATTTGAAGACTGTTGCTTTTCAGCGGAGTGTGGCCATAAAGATGCTGTTTTCCAATTAAACCGTAATTAATTAATAAAATGTTCTCAAATTGATATGTCTTAGACCCTATTCATGAATTTTGATTAGTTTCCTATGTACATATCCTGATCCCGATACTCGTTCTTGGTCTTCAAAATGAGATGAACCTAACTAGTTTCTGCATTCATGTGAGCCTAGATGACAAATATTTCCGCAATTCTATAATATCCTTTTCAATAGGGTATGGGATGCAGAATGTTGCCTGTTGTATGTTGAGCTGTAACAAAATCAAGGCAGAACTCGGATTAAAAATCCCCAGGAAACGTGTGAGCCAAATTTTACACGGAAATTTGAACCTTTAATATCAAAATAAAGTTGGCAAGTTTAAGATTGTGAGGCGGCAATCCTGGAAAATCAAGTGAGTTGAAAAATTCCGGTGGATAGTTCACGACATCCTCTTCATTAGTTGTCGTATCAACTGATTAATATGCCCTCATTTCGCCAGGAATGTCATCTGGAATCTTGAAATTTAATTAATTTACATATGGTTACATATTTACAGTTTTTTAATTTTATAGAATTTTGTGGCTTTTAGATTTCTAAATTTGGATGCAGGGCAAAGAAACGTTTACATTTAAAGATTTTAAGTGACATTTTAACACAGAAAATTTACATTTTACCAAAGACAATTTGTTTTTGAGTAATGTACCGTCGTATAAATACATTATAAATACTAATAAATATTGAAAAATATTGACATTAATATTTATACGATACTAACGTCACCCAATTGTTTGCTTTCCCGAAACCCCTCCAATAACAATAATAAACTTTATGGTATTCTATTAAAGTTGTAATTGACTTGTAAGTATTATTACGAATCTCTTGTATGCGAATACAGAAAATTTATGTTTTTTTTTACTTTTTCAGGCAATTGTTTTTAATTTTTCTCTCCGTAGGAACCATTCTCCTACATCAAGGAGCATTTTTAAGAAAGGTATTAGCCGGGCAGGAGTGTCGACTGGCCGTTGGTGGCGACACAAATAGGCCTGCGCCCGGCCAGTCACTTGTTTAACTGGAATAATTAAAATATAGTTTCGGACGACGATTTTGTTCTTTGCGAACACGGACATTGGTGAACTTGTCAATGCAATGGACCCTAATTGCTAGTGTTTTGCTACCATCCCGACATTCTCGAGGTAGTATCTGTCGCCTCCCCACAATTTACGAACGGCAGCGTACCCGCCAGAGGTATGGCTGTACACATAAAAAACAGGTGAGCCTAGTACAATCCTAGGAATGTATTTTTAAGTACTTTTTACTTTTGCACAATACAATCAAAATGTGTTTTAAACTATTTATCTTGTCATTTCGTTTGTTTTCTCTACGAAATATAATACAATTATATAATATATATAATATAATAATGTATATAATGTATATAATAATATAATAGTCGCAGAACTCTGTTCCATTCCTCAAGTCCAAGTACCAGGTTCCCTGCTCAGCGCCGCTAATGAGATCTTTGATCCAAGCTGCTCCAAGCACTTCATCATCGACAATGAATTGACCAGTAAATTGCTTGGGCTGTGTCGACAGAATGGCATAGGCGGCATCAGCCATGAACACGGGCTTGCGAGACCGCTGGGCCGATTCAGAACCAGTAAGCATTTCAATTGCAGCAGTCAGAATAATTTAAGAGCGTTGTAGCCTCAGGTATACGGTAAGCTTAATCTATAAAGTGTTTGGGTCCGATTTATAGCTACATTTATCAGGGTTTCAGAATTGCAAAGTTTAATACCAGGCGAAAGATACTTAAATTATGTGATAAAAATAACACAGCCTCTGATAGAACCTCAAAAGCTGAAAAAAGGAAACAGAAAAAAAATATTATTATTAAAAGTGTATACAGCCCCAAATCGATCAGATCTTCTAGATATCCTAGCACCGTGTACTCGAAAAAATAAAGATTTTAAAGATTTCCCGTTCAAATTATGTTTATGTCATGAAAATATCTCTATTCGTTCAGAAGTTATTAATTTTTCAAGCTGAAATGGCGGAATATCCCACTGTATATCGGCACGTACGTTTTGAGCTTGAGGCTATTGAAGATTACAGAAATGTGAAGAGTTATATGTAAAACTCTGAAACGATTTCAATAAACCATACAACGAAAATGTAGCTACCAATTTTCTTCCTGGGGAGATTTAATTTGATGTTGTTGGTGAGAGGGATACATTTTTAAATCGGAAATAGTCGGCAAACACGACGATCCTTTTTTAAAGAATATGAATTACAGTGTATAAACCGAAGTTATGCTCTTGTTTTTCGCAACAAAGCCGGTATTAATCTTTATTCGATCGAGTGCCCCAGAATTTGGTTAAAATTCAATTACATCATGAAATGCTTAGAGAATTTATTGCTAAATTATCAAGATGGAAAAGAATTATGAACACAAGGCTTTTGCAAGAAAAACGAAAGTGTACGACATAGTTTTAAGTCAGTTATTGTTACGTATCGTTTGCAGTTTTCATATTTAAGAAATACGTTAAGGTGCATAGCACCTATTTGGGTTTGCTTTTAATGTTGGTGTTTGAGATGCCAAGCTTTTTTGGCACCTATGTATGTATGTGTTTCAAAAATGAAAATAGAATTTGGTTTAATCTTTATAATTCGTATTTAATTTTGGTGGCTTAGCGGAAACCGATTGTTTGCTATGGCCAGATAAAATTTATGCGAGATCGATATGTAACCAATGAGCAGAGGGGTTAGCATAGAACTAAAATAGACGACGGCGTCAGATCAAAGTTATTGCCGAAGTGGCGGCGGCAGATCAAGGTAATTGCCGAAGTGGCGGCGGCAGAGAGCCCCTTTAGCGGGAGCGCAGCAGCTCTGCAGAAAGTCAACGTTTTACAACATAAGCGGCTCTCTCTGCTCATACAATAATAATTCTTAAAGCTACGGTTATTATTTGGCGGCTGGCCCGAACAGTTGGTATTAAGTGGGAAAAAAATTTTTACATTGTACATCGTATTCATTGCCACCTCCTTCCACGACGTCATTAACTTCGACTGCAACCTAAACTGGGATGTACGAATCTATATTGCCCTAACGGTTATTCCGTGTCTGTTAATCGGACAGATCCGGAATCTCAAGTGGCTGGTTCCGTTTTCGCTGATGGCCAATGTGTTCATTGTGATTACCTTCGTGATTGTCCTGTACTACATGTTTGACGAACCACTAGTCTACTCTGATAAGCCGCTGATCGCCCCGGCCGCGCACATTCCCCTCTTCTTTGCGACGGTCATCTTCGCAATGTAGGGAATTGGTGTAGTGATGCCCGTGGAGAACTCAATGCGCAAGCCTCAGCAATTCCTCGGATGTCCTGGTGTTCTTAACATGGCTATGATAACTCTGGTGGTGCTTTGGCCTCTGGAACAAGAGCAACCGTCATCATTGGGCTCCCGGGATAATGTGCCAAAACCCAAACTCTAACCGAAGACAGAGAAAAACGACTGACTAAACCCCAATAGGTCATCAAAACGAAAGTGCCTACAAAAACCAATTCATGATAAAAATAAAAAATTATGGGAAATTATTAATACCATAAAAAGTTTTGTTTTGCTCTTAGGGAGAACTTAAAAACTATATGTGTGACTTAATTATGGAATAGCGTTCAATGACTGGGAGCCCAATCACTTCCCATCAGCCAATCTTCCTCCTCATCGTCGTTTTCGCTGGCATTGTTTGCGTCATCGCTATCATCCCTTTCGCTTTCGCTTTTCTTTTAGTTCTTATCCTTATCATCAGCGGTGGAGTCTTCGGGATTTCCTTGTCCTTTTTTTGATCGTCGGTGCTGGATTCATCATCGGAGATGAGTTCCTTGCTCTTGAAGCCACTGCCAGAGGTATTTGCTTTCTTCGATGGCGGTGGGTCAGATTTGCGTTTCTTGGTTGCCTTGCTGGAGCCTCCTTTGTCGTCATCACTGCCACCGCCCGCTCCGCACTTGTAGTTGCGCATATCTTCCTGATAGCGAAGCTTATTCTTGTTAGCGTCCTCTTCCCGTTTTGACTTGTCCTCGAGCTCCTTCCGCATTTCAACGCCCTTTTTTGGTTTTTCGGCTCTGATGGCCGGATTTTCGCGCTTAATGCTTTAACGGGTATCCTTAAACCCCAACATGAAGGCGAGAGTCCCTGGTATCCTTCTTCTTGTTTTTTTTTTCTTCGGGATAGACAAATATTTAATAAAGTTTACTATTCTTTTCCTTGTGCTTTTTTTTGGGCGAACCATCAGTGCCACCCTTTCCTCCGCCGCCACTAGCGTCAATGCCGTCGTCCGAATCAGCCTCCACCTTGCTGTCATACTCCTCGGCCACGTCTTTCTTCGGAATCATCGCCGTCATTATCTTCCTCCTCCTTTTCTTTGGACTCGGCATTTAGGCGAGCTTGGTAAGCATCGGGCTGGTTCTCATTGTCAGAATCTCCAAAGTCTACATCTTTTTGCCTGTGGTTAGCTTGTATCCAATTTCACCAGCCCATCGCAAGTGTTTTCGATGGACACCTTGTTAACAATGTTCCGTATGCCCTCTAGCATGTCCTCCGTGTAACTCCGTGTCCACATCATCACCAACGGTATTCTGTTTGGTTTGTCTGTGGTTTCCCCATGCATGACCATATTGACTTCAAAGTCAATGGCATTTATTGGCACCCAAACACACACATGTTATCCAGATCTAGAAAGTTCTCAAAGTTCAGCGGAGCATCGTGAAAGACCATTTTGGCCTGTTCCTGTTGAAGCTGTAGCGAAATAGAGAAAGGAAAAATGATTAGCATGCGAATGATATCCACAGAATAGGGTCGGCACGACCTAATCTATTGTCCACCCCCGTTACGATATGCCGCGTCGCGCACACAGTTACACAAGCTTGGAAACGACATACAATTGCGAGGTGTCGTTTTCTAACGGGAAAATAATTTTAAATAAGCTATATACATTTCTTGTATATTATTCTAAAATACATATAAAAATCTCTAAAATGGTTGGGCCGATTGATTAATTTGATTAATTGTAGGATTTTTTCTTCCAGCCCTATAATAGAAACGTTGGTCCAGATTCTGCATTACTTCGTCATTACTCTTGATTCTGCAGAACAATGGCTGTTGGTTGTCTCCAAAGGAGGTGAAGGTGTATTGGTTTGTTAGAAAAAGTAAAAAATGTCACTGTTTCCCTTACAATAGTTTGTTGGCTTGACGCCTATCCGGCTTTCTCAATTCTGTGATGCCGAAATGGATAAATGCAGTTGCTGCGACAAGGAATCCGGCAAATTACAAAAAATTAAATTTTGTAAGTACATCTCCTCTAATTTTTGAAGTATTTTATTTTTATTTCTGATTGATTGTCGGTAATCACCGCTAATCAGCCCAAGATAAATAATCTGGCTGCTCTACGACGTCCCGTCGTAAGGAAGCGTCTGGCGATATCTGTTCTGCTGCAGATCTTCCAGCAGTGGACCGACATCAACGCCATTCTCTTCTTTTCTACTTCCATATTCGAAGATGTGCGATGTCACACATCTCACACATTTCAGATGAGTGAAAGCGGTCCAGATTCGGTGGTCGGGTCGTTTCCGATGTCGTATCCAAGCATTCGAGACAGACCGAGTACTATATCAGTCAAACAGAATCGTACCCTAGCAGGACAGAACCCTAGGAAGTTCCGAACATAACAAGTCATTGCTTGCCAGTTTAGACCCCATTTCTACCACTTTTTCTAATACCTTTTGTAATATTTTTGAGAATTTTGTAGTATTTTCTAGTATTTATTATTGAATCACCTCGTTGTGCTAATCCAATAAAGTAAAAATCCAGTAAATGTCATTTAAAGCCACGTCCTAGGCCATATCGAATATAAGCATATATCGTATAACCATATCGTGATAAGCATGAAATTCCTGATCAAAATCATAATCCTAATTCAGCAATAAAAATCTCGGGTTTTTAAAAAATATCGGGGGTAAAGGCAATTCAAAAAGCGGAAAACTGAAGTTTTTGCTTATTCCGGTGCGTATGTATGTATGTACGATATGATTTAATATCTAAATACAAAAAATAATATAAATTCATAAAGATAATACGTATATGAATATGTATATTGTAAGTGCACAATTGTGATGTTATATCGCTGTTGTAGTCGAATCTCGTAGGTCATCATACAACTTTCCTACAACTTTCCCACCTCGTGCAGATAGGCGCCGAGAAGTTTGGTCTGGTAAATGAAAAGGCTTTAATCACAACGAAAACTATTCGTTAATTGGAAACCTACCCCTTCAATGTAGTTGTAAATATCGATCTTTTCATTTTGAGAATGAGCACCATCATCGCAAGCACCCACAGGGACCAGGATGACATTTTTTCCAGTCGCTTCCTGCAATGTGAGGGTGACAGGAATGGAGCCGCCTTCGCGAGTCATGTCAGGTTCCACATTGAACACATGCTTGATAGCACGCTTCGCAGCCTCGTAGTGTGGGTGGTTGGGATCCTCAGTCCAGGGCTTGCCAGCTGACAGCATGACGACCTACATGCGTAAGATCAAAAGCTGGTTAGCCTGTATCAATGTTTGGGGACATGTAATAAACATACCTTCATTTTGTTGGGTGAGCCACGCTCCACCCATTTATCATTGATGTAGTTTACAACGCACTCCTCAATGTGCTTTGGGTCTTGGTCGGGTACTAAACGAATGGAGAACTTGCCAATGACCTTCTTGGGTATAACAGTCTTTGCGCCCGGCTCATAAAAAGCACCTTCGATTCCATGAATGGACAAACTGGGAAACCGCCATCTGGCCTGAAGTAGTCTCGTTTTGTCGCCGTTATGCGGCAGCTGCTCGACACCAACGTCTTTCCTGCAGGAGATTACACCGATTACAGAGATTTACGATGTAGATGTGGAGATTACATTAAATTACTTATACTCGGCCACTTCAAAGTCGATGTTCTCGTAGATTTCTTTCTCGTTTTTTAGCTGCGGTGCCACCTATTAGGTGTGGTATTGAGGAATTTAATAACTAGTCGCTTGTTGTCTAATATGACCACTCACGTCACGATCCACTCCTGGAATCAGTATATTGGTGTCCTTGTCGACGAGTAAGCTGAGCAGGTAGCAAAGATCTGGCATTGCTTCATGAACGGTTCCACCGAAAACTCCACTATGCAGATCCTTGGTGGCACACTCTACCTCCAACTGGAAATATGCCAAGCCACGGAGACCATAGGTGAGGCACGGACGTTTCTTTCCCAACCAGTAGTTGTCCGAAATGCAAACGTAGTCAACATCAGCAAGGAAATCATTTTTGCGTTCCATCAAGAGATCATCGAGGCCTTCGCTGCCACTCTCCTCCATTCCCTCGAACACAAACTTAACGTTAAGTGGCAGTGGAATGTTCAGCTTCTGGTATGCCTCGATCGCATGAATCCAGCACAGGACAGGTCCCTTGTCATCGGATGCCCCGCGGCCAAACAGCTTTCCATCGACCTCAGTGAGCACAAAAGGCTCGGTGTCCCAGCCGTCCTCCTTCAAGGCAGGCTGCACATCAAGGTGGCCATAGACCAAGACAGTCTTCTTAGTGGGGTCCTTGCCCAGAGTCCCCAGCAGCACCTTTGGCAACGGAATTATCTGGCCGCTCGGCAGGGTCTGCTTACCCACATCTGCAAGCTCGATTTCTGTGCCCAATGCCTTTAGCTTGTCAGCGGTCCAGTCAACCATGCGATCGATTTCGCCGCGCTTATCAGGCCAAGCCGAAACGGACTGAATCCCCACAGCGGTTTTTAGAGCGCCTATGTAATCGCCTTTCTTGCCATCAACGAAGCTAGAAAAAATGTAATCATTTTATGACCAACAGATATGGGCGTGTGAAATTAATAATAGGAAACCACATGTTCTATGAACTAGAAAAATATGGATAATCGTGCTTGCGGTTTCTTTTTTCTCTTTTCTATTCACCCCTCGCCCATCACACATCTAACAAAGAAAGCGATAAAGAGAATAAATTTTTGCAACGTATTCCAGCCAGCGGTCGTCCGAGATAAAATGCAAATCACCCCCACCCATTAATGTACTCGTACATATAAAGATAGCGTGAAGCATATATGCACGAATATCTTTATGTTCGTGCCAATGAAATGGAAAAACAAGCATTTAGCCATCTTTTTCCTGTCGTCCCTTATCAGGCGTTCTCTTATTTTTGCGGCACAGCGTGTCTGACGTCAAAAGCGGCTGGCAACAGGATTTCAAGTTATCCCTGCCACCCACACAATCAATTTTGTTTTTACTTACGCGAAGAATTGCTGAAGTTCACTGGGAAGCTCTGACATTTTTCTAATATTTTAATTTTTAACTTCGCCGTTCGCGTTGCGTTTAAATAGTTTTTCGAACAACAGCTGTGCAGTGTGACCGTGAACCTACCACCCAAATATACCATCTGACTTTCAAAAATATACCCTTACATATTCGAAATATACTGTTAAGACACGTCTTTTCGCTCACTAACTGTTAAATATTTTCACAAATTAATGATTTTAAAATACGTTATAATTTGTATTGTGGGTAATTGTTAAGCGAGTCAAAGATTGGGGACAAAAAGGTCTGTACTCCAACTCTATAAGTTGTAACTAACTATAGCAAGCTTTGCAACGCCATAGAAAAGGAAATATAATGAATTATGTGTTACGAACCTTTTTTTTCATCCCAGGGCTGGGTACTTGCCAAGCCCTCAGGTCGCACAATATACCAACGAATTGGACATCTCGGACAAATTCAAATAACAAAAGTAACCGAAAAAAAAACTGCAAACGGACTCTACTCGACAAACAATATCACAGGAACTTCCCCAGGTCGAGGTGTCGATGTCTTTACCTCTGACTTACCTGAGATCCGAATCATAACGCTCTGGATCTTCCTGCCATGAGCGGCAGTCTTCTTATCCTCTCGTTGTTGTGGCTCCGCTTCCCCCCATTCGAAACAATTAGCAACTCATTGTTTTGCTTATAATTTTCACGTTAACTTCATACTTTTACATGGTATCATTACTAATCTATGCCTGCCTATTCATACCCCCCTCATCGTATCATTACGGGCGGTTAGATAAATAAATAAATAGGAATAATTAATATAATAAATATAAATAAATTACATATAAGGAAGAGTATATGTATAATTAGATATTATTTAGATTATTAGAGATTATATATAAATGGAGACGTCTAACAAAAAGTGTTAATTGGAGTAAAAAAGTTAATTGATTATATTCTCTTGGTCCCTAGCAGGATGAGGGACCCGCACTATGTGGCCAGGATAGTTCCGCGAGACCAAAAAAAAAAGCAAACCAGGGTGGCGGAACTGGATTTCGCAAAAATAATAAATTTGGGGTTTTTATTTCTCCCCCTTTGGAGCGGACTCACTTTTACGTTTATTGGGTATTTTTTTCCGTCCCGCTGGTCAGCTCTAAAGGTTCTGGTGTTTCCCTGATCCTGGTCTCCTGGAATCACAGATTTTTCGATAGAGTGAGGAGGCCAAAGCGTGACTGCTACCACCGGCGGGCACGGGGAGGAGCAATCCTCTCTGCGTGTCGCCAGCGGTCACACCTCGGGCATGGCGGGAGCAGGCCATGTCAGTTGTAATACTACTGCCACAAAAACGACGCGTTGCAGGGTGAGCCGCGCAGGTGCCGTTGTCGACGCAGACTCGGACCCGGAGAGCGTGCTATCCATTAGCAAGACCGAAGAGGAAAGGGAAAGAGGAAAGGGGATGAAGGCAAAAGCTCAGTATAAGGCGGCCCTCAAGTTACTGAGCCGGCTCCAGGGCAAGGCGGATATCTCCCAAGAGGAGAAGTCCAAGCTAGCCTGGGCTGAGCAACGGGTACAGGATGAAGGCAACAAACGGTGGATTCGCCAACAAGGTGAAGGAGATGTTGGCCACCAAGAGGAAACGCTCGATCGAGAGTGCTGCCAAAGACACTCCGTCGAGCAAGCGGCAACGCGGGCCCAAGGTGGCCACCCCCTAGCCGAAGACGAGAAGTCAGAAGTCAGAAGGCCATGAGCGAGGTGTCCAAGAGACATCTCATTGTGGCCTTGATCGACCGCAGCGACGAGAACGGGAAGATGACGGCGGCGCAGTGGAAGTTAGTCCACGCGCAGCTCGTCGATGCACTATTCTCGCGAATGGAGGAGGACCCCAGCGCTCCCATGCCCACGTTCGATGGAGCGGGATGGCTGAACGGGGTCAAAATCCTCAAATGTAATGACGACCCAACGCGGCAGTGGCTGGTGCAGAAGGTGCCCCTACTGGAAGCTCTGTGGGAGGGGGCCAAGCTGGAGGTGGTAGACAGGGAGCTGATCCCGTCCATACCAAAGGCGAAGATGCTCTTCCCCATTGCTGTCCAGGGGGAGCGAGCACTGAAGCTGCTGCAGAGGCAACGGACGTGCCAACGGCTGACTGGAAGTTTCTGCACGCCGGTAGCCCACTACCCAGCGAGGGGGGCCAGCACGTGATCCTCCAGCTCAGCAAGGAGGCGGAGGACATCTTGTATCCCAAGTTGGGGAAGATGGCGTGGGGCGTAGACCTACGGCTGAAAAAGCGTCCCCGAGGAGTGGAGTGGAGTGGAGGAGTGGAGGCCGCCCAGGGTATGGCGCTGGACGACTCGGAGGAGGAGGAGGACGGTGACCTGACAATCATAGTCAACCCGTCGTGCGAGGTTGAGTTAGCCACCCATGACACTAAGGGTGCTGCAACTCAATCTTAATAAAAGCAAGGTAGCGTCGGCGGAGCTCCTCATTGCCATGGAGAGAGGGTCCGCCGACATAGGGACAAGGGCCCGTGCAAACTTTAGTCCAGGAGCCGTGGATTGCGTCAGGCAACTCTGTGGCCGGACTAAAGTCCTCAAATTACAACCTTCTCTACTCAACATCGGTAAGCAGGAACAGAACCGCCGTACTCGTACGGAAGGGAATCCATGCTCATCTTATGTCTCATTACAGCACGGATGACCTGACGGTGGTGATGCTGGAGAGCGAGGAAAAGCGACTAATGGCAGCTTCCTGCTACATGGCACACGACAGGCCCGCCCCTCCGGAAGAACTTCGGAGTCTGGTGACAGAAGCCGGCTCCAAAAATCTCCAACTCCTCATCGGCGCAGACGCTAACGCCCATCACAATGTGTGGCGAAGCCCCGACCTCAACGATAGAGGCGAGTCACTCCTAGACTTTATCTTATCCACTAACTTAGACGTAGCAAACGTGGGGGAGGAACACACCTTCGTGGGTCCCACCTCGTCAAACGTGCTAGACCTAACTCTTGTCACGGGAAAGAGTACTTTGGTATCTGACTGGAGAGTCCTCGAAAGACCATCCTTCTCAGTCCATAAGTACATTCAGTTCAAGTGCGAATTCAAACACTCTTCGAAGATAACAGTCTATAGAAACCCCCGGAACACAAACTGGGCAAAGTTTAAAAAGACAGTTACTTCGAAGCTCGCGATATAGATATAGAGAAGTCCCGAAAGACCCTATCCAACGAGTTACTGAACGCCTACCATGCATCGTGCAAACCCTCGAGAACGAAGAGGAGGTCCAAGCCAATCTGGTGGAACCGAGATCTCTCCCTCTCCAAAGGAACAACCTCAAGGAATTCTTCAAGATCGCCAAACAAGCGAACGAAGAGATTGTTAATGAGGAATATAAAATCCTACTTAGGAGCTACAAGAAGGAAATACGTAAGGCACAAAGGAACTCGTGGAGAAACTTCTGCTCCAGCATCGAGAAAGTGCCCGAAACCGCTAGGCTCCGGAAGCTGCTTTCAAAGCAGCCCACAGTACAGAGCCAACTAAAACTAGACAACGGACAGTGAACAGAGGGCAGTAAAGAAGCCCTAACAGCACTAATGGAGGCGCACTTTCCTGGATGCACCGAGGTCACTGGAGCACTGGACGCCAAGGAGCATCAGGACCTATCAACCGAGGAACAGCACTCCCCAATAGGTCTGTTAACCAATAAGAGAATCCACTGAGCCATAGACTCCTTCGCGGGCATAAAAGTACCAGGATTGGACCGGATATTCCCAGCCATGATGCAGTTGACCAAAGAGGTTATTACCCCATGGATCTTCGCAATATACTCAGCATGCCTAAGTACAGGCTATATCCCCATCCAATGGAGAACCTCGAGAGTTGTCTTCCTCCCTAAGGCAGGAAATTGCAGCCACGTGAGTCCCAAGGATTACAGACCGATAAGCCTTACCTCCTTTATACTAAAAACACTAGAAAAGCTCTTGGATTTGCACATCAGGAATAAGGTAGGGGGACTGATGTCAACAAACCAACACGCCTACACCAAAGGGAAATCAGTGGAGACGGCACTACACTCGCTAGTAGCCAACATCGAGAGCGCCCTTCACAACAAAAAGTTTGCGTTGGGAGCATTTGTGGACATCTTAGGAGCATTCAACAACGTGGCCACAACCGCAATAACAAGTCGCCTATAAGCGAATAACATACACCCTGCAATCAACGTCTGGATCAAAAACCTCCTAAGTTGTAGACGGGTGCAATCGGAGTGGGGCACTGCTTCCATGGTAAAGGGGGCACACAGAGGCACACCTCAGGGTGGAGTCCTGTCGCCACTACTGTGGAATTTGGTGGTCGACGACCTCATTAAGAGATTTGAAAGGAAGGCCCCAAAGATAACAGCTTATGCAGACGACATAAGCATACATATTACGGGTGTATGTCCATCGACCCTCAGCTCCTTAATGGAACGTACACTCAGGAAGATACGTGAGTGGGCGGAAGAGGTAGGACTCAGTATCAACGCGGACAAGACGGACCTCATCCTCTTTACCAAGAGGTACAAGGTACCGATATGGACCTCCCCGACATAGTTCAATCGGCAGGGAAATGACCAGATCAACTGATTACATGACCCCCAAACTTGCCTTGACGTCAAAACAACCACATCTTTAGGACCTGAAGACTGGAAAATTGGAAGGGACCAAACTGTGCAAACAGACGGCTCCAAGATGGACGGAGGAGTAGGAGCGGGCCTATACTGTACAGACCCTGAGATAAGGCTGTCGTATAAGCTACCGGACCAATGCTGCATATTTCAGGCAGAAGTTTTTGGGATCGGGAAATCCATCGGGAAAGCAGCGGAGGTCGCTCTACTCACAGAACGAGCACACGATGCGGTCAACCTATTCGTCGATAGCCAAGCGGCGATAAGTCCATGCAGTCGTCCGCGGTCAGTTCCAGAAATGTCTTGGCGAGCAGGGAGGCACTAGGCATCCTAAGCACGACAAAGACAGTGCGGATCTATTGGGTTCCCAGCCACCAGGGCATCGAAGGAAACGAAGCGGCGGACGTACTAGCTAAGGAAGGCGTCGGGCTGGAATAGGAGAACCTAGAACGTGCCTGTCTCCCTTAGAACGCTGCAAGGCGATCTAGAGAAGCAGGCTAGAACACAGACTGATAGCAGGTGGAGAAGTACCACCACCTGCAGAACCTCGAATTTAATGAGCAAGGAACGCAACGAGAAAGGACTGTAGATTGCTAGTGGGAATACTTACAGGTCACTGTCTGGCTGCTGCACATGCAGCAAAGCTAGGCATCATCAACAGAGGCAGTTGTAGGAAATGTGATGAACCTGGGGCTATCGAAACCCTGGAACATCTCATCTGCAACTGTCCGGCTCTCTCAAGGGCAAGGAGGAGATACCTGGGCACCCCAGTGCTGGCATCACTGGAAGATGCCTCCAAAAGGACGCCACAGGAACTGCTGGCCTATGCTAAAAACATCTCGATTCTCGGGGACTTTAAAACCACATAAACACTCCCGCGACGGTTCATACACCGCCCTATCCGGATAACTAAGGGCCAGATTGGCCTATGCGTGGCCCCGCTGAGGGCCGTCCGGGCTAACATAACCTAACCCAAACTACATATATAAATGGCAAACGAAACGCATTAAAAGTTTGAATCTAAAGTCGTTGTTTTCAAAAGAATCCTTAAATTATTATGGACCTATTTCAGGTTAAGGTAAGCTCAGTCACGTCCAGGGGTCAATCCACAAAAAATTTGTAGAAGTAGATGGAACTTTAAGGAAAACGTCGGGTTTGGCCTATCGCAGGTGGTGGTGTTGGTAAATAATATATATGCGGGGTGTTGTAACTTATTAGCAGGTTTATGTTTATCACACGTTGGGGGATGGATTGTATCGAACCCTTTTAGGTTCGTTACAAAATCAAAAAGTATACACTTTGGTATTAACTTTTATAATTGTACGGAAAAATTCATTCTTGGTTTTTAGTCCGGAAATAAAATTGTTCTGTTATTGCGTTGTATTCTATGAATATTGAAGAGTTTGTAAATATTTTTTTGTACCTCCTTGCAGTTCAAGAACCAGTTTTCTACGCGAAAGCTTGGTACCTCTTAATTAGCAGATTAATTCGATGTTTCTATGGTTATTCAACACTTTTTCAAATATTTCTTTCAATTCTGATAAGTTTTGGGTCTCTGTTTTCATTACTAAATGCTCATTTCAATGGTCTAAAGATTCTCGATCGGATTGAAACCAGGAGCATTTCCCGGCCAGTCCATTGTCCTCATTCCCACTATTGATAAATATTATTTTAGTTAAGAGAACCTATCATTGGAAAAATCAAACTTTTTGAATATATCATTACACAATATAATACAAAAGTTTGAAAAAGTATGCCTGACCAATCTTGCACTGTGGTAAGTAGCAGAATCGTCCTAGAAGATGAGGGCGTCAGCAAGCGGAAAGTTTTCCGTTGAAATTTTTTTGCACGGGACCGCCTTCACATATCCGTCAATTTGTGCCAGATAAACTCTAAAATGAACGAGGGGGAACGTTGTGAGTTGTTGCGGACACCGCAACTCTACATTTATACCCGATACTAAGTCAGTATGGCTCTCCTCCGGCAGACGCCGCTATTATTAAACGAAACGACAAAGAGTGCGTGCGAGAGAGACAGAAAATCAGTCTGAGCGTGACGTCGGGCGCTGCGTAGCCACTGAAAATTGATTTGTTCCTTTGGCTATAAAAATGATCTGATCTGATCCAGATTCACCAATCTAATAGATATGGTCGTTATCTATGATTCTGAGTTTTTCGTTTTCTCGAATCTGCAATATTGTGGATGCAACAGATTTTCGTCCTTTGTGTGGGCGGAAGGGGGTGGGGCGAAATTTTGAGATATACGCTTTATAGTGAGATCTAACAGGAGTGCGGATACCGAATTTGGTTACTCTAGCCTTAATAGTCTCTGAGATTTGTGGATGCCCCAGATTTTCGTCCTTTGCGTGGGCGGAGGGGGGTGTTGCGAAATTGTGACACAAAACGGTCAAGGTCCGATATAACAGGAGTGTGGATACCAAATTTGGTTGCCCTGGCTCTTACAGGTTCTGAGATCCTTGAACTCATATTTTGCAATTGGCAAAACCGACCATGAAACCTATGTGTTAGAGAGAGACAGAGCGAGAAAGAATGAAATTGTTTTATTGATTCTGGCTATGATAATTATACGATCTGGTTCACATTGGACATCTGGACATCCTCTACGATTCTGCGTTTTCAGTTTTTTTGTATCTTTGAATTTGTGGATGCCACAGATTTTCGGCGGGCGGAATTGGGCGGGGCGAAGTTTTGAAATATTTTTGTAGCAGTGACATATCACAGAAGTCTGGATCCAAAACATCGTTGCTCTAGCTCTTATAGTCTTTGAGCACTAGGCGCTGAAGGGGACGGACGGACGGACGGACAGATGGACAGACAGACAGGGCTCAATCGACTCGGCTATTGATGCTGATCAAGAATATATATACTTTATAGGGTCGGAAACGATTCCTTCTGGACGTTACACACATCCACTTTTACCACAAATCTAATATACCCCAATACTCATTTTGAGTATCGGGTATAAAAAACGAAAAAAATCCCCAGAAACTCCTGCTGCCTCCTTGCGTAACCGTTCGTTTCAGGCATTAACTTTTATGGCGTTCTCCGACTTATATTTGCGTTTATTTTAGATCAAATAATAACATTATATTTCTCCAATCATTAACAGTCAAAGTTTCGTTGAGTTTGGGGATAATAGACCTAAAAATAATGTTTTACACATTATTTCTTTTTTGTTTTAACTTTTTTTATGAAAAAGAGACTTTAATTAACAGCTAAGAAATGTATCTACACAATACAAATGTTTCCCGACTGACTTCTGAGTATTTGAATACGCGACATCGGTTTAAAGTTAGATAACATGAGTGTCCACATATTACTGTCCGCTACTGTAACTAACATAAGCTTTGTTTTGCATAGAGATCAAGATGCCAGACCGATAATAATAGTCGCTGGTGCTGCCACACCAGCGAACGACTATAAGATTAGTGTTGTTGAGGGGCTGCGATCCGGGCTGCCACAGTACACCCCCTACAAAAGTTACAAATCTTTAGTTTTGTCTTTTCTTCTCATATGTCCGTAATGGGACACTTGATAGCTGATCGTCAGAAGAAGAAGAAGCCTGTCGACTCAAAATAGCCGTCTCTTTTCCATTAATGCGGATGGTGAAGACCCTGATGACTTGGATGCAATCGGGTATGGTCCTGTGGACGGCGGCTCCAAGGGTTTTTTTATAGCATCAGCCCGAATAAAAACATGAGAACAATTGGGAATATCCTTAAGCAGGAAGAGTTTGGGCTTGATGATGATACCACCAGCATTCTTCTCCTGAACTGGCTGGCAAAGTCGAGCAGTTCCGACGGCACATCCAATTCGGAAAAGTATTCGTTGGGAAGACGTAACGTACACCCATATAGCATCTCTGCTGCTGATGCCTTAATGTCCTACTTGAAGCACGTGCGGAGGTCCAGCATGATGGTTGGAAGTAGCTTGATCCATGGCACATCAAGGAGTCTTTCATGGATCTGTGCCAACGCTCGATCATGCCATTTGACTGGGGGTGGTACGGCGTCGTGTGAATGTGCTCGCTTCCCAGCATATTCGCTAGAGACTTAAAGAGTGCAGACTCGAATTGAGTTCCTTGATGAGTTGTAATAGTCAATGGGCACCCGAAACGCGATATCCAGCGCGACCATATTGCTTCACATATGCAGTCATATCCTTCAACGGCACTGCCTCCGGCCAGCGGGAAAAACGGTCAATCATTGTCAGAACAATTTCGCATAAGTTTGAAAAATTAGGTTAGAGACTTGAAACTAGATACAGTTGAGTGTATATATTAGAGCTGAGAGAAATCCGGCCACGCTCACCCCTACCGCCCATATAATGTGCAGTTTTTACTTGCTGTTTTTGTTGAGTAATGCGGTATCTGCTTCATCTGTTTAAATTTTTATATTTCTACAGAATTTTTGCAGGATTCAATGTTGTGCAGCACAATAGACAAACAAAGCCCACAAGACACACAAAACAAACTGTCAAATATACAATCAAACTCGTAGCAGATCGAACATCTGACTTTGAAGGGCTGCAAACCTTTCAGCTCTGCATTAAAATCAAATATATAAGTCCAGTTTTCCTAGCCAGGGTATTTTGATATCGTATCATTAAAAATTTGTTTCCATGATATTTTTGAATGCCAGAATATCGGCCCAGTGTGCCTTGTATTTTCCGCTGAAATACATTATCGCAATCGATTTGGAACCAGCGAGGTGAGAATGATAACTAGTGAGACACCGGTGGCTGATAGTTGTGTACGATACAATGTGTAATGCAAATAAACTTCAACTTAGTTTCAAGTTCGCTTGTAATCGAAATCCATGATTTTCGCCTGTGTCGACAGGATGTTGAGCATTAATAATAAATTCTTTGATATATCTAAATAATTTTTCTTTATTTAAAATTTAAATTAGAAACTAAATTTAGATGAATAGACACTTTATACAACATTTTAAACATATTAACATATACCTACACGATTTACGATACACGATATAGGAAAAGCTTTAAATAATAGTAAAAATATGTGTAGATGCTGCAGCTGAGATGTGGTGGAGTGGTGTACAGGAGTGCCGTTTTGCTTATGTCTAGAAAGAGTGCACTGGGCACGACTTACAATACATAGTACATATATGGATTGAAGAAAGTATATTTTATAATCTCAAGTTTCAAATCAAAATCTTTGTGGGTCGTCGTGGTTTGCTGAGCTGGTAGTAATTAGTTTGGCCATTCAAAAATTCATGTGAACAACCTATCGCTTACAATTAATTATTTTACAACTCGTCAATAGTTTTTCTACTGCTGAACTGAATTGAAACTACATGGTCGGATAGTTGTGATTGCAACAAATGTGAACTGTGGTGTCCTACTCGGGTTATTTTATGGTCTTGAATAAATATCTATAATGTGGGCGTGGCAGGTTGCGACTTAGAACAACAGTAGTGCAATGTAGGCTAAATTTGAGATAGTTCAACTAAAATCAAAAGACTATTAACCGTCGGAGCTGTTCTATTGTAGGTATTCAATTCTCCTCTTTGCTCACTGCTTCACTGTACTCCACTTCGGAGAACGGTTATCTATGCGTCTTTTCGCGGATTAGAAACGTTTCAGGAGCAGCGGCTTGTTCCTGTCGGCAAACGCCGTGTTAATCCACTTGATATCGGGCTTGGCAAAGCGCACTGTCTGTCCGTCCCCGCAGGAGTTCTCGGCGCTGAAAATGCCCTTGAGGCGGATACTCGACCCGCTGCCGCAGGCGAGCGCGCTCCCCAGATCGAATTGGCATGCATCAAACTTCGTGGCGCTGCATACGCTGGTGGCGTCCGCTGCGCACTCACTGCGTCCCTGCGACGATGTGTCAGTAACGTGCATGATTGCGCCTTCCTCGTGAACTAAGGGTTTGGTGAGTGAGTGGATACATATGTATGTGTGGACGCATGTCCAAACTTACTTGACAATGCCTGCTTGCCCCAGCCGGAGGTCACGCACTGTTCCGAGGCCTGGGGATCCGCGTCGCTGATGCAGATTGGCTGGATATGGGTGGCGAACTCCAGGCGTTTATCCAGCCGAATAATGGCCAGGTCGTTAGCAGTGCTTGAGGAGGCATATGAGGGATGGACGTCAATCGACTTGGCCCCGGTCAGCTGGAAGGGCAGTGGCTCGTTTGTGCTTCCCAGCTCCCATTCTCCGGCCTTGATGCGGATGTCGTTAACTGGCAGCCTAAACGTGATTCGATTCTCATTGATATTGAAGAAATATTGCATGTAAAATTCTTGTTCTTACCCGTTGACGCAGCTGGCGGTGGTCAGGACGAACTCGTCCCCAATGATGGCACCGCCACAAAGCAGCGTTTTGCTAGACTCCCGCAGAATCATTGCCTGCCATGGGATCTCGGCAAAGTTAGCATCCAGGTCCTTAATGCCAGTGGGCTTAGTGCTTCAAAATATAAAACAATACGACTATTGTATATTGCTGTTTTTGAGATTAATCAATTTGTTTTGCTTACCGCTTATTTCTGGTGGCGCACACGCCGGCCAAGTTGACTGGCCACGGGTCTACGTAGTTCGGATCGCGGCAACATTTTCCAGCTGCTCCACTCTCGGCCTGCAAGCAGTCGGTGAGGGGCACTCGGAAGGCCGCTTCCATGGGAGATAGCTCGACGGGCGTTTCGGAGAGCACACCGATGGCATTGCAGTAGTTTTCGTCCGTACAGACCAAGGCAGAGGCGCACTTTGCAAAGTATTTTGGTACATTTACGGTCTGTGGCGTTGGGAAGATCTGCGGCGACAGCTGATCCTCGCCGCGGTACACAGGCTTCTCATTAGATGGTTCCGGAACACGGTCCGGCTCGTAACGTGGAATCTCGCGGTGAGGAATCTCATTCACTGATACGGGAGGCAAATACTCGTTGGTGGGACGACGGGTCGATTGCGGCTGTGTCGGCTGTGGTCGGTAAGCGGGCTGCGTGGGCTGGGTTTGCGGGCGGATGGTAGTGGGTGGCGGCTGATAGACGGGACGTTGTGTTGTCTGGGGGGGTTGTTGGTACACCGGCCGACGAGTCGTCTGTGGTGGCAGGTACTCGTTAGTGGGACGAGTGGTGGGCAGTGGACGTAGGGCAGGCTGCGTTGTGCGGACGGCGGGCACCGTGGGATTGGTGGGCAGCGGGAACGTCTTGTCAGGCAGGTTAAATATGTATCCGTCTTCGGTTAGCGTTGTAGAGGGCATCCGGCAGCACACCTCGGGAGCGTAGCAACGGTTGGGCTGCAAGAAAAATTTGTGAAACAAAAAGGTTAGAGTAGGCTCGAGGGTATCGATGGTATGGGGGATAGGTGACAACGCACGCCATGTCACATAAACTACCAGTTGGAGCCTCAGCACATCCAGCTACGTGCATGGTTGTTGTCGCGCTGCGGAGTCCGTGAACCAGCGCATTAAATTACAGCAGCAGAAGTTCTGCTCACTGGTTGACTGGCAACGGACTGCTACCTGGTCATTAAAGCGGCCATGCCGTCTGGCTGTGAGTTGTCTATGGCTGTGCGGTTTCATGGTGCAATGCAATACGACACGTCGAGGGCGGGGACTTTGAAATGACTTTGACGCGACGCGACGCAGATGCGGTTGCAGTGGCTGACGCGAGTGGATGCTGATTCAAGTTTGTCGGCCGAGTCTATTGTTCGCTGAAGTTGTCAAATTTTTTTGGGGGGTGTAGGTGGGGCCTTCTTCGCTACTAGCATACTTGAAGGTGTTCTCCCATAGCTAATCATTGTGGAAGGAGCTGATGACCAAATAACTGTTAAAATTTGATTCTGATTCTGATTAATAGAGATCTACTGTATGTTCATATTCATCGACCTGTTAACGTTAACTGGTTAAATGATGTATAAATAGGCAATTAGTCAGCTGACAGAATTCAGAATACGGTTATATTTCGTCCATACATTCATACACACTTATAGTATGTGTGCTTTGAGAATGTATCAAGTTGCGGAACCATTAGAAATTACAATACAAATGCGAGATCATTTGCATATTTTTTAGCAGTCGAAAAATTTACAAACTCTGTTGGCCGGTTCGAGTTGCTGCCTGCTTACGCAATCATCGCGATAATCATCAGCACCAGAACCAGCACCAGACCAGTAGCACCACCAGCGCCCACCACAAAAGAGTGGAATTAAACGGCACCTCAAGTGCTCCCTCTCTTTCCTCGCTCCAGGCGGATTTTCTCACGCAGCTTGAGCGCCGGTCTCGGCCCCCAGTCGAGATGTCAACGGGACACGACCTTGGGCTTATTGTTTCGCGCAATTTGTAGCTCGTAAGTCAGAGAGCAGCATCCGCCGTCGGCCGTAATGTAGGAGTAATGTGCTCATTTGTTGAAATTAAACAAAAAGTGATCCGTGGGTAGCTGATAAAGGCAGCAGCCGCGTGCTCATTGCTGACTGCTGATTGCCTGAAAGGCAAATTAATAATACTAATTATTAAAGTATATGCGCTTCCGTTTGGCAAGTCTTGAGCAAGTCTGATCTGTCCCGTCCGGACCGGCTGAGCTTGGCCCAATTTCCGATCATTAATGGAAACCACCATTATCAGACGCTGTCCTTCTGCTCCGGCTGACCCGCTTAATTTCTTAACATTGTCATTAGGCGCAACTGGCGACCCTCTGCGTAATTTTCATTAATTAAGAGTTAATCAAATGTTATCTTAATGTAGACATCACTCATCGCAGCGAAGAGGACCATACGCCTTAAACTTTATATAACACACGAAATACACATTGTCCCAAAGGATGCCATACCTCAGCCAGAAATCGAAATAATGACCAATGACAATACCAGTGAGGGGAAGTGGGAGGCCCTATGCTCGCCTCCAGATTTACTCTGCCCCGCTGTCGAGCTCCACCTGATCTCCGATTACTTGGACTTGCTTGCCGCTGGTCTCTGCATTGCTTATGATCAATCATTTCGCGCCGAGATAACAACATCGACAACGAAAACCACAAGCTACTTGTGTACCAGCGACAGCTAAAATATGTAATCGCCAGAAACCACCAACAGCAACTCAGAAATGCTTTTAATAAATGTTGCTGGTGGTCATACAAGACAACTTGTCCATTGTTGACATTGTCGTTGTATTTTTGGTTTTATGTGCTTATGTCTCATAGATTGTCTGGCGCAATTTTAAAATAATGTTGCAATTACTATAAGCATATGATATACCAGAATGCCCGTGGATACACGAATCTTTGAACATTTTTGTTTATGGCTTTACCAAGTTCATATCTGAGGAAAATAATATGGGCTTTGGGCTTTGGGCGATGGGCTATGGGTTATGGGCTTTGGGCCATCATCCAGTTGGATGATCTGAGTCAATTCTTGCGACTGTACCCCTTGGCAGTCGCTGCTTGAAGGACAGGCCAAGCTCCAAGCCTATCTGAAGCTTCGAAATTTATGGCGAAAATGTTTCACAGCAAAGACGAAATTATTTTTACGACCGCATTAATGTGCCACTAACACATCAATAAATTCCTAGAGCCTGGTTCTTCGCTTTTTCTGCCCGCAATTTATGCGCCTATAAAATTAGGCAATTTTCGATCTCTGGTGAAGAAGCTTCTGCGCGTCGACATCGCTGTCGTCTCGGCCCTGAGTGCATGCAAGTCAGCAGTCGGTTGGAACACAAGTTTGCCGCTTAAGTCTTTTGTTTATGCGCCTGCACTGCAATTTATGCATAGGAGTCATAGACCAGGGGATCGGGTGTAAGTCAATAATTTACGACCAAACTGAATGACATATAATTCAGAAATGGGCGTAGCCTTACCAATAATACTAATGAATAGTCTCTGAAGACATAACAGTATATATTAAAATTTGAGTATAATTCAAAAATGTGTCGTTAAAACCATTCATGAAGTTGTAGTATATCAAAAGCGACATTGACATTGTATTGATCTGAAGCCCGGAGACGCAGACCAATAAAATCATAATAGGACTAAAAATTTTGTTAATTGTTATTATAGTAAAATTAAATAACAATAAAATAACAACCAAGCGAAGCGCCACGAAGGGTTACGTTACCAACAAGGCAGATCTGCACCAGTGACAACATAAAAGCGCTGACAACGACTTTCTGTCTTTGGTTTGTCCCCATCGCGATGGGGGCTGAACTCGAGTTCGACCTAGACCTTGGGTTGGCGCTCGCTTCGTTTCCCGCTCTACGTCACCCTCTGTTCTTGCTCTGCGTCTACTTAATGCTGACGCTCCGACAATCACGACCTGCTCTGTTAATTTGTGTGAGCCTTGGTATGTGTGCCCCTTCTTCCGACTGCTACAGTTTTCAAGTGGTGCATCAACCGACTAAATTACCCAAACTACCCCAAACCTGAGGTCACAACTACAATTTGTTATGTAGTTATGGGGTGATCATAATGCATTGCATCCACGGTACCACAGAAGAGGCTTGAAGACGCTCACCTGATTGCCAGAATGAATATATCAGGCTTATCAGAGCTTAAAATTTGTCCAGCTAGACAGCCTTAAACCGGCTTTCTCAAAAAGCAGCGTTGTACACGCATTTGCGCGTAGGAAACGATACCCTAAATGGTAACTTTAATGGTGGATTTCACAAAATGTAAAACATGCAATCGAAGCCACACACGGCCAGCCAGATCTGTCGGCCAGATCAGCCAGGCCGAAATGATAAATGGCCGGAGTGTAAGTATGCCCTATAATATTCATAATTATCAGTGATTTGGTGAGCCAGTGAAGGCTTGCGTGCTTCCCCGTTCATCGATCGAATCGACTCGACTCGACTCAACTCCAAATCCTCTTCCATTAAAACGATGTTCATGCTGGCTTGGGTATGTTATCGCGTCTGACAAACGCTTGGTATAAGGTCGCTCTGCATACTACATACATACATAATACATGCGTATATACGTATGTATGTACATATGATTGCTATTTCAGTAGCATGTAAACATTAATTGATCAGATAAGAGCATAATCTGGCAAATGTGGAAGTTGAGACTGAGTTGGCCCACAATGTCCAAGTCCACCTAGTGTGCCGGACCGGTGCCATGCCATGCCGATTTAAGAATCAAGCTTAATGTACTGCCTTATTTGGAAGTCTCAATTCCTGTCAGTATCGTCCCAGTCTTGGCCTCAGATCCCAGCCCAAAACGACCTTGCGTGCATTCCTCGCATTTTCAACTGCTAAACTACTCAGGCCATTTCTCCTCCTTGCCTCTTGTAGGTCGGGAATACGACTTTGAGCAACTGGTTGCTAATACAGCTGTTGATGTTGGTCAGTTGGAGACTGATGACACTGCACCAGTGTGCATTTTGTAGTATGCCAAGCAATTGGCGTCAATGCCTGCATAACTTAACGAGTTCGAGGCAAGAGCACCTGAACGAGGGCCAACAAGAAAGGCATTTTGGTCGGAGGTTGTCGACACTAATTTACCCTATGCTTTAAATCTCGTCGACCGTTTCAGTTCAGCCTATGTATGTAGTATGTTTAATCTGTACTCTTACATAAAATCCATGTTCGCTGGCCCTCTCTTAGTAAAGATAACTTGATTGGGTATCAAACGGACTTTTTCTGACAACTCTCAAAAATTGAAGCTAGAAGCCCTGACAAAAAAGTGTGGGCAATACTTTAGCCGTATCCATTGAGATAAATCCTTCAGTGTCACACTCAGTGAAAGCATAGTATACCCGTACAGTGCCTGAATACCGAGCAAAAAAACTAAAACGATTTTGCTTTAAGTGCGACCTGCAGCTGCAGGGATGTCCGTCTGGGCTGCAACATATTTCACTTGCCGCGTTGATTTTTTCAGGCGTTGCATGCAACAACAACGTACGCAGCCGACCCGTTTTGTTGGCCATTGCATGTAAACAAATTATGCAATTGCAATAGCCAGTTGAATATATCGAGACTTCCCTTTGCCTCTCTTTGTTTCGGCCTCCCAGAGCCTCCCTTTGGCTGCCATACGCACTTGTATCTGGCGCTCTGGTAGGCTGTAATTTAACACTTTTTTGGCTTGAATGTATGTATATTGCGTTACTGGAAGGTAAGGTTCAACCGCATTCCAATTTGATTGCACCCGATGGCGTCAAGTTCGTTGCCTGAGTGCTGCGCATTAACATTTCCCCCTGTGGCAATGACAGTGCTATGTACGAGTACTTATGTATGTACATATGTACTACGTACATCCACATTGAGTATACCACACGCACATATGTATGTGCATATACAACCGTTATGAGAACGATTTAGGTAATATCGTAACTTATCGTAACGACAGCATCACGTCACCCGTCTAAGATTGCCAAGAGAATAACCACCCACTCGGCGCGTGGGGTTTGGGAGAATCTCAAGACGAAAATCAGAGCTCTGGCGATTACAACTAATTGTGTGCTAATAAGCTGTCGGAGCTTTGTGAGATTGTTTGATTGTTTGGTTGTTGGGTCTTTGGGGCTTCCCCATGTGCTTGCTGTACCGCTGGGCTTGTGTAACGCGATGGGATCGGATCGGATCGGTGTGGTCGACTCTGATTCCTCCAAAACGAGGTGCATCTGCTCAGATCGCTTTGTTTCATACATCAAAGCGGTTTTACTCAGCTGGTCGTTTGTTATACTTCTCAAACCGATTGCATGGGGAAACTCTGCATACTAAGTATCGTGTTTCTTGTGATCCTCCATCTGGGTTGCCCAGATTTGTAAGTGTCAGCCAAAACTTACCCCTTGCTTCTTCACATAGTTGATGGAGCTGATCTCCCCGTTGCGGCAGTCCTCTGGTGCTACACAATCCGAGTCGCGTGGACAGGTCGCGAACGGCAGAGGTGTGGTAGTCGTTGTGGTGGTGGTGGTGGTGGTGGTGGGTGGTGCGCGGTAGGTGCAGCAAACGTTCGAGTCCGGCTCGCAGTTCTGTAAGACAAAGAGTGACTGCGATGAATAATGTGCCAAAGCGCAAGCAGTAAAGACACTCGCAGATTGACTTAAAGATAAGACACCCACAATCAATCAGCAGGCAATGCGATTGAGCCACTTGGGGCGTACTTGACCAGTGCAGCAGCCATGAATCGCTTGCCCCCTGCAGCATTAATTGAGAGACTGCGACTGCTGTCGTCTTTGTCAAAAGGTCACCAAAGTGCAGCCAATTGCATTAATGATGTGCTAAGAAGTGTTCAGCCAGGTGCCTGGGGCTGTGGCTGGGGCTGGGGCTGGCGCTGACGCTCTGCAGTTGCATTTGCATTGAACTTTGCCGCCGCGTGCTTGGAGACGTTCTACCAAACCTTCGCAGATGTCTTGCTAATTTTTTGCTTGCGCTGCCTTCGCTCTTTGTCAACTGGCATTTAGCAACTGGACAATTTCAAATTAATAACTTTGTTGGATGCGGCCAAAGCTCAATAGCCACACATGCTCGCTCTTATTTGTCCGTGTACGGCCAACGGCAGCCCGAGTGTACGTCCGCTCTTAGAAATACGAGTAGTATATTTCCCCAGATGTCCCCAGTGAGCCGAATATAAAAGAGAACAGTCCGAAAAACCCGTTCACAGTGGCGCAGAAGCTGCCACTCAATATATCAATCAGCCCCTGTACGAGTATGTTACAAATTAAACTGTCCACGTCTAATTTATTCCTGCCTTTATAGCCCCAAAAACAAGAAAATCTATAATCGGAAACCCATTTAAAAAAGCCGTGCGTAGTTCTGAAGAATGACCTTGAGTAATGAAGAGATTCAGCATGAGGTTATATTCGAGCTAAGCATGCTAAATGGGTAATAAATGGGTATAAAGCAATAACTTAAGTTTAAGCTCGGGTTTTTGAAAGTGCCTGGATCTGGTTAGTGGATGAATTGGGCATGGGATTGATGTTAATGCTGAGACCAGGGGGGGGGGGGCATCATTAGAGACATTTACCGCAAGTCTTCGAATCGATCGCTTATGGTAAAAAAGCGGATGAGGTTTTACATGAGGCGGCTTCGCTTTTCCGTTTTACGGGACCGGAGCTGTAGCTGGATCTGGAGCTGGAGACGTATCTGACATTTATCTATACTATAGATTGTTCATTATGTATGTGACGCACAGGTTGATAAACCCATCAACAGACGGAACAACTGGAAAAGATCCCCACACAAAAAGCGAACTTTTTGACATCATCGTCTGAGAAATCTGCGAGATTTCATTTCTATTTGTGTTCCTTAATTGCTTGGGTGTGCTGTGGTCGTAACTTGCAATCGTTTCGATAATTATTCCCATCTGCTCACTCGAGTTCAAATATTTGTTCACATTCCTGGCTATTGACAAAATAACTTTGCATGCTAAGCATTGCGCATAGCTCCAGCTCCCTATAAAATGAGCCATTTTTCCCATCATTTCACATCAACACGGATGAGGTGTGCGAAAAACCAGCGAATTTCCCGCGATTTTCTCGCTCCCCTTCCCCCAATTCTTTCTGCTGCACTGCTGCATCAGCAGTGAGTCAATGTCAAGATCACACACGGCTTGGGATTGTTCAAACAAGTTACCTAGTTTGGCTAGACACTGGCTGATCGGTCTCCTGCCAGCTGGTCTGATCTGGTCTGTGCTGTGCTTGATCTTGTCTTGCTCGGTGGAACTAAGCGAGAGACGCCCACGGGTCGGGGTGACAATTGTTGGCTCAAAGTCTTTTCGCCTGCTGTTTTGTCCACAATTTGTGTGAGCAAACTGTTGCAAAGTTTGATGGCGTGAGTGGATATTAGGCGATTGTAGTAGGAGTAAATAACGCCAATTGCCATTCAATTCGGTCGGGAGTGTATGGCGATGGTGCAATCCACTTCAGAGACCTAACAGAGCATGCATCTATGCAACGTTCTGTGCAGCTGAGATGGTCGCCAATAAAAACGCATTTCTTGTCTAGATTCGACTTGCCAAACTTGTCGCTGCACTGCGCTCCGCTGTGCAGGTCGGTCATTGGGTCAAATGAGCACTCAGTGCCGCAAGAGTCGCCGTCGCAGCTCCTTAGCTTCAATAATTTTTAATTAAAAAACATAATTCAGAAGTTTTGCAATGTGCAGTATGCGGTGTATGTGAGAAATAAAATGCATATTTTATATCCAACTGCCACGAGATACTTCATTAGGTGTCCGTCGGCGTCAGCGTCGGCGTCGGCGTCGGCTAGCTTGTTGTCGGAGTCTTCACCTTGGATCTCGTCTCCCATAATCATAAGAGTTGCCTATTGCGTCCCCAAGAATGTCAGTATGCCCAAAATGACTTGCACAATTTCACATCGTGGTACGAGCACTCGAGCACCCTTTTCACGTCCTTCCCCTACTGTGCATCATGGGCGTCATCAGCTTCATATGCACCTCCAAACAGCAGTGGGGAGGAAGCCCACAAGAAAAGAGAAATCCGCAGCTCAATTGCACACGGGCACACGGGCACACGGGCACAGGTGGTCGAGACAACCGAGCATCAATGGAGAAGCATTGCCCTGCGAATGTCTTGTTTGTGTTATTTACGAGCGCGAAGGGCTACGACGCCACTGAAAAATATGCAAAGCAGCGGCAGCTTTTTTACATACGTTTATGTGGAAGCGAAGCCAACTTGGCGAGGGGCAATTAAACATGAACTTCGCTTTTTACTTTCTGGGATTACGACATTCCCATCCCGGACTGGGCAGCGGAGCACAGAGCAGCGCGTACAAATGCGCGTATACGAGTATGTGATTCGGATTTCGGTAATGAAAAACCGGAAAATAACGGTAACTGTGCCAAACAACCCAGTTCGTATAGGCCCCACCGATCATCCGCAGATCAGGCTGGCTAATCAAGCAACAACTACGACTGCAATATTTTACGCGTTATCGCTGAGGACGGGATTTTAATTTTTTGATTGTAGGGCTGCTGCGGATCGGTCGAGCACGCTGGATCCGATAGGGTCGGATGTCGGGGAGCTGGGGCAGCTTGTCAAGCGCAAGCTCAAACTAAATTTATTGTTGTTTTTGCGTGGCTGGCAAAACCCAAATCAATGTCCATTATGCAATAGACAACTGGATAAATTGAAAGCGAATGAATGGGTTCCCCGGGTTAGAGAGTGGTCCAGCGCACGACCGTTCCTAGGGTGGGATTGGGGCTTACCTGGATCTTGGGCAGTTGCTGTGTGTAGTATCCGTTTTGACATTGACCCTGACGCACACATTGCTGGCCTGAGGCGCACTTCAGGAACTCCTTTGGCGGCAGGTATGTGGGGCCCTGGAAGGGCGAGGCTTGGCGGCTGATGATAGCGTGATTCAGGAAGACGTTCGATGCGGCGTTCACGGAGAAGTGGGTCTCCTGGTGCTCCTTAGCGCCGTTCTTGTACTGCCCGTTGAGAAACATGTTGCCCTGGTAGTCGGCACTGGCCAGAGCCAGAGCCAGCGCCAGCATCGCCATGGAAAGGACGACTGCGAACTGTTCTCGAAATCGGAACATGGCTTTTGCTTTCACTTTGCTCTGTGTTGCTACGAAAAACCTGCGGAGAAGACAATATTTCGATTAACAGCGGCCAATAAGCTGCATTTGTATGTACCTAAGTATAAAGGCTAAGAGTCGAACAAGAAGGTGCCAGTGACAATCAAGAATATACAGAGTGACTCGCGTAATCGATTGAGCAGTGTTTCGTCATCGTCAAGATGCAAACAGCGTCATGACAACATTTCGCGACGGGATCGTGAAAGACCCATAAAAGTCGAAAAGCTGGATATGCGAAGCCACCCGAGTATTTGTCAGCTATGGAGATGGATGATATTATGGAGGATATTCCATAGATGATGGGGCAGACAGTCAGGCCCGAGATCGCGATATCGATGGCAAATGGCACTTGCTGCTCCGCCAACACTGAAGACGAAGTAGCTTGTCCAAAGGAGGAGCTTAAGTTAACTCAAGACAACTCGTACTGGCGCGGTTGGGTGTGAGATTACCGGTCCCTCCTCCCTCGTCCCAGCTATCCGCTACCCGCTCCCCACCGGTTCTCAGACATCTAAACACTTTTGCAAAATGTATGCAGTAGTAGTGTGTAGACACGAGTACGTGTGCAATTTGTCAGAGCTTCTTAGTCGGATAAACGACTTCTCTGGTGGCCCCGCTACTGCTGTCTGCTCTGAAGATCTGAAGAAGCGTGCGTTACGCAAAGGGGCGGCAGTCGTTTGGTGTTTAGAGCGTCAATTTCATAATTGACGATATTTTATTATATGTATAGCATGAGCCCCCTCCCATACGGAAAGACTGGCAGTACTGGCAGAGTTGTGATGACTGAATTTGAGTTGGTTAGCCGAGGAGCTTTGCTGGTGTTTTCCCACAATCAGATCCGGATAAGCATGATTTGCCAAAATCTATTCTCAGTCAGGCCGAGTTAAATCAGTGTCTCAGGTATCTTGGCTCATAAATCGTCAGCCTGATTGTTTTAGCCAGCAAGAGCTGGTGAAATTTGCATGTGACCATAAACAAAATCTCAACAAGAACTAAGCCGAGCTCGTGCCCAATCGCTAAATCGATCTCTGAGCCAAATTGCGGGATGCGTTCGGCGTGAGTCAAACCTAAAAATAGTTGACTATGAACAAATTAAATTGCTGGTTTTTACCAAACAAAATTTGCATAAAATATTTTCAGAGTTTCTTTGAGTCATTTGATTGACCAGACTATTAACTTTTGCCTTGGATTTAGAAATTCTGCGAATTTCTACTTTCTATTTCATGAGCTTAGAATTTATTGAGTTGCGTATAATATTTTTTCCTCATATACATATAATAATACATACATATATGTACATACATATGCGCAGTCAAAAATCTACCCGCGGCTACCACAAACGATTCATTGACACACTTTCAGCGGGAATTGATGGACGTCCAGACCGAGGGGAAAAACAAAAGACTCGAAAAAGCGACAAACTTTCTTGAGGCTCCAATCGGGGCCTGTTAACTAATTGAATCTCAAATCGCCATTGGCAAATAGCTTAGACCTTCCAATCCCATATTCGTAAAACTCTTCTTCCTCCTTCAAGAACTCGTACGACGCATGTAGGTGTTATAGGTAGTATACATATGTACATATATGCATATACATATGTACATACATTGTCTTTTGTTTTGTGCTGGTACGATTAGTAATTTAATGCCCATGCCATTGCTGTGTATAAGTTGCAGCATCTGTGGTGTCTACTGCCGCTGTTCTGTGGCCGCTTTTCACATAATTTAAAACTGCAGATTTTTGCGCTGCTGTATTTTGCAACAGTGCAACAAAACACAAAACAATCAACTGCAAAGTTCAGATCGCATCTCCAACAAATAAATTTCCAGCACTCCAAGCAACGGTCGAAATGGTTGCATGAGACAGACAAGAAACTGCGGAATGGTGAGAGGGTAGCGGGGTAGAGGGGGACAGACATGGGTGGACATGCAGACAGGCAGAGGCAGGGACGGGACTAGGCATCCGCAGAGAAGCGACAACTGCAACTGAATCAATGAAACTATCCATCAATCAATCAACTGCAGATGAATTTAATTTCTAGCCACAAAAGGCTGCTGCAGCACAATTTATACTCGTACTTAGAGTAGCGGTATAAATTGCAGCATCTGTGGCTGATCCTATATCGAGGTCAGGGCACACTAGGGATTCGCTATTCTCGGACGTCCTTTGGATTTTCACTTCACCACCAATTGGCCAGTCACTTTTTCCGTTCGTTAAGAGTCTGCGGCTGTGGCTGAGCAGCTTTCATTGAACTTGGGTCTGAGCACTTTTTGCATATGGCACACCGATAACTTTACTAAATCTATTGACGCCGTCGCTTACACTGAAAAAATCCAGACACCTCTCGACTCGAGCGCGCGTACGAACAGCTTGAAAATGATTGTGAATATTTTACCAAGATCGTCTGTTTTATATGTACCAAGCAGGCGCTGCTTGCGTTGCCGCCGCTCCGCTGCGCGGCCGCAGACTCAGCCGTCCGCAGCAGCCTCAAGCCGCGCAGAAGAGGTACGAGTAAACGATACGCTTGCAGCTCAGCCAGCAGATGAGTCAACGCCAACGCCAACGCTGAAGCTGACGCCAACGCCAACAGCGAAGCTAACTCTCATGCTCACTTTCGTTTTGTTGTCTCTGAGAGTAAGCTCCAAAAGTTGGATCTCGTGCTCTTGCTTTGCCCCTGGAAGTCGCAGCTGCGTGTTGAGAGTTGGCATCTCTTTGCTTACTGTATGTCACTATGCGCATTCCCAGCAGCTTTCCGCTTGGCCAGGGACTTAATTTGTTTTCGCCTGCTTTTGGCTTTGCCATTTCAGTGGGCTTTACATTTTTATTAGTAGTATTTTTGGCTCTCTGGTTCCTACTAATGGATTTCGTTCTTTGAGCCTTGTCCAAATAATATTTAGTTTGCTGTGTGTGGAGCCTAAATATGTATTGTACTTTTCGATTTGTGGTGTCCGCAGAACACTTTTTGTGGCATTAAAGTATTATTATATTATGAGTCTCGTAGTAAATTAAAGGCACTATAATGAAATGGCGGAAAAACAAATCCGGGTAGTTCTAGGCACTAGCAATCGTCAACAAATTGCCTTGCTGGGATGCTGATGAATCATATACTAAAAATGCGACATCTGTCAAGGGTAAACGCTCATACGAAATTACTCCCGAACACAATACACATAATTATATATGTATCTATTTGTCCGGCTTGGGCTGGGCTGAAAAGTCTTGGACGTTATCAATAATACCTTAGTGTGGAGAAATTGGATCCGAATCAGAGCGCTAAGAAATCCGAATCCGTTCCACTAAAACAATGTTGCAATTTGCCAAAACAAATTAAATCAAAGCATCAGCGACAACTCAAACGTGTGGTCTATGTTGTACTCTGATTTGTTTTAGGTGTATTTTTATATGTATTTAATATATTAGATAATAGTTTAGGGGCACGCTAATTACTATTTTTCAGTTTGCTCAACATGTTCATATACGAATATGCAAGTAGCGAGATACATCCGATAGATACTATTTTTGCATTGGTGGAGCCTAGGCCACTGCCAAGCCACCAATCTGTCATAAGTTTCATCATTATTTCGCATGCCCCCGGTTCGTACATGTATTTGTTATGCTTATCAAAAGTTAGTACAATTAATGGGCATTTACCAGCCAGATTTTGGATTTCGGGCGATGCTTGTAAATTGGAAAGCCGGTTAAGGTCACTGTCACTGTTGATCTGCTGCCAGCAGTGACGCCCCCAAGTCCTCTTCTTTTGCAAATCATCTCCTCGCAGGCACACACCGATGACATCTCTTATAATTCAGTTGTTTGATATACTCGTAATCATAAAGTATTCGTACATACATATACATATATAAGTAGGTACATACATATGTAGGGTGTAAGGGCGTTAGATCACCCTTAGCGATCGTGATCGAAAGCAACCCAAAAGTTAGCTCTTGCTTGCGTATGCGGGAAGTGTGCTTCTAATTGAACAAGTCATAGTTGATCATGGTGGTGACATGCCCCGATGAGATTGCATTAAAAATCATATTTGCCAAATACACTGGCTTATTGTATGCTTGTGGTTTTTCATCAGGTCAGTCTGGAGTCCATTGATACTACAATTGGACCACAACTGTTCGCTTCGGATCATTGGAGCTATGATGAAAGCCATCATCTTGTGTAATTATGCCAGGTGAATACGAGCTTGCCTCGGAAATCAAATGCCCGTTACAATTATTGCTTTTGGCTGCCTGAGATTTAAGTCAAGAGCGATTCAAATGTGATTTTAATTTGAAAAATTTCACAATTCGACACACAAGTGTCTCTCAAGCTACTCTCCATTAGTAAATATATTTCGAAATACTCGTTTTTAGATCCTGACAACTGTCTGCAGTTATATCCCAGGAGTCAGGACATAAAAATTAGTCTGCTCTCGCTCCGATAGTCTCTGAGAACTAGGCGTCCATCGGGACTTACCATGTTGGTGCTTGCTTCAACGAAATCTCGCGCATCTATCATCTCTCGGATGGACTGTGACTGGGCCAGAGGGCAGCCACATAATTAGAAGGTTCATTCCCATTCTAATGGCATTTTCATGCAAGCTTTGCATTGGCACATTGAAAAATGAATGCTATTCATTCAAGCCGACCCCGCAGCGCCAAGGCGGAGCTTTGAGTCCATGCTGACCTATGGCAATGCGAACATTTACGGTTATTTGTTAATGCAGCAAATGACAGCAAACGCCTCGCAAAGTCGGTGTGGCCACCTTTGACGCATGCACAGCTGTCCATTTTTTAGCAGCTAACATTTTTTGTTGTGTTCATCAAATATTTCTTGGGCATTTTTACAAGCCGCCAAGATGTTCTTTGCAGCCTTGTAAGTGCTGTTTATTTGCTCTTCGTGCTCTTCGGGCATCCATATTTTGTAATGGTATTTTATCATGCTTTTATAATTATTCATACGGATATTTGGGGCAATATCTATCGAGTCGTTGCATCCTCTGGTTTTGTATCGGAATAATCTGCTTAAAGTATCAAAAGGAAAACAGAGGGCTTGTGCGATTTTCATATGAGATAAAAACTCACAAGCTACTGCGCTTATTCGCTGTTGCTATACGGTTTTATTGATTATTAGGATTTTGCATATCAAAGAGCTCTTTGTGTGAGTTCGCAAAATGTTCAGCATACACAACTGTCTACATATGTTAAAACTACCCATCGTCTTAATTGTCTAGACAGAATTTAGATCTCGGGTACATAGTTTAATATTGTGTCCTGCACACAGTATCATTATTTTTTCTTTAAGGTCAATGTCTCACCCAGCTTTTAAATTTTTTAATCTTATCTTTGTCGCTTAGGGGAAGGCCTACGTGACTATTAAGCGTTCAACTCTAGTCCACGCCTGCCAACATCGCCCGAGCTCTTAGCTTCATTATCTGAAGACAATCAGGGAGCCTACCGTCGCATACAGCTCAACGGGATATCGAATACGATGTTAATTGCAGTAGTTAAAATTAGATTTTAATTAATTCCAGTTTTACGAAAAATACAATTCCAGCTACAAACTCAGACGTAGCTGGATACTTGGTTCTAAGAAAAGAGTCCGCAAAAAGAATCGACCCTGCCAGTCTACATTCCAGCAGATGATAAAAAACTTCTGCTCCTTTAACCAATTTAAAAGGCGGATCCCCATCGTCTTATGGCAAACCTGCAGTTACGTGGTTTTGTGGTCAAGCTCCAAGTATGATTATTTGTGACGTGACTAGACTGCCAGCCCAGTGTCTTGGCTCTGGGTCTCAAGGTCGTCTGTTGACCGACCTTACTGGTTGAGTGAAACTGCTGCAAAGCAAAATAGAAGGAATGGTTGCTCCGCTGTTTTGTTGCTTTAACCTGTGAGGCAAGTTTTTCTAGGCTTAGGCATTTTATTATACAGTGGAACATTCTTCTTCTGTCCAGATTCCACTATACCCATGTTAAAAGTTTTGTTCCAGGATCGACCTAGTATTTTTTGACTTTATTCTATTTCTGTCCCCGTTTTTTATCCTCTCACAGGATACCATTTCTGTTCATATGATTGTAACGTACAGAAAGAAGATCTCCTATAACCTATAAATAGGATATACCAGACATACATATGTACATTAGCATTAGTATCCAGCCAATTGGATTGTATATCCGTATGTTTCTTTGCAAACCAGCCTCTGAGTTTTTAATTTAATATCAATCAAAAGCAGATCTGAAATAGAAATAATTACTTAAGGGAAAAATGCTACCAAATATTTAAAATGGGTTTTCAATTTACTTGTAACTTTAAATAAAATATCTGATTCGATACATTGTAAATATTTTGTAATTTTAGTTTTAAGTTATAATTTAAGGTTCGACAAAGTACGCTCTTCTTTATTTTTGTTGGTACTTTTATCGCTACGGCATTAATAGTTTATATGTTTATGTTTATGCTGCCATCGCCTTACTTCAAAGCCAAGCATACAAATCTGGGAGATGCCAAGAGGTAATAGGTACATACATATCTACATATACATACATACGTATATGGATACAAGTGGACGCGGTGAAACCGGTTCCGGTTCATTATTTTCGATGAGGGCAGCTGCGGACTTGCAATCATTTCAATGGGTATCGGGGCAGATTATAGTTCTTCCACAGTATTCTATTTCAAATTTTAGATGAGTTTGTTTGAAAATGCCGGAATTATGCTAATTTCAGAATAAGAGTTGCCCATTATGTCAGCTCAGCAGCACGTCTCTCATAAGCTGCGAGAGTTTACTGGCCGACAAAAGCGGAGCGCAACTTGTGGCTACCATATCTAATCATATGTATTTCCGTAGCGGAAATAGGGAGCAGAGCAGATACAGACTGCAGCCAAGCATACGAGTATACGGCGGTGCCAAGATTCTTAAGTGAAGTAGCTTAGAGACATTTGTCAGCACTCTGATTAATGAAGCGGAGCTAAACTTGATCCGGCCAAGTGGGCCCGGGGTACAATCATATCATCGACGTCTTTGTATTGGTGGGGCGTTTAGCATGTTTTGAAAATCCATTTACAACTTGTATATTTTACGATGTTTTTAGCACTACATTTGCACAGTTTCCTCACAGCACTTTGCATAAATTCTGTGCCATGGCTTTGGATTAACATTTCAATGAAAACTATTAGAATTATTTAACTAAATGAGTCATTTAATATCAAACTCAAAAACAAACAAAAAATTCCATTGCAGTGAAATCCGCAGCAATATAGCAGCATTACCAGTCTAAATTAATTTTATATTGTAGTTTTCCATCTGTATTCTGTGGCCATCTCCCACGCAGCAGTGTTACTATAATCATTTCGATGCTTAAGGTACATAAGTATAAGTTTTTACATACTCGTACATATTTTGTAATATATGTATATACTTATGAGTAAGCTTCGTCTGATTAATTCGTATGTATGTTTAGTCAGGACATAATTAAAGACTTAACCTCATTTAACACACGTGAGCATTGATTGGAAATTGATATTCCTACAGGGAAATATTTATCAATTTGGAGACCCCAGAAAAACATTAGTGGCCCTGATTTAAACTCACTGAGAGGGCTGTAGCATACCGTTCGACCATGCAAAGGGATATTTTCAAATTTTATAATTTACGGCTGATTCATAAACTTTAAATCGACATTTCTTAACAGCAGAATCATGAATAATCTTCGACCTCTAGTTGGAGCCTGTGTGCAGGTTCTACATTTGGTACTGATCAGAAAACAGAAAAATACTGAAATAAATGCAAGAACCGAGGGCCAAGCCCCCCATTGGGTATGTAAGATGTAATGAAAGTTGTAGAAAATTACTAGTACTTAATATTCCCGACCTGTACACCGGAGGATGTGTAGGTTCTTAACTTTTTTTTTGTTTACTACGATGTCACATTGTTTCTTATTCAACTAAAGCGTTATTAATTGAAACAAAAGATTTTATTAAAAGATTTCAAGATTTTTATTTAAAACAAAACGTTGCTATTAATGCGAACTCATCAATCGGAACTTTCCAAGTATTTTTTGCAGCACAATAGTTTAAGGAATTTGGTAAAAAAAAAAAACACAAATTAATCAGGTTTCAAAGACGTCTATAATAAAGATATTACCAGCTTGAATCCACTGAGAAGACAATAGAAAATCAGTGTATGTAGCCCGCATTCTAAGCAGAAAAGTAAAAGTCTTGTCAATATATTTTGTCTGTTTATGTTCATACCACCGAAGAGGGTATATTCATTTTTACAAACTATTTGGTACGCTGAGAAGGTTCCATCTGCATAATATATAAAGTAAAGTATTATGATTATTCTTTATCTAACAGCCGCCACCTGTTTATGTTTTATGTGCGCAGTAAAATTCTTAACCCTCGAAACCGTATCTTAATATCAGCGGCCATTGGAACGATCGAAACAGAAACTGTAGTGAGGGGAAGCTGCTATGGAATCGATCCATCTGAAAGAGTATCAAGAGCTCGGCATCAATTTGGTAATTGTTTTCAGCTGAATATGAATTTTATAGATGGGCTGCTGGTATGCTTTGTTGATCAAAAGAGATGAAATTAATTTGTAATTAATTAATATTAATATCTGCTCAGCTAGTCTCAGCATAAATTAACCGTGTCGGCATGCACTATGCTATCCAAATTAGTATGGACCGTTCACTGTGAGCTCCAGTGCCTGCTGGAGATGGTCTGAAGCGATGGTCCGTGTTGATCGATATATGTACGTCTTCCTCAACCCGATGTGCTGTTATAATGGTGTCATTCGTTTGTATGAGTATCTTAGCTTTAGAACTAGAATCGACAAATTTCAGCATCGGATCGAAATGAATGGAATTTGCATAAATTTAAAAAAGTTACCCAGCTTGATTACGTGTATATACACAAGCGAGTCCTAAAAGTTTATTAATTATAAATATAAAAATATATATACATTTATGTATACAAAAGTACATAGTATATCGTACCGTGTGAGAGATTTCTATGCAAATATGCGGGCTTCGGCGTGGCACCCAAGCAAAAGGCAAATTGATTTCAGAGTTGGGGAACTTCAAAGAAACTGAAAGTTTGCATTGGAAGACAATTTCATGGTGCGAGAACAAGCTTAACTTTGAATTGACAAAACAATTAATTTAAATTCATAGCTGTATCACAAATGGAAATGGTCTCGACGTGTCTTTGTTTCTTTTTAGCGTTGAAAGGCGATTTGACTAATTGTTATGTATGATGTATTTGGAGACACCAAAAAATATATGAGAATGCCCGGAACCTCGCTTGAGAGTATATTTCAAAAAACTTTAAGTAGCATTATTCCAGCACTTATCAGCCTCCAATAAATTGCAATCGCAGTCACCATGGCAGTGGCAGTGGCAGTGGCAGGGGCTTTGATTGATGGAAACGAACGTTGAATACACAAGCAATTGGAAACAAATCTGAGGAACAGAAAGTATAAAACGGAAAGTGAATTAAAGAGCATTAAAAATGAAACAATGGATTATGACATCACGTCGATCGCCAGCACTTACATGTGGGTGGAAGATCGGCTTCAAGTTGGACAGATGCCAAGGAGGCCAGTAAGGTTGACATTCGATATTGAAATTTATTATTGTTAGCATATGATAGAGAGACTTACCAGTCCTCAAAATAAAACCGTTGCGACAGTTAAGTTTTCTTAATATTGAAAGCAATCTGAGTATGTTCCTTGCATATTATTAGACATAACTTATATTTAGCTGATGCCCCACAGTGACACAAAACGCTTTTAACTTCATTAGGCATTTTTTGACTTTATTCTTTCGCGCTCAGTTTTTACGGAGCATTTATTAGCATATGATTATGAAAGACCTGAAATCAATAATGACGGCGAAACATCAATGGGCGCAATTCATGTGGAATTGACGGCTGCTTGAAGTTTCCATGTAAGATTCTTTTACCTTTTACTGGTTCTGCTCAAAGAAATTCGTTTAGAAAACGGAACTGGAATTTGGAATTTATCAGATAAGTCACAGCTGCCAGGTCACAGCCAATATTATTTACAAGAAGAGGGCGTGAGATGCTGAAAATGCAAAAATGCTTCCCGCTGAGTCAAAGTGTGTGGCTTCACCTACGACTCAGAATAGACACCAATGTGAACATCCAAGCCATCAACCTGTGGTTTATTGTGCGTAAATAATGAGTGGAATTAAGAGCGGCACCTACCACCAGTCGCCATTGGAATCACCGATAGAATCATGATAAAATGCCTGAGCATTACTCATACGCCCCATTACTTGGATATGGTGGCCACATTATAAAAATGCTCATTTTACTAGATGAGAAAATAATACGTCGTCATCCGCAAGAATGTTGAGACAAAAAGAAACCACTAATTAATTGAGTATCGTCAAGGAGAGACGACTTGAAAATATTTTTGACACCGCGACGCTCCGCTAAGCGACCTGGCGCGGATCGGCGTCAGAAGTTTCGTGGAAGGTTTTGTCGTGTCTCGACTAATTCGCATAGATGCGACTTGAAAACTAATAGATCAGTTTCATATCAATCACACTTTATGATAGTTGGACTGGTTTGAGCACGCACACCGAAAACCTCAGCCACGAAGACAAGACTTTGGCGAGCACAACTTGTTTTATGCACGCAGGCGCTTGTTCGTAGACATAAAAATCTAATGTCCAATAAACATTTTTGAGAAATTCATTTGGCGCCAGGTCAACCCCGAAATGTCCACTACGTACTACAGTTGGCCACATTCAAAAGACATAAATATATTTTTGCCGCGTTAACTAGAGTTACTGAAGAACTTTTCAACAGTGTCCCAGCCATCTTCGAAATATCGTATGTAAACCTACACACCAATGTGTGTGTGTATGTATATGTGTCTATAATTAAGTTTGTACAATACATGGCACTGTCTCAACCTCTGAACTTTGCGTAATTGAATTGCCTATTAATGCAAAAAATGGTGCCGCGGGACGGACTATGCTAATAAGACTCTTTAAAACCAACTTGTTTGGTTAACAGGGGAATACCGAATTTGGTTTGCCGGGGTGTTGTTAAAAACCAGTTCAATTGCGTGTATTAATACATTTTTATCATTCACATTAGCATTCACATTCAGTGGGATTCAGAACTGCACCTATTGAAAACTTGGTAATTAGAGTAGCTTGAAAATGCACAAATAAGCGAATTCGCCCAGTTATCCATTTGTCTATTAGGAGGTTTTCCACGTTTTCACGTACATAAATGCATGGAAGATACAATTCTACTAGTATACTAAAAATATGTCAACATAGCTATACCGGTATCATCGCTAGTACAATTCTTTCAATTATCTTGTGGTCAGTTACTGAAACCTGGATTTCAAATGCGACATGCCGATGGAGAGACTCTTTGGTTTTGGTGTGTGTCAATCTCTTGCTAGTGATAACCACAGCATGAACGTAGGCGGGACGACACTGGTGCACGGTCCACACCATCAAAACTCAATTGTCGCTCGCTGGTCAAGCAGCGTATCTGTGTTTGACGTTAAAGGTGGTCTGTGTCTGTGTCTGTGCCTGTAGATGCTCAGGGTGAGTGGAAGCGTAGTTGGAGCTGAAGTCATGTCACGCTTGACCTTGAAGCCTCCTTTGGGTTAATGCCGGTTAACTCAAGTAAATGAATGAAGCGTAGCACTCAGATAATCGCAGTGGAAATCAAGTGACACGAGCAAAGCCGTGTACGTAATGTACATTACATTTACATTACTTACTTTTCTGATTGAAAGTATTCCTCCGATACCAAAGCTGCGGACCTCGCATCTCGATGGAGCGATGCTTCTTCTATGGAGTTAAAATAACTTTTTTTTCCTGGATGTAAATATAGGACAATGAAGCTATGTATACATATACTGGATTGGATGTTATCTGAAAACGGACGTTCGGGCTTTCCAGCTTTTCTGCATATTCTGGGTTTCGTATTTATATTTTACATTGAATAACATATTTATTTGTATATATCTGGTAAACCAAAGCTTCGAGAATTGCCAAAACCGTTTATAACTGATATAGCCGCTATAACTTATTAGCGTGTTTTTGGAGATTCAAAATATATGTAAGTACGTGTGTTTAGCTAGTAAGTATAATATTTCATTTACTAATACTAATGGTTGGGTCTGTCAGTAAGCTCTTATATTCCTTCCGAAAATTCTCAAGTGCCCATTGGCACCACATGGAGAATAGGTACAATATTCAAAGGATTAACGATTTAATAATGTAATATAATATATTAATATGTAGTATGACGCTTCAGTAAAATGTTTCGGATTGATTTTTGTGAAATAATCATAGCAAATGAAATTTTAATGATTTTAAGTAGTTATGGGGCTTTGACCGAGCTGATGAGCTAATTGAAACAACCAAAGCTAATTTTGGTAATATCTCAGCCGTCCTTCAGCCGTCATCTGAATCAATTAGCAAGGCGCTTGGCGCTTATTTTTATACATTTGTCGTCCCACTGTCAGCTTGAACGCCGTTCTACCATAAGGCCGATTTATTCAGTTATTTTGTAACAGTTGCCCAACCGACAAGTATCTTTCATAAACCAGGCGAATGAACCTAGCTGAAGACTCAAAAACAGACAAACAGACACGGAAAAATTTGCCAAGTCTCATCGCGTTAAACAAAGCGCTTCCGTTCAGAATGACTAAAACCTTAGCTGGGCCAGGCTGGGGCATCTACAATGGAACTGGGGCAACATATAAACCATGGACCAACAGCCGAAACTGAATTCGCGTTGCTGCTGCTGCTGGTTTTGATGATAGTGATGTGATGTGCTTGCTTCAAGTTCATTTCAACGGCTGGTTGGGCAGCAATCGCTGTGAAACCTTCTCGAAAAAGAGAAAAAATTAATACTGTTGAAAATGTAGAAATAAACAACAACAACAACACTGTGCGGGCTGGTATGCTCGTCACACAAACTCTAATTTATTTGTTCATCTTGATCTATGAAAGCATAAAATTTAATGGAGCATTATGAAAGAGTTCGTAGAACAAAACCCAAACAACAGCAGCTACGAGCCTCAGAAATTGAAAGGTGGGAAGAGACTGGTCCAACCCGTCTAGGTACAATGTGATAGCGACTGACAGCACCGACAGCACCGACAGGGCGACAGGTCGACAGGTCGGATAGTTGCACGTCAACGCGTCACTTTCTGTTGAGCATCAGCAGCTTCGGGCAGCTCAGATGAAATTCTTTGCCTATACGCTTTAGCAATTGCAGATGCTTAATGGCAAATGGTCAGTGGCTGACCCGTACGGCGACGTTCAGATAGCAGACAGCACACAATTAAATTATCATTACAGACTTTGAGGCTGTGCTATCGGCTTGATTGGCGCTATCGCAGTAAAATGATGCTCTACATTAGGCACACCTGGCATTGATTAGAAAAAACATCGAGTGAAACGACTATTAGTCAGCGTAATTAAGTTCCGGCAGCTACGAGTATACTCGTAAATGCAGCCAATTCATATTGCAAACTAATACTCGTAGATGATGAATCCCGGTCTGGCGACGACGACTTTTCGTAGACGGATGTGAATTTCGGGGTTTTACCAGCGAACATATTCGGCTGTAACTTGTTGCTGCTTCTGCCTTTGTTTCTGTCGCTGGATCTACAGCTTTATTCTAGAACTTGTTGCTAGATAGTAGCGCGTTCGTTTCGCCTAAGTGTAAATATCCCATGACTGTGACGGTCCCGAAAACTTTAAGCTTCCAGCATTGGCCTTATTTCATGATTGCTTAATCAAATCAACCGCAAAACTTTTGACTTGGAACAATGGAAAGAAGCTCTGAATCACTACATAAAAATATGGAAAACCTACACAAAAGTAAAAAAAAAACTAAAGTGGTTGATTGAAGGCATCAGTTCTAAGATTGTGTTATGTTGAGACTGTATTGTACTTCATTGGATCCGATGCACTTGGTAATAACCCGTACATACTCATTCATTTCATCAGCCTTTGATGGTTGTCACAGGGGTATCACAGCAGAAATGTAACGGACTATGTGAACACAAAAAAATTTCAAAATAAAAATAATAATAAAAAATTCTCTGTTTGAATAAAAGATCATTAATCCATGTTAACTGTCAGTAGACAGTTGAGAGGTGAAGCCACATATTGTAAAGATGATTTCTGAGTGCAGACAGCATTTGAGGGAAAGATCAGCTGTGATCCGTTGGCCATAAATTATATTTTACTCGTACTATCCTTGAAGGCCGTTTGTAACAGATTGGAAAACACGAGAAGACAGTGATGCAATGTAAAATATTCATTAGTAGCATAGATAGTTAAAAAAGACAACTTTTATTTTTGGACGGACTCAAATCGTTACGGATATTTTCGTTGTTTTCCAAGATGTATAGGTTTCCCATTATCCGAGTGATGTCGAAAGTAAATAAAATTCGCCCACACATATTAACGAGCATTTAATTTAGTGTCATTCGACACTTTTACTACATGCCTCTCTTTTATATCTTATTATAATCTCATAAATCTCCTGCCATTTTAATTTGCTCGGTACCTTGCGCCCCATTTGCATAGGTTTTTGCAACAATACAATGAGTTAATTTGCTCCTTTATAGTGGCATACCACTCGTGCTACATTTAAAATTTAACGTTCAATTAAATTTTATTGTTTCGAACATAATGAAGAAGTAAAATGTGCCTCCAGCTACCACGACCGTTCCTGCTCCAACTCTTGTTGCAGTTGTAGTGGAGTGGAATGCTGGGGAAGGGGCGAGGCTGACCTTCAACTCAGTTTCAGCCGCTGTGTATGCACTGCCCTGCACTTGTTTGTCCAATATTTCGGTTCTGATATCGTTTTCCTTTCTATATTGGAGCTATCAGTTGTTAATTATGCGAACTATTTCGTAAGTCGTGTAGTTCAAACTCGCTCCCTACCATCGCAACCAAGTTTGCATTATATTTGTATGTACAGTATATTCACAGAGGTTTTGGTTTCGGCTCACTAAACTTCAGCATCAAATGGCAAGGACATTTGCGGCACGTACCATTACTCAACTTCTGCGGCGTTATGAAGCATTTATTAAATCATATTAAAATCGCAATCCCAACTGCTAAGGTTGTTAATAATCAATTTATACTATTTAGTGGCAGCGTTGAGTCACTCGAGTCTACAAATACATATGCATGAATGAATGAAAAATGAATGGTAGTTAATTAATTTTTCTTTAAAATCAGTATCAAATATCAAAAGAATTATCTCTTTTTAATTTATCGTAGTCCACCTGCAAGCTCCTGACTTTTCGCTGAGCTTGAACTCTGAGTTAGTTAAGCATTTGTCTTGGAAGCCGCGAAGGCTACAGGTCATATCCAATTATAAATTTGTATGTGTTAGGAATAAAATTATACACAATGTGTAACACCCAGAAGGACGCTTTTCAGTATATACATATGTCGCATAGCGTATATATGTATGTATGTACATATATTCTTGATCAGCATCAGTAGGTCGATATCAGTCTGTCCGTCCTTCCGTCTTCTTTGAGCTAGGGCAAACAATTTTTTTCACGCTCCTGGGATCTCTTCCGAATTTGTCACGCCCCCTACCGCCCCCATTAAAGGCATCCAAAAATTTGATGATAGAGCTTACGAAACAGTGTACATGGATACTGGAACATGCCATTGGATATATTTTATATTCATTCAAATCCAGAGCTTGTGACCTGCCGAAAATTAATTAGAAAATCTGAACCACTTCCAGATGGTTTATTTATGGCTACTACGCCAACGGCAAATTAGTCAAAGGTAAAAAAACCTGGTCAAAAATCAGGTTTGGTAATTTATATGCTTACATATTCACTTTGGAATTGGTAATAACAACGTTGAAGACGCTCAACTGCTTCTAGAGCAATTGAGCATGCCAAAAATAGTTTCTCCCTTGTCTGATATATTGTATGTATACTACTCATATTTCTATAGCTGTACATACATAGTTCATACTTCCGATTGCGTGAAGAACGAGATCTTAGCAAAATTTATTAACTGGCTGAAACTCATGCTCGTCTGAGTCTGAGGGTCTGTCTATGCAAAGAAGCAGGAAGCAAACACAGTCCCCACATCGCATGACACGAGAATAATGATAATTTCGGCTTCATCTGCCGCAATGGAGCACTTGCTTTGCCTATTGTAATGGGCCGCCGGCGCTGACGCCGCCAACGGGAATGGCTGTTGTAGCGCACGATTTGACCTCAGTGTTTAAATGTTAATTGATGTTTCTCCACAACTGCAGCCAAGCTAACAGCTGTTGATATTCGCCTTGGTGCGTACCAGCTTCGGGTGCTGACGGCTATGCCTTTTAGCTGCCTCTTGATGTACCCTTTAAAAATTCCCTAAAGCTTCCAAGCCAGCACAACAACACTACGTTAAGATAAAATGATACTCAGTCTGTATAAGTATAATGTTATGATTGGTGTAACCTATACAATATATATTTTAGTTTTCGGTAATAGTACGTAAACGCTGGAATTATCGGATCCGATGAATGCCGCACGCTCTCTCTATGTGTTTTGGTATCGCTGTTCTCAGAAAGGACAGATTTATTAGTTGGTTAACGCGGAGAGGTCCGATTTCGGGACGGTCAAAATTTTGAAATACACTTGTAGCAGTGAGCTCTCTACAGTGAGCAAAAGGAAGTGAGTTCTGCAGTGAAAAATTACAAATAGTTTTGTAACAGTGAGAGCTCTACAGTCAGTTCGAATAGTTTTTGAGATTTGTGGATGCCCCAGATTTTCGTCCTTTGCGGGGGCGGAAGGGGGTGTGGCAAATTTTTGAAACATACTCGTCAAGGTCCGATATCACAGGAGTGTGGATGGTTGCTCTAGCTTTTATAGTCTCTGAGATCTAGGCGCTAATGTTTTGCGCTAAGCAAAGCCGGCTATGATGCGTCTGTGTTAGAGAGAGACAGGGCGAGAAAAAATGAAATTGTTTTCTTGATTCTGGCTGTAATAATGATACGATCCAATTCAGATTCTGCGTTTTTGACTTTCTTATATCTTCGAAATTGTTGATGCCACAGATTTTCACCTTTGGTGGGGGCGGAAGTGGGCGGGGCAATGTTTTAAAATATACTTGCAACAGTGACATATCACAAAAGTCCGGATATGAAATGTCGCTGCTCTAGCTCTCATAGTCTTTAAGCACTAGGCGCTAATACGGACGGATGGACAGTCCGAAATTGCTCAATCGACTCGGCTATTGATGCTGATCAAGAATACATATACTTTATGGGGTCGGAAACGATTCCCTCTGGACGTTACACACATCCATTTCCACCACAAATCTAATATACCCCTATACTCATTTTGAGTATCGGGTATAAAAAGAAAGAGCAGGCCAGCTAGCAATGTTTTAGGGTTTGTTTTTCCACTGGATAAGGAAGAGTGAGCGCGAGTAAAAACCATACTTTTTGTGAGCAGGGTGGTGCAGTTTAATATGCTCAATGCCGATGGGAGGGCTTACAGAATCTTTCAAATCCTCAAAGTAGATTGGTGGTAAGATTCGTTAGATGCTTTAAGCCCCACAGAACACAAAACTGGTGTTGATAAAGGAATATATTTATTCATTTATTTGTATACCCAATACTGCGGCTGCCCGACCTTCTGGTGTAGCAGAGGGGGATGACTTGCCGTCGACAAGCGCTCAAGCCAAACGCTACACCTATGCCGAAAAAAGGAGTTCAGGGAACATACTCCGTCGGCAACTCGCCAGAAGCGAAGCCAGCCCATCAGCCGACTGGCTGAAGAAGGTGGAATGGGCTTCGACTATGCTCCCGGAGTTCACCTTAGAACAGAAAAAGGTGGCTCCGCAAGCTAAGAGGCAGCGCTCGCAGGAGACGGCTTCAAAGAGCCACAGCGCATCCTCCAGATGTGCAACCTAGGCCTACCGACCTCGGATTGGAAGGTAGCCAAGGTTGAGACGACACAAGGGCCGACTAACCAGCCAGTGCTCGTCCTCAACAAAGAGTCGCTGGCCCCGATAGAGGCAGCAGATCCTTGGTTAACCGTAGAAAAATGCTTGGTGTGATTTTTATGCACAACTTGATCAGAGGTGACAAAGACAGCCCTGATCAGTTGAGCCGCATAAACTTCACGATTCCTATTAGACCTACTAGAAATTTTATACCGTTTTTCCTTCCACTTTGTAGATCGAATTATTCCTTGCATGAACCGTTTAGGGTCTTATGCTCGGATTATAATTCCCTCTAAAATATCATAGTCCTTACACACCTTTCTAGTAATTAGTAAGTGTAGTGGTATTTTTATTATACCCGATACTCAAAATGAGTATTGGGGTATATTAGATTTGTGGTAAAAGTGGATGTGTGTAACGTCCAGAAGGAATCGTTTCCGACTCCATAAAGTATATATATTCTTGATCAGCATCAATAGCCGAGTCGATTGAGCCCTGTCTGTCTGTCCGTCCGTCTGTCCGTCTGTCCGTCCGTCCGTCCGTCTGTCCGTCCCTTTCAGCGCCTAGTGCTCAAAGACTATAAGAGCTAGAGCAACGATGTTTTGGATCCAGATTTCTGTTATATGTCACTGCTACAAAAATATTTCAAAACTTCGCCCCGCCCACTTCCGCCCGCCAAAAATCTGTGGCATCCACAAATTCAAAGATACAAAAAAAACTGAAAACGCAGAATCGTAGAGGATGTCCAGATGTCCAATGTGAACCAGATCGTATAATTATCATAGCCAGAATCAATAAAACAATTTCATTCTTTCTCGCTTTGTCTCGCTCGGTTTTGCCAATTGCAAAATATGAGTTCAAGGATTACAGAACCTATAAGAGCCAGAGCAACCAAATTTGGTATCCACACTCCTGTGAAATTGGACCTTGACCGTTTTGTGTAACAATTTCACCACACCCCCCTCCGCCCCCGTAAAGGACGAAAATCTGGGGCACCCACAAATCTCAGAGACTATTTGGCTAGAGTAACCAAATTTGGTATCCGCACTTCTGTTAGATCTCACTATAAAACGTATATATCAGAATTTCGCCCCACCCGCCACTGACTAAGTATCGGGTATAAATGTAGAGTTGCGGTGTCCGCAGCAACTCACACCGTTCCCCCTCGTTTTATGTTTATTTGAATGCATGTCTAGCTCTCTTAGAAACTTTCGTGCTAATCTTTCTCGAATATTAGTCTAACAGCTATCTTTCCTGCATGCTCGCGTAACAGCCAGCGTAAATGTAGAGTTGCGGTGTCCGCAGCAACTCACAGCGTTCCCCCTCGTTTTTATGTTTATTTTGAATGCATGTCTAGCTCTCTTAGAAACTTTCGTGCTAATCTTTCTCGAATATTAGTCTAACAGCTATCTTTCCTGCATGCTCGCGTAACAGCCTTCTGCTGGTGTCACACGGGCCACTTGACGGCGCAGTAATTGCATCGCCTCTTGAAAGATTTAGTCATTGCATGTCAACGTCCACGATAGAAAAAAAAAGGCGAGCTAAACAGTGCAGGACGTCGCTGCGGAGATCGAAGCGCCTGACGACGAGCTGGAGCCAGACCAAGAAGGCTTCTCTTCGGAGACGGAGCTGTTGCTCGATTTTTAAGCAATGTGCCGAGAGGGTCTGAGACGACTCGGACGCAGATATTACAGTGGTGGAGAACCTTGAAGATGGTCCTAAGGATACTTCAAATCAATCTCCACCACTGTAAAGCAGCATCGGCGGCCCTCATACGACGTAGTCCTGATCCTGGGGCCTTGGATGGTAAGAAACAAGGTCGGTGGATTAGGGACTATGGCATACAAGATCCCAAAATGAAGGTAAAACGAGTACCTGCAAACTTGCAAGAAATATCTCTTAAATATCTTTCTGCTCCACAATAGCGATGGCGTAACACGGCGGCAAGCCTAGAGATAAACGGGACTCATCTCAGGCTGGTGACGTCCTATATGGCCCACGAGGAAGATGATCATCCCAACGACCTTGTTCGCAAAATGGCTAGCGACAGCATAAGTGCGGACAAAGTCCTACTAATAGGTTGCGATACCAACGCCCACCACAGCCAATGGGGGAGCACGGACACGAATGTAAGGGGTGAGTCACTTTTCAGCTTCATCCTGGACTCAAATTTATTGATTTGCAATCGGGGCAACGAGCCCAAGTTTATAATTAAAAATAGGCAGGAGGTTATTGACCTCACGCTAGTGTCAAAGAAACTGATAGACACAATCAAGAGTTGGAAAGTCCTAGAAGACCATTCCTTCTCGAACCACAGGTACATCGAGACGATATTATCCCTCGAGATCCCTAAACCCACCGACTATATCAACCCCAGAAAAGTCAACTGGGAAAAATATAGCACAACTCTGGAGAAACCACTCCCTCCGAACGCCACTAAATGCCGAACACGAAAGACGACCTAAACCGTCTTGTGAACAGGTTCACGGAGGCGTCCCATACAGCCTTCAAGGCAGCATGCCCTTCTAACAGACCAAGGGGAAAAAGAAACCCCTGGTGGTCTAAACAACTAGATATCCTTCGTAGGACTTGTAGGACGCTCTTCAAGAGCTAATAAGGATACTCACGGGCAGACTACAAAACCAGTCTAGCACTATACAACGAGGGGGAACGTTGTGAGTTGCTGCGGAGACCGCAACTCTACATTTATACCGGATACTTAGTCAGTATAGCTCTCCTCCGGCAGACGCCGCTAATATTAAACGACACGACAAAGAGTGCGTGCGAGAGAGACAGAATATCAGTCTGAGCGTGACGTCGGCGCTGCGTAGCCACTGCAAACTGATTTGTTGCTTTTGGCTATACAAATTATCCGATCTGATCTAGATTCCGCAACCAAATTTGGTTACTCTAGCCTTAATAGTCTCTGAGATTTGTGGATGCCTCAGATTTTCGTCCTTTGCGGGGGCGGAAGGAGGTGTGGCGAAATTTTGACATAAAACGATCAAGGTCCGATATCACAGGAGTGTGGATACCAAATTTGGTTGCTCAAGCTTTTATAGTCTCTGAGATCCTTGAACTCATATTTTGCAATTGGCAAAACCGACCATGAAACCTGTGTGTTAGAGAGAGAGACAGAGCGAGAAAGAATGAAATTGTTTTCTTGATTCTGGCTATAATAATTATACGATCTGGTTCGTATGGTACTACGAAACTTTGCCCCGCCAACTTCCGCCCCCACAAATTGCGAAAATCTGTGGCAATTTGAAGGATACGAGTTAGCCAAAAACGCAGAACCGAAAAAAATGATTATATCTTTATATCCAAACTCCTGTGATATCGAACCTGCACAAGAGTATTTCAAAATTTCGCCCCACCCCTTTCAGCTCGCGAATCCACAAATCGCAGACTATTAGAGCTAGAGCAAGCAATTTTTTTATCCATACTCCTTTTAGATCTCACTGTTACAAGTGTTATTACAAATTTCGCCCCAAATCTGTGCCATCCACACTATTTAAGATACGAGTAAACTATAAACGCACAATCATAGATAATGACCATATCTACCATATTGCCGAATCTGAATCAGATAGGATAATTTTTATAGCCAAAAGGAACACATCAATTTACAGTGGCTTCGCAGCGCCCGACGACACGCCATACTGACTGAGTATCGGGTATAAATGTAGAGTTGCGGTCGCCGCAGCAACTTACAACGTTCCCCCTCGTTTGTATTGTCACTAAACCATACAACTGTATGGTTAGTGGTATTGTCAACGCTCATTAGTGTGACCGCGGATTTATCGTTAAAATATACAGTCCGACCCTCAGAAATATACCAAAATGTACGGTCTCATTTAAAAAATCGTAAATACACCTTAAATATACTGATTAATTCAAGTTATATTTTACATATTCTTCGTTTTTGATATTCCGTCGAGTATTACTAGCTAGACAGATATCTCAGCCGTGGACACATCATTTTATCCAATTTATGAATCAATTTTCTACTTGATTAGCGTATTTTAAATATTTGCATTTATTGGATTTCTATATAACGTTGAAAATGAAATTTAATAGATTAATGAAATTGACAAATGTCAATTATCGAATCGATAACTGACAAAAGCTCGCCGCCACAAGTAAATTATCGGTTTGTCACTCGACAAAAACTGACATGTATGAAACTGTATGTATGAAAAAAAACTGAGGTTAGCTGGCCAAAAGTTTTTTGAACCTATATTGAATACAATTTTGATTAGGAAAATAAGGCACGTGGTGTGTAGGTGTGGTAAAGGTGGTATACTATCCAGGGCCAATTTTCGGGCCAACATTCTGGAGCTGCTTCAGCTAATATGAACATCGCGTACTTTTTCCGGTCGGTTCACCAGCGCCTTTCATAAGCTGTGTTGATCATCTCTGCCAATTTTGGGGGAAGTGAGACTCCTCCATAATCAAAAAATAATGATACATGTTGATGATATATGTATGTAGCTATTCTCTACGATTCTGCGTTTTTGTTTTGTTTCGAGCTGTCGGGTCAAGCAACTTAAATATTGTAAATTATTGTCCAAAATTTAGTAGAGTCCGCTTATAACGACTCTGCTTATAGCGTCCGTCCGTAGGTCATTGCGACGAAAATTCGATGACTTGGTTGGTCCCCATACAAACTTATATGAAAGGGCCTTCGCTTAGTACGTCTCCGCATTTGCCGACAATATTTTTCACAATTCAACCGGCTATTGCGACGTGCCGAAGAAAAATACAGCGAAATAATGCCAAAAAAATTAAGCATTAAGCGACACAGTTAGAAATGTATGTATTTATCAATTATCGGCACCGATTTCAAATAAAGAACTGGATGAATATGTTCTTATTGACAATGATTTGGCGATTTAAGGCAGCAGAAATTTTGAATAGATTCCATTCAAATTTTAATGACGAGAGCTTAACGCACAGCATATCAAGTTTAAATAATGCTGTGCGCGATTGTTTTTATATGCCAAAAACAACTGCTAAACAATAAAAAATTTAAAAAAAATAATGATTATTTAAAATAAGAATAAAAAGATAACCCACACATAGAAATTCATTTTTTCATATTATGAATTATGTATATGTATACGAGTTTCTATGAAAAAAACGTGTTATTGAATTAAATTTGTTACATGGTTTTTTTTTTTTGATTACAAAATTAATTTGTTCTATTTAAAAACCTATTACGAACATGGCAACCATAAAATAAAGAAAAAAAAACAAAATTTGTTTGTCTCCTTTCGGTTAGAGCGTCTTCCGGGTATAACGACGTAAAATCGTCGGTCCCTTGAGTGTCGTTATAACCGGTCTCTACTGTAAATATCATTTTTTTGTTACCGCATATGTGTATGCAACGGAATTCTTTCGTCTCTTTATATTGCCTGTGTCAATCTTTCGTACTCGGCTTAGCAGCAGCCCCGAGCTGCTGTAACGCTCTCGGGCTAGCCTACTCTCTCGCTAGCGTCTAAGCTTGCTCCATGAGGACCAGAAATTTTGACCGTCAGCATTTTTAGCTAATCTTGAGCTAATCGTCGAGAAACACTAGAAACGATATACCGTTGTCCCTTCCGTTTGGTACATCAAATTTTTCCTTGCATACTCGCATGGGCCACTTGATGGTGAGTCATTGCATATTACCAAAGACTATATAATATTGTATATTGTATTGTAGTATTGTATAGTCTTTGATATTACCGTCCAAATATCACTACACTTTTCTTCTTGTCTCTTTTCTCAGGTGGGAAAGGCATGCCCCGACTACAATAAAAGACTATACTAAGGCATACATATACTGGGAAACGAATTATTATTAAAACAACACGTCTGTTATGCTTTTTCGGTGATTGTAAACAAACTGAAGAAAAAATTAATTTTAAGTAAAAAACTGCTTAAAACAAATAAAAAAAATTTGTTTCCAATAAGTTTATTTGTTTCCTGTAAACTAATAATAAGATTATTAAAAATAATACTAATAATAATAATAATAGGCAAAAATTTCAGCAGAATTGCAGTATCGTCCTGAAAGATGAGTTCTCTTTCAGTAACGTCACAGTCAGTAAGAATAATCTTTTATGCTTTTTTTGCATTGACAATACCCTCAACTATTAAAAGCAATTCAGTTTTATTTATAGATTGCATCCTCATATCATTATACAACGAAACGACTCATCCGAGAATATATTACGTGACTAGCCAGATTCACCCCAAATTGATTTTTTCATCAACCAATTTATTTCTAATATGAAGGATTTGAATTCAACCCAAAATCGAGACGTACGATTTTTCACAGCCTGCTCAAGTCTCTATATATAAACATATATATTCTTGTGTATATGTACTATATTAAGAATAATATTCTGACTGAAAGAAAGGGATATTATCTACCTTCTGTGTAATTATCTATAATGAAAAAGCCAAAATCCTGTGTAAAAAAGTGCACTTGCATCGGTACGTATTAATCACAAAACAACCCAACAGTCTGTATGGAGACTTATCTCAAAACAGGGTGGAAAACTAAGTCTGCACCCTGTTGTGATGGAAGACGTGACAAATGTAGAGTTCAGTAGATAAACAGCAGCGTGATGGAGGCATTTTCTCCCTCATTCCTCTATAACATATTTATCGATCTGATCTGCCTTCCCACGTAGTCTAAAATGCATCTTCAATGACTCCATCTCTCCGTACAACTACTCTCGCTCAATCTCCTACTTCTCATCCACTCAGGAATTCATTAACTTTGATGAAACATTTGTTAGATCTGGCGATATCCCCCACAAAAACAGATTTGAATTTGGCCATTCTTTCGGGTTCCGAATACAAAACGTACGCATATTTTTTAATCGTAAACTCGTTGAATCGCCGGGAGTGTTATGTCTCTGATTCATTCCGAACGGTATAGTAGTTTTAGTAAGTAGATCATTGTTTAATGTTTATTTAGTTGTTTATCAGCTTATTGGCCTTATTAAATAATTCAATTTTAATCTGTAGATATACAATTTGGTATAGAATAAACATTTTATCAAATGTTTGGGAGCATTACCATATACATATAAAACAGTCGAGAACATCTCAATGGCCATGCAATCATAATCATTTCCAGAACGGTGGGCACATCTCCCAAATAATGACAATTTATTTGCCGCTTTGTTTGGTCAAATTAAATTGGGTTTCGTTTAGTAAGTAAAGTAAGTAAAGTCGATATTCTCTTACTTTCAAGGGTTGACATTTGATTGCGTAGACAATGTCAATAAGGATTGGAAAGGAAGACTTGGCTCTAAATTGTGGGGATGAAAGTACGGGGGTGGATTTTCATTGCCAATACATAACACTTGCTAAAATATTAACTGTCATCACCAACAACGCTACTGCCAAACTAGTCAACTTTAAGTGCCCCAAGCTAGCTTGCAATCTCCAAATCGATGGTCGGAAAAGAAAGAAAACGTGATTGTCAATTGTTTATCTCTGACTGTCCTAGCTAAAATAGATTCATAAGGATCATCAAAGTATTTTCAACGGGTTTCAGACAACCATTGAAGCCACGTGGTTTTGGGACAGTCATTTTCAAGTTGCTCTCAAAACACGAGCAGTATTGTTCTCTCAGATTTGAATTTAGCCGGATCGGCTGCCATTTTTATACCCGATACTCAAAATGAGTATTGGGGTATATTAGATTTGTGGTAAAAGTGTATGTGTGTAACGTCCAGAAGGAATCGTTTCCGACCCCATAAAGTATATATATTCTTGATCAGCACCAATAGCCGAGTCGATTGAGCCATGTCTGTCTGTCCGTCTGTCCGTCTGTCCGTCCGTCCGTCTGTCCGTCCCCTTCAGCGCCTAGTGCTCAAAGACTATAAGAGCTAGAGCAACGATGTTTTGGATCCAGACTTCTGTGATATGTCACTGCTACAAAAATATATCAAAACTTTGCCCCGCCCACTTCCGCCCCCACAAAGGGCGAAAATCTGTGGCATCCACAGTTTTAATGATACAAGAAAACCAAAAACGCAGAATCGTAGAGAATGACGATATCTTTTAGACTGCGGAATCTGAATTGGATCGTATTATTATTATAGCCAGCATCAAGAAAACAATTTCATTTTTTCTCGCCCTGTCTCTCTCTAACACACACGTAGCATAGGCGGCTTTGCTTAGAGTAAAACATTAGCGCCTAGATCTCAGAGACTATAAAAGCTAGAGCAACCAAATTTGGTATCCACACTCCTAATATATCGGACCGAGACGAGTTTGTTTCAAAATTTCGCCACACCCCCTTCCGCCCCCGCAAAGGATGCAGATCTGGGGATATTCATAAATCTCAGAGACTATTAAAGCTAGAGTAACCAAATTTGGTATCCGCACTCCTGTTAGATCTCACTATAAAACGTATATCTCAAAATTTCGCCCCACCCCCTTCCGCCCACACAAAGGACGAAAATCTGTTGCATCCACAATATTGCAGATTTGAGAAAACTAAAAACGCAGAATCATAGATAATGACCATATCTATTAGATTGCTGAATCTGGATCAGATCAGATCATTTTTATAGCCAAAAGGAACAAATCAATTTGCAGTGGCTACGCAGCGCCCGACGTCCCGCTCAGACTGATTTTCTGTCTCTCTCGCACGCACTCTTTGTCGTGTCGTTTAATATTAGCGGCGTCTGCCGGAGGAGAGCCATACTGACTTAGTATCGGGTATAACTGTAGAGTTGCGGTGTCCGCAGCAACTCACAACGTTCCCCCTCGTTATGTTTAGTTTGCAGATTGCTCTTTCTTGGTACCAGCTATAGATTCTGTTTTTGTGATAAGAATATTTTAACATTTCTCTGCGTATTATTCTCTAAGCTGTAACACAATATTTCAAAGATGCAGCTTAGATTCGTATGTGTTTGTGTGTCTGTTTTCGTTTGTGTACCAAGGTACTCAAAGAGTGTAAATGTGATGTATGTAAAAGCCAGAAAGTATTGATTCCGATTATTCTAGATCAGCAGCTATAGTCGATATATGTATCCTATCTGTCTGTTCTCCAGACTGGAGCTATGTACATATGTATGTAAATATATAGAAACTGAGTACCGGGTAGTATAGTGTCGCGGCACGTGAGCTGCGACTAAAAATTTTTCGAATGGTTTTCTTTTCCTCCTGCTGGCGTTGTTGCCACACGTGTTACACACGTCCAGGTCCAGGGGATTGCCAGTGGACAGGATACATTCAAGGTCCACAACGTTTGTTGTTTTTTAATATACTAACTATACTAATGTAAATAACCGTATATATACTGTTTGTGCCTGATTAATTACAGGCGTCATTTTTCAGCTGTCGACCAAGATGAGCAATAGAGTGGCAGCCAATTGATCTTCTCTCTTTCTTATACTCTGGACACTTTTAACATCTGTCGTACCACAGAATTCCACAGATCCTAACACTCCGCGCCGACCGGCAGGACACACATCCTGCGAAACGCCTTCTCATGGCATGACTTGAGGTTTCGGATTTCACTTTGGAAGGCAATCATTAGCAGTTTCCTGCTTATTAATGGTTTAGAATAGCCTTATGTACACACACATATGCATTCTTATGTAAATAATCCTAAAAAACTAGGCACATCCGAAATCCATATCACTTTTATGAAAGGAAATAAGGAAAAAATGAAAATTCCATATCCATATGCAAAAAAGTCTTCCTTGTACTTCCTTTCTGTAGAAAAAATCAATTAGGCTGCCGTCAGTCTGATTGATAATCCACTTCATAAGGGAAATATTAAAAACGAGGGGGAACGTTGTGAGTTGCTGCGGACACCGCAACTCTACAGTTATACCCGATACTAAGTCAGTATGGCTCTCCTCCGGCAGACGCCGCTAATATTAAACGACACGACAAAGAGTACGTGCGAGAGAGACAGAAAATCAGTCTGAGCGTGACGTCACGCGCTGCGTAGCCACAGCAAATTGATTTGTTTCAGATTCAGCAATCTGATAGATATGGTCGGTATCTATGATTCTGCGTTTTTAGTTTTCTCAAATCTGCAATATTGTGGATGCAACAGATTTTCGTCCTTTGTGTGGGCGGAAGGGGGTGGGGCGAAATTTTGAGATATACGTTTTATAGTGAGATCTAACAGGAGTGCGGATACCAAATTTGGTTACTCTAGCTTTAATAGTCTCTGAGATTTGTGAATATCCCCAGATTTGCATCCTTTGCGGGGGCGGAAGGGGGTGTGGCGAAATTTTGAAACAAACTCGTCTCGGTCCGATATATTAGGAGTGTGGATACCAAATTTGGTTGCTCTAGCTTTAATAGTCTCTGAGATCTAGGCGCTAATGTTTTACTCTAAGCAAAGCCGCCTATCCTACGTGTGTGTTAGAGAGAGACAGGGCGAGAAAAAATGAAATTGTTTTCTTGATGGTGGCTATAATAATAATACGATCCAATTGAGATTCCGCAGTCTAAAAGATATGGTCATTCTCTACGATTCTGCGTTTTTAGTTTTCTCGTATCTTTAAAAAAGTAGATGCCACAGATTTTCGTCCTTTGTGGGGGCGGAAGGGGGCGGGGCGAAGTTTTGAAATATTTTTGTAGCAGTGACATATCACAGAAGTCTGGATCCAAAACATCGTTGCTCTAGCTCTTATAGTCTTTGAGCATTAGGCGCTGGAGGGGACGGACAGACGGACGGACGGACAGACGGACAGACAGACATGGCTCAATCGACTCGGCTATTGATGCTGATCAAGAATATATATACTTTATGGGGTCGGAAACGATTCCTTCTGGACGTTACACACATCCACCACAAATCTAATATACCACAATACTCATTTCGAGTATCGGGTATAACAATACTCATTTTGAGTATCGGGTATAAAAAGGCATACGCTAAAAAAAACTGAGGAAACAGTTGGTCGGCCTGACGGGCAAATTACACAGATAGACTAGGTTTGTTCCTTCAGTACGCTATAATCAGTAGTAGGGAAAAATTACAGCTTCATGGGAAATCTCTATGTTATAATATTTTCACAGTATTACCGAACAACCTGTCAGTCGACAAGACATTTCTGAATAAAGCGATCTAACGATTTTATTGTCTCTATTGTCTATACGCCAAAGCTTCGACTGAACCGCTAAACGATCGTCATCAGAATCGGAAACTCGTTTGCCTTTTCTATACTATGCTTCGCAGTACATACGCACAAATATCCACAACACCAAATGTTACCAAAACAATCCAGGATCCGTGTCTCAAGGATTCAAAGACCCAGACACAATTTGATCCCACCACACACGCAGAAAGCGGCATGAGCTCGGTTCAATCCGCTGCCTGACAGCATCATTTTGCTTCCTATGTAAAGGCCTAGCAGCCTGGCTGCTAAATCAGGCGTATACAATTCCTATGTGCTTCATTTTGTGGCACACATTTGTTCGCTTCTACCTATTGTTTCGTTTATGTACTGTTCGTCTCGTCATCCTCATTCATTTACCGCCTCTATGCGTCGCGTCGTTTGTCCGCTGCACTGCCGCCTGAATTTTGGGAAAGAATTTTTAGAATGGTTTGAAGCAGATGTTTCTTTTTCGTAAATCGGCTTTTATCTTTCCCATTTTGGGATCTCTAAGACTGGCACTGAAGCGATCTGTGGTCTTTTGTGCATCGGCTGGAACATTTCACCCATTTGCCTGTTCATAAAATTATCTTTTATACATACATATGTACATACACACTCGTACAGCTCTAGCTCTTGTTAGGGCTATAGATATGTCAAGAGATCCTTTGTGCGGAAGCTCTGATACTTTTACCAGAACACCGATACAGAACGGTTGGCGGTCCAATTTTCGAAAAACAAAAGAATGGGCGTTCTTTCTGACAGATTAAGCAGATCTACTCTACCAACTCATAACTTTATTCAAAGATTTACATATATACAGTCCTTTGTCAAATGGAAGTCCATATAACTGCTTAAAAAGAGAAAAAGAAACATTGGCGAGTAAAAAGATAATGAAAAATCGATTTGATTCATTTACGCTGGGCTAAAGTCATGGAAATATACTTGTAAGATTTTAAAGGCAAAGCAAACCATATTCAGGAACTTCTATTGCTTGTGTTAGGTCCTTCTTCGATTATAAAAATATTATAATGCTCACTCCCACTCTGCAATTGATAGTAAATACCTATTTATACCAGGTACTCGAAGAGTTTAGGGATATATTAGTTTTGTCATGGATGTGTTAGCATCAATAGCCGGGCCGATATACATATATTTAGCTTTGTAAAGGTAAATCTGTTTGTGCGTCAGTCTGTCTTGATGGGCGCTTAGATGTCAGTGACTATAAGAGCTACAGTAATCAAATTCTGCATCCAGACTTGTGTGATATTAAACTGTTAAAGACGTATTTCAAGATTTCGCGACGACCCCTTCCGCCCCCACAAACGACGAAAATCTGTGGCATCCACAATTTTGAAGATACGAGCTAAACGAAGTGCTAGAATGAACATTATCAGAACGCCGAGAGATCCCCCTCCCTGCATTAACCAAAAAATCACTTTCGCGAACAGCGGTACTAAAATATATGGTATAAGTTACATGAATCATAAGCTCACTGACTGAGTACCAAGTGCAAAAAAGTAAAAGTGGAAAGTGGTTTCGGATGATAAAAAACAAAATTTAACAAAACCTGTACATATGTATGTATGTAAATATATACATGTACATACAATGTACATGAACATGAAGTGTGATCAGATTTAATTCATCGCTAAAAACAGCCAACATTTCTTAATGTATTCGTATTCTTAGTGATTCATACATATTTTTGAATTTGAAAAGCTAATGCTCTGTATAATGAGATCAGCTTTTGAAATCTAGTTATTACTATTTTAATTTCCTGTCGAGATAAAGTAAGAATAATCACCAGTATTGATTTCCGGCTCAAAGGTGAATCTTTGTATACTGTACGGATTTCGATAGGAAAAGATTTAATAAAAGCTGGAAGTTTGTCTAGCTGTCTGGCACAGCCTTATCACAAGCTCCACTTTCTTAATGACTGGTCTACGTGACCTCGTATGTTTTTTGTTGTCAGAGATCCTTTTATGTGGGTCGCAAACATCTTGCGAAAATCGGGTTCGCCTCTGCAATGGTACTAAATTGTTCTTAAAAGCCTTCGGGGTTGCTGGTGCCCTCACTTTAGTTATCAGCAGGACAGGGATGTTAGATTGGACTTCAAGTAGCACATTGACAAATATTGCTTGCAATTTTCTCTCGATACAAATTACCTGATTTAGCAAAGGAAAAAGTGGCAGAGAAATGATAAAAACGCATGATTTTGTTTTAACCAAACATTTGTTTCGTTGGCTTTATTTTCTGCGCACTACTACGCAGACATATCTATTTTAATGCTACTTTTAAGACACTTACATCTGCACCACCAAATCCGCGCCGGAAGCCATTCTGAGAGCAATGGCTAGTGAGAGAGAGAGAGCGAGGGAGAGAGAAAGAGCGAGCAGGCTCATCTTTCTTCTCTGGGGACATTAGCGAGGGTGAGTATGAGGGTGTATCTGTGTATACTCTTACAGCTGCAGTGAGAAGCATCATATTATCCATTTCAAGTCACCAGCGCAGAAGCCGATGTTGGTAGTGATGGTGGTGGTTGTTCGAAATTTGAAGCACAATACCGACGCCATTGAAGTCAGCGCACAGTGGGTGAAACGGCCAAATATCTAGACGTGTCTAGTCTAAAACTTGTATCAATTGGTAATCTTCCTTAAAACGGTCACTTTTTCCAGAATTCAGAAATTTTAAGTGTGTCTTAGGATATGGATCCAACCAGAATATCATTCCGAATAATATTTTATATTTTTTCTTTACTAGTTTTTACCAATAATCAGATGTGTATATTTGTTTTATTATTATTAAATAAAAATGAAAAATTTAAAATAATTTAAAAAAAATTGTGTATAATAATATTCTATGATTCATAATACACATATGTAAAAACAGGAAGGCGATATCTTTTTTACTTTCGAAGATGTTATTTTGTATACGCTAGATTAGCCGTTTCACCCACTGTGCAGCGTCGGCGTCGGCAAGCAGGAAAAGTTGAAAAACCAGAAGTAAGAGAAGCCGTAGACTCACAACAGGCATCAATACAAAATACAAATCAATTTTTGGCGGTACGTGGGCCCGAAAGGTTCAAATACAAAATACGGTTCTGGCGCTCGTGATCGTGATCGGCCATAGTTTCGAAATAACTGGCTTTTCGGTGGTGAATAATATGAAGTAATACAATATGCCCGTGTAGCGAATCGGGGTATCAATAGTGAATGGTGTGGTGTGTGTTATCTGAATGAGCTGGTCTGTATTTCGGAGTTGGTTCAGAGTTTGGATTTTAGGGACCATAGTGAAAGAAAGCGAAAGGCTTAGCAAGTGATTGTGATTTTTAAGTGATACCTGTCTGTTTCGACAATTCTTCTATTTGTGTGATGGCATCGACATCTACGCCTCCAACTACAGTAGTTTTCGAAAACGGCACAATGCTGGGCTCCATGAGTTGTGAGCACTCCCATGCAAAGGTCCAGTTCCTGGGAAATCAGTCACACTTTGTTGTACCGGAAATAGTAATTAGTTACAGTCAGAGCAGCAATAGTATCTACAACCATCGAAGTCCCTGTGTTATGTCGAGCTCCAGCGCACTTAGCAGCGCAAGTCCAACCATAAACGAGAACGAATTGTCAGAGGAACATGCATCGCTCCTGGAAATTCAGCAAGGAGAACGCGAGGAAGAGTCTGAATTTGAACAATTCATATTGAATCGCACCACTTCAGAGAGCAACATACTAGAGTCCAGCTCCTACAGTGAGTTGCAGATCCCAACTTCGCTGTGCGTTCCAGCAGCTCAAACCCTTGCTCTAGACTGTTCGCGGTCCGACTCAGAATCTAGGCAAGGCAAGCGAATGCGGCGGAAGGCTGACAAGGCCCAAGCCAAGACGAAGTGCTCTACCAATGCACTTGGGTCTCCCACGCCCACAGTGACGTCTGTGGCAGAAGGATATCCTCCACAATACACAGCGATTTTTCTGGACCGTCCCCATAGAAACAGTGGTGTCCCAGCGAACGCAGCGGTGCAAGGGACAGGATCCAACGCGGTCAACTATTTAGAGTTTCATCAATACTGTCAGCAGCGCCCGGGAATGGGCAACGTGTCACTCGGACATCTACATCAGCATCATCATCTGCATCACCCGCAAAGGTAACGCAACCAGACGGAAAACTGACTTAATATCTTTTAAATGACAATGCTGCAGAATATGTCTTTCCAAAGCCGAACCAAATCCGATGCTATAAGATACATTTAATATATATTCTTGACTTTTTATTCAACTATGTCCATACGACTATGTGTATCTAATGGTCTAATTTTTAAAGCAATCTGGTTGAATATTCAAATATACCCTTCATATTGATGCACGAATGAATACTGGAAGAGTCCAAAAACTAGTTTGAGAGAAAAACTTTGTTTCTAATATTCAAATTAATTTATATGTATAGAGGACATTGAATTTCCGTTTATACACATATTTCACTACATAAAGCTAAAAAAAATCGTCCGAAAAATTGTCACAATGAATTAAAGAATTTCTTTCTACCAACCGTGCACAAAGGTTTAACAAAATGTTGATTCGAATCTTTATTCTGTGCGTATCTAAGTTACGACTTCGACCAATTCTTTTTCTTTCAACTTGCTGTCAAACATCTGATCTCTCCCCCGCTCCTTGATTTTGTTTAACTGGAATACATTTAACCGGTTCCTTTTAATGCAGTTCCAATATTTACCATTATGGCATTCTTGTGGTTGTTATTTGATACCTCCAAAAGCGAGGGACGGAAGCTCATCAATAGTCAGTTCGAGTTTCACATTTGTGGTTGTGTCGGTCAACACTGGACAATATAACCATCTGGTTATAATGTGAAGGAGAGGAGTAAACCTAAAATGTTCATATGTATGTATATGCATGTGTGTATGTCGACTTCATTACTCTGATAAAGCCTTGACTATATTCTTTCATTCAAAGCTCCGACAATTTCCTTTGGTAGCCCAACACGTGCGCAGTTGTATCAGCTTTTTAGCCATCGGCGAATGAGATTAAAACTCCTAATAAATCTACTGCGGTATTAGCTGCGCTTAAATGAAGCTTGCTTTCATTAACAACAAACGATTAAGAAAATACAAATTCCTTTAGCCAATGCCAATAATTAGGGTAGATTAGAATGTCTAATGAAAGAGTCATAGGGCTAGTTATCTTTTTCTTACTCGGCTATTAAGGATTCGTCTCGTGAGTATTTAAAGGCTACTCAATAAATAAATATTTTTAAAAGCCCTGCATCTACACTTCCATATTCTTTTAGGAATCTTGAATTCTAGAGTTGTTGGCTTCAGTTAAGCTGCAAACAATATGCCCAATTATTATTATTATTATTATTCCCTATTTCAATAGTTTTTGTGTAAAAGAATAAAATAAAAGAAAATAAAATAGAAGAACGGGATCGCTTTTTCATATACCTCCCTGTGTGTACATGTACATATTTGTGTATATGTATATACAATATTAGGCAAAGCATACGTCCGTGGGAGTCTAATCTCATTAAATTTTTTAAGTGTTGTCGAAATGAGATCAAAAAGTGGAGAATAACAGCGTGGAATCATTACTCGAAAGGTATAATGGTATATTAGTGGTATTATATATATTTTTGATCAGCTTCAATAGCCGAGTCAATAGCCATATCTGTCTGTCCGTCCGTCCGTCCGTCCGTCTTGTTTGACGCCTAGTTCTCAGAGACTATAAAAGCTATACCAACCACATTTTGTATCCAGACTCCTTCGATATCACACTGAATCAAGTTTGTTTCAAAATGGAACACCCCCTTACGCCCTCACAAAAGACCAAAATCTGTGGCATCCACAATCCTCAAAACCAAAAACGCAGAATAATCGGAAATGACCACATCTAGCAGATTGCCGAATCAGATCGGTATATTTACTGTATATTTTTACATAAATAATATGTATGTATATACGACTGAGTTCCGATCAACGGCCTCGACTCACAACGTTCTCCCTCGCTTTAAATAGTTTTTTGAATTGAAGTGGGACTTGTATGAAGTTTATAAGAGTACCAGCGAAATTCAACAAATAGAGAAATCATAATCATAATGATTGCATCATTTAATTTAATGCAATTTTATATGTAAAATCTAAAGACTACTTTTAAATGCAACCCTTCTTAAAAAACCCTCTTCGACAAATAAAAAAACACCAAATGGTGCACTCGATGCTAGTTTTAAAATAAACGCAGACATAAGGGATCGTTGGAGATGGTTTTGGAACAGACAGAAGACAGGTGCAACGTGCCAGATTTGACAATGTATTCCTCTTGCCCATAACTTTTTTTTGTGCGAGTAGAGTTTCAAAAACTATCAATAGCAATCGAGGTTACAAGTGAAAGACACAAACATAGATCCATACATAGAAAAGGTAATGTGAGTGGGACCGGCAGCTACCTACCTGCCAAGGGCTAGTTAGATTGGATAAATTTAGGATGCATCAGGTAGATTCCCAACTCCTTGAAAAAAAACTAATGTGTGTCCTCGTTCTTTGCAGAAGTCTGTTTGAAGTGGCTGTACCGCTGGCCGGTAGCACCGTGGAAGCCAGCAACAACTTGTTCAGTACAAACATCAATATGTGTAGTGCAGCTGAATCCTCGGGCAATCTGGCTGTGACCTATAATTTTCGAAAGTGGTTCGCACGTCCTTCGCTGCCTTTCGTAATAGGAATATTTGCACTTGGTGGCGTGGCATGCACACTTGGCGGCATAGTGCTTGGGAGCACGGGCCTGATAGAGCATTCGACACAGTATCTAAGTGCGGCTCTCTTGATGATTGGCATTGGGGTCTCGCTGTTGGTGATATCGGGCGCCATTTGGCGTCTGAGTCTCCCCGATGATGTCGATGACTGTCCCTGCTTTCGACGAATGGAAACCTGTCGCAACTGCAACAGTCCACACTGCAACAACCGCCTTCTTCCCGGCAGCTATTTGTACCCAGAATTCCAGCATCGGCAGCCGCCGCCTTCGTATCTAACATCACTAAACGAGTACGCCTTCATCTATCATCCCAGTGCCCAACCGACAGCGGCAGCAGCAGCAGCAGCAGCTTATGCTACATTGGAAATGAACACTCCTCCGCCGCTTTATCGTTCGACCTACTCCCTCAAGTAAGCATAGCATTTCTTCCAATCGATTTCGGGCATGTAATTACCAAAATTATCCTTTCAGCACTTCAGCATCGATGGGTTCGCGTACAGTATTACAAGTGCCGCGTACGACCGATCATTCATCTGAGGATCACCATCCGGTCTTGCTCATCCGAGAAGCCACCAGTCAGACATCATTAAAAGAGGTCGAGATCGAGGACATGCGTGAGGCTGGATCTCTAATTCGAGAGAGGGAAATGCAAACGCTTTATAAGGAAGATGAACTTGACTAGAGGGTGCGGGCTCGCGAGAGCGAGCGTTTCAGGAATTATTCAATGATCTTCTGATTTGACTGACTGATTGACTATATTAACCTTATTCATTTATACATACATACATATGTACTTACTACATGTGTACATATAGTACATGTTATAGTCAACCGAATCTTTAAATAATATTATGCGATAAAATGTTGTAAAAAATACGTCCATATTTTTGTCCATACAAATTACATATTCTCGAAACTTAATTTTAAGCAGCGTGAAAGCCAATGAATAACGTTTAAGTACATATTTATGTGGCTCATTGATCATATGAAATGATATAATGCCAAACTCAAACTTAATAAACATATGAATACTCGTATTCAACAGTCAATTTATTATTCTCAAATTGATGGGGTTTCTCCAGCTCCTAAGGTCTCATAAGGCAGATTATTATGTATGTTCTTGTGATATGCGTTTTTCTGAATCGCAAATTTTTCAATGAATAGCATAGGATATCAGACTAATTGTTTATAGCTTTTTTGGTTTACAAAGTTCGATATAAAGTTCGGCCATTCTACGAACTATGTATGGACATACAAATTTTAGTCTAAAAACATTGTTAGAGGTTGGTTTAAGCATTGTTATTTAAAATAAAAAGGATTTTATAGGTATTCTTTTTTTGAATATTCAACTATAACTGCTGGCCAAGCCTCATGAAAATTATAGATATTGTGCCATTTTTTTTTTAATTTAATATTTCACCATTTCATATCATCAATTTTCAAATTTTATGGCCGAATCGCAATAACTAGAAAGTATGTATCTTTTCATTGTTGTTAATCTTTTATCCCAACAGCCAATTTTTAAGATTATTTGGATTAACAACACGTTTAATAACTCTATAGTTATACAAATTATGGTGCGCCGAAGTTTCTTACCTTCCTTAGTGGTTATAACTTAATTTTTAATATCTTCGAAACTTGCACAAACTTCAAAGGCTATTTTATAGCTTCATTTATGGGTCGCACAATAGTTTTTAAATGCTTATGTAGTTTACAACGTTTAAACAAGGAGGAACCTTGAGAGTCGCTGCTATTTTATTTTTGGCCGCGACTCTATATACACATTGTACTACCACAAATCTAATATACCCCTATACTATTTTTATGTATCGGGTATAAAAATGCATAACCGTTTCTGATTCTTCAATGAATTTAACCCTGGACCGCCATCCTTCGTAAAAAAGACTACATTTCACGTGTACATCAAACGTACATCAAATAAGGATGACGGTCCAGCGCTAAAGATTTGTTTTTGAATGCTTGTCGTCATTTTTGAGTCTAATTACATTATAATTATAGATCGGGGTCTGATTCTTTGCGCGTTTAGTTTTACGTTCTGCCGGCTTCTATTCCTACTATTTCTAATAGAAAATCCATTGAAGGCTATGAGGAAATTCATTCATCGTAGAACAGTTCACAGTTGGTTTTTACATGCTGCTCATGAGATGTTCCCTGCATATGAATAGTTGATTCGAAGGGTACAGTAGAACCGCTAGTAAATTAATCTTTTCTTATTTTTGTATCATTTTTACTATTTTTATTATTTTTGTACTAATAGGAACGTAATTAACCTTTTTTTAAAGGAGATAACGGATGTTTTTGCTTATCCCAGTGCGTATGTATGTATGTGCATATGTACGATATGATTTAATATCTAACTACAAAGGGAATGTAAATTCATAAAGATAACACTTATATGAGTATGTATATTCGTAGATCATCATACAACTTTCCCACCTCGTGCAGATAGGCGCCGAGTAGTTTGGCCTGGTAAATGAAAAGGTTTTAATCACTATTCGTCAATTGGAAACATACCCCTTCAATGTAGTTGTAAATGTCGATCTTTTCATTTTGAGAATGAGCACCATCATCGCAAGCACCCACAGGCACCAGGATGACATTTTTTCCAGTCACTTCCTGCAATGTGAGGGTGACAGGAATGGAGCCGCCTTCGCGAGTCATGTCAGGTTCCACATTGAACACATGCTTGATAGCACGCTTCGCAGCCTCGTAGTGTGGTTGGGATCTTCAGACCTACATGCGTAAGATCAAAAGCTGGTTAGCCTGCATCAATGTTTGGGAAACATACCTTTATTTTGTTGGGTGAGCCACGCTCCACCCATTTATCATTGATGTACTTTACAACGCACTCCCAATGTGCTTTGGGTCTTGGTCGGGTACTAAACAAATGGAGAACTTGCCAATGACCTTCTTGAATATAACAGTCTTTGCGCCCGGCTCATAAAAAGCACCTTTGATTCCATGAATGGACAAACTGGGAAACAGCCATCTGGCCTGAAGTAGTCTCAATTTGTCGCCGTTATGCGGCAGCTGCTCGACACCAACGTCTTTCCTGCAGGAGATTACACCGATTACAGAGATTAACTATGTAGATGTGCAGATTAGATGAACTTACTTATACTCGGCCACTTCAAAGTCGATGTTGGGTGTGGTATTGAGGACTTTAATAACTAGTCGCTTGTTGTCTAATATGACCACTCACGTCACGATCCACTCCTGGAATCAGTATATTGGTGTCCTTGTCGAAGAGTACGCTGAGCAGGTAGCAAAGAACTGGCATTGCTTCATGAACGGTTCCACCGAAAACTCCACTATGCAGATCCTTGGTGGAACACTCTATCTCCAACTGGAAATAAGCGAAGCCCCGGAGACCATAGGTGAGGCACGGACGTTTCTTTCCCAACCAGAAGTTGTCCGATATGCAAACGTAGTCAACATCAGCAAGGAAATCATTTTTGCGTTCCATCAAGAGATCGTCGAGGCCTTCGCTGCCACTCTTCTCCATTCCTTCGAACATAAACTTAAAGTAAGTGGCATTGAAATGTTCAGCTTTCTTTCGTGGCATCGATGGCAGCTGCGCGGATAAGGACACGGTAGTTTTGGGTATCTGTCGGACACTCCAAGAGGGACTCCAAATCTGAAAAAGCTAAAAAAGGGGCCTTGTGCTGAGAAAAAATTACAAGATTTCACTGCTGCGCACGGTGGGTGAAATTTCAAGTGTTTCTCTAGGAAGTACCGCCGGTCACTTTCTGAGAAACCAAACAGATGTCAGCTGGTACATAGTATCAGGTTAAATGGATAGTAGTAAAATTACTACCAAAAACCATATCTCTTAGTGTCACCAGTTATTAATATTATCAATTAAATACTATAGTGCCTGTTCTCCGCCCCTTCAAGTTCAACAAATTCTTCCGATGGCCCCAAATTGTCGTAGCCGCCTTTGGCATGGCGTTGCATATTGCTCTACCCTATACTTGTAATAGCATATGTGATCGACTGAATGGCCTTAAACGACCAGAAAAATTACTGAAATAAGATGTTTTAAAATTAAACACTTATGATTTAAGCTTTATTTCGATTTAACTTTTCTCGACATTTTGTTTTGTAGACTTTGGTTTCAATGTTCCATGATCAAATTTTATTCTAGGCTATTGGAAAAGTCATTTTCGGTCATTATGAATAAAGTAAATATTTACAAGGTAATTTCTCCCGTCAATATAAGGAAAAGAAAGCTACAATTTTTCAAGTTTGAGCCTTTTTGGACGCACATCACAACAAAACCCACTTAAGCTTAAATTTTAAACTGATATACGGCCTAATCAGTTATCTAAGGGTGGGATCCAGTTACAGCTTCTTCGACTTTGTTTTGCCGGCTGTAGGCGCGGCAGTCGAAGGTACGTGTAGGCTGCGCAGCTTCTCCGAGCGAAAGTCGAGTCGCTTGATTAACAAGAAGAGACCGTACAAGGAAAGAAGATAAACAAGAAGAACATCTAGTAGATAGTATTGAGACCAGCTGAGGAAAGTAATGGAGAGGTTTAATATTTTGGATAGAGGTGGGAGAGACATACATATGTATGTGTATTAACTCACTGCATATTGCGTGCTGGAGCTTGAAGATGATAGGCGCCCTTGTGGCGGAGCACGTACTCCGTCCAGTATATGGCAGTCTCAAGGGCTGTCGAGCGCTGATCAAGCAAGAGGTTCTGACGATATCTGGCAGCGCTCCTATATCGGGAATCGTGTATCACTTTCATAATGGCCTTGTAGAGCTGATTCGTCGATAGTGTCTCCAGGTCTAACTTAATGGCGTAGCCATCGGCCTCAGCCTTAGCGGAGTTTACATCATGATCGCAAAAAACAGGCATGGTTACCACGGGCACTCCATGATAGACTGTTTCAAACATGCTCAATAAGCCCCCATGAGTGACAAAGGCTCGCAGCTTTTTATGGCCCAGAATATCCTGCTGCGGCAACCATCGTGATAGTTTCACATTTGACGTCAGGTCCTGCATGTCAGCGGAGCTTCCTTCGTACTTCCATAGTACATGATAGGGGAGGCGGGCAAAAGTCTTGACTAGCATACGACGTAACGACTCTGGCATATTGGCAGCTTTTACCGAAGACCCCATCGACACGTAAATGAAGCCAGAGGCTCCGGAAGCCCCAATGAAGTCCTGCAAATCCTTGGGAAGCTTTCGAGCGGGCTTACAATGTATGCAAGCAACCTCTGCTACATTAGGATTGAGAGCTCTGGGATATGACACCACTGCATGGCCGTTTTGCAGAATAAAGCTTACATTGCGTGACATCTCGTAGGGATGTGGTATTTGGGAGCCCAAATGTTGACGCAGGACAAGATGCGTTTTGCGCATAACATACTGTACAAAAATTTGAGAATACAGAGACACTGTAGAGCCGTGCAAAGACTTTACTCACCATGTGCATTAGGTTTTGTCCGATTTGCATTCCCGTGTTAATTGCCCGCTCGTAGAGACTCATGTTGTCAGTGAAGCGCGAGTAAAAGTTTGGAGTTATGGCATAGCTAATGGGGTTCCCCGCTACTGAGAGACTTCCTGTGTAGAAGCCTACAGTATTTATATACATGAATGGAATTTTGTATTGATGTACCAGTCCCAGCACACACTCTGGAAAAGCTCCGTCCAATATGGCTAGATCAAAGCTACGGTTCGCCAAATCTTTGGTTTCCGCATCACCAAGCATAGCATCACACGACTGTCGACAGAAGTTTGAATATAAATTTAATCTGCTCTACTGATGATAATATTTTATCAAATTCATGTCAAATGGATGAAAGTTACTCATAGAGTACAAGATAGACGGAGTACATATGTATGTGCACGTGAGTGTATGAGTATTTATTCTTAAGCGGCATAACATCATTATATTTATTTATTTGCATACTTTATCCTAGCGCTACAAGTTTACACTTATGTTTAATGCGCTAGTCACATGACATAGACCTTAGAGACTATACGAATTTGTTATGTATGTAAAACCGTTTTTGATTAATTAATTATAACTTTCGAATAGTTAATACAGACAGCATGAACACAATTGGTGTGCATATTTGTGTGAAAATTTGCAAAAAGCAAAGCACTATTTTCCCCCATTTTGGGAAGGGTACATCTATCTATCTACCCAGATATATTTCAGAAATAGTTGCGATCAGATAAATAGAAGAAAAAAGCAGTACCCCAAAGGGTACGTTTAGCAGAATAACTTGCTTCCAGATAAATGATTACAAAAACGAGGGGGAACGTTGTGAGTTGCTGCGGACACCGCAACTCTACAGTTATACCCGATACTAAGTCAGTACGGCTCTCTTCCGGCAGACGCCGCTAATATTAAAAGACACGACAAAGAGGGCGTGCGAGAGAGACAGAAAATCAGTCTGAGTGTGACATCGGGCACTGCGTAGCCACTGCAAATAGATTTGTTCCTTTTGTTCAGCAACAGGATAGATATGGTCATTCTCTATGATTGTGCGTTTTTTCTTATCTTCAATATTGTGGATGCTACAGATTTTCGTCCTTTGTGGGGGCGGAAGGGGATGGGGCGAGGAGGAGTGTGGATACTAAGTTTGGTTAATCTAGCCTTAATAGTCTCTGAGATTTGTGGATACCCCAGATTTTCGTCATTTGCGGGGGCGGAAGGGGGTGTGGCGAAATGTTGACATAAAACGGTCAGGGTCCGATATCACAGGAGTGTGGGTACCAAATTTGGTTGCTCAAGCTTTTATAGTCTCTGAGATCGTTGAACTCACATTTTGCAATTGGCAAAACCGACCATGAAACCTGGGTGTTAGAGAGGGACAGAGCGAGAAAGAATGAAATTGTTTTTTTGGTTCTGGCTATAATAATTATAGGATCTGATTCAGATTCAGATATCTTTAAAATTGTGGATGCCACAGATTTTCGCTTCTTGTGGGAGCGGAAGGGGCGGGGCAAAGTTTTGAAATATAATTGTAACAGTGACATATCACAGATATCGTCTTTGAGCACTAGGCGCTGATAGGGACGGACAGACAGACAGGGCTCAATCGGCTCGGCTATTGATGCTGATCAAGAATATATGTATATACTTTATGGGGTCGGAAACGTTTCCTTCTGGACACACATCCATTTTCACCACAAATCTAATATACCCCAATACTCATTTTGAGTATCGGGTATAAAAATTACGTCCATGTGAAGCTTCGATTAACTAAGAAAAGTATCACAAGAATCAGTAAAATACCGTACTTTTTTTGTGCAGCATGAAACATAAAATTTTGTATCACGAATAAGTCTGGTGTTGTTAATCTTGGACGATCCGAGCATGTTTAGCAAATAGGAAGGACTGTTTAGGTTTTTACCCAGATTACTTTAAAACACAGAGATTATTGGTATAAGGAATATGATGCTGCCTTCTGTGAGTTGTACAACCTGACAAAAAATATCTTTGCACGAGTATACAATTCACAATCTGCTTACCTCAAAAGCATATCGAAGACCATCCCACGGCTTTATAGGCATTTCTCCAGCCATTCGTGAACCCAAAAGATCCCAATTCGTATAGTTCTGAATGTATTCAACCAGGCCAGCTGGTGTCACCTCCTGTAGGCCTTCGATATGAAAATCTGCTGGGAACCCATTTAGGAAGGTAATATTATGTCCTCTGGAATCGAGAAAGGTTGTATATTAGACGAACGTGCAAGTACAGATGAATAAATGACTTTAGATTTACTTTTGTTTTTCCGAAATACTAAACCACTGAAAATGACAACAGATCAATCAACAAATGAAATCGTCAGTAGAAAGTTTATATACCCTTCCAGTTCATAGGAAACATAAAATTAAAAGATTATTTATACTATGTTTAGAAACAAAATTTGTTTTTATTTCTAATATTGTATACTAATATTTTTCTAATTTTGACTAAATCTGTTTAAGCTGTATAAACGTATGTGTTGTTTCTGTGCGTTATGAAATTAAATTTCGTGAGACAGCCAGCGACAAACAATTTTTGAAGCTCGGTGATTCAAAATAATTCACTGCGGGTCCTCGTTCTGTAGGCCCTGACAACATTTACTTGTATTTACTGATGCGAATTTTCTACTTTGAATTCAGTGCCACGACTCATCCTAATAAATAATATCCGTTCGAAATAAACACTCAAACAAGAGGGGAATAATACAATACAAATATTCGGTCGCCCTGTCAAAGTTTTTCCCTTTCAGAACCAATATTGATTAATTTTAGTTTTTCATTGATTGATGTAACTTAGAGGTACAAGGTTAACATAACTGGAAGCTTAGTTTTATGTAATATTCTATTAATTGGCACTTTTTGCTCTGAAATAAATACGCTTTTTGCACCGTTGGCATTGTGGCGAGTGTGAAATCTAATAAGAATACGCACCTGGCTATTAATCCCTTGGCCAGCTCCCAAAACGGTATCTTATGTGATTTGGTTCCACCTGTAATAATTTTCATCAATTAATGCGTCGACAATCTTAAAATTAGTCTACCTGTTAAGAAGACAAAATATAAATATAAATACAAAATGGTCTAAGCATTTTTGAAATGATCTTAAAGGTACATATGTATAAATACGCCGTTTGTTGATTTGAAACTCTTACCTTGCGTAGCCATTAGAATGTCCGCCGCCAGTGCGCCGCAGGTACATAGGATCAACAACAAGCCGACAGTTCGATGCATGTTGCTGCAAGGGACACAAAAAATATGGTCAGCTTTGCACACTTATATCCTCGTAGAGCTTCTAAACCGTATGCCGCGACTTCAGATTAGTATTTGGTACGCAACCACGCACGCTCCCAGATTTTATAGATTTGATACGAGGCAGCCTCATGCGCGTGATGTTTAAGTTACTTAATCGAGCGTTTAGTACACGGCCGAAAATGTTATAATGTACATATAATTGTTGTATTCTCACTGCTAAAAGGAATTTTTTAACTAATGAGCTTACGCACAGTGTCAGCAAAAAGTCAACGGGCAATAAACTGGAATTCCACTTAACTGGAGACACAGGGCAGACTTCGGTTCGACTTAAAGAGAGACTGGTCTAAATCGAATACCCTTTGCATACGTACACATATAGCCAATGTACGAGTACCAACCATTCACGCGTATTAGTATACATAATTGGTTTCAACTTTCGACTTTGGAAAAAGGGACATAAGGAATGACACAAAATACCTAATTTTTCAAAAGCGTTGAAAATCGCCATACTCCTTTAATTCCAAACATCAGAACCAGAGCCAGAGCTTTCAGTTCCCTCGAACATAGCATATTTAGACACATCTGTATTTTTGAATATCTGTATTTAATAGTCATTTCTTCAGTTTGCTTGCTTTTCGTGTATCTTCAAAAACCAAACAAAAAAAAATATTCACGAAAGTTTCTCAAAACTTGTTTTTACTGCGATATGTCCTATAGAAGTTATATGATAAGTAATGGGGTTTTTATTTTTATACCCGATACTCAAAATGAGTATTGGGGTATATTAGATTTGTGGTAAAAGTGTATGTGTGTAACGTCCACAAGGAATCGTTTCCGACCCCATAAAGTATATATATTCTTGATCAGCATCAATAGCCGAGTCGATTGAGCCATGTCTGTCTGTCCGTCCGTCCGTCTGTCCGTCTGTCCGTCCCCTTCAGCGCCTAATGCTCAAAGACTATAAGAGCTAGAGTAACGATGTTTTGGATCCAGACTTCTGTGATATGTCACTGCTCCAAAAATATTTCAAAACTTTGCCCCGCCCACTTCCGCCCCCACAAAAGGCGAAAATCTGTGGCATCCACAATTTCGACGATACGAGAAAACTAAAAACGCAGAATCGTAGAAGATGCCTATATCTTCTAGAGTGCAAAATCTGAACCCGATCGTATAATTATTACAGCCAGAATCACGAAAACAATTTCACTCTTTCTCGCTCTGTCTCACTCTAACACACAGGTTTCATGGTCGGTTTTGCCAATTGCAAAATATGAGTTCAAGGATCTCAGAACCTATAAGAGCTAGAGCAACCAAATTTGGTATCCACTCTTCTGTGATATCGGACCTTGACCGTTTTGTGTCAAAATTTCCCCACACCCCCTTCCGCCACCGCAAAGGACGAAAATCTGAGGCAACCACAAATCTCAGAGACTATTAAGGCTAGAGTAACCAAATTTGGTACACACACTCCTTTAAGATGTCACTATAAAACGTATATCTCAGAATTTCGCCCCACCCCCATCCGCCCCCACAAAGAACGAAAATCTTTTGCATCCACAATATTGCAGATTCGAGAAAACTAAAAACGCAGAATCATAGAGAATGACTATATCTATCCGGTTGCTGAATTTGGATCAGATCAGATAATTTTTGTAGCCAAAAGGAACAAATCAATTTGCAGTGGCTACGCAGCGCCCGACGTCACGCTCATACTGATTTTCTGTCTCTCTCGCACGCATTCTTTGTCGTGTCGTTTAATATTAGCGGCGTCTGCCGGAGGAGATCCATACTGACTTAGTATCGGGTATAACTGTAGAGTTGCGGTGTCCGCAGCAACTCACAACGTTCCCCCTCGTTTTAGGCTGATTTATGTATTTTGTTTTCATTATCATGTTTTTTTTTGCCCTGTACTGAAAAAGAATATGGGTATATTAAGTTCGTGTTATGTATGTAACGGACAGGAGGTAACGTATCCGATCAGCATCAATAGTCAACACGATATACCGCCTAGTTCCGGGAGAATTTAAGATCTAGGAGCTTCTACTTATTACACTGTAAGTTCCTATGAAAGGGTGGAAATATGTGGAATACACAATTTTGATCATAGAAGAAACCCAAAAACGCAGAATTATAGACAACGATCAGATCATTATTAACCCATGCTACTTCGTTGGTGTGCAGAAAGAGAGAGATAAAGAGAGATGTGGGAGATTACGGTGGGACCATCTAAAACCAGCCAGAAAAATTATTCTAAAATTCAAGTCAAAAAGGTGAATGTGATTATTGGTGAATGAAAAAGTTACGGCTACGTATTTATGATGCTTATTTGCTTAAGTCTAATACTTATTAACATTTATTACATTTTTATACAAACATGCATTATAGTGCTTGGTTTTTTTTTTATTATTATTACTATATTATTTTTATCGATGACACAACAAAAAAATTCTTTCATTCGATTATTAAATTGAGTTGCGCTACTAATTGATTTGAGGTTATGCGGTAAATATGCGCATACGCAATTATTTAATTATTTTTATATTTAATAATTTTTAGTTTAATAATACAAATAGGTAAAATGTCTAAGCATTCATATAGATTAGTACATATTGCGGACAGAACGATGCTTCTGGGCGTTCATATATATTCTCGAAAACAATACTGGGTATAAAAAGCAAACTTACATATATGCATAGCAACCATCCTCTCTATATCTTTTGAATTAAATAAGAGGAAGTAGATTTTAAAATTCAAGGTAAAACATGTGACGTAGTCCATCGCGCAAATACCATTTCAGCACAGCTCAGAGATTTCATTTTCATGATTTCAAAAGGCCCATTGCATAAATTACAACTTTTTATGCTACTGGAATAATTTTTCGATCGCGACGATTTATAAAATCTTTATATGTAAATGTGTCAAGACATTGTCAAGTTAAATATTATCACATCGAGTTTCTCTCAATTTACGGGGGTGGAACAGGGCGTGACAAAAGATGTGCTCTGGATCTTTAGGTCCCATATCAACCTTGTACTCTCCGAATGCTTTAACATCAACTTAAAACTTAATTTTACACTTCGTTTTATTTTGTATGTAATGTAAACGAATTGAAAATGAATGGTAAACTTTGCAAGTAATGTAAACATTGAGCTCAAGGCAGGACGGGCCTGCCAAAAGTGTTAGAAACTACATACATATGTACATATGTACATATGTAGTGCAAAAATGTTTCTGCCGTGCAATTAATTTTTTGCTCTTGTTGAGCAAGTTGCAAAATTAAATGCCTCACATTGGCTTTTTTAGCGGGATCTGTATTCTATTACACCAAGCGGATAAATCAATAATACCAAGTCATTCGCAATATTACGAATATTTCAGCAAAAGAACTAAAGTCTTATTATGAAATACCCAAAGTTCATCTGACTTACGATTAGCGGCACAATACTAGAGAATACGATACTCGAGAATAAAATCGTTTATGTGGGATTCTCTCTAAAATATAAGGATATCAATGTTTCATCAAATCTATTGTAGCCAATGTAAAGACATAGACGTCTCTAGTCGTTTTATATAAATATTTCTATAAGTATATACGTATGTACATATATTTAAAAACACTATAAAGATTAAAGACAAATGAAAATTGTATAGTTAATATTGAAGTCAACATTTTTGTTTCCATATTTGTGACAATTCTTCCTGTTTTCTGTATAATTGGTGTCAAATAGTTATTGCTAATAAATACAAAAGATGTGTGGAAGCCCATGAATATGAATGTAAAAGTTTAGTTGGGCTTTTTTAAAACAAAAAAGAGCGTGAACGTTGTGAGTCGCAGCTACGGCCGCGAGTCTTCACATACATACATATATCCGATACTAAGTCAGTAAGAATCACCTCCACGAGAGGGTGCATTCTGCGTTTGTAATTTTGTTTGTGTGTTCAAAATCATGGATGTCACGGATTTTCTTCCTTTTTGGGGGCGGCAATATATTAAGACTTTATTCAGTCGTTCAGTCATATCACAGGACTCTGGATACAAAATTTGGTTACTCTAGCGCTAATAGTTCCTGAGATCTAGGCGCTTATCGACTCGTCTTTTAATGCTGATCAAGGGGGTCGGAAACGCTTTTTTCTGGGCGCTACACACATCCACTAACACAAAAATCTACCCCTGCACCCCTATATACCTTTTAGGTAACTGGTATAAATGAAATATTTCTCACACTACATTTTTTTGATGGAACCTATATCAAATATAAGTCAATCATACATAATACATATACATAATATACATATGTACGTACATATGTATGTAGGTACGTTGAAAAACAGTTTTGTTGCGGAGTGTAACCGCCCGATGAGATTTACGATCCGCAGTTTATGCGCGACACGTTCAATCGCATGGTTCGCATTTGTGGCCAGAAATCGCGATAGTGCAGTTGGCCAAGTGTACAAGTGGTTCGGGCAAAGTGGATACATATACATATGTACATAGTACGTGCGTGTCATCAAATCGATGTCGTAACAAAAGCACGGTTATCTCTTTTATGCGTATGCACATGAGAGCCGAAAAACCCAAAATCGTTTAGCAGACGCAGAATGCGTAACGAAAACAAAAGGGATAAAAGCGTTTTGAGTTTTGCTTTAATTGGTTACGGTATCAGACGAGGCGTCAGTCGGTGCTCACATATGTATGTACATATGTACAAGTATAGTACTTACTACGTATGCAATTGTAGGTTAAATCAATAAAAAAAATCATAATTAATTAAATGGTATGAGGCTTTCACTTTCTGCTGTGGGTAGTACAAGTATTTGCATATCGGAGTCAAGTTAGCCTCTGTACCGAACTTATAGAAGCCGATTGCATTCCAACGGTATTTTTCAAAGCTTTATTTATTTTTAAAGAGTGGAGTCCAGGAGGAGCACTGCTACTTAAGTGCATGCGCGCTCTGGCTTTTGAACACGACGATAAGTACTCGCGCTGTGTTTCACTGCAAAGCCAACCAGTTGCAGCTGTCGGCTGTCGGCTGTAGGCTGGGCTGGCAACTGGTGGCAAGATCATTATTACGTGTTTCGTCATTATCATTCAGTCAGTGCAATATCAGGTTGAATGCGCTCAAAGAAAACGAAAGTGCAGGCGTTTCAGGCGTTTCAGGCGGCGCTCAGAAAAACCGCCATCGACGACAACACAACGACGACGCATACACACATGTAGACGTGGCACGCCTCATTTAGCTACAGTAAACGGGCGCACCAGTCACCATACCCCATACGCCATACGCCATATGTGGTACAATCAAAGCTCTTTTTTAACAACTTCGCCAAATTGGCCGAAAAGAATGTGGCAAGAGCTTCTCAGATAGATATAAAAATCTCCACCTGCAAACTATTTTTAAAGGTGTTTACACTATACACTGCTTCGCCAAATACCATGATCCAATCCAGAAAGTAGCCCAGCGCAGAATGAAGGAGTTCAGTTCAGTGAAAGTCAGCCCAGCAAGCCTCAAAAACGTACTGAGGGCACTCAGAGTCTCTTGGCTTCCAGCATTCGCAACTTGAAAGAAAGAAAACAATATTTACCTAGGAGTTTGGTGTGACCGTTATTTATGGCCAATGTTGTTGGAACAGTTGTTTTCATTTACTATGGCGATGCTCTCCTCTCCTCTAAGGGCCATTGTTTGGTTACCACGGTTTTACATCATAGCCAAAAGACAAATCCGTTAAGACGAAAAAAAATTTTGGCGTTGCTACACTAAATATTTCGTTAAGCTATGTGCCTGTTTTATGCCAATTACCCTATGCATGGCCTTACACCTTTGCCTTACAGCTTTGCCAAATGTCGTATGGAACGCAGTTTCTTATGCTTTTGAGGCTGCTTTGTTGTGCTGGCATGTGTCAGGCCGACGCCGGAAAGCGAATTGCTTAAGTGCTTCTGCCAAAAATTAGACAATCATACCGCAGAGTGGAGATTTTTTAGAGTAGCTCAACGACTTTGCACAATTAGCTAATACAACTGTCACTTTTATATACGCAGCAAAATAATGATTAATTTGATAGACTTACAAAAACTGAAAAATCAATTTGGATGATTTGCATCGAGTCACTGAGTCTAAAAACTTCTGAGGCCATTGCCAAAACAATTTGGGATCATAGAGCTTAACCATTTAATAACAACATGGGTTTCTCGAAATTTCTCGCAATTTTGTTTATTTGATTCGCTTGTCTGGGACATTTGATGTTATTTTACAAAAGCTATCACTTAACCAATAACTTTGGGATGACACACAGCAAATGACAACTCCGGCAATAAAAACCAAATAATTCCCAACGACTCTGAGCAGCCTTGACCAGATTTAAGAAAACGTTTAACATTAATAAACACACAAATAAAAACATTCCAACTATAGAGCACATGAAAAGTTATACATACGAGTTTATACATATGTACGTATGTGTGTATATAGGTACAGATTTTTAATTACATTATGTAATTTATTTAATTTTTTAGTCGAGTCTACACCGCTCCACATTTTACGAAATGATGAGCGAAACATGTTCGTCTCTTGAGTCTTCTGTTTTGCCTCCTTTAAACATTAAGATTTCAGTAATTTTGTTGAATTTTTTTTTGTTTTCTGTTTGACCTTGCGTTACGGCAAAAAGACATTGTCTCAGTCTCTTTGATATATCCTCACTTTTTTAACAAAACATACACTCTATAAGATTTACGAAACTTCATGCGAAGAGTTGGTTTCCTAGTAAAGCGTATGGTTGCAACATAGTGGGCAAAATATTAAAATCCAACCGAACTGGTTATCAGTTATTCTCACAACTTGTTCATCTTGCTGAACTCCAATTAAGTTTGCGTTTGTTTCACAAGCGTTGAGCCCTGAGTGACCCACAAGAATTTCCAGTCGAAGACATTTCAACATGCGTGTATCTATGTACATATATGTGTATCTACATATGCATGTATTTAAGTTGTTTTTCATAATTGGATTGGGGGATATTTCGGGTATATACTTGTACAGAAAACTCGTTTGTTTCAGCAAAAAATTGGCAAAAAGTTTTTGATATTTGTATGTACTTGTATCTTAACTTACTGTTGCAGTACCATTACCAAATTGGTATGCTCATACCTAATGCAACGACGAGGTCTTAGCTTTGTGAATCGGAGCACTTGGATTCGCTTTGGTTGGGCGAGTTATTCAAATTGCTTGAGATTGATTTTGCACAGTCGCATGTTCAATTCTGTTTATTTGTGCTGCACTTTTAACCTTCCATGCATATGCATCAACTTGGATTCGAGATGAGTTTTGTCTCCGGCCGAGGCACGGGCTTTTTTTTTTGTAACTGGGATAGCTTTGTCCGCGGCACTCTTAACGCATATGCAAAGCTATTAACACACTTTCACCAATGCCGACGTATTATTTAATATTCGATTTTGATACAGTGATAATACAAATGAAACATATTCCCCACGTCGATTTTCGAAGTCGTGGTTGCCAGCCACCAAAAGGGGACAGAAGAGCAACGGCGAGGAGCCACAATAAACAGTTGCCCCTTTTGGGGTAGTAAGTATGACTTCGGCTACCGACGCGTCGTCGCTAACCAATTGAACTTATTGGCCAATTGACACTTTTGTCAAACAAAAACGAAACGAAAACCACAAGACTTTTCACTTTTCTTCGGAGCTTGAGCTCTTGCCTTTACGAAGTTTCTCGGCGGGTTAACTGAAACAAACTGATCGTTGGGCTTGCTTTTTGGCGCTGCTTAACGTAACGACCAGAGACTGGTGTTACAGCAATATGTGCATACGAGTATAACGCAGAGTCGACGATTGGGATCGGTTTCGGTTACGTTTGAGTTATTTTGGTCGGCACTGCATTTGCTGCGTGGTATTTTTTAGTGTCATTCCTTCTTCAACAGCACACGGGGTCTACTTGGTCTGAAAATCTGGAAATATTGCTTCGTTTTATGGAAGTTTTACCTCTTGATAACCAACTGGAACCAAGGAATTACAAATGTATGAAGTTCATACTATGAACCCTTTTGATGTCTGTAACTTATAAATAATCTAATTTCAGCTTTATGCATGTGTGTACATATGTACATTATTTACAAATGCAAATATGCTTAGATGCTAGATCTTATCAATTTCAGAGATGCGAGAGAAGAAGAAAGGATAACTCTTTTTGATTCTAGGCTAAGAAAAAGGCCATTCAGTTAGTAGTATTTCTCGGATTTTTTGTTCAATCAAAATAACTAAATTATACATTACAATCACGGTTGCAACACTTGGCGATTTTTCGCCTAAATTTTTTTTTATTTTATTGAAATTGTCGATATTTTTACCATAGGTCTACTACTTTGGTTCTACTAGACTTAAGTGTAACTAACTAAAAGATTTGTGAGACCAGATGCAGATCTAATGGGAAAAACAGGCAGTGTTAGTTAGAGAAATATATAAATTTATGAACCATTAATAATTTTTCGGATTTCTTAATAAAGTAGGCGATGTTTTTAAATTTTGTTGGCGAATTCTGATTTTTCGATGTGGCTACCGTGCTTGCAAAATTCAAAGTAGTTTACGTAGACTTAAATAATATATGTATCTCAAAACGTTCTATTTGGATTGAATATTATTTCACTTAAATTTAGAATGTAATCGGTATATGGATTTTTATTTGAAAATTCCATAAAAGGGAATGAGTATAGCCGAGACAGGACTTAGTTTTGCCGGCGCGTTTGACGTAAGTTTTTCTCAATTTCAAATTGTCGCAAATCGGTTCTCTGTAAAAAGTCCTGCCGTTCTAAATAACTGAAAGATAAAACAACATTAATGAAATGGTGAAATTTAAGGAACATAGGTACGTACCCATCCTTGCCTTTATTGTGAGTGCTCAGCTGCTCATTAATACCTTCGTCTGTTTTAAAAGTTTTCCAATCCATTTGCGACTTTTCCAGCACAGACAATTTCTTTTTTTTCCCCAGTTGATTTAGAAAAGAGCCAACTCCACTTCCAATTTGCGGTCTTTTGGATACACGAGAGAAGCATTTCGAACTGGTGGCTACAGGTTGCTGTTGGTTTTCCTTTGCATTGGTGGAGTCCTTACTTTTTTCTACATCGAAAATCGTATTTAAACATTTAGAAGTGTCTTCTCGAGGGATAATTGCTGGGGTAAGTTTCTTTGAAGCAATCTTGGTGTCGTCTGTGGGTTCTACTGGTGTCTCCACAGATTTCGTCTTATGTTGAATTTGTTTCTCTGTCCCAACGTCGCTTAAAAAGTCGGCCCAGAGCGCATTGGAACGCGATTTATCTGTTTCCTCATCTGACTCCAGCTCGTCTTTTTCCATATTTATGCGATCATTTTTGTTCCTGTCTGCTTGTCTTGTTTTGCGAGGTATGGAACTTTCAGATTCATAGACATTAGAGGAAATATGTTTTTTCTGATTCTTGGTGGATTTGGAAGGTTTATCGTCAGAATCGTAGTTTTCGGAATCAGCGTCATTATTGATGCTATCATCGTCGCTTCCCGAGTCAACATTTTCACCGTCAATGCAATAATCTTCGTCGTTTTCGCTTTCCGATGTATATTCTTCTTCCTTGTTCATATTTTCTATTTACTTTTTATTCACACCGACTTTGTTATATATTTCAATATATATTTATTCAATAAATATTTTGTTCCGGTATGTATACTTCTCGTGTTGAAACGTTTTGTTATTCTGGTTAGATACGTTGTCCTATATCCAGCTACAGCAGCAGCTACTTAAATAAAACAATAAAACTATTGATTTCACTTTACGCAAACGCCGCGCTGACAATAGACAAAATCAACTAAAAATCGCGTAAAGCGACAAAGTAAGTAGAGATGGAAAATTATCAATAGTAAAAATATTCGATTCATATGGGAATTGCTTAGGGTATTCCGGTTAGTGTGGTATAGGTTTAATCAAGACGTACTATTTTAGAACAAAAATAACATATCAGTCAATTGGTGCTCCCGTTTTCAGAAAATGCAAGATTTCTCCGTTGAAATGAAAAGCAAACGAATTTTATACAAGAAAACTAATCTTAATTGCAAAAGGAAAAAAATTGATGACTTATTGAAGCATTAACATAAATTTAATACCATTACCAGGGCAATTCAGCTTGTATATAAATATTATAAATATCCTTATAAATATTTTGTTTGGCTCGGCTCAAATTTGGCTCGGAAATAATTGGTCAAAGAAACAACACTTTTCGTTTTCGTGCTGAAGCAGCCGGATTGGCTTATCGGAGCGCTGACAAAAATGTGCACAAATGTGCGCGAACAGCGGGGTAGGACAGCTGTTTCCCGCCACACCGGAGCACATAAAAGCTCTAAAGCTTTTATGAATAATGTCGGTCTTCTGATTAATCAAGAGCAATTTATAGAGTACCGTCATTATTCAAATGTATAAGTACAAGTATAAGTAGGTATACGTATAACCTATGCATGTACCTATATACGTAAATACATAAACGGCGACCTTAGAGGAAATGATTGTGCGCATGCTCATCATCAGCAAATGCATACCAATCCAATGATTTCAGCTTTTAAGTACGTTATGACAAGCATCACAAACAAGTGGATTAAGATCAAAGTTGCCGGTTCGGAGTTGTAATTCCTTTTTCGTAGTAGTATTGTCCACTGTAAAAAAGGCTCTGGTAGAGAATTTTTGCATTTGACACTCATTTGATGAACAAAAGCATAAATAGTGGTGAAACTACTTATTAAAAATTGTATATTATGATGTACAAATATTATGTACATGCAAATATAGTATTGTACATTTTTAAAATTAAAATCGTTTAAACGACGGTTAAATGTGAAAAATGCCCTGAGTGTCATGTCTTTTTGATCAATATTGTTGATTTTACAATTTGTGAATTTGTGAAACCAAAGCTAAAACTTTACAAAAAACTAAATTTATACAAAGATACGTAGATATGTTTGTACATAAATACAGAAGAAGGATTCTGTAATGGAAAACTCGCCGTGCCATTCAATTGAAATACAAATTGATAGTTTCCTTGAGCACTTTAAACGTAGTGCTTCTAAGGCCGTCGAAATTGATGGCAGCGAATGGAGCAATGGAAAAGGCATTCACGGAGCAGCGTCTATCTCTGGACAACCAGGAAGCCCGCTACGTCAAAAAGAAAAATTCTTAAAAAAAGCAATGAGTCAATCCAACTGCTCAGTCGTATCCGAATCAAGTGGTAGGTATCATTAGTAAATTCAAGGGCACAAAAGCCACTACAAATGTAATATTATTGATTTTTCCCTTTTTTTGAAACTGATAAAGATATTGCATTTACCAAGCTAACATATATGTATATGTACATACATATGTACATGTTTCTGCATTTATATTGGCAAAGATTTATCGTAATTAAATGAAGCCAAAAGCTATACAATTACCAAAATGATGCATACGGATCCAAAAAACCGACAAATTTTCAACGGCGGGGTTTTTTCCCTTCGCGTGGGGTTTCAATTTATTTTATCCTATGCATCGTCTCTAACTGCGGCAGAGCTGTGTACTCGGCGAGCTTTGAGTAACAGCATGGCCAAAGGATTAATTTGTTGGACCAACACTTGAGTGTGGCGGGAAACAGGAAATATTTGTAAAAGCAAAAACCGAAGCCTGGCTTGATTCCAGTGCACAAGCGAATGGATCAAAGCGGGATGGCAATAATTCAATGTATAAGCACATGTATTCTATAATAAATGACCAGACATTTTATTGTCATGGGCACGAGTTCTTGACCATCAATTTACTGGGTCATGCGTTGAATATTGTTTTTGGTTTCTTGCGACCAAACCGAGTCACGAACCTCGGTACAGCAGTCCCCGGTGAGCGTCGCTAAAGACTGTGTATTTTATTATTAGATTCAGAGAACCACAATAGACCGACTCAGCTGCCCACGCCATTGACGAACAAACGAAGCAAAGAACACAGCACTGCCGCAGGCGAAGCCTAGAAAGAATGACAATTGATATTGGGAAATTGAACAGTACCCTTCCGCTCGAACCTGAATCGGAATTTAAATGGAATTTGTTTCTGATGCAATATATTAATATTTTATAGTCTTTGATGAAGCACTTCAATAATTTATTAGGATACATCCGTTAAAGACAAAAACAGCTAGAGCTGTGAAAAACTGTGATTCAGCCAAAAATCACTACATAAACACATATATCTGTCATAGAACTAATTGTTTTCAATATTCAACAAATCTCAAAAAGTTGAAATTTTATTGACTCTGGTCATAGCATATTCTTTTTTATTAAATCGGCTGATATTTTATATTGTATCGAATGGGAAATCTAGTAGGCCGACTATGGGATTCTTTGTATTTTTAACTATTCTTTTGGAAATAAAGTCTCCTTCATTCCGGAAGAAAGAAACTCCAGGAGAACTCAAAAGCAGTGCAGTTTTCAGTTCAGAAGCACCGTGTGAGAGGTTTGCAGTGGATATAGCAGGCCCATTCCCAACCAGTAACAGTGAAAATAAATATGTGCTCGTGGTAATTGATTATTTTAGCAAGTGGCTAAACACGTCCGACACCACTTCACCATCAATCCGGTGGAATGGTGGAACGTTTTAACAGAACCTTAGAAGAGCATCTTTGGAAAATCGTCGATGCAAATCAGAACGAGGGGGAACGTTGTGAGTTGCTGCGGACACAGCAACTCTACATTTATACCCGATACTTAGTCAGTATGGCTCTAATCCGGCAGACGCCGCTATTATTAAAATACACGACAAAGAGTGCCTGCGAGAGACAGAAAATCAGTCTGAGCGGGTCGTCGGGCGATGCGTAGCTACTGCAAATTGATTTGTTCCTTTTGGCTATAAAAATGATCTGATCTAATCCAGATTCAGCAATCTGATAGATATGGTCATTATCTATGATTCTGCGTTTTTAGTTTTCTCGAATCTGCAATATTGTGGATGCAACAGATTTTCGTCCTTTGTGGGGGCGTAAGAGGGTGGGGAAAAATTTTAGATATACGTTTTATAGTGAGATCTAACAAGAGTGCGGATACCAAATTTGGTGACTCTAGCGTAAATAGTCTCTAAGATTTGTGGATTCCCAGGATTTTCGTCCTTTGCGGGGGCAGAAGGGGGTGTGTCGAAATTTTGACACAAAACGGTCAAGGTCCGATATCACAGGAAAGTGGATACCAAATTTGGTTGCTCTGGCTCTTATAGGTTCAGAGAGCCTTGAACTCATATTTTGCAATTGGCAAAAAAGACCATGAAACCTGTGTGTTAGAGAGAGACAGAGCGAGAAAGAATGAAATTGTTTTCTTGATTCTGGCTATAATAATTATACGATCTGGTTCAGATTTTGAACTTTAGAAGATATAGTCATCCTCTACGATTCTGCGTTTTTAGTTTTATCGTATCGTCGAAATTGTGGATGCCACAGATTTTCGCCCTTTGTGGGGCGGAAGTGGGCGGGGTAAGTTTTGATATATATGTACTTGAAGCAGTGACATATCACAGAAGTCTGAATTCAAAACATCGTTACTCTAACTCTTATAGTCTTTGAGCACTAGGCGCTAATAGGGACGGACAGACGGACGGACGGACAGACAGACAGGGCTCAATCGACTCGACTATTGATGCTAATCAAGAATATATATACTTTATGGGGTCGGAAACGATTCCTTCTGGACGTTACACACATCCGCTTTTACCACAAATCTAATATACCCCAATACTCATTTTGAGTATCGGGTATAATAATTGGGATGAGCTTATTGAAATATTTTTAATGGCATATCGCACCGGAAAGCAGGATACGACAGCGACCATATATTTGGCAACGACAATATTTAGGAACGATTTAAGGCTTCCGGCTGATTTGAAATTCGGCGTAACCCAAACTTTTAATGGAACTACCAATGATGGTGATAGAAGAGACCAGTTGATCGAGATTCACAAATTCAGAAGAAGTCCCATCCAATTAATTAGTGATAGAACAAAGATCTGAAGGCGTTTTATCTGTTTTATAATAATAAAGTATTATCTCCGAAGCTACGCACAAATTGGCAGGGTCCTTATACAATCATAGAACGAATTAATGATCTATTGTATCGTATTCGAAAGTAAGATAACTGAAGCTTACCATGGAACCGGCTAGGAACTTATTCGAGACGAACAAGCTAAGGTGGAGGAAAGCAGTGTAACGATTGTGAAAATCCAGTAGGCCGATTATTTTTAATACAAAATAGTCAGTCTCTCGGTGTTGTTTGGAAGAGCATACAAATTCTACGCTCCTCAATCCGAAATACGAACAGTAGAAACGTAAGAATCTAGTCTACTCCATTAATTTTTAAAGCGGTATGAAATTAGACCTAGCTAACGGGCTGGGTTATCTTGGTATTTTCAATAAAATTTAAATCTGTTTATGCAAATGCCATTGATTAAATAGATCTGTTAATATTAGTCTCAGTCGAAATTTAAACAATCCGTTTCATTGAAATTTTTCGGTTATATATTTAATCATAGTTAACTCAAATAAACATACTTACTACTACCACTAACCATACAGTAAACTGTATGGTTCTTAAGTTCATTTTTTCATCGGTATATGTACGGTATATTTCTGAGGGTCAGACGGTCACACGTCTGATCTCTTCGAAACGATAACATTAGTCGTAATTTTGAATGGTTTATAGAGGGGGGGTATGGACAACAGGCAAAAACAGCCAAGACAAATTGCAAGGTTCGTACAAACCTCACCTCGCTTGTGAGGACAATATACCTGTCTTCAAGGTATGTTCAGAAAAAGGGGTGGTTTTTACGTTTCCTGCGTTGCATTTTCTGGGCCGTTTTGCCTTTTGTCTATACCCTCCTTTTTCCTCCCCTTATGTAAAAAATGTGTAGTTGCCATGTAATGCATTGAGCAAATGTAAATATTGTGAAACAAATAAAAATCTTAAAGAAATCGATTCGCTGCCTTCGAAATAGGATATATTTCTTTTGCAACGAAAACAGCTGAAACATTGCGTTGCAACAACGGTTTGGAGGCGCCACAAATTTGTATTTTGGATTTTGGATGTGGAGCGTGGAGTACGCATCGTGGTGCATGCCCTGACATGCATTATGCAGACGGAGCTGTTCAACAGGTTCACTAGCTAGTGCATTAGGATAGTAAAAATAATATATTTAAGTTGTATTAATCTGACGGTTTTACGCGACTTAAGGAAACGGTAGACGATTATCCTGTGCCTGGAGGTAAACCACAAACCCCATTTGTAGTTCTATATATGTACATAATTTAATATACGCCGGTGTTTTCACAAATAGTTTTTTTTATGTAAAATGTACATCAATTATGATCGACATGAAAATAAGGGATGCGAGTCTTTCACAGCTGGCACGTGCAGCTAATTGAATCACAGACAATTTACAACTTATCGGTATTATGCATAATGTTTATTCCATTATCAAACCACAGTTACATACATACATACATATATAAGTTATATTTAGCCGCTATGTATGAGTCAAGTATGTACATACTTGTACATACTGTGTACATACAGATGCGGTTAATTGAATATAATAGTTTTAAAAATAATTCGAAGCATTTGGTATACCAGATACTTGCGCATAAAATCAGACAGGCGGAGGGAAGTGGCTAGATCGACTCGGCTCAACATCCTGATTTAGATTATTTATACATATAAATATATACATATCTACATATGTATATGTGTGCATCCCTAATGGTATTTTGCCTATCCTTTGTGCGTTGCAACATCAGGTAAAAGTCATAATATCTCTACTAGGGTATATATGTACATAAATTGTGAAAACTTAAAAGATATGTATGGCTATATGGTAAGGATCCTTACGTTATAACAAAGGTCTATGCAGTCGACATTATGAGTAATTTCTACCTAGCGTATGCAAATTCATATCTTTATTATTGCACTTAAATCTATCAGCTTTAAAATTAAGTTTAGAAAAACTATACATACTTTGAAACGTAAATACTTGATTAGTACCAAGAATGTTTATTTAATAGCATAATAATTGGCCTTATCCTTATTCAGAAATATTCGACTAGTTATAGTTCAAATCGAACTTTGTTATTAAACGATATAAGAAATGAACTAATTATGTTCTGTTTTGTCAATGAAACACAGCTAATGATGTCGGGAGCCAGCCGACTGAATCACAGGAAAAAGTGGTGGGCACTTCTCAAACACAGCCGCGTCAGCAGGCAAAGCTTAGCCAGCACATGATCGACTCCCAAATTTCGATCAGCAGTGGGGCATCCATACAGACGGCTTTTTTTCAGTCGCTCAACAATTCCCCGGCACATCAAGATCAAGCAGCCACAGAACCCATGCACTTCACGACGTCAACGTTCAGTAGCATTTCCGCCACATCTGTCAACACACAAGGTGTGTTCTACGCAACAGACGCGTTGATCGCTCAGCGTCCATCGGAACTTATAAATTCCCTTGTGGAACACATTAATCCAGCCCAAGTGGCAGCTGCCATGAACGGCGAGGGCGTGCTGAACATTGCCGATGTGGCAGATCTGTTACACCCACAACATGCTATCATCACTGGTGGACGCTCGCAGGAGGGGTGCCCGCTAATCATATTTCCAGATAACAATAATTTTAATTTGTTAGAAGAAGCAGATTACCAAAAGCTAATTTTGTATCTCAGTTCAGTACCGTCGTAAGTACCAGTGATTGCTGACTCTAGGCTGTTGTTTAGTCGTTAGAGTTACATTTTATATTTCAGATTGCAAGACGCTGATCTTGGGTTTCATTTAATTGTGGATCGACGAAAGGACAGGTGGACTTCGGTGAAGACTGTTTTGCAAAGAATCTCGGTAATTAACTAGCACGGACTGCTTTCAACCAGCCCAAGATGGACTCAGAAATTGAAAATATCGTTATTAATTTCTAGATTTATTTTCCGGGTATTATTCATGTAGTATATGTGCTTCGTCCGTCGGGGCTCTTTCAAAAAGCTATATCAGAAGTAAGCACTAAATTTTCCAAAGATGAATATAGATTTCGACTGGTTGTGTGCTCGGCTCTTTCTGATCTGCATGAGTTTGTCGATGCTAGCCAATTAACACCCGATATGGGAGGCGTTTTGATCTACTCTCATCACGAGTGGATACAACAAAGAATTGTATGTATTTTATTTCCAGTATATATGTACATACATACATATAGGTTTTTTTTTTGTTTTACTTCAATTGTGTTATACTTTACAGTCGCTTGAAAAGTTTTCGAGCCTAACACACCAAGTTTCTGCTGAACTGGATATATTTATTACAAATATACACGATACTGAGTTTCCTAATTCAGTAGAGGCCACTAAAAATCTATTAGAAGTTCAAGGGACAGACTATACCCGCTTAAAGGTCAGTTTCAGTCCTTTTTGTTTTTTATGTGTTTGTCATTTGTGTATTCACCTAGGAGGAAATACTTTCTGCATCTAAGCACGGAGAGTCCCTTCTTGACAACATTAAGTTAATTGATGAGTATAAGGAATTCTCTGAGCGCACCGGTAACGTTAGTGCCATAGAAAGGTTTGTAATCAGAATTTCAAAATATGTACTAACAAGAATAATAATTCGACTTAACGATTTTAATATATTTTGAAAATCTTGTTTGTGTTCTAACAACTAAAACTAAATGTTTACAACTAACTCCAAGTAAATTCGGTTTTAAAGCTCTGCACTGGTTTTGTATTCTCATAATTTAAGAAAGTAAGATATTCAGTTAAGGGGCATGTTTGAGAACTAGATCCAATTATTTGATATTCTTTATGTTTGAATCATTAGGCATTTAAGAATTCAAAAGATGTCGACAATAATACATCAAATATTTGAAATACATTCATTAAAAAATAACATTTAGTGACAGAGTACTAACTTTTCTAAAATGGGTTTGCAGCATTGATGTATACATTTGTTACTAGTTATGATTTTAGATGAATTTTAATCCTGTAATCAATTAGTGCAAATAGTGCTTCTCGTTGCCATTGCATGGATGTACATATAATTGTTTGTGCTTTTTTTTAGTAGACGATATAACAAAAAATTTATGATAAATATAACTTAGAACGCTATAGTTGCGGATTGTTTGCTTTGTCGACATCAAGATGCAAATTCAATAATGCCCAATTCAAATAATGTAGCATTTCCGGTCATGGAAGCGTTAAGCATACTAGCTCTACTACAGATGGTCTCGAGGATCCCAGTGCTCAAGCGGATTGACCACCGTCCAACCCGACATAATTGTCTCAATTAAATATGTACATATATATATATGAATAATATCAACCTTCAGACATCCTGGACATAATCACTAGCAGCATTAGAATTTTAAATTGGCACCCATTTATTCACTCAATTCACCAACAGCACCAACACGTATACATTTGTGTGAATTTAAACAACTGATCAAATGTTTTCAAGCTCATTTAAGTGTCACCCATCTCGCTTATCAAAGTTGTTGTCGTCTTTTGTCTTTCCCAACGTGCGCACGGGTGCATACATATGTAACATAACAAAATAATATTTCAAAATCAAATGAACTCAATGCACTGTTCGCCTACCAACAACCCGACGTGCAGATCCAGTGCAGGGCAGCCGATGCACCGTCAGCAAATTATTTATCATCAACAATATACATTTAAAAAACCCCAACATTATGATGATTGTCGCGATTACCGTAGACTACTCGTGCAGCTGGAGGAGACTGAGCGACGCTTCGATGAGTTCTGGCGAACGCACCGCAATCGCCTGGAACAGTGTCTGCGTCTGCGGATGTTCGAGCAGGGGTTTCGCGATCTGCAGGTATGGTGCAGTGCCATGATGCAGTCTTATCAAAACTGTTCCTCATTATTCTGAACCCCTCCTATAGAACCTATTCGATGGGCATTTTAAGGCGATTGCTGAAATGAATGAAATCGGCGAGAGCGTGGAACGTGTTGCTATGCTGATACAAGAAACCGAGTACTTTCAAGCAATGATCAGGACTGACGTTGAGCGTATCGAAGAAGTTGTTCATGCCGGACAGCAGTTGATAGGATCACGGGGAGTTTACCCCTGGGAGGTCGTTCAGCCCAAATGTGATGAGCTCCAGCGCGTTCGCGACGTAATTGGCATGCGTCTAACCAAAAGGTTGGATATCCTGGCCAAAAATAGCGAACTAATGGAGAGAGTTGAAAAGGTAAGCATTGCTAGATTGATTTCACAAAGTTTTTCTACTGACGTTCCCATTCCTTTTATGAAGGCTAATCAGTGGTGCGCCAATGGTGTGGAGTTGTTGGCTTCCCAACGCATCGAAAAGTGCTCAGTATCAGCAGATTTGGCCGAGCAGAGTCTACACGAGATACAAGCTTTCATCGCTTCTGCTTCTGAATTTAAATTATCTAGTCCAAGTGAATTTAAAAAAATTTTCCTTGATAGCACTACTCCTGAGACCAAAGCTCTCGTATCACAGGTGAGTGGATCAGTGGATCCATTAAAAAGATTATAATTTTGTTTGATTATAAATCAAAATTGTATCATGCTGACTAAAGTTAAAGTACATCGTGAAATTTTTATTGCGATGATTGTTTACGGTTTTTGTGGATACACGCATTGTGCCATTCAAAAGAATACGAGATGTGCATTTTTATACCCGATACTCCTAATGAGTATAGAAGTATTAGGATATATTAGATTTTTACGGAAAGTGGATGTGTGTAACATCCAGAAAGAAGCGTTTCCGACCCCATAAATGATATATACTCTTGATCAGCATTAATAGCCGAGGCGATAGAGCCTGTTCTGTCTGTCCGTCCGTCCCTGTGAGCGCCTCGCGCTCAGAGACAATAAGAGCCAGCGCAAGGACATTTTGTATCCAGACTTCTGTGATATGTCACGGTTACAAGTGTATTTCAAAACTTCGCCACGCCCCCTTCCGCCCCCACAAAGACCGAAAATCTTTGGGATCCACAATTTTTAAGATACGAGAAAACCAAAATCGCAGATTCCTCCTGACTGCAGAATCTAAATTAGATCATTATTATAGTCAGGCGGAAAAAATTAAGTGTCAGTTGCTTCGTAGTGCATGTAGTGCTCTACATTTACTATACCCGATACTAAGTCAGTATAGGTCAACTCCGCCAGAGGGCACACATTATGCGCGGCAAAGCATGTGTGAGAGGGGGACAGAAAACGCATGTGGCTATAGTAAATGTAGAGTCGCGGCCGTAGCAGCGACTCACAACGTTCCCCCTCGTTTTTTTTTGTCTATGGCAGAAACTTTTGCGGGGCTGTGCGGTATCTTAACAGTACGAATATTTGTTAATAGGTGGAAAGAGGATGGCGGAGTGCGGGAAAAAATTGAAAAAGTTGCATAAATTATAGAATTGCATATTGACAACCACTGGGTAGTTTAGTGTCGCGACTCTTCGACGTCAGGGCTGGTTTAATATCGATTATTTGCACTATTGTTTTGGGTTTGTTTCTAAAACGATTTATAAAGATTTCTTTCATTGCAAAAAGGTTGAACAAATAGAGCTTGAAGTTTAACTCAAACTTTCGAGAATCGTGTTTTAGCGCAAAAATTGTGTATTTTAGAATTTTGTATCAATTTGCCGATCATTAAGCTATTGTATATGGTAAACGGTATTTTGAAGAAAAAATTATAAAGTTATAAATAATTTTCCATTTTGTAGTTGTCTGTACTTTAATGTATGGCCTTATATTAACTAATCTTAAATCGACAGCGGGAATTCAAAATCTTAAATTCTCACACAGGTTTCATGGTCGGTTTTGCCAATTGCAAAATATGAGTTCAAGGATCTCAGAACCCATAAGAGCTAAAGCAACCAAATTTGGTATCCACACTCCGTTTTGTATCAAAATTTCGACACACCCCCTTCCGCCCCCGCAAAGGACGAAAATCTGGAGCAACCACAAATCTCAGAGACTATTAGAGCTAGAGTAACCAAATTTGGTATCCGCACTCCTGTTAGATCTCACTATAAAACGTATATCTCAGAATTTCGCCCCACCCCCTTCCGCCCACACAAAGGACGAAAATCTGTTGCATCCACTATATTGCAAATTCGAGTAAACTAAAAACGCAGAATCATAGACAATGACCATATCTATCCGGTTGCCGAATCTGGATCAGATCGGATCATTTTTGTAGCCAAAAGCAAGAAATCAATTTTTAGTGGCTACGCAGCGCCCGACGTCAATCTCAGACTGATTTTCTGTCTCTCTCGCACGCACTCTTTGTCGTGTCGTTTAATATTAGCGGCGTCTGCCGGAGGAGAGCATACTGACTTAGTATCGGGTATAATTGTAGAGTTGCGGTGTCCGCAGCAACTCACAACGTTCCCCCTCGTTTTTAATGAATCTAAGATAAACCTGTTTGGGAAAGTATGACAAATGATCGTCGGAAAGTCGGCATGACTTAAACGAACGATGTGGCAGGGAGGCAACAGGATTGTCTGGATGGGGATGTTTTTTTATATTTTTTTATGGAGTTGGGTATCTGGCTCTAATTGACGAGTAGGTGAACTCGGTCACGTCGAAACAAATTTCAGAGTAAAACCTCAGACCGGCTAATGAGGAGCACTTTCTATATTCTGACGCCCTCATCTTCTAGGACCATTCTGATTCCATTCCTTGGCTCCGTGCAAGATTTGTCAGAAATATTTTTTTAAACTTTGTTATTGTATTGTGCTACAATTTATTTAAAAGGTTTGATCTTTCCAATGATTTGTTTTTTTTTTAGCTAATTTTTTAGCTGTTATGAATCCGATGGAGAAATTTTGGCACATCCTGAACCATTTTTTATGAAAGCAGAGACAAAACTTTATTTTTATGTATTGAAAAAAATATAGAAATAAGTGAGACATAACGATATAAACAACTAAACAATCTGTAATCTAGAGATACCAGGCCTTCGCGTAGAAAATAGCACAGAGGACAGAGGACACAGACCTATAATGAAATTGTACAATTATTATTTTGAATTAAATAAGTGAATACCAACGTGAATAATTTTTGATTTAAGGATTCTTTTAAAACCAAGGACATTTGTATTTAAACTGTAGGCATGTTTTGGTAGACTTTTATATTGTTTACTTAGTTAAATAAGCTTTTTTCTTAAGAAACACTCAAAAACTTGATAAAACCAAAAACAAATACTTCTTTTTACTTTCTTTTTACTTTTATTTTCTTGATTTATTTTATATTTTTATTTGGTTAGCTGTTAATAAGTACAAAACAAAAAGATTGGTCTGTTGATGCTGCAATTCGTCATACTTAGATTAAATCTTGGCATGGGTACCCAAGGCAACTGCTTCTGTCCCATATAAAAAAAGAAGTTTCGTTGCTCTCAACCCGCCCATTCGCACAAGTGACTGGGCTGGACTATTTTGTACTCTTCTTATACTCTTGTAGAAGGTACCTTACTTTTTTGACCAGATAATTGAAACGCACAAAAGAAACATATGATCAGAGAAACAGCTGGGTCGACCATATGACTGTTTGGCAAGCAGCAGATTTGTCTCCAGCGAATAAAATATAAAATGAGACAGGTATACATTTTGCTTAGTTTATTTCTTAAAAATATCTTCTTCAATTAATAAAATCAATGGAACCAATATATTGAGGTAGTTCAACTTCTTTCTTTTTGTTGCATTGCTATGCCGTCAAACTTGTTTCGTTAAATTGTAGTTGAAAGACTTATTCTCTAGTTTTCAAACTGGTTTCCTGTAGTTTAAGGCAATATGCATAATACGAAGAAATTACTAAATCGCTTTTTATTATATAAAAAGAACATTAAAAAATAATTGTATTAGGTCATATCCTTGTGAGGCAAGACAGTCTCTAAAGACGTTTAGAGATGCAGATTCCAAATTGTTTGAACAGTCATGAGTCGGGAAGGCCACTCTTGCGCAGGTTTCTCTGTTTTTTTGTTCCAGAAAGGCCTGTCCAAGTATGCATGAAATAGGCCATGCAAACCCGTTTTCTTTCTACCAGTTATTTAACTGTAAGCACATTAAACCTGACCCATTTTTCCAAGCTCGCTAGGCCGCTTTCTAAGCATGTTTAATCAGTTAGAAAAATCGACGTCCTTGATAGGAAGGAAATGCAGATTGATCTAAAAAAAGTTGGTAAGAACATTACGCACCAGCATTCGACAACGAGAGGAACAATAATATATTTGCATACCAATCGTAACATGAACATGAACATAGTTCATTTAAATTTGGTTAAATCTGAAAACCATTCGCAAAAACGGCTAAAACAAGCGCGTTCATCGATGGCATCTTGCATAAGAGGAGGTCAACGGAAGTCTCTTTCACAGCTGGTGGTTGTGCAACCCAAAGAGGTTGTTGAAGTTCAATAACGCCTTGACAATCCTGCCAAAACAACAGAAAGTTTATGGGAACCCTGGCCAAATAAATTAAACTTAACCAATGTACTCGAAAGGCTACAAAATGTTTAGTAGGAAAATGTTAAATTACATTATTTGACTGGACTTTCGGTAAATTTCAAATTGTTAAAAACTGGTTAGCTCAGTGCTGTGTCAGCATCATGTACATCGAAGCTTGTGCCTTCGGCAAGTTGAAGATGCGCTCAAGCATTTTTGATAAAAGCCCGGCTCAGGTGAAAGCGAAAGTGGACGTGGATATAGATAAAGTGGGGTCGCCTTGGCGCAATTACGTAATATGTCAAACGGCATAACACCGCAACTTTACTGCAATCCCCGTTCAAAAACCGTTGTGCAATAATGGCGTCCTAGACAAATTAAACAAGAGCCCGGAAAAATATCAATGCAGATGCAAGCAAGGTACCAGCAAGTGAACTAATCATTTATCTGAAATTAGAACTAGTAAACATATCGTCAACATGTTAAGAGTTTGGTAAAAGTAATTCATCTGATGAATTTGTTATGAGAAAGCCCATATTAGATTTTAAGTTAGAAGCCGGATTGTGCCTTGGTTATAGGGCAATTATTCGTAAGCATTAGAATCGCTGAAAATCCAAAACCTTGTGCGTTTTATTGTCTGTTTTCAGCTGCCTCAAGAAATGGATCATCTTCCGTGCGGGTGACTTTCTAAAAAGTTTTTCTTTCCGTTACACTAAAAAGGTTTTCACTCAACAATGGAAACGAAATCACATGCTCTTCAACTGAATTCTGCGTCTTAAGTGTAATCCATGAACTGTGGCAAGGGTTAGCGAGGTCCCATGAAAGCGTCCCAAACACTTGTATTGTACAATAAAATGTACAGGATAAATGTAAAAATAAAAGCTATAATCGTATAAAATCAGTTTAAGTTTTGATCACATCTATCTCGCCGTTGAGTTTGCTCATTCTCTCGCCCTCTTTTATCATTAATCATGGTGATACGTTTTGATTCTTTTCACTTTATGTTTACATTTTAAAACGAAAATAATATGCAGTTAGGCAAAGAATAAGTATTGTAACCAGAGTACAGAGTAAAACTAGAATAAGAGCATTTCCATGATTTCGCCCAGAACCGCCGCACAGTGTTGCAAAATCTGAAAACCGGTGGCAAAAGTGATTTTTATAATTTGATAGAGACTTCAGCGGGGCTTTAAAAACTCCGCGAAAATCGAATTTTTAGTTTAATTTAGGAGATGTGAGCCTTCAAACTCTTGATCTATTTGTTTTCTTATATTTTTCAATTTTGACGTAACGTTCAGAAAAAATAGCCCCTGGTTGAAGAAGAATACAAAGTGCAAATAATTAGACCAACTTTTGAGTTTTTAATTTAAAAATTTAATAAAAAATTATTATTTATATTAAAAATAATCATTAGAAGTTCTTTATCGAAAAAAAAATTGTACAAAAACTAAGCAATCTACACAAGACAGTTCATATCATAAAAACATCTACATATATTCGTTCAGAAGTAAGGCCATAGACATTTAAAGTAAACAAAATATATATCGAATAAAATGAGTGCATAAGAACAGAACGGATTTTCGCTGCCTACAATTCAAACACCGTGCAATGATGTGCTTGAAATGCTTATACGTATATTGTGTAAAAATCCGATGGGGCTGGCTAATCTAAGTTTCCTGGCGGCGCGCTATCTCTCGGGACTTTAAATAGCGTTTAAATAGTTTTCTACTGACTACTTTCATAGAGGTAGTTTTTTAATAATGAAATGCATTATATAGTTTTAATACCCGACACTCAAAAAGAGTATAGCGGTATATTGTATTTGTACGGAAAATGGATGCGTGTACCGTCCAGAAGGAAGGGTTTCCGACCCCATAAAGTATATATATTCTTGATCAGCAGCGATAGCCGAGTGAGATAGAGCCATGTCTGTCTGTCCGCATTTCCGTCCATCCGTCTTGTTTGACGCCAAGTTCTCAAAGACTATAAAAGCTAACGAATCGAAATTTTGTATCCAGACTCTTGTGATATCACACTGAATCAAGTCAGAATCAGGTTTTTAAAATTTGGCTACGCCCACTTCCGCCGCCACAAGAAATTCTGTGGCACCCTCAACTTTGAAGATACGAGCAAACAAAATCAGAATCAGCAGAATCATAGAGAATGACCATGTCTTCCAGACTACAGAATCTGAATCAGATAGGATCATTATTATAGCTTCGTTGATTGGCCACGCCCCATACTCATTTTCTGTCTCTCTCTCTCACACAATCTTTGTCGTGCATTATGCGCCCTTTGGCAGAGGGGAGCCATACTGACTGAGTATCGGGTATAAGTGTAGGGTCGCGGCCCTAACTTCGACTCACAACGTTCCCCCTCGTTATATATGAATATATCTGAATACGTGCAGAATACGTGAATGATTATTTGTAGCATATTTTATATAAGTTTATAAATTCTATTCTTCAGGTGCTGCAGAGAATTGATGATGTGTCTTTAATGTGCGACAAGCGAATTGCCAGTCTCAAGAAGTTAGCACTGAAACCTCCGCGACCTGTGCAGCAAGTTACACCGGAGCCGGCTGTTCCTCTACAACCCCCCGGAGGGGCACCACACCTACTCCGCCGTAAGCAAAATAAGGTAAGTACCACACTTTAAATTCGTATAGAAAAAAATACTTGCGTAAGTATGTACATATGTGCATAGCTTAAATCTAAATTCTTTGGAAAACAATTTGGTTACATATCTTCTATTTGTTAATTATACCCGATACTCAAAATGAGTATTGGGGTATATTAGATTTGTGGTAAAAGTGGATGTGTGTAACGTCCAGAAGGAATCGTTTCCGACCCTATAAAGTATATATATTCTTGATCAGCATCAATAGCCGAGTCGATTGAGCCCTGTCTGTCTGTCCGTCCGTCCGTCTGTCCGTCTGTCCGTCTGTCCGTCCCCTTCAGCGCCTAATGCTCAAAGACTATAAGAGCTAGAGCAACGATGTTTTGGATCCAGACTTCTGTGATATGTCACTGCTACAAAAATATTTCAAAACTTTGCCCCGCCCACTTCCGCCCCCACAAAGGGCGAAAATCTGTGGCATCCACAATTTTAAAGATACGAGAAAACCAAAAATGCAGAATCGTAGAGAATGACGATATCTTTTAGACTGCGGAATCTGAATTGGATCGTATTATTATTATAGCCAGCATCAAGAAAACAATTTCATTTTTTCTCGCCCTGTCTCTCTCTAACACACACGTAGCATAGGCGGCTTTGCTTAGAGTAAAACATTAGCGCCTAGATCTCAGAGACTATAAAAGCTAGAGCAACCAATTTCGCCACACCCCCTTCCGCCCCCGCAAAGGATGCAGATCTGGGGATATTCATAAATCTCAGAGACTATTAAGGCTAGAGTAACCAAATTTGGTATCCGCACTCCTGTTAGATCTCACTATAAAACGTATATCTCAAAATTTCGCCCCACCCCCTTCCGCCCACACAAAGGACGAAAATCTGTTGCATCCACAATATTGCAAAATCGAGTAAACTAAAAACGCAGAATCATAGACAATGACCATATCTATCCGGTTGCCGATAGATCGGATCAGATCGGATCATTTTTGTAGCCAAAAGCAAGAAATCAATTTTTAGTGGCTACGCAGCGCCCGACGTCACGCTCAGACTGATTTTCTGTCTCTCTCGCACGCACTCTTTGTCGTGTCGTTTAATATTAGCGGCGTCTGCCGGAGGAGAGCCATACTGACTTAGTATCGGGTATAACTGTAGAGTTGCGGTGTCCGCAGCAACTCACAACGTTCCCCCTCGTTTTATGTATATGTATATATTAATGATAATTGAGCACCACGAAAGTACTACCAGTACACAGGGTATGTAAAAGCCGACCTAGCATTTTGATTTAAGTGAAACTTCCACGGTAACCACTTTAAAGATTTTCTTTTGTGTTGCACAGTTGTTGTACATGTTTCAAGTTCATTGTGCGAATTTCACACACTGATCTTTTTATCTACTTATACAAAAGATTTGGCCTGGCGGCTATGAGCAATTGTTTCGTTGCATCAAATTGGTTTAACAAAAGCTCAGGGCGAAACAGAGCCAAGTCACTTGGCTCTGCATGATAAGACACCTCTACGACAAATTTCACTTTTCTCTATTCGGAGGTCGACTCGACGCGACTCAACTCGACCGAGAGCCCGAGTCCACAAAAGCTTTAAGGTCTGGATGGATACTTGCAACCGCCAGCCGCAATCCACGGTTGTTTAATGACCCGCTGCGACGCGGCGCTACATTTTGTTTGCGGACAAATCATAGCTGAGTGGAACCGCTGCTGGTATTTAGCATTACGATCGTTTTAATGACACCAACAGCCATTTAAAGGCATTTCCTTTTAAACCAGCATATATAGCTACAAGAAGCCCAAGAGCTTACCACCACTGGCGGTCTATGATGTGGTCATTGGCTTGCATTTACATAAGCCAATACAAACCCAGGCGAGAAGTATACGAGTGTACGAAAGAACGTTGTTCTCAGTTGGGAGTTACACGTTCGGTAGTCTTAGGTGCCTTGCCATACATATGTACACATGTACGTACGTACGTGCATACGCTCTGAAGATATGAATGAGCACGTACGCTCCATTCCGCGGCTTGTGGCTGTACAGGGAAGGTCAGATATATGCACTCGATAGCGGCAGTAACAATCTAAACTAATTTTATTACATGCTGTAACTGTTTAAACAGTTGGGTTTTCTTTCCGGAGAGAGAAAATAATTTGCGCTAAATTCAAAGTCTTCAATGCCGTGGAAAGACATATCTAAATACAGCTTGGATAGACTTTTATTTACCGTTTTGCTTGGCCAATTCTAAACGGAGCATTTATAAAAAAGGCCAGATGTTTTACTCTTTTCTAAGTCTGTGTCACTGTCGCCGCCAACATGCAACAAATGTACTGTTGACGACTGTCATGAAATAAATGAATAATGAGGCTACCATCATACTATACTTGGCACATTAAGACCTTTTTCTGAACTTCTGGGTGGATGATTAATGCTGGGACCGATTTGGTTCCGCTTTTTATTGTGTGTGGATCGCAAAAGTAGCTAAAGGTTGATATTGAAGCGACACGTTCTGACCAGTGTACGCACATTTTGTACGTATAGTTTTTAGAGCTTTCTACTGGAGACATTTCCAACATTTCAAAAGTCCGCTTTGAACAACGTTTCACTCGAACACAGCCATTGTACATAAAGTCCAATTTGTACACCTATTAATCAGGCAAACAATCGAAAGTCAGTTATATTATGCTACTATCAGGTGCTCATATAAATTACACTCAGTAAAAGCATTAATGAAACCAGTAGCTACGATGCTTGGATCTTACATCTACCACCCTTTACCGCATGTTTTCACCACCTCCAAGATACGGGAATCACATCATTCCCTAACCTAACTATTTGATGAAAGTTAATCGCCTTACAGAAAGCAACAGCTACTGATATTTTTACCAATGAATTTATTTTCAGTTTATCCATAATTATATAATTAATTCGCTTTTCTAGGCTTGTCAACGATCCGCGCGTTGTAGTAGCTTTTTCACTTTCACATATTTATGCATAAACTATTGTACTTATTATTATAAAATGTTTGGTCTGCTGTACTCGCCGCGCTGTTGACGTTTGTTTTCTTTTGATGTTTGGCGTTTTAAAATTGTTAAAGCTGCGCACGTAAGGTTGAGCAAGTGCAGTAAAAGCAGCACAGTCACAAGTCGAACTCTCTAATTTAACGCTGATGGGTAAATCAGAGGTCACACTGCGTACGTTGTTCGTGACTTTCCTTTGATACGAGCACGCAAGAACATAAATCTATCGGTGGACAGAGATACATTATCTTTGAATTGCATGCTCGTACGCGTACTGGAATTATGGATAATCCCCTTATGCAACAGAAGCGTTGCCCCATATTTCTATCATTTTGGCAATACGTTTTAAAAGTATGTAGTGATCATGAATAATAATTCAAAGCATTATAAATACTCTATTAAAAACATAACTAGTATACGCTTAAAATAAAGAGCCTTTTGGCATTACTAGGAAACAACATTGAACTTTATACTTACGCTTCGAAATAAACCGAGTTTTCTGATGGATTTGTGTATATATTTAAAACGAGGGGGAACGTTGTGTGGCGCTGCTACCCTCCGCCAGAGTGTGCACATAATGCCCGACAAAGACTGTGTGAGAGGGAGTCAGACACGCTGCGTAGAAATTTCATTTCTTCCGTCTGGTTCTGATCCGATCTGATTCAGATATGCAGTCTGGAAGATATGGTCAGTTTCTATGATTCTGCTGATTCTGATTTTCTTTTCTCGTATCTTCAAAATTGTGGATGCTACAAATTTTACAGTAGTCTGGATACAACATTTCGTTGCTCTATCTGTTATATGAGAGCTAGGCGCTAGGCGTTATATGAGAGCTAGGCGTCAAATAAGTCGGACAGACAGACGGACATGGCTCTATTGACTCGGCCGGCTAGTGATGCTGATCAAGAATATACATATATACTTTATGGAGTCGGAAACGCTTCCTACTGGACGTTACACACATCCATTTTCCCAAAAAATCTAATATGCCCCTATACTCACTCTGAGTATCGGGTATAAAAAAACCATTGTAAAGGCCCAAATCTATCAGAAAAGTCGGCACGAAGAGTAAATATGGTGTTGTATAGTGCAATCATTCCTGAGACTCATTGACTTTACTCATTAATATACTCTTACTCTACAAATATTCAAGATACTGTAATTTTTTCAAGTAATAGATTTGGCCTTGCCATGGCAAACGTTCCAGGGAATCAAGATTAAATCGGACACAAAAAGAAAGCTGCGTTGAGGGCCAATTAACCTTTCACCAAAAAAATATGTCACGTGTCTGTGGCCAGGCTGCCCAGACATTTTCACGTCGCATAAATATGAGCATGACATGACGGCTGACTACCCAAACTAACTTTTTGTCTTACTGATGGCAATACTGCTATAGAATTTTGGCCTACTTTTGGCCGACATACAAATTTCCACAGAATCTCCATGCATGAAAATTATTTGCTTGAGTACGTGTATAAGCTTTCAATAAAGATACAATATAAAGAACTGTTATTCGATTTCACAGAGCAGTTATTTCATCTGTGCGTTAAACTCTTATGCTCAATTTTATTGGGTAATATTTTTTAAGAGTAATATTCTCAAAAATAAATTTTTTGTTTTAAATTAAAGTCTACCTCGTATAGGTTTAGCTATTAAATACCTCTAAGAGGGTTGTGCAACAATTTCCTAAATCAATTATGTATTTGTTGGTGTTTTTTTAAAATTGTCGACAAACAACTCGGCTACAAAGATCAGCGTGGCGACTGTAGATCCCAATACCCAGACGAGTATAATACCTGCAAAATTCGACATCCCAAGCCGGACAGGACCAATATCCTCTTGGCTCCTCGTCATGGTGCTCTCCACCTGCTGTTGTTTCTGAACGTTGAGATTGTCGGCGACCACACGGTACTCCCAGTATTTATCGAATCCGGATGAATGCCAACTATAGATTAGCGTATTGAACTGCTCAAGTAATGGCCACAGTCTGGGAACGAAAGCCACCGTGTATTGGTAGTAGAGGTCCTCCTGCATGATTACCATTTGATCGATAGCTTCTGGTAATAAGTAGTCCCCAATTGCAAAGTGACCTGGAGACATTGGATATCAACATTAAATGACATATACATTTTCAAAATATCTAAGATACCGAAGGGAAGACGTTCTACAGTGAAACCCATTCGCACTTGAGTCTCCTGTGCCAATTCGAGCAGCTGCTCATCGCTGTAGATGTGGAAATTGCTTAAAAGATCTTGCACCAAAGGCTGCGAAAGATAAATGGCTCGTAGCATAGCTATTGTACCACACACAACTTACATCATCAGAACCACGGATAGCTGAAACCCATGCCTCCGAGTTAGCGGCCCACTGCAAACGGTGGTTGCGCAACCGTGGCACTGTGTCCGCCGCTTCAGACATACTTGGTATAGTCAATATACTAGCCAGACCACCACCATAAATGCTGGTTATGATTATGTCGTTGAGAAAGCAGGCAAAGAGCAGCACACGGACAGTTACAGAAGTCGTTTTACTGTTTCCAGACTGCGAGATGAAAAGCTTAAAAGCCGTAGCCAGGCCCAGCTTTGCGCAGCACCACCAGCCATCACGGGCGATTTCCGAGACGTACAGCTCTTGCTCGCTTCTGTAGGCCAACACCAACCCCAAGGTCTCCAAACAGAGATACACCAGGACCGCAGCCCAGAGGTTTGTTTGAAACGGCTGAAGGGGAAGGTACCAGCTAGCTAGTCGGAGAGGTGCTGGGACCAGACAAGTTATTCCGGACCGCACGAGATACATTGATAGATCTAAATATGTGTAGCCCTCATACCACGAATACATTGCGCCAATGCAAATATCTGCTTTGTGATTAATAACCATGCCCATGGCGCCATCCCCAGACATATTTTGGTAAACGGTGCCCCAATCATCGGCATCAGCTGTCAATGTTAAAAGAGAAGGGGTTCAACTCAGTGTAGTTAATTGTAGTCTTCTTGGTAGACACTAGGACCTAAGTTAAAACGTATTGACGACTTACTTGTGTCAATTTGCACTGTACAATTGAACTTTGCACAAAAGTTGAGAACAACGCGTGCTTCCGTGCCATCAATGTAGACATTGCTCAAGCCTGAATCTTGTGTCACACCTATATCACGTGTGTTGCTATTCTCTTTGTTCTGTAGAATGGATACAGATACCTTAAGTTTTTTACTGCGAGGTTTGGCAAATAGCTTACATATTTTATAACCGTATAGGGTCTATAGTCAAAGCCGGCGATGATTACCTCACGGCCCTGCAAGTCCTTTAGCTTATTCGGGAACAACAAATTCTTTAGCTGAAATCGTTGCTCTGCGACATAGTATCGGTCCAATAGTTGTAATTGTGCCGGTTTTTCCGCCCTAGTGCCCACATATTTGTTGGTCTTTATTTCAAAGACGGCCCCAGATGCATCTTGACTCTCCACTATAAACAGAATGTTCGGCTGATCTGAGGATATTCTAATGATGATGATATTTGATGGATGATATTTTAATTATTTACCCTCGAAGAAGAAGTTGTCACAGCAATTCTCGTTCAGCTCATCAGCCACGTGCGAGAAAATGAATCTGTTGTGCAAAGAACGCCATATGGAATACATGGATGCATTTGTGAAAGCGTCCACGAAACGTGCTATGTCATTTCCAAATACCATAAAAGTCTGCATTTAAGAAAAGAAATTGTGAATAGTAGATTGTAAAACCAATTTGAAAATCGTACCTCACAGTGTGTCACCTCAATAGATATCATAAGCTTGAGCAGAAGGTCATCGTACAGCAAATTTTTCTCCTGTAGCTGTTTTTTCATTGACCGTACATCAACAGTGCCTTCATCAAAACTTCCCTTCAGATTATTTATATTAATACCCACGAAACTGGCATAATCAGCAACAGAGGCTTGTGGCTGGAACTCAAAGTTCCTATTCCAAAATAGGCATATGGTACTCCCATTCAAATAGGTTCCTACTTTGTATGACATATTTTCCTTGAAGTATTTTCCTTTTCGCCATCAACTTACTTACTTATAGAATTAAGAACAAGCGACCAACTCTGCTGCACAAATAACATTTTCATTTTGAACATTCGATGGTTGGAAGTCGAGCGATTTATTTACACCAAATTGAGCTGAAATTGCAATAGCTTTGACCGATTTTATTTTTTTTGTTTGCTTATCAAATGAAGCAATTGAACAAATTGATGTAAACGGTTATCTATTGTCAATTATAAACGCTAAAGTGGAAGTATTTGGTTTTCGAAGGGTATATCAACTTGGCCATTTATTTTTTTAAAGTGGATGTTAATAGTAATGTTTTTTTCATCTTTACTTTATGAAATAGCAGCCAATTATATCCCGAACGAAAGGAGCAAAAATCATGTAAAAGTCGTATAGCAATTGAACGCTTCTTTAAGATAAGTTTGTAGTGATTTTAAATAATATAAAATATATATTTAAATATGTCTTGACCACATATGACTTCTGTATATTGCGCATTTATCGACCGATCAATGCATCAAGAAAAATATATTTTTCTATGCCATATGATTTATCTTCAGTAATTATAATTTCTTAGGACCTTGATTTCCGCCATTTGAATTAATTTAAATTAAGCTCGTATACAATCTGCATAGCGGTTTTTAAGTGCTACCTTCTACTAGGCCTAACAGGTACCCAACCATTTTTGGTAGAGTACTCGAAGAGTATATTGGTATATTAGATTTGTGGTAGAAGTGGATATATGTACCACTGAGGAGGAAGCGTTACAAACTCCATAAAGTATATATATTCTTGATCATCATCAATAACCGAGTCGAGAATCATATATCTGTCTGTTCGTCCGTCAGTTCGACTTGTTTGACGCCTAATTCTTTGATACTAGAAGAGCTAGAATCTCCAAGCAATTTTGTGTGCAGACTCCTGTGATATCACACTTTTTTTTATTTAATATTTATTTTTTATTAGTAAAATTAGATAATTAGTATTGTATTTTGTATTTTTGATTATGAAATAATATCCCTGAAACAAACAATTTTTTGTTCCTGTTAGAGCAACTTATACAAAAGTCACAAATAAATAAATACAAAAAAATGCGTGTCATCAAGGTCGAAGAATTCGGATGAGGATATTATTTGGTTCAATTATCTGTCAAGGTTTTCTAGGGCAGAGGTCCTCTCCTGTTGTGCAGTTCGACTGGGTGTATTGGGCCAGCCTACACCGGTATCTGGATCTCGCAAGACGCCTCGCCAGTACATTAGGGTGGCTTCTGAGCTTACAAATGTGGTTAGTCTTGGCTGCAATCCCATACACCTGAATGCCGTGGCACGGGCTAGTATGACTTTATAGATCATGACTTTGTTATACCCGATACTCAAAATGAGTATTGGGGTATATTAGATTTGTGGTAAAAGTGGATGTGTGTAACGTCCAGAAGGAATCGTTTCCGACCCTATAAAGTATATATATTCTTGATCAGCATCAATCAATCAATCAGCGTCTGTCCGTCCCCTTCAGCGCCTAGTGCTCAGAGACTATAAGAGCTAGAGATCCAGACTTCTGTGATATGTCACTGCTACAAAAATATTTCAAAACTTTGCCCCGCCCACTTCCGCCCCCACAAAGGACGAAAATCTGTGGCATCCACATTTTTAAAGATACGATAAAACCAAAAACGCAGAATCGTAGAGAATGACCATATCTTTTAGACTGCAGAATCTGAATTGGATCGTATTATTATTATAGCCAGCATCAAGAAAACAATTTCATTTTTTCTCGCCCTGTCTCTCTCTAACACACACGTAGCATAGGCGCCTTTGCTTAGAGTAAAACATTAGCGCCTAGATCTCAGAGACTATAAAAGCTAGAGCAACCAAATTTGGTATCCACACTCCTAATATATCGGACCGAGACGAGTTTGTTTCAAAATTTCGCCACACCCCCTTCCGCCCCCGCAAAGGATGCAAATCTGGGGATATTCACAAATCTCAGAGAGTATTAAGGCTAGAGTAACCAAATTTAGTGTCCGTACTCCTGTTAGATCTCACTATAAAACGTATATCTCAGAATTTCGCCCCACCCCCTTCCACCCCCACAAAGGACGAAAAACTGTTGCATCCATAATATTGAGGATACAAGAAAACTAAAAACGCAGAATCATAGATAATGATCATATCTATCAGACTGCTTAATCTGGATCAGATCAGATCATTTTTATAGCCAACAGGAACAAATCAATTTGCAGTGGCTACGCAGCGCCCGACGTCACGCTCAGACTGATTTTCTGTCTCTCTCGCACGCACTCTTTGTCGTGTCGTTTAATATTAGCGCCGTCTGCTGGAGGAGAGCCATACTGGTAAGGCTAAGTATCGGGTATAACTGTAGAGTTGCTGTGTCCGCAGCAACTCACAACGTTCCCCCTCGTTTTTAGCTTGTTGAGCTGAGCTTGTTGCTTTGTTTAACTACCCAGAACATTTTCTGAGCCTTACCCACCAACTTGCTCCTCACGCTACGAATGTGACTGTCGAAAGTATAAATCCGAGGTATGTGTGATTCCTTTCCCAAGCAGGAAGACGCCAGGACTAGAGCCTATTCTTAAAGTGTGCGTCACCACTGCACTTTTATCAGGGTTTATGGAGATGTTCCATCGGCAGGCTCAGTTCTTAAACAGCTTGAAGTATTGCTGTAGATTGTCTGTGGCATCATAGACACAGCTAGCCCTCGAGAGTACTGCTCTGAGCTGCCACCTTGAGGGTCTGCCCTGTTTGCCTTCGGACCGTAGAGCGATTTGGCATGGCGAGGGTGGATAAGCAGTACAGTGTCGGACGCTGTACGCAGTACGCTGCCTTGCGGTACTCCTGCCTTGATGGTCTTGGTCAAAGAAGCTGCACCAACCTGGACTACACGGCAGGTACTGTACGTCAGAAAGTTTTTAATATCTTCATACAGCTGAGGGTTCAACATCATTTTTATCTTGACGAGTACTCCCTCGGTCCTCGTGATATCACACTGAATCAAGTTTATTTTTATAAATTTCACGCCCCCAAGAAGTGCAAATCTAGAACTAGATCGGATGAGTAGATGTTATAGCCAGAAGGAACAAATGTAATTACAGTGGCTGGGTACAAAAATTTGGCTGGATCTAAGACAATGGACTGACTACACATGGATTTCTCAAAGTCTAATTTTTAAACTACTACTGGTACTATTTGTTGTGATATTTGTCACAGATGAGAGAAAGTATTACGCCAACATTCAATTAGATCTGGAATAGGCTTACAAATTTACTTATTGAAGCAAAATCAGTTGAGACCGATGTATTTCGTACGTTTCGGTTATTACGCTTCGGACTCTCGGATTGAAGCAGTTGCAACGCCGTATTAGGCTTTCCGCTTAAAGCCTTTCGCGACCTAGTGTCACTCCCATATACTTCACATTACGGCAAAGGTTTGGTTTGGTGTGGACGATAAAATCAAAAGCTTAATTTTAGTGATGCTGAGTTCACCGCTGACTTTGCGTCGCATACAATGGTATACACGCATGTTTGTTACGCGATAATTTCTCTTGTCGCTTTTTGTTTAATTTAATTAATGAAAAGATGAATTTTTCAGTTTCATTGTTTTCGACGAAGTTTCTCTTTCAATTGAACTTTCTGTTGGGTTCGTTTCGTTTGCACTATATTTTCCAGTGTACGCTACTGCTGGTGGTAGTCTATTTGTGGTTGTATTAATTCTTTCCTTTTAAACCCCTACTTGACATTTTTTTCATGGCACTGGTGAAAGGAAATTAAATGTATCAATATAAATGTAGTTTCAACAGAATTTCAATACAATACAAAGGAAATATTTTTATTTTTCATCCGATTTTCCAATTAATTAGTCTTCGTCAGTTTTTTTATCATAATTTTTCTGCAATCTTATCGTTAGCTTTAAATTTTTTTTTTAAGGTAAAGCTGTTGTAATAAAACCTACCTAACTACTTCAAGCATCCCAACCTCAACAGATAGTAGTGCCGCAGGTCTTGGAAGCCCGACGGTTAATTTAGCAATTACTTAATTATAGACTCTAGAAAAAATACTGTATATTTGGAAACCCAACAAAATCTTATTTTCGTCAATATAAGAAACATTTCAAGAAGCCGTCATTAGCGGAAACCCGACTTACAATCAGACCAAGGTGGCAGGTGGCAAAATGAGAAAGAAAGCGCAAGAATCTAGGTGGATTGCGGCCAAGAAACGGTTCGCTGTGGCAGTGGATAAAACGAAAAATATACATATCTAATATATATCTCTAATTTCGAAATGTTTAATCTATTTAATATTAATGTAATCAGGAGAAATAAAATATGTTTTTAAATACGTACCATAAAAACAAAATATTTGTTTTCATTATTAATTTTTTAATAATGTAAAACACAATTTGTTGTTTTATGTATTCTTTTGTGGCGTCCAAATGTCCGGTTCTGTTTGTAATATTGGCCAATGTGATTTAGATAGTCGAAAGTGTTGTCTGTTTCCAGTATGCAGGGAAGAATTCTGTCCGAATATTATTCTAAAAAATATTTTATATATATAAAATTCTATGATTTACACCACATTCATTTCTATAAGCTGATTGGCCGTTTGTTTTATCCACTGTACGTGGCCTCAAACCCAAACATGTTGCATCGAACTCGCTGCAGTGCTCATCAAACCCGAAGATTATACCCCAGCAACATGTGGACGAGAGTGGGCAACATTGTAAATACCCTTGGGCAAAAGGCATATTAGTGACATTTTTTTCATATCGTGGATCCATAGTATGATTAATATATTAATAGTATATTAAATTAACCGATTTTCTAAATTTAATTTTCGAGAAACAGGAAACTAACCTTTTTTTAAGCTGTCTCAACGAGATTTCCCATTTGTATTAAGGAGGGTTCCACAAAAAACTCTAGAGTTTTTGACTTAAGAGTTTTTCCAAATCATTTTTCGGACACTTTTTCGTAGTTCACGCACAGCAATGAGAATTGTAGCACAGAGTTTTCATATCTTTAAGTTTTGTTTTTTTTTATTTTTTCATTTTTATTCAAAATATCCACTTCTTATTTGTAGAAAAAATGTTTCTGATTGCGTGTGACTGGCAAGCATTAATTGTTTACATTATAAATCGTGAAAATATCATCATTATTAAATTATGATGATGCAGATAGGTATGTTCTAAAACTAAAACATTCTTTACGAGTCTGTTTTACCAAACTTCAAGTGATAATACTAGTTTTTAAACCAACCGGATTGCGTATTCAGGTTGGAGTGACAAACAGTGGCACCGCCGTATGAAATAAGTTTTAACGATATTTATTGAGAGGCAGCCTGAAAAACAGACTTTTAACGATAATAGGGTGTACAAGCGTCCATATTCCAAAAGATATCACTGGAACCGGTTTACCAGCAACATGCAAGAAGTGAGTAGTAGCTGAGACAGTGGAGTGGAAGCACTGTAGATTTTTCTGCATCAATCTTTTTCGAGTCGCGGACAACGAAAGTAGTTGATAAATACCTCAAAAATATCCGTATTGATATTCGCGCAGAAAAATATCACTTACACATGTACGAATACATTAACAAAACAAAAAATACAAGCACAGAACCGACGAAAAGAACAGCTTACAAGTGACAGTGGCCTTAATATGTATATTTATTATGATTTGTATTTATGCAAAAGTCCTAAACGGAGCTTAAGTATGATCGACCGCGACTGTAGCTTCCCCAGTCCGTAATCCGTAATCACAAATGAATCTATTGATAATCCTAATAAAAGCAACGCAACCACCAAGATTAGCATATGAATCGTGAACAGTCAAAAGAGTTTTAGACGTGTGTGTAGTAAAGCTTGATACAATATATATACTCGTATGGAGTCTGTGTTTATATTTATGTACATATTGTACAATGTACATAAAGTATTGCTGAATTTCCCTTGTGAGCAGGCAAAAACTACAAGTATTATTATTTAAAAGTTTTCGATAAAAATGCCCATAGGCAAATTGCCTCTTCCCCTACCGCCAAAGCCGTTTGCAGGCGACATGTGTGGGCAGGACAGCACGATTGACTCACGAATGTCTAATAGTGGCATCGGCGGAATACCCAAAATGGAGCTACTAAAAGTTAACTATGTGCATCAGTGCAAGCAGGCTATAATGCACAAGCCGAATCAGTCCCCACAGGCTCTCAGGCTGAACAATCCCGCCCGATTTGGTGGATACCGCAGACAACCACCCCAATCAAGTATCGAAGCTGAGATGAGCATGTCAGGACGACAGCACTGCTTCTCACCCAAGATTGTGCCGGATCCAAAGCCTTCTTTACCACCACCTACAATAGAGTCGTGGCAGTTGCTCTTGCAACAGAAGCGCACATCTCTGCCCAGGGTCAATTCTCAGAAAGGTACGCAGACCACTCTGCCGAATGAATTGGAATGTGCTCTGTCGCAGTGTTGCACTAATTCTTCCTGCTCATGTGATGAGTCGCATTCTGACACAACAGAGACCAACACCGGTGTAGATGACTGTAAGAAATCGCAGAGCTGGAAGTACCATAGGAATAAACGTGACTTCCAGCGCGCGGCTGTAGGCATAAAATCTCGGGCAGATCGTATCGCGCGCATCGAAAACAGAGAGGGCGATACACGTCTGCAATCGCGGCTCCGAATCCCAAACACGATAACGAATTGCGATGTAAAGGAGACTGCACCAACATGGATGTTTCAGAAAACAGATGGCGCGAGTGGAAGCAGTTCACAATTGGTAACAGAGCAGGAGTCTCACCGCATTCAGCAAAAAGTCAAGTTGGAACGTGTTCACATTCGAAAGAAGCGGCAGCCACTGCTTATCGTTAACCACTTAGAGGTTAAAAAACCACAGAGTGGCTACAAAATACAGGTTTCGAACAGCAATTCTGAACTTTCAACATGCAGCTTTGCGTACTGTTCCCTCTCCCGGCATGATAGGTGTCGAGATAATATAACTGTTAATGGAGAGAAGCGTTTTTCTATCGAGAGCTGCTCTGACTCTGGTGTATCTTTCTCTAATGACAATAGCCAGGAACGGGGTAAGCAAACGAACAACCGCCAGAATGGAGAGTGTGTGGGCTGCAAAAAGGGTCTTGAAAAGCAAAGCCAGATCAAGAAATTCGATGAAACAACTGCTCCTACTCAGATGAAATCGGCTGCTGATCACAACGATGTACAAAACTTTGCCAAGAAGAATCTCACTAAGGTCACTACCAACGAGCTGCTAAAAGCTGCCGCAGTTCATGCAAAGCAATGCAATATCGAAAAACAACGCAACATTAACGGTCTTAATGTAAAGGGAGCGGACACTAAGTCCACAATCGTAGCTATCGACGACAGCTGGGTCCGAGAGTCCAGCATAGATCCCTATGATAACTACATGGAAACCGAGGCTCAAACGTTTTCGAAATCTGCCGGCTTTTTAAACCACTCATTTTTCAAACCAGACACAATAGACAACTTAAAAACGATTGTAAACAACAACAGCAATGGTGTGAAGTTGAAGGAAACGCCCAGAAGCCATTCTGTGGCCCTGTCATCAAGCATCTCAACGTCTTCGTCTGGTTGCGGCGAGGAATGCTATCTTGACATTAGCTCGCAGTGTGACTCGGAACAGGATTGTTGCCAATGCAACCCCTCAAAATCGGCGAACATCCTTTCGAAAGACTGCTGCAATGCCGTCGGCGGTGTTTTCTGGAACAGTGCATATAACGAATCTTCGACGGACGTTGCGGCTAGCTGTTGCTGTAGTATATCCAGCTGCGACGAAGATGACTGCTCCTACTACGATGGGGATTCCAGCAACAACATAGCATGCTTGCAAACTTGGCGCGGGAGCCAACTGACACACACTTCCAAAGAGCTCATACGAAACAAAAAATTACTGCTTAAGGTAGGAAACGAATCTCGTACTGCTATGCAGACCTAATAATTATTGTGTCTAATAAGGCGGAAGTTGTACTAGGAACTGGCGCTGGGCATAAAGCTTTGGACTTCCGCTTGCCTGCTGAATTTTCCCATGAATCATACAGAAAACTGGGGGTATTCATGCCAGGTGTTCGTAGATTACAAGGCCATTTCTCTGTCTGTCTGGTTAGATCTTCCAGACTATACGAATAAGAGCTTTTGTGATGCACACGTTACCAATCTCACGCATATCCTACCAATCTGAATAGTTCAAGATATGGAACCTCGCTTTGAATCAATGGCATATATTAGCCAATATTAGGGACCTTAGTTGATAGTTAAATGCCACTCTCTATCTATTTTAGTGTCAATATGCCTAGGGTTACGTTACGTGTGTGGCCACATGAAATCGTCGCCGAATCATCACCGACACGTAAATACCGCTCGGCCTTTCACTTTCTCTATTTTTTGTGCATTTCCAATACTTGAATACAACGCAAGATGAGTTCAGGCCAGATCAGAGCCTCTGTTGTTTTGGTTTACAATCCACAGGTAGAACCATCGCATCCGAAATAATTTCTAGAATGTTTATGTATAAATCTCTCCCAAAAAGAGATTTAGTTTATATTCAGTGACCCTATTTTTGTTAGCCTTCAAAGTACGGTACAAATTTACCTTCGCATGCTTAAAAGACATAGAGGGGCACAGCATAAAAGAGCAGGTTCCATGTTCATAAAAATTTAATACAGAAATCATCGAGCTGATTCCGCTGCTATTCACTCAGTCGTCTCCTCAATATTAAACACATTTTACCAACTCTGATTGAGGTTCCTCTTGCTTGTACAAAGTCATTAAACATTTAATATTACTTTCTAAACGATTTCAGTCGATTGTAGCCACGTATAACGTATCGTTGTTCAAAAGAAACACATATTTGGGTAGCCATAGCGAGGCTTACTCTAGTTTTCATGCCCCTATTCCACACTTCTTTAAAATGTGAGCAAGTTTGCGTTAAGCTCACAGAGAACAAAGAAAGCGTTACCTTACTTTAACATGCATCGAAACTTGCATACCCTTAAAAACCTTTTTCTGGAATCTCGGTAAGAATACATAGGAATTTCTATGGCATATTTACATACAAACATATTTGTTGGCCTAGTGAAATGCCTTGCAATTGTAGTCCTTTAAATTGCTAGCGTAAAAATTCACGGTATTGAATAATGGTAAGCTCGAAAGAAACGATCTAATATTAAGCTAAAGACACCAGACCCCAGGCTAGCTTCACAACATAGCACTGCCAAGAACTATTACAGTTATTTTCGAGATGCAGCTCTTTGACGTTGTTGGCATAACTATGACTGCCAACGAAACATAGCCACGAAAGCCAAACGAAAGTTGCTCTGGACATGCTAAGATGGCTAAACACAAAGAACCGTTTTCCCATATAAATTAGCGATTGTAGTTTGAGAAGTTTGGAAGTCTACTTTCTGTTGAATTGGCAGAATTAGAGAGCTCTTGTTGTGTAAAGAATACAATAGCCTCGGGCCCTCTTTTTATATTTATGTTGGTCTGAGAATCGCGTGGCCGATTGCGATTAATGTCAACCGGTGAATCGTATGAAGGTCCAAATTTTTGTAACGTAGAAAAATTGATCAACATCAACAGCTGAGTCGATAGACCCGTGCCCCCCGTGCTCTCAAAATTCAAGGGAAAGCGCTCTTTGTTAAGAATATGTATGTGACTAGTGTCAGTCATAGGGTTAAGATCATAATTTCCACAGGAAATAATAGTAAATAATAGATAATTTAAACAATTTTTTAGGATCTTTTCAAATGTTGTACAATTAAACCCCATAATGTAGTGCGAACTGAAGTTCGATTATATGGTAGTTTCGTGTTTTTTAATTATGCCTGTCGAAGGTATTTCAAGTAATCTGTAACCACTTAGTATGCATTTCTTTGTTGATTTACAGACTGATGGAATCCATGATTTAAGGCCTACATCTATCGATGGTGCAACGGACTCGGGGATCTCGTTAACCAGCAACTCGAACCCAGACAGCGTCGAGCACGTACAAAATCAACAGGTTAGTAATTCAAAATAGACAAATTGAAAATGCACTCATATTGAGCTTCAAGACAGACCAAAGAAGCAGTGTTGTTTAGTTTAGCTCACACTCATAATAATTGAATTTCATTGCTGTATTTTAGGACGTGGAGGCCCGACGCCTAAAACGTGGTCATGTTCTAACGGAGCTTTTAGAGACGGAACGCATCTACGTAACCGAAATGAGCTCGATTCTTAAGGTATTTTTAATTTAATTTTTCGTAGGTATAAACTGCAAATATTGTATGCCTACAAAAAGTCGTTTGATTAAAACAAATTTTAGACGAACGAGGCGGTTCTCCGCTGGCCACACGTGCAACCAACCGTAAAACTCCAAGATTTTATTCCTAATGTTTCTAGCTCAAAAGTGGTCAGCGAACTGGAGCCGAAACAGAATTGTTTAAAGGCCCACTATCATAAGGCCCGGGCCATGCATGAATGCTCGTGGTTGTAATTAGTGCATTAAGTTCATAATGTTTATCATCTTCAAGAACATCTACTGCACACGTACCAAAGCGGTACGGCAGTCCACTCATTCTGTGTTTAGCTTTTGTACGCGACGGTCGGACGGGCGATCGAACTCTAAGCTCTGCTCAAATCTAGAAGCAAATATAAATATGCGATATGGCGGATATGATCTTAATAAAGCATCAAAGCCAAAGTCTTCTGGTGGACAATACTCCATTCAGTTGCGACGGGTACAAAATGCAGCAAACAATATTGTCAGTCGCTTCAATTTTAAATTAGGGAGCTCCATGAGCAGGCAACTTAGCTTTTCGATGGGAGATTCGAAAATTCCTCGTGCCTCTCCTCTTTCGTTTCAAGGCTCCCTTTTTGAGTCTCACCCGTCTAATGGGTCCCTCTGCTATCGTCCTAGCGATTTTCGTTCCCACTTTGCCCCAACTATTGTTGGGAATGACGGAAGCTACGTTTTCGGCATGAATTTTTGCAATTTCGCCACGCGGAACGTACTAAATGGAAAATCTACTATTAGCATCTTTAACAAACTACAAAAATGCGAGGATATGCCATTTTCCGACAGAGATAAGGAAGTGGGTCCTGATCCTTGTGGGCTAACACCAAGCACAAGCCTTCGACGTTTAAAAGACGAACGTCGCACCGTTTTCAAGGAGCTAATTGAGTTGTCCAGTTGTGACGAATCGCTGGAATACCGACTGGTCAAGGACTATTTAGAGTCAAACACTTATTCTGAAATTGAAAACGATACTGAGTTCAGAGAGTATCTTCAACGTAAAAATTATTCTGACATAGTCGCCTATCTCGAAGATAGTGAACAGAAAAGTTTTCTATCCGTATCCCCGTCAGTGGCACGTGCACAAAGCTCGCTCAGCTTGTTGAACAACGAAAAAGTGTTGTCCACTCCTAAGGCCCTGATAGAACCTAACTACGTGCCTCCGATCGACAGTCACATTTGCCACAAATGTCGACTTAACCTGGAACAAAACCACTTTGGTCCCCTGGAGAATAGCTCAATTTTACAGGATGAAAAGAAAAGAAAGAAACAATCAAACGAACGCAAAGACTACGACGAGATACTTAAATTTTGTCATGAATTTTTTCAAGAAAGCTTCCTGAAAAACGATGCTGGCACACTTCCCAAGATACGCCATTCTCAATATAAGCCAGCTAAGTATGAGCGGGTTCTTAACGATTTTGTGTCAGCACATGGCTTTGGTACCGTTGCACAGTATGTGGATCAAAAATTTGGACAGTTCATCAAGGAAAGCAACGAGTGTTCCGTTTTCAATAATATTGAATTTTTTGATGTAATTCACTTTATTATTTGTACTTGAACTGCCCCGATGTTTTTTGAAAATCCCAGTTTTATCTTGATATGCTTTTTTTCAGGGCTATTATGATCGGATGAAATCAGAAGATCTTTTGCATCTTGCCCCCCCGAGTTTAAATGGGAAGGAGGATATCTTGTTTGGCAACCTACACGAACTCTATACCTTTCATAACGATGTCTTTCTTAAAGACCTGGAAAACTGTATTTCAACCACTGAGCTTGTGGCGCTTTGCTTTGTTCAACGGGTAAGTGTTGTCAAGTGTATATATATCTCCCTAAAACTTAAGTACTCTTCAATTTCTTTAGCGAGATACTTTTTACCGGCTGTATTCATTTTATTGTCAAAACATCCCAAGATCAGAGCGGTTGCGCGAAACCCTTGTGGACACGCACCTATTTCTACAAGAGTGTCAAATGCGACTGGGTCATAAGCTCCCGCTAGCGGCGTATTTGCTAAAGCCAGTACAAAGGATCACCAAGTACCAACTTCTTCTGAAAGATTTGCTCCGCTTCAGCGATAGTGGCAGCTGCACCAAGGAACTTCAGAAGGCGCTAGATTGCATGTTGATCGTACTGAAGTGCGTCAACGACTCCATGCATCAAGTAGCTATAACTGGTTTTCCGGTAATTAACTTCGTTCAGTAGATTTTCTTTCCCTAATGTTCTCTTTTTTAATTTTTACAGACCGATCTATCCCAACAGGGCGAACTACTTCTTCAGGATTCTTTCCAGGTTTGGACAGAATCAAAAAAGGACATTCGTCTTCGCATCAAGCCCCAGCAGCGTCACATATTTCTTTACCAAAAATCCATGTTGTTCTGTAAACAAACCTCAAAGTCTGGTCATAACAAAAGCACCTACCAGTTCAAACACCACGTAAAGGTGAGTCTCATTGAAATTTGCCAAATCGGCGAACCGAATTATATCTTAAGTGGTACATACCCACTTATTAAAATTTTCAGATGTCTCAAATCGGGTTGACTGAATCTGTTCGGGGCGATACCAAACGTTTTGAAGTTTGGCTTCAGGGTCGACAGGAGGTACATACTCTGCAGGCACCGACGGTCGATTTAAAGAACAAGTGGGTGGCAGAGATCAAGCGTGTTTTACTCAATCAGCTAGAGGAATTAAAAGGCGAAAAAATTAAACAGTACAGCCTTAACCACCGTGGCCTCAGGCAGACAACTTCTTGGGACACCCCTAACATTATTCTTGCGAACACGATAAGCTGTGACGCCACTTCAGAGTCTTCCAACCGAAACTCAAACTGCAGCAGCGACGATAACGCTGGAGCTACTTTCGTCAACTCTCTTAGCGGCGCTGCTGACAAAGAGCAGCAGGAAGTTTGTGGATGGAGCTCCGACTGCTCGAATAGCGAGGACGAATTGTCTTTGGTCGAAGATAATAGCACCCCGGTGAGTGGACCTAATTCTTTTAGTTATTCCAAAAAAAATACGCAAATCTCCAAGCTTACAATTCTAGAGTTCTAAAAAAAAAAATCAAGATAATCTAAATCGACACGCAGTAAAAGTTTTCTTTCTCTATTTTGCGCAAATAATTATATTATATTAGTATATATATATATTATATTATATTTGGTAATGAAATATTCAAACACTTTTTGTTATTCGACCAATCTTTGCAATCGAAACATACCAAACCCGAAAAATAATTAACCCACTTAGGAATGACGACAATGTTTCATTGACACACGTTAATTCTATGAGGTTTGATTCGGCCTGTAACTTTGATCAAAAATATACATACATAGTATGAATATGTGTCTTGTGTGGGTTATAATATTATTAGTTTTAGCGACCTAACAAACATCTCTTGCTATTCGTTCGCATCTAACATACCACAAGAACATATGTACATAAGTTCGACTACTTGTCATTGAAATTAAATGATAATTTCATCGAGATCGCTTACATTTTGTTTGAATTAAATTTAATTATATGACTTACAATATACAATGACTTATATTTTCTTCATTCAATTCAATATTTATGGGTTGTTTCTTTATTTTCATGAACAAACAACAAACCATTTAATAAAAACCAAAAATTGTGCTCGTAAACTGCACAATATATGAAATATTTCATTGGGTTTACACAGTGGGTGACGAAACATAGAGATGATCCACCAATTCGGGCCTCACTTACAGGAAACAGCAAATCAAATTCAGTTTTCTATGTTTCATTCGATCAATAAATTGTATCTATACTATATAAAAAGCCAAATAATAATCGAAATTTGACATCAAATATGCGTAACTGATAAGTTAAAGATGCTAGAAATTGTATGAATGGACAGCTAGAACTTACATCGTAGCCATAAGCGTTAAATTTATCAAATGTATATGTAGTATAGTAAAACTTACTCCGTATAATTATTTATTCAATGCTCATCGCAAATGCGCAGGTCTTTAACAGCAATAACCAAATTAAACGAAAAAACCGAAATCGGTTAATAGCTTTTTCTGGCTTTTCTGGCTTAAACTGGCTCTAACTGCTTTTACTAAAAAAGATACATATGTATATATAGGAAATTTATTTCCTGAGTTTTAATCAGTTGTGCACGCGAATTTTTTTATATTATCATGATTTTAGTTAGGCTTGATTTGATAGTCCTTGAATAATTATTACATTTAAGAAGCGTATTTTCCAACTTTTCATAGAAGCTTTTAGGTCCAATACTAAAGTCACTTCCATACAACGCCAAATTTTTCTGGCACTACGCTGCTCGGTACAGTCTCAATGGAAATTTCAAGAAAAAGGAAAAAGTTTATATCTTATTGAAGAATGTTTGGTTTGTTAGAATCGTTTGTAACGCCATGCCATGTACCTAAAATTACAAATGTACATATAAATAGTTTTAGAGCTACTACACATTTCTTGAATACTTTTTCTTACATTTTTCTTCATACATTTTTCTTATTGGAATGAATAACGATATCAACATATTATTTCTTGCATACGATATATATACTAACACTTTGTGTGAATTTTAATACAGGGCAGTAAATTCATTGCCCTGGCTGACTATACTGCTATGGGACACTCGGAAGTTTCGATGCGTGAAGGTGAAACTGTAGAGCTGCTTAAGGTGGGCTGTGCTGGATGGTGGTATGTTCGAATCTTAGGTAAATGTTCAAATTTAATGCATGTACCAACCAAATTCATAATACCTAATTTATTTACTTATTTAAAAAATTGTTATAAATATTTATTGCAAATTTAAAAATAATCATAATATCCATGTTGGATCATTCACAGATGCCAATTCAGAAGGCTGGACCCCAGCCGCGTATCTGGAATCAATCAATCGAAAATCTTCACGATCATCGAGTCGCAATCAGGAGCGAATAAATTGTGGATAATTTGTTATTCCTTTCTACTAGCACAATGCTTTTTAGTCGTTTTGCTTTAGCCAAAACCAAATTCATCGTGTTCTATAGATGCAAGAATTTTTGTTGTCGAGGCACGTAACAAATTTTTGTAGTTTTGTAGTTTGTAGAACACAGCTCATCTCATTTTACCAATATAACAGAACCTTCCAATATTTTGGTGCCGCCTATTTATTATTTTCGTTAAATATAACAGGACGAATATACATATTTACATATATAAATATATATATCTGTTCAAAATCCCTGCGGGTAAACGGACAAGCTTAAAATGATTTTGCTTGAGCCAATTCGAATAGGATAAGTTTTTGCTCTCTAGTTTGTAGACTTATCTATTTAAGCAGTATAAACCAATATAAGAACTAGCTTAAGTAAATACATAAATATTTCTAAACTTTGCGGACTGTTAAAATTATTGTTGATATAAAAACATATTCGCATTGCAATTAAAAAATATTCTTCTATGTAATGGATTCTATTATATTTTAGCTTAAAACTAACATAATATGTCATTGTTAATAAATCGAATCATGCAAAAAATACAAATTATTTTATTATCTTTTGTTCTGACTGCCAGATGTACTGTGTGAATTTCAAAATGAATACTACTTCTTGTCATTGACTTTGTAAAACTATTTTTCAAATGTGAGTTAAAAACAACCATTTAGTTCTGTAAAGTTAATAAATATCAATACGTTCTGTGCACTTTTACTAGCGGTTTTCGAAATATTAACGTTTAAAGCGAGGTAATCAGACCGAGAAAATATTCCAGGTATGTATTAGTATTTATAATTTACGAAGAGAAAGTAGATTAGTGTTCAATACTTGTATAGTGTGATTTAGGGAATTATAGTCTCAACATTTAATGTTGATTCATGCATGGAACCAAACCTATCTGCAGTGTCGAGCATGTGTAGCTACATGTTTATCACTTTTCAGTTTTCAGTGATTTTTTTTCATAGATTCTTCAATTTAGTGAGAAAGACAAAAAACAATAATTTCAATTTAAAGAGATTATTTTCCTTAAGAGATCTTAATTTGTTCAAAAAAAGTCCATGTATCCATTTTTGTACGTTTCAAATTGTTGTACTTTTATCACATTCCGAATAAGTTTTGGCATACTCTCGACTAATCAGAAAAGCTCACTCAATCCCTTTGGTGCAGACTCGTACTTTTCCAATGTTTTTTAGGCAGAACTGCATCTCGGCCGGTCGCTAAAGCAGCATACGCATATACGCGCATTTAAGCTGCGTTTCGGTGAACTACAAGCTCGACTCGAACTCTAGCACGGTAATAGCATTGGGCTGTTAGCAGGCAGAAAAAATTTGTGAGCGTAATGGCTGAGTGTGACAGTGGGACAAGTGCCATTTTTGAGAAACAAAAATTGTATAGAACTAAAATGCCTGGAAAACGGCGAGGAATGTCTAGACAATCTGCAGAGGCTGACGATGTGGAGTCGTTAGACATTCTTCGCAAGCTGAGTGCAGTTAAGAAAGATATCAGTCGTATATGGAGCGTTCTTAAAGATAAAGAGTCTTCCTTTTCAAAGGCACAATTGGAGTGCCGCATGGAAATATTAGAGTCATATATTGAACGGGCTTTCCAATTACAAGTAGCAATTGAGGATGTCAACCAGATTTAGCTTCTCGAGCCGAGCTTGAGGATTTATGTATTGAGGCTAAATCCACGCTCAAGTCCATGTCTACTAAACTTGATCAACGGACAGCAAATGAGTCGGTATTAAATACGACAATTGCTACAAATAGACATTTGCCGCCAGTAAAATTACCAAATTTAGTGGCGATTATACCGAGTATACAAATTTTATCGGCCTATTTAGTAGCGTAGTGGATAGCGATTGACATTAAAGGCAGCTCAAGCCAGCGTCAGCCAGCCAGAGTATTGTTGGACTCTGGTTCTCAAGTGAATTTTATAACCGATGAATTGGCAAAAAGTCTGCATTTAAAGAGAACTAGAAAGCATATTAGTTTGTTAGGTATTGGAAAATCCTTAAGCTTATCGGCACACCAAGATGTGCAAACCACAATCTGCTCTCGCATACACCCATTCGAAATGGTGGCAGATTTCGTGATTTTAAAATCGATTTTCTCGTAGCATCCAGAAAAGGCGATTCCGCCTGATTCCTTAATGGATGCTACTGAGAACTATCCACTGGCTGATCCAGTCTTTTACAAGCCACAAAAAGTTGATCTGCTATTAGGTGCAGACGACTTTTTCGATATCTTAAGTAATGGTCAAGTAAAACAGGGCAGAGAGGCACTAACCTTACAAAACACTGTTTTTGGGTGGGTGGTGTCTGGACGTTGCAAGTCCAAAGGCTCTCAAGCCACATAAACTTGCTCTATGGTGAGCAGTTCAAGAAGCCTGCCCTCTCGACAGCTTGGTCAAACGTTTCTGGGAGTTGGAAAATGTTCCAAATGCATCCATAGAAAGACTGTATACCCCCGAAGATACTATGTGTGAAAAATCCTTTATCGACACTATCACACGTCTACCCTCCGGTCGATTGCAAGTTTCTTTGCCATTTAAGTCTAGCCCGACATCTCTCGGTTCGTCGTTTGAGACAGCCAGAAGACGATTTTTGTCTTTAGAAAGGCGATTATGCCAAAAACCTGCCATAAAATCGATGTTTATGGACTTTATGGAGGAATACCTGTCGTTAGGCCATATAACTACAATGGAAAACTCGATCCCGGCAGAGCCGCATTGTTTCATCCCGTATCAATGCGTGGAACGACCACAAAGTACATCCACTAAGCTTAAAGTAGTGTTCGATGCGTCGTGCAAAACAACGAGTCAAGTCTCGCTCAATGATTTACTCATGGTGGGAGCAACCATCCAGCCGTGCCTATACGCAACGTTGTTAAGATTTCGGTGTCGCAAATTCGCTCTTACAGCAGACATTACAAAAATGTACCGTCAAGTCGAACTTGATGAGGCGCATCGCAAATTGCAATTAATTATTTGGAGACGTGCAAGTTCGGATCCCTTGCAAGTGTTTCGTCTAAATACGGTAACTTATGGCACGGCCAGCGCACCATTTCTTGCTGTCAGGTGCTTGAAGTATCTAAGCGAAACTCATTTAAATTCGCATCCACTTGGCTCAAAGTCTCTTGCTTCCGATTTCTATGTTGACGATCTTCTTACAGGCGCAGACACGAAATCCGAACTACGGATATTGCGTCAACAGTTAGTTGAAATCCTAGAGCCAGCCGGATTTGTGCTGACGAAGTGGACTGCTAATTGTCAACTAGGTAACAGTCAGAAAGAGAATCTGGTTATTTCAAGTGGAGATCAGCAAGATTGCAAAATTCTTGGACTGATTTGGAACCCACAGGCAGACATTTTCAACTACTGTCTGAAACCAATAGTCTCGTCCGAAACCACAACCAAGAGAGCTTTTGAGCCTTGGTTGGGACGATCCCATTCCTTTAAAATTGTAACAAAGATGGGAGTCGATGGTTTCGGACATGAAAAGGTTGCATGAAGTCACCATTCCACGTTTTGTAGGAGCTAGCACAAGCACTCGATGTCAAATACATGGGTTTGCAGATGCGTCCACGCGAGCATACGGCTGCTGCATCTACGCTCGTGTGTCCCATTCAAATGGAGTGTCCGTTAACTTATTAACGGTAAAGTCAAGGGTGGCACCCTTAAAGCCAAAAACAATCCCAAGATTGGAGCTATGTGCCGCTCATCTGTTGGCAAAGTTGTGGGAGGAAGTTCGATCTACTATTGATTGCCCCGTAGAGAAGGTTATATTGTGGTCAGATTCGGAAGTGGTTCTACATTGGCTGCAAACTCATCCCTCCCAGTTAACAACATTTGTTTCAAATCGAGTTGCAGAGATACAGGAAATCACTTCGACTGCCTCATGGAGACATGTACCCACCAAAGAAAATCCTGCAGATCCAGTATCTCGGGGATCATCAGTAGCAGACTTAGATTCACTATTTTGGTTTAACGGCCCGTCATTCCTGCAACAAAATGCCATGGATTGGCCTCAAAATCTTAATTTACGTTTGACAGAAGGGGACGCGTCATTAGAGAAGAAGAAGGTAGCCACTTCGCTTGTCGCGACCGATGGCGAACACAATCCCATCCTCATAGAAAACTCATCATCATATATGAAAGTGGTAGGCACAATTGCATATATCCGCCGGTTCATAAATAAAAGGAAAGGAGTAACTTGGAGTAGTACTTGTCCGTCATCAGAAGAGCTCGGCGCAGCGTTTCTAGCAGCAGTTGAAGCTGCTCAAAGAGACGCATTCTCGCAGGAGATTGACAAAATAAAAAACTCATCAAAGTTGCAGGCATCTGTTCAAAAACTAACTCCCTTCATTTCAGAAGAACAAGTGGGCTCATGCTCGTTTTCATTGGTTCGAGTAGGTGGGCGCCTATTATTAGCAGTGTTTGTCTGCTTTGCATCTAAGGCCGTACACCTAGATATTGTAAAAGACTTGACCTCTTATACATTTATTTTGTGCTTATCCAGGTTTGTTGGACGTCGTGGGCCTCTTGTCAAACTCTATTGCGACAACGCTACGAATTTTGTTGCGCGCATGGATGCAGTCAATGCCAAGGACGAAGCCCTCAAGGCGTATGCTGCGGCTCACAGTTTTCCGGTGGAATTCATTCCCCCGCGAGCCCCGCACATTGGAGGCCTGTGGGAGTCGGCGGTGAAGTCCGCCAAGAATCTGCTGCTCAGGGCTATGGGCAGCGCAGTGCTCAAGGAGGACGAGCTGCTTACGGTTCTCGTGGACGTCGAGGCCGTGCTCAATTCCAGACCACTGGTGGTCGGAGGGCGGCAGCCCCAACGAAGGGGAGGTGTTGACTCCAGCGCATCTGCTAGTCGGCAGAACGCTAGTTTCGCTGCCGCCCGAATCAGAGCTGCACAGACCAGACAGCAGCCTCTCATATCTGCAACGATGGCAGCTCGTGTCTGCCATCAAGCAAAGATTTTGGAGAGATTGGTCCAGAGACTATCTTCTCAGCCTTCAACAGCGAGGGAAGTGGTCCGAGGAGGTCGCCAACTTGGAGCCAGGCAGAGTGGTGGCAATTCACAAGGACAACGTGCCACTTCAAATGTGGCTCACCGGAATAGTGGAGGAGGCAATCCCAGGAGCGGACGGGAACGTTCGCGTGGCCGCGTCTGATTCCAGTGTCTAATTAAACCCTCAGAAATCGTGCCTAAGGATGGCACACTAACTAAGGATGGAAGGTCTATTAAAACCAATCTACATACTAGGGTAAGATGGCAGTCTCACACACGCGCAAAAAGTAACGTTTTTCTGGACTGATTCAATACGGTCTTGGTATTCTTTGTACTGAGGGTACCATACATAAGAGACGTATTCTAAGGTCGGACGTATAAGAGTGGTATAGAGAGTCTTTGTCGTCAAATTGACCATCTCTTTATAAACCGAATCACGCTTGGCGTCTAATATAACACCAAGATCATCCACCAGGGTAATTCTCCTAAGAGAACCACTGCGTAGGGTATAGGGTGCCAACAAGGCGCTAGAACGATGAAATATCATTACGTTGCATTTCGAGGCATGAAGGTGTAACAAGATCGGATTGCAAAGGAGAATGAAATGAAATGTGCTTAATATCATCAGCATACATGAGTACTCGAGAGTATCTTAGTACCGAAGGCAACGTTCGAAAAGAAAGGGGCCTAGATGGCTGCCCTGTGGTACTTCAGAAGTAACCTTGACTGGTGAGGAGAGGGATTTTTTGAAGATGACTTTTTAAGACGTGGAACAAAGGTAGCTAGAAATCCATCTCAAGAGGTTAAGCGGATATGCTAAAAGGTCTATGTGCTAGAATGGAATGGTTTGCAGAGTTGAATGCCTTACTAAAGTCGATGTAAATAGCATCCGTCTGTAAGCTACCTTGAAAGCATTTAAAGATGAAAGACGTAAACTCTAACAAGCACGTGGTGGTTGATTGCCGCCTTATAAATCCATGCTGAGTTGGAGATATAAGTGACTTGCAGAGATTTGGCAGGTGCGGAGTTAAAATCTTCTCAAACATTTCCGGAATAGCGGATAACTTAGAAATACCTCTATTGTTCTTTGCATTATACTTCCTACATTTCTTATGGACAGGGTGAATAGTTTAAGCAAGAGTCCACACAGAACCTCGGTGCACTACTTGAGAACACAGCCAGGAACTCCGTCAGGACACGGTAAAAACTCTCGCTTAACTAGTAGAAAATCATGAAACAGTAAGCTTTTATTTAGCAAAATACTGAAAATGGCTTCCGATCTCGGTAAACCGTTTGGGTACGGCTGACCAGAGTAGCTTTCCTGAGAATATGTGGTTTGGAAAAATTGGGGGAAAAGATCGGCGATTGCCTGATTATTATTTGCTGACGTATTCAAAAATGAAATACATGAATATTTTGACATGCACATGTGCTGGTTCGATATCACAGCAGTGTGGATACCAAATTTGGTTGCTGTAGCTCTTATAGTCTCTGAGATCTAGGCGCTCACTTTTAGCGATAGGCAACGCCGACTATGTAACGTGTGACATATGTAACAGTGACATATCACGGAAGTCCGGATACAAAATGTCGTGGCTCTTATAATCTCTGAGCACTAGGCACTCACAGGGACAGACAGACATGGCTCAATCGACTCGGCTATTGATGCTGATCACGAATATATATACTTTATGGAGTCGGAAACGCTTCCTTCTGGACGTTACACACATCCACTTTTACCACAAATCTAATATACGCCTATACTTATTTTGAGTATCGGGTATAAATATTTTTGTGACGTTTCTATTTTTATAGTGCCTTCTTATATACATTTTTGGTTACGGTCAACATTAGCTGTTGAATCTGGACAACTATAAAGAATTTGATCCGAAAATTACAAACGTTGTTTTAAAAAAACAAAAAAGTCTTGCAGCCGTTTGTGGTATTTATCAGATGAAAATATCGCACTTGCATTGTTTGACGATAAAGTTACTTTCATGGGGAAGCGAAAAATGGCGAAGCAATGGCACTTTGTGCTGACCATGATGATGTCGAAGAAAATAATTTTCCAACGTTTATTACAAAGAGACTATCTGGTATTGTGATACCTATTTCTGCTAAATATTTTATGTTTATGATTTCCAAACGTGTTTAACTAAAGATTCTTCAGAATGGCATAGTAATGAAGATTTTCAAAATGCTTTAGATATATTAAAACATTTAAAAGTGGCTAATGATATAGCCGAACGTGCTGTTAAACTTATGCAAACTATAACCAAATACTGGCCAAAAAATAGATGACTTTCAGAAGTTGCTTAACGTCGTAAAAGAATATGCTAGTCAATATCCCCTGAATAAAAAATTTCCTTAATATAATAACAAAGCTGTCGGTTAACTATTTATATAACTATACTATATATGATATATTACATAACTATATTAACTATACGGTTAACTATACTCATTTTAAGTATCAGGTATAAAAATATTTCTTCATTTTATAGCATCAGTGCACAGGTACAAGGCGGCCCAATCAAAATCCCTAATAGGATTCCCTAATAGCTCAAAAGAGGGCGATAGAAGGTAAGCTGATAAGCCGAGCACTGAAGATAGATAGAGAGCGAGTGAAAAGCCTAAATACTACAGCTGCAGTAACGAAGAATTCGGGATATAGACCCGAGGGCCGCTGCCGTGCGTAAGGATCTGTGGTAAACTATGTATGTATGTGTACAAGTTTCTGCCAAAGCGCTCCACAATACCATCACCATCGTGTTATCCGAATTCCTAATGAGACTCTAAATTGCGAATCTGGGCAGAGTGTAATTCCAATTTACCTCAGAATCTGGTTACCCAATTACTGGTGAACACGCTCGCCACTGGTGACGCCTCCTGATTTAGGATCTGATATACCTCGGTCCACTTGCTCGAAAATAGTCAAATACCATGGGCACATCTATATTTACACTGTGACTGACTGGGAATGGACGGTGGACTGGGAAACGGTGTTCCTGAATTGAACTAACGCATTTTTCCGTGGCTTCTAGTGGATGGTCCACCATAGCACAACGGTCGTATAGTCGGATCGATTCAGTTGCTGACTCCTGGCAACCAATCCAATTGATGATGACCTTGGCATGTGCCACTACATTTGTTTGTAGTGGTGCGGATCGAAGATCAATTCTCCAAACGTCAAAAATCGTTGATCCAATTAACCTGTGACCTGTGGATCGTAGACCTCCCGAGCGACCCTCCGAGCGCGCGAGCGCAAGTTGGGACCGGAGCGCCCGGCGTTGGCACAGTGCGCGGCAATCATCTCCTGCTGGCCTGAACAACATTCATTTTGGTACTCTTCAATGAGTTCTTTAACTCGTTTCTGTGGTATAGTCGGTATGGTTTTCGAATCCTCGCTTTCCATGATTGTTATAGACTTCGTTTTTGAGGTCAAAATTTTGCCACTGAGTCCAGTTTAACTTCCGATAATCTTCGCACTACTGGAGAACTCCATGGGCTAATGGACGGTTATATTATTCCATTACATTCTGTGGCCGATATTAATTTTCTTGGTTCTTCCCTAATGGGCAGTGGAATCCTACGTGTTGACCTGTGTCATTTATATACCTAACAAAAGCTGTTCTTCCTGTTAATTTATCCAAAGCATTGCAGTGCCAAAACTTTTCTAACAAGGAAGAATCTTTTATCTTTTGATAGTAGATGAACCCAATTTTGTAACTGTAATCTTTCCAAAGGCTCAGGTTCCACACGCTGATTACTCATTTGTGATTCATTTCACTCGCATTTTACAACCATAGAATACTCTTGAAACTGTCCAATTTGTTCGGATAATTTTATTCGTTAAAGTTGGGTTTAAAAACATTACTGGTATCTGTCCATCTTCAGTAGCATGTAGAAGAGCCTTTCCCAACAAAACGTTTTTAGATTTCTTTCCAACGGACTCGACAACCACTAACTTTTCATCTCCATCCCTTCGACATAACTTTATCCACACACATGCTTGAAAATTGCCCACATAGCCGTCGTCTCTGCTTGCACTAATAGGCAGTTCTACATTTCCATAGCTCAGAATTTTTTTTGGTAAATTTAGTTTAAAGCCATAACTGATCATGAAATATTCTGCAATAATATTATTGTCTACGAAATCAGGAACTTTGTTTTAACCGCAAATCATTTGCAATTCCATGATTTTTGTATATCAAGGCGCGTCTTCACCTGCATCCGTTCGCAGTCCAGTCGTATCCCACTCAAAAGTTCCCCATTTCCATTACCATTTCCACACTTCCGTCCAAAGTCATTACCAACTCGGTTCCATCCATTATGTCTCTGATAGTAAGGTTCTTCGAGTTTTACACAAACTGGGAAACAAGAATTGTGTGACAGTCCAAAGTATGAGTCAGCATAAATTTTGGATCTGATACAGTAAATATACCGATATCTGCTCCGTTCAGTGCGTATTAAGCGAGTGATTCGATGTAATGAGAAAGCCGAGACGCTGATTCTAACTGACCGAACGAAGCGAATACCAAGTCCCAACAAATCGATTCGTTGCTTGTTCATGCAGAGCTCTAGTACTATGTACCCTCCCTTTCGCATTCTAAGCCCGATACTCATATACTTTTGAATTGGTGCATACATACTGTATATATGCAACGCGGTAAGATCATAGACTTTCTACATTTCAACCAGGAATTACTCATACAAAAGCTTTCCGTAAAACAAATAGGAAATATTTTTCCCATTCAGATATCAAAACAGGATACGAATTAAAGTTATTTTATATTTATTCTTGCATAAACATTTGAGCTATAAAGGATGTCATAGAACATCTACGAAAACTTTGTCATAACCATTGCATTGAATCCAAGAAAATTTTAAAAGATAATCATTTGTCCCCATTGTAAGTCAACTTTACTGCAGATATTTGGCAGTAATTAAACCAAGACGGAATGTATTTTATGAACAAAAACAAATATATTACATGCGCATACTGTATATATAGGGTGTGTTGTGGAAAGATTACAACATATGATTCAAATTATACTTCAATGACATCACGTAAGGAAATATTATACAATTAAAATAAAGGGTTTAACAAATATCTTCAACTGAACATTTCAATACTTTTCTTTTAGTGCAAGCTTTGATGAATACACCAGTACATTATATATTGACAACTGAGTACGAGAAGCAGTTGGAAATCTAAAATTGAAATATTTAATTGGCAGTTACTCTGCTGTTCATGTAGAATTGTTGTGCAGAAAGCAACAATGTCAAAACATAAATGCATGCTGCGATCCAGCAGTTGTAGGCGTTCTGAAAAAAAAACCGATAACTGTTACAACAACAAAAACATTACTGGTTCAACGCAAATATGCGTTACGTACATACGTACATATGATATATATGTACATAGAAATAGTTAAATTCCATGTAAATATATATTTATGTGTGTATATAACGCTCTGGTCATGTACATATGTATGTAAATGTCAAGTACTCCGATTTATCCCGTGATATGAACTAACCTGATTGTACGCTCTATTCGCAGCTGCATAAAAATCTTCCAGAGAATGGTACTCCTCATCTAGGGGCAAATCCTCAATAAGGGCAACACTATTAATGTAGAAAAACAGCCCCATCAGCACCTAAAACAAAAGTAATTTAAATTTGTAGAATAACTCATGACTATAAACTGTAACCTTGTGACTTTCAAGTGTGACCACAAACACAGACATTCAGCTGAAAGAACCAACGTACTCACCAGTTGAACAATTCCCCAAACGGAGATAATCAAACCACAAAGGGATAATTTTGGACCACAGATTTTCATTTTGCCGACTTTTGGTTTAGTTGTACGTAAATTTTTGGCAAAGCTCAGAAAATTCTCATCAAACACAGAAAAACTCGTCAGGTGAATATCATGTGACCTAATTTCAGTGTCACCGTACATAGAAAAATGTTAAATACTGCTGGTAATAGTTTTGGTATATTTTTACGGATACATTTTTTTCAGGTAGTTTCCAGGGGTCAAAGATCATAAAATGTCTGGAGTTTTCAATTTCACCTTATATATAGATATCACAGAAAGTTGCCAGAAAACTCAAGAATATGCATAAAAAGATACATTTTACGCTACAGTTTAAATACAACTCAAAATTTTCTTAGCGCTATTGAAGTCAAAATGTTGAGAATTTCCACAGTAACAAGTAGACACAGACAAAAGAACGTAGTGCATGACAATATCAAATCGTTAATTCGACTCGATGACTCCATAGAGTCTGGGATCCATGCTTCTGCGCGGTTCCAATATCTGATCAGATGCCGTCTAAAGAGAAGGTGTAGATTAGTTTTGTACAGTATCTAGTCTATTGGAACCTGAAACAATATCACTACAATAGTCAATATAAGCTAAATAATACAATAGTCAATATAAGCTAAAATACTAATATAGGTAGGCTGGCTTTGCAGGGCTTGTGTTTAAACAATTTTTTGCATGGTGTGATATGTATATGAAAGCCCGTATACCGAATTTTGAAACTATGGATACTGATCAAGAATATACAAATATAATACTAATATTAAAGATTTTTTTTAGATATATCTATTTATATCTTTTGTGAATATTGGTAACAAAAGACATAAATAACATACATATATTGTATTCATTACATAAATAATATGCTCACAGATATACTGATTGAATAGGAAAAGTAGAGCCTTTGCAGATATAGTGCCATCCATCAAGTGCAAAACTTTCCCATTTGATTATATTATTATTATTGCGTTATTATTATACAAAAAATCTTAAAACTTAAACATTAAACTTAAGCTTTCATAACAGTCTTTTACATATGATAAGACTAAGCTAAAAAATGTTTAACATAAAAGAAATAGCTTTCATAGCAGTATTTTCCTTTCATTGTAGATCAAACTAGTATATAAAAAAAGTACTTTTTGTCTATGCTTTGCACAAATTAGTTAAATTTATTCTATTACTTTTTTGAGATAATAATTAGCAGGAACGGAAGAACGGCAAAAATTGCATTGCAGTTCAATATTTCAACTATATTTTAAAGCTTATTGTCTTCTTGTAGGGACCAAGAATAGGTATCAGGATCGAGATATATGTATGTATATACAAAACACTCATCATATACATGAATATGTCTAAAAAATGTCAATTTGAGAAAAGGTCTTTATTAGTTACGTTTTATCTTCAAATAAATATTTATACCTTCATATAAAATCAACAAAATAGAGTATACAAAGGCCTATACTACGGCTTACACGCAATATAGCGATCGTTTTTTTGTTGAACTTTTTCGTTTAAACCTTTCTTTACAATAAATACAATAAAAGCAAGGATTAAAAACTATCCAGTCTTGTAGACAATTTATTCATCAATGGGAAAAAACCATGTGGGCGTTGTTGAGAGATTTAGTTAGTCAGCATTATTCAATGGAATATCAAAATTGAGCAATTTCCTTTTTCGTTTGTCTTGATTTACCTATTTCGCTACTTGTTTTTGTTTGACTTATTTCGCTAAAACCTCTTTTTACGCATAATGCAATAAAAGCAAGTATTAAAAATACACCAGTTAAATAGAAAATTGATTTATCAATCGTATAAAATTATGTGGGCATGGCTAAATGTTCTATATAGCTAGTAATATTCGACGGAATATCAAAAACGAGGAATATGTAAAATATAACTTGAATTCGTCAGTATATTTACGGTATATTTTGAAAAATAGGCGGTATGTTTCCGCATATTTCTGAGGGTTCGACGGTATATTTTATCGATAACTCCGCAGTCACACTGATCCCTAGCTACCTAAATATAAAAATAGTTCCAACGAAAACAAAAAAGAATACAATTAAGAGTTCTAGTGTACTAAGAGTTCTAAAAAGTGCGCACTCGACTACCCACTCACAACTATGTCAAATTAATTAATTAATTATTAGTATAATTAAGACAACCATGCCAACAACTTTGAAGATTTATCATGAGAAGCAAACAAGGCAGTTATGTGCGCTCCACGCTCTTAACAATCTATTTCAAGGTATGATAGTTACCTTTTACTGTATTACGCTTTTAAAGGCATTCTGATACATGCAATTTTATTGCCAGAAAATATTTACCAAAAGGCAGAACTGGATAATATCTGCAGTAACTTAAGTCCAAACGCGTGGATAAATCCTCATCGATCTCTTCTGGGACTCGGAAATTATGATATCAATGTTATTATGACTGCCTTAGAGATAAGACATTGCGAAGCCTTTTGGTTTGATAAACGAAAAGACCCGTCTTGCATTGACTTGGATAAAATTGTGGGGTTCATACTTAATATTCCATTAGATTACAAAATCGGCGCAATAACATTACCAATACGAAAGAGACACTGGATAGCTGTACGTCGCATAGGTCAGCACTACTATAATCTGGATTCCAAACTTCGACAGCCTGAATTGTTGGGCACAGAATCCGACGTGCTCCACTTTTTGCGGGAACAGCTTAAGGAAAAGGAACAGCAGCGAGAACTTTTTCTTGTACGTTATCGCAGCGACTGTAATGAATCACCACAGCGATGGATAGAAGAATCGCACGACATAAATAAAACAGCAGATTGAACATGATCTTTTACATCTAAGTTTTCTTGTCGACGAAGTGAACTTGGGCAGCCCCACATAATGCGTCGTGTTTAAATTGTAAAAAGATTAAGTTGTTGTTAGGCATGGACAGGAAATAATAGTACTTTAGTATAAATTAATTTTATAAGAAACATCTCTGTAAGTTTTTTCAAATCTGCATCATAGTACTTGAGAATAAAATAAAACTTTAAGTTTGAAATGTTTGTAGAATTTATTTCAAGTTCTGTTCTTAAAATATTTGTAGTAAAATTTGAAAAAATAAGCATTAATGGACGGATGTTTCAATAATGTTTGATTACATCTAGCGACAATATAATTGCTGGAGTTAATCGAGCTAATATTATTAATCTAGACACGGTACTAAAAATGAATTGATATGTTTAGATTAGTTGAGTCCTCTTTAACGGTTATATATCTGTTTGGATTCCTCCCTGTGGCTGGGTATTTGGTGTACGTCCAGGCTGAGGACGACGTGGGCGGCTTGGCTCTGGTGCAAAGTAAGATTGAGACGGTGATGGAGCAGTGGGGGTCGTCGCGACGTTTGCCTGGTGCTGATAGTAGTCATCTCCATATTCTCGGTTACTTATTTCGTTGAGGCGCTTGTAGCGCTCGCGTCGAGCTTCAATCATGTAAAGTATTCCTCCAGGTAGCAACAACACAGCGCCAACCACGCCCAACGCGAAAGACCAGCCCATGTCATTGTTCTGCCATCCAGGCATCCAGTCACGAGAGTCTCCCTTGGCACCGAAAATGACCACGGCAATAAATCCGAAAATTGAGCCCAACACTTGGCAAGTTCCAATGGTCAGTAGCAGCACAACATATCTATCATCGTCGCGAGAAGTCCGTAAAAAGGCCAGTGTAAGGGGAAGGCCAATAAGGCACATGACGAAGCACAGCGTTGCAAATAGCTGCACCGCTATATAGAATCCCGGTAGTAGAAAATCATGAATGATGTAGTATTCCTCTTCAAAGACCCACATGCATCCATTGAAAGGGTTGTCGTAGAAACGGTGAATATCCTGAAAATCGTTGAAGCACACTTCCCATAGCCCTAGATTGGTAAAGCGTGGCTTTTCTAAACGACCATCTGTAACCAACCAATAGGGGGTTGAAAACGCAATAATAAAAAGCAGAAATGAAATCGCGGAAATGCAAAGAGCCACTTGCGTACTACGGTTTGACGCCCCCATTTTGGAACGCGGGATTTGTTTGACTATACAAACGAAAAACACCCAACCCAAGAAACCTTTGCGTCATAAAAACAACACACGCCCTTTAGTGTAACCGTCCCAAAAAAAAAATACCGCTTATCAAATCTTAAAATACTAATTAAATTAAAATTAAATATTTTTAATGATTTTCCTTAACAGTATTTTTTATACATACTTTCTAAAATTAATTTTTATTTATTTTCTCCCTTAGAATTCATTAAGATAAATTTTTGAACACAATATTAATCAAGTGCTGACTACTACATCACCGTATTCGCTAACTTCTCTGTTACTTACTTCGTTGAGGCGAAACCAACGATGTTTCCATTTCTTGATACCAGACGTCCAAGGAATTTTCGTTGTATAAACTGAATTGTGTGCTTTATAGTGGTGTATTGCGTATCTTCTTGTTAAAGCTGCATTTGCCTATTGACGTAACACAACTGAACGATTAATTTCAATGCACAGCGCATTGTTTCAGTGTAAAGCGCATGAAGCAGACTCTGTTCTCGGACACAACACTACCATCGGAGGATCCGCTGTGTCCCATCTGCTGGGCCAAGTACGGCAGTATTCACGCCCTGCAGGCATTATTTGTGCGACTACATCGACTGCATCATGCAGCAGATGCTGAACTCCGAGGTGTGTTTCTATTGCAAGACCCCCATTCAGACGATTGAAACTTTGATGGCACACTCATATATTCCAACAACGAGGGCTTTCATTCGCCCCTAACCGAGACAGCTTAAGACCCTGGCCTCAAACCCCACCGATGTCAAACCAAAGACACTCCTTTTGAAAACACCAACTAAGTCTAGTCACTGTTATAGGACAACCTGTGGCGCTTAAACGGTAGATAGTTATACTATTTGTATATATGTATAGTCCCTAAATATATTCGTTCAGTAAAATATTATTTGGCTTGTATGCCGTCGAAAAATTAGTTAAGTGATGTACCGAAGAGGCAATGTAAGAAGAAAATAAATAAACTAAGTAGCACAAAGTATTACATTATAATATTCGTTTTCCTGATTCCTTAGGCCATATAAAATAAAAAAATGTCAATCGTATCACAAATGTCAAAGTAATTTTAATACCATATTAAATTAAATTTGCATTCATATACTCTCATAAACTGATGACGAACCCAATTTTTAAGCATATTACGGGCCTCCCCCTATTATTTTTGATACTTGAAGTCGCGGTATTTATACCAAATTCGTACGAAATCCGAATACCAAAAACGTATTGTTGCCACTTCGGGAAAATATTAATTTGTTTGTGTGTGTTCGTTCTGCGTCCCGTCCCTTTGTTTTGTACTTTAAAAAAGTTGTTTGTACATACGAATACAATTGGGAAAAATGCGTGGTTTTTGCATTTAAATCAAACCAATTTTTTCAATGATTGCCGAAAGTTTGAGATAAATTATTTCATTTAATTCGCGATACTTAGTTTCTTTCTACTGGTCGAAGGCTCGCACGCCGACATCAACCGCATCAATATGGCTTCCGCTTCGGAAATTGAAAAAACATTGGTCGTAAACATTGGAAACTTTGAGAGAATCCAAAACTTTCTAAACGACAAGGAAAGGTATAAGGAGATACTAGAAAATAGCGAGAACTTCAACACGCGACTTTGTATCGAAAGACGTCTTCGAATGCCATTTCTTGACCCCCAGACCGGTGTTGCGCAGACACACTGTGCCCTCTTCATGAAAAAGAAACAGCGTATGCCAGGATTCCGCCATGGACAGATTTATACGTACCCATCAACTCGTTGGCGTAAGCCGAAGCGACAGTATTTACTAAACCCAAATCATAGCTACCGTGCCTATCAGTACCGCGAGCACCATCTTTCCCACTCCCACCACCAACAGCATCAACAACATCACCATCACCATGTACCAACATGTACAGTCAGTGTACGTGACCATCATCAGACTGAAAGTGCTGGTAAGGGACTATCTAAAGTCGTTTCAAAAATCAATAAAAATTTAGTTGTTCACCTTGTAAATATCATTAGGAAGGTCACTTTAGTTTGGTGAAATTTTTAAAATATATAAATCCAAATGCTATATATTTGATCATTTGGCGGTTTCACAGGTTAAAGTGAAAAACTTAACTGAGTAAAACTACGCTCGATTATTATATTTATTTTTTCTTTCAGCTATTGCTGCTACGGACGGCAATTCTATGGGGGCTTCGGGAGACAATGATAGTAAAGATTCACATGCAAATGCCGAAAAGGAGTGGTTCCACGACGAGATAGACTCTTCCCACTACCATCATGGCGGCGACGACTATGAAGATGACTTTGATTCTGATAACGATTTCGATGAGTCTTACAGTAATAGGGGAAAACGCAAGCGGAGCTCACGGCCACGGCGGTCCAATGCAAATGTAGAAGGTACTCCTAAGCGTGGTCGCAAAGGCGGTGGTAAGTAACTAATTTCATGAGCTTGGACACTACGATCTCTGAATGTGCTTATTGTTGCAGGCAGTCGTCGCAAAAACACTGCTGATGGGGAAACCGATCGGAGACGTCGAGGCGGTGGAAATAGCGGAAACACATCTGCAGCTGCAGCGGCTGCTGCAGCAGCAGTTGCCCACGCAGCTAACACGGCAGCTGCTGCAGCCACAGGACTCTATACATCGCATTCAAACTCAGCATCGCCCATTCCCATTAACGATGAAACCTCCCAATCGGCTCTGGTAATGCCGACCAACATTGCTTCATCTTACGACAAGACTTTAAGTGATGCAGGAGCTTCCAATGACTCGATTCCCTTGGCAACCATGGCTGGAATCGCAGGGATGGGCATAGCCGCAACATCCAACGTCTCTGCTGGACCTCCTATTTATGCTGCGGTTAACCCAACAGTACCAGCGCCAGTGGTGGCGTCTGTCGCTAGTCCTAAAAAACTCAAACTACGTGTTGAACGAGAAGTGGCGCAACCATCTCCATACTGTGACTTTTGCTTGGGCGATCAGCGCGAAAACAAAAAAACTAATATGCCGGAGGAGCTTGTTTCCTGTTCCGACTGTGGTCGTTCTGGTCATCCATCGTGCCTACAGTTCACAGCAAATATGATAATATCAGTTAAACGGTATCGCTGGCAATGCATAGAATGCAAGTACTGTTCTATTTGTGGGACATCTGATAATGACGATCAGCTTTTATTCTGCGACGATTGTGATCGCGGATATCACATGTATTGCCTATCACCACCTCTTGTTACTCCACCAGAAGGATCTTGGAGCTGCAAGCTTTGCATGGAAGAATTTCACAAGAACAAATAAACAACGATAATTACAGATTCCAATCACGAATGGAATAATGCAAATGCTCATAGTTTCCGAAAAATGCAAAACTGCGAGTCCTCATTCATTTAGTCGCGTCATAAATATTTAAGCCAGGATTTTAATTTAATTATTACGTTAGGTATTTGTTTTACTTACGTGTATCAATTTTTATTTTTACAACTAACTATGCCTAAGTGAAGTCCTCAAGTATTTTTCTAAGTATTCTGCGCAGCTTTGAAAATTTGTTTGTAAGTAACTTGTGTCCATTTATTGTCTCTAGTTTCTTTTTATTTAAAATGTATGCATATTTACAAGAAATAGTATAGAGTTCCATTTTTTACATAATCAATAAATTATGCAATTCTTCAGGCATATACATAAAAGATTGTTCCATAGTTCTTAACAGTAACACTATAGTTGAGAATTTCCAAAATGAATTTCTATGGAAATCGAAAAAGGCATGGGTGGTTGCACAAACTTTCATACATGAACAATACTTGAATAACTACCGTTCACGTTCAATCGGAAAATATGTATGCACATACATACATATGTATGTATTTTTGTTCATTGTTGATTTTAAATCACCAAAACTGTGCGTTTTATGAATGTGTTCTTTCCGATCAGTTTGTACAGTTGTTCAATAAGCTAGATTCAATTCGTATGATTTTATTCATTTGAATAGTCGGTGAACAGTTGCTGACAGAGATGAAAAAGAAGGCGAAATAAAATTGAATCCAAATTTATTATTAATTAATTAATATTAATAATAAAAAAAAAAAAATTATTTAAAATATATACTAGTGGGCCCTGCCACGCTACGTTGTGGCGCACATTGTGTTAGAACGGATATGAAATGAACAAAACCCTAAACCTTTCAAATGCAATACCTGTGGGTATAAAATATTTTTTGATTTGCCGATATTGAGTTTCCCAATATTCCGCTTCCGTTGCCGAATTCCCCTTCAAATCCAGTGGATCCCGCTACGTCTCTGTGTGTTAAGTCTACTTCTCTCGCGTACGGATTCCCGTTCTTCCTCGGTCACATTCGAACGCTGTCTTCTCAGTCCTTTTCTGTTACTACCTAAAAGAAGTTTTTATTGCGAGTCATTAACTTTTTCTGACCGAATCTGATCTAAGACTGACTTTATTTTGGTATTCATAGGTTCATTTTTTAACTTGGATGCATATTCTTACCGATTTTTCAAAATAAATGCTGCCCCACTTATTTGATTTAAACCTTTTTCACGTTGTCTGGTTCGTGCTTTGTGGGGGCGGAACGAAATTTTGAAATACATATGTTGCATGTATGTAACAGTGTTATATCAAAGAAGTCTGGATACAAAATATTGTTTCTCTAGCTCGGACGATCGGTCGGACGGTCTCAAAGACATAGCCATATCGACCCGGCTATCGATGCTGACCAAGAATATGAATGTTTATTTTGTATACCACCACAAAACTAATTTTTCCCTAAGTTCTCGAGTACCGCGTATAAAAATTGTTCCACGAACTGCCATTTGGCATAATCGTCGTCTTCTTTGCGATTTATTTAAAAACGTTTTGTTTCTGAAATGTTATGTTTGGATGGATTATTATAATGAAAACTAATTTTTAGTCATACATTTCACATTTGGTTCGTATAGATTCATTATGATTTATTGATCCGATCGGCTCAAATTCTAAGTGAAAAATATCATTCAGATAGATTTTGAACTGAGAATAGTTTTAATAGAAAATATGACGAAATTATTATATTCACTTCTTTTTCCGAACAAGACTATTTTCTTACTCCTTCTGACCATTGAACACTTCTTTCCAATATTACAATAAATTATTTACCACCTACATTGACCAATTGAACCAAAACCATTCCGTAGTGCGCAAATTTTCCATAACTTGTGGGAAAATGGCAACCCCATACTACCTATGCCTCCAAATAGCATTTTCCGTTTTATTTATATGTATGATGCACAAATATTCATTTGCACATACATATGCATAGCTCGTTTTAAACCCATAATGGGTTATGGGTACCGTCGATTAAAATGTTTTTTTCCGTGCTCAAATTCCTATATCCGTTACACGTAACCTCTGTAGATGTTATATGCAGCTTTTGAAGCTCCGCGATCGTATTTTTGTATCATTTTCTTACACCAATTTTCTTTGACCGATGTTTAAATTGTTTGGCATCTAACGCGAAAAAGGCTATTACGCGCGGATCCCAGGCAATAGCGCAGCCCTTCTGCCGCCCAACCGACCGAGATGCGCTGCGACGCGATAACCGGACCGATCACGAACATTCAGGAAAGATAGCTATTAGAACTTAGAACTAAACTTACCAAAATAACTAAGCATGCATTCAAAATACAAATACAGTTACTAATTACAAGAAAGGTGTGTGAGTATTAGTAGTTTAATAAGAGGAAGGGGATTAGTGGTGGATATGGTAGAGGGAATTATAATCCGAGCATATGATCCTAATCGATTCATGTAAGAAATAATTCAATCCACAAAATGGAAGGAACAACGTTATCTAGTTTATAATGGATCTAATAGGAATCGTAAAGTTTATGCGGCTTAACAAACCAGGGCTATCTACGTCACCATTGATCAAGTTGTGCACAAAAATAACACTAAGCTTTTTTCTGCTATTATGAAAGATGGAAGGTCAATATCAAACTTGTATCCCCAAACTTCTGGGCGGTCCTGATGTACTTTGTACTGAGGGCGCCAAACACAAGAGCCGTTTATAGCCGAGATATAGATAGTCTTTGTTATATAGGGGTCGTCTAATTCCTTTGACCACCTCTTTATAAACTCAAGCACGACCATTTCCTTATTTACCATGTTAGAAATATGTTCAGAAAACTTTAGCTTGGCGTCTAATATAACACCACGATCATACACCAGGGTAATTCTCTCAAGAGAACCACCGCATATAGGGGCACCGGCTATAGGGGCTACTAGGCTTGCGCTTATTTGTATGGGCGAAAAAAAATGTGTCGGAATCAAAAGTCTCAGGGTCTAAAAATGTTCCTTTTGTTATAAAACAATAAAATATGTGGGAAGTGGGCGGGGCGAAGTTTTTAAGTATTCTTGTAGCAGTGACATATCACAGAAGTCTGGATCCAAAACTTCGTTGGCTTTGCTCTTATAGTCTTTGAGCACTAGGCGCTGAAGGGGACGGACAGACGGACGGACAGACGGACAGACAGACAGGGCTCAATCGACTCCGCTATTGATGCTGATCAAGAATATATGTATATACTTTATGGGGTCCGAAACGCTTCCATCTGGAGTTACACACATCCACTTTTACCACAAATCTAATATACCCCAATACTCATTTTGAGTATGAATGGGAATGAAATTGGGAGTAGCTGATCAAATTAAAAAGCCTGTTTTGATGCAACTGTGTCCAATTCTGAACAACTACAGGGCGCTATATTCCGCCTAAGGAAACTATTATAATAAACTATTATATAATAATGCCTCCCATGCAGAGATCACAGCAGTGAAATTTGCGGGAAGCATTTGAGTCATGTGCCGAAGCTACATCAGGTACAAATGTACCAAACGTGTCAGATTTAAAGATTCATGAAAAACTATTGAAAAAATCAAGTTTAAGTTTGGTGTTACTGATCAGTACTTCTGTCAAGTTAAATTGAGAAAACTCATGCGCGTACTGATTACGTTAAATCGTTAGAGTTAACTCGAATTTGTTTCGGATTGGTTCCGAAAGGTAATTTTTCCGACTCCCTGGAGGCGATTTATACCTTTAAAATATATAGTTTTCGAGAGAAGTTTAAGTTGACAACTCAAGAAGAAAAATATTTGAGCGACGTTTCTATTTTTGTAGAGCGTTCTGATATAAATTATTGGTTTCGGTCAGCATTAGCTGTTGATTCTAAACTTTCAATTTATGCAAAAAATGTACAATTATAAAGAATTTGATCCGAAAATTGCAAACCTGCAGCCTTTTGTGTTCTTTATCGGATGAAAATATCTCACTTGCATTGTTTGACGAAAACTTACTTTCATGGAGAAGCGAAAAATGGCGATGCAACTCTCGGCACTTTGTGTTGACCATGATGATGTCGAAGAAAATAATTTTCCAACGTTTATTACAAAGAGACTATCTGGTATTGTGATACCTATTTCTGCGAAATATTTTATGTTTATGATTTCCAAACGTGTTTTAACTGAAGATTCTTCAGAATGGCATAGTAATGAAGATTTTCAAAATGCTTTAGATATATTAAAACATTTAAAAGTGGCTAATGATATAGCCGAAAGTGCTGTTAAACTTATGCAAACTATAACCAAATACTAGGCAAAAAATAAATGAGTTTCAGAATTTTCTAAACGTCATTAAAGTTGTTTTATAACAAGAGGAACACTTGTAGACCCTGTGACCTTTGAAAGTTAAACTTTTAAGGGGCCTAGATGGCTGCCCTGTGCTACTCTTCAGTAACCTTGACTGGTGAAGAGAGGGAGTTTTTGAAGTACTGCCATTCCCTGGACGGCCTTCAATTTCGCCGCGCTGTCCAGCATACAGTTGATGATGTTTTCGACTGTTATAGCGGAACTCGCCGTCCGCTCCTTAGCGCATAGAGTGCAGATAAAGATTGCAGTTGTGGCAATATAGATACGTCTGCGTATTTTTCGCTCGAATATCTCCCCAGCATGCACAAGGGGCGATTGGTCGATATCGTTGGCTTCTTTATATAGCTTTAGAATGATTCCCAGCCTCTGCCCTCTCTAGAGTCCATACTCCATATGCGCGTGATTTTTACAGAGACCCATGATGCGTTGGTCTAAATAGAGACGATTAGATGGGCTGCGATAATGGTTTCTTGGGTGTGATTTGACCCTCCATCAATGCCAAGTTCCTTCTCTGCCTTGATCTTCGCAATTACTTGGACACTTCTTTCGTGTTGGTGAGGTTCTCGCCTACGCGGCTGTGAGGCGAGTGGACGGTGGCTTTCACTGGGCTCGTTGGTATTTTCTTGTGCATTGCCTCCCATCTCGTACGCCAAAGGGTTCGGCATCGAGAGCGTCGCATAGCTCTAGAAATTATTTAGCTTTACTCCTCTTGATAGTTTTCTTTAGAGCCTTAAGCTTCGATCTGAAGTCCTCTTAGCTGAGTCCGTGATCGGGATCGCCTCTAGATCTCTGGCATCTTCGTCACGCGGCACAGCAGTGGGCCGTGGCGATACCCGGGTTCCACTACGATGCCCCGCATGCCATTATTACATAGGCTGCTAGGCTCTCCGCGCAGCTATTAGCATCGCCAGATATGTATATATGTATGTATGTACATCTGAAAGAACCACTAGAGTTACAAATATGTACTTACGAATTCTGACGACTTGTATTAACAACTGCAATAATACTGTAGCCTGGTTATTTTTTCACTGTTTTGCAGTATGCTAATTGTTAAAAAAAAGTATGTATATTGACTTGAAATATCTTTCTGAGGTCAGTTATAGTACTGTCAGCGAAATGAATAGGTGTGTTTGGTCTATAGTCTTAACAATATGTCTAATTTTAGCGTTTCAAACCCAAAAAATTGATATGCATGTACGAGCTAAACGTTTCCTAATATTCCCAAGGCAAGCACCAACTAGACATCAGGTAATGTATGTTAAAGACTTCACTTTAAGAATAAATATTTGTATCAAAATAGTTTCAGTTCATTGCTGGAATAGGCATACCAGCTAATCTCGACTATGAATCGCTCACCGTCGGCTACGTATTAAAAGCCGAGTTTCATCTACCCTATAATGCTACGGTTTTTCGCCAGAACCCTTTTTTGCCCGAATATAACCACAATAAGTTTATAAATGCTGGAAAAGAAAGGAAAATGTACCAAAAGCCCACACAGCTACGCTGGAATATATACGCTTTTATTGAGTATTTACTTAACGGGTATGTTGTAATAGTCGTATGTACATGTACTAAATCCGGTTTTATTATTAAAGTTACGGCTACAATGGGCATGAGTGTCTTTTACAAGCCATCTGTGATGCCAACAGAATTGGATTTTCCAAGGACTTCAGTGTTGGAGCTGAGCTGATTCATTTAGTTTTAAGGTTCGTTTTAATTACTAAATTGATTCTTTAATACTGAAAATTATATTTATACTTACAGTCCCACATCTACTTTGAACTCTAAAAATTATATAGCGCATGATTTCATATTTGCGGAGAAAGCAAACTGCCGACGGTACGACTGCAAAATAGATCTGATTAATTGGGTTTCGCATGTCGCAAACTTGAAAATTTAAGTTCGCATGAAATGTTAATAAACTAATGTAATTATCCGAAACATTCAAAAGTAAACCAGGAAAAGAACAACGACGTTCACATATGTATACATACATATGTACATATGGTAATACCTCTTTGTCTTTTTGACATTGCTGTTCACAAAAGTGACAAATGGATTTAATGGTCAATGGAGGGAGGAGTACAAACGTACCAAACGTGCCAGATTTAAAGATTCATGGAAAACTATTGAAAAAATCAAGTTTAAGTTTGGTGTGACTGACTGCCGCGCCAAAGACATCAGCGACCACGCTGCCCTACGGTTTCAGCACGCAGACGATTCATATTTTGTTTTTGTATTCTTTCTCTCGAGACACACCGACTCGACGCTGACCGAGGCATTGACGAAGCCGAGTAGCATTTCGGAGGCGAAGGTAGCGGAAAAGAGAATTGAAGTAATAGCCCCGCGCGCCCGTACCATGAAGCGTCAAACGAAAATTGAAAAAGAATTTGTTCCTCATGCAACATCTTGGTATTGTATAGTCTTTGGTTCTAGTGCTTCCTGCTTGCCAGACAAATTTTTAAGCTTACACCGTACAATTGAATAGACTTTATCGCTAGGAAAAAAATATTGATCTTGCAGTGTTTAATGCCTCGTCATATCAACAATGATAATCTATTATCTATTTAGGGCTAGATTTTTTTTAAATCTAGTAGTAGTGGCTGTGTTCAATATTTCTTTAGAAAATTTAACACATGAATGTAACTAGGTTTTCTTTGGGCTTTCACACGAAAATTGTATTTATAAAATATTAATACATTTATTGGTACTTAAAACTAATTCCTGACCTAGGTTCGCGTCATAGGCATACATTTTTAATTTTTAAACTAATTTTCAGTTTATTTTGGAAGGAATTTATTGGTTATGGATAAGTCTTTTCCATCGTGGTTCATTCCTTCGTAGAAAAACTTTCGATTAGCTCTACAGGTAGGACCGCACCTGGTAGAACCACAGCTTGGACATTCGTACCAGCATCCATCACACTCTTCGCTCATGCAGTCGCAAATGTCTAATCCATTGTAGCGAATAATTCCATACTCATCATAAGCACTATTTTTCCCGTAATTTTGACCTCTTTTCTTTCCTTTTCGCTTGTGCTTCTCGGATTCAATAGCCACATTGTCATCATTGGATGTCTTTGTTTGTCTTTGCCGTAAGTTACGGCGAGTGGAATAATCAGGGTCAATATCTGAACTCATTTTTCAAGTTCCGAAACAAAAACAAGCTTACACCACAATGTTATATCAGCAGCTGTAATTGTGAGTACAGACTGTAATATTCGAAAAAAAAATACCAAATGAAATAATGGAACAAAAATGTATGGGTATTCCTGTAATCAATTTAGTCTTGCTTTGGCTGCTCAGATGAGTTTCATATACATTGCCAACGGCAAAGTGTGACCAGATGTACTTAAGTGGACTAAACATCAACAAAAATTTATATCTATATAAATTATAAACACTTGGTATGGAACAAACAATAGCAAATCAATTTCATCGTGAAAAAAGGTAATTTCATATCGGTTCCATGCGAATTTCATCTCTGTTTACGCTGTTTTAATCTAGCAATAGCAATAGCCGAGTCGATTGAGCCCTGTCTGTCTGTCCGTCTGTGCGCCGCTATGTGCGCATAGTGCTCAGAGACTATTAGAGATAGTGCAACGACATTTTGTATCCAGACTTCTGTGATATGTCACTGCTACAAATATATTTCCAAACTTCTCCCCGCCGACTTTCGCCACCACAAAGGGCGAAAATCAGTTGCATCAACAATTTCAAAGATACGTAAAGACAAAAAACGCAGAATCGTAAATAATGACTATATCTTTTATCTTTTTATCTTTTAGACTGCAGAATGTGAGCCAATTCGTATCATTATTACAGCCAGAATGATGAAAACAATTTAATTCTTTCTCTCTCTGTCTCTCTCTAGCACACACGTTTCATGGTCGACTTTACCTATCGCAGAAAGTGAGCGCATAGATCTCAGAGACTATAAGAGCTAGAGCAACCAAATTTGGTGTCCACACTCCTTTGATAACTTGCAGATCTTGCAGATGTTTTTTAAAAATTCGTCGCAACACCTTCCGCCTCCGTAAAGGATGAAAGCTATTGATGCTACGAGTAAACTAAAAACGCACAATTATAAGGAACCATATCTGATAATTTGTATACCTAAAATTAACAAATCAATTTGCAGTGGCTACGCAGCGCCATAATAATAAATAAATAATATTAATAATAAAAAAAAATCGTATTCTTCACGGCCTTTAAAAGAAAAAATCTTGTTCGGAAAATGCTTGAAGACCCGAAGGAGCTGCAGTCTATATTTGTATTGTTTTTTTTATAGCCAATTAGTTAGTCAATTTAAAAATATAAAATTGTGAAATTTTCACAATACAGATCAAAACTTTGTAATTTTATGCTCAGAAGTTGCTTTTTGATGGATGGTGACAGTGTGAATCGAGGTTTCATATCGTTCAAAAAATCCTACCATTCCCTCCGGGATGTGCTAAGTGTGCTGAGCTGAAGTTATAAATATAATCGGCTCAGAAAAAATCTATATTGGAACAAGCAGCCGTTTGCTTATATTTTGCTCAAATCCAAATTATAAATTAAAAATCAAATTTTGCATAATTTTTAACAGAAGATGAATTAATTTGTCTTTGCTTACGTTTTTATTCTTTTGCTCATTCTTAGCGATTGTCGGCTATCGATATAAGCCAAAAGCATTGCATTATATCACTAACCATACAGTATATAGATGTGCCAGTTCATACAACGAAAGCGTCATACTGTATGGTTATAGGCTCTGCACACTGAGCCCATCCCGGGGGAATGGTGGGATTTTTTGACAGATGTGAAACTCCGAATCACACTGCCACCATCCACCATCCGTCAAAAACAGCTGATGCCAATAACAAGTTCATTAAATTTGCGCGGAAGATTTATTAATTCTTGGTTCTTATAATGGATGATGAAGATATAGCAATTATTTCGGCTGTGGTTTAGCACTTCCAACAGATCATTTTGAAATTTCGTTTGTGTGCTGATTAGGTCCTGCACCATCTTCTCCTGCCTCACGTCGTGCTCTTCCTTCTTTCTGTGGTGGTCCTTCTGTTCTTCGAGACGTTCCCGGGCGATCTCTGCCAGCCACGAAATGTCGGTCTTTTTCTTTTTCTTTGGCGGACGCCCAGACAAGGTGCTGGAGCTACAAGATCCGTCCAGGTCCATCTCAATAATATCCGAAAAGTACTCATCAGGATCTGCAATGAACACCTTAAATGAAATATATTTTTTTAGCAATAAATTAATAAAACTTACTGTCGTTGTCCAATGTGCTCTGCTCCATGTTGTTTATCCGGTAGCACCCCAGAAATGAGTTTAATTTATCGTAATGTTGCCACCCAGATGGAGCACCCCCGCTCGGTCCAATTTATATATTTTTTGGTCATGTTCTCGAGCTTTGTCCTTATCTCGCCCCATCCAAGCTCAAGCCCAGCCTCCTTAATGGACTCGGCCATCTCCATGTACACATGTGAATTTTTGCGTGGTCCGCGCAAATCTTCAATTTTCTCCTGCCATATGTCAATCAGCAGGCTCTCAAGCGCGGCACTCCATTTCACCCTGCCGCCTGCTGTTGTTCTCTTGTTTGCTGCATTGTGTAATAATATTATATATTATAAACAATAAAAAACAAATATATCTATTCAACGTACCTGTTCGGGCGAAGCCCGAGTGTAAATTTTATACCATTGTTTTATTGCCTATCAATTCACTTTCTTTTCTATTTTGGTCATTATACTAAACTAACGTAACGTAAGCGTAGCTTTATCTATGCTCGCTCAGCAACATGCTCTCATTTAATCATCTATTCTTATCTATGCTCGCTCTTGTTATCTTTTCTTTCCTATGCCGTCGCTAAGCCGTCAGCAGCTGCGCCTGCTCTAACAGTTACCGCTTGATATAGTTGGAGAACAGACCCTTTTTGTCCCCAATCTATTACTTTGGCTCGAGATCGGCTCGCTTGCCTCATCCAAGTGTGTCACTCTAATACTATTGTAAAAGGCTCTGGCATCTTCGGCCACCCTCAACACACAAAATACCTATAATAAAATTTATAACGTTTTCGGAAATTAATAATTTGTGAAATTATTGAACAATCATAGTCAGCGAAAAAGCTCGTTGTCTCAACATTTGGTGACCCCGACGTGATCGTCAGTAACAATTTGGAAATAAACAATTATAAACAGTGAAAATTATCCGCTAAACATAACTGTTCGAACGCGAAGCGGTTAGTTCCCATTTCGTCGCGCGCTTGCTTACAAGCACTAATACAGCTACGTGCATTAGCGGCTTCGGGTTCGCTGCACTTGCGCTTGCATACCAAAAAAAATCAAATGGTTGGTTCTTCTATTCTTCTTTGTGCTTTGCTCGCTGCTGCCTGTCGAAAATGGATGAGTCTAATGACGTGCCGGAAAACAGGGTGTCTTTTTACAAACTAAAGGCACTCTCAATATACAACAAAGCCGTTTCACTTCGAGAGACGATATTGAATGATGAAAACAACCCAATCAGTGAAGATGCGCTAAGTGTTCATTTAAAATTCTTGGAAAAAATATCCGACTCATTTAATGTTACTCATTCTAATTTAGAAGAGCTTGATGTAAGCGAAATTGGCAGCGACTTAAGCAACAATTTTGAGGATTTGGCGATGGAAATCGAAGTTCGTATTCGCTCAGCACTCCGCAGGACTACCCAGAACATGCCGCATCACTCAACGATACGACCCGAGCTCAACGTTACTGCCTCCGGAAATGTACGGTCACGATATCATATTCCTGACATTAAACTTCCCACTTTCCGTGGAGGTTATACTGAGTGGGCAGACTTTTACTCGATGTTTAGCACAGTAATAGATCAGGAGCCCTTTCTATCAAAGATTGAGAAGTTCCAGCACCTGCGCTCATGTTTGGATGGACCTGCCCTGGAGGCTGTTCGCTCTTTGGAAGTATCGGAGAGCAATTATGATATTGCATTGGACATTTTAAACAATCGTTTCAATAATAAACGTTTAATCTTTCAGGCACACGTCGCTGAGATTCTGAGGCATGAGAAGGTTGAAGATGGGTCAACTACAAAGCTACGTACTTTATCGGACAAGCTTCATTCTCACATGAGAGCGCTTAGATCGATGGGTACCATGGAGGAAATAGCTGGATGCATCATCGTTCACTCCACATACAAGTATCTCGACTCTGATACCAGGACCAAATGGGAGGAGCTGTCACCCCCTAACGTCATACCAACATGGGACCATTTTTCGGCTTTTTTGGAGAGGAGATGTCAAGCCATGGAGACCATGGATCAAGCTATGTCGATTCAAATCCATAGCAGTCAGGTTGGAAAACATAAACGAATCACTCATTCAAAACACAGTCTTGTTGCTACAAATACAATCGTATTGGAATGCGTGTTCTGTGATAATAAAGGGCATAACATTTACAGCTGCACTCGCTTTGGAAACCTTTCGCCATCTTTGCGTCTTAGAGAGGCAAGGAAGCTTAGAGTTTGCTTCAACTGTTTGAAGAAGGGACATCGGAATACCTCCTGCAGTTCAGGCTCTTGTCGCACATGCGGTGAAAAGCATCATACCCTTTTACATATCAACAATCCGCTGCCTACGTCAGTTAACACGGAACCTGCAAACGCTACTACGTCTCCTATTCAGACAGACTTATGCCCAGGCCCCAATCTTTCAAGTTCTCTTGTTGCCGCTTCATCACCATGCTCGCCTCCTGCTCAGAATCTTAGCTCAGACGTAGTGCTTCTAGCCACGACAGTCATTATGATAAAGAGTCGAGTTGGTGATCTTCTTCCTTGCCGGGCTCTTCTGGATTCAGGCTCTCAGATTAATTTAATAACCTCTCGCTTTGCTCAGAGGCTTCAGCTGAAACGAGCCAAAGGGTCGGTATCAGTATCGGGTATCGGCGCTGATTCTGCATTTCACACGGAAGGTTCAGTTAATTTGGTCATTCAATCCAGGACTTCCGATTACTTCACGAGTCTCACAGCTCTCGTTGCTCCACGTATTACAGGAAACCAGCCTGCTTCTTCATTTGATGTATCCAAATGGGAAATGCCATCCAATATCAGCCTTGCTGACCCACACTTTAACAAATCTCAGCGCATCGATGTACTTATTGGAGCCAGCTTATTTTACGACATTTTATGCGTTGGACAGATCAAATTGGAAAGGGGACTTCCTATAATACAAAAAACCCGTCTCGGCTGGGTTGTCACAGGTGGAGGTCAGTACTCCCGCAGCTCAGTGCTCCTAGCTGCCTCTAGTTCGACGGAATTGAGTCAAACGCCTACCGTTGGTTTGGATGAGCTAGTGCGAAGGTTCTGGGAAGTGGAAAACTGCCACGGTCCCGCTACAGAAGCAACAAAGGAGGAAATTGCTTGCGAGGAACATTTCAAAAAACATTGCGGTCGGCTTCCAAGTGGCGAATATTGCGTTCAATTGCCTTTAAAGCTGAGTGACAGTCTTCTTGGAGATTCTTATCAACAAGCCTATCGCAGATTTCTCAATCTAGAGCGCAAGTTGGTTCGCAAACCGCTTCTCAAGGCCCAATACGCCGCATTTATAAAGGAATACGTCGATTTGAATCACATGTCCCCTGTCAAAAGTGACGCACTTAAACAATGCAAATTTTTTCTTCCTCATCACTGCGTCTTAAGAGAAGACAAAACCACCACAAAACTCCGAGTAGTTTTCGACGGATCCGCTTGTACATCTACAGGATATTCCCTCAACGATATATTGATGTCAGGCCCAACAATTCAGCCAAAGTTAGTTACGACTCTTCTTCGATTTCGTACCTTTCGTATAGCATTGACTGGTGACATTTGTAAAATGTATAGATGCGTCCGTGTCTCGCCCCAAGATAGTTTTCTGCAGTGCATACTGTGGCGTGACTCACCCCTCGAGGAGCTAAGGACATTCAAGCTGGATACCGTGACCTATGGAACGAAACCAGCAGCATTTCTGGCCGTCCGTTCTATGCACCAACTAGCGGCAGACGAGAGTTCGTCATATCCAATTGGCTCTGAAGTTGTGCTGCGGGACTTTTACGTGGATGATTTGCTAACGGGGGGAGATACTACAAATGAGGTGCTGGAAATAATTCGCCAGGTGTCAGGACTATTAGCCAAAGGAAATTTCAAGATCAGAAAATGGTGTTCCAACGATACATATGTACTCGATCAAACACCCCATGAAGATAGGGAAACATTTGTTAAATTTACTGATGGCAGCGATGTAACCAAGACGCTAGGTTTAGCATGGAATCCCACTTCGGATGAGCTATTATTTTCATTCTGTCCCAATCAAGTCCCTTCGAAACCAACTAAGCGAGTTGTATTGTCAACTATTGCACGATTTTATGATCCACTCGGACTTATAGGGCCAGTTATTACTAAAGCAAAAATATTTCTACAGCAGCTGTGGAAAGAAAAGCTTCATTGGGATGAAAGTCTGCCAGTCTCCTTACGCACAACTTGGATCAACTTTATTCAGCAGTTTGACTCTATGCAACAAATTTCTTTCCCGCGCCTATCTTTCCTTCGAAGCAGCAACCTTGAAATGCATGGATTTTGTGATGCCAGCATGAGTGCTTATGGAGCTTGCATCTACGCTGTTTCGCAAGGCGACAATGGAGTCAAGGCAAATCTTCTATCTTCCAGATCTCGTGTAGCGCCACTGAAGACTATCACAATACCCAAGTTGGAATTATGTGGTGCAGCGCTACTCGCTCAGCTTATGCATGAAGTGTCTTTGATGAACTTCAAGTGCTCTTATTATTGCTGGTGTGACTCCACAGTCGTTTTGGCTTGGATCAAAAATCAACCATCCAACTTCAATGTATTTGTCGCTAATAGACTTTCTGTTATTCAGGAACTCACATCTGGAATGTCTTGGCTGCACGTGCCAACTGATCTAAACCCTGCCGATATGCTTTCTCGAGGATCATTACCAGCTGAGCTCATCAATTCTCAACTTTGGAAGTATGGACCTACATACTTGACAGCCAGTAAGGATCAATGGCCAAGTACACCTGCTCTTCCAGAGCCGGTTTTGGAGGCACGAAAAACCATACTAATTACAAACTGCGCGTCAAGATATTTGGTGGAAGAATCAAAGTTTGTAAATTCCTTCCCCAAAATGCAACGAATTTTTGCGTATGTATGCAAATTCATTCATCGACGAAAGTCTGGAATAACTGTGGAGGACTTGCGTTTGGGAACCGAACTGCTTATTCGTCTTACTCAACAATCTCGTCTATCCACTGAAATAAGAGCCCTGGAAACGCGAAAGGACATCAAGGCTTCAAGCTCGATCGCCTCTCTTTCGCCATTTTTAGATGATTGCGGTTTGCTTCGAGTTGGAGGGCGTCTTAAAAACTCTACCTTGGACTTTGAAGCACGGCATCCCATAATATTGCCCAAGAATCATTCCATCACTTCTGCTCTGATACGGCACTTACACGAAAAGCACCTTCACGCTGGACCCCAGTCGCTATTAGCCATCATTCGTCAAACGTACTGGCCAATCGGTGGCCGAAAGACCGTAGCACACGTAATCCAAAAGTGTGTCAGATGCTTTAGAGTGAAGCCTCGAACTCTCGAGCAAATAATGGCAGATCTTCCGGTGGACAGAGTCAGCGAATCTCGTGCATTTTTAGTTACCGGCGTGGACTATTGCGGTCCGTTCCTGTATAAATCAGAAGTTCGAAACCGGCCCCCACTAAAGTGCTACATGAGCATTTTTATATGCTTCTCCACCAAGGCGGTTCACATCGAGCTTGTGAAGGATCTTACAACAGCTGCGTTCCTCTCTGCTCTTCGCCGTTTCATTTGCACCCGTGGAAGACCGATTCGTATTTGGTCAGATAATGCCACAAATTTTGTTGGAGCGCGGAACGAACTGGCGGAACTTAAGTCGCTATTCCTAAGCGACAGTCATCAAGAAGCCGTGCATCAAGCTTGTCTCAACGATTGCATCGATTGGCGTTTCATTCCTCCTAGATCGCCACATTTTGGAGGATTGTGGGAGGCGTCAGTCAAGCTTGCTAAGCATCATCTTCGACGTGCCCTCGGATCCTCGCTTCTTGGATTTGATGAGCTGCGCACTCTCGCGTGCAATATCAGTGCAATCATTAATTCAAGGCCATTGTTTCCTCTTTCAGAGAACCCTGCAGATCTCGATGTACTCACGCCCAGCCATTTTCTAGTTGGCTCCCCTATCACAACCTTCTTGGAGCCTGACTTGGTTCATTTAAACGTCGATCGCTTGGACCGTTGGCAGAAGGTCACACAGCTTCAGCAAATCTTTTGGTCTCGCTGGCGCCAATCGTATTTAACCAGTCTTCAAGAAAGAACGAAGTGGCGCACCCGGAATCCTGAGCTTCACGTCAATGATGTCGTTCTTGTTAAGGACGAGAACTTCCCTCCTCTGAAGTGGCCTCTAGCGAGAATCCTCGAGCTCATCCCAGGAGCTGACGGCGTATCTCGAGTCGCCTTGATCAGGATGGCTACAGGTGTTAGCCGAAGAGCACTTGCAAAACTATGTCTATTGCCTCTACGAGATGAGGTGAAAGGCATGGATCCTTCCACGGGGGGAGTATGTTCGGGCGAAGCCCGAGTGTAAATTTTATACCATTGTTTTATTGCCTATCAATTCACTTTCTTTTCTATTTTGGTCATTATACTAAACTAACGTAACGTAAGCGTAGCTTTATCTATGCTCGCTCAGCAACATGCTCTCATTTAATCATCTATTCTTATCTATGCTCGCTCTTGTTATCTTTTCTTTCCTATGCCGTCGCTAAGCCGTCAGCAGCTGCGCCTGCTCTAACAGTTACCGCTTGATATAGTTGGAGAACAGACCCTTTTTGTCCCCAATCTATTACTTTGGCTCGAGATCGGCTCGCTTGCCTCATCCAAGTGTGTCACTCTAATACTATTGTAAAAGGCTCTGGCATCTTCGGCCACCCTCAACACACAAAATACCTATAATAAAATTTATAACGTTTTCGGAAATTAATAATTTGTGAAATTATTGAACAATCATAGTCAGCGAAAAAGCTCGTTGTCTCAACAGTACCACTGGAGGAGTTTTCTGGCACTAAATCCATTTTATTAATAAGTTTTTCGAAAATTTGGTCTGCTGTCCTTCCGAGCTGTTCTGTTGTTGTTTTTGTTTTTTGTTAATTTTGTCAAAATCATTGTTTACGTTTTCGCAGTGAATACCATTTTTCCATTGTGAATGACAATTATTCAGAGTTGCATTTGAAAACCATCGGCTAACTATCGCATAGAAACGTGCGGTTTACGAACATCCAAAATGGATGGTGAACTAACTGGGAAATTTTCGGAACGGCAAAACCTTACGGACCATCCCCGAAATGGATGGTGGATGGTCGTCAGTGTGAATAGCCTATTACGGACCATCCCCGAAATGGATGGTGGATGGCCGTCAGTGTGAATAGCCTATTAGTGATCATATGGAACGTACCATATCTACGCTATATCTGTTGCTCGAATGTATGCGTGAACGTCATTAATAATCGACATTGTATCATATTCATTACTGTTCCCTGAGAAAGTTCTGTTGGTCAACGTGCCCAATAATTTAGATGTGCCTGTTGGCAGGTAATGCCATAGATACGAACATTATCAGATCTCCATGTTATTCGCTAAAATTTTGAAATTTTGTATATACTTACATGATAAAACAATTAATTAGTAATTAAACCGATAGCACTTAGATAAATATGCTAGATTTCACAAAAATACAAGCTAGAACAAGCTTAAAATTGTAAAAATACAGTCTAAAAAATATGCTACGAATCAAGCAGCACATAGATATATACATTTTTAATTGTGTTATTATTTCATCCAATTCGCTATTAATCCAATCCGTATTTTTATCGCTGGAATGTATTAAATTTAGATATTTCCTGGTAGTTGCGGTAGTTGCGGCCACATGACGGCGCAACCCATATCCGTTAAATTTCAAAAGAATGTTAGTCGTATACATAACAAAATTAAATATTTCTAAAACAAACCTTATATTTAATATTTAACAGTAATTTTGTTCCTAAGTTTGGTCTTAACGATATTCATTTGACTGAATACCCGTTCAATCACAGCATTTGACCACGGTGGACTTAAAATTCCAATGCCAAATAAAGTGATTTCTCCAAAAGTTTTGCTTTTGCCAGAATCTTTATAAGTCAGTACTTCTGACCAAAGCTTTGTAGTTTCATCTGTATTCTGCCAAGGGACTAATCATTTCCGTTTTCAAATTAAGTAGATCTAGCCTTAAATAGGCCAAAATGGCAACACTGATTCATATATATATCTATAAACAGCTGATACCGATAACTATAATCGTCTCCTTAAAAAGACTTGGTCACACATATTCTAGTTCAGAAAAACTTTGTTGAATTTATAAACTAAAAATAATCTTGTTTGTTTCATAGGTAAGTTAAATCAATTTAGTAACTCGATATGTGTATATTTATTTTTCTGAAAATATTGTCATCGGAACTCATTTATAACATAGAAAAGAACAAATTTACATATGTGAATTCAATGGATTCCGGCTGATGTAACTGCAGCTCAAACGCGTGTTGCCATTTTAATTGTTTACTAGTTATTCTGTCTGATGGTTTCATCTGCGAATCATCTGAATTTTTATATTGTGTGTTTATCATTCGTAGCCAAATACAATGTTATCACGGTTGAAATTTTTGAGATTGGCTCCGCATAGAACGAATGTGTTGCGTGCTCAACGAAGAACAAATTGCAAACCGGTGTCCTCTTTTGATGACATGTTGAGCGATGCAAAGACAAAGGAAGCGAATGTAGCGTCCCCAGCTCAGCTTGAAGTCCCACATTTAATACAGCAGCATGAATACAAATTTAATGAAGGCAAGCTGTATCATGGGTTCCAATGTGAACGCGTCGAACGAATACCTGACTTTGATCTTACGTCCTACACACTGCGACATGAAGGAACTGGCACGGAACTATGGCATATCGATCGAAATGACGCAAACAATGTATTCTCGATCAATTTTCGGACAACACCTTTTGACTCCACTGGTCTTCCGCATATTTTGGAACATCTAGCGTTATGTGGCTCAAAAAACTATCCCGTCCGTGACCCATTCTTCAAGATGCTTAATCGCTCTGTAGCCACGTTCATGAATGCCATGACAGGTCCAGATTACACACTCTATCCTTTTTCAACCATGAATGAAGTGGACTTTAGGAATTTACAGCGTATTTACTTGGATGCGGTTTTTAGGTAAGTCCACATACATATATATGTTAAAACATAAAAAAAAATATTGAAAATTCTTTATTATAGCCCTAACCTTGCGTATTTGGATTTTCTTCAAGAGGGTTGGCGATTAGAAAACAAGGAATTACATAATCGGAAGTCTGAACTGGTCATCAAGGGTGTGGTTTATAATGAAATGAAAGGCGCGTTTTCGGAGAACTCTTTGGTTTTTGGACAGAATCTCCTTAATAATATTTTACCCGACCACACGTATGGACATGTATCCGGAGGAAATCCATTGGAGATACCCAAATTAACGCACACGGATTTAATTGAGTTCCATCGCAAATATTATCATCCAAGTAACGCCCGTGTATACTCTTATGGTTCTTTCGATTTGACAAAGACCCTCTCGCTTATTGATAAAGAATATTTATCTCTGCACACCAGAGTAGACAACTCTTATAGCCGTATCCCGCTACAACCGCGATGGTCACAGCCACGGCATGTACACATTTCCAGCAGACTGGACAATATGGGCGCTGCTTTTGATCGACAGAACCAAATTGCCATTGCTGTGCTTATGTGCGACATGACCAACATACAAGAAACCTTTGAATTAAAAGTCCTATCCGAAATATTGATCCGTGGACCTAACTCTGCCTTTTACAAGAGCCTAATAGAACCAAACTTTTCCGGGGGCTACAACCAGAGTACAGGGTATTCTTCAGACACCAAGGATACGGCATTCGTTGTGGGGTTGCAAGACCTGCGTGTTGAAGAATTCAAAAAATTCAACGACATCTTTAGCCAAACTATATGCAAAGCCATGAAAGAGGGATTTGAGTCCCAACATGTAGAAAGTATTCTCCATAATCTTGAATTATCACTAAAACATCAAAGTCCACATTTTGGCAATGCTTTGTTATTTAACTCAACAGCACTTTGGAACCATGATGGCGATGTAGTTAGCAACCTTCGGGTTTCGGATATGATAGCAAGGCTGCGAACTTGTTTAAGGCAGAATAAGAATTATTTCCAAGAAAAAATGAACACATATTTTGTAAATAATTCACACAAACTTACACTTACGATGTCGCCTGACGAGTTGTACGAGGAAAACTTTAAACAGGCTGAATTGGAAATGCTAGAGCAGAAAACTAGTGCGCTCGATAATGAAAAGTTGGAAAAAATATATCAGAATGGGTTGAAATTGGACGCCTCTCAAAAGGCTGCACCGAATACTGAACTTTTGCCCTGTCTTACGCTTAGCGATGTGAAGAAGTCACCGAATTGGCCAAAGTTAAGCATCCAAACTATTGAAGAAGTTCAAACTCAAATTTGCAAAGTTCCGACCAACGAGATTACTTATTTTAAATGTCTATTTAATATAACTGGTCTGAGTGAAGATGAAGTAAAGCTCGTACCATTATTTTGCAATATTATCAATGACATGGGAACCACCCAGCATGATTTTCGTGAATTTGACAAACTCGTACTCTCTAAGACTGCTGGAATTGATTTCAAGTTAAATTTCGTCGAAAATGTTGAAGACGCCAAAAGCTACCGGCTGAGCTTGATGATGACAACACATGCACTAGATAAAAATGTGCCTGATATGTTTTTACTGTGCCAAGATTTGCTGCGAAACTTTAAGCTTGAAGACACGGACCGTCTGAAAATGCTTATTGAAAACTACATATCCAATATATCAATAGGCATCGCTAGCTCTGGTCACTTATACGCTATGTTAGGAGCGGCAGCGTTAGTTAGTAATGCAAGTAAATTGAAGTCTCTGTTATCAGGAGTTGATCACATAGATTTCATGAAGAATTTTGTGCAGAAAAACAACACTGCGGACATTCGAGACCAGTTAAAGTCAATAGGCACAAAGGTTTTTAATAAGAGCAATATGCGTGTAGCTATCAACAGCTCAGAATCATACCTACCAACGGCCTTAGAACATTTGAAGAATTTTTTGGGGACATTGTCCACTCTAGAAAAAACGAATGAGAGTAGCGAAATTACACTCTTACATCCGAGCTGTCAACAATACCTCATGAACATACCAGTCAACTACTGTGCAAAAGCATTCTTTGCAGTCCCATATTTGCATAAAGATCATCCCACATTGCGCGTTCTTGCCAAGCTTGTGTCGGCTAAGTATCTTCTGCCTGTGGTTCGCGAACAGAATGGGGCCTACGGAGCGGGCGCTAAGATAAGTTCAGATGGAATTTTTAGCTTCTATAGCTATCGTGACCCCCATTCCACAAAAACGCTAGATGCGTTTGAAAAAACATATGAGTGGTTGCATTCGGAAAGTAAGATTGATCAGCAGGCCTTATTTGAGGCGAAACTCGGAGTACTACAGCAGCTGGACTCGCCAATTGCACCCGGAAATATTGGGATTGATTATTTCTTGTATGAAGTATCGCAAGAGATGTTTGTGAAATATCGCTCTCGAATGCTATCTATAACTATTGATGAACTCCACGACGTGATTGAACGTTACTTTAAGGAGAAATCAAAAAATTACGGAAAATGCATTTTGGGACCAGCCAATGAAAGTTTGGAACTGGAAACTAGTCAGAAATGGAAAATCATAGCATAGATATTCGTATTTAAAATTTTTACTGTTCTCAAAAATATCCGTAGGAAGACTTTCATACTTTTTCAGCCACCCATCATAAATCCATTGTTGTTATTTCGATGTATTTCCTTAATGGAAGGTTAAGACGATGTGTTTCACTTTTGTTAAATATTTATATGTATAGTATATGTACTATGTAAAAATATTAGTAGCTAAATAAAGTGGAAAAATAATATTACATTTTTCTATCTTTTTTATCCCTTAGAAATGGCCATGCCCAACACTTTTACCAATCCTGAGAAGTATTTCGAATCAGTAGTCGATTTTTTGAGTTCGTACTCCTGGGTTTATCGCAAAGCCAACACAGAATGTCTTGTTTCAATAGAATCAATGCCGCTGGATATGAAAAACTATTTTCTTGCAGTATCAAACGAAAAGCTTAATGAATTTCCATTTATTTACGAAAACTTGGACTCTTTCCCCACATCATTATTAAGCTTCCGGAAAAATCTGGCCTCTCTGACACCAAAAGAAACTTTCGACCACAGCTTTTTCGAAGTAACGGGACGCCAAACCACCAGTAAGCGCAGGATATCGACAAAAAAACAGCATGAAATCAAACATTTTGCCACTCACATTCACACTCAATGCCTAAACGAGAAAATTTTGGTTGACTTGGGTTCAGGATTGGGCTATCTAAGTCAAGCATTATACGAACTGGACCCAAATCGCTCTATACTTGGATTGGAAGCAGATGAAACACGAGTGGAGGCGGCACGTAGCCGGTGTCGTCAGTGGTTACCATCGGCAGCCACAAAGTCAATTAGCTACCAGCAAAAATATGTTGACGCTGACTCAGGGGCTTATATCGACACACACTCACTGGCTCTAGCGAAAAATAACGGCTTCTTGGAGGTGAAATCTATGTCGATAATAGGCTTGCATGCTTGTGCGGATTTGAGTATTAACGCAATGCGATTATTTTTGAAAATGGATCGTGTGCGAAGTCTTCACATTATGCCCTGTTGTTACCACAAATTAGCTTTGCAGTCTGCTGGCGGGGGAGTTAATAGCCCTGATCAGCCTAATTTTGTAAATTTTCCGCTTAGCATTGCCCTGCGCAAGGCGGTAGAAGCATGTAAAACAGAATTATATCTTAATCGTCCATTTCTTAGACTAGCATGCCAACAAACGCGTGCTCGCTGGCGGCGAACAAGTTACGAAGAACACGCTGAGCACGGAGATCAGATGTACACGCGTGCACTGGCGGATTCCGTTCGACACTCAAATGAATTGGTAAAACCAAAAAAGTGTATCCTTCCGTCTCATGAAAATCAGGATGCATTTTGGGAGATAGTGAGAAAATTTCAGTTGTTCTCAAAGGAGACAGGCGCTCCGCTAGAGTGGCAACCTACACACAAAACGCGCTTTATAGCAATAAGCGACAAATACACCGATAAACAGGGTCCCCGTCTAGCTGAAGCTTTGCAATGCTTGCAGACAGCCATGCAGGTAATGAATTTGCGATTTTACTTAACTTATTCATAAAATGATTAGCGGCTTGTTTTTGAATTATTTAGAAGCTCTGTGAGAACGTGATATTATTTGACCGGTTGTGTTATCTTCAGGAAGCTGCTGCCGAACATAAAGTGAATGTCAGGGTGCGATATGAAAAATTGCTTGATGAGGAAGTATCGCCTCGATGCCACGTTCTGGTTGCTGAAAAGTTGTCCTAATGCGGGCCAAAACTTCTGGAAGCTTGTGTGTCCTTTTTGGCCGTATGTCAGAAATTTAAATGGCTGTGCTGCCTGCGCACAAGCACTAATACAATTAGCAGGCACTCTGTTTTTTGTTGTTTAAATTTTGAGTTTAAGCAATGCTGTAGGTGGATGGCCCTTATATAAAAATACCACTGTCTGTTGTCATCAATTAAAATCAATGTGAGCTGCGGAAGATGGTGTATGGTGTACAGCTCTGAGCATGTACTTTTTTATTTTGCATTTATTGTTTAAGGAAGCATTTTACGAGTAAGTGCTCAGTCTTTTTGCTCATTACGCAGCCAGAGCGGTGCGGGTGAGTCTATGGTAATTAAATTTCTTGTGGCTCTAGGTATACATGACCCACATACACATGGAAGTATGTTCATAGGGGAACTGATTCGTGAGGGAATTGCATCATCCAAATGTAATTGCTTTAGTTATACAATGACAGAGTTTTATATGAATGTGCAGCCTTTATTTCGATACCTACAGAAATACATATGTCTCAGATAAATACCCATAAGCTAAAATTTCCAAAAAGTCATATCTGGTTTTTTCAACTGCATTTATTGAATATTATTATAAATGTTTGTTGCATGTACTGTACCTTTTCATAAATAAAACGTATTATGTATATATGTACTATATGTCTATTTTTACAGTGAGCGTGTGCGCGCCTTAATTCGGATTTCAACATATTAAAATATTTTAATTCGGTAAATACTAAATAATGTAGCTGCCCATAATTTAATGGCACATCGACATTGGGTATCTATCAATTTGTTAAATATTAAAACTTTTTCCAGCCCCTTTGAAAAGTTTTAATACCTTTTTGCTTGTACGTTTAGTAAATCGCAGAAAAGCAATTGGATAGCAAGAATCGTATTAAATGTCATAGAAGCATGTGCCACTACAAGCTCTGAATGTTTGTCAATGAATCGCCAGCATTTTTCTTTTTCTTTGTTCTTTATGATTTCCTTCCTCAGTTGATGACGTTGTTTGTATCACCATCACTTTCTGCCATGCTTGTGGAATCGAGACTTTCATCAACTGCAGAGTGATGGTCACTGCTGTGTTTAATAAATATAATATCCATGTTCAGTGAAATGCAAATCCCTGTACATTTATTTCTATAGATAAACTTACCCTTTACAACGATAGTAATTGCTGATGCCTGTGTAGACGCACGACATAAGGGATGGCCGTAACCTGCTGTTGGTGTTTAATGTCTGTTGCTCCACATCCTGTGACGAGTCTTTGCTGAGGGCCAGGCTTAGGCTGTTTTGCTCGTAGGGGGACAAATACTCGCCGTTCCGTTTTCCATATCGAGAGCCAAGAAAAAAACGATCATTTCGTGGTACAATTATGAGACGTCGTGTTTTCGAGCTACCAACACTAGCTGCCCCACCGCCGGTGACAGCGTTGCCGCTGGACCGCCCGTAGCGACTTCCCACAAAGAAGGCGGGCCTTTTTTGCAATGCTTGCATACCTGTAAAGTTAAACAATTACAAATATAATATAATGAAGCTATTGGATATGGGGGTACAGACCTCCGCCGTCTTGCCCATGCGTGTTTTCAACATACGATTGATCGGTGGGCACTGCACATACATCCTCGGACAGCACCGCGCAAATCGTAATCAATAAGAGCCCCAAATAAAATTGTCGCGGCTGTGTAGGGAGCTGATTCGCATTCCACATTTTGATGTCCTTTTACCTATATCTCTGCAATAGAATAAGTTAATTGCGAGTCAGCATAAATGCTGCAGAGTTAGATTGTATCTATTCATAATATTTGTTTCCCGAGAAGAAATTGACTACCAAATGCGCATGCTAAATAAATAAAAATAGAAATCATTAAATACAATATTCCCCAGATAATGACTCCTCAGAATTAATTCGATGCTGTTACTTGCATTAATGGTAATTAAAGTGGGTAGAATGAACGGCAAACATTTTGCAATGGCAGCTGAACAGAAAAGGTTTAAGTTTGTCCTTCCATGCACAGTTGTTTGACAGAATAATACCTTTTTGGTCACGTACATTCATGGCGCGGCTGATATAATTACCTTTTCACAATAAAAATACTTTACAAAGGCAGCTTTATTTCAGCCATGAGTCGACAGCTCATCATCAGGTCCAGTACGCAGAACAGACAAATTCATTTTGTAGACGTCTTACGTAACAGTGAAAAACTTCATGGCGATTCACTTTTTGACCAATTTGAAAACTGGTCTGAAATAATAAGGATTATTAAAGCACCCTTTCATTTCCGGCAAATGTAAGTAAGGTACTTGCCGAAAAGCACCAACAAAATTTGAAAGAGCGAAAGTTTACAAATTATTACTAAACGTTCAAATAACGCCGCTCCTACGTGAGTAATTGTTGATACTTTTTCCGATTGGAGAGGAGGCCAAGCTATGTATAAATAGTAATGCTGACAGCTCAAAGCTCAGCATAACTCAGTTGTCCTCAAAAGAATGCATTTCACAAAGACACGAAGCTGCCGGTCAACTATGCCATTGATGCTTCTACTAATTGTTCTAACTGCTGGTGCCTGGTGTGCTTCCAGCTCCAAGCCGTTAGAAAAGCGGAGTCTCGCTTTGGACGAAGCCAGCATTCCATGGGCTATAACGAGTGGCCCGCGAGCTTTGAACGGAGGGGCTTGGAACCTTGGTTGGCCCACTTGGAGTGGGGGACACACCTCGCTGGGAATCGGGCCGACTCCCAACGAAGTTGCACACGCTATTTCGGTAGCTAAGCAGGCCTCAGCCAATGTTCTTATAGCGCAGCAGCATTTACAAGCGGCTAAGGAAAACGTGTTAAATCAGCAACGCATCGCCACAGAAAGACAAACTCAGGCAGTAATACTGAAGCAAAAGTCTCAGGCGGCGGCTGCGATTCAACGTTCTGAGGCGATACAGCAGCGTCTTGCTGCCTCAAAGGCAGCTGTGGCACATGCTGCTGCTCATGCAGCTGCTGCGGAAATCCAGAAAACCGAACATGAGGCGGCCAAGCTTGGCCACTTCACAAGAAACGCGCACCCGGGAGTTGGTAATCCACTCTCTACTATTGGATCGGGAAACAATAATTTTTCGCCCTCCAATGTAGAAACGATCGGATTTGGGCATTGGCTCTCTGGCAGTACCGCAGGGAAATCTGTCAATAATTGGTACTGAAGAATAAAAAGAAATCGCTAAATGATAAAGTGTTTTGCCGTAAGCAATTTTTGTTAAAAAATATAATTAATTATATACCCAGAAATTTGCGCAATGAGTAAATTTTCATACATAATAAGAAAAACAATATTTCTTGTGATCTATGTATAATGTATAATGATCAGAATACATCAATATAATGATCAAAATACGCACCGATATATTAACTTAAATTTATGGTTAAATTATGCAAATAAATAATGCATAATTTTCACCTCTAAAGATCAAAACGTTGACCCACTCCGGTAAGGGTGTGCTTAAACTTTTGCTGTATTTTGGTCAGATTACCCACAAACCACACCACCCCCACAGTGTCTGCAGTCATATGTCACACGTCCACATGTTTGGTTGAAACGCCCTTGGACTCCCAGAGGCGGGAGGTCTTGCTGACCCTTAGAGTTGTCGGCATTATTACAGAGCTGGTCTGCGCACGAACCACGTAAATACTATCGCATCGTTCTATTTTCCTGAGACTGCTACACCTGCTTCACTGAAATTTGTGGTCCTTGGGCATACTTTCTACTCATTTCAACCTTTTTTTTTTAGGGAGTCTGCTGTTTACTGAGGTTTGCTGGTGTAATTTGTAACCGGACCAAAGCTGATGTTGGTCGTCTGTGCTCCCAACGAACAGTCATGTTCCTAATTCAGGTGTAGTTTAACTTTGTTTTGCCGTGTAATTTCTTTATGTGGAGCACAGAATGCAAAAATGTACTTTTTTGTCAAGTAGTGAGTCCTATTTACTGTTCATTAGTACGTCCCCAATTGATGGTTAGCTCTGATTAGACGGAACTTAAAATACCCTTGCAGTTTCACCTAAAAGCTCGTCAAATCCACATTTTCAAAATCACAAAAGGAAGCATATAAAAGTATATTCCCAATAAAGTATATATTAGTGTACATATGGTATATACAATGTGGATCAGCGAAATCAGCCTCTAGCAATATATCCATATTATTGTCGGTAGTGTACAAATAAATGATAGCTAAAATAATCGCCTTTAGTTTTTAGCACTACCCTTTTTACATACACAAATTAGAAAGTATTGGTCAGTGCAAGGAACCAAAAATAACTAGAAACGGCTCATTGGCGAAGGAAATGAATACATACATTCTTTTATAAGCGGGAACTTTCTTAAGTGTCAACAATCACAAACACAAACAAATAAATTTTAATAGACGTCTCTAGGTAACAAACGCCGCATTAACTCGCCCTAAATTGCAATTAGCGAATATATTTGGCAATTTGGTAATTGACGGGCCAGCCTTTACGCAGCTGTGGGAACTTGTTGACAGAACAAAGAACAATAGGAAGAAAATGCAAAATCGTATTGAACTCAAGCAGAAGGACTTGACTTGGTGGTGTAGCGTAAAGCTCAGGCTTAAAACGACTCGTGGCAATGAAAAAAAAAAATACAGATCTTTCAATCACCTTCGCCAGAAAATGTATCTGCGGTTAGCGTTACCAATGCGCCAAACTGACTGCTAAGATATGGCGTACAAAATTTGTGTAAGTACATACATATGTACATATGTATGAACATATATCTCATCATATGAGTAAACCATATTTTGACACTGATGATACGCCTTATTCCAGATACGCGGTAATAAATTTATTGATTAATTTCTCAATATGTATACAGCTTAATTTTGTAAATAATCACAAATTATACAGTTGCAATGTTTTAATGCCTTTATCAATTTCTGAGAGAGCTTGTCAAGCAACGCACCTGTAGCTTATGTGGAGAGTTCACGTACTCAGAGAATGGCAATTTAATTGCATCAATCATAAATTTGGTTCAATTTTGGGTTATCGGGCGCAATAATTTGATTTCCATCAGGGCGTAACGAAGCGAATGTGAATGTTCTTAAATCAAAATTTATGGGTTGGGGTCGGTCGTGCATCGTAAATACTGTTATCTACCTCTGAGTCCCCATGCTCAACCACAAAGCAAGTATGCTGAAATGGTGGCTTGTCCAGAGTAAAGGTAACATTCGATTTTACTGTAAACACAATCGTTTAACAACCTAAACAAGGTGGAAGGTGTCTTAAAAAGGGCAAACGGCCGCATACACGTACGAAATCTTTATTTCGTCAGTTTTGTGCGTCAGAGATGCCTGAATGCCAATACCAGCCTGGGTATCTCTTGGAAAAACTTTATCGGGCCTCAAAAGCAAACCTTTCACGAGCAGATGCCATGCTTCCTTAATAAAGCAATGTCCGAATTGACCGGTTTTCGCTAAATAAACTTCCTAATACATCTGTAAAACTTTAATAGAATTTATAACTGAATTTAGCCCAATCCCAACACCGAGAAGAGAAATGATGCCCCTCTACCTGGGATTGGGTAATTAAAAAACCCTATTTAATTAATGCTTTAATGAACCTTTCTGTGTAGTGATTCATCTTTAAACTTGTTCACCGATTTTACGCATTTTCCCAACGGATAAGCCTGTGTTACATATTCAGCACCCAGCATTAGTTAAGTTAAGTGTGCAGCGTCATTAAAAATATTTTGCCAAGCATACTAGAATTCAAGGAGCAGGTCAAGTACAAATTCAAACGTAGGACCATTGGTAAACTTTATTTAGGTAGTACGTCGTTAAAAAAGGAAATTATTATAAAACTAAAAACTACAATCTAACATTTTTTACAAATATTAAGTTTTGCATATTTTAATTTTCCTTTAAATAACCTTTACTTTAAACTTATTTATATGTAGCAGTATAGATGAAAAAAACTATAGTGAAGTTAACAAAACTGCTGGCTAAGAGCTTTTAGCTAATAGTTATATAAAAAAGTAGAATATTTGTTGAAGGAAACTGATACTGCTACAGTCACATATGTATGTACGTAAGTCAGTACATACATATATCCACATTATGACAATACAACAATAAAAACAGTTGCTCAAATTCCATTTTTGTTTGCATAGGTGTAAGTACACATTCATACATATTTACTATACATTCGCTTGAATAAATATTAAAGGATAGACATACATATACACATAAACACACAGGTGCATTGATAGAAAATCTCCTTCCGAACGTACGGGTATGTATGAAACCATGTTGTAATTTTGTGTTGGTGGGGTTAATCGATTGAAAATAAAGTCAATCAAAGTCTTAGACTTTTTTGAATGTTTACCCTTGAATTCGGTAAAATATAAATTATTTGCATTCTTTTCAATATGCTGTGATTTAATTAAAACCCATTTATTTAATGGAATAATGAAAATTAACATAATTAAAAAGTTTTCAAAATACCAGTCAAATTAATGATCGAATTTAACTGTTTCAAAATTTGTTCATAGCTTTTAATTAATATACATAGAATATTCGATAATGCAAAGACTTTCTTTAGCACAATTATTGCGAGTTTATTCTCAGCACCCGTACACCGGGCTCTGAAGGTTGCCAGTGGAGGCTATTGCAGATTTTGATAATAATAAATATCCGTTCGTTCAGCCAACAGAAAAGAAAACAATGTTCAGCCGCACTTTAAAACTTCTTGGTGTGATTTTTGTGCACAACTTGTTCAAGGGTGACGGTTTTGTTGAGCCGCATAAACTTCACGATTCCTAATAGATACACTATCAAACTATGTACCGCTGTCCCATCCGTTTTGTAGATCGAATTATTCGTTTATGGTTAGAATTCCCTTCCTCTTATTAAATTACTAATACTCACAACCTTTCTCGTAATTAGTAATTGTAGTGGTATTTGTATTTTTAATGCATGCTTAGTTCTCCTAGTAATGCTTCGCATATTAGTCTAACAGCTATCTTTCCTGCATGTTCGCGTTCGATTCGGTTAATCATTGCAATCATTACATATCAATGTCCAAATATCATAACATTAAAATTATGTACATAAGAATTAGTTGTTAGTGAGTCCTTCGCAAGTCGATCCGCAAGCGGAGTCCCTAGACCGATATATAGTGCAAGAAATTATTTGCCAAGCTGGTTGTATCATTTTTCAGAAAACTGTAAAACAAAACTATTTTAAGGGCCTGCGGTGTCGGGACAAAAGTTGGCACTGGTGCAGTAAGCCACAATCAACGGGGCGGACTTTATTTCCCCGCTAAGAAGCGGATGCCACTCAACTCATGAATATTGATTGAACGAACCTTTTGTTGCGTAAAGTTTTTCGCTCACCCTGCTGTTTATTAGTAATTTGCAACCAACATAATAATTGGACTATTCATTATTACATAGTTAATATCTACATATTGACTAAGTTCCATTTACAGGTTGTTTTTATGTATATTTACTCAATTTCCCATTTAATAGTATACATATATTTATTCAGCTGGAATTATGCTGATTGGATACGTTGTTAATTATTGAGCAATAAGTAGAAATTATCGAGTATATTGATTTGCCAAAGATTGAGCATTCAGAAAGTAAGAAATTTGAGCCAATTGGAACGCCATAGTTGGGATTCAAACTAAGGAGATGAGATACGATATTCAGAATTTTCTTTTTGTAACAACCTGAAACAGTTGCAAAAATGTAGCCTGAAAAATTTTATTTTAATTCTAAATTAAAATTTTCACGAGCCACACTTCTCTGAATCGAAACCAAACAATCTTATTTTCAAGTCCCTGTACCATATAAGTGGCATAGAATCAATCGATTTGCTTTGCCGACGGTAGCAACAACTTTTGTGTATCTTAATAAAAGAAATAATTATAATATGTACTAACTAAAGATATACCAACCAAATGTTAAATTTGTGTTACTGTACCATTTTTTTCGAATGTTAAAGTAAGTTTGTAAATGTTGGTGAAAAGTGAAGAAATCCTTCTGTTTGCTGTTGTTCTTTCATAGAACTTCTTGGTAACAAAAAGATTAATTTAATATTTTTTATCACAAGTAATTGCGAAAATTGTATTTTTTAATTTAAAGTGAACATATTTTAGTTGTCCTCAAATGTTTTTCCTTTAATTAATATGGATTCAATTTCTTAGAAGAACCTCATCATATTTGTATATTTTTTGTCGATTCCGTGATGTGAGAAAAACTTATTTAATGTTATCTAAGGCTTCAAATTGTTGCCTATTTGTATGAAGTTTGATTGGCAGTATGGCCAAAAGCTTAAAAAAGTTGTAGGTAATAGCAACTCAAATTCAGATATGTTTCTGGACGATAAATATTATTTTTTTCCAGAATGCACATAGCCCTATATCCTAATATTAATTAGGAGCGCAACTTAATTTCGTTAACATTTTAAGGAATTCTTAATAAATCAAAAAAAGGAAATAAGACAAATCGAAAATTAGAAGCTCTTTATAAAAATGTTAATGTTTCAGAATTAAGAATTTTAAGAATTATATTTAAGAAGCTTTCAACATAAACTATAGATTTAATGTGACTAGCGCAATAAATAAAAGTTGAACCTGGTAGCGGTAGAATATATAATTAAATAAATAGCTAACTACAAAATAAAACAACCGAAATCATGAGGATCAGGATTATAACAGCGTTTACTTTGATAACGAAGTATTTCAAGTTTATCAATAGTGAAATTGATAATTCTATAAGGTAGCTGCCTTGGAGGTCATCGTTCGAAATCCATCTTTTTCTGAAGATTTCTGCCAAATATTCAAATTTTGTGAACATAGAATCATATTGTTTAAATATATTGTTTATAGTGGAAATTCGAAAAATTGAAATTAATTAAATAAATACTAGTCGTCAAACATAGCTTTTGTGGATTTATTTTCTAACCTATTTCCAGATTAATCAACAGACTAACTTGTAGTTTGAAAAAAAGGTACTGGGGGACCTTCGTATACCTTAGGTATTTAACGACATTAGTGATAAATTGGTTATGGATAATACATTGTTTTATTTACGTATGCAGTATTCATTTTATTTATAATAAATTGTTTTATTTATTTAATTATTTATGTATCTAGTACTCGTTTAATGATGACATAAACATCTTTAATCGGAGACTGTACATTTTTTTATTTCTGAGCTTCTGAAATGATTTTCCTTCTATGATTTTCTAATGAGAGCTGTTTAATTTTTGAGGAACCACGGAATATTTGATGCACACAGTATAACTCATAACAAAAATTGCAGGAAGATGTAGTTTTTAAATAAAGTATCAATTCCAACGGCTACTCACAAAACTTTCACAGTAGCTCTGCTATCACAATAGCCAGTGCCCCAGGTAGCGTTGGCTTCGCTTGGTAGAATCACCGCGAACGTTTGCACAGAACTCAACCGAACTGAATGAGCGCACATCCTTTAGCTGCCTTTGCTTTTATATCTAGAAGAACGCGCGGTGTCGAAGCAACACAACAGTATCCCCAACATGCTGGTGATTGTATGTGTGTGTCTGTGTGTGTCGGTGTTGGCTTTCCAAGTATAAGTGTGAGATAGCCCTGTATATGACAAGAGCTTCGCTTCACCCCTGTGTTGGCAGGTGACTTTTGCTGTATGAGTTTATGTATTGCGGTCGCTTTCGTTTCCGTTGGTCACAGCCCACTTAGGATGGACATGGAGAGCAACATGTTGCTTCTGCAAGTGCGAAAAATACTATTTTAAGAGCTTTGCCAAAGATCTCATGAAAAAAGTACAAATGAATTTTAAAATATTCTCTGCAGTGTGTTTAGTTGTAACGATAAAGTTATTTAGTACCTATGTACATAGTATCCTATATAGATCTCATGACGAAATACTTCTCAAAAAAAGCTTGTGCCGGTGTTGGATTATCCATTCAATGGTATTCGTATCTAATCTGAAATTTGGTTAGTTTAGGATGAAATAAATTAGGGAACACATAAATCTAATGTGACACATTCAAGTACCAATTAGATAAAAAAAAACTACAAAAACCCATTGTAGCCCATGCGTACTAATGCAATTGATAATATTTCCGCATTGAAATATGCTTTGCCAGTAATAACACATATGGGTAAATAATTTGGCGGAGAAATGCTTTCGTCATGCGTCGAAAGGCGAAAGTTCGTTGCAACCATCCTCACTCAATGGGCAACCATTACAATGTTTGTTGTGGACGAAGTTATTGTAATAATTATGAAGCAATCAACATCCACGCTCAGATTGAAAAATATGTGTACATATAAAATAAATACATACATATAAGTATATGTGTACACATATGTATGTGAATACAAGCGGATCCATCTTGTGCTGATGCATGATTTCATATTTACATATCACTGTTGTGTAAATACAAATTTAGTCTAGAGGTCTATTAGTGGAGTTGAGGTTGATTTTCTTCGTCATCGTCTAACAGTGAAAATGGTCTTATAAAGTCGTTGCATGTCGACTACACCATTTTTTCTTTAATTTAAAAAATTTTTGTTTCTTTGTCACTGTCACTGCCTCTATCCGTCTTCAGAATATCGGTGTTCTCTCAATAACAAGTAAGTACTCTTGCTTAAGTCGGTCGTGTTTTTATCTCGCTCTTGCACTTTCAACCTTTACTCGAAAATCATACAACATTAATTTCTATTTGTACATTTTCGAATACCTTATTATTAAACAGTAATTGTGTTGATCACCAGTGATTCGGTAATCAATCTTTGATTTCTTCTTGGACTTTTCCACAAGTTGTAGTGCAAACAATTCCCAATACCTTCTAAAAACAAAAGAGTAGGATTATCAAAGCGGCTGGTGAGGCAGGTCAGCGAATAATTAAACTTTTCTATTTTGGACAATCCAGACTCACGCACAACAATTTGCTCAAACGAGTGAATAAAATTCTTATAGTTTGCATATGTTCCGTCGAAAGTGGGCATGGACAACCTTGGTAACGATGACTTCACTGACGGTGGGTGGTAGTCCGGCGCAACAATGCTGGCGTTCAGGTCTCCTCCCATTTTTATACCCGATACTCAAAACGAGTATTGGGATATATTAGATTTGTGGTAAAAGTGGATGTGTGTAACGCCCAGAAGGAATCGTTTCCGACTCCATAAAGTATACTTATTCTTGATCAGCATCAATAGCCGAGTCGATTGAGCCCTGTCTGTCTGTCCGTCCCTATCAGCGCCTAGTGCTCAAAGACTATAAGAGCTTGAGCAACGACATTTTATATCCGGACTTCTGTGATATGTCACTGGTACAAGAATATTTCAAAACTTTACCCCACCTACTTGCGCCTCCACAAAAAGCGAAAATCTGTGGCATCCACAATATCGAAGATACGAGAAAACTAAAAACTCACAATCATAGAGAATGACCGTATCGGATCATTTTTATAGCCAAAAGGAACAAATCAATTTGCAGTGGCTACGCAGCGCCCGACGACATGTTCAGACACGTTTTCTGTCTCTCCCGCACGCATATGGTCATTATCTATGATTCTGCGTTTTTAGTTTTCTCGAATCTGCAATATTGTGGATGCAACAGATTTTCGTCCTTTGTGGGGGCGGAAGGGGGTGGGTCGAAATTCTGAGATATACGTTTTATAGTGAGATCTAACAGAAGTGCGGATACCAAATTTGGTTACTCTAGCGTTAATAGTCACTGAGATTTGTGGATGGCCCAGATTTTCGTTCTTTGCGGGGGCGGAACGGGGTTTGGCGAAATTTGGACACGAAACGGTCAAGGTGCGATATCACAGGAGTGTGGATACCGAATTTGGTTGCTCTAGCTCTTATGGGTTCTGAGATCCTTGAACTCATATTTTGCAATTGGCAAAACCGACCATGAAACCTGTGTGTTAGAGAGATACAGAGCGAGAAAGAATGAAATTGTTTTTTTGATTCTGGCTATAATAATTATACGATCTGATTCAGATTTTGCACTCGAGAAGATATGGTCATCCTCTACGATTCTGCGTTTTCAGTTTTCTCGTATATTTAAAATTGTGGATGCCACAGATTTTCGCTTTTTGTGGAGGCGGAAGTGGGTGGGGTAAAGTTTTGAAATATTCTTGTACCAGTGACATATCACAGAAGTCCGGATATAAAATGTCGTTGCTCAAGCTCTTATAGTCTTTGTGCACTAGGCGCTGATAGGGACGGACAGACAGACAGGGCTCAATCGACTCGGCTATTGATGCTGATCAAGAATATATATACTTTATGGGGTCGGAAACGATTCCTTCTGGACGTTACACACATCCATTTTCATCACAAATCTAATATACCCCAATACTCATTTTGAGTATCCGATCCCTATACCCTATTAGGTGGTTCTCTTGAGAGACTTTTTAAGTTTAAACTTAAAAGTTGCATTGGCTCATCAACTCAAAAAGTAAGCAATGATAATTCCTATATGGACATACGGTACTAAAGCCTGGGGATGTGCACTGAAGACGCGTCTTACAGGTGCCCCGTGGTTTGTTCGGACCACAATGCTGGAAAAGATCTCCACATCCCAAAAATTGGAGATCAAATTAACCATCATAGAAGTCGATACAATGATAGGCTTTTCATTTCACTAACCAAATGAAGCAGCTAGACGATTGATGCATACTCAAATCTCACATAGACTCAAACGTCTTCACCCATCGTACGTAAAAAATATAAATATTTGCTAAATATCATATAAACATCACTATTAAACTCTTAAAATATGTAGTGTATATATTATTAATATTAGATCATAATTTATGATTGATTTCTACTAAAAAAAAACAGATTGAAAAAAAAACGCGGGGAACTCTGCGCTAACATTGAACAACAAAGAGAGAGACCACTGCAAATTGATTTGTTCCTTTTGTTTATAATAATGATGCGATCCCATGATTTCCCATGATTTGAGTCATTAATTTTGGTTTGTAGCGAAAACAATGGATGCATCTCCTAACTATCCGAGTGCATTCCCGACATGCATTTACAAGCCAATTCTCTTGTCTCAGCAGACTTACCAGTGTCTTTGCATTGGCATGACAATTTGACAATACACATATTCAAATACTCGAACCAATTTTGTGTACGACGAAAAACGAGCAAATATCTGATTGGGAAATGAGTCCTCAACACCAATTAAAACTTGGTCGGACTTTTTTACCTCCGAATCCCTTACATCGGCTGGCATGTTAAAATTCGAATTCTCTGGCCAACATTGAGATTAGGCTCACATACAAATTTAGGACCTTATAACCAAATTGATTCAAGGACTTCAGAGACGTCGCATCCACGAGAGCTTGAGACCGCTGGATTTGATAGCGAAAGCACATGACGCCATATAATATCTTCTGACAGCTCCTGAATTGTGGCTACAAATTGACAGAAAAACAGCAAGCGATGATGGCAGAGCTCCCAAAGTTTTTGGAGGAGAATTTTTGACAGCAATCCCAACGGATCGAATAATCGTGCACTCACTGAGAGAATTGTTCGCTTTGTAGGGGTCACTTCCTTTAAAATTTTATCCAAATGAAAGCGGAATGTGTCTGCATTTCGACGCCATCGCATACCTAAGGCTTTGGTCGAATAGGTATCATTGAAATTAAAGGATGTTTCCATATTGATTCCTTCAGCTAGTTGTGGATGGTTTGAAAACCATTTAGACACTTAATTAAATAATACATGCAACGTTTAAATCTTATCGGCTCCAGTAAGCATGTAGTCCACATAAAAATCGTTGCAAATTGTGCAAAGCCGATCTCATGTGTGTCTTTATGACGATCTCCAAGTTATTGCACGCAACGGTCGACCTACATATGGGTAAGCAGAATGGCATAAAAGTACGGGTCAACGGCCAAGTCAATCTGAACCAAGAGAGTTTGGGAGTCAACAATCCCGAGAAGGAGCTTGGGCACGAACATTACCCATTACACATTCTGCGATGGTGTAACGACGGCAGGTCAATTAGATTTACCCTGACCGGTAGGGTAGCAAGATCCTACCCGAGTCCAGTTAGAGGTACGAAGGGAAAAAATTAAAAATTGCTTTTGCACTGATTCAATAACAACCTGCTGCTCTTTATGCTGCGGGCTCCACACACAAGAACAATACTCCAATATAGGACGTACTAACGAGATATACAGTTATTTATTTTCTTTCCTAGAGCTACAAGCATGGGGCTTATAATTAGAGCACTAGTCACTAGATGTCACATTGGTTTTGGTTGGGTCAAACTCAACAACTTATATAATCATAATAATCTTTTCTAATTTAGGGTTACATATGTAAGTTATATTCGGCATTTATTAATTATAGGTAATGTTGTCTTTTATTTAATTTAATGACATAGACGAAGGAATGGCTCTCGGAATTTAAAGTTTTATTTCGAATGGTGATAATATTATTTGTTCTGACGGAATTAGTGAATCTAAGAATCTTATGAAGGAATGTTAGCATCTTATAGTCAATCCATTTAAAAAAATGCATTACGAATATTTTGAATGAAAAAGCTGAAATTCTGTCATTACGGCTTAACCGAGATATATATCTATATATTTTTGCCTGTCTGCGTAACCACAGTTACCAAATGCCTCTATCCCATAGGTGAGTACAGGTACAAGGTATGCTTTTGCTATTTGCATCCGAATGTTTAGCGGTATAAATCGTTTGGTAATATTTAGTGACCTTAAAATCCCATAGGTTTTTCCTACGGCTTTGCTTACGTGATCATCCCACGAAAGCGTTTTGTTTAGAATAAAGCCTAAGTTTTTTGCCTTATCTACGTAGCTAATGGGAGTATTTGAGATTTCTACGCGTCTTAATAGTGTTGAGTTTATCTGACTCTGATACACTCATCTATTCTACTTAACGGTCGACTAACATATAATTGGACGTCATCGGCGTACATGTGTGCACATCACAATCGGACAATACCATTGGCAGGTCATTTACATAAATGGAGAACAATAATGGACCAAGTACTGATCCCTGTGGGACACCACACTTAACATATGCAAAATACGACAATTCAGTTTCGGTGACAACAGCCTGACTCCTATTTAAGAGATAAGACGATAGCAACCGTACTGCTGAGACAGAGTAATTATAGGATTTACGAAGCTTTGCAATGAGGATACCATGGTCAACTGAATCAAAAGCTTTAGTATATTAAAGAAGAGTTAGGAATGACACATTTCCGTCGTCCATTCTTTCGCGGATATCCTCTACAATTTTTATTATGGCGGTAGAACAACTTCTATATCGTCTGAATGCAGATTGGTTGTTGTAAGTAATGTATGCTCAGAAAGAAATGTATTTATTTGCACAGCCACCAAAGCCTCGAACGCTCTTGATAGGCTCGGTAAAATGGATATTGAACTGTAATCTAGAGAGTTTACTTTAGGGATAGGGACTATTTTGCCCTCCTTCCACTTTTCAGGGAATATTGATGTAGTAATGGCTGTGTTAAAAATCTGGATAACTTGCATTAAAACTCGAGGGAGAATTATTCTCAGAAATTTAGGGTTCATGTTGTTCAACCCGATCGCATTCGACGTAATCTTAAGTAGGGATTCTAGAATATCACACGGACTAACACAACAGAAACTGAAGCTAGGAACAGTGTTAGGATAGGGTACTGATGTCAAGTTAAGGGTTGGGGGAAAGTCAGGTACAACTAGTTGCACAAATTTGTTATTTATTTCATTTACGTCCATGTCAACTTAAGTGTTTCGTGTTTTCTTCCCAATTCCAATATTTTTAATAATTTGCCATTTTTTCTTACCGCATACCGCGTTATTAAACTTTGACGTGTAGAAGGCGGTCTTGGTAGAGTTTTTAGCTTTGTTACATTTGTACATATTAAGGTGGCTTTCAGTCTTATATATTTTAAACTTTTTCTTTTAATGATACCCATTTTTATTTCATGGTTGAACCAGGAGTTATCTGTTTGTCTAACGGCCGCTTTCTTGATAGGTACATGTTCATTATAAAGATAGTCGATGTTTGATTGAAGGTGGGCAAGCTGAGAATTCACACCCGGCATATAATATATTGATGTCCAGTCGAGCATGTTAATGTCAGTGTCTAGTTTTCCAAGGTCAATGTTCCTAAAGTCTCTATAGAAGGTAACATAGTCATGGTAGTCAGGATTGATGACGTAGGTCATGAAAATAAGGACATGTTTTGAATACCCTGGCACTGTGAGTTGATCATAGAGTAACAATTTTTCGGTGCTGTCAACAAAAAATAAGTCTAATAGTGTGTTTCTGGTTTTTGTAAAGTGTGTGGGGTATTGGTGGTTTACAACATTTAAACCAAGACTAAACAGTTTATCTGGCAATCGGGATTCTGTCAGAATGTCACAGTTAAAGTCACCTGCAAGTATTATGTCTGTATACGTCAGAGAAATGTCAGTAACAAGTGTTGTCAAATACGAATAGTCAATGTTTTGGTTTGGTCGATATATACAGCCAAGGAGCAGTCTCTTTTTGTCTCTTTGATCTTTAGAAAAATGTATTCTATAGCGCTGTCCGGTATTTGCTTACAGACGAGTTTAGCAGCTGTCTTGTTATTTATGTATATTGCAACGCCCCCGGCATGTTCTATACGATCAGATCGCAACACAAACAAAGTTTCAGACACAAATATAACATCCACTCCTGAATCCACGAACATATGTCTAAATTCTTCAATTTTTTTCGGCAAGCTTTGTGCATTAATATGGCAGATTTGGAGACCCGATTTTTGCTTCACCAGAATTCTAAGCATCTGAAATGTATTCGCATTGGTAAGTGTTACTAAGTTTTATCAAAACTAAGAATGACAGTATAGTAAAAGAAGTCAAGGGCCCACTTAATAATATTATATAGGACAACGGTTAGATTAGGGATTCTTAAGGCTAACATAAAAAAATGACTAATATTTTTGTTATTGGCGAAACGAACAATTCTCGCCGCCTGCGGCAAGACCCTCGGTGTCGGCTTGCATCTCTCTCAGCTCCTGTATTTTGAGAACTTCCCAGAACTCGCTTTCTTGACGGACTTTTATGTGAACTGTACCCCTTTATGTGACTGCAGCTGTCGGTGCTTCTTCATTTTTAAAGCTTCTTTAAAGATCTGGTAGTTTTCTTTTGTAAGCTGCTCGTTGATGTATACTGGCGCTGGCGAGTTCAGGCCGAGTAACTGCAAGGTGATTGGTTTTTTTTGTTTCCCGCCTATACATACCGATATTACGTAGAAGTGCCGCTTTATCGCGCACCAGTTCCAGTTTGACCATGATAGGGTCAACAATAGAGTGGGGCAAATTTTTGTTCAGTTTCATACGGTAGATTTCCTTAATAGCAGGCGCTGGAGTGTGATTAAGGCTGAGGCACAAGTTGTTGAAGATGTGCTTCAGTTTCTCCCCTTCCACGTAAGGAATTCCATGGATCCTAAGGCTGCTTGCGATGTTAGCATTAGCAAAGACTATACAATACCAAGATGTTGCAGGAGCGACCAAAAAGCTGTTCTCTGTCGGGTCCTAACATTAGAACCCAAAAGTCACGAGGGAGCGCGCGGGGTTTCAATTCCCTTTTCGCCTGTACTTCGTCTCTACCGCGACCCCGCTGCCCATCGGTTTCGTCTGTTCGGCAATTCTGGACTCTCGAGCCTCAGCACCGTCGAAGAGGTGGTCGCGGATCGCCGATGTCTTTGGAGCGGCACAGTGGGACCTTTGGCCGTCTCAGCTTTCTAAATTAGTTAGTGAATATGAGCTCAATAAATATTTGCACACTGAAAAAATGTTAAACTTTGAGTGCTTATATCTCCTAAACTAAAACTATCTTGAAAATTCGATTGGAAAATTCTCTATTAGATGCGTACATTAAATTTATCTAAAGCACTCATACAGTTTTTTTACTATTTCGGCTGAGTCCCCACTGTGCCGCGCCAAAGACATCAGCGACCACGCTGCCCTACGGTTTCGGCACGCAGACGATTCATATTTTGTTTTTGTATTCTTTGTCCCGAGACACACCGACTCGACGCTGACCGAGGCATTGACGAAGCCGAGTAGCATTTCGGAGGCGAAGGTAGCGTAAAAGAGAATTGAAGTAATAGCCCCGCGCGCCCGTACCATGAAGCGTCAAACGAAAATTGAAAAAGAATTTGTTTCTCATGCAACATCTTGGTATTGTATAGTCTTTGGCATTAGCCTGTTCATCGAACTTTTGCTTAAACTGGGCTTCTATATTATCTACCTTTCGTGTAAGGTGTTGAGTCTCACCCAGTTTGTCCTCGAGAAACTGAACTCTTTTTGTGGGATTATGGATCTTGCCAGCCATACTGATAAGCTATTCTGCCTGCCCCAGTCATTGTTGTAGAAATGAGACTGGCTTGCTCCTCAAATCGTTGGTTCAGTAGCTGAACCAATTCCTGGGATGGCGTTTCTGACACACGCGGCGCTTTTAGAATTGCCCCCGTGTTCTCACGCAGACGTTTTGAGACACGCAGACGTTTCGATCGCAAACAGCTGTCACGTATCACCTCTGTCTAGTTAATGTTGTTTTCTTTGCACCCACACGCTTTTCACTCGGTATTTAGTGAAATTTCGTTCCCCGCTTTTTCCTGGCCTTCCTTCGCCAATATTGAGTGTCTTTGGAGTGTGATGATGATCAGGTTCGAAATGGATATTCTACACACGGACCTGCCGCTGGGGATCTGTTGACAGTGCTCAGATGTTGGTAAGCTCCCTATGCTTGGATTGTACAGCAGCTGATTTGTTGTTGTTCGCAGGTTCCACAGAAAACGCACTTGTCTACGGAGCGTGTCACATGCACGTCTGTTCTTCTCGAGTTGTTTCGTGTTGTTTCGTTGTTACAGTTGTTTCGGAACATACGGGTCGTCAAACTCCTTGGACCAACGCTTGACGAACGCTAAAACACCTTAGCTTTATTTACTGTTGCAACCTCTTATGATCAAAAAGGACTCCGAGGTCATTTTAACTCGAAATTCGTTCGGGGACATGATTTCCTAGAACATATGAGACAAAATGTGGAGCATTGCATTTAGAAAGGTTCAGAAAAAGAAGATTAGTTGAACACCACGATAGTAGTTCACTTAGATCCAGTTGAAGGCGTGTGTGCAAGTACCAATCAGAGTAAGGCAGACAGATTTTAACATCATCAGCATACGTTAGTGTAGTAGAGTATGTTGAGCAAGGTCATTCACAAATAAAATAAACAGAAGCGGGTCCAAATAACTTCCAAATAACTAAAGTAACATGAACAATATTTGGCAACACATAAGAAAACAAAACGCGTTGAGTACGGTAAGAGAGAAAGGACAAAATCCAATCCGGAAGATTCGTTGGGAACCCTAATAAAGAGAGCTTGTGAATAAGCAGAATATGGTTCACAGAATCGTATGCCTTGCTGAAGTCCGTAAAAACTGGTGGATTAGGTTAGAAACCTCAAGAAGGTTAGTCGATGTTGAACGATGCCTGAAAAAACTATGTTGCGACGGAGATATCAAGCTGCAACAAAGATATTGCAGTTGCCGGGTGACCAGGAACTCAAGAATCTTCGGTATGGCGGAAAGCTTAGCGATACCACGATAGTTTTCAATATTTGATCTTGAACCTTTATTGTGAAGCGGAATGATGTAGGAATCATTCCAAATTACTGGGAGACAAAACTGTTCCAAGCAGAGGTTGAAGAGAAAGGTCAAGGGTTTGCAAAGGGATGGGGCACAGTGTTTTAAAATGTAACTTGGTGTCTTTTCTGGACCCGCAGAAAACGATCTGTCCATAGATGACAAACCTTTCAGATCAACGCTTTCCTCGAAAATAGACAGACGAGTACGTTGTTTGGAAAAAGGTAGCGAATAAATTTGCAGTATCAACAACAAAACCTTCTGTTTTGTTCTGGTAATGAATTGAAGGAGGAAAACGTTTGACTTAGAATAGAATTTTTTAGGATCACTACGAAAGTTTCTACTACGTTGTGATTATAACTCTGACTATTAACGGCAACGAACAGAGAGCGAGCGGAGGAGTATAGGCGAAGCGATTCAATCGAAATCAGACGAGATATTATAACAATTCCCTCTAAATAGTGGGCCTCACCATTACAATGTTGAGGTACTATCAGGCTTCAAGGCGCATTGATGTGGTATGAAATAGTGCGGTCCTGGTGGAATAATATTGGCTGTTGGAGACAGAGCGGACGGAGACTTAAGCGGCAATAAAATGCTGAAATTAAATGTAGTGCGTTCCAGCCGTACAATATTCGAGCCACACGCGCATAAATTCGATAAAATACGAAACGCCTGAACGAAAGGACTTCGAACCGTTCTAAGCGCACGATAGAAACAGCCAAGCTTTGGCTCGACGTATTAAGTTCGAACAATGTTCGACACAATACCAAGCGTACTATGCGCAAAACGGTAAGTGAATTACGTACACAATTTGACTTAATTCCACAAGTGTAAGCGAATGGCGTTTAAGAAGCCTTCCACACAAACGAACTGGAAAAGCACACAGACGTACGATGCTCCAATGTTATAGTTAACTTCCCAAGTATAAGAGACTTCTTAACATACGAACGATACGCAAGCTGAGCGAATCCAGAAAAAGAGTCCGATATGACAAACGAAACGAATTTTTGAAGAGCACGGCAATGCGCATTAGCTTACCACTGCAAGGGTCAATGTTTTCTAGAAACGAAAGACGAAATATTGCAACCCAAGAAGCGAAATAAACGGTCTTCCTGTTTTTACAAAGCGACACACGAATATTCAAACGTTTTGGGCTTATGTACACTTGTACTGATCTATGCCAAGCCATTTGGTATTTTCCCTATTATTTTAGCCTCTATTGCTTTGGCATTGTTACCTGATCGTCGGATGAATCCCAAGGTCCCTGGCCAGATACTTCAATAGCACCGGCAGGGCTCGAGTACATGTTGGTTATTGTTTCATTATTTTGATGTTGCAGCGTCTCTTGGGATGGATTGATTAATTGGTTGATGTCTTAGTTGTCGACGGCTTGAAAGGTGTGTTTTACCACTAACCATAGAGTATGTGAAATTTTATACACCGAGCATTTCTTAGAGCGAACATTCAAAATTAGATCCCAGGGTGTCGACGGACGATAGTTGACCATGGCATTCGATTTAGTATTTAATGTATAACGATAATAGGTGAATTTCTAGCCATGAATGAACGGGCATACTTTTCGGCCACCATGAGGTGCCGCCATAGTTTAAGCTTTTTACTTTTTACTGTCGGGTTTTTAATAGACAGCCAGTCCAAAGCATCGTACCTACTTACGCGCACAGCTTGCGACACCAACTGCTCTTGCGGCAATTAATCTGTGCTGTTAAAGCCAACTAAACGGGACGACCAACACAGGGTCCTCGGCTCTGGCGTTCGCCTACCGCCGCGTCATCATGACGCCAGCGCGTCAGCCAGCTTACTCCTGGTACTGCAGGGTACAGTTGAAAAGAGAAGTAGTGCACTACAAGTGTTGTACAAAGTTGGTTAATAGTGAAGACATAATGAAAAGACAATATATGTCAATTATACAATATAATGGTTATAAACAGAAGGAAATGTGGGAAGCAAAGGGAACAGAACGTACCCTTTAAAATGGAGCAACAACTGAAGGTTTCTAACCAATATGACTTCCGATGGCACTCAGTTGCTTGACCCCGATGATTTAGTGTGCATATGACTTTCCTGTGTTTCGATTCAAAATTCCAAATTGGTTTCATTAATGAATTTGGCCAAGTACATAGAAGTCCTCCATACCTGGAGGCCCCGGAGACTCCGAGCCTGGAGATCAAGCCTGCGGTGTCGGATGTAGCATCAGTGGTGTCGGATGACATCCGGGATGACTATGTGTCCGACGGGAGCGATCTTGCTAGGGGTGCTTCAGGCACATTGGTGTCGGGGAGGAACTCAGGAATGTCGCTGATACTCCTGAAGATAAACTTTCACCATTGTAAGGCAGCATGCGCTGCTCTCTTGCTCCACCAGGGGTGGAGCCGGCACAGTCCTCACCAAGTCAGTGTCGAGGGGTAGTTTGGATGCTATAGAAATGGCCTCTTTGATTGGCGCAACCTCCGCTTGAAACACACTACAGCGATCTGGGAGCCTGCAGCAATGACTGATGTTTAGCTCGTTACAGTAGAGTCCGCCTCCCACGCGGCCGTCTAGCTTTGAGCCATCAGTGTAGAAGTGGACCGCATTTGCAGGTCCTGGTTCGCCCATCTCCCAGTCCTCCCTAGGTGGGAAACCTGGAATGTGATACATGGAAAGGCAAAGAGAGGTGATAACTAGGCATACAGTAATATGTCCTCTCTGGTAATTGTGGGAGTCTCGTCAGGATTCCCGAGCGCCCAAACGCGGATGCTTTCCATAGTTTGGCTTCCCTAATTCTGAGGGCGGAAAGGATTGCAAACTTCTTTCCCATGAGGTCTATGGGAAGGAGGTCCAGCATGGTATCGAGGGCTTCATTTGGGATAGTGCGCAGCCCGCCAGTTATGCATAGCTCTGCCATGCGTTGAACTCTGCTGAGTTTATTGAGTTTATTTTTTCTCTGAGGCTGGCCACCATACCACCACTCCATAGAGCATGATTGGTCATATGATAGTTGTGTAAAGCCACCGAAATATATAGAGGGTCATTCTCCATTATAGTCCGATGGTTTTTCTGCAAGCGCTTCCCCACATAGTTTTAGGGGAATCAGTGCCAGAACTTTGTACTTCCTAGTGAAAAGCACCAGTTCCGTTTTAGATGGATTGACACCTAGACCGCATTTGTCTGCCCATTTTGACATCTTCATGAGTGTGCTTGTCAAGCACTCACACAGCGTCTGCAAAAATTTACCGGAGAATGCTATGGCAACATCGTACGCATACGCCACTATCGCACTCTATCTCCCACAGCAGTACGTTCAGTGCCCCGTTCCATAGGAGGGACGAGAGTACTCCGCCCTGCGGTATGCCTCTGCTGACAAATCTGGTGGACGTTGACGTAACCAGTGATGCCTCAACCGTCCTGCATTGTAGCATCTGATCGATCAGGCTCACCGTCCGAGAGCCAACCCCCAGGTCCGTCAGTGCACCCGTGATGGCGGTCGGGAGGATGCTATTAAAGGCGCCTTCTGTGTAGTAAAGTATGTAAAGTTAAGAGACGCTTCGATGATCGATGTGATCGAGTGTGGGGCCGTTTCGGTGGATCTTCCCTTCCGATAGGCATGCTGAGAGCCTGAGATTAGACTAGGCGGAATACTCGCCGTGAGATGCATCCCCAGAAGCCGTCTTCAAAAAGAAATACGATAGCCTTATGAGTCTGACATCTTTGGGGGCAGTATGCGAGGGCTTGCCTGCCTTGGGAATGAAGACGACTTTGGTATGAAGCCAGGTTTCCAGGATGAATCCATGGGAGAAGATTCCCTCGAATATCCTTTTTGAGCCATTAAGTGGACTTGTAAAGTTTAAGGCTTTTGATTTCCCAGGAAATGTTCTCCCGGCTTAGCAAGCTCGTGATATCACTTGAGGCCACGGAAGGAGCCGCGAAGGAGTGTGGTCTTTTTGTCATCGCAGCCGGGGAATTGGTTGTTAAAGAAAAGATGTAGCGACTCATTGCTGGACGTAGTCCAAAAGAGGATGTTGTCTTCGAGAGAACTTTGCGCAAGCGAGAGGCTTCTGAGCTATTCTACAGAACTTACGCCATGAGGCGTGCTTGGCTTTTTATACCCGATACTCAAAATGAGTATTGGGGTATATTAGATTTGTGGTAAAAGTGGATGTGTGTAACGTCCAGAAGTAATCGTTTCCGACCCCATAAAGTATATATATTTCTTGGACGTTGACATGCAATGACTGCATCTTTCAAGAGGCGATGCAGTTACTGCACCCGTGTGACACCAGCAGAAGGCTGTTACGCGCGGATCCCAGGCAAAACGCAGCCCTCCTCCCGCCCAACCGACCGAGGGGCGCTGCCGCATGACGCGCGGTGCGTAGCCGAACCAAACGCGAACATGCAAGAAAGATAGATATTAGACTAACATTCGAGGAAAATTAGCACTAAACTTACTAAGAAACTAAGCATGCAATCAAAATACAAATACCACTACAGTTACTAATTAATAGAAAGGTGTGTAAGGATTAGTAATTTAATAAGAGGAAGAGAATTAGTGTTGGATATAAATTGGAGAGGGAATTATAATCCGAGCATAAGACCCTACACGGTTCATGCAAGGAATAATTCGATCTACAAAGTGGAAGGAACAACGGTATAAAATTTCTAGTCAGTCTAATAGGAATCGTGAAGTTTATGCGGCTCAACAGATGAGGGCTGTCTATGTCAACCCTGATCAAGTTGTGCATAAATATCACACCAAGCATATTTCTACGGTTAACTAAGGATGGGAGGTTTACTAATAGTAGTCTACTAGAGTAAGATGGGAGTCTTACACCCGCATCCCAGTTAAGGCCCCGCAGAGCAAAGAGTAAAAAGTTTTTCTGTACTGATTCTATACGGTCCTGGTGTACTTTGTACTGAGGGCACCATACACAGGAGCCGTATTCTAAGATCGATGCCTCCGTTTCACGTGGCAATCCGATGACATACACTTTCCTGCCTGCGCTCAGTGTTCGGTTTTCGGGTCAATGGGATATTTCCGAAAGAGAGTTGCTTGGTTGCTTTGGTTCGCTACGGATCTCACGGTGTGGCCGGCCGAGCGGCGTTCTCTCTCCCTTTTTGGGGGCTGTCACTTCTTCTTCGGTGTGGGTGGGTTTTTAGCTATGTCTATGCAAAATAAAAACTTGCTTATTGGGCTCCTAAAAGTATTATAATTGGACTTAATATTATATGCCTTATACTAATTATAAGTGAAATGGCTTATAAATGTGACGCTCCCAATACGGATCCTGACAATAACAACCATTCCGCAGAATTGGAAGCATACATAGGAGTAGATATGGATTTCCGTACTACGGAACGAAGAGGTAGTCACCAGTCTGACTTTCTTCATTTGTCAGCTAGTAGTCCGTCAGAGATAAATAGTATCACATAAAATATATATTCCACATTAAACTCACTATATTTTAACAAATCAAAATTTCCTGCTTGTGGTAATGTTTTTTTTATAATCCTTTACACTAATTCGTGTTAACAGCTAGGAATCACACTGTGCACAGTATTAAACCATGATTCATGTCTTCTTTTCACTCTATCTTTCAATTCATTTTCTTTCCTTCATTTTCTGACTCATTGACTCAAGGCATAATTGTCGAGTGACTCCCGAATTGAAAGAAATGAAAACGTAAAAAAGCTAACGAGAAGGACATTTGTATTTAATTTTCTGTCGGTGCTTCTACTGTTTGCTAATTACAGAAAATGGAATATTCGATTGTTGGTTCTTTTGATTATGTATGTTTTGTAGAAAAATGTATGCGTATGTTTCTATTCGAATATTATATGCACATTTAATTCCCAGTCCTTGTCACCATCTGGCGTCGAATTACCAGCCGATATAAAAGCATAAATAATGGATGGCCAATACATAAGCGTGGTAAAAGCAAGGTGTGGAATGTTTTTGGTCATGTCTTTGGAGATGACAGCAATGTAATTCAAATTTACTGTTGCCAGGCTACCAAATCTGAAGAAAAAGGGAACGTTTTTGAACCTGTTTTAGATGCCGAAACAACAAAGGTTATTTATTATATTCCTTATAATTTCCATCTCAATTTCATAATTTTACATATTCTATTCATGCCTTCCTCATCTTATAATATAATATATAAATATATAATAATATAATATAGAATATATAAATAAACATGGACGGACTGAAATTAGGATTTATCAATTATAAAAAAAAACGAGGGGGAACGTTGTGAGTTGCTGCGGACACCGCAACTCTACGGTTATACCCGATACTAAGTCAGTATGGCTCTCCTCCGGCAGACGCCGCTAATATTAAACGACACGACAAAGAGTGCGTGCGAGAGAGACAGAAAATCAGTCTGTGCGTGACGTCGGGCGCTGCGTAGCCACTGCAAATTGATTTGTTCCTTTTGGCTATAAAAATTATCTGATCTGATCCAGATTCAGCAATCTGATAGATATGGTCATTATCTATGATTCTGCGTTTTTAGTTTTCTCAAATCTGCAATATTGTGGATGCATCAGATTTTCGTCCTTTGTGGGGGCGGAAGGGGGTGGGGCAAAATTTTGAGATATACGTTTTATAGTGAGATCTAACAGAAGTGCGGATAACAAATTTGGTTACTCTAACGTTAATAGTCTCTGAGATTTGTGGTTGCCTCAGATTTTCGTCATTTGCGGGGGCGGAAGGGGGTGTGGCGAAATTTGGATACGAAACGGTCAAGGTCCGATATCACAGGAGTGTGGATACCAAATTTGGTTGCTCTGGCTCTTATAGGTTCTGAGATCCTTGAACTCATATTTTGCAATTGGCAAAACCGACTATGAAACCTGTGTGTTAGAGTGAGACAGAGCGAGAAAGAGTGAAATTGTTTTCGTGATTCTGGCTGTAATAATTATACGATCTTGTTCAGATTTTACACTCTAGAACATATGGTCATCCTCTACGATTCTGCGTTTTTAGTTTTTTCGTATCGTCGAAATTGTGGATGCCACAGATTTTCGCTTTTTGTGGAGGCGGAAGTGGGTGGGGTAAAGTTTTCAAATATTCTTGTACCAGTGACATATCACAGAAGTCCGGATATAAAATGTCGTTGCTCAAGCTCTTATAGTCTTTGAGCACTAGGCGCTGATAGGGACGGACAGACAGACAGGGCTCAATCGACTCGGCTATTGATGCTGATCAAGAATATATATACTTTATGGGGTCGGAAACGATTTCTTCTGGACGTTACACACATCCATTTTCATCACAAATCTAATATACCCCAATACTCATTTTGAGTATCCGATCCCTATACCCTATTAGGTGGTTCTCTTGAGAGACTTACTCTGGTGGATGATCTGGGTGTTATGTTAGACCCAAAGTTAAAGTTTTCCTAATGGGCGTGCTTGGCATTATAAAGAAGTCGTCAAAGGAATTTGACGACCCCTATATATCAAAGACTCTCTATACCCCGCTTGTTCGTCCGATCTTAGAATACGGCTCCTGTGTATGGTGCTCTCAGTCCAATTTACACCAGGACCGTATAGAATCAGTACAGAAAAACTTTTTACTCGTTGCTCTGCGGGGCCTTAACTGGGATGAAGGTGTGAGACTCCCATCTTAAGGGATCAAGGGTGACATAGACAGCCCCGATCTGTTGAGCCGCATAATCTTCACGATTCCTATTAGACTTACTAGAAATTTTATACCGTTGTTCCTTCTACTTTGTAGATCGAATTATTCCTTGCATGAACCGTTAAGGGTCTTATGCTCGGATTATAATTCCCTCTACCATATTATATTCACCACTAATTCTCTTCCTCTTATTAAATCACTAATCCTTACATACCTCTCTAGTAATTACTAATTATGGTGGTATTGTATTTTTAATGCATGCCTAGTTCCCTCAGTGACTTCAATGCTAATTTTCATCGAATATTAGTCTAACAGCTATCTTTCCTGCATGCTCGCGTAACAGCCTTCTGCTGGTTTCAGACGGGCCACTTGACGGTGCAGTAATTGCATCGCCTCTTGCAAGATGCAGTCATTGCATGTCAACGTCCAGAATGCTCTCTGGATCGTGGAGGAGCCGGATTTGAAGAAGCTGATAGAGGACGTTTCAAATTGCCCTGGTTATAAGTTGCGCACACGTAAAACGCTGTCTAATGTGCTACTTCCAAATTTACACAGTGAGTTAATTGCCAATGTGAAAGAGAAGATTGGTTCTGAATCTGGAGTTTGTCTCACAACTGATGGATGGACATCGCTCACCAATGAGAGATACATACAGACAAGGAATAACGTCAACATCTTTGGGATATTTTAGAGAGATTGGTACGGAAGTATGACATCAGCATTTGGTGGCATCGATGCCCCGAAGACTACAGGCTGTAATAGATGCCAATGGTGGACCAACCAAATATTAAAAATATAGTATTAATAATTAATAATAAGTATTAATATTAAGATGACTTTGAAACTATAATACAAAAGCATAGAGGCTGTATGCAGAAAAGAATTCTAAGCTCAATTTATTTGTAATAAACTTATATATATAAACATTTCGTTCGTTCTCTTTCGTAGTGATCAGACGCGTTTTTGTTTTGCGCTCCGCATTTTTTCCTTTTGTTTTGAATAAACAGCCGGTGTTTTCTTAAATAAACTTTAATTAACTTCCTAACCAGCCAACAATCTGGAAACCTATTCGTTTGCGCGAGTGCATGCCTTTTGATTTGTGTTAAAACATTATTTAACTTTTTATTTTTCGGCGTCGGCTTGTCGTGTTTGTGTTATTGCAGTGAGTGAGTACGCATTACATTGCATTGCAGTCGGCTCTCGTCTGGTAGCTTTTGTTGTGTTATCACTCTCTCCCTATCACCTAAACTTAAATAACTGTTCTTTCTCTCTCGCTCTCGTAACTTTCTGTTCAGTAGCTCTCTCTCTCTCATTAGCTGCTGCTGCAACTGTTCTCCTCTCCTCCTATTAGCGTTTGTCTGGCACACTGGTTTGATAGCCATTTGTTTTGAAATATTAATTGATTTTAATTTTAATTTTGTTCAAATTTTGTAATATGGAGTTTTCTGTTGTATGTGCCAAAAAATCATGCAATAAGCAGATCACCCACGATCAGCCGATTATCCCCTGATGGCTCTGTGACAGCGTAGTGTACGCAAAATGCGCTGGATTTTCTGGCCTTGTGAGTGATGCCATTTCAAAGCGTAATGGTTTGCTGTGGAGAAAGACATGGTAGCTTTTATGAGGCAGACGCGGAGGGGATTTAAGGAGCTGACCGTTGGTTTTAAAAACCAATACGATCGGCTCCTAGCCATGGAGGCTCAGTTTAGCTGTTTAAAACTGGTGAATGAGTCTCCGAGGCGCAAAAAGGTCACTCCGCGGGATCTGCAAGTGCCAACCGTCACTCAGCCGTGCGCCGCCGAAAAACTGACTCCGACTCCAAGTGTGCAGCAGTTGATCTCGTTTGCCACTCCAAGGGCAACAACAGCTGCTGGCGATGCAGATTCGGTAGCCGAATTCATCGCCTCGGAGAATGTGTAGCCAAGTACGTTCGCTAGTTGTCCCGTCTATCCTGATCCCACCAGTAAATAGACGTTCCGGACCCCCGGATATTGCCACCACAGGTACTAGGCTGTGGTGACTAAACCACTGGTGGGAGTCCCACCAAAACGACAAGTTTTTGTTTCACGGCTGGCCCCTGACCTCACATCTAATGATGTAATTGCTTTTATTCAAAGCAAAATAAAAGCCGTGGGTTTAAAGGTGGAGAAATTTAACTTCTCTTATGCCAGGGAGATAGCCTCGTTTAAGATAAGCATTTCCCCAACTCAATTTGACACCATTTGCTCCGCCAAATTTTGGCCGGAGCATTTGGTGGTGAAGGAGTTTAAGGCTAAGAAGAAGAATAGGCCCCCCATATCCCTTACAAATCTTTCCAGTGTGCCACCCTCAACCTCTTATAAAGAGGTGGTCAAAGGAATTTGACGACCCCTATATAACAAAGACTCTCTATACCTCGCTTGTTCGTCCGATCTTAGAATACGGCTAATGTGTATGGTGCCCTCAGTACAAAGTACACCAGGACCGTATAGAATCAGTACAGAAAAACTTGTTACTCTTTGCTCTGCGGGGCCTTAACTGGGATGCGGGTTAAGACTCCCATCTTACTCGAGAAGACTACTATTAGTAAACCTCCCATCCTTAGTTAACCGTAGAAAAATGCTTGGTGTGATATTTATGCACAACTTGATCAGGGATGACATAGACAGCCCTGATCTGTTGAGCCGCATAAGCTTCACGATTCCTATTAGACTGACTAGAAATTTTATACCGTTGTTCCTTCCACTTTGTAGATCGAATTATTCCTTTCATGAACCGTTTAGGGTCTTATGCTCGGATTATAATTCCCTCTACCATATTATATCCAACACTAATTCTCTTCCTCTTATTAAATTACTAATCCTTACACACCTTTCTAGTAATTAGTAATTGTAGTGGTATTTGTATTTTGATTGCATGCTTAGTTTCTTAGTAAGTTTAGTGCTAATTTTCCTCGAATGTTAGTCTAATAGCTATCTTTCTTGCATGTTCGCGTTTGGTTCGGCTACGCACCGCGCGTCATGCGGCAACGTCCGTCGGTCGGTTGGGTGGGAGGAGGGCTGCGTTTTGCCTGGGATCCGCGCGTAACAGCCTTCTGCTGGTTTCACAGGGGCCACTTGACGGTGCAGTAAATGCATCGCCTCTTGCATGTCAACGTCCAAGATAATACAAAAATGAAGATCTCAAATAATGTGTTCGGGCCAGCCGCTGAATAATAACCGTAACTTTAACATTATTATTGTATGAGCAGAGAGAGCCGCCTATGTTGTAAAGCGTTGACTTTCTGCAGAGCTGCTGCGCTCTCCCGCTAAAGGGGCTCTCTGCCGCCGCCACTTCGGCAATTACATTGATCTGCTGCCGCCACTTCGGCAATCACTTTGATCTAACGCTGTCGTCTATAGTTTAGTTCTATGTTAACCCCTCTGCGCATTGGTTGCATATCGATCTCGCATAAAGTTTATCTGGCAATAGCAAGCAATCAGCTTCCGCTAAGCCACCAAGATTAAATACGAATTATAAAGTTTAACCCAAAATCTCTTTTCATTTTTGAAACACATAGGTGCCAAAAAAGCTTGGCATCTCAAACAATGGTGACCACGACGTGATATAAAACCATTGCTTAATCGCGTTCCGTTAAAACACTTATTAATTATACAATATTGTGTTGTTGGGTAGTTTAACTACCAACAAATACATTTGTGTGCACATTAAAAACAGTTTAAAGTGCAAATTCAGTGAGAGTGCGGCTGGAATATTTATAGACAAGTTCCGGTACTTTAAGCGTCGAATCTCTCATTCTCTGCGCAGCTTCAGCCGCGGTTCTTGACTTTTCGTGTCTTGCATTCTCGCTCTCGCGTCTATACATCGTCGCTTAAGCGGTATTTCATTTTCCGTTGTTGTGTCGATTGCACAACGGTTAACATGGACAACGATCCAGACTGATTCCAAACTAGGTCTGTATAAGCGTAAAAGTCAGTCATTATATGATCGATTGCACAGGCTTGGCGAATCCTTCGCGGGGAATAAAATCGATAAGCTGACCGCCGCGGAAGTCGAGGTGCGCCTTGATATGTTGGCAGAAATTCGAGAGGAATTTAATAAGGCCCATAATGAGTTGGAGGCTCTCGATCAAAACGAGATTGGGAGTGAGCTGCGCGAAATCTTCGATACTCTTTTCATATCGTTGAAAGCTGAGTTTCTGGCTGCTGTTGAAGTAAGCCAGTCACACGCCGCTGCCCATTCTACGACTCTGCCAAGCCATTCCGGACATAGTACCATCATCATGGCTCACAAGCAGCGACTTCCTGAGCTGAAGGTGCCGAAGTTTTCTGGTGGATACGTCGAGTTCTCGAATTTTATAGCAATGTTAAAATCGGTGATTGAAGCGTATGCGGATCTCAGTGACATCGAGAAATTCCAGCACCTTCGCTCTTGCCTCGCTGATGCGGCTTTGGATTCGGTTCGATCGTTGGAGCTCTCCAGTGCCAATTATCGTGCGGCTCTGGATATACTTAATAAACGCTTTAATAACAAAAGACTTGTTGCTCTTGCCTCGCTGATGCGGCTTTGGATTCGGTTCGATCGTTGGAGCTCTCCAGTGCCAATTATCGTGCGTCTCTGGATATACTTAATAAACGCTTTAATAACAAAAGACTTGTTTTCCAGGCACACATCAAGAAGATTCTTGGGCTAAAGAGGGTAGACTCGCCTTCTGCTAAAAGGCTTCGGGAGTTTTCGGATGCAGTCAATTTACACATGCGAGCGTTGCAGACATTGGGAACTGCTGAGGAGATTTCAGGATTCATGGTCATCAACATGCTGCTGCAGAAGTTGGATTCGAAGACGCAAACCAAATGGGAGGAGCACACATCGTCGGATGCTTTACCTACCGCATAGGAATTCTTCGAATTCTTGCAGCAACGCTGCCAGAAAATGGAGCGATTGGAATATGCTACAGCGACACACGCCAGTAGCGATCAGGTGGGAAAAAACCATTCCTATACGCATGTTAAGAAAACGTTTGTAGCTTCCAACTCTTCCGCCGACCCGTCTGTATGCGTCTTTTGCCACTCAGCGGGCCATGGAATATACTCGTGCAAGATATTCGGAAATCTCTCACCGTTGCTGCGCCACAAAGAAGTGAAGAAGCTTTCCCTATGCTTCAATTGCCTAAAACCGGGGCACCGGACCCGCGCATGCAATAGTGGAAAATGTCGAGTATGCGGCGGTAGGCATCATAGTTTGTTGCACTTCGATAGTATACAGACCAAAGAAGAAGACGATTGTGAAGCACATTTCGTAAGCCACCTTTCACGGTTGCCATCCGGGGAGTATGCGGTTCGTCTGCCGCTAAATAACAATACTGATCGTTTAGGAGAATCTTATGCGCAGGCTTATCGACGGTTCATCAGTCTGGAGCGAAAACTGGAGCGTAATCCTACACTCAAGGAGCGGTATTCCGCCTTTATGAGGGAGTACATTGATTTTCATCATATGCACCAAGTCAACCCTGATTACCGTAGCCTCTGCAAGTATTTCTTGCCTCATCACTGTGTCCTAAAGGACGACAGTACGACGACAAAACTCCGTGTCGTTTTCGATGGATCCGCAGCTACATCAACTGGATATTCTCTAAATGATGTGATGATGACAGGCCCTGTTATTCAGCCTGCATTGTTTAACATATTGATTCGCTTTCGAACATATCCAGTCGCTCTCACTGGGGACATTTGTAAAATGTACCGCTGCGTACGAGTGTCTCCACCCGACAATTTGTATCAATGCATCCTATGGCGAGATTCCATCGAGTCCGAGGTTCAAGTCTACACATTAGACACCGTCACATACGGGACGAGGGCTGCATCATTTTTAGCGGTCCGCGCAATGCACCAGCTGGCCATCGACGAGGGTGAGTCCTACCCTCTTGGCTCAGCTGCTCTGCGGCAGGAGTTTTACGTGGATGATCTTATTTCGGGCGGTAATTCGGTCGCAAAGGTCATGGACAAGATGCATCAAACATCAGCTTTACTGTCCCGTGGTAATTTTAGACTTAGGAAATGGTGCTCCCGTCACCAGGAAGTACTTGAGGGAACACCTGAAGATGACATAGAGAAGTTCTTAAAGTTTAATGATGGAATAATAATTGGCTTCTAGCTCTTGCTTAAGCCGGTTGTGTTTTTTTTTCTTGCTCCCGCAATCTCCGCCCTTTGCCTAAATATCATACAACATTGTTGTGACTTTGTTTTGATATATTATCGCATCTCTTTAATTTGATTCTACTTTGTGTTAACCACCAGTGTTTTGTTTGTAAACAAGTGTTTAATATAAATTCAATATTGCAATCGTAACGCATCGGACTCGTGCAGGCAATTTGTTATTGTTTTTTGCTCAGTCTGCTTTTCGTTATCGCTTCTTCGGTGTGCACTGTTCTCGCGCATCAGCGTTTGCATCGCCCACACTCTCTCGTGAGCATAAGCGGGCTGCTCGCATTGTTGCTATCACTCTCTCTGGATTGCCTATACTCTCCCTCACTGTGGACTTTTCTTTTGTGTCTCTGCTTTGGTGAGTTTACTGCTCGTTTTCTGCACTTCGTTGGATCATCTGCTTTGAATTATTGCTGCTGCAGCTGATTGTCTGGCTCGCTCTGCTGTCTGCTCTCCTACTTTACCTGCGATCTCACTCCGTTCTTTTATTCTTCGTGCACAGTGATTCTATTGCTGTCAATAATGGCAATCGTTTGTAGTGCAAAGAAATGTGAATTCGGTGGTGTTATCATTGGTGATTCATTTCTTAGCTGCTGGCTGTGCGACCATTTTGCCCACATAAAATGTGCTGGTGGTGGAAATTTTGGCCGGCTGAATGATCTGATCTCGAAACGCATGGGCCTGTCTTGGTCATGTCTGGCTTGTCGGGAGATTGAGGCCGAAATGCGCACATTTATGAGACAGACTCGAACTGGGTTTCTGGATGTCCGGAAACAATTTGTGGCTCTCAACGAGAATTTTCTTGCCCTTGAATCACAGTTTCTTGGGCTCAAACTCTTGAGCGAATCGCCTAGACGGAAAATTCCGCATAATGATACCAATCTCTTGCAACCTAATCCGATTGGTACGCCTGCCTCCCACCTTCATCCATCGGCAGCAATTCCGTGTAGTCATGTCACGCCGTTGTCTGTAAATCCGCCAACGGTGGCTCCGGAGTTCTTTTTCACCGAGCAATGTGGCCGTCACTTCTGACGCGGTGAGTGCTCCTAGTGCGGGTGTGCTGGTTGCTGACGACGTCTTGCCAATTCCTGCTCCAATTCCTGCTCCAATTCCTGCCCCATTTCCTACTCCGATTCCTGCTACAACCATTGCTGCCAATTCCTCTGCCCTTGGACCGAGATCTCTTTTAGGAGTGGCTCCACCATCTCGATCTCGCTCGGGACTTCAACTTAGAGCAGTGGTCCCTTGGAAAGCAATATTTGTTTCTCGTCTTATTCCTGAGGCTACAACAGAGGATGTTAAACAACATCTTTCCTCTAAACTTAACACTTCGCCTGTTGATATAGTTGTGACTAAATTTACATTTAAACATAAGCGGAACATATCATCATTTAAAATTCTTCTTACTTACTATCCCGTTCTCTAGAACCGTCAATATGGCCTGAGCATACAATTGTGCATGAGTTCCTTCTCAAAGATTCAAACTCGAATCCAAGAATTACCGAACATGCTCCAAAAAACTGATGTACTATTTTTCCATGCACTATCAGAACGTTCGCAGTTTGCTGGGAAAATTGCGTCCAATTCATACTAATAGCGCGTCCTTTGATTTCGATGCCATCGCGTTTACCGAATCCTGGCTTAACTCCTCTGTCAATGATCATGAAATTTTCATTGATAGTTACACTATTTATAGAATGGACCGCCCATCTTTTGCAGGTGGGGTTCAGATTGCAGTTAAATCTGTTTTCTCATCTGAGTTATTCCCATTTAATAACATTCACGGAATTGAATTTGTTGCAGTCAAAGTTCGTGTTGGCTCCGCATTTTTCTATTTAACCTGCTCTTACATTCCTCCCAGGTCTGATGCTGAGCTTTACTTACACCACCTCTCAGCAATTAATATTGTTGTTTCTGCATTAGGGTGCAATGATCGAATTATTGTCATGGGGGACTTTAACCTCCCATTTCTTTCTTGGCTGCCTTGTGATGACGCCAACCTGTTGTTTCCCAATTGTCATAACGACTTTATCAATGGGCTAACGGATATTTCCCTTGTCCAAATTAATGCCGTTAAAAACATTAGGGACAGACTTCTTGACCTCGTTTTTGTTAACGATGGTTCTCTTGCTACGGTATCAAGAGCAAGCCCAATATCTCTCCCTGAAGATCCTTACCATCCAACTTTGTTGATATCACTGGAGTGTACACAATCTGGAGGTGCTGACGGTTCCATGGCTCCTTGTCACATAAAGTGTTTTCGCAAAACAAACTTTATCGATTTAGATCTTCATCTCTCGCGTGTTGATTGGTCGTTTCTTTATTCATTACCGAACATAGATGCAACTGTTAACTCGTTTTATAGTTCTATTTACTCCGCCCTAAATAAGTTTGTTCCAGATATCACTGTACCTGTATCGTCCAAGCCTCCCTGGTTCTCCAAGTATTTGTCATACTTAAAAAATAATAAATCCCGGCTCTATAAAAAGTACCAGAAGTCGGGTTCCACGTTGGCCTTAGCTCTATACTCCTCCGCTCGCTCTCTATTCCTTGCCGTCAATAGTCAGTGTTATAATCATTACCTTTCACAATGTAGTAGAAACTTTCGTAGTGATCCTAAAAAATTCTATTCGTTCGTTAACTCTAAGCGCAAGTCAAACGGTTTTCCTCCGTCCCTTCATTACCAGAACAAAACAGAAGCTTCTGCTGTTGGTATTGCAAATTTATTCGCTAACTTTTTCCAAACAACGTACTCATCTCATATTTACAACCTCAAGCTAACAGCATTTTTCTGCCCTTTTTCGAGGAAAGCGTTATTCTGGAAGGTTTGTCATCTATGGACATGTCGTTTTCTGCGGGTCCAGATAAGGTACCAAGTTGCATCTTAAAACACTGTGCCCAGTCCCTTTGCAAACCCTTGACCTTTCTCTTCAACCTCTCTTTGGAACAGTCTTGTCTCCCAGTAATTTGGAATGAGTCCTATATCATTCCGCTTCACAAAAAAGGTTCAAGATCAAACATTGAAAACTATCGTGGTATCGCAAAGCTTTCCGCCATCCCGAAGCTTCTTGAGTTCCTAGTCACCCGGCAACTGCAACATCTTTGTTGCAGCTTGATATCTCCGTCGCAACACGGTTTTTTCAGACATCGTTCAACATCGACTAACCTTCTTGAGTTTTCTAACCTAATCCACCGTGGTTTTCAAATTGGTTTGCAGACGGATGTAGTTTTTACTGACTTCAGCAAGGCATTCGATTCTGTGAACCATGCTCTGCTTATTCACAAGCTCTCTTTATTAGGGTTCCCAACGAATCTTCTAGATTGGATTTTGTCCTATCTCTCTAACCGTACTCAACGTGTTTTGTTTTCTAACGTGTTGTCAAATACTGTTAATGTTACTTCAGGTGTACCACAGGGAAGTCATCTGGGCCCGCTTCTGTTTATTTTATTTGTGAATGACCTTCCTCAAGTTATAACATACTCTACTACACTAATGTATGCTGATGGTGTCAAAATCTGTCTTTCTTACTCTGATTGGTATTTGCACACACGCCTTCAACTTGATCTAAGTGAACTACTATTGTGGTGTTCAACTAATCTTCTTTTTCTGAACCTTTCCAAATGCAAACTTATGACATTTTACCGTCGCGCTCCTCATTTTGTCCCATATGTTCTAGGAAATCATGTCCTTGAGCGAATTTCGAGTTCAAATGACCTTGGAGTCCTTTTTGATCATAAGATGTGTTTTAACACCCATATAGCTGCAACTGTAAATAAAGCTAAGGGTGTTTTAGCGTTCATCAAGCGTTGGTCCAAGGAGTTTGACGACCCGTACGTTACGAAACAACTGTACATCTCGTTAGTACGTCCTATATTGGAGTATTGTTCTTGTGTGTGGAGCCCGCAGTATAAAGTACAGCAGGCTGTTATTGAATCCGTGCAAAAGCAATTTTTAATTTTTGCCCTTCGGAACTTTAACTGGGACTCAGGTAGAATCTTGCCACCCTACCGGTCTAGGCTAAATCTTATTGACCTGCCGTCGTTGCATCATCGCAGAATATGCAATGGCGTAATGTTCGTGCACAAGCTCCTTCTTGGGACTGTTGACTCCCAAACTCTCTTGGGTCAGATTGACTTGGCCGTTCCATCTAGACCTACCCGTACTTTTAGGCCTATCCGTCTACCCATATGTAGGTCTAATTATGCTGATCATTAACCTTTTAGGGTTTTATGCCATAATTATACCTCCCTCTGTCAAACCCTATCCCCTGAACTGTCTCTTAAACTAATTGCATGCAATATTTATAATCATTTAAATTTAGCTAACTTTTAAGTTATCTTTTTCCGCCTTTAGTAACTAAGTACCATTATTAACAGATAATTTTTAATTTAATAATAAATAAATAAGCGACATAGCCAAAACTCTCGGCTTAGCGTGGGACCCTGCTTCGGATCAGCTGCTTTTTGCCTTGTCCGCACTGGACACAAACTCAAAGCCATCAAAGCGGTCGGTTTTATCTACGATTAGGCTCTACGACCCTCTTGGATTGATAAATCCAGTCATTGTCAGGTGCAAAGTCTTCCTTCAGCAGCTTTGGAGAGAAAATTTGGATTGGGATGAAAGCCTACCCTCAGCGTTGCATTCAACTTGGATGGACTTGAGAAATAGTTTGGCAAGCATTTCTCGGATCTCATTTCCTCGCTTGGTTCTTCGTTCTAGTGTGGCCACAGAAGTTCACGGATTCTGTGATGCCAGCTTAGAAGCATATGGCGCTTGCGTGTATGTCGTGTCCAGGGAAGCCCAGTCTTCGAGCCACGTTTTGTGCTCAAAGTCGCGAGTGGCGCCGCTAAAGACTATATCGATTCCTAAGCTGGAATTAAGTGGAGCCCATTTGCTTGCGAAAATCATGCAGAATGTAAAGGACATGGGAATCTTTACAGGTCGGTTCTATTGCTGGTCGGATTCGTTAACAGCATTATCTTGGATTAGGGACGAGCCAGCTAAATTTCAAGTTTTTGTGGCAAATCGAGTGGCATCAATTCAGGAGTTGACGGCAGCCACGGAATGGCGCTATGTTCCCACATCTTTAAATCCTGCTGATATTATCTCGAGAGGCTCGCTTCCCAACCATCTTATCCAGTCAGAGCTATGGTTTCACGGCCCATCTTTTTTGCTAGGCTCCAAGGATAAGTGGCCTGTATCTCCATCTAACAACATAGCAACTTTGGAGCTTCGCAAGAGAGGATTGCTAATCACGTCTCCACATGCCGATCTCACGTCCGGATGCAAATTTGCGAATTCATTCTTTCGCATGCAGCGCACATTCGCCTACATGCATAAATTTATACATCGTCTTAGGCATCCAGGACTCACCGTTTCTGATATTCGGCAAGGAACGCATCTTCTAATTCGACACATTCAGCTGGCAAATTTGTGGATGGACATAAAGGAGATTCGGCGCAATGGTCAAGTCATGAAATCCAGTTCTATTAGTTCGCTCAACCCGTTAATCGATCATTCTGGACTACTTAGAGTTGGAGGTCGTCTTGGCAACTCATCGCTAGGATTTGACGCTCAGCACCCGCTCATTCTGCCAAAGGGACATTCCATTACCTTTGCGCTGATAAGATATTATCATGAAAGAAACCTCCATGCCGGACCTCGCGCCTTGCTATCCAAAATTCGGCTGGAATACTGGCCCATTGGAGGTGTTAAGGCAGTGTCAAGGGTCGTCAGCAGATGTGTGAGATGCTTCAGGACTAGGCCGCGCATGGTTGAACACATCATGGGAGACCTACCTAAGGAACGTTTGGAGGGATCTCGAGCTTTTGAAGTCACTGGAGTAGATTACTGTGGACCTTTTTTCTACCGATCAGAAATCCGCACAAGGCCTCCGATCAAGTGCTACATTAGCGTATTCATCTGCTTCACTTCTAAGGCTATACACATGGAGCTCATAAAGGATTTGACCACCGCATCGTTTCTAGGTGCACTAAAGCGTTTTACTTCCACTCGAGGAAGGCCAAGTCAAATTTGGTCGGACAATGCGACCAACTTCGTTGGGGCCAAGAACGAGCTTCTGGAGCTAAAGAAGCTTTGTCTGAGCGAACCGCATATGAAGGAGGTCCACGAATACTGCTTGGCTGACTCGATCGACTGGCGTTTCATCCCACCTCGCTCTCCGCATTTTGGCGGGTTGTGGGAAGCGGCCGTGAAGACCGCAAAATATCACCTGTACCGCTCAGTTGGACCATCTGTGCTTAGCTTCGACGAGCTGCGCACTCTGATCTGTCAGATCACTGCAATTGTTAACTCTCGCCTTTTGCTCTCGCTTTCAGAAAATCCTGATGATTTAGACGTTTTGACTCCTGCTCATCTGCTTTTAGGCGGCCCCCATGAGCAAATCCTCGAGCCTGACCTAACGAAGCTGAACTACAATCGTCTGGATGGCTGGCAGCGGGTCACCCAACTACAACAAATATTTTGGAGCCGTTGGCGCGAAGAGTATCTCACTCTTTTGCAAGAGCGCGCGAAGTGGCGTACCCCCGCGCAAAACATCTGCAAGAACGACCTCGTTCTGGTGAAGGACGAAAATCTTCCTCCAATGCGTTGGCCACTGGCTAGAGTGGTCGATGTCGTTTTCGGCAAGGACGGAGTGTGTCGCGTCGCTGACCTGAAGACATCCTCAGGAAACATCAGGAGGGCCGTCACTCGGCTATGTTTGCTGCCCCTTAAGGAATCTGTTGAGAGACTAGCTCCCAACGGAGGGAGTATGTTCGGGCCAGCCGCTGAATAATAACCGTAACTTTAACATTATTATTGTATGAGCAGAGAGAGCCGCCTATGTTGTAAAGCGTTGACTTTCTGCAGAGTTGCTGCGCTCTCCCGCTAAAGGGGCTCTCTGCCGCCGCCACTTCGGCAATTACATTGATCTGCTGCCGCCACTTCGGCAATCACTTTGATCTAACGCCGTCGTCTATAGTTTAGTTCTATGTTAACCCCTCTGCGCATTGGTTGCATATCGATCTCGCATAAAGTTTATCTGGCAATAGCAAGCAATCAGCTTCCGCTAAGCCACCAAGATTAAATACGAATTATAAAGTTTAACCCAAAATCTCTTTTCATTTTTGAAATACATAGGTGCCAAAAAATAGAATTTTTTAATCGCAGGTCATCCGAATTTAAGAAGCTCAAAGAAATTAAAAGCCAGTTAAAACTTCCCAACCTTAAAATGACACAAGATGTTCCTACACGTTGGAACTCAACATACAAAATGTTTCAGCGCTTTTCTATTTTAAAAGATTAACAGCTGAAATTTCAGCAGCGTATAATGTCACCTTATCAAAGGCCACTGTGCTGCAGCAATCCATAGCCAATGATATTTCAAAAGATGATTTTCTACGGGCAGTCGTATGGTGCATGGTGCCCACGTCGGTGCCATGTGAGTGCCTATTTTCTGCAGCAGGAGAAATAGTCCGGAAAAGACAAACGCTTTTAACGCCCAATAAGGTGGAAAGTTTAAGTTTTTACATAATATTATGTGAAATACTTAAGAAAGGTGTGTATTTTTAAAATTACAATGGACAACATAAGTAAAATTGATTATTGTTTTTCAGCATCGACTTCTTAAACAAAAAAATACAAAAAATCGAAGATGAGATAATTGAAACTATTGGTTGTCTATCGATGACGATATCAAGTAGTAAGTTCAAATTAAAATAAATTTAAGAAGTTAAAACGTCAATGAATTGTAGTGCAGTATTTACATATAAGCTCAAAACTAGATTTTAGACTTTAAAATTGAGCTAAGAACAAAAAGATCGATGATCAAAATAGACCAATGAACAAAAAAGAACGATTAACAAAAAACAATTATTAAGTTGAACCACTAACCATACAGTATATAACCTGTATCACTAACCATACAGTATACTGTATGGTTAGTGCCTGCATCCAACCATACATACCGATATCTTTCGGATTCAACATCCCTCAAAAATAATATTATTTACCTCAGCATCCTTTATTGATAATTATGTGAACTAATAGTCTGAAACCTAGGATTTCGTTAATGCGTTTTTCCGTAAACGCATTTTTTGTTGACATAGGTGAACCATATGTGCATGCTTAGTAGTGCACACTGGGCGTATATCCCAAATAAGTGGAATTCCCAGTAGTGCAGTGGCAAAAATATCCGATTATTTATGCCTTAGAGACAACAAAAAACAGCTGATCCAAAAATAATATGTTTGCGGGTAAACATGTATAGCTGAGAGAGAAACAAATATTTTAGATCAATCGTAGCATTTTAAAAGAGATTTGAGTGAATTCCTATGGCCATACAGACGCTTCTAAGTTTGTGTTAGGAGAACATCGATTGATTTTTTGATGCGAGTAAAAACTCACACATATGCAAACATAGGGAAAATAAAATTATGAATACGCATCTAGTCGATTTAGTCCATTTTCCTTTATTTGTTCAGCTGTTACCATAATGTAATAACGCACATTATGTTAATGGAAACTCCTATACTTCTATATTATGTTAATACGATGCGGCAGTATGCTGTTTACATGGCATGAGTGAAACGGGGCTTACTTTTGCGTATTAGGCTGTCAACAAAATCGGTACGAAAGATTTTCTAACCAAAATTTTTCTTGCTCTGATCAATTAATCTAAGCCACAAAAGCGAAGCTTTTAGTTACGCTTCAAACTAAACCGACCTCTTCTGATAGATCTGTAGTTAGGTAAAAACATTAATTATGAAAGAAAGTTTTTGAGGAAGTGAAAACCGAAACTCACCCGAAGACTTTTTTCTATTCAACTAAAAGTTATATTGTACCCAAGGCGCGTTCAGGATATCTACAAATACTATTCAACATATACATATATATTAATTTTAATATTTGAAAATGTACAAAACTGGAAGCATATTATAGAATTATTGTTTGTATATCTTGCGGATTTAGGTTTACGTAATGGTATAGACATTTGACATTCTCTTTTGGTTTCTATTTTCATAACTTTGCTGCGAAGAGATAGCATGAGAAACAAAACGCAGAATGAGTGTTCTTAGCCGTCTCCAGACACGTCATCAGACGGCTATCATTAATTTATTATTATTTAATTTATTTTTATTTATTATAAACTTTATAAGAAAATGAGAAAATAAAACTTATTTTAAAATCTTGATTTTCAAACAGTGTTATTTCAAAACCGTGTAAAAACAGACTTAGGTGCCCATCGAAAACATCGATGCCTACCAGCAGCTCTACTAAAAATATGAAAGGTATCAATGTATTAAATTTTTCCGCTCAATACTATCGATGTTGAACCTAATCAATCGATGGTTGGCTAGTTTTGCAACCATCGATAGCGCTATCGATTTGTTGGCAACCCTAGCTACGCTACTACAGGACAAATATTGCAAGTTGCAAAAGTAGCATACATATACATAGCATCATTTTGTAAGAATTGGAAAAAAAGCAGATTTGTTTGTGTTAATAGAAAAATCAAACAATTAGAAAAATTATCTGAATTAAGTGTTAAATTTAGAAAAAAGCGGCCAAAAAAACACGGGCATCGCATATAAAATAAAACCATTTCTTTCCATTTAAAAACAGTTAAATTATGAGATTTACAAAGAAATATATTTACCAACTTCATTAAAAACAAAACAAAAATCGTGAATTCTACTCAGTGAAATTGTTTTTACCGGCGGCGCGAAAAATAATATTTAGACAAAGCACGCGTGCTCTGGCTACGCATCGATTTTCCGCATAGCGCATTAGGCATATGAAATAGCTCAGGAGATATCCGACTCGCCTTTCTTTGCGCCTTGTAAACCAATTCTAACATTGTTTTTCATTTTGTAAGCAGAAAAAAATATTTTATTACTCAAAATGGGTGCTTACTTGTCACATCCGAAGACGGAAAAATCGTCTACGGATGAATTGAACGATTTGCTGGTAGTAGGTGCCAGCTCGATGCAGGGCTGGCGCAACAGTCAAGAGGTAAGAGTGTGAGACATTTATGAATTTATTAAGTGCTAAGAATTTGACAATTACTGATATTACAGGATGCTCACAATTGTATTTTAAATTTTGATATCAATACGTCATTTTTTGCTGTTTATGATGGCCACGGTGGAGCCGAGGTGGCCCAGTACTGTGCAGACAAGTTGCCAGAATTCCTCAAAAACCTAGATGCGTACAAAAAAGGTCAGTTCGGACTGGCGCTGAAAGATGCTTTTTTGGGATTCGACAAAACATTGCTAGATCCACCAGTAGTAACCATACTAAAAATACTGGCCGGCGAGCATAATTTTGTTGATGGAGAAGATGCCGAAGTGTACGAGGAAGATGAGGACGAAGATTTAGCTGAGTTACACGAGGAGAGCAATTTACCATTGAACGAAGTACTAGAAAAATACAAAGGACTTCCGCAAACACACAAAATGGACAGGCTAAAAACCGAGGCGGAGGAACATTTTAAATTGCAAGCGCCTTGTTTGCGTGGTCGTCGCGCTGCAGCAGTGGCTGCCGAAGCTGCTAATAAGGCTGTAATGGATCCAACAGCTAAGCCAGAAGGCTCTTCAACCTCAGCTGCAGCAGCAGCTGCTGCATTTTCGGAGATCCCCGGTCCGAGTTCCAGCCATTCCAAGGCAGCAAAACCTGAAGATGAATCAGCAGTGACTAGTAGTAGCAGTTCCAGCGCCAACAAAAATAAAAATGATTTAATAAACAGTGAAACTGTCACTGATACAACTGATAAAACTAATGGGAGCGGTTCAACTATAAAGATTCCAACTGATCAGAATGGAAGAGTAACTTCATCTGAGGTTATAGAGGCTGGCGACGCTTTATCCGAAGAATCTATAGTGTCTGGGTCTACAGACATCGGTGACGCGAAAAAAAATGGTAGTTTGGTCAGTTCAACAGGAACAAAACTTGACGGCTCCTTTATTTCATCGACCAGCAAGGAATCTGAAAAAAATGCAAAGAAACTTAATACTGCACAAGACGATGAATCCACGGACGATGACGCTGACTACGATGAAAATGGTATAATCGAGGAATCGGAAGTAGCCACTGCAGATAGCTCTGAAGAAGACATAGACGATGGGGCTGAAAACGACGACGACGATGATGACGAAGACGACGTAAGTTCTTAATTATTCTTTTTTTTTACCTGTACCTAACTAACATATCCCTAGGACGACGATATAAGTGACGAAGAGGAAGCAGATGAGGATCAGCTAGCCAATGATCAGTTTTGCGCTAATATGATTGAAGAGCCTGGCAAAGATAGTGGATGTACTGCTGTTGTCTGTTTGTTGCATGGCCGTGATCTGTATGTGGCGAACGCCGGCGACTCACGTTGTGTTATATCCCGCAATGGTAAAACTATTGAAATGAGTCTTGACCACAAGCCTGAAGACGATGAGGAGGCCACGCGGATCGTTAAAGCAGGTGGACGTGTAACCCTTGATGGTCGTGTCAATGGTGGCCTAAATCTATCTCGAGCCCTTGGCGATCATGCTTATAAAACAAATTTGGAACTTCCAGCTGAGGCACAAATGATATCCGCTCTACCAGACGTAAAGAAATTAATTATTACGCCTGCCGACGAGTTTATGGTCCTGGCATGCGATGGTATTTGGAACTATATGTCTAGTGAGGAAGTCGTGGATTTTGTCCGACTTCGACTAAAAGATGAAAATAAGAAGCTATCTAACATCTGCGAAGAGGTAACATAATAAAATATTTATACTGTCCTTGCATTATCAATAACAATCTGAACCCTTAGCTTTTTGACAACTGTTTGGCGCCAAATACTATGGGCGACGGAACTGGTTGTGATAACATGACCGCGGTAATTGTCAAATTTCAGTCTAAACTTCAACAACTGCCGACTACTATTAATCCAGCAGAAACGGAAGATGTGTTATATAACACCAGCAAAGCAAATGAACAATCTACAAATGTCAAAAATTATGAAAACGTGCTCAAACGCAGTGCTTCGCCAGATACCGCGCAAGAAGTTGATCTGGATAAAACAGCCAATAAATCGAAACGTTTAAAGACTGAAAGTGAATTGGATTCGGTGGAATCTCCCGCCGACAAAATTAGTGGCCCACCATCAGTTATGGAACAGAAGGAATGCGTCAGCATCAAGGGGGACAGCGAATCGAATGTCGTCTCATCGTCGTAAACACTATTATTGGATTCAAGCAGTAGAAAGTTCACGTAAATTATGATTATAAATAAAAAATAATAACTTTTTAATTTTTTTTCACTCAAACCCAAGCTCTTAGAGCTAGAGCTAAATACCACTTGTGGAGCAACATTTAAAGATTTTTAACTGCAAATGTATACAAAGAAATTATTTATTTGTACACATATGTACGTATATTTTACTTACACTTAACGATCAACCTTGTAATTTTTTTGTATCCTGTAACATCATACACAAATTCATTAATTTCCTTAAAATGAACCATCCAATATTAATTCATATTCATAAATATATTCATAAAAACAAACAACCATTTTTCAAATTCTTTCTTTCGTTCGGTCTAAATCCTCGTTCTCAGATCAGACCAATTTTTGTCAGCGTTTCGTGATGAAATCTTGCAGTACTTAGGCAGATCGATAAAATAACTAAGAATTCGTAAATATTCAAATTGGCAGAAACCAAAAAGGGAGGAAAGCAAGCCAGCCGGCCAGTAAAATTCAATAATGAAGATAAATTTAAACTTGTCCGAGTAATAGGCTTTAATGCCAATGAGCAGAAAAAATGAAAGCTGAGAAATGCAATATGATCCTCCCTCCGTAAAAGATGTGCTACTTTTCATCATCCTTATCATGCCGATTTGCAAGGCTTTTTACTTTGCTGTTTTGTCGGCTTTGAGTCTCTACAAGATAATGAAATAATATAAACTTTCGACGAATATCTTTCAAAACCATAATCAAATTAGTTCCATATGGATTATGTATGTATTTCAGCTGAGAATTGCATGCAGGCAATCTTGAGCGACAAACAGAAAAATCTTTTTTCGTTTCAAATTTATGTATGTTACAATACCAAAAGATGTAAGAAGTCAAGAAGTTTTTCTGATCAAACACAAAAATATGACAAGTTAAGACAAGACAAGTTCCAAGACAAGTATTGGAAGCGAAATTGTATCTGTGAAAATAAAACGTGTCTAAACGTAGCCACTGCAAATTGATTTGTTCCTTTTCGCTATAAAACTGATCCGATCTGATCCAGATTCGGAAATCTGGTAGATGTGGTCATTCTTTATTATTGTGCGTTTTTAGTTTTCTCGTAATTTCAATATTGTCGATGCCACAGACTTTCGTCATTTGTGGGGGCGGATCGAAATTTTGAAATACACACGTAATAATGAGATCTAACATGAGTATGGATACAAAATTTGATTGATTTTCAACATAAAGGGTTGGGGCTAAATTTTAAAATAAACTTGTGCAGGTTCGATATCACAGGAGTGCGGTTTTCAAATTTGGTTGCTCTAGCTCTTATAGGGAACGTATGACTGCGCTGCACCTTATTTAGCTTAGTTTGCAGAGCTTCCTATCCATGGTCGGTCATATTTGCCAAGTTATGCGACATCGTGGCACTAATTGCCAAATAATCTTCTGTTAATCTTTGCTCTTTTATGATAAGCTTACAGGTGGCAATTGGCATATGAATATCCTCCTTGTCTTGGAGAAAGGGGATTGTGGTTGCCCTCAATATCCCAGTAGCCCGGGACCCATAGAAGGTTAATAGCAAATCGATGAGAAATTTAGTGATTCGATCGCATCTGAGCTGTCGCTATAAATGTTCATCCAAGTTGTTATAACGGTTTCTGCTTGGAGGCAGTTCAGCGCTTCCTGATTGATATGACTACAGTGATCTGTGTATGGCCTGTATGGCCCCATCTGGGCCTGGAAGTCAGTCGAGCCATTTGTCTCTGTGAGGAATAAATGTATTGAAGGGGGTATCTGTGTACTCTTTTGGAACTCGGTAGAATGTTTTTAAACGGACGATATTGCTATTAATTAAAATGGATGAGTGACCTATGTGCTGTGGTGCCTAGAGGAGTCGGTTGGTCGGAGTCTCTCAGAAGTACTGCCATGCCTGCCCGCTCCTTTCCTGCAAGGTCAAGTCTTTGGGGGCATAAGATAGCATTTAGCGCATCATTTGGGGTGGAGTTCTACTGATGCATAGGCCGGCAATTCGCTGAACTTGCCCAGTTTTTTCGGGGTCCTTTTCAATTGCTCCGGTCACCACGCAGTAACTCCGTAGTGTAGTATTGGCCTAACTATTGCTAGGGTTGGTGCCCCTTTTTACAAAAATGGATTTTGTACATGTATAGAGCGCTGTCGTGGCCTTCGTCACTTTATTTTTGACGTTCAGGTTTATGTTTAATGTTTAGAGTTCAACTATGGACAGTTAAACTTTGTAAAAATAAGAATGTACAAATCATAAAATTAAATTAAATTCTTCATTAAAGAAGATTTTACTTTGGAAGCACAAGTATCAAAGGAAAAAAATATAAACAAACAGTCGCGGCAAAGGCTACGGAAAGATTCATGGTCAGAGTAGTTCGAAGCACAGGAAGACGCAGAGGATAGTAATGCCTAGTCGGGCGGGATGGGACAGGCAATATTGATAAGGCTAATGAGGGCCGAAGATTCAACGTCGCCTAGGAGAAGTTTGTGGAGAAACAGAATTCCAAGTCCTACGGCTTTCAAGAGAGTGCAAGTTCATGAGACGCAGCCGACTCTCATAAGAAGGAAGATGAGAGTCGAGAGGGGTACCACTTAAGTCCGCGCAGGGCAAAGATAAGGAATTGTTTTTGAGCGGACTCGAGCATATCTTGATATTTTTGGTAATGGGGAGACCAGATACAGGAACCATATTCCAAGATAGGTATAGAAAGTTTAGTGGTTTGGTTTCAGAAAATTCCTTCGACCATCTTTTGATAAAGACAAGGACTCCTTTGGCTTTATTCGAAATATATTTATATGAGAACTAAAACATAAGTTATGTACGAAAATAATGGCTTTGTATAGGCGTTCCAAGGAAATGTTATGAATTGTGAAGTCAAAAAGGTAAGACTTGTTGCGATGGAGGGTCATGGCGTTAAATTTGGAAATTTTAAGAGGAAGAGCATTAATAATCTACCAATTGTTGAGAGCGTCGAGATCTGATTGAAGGTTACCAGATCGCTGTAGGAAAAACATAGCTTGACATCATCAGCATACATTAGGAGTCGTGAATTAGTTAAAACTTTGGGAAGATAACTTATCAATGATAAGGAGGTTAAATAGTTCCTGGTTGTGCAAATTAGCCTGCCGTTAGGCACGATTTCTGAAGGTTTAATTATACACTGGAATCAGACAGACCGACAGATCAACTTGTGCACTCAATCGACTTTCAATTATAAGTGAGTTTATTCTAAAGCGGCGCCCTCTTCATGAGCGGCTGCTGCTTGCATAGGCTCCGTTCGCAACATGGTATAAGAGCGCATGACATTACAATTTAAGAGCGTGATTTCATACATGTCTCTTAGGTATAATTATAGCTATATATATATATGCAGGCAACTGATTTGCCTTAACATCGGCCGCGTTGACAGCCTATAGGCTTCAATCCAATGGAATAGGCGCCAAACGATGGATCGATCGCTTGTGGACCCCGGCCTTCGTCCTAATCACGGCCACGCGAACCTTCCCGTCCGCTCCTGGGATTGCTTTCTCCACTATTCCGGTGAGCCACATTTGAAGTGGCACGTTGTCCTTGTGAATTGCCACCACTCTGCCTGGCTCCAAGTTGGCGACCTCCTCGGACCACTTCCCTCGCTGTTGAAGGCTGAGAAGATAGTCTCTGGACCAATCTCTCCAAAATCTTTGCTTGATGGCAGACACGAGCTGCCATCGTTGCAGATATGAGAGGCTGCTGTCTGGTCTGGGCAGCTCTGATTCGGGTGGCAGCGAAACTAGCGTTCTGCCGACTGCGCTGGAGTCACCACCTCCCCTTCGTTGGGGCTGCCGCTGTCGACCACCAGTGGTCTGGAATTGAGCACGGCCTCGACGTCCACGAGAACCGTATGCAGCTCGTCCTCCTTGAGCACTGCGCTGCCCACAGCCCTGAGCAGCAGATTCTTGGCGGACTTCACCGCCGACTCCCACAGGCCTCCAATGTGCGGGGCTCGCGGGGGAATGAATTCCACCGAAAAACTGTGAGCCGGAGCATACGCCTTGAGGTCTTCGTCCTTGGCATTGAATGCATCCATGCGCTCCTTGAGCATGCGAGCTGCACCAACAAAATTCGTGGCGTTGTCGCAATAGAGTTTGACAAGAGGCCCACGACGTCCAACAAACCTGGATAAGCACAAAATAAATGTATTAGAGGTCAAGTCTTTTACAATATCTAGGTGTACGGCCTTAGATGCAAAGCAGACAAACACTGCTATGTACATCTTAAGAGGCTGCTTGCCACGAATCCCAAGCGATACACGAACCGGTCCAAACAAATCAACTCCGCTAATCTCGAAGGGTCGATTCCCACGCAATCGATCAGCGGGAAGATTTCCCATGATTTGTGAGAGAAGCTTCGGCTTGTAGTGGAAACAGTGTACGCATTTCCGGACAATGGCACTGCACTCTCTTCGTGCATTTATCAGCCACATGGACTGTCTTAGGAATCCCACTAGTGCACGGGGTCCAGCGTGACAATTGGCTCGATGCAAATAGCTAAGATAGAGGGTAACAAATCTACAATTTTTTGGCATTAACAGTGGAAATTTTGCGTTATGGGCTAGAGGAGCGTTTAATAGGCGACCACCTACTCGAACCAACGAAAACGAGCATGAGCCCACTTGTTCTTCCGAAATGAAGGGAGTTAGTTTTTGAAGTGATGCCTGCAACTTTGATGACTTTTTTATTTTGTCAATCTCCTGCGAGAATGCGTCTCTTTGAACAGCTTCAACTGCTGCTAGAAACGCTGCGCCGAGCTCTTCTGATGACGGAAAAGTACTACTCCAAATTACTCCTTTCCTTTTGTTTATGAACCGGCGGATATATGCAATTGTGCCTACCACTATCATATATGATGATGAGTTTTCTATTAGGGTGAGGATGGGATTGTGTTCGCCATCGGCCGCGACAAGCGAAGTGGCTACCTTCTTCTTCTCTAATGACGCGTCCGCTTCTGTCAAACGTAAATGACGATTTTGAGGCCAATCCATGGCATTTTGTTGCAGGAATGACGGGCCGTTAAACCAAAATAGTGAATCTAAGTCTGCTACTGATGATCCCCGAGATACTGGATCTGCAGGATTTTCTTCGGTGGGTACATGTCTCCATGAGGCAGTCGAAGTGATTTCCTGTATCTCTGCAACTCGATTTGAAACAAATGTTGTTAACTGGGAGGGATGAGTTTGCAGCCAATGTAGAACCACTTCCGAATCTGACCACAATATAACCTTCTCTACGGGGCAATCAATAATAGATCGAACTTCCTCCCACAACTTTGCCAACAGATGACCGGCACATAGCTCCAATCTTGGGATTGTTTTTGTCTTTAAGGGTGCCACCCTTGACTTTGCCGTTAATAAGTTAACGGACACTCCATTTGAATGGGACACACGAGCGTAGATGCACAAGCCGTATGCTCGCGTGGACGCATCTGCAAACCCATGTATTTGACATCGAGTGCTTGTGCTAGCTCCTACAAAACGTGGAATGGTGACTTCATGCAACCTTTGCATGTCCGAAACCATCGACTCCCATCTTTGTTGCAACTTTAAGAGAATGGGATCGTCCCAACCAAGGCTCAAAAGCCAAATTTCCTGCAAGAAGATTTTTGCATTAGTAATCACCGGACATAGCAGACCCAAGGGATCGAAAAGACTGGATATGACGGATAACATTACTCTCTTGGTTGTGGTTTCGGACGAGACTATTGGTTTCAGACAGTACTTGAAAATGTCTGCCTGTGGGTTCCACATCAGTCCAAGAGTTTTGCAATCTTGCTGATCTCCACTCGAAATAACCAGATTCTCTTTCTGACTGTCACCTAGTTGACAATTAGCAGTCCACTTCGTCAGCACAAATCCGGCTGGCTCTAGGACTTCAACTAACTGTTGACGCAATATCCGTAGTTCGGATTTCGTGTTTGCGCCTGTAAGAAGATCGTCAACATAGAAATCGGAAGCAAGAGACTTTGAGCCAAGTGGATGCGAATTTAAATGAGTTTCGCTTAGATACTTCAAGCACCTGACAGCAAGAAATGGTGCGCTGGCCGTGCCATAAGTTACCGTATTTAGACGAAACACTTGCAAGGGATCCGAACTTGCACGTCTCCAAATAATTAATTGGAATTTGCGATGCGCCTCATCAAGTTCGACTTGACGGTACATTTTTGTAATGTCTGCTGTAAGAGCGAATTTGCGACACCGAAATCTTAACAACGTTGCGTATAGGCACGGCTGGATGGTTGCTCCCACCATGAGTAAATCATTGAGCGAGACTTGACTCGTTGTTTTGCACGACGCATCGAACACTACTTTAAGCTTAGTGGATGTACTTTGTGGTCGTTCCACGCATTGATACGGGATGAAACAATGCGGCTCTGCCGGGATTGAGTTTTCCATTGCAGTCATATGGCCTAACGACAAGTATTCCTCCATAAAGTCCATAAACATCGATTTTATGGCAGGTTTTTGGCATAATCGCCTTTCTAAAGACAAAAATCGTCTTCTGGCTGTCTCAAACGACGAACCGAGAGATGTCGGGCTAGACTTAAATGGCAAAGAAACTTGCAATCGACCGGAGGGTAGACGTGTGATAGTGTCGATAAAGGATTTTTCACACATAGTTTCTTCGGGGGTATACAGTCTTTCTATGGATGCATTTGGAACATTTTCCAACTCCCAGAAACGTTTGACCAAGCTGTCGAGCGGGCAGGCTTCTTGAACTGTGCTCACCATAGAGCAAGTTTATGTGGCTTGAGGGCCTTTGGACTTGCAACGTCCAGACACCACCCACCCAAAAACAGTGTTTTGTAAGGTTAGTGCCTCTCTGCCCTGTTTTACTTGACCATTACTTAAGATATCGAAAAAGGCGTCTGCACCTAATAGCAAATCAACCTTTTGTGGCTTGTAAAAGACTGGATCAGCCAGTGGATAGCTCTCAGTAGCATCCATTAAGGAATCAGGCGGAACCGCCTTTTCTGGATGGTACGAGGAAATCGATTTCAAAATCACGAAATCTGCCACCATTTCGAATGGGTGTATGCGAGAGCAGATTGTGGTTTGCACAACTTGGTATGCCGATAAGCTGGATTTTCCAATACCTAACAAACTAATATGCTTTCTAGTTCTCTTTAACTGCTGACTTTTTGCCAATTCATCGGTTATAAAATTCACTTGAGAACCAGAGTCCAACAATACTCTGGCTGGCTGATGTTGGCTTGAGCTGCCTTTAATGTCAACAACTGCTGTGGCTAAAAGTACTTGGTCATTGTCGTGTGCCATTGCATGATTCGAAACTAGTGGACGTGCGTTTAGAATTGCAGGCGGATTGTCCAACGCAGCTTGACTTGTGGATGAGTCAGTTGTGTAACGATGTAACAAAGTATGATGCGGTTTGGAACAGACTCTGCAATGTGACGATTTGCACTTTGACACAATGTGTCCTTTGCGTAGGCAATTAATGCATAGCGGAACTCCATTTGCAAATTGGAAGCGGGTTGCGACTGAAGCTGCAGCGAAATCCGAGCAAGAAGTGATGAAATGATCAGTTGCCTTGCAAAATGAACATTTCTGATCTTGAGAAGGTTTGGCCTGAGCCACAGTCAACGAAGTCTTTCCAGATTGCTTGCTCTTTGAATCCTGACTTGTCTTTTTTCCTCTAGATTGCCCTGAATTCGTCTCTTCTGCAGATAAATGTTGGTAGCGTTTGTTAAGCGAAGATACACAGTCTGTCCAATATGGAATGGATTGATAATCCAGATTCTCTTCCCATCGAAAGCGGGTTTTTTGATCTACCTTGGACATAACAATGTGTATCAGTAAAGCATCCGAAATTTGTTTATTATCTCCTACAGACAATAGCGACTCGTAAATAGCGGAAGCTGTGTCAAGAAGGGATCTCAGCCCAGATGCAGACGGACCTTGCATGCTTTGCAACTCGAACAGACGGGCTATACTATTTAAGAATATTAAACAATCATTATCGTATACCTTCATTAAGGCACTAAGGGCCTTCGGATAGTTTTGTTCGGACACTGGATAAGCCTGTACTACTCCTAGCGCTTCTTTCTCTAAGCAAGTCAATAAATGATTAAATTTCTCCACATTGCTTAATGTGGGATCGCTATCCACTATGCTACTAAATAGGCCGATAAAATGTTTATACTCGGTATAATCGCCACTGAATTTGGGCAATTTTACTGGCGGCAAATGTCTATTTGTAGCAATTGTCGTATTTAATACCGACTCATTTGCTGTCCGTTGCTCAAATTTAGCAGACATGGACTTGAGCGTGGATTTAGCCTCAATACATAAATCCTCAAGCTCGGCTCGAGAAGCTAAATCTGGGTTGACATCCTCAATTTCTACTTGGAATTGGAAAGCCCGTTCAATGTATGACTCTAATATTTCCATGCGGCACTCCAATTGTGCCTTTGAAAAGGAAGACTGTTTATCTTTAAGAAGGCTCCATGTACGATTGATATCTTTCTTAACTGCACTCAGCTTGCGAAGAGTGTCTAACGAATCCACATCGTCAACCTCTGCCGATTGTCTAGACATTCCTCGCCGTTTTCCAGGCATTTTAGTTCTATAAAATTTTTGTTTCTCAAAAATGGCACTTGTCCCACTGTCACACTCAGCAATTACACTCACAAATTTTTTCTGCCTGCTAACAGCCCAATGCTGTTACCGTGCTAGAGACTACGAGAGAGAGAGAGAGATGATCGCCAAAATGCCTACAAGCCAACGCTTTCGATTTCGAGTCGAGCTTGTAGTTCACCGAAACGCAACTTAAATGCGCGTATATGCGTATGCTGCTTTAGCGACCGACCGACTAAACCACAAGTAATGGTATGTGTAATGTATGTATGTGAGTGCTACATGGAGACAAGGAGAGAACACGAAACGATAAAGAGCAAGCGAGCGCTGAATGAGAGAGCACAAAAGTGCAGCTGCACTGTAAAACGAAGAGCGTCCAGCAAGAACCGTTCGCGCAAAGCAGAAACGAAAATTTATGACGAAGACGGGCGAGGGGGGAATGATGCGCAGCGGTTAGAGCTTGCGCGCGAAACTATTGCCGTTTCTCCTTTGCTTGTCGGCTCTTTTTGGAAATGTCGTTGACCACAAGTACAGTGATCGCTCACTGTATAATCAAATAACTTTGAATGTGTGTACGTACAGATACCTGGCCGAATCACTTTTATTGAATAATTTATTCACAGGCCTTTTTTATACGTAGTTATTTATATTTTTTGATGAAACAATTGGGCACTTTGATTTACCTGTGGCACTGGTTGAGGGTTGTTTGAACACCGATGCATTCCCTCCCACAAGTTCATACCAACCAGGAATACCCACGAGCAGCTCTCAAGAGTAGCTAAGTTTGAAGTCCAGCGGGCCACCAATGACAACTGCAGGAACAGCAACAGCAACGAGCGAGGGATGATATCCAATGGGGATATCCAACGAAGCGCCAAGATTAATCCAATCCAACTTCTGTCCAATCCAGAAAATCAGTGTCCACCCGGGGGCGCCAAAAATGGTTGTGCAAATTAGCCTGCCGTTAGGCACGATTTCTGAAGGTTTAATTAGACACTGGAATCAGACAGACCGACAGATCAACTTGTGCACTCAATCGACTTTCAATTATAAGTGAGTTTATTCTAAAGCGGCGCCCTCTTCATGAGCGGCTGCTGCTTGCATAGGCTCCGTTCGCAACATGGTATAAGAGCGCATGACATTACAATTTAAGAGCGTGATTTCATACATGTCTCTTAGGTATAATTATAGCTATATATATATATACAGGCAACTGATTTGCCTTAACAGTTCCAATTCAACTTTTTGCCAATTACCAACCATAAGTAAATGCCACTGTTGCTGAAGGATATCCTGCATCAATTTAATATGGGGGTGTTAGGAGAGGGATCTTCTATTTATTTGTGAATACTGTCAGTCCGCTCGATACTGTCCATTCGACAGTCCCGCAAGCTTTGCGGTCTTTAAGTAGTGGAGTGTTTGGAGGTATTTCCCCAAGAAAATAATTGCAACTTTGCATGTGGATGTGATCCATCGAAGTTACCGCTCCCTCTTTAGGGAGCTCGACCAATTTTCGTGAAATTTTGTGTGCTTATCGATTGGGTGTGCCAACATCTATTTTTTATCACGGTCAGACCACTCTTCGGGTACCTATGTCTTTTTTTTTGGGAGGTACCCGACGGAGTGGTCTGATCTACGATTACCAATAGCAAATGTAAAAGTGGCGTCATAAAACTCAAAAAAAAAATATCAATTTGAATAAAAATATTTCTTACACATATGAAATACCAGTAGGTCGAAGCAAAAATTCGGTCCTGGGGTTTGAATATTGGAAGCGAAATTCTATCTGTGAAAATAAAACGTGTCTAAACGTAGCCACTGCAAATTGATTTGTTCCTTTTCGCTATAAAACTGATCCGATCTGATCCAGATTCGGAAATCTGGTAGATGTGGTCATTCTTTATTATTGTGCGTTTTTAGTTTTCTCGTAATTTCAATATTGTCGATGCCACAGACTTTCGTCATTTGTGGGGGCGGATCGAAATTTTGAAATACACACGTAATAATGAGATCTAACATGAGTATGGATACAAAATTTGATTGATTTTCAACATAAAGGGTTGGGGCTAAATTTTAAAATAAACTTGTGCAGGTTCGATATCACAGGAGTGCGGTTTTCAAATTTGGTTGCTCTAGCTCTTATAGGGAACTGCACCTGAACTGACTGCGCTGCACCTTATTTAGCTTAGTTTGCAGAGCTTCCATGGTCGGTCATATTTGCCAAGTTATGCGACATCGTGGCACTAATTGCCAAATAATCTTCTGTTAATCTTTGCTCTTTTATGATAAGCTTACAGGTGGCAATTGGCATATGAATATCCTCCTTGTCTTGGAGAAAGGGGATTGTGGTTGCCCTCAATATCCCAGTAGCCCGGGACCCATAGAAGGTTAATAGCAAATCGCTGAGAAATTTAGTGATTCGATCGCATCTGAGCTGTCGCTATAAATGTTCATCCAAGTTGTTATAACGGTTTCTGCTTGGAGGCAGTTCAGCGCTTCCTGATTGATATGACTACAGTGATCTGTGTATGGCCTGTATGGCCCCATCTGGGCCTGGAAGTCAGTCGAGCCATTTGTCTCTGTGAGGAATAAATGTATTGAAGGGGGTATCTGTGTACTCTTTTGGAACTCGGTAGAATGTTTTTAAACGGACGATATTGCTATTAATTAAAATGGATGAGTGACCTATGTGCTGTGGTGCCTAGAGGAGTCGGTTGGTCGGAGTCTCTCAGAAGTACTGCCATGCCTGCCCGCTCCTTTCCTGCAAGGTCAAGTCTTTGGGGGAATAAGATAGCATTTAGCGCATCATTTGGGGTGGAGTTCTACTGATGCATAGGCCGGCAATTCGCTGAACTTGCCCAGTTTTTTCGGGGTCCTTTTCAATTGCTCCGGTCACCACGCAGTAACTCCGTAGTGTAGTATTGGCCTAACTATTGCTAGGGTTGGTGCCCCTTTTTACAAAAATGGATTTTGTACATGTATAGAGCGCTGTCGTGGCCTTCGTCACTTTATTTTTGACGTTCAGGTTTATGTCTAATGTTTAGAGTTCAACTATGGACAGTTAAACTTTGTAAAAATAAGAATGTACAAATCATAAAATTAAATTAAATTCTTCATTAAAGAAGATTTTACTTTGGAAGCACAAGTATCAAAGGAAAAAAATATAAACAAACAGTCGCGGCAAAGGCTACGGAAAGATTCATGGTCAGAGTAGTTCGAAGCACAGGAAGACGCAGAGGATAGTAATGCCTAGTCGGGCGGGATGGGACAGGCAATATTGATAAGGCTAATGAGGGCCGAAGATTCAACGTCGCCTAGGAGAAGTTTGTGGAGAAACAGAATTCCAAGTCCTACGGCTTTCAAGAGAGTGCAAGTTCATGAGACGCAGCCGACTCTCATAAGAAGGAAGATGAGAGTCGAGAGGGGTACCACTTAAGTCCGCGCAGGGCAAAGATAAGGAATTGTTTTTGAGCGGACTCGAGCATATCTTGATATTTTTGGTAATGGGGAGACCAGATACAGGAACCATATTCCAAGATAGGTATAGAATAGTTTAGTGGTTTGGTTTCAGAAAATTCCTTCGACCATCTTTTGATAAAGACAAGGACTCCTTTGGCTTTATTCGAAATATATTTATATGGGAACTAAAACATAAGTTATGTACGAAAATAATGGCTAAGTCATTAACTTTGTATAGGCGTTCCAAGGAAATGTTATGAATTGTGAAGTCAAAAAGGTAAGACTTGTTGCGATGGAGGGTCATGGCGTTAAATTTGGAAATTTTAAGAGGAAGAGCATTAATAATGTACCAATTGTTGAGAGCGTCGAGATCTGATTGAAGAAATAACGAGGTTACCAGATCGCTGTAGGAAAAACATAGCTTGACTTCATCAGCATACATTAGGAGTCGTGAATTAGTTAAAACTTTGGGAAGATAACTTATCAATGATAAGGAGGTTAAATAGTTCCAATTCAACTTTTTGCCAATTACCAACCATAAGTAAATGCCACTGTTGCTGAAGGATATCCTGCATCAATTTAATATGGGGGTGTTAGAAGAGGGATCTACTATTTATTTGTGAATACTGTCAGTCCGCTCGATACTGGAGTGGAGTGTAGTGGAGTGGAAGTAGTGGAGTGTTTGGAGGTATTTCCCCAAGAAAATAATTGCAACTTCGCATGTGGATGTGATCCATCGAAGTTACCGCTCCCTCTCTAGGGAGGTATGCCGGTTCGATGGTTGTACACCCGGGAGAAATGCGTGTCTAATAAAATGGTTAGGGACTCCTCACTGGAGTTAGTGGGTAGTTTTCGCGGGGATCTTGCGTAGCCCTGCGGGCTCTGATGTTTCCTCTATTTCTGATTTTATAGCATGTATGTGGCCTCGGGTTTTCCGTAGTGATATTTTAGTCCAGGACGCCAGATCTTATTATAATTAGGAGCTTGTGCACGAACATAACGCCATTGCATATTCTGCGATGGTGTGAGGACGGCAGGTCAATAAGATTTAGCCGAGACCGGTAGGGTGGCAAGATTCTACCCGAGTCCCAGTTAAAGTTACGAAGCGCAAAAATTAAAATTGCTTTTGCACAGATTCAATAACAACCTGCTGCTCTTTACACTGCGGGCTCCACACACAAGAACAATATAGGACGTACTAACGCGATATACAGTTGTTTCGCCACGTACAGGTCGCCAAACTCCTTGGACCAACGCTTAATGAACGCTAAAACACCCTTAGCTTTATTTACTGTTGCGGCTATATGGGTGATAAAACACAACTTATGATCAAGTAGGACTCCTCGGTCATTTAAACAACCAGGGTATGATTTCCTAGAACTTATGAGGCAAAATGTGGAGCGCGACGGTAAAATGTCATGGTTGCTGGACTAGGACTACGTCCGCTCCGCTCTCGTCTAAGCCGAGTATTACTATGGTGCATAATAATAATAATAATAATAATAATAATAATATCGTAATAATACGAACAACAAGCAAAAAAAAGCGCATCTAGTTGATACGGTAGCTAATATCAAACTATTTTATTAATTTGTTTACTTAACTTCCGTTTGATAGCCCTGGAAAGGTTTATATTGAAAATCGCGTTGCTGATTTGATATATATGTTACCTAAAACCATTCGGTATGACTGGGTGATATGTCAACATTTTTGTGTAAATACAAACCAAGAGAGCATTTTTACATACATTTTTATACCTGATACTCAAAATGAGTATTGGGGTATATTAGATTTGTGGTGAAAGTGGATGTGTGTAACGTCCAGAAGGAATCGTTTCCGACCCCATAAAGTATATATATTCTGGATCAGCATCAATAGCCGAGTCGATTGAGCCCTGTCTGTCTGTCCGTCCGTCCGTCTGTCCGTCCGTCTGTCCGTCCGTCTGTCCGTCCGTCTGTCCGTCCCCTTCAGCGCCTAGTGCTCAAAGACTATAAGAGCTAGAGCAACGATGTTTTGGATCCAGAATTGTGTGATATGTCACTGCTACATTTTTAAAGATACGATAAAACCAAAAACGCAGAATCGTAGAGAAAGACCATAACTTTTAGACTGCAGAATCTGAATTGGATCGTATTATTTTTATAGCCAGCATCAAGAAAACAATTTCATTTTTTCTCGCCCTGTCTCTCTCTAACACACACGTAGCATAGGCGGCTTTGGTTAGAGTAAAACATTAGCGCCTAGATCTCAGAGACTATAAAAGCTAGTGCAACCAAATTTGGTATCCACACTCCTAATATATCGGGGAATCTGGGGATATTCACAAATCTCAGAGACTATTAAAGCTAGAGTAACCAAATTTAGTATCCGCACTCCTGTTAGATCTCACTATAAAACGTATATCTCAAAATTTCGCCCCACCCCCTTCCGCCCCCACAAAGGACGAAAATCTGTGGCATCCACAATATTGCAGTTTCGAGAAAACTAAAAACGCAGAATCATAGATAATGACCATATCTATCAGATTGCTGAATCTGGATCAGATCAGATCATTTTTATAGCCAAAAGGAACAAATCAATTTGCAGTGGCTACGCAGCGCCCGACGTCACGCTCAGACTGATTTTCTGTCTCTCTCGCACGCACTCTTTGTCGTGTCGTTTAATATTAGCGGCGTCTGCCGGAGGAGAGCCATACTGACTTAGTATCGGGTATAACTGTAGAGTTGCGGTGTCCGCAGCAACTCACATCGTTCCCCCTCGTTCTTTTTAAAATTAATTTTTTCTTTACTTTATTCAAAATGAACGAAGAAGCTTAACAAAATTGATATTTAGAAAAAAATGTTGTTTCTTCGTAAATGACTGTGATAAAAACAAATGAGTATGTACTTTTGTTTGAAATTAAATTGATTTAGCAACAAAAAAAAATATTTTAAATTAGACAAATAGATGAACATTTGTGAAAACTAGAGAAGTCACAAATGCATGACATTTTAGAGTGCGCCTTTTTTTCCCCATGCGTATATATGGCAAACTGTCAAATAAAATATATAATTAAATTATTCAAAATTCATAACAGGAAATTCACTATATTGCGCTAGACAAAATATTCCGATGCCAGGGATGAAAATAAAGAAAGTATCGGAAAAATAACTTGTTATCGATATATAGTTTTATTGACTGTCCGTTTTGATGTAGAGATAATTTTGCAAACTGATTTTCTTTGTAATCAAATTGGATTTAGTTTTTCATCGTGGCTAATACATTCGTCAAAATTGATCCCTTAGCGCTTGAGGATTGTGCGAGCGTAAGCAACGCAAAAGATAGCGTTTGCCAAAGCTCCAAACAAAAGGGCGTTGGTGTCATAGGTGCACCAAAAGAAATAGCTTGCTGTATTGAAGACCTGGGTTCCGCTCTACAAGACAAAGTGATTTTGGCACCTGCAGAAAGTAGCCACCAACTTGTGCTTCATGCCAAGCAGTCTGAAGCCATGTCCGGTGATCAGAAAGTGCTGTTAAAAGGGCATTCGTCTCAGTATGTCAAGCTAAATGTTGGTGGTCGCTTATATTATACTACAATCGGAACACTGACGAAGCATAATGATACAATGCTAAGCGCTATGTTTAGTGGTCGCATGGAGGTGCTAACTGATTCAGAAGGTAATTAATTTACATTGAAATTATTCTGTAATATGTATACAAAAATTCACGTTGCAGGTTGGATACTAATAGATCGCTGTGGAAACCATTTTGGAATCATACTGAACTTCTTGCGCGATGGCAGTGTCCCATTACCCGAAACTAACAAAGAAATAGCTGAGCTACTTGCAGAATCAAAATACTACTGCATTACCGAGCTTGCATTGTCATGTGAACGGGCACTATATGCACACATTGAGCCAAAACCTATTTGCCGCATTCCATTGATAACTTCGCAAAAAGAGGAACAACTTCTAATCAGCGCGTCTTCGAAACCGGCTGTTATTTTAGTGGTGCAGCGACAAAACAACAAGTATTCATACACAAGCACATCCGATGACAATTTATTAAAAAATATTGAACTTTTCGACAAGCTTTCTCTGCGTTTCAACGAACGCATTTTATTCATCAAAGATGTTATAGGACCAAGTGAAATATGCTGCTGGTCCTTTTATGGGCACGGAAAAAAGGTTGCTGAAGTGTGTTGTACTTCTATAGTTTATGCAACTGATCGAAAACATACTAAAGTGGAATTTCCTGAGGCACGTATTTACGAAGAAACACTTCAAGTGTTGCTATACGAGAATCGAAACGCCCCTGACCAAGATCTAATGCAGGCCACATCTTCTGTACGTGTGGGGGGTGTTAGCGGAACAAGCATGCATCAGTATACAAGCGACGAAGAGGAAGAGCGAACTGGACTAGCGCGGTTGCGATCAAACAAACGGAACAACCCCACATGACACGCATAGGTTTTTTATAAACTTAGTTTTGATGGCGTTGCCTATCTACAAGTTCAACTCGTTGCTGACTTCTAGCGTCAGTAAATGTATAAAACGCGATCGGATGTATAGTTCATTAATATAATTTTTTAAATAAAAATTAACCCTATCTGAAACTGTTTACAAATAAAATTAAAAGAACTGTCGCATAACCTTGCAAATATTTATGGATACATATATGATTCGTTTTCCAGTATAAATATGTAGAAACCAACACTGATATGAAATCTTAGCAAGTAAACAAAATAATGTAAATTCTATGTTAAAAAAACGTTTGCTCATTTTTATAAAACGGTCTTCAAGGGTCTAAAAATGAAAGGTAAAGAATAGCTTTCTACGTCTAGCAACCTTCAAACTTCCGAAAATGTTTGTGTCTTGATTATATTGGTTAAAAAAATAACATCAAAATAAATTAATGACAGACCAAAAAGAAAATATATACCTTCAAACGGAGGGTGACCCCATAAAGAAATGGGCCAGCTATCACAGCCATCAAGTCATCTAAATACGTGCGGATCCACCTGGACAACCACACTAACTTGGAATAACTAAAAAAGTTATATCCTGTAGCTGTAAAATGATTCTGTCGCCTTTGATCAAAACCGCACCCCAAGCAAAGCTGTAGCTTCCTTTATAGTGTAAATATATATACATTTTGGTAAATATTAATTTTTTTATTGTTATCCTTGGTAGGAATCTCTTCATATTGATTTGACCTCGCTTTAGGAAACCAAAATTTTATTGGTTTTGTTTTAGCTTTTTTTCTCAAGCAATTAAATATATAGAAGAATAGAAACGAGGGGGAACGTTGTGAGTTGCTGCGGACACCGCAACTCTACGGTTATACCCGATACTAAGTCAGTATGGCTCTCCTCCGGCAGACGCCGCTAATATTTAACGACACGACAAAGAGTGCGTGCGAGAGAGACAGAAAATCAGTCTGAGCGTGACGTCGGGCGCTGCGTAGCCAATGCAAATTGATTTGTTCCTTTTGGCTATAAAAATGATCTGATCTGATCCAGATTCACCAATCTGATAGATATGGTCATTATCTATGATTCTGCGTTTTTAGTTTTCTCAAATCTGCAATATTGTGGATGCAACAGATTTTCGTCCTTTGTGGGGGCGGAAGGGGGTGGGGCGAAATTTTGAGATATACGTTTTATAGTGAGATCTAACAGGAGTACGGACACTAAATTTGGTTACTCTAGCCTTAATATTCTCTGAGATTTGTGAATATCCCCAGATTTGCATCCTTTGCGGGGGCGGAAGGGGGTGTGGCGAAATTTTGAAACAAACTCGTCTCGGTCCGATATATTAGGAGTGTGGATACCAAATTTGGTTGCTCTAGCTTTTATAGTCTCTGAGATCTAGGCGCTAATGTTTTACTCTAAGCAAAGCCGCCTATGCTACGTGTGTGTTAGAGAGAGACAGGGCGAGAAAAAATGAAATTGTTTTCTTGATGCTGGCTATAATAATAATACGATCCAATTCAGATTCTGCAGCATAAAAGATATGGTCATTCTCTACGATTCTGCGTTTTTGGTTTTCTCGTATCTTTAAAATTGTGGATGCCACAGATTTTCGCCCTTTGAGGGGGCGGAAGTGGGCGGGGCAAAGTTTTGAAATATTTTGGTAGCAGTGACATATCACAGAAGTCTGGATCCAAAACATCGTTGCTCTAGCTCTTATAGTCTTTGAGCATTAGGCGCTGAAGGGGACGGACAGACGGACAGACGGACAGACGGACGGACGGACAGACAGACAGGGCTCAATCGACTCGGCTATTGATGCTGATCAAGAATATATATACTTTATAGGGTCGGAAACGATTCCTTCTGGACGTTACACACATCCACTTTTACCACAAATCTAATATACCCCAATACTCATTTTGAGTATCGGGTATAAAAATAACAGTTTTAAATAAACAAGATTTTTTCCTTGTAACATTTACATCTCTACTCTCGCTTTCGGTCTGGACAAATTCCATCCTGGTATCAAAACCTATGTACAAATTTCAGTGTCCTAACAGATCCAACTAGATTACCAATCACCACTCCACACACGAAGACAGCAGTCAAAATACCACTTATCACGCTTTATCAAAGCAAGCTAATGTATTTATGTACGAGGGTGGTCTGATAAGTACTTAGCCTCACTGCCCGATGGTGCAAAAGAAGATTTACTCTCGTGTAGCTCAATCTTTTAGACGGCTACTGTCAACATTTCAGCCGAATCAGACTCGTACTTTTTTTTTGTGACCACGGGTGAAAGCGGGCTTGTCCGCCGATTTTCTACAAATGGAAAATGAGTAATATCGGGCTATGAATCGATTCTCATTTTTGGATGGGAAATCGCGGAGCGAAATTAAAGAGCGCTTGGATGCTGTGGCGAAAATGGCTTCAACGGAGGACAACATAACAAAAACCCTCGATCTCGTATTGGCAAACCGCCGATCAAAGGTGCGTGAGATAGCTAAATCAATAAGCCTCTCAAAAGAACACGTAGGTCAAATCGTGCATGTGATTTTTGGCATGAGAAAGCTGTCGGCGTAATGGGTGCAGCGTTTTCTCACTCCGGACAAAAAGCGCAACAGTGAAACCACTTCAGAGCAGTGTTTTGACGCTGTTTAAGAGCAATCCGAAGGAGTTTCTGTGTCGTTCTGAAACATAAATCCAATGGTAGACACCAGAGACCAAGGAACAGGCGAAAAAGTCGACTTTACCCGGTGAACATGCTCCGAAGAAGGCGAAGACTGTAATCGGCTCACACCACCACCGTCGCCACGGCCACATTGGTCGAATTGCACTGCGTACTGCCCCATCCGCCGAAATCTCCAGTCTTGGCCCTGACTGAAAAAAGTCACTTACCGGACATACATTTGAGAATGAGAAGGGCGTCGCCGCCAAGACGGCCTACGTTACAGACCTCTAAAAAACGTATTTTTCAGATGGGTTACAAAATTTGGAGCATCGGTGGTTCAAGTATATCGACCTAAAAGGAGACTATATTGAGAAATAAATCGCCACTTTTCCAAAATTTTGGTTTTTTGTTTTGTACGCCAAGTACTTATCAGACCACCCTCGTTATTCATAAAACGAAACCTTATTTTCAAGAACCAACTAGAAACATAATATCAATCCCTTATAAGGCTTCCAGGACACAGCCAAAGTAAAAGTTACAGTTAAATTACAGGTAATGAACACATCAAATATTTCCTTCTGACTTTTGCGAACTTTCCTTTAATAAATGAGAGAAATTCTAAGTCCGCAGACTCGAAAAACATGCGGGAATTGTGAGTCGCAGCTACGGCCGCGGCTATACATATGTATACACCCGATACTCAGTCAGTATGGCACCCCTCCGCCACATTGAACGACAAATAGTGTGTGAGAGAGAGACAGAAAATGAGTAAGCGCGTGACTACGCTATCGAAGACAATGTAATATCATTTGTTCCTTGTGGCTATCTATCCGATCTGATTTAGCATCCTAGAAGGTATGGGCATTCTCTACGATTCTGCGTTTTCGGCTTTCGGAAATTTTCAAAATTGTGGGTGCCACATATTTTTGTCCTTGGTAGTGACGGAAGGGGGTGGGGCGAAATTTTGAAATACGCTTGTACCAGCACAAGAGTCTGGGATACAACAATTGGATTCTCTAAGAGCTAGAGCTAGAGTCTCTGAGATCTGAGATCGAGACGGACAGAAATACATTCTATATCGACTCTGCTATTGATGCTGATCAAGAATATATATACTACTTCATGGAGTCGGAAACTTCCTTCCAAAAATATAATATAAAAATGAATCGCTTCTTGTTTTACAAAGTACAAATCTAGGGAGCAGCTGAACCGATTGCGCTAATTCTTTTTATACCCGATACTCAAAATGAGTATTGGGGTATATTAGATTTGTGGTAAAAGTGGATGTGTGTAACGTCCAGAAGGAATCGTTTCCGACCCCATAAAGTATATATATTCTTGATCAGCATCAATAGCCGAGTCGATTGAGCCATGTCTGTCTGTCCGTCTGTCCGTCCGTCCGTCTGTCCGTCCCCTTCAGCGCCTAATGCTCAAAGACTATAAGAGCTAGAGCAACGATGTTTTGGATCCAGACTTCTGTCAGAATCTGAATTGGATCGTATTACTATTATAGCCAGCATCAAGAAAACAATTTCATTTTTTCTCGCCCTGACTCTCTCTAACACACAGGTAGCATAGGCGGCTTTGCTTAGAGTAAAACATTAGCGCCTAGATCTCAGAGACTATAAAAGCTAGAGCAACCAAATTTGGTATCCACACTCCTAATATATCGGATCGAGACGAGTTTGTTTCAAAATTTCGCCACACCCCCTTCCGCCCCCGCAAAGGATGCAAATCTGGGGATATTCACAAATCTCAGAGACTATTAAAGCTAGAGTAACCAAATTTGGTATCCGCACTTCTGTTAGATCTCACTATAAAACGTTTATCTCAAAATTTCGCCCCACCCCCTTCCGCCCACACAAAGGACGAAAATCTGTTGCATCCACAATATTGCAGATTTGAGAAAACTAAAAACGCAGAATCATAGATAACGACCATATCTATCAGATTGCTGAATCTGGATCAGATCAGGTCATTTTTATAGCCAAGAGGAACAAACCAATTTGCACTGGCTACGCAGCGTCCGACGTCACGCTCAAACTGATTTTCTGTCTTTCTCGCACACACTCTTTGTCGTGTCGCTTAATATTAGCGCCATCTGCCGGAGGAGAGCCATACTGACTTAGTATCGGGTATAACTGTAGAGTTGCGGTGTCCGCAGCAACTTAGAACGTTCCCCCTCGTTTTTATAATATTCCTTGATGTACAAAAATTTTTCGTACGGAGAGAAAATTTAAAAAAATTAAAATCTTAATTTACAAAAAGGTGAAGAAATTTATAATCAGGCATTGATTTCCATTGATTCCATATGTGCTTGATGATGTCAAACAAGCTATTATACCAATTGGGGATGGTCGCGCCTAATCGCCCAATGCACGATGCTTTTCATTAAGAGTTACAACGTGAAAAGTCGTATGATTTCAATACTTTGAAAGAACCGATTCAAATAAATCTTCCACTATAGAACAAAGAATAAAAATAATGTATTTTATAGTCTTAGGAAAGTAATAAATGATGGAGCTGCAGGGATTTACTTCTTCGACTTCTAATTCGCTCAAAAAATGAAATTGCTCTAGTTATTGCTTCGTCAGGCATTTCAGCAACTTTGATTAAAGGCGGTCGAATAGCCCATTCAGCTCTAAAATTGCCATTGAATATGCAATGCAACGAAATTCCAACCTGTAACATTTCCAAGAATTCGGCAATGGCAAAGCTTTTGCAGCAATGTTCACTAATAGTATGGGATGAATGCACGGTGGCGCAAAAAAAATCTTTAGGGTCTTTAGATCTTTAGATCTACGGAACGAACAGAATCAACTTGCTGTCGCAGGAGTACCGGAAGGCAGCGAGTTTGGGCCGACACTGCACTGCTTATTCAGCCACGACATGCCAAATCCCTTTACTGTCCGAAGGCAAATAGGGCAGGCCCTCAAGGTGGTAACATTTGCTGACGACACAGTAGTACAGAGTACTTTAAGAATGGACTCTAGCCCTGGTGTCTTCTTGGTTGGGAAACTCGTGGAGCTGCATAAGAATCACACATACCTCAGAGTTACACTGGATGCACGTGTAACTTTCGACAGTCACATCCGTAGCGTAACCAGAAAATGTTCTAGCTACTTAAACAAAGTAACAAGCTCAATTTTAATAACAAAGTCATGATCTACAAAGCCATACCTGACCCTGCCTAACCTTGCGAGGATCATGACATTCCAGAGTAAATTTCTGCGTAGGATCTCCGGAGCTGAGTGGAATATCCGTAAAATCAAGCGAAGAGCCATTTTAAGCTCAGAAGCCACACCAATGTACTGGCGAGGCGTCTTGCGATATCCAGATACCGGCGTACGCTGGCCAGAAAACACCCAGTCGACCTGCGCAACAGGATGATCTATGAGGAGCTCTATCCTAGAAACCTGGACCTCTAAATTCTTCGACCTTGAGGACACGCATGTTTTTAATTTTTTTTTGTGACTTTTTTCCTGTGACTTTTTTAACGGTAACAGCAAACAACATAATTTGAATAATTCATATTATTTTATAATCAAAAATACAAAATACAATCCTAATTATAATAAAATTAACAGAAATAAACAGCAAATAATCAGGAGATTTTCGGAAAACATTGCCAGTGGTTCCACGTTCAATGCAAAGTGATGAAGTGAATGCAATCTTTAAAGTCCTCCATTTGTAGAAACATTTCAAGGTATTACATTTAAACAAGAATATGAGTGTCATCTTGCAAAATGATCAATCTGGAGATATATTTTCTAAGCAATGGTAATGGCCAATTTCCTATAGATGTGAATACTGGCTGCATCTCTTTTCCTGAGTGTTTTTGTAAGTTAACGCAATCAAAAGCTGAATTCATTCAAAAAGTGTTTCCAAATGTTGCTCAAAACTATTTGTTCCATGATTGGTTGAGCGAATGAGCTATACTAGCTGCGAAAAACAATGATGTAAATGAATTAAATTTCAAAATTCAAGATGACATTCCTGGCGAAATGAGGACGTATGAATCAGTTGATACGGTTACTAATAAACATGATGTCGTGAACTATCCACCGGAATATTTTAAACTCACTTTATATGCCAGGATTGCCGCCTCACAATCTTCAATTGAAGGTTGTATCTGTAGTTATAATGTTGCGAAATATTAACTAACCGAAACTTTGTAACCGCACACGAAAACCGATTCAAAAAATTAAGCAATCATATTGAAAGGAAAGTATGAAGGAGAAGACGTTTTGGTACCCTGCCTCCCAATGATGCCGACTGATGTAATATAGAATAAGTACAAAAAAAATGAAATATAATAAGTAGCTATCATGATAAGAAATCTGAAATTATAATTTTCATTGTGATTTATTAGTGATTATGGCTGGCAAAAACTCTCTAGCTGAAGCCTACACGAGGGTGTCGGCTGGGCAATGGACACTGCATTACCCCGGACAGAGCAAGCGACAGTGCATTCCCCTCGCCCGGGATAATGCAGTGTCTAGCTAAGACAATGGTCCAGCGTCTTCCCGAGTCGGGGGAACTGAACCAGGGCCATGGCTAGAGGTGCCTGGCGGCCAGGTGCCAATTAACTATCGAATAACTAACTAACTCCAGATATGATAAATCACAAAGAAAGCTTGTATTTTTGTAACATTTTTGCTTTGAAAACTTGGCAAAAGTCGAAAAAATTAATTTCTTATGTTGGTTGTTTGTTTTTTACTGACACCGAATTAATGTATCTATGCAACAAAAACACAAGGAATGCATTTACTTCACCTTTTCCAGAGTTTTCAAAGTCGAAATTTTTTAAAAATATACCACAAAAATGATACATTTTGAATGTTAAATATTTTTCAGCTTAAGCTAGGTTAGGATTTAAAGCTGCATTTATCTGCTTTTTAGAATTGCAAAGTTCAATACAACCAGATGCAATATATGTACTTAAGTTATGTGAAAAAAGGACTACCTCTGGCAAAAAGAGTAAAAAAAAAATAAATACCAAACTAAAAAACTGCACCCAGAAAAAACTCATTAAACAGTTTTAAGACCCCAAATCCTTAAAAAATGTCGGTTTGGTTCACATCGGAAATGTGGTGTTTCATAGTGTCATCTGTGTAGCTGTAACATATATGTACATACATATGTACGTATGACTGTTCGTTGTCTGTGACAACGAAGGCTTGCCATAACAGGAAATGTTTATATGCCAGAGTGCTTGGATGTGGGGTTATACTCAAACAAAAATCGATTGTTTTTGTTAATATTTCCTACAATAGTCGAAATGGAGGAATTGAAAAAATTTGGATTGTTCATAGACGATATCTACAGACTGCGAGTTCAGGATCCCAGCATTGCCACTCAAAAAATAGAGCTGAGACATGAATGCCTGGAGTATTCAAGAAACCTTCAACAGTTCAAAAGATTAATTCATGACTTCTATAAAATATCAAATACTTTTGCTAAAGACGTCGAAGTGGAAAAGCTCCGTGCAATTGGGACACAAAACCAACTTAAATCAATGTCGCAGCAGCGACAAGCTGAGCAGCAAGTCTGTCAGAGCAAGATTTTGGAACAGACAGTCAAACTAGAGCGTTTGAAAAGCGAGTACCAGTACTTGCAACGTACAGAAACGGAGCAGCAGGAAATCATAAATAATTTTTTATTGAATCAATAAAAACAGGTGTATAAAAACATTTAAACAATACGGTTTGGATTTTTTTGTTCTAGTTTTGCGGCTGTTAGATGCTTACGGTAGCAAACTAGACTACAAAGGGGAACATTGGTTTTGGAGCAGGAATATGCCTTACGATTTTTGCAATCACTAATGCAGCAAAACTGAGCTGGTGGCGGAGGGCGTGATACTTTTGCTTCCATGGGAAACTCATGACCTGGAGGTACCAAGATGTAGGAACCTTCAATAGTATTCATATATGTAAGTTTTGGGTGCGAAGGCTTTTGTGTTTGCTTGTTACGAACGCCGGAGCGTTGTTTACTGCTCTCCTGTTTCTTCAGCAAGCGATCCATGGTTTTTTGTTTATCTTTTTCGCGACGCTCGTCCGCCTGTTGCTTACGTTTTTGCGACTTTAAAGCTGCTTTTTGGATTTCTTCCGCAGTTTGAGGTTTTTCCTTTTCCTTATATCCACTGGGTAGTGCAATCAGTTCTTCAACAAATCCAATCATATTAGTATCAGCATCTTGTGTCCGTTCATACATAGCTCGTTGACGAGCTGTCATTAATTTGGGGTCTTTAATTTTTTTTAACTCTTCATCGACATCGTCTAGCTTCCCAGTTTCAATGGCATTAAGCCAGCGTTCTTCATCACTAGAAGTATCACTGTTTCGTCGTCGTTTAATCTTCTTCATTGCATTACTAGGCGATGTTGAGGCCTGCACCGTTTTTTTTGTGTTCGCCGGTCTTGTGCGATTATTTACAAAATCAATGATATTCACATTTCGAGTCTGGGCCTCCCTTTTTATAGAATGTTCCACAGGCGGGAAAGATTTTTGAATCTCTTGAGCGAGGTTTGGCGGTGGCTCGTTATTGGTTGCCACAGATGAATCTGTAGGAGAAGCAAATCTGGCTGGCTTTTGGCGTTTTGAGCGTTTTGAGCGTCGATCTTAAATATTAAAATTTATAATAGCTACATAATGAAATATAAAATTATTAATACTACCTTCAACTTTCCCCATAATTTCAAGATAATTTCGGCTTTCAAAAATCATAAACATTAATCATCTTTTAGAGAAATTGCGGATGGAAGATAATTGCGATACCATAAACTGCACGATAGTTGAGAAATCAGTCCACATCGGTGTAGAAAATAATCATTTTGATACTTTTTGCGTTCGAGTAAGGGCACTCCCATAAATGTTCAGACACTGAGCTAATTCAATAATGTTTCCACTAGACCATTTGAAACAATTCGTAGGATGTTGCTACCAGCAATAACGAGCGGGAGGGATGAGAACCGTGTCTGGGGCCGCAACTCTACATTTATACCCGATAGGAGGAATGAGTAAGAGCTTGAAAGGCGTTGCGTAGCCACTGTAATTTAATTTTATTTCTGCTGGCTACAATATTAATCTGATATGCGTTTTTGGTTTTCTCGTATCTTTAAAATGACGCAACAAATTTTTGTCCCTGATGGTGGCGGGGACCGGGGCTAAATTTTTAAATACACTTGTAACAGTGTGATATCACAGGAGTCTGCACACGAACGGACAGACAGAAATGGCTACATCGACTAGGCTGTTGGTGCTGATTAATAATATATAAAGTTTACGGGGTCAGTATCGGGCAGAGCTCGCAAGAAGTGGTCCCTTTTTGCAGGAAGGCATACAAAATTCATAAAAAAAAGCGAAAAGATACAAGCAAAAAAGTGTCTTTGCAAATGTATGTCTGTGTGTACATATTTTTCCCTTCGTCTTACGTGCTTTTTCTGCGATCAAATACAAATCAACATCATCAACTACAACAAAAAATACAATTTTGAGCATAATTCTCAGCTGTTGAGCACCGAACGACGGTCTCTTCTTCAACGTGTTTTCATAAGAAAGCTGCATGCGTTTCTCTCGCAGATCAGCATAAAAGAGAAACCACGAGAGTAAACTAATACTCTGTCTGTTGAGAGAGTGATCGATTTTACTTGATTCTTCTCAGTCTTTTCGGCAAGCAAAAAGCATAGAAAAAATTGCTTGAGCATATTTTCGAGCTCTGGTATTAGTTATATAGACCAATAGGTGAGAGCACGATATACATATGGTAGCAGCGGTCTATTCCCATTGCGACCATATACCATCGTTTTCTGGGATGTTTCTAAGCCGCACGGTTCTATGCGATATTTAGGCGATGCTTTTAAGGTGCAACCTTAATAGCGTTTTCCCCACACAGCGCATCTACATGGAACGGGGGACTTTTGACAGATGTTAAACCTCGACTCCCACTGGCATCATCCACCCTCTACAATTCATCAAAAAATAATCCATCGAAAACATTAACAAAGTATTTGCATGAATTGTGATATTTCACAATTTAATTGGTTATAATAAAACTGTACTTATAAGTGGATCTGTCCTGTCAAATGTTTATGACAAAATTTTCCATCTCCGCAATCCACAGCAATTTGCGTGTATTTGTTGTTGAATTAAAATGAAAACAAATGCATACATACATACATTAATTGATTAAACTCACCACCACCACTTTCAGCACTCTCCATTTTGTATTGTTTCCGATGAATTATTTTAATTTTTTTGGTCTTTAGCGATTTGATATTTAAAATAGAACTTAAGATATGTCTAGGCGGTAAATATTTTTTATTGTCATGCATTGTTTTTTAGTGTTGCATTTGAAAACCATCGTTTAAAGGCTCTGCACACTAAGCACATACTTGGCGAATTTTTGACAGAGGTGAAATCCCGATACACAATGACAACAGCCACCATATACCATCCGTCAAAAAGCAATCTGATGATCATAAAATTTCCAAGTTTTGCTCGGAATTGTGAATTTTCACAATTTTTAGTTAGTAAATTGTCAATTTTCTTGGCTATAATAAAAGAATCCAAAAATGGATATTGCGCTCGCAATTTGCTGAAGTATCTGTCGCATTGTTTCCTGGTGCTCTTTCAAGCAAAAATATTCTTAATAAAGTGTTAAATATTGCTTAAGTTCATGCCAACTAGCCGAGGCACCGAGGACTAAAGACCCACGGCCTCTAGAGATCCGGGAAAAATAACGCCAAGAAAACCCAGACCTCGCACAATTTCCAGCGGTGCATGCTGCGCAACGAGACAACAAACGCGAGCAATAAACGAAGCAATTGAATCCCACACAGAGGAACAGCCCGGTGAGTACCACCATGGAGAATTTGTTCCAGGGTGACCGGTGACAAACCCAGGGGTGAGTACACGCTGGAAATATAAACGCCGCCGAGAGGAGCTGAAATCTTTCGCGGAGGAATTCGGATTCAGCCGCGAGGGTAACGTGAAAGATTTGCGGAGAAATTTCGCCGAACAACCGGGCCCCTCGAACACGACGCCTGGGTCAGACTGGCGGAGATCGAGCGATAGTACACCAGATCACCAGGACGGGCCAGACTACAGCCGACTACAGAGCGCCTCATCGACTGAGTTTCGTCAGGAATTCCTGACCTTCTTCCTGCCTCCCCGGTACTTCGAACTCCGGTTGCTTAAGCACCATGCCGGGTACGACGCGGCTAAGGAGCTCAACCGGATCTATGACAACATCCTCCCATCGGACCAGCTATACGAGGGAAGACACGAGCGGAATATCCTGGCAACGCCCATTCCCCTCGACAGATCCTCAGGTACGCGCGGTCAACGGCGCCACAGGCGGAAAGCGAAGGCGGGGTGAATCGGAATCCCTTCCGAAAACCCCAGTGGAACCCACAAGGAGGCCACACCACGCCGGCGCTCCAGCCCGGGAAGCTACGCATCGAATGATCACCCCCCCTCGCCAAACCAAACGCGGCCTGCCACCGTTTCGGAGAAGCTGGACATGCTGCCCGCGAAGCTTCATCAATGCCAGCCTCGCCCGCCAACTCGACCACAACAACGACCTGCGGGAGGCGTGCATCCAGATCCGCCTAGCCGACGGCTCAGCATGCGAGATAACCCAGGCTTTACCGCTCTTAGTACTACCAAATATGCTAGAGCAAGTCATCGTGGGGATGGATTTCCTATGCGCCATCGCATCGCATCGCACCCGCTTCCATCTCCAAGGTCACCAACGCTCCGCCCTAAACGCCGGTGATCACAGCCAGCCAATACACGCCCCAGGACCCACGAACTCAGGACCCCGCCGGCAACGAATCCCCCGAAACGAAACGAGACACAAACACAAGAAACAAGGAACACAAAACACACGACCGCAACGAGCCACACTAGGCCCAGGCGCACTCCAAGAAACCCAAAACCAAGCAACGTAACGAAGAAAGCTAGCCGGTCCTCCGAGAGCACCGACGCGGTTCCACCAACGAAGGGATAGGAACCCAGGACGCTTCTCCAGAAGACAGCATGGCCCCACCGGCAACAGCCGCCACGCAGCAGCCAGACGCTCGAGGTACCCAGACTGGCCCAGGACTGCAGCGACAGCGCCATCGACACAAGACACAAGACCTCTACGACAGAGACCGACCAGCTACTCCCGCGTCCTCTCAAGCAGGAACCGGGAAAGGCGACCACCGCCACACGTGCCAACCGGAACCTGTAACCATCATGCGAGCGATCGTCACTGACGTCATGGAACGCCTCCCAGGCAATCCCACGCCTTGCACGACCTTGTTTAGTAAAGACCTCCGTATTGATTCTGAGTTCGGTGGGGTCCTGAAGGCGCTATTCGGCGATAACCTGAGTGCTCTCTGTAAAACCGACTGCCACGTCCCACGCTACGATCGCTCCCGTCCGCGGGACTGCCGCCCCGTCCCCATCGTCGGTCCGAAATACGGAGTCCCGGCAAATTATAAATATTACTGTAATGTCGACCCTGGAGTAGACTGAGATATGTACCCCCGCCCAGGATCGCTTCCTTACAGATGGCGCCCGAGCAGTGACTCCGGGATTCCGTTATGTTTTGGGGCGCTAACGAGTAGCAGGGGGAATCGGGACTGTACCATGCGCAAGCACGGCCATTCGGAATCGGCCAAGAATAGCTGTATATCTCTGTAAAGCCGCACGTGAGGCCGCCCATCATTCACGTACAGCCGAGGCTGGCTTCCCTAACCTCCCTAGCCAAAGCGTCAACACGTGGCCGCCGCGCCCACACGAGGAGGGGAGCGCCGCGGCAAGATGGCAGAGAAAGGGAACCGAGCCGAAGCTGGGCAGAAATCGCTAAAGAGAGAGCGACACGTACGCGGCGAGCAGCGCGTCGTGAGCGGTAGAGGCCGAGCGAGCGTCGGAATCCTCCCGAAGACCAACCAGCCCGGCTATATATTTCGTACCCAGACCCAGAAGAGGAGAGTAAATGCCTGGCCCTCAGCGCGAGCAGTTATTCAATGAACGGTCTTCAGCGCGATCACTCAATGCCCGGCCTACAAAATGATAGCCGAGAGTAACCGCCCGGCCTTTAAAGCGATCAGTTAGCGTTCAGCTATCGACACGGGACGAGATCCAGCGCTTAGATCAACGAATTCAGCCCGACCAGGACCACAAAGACAATTCCAAGGACAACGATAGCAAAGACTATTGACCGGCCTAGCAAGTATCAACAGTCAGGACAATTCCAAGGACACCGATAGCAAAGACTATTGACCGGCCTAGCAAGGATCAACAGTCAGGACAATTCCAAGGACAACGATAACAAGTACTATCGACTGGCCTAGCAAGGGTCGATCCCCAGGCTACTATAAGGACCAACGACAACCACGACCATTGACCAGGACCCCAAGCAGCAAGGACGCCTCCACTAGACAACCGTGTTAACCGTGCATACGCCGTGCTTACGTGGCTAGCCCCAAGGACTCCGGTATTCAGTGCGTTACTTAAGAAAAGATTCTACCGGAGGATCAATACGTGATACTACCGTCGGAAACGCGATAGATCTCGAAGTGCCAGTTCGACCACCGTGCTTCGACATGGGGGTACAGTGGATTTCGTATCGGCGCAAGGACGAATTGCAGGCCATTGCCGCCGAATTCGGCCTCGGTGAATCCGGGACAGTGGACGAACTGCGCAGCCGGATCTCGGCCTTTATCTCGCGCGGTGAGCATCCGACTGCATCCCAGCCCGAGAAACCCGAGGAACACGTCCCCGTCGCCGGGACCGAGTCAGCGAGAGCGGAAGGAAGGGATCTGTGCGGAACAGCCCTTATCCATCATAATAATAATTCCCGAGTTCCCGCGTGCAGCTCACGACGACTCTGGCCGGCTTGAAACCACGACTGACTGGCGACATGGTGACAATCACAACCAGCACCGCTTCCCCGAGGAAGCCGGAACTTCGCGATCCGGAAGGGAAGAAATTTCCTTCGCCGCCCTGGCCGATAAGCTGCGCAATTGGGGTCTGAAGTTCGACGGACACTCGGATGCGCTGGCCTTCATCGAACGGTTGGAAGAAAGGGTCGACTCATATGGCAGAAGCCCAGCACAACTGCCGCGAGCCATCTCCGGGCTACTAACTGGCAAGGCAGAAGGATGGTTTAGGACGTTCCAGATGCAAGGCAAGCCATGGACCGAGTTCCGGAAGGAGTGCTTGGAGTTCTTTCTACCCCCGCGATACTTTCAGCGCTTGGAAGATACGTATCGCTCCCGTCACCAACGACCCCGAGAAACTTTTCAGGACTACTTGATCGACCTCCGACTCATGATGCAACGAGCTCAGTATACTCCAGACAGAGAGCTGGACAGGATCTACGAGAACCTTCGGCCAGAATACCAACTGTTCATCCGTAGACACGAGTTCGAGACGTTGCGAGAACTGACCCAATTGATAGTAGCGTACGAGACAACGCGGGACCGCGAACAAACCCACCCAGCTAACGACCGCCCAAATACGAAAGCCAGAACGCCATCATACCAAGGACCCGGATTATCCACCCCACAGCATGCTCCTCCAAACGACACCGGGCCTCCCGGTGCGCCGAGACGGCAAGCGGCGTAGTGACCCAGGATGGAGACCGGCCGGTGAACACACGCCGGGCCTGCCGGAATTGCGTGGGAAGGTCATTTCAGCAGTTCATGCAGGAATCGGCGAGTGCTATTCTGTTGGGAGTGTGGCCGCCGCGGCATCCGGACGATCGACTGCTGTAGGCTATCCGAGTCGGGAAACGGGCCAAGTCTCCGCTCGTCAGGGAACCGATCGGAGACATACCTCCAGGGCCCCCAGGAGTAACTCATCCCTTAAGTTTGGAAGGAGGCAGGATCGCCGCGCTAGTAACCATCGAAGGAGTACCGCTCACAGCTACCCTCGACACGGGAGCAACGCGGTCGTTCGTTAGTCAACGCATAGCCCATGAAGTAAGTGCCGGAGGGAACGCACGGAACATAAGGACTACCGTCCGCCTGGCGGATGGTACAGCAAAGGCGGTGACGCAAGCAGTTCCGGTCAAGGTACGTCTGGATCAACAGAACACGCGGGTGATTCCATTAGTCCTACCCATGGCAGTGGACGACATCATACTGGGGCTCGATTTCCTTTGCGGCGTCCAGGCCATAATACAATGCGTACTTGCAGTTGACCCAGCGGGCGATCCGGGAAACCAACCCGATCTTCACATCATCCTCGACTCGGCCCCGCATGGTCACTTTTAGTGACAAAAGTCCCGCGACTGCATACGCTGCTCCTACCCGCTCGACCAATCCAACGGCGACCCACCGGACGAAGACAACGCACCAGAATCCCGACCACGCCAGACCCGGCAATGTACCAGTGACAACGCACCAGAATCCCAATCACGCCAGACCCAGCAATGTACTAGTGACAACGCACCAGAATCCCAACCACGCCAGACCCAGCAATGTACCATTGACAACGCACCGGAATCTCGAACACGCCAGACCCATCAACGTAACCATGACAACGCACCAGAATCTCAACCACGCCGGACCCAGCAATGGACCCACGACAACGCATCAGGATCTCGAACGCGCCAGACTCAGCAACGCCAGAATCATCAACGAAGCTACGCCGGAGACGACTGCGACACCGCTGGCCACACCCAGGGCCAGTCCGTCCGCCCCGAAAAACGCCCAGAGTAACGAAACCACGCCGGAGACGACTGCGACACCGCTGGACACACCCAGGGCCAGTCCGTCCGCCCCGAAGAACGCCCAGAGTAACGAAACCACGCCGGAGACGACTGCGTCACCGCTGGACGCACCCAGGGCCAGTCCGTCTACCACGAAAACCACCCAGAGTATCCCTAACAGGACAACGCTTCTAAGCCCCGACCACGCAAGACCCAGCCGCAATACAATTACAACGCTTCTAAGCCTCGACAACGCCAGACCCAGCAACGATACAAGGACAACGCATCTAATCCCCGACCGAGACGGACCCGGCGGCCCTAAAAATATAACACGATCGACGCGAGCCAAATCAGACACGCCCAGCCGTGCGGCGCGGCCAGTGCAAACGACCCCGCGGGAAACCAGCCTCGCTCCACAACCCGACCCGTTACGCCTGGAAGACGACGGCCCTGAAGGACCTGGACGGGTCGAGGTAGACCACCTTGCATCTAACCGCCCAACGGATTATAAACTCGCCCCTTTAGCCGATGCCGTGGCCGGTCGACAACGCAACCCTTTTCGAAGATCAAACTCGACTGACCCTATCACCATGAACCTCGCCATCATAACATGTGCCCTGCTCGAAGAAATCTCGCCACCGACAGCCCCCATCACCGCACCGCCCCTTCCGCCGTGGGAAGCCGAGTTTTTGAAGCAAGAATTGTCCAAGTTCGAGGGATTGGAGGGCGTGTCTCACATAACTGAGCATACCATCACTCTGAAGGACGACAAGCCGATAAAGCAGAGGTACTTCCCCAAAAATCCGGCCATGCTGAAAATCATGAATGCTCAGGTCGACGAGTTGCTGCGAGACGGGCGAATCGAAGCTTCAAAAAGCCCACACAGCGCTCCCATCGTACTGGTGGGAAAGAAGACAGGCGAGCTGCGGATGTGCGTAGACTACCGACAACTCAACGCGCAATCAATACCCGAGGCCTACCCACTGCCCAGGATCAACCACATCATCGAGAGGCTCCGTAACGCACGTTACATCTCGACTTTGGACCTCAAGAACGGGTATTGGCAGATCCCTATGGCCGAGGGGAGCCGAGAATGTACCGCCTTCACCGTTTCGGGCAGAGGACTCTTCCATTGGAAGGTGATGCCGTTCGGGCTGCACTCAGCATCGGCCACGTTCCAGCGAGCATTGGACAGCGTCATCGGACCACAGATGGAACCCAACGCATTCGCTTACCTTGATGACATCATTGTCATCGGAGCGGCGTTGGAGGAACACGTCGACCATCTGCGAGAGGTGTTCCGGAGACTACAGGAAGCAAATCTAAGATTGAACCAAAAGAAATGCAGCTTCTTTCAGAAAAGCTTCGTATACCTGGAACATGTCATTAGTGAGCAGGGTATACACACCGACCCAGATAAGATCGTCGCCGTCCGGAAGTTGGCCCCACCCAGTTCAATAAAGGAGCTTCGACGCTGCCTAGGGATGGCATCGTCGTACCGGAGGTTTGTCCCAAACTTCGCGACGATTGGACAACCAATGACTAGCCCCCTGAAGAAGGAGAAAAGGTGGATCTGGAGTGACGATCAGCAGGCCGCTTTCGAGGAGTTGAAGGAGAAGTTAAACCAAGCACCCGTCTTAGCCTGCCCGGATTTCGCGGAGAGGTTCGCTCTACAAACTGACGCAAGCGACTACGGTCTAGCGGCAGTCCTGACGCAACAGATCAGCGGAGAGGAGAGGGTCATAGCCTACGCCAGTCGAAGGCTCATGAAAGCAGAAGAAAACTACTCAGACACGGAAAAGGAGTGCTTAGCCATCGTCTGGGCCATCAGGAAATTACGATGCTACCTGGAGGGCTACCACTTCGACGTTATCACCGACCATCTCGCCTTGAAGTGGTTAAACTCGATCAATAATCCGACCGGTCGCATCGCCCGTTGGGCTCTGGAACTCCAACAGTATCGCTTTGACGTACTTTACCGACGCGGAAGCCAAAACATCGTAGCAGACGCTCTTTCCCGACAACCTATCGACACCATACAGCGAACCCTAGAAGACCTGCCCACCTGCCCCTGGATAAAAAGGTTGCTCAAACGTATCCAGTCACGACCTGAGGAATGCAGAGAATTTATAATCGAGAACGGACAGATCTACCGGCAGCCTGGGCACCGACCAATCGAGGAAGAATCTCACCAGTGGAAGTTATGCGTCACCAGTGGCCATCGTAGACGAGTGCTAGAAGAATGCCACGATCACCTGACCGCCGGACACCTAGGAATACGGAAGACTGCCACTCTGGTAGCCCAATGAAATTACTGTCCAGGACTCTACAGAGACGTGTCCCGATACGTGAAACATTGCGAAAGCTGCCAAAAATTTAAGGTGAGCCAGAACAAACCCACAGGTCACATGTATACGCGCCAGGCTAAGGGCCCGTTCGACATCCTTTGTGCGGACTTCGTGGGCCCACTATCCCGCTCAACGCACGGCAACACGATGCTCCTCGTGTTCTTCGACTCATTCTGCAAATGGGTAGAACTTGTGCCACTCCGGAAAGCCACAACCGCCCACTTGGAGAAAGCGTTCCGAGAGAGGATACTCTGCCGATTCGGGGTCCCGTGGAAGTTTGTGTGCGACAACGGAGCACAATTTACTAGTCGGTCCTTCCGGAAATTTTGCGAGGTGGCGGGAATGGAACTCGAGCACACCGCGCCGTATACCCCTCAGCAAAACCCGACGGAGAGGGCAAACCGGACCATCAAGACAATGATTGCACAATACTTCGACGGGGAGTTAACTCCCGTCGACTCCTCCCCGAGTTAAGCTTGGCCATAAACAGCAGCACGTCGAACACCTCGGGCTTCAGCCCGGCCTTTTTGGTACTCGGACGAGAACCAAGGCTACCAGGAGCCTTGTACGACGAAGTGACCCAGGATTAGGAAATGAACCAGAGCCTGCGCACGAGAAGGCTGTAAAGTAGTGATCCTAGGCTGGGGTCAGTCTCAGTCTGCCCAGGGTCACCTACAGTTTATTTGTAAGTTGCTGAGATGTTGAGACTGGGGGGGGGGAGGCGGGTCGTTGGCGCAGGGATCGCCGAGCCGCCGTCAACGACGGGGCCTTCGGGAGAAATTAGGGGGGGGAGAGCGGGCGTTGGGCCGGGCGGCGCGAAACTCACCCGAGACGCTGCACTCCCCGACTTCAGCAGGGTAAAACCCCTGTTGCCAAGGTCGAGGTGGGCCGCGGGTCCGGGGAGGTGAAGGAAAAGGATAAGGGGGGGGGGGGGGGCGCCTCTGCCGAAACGCGTACCACTTCTCACTCCAGCAGGGTAAAACCCTGTTGCCAGAGTCAGAGCGGGAGCGTAGTGACCGAAAACAGTCAGGAAAACGGAAGGGGAGGGGGTGGAGAGATGACCGCAGTCGGTGGTCCGACCAGAGAAAACAAATGGAAGCCAAAGAGTTCTTAATTATATGATCGAAGTTTTATTGGATTGATTCCCCTTGCACTCCCTTCTACTCCTACTACTACCTTGGCCATCGGCCAGCTCACCCGCGGATCCGGCGCCTGTGTTCCTGCAGCTCGTCCATGCTTTTTCTTTCCTCTCTGGCGCGCGGCCGTTCAACACTTTTTCTTTATCTCTTCACCGTCCGCGACGTTCCGTCTTCGCTCGCTTCCAAAAATCGACTCCTTCTCTCGCCACGGTCGCTCGACGTTCCGTGTGAGCTGGCCGCTTGGCGGGATTTCGGCTATGCAAAACTTAACTAGCTTATTTACTACCATAGCATATGATTTTGACTAATACAAATCTCGCTCCATTGCGACTTACTATATTTTCAGGTTGTCTTATTAATCACTTAACTCTTGTTACTATGTGAGGCTCCCAGTATGGGTCCTCACACCCTCTCCTTACTTCGGGGGGCCCGTGAGCGAATAGTCACTTTGCTCGTCTTGCTGATGTGGACCTGGAAGAAGGTGTTGTCCGCCTCTGCCAAGAATCGGACATCTTTACGCCGCGGGTTGACGAGTACGTCGGGCGTACGTACTCTCCAATCCGCCTCCCCAGTCACCCAACGAACGGCTGGGTTGGGGGTCGACGTTTCTGGTATCTCCGGACGGCCGCCTTCGGGATGTAGGATGGCGTCCAGATCGCAGACGGCCGGTAGCTCTGCGTCTTCGGGGGCGATGTCTTCGGGACGCAGGATGGCGTCAAAGTTGCTGACGGCCGGTAGTCCTGCATCTTCGGGGGTGATGTCCAACCCGTCTATCCGTTCGAGAAGGTTGAGCATATCAAGGGCCCCGAAGAGTGCCGGAAGCGGTGGCTCTTCCCAGCGGAGCATCTCTTTTTCGAACTCCGTCGGCTCGAATTGCTGGCGGTATCCGCGTGCGGTGGCACCTGGCAGCCCGTCAGGGATAGTGATGGCCTCTGCCCCCTCGTCGGGGCTCGGACCCGGAGCGGTGAAGTCGGCTGCTTCTCCTACGGTGGCGTGTCCAGGGCCCTGCGCGTGCTCTTCGGCGACCTGGTCGGGGTTGACCTGGCTGGGGCCCTGAGCGTGGGTGAACGTGGCTCTGGCGACGTTGCCAGGGCTTGGGTCCCTGGCGTTGGTGGCCACGTCTCGACGTCGCCGCATAAATTTTCCCAGCTGAGGACCTCTTGGTGGACTTGGCATTCTCGCGGAGTGGGGCGAAGAATCAGTTCCTTGATGATCTCCCAGTCGACTGGGGGCTCCGGCCTGGCTTTTGTCGTAGTTCTCCGTCGGCGGGGGTCTCTCGCATTCGATGAGCTGTGAATAGGAATGGACTTGTTGACTACAGGCAAGAAATACTTTGATACTCTATGAGTGCGGCGGAGCGGTTATAGACTTAATGAGAATCTCCAAAATGTCGGCCTTGGTTTGTCCCTTCGGTACAATCACGGTTGCGGTTTGCCCTTGAAGGAACAGCCACGCCCGCTTCGTTCGGTGCGTCGTTCTTCGAAGGATATCCGGGTCCCGGAAGCGGATGTGTCCAGGAGAAGCGGCCACGCACGCCTCGTTCGGTGCGTCGTTCCTCGCGAGATATCCGGGTTCCTGAAGCGGATGGGTCCAGGAGAAGCAGCCACGCACGCCTCGTTCGGTGCGTCGTTCCTCGCAAGATATCCGGGTTCCTGAAGCGGATGTGTCCAGGAGAAGCAGCCACGCACGCCTCGTTCGGTGCGTCGTTCCTCGCAAGATATCCGGGTTCCTGATTGGTTTCGTCTCTGTGTATCCGGGGTGTCAGCATCGTCGTGGCGGTTTGAGTAGATCTGCGTTGTAATCAAGATTGTTGTATATTGGTTCGGTCAGGGTCGTCTTCACTGTCCGTCCTGATCTGGTCGGTCTTTTCGTCATCTTCGTCGATGGTCGGGTAGAACGCCTTCAGGTCGTTCAAACTGGCTGATCGCTGCTTACGTCCGTTTAGAACCTGTAATCGGACGAGATTCGGAGAGAGAAACTTGGTCACCCGGTATGGTCCCTCGAATTTCGAGGCCAACTTGGAGGCGAAGCCTTCGGCTGCTTTGGACAGAGTGTGGCGACGTAACATCACTTGGGATCCAATAGCCGGTTTCCATTCCCTACGGCGGAGGTTGTAATGTCGTTTTTGCTCCTCTGATGCTTTGTCGCAGTTTGTTTTTACGATTTCGAACACCTCTCTCATCTGTCGTGCTCTGGTCTCCGGGTCGGCGATGCTAGTTCCCGTTCCTGGCGTAACCTCGTCATACAAGGCGCCTGGCAGTCTTGGCTCGCGACCTTGGATCAAAAACGCGGGGCTGAATCGCGTCGAATCGGACACGCTTGAGTTGATCGCGAGCGTGATTTCTGGCAAGAGCTCGTCCCAAGTATTCTGTTTTCCGTCGATGTATTGCGCCACCATCGTTTTAATTGTTCTGTTCGCGCGTTCTGTTGGATTTTGTTGGGGAGTGTACGGGGCAGTATGCTGAAGTTCCATCCCTAGTCTTTTGCAGAATCCTTTGAACGATCGGCTGGTAAACTGTGCCCCATTGTCGCAAACGAAGGTACGAGGGGTACCAAAGCGGCTTAGGATTCTTTCTCGGAATGATCTTTCCAGGTGTGGCGTAGTTGCCTTGCGTAGAGGCACCAGTTCGACCCACTTACTAAATGCGTCGAAGAAAACCAGGAGGACGGTGTTTCCATGTTTGGAGCGGGGCAACGGCCCAACAAAGTCGGCGCATAACACGCTGAAGGGTTCGTCAACTTGTCTGGTGAACATTTTCCCCGCCGGTTTGAACTGGCTCACCTTGTATTTTTGGCACACTACGCATTGGCGAACGTATCCGGCGACTTCTCGGAACAGGCCTGGCCAGTAGTACTTTTGGGCGACTCGTGAGCTTGTTTTTCGGATTCCTAGATGTCCGGCCGTCGGGTGGTCATGGCATTCTTTTAGTACGCGTCGTCTATGTTCTGCAGCGACGCAGAGTTTCCATGGGGTGGAGTCTTCCTCTTCGGGCACGGTGTGCAGGCGCCGATACAGTTGTCCACTCTCGCTTCGGTAGTCTTCATATTTGCCCGGCTGCTGCCTGATTCTCGCCAACATTTTCCTGATCCACTTGCACTGTGACTCCTCCTCCAGAGCTTGATGTAGTAACTCCAATGGTTGGCGGGAAAGTGCATCTGCTACCACGTTCTGCTTCCCTCGGCGATAGTGAATATCGAATTGATACTGCTGCAGCTCTAAAGCCCAACGTGCTATCCGTCCAGTGGGGTTGTCGATCGAGTTGATCCATTTGAGGGCGAGATGGTCCGTGATCACGTCAAATCGGTATCCTTCCAAGTAACAGCGCAGCTTGCGGATTGCCCACACTATTGCCAAGCATTCCTTCTCAGTAACGGAGTAGTTCTCCTCGGCTTTGGACAAGCGTCTACTCGCGTAGGCTATTACTCGTTCCTCGTCCCTTATCTTTTGTGTAAGGACGGCTCCTAATCCTTGTTCGCTAGCGTCGGTTTGCAATGAGAATTTTTCAGAAAAATCAGGGCAGGCGAGGACCGGCGCTTCAGTTAACCTGATCTTCAACTCCTCGAAGGCTTTTTCCTGTTCTTCCGACCATTTCCATTGCCGATCTTTCCTTAACAACGCAGTCATGGGTTCTACTATTTCGGAAAAGTTGGGTACAAACCGCCGGTACCAGGAGGCCATACCGATGCATCGGCGAAGTTCCTTGACACCTGCCGGGGGTTTCAGGTTGCGCACTGCGGCGATCTTGTCAGGATCCGTGTGTATGCCGTTCCCGCTGATGACGAGTCCTAAATATTTCAGTCTGCGTTTGAAGAAGCTGTATTTGTCCTTGTTGAGTCGAAGATTAGCCTTGCGCAGCCGCTGTAGAACTGTCCCAAGTTGCCGCATGTGGGCCTCCACGGTGTGCCCGATGACGATAATGTCATCAAGATAGGCGAATGCGTGTGGTTCCATGTCAGGGCCAATCACGCTATCCAGTGCTCGCTGGAAGGTCGCGCCGGCGGAGTGAAGGCCAAAAGGCATCACTTTCCAGTGAAACAATCCGCGGCCCGGCACGGTGAACGCCGTGCACTCGCGGCTGGTTGGGGCAAGCGGAATTTGCCAGTAGCCGCTCTTCAGGTCCAGGGTCGATATGTACCTGGCATCTCTCAGCTGTTCCAATATGTGTTGAATCCTGGGGAGGGGATACGCGTCGGGGATTGATCGCGCGTTCAACTGTCGGAAGTCTATGCACATCCTGATGTCACCTGTTTTCTTGCCCACGAGGACAATTGGGGCGCTATGTGGACTCTTCGAAGGTTCAATCTGCCCTTCCTTAAGCAGTTCGTCGACCTGTTTATTAATGACAGCTTGCATAGCGGGGTTTTTTGGATAATAACGTTGTTTTATAGGCTTGTTGTCGCGCATCACGATGGTGTGTTCTGCATTGGGGGACACTCCGCTGAGGCCGTCGAATTGTTTCAGTTCCTGTTGCAACCATTCGGTGATCCAGGGTTCCAGGGGTTCGTCGTCTTCGGGCTCGAATCCAGGGGTCAAAACGTCGGGCAATTGGGATATACTCACGGTGGCCACTGTTGCTCCTTGTGTCCGTTGCCGTTCCCTGGTGCGCCTACGGCGGGGCCCGTTGTCGCCGATGACGGGTTCGAATCGCACTCGTTTCTTGGATCGCTGCTGTACCTCGTGTACCCGGAAGCGGTTTTTCAGCATGGCTCTGTGGTCGAGGCCGGGGAGCGCCGATGTCCATCCGGGTTGGTATCCTGCCGGGGTCGAGACCTCGTCCGAATTCCTAGAATTCCTTGAAGGAACGGCCACGCACGTCTCGTTCGGTACGTCGTCCCTCGCAAGTTTTTCCCACCTCACCATCATGGATCCCAGGGGATCGGCCACGCGCTCCTCGTTCGGCACGTCGTTCCTCGTCGGTTCTTGATGCTGGGCGACCCGGTCTCGGCTGAGATTCGTAAGTTAATCCAGGCGGGATGTGGATCCTATGTCTTGAGTCCTGGTATCATGGCTGTGTTTAAATTTCAGGCGCAAGGGGACTCCTCCACACTGCAGGGTCGCGTCTATTCCGCATAGGAAATCCATCCCGAGGAGGACGTCATCCAGCACGTCTTTCATTACTAGCACCGGCATCTTTACTTGTTGATCTCCTAGTCGTATGTCTGCCATCAGCGCCTGAGTCAATTCCCGGAGGGACCCATCCGCCAATCTGATCGTCGTTCGTACCATCGCTATACTCTGTCCGTTGTCCAGCTCCAGGGCTTTGCGTTCGCTAACGAAGCTCCGTGTGGCGCCTGTGTCCAGAGTAGCGAGTAGGTCCTCTCCTTCCATGGTTACTTGCGCGCGAATTCGTCCTCTCTCCAGCCGCAGGGTTCCCTTTACTGCCTCGGGGTGGGAGTGGTGGTCTTCGCCCGGTCCCCTGCCGAGTGAAGCGCCTGTCCGTTTCCCGACGAATTCCTGCGACAGCATTCGATGGTGCGTAGCCCGCGACGGCCGCAGTCCCAGCAGTATAAGACTTGGGGCTGTTTACACTCCCTGGAAAAGTGTCCGGACCCGCCGCAGTTCCTACAAGCATGCTGCACGTCGATTATGGTGTCGGCGTCTTGGAGGATGGTTCCATTCCTGACATCCGGCTGCTGCGAGTCCGTCGACCAACCCCTCACCTGGGTTCTATCGTGCCGGAGATCCTGTGTCCTCGCAGCCGCGTGATTCCTTGGTCCTCGTTGACCAGCCGTTGGCCCTAAAGTTTCCCGGGGATGGGTGTCTCGTGCTTGGTTCGCGTAGCCCGTGAGCTCCGACGGTCCCTTGTTACGCGTCACCTCGAAGTTCACAACCAGTTGCGTTAATTCGGTGAGAGAATCAAAATCTTTTCGCCTCGTAAACAACTGGTATTCCGGGAGCATGTTATCGTATATCCTTTCCAATTCCTGAGCCTCGGTGTATCCCGCGCGCTGCATCATTAGTCGAATGTCCACGAGGTACGTTTTAAACGCTTCTTTTGGTCGTTGAAAATGGGTTCGGATCTCGTCCTCTAGCCGTTGAAAGTACCGGGGAGGCAAAAAGAACTCTGAAAACTCTTTGCGAAAGGTCTCCCATGGTTCTCCACTAAGGCGGCTCGTTCGAAACCAACTCTCGGCCCGACCGGTCAACAACACGAGGATTCCTTGTGATAAGTGTCGTAGATCTATCTCATAAGTGGCTGCCCTCTCTTGCACGTGCTCAAGGAAACTTAACGGATCGCCGGACCCATCAAACACGATTCCCCAGCGGACCATTTTCTCGGTGATCGCAGCGTTAAAATGCTCCTCGTTCCAGGTGGACCCCTTCGTCGATGGGTCCTTGCTACCGTGCAGGTTTCTCTGCGCGGCACCGACGTCGATGCCATGGAGCAGGCTCTCTGCCGGCACAGCGGATCCCGACGCCACGATACTACGGCTACTGGCGGGTACGACATCATACGCAGCCGGGGGATGGGGTTGTAGGCTAAGAGGCGCGAGTGTAGAAGGGCGGGGAGAAAGTGGTTTAACCTCTGGAGCCACGGCGACTCCGTACTGGGCCTCCAATTCCTCCAACCGAGAGCGCGCCGTACTTGGTAAATCGGCCGAGTTTGCGAAGGTCGCGAGTCGACGTCTCAACTCTTCGACAGTTCCAGCGCTGTCTAACCCAAGCTCCGCGGCAATCATCTCCAACTCGTTCTTGCGCCTGACCGAAATCCACTTGACTCCCATGTTGAGTTGGTCCGGGTCACTGTTGCTGCACGTGGTCTACGATCAAATGTCTGGGGCGTCGCCCGAGGAATCGAAAAACGTAGCTAAGGACGCGGCGAAAGACGGGGCTCTGAATCCTTAAACGGCGAGGACGCGTGCGAGGCTATTCGGTGGTGAATTACCGGTGGGCCGTCTTGGTCGGGGACCTGGACACGGGGGCTGGCAATTAACACGCGCTTGTTCATGGGTACTTTAGTCGTTGGTTTCTGCAGGATTGTTCCGGTTGGAATCCGTTGGTTCGTGTTCAGTTTCGGGGGGAGCGCGAGGTGGACAGAAGACGCGGGATCGCTGTCTTTCGCACGTTGTATGCTGCGGGATAGGGACCACTGTATTTTGCGCGTTGCGTACTGATCGAAGGCAGGGGATCACTCTGTTTCACATGTTGTATGTTGACCGAATGCTGAGGATGACTCTCCCTTGCGTTGTATACAACCCGGCTTATATTGGGTCTGGCTGAACGGCCGAGCCTCTGCCGACGTCGACGTCTCGGAATCGGCCGAGAACACCACGCGAGAGAGCCGCGGGCGAATGGTTAGGTAAATAGTCGAAGATCGGGGGGTGCGGGTAGTATGAGGAAGGGATAATTTCATGTATTATACTCGTGGGTCGTTCGGCACATGCCCGCCGCCGACGCCCAGAACTGTTCTCCGGTCTTCACCCCCTCTCTCCCCACTGAAATGTAACAGAGGTCTGGCTGCCCTTGGCTCTTTCCCCACTGTACCGGGCGCTATGATCCCGCATGGTTTTGCCTGAGTATAACGGGGACCACGGAATTTTCGTTCTGCTTTGCGTGCTGCTTCGTCGCTGGTGCTTCACTTGGATTTTTTTTCTCTCTTTCTGCTGGACATGGGATGGGCATCACTATGCTTTGCTTGGCTGCGGGCTGTACTTTCATTCTGTCGTTTTCCTCTCTGATTTCCTCTTTCCCGTTCTCTCCTCTTCATTTGCCGACGGCTAACGGGGATTGTACAGCTTTTCAGCCACGCTTTGCTCGCTGCTGGCCTGTACCTTCGTATCGTATTTTCTTATTGATACCCTATAAATTTCTCCTCGGTTTGATGCGGCGCTACCTACGCGATCTACTTGTGGGTCTTTAGGCCACGAAGGGTGAAATCCCCCCCAGAAAACTATCGTTTGAATTGTCTCAACTGTCCCTGCTCGGGCGCCATCTGTAAAGTAGTGATCCTAGGCTGGGGTCAGTCTCAGTCTGCCCAGGGTCACCTACAGTTTATTTGTAAGTTGCTGAGACGTTGAGACAGGGGGGGGGGAGGCGGGTCGTTGGCGCAGGGATCGCCGAGCCGCCGTCAACGACGGGGCCTTCGGGAGAAATTAGGGGGGGGAAAGCGGGCGTTGGGCCGGGCGGCGCGAAACTCACCCGAGACGCTGCACTCCCCGACTTCAGCAGGGTAAAACCCCTGTTGCCAAGGTCGAGGTGGGCCGCGGGTCCGGGGAGGTGAAGGAAAAGGATAAGGGGGGGGGGGGGGCGCCTCTGCCGAAACGCGTACCACTTCTCACTCCAGCAGGGTAAAACCCTGTTGCCAGAGTCAGAGCGGGAGCGTAGTGACCGAAAACAGTCAGGAAAATGGAAGGGGAGGGGGTGGAGAGATGACCGCAGTCGGTGGTCCGACCAGAGAAAACAAATGGAAGCCAAAGAGTTCTTAATTATATGATCGAAGTTTTATTGGATTGATTCCCCTTGCACTCCCTTCTACTCCTACTACTACCTTGGCCATCGGCCAGCTCACCCGCGGATCCGGCGCCTGTGTTCCTGCAGCTCGTCCATGCTTTTTCTTTCCTCTCTGGCGCGCGGCCGTTCAACACTTTTTCTTTATCTCTTCACCGTCCGCGACGTTCCGTCTTCGCTCGCTTCCAAAAATCGACTCCTTCTCTCGCCACGGTCGCTCGACGTTCTCCCCACGCCTAGCGCTCGTTTTCGGGCCAACGGGACTTTCTCGAAAGAGATCTGCTCTGCTGCCGGCTGAGCATGGCTCTCTCTCCTCGCTGTTTTCTTTGCGGTTGTTCCGTGTGAGCTGGCCGCTTGGCGGGATTTCGGCTATGCAAAACTTAACTAGCTTATTTACTACCATAGCATATGATTTTGACTAATACAAATCTCGCTCCATTGCGACTTACTATATTTTCAGGTTGTCTTATTAATCACTTAACTCTTGTTACTATGTGAGGCTCCCAGTATGGGTCCTCACAAGGCGACACGACTGCAGGAAGTATTCAAGGTCGTACAGGAGAACACCCAACGGGCATCCCAAGAGCAGAAGAGAACATACAACCTCCGACGGCGCGAGTGGCGACCCGAACTAGGAACCCTAGTCCTCCTTCGGTCCTCCAAAGCCGTCGACGGTTTCGCAGCAAAGTTGGCCCCTAAGTACGACGGGCCGTACAAGGTAACCCAATTCTTATCTCCCAACGTAGTTCGACTACAGATTCAACAAGGCAAACGGAGGAAAACAGCGAGTTTAGCCGACTTAAAGGCGTTCCACGGAGTGGACCAACCCGAGAAGAACCCGACGACGCTGGAGAGACCCGAATGACCGGCCGACTTCGCAAGGGCCACTTACGGTAGCGCGCTACCATAATGTCCTCGCCCCGTAATGGGCGCGACCTACGAAACCGTAAGCTACGTATACATCCCCTTATGGGATTGGATAAGTACTACACCCAATGTAAACATCAATGTAAATACTTCTAGTTAAGACAGGCAGGTTCTAACCGACAGGCATTTTCTCCCTAGAATCGACTGAAGACATGAAGCGTCTAAGAGACGGAAGGCAAGATGGCCCCTAGGGGCAAATGGTGATACGACGGGACACCCTAGCGGAGATCAGCAGCCTGAAGTCCCGACACCTGCCGACGAACCAACGACAAACCGGACTCGCGGCTGGATCGTCGACCCCAATGGGCCATCCACCTCCCGTCAAGCCCAGCTGAGGCGGGTCGGAGAGGCGACACTTCGACAACAGGACAGGATGCCATGGGGCCAGCGCGCGGCAGCCATCCAAGGGTGGATCGACCAACAAACCCAGGACCCGGGGACCGACGCCGAAGAGGAAGTAGAGCCCGATGGCCGCTTCGCAACCGCTGGTGTCTGCTCGGCGCCCCATCACGATGTCGCCGCCCTGAATCGCTGTTGGCTCGGGAGTTATGGGGCCGCCATAGACGACAACAACGCGGCCATGGACACCGACGAACACGAGACGATAATACGCGACGCTCAAAGCCTGTCGTCCACGCTGCAGGACGAAGGGAACAGACACCCACTGGCTCGCGGAAACGAATGGGACTTGCCCCTTTGGGCCGAGTGGAACGTGGCCGGTCAAGGTCGGGCAGCCACCCCTCCAGCGGTGCACAACGAGGACGAATCCGGGGACGGTGCTGGACCACACTACTCCGACGTGTCCCACGCAAGCGATGTAGGGGAAGGAGTAGGACCCCAACGCAACGACGGAGGGTCCGATTCCGGGTCCCTCATGAGCCTGGGCTTTGCGCCCCAGGCGAACCAGCAGTGGGCCCCAGCCAACCCATCGGGGTCAGATGACGTCCCGCCTCCCCTCGTAGCCACCCACGCCGGACTACCCCCACAACGTACCGATGAGGGAGTAGTTGACTTCGACTCCGAAGAGAGCCTCCCGCTGGAGTATGGCGAGATGCCAAATCGGCGGTTGCCCCGGGACCTCATATCCAACATCACCGTATTCTTACGCCATCGCGCCTACCGATTGGGAGTCCAGCGACTGGAGGTCCATGACGGCACTTGCTTTCGCGTAAAAATTACCCGCAGCCGGGCCGTCACCGTCACCCTTCGGCACCCACCAAGTATGGAGGGGGTGTGAGGGAGCGTACGCTCCACCCACATTTTTCCGCCCATCGACTCGCCGGCATTTTCCCATCGGAGGGACCTGGACCTACTTTATTTGAATTAAGATTTTTGACTTTCTTCGTTTTCTAGGTTCAAGCATTGACTTTTCAGTTTTAGGTTAAGGGGGGACGGGGGGAAGGCCACGAAGGCTACATGGTATTAATTTTATATATTATACGGCCCGAGGGGTCTCTAAGCCCCACGTAGCTTATTATTTTCTTTAAAGGGGGGAGGGGGTGTCCAGTCGCGATCACGGCGGACGCCACTGGCTTTTCAGAACCAAACCCAACAACAACGACGCAGCAGCAGCTAAAGAGGGAGAGGAATACACCAAGAATCGAAACCCAACGGCACCGACACAGCAACGGGGAGGAATACACCAAGAACCGAAACCCAACGGCACCGACACAGAAACGGGGAGGAATACACCAAGAAGCAAAACCCAACGACAACAACGCAGCGGAAGCCAAAGAGAGAGAGGAATACACCAAGAGCCGAAACGGTAGCCAACAGCATCAATTCAGCGACGGCCGAAGACGAGAAGCGCCGAAAAGATAAGCCGCCAGCGTCGACGCAGCAACGAAGCGCCGAAACGGTAAGCCCACAGCAGCAACGGCAGAAGAGAAATGCGTAACGCGCCAGCAGCGAAAAAGAGAGACAAAAGTCACCGGTGCAGCGTAGACGCCGAACGACGGCGCCAGCCATCTGCCGCCGCGAGAATGGCGACGCTGACCGCCCACGCTGACGCTGGATCGGGAGAGTTCTGAGGCTGGAGGGAAAACGTGGATAGAAAATTCGATTGGGAGCAGTCGTAGGAGTCGGACGTGTTCGCGGAAAAAATTCGAGTGGCTTGGAAAAAGTAAAACACGTGGCGGACCGGATCCACGCCAATGCGATCAGTGACACGAGGAAGATCCTGCATCGACGAAGCGCTTACGGGGAGAAGACCCTGCATCGATACTACACTTACGGAGAGGAGATCCTGCATCTACGCTGCACCCACGGGGAAGAGGAGGCTTTCGACGAGTACAAGCGTGTGAGTTCAGGGGTAAGCGAGTCTCTAGACGTGTATACGGGCTGCTGAGCGGTGTGATAGGTAGGGAACCAAGAAAGAATAAAGTGACCACCAACAATCTATACACTAGGGAACCTGTTGGCCGGGGCTTCATCTTCTCTGCCCTTCCTCACGCCTCTTGCCCGAGTCTGTGTGATTCCATCCAGTAGTTCGTAGCCCGACAGGATCCTGAGGCCGCCGTCAGGCGATTGCCTAGGCGTTCTCGGTGACAGCTGTCGGCGTTCCCTCCGCATGATTCCCTCCAGTAGTTTGTGACCCCGCAGGGTCCCTAGGCCGCTATCCGACGATCGTCTAAGCTCTCCCGGTGACGCCTGTTGGTGTCTCGCCTGATCCCCATAGTTCCCTGGATCCCGAAGGTGCTGTCCGGCGATTGCCTAAGCCCTCTCGGCGATACCTGCCCTGTATGATCAAGACTTTCGCAGTAATGTTTAGCCCGATAGTGTCCCGTGAGTACCGTCCGGCGATAGCCTAGGCACTCTCGGCGATACTTGTCGGTATTTCCGCATAGCAAAGTCCCCGTTTCCGCGTCGTAGTAATTCTTAGGCCGACAGGGTCCCGTAAGTACCGTCCGGCGATAGCCTAGGTACTCTCGGCGATACTTGTCGGTATTTCCGCATAGCCAAGTCCCCCTTTCCGCGTCGTAGTAATTCTTAGGCCGACAGGGTCCCGTAAGTACCGTCCGGCGATAGCCTAGGTACTCTCGGTGATACTTGTCGGTATTTCCGCATGGCCAAGTCCCCCTTTCCGCGTCGTAGTAATTCTTAGGCCGACAGGGTCCCGTAAGTACCGTCCGGCGATATCCTAGGTACTCTCGGCGATACTTGTCGATATTTCCGCATAGCCATGTCCCCCTTTCCGCTTCGTAATAACTCTCAGGCCGGCGGGGTCCCGTAAGTACTCTCCGGCGATAGCCTAGGTACTCTCGGCGACACCCGTCGGTATTATCGCATAGTAAAGACCTCCGTATTGATTCTGAGTTCGGTGGGGTCCTGAAGGCGCTATTCGGCGATAACCTGAGTGCTCTCGGTGAAACCGACTGCCACGTCCCACGCTACGATCGCTCCCGTCCGCGGGACTGCCGCCCCGTCCCCATCGTCGGTCCAAAATACGGAGTCCCGGCAAATTATAAATATTACTGTAATTGCGACATGGAGTAGACTGAGATATGTACCCCCGCCCAGGATCGCTTCCTTACAATTCGTCGGCAAGGATAACGCAGCGATATTACTGGCCCGGACTACACCGAGACGTACGACGATACGTACAGGGCTGCGTCAGCTGTCAGAAGTTCAAGACCACGCAACGCAAGGCCGTGGGCAGGATGCTCACATGATTTCGTCGGACCATTGCCACGGTCCAAGCACAGGAATACCATCCTGCTGGTCTTCTTCGACACTTTCTCAAAGTGGGACGAACTGGTACCACTCAAGAAGGCGACAACCGCAAATCTCGAACGAGCAGGAAGGCATCGCTCTTACTTCAATGCTACTAAAAGGCTCCGACCAATTGCCTTCGCTGGTAGGTGTATTATCGCGCTTTCGAGAGAAGTCCATTAGCATCTGCGGAGATATTAGAGAAATATTTCACCAGGTCAGGATACGTTCGGAGGATCAAAGCTCAAAGCAGTTTCTCTGGAGATATGGTGACACCAGTCGAGAACCGGATAGGTACGTAATGAGGTACATAATAGGAACGCAGAAAGGTTCATCATGGAACAATGAGAGGAAGTAAAGACCATACTTCGCAACACTCGACTCGACAAAACGAGAACGAGTGCTTGGTATGTGGTGGCATCCAAGAAATGATTACTTCACCTTCGTCAATAAGTTTCGGGATGACATATACGACAAAACGAAAACTGTGACGAAGCGGTCAATTCAACGTATAGTCATGACTATCTTCGATCCCTTAGGACTATTGGGCTTCTATATTATACAGGCAAAATAATACTGCAGGACGTATGGAGGTTGGCCGTAGGTTGGGATGAACAGGTCGAAGAAAACGAACGTCAACGTTGGACGATATGGGCACGGCAACTTCAAAACATCGAAGAATTAAGGGTTCCACGATATCTCGGTCGAACGAAAGAATCATCTAATCTTTATATCATCTTTACAGACGCGAGCATAAACGCCTTTGCCGAAGAAGAACAAAGAAGTCCGGTGCATACTACTCGTATCCACGACAAGAGTGGCACCATTGAAACCAATTTCGATTCCCAGGATGGAGCTTATGGCAGCGATCCTCGGCCTACGACTAGCTAAACTCATGACACAGGAGCTCTCCGTCGAGGTCAAGCGTCGTGTTTTTTGGACCGACTCCAAGAACGTGTTGTATTGGATATGTTCAGACGCTCGAAAGTACCATCAGTTCGTTGCGCTCCGAATTGGAGAGATCTTGGAAACCTCGGACATATCAGAATGAAATAGGTTCCATCCGCTCTGAACGTAGCAGACGATGGAACGAAGTGGACCAAAGAATCGAGTTTACAACCAGAAGCGAGATGGTTCTCCGTTCCGACGTTCTTATTTGACGAGGAAGAATACTGGCCAACTACATAGCTCAACTCGAGTAAACTGGAACGGATACACGTACACGAGTGGATAGATACGCCGAAACCGCCATCAAAACTGAGTAGCATTATCCCAAATGTATGTCGCTTTAGCAAATGGGAAAAGTTCACGGGAGCCCTGAGATGCGTGATGAGATTTCTGAACAAAATACGCAAAAGAGATCTCGCATCAGAGGAGGCAAATTTAGCTGCACGCTTTCGCAACATTGAAGATGTCAACATCGTTATATAACGGATGGTCCAAGAAGAGGATTACTCTGAAGAAATGGCTCTTCTACGACAAGGAAGAAGTAAGAAAGAGTAAGAAAAGTTCGATCAACAACATTTCGCCGTACCTCGATGAAACAGGCGTACTGAGAATACGCGGCCGCATAGATAAGTCAATCGGCATAGCGAGGAACCTGTAGAAGCCAGTAATTTTACCCGTAGGACATAACCTCACTAATCTTCTCATTGATTATTTCCATCGGAAGTTTCAGCATCAGCTTACTGAGATCGTCGTCAACGAGATGCGACAATTGTACCACATACCAGGACAGCGAGCAAGAGTTCGCGCCGTAGCGAAAACCTGTAAAAGATATCACAATAAAAGAGCGCTTCCATAGGCACCGGAGATGGGAAGCTTACCACCAGAGAGGCTAGCAATCAACGAATTTCCATTCACAAACACAGGTATCGACTACTTCGGACCTTCGGATTCTGGGTCCAAAGCTCCTCAGGCAAAGCAGCAATATGGGCCTGCGGTAAGCCTCCTCTACGGCCTTCAATGTGCGCGGAGTTCCGACATTTTGTCAGGGCAAAACTGGGGAACTTATGGATCTACAGTTGCTATCTCCCTCCAAGCCTGAGCCGCCATAGTTTCGCTGCGGCGATGGACGAATTGGCCGACGACGCCAGGCACCACAAACCAAATGTGATTGCTGGCGACTTCAATGCTTGGGCCCAGGAGTGGGGCAGCGACATCTCCAGAAGCAGCAGTTCAGATGCCATATCCAAGGGACATGCACTTCTTGAGGCCTTCGCTGCGTTGGACGTAGTACTGCTGAACCAGGGGACCGCGAATACCTTCAATAGGGGTGGCGCTGGGTCAATCATCGACCTTACTTTCACCTCTAGTAGCCTTTCCCCTCTGTCCACCTGGCGCCTGGGAAACCACTACACAGCCAGCGACCACGAGGCAGTGGTGTTCTCGATAGGCGGAGAAGGTGGTTGCAGACCGACCAGGACCCCGCAAACAAGCCGGAGAGCAGCCTACAACCCCGAATCAATGCGGATTCCAAGGTTCCTGGAGGCGCTGAGGCATATGGAGGTCGGAGGCTCAGCGCAACAGATGGTCAACCAGCTTCTGGAATCCCTACTGCTCGCATGCGATGCCAGTATGAGTCGCAAGAGGCCATACAAGGGTAAGCAGTCGACGACCTATTGGTGGAATGACGAGATTCAGGAGGCCAGACGCACCTGCCTGTCAGCTAGAAGGCGATATCAACGGGCCCGCAGAAGGAGCGACACTAGCTGGCCAAGACTACAGGCGGAGTACTGCGGAGCTAGAAAAGCTCTAAAGTACGCTATCAAGGAGAGCAAGAGGGAGTGCTTCCTGCAGCTATGCGACTCAGCCGATAAGGATCCGTGGGGACGCGCCTACAAGACGGTGATGAAGCGAATTCATGCCAGCAACGCGGGGTCGCCGTCTGACCCAGCCCAGCTGCGGACTATTGTTGAGACATTGTTCCCATCCGGGGCTCACGGCCTCGCCACCAGTGCCGTTGCACACCAGTCTTCATATACGGTCGAACCAGTCACGGAGGACGAAATCGCCGCCCTGGCCCGAAGCTTAAAGGCCAAGAAGGCTCCAGGCCCTGATGGAATCCCCAACCGTGCGGTAAAACTGGCGATGGCATACAGCCCGCATGAGTTCGCCAAGGCATTCACGCAGTGCCTGCGGGAAGGACTATTTCCGCCGCAGTGGAAGTCGCAACATCTGGTGCTCTTGCCAAAGCCAGGAAAGCCGCCGGACGATCCCTCCTCGTTTCGACCGATTTGCCTAATCGACTCGCTGGGTAAGGCTCTTGAGCAGATAATTCGCAGAAGGTTGGACAACGCCGTCGAGGATGCTGGGGGACTTTCTCCAAACCAATACGGTTTCAGGAGAGGGAAGTCAACGGTGGACGCCATAGGCAGGGTAGTCGACATAGCCTCCAAGGCAGTGGAGGGAACTCGATGGAAGGGCGGCAAGAAGGAATACTGCCTGATTGTCACCCTAGACATCAGGAATGCCTTCAATTCGGTGAAGTGGGAGTGCATCTTGGACTCATTGAACCGGCGCGGGGTACCCCAATACCTGCAGGCAATAGTACGGAGCTACTTCGAGGGGAGACTGCTGGAGTATAATACGGCGACCGGCGCGCAGTCTCACGGCATAACGGCAGGCGTTCCCCAAGGATCAGTGTTGGGACCTCTCTTATGGAACATTGCCTACGATGGAGTCATGAGATTAGCACTCCCAGGCGGATGTCAACTAACCTGCTACGCAGACGACGTCGCCCTGACGGTTGTAGCTAAGTACCTGGACGTCGTCGAAGCAAATTGCGACACCGCAATCCAGCTGATTGCAGACTGGCTCCGTTCTGCGGGACTAGAACTAGCCGCTCATAAAACCGAGGCAGTATTGGTGAGCACCCGTTCGACTGTGGAGACCGCTCACATCAGGGTTGGCGACCAGAGATTATCGTCGAAAAGAGCCATTCGGTATCTGGGCGTGATGATAGACACCAGGCTCAGTTTCCGAGAACATCTAAGCTACGTTCAGGAGAAAGCGGCAAACACGAGTCGGGCGCTGTTCCGAATACTGCTGAACACCCGTGGCCCGAAGCAGGAGAGGAGGATTCTGCTGACCAGCGTAGTCCGCTCAGCCATGACCTACGCAGCAGCCATATGGGCGGATGGCATTAAAGTTGCCAGTTACGCCAGGGGCGTAAAATCCACTCATCGCCTTTGCGCGCTACGAATCTGCTGCGGCTTTCGGACTCTATCCGACGACGCTGCCCTAGTCCTGGCGGGAGTCCAACCCATCCACCTTCTAGTTCTTGAGGAGAGGGCTGTGGCCGAAGCCATCCGGGCCGGCGCCGCAAGGAGAGACGCGCGCAAGCACGCCCGTGACGAAAGCCTTAGAGCATGGCAAAGCCGCTGGGACGGCTCTGGTAAGGGACGGTGGACACACCGCCTAATTCCGGATGTCCGATATTGGATCGGCAGGCGACACGGTGCGGTCAATTTCTATTCCACACAGCTTCTGAGTGGACACGGCTGCTTCAGCCATTACCTTTGGAGGTTTGGGCACGAGGACTCGCCGAATTGCTCGTGGTGTGGCGACGCCACTGAAGACGCTGAGCACATAATTTTTCATTGTGGGCGCTTCGCACTTAAGAGGGAGGAGCTGTGGCGAGCCGCCGGCGGGCAGCTCACGCCGAACAACCTGATCGAGACGATTGTGGAAGACCCCACGGCATGGTCGGCCTGGAACAACTTTGCCGCCGACGCCATGAAAGAATTGCGTAGGTGCGAGCGCCGGAGAAATGAGAGTGGTTAGGAGGAACCATGGTCCCTGCGAAGCATTGCTTTGCGGCCGTCCCGCAGAGACCCGGAACTTCCTTCCTTCTCCAACTCAACACAGCTCCCTGTCTAGCTATAGTTAAGTCCTAGGCTTATAAAAAATTTAATAAAATTAAGGAGTTTATTTAGAATAAAAAAAAAAAAAAACTACTTCGGACCACTGGAGGTAAACGTAGAAACGACATTGGAAATGTTCGTAGCCCGTCGAGGAGTCCCCAAGAGAATCGTGTCGGAAACGGGACGAACTTCCGAGGAGCCAGCCGCTTATTACGAGAAGAAATTGAAAGAATTCTACCAAACGAACTGGAAACCAAGTACCCACAAATAGAATGGTCCTTCATACCCCCAGGAGCACCCACATGGGAGGTGCGTGGGAAATGATGATCAGATCGGTGAAATCCATACTAGCCGAAATATTAAAGGAGACACACGTACCTCGGGAATCTTCCTTCTTATGAGAGTCGGCTGCGCCTCATTAACTTACACTCTCTTGAAAGCCGTAGAACTTGTCATGGAATTCTCTTTCTCCATAAACTTCTCCTAGGCGAGGTTGAATCTTCGGCCCTCATTAGCCTTATCAGAATTGCTGTCCCATCCCGCCCGACTAGGCATTACTATCCTCTGCGTCTTCCTGTGCTTCGAACTACTCTGACCATGAATCTTTCCGTAGCCTTTGCCGCGACTACAATAAATTTGTTTATATTTTTTTCCTTTGATACTTGTGCTTCCAAAGTAAAATCTTCTTTAATGAATAATTTAAGTTAACTTCTTTCGGCCATGTATTGTGTTACCGTACTTTCCAGTAGCAGATAATTTAATGATTTGTACATTCCTATTTTTACATAGTTTAACTCTCCATAGTTGAACTCTAAACATTAAACATTAAATATTAAACATAACGGGACACGGTTCACCAGCCGGTCCTTCAGTACCTAATTACGAACCGCATGCGTGGAGCTGCAATATACAGCACCGTATTGCCCACAAGAAAACCCAACGGAGAGAGCCAACCGGACCGTAAAGACGATGATCGCCCAATTCGTCGAAGAATACCAGAATACGTGGGACGAACTCCTACCTGAAATGCCACTGGCGATCAACTCAAGCATCTCCGAGACGACCGGATTCAGCCCCGCGCTCCTCCTGCAAGGAAGGGAACCCCGGCTCCCCGGCGCCCTATACGACGAAGTCACGCCCGGGACAGGAAGCACTCCAGAGACGGCCACCAACAAAGCAGCGAGGCTGAAAGAAGTATTCGCCATCGTCCGGAACAACATCCAGAGAGCCAGCAAAGAGCAAGGGATACATTATAACGACTATGGCGCCCCGCCATCGGGTCGTTAGCACTGTTACGCAAACACCACCTCTCGAACGCCGCTGAGGGCTTCGCAGCAAAACTAGCCCCCAAGTTCGACGGCCCCTACCGAGTCAAAGCTTTCCGTCACCGAATATCGCCAAGTTGCAACTTTGCGAAAGCCGGATGCAGAAAGTCGCGAATATCAACGACCTGAGGGAATTCCACGATCATGAGTCCGAAGAACCCGCTGAGAATGCAGACATCGACGAGGAAAGCAACGAGACATTAACCAGACGTCCCAACCACGGCACCGCACAGTCAGCAAATCCCGGGATACCCGGCCAAAAAGACAGCATCGGCAATAAGCGAGCCCGATGCCATAATACCGCCGAGAATACGAGCGCAGCGAACCGCGTGACCACCAATTAATCGAACAGCGCTGACGCCAGCAAGAGAAGTAACATAACGCTCACGACCGCGCGCCTCACATATCCGCTGACGAAGCGAAGAGAACGCGGAAACCCCAACGCAGACCACAGAAGAAAACACGACGCCGAGCCACAACCGGCGACACCGCCGAAGAGTAGTCTACCACACAACAACAAGAAAGGGCACTCGGGCGACCCAAAATGCACCCTCGGTTCGTTCTTCCTCTTTCTTGCCTATGCTGCCGTTCGCCCTTTGCTCGGCGCTGTTAATGTCTGTGCTGTTAACGTACGCGCTGTTAATGTCTGTGCGCAGTGATATTTAGAGCTGCCACTGCGGTTCCTGCCGTAACATTCCCCCTTCGCAAACTTCGTCGCTTGTCGTGATGCTTGCCAAACTTCTGGTTACGCCTTGGTCCATTGGTGGGTTCGTTATCTTTACATCTAAGTTGGCCAGTTTAACTATTGTCCGAGTTAGCAGTGCAGATGTGGTGCGGATCACCGCGCTTCGGGCGATTCCGTCCTTGGCTACTCGAAGGTCCATGGTGACGGCTTTCCTCCACTGCACCTTGGGGCTTGTTTCGTCCGCTAAAAGCACGATGTCTCCGAGTTGGATAGGGTTGATTGGGGGTCTATGCCATTTGGTTCGTATTCTGAAGCTGTCCACGATCTGCCCTGCCATGCGAAAACTCTTACCAAGCATACCAAGCTATTGGCTGCTGTCGCTCTTTGCTGCCATCGATCTGGTCTCTGCTCTCAGAAAGTGATTCGGTGTAAGTACGTCGGCTTCCGGACATTCTATCCTTGCTAGAGCTGTTCTCAGCACTGGTTCTTGTACGTGCGTCTCCTCTAATATTTCGGCTAGTATGGATTTCACCGATCTGATCATCCTTTCCCACGCACCTCCCATGTGGGTGCTCCTGGGGGTATGAAGGACCATTCTATTTGTGGGTACTTGGTTTCCAGTTCGTTTGGTAGAATTCTTTCAATTTCTTCTCGTAATAAGCGGCTGGCTCCTCGGAAGTTCGTCCCGTTTCCGACACGATTCTCTTGGGGACTCCTCGACGGGCTACGAACATTTCCAATGTCGTTTCTACGTTTACCTCCAGTGGTCCGAAGTAGTCGATACCTGTGTTTGTGAATGGAAATTCGTTGATTGCTAACCTCTCTGGTGGTAAGCTTCCCATCTCCGGTGCCTCTGGAAGCGCTCTTTTATTGTGATATCTTTTACAGGTTTTCGCTACGGCGCGAACTCTTGCTCGCTGTCCTGGTATGTGGTACAATTGTCGCATCTCGTTGACGACGATCTCAGTAAGCTGATGCTGAAACTTCCGATGGAAATAATCAATGAGAAGATTAGTGAGGTTATGTCCTACGGGTAAAATTACTGGCTTCTACAGGTTCCTCGCTATGCCGATTGACTTATCTATGCGGCCGCGTATTCTCAGTACGCCTGTTTCATCGAGGTACGGCGAAATGTTGTTGATCGAACTTTTCTTACTCTTTCTTACTTCTTCCTTGTCGTAGAAGAGCCATTTCTTCAGAGTAATCCTCTTCTTGGACCATCCGTTATATAACGATGTTGACATCTTCAATGTTGCGAAAGCGTGCAGCTAAATTTGCCTCCTCTGATGCGAGATCTCTTTTGCGTATTTTGTTCAGAAATCTCATCACGCATCTCAGGGCTCCCGTGAACTTTTCCCATTTGCTAAAGCGACATACATTTGGGATAATGCTACTCAGTTTTGATGGCGGTTTCGGCGTATCTATCCACTCGTGTACGTGTATCCGTTCCAGTTTACTCGAGTTGAGCTATGTAGTTGGCCAGTATTCTTCCTCGTCAAATAAGAACGTCGGAACGGAGAACCATCTCGCTTCTAGTTGTAAACTCGATTCGTTGGTCCACTTCGTTCCATCGTCTGCTACGTTCAGAGCGGATGGAACCTATTTCATTCTGATATGTCCGAGGTTTCCAAGATCTCTCCAATTCGGAGCGCAACGAACTGATGGTACTTTCGAGCGTCTGAACATATCCAATACAACACGTTCTTGGAGTCGGTCCAAAAAACACGACGCTTGACCTCGACGGAGAGCTCCTGTGTTATGAGTTTAGCTAGTCGTAGGCCGAGGATCGCTGCCATAAGCTCCATCCTGGGAATCGAAATTGGTTTCAATGGTGCCACTCTTGTCGTGGATACGAGTAGTATGCACCGGACTTCTTTGTTCTTCTTCGGCAAAGGCGTTTATGCTCGCGTCTGTAAAGATGATATAAAGATTAGATGATTCTTTCGTTCGACCGAGATATCGTGGAACCCTTAATTCTTCGATGTTTTGAAGTTGCCGTGCCCATATCGTCCAACGTTGACGTTCGTTTTCTTCGACCTGTTCATCCCAGCCTACGGCCAACCTCCATACGTCCTGTAGTATTATTTTGCCTGTATAATATAGAAGCCCAATAGTCCTAAGGGATCGAAGATAGTCATGACTATACGTTGAATTGACCGCTTCGTCACAGTTTTCGTTTTGTCGTATATGTCATCCCGAAACTTATTGACGAAGGTGAAGTAATCATTTCTTGGATGCCACCACATACCAAGCACTCGTTCTCGTTTTGTCGAGTCGAGTGTTGCGAAGTATGGTCTTTACTTCCTCTCATTGTTCCATGATGAACCTTTCTGCGTTCCTATTATGTACCTCATTACGTACCTATCCGGCTCTCGACTGGTGTCACCATATCTCCAGAGAAACTGCTTTGAGCTTTGATCCTCCGAACGTATCCTGACCTGGTGAAATATTTCTCTAATATCTCCGCAGATGCTAATGGACTTCTCTCGAAAGCGCGATAATACTCCTACCAGCGAAGGCAATTGGTCGGGGCCTTTTAGTAGCATTGAAGTAAGAGCGATGCCTTCCTGCTCGTTCGAGATTTGCGGTTGTCGCCTTCTTGAGTGGTACCAGTTCGTCCCACTTTGAGAAAGTGTCGAAGAAGACCAGCAGGATGGTATTCCTGTGCTATATTGCCATATTGGTGCTTATGCCCAAGATGTGCGATCCTGCCACATTTCCTGGAGCGTGGGTGCTATATAGGTGCGGTGGTTCAGTATAAATGCCAGTGCTGGATAGGGAAGGGTTCTATATAAGTGCAGGTACCATATAGTTGCGGAGGTTCCACTTTTTAGGGGCTATATTGCCATATTGGTGCTTATGCCCAAAATATGCGATCCTGCCACATTTCCTGGAGCGTGGATGCTATATAGGTGCGGTGGTTCAGGTTACATGCCAGTACTGGATAGGGAAGGGTTCTATATAAGTGCAGGTGCCATATAGTTGCGGAGGTTCCACTTTTTTGGGGCTATATTGCCATATTGGTGCTTATGCCCAAAATATGCGATCCTGCCACATTTCCTGGAGCGTGGATGCTATATAGGTGCGGTGGTTCAGTATACATGCTAGTGGATAGGGAAGGGTTCTATATAAGTGCAGGTGCCATATAGTTGCGGAGGTTCCACTTTTTTGGGGCTATATTGCCATATTGGTGCTTATGCCCAAAATATGCGATCCTGCCAAATTTCCTAGAGCGTGGATGCTATATAGGTGCGGCGGTTCAGTATACTTGCCAGTGCTGGATAGGGAAGGGTTCTATATAAGTGCAGGTGCCATGTAGTTGCGGAGGTTCCACTTTTTTGGGGCTATATTGCCATATTGGTGCTTATGCCCAAAATATGCGATCCTGCCACATTTCCTGGAGCGTGGATGCTATATAGGTGCCGTGCCCATATCATCCAACGTTGACGTTCGTTTTCTTCGACCTGTTCATCCCAGACTACGGCCAACCTCCATACGTCCTGCAGTATTATTTTGCCTGTATAATATAGAAGCCCAATAGTCCTAAGGGATCGAAGATAGTCATGACTATACGTTGAATTGACCGCTTCGTCACAGTTTTCGTTTTGTCGTATATGTCATCCCGAAACTTATTGACGAAGGTGAAGTAATCATTTCTTGGATGCCACCACATACCAAGCACTCGTTCTCGTTTTGTCGAGTCGAGTGTTGCGAAGTATGGTCTTTACTTCCTCTCATTGTTCCATGATGAACCTTTCTGCGTTCCTATTATGTACCTCATTACGTACCTATCCGGCTCTCGACTGGTGTCACCATATCTCCAGAGAAACTGCTATGAGCTTTGATCCTCCGAACGTATCCTGACCTGGTGAAATATTTCTCTAATATCTCCGCAGATGCTAATGGACTTCTCTCGAAAGCGCGATAATACTCCTACCAGCGAAGGCAATTGGTCGGGGCCTTTTAGTAGCATTGAAGTAAGAGCGATGCCTTCCACTACGTCCCATACGAGTCTTAATTTACCTTTGTTCGGGTTCTTAGTCATGAATACGGGCAGATACAAAGAGCGTTTGCCGTCGACCATTTCATCTTTTTTGAGTTTTCGGACGTAGCCGATGTCTTCGTACCTCATAATCTGTTCATTTACAAACTCTCGTAGCACCTTATCGCGTGTCATACGAGATTCTAGGCACCGAAGTCGTCGCATTGCCATCTCTCTAGAAGAAGGAAGTTCCACGTTGTCGTACCGCCAGAGAATTCCTGTCTCCCATCTTTTCATTTCGCTGCTAAACCTCGTGGAATTGTCCAGTATTGTTTTTTGCTCTTTCATCCTCTTTGGACCTGAGTGTGCTCAAACAAACATTTTTTACAATGCTCTTGGCACATTTTTTGAGTGGTCCGCTTTCTTGTCCGATTAGATCTGGAAAACCCCCTTGGCTTACCAAAGAGTTATCCAGCCTAAAAAACTTAAAATCAAGAAGTTGGTGCAACTACTTCTCCCTCTCGCTTTGTAATAGCTCTTTCAAACTTTTCAGCTCTTAATACTATATGCTATAATATATATACAATGCTATAAGAACTAGCTATCTCGATGCAAGATACGTTTTTCTGAGGACCCTAAACACAGCTTCGTAAACAGTAAGCGTAAAACGTTCACACACCCATCCTCGCTATCATTTCTTAATACATCGGCAAATAACACTTCATGTTCTTGGACTAGTTAAGCTAGCGTTTTCACCGGGTCCTGCAGTAGTTTCCCGGCTGTGTTCTCAAGTTCGCCGAGGTTCTGTGTGGACCTTTGCTTAAACTTGTCAGCCTGTACATTGATTCTTCATGCTTCCCCCCGATCTGGAGGGGATTATTCGTCTCCATAAGAAAGGTAGCAAGTTTGATGCAAAGTACCATAGAGGTATTTCTAAGTTATCCGCTATTCGTAAAATGTTTGAGAAAATTTTAGCTGCGCAACTACCACTAATTTGTTAGTGAAAAATCAAAAGAGTTTTTCTAATTCAAAAAAACTTAAAACTTTAAGTGGCTATATTTTCTTATATATTTGTCGGGGCGAAAATGGTCAGGTGCGCTCGATCTTCATCAATTTCAATGACAGACTATACTCCACAATTCCATCTTTTATTCTAGCTAACCTACGGTGTCAAAGCGGGGTGAATTCGCCAAGAGCGAAAGAGCGAGCTTTTACTGCGCTCCCGCCTTGCCCTGGCCTAACTTACACTAGACTTCATAATTACGATTAAGATTAACAATTTAAATTATATTGATTTGCTGCCAAGTCACTCAAGACCGTCAAGATCCGCTCCTTGACGCTAATTGCGTCCCCTTGCTCTTCGAGCCTGATCCGTAGAGCGCTGAAGTGGCGGCTCGTTCCGACGAAGTTCGTCCCGTTGTCGCAATGGACGACTTGGGGATATCCTCGGCATTCGACACTATATTATTCTAATTTAATAATTCTTTATATTGCCTTTTTTCTTTTTTCTTTATATTTGTGTCTATTCATTTTATTATTCACCCCTGATTGTAGGGGGGCGGATCGAGGCACAATTATCCAACGACAAGATTGGTGGTCCAGTGAAACTCCTAGTAGTAGTCGCAAGAAAGAAAGGCCGATGGATTTCGTGGTATATATATATAGTGACATATCTATAGTCCATGCTCCGCATACCCTTGTCTATGTCTATTACCCTGCACCCACAATACTATAAACAATCCGACACTCTCAGCTTCGAAACCCCATAAACAATCTCACGCTCGAAATGGACCACGCGTAACCGATTGCAGGCAATGTAAACAAACACCCTAAGCTAGAAGTGGAACATAAAACAATAGATGCCGCATTAGAATCCAGCCGCACTAAATCCAGCCGCACTAGAATCACGCCACTCTTCAGAGATCAATTACTAATCGATTCTCAAGAACCACGCCATCGTAGCTGACCAATCAGAGGCCCTATTTTCAGCCACCCCCAAGTAATGCAACACCGATCATACGCAGCGGAAGCCTTTCATCAAAAGCCGCCTTTCCCACATATCGATCGAGTCACGTACTCCAACTCCAAAGCCGAAGTCGAAGCCAACGCCTCCGAATCCAAATCCGAATCCCAAGCCGAGCATCATCATATAAATAGTCTACATTTGGGAAGGCAAATCAGTTCTGTTCAAGACAAACGTCAATCGCGACACCGACGGAGAATTCAACATAAGTTAATTCCGTTCAAGACACTAGACATCGTCGGGGAAATAACTAATTAATGTGCACTAAGTTTAAGTGAAAGAATAAAATCTTTTTTAAAACGTAAACTGCAGTGTCGCATATTTAACTGGCGCAGTCGGTAGGATCTCAGTTAAAAGTGAACCCTTTTTTAAGACGATCAATTGGTGTAGTGACAATTACAGTGCGTAATAACCTACAGTGATCAGAGAAAAAGTAACGCTAATACTAAAGAGATCCGCCAAAGAATCTACACACGATTCAAACTCAATTAATATTAGAAAAAACCAATAAATAAAAACAAATCAACATGCCGCTATCAGAAATACACCTGAACCAAGCCTTGAAGTCAATCAGGCAAATTCCACCATACGACGGATGCCAAGAACGTCTGAGTTCGTTCATAAGCAGAATTGAGTACATCTCCGGATTGTACCCAACAGAAGACCTCCGACAACAAAGCATCATGTACGGAGCCACTGAGGGTCAACTGTGCGGACGAGCACAACTTTTATCACAGAGCCTTCAACCCAACACCTGGAGTGATCTAAAGGAAGCCCTGATCAGCAAATTCAACAACCACACTCCATACGAGACGCTACTACAACAATTACACGACACCAAATCCAATGGGAGTATTCGTAAGTTCATAGAGGAACTAGAAATAAAGTCCAATGTTATAATAAGCCAACTAAATCTGGAAACTAGCGCAGAAAATAAGATAATCTTTAAAAACGCTCTGGAAAATGCCACCAGACATACCATAGAAGATGCTCTACCCAATAGACTATTCATTATCTTAGCAAAGAAGGACATTTCTACTATGGCTAAACTAGAAAAATCAGCTCAAGAGTTAGGAATCTACGAAAATTTCGTAAATGATAACAAGAATCACGAACACTCAAGAAACGGAAATAACCATCGTAGGAACGTTGGAACTTATTACCCTCGCTATAGTAGTAACGATTATAACAATCAAAGCCCAAATACTTCCAGAAATAATCATGGAACGAATCGAAATAATTCAGGAAATAATGCAGTAAATAATAAAGGATTATTTAATGAATTTAGAAATTCCTTAAACCAAGGCAGAGCACAGAATCCCACTAACTATCAAATTAACCAGACTCAGGCAGGTAGCAGTGCACCGAATCAGCCAGTCAAACGATCTAGGGAAAGCCAAAGTGGACATATGAAAATGGATGTAAATTTTCAGCAGCCTCGGAAGAAATCGAGGAGGACCATATATAGAAATAATTGTAAATAATAAAAAGTTAAGAGGTATCGCGGACTCGGGATCGTCGATAAATATAATAAAAGAAAACTATACAGATTCCAAAGTCGATAGCGACAACCTTACCGTCCATACCATCAAAGGACCCGTCCGTCTGACTCAGAGCATTACACGTAATGCAACCAAAAACTGTCCGACAAAACAAAAATTTTATATTCATAATTTTTCTGAAAATTATGACATACTCTTAGGCAGAGAATATTTGATGGCCAGCAAAGCCGTCATCGATTACCGAAATAGAACGGTAACGTTAGGAGAAAGGTCATACCCAATCATCCAAAGTGGAGAAGCAATTGCCGACGGCAAGACCGCACACAAAGGTGATAAGTCATCTTCAAAGGAAGATACAACTACACCCAAGTGCCTTGACCCATCTCCTGAAGGAGAGCAATACTTCGCTTCCGCATTAGAGAATGAATTAAGGGAATGTAACCAGCTAAGGTTGGAACATTTAAATGACGAAGAAAAGGAGAAACTAAAGAAAGTTCTCTACGAATTTAAGGACGTGCAGTATAAAGAAGGTGACATTTTGACCTTCACTAGCACTATAAAGCACGAAATTAAAACCCATCACGAAGATACTGTATATCGTCGACCATATAAGTATGCTCAAATACACGATCAGGAAGTGACCCAACAAATAAAAGATATGATTAGACAGGGAATCATTCGTAAGTCGAATTCTCCCTATTGTGCACCCATTGCTATGATACCAAAGAAGATAGATGCTTCGGGAAAGCAGAAATATCGTATGGTAGTAGACTATAGAAGTCTAAACGAGGTGACAATCAAGGACAAATTTCCTACACCCAGCATGGACGAAATCCTATATAAACTATGTAGGTGCCAATATTTTACAACAATCGATTTAGCTAAGGGATTCCATCAAATTCCCATGGAACCTAGCTCGATCCCAAAAACAGCTTTCTCCACCAGGCATGGTCATTACGAGTTCACTCGTATGCCTTTTGGGCTAACCACTGCCCCCGCCACATTCCAAAGATGCATGAACAATCTGTTAGAAGATTTAATCTTCAAAGATAGCCTTGTGTATCTAGACGACATCATTATCTATTCCACATCATTGGAAGAACATTTGTTGTCTCTTAAAAGGGTCTTTGGAAAGTTGAGAGATGCAAGCCTCAAACTTCAAATGGATAAGTGTGAATTCCTTAAGAAAGAAACGGAATTCCTAGGCCATGTAGTAACAACTAACGGCATAGTTCCTAATCCAAAGAAAATATCCGCCATAATAAACTTCCCAATACCCGATACAACCACAAAAATAAAATCATTCATAGGTTTATGTGGATTTTATAGGAAATTCATTCCCAATTTTGCTAATATAGCAAAACCAATGACACTCAAGTTAAAGAAACGAGCAGTCATAGACCCAACCGAGGAAAAATACGTCGAAGCCTTCGAAAAGCTGAAAATACTTATCACCTCAGACCCCATCCTCGCATTCCCAGATTTCAACAAAATGTTCACGGTAACAACCGATGCAAGTAACATTGCATTAGGAGCAGTGTTGTCGCAAGACCACAAACCAATTTGCTATGCCTTAATAACCTTAAACGAACATGAAATCAATTATTCAGCAATAGAAAAGGAATTACTAGCCATAGTTTGGGCAACTAAGTATTTCAGATCATACCTGTTTGGTAGAACGTTTGAGATATTAAGTGATCACAAACCCTTGATTTGGTTGAATAACCTCAAGGAGCCAAATATCAAGCTACAACGATGGAAGATCAAATTAAATGAATTTGACTTCAAAATAAAATATTTACCAGAAAAGGAGAACCATGTAGCCGATGCGCTATCAAGAGTAAAGATTAACGAAAACCTACTCGGGGAAACCATTAATAGTGATTGTTCAACGGTCCATAGCGCGCAAGAAGATAATACAAATTATATTCCACTTACAGAGCGACCAATCAATTACTATAATAGACAAATAGAACTGATTAAAGGTAATGAGGATAAGGTAGAAACATCCCACTATTTCCACAAGATACTGATAAAAATCACATATACTGAAATGACAGAGTCATTAGCGAAAGATATAATAAAGGAATATGTGTGTACCAAAAAGAGTGCACTATACTTCCATAACGAAGTAGACTTCCCACTGTTCCAAAAGGCATTCCTGGAGATAATCAGTCCAAATCACTTCACAAAACTGATTAAATCCAGTACCAAACTCATAGATATTCCAAACTACTCCGAATTCAAGGAACAAATATTGAAGAAGCATAAAGAGCTACTTCACCCAGGTATCGAAAAGACCACTAATTGGTTTAAAGGAAAATTCTACTACGTGCAACGTTGCTAAAACAGAGCATCGTAACACCAATCTAACCTTCGAAATCACCCCGGAAATACAAAATATCAGAGAAAAGTATGTCATGGATTTTTATCTGGTAGGCAATCAACAATTCCTATCATGCATTGATGTATATTCTAAATTCGCTACCCTTGTAGAAGTTAAGAGTCGTGACTGGTTAGAAACAAAGAGAGCCATCATGAAAGTCTTTAACGAAATGGGCAAGCCACAGGGAATTAAAGCCGACAAAGATTCAGCCTTTATGTGCGCAGCATTGCAAGCATGGTTGAATGCGGAAAATGTCAAAATAGAGATCACTTCCAGCAAAAATGGAGTAGCTGACGTAGAAAGATTTCATAAAACAGTAAATGAAAAATTAAGAATAATAGCTAGCGAGGATAACCCAGAAGATAGATTCACGAAGTTTGAGTTAATTCTGTATACTTATAATCATAAAACCAAACATAATACCACAAATAGGACACCAGCTGATATATTCATTTATGCAGGCTCACCTGATTATGACACACAACTAAATAAAGTGAATAAAATCACTCAACTAAATAAAAACCGCATACAGTATGAAGTAGATACCCGCTATAAACTATCACCTCTAGTTAAGTCTAAAGTAACAAACCCTTTCAAAAGGACGGGTGAAATTAGACAAGTAGACGAAAAACATTATGAAGAAAAGAATAGGGGTAGGAAAATAACTCACTATAAAACAAAATTCAAACGAAAGAAGAAATCTAATACAAGTAAATACGATAATTGCAGAGTACCCGAACAGAGTACTGGGAATTCGGAGCTACAACATAATTAAGATTATAATCTTACTAATGTTCACCGTCCTACAAGCTACCGGACAGAATATAGAGATAGATCCCATCAATTCAAGGAATGGATATCTCAAATTCAAAACGAATACCATTAACATACCCATTAACTATGAATACCACTATCTAACAATTAATATAACAAAAACAGATGAAACATATCAGAGTTTACTAGAACAGGCAACCCAATTTGATAACGAAATCCAAGTTCAATATTTAGTCGAGAAATTGCAACGTGAATTCAACGGCATAAAAATAGCCAAAAGAAACAGAAGAGGCCTTATAAATGCAGTAGGCACAATATATAAATATCTATTTGGAACGTTAGATCAAGATGAAAAGGTCGAATTAGAAGGGAAATTAGACAATCTGGCTAGCCACAGTGTTCAAGTTAACGAATTAAACTTAATAATTCAAGCAGTAAATTCCGGCATAGAAGTTGTCAATAAGTTAAACAAAGATAATGACAGAAATAAACAACTAGAAATATTAATATTTAACCTTCAACATTTTACTGAGTACATAGAGGATATTGAATTAGGCATGCAGCTAACAAGATTAGGTATCTTTAATCCGAAATTATTGAGGCAAGATTACCTGAAACACATCGATTCAGAGAAACTATTAAATATTAAAACATCTACTTGGTTGAAATCAGACACTAACGAAATACTAATAATTTCCAACATCCCACGAGAGATCAGAAATATTCCTATACTTAAAATTGTTCCATATCCAGATGAAGATAATAACATCCTCACTGACCTAACGCAAAACAATTATTACATTCTAGAAAACGAGGTATATGAAAAAGAATCGAAACGAAAAATAAATGACGAATGTATTTCAGGAATAGTCAAACATGTAGAAACAAAATGTCCATACACCAAGGCACACCAAAACTTCCAAATAAATTTCATAGAACCCAATATATTGTTAACTTGGAAATTATCTAAAACCTTATTAAACCAAGATTGCCTAAACCAAGAAATAAAAGTAGAAGGTAGCGCATTAATAAAAATACATAATTGCTGCGTACAATTAAACGAGTTCTTAATATCCAACTCAATACCAGAATTTGCACAGAGCATATACATCAACAATAACGTAACAAAAATTAAACCACTGTCTTATTTGCAAACCAAAGAAATTGTAATAGAAAGTACGCAATTAAATAATGTATTACATGTAAGCTTAATACTACTATTTGTCATAATCATAATAGGATTAAGCTACAAATTGTTTAGTCTAAGTAAAAGCAATAAGCCTAAAACCAACCCGCACATAGAAACATCCTTAGACGAAGACGAAGAATCCCCAGCAGGCACAGTTTTAGACGCACCCGAACTATATCCAAGGATAATCGCCTGAGGACAGGCTTAAATCTAACAATGGGGGAGTGACATGTCTATAGTCCATGCTCCGCATACCGTTGTCTATGTCTATTACCCTGCACCCACAATACTATAAACAATCCGACACTCTCAGCTTCGAAACCCCATAAACAATCTCACGCTCGAAATGGACCACGCGTAACCGATTGCAGGCAATGTAAACAAACACCCTAAGCTAGAAGTGGAACATAAAACAATAGATGCCGCATTAGAATCCAGCCGCACTAAATCCAGCCGCACTAGAATCACGCCACTCTTCAGAGATCAATTACTAATCGATTCTCAAGAACCACGCCATCGTAGCTGACCAATCAGAGGCCCTATTTTCAGCCACCCCCAAGTAATGCAACACCGATCATACGCAGCGGAAGCCTTTCATCAAAAGCCGCCTTTCCCACATATCGATCGAGTCACGTACTCCAACTCCAAAGCCGAAGTCGAAGCCAACGCCTCCGAATCCAAATCCGAATCCCAAGCCGAGCATCATCATATAAATAGTCTACATTTGGGAAGGCAAATCAGTTCTGTTCAAGACAAACGTCAATCGCGACACCGTCGGAGAATTCAACATAAGTTAATTCCGTTCAAGACACTAGACATAAGTCATCGTCGGGGAAATAACTAATTAATGTGCACTAAGTTTAAGTGAAAGAATAAAATCTTTTTTAAAACGCAAACTGCAGTGTCGCATATTTAACTATATATATGTAGGTGTGTGTATTTGTTTGGGGGTTCGCGCCGGTCGACCGGTTGAAACGGAGGTGAAAACGTAACTAAACTCTAACACTAAGCCTTATGATCTATGTCTTATGCTGCGGTGAGCGCCGTGTGGATCGTGGAGATCTTCCGAGTGTCCCTCCGAGCGCACGAGAGCGATTTGGGACCGGAACGCACGAAGTTGGCACAGTGCGCGGCAATCATTTCCTGCTGGCCTGAACAAACCCCTTATCTTTCCTCATATATTATTAATTATTATAATCAATATTTAGGATAAGCCAAATACTTTATACTCTACATTTTATACATTACACATTAATTATCTGTTATTAATTATCTGTTATGAGTTCACCCTAAATTAGACACGAAATACCAAATGGATAAAATTGTTAGAATAGATAAAATAAGCTATGGGCATTAATATGAATTCCTGCTAGAACAATTACTTGGTGGGGTCTTGCGTCGTTTCGTGGACATGCAGAGGTAGACCAGGTAGACTTTTTTTTTGGCCGCTATTCACACTTATTTTGGAATTTAGCGATCATGGAGGGCAATGGTGGTCGCGCTTAAATCTTGCGCCACATGACAAAAGTCTGCATGCTAAGAGTTCTCCTTTTTTTTGTCTTTTGTTCTATTTGAATTGATTATCGCACGCGAATCTCAATGGGGTTATATATTTAGGCGAGCAGATAAAGAAGCTCTATCTTCCTCTAACCCATCCCATCTCCCAACTGAAACAATACCGGAACAAGCGCGTGCACCTGCCGAAGCTCTTCACCTTTCAGCAGCTCACTACGTTGCACATTAAATGCTGTAACGAACCCAAAAGGGTCCGCTAAAGCGGAAAGCGAAACTGGGTCAACCCACGATCGCCGGTGCTGTGAAAAGCGAGCCCTGCGCGGAGCACCTCCCGGCCTCGCTGACACAGCAATGCGTGACAGATCTTTCCTCAGCCTGACATAGGTCTATCACAATTGAAAATTCGTAAGACTTTTTCCAAATTAAATCATATGTACGTTCACTCCGGTCCAGAGGGCTCTAGTTGCGATTTTTACTAATTGTCAGGTAATAGAAGAACAATAAAACAGGCCGTCGACTTCAAAGCATTTATTCGAAAGGTCGCAATAACTTCCCGACTCCAATGCAGTGCCTATCTTGGATGCTCAGAGATCAGTACAAGAGAGACGCATGTGAGAACAAAAGCACAGGTCACAACATTGCACACGCCAAGCTGCTTATGTAGTAGTTTAAGTTCACCTGCTGCAACAATGCTTCGGAGTGAAGCCTCGAACTCACTAGTGGCAGATCTTCCGTTGGACAGAGTTAGCGAATCTCGTGCATTTATGTAAGATTAATAATAATGTATCGTTTATTAATAGTGTTTTTCGAAAAAGAGTATGATTTAAGATGTGAAATTAATGAGTCTGTTCTTCCGACTTTTTGTTCAACTTTCTGCTTCTACTTCCCACAACCGACTACTTTTTCGATAACCCCTTATCGGTTAGGCCTTATCGATGGTATCTTAAGTTCAAATGTTAATTTAGGTGGGATAGTGCTAACTACTTGATACCCTGTCTTTTACTTTCGGCCCTCCTGCTCATCTTCATCTGTCCCAGATGATAATATATCATCGTTCTAGAGACAAAACGCCATAGCTTCATATTGTCACTGCTCGTTGCGTGATGTTTGGCCCCTCGACTTGCGCAACCTTTCTGACGTCGTAGCGACCGTTCCGCTTTACCTTGGTGACTTCATATGGGCCTAGATACTCGCTGGCCAACTTGCGTCCTGCGACGAACTGCATCCTCTTGATCGCGACCATGTCCCATAGTCTGTAGCCATGCTCAGGTCGTCGTTTTTATCATAATTGCGCTTGTACACCTCTTGCGGCTTCTCAATGTTTTGTTTCGCTTGGTCACGCAGTTCTTGGCGCTCGTTGTTAAACTGCGTAACCAACTCTTCGTTGAGCCCTCCAATAGTCGACTTTCAGCTTGTCTGTGCATCTTTGTCCCAAACATGACCTCGAATGGCGACGACTTCAACGTAGAATGCACATGCGAATTAATCGCCATCTGGACCTGTGGCACATGCTTGTACCACTTCGTTGACTCCTGAGCTGAGAGCTTTGCGATGATACCCAAAATCGAACGGTTCACCCGCTCAATCTGACCGTTGCCTCTCGCCACACCTGTCGTTGTACACACATGTTCGACTTTGTTCTTGTTGAGAAACTCGCTGAATGCGTTGGATGTAAATGCTGCTCCTCTGTCGCTGACTATGCGCTTGGGAAAACCAAACACAAATGACCAATCGCTCAGCCTCTTCACAACTTCTTCGTGACCTGTTAACTTAGTTGGGAACAGCCATAAAAACTTGGAGAATGCATCTGCCACAGCAAAAATGTACTTGTATTGCTTGGCTGTCGCATCCATTGATCCCAAATGATCAACGTGCAGCGTGTATTGTGGTGTGTCACCCTTGTCAATGCAATGAAGATAGCCTTCTTGTTTGCCCAACTTTTTGCTGAAAATTATACAACTGATACAATTAGTAATCAACTTATTTACTTTCCGTTCAAGGTGCGGAATCCAGTATTGCTGCTGAACTGAGTGCATTGTCTTCGCTGTGGAGAAATGACCAACTTCATGCGATCCTTGAATGATTTCCCTTTCCATCAGCCTTGGAACCACCATTACGTCATTGCCATTTACAGATTTGAAGAGAAGACCTCCTTTTAGTTTGTAGTCTTGATATGGGTGCTGCTTCAGGATCTCAACTGTGGCGTTGATGAAATCGTCATCCTGCTGTGCTTTCTTTATCCGAGCTGTTAGCTCCGTCGTCACGAACATGCATGTCTGCGGAAAACGACTGAGACAGTCCACGTGTCTCATTCTGTCCCCTGGGCGGTGTACTGCTTTGAATGTAAAGTCCTTCATATACAGAATCCACTGGGAAACTTCTCTGGGTATATCTGCTTTCGTTGTTGTATGCTTAAACGCCACACAGTCAGTGACAAGATCAAATTTGATCCCCAACAGGTAGTAACGAAACTTCTTGAGTGTGAGGTATGCAGCTTTGACCTCCAAATAGTAATTGTGACGTTGTGAGGAACCGCGGTTCCCACAGGCCGAATTCGACCAAAGCACAGCCGGATAAGGCTGTGGAACGGCCGGATAGAGGCTGATGGCTGGCCGTATTAGGCGAAGGTCAGTCCGGATACCCACGGTCCGGATATCCGGATGCGGCGATGAGGCCAAGGGCCCCGAGAGGAGAAGTGTCCCGCTCTCAGAGAGAGAGACACGCGAGAGGCAGAGGAGACGGCGGGATCGGGCCGGCAGTGATCCGACGCATGACCAAATAGGGGCATGGGATCACGCCACCGGCCAGGTCCCGTTACGAAGGCCGTGGAAACCAGGAGACGACGATGGAAAGTTACCGACGCCGAGCCGGGGCCCGTTAAGGCGGGGCTATAAAGGGAGGCTGCGGCGACGAAGCGATTTTTTTTTTCGTGGATGAGTGATCGCGCGCGCACTTTGAAACCCCGCCGAAGCGTAAGAGTGATACCCGGTACGGTTCGAAGAAGTGCAGTGAAGTGAATACAACAACAGGAAGACAAGCCCCGCCTGCCCCCAGAGTGAGCCTAAGTTAAGAGGTGATCCACAATTGCCGGCGGAAGCTAAGAGGGGAGTGCGAGCCAAAGCAATAGCGGTCCATAAGTCCTAATATAGCTACGAATAAAGCGAAATTAGATTAAAGAAGAGTAAGGTCTTATTATTTGTCGTTGGGGGCAACAATAAAAATACGTTGCAACGAATCTGCCGACCGCTGAGCGAGCCCAGCAAACTCAAGCGGCACAAAAAGTAGGTACGTTACAACTGGCGCCCAACGTTGGGCCTACAACGACGAATAGTAGGACAAAGGGAGGAGAAATATAGACGAGATAATGGGGAAGGGACAATGTATCCACCGGTTGAGAAAGGAGGAACTTGTCCAATGCGGCCACGCCTTCGGAGTGCGGCTGGAGGGCACAGTGGACGAAATGAGAAGAACATTCAAGGAGTGGATGAGGGAACACGAGGATGAGTCAGAGTGGGCCGATCTGATTGAGGTATGGGAGTGTCGGGCGGACAGGTCCTCGCCGACACCCCGGGCGGACGACAAAAAGGCCGCGTACGAGCACCTGGCACCCCCACCCGGCGCAGCCGCGGCGGCGCTATGGAGGTCCCCAGTCGAAATACAACGAGAATTGATCGCGAGTCTCTCAGTGCCGATACCGGAACGCTCGCACACAGGGACTCCTAGCAGATCCCACCACCAAGGAAGGGAGAGGGAAGGCCGAGAGGCCGAAAGGGGGGAGAACCGAACCAGTCACCATACGGCCGGCACACCTGGACTACGCTAGAGTGGCGAAACAGGGGAGAGAGTAGTCGTTCCGTTTCGACGGGACGACGAAGCCTCTCGAGTTCTTGGAGCAGGTCGAGTGGTCCGCCGAGACGTACGGTCTGGATCCGGATCTGATCCCAAGGGCGATGCCGGAGCTGCTAAAAGGACGGGCGCTGATGTGGTTCGTGGCGAACAATCGGCAGTGGAGAACGTGGAAAGAGTTCTCGTCCAGCTTCCAGGCTTACTTTCTGCCGCGGGGATATTTTGAGAAGTTGCTGCAGGAAGTGAGGATGCGAAAACAGAAATGGGGCGAGCCATTCAAAGAGTATATGGTAGAGATGCAGACACTTATGCGACCCCTGAAATGTCCCCAAGAGGAGCAAACGGAGTTGATTCGTGAGAATAGCATGCCCGATCTGAGAGCGTATATGAGGCCACACCGGTGCAAGGATCTCGACACCATGATGGAATTGGCAGACGAGTTCGAGGCGTTGGAGAGGGACCGCCTAGAGTTCCAACGGGAGAATCCAACCGTGAAAGCCCGGGCAGCGGATCCCTTCCACAAGCCAGCCGGGACGACGGCATGTCGGCGGTGCAAAGACGGCCCGCTGGACGGAGCAGCAGGAAATGGGAGCGCGTGTCCTTATGCCGACACCGACCAACGGCAATATCGACAACGGATATGTCAACTGCTACTGCTGGAGATGCGGAAAAGTGGGCCTCTCGGCATGGCAGTGCTGCCACGCCGCGGAGGGCCGTGCCAGGGTCGCAAGAAACGGTCCCTCAAGCCTAGTCGGCAGGCTGACCAGCGAGGAGGAGCAGTTATCCGCAGTAGTGGAGGTCGGGGGCATGGAGCTGCAAGCCACGGTGGATACAGGAGCTACCAGCAGTTTCGTGAGCCGCGAGCTGGCAGACCGGCTAAAGGGTGAAGGCCGGGAGGTGGTGGCAAGGATATGGGTGAGGTTGGCGGATGGCCATAGCCAGGAGGTCACGTGCCAGGTTGAAACGAAGGTATGCTTTGGGAACAAGGAGATCCCAATGGTGTTACTCGTATTGCCGGGCGTGATTGATGAGTTGGTTTTGGGATGGGATTTTCTCCGCGCGGTCGGGGCAGTGGTGACCTGTGCAGGGCACAGGGTGTTGATCCCTGAGAGAGCGCATAATAGCCCGTTTTGGGGCGCCCAAAGTCTTCATTACGGAGAATGGGGTGCAGTTTGCAAGCAGGACATTTAAGAGATTCCTGGAGCAGCTAGGAGTTCGCCACCAGTTTACGGAGCCATACACGCCGCAAGAGAATCTGACAGAGCGAACGAACAGAACGGTAAAGACCATGATAGCCCAGTTCACCGAGGGTGATCAAAGGTGTTGGGATGAAAAATGGCCGGAGCTATTGCTGGCCATGAATTCGGGAGTGTCGGATGCAACGGGATATTCACCGGCGTTCGTGGTGCAAGGAATGGAACCCCGGCTGCCAAAGGCCCTATATGACGAGGAGACGGTAGGCACGGGACAAGGAGGTGTTTCAGTTGGTAAGACGCAACTTGGAAAGGGCAGCCCAGGATCAGGCCAGGCATTACAACCTGAGAAGAAGACCATGGAGACCCAAAGTGGGAGAGGTCGTATGGGCCAAACAGCACCACCTTTCCAATGCAGCGGAGGGATTTGCCAAAGCTGGCACCAAGGTACGATGGGCCATACCGGATAGAGGACTTTATATCCCCAGTTATCTGCCACCTAAGAAAGGAGGGCGACAGGAAGAAGAGAACGGCACACATACGAGATCTGTAACCCCAACCCGAGGAGCGAGACACAGGGGTGAAGGGGAATGGCTATAAAGGGGTCGCTCTAAAGGGTCACGCACGAGACTCGTCAGCACGCAGGGTGACGGATTTGTGCACTTAGACTAAAAACAAAAAAAAAAGGAACGGGAAGACCGTGGTTGGAGAAATCTGGAGAAAAAAAAGGAGAAAATTAGTAAGAATAAAAATAAAACGAGAAAAAGAAAAGCACAGCAAACCTGAACAGGAAACGCGTCACCCAAAGCTGGGAAGCAAATCCTGGGTCGGGGAGGGTAATCTCAGACAGCGGATGACCCAAGCTCACGCCTGGGGCACACAGGGCAACTACGAGCGTCGGGCCGGAACGACGGGTGCCGCTCACGCGTGGACGACCGGGCGAGGAGTCGGATGATCCCCGGGTCCGAGCCACTGTGTGAGGGAGACACCAGCCAAAAGAGTCCGGCCGGTGGCGCATAGGAGTTGCCCTGGGATGTGAGCCAAAGATGCCATCCCGGGCGGAGGGTCGGAGGCACCCATTGTTCACGAGCGGAATCGCGGCAAGCGGCCCGCATTGAGGGCAGAGGGCGAGCTGGAAAGGGAGGAAGGTTTGAGTAAAAGTCATCCGGGTCGGGAGAACTCACCCAGGCCAAGGAGGGTCCAATCAGCACGGGATGACGAAGACAGGTCAACGTTAACATGTATGAAGTAAATAGCAATTAAAATAAACAGAAATAAGGGTTAAATGGGCTGGCGAAAATCCTCTAGCTGAACCCTCCACGAGGGTGCCGGCTGGGCAATGGACACTGCATTACCTCGGACAAGGGTAATGCACTGTCGCTTGCTCTGTCCGGGGTAATGCAGTGTCTAGCTAAGGCTATGGTCCGGCGTCTTCCCGATTCAAAGTCGGGGGAACCGAACCGGGGCCATGGCTAGAGGTGCCTGGCGGTCAGGCCTAAAACGCTAGGGGATGGTCCCCCCGAAAAATATTAACAAGTATGGACCCTCGGGCCAAATATGGAGGCGAAGAAGGATAAAGCACGGGTTGGGATGTCGACCCAAACGTCGGTGGGAAGCGTGACTGCTACCACCGGCGGGCACGGGGAGGAGCAATCCTCTCTGCGTGTCGCCAGCGGTCACACCTCAGGCTTGGCGGGAGAAGGTCATGTCAGTTGTAATACTACTGCCACAACAATAACAACAAAAACAACTCACTCCGCAGCCTGCAAGTTGAGCCGCACAGATGCCGTAGTCGACACAGACACGGATCTGGAGAGCGTGCTCTCTATGAGCAGGACGGAGGAAGAGAGCCTTCTCCGCTCGCCGGAACCAGGCACCAGATCCCTGCGTAGGGAAGGGCCGAAGCGTTCCAAGGAGGGGATGAAGGCCAAAGCACAATACAAAGCGGCCCTCAATATCAAAAGCCGGCTGCAAGGTAAAGTAGACATCTCCCAGGAGGAAAAGGTCAAGCTAGCCTGGGCCGAGCAGCGAGTAGAGGAGGGCCGACTACATTACGCCCAGATGCCACAGATGAGGGCGTCGAATGGCGAATATGCCAATAAGGTGGAGGAGATGATGGCCACCAAGAGGCAACGCTCGACTGAGAGTGCCATTAAAGACACTCTGGCGAGCAAGCGGCAACGCGAGCCCAAGAGTGCAGCCCTTCCACCGAAAGTGGCCAAGAAGCCATCGAAACCGAAAGCGAAGGTCAGCGATGTGACCAAACGACATTTGAACGTGGCACTCATCGATCGGAGCGAGGAAAACGGCAAGATGTCAGCGGCACAGTGGAAGCTTGTGCAGGCGCGTCTCGTCGACGCACTGTTTGCACACATGGAAGAAGACCCCGCGGCCCCTATGCCCACGTTTGATGGTGCTGGGTGGCTACATGGGGTTAAGATCCTAAAGTGCAACGACGATCCAACCCTAAGGTGGATGACGCGTACGGTCTGCTAACTGGAGGTGATGTGGGAGGGGGCCAAGCTGGAGGTTGTGGACCGGGAGCTTATCCCGTCCAAGCCTAAGGCGAAGGTACTCTGCCCCATCACAATCCAGGGGGACCGAGCGCTGAAGCTCCTTCAGCGGCAAAACGCGGACGTGCCAACGACCGATTGGAGGATCCTACACATTGGTAGCCCACTACCCAACGAGGGGGGCCAATGTGTGATCCTCCAAATAAACAAGTAGGCAGAGGATCTGCTGTATCCCAAGTTCGGGAAGATGGCGTGGGGCATGGGTAGCGTCTACCTGCGCCTCAAAAAGCGCCACCCCAAAGACAAGGACGCACACAACCTACAGGCAGGCGAGGTGGAAAACGACTTAGAACTTGAGTCCATCGTGGAGGCCGCAGAGGAAGAAGAAGAGGACGGTGACCTGACGCTGGTAGTCAACCAGGTGCAACTGAGGCTGATGCTCATGATGCTGAGTGTGCTACAGCTAAACTTGCATAAAAGCAAGGTCGCGTCGGCGGAGCTCCTCAATCGCACGGAGCAAGGGCTCGTCGCCATAGCTTTAGTCCAGAAGCCCTGGATTGCCACAGGCATCTCAGTGGCCGGACTAAAGTTCTCAAATCATAACTTGCTCTATTCAACATCGGTAAGCAGGAACTGGACCGTCGTACTCGTACGAAAGGCAATCCATGCTTACCTTATGTCTCATTACAGCTCGGATGACCTGACGGTTGTGATGCTGGAAAGCGAGGAAAAGCGCCTTCTGGTGGCTTCCTGTTACATGGCTCACGACAGACCCGCACCACCCGACGAACTCAGGAGCCTGGTGACAGAAGCCAGCACCAAAAACTATCAACTCGTCATCGGGACGGATGCCAATGCCCACCACAATGTGTGGGGAAGCATCGACATCAATGATAGAGGTGAGTCACTCTTAGACTTTTTACTAGCAACTAATCTATATATATATATATAACGTCGGAGAGGAGCACATCTTCGTAGGTCCGACCTCATCCAACGTGCTAGACCTAACACTTGCAACGGGAAACAGTACTACGGTATCTAGCTGGAGGGTCCTTGAAAGACCCTCCTTCTCAGATCACAAGTACATTCAGCTTAAGTGCGACTTCAAACATTCTTCGAAGGTAATAGTCTATAGAAACCCTCGGAATACAAACTGGGAAAAGTTTAAAAAGGCAGTTACATCGAAGCTCGCGAGTCCGGGCACAGTGAAATCCGCGGAGGACATAGAGAAGTCTCTAGAGACCCAATCCAACGCGTTGCTGGACGCCTACCACACATCGTGCAAACCCTCGAGGACGAAGAAGAGGTCCAAGCCACACTGGTGGAGTCGGGATCTCTCTCTTCAAAGGGACAACCTCAAGGAATTCTTTAAGATCGCCAAACAAGCGAACGAAGGGAGGAATACAGACTCCTACTCAGGAGCTACAAGAAGGAAATACGTAAAGCACAATGGAACTCGTGGAGAACCTTCTGCTCCAACATCGAGAAAGTACCAGAAACCGCACGGCTACGGAAGCTGCTCTCTAAGCAGCCTACCATACAAAGCCAATTAAAAACAGACGGACAGTGGACAGAGGGCAGTGACGAAGCCCTAACAGCACTAATGGAGGAACATTTCCCTGGTAGCAACCGAGGAACAACACCCCCCAACAGATCTGTTAACCACCAAGCGAATCCACTGGGCATCAGACTCCTTTGCGGGCACAAAAGCACCAGGACTTGACGGGATATTCCCAGCCATGATGCAGGTGACCAAAGAGGCGATTACCCCATGGCTCTCCGCAATATTCACAGCTTGTATAAGTACTGGCTATATCCCTATCCAATGGAGAACCTCGAGAGTTGTCTTCCTCCCAAAGGCAGGAAAGTGCACCATGCGAGTCCCAAGGACTATAAACCGATAAGCCTTACCTCCTTTATATTAAAAACGCTAGAAAAGCTGCTGGACTTACACATCAGGAGTGAGGTAGGGGGACTGATGTCAACCAACCAGCATTCCTATACTAAAGGGAAATCGGTGGAAACCGCACTACATTCGGTAGTAGCTTCCATTGAGAAAGCCCTTCACAATAAAAAGTATGCACTGGGAGTATTCGTGGACATCTCCGGAGCATTCAACAACGTGGCTACGGAAGCAATAACAAATTGCCTGGTAGCAACTAATATACACCCAGCAATCAACCTGTGGATAAGGAACCTCCTAGGTTGCAGACGGGTGCAATCAGAGTGGGGCACCGCTTCCATGGTGAAAGAGGCACACAGAGGCACACCCCAGGGTGGAGTCCTGTCGCCCCTCCTGTGGAATCTGGTGGTCGACGACCTCATCAAGAGATACGAAAGGAAGGCCCCAATAATAACAGCTTATGCGGACGACATAAGCATACTTATTACGGGTGTTTGTCCATCGACCCTCAGCTCACTAATGGAACGAACACTCAGGGAGATACGCGAGTGGGCGGAAGAAGTAGGACTCAGTATCAACGCGGACAAGACGGACCTCATCCTCTTTGCCAAGAGGTACAAGGTACCGATATGGACCCCCCCGAAGATCAATCAAACTAGGCTGACCCCAAAATCACAGGTGAAATACCTAGGCACAGTACTGGACAGCAAGCTGGCATGGAGGCCCTATGTAGTGGAAAGGGTGAAGAAGCATTGCGCTTTATGCATCCAAGAAGATGCTCAGCAGCACATGGGGCCTCTCTCCGGCTCTGATGCATTGGATTTACACCTCAATATATATACGGACGGCTCCAAGATGGACGGACGAGTAGGAGTGGGCCTATACTGTACAGACCCTGAGATAAGGCTGTCATATAAGCTACCGGACCATTGTAGCATATTCCAGGCAGAGGTTTTTGCCATCAGGAAAGCAGCAGAGGTCGCTCTTCTCACTGAAGGAGCACACGATGCGGTCAACCTATTCGTCGACAGCCAAGCGGCGATAAGATCCATGCAGTCGTTCGCAGTCAGTTCCAGAAATGTCTTGGCGAGCAGGGAGGCACTAGATACCCTAAGCACGACAATGCGGATCTACTGGATTCCCAGCCACCAGGACATCGAAGGGAACGAGCCGGCGGACGTACTAGCTAAGGAAGGCGTCGGTCTGGCGAATACGAGAACCGAGAACGTGCCTGTCTCCCTCAGAACGCTGCAAAGCGATCTAGAAAAGCAGGCCGGATCACAAACCGAAAGTAGGTGGAGGAGTACCACGGCCTGCAGAACCTCGAAAATCATGTGCAAAGAACGCAATGACAAACTCAGCCACTACCTTCTGCACCTACCACGGAAGGACTGCAGATTATTAGTGGGAATATTAACGGGCCACTGCCTGGCTGCCGCGCATGCAACAAAGCTAGGAATCACAAACAGAGACAGTTGTAGGAAATGTGACGAACCTGGGGCAACCGAAACCCTAGAACATCTCATCTGCAACTGTCCTGCTCTCTTAAGGGTAAGGAGGAGATACCTGGGCGCCCCAGTGCTGGGATCACTGGAAGATGCCTCCAAGAGGACGCCACAGCAACTACTGGCCTATGCGAAAAATACTTCAAAACCCACTAAACACTGCCGCGACGGTTCATAGCCTCCGCCCCACCGGACAACTAAGGGCCATACTGGCCTGTGTGGGGCCCCCTCTGAGGGCCGTCCGGGTCAACCTAACCTAAAGGGTTAAATGAAAATTAGAATAAAAAAAAAACTCCGTTCTCTTTCGTAGCGATCAGACGTGTTTTTGTTTTGCGCTCCGCATTTTTTCCTTTTGTTTTGAATAAACAGCCGGTGTTTTCCTAACTAAATTCTAACCCGACAACAATCTGGAAACCAATTCTATTACGCGAGTGCATGCCTTTTGATTTGTGTTAAAATATTATTTAACTTTTTATTTTTCGGCGTCGGCTTGTGTTTGTGTTGTTGCAGTGAGTGACTATTGCATTGCAGTCCGCTCTCGTCTGGTAGCTTTTGTTGTTTTATCACTCTCTCGCTATCACCTCAACTTCAATAACTGTTCTTTCTCTCTCGCTCTTTAAACTTTCTGAGCAATAGTGCTCTCTGTTAGCTCTCGCTATAACCGCTCTCCACTCTGCACATTGTCTGTCTGTCTGGCACATTGGTCTGATACCAATTTGTTTTGGAAATTTTAATTTTTTTTTTTCGTAAATTTTTTTGAGCAAATACATATATAAAATGGAATACGCTGTGGCCTGCGCCAAAAAAACCTGTAAGAAGCAGATCACCCACGATCAGCCGAATGTCCCCTGCTGGCTCTGCGACAGCATAGTCCACGCAAAATGCGCTGGATTTTCTGGCCTCGTGAGTGATGCTATAGCCAAACGTAATGGCTTGCATTACTGTTGCGAGGCATGCCGTGCGGTGGAGAAGGACATGGTGTCTTTCATGAGGCAGACGCGGAGTGGCTTTAAGGAGCTGACCGTTGGTTTCAAAAACCAATACGATCGGCTCCTAGCCATGGAGGTTCAGTTTAGCGGTTTAAAACTGCTGAATGAGTCTCCGAGGCGCAAAAAGGTCACTCCGCGGGACCTGCAAGTGCCAACCGTCACTCAGCCGTGCGCCGCCGAAAAACTGACTCCGACCACTCCAAGTGTGCAGCAGTTGATCTCGTTTGCCACTCCAAAGGCAACGACAGCTGCTGGCGATGCAGATTCGGTAGCCGAATTCATCGCCTCGGAGAATGTGCAGCCAAGTACGTCTGCAGCGTCCGTGTCCGTGGTGTCCGCAAGTTCACTAGTTGTCCCGTCTATCCCGATCCCACCAGTAAATAGACGTTCCGGACCTCCGGATATTGCCACCACAGGTACTAGACCTGTGGTGACTAAACCACTGGTGGGAGTCCCACCAAAACGACAAGTTTTTGTTTCACGGCTGGCCCCTGACCTCACATCTAATGATGTAATTGCTTTTATTCAAAGCAAAATAAAAGCCGTGGGTTTAAAGGTGGAGAAATTTAACTTCTCTTATGCCAGGGAGAGAGACTCGTTTAAGATAAGCATCTCCCCAACTCAATTTGACACCATTTGCTCCACCAAATTTTGGCCGGAGCATTTGGTGGTGAAGGAGTTTAAGGCTAAGAAGAAGAATAGGCCCCCCATATCCCTTCCAAATCTTTCCAGTGTGCCACCCTCAACTTCCTCTTCCTCAACTTCCCGTCTTGCTTCAACCTTTCCAAAAAACTAACTTCTCTTTTAGTAACCTATCAGAATGTAAGAGGCTTGCGTAGTAAGCTCAGCATTCTTTTCCGGGATAGTGTTGCATTTGCTTCCCACGTTATTGTGTTTACTGAAACCTGGTTAAAGCCGGACATTCTTAGTTCCGAGGTTTTGGCAGGTCGGTACACAACTTTTAGAAAGGACCGTTCGTCTCGACGTGCAGGAGGGGTTCTAATTGCAGTGGACTCTTACTTCACGTCAGAACACTTCACAGTCCAAGTTCAACAGGAGCTGGAATTAGTGTGTGTAAAACTGATTCTTCCCGCTTTCGCTATATTCATTACTTGCTCGTATATCCCACCTTCTCCGGATATTTCAATTTATGAGCAGCACTTGTCCGCTTTAACCGCTGTTTCTTCCTCGCTATCTGATAGCGATCGTATGATAGTTCTTGGTGTCTTCAACTTGCCAGGAACTGTTTGGTCTTCGGTAAACGAGTCTAGTATCCTAGTGCCCATGTCACGACATGACTTTGTTGACGGCTTGCTTGACCTGTCCCTGTCTCAAGTCAATCATGTGAAAAATTCCTTGGGTCGATTGCTTGATCTATGCTTTGTATCGGATCCGACCATAGTGTTGTTAACCCGAGCCCTTCCGCTCACTATACCTGAAGACGCCTACCACCCTACTTTCGAGGTGTCGCTAGATATAGGACCAACTGAACGTGTCCGCTGCTTTCATAAAGCCGAGTTGGCGAAGCTTAATAACCTAATTAGGGATTTTGATTGGTCCGCTGTGTACTTGTGCACTGATGTCACAAAAGGCACAAACATTTTTTACAATGCTCTTGGCACATTTTTTGATTCTTGTGTCCCGCTTTCTTGTCCGATTAGATCTGGAAAACCCCCTTGGTTTAACAAAGAGTTATCCAGTCTAAAAAACTTAAAATCAAGACTTTATAAAAAATTTCAAGAAGTGGGTTCTCCTACTTCTCACTTTCGTTATGTAATAGCTCGGTCAAACTTTTCAGTTCTTAATGCTCAATGCTATAAGAACTACCTATCTCGTTGCAGGATAAGTTTTTCTCAGGACCCTAAACAGTTTTACTGCTTCGTAAACTGTAAGCGTAGAACGTCCGCACACCCATCCTCGCTATCATTTTGTAATACGTCGGCAAATAATGATCAGGCAATTGCCTATCTTTTTGCCCAGTTTTTCCAAACCACCTATTCTGAGGAACGCTACTCTGGTCAACCGTACCCATACGGATTACCGAGGTCGAACGGCATTTTCAGTCCCTTGTTAAATGAATATTCCCTACTTCAAGATCTTCGACTAGTTAAGCCGGTATTTTCACCGGGTCCAGACGGGGTTCCAGGTTGTGTACTCAGGTACTGCGCCGAGGCTCTGTGTGGACCATTGCTTAAACTATTCACCCTGTCCATTGATTCCTCTTGCTTCCCCCCAATCTGGAAGGAATCGTTTATAATTCCTCTCCATAAAAAAGGTAGCAAGTCTGATGCAAAAAATTATAGAGGTATAGCAAAGTTATCCGCTATTCCCAAATTGTTTGAGAAGGTTTTAACTCCGCACTTGCAACATCTCTGCAAGTCACTTATATCTCCAACTCAGCATGGATTTATAAGGCGGCGATCAACCACCACGAACTTGTTAGAGTTTACTTCTTTCATTATTAAAGGCTGTCAAGGTAACTTACAGACGGATGTTATTTACACCGACTTTAGTAAAGCATTCGACTCTGTAAACCATTCCCTTTTAGCACATAAACTTGACCTTTTAGGGTTTCCGCCCAACCTCCTGAGATGGATTTCTATCTATCTTTGTTCCAGGTCTCAAAGAGTCCTCTTCAAAAACTTCCTATCTTTACCAGTAAAGGTTTCTTCGGGAGTACCACAGGGCAGCCATCTAGGCCCCTAGGACGCTATATTAATGACTTGTCTTCGATATTGACATACTCTTGAGATCTTATGTATGCGGATGATATTAAACTTTAAGCAGTATAAGGACATTGCATTTCATTCTCGCTTGCAATCAGATCTCAATCACTTTCAGTCATAGTCATGATTTGCAAACTTGTTACAGCTTAATGCCTCGAAATGCAAAGTTATGACATTTCATCGTTCTAGCCCTTTGTTGGCTCCCTACACCCTATTTGGGGTTCCCTTGAGAGAATTACCCTGGTGGATGATCTGGGTGTTATGTTAGACCGCAAGTTAAAGTTTTCCGAACACATTTCTACCATGGTAAATAAGGCCATGGGCGTGCTTGGGTTTATAAAGAGGTGGTCAAGGGAATTTGACGACCCCTATATAACAAAGACTCTGTATACCTCGCTTGTTCTTCCGATCTTAGAATACGGCTCCTGTGTATGGTGCCCTCAGTACAAAGTACACCAGGACCGTATAGAATCAGTACAGAAAAACTTTTTACTCTTTGCTCTGCGGGGCCTTAACTGGGATGCGGGTGTAAGACTCCCATCTTACTCTAGTAGACTACTAATAGTAAACCTCCCATCCTTAGTTAACCGTAGAAAAATGCTTGGTGTGATATTTATGCACAACTTGATCAGGGGTGACATAGCCAGCCCTGATCTGTTGAGCCGCATAAACTTCACGATTCCTATTAGACTGACTAGAAATTTTATACCGTTGTTCCTTCCACTTTGTAGATCGAATTATTCCTTGCATGAACCGTTTAGGGTCTTATACTCGGATTATAATTCCCTCTACCATATTATATCCAACACTAGTTCTTTTCCTCTTATTAAATTATTAATCCTTACACACCTTTCTAGTAATTAGTAATTGTAGTGGTATTTGTATTTTGTATTTTGATTGCATGCTTAGTTTCTTAGTAAGTTTAGTGCTAATTTTCCTCGAATGTTAGTCTAATATCTATCTTTCTTGCATGTTCGCGTTTGGTTCGGCTAGGCACCGCTCGTCATGCGGCAGCGCCCCTCGGTCGGTTGGTCGGGAGGAGGGATCCGCGCGTAACAGCCTTCTGCTGGTGTCACACGGGCCACTTGACGGTGCAGTAATTGCATCGCCTCTTGAAAGATGCAGTCATTGCATGTCAACGTCCAAGATAAGCAAAAATGAAATGTGGGAATAAAAAGCAAAATAATCATAAACGGGAAGGGGGTGGGTCCATCAAAGATGGAAAAGTGTTATCCATTAGCCAACAAAGAAACGCGGCGAGAACACAACAATAACCAAAAAGAAAAAATAAGGGATAAGGCGAAATCGGATAGAGAGCGGAGAGCGCGACGGCACTCACACAACAAGGGGAAAGATTCCGTTAGAGAGCGCGGCCGGCAGAGGGACGGGACTGAGGGAAGGAGGGAGGGACGTAGGAGAAGGGGGCTATCGCGCCGATCCTTCTCGTCAGCGACGGGCGTCTTTGCTCTCGACGAGGAGGATTGGTGCGATGGCTCCCAGTTCCTCCAGCTGCTGGCCTCGCCATTGGTGTCACCGGCGCCATCGGGACACGACTCGGTGTCGCCGACGGTGCCATCGGAGGAGGGCGCCGAGGAGAGCGACGACGAGGTTAAATTTACCGCCAGCCCGCTCGCCCCAACCGCTCAAGAGAAGGCCAGGTGGAGGCGGCAGCAAAGGGCGGAGCCGGGAACAAAGAATAAAAAGCCGCTGACCCTGCACGACAGAATCGAGGCGGTGAAGAGGAAGTTCCAGGAGGCGACGCCGGAGGAAAAGCGCCGGATCCACCGGGTGCTGGGGGCGGCGCGGGCGATCAGGCATCAGAGGGATGAGCGGCTGGAGGCGCGGCGGCGACAGGCGGAAAGAGCCGCCAGTACGAAGGAGCCCGGCGAAGAGAGCGACGAGGCACCGCCACCCCCACCATTCCGGGTGGTGCTGCCGCCGATGCAGCCCCGGACCGACAAGGCGGAGACCGAGGGGGCGCAGTCCCAGGCCACGGGCGAGCTGGCTACGAACCCCGAGGCCGAGTGGCAGCGGCGGCTGCAGCAGGCCGAGGAGGAGGAAGACGAGCTGTGGCAGCCTACGCCACCGGCCGAGGACGACGAGGGCCCAGAGAGGCGGCAACAGCAGGCCGAGGATGAAGTGCACGGGCAGCGCCATGCACCGGAGCAGCATCACCAGCAGCAGGGGCAGTGGCAGCAGCAACCACAGTGGAGGGGACCGGGGGCGGCAGTAATGGGCCCTTATGTATCGCAGGAGGTGCGGACCGCCGTGCGCCAGGGGATGGTGTGGCACCACCAGACCCTGCACATCACGTGGGCCTCGGGGCCCGCCCCGTGCGAAACCCAGCCAGAGGCAGGCGCCCGGGTGTGGGAGGACACTCCACGCGGCAGCCACAGCAGGGACCCGCGGAGGAGGGACCCCGGAGCAGCCCCCACGACCGCAGCGGCAGAAATGGCGACGGCAGAGGCGGCAGACCCCAGAGGGACGGCGGCAGCAGAGACGCGGACCGCGGAAACGGCGACGGCGGCCCAGACAGCGGCGACAAAGACGGCGACGGCCGAGGCAACGGCGACGGCGGCAGCAGAGACGCGGACCGCGGAAACGGCGACGGCGGCCGAGACAGCGGCGACAAAGACGGCGACGGCCGAGGCAGCAGCGACGGCGACGACAGCACCAACGGTGGTGGAACCCGCGGAGGTCGAGGCGTGGGAGCGCGGACCGTGGGTGTGGCCCGCACCGGAGAGGTCAACGGCGGCCGAGCGCCCGGCTCTGAAGCGGCAGGCCTCGTGCCCGGAGCCCCGTGCAGGACCGAAGCGGCCGGCCCTGCAGCGGCAGAGCTCGGCACCGGCAGCCACGGTCCACTGGATAGCGATCCCGCGGGAGGAGTGGCCAGCGGCGGTGATCCGCGCACAAACCCAAATCCGCCTTGTGGGGAGGAGGGTGGAGAAGCTGGTGAGCGAGCGGGGTACCCGGTACCGCATTGCGATGACTGCCACGCGCACGGAGGTGTTCCGTGAGCAGAAGTAACAAAAAAAAGGAAGAAAAAAAAGAGCAAGAGGAAACTAAGGGAAAAAAAACGAGGGGGAACGTTGTGAGTTGCTGCGGACACCGCAACTCTACAGTTATACCCGATACTAAGTCAGTATGGCTCTCCTCCGGCAGACGCCGCTAATATTAAACGATGTTCCTTTTGACTACAAAAATTATCTGATCTGATCCAGATTCAGCAACCGGATAGATATAGTCATTCTCTATGATTCTGCGTTTTTAGGTTTCTCGAATCTGCAATATTGTGGATGCAACAGATTTTCGTTCTTTGTGGGGGCGGATGGGGGTGGAACGAAATTCTGAGATATACGTTTTATAGTGACATCTTAAAGGAGTGTGTGTACCAAATTTGGTTACTCTAGCCTTAATAGTCTCTGAGATTTGTGGTTGCCTCAGATTTTCGTCCTTTGCGGGGGCGGAAGGGGGTGTGGCGAAATTTTGACACAAAAGTAGGTACGTTACAACGTTTGGACTCAGCTTGTGTAGTCTTTTTACTCCAATTACTCAAACTGCTGCAACAAAACTGCTCCGAAACCTTCTTTGGATGCATCCATGTGGAGTTCCGTTGGCGCGTCTCGTGAGTATAAATGTAACACAGGTGCGATTACAAGCAGATTCTTTAAGGTTTGTAGCGACTGTTGCTCTGCTTCGCCAATGTTGAAAACTGCTTCCTTCCTGAGTAGATTCGTGAGCGGCCGGGCAACTTTTGCATAGCCAGGGATGAACTTTCTGAAAAAGCCTGAGTCCCAGATATGCTTGAACTGCTTTAATGTCTTTGGGCGTAGCAAACCGACTGACAGCTGCTGTCTTTTCTTTGCCGGGCCAGATGCTCCCGTCCTCAATGATATGGCCCAGAAAGCTAATGCGTGGCTGCATGAAGCTACATTTCTTCCACTTGATCTTTAGGCCAAACTGCGCAGCTGTCTCCAGAACCAACTTCGTCTTCCTCATGCATACCTCGGGCGACGCGGCGTAAACAATTATGTCGTCCATATAAAGCTGCATAATGTTAGAGTTGATTAATTTTGAAAAATATAGCTTACAAACCGAATGAACGCAGCTGGCGAGTTCTTGAATCCGAAAGGCGCTTTATTAAACTCGAATAATCCCTCCTTTGTGACGAAGGCCGTATACGACTTGCTTTGCTCTTCCATAGGCTCATAGAAAAATCCGTTTTCAAGGTCCATTATGATAAACCACTTAGCCGACTGCAGCTTTTCCAAGACTTCCTCCATGATCGGGACTGGGAAGCAGTCCAGCAATACCATGCTGTTTAACTTCCTTTAGTCTACGCAAACTCTAAGTGTACCATCTTTTTTCTTCACGACGACAACTCTGCTCGCTACATTTGAAGACGACTTGCGCACGATTCCTTGCTCGATCCATTCTTCGACTTGCTTCTTTACGGCACTGGCTTCGTCTGTTGATAAACGACTCGGTGAGTGATGAAACGGCTTGATTACTCCGTCGGGAACTATCTTCAGTTGGATTGGAGACTGCTTTGCAACTTCTGTGGTAACTGTGGCATTTGGTAACTGTTTCTTATCATTTGCGATATTGCGGCGGAGCTACAAAGGATGACTCTTCAGTTACATTATATATAAGAGCATGCTCATCTGGTGGCACAGGATTTGCGTCATGCTTTAAAAACGTATTCTTGCATATCAGCGACGAAACGGAACTTTTTAATGAAATCATGCCCCAAAAGTGCGTCGAAGTATCCAACAGGCTTTGTTGATATCTGACCCAGACCGCGCAACATAGTTGTGCACTTCAAAAGTTTAAGTTTTGGCATACTTATACTCGTTTCTTATGTCCAGACCGTTCACAATATGGCTTATAACAGCCACGTCTTCAACATGTGCACTTCAAAAGTTTAAGTTTTGGCATACTTATACTCGTTTCTTATGTCCAGACCGTTCACAATATGGCTTATAACAGCCACGTCTTCAACATGTCCGACTGCTGCTATTTTTCTCATCTGCAGCAAGTACTCGTGCATCGACTCACTACTCTTCCTCTTTCTTTCTTGCAGCAGCTTATGAATTTCTGCACTGTTATAGCTACATGTGAATTCATCCAATAATACGTTCTTGAGTTCCTCAAAGGTGCACACGCATTCAGCTTCAAGGAAAAGCTTAGCTGCACCGGTCATTTTTCCTCTGGCCTGCACATACTTTTGCTTTTCAGTAAGCTCATATGCGTCGGCATTTTTTTTCGAAAATCTCAAACCATTTTTCTATGGGAACCGATTTTCCATCACAATCGCTCACAACTTTTGTAAAATTATCTGGAGCGATATTCATTTGGATTTCTCGTTGCTCATCGCAAAGCACTTTCAAACTTAGCAGCTTTATCATTTGATCAATTTTGTCCTCAGTATTGTTTTCCGCATTTTCAAAATCTTCCATCTCGTTTGCACTCGGGCGCGACGTTCCTGGTACAGCTTCTTCCTTCTCTCTCTCTTTCCAGTGCAACGGCGGCGGTGTTTGCATCATTTTGCGGTTCTTTTCGACTTGTGTCTGTGTACCCGACGAGTGCTTGTCTTTTCTGTTTATAAGTGTGTATCACACACAACGTGTCTGTGCGTGTTTTTTCTGCTTATGTACGTACTGCGCACGGACAAGGCGACGCTGCGGCGCGACAATAAATTTCATATTTTTCCAACCGAATTAAACGACCGATCTTTTATTAAACTCCGTGGCTTATGCTCACAGAATTTGGATTGTTCAACTTAATGTTTATAGCCACCAACAAAAACTTTACAACTTTATGTAGGTACAAACAACAACTTTAACAACTTTTCAACAATCCTCTTCTTGCATCAGCTTCTGCTTTCTTCTGTTTTTCTTTTTCACACACTCCGAGCTCTGTATTCGACGCGGTCTAGCCCCCAAATGTAAGATTAATAATAATGTATCGTTTATTAATAGTGTTTTTCGAAAAAGAGTACAAAGTGTATGATTTAAGATGTGAAATTAATGAGTCTGTTCTTCCGACTTTTTGTTCAACTTTCTGCTTCTACTTCCCACAACCGACTACTTTTTCGATAACCCCTTATCGGTTAGACCTTTTAAATATCAATTACTTCTGGTTATATCGGTTAGGTCTTATCGATGGTATCTTAAGTTCAAATGTTAATTTAGGTGGGATAGTGCTAACTACTTGATAACCTGTCCTTTACATTTATATTTACCGGCGTGGATTATTGCGGTCCGTTCCTGTACAAATCAGAAGTTCGGCCCCCACTAAAGTGTTACATGAGCATTTTTATATGCTTCTCCACTAGGGCGGCTCACATAAAGCTTGTGAAGGATCTTACAACGTCTGCGTGGAAGGCCGATTCGTATTTGGTCAGATAATGCCACAAATTTTGTTGGAGCGCGGAACGAAATGGCGGGAATTAAGCCGCTATTCCACAGCGACAGTTATCAAGAAGCCGTGCATCAAGCTTGTCCCAACGATTGCATCGATTGGCGTTTCATTCCACCTAGATCGCCACATTTTGAAGATTGTAGGAGGCGTCAGTCAAGCTTGCTAAACATCATCTTCGACGTGCCCTTGGATCCTCGCATTCTTGTATTTGATGAGCAGCGCACTCTCGCGTGCAATATCTGTGCAATCATTAATTCAAGGCCATTGTTTCCTCTTTCAGAGAACCCTGCAGATCTCGATGTACTCACGTCCAGCCATTTTCTGGTACGAGTCTCTTATTTAACCAGTCTTCAAGTAAGAACGATGTGGCGCACACGGAATCCTAAACTTTACGTCAATGATTTCGTTCATACCAGGAGCTGATGCCGTCGCTAAGCCGTCAGTAGCTACGCCTGCACTAGTCAGTTACCGCTTGATATAGTTTGAGAACAGACCTTTTTTGTCCCCAATCTATGGGTCGAGATCGGCTCGCTTGCCTCATCCAAGTGTATCACTTTTTATTACTATTGTAAAAAGCGCTGGCATCTTGGGCGAGGTTTACAGAAATATTTCGATTGTTGCTTAATAATAAGCGATACCAGAAAGTATTTGTCTTTATTGTTGTTTCATGTACAGGCGTTTGTGTTTTCCTTCGGGGTCATTACCGGGATGTGACCTAGTTTGCAGAAGTGTACGGTACGATAGAGGAGAATGGTGTCGATGCTCAGTTGGGAGCGTTCCCGTTGTATTTTGTGATACGGTCACATTTTGCTAGAACAGTAAGTAGTGTGCCCATCGTCGGCAGTGGTACTGTCTCACCCGGAAGGCAGGGCTTGCCCTGTTCTTTGAATTTAATAAATATTTGTGGCGCTGGGCGTCACAACATGCAAAAAACAGTACATATAAGATCATAAAGCGTAGTTCAAAATAATCAAAAAATCAACACCTGTTAAATATTGCAAGATATTTTATTTGTTAATTGATAAAGTTTTTGCTTTTTATTTAATAAACTGATTTTGATGGCGTTAAAAATATTGGCTCTCAGCCATACGCTACTCATACATATATGTATTCAGATAGATAATTTATGCTAAGAAATCCAGTCGACTAGGTCCACTTGGGACTGGCAAATGTTACTACCATTCGCTGTTGGACGTTATCGGTGGTAGATGATTACCACACCGCGGGAAGTTAGGTGGCACAGGAGGCAAATCATTAAGAGTACCAATTTGAAAGACCAAGTTCATGCCAATTACAATGTGATATTGGAAATGACAATGAAAAAGCCAGAATCCAGGATTGTCAGCACGAAAGCGCAAAACAGCATATCCATTATTTGGTACAGCAACTGTATCCTTTAACGAGGGTTTCTGATATCGCCTTTCAAGCATACCGCGATGATCGAGATCCAGTGCGTGTTTTAAGTTCATTCGCTTGATGTGTTCGTCAGGGGAGCGTCCAAGACCAATTACATAAAATGACGTACCATGTAAATGAAATGGATGGCTAATATTTATCTGCTGAACTTCATCGACCAGAACAACCTCGACGATTGCATTAAGTGGTATATCGATCTTGTGAGTACATTGACAGTTTTCGCCACAGTCGGATGGTCGATTATCCCCGTTACAGTAGTACTCCTCAGGTATGTCGTTGTACTGTGAAAGCATTGGCGATGGTGGCGACACATAAGACACCTCATCGATAAGCGATACGAGATGATCAGCGTCGGAAGCGACTATAAAATGGAACTGGTCAGTGCGGATGTCTTAACTGTTGCTGTTAATTTCTGTTTATAAGAAAGTTTTATTGCATCGCGTTCAGCTGTCTATTTAACAACGTAAACACAGACAGAATTTACATAAATACATATGTACATAAATATGCGAGATACTCAGTATTTCCAGACTGAATATTTAATTTCTTTTCTACTGCGTATTATGAATTCGGACTAAACGTAAGTTAAGCTAAGGCAAACAGTTAATAAATACATACATAAGTAACTTAGAGTTGAAAAGTAAAAGCACAGAGTATACTAGGGTGATTATTAACTACTTTTTCAGCTGCTAGTACCAAGTTACGGGTGGTACATGGTCGCCGCACGTGGGAAATCGAGGTGGTACTGGCGGTAGGTCAGCTTGCGTGCCGATATGGAAGATCAAGTTCATGCCAATGACGATGTGGAAAAGGAAATGACAATGGAAAAGCCAATAGCCTGGGTTATCAGCTCGAAACCGCATAACAACATATCCATTATTGGGCACAGCTATCGTGTCCTTAAGTGGCGGCTTTGAGAAATCACGCTCAAGCATTCCCATTCGGTCCAACTCTAAAGCATGTTTCAGGTTGATTTTTTTTATTGACTTGTCCGGCGAGCGCCCAAGTCCTACGACATAGAAGGCAGTGCCATGCAAATGGAAGGGGTGGCTCAGATTAACCTGCTGCACTTCATCTACCAAAACGACCTCGACGATCGCTCCGAGAGGTATATCGACCATATGCGTGCATTCGCAGTTGGGCCCACAGTTTGGAGGCCGATTGTCACCGTTGCAGAAATATTCTGATGGTACATCATCGATTTGTGAAAGAGGTGGTGCCGGCGGTGATATGTACGATATTTCATCGACCAGAGATGTCAGATGATCACCACTAGGCACAACTGTGAGAAACGGTGAGAGTTGATAGTGTTGTTTTTTTTGTTAATACCCATTAAAGCGTTTATATAGCATTATTTTTTAAATTCAAAGATAGGTATGTGTAATTAATCGAAAAGGAACATATTAGTCACTGAAACAAGTTAGTCATTAAAAAACCATATAGATAATAAAACATACCTAAGAACCTGTTGTATGTATTTGGTATGAAGAGAGTTTTTGGTTCATACACAAAAAATCTGAAAGGTAAAAAGATTTTCACATCTGGCCGCTCGACTAAAACGCCCTTATCGACCTTTTTTGCATTTTTCAAGTTTGAAACGCATATCGCATCTTGTCGTTTACGGTCACAAATAGCATCAAGTGGGTTAAGAATCTGTGAATATGATAAATTGTTAAGATATATGACCATTTTTTTGCCTTAATTCATATGATATGCATTTTAAATAAAAACAATAAATGTCATACTATTAATAGTATTAGTAAGAATTTATGTTGATTAGCCTATGTACTGGCTCTTATTTATTAATAATAAGAAAAGGCATAAATACACAGTCGTGAATGTACATTTGGTAGTGCTAAAAACAAAATAAATTCATTCTAAAAACTTTTTGTGAATAAATGATAAATAGTTGCTATGCTATGTACTATAAATTCTGATATACTTCTGTTAATTACTTTTGATAATTCTCTCACAATGATTTGTTATGAGAAGTTATCGGAACGAGGAAGAGTAGGAATTGATTTCACACTTCTTCTGCTAATTCTCTGCCCTTGGGAACCATATAATTCGGGTTTTTGGGGCCCCATTTCTCAAGGAATCCTAGAATCTTGTCGAAATAAATCCAGGCTACTGGATGGGACGGTTTTAAACCGCAACATGTTGCGCCCCATGGTATAGGCAGAGAAATGTCGCTTAAGCCCATGGGGCATCAGCATGGACAATAACAGACCCAAGTGAGCTGGCGTGGCTTGTCACTCTCCCCAGCTAACGACTTTACCTAACCTAATGCATGGGGCCCAAGCCGAGCTGTCAGACATGGGCTTTGAGCATCCATTTCTACATAGCACATTTCAACACTCTGTACATATACAACAGAATTCCTAACAAACAAATGAGTGACATAGACATAAGTAACAAATAAAATAAGCAGCTGAGGGCCAAGAATTAGGTGCTATTTGGCAAGCAACTAATCGGCTGGGTTCTGCTCCAAACACAATCAAAATACAAATACTACTACAATTACTAATTACTAACGAGGGGGAACGTTGTGAGTTGCTGCGCACACCGCAACTCTACAGTTATACCCGATACTAAGTCAGTATGGCTTTCCTCCGTCAGACGCCGCTCATATTAAACGACACGACAAAGAGTGCGAGAGAGACAGAAAATCAGTCTGAGCGTGACGTCGGGCGCTGCGTAGCCAGTGCAAATTGATTTGTTTCCTTTCGCTATAAAAATGATCTGATCTGATCCAGATTCAGCAATCTGATAGATATGGTCGTTATCTATGATTCTGCGTTTTTAGTTTTCTCGAATCTGCAATATTGTGGATGCAACAGATTTTCGTCCATTGTGTGGGCGGATGGGGGTGGGGCGAAATTTTGAGATAAAGGTTTTATAGTAAGATCTAACAGAAGTGCGGATACCAAATTTGGTTACTCTAGCTTTAATAGTCTCTGAGATTTATGAATATCCCCAGATTTTCATCCTTTGCGGGGGGCGGAAGAGGGTGTGGCGAAATTTTTAAACAAACTCGTCTAGGTCCGATATATTAGGAGTGTGGATACTAAATTTGGTTGCTCTAGCTTTTATAGTCTCTGAGATCTAGGCGCTAATGTTTTACTCTAAGCAAAGCCGCCTATGCTACGTGTGTGTTAGAGAGAGACAGGGCGAGAAAAAATGAAATTGTTTTCTTGATGATGACTATAATAATAATACGATCCAATTCAGATTGCAGTCTAAAAGATATGGTCATTCTCTACGATTCTGCGTTTTTGGTTTTCTCGTATCTTTAAAATTGTGGATGCCACAGATTTTCGCCCTTTGTGGGGGCGGAAGTGGGCGGGGCAAAGTTTTGAAATATTTTTGTAGCAGTGACATATCACAGAAGTCTGGATCCAAAACATCGTTGCTCTAGCTCTTATAGTCTTTGAGCATTAGGCGCTGAAGGGGACGGACGATTCCTTCTGGACGTTACACACATCCATTTTCACCCCAAATCTAATATACCCCAATACTCATTTTGAGTATCGGGTATAAATAGTATGGTAATTATATTTAAGAGGTTGATAATATTGTATTTAAAAATATACTTAAATAGATATCGAAAACATAAAAATTATTTTGAGGAAAATAGATTAAAATTGTTGATGATGGGAAACTGAATACTTCCCATAATATAAGGTTTAAAGATTGATTTCAAGCTGTATATATAAGCTTTCACCACGCCACGCCTAAGAAAATAAAAAGATTAATTTTCTATATAAAAAGTTCCAAGTCCATCATAAAAGGTTTGTTTCATTCTTGGAAAACTATTTTCTTAAGACAGGCTCCGGATTTCACTTACTTTTGCATTTTACTGTTTAAGCCAAAACGTTGCGTTTTCAGGTGCTTCAATTTTCACAAATATTTTTTAGCGATATGTTTCGTTATATCATCGATTTTGGCAAACAAAAACAGCTGATAAAAATGACTTTATTTTCTCAATTGCTTGTTTTGAAGCAAAACGACGGCAGAAAGAGCGCGATTTAAGAAGATCAAGACATCTTTGATGCAACACCCACATATGTATGTACTTAACATATCTGACGAACTGTGAGTAACAGCATGCATTTCAATATTATTCAATATATAAAATTGCTAAAAGTCAAATAATTAATTTGCTGCACCTATGTACATTTTGAATTTAATGTGGCTAGAAAGACCTGTCTTTAACGGAACGTCTTATGCGGAAAAAAGTATATCTTGCCATAACGTTCCGATAACCAAATCAGGCTGTGCCGGCTGATCGCACGAAAACTAATAGAGTTGTTGCCTTACCAATTATTTCCGATCCAATTTTGAGGTTGGGTTGCAAAAAATATTTATAAAGAAGGCATGTGTTGAATTGCCCTGGTAGTGCTGAAATATTTATGGTAATGCATAAATAAGTCATCTATTTTTTTCCTTTTTGAATTAAAAGTAATTTTTTTGTATAAAAAGCCGTTTACTTTTAATTTCTGCGGGGAAAATGTTTCTGTTTTAAAAACGGAGATACGTTGCTTTTATGAGAACTGGACCACCAATTTATATGTTTTCAAAGGTAAATCGGAGAATTTTTGTGAAAGTGAAAGTCGGAACCTGCCTGATTATTTTACCATGACATAATTATTCGGCTAAAAGCCTTCCCGTGGCAGCATAAAGAGAAGCATATCTCGCATGTTATCACTTGTTTGCTTCTGCCTTGCGCTCTTAATTTCTGCATTCCGACGAGAGCTGTGAAAGAAGCCCATCGGCCAGGCAGAAAACACATCTAAACCGATAGAAGCAAAAACAAATAAATTACCTAATCGAATATTTTCTGTTGTCATGATTGGAATCAATTGATTTACGCTTCCGAAGAAGGTCAGTGCCTCAACATTTGGTGATTCCCCGACGTGATAAAAATCATAAACAATTATAACAAAAATGTTTCTTTGGCGAATTCGCGTACATCCGCCACGGCTCGGCGGTTGTGTACAAGCAACAGTAACGGTTCTCGCGTCAAATGCTTTACCTTCCATTGCTGCCAATTCCTCTGCCCTTGGACCGAGATCTCTTTTAGGAGTGGCTCCACCATCTCGATCTCGCTCGGGACTTCGACTTAGAGCAGTGGTCCCTCGGAAAGCAATATTTGTTTCTCGTCTTATTCCTGATGCTACAACGGAGGATGTTAAACAACATCTTTCCTCTAAACTTAACACTTCGCCTGTTGAAATAGTTGTGACTAAATTTACATTTAAATATAAGCGCAACATATCATCCTTTAAAATTCTTCTCCCTGATTCTTTACTATCCAGTTCTCTAGAACCGTCAATATGGCCTGAGCCATATAATAGTGCGTCCTTTGATTTCAATGCCATCGCGTTTACCGAAACCTGGCTTAACTCCTCTGTCAATTATCATGAAATTTTCATTGATAGTTGACTCGGGTAGAATCTTGCCACCCTACCGGTCTAGGTTAAATCTTATTGACATGCCGTCGTTGCATCATCGCAGAATATGCAATGGCGTAATGTTCGTGCACAAGCTCCTTCTCGGGACTGTTAATTCCCAAACTCTCTTGGGTAAGATTGACTTGGCCGTTCCATCTAGACCTACCCGTACTTTTAGGCCTATCCGTCTACCCATATGTAGGTCTAATTATGCTGATCATGAACCTTTTAGGGTTTTATGCCATAATTATAACTCCCTCTGTCAAACCCTATCCCCTGAACTGTCTCTTAAACTAATTGCATGCAATATTTCTAATCACTTAAATTTAGCTAACTTTTAACTTATCTTTTTCCGCCTTTAGTAACTAAGTACCATTATTAACAGATAATTTGTTAATTTAATAAATAAAATTCTGTTTGCTGTTGTTTCATTTCGGTTTTGGCGCTCTGAGTGTATGCCATTGTTGCTGTTTCAATTCTCGCTGCTGGTCTTTAAATGGCAAAGCCGGTGTGTTCAAACTTTTCGATCGATCGTGTAGCTCATTTTCAGCTGTTCGAGGTTATTTACCGGCTATTGACCTGGAGTTTCCTAAAGTGAAGAAGTGAAGAAGAGTTTGACAAGTGCATGGTCACGCTGGAAATAAGCATAAAGAAGGAATTTAACAAGCGGCAGTCCACAATGCTCCCTTGCTCCGGAGTTGAAGCTTCCGGAATTGAGTATGGGCTACGCGCATTATTATACCCGATACTCAAAATGAGTATTGGGGTATATTAGATTTGTGGTGAAAGTGGATGTGTGTAACGTCCAGAAGGAATCGTTTCCGACCCCATAAAGTATATATATTCTTGATCAGCATCAATAGCCGAGTCGATTGAGCCCTGTCTGTCTGTCCGTCTGTCCGTCCGTCCGTCCCCTTCAGCGCCTAGTACTCAAAGACTATAAGAGTTAGAGCAACGATGTTTTGGATCCAGACTTCTGTGATATGTCACTGCTACAAAAATATTTCAAAACTTTGCCCCGCCCACTTCCGCCCCCACAAAGGGCGAAAATCTGTGGCATCCACAATTTTAAAGATACGAGAAAACCAAAAACGCAGAATCGTAGAGAATGACCATATCTTTTAGACTGCAATCTGAATTGGATCGTATTATTATTATAGTCAGCATCAAGAAAACAATTTCATTTTTTCTCGCCCTGTCTCTCTCTAACACACACGTAGCATAGGCGGCTTTGCTTAGAGTAAAACATTAGCGCCTAGATCTCAGAGACTATAAAAACTAGAGCAACCAAATTTAGTATCCACACTCCTAATATATCGGACCTAGACGAGTTTGTTTAAAAATTTCGCCACACCCTCTTCCGCCCCCCGCAAAGGATGAAAATCTGGGGATATTCATAAATCTCAGAGACTATTAAAGCTAGAGTAACCAAATTTGGTATCCGCACTTCTGTTAGATCTTACTATAAAACCTGAAAGGGCCAGCTCTAAACACGATCTCGTCACTAGAATTTCACCAGGCCAGCTATCCCATCGCGGTAGATTTATTAAGCAAACGATTCAATAACAAGCGTTTAATATTTCAGGCGCACGTTGTTGACATTCTGGGTGTGCAGCGTTTTAAAGAGTTACATATCTGTATACCCTCCGTCCCTTGACTGATACCGCACCTGCCAATCTGAGGGTTTTAAGCAGTTGAGGGTCAAAGACGCAGGCGATGCTCTGGAGAAAAAGCGTGATTCGCAATTGGCTCAGAAGTTTTGGCTTTTAATTTTTATGTCGGGAGTTGGTTGCAAAGTTACAATGACCCTCGGATTGGTCGACGCCGACAAAGCGCTCTATGTTGAGGCTGTCATTCTACAGGCAAAGATTTTCCAACAGCTGGTCTGGAAAGAGCAGCTTCAATGGAATGAGAGTCTGCCGGAGTGTCTTTCGTAAGCGTGAATAACCTTCTGCGTACATTTTTCAATCCCTCAGCATTTTAGATTTGGGTGGTTCACGGGTTCTGTGACGCCAAGATAGAGTTATGTGGCGCTATTTTCTCAATTGATCAGTGAGATACAGCACCTTCAAAGTTTCTTTTGCTCGCCTGGCTCCACAACAGCTTTGTGCAATGGATACGTTTTTTAACTTCTACAGCGCACCATATCCCCGGAATTAACAATGGCTGACTTCATTGGTGGCACACGGATATTTCTCGGCTCGATTTCTTCGCTTGCACCATTTCTGGATGAGCATGGATTGTTGCGCGTCGGAGGCCAACTTTCAAATTTATCACTTGATTTCAATGCGCGGCATCCAGTCATTCTTTCCGTCACAGATGTTGCAATTGTGCATTTCCATGTGCGGAATTTGCATGCTGCACCTCGCCCATTGCTTGCACTTATTCGCCATGAGTATTGACCGTATCATGGCTTAACTGTCGAAGTAGCGAGTAAACGCGTCTTTCGCCTTTGCTGTTACAGGCGTGGATTTTTGTAGTCCGTTTGTTTGAGTGAGGTGTGGACGAGACCACCCATCAAATGCTACATTTGCCTGTTCATTCGTTTTACCACCAAGGCCGTGCACTTGGAGCTAGTGCAGGATTAATCGCACTCAAGCGATTCATTTTCACTCGCAGTCGGCCCAGGGAGATTTTGTCTGATAACGGGACTAACTTTGTGGGAGCTAAGAACGAGTTAAAAGAGATGAAGAAGCTTTTTCTCGACGAAAAGCATCCGGAATCAGTTTAGGAGTTTTGCGTAGCGGAACACAGCCACTGGTGCTTCATTCCCCCTCGCTATCCTCACTTTGGTGGGATCTGGGAGGCTGCGGTGACGACAGCCAAACATCACTTCTACCGATCCGCATCCAGTTTCTCGCTGACTTCAGAACACTCGTGTGCCATATCACTGCGATAGTGAACTAAAGACCATTGCTTCCCATTTTAGAGCATCCCGCCGACTTAGACGTGCAAACACCTGCGCATTTATTGGGAACGGCGCCTATTCGTACATTCGCACCACCAGATGTGACCGGACTGAATTTCAATCGTCTCGATTGCTGGCAGCAGGTCAACTTCCTTCAGCAGACGTTCTGGTTCTGCTGCCGGGAGGAGTACCTCATCCTTCTTCAGGAGATGTCTAAATGGAAAACTGAGAAACCCGGTCTTACCGTCATCGACGTGATCCTTGTAAAGAACGAAAACTTGCCACCCCTCAAGTGGCCACTGGGGAAATTGGCAAAGCTGATTGACGGAAGGGATTGCGTTCTCTGGGTAGCTCAAGACTTCTACTGGGATCACCACAAGGACTATCGCAAAACTATGCATGCTACCAAAGAAGAATGGCTCTGCATTTATCAGCTTTTCAAAATTGCCAAGTTGAAAATAGGTATAAGATACACGGCTAAAAAAAAACATTACAAAACTAGGGGTAATGTTGTGAGTTGCTGCCGCGACCGCAACTCTACATTTATACCCTATACTTAGTCAGTATGGCTCTTCCCGGCAGACATTGAGCGACAGAAAATCAGCCTGAACGTGTCGTCGGGCGCTGCGTAGCGAGCGAAAATTGATTTATTACTTTTGTTATATATGGTCATTTTCTATCACTGTGCGCTTCTCGCATCTTTAAAATTGTGGATGCCAGAGATTTTAGTCTTTTGAAATACACTTGTAACAGTGACATATCACAGAAGACTGGATGCAAAATGTCGTTGCTCTAGCTATTCTAGTCTCTGGGCAATAGGCACTCATAGGGGCGGACAGACGGCTTTTGATGCTGATGAAAGATATATGTACTTTATGGGGTCGGAAACGCTTCCTTCTGGACGTTACATACATCCACTTTCACCACAAATCTAATACACCCCTAAACTCATTTTGAATATCGGGTATAAATACCATATTCACTTCTATCCATTACGCATCTGATTTTGCGATTTCCAAATTTCGCTGGAATTTCGCCCTGGCAAGGGCTGGATTTAAATATATTGGACGTTGATATTTAATAACGGCTCCATCAAGTGGCGAAATAAAATTTAAAATGTCAAGTTTTTGTGCAAGAAGAGAGTGGTTTACAGAGTTGAATGCTGTACTGAGATCGGTGTAAGTAACATCCGTCTGTAAGTTTCCTTGTAAGCCTTTAATGATGAAAGAGGTGAACTGTAATAAAATTATGATATTTTATCGCCACCTTATAAACCCATGCTGAGAACTGGTGGTTTGGAGAAATTGCACAAAGAGATCGTCAATTTCCTTATATTATTTGCCGACGTATTAAGAAATGATAGCGAGGATGGGTGTGTGGTCTATGATTAATGTTTACGAGGAGTAAAACTATTTAAGGTTCTGGGAAATACGTATCCTGTATCTTGGTAGGTAATTCCTAAAGTTTTTATAGTTAAGAGCGGAGAAATTTGTCCGAGGTTTTACATAGCGAGATAGAGAATAACGAAATCCAACTTCTTGAAATCTAATAAACAGGCAGGCTCCGGATTTCACTTACTTTTTCGGATTACGTTTTGTTTTTGTTGTTTAATTTTCTCATGGATTCTGGAAAAACAGAAACAGCTGACATGGTTGCTTCGAAAATATACAGCGTGATACAAATGCCTTTATTTTTTCAATTGCTTGTTTTAAAGCAAAGCGACGGCAGAAAGTGACCGATTTAGGAAGCTTAAGACATCTTAGATACAACACCTGTATATTTAACACGTCTGACTAGCTGTGAGAATAGCATGAAAATTAAATTGCTAATGGTCAAACAATTTATTTGTTGCATTAACATTTTGAATTAAATGTGGCGGGAAATAGCTGTCCTTACACAGATGTACTATTACGCGCATTTTACGAGCAAAGTCTGTGCTGCCAAAGATCCGATAACCAAATCAGGCTGCATCCGCTGTTCTCACAAAAGCTAAAAGAGCTTTTGGCCTCACTAATTATTGCCGAAAAAATTTACGGTTGGTTAAGAAAAGATTATTTATAAAGAAGTCACGAGCTATATTGGGCTGGTAATGGTGCCAGGTTTAATCTTAATGCATCAATAAGTCATTAATTTGTTCCCTTTGTAATTCAGATACGTTTAGTTTTATCATTTCATTCTAGCTAGACAAAATATTCAAAAACTGTGTCAAACACAGTGTAAAAGATGGGGAACTCTACATTTATACCCGATACATAGTCAGTATGGCTACATTAAACGACAAAGAGTGCGTGCGAGAGAGCTACTGCGTAGCTGCGTAGCTACTGCAAATTGATTTGTTCCTTTTTTCTGTAATAATAATCCAATCTGATTCGGATTCGGCAAGATTCGGCAATCTGGTAGATATGGCCATTCTGTATGATTGTGCGTTTTTAACTTTCTCCTATCTTCAAAATCGTGGTTGCCACAGATTTCCGTCCTTTGTGTTGGCGGAAGGGGGTGGGGCGATATTTTGAAATACAATTGTACTTCTGTGAAGTATTTTCAATTGGCAAGTTGAAGGCACAAAAAACTATCATATAATCTTTATCTGCTAGCGAGGAAAAACAGTTTTTATAGCGAACAGGTACAGCTCTTATAAGATTTCCGAAGACGGCGGAATATACGAGCATGTAGTGAAGATAGCAAAGGCGTGAAGAATCAGTTTTACAAACAGGAATTCCAGTCCTTGTTGACCCTGGACTCGGAAAATTTTACGACGTGAAGTTTAAGTCCACTGAAATCAGAACCGCTCCAGAACGTTGAGTCGAACGGTAGTTTCTAAAGGGCTCGGTAAACGCAAGCTGCTGAGCTTACTGCGTAAATCCCTAGAGTTCTGATAAGTTACTGCAAGAGAAGAAGGTAGTTTTTTGTATCGGTGGAAGTAGAACGGGAAGATGAGGATGGAACTTTGGGCTGATTGTGATTGGGGAGAGTTAAGGGGTCCTATTCTTCAGCTTAGTCTTATAATCTTTCACAACCAAATAAGCTGGACAAAATTTTGCCAGAGCAAAAGGTTTTGAATTGAGTTCGACGCATATCTTAAGGAAAGCTATTTCTTTGGAATAACATAAATAAATTTAAACGGCTTAAATTAAACGGCTGTTATATTGCTTTGCATCATTTGACGTGAGGTGTGGGGCAAGCCGTGAGATAAAAACATTGTCGCTTTGGTGGTACCCCCAACTGTGGTTTTGGCAATAACCTTTATTAATGGATAGATTGTTTGATGATGTCATGTTTAAGTAGGGAGCTAATTAAAATATTTTTGTAGTAAAACAAAAACTGTTCAGGCAAATTAAAAGAAAATGCGGAGCCCAAAACAAGAACATGTCTAGTCACTACGAAAGAAAACGAACGATATTTATTTTCTATAAGGGAGCATTTTAAGCGATTAGTAGACTGCTATTCTACAGGTGCCAAAGAGCGTAATGCTCGGCGAGCATGTACAAACAAATATTACAAAGAAGCGCAGCACTGAACTGTGCAAAGCTCTGCAGCAATAAGTGTCGCGCAGTTATGCGCTTAATCACAGGACATTGTCTAAAATTTTGGGGTGCACCCTACAATAATTTATGCCGAAGCTTCAGAGATGAGTTACTTTTCTGCTCCTGCCATGCTATCAGTGAAAGACGGCTACGACTGTTAGGCACATTTTTCATTAATGACAATGCAGAAATATCTACAAGAAGAGTCGTAAACTTTATAAGAATATCCGGATGGACAAGAATAAATTTCACGCGCCAGCGAAACAAATCCACCGGCCGACTCATCCCAAGTGTGTCAGGTTACCCAATAACCTGGCATCCATCTCCTAACCTAACCAAATCTTTTAATTAATACCAAATTCGACTATATATTCAGACAAGTGCTTAAGCCGTACATTAAAAATAAACCTCGTGCAAACTCTAGCTGAAAGCCGAGCTGAAAATTTGAAAGCTCTGAAAAAACAAACGTACAGCACCGGTGCAAGTGATTAGCTTTGATTGATCGATCAAACATGTATCTTCTTATCAACAAGCTGAAAGCGGATTTCAATATTTTCTTCCAATGGCAACCATATGATATAGTGGTCCAAACATATTACACAATTTAGAACATTTTTGGTTATTATCTTAAAAAATAAAGAATTTTTTTTAGAACAACTGGTTTACTTTGACACAGATGTCCGATCCAGCCAGTCCGACAAATAATTTTCGTAGTCATAATATAAAAATGTGTGTAACAATTAGTTTGGATAGCTGTTAACCGCAAATAATAGTTTAATAGATATAGACGGACACATATCTAGGTACCAGATTATCTTTCAAACCAGCTGACAGCCTGCGTACCCAACCAAACTCATTATGGCTTACAAAAGCTCAGATCTAAATTTTGAAAGCCTCTTCAGTACATTTCAGCTAGGAGCGTGGGAGAGCCCTAATTGCTTCTTTGCAGTATAGACTAATGTATGTGTGCATATATGTATGTATGTATATGCCATCTACAAGCCGATCAAAGGTGCATAAGACGTGTTCCTCGAAGTGTTATAAGTACATTTAGTTTAAGCATTATATATATTTTATTTATATAAAAATTGTATATACATTAAGAATTAATAGAATTATTGTTTAATTGATATGTATACATACATATGTATATAAATACAACTTACATAGACGAAATATTTTGAATACAAAACGATATTTCATTTTGCATCAAATGCTATTCAGGTGTTGAACGATTAGGCACCAGCAGGAAAGGTATATACACGCGAACATACAAGTGCATGTATATACCTATACCTATATATATATATATATGTACATATTTTAAAAAGGTCATTAGCTAAACATTGAAAAAGCTACTAGTTTATAATATAGTGAACACGGTTTGATCTGCAGAAAGTAATGAAATTATTCGGATGCTTGCAGTCATTTCAAACATTCAGGGGAATACAAAAAACGTACACAATTATGTACATAAGTATGCAAATTAATTAGTGCATTTGCAGATGGCGAGCGAATTATGCACACTATGCATTTAAAGGCATTTTATAAAAGAAGGACAGGCATCTTTTCGCTGGAGCTGGTAATGTATACAGAAAACGTTATATACATATGTACCTATACATATGTACATATATGAATTAATGCACCAGTGTGGGAATAAGTAGGAATAGTCAAAATTTTACCGAATGTTGGCATTATCATACAATTGGACGCTGGCAGTGCTTTTTTTAGGATAATGTGCTTATATATATACATACATACAGATTTGTATCTGCATTCATATACACGTACAAATATGTTTGGAAGGTTTGTACACACTATACAATCAGTAGGTGTCGTGTTTGTTTAAAGTTTACATGTATAATTTTGTAGTGTCGTGTTTCAGTTAGATGAGCAGCAGCATTAAACTTGGTCTTTTTGGGTGTTGCTGGCATGTATGTGGCATTGCCTAATTTATGGGTATGGGTGGGGTGTGATCGCCACATGTAGGAAAACCTGGAGGCACGGGTGGCAGATCAGCGTTAGTGCCGACCTGCAAAATTAAATTCATACCAATAACGATGTGGAATAGAAAATGACAGTGAAAAAGCCAAAAGCCTGAAGAAAAGAACGCTTCATTAGTTTTTTTTGCATAGCATTGTTTACCATAAACAAAAAACTTACCGGGATTGTCGGCCCTAAAACGGAGCACGACATAGCCATTGTTTGGCACCGCAATCGTATCCTTAGTCGGTGGCAAATTATACTGTCTGTGTAAAAGTCCCCGTCTGTCTAAGTCTAACGCGTGCTTTAAGTTAATTTTCTTTACTGACGAATCGGGCGATCGGCCAATACCAATAACACTGAACCCGTATCCGTGCAAGTGAAATGGATGCGACAAGTTTGGTTGTTGCACTACAAAAAACAAAGTATGACAAACAAAATCTTAAGGCATTTATTAGGGCTACTTACCTTCGTCCACCAAAACAACTTCCACAATAGCATTAAGCGGTATATCGATCTTATGAGTGCACATGCAGTTCGGACCACAGTCGGCTGGTCGATTATCGCCGTTGCAGAATTGTTCTGGGTTAATATCATTATACTGCGATGTGAGTGGCGCTGGTGCAGATAGGTAGGAGATTTCGTCGATAAGCGAAATCACATGATCTCCCGTGGGTGCCACTGTAATTTGTTTAATTAGATCGTTCAATTTAGCTCTTGTATTGCTTACCCAAAAATCTATTATATGTGTTTGGCTGGAAAAGATCCTCTGCACGGTATACAAAGAATCGGAACGGTAGGAAAATCTTCACGTCTGGCTTCTCTGCCAAAATGCCACGATCTATTTCAAGGGCGTTTTTCAGTTGACTTACGCATATGGCGTCGTTCCGTTGACGGTTGCATTGAGCATCCAAGGGATTCATTACCTTTTTTGTCGTATTTGTCGTTCGTAAAGTGTTACAATTATTTGTGTTGTTTTTATATTTACAGGTGCAATAAGAAACAGTTTAAGTCGATTTGAAAGTGTCGGTATTTTACACGGTTGAGATTTTATAAAAAAAAAGAATATAGAAAGATATTACTTATTACATTATATTTTAAGTGCGATCTATTTTTAATTTCCTTTCTACAGTAGTTGTCTCTCATTTGTATTGGCCAAAGATAGGGAAATATATATGCATACATGATTTAAACGTTGCAAAATACTTATTTACATAATAATTTTCGTAACCCAGTGTATTTAATTGATTTTTTTTTTAAATATAATAATAATTACTGTGTAAATGTATCAGATTATTTAGTCAGTGCCCATCTTTATATTTAAAACTCAACAAGATATTCTATACACAATTCTATACACCCCCATAACCCCAATATTGATAAAAAATTACCGAAATATCCAACTTTAGTAAAATTAAAACATGTTATGGGTACTTACCACGCCCTGAGGTATTCCTACATCGTATGTTGGGGGCGCCGACGCAGGCTGATATGGACCACGGGCGTATCGCAAAATGGCAAGCTGTTGAGCGCGACGGATACCGCACTCACCCAGGCCACGTAATTGTATCCAATATGCACCTACGGGCTGATCCGCAGTGATAACGAAATCGTATCGCTCGCCTTAAATTACAAGTTAATGCAGAGAAAAGTTATTGTTGCTATCAGTTGTTTTTGAGAATATATAGTAAAATATTCTATACTATAGGAACTCGATGATGATTTAATGTTGATGCTGATTATGTCTGAGCTATCTAGTATTTCTGCTTACCTGCAAAATGGAATGCTGCTCGAAACGGTCAGAAAAGTGAAAGGCAATTTGTACATACATCTAATGCATGCATGTATATACATAGTTAAATATATGTACATACAAACACACACGACTAATCAGATAGATAGTTAAGACTTCAACGAGTATATATTGACTAATTTAAATACCCCAAGGACACCAGGACATTGACTGATTACACTACTCAACACTGCATTTCCGCTGTGAACCAAACCAACTTTTCCTGATAGATTTGGGGGCTTAACAACATTTAATAATATTTTTTTTAACATTTTTGAAAAAATATATCACCAAAAATTTTAAATTTGAAAGTTATATATTTTCTAGACTATAAGCTTAAGCTACAAAGTGTTTGGGTAAGATCTATAGCTAAATTTGTCAAATGTCTGTTTTATTCACTGTTGTGCATGTATTAGTGGTCAAAAATATTTACAGAATTTTTTTTTTCTTTTTCTAATAAATCTAAGATTTACAATATCTAAATTAAATTTTAATATTAGCTACTATTCGTTCAAAAAATTAATATGTTTTAGTGCGTCTATTCTAGAGACAAAGAAAAAAGTACCTTATTTAACACAGCTTTAAGAAACTGTTTAAAAAACATTATTTTGCGAAATTTCTCTTTTTTTTCAAAAAACACTCTTGAAGAATCATTAAATAACCAAGGATTTTGCTTATCAACTTTTTTTCAATTCTTTAAAAATAAAAAGTTATAAATCAAATTTTAATGCAAGAATGGGTTCGTCTAACCTATTGACGAGCAGTGTACTTAAGTTATGTGGAAAAAGAAGCACTACCTCTAACAAAAAACAGTAAAAATATACCAGACTTTAAAATTCTTTAAAAAATTAAACCGAAAACAAAGAAAAATATTATGAAACATTTTGAAGGCCCCAAATCTACCAAAAAAAATTCCGATCGGTTCACAGCGGAATATAATTTTGAATTATTTTTCATTCATATACAATAGAGTACATGAGCTGAGAATGTAAAATTTGGCTATTTTGCTGGTAAAAGATTGATTCTTTTTACCCTTTACTCTTTTTGAGTATCGTAGTAGTAAATTAGTGGTGATCCATAGCCGAGTCGATATAGCCGTCTGTCTGTCATGTCTGTCCACCCGTCTGTCTGTCATGTCTGTCCACCCGTCTGTCCGTTCGTCCGTCTTGTTTGAGGCCTTGTTTTCAGAGACTATAGAAGTTAGAGCAACCAAATTTTGTATCCAGACTCCTGCAATATAACATTGTCACAAATGTATTTCCAAACTTTTCCATGTCCCTTTCCGCCTCCTCAAATAACGAAAATCTATGGCATCCACAATTTTGATGATACAAAAAAACCAAAAACGAAGAATATCATCAGAGACCATATCTATCAGATTGCCGAATCTAGATCAGAATACTAATTCTCTCTGTTTCTTTCTCACAAATTCTTCGTCTTGCAGTGTGCGCCTTTTGGTAGAGTCGCGGCCTTAGCTGCATTCTACGAATTCTATCTTCGATTGAATTGAATCCTTTGAGATTTTTTTTTCCTAACATATGTCAACTAGCATATATGAAACATTTTTTTTTAATATACAACTTAACGTACCTGAGAAAGAAATGATTGTGTTGACGTCAACAGGATGAACAGGTTCACCATCAGTCGCAATCACAGTCATGCCATGACCCTCGATCGTCACTTGAGCCGGACAGACGGAGGCAAACGCATTTATCATCCGGAAACGGTAACGACGACCTGGTGTAATAGTAAATATTTCCAGCGGTGTATTGGTCATGAAACCAGTGTTGGGGTCGCGGAACTGACCCTTGCCATTAATCAGCATTGATTCAGGATCTTGGCCTGTGTTGACGGCCAGACGTCCAGGATAGCGTTCTGCCGCATCCTCATGCAACCAGTCGCTGATAAGCATAATGTGAGTGGTCAAATCGAAATCATATAGATGCGAGTTTGGGTCTCTAGAGGGCGGCTGACGTACGACAACGCTTCCGTAAAGTCCATCCAGTTTCTGAAGGCCTGTGTGGGCGTGCCAAAAGTGTGTGCCAGCATTTCCTGTCCACTGGTAACGGAAAGTATTACCTTGCTGAATTGGGCACTGAGTGACGAATGGGACGCCATCATAGTACTGCGAACCACGTTGCCATATACCGTGCCAATGGATGGTGACTTCCATTCCCTCCATATGGTTCTCCACGTCAATGACAACCTTATCGTTCTCGCACACCTGAATGCTGGGTCCAGGTATCATGCGATTCGCTGTAAGTATTCCACGCTCAACGCCATCAGCTAAGACACATTGGCAATGACTCCAAACAGTGTTCGTTGCGTTTGGCGTGCATACCTGGCAAGCGCTGTATGAAAGAATAAGAAACGAGAAAATAAACAGTTTAAAGAAAATGTAGTGGTCTAATTGATATTTTGACTGTAAAGTACCCTATAGCAATATATTTTTTGTCTACTAAATATAGAAACTACTAATAAATGTTCACTTTTCACTTGCAGATGCTATTATGGTTTTGACGAGATAGATGCTTCAGCACAAATACGCTATAGGGATTCTCGTATGGCAGCTTTATGGGTATATTGTTCTACATATACACTTCGACATAGACCGATAAACTATAATATACATATATGTATGTATCTAATAGCTGGCATACTTGAAAGAACGATATTCCGAAGAATCATTATTGCAAGGGCATCAAATAGCTTCTTAATAAAGAAAATTTGTATATGCGTTACTTATTCGTGTATTAGATTTAGATTCGTTTATATGTATATAACAGCCAAAAGAAACCGTTTCCGACCCCATACAGTATACGTATATTTATTTTTTATGAGCATCAACACCTGTGTCGACATAGACATTTCCGGATGTCGATCCAACCCTCCCTCCCTCTTGTTCATCGCCTATATCTCATATTACATATGTATATGAGTATGAGTAACCAAATTCTATGTCCAGACTTTTGGGATACGAGTATCAACCTGAACCGGCGCAGAAAAGGCAGACTTTCCAATCCAAATTTAATAATTACCGGATAATATGCATATCATATAACTGTTACCATAAGCTACCATAAACCGACCAGTCTGCAAGAGTAGAACACATTTTCTATCCCAGAATCTATCATTCCTTCCGTGGGTGTGATTAGAAATCAAGAACTAACTATTTTATGGTCAGTACTTACGCGCCCAGCACGGTGTAGTATTCCAAAGTAAAGTGATAGTAGCATATTCTAGGCGGTTCGCCTTCGCGACAAGCACGAGCACATTCGTCCGGCGCAGAAAGAGCTGGATTGCGTCGCAGTTCAGCAGTCGCACTTGTAGAAAAATCTAAGTGACGGAATGGAGACTTTGGATTGGGCTCAACTACGGTTCCGGTGATCTTGTTGACTGGATAACGTGCGGAGTTCGGCAGGCTTCCGCGGGAGTTTAGATAGCCACTACCAGCGGTCAAGGATGGGTTACCGCTGGTAGCCCCTGCCACAGGCACTCCTGGCCCCAAACTATTACTATTCAGAGGTACAGGGCGTGGATGCCCGGCACTCAAAGAGGGGTGGGTCTGTACGAGGCCATGTGTTGCCGAATAGAAGGGCGATTCGAAGGGGGTCGAGCTGCTGGGTGTGGCCACGTGCTGCTGCCAATAAGAGCCGGAGGGCGTGAGGTCCGATTGACTGTCTGAAAAAAATCAACGAAAAAAAAATTAAATTGAAATAAATTTATATACATATAACTGCATATCTTAGTAAAACGGATAAGCAGATCTTTTTTGTGGGGCACATCATAAAATTCGTGTTCCATTAGGTGAAAATAGGCCACCAATTTCAGTACCCGTTTAGCTTGTGAAATCTAGGAGTTCAATCTGCTCAAAGATTACGTAACTCTGAGGTGATTTGTACCCAGTGGCATGTCTTATACTTGCTCTGTTCGCAGAAAAAATTACGATTGGCGACGCTGTGAGCTGCGGCAAGGGCCTGGATATTTTTTTATACCCGGTTTTCAGACAGTATGTATGTGATTGCAATATATTTTATACGTATTTATATATAAGCGCCGATAGCTCTCTCTCTATCTCCCATTGAAAATAAACATTATTTAGGGGATTTCACAGAAGCCTACACACAAAATTTTGTGAGTCTAGCTCTAGCTGTTATTGTCTCTGAGACCGACAAGGCTATATCGAACGGCAATTTATGCTGATCAAGAAAAAATATATGTTATGACGTCGGAAACGCTTCCTTCTGTGTGTTGCTCTAATTGCTTTCCTCCACAAAAAGAATATATACATCACTAAACTTTTCGAGCACCGGTTATAAAAAGGTGTTGCTTTTAATGTGTTGTAGTTGTATATACTCATGAGTATATTTGTGTCTTGTATTGTGACTTCAAACTTAATAATACATTTTTCTTTACTTTACAGTTGTCATATTTAAATCATTAATTAACCCTTTGACTACCTCTTCCAATTGTGTGCAAGGTGTCTTGAGATAATTGCCTGCTTACACCCTCCGAACATACTCGTACATAGTACATATCATACATAGATATGTGTTTATTAGTTGTATTGTAAAAATATTTATAGTCTTTTTTTATTATAATTAAATTATTCGAATTAATGAACCTTTTTTCAAGTGTATTGTAGTAGTAACTAAAATAGGTAAAAATCTTCCATAAGGATTTAATTTTTAGTCATGTATGTATATATTTACTACAGTGTAAATTTATAATATAGTATATTAGAAAGTGTATGTATAGCCATATCTTAAACGGTTAATTTATCTTCGAAGCATAGGAATTAAAATATCTTAAAAAATTTTAAATTACTTAATTCAAAATATTAACATATTGTTATACATATGTACATATATCAAAGTGTGAGATAATTTAACATATTTGTTTAAATGGTAACATTTGCTTTTCATTGTATTCGAGTAGAAAGTAGTGGCATTCGCGCTCAGGAATTTCGAGCGTATTTTCAATGTCGGATAAGGCAGGTGAACAGTTTCAATGGAGCAACGGCCATGTACTTTCAAGTCTATTGTTGTCTGTCTTGATTTAAATTTAAATGAATGCATTTCATATACTCGTACTCTGGTGCGTATGCTCCCTATACTCACTAAAAAGCAAAGGCCGAACCTTAAATTATAAACTACAAATCTTTTGAAAGCCTCAGAGTGAAAGTTTATCGGTAATTCATTTATTTTTCAGAAATGACTTTGGCTCTAAATTATATATATTATGTATATTATGTATTATGTATTTAGAAATAGACCATGAATGATTTACAGCTTCTAAATGGAGTTAATGCGAAACGAATTTCATCTATAAGGTGTATGCAAAGAGCTTGAATGTTGGGACTGTCCGGTTCGAATAAAGTAAGTTTTAACGGAAATTTGTGGCTATTCGTTTGGGTTATAGCCACCAAGGTCAGCTTACATTGGCCGCGCCTTGTAGACTTTTGTGCTGGTTCAGTCGGTAAAAGTTTAAATTAACTTTCACTTTGGCGCTGTAAAGAATTACTCAAAAAATCTAGCATGATTTTCGTTTTTTACACTTGTAGGGTGACTGGAAGAAGTAAGCGTCTTTGACGCTATAAAGTATATATGTCTGTGCGAGTATTTACATATTATGAATTTGTTGTATCATCAACAGCGGCGTCTGTATAGCTATACTTTTTGTTTTGAAGACATATATGTACGAATGTATGTACACATGAATGAACATACATATATGTATACAAGAGGCGAAAATAGAAACAGTGTATTCAGTTTGCGCTCACTGGTATTCTTGTTTCTCGTTAAGGTGCACGTGCGAGGAGTTGTGCATGCTTGCATGCTTCTCAGTTGCTGTTTACTCACTCAAGCAAACAACTCTCATGTTGAGAAAGAGAGTTGCACACATTCTTTTGGCGATCTGATGTTGATACAACAATCTTATGTAGATAAGTTGTTCTTCGAGCTTCAATGTTAGCAATTTTCGTTTACGTTTTTACGTATGCATGTAATAAATCTTTGAATGAATTCAGCTTTGGTACTTATAGTGGATTTTAATAATAACGGATTTTGATATTAAATAATATGATTTCATTATTTATTTTCTCTTTAAAGTACTTCAAAAGTTCTTCAGGTGTGTCCCTTATAAAAAAAAATCGCCGCCCGTTTTCGATGATCGTTATATCGTCTGACATAGGGGAAAGTATAACAAATAATTAATGTCTTTCAGGTCCAAAGATTTGCCTTTCCAAAACTATACAACTTTGAGTTATGAAACTTTTGAGCTTTTTGGGTATTTTTTTGTCTTTTATTATTATGCCAAAGCGCACTAACACAATACAATACATAAAGCTGTTGTTTTTGCGGTTCAATTGTGGTTTGAATACTATAGCTATATAACTGCCACTAAGGTTTTATACTTTTCCAATATACCTGTGTGAAAAAAATAAACATATCTGACCCTATATGTATATATGACACTATATTTTAATCATCCTAAAAAGCATAGTCCATACAGCCATATCCGTCTCCTTCTGTGCCGCCTGTTTTAATTCTCTGGTACATTCTTCATATGGCAGATTATTAAATAGCCGTTATCTACAGTGATCTTATTTGGGTAAGTTATCTTAATAAAATTCAAACAAAAATTTCAAACGTATGTTCGGACTATATTGTTAAATAAAAAGCAATTTTATTTGGAGATACTATTATATATTGGTGTAATATTACAATCTTGCATCTACATACATATGTACATATGTATATATGAATACTGCGTGCAGCAAAAAGATGAAGCTGTAAGCCAAAAAATGTTACGACTGAGAGGCCATTTCCCAACAAATTTCCTAATTATAAAAAATACATATGTAAAAAGATATATGTATATGTATGCCTAATTATATGAATATGCGCTATTTAAGGAAACCTTGCAATACAAATTTCTTTTCGATAATTTAAAAGAAATGAAGAATTGGTCAAAAGTTGAATTGCAGAGTTGAAATAGTCAAGTGTATCTGACTGTTTCCATGCAAACTAATTTCAGTTCTAGTTTAAAATGGTCAGACAAAAATATTTAGTAAAAGCTTTTATAAAAATTAAAATTCTGTTATAATATATATTAACAAAGCTCACAATGATTTGGTGAAAATCGGAACACTATCATATGGGTAATGAAATAAGGCTTTTGAGTGGGGAAGATTATGGGCACTGCCTAACCGCAGATATTTTTTAAGATATAGATTTATTGGTGGTCCAACTTCAATCAATACTAATAATGCAACATTTTGATACACTTTATTAAGCCATAGATATTAATGTTGTTTGCTCCCACTTGTATAACACACCTTTTTAAAAAAAAAAGTCATATATTCACATATTTAAATATGTATATAAAGCGTTTAAAAGCGTGTGGTAACACCTAATGCTCCAGGACTCACTCGGAATACACTCATAAAATAAGAATAACTAATTGAGTAAAATTGTTTAAATTAATTATTAATAAAAACAAAAAAATGTTTGCCCACAAATAATTTATTACCACCGATCCGTGTTTGAGGTTGAATGCTGGAGCTGTATAGCCGATGTAAAATCAATAAAAATATTATTTAAATTGTTTGCATTTAGTATTTTAAGAATTGAAATAGTTTTGAAAAATGAGTCTGATAGTTTGAACGATTTTTCAGAAATCCGATGAATGGTAAAAAGGTAAAACAAAACGAGGGGGAACGTTGTGAGTTGCTGCGGACACTGCAACTCTACAGTTATACCCGATCCTAAGTCAGTATGGCTCTCCTCCGGCAGACGCCGCTCATATTAAACGACACGACAAAGAGTGCGTGCGAGAGAGACAGAAAATCAGTCTGAGCGTGACGTCGGGCGCTGCGTAGCCAGTGCAAATTGATTTGTTTCCTTTCGCTATAAAAATGATCTGATCTGATTCAGCAATCTGATAGATATGGTCGTTATCTATGATTCTGCGTTTTTAGTTTTCTCAAATCTGCAATATTGTGGATGCAACAGATTTTCGTCCTTTGTGTGGGCGGAAGGGGGTGGGGCTAAATTTTGAGATATACGTTTTATAGTGAGATCTAACAGAAGTGCGGATACCAAATTTGGTTACTCTAGCTTTAATAGTCTCTGAGATTTGTGAATATCCCCAGATTTTCATCCTTTGCGGGGGGCGGAAGAGGGTGTGGCGAAATTTTGAAACAAACTCGTCTCGGTCCGATATATTAGGAGTGTGGATACTAAATTTGGTTGCTCTAGCTTTTATAGTCTCTGAGATCTATGCGCTAATGTTTTACTCTAAGCAAAGCCGCCTATGCTACGTGTGTGTTAGAGAGAGACAGGGCGAGAAAAAATGAAATTGTTTTCTTGATGCTGGCTATAATAATAATACGATCCAATTGAGATTCCGCAGTCTAAAAGATATGGTCATTCTCTACGATTCTGCGTTTTTGGTTGTATCGTATCTTTAAAATTGTGGATGCCACAGATTTCGCCCTTTGTGGGGGCGGAAGTGGGCGGGGCAAAGTTTTGAAATATTTTTGTAGCAGTGACATATCACAGAAGTCTGGATCCAAAACATCGTTGCTCTAACTCTTATAGTCTTTGAGCACTAGGCGCTGAAGGGGACGGACGGACGGACGGACAGACGGACAGACAGACAGGGCTCAATCGACTCGGCTATTGATGCTGATCAAGAATATATATACTTTATGGGGTCGGAAACGATTCCTTCTGGACGTTACACACATCCACTTATACCACAAATCTAATATACCCCAATACTCATTTTGAGTATCGGGTATAAAAAAACACAACAGCCAATTAAAGCATAAAAAAAGCGAAATATGATGGAAATGAAAAAGTGATACTATTGTGAAATCTGCAGCAATAGTGTAGCACCGACATTACCGACAGCATCGGTGAATAAATGATCAAAAATAAAATGAAATTATAGCTGCTTCAAAAGCCATCGCAATGAGACCGTAACGATTTTCCTTAACAGTACGAGTATCGTTGTGGTCGTCGTTAATATATAGCTGTACATTTTAGTTGGCACTAATATTCTTAACAGAAACTTCAAATCAAAAAAATATAAGAAAAAACATTTTTAATCGTACATATATGCTAGAGTAATAAAAGCAGATTTTGAGCGTTATTAATGAACGTCTTACCAAAATTCGTCGTCATTGGATCAGAATGAAAACATATTTCTATTGTAGCAGGATCTGTCGACTATCAAACATAAAATATGTACATTTATACACAATTCACAATTTCTTTAAGTTTCCAACCAAATCTTTGTATACCCGACATTCAAAATGAGTGTGGGGAAAATGGCTGTGTGTAACGTCCAGACAGAAGCGTTTCCGAACCCATAAAGTATGTATATTTTTAATCAGCATCAATAGCCGAGTCAATAGAGCCATGTCCTTATGTCCGTCCGCCCGTCTGTCCGTCCCTAAGAGCGCCTAGTTCTCAGAGACTCAGATTGCGGAGTCTGGATCAGATCGGATCATTATTATAACCAAAAGCAACAAATCAATTTTCAGTGGATACGCAGCGCCCTACACTGGTTGATTTTCTGCCTCTCTCGCACACACTCTTTGTCGTTGAATGTTAGCGCCGTCTGGCAGAGGAGAGCCATACTGACCAAGTGTCGTTTTTATAATTGTTTTGTGTCTATAGTATGAAAAAAATGTGTGTAAATAATTGTTGGTTTGGTCTAGTACTATGTTTTTAACATCTTAAAAAGGTTTGGATTGGATTTTGTGACCTGAAAAGAATTAGGTGCTCAAATAAAAGCATGCATTTAATCCGATCGACGGAATGTAAAGCCGTTCAATATTTTTGTGTCCAAAAGTCACTACTTGATGCCGTACCACCTTACTTGTTATTTATCGGGCTGTGCGATGATCGAAAAATGATTTTTTCTATTTATTAGCTACCTCTAGTACTTAAGTTCCAATATTATTGAAACTTGGGACTACCGATAGTACCTGGTACTCAGTTTATAAATTTGTATGTAATTCTATGATTTATGTAACTTATACGATATATACTGCACGCCGTTTACCCCCTTTCCACCTAATGAGAAATATTATTGTTGTTTCCATACCGTCTATTACATATCTCGATGTTTTTTTTTACCCACCGACGAAGTACCATTCTATATCGTTATATATCCCTCACGACATCAGGGGGTGTCACACTGGTAGGGGAATTCTTTCTATAATATCCGATCGGAAAGTAGTTCGTTAATCTAGTAGACAATCTCTATGATTTTGACTTTTTGGTTCTTTTGTATCTTCGAAATTATAGACGTTACAGATTTTCGCAATTTTAGGTCTCTGGAGGTCATTGAAAAATTTTCACATGAACAGTATGACAGTATACTGTATGAACACAAAAATTTCCTTGCTGTGGCACTTATAGTTTCAGAGATCTAGCGGCGCTATCGCCCTAGGCTGACGGACGAACGGACATGGCTATATCAACTCAGCATTTGATGTTGATCTAAACAATATGTATATACTTTATGGGATCTTCCTTCTTCCTTCCATCTGGTTGTTCTAATAATCTATATATTATATTATATTAAGTCGAATATATCTTGTACTCTTTGAGTACATAGAATATTGTTTTACGATTTGGTCGTATAATATCCCAATCCTATTTTGAGCTGGGAAATACTTTCAGGCATTATAAAATGTAAACCATTTTATAATAGGGATAGTCCAGATTATCGATCGTATCTATGTTAGCTATATGATATGACTTAAATGACAGGGATAAAAGGGAAAAGATGTTGAGCACGTTTTTGATATTGGGATGACTTTGTCATTTAGATGACATACTCGTAGGAACGGAGCGATGTGCAAGGGCATTTGAAACTTCAGACGCCGAAGCTAGCCTTTCTTTATTGTTCAAGTTTCACTAGTTTAGCTAGTTCTACTTTAACAAAAATTGTTTTTGGGTCCCACGTTGGGACCCATGCGAACTTTTCTCAAGATATGAGTAAGTTCAGAGAAGTATTATGCAACAAGAAACACGTAGAAAACATACATTTGCAACACTCCTGTGGTGTGATCTCGTATCACCGACCGAGTAAAATCATCTGATAAAATTTGGCTTCGATTTCTCCTGGAATATATAAACGATCGGGCAAAAACGTGAAAAAAATATTTTCCTAGATAGCACTATGCAACACCACATTTCTGCTGTGAACCAGCGGATTTTTTTTATAGATGTGGTGCTTTGATGTGTAATGATATTTTTTGTTTTTTTTTTGATGATTTTTGATTATTGATGTTTTTTTTGTAAATCTGTGTTTTTGTTTTACTGTTTTTATTAGAGGTTCTGCTTTAGTTTTTCCCCTTACTGTTTTACCGTTAAATTCAGTTACGTTCCGTTACTGCTATAAATATAAAATTGTGGTATTTTTTGTATAAAAAGTAGCACAATTTATCGGTAAAACGGTAGAAAACGATACCTTAAAGGACGCCAATCTAATTAATGTACCTATACATGAAAAATATGAAAGCCCAAAACTTTTTCCGAGTTTTCAAAGTTAAAATTAAAAAAAAATATAAAATACATACAGTTACAAAATACCAGTTTTTTAAAAATAGAACAAAATTAAAAAATTCGCAGGGGAAGAAACTAGCTTTTTCTTCCCCTGCGAATTTTTTAATTTTGTTCTATTTTTAAAAAACTGGTATTGGACTAGTATTTACATACTTTCAGAACGTTTTAATCGTTCAGTAAAAGATCAATTTAAAATTATTTTTGACTTGCATTCCAAATACTAGCCGTGCTCTCGGTCAACTGCGTTAGTTGTGGAGGTACTAAATCGTTTTTTGAGAAGAAAGTTGGTTTCGCTCACGTAAGTAAATGTGTCATTATTACTAGGTGTTGCAAGTACTCACATGTTTACATATGTAACAGTACATACATATAGAGTAAATATATATGTAGCTTGCTGTCAATTGCAAACGTTGTGGGTTGTGGGCTAACAAGATCAGTCCACGTAGTAGACAAAGTAAATTGCGATTAAGATTTGTTTTTCATTTGCTAAGGTTCGTTGGTCGTAGAGTCTGGTTGGTTAGTTTGCGGTCGGTTTTATATTAGTTTATTGCAAAAATGTTTTGGCCCGTACGAGTGACTGCAACAGCATTACTAGTTTCTCGTTTCTTGTCGCATTTAGCTTTAGCGTCAACGAGTTTTTCTGCTCCATTTCGTTGAGCTCTACACAAAGCTTGTTGCACACATACAAACATTAGCTTACTTTTGTACATACAAATGTTCATGTAACTGTTCATGTATTTCATATACAGATGCAGTGTCGACTAGTTTGCTCCATAATGCTGTCTCTTTTTGTGGGTTATTTGGACTGGCTCGGCCCGCGTTTTATTTGACACAAATTATTTCAGCATAGTAATCAAGAATCCACATGGAGCTGTCACAACAAATCGAAATTCTTGAAAGGAGCCTCACTAAAATTATTTGCCACCTAATCAGTAACCTCTATAAGAATCAGGAAACAGACTATTTATCAAGCACTAAAAATTATATTAAGAATACCATTTTTGAAAGTCAGTTCTTAGACTTATGTTTTGCAATTTTAGACGGAACACTTGTCTCCAACTTTTTCATCAGCTAATAATTAAATTAGGCATTTTAAATATAGAGACCTTGTTTGCTGCTAATCAAGATGGATAGTCCCTTGCATGTATATATATGTATACATACATATATGTACATATGGTTTCATATACATACATATATTTGTATGTATGTATGTGCATATATTTAAAAATCAAATAAATTGGTCTTTGAATCCACTATAAATTCAACAAATTCGCGTGGTTTTGACCCAGATTTTCTGAGTTAATTATTTTTTTTCCAAATTCATATCAATTTGCGAATCGGTGTGATTTTTTCAAATTCCAATACATACATACATACATAGGTACGCATACATATGAATGTACACTTTTTTGGCAAAATGACTTCCAGGGATCATTCTTTGCATGTGACATTAGTAGTACAAGAGTAATAATTCGGGTTTGTATTTTTATGTATGTATACTTGTACATATGAATTAGAATAATATTCCACTCTGCTTATGCAAATATTCGCCAAGTTTTAAAAGTACACATAGAAATTTGTGCTTAAAGTTGCCAAGCCTTGTCTCTGCCCTGAGTTGCTTTAAAGCTGCACCATTTTAGACCCGTTATGGACCGGTTTGAAACCTGAGCAAATCTATAAGCAATTTGTATGACTTAGTGCATGTTATTTACTTCATTTATACATATGTATATTTTTATTCCGGCAAAGTTTTACTAATATTGCAACATAGTCCAAATTATAAGGTTATGGTTATTGTGTGATATCGAGTATATTCCATTAATAAAGGCACATACATAGATATGTATGTATTAAATTCATTTATATTACTTCATTATTACGGTTATAATTGTAAAGATATGTTTAATCATGTGCGGCCGATTTTAATCATTTACATATATATAAAGTTTTAACCAATCCAATTTTATACCCTCGTTATTAATTATTCTCAAATTTAGCAAAGAACCAAAATGTTTAAGCTATCGTTATAATTGCCAATTATCTGACGTGACATTTGCGATCAACCTGTGCGTTATAGCTAATATTGTATACCTGTCTCAAAGCCCTAATCAATACAGCGAATACAACGGGTTCAACGGGTTTGTTGCTGAATTTAAATTTGTCTTATACGTTATGTATGTGAGTATATATATATACATTGTATATGCATATCTATGTACCTTATTTTTTATAAATCGTACATACCTGTGCATTAAAGTATAATGTTTTTTTACTCTGCGAGCCCTGCAATTCCCAAGCACTATTTACAGAATATATGTAGTTGTAAAATTATATATCTATGTATGTTAATACAGGAAGTTAGAGTAAATTGACAGTAAAATCAATTTGTATATTATTTGTAATTGTAAATTTCATTCGGTTTGGCACATCTGACTGCCACAGTTGCAGTCGCATGAGCTTATACATATGTATGTATGTACATACGAATGTATATATGTAAATATCTTTATGGGGTGTGGTAGCACTGACAACACCACACAATGTCATAGACAGCGAGAAATGACGTACATTAATACTCACATAGTGCAGTGACTGCTCGTATTGTTTTTTTGACAGAGGTATCTTATAAAACCATGCCCTCTTACGGCGGGATTTTCTATTTTCCCAAGCCTAATTATATTCAGAAGTGTATTCACTTGTTACTGGAGCTTTGCGATTAATGTTTGTGTAGTCTTATAAATAAGCCCTGAATTTATTCCTAATCTGAGCTATTTCCTATGCAAGCCATAAATTGTACGTAAATATTAAAGAAATTGCATAGTTAAGCTTTAACGGATGCGGATTTGCTTTAAAATGGTTAATAATTACCGGTTTTCTGTTTGCGTTTCTGTGTGTTTCAAAACTGTGGACAACTGATTTTTTGTTACCGACTGCGACATTGTTCAACTGTTCCCCTGTTCTTCAATAAATTTAGGACACACTGCGATACCTCTGTTCAAGGCTAAACTTCTTTAAATACCGCATAAAAAGAAGCACTGAATGGGTCGGAACTTACACCTGCCATGATAACCTTCATGACGAATAAGGTCCAACTTAATATGGTGCATTGGCTAGAGTATACCAACTTCGGCGAGAAAAAGCTCTCATTTCGACTGTTTTGTAACTGGATACCGGTTATCTTGTACTCCAGCACTCTCAATTGTAGCATTCTTTGCATTTGAATTTATTGCCTTAGTGAATGTAAGCTTGCCACAGTGGCTTAACTGTGAATTTTTGTACATAGTCGTATATGTATGTACCTACTTACACACATATGTACATATATGTACATGTGTACATAATGCCTGCTACAAAGTTTGTAACCTGCAACAACTCTTGGATTTTCACAGTTTCGTTGTGTACGTGTGTTGTATAGCGTGATAACTTGTTATGCTCGTTGTAGAGTATTTTGTGCATATCCGTTTGAATATTTTACATGCAAGACGCCTTTTCTTGCCAACAAAAAATGAAAGTACCCATGGACAAGGCCGGACCATTATGTTTTCTTTCCCGTGCGAGCCCATTTGGTAAAAAATATAATTATGTTTTCTTGATGTGGTATGTTTACGTAAGCGCGCGACTCTGTTCGTCCTTGTCGTTTTATGAACCCCACAAAGTAAAAAAACATGGCCAAATAATTAATCTAAGTTATTAAAATTAAGTCTGTGGTGGGCTCAATAAACGAAAAGAAATAAATATTTATAGTATATCCCCCTTTCAGATTAAGTCAGGTGCTAAGAGAAAGTGAAATGAATTTTGGCTGGCTTACCTTTAGCACGTTGCTTCGGTTGCGAACTGGCGACGCGTACCGCCTCAATATCAGGAAAATCCGAAAATATGGCCATAACCGAGAAAAGAGTAATAACCTGCTGAAATCCTTTGCGCTTCATCTTCAGCGGTATAGGTTTAATTTTCACGACAATGTATGCAATTATTATTAACTTTCTTTCACTTTTGAGCTTTAGCCACGTCCCAATAACACAATTTAAAATTTTTTTTTGTTTAGTATCTTTTATGAGAAGCAGGAAGCAGGCACAGATAACAATGAGACAATATTTTTCCTTATATACTAGGTGAAAGATACTCTAGCTGAGTCGAGTACAGCGTTACGAAGTACGCACACCGCGATTAACCACCAAACTGAAGCAGTAGCTGCGAACGTATGACTATATAAAATCTTTCAAACGTAAAAGTCAATGCAAACCAAGCTTACGAACGAATAGGGGAAAGGAATGGCTGAGTGAATCATTCCATGGCTCGAAGAGCGCAAGAAATTGCAGCAGCCAACTTGATCATGATCTCAGAGTAAGTCGCTCAGAGCTCCCACAGCTCACAAAAGCTTCGTAAAGCACGAATAGAGAAATACAAAAATTAAAAGACGACGTAGCCAGTTTTTTTTTGTATTTCTGTGTCTGAAATCAAAATTAGAGAGTGTTTTTCGAGTTTCAAATATTTAAAGTAGTTTTAATTTCAATGTACATATTTAAGGTCTTATTTACTATACCTCGACTTACAAAAAATACGTATAAGCTATATATATACTATATGTAGTATTTGAAGATTTGAATAGCCTATCTTTTTCAAATTTAAACAAAAAAATAAGTAAAAGAAAGTTTATTTCCCAAGACGTTGGTTCTAGTTCTGTTATGTAATACAAAGTACATACATATTGTTTAAATTGGTCGAAGTGTATCAAGGCTAAGACTTCAGCATCGTCAAAAATTATGAAAAATAATTACAATTTGTCTGTTAGTATTGTGCCTGTTCGTAATCGACTGATGAAATTAAATTAGTATGATTTTTTAAAAGAGAACAAATTTAAAAATTCCTGATCTTTACAACAAATTATCGTTCAACCGGATCCCAATCACTCAAAAGAGCACGCTAGGGATTGGGTTGCAACCGCAAAGTTGGACGTCTCGACTTGTACAGCTGTCACCGAATCTCATTTTTATCGAAAACTTTTTGGGTAGGGCAGACTTTTGTCAAATGGTTCCAGAATTATGGGGTCTAGTCCTACTAAAGTGTAGATCCCTCATTGATCGATAACAGGCAAATGCAAAGCCGTAATAAAGAAAATTATTAAAGACTAAATCTGAAAACTCAAGAAAAATGTAACCGGTTTTATTTTATTTTATTTTCGTTGGTTATATTGAAGCTATTTTACTATTTTACCGACCAACAAATTTCAATGGTACTTGGATATATGTAATTTGTACAATAGATTTTGCATGTCGTTTGGTATCGCTGTTCGCAAATTGGACAAATTGTTGCCAAAGTTTTGCCAAAAAATAATTTTATTGAAATCGGTCGAACCGTTTAAAGATAAAATGTTTTGAAGTCCCCAAATCTTTCAGAAAAAATCTGTTCGCGTAAATATAGTGTTGAATAGTTTAAAGCTACAATAATGATAGCTATTTTCCACGGAATCACACATTCTCTCTCACACTCTTGTTCGTACAGTGTGCATCCAATGGCGATATTGGTATGACGAGAGAAAGAAAGAGAGATGTAACGGACGGTGCGGTATGAAAACAAATCGAAAATATTTTAGAGTTAAAATCAACAATAAGCGAAGTGCAAGAATTAATATTATATAGGTATAATATAATATAAATAGCGGTCTCTTCTTTCTCTCTATATTTTTCTCATCTCTAATGACAAATGCAAGTGGAGAAAAAGGGACGTTCTGATTTTTCGCCTCTTACCATAATTTTGAAATTAAATAAATCATTGGTTTACAAAAATGTGTAATAACTGAATACTAGTTATTAGTAGTTCGCGGCACAAGGCCATAACTGTTTTTTTTTTAGTTTATGTATCTTGTAAAAACTTGAAAAGCTTTGCACCGATTGAGTTAATATTTGCACACAATATGTAATCCGCTTTAAGGATAGTTTTCTATTGTTCGGGTCAGTATCAACGTGCAGCAATTATCAAGTATTTGACGTTCTCATTACAGATCTAAATTAATTTACTAAAATGTACAGTTCGGAACATAATGCCTCGCAGAATAACGAATTTCCTAGGTCACACCACAAACAGAGAAGAATCGTAAAGGCAATTTTTAAATATTACTGAACAATAGCGGACATCCGTCCAAGTAAGGAACAGGAATAAACTGAAGATTGCGCCGTTTCGATATTAATCATTTGGAAAAACAGAAATGTAAATAATAATTATAGATCAGGATTTTATTATACCCGATACTCAAAATAAGTATTGGGGTATATTAGATTTGTGGTGAAAATGGATGTGTGTAACGTCCAGAAGGAATCATTTCCGACCCCATAAAGTATATATATTCTTGATCAGCATCAATAGCCGAGTCGATTGAGCCCTGTCCGTCTGTCCGTCCCCTTCAGCGCCTAGCGCTAAAAGACTATAAGAGCTAGAGCAACGATGTTTTGGATCCAGACTTCTGTGATATATCACTGCTACAAAAATATTTCAAAACTTCGCCCCGCCCACTTCCTCCCCCACAAACGACGAAAATCTGTGGCATTCACATTTTTAAAGATACGAGAACACGAAAAACCCAGAATCGTAGAGAATGACCATATGTTTAAGACTGCAGAATCTGAATTGGATCGTATTATTACTATAGCCAGCATCAAGAAAACAATTTCATATTTTCTCGCCCTGTCTCTCTCTAACACGCACGTAGCATAGCCGGCTTTGCTTAGAGTAAAACATTAGCGCCTAGATCTCGGAGACCATAAAAGCTAGAGCAACCAAATTTGGTATCCACACTCCTCTGATATCGGACCTTGACCGATTTGTGTCGAAATTTCGCCACACCCCCTTCCGCACCCGCAAAGGACGAAAATCTGTTGCATCCACAATATTGCAGATTCGAGAAAACTAAAAACGCAGAATCATAGATAACGACCATATCTATCAGATTGCTGAATCTGGATCAGATCAGATCATTTTTATAGGGAACAAATCAATTTGCAGTGGCTACGCAGCGCCCGACGTCACGCTCAGACTGATTTTCTGTCTCTCTCGCACGCACTCGTTGTCGTATCGTTTAATATTAGCGGCGTCTGCCGGAGGAGAGCCATACTGACTTAGTATCGGGTATAACTGTAGAGTTGCGGTGTCCGCAGCAACTCACAACGTTCCCCCTCGTTTTAAAATTGCACATGAGCTAGAATAGTTGAGAGTCGTCCGTCATTGAAGGTTGTCGTCGATGTAGATTATTGTGGGGAGCACAGGATGCCAAACGACCACTATGATCAGTGATTATCATTAAAAAGGTCTTTCTTTATTAACCCTTACAGGATTTACTGTTAGTAAATTTCTATTTCGACCTATCTTATTGGAAGATGGAAAAGTACCGGTCACGGTCATCTGAGCACAAAATGTGGTAGAAAATGTAAAATGTGGTAGAAGTTAAAGCAGTAGCTGAGCAAAATCTGGACCAACTATAGCTCCAGTGTTGGACTATAAGTGTTTTAGTATGGGTAGACTGTGTAGGCTTGCCCATGGTTCATTGTTTAATCCACATTATATGAATGGAATTTGCTTTTTAATATCCGCTCTCTTTATACACAGACAATAACAAAGAATATACAAACATGCATTGTATGGATGTATGTATATATACACGAACACCCAAAAAAAAAGAAACGAAAGAAACCTGTCACAATTAAAATACATTCACTTTTAGTTTCATTATGCTTGGCACATATAAAACGAAATTCTACGTAACATAGAAATCGAAATAAAAAATAAAAGACGGTTTATTTCATATTCAAAAATTAATTTTTTTAAAATGAATTTGTTATTTCTAAAACTGGTATATTTTTTATGTTTTTCATTGGTTGTGCTTTTTTCATATAACCTATCTTATGCCTGCCTGAACTTTGAAATTCTAAAAAGCTTATCAATTCAGCTCAACCATTCTGAAAAGCTGATAAATGCAGGTATAAATAAGATCTAAACACATTGTGATTAAGCTTACCGTCTGGGAAATATTAAGATTTCAAATTCAAAATTGATCATTTTTGGCTGTGTTTTTTCAAAGTTTAGCCTTTAACAACTTAGGAAATGTAAAAATATTAGTTCTTCGAGGTACGACTTTTTCTTTATATACCAAAATGTTGAATTTGTAACAGATTTTAACAGTAAAATGGCATTTGTGAAGTTAATCCCTAGGTAACTTAAACACAAGAAATAATGATTTTTCAAAGTCTAAATTTTTTGAAAAAATACCGGAATAAATTATCATAATTTTCCAGACCGAAAGCTTAATCACAATGTGTTTAGATCTTATTTATACCTGCATTTATCAGCTTTTCAGAATGGTACGTCTTCTTTTCGGTAGCTTGCCCTCACACCATCCAGTAGAGTTGCTCGCACCACCGAGACGTAGATCCAGTTCCACCGAGACCAAATAATTAAAAGATAAACCCACTTCCATATACACCTAATTCTGGTTTTTCACGGTCTTTTTTTACACGGTTTTGAAATAACACGGTTTGAAAACCAAAAATTTAAAAATTTTGTATACGATTTTACAATTTTATTCCATTTAGCACGGTTCAAAATTACAATACAAAATGATAAAATCACACACAGCTCATAAACCAAACGAAAACAAGAAAGAGAAAATGTACAGTGGGTAACTTTAATATTCGGCATTTTTTTGTCTCAACTTCAAACGCGAATAAAACGCATAAAACTAAAAAAAATAAAAATTAATTTAATAAGGGAATAAAGCTAGAAATTTTACATTTTCAGAGAGGTAGATTAATAATTTTATTTTAAATGAATAGAGAAAATATAATTAAACAAACAAGCTCAAAATTTGGGTTGCTTTAATATTCGGTATATTCTTATTAGTCTAAAATAAACCTTCCTGATCTCGAAAAAAAACGTAATTTTATATTGTATTATGATACCTATAATTATACCCGATACTAAAAATGAGTATTGGGGTATATTAGATTTGTGGTAAAAGTGGATGTGTGTAACGTCCAGAAGGAATCGTTTCCCCATAAAGTATATATATTCTTGATCAGCATCAATAGCCGAGTCGATTGAGCCCTGTCCGTCTGTCCGTCCCCTTCAGCGCCTAGCGCTAAAAGACTATAAGAGCTAGAGCAACGATGTTTTGGATCCAGACTTCTGTGATATATCACTGCTACAAAAATATTTCAAAACTTCGCCCCGCCCACTTCCTCCCCCACAAAGGACGAAAATCTGTGTGGAATCCACAATTTCGACGGTACGAGAAAACTAAAAACGCAGAATCGTAGAAGATGACTATATCTTCTAGAGTGCAAAATCTCAACCAAATCGTATAATTATTACAGCCAGAACAAGAAAACAATTTCACTCTTTCTCGCTCTGTCTCACTCTAACACACAGGTTTCATGGTCGGTTTTGCCAATTGCAAAATATGAGTTCAAGGATCTCAGAACCTATAAGAGCCAGAGCAACCAAATTTGGTATCCACACTCCTGTGATATCGGACCTTGACCGTTTTGTGTCAAAATTTCGACACACCCCCTTCCGTCCCCGCAAAGGACGAAAATCTGGGGCAACCACAAATCTCAGAGACTATTAAGGCTAGAGTAACCAATCCGCACTTCTGTTAGATCTCACTATAAAACGTATATCTCAGAATTTCGCCTCACCTCCTTCCGCCCCCCCAAAGGACGAAAATCTGTGGCATCTACAATTTTGAAGATACGAGAAAACTAAAAACGCAGAATCATAGAAAATGATCATATATATCAGGTTGCTGAATTTGGATCAGATCAAAACATTTTTATAACCAAAGGAAACAAATCAATTTGCACTTTCTACGCAGCGCCCGACGTCACGCTCAGACTGACTTTCTGTCTCTCTCGCACGCACTCTTTGTCGTGTCGTTTAATATTAGCGCCGTCTGCCGGAGGACAGCCATACTGACTTAGTATCGGGTATAACTGTAGAGTTGCGTTGTCCGCAGCAACTCTCAACGTTCCCCCTCGTTTTTTAATGTGTCGCTTAGGCGTTTGTCATATTTTTTAAGATTTTTGGGTATATTCATGGCCGATTTTGGCCAAATCTTCCTGAAGCCGTTCCTGTAACGCGGATATAACCGATATTGGCGTTTTGCGTAAACGGCGGTACAGCTAGCTCCGAAAATTTTCAATAAGGCGACGATCTTAAGATCAGGCGATTGCGGTTTCACTTCTACTAATTTTGGGCAGTTATATAGCAGCCAAGACCTTACTTCATAGGCCTAATGTTTCGGGTAGTTTTCCTGATGTAATTTGAACGTGTTGTCAATGCCCATTTTCTACGCTATTTTTCTTTTAAAATTTTCAGATACTGATCATGATTCATTATTCCTCCAATGAACACCACATTTCTTACTCCTTTTGTCGAAATGCAGCCCCACATCATAACGCTACCCCGCCATGTTTTACTGTTTGTCTTAATTGATTCTTATGCAGGTCAGTATTTGGTTTCCGGCAACCCATAGTGTTGCCGTCACTGCCGAAAAGGTTGAATTTGCTTTCGTGTAAGACTCGGGGCAGCAGAACCGACGACTTTAAAAGTAACAGTGGGTCCCGGACATCATATCCAATAAGATAACAAGCCTGCAATGTGGAAATCCGGAGTCTCTGGTGATGACGGATCAGCTATGTATCTATGATCCACAGGCACATTCTGGAACAGCTTGTGACCAAGACTTTGTAGCTCTTTATCCGTCCATTGTCTTTCGTAGTATTTCAGACGTGTGGCTTTTCGTAAGTACGCTCTCACATTGCACTTAGCCTGCTCTCTTGTCGTAGCCTTAGCTGATCTATCACTCTCTCCCTATCACCTAAATCTAAATAACTTACTCTGCATTAGTTCTGTCTCATATAAGCTGTTGAAGCAACCTCTCCTCTCAGCTTTTAATAATTTTGGCTTCAGCTTTTGTCTGGCACTTTGGTCTGTCGTCCATCTTGACGATCTTGCGATTGTCCATGAAGTAGACTTCAGGGCTTTAAGAAGCAATATGATCGGCTCTTGGCCATGGACACCCTGCACACCCGGCGCAAGAAAACTACTCCGCGGGACCAATTGCCAACAGCCTTCTGGCCGTCGGCATCTAAGAAACTAACTCCGACACCTCCTTCAGTGCAGCAGATGATATCCGTTGTAACTCCAAAGGCAACGACAACTGATGCAGATTTGGTAGCCGAATTTATCACCTCGGAGAGTCCGTCGAGTCCGCAAACTTATCCCGATCCCATTAATAAGCGTCCCGGACCACCGAATATTGCCATCACATGTACCAGGCCTGTGGTGCAAAAATAATGGTTGGGGTCCCACCCCAAACCTCAAATCTAATAATTTAATATTTTTTTTATTGTTTTGAAGACGGCCTTCACGATCTCCATCTTCATCATAAGGGAATGACAACATGTAATCAAATCTTAATTTAATATATGTATTTGTAAAATTAATTAGTTAATTGTGTTGAGTGACATGGTCGCAGTTCTTAATAATTTAAATTCTTAATCATAATTATGAAGTCTAGTTTAAGTTACGCTAGGGAAAAGCGGGAGCGAAATTAAAGATCGCTCCTTCGCTCTTGGCGAATATGCCCCGCTGTGCCACCGTAGGTTAGCTAGACTAGGAGATTAAATTGTGAAGAAACACAAGGCATTCGTTGAAATTGAAGACCATCGAGCTCACCTAATATTTTTCGTCCCGCTAATATATCTATATCAAGATACAGCCAACCAAAGTTTTCGGTTATTTTGTATTAGAAAAACTCTTCTAATTTTTCAAATTGTATGAATATTATACGGCCCTATGAGAAATTTGGAGCTGTGCTGGCTTATTATTTCGCTGCAGCCGACTGTGTCTGCAAGATTGGCTGGTGCGTGTGCATGAGTGATGGTTTTCAGTATTCTAGACTGCGCACGCGGGATAATGTCGACGTTGCTTCTGCTTGCGTTTTCTCATAAATCGGAGTCATAAATCCAGATAGGTTTCAGCACGGAGTTTTACAGGAGGACGTTATAGTCCAAGTATAGGGGAGAGCGTGTGTTTATTAGCCAGTAGAGATTACTTTCTTTAATTGTAAAATACGTCTTCTTGGCTTCTATGTGCTTGCGCCAGGTGGGCCGTCTATCCATATAGACGCCCAGGTAATTCATTATCTTGCGGGACAAGATACAATACAATACAATACAATACGTAGAGGATTGGCTTGATAAAGTTGCCTTGGGGCACTCCAATTACGATTATGTGATTATTTGAGGTGTTTGCTTTGCGTCTCACGGCTAGCACTTTTTTGTAGGGTGACGACTAAGAATAGTGCAGGCACGCATTGTTGTACCTGTGTCGAATAGTTGTATCAATAGCCGGCTCGAAAGACGCTGGATTGGTGGTCCGCATGTGCGCGTGTATTTAGGGCTTGGTATTTTAGTTATACCCGATACTCAAAATGAGTATTGGGGTATATTAGATTTGTGGTAAAAGTGGATGTGTGTAACGTCCAGAAGGAATCGTTTCCGACCCCATAAAGTATATATATTCTTGATCAGCATCAATAGCCGAGTCGATTGAGCCATGTCTGTCTGTCCGTCCCCTTCAGCGCCTAATGCTCAAAGACTATAAGAGCTAGAGCAACGATGTTTTGGATCCAGACTTCTGTGATATGTCACTGCTACAAAAATATTTCAAAACTTTGCCCCGCCCACTTCCGCCCCCACAATGGACGAAAATCTGTGGCATCCACAATTTCGACGATACGAAAAAACTAAAAACGCAGAATCGTAGAAGATGACTATATCTTCTAGAGTGCAAAATCTGAACCAGATCGTATAATTATTATAGCCAGAATCAAGAAAACAATTTCACTCTCTCCCGCTCTGTCTCACTCTAACACACAGGTTTCATGGTCGGTTTTGCCAATTGCAAAATATGAGTTCAAGGATCTCAGAACCTATAAGAGCCAGAGCAACCAAATTTGGTATCCACACTCCTGTGATATCGGACCTTGACCGTTTTGTGTCAAAATTTCGACAGTCCCCCTTCCGCCCCCGCAAAGGACGAAAATCTGGAGCAACCACTATCTCAGAGACTATTAAGGCTAGAGTAACCAAATTTGGTATCCGCACTTCTGTTAGATCTCACTATAAAACGTATATCTCAGAATTTCGCCTCACCTCCTTCCGCTCCCACAAAGGACGAAAATCTGTGGCATCTACAATTTTGAAGATACGAGAAAACTAAAAACGCAGAATCATAGAAAATGATCATATATATCAGGTTGCTGAATTTGGATCAGATCAAAACATTTTTATAACCAAAGGAAACAAATCGATTTGCACTGGCTACGCAGCGCCCGACGTCACGCTCAGACTGATTTTCTGTCTCTCTCGCACGCACTCTTTGTCGTGTCGTTTAATATTAGCGCCGTCTGCCGGAGGAGAGCCATACTGACTTAGTATCGGGTATAACTGTAGAGTTGCGGTGTCCGCAGCAACTCACAACGTTCCCCCTCGTTTTTATTTTGCCTTTTTATTTGCGCCTGTACTTAATATATTTTATACACCAATTTTTAACATACTCTTACATTTATAAAGTTCATATTTTCAATCTTGTAGTTGTCCGTACTGAAATGTAGACACTCATATTAGGTTACGTTAGGTAGAGGCGGCTGCCAGGCTCGCTCGGAGCCCGGCACACTTAGGCCGGTTTCGGCCCGTTGTGATACCGCTTGGGATCATTCCCTCCCTGCAGTGAGATTTCATGTCAACAGTTGTCCCATCCAGATGCTCTTATAAGGTTAGGTTAGGTTAAAGCGGTAGCCGGGAGGGGGGGGATAAGAGCCTCCCGCCCCCAAGCTCACTTGGACCTATAGACAGGTCCGTTGTGTTGCCGCATGGGCATGTGCCCCTTCGCGTTGCCCGAACCGTGAGAGCATACTACTGCAGGTTAAGGGCAGTCCCATCCGGTGGCTTGGATGTATTTGGACAAGGTCCCTGGTTTGATTACGGATAGGTCCGAAATGTCCGTGAGGAAAGCGGCCCCGAGAATACGAAGACGACGATTTCCAAGGGCTGGGCAGTGGCAGAAGAAGTGGGGGACCGATTCCTCCTCCTCCTCGTCGCGACAACTCCTGCAGAAGTCGTTATGAGGGATTGACAGTCTAGAGGCGTGAGTGCCGATCTGCCAGTGTCCCGTAATGGCTCTAGTAACTGCAGAGCACTGTGCTCTGCTGAGTTTATACAGCTCTGCTGAGCGCTTCTTCGATCGATATGGCCATATCAATCTTGAGACTTTACAGGAAACGGTTTGCTGCCATCTCCTATTGGCATTTTGCTCGAACAATTCGTGCGTTAGGAGCCTGCACGTAGCCAAAGGCATCGCTACTTGCTCCCTCTCCGATAGGAGAGGAATCGTAGTACCCTGCCTGGCTAGCTCGTCGGCGGCGTCATTCCCCTCGATGTCCCTATGGCCTGGGACCCATATAAGGAAGAGGTCTAACTGCTCTGCGATCTCGTGCAGAGACCTACGGCAGTCATTTACAGTCGCTGAGTTCGACGATATTGAGCCTAGAGCTTTGATAGCTGCTTGGCTGTCCGAGAAGACGCACACTAAGTGCGTATCTAGGAGTAGTTTGGAGACGATCGAAATGGCCTCCTTGATGGCTTCAACCTCCGCTTGGAACACACTACAGTGATCCGGGAGCCTGAAGCAATGACTGATGTTCAGCTCGCTGCAGTAGACTCCGCCTCCTACGCGGCCGTCTAGCTTTGAGCCATCAGTGTAGAAGTGGACCGCATTAGCAGGCCCTGGTTCGCCCATCTCCCAGTCCTCCCTAGATGGGATTGATACCTGGAAGGGCGTCGAGAGGTGATCACTGGGGATACAGTAATCTGTCCTCTCTGGTAATTGCGGGAGTCTCATCAGGATTCCCGAGTGCCCAACCGCGGATGCTTTCCACAGTCTGGCTTCTCTCATTCGGAGGGCGGAAAGTGTTGCCACCTTGCCATTTAGCTGCCGGCGATTGGCGAGGAAGAGGCATCGCCCAGCAAAAGGCAAAAGTAAAACGTCGCCGCTGATGATATTTCCCTGGTGACCAAGCTGCTAAGCCTCAACGGTCCACTCGCGGCTGAGAGAGAATGTCAACCACATCGGCGTCGGCAACAGCTGCCTCTGGGGGAGCTGGCCAGCAGCCCCTCTCCTCTATGATCTACTCGCCCACCTCGAACCTGCCCAACTACGTGCTGTACGGGCAGGCACTGCATCTGGCCATCCTGTCGCCTAAGCGCAAGCAAAAGCTGATGAATGCTTCTCTAGTGCCTGCGCCTGTTTCAGTGTAGTCCCCGCTTAAAGGCCACTCCCCGGCGCCGCATCTCGCACACTGATGCTGCAGGTGGTGCGGGCGGATCAAGCAAAACCATACCTCAGCCACATCCCAGCACACCCACTCCCAGCTCCCATCCAGATGCTCTTATAAAGTTTGCGATCTTTCTGGGACACAGCGTGGACATCTCCGAGATGTCATTCAAAAAAACGGAGCCCAAGTGATGCAGCCTCCGTCTGTTGAGAGCTGGACAGGAACAGAACAGGTGTTCCACTGTCTCCTCTTCGTCCTCGTCTCTGCAGCTGCGGCAGAAATCATTGTATGGGGCACCCAGCCTACTTGCGTGGTCTAGCCAGTGTCCTGTGTGGGAACGTATGATCGCGCTGCACCTTTCCCTGCCTAGGTTGCAAAGCTCTGAGGTGCGCTTCTTATCTATGGTCGGCTATGTTTGCCGAGCTGTGGCCCTATTTGCCACTTGTTGAGCTTGCAGGTGGCCATAGGCATACAAATATCCTCCTTATCTTGGAGAAGGGGGTTCGTAGTACCAGATCTAGCCAGCTCGTCCGCTATGCTCTCGATGTCCCGGTGGCCCGGGACCCATTTAAGGCTGAAAGCAAATTGCTGAGCCATCTCGTGAAGAGATTTGCGGCAGTTCGCCACAGTAGCCGAGTTCGAGGAGATCGCGTTAAGTGATCTGATTGCAGCTTGGCTAGCGCTGTAGATGTTTAGATTGGTTGCCGTGGTGGTAACCGTGTGAAGGCAGTACAGAGTCTCCCTGGTTGCTGTAACTTCCGCTTGGAAGACGCTACAGTGATCCGGAAGCCTGAAAGATTGCCTTATGTTTAGCTGTTCAGAGTAGGTTCCCCCTCCAACCCTGCCGTCCAGCTTTGAGCCATCCGTGAAGATGCTTATGGCCCCGTCTGGGCCGGGGAGTCCCTCGAGCCATTCGTCTCTATGAGGGATAATTGTGCTGAATGGAGTCTCCGTGTGCTCCCTTCGAACTTGATAGTCCGTTCTTGCTGGGACCATGTTGTTTTTATTTGGTATAGATGAGTGACCTATGTATGTGTTGAGGTACCCATTGTTCAGAGTCCCTAAGACGTATTGCTGCCATTTCTGCCCGCTCCTTTCCTGCAAGGTCAAGGCTCTGGAGGCATAACATGGCGTTTAGCGCATAATTTGGTGTAGTTCGAGGAGCTCCACTGATGCAGAGGGCGGCCGTTCGCTGAACCTTGCCCAGCTGATTGGTGATCGTCCTTTTTGTTAGGGCAGGCCCCCAGACAGTAACTCCGTAGAGTATTATAGGTCTGACTATTGCCAGATATATCCATAAGACTATGCTTGGGTTCATGCCCCACTTTAGGCCGATAGCTTTTTTGCAAGTGTAGAGTGCTGTCGTTGCCTTCTTCACCCTATCCTTGACATTCAGGTTCTAGTTAAGCTTTTTGTCAATTACCAACCCTAAGTAACTGGCACTGTCGCTGAAGGAGATCCTGTATCCATTTAGTATTGGGGGGTTGAGGGGCGGAACCTTATATTTTTTTGTGAATAACACGAGTTCCGTTTTCGAGGGATTTAGTCCCAATCCGCGCCATTCTGTCCATCCGGACAATCGAGCAAGCTTTGCGGTCATTAGGTCGCATAGTGTTTGGGGGTATTTCCCTGCGAAGATAATTGCAACGTCGTCCGTGTATGCCAGTACTTCACAGCCCCCCTCTTCCAGGTCGCATAGAATCTTATTGACTGCTATGCTCCACAGAAGAGGAGACAGAACTCCCCCTTGCGGGGTTCCTCTGTTGACATACTTTGACTCGGCAGATGATCCCATCGAAGATTTCACCGTCCTGCGCATGAGCAATTGATCAATGAGCATCACCAAGTTACGGTCCACCACCAGGTCAGTCAGGGCTTCTGTAATGGCGCCCGGTGTGACGTTGTTGAAGGCTCCCTCGATATCGAGAAAAGCTATTAGTGAGTATTCTTTGAGATGCAACGATTTTTCTACACTCGAGATCACTTCATGAAGTGCCGTTTCCGTGGATTTTCCTTTCCGGTAGGCATACTGCGCACTTGAGTACAGCTGGAGACTTATGGTTGTCCGTAATTGTAACCCAATAAGTCTCTGAAAGGTTTTGAGTAGACAAGACGATAAGCTGATTGGTCTAAAGTCTTTCGGGGTTGAGTGTGAGGATTTGCCTGCTTTAGGGTTGAAAACTATCCTAGCCTTAAGCCATGCTTGCGGTATTATGCATACCGCCAGTATCTTCCGGAAGATACTATGTGGCCAGTTGATGGCCGTACCCCGGACTTCTGAAATTGGGCCGGGATTACCTGGTCCGGGCCTGGCGATTTAAACGGGTTGAAGCTGTTTACTGCCCAACTTATGTTCCGTTTTGTAAGGATATGGTCTATCGATTCTACCGATTCCTCTCCTTGGAGGTATGCCGGCTCGGTGGCTGTACATCCGGGGAAATGCGTGTCGAGCAGAATGTGTAGGGACTCCTCACTGTAGTTGGTCCACGTACCATCATTCGTTTTTAGGTAACCTACCAAAGGGGTTGTTTCTGAGAGAACTTTCTGAAGTCTTGCGGCCTCCGACGTTTCCTCGATTTGGGAGCAAAATTTTTGCCAGGAGGCTCTTTTAGCCTTCCTCGTTTCCTTTTTGTATAGTGCTAGACTGATTTTATATTGAAGAGAGTCCTACAAGTCCTACGAAGGATGTCTAGTTGTTTAGACCACAAGGAGGGTTTCTTTTTCCCCCTTGGTCTGTTAGAAGGCCATGCTGCTTTGAAAGGCTTTATTGCACGCCTCCGTGAACCTGTTCACGTATTGCCGTGTTCGGGCATTTAGGAGCGGTAGGAGGGAGTAGTTTCTCCAGGGTTGTGCTATATTTTTCCCAGTTGGCTTTTCTGGGGTTGATATAGTCGGTGGGTTTGGGGATCTCGGAGGATAATATCGTCTCGATATACCTGTGGTCTGAGAAGGAGTGGTCTCCTAGGACTTTCCAGCTCTTGATTGTGTCTAGCAGTTTGTTTGACACTAGCGTGAGGTCAATGACCTCCTGCCGATTTTTAATTATAAACGTGGGGTCTTTGCACCGATTGCAAAGACACTCATATTAACTAATCTTAAATCGACAGCGTGAATTCAAAATCTTAAAAGTCAGTCGGGAAACAATTAATGTTATAGATACATTCATTAGCTGTTAATTACTGGTTTTTCCATTTCAAAAAGCAAAAAGCTGACATTAGTCTTGCCACTATTAGCACCAAACGTGGGGGGAGTGACTCTTCTTCTTTAACAATTTTATAAAGACAACGCGCTGCGGTAAAACGACCATTCTCCTCAACGTAATCGTTATAATATTTGAATTATTTTTATCGTAATTATGAAGTCTAGTGTAAGTTAGGCTAGAGCAAAGCGGGAGCGCAATAAAAGCTCGCTCTCTCGCTCTTGGCGAATTCGCCCCGCTTTTCCCCCCGTAGGTTAGCTAGAATAGAAGATTGTATTCTAAAGGATATATAGTCTATTGTTAATATTGAAAGAGATCGAGCGCAATAATTTTCGCCCCGCCAAATACATATAATTAAATAGTCATCCAAAGTTTTCGGTAATTTTTGTTTAGAAAAAATCTTCTTACTTTTCATGGCGCACCCCGGGTGGACTGTAAATTTGATTATAGGCAACAACAATAAGTGACAGTGATACAAGAAATTGCAGTATACATATGCAAACATATTCGTGGCCCGCGTCGTGTGTGTGTGCAATCGGCAATCAATTTGTAAAATATCATCGCGTCGGTCGCGCCAACAATAATTTTTGTGCAAATTCTGCTACCGCCGAGGGATGCCCTGCGATAAAGACAGGAAAGTAGCAGTTGGATTCAAAGATCCAAACGAGGAATCAGAGGTATTTGTGCAGAAAATTGAAGGCTGAGCAAAAGACATTCAGATCTCTCTTTGAGGTGTCTTGTGCTGAAAACATTGCACATCGCCTTCAATTCTAGGCACAGACGTATGATATACATATAGTAGAGCTTGATTGCATGCATTTTATTAGTAATTGCATAAATATAACTAAAAACACATAAATACATACATATCTACACATACAGACATATGTGAACCGCTATTTGGACGCAGCAGTTATATGTACATACATACATCTTTCGTTTACTGCAATCACTGTCGCCCCCCCCCCACCACCCATTTTATTTTGTTCTACCTCACAAAGTTTGTTCGTTCGTTCACCCAAGCCACGGCGTATAGAAAATATCCACACATACATACAAGCAGCAGCACCGGTGCATTATTTCGTTTTCGCTTTCGCTTCTCCACTGCTGCTTGCGTTGTATTTGTTGGGAGAATTTTCTTTGCCGCTCTTGAGCTTGACGGTGCGCCAAGTGACGCGCTACCCTGTATCTAACGGGTATATTGTTTTCGGCTGTTACTTGCCAAGTGACGCGCTATCCTGTATCTAACGGGTATATTGTTTTCGGCCGTCACTTGCAACGACTCTTTCCCTTGATACCTCGTGCCTCGACATTCAATTCAAATTCGTTTTCGATTATCGTTCTCGTTCAAACATTGAAAAAAAAAAATAATAAATAAATAAATAGAAATAATACTGCTTTGTTGCGTAAAATCTTCATACACAAACATTATGGCAGAAAAAAGTAAATCCACTCTTGAAGACTTAAAGATCAAGCTCAAAAGTCGAGTAAAAAGCATTCGCCGCTTAGAGGATCGATTAGATCAAGGGTCGATTCCTTTGCAATTACCGGAATTACAATGTAGATTAGATTGTTTGAATGCTTCAATTGAAAAGGCTAATCATTTGCAGGAGCAAATCGAGGACATAACAGGTGATGATGCATATGCAGCCGAGTTGGAAGAGCTGATAATTGTCACCAAAGGAAAGATAATGTCGCTTATCGCCGCCTTTGATGCAGCAAGCGAGACGAAGCCAGTGTCTTCTTCAGCCCCAACTCATGCTAGACTTCCGAAATTGGCATTACCCAAATTTAGTGGTAAACACTCGGAATTCAAAAATTTCATTAGCCTTTTTGAGAGGCTATTCCATAGCGACAACAGCATACCGGTGATCGAAAAATTTAATCATTTGATTTCGTGCCTCTCTGATGAAGCATTAGGAACAATAAAGGCGTTCCAAGTCACCGAGGCAAATTATGAAAAGGCCATGGCTGGCCTAAAACGAGTATATGACAACGATTATTTGATTTTTACGAATAATATTTGTGACGAAACAAAAGTGGGATAAACAGCTTACTTATGAGAAGTTGCCGCTTTGGTCCGACTTTGAGAAAGTCTTGAATCGTCGATACCAAGTCGATGCTAAGTCGGCATCCCTATGCATTAATTGTCTGCGAAAAGGCCACGCTGTTGTAAAATGCAAAGCCAATAAATGTCGAGTGTGCAGCCGCTTACATCATACATTATTGCATCGATACATAGTGTCGGCTAATAGTCTCGCGTTGCCACCACCCCAAGAGAGTCCTTCTCCTCCATCAAATCAGAATCAACCTTCCACGTCACATGTTTTGCATGCGACAGCGTTGGACAGGGTAATTCTGGCTACGTCGATCGTAAGCGTCCGAACTAAGAGCGGTGAACACATTCTGGCCAGAGATCTGCTCGACTCTGAATCACAAACAAATTTCATTACCGAGGACCTCGCTAATCGCTTACAGATCCGTAGAGAGGAGTCCTGTATTAACTTGCTTGGAATTGGTGAATCTAATTCTCAAGTAAAGGATAAAATACACACAGTGGTGACGTCGCGAATAAATGGTAGTGAGTTCTCCTTTGATTTTTGGATCCTGAAATCAATTTCAGGTTATCACCCTGACCAGTCAGTGAAAGTGACTGATTGGGGAATCCCAGAGAACCTACCACTGGCAGACCTTTATTTCTACAAGCCACAAAAAATAGATATGCTGATAGGAGCATAATCGTTCTTTGAATTATTAGCTGTTGGTCAAATTAAGCAAGTTCCTGACATTCCAACTCTTCAGATAACCAATCTTGGCTGGGTTGTCTCGAGAAAATATGTTACCAAAAGTTCTGCTCTTCACATTACAAATAGTTTGAGTTGCAGTGAAGAGTTGCTAGTATCTATCAATCGGACCTTGAAAGAGTTTTGTTCACTGGAAGAAATGCCATCTACCAAGAAAATTGCCACACCTGAGTACAAGCTATGTGAAGAACACTATCGTAAGACGACTCAGGTACTGTCATCAGGTCGGCTCGAAGTAAGGCTCCCGTTTAAATCAGATCCAAGTTGCTTAGGCAACTCTTTTGAGGTTGTTAAACGGCGGCTTTTGTCGCTTGAAAGACGATTGCATCGTGACCCTGAGTTGAAGAAAATGAACTTGAAATTCATGGAAGAGGGCCTCTCGTTAGGTCATATGTCTCCTACTGACAATACGATTCCTTCTACTCCACACTACGTAATTCCTCATCAGTGTGTCCTGAGGCTCCAAAGTACGTCTACCAAACTCCGTGTCGTGTTCGATGCTTCGTCCAAGACGTCCTCACAGGTGGCCTTGAATGATATTCTGATGGTCGGACCTACCATTCAAGAGGAACTATACTTGACACTGCTCCGTTTCCGTCTGCACAGGTTTGCCCTGACTGCCGATGTCAAAAAGATGTATCGCCAAGTGATGGTGAATGAAGCGGATCGGCAGTTTCAGCTCATAGTTTAGAGAAGAGACCCTTCTGAGTCCTTGAGAATATACCAGCCTAATACCGTAACATATAAGACTGGACCAACCCTATTCTTGGCTATCCTGTGTTTGAAAAGGTAGAGTGAGCTCTCATTCCGTAAAGCTGCTTACGTTATTAGGTCCAACTTTTACATCGATGACTTCTTGGCGTTAGGAGTCTCATGGTTATCTACTGACGATGCCTTTAAGTTCAAAATTGAATTGTCTCTGAGTGACAAAAAAGAGCATACTATTGGTGACATCAAAGTTGCTTGCAGGAGCTTTGGATTAACAAACTAGATTGGGATGAGTCGATTCCGTAGCATTTGGAAACAGCATGGAATAAGTTTAAAAATACACTATCTCAATTGGAAGACATATCCATATCTCAGTTTGTGTCTTCAGATCTGATGTCACCGGTTCAAATACATGCCTTTGCTGACCCCTCCATTAGAGCCTATGGAGCGTTCGTCATATACAATGACGCAATACTGCAGATGGTTTAAAAGTATCATTGTTGACGTCCAAATCCAAAGTATCGTCGCTCAAACCAAACCGCTCCCAAAGCTTGAGTTATGTGCCGCTCACCTTCTCGCAGATCTCTGTCACAGAATCAAACCCCTATTAAACGTGCCCATTGAACGAGTCCATCATTTCTGAAAGAGGAAAAAGAAAACTGGCCCATGAACTCTCATTTCGAACTTTCCGAGGATCTTCAACTGGAAACTTCAACTTCAGCTGTGCGAAGTTCGGAGCTGTTAGATTTCATCGAGAGATTTTCGTAACACCCCAAACTGCTTAGAGTGTTCGTGTATGTGTTCCGCTTTATAAGAAAATGTAAAGACTCAAGTCTAAACTTCAAAAAACTGTCTCACCGACCGAATATAATGAGCCTTTTATAAAAGTGTCGAAATCGTCCAGCATTACGAGTATCAGGGAGAAATCGAAAGGTTACGAAAAGATCTAGTCCTAGTCTTTATCGTTTGAACCCATTAATCCTTGAGACACTTGGTGTAACTTTTAGTTGTTGCGAGTGGGTTGGCGACTATCCAAAGCTCCTATATAATACGATGCTCTCAATTCGTGCGAAGCTACATTCATCATCTGCACCATTCGTCTACGTCATCTGGTCAACCGCCACCTCAGCGCTCTGCGGGTCAGGCTCGAGGAGCAAGGGTACGCAATTCGCGGGACTTCTGGTCAAGGAGCGGATGCCAATTTGCGTGCATACCACCGCGAGCTCCTCACATGGGAGGCAGGTGTAAAAACTGCCAAGAGCCTACTCCTACGGGCGTTAGGCAGCGCGCTCCTAACAAGCTGAAATGACTGAATGTCCCACTGTGTGGGACAGTACACACTGCAATCTTGCCAGAAAGCACCTAAATATCTTTTTGCTCCATAACTGTAGCGATGGCGACAACACGGCCGCAAGCTGAGGGACACATCTAAGACTGATGTCGCACATCCCACATTGCATACGGGAAAAGCTCGGACACAAATGTAAGGGCTGAGTCATTTTTCAGATTCATCCTTAACTTAACTTATTTATATGTAATCGGGGCAACAACACCACTGTCGGTACAGCGGTCGATGCAGCCGCAAAGTTGAAATAAATTACTTAAATGGCAACCTTTACCTTTTAAGATCTACTGCCTAACGTAGTTACATACGCCCAAAATAATGAAGCAACATAAAGATGTTGAGCAACATTCGCTCCAGCATAGCTTAGGATAATAAACGGAGAGGGAGTCGCAATCTTACATTGATGAAGAACGGTCTTGCCTTTTTATTTCTTCTCGTCTCCCCCGCAAGCAGCTCTGGTCCATCCCTCTAGTCCCCCGCGTCCGCAGCCTGATTAAAGGCCAATATTTATCGCAAAATTCTACATGGCGCCCGAGCTGGGACCTTGGGATTAGCTTTTCGTGACCGCAAATTTTTGTGTGGACCAGAAAGCTGTTCGCGAATAACAGTGTTTCGCGTCGTATAAAACAACACTTCAAAAGGGAAGGAACGCCAGAAGACCACCGGAGAAGGAAGACCATAGTGCCATAACCAAGACATAGGATGAATACTGAATTGCCGATGCCCAGAGAAGTGGATTTATCCGACGATCAGGTAATAATGCCAAAGCAATAGCGGCTAAAATAATAGAAAAAATACCTATTGGCTTGGCATTGAACAGTCCATGATTATATGAATGTATGACATGCCTAAACGGTTTTATATTTGTGTGTCGCTTTTTATATGAGAAGGAGGAGGAGGAGGAATCGGTCCCCCACTTCTTCTGCCACTGCCCAGCCCTTGGAAATCGTCATCTTCGTATTCTCGGGGCCGCTTTCCTCACGGACATTTCGGACCGGTCCGAAATCAAACCAGGGACCTTGTCCAAATACATCCAAGCCACCGGATGGGATCATCCCTTAATCCTCCAGTAGTCTGCTCTCACGGTTCAGGCAACGAGAAGGGGCACATGCCCACGCGGCAACACAACGGACCTTTTATAGGCGGGGGCGGGAGGCTCACATCTCCCCTCCCGGCTACCGCCTTAACCTAACCTAACCTTATATGAGAAAGAGCATCATAACGCCAAAATTTACAGCTTATTTCGGTGCTTGGGTGCCATATTTCGTCTTTCGTTTCGAGAAAACGTTGACCCTTGCAGCGGTAAACCAATGCACATTGTCGCTCTTTAAAAAAATTCATCTCGTTAATGCCTCACATACGCGTCTCTTTATTGTCGCATTCGGTCTTTACCCTGATCACAGCTTGGCGTTTCGTTTCGTAGCTTGCTTTTGCAGCTTCGTTTGTCATATCGGACTCTTTTGCTGGACCGCTCAGCTTGCGTTTCGTTGGTGTGTCAAGAAGCGATCATTTCGGTCTCTTATACTTGGGGAGCTAACTATAACATTGGAGCATCGTTCGTCTGTTTGCTTCCCCAATTTGTTCTTGGAAAAGGTTAAAATTCTCTTAGATTTGTGGGATTAAGTGGAACATTGTTTGCCGCTTCGTCTTCGGCAACTTAACTTAACTTCTTTAAACTTACATCGCACGCTTCGTATCGTGTCGAACGTGGTTCGAGCTTGATACGTCGAGCTTTTGGTAGCGATCGCTTCGGTTCGAAGTTCTTTCGTTCAAGCGTTTCGAATCGAACCTAACGTTTATGCGTGCATATTTTACCGAATTTATGCGCGCTTGGTTCGAATATTGTTCGGTTGGAACGCACTGCATTTGATTTAAACATTTTATTGCCTTATATTTAATAATTTAAAACAACAAACAAAATGGCTCAAAAGAATGGTGAAGAGAAGCCAACCGCGGGCGGGATGTGTGGAAGCGCAAAACTGACCAAATTATATACGCAGCGGGACAAGGTTAGCGAAGATATTAATCGGATGAGAATTGGCTTCGAGGAGGGTGCAATTTCGCTAGATCCACTACAAATCCAATGTCGTTTTGAAATCTTAAAGTAATACATTACCAAAGCAATGGCCCTGCAGTCCGAGATCGACAGTGTGGATCCAGATAACTCGGAAAGGTCGGAACTAGAAGAAACGTGTGTGATTACAAAGGCGTTGTACATGTCGGCAGTGCCAAACAGGTCTTCCCAACCACAAGGAAATTTAGCTCCCGTGCAGCACCGCTCCAATTTGCTAAAATTAAAGTTGCCAAAGTTCAGCGGCAAGCACGCGGAATATAAACAAATTATTAATTTTTTCGAAAGTTTGGTAGATTCCGACCGGTCGTTGTCCAATATTGAGAACTTCAACCATCTCATTTGGTGCTTGTCCGATGAAGCCTTGAGAACGATACAGGCATTCCAAGTCTCAGATGCAAACTATTCGAAGGCTTTAGAAAATTTGAAGGTGGTGTATGACAACAAGTGCTTAATATATTTCGATACACTTGCCCAGTTGTTTGATATCCCGGCCATGACTAAGCCGTCTGCTCATAGTATGGCGAGAGAATCCATCTGATGAGGTACGGATTTTTATACCCGATACTCAAAATGAGTATTGGGGTATATAAGATTTGTGGTGAAAATGGATGTGTGTAACATCCAGAATGAATCGTTTCCGACCCCATAAAGTATATATATTCTTGATCAGCATCACTAGCCGAGTCGATTGAGCCCTGTCTGTCTGTCCGGATGGGATCATCCCTTAATCCTGCAGTAGTCTGCTCTCACGGTTCAGGCAACGAGAAGGGGCACATGCCCACGCGGCAACACAACGGACCTTTTATAGGCGGGGGCGGGAGGCTCACATCTCCCCTCCCGGCTACCGCCTTAACCTAACCTAACCTTATATGAGGAAGAGCATCATAACGCCAAAATTTACAGCTTATTTCGGTGCTTGGGTGCCATATTTCGTCTTTCGTTTCGAGAAAACGTTGACCCTTGCAGCGGTAAACCAATGCGCATTGTCGCTCTTTAAAAAAATTCATCTCGTTAATGCCTCACATACGCGTCTCTTTATTGTCGCATTCGGTCTTTACCCTGATCACAGCTTGGCGTTTCGTTTCGTAGCTTGCTTTTGCAGCTTCGTTTGTCATATCGGACTCTTTTGCTGGACCGCTCAGCTTGCGTTTCGTTGGTGTGTCAAGAAGCGATCATTTCGGTCTCTTATACTTGGGGAGCTAACTATAACATTGGAGCATCGTTCGTCTGTTTGCTTCGCCAATTTGTTCTTGGAAAAGGTTAAAATTCTCTTAAATTTGTGGGATTAAGTGGAACATTGTTTGCCGCTTCGTCTTCGGCAACTTAACTTAACTTCTTTAAACTTACATCGCACGCTTCGTATCGTGTCGAACGTGGTTCGAGCTTGATACGTCGAGCCAAAGCTTGGCTTTTGGTAGCGATCGCTTCGGTTCGAAGTGCTTTCGTTCAAGCGTTTAGAATCGAACCTAACGTTTATTGTATGGACGTTGACATGCAACGACTGCATCTATCAAGAGGCGATGCAATTACTGCACCGTCAAGTGGCCCGTGTGACACCAGCAGAAGGCTGTTACGCGCGGATCCCAGGCAAAACGCAGCCCTCCTCCCGCCCAACCGACCGAGGGGCGCTGCCGCATGACGCGCGGTGCGTAACCGAACCAAACGCGAACATGCAAGAAAGATAGATATTAGACTAACATTCGAGGAAAATTAGCACTAAACTTATTAAGAAATTAAGCATGCAATAAAATACAAAATACAAATACCACTACAATTACTAATTACTAGAAAGGTATGTAAGGATTAGTAATTTAATAAGAGGAAGAGAATTAGAGGAGGATATAATATGGTAGAGGGAATTATAATCCGAGCATAAGACCCTAAACGGTTCATGCAAGGAATAATTCGATCTACAAAGTGGAAGGAACAACGGTATAAAGTTTCTAGTCAGTCTAATAGGAATCGTGAAGTTTATGCGGCTCAACAGATCAGGGCTGTCTATGTCACCCCTGATCAAGTTGTGCATAAATATCACACCAAGCATTTTTCTACGGTTAACTAAGGATGGGAGGTTTACTAATAATAGTCTACTAGAGTAAGATGGGAGTCTTACACCCGCATCCCAGTTAAGGCCCCGCAGAGCAAAGAGTAAAAAGTTTTTCTGTACTGATTCTATACGGTCCTGGTGTACTTTGTACTGAGGGCATACACAGGAGCCGTATTCTAAGATCGGACGAACAAGCGAGGTATAGAGAGTCTTTGTTATATAGGGGTCGTCAAATTCCTTTGACCACCTCTTTATAAACCCAAGCACGCCCATGGCCTTATTTACCATGGTAGAAATGTGTTCGGAAAACTTTAACTTGGGGTCTAACATAACACCCAGATCATCCACCAGGGTAATTCTCTCAAGAGAACTACCACATAGGGTATAGGGAACCAAAAAAGGGCTAGAACGATGAAATGTCATAACTTTGCATTTCGAGGCATTAAGGTGTAACAAGTTTGCACAACACCATGACTGAAAGCTATTGAGATCGGATTGCAAGCGAGAATGAAATGAAATGTCCTTGTACTGGACACAGAGTTTAACATCATCCGCATACATAAGTACTCGAGAGTATGTTAATACTGAAGGCAAGTCATTAATAAAGAGTGTGAAGAGTAAGGGGCCTAGATGGCTGCCCTGTGGTACTCCCGAAGAAACCTTTACTGGTAAAGAGATGGAGTTTTTGAAGAGGACTCTTTGAGACCTAGAACAAAGATAGCTAGAAATCCATCTCAGGAGGTTGGGCGGAAACCCTAAAAGGTCAAGTTTATGTGCTAAAAGGGAATGGTTTACAGAGTCGAATGCTTTACTAAAGTCGGTGTAAATAACATCCGTCTGTAAGTTACCTTGAAAGCCTTTAATAATGAAAGAGGTAAACTCTAACAAGTTCGTGGTGGTTGATCGCCGCCTTATAAATCCATGCTGAGTTGGAGATATAAGTGACTTGCAGAGATGTTGCAAGTGCGGAGTTAAAACCTTCTCAAACAATTTGGGAATAGCGGATAACTTTGCTATACCTCTATAATTTTTTGCATCAGACTTGCTACCTTTTTTATGGAGAGGAATTATAAACGATTCCTTCCAGATTGGGGGGAAGCAAGAGGAATCAATGGACAGGGTGAATAGTTTAAGCAATGGTCCACAAAGAGCCTCGGCGCAGTACCTGAGTTATGCGTGCATATTTTACCGAATTTATGCGCGCTTGGTTCGAATATTGTTCGGTTGGAACGCACTGCATTTGATTTAAACATTTTATTGCCTTATATTTAATAATTTAAAACAACAAACAAAATGGCTCAAAAGAATGGTGAAGAGAAGCCAACCGCGGGCGGGATGTGTGGAAGCGCAAAACTGACCAAATTATATACGCAGCGGGACAACGTTAGCGAAGATATTAATCGGATGAGAATTGGCTTCGAGGAGTGTGCAATTTCGCTAGATCCACTACAAATCCAATGTCGTTTTGAAATCTTAAAGTAATACATTACCAAAGCAATGGCCCTGCAGTCCGAGATCGACAGTGTGGATCCAGATAACTCGGAAAGGTCGGAACTAGAAGAAACGTGTGTGATTACAAAGGCGTTGTACATGTCGGCAGTGCCAAACAGGTCTTCCCAACCACAAGGAAATTTAGCTCCCGTGCAGCACCGCTCCAATTTGCTAAAATTAAAGTTGCCAAAGTTCAGCGGCAAGCACGCGGAATATAAACAAATTATTAATTTTTTCGAAAGTTTGGTAGATTCCGACCGGTCGTTGTCCAATATTGAGAACTTCAACCATCTCATTTGGTGCTTGTCCGATGAAGCCTTAAGAACGATACAGGCATTCCAAGTCTCAGATGCAAACTATTCGAAGGCTTTAGAAAATTTGAAGGTGGTGTATGACAACAAGTGCTTAATATATTTCGATACACTTGCCCAGTTGTTTGATATCCCGGCCATGACTAAGCCGTCTGCTCATAGTATGGCGAGAGAATCCATCTGATGAGGTACGGATTTTTATACCCGATACTCAAAATGAGTATTGGGGTATATTAGATTTGTGGTGAAAATGGATGTGTGTAACATCCAGAATGAATCGTTTCCGACCCCATAAAGTATATATATTCTTGATCAGCATCACTAGCCGAGTCGATTGAGCCCTGTCTGTCTGTCCGTCTGTCCGTCCGTCCGTCTGTCCGTCCCTATTAGCGCCTATCGCTCAAAGACTATAAGAGCTAGAGCAACGATGTTTTGGATCCAGACTTCTGTGATATGTCACTGCTACAAAAATATTTCAAAACCTCGCCCCGCCCACTTCCGACCCCACAAAGAACGAAAATCTGTGGCATCCACAATTTTAAAGATATGAGAAAAACAAAAAACGCAGAATCGTACAGAATGACCATATCTTTTAGACAGCAGAATCTGAATTGGATCATATTATTATTATAGCCAGCATCAAGAAAACAATTTCATTTTTTCTCGCCCTGTCTCTCTCTAACACACACGTAGCATAGGCGGCTTTGCTTAGAGTAAAACATTAGCGCCTAGATCTCAGAGACTATAAAAGCCAGAGCAACCAAATTTGGTATCCACACTCCTGTGATATCGGACCTTGACCGTTTCGTGTCCAAATTTCGCCACACCCCCTTCCGCCCCCGCAAAGGACGAAAATCTGGGGATATTCAAACATCTCAGAGACTATTAACGTTAGAGTAACCAAATTTGGTATCCGCACTATAAAACGTATATCTCAGAATTTCGCCTCACCCCCTTCCGCCCCCACAAAGGACGAAAATCTGTTGCATCCACAATATTGCACATTCGAGAAAACTAAAAACGCAGAATCATAGATAACGGCCATAGATCAGATCATTTTTATAGCCAAAAGGAACAAATCAATTTGCAGTGGCTACGCAGCGCCCGACGTCACGGTCAGACTGTTTTCTGTCTCTCTCGCACGCACTCTTTGTCGTGTCGTTTAATATTAGCGGCGTCTGCCGGAGGAGAGCCATTCTGACTTAGAAGAGTTTTTCTAATCAATTACCGAAAACTTTGGGTGGCTGTAATTTAAATTATTTATTTGGCGGGGCGAAAAACTTGATACGCTCGATCTAATTCAAGGTTGGCGAACAACTATATTTTCTTCACAATTCAAATCTCTTACTCTAACTATCCTACGGTGGCAAAGCGGGGCGAATTCGCCAAGAGCGAGAGAGCGAGCTTTTATTGCGCTCCCGCTTTGCCCTAGCCTAACTTACACTAGACTTCATAATTCAGATCAATAACTAATAATTGTGGCCATGGATGGAAGGTCACGCAACACCGGCCCCGTTGAACGCCTGCATCGGTTTCAACACATTGGGAGCGGCGCTAATTTGTGTATGGGCCGCCGAAAAACCGCTCCAGTGCTAGTCCTTATTTCGACGACCCTGACCATGCCGTCCTTTCCTGCGTGCGTGGCGATGACCCTCCCCACGAGCCACTCCTGAGGCGGCAGATTGTCCTCGGCCACGATGACGAGGTCTCCTTCCTCGAGGTTCGGTTGCTGCTGGTGCCATTTGCCCCATTTTGAAGCCCCAGGACATATTCGCGGGACCATCGCTGTCAAAACGCTTGCCTGACTGACGAGACAAGTCGCCATCGCCGCAAGCAACTGAGACTCTCCTGGTCCGGAGTCCGCAGTGCTGGGGGGGCGAAGAGCGACCCGCCTGTCGCCGTCGCTTGGATCTTGGCTGATGGCTCCCAGCGGCCTCGAGTTCATTATGGCCTCGATGCCGACGAGGACTGTGGCGAGCTCTTCGGCGGTTAGGAGCGCGCTGCCTACCGCCCGTAGGAGTAGGCTCTTGGCAGTTTTTACACCTGCCTCCCATAGCCCTCCCATGTGAGGAGCTCGCGGCGGTATGAACGCAAATTCGCATCCGTTTTTTGACGTAAAGTCGCGAATTGCGTCTCCTTGCTCCTTGAGCCTGATCCGCAGAGCGCTGAGATGGCGGCTCGCTCCGACGAAGTTCGTCCCGTTGTCGCAATGAACGACTTGGGGATATCCTCGGCGCCCAACGAACCTTTGAAAAGCCAACAAAAAACAATCAGTGGTTAGATCGGAAACTATTTCTAGGTGAACCGCCTTGGACGCAAAACAAACAAAAGGCGCAATGTATGACTTGTATGGGGGCCTTCCGCGAATTTTCAATGTCGTGTGCACTGGTCCACAAAAATCAACGCCGCAAATTGAAAATGGGCGGAGAGCACGGAGTCGATCTGCGGGTAAATTCCCCATGAGTTGCGTCAGCAATCGAAGCTTGCACTTAAAACAGCGCATACATGATCGAACTGTCTGACGGCAGACCTCCTGAGCGTTCACTATCCACACGCTCTGTCGAAGGATGCTCACAAGTGCTCGTGGGCCGACATGAAAATTCGAATGGTGCAGATGACGAATATATAGCTTCGCACGAATTGCGAGCGCTTAGTCAAAAGCAGAGGAAACTTGGCATCGTATGATATAGGAGCTTTGGCTAGTCGCCCCCCCCACTCGCAACAACGAAAAGTTGCACCAAGTCCCTGTGTCTTCATGGATGAATGGGTTCAACCGCTGAAGACTAGGACCAATTGTAAATCCTTTCCTAACCTTTTCAATTTCTTCTTGATACTCGTGATGCTGGACGATTTCGACAATTTTATAAAAAGCTTCATTGTATTCGGTCGGTGAGATAGTTTTTTCGAAATTTAGGCTTGGGTCTTTACATTTTCTTATAAAGCGGAACACATACACGAACACTCTAAGCAGTTTGAGGTGTGACGAGAATCCCTCGATGACATCTAACAGCTCCGAACTTCGCACAGCCGCGGTCAACCCGACCGCAGTCTTCCTCTTTTCCAGCTGAAGATCATCGGAGTGGTCGAAATGAGCGTTCTTGGGCCAGTTTTCTTCTTCCTCTTTCAGAAATGATGGTCCTTCGAACCAAATTGACTGAACGATTTCGTCGACGTCACAACCTCTTGAGACAATATCTGCTGGGTTCTGTTTCGTGGGTACATGCCGCCACGTAGCATCATCTTACCACTCTTGAATCTCAGCCACTCTATTTGAAACGAAAGTCGACAACGACGATGGATGAGACCGGATCCAATGAAGAGTTACCTTTGAATCCGACCAATAAACGACTCGTTCAATGGGCACGTTTAATAGGGGCTTGATTCTGTGACAGATTTCTACTTTGGATTTCGAAGTCAACAATGATATTTTTAAACCTTCTGCAGTGCTGCTACGTATATAGACGCACCCTCCATAGGCTCTCATGTAGGCGTCAGCAAAGGCATGTATTTGAACCGGTGACATCGGATCGGAATACACAAACCGAGATATGGATATGTCTTCCAATTGAGATAGTGTATTTTTCAACTTATTCCATGCTGTTTCCAAATGCTACGGAATCGACTCATCCCAATCTAGTTTGTTAAGCTAAAGCTCCGGCAATAGGATCTTGCCTTTTATGACGATAGGACTTAACAAACCAAGGGGGTCAAACAACTTTGATGTCACCGATAGTATGTTCCGTTTTGTCGCTCATAGACCCATAACTTAATTGTCAATTTTGAACTTAAAGGCATCGTCAGTAGGTAACCATGAGATTTCTAACGCCTTTGTCGACTCTGAATCCGAGATTGTTATGGGTTTGGCTGTGCCCTCAGATGCGGTGATCTCGGGATGAGTTTGAAAACCACTTAGTCAACTCAAACCCTGCGGTCTGAAGAACCTGAGACACTTCGGACTTAATTGCCCTTAGCTCCTCTACGCATGCAGCACCAGTCAACAAGTCATCGACGTAAAAGTCGGACCCAATAACGTTAGCAGCTCTAGGGAATAAGAGCTTCGCAGACTCACTCAACCTTTTCAAACACCGGATAGCTAAGAATGGGACTGGTCCAGTCCCATAGGTTACAGTTTTGAGCTTGAATAATCTCAAGGATTCAGAAGGGTCTCTTCTCCACACTATGAGCTGAAACTGCCGATCCGCTTCGTTCACCATCACTTGGCGATACATCTTTTTAACATCAGCAGTCAGGGCAAACCTGTGCAGACGGAAACGGAGCAGTGTCGAGTATAATTCCTCTTGAATGGTAGGTCCCACCATCAGAATATCATTTAAGGCATCCTGTGAGGACGTCTTGGACGAAGCATCGAACACGACTCGGAGCTTGGTAGACGTACCTTGGGGCCTCAGAACACACTGATGAGGGATTACGTAGTGTGGAGTAGAAGGAATCGTATTGTCATTAGGAGACATATGACCTAAGGAGAGGTACTCTTCTATGAATTCCAAGTACATTTTCTTCCACTCAGGGTCATGATGCAATCGTCTTTCAAGCGAAAAAAACCGCCGTTTCGCAACCTCAAAGGAGTTGCCTAAACAATTTGGATTTAATTTCGATTTAAACGGGAGCCTTACTTCGAAAGGACCTGATGATAGTACCTGAATCGTCTTACAATAGTGTTCTTCACGTAGCTTGTGCTCAGGTGTGCCAAGTTTCTTGGTAGATGGCATTTCTTCCAGTGACCAAAACTTTTTCAAGGTCCTATCGATGGATACTAGCAACTCTTCACTGCAACTCAAACTGTTTGTAATTTGAGGAGCAGAACTCCTGGAAACATATTTTCCCGACACAACCCAACCAAGAAGGGTTTTCTGAAGAGTTGGAAAGTCAGGACCTTGTTTAATTTGACCAACAGCTAATAATTCAAAGAACGATTCTGCTCCAATTAACATATCTATTCTTTGTGGCTTGTAGAAATAAGGGTCTGCCAGTGGTAGGTTCTCTGGGATTCGCCAGTCAGTCACATTCACTGACTGGTCAGGGTGATAACCTGAAATTGATTTCAGGATCCAAAAATCAAAGGAGAACTCACTACCATTTATTCACGACTTCACCACTGTGTGTATTTTATCCTTTACTTGAGAATTAGATTCACCAATTCCAAGCAAGTTAATACAGGACTCCTCTCTACGGATCTGTAAGCGATTAGCGAGGTCCTCGGTAATGAAATTTGTTTGTGATTCAGAGTCGAGCAGATCTCTGGCCAGAATGTGTTCACCGCTCTTAGTTCGGACGCTTACGATCGACGTAGCCAGAATTACCCTGTCCAACGCTGTCGCATGCAAAACATGTGACGTGGAAGGTTGATTCTGATTTGATGGAGGAGAAGGACTCTCTTGGGGTGGTGGCAACGCGAGACTATTAGCCGACACTGTGTATCGATGCAATAATGTATGATGTAAGCGGCTGCATACTCGACATTTATTGGCTTTGCATTTTACAACAGCGTGGCCTTTTCGCAGACAATTAATGCATAGGGATGCCGCCTTAGCAAACTCAAACCTTTGCATCACCGAGAGACGCGAAAATGAAGGGCAATTTGAGACTACATGGTCTCCTGAATTGCAGTAGCTACAAGTTTGCTGAGTTCTACTGTTGGTGGAAGTGGAAGAACAAGCAAATGAACTGCGATTATGTTGCTTGCTTGGCATGACTTTGTCTTGCCTTGGCTTGGTCGATTCTTCAGCAGACAGATGCTGGTATCGACGATTCAAGACTTTCTCAAAGTCTGACCAAAGCGGCAACTTCTCATAAGTAAGCTGTTCATCCCACTTTTGTTTCGTCACTGGGTCGACTCTGTTTAAAACGAGATGAATGAGCATTGCATTCGAAATTTTTGTATCATCTCCGATCGACAGTAACGATCCGTAAATCGACGAAACAGTATCGATTAGAGTTCTTAGAGATGATGCAGATTGATGCGACATTCTCGGCAGATTGAACAATGTGGAAATATTATTCGTGAAAATCAAATAATCGTTGTCATATACTCGTTTTAGGCCAGCCATGGCCTTTTCATAATTTGCCTCGGTGACTTGGAACGCCTTTATTTTTCCTAATGCTTCATCAGAGAGGCACGAAATCAAATGATTAAATTTTTCGATCACCGGTATGCTGTTGTCGCTATGGAATAGCCTCTCAAAAAGGCTAATGAAATTTTTGAATTCCGAGTGTTTACCACTAAATTTGGGTAATGCCAATTTCGGAAGTCTAGCATGAGTTGGGGCTGAAGAAGACACTGGCTTCGTCTCGCTTGCTGCATCAAAGGCGGCGATAAGCGACATTATCTTTCCTTTGGTGACAATTATCAGCTCTTCCAACTCGGCTGCATATGCATCATCACCTGTTATGTCCTCGATTTGCTCCTGCAAATGATTAGCCTTTTCAATTGAAGCATTCAAACAATCTAATCTACATTGTAATTCCGGTAATTGCAAAGGAATCGATCCTTGATCTAATCGATCCTCTAAGCGGCGAATGCTTTTTGCTCGACTTTTGAGCTTGATCTTTAAGTCTTCAAGAGTGGATTTACTTTTTTCTGCCATAATGTTTGTGTATGAAGATTTTACGCAACAAAGCAGTATTATTTCTATTTATTTATTTATTATTTTTTTTTTTTTTCAATGTTTGAACGAGAACGATAATCGAAAACGAATTTGAATTGAATGTCGAGGCACGAGGTATCAAGGGAAAGAGTCGTTGCAAGTGACGGCCGAAAACAATATACCCGTTAGATACAGGATAGCGCGTCACTTGGCAAGTAACAGCCGAAAACAATATACCCGTTAGATACAGGGTAGCGCGTCACTTGGCGCACCGTCAAGCTCAAGAGCGGCAAAGAAAATTCTCCCAACAAATACAACGCAAGTAGCAGTGGAGAAGCGAAAGCGAAAACGAAATAATGCACCGGTGCTGCTGCTTGTATGTATGTGTGGATATTTTCTATACGCCGTGGCTTGGGTGAACGAACGAACAAACTTTGTGAGGTTATAACGACGAGAAAGGTAGAACAAAATAAAATGGGTGGTGGGGGGGGGGGGGCGACAGTGATTGCAGTAAACGAAAGATGTATGTATGTACATATAACTGCTGCGTCCAAATAGCGGTTCACATATATCTGTATGTGTAGATATGTATGTATTTATGTGTTTTTAGTTATATTTATGCAATTACTAATAAAATGCATGCAATCAAGCTCTACTATATGTTTATCATACGTCTGTGCCTAGAATTGAAGGCGATGTGCAATGTTTTCAGCACAAATACCTCAAAGACAGATCTGAATGTCTTTTGCTCAGCCTTCAATTTTCTGCACAAATACCTCTGATTCCTCTTTTGGATCTTTGAATCCAACTGCTACTTTCCTGTCTTTATCGCAGGGCATCCCTCGGCGGTAGCAGAATTTGCACAAAAATTATTGTTGGCGCGACCGACGCGATGATATTTTACAAATTGATTGCCGATTGCACACACACACGACGCGGGCCACGAATATGTTTGCATATGTATACTGCAATTTCTTGTGTCACTGTCACTTATTGTTGTTGCCTATAATTCACTTTACAGTCCACCCGGGGGCGCCATGAAAAATTAGAAGAGTTTTTCTAATCAATTACCGAAAACTTGGGTGGCTGTAATTTAAATTATTTATTTGGCGGGGCGAAAAACTTCATACGCTCGATCTAATTCAAGGTTGGCAAACAACTATATTTTCTTCACAATTCAAATCTCTTACTCTAGCTAACCTACGGTGGCAAAGCGGTGCGAATTCACCAAGAGCGAGAGCTTTTATTGCGCTCCCGCTTTGCCCTAGCCTAACTTACACTAGACTTCATAACTCAGATCAATAACTAATAATTGTGGCCATGGATGGAAGGTCACGCAACAGGTATAACTGTAGAGTTGCGGTGTCCGCAGCAACTCACAACGTTCCCCCTCGTTTCGTTTAAATACTGTTGTCACCTTTGGAACGGCTTCAGCTCCATTTCTCACCCTCCGTTGCTTGCAAGAACTTGGAGGTCGTCTTAGAGACACACATGAGATCGGTTCCGACATAATTTGCTACGATTTTTATGTGGACATGCTTACTGGAGCCGATGAGATTGACACGTTGAATGTGATGTGTAATCAAGTGTCCGAAATCCTAAATCACGGTGGCTTCCAGCTGTGTAAATGGTTTTCAAACCATCCACAACTATCCCAACTAAGGGAAATATCCCTTAATTTCAATGATGACGATTCGACCAAAGACTTAAGCATGCGGTGGAGCCCGCAAGCAGACACATTCCGCTTTCATTTGGATGAAAGTTTTACGGAAGGACTCCTACAAAGCGCTTCGATCTGTTGGGATTGCTGTGCCCCATTGGCATAAGGTCCAAAAAAAATCCTCCAGAGACTTTGGCAACTCCAATCGGACTGGGATGAAGCGATTCCGATGGAATTGCAGACAGGTTGGGAGGTCTTGAGGAAGAATTTGCGGAATCTCCACGCAGTGACCATTCCAAGGTAAACTTTTGCCACTGGATGCTTATCTTTTCAAGTTCACGGTTTCGCAGACGCTTCTAGTAAAGCACACGGCTGTTGCCTTTATATTTATATATATATATTGCTCCACTAAAGACAGAAACCATACCAAGACTTGAACTATTCGCCGCCACTCTCTTGGTTCAATTTTGGACAAATGCAGAATCGAGAGCGTTTATTTCTGGACGGACTCCGAAATAGCGCTACATTGTATAAAGACTCCGCCATCGTCGCTTGCTGTTTTTGTGTCAAATAGGGTAGCCACACTTCAGGAGCTATCAGAACGGATTACGTGGCGTCATGTGCCTTCGCTGTCAAATCCAGCGGACTTGGCTTCTCGTGGATGCGACGTCCCTGAACTCCTTTAGTAAATTTGATTAGGTTAGGTTAGGTTAAGGCGGCTGCCGGGCTCGCTCGGAACCAGTCACACTTAGGCCGGTTTCGGCCCGTTGTGATACCGCAGAGGATCATTCCTTCTTGCGTTGTGAGACTTCCTGTCAGCAATTATCCCATCCAGATGCTCTCACAAAGTTCGCTATCCTCCTGGGACATAGTTTGGACATCTCTGAGATGTCGTGTAGAAAGGCTGAGCCCAGGTGCTGTAGCCTTCATCTGCTGAGAGCGGGGCAGGATCAGAACAGATGTTCCACTGTCTCCTCCTCTTCCTCGTCTCTACAGCTGCGACAAAAGTCGTTATGTGGGGCCCCCAGCCTGTTTGCCTAGAAGGTCCTAAATTTGTATGTGAGCCTGAGCACAGTTGGCCAGAGAACTCGCATTTTAACATTCCAAGCGATGTAAGGTAATCCGTGATGAGGACTCATTTCCCAATCAGATATTTGCTCGTTTTTCATCGTACACAAAAAGAGTTCGAGTATTTTTATATGTGTGCCGTTTTTTAAACATCGACAGCCAAAGAGAGGGCTCCACGGAGTTGACTGTAAAGGAGTTGCAGCAATCGTCCCTCAAATTGATGGAGCTGGTTCAACGAAGAGTCTTTCCGCAGGAGTTTAAACAGCTGAAAAGGGGACAAGCTCTTCCGCCAAGCCTGCAAATGATGGCCCCAATGGTTTGTCCAAAAGATATCCGAAAAAGGGAGAAGGTTTTCGCTTATCAGGGTGGGAGGCAGGTTGTTGCATGCGCCTGTGCCACTTGAGGCCAAGTTTCCTACTCTACTCTACCCGCCAAGAGTCACTTAGTCGAATTGTTTTTGAGGAATTATTACTTAAAAAATTGTCAATACAATGCAAAGACACTGGTCAGTCTGCTGAGACAGGAGATTTGGCTTGTAAATGCACGTGATGCATCCATTTTTTTCGCTACAAACCAAAATGAATTAGTCAGATCATGGGAAATATGCCGGCCGACAGGTTTACAGAAGGTCGTCCATTCCGACCAAGCTGCAGGAAGCGTTCGAGGAGCAGCAACCCAGCCTGCGGACGTTCGCAGCGGAGTAAGGGGTGGAGTGGAATGGGGTGGAGCCGCTGCAGCGGTGGGTCACCGGCAGGGTAACCAGAGTCGTTGAAGGAGCGGATGGAAGATTCAGGGTGGTCGAGGTGCGGACAGGAGGGGGCGTCATTCAGCGCACAATTCATAAATCGGCCCAGCTACCAGCGGATTGAAGACCGACGTGCGGTCGTTCAAGGCGGCCGGAATGTTGGTACAGCGGTCGATGCAGCCGCATAGTTGAAATTAATTAGTTAAATGGCAACCTTTACCTTTTAAGATCTACCGCCTAACATAGTTACATACGCCCAAAATAATGAAGCAACATAAAGATGTTAAGCAACATTCGCTCCAGCATAGCTTAGGATAATAAATGGAGAGGAAGTCGCATCCTCACATTGATGAAGACCGGTCTTGCCTTTTTATTTCTTCTCGTCTCCCAAGCAAGCTGCTCTGGTCCACCCCGATAGTCCCTCGCGTCCGCAGCCTGATTAAAGGCAATTACCAATATTTATCGCAAAACTCTACATTTATAGTTAAAAATTCGACAGGAAGTTATTGACCTCAGCTTAGTGTTTCAGTGTCAAAATTTAGAAAGTGCTAGAGAACATTCCTTTTCTCATTAGACCTATATCGAGATGGTATTATCCCTCTAGATCCCAAAATCTACTGACTATATTGGCGCCAGGAAAGCTAACTGGGAAAAATAAAGTACAGCCCAGGAGGACTTACTCCACTTAAAAGCCCCAAAAGACGCAAGGGACAACCTAAACCGTCTTTTTCACAGGTTCACGGCAGCATGCCCCCAAATAAACCAAGGGGGAAAAACAAACCCTCCTGGTGGTCAAAACAAATAGATATCTTGGACGTTGACATGCAATGACTGCAGTTACTGCACCGTCAAGTGGCCCGTGTGAAACCAGCAGGCAAAACGCAGCCCTCCTCCCGCCCAACCGACCGAGGGGCTGCCGCATGACGCACGGTGCGTTGCCGTACCGAACGCGAACATGCAAGAAGGATAGCTTTTAGACTAACATTCGAGGAAAATTAGCACTAAACTTTCTAAGAAACTAAGCAAGCAATCAAAATACAAATACCACTACAATTACTAATTACTAGAAAGGTGTGTAAGGATTAGTAATTTAATAAGAGGAAGAGAATTAGTGGTGGATATAATATGGTAGAGGGAATTATAATCCGAGCATAAGACCCTAAACGGTTCATGCAAGGAATAATTCGATCTACAAAGTGGAAGAAACAACGGTATAAAATTTCTAGTCAGTCTAATAGGAATCGTGAAGTTTATGCGGCTCAACAGATCAGGGCTGTCTATGTCACCCCTGATCAAGTTGTGCATAAATATCACACCAAGCATTTTTCTACGGTTAACTAAGGATGGGAGGTTTACTAATAGTAGTCTACTAGAGTCAGATGGGAGTCTTACACCCGCATCCCAGTTAAGGCCCCGCAGAGCAAAGAGTAAAAAGTTTTTCTGTAAAAGTAAAAGTAAAAGTAAAAAAGTTTTTCTGGTGTACTTTGTACTGAGGGCACCATACACAGGAACCGTATTCTAAGATCGGACGAACAAGCGAGGTAAAGAGAGTCTTTCTTATATAGGGTTCGTCAAATTCCTTTGACCACCTCTTTATAAGAGGTTGAGGGTGGCACACTGGAAAGATTTGTAAGGGATATGGGGGGCCTATTCTTCTTCTTAGCCTTAAACTCCTTCACCACCAAATGCTCCGGCCAAAATTTGGCGGAGCAAATGGTGTCAAATTGAGTTGGGGGAAATGCTTATCTTAAACGAGGCTATCTCCCTGGCATAAGAGAAGTTGAATTTCTCCACCTTTAAACCCACGGCTTTTATTTTGCTTTGAATAAAAGCAATTACATCATTAGATGTGAGGTCAGGGGCCAGCCGTGAAACAAAAACTTGTCGTTTTGGTGGGACTCCCACCAGTGGTTTAGTCACCACAGCCTAGTGCCTGGGGTGGCAATATCCGGGGGTCCGGAACGTCTATTTACTGGTGGGATCGGGATAGACGGGACAACTAGCGAACGTACTTGGCTACACATTCTCCGAGGCGATGAATTCGGCTACCGAATCTGCATCGCCAGCAGCTGTCGTTGCCCTTGGAGTGGCAAACGAGATCAACTGCTGCACACTTGGAGTCGGAGTCAGTTTTTCGGCGGCGCACGGCTGAGTGACCTTTTTGCGCCTCGGCCTTTTTAAAACGCTAAACTGAGCCTCCATGGCTAGGAGCCGATCGTATTGGTTTTTAAAACCAACGGTCAGCTCCTTAAAGCCACTCCGCGTCTGCCTCATAAAAGCTACCATGTCTTTCTCCACAGCACGGCATGCCTCGCAACTGTAGTGCAAACCATTACGCTTTGAAATGGCATCACTCACAAGGCCAGAAAATCCAGCGCATTTCGCGTGCACTACGCTGTCGCAGAGCCATCAGGGGATAATCGGCTGATCTGCTTATTGCATGATTTTTTGGCACATACAACAGAAAACTCCATAATACAAAATTTGAACAAAATTAAAATTAAAATCAAATAATATTTCAAAACAAATGGCTATCAAACCAGTGTGCCAGACAAACTCTAATAGGAGTGCACGCTAGGAGGAGAGGAGAACAGTTGCAGCAGCAGCTAATGAGAGAGAGAGAGAGCTACTGAACAGAAAGTTACGAGAGCGAGAGAGAAAGAACAGTTATTGAAGTTGAGGTGATAGGGAGAGACTGATAACACAACAAAAGCTACCAGACGAGAGCCGACTGCAATGCAATGTAATGCGTACTCACTCACTGCAATAACACAAACACGACAAGCCGACGCCGAAAAATAAAAAGTTAAATAATGTTTTAACACAAATCAAAAGGCATGCACTCGCGGAATAGAATAGGTTTCCAGATTGTTGGCTGGTTAGGAAGTTAATTAAAGTTTATTTAAGAAAACACCGGCTGTTTATTCAAAACAAAAGGAAACAATGCGGAGCACAAAACAAAAACGCGTCTGATCACTACGAAAGAGAACGAACGAAATGTTTATATATATAAGTTTATTACAAATAAATTGAGCTTAGAATTCTTTTCTGCATACAGCCTCTATGCTTTTGTATTATAGTTTCAAAGTCATCTTAATATTAATACTTATTATTAATTATTAATACTATATTTTTAATATTTGGTTGGTCCACCATTCTATTACATCTACATTACATCATCTATTACAGCCTGTAGTCTTCGGGGCATCGATGCCACCAATCCGTACCAATCTCTCTAAAATATCCCAAAGATGTTGACGTTATTCCTTGACTGTATGTATCTCTCATTGGTGAGCGATGTCCATCCATCAGTTGTGAGACAAACTCCAGATTCAGAACCAATCTTCTCTTTCACATTGGCAATTAACTCACTGTGTAAATTTGGAAGTAGCACATTAGACAGCGTTTTACGTGTGCGCAACTTATAACCAGGGCAATTTGAAACGTCCTCTATCAGCTTCTTCAAATCCGGCTCCTCCGCGATCTAGAGAGCATTCTGGACGTTGACATGCAATGATTGCATCTTTCAAGAGGCGATGCAGTTACTGCACCGTCAAGTGGCCCGTGTGACACCAGCAGAAGGCTGTTACGCGCGGATCCCAGGCAAAACGCAGCCCCCCTCCCGCCCAACCGACCGAGGGGCGCTGCCGCATGACGCGCGGTGCGTAGCCGAACCAAACGCGAACATGCAAGAAAGATAGCTATTAGACTAACATTCGAGGAAAATTAGCACTAAACTTTCTAAGAAACTAAGCATGCAATTAAAATACAAATACCACTACAGTAAATAATTAATCGAAAGGTGTGTAAGGATTAATAATTTAATAAGAGGAAGAGAATTAGTGGTGGATATATTTCATATTCATATTCGCTTCTAGCTCTTGCTTAAGCCGGTTGTGTTTTTTTCTTGCTCCTGCATTCTCCGCCCTTTGCCTAAATATCATACAACATTGTTGTGACTTTGTTTTGATATATCATCGCATCTCTGTAATTTGATTCTACTTTGTGTTAATCACCAGTGTTTTGTTTGTGAATAAGTGTTTAATATAAATTCAATATTCGCAACGTAACGCATCGGACTCGTGCAGGCAATTTGTTATTGGTTTTTGCCCAGTCTGCTTTTCGTTATCGCTTCTTTGGTGTGCACTGTTCTCGCGCATCAGCGTTTGCATCTCCCACACTCTCTCGTGAGCATAAGCGGGCTGCTCGCATTGTTGCTCTCACTCTCTCTGGATTGCCTATACTCTCCCTCTCTGTGGACTTTTCTTTTGTGTCTCTGCTTTGGTGAGTTTACTGCTCGTTTTCTGCACTTCGTTGGATCATCTGCTTTGAATTATTGCCGATGCAGCTGATTGTCTGGCTCGCTCTGCTGTCTGCTCTCCCATTTTACCTGCGCTCTCACTCCGTTCTTTTCTTATTCGTGCACAGTGATTCTATTGCTGTCAATAATGGCAATCGTTTGTAGTGCAAAGAAATGTGAATTCGGTGGTGTAATCATTGGTGATTCATTTCTTAGCTGCTGGCTGTGCGACAATTTTGCCCACATAAAATGTGCTGGTGGTGGAAATTTTGGCCGGCTGAATGATCTGATCTCGAAACGCATGGGCCTGTCTTGGTCATGTCTGGCTTTTCGGGAGATTGAGGCCGAAATGCGCACATTTATGAGACAGACTCGAACTGGGTTTCTGGATGTCCGGAAACAATTTGTGGCTCTCAACGAGAAATTTCTTGCCCTTGAATCACAGTTTCTTGGGCTCAAATAATGATACCAATCTCTTGCAACCTAATCCGATTGGTACGCCTGCCTCCCACCTTCATCCATCGGAAGCATTTGTTACTCCGTGTAGTCATGCCTCGCCGTTATCTATAAATCCGCCAACGGTGGCTCCGGTGTTCTTTACACCGAGCAATGTGCTTCCTTCGAGCATCAAAGTTTCCAACAGCATCAATCCCATCCCTGCAGTTTCTGTTGCCGTCACTTCTGACGCGGTGAGTGCTCCTAGTGCGGGTGTGCTGGTTGCTGGTGACGTCTTGACAATTCCTGCTCCAGCCATTGCTGCCAATTCCTCTGCCCTTGGACCGAGATCTCTTTTAGGAGTGGCTCCACCATCTCGATCTCACTCGGGACTTCAACTTAGAGCAGTGGTCCCTCGGAAAGCAATATTTGTTTCACGTCTTATTCCTGATGCTACAACGAAGGATGTTAAACAACATCTTTCCTCTAAACTTAATACTTCGGCTGTTGATATAGGTGTGACTAAATTTACATGTAAACATAAGCGCAACATATCATTCTTTAAAATTCTTCTCCCTGATTCGTTACTATCCAGTTCTCTAGAACCGTCAATATGGCCTGAGCATACAATTATGCATGAGTTCCTTCTCAAAGATTCGAACTCGAATCCAAGAATTACCGAACATACTCCAAAAAACTGATGTACCATTTTTCCATACACTATCAGAACGTTTGCAGTTTGTTGGGAAAATTGCGTCAAATTCATACTAATAGTGCGTCCTTTGATTTCGATGCCATCGCGTTTACCGAAACCTGGCTTAACTCCTCTGTCAATGATCATGAAATTTTCATTGATAGTTACACTATTTATAGAATGGACCGCACATCTTTTGCAGGTGGGGTTCTGATTGCAGTTAAATCTGTTTTCTCATCTGAGTTATTCCCATTCAATAACATCCATGGAATTGAATTTGTTGCAGTCAAAGTTCGTGTTTGCTCCGCATTTTTCTATTTAACCTGCTCTTACATTCCTCCCAGGTCTGATGCTGAGCTTTACTTACACCAGCTCTCAGCAATTAATACTGTCGTATCTGCATTAGGGTGCAATGATCGAATTATTGTCATGGGGGACTTTAACCTCCCATTTCTTTCTTGGCTGCCTTGTGATGACGCTAACATGTTGTTGCCCAATTGCCATAATGACTTTATCAATGGGCTAACGAATATTTCCCTTGTCCAAATTAATGCCGTTAAAAAAATTAGGGAAAGACTTCTTGACCTCGTGTTTGTTAACGATGCTTCTCTTGCTACGGTATCTAGAGCAAGCCCAATATCACTCCCTGAAGATCCTTACCATCCAACTTTGTTAATATCCCTGGAGTGTACACAATCTGGAGGTGCTGACAGTTCCATGGCTCCTTGTCACATAAAGTGTTTTCGCAATACAAACTTTTTCGATTTAGATCTACACCTCTCGCGTGTTGATTGGTCGTTTCCTTATTCATTACCGAACATAGATGCAACTGTTAACTCGTTTTATAGTTCTATTTACTCCGCCCTTAATACTTTTGTTCCAGATATCACTGTACCTGTATCGTCCAAGCCTGGATCTCCAAGTATTTGTCATAATTAAAAAAAAATAAATCCCGGCTCTATAAAAAGTACCAGAAGTCGGGCTCCACGTCGGCCTTAGCTCTATACTCCTCCGCTCACTCTCTCTTCCTTGCAGTCAATAGTCAGTGTTAGAATCATTACCTTTCACAATGTAGTAGTAACTTTCGTAGTGATCCTAAAAAATTCTATTCGTTCGTTAACTCTAAGCGCAAGACAAACGCTTTTCCCCCGTCCCTTCATTACCAGAACAAAACAGAAACTTCTGCTGTTGGTATTGCAAATTTATTCGCTACCTTTTTCCAAACAACGTACTCGTCTCAAATTTACAACGCATCCACTCCGTATCCGTACCAGCCACCTCAAGCTGCCCTTTTTCGAGGAAAGCGTTGTTCTGGAAGGTTTGCCATCTATGGACATATCGTTTTCTGCGGGTCCAGATAAGGTACCAAGTTGCATCTTAAAACACTGTGCCCAGTCCCTTCGCAAACCCTCGACCTTTCTCTTCAACCTCTCCTTGGAACAGTCCTGTCTCCCAGTAATTTGGCATGAGTCCTACATCAGTCCGCTTCACAAAAAAGGTTCAAGATCAAACATTGAAAACTATCGTGGTATCGCAAAGCTTTCCGCCATCCCGAAGCATCTTGAGTTGCTGGTCAACTGCAATATCTTTGTTGCAGCTTGATATCTCCGTCGCAACACGGTTTTCTCAGACATCGTTCAACATCGACTAACCTTCCTGAGGTTTCTAACCTAATCCACCGTGGTTTTCAAAGTGGTTTGCAGATGGATGTAGTTTTTACGGACTTCAACAAGTCATTCGATTCTGTGAACCATGCTCTGCTTATTCACAAGCTCTCTTTATTAGGGTTCCCAACGAATCTTCCGGATTGGATTTTGTACTATCTCTCTAACCGTACCCAACGCGTTTTGTTTTATTATGTGTTGCCAAATATTGTTCATGTTACTTCAGGAGTGTTTCGCTTCTGTTTATTTTATTTGTTCAAGTTGTAACATACTCTACTACACTAATGTATGCTAATGATGTTAAAATCTGTCTTTCTTACTCTGATGGGTACTTGCACACACGCCTTCAACTGGATCTAAATGAATTACTATTGTGGTGTTCAGCTAATCTTCTTTTTCTGAACATTTCTTAATGAGAACTTATGACAATTTACCGTCGCGCTCCACATTTTGTTTCATACCGTCTAGGAAATCATGTCCTGGAGCGAATTTCGAGTTCAAATGACCTCGGAGTCCGTTTTAATCATAAGATGTGTTTTAACAGCCATATAGCCGTAACAGTAAATAAAGTTAAGGGTTTTTTATCATTCATCAAGCGTTGGTCCAAGGAGTTTGACGACCCGTACGTTACGAAACAACTGTACATCTCGTTAGTACGTTCGATATTGGATTATTGTTCTGTGTGTGGAGCCCGCAGTATAAAGAGCAGCAGATTGATATTGAATTGCAAAATCAATTTTTTATTTATGCCTTTCGAAACTTAAACTGGGACTCGGGTAGAATCTTGCCACCCTACCGGTCCAGACTAAAAATAATTGACCTGCCGTTGTCGCACCATCGCAGAATATGTAATGGGATCCCTTCTCGGGATTATTGACCTATCCGTACTTTTAGGCCAATCCGCTTACCCATATGTAGGTCTAATTATTCCCAACATTAACCTTTAGGGTTATATGCCACAACTATAACTCCCTCTTGTTAATTAATTAAATAAATAAATAATAAACAAGCCACTGGCACAGTCGCGAATGTAGAACCTACATCCATGTTATATTTGTGGGTTGAGAGGGGTACCTTGTATTTGTTTGTGAATTATACGAGTTCCGTTTTTGAGGAATTTACTCCCAGCCCTCGCGATTCTGACAATTCGCATAGAATCATGTTGACTGCTATGTTCCAGAGAAGAGGAGACAGGACACCACCTTGCGGGGTGCCTCTGTTGACATACTTTGACTCGGTAGATGATCCCATCGATGATGTCACCGTCCTGCATATGAGAAATTGATCAAGGAGCATCAGCAACGGTCCATCCCCAGGTCAGTGGGGGTTTCTGTAATGGCGAACGGTACAACGTTGTTGAAGGCTCCGTCAATAACGAGGAAGGCTATTAGTGACTACTCTTTGAGATGCACCGATTTCTCTGTAGCCCCACAAGTCTCAAGTCTTTTGGTGTTGAGTGTGTTGAGGTTCCCTGCTTTGGAGATGAATACCATCTTTGCCTTAAGCCAAGCATGTGTTATTATACACACTGCCAGTATCTAAATCCTATCTGACTCCTCACTGGAGTTAGTCCACCCAGCAACAGTTCTATTAAGGTGCCCTACCGTGGAGGTAGTTTTTGGGAAGGTCTTACGTAGCCTTGCGGCTGCTGACGTTTACTCGATTTCAGATCAAATTTTTCGCCAGGAGGCATTATTTGCTTTCCTAGTTAAGTATTTTTGTATAGAGCTAGACGTTTTTTTTATAGTCTGCCCCGTGAGTCTCCTCGTTTCTCTTTTTGCTCTGTTGAAAAGAGTCCTTCAGATTTTGCGTAAACAGCAAGCGTAGAACGTCCACACACCCATCCTCGCAATCATTTTGTAATACGTCGGCAAATAATGATCAGGCAATTGCCGATCTTTTTGCCCAATTTTTCCAAACCACCTATTCTGAGGAAAGCTACTCTGGTCATCCGTACTCATCCGTACTAATACGGTTTACCGAGGTCGAACGGCATTTTCAGTCCCTTGTTAAATGAATATTCCCTACTTTATGATCTTCGACTAGTTAAGCCGGTGTTTTCACCGGGTCCAGACGGGGTTCCAGGTTGTGTACTCAGGTACTGCGCCGAGGCTCTGTGTGGACCATTGCTTAAACTATTCACCCTGTCCATTGATTCCTCTTGCTTCCCCCCAATCTGGAAGGAATCGTTTATAATTCCTCTCCATAAAAAAGGTAGCAAGTCTGATGCAAAAAATTATAGAGGTATAGCAAAGTTATCCGCTATTCCCAAATTGTTTGAGAAGGTTTTAACTCCGCACTTGCAACATCTCTGCAAGTCACTTATATCTCCAACTCAGCATGGATTTATAAGGCGGCGATCAACCACCACGAACTTGTTAGAGTTTACTTCTTTCATTATTAAAGGCTTTCAAGGTAACTTACAGACGGATGTTATTTACACCGACTTTAGTAAAGCATTCGACTCTGTAAACCATTCCTTTTTAGCACATAAACTTGACCTTTTAGGGTTTTCGCCCAACCTCCTGAGATGGATTTCTAGCTATCTTTGTTCTAGGTCTCAAAGAGTCCTCTTCAAAAACTCCATCTCTTTACCAGTAAAGGTTTCTTCGGGAGTACCACAGGGCAGCCATCTAGGCCCCTTACTCTTCACACTCTTTATTAATGACTTGCCTTCAGTATTAACATACTCTCGAGTACTTATGTATGCGGATGATGTTAAACTCTGTGTCCAGTACAAGGATATTTCATTTCATTTTCGCTGGCAATCCGATCTCAATATGGTCTTGTGCAAACTTGTTACACCTTAATGCCTCGAAATGCAAAGTTATGACATTTCATCGTTCTAGCCCTTTTTTGGTTCCCTATACCCTGTTTGGTGGTTCTCTTGAGAGAATTACCCTGGTGGATGATCTGGGTGTTATGTTAGACCGCAAGTTAAAGTTTTCCGAACACATTTCTACCATGGTAAATAAGGCCATGGGCGTGCTTGGGTTTATAAAGAGGTGGTCAAGGGAATTTGACGACCCCTATATAACAAAGACTCTGTATACCTCGCTTGTTCTTCCGATCTTAGAATACGGCTCCTGTGTATGGTGCCCTCAGTACAAAGTACACCAGGACCGTATAGAATCAGTACAGAAAAACTTTTTACTCTTTGCTCTGCGGGGCCTTAACTGGGATGCGGGTGTAAGACTCCCTATCTTACTCTAGTAGACTACTAATAGTAAACCTCCCATCCTTAGATAACCGTAGAAAAATGCTTGGTGTGATATTTATGCACAACTTGATCAGGGGTGACATAGACAGCCCTGATCTGTTGAGCCGCATAAACTTCACGATTCCTATTACACTGATTAGAAATTTTATACCGTTGTTCTTTCCACTTTGTAGATCGAATTATTCCTTGCATGAACCGTTTAGGGTCTTATGCTCGGATTATAATTCCCTCTACCATATTATATTTATTTATTTATTAAATTAACAAATTATCTGTTAATAATGGTACTTATTTACTAAAGGCGGAAAAAAAAAGTTAAAAGTTAGCTAAATTTAAGTGATTATAAATATTGCATGCAATTAGTTTAAGAGACAGTTCAGGGGATAGGGTTTGGCAGAGGAAGTTATAATTATTGTATAAAACCCTAAAAGGTTCATGATCAGCATAATTAGACCTACATATGGGTAGACGGATAGGCCTAAAAGTACGGGTAGGTCTAGATGGAACGGCCAAGTCAATCTTACCCAAGAGAGTTTGGGAGTTAACAGTCCCGAGAAGGAGCTTGTGCACGAACATTACGCCATTGCATATTCTGCGATGGTGCAACGACGGCAGGTCAATAAGATTTAGCCTAGACCGGTAGGGTGGCAAGATTCTACCCGAGTCCCAGTTAAAGTTCCGAAGGGCAAAAATTAGAATTTGCTTTTGCACGGAGAGAGATAGGACAAAATCCAATCTAGAAGATTCGTTGGGAACCCTAATAAAGAGAGCTTGTGAATAAGCAGATTCACAGAATCGAATGACTTGCTGAAGTCTGTAAAAACTACATCCGTCTGCAAACCAATTTGAAAACCACGGTGGATTAGGTTAGAAAACTCAAGAAGGTTAGTCGATGTTGAACGATGTCTGAAAAAACCGTGTTGCGACGGAGATATCAAGCTGCAACAAAGATGTTGCAGTTGCCGGGTGACCAGGAACTCAAGAAGCTTCGGGATGGCGGAAAGCTTTGCGATACCACGATAGTTTTCAATGTTTGATCTTGAGCCTTTTTTGTGAAGCGGAATGATGTAGGACTCATTCCAAATTACTGGGAGACAAGACTGTTCCAAGGAGAGGTTGAAGAGGAAGGTCAAGGGTTTGCAAAGGGACTGGGCACAGTGTTTTAAAATGCAACTTGGTACCTTATCTGGACCGGCAGAAAACGATATGTCCATAGATGACAAACCTTCCAGAACAACGCTTTCCTCGAAAAAGGGCAGGAAAATTCTGTTAGCTTGAGGTAGCTGGTACGGATACGGAGTGGATGCGTTGTAAATTTGAGACGAGTACGTTGTTTGGAAAAAGGTAGCGAATAAATTTGCAATAATTCCCATGACAATAATTCGATCATTGCACCCTAATGCAGATACGACAGTATTAATTGCTGACAGGTGGTGTAAGTAAAGCTCAGCATCAGACCTGGGAGGAATGTAAGAGCAGGTTAAATAGAAAAATGCGGAGCCAACACGAACTTTGACAGCAACAAATTCAATTCCATGGATGTTATTGAATGGAAATAACTCAAATGAGAAATCAGATTTGACTGCAATCAGAACCCTACCAGCGAAAGATGGGTGATCCATTGTATAAATTGTGTAACTGTCAATAAAAATATCAAGATCATTGATATAAGAGTTAGGTCAAGGTTCGGTAAAAGCGATGGCATCGAAATCAAAAGATGCAATTTTTTGTATGAATTCGACGCAGTTTGCCCAACAAACTATGAACATTCTGATAGTGAATAGAAAAATGGTACATCAGTTTTTCGGAGAGGAACTCATGCATAATTGTATGCTCAGGCCATATTGACGGTTCACGAGATTTAGACTATCTAAGAGAAAGAAAGAAAAGAATCAAGGAGAAGAATTTGAAAGGATGATATTTTGTGCTTATGTTTAAATGTTTAAATGCGAAGCGTTGAGTTTAGAAGAAAGATGTTGTTTAACATTCTCCGTTGTGTCCTCAGGAATAATACGGGGAACAAATATTGCTTTCCGAGGGACCACTGCTCTAAGTTGAACTACCGAGCGAGAGCGTGATGGTGGAGTCATTCCTAAAAGAGACATCTGTGTAAAAAACACCGGAGCTGCCGTTGGCAGACTTACTGCTAACGGCGAGGCATGATCACATGGATTAACAAATGGTTCCGATGGATGGAGGTGGGAAGCAGGCATACCAATCGGATTAGGTTGCAAGAGATTGGTATCATTATGCGGAACTTTCCGTCTAGGCTTGAGCCTAGAGCTAGAAGCGAATTTAGGGTAATTGTCTAAAAATTTAATTGGGACCTGAATGTCAAAGATAGAGTGAAGAAAGCAACGACTACGCTCTATACATGTAAGAACGCTGTTGGCTTAAGATGGGATATGAACACAAGTATAGTCCCATGGATATATCTAGCAATAGATAGACGGCCGGCCCTATAAAAAAAGGACTATCACCAAACAGCTGGGCAAAGTTCAGCGAACCTTCGCCCTATGTATCAGTGGATGTATCTTCACACCTCACCAAATGAGGCGCTAAATGCCATCTTATGCTTCCAGAGCCTTGACTTCGCAGGAAAGGTGCGGACAGAAACGCATCAATACGTCTAAGAGACTCCAAGAGACCCTAAGCAGTTTTACAGCACACCCATCCTCGCTATCATTTCTAAATACGTCGGCCAACAATGATTAGGCTAATCGCCGATCGTCTTGCCAAATTTTTCCAAGCTACATATTCTCAGGAAAACTATTCTGAGGAACCGTACCCAGACGGCTTAACATGGTCGATTGGCATTTTCAATCCTAAATCCTAAATGAACGCTCTCTGCTTCAGGATCTTCGACTAGTTAGTCTAGTACTTTTACCGGGTCCTGACGGAGTTCCCGGTCGTGTACTCAAATACTGCGCAGAGGCTCTGTACTCTCGAGTACTCATGTATGTGGATGATGTTTAACTCTGTGCTCATGTATAGGGAAAGTTTATTTTGTTCTCGATTGCAATCCGATCTCAATAACTTTCAGTCATATTGGCCTCCTATACCCTGGTGCATAATCTTGGTTTTATATTAGAATGCAAGTTTTCTGAACACATTTCTACCATGGTTAATTAGGCCATGGGCGTACTTGTGTGGAATTTGGTGGGAGAGCAACAGAGTCTGTAGAGATAACAGAGGAAGTAACAGAGAGAGAGAGACTAGAAGCGGCCGTCGAACAATGAGAGGAGAGAACACAGCCTCAACGATCGACGCCATTTAATTCGGTGCCAAAGTCTCACTCAGCCACACGCAAATTACGAGCGCAAATATCTGTATTAATCAAAATATACTTAAAGCACAGCGACCGTTGTAATCATAACTAATCTTAAATAATATTCATAAATAAAGACTAATTATAATAAAACCTGGCGTCCTGGACTAAAGTACAACTACGGAAAATCCGGGGACACAATTTTTGGGGCCTCTACCGAGATTTGAACGATTACAAACGGAAAGTCATCAAACTAAAGTTGTGTTTTACAAATATTGCGAGAGCTCGGTGAATTGTTGTGGCGTTGTTTGGAACATTCTGGAAGACATCTTCAAAAACTCTGCTGCGCGAAAATTCAAACAAAAGGCAATTGGCAAAGCAGCGCGAGAGTGAGCAAGACGGCAGCAAGCAGCTACGGTAACAAGGAGAAGAAAAACCGAAGCAAACCGAATGAAGAGGAACGGCGTAAGCAGCAGAGACGGCGATAAAGAGACCCAGTACCCAATCTGAAGGCAACGCAAGACTTGGTGGATGGTCAGCAACGTGCAATAGGCAGGATCATTGGCATCATCTAGACAAGAAGAAAGGCGTGGAGCAGAGAAGGTAGCTAGTGGTTCGCAAGTACTGTACGGAGAAAAAGGCGGCTGGTCACGACGAAAATTCTGGAGCTGTGTTGGTGCGACGACAACGAAAACATTTTGGAATTGGTTGTTGTTGGTGAGTGCAAGCGAAATATTGCAAAGAAGCACACAGACAAGAACGGCGGTAGCAGTGGTAATTAACATAGTGTTAAGTTTACATTTTCAATAACATAACATCAAGTTTAAAGAGCGGAATACTGTTAATTATTGTAAGGTGTGAGAGGAACTGGATTCTAAAATTGTATTTTGGCGAGCGAGCGGCATACATCCATTTCTTATTCGATTATATTTCATACAAGTTTGTAAAAATGAATAGAGATGAGATTTTGGCACTGTTGGTGGCAGATTTGCGCGATAAATTGGCCGAGATTGGTTTAAATAGAACCGGAAGAAAAGTTGAATTGCAATACAGACTGCTGGCTCACTATGGTTTTCAAACCGATCGAAAACGATGAAGAAGTAAGGGATGAGGGAGAGACTGCAGATGAGATTAATGAAAAGTTATTATTTAGAACAGTGGCCTCAAATAATGAACAAGCAAGGGGAAATGAAAGACGAGATGAAAATCCAATTGGATCTGGTCAGAGGCGGCAAGCAGACAGTCAGTAAGCAGTAAGCAGACAGACAGTTCTAATTCAGGAAGGTCATGGTTTACGTTGAAAGATGTAGAAGGCAGTGTGTCACAGTTTTCGGGTACAAGTTCACCAGACATTAATCAGTGGATCGAAGAACTCGAGGAGTGTGCAGTGTGAGTGTGAGTGTGGGGCAATTCGTGATTGGAATGTGTTAAAGGGTGCATTGATCGACGAATTTGGGGTGAAGGTGTCATCAGCTGAGATACATCGTAGGCTAGGGAAGCGGCAGAAGAGGAAGAACGAAACGTTGCACGAGTATCTGTACGCTCTGATGGACTTGGCAAAGCCAATCGAGATGGATGACGAAAGTTTAATTGAATATTTTGTCAGCGGGATTCCAGATTCTAGTACAAACAAGGCTTTACTGTATCAAGCTAGGAATATGAGGCAATTGAAGGTGCAAATTGAGGCATACCAGAAAATGACAGGGTCGGTGAGATCACAAGGGAAGTTTGACTCACACTTCAATAAAGGAGAAAAAGAGTTAGTGAAATCAGCGGAAAAGTTTAAAAAGTGTTTTAGCATATTAAGCGGGATTTTCCAAAAAGAGATAACAGGTGTTTCAGATGCAACCAGCTAGGACATAGAGCTGCTCAATGCAAGGCATGGCAATTAAACAGGAGAAAGCAACCAATCTAGTTCTGGAGAATGGTAGGACAAAAGACACTTCGTCAGGATTAGAGTTGAAATCGGTAAACTACCGAAAAGTTGTGTTTAAAGGATTGGTCAATACAGGTGCAGATTTGTGTCTTCTAAGCAGAAATGTGTCTTTGAAGCTTGGTAGAGGAAAAATGGCAGGACGTAGTAAATGATTAACGGGAATTGGTGAAAGCCAAATTATGACTTTCGGTAGTATCACAATACCTGTGCATATTGATGACATTGACTTAATTGTAAAATTTCACGTAATTGCGGACGAGGACATGGGATTTGATGCTATATTGGGTAGAACTCTTTTAGAGAGTGTGGACATAAAGGTAGCAAGAGATGGAACAGCACGAGTCCTCAGATCAGGAAGTCAAGTAAGTACTAGGCGCAATGTTCGAGAACATAGAGATGAAAGGGAAAATGTTAATTCATGTACGGAGTTGCTGAATGAGTTTCAGAGTTTGTGTATGGTGAACTTGGAGCAGAGTGAAGCTATAAATATTGATGTGTCACATTTGCCCTATTCAGAGAGAGGTCAAATAAGAAAGATAATTGAGGAATATAAGCCGAGTCGAAATGTGCATTGCCCTATAGAGATGAAAATTGTACTAACGGATGATTTACCTGAGTATCAGCATCCTAGGCGTATGGCTTATAGTGAGCAGAACATAGTAGACGAGCAGGTCAACGAGTGGTTGGCACAAAAGATAATAAAGCCCAGTACATCAGAATATGCCTCTCCGATTGTATTAGTACCAAAGAAGAATGGACGGAAACTTCTATGCTGCGATTATCGCAAGTTAAATGAGAAAATAGTGCGAGATAACTTTCCGATGGTACAGCTGCAGGATGTTATTGAGAAATTGCAAGGAGCTTTGATTTTTACGACACTAGATTTGACTAACGGTTATTTCCACGTACCAGTTGAAGTTCAGTCACAAAAGTATACATCATTTGTAACGCAGAAAGGACACTATGAGTTCCTATTTGTACCGTTTGGGATTTCGAATTCGCCAGCAATCTTCACACGTTTCATAGTTGCGGTAATGAGAGAATTGGTTCAGAAGGGTGACGCTGTAGTATATATGGATGATATCATTATACCAAGTAAGGATGTTAAGGAAGGCTTACAGAAGTTGAAAAGAGTGCTAGAAGTGGCAGGAAAGAATGGTTTGAAGATAAACTGGCGTAAAGGTCAAATTTTGCAAAGTAAGGTAGATTTCTTGGGGTATGTTATACAAAATGGTACCATAACACCCGGTAAGGAGGAAACACAGTGTGTAGCAAACTTTCCGATCCCAAAGGATAAAAAAGCTATACAACGATTCATTGGGCTGACTTCTTATTTCAGGAAATTCATTGAAGGATACGCAGTCATAGCCAGGCCATTGTCGGATTTGTTGAGAAAGGATTCTAAGTTCGATTTCAAGGAGTTGCAGCGATTAGCATTCGAGCAATTGAAAGCCGCTCTCACTAGGAAACCAGTTTTACGATTGTACAATCCTAAATTATCTACGGAGATACACACGGATGCTTCTATGTTAGGTTTTGGGGCTGTCTTGTTACAAAAGGATCCAGAAGATGGTCAACTGCACCCAGTGATGTATATGAGTAAGAAAACAAAGCCATGTGAGGAAACTATCATTCATACGAACTTGAAGTGCTAGCAGTAATAGGAGCATTGACTAAATGGCGTGTGTATGTTCTCGGACTGAAATTTAAAATCATTACGGACTGTAACGCGTTTGCCATGACGATGAAAAAGAAAGACGTTCCATTAAGAGTAGCTAGGTGGGCAATGTATCTGCATTACGATTACGAAATAGAACATCGTTCAGGATCGAAGATGCGACACGTAGACGCTCTCAGTCGAGTTGCTTGTTAATTATTAACAGAGTGTGTTATGCACAGGCTTAAGGATGCGCAGTGTGCAGATGAATGGACAAGGGTGGTCAGGAATCTGGTGGAAAAGAAGGGATACGATCTTATTCAAAGATCTAAACCGAGAGTTAATAGTTGTTCCATCTCAAATGGAAACCGAAATAATACAGATCGCCCACAGGCAGGGACATTTTTCAGTGAAGAAAACACAGGATCTGGTAGAGAAATCTTACTTTATCCCTAAACTAAGAAATAAAGTAGAAAGAGTGGTAGGCGGTTGCGTGCAGTGTATCTTGGTTAATACAAAAGCGGGCAGGCAAGAAGGGTACCTAACTCCCATTGACAAGGGTGATAAACCATTAGTTACCTATCACGTCGGGCCAATGGAGATTACAAAGAAAAGATATAATCACATTTTGGTAGTTGTTGATGAATTTTCAAAATTCGTTTGGTTGTACCCCACACGTAGTACCGGAGTAGAGGAGGTGCTGAACTGTTTAGAAAGGCAAGCAGTATCATTTGGTAACCCATTCAGAATTGTCACTGATCGTGGCGCAGCTTTCACATCGCACTTATTCAAAGAGTACTGTGACAAGCAGAAGAAAAAACATTTGTTAATAGCTACAGGCGTACCTAGAGGCAATGGACAGGTCGAGAGAATGCACAAAATAGTAGTACCGATGCTGTCAAAGATGAGCTTAGAAAATCCAGGAAATTGGTATAGGCACGTGGGTAGAGTGCAACAGATAATTAACAATGTAGAACCTAGGAGTACCAAAGTCGCCCCATTTAAACTCCTAACAGGAGTAGACATGCGTATAACGGACATAGCTGAATTGAGAGAATTGGTACAGCAGTCTCTCATAGGTGAGCTAGACGAAGATCGTGAGCAGTTAAGGAAAGAAGCTAGGGACAATATTCAGTCGTTGCAGGAAGAAAATAAGCGAGCATTTGATAAAAAGAGAAAGGATGAAAAGCAGTACAAGATCAATGACTTAGTTGCAATCAGGCGGACCCAATATGGTGTTGGATTGAAGTTGAGGGGAAAGTTTCTAGGGCCCTATAAGATGGTCAAGATTCAAGGTCAAGATGGTCAAAAATAGGTGCCAAAAAAGCTTGGCATCTCAAACATTGGTGACCCGGACGTGATATAAAAATAAAAACATTGTTTAGTCGCGTTCCGTTCCGTTCGCGCGTTCTCCGCGCAGAAGCAGCCGCGGTTCTTGACTTTTCGTGTCTTCCATTCTCGCTCTCGCGTCTATACATCGTCGCTCAAGCGGTATTTCATTTTCCGTTGCTGTGTCGAATTGCACAACGGTTAACATGGACAACGCTTAGAATACAGGCGCGGGCGGAAATAATGTGGTGGCTGATTCCAGACTGAGTCTGTATAAGTGTAAAAGTCAGTCATTATATGATCGATTGCACAGGCTTGGCGAATCTTTCGCGGGAATTAAAATCGATAAGGTGACCACCGCGGAAGTCGAGGTGCCTTGATATGTTGGCAGAAATTCAAGAGCAATTCAGTAAGTTAATGAATTGGAGGCTCTCGATCAAATCGAGATTGGGAGTGATCTGCGCGAAAACTTCGATACCCTTTTCATATCATTAAAAGCTGAGTTGCTGGCTGCTGTTGAAGTAAGCCAGTCACACGCCGCTGCCCATTCAACGGCCAAACCATTCCGGACATAGTACCATCATCATGGCTCACAAGCAGCGACTTCCTGAGCTAAAGGTGCTTAAGTTTTCTGGTGGATACGTCGAGATTTCGTATTTTATGGCAATGTTTAAATCGGTGATCGAAGCGGATGCGGATTTCAGTGACATCGAGAAATTCCAGCACCTTCGCTCTTGCCTCGCTGATGCGGCTTTGGATTCGGTTCGATCGTTGGAGCTGTCCAGTGCCAACTATCTTGCGGCTCTGGATACACTTAACAAACGCTTTAATAACAAAAGACTTGTTTTCCAGGCACACATGAAGAAGATTCTTGAGCTGAAGAGGGTAGACTCGCTTCTGCTAAAAGGCTTCGGGAATTTTTGGATGCAGTCAATTTATACATGCGAGCGTTGCGGACATTGGGTACTTCTGAGGAGATTTCAGAAGTTGGATTCGACGACGCAAACCAAGTGGGAGGAGCCATTCCTATACGCAGGTTAAAACAACGTTTTTAGCTTCCAACTCTTCCGCCGACCTGTCTTTTGCCCCTCAGCGGGCCATGGAATATACTCTTGCAAGATATTCAGAAATCTCTCACCGTTGCTGCGCCACAAAAAAGTGAAGAAGCTTTCCCTATGCTTCAAATGCCTAAAACCGGGGCACCGGACCCGCGCATGCAATAGTGGAAAATGTCGAGTATGCGGCGGTACGCATCATAGTTTGCTGCACTTCGATAGTATACAGCCCACACCACAAAGCTGTCCAGGTATAACTCCCCCCGATCTGGCCGTTTAACCAGAAACTCCTTCCGTTGCTCAAAATTCTGCTAGCAGCTCGCCTCTACCTTCGTCTACCTCTCTTAAATTCTTGGACGTTGACATGCAATGACTGCATCTTTCAAGGGGCGATGCAGTTACTGCACCGTCAAGTGGCCCGTGTGACACCAGCAGAAGGCTGTTACGCGCGGATCCCAGGCAAAACGCAGCCCTCCTCCCGCCCAACCGACCGAGGGGCGCTGCCGCATGACGCGCGGTGCGTAGCCGAACCAAACGCGAACATGCAAAAAAGATAGATATTAGACTAACATTCGAGGAAAATTAGCACTAAACTCACTAAGAAACTAAGCATGCAATCAAAATACAAATACCACTACAGTTACTAATTAATCGAAAGGTGTGTAAGGATTAATAATTAAATAAGAGGAAGAGAATTAGTATTGGATATAATATGGTAGAGGGAATTATAATCCGAGCATAAGACCCTAAACGGTTGATGCAAGGAATAATTCGATCTACAAAGTGGAAGGAACAACGGTATAAAATTTCTAGTCAGTCTAACAGGAATCGTGAAGTTTATGCGGCTCAACAGATCAGGGCTGTCTATGTCACCCCTGATCAAGTTGTGCATAAATATCACACCAAGCATTTTTCTACGGTTAACTAAGGATGGGAGGTTTACTAATAGTAGTCTACTAGAGTAAGATGGGAGTCTTACACCCGCATCCCAGTTGAGGCCCCGCAGAGCAAAGAGTAAAAAGTTTTTCTGTACTGATTCTATACGGTCCTGGTGTACTTTGTACTGAGGGCACCATACACAGGAGCCGTATTCTAAGATCGGACGAACAAGCGAGGTATAGAGAGTCTTTTTATACCCGATACTCAAAATGAGTATTGGGGTATATTAGATTTGTGGTAAAAGTGGATGTGTGTAACGTCCAGAAGGAATCGTTTCCGACCCTATAAAGTATATATATTCTTGATCAGCATCAATAGCCGAGTAAATTGAGCCCTGTCTGTCTGTCCGTCTGTCCGTCCGTCCGTCTGTCCGTCTGTCCGTCCCCTTCAGCGCCTAATGCTCAAAGACTATAAGAGCTAGAGCAACGATGTTTTGGATCCAGACTTCTGTGATATGTCACTGCTCCAAAAATATTTGCCGCGCCCACTTCCGCCCCCACAAAGGGCGAAAATCTGTGGCATCCACAATTTCGACGATACGAGAAAACTAAAAACGCAGAATCGTAGAAGATGACTATATCTTCTAGAGTGCAAAATCTGAACCACATCGTATAATTATTACAGCCAGAATCACGAAAACAATTTCATTCTTTCTCGCTCTGTCTCACTCTAACACACAGGTTTCATGGTCGGTTTTGCCAATTGCAAAATATGAGTTCAAGGATCTCAGAACCTATAAAAGCCAGAGCAACCAAATTTGGTATCCACACTCCTGTGATATCGGACCTTGACCGTTTCATGTCCAAATTTCGCCCCACCCCCATCCGCCCCCACAAAGGACGAAAATCTGTTGCATCCACAATATTGCAGGTTTGAGAAAACTAAAAACGCAGAATCATAGATAATGACCATATCTATTAGATTGCTGAATCTGGATCAGATCAGATCATTTTTATAGCCAAAAGGAACAAATCAATTTGCAGTGGCTACGCAGCGCCCGACGTCCGACGTCTCTCTCGCACGCACTCTTTGTCGTGTCGTTAAATATTATGAAATATCCTTGTACTGGACACAGAGTTTAACATCATCCGCATACATAAGTACTCGAGAGTATGTTAATACTGAAGGCAAGTCATTAATAAAGAGTGTGAAGAGTAAGGGGCCTAGATGGCTGCCCTGTGGTACTCCCGAAGAAACCTTTACTGGTAAAGAGATGGAGTTTTTGAAGAGGACTCTTTGAGACCTAGAACAAAGATAGCTAGAAATCCATCTCAGGAGGTTGGGCGGAAACCCTAAAAGGTCAAGTTTATGTGCTAAAAAGGAATGGTTTACAGAGTCGAATGCTTTACTAAAGTCGGTGTAAATAACATCCGTCTGTAAGTTACCTTGACAGCCTTTAATAATGAAAGAAGTAAACTCTAACAAGTTCGTGGTGGTTGATCGCCGCCTTATAAATCCATGCTGAGTTGGAGATATAAGTGACTTGCAGAGATGTTGCAAGTGCGGAGTTAAAACCTTCTCAAACAATTTGGGAATAGCGGATAACTTTGCTATACCTCTATAATTTTTTGCATCAGACTTGCTACCTTTTTTATGGAGAGGAATTATAAACGATTCCTTCCAGATTGGGGGGAAGCAAGAGGAATCAATGGACAGGGTGAATAGTTTAAGCAATGGTCCACACAGAGCCTCGGCGCAGTACCTGAGTACACAACCTGGAACCCCGTCTGGACCCGGTGAAAACACCGGCTTAACTAGTCGAAGATCTTGAAGTAGGGAATATTCATTTAACAAGGGACTGAAAATGCCGTTCGACCTCGGTAATCCGTATGGGTACGGTTGACCAGAGTAGCGTTCCTCAGAATAGGGGGTTTGGAAAAACTGGGCAAAAAGATAGGCAATTGCCTGATCATTATTTGCCGACGTATTACAAAATGATAGCGAGGATGGGTGTGCGGACGTTCTACGCTTACAGTTTACGAAGCAGTAAAACTGTTTAGGGTCCTGAGAAAAACTTATCCTGCAACGAGATAGGTAGTTCTTATAGCATTGAGCATTAAGAACTGAAAAGTTTGACCGAGCTATTACATAACGAAAGTGAGAAGTAGGAGAACCCACTTCTTGAAATTTTTTATAAAGTCTTGATTTTAAGTTTTTTAGACTGGATAACTCTTTGTTAAACCAAGGGGGTTTTCCAGATCTAATCGGACAAGAAAGCGGGACACAAGAATCAAAAAATGTGCCAAGAGCATTGTAAAAAATGTTTGTGCCTTTTGTGACATCAGTGCACAAGTACACAGCGGACCAATCAAAATCCCTAATTAGGTTATTAAGCTTCGCAAACTCGGCTTTATGAAAGCAGCGGACACGTTCAGTTGGTCCTATATCTAGCGACACCTCGAAAGTAGGGTGGTAGGCGTCTTCAGGTATAGTGAGCGGAAGGGCTCGGGTTAACAACACTATGGTCGGATCCGATACAAAGCATAGATCAAGCAATCGACCCAAGGAATTTTTCACATGATTGACTTGAGACAGGGACAGGTCAAGCAAGCCGTCAACAAAGTCATGTCGTGACATGGGCACTAGGATACTAGACTCGTTTACCGAAGACCAAACAGTTCCTGGCAAGTTGAAGTCACCAAGAACTATCATACGATCTTTATCAGATAGCGAGGAAGCAACAGCGGTTAAAGCGGACAAGTGCTGCTCATAAATTGAAATATCCGAAGAAGGTGGGATATACGAGCAAGTAATGAATATAGCGAAAGCGGGAAGAATCAGTTTTACACACAGGAATTCCAGTTCCTGTTGAACTTGGACTGTGAAGTGTTCTGACGTGAAGTAAGAGTCCACTGCAATTAGAACCCCTCCTGCACGTCGAGACGAACGGTCCTTTCTAAAAGTTGTGTACCGACCTGCCAAAACCTCGGAACTAAGAATGTCCGGCTTTAACCAGGTTTCAGTAAACACAATAACGTGGGAAGCAAATGCAACACTATCCCGGAAAAGAATGCTGAGCTTACTACGCAAGCCTCTTACATTCTGATAGGTTACTAAAAGAGAAGTTAGTTTTTTGGAAAGGTTGGAGCAAGACGGGAAGTTGAGGAAGAGGAAGTTGAGGTTGGGGGTGGCACGCTGGAAAGATTTGGAAGCGATATGGGGGGCCTATTCTTCTTCTTAGCCTTAAACTCCTTCACCACCAAATGCTCCGGCCAAAATTTGGTGGAGCAAATGGTGTCAAATTGAGTTGGGGGATCAGGATTCAGGATCGCAGCTGCATCTCGTCTCTTGTTGCACAAGGTCTTCTCTCTGATGTTCTGCTTCTGGCTACAGCCGTGGTTCTCATGAAGAATCGGTCTGGCGTTTAAGTTCCTTGTCGTGCCATCTTAGATTCAGGATCGCAGCTGCATCTCGTCACATCCAGGTCCGCCCAGCAGCTTCAGTTTAGGAGAACTCAATCGTCTGCACTTGTGTCTCGGCTGGGCGATACCAGCGTTTCTACTGAGGTATCCACCATAAGCAATTGTATTCATTCTCGCACCTCTGCTTACACAACTACGCTTACTGCTCTCATCGCCCCACGATTACCGATCCTCAACCAAGTATGACAGTAAATGTATCCGATTAGAGTATTCCATCTAACATTCAGCTCGCTGATCCTGCATTTTTCAATCCTCAACGGGTAGATCTCCTCATTGGTGCGAGCGTTTTTTATGATCTCCTCTGCGTAGGGCAAATCAATCTCACCGTTGGCCTGCCTCTTCTGCAGAAGACCCGGCATGGGTGGATCGTATCTGGCGGTGGACAGAAGGTATCAAGCTCGGCGCAGAAGACGAAGAAGACGATTGTGAAGCACATTTCGTAAGCCACCTTTCACGGTTGTCATCCGAGGAGTATGCAGTTCGTCTGCCGCTAAATAACAATACTGATCGTTTAGGAGAATCTTATGCTCAGGCTTATTGACGGTTCATCAGACTGGAGCGAAAACTGGAGCGTAATCCTACACTCTAGCCTCTGCAAATATTTCTTGCCTCATCACTGTGTATTAAAGGACGACAGTACGACGACAAAACTCCGTGTCGTTTTCGATGGATCCGCAGCTACATAAACTGGATATTCTTTAAATGATGATGATGACAGGCCCGGTTATTCAGCCTGCAATGTTATACATATTGATTGGCTTTCGAACATATCCAGTCGCTCTCACTGGGGACATTTGTAAAATGTACCGCTGCGTACGAGTGTCTCCACCCGACAATTTGTATCAGTGCATCCTATGGCGAGATTCCATCGTGTCCGACGTTCAAGTCTACACATTGGACACCGGGACGAAGGCTGCATAATTTTTAGTGGTCCGCGAAATGCACCAGCTGGCCATCGACGAGGGTGAGTCCTACCCTCTTGGCTCAGCTGCTCTGCGTCAGGAGTTTTACGTGGATGATTTAATTTCAGGCGGTAATTCGGTCGCACAGGTCATGGACAAGATGCACCAAACATCAGCTTTACTGTCCCGTGGTAATTTTAAACTTAGGAAATGGTGCTCCAGTCACCAGGAGGTATTTGAGGGAACCCCTGAAGATGACATAGAGAAGTTCCTAAAGTTTCATGATGGAACCGACTTAGCCAAAACTCTCGGCTTAGCGTGGGACCCTGTTTCGGATCAGCTGCTTTTTGCCTTGTCCGCACTGGACACGAACTCAAAGCCATCAAAGTGGTCGGTTTTAGCTACGATTTGGATTGTTAAATCCAGTCATTGTCAGGGGCAAAACTTTCTTTTAGCAGCTTGGGAGAAAATATTTTTATTGGGATGAAAGCCTACCCGCAGCGTTGCATTTAACTTGGATGGAGAAACAGTTTGGTAAGCATTTCTCGGATCTCATTTCCTCGCTTGGTTCTTCGTTCTAGTGTGGCTACAGAAGTTCACGGATTCTGTGATTCCAGCTTAGTATAGCCCGATTCCTAAGCTGGAATTAAGTGGAGCCCATTTGCTTGCGAAAATCATGCAGAATGTAAAGGACATGGGAATCTTTACAGGTCGGTTCTATTGCTGGTCGGATTCGTTAACAGCATTATCTTGGATTAGGGACGAGCCAGCCAAATTTCAAGTTTTCGTGGCAAATCGAGTGGCATCAATTCAGGAGTTGACGGCAGCCATGGAATGGCGCTATGTTCCCACATCTTTAAATCCTGCTGATATCCTCTCGAGAGGCTCGCTTCTCAGCCATCTTATCCAGTCAGAGCTATGGTTTCACGGCCCATCCTTTTTGCTAGGCTCCAAGGATAAGTGGCCTGTATCTCCTGCTAACGACATAGCAACTTTGGAGCTTCGCAAGAGAGGATTGCTAATCACGTCTCCACATGCCGATCTCACGTCCGGATGCAAATTTGCGAATTCATTCTTTCGCATGCAGTGCACATTCGCCTACATGCTTAAATTTATACATCGTCTTAGGCATCCAGGACTCACCGTTTCTGATATTCGGCAAGGAACGCATCTTTTAATTCTTTAGCTGGCATTTTTAATGCTTTAGCTGGCAGATTGGTGGATGAATATAAAGGAGATTCGGCGCAATGGACAAGTCATGAAATCCAGTTCTATTAGTTCGCTCAACCCGTTCATCGATCGTTCTGGACTACTTAGAGTTGGAGGTCGTCTTGGCAACTCATCGCTAGGATTTGACGCTCAGCACACACTCATTCTGCGCAAGGGACATTCCATTACCTTTGCGCTGATAAGATATTGCCACGAAAGAAACCTCCATGCCGGACCTCGCGCCCTGCTATCCAATTCAGCTGGAATATTGGCCCATTGGAGGTATTAAAGCAGTGTCAAGGGTCGTCAGCAGATGTGTGAGATGCTTCAGGACTAGGCCGCGCATAGTTGAACACATCATGGGAGACCTACCTAAGGAACGTTTGTAAGGAACTTGCTATTGAAGTCACTGGAGTAGATTACTGTGGACCTTTTTTCTACCGATCAGAAGTCCGCACGAGGCCTCCGATCAAGTGCTACATTAGCGTATTCATCTGCTTCAGTCACTACGCTCTCCGCATTTTGGCGGGTTGTGGGAAGCGGCCGTAAAGACCGCAAAATATCACCTGTACCGCTCAGTTCAGATCTCTCCTTTGTTAACTCTCGCCCTTTGATCTTGCTTTCAGAAAATCCTGATGATTTAGATTTTAGGCGGTCCCCATGTGCAAATCCTCGAGCCTGACCTAACGAAGCTGAACTACTGTCGTCTGGATGGCTGGCAGAGGGTCACCCAACTACAAAAAATATTTTGGAGCCGTTGGCGCGAAGAGTATTTCACTCTTTTGCAAGAGCGCGCGAAGTGGCGTAGCTCCGCGCAAAACATCTGCAAGAACGTTCTCGTCCTGGTGAAGGACGAAAATCTTCCTCCAATGCGTTGGCCACTGACTAGAGTGGTCGATGTCGTTATGGGCAAGGACAGAGTTTGTCGCGTCGCTGACCTGAAGACATCCTCCGGAAACATCAGGAGGGCCGTCACTCGGCTATGTTTGCTGCCCCTTAAGGAATCTGTTGAGAGACTAGCTCCCAACGGGGGGAGTATGTTCGGACCAGCCGTCGAAGAATACCCATAAATTTAAGCATTGTTATTGTATGAGCAGAGTGAGCCGCCTATGTTTTGCAAACGTTGACGTTCTGCAGAGCTGAGAGGTGCTGCGCTCTCCCGCTAAAGGGGCTCTCTGCCGCCGCAACTTCGGCAATAACCTTGCTGTGCCGCCGCCACTTCGGCAATCACATTTTATCTGCCGCCTTCGTCTTTTAGTTCCATCCCTCTGCGCATCGGCTGCATACCTCTTACCTATCTGGCCCTAGCAAGTAGCCGGCCTTAGCCCATCCAAAAAATCAAATAAATATAAAGTTTAACCCAGTTCTCTTTTTATTTTGAAAACAAATAGGTGACAAAAAAGCTCGGCATCTCAAACAGTGCCCTCAGTACAAACTACACCGGGATCGTAAAGAATCAGTCCGGAAAAACTTCATACTTCCGTATCTCCTTAACTGGGATGCAGGTGTATCTACTTTAGGTGACGTAGATAGACCTAATCTGTTGAGCTGCATAAGCTTCAAGGTTCCCATTAGACTCACTAGAAACTATGTACCGTTGTTCCTTCCACTTTTTAGATCGAATTATTCCATGCATGAACCGTTTAGGGCCTTATGTGCGGATACATACTCATAAACCATTCTCGTAATTAGTAATAGTATTTCTATGTTGAATGCATGCTTAGTTCTCTTAGTAAGTTTTGTTCTAATTTTCCTCGCATATTAGTATAACATCATTCCTGCATGTTCGCGTTCGGTTCAGCTACGCGCTGCGCGTCATGCTTTAGCGCCCCTCTGTCGGTTGGGCGGGCGGAGGGCTGCGTTTTTCCTGCGATCCACGCGTAATAGCATTCTGCTGGTGTCACACTGGCCACTTGATGATGCAGTAATAGCATCGCCAATATAAAAAAAAATGTGGGAAGACAGTTTTCTCTTATATGAAAATATGGATGGCGGGCCGCAATGCTTGATTTTCTTACATATTTCAAGTCGATGCACAATTTTTTCACTAAGAGGAACCAAGGAGCATGCTTCGAAACAATTGGATTTAGTGGCTACATTTCACCTAATATAATATTTAATAATATTTTAATATTTCCTCTCAATATTTGTTCTTTTCTTTGGCGCAAAAAATTTTGCTTTATCTCAATTTCTGCTCTAATATTTTTGAGTGTAAAGCAGCAATCGGATTTTCCTTCGTGCGGATTCGTGCCAGTTGTCTGCGCACACAAACGGACTAAAAACATTTGAATGGCTGCATGCTGACCTCTAGACTAGACATAAGCTTTTTGTGCGCGGTCATACCAAAGTTATCCTAATATCCAAAAATTTTTACGCAGTTTAATCAAAAAAAAGAGACTTTGAATAGCGCTACATTAATCTTATAAATCTCTTCCATAGTTATTATCAAAATTACAATTGTCTAAGTTTTTTCAACTTCACATATTTTATGGTCCCCCGCAACTGGCACCAGCTTGTCAATTCTCATGCACAAACAATTATAGCAATTACAGTCTGTTTTTAGCGACTATTGCTTTGAAATCGGCTAGATTATTGCCCTCCCAAATATATTATATTATTGAGAAATGTTTTTAAAGGAATCCGGAAAATTTCAACCATATTTAGAACTTTAGCTAATATAAGTTATTCATGATATGATATTACAACCCAGTTGTAATAAGAGCAGATCGAAATGTAGAACAAGTTTTGTTTATATGTATACTTAACTATGATCATACTAAAAAACTACATAGAGTAGGAAACAACTGTCGAAGGTTATATATTTTCAAAATGTAAGAGTTAATCTGCTTCTAAAGTTTGGAATCTAAAATTGTATGTAGCAACATTATAACCGTAAAATCCATATAATCAGTTCTAAAAATATCTTTAAAAAAGTTGAGTCTTACATTACATGTGTTGCTCCCATTTTTGTATTCAATTTTTCCAATGGAAATTATATGAATATTGGTCTTCGTCTTTATAATAATCCAATAACCTTGCAAATAAGATGAAAGAAAGTCACAAAAGTAACAGACGAACAAATAATCATGTCTCGGGTAATTAAAGATATATTAATATCCTAAAGAAGGATCTAAAGGGGTATTTACAGACTACCTTTTTATATTGGAAGAAACCCAGAAACCCTACATATACATATACATATACATATACATATACATATACATATACATATACATATACATATACATATACATATACATATACATATACATATACATATACATATACATATACATATACATATACATATACATATACATATACATATACATATACATATACATATACATATACATATGCATATATATATACTTATACATATACACATACAAATGTATATTTATACGTACCTATATTTTAGTAATCATTAGTCTGAACCAAAATTGCATCTAATGTATATTTGTATATAGTTGATTGTGGCAAGTCCAATGGTTTGGGAACAAATTTAAGATATATTTATTACAAAATAAGACATTTGTTAACTATGCGCTTTGACTTAATTTGAGACACATATGTATGTATATAATTAACGTATGCATGTATGCATACTATTCGCATGTGATCATTCACACATAACTACGGTCCACTCTCTTTTCCAAGTTCAAGATCCAGTGTCTTGGGAAATCGACTCGGCTCGCTACGTACTTTTTTTATTTGTCAGGAGGGCATCCTCGGGCTAATCCTCGCAAGGGTATGTAAAAATGTATCTCATTGTGCAATGTAAATGTGTGAATAAATATTAATTTTTCACAAAAATAAAACATTTTTCACATCGACTTATTCGACCGAAGCGAAAGTCTATGGCCTCCACAATTTTGAAGATACAAGAAAACCAAAAAAGCAGAGCATAAAAAGAGAGATAGACAGATGTATATGGCGGAATACAAAAAAGTACCGGATAAACGGAAGCAGATAAAATATTCTAAAGTTCTAGTCAAATAGAATGGAATGGAATGGAAATAGACGGAATGCAAAAACTAACATTAGAACATGACTAGCCCTCTATATGTTTCTCCCATCACAGTATGTCTTTTCTCAAAACAAAACATTTTTTTTTTGTTTTTATGGAGCTATTTCTTGATATAAGGAAATAAGAATTTTTCTTATTTAAAATGTAGACTTGTATCTTACGAGAACCAGGTTAACAACAAGTCGAACCAAAATTTATTAAAATATACGAATTTGATTCGACTATAAGGCGTACACGAAAATTTTTCCTTCTTAAACATAACCATTCAACATCAACTACATACATATGTATAGCCGTAATTAACCTTGACAATTAATCTCGACAATATTTTGTGTATAAAAAGTTCTTTCAAAATTGTTTACTCAAAAACATAATTTTCTTGGACCCATTTTATCGCGTAGAAATATTTACTTGTATAACTATATATATATAACTATCTCTTTTCAGTGACGTTTTGGCTTTTCGAATCGCAATTTATAGTGGATTTCTGACCTAAAAAATATCTTCAACGTCATGAGCGCTTCACGCCATTTTCTGCATACAAAATCAATTTAAATGTGGGATGAAAATGAGTATGTGCTTTCATATGTATGCATGGATATGTGTATATTTGTTTTGTACTTACGAGTATATTTTGCGATATGAATTTTCCGTTCGTCTGCTTCCATCATCATAAATGACTTGGTCCAGTTAGTAGAGAATGGTCATTTAGTTCAAGCAGTAAATTTTTCGTGTTCTTCATAGATCGATTTCCAGTGCACATTTGCCTGTTCAAAAGTCAAGAAGATAAAAATGGGAAACTCAACAATGGTCCGTGTGAAAAAAAAAAATTGTGACTATAGTATTAAACATGTTATGGATAAAAGGCGTTAAAAATTAAAAAAAAAAAAATGACTTAAATATGTAACTTAAAAGTCGATATTCAAAGTATACGCAACCCTTATTCCCGAAACAATGTTTTATATACTCGTATTATAATAATAAATTATAATAAATAATAATTATAAAACGTTGTCAAGAAGAATCTTAGTTTGAGCAGTTAGTTTAATATAGTCAAGTGTTATCTTTTTTATCTCTTTTATACTTTTTTATTAAATCAACAAGTTCTGGGTCGATATTTTGCTTTGGGTCGTTGCCCGATATGCCCGAAATGTCTGGCGAAATAGTTGTAAATGCTTGATAAATCGTGTCTTTTTTTGGTGCTTAATCAATTGAGACGGGGTTTGACATTGGGCGTGTCCCCTATTTTATGTAAAAGTTATGTTTTCATTTCCGGCAATCACTTGAAGAGCGCTCTCCTCGGATTAATAGTGTAAATGTGAACTATGTGGACAATGATACAAACAAATGTATGCTTCGAACCATAAACAGTATATAAATAGAAAAGAAACCAAATAGTTTCTACTCAGCGTAAGAAATCGCTGTCCATCGAGGCCATTTCTGGAATGAGTATAGGCCGTATATCGAACATTTACCTGAATTCAGTTTGTTTCGTTTTTTCGCTTCCCTTATCGCACCCTACCTAAAATCGCTAAGAATGTGGCATCCATAACTTTGAATTTGTGAGAAAACCAAAAATGTTTTTATGTATGTTTAGGGACTGTTTTTATATGAACATTATGTATGCGCTAATTTATACAAGTGTAATTTCCCAAGCTCAAAGGGTATAAAAAAGTTCCATTTGGTCAAAAAAATAATATGAGAAGTTCTAGTCCTATTCGACAATTTCGTTTGTTCGTTATCTACGTTTTATCTATGTATGCGGAACGAAGCTGCGCTCAACGATCGGAGCGGCAAGGTAGCCATGCAAGTCATGCCCAAGCTTCACTTGCACTTTGGATACCACGCATTAAAGGGCATATCGCAATTTTACTTGTGCGTCGTATTTCCCTGTCATGAAAATTCGATCAGTGTAGTGCAGTCGGTAGTGCAGTGAAAACATCAATGCACACAAAATCACTAAAAGGGGAATCGGAAAGCTAAACTCATTAGCTGTAATCCCCTTGCTCGCGGTTCCCACTTGTATACATATACAGGGTGTCTTTTTCTGTCGTGCTAAGCGATTTCGTATAACCTCTTTTTAAAACATGGCATTACCTGAGCCTTATAATGCCGCAAGCGCAGTAATGCCGAGTGATGTCGATTTTTATAAGAATTACGCCGTCCATTGCGCGTCAATTAAAGGCCATGAATCGATTTCTCCCCAAGGAAGAGCTGACCGATTTACATGAGGCAGAGCTTCAAGCTCGCTTAGAGCAAATGAATTCGGATTTCGATGCCGCTCAAACGAGCCTTGAAAGTCTGGATTTGATGCTGTTAGCCCATGATACTCGACTGGAGTTTTCTAATACCTTTGTGGTCAGGTCCAAGCTGTCGCGATCATTTATGGCTGCTCGCACGGTTAATTCTGCTCATTCAACGGCTCGGCATATTCTCGACGAGAATTCGACTTGGTTCGCCTATGATATCATAGGCCGTTCTCGCCTGCCTGAGATGCAGCTTCCTCGATCTAGTGGAAACTAAATGGATTGACCAGAGTTCCATTCGAAGTTTTCGAGAATGGTGCACAAGGAGTCATTGAAAAATTCCAGAATCTTCGTGGATGCCTATATAGTGCTGAGCTGGATACGATTCGTTAGAGAATTACGACAAAGCATTAAACTTACGAATCAATAATAAACTTATACATTTTCAGGCACACGTCAAGGCTATTTTCGTAATGCAAGGGGTGAAGGAGCGCTAAATAATCGAATTGCGCGGGCTCAGCGACTTCTGACTTACATCGTGTGCACGAAATTGGACCACAATACACAAGCGAAATAGGAGGAGAAACTCGCGACCTCAAAATTGGCCGTATGGTCAGGCCTGATCTCGTTCTTGAAATCTTTTTCTTAACTCCACATGTAACCATTTCAATTGATCCGAATATTATCTAGATGTCAGGAATTCCTTAGTCTCTCTGCTTTTAGTCAGTATATAGAAACAAATAAGAGTCACTTATGTTTAAACTGCCTCAACAATGGACACGAATTGCAGAAAGACAGGTCAGGATCATGCAGGCATTGCCAGTCCAAACATTATACGCTGCTCGACTTCCAATCGAGAGCTGGTGGAGGAGCTTTATGGCTCGATCTGGAATCGAGGAATCGATCTGGCTAGCAACGTCCCTCGTCCATGTCACAGATCGTTATGGAAAACTTAACCCCTGTCATGCCATTTGGGATTCTGCATCGTAGACAAACTTTATAGCATCCAGACTCGCTAATTTTTAACAGATCATCGTTTGTCTCATGATAACATCTTCAGTATTGGAGATTCCATTCTACCTTTGAGCAAGTCTAGGCAGCAAGCTATCGCGATTCTTTCTTTAACGTGGATGCAAAGGGTTAGCCAATAGCGAAAAATGTGGATCCAGCTGACCCTGAATTCGTCAAGCCCGTACTAGCCGATATTCTGATAGGAGCTGGCCTATTCTTCGACCTATTGTGCGTGACAAAGATACGACGTTCGGCGCAATTACCAATATTAAAAAAGACAACTTGGTTAGATATCGTCTGAAAACATCAGTAGCTCAGAAGATAAGCGTGCAGTGTTATCCGCTTTTGAAAATTCTCCTCACATCTCCAATGACGATTTTAGTTCCACAATGCTGCACTGCAAGCTGACACAGCAATGGCACCAGGAGGAAACCGATCAAGAGCAACAATACAATGCGCGAACTTACAAGTACAACAAACACGTATATATCTACGTGTAATGAAAGTCAAACTTCCACAATTTAAATTTCTACCTTGCTAAATTCCCTATGATCTGGATGTACTCATCAAAACTCACAATCACTATTGGAGTAGCCGTCAGCCGCACTCAAAGATGCGTCTTCAAAAGTGCTTTCTTATCTATACGGATCGAAGCTGCGCTCAGCGATCGGAGCCGGCAATGCAGTCATGTAAAGGGCAACCAAGCTTCACTTGCACTCTGGATATCACTCATTAAACAGCATATCGCAATTTTTTTTGCGCCGTAATAATCGAAGTAATTATTTGGTCGATCGGGCATAGAAATCATTATCTCCACAAACTTGATTCAGTGAGACATTACAGGAGTCTTAATACAAAATTTCGTTGCTCTAGCTCTTATAGTCTCTTAGAACTAGGCGTCAAACAAGACGGATGGACATTCGGACAGACATGGCCATAACGACTCGGGTATAGATGCTGAACAAGAATATATATAATTTATGGGGTTGGGAACGCTTTGTTCTGGGTACTAACACATCCACTTTTACCACAAATCTAATACTCTTTAAGTGACTGCGATTTTTCAAGAGATACATTTTTATCTATGAGAAACAAGTGCCGCGGCTCTTTTTTATACCACGACTGAGCTCATTATATATATATGTAAGATCTAAGATCTAGTTTAAACAATACATTTTATGTTTGATTTATATATTAAGTATATAAACATATATATATTAATTAAATATATACATATATATACTCCTAATTCTGTATTTACACGGAAAAAACCGTGTAAAATAAAACATTCGTTGATCGTATGCAAAAATAGATGATTGGTTCCTTATCTCTACAACCTATTAAAATTAAGAAAAAAATTAGGAATCGTTGGAAAAACAAATTTGCGTATACAAAATTTCTTTACCAAACACGTCTGATTGCATTGTCAGTTCACAAAATACTAACAAATTTTGTTTGCAAAAATGTAATTCCCATAAATTTCCACATGAAGTGAATTCCCCTACATATGTGCTATCTACAATTGATCTGACCAGTAAATTTGCTTATACATATGTATGTATGTATACGCAAAAAAACAACGAAAGAGAAACAAATATGTATGTACATATTTTTATTTTCTTTATTTATATATTTATATATTCTTTATTTTTTATTTTCCAACCGTGTTATTTCGAAACTGTGTAAAAAAAGGCCATGTAAAAACAGAATTAGGTGTATACATACATATGTATATATATAGTCGACTTAGGTCACAACAATGAAACCAAGAATTTAACGAAAATAGTGTTATAATACAACAATAAGCAAGTTAAAAAAATATATATTCAACAAAAAACTTTAAAAATCTGAGACCATCTCCAAAAAGTCCTGCCACCTGGAAAAAAGGCTAAAAAAGTTCAAATTTGGCCTGTATTCCTTATATTTTTAATTGATTTCCTCTTGGTTAAGCCACGACTTGACTATCTTGCAGCAATTATTCGGGTCGTTGTCCTGCTGAAATATCCAGGCAAGTGGAAAATTATGGGCATATTCTCAGGGGACCTACGCCCGATGATCTGAAACAGCCCCAGACCATAATCAAAGCGCCACCATGTTTAACGGTCTTCTTTGTGTATTTTTGATTTAATTGTTTGTTGGGAAGACGTCCTGCATATAAATATATATAACTATATCTTCTTCTATATATATATATATATTAATATATATTTATATATATTTATACAATTTTAAAGTCTTTATAACTCAAGAACGGCTGAACCGATTTGCCTGAAAATTGATGGGGAGGTAGCTAAGATTAAGGAGACTACTGTATTCCGTTCGAAAGCGTTCCCGTGTTACATGACATAAACGTCAGCACAGTAGGTTGTTTGTGACAGCCCCGACTTGGCTGTGTTTTTCAAAACATGTAATCATTATTCTGGTAGACTCAGATACGAAACTATTTCAAAAATTCTTAAAGTTATTTGGAATGGATTTTGAATAAAAACAGAAAAGAGTACGCGTTTAATAAACATACGTGTTTTTGTTGTTCTCATTGGAACAATATTCCCATCATATCGTGCAGCATGTGAATAATTCAATTTACTCGAACAATCGAGGAAGCTTTTATCTCAGCATTTCTAAGTCAGAAACGCACATTATTTGCTAGCATCATTTCGACATGCTCTCCATCTAACCTGTGCCACAAATACAAGGATAATATGTCAGAAGATATTTTACATCAAAATCGTGTAGGTTCCAGAAATCCCGATCTTGAAATGATTAAACAAAATTAAGCGATACTATTGATTGAAAACATGTGTTACCTCAGATCAGCAAATCGTGGAATGAATGACGCATTTTATCGCGAATTTGAACGGGAATAATTGAAGGCAATTGATGATGGCTTATATATCCTGGATGGCCCTGGTGGAACTGGTAAGACATTCCTCATGTCAATAATTTTAGCCACTTTTCGTAGGAGAACAAATTTTACGGTTGCAGTTGCTTCTACTGGAACAGCAGCCATATTGTTAGAAGGATGCCGTGCGTCAGATTCAGCATTAAAATTACCGTTAAATCTTTAAAATATTGAAGAGCCTATATGTATTATTGCAAAACACTCCGCAATGGCCACATTTTTGTCAGCATCGAAAATTATCATCTGCATAAACGTGCATTTGAAGTACTTAACCGAAGATTATAAGATCTACAAAATGACACGAGATATTTTGGAGGAGCCATGATTCTACTGTCTTTCGATTTCCGCCGAACATTACAGTTTTATTGTAAAATTATCTCAGAGCATTTTCTGACTATCGGTAATGGTCAAGTAGCTGTCAACGAATAAAGCGGATTGATTTTATTTCCTCAGAATTTCTGTAACTTTGTCACAACAAAGTATTCCCAAACATCAATTCCAACTACAACGATGGGGAACGTTGTGAGTTGCTACTGCGACCGCAACTCTCCATTTATACCCGATACATAGTGAGTATGGCTACATTGAGCGACAATGTGTGCGTGCGGGAGGCAGAAAACGTGTCTGAACGTGTCGTCGGGCGCTGCGTAGCCACTGCAAATTGATTTGTTGCTTTTGGCTATAATAATGATGCGATCTGATCCAGATTCGCTAATCTGGTAGATATGCTCATTATGATTTATTTCATTCTTTATTTATATTATATTATATTATATTATTTATAATATTTGTATACCCGATATATGGGGTATATTAGATTTGTAGTGAAAATGGATGTGTGTAGCGTCCAGAAGATCAGCATCAATAGCCGAGTCGATTGAGCCATGTCTGTCTGTCCGTCTGTCCGTCCCTATTAGCGCCTAGAGCTCAAAGATTATAATAGCTAGAGAAACGACATTTTATATCCGGACTTCTGTGATATGTCATTGTTACAAGTATATTTCAAAACTTTGCCCCGCCCACTTCCGCCCCACAAAGGGCGAAAATCTGTGGCATCCACAATTTCAAAGGTACGAGAAAATCAAAACCGCAGAGTCGTAGAGAATGACCATATCTTCTACACTCTTCTAGAATCTGAATTGGATCGTATCATTATTATAGCCAGAATGAAGAAAACAATTTCATTTTTTCTCGACCTGTCTCTCTCTAACACACTCGTATCATAGCCGGCTTTGCTTAGCGCAAAACAATAGCGCCTAGATCTCAGAGACTATAAGAGCCAGAGCAACCAAATTTTCGTATTATTATTTTCATTTTTGAAGTTTTATGGCATTGAAAAATAATATGGACTTTTAGTTACGAATGATATTTCTGCCCCTTTTTAAAGAATTGGAATTTTTTAAAGATATTAAATGCGTTTATCCCAAAATAAATATTTTTGTTGGCTTCCTGTTTGTCCTTCAGATCAAAGCACAAAAGACCTAAGCACAGTTAAGAAAATCAAGCAAAGGAGGAATAGTTATAACTTTGGTGTTAATACACTTAGTCTCTCTTTCTCGTTCTCTTTCCATCAACGAATTAACACCCAGTCGTTCTGTCGCTCAATCCGCCAGGGCGCAACACTGGACTGCCCACGGCAGGCCAGGCAATATCACAGGAATCTACACAAAAAATTCGGACAAAACGGACAAACGTTAACGAAATTATTATACCCCTATCCTGTATTTTTGGGGTACTGGGTTCTAGGGAAAAGTTGTTTTGATTGTGGTTAAAAAACATATAATTTTTGTTTTGTTTCCCTTGTAATTTGTTGGAATCGTCCCATAAATTCCTTACTGGTTTTTGTGGTTAGTTTTTGATTGGGGACAAGACAAAATTATGGAAGTGTGGTATCTTCTGGCAGCTTTTTAATATAAAAAGTATATATGTAAATAAGACAAACGTATAGTAAAAAAACAGTACACGTATAAGCAACTTAAAATACGGATCTGTATATTTCAGAGAGTATGTGATTCAAGAAAAAATATAGTGCAATATAATAAGGCCTAACGTTGAACAATTTTACCAAGAAATATATTTTTCTATCAAGAAATTTGTAGCTTATTGTAAATCTATAAATAAAGTAACGAACCAGGGAAATTAGGGAAATTTTTCTGATGGAGAGAATATATGACGCTCCCCGAACATCTTACCGCAAATATTCAGAGAGGAACATGACGAATACAATGTTTATGCTCACATCAAATTTTTTTGATTTTTTTTTTAAACACTAGCAACTACTTCTACGAGTGCAGTTTGTGATTTTCGTCTCATCCGATGCTGCGACACATGTCGTTGATAGCAAGAAATACAAAAAATGTGGATCGCGTAAGAGGGAAGACTATATTTATTCCCTGTCTTCGATCGTAATAAACAGCGGTGGCTGTGGGATCTCTGATACTAACGTTAAAGGTGTTACGACTTAGGCCCTCTTGAACTATTGAGCAAACGACAATAAGGTTGTGTCCGTAAAATCTTGCAAGTAGATACAAATATAAATTTATACTCGTATTTACCAGCAAGCTACAAAATTATTTGTTTAGAAACAGTCTTCAAATCAAACACGCCTATACCTGATTCGCTGATTCGTTGTATGACAGTGTTCCTAAATCGTATGCATTTGTGTACAAAAATTAAAACTGCCAAAAAATATAATTAAATTATTCGGGATAACGAAAAATTCTTGAGTTGTCGAAATGAGCGTAAGTCTTTGTTGCCGTAGCTTATAGCTACGTTATAAGATATAAAAACAAATGCTTATTAGTGAATATAATGTTTTCTAAACAACACAACGTTTTCAAACAACGACCATAAGTGTTACTGGTTAGTTCATACGGCGAGCTGCGATACAATTTATTAAATAGTTTTCGATGTGTGCGTTTTACTACTTCGGGTAGGATTATATTTAAGCCGACAGATAGTCGTACGAATAATAATATACTAAAAAAAAAATCAATTTACTAAGCGGATAGTCATATAACAATTATTCCAAAAAATTAATGGTTCACTTAACCATTTTTTTTATTAAAAATAGTACCTTTAATAAAATGTAATCATTATTCTGCCAAACGACACAAAAGAAAATTGTAAACCGTTTTAATTGTGGGAGCAGGTACTGTTTCAGACATGATCATTATGTTTAAAATGTTTTTTATTTATGTATTTTGTTGAAAATAATTCAAATTGAAACAAAAAAGCACTACCTACAGACGATCAAAAAATCAGTATTTTTGAAAAAAATGGGTTTTCTTTATTACATTATTAAAAAACTTCGAAATTTTATTGAAATCTCATTATTTTTACCTACAGGAATACTGATATTTGTTTGTTGGGATTTGTTTGGACTACTTATAAGAGACGCAGATTTGACAAACACATTTTTATAAGCGATACTCAAAGAGTATAGGGGTATTTTAAATTTGTAGTAAAAGTGGATGTGTGTAACACCCAGAAGGCAGTGTCTCCGACCACATAAAGTATATATTCTTGATCAGCATCAAAAGCCTCGTTGATATAGCTATGTCTGTCTCTTGATTCAGTATCACATGAGTCTGGATACAAAATTTCGTTGTTCTAGCTTGTAGTCTCTGAGAAATAGGCGTCAAACAGGACGGACGGACGGACGGACAGATGGACAGATATGGCTCTATCGACTCGGATTGTGATGTTGATCAGGAGTATAAATCATTTATGTTGATTATTGGTATACAAAGTAAAAAACTTTCTATACTCAAAGTATATGACATTGTTTGTCAATACAAACTTTTTATGTTTTGCCAGATTTATAAATAATTAAACTATGCAACACCATATTTCCGCTCAGAACCAAACCGACTTTTTCTGATAGTTGTCTTTAAAAATGCTAACTGTTTTTTATGGTGTTTTTTTTACATTTTTTTCGACTTTCAAAGGTAAAATTAAAAAAAAATGTATATCGCCAAAAATTATTCATTTCGAATTTGAAAGCTTTCTATTTGGTAGGCTGTAAGCTGAAGCTACAAAGTGTTTGAATCAGATTTATAGCTGAATTTATCAGCTTTTCAGAATTGCAGTTTAATACCACCAGGAGTAAGACGCCGCTAATATTAAAAGACACGACAAAGAGTGAGTGCGAGAGAGACAGAAAATCAGCCTGAGCGTGACGTCGGGCGCTGCGTAGCCACTGCAAATTGATTTGTTCTTTTTGGCTATAAAAATGATCTGATCTGATCCAGATTCAGCAATCTGATAGATATGGTCATTATCTATGATTGTGCGTTTTTAGTTTTCTCGAATCTGCAATATTGTGGATGCAACAGATTTTCGTCTTTTGTGGGGGCGGAAGGGGGTGGGGAGAAATTTTGAGATATACGTTTTATAGTGAGATCTAACAGAAGTGCGGATACCGAATTTGGTTACTCTAGCCTTAATAGTCTCTGAGATTTGTGGATGCCCCAGATTTTCGTCCTTTGTGGGGCCTTCCGCCCCCACGAGTGTGGCGAAATTTTGAAAATAAACTCGTCAAGATCCGATATCACAGGAGTGTGGATAAAAAATTTGGTTGCTCTAGCTCTTATAGTCTCTGAGATCTAGGCGCTATTGTTTTGCGCTAAGCAAAGTCGGCTATGATACGTGTGTGTTAGAGATAGACAGGTTGAGAAAAAATAAAATTGTTTTCTTCATTCTGGCTAAAATAATGATACGATCTGACATATGACATATGGTCATTTTCTACGATTCTGCGGTTTGGTTTTCTTGTATCTTTAAAATTGTGGATTCCACAGATTTTCGGCCTTTGTGGGGGCGGAAGTGGGTGGGGCAAAGTTTTGAAATATACTTGTAACAATGACATATCACAGAAGTCCGGATTTAAAATTTCGTTGCTCTAGCTCTTTTAGTCTTTGAGCACTCGGCGCTGATAGGGACGGACAGACGGACGGACGGACAGACAGGGCACAATCGGCTCAGCTATTGATGCTGATCAAGAATTTATATACTTTATGGGGTCGAAAACGATTCCTTCTGGACGTTACACACATCCACTTTTACCACAAATCTAATATACCCCAATACTCATTTTGCGTAACGGGTATAAAAACGAGTTTTAAAACTTTTATAATATGAAATCGCTCATTGAAAAAATATTCGTTAAAAATTTTTAAAGACCCAAATCTATCAGAAAAAGTCCGTTGGGTTCGAAAGAAGCTTTATCAAAATAGATATAATTATTAGATACTATGTAGCTAAAATGAAAATATTAACTTTTTAACTTTCCGTATGTTTCAAGGATGAATTGACGAAAGAACAAATCGAACGTAAGTCTGCTTAAATACTCTTAACATTCGTATCAGATTTTCTCATTTATACGTTTTGATACAGTGCTTCGCAATGCATTCAATGCATTCGATCCAGAAAAAAATGGATACATCAATACTGCTATGGTTGGAACCATTCTAAGCATGTTGGGTCACCAACTGGATGACGCGACATTGGCCGACATTATAGCTGAAGTCGATGAAGATGGATCGGGTCAGATTGAATTCGAAGAATTTACGACATTGGCTGCTCGATTTCTTGTTGAAGAGGATGCCGAAGCAATGATGCAAGAATTAAAGGAAGCCTTTCGCCTTTACGACAAAGAGGGAAATGGTTATATAACAACAGGCGTCCTTCGAGAAATTCTGCGAGAATTAGATGACAAACTGACTAACGATGATCTGGACATGATGATTGAGGAAATAGATTCGGATGGATCAGGAACCGTAGATTTTGATGGTTTGCTAAATAATGTCATGGAAGGTGAGACATATGAATTGAATGACTATTTTTAATTTTTAGAATTTATGGAAGTTATGACTGGTGGCGACGACTAATACATGGATTGATCGATACAATGCTAGCAACAAAATTTAAATAGTCTTAAATTGTTGGTCTATAAAAAAAAAATAATAAAAGTCCAACTTGAAATATCAAATATTTATTTATAAAAATGTATTTTTTTGATACGTCAATCTTCATATATTCTAGCTCAGGACAACAAGTTTATCTAGCGATGTCTGTGTGTTTTGAAGATATACATATGTATGTACATATGTATTAGAAACATCGCCATACTATTCTTTTATAAAATATTCTTTCCTTCGTCAAAACTGGCTAAATTTTGTATTTTTCTACAGCAAACTGCTTTTGATTTAAGATCATTATTTTGATCGTTTTCTTCGTTCTTGAGTTAAATATATGACTTCAGATGCTTAAAAATCAATGTCAATCTAAATATTGAGCAGCGTTTCATAAAAAATTTCAGCCCTACCTACAATATGAAAATTCCCGCAAAAGTGAAAAAGGTAGCAAATAATTTAAAAGACCTTGGCTTCTTTGATGGCTTTGAAAAATTTCAGTAATGCATTAAAACAAAAAATATTTTTTTTTCTAGTCAAGATAAGCACAATGATAATGTATTATTTAAACAAGATTTCCTTTCTATGGAATTTTCACCGTATCAATTTCCTACCGTAGATACTGCTGCAGTGTTGGTTTCAATGTTTGCCCATAATCAACAGATTATAGTCAGTGGTGTACTAGTAGAGGAAAACCCTATTGTTGTCCGTCATTTGCACTGCCCACTGTACCACACTGTCATCTACATATGTACTTATAAATATTCTCGCGCTTTTCTTTCCTTCCTTGGCTCTCTCAATCTGTCGCGCTCTTGTCGAAGCCTCGCTTGCATTGAATTTGAATCTTTGAATTGATCTATGCCTACTTATTTGTCGTGCTCTCGTGCTATATCTAATTCTATCGTTATCGAAGCGGCGCACCTCTCGCTCTTGTTCTATATACCAAAAATACAATAAACATTTAATTCAGTTACTATATTAACCGATTAGAGCGTTATTATTGTATTAGAAAGCAAGCTGATATATTAGATGATCTCCTTTAAAGAGGAGCGTTCGGTAAAATATCAAGTTGATGTGAGAAAAGAAAAAGGACTAAAATAATCCAACCTAATCTTTCACATTTGTATTTCAATACTACGTACATGTGCAACTTGCAAACAGAAAGGGGCTGGAAATATTACTCGAAGAGTAGATTTTTGTTATAGTTATGATATATATTTAGTTATTTATTTTTCTCTAATATACTTACAAGCTAAAAGTGTACTGTTGGGGCTGGGTGCCCTAAAAAAGGTGCCATAAAGTTAATATATTATTGATCAGCATCAATAGCAGAGTCGATATAGCCATGTCTGTCAATCCGTTCGCTCGTCCGTTTTGAATCACAGAATCATAGAGAAGTATGTGGTGTGGTCATTACCTCTGAATGTCTGAGATGTAATTATAAAAAAAAATATGATGTAGAATGTGAAGAAAAAAAAAACAAATAAATATACAAAAAAAAAAAAATAACAAATCTAGTATATTAATTTTAAAATTATGAATCAAAGGCTTATTTTTTTTTTTTTAGAAATCAGCTTCACTTAAATTATGATCTAATATAAATGATATTTACATTGGCTTACTACATATTTTAAGAGTTTAATTGTTAGGTTTTTTCACACAAAACACAGCGCTTTGATGATTAAGTATCTTTATTAATTACGTTAGTTAAAAATTCCTCAGAAGCGTTAGCTAGATAGGTTAGGTTAGGTTGGGTAGAGGCGGCTGCCAGGCTCGTTCGGAGCCCGGCACACTTAGGCCGGTGTCGGCCCATTGTGATACCGCTTGGGATCATTCCCTTCCTGCATTGAGACTTCATGTCAGCAAATGTCAGCTCTTATAAAGTTTGCGATCTTTCTGAGATGTCGTCTAGCAAGGCAGAGCATAAGTGTTGTAGCCTTCTTCTGCTGAGAGCTGGACAGGATCAGAACAGGTGTTCCACTGTCTCCTCCTCATCTTCTTCTCTGCACCTGCGGAAGAAATCATTATGTGGGGCACCCAGCCTGTTTGCGTAGGTGCCTACTAGCCAATGTCCTGTGAGGGAACGTATGACTGCGCTGCACCTTTCCCTGCCTAGTTTGCAGAGCTCTGAGGTGCGCTTCTTATCTATGGTCGGCCATGTTTGCCGAGTTGTGCGACAACGTGTCCCTATTTGCCACTTTTCGTCTGTCAGTCGCTTGTATTGCTCTTTTATGATAAGCTTGCAGGTGGCCATAGGCATACAAATATCCTCCTCATCTTGGAGAAGGGGGTTCGTAGTACCAGATCTAGCCAGCTCGTCCGCTATGCTCTCGATGTCCCGGTGGCCCGGGAACCATTTAAGGCTGAAAGCAAATTGCTGAGCCATCTCGTGAAGAGATTTGCGGCAGTTCGCCACAGTAGCCGAGTTCGAGGAGATCGCGTTAAGTGATCTGATCGCAGCTTGGCTATCGCTGTAGATGTTTAGATTGGTGGCCGTGGTGGTAACCGTGTGAAGGCAGTACAGAGCCTCCCTGGTTGCTGTAACTTCCGCTTGGAAGACGCTACAGTGATCCGGAAGCCTGAAAGATTGCCTTATGTTTAGCTGTTCAGAGTAGATTCCCCCTCCAACCCTGCCGTCCAGCTTTGAGCCATCCGTGAAGATGCTTATGGCCCCGTCTGGGCCGGGGAGTCCCTCGAGCCATTCGTCTCTATGAGGGATAATTGTGCTGAATGGAGTCTCCGTGTGCTCCCTTCGAACTTGATAGTCCGTTCTTGCTGGGACCATGTTGTTTTTATTTGGTATAGATGAGTGACCTATGTATGTGTTGAGGTACCCATTGTTCAGAGTCCCTAAGACGTATTGCTGCCATTTCTGCCCGCTCCTTTCCTGCAAGGTCAAGGCTCTGGAGGCATAACATGGCGTTTAGCGCATAATTTGGTGTAGTTCGAGGAGCTCCACTGATGCAGAGGGCGGCCGTTCGCTGAACCTTGCCCAGCTGATTGGTGATCGTCCTTTTTGTTAGGGCAGGCCACCAGACAGTAACTCCGTAGAGTATTATAGGTCTGACTATTGCCAGATATATCCATAGGACTATGCTTGGGTTCATGCCCCACTTTAGGCCGATGCGCTTGGGAAAACCAAACACAAATGACCAATCTCTCAGCCTCTTCACAACTTCTTCGTGACCTGTTGACTTAGTTGGGAACAGCCACACAAACTTGGAGAAAGCATCTACCACAGCAAAAATGTACTTGTATTGCTAGGCTGTCGCATCCATTGGTCCCAAATGATCAACGTGCAGCGTGTATTGTGGTGTGTCACCCTTGTCAATGCAATGAAGATAGCCTTCTTGTTTGCCCAACTTTTTGCTGAAAATTATACAACTGATACAATTAGTAATCAACTTATTTACTTTCCGTTCAAGGTGCGGAATCCAGTATTGCTGCTGAACTGAGTGCATTGTCTTCGCTGTGGAGAAATGACCAACTTCATGCGATCCTTGAATGATTTCCCTTTCCATCAGCCTTGGAACCACCATTACGTCATTGCCATTTACAGATTTGAAGAGAAGACCTCCTTTTAGCTTGTAGTCTTAATATGGGTGCTGCTTCAGGATCTCAACTGCTTTCTTTATCCGTGCTGTTAGCTCCGTCGTCACGAACATGCATGTCTGCGGAAAACGAATGAGACAGTCCACGTGTCTCATTCTGTCCCCTGGGCGGTGTACTGCTTTGAATGTAAAGCCCTTCATATACAGAATCCACTGGGAAACTTCTAAACGCCACACAGTCAGTGGCAAGATAAAATTTGATCCCCAACAGGTAGTGACGAAACTTCTTGAGTGCGAGGTATGCAGCTTTGACCTCCAAATAGTAACTGTGACGTTTGGACTCAGCTTGTGTAGTCTTTTTACTCCAATAGTAAATCGGGTGGAAATTGCCATCAAACTGCTGCAACAAAACTGCTCCGAAACCTTCTTTGGATGCATCCGTGTGGAGTTCCGTTGGCGCTTCTCGTGAGTATAAATGTAACACAGGTGCGATTACAAGCAGATTCTTTAAGGTTTGTAGCGACTGTTGCTCTGCTTCGCCAATGTTGAAAACTGCTTCCTTCCTGAGTAGATTCGTGAGCGGCCGGGCAACTTGTGCATAGCCAGGGATGAACTTTCTGAAAAAGCCTGAGTCCCAGAAATGCTTGAACTGCTTTAATGTCTTTGGGCGTAGCAAACCGACTGACAGCTGCTGTCTTCTCTTTGCCGGGCCAGATTCTCCCGTCCTCAATGATATGGCCCAGAAAGCTAATGCGTGGCTGCATGAAGCTACATTTCTTCCACTTGATCTTTAGGCCAAACTGCGCAGCTGTCTCCAGAACCAACTTCGTCTTCCTCATGCATACCTCGGGCGACGCGGCGTAAACAATTATGTCGTCCATATAAAGCTGCATAATGTCAGAGTTGATTAATTCTTGAAAAATATAGCTTACGAACCGAATGAACGCAGCTGGCGAGTTCTTGAATCCGAAAGGCGCTTTATTAAACTCAAATAATCCCTCCTTTGTGACGAAGGCCGTATACGACTTGCTTTACTCTTCCATAGGCACATGTAAAAATCCGTTTTCAAGGTCCATTATGGTAAACCACTTAGCCGGCTGCAGCTTTTCCAAGACTTCCTCCATAATCGGGACTGGGAAGCAGTTCAGCAATACCATGCTGTTTAACTTCCTGTAGCCTACGCAAACTCTAAGTGTACCATCTTTTTTCTTCACGACGACAACTCTGCTCGCTACATTTGAAGACGACTTGCGCACGATTCCTTGCTCGATCCATTCTTCGACTTGCTTCTTTACGCACAGGCTTCGTCTGTTGATAAACGACTCGGTGAGTGATTACTCGGCTTGATTACTCCGTCGGGAACTATCTTCAGTTGGATTGGAGACTGCTTTGCAACTTCTGTGGTAACTGTGGCATTTGGTAACTGTTTCTTATCATCTGTTCAACGTCTTTGCGGTATTTGCGATATTGCGGCGGAGCTACAAAGGATGACTCTTCAGTTACATTATATATAAGAGCATGCTCATCTGGTGGCACAGGATTTGCGTCATGCTTTAAAAACGTATTCTTGCATATCAGCGACGAAACGGAACTTTTTAATGAAATCATGCCCCAAAAGTGCGTCGAAGTATCCAACAGGCTTTGTTGATATCTGACCCAGACCGCGCAACATAGTTGTGCACTTCAAAAGTTTAAGTTTTGGCATACTTATACTCGTTTCTTATGTCCAGACCGTTCACAATATGGCTTATAACAGCCACGTCTTCAACATGTGCACTTCAAAAGTTTAAGTTTTGGCATACTTATACTCGTTTCTTATGTCCAGACCGTTCACAATATGGCTTATAACAGCCACGTCTTCAACATGTCCGACTGCTGCTATTTTTCTCATCTGCAGCAAGTACTCGTGCATCGACTCACTACTCTTCCTCTTTCTTTCTTGCAGCAGCTTATGAATTTCTGCACTGTTATAGCTACATGTGAATTCATCCAATAATACGTTCTTGAGTTCCTCAAAGGTGCACACGCATTCAGCTTCAAGGAAAAGCTTAGCTGCACCGGTCATTTTTCCTCTGGCCTGCACATACTTTTGCTTTTCAGTAAGCTCATATGCGTCGGCATTTTTTTTCGAAAATCTCAAACCATTTTTCTATGGGAACCGATTTTCCATCACAATCGCTCACAACTTTTGTAAAATTACTGTACTGTACTGTACAATACTGTACTGTATTGTACTGCGCACGGACAAGGCGACGCTGCGGCGCGACAATGAATTTCACAATTTTCCAACCGAATTAAACGACCGATCTTTTATTAAACTCCGTGGCTACTGTTATGCTCACAGAATTTGGATTGTTCAACTTAATGTTTATAGCCACCAACAACAACTTTACAACTTTATGTAGGTACAAACAACAACTTTAACAACTTTTCAACAATCCTCTTCTTGCATCAGCTTCTGCTTTCTTCTGTTTTTCTTTTTCACACACTCCGAGCTCTGTATTCGACGCGGACGAGTCCCCAAATGTAAGATTAATAATAATGTATCGTTTATTAATAGTGTTTTTCGAAAAAGAGTACAAAGTGTATGATTTAAGATGTGAAATTAATGAGTCTGTTCTTCCGACTTTTTGTGCAACTTTCTGCTTCTACTTCCCACAACCGACTACTTTTTCGATAGCCCGTTATCGGTTATGGTGAGAAATGAGCCTCGTAGTTTTTAATTCAATGCTCATGTATATTGCGATTGACCTATTTACACGCTCATGATTGTAGTACACCGCCTAAGTAACTATTTTTACGCGCATAGCTGTATTGTTGTTTTGCTCGTGTCCAAAACATAGCTGTAATGTTCTCACACGCATAGCCAAGCCCGCAGCTGCACACGCACACACCGATGTGTACCGTTTGGCATTGGACCGTCGCATCGCCTGATCTTCCAATTCCCTTTTGGCTCGACTTCTTTTCGCGGAGTTGAGTCAGTAGAAATTTCTAGACGAAACCGCCCGCACGCATACTTTGTACCGCCGCAGAAACGATCCCCCCGCTGTTCTTGTAATATACTTGTAAAATAACCACCAATATTAAATAATCAAGAAAATAAATAAGCTCAAGATACAAACGATTATACAGTCCACTAATTCATAACCATAGCAAAATTTGGTCCTTCGAGCCGGATCTCCGCGTTTGAGTTTATTTATATACATATTGAGTGATACCGTTACCCGCTGTTTGCCATGAAGGCCCTAGTGCATCGTCTAATTCAGCAACGTGGGGCCTGCAAATCCCAATTAACTCGCGTGGCTGCGGAGGCTCAAGAGTTTGTACAGTCATGTACTGCTGTGCAAACATTAGAGCACAAGTTGGACCGACTTGTGGCAACTTTCAACCGCTTTATGGAGCTGTCTGAAGAGCTGGTCCAATATAATGATGAAGATGAATACGTGGATCCGGATTTGGACATCCCCGAATATGAGAAAAGGTTCTTTAGTGCGCATAGTATCTTCACTGAAGCCATACGTGACCGGAGCAGTCACGAGAATGAGCACGACAACTCAAGTCTACTGCTATCGACCACTGTGGAACGCTTATTTGAGGGACAAACTCAACTTCTGGAGAGGATTCGGGACTCATCGGGAACCACAGAGCTGCAGTTCGAGAAAATACGCATTCCGACGTTTTCGGGCAGATACGAGGATTGGTGTCAGTTTAGTGACTTGTTCTTATGCTCAGTCGACAAGAAGAGTAGTCTGTCCAAGTGCCAAAAGTTTCATTATTTGAAATCCTATCTGGATGGTGAAGCGTTGTCTCTGATCAAACATATTCCCGTATCGGATGCCAATTACCAGGACGCATGGGAGAGGCTCGAAAATCGCTATAACAAGAAGTCACTGATTGCTCGTTCGTTCATTCAAAACTTTCTTTCGTTGCCAACCGCAAAGGGTTCAAACATCGCCGAGTTGCGTAAGATAGTCGACACCGCTGACGAAAGTATACGTGGTCTACATGCGCTGAGCTGCGACAGCCGCGATGTGTGGCTAATCCATATCTTGCTCTCAAAGTTAGACCCGGAATGCAAGGAAGCGTGGGCCACCTCCAGTGAATCGTGCAAGGAAAATGTGACCATAAATGACCTGTTCGGCTTTGTCTTCGCCCGTTGCGATGCACTTGAGTCTTGTCAAGATCCAAAGCTAATCCAGGATACACACACGGTGCTGAATAAACGTCGTGCAATTTCTCATCATGTGGACGTGCCAAATACGTCTGCTCGTGACTGTGTATATTGTCACGAGCAACACAGTCTTTATGCGTGCACTCAATTCAAGGCTCTGGATGTTGTGGACCGCCGCAAGTTCGCAAGGGATGGTAATTTGTGCTTCAATTGTCTAAGCCGATCTCATCAAGTCAAGGAGTGTAATTCCACAAACACGTGCCGTCTGTGTAAGCTGAGGCACCACACTCTTGTTCATCCAGAGGACATACGCTCTGTCACGGCTTCCGCTGATGTCAACAACTCCGCTGACTCACCCGTCCGCTCGTCCAGTTTCCCTGCTGACGCTGATCCTGCCGTGGTCAGCCATCATACATTGGAGAGGAAATTCGTGGCCAAGAGTCAGGCCATATTGCCAACGATTTTGGCCACTATAGTCGACTCCTGGGGCAACGAGACCACCGGCAGGATACTGTTGGATACTGGTTCGACTATAACGATGGTCGCCGAATCATTTATTCAACGAATTGGTTTGCCGCGCACCCACGCTCGTATACCAGTGGTTGGTCTAGGCGCAAATCCTGCTGGGGTTACTAGAGGTCGCGCTACATTCACGCTGCTCTCCCGCACAAGCTCGGCCTCAGTGGTGGTAACAGGTCTGATTATGAACACTTTAACCTCCTCGATTCCAGCCCAGAGGATCGAGTCTAACACACCGATGTGGAAAAGGATTCGTGATCTACCCTTAGCGGACCCTACATTTGGTAAACCAGGCGAAATCGACGTGATCTTAGGAGCTGATCAGCTTTGGAACCTTTACACTGGACAACGCAAAGAGTTTGGTTCTGAATATCCTATTGCACTTCATACTAATTTTGGTTGGGTCATTACAGGCAGCTACCATCTCAGTAGTGATGCTCACAACCTGGATCTGGACACTTTGGTTCGATCGTTCATGGACATGGAACGAGTTCAACCAAGTGACGCTACCATTGATGCTAGTGATCCCGCTGAGCAACACTTCGTTCATACGCACGCCCGCAGAAACGATGGCGTGTACATCGTCCAATACCCGTTCAAGGAATCTGCCCCTCCGATGGGGTCCACACTGCCACAAGCACTACGCCGCTTTTCTTCTCTCGACAAACAACAGTATGTCGAGTTTATGGAGGATTATATACAACGAGGACACATGGAGGTGATTCCTTCTACTACCGTAGAAAACGGTCCCGCCAATCACAATTACTTAGCACACCACGCAGTATTTAAACCAGATAGCACCACCACGAAATGCCGAGTTGTATTCGATGGCTCTGGGGAGGACTGCAATGGATCTTCACTTAATTCACGACTACACATCGGACCACCTATTCAAAGGGATTTACTTGGAGTATGTCTACGTTTCCGTCAGCATCGCTATGTGTTTTGTACGGACATTGAGAAAATGTTTAGAGGCATCCTGGTTTCAGAAGATCACACGCATTACCAACGGATTGTCTGGCGAAAGGAGGAGACTGCTACACTCGATCATTATCGATTGCTGACCGTGACGTATGGTTTAGCGTCTTCGCCGTTCTTGGCTGTTCGAGTTCTCAAGCAGATCGCGCTAGATCATGCCGATTTGTATCCGAAGGCTGCTGCTGTGCTTGTACGAGACGCGTACGTGGATGATATCCCTACTGGTTGCGATAGTATCGACGATCTCATTGCACTCAAAGATGAATTAATTTTGCTATTGAGCCAAGCTCAATTTAAACTTCGAAAATGGAGTTCAAACTGTTGGTCACTACTCAAATCGCTGCCACAGGACATGTGTAAGTATCCACTTGAAGCCCTAGAGGGAAATAGCCCAACTCAATATGTCAAGGTTCTTGGAATACGCTGGGACCCGGCTGTGGACGAGCTTTCCTTCAAGTTGACCATTCCCGACGCCACAGGGGTTCTGACAAAACGGATTTTGCTGTCCGAGCTTGCCAAGATCTACGATCCACTGGGGTTGCTTGCCCCCAACTGTATTTCTAAAGGTTCTCTTTCAAGATAGTTGGCTGAGCTCGGTCGACTGGAACGAACCACTACCCGCGCAGCTATGCGCACGGTGGCAACAGTTTGTAGCTGAAGTTCATTTACTGGAAAGCTATCGCATACCCCGCTACCTATCCTCGCCACTTCAAGCAACGGAGCTGCATGGATTCGCCGATGCTTCATCTCATGCATACGCCGCTGTCATCTACAGTCGCGTAAGAGTCAATAATGACTACGCTGTAACACTGATCGCCGCAAAAACCCGGGTGGCACCCATCAAACCTATCTCCATCCCACGGCTCGAGTTGAATGCCGCTCATCTTCTGTCGAAATTGATGTCTCTGGTTAAGCAAACTCTAACTATTCCTATTTCCAGTACTTCGTGTTGGTCAGACTCCGAAATTGTACTACATTGGCTCTCATCACCCCCACGGACTTGGAACACTTATGTTTGTAATCGCACGGCTGAGATTCTAGAAGCTTGCCCACGTAGCTGCTGGCAACACATTCGCACTGAGGACAATCCCGCGGACTGTGCATCACGCGGACTTCTACCAAAGGATCTGGTAGAACATCAACTGTGATGGAATGGACCACCGTGGCTTTCCCAATCACATCGCACTTGGCCACCTGCTCAGGCCAAGTTTGCACTGTCGACTGAGGACGCTGAGCGGATGGGAGTAAAGGTCAAGCCCCAAGTTAATCTACACATTTCCAATGAAGGAAATGATCTTAACTGTATGATCAACAAAGCTTCCTCCTGGCCACATCTCTTGCGGACACTTAGCTATTGCTTTCGGTTCGTACATCGTCTTCGTTGCAAGGACCGCCTGTCATCATTTTTATCGTCATGGGAGCTTCAATATGCCCGCTCTAGGGTAATCAAACATGTCCAGATGGAGTTCTTCCAAGTGGAGTACAGACAGCTGAGCACTGGACAAGCCCTCTCTCAAAAATCCAAGTTGATTCACTACACTCCATTTGTTGACGACCAAGGAATTCTGCGCGTAGGAGGACGCATTGGAAATTCGATGACAACCTATGACGCAAAACATCCCATACTTCTTCCAAAGGAATCACCAGTCGCTGTTTTAATAGCTAGACACCAGCACGTCACATCGTTACACGCTGGAGTCGAATTTATGTTTCACACGTTGAGACATAAGTATTGGATCCTGGGAGCCCGTAACATAGTCCGCAAAATTGTATTCAACTGCAAGATATGCTTCCTCCAGCGCAAAGGAACGAGTACACAACTCATGGCTGATCTTCCCGCCTTTCGCGTTCAGCCCACCCGCTGCTTTCTACATTCTGGATTGGATTACGCTGGACCAGTTACCATCAAGACATCAGCAGGTCGGACACCGAAGTTTGGCAAAGCTTGGTTTGCCATCTTTGTTTGTCTGTCCACCAAAGCAATTCATATCGAGCTCGTCAGTGATTTGACGACTCCTGCATTTATCGCCGCTTTCAAACGTTTTTGGTCTCGACGTGGCCCTATATCCGACTTGTACTCGGACAATGGCACAACATTCCATGGAGCCAGAAAGGAACTAACGGGGATGCAAAGGATAGCTGTATCTCAAAGTCAAGACGAGGAAATTGCTAATTTTCTGACGAGTCAGGACATCAACTGGCACTTCATTCCGCACTATTCCTTCGAGGAATATTCAAAAATTTTAACTCAGATTGAAGGGTTACTCAACTCTCGCCCACTGTGCGCGCCCAGCGATCACAGCTTGGATCCCCTTACCCCCGCTCATTTTCTTACAGGTCAACCTCACATGTCGGTGCCGGAGCCGTCCTTGTTAGACGTCAACATTAACAGACTGCAGCGTTGGAGACAACTGCAAGCCAAGGTTCAAGGATTCTGGAAACGTTGGAATCTGGAATACCTTACTTCCTTGCAACCTCGCACGAAATGGCAGCAGGAGTCCAACGACATAACCGTGGACACTCTTGTGGTATTGAAGGAGCCAAATTAACCGCCTAGCAAGTGTCTGCTTGGGCGAATCACCGAAGTTCATCCTGGCCAAGACGAGAGGGTTCGAGTGGTCACCGTCAAAACCGCCCGAGGAGTGTACAAGAGGCCTATTACCAAACTTGCTGTGCTTCCCTTGTTCTGAACAGTCGTTCAGGGGGGCCGGTATGGTGAGAAATGAGCCTCGTAGTTTTTAATTCAATGTTCATGTATATTGCGATTGACCTATTTACACGCTCATGATTGTAATACACCGCCTAAGTAACTATTTTTACGCGCATAGCTGTATTGTTGTTTTGCTCGTGTCCAAAACATAGCTGTAATGTTCTCACACGCATAGCCAAGCCCGCAGCTGCACACGCACACAACGATGTGTACCGTTTGGAATTGGACCGTCGCATCGCCTGATCTTCCAATTCCCTTTTGGCTCGACTTCTTTTCGCGGAGTTGAGTCAGTAGAAATTTCTAGACGAAACCGCCCGCACGCATACTTTGTACCGCCGCAGAAACGATCCCCCCGCTGTTCTTGTAATATACTTGTAAAATAACCACCAATATTAAATAATCAAGAAAATAAATAAGCTCAAGATATAAACGATTATACAGTCCACTAATTCATAACCAGGTTAGGTCTTTTAAACATCGGTTAAGTCTGGTTATATCGGTTAGGTCTTATCGATGGTATGTTAAGTTTAAATGTTAATTTAGATGGGATAGTGTTAAGTGCTTGATACACGGTCCTTTACATTTATTTGTGAATAACACGAGTTCCGTTTTCCAGGGATTTAGTCCCAATCCGCGCAATTCTGTCCATCCGGACAATCGAGCAAGCTTTGTGGTCATTAAGTCGCAGAGTGTTTGTGGGTATTTCCCCGCAAAGATAATTACAGCGTCGTCCGTGTATGCTATGATTTTTCGAGAAAAGCTATTAGTGAGTTTTCTTTGAGATGCAGATATTTTTCTACACTCGAGATAAGTCTCTCAAAGGTTTTGAGTAGGAAAGACGATAAACTAATTAGCCTAAAGTCTTTCGTGGTTGAGTGTGATGCTTCACCTGGTTTAGGGATGAAAAGTATTAAGCCTTAAGCCTTAAGCCATGCTTGTGGTATTGTACTTACCGCCAGTATCTTCCTGAAGATACTGTTCAACCAGTTAATGGCCGTATCCCCGGCTTTCTGAAGTTGCGCCGGGATTACCTGGTCCGGGCTTGGCGATTTAAACAGGTTGAAGCTGTTTACTGCCCAACTTATGTTGCGTTTTGTAAGGATATGGTCCATCGATTCTACCGGTCTCTCTCCTGGGAGGTATGCCGGCTCGGTGGCTGTACATCCGGGGAAATGCGTGTCGAGCAGAATGTGTAGGGACTCCTCACTGTAGTTGGTCCACGTACCATCAATCTTTTTTAGGTAACCTACCAAAGGGGTTGTTTCTGAGAGAACTTTCCGGAGTCTTGCGGCCTACGACGTTTCCTCGATTTTGGATCAAAATTTTTGCCAGGAGGCTCTTTTAGCCTTCCTCGTTACCTTTTTGTATAGTGCTAGACTGATTTTATAGTCTGCCCAGTGAGTATCCTTATTAGCTCTTGTGGCTCTATTGAAGAGAGTCCTACAAGTCCTACGAAGGATGTCTAGTTGTTTAGACCACAAGGAGGGTTTTTTTTTCCCCCTTGGTCTGTTAGAAGGCCATGCTGCTTTGAAAGGCTTTATTGCACGCCTACGTGAACCTGTTCACGTATTTAGGAGTTTTAGGAGGGAGTTGTTCAAGTTCTGGGCTTGATATAGTCGGTGGGTTGAGTGATCGCGAGGGATAATATCGTCTCGATGTACGTGTGGTCCGAGAAGGAATGGTTTTCTAGGACTTTCCAACTCTTGATTGTGTCTAGCAGTTTGTTTGACACTATCGTGAGGTCAATAACCTCCTGCCGATTTTTAATTATAAACGTGGAGTCGTTGCCCCGATTGCAAACGAATTAATTTGTGTCCAAGATGAAGCTGAACAGTGACTCACCCCTTACATTCGTGTCCGTCATCCCCCATTGGGTGTGATGGGCGTTGGCATCGTGGTATTGGTATTTGGTATTTTTCCGTGCTTTCGCTGTCGCTGGCTATTTTGCGAACAAGGTCGTTGGGAGGATCATCTTCCTCGTGGGCCATATAGGACGTCACCAGCCTGAGATGAGTCCCGTTTATCTCCAGGCTTGCCGCCGTGTTATCGCCATCGCTATAATTGTGTAGCAGAAAGAAATTTAGGTGCTTTTTAGCAAGTATGCAGGTAAGGGTTTTACCTTAATTTTGGGATACAATGATCTTGTATTCCATCGTCCCTAACACACAGACTTTGTTTCCTACCACCCAAGGCTTCTGGATCAGGACTACGACGGCTCCGCTCGCGTCTAAGCGGAGTATGAGGGCAGTCGATGCTGCTTTACAGTGGTGGAGATTGATTTGAAGAATCCTAAGGACCATCCAAGGTTCTCAAGCACTGTAATGTGTGCGTCCGAGTCGAAGGTAGGCGGCACCCAAATTCTGGCCTTAGGTCTGCTGGGCACCTGGCTTCAATCGACTGCAATTATCTTAACGTTTCCCTGGAACCACCCCATATCCTTGCAGACAGGCGGTGGTCATGAGTCTTTGTCGAGGAGGTCGAAGCAGCGGTCGGCCAATGCCGATTTCTCCCACTTCCACTGACTCCTTGGATTCCTTCGCTTTGCGCGGATTGCCAAGGAGAGGACTCTATTTGCGTCCCCTCCTTGCCGTTCTCCCTCGCCGCAAAAGAGGCTGGCTTCACTGCTGGCGTGTTGCCGCCGGAGTATGTGCCCTGCACTGCTCTTTTTGGCATAGGTGTAGCGTTTGGCTTTTGGCATTTGGGGAGTGCCGGACTCATTTTGTTTGTTTTTTAAATCTTCCATTCTTTTCCCACGAGCTGCAGAGAAGGGGTACGGTCCGTCCGGGCAGATCCACGTTGCCCGGATAAGGCATATTTAGAACAGGGGGCTGCCAAGTCCCTGAGCTCTCCGTTAACGACAGGGCTAATTTTATATACCGGGCCCCCAGCCAGGCTGACTCTCGGCACGGGTCGAATAACACTCTTAGTCCGGCCCGGTGTGAGGTGGGTGTTGGGATATGGGTAGGTATGGTAGGTGTGGGGATGGGAGTGTGTGAGCTACTTATTGAGGCGGTACCACAAGTGCATCGTCAGTGTTGCTACCTGGCTAACACCCGCTGGCTGTCCGGGACTGCCTATTTCGGTACTCTCCCGTGAGGGATGCCCGCTTATTCGCAGCAGACCTACCGAGGTAGACCGCTATCCGCAACCCGCGAACCGTGCGGTGGCCTCACCTAGGCCCCCTTTGAGCTACCTCACGAGCTTATCAGACCAGATAAGATAAGATAAGATAGCTAGATAAATAATATTAAATATATAGCGTTAGCTGGCCGAATATGATGAATGAGAATTAGTGATCAACGGCGAGCGATACGCTGCGGTTTATTTAGATTCTACTTAAGACTGAAAATTTATGAAATTTATGAAAAAAAGCTTTGATTGCAGCTGGCTTCTCGGCCAGTTCTGCCGCGGCGCTGCCGTCAGCGCAGAACCATCGCCGCCGTTATAAGAACTCCAACGTCGCTTGCAGCTGTTCGGCACCCGTGGGAACTGCTGACTTACGCCTTGTGGGTGGTGTCGGCATTGCTGCAGCGGCTACCAACATTGTTGCGACACATCCTCCGCACCTCTGGTCGACCGCCCTCGGTCGCGTCACAGTTCTGGACTATTTCGGAGACTAGTAAATTATGTTTCATGGACCCTTATTACGGAGCAGTCGCCATAGCTGATGGTGGCGCTAACATCGTTTACGATGATGATGCCGTGGTCGACCATAGTGACAGGGTCGAGGTGGCTTGGTTGCGTTTGACAGTGAGCGATGTCCCCTGAATGGAGACCTTGCGCACAGGTAACGTTCTCTGACGCGTTGCAGAATGTGGCTGTCGCTGTTTGGGTGCAATTTGTCGCGGCCATGACCTTCACGTTGCATTCGGCTACCTTCCTGTAGCTGGAGTGTCAAAATTATAAGCCTAAAATGTTAAATGAAAAAGGGATTAAAAATACAAATAACCGACGGAGGTTGTCTTTGTGGACCACCTTCCCCTTGATGAGGACCGTTGTCCCCAATTCCGCTTCAACCATTTTTCATCGCAGATGGGTGAAAGTTTGTTCCCTAACCTGTGGTTGCTTTTTACTGTCGGTTTTTATTTAGTCTGATATTTTGCTCGATCTGTGCTTCCTCTATTTTTTTACAATGCCCTGGATTCATTCCGGCGAATCGGTGGTTACGGCATTCTTGGGGCTTTGCTCGGTTACCAAATGAGTAGAACTGTTATATTCGATAGCAGCTTGCAAGATAAGGTCGACTGTGCCTACGATTCCTCTTTGGAGTTTCAGGCACCTGGCTATATCTAACAGGGTGCTGTGGAACCGTTCCACCTGGCCGTTCGCCGCGGAATGGTGGTGTGTTTACGATGTTTACATCATAATTGTTCAAAAGAAGACGTTCATTAGTATCAACAGAGTGGGTGGTAAGTCTTCTATTGTACTGGATTCAATGGGTTGTACCATTGCGAACTTGAATAGTTTGTCTACGCAGGTGAGGAAGAACTTTTTGACTGTGGAGAAGATGTCAACGTGTAACATCTCTCCAGCCTGTGAGGGAATCGGTGTTTGGCCGAGCTCTTGGTTTTTTGGTTGCCTATCGTACTTTTCCCTTGCGCAAACTTTACAATTTAGGACCATTTTGGAGAAATAATATTCCGTCATTATTTGTTTCTCCCTTTTACTGCGCTGCCCTGTGGCTGGGAAGGCTTTTTTCACCTCGTGTTGGATGTTTTCCACTTTTGTTAGGCTGCAGTGATTCGCATTCACTACGCCTCGGTTGATGACAGACTTGACTGTCTCCGCTAAGGTTTCTTTGTCGGTGAAGTTTATCAAGTGGCGAGCTTTTTCGTTGAACAAGATAAAGTTCTTTTTCAGTGGATGCCAGTTACAGGTCGCGCTTTTCAGCGTGTATTTGGAATTTGGGTTTCTCCAAGTGGCTGATGGTCGGTAAATATGTTAATATTTTTCGCACCATAGAGTATGTGCCACAGTTTGGCTAAGGCCCAGACGATAGCTGGCAGTTCTCGCTCTTTAGTTGCGTAATTTGCTTCTCTAAATTTCAATGATTGAGATATCATTGTTATTGGGCGGCCGTTCTGCCTCCGATGCAATACGCCGAGACGTCTGTAGTCAGATCGAATGGCTTTTGGTAATCTGGGTACATGAGGTTTACGTCCTCCGAGGCTAGTATGTTTCTTAACTTTTCAAACGAGTTGCGTTGGTCCTCATTAAACTGTACCTGGATCTTTTTTGAACTGTATTTGCAGACGGATCCGTTTTCTCCTTTCAGAACTTCGGAGCTTGGTTTCGCGATTGCTGCGAAATCCTTAATGAAACAACGGCAATAGCTGGCTAGACCCTTGAATGATCTGACGCTTAATACCGTTTTCGGCTTTCACCTTTTCAGGGTCCGTTTCTGCGCCGTGCTTAGTTACGACAAAGACCTCGGCTTTGTCGCTCTCGACTCGACGCTCTCTTTAAACTCGACTTTTCGCGGGCCATCATACTGTTTACACGATGAAGGTTCTTTAATATCCAGCGGACGTGTTTGACGTGATCCGCCTCATCTTCGGAGAAGACGAAGATATCGTCAACATACACGTAGCACGTAACTTTATCGATCGTGCGCCGAAAAATACCTCCAGCATTTTTTTAACCCGAAGGGAAGTCGACCAAATTCGTATTTCCCCCGTTAGCTAAGAAAACCGTTTTCTCTCGATCAGATTCTGCCAGAGTGATCTGGTGGTAACCTGATTTGAGATCGAGAGTGGTGAAGTACTTTGCTTTACCTAAATTTGCCAGTATCATCATAATCATGGTGATGCTCAGCTCGGGGTATTTGTTCCCTTAAAAAATAAGCGTTGTCGCTTTCTGTGTCAGAGTCGTTGCCGTCGTCTATATTAGCTACCGCTTCCTGTGCTACTTGTGCGTAGTTTGCCTCTTGTTCAGCGACTGTCTTTAGGCTTGCAAAAGCGTATCTTTCGTGCTTTGCTTCGACCTCCTGTGCCAATGCGAGAGCTTTTGGCAATTCGAGGGGGTTAGCGTGGAGCACAGAGCGCCAGTCAAGCTACGCTTCAGCCCAGAGATGAATACACGAAGTGCGTCGCCTCTGAACTTTTCGTACATGATCTTTGCCAAGCTAATGTCGTAGGTCATGTGGGCCTTGTTGGTCAACAAGGTAAGTTTCTTTTTTACCTCATCATAATACTGTAGAATTGACATTCCGCCTTGCCTCAGCGTGCCCATTTCTTATTCAATGACATGTACATATGTAGGGAGTAATCGAAAAAGAAGAGTTTGAGCTACGAGAGGGAGAGGTTGTGTTCTCTGTGCGCGTCGCAAATGGAAACGAAAGAAGAGAAAATTATAAAACATTTGTGTAAATTAAATATAAGACGAATGAATGAAATACAGCTATGATCTATTAATGAATCCGTCGACAGCAGTTATTGCGAGAAATAAGATTCAAATTCGACACAACCGGGAGGATTATACGTGCATGCCCTGCAGTACCATGACGAATGTCATCTACAATGTCATCTAGGCGTCTACGCCAGCCAAATCGAACCCTTTGTTTTTTCTTTAGTTTCTTTCTTTTCCGCGCGTGCCGAATGTAATTCGGTTCTGCCGACCGTGCGCAGTAGCAGAGAACTTCGTTTTTTCTATTCGTCGTCAGAACTCTTTTGCTTTGTTCTTTGCTATTTGCAATCGTCAAACGAAGTTTTAATAAGTGAAATTAAGTAATCTGTGATTATTATTATTATCAGGTAAGTGCAGTTTTTAAATAATTAATAATATGTGTTGTGCGCGTGTTAAATAAAGAAAATCTCAATTGTATAAATAGTTATATTTATGAAAAAACTGTGTTCAAATTATATTAATGTTTCGCTGCATTGACATTATATTTCTTTATTCTTCTCTTATGCTCGGGAATAAAAGAAGAATAAAGAAATATAATGTAAATCCGTATTAGCGAATTAAATTGTTATAATCTGCGGTGGGCACGAAATTGCAATTTGTGAGCAGTCCAGCAGCAAAACAAACAACAAAAGAAAAGTAACAAAAAGTAACCCTTATTTGCGGGGCTTGGCTCGAGCAGGTACATTTAATAAATTTGTAATAATAACAGCTCAGCGTATGGCTGGTCATCAGCTATGTCATCGGGGGTAGTGACGCGGTCATCGACGTGTCAGCAGCTGAGTCATCGATGACCCGTACTGCAGGGTATATTTACTCCGCCCTTAATACATTTGTTCCAGATATCACTGTACCTGTATCGTCCAAGCCTCCCCGGTTCTCCAAGTATTTGTCATACTTAAAAAATAAGAAATCCAGGCTTTATAAAAAGTACCAGAAGACGAGATCCACGTTGGCCTTAGCTCTACACTCCTCCGCTCGCTCTCAGTTCCTTGCCGTTAATAGTCAGTGTTATAATCAATATCTTTCACAATGTAGTAGAAACTTTCGTAGTGATCCTAAAAAATTATTTTCGTTCATTAACTCTTAGCGCAAGTCAAATGCTTTTCCTCCGTCCCTTCATTACCAAAACAAAACATAAGCTTCTGCTGTTGCTATTGCAAATTTATTCGCTACCTTTTTCCAAACAACGTACTCGTCTCATATTTACAACGCATCCACTCCGTATCCCTACCATCTACCTCACGCTAACAGCATTTTTCTGCCCTTTTTCGAGGAAAGCGTTGTTCTGAAAGGTTTGTCATCTATGGACAGATCGTTTTCTGCGGTTCCAGATAAGACACCAAGTTGCATTTTAAAACACTGTGCCCAATCCCTTTGCAAACCCTTGACCTTTCTCTTCAACCTCTGCTGAAGTTTTGTCTCCCAGTAATTTTGAATGATTCCTACATCATTCCGCTTCACAAAAATGTTTCAAGATCAAATATTAAAAACTATCGTGGTATCGCAAAGCTTTCCGCTATCCCGAAGCTTCTTGAGTTCCTGGTCAACTGCAATATCTTTGTTGCAGCTCGATATCTCCGTCGCAATACGGTTTTTTCAGACATCGGTCAACATCGACTAAAAACAGCGATGGTGCAACGACGGCAGGTCAATTAGATTTAGCCTAGACCGGTAGGGTGGCAAGATTCTACCCGAGTCCCAGTTAAAGTTATGTAGGCTATGCAAAAATTAAAAATTGCTTTTGCACGGATTCAATAACAACCTGCTGCTCTTTATACTGCGGGCTCCACACACAAGAACAATACTCCAGTATAGGACGTAACGTTCTGGTCGTCAAACTCCTTGGACCAACGCTTGATGAACGCTAAACACCCTTAGTTTTATTTACTGTTGCAGCTAAATGCAGCTGTTAAAACATATCTTATGATCAAAACGGACTCCGAGGTCATTTTAACTCGAAATTCGCTCCAGGACATGATTTCCTAGACTGTATGAGACAAAATGTGGAGCGCGACGGTAAATTGTCATAAGTTCGCATCAAGAGAGGTTCAGAAAAAGAACATTAGCTGAACACCAAAATAGTAATTCATTTAGATCCAGTTAAAGGCGTGTGCAAGTACCAATCAGAGTGAGGCAGACAGATTTTAGCATCATTAGCATACATGTAGTAGAGTATGTTATAACTTGAGCAAGGTCATTCACAAATAAAATAAACAGAAGCGGGTCCAAACGACTTCCCTGGGGCACTACTGAAGTAACTGTAGCGCCATTTGAATAATAATAATTGTTATTAGGATATTTTTTCATGAAGTCTAGTGTAAGTTAGGCTAGGGCAAAGCGGGAGCGCAATAAAAGCTCGCTCTCTCGCTCTTGGCGAATTCGCCCCGCTTTGCAACCGTAGGTAAGGTAGGCATAGAAGAAATTGTTAATATATGAAAAGAAGTCGAGAAAAATCCATGAAATCGAACGCACGCACCCCTTTTCTTTCGTCGTAATAAAATAAAATTGCAGTCACCCAAGAAATTTCGGTATTGTTATTTAGAAAAACTCTTCTAAAATTTCATGGCGCCCCCGGGTGGACTCGCAATTTAAACGTACATATTAATTCAAGTGGAAGGCAAAAAGTGACAGTGACACAGTGAAGAAAAAAATAAACAGCCAAACTCTATTATACATACATACATACATGTACATGCATATGTGCTGCAGCTAAATTGCCAAAGTGACCGCGACGTGTGTGCAAATAATTAAACAAACCAAACTAAAAATCACCGCGTCGGTCGTGCAATACCCTGTCTGCAGCTACATATATACAAGAGGAGAGTACAGCACCTGGAATTTCCTATCTTCCCAAGAGGTATTTGTGCAAAAAATTGAAAGCTCGAGTGAAGACGAAAAGATTAAAAAACTCGCAATTATTGTCTTGTGCTGAAACAATTGCACCTCGCTTTCAATTCTTGGCACATACGTATGACATAGTAGAGCTAGATTGCATGCTGTAGTTAGAGTTGAGCATATATATTAATACATATATACATACATATGTACATCTAACCCTCTTGGACGCAATAACTACACATATAACTCATTTTAACTGCAATCGCTGTCGCCCCTTTCCCCTTTCTCGTTTTCGTTGTGTCAAATATATGTATAGTTGGGTCATTGGCCAAGCACGCATACCAATACGCAGCTTGAGCGGTGAATTTTTTCGTCTCGCTTTCGCTCTTCACCGTTGCTTATCGTTGTTCTTTTGTTTGGCGCGCTTGATCCAAACCAAACACCAAGTGACGCGCTACCCTGTTTTCGTCGGGTATATTCGTTTGGTGTCAGTAGGATCCCACTATCAATTAAGACAAAGTCGTGCCTCGCCAAATTTAGCGTCGATCGTTGTCGGTGCATACGTATACACAACGTTCATTCTTCAGAACTGCAGCGGTGAAATTTTTCGTTTTCGCTTGTCACCAGTGCAGTTCGTTGGTATTCTTGTGTGGTTTTCGTGTACGCGCCAGCCAAGCGACGCTCTACCCTAAATTTTTCGGGTATATTGGTTTTTCACCTCGTTTGGGTACAATTACCCATTATTTCATTGAGTGCCTCGGCATTAAATACGATTATTAGAAACGATCTTTCGCCTTCAGTTGCTTGTATTGAGAATCAATATGACCTCAAAAGCCAACAATATCGTCCTTGAAGAGCTGAAGAAAAAGCGCAGTTGCCGTGTCAAAGGCATTCGTTTATTAGCGGACCGTTTAGAAGCGGGGGATATTCCGCTGGTATTGACGGAGCTCGAGTGCAGACTCGAAACGCTGATGCGTAGCATTGACACGGCACGCGAACTTCAAGAGAAGATTGAAGATATAGACATTGACGATGAATTTGGAGTCGAGTTGGAAGAACTCTCAATTGTCACAAAGGCAAAATTAATGTCTCTCATTTGCGCATTAAAGACAGCTGATGAGACAATACCGGCAGTACCAGCTTATGGTGGCCCAACTCATGCTCGCCTTCCGAAGTTAGCTCTGCCGCAGTTCAGCGGCAACTTTTCGGACTTTAAAAACTTCATAGGTTTATTTGAGACTCTAGTTCATAATGACCAAAGCATTCCAATTATCGAAAAGTTCAACCATTTGCTTTCGTGTCTCTCCGGTGAAGCGTTGGGAACAGTTAGGGCTTTCCAAGTAACCGAGACCAACTACGAGAAAGCAATGGCTAGCTTAAAACGGGTCTACGATAATGATTGTCTGATCTTTAAAAATCACATTGATGCCCTATTTAATCTTCCCAAAATGACCCAGCAATCAGCATCGTCCTTAAGGAACCTTATCGATACAGCCTCATCCATATATGGTTCGTTGTTGTCGATAGGCGATGATAAAAAGATCTCGAATGCGATGATTATTCATCTCGTCTTGAGCAGAGTGGATCCGGTGACCAAAGAGAAATGGGAAGAACAGCTCGATTATGACAAACTGCCACTTTGGACGGACTGTGAAAAGTTGCTTAATCGCAGACATCAGCATCTTTCGGCCGAAAATTCGGACAAACCAAAGCAGGAGCAGAAAGCTGTGCCAAGCAAGCCGCATAATCGGAGCTCATTCGCGTGTTCCACCGCGAATACCAAAAATCAACAATGCAGCTACTGCAATGCGAAAGGCCATTTGTTGACAGATTGCAGTCCATTTGGTCGGCTAGCAGTAATGCAAAGGTTCGAATTTGCAAAAACTGCATCCTTGTGCATCAATTGTCTGCAGCCAGGCCACTCTGTAGTACGATGCAAAGCTAAGAAGTGTCGAGTGTGTGGCTGCTCACACCATACCTTATTGCATAGGTACACAGTGGCGAATAAAAGTCTAGCGTTACCATCACCCCCAGAGAATTCTTCTCCTCCTCCCAATCAGAATCAACCTTCCACTTCGCATGCTCTCCATGCGACAGCTATGGATAGAGTTATTCTGGCTACGTCGATCGTAAGCGTCCGAACAAATAATGGTGAACATGTTTTGGCCCGAGCTCTGCTTGACTCGGGGTCTCAAACCAATTTTATAACTGAGGACTTAGCACAGCGCTTACAGATCCGTAGGGAGGAGTCGTGTATCAACTTGCTTGGTATTGGTGAATCCAATTCACAAGTCAAGAAAAAGATACACACGGTGGTGAAGTCGCGAATTACTGGTAGTGAGTTTTCGGTTGATTTCTGGATTCTAAGGTCCATTTCGGGGTATCACCCTGATCAGACACTTAACGTGAGTGACTGGAAAATCCCGAAGAACTTATCACTTGCAGACCCATATTTCTTCAAGCCACAGAAGATAGATATGTTGATAGGTGCAGAAACATTTTTCGAACTTCTATCTGTTGGTCAGATTCGACAAGGTCCTGACTATCCAACTCTGCAGAAAACGCTTCTCGGCTGGATTGTGTCGGGCAGATACACTCCAAAGGTGACTGCCACCCAAGAAGCTAGGAATTATTTGAGTTGTCGAGAAGAGTCAGTGATCCACATCGACAATACATTACAAAAGTTTTGGTCACTGGAAGAATTGCCGTCTTCTAAAAAGTCTTTATCTACTGAACACAAGTTATGTGAAAAGCATTATAGAAGGACTACTCAGATCGTGCCTTCAGGTCGGTTTGAAGTAAGACTGCCGTTCAAATCAGATCCCAGTATCTTAGGCAACTCCTTTGATGTGGCTAAACGGCGGTTTTTATCGCTTGAAAAAAGATTGTCTCGTGACCCCGAGTTGCAGAAAATGTACTTGGAGTTCATGGAAGAGTACCTCTCCTTGGGTCACATGTCTACCACAGACAACACAATCCCCAAAACTCCACATTATTTCATTCCACATCAGTGTGTGTTGAGGCCTCAAAGCACGTCGACCAAGCTCCGCGTCGTTTTCGATGCGTCTTGTAAAACGTCCTCTCAGGTGGCCTTGAACGACATATTGATGGTCGGTCCTACGATACAGGATGAGCTGTATTCGACATTGCTCCGATTCAGACTACACAGGTACGCCTTGACAGCCGATGTTAAGAAGATGTATCGCCAAGTCTGGGTCGCTGATGCGGATAGACAATTCCAGCTCATAGTGTGGAGAAGAGACCCGTCTGAGTCCTTGAGAATATACCAGCTCAACACCGTAACATATGGGACTGGACCAGCCTCATTTTTGGCAATTCGGTGTTTGAAGAGGTTGAGTGAGTCTGCAAAACTCTCATTCCCTAAAGCTGCTGAAGTTATTGACTCCGACTTCTATGTCGATGACATGTTGACTGGTGCTGGTTGCGTAGAGGAGTTAAAGACAATTAAGTCTGATGTGGCTCAGGTTCTTCAAACCGCTGGGTTTGAATTGACTAAATGGTTTTCGAACTCACCTGAGGTCACCGCATCCGAGAGCACAGTTAAACCGATAACGATCTCGGACTCAGAGTCAACTAAGGCGTTAGGAATATCGTGGCTGCCACACGAAGACGTCTTTAAGTTCCAAATTGACACGTCAGTTATGGGTCTCCGAGCGACAAAACGGAACATCTTATCGGTGACATCAAAGCTGTTTGACCCCCTTGGCTTGTTAAGTCCTTTAGTAATTAAGGGAAAGATCCTACTGCAGGAGCTTTGGCTCAACAAGCTAGATTGGGATGAGTCAATTCCAATGAACTTGGAAACAGCATGGAACTTATTAAAAGACTCCTTGGGTCAGTTGGAGAAGATTACCATACCTCGATTTGTGCTTACTGATCCCATGTCACCGATTCAAGTACATGCCTTTGCCGACGCATCCATGAGAGCTTATGGAGCCTGCGTCTATATCCGTAGAAAGACTGCAGAAGGTTTCGAGGTCTCCTTGTTGACTGCAAAGTCGAAAGTAGCGCCACTCAAGACGAAAACGCTCCCAAGGCTTGAGTTATGTGCCGCTCACCTTCTAGCAGACCTTTGTCACCGAATCAAATCACTGCTCAAGGTTCCAATTGATAAAATGATATTCTGGTCAGATTCAGAAGTTACTCTTCATTGGATCAGATCCCACCGTTCGTCGTTGTCAACATTCGTTGCGAACCGAGTAGCGGAGATTCAAGAGTGGTCAAGTGAAGCTACGTGGCGGCATGTGCCAACAAAACAGAACCCAGCAGACATAGTTTCGAGAGGTTGTGACGTAGAGGAAATCGTGCAGTCGATCTGGTTTGGTGGACCAGAGTTCTTAAAGTTCGAAGAAGAGAGCTGGCCCAGAAATCCACACTTTCCGAAGAAGAGATACAGATGGAAAGTCGGAAGAAATCGGTCGGACTGACCGTCGCGGCCAAGCCAAATTACTTAGTGGATGTAATCGAGGGATACTCGTCACACCTCAAACTGCTAAGAGTGTTCGTTTTCGTGTTCCGATCCATCCGAAAATGCAAAGACAAAAGTCTCAACTTTGGAAAAATTCCGTCATCCGTAGAATACGACGAGGCGTTTCTAAAAATAGTCGAAATAACACAGAAAAATGAGTGTCAAGAAGATATTGAAAGGGTTCGTAAAGGCACCAAGTTAGGCCCCAGTCTTCAGCGCTTGAATCCCTTCATCCATGAAGAGGCTGGGACATGGTGCTCTTTTTCGTTGTTGCGAGTTGGGGGGCGACTAGTTAACGCTCCTATGTCATATAATGCCAAGTTTCCTTTGTTATTGACAAAACGCTCGCAGTTTGTGCAGACATACGTTCGCTATCTGCATCAAACGAATTTTCATGCCGGCCCACGAGCACTCGTGAGTATCCTTAGACAGCGCATTTGGATAGTGAATGCTCAGGCGGTCTGCAGGGCGACAGTTAGGTCGTGTATTCGTTGCTTTAAATGCAAGCCGCTACTCCAGACCCAAATGATGGGCAACTTACCCGCAGACCGGCTCCGTGCTCTCCGCCCATTTTCAGTATGTGGCGTTGATTTTTGTGGCCCAGTCTATACGACTCTGAAAATTCGTGGAAGGCCCCCTTATAAGTCCTACATAGCGTTATTCGTCTGTTTTGCGTCCAAGGCGGTTCATTTAGAAATTGTCTCCGATTTGACGACTAATTCCTTCTTGTTGGCATTCCAAAGGTTCGTCGGTCGTCGAGGATGTCCGCAACGCGTGAACTGCGACAACGCGACAAATTTCGTCGGAGCAAGTCGCCACTTCAGCGAACTGCGGAGGAAGATAGAGGCGGAAGCGGACGCGATACGCGAATTTGCGTCAAGAAGCGGGTGCGAGTTTGCCTTCATACCGCCTCGAGCACCGCACATGGGCGGACTTTGGGAGGCCGGTGTGAAGTCTGCCAAGGGCCTACTCCTACGGGCAGTCGGAAGCGCTCTCCTCACCGCAGAGGAGCTGGAGACCGTGCTGGTCGGGATCGAGGCGGTACTCAACTCGCGCCCGCTAGGACCCCTAAGCCCAGACCCAAGCGACGGAGACGCGCTGACTCCCGGGCACCTGCTGACAGTCGGGCCGCTCATCGCACCCCCAGCACCCAGGACCCCGGACCAGGAGGGTCTGAGCTGCTTAAAGCGATGGCGGCTTGTCTCGTCAGCCAGGCAAATGTTCTGGCAGCGATGGTCCCGGGAGTATGTGCTGGGATTACAAATAAGATGCAAGTGGCACCAGGAGGAGCCAAACATAAAGGAAGGCGACCTCGTAATCGTCGCCGAGGACAACCTGCCCCCTCAACAGTGGCTCCTCGGAAGGGTGGTCGGAACAACCGCCGGGCAGGACGGAAGGGTCAGAGTGGTCGAGCTAAGGACGAGCAGCGGAGCCACGTTCAGGAGGCCGATACACAAATTGGCGCTTCTGCCAATGGTTTGAAGCCTTCCAGGCCTTCAACGGGGCCGGTGTAGCGCCATTTGAATAATAATAATTGTTATTAGGATAGTATTTCATGAAGTCTAGTGTAAGTTAGGCTAGGGCAAAGCGGGAGCGCAATAAAAGCTCGCTCTCTCGCTCTTGGCGAATTCGCCCCGCTTTGCCACCGTAGGTAAGGTAGGCATAGAAGAAATTGTTAATATATGAAAAGAAGTCGAGAAAAATCCATGAAATCGAACGCACGCACCCCTTTTCTTTCGTCGTAATAAAATAAAATTGCAGTCACCCAAGAAATTTCGGTATTGTTATTTAGAAAAAATCTTCTAAAATTTCAGTAACATTAACAATATTTGGCAACACATAAGAAAACAAAAACGTTGAGTAATCTAATCCAATCTAAAAGATTGGTTTTAACCCTAATATAGAGAGCCTGTGAATAAGCAGAGCATGGTTCACAGAATCGAATGCCTTGCTGAAATCCGTAAAAACTACATTCGTCTGCAAACTTCTTTTAAAACCACGGTGGATTAGGTTAGAAACCTCAAGAACCTCTACATTTATACCCGATACACAGTCAGTATGGCTACAGTGAGTGACAATGTGTGCATGTGGGAGAGACAGAAAACAGGTTAACAGTCTTCAGGAGAGTGGCTAATCGGGTTAGGAAGAAATTTGCGAAACAAAGCACCGCCGCCACGGATAGACTGCTATCGGAGGCCAAGAGCAGAATTGGACAGAGTGAAGGCTTTTGCGACGAACCTGGAAGAAAGAATCTAGAAGAGCAAAGATGGTCTCTGAGAGGCTGAATGAGACCCACCAGATGAAGTTCCCTGTGGCGCCAATCACATAAAAGAAAACTCGGAGGACATAAAGAAACTCAAGTCCAAGAAGGCCCCTGGCGTCGACAGGATGGACAATGTTGTGATAAAAGTCTTACCAAACAGAGCGATACTATATCTGTTGCTAGTCTTTAACGCGACGCTAAGATTAGCATACTTCTTCAAAGCCTGAAGATGTACCCGCATAATCATGTTGATAAAGCCAGGAAAGCCCCCGGAAGACCTCAACAACCATAGATCAATTAGTGTCTTGCCGACTTTTGCCAAGACTTTTTGAGCTTGCCTGGATATATCGCAGGCCTTCGAACAGGTGTGACACGAGGAACTGCTCGCCAATATCAATGTGATGATCAACACCAGGCTATATGAAGTTATCAAAACCTGCCTGACGGAGAGAAACTTCCGTGTAGTCCAGGATGGTGCAACTTCTTTGTCCGAGACCATCAAATCAGGGCCGATGCTGTACTGCTTATTCACACACGTCATGCCAAAGCCCACTACGTTCCGAAGGAAACCAGTGCAGACCCTCAGGGTGGCAACATTTTCTGACGACATGGGCCGATGGGCCCGCCGATGGAACACACACTTTAAGAAAGGGATCTAGCCCGAGGGTCTTCCTGCTTGCGGGTTTCGTGGAGAACGTAGGAATCACACATACCTCGGAGTTACACTGGATGCACGTTTAACTTTTGACAGCCACATCCGTAGCGTGAGGAGCAAGCTGGTGGTAAGGTCCAGAAAATGTGCTAGCTACTTAAACAAAGCAACAAGCTCAATTTCAATAACAAAGTCATGATCTACCAAGCCATACCTACCCCTGCCTGGAAGTACGGCATTCAGGTGTATGGGATTGCCGCCAAGACTAACCTTGCGCTGAGTGGTATATCCGTAGCCGGAACGTGATCTTGACTTTCGGTATGAACCATCGCGGGAGTGTCTATGTGGTTTTAAAGTCCCCGAGAATCGAGGCGGTTTTAGCATAGGCCAGCAGTTCCCGTGGCGTCCTCTTGGAGGCTTATTCCAGTGATGCCAGCACTGGGGCGCCCAGGTATTTCCTCCTTGTCCTTGAGAGAGCCGGACAGTTGCAGATGAGATGTTCCAGGGTTTCGATTGCCCCAGGTTCATCACAGTTCCTACAACTGTGTCTGTTGGTGATGCCTAGCTTTGTTGCATGTGCGGCAGCCAGAGAGTGACCTGTTAGTATTCCCATTGCGCGCTCGATGGTGGCTACTTGTGAGTGTAGTGCCGTCTCCACTGATTTCCCTTTGGTTTAGGCGTGTTGGTTTGTTGACATCAGTCCCCCTACCTCATTCGTGATGTTAAAATCCAACAGCTTTTCTGGTTTTTTTAGTATTAAGGAGGTAAGGCTTATCGGTCTGTAATCCTTGGGACGTGGCTGCACTCTTTTGCCTTTGGGAGGAAGACAACTCTCGATGTTCTCCATTGGATACGGATATAGCCCGTACTTAGACATGCTGAGTATATTGCTGAGAGCCAGGGGGTGATAACCTCTTTGGTCAACTGCATCATGGCTGGGAATATCCCGTCCAGTCCTGGTGCTTTTATTCCCGCGAAGGAGTCTATGACGCGTGGTTGGACTTCTCTATATCGTCCGCAGATTTCACTGAGCCCGGATTCGCGAGCTTTGAAGTAACTGTTAAACTTTACCCAGTTTGTGCTCCGGGGGTTTCTATAGGCTGTTTTCTTCGAAGAGTGTTCGAATTCGCACTTGAACTGAATGTACTTATGGTCTGAGAAAGATAGTCTTTCGAGGACTCTCCAGTCAGATACCAAAGTACTTTTTCCAGTGACGAAAGGTTAGGTCTAGCACGTTTGATGAGGTGGGACCGACGAAGGTGTGTTCCTCCCCCACGTTTGCTACGTCTAAGTTAGGAGTGACTCACCTCTATCATTGAAGTCGGGGCTTCCTCACACATTGTGATGGGCGTTGGCGTCTGCGCCATTGAGAAGTTGGAGATTTTTGGAGCCGGCATTTGTCACCAGACTCCCAAGATCTTTCGGTGGAGCGGGCCTGTCGTGTGCAATATAGCAGGAAGCTGCCATAAGGCGCTTTTCCTCACTCTACAGCATCACTACCGTCAGGTCATCCGTACTGCAATGAGTCATAAGATGAGCATGGATTCCCTTCCGTACGAGTACGGCGGTTCCGTTCCTGCCTACCGATGTTGAGTAGAGAAGGTTTGAATTTGAGGACTTTAGTCCGGCCACAGAGTTGCCTGACGCAATCCACGGCTCCTGAACTAAACCTATGACAGCGGGCCCTTGCTCCATGGCAATGAGGAGCTCCGCCGATGCTATTTTGCTTGTATGGACGTTGAGCTGCAGCACCCTTAGTGTCATGGGTGGCTAACTCCACCTCACACGACGGGCTGACTATGATTGTCAGGTCTCCGTCCTTCTCTTCCTCCGAGTCGTCCATCGCAAGACCCTGGGCGGCCTCCACTATGGTCTCCAGACCTAAGTCTTTCGCGACCTCGCCTGCCTGGAGGGTGTACGAATCTTTGTCCTCGGGGTGGCGCTTTTTCAGCCGTAGGTATACGCTTCCTACGCCCCACACCATCTTCCCAAACTTTGGGTACAAAGTATCCTCTGCCTCCTTGCTGATCTGGAGTATCACATGCTGGCCTCCCTCGTTGGGGCACCTTCTGCACCAGCCGCTGCCGCGTTGAATCGCCGTTCAGCCATCCCGCTCCATGGAACTTGGCAGGGGAGATCTGGGGTCCTTCTCCTTTCGCAAGAAGAGTGACTCAACGAGCTGCGCATGGACTAACTTCCACTGCACCGCCGTCATCTTCGCATTCTCGTCGATGCGGTCAATCAGGGCCACAATGAGATGTCTCTTGGACACTTCGCTCAGGGTCTTCTGTCTCGGCTTCCTCGTCTTCGGCAGGGGGGTGGCCACCTTAGGCCCGCGTTGCCGCTTGCTCGCCGGAGTGTCTTTGGCAGCACTCTCGATCGAACATCCCCTCCACCTTTTTGGCTAATCCACTTCTATATAAACGCAAGCACGCCCATGGCCTTATTAACCATTGTAGAAATGTGTTCAGAAAAGTTTAACTTGGAATCTAACATAACACCCAGATCATCCACAAGGGTAATTCTCTCAAGAGAACCACCAAATATTGTATAGTGAGCCAACAAGGGGCTAGAACGATGAAATGTCATAACTTTGCATTTCGAGGCATTAAGGTGTAACAAGTTTGCAAATCACCATGACTGAAAGTGATTGAGATCTGATTGCAAGCGAGAATGAAATGCAATGTACTTATACTGCTTAGAGTTTAATATCAACCGCATACATAAGACCTCAAGAGTATGTCAATATCGAAGATAAGTCATTAATATAGTATGGTACTCCCGAAGAAACCTTTACTGGTAAAGAGAGAGAGTTTTTGAAGAGGACTCTTTGAGACCTAGAACAAAGACAGCTAGAAATCCATCTCAGGAGGTTGGGCGGAAACCCTAAAAGGCCAAGTTTATGCGCTAAAAGGGAATGGTTTACAGAGTCGAATGCTTTACTAAAGTCGGTGTAAATAACATCCGTCTGTAAGTTACCTTGAAAGCCTTTAATAATGAAAGAGGTAAACTCTAGCAAGTTCGTGGTGGTTGATCGCCGCCTTATAAGTCCATGCTGAGCTGGAGATATAAGTAACTTGCAGAGATGTTGCAAGTGCGAAGTTAAAACCTTCTGAATCATTTTGGGAATAGCGGATAACTTTGTTATACCTCTGTAATTTTTTACGTCAGACTTGCTACCTTTTTTATGGAGAGGAATTATAAACGATTCCATCCAGATCGGGGGGAAGCAAGAAGAATAAAAGAGAAGTTAGTTTTTTGGGAAGGTGGAAGCAAGACGGGAAGTTGAGCAAGAGGAAGTTGAGGTTGGGGGTGGCACACTGGAAAGATTTGTAAGGGATATGGGGGGCCTATTCTTCTTCTTAGCCTTAAACTCCTTCACCACCAAATGCTCCGGCCAAAATTTGGCGGAGCAAATGGTGTCAAATTGAGTTGGGGAAATGCTTATCTTAAGCGAGGCTATCTCCCCCTGGCATATGAGAAGTTAAACTTCTCCACCTTTAAACCCAAGGCTTTTATTTTGCTTTGAATAGAATCAATTACATCATTAGATGTGAGGTCATGGGCCAGCCGGGAAACAAAACTTGTCGTTTTGTTGGGACACCTACCACTACAAGTCTTGCAGATCCCGCGGAGTGACCCTTTTACGCCTCGGAGACTCATTCAGCAGTTGCAGACTGACAAATTGAGACTCCATGGCTAGGAGCCGATCGTACTGTTTTTTAAGGGCAGAAAATCCTAAGCATTTTGCGTGCACTACGCTGTCGCAGAGCCAGCAGGGGACATTCGGCTGATCGTGGGTGATCTGCTTCTTACAAGTTTTTTTGGCGCAGACCACAGCGTATTCCATTTTTATTATTTATTTATTTAAAAATTTGCAACAAAATATTTCAAACAAATTGGTATCAGACCAATGTGCCAGCCAACGCGGAATTATTAAAAACGAGGGGGAACGTTGTGAGTTGCTGCGGACACCGCAACTCTACAGTTATACCCGATACTAAGTCAGTATGGCTCTCCTCCGGCAGACGCCGCTAATATTAAACGACACGACAAAGAGTGCGTGCGAGAGAGACAGAAAATCAGTCTGAGCGTGACGTCGGGCGCTGCGTAGCCACTGCAAATTGATTTGTTCCTTTTGGCTATAAAAATAATCTGATCTGATCTAGATTCAGCAATCTGATAGATATGGTCATTATCTATGATTCTGCGTTTTTAGTTTTCTCGAATGTGCAATATTGTGGATGCAACAGATTTTCGTCCTTTGTGGGGGCGGAGGGGGGTGGGGCGAAATTCTGAGATATACGTTTTATAGTGACTTCTTAAAGGAGTGTGTGTACCAAATTTGGTTACTCTAGCCTTAATAGTCTCTGAGATTTGTGGTTGACTCAGATTTTCGTCCTTTGCGGGGGCGGAAGGGGGTGTGGCGAAATTTTGACACAAAACGGTCAATGTCCGATATCACAGGAGTGTGGATACCAAATTTGGTTGCTCTAGCTCTTATGGGTTCTGAGATCCTTGAACTCATATTTTGCAATTGGCAAAACCGACCATGAAACCTGTGTGTTAGAGTGAGACAGAGCGAGAAAGAGTGAAATTGTTTTCGTGATTCTGGCTGTAATAATTGTACGATCTGGTTCAGATTTTGCACTCTAGAAGATATAGTCATCTTCTATGATTCTGCGTATCGTTTTCTCGTATCGTCGAAATTGTGGATGCCACAGATTTTCTCCCTTTGTGTGGGCGGAAGTGGGCGGGGCAAAGTTTTGAAATATTTTTGGAACAGTGACATATCACAGAAGTCTAGATCCAGAACATCGTTGCTCTAGCTCTTATAGTCTTTGAGCATTAGGCGCTGAAGGGGACGGACGGACGGACGGACGGACGGACAGGCAGACATGGCTCAACCGACTCGGCTATTGATGCTGATCAAGAATATATATACTTTATGGGGTCGGAAACGATTCCTTCTGGACGTTACACACATACACTTTTACCACAAATCTAATATACCCCAATACTCATTTTGAGTATCGGGTATAAAAAGAGAGCAGGTTGGAGAGCGGTTAAAGCGAGAGCTAGAGAGAAAAAACAGTGGTTTGAGTTAGGGAGAGATAATAGGGAGCGAGATATAGCTACAGCAAAGGCTAAGGGATAAGAGCGGGCTAGACTCTGCGTAAGCATACTTTCAGAAAGCAACACACAAACAAACGATTAACAAACGCAGATAATTTATATAAAAAACGAGGGGGAACGTTGTGAGTTGCAGCGGACACCGCAACGATTTATGACTCCGATTTATGAGAAAACGCAAGCAGAAGCAACGTCGACATTATCCCGCGTGCGCAGTCTAGAATACTGAAAACCATCACTCATGCACACGCACCAGCCAATCTTGCAGACACAGTCGGCTGCAGCGAAATAATAAGCCAGCACAGCTCCAAATTTCTCATAGGGCCGTATAATATTCATACAATTTGAAAAATTAGAAGAGTTTTTCTAATACAAAATAACCGAAAACTTTGGTTGGCTGTATCTTGATATAGATATATTAGCGGGACGAAAAATATTAGGTGCGCTCGATGGTCTTCAATTTCAACGAATGCCTTGTGTTTCTTCACAATTTAATCTCCTAGTCTAGCTAACCTACGGTGGCACAGCGGGGCATATTCGCCAAGAGCGAAGGAGCGATCTTTAATTTCGCTCCCGCTTTTCCCTAGCGTAACTTAAACTAGACTTCATAATTATGATTAACAATTTAAATTATTAAGAACTGCGGCCATGTCACTCAACACAATTAACTAATTAATTTTACAAATACATATATTAAATTAAGATTTGATTACATGTTGTCATTCCCTTATGATGAAGATGGAGATCGTGAAGGCCGTCTTCAAAACAATAAAAAAAATATTAAATTATTAGATTTGAGGTTTGGGGTGGGACCCCAACCATTATTTTTGCACCACAGGCCTGGTACATGTGATGGCAATATTCGGTGGTCCGGGACGCTTATTGATGGGATCGGGATAAGTTTGCGGACTCAACGGACTCTCCGAGGTGATAAATTCGGCTACCAAATCTGCATCAGTTGTCGTTGCCTTTGGAGTTACAAAGGATATCATCTGCTGCACTGAAGGAGGTGTCGGAGTTAGTTTCTTAGATGCCGACGGCCAGAAGGCTGTTGGCAATTGGTCCCGCGGAGTAGTTTTCTTGCGCCGGGTGTGCAGGGTGTCCATGGCCAAGAGCCGATCATATTGCTTCTTAAAGCCCTGAAGTCTACTTCATGGACAATCGCAAGATCGTCAAGATGGACGACAGACCAAAGTGCCAGACAAAAGCTGAAGCCGAAATCATTAAAAGCTGAGAGGAGAGAGGTTGCTTCAACAGCTTATATGAGAGAGAACTAATGCAGAGTAAGTTATTTAGATTTAGGTGATAGGGAGAGAGCTGATAGATCAGCTAAGGCTACGACAAGAGAGCAGGCTAAGTGCAATGTGAGAGCGTACTTACGAAAAGCCACACGTCTGAAATACTACGAAAGACAATGGACGGATAAAGAGTTACAAACTCTTGGTCACAAGCTGTTCCAGAATGTGCCTGTGGATCATAGATACATAGATCATAGATTTTCACATTGCAGGATAGTTATCTTATTGGATATGATGTCCGGGACCCACTGTTACTTTTAAAGTCGTCGGTTCTGCTGCCCCGAGTCTTACACGAAAGCAAATTCAACCTTTTCGGCAGTGACGGTAACACTATGGGTTGCCGGAAACCAAATACTGACCTGCATCTGGGGTCCTTCTCCTTTCGCAAGAAGAGTGACTCAACGAGCTGCGCATGGACTAACTTCCACTGCACCGCCGTCATCTTCGCATTCTCGTCGATGCGGTCAATCAGGGCCACAATGAGATGTCTCTTGGACACTTCGCTCAGGGTCTTCTGTCTCGGCTTCCTCGTCTTCGGCAGGGGGGTGGCCACCTTAGGCCCGCGTTGCCGCTTGCTCGCCGGAGTGTCTTTGGCAGCACTCTCGATCGAACATCCCCTCCACCTTTTTGGCTAATCCACTTCTATATAAACGCAAGCACGCCCATGGCCTTATTAACCATTGTAGAAATGTGTTCAGAAAAGTTTAACTTGGAATCTAACATAACACCCAGATCATCCACAAGGGTAATTCTCTCAAGAGAACCACCAAATATTGTATAGTGAGCCAACAAGGGGCTAGAACGATGAAATGTCATAACTTTGCATTTCGAGGCATTAAGGTGTAACAAGTTTGCAAATCACCATGACTGAAAGTGATTGAGATCTGATTGCAAGCGAGAATGAAATGCAATGTACTTATACTGCTTAGAGTTTAATATCAACCGCATACATAAGACCTCAAGAGTATGTCAATATCGAAGATAAGTCATTAATATAGTATGGTACTCCCGAAGAAACCTTTACTGGTAAAGAGAGAGAGTTTTTGAAGAGGACTCTTTGAGACCTAGAACAAAGACAGCTAGAAATCCATCTCAGGAGGTTGGGCGGAAACCCTAAAAGGCCAAGTTTATGCGCTAAAAGGGAATGGTTTACAGAGTCGAATGCTTTACTAAAGTCGGTGTAAATAACATCCGTCTGTAAGTTACCTTGAAAGCCTTTAATAATGAAAGAGGTAAACTCTAGCAAGTTCGTGGTGGTTGATCGCCGCCTTATAAGTCCATGCTGAGCTGGAGATATAAGTAACTTGCAGAGATGTTGCAAGTGCGAAGTTAAAACCTTCTGAATCATTTTGGGAATAGCGGATAACTTTGTTATACCTCTGTAATTTTTTACGTCAGACTTGCTACCTTTTTTATGGAGAGGAATTATAAACGATTCCATCCAGATCGGGGGGAAGCAAGAAGAATAAAAGAGAAGTTAGTTTTTTGGGAAGGTGGAAGCAAGACGGGAAGTTGAGCAAGAGGAAGTTGAGGTTGGGGGTGGCACACTGGAAAGATTTGTAAGGGATATGGGGGGCCTATTCTTCTTCTTAGCCTTAAACTCCTTCACCACCAAATGCTCCGGCCAAAATTTGGCGGAGCAAATGGTGTCAAATTGAGTTGGGGAAATGCTTATCTTAAGCGAGGCTATCTCCCCCTGGCATATGAGAAGTTAAACTTCTCCACCTTTAAACCCAAGGCTTTTATTTTGCTTTGAATAGAATCAATTACATCATTAGATGTGAGGTCATGGGCCAGCCGGGAAACAAAACTTGTCGTTTTGTTGGGACACCTACCACTACAAGTCTTGCAGATCCCGCGGAGTGACCCTTTTACGCCTCGGAGACTCATTCAGCAGTTGCAGACTGACAAATTGAGACTCCATGGCTAGGAGCCGATCGTACTGTTTTTTAAGGGCAGAAAATCCTAAGCATTTTGCGTGCACTACGCTGTCGCAGAGCCAGCAGGGGACATTCGGCTGATCGTGGGTGATCTGCTTCTTACAAGTTTTTTTGGCGCAGACCACAGCGTATTCCATTTCGAAATTCTGAGATATACGTTTTATAGTGACTTCTTAAAGGAGTGTGTGTACCAAATTTGGTTACTCTAGCCTTAATAGTCTCTGAGATTTGTGGTTGCCTCAGATTTTCGTCCTTTGCGGGGGCGGAAGGGGGTGTGGCGAAATTTTGACACAAAACGGTCAATGTCCGATATCACAGGAGTGTGGATACCAAATTTGGTTGCTCTAGCTCTTATGGGTTCTGAGATCCTTGAACTCATATTTTGCAATTGGCAAAACCGACCATGAAACCTGTGTGTTAGAGTGAGACAGAGCGAGGAAGAGTGAAATTGTTTTCGTGATTCTGGCTGTAATAATTGTACGATCTGGTTCAGATTTTGCACTCTAGAAGATATAGTCATCTTCTACGATTCTGCGTTTTTAGTTTTCTCGTATCGTCGAAATTGTGGATGCCACAGATTTTCTCCCTTTGTGTGGGCGGAAGTGGGCGGGGCAAAGTTTTGAAATATTTTTGGAACAGTGACATATCACAGAAGTCTAGATCCAGAACATCGTTGCTCTAGCTCTTATAGTCTTTGAGCATTAGGCGCTGAAGGGGACGGACAGACGGACGGACGGACAGACAGACATGGCTCAACCGACTCGGCTATTGATGCTGATCAAGAATATATATAGTGACATATCCATAATTCCCCACATCCCATACACATTATGTTTATGTACAATTCATCCACCCCATCCACACAAGTAACAGGACCCCACTCAAGAATCAATAACTGTTTCTTCCCATACTCCAAGCTAGGGCCCCCCATAATATAAACAATGGACCACATTGTTTCAGCAACATTAGAATCACGCCACTCTCGAGAAATCGATTCTTTAGAATCACGCCACTCATGAGGACCAATCAAAGCTAGACATAAAACCAAGGAGTATCACATTCCTAGCTCCGTCATGTAATGCAACACCGATCGCCAGCAGTGGATGCCTTTCATCAAAGCCGACGCATCCCCAAATATCGATCCAGGCACGTACGCCACCGACACGAAGATGCAGCCGAGGAAAGCAACGCCCGAAGCCAGAGTCGGGAGTTCCAAGAGAAGGGCTCATGGAAACTAGCCAGCAGCAGAGAGATCAGTTCCGTTTGAGACAAGCAGACCGAAAGTCAAGTCGGGGAATTCATTTAAATCTTGTGACATAAAGATATTTAAGTTGTAAAATAAAAGTCTTTGTTAAAAAACTTAAAATCGAGTTGCGGATATTTAACTGGCGCAGCCGGTAGGATTTCGTTTAAAATTAACACCTATATTTCGGTAATGGTCAGCTTGTGTAATTTATAATTACTGTGATCACGTAATCCCGGAATTGTTAATAAAATTGTGAAATCCGCCAAAGAACCTATGTGCTGCAAGCACATACGATTTGCAAAACTAATTTAAGTGAACTGAAGTAAGCGGAGATAGTGAATCACCAAGGACAGTGAAACACTTAATACAAAATCAAAAAAACTTACAAGTGAACCAAAATAAAGTTAAAAACTACAACAAAACAAAACCCAATCAACACCAACAATATGGCGTTACCACCACTATCATTGAGCGAAATCCACTTGAACCAGGCACTGCTGTCGAACCGACAAATACCTGCCTATGACGGTTCATCTGGACAGCTAAGCTCATTTATCAAACGAATCGAATATGTATGCGGATTATATCCAACTGAAGATCTTCGCCAACAAAGGATCCTATTTGGAGCGACCGAGATCCAACTGTCAGGAGAGGCACAACGCATATCGCAAATGATACAACCCAACACGTGGCTCGAACTGAAGACGGCGCTGATCAACGAGTTCAAAAATCACACACCATATGAAGAACTCTAACGACAACTATACACCACCAGATTCAACGGCAGTCTTCGTAAGTTTATAGAAGAATTAGAGATAAAAGCATTATTAATAAACAATAAGCTAAACTTAGAAAACATACCAGAAAATAATGTCATTTATAAAAACGCTTTGAACAACACAATTAAAGATGTCATTACTCGAAAACTTCCTGACAGAATGTTCATGACCTTAGCAAGAAAAGATATTACCACATTGTCTAATCTTAAGAAGGCAGCACAAGAAGAAGGATTGTACGAAGCTAGTACAACAGATTCAGGTACAAATAAAGATCAATCGAAATCGTCTCAATCAAATCGAAAGAATGTTGGAAACTATTATCCAAATTATAATACTACTAACTATCACAATCAAACTCAGAGTTCATCTGGAACAGGTCAGACTAATCGAACAAATCAAAATCAAAATTCCCAAAATCCTGGATTATACAATGAGTTCAAAAATTCCTTGAATCAAGGTAGGGCTCAGAATCCATTCAATCAGCAAATATCTCAAAACCAAGCTAGTGGGAGTGGACCCAACCAACCTACTAAAAGAGGAAGGGGGAGCCAGAGTGGCCAAACGAAGATGGACGTAAATTTTCATCAAGCCGCCTCGGAAGAAACCGAGGAGGACCCTATATAAACATTACCATTAATAAAAGAATATTAAGGTGTATCGCTGACTCGGGATCATCGATCAACATCATGAAAGAAAATTACACAGATTCCGAGATAAAAGACGATAACCTTACGGTCCATACCATCAATGGACCTGTCCGTTTAACTAAGAGTATAATGAGGAATGCGAACAAAACATGTCCGTCCGAACAAAAGTTCTACATACATAACTTTTCCGAAAATTATGATATTTTATTAGGAAGAGAATACTTGATGGCAAGTAAAGCCGTCATCGATTACAGAAATGACACTGTAACACTAGCAGCTAGGTCGTACCCAATCATTCAGGGTGGAGAAGCTATTGAAGCCGGCAAGACCCCACAGAAGTGCATAGATCCCTCTACAAAAGAAGAGAAGATCGCACATAAGTGCCTTGATCCATCTCCAGAGGGAGATCAATACTTCGCTTCCCCTCTAGACAGTAAACTAAGGGTATGTAATCAATTAAGATTAGATCATTTAAACGACGAAGATAGGGAGGCATTAAAGAAGGTCTTATATGAGTTTATAGATGTGCAGTACAGAGAAGGTGACAATTTGACTTTCACAAGTACAATCAAGCACGAGATCAAAACTCAACATGAAGACCCGATCTACAGACGACCTTACAAATATGCCCAGATACACGATCAGGAGGTAAACCAACAAGTCAAAGATATGATCAGACAGGGAATAATTCGAAAGTCCAATTCTCCTTACTGCTTGCCCATATCTATGATTCCGAAGAAGATAGATGCTTTAGGAAATCAAAAATATCGAATGGTAGTAGACTATAGAAGTCTAAATGAAATAACAGTTTAGGACAAATTTCCAACTCCACGAATGGATGAAATCCTAGACAAACTAGGTAAATGTCAGTATTTCACGACAATCGATTTAGCAAAGGGCTTCCATCAAATACACATGGAACCTAGCTCAATCCCCAAAACTGCGTTCTCCACTAAGCATGGACATTACGAGTTCACTCGTATGCCTTTTGGGCTAACCACTGCCCCCGCTACCTTCCAAAGATGTATGAACAATCTGCTAGAAGAGTTAATCTTCAAAGATTGCTTTGTATACATAGACGACATCATTATATTTTCCAGTTTATTGGAAGAACACCTGTTGTCACTAAGGAGAGTATTTGGAAAGTTGAGAGACGCCAACTTAAAGCTACAAATGGATAAATGTGAATTCATGAAAAAGGAAACTGAATTCGTAGGTCATGTAGTCACTACTGAAGGAATAGTACCAAATCCAGGCAAGATCTCTGCCATCGTCAAGTTTCCAATACCGGAAACGACTAAGCAAATAAAATCATTCTTAGGTCTGTGCGGGTTATACAGGAAATTCATTCCTAATTTTGCAAACATAGCAAAACCCATGACACTCAAACTAAAGAAAGGAGCTGTCATAGACCCCAAGGAAGAAAGGTACGTCGAGGCATTTGAGAGACTAAAAGTACTCATCACCTCAGACCCTATCCTTGCGTTCCCAGACTTTGACAAAATGTTCACGGTAACAACCGACGCTAGTAACATAGCATTGGGAGCGGTTTTGTCACAAGAACACAAACCGATCTGCTACGCTAGCAGAACCCTAAATGAACATGAAATAAACTATTCAGCCATCGAAAAGGAATTATTAGCGATCGTATGGGCAACCAAGTATTTCCGTTCATACCTGTTCGGTAGAACATTCGAGATACAAAGCGATCATAAACCCTTGATTTGGTTGAACAACCTCAAGGAGCCAAATATGAAATTACAAAGGTGGAAAATAAAACTGAATGAGTTTGATTTTAAAATGAAATATCTACCAGGCAAAGAAAATCATGTAGCTGATGCCTTATCAAGGGTAAAGATTAATGAAAATCTCCTGGGAGAAGCTTCCAATAGCGTTGGTGCAACTGTACATAGCGCACAGGAAGACAATCTAAATCACATTGCTATCACGGAACTATTAACTATTACAATCGGCAAATTGAGCTATTAAAAGGCAATGAAGATAAGGTAGAAACAATTCGTTATTTTCACAAGCTAATCATCAAGATCACGTATAAGGAAATGACTAACACCTTAGCGAAGGATATAATAAAGGAATATCTATGCACCAAAAAGAGCGCATTATATTTCCATAACGAAACAGATTTTCCTCCATTCCAAAAAGCCTATTTAGAAATCATTAATTCTAACAATATAACCAAAGCTATTAAATCAAGCACGAAACTCCTAGATATTCAGAATTACGCTGAATTTAAAGAAACCATATTAAAGAATCATAAAGGCTTACTCCATCCAGGGATAGAGAAAACCGTCAATTGGTTTAGGGGAAAATACTATTACCCGGATTATCAAAAACTAATCCAAAACATCATAAACGAATGTCCTACTTGTAATATTGCCAAAACAGAGCATAGAAATACGAAGTTGGCATTCGAAACTACACCGGAAATACTGAACATCAGAGAGAAATACGTCATGGATTTCTATATGGTTGGTAACCAACAGTTCCTATCATGTATTGACGTATACTCGAAGTTTGCCACTCTTGTAGAAGTAAAAAGTCGTGACTGGTTAGAAGCAAAAAGAGCCATCATGAAAGTTTTTAACGAGATGGGCAAACCAATTGAAATCAAAGCCGATAAAGATTCAGCTTTTATGTGCACAGCATTGCAAGCATGGCTGAATGCGGAAAACGTCAAAATAGAGATCACTTCCAGCAAAAATGGAATATCTGACGTAGAAAGATTTCATAAAACAGTAAATGAAAAATTAAGAATAATATCTAGCGAGGATAACACAGAAGATAGATTCACGAAGTTTGAATTAATTCTTTATACTTATAATCATAAAACCAAACATAATACCACAAATAGGACACCAGCTGATATATTCATTTATGCAGGCTCACCTGATTATGACACACAACTAAATAAAGTGAATAAAATCACTCAATTAAATAAAAACCGCATAGAGTATGAAGTAGATACCCGCTATAAACTATCACCTCTAGTTAAGTCTAAGGTAACAAATCCTTTCAAAAGGACGGGTGAAATTAGACAGGTAGACGAAAAACATTATGAAGAAAAGAATAGGGGTAGGAAAATAACTCATTATAAATCAAAATTCAAGAAAAAGAAGAAATCTAATAGAAGCAAATATAATAATTCCAGAGAAACCGAGGAAGTTAATGGAATCGGCGAACTTCAACACAATTAAAATCCTCATCTTCCTCATAATTACCATCGTAATGGCACAGGGCCAAAACATAGAAATAAATTCTATAAAATCCCAAAACGGATATATGATATTCAAAACTGGATCGATCAACATACCTATCAATTACGAATACCATTATCTAACTGTTAATGTAACTAAAACCGAAGAACTATACCAAAATTTGTTAAGGCAAGCCACTAAATTCCAGGACATAATCCAAATAAAATATCTAGTAGACAAATTGCAAAGAGAAATGAACGGGCTAAAAATAACCAAAAGAAATAAAAGAGGCCTAATCAATATAGTAGGAACAGCCTACAAATATCTCTTTGGAACACTAGATCAGGAAGATAAAGTCGATTTGGAACAAAAAATAGAAAATTTAGCCAGCCATAGCATTCAAATGAATGAACTAAATTTGGTAATAGATGCAGTTAATAGCGGAATAAACGTTATAAACAAACTAAATGAAGAAAAAGACAGGAATCAACAAATAGAAATTTTGATATTCAATCTACAACATTTCACAGAATATATCGAAGATATAGAACTAGGTATGCAATTAACTAGGCTCGGTATATTTAATCCAAAATTATTAAAACAAGACTACCTGGAACAAATACATTCTGAGAAAATACTAAATATAAAAACCTCCACATGGCTAAAATCCGATACCAACGAAATTCTAATAATTTCCAACATTCCCAAAGACATTACAAAAGTACCAATCTATAAAATCGTTCCGTATCCAGACGAATTAAATAACATGTTAACAGATATGACATACGACAAGTACTACATAAAAAATGAAGAAGTATTTGTTAAAGAAACTAGATTGAAAACCAATGACAATTGTATAAAAGGAATTTTAATGCAAACTCCCACTAAATGTCCATATTCCAAAACTTTTCAAAACTTTCAAATAAACTTTATTGAACCCAATATACTAATCACGTGGAATCTTCCAAAAACAACGCTAAATCAGAATTGTGTAAACCAAGAAATCATAGCGGAAGGAAATACCATTATATAAATCTACAACTGTTCAATCCAATTAAATGAATTTACAATATCAAACACAATGTTAGATTTTGCCCAGAATGTTTATGTCAACAACAACATAACTAAAATAAAACCACTGTCGTATGTCCAAACTAATGAAATAATTATGCAATACACCACATATAGTAACCTATTACAAATAAGTCTACTAATTTCATTTGTCATAATTATATTAGTACTACTAAGTTATGTAGCTGTTAAATTTACGAAAACTTCTAAAAGAGTCACGGTTAAATGTATAAACCCTATAATAGAAGCAGAAGAGGAACCAACCTCAGCCACCGCACTTGACACCCCGTCACTATACCCGAGGGTAATCGCCTAGGGACAGGCTAATAACAAACGTTGGGGGAGTGACATATCCATAATTCCCCACATCCCATACACAAATTGAGCTATTAAAAGGCAATGAAGATAAGGTAGAAACAATTCGTTATTTTCACAAGCTAATCATCAAGATCACGTATAAGGAAATGACTAACACCTTAGCGAAGGATATAATAAAGGAATATCTATGCACCAAAAAGAGCGCATTATATTTCCATAACGAAACAGATTTTCCTCCATTCCAAAAAGCCTATTTAGAAATCATTAATTCTAACAATATAACCAAAGCTATTAAATCAAGCACGAAACTCCTAGATATTCAGAATTACGCTGAATTTAAAGAAACCATATTAAAGAATCATAAAGGCTTACTCCATCCAGGGATAGAGAAAACCGTCAATTGGTTTAGGGGAAAATACTATTACCCGGATTATCAAAAACTAATCCAAAACATCATAAACGAATGTCCTACTTGTAATATTGCCAAAACAGAGCATAGAAATACGAAGTTGGCATTCGAAACTACACCGGAAATACTGAACATCAGAGAGAAATACGTCATGGATTTCTATATGGTTGGTAACCAACAGTTCCTATCATGTATTGACGTATACTCGAAGTTTGCCACTCTTGTAGAAGTAAAAAGTCGTGACTGGTTAGAAGCAAAAAGAGCCATCATGAAAGTTTTTAACGAGATGGGCAAACCAATTGAAATCAAAGCCGATAAAGATTCAGCTTTTATGTGCACAGCATTGCAAGCATGGCTGAATGCGGAAAACGTCAAAATAGAGATCACTTCCAGCAAAAATGGAATATCTGACGTAGAAAGATTTCATAAAACAGTAAATGAAAAATTAAGAATAATATCTAGCGAGGATAACACAGAAGATAGATTCACGAAGTTTGAATTAATTCTTTATACTTATAATCATAAAACCAAACATAATACCACAAATAGGACACCAGCTGATATATTCATTTATGCAGGCTCACCTGATTATGACACACAACTAAATAAAGTGAATAAAATCACTCAATTAAATAAAAACCGCATAGAGTATGAAGTAGATACCCGCTATAAACTATCACCTCTAGTTAAGTCTAAGGTAACAAATCCTTTCAAAAGGACGGGTGAAATTAGACAGGTAGACGAAAAACATTATGAAGAAAAGAATAGGGGTAGGAAAATAACTCATTATAAATCAAAATTCAAGAAAAAGAAGAAATCTAATAGAAGCAAATATAATAATTCCAGAGAAACCGAGGAAGTTAATGGAATCGGCGAACTTCAACACAATTAAAATCCTCATCTTCCTCATAATTACCATCGTAATGGCACAGGGCCAAAACATAGAAATAAATTCTATAAAATCCCAAAACGGATATATGATATTCAAAACTGGATCGATCAACATACCTATCAATTACGAATACCATTATCTAACTGTTAATGTAACTAAAACCGAAGAACTATACCAAAATTTGTTAAGGCAAGCCACTAAATTCCAGGACATAATCCAAATAAAATATCTAGTAGACAAATTGCAAAGAGAAATGAACGGGCTAAAAATAACCAAAAGAAATAAAAGAGGCCTAATCAATATAGTAGGAACAGCCTACAAATATCTCTTTGGAACACTAGATCAGGAAGATAAAGTCGATTTGGAACAAAAAATAGAAAATTTAGCCAGCCATAGCATTCAAATGAATGAACTAAATTTGGTAATAGATGCAGTTAATAGCGGAATAAACGTTATAAACAAACTAAATGAAGAAAAAGACAGGAATCAACAAATAGAAATTTTGATATTCAATCTACAACATTTCACAGAATATATCGAAGATATAGAACTAGGTATGCAATTAACTAGGCTCGGTATATTTAATCCAAAATTATTAAAACAAGACTACCTGGAACAAATACATTCTGAGAAAATACTAAATATAAAAACCTCCACATGGCTAAAATCCGATACCAACGAAATTCTAATAATTTCCAACATTCCCAAAGACATTACAAAAGTACCAATCTATAAAATCGTTCCGTATCCAGACGAATTAAATAACATGTTAACAGATATGACATACGACAAGTACTACATAAAAAATGAAGAAGTATTTGTTAAAGAAACTAGATTGAAAACCAATGACAATTGTATAAAAGGAATTTTAATGCAAACTCCCACTAAATGTCCATATTCCAAAACTTTTCAAAACTTTCAAATAAACTTTATTGAACCCAATATACTAATCACGTGGAATCTTCCAAAAACAACGCTAAATCAGAATTGTGTAAACCAAGAAATCATAGCGGAAGGAAATACCATTATATAAATCTACAACTGTTCAATCCAATTAAATGAATTTACAATATCAAACACAATGTTAGATTTTGCCCAGAATGTTTATGTCAACAACAACATAACTAAAATAAAACCACTGTCGTATGTCCAAACTAATGAAATAATTATGCAATACACCACATATAGTAACCTATTACAAATAAGTCTACTAATTTCATTTGTCATAATTATATTAGTACTACTAAGTTATGTAGCTGTTAAATTTACGAAAACTTCTAAAAGAGTCACGGTTAAATGTATAAACCCTATAATAGAAGCAGAAGAGGAACCAACCTCAGCCACCGCACTTGACACCCCGTCACTATACCCGAGGGTAATCGCCTAGGGACAGGCTAATAACAAACGTTGGGGGAGTGACATATCCATAATTCCCCACATCCCATACACATTATGTTTATGTACAATTCATCCACCCCATCCACACAAGTAACAGGACCCCACTCAAGAATCAATAACTGTTTCTTCCCATACTCCAAGCTAGGGCCCCCCATAATATCAACAATGGACCACATTGTTTCAGCAACATTAGAATCACGCCACTCTCGAGAAATCGATTCTTTAGAATCACGCCACTCATGAGGACCAATCAAAGCTAGACATAAAACCAAGGAGTATCACATTCCTAGCTCCGTCATGTAATGCAACACCGATCGCCAGCAGTGGATGCCTTTCATCAAAGCCGACGCATCCCCAAATATCGATCCAGGCACGTACGCCACCGACACGAAGATGCAGCCGAGGAAAGCAACGCCCGAAGCCAGAGTCGGGAGTTCCAAGAGAAGGGCTCATGGAAACTAGCCAGCAGCAGAGAGATCAGTTCCGTTTGAGACAAGCAGACCGAAAGTCAAGTCGGGGAATTCATTTAAATCTTGTGACATAAAGATATTTAAGTTGTAAAATAAAAGTCTTTGTTAAAAAACTTAAAATCGAGTTGCGGATATTTAACTATATACTTTATGGGGTCGGAAACGATTCCTTCTGGACGTTACACACATACACTTTTACCACAAATCTAATATACCCCAATACTCATTTTGAGTATCGGGTATAAAAAGAGAGCAGGTTGGAGAGCGGTTAAAGCGAGAGCTAGAGAGAAAAAACAGTGGTTTGAGTTAGGGAGAGATAATAGGGAGCGAGATATAGCTACAGCAAAGGCTAAGGGATAAGAGCGGGCTAGACTCTGCGTAAGCATACTTTCAGAAAGCAACACACAAACAAACGATTAACAAACGCACATAATTTATATAAAAAACGAGGGGGAACGTTGTGAGTTGCAGCGGACACCGCAACTCAACATTTCTACCCGATACTTTGTCAGTATGGCTCTCCTCCGGCAGACGCCGCGAATATTAAATGACATGACAAAGAGTGCGTGCGAGAGAGACAGAAAAACAGTCTGATCGTCTGCAAATCAGTCTGCAAACCACTGCAAATTGATTTGTTCCTTTTGGCTATAAAAATAATCTGATCTGATTCAGATTCAGCAATCTGATAGATATGGTCGTTATCTATGATTCTGCGTTTTTAGTTTTCTCGAATGTGCAATATTGTGGATGCAACAGATTTTCGTCCTTTGTGTGGGCGGAAGGGGGTAGAGATATACGTTTTATAGTGAAATCTAACAGGAGTGCGCATACTAAATTTGGTTACTCTAGCGTTAATAGTCTCTGAGACTTGTGGATGCCTCAGATTTTCGTCCTTTGCGGAGGCGGATGGGGTGTGGCGAAATTTTGACACAAAACGGTCAAGGTCCGATATCACAGGAGTGTGGATACCAAATTTGGTTGCTCTGGCTCTTATGGGTTCTGAGATCCTAGAACTCATATTTTGCAATTGGCAAAACCGACCATGAAACCTGTGTGTTAGAGAGAGACAGAGCGAGAAAGAATGAAATTGTTTTCTTGATTCTGGCTATAATAATTATACGATCTGGTTCAGATTTTGCGCTCTAAAAGATATAGTCATAAAAAAAAAGATATAGATATAAAAGATATCGTCGAAATTGTGGATGCCACAGATTTTCGCCCTTTGTGGGGGCGGAAGTGGGCGGGGCAAAGTTTTGAAATATTCTTGTAGCAGTGACATATCACAGAAGTGTGGATCCAAAACATCGTTGCTCTAGCTCTTATAGTCTTTGAGCACTAGGCGCTGAAGGGGACGGACAGACGGACAGACGGACAGACGGACGGACGGACAGACAGACATAGCTCAATCGACTCGGTTATTGATGCTGATCAAGAATATATATACTTTATGGGGTCGGAAACGATTCCTTCTGGACGTTACACACATCCACTTTTACCACAAATCTAATACACCCCAATACTCATTTTGAGTATCGGGTATAATTAAAATACCAAGCCCTAAATACACGCGCACATGCGGACCACCAATCCAGCGTCTTTCGAGCCGGCTATTGATACAACTATTCGACACAGGTACAACAATACGTGCCTGCACTATTCTTAGTCGTCACCCTACAAAAAAGTGCTAGCCGTGAGACGCAAAGCAAGCACCTCAAATAATCACATAATCGTAACTGGAGTGCCCCAAGGCAACTTTATCAAGCCAATCCTCTACGTAATGTACACGGCAAATATCCCTTCAAATAACCAGGTAACAACCTCGACGTTTGTTGATGAAACTGCGATTTTTAGTCGCTCCACATGGCCGGTAAAGACCCAACTAGTCACCCATCTGTGGAGAGATGGCTTGCAAGTAAACGAACAAAATGCAAAGAAATAAAGAAATATATACTTCTTTGGATCTAAACAATGCACGCGTCCCGCAAGATAATGAATTACCTGGGCGTCTATATGGATAGACGGCCCACCTGGCGCAAGCACATAGAAGCCAAGAAGACGTATTTTACAATTAAAGAAAGTAATCTCTACTGGCTAATAAACACACGCTCTCCCCTATACTTGGACTATAACGTCCTCCTGTAAAACTCCGTGCTGAAACCTATCTGGATTTATGACTCCGATTTATGAGAAAACGCAAGCAGAAGCAACGTCGACATTATCCCGCGTGCGCAGTCTAGAATACTGAAAACCATCACTCATGCACACGCACCAGCCAATCTTGCAGACACAGTCGGCTGCAGCGAAATAATAAGCCAGCACAGCTCCAAATTTCTCATAGGGCCGTATAATATTCATACAATTTGAAAAATTAGAAGAGTTTTTCTAATACAAAATAACCGAAAACTTTGGTTGGCTGTATCTTGATATAGATATATTAGCGGGACGAAAAATATTAGGTGCGCTCGATGGTCTTCAATTTCAACGAATGCCTTGTGTTTCTTCACAATTTAATCTCCTAGTCTAGCTAACCTACGGTGGCACCGCGGGGCATATTCGCCAAGAGCGAAGGAGCGATCTTTAATTTCGCTCCCGCTTTTCCCTAGCGTAACTTAAACTAGACTTCATAATTATGATTAACAATTTAAATTATTAAGAACTGCGGCCATGTCACTCAACACAATTAACTAATTAATTTTACAAATACATATATTAAATTAAGATTTGATTACATGTTGTCATTCCCTTATGATGAAGATGGAGATCGTGAAGGCCGTCTTCAAAACAATACAAAAAATATTAAATTATTAGATTTGAGGTTTGGGGTGGGACCCCAACCATTATTTTTGCACCACAGGCCTGGTACATGTGATGGCAATATTCGGTGGTCCGGGACGCTTATTGATGGGATCGGGATAAGTTTGCGGACTCAACGGACTCTCCGAGGTGATAAATTCGGCTACCAAATCTGCATCAGTTGTCGTTGCCTTTGGAGTTACAAAGGATATCATCTGCTGCACTGAAGGAGGTGTCGGAGTTAGTTTCTTAGATGCCGACGGCCAGAAGGCTGTTGGCAATTGGTCCCGCGGAGTAGTTTTCTTGCGCCGGGTGTGCAGGGTGTCCATGGCCAAGAGCCGATCATATTGCTTCTTAAAGCCCTGAAGTCTACTTCATGGACAATCGCAAGATCGTCAAGATGGACGACAGACCAAAGTGCCAGACAAAAGCTGAAGCCGAAATCATTAAAAGCTGAGAGGAGAGAGGTTGCTTCAACAGCTTATATGAGAGAGAACTAATGCAGAGTAAGTTATTTAGATTTAGGTGATAGGGAGAGAGCTGATAGATCAGCTAAGGCTACGACAAGAGAGCAGGCTAAGTGCAATGTGAGAGCGTACTTACGAAAAGCCACACGTCTGAAATACTACGAAAGACAATGGACGGATAAAGAGTTACAAACTCTTGGTCACAAGCTGTTCCAGAATGTGCCTGTGGATCATAGATACATAGATCATAGATTTTCACATTGCAGGATAGTTATCTTATTGGATATGATGTCCGGGACCCACTGTTACTTTTAAAGTCGTCGGTTCTGCTGCCCCGAGTCTTACACGAAAGCAAATTCAACCTTTTCGGCAGTGACGGCAACACTATGGGTTGCCGGAAACCAAATACTGACCTGCATAAGAATCAATTAAGACAAACAGTAAAACATGGCGGGGTAGCGTTATGATGTGGGGCTGCATTTCGACAAAAGGAGTAAGAAATGTGGTGTTCATTGGAGGAATAATGAATCATGATCAGTATCTGAAAATTTTAAAAGAAAAATGTAAGCAGATAGCGTAGAAAATGGGCATTGACAACACGTTCAAATTACATCAGGAAAACTACCCGAAACATTAGGCCTATGAAGTAAGGTCTTGGCTGCTATATAACTGCCCAAAATTAGTAGAAGTGAAACCGCAATCGCCTGATCTAAGCCTTATTGAAAATTTTCGGAGCTAGCTGTACCGCCGTTTACGCAAAACGCCAATATCGGCTATATCCGCGTTACAGGAACGGCTTCAGGAAGATTTGGCCAAAATCGGCAATGAATATACCCAAAAAATCTTAAAAAATATGACAAACGCCTAAGCGACACATTAAAAAACGAGGGGGAACGTTGAGAGTTGCTGCGGACACCGCAACTCTACAGTTATACCCGATACTAAGTCAGTATGGCTGTCCTCCGGCAGACGGCGCTAATATTAAACGACACGACAAAGAGTGCGTGCGAGAGAGACAGAAAATCAGTCTGAGCGTGACGTCGGGCGCTGCGTAGAAAGTGCAAATTGATTTGTTTCCTTTGGCTATAAAAATGTTTTGATCTGATCCAAATTCAGCAACCTGATATATATGATCATTTTCTATGATTCTGCGTTTTTAGTTTTTTCGTATCTTCAAAATTGTAGATGCCACAGATTTTCGTCCTTTGTGGGGGCGGAAGGAGGTGAGGCGAAATACTGAGATATACGTTTTATAGTGAGATCTAACAGAAGTGCGGATTGGTTACTCTAGCCTTAATAGTCTCTGAGATTTGTGGATGCCCCAGATTTTCGTCCTTTGCGGGGGCGGAAGGGGGTGTGGCGAAATTTTGACACAAAACGGTCAAGGTCCGATATCACAGGAGTATGGATACCAAATTTGGTTGCTCTGGCTCTTATAGGTTCTGAGATCCTTGAACTCATATTTTGCAATTGGCAAAACCGACCATGAAACCTGTGTGTTAGAGAGAGACAGAGCGAGAAAGAATGAAATTGTTTTCTTGATTCTGGCTATAATAATTATACGATCTGGTTCAGATTTTGCGCTCTAGAAGATATAGTCATCCTCTACGATTCTGCGTTTTTAGTTTTTTCGTATCGTCGAAATTGTGGATGCCACAGATTTTCGCCCATTGTGGGGGCGGAAGTAGGCGGGGCAAAGTTTTGAACTATTTTTGTAGCAGTGGCATATCACAGAAGTCTGGATCCAAAACATCATTGCTCTAGCTCTTATAGTCTTTGAGCATTAGGCGCTGATAGGGACGGACGGACGGATAGACGGACAGACAGACAGGGCTTAATGGACTCGGCTTTTGATGCTGATCAAGGATATACATACTTTCTGGGGTCGGAAACGATTCCTTCTCCTTACACACATCCATTTTCAGCACAAATCTAATACACCCCAATACTCATTTTGAGTATCGGGTATAAAAACTACACTAAAGCACTTCAACTTACACTAACAGCGAAGAAACTTTTAAAAGCTTAAAAATCTAATAATTTTATGGCGTTATATATATATATATATATAGTTAAATATCCGCAACCCGATTTTAAGTTTTTTAACAAAGACTTTTATTTTACAACTTAAATATCTTTATGTCACAAGATTTAAATGAATTCCCCGACTTGACTTTGGGTCTTCTTGTCACAAACGGAACTGATCTCTCTGCTGCTGCCTAGTTTCCATGAGCCCTTCTCTTGGAACTCCCGACTCTGGCTTCGGGCGTTGCTTTCCTCGGCTGCATCTTCGTGTCGGTGGCGTACGTGCCTCGATCGATATTTGGGGATGCGTCGGCTTTGATGAAAGGCATCCACTGCTGGCGATCGGTGTTGCATTACATGACGGAGCTAGGAATGTGATACTCCTTGGTTTTATGTCTAGCTTTGTTTGGTCCTCATGAGTGGCGTGATTCTAAAGAATCGATTTCTCGAGAGTGACGTGATTCTAATGTTGATGAAACAATGTGGTCCATTGTTTATATTATGGGGGGCCCTAGCTTGGAGTATGGGAAGAAACAGTTATTGATTCTTGAGTGGGGTCCTGTTACTTGTGTGGATGGGGTGGATGAATTGTACATAAACATAATGTGTATGGGATGTGGGGAATTATGGATATGTCACTATATATATATATATAGTTAAATATCCGCAACTCGAAATTTAGTTTTTAGAAAAAGATTGTATTTTTAGTACTTAATTTCTTTATGTCACAAGATTGGTTGAATTCCCCGACTTAATTTTACGTCTGCTTGTCTCAAACGGAACTGACTTCTCTATTGTTTGCTAGTTTCCATGAGCCCTTCTCTCGACTCTGGCTTCGGGTGTTGCTTTCCTCGGCTGCATCTTCGTGTCGGTGGCGTACGTGCCTGGACCGATGTTTGGGTATGCGTCGGCTTTTGATAACATGAGTGAGCTAGGAATGTGATACTCCTTGGTTTTATGACTTGCTCTGATTGGTCCTCATGAGTGGCATGATTCTAACGGATCGATTTCTTGAGGGTGTCGTGATTCTGGCGTTGATGAATCAATAGGGTCCATTGTTTAGATTAGTGGGCTCTAGCTGGAGTGTGGGAAGAATCAGTTATTGATTCTTCAGTGGTGTCCTTGTGTGGATGGGGTACTTGTGTGGATGAATTGGACATAAACATAATGAGTATGGGATGTGGGGAATTATGGATTATGTCACTCCCCCAACGTTTGTTATTAGCCTGTCCCTAGGCGATTACCCTCGGGTATAGTGACGGGGTGTCAAGTGCGGTGGCTGAGGTTGGTTCCTCTTCTGCTTCTATTATAGGGTTAATACATTTAACCGTGACTCTTTTAGAAGTTTTCTTAAATTTAACAGCTACATAACTTAGTAGTACTAATATAATTATGACAAATGAAATTAGTAGACTTATTTGTAATAGGTTACTATATTTGGTGTATTGCATAATTATTTCATTATTTTAGTTATGTTGTTGTTGACATAAACGTTCTGGCAAAATCTAACGTTGTGTTTGATATTGTAAATTCATTTAATTGGATTGAACAGTTGTAGATTTTTATAATGGTATTTCCTTCCGCTATGATTTCTTGGTTTACACAATTCTGGTTTGGCGTTGTTTTTGGAAGATTCCATGTGATTAGTATATTGGGTTCTATAAAGTTTATTTGAAAGTTTTGAAAAGTTTTTGAATATGGACATTTAGTGGGAGTTTTCATTAAAATTCCTTTAATACAATTGTCATTTGTTGTCAGTTTAGTTTCTTTAACAAATACTTCTTCATTTTGTATGTAGTACTTGTCGTATGTCATATCTGTTAACATGTTATTTAATTCGTCTGGATACGGAACGATTTTATAGATTGGTACTTTTGTAATGTCTTTGGGAATTTCGGAAATTATTAATATTTCGTTAGTATCGGTTTCTAGCCATGTGGAGGTTTTTATATTTATTTGTCTACTAGATATTTTATTTGGATTATGTCCTGGAATTTAGTGGTTTGCAATAACAAATTGTGACAGCGCTTCGGCCGGGGAATGCTCGTCGCGCCGGGTTCCACAGAAATTTGTTTGATCTCTGGGTGTGGTAGCTGAAAGAGAGTCTCGTGGTTCAAGAATAAGGCGGGGCTTGAGCGGTAATAAAAGAGATAGAGTTATTTTTATTGTTCTTAAAAGGTACAAAGTTTGGTGCGCGGGTTTTTTCTTCTGGCTCTTCCTTCGGGGTCGTCCTTCGGGTTGGCCGCATTTGGCGGATGGTTGCATGCGGGTCCTGGTAGTCGTCCGGTCGGTGTCGGTTGAGGTCGCGGAGGTTTAATGCGCTCCGAGGAGGATGAGAGGATCGCTGGGGCTGCTGTTGGCTGCTGTGTCCCTAACGCGTTTGTACGGATCGGCTGATAGTGTGCCTGTTGGTGCTTGGGTTATGGTCACACTTGGGGCGGTCAGCTGTGGGTGTGACCGTGGGTGGCTGTGCTACGGGCCCATTGGTGGTGATCAGCTGTGGTTGGTTTTATGTCTCTTTCGTGTTTTCTTTATTGTTTGTTTATTTATACTTATTTCTTTTTTCCTTATGTGGCAGGTCTTCATGTATTGTCGCTTATGTTCTACTTATCCTACTAATACTTATAGCTTAGTCTTCATGGCTTGTCTTGGTGTTTCTAATGTCTTGTTGTGGTGTTTGTTGCGCCGGCGCATGGTCTTCCTGGCGCTGGGCGTCACACTCCCCCCTCCTTTCCCAGTGTGGCGTTTTCGGTTGTCTTTCCTTGTGTCGCCCGGAACCAGGTGCCGATGCGGACATCTCCAGCTCGGCCGATCTTGACCCAGCACGCCTCCTGTTCCTCGTTCCATAGTTTGAACCGTCTTTGCGTGTGTTTCGGGCGGTCTTCGAGTTTCGCTTTGATGATTTTGATTAATGCGTCCAACAGCTCGAAGCTAAGCGGAACGTTTCATTCCAGGTTTAGGTCCAGCACGTCCCTGTCGGATTCTTCGTCTTTCACTTGTTTGGCCCATGAAAGTTTCGTGACTTGTTGTTCGCTGACTCTTCGTGCCGTTTGTTCCCGTTGGTTGGCCTAGTTTGCCCAGCTGATCCTCTTCTTTGTTGGGATTACGTCCTTGTTGCTACTGGTTCTCCTTTTGTCTCGTGCTGTCCTGCCGTGGTTTCCATCGTCTTGGTTTTGGTTGTTTTCCTGGGTGCTGACACTTTTGTTACTGATGTTCTCATCCGTCAGCTGAGTGGGGGGGCGGCCGATAGTAGCTTTGCCGCTCGGTTTTTGTGGCAGGCCTGTGCCATCCTCTCCTTAAATTTCCGGGCCGAAATGTCGAATTTATTTTCATTATTTTCCATCTTTCTGAAAAGGTAGAGAGATGGCATCATTATTGTGTTTGCTTCCTCTATTTTTGCTGGTTTTAGTTGTGAGACGTGTGCCCGTAGTTTTTTGTTCGTTGTCGTATCTTGTACTGTTGTAATCACTGGTGGGGTTAGTTCGAGTACCTTACACGGACCGGTGTATTTCGGTTCTAGTTTCGCTGTTGTTTTGTCGATTTTTTTCGATAGTGGGTGCGTTCGTACCCATACCAAGTCCCCTATTTTTGGTTTCCATGCTCGCTTTCGCAAATTGTAATGTCTTGCTTGTTTTGCTGCTGCTCTTTCAATTTTTGCCTTGCTATTGTTTCTGTTTGTTTTCGTTTTTCGGTGCTTTCTTGGTTTGTTTAATTGTTGAACCCTGACCCTAGTGTTACCTCGTCGAATAGGTTGCCCGGTAATCTAAGTTCTCTCCCGAATATCAGGTATGCTGGACTAAACCCTGTTGCCTCTGACTTGCTGCTATTTATCGCTAGGCTTAGTTCTGGTAGTTGTTCGTCCCATTTGTTGTGTGTTTCCTCCCGCGAATTGTGCGATCATCGTCTTTAGTGTTCGGTTCGCGCGTTCGGTTGGGTTTTCTTGTGGTGTGTATGGTGCCGTGAATTGTTGGGTGATGCCCCACGTTTTCATTACCTGTTTCGTTTTTCTGCTTGTAAATTGAACGCCGTTGTCTGAGATCAATCGCTTTGGTGCACCTCCCCTTGCCAGTATTTTTTCTTTGGGCGCCTTTAGGAATGCGTCGGCTGTTGCGCTTCTTGCCGGTGTGACCTCCACCCATTTCGAAAATTTATCGATAAACACGATTAGTGCAGTGTTGCCGTGCGGCGATCTTGGGAGTGGTCCCACAAAATCGACGCATATTGTTTCCCATGGTGCGTTTGCGATTTTGGTCAGAATTTTGCCTGCCGCTGCTTGTTGCGATACCTTAAATTTTTGGCAGCTTTCGCATGTTAGTACGAATCGTGTTACGTCTCTGCTCAACCCTAGCCAAAAGTATCGCTGCCTTATTCTGATTGGTATGTGTCGGTATAATCTTCCGTGTTTTATGCTATAATCCGTAGCTTCGTTTGGTATCTTCTCTACTTGGTTCCATTTGTTTTGATACCAAGCGCATTCTACGATTTCTGCTATTCGGGGTTCTTCGCATGGTAAGTGGGATAGTCCGTCCGCCACTGCGTTCAACTTGCCTTTTCGATATCGTATTTCGAATGAGAATGGTTGCAGTTCCAATGCCCATCTTGCTACTCGTCCGGATGGGCTTTCGATGGAATTTAACCATTTGAGGGCTAGGTGATCTGTAATTACAATAAATTGATAGCCTTCTAGGTACATCCTCATATTGTGTATACCAGTAGATGGCTAGGCATTCTTTTTCCGTTGCAGAGTATTTGGTTTCCTCACTTTTGAGCTTGCGGCTTGCGTAGGAAATTACATGTTCTCCGTCCGCATCTTCCTGGGTCAACACCGTTTGGAGTATGAATGTTTTTCTGCAGTCTGGGCATGCCAATATTGGTGCTTCCGTTAGACACAGCTTTAGGTCTTTGAAGCTGTTTTCTTGTGCTTCGCCCCACTCAAATTTTTGTCCCTTTTTTAATAGGTCTTGTAGTGCTTTTGCTCGTTCGGTGTACGCTGGTACGAATCTGCGGTACCAAGATGCCAGGCCTAAAAAACCATGCAGTTGTTTTAGTGTAGTTTGTGCGGTGAGTTCTTTAATGGCCGCCACCTTGTCTGGGTCTGTGTGTATTCCTTCCTCGCTCACCATGTGTCTTAGGTATTTAAGTTTCTTTTGGAAAAAGTGGCATTTTTCTGCGTTAATACGTAGGTTTGCTGTCCGTAGTCGTTCAAATACCGTTTGTAGTTTCTGCATGTGTTCAACTTTCGTCCGCCCAATTACGATTATGTCGTCTAGGTATGCGAAAGCGAATGGTTCCATGTCCGGTCCGATTACCGAGTCTAGGGCTCTTTGGAACGTAGCAGGTGCTGTTGTGGGTCCGAATGGCATGACCTTCCATTGATACAATCCCTGCCAGGGAGCTGTATAGGCTGTGTAGTGTCGGCTCTGTTTTTCCATTGGGATTTGCCAATACCCTGACTTTAAGTCGAGCGTGCTAATGTATTTAACCTCTTTAAGCTGATTTAGAATAAAGTCCATCCGTGGTAATAGGTATGCATCCTTCTCTGTTTTTATACCCGATACTCAAAATGAGTATTGGGGTATATATATATTCTTGATCAGCATCAATAGCCGAGTCGATTGAGCCATGTCTGTCTGTCCGTCCGTCCGTCTGTCCGTCCGTCCGTCTGTCCGTCTGTCCGTCCGTCCGTCTGTCCGTCTGTCCGTCTGTCCATCCCCTTCAGCGCCTAGTGCTCAAAGACTATAAGAGCTAGAGCAACGATGTTCTGGATCCAGACTTCTGTGATATGTCACTGCTACAAGAATATTTCAAAACTTTGCCCCGCCCACTTCCGCCCCCACAAAGGGCGGAAATCTGTGGCATCCACAATTTCGACGATACGAGAAAACTAAAAACGCAGAGTCGTAGAAGATGACTATATCTTCTAGAGTGCAAAATCTGAACCAGATCGTATAATTATTATAGCCAGAATCAAGAAAACAATTTCATTCTTTCTCGCTCTGTCTCTCTCTAACACACAGGTTTCATGGTCGGTTTTGCCAATTTCAAAATATGAGTTCAAGGATCTCAGAACCCATAAGAGCCAGAGCAACCAAATTTGGTATCCACACTCCTGTGATATCGGACCTTGACCGTTTCGTGTCAAAATTGCGCCACACCCCCTTCCGCCCCCGCAAAGGACGAAAATCTGGGGCAACCACAAATCTCAGAGACTATTAAGGCTAGAGTAACCAAATTTGGTATCCGCACTTCTGTTAGATCTCGCCCGACCCCAATCCGCCCCCACAAAGAACGAAAATCTGTTGCATCCACAATATTGAGGATACAAGAAAAACGCAGAATCATAGATAACGACCATATCTATCAGATTGCTGAATCTGGATCAGATCAGATAATTTTTATAGCCAAAAGGAACAAATCAATTTGCAGTGGCTACGCTGCGCCCGACGTCACGCTCAGACTAATTTTCTGTCTCTCTCGTACGCACTATTTGTCGTGTCGTTTTCTCTTTCCTTTCTCTTTGGTTTGGTTCCCCGTTGAAGTTTATTGTGCCTGCATCCTTTAAGAATTCCATTTCTAGTTTGGGGGTGTCTGGTACCCCTGTCATGATTAGGAATGATTGGGTGGTTTCTTTTCCCCCTAGTTGTACTGTGAGTTGGACTCTTCGTGTTGTTCTTCGAGTGCTTCCATCCGCGAGCCGGATTAATCTGTTTTCCACTCCTTCGATACCTTCTCCTTTTAGTTTCTCGGCCGCCCTTTCGTTTATCATGCATCTTGTTGCCCCTGTATCGATGATTACTTCCATCAGTTGTGATGGAATCCTGGCCCGTCCTAAAAGTTGGTTCTTGTCAAATATTAGTTGTGTGTTGTCCCGCTCAGCTGGTTTTGGGCCACAGGAGATTCGCGGGCTGGTCCTGCGCCCTGTGTGTTTTCCGGTTGTTTTCTGCAGCAGTCTATTATGCGTACTCCTTGTTTGTTGCAGGTCCAGCAGTACAGTACGGGTTCCCTGCTGCATGTTCGGGGCTCGTGTCCATAGTTTCCACATCTTTGACATTTCCTTTGTCGGTATTGCGTCCTTTGCCATGCTGATTGGTTTGTGTCGTTTTGTGGGTAATTCCATTGGCGACCTGTAACCTTGGAGAGTCCTGCATCTGTCTCTATTTTTTCGAATTCCTCTGCGATGATAGTGAATTCCGAAAGCGTTTGGAACTCTCTTCTCTTCACGTATAGTTTCAGCGGCAGCCGGCAGTTCTGGTATATTATTTCCAGTTTTTCCTGCTCTGTGTAGGATCCGAACCTCATTAACTTCCTTATTTCTTGGATATAGTCTCGAACTGGTTCTGTTCTCCTCTTGGAATCTCGGGGATATGAAGTTCTCTTTTAGACCGACCTTTGCTTCCTCCCATGATGTGACTGGCGCTGGCTTTCTGTGCCACTAGCTACTGCTTCTGGTGATCCTTTCTTTATCTGTTTTCGAAATAGCGATTTCTTCCTGACTGTCCTGGTCTCCCCTTGGCTCTCTTCCATTGTTGGTTGTTGGTACTCCTTTTGGTGATTGTTGCCTTGGGCTCTTGGTTCTCGGGCCTTTCCGTCGTGTTTGGGTATATGTATTGGGAGGTCTGTTCTCTCCGAAAATTGTAGTAGTTGTTTCCTTTGGGTCTCTAGTCCGTCCAGTTTCTTCAATCCGAATTCCTCGCAATAGTTTTATAACTCCAGTTTCGTTACTTGGTTTATCCATTGTTTTGCCATCTTGACCTTTGAGATTATGCTTCTTATGCTACCACAACATGCTCGGGCGCCACTGTGACGGCGCTTCGGCCGGGGAATGCTCGTCGCGCCGGGTTCCACAGAAATTTGTTTGATCTCTGGGTGTGGTAGCTGAAAGAGAGTCTCGTGGATCAAGAATAAGGCGGGGCTTGAGCGGTAATAAAAGAGATAGAGTTATTTTTATTGTTCTTAAAAGGTGCGCGGGTTTTTTCTTCTGGCTCTTCCTTCGGGTTCGGCGGGGTCGTCCTTCGGGTTAACCGCATTTGGCGGATGGTTGCATGCGGGTCCTGGTAGTCGTCCGGTCGGTGTCGGTTGAGGTCGCGGAGGTTTAATGTGCTCCGAGGAGGATGAGAGGATCGCTGGGGCTGCTGTTGGCTGCTGTGTCCCTAACGCGTTTGTACGGATCGGCTGATAGTGTGCCCGTTGGTGCTTGGGTTATGGTCACACTTGGGGCGGTCAGCTGTGGGTGTGACCGTGGGTGGCTGTGCTACGGGCCCATTGGTGGTGATCAGCTGTGGTTGGTTTTATGTCTCTTTCGTGTTTTCTTTATTGTTTGTTTATTTATACTTATTTCTTTTTTCCTTATGTGGCAGGTCTTCATGTATTGTCGCTTATGTTCTACTTATCCTACTAATACTTATAGCTTAGTCTTCATGGCTTGTCTTGGTGTTTCTAATGTCTTGTTGTGGTGTTTGTTGCGCCGGCGCATGGTCTTCCTGGCGCTGGGCGTCACACTCCCCCCTCCTTTCCCAGTGTGGCGTTTTCGGTTGTCTTTCCTTGTGTCGCCCGGAACCAGGTGCCGATGCGGACATCTCCAGCTCGGCCGATCTTGACCCAGCACGCCTCCTGTTCCTCGTTCCATAGTTTGAACCGTCTTTGCGTGTGTTTCGGGCGGTCTTCGAGTTTCGCTTTGATGATTTTGATTAATGCGTCCAACAGCTCGAAGCTAAGCGGAACGTTTCATTCCAGGTTTAGGTCCAGCACGTCCCTGTCGGATTCTTCGTCTTTCACTTGTTTGGCCCATGAAAGTTTCGTGACTTGTTGTTCGCTGACTCTTCGTGCCGTTTGTTCCCGTTGGTTGGCCTGGTTTGCCCAGCTGATCCTCTTCTTTGTTGGGATTACGTCCTTGTATGTTGCTACTGGTTCTCCTTTTGTCTCGTGCTGTCCTGCCGTGGTTTCCATCGTCTTGGTTTTGGTTGTTTTCCTGGGTGCTGACACTTTTGTTACTGATGTTCTCATCCGTCAGCTGAGTGGGGGGGCGGCCGATAGTAGCTTTGCCGCTCGGTTTTTGTGGCAGGCCTGTGCCATCCTCTCCTTAAATTTCCGGGCCGAAATGTCGAATTTATTTTCATTATTTTCCATCTTTCTGAAAAGGTAGAGAGATGGCATCATTATTGTGTTTGCTTCCTCTATTTTTGCTGGTTTTAGTTGTGAGACGTGTGCCCGTAGTTTTTTGTTCGTTGTCGTATCTTGTACTGTTGTAATCACTGGTGGGGTTAGTTCGAGTACCTTACACGGACCGGTGTATTTCGGTTCTAGTTTCGCTGTTGTTTTGTCGATTTTTTTCGATAGTGGGTGCGTTCGTACCCATACCAAGTCCCCTATTTTTGGTTTCCATGCTCGCTTTCGCAAATTGTAATGTCTTGCTTGTTTTGCTGCTGCTCTTTCAATTTTTGCCTTGCTATTGTTTCTGTTTGTTTTCGTTTTTCGGTGCTTTCTTGGTTTGTTTAATTGTTGAACCCTGACCCTAGTGTTACCTCGTCGAATAGGTTGCCCGGTAATCTAAGTTCTCTCCCGAATATCAGGTATGCTGGACTAAACCCTGTTGCCTCTGACTTGCTGCTATTTATCGCTAGGCTTAGTTCTGGTAGTTGTTCGTCCCATTTGTTGTGTGTTTCCTCCCGCGAATTGTGCGATCATCGTCTTTAGTGTTCGGTTCGCGCGTTCGGTTGGGTTTTCTTGTGGTGTGTATGGTGCCGTGAATTGTTGGGTGATGCCCCACGTTTTCATTACCTGTTTCGTTTTTCTGCTTGTAAATTGAACGCCGTTGTCTGAGATCAATCGCTTTGGTGCACCTCCCCTTGCCAGTATTTTTTCTTTGGGCGCCTTTAGGAATGCGTCGGCTGTTGCGCTTCTTGCCGGTGTGACCTCCACCCATTTCGAAAATTTATCGATAAACACGATTAGTGCAGTGTTGCCGTGCGGCGATCTTGGGAGTGGTCCCACAAAATCGACGCATATTGTTTCCCATGGTGCGTTTGCGATTTTGGTCAGAATTTTGCCTGCCGCTGCTTGTTGCGATACCTTAAATTTTTGGCAGCTTTCGCATGTTAGTACGAATCGTGTTACGTCTCTGCTCAACCCTAGCCAAAAGTATCGCTGCCTTATTCTGATTGGTATGTGTCGGTATAATCTTCCGTGTTTTATGCTATAATCCGTAGCTTCGTTTGGTATCTTCTCTACTTGGTTCCATTTGTTTTGATACCAAGCGCATTCTACGATTTCTGCTATTCGGGGTTCTTCGCATGGTAAGTGGGATAGTCCGTCCGCCACTGCGTTCAACTTGCCTTTTCGATATCGTATTTCGAATGAGAATGGTTGCAGTTCCAATGCCCATCTTGCTACTCGTCCGGATGGGCTTTCGATGGAATTTAACCATTTGAGGGCTAGGTGATCTGTAATTACAATAAATTGATAGCCTTCTAGGTACATCCTCATATTGTGTATACCAGTAGATGGCTAGGCATTCTTTTTCCGTTGCAGAGTATTTGGTTTCCTCACTTTTGAGCTTGCGGCTTGCGTAGGAAATTACATGTTCTCCGTCCGCATCTTCCTGGGTCAACACCGTTTGGAGTATGAATGTTTTTCTGCAGTCTGGGCATGCCAATATTGGTGCTTCCGTTAGACACAGCTTTAGGTCTTTGAAGCTGTTTTCTTGTGCTTCGCCCCACTCAAATTTTTGTCCCTTTTTTAATAGGTCTTGTAGTGCTTTTGCTCGTTCGGTGTACGCTGGTACGAATCTGCGGTACCAAGATGCCAGGCCTAAAAAACCATGCAGTTGTTTTAGTGTAGTTTGTGCGGTGAGTTCTTTAATGGCCGCCACCTTGTCTGGGTCTGTGTGTATTCCTTCCTCGCTCACCATGTGTCTTAGGTATTTAAGTTTCTTTTGGAAAAAGTGGCATTTTTCTGCGTTAATACGTAGGTTTGCTGTCCGTAGTCGTTCAAATACCGTTTGTAGTTTCTGCATGTGTTCAACTTTCGTCCGCCCAATTACGATTATGTCGTCTAGGTATGCGAAAGCGAATGGTTCCATGTCCGGTCCGATTACCGAGTCTAGGGCTCTTTGGAACGTAGCAGGTGCTGTTGTGGGTCCGAATAGCATGACCTTCCATTGATACAATCCCTGCCAGGGAGCTGTATAGGCTGTGTAGGGTCGGCTCTGTTTTTCCATTGGGATTTGCCAATACCCTGACTTTAAGTCGAGCGTGCTAATGTATTTAACCTCTTTAAGCTGATTTAGAATAAAGTCCATCCGTGGTAATAGGTATGCATCCTTCTCTGTTTTTATACCCGATACTCAAAATGAGTATTGGGGTATATATATATTCTTGATCAGCATCAATAGCCGAGTCGATTGAGCCATGTCTGTCTGTCCGTCCGTCCGTCTGTCCGTCTGTCCGTCCGTCCGTCTGTCCGTCTGTCCATCCCCTTCAGCGCCTAGTGCTCAAAGACTATAAGAGCTAGAGCAACGATGTTTTGGATCCAGACTTCTGTGATATGTCACTGCTACAAGAATATTTCAAAACTTTGCCCCGCCCACTTCCGCCCCCACAAAAGGCGAAAATCTGTGGCATCCACAATTTCGACGATACGAGAAAACTAAAAACGCAGAGTCGTAGAAGATGACTATATCTTCTAGAGTGCAAAATCTGAACTAGATCGTATAATTATTATAGCCAGAATCAAGAAAACAATTTCATTCTTTCTCGCTCTGTCTCTCTCTAACACACAGGTTTCATGGTCGGTTTTGCCAATTTCAAAATATGAGTTCAAGGATCTCAGAACCCATAAGAGCCAGAGCAACCAAATTTGGTATCCACACTCCTGTGATATCGGACCTTGACCGTTTCGTGTCAAAATTGCGCCACACCCCCTTCCGCCCCCGCAATGGACGAAAATCTGGGGCAACCACAAATCTCAGAGACTATTAAGGCTAGAGTAACCAAATTTGGTATCCGCACTTCTGTTAGATCTCCCTATAAAACGTATATCTCAGAATTTCGCCCGACCCCAATCCGCCCCCACAAAGAACGAAAATCTGTTGCATCCACAATATTGAGGATACAAGAAAAACGCAGAATCATAGATAACGACCATATCTATCAGATTGCTGAATCTGGATCAGATCAGATAATTTTTATAGCCAAAAGGAACAAATCAATTTGCAGTGGCTACGCTGCGCCCGACGTCACGCTCAGACTAATTTTCTGTCTCTCTCGTACGCACTATTTGTCGTGTCGTTTTCTCTTTCCTTTCTCTTTGGTTTGGTTCCCCGTTGAAGTTTATTGTGCCTGCATCCTTTAAGAATTCCATTTCTAGTTTGGGGGTGTCTGGTACCCCTGTCATGATTAGGAATGATTGGGTGGTTTCTTTTCCCCCTAGTTGTACTGTGAGTTGGACTCTTCGTGTTGTTCTTCGAGTGCTTCCATCCGCGAGCCGGATTAATCTGTTTTCCACTCCTTCGATACCTTCTCCTTTTAGTTTCTCGGCCGCCCTTTCGTTTATCATGCATCTTGTTGCCCCTGTATCGATGATTACTTCCATCAGTTGTGATGGAATCCTGGCCCGTCCTAAAAGTTGGTTCTTGTCAAATATTAGTTGTGTGTTGTCCCGCTCAGCTGGTTTTGGGCCACAGGAGATTCGCGGGCTGGTCCTGCGCCCTGTGTGTTTTCCGGTTGTTTTCTGCAGCAGTCTATTATGCGTACTCCTTGTTTGTTGCAGGTCCAGCAGTACAGTACGGGTTCCCTGCTGCATGTTCGGGGCTCGTGTCCATAGTTTCCACATCTTTGACATTTCCTTTGTCGGTATTGCGTCCTTTGCCATGCTGGTTGGTTTGTGTCGTTTTGTGGGTAATTCCATTGGCGACCTGTAACCTTGGAGAGTCCTGCATCTGTCTCTATTTTTTCGAATTCCTCTGCGATGATAGTGAATTCCGAAAGCGTTTGGAACTCTCTTCTCTTCACGTATAGTTTCAGCGGCAGCCGGCAGTTCTGGTATATTATTTCCAGTTTTTCCTGCTCTGTGTAGGTTCCGAACCTCATTAACTTCCTTATTTCTTGGATATAGTCTCGAACTGGTTCTGTTCTCCTCTTGGAATCTCGGGGATATGAAGTTATCTTTTAGACCGACCTTTGCTTCCTCCCATGATGTGACTGGCGCTGGCTTTCTGTGCCACTAGCTACTGCTTCTGGTGATCCTTTCTTTATCTGTTTTCGAAATAGCGATTTCTTCCTGACTGTCCTGGTCTCCCCTTGGCTCTCTTCCATTGTTGGTTGTTGGTACTCCTTTTGGTGATTGTTGCCTTGGGCTCTTGGTTCTCGGGCCTTTCCGTCGTGTTTGGGTATATGTATTGGGAGGTCTGTTCTCTCCGAAAATTGTAGTAGTTGTTTCCTTTGGGTCTCTAGTCCGTCCAGTTTCTTCAATCCGAATTCCTCGCAACAGTTTTATAACTCCAGTTTCGTTACTTGGTTTATCCATTGTTTTGCCATCTTGACCTTTGAGATTATGCTTCTTATGCTACCACAACATGCTCGGGCGCCACTGTGACGGCGCTTCGGCCGGGGAATGCTCGTCGCGCCGGGTTCCACAGAAATTTGTTTGATCTCTGGGTGTGGTAGCTGAAAGAGAGTCTCGTGGATCAAGAATAAGGCGGGGCTTGAGCGGTAATAAAAGAGATAGAGTTATTTTTATTGTTCTTAAGAGGTACAAAGTTTGGTGCGCGGGTTTTTTTTTCTGGCTCTTCCTTCGGGTTCGGCGGGGTCGTCCTTTGGGTTGGCCGCATTTGGCGGATGGTTGCATGCGGGTCCTGGTAGTCGTCCGGTCGGTGTCGGTTGAGGTCGCGGAGGTTTAATGTGCTCCGAGGAGGATGAGAGGATCGCTGGGGCTGCTGTTGGCTGCTGTGTCCCTAACGCGTTTGTACGGATCGGCTGATAGTGTGCCCGTTGGTGCTTGGGTTATGGTCACACTTGGGACGGTCAGCTGTGGGTGTGACCGTGGGTGGCTGTGCTACGGGCCCATTGGTGGTGATCAGCTGTGGTTGGTTTTATGTCTCTTTCGTGTTTTCTTTATTGTTTGTTTATTTATACTTATTTCTTTTTTCCTTATGTGGCAGGTCTTCATGTATTGTCGCTTATGTTCTACTTATCCTACTAATACTTATAGCTTAGTCTTCATGGCTTGTCTTGGTGTTTCTAATGTCTTGTTGTGGTGTTTGTTGCGCCGGCGCATGGTCTTCCTGGCGCTGGGCGTCACACTCCCCCCTCCTTTCCCAGTGTGGCGTTTTCGGTTGTCTTTCCTTGTGTCGCCCGGAACCAGGTGCCGATGCGGACATCTCCAGCTCGGCCGATCTTGACCCAGCACGCCTCCTGTTCCTCGTTCCATAGTTTGAACCGTCTTTGCGTGTGTTTCGGGCGGTCTTCGAGTTTCGCTTTGATGATTTTGATTAATGCGTCCAACAGCTCGAAGCTAAGCGGAACGTTTCATTCCAGGTTTAGGTCCAGCACGTCCCTGTCGGATTCTTCGTCTTTCACTTGTTTGGCCCATGAAAGTTTCGTGACTTGTTGTTCGCTGACTCTTCGTGCCGTTTGTTCCCGTTGGTTGGCCTGGTTTGCCCAGCTGATCCTCTTCTTTGTTGGGATTACGTCCTTGTATGTTGCTACTGGTTCTCCTTTTGTCTCGTGCTGTCCTGCCGTGGTTTCCATCGTCTTGGTTTTGGTTGTTTTCCTGGGTGCTGACACTTTTGTTACTGATGTTCTCATCCGTCAGCTGAGTGGGGGGGCGGCCGATAGTAGCTTTGCCGCTCGGTTTTTGTGGCAGGCCTGTGCCATCCTCTCCTTAAATTTCCGGGCCGAAATGTCGAATTTATTTTCATTATTTTCCATCTTTCTGAAAAGGTAGAGAGATGGCATCATTATTGTGTTTGCTTCCTCTATTTTTGCTGGTTTTAGTTGTGAGACGTGTGCCCGTAGTTTTTTGTTCGTTGTCGTATCTTGTACTGTTGTAATCACTGGTGAGGTTAGTTCGAGTACCTTACACGGACCGGTGTATTTCGGTTCTAGTTTCGCTGTTGTTTTGTCGATTTTTTTCGATAGTGGGTGCGTTCGTACCCATACCAAGTCCCCTATTTTTGGTTTCCATGCTCGCTTTCGCAAATTGTAATGTCTTGCTTGTTTTGCTGCTGCTCTTTCAATTTTTGCCTTGCTATTGTTTCTGTTTGTTTTCGTTTTTCGGTGCTTTCTTGGTTTGTTTAATTGTTGAACCCTGACCCTAGTGTTACCTCGTCGAATAGGTTGCCCGGTAATCTAAGTTCTCTCCCGAATATCAAGTATGCTGGACTAAACCCTGTTGCCTCTGACTTGCTGCTATTTATCGCTAGGCTTAGTTCTGGTAGTTGTTTGTCCCATTTGTTGTGTTTTCCTCCCGCGAATTGTGCGATCATCGTCTTTAGTGTTCGGTTCGCGCGTTCGGTTGGGTTTTCTTGTGGTGTGTATGGTGCCGTGAATTGTTGGGTGATGCCCCACGTTTTCATTACCTGTTTCGTTTTTCTGCTTGTAAATTGAACGCCGTTGTCTGAGATCAATCGCTTTGGTGCACCTCCCCTTGCCAGTATTTTTTCTCTGAGCGCCTTTAGGAATGCGTCGGCTGTTGCGCTTCTTGCCGGTGTGACATCCACCCATTTCGAAAATTTATCGATAAACACGATTAGTGCAGTGTTGCCGTGCGGCGATCTTGGGAGTGGTCCCACAAAATCGACGCATATTGTTTCCCATGGTGCGTTTGAGATTTTGGTCAGAATTTTGCCTGCCGCTGCTTGTTGCGATACCTTAAATTTTTGGCAGCTTTCGCATGTTCGTACGAATCGTGTTACGTCTCTGCTCAACCCTAGCCAAAAGTATCGCTGCCTTATTCTGATTGGTATGTGTCGGTATAATCTTCCGTGTTTTATGCTATAATCCGTAGCTTCGTTTGGTATCTTCTCTACTTGGTTCCATTTGTTTTGATACCAAGCGCATTCTACGATTTCTGCTATTCGGGGTTCTTCGCGTGGTAAGTGGGATAGTCCGTCCGCCACTGCGTTCAACTTGCCTTTTCGATATCGTATTTCGAATGAGAATGGTTGCAGTTCCAATGCCCATCTTGCTACTCGTCCGGATGGGCTTTCGATGGAATTTAACCATTTGAGGGCTAGGTGATCTGTAATTACAATAAATTGATAGCCTTCTAGGTACATCCTCATATTGTGTATACCAGTAGATGGCTAGGCATTCTTTTTCCGTTGCAGAGTATTTGGTTTCCTCACTTTTGAGCTTGCGGCTTGCGTAGGAAATTACATGTTCTCCGTCCGCATCTTCCTGGGTCAACACCGTTTGGAGTATGAATGTTTTTCTGCAGTCTGGGCATGCCAATATTGGTGCTTCCGTTAGACACAGCTTTAGGTCTTTGAAGCTGTTTTCTTGTGCTTCGCCCCACTCAAATTTTTGTCCCTTTTTTAATAGGTCTTGTAGTGCTTTTGCTCGTTCGGTGTACGCTGGTACGAATCTGCGGTACCAAGATGCCAGGCCTAAAAAACTATGCAGTTGTTTTAGTGTAGTTTGTGCGGTGAGTTCTTTAATGGCCGCCACCTTGTCTGGGTCTGTGTGTATTCCTTCCTTGCTCACCATGTGTCTTAGGTATTTAAGTTTCTTTTGGAAAAAGTGACATTTTTCTGCGTTAATACGTAGGTTTGCTGTCCGTAGTCGTTCAAATACCGTTTGTAGTTTCTGCATGTGTTCAACTTTCGTCCGCCCAATTACGATTATGTCGTCTAGGTATGCGAAAGCGAATGGTTCCATGTCCGGTCCGATTACCGAGTCTAGGGCTCTTTGGAACGTAGCAGGTGCTGTTGTGGGTCCGAATGGCATGACCTTCCATTGATACAATCCCTGCCAGGGAGCTGTATAGGCTGTGTAGTGTCGGCTCTGTTTTTCCATTGGGATTTGCCAATACCCTGACTTTAAGTCGAGCGTGCTAATGTATTTAACCTCTTTAAGCTGATTTAGAATAAAGTCCATCCGTGGTAATAGGTATGCATCCTTCTCTGTTTTTATACCCGATACTCAAAATGAGTATTGGGGTATATATATATTCTTGATCAGCATCAATAGCCGAGTCGATTGAGCCATGTCTGTCTGTCCGTCCGTCCGTCTGTCCGTCTGTCCGTCCCCTTCAGCGCCTAGTGCTCAAAGACTATAAGAGCTAGAGCAACGATGTTTTGGATCCACACTTCTGTGATATGTCACTGCTACAAGAATATTTCAAAACTTTGCCCCGCCCACTTCCGCCCCCACAAAGAGCGAAAATCTGTGGCATCCACAATTTCGACGATACAAGAAAACTAAAAACGCAGAGTCGTAGAAGATGACTATATCTTCTAGAGTGCAAAATCTGAACCAGATCGTATAATTATTATAGCCAGAATCAAGAAAACAATTTCATTCTTTCTCGCTCTGTCTCTCTCTAACACACAGGTTTCATGGTCGGTTTTGCCAATTTCAAAATATGAGTTCAAGGATCTCAGAACCCATAAGAGCCAGAGCAACCAAATTTGGTATCCACACTCCTGTGATATCGGACCTTGACCGTTTCGTGTCAAAATTGCGCCACACCCCCTTCCGCCGCCGCAATGGACGAAAATCTGGGGCAACCACAAATCTCAGAGACTATTAAGGCTAGAGTAACCAAATTTGGTATCCGCACTTCTGTTAGATCTCACTATAAAACGTATATCTCAGAATTTCGCCCGACCCCAATCCGCCCCCACAAAGAACGAAAATCTGTTGCATCCACAATATTGAGGATACAAGAAAAACGCAGAATCATAGATAACGACCATATCTATCAGATTGCTGAATCTGGATCAGATCAGATAATTTTTATAGCCAAAAGGAACAAATCAATTTGCAGTGGCTACGCTGCGCCCGACGTCACGCTCAGACTAATTTTCTGTCTCTCTCGTACGCACTATTTGTCGTGTCGTTTTCTCTTTCCTTTCTCTTTGGTTTGGTTCCCCGTTGAAGTTTATTGTGCCTGCATCCTTTAAGAATTCCATTTCTAGTTTGGGGGTGTCTGGTACCCCTGTCATGATTAGGAATGATTGGGTGGTTTCTTTTCCCCCTAGTTGTACTGTGAGTTGGACTCTTCGTGTTGTTCTCCGAGTGCTTCCATCCGCGAGCCGGATTAATCTGTTTTCCACTCCTTCGATACCTTCTCCTTTTAGTTTCTCGGCCGCCCTTTCGTTTATAATGCATCTTGTTGCCCCTGTATCGATGATTACTTCCATCAGTTGTGATGGAATCCTGGCCCGTCCTAAAAGTTGGTTCTTGTCAAATATTAGTTGTGTGTTGTCCCGCTCAGCTGGTTTTGGGCCACAGGAGATTCGCGGGCTGGTCCTGCGCCCTGTGTGTTTTCCGGTTGTTTTCTGCAGCAGTCTATTATGCGTACTCCTTGTTTGTTGCAGGTCCAGCAGTACAGTACGGGTTCCCTGCTGCATGTTCGGGGCTCGTGTCCATAGTTTCCACATCTTTGACATTTCCTTTGTCGGTATTGCGTCCTTTGCCATGCTGGTTGGTTTGTGTCGTTTTGTGGGTAATTCCATTGGCGACCTGTAACCTTGGAGAGTCCTGCATCTGTCTCTATTTTTTCGAATTCCTCTGCGATGATAGTGAATTCCGAAAGCGTTTGGAACTCTCTTCTCTTCACGTATAGTTTCAGCGGCAGCCGGCAGTTCTGGTATATTATTTCCAGTTTTTCCTGCTCTGTGTAGGTTCCGAACCTCATTAACTTCCTTATTTCTTGGATATAGTCTCGAACTGGTTCTGTTCTCCTCTTGGAATCTCGGGGATATGAAGTTATCTTTTAGACCGACCTTTGCTTCCTCCCATGATGTGACTGGCGCTGGCTTTCTGTGCCACTAGCTACTGCTTCTGGTGATCCTTTCTTTATCTGTTTTCGAAATAGCGATTTCTTCCTGACTGTCCTGGTCTCCCCTTGGCTCTCTTCCATTGTTGGTTGTTGGTACTCCTTTTGGTGATTGTTGCCTTGGGCTCTTGGTTCTCGGGCCTTCCCGTCGTGTTTGGGTATATGTATTGGGAGGTCTGTTCTCTCCGAAAATTGTAGTAGTTGTTTCCTTTGGGTCTCTAGTCCGTCCAGTTTCTTCAATCCGAATTCCTCGCAACAGTTTTATAACTCCAGTTTCGTTACTTGGTTTATCCATTGTTTTGCCATCTTGACCTTTGAGATTATGCTTCTTATGCTACCACAACATGCTCGGGCGCCACTGTGACGGCGCTTCGGCCGGGGAATGCTCGTCGCGCCGGGTTCCACAGAAATTTGTTTGATCTCTGGGTGTGGTAGCTGAAAGAGAGTCTCGTGGATCAAGAATAAGGCGGGGCTTGAGCGGTAATAAAAGAGATAGAGTTATTTTTATTGTTCTTAAAAGGTGCGCGGGTTTTTTCTTCTGGCTCTTCCTTCGGGTTCGGCGGGGTCGTCCTTCGGGTTAACCGCATTTGGCGGATGGTTGCATGCGGGTCCTGGTAGTCGTCCGGTCGGTGTCGGTTGAGGTCGCGGAGGTTTAATGTGCTCCGAGGAGGATGAGAGGATCGCTGGGGCTGCTGTTTGTACGCGTTTGTACGGATCGGCTGATAGTGTGCCCGTTGGTGCTTGGGTTATGGTCACACTTGGGGCGGTCAGCTGTGGGTGTGACCGTGGGTGGCTGTGCTACGGGCCCATTGGTGGTGATCAGCTGTGGTTGGTTTTATGTCTCTTTCGTGTTTTCTTTATTGTTTGTTTATTTATACTTATTTCTTTTTTCCTTATGTGGCAGGTCTTCATGTATTGTCGCTTATGTTCTACTTATCCTACTAATACTTATAGCTTAGTCTTCATGGCTTGTCTTGGTGTTTCTAATGTCTTGTTGTGGTGTTTGTTGCGCCGGCGCATGGTCTTCCTGGCGCTGGGCGTCACACTCCCCCCTCCTTTCCCAGTGTGGCGTTTTCGGTTGTCTTTCCTTGTGTCGCCCGGAACCAGGTGCCGATGCGGACCTCTCCAGCTCGGCCTTGACCCAGCACGCCTCCTGTTCCTCGTTCCATAGTTTGAACCGTCTTTGCGTGTGTTTCGGGCGGTCTTCGAGTTTCGCTTTGATGATTTTGATTAATGCGTCCAACAGCTCGAAGCTAAGCGGAACGTTTCATTCCAGGTTTAGGTCCAGCACGTCCCTGTCGGATTCTTCGTCTTTCACTTGTTTGGCCCATGAAAGTTTCGTGACTTGTTGTTCGCTGACTCTTCGTGCCGTTTATTCCCGTTGGTTGGCCTGGTTTGCCCAGCTGATCCTCTTCTTTGTTGGGATTACGTCCTTGTATGTTGCTACTGGTTCTCCTTGTGTCTCGTGCTGTCCTGCCGTGGTTTCCATCGTCTTGGTTTTGGTTGTTTTCCTGGGTGCTGACACTTTTGTTACTGATGTTCTCATCCGTCAGCTGAGTGGGGGGGCGGCCGATAGTAGCTTTGCCGCTCGGTTTTTGTGGCAGGCCTGTGCCATCCTCTCCTTAAATTTCCGGGCCGAAATGTCGAATTTATTTTCATTATTTTCCATCTTTCTGAAAAGGTAGAGAGATGGCATCATTATTGTGTTTGCTTCCTCTATTTTTGCTGGTTTTAGTTGTGAGACGTGTGCCCGTAGTTTTTTGTTCGTTGTCGTATCTTGTACTGTTGTAATCACTGGTGAGGTTAGTTCGAGTACCTTACACGGACCGGTGTATTTCGGTTCTAGTTTCGCTGTTGTTTTGTCGATTTTTTTCGATAGTGGGTGCGTTCGTACCCATACCAAGTCCCCTATTTTTGGTTTCCATGCTCGCTTTCGCAAATTGTAATGTCTTGCTTGTTTTGCTGCTGCTCTTTCAATTTTTGCCTTGCTATTGTTTCTGTTTATTTTCGTTTTTCGTTTCTTTCTTGGTTTGTTTAATTGTTGAACCCTGACCCTAGTGTTACCTCGTCGAATAGGTTGCCCGGTAATCTAAGTTCTCTCCCGAATATCAAGTATGCTGGACTAAACCCTGTTGCCTCTGACTTTCTGCTATTTATCGCTAGGCTTAGTTCTGGTAGTTGTTCGTCCCATTTGTTGTGTTTTCCTCCCGCGAATTGTGCGATCATCGTCTTTAGTGTTCGGTTCGCGCGTTCGGTTGGGTTTTCTTGTGGTGTATATGGTGCCGTGAATTGTTGGGTGATGCCCCACGTTTTCATTACCTGTTTCGTTTTTCTGCTTGTAAATTGAACGCCGTTGTCTGAGATCAATCGCTTTGGTGCACCTCCCCTTGCCAGTATTTTTTCTCTGAGCGCCTTTAGGAATGCGTCGGCTGTTGCGCTTCTTGCCGGTGTGACCTCCACCCATTTCGAAAATTTATCGATAAACACGATTAGTGCAGTGTTGCCATGCGGCGATCTTGGGAGTGGTCCCACAAAATCGACGCATATTGTTTCCCATGGTGCGTTTGAGATTTTGGTCAGAATTTTGCCTGCCGCTGCTTGTTGCGATACCTTAAATTTTTGGCAGCTTTCGCATGTTCGTACGAATCGTGTTACGTCTCTGCTCAACCCTAGCCAAAAGTATCGCTGCCTTATTCTGATTGGTATGTGTCGGTATAATCTTCCGTGTTTTATGCTATAATCCGTAGCTTCGTTTGGTATCTTCTCTACTTGGTTCCATTTGTTTTGATACCAAGCGCATTCTACGATTTCTGCTATTCGGGGTTCTTCGCGTGGTAAGTGGGATAGTTCGTCCGCCACTGCGTTCAACTTGCCTTTTCGATATCGTATTTCGAATGAGAATGGTTGCAGTTCCAATGCCCATCTTGCTACTCGTCCGGATGGGCTTTCGATGGAATTTAACCAATTGAGGGCTAGGTGATCTGTAATTACAATAAATTGATAGCCTTCTAGGTACATCCTCATATTGTGTATACCAGTAGATGGCTAGGCATTCTTTTTCCGTTGCAGAGTATTTGGTTTCCTCACTTTTGAGTTTGCGGCTTGCGTAGGAAATTACATGTTCTCCGTCCGCATCTTCCTGGGTCAACACCGTTTGGAGTATGAATGTTTTTCTGCAGTCTGGGCATGCCAATATTGGTGCTTCCGTTAGACACAGCTTTAGGTCTTTGAAGCTGTTTTCTTGTGCTTCGCCCCACTCAAATTTTTGTCCCTTTTTTAATAGGTCTTGTAGTGCTTTTGCTCGTTCGGTGTACGCTGGTACGAATCTGCGGTACCAAGATGCCAGGCCTAAAAAACTATGCAGTTGTTTTAGTGTAGTTTGTGCGGTGAGTTCTTTAATGGCCGCCACCTTGTCTGGGTCTGTGTGTATTCCTTCCTCGCTCACCATGTGTCTTAGGTATTTAAGTTTCTTTTGGAAAAAGTGACATTTTTCTGCGTTAATACGTAGGTTTGCTGTCCGTAGTCGTTCAAATACCGTTTGTAGTTTCTGCATGTGTTCAACTTTCGTCCGCCCAATTACGATTATGTCGTCTAGGTATGCGAAAGCGAATGGTTCCATGTCCGGTCCGATTACCGAGTCTAGGGCTCTTTGGAACGTAGCAGGTGCTGTTGTGGGTCCGAATGGCATGACCTTCCATTGATACAATCCCTGCCAGGGAGCTGTATAGGCTGTGTAGTGTCGGCTCTGTTTTTCCATTGGGATTTGCCAATACCCTGACTTTAAGTCGAGCGTGCTAATGTATTTAACCTCTTTAAGCTGATTTAGAATAAAGTCCATCCGTGGTAATAGGTATGCATCCTTCTCTGTTTTTATACCCGATACTCAAAATGAGTATTGGGGTATATATATATTCTTGATCAGCATCAATAGCCGAGTCGATTGAGCCATGTCTGTCTGTCCGTCCGTCCGTCTGTCCGTCTGTCCGTCCCCTTCAGCGCCTAGTGCTCAAAGACTATAAGAGCTAGAGCAACGATGTTTTGGATCCACACTTCTGTGATATGTCACTGCTACAAGAATATTTCAAAACTTTGCCCCGCCCACTTCCGCCTCCACAAAGAGCGAAAATCTGTGGCATCCACAATTTCGACGATACAAGAAAACTAAAAACGCAGAGTCGTAGAAGATGACTATATCTTCTAGAGTGCAAAATCTGAACCAGATCGTATAATTATTATAGCCAGAATCAAGAAAACAATTTCATTCTTTCTCGCTCTGTCTCTCTCTAACACACAGGTTTCATGGTCGGTTTTGCCAATTTCAAAATATGAGTTCAAGGATCTCAGAACCCATAAGAGCCAGAGCAACCAAATTTGGTATCCACACTCCTGTGATATCGGACCTTGACCGTTTCGTGTCAAAATTGCGCCACACCCCCTTCCGCCCCCGCAATGGACGAAAATCTGGGGCAACCACAAATCTCAGAGACTATTAAGGCTAGAGTAACCAAATTTGGTATCCGCACTTCTGTTAGATCTCACTATAAAACGTATATCTCAGAATTTCGCCCGACCCCAATCCGCCCCCACAAAGAACGAAAATCTGTTGCATCCACAATATTGAGGATACAAGAAAAACGCAGAATCATAGATAACGACCATATCTATCAGATTGCTGAATCTGGATCAGATCAGATAATTTTTATAGCCAAAAGGAACAAATCAATTTGCAGTGGCTACGCTGCGCCCGACGTCACGCTCAGACTAATTTTCTGTCTCTCTCGTACGCACTATTTGTCGTGTCGTTTTCTCTTTCCTTTCTCTTTGGTTTGGTTCCCCGTTGAAGTTTATTGTGCCTGCATCCTTTAAGAATTCCATTTCTAGTTTGGGGGTGTCTGGTACCCCTGTCATGATTAGGAATGATTGGGTGGTTTCTTTTCCCCCTAGTTGTACTGTGAGTTGGACTCTTCGTGTTGTTCTCCGAGTGCTTCCATCCGGGAGCCGGATTAATCTGTTTTCCACTCCTTCGATACCTTCTCCTTTTAGTTTCTCGGCCGCCCTTTCGTTTATAATGCATCTTGTTGCCCCTGTATCGATGATTACTTCCATCAGTTGTGATGGAATCCTGGCCCGTCCTAAAAGTTGGTTCTTGTCAAATATTAGTTGTGTGTTGTCCCGCTCAGCTGGTTTTGGGCCACAGGAGATTCGCGGGCTGGTCCTGCGCCCTGTGTGTTTTCCGGTTGTTTTCTGCAGCAGTCTATTATGCGTACTCCTTGTTTGTTGCAGGTCCAGCAGTACAGTACGGGTTCCCTGCTGCATGTTCGGGGCTCGTGTCCATAGTTTCCACATCTTTGACATTTCCTTTGTCGGTATTGCGTCCTTTGCCATGCTGGTTGGTTTGTGTCGTTTTGTGGGTAATTCCATTGGCGACCTGTAACCTTGGAGAGTCCTGCATCTGTCTCTATTTTTTCGAATTCCTCTGCGATGATAGTGAATTCCGAAAGCGTTTGGAACTCTCTTCTCTTCACGTATAGTTTCAGCGGCAGCCGGCAGTTCTGGTATATTATTTCCAGTTTTTCCTGCTCTGTGTAGGTTCCGAACCTCATTAACTTCCTTATTTCTTGGATATAGTCTCGAACTGGTTCTGTTCTCCTCTTGGAATCTCGGGGATATGAAGTTATCTTTTAGACCGACCTTTGCTTCCTCCCATGATGTGACTGGCGCTGGCTTTCTGTGCCACTAGCTACTGCTTCTGGTGATCCTTTCTTTATCTGTTTTCGAAATAGCGATTTCTTCCTGACTGTCCTGGTCTCCCCTTGGCTCTCTTCCATTGTTGGTTGTTGGTACTCCTTTTGGTGATTGTTGCCTTGGGCTCTTGGTTCTCGGGCCTTTCCGTCGTGTTTGGGTATATGTATTGGGAGGTCTGTTCTCTCCGAAAATTGTAGTAGTTGTTTCCTTTGGGTCTCTAGTCCGTCCAGTTTCTTCAATCCGAATTCCTCGCAACAGTTTTATAACTCCAGTTTCGTTACTTGGTTTATCCATTGTTTTGCCATCTTGACCTTTGAGATTATGCTTCTTATGCTACCACAACATGCTCGGGCGCCACTGTGACGGCGCTTCGGCCGGGGAATGCTCGTCGCGCCGGGTTCCACAGAAATTTGTTTGATCTCTGGGTGTGGTAGCTGAAAGAGAGTCTCGTGGATCAAGAATAAGGCGGGGCTTGAGCGGTAATAAAAGAGATAGAGTTATTTTTATTGTTCTTAAAAGGTGCGCGGGTTTTTTCTTCTGGCTCTTCCTTCGGGTTCGGCGGGGTCGTCCTTCGGGTTAACCGCATTTGGCGGATGGTTGCATGCGGGTCCTGGTAGTCGTCCGGTCGGTGTCGGTTGAGGTCGCGGAGGTTTAATGTGCTCCGAGGAGGATGAGAGGATCGCTGGGGCTGCTGTTGGCTGCTGTGTCCCTAACGCGTTTGTACGGATCGGCTGATAGTGTGCCCGTTGGTGCTTGGGTTATGGTCACACTTGGGGCGGTCAGCTGTGGGTGTGACCGTGGGTGGCTGTGCTACGGGCCCATTGGTGGTGATCAGCTGTGGTTGGTTTTATGTCTCTTTCGTGTTTTCTTTATTGTTTGTTTATTTATACTTATTTCTTTTTTCCTTATGTGGCAGGTCTTCATGTATTGTCGCTTATGTTCTACTTATCCTACTATTACTTATAGCTTAGTCTTCATGGCTTGTCTTGGTGTTTCTAATGTCTTGTTGTGGTGTTTGTTGCGCCGGCGCATGGTCTTCCTGGCGCTGGGCGTCACACTCCCCCCTCCTTTCCCAGTGTGGCGTTTTCGGTTGTCTTTCCTTGTGTCGCCCGGAACCAGGTGCCGATGCGGACCTCTCCAGCTCGGCCTTGACCCAGCACGCCTCCTGTTCCTCGTTCCATAGTTTGAACCGTCTTTGCGTGTGTTTCGGGCGGTCTTCGAGTTTCGCTTTGATGATTTTGATTAATGCGTCCAACAGCTCGAAGCTAAGCGGAACGTTTCATTCCAGGTTTAGGTCCAGCACGTCCCTGTCGGATTCTTCGTCTTTCACTTGTTTGGCCCATGAAAGTTTCGTGACTTGTTGTTCGCTGACTCTTCGTGCCGTTTGTTCCCGTTGGTTGGCCTGGTTTGCCCAGCTGATCCTCTTCTTTGTTGGGATTACGTCCTTGTATGTTGCTACTGGTTCTCCTTGTGTCTCGTGCTGTCCTGCCGTGGTTTCCATCGTCTTGGTTTTGGTTGTTTTCCTGGGTGCTGACACTTTTGTTACTGATGTTCTCATCCGTCAGCTGAGTGGGGGGGCGGCCGATAGTAGCTTTGCCGCTCGGTTTTTGTGGCAGGCCTGTGCCATCCTCTCCTTAAATTTCCGGGCCGAAATGTCGAATTTATTTTCATTATTTTCCATCTTTCTGAAAAGGTAGAGAGATGGCATCATTATTGTGTTTGCTTCCTCTATTTTTGCTGGTTTTAGTTGTGAGACGTGTGCCCGTAGTTTTTTGTTCGTTGTCGTATCTTGTACTGTTGTAATCACTGGTGAGGTTAGTTCGAGTACCTTACACGGACCCATTTCGAAAATTTATCGATAAACACGATTAGTGCAGTGTTGCCATGCGGCGATCTTGGGAGTGGTCCCACAAAATCGACGCATATTGTTTCCCATGGTGCGTTTGAGATTTTGGTCAGAATTTTGCCTGCCGCTGCTTGTTGCGATACCTTAAATTTTTGGCAGCTTTCGCATGTTCGTACGAATCGTGTTACGTCTCTGCTCAACCCTAGCCAAAAGTATCGCTGCCTTATTCTGATTGGTGGTCTGGTCTGATGAGCTCGTGAGGTGGTTCAAAGGGGGCCTAGCTGAGGCCACCGGACGGGTCGCAGGTTGCGGATAGCGAACGACCTACCTATATACAGGTCATATAGGTAGGTCAGCTGCGAATAATCGGACATCCCTAGGGAGAGTACCGAAAATAAGCAGCCCCGGACAGCCAGCGGGTGTTCGCGAAGTAGCAACACTGACGATGCGCTTGTGGTGCCGCCTCGTATAAGTAGCTCACACACTCCCCTATCCCTACACACTACCTACCCACATCCCAACCCCCCACATTCAGCTCACACCGGGCCGGACTAAGAGTGTTATTCGACCCGTGCCGAGAGTCAGCCTGGCTGGGGGCCCGGTATATAAAACTAGCCCAGTCGTTAACGGAGAGCTCAGGGACTTGGCAGCCCGCTGTTCTAAGTATGCCTTATCCGGGCAACGTGGATCTCTGCCCGGACGGACCGTACCCCTTCTCTGCAGCTCGTGGGAATAGAATGGAAGAATTTAAAAACAAACAAAATGAGTCTGGCACTCCCCAAATGCCAACAGGGAGCAATCCCAAACAGGGGAAGGCAGCGGCCCAAAGGCCTGGCCCGACCCGCAAATCAGCAGGGAAAACCTGCGCGGCGGAAGATGCTAGGGAGAGCCCAAAGGGGTCCCATCCCGGTGTCGGGGTGGGTGGTGAATTGGCTCCCAAAACCGATACCTTGGCAGAGTGGCTATGCAATCCTGCGGCTGCTCTGCCTGCTGGTAAAGTGGAGGGGGAGGAGTCACCATCTACTAGTGTCAAAGCCAAATCCTTTACATATGCCGACAGAAGGAGTGCTGGCAACATACTCCGTCGGCAGAACGCAAGCCAGATGTCTAGCCCGACGGACAAATGGATTAAGAAGGTCGAGTGGGCCTCGAAGGTGCTGCCGAACTTTGGCAAGGAAGCACCGAAGAAGGAAGCCCCTCAGCAAAAAAGGCAGCGCTCGCAGGAGACTCCGGGGCCGACACCGAAGCGCTCCAGAGTGCTGCCTAACGCATCGTTCGCGCAGATTGCCAGAGAAAGGACGCTGATTGGCGTCCTGGACAAAGGCAGCGTGGACTCCCGGATCCCTAGGAACCAGTGGAAGTGGGTGGAAGCGGCACTGGCCGACCGCTGCTTCGAGCTGTTGGAAAAGCAGCCTGGACCCCCCCCCCCCCCCCCCCCCGTCTGCAGAGACATGGGCTGGTACCAGGGCTGCATAAAAATCGTAGCCTGTGAAGATGAGCGCTCCGTACAGCTGTACAAAGCAGCGGTAGCGCTAGTCGGGGAAGTCTACCCAGGGGCGAAGCTCGTCGCTGTAGACTGGAGCGAAGTGCCCAGTAGACCAAGGGCGAGAGTCTGGGTGCCCGCCTCCATGAAGGAGCCGGAGCGCATCCTAAAAATGCTGCAAAGATGCAACCCCCACCTCCCAACAGCGGATTGGAAGGTGGTCAAAGTTGAGACGACACAGGGCCCCACAAACCAGGCGGTGGTCGTCCTCAACAAAGAGTCGCTGGCCCCGATTGAGGCTGCCAAAGGCGAGCTCAATTTTGGGTTCAGCTCTGTGACCGTAAAGGTCTACAAGTCGGATGCGGCGGCCGAGGCACGTCCTGTCGACAAGCCAGTCGAGCAGGACGCTGCCTCGGAGATCGAAGCACCCGACGATCACACAGAGATAGACCCAGAGGGCTACTCCACAGATGGCACGCTGAGATGCGACTTCGAGGCAATGTGTTGCCACGAGGAAGTCGAGGACGATCCGGATGCCGACATTACAGTGGTGGAGAACACTAAGGATGTCCCTGAGGCTCCTTCAGATCAACCTCCACCACTGTAAAGCAGCATCCGCTGCTCTTATACTCCGCCTCGAAGAGAGCGGAGCAGACGTAGCCCTGATCCAGGAACCTTGGATAGTGGGAGATAAGGTTTGTGGATTAGGGTCGAAGGAGTACAAGATAATTGTAGCTCAACATGAAGGTAAAACTCGCACCTGCATTCTCGCCAGAAAGCACCTTAATATCTTTCTGCTCCATAATTATAGCGATAGCGACAACACGGCGGCAAGCCTAGAGCTGAAAGGGACACATCTAAGGCTGATGTCGTCCTACATGGCCCATGAGGGAAACGATCCCCCCAACGACCTTGTTCGCAAACTAGCCAGCGACAGCGAGAGGTCGGACATAGACCTATTAATAGGTTGCGATGCCAACGCTCACCACACTCAATGGGGGAGCTCGAACACAAATGCAAGGGGTGAGTCACTTTTCAGCTTCATCCTTAACTCAAATCTATTTATTTGCAATCGGGGCAACGACCCCACTTTTATAATTAAAAATCGACAGGAGGTTATTGACATCACCCTAGTGTCTTCCAACATGTTAGACATAGTCAAGAGTTGGCAAGTCCTTGATGACCACTCCTTCTCTGACCGCAGATACATCGAGACCACACTATCCCTCGAGTGTCCGAAACCTAAGGACTATATTAATCCCAGGAAAGCCAACTGGGAAAAATATAGCTCAGCCCTGGAGGACTTACTCCCCTCCAAAGCACCATCATGCCCTGACACAAAAGACGACCTAGATCGCCTAGTGAACAGGTTCACAGAGGCATGCAACAAAGCCTTCGCGGCAGCATGCCCCTCTAGCAAACCTAGGGGGAAAAAGACAAACCCCCTGGTGGTCAAAACAAATAGACATCCTACGTAAAAGCTGCAGGACCCTTTTCAACAGGGCCAAAAGCGCGAACGAGGAGAGCCACTGGGCAGACTATAAAATCAGTCTGTCACTATATAAAAAGGAAACAAGGAAAGCAAAAAGGGCCTCTTGGCAAAAATTTTGCTCGGAAATTGAGGAAACATCAGAGGCCGCAAGGCTTCGCAAGATTCTCTCAAAAACTAACCCCTCGGTGGGGTATCTTAAAAGGAATGACGGCACGTGGACTAACTCCAGTGAGGAGTCCCTGCAAATTCTACTTGACACACATTTTCCAGGGTGCACAACCATCGAGACGGCACATCTTCCAGGAGAGGGACCGGTAACCTCGATGGATCACATCCTCACAAAACGTAACATAAGCTGGGCAATAAACAGCTTCAACCCGTTCAAATCGCCAGGCCCAGACCAGGTAATCCCGGCCCAACTTCAGAAGGCCGGGGATACGGCCATAAACTGGCTACAAGGTATCTTCAGGAAGATACTGGCTGTGGGTACAATGGCTTAAGGCAAAGATAGTCTTCATTCCCAAAGCTGGGAAAGCCTCGCACTCAGCTGCAAAAGACTTTAGACCAATCAGCCTATCGTCCTTCCTCCTCAAAACCTTTGAGAGACTCGTCGGGCTGCAACTGAGGACAACTATACACCCTCAGTTGCTGTCAGGCGCACAGCATGCCTACCGGAAAGGAAAATCCACGGAAACGGCTCTTCATGAAGTGATCTCTGCGGTAGAGAAATCTCTGCATCACAAAGAGTACTCACTCATAGCATTTCTCGATATTGAGGGAGCTTTCAACAACGTTGTACCGGGTGCCATTACAGAAGCCCTGACTGACCTGGGGGTGGACCGTCACTTGCTCATTGATCAATTGCTCACATGCAGGACGGTGACATCATCGATGGGATCGTCCGCCCAGTCAAGGTATGTCAACAGAGGCACCCCGCAAGGTGGTGTCCTGTCTCCTCTTCTGTGGAACATAGCAGTCAACAAGATTCTATGGGACCTGGAGGGGGGGGGGGCTGCAAAGTCGTGGCCTATGCGGATGACGTTGCGATTATTTTCTCGGGGAAATACCCCCAAACACTGTGCGACTTAATGTCCACAAAGCTAGCGCAACTGTCGGATTGGACGGAATCGCGCGGTCTGGGAGTAAATCCCTCAAAAACGGAACTCGTATTATTCACAAATAAATACAAGGTCCCGCCCCTCAACCCTCCAATACTACAAGGATGCAGGCTCTCCTTTAGCGACAGTGCCAGTTACTTAGGGTTGGTAATTGACAAGAAGCTTAGCTGGAACCTGAATGTCAAAGACAGAGTGAAGAAGGCAATGACTGCACTCTATACATGCAAAAAAGCTATTGGGCGAAGATGGGGTATGATCCCAAGCATAGTCCAATGGATATATCAAGCTATAGTTAGACCAATACTACTCTACGGAGTTACGGTGTGGTGGCCAGCCCTATCAAAAAGGGCGATCACCAAGCAACTGGGCAAAGTCCAGCGGACTGCCGCCCTATGCATCAGCGGAGCTCTCCGCACCACCCCAAATGATGCGCTAAATGCCATCCTATGCCTACAGAGCCTTGAACTCGCAGGAAAGGAACGGGCAGAAGCAGCAGCAATACGTCTAAGAGACTCAGATCAATGGGTGACACAGTGCATAGGTCACTCAGCCATATTAAATAGCAGTACCGTCCCCTCAAAAACAGACTACCAAGTTCCAAGAGAGTATACAGACACTCCCTTCGACACAATCATCCCTCATAGAGACGAATGGCTCGAGGGACTCCCAGGCCCTGATGGGGCCATAAGCATCTTCACAGATGGATCAAAGTTGGACGACAGAGTCGGAGGGGGAATCTACTCTGAACAGCTAAACATAAGGCATTCCTTTAGACTCCCAGATCATTGCAGTGTCTTTCAAGCGGAAGTCATAGCAATCAGGGAGGCACTAGACTGCCTACAAGCGGCTGCCGTCACGGCAACCAAGCTAAACATTTATAGCGACAGCCAGGCTGCGATCAAATCGCTAAGCGCGATTTCCTCGAACTCGGCCACCGTGGCAGACTGCCGCAAATCTCTACACGAGATGGCTCAGCAATTTGCTATTAGCCTAATTTGGGTCCCGGGCCACCGGGACATCGAGGGCAACTGTATAGCGGACGAGCTGGCCAGATCTGGCACTACAATCCCCCTTCTCCAAGACAAGGAGGATATCTGTATGCCAATGGCCACCTGTAAGCTCATCATAAGGGAGCAATACAAGCGACTAAAAAACGATATGTGGCAAACAGTGCCACGATGTCGCACAACTCGGCAAACATGGCCGACCATGGACATGAAGCGCACCTCCGAGCTCCTCAAGTTAAGCAGGAAAAGGTGCAGCGTAGTCACACGTTTCTCACGGGACACTGGCTAATAGGCACCCACGCTAACAGGCTGGGGGCCCCACATAACGATTTTTGTCGCAGCTGTAGAGACGAGGAAGAGGAGGAGACAGTGGAACATCTGTTCTGCTCCTGCCCGGCTCTCAGCAGAAGAAGGCTACAACACCTGGGCTCAGCCTTTCTACACGACATCTCAGAGATGTCCAAACTATGTCCCAGAAGGATAGCGAACTTTGTGAGAGCATCTGGATGGGATAATTGCTGACAGGAAGTCTCACAACGCAGGAAGGAAATGATCCTATGCGGTATCACAACGGGCCGAAACCGGCCTAAGTGTGACGGGCTCCGAGCGAGCCCGGCAGCCGCCTCAACCTAACCTAACCTATTCTGATTGGTATGTGTCGGTATAATCTTCCGTGTTTTATGCTATAATCCGTAGCTTCGTTTGGTATCTTCTCTACTTGGTTCCATTTGTTTTGATACCAAGCGCATTCTACGATTTCTGCTATTCGGGGTTCTTCGCGTGGTAAGTGGGATAGTCCGTCCGCCACTGCGTTCAACTTGCCTTTTCGATATCGTATTTCGAATGAGAATGGTTGCAGTTCCAATGCCCATCTTGCTACTCGTCCGGATGGGTTTTCGATGGAATTTAACCATTTGAGGGCTAGGTGATCTGTAATTACAATAAATTGATAGCCTTCTAGGTACATCCTCATATTGTGTATACCAGTAGATGGCTAGGCATTCTTTTTCCGTTGCAGAGTATTTGGTTTCCTCACTTTTGAGCTTGCGGCTTGCGTAGGAAATTACATGTTCTCCGTCCGCATCTTCCTGGGTCAACACCGTTTGGAGTATGAATGTTTTTCTGCAGTCTGGGCATGCCAATATTGGTGCTTCCGTTAGACACAGCTTTAGGTCTTTGAAGCTGTTTTCTTGTGCTTCGCCCCACTCAAATTTTTGTCCCTTTTTAATAGGTCTTGTAGTGCTTTTGCTCGTTCGGTGTACGCTGGTACGAATCTGCGGTACCAAGATGCCAGGCCTAAAAAACTATGCAGTTGTTTTAGTGTAGTTTGTGCGGTGAGTTCTTTAATGGCCGCCACCTTGTCTGGGTCTGTGTGTATTCCTTCCTCGCTCACCATGTGTCTTAGGTATTTAAGTTTCTTCTGGAAAAAGTGGCATTTTTCTGCGTTAATGCGTAGGTTTGCTGTCCGTAGTCGTTCAAATACCGTTTGTAGTTTCTGCATGTGTTCAACTTTCGTCCGCCCAATTACGATTATGTCGTCTAGGTATGCCAAAGCGAATGGTTCCATGTCCGGTCCGATTACCGAGTCTAGGGCTCTTTGGAACGTAGCAGGTGCTGTTGTGGGTCCGAATGGCATGACCTTCCATTGATACAATCCCTGCCAGGGAGCTGTATAGGCTGTGTAGTGTCGGCTCTGTTTTTCCATTGGGATTTGCCAATACCCTGACTTTAAGTCGAGCGTGCTAATGTATTTAACCTCTTTAAGCAGATTTAGAATAAAGTCCATCCGTGGTATGCATCCTTCTCTGTTTTTATACCCGATACTCAAAATGAGTATTGGGGTATATATATATTCTTGATCAGCATCAATAGCCGAGTCGATTGAGCCATGTCTGTCTGTCCGTCCGTCCGTCTGTCCGTCCGTCCGTCTGTCCGTCCCCTTCAGCGCCTAGTGCTCAAAGACTATAAGAGCTAGAGCAACGATGTTTTGGATCCACACTTCTGTGATATGTCACTGCTACAAGAATATTTCAAAACTTTGCCCCGCCCACTTCCGCCCCCACAAAGGGCGAAAATCTGTGGCATCCACAATTTCGACGATACGAGAAAACTAAAAACGCAGAGTCGTAGAAGATGACTATATCTTCTAGAGTGCAAAATCTGAACCAGATCGTATAATTATTATAGCCAGAATCAAGAAAACAATTTCATTCTTTCTCGCTCTGTCTCTCTCTAACACACAGGTTTCATGGTCGGTTTTGCCAATTTCAAAATATGAGTTCAAGGATCTCAGAACCCATAAGAGCAGGAGCAACCAAATTTGGTATCCACACTCCTGTGATATCGGACCTTGACCGTTTCGTGTCAAAATTGCGCCACACCCCCTTCCGCCCCCACAAAGGACGAAAATCTGGGGCAACCACAAATCTCAGAGACTATTAAGGCTAGAGTAACCAAATTTGATATCCGCATAATCATAATCAGGTGAGCCTGCATAAATGAATATATCAGCTGGAGTCCTGTTTGTGGTATTATGTTTTGTTTTATGATTATAAGTGTAAAGAATTAATTCAAATTTCGTGAATCTATCTTCTGGGTTCTCCTCGCTAGATTTTATTCGTAATTTTTCATTTATTTCATTTATTCCATTTTTGCTGGAAGTGATCTCCATTTTGACGTTTTCCGCATTCAGCCATGCTTGCAATGCTGCGCAATTAAAAACTGAATCCTTGTCGGCTTTGATTTCAATAGGTTTGCCCATCTCGTTAAAAACTTTCATGATGGCTCTTTTTGCTTCTAACCAGTCACGACTTTTTACTTCTACAAGAGTGTCAAATTTCGAGTATACGTCAATACATGATAGGAACTGTTGGTTACCAATCATATAGAAGTCCATGACGTAGTCGCAGTCCAGTCCGTCTGAGGAGGGCGGCAACAAGACCTCAAAGACCTCCTCCAACCTGCTCACCACCGGAGACGTCTCCACCAACACGATCAAGCTGGCGCCCGGCATCGGAGGCCTGACCTTCTCCAACAGCGCCGCCTACCAGAAGCTGAAGCACCAGTCGTCGGCCAAGTCAATCAACGGTTCGTCCTCGAGTTCGGGCAACGGCATGGTCCTGAAGCGGGAAGAGGCCTCCAAGCGCGGCCTGCTGCAGCAGGGGAGCACCACACCAAAGAGCATCGCCTCGGCGGCCCATTCGCCGCACCACCAGATGCAGAGCATGGGCTCGACATCGTCCGGCTCGTCGCTGGCCTCCTCCTTGCCGCTCAGCAATGGCAGCAACAACAGCAGCGGCAGTGCTGGTCTCGTCAAGCCGCTGCAGCAGAAGGTCAAGCTGCCTGTCGTGGGCAGCGCCCTTCCCAAGCCGGCCTACTCATACTCCTGCCTCATCGCGCTGGCCCTGAAGAACTCGCGGGCCGGCTCGCTGCCCGTCTTGGAGATCTACAGTTTCCTGTGCCAGCACTTTCCCTACTTCGAGAATGCGCCGAGTGGCTGGAAGAACAGCGGCCACGAACGGCAATCAGCGTAACGGCTGCCGCTGGGCCTTGAACCCGGAGCGCATCACCAAGATGGACGAGGAGGTGCAGAAGTGGTCGCGCAAGGATCCACAGGCCATTCGCTGCGCCATGGTCTATCGGGAGCATCTGGAGTCGTTGGAGCGCGGCGAGATGAAGCACGGATCGGCCGACTCCGATGTGGAGCTCGATTCAACGTCGGAGATCGAAGAATCCTCCGATCTGGAGGAACAGGACTTCGACGGCACCCTTGTGGATGCGATGCTCGTTGAGGAGGACGAAGATGTCGTGGACGAGGATGAGGACGACGATATGCTGGGCGAGTCCGAGGCCGAGGAAGAGCTACTCGCCAGCCACCCCGCTGCCAGCCAGTCGAGCCATCACCTGCCCCTTGACCACGTCCTGCTCCGCTAGAAGGGCAGCGATTTAGACATTGAGGTGAGTTTGGAAAGGCACCTGGTCGAGAAGTCTTCGTTGCTATACGAGAAGGCCGACGAACAACTGTACGATGCCATCGACATCGAGGACGATAAGGAGGCAGTGCGCCGCGCCATAGCCAGCGGCCAAGGCACACAAATCATCGAGCTGAATCCGGCCGATCTTAATGCGAACCACAACGGCTACCACCACCAGCAGCAGAAGGTGAAGCGTGCGCGTTTGGACATCAACTATGCCATCGGTCCCGCCGGCGAGCAGCAGTATGGCCAGAAGGTGAAGGTTCAGCAGCTGGTGCAGACACAGGCGCAGCCACAGGTGTGGTTTCGAATGCCAACTTTGTATTTCTATGCTCTGTTTTGGCAATATTACAAGTAGGACATTCGTTTATGATGTTTTGGATTAGTTTTTGATAATCCGGGTAATAGTATTTTCCCCTAAACCAATTGACGGTCTCCTCTATACCTGGCTGGAGTAAGCCTTTATGATTTTTATACCCGATACTCAAAATGATTATTGGGGTATATTAGATTTGTGGTAAAAGTGGATGTGTGTAACGTCCAGAAGGAATCCTTTCCGACCCCATAAAGTATATATATTCTTGATCAGCATCAATAGCCAAGTCGATTGAGCCCTGTCTGTCTGTCCGTCTGTCCGTCCGTCCGTCCCCTTCAGCGCCTAGTGCTCAAAGACTATAAGAGCTAGAGCAACAATGTTTTGGATCCAGACTTCTGTGATATGTCACTGCTACAAGAATATTTCAAAACTTCGCTCCACCCACTTTCGCCCCCACAAAGGACGAAAATCTGTGGCATCCACATTTTTAAAGATACGATAAAACCAAAAACGCAGAATCGTAAAGGATGACTATATCTTCTAGAGTGCAAAATCTGAACCAGATCGTATAATTATTATAGCCAGAATCAAGAAAAGAATTTCATTCTTTCTCGCTCTGTCTCTCTCTAACACACACGTTTCATGGTCGGTTTTGCCAATTGCAAAATATGAGTTCAAGCATCTCAGAACCCATAAGAGCTAGAGCAACCAAATTTGGTATCCACACTCCTGTGATATCGGACCTTGACCGATTTGTGTCAAAATTTCGCCACACCCCCTTTCGCCCCCGCAAAGGACGAAAATCTGGGGCATCCACAAATCTCAGAGACTATTAACGTTAGAGTAACCAAATTTTGTATCCGCACTTCTGTTAGATCTCACTATAAAACGTATATCTCAGTATTTCGCATCACTCCCTTCCGCCCCCACAAAGGACGAAAATCTGTTGCATCCACAATATTGAAGATATGAGAAAATTAAAGACGCAGAATCATAGATAATGATCATATCTATCAGATTGCTGAATCTGGATCAGATCGGATCATTTTTGAAACCAAAAGGAACAAATCTATTTGCAGTGGATACGCAGCGCCCGACGTCACGCTCAGACTGATTTTCTGTCTCTCTCGCACGCACTCTTTGTCGTGTCGTTTAATATTAGCGGCGTCTGCCGGAGGAGAGCCATACTGACTTAGTATCGGGTATAACTGTAGAGTTGCGGTGTCCGCAGCAACTCACGTTCCCCCTCGTTTAAAATGGTTTCTTTAAATTCAGCGTAATTTTGAATATCTAGAAGTTTCGTGCTTGATTTGACAGCTTTGGTTATATTGTTAGCATTAATGATTTCTAAATAGGCTTTTTGGAATGGAGGAAAATCTATTTCGTTATGGAAATTTAATGCGTTCTTTTTGGTGCATAGATATTCCTTTATTAAATTCTTCACTAAGGTGTTAGTCATTTCTTTATACGTAATCTTGATGATTAGCTTTTGAAAGTAACGAATTGTTTCTACCTTATCTTCATTGCCTTTTATTAACTCGATTTGCCGGTTGTAATAGTTAATCGGTCTTTCCGTGATGGCAATGTGATTGAGATGGTCTTCCTGTGCGCTATGTACAGTTGCACGAACGCTATTGGAAGCTTCTCCAAGGAGATTTTCGTTAATCTTTACCCTTGATAAGGCATCCGCTACATGATTTTCTTTGCCTGGTAGATATTTTATTTTAAAGTCGAACTCATTCAGTTTTATTTTCCATCTTTGTAATTTCATATTTGGCTCCTTGAGGTTGTTTAACCAAATCAAGGGTTTGTGATCGCTTTGTATCTCGAATGTTGTACCGAACAGGTATGAACGGAAACACTTGGTTGCCCATACGATCGCCAATAATACCTTTTCGATGGCTGAATAGTTTATTTCGTGATCGTTTAGGGTTCTGCTAGCGTAGCAGATCGGTTTGTGTTCTTGTGACAAAACCGCTCCCAATGCTATATTACTTTCGACGGTTGTTACAGTGAAAATGTTGTCGAAGTCTGGGAATGCAAGGACAGGCTCTGAGGTGATGAGTACGTTTAGTCTCTCAAATGCCTCGACGTACTTTTCTTCCTTGGGGTCTATGACAGCTCCTTTCTTTAGTTTTATTTCTTGGACGTTGACATGCAATGACTGCATCTTTCAAGAGGCAATGCAGTTACTGCACCGTCAAGTGGCCCGTGTGACACCATCAGAAGGCTGTTACGCGCGGATCCCAGGCAAAACGCAGCCCTCCTCCCGCCCAACCGACCGAGGGGCGCTGCCGCATGATGCACGGTGCGTAGCCGAACCGAAAGCGAACATGCAAGAAAGATAGCTATTATACTAACATTCGAGGAAAATTAGTACTAAACTTACTAAGAAACTAAGCAGGCAATCTGTGGAGATAATTTTTTTATCCCCAATCGGCCGACTAATTATTTCGAATTAAATAAAACTCGGCGCAGAAATAAAATTACGATATGTTCTTTAATGCGTGACATCCAAATTGCAAGTGTGGCTTGTCTGCCCTTTACATTGCCGCTCCGATTGCTAAGCGCAGCTTCACTCGGCTGACGTCGGTAGGCAGACGCAAAGCGGAGATAGCGAAGAGCGAGCTGGCAGAGAGCGTTTAGCAGGGCAAGCACGCGCAAAGCTTTAACAAACAAATGAGTGACATAGACATAAGTAACAAATAAAATAAGCAGCTGAGGGCCAAGAATTAGGTGCTATTTGTCAAGCAACTAATCGGCTGGGTTCTGCTCAGAACTTTCACCCCCCGTTGGAAGGCAAAAGCTTTCAACAGATCCATCCTGAAGGGCTATTTTTCCAACGGCCCTCTTGAAGATGCTTGCTTGGGCGCAGCTGGCGGCTGCGCTGGGATGATCGTCAAATGCAGCAATCGGCGCTTCTTTACGAAGGCGCCTTGTCGTGATTACAACTTGATCATCGGGAACCTCTGTAATTGCAGAGAATGGCAGGAAATTTGGCAATGTAGAATTGTGGAAAGTTGAATTTCATTTAGTGTGGATATGTAGGTTTTTAATACATCGAAAAGTTCGCGCTGCATTTCCTGATTCTCCGATCGCAGTTTTTCCACTTGCACCTGGCACTCGAGCAGCTGCTTCCTGCATTGCTGATCTAAGTTTTGGTACTCCAGCGTTGTGGGCCGAAAATCGTCATTAGAGATGCAAGAGGAATTTTCAAAAGCGGCTAAAACTGCACGATTATTCTCCGAGCTATCAATGCTTCCTGACACTATCCAACCAAGTTTTGTCTCCTGCAATGTAGGCAATTGGTCTGATAGTCGAATCTGTCCAACGCACATTAAATCGAAGAACAAACCACAACCTATCAACAGATCGATACGTTGGGGCTTGGAGAAATTAGGATCAGCTAGTTTTAGACTATTCGGCATGGGCCAATCCTTTGCGTCTAGGCCGAAGTTGGGCTGCATTTCCGTAATTGAGTTGGTGACAATTGCAGCGAAGGAAGCTCGATAGCTTGCGTCCTGGGATTGTACAACTATATGTACAGACTTGCTCGAAGGTAGAATGGAATCTCCGATACCGGAGATGCTAACATAAGACGAGCGGTGATCCAACTGCAACTGATTAGCAAGTCTAGATGTTACAAAGTTTGCCTGTGATGCAAAATCCAAAATGGCACGACATGGATAAGTGTAACGATCTGTTACATGGACGAGGGCAGTAGGTAGCAACACGTTCTGGCTAGGCTGAGACTTCTGGATCGAGGGGGGAGGGCTAGAACATCCGCTTGCTAGAAGCACAGTCGCGGCCTCTTGCTGGATCGATTCCTCGGTCGGTGAAGAGGAAGATGAAGCACCAGTTCCCGATGGAATGTGGAGTAGCGTGTGATGTTTGGCCTGGCAATGCCTGCAAAGTTCTGACCTGCACCTCTGCAATTCATGGCCTTTGTTGAGGCAGTTCAAACACAAGCGGCTCTTCTTTGCTTCTTTTTATCGTTCAAACGCAGAGAGATTCAGGAATGCCTGACATCTAGATATGTAATGCTCGGAGGAATTGCAATGGTTACATATGGGGTTAGGATGGTCGTTACTGGAGGTGATAAGGGTGACAGGTTTGTCTTCTCCCACCTGTTGACTAGGACTTGTTGCCATGGCTGATACCAAATTCTCCAGCATCCGCCATCTTGCTTCCAAGACTGAGGCCATGCTTGACCACCGAGGCAATCCTGACGTCGGCAAGTTCTCTTCCCATTTCTCCTTGGTCTTGTGGTCCAGTTTCGTGCCTATGATGAAGATCAGCAACCTATCGGAAATCTCCTGCGGGGTCGCCAAGGTCTGAAGTGCACGCAAGTGCGAATTGATTTTGTCGCTGAGAGCGCGCAAGCCGATAGCCGAGCCATTCTCCACCCCTTGCAACCCGGAAATAGCTTTGACGTGTGCCTGAAAATGTAACAGTTTACTATCGAATCGCAACATTAGTAAATTCAACGCCTTGCCGTAATTCTACACAGAAAGCTCCAAGGAACGAATCGTATCCAGCGCAGCACCATCTAGACATCCACGAAGATATTGGATTTTTCAATGATTGGTATACGATGGTCTTTGTGCACCATTGTCGAGAACATCGAGTGGAATTCTGGCCAATCCATGTAGTTCCCACCGAATCGCGGAAGCTGCAACTCGGGCATTCGAGAACGGCCTATACTATTATAGGCGAACAACGACGAACTCCCCTCGAGAGTATGCCGAGCCGTTGAATTGGCAACATTTACCGTGCGAGCAGCCATCAACTCCCGCGACAGCCTGGACCTAACCTTGACATAAACATTCGAAGAGTCCAGTCGGGCATCATGGGCTAACTGCAGGAAATCCAGCCTTTCAAGGCTCGTTTAAGCGGCATCAAAATCCGCATTCATTCGCTCGATTTGCTCTAAGCGAGCTTGAAGTTCTGCCTCATCTAACTCGGCAAGCTCTTCCTTGGTGAGAAAGCGATCCATGGCCTTTAGTTGGCACGCGATGGACTCGGCCTTGTGCTTGTAGAAATCTACATCACTCAGGTGCTGCCATGTTGAGGTTTTAAAAGAGGCACTCAGCACGACCGAAAAAGACACCCTGTATACGTATAAACGTGGGAACCGAAAGCAAAGGGATTACAGCTAATGCCTTTATCTGTGCGGCTGTGCGAGCTGTCCGATTCCGCTTTGTACTCCGCTTGTGTGTATTAGTGAGTTCGCTGCACTGCACTGACCGAATTGTTGCGACAGAGAAATTAATAGCCAGCCATGCGTGTACCTATATATGTTTTAGCACCGAATTGTGCTTAAACACCGAAAATTTGCTAAGGCTAACGAATGTCGATCGCGAACGATTATTAATTGACACTGCAACTCAGAGATCACGTCGGGGTCACCAAATTTTATGTGGAGATAATGTTTTTTATCCCCAATCGGCCGACTAATTATTTTGAATTAAATAAAACTCGGCGCAGAAATAAAATTACGATATGTTCTTTAATGCGTGACATCCAAATTGCAAGTGTGGCTTGTCTGCCCTTTACATTGCCGCTCCGATCACTAAGCGCAGCTTCGCTCGGCTGACGTCGGTAGGCAGACGCAAAGCGGAGATAGTGAAGAGCGAGCTGGCAGAGAGCGTTTAGCAGGGCAAGCACGCGCAAAGCTTTAACAAACAAATGAGTGACATAGACATAAGTAACAAATAAAATAAGCAGCTGGGGGCCAAGAATTAGGTGCTATTTGGCAAGCAACTAATCGGCTGGGTTCTGCTCCAAACACAATCAAAATACAAATACTACTACAATTACTAATTACTAACGAGGGGGAACGTTGTGAGTTGCTGCGGACACCGCAACTGTACAGTTATACCCGATACTAAGTCAGTATGGCTCTCCTCCGGTAGACGCCGCGAATATTAAACGACACGACAAAGAGTGCGAGAGAGACAGAAAATCAGTCTGAGCGTGACGTCGGTCGCTGCGTAGCCAGTGCAAATTGATTTGTTCTCTTTGGCTATAAAATGAATATATCTGAAATGAAATGAAAATATAATGATCTGATCCAGATTCAGCAATCTGATAGTTATGGCCGTTATCTATGATTTTGCGTTTTTAGTTTTCTCGTATCTTCAAAATTGTGGATGCCACAGATTTTCGTTTTTGGGGGGGCGGAAGGGGGTGGGGCGAAATTTTGAGATATACATTTTATAGTGAGATTAGATCTCAGTGATGTGCGGATACCAAATTTGGTTACTCTAGCCTTAATAGTCTCTGAGATCTATGAATATCGCCAGATTTCCATCCTTTGCGGGGGCGGAAGAGGGTGTGGCGAAATTTTGAAACAAACTCGTCACGGTCCGATATATTAGGAATGTGGAAACCAAATTTGGTTGCTCTAGCTTTTACAGTCTCTGAGATCTAGGCGCTAATGTTTTGCTCTAAGCAAAGCCGCCTATGCTACGTGTGTGTTAGATAGACAGACAGGGCGAGAAAAAATGAAATTGTTTTTTTGATGCTGGCTATAATAAGATCCAATTCAGCTTCTGCAGTCTCAAAAATATGGTCATTCTCTACGATTCTGCGTTTTTGGTTTTCTCATATCTTGAAAATTGTGGATGCCACAGATTTTCGTCCTTTGTGGGGGCGGAAGTGGGCGGGGCGAAGTTTTGAAATATTTTTGTAGCAGTGACATATCACAGAAATCAGGATCCAAAACATCGTTGCTCTAGCTCCTATAGTCTTTGAGCACTAGGCGCTAATAGAGACGGACAGACGGACAGACGGACGGACGGACATACAGACAGGGCTCAGTCGACTCGGCTTTTGATGCTGATCAAGAATATATATACTTTATATATATACTTTATACACACATCCACTTTAACCACAAATCTAATATACCCCAATACTCATTTTGAGTATCGGGTATAAAAAGGTGTGTAAGGATTAGTAATTTAATAATAGGAAGAGAATTTGTGGTGGATATAATATGGTAGAGGGAATTATAATACGAGCATAAGACCCTAAACGGTTCATGCAAGGAATAATTCGATCTACAAAGTGGAAGGAACAACGGTATAAAATTTCTAGTCAGTCTAATAGGAATCGTGAAGTTTATGCGGCTCAACAGATCAGGACTGTCTATGTCACCCCTGAACAAGTTGTGCATAAATATCACACCAAGAATTTTTCTACGGTTAACTAAGGATAGGAGGTTTACTAATAGTAGTCTGCTAGAGTAAGATGGGAGTCTTACACCCGCATCCCAGTTAAGGCCCCGCAGAGCAAAGAGTAAAAAGTTTTTCTGTACTAATTCTATACGGTCCTGGTGTACTTTGTACTGAGGGCACCATACACAGGAGCCGTATTCTAAGATCGGACGAACAAGCGAGGTATAGAGAGTCTTTGTTATATAGGGGTCGTCAAATTCCTTTGACCACCTCTTTATAAACCCTTTATAATCTACCATGGAAGAAATGTGTTCGGAAAACTTTACCTTGGGGTCTAACATAACACCCAGATCATCCACCAGGGTAATTCTCTCAAGAGAACCACCAAATAGGGTGAAGAGAGCCAAAAAAGGGCTAGAACGATGAAATGTCATAACTTTGCATTTCGAGGCATTAAGTTGTAACAAGTTTGCACAACACCATGACTGAAAGCTATTGAGATCGGATTACAAGCGAGAATGAAATGAAATATCCTTGTACTGGACTCGAGAGTATGTTAATACTGAAGGCAAGTCATTAATAAAGATTGTGAAGAGTAAGGGGCCTAGATGGCTGCTGATGATCTGCTTCTTATAGGTTTTTTTGGCGCAGACCACAGCGTATTCCATTTTTATTATTTATATATTTGCACATAAAAATTTTCGAAAAGAAGAAAATTTCCAAAACAAATTGGTATCAGACCAATGTGCCAGACAACGCTCAAAGTGGAATTGGTAACAAATGAGAGCAGAGTGGAGAGCGGTAGCGAGCGGTACTGAGTAGAGAGCGCTATTGCTCAGAAAATTTAAAGAGAGAGAGTGTCAAGCTATTAAGCGTTTTTAATAACTGTTGCAATTTGAAGTTAATGAAAGTCGAGAGGCTGTTTATAATTCACAATTTATTTGCATATGTAAACCAACTTATCGCGTATGTACATATGGGGATGATTGGGCGAACGATTGATGCGAGGATGATAATCTAATAGCTGCGACGATTAGCTCAAGACTGCCCATACAAGGGCTGACGGGCCAAATTGCCGGACCCTATGCAGCAAGCTTAGACGCGAGCGAGAGCGTATGATAGCCCGAGAGCGTTAGAGCTGCTCGGGGACGCTGTTAAGCCGAGTCAGAGAGATTGCGACATAAGGAGACGAAAGAATTGCGCTGCATGCGCATATGCGGTAGCAAATGATCTTTGCAGTGGGGGCATTGGAAACGACAACACCAAAATGCATTTCCTTTGGGCCGCACCACTGGCAATAATTTAAAATATTTAAGCTGCTTGACCCGACATACTCCCCCCGTTGGAAGCCTGACTTTCAACAGCATCTTTAAGGGGCAGCAGGCACAGCTTTTTGACGGCGCGCTTGGTGATTCCAGATGACGTCTTCAGCACAGCAACTCGGGAAACGCCATCTCGTCCAGGCAAATGCTCGACCACTCTCGACAGTGGCCACTTCATGGGAGGAAGATTCTCATCCTTGACAAGAACCAAATCTGCGACTGCTAAACTAGGCTTCGCAGTGCGCCACTTTGAGCGCTGCTGAAGTGACGTTATGTACTCCTACTTCCACCGGTACCAAAAGAGCTGCTGCAGGTACGAAACGCGCTGCCAGCCGTCCAGGCGATCGAAGTTTAGCTGCGTGACGTCAGGCTCAGCGAACGAAGCAGGAGGGCCACCATTCAAAAAATGCGCTGGAGTTAGAACATCTAGATCGGCAGGGCTCTCTGAAATCGAAACTAAAGGTCTTGAATTAATCACTGCCGTGATGGGGCCAACAGCGTCCGCAGCTCGTCAAATCCAAGAACCGAGTTGCCTATCGCACGGTAGAAGTGGTACTTGGCCGTCTTCACTGCAGCCTCCCATAGACCACCAAAATGAGGGGAGCGCGGAGGAATGAAATGCCAGTGTATAGCCTCGACCAAGCAAAAATCCAGCAGCGCCTTCTGATGGTCATCGCTGAGGACCAGGCGCTTTAATTCCATCAGCTCATTCTTAGCGCCGACAAAATTGGTTGCGTTGTCTGACCAATTTTGCCGCGGCTTTCGTCTGGTACATATGAAGCGCTTTAGTTCATGTAGAAAAGCAACTGTGGATAAGTCCTTTATAAGCTCCAGATGAACAGCATTGGTAGCGAAACAAATGAAGACGCAGACGTAGGACTTGATTGGAGCCTTGTTGCGTGCCTCCGGCTTGTAGAAAAACGGCCCACAGAAGTCCACGCCTGTGATCTCAAAGGCATGAGAACCATCGAGCCGCTCCTTTGGAAGATCCGACATAATATGCTCCAATACCCTGGGCTTCAGTCGAAAGCATCTTACGCACTTGCTTACTGCCTTGTTTACCGTCTTCCTCCCCCCAATAGGCCAATATTGGGATCGAATTAGTCCAAGCAAAGCTCGAGGACCAGCGTGCAGATTCCGCTCATGAGAATGGGAGATTATTGCAAGAGTCAGTGGATGGCTGCTGGGCAAGATGATTGGATGACGGCCATCAAAATCCAACGAAGAGTTTTTCAGTCGACTATCTACCCTGGGAAGTCCAAACTGATCCATGAATGGCGATAACGATGCGATTGAGCTCGATGAGGAGACTGCTCCACTTGCCCGCAGTGACTTCATGTCCTCCCATAGCTGAGTACGCTGGACTAGTCGTAGCAATACCTGGGTTCCATGTTCAATGTCTGAGACAGTGAGTCCGGGGCGCCGAATTCGGTTGCAAAACTTGTGAATGTATCCGAAAACGCGTTGCAAAATTCGTATACTTGGAATCAGCAATAATGTCCATGTAGGGCGATTAGACCAGAAGAGCCTTCCGACGAAGTTCAAGGGCTGGCTTATCAGGTAGCACAGTGGGTGGCCAGTCATCTGCGGAGCCGCAAAGAAATGGAGGACCATGAGCCCAAAGAGGTGACTCATTCAGCTCAGTCGGATGAGCCCCTCGAGACAGAATGTCGGCTGGGTATAAAGCTGTGGGAACATAGCGCCATTCCATTTTTTCGGTCATTTCCTGAATCGTTGACACTCTATTTGCAACAAAAATATTAAATCTTGACGGCTCGTCCCGAATCCAAGAGAGCGCAACAGCAGAATCACACCAACAGTAACACCTTCCCTTGAAGACATTCATTCCAGCTATCTTAGATATGAGCCTAGCCAGCAACTCCGCTTCACAAAGCTCCAACTTTGGTACTGTAAGTGTCTTCAAAGGAGCCACACGAGATTTGGCACAGAGTAAGTGACTGCTGGAATGCTGACCCTTGGACACGACATAAATGCATGCACCATAAGCCGATGCTGGCATCGCAAAATCCGTGAATTTCCAGCGTAGAGTCTGGAAGGAGTACAAGCCGAGGAAATTCAAGTCGACGAATCTGACCAAAACTGGTGCATATTTCCTGCCACTCGGTGTTCAGTGCGACTGGAAGGCTTACATCCCAGTACAACTTCCCTTGGCACAAACGCTGGAGAAAGATTTTGGATTTAGTAATTACGGGACCAGCTAGTCCGAGAGGATCGTAGAACCGCGCTATGGATGACAAAACAGAGCGCCTGCAGGAATTCAAAGAAGATTGAAGGGCAGAGAACGAAAATAATAGTAGATCAGAAACCGGATCCCACGTAAGTCCTACAGTTTTAGTCACATGGCTGCCATCGTCGAACTTCAAAAATGTTTCCTTGTCCTCTTCCGGAACTCCATCCAGCACAGCAGGGACGTTAAAACACCATTTCCTCAATCTGAACTGACCTCTAGCCAAAATTCCAGTAGTTTGCTCCCGAATTCGGATAGCCTCCTCCTCCGAGCTGGCTCCAGATATCAAGTCATCCCTTAGAAGTCACGGCGAAGGATTTCCGCTCCAACTGGAAACGCCATCTGCATCGCTCGCACAGATAGATAGGAGGCAGGCTTCGTCCCATAAGTAACGGTGTCCAATTGAAACACACGCAAGTCTTCTTCACTGGAGTTTCTCCACAGAATACACTGCAAGTTGCTATCCTCGGTCGAGACTCTTACACAACGATACATATTACAGATATCTCCCGTAATCGCAACGGCGTTTGACCGAAATCGAGCAAGAATATGAAACAGTTTGGGTTGGATTACGGGACCAGCCATTAAAACGTCGTTCAGGAACTATCCAGATGATGTTGAAGCGGATCCATCAAAAACGACGCGAAGCTTGGTCGTAGAACTATCTTCCTTCATGAGGCAATGGTGAGGCAAAAAATATCGGCAGTTCCTGATTGCCTGGGTAGGAACCTGAGACATATGGCCTAAATCCAGGTACTCCTTTATAAATGCTGCATACTGAGATTTAACATCAGGGCGACGATCTAACTTTCTCTCAAGGGTTAGGAATCTACGAAGCGCTTGATTGCAAGATTCTCCAAGGAGATCCAAATTATATTTTGCTGGCAGCCGAACACAATAATCGCCTTTATGTAGTCGACGGAAATGCTGCACAAAGTGTGCTTCACAATCTAGCCCTTCTTTGGTAGACTTTATTATTGGTTCGATGCTATTTTCTACCTCCCAAAACCTCCGAAGAAGCACCTCAAGCCGATCCTCTGGACTATTATCCTCAGCAGCTACGGCCCGAGCGCGAGAGACCATCAACGAGGAACCTTTTAAACGCGAACAACTTCCAGACGCGACCCATCCCAAGCGCGTTTTCTGAATTGAGGAGCTCGAAAAACAGACTTGCGCCAATTAGCAGATCGACGCGTTGTGGCTCAAAAACTCCGGATCATAAAACTCCGGATCAGCTAATGGTATGTTAGATGGAATGTTCCAGTTTTGAGTGTCAATTCCAAAGCTTGGCTGTCGATCGGCTATGCTAGAGGCTACAATGGCAGTGATGAGAGTTGAGTAATCCGATGAGCGAGAGTGCAGGCTAACGTTGACCGAAAATCTATCCGTGACGAAGCTAGAGTCGCCTATTCCCGAGACTGCAGTCGATGATTTCATTTTTCGAAGCTGAAGCTGATTCGCGAAACGAGAAGTTATTAGATGCAACTGGGAGCCGGAATCCAGCAACGCTCGGCAGGGAACTAAAACTCCGGAACGATTTTTGACTAAGACCGTGGCCGTGGCAAGTAGAACAACACCATTCCTGAGATCTTGGGCAATAAGGGCAGACGAGGTAGCCGCTGAAGTAGAGGGCTCAGTGGTATGCTCAGACGGCATAGACTCAGACAGCGCAGACTGAGATGGAGTATACGGCGCTGATTTTCCTTAGACAGCGGTATCTTCAGGGATACCAAAATGAAGGAGGGTATGGTGTCTACCCCCGCAGGTATGACAGTTGCTCGAGGTGCATTGAAGTAATCGATGCCCTGTTCTGAGACAATTTATACATAACGAAAGCCGCTTGGCTTCTTTATGGCGATTTGTGGGGGACAGCGCTTGAAACTTCTGACAGTGGTGGACCTCGTGAGCACCTCGTTGCACAGCGCGCAGCGTGCTACGGTTTGGTTCGTTGTAACCAATGTGGACCTAGAATTATTATGCTTTCTACTTCTGCCCACCTGATTGCTCAACGCATAGCTTGCCATAGAAAAGTCCATCGTCTCCAATGATCTTCATCGCTGCTCCAAGAACGAGGCCATAGATTCCCACGACGGAATTAAGTTGGCGAATGCGGGGTCGTTGAATCGTTCCTCCCACTTCTCTTAGCTCGCTGGATCCAGTTTTCGGAGAAGCTCCTGCACGATGATGCATCCTGCGATCTGCTCAGTGGTGCCCAAACACTGGAGTGCGCGCATATGTGAATTGAACTTGTCTGAAAGCTCCCGAGTGCGCGCATATGTGAATTGAACTTGTCTGAAAGCTCCCGAAGCATGACCACTGACCCAGGTTCCACAGCCTGAAGCGCCAAGATTTCATTGATGTGTGCCTGAAAAACCAATTGCCGATTATTGAATCTGTTTTCCAGCAAATCTAATGCCACAGCATAATTGCCATCTGAGATTTCCAGCGACCGAACAGTCTCCAATGCCGAATCCCGCAGACATGAACGCAAATGCTGGAGCTTTTCTATGTTTTTTAAGTCCGGATGGCTGTCGATGATGGTGGCAAACATTGAATAAAAGTCCGTCCAGTTCGCATACCCGCCGCTAAACGTCGGCAATTGTATAGGAGGCAGGGATGGTACTTGTCTACGGTGAGGTAGAAATTGCGAGCCGGCAAACTCAACCGTAGTGTTTCCTCCAGCCAAGGTAGAATGAAACGGCATGCGGCCGCTACTCTTAGCCATTTCCCTCATAATCGCCGCCTTCAGCGAGCTTGCAAGTGACTCAAAAATGTCACACAAACCACTATGAATTTCGCTTCGATCCAATTCCTCAAGCTCGCCGTGAAACATCTCAAATTTGCCGATCAACTTCTCGACTTGCTCTTGCTTTACCACGAGCATGTAGTAGTCACAGTCCAACGACTCATTCTGCCAAGCGGTAGCTAACCTTTTCATTTTCTCGCATAATTCCGTTGGCTTAAGCTTCAAAAAAGACACCCTGTTTTGCTCACTGGTCATTGGAATTTCGTTAGCAGCATTAATTTCCATGGTAGCGGCAGCGTTAGCAGAAAGACCAACGTCTCTAGCGGGAAGATGAGCGCAAAGAGTAGCACGAGCAATAGACGACAAGAACCGAGCCCAGCAAGCGAACAGCTATGTACGAACTGTATATACAAAGGCGACCGGTGTAAGAAACGTTTCTTGCGGGAAGATGACCGAAAAGAGAAGCGCATGCCAACAGCTACGTGCACTACCGAATATGCAGGGGAGGCCGGTGTATATATGTATGGATAACTTATGTGGTCGATGACACTGGTTGAGATGGCAATTAGTTTAGATCTTTGAATGCTATATTAGTTTGTGATTGCACTGATGGATTATTTATTGCACAATCACGTCGGGGTCACCAAATGTTAAGCTATTAAGCGTTTTTAATAACTGTTGCAATTTGAAGTTAATGAAAGTCGAGAGGCTGTTTATAATTCACAATTTATTTGCATATGTAAACCAACTTATCGCGTATGTACATATGGGGATGATTGGGCGAACGATTGATGCGAGGATGTTAATCTAATAGCTGCGACGATTAGCTCAGGAGTGCCCATGCAAGGTCTGACGGACCAAATTGCCGGGCCCTATGCAGCAAGCTTAGACGCGAGCGAGAGCGTATGATAGCCCGAGAGCGTTAGAGCTGCTCGGGGACGCTGTTAAGCTGAGTCCGAGAGATTGCGACATAAGAAGACGAAAGAATTCCGCTGCATGCGCATATGCGGTAGCAAATGATCTTTGCAGTGGGGGCATTGGAAACGACAACACCAAAATGCATTTCCTTTGGGCCGCACCACTGGCAATAATTTAAAATATTTAAGCTGCTTGACCCGACAGAGAGAAAGAATAGTTATTGAAGTTGAGGTGATAGTGAGAGAGTGATAAAACAACAAAAGCTGCAAGACGAGAGACGAGAGCTGTAATGCAATGTAATTTACTCACGTCAACAACACAAACACAACAACCGGACGCCGAACAATTTTAAGTTCAATAAATAATAATTAAACACAAATCCAAAGGCATGCACTCGCGGAATAGAATAGGTTTAAATATAGTAGGTGGATTACGAAGGTATTTAATGTTTATTTAAGAAAATACCGGTTGTTAATGTAAAACAAAAGGAAAATATACGGAGCGCAAAACAAAAGCGCGTCTGATCTACGAAAGAGAACGAATGCGATTGTATGAGTGTCATGGGTTTTGCTACGTTTGCAAAATTAGGAATGAATTTCCTGTATAACCCGCACAGACCTAAGAATGATTTTATTTGCTTAGTCGTTTCCGGTATTGGAAACTTGACGATGGCAGAGATCTTGCCTGGATTTGGTACTATTCCTTCAGTAGTGACTACATGACCTACGAATTCAGTTTCCTTTTTCATGAATTCACATTTATCCATTTGTAGCTTTAAGTTGGCGTCTCTCAACTTTCCAAATACTCTCCTTAGTGACAACAGGTGTTCTTCCAATAAACTGGAAAATATAATGATGTCGTCTATGTATACAAAGCAATCTTTGAAGATTAACTCTTCTAGCAGATTGTTCATACATCTTTGGAAGGTAGCGGGGGCAGTGGTTAGCCCAAAAGGCATACGAGTGAACTCGTAATGTCCATGCTTAGTGGAGAACGCAGTTTTGTCGTGAAATACTGACATTTACCTAGTTTGTCTAGGATTTCATCCATTCGTGGAGTTGGAAATTTGTCCTAAACTGTTATTTCATTTAGACTTCTATAGTCTACTACCATTCGATATTTTTGATTTCCTAAAGCATCTATCTTCTTCGGAATCATAGATATGGGCAAGCAGTAAGGAGAATTGGACTTTCGAATTATTCCCTGTCTGATCATATCTTTGACTTGTTGGTTTACCTCCTGATCGTGTATCTGGGCATATTTGTAAGGTCGTCTGTAGATCGGGTCTTCATGTTGAGTTTTGATCTCGTGCTTGATTGTACTTGTGAAAGTCAAATTGTCACCTTCTCTGTACTGCACATCTATAAACTCATATAAGACCTTCTTTAATGCCTCCCTATCTTCGTCGTTTAAATGATCTAATCTTAATTGATTACATACCCTTAGTTTACTGTCTAGAGGGGAAGCGAAGTATTGATCTCCCTCTGGAGATGGATCAAGGCACTTATGTGCGATCTTCTCTTCTTTTGTAGAGGGATCTATGCACTTCTGTGGGGTCTTGCCGGCTTCAATAGCTTCTCCACCCTGAATGATTGGGTACGACCTAGCTCCTAATGTTACAGTGTCATTTCTGTAATCGATGACGGCTTTACTTTCCATCAAGTATTCTCTTCCTAATAAAATATCATAATTTTCGGAAAAGTTATGTATGTAGAACTTTTGTTCGGACGGACATGTTTTGTTCGCATTCCTCATTATACTCTTAGTTATACGAACAGGTCCATTGATGGTATGGACCGTAAGGTTATCGTCTTTTATCTCGGAATCTGTATAATTTTCTTTCATGATGTTGATCGATGATCCCGAGTCAGCGATACACCTTAATATTCTTTTATTAATGGTAATGTTTATATAGGGTCCTCCTAAGTTTCTTCCGAGGCGGCTTGATGAAAATTTACGTCCATCTTCGTTTAGCCACTCTGGCTCTCCCTCCCTCTTTTAGTAGGTTGGTTGGGTCCACTCCCACTACCTTGGTTTTGGGATATTTGCTGATTGAATGGATTCTGAGCCCTACCTTGATTCAAGGAATTTTTGAACTCATCCAGGATTTTGGGAATTTTGATTTTGATTTGTTCGATTAGTCTGACCTGTTCCAGATGAACTCTGAGTTTGATTGTGATAGTTAGTAGTATTATAATTTGGATAATAGTTTCCAACATTCTTTCGATTTGATTGAGACGATTTCGATTGATCTTTATTTGTACCTGAATCTTTTATACTAGTTTCGTATAATCCTTCTTCTTGTGCTGCCTTCTTAAGATTAGACAATGTAGTAATATCTTTTCTTTCTAAGGTCATGAACATTCTGTCAGGAAGTTTTCGAGTAATGACATCTTTAATTGTGTTATTCAAAGCATTTTTGTAAATGACATTATTTTCTGGTATGTTTCCTAAGTTTAGCTTATTGTTTATTAATAAAGCTTTTATTTCTTATTTTTCTATAAACTTACGAAGACTGCCGTTGAATCTGGTGGTGTATAGTTGTAAGAATTCTTCATATGGTGTGTGATTCTTGAACTCGTTGATTAGCGCCGTCTTCAGTTCGTGCCATGTGTTGGGTTGTATCATCTGCGATATGCGTTGTGCCTCTCCTGTCAGTTGGATCTCGGTCGCTCGAAATAGGATCCTTTGTTGTCGAAGATCTTCAGTTGGATATAAACTGCATACATATTCGATTCGGATGATGAACGAACTCAACTGTCCAGATGAACCATCAAAGGCAGGTATTTGTCGGATCGACAGCAGTGCCTGGTTCAAGTAGACTTCGCTCAATGTTGGTGATGGTAACACCATGTTGTATTTGTTGGTGTTGATTGGGTTTTTTTTGTTGTAGTTTTGAACTTTATTTTGGTTCACTTGTAATTTTTTTTGATTTTGTATTTAGTGTTTCACTGTCCTTGGTGATTCACTATCTCCGCTTCACTTAAATTTAGTTTTGCAAATCGTATGTGCTTGCAGCACATAGGTTCTTTGGCGGATTTCACAATTTTATTAACTATTCCGGGATTACGTGATCACAGTAATTATAAATTGCACAAGCTGACCATTACCGCAACTAGAAATTTAGTTTTAAAAAAAAGATTTTATTTTTAGTACTTATTTTTTTATGTCACAAGATTGGTTGAATTCCCCGACTTAACTTTACGTCTGCTTGTCTCAAACGGAACTGACTTCTCTACTGTTTGCTAGTTTCCATGAGCCCTTCTCTCGACTCTGGCTTCGGATGCTGCTTGGGGAAGCGTCGGCTTTTGATCAAAGGCATCCGCTGCTGGCGATCGGTGTTGCATTACATGAGTGAGCTAGGAATGTGATACTCATTGGTTTTAGCTAGCTGGAATGTCGGAAGAATCAGTTATTGATTTTTCTGTGGTGTCCTGTTACTTGTGTGGATGGGGTAGTTGTGTGGATGAATTGGGCATAAACATAATGAGTATGGGATGTGCAGAATTATGGATATGTCACTATATATATTTATATATAAATAAACAGTCTCCCAAACTGACTCAAACTAATTCAACTCAATTATATCAAGGATAGGATAGTAATTCATAGTCCGATAGGGTCCCGAAAGTACTATCCGCGATTGCCTAAGCACTATCGGTGATACTTGTCGGTATCCCAGCTTAGCAACGATCTCAGTGGGAGCCCACGGTCCCATAGGAACCCGAAAGCGCTATCCGGCGATTACCTAAGCACCCACACGCTCCCTTTTCGGGGAATTGGTCTGCCGTCCACCATTTTAGGTCTCAGACTCGAAGTCCCGGCAAATTATAAATATGGCTGTAGTTTCGACCCTGGAGTAGACTGAGATGTGTACCCCAGCCAGGATCGCTTCCTTACAGATCTTTAAACTATTTGTGAAGCGGAATGATGTAGGACTCATTCTAAATCACTGGGACACAAGACTGTTCCAAAGAGAGGTTAAAGAGAAAGGTTAAGGGTTTGCAAAGGGGCACAGTGGTTTAAAATGCAACTTGGTGTCTTATCTTGGTACCTTATCTGGACCCGCAAAAAACGATATGTTCATAGATGACAAATCTTCCAGATTAACGTTTTCCTCAAAAATAGCTAGAAAAGTGCTGTTAGCGTGAGGTAGATGGTACCGATACGGAGTGAATGCATTGTAAATATGAGACGAGTACGTTGTTTGGAAATACCAACAGCAGAATCTTTTGTTTTGTTTTAGGTAATGAACGGATGAATGAAAACAATTTGAATTACGCTTAGAGTTAACGAACGAAAAGAATTTTTTAGGATCACTACGAAAGTTTCTACTACATTGTGAAAGGTATTGATTATAGCACTGACTATTAACGGCAAGGAACTGAGAGCGAGCGAAGGAGTATAGAGCGAAGGCCAACGTGGAGCCCGAGTTCTGGTACTTTTTATAGAGAATGGATTTATTATTTTTTAAGTATGACAAATACTTGGAGAACCGGGGAGGTTAGGTAAGGTTAAGGGCGGAGTAAATATAGCTATAAAATGAGTTAACAGTTGCGTCTATGTTCGGTAATGAATAAAGAAATTACCAATCAACACGCGAGAGATGTAGATCTAAATCGATAAAGTTTGTTTTGTGAAAACACTTTTTGCGGCAAGGAGCCATGGAACAGTCAGCACAACCAGATCGGGTACAGTCAAGGGATATGGACAGAGTTGGGTGGTAAGGATCTTCAGGAAATGATATTGGGCTTGCTCTGGATACAGTAGTTAGAGAAGCATCGTTAACAGACATAAGGCCAAGAAAAATGTCCCTAATGTTTTTAACAGTATTAATGGACCAGGGAAATATCCGCTAGCCCATTGATAAAGTCATTGTGGCAATTCAGAAACAACAGGCTAGCGTCAACCACATATGGTCATGAGATCAGGACACCAGCCACCAGGTCCGGTTAGGAAGCGAGCAGAGAATGAAGGAAACGCCGAGGGAAAAATACAGGCCCCGCTTGTCGGAAAGTGCCGTTGGAGCCAGGCGGCGTCGGCTACGACGTAGAAGCGATCCTATAAATGGAAGGCTACGACGATGAGGGAGGACAGTCAGCCAGAGAAGAGACATCAAGAGTGAAGTGAAAAGTGAGCAACAAAGTAAGATCAAGCACGACGGGAAAAACTTTAGAAAGCGAAGACGTTGTGTGAGGATTGAGAGGCGGACTCGAGCCCAAAGCCAAGAGCCAAAGGCCCCAATCCCTTGAACCAACGGTGCGACGCTTGGAGTGAATCCCATAGGAGGCGAACGGCGATCGGGCCAGAAAACCAAGTTGGCGGATTTGGGCTACCTGCCAAGCATCAATAGCCCCAGTCGTTAGAGCCGGCGGAGCCACGCTTGGAGACGCCTTGGCGGGCCACGAATAGGTCGCGCACAACACAAGAAACGGAGAGGAGCAGAAACCAACTGCCGAACTCGTCCAGAAGGCGAAGTAGCGTAAGATAGTTCTAAGATACCAATAAAGCTTAATTGTTGTAGTGTATTGACACTCAGACTTAAGCACGCGTTGTCTTCAAGATTCCCTTTTATTCTATATCCCTTGGATGGTGTGGCCGTATATAGATATTAATATAATACCTAACACGCCTCTCCTTAGATGTTTAATATACATGTCATTTACAAATCTATTTTCTTATAACAATTTGATTTGTGTACTTAATCTAATTAGCGTATATAAAATTTATGTGATTTCGTATTTTTCTTTCTTCTTAATCTATTTAGTATTTGTTTCAGTGTTTAATTTGTACATAATTTGATTTCATAATTCCTTTCTTTATATTATTTTATTGTTAAATACGCTTTACTACCTTCCCTGCCTCACGTGGTCTCAACTCTCTCCTGGTGGGTGTTTGTTGAGAAACTATTTGTTCATTGTTGGTTTTGGAATTGTCATCTACTGAACAATTGCTTTCGACATCAGGTGTTTTCGCATTAGGCGATGTATGATTGTTAGTGCTTTGGTTTCTAATTTGATCCAGGTGACGTTTTATTTCTTCATTGCATTTATGTGATAAAACACCTGAAACTGCATGACTGCTAGCATCAGTCGTTAATACTAACGGTTGATCTGGGTTGTAGTGAACTAAAACTTGTTCAGAAGTTACTTCTTTCTTTACCTCTTCATATGCACTCTGACATTCGCGTGTCCAATTAAATTTTGTATTTTTCTTTAATAATGCATATAAAGGACTCATTATCTGAGCGAAGTTATTGATAAACTTTGAATAATAATTTACCATGCCTATGAAAGCTCTAAGCTGTGATACGTTTTCCGGAGCCGGTGCAAACAATACACTCGCAACTCTATCATTGTTTTTGCTCAGTCCTATCCTGTCAATTGAAAATCCTAGGTAACAAATTTTGGATTTAAAGAACTCACATTTCTTGTCATTTAATTTAAGTCCAACTGATTTCAGTTTTCTAAGTACAGCTTTTAGGTTTGAAATATGTTCTTGAAGATCTCGTCCTGTAACTGTTATGTCATCTTGATAAACCACAACTCCTCGCATACCCTGAAACAACCCTTCCATTGTTTTTTGAAAAATAGCTGCTGCAGTTTTTATACCAAATGGTAAGCGTTTAACTTTCAATAGTCCAATATGTGTGCTCCAAGTACACAAATTTTGAGATTGCTCATCTAAATTTAGCTGATTGTAAGCATTTGACAGGTCAAGTTTTGAATACAGTGTACCCCCTTCAAGCGCTGCAAAAATGTCGTCTATTCGAGGTAGTGGATACTTTACGTCGACTAAAGACCGGTTTAATGTAACCTTATAGTCACCACAAATTCGTATGTCACCGTTTGGTTTTAAAATCGGTACCAAAGGTGTTGCCCATTCAGAACTAACAACTTGCTCTAAAATTCCATCATCTATGAATTTTCGTAACTGCACTTCAATCTTTTCTTTCCATGCTAATGGTACTGACCTAGGCTTGAAAAATATTGGTTTTGCATCTTCTTTTAATAGTAACGATATCGTATTCGTAGTATATGAACCTAAACGAGGCTCAAAAACTTCAGCAAACTCCGATTTAATCTGTTCTGTAATTACAGAATTTGGTTCATTTACGTACACATTGTTCACCTGCATTAACTCAAAATTAAAAGCTCTCAAAAATGTTCTACCTAGCGAAGGTGGACTCACTGCATTGGTTACAACAACAACAATTTGTTTTTTTAGACCTCGATATTCGATCGTTGCATCGTACTCACCAATAACTTTGATTGAATCTCCATTGTAATCTACATATGGAACTAGACATTTTCTAAGTGGTCTGCTGGTATTTAAGCTTTCGTAAAATGTTTTTGGAACCAATGTGCACGGTGCACCAGTGTCGCAAGCAAATTTCGTTATGTTTCCATCAATTTTTACAGGTAAATAATATACTCCACTAGTTGAGGTTGTATCAACGCTATAGATAGAAAAGTTATAATTATCATTATCAAAATTATTAACAGAATAGGTGTCATGTTTTGTTTGAGATACATAATTTACGGATTTTTTTGATTTATTTTTACAAATGCTCGCCAAGTGACCTATTTTTCCACAGCTGTGACATTTGCATGCCTTATACTTGCATTTGTTTGAGTTATGATTTCGCCAGTGTGTGCATGGCTGCTGCTTCTTTTCTCTGCCAGCGTCGCAGTCGTTTTCGCCGTCGCCGTCACCGTCGCTTCTGCCGCCTCTGTAACTCACGTTTCGGTTGCCCTTGAAATGACTTCTGCCGTTGCTCTTTGCTTGATCTCTGTTCTCGCCTCTTTGCCTCTGCCATTGACTAGTCCCGTTCTTTTGATGCATGTAGTTGACGTTGTGTTCTGTCTTCCTTGTGCTGATCTTCGTCTCCATGATCATCGCCTTCTTGAGTGCATCAGCCAGAGTTAGATTTTCGTCTTCTTCACATATTCTTTCATATATGGGGTTGGGAAGGCTCATCACAAATTGGTTTAATACAAACGCTTCCAGATTTGAGCCAAATTTGCATTCCAATGCCAATTGTTTAACTCGAGCATACCACTCCGCTACAGTCTCATCTTCACTTTTTGTGGACATGTGAAATTTTTTTCTTTCTCTGAATATGAGTGTAGGTGGTGTGTAGTGTGTTTTTAAAATTTCACATAATTCTTTGTATGCTTTTGATACGGGTGATACCGGATCGCACAAACTATGTAGTACAGTGTAAGCCGCTGTACCGATCGACTTCAACAAAACTGCCTTTTTTGTGTTTTCCTCTTTCACATTCAATTCGCACAAATGTATGTCGAATTTTTCCTTCCAAATGCAGAACGTTTCTTGGTGTGGCGAAAACTCAGCAATTGTTGCCATTTGATAGAATGTTGGTGCTTCATTTTTCGTCATGTTGCTATTCATATATTATATGCACTTTTAACATGTGTATGTATATTAATACGTTTTATTTTATCCTCGTCGCCAATAATGTAGTGTATTGACACTCAGACTTAAGCACGCGTTGTCTTCAAGATTCTCTTTTATTCTATATCCCTTGGATGGTGTGTCCGTATATAGATATTAATATAATACCTAGCAATTGTTATACAGTAACCTAACCCAATCCGTGTGTTCTTATTTTTCGTCGGGGCAACTTTATAAATTTGTTGCGGCGAGCCCACCGACCGCAGAGCCAGCCTAGCTGAATCAGACGGAACAAAGAGGTTCGTTACAAAATAATTCTATACGATAGAATTAATTGCTAAGAGGTGGTGTAAGTAAAGCTCAGCATCAGACCTGGGAGGAATGTAGGAGCAGGTTAAATAGAAAAATGCCGAACCAACACGAACTTTGACTGCAACAAATTCAATTCCATGGATGTTATTGAATGGGAATAACTCAGATGAGAAATCAGATTTGACTGCAACCAGAACCCCACCAGCTCAAGATGGGCGGTCCATTCTATAAATAGTGTAACTGTCAATGAAAATTTCATGATCATTGATAGAAGAGTTAAGCCAGGTTTCGTTAAAGCGATGGCATCGAAATCAAAAGACGCACTATTTGTATTTATAATTTGACGCAATTTTCCCAACATTAGTTTTTTGGAGCAGCAGGTTCGGTAATTCTGGGACTCGAGTTCGAATCTTAATTGAAGAAAGTCATGCATGAGCGATATATATAAAACGGAGCTGTTTCAAGATAAACCTAGTGGTTCGGTTTAACGTTTATTTGAGCAAAGTGGTATATATATTATAAGTACGATACAATACAGAGTTGCCAGATAATCGTTGCTTATTTAAACGATAATATTGATTACATTTTTAACAGTTATAAATAAGCTATAATATTGACCATTAGGTGGGATGGGGCTAGACAAAGTGCAACAATCTATTTCGTATATTCGCTATCTCTCGCGTACTCTCTATGCTTCCCCCAACATCGTTGCGTATTCGCTCACAAAAGGTGCAAGAACAATTTATAGCGAAGTGCGGTCTGCATTTTCCTTGTCCTACAGAAATAAATTTTTGTGAAAAACATTTTTATTTTGTTGGACGTTGACATGCAATGAATGCATCTTTCAAGAGGCGATGCAATTACTGCACCGTCAAGTGGCCCGTGTGACACCAGCAGCTGCCGCATGACGCGCGGTGCGTAGCCGAACCAAACGCGAACATGCAAGAAAGACAGATATTAGACTAACATTCGAGGAAAATTTGCACTAAACTTACTAAGAAACTAAGCAAGCAATCAAAATACAAAATACAAATACCACAACAATTACTAATTACTAGAAAGGTGTGTAAGGATTAGTAATTTAATAAGAGGAAGAGAATTAGTGGTGGATATAATATGGTAGAGGGAATTATAATCCGAGCATAAGACCCTTAACGGTTCATGCAAGGAATAATTCGATCTACAAAGTGGAAGGAACAACGGTATAAAATTTCTAGTCAGTCTAATAGGAATCGTGAAGTTTATGCGGCTCAACAGATCAGGGCTGTCTATGTCACCCCTGATCAAGTTGTGCATAAATATCACACCAAGCATTTTTCTACGGTTAACTAAGGATGGGAGGTTTACTAATAATAGTCTACTAGAGTAAGATGGGAGTCTCACACCCGCATCCCAGTTAAGGCCCCGCAGAGCAAAGAGTAAAAAGTTTTTCTGTACTGATTCTATACGGTCCTGGTGTACTTTGTACTGAGGGCACCATACACAGGAGCCGTATTCTAAGATCGGACGAACAAGCGAGGTATAGAGAGTCTTTGATATATAGGGGTCGTCAAATTCCTTTGACCACCTCTTTATAAACCCAAGCACGCCCATGGCCTTATTTACCATGGTAGAAATGTGTTCGGAAAACTTTAACTTGGGGTCTAACATAACACGCAGATCATCCACCAGGGTAATTCTCTCAAGAGAACCCCCAAATAGGGTGTAGGGAGCCAACAAAGGGCTAGAACGATGAAATGTCATAACTTTGCATTTCGAGGCATTAAGGTGTAACAAGTTTGCACAACACCATGACTGAAAGCTATTGAGATCGGATTGCAAGCGAGAATGAAATGAAATGTCCTTGTACTGGACACAGAGTTTAACATCATCCGCATACATAAGTACTCGAGAGTATGTTAATACTGAAGGCAAATCATTAATAAAGAGTGTGAAGAGTAGGGGCCTAGATGGCTGCCCTGTGGTACTCCCGAAGAAACCTTTACTGGTAAAGAGAGGGAGTTTTTGAAGAGGACTCTTTGAGACCTAGAACAAAGATAGCTAGAAATCCATCTCAGGAGGTTGGGCGGAAACCCTAAAAGGTCAAGTTTATGTGCTAAAAGGGAATGGTTTACAGAGTCGAATGCTTTACTAAAGTCGGTGTAAATAACATCCGTCTGTAAGTTACCTTGAAAGCCTTTAATAATGAAAGAGGTAAACTCTAACAAGTTCGTGGTGGTTGATCGGCGCCTTATAAATCCATGCTGAGTTGGAGATATAAGTGACTTGCAGAGATGTTGCAAGTGCGGAGTTAAAACATTCTCAAACAATTTGGGAATAGCGGATAACTTTGCTATACCTCTATAATTTTTTGCATCAGACTTGCTAGGGCGGAAACCCTAAAAGGTCAAGTTTATGTGCTAAAAGGGAATGGTTTACAGAGTCGAATGCTTTACTAAAGTCGGTGTAAATAACATCCGTCTGTAAGTTACCTTGAAAGCCTTTAATAATGAAAGAGGTAAACTCTAACAAGTTCGTGGTGGTTGATCGGCGCCTTATAAATCCATGCTGAGTTGGAGATATAAGTGACTTGCAGAGATGTTGCAAGTGCGGAGTTAAAACATTCTCAAACAATTTGGGAATAGCGGATAACTTTGCTATACCTCTATAATTTTTTGCATCAGACTTGCTACCTTTTTTATGGAGAGGAATTATAAACGATTCCTTCCAGATTGGGGGGAAGCAAGAGGATTGATTCAGGGTGAATAGTTTAAGCAATGGTCCACACAGAGCCTCGGCGCAGTACTTGAGTACACAACCTGGAACCCCGTCTGGACCCGGTGAAAACACCGGCTTAACTAGTCGAAGATCTTGAAGTAGGGAATATTCATTTAACAAGGGACTGAAAATGCCGTTCGACCTCGGTAATCCGTATGGGTACGGTTGACCAGAGTAGCGTTCCTCAGAATAGGTGGTTTGGAAAAACTGGGCAAAAAGATAGGCAATTGCCTGATCATTATTTGCCGACGTATTACAAAATGATAGCGAGGATGGGTGTGCGGACGTTCTACGCTTACAGTTTACGAAGCAGTAAAACTGTTTAGGGTCCTGAGAAAAACTTATCCTGCAACGAGATAGGTAGTTCTTATAGCATTGAGCATTAAGAACTGAAAAGTTTGACCGAGCTATTACATAACGAGAGTGAGAAGTAGGAGAACCCACTTCTTGAAATTTTGTATAAAGTCTTGATTTTAAGTTTTTAGACTGGATAACTCTTTGGTAAACCAAGGGGGTTTTCCAGATCTAATCGGACAAGAAAGCGGGACACAAGAATCAAAAAATGTGCCAAGAGCATTGTAAAAAATGTTTGTGCCTTTTGTGACATCAGTGCACAAGTACACAGCGGACCAATCAAAATCCCTAATTAGGTTATTAAGCTTCGCAAACTCGGCTTTATGAAAGCAGCGGACACGTTCAGTTGGTCCTATATCTAGCGACACCTCGAAAGTAGGGTGGTAGGCGTCTTCAGGTATAGTGAGCGGAAGGGCTCGGGTTAACAACACTATGGTCGGATCCGATACAAATCATAGATCAAGCAATCGACCCAAGGAATTTTTCACATGATTGACTTGAGACAGGGACAGGTCAAGCAAGCCGTCAACAAAGTCATGTCGTGACATGGGCACTAGGATACTAGACTCGTTTACCGAAGATCAAACAGTTCCTGGCAAGTTGAAGTCACCAAGAACTATCATACGATCTTTATCAGTTAGCGAGGAAGAAACAGCGGTTAAAGCGGACAAGTGCTGCTCATAAATTGAAATATCCGAAGAAGGTGGGATATACGAGCAAGTAATGAATATAGCGAAAGCGGGAAGAATCAGTTTTACACACAGGAATTCCAGTTCCTTTTGAACTTGGACTGTGAAGTGTTCTGACGTGAAGTAAGAGTCCACTGCAATTAGAACCCCTCCTGCACGTCGAGACGAACGGTCCTTTCTAAAAGTTGTGTACCGACCTGCCAAAACCTCGGAACTAAGAATGTCCGGCTTTAACCAGGTTTCAGTAAACACAATAACGTGGGAAGCAAATGCAACACTATCCCGGAAAAGAATGCTGAGCTTACTACGCAAGCCTCTTACATTCTGATAGGTTACTAAAAGAGAAGTTAGTTTTTTGGAAAGGTTGAAGCAAGACGGGAAGTTGAGGAAGAGGAAGTTGAGGTTGAGGGTGGCACACTGGAAAGATTTGGAAGGGATATGGGGGGCCTATTCTTCTTCTTAGCCTTAAACTCCTTCACCACCAAATGCTCCGGCCAAAATTTGGCGGAGCAAATGGTGTCAAATTGAGTTGGGGAGATGCTTATCTTAAACGAGGCTCTCTCCCTGGCATAAGATAAGTTAAATTTCTCCACCTTTAAACCCACGGCTTTTATTTTGCTTTGAATAAAAGCAATTACATCATTAGATGTGAGGTCAGGGGCCAGCCGTGAAACAAAAACTTGTCGTTTTGGTGGGACTCCCACCAGTGGTTTAGTCACCACAGGCCTAGTACCTGTGGTGGCAATATCCGGAGGTCCGGAACGTCTATAGACGGGACAACTAGCGAACTTGCGGACACCACGGACACGGACGCTGCAGACGTACTTGGCTGCACATTCTCCGAGGCGATGGATTCGGCTACCGAATCTGCATCGCCAGCAGCTGTCGTTGCCTTTGGAGTGGCAAACGAGATCAACTGCTGCACACTTGGAGTGGTCGGAGTCAGTTTTTCGGCGGCGCACGGCTGCGTGACGGTTGGCACTTGCAGGTCCCGCGGCTTGTTGGCTCCATGTTGTGGTAGTTCTCTCGAGAGAATTACACTGGTGGTAAATAAGGTCACAGGCGAGCTTAGGTTTGTAAAGAGGTGGTCAAAGGAATTTAACGACCCTTATATAACAAAGACCCTCGATACCTAACTAGTTCGTCCGACTTTAGAATACGGCTGTGTATGGTGCCCTCAGTACAAAGTACTCCAGGAACGTATATAATCAGTACATAAAAACGTTTTGCTCTTTGCTCTGTGAGGACCCATACTGGGAGCCTCACATAGTAACAAGAGTTAAGTGATTAATGAGACAACCTGAAAATATAGTAAGTCGCAATGGAGCGAGATTTGTATTAGTCAAAATCATATGCTATGGTAGTAAATAAGCTAGTTAAGTTTTGCATAGCCGAAATCCCGCCAAACGGCCAGCTCACACGGAACAACCGCAAAGAAAACAGCGAGGAGAGAGAGCCATGCTCAGCCGGCAGCAGAGCGGATCTCTTTCGAGAAAGTCCCGTTGGCCCGAAAACGAGCGCTAGGCGTGGGGAGAACGTCGAGCGACCGTGGCGAGAGAAGGAGTGGATTTTTGGAAGCGAGCGAAGACGGAACGTCGCGGACAGTGAAGAGATAAAGAAACGAGGGGGAACGTTGTGAGTTGCTGCGGACACCGCAACTCTACAGTTATACCCGATACTAAGTCAGTATGGCTTTCCTCCGGCAGACGCCGCTAATATTAAACGACACGACAAAGAGTGCGTGCGAGAGAGACAGAAAATCAGTCTGAGCGTGATGTCACGCGCTGCGTAGCCACTGCAAATTGATTTGTTCCTTTTGGCTACAAAAATTATCTGATCTGATCCAGATTCAGCAATCTGATAGATATGGTCGTTATCTATGATTCCCCGTTTTTAGTTTTCTCGAATCTGCAATATTGTGGATGCAACAGATTTTCGTTCTTTGTGTGGGCGGAAGGGGGTGGGGCGAAATTCTGAAATGTACGTTTTATAGTGAGATCTAACAGGAGTGCGGATATCAAATTTGGTTACTCTAGCGTTAACAGTCTCTGAGATTTGTGAATATCCCCAGATTTGCATCCTTTGCGGGGGCGGAAGGGGGTGTGGCGAAATTTTGAAACAAACTCGTCTCGGTCTGATATATTAGGAGTGTGGATACCAAATTTGGTTGCTCTAGCTTTTATAGTCTCTGAGATCTAGGCGCTAATGTTTTACTCTAAGCAAAGCCGCCTATGCTACCTGTGTGTTAGAGAGAGACAGGGCGAGAAAAAATGAAATTGTTTTCTTGATGCTGGCTATAATAGTAATACGATCCAATTCAGATTCTGCAGTCTAAAAGATATGGTCATTCTCTACGATTCTGCGTTTTTTGTTTTCTCGTATCTTTAAAATTGTGGATGCCACAGATTTTCGCCCTTTGTGGGGGCGGAAGTGGGCGGGGCAAAGTTTTGAAATATTTTTGTAGCATTGACATATCACAGAAGTCTGGATCCAAAACATCGTTGCTCTAGCTCTTATAGTCTTTGAGCATTAGGCGCTGAAGGGGACGGACAGACGGACAGACGGACGGACGGACAGACGGACAGACGGACAGACAGACATGGCTCAATCGACTCGGCTATTGATGCTGATCAAGAATATATATACTTTATGGGGTCGGAAACGATTCCTTCTGGACGTTACACACATCCACTTTTACCACAAATCTAATATACCCCAATACTCATTTTGAGTATCGGGTATAAAAAGTGTTGAACGGCCGCGCGCCAGAGAGGAAAGAAAAAGCATGGACAAGCTGCAGGAACACAGGCGCCGGATCCGCGGGTGAGCTGGCCGATGGCCAAGGTAGTAGTAGGAGTAGAAGGGAGTGCAAGGGGAATCAATCCAATAAAACTTTGATCATATAATTAAGAACTCTTTTGCTTCCATTTGTTTTCTCTGGTCGGACCACCGACTGCGGTCATCTCTCCACCCCCTCCCCTTCCGTTTTCCTGACTGTTTTCGGTCACTACGCTCCCGCTCTGACTCTGGCAACGGGGTTTTACCCTGCTGGAGTGAGAAGTGGTACGCGTTTCGGCAGAGGCGCCCCCCCCCCCCCCCCTTATCCTTTTCCTTCACCTCCCCGGACCCGCGGCCCACCTCGACCTTGGCAACAGGGGTTTTACCCTGCTGAAGTCGGGGAGTGCAGCGTCTCGGGTGAGTTTCGCGCCGCCCGGCCCATCGCCCGCTTCCCCCCCCCCCTAATTTCTCCCGAAGGCCCCGTCGTTGACGGCGGCTCGGCGATCCCTGCGCCAACGACCCGCCTCCCCCCCAGTCTCAACGTCTCAGCAACTTACAAATAAACTGTAGGTGACCCTGGGCAGACTGAGACTGACCCCAGCCTAGGATCACTACTTTACAGCTCTGCGGGGCCTTAAGTGGGATGCGGGTGTGAGACTTACTCTAGTAGACTGCTATTTGTAAACCTCCCATCCTTAGTTAACGGTAGAAAAATGCTTGGTGTGATTTGTGTGCACAACTTGATCAGCGGTGACATAGACAGCCCTGATCTTTAACTGAACTTTTGAACCCTGAACTTCACGATTCCTATTAGACTCACTAGAAACTTGATATCGTTGGTCCTTCCACTTTGGAGATCGAATTATTTCTTCCATGAATCGTATAAAGGTCTTATGCTCGGAGCATAATTCCCTCTACCATATTATATCCACCACTAATTCTCTTCCTCTCATTAAGTTACACTTAATGATAATAAGTTTAATAATAATAATCCTCACACACCTTTCTAGTTATTAGTAACTGTAGTGGTATTTGTATTTTGAAGTCATGCTTAGTTTCTTAGTAAGTGTAGTGCTAATTTTCGTCGAATATTAGTCCTACAACTATCTTTCCTGTATGAACGCGTTTAGTTCGGCTACGCATCGCGCATCATGCGGCAGTGCCCATCGGTCGATTGGGGGGGAGGAGGGCTGCGTTTTTCCTGGGATACGTGCGTAACAGCCTTCTGCTGGTGTCACACGGGCCACTTGACGGTGCAGTAATTGCATCGCCTCTTGTAAGATACAGTCATTGCATGTCAACGTCCATATAAAATAGTTATTTAAATATGTTAAATGTTTATTGTGTGCTAGTGGTCGGAGCTGCACTAACTCTATCAGTGCGGCCGAGCTGCATCATCAGCCACAAGCTCAGATCAAAGCTAATCAGAGCGCAAGCTTTAGCGGGGAGAGAGCTAATGGAGACATACTACAAAACATGCAAAGTAGTAAAAACAAACAATGATTCTCGATGGCATTTAATCTAGGAAAATTCTGCGCTGTTCTGCTCCGAACACCTGTAAAAGTTTAACGGGTATAAAAAGTAATATAAAGTAAAAGTAATATGCCTTCGTTAAAAAAATGTTTATTAAAGTCTCGTCAAAGCAAAAAATATTTCCTGGGCTTAAAAGTAAGTTATCGATTTAAGAGTTTAAAATCCTTGTACGTATATATTCTCATTTATACTAATATGTATGTTTAAATTTAAAAACAAAATGGAGAGATAAGTAACAAAATAGACTCGGCGAGGCGCTGGCCCTAATACAAATTCAAATAAAGAATGAACCTGAGGCAGCAGAATGCGGAATTAGTTTTCCAATACCGTCCACGATGCAGTTGGAGCACTTCGACTCAATTATAGCTCCGGAGCACACCGATTTCTATATGAGTGTTAGCTTCTTTCATATATAAAAACGAGGGGGAACGTTGTGAGTTGCTGCGGACACCGCAACTCTACGGTTATACCCGATACTAAGTCAGTATGGCTCTCCTCCGGCAGACGCCGCTAATATTTAACGACACGACAAAGAGTGCGTGCGAGAGAGACAGAAAATCAGTCTGAGCGTGACGTCGGGCGCTGCGTAGCCACTGCAAATTGATTTGTTCCTTTTGGCTAAAAAAATGGTCTGATCTGATCCAGCTTTAGCAATCTAATAGATATGGTCATTATCTATGATTCTGCGTTTTTAGTTTTCTCAAATCTGCAATATTGTGGATGCAACAGATTTTCGTCCTTTGTGGGGGCGGATGGGGGCGGGGCAAAGTTTTGAAATATTTTTGGAGCAGTGACATATCACAGAAGTCTGGATCCAAAACATCGTTGCTCTAGCTCTTATAGTCTTTGAGCATTAGGCGCTGAAGGGGACGGACAGACGGACAGACGGACGGACGGACAGACAGACAGGGCTCAATCGACTCGGCTATTGATGCTGATCAAGAATATATATACTTTATAGGGTCGGAAACGATTCCTTCTGGACGTTACACACATCCACTTTTACCACAAATCTAATATACCCCAATACTCATTTTGAGTATCGGGTATAAAAAACCCACTCTACAAAAAACGTTGCACGTTGTGGTAGAATACGAAAGACAACTGCAAAGGCAGACACTTTTATTTTGCGGCAATTTAAGCAGGATGTCTTGACCAATGAATTGAAGGAAACAGGAAATGTTGTTATCAGTGAACGGACAATTCATAGACGTCTGTAGGAAGCTGGTTATGGAACATTTATTGCCAGAGCTATACCACAAATAACTCAGCGCAATAAGTTAAAGCGCCTTGAGTTTGCCAAAAAATTGATCAGCAAAACATTTTCATTCTGCCAAAATGTTTTATGGACCGATGAAAGTGAAAAAAAATGGCACTCATATGGAGTGCCATGGAGGTGGGACCGTAATGTTTTGTGGGTGCGTCGCCTACAATGGCTTGGGAAGCTTAGTTCCTGTTAATGGTAGCATGACCAAACACAAATATTTCGAAGTGCTACAAAAACACGCTTTCCCCTGTGAAGATAATTTGATTGGGTAGTCTGAAAAACTAGAAGAGTTTTTATACCCGATACTCAAAATGAGTATTGGGGTATATTAGATTTGTGGTAAAAGTGGATGTGTGTAACGTCCAGAAGGAATCGTTTCCGACCCTATAAAGTATATATATTCTTGATCAGCATCAATAGCCGAGTCGATTGAGCCCTGTCTGTCTGTCCGTCCGTCCGTCCGTCCGTCTGTCCGTCTGTCCGTCTGTCCGTCCCCTTCAGCGCCTAATGCTCAAAGACTATAAGAGCTAGAGCAACGATGTTTTGGATCCAGACTTCTGTGATATGTCACTGCTCCAAAAATATTTCAAAACTTTGCCCCGCCCACTTCCGCCCCCACAAAGGGCGAAAATCTGTGGCATCCACAATTTCGACGATACGAGAAAACTAAAAACGCAGAGTCGTAGAAGATGACTATATCTTCTAGAGTGCAAAATCTGAACCAGATCGTATAATTATTATAGCCAGAATCAAGAAAACAATTTCATTCTTTCTCGCTCTGTCTCTCTCTAACACACAGGTTTCATGGTCGGTTTTGCCAATTTCAAAATATGAGTTCAAGGATCTCAGAACCCATAAGAGCCAGAGCAACCAAATTTGGTATCCACACTCCTGTGATATCGGACCTTGACCGTTTCCTGTCCAAATTTCGCCACACCCCCTTCCGCCCCCGCAAAGGACGAAAATCTGGGGCAACCACAAATCTCAGAGACTATTAAGGCTAGAGTAACCAAATTTGGTGCACACACTCCTTTAAGATGTCACTATAAAACGTATATCTCAGAATTTCGCCCCACCCCCATCCGCCCCCACAAAGGACGAAAATCTGTTGCATCCACAATATTGCAGATTTGAGAAAACGAAAAACGCAGAATCATAGATAATGACCATATCTATTAGATTGCTGAATCTGGATCAGATCAGACCATTTAGCCAAAAGGAACAAATCAATTTGCAGTGGCTACGCAGCGCCCGACGTCACGCTCAGACTGATTTTCTGTCTCTCTCGCACGCACTCTTTGTCGTGTCGTTAAATATTAGCGGCGTCTGCCGGAGGAGAGCCATACTGACTTAGTATCGGGTATAACCTTAGAGTTGCGGTGTCCGCAGCAACTCACAACGTTCCCCCTCGTTCTAATTGAAATTACCGAAAACTTTGGGTGGCTTCGGCGGGGCGAAAATTGATACGCTCGATCTCCTTCAATGTTAGCAACTATATTTTCTTCACAATTAAAAATCTCATACTCTAGCTAACCTACGGAGGCAACGCGGGGCGAATCCGCCAAGAGCGAGAGAGTGAGCATTTATTGCGCTCCCGCTTTGCACTAGCCTAACTTACACTAGACTTCATAATTACGACCAAATAACAATAATCGCCTCATAGACGGAAGGTCGCACAGAGTCCTTTAAATTACAGCAAGACAACACCCTGTGGTATAAAGCTAAAGGTGTAACCTTATTCGTGAAGGACATTGGGGTTAATACTTTGGACTGGCCGCCGCACAGCCCAGACATAAACATTATCGAGAATCTCTGGTCGTATATAAAAAGGAGCCGGACTCCAAATTTGACAAGGAACTATCAGGATACAATCTCAGAGGAGAAATCACTTTTTAGAGAAATTCCATTGTCTTATATCCACAGCTTAGTGGTGTCAGTTCCGAGACGTCTGCAAAAAGCCATACGCAAGGGTATACATAACTAATATAAAATGCTTGTTTGTAGGGGGGCGGATATAAGAATAAAAAACGAAGACAGATAATTCCAAATAAAGGTGTTCCAGTATATCGTTCAACTATTTCGTTTGTTTTAAGTATAAGTTGGTGGGTACACGACTCAGCTGCTTGTAGCGGGGGTGGAATCGTAACTAAAAACCTAACTTAAACGTTATGCTGCGCTGAGCGCCGTGTGGTCCCGAGCGCTCGAGAGCGAGCTGCGACCGGAGCGCACGGAGTTGGCACAGTGCGCGTAAATCATTTGCAGCTGCCCTTAACAATGGTCAAGAGCAAAAAAACAAAGCTCAGGGCAGCACAAATGAAAATTAAATTAAATAAACAAATGAATGCACTGAATTTTCTTGAAATTTATAAATTATACATTCGTATTGCGTTTGCCGCCCCCCACTCCTCGTCGGACGCTTTGTGTTTCTCGTGTTCGTTTTGTGTTTGTGATTTTGCGACGGCCGTTTGTTCGTTGTTGTTGCTGTATTGATTTGCGTAATTGTTTGTGCTACTTGATCATTATTAGTTTCGACTTAAAGTCATCGCTCAAGCATTTTCCTCGATTAATCTCACCTTTCTCATATTTATTTTCCTCATCTTTTCATAATGAGTATTTGTTGTGCTAAACGCTGCCGCTCAGCTGCCACACGGCAAACATTCACCTTCTGCTGGTTGTGTGATAACGTGGCATACACTGTTTGCGCCGACTTTGGGCAAATTGGAGGACGCGTAGTCGACCTCATAAAGACTCGGTCCCAACTGGACCTGTTGGGACTGCAGAGCGATTGAGAACGACATGCTGGTTTTTATGAGACAGACTCATACTGCATTCGCTGCTCTCAACTCCGGATTCAAAATGCTACAGGATAAGTTTCTTGCGATGGAGACTCATTTCAAAAATCTAAAAATTTTTACTGAGTCACTAAAGCGAAAGAAGGTTACCAATTATTTGCCAAACTCTAATCCGGCCGTTTCTCTTCCAGTCACGGTATCACCTGCACCCCAATCTCGATCACCGTGGTGACGCCATGGACATTTGTTATAATGGTTACATTGCACCGACTACGACGGTAGCCTCATCTGCAGTCTCTCCTGCAGTCGAACCTGACGCCACTCCCGCGCCCGTGTCTGACCAGGATGTCGGCCCGAATGTCATTGAGGAAGCCGTCGCAAGCGCTTCCGTGGTCCAACTTGAAGACGCTAACGCTGCCGTCCGGAGGGATGATGAGGCTCCCAAAACCTCAAGTCCCATAACTACTGGTTTCCCAACTAACACCTCTACGTCCACTGCTCCCGTCTCAACAAATAATTCTGTGACCCCTCTATCTGTTCTTACTGCGGTTGCTCCATCAAAACCTATTTTCGTCTCTCGACTCATGGCATCGGCTACGGAGGTTATGGTCCGAAACTTTATATTGTCTAAACTCAACATAGATAGTTCTGCGGGTCTCGTAGTTACCAAATTTAACTTCAAGGTCAAGCAAAACATCTGCTCTTTTAAAATTCTCGTCCCTGATAAGCATGTTAATAGTTTGCTCGACCCCTCTTTCTGGCCGGTGCATACGATTTGTCACCTCTTTACAAATCGTTCCACCAGCCCGGATCATCGAGTAGGTATTCTTCCAAATCCATCTGCTACATCTTCTGTAGCAAAAAACTTGCCTCCCCTAGTACGTTAAAGATTGCCTATCAGAACGTTCGTGGCTTGGGCAGCAAGCTCAACAAGTTACATACTGAGAGTGCAACTTTTGAGGCCGACATTATCGCTTTCTCCGAATCTTGGCTTCATCCCTCAATCTCTGATTCTGAAATCCTTTTAGACAAATTTAACATTTATAGATCGGATCGTCCATCTCGTGGTGGTGGTGTCCTGATTGCTGTCCGTTCTGACACAACATCCAAACTTTTTTCTGTCGAAGCTCGATAAATCTATTTATATCGTGCTCTTACATCCCACCGTCCTCTGAATTTTCAACCTACATGCTTCACGCAGCCCTTTTTCAAACTGTTTCGTCCCAACTTAATGAGTCCGATTTTCTTATCGGCCTCGGAGATTTCAATCTTCCAAATATTTCCTGGTCTCCATCCAAAGACTCCAACCAGATGTTCCCACGATTTCGTTGATTCTCTGTCCGACTCATCATTGGGTCAGAAAAACGGCATATGCAATAGCATTGGTAGGATTTTAGACCTTGTCTTTACTACCGACTCTACGAACACTTTAGTACACAGAGGTTCCCCTCTATCTTTTCCCGAACACCTTTACCATCCTACCCTCGTACCCTCCTGGTCCCACCAAATCCTGCATTAAGCCTTCAGCTATATTTTGCTTTAAGAGGGCTGATTTTATTTCTTTGAATAGCGCACTTTCTCTGATAAATTGGTTATTCCTCGACGACTTTCGTGACGCTTTCTATAGCACTGTTTTTTTCCATTTTTCCTACCTTTGTTCCATTAGTTTCCCCTCTCAGAAATATTTCTGGCCCTATTTGGTTCACTCCGTGGCTAGTAAGCCTAAGGAATATAAAATCTCGGTTATATAAGAGGTTTAAACTGTCTGGCTCGCAGTCAGATTTCTCTAAGTATTCATTTGAAAAATCTAAATTTTCCATTTGTAATACCCTATGCTATAATAGTTATTTGGCAAAATATAAGCTCAACTTTAAACGAGATCCTAAACAATTCTTTAAGTTTGTTAACTCTAAACGTAATTCTTCACAATATTCCTCTTCATTACACTTTAAGGGTACTTACGCAGATAACAATTCCGATATCGCTAACCTATTTGCTTCATTTTTTCAACTTTGCTACTCTGCTCCTTCTAATAACATGCCCTCTATTCTCGCATCACCCCACGACTATCCTGCCGCGCACACATATCCTATCCCTTTTATTAGTTCAAGTTGTATCCACCCCCCCTTTATTGATTATGATGGCCTTCTAACTAATTTGAAATCATGTAAATTTTCTTTCTCCACTGGTCCAGATTTGGTTCCCAGTGCCGTGCCCAAACTCTGTGCGGATTCTCTTTGCGTGCCCCTCTTGAAACTGTTCAACCTCTCTCTCGAGCTTGATGATTTTCCCACCGTCTGGAAAGAATCCTACATAATTCCTATTCATGAAAAGGGGTCTAAATCAGACGTCTCAAACTACCGTTGTATCTCAAGTTATTCTGCCATCCTAAACTCTTCGAAAAAATTATTACTTCTCAGCTCCACCACTTTTGTAGTTCCCTGTTATCAGAATCACAGCACGGATTTGTAAAACGTCGCTCCGTTTCGTCTAACCTCCTTGAATTTTCCTCCTTCGTAACTGCCGGATTTGCAAAGCAATGTCAAACAGACGTAGTTTATACTGATGTTAGTAAAGCTTTCGATTCAGGTAATCACAATCTCCTACACAAACTATCTCTACTATGATTTCCGACTAAACTTCTTCACTGGACTAATGCGTACCTTTGCAATCGTTCTCAGCGTGTCTACTTCCAATCTTCTCTTTCTTAACCAGTTTTTGTCTCTTAGGGTGTGCCGCAAGGTAGCCATCTCGGGCCCTTATTATTTAACCTCTTTATCAACGATCTTCCCCAAGTTTTAACGAATTCACGAGTCCTAATGTATGCTGACGATGTCAAGCTATGTTTTTCCTACAGCGATCCGGTGTCCCCGTTATTTCTTCAATCAGATCTCGACGCTCTCAACAATTGGTGTACTATTAACGCTCTTCCTCTTAACATTTCCAAATGTAACGTCATGATCTTCCATCGCAACAAGCCTTACCTTTTTGACTTTACAATTAATAACATTTCCTTGGAACGCCTGTACAAAGTTAATGACTTAGGCATTATCTTCGTTCCGAACTTATGTTCTTATGTTGTTAATTCTCATATATCCGCTATTTCGAATAAAGCCAAAGGAGTCCTTGGCTTTATTAAAAGATGGTCGAAGGAATTTTCTGACCCCGTTCCCACTAAACTACTCTACGTATCTCTTGTACGGCCTATCTTGGAATATGGTTCCTGTATCTGGTCTCTTACCAAAAATATCAAGATATGCTTGAGTCCGTTCAAAAACAATTCCTTATCTTTGCCCTGCGCGAACTTAATTGGGACCCCTCTCGTCATCTTCCTTCTTATGAGAGTCGGCTGCGCCTCATTAACTTACACTCTCTTGAAAGCCGTAGAACTTGTCATGGAATTCTCTTTCTCCATAAACTTCTCCTAGGCGAGGTTGAATCTTCGGCCCTCATTAGCCTTATCAGAATTGCTGTCCCATCCCGCCCGACTAGGCATTACTTTCCTCTCCGTCTTCCTCTCTGTCCTTCAAACTACTCTGACCATGAATGTTTCCGTAGCCTTTGCCGCGATTACAATAAATTTTTTCATCTTTTTTCCTTTGATACTTGCGCTTCCAAAGTAAAATCTTCTTTAATGAATAATTTAAGTTAACTTTTTTCGGCCTTGTATTGTGTTTGTAGGGGGGCGGACGAAGCTCAAGTCTCCAATGACGATATGGATGATGAAGTGAAACCTCCTGTAGCCGTCGCAAGAAAAGAAAATGCCTTTGTGCTTTGTGGTAAATGTGTAGTATTTATTTCGGGGGTCGCGCGGTAGATCGTGCGTTTGAAACGGGGGTTGAAACGTCACTGCTTAACTCTATGCCACAGTGCGCGGAAACTGTCTGCTGCTGGCCTGAACATATTGTGTTACAGTACTTTCCAGTAGCAGATAATTTTATGATTTGTACATTCCTATTTTTACACAGTTTAACTGTCCATAGTTGAACTCTAAACATTAAACATTAAACATATATTATGTTTTTCTAAAATTATCGCTTATAAAAGGCATAAAAAAACGAGGGGGAACGTTGTGAGTTGCTGCGGACACCGCAACTCTAAGGTTATACCCGATACTAAGTCAGTATGGCTCTCCTCCGGCAGACGCCGCTAATATTTAACGACACGACAAAGAGTGCGTGCGAGAGAGACAGAAAATCAGTCTGAGCGTGACGTCGGGCGCTGCGTAGCCACTGCAAATTGATTTGTTCCTTTTGGCTAAATGGTCTGATCTGATCCAGATTCAGCAATCTAATAGATATGGTCATTATCTATGATTCTGCGTTTTTCGTTTTCTCAAATCTGCAATATTGTGGATGCAACAGATTTTCGTCCTTTGTGGGGGCGGATGGGGGTGGGGCGAAATTCTGAGATATACGTTTTATAGTGACATCTTAAAGGAGTGTGTGCACCAAATTTGGTTACTCTAGCCTTAATAGTCTCTGAGATTTGTGGTTGCCCCAGATTTTCGTCCTTTGCGGGGGCGGAAGGGGGTGTGGCGAAATTTGGACAGGAAACGGTCAAGGTCCGATATCACAGGAGTGTGGATACCAAATTTGGTTGCTCTGGCTTTTATAGGTTCTGAGATCCTTGAACTCATATTTTGCAATTGGCAAAACCGACCATGAAACCTGTGTGTTAGAGTGAGACAGAGCGAGAAAGAGTGAAATTGTTTTCGTGATTCTGGCTGTAATAATTATACGATCTGGTTCAGATTTTGCACTCTAGAAGATATAGTCATCTTCTACGATTCTGCGTTTCTAGTTTTCTCGTATCGTCGAAATTGTGGATGCCACAGATTTTCGCCCTTTGTGGGGGCGGAAGTGGGCGGGGCAAAGTTTTGAAATATTTTTGGAGCAGTGACATATCACAGAAGTCTGGATCCAAAACATCGTTGCTCTAGCTCTTATAGTCTTTGAGCATTAGGCGCTGAAGGGGACGGACAGACGGACAGACGGACAGACGGACGGACGGACGGACGGACAGACAGACAGGGCTCAATCGACTCGGCTATTGATGCTGATCAAGAATATATATACTTTATAGGGTCGGAAACGATTCCTTCTGGACGCTACACACATCCACTTTTACCACAAATCTAATATACCCCAATACTCATTTTGAGTATCGGGTATAAAAACTCCGTTCTCTTTCGTAGTGATCAGACGCGTTTTTGTTTTGTGCTCCGCATTGTCTCCTTTTGTTTTGAATAAACAGCCGGTGTTTTCTTAAATAAACTTTAATTAACTTCCTAACCAGCCAACAATCTGGAAACCTATTCTATTCCGCGAGTGCATGCCTTTTGATTTGTGTTAAAACATTATTTAACTTTTTATTTTTCGGCGTCGGCTTGTGTTTGTGTTGTTGCAGTGAGTGAGTATTGCATTGCAGTCCGCTCTCGTCTGGTAGCTTTGGTTGTTTTATCACTCTCTCGCTATCACCTCAACTTCAATAACTGTTCTTTCTCTCTCGCTCTTTAAACTTTCTGAGCAATGTGCTCTCTGTTTAGTAGCTCTCGCTATAACCGCTCTCCACTCTGCACATTGTCTGTCTGTCTGGCACATTGGTCTGATACCAATTTGTTTTGGAAATTTTAATTTTTTTTTTTCGTAAATTTTTTTTTGAGCAAATACGTATATAAAATGGAATACGCTGTGGTCTGCGCCAAAAAAACCTGTAAGAAGCAGATCACTCACGATCAGCCGAATGTCCCCTGCTGGCTCTGCGACAGCGTAGTCCACGCAAAATGCGCTGGATTTTCTGGCCTCGTGAGTGATGCTATAGCCAAACGTAATGGCTTGCATTACAGTTGCGTGGCATGCCGTGCGGTGGAGAAGGACATGGTATCTTTCATGAGGCAGACGCGGAGTGGCTTTAAGGAGCTGACCGTTGGTTTCAAAAACCAATACGATCGGCTCCTAGCCATGGAGGCTCAGTTTAGCGGTTTAAAACTCCTGAATGAGTCTCCGAGGCGCAAAAAGGTCACTCCGCGGGACCTGCAAGTGCCAACCGTCACGCAGCCGTGCGCCGCCGAAAAACTGACTCCGACCACTCCAAGTGTGCAGCAGTTGATCTCGTTTGCCACTCCAAAGGCAACGACAGCTGCTGGCGATGCAGATTCGGTAGCCGAATCCATCGCCTCGGAGAATGTGCAGCCAAGTACGTCTGCAGCGTCCGTGTCCGTGGTGTCCGCAAGTTCGCTAGTTGTCCCGTCTATAGACGTTCCGGACCTCCGGATATTGCCACCACAGGTACTAGGCCTGTGGTGACTAAACCACTGGTGGGAGTCCCACCAAAACGACAAGTTTTTGTTTCACGGCTGGCCCCTGACCTCACATCTAATGATGTAATTGCTTTTATTCAAAGCAAAATAAAAGCCGTGGGTTTAAAGGTGGAGAAATTTAACTTATCTTATGCCAGGGAGAGAGCCTCGTTTAAGATAAGCATCTCCCCAACTCAATTTGACACCATTTGCTCCGCCAAATTTTGGCCGGAGCATTTGGTGGTGAAGGAGTTTAAGGCTAAGAAGAAGAATAGGCCCCCCATATCCCTTCCAAATCTTTCCAGTGTGCCACCCTCAACCTCAACTTCCTCTTCCTCAACTTCCCGTCTTGCTTCAACCTTTCCAAAAAACTAACTTCTCTTTTAGTAACCTATCAGAATGTAAGAGGCTTGCGTAGTAAGCTCAGCATTCTTTTCCGGGATAGTGTTGCATTTGCTTCCCACGTTATTGTGTTTACTGAAACCTGGTTAAAGCCGGACATTCTTAGTTCCGAGGTTTTGGCAGGTCGGTACACAACTTTTAGAAAGGACCGTTCGTCTCGACGTGCAGGAGGGGTTCTAATTGCAGTGGACTCTTACTTCACGTCAGAACACTTCACAGTCCAAGTTCAAAAGGAACTGGAATTCCTGTGTGTAAAACTGATTCTTCCCGCTTTCGCTATATTCATTACTTGCTCGTATATCCCACCTTCTTCGGATATTTCAATTTATGAGCAGCACTTGTCCGCTTTAACCGCTGTTTCTTCCTCGCTAACTGATAAAGATCGTATGATAGTTCTTGGTGACTTCAACTTGCCAGGAACTGTTTGATCTTCGGTAAACGAGTCTAGTATCCTAGTGCCCATGTCACGACATGACTTTGTTGACGGCTTGCTTGACCTGTCCCTGTCTCAAGTCAATCATGTGAAAAATTCCTTGGGTCGATTGCTTGATCTATGATTTGTATCGGATCCGACCATAGTGTTGTTAACCCGAGCCCTTCCGCTCACTATACCTGAAGACGCCTACCACCCTACTTTCGAGGTGTCGCTAGATATAGGACTGAACGTGTCCGCTGCTTTCATAAAGCCGAGTTTGCGAAGCTTAATAACCTAATTAGGGATTTTGATTGGTCCGCTGTGTACTTGTGCACTGATGTCACAAAAGGCACAAACATTTTTTACAATGCTCTTGGCACATTTTTTGATTCTTGTGTCCCGCTTTCTTGTCCGATTAGATCTGGAAAACCCCCTTGGTTTACCAAGTCCAGTCTAAAAAACTTAAAATCAAGACTATATAAAAAATTTCAAGAAGTGGGTTCTCCTACTTCTCACTCTCGTTATGTAATAGCTCGGTCAAACTTTTCAGTTCTTAATGCTCAATGCTATAAGAACTACCTATCTCGTTGCAGGATAAGTTTTTCTCAGGACCCTAAACAGTTTTACTGCTTCGTAAACAGTAAGCGTAGAACGGCCGCACACCCATCCTCGCTATCATTTTGTAATACGTCGGCAAATAATGATCAGGCAATTGCCGATCTTTTTGCCCAGTTTTTCCAAACCACCTATTCTGAGGAACGCTACTCTGGTCAACCGTACCCATACGGATTACCGAGGTCGAACGGCATTTTCAGTCCCTTGTTAAATGAATATTCCCTACTTCATGATCTTCGACTAGTTAAGCCGGTGTTTTCACCGGGTCCAGACGGGGTTCCAGGTTGTGTACTCAGGTACTGCGCCGAGGCTCTGTGTGTTGCTTAAACTATTCACCCTGTCCATTGATTCCTCTTGCTTCCCCCCAATCTGGAAGGAATCGTTTATAATTCCTCTCCATAAAAAAGGTAGCAAGTCTGATGCAAAAAATTATAGAGGTATAGCAAAGTTATCCGCTATTCCCAAATTGTTTGAGAAGGTTTTAACTCCGCACTTGCAACATCTCTGCAAGTCACTTATATCTCCAACTCAGCATGGATTTATAAGGCGGCGATCAACCACCACGAACTTGTTAGAGTTTACCTCTTTCATTATTAAAGGCTTTAAAGGTAACTTACAGACGGATGTTATTTACACCGACTTTAGTAAATCATTCGACTCTGTAAACCATTCCCTTTTAGCACATAAACTTGACCTTTTAGGGTTTCCGCCCAACCTCCTGAGATGGATTTCTAGCTATCTTTGTTCTAGGTCTCAAAGAGTCCTCTTCAAAAACTCCCTCTCTTTACCAGTAAAGGTTTCTTCGGGAGTACCACAGGGCAGCCATCTAGGACCCTTATTCTTCACACTCTTTATTAATGATTTGCCTTCAGTATTAACATACTCTCGAGTACTAATGTATGCGGATGATGTTAAACTCTGTGTCCAGTACAAGGACATTTCATTTCATTCTTGCTTGCAATCCGATCTCAATAGCTTTCAGTCATGGTGTTGTGCAAACTTGTTACACCTTAATGCCTCGAAATGCAAAGTTATGACATTTCATCGTTCTAGCCCTTTGTTGGCTCCCTACACCCTATTTGGGGGTTCTCTTGAGAGAATTACCCTGGTGGATGATCTGAGTGTTATGTTAGACCCCAAGTTAAAGTTTTCCGAACACATTTCTACCATGGTAAATAAGGCCATGGGCGTGCTTGGGTTTATAAAGAGGTGGTCAAAGGAATTTGACGACCCCTATATAACAAAGACTCTCTATACCTCGCTTGTTCGTCCGATCTTAGAATACGGCTCCTGTGTATGGTGCCCTCAGTACAAAGTACACCAGGACCGTATAGAATCAGTACAGAAAAACTTTTTACTCTTTGCTCTGCGGGGCCTTAACTGGGATGCGGGTGTAAGACTCCCATCTTACTCTAGTAGACTATTATTAGTAAACCTCCCATCCTTAGTTAACCGTAGAAAAAAGCTTGGTGTGATATTTATGCACAACTTGATCAGGGGTGACATAGACAGCCCTGATCTGTTGAGCCGCATAAACTTCACGATTCCTATTAGACTGACTAAAAATTGTATACCGTTGTTCCTTCCACTTTGTAGATCGAATTATTCCTTGCATGAACTGTTTAGGGTCTTATGCTCGGATTATAATTCCATCTACCATATTATATCCAACACTAATTCACTTCCTCTTATTAAATTATTAATCCTTACACACCTTTCTAGTAATTAGTAATTGTAGTGGTATTTGTATTTTGTATTTTGATTGCATGCTTAGTTTCTTAGTAAGTTTAGTGCAAATTTTCCTCGAATGTTAGTCTAATATCTATCTTTCTTGCATGTTCGCGTTTGGTTCGGCTACGCACCGCGCGTCATGCGGCAGCGCCCCTCGGTCGGTTGGGCGGGAGGGGGCTGCGTTTTACCTGGGATCCGCGCGTAACAGCCTTCTGCTGGTGTCACACGGGCCACTTGACGGTGAAGTAACTGCATCGCCTCTTGAAAGATGCAGTCATTGCATGTCAACGTCCAAGAAAAGAACGATGAAATGTCATCACTTTGCCTTTCGAGGCATTCAGGTGTAAGAAGTTTGCTCAACACCATGACTGAAAGTTATTGAGATCGGATTGCATACCAGAATGAAATGCATACCAGAATGAAATGCATACCAGAATGAAATGCATACCAGAATGTCCTTATACTGGACACAGAGCTTAAAAACCTCGGCATACATAAGTACTCGAGAGTATGTTAATAGCGAAGGCAAGAGTTAAAGAGTGTGAAGAGTTAGGGGCCTATATGGCTGGCCTGTGATACTCCTGAAGAAACCTTTACTGGTGAGGAGAGGGAGTTTTTGCAGAGGATTCTTTGACACCTGGAGCAAAGATAGCTAGAAATCCATTTAACATATTTAAATAACTATTTCGTGCTCTATAACAAGCAAGGTTGTATAATTGATATCTTCCTTTAAACAACAACAACGCGCAAATTAATTTAAAATGCATGTACTTACGCGGTATCGGCTGTTCCTTCGGCACAGGAGGTTTTGTAAAAAATAAGGGTAATTAGATCAATAATAATATTGTTACGTTTCTACAATTCGTATTTTGGATTGAAGAGCGGAGACAGAGAGTTAATTTTTACTTTAACAAACAGACTTTATTTCCAAAATAATTTCAAACAACTCCGAGCCAATACTGACTATTTCGAATATACTTAATCCGACATGACAACAATAGTCAGCATACATAATCTGTATTCGTGACAATATATATTAAACATATAAATTATTAGTTAGTTCCCTTTTAGCCTTTATTTTCTACACTGAAAATGTAAATTAAATAACGCTCATGCTCAATATGTATTGTATTTGTGTTATACCCGACACTCAAAAAGAGTAAGAGCTAGAGCAACGACATTTTGTTTCCAGACTTCTGTGATAAGTCACTGTTACAAGCTTATTTCAAAACTTCGCCCGCCCCCTTCCGACCCCACAAAAAAACGAAACTCAGTGGCATCCGCGAATTTGAAGATACGAGCAAACCAAAAACGCAGAATCGTAGAGAACGACCAATCGGACCAGATTGCAATGGTCGCCCTACACGATCTGACTGATTTTCTGTCTCTCTCGCACACACTCTTTGTCGTTCAATGTTAGCGCCGAACGGGGAGTAAGTATATAAGTATCGCGTATAAATGTAGAGTTGTTGCTCTCATAAAGTTTCCACTCAGTTTTTTTAATCTTCCAAAGATATATTTAGTTCCGGCGATTAAAATATACCCGATTCGTAATTAAATTGCTTAAATGTAAGTAAACGAGGGGGAACGTTGTGAGTTGCTGCTGCGACCGGAACTCTACATTTATACCCGATACATAGTCAGTATGGCTACATTAACGACAAAGATTGCGTGCGAGAGAGACAAAAAATCAGTCAGATTTGTTACTTTTGGCTATAATAATAATCCTATCTGATTCGGATTCGGAAAGGTTCGGCAATCAGGTAGATATGGCCATTCTCTAGGATTGTGCGTATTTAATTTTCTTCTATCTTCAAAATTGTGGTTGCCACAGATTTTCGTCCTTTGATTTTCGGTCTCTACGATTCTACGTTTTTGATTTTCTCGTCTATTTAAAATTGTGGGATCCACAGATTTTCGTCCTTTATGCGGGTGGAAGTGGGCGGAGCGAAATTTTTAAATACAATTGTAACAGTGACATATCACAGAAGTCGGGATACAAAACTTCGTTGCTCTAGATCTTATAGTCTTTGAGCACTAGGCGCTGAAAGGGACGGACAGACGGACGGACGGACGGAAGCGATTCCTTCTGGACGTTACACACATCCACTTTTACCACAAATCTAATATACCCCAATACTCATTTTGAGTATCGGGTATATAAGGAAAACTCATCATTTTCTATATTAGTGTTTCGCTGTCTCTATATGTAAAGTACAGCAATAGAAAGACGTATTACTGCTATTCACGGATTTTAGCCTTAAGAGCTAGAATCGCAATATACAATAATAATTTCAGTTCGGAAGCTTTAACAATGCTCTTGGCTTCCGCGAAAAGTCCTAGTTATACGACTTCGCATTGATATTAGTATATCGGGTAAATCGTGCAATTGTTTTGGTTTAATATTTTACTTTTTACTTTATTAAATTCATATAATAAAAATTCATTCCAAATATTTACGAGTAACACCCACCTCATAGAGTGCATGCAATCTAAGAGAACTTATGCTATCTTTAGAACGCAAAGCTTTTCAAAAGCGGACTAACCGTTTAAGAATCACTACTATGGGATTTTGCATACTTTCAAATTATTTATAAGAGCCGCCTAGTATTTGCACTATTTTCATCGTCAGGAAATCTATTAAAAGGCCTAAAGTCCAAATTTTATTAATTTAAAAGTGTTTTGTACCGTTGTATCCGAACAACGGATTGTTTGGCAAAAGGAGGAGACTGCTACACTCGATCATTACCGACTGCTGACCGTGACGTATGGTTTAGCGTCTTCCCCGTTCTTGGCTGTTCGAGTTCTCATGTAGATCGCGCAAGATGTTGCCGAATTGTATCCGAAGGCTGCTGCTGTACTTGTGCGAGACGCGTACGTGGATGATATTCCTACTGGTTGCGATAATACCGACGATCTCATTGCACTCAAAGATGAATTCATTTTGCTATTGAGCCAAGCTGAATTTATACTTCAAAAATGGAGTTCAAACGTTTGGTCACTACTCAATTCGCTACCAAAGGACATTTGTGAGTATCCGCTTGAAGCTCTAGAGGGAGATAGCCAACCCAATATGTCAAGGTTCTTGGAATACGCTGGGACCCGGCAGTAGACGAGCTTTCCTTCAAGTTGATCATTCCTGACGCCACAAGTGCTCTGACAAAACGGATTGTCTGTAATCGTTTTTATCGTCATTGGAGCTTCAATATGCCCGCCCTAGGGTAATCAAATATGTCCAGATGGAGTTCTTCCAAGTGGAGTACAAAGAGCTGAGCACTGGACACGTAATTTCTCAAAAATCCAAGTTGATTCGCTACACTCAATTTGTTGACGCAAGACGTAGGAGGACGCATTGGCAATTCGATGGCAACCTATGATGTAAAACATACTTCTTCCAAAGGAATTACCAGTCGCTGTTTTACTAGCTAAACACCAGCACGGCAAATCGCTACACGATGGAGTCGAATTTATTCTTCACACGTTGAGACAGAACTATTGGATCCTTTGAGCCCGTAACATAGTCCGCAAAATAATATTCAACTGCAAGATTTGTTTCCTCCAGCGCAAAGCTCCAGCCCACCCGCTGCTTTCTACAGGCTGGATTGGATTACGCTGGACCAGTTAGCATCAAGACATCAGCAGGTCGGACACCAAATTTGGTAAAGCTTGGTTCGCCATCTTTGTTTGTCTGTCCACCAAAGCAATTCATATCGAGCTCGTCAGTGATTTGACGACTACTACATTTAACGCCGCTTTCGAACGGTTCTGGTCCCGACCTGGTCCTATATCCGATTTGTACTCAGACAATGGGACAACATTCCATGCAGCCAGAAGGGAACTAACGGAAATGCAACGGATAGCAGTATTTCAAAGTTAGGAAGAGGAAATTGCTCATTTTCGGACGAGTCATGAAATCAACTTGCACTTCATTCCGCCGTCCGCCCAGCGATCACAAGGATTCTGGAAACGTTGGAGTCTTGAATACCTTGCTTCCTTGCAAACTCGCACGAAATGGCAGCTGGAGTTCAACAACATAACCGTGGACACTCTTGTGGTACTGAAGAAGCCGAATTAACCGCCTAGCAAGTGGCTGCTTGAGCGAATCACCGAAGTTCATCCTGGCCAAGACGAGAGGGTTCGAGTGGTCACCGTAAAAACAGCCCGAGGAGTTTACCAGAGACCTATTACCAAACTTGCTGTGCTTCCCTTGTTCTTATCAGTCGTTCAGGGAAGCTGGTATGTTGATAAATTAGCCGCGTAGTTTTATGCTTGTATATGCTTATATTTGTATTGCACCGCTTAAGTAACTATTTTTACGCGCATAGCTGTGTTGTTATTGCTTGTGTCCAAAACATAGCTCTAACGTTCTCACACGTATAGCCAAAGCTCGAAGCAGCACACACATGCATCGATACCGTTTTGCATTGGACCGTCGCATCGCATGATCTTTCAATTCCCTTTGTTCGACTTCTTTTGTGGAGTGGAAGTTAGTACGACAATATAATTATAGCCAATCGCCTGCATTTCGCTGTACCGCCGCAAATCAACCCCCGCTATTCACATATAACTAACCGCCGATATTATATAACCATTAAATATATTAAATAAAACCTAGTAAAATTTGTACAGTCCACTTATTCATAACCAATTTACACGTAATAAGCAACATTACGATGCTGAGCAACATACGCCGCAGCATAGCTCGAGAAATAAACTAAAATAGTCGCAATATCGAATTAATACGAAACGGTCGCGTTTTTTTGTTCTCGTCTTCGCCGTCACAGCTCTGGTTCAACCTGCGTACCCCCAGTGCCCGAAGCCTGATTAAAGGCATTTCACATAAAAATTACCGCAAAATTCTACAATGAATGTAGGTGTTCGTCGGAGAAAGCGCTTTCGGCGACGGAACCAGAAGTTGCCAAAGGTATGAGTGGGTTTTAATATTAATTTAATGTAAAACAAAGAGGGAAAAAAACGGCAGTTAATGCTCGCGCATTGAATTTAAAGAGTCAAAACGAACGGAGAGGAAGACGAGAGAGAGAGCGCAAGTCACTCAAATTGGAGTGTGTTAAAAAAACAACAAAAAGTTGGTTTTAAAAACGAAGTTCGGTTGGAGAGCATTTGACAGATAGAAGGGGCAGAGTGGTTTTTCTATAATTATATTTTAAGACACACTTATTTTTTATGTTTATACACTTATTTAGTTATTTCGTCTTTCAATTGGTAAATTTATTCTGTATAGTCCATTTTTTTCCATTTTCTTAAGCCATGGTATATGTAGGTTATTGATTGATTCAGTGTGATATCACAGAAGTCTGGATTCAAAATTTCCTTGCTCATGCTCTTGTAGACTCTGAAAACTATGCTCTGAAAAAAGAACTTAGCCACCATTAAAATTTCCCGATCGATCTGGCCATCCCCATGAAAAAAATTCTCTCCAGAACTATAGACTCAACATTTTGCAATGCTCAGATTCAACAGTTCAGTGTAAGGAGGCTGTTTAAATAGTTCACAAGCTGTAAAATTACATGTAAATAAATACATTTAAATTTAGTGCTCCAAAAGTTAATTGTATAAACGGTTATGATACGGTCGGAATATTGCCTGGAAGTAAATTTACATTGTTCAAATTTGTATTCATAGATGTACGTTTTTTGACCCGATAATTTATAGAAGTTTTTGTTCACGATGATCTACGATTCAATCTAGCCCAGCAGAGGGACATTTGTAAAAAAAAAATATCGCTTAAAATAATCAATTTATCATTTGAATGCCTAATATTTCCCAGACGGTAAGCATTACCTACAAAAGTTGTATAGCTTGATAGCTTCATTCATTAGCTTTTCAGGATTTCAAAATTCTTCAAAACCTGGTTTAGAATACTCAAGTTACATATAGTTAAAGGAAAACACAGTCTTAGCTCGGAAAAGTAAGCATTAAGTAACAACAATTTTTTAACACAAATAATAAACCCTATCCCAAAACAACCATAATTAATTTTACAAATTGTAGTCTCCAATCTATCAAGCAATCAAGCTAAAAATCAAATATACAGACAGGAAGCTCACCTGGAAGACACATCTTATAATTAAAACAAGTAACGTCCACTGGCTTAAAATCGGTCGTACACATCAAACATAAAACTCGTATAAAATTAAATACTAGAACAAAAGGAAAACCATTAAGGGAAGTTCGCCTCCCATTCAAATCCATGTGAAAGATCGCTTGTCTATGTATGTTTGCGGCCACAGCCGACTGCAATGAAACGATGAGGCAGCCCAGCAACTAATTTAATAACTAATTCAAAAATAAACTAGAAAAAGATTTGATTACTTTTAGTCCCTTATTTAAAAGCGTAGATGCCATAAATAAATAAAATATCTAAAATATCTAAAATGTCGGTTTGATGGCAGGAATAAATTTTACATTTTGTTGACTATGGTAACGACTAAGTGCGTCAGATTCTCATTGAACCCCGTCACTTTACATAACCTAACAAATGTAATTGATGCAGTTTTTATCAAAATAAGAGTTATATTTCCCAAAACAGACACAAAAAAAAAATTCAAAAAGCAATTTTTTGTTAATAAACCTTTTTTGGTTGTTAAGGTAATCCCACAGATCCTAGAAACAACTTTAGAAATATCAGACATCAAACCAGAACGTAAATAATTAAGCTTATTCAAAATGTTTTCTCTGTGTTCAAAAATTTCAAGCATCATCGCTTTCACCAAATTTCAACATTTAATTAATCGATGCAAACAAGTTTTAATTTCCATATATTCTGAGTGGGAACTACCACTGTCGCCCTCTCACACCATGCGGTTAATGCTCTTAGTCTCTCAGCATCGATGCGACGTCGGTATTTTATTTGTTGTTCAGTTTTTGTGATCAGATCAATGCTTTGGTTGTTGTTATTTGGCATAGTGCTGACATTTACCTTTGCCGATTTCCCTTTCACAAATAGAAAACACATCGAATTGCTTGCACGTTTGTGGTTAATCCATCGGATCAAGCGGCTAAAAATTGCTTTTTTATTATTTGTTTTATTTAGGTGTCAATAGTTTATTAAACTCGGAAAATATCTACGGTTTCCTCTTTTTTGAGAAACTTGGCTTGGTTCAAATTTTTTCATTAATTTATTCGTAAAGATCTGAATACAATGGTGAGTTTTATCATATATCACATAAATGACAATAGATATAAAAATAACATATGTACATACACTCGAGACCTATATAAATCATTTTATTCGGTTATATTTGGCTAATTTCAAGCAAAATTATTGTGACGCAAGTTCCTATTTCGAGCAGAAAAAATATTTTACAATTTGCGGATCACATACATATGCAATGGGTGCGTAATGAATTCATATTTTTGTACGTTTTACAGGCTGATGGAGAGTATGACAAAGAGCAATTGAGAAGTATGTGTACTTGTTTTAATCCTTCACTTATTGACTAATGTCTGTATCGTTTTGCAGTTCTTCGAAATGCCTTTAAGGCGTTTGATCACGATGGTGCAGGGTCGATTGACCATGCAGATGTATCTAGCATTCTTGAAATTCTAGGTCAGAAGCTGGAGCCGCCAGCAGTTAAAGCGCTCATTAAAGAAGTAGATAAGGGAACATCTGGTAAATTGGATTTTGGCCAATTTTGCAAGCTGGCGGCTCGTTTCATTGAAGTAGAGGAGGACTTGGGTGCACTGCAAAATGAATTAAAAGAAGCATTTCGTGTTTACGATAAGGAAGGAAAAGGTTATCTAACGGTTGCCACACTGCGCGGTATTCTACACGAATTAGATGATAAGATATCTAATCAAGACCTAGATTTGATAATCGAAGAAATTGATGCTGATGGTTCAGGCACCGTTGATTTTGATGGTAAGAGGAGAAATCATTAATAATTGACTGAAATCAAAAAATTTTCAATTATTTTAAACAACAATTTTTCAGAATTTATGCAAGTTATGACAGGTAATATTTGATTTGGTAACTAATTTGTTATAGTCTTGTAGTTCTTCTTTGGAATCTGACTTAATGCAAATTTCCATGAAAACCTTCAGGTTTTTTCAGTATTTTAAAATATTCATGTCTATAGATAACTTTTAACAATCGTATAAATATGTCAGTATGTAAATCTATTAAATCGGCAACGCATAATAGATAAGTGCATTATTAAACCAAAACTGCCTTTTTATGCCGTCAGATTGATAAGCATTTCCATCTTTCCGACTATTAAAGAACATGTGTAGAAATCTCGGATTCTATAAGATCTGAAACCTTCGTCTGCAGACTCCGGCTTTCACTTACTTTTCCGTTTTTCGTTTTTAGCAAAAACGTTTTGTTTTCGTTTTAAAGCTTTGTAAAAATACAGCGTGATAAAATTGCGTCAATTTTTGTATTATTTATTATAAAGCAAAACGACGGCAGAAAGTGAGAGATTTAAGAAAATCAAGATATCTTAGATGTTGAATTCTGACGTACTGTGAGTAATCATTCATTATGAAAATTAAACTTCTAATGGTCAAAAAATGAATTTGTTGCACCTACATCTTGAATTAAAAGTGGCAGCTGTCCTTACCCCGCTGTTCTGTTACGCGTATGTTACGAGCACAGTCTTTGCTGTTACGCGTACATTTGTGCTGTTATGCGCAAAAATTTATCTCTTGCCAACGTTCCGATTGCGAGGTGCGATCGAGGTGCGCCTGCTTTTAGCACGAAGCCGAAACCCTGACCAATTATTACCGAGCCAAATTTGAGATTGCCATTGTCATTGTAATGGTGTAAAATGCATCAATAAAGCATCTTTTTTTCGTATGCAATTAAGATTCTTTGTGTTGTTTGTTTTCATTTTGGCGAAGAAAATTTTGTGAAAATGGTTTATTCAGACTACTATAGGGAACCGAAATTAAAGCGAATCGAGAGAAAACCGTCCCACAACAAAATGTGAAGATGTCTATCCTAAAAATCTTAGAATCAAAACAATTTCATTTTGCAAACAATTAATAGACATACTGTATATTTTTTAACGTACAATCGTATCAAACATTAGACTGACGTCTTCATTATTTTTGCAATGATAGGTAATTTTTATCAGATAGGATTTTATACACACCAAGAATGTGTGAAATTATTCTGACGGCACAATTAGGTTGACATGGTTTAGAATATCTTCCCTAGTTTAGATTGCGATTTACGACAATATAAAATTATACATTTTAATGGAAATATCTTTATACACTACTGTATTTTGTAGGTTAATCATCAGCAAGGTCTCCTTATTATGGATGACGCAGGTGGAGGGGACATCGCGGCATATAATATGTAAATGCATACAAATGTTCAACAAACTTCCTTGTATCTTCCTGTACATGATATCGTGTGTGTAATGCTAAAACTGAATGTAAGAATGAAATCTAAGTTCAAATAAACTTTAAAGTAATTGCATTATATGAACATCAACATTTATTGTTATACAGGCCACTTGCAAGTCTTTCTGCAAGTGTGAATTTTATTCTTAAAAATGTATGTAACAGGTTAAACGAAAAATTACCACAAAAAGTCTGAATAAAAGTAAAAATCGGCAGTTCTGCCTATCTGACTGGGTGTAGAAGATAACGAGGGGAAACTTTGTAAGTCGTTCCTACGGCTGCGACTCCATATTTATACATTTTTCTTTTGCGCTCCGCTTCTTTTCCTTTTATTTTGCAATTACAGCCGGTGTTTTTCAAAATAAATCTTTAGTAAAATCCATATTTAACCTATATTTAACAGATCACCCAGGATAAGCCGAATGTCCCCTGCTGGCTCTGCGACAGCGTAGGGCACGCAAAATGCGCTGGATTTTCTGGCCTCGTGAGTGATGCTAGAGCCAAACGTAAAGGGTTGCCGGGTGGTGGACCAATAAAAACCAATACGATCAGCTCCTTGCCATGGGGGCTCAGTTTAGCGGTTTGAAATTGCTGAATGAGTCTCCGATGCGTAGTAGGGTCACTCCGAGCTCACTAGCTGTCCCGTCTATTCCAATCCCACCAGTGAATAGACGTTCCGGACCTCCGGATATTGCCACCACAGCAATATATCTTTTCCGGGATAGTGTTACATTTGCAACAGACATTCTTAGTTTCGAGGTTTTGGCAGGTCAGTACACAACTTTTAGAAAGACCGTTCGTCTCGACGTGCAGGAGGTGTTCTGATTGCAGTGGACTCTAATTGAACACATTGGAACACTTCACTGTCCAGGTTCAACAAGAACTGGAATTCCTGTGTTTAAAACTGATTCTTCCCGCTTTCCCTATATTTATGCTCGTATATTCCACCTTCTTCGGATATCTCTTCTTGTTCGATTAGATCTTGAAAACCCCCTTGGTTTACCAAAGAGTCATCCAGTCTAAAAAACTTAAATCGAGACCTAATACGAAATTTCAAGAAGTTGGTCTTCTACTTCTCACTCTCGCTACGTCATAGCTCGGCCAAATTTTCAGTTCTTAATGCCCAATGTTATAAGAACTTATAAGAACCTATCCCGATGCAGGATAAGTTTTCAACTTGGCCCAAAACAGTAAGCGTAAAACGTCCACACACCCATCCTCGCAATCTTTTTGTAATACGTCGCCAAATAATTATCTGGCAATTGCCCATCTTTTTGCCCAATTTTTCCAAACCACCTATTCTGCGGAAAGCTACTCTGGTCATCCGGTTTACCAATGTCGAACGGCATTTTCAGTCCCTTCTTAAATGAATGTTCTCTACTTAATGATCTTCGAATAATTAAGTTAAGCTGGTTTTTTCATAGGGTCCAGACGGTGCTCCAGGTTGTGCACTCAAGTACTTCTCCAAGGCACTGTGTGGACCCTTGCTTAAACTATTCACCCTGTCCATTGCCTCCCTTTTCTTCCTATTTCTTGCTTTCCCCCGATTTCGAAGGAATCGCTTATAATTCCTCTCCATAAAAAAGGTAGCAAGTCTGAGGTAGCAAAGTTATCCGCTTTCCTAAAATGTTTGAGAAGGTTTTAACTCCGCACTTGCAACATCTCTGCAAGTCACTTACATCTCCAACTCAGCATGGATATATAAGGCGGCGATCAACCACCACGAACTTGTTAGAGTTTACCTCTTTCATTTTACTAAAGGCTTTCAAGGTAACTTACAGACGGATGTTATTTACACCGGCTTTAGTAAAGCATTCCACTCTGTAAACCATTCCCTTCTAGCACATAAACTTGACTTTTTAAGGTATCCGCTCAACCTCCTGAGATGGATCCTAATTATAAAAAAATACAGATGCTCTCTGTGGAGATAATGTTTTTTATCCCCAATCGGCCGACTAATTATTCGAATTAAATAAAACTCGGCGCAGTAATAAAATTGCGATATGTTCTTTAATGCGTGTCATCCAAATTGCAAGTGTGGCTTGCCTGCCCTTTACATTGCCGCTCCGATCGCTAAGCGCAGCTTCGCTCGGCCGACGTCGGTAGGCAGACGCAAAGCGGAGATAGCGAAGAGCGAGCTGGCGGAGAGCGTTTAGCAGGACAAGCAAGCGCAAAGCTTTAACAAACAAATGAGTGACATAGATATAAGTAACAAACAAAATAAGCGGCTGAGGGCCAAGAATTAGGTGCTATTTGGCAAGCAGCTAATCGGCTGGGTTCTGCTCCGAACAATCTCAAAGTTATTTATTTTATTTATTTATATATATATACATATATATTCATAACGCGACAGTATTTCTACTTTATGTTAATGCGCTAGTCACATGGAGTTCACATAGTTGGGTGCTTTTATTCTAACATTTTTAGTATGACTAATATTTTTGTTATTTTGGCTAATATTTGTATTATTAATACTATATATTTATTTTTATTTTTTTTATTATTATTATTATTTTTATTTTATTTTATTTTAATTATTTTATTTTTTATTTTTTTTAAGGGTTTATCAAGTGTTTTTTTTAATTTCTTCCTAAATTGCGTTTCTCTATTAATATTTTTAATATTGAAAGGTAACTCATTCCGTAAACGAATACGGAATTTGTTAAAAGTTGTTTTCCTGAACTGGTACAAATACCTTAGTGTTCGGTATTATATTAATATGTATATACGGTCACACCTCCAATGCCATAGAATAAAAGAGAAGCTTGAAGTGAACGCGCGCATATGAATTTCTGAGTGTCAATACACTACATAATTGGCGACGAGTACACAATAAAAGTATTAATGTACATAGAAGTGCATATAAAATATGAACAACTACATGACGAACAATGTACCAACATCAAATGGCAACAATTGCTGAGTTTTGGCCACATCAAGAAACATTCTGCATTTGAAAAGAAAAATTCGACGAGTGCGAATTGAATGTGAAAAAGGAAAACAGAAAAAGGCAGTTTTGTTCAAGACGATCGGTAGAGCGGCTTACACCGTACTACATAGTTTGTGCAATCCGGGATGACCTGTATCAAAGCATACAAAGTATTATGTGAAATTTTAAAAACACACCAAACACCACCTACACTCATGTTCAGAGGAAAAAAAGTTTCACATGTCCACAAAAAGTGAAGATGAGACTGTAGCGGGGGTGGTATGCTCGAGTTAAACAATTGGCATTAGAATGCTAATTTTGTACTAAACCAATTTGTGATGAGCCTTCCCAATATGTGGGAAGGAATGTGTTTGCACAAGGAAGACAGAACACAACGTCAACTACATGTTTCAAAAGAACGGGACTAGTCGATGGCAGACTCAAAGAGGCGAGAACAGAGATCAAGCAAAGAGCAACGGCAGAAGTCATTTCAAGGCAACTGCAACTTGAGTTCCAGAGGCAGCAGAAGCAACGGTGACGGCGACGGGGAAAACGATTGCGACGCTGACAGAAAAAAGAAGCAGCAGCCATGCACACATTGTGGCTGGCGAAATCACACCTCAAACAATTGCAAGTACAAGGCATGCAAATGTCACAGCTGTGGAAAAATAGGTCACTTGGCGAGCATTTGTAAAAATAAATAAAAAAAAAAAAATCCGTAAATTATGTATCTAAAAAAAAATATGGTTCCAAAAACATTTTACGAGAGCTTAAATAACAGCAGGCCACTTAGAAGATCTAATTCCGTATGTAGATTACAATGGAGATTCAATCAAAGTTGTTGCTGAGTACGATGCAACGATCGAATATCGAGATCTAAAAAACAAATTGTTATTGTTGTACCCAATACAGTAAGTACACCTTTAATTGGTAGAACATTTTTGAGAGCTTTTAATTTTGAGTTAGTGCAAGTGAACAATGTGTACGTAGATGAATCAAATTCTGTAATTACAGAACAGATTAAATCGGAGTTTGCTGAAGTTTTTGAGCCTCGTTTAGGTTCATATAATACGAAAACGATATCGTTACTGTTAAAAGAAGAAAACCAATATTTTTCATGCCTAGGTCTTTACCATTAACATGGAAAGAAAAGATTGAAGTGCAGTTACGAAAATTCATAAATGATGGAATTTTAGAGCAAGTCGTTAGTTCTAAAGGCGGAACACCTTTGGTACCGATTTTAAAACCAAACGGTGACATAAGAAATTGTGGTGACTATATGGTTACATTAGTCGTTACATTTAGTTACATTTAGTCGACGAATAAACGACATTTTTGCAGCGTTTGAAGGGGGTACACTGTATTCAAAACTTGACCTGTCAAATGCTTACAATCAGCTTAATTTAGATGAGCAGTCTCAAAATTTGTGCACTTGTAGCACACATATTGGGCTATTGAAAGTTAAACGCTTAACATTTGGTAAAAAAAACTGCGGCAGCTATTTTTCAAAAAACAGTGGAATGGTTGTTTCAGTGTATGCGAGGAGTAGTGGTTTATCAAGATGACGTAACAGTTACAGGACGAGATCTTCAAGAAAATATTTCAAACCTAAAAGCTGTAATTCGAAAACTGATATCAGTTGGACTAAAATTAAATGACAAGAAATGTGAGTTCTTTAAGTCCAAAATTTGTTACCTAGGATTTTCAATTGAAAAGATAGGACTGATCAAAAATAATGATAGAGTTGCGAGTGTATTGTTTGCACCGGCTCCGTAGAACGTATTAGAGCTTAGAGCTTTCATAGGCATGGTAAATTATTATTCATAGTTTATTATTAATTTCGCTCAGATAATGAGTCCAAAAGCGAGCATAATTACAGAACAATTGAGAAAGGGGTAAATTAACACAGTATCTTTTAGGAAACAAGTTCATCCTTCGAACCGATCACAAACCGTTACTAAGCATATTTGGAGACCTGAAAGGACTTCCAATGATGGCCCCGTCACGAATGCGAAGATGGGCACTGACTTTGTCATGTTTTCAATATACAGTCGAACACATTAAGGGGACCTTAAACATAGCAGACGGACTCTCAAGAATGCCTCAATGGGAAACGGCCGTACAAAATGAGGACTGTAATTACATACATTTTTTACAATCTGAAAAGGTGTTCAACATTAGTTTCAATAGCTCGTGAAACACGATGTGACCCAATATTATCAAAAGTTTGTGATGCAATTAACACTGGTTCGATGATAAGATTAAAAGGCAGCGAGTATTCTGGCAATATGATTGTATCTTATGGGGATATAGAGTAGTAATTCCAACCAAACTAAGACAAGCTATTTTAGCAGAATTTCATGCATCGCAATTGGAAATAGTAAAAACCAAAATGTTAGCACGTTCTTATTGTGGTGGCCTTGCATGGATTTTGAAATTGAGAAATTAATTCTAGATTGTATTCCTTGTCAGGAACTACAATCAAGTCCAGAGAAGAGTCTGTTGATACCGTGGAAATCCACCAATCAAAGGTTTTCATTTATTGGTTATCATAGATTCTTATACAAAATGGGCAGAATTATTCAAAATGAATAACTTCATCGTTTATAATCAACAAGCTTAGAGAAGTATTTTGTCAATATGGTTTACCAGACGTTTTAGTTAGTAACAATGGTGTTAATCACAATTTTACTGCTCCAGGACATCCAGCGACTAATGGTCAAGCAGGAAATTTTTTAAAGACAGTTAAGAAATCAAGGTAATGAAAGACAAGATTTTGACACAATTTTAAATAGTTTTTTGATCGATTACAGAAATACGATTCATTGTACTACGGGCGAATCTCCTGCTAAGTTATTTTTTGGACGTACACTAAAAAAAAGATTTTCGTTGTTAAAATCACCAACGGTCGAAAGCATAATAAATAAAAAACAGAATGAGTGTGTTGTAAACCATAAAGGTAGACGAAGCACAGAATTTTTAAAGGGTCAAAAAGTTATGGTTAGGGACTACAAAAATCCTAACAAAGCAAGCTGTACTCATGCAACTGTAAAACAACAAATTGGTCCACGTTCGTATTGTGTTTTGACAAACAATAACAGAGACATAAAAAGTCACCTGGCTCAAATTAGAAACCAAAGCACTAACAATCATACATCGCCTAATGCGAAAACAGCTGATGTCGAAAGCAATTGTTCAGTAGATGACAATTCTAGAAACAACAATGAACAAATGGTTTCTCAACAAACGCCCACCAGACGAGAGTTGAGACCATGTGAGGCAGGGAAGGTAGTAAAGCGTATTTAACAATAAAATAAAATAAAGCAAGGAAATATAAAGTCTGTAAACATTGAAACAACTACTTAATCAAATAATTTGTATATTACATCTACGGTAATTAGATTAAGAAGACAAATCAAATTGTTATAAAAAAAGATCCATAAAAGACATGTATTTTAAACATCTAAGGAGAGGCTTGTTAGGTATTATATTAATATGTATATAAAGTCACACCTCCAATGACATAGAATAAAAGAGAAGCTTGAAGTGAACGCGCACATATGAATTTCTGAGTGTCAATACACTACACTTAGGGCTCGCGCACACTGTAGCTGAAAGCGGAGCTGAAAACGGAGCTGATAGCTTATTTTTCAGCTCTGAAAAAACAAACACACTGCACCGGTGCAAGTGCGCACATTGCAGACTGAGCTGAGCTGAAAGCTGAAAAAGCTCGCTGAAATCAGCTCAGCTTAGTTTGATCGATCAAGCATGTTTGTTTTTTCAGCAAGCTGATTGCTGATTTTGTTCAAGTGTATTGGTTCATAAGTGATCGAAAATGGGCTGCAAAACATTGTTAAGCGAAATTACGGTTAACCCAGCGCTGGGAAATAAGCGGGCTTATTAAAAATATTTGAATAATAGTTTTATGTCTAAAATTTCTGGAAGGTGATAAATTGGGCAAAAAAGTTTTATTATTTACCATTTTCATATGTCAATAATAAATATAATATACTATGTCCTCAAGTACAGCAAACGCTCGAAAGACATCACAATGTTTATTATTATACAAAATAAATAATAATTGAAAAAAGTAATAATAATTCGTAAAATAAAAGTAATACGAATAAAAACTCAACGGAAATATGGTTAAAATACACGTAATTTAAAAATAAAACCAAGAAAACTTCCGTCTGGCTACTGTACGTGCTGTGAAGTAATAATTCATTAACAATATAATAATAATAATTATAATGATATCTATTGATGCCACTTAAGTAGATAGGCAAAGGGAGGCAGGGGCTTTCAGCAATCAGATCAGCCGACAATGTACGCACCTGCAAGCTGATTCTGCCTGAGAAAAGCTCTCAGATCAGCTGAGCTTTCAGCTCTGATTTCAGCGTCGATTTCAGCTCCGCTTTCAGCTATAGTGTGCGCGAGCCCTTATGGTAACCAGATTCAACGTTCCATTAGATGGAGCAAAGGTTAATTTATCATACAAGTAGCGCGGCTGTTTGGTATAGATTATTCGATGTAGAAAAATAATTGTTCTTTACCCTATCCATGTCTTTAAATCCATTTTGAATATTTTGTTTGCTAAGATTGAGATATGATCGGTTCGTCTCTTATTATATATTTAGCGGGCAATGTTGTTAAATGTTACTTTTATTTTTTTTTTAGATCCAACGTCACAATTTCCAAATATTTCAATCCCATAGAATAACGTGGGTGTTAAATCTGTCTTAGCTATAATTAGCTTGAGTATATCTGGTAAGTATTTTTGTTAGCGATCTTCCAGGGACATACAAGTGTTGTAGCCTTCTTCTGCTGAGAGCTGGGCAGAAGCAGAACAGGTGTTCCACTGTCTCCTACTCTTCCTCTTTTCTACAGCTGCGGGAGAAATCCCGCTGGGTGCCTATTTGTTAGTGTCCCGTGAGGAAATGTATGACTGCCCTGCCCTGTTTAGCTGTTCAGAGTAGATTCCTCCTCCAACTATCCTCCGTCTTCCAGCTTCGATCCATCCGTGAAGATGTTTATGGCCCCATCTGGGCCTGGTAGTCCCTCGAGCCATTCGTCTCTGTGAGGGACGATTGTGTTGAAGGGAGTAACTGTGTACTCTCTTGGAACGATATTGCTGTTGTTTAATGTGTCTGTATGATCTATGCGCTGTGGCACCCATTGATTTGAGTGTCTTAGACTAGACTGTTACTACTGGCCGTTCCTTTCCTCAGAGGTCAAGGCTCAGGATGCATAGGATGGCATCAATTGGGGAGTTCCACTGATGCATAGGGCGGCGGTTCGCTGAGCTTTGCACAATTGTTGGTCGTCTTTTTTAAAAGGGCCAGACCCCACACCGTAACTCCGCAGAGTAATATTGGTCTAACTATTGTTAGATGTAGCCATTGGCCTATACTTGGCTTAAGCCCCATCTTAGCCCAATTGCTGTTTTGCATATTTCACCAAAATGTATGATTCTGTAGATTTTCTTTTTGCTGTATAATTGTGTATGAATATGTGCGCGACGTGGCAGATCGTAACGGGAGTGAAATCGAAACGGATTATCTCGCTTACGAGCCCCGAGACGGTGAGCGCCGTGTGGATCGTGAGAGCGCACCTGAGCTCTGTTAGCCACTTAACAGTGGAGAGGCAGCCCTGGTCTGAAATGTCTCTCCACCCCCCCCCCCCCACCCCCCCCCCCCCCCCCCCCTTGCAGGATGCAAAGCATGGGCAGTGTCTATAGCTGTGTGCATGCACCGGATTCGATCCGTCCGAAGGCCGTGGTCTGGGCTACAGGACAACCGTCCTCGATGAAACTGCCTATCTGCGAGATTGAGATCGTCAAATCGGGCCCGAACAGTATCGCTCGACGTTCGGATCGGCGTGCGGATGCGCCGTCGGGGCTCGACCTTAAGGATAGGTTCCAGTCGGAAGTCGCCCGTCTTGGTCCGAATGACGGTGCACACCTTCGCGTCTCCGGCACGCGTAGTAGGCAGATTGAATGCGGTGTCCAATGAGTCGTCAATGCAGCTCACAGGCATGCATTGGTCGATGAGTGCGCCCGTTCTCAGGGCAGAAACACGTGGCAGGTCCGTAGCGGATGGATTCCCGAGCACACTCGGTAACGGTAGGAGGTTCTACCTCATGGAGGCCGGCTCTCCTTGGTGCGGTTGGTGCTGGAGCGAGGGGCCATGTCGGGACGCGATGAACTAGGAGGAAAGAAAGCAGACGAAGAAGTATTAGTAACGAAACATGCAGCTTTGAAAGGCATATTCACGTTATTGTTGGACGTAACTAGGGGGTTCTACTGGAAGGAGAACGACCTTTGCAACAAGTCTTTTGAGGACACCGCGGACAGTAAGAATATCCACCACACGGACCCTATCGTCAGCGCTGGGATACATGCACTGGATTCTTCCGAGCCGTCATTCATTGCGGGGCAGGATAAGTAACTGTTTTCAGCTGATAATAACGTATTTCTCCCTTTTTGTTACGACACAAAATATTCGCTGAAAGAGGGTGTGCTTCGGGTCTACCCAAATCTGCCGATACATCTTGGGGATGTCAGGGATCAGGATCTGAAGGGTTAGGCCAACATGCAGAAGATCATTCAAGCTGATGCCGTTAGTCGACGGGCTGGATGCCTTGAATATAACTCGGATGGTAGTGCCATCAGTTGCTCTTGTAAGGTAGAGTCTCTCTTTAAACGATTTTCGTTCCGCAACAACTGAGTCAGGGCAATCGACCTTGTTTACCGCAGATCGGATCCGAGACGATCTGGGTCACGAAACGCCAACGTGACAACGACCTTTCCGTTCGCCGTTCTCGAAGAATTTTGCGGGATCGGGTTATCCGCCAGTTTCGGCAGGACGTAGGCTGGAACGGATGGCAAAATTACAGACCTTCTTGGATTGACGGGATACCGTCTGATTGAGGCTCGAGACCTGTGCCTCGATAAGTCGAAACGTCAACTTGATTATATTAAAGAGTCGTTCCATAACGTTGCCTCGGATCCTGACAGATGTTAATAATTGCCGTGCCCAGCAGGACATGCACTTTGGCCGGAGGCGAAATTTTGAATGCTGGGTGGCGCATCGGAAGAACTTGGACTCGGTATGACTGTGGAAGTAGATTCACTGGAAATTGGATTGCAACGGTGCGGCAGCGTGTGATGTCGGTCCCCATAAGTACTGCATAGTTCCCCTAAGCATAAGTTCCCGGATCTGATGTCCTCGTGCGGAGTAGTTCAGACAAAGCTGTTTTTGTTTGATGCAGTCGGAACGAGCGACAGCGCTCATTTGGAGGATGTGCGGACTTCATGCTCTTTAGTGATAAGATCCCACGTTCTCCGCTTCGGATTCACTTTTGTTTCGAACGAGTTCCTCCTAGGAACCGTACTTCCTTGGAAACGGAACGCGTTGCTTCGGGAGGTGGCGGATTCTGATCACTTCAGCGTCAGATATCTGTGGCTGAGATATCTCCAACTGAGAAGTTCCTTTAGAGCACGACTGAACTCGGTACCAATGGAAGCCAACGAAAGGAGAATGTTTATTCATGTTAGCCTGTTATTCTCGTACCGGTCCCGAAGGCCATTCCAAGCAGCCTCGAAGGCGTCATTGGTGAGTGGGGACTTTTCCACTATGGCCTTCGGATCACCAATGGTCTTGGTGGAGAGATGGTACAGCTTCTCAATGGGAGACAGCCTGCGATTTTTTATATATATAGCAGTAAAATGGTCTCGAAACCTAGGCCGGCGGACGTTATCCCCAGCGAAAGCTTCTATGTCGCATGGGGCGAGTCTGCAGCTGTCGTTGATATCTGGCTGTGCGGAAGGACGGTCTGCTGGGTTGTCGATTTGGATCGGGAGATCAACTATGCACTGCTCATAAATCTCATAGCATTCGCCATACATGTCTAAAAGGACATCTTTTGACTCTAGATCATCGTCCATCATCGCTATGGAACAGGCCTTGAACTCCGCATCCACCATTACCCACATGCTCTGCAAGTGGTATCTGCGGGACTGGGAAATAGCGGCGGATGGGATGCTGGTCTTGGGAATGGTAATTCGGGTTTCCAAATTGGTCAGCTGATCGAAGGCTGCCACAAATTTGGCTCAAGTCACCGATGTAGGCGTTTCTACGACGGAAGAGCTACGTGGCCTTCTGACACTTGGCGAGGTCACTAGCAAAAGTTTGTTGCTCTCTTCGCGACCTGTTCGCATATTCGGAACTCACACGCAGAAAAAAAACAAACCCCAAATGGGATGAGGAAGTGTGGCGTGGATGGCCACAAGTTTGGCAGAACGCAGACTGAATTGTATTACTTGGCTGACTATGTGGTGGAGACCTATAGCAAAATAATACCATATGAAAAATACCTTGTATTTGGCACTCGGGCGTATTCGATGGATGTAGAAACAAACCCAGTGGTAACAGTTATAATTCGTTGATTTTCGATTAATTGGTTAATCCGAGGATACCGTGCAGCGCAGAAGGACTGGATATAGGTGCTGCGATCGCATCATATACTGAATCGAATGGAGTGGAAGGAAAATAGATGACTATGTAGATGTGGATGTTTGTGTACATACACTTGCTCGCATATCTCTGCGTACACTTAGAAAACGAACTACATTTTCATGTTTAGTTGCGGATAACTTTAAATATAAGGCACTTTGGGCAACGATTTTTTTTTATACCTGATACTCAAAATGAGTGGTATATTAGATTTGTGGTAAAAGGGGATGTGTGTAACGTCCAGAAGGAATCGTTTCCGACCCAATAAAGTATATATATTCTTGATCAGCATCAAAAGCCGAGTCGATTGAGCCATGTCTGTCTGTCCGTCCGTCCGTCTGTCCGTCCCTATTAGCGCCTAGTGCTCAAAGACTATAAGAGCTAGAGCAACTATGTTTTGGATCCACACTTCTGTGATATGTCACTGCTACAAAAATATTTCAAAGCTTCGCTCCGCCCACTTCCGCCCCCACAGAGGTCGAAAATCTGTGGCGAAAAATTTGAATGCTTTGTGGTCCATTGTGGATTCTATAAAAACGCGATTTCCAACACCATTGGCCGCCATACAACCCCACACCTTTACACCACCACTTCCATGTTTTACAGTCGGTAGCAAATGTTCTTTGTCCATGACTGTTCCGCTTTTTCTCCAAAAAATTTTCTTTCCCTTTATGCCCTTGCTCTCATCTGAAAAAATTACCCTTTTCTAGAAGCTGGGAAATGTCTCATTGGCGAAATCCATACGCTTTTTCCTATTGACCCCAGATACATACGGCTTCCTGCGAGCATCTCGGCCATGATACCCCGCCTTTTTCCAAGTGCGTCGGACAGTTTCTTCTGAAAGAAAACCTTTAGCAGAGTGTCCAAAAATTACAGCTTGAAGACGACTTTTGCTGCCAACAGGACAATGATCCGACGCATACTGCCCACAATGGTAAGCTCTGTTTGCTTTACAATGTAAAAAATGAGCTTCGATCGCCTCCTTAGTCCCCAGACCTGAATCCTATAGAACATCTATGGGATTTACTCGATCGCAGGATTCGTAAGCACACCATAAGCTCTAAAAACATGTTGAAGGAAGTTATCCTGGAGGAATGGGGCGGGTTGACTCAATGCCTAGACGTCTGGCAGACGTTTTAAAACGATGTTTTAAAACGATTCTAACAACTTAGAATTTTAGTCGTGCACGCAGAATTGTTAGAGTGCACGCAGACTTTTGAGGTGTCAAATTTTTCTTGTGTTTTTGAATGATTTTTTTTCCTATTAAGTTTGTTTTATTGAATAAAAAACAAATGTATATAAGTTTAGAAATAAGCAAAGAATATGATAAAAAAAATTCGTTGCCCAAAGTGCCTTATTTTAAAAGTTATCCGAAACTAAACATGAAAATGTAGTTCGTTTTCTAAGTGTACGCAGAGATTTGCGAGCAAGTGTATATAATTTATTAAATAAAGAGACGCAGTGATTGGATTATTTTATATATTTATAGACCCAAAACTCTGAAACATTGAGCATGCACGGAATAAACAACACAATACTTAGCTACAAGAATATGTATTTATTTTTGTTGCCAGCAACTTGGGTTACGTTGCTTACACATATGTTTCTATGCATGTGTATATGTCAGCAACGAAAGCGCAGCTGGGAGAGGTATGAAAATTATTTACTGACCACGATATGTATATGACTGGATCAAAGGCGGAACGCAGGAGCTAGCTCGGATAAAATTAAATCTTTGAAAAAGCCGGAGGCCACAACAGTTGGCAGTACGAAATATGGTTTAATTTTGAGCTAGATCGTTAACTATATACATACATTTGTAGATATGCCGATGTATATATGTATATATGCGGGGGCTGGCGTATTAGTTGGCGGATTATATTGGGATCGCTGCGGGTTAATTATTGTAAATTCACTTTGGCTCAACTGAACTTGGAACACGACCGTTTTACTTGTTATGGTGATGTGGGTACATAGGAGCACTCGAAGCAACGGAGAACGCCCGGAATTGACGATAAAAGCACGGCAAAGAAAAAAGTTTGATACATACATATATATGTGTCCAGACGACTGATTACGAAGTCGTAATTTGGAATGATCCGCCGATTATGGCTGGGATTGACTTCTCCTTTTGGTTCGGCGAAGATCCGGCTCGAAGGACCAATGTTTGTAGGGGGGCGGATCGGAAAAGTTGCTATCCAGCGACGCGGCATATCGTAATGGGGTTGGAATCGAAACTGATTCTCTCTCTTACTGAGATTACTACATAAAGTACCGTTTCCGTGGGTTTTCCTTTCCGGTAGGCATGGTGTGCGCCTGACAACATCTGAGGGTATATAGTTGTCCTCAGTAGCAGCCCGACAAGTCTCTCAAAGGTGTCGAGGAGGAAGGGCGATAGGCTGATTGGTCTAAAGTCTTTTGGAGTTGAGTGCGAGGCTTTCTCTGCTTTACTTCTGGACGTTGACATGCAATGAATGCATCTTGCAAGAGGCGATGCAATTACTGCACCGTCAAGTGGCCCGTCTGAAACCAGCAGAAGGCTGTTACGCGAGCATGCAGGAAAGGTAGCTGTTAGACTAATATTCGAGGAAAACTAGCATTAAAGTTACAGAGAGAACTAGGCATGCATTCAAAATACAATACCACTACACTACTTATTACTAGAAAGGTGTGTAAGGATTAGTGATTTAATAAGAGGAAGAGAATTAGTGGTGGATATAATATTGTAGAGGGAATTATAATCCGAGCATAAGACCCTAAACGGTTCATGCAACGGAACAACGGTGTAAAATTTCTAGTCAGTCTAATAGAAATCGTGAAGTTTATGCGGCTCAACAGATCAGGGCTGTCTATGTCACTCCTGATCAAGTTGTGCATAAATATCACACCAAGCATTTTTCTACTGTTAACTAAGGCTGGGAGGTTTACTAATAGTAGTCTACTAGAGTAAGGGAGTCTCACACCCGCATCCCAGTTAAGGTCCCGCAGAGCAAAGAGTAAAAAGTTGTTCTGTACTGATTCTATACGGTCATGGTGTACTTTGTATTGAGGGCACTGTTAAGCTATTAAGCGTTTTTAACAACTGTTGCAATTTGAAGTTAATGAATTCACAATTTATTTGCATATGTAAACCAACTTATCGCGTATGTACATATGGGGATGATTGGGCGAACGATTGATGCGAGGATGTTAATCTAATAGCTGCGACGATTAGCTCAGGAGTGCCCATGCAAGGGCTGACGGACCAAATTGCCGGGCCCTATGCAGCAAGCTTAGACGCGAGCGAGAGCGTATGATAGCCCGAGAGCGTTAGAGCTGCTCGGGGACGCTGTTAAGCCGAGTCAGAGAAATTGCGACATAAGGAGACGAAAGAATTGCGCTGCATGCGCATATGCGGTAGCAAATGATCTTTGCAGTGGGGGCATTGGAAACGACAACACCAAAATGCATTTCCTTTGGGCCGCACCACTGGCAATAATTTAAAATATATAAGCTGCTTGACCCGACAGGCACCATACACAGGAGCCGTATTCTAAGGTCGGACGGACAAGCCAGGTATAGAGAGTCTTTATTATATAGGGGTCGTCAAATTCATTTGACCACCTCTTTATAAACCCAAGCACGCCCATGGCCTTATTTACCATCGGAAACTTTAACTTTGGGTCTAACATACCACCCAGATCATCCACCAGTGTAATTCTCTCAAGAGAACTACCACATAGGGTATATGGAGCCAACAAGGGGCTAGAACGATGAAATGTCATAACTTTGCATTTCGAGGCATTAAGGTGTAACAAGCACAACACCATGACTGAAAGTTATTGAGATCATATTGCAAGCGAGAATGAAATGAAGTCATTAATAAAGAGTGTGAAGAGTAAGGTAGCCCTGTGGTAGAAAGAAGAAACCTTTACTGGTAAAGAGAGGGAAAAGAATGCTGAGCTTACTACGTAAGCCTCTAACATTCTGATAAGTTAAAAAAAGAGAAGTTAGTTTTTTGGAGAGGTGGAAGCAGGACAAGAAGATGAGGAAGTTGAGGTTGAGAGTGGCACAATGGAATGATTTGCTATTCTTCTTCTTAGCCCAAAACTCCTTCACCACCAAATGCTCCGGTCAAAATTTGGCGTTGAATAAAAGAAATTACATCATTAGATGTGAGGTCAGGGGCCAGCCGTGAAACAAAAACTTGTCGTTTTGGTGAGACTGGCTTTACGCACCACAGGCCTAGTACCTTTGGTGGAAATATCCGGAGGTCCGGACCTTCTGATCACTGGTGGGATCGGAATACCACGGACACGGACGCTGCAGACGTACTTGGCTGCACGTCCTCCGGAGCGATGAATTCGGCTACCGAATCTGCATCGCCAGCAGCTATCGTTGCCCTTGGAGTGGCAAACGAGATCAACTGCTGCACACCGGGAGTGGTCGGAGTCAGTTTTTCGGCGGCGAACGGCTGAGCGACAGTTGGCACTTGCAGGTCCCGCGGAGTGACCCTTTTACGCCTCGGAGACTCATTCAGCAGTTGCAGACTGACAAATTGAGACCAAATGGCTAGGAGCCGATCGTACTGCTTTTTAAAGCCAACGGTCAGCTCCTTAAAGACCTTCCGCGTTCGACTCATAAAAGCTACCATATCATATAGGGAGAGATAATAGGGAGAGAGTGATAGCTACAGAAAAGGCTACGGGATAAGAGCGGGCTAAACTCAGCTTAAGCGTACTTACACAAAGCAATACACAAACAATCGATTAACAAACGCACAGAATTTATATCCAAAATTAAGTTTTTATGCAAAGCAATAGGTATGCACTCGCGTTAAAGAACAGATTTTTTACTTTAGGTTAAGTGGGGATTTTATCAAGGTTTATTTTGAAAAACACCGGCTGTATTTGCGAAATAAATGGAAAAGAAGCGGAGCGCAGAAAAAAAACACGTCTGGTCACTACGAAAGAGAGCAAACAAAAAAAAGAGATGAAGACTATCTTTGCCTTAAGCCAAGCTCGCGTGATTGTGCCAGTATCTTTCTGAAGATACCTTGTAGCCAGTTGATGGCCTCTTCCATGGCCTTCTGAAGTTGGGCCAGCATTACCTGGTACGGGCCAATTGCTTATTGCCCAGCTTGTGTTCCGTTTTGTGAAGATGTGATCCATCGAGAATACCGGACCCTCTCTTTGAAGGTGTGCCGGCTCGATGGTTGTACATGCGTGTCGAGTAGAATGTGTAGGGACTCCTTACTGGAGTTGGTCTACGTACCATCATTCCTTGAAAGTCACCCTACCGAGGGGATAGTTTTCGATATGATCTTGTGTAGCCTTGAGGCCTCAGACGTTTCTTTCATTCTTTCGATCAAAATTCTTGCCAAGGCGCTCTTTTTGGTTCCTTGTTTCCTTTTTTTATAGTGCCAGACTGATTATGTATTATGCCCAGTGATTCTCCTCGTTCGCGCTTTTGGCTCTGTTGAAGAGAGTCCTGCAGCTTTTACGGAGGATATCTATTTGTTTTGACCACCAGGGGTTTCCTTTTCCTTTTAGGTTTATTAGAGGGGCACGCTGCCGTGAATGCCTTGTTGCATACTCCTGTGAACCTGTTCACTAGTCCTCAAGGGTTTTGCTATATTTTTCCCAGTTGGACTCTCGAGCGATAGTGTGGTCTCGATATGGTCAGAGAAGGAGTGGTCAACTAGGACTTGCCAACTCTTGACTATGTCCAACAGTTTTTGTGACACTAAGGTGAGGTCAATAACCTCATCTCGATTTTTAATTTTAAAAGTCGCTGCCCGATTAAAAATAAATTAATTTTCTCTCCCATTGGGTGTGGTGAGCGTTGGCATCACAACCTATTAGTAGGTATATGTCTGACCTCTCGCAGTTTGCGAAAAAGGTCTTTGGGAGGATCATTTTCCTTATGGACCATGTAGGACGACATCAGCCTTAGATGTGTTCTTTCGGCTCTAGCCTTGCTGCCGTGTTGTCGCTATCACTATAATTATGGAGCAGAAAGATAATTAGTTGCTTTCTGGCAAGAATGCAAGTGCGAGCTTTACCTACATTTTGAGCTATAATCATCTGGAACAATTTCGACCCTAGTCCACCTGCCTTGACTCCCACTATCCAAGGTTCCTGGACTAGGGCTACGTGCGCTATACTCGTGACCGCGGAGTATACAGCAACGAGCGTTGCTTTTTGTCCAGCTGGATTTATGATATTTACTTTTTCCAAAGTGCGATCATCAATGGGCGTTAATTATGTTCTGTAGTTCGACTTTTTTGTTCACCTTCAGTAGTTGATTTATAGTTTCTGTGAGGTAATTTATGATTGAGCCTTTGACTTGATAGTTATTTGTATGCTGTTGCCGTTTATACATACACAACCAATCGTGTCCGTTGTAGTTCGTTAAAGTCCGGCGTCCCTGAAATAATTTTCATAGCTGTCCAAAGGATATTTATACTACTGTCTGTCAGTCAGCTTCGAGTCAGTTACGGTTGTCCATAGTAGGATTATAAGGATGCAGAAATACTTTTTGATGTTCCTAGTGGAATTGAAGAAAAACATTAAAACATTAGTTATTTTTGTATTCCCAATAAAAGTGGATCTTGGCGCTGTGCTTCAAAATTGTGTCTTTTAAATCGACCAAAAATTGTCTTTGTGGACCACCCACTCTTTTGTCAGAACAGTGGTCCACAAATCTGCTTCTACATTCTTCTCGACGCTCAGAGCAGTTAGCTTATCTCTTAGAGTCCTATTTGTTTTTCTCCCACGTTTCTGTTAACAATGGACTACATCAGCAGGTGTCCTATTTGCGACCGAGTGGGTCGTTCGGTTGAACTCGATTGTTGCTAGAATGACTAGTTCAACCGTATCATTTATTTGTCGTTGAAGCTTTAGGAACCTGGCAATTCCTAGCAGGTTGCTGTGAAACCGCTTCTATATTGGACGTTGACATGCAATGACTGCATCTTTCTAGAGGCGATGCGATTACTGCACCGTCAAGCCCGTGTGACATCAGCAGAAGACTGTTACGCGCGGATCCCGTTCAAAACGCAGCCCTCCTCCCGCCCAATCGACAGAGGGGCGCTGCTGCATGACGCGCGACGCGTTAACCGAACCGAAAGCGAACATGTAGGAAAGACAGCTGTTACACTAATATGAGAGGAAAATTATAACTAAAAATGACTACGAGAAATAAGCATGCATTCAAAAGGAAGGAATTACAATGGGAGTGTTCGGGACAGCCGGCAAATAATAACCATAACTGTAAGCATTATTATTGTATGAGCTGAGAGAGCCGCCACAGGGGCTCTCTGCCGCCGCCCCTTCGGCAATCACCTTGATCTGCCGCCGCCACTTCGCCAAACACTTTGATCTGCCGCCGTCGTCTTTAGTTCTATGCTAACCCCTCTGCCCATTGGTTGCATATCGATCTCGCCTAAAAAAACACGTTGAAAAACAGTTTAAAGTGCAAATTCAGTGAGAGTGCGGCTGAAATTTTTATATAAAAATTCCGGTAATTTAAGCGTCGAATCTCTCATTTTCTGCGCAGCTGCAGCCGCGGTTCTTGACTTTTCGTGTCTTGCATTCTCGCTCTCGCGTCTATACATCGTCGCTTAAGCGGTATTTCATTTTCCGTTGTTGTGTCGAATTGCACAACGGTTAACATGGACTACGATCCGAATACAGGCGCGGGCGGAAATATTGTGGTGGCTGATTCCAGACTGAGTCTGTATAAGCGTAAAAGTCAGTCATTATCTGATAAGTTAACCGCCGCGGAAGTCGATGTGCGCCTTGATATGTTGGCAGAAATTCGAGAGGAATTCAATAAGGCCTATAATGAATTGGAGGCTCTCGATCAAAACGAGATTGGGAGTGAGCTGCACGAAAACTTCGATACTCTTTTCATATCGTTGAAAGCTGAGTTTCTGGCTGCTGTTGAAGTAAGCCAGTCACGCGCCGCTGTCCATTCTACGACTCTGCCAAACCATTCCGGACATAGTACCATCATCATGGCTCACAAGCAGCGACTTCCTGAGCTGAAGGTGCCTAAGTTTTCTGGTGGATACGTCGAGTTTTCGGATTTTATGGCAATGTTTAAATCGGTGATTGAAGCGGATGCGGATTTCAGTGACATCGAGAAATTCCAGCACCTTCGCTCTTGCCTCGCTGATGCGTCTTTGGATTCGGTTCGATCGTTGGAGCTCTCCAGTGCCAACTATCTTGCGGCTCTGGATATACTTAACAAACGCTTTAATAACAAAAGACTTGTTTTCCAGGCACACATGAAGAAGATTCTTGGGCTGAAGAGGGTAGACTCGCTTCTGCTAAAAGGCTTCGGGAATTTTCGGATGCAGTCAATTTATACATGCGAGCGTTGCAGACATTGGGTACTTCTGAGGAGATTTCAGGATTCATGGTCATCAATATGCTGCTGCAGAAGTTGGATTCGAGGACGCAAACGAAGTGGGAGGAGCACACATTGTCGGATGCTATACCTACCGCAGAGGAATTCTTCGAATTCATGCAGCAACGCTGCCAGAAAATGGAGCGATTGGAATATGCTACAGCGACACACGATAGTAGCGATCAGGTGGGAAAAAACCATTCCTATTCGCAGGTTAAGAAAACGTTTGTAGCTTCCAACTTTTCCGCCGACCCGTCTGTATGCGTCTTTTGCCACTCAGCGGGCCATGGAATATACTCGTGTAAGATATTCGGAAATCTCTCACCGTTGCTGCGCCACAAAGAAGTGAAGAAGCTTTCCCTATGCTTCAATTGCCTAAAACCGGGGCACCGGACCCGCGCATGCAATAGTGGAAAATGTCCAGTATGCGGCGGTAGTTTGCTGCACTTCGATACTATGCTGCCCACAACACAAAGCTGCCCAGGTATTACTCCTCCCAAACTGGCCGTTCAACCAGAAACTCTTTCCGTTGCTCAAAATTCGGCTAGCAGCTCGCCTCTACCTTCGTCTACCTCTCTTGCTGCCCAAGGTCTTCACTCTGATGTCGTGCTTCTGGCTACAGCCATGGTTCTCGTGAAGAATCGGTCTGGCGTTTTAGTTCCTTGTCGTGGCATCTTAGATTCAGGATCGCAGCTGCATCTCGTCACATCCAGGTTCGCCCAGCAGCTACAGCTTTGTCTGGGCTGGGCGATACCAGCGTTTCTACTGAGGGATCCACCATAAGCATTTGTATGCATTCTCGCACCTCTGCTTACACAACTACGCTTACTGCTCTCATCGCCCCACGATTACCGATTCTCAACCAAGTATGACAGTAAATGTATCCGATTGGAGTATTCCATCTAACATTCAGCTAGCTGATCTTGCATTTTTCAATCCTCAATGGGTTGATCTCCTCATTGGTGCGAGCGTTTTTTATGATCTCCTCTGCGTAGGGCAAATAAAACTCACCGATGGCCTGCCTCTTCTGCAGACAGAAGGTATCAAGCTCGGCGCATTTGGCCACGCACAATTGTCCAGATTCGATAGCTGAGATGGAAGCAAGGTTGGATAAAACTCTTCGTATGTTTTGGGAAGTCGAGAATTGTGTGGAGGCTGGGTTGAATACCAAAGAAGAAGACGATTGTGAAGCTCATTTCGTAAGCCACCTTTCACGGTTGCCATCCGGGCAGTATGCAGTTCGTCTGCCACTAAATAACAATACTGATCGTTTAGGAGAATCTTATGCTCAGGCTTATCGACGGTTCATCAGTCTGGAGCGAAAACTGGAGCGTAATCCTACACTCAAGGAGCGGTATTCCGCCTTTATGAGGGAGTACATTGATTTGCATCATATCAAAGACTCACAATACCAAGATGTTGTGCTTGTGTGTGAAGCTAAAAGCCGTATATGCTGCGGGCGAAACCGGTTTATGGCCTTGCCGACCTAGCACATGCACACATATACACAACTACAAGCATATTTCTGGGTTGGCTCGAGCTCGTGCCAGGCTCGCTTCTTCACTTCTTGTTTAGCAATCATTGCAATCAGATGTACAAAATATGAGCGGAATAAGAAAAGATGATGCAAAGTCCGGCCGGCAATGCATTGTAAAGACATGCCAAAAATCAAGACGTACCAATCCTGGTAAAAAATGTTTAATTTTCCGCCTGCAGACAGCATTTCAAATTTGGCGCGAAAAATGTTGTGTTGCACTGGAGAATTATGAAAAAAATTGATTATATGCGAAGATCATTTTTTTAGCGCATATATAGGGAAGAAAAAGTTGAAAAGTGAAGCTATTCCAACTTTGAACTTAGAAATTGGACTGGAAAATAATTCTGTTGAATTTATTGAGCCCGAAATTGATGCAGAAAGAGAAGTATCTATTTGCGAAAAATGTAAAAAAAATTCTAAGTCAAATAACTTTTATAAAAAGAAATGCAACAGGCTTCTTGCAGAAATAAAAAAGTTAAAAAAAGAACTTAAATCTAAAAAATATATTCCTAAAAATAAAAAGTATGTTGTCAGTCAGAAAATAAAAGATTTAATTGACAACTTAGAGATTAGCAAGGAATCCAAAATTTTCTGCAAATTGTTCGTAGGAACCCGTCCTCAAAAATACGGAGAAGATGTTCAATTTTTAGCTCAAAACATTTATTATGTTTCGCCGTCTACTTATGCTTTTATGCGAAATAGACTCAATCTTTCGTTGCCACATGTAAGCACTTTGTACAGATGGGATCCGATCAAGTCCCTCCAGCCTGGGTTCGAAAATACTGCTATCGATGCAGAGATGGCAATAAGAAGAGAGCTTCGCAATAATGAAAAGCTTGATATTATTGACGGATTTGAGCACAACGGATTTGAAAGAACGTCACGAATTGCCAAGCCAGTGTGTGTGTTTATGTTCAAATCTATTTTTTCAAAAACTAGTTCGCTATTAAACTACTTTGCTTCGGAAAATGGATTGACGTCTGATCATCTTTGCGAAATCGTTAAAAGAAACATTAGCATCCTTCACAGCCTTGGCGTTTCTGTTTTGCGTTTTGGTTTGAGATCAAGGTTCCACAAATAGAAAGTGTTTCAATAATTTAGGTGCAACCATAGAAACCCCGTTTTTTGAATATGAAAATCAAAAAGTTCTTTGTATGTACGATTTTCCTCATCTCATTAAATCCTTAAAAAATGGGCTGCTCACTTGTGATCTCTCTTCTCCTGATAGCATTGTTAGTTTTAAAGTTGTTCAAGAGCTGTGGGAGATGGAGGAGCACGCAGGAACTAAAATGTGCCCTAAATTATCTAGGCATCATATATACCCAAATTCGTTCGAAAAAATGCGTGTTAAGTTTGCAACACAAATTTTCAGCAGAACTGTTCAAGCTGCTATTACAACCGTTTGCGAAACTGTTGGATTTAAAAACAGCACATATCAAGTTGCCTTATCCACAGCCGAATTTATAAATAAAGTAGACCAGATATTTGACTGCATGAATAGTGGTTCATTATATGCGGATAATGTGTACAGATCTGCGATACAGCTTAACAATGTACCCCACAAATTCATTCAATTTTTTTTTAACCGTATTAAAGACGTAAATTTTGTGGATTCGAAGAAACGTGTTTATTTTCTTGACGGCATACAGATTACATTAAATCCCTTCTTTTACTTGCTGATGAGCTTTTAACGAATTCAAATAAGATTTTTATTATGACAAAATCGCTCAACCAGGACAAACTGGAAAACACATTTGCAGTCGTGAGGCAAAAGGGTGGCAATAATACCAATCCCTCTGTAGCGGAAATTAATAATATTTTCGCAAGAATTTTAAATATAAAAATAGTTTGTTCGTCCGACTTTGGGAATTGTGAAGCTGATTTTGAAGAAGGAGCCGCTGTCCAAGCGTGCATTGAGGGTGTTTTTAACGAGTCAAATAATTTGAAAGTTGAGCATCCTAATGATCATGATGAGTTGCTTTCAAAGCTCGATTTTGATGGTAGTGGTTTTGAAAATTATTTCGAGAAGGACTCCTTTAAAACCTCAAAAGAAATAAACATCGAAGTAGCATCTATGAGATATTTTGTGGGCTATGTGGCTTTTAAGACCATTCCACGGCTTAACTTCGAAACTTGCTCCAAATGTATGAGAAAGGAGGATGAAGTTATTACTGTGCCTAGTGAACTGTTCATTTTCTACAAAAATTATCAGAAATTTACAGATTTTGGTAGCCTTATTGCTCCTTCCGATTGCCTCATGGAAATTAGCAAGAAGCACATTTTAATTTTTTGTAAGTTTTTTGAAATTGGTCCTCAAAAAGTTGGCATTAAAAATCTAATTTTAAAAGCATGTCAAGATGAGACTCCTCTTTGGTTTACAGGCGAATGTCGTGAGCATAAATTGGCTCTATTAGATTTTGTAATATTAGTTCTTCTTAGGAAACATTCCTTGTGGGCTATACGAAGAGGAAAAAAAAATGCGTCAAAAAAGCTAAAAATTATGGCTCAATAAATAATACAACCAACGGCTTTTTGAACCAAAAAACCAAAACAGAACACCAAGATAAACAAAAAAATCGGACCATCCAAATTGAAGTCGAGTATAAATGTGCTGAGTCATTCCAGATGGCTTCCCGTCGTCATTGATTCATATTTGGTTTTTGTATTCTTTCTCTCGAGACACACCGACTCGACGCTGACCGAGGCATTGACGAAGCCGAGTAGCGAAGGTAGCGTAAAAGAGAATTGAAGTAATAGCCCCGCGCGCCCGTACCATGAAGCGTCAAACGAAAATTGAAAAATAATTTGTTCCTCATGCAACATCTTGGTATTGTATAGTGTTTGATCATATGCACCAAATCAACCCTAATTCCAGTAGCCTCTGCAAATATTTCTTGCCTCATCACTGTGTATTAAAGGACGACAGTACGACGACAAAACTCCGTGTCGTTTTCGATGGATCCGCAGCTACATCAACTGGATATTCTCTAAATGATGTGATGATGACAGGCCCTGTTATTCAGCCTGCATTGTTTAACATATTGATTGGCTTTCGAACATATCCAGTCGCTCTCACTGGGGACATTTGTAAAATGTACCGCTGCGTACGAGTGTCTCCACCCGACAATTTGTATCAGTGCATCCTATGGCGAGATTCCATCGAGTCCGACGTTCAAGTCTACACATTGGACACCGTCACATACGGGACGAAGGCTGCATCATTTTAGCGGTCCGCGCAATGCTCCAGCCATCGACGAGGGTGAGTCCTACCCTCTTGGCTCAGCTGCTCTGCGACAGGAGTTTTACGTGGATGACCTTATTTCGGGCGGTAATTCGGTCGCACAGGTCATGGACAATATGCACCAAACATCAGCTTTACTGTCCCGTGGTAATTTTAGACTTAGGAAATGGTGCTCCAGTCACCAGGAAGTACTTGAGGGATCCCCTGAAGATGACAAAACTATCGGCTTAGCGTGGGACATTGTTTCGGATCAACTGCTTTTTGCCTTGTCCGCACTGGACACAAACTCAAAGCCATCAAAGCGGTCGGTTTTATCTACGATTGCTCGGTTCTACGACCCTCTTGGATTGATAAATCCAGTCATTGTCAGGTGCAAAATCAACTTTCAGCAGCTTTGGAGAGAAAATTTGGATTGGGATGAAAGCTTACCCTCAGCGTTGCATTCAACTTGGATGGACTTGAGAAACAGTTTGGCAAGCATTTCTCGGATCTCATTTCTTCGCTTGGTTCTTCGTTCTAGTGTGGCTACAGAAGTTCACGGATTCTGTGACGCCAGCTTAGAAGCATATGGCGCTTGCGTGTATGTCGTGTCCAGGGAAGCTTCGCAAGACTGTATTGCTAATCACGTCACCACATGCCGATCTCACGTCCGGCTGCAAGTTTGCGAATTCATTCTTTCGCATGCAGCGCACATTCGCCTACATGCATACATTTATACATCGTCTTAGGCATCCAGGACTCATCGTTTCTAATATTCGGCAAGGAACGCATCTTCTAATTCGACACATTCAGCTGGCAAATTGTTGGATGGACATAAAGGAGATTCGGCGCAATGCTCAAGTCATGAAATCCAGTTCTATTAGTTCGCTCAACCCGTTCATCGATCATTCTGGACTACTTAGAGTTGGAGGTCGTCTTGGCAACTCATCGCTAGGATTTGACGCTCAGCACCCGCTCATTCTGCCAAAGGGACATTCCATTACCCTTGTGCTGATAAGATATTGTCACGAAAGAAACATCCATGCCGGACCTCGCGCCTTGCTATCCAAAATTCGGCTGGAATATTGGTCAATTGGAGGTATTAAAGCAGTGTCAAGGGTCGTCAGCAAGTGTGTGAGATGCTTCAGGACTAGGCCGCGCATGGTTGAACACATCATGGGAGACCTACCTAAGGAACGTTTGGAAGGATCTCGAGCTTTTGAAGTCACTGGAGTAGATTACTGTGGACCATTTTTCTACCGATCAGAAATCCGCACGAGGCCTCCGATCAAGTGCTACATTAGCGTATTCATCTGCTTCACTTCTAAGGCTAAACACATGGAGCTCGTAAAGGATTTGACCACCGCATCGTTTCTAGGCGCACTAAAGCGTTTTACTTCCACTCGAGAAAGGCCAAGTCAAATTTGGTCGGATAATGAGACAAACTTCGTTGGGGCCAAAAACGAGCTTCTGGAGCTAAAGAAGCTTTGTCTGAGCGAACTGCATATGAAGGAGGTCCATGAATCCTGCTTGGCTGACTCGATCGGCTGGCGTTTCATCCCACCTCGCTCTTCGCATTTTGGCGGGTTGTGGGAAGCGGCCGTGAAGACCGCAAAATATCACCTGTACCGCTCAGTTCGACCATCTGTGCTTAGCTTCGATGAGCTGCGCACTCTGATCTGTCAGATCACTGCAATTGTTAACTCTAGCCCTTTGCTCTCGCTTTCAGAAAATCCTGATGGTTTAGACGTTTTGACTCCTGATCATCTGCTTCTTGGCGGCCCCATGAGCAAATCCTCGAGCCTGACCTAACGAAGCTGAACTACAATCGTCTGGATGGCTGGCAGCGGGTCACCCAACTACAACAAATATTTTGGAGCCGTTGGCGTCAAGAGTATCTCACTCTGTTCAGGCCAGCAGCAGATGAGTGCCGCGCACTGTGCCAACTTCGTGCGCTCCGGTTCCAACTCGCTCTCGCGCGCTCGGGAGATTTTACGACCCACGATCCACCCAGCGCTCAAGCCATGATAGAGCATAGATCATAAGGCCTAGCTTTGTTACGTTTCAACCCCCCTTTCAAACGCACGATCTACCGCGCGACCCCCGAAATAATTACTACATATTTACCACAAAGCACCACGGCATTTCATTTCTTGCGACGGCTACTAGGAGGTTTCACTTCATCACTCATATCTTCGTTGGAGACTTGTGCTTCGTCCGCCCCACTACAAACATTGGTCCTTCGAGCCGGATCTTCGCCTAAACAAAAGGAGAAGTCCACACCAGCAAACACCGGCGTATAATTCCCAACCTCCAAGATAAGTACGGATTCCCCATCTGCCCATCTCCAGTGGCTCCTCACCTCCTGGTCTCATTCGGCTGGACATACACTACTGGCCAAAATAATAAGTACATCGGTGTCGTGCTAGTTTGTTATGGAATAGCTCGAATGTTTGTAAGTGTATGGATGCCAATTGTTTATATTTGGAAAGGTTACAGTCTTGCCAATTATTTAAATCAAAAATTAAAGTGGGGAACCATCTTAATAAAATTCTATTCATACATTTTTGCAGAATGGGCATTTTTGGTCTGGCCAAAATAATAAGTACACTGGTGTTATTTATATATTTGAAAAGATTGGATAAGGATTTGGTCAAAGGATTGTTGTTTTTTATTGAGTTCCTTCATATTTAAGTACATGAGAGTCAAAAAAAATTCTTTAGATAGGCCGTACTCCTGAAGAAAGGAAGTTTTCCATAAGTCTTCAAAAAGAAAGGAAAATTCTCCGGGAAAATGGCGAAAAGTCTTGGACTTCAAATCTAAAGTGCTTATTGAAAATCGAGGATGGAAGAAGAAATCTTTACAAACAACGGACACCCGCATCATCAGTCTTGCAAAAAAGGATCAGTTCATGTCTTCCAAGGCCAAATACGCTCAAATTGGGAAAGAAAAATCAGGTCTGATGGTTCGTCGGAGACTTCAATATATAGACCTAACAGCACGTATAGTCCGAAAAGTTACCTCACTCCGAGTAAAAATTTTGAAGATGAAGCAAAAACTCGTTGAAAATCATTTGGCATGGTCTGGGTCAGATGGGTCTTAGAAGTGGAATAATATATTATTGAGAGACGAAACAAAAATAAATTCTTTTGATAATGACTCCAGAAGATGTATACAAGGACCCAAAGGCAAAGAATTCGACTTCCGGTACACAAAGAAAACGGTTAAGAACGGAGGCTGACGACGGCGCCATATTCTTGGCAGTTCCGGGCGCTCTCCGCTAAGCACGCTCCTTGTTCCGTAGCGATTAAATTGGACGTACAGGCTCAGTTGAGTCACTCCTGACTAGCGCGGATCCGGCTCTGAACTCCCGACCCCATAAGGGCGGGAGTCAACCCTCGCATGGCCTCCCTGCTTGCATAGACAATCATGAGATCATAACGCGACTGTAAAACAGACGAGGACAACGGCTTACAAGTTGTGACCCAACAAAATGAGTAAAAATAACACACCCATAACGACGAACGACTCAGAAGGCTTTAATAAAAGCAAAAAAATGGCGAGAACGCCAACTGGCGAGCGGACCGACGCCCCGCTGCCGGCCCACGCTGGCGCGGAGCAGCACCAAAAAGCTCAGGGCAGCACAGCGCTGCACGATCTAGGACGAGAGATCACTCAGCTAGTGGAGATGCTCGAGGATGGCAAGAGGCGATCCATTCACCAACCCATGCGGGACTCGATCGAGAGCATAAGGGTGCCGTATGAGCTGGTTGCTATCCAGCTGCACGACGAAGGAGCTAAGGCGGTGATCAGGACCCACCAGTCTTCCCAGACGTCACCGATTTTCAGACCTCTCCCGGAGCCTAAGAGGAAACAGGCTGCAGGTGCACCAACACCCCGGACAAAGAGGACCAAGGCAGCGGTCGAGGTCCAGACCACACCAGGAGTAGCAGTTGAAAAGGACGCCCACGCTGAAAGGGAGAGAAAGGAGCCGGAGGAGACCCCATTTCTGACGTTGACCAACTGGCGCAGAAGGAAGAGGCCGCAAAAGCCGACTGGAGCGCTCGCGGACAAGACACGACCAGACGCCATCGTCATTGCCACCAAAGGTGAAAATACCTATGCAAGAGATACTGCGCATGGTGAGGACGGACGAAACCCTGCGTGGAATCGGTGATGCGGTCGCCAGGATCAGGAGGACCCAAAAAGGAGAGCTACTGCTACAGCTCAACAAGTCGGGAGAGGAGACGGAGTGACCGCACCGGGTGACCGTAGAGTGCAAGGACCTGGACGAAATAACCACCACGGAGGATATATGCGAAGCTCTGAGAAGCCAGGTGGAATTGGCGGAGCTGTCTGCGGATGACATCCAGCTGCGAAAGGCATACGGCGGAACCCAGACGGCTACAATCAGGCTGCCAGCGGAGAGCGCCCAGAAGGCTCTGAAAATAGGAGTCCTAAAAGTAGGCTGGGTAAGATGCAGACTGCGTGAGCGAATCAGCGTCACCAAATGCTTCAGATGTCTCGAGTTTGGGCATATGGCACGACAGTGCAGTAGCAAAGTAGATAGGTCCAAGCTGTGTAGAAGCACTGGAAGCACGTGGCCGGCAGCGGTAGATGCCCCCTGTTTAGGAACGCCCTGACTAAAAGATCAGCATGAGGTGTACTCATCTGAACTTAAACCATTTCGAGGCTGCTCAGTCTCTCCTGAGGCAAGCAGTCAGGGAGAGGAAGACCGAGGTCGTGCTCATCTGCGAGCCATTCAGGGCGATACCAGGAAGCGGTTGGACCAGCAGCAGTTGCGGCAAGGCGGCCATCTGGGCCGTACAAATCCCCCCCCCCCCCCCCCCCCCCCCCAGAAGATATGCGCAACCAACGAGCGGATTTGTTAGAGCGAGGCTTAGAGAGGTAGCCTTCTATAGCTGCTATGCCCCGCCGAGCTGGGACCTAGCGCGCTTCCAAAGTATGCTAGCGCATATAGCGGAAGACGCGCGCGGAAGAGCCCCCGTAATAATAGCGGGAGACTTTAATGCGTGGTCCGTAGAGTGGGGCAGTAAGGAAACCAACGCCAGAGGCACGTGTCTGCTCGAGGAATTTGCGTCCTTGGACGTAAGGTATGTGATGCGGCAATGCCAAGAAGGAAGCCTTGCAAAAGAGGAGCGCCCTGTTACTGGTGGAATGCGGAGGTTAACCAGCTAAGGAAAGCCTGCCTACGAGCAAGACGGTGCTACCAGAGAGCACGAGGTCGGCCTGAGTTCGACACCAGGGGACAGGAACTCCGATCAGCGAAAAGAGCCCTTAAACGTGCCATAAAGGAGAGAAAGTCAGCCTGCTTCAGGCAGATATGCGAGGAGGCTGACGTCAACCCTTGGGGGACGGCATATAAGGTCGTCACCAAGAGGATAAGGAGCCAGTCAACACCGGAAGTGACCTGCCCGATCCTGCTTCGTAGCATCGTGGAGGCCCTATTCCCACAGCACCCGTATCGGGAGGAGAGCGTCTCGAGCCAAGACTTCGAGCTGTGGCAACAGATTTCTGTTAAGGAGGTGATAGCGGCTACCAGGAGAATTGGGGATAAAAAGGCACCAGGACCGGACGGTATCCCAAATAAGGCATTGAAGCTTGGAGCAACCACCAGACCAGATGTATTTGTTGACACGTTCAACAAATGCCTACGGGAAGGAGTGTTTCCAGAGCAGTGGAAAGTGCAGCGGTTAATCCTTCTGCCCAAAGGAAATAAGTCCCCGGAGGAACCATCAGGATACCGTCCAATATGTTTGCTGGATACGGTCGGCAAAACCCTGGAGAGAATCGTCTACAACCGACTGCAAGTTGTGATCCAGGAGAAGGAGGCCTTATCGGAGTCCCAGTACGGATTCCGGAAGGCCAAATCAACGGTCGACGCCATCAAGGCAGTCACCGACATTGCATCCAGAGCGATCGAGGGAATAAGATGGAGATTTGGCACAAAGGAGTACTGCGCGGTGGTGACCCTGGATATCCGTAACGCGTTGAACTCAGCGAACTGGTCTCGGATAAACGAGGCGCTCGGGAGAATTGGAGTTCCCACCTACCTGCTTCGGATAATAGCCAGCTACCTGTCGGGTAGGGTACTGAGGTACGAGACGGAGGAGGGACCAAAGCTCTACAGGGTGACAGCCGGAGTTCCACAGGGATCAGTCTTAGGACAACTACTGTGGAACATAATGTACGACGACGTCCTCAGACTCCAGCTCCCGCAGGGGTGCACGCTTGTCGGTTTCGCTGACGATCTCGCCCTGGTCGTGGTAGCCAAAGAGCTCCGAGATGTCGAGGCGACGGCCAACGAGGCAATCCGGATCGTATCCAACTGGATGGAAAACGCGGGATTGGACCTGGCTGGCCACAAAACGGAGGCTGTACTCATCACGAGTCGGAAGAAGGTGGAGTACGCGACGTTTCGCGTGGGTAATGCGATTATTAAGTCGCAGGAGTCAATCCGGTACCTAGGCGTGATGCTGGATAACCGATTGAACTACCGGGCCCACATCGAGTACGTGAGTCAAAAAGCCTCCCGGATGCAGGCAGCACTCGCAAGGATGCTCCCCAATATTGGTGGACCCAAGGCAGGTCGACGCTTACTTCTGGCGAGAGTAGTGGCCTCGATCCTACTGTACGCTGCGCCGGTGTGGTCTTCAACCCTATCCGGCAACATGAGTCTTAGAAGAAAGATGTCAGTGCCATATCGGCTCTGCGCTCTTCGAGTAGTGTCTGGATATAGGACGGTGTCGGATAAGGCAGCCCTGGTCCTCGCGGCCATGATACCGGTGGATGTTCGAGATGACGCATGTATATGAAGCGCGCGCAGAGATGCGAACTAATGCATCGCTAGAGACCTTCCGTGCGTCGGAAAGGCGGGCGTCAATAGAAAAATGGCAGGCAAGATGGGACGCGGCCACAAATGGACGGTGAATAGAATAATCCCGGACATTGAGTCATGGATAGGGCGGAGAAGCGGAGAGATTAACTACCACCTCACCCAATTCCTGACGGGTCACGGAGGATACAGGAAGTATCTGCATATGTTCAAACACGAGGATACTCCCGAGTGTCCTGAGTGTTCGAATGAGAGCGAGGTTCCGGAGCATGTGATCTACCACTCCACGAGGTACCGCTCAAGTGCAGAGTATTTCCCACGACCAGAGGAGCTAATGGCGTTCATGACGGAGTCCGACGAGAACTGGCAGCGCGTTAGCAACACCCTAATAGCCATCCAGAGCGATCTGAGAAGATGCGAAAGGGAGCGACGCGTAGAGGAGAGTACCTAAAGTAGGCAACCCATCCCCGCGAAGTAATACTTTGCGGTGATCCCGCGGGGAATGACGTGTGCAGCTGTGCGTGGTGGTGAGTTTAGCTGGGAAGCCCCGAAGGGGTAGTCCAGTTCATTGACTGGTACGGGCCGGTCGCGTCTCTTAGAGATTCTCACCCACCGTGGCGTATCCATGGAAAAAAAAGAAAAAATATGCACATACATATGGACATACATATTCTGCACAGATTTATGCAGTCACCTTGGTGTTTATTCCGTGCACGTCCAATAGCCCACAGTTTTTTGGTTTTATAATTACATACATATATGAACTAACACGGGTCACTACGTCGCCCCTTTCTTAACTAATTATATTGTCCATAACATAATACACGATTTTATACGCCCGGCACATATTTATTTACATATACATAAGTACGCATTCTTTTTAAAGTATCATATTCTTGGACGTCTATATACATACACACATCTTGTATTTAAAACGGTTACCGTTTTGTACCCGTTGTTCAATTGCGTTAACTCAAGGCACCGTACATAGCACTTACATCCATACGCACACACATACAAGCAGCAGCAGCGGTGCATTCGTTTCGTTTTTTCTCTCGCTTTCGCTTTTCCACCGTGTTCGCTTGCGTTGTTGTTGGTGCGAGAACATTTTTCGGTGCCGCGCTTGACCGTAACGGAGCGTCAAGTTACGCGCTACCCTGGTATATTTGTTAGGGTATATTGTTTTAGACGGCCGTTTGCAACCGACTCTATATATTGATACCTCGTGCCTCAATATTATTGTTCATCCTCAATTTTCATCCTAATCTCCGTATATAACCAAGGTTGTGGCCATTCGCCCCACACTTCCTCATCCGAGTGGGAGTTTGTTCTCCTTTCTTCGTGTGATTTCCGAATATGCCAACAAGGCGTGATAACAGCAAAAAACTTTTGTCCGTGACCTCTCCAAGTGTCAGAAGACCACGCAGCTCGTCCGCCCCAGAAACACCCACCTCGGTGACTCGCAAAGTTAAGTCATCCAGTACTCCCGGGCCCACCACAAACTCCGCGGGTGCGAAGACCAGATCGGTCCTATTCCCGTCGCCGGTCACGCTTAAGGTGCCAGCGCGTACGCAAAGTAGTGGTACCGAGTCCAGTCGTGCGCTAAAGGAGCTTCTCAGCACCATCCAAGGGGTTTTAACCGCACTGGCCCACTCAAAGGTCTCCACCGAAAACTGGGACAGCTTGCTGGTGACTTCAAGCTGACCGTCTTCAAGCCTGATAGCACCACCACGAAAGTACGCGTTGTATTTAACGCATCCAGCCCTTCGACTAACGGTATCAGCTTGAATGATCTTCTGCACCCCGGCCCTGTTCTCCAGTCCGACTTAACCCTTCAGATCCTGAAGTGGCGCTACTACCGGTACGTCTTCAATGCTGACATCACCAAGATGTATCAGCAGATTTGGGTAGATCCGAAGCACACTCCTTCCAGCGAATATTGTTTCGCAACAAGGAAGGCGAGATACGCGACTATAAGTTGCAAGCTGTTACCTTTGGAGTCAATTGTGCTCCCTTTCTCGCCATCCGGGTGTTGCAACGGCTTGCAGACGATGTCCAGTCCCGATTCCCGAGAGCCAGTCACATCATTCGGTCTTGTAGCGTCTGTAACGTCCTAGCGGGAGCAGACTCTCCCACTGAGGCTCAACTAGCTATCCGCGAGTTACAGGCCGCCCTGAGCTCTGCCGGGTTTCCACTGAGAAAATGCACGTCCAACCACAAGGATATCCTGACTACCATTCCGAATGACCATCTCCTTCACACCGACTTCCTTGAAATTGAGGCAGAAAGCACAGCCAAGACTCTCGGAATTCGCTGGAAGGCGACAACAGACGATTTCTTCTTCGTTCCGCAAGAACTGACATCTACGGCATCCTATACCAAGCGAGCGGTGCTTTCCCAGATAGCAAGCTTGTTCGACTCTGCGGGCTGGTTGGCTCTTTTCATTGTCAAAGATCTTCATGCAAGAGATCTGGTTGCAAGAAGTGGGATGGGACAAAGATCTTCCGACCCAGAATGGTCAGCGCTGGCAGAGTTTTCTGCAGAGCTACTCCGCTCTCGACCAGATCCGCATTCCAAGGTGGATTGGCTCCGAACCATCTGTAAGGGTCAAGCATCACGGATTTTGCGATGCGTCCGAAAATGCGTACGGTGCGGCGATCTACGTACGCATCGTAAACACGAGTCGCACCCGTTAAGACTGTATAGCTCCCCCGGTTAGAGCTATGCGGCGCCGTGCTATTGTCCGAAATGGCGACGGCTATCCTGCCAAATATGCCAAGTGCACCTACAGCCTGTGACTTCTGGACAGATTCCGCTATAGTCCTGCCCTGGCTGAAAAAGCCTGCTTGCCACTGGACTACCTTCGTGGCCAACCGTGACAAGAATTTCCCAAGCCACCGAGGTCGAGAATTGAGGTCACGTTCCGTCCGCACAAAATCCCGCCGACCTCGCCAGCAGGGGCGTATCCTTACAGGAGCTCGTCGAGAACCAACTCTGGTGGCACGGACCAGAGTGGTTGCAAGGGCCCGGCATCAATGGCCAGCCCAAGGCGGGGACGATCCCGTGATAACCCTCGAGCAACGTGCTATGAAGGTTCATTTTGCACCGAGCAAAACGCTTCACAAAACGCTGCCGGAAGCTGGTCACCGGACAAGAGGACCGCCTTGCAAGCGAAGACATTACCGAAGCTGAGCGCACTCTTATCCTAAAGACTCAGCGCAGGGAATACTCCCAAGAGTATCACTGCCTAACTCCTGCAAGGTATGCGTCATCCACAGACAGAAGTTGCAAGCTCAAATGATGGGCGATCTTCCCACGGAACGAACGTCCTTTTTCAGACCGTTCACGCACACCGGAATTGATTACGCGGGTCCCTTCGAAATACGGAGTTACACAGGCAGACCGTGCCTGATAACCAAGGGGTATGTGTGTGTGTTCGTGTGTTTTTCCACGAAGGCACGACGAGGGTGTCCGCAGCGCATTCACTCCGACAATGGCAAAACTTTCGTTGGTGCCGCCAAGGTGTTTTCCCGTGACTTCCTAGAAGCATTCAAGGGCTCGATAACTGATGCGTACAGCCATCACCGGGTTTCGTGGCATTTTATCCCACTAGGAGCTCCACACATGGGAGGTCTGTGGGAAGCCGGGGTGAAGGGTTTCGAAACTCTCTTCTACAAAGCCACGTCCACTCGGAAGTACACTTTCCAAGAGCTTTCCACGCTTCTCGCAAAGATCGAAGCATGCCTTAATTCCGGGCCACTCTCGCCGATGTCCGAAGATCCAACTGAGTTGCTGGCCCTTACTCCCGGGCACTTATTTACCGGGGGACCCTTGATGTCTACGGCAGAACTCGAAATAAAGGGTGACCTTAAATCAATAATCAATCGATGGCAGCATTTAAAGGCCCTCACCCAACAGTTTTGCCAGCGGTGGAAGGAGGAATACCTCAAAGAGCTCCACAAGCGCACTAAGTGGCAGACGCCAACGCCAAACCTCCAGGTTGGGGATGGTTGTCGTCAAGGAAGACAACCTGCCCTCCAATGAATGGCGGCTCGGGAGAGTCCAGTCCGTGTATCCCGGCGCTGACGATAGAGTCCGTGTGGTAGATACCTTACTGCCCGCGGGGTCCTTAAAACGCCTGTTGTAAAGGTCGTTCTCCTCCCAGTAGAACGCCCTAGTTCCGTCCAACAATAACGCGAATGTACCTTCCAAAGCTCCAAGTTTCATTACTAATACTTCTTCGACCACTTTCCTTCCTCCTAGTTCATCGTATCCAGACATGGCCCCACGCTCACGCGCCAACCGCACCGGGGAGAGCCGGCGTCCACGAGGTGGAAGCACCTACCATTGCCGAGTCTGGTCAGTAATACATCCGCTACGGACCTGCCACGTGTTTCTGCGCCTGAGCCCTGAGAAGAGGCTCCGAGCCGTCCTGAGAAACAAATACTGCGCCAACTGCCTGGCGCACCAGCACTACGGGAAGGACTGCCTCAGTGGCGGGCTGAGCAGGGTGTGTGGCAAGAACCACCACACGCTACTCCACATATCACTCCAGTTGTGCCAACTTCGTGCGCTCCGGTCCCAACTCGCAATTGCGCGCTCGGAGGGGCGCTCGGGAGATTTTACGACCCACGATCTACCCGGCGCTCAAGCCATCATAAAGCATAGATCATAAGGCCTAGCTTAGTGACGTTTCAATCCCCGTTTTAAACGCACGATCTACCGCGCGACCCCCGAAATAAATACTACTCATTCACCACAAAGCACCACGGCATTTCATCTCTTGCGACGGCTACTGGGAGGTTTCACTTCATCATCCATATCGTCCGCGCCACTACAATCACACTCTTTTGTAAGAGCGCGCGAAGTGGCGTACCTCCGCGCAAAACATCTGCAAGAACGATCTCGTTCTGGTGAAGGACGAAAATCTTCCTCCAAGGCGTTGGCCACTGGCTAGAGTGGTCGATGTCGTTATGGGCAAGGACAGAGTGTGTCGCGTCGCTGACCTGAAGACATCCTCAGGAAACATCAGGTGGACCGTCACTCGGCTATGTTTGCTGCCCCTTAAGGAATCATTTTAGAGACTAGCTCGCAACGGGGGGAGTATGTTCGGGCCAGCCGCCAAATAATAACCGTAACTTTAAGCATTATTATTGTATGAGCAGAGAGAGCCGCCTATGTTGTAAAACGTTGACTTTCTGCAGAGCTGAGAGCTGCTGCGCTCTCCCGTTAAAGGGGCTCTCTGTTGCCGCCACTTCAACAATTACCTTGATCTGCCACCGCCACTTCGTCAATCACTTTGATCTGGCGCCGTCGTCTATTTTAGTTCTATGCTAACCCCTCTGCGCATTGGTTGCATATCGATCTTGCCTAAATTCTATCTGGCCATAGCAAACAATCGGTTTCTGCTAAGCCACAAAAATTAAATACGAATTATAAAGATTAAACCAAATTCTCTTTTCATTTTTGAAACTCATAGGTGCCAAAAAAGCTTGGCATCTCAAACACCGAGCGTAATAAAATAAACGGTTCATGAACGGAATAATTCGATCTACAAAGTGGAAGAGACAAGGGTTTATAGTTTCTAATAGGAATAGGATCAGGGCTATCTACTTCGCCCTTGATCAATTTGTGCATAAAAATCACACCAAGCATTTTTTTACAATTAACTAAGGATGTTAGGTTTAGTAATCTGGTCTGATGAGCTGGTGAGGTGGCTCAAAGGGGGCCTAGCTGAGGCCACCAGACGGGTCGCAGGTTGGGGATAGCGAACGACCTACCTATATACAGGTCATATAGGTAGGTCAGCTGCGAATAAGCGGACATCCGTAGGGAGAGTACCGAAAATAAGCAGCCCCGGAGAGCCAGCGAGTGTTCGCGAAGTAGCAACACTGACAATGCGCTTGTGGTGCAAAAAAACAAACAAATGAGTCTGGCACTCCCCAAATGGCAATCCCAAACAGGGGAAGGCAGCGGCCCAAAGGCCTGGCCCAATCCGCAAGCCAGCAGTGAAAACCTGCGCGGTGGAACATGCTAGGGAGAGCCCAAAGGGGTCCCATCCCGGTTTCGGGGTGGGTGGCGAATTGGCTCCCAAAACCGATACCTTGGCAGAGTGGCTATGCAATCCTGCGGCTGCTCTGCCTGCTGGTAAAGTGGCGGGTGATGAGTCACCATTTACTGGTGTCCAAGCCAAACCTTTTACATATGCCGATAGAAAGAGTGCTGGCAATATACTCCGTCGGCAGAACGCAAGCTGGATGTCCAGCCCGACGGACAAATGGATAAAGAAGGTTGAGTGGGCCTCGAAGGTGCTGCCGAACTTTGGCAAGGAAGCACCGAAGAAGGAAGCCTCTCAGCCAAAAAGGCAGCGCTCGGAAGAGACTCCTGGGCCAACACCGAAGCGCTCCAGAGTACTGCCTAACACATCGTTCGCGCAGATTGCCAGAGAAAGGACGCTGATTGGCGTCCTGGACAAAGGCAGAATTCCGAATCCCTAAGAACCGGGAAAAGCAGCCTGAACCCCCCCCCCCCACCGTCTGCAAAGACATGGGCTGGTACCAGGGCTGCATAAAAATCGTAGCCTGTGAAGACGAGCGCTCCGTACAGCTGTACAAAGCAGCGGTAGCGCAAGTCGGGGAAGTCTACCCAACGGCGAAGCTCGTCGCTGTAGACTGGAGCGAAGTGCCCAGTAGACCAAGGGCGAGAGTCCGGGCGTCTGGACTCTAAAAATGCTGCAAAGATGCAACCCCCACCTCCCAACAGCGGATTGGAAGGTGGTCAAAGTTGAGACGACACAGGGCCCCACAAACCAGGCGGTGGTCGTCCTCAACAAAGAGTCGCTGGCCCCGATTGAGGCTGCCAAAGGCGACCTCAATTTTGGGTTCAGCTCTGTGACCGTAAAGGTCTACAAGCCGGATGCGGCTGCCGGGGCACGTCCTGTCGACAAGCCAGTCGAGCAGGACGCTGCCTCGGAGATCGAAGCACCCGACGATCACACAGAGACAGACCCAGAGGGCTACTCCACCGATGGCACGCTGAGATGCGACTTCGAGGCGATGTGTTGCCACGAGGAAGCCGAGGACGATCCGGATGCCGACATTACAGTGGTGGAGAACACTAAGGCTCGTTCAGATCAATCTCCACCAATGTAAAGCAGCATCCGCTGCTCTCCGCCTCGAAGAGAGCGGAGCAGACGTAGCCCTGATCCACGAACCTTGGATAGTGGGAGACAAGGTTTGTGGACTGGGGTCGAAGGAGTACAAGATAATTGTAGCTCAACGTGAAGGTAAAACCCGCACCTGCATTCTCGCCAGAAAGCACCTTAATATCTTTCTGCTCCATAATTATAGCGATAGCGACAACACGGCGGTAAGCCAGAGCTGAAAGGGACACATCTAAGGCTGATGTCGTCCTACATGGCCCATGAGGGAAACGATCCTCCCAACGACCTTGTTCGCAAACTAGCCAGCGACAGCGAGAGGTTGCGATGCCAACGCTCACCACACTCAATGGGGGAGCTCGAACACAAATGTAAGGGGTGAGTCAATTTTCAGCTTCATCCTTAACTCAAATCTATTTATTTGTAATCGGGGCAACGACCCCACTTTTATAATTAAAAATCGACAGGAGGTTATTGACATCACCTTAGTGTCTTCCAACCTGTTAGACATAGTCAAGAGTTGGCAAGTCCTTGATGACCACTCTTTCTCTGACCGCAGATACATCGAGACCACACTATCCCTCGAGTGTCCGAAACCAAAGAACTATATTAATCCCAGGAAAGCCAACTGGGAAAAATATAGCTCAGCCCTGGAGGACTTACTCCCTTCCAAAGCACCATCATGCCCGGACACAAAAGACGACCTAGATCGCCTAGTGAACAGGTTCACAGAGGCATGCAACAAAGCCTTCGCGGCAGCATGCCCCTCTAGCAAACCTAGGGGGAAAAAGAAACACCCCTGGTGGTCAAAACAAATAGACATCCTACGTAAAAGCTTCAGGACCCTCTTCGACAGGGCCAAAAGCGCGAACGAGGAGAGCCACTGGGCAGATTACAAAATCGGTCTGTCACTATATAAAAAGGAAACAAGGAAAGCAAAAAGGGCCTCTTGGCAAAAATTTTGCTCGGAAATTGAGGAAACGTCAGAGGCCGCAAGGCTTCGCAAGATTCTTTCAAAAACTAACCCCTCGGTAGGGTATCTTAAAAGGAATGACGGCACGTGGACTAACTCCAGTGAGGAGTCCCTGCACATTCTACTAGACACACATTTTCCAGGGTGCACAACCATCGAGACGGCACATCTTCCAGGAGAGGGACCGGTAACCTCGATCACATCCTCACAAAACGTAACATAAGCTGGGCAATAAACAGCTTCAACCCGTTCAAATCGCCAGGCCCAGACCAGGTAATCCCGGCCCAACTTCAGAAGGCCGGGGATACGGCCATCAACTGGCTACAAGGTATCTTCAGGAAGATACTGGCTGTGGGTACAATCCCGCGAACATGGCTTAATGCAAAGATAGTCTTCATTCCCAAAGCTGGGAAAGCCTCGCACTCAGCTGCAAAAGACTTTAGACCAATCAGCCTATCGTCCTTCCTCCTCAAAACCTTTGAGAGACTCGTCGGGCTGCAACTGAGGACAACTATACACCCTCAGTTGCTGTCAGGCGCACAGCATGCCTACCGGAAAGGAAAATCCACGGAAACGGCTCTTCATGAAGTGATCTCAGCGGTAGAGAAATCTCTGCATCACAAAGAGTACTCACTCATAGCCTTTCTCGATATTGAGGGAGCTTTCAACAACGTTGCACCGGTTGCCATTACAGAAGCCCTGACTGACCTGGGGGTGGACCGTCACTTGGTGATGCTCATTGATCAATTGCTCACATGCAGGACGGTGACATCATCGATGGGATCGTCCGCCCAGTCAAGGTATGTCAACAGAGGCACCCCGCAAGGTGGTGTCCTGTCTCCTCTTCTGTGGAACATAGCAGTCAACAAGATTCTATGTGACCTGGAGGGGGGGGGGGGGGGGGCTACAAAGTCGTGGCCTATGCGGACGACGTTGCGATTATCTTCTCGGGGAAATACCCCCAAACACTGTGCGACTTAATGTCCACAAAGCTAGCGCAACTGTCGGATTGGACAGAATCGCGCGGTCTGTGAGTAAATCCCTCAAAAACGGAACTCGTATTATTCACAAATAAATACAAGGTCCCGCCCCTCAACCCTCCAATACTAAAAGGATGCAGGCTCTCCTTTAACGACAGTGCCAGTTACTTAGGGTTGGTAATTGACAAGAAGCTTAACTGGAATCTGAATGTCAAAGACAGAGTGAAGAAGGCAATGACTGCACTCTACGCATCCAAAAAAGCTATTGGGCTAAAATGGGGTGTGATCCCAAGCATAGTCCAATGGATATATCAAGCTATAGTTAGACCAATACTACTCTACGGAGTTACGGTGTTGTGGCCGGCCCTATCAAAAAGGGCGATCACCAAGCAACTGGGCAAAGTCAAGCGAACTGCCGCCCTATGTATCAGCGGAGCTCTTCGCACCACACCAAATGATGCGCTAAATGCCATCCTATGCCTACAGAGCCTTGACCTCGCAGAAAGGAACGGGCAGAAGCAGCAGCAATACGAATAAGAGACTCAGATCAATGGGTGACACAGTGCATAGGTCACTCAGCTATATTAAATAATAGCAATACCGTCCCCTCAAAAACGGACTACCAAGTTCCGAGAGAGTACATAGTCACTCCCTTCGACACAATCATCCCTCACAGAGACGAATTTCTCGAGGGACTCCCAGGCCCAGATGGGGCCATAAACATCTTCACAGATGGATCAAAGCTGGACGACAGAGTCGGAGGGGGAATCTGCTCTAAACAGCTAAACATAAGGAATTCCTTCAGGCTCCCAGGTCATTGCAGTGTCTTTCAAGCGTAAGTCATAGCAATCAGGGAGGCTCTAGACTGCCTACAAGCAGTTGCCGTTACGACAACCAAGCTAAACATTTATAGCGATAGCCAGGCTGCGATCAAATCGCTAAGTACGATTTCCTCGAACTCGGCCACCGTGGCAGACTGCCGCAAATCTCTGCACGAGATGGCTCAGCAATTTGCTATTAGCCTGATTTGGGTCCCGGGCCACCGGGACATCGAGGGCAACTGCATAGCGGGCGAGCTGGCCAGATCTGGCACTACAATCCCCCTTCTCCAAGACAAGGAGGATATCTGTATGCCAATGGCCACCTGCCAATGGCTCATTATAAAAGAGCAATACAAGCGACTAACAAACGATATGTGGCAAATAGTGCCACGATGTCGCACAACTCGGCTAACATGGCCGACCATGGACATGAAGCGCACCTCCGAGCTCCTCAAGCTAAGCAGGAAAAGGTGCAGCGTAGTCATACGTTCCCTCACGGGACACTGGCTAATAGGCACCCACGCTAACAGGCTGCGGGCCCCACATAACGATTTTTGTCGCAGCTGTAGAGACGAGGAAGAGGAGGAGACAGTGTAACATCTGTTCTGCTCCTGCCCAGCTCTCAGCAGAAGAAGGCTACAGCACCTGGGCTCAGCCTTTCTACACGACATCTCAGAGATGTCAAAACTATGTCCCAGGAGGATAGCGAACTTTGTGAGAGCATCTGGATGGGATAATTACTGACAGAATGCGGTATCACAACGGGCCGAAACCGGCCTAAGTGTGACGCGCTCCGAGCGAGCCCGGCAGCCGCCTCAACCTAACCTAACCTAGGTTTAATAATATAAGTTTACTAGAGTCAGATGGCGATCTCATACCCGCATCTCAGTTAAGGCCCCGCAAAGCAAAGATTAAATAGATTGTACTGTACTGATTCTATACGGTCCTGGTGTACTTTGTACTGAGGGCACCATACACAGGAGCCGTATTCTAAGATCGGACGAATAAGCGAGGTATAGAGAGTCTTTGTTATATAGGGGTCGTCAAATTCCTTTGACCACCTCTTTATAAACCTAAGCACGACCATGGCCTTATTTACCATGATCGAAATGTGTTCAGAAAACTTTCGCTTGGCGTCTCATATTACACCAAGATCTTTCACCAGGGTAATTCTCTCAAATATATATACTCCGTTAAGGCTGCCGGACTCTCTTCAACAGACCCAAAAGCGCGAACGAGGAGAATCACTCATTTGTCGGGGTGTACAACCATCGAGCCGACACATCTCGCAAGAGAGCGACCGGTAACATCGATGGATTACATCTTCACAAAACGGAACATAATGCTCCTGCATTCTCCGCCCTGTGCTTAAATATCATTCAACATTTTTGTCACTTTGTTTTGATATATCATCGCATCTCTTTAATTTGATTATACTTTGTGTTAATCACCAGTGTTTCGATTGTAAAAAAGACAATTGTTTGCAGTGCAAAGAAATGTGAATTCGGTGGTGTAATCATTGGCGATTGATTCCTTAGCTGCTGGCTGTGTGACAATGTTGCCCATATAAAATGTGCTGGTGGCGGAACGGTCGGCTAAACGATCTGATTTCGTAACGTATCATCCTGTCTTGGTCGTGTCTTGCTTGCCGGGAGATTGAGGCCGAAATGCGCATATTCATGGGGCCCACTCGAACTGGCTTTCTGGATGTCCGGAAACAATTCATGGCTCTCAACGAGAAATTCCTAGCCCTTAAATCGCAGTTTCTTGGGCTCAAACTCTTGAGCGAATCGCCTAGACGGAAAATTCCGCATAATGATACCAATCTCTTGCCACCTAATCAGATTGGTATGCCTGCATCCCACCTTCATCCATCGGAAGCATTTGTTACTCCGTGTGTCATGCCTCGCCGTTATCTGTACATCAGCCAACGGCGGCTCCGGTGTTTTTTACATATCATCCTTTAAAATTCGTCTCCCTGATTCTTTACCATCCAAATCTCTTGAACCGTTAATATGGCCTGAGCATACAATTATGCATGAGTTCCTTCACAAAGATTCGAGCCCGAGTCCCAGAATTACCGAACCTGCTGCTCCAAAAAACTGATGTACCATTTTTCTATTCACTATCAGAACGTTCGCAGTTTGTTGTGAAAATTGCGTCAAATTCATACAAATAGTGCGTCTTTTGATTTCGACGGCATAGCTTTTACCGAAACCTGGCTTAACTCTACCCAATATAGCATCAAATCCCATGTCCTCGTCCGCAATTACGTGAAATTTTACAATTAAGTCAATGTCATCAATATGCACAGGTATTGTGATACTACCGAAAGTCATAATTTGGCTTTCACCAATTCCCGTTAATCATTTACTACGTCCTGCCATTTTTCCTCTACCAAGCTTCAAACACACATTTCTGCTTAGAAGACACAAATCTGCACCTGTATTGACCAATCCTTTAAACACAACTTTTCGGTAGTTTACCGATTTCAACTCTAATCCTGACGAAGTGTCCTTTGTCCTACCATTCTCCAGAACTAGATTGGTTGCTTTCTCCTGTTTAATTGCCATGTCGACCATGCACTGAGCAGCTCTATGTCCTAGCTGGTTGCATCTGCTTAATATCCGCTTAATATGCTAAAACACTTTTTAAACTTTTCCGCTGATTTCACTAACTCTTTTTCTCCTTTATTGAAGTGTGAGTCAAACTTCCCTTGTGATCTCACCGACCCTGTCATTTTCTGGTATGCCTCAATTTGCACCTTCAATTGCCTCATATTCCTAGCTTGATACAGTAAAGCCTTGTTTGTACTAGAATCTGGAATCCCGCTGACAAAATATTCAATTAAACTTTCGTCATCCATCTCGATTGGCTTTGCCAACTCCATCAGAGCGTACAGATACTCGTGCAACGTTTCGTTCTTCCTCTTCTGCCGCTTCCCTAGCCTACGATGTATCTCAGCTGATGACACCTTCACCCCAAATTCGTCGATCAATGCACCCTTTAACACATTCCAATCACGAATTGCCCCACACTCACACTCACACTGCACACTCCTCGAGTTCTTCGATCCACTGATTAATGTCTGGTGAACTTGTACCCGAAAACTGTGACACACTGCCTTCTACATCTTTCAACGTAAACCATGACCTTCCTGAATTAGAACTGTCTGTCTGCTTACTGCTTACTGACTGTCTGCTTGCCGCCTCTGACCAGATCCAATTGGATTTTCATCTCGTCTTTCATTTCCCCTTGCTTGTAAACTCCTGCAAGGTATGCGTCATCCACAGACAGAAGTTGCAAGCTCAAATGATGGGCGATCTTCCCACGGAACGAACGTCCTTTTTCAGACCGTTCACGCACACCGGAATTGATTACGCGGGTCCCTTCGAAATACGGAGTTACACAGGCAGACCGTGCCTGATAACCAAGGGGTATGTGTGTGTGTTCGTGTGTTTTTCCACGAAGGCACGACGAGGGTGTCCGCAGCGCATTCACTCCGACAATGGCAAAACTTTCGTTGGTGCCGCCAAGGTGTTTTCCCGTGACTTCCTAGAAGCATTCAAGGGCTCGATAACTGATGCGTACAGCCATCACCGGGTTTCGTGGCATTTTATCCCACTAGGAGCTCCACACATGGGAGGTCTGTGGGAAGCCGGGGTGAAGGGTTTCGAAACTCTCTTCTACAAAGCCACGTCCACTCGGAAGTACACTTTCCAAGAGCTTTCCACGCTTCTCGCAAAGATCGAAGCATGCCTTAATTCCGGGCCACTCTCGCCGATGTCCGAAGATCCAACTGAGTTGCTGGCCCTTACTCCCGGGCACTTATTTACCGGGGGACCCTTGATGTCTACGGCAGAACTCGAAATAAAGGGTGACCTTAAATCAATAATCAATCGATGGCAGCATTTAAAGGCCCTCACCCAACAGTTTTGCCAGCGGTGGAAGGAGGAATACCTCAAAGAGCTCCACAAGCGCACTAAGTGGCAGACGCCAACGCCAAACCTCCAGGTTGGGGATGGTTGTCGTCAAGGAAGACAACCTGCCCTCCAATGAATGGCGGCTCGGGAGAGTCCAGTCCGTGTATCCCGGCGCTGACGATAGAGTCCGTGTGGTAGATACCTTACTGCCCGCGGGGTCCTTAAAACGCCTGTTGTAAAGGTCGTTCTCCTCCCAGTAGAACGCCCTAGTTCCGTCCAACAATAACGCGAATGTACCTTCCAAAGCTCCAAGTTTCATTACTAATACTTCTTCGACCACTTTCCTTCCTCCTAGTTCATCGTATCCAGACATGGCCCCACGCTCACGCGCCAACCGCACCGGGGAGAGCCGGCGTCCACGAGGTGGAAGCACCTACCATTGCCGAGTCTGGTCAGTAATACATCCGCTACGGACCTGCCACGTGTTTCTGCGCCTGAGCCCTGAGAAGAGGCTCCGAGCCGTCCTGAGAAACAAATACTGCGCCAACTGCCTGGCGCACCAGCACTACGGGAAGGACTGCCTCAGTGGCGGGCTGAGCAGGGTGTGTGGCAAGAACCACCACACGCTACTCCACATATCACTCCAGTTGTGCCAACTTCGTGCGCTCCGGTCCCAACTCGCAATTGCGCGCTCGGAGGGGCGCTCGGGAGATTTTACGACCCACGATCTACCCGGCGCTCAAGCCATCATAAAGCATAGATCATAAGGCCTAGCTTAGTGACGTTTCAATCCCCGTTTTAAACGCACGATCTACCGCGCGACCCCCGAAATAAATACTACTCATTCACCACAAAGCACCACGGCATTTCATCTCTTGCGACGGCTACTGGGAGGTTTCACTTCATCATCCATATCGTCCGCCCCACTACAATCACACTCTTTTGTAAGAGCGCGCGAAGTGGCGTACCTCCGCGCAAAACATCTGCAAGAACGATCTCGTTCTGGTGAAGGACGAAAATCTTCCTCCAAGGCGTTGGCCACTGGCTAGAGTGGTCGATGTCGTTATGGGCAAGGACAGAGTGTGTCGCGTCGCTGACCTGAAGACATCCTCAGGAAACATCAGGTGGACCGTCACTCGGCTATGTTTGCTGCCCCTTAAGGAATCATTTTAGAGACTAGCTCGCAACGGGGGGAGTATGTTCGGGCCAGCCGCCAAATAATAACCGTAACTTTAAGCATTATTATTGTATGAGCAGAGAGAGCCGCCTATGTTGTAAAACGTTGACTTTCTGCAGAGCTGAGAGCTGCTGCGCTCTCCCGTTAAAGGGGCTCTCTGTTGCCGCCACTTCAACAATTACCTTGATCTGCCGCCGCCACTTCGTCAATCACTTTGATCTGGCGCCGTCGTCTATTTTAGTTCTATGCTAACCCCTCTGCGCATTGGTTGCATATCGATCTTGCCTAAATTCTATCTGGCCATAGCAAACAATCGGTTTCTGCTAAGCCACAAAAATTAAATACGAATTATAAAGATTAAACCAAATTCTCTTTTCATTTTTGAAACACATAGGTGCCAAAAAAGCTTGGCATCTCAAACACCGAGCGTAATAAAATAAACGGTTCATGAACGGAATAATTCGATCTACAAAGTGGAAGAGACAAGGGTTTATAGTTTCTAATAGGAATAGGATCAGGGCTATCTACTTCGCCCTTGATCAATTTGTGCATAAAAATCACACCAAGCATTTTTTTACAATTAACTAAGGATGTTAGGTTTAGTAATCTGGTCTGATGAGCTGGTGAGGTGGCTCAAAGGGGGCCTAGCTGAGGCCACCAGACGGGTCGCAGGTTGGGGATAGCGAACGACCTACCTATATACAGGTCATATAGGTAGGTCAGCTGCGAATAAGCGGACATCCGTAGGGAGAGTACCGAAAATAAGCAGCCCCGGAGAGCCAGCGAGTGTTCGCGAAGTAGCAACACTGACGATGCGCTTGTGGTGCAAAAAAACAAACAAATGAGTCTGGCACTCCCCAAATGGCAATCCCAAACAGGGGAAGGCAGCGGCCCAAAGGCCTGGCCCAATCCGCAAGCCAGCAGTGAAAACCTGCGCGGTGGAACATGCTAGGGAGAGCCCAAAGGGGTCCCATCCCGGTTTCGGGGTGGGTGGCGAATTGGCTCCCAAAACCGATACCTTGGCAGAGTGGCTATGCAATCCTGCGGCTGCTCTGCCTGCTGGTAAAGTGGCGGGTGATGACTCACCATTTACTGGTGTCCAAGCCAAACCTTTTACATATGCCGATAGAAAGAGTGCTGGCAATATACTCCGTCGGCAGAACGCAAGCTAGATGTCCAGCCCGACGGACAAATGGATAAAGAAGGTTGAGTGGGCCTCGAAGGTGCTGCCGAACTTTGGCAAGGAAGCACCGAAGAAGGAAGCCTCTCAGCCAAAAAGGCAGCGCTCGGAAGAGACTCCTGGGCCAACACCGAAGCGCTCCAGAGTACTGCCTAACACATCGTTCGCGCAGATTGCCAGAGAAAGGACGCTGATTGGCGTCCTGGACAAAGGCAGAATTCCGAATCCCTAAGAACCGGGAAAAGCAGCCTGAACCCCCCCCCCCACCGTCTGCAAAGACATGGGCTGGTACCAGGGCTGCATAAAAATCGTAGCCTGTGAAGACGAGCGCTCCGTACAGCTGTACAAAGCAGCGGTAGCGCAAGTCGGGGAAGTCTACCCAACGGCGAAGCTCGTCGCTGTAGACTGAAGCGAAGTGCCCAGTAGACCAAGGGCGAGAGTCCGGACGTCTGGACTCTAAAAATGCTGCAAAGATGCAACCCCCACCTCCCAACAGCGGATTGGAAGGTGGTCAAAGTTGAGACGACACAGGGCCCCACAAACCAGGCGGTGGTCGTCCTCAACAAAGAGTCGCTGGCCCCGATTGAGGCTGCCAAAGGCGAGCTCAATTTTGGGTTCAGCTCTGTGACCGTAAAGGTCTACAAGCCGGATGCGGCTGCCGGGGCACGTCCTGTCGACAAGCCAGTCGAGCAGGACGCTGCCTCGGAGATCGAAGCACCCGACGATCACACAGAGACAGACCCAGAGGGCTACTCCACCGATGGCACGCTGAGATGCGACTTCGAGGCGATGTGTTGCCACGAGGAAGCCGAGGACGATCCGGATGCCGACATTACAGTGGTGGAGAACACTAAGGCTCGTTCAGATCAATCTCCACCAATGTAAAGCAGCATCCGCTGCTCTCCGCCTCGAAGAGAGCGGAGCAGACGTAGCCCTGATCCACGAACCTTGGATAGTGGGAGACAAGGTTTGTGGACTGGGGTCGAAGGAGTACAAGATAATTGTAGCTCAACGTGAAGGTAAAACCCGCACCTGCATTCTCGCCAGAAAGCACCTTAATATCTTTCTGCTCCATAATTATAGCGATAGCGACAACACGGCGGTAAGCCAGAGCTGAAAGGGACACATCTAAGGCTGATGTCGTCCTACATGGCCCATGAGGGAAACGATCCTCCCAACGACCTTGTTCGCAAACTAGCCAGCGACAGCGAGAGGTTGCGATGCCAACGCTCACCACACTCAATGGGGGAGCTCGAACACAAATGTAAGGGGTGAGTCAATTTTCAGCTTCATCCTTAACTCAAATCTATTTATTTGTAATCGGGGCAACGACCCCACTTTTATAATTAAAAATCGACAGGAGGTTATTGACATCACCTTAGTGTCTTCCAACCTGTTAGACATAGTCAAGAGTTGGCAAGTCCTTGATGACCACTCTTTCTCTGACCGCAGATACATCGAGACCACACTATCCCTCGAGTGTCCGAAACCAAAGAACTATATTAATCCCAGGAAAGCCAACTGGGAAAAATATAGCTCAGCCCTGGAGGACTTACTCCCTTCCAAAGCACCATCATGCCCGGACACAAAAGACGACCTAGATCGCCTAGTGAACAGGTTCACAGAGGCATGCAACAAAGCCTTCGCGGCAGCATGCCCCTCTAGCAAACCTAGGGGGAAAAAGAAACACCCCTGGTGGTCAAAACAAATAGACATCCTACGTAAAAGCTTCAGGACCCTCTTCAACAGGGCCAAAAGCGCGAACGAGGAGAGCCACTGGGCAGATTACAAAATCGGTCTGTCACTATATAAAAAGGAAACAAGGAAAGCAAAAAGGGCCTCTTGGCAAAAATTTTGCTCGGAAATTGAGGAAACGTCAGAGGCCGCAAGGCTTCGCAAGATTCTTTCAAAAACTAACCCCTCGGTAGGGTATCTTAAAAGGAATGACGGCACGTGGACTAACTCCAGTGAGGAGTCCCTGCACATTCTACTAGACACACATTTTCCAGGGTGCACAACCATCGAGACGGCACATCTTCCAGGAGAGGGACCGGTAACCTCGATCACATCCTCACAAAACGTAACATAAGCTGGGCAATAAACAGCTTCAACCCGTTCAAATCGCCAGGCCCAGACCAGGTAATCCCGGCCCAACTTCAGAAGGCCGGGGATACGGCCATCAACTGGCTACAAGGTATCTTCAGGAAGATACTGGCTGTGGGTACAATCCCGCGAACATGGCTTAATGCAAAGATAGTCTTCATTCCCAAAGCTGGGAAAGCCTCGCACTCAGCTGCAAAAGACTTAAGACCAATCAGCCTATCGTCCTTCCTCCTCAAAACCTTTGAGAGACTCGTCGGGCTGCAACTGAGGACAACTATACACCCTCAGTTGCTGTCAGGCGCACACGGAAACGGCTCTTCATGAAGTGATCTCAGCGGTAGAGAAATCTCTGCATCACAAAGAGTACTCACTCATAGCCTTTCTCGATATTGAGGGAGCTTTCAACAACGTTGCACCGGTTGCCATTACAGAAGCCCTGACTGACCTGGGGGTGGACCGTCACTTGGTGATGCTCATTGATCAATTGCTCACATGCAGGACGGTGACATCATCGATGGGATCGTCCGCCCAGTCAAGGTATGTCAACAGAGGCACCCCGCAAGGTGGTGTCCTGTCTCCTCTTCTGTGGAACATAGCAGTCAACAAGATTCTATGTGACCTAGAATGGGGGGGGGGGGGGGGGGGGCTACAAAGTCGTGGCCTATGCGGACGACGTTGCGATTATCTTCTCGGGGAAATACCCCCAAACACTGTGCGACTTAATGTCCACAAAGCTAGCGCAACTGTCGGATTGGACAGAATCGCGCGGTCTGTGAGTAAATCCCTCAAAAACGGAACTCGTATTATTCACAAATAAATACAAGGTCCCGCCCCTCAACCCTCCAATACTAAAAGGATGCAGGCTCTCCTTTAACGACAGTGCCAGTTACTTAGGGTTGGTAATTGACAAGAAGCTTAACTGGAATCTGAATGTCAGAAGGCAATGACTGCACTCTACGCATCCAAAAAAGCTATTGGGCTAAAATGGGGTGTGATCCCAAGCATAGTCCAATGGATATATCAAGCTATAGTTAGACCAATACTACTCTACGGAGTTACGGTGTTGTGGCCGGCCCTATCAAAAAGGGCGATCACCAAGCAACTGGGCAAAGTCAAGCGAACTGCCGCCCTATGTATCAGCGGAGCTCTTCGCACCACCCCAAATGATGCGCTAAATGCCATCCTATGCCTACAGAGCCTTGACCTCGCAGAAAGGAACGGGCAGAAGCAGCAGCAATACGAATAAGAGACTCAGATCAATGGGTGACACAGTGCATAGGTCACTCAGCTATATTAAATAATAGCAATACCGTCCCCTCAAAAACGGACTACCAAGTTCCAAGAGAGTACATAGTCACTCCCTTCGACACAATCATCCCTCACAGAGACGAATTTCTCGAGGGACTCCCAGGCCCAGATGGGGCCATAAACATCTTCACAGATGGATCAAAGCTGGACGACAGAGTCGGAGGGGGAATCTGCTCTAAACAGCTAAACATAAGGAATTCCTTCAGGCTCCCAGGTCATTGCAGTGTCTTTCAAGCGTAAGTCATAGCAATCAGGGAGGCTCTAGACTGCCTACAAGCAGTTGCCGTTACGACAACCAAGCTAAACATTTATAGTGATAGCCAGGCTGCGATCAAATCGCTAAGTACGATTTCCTCGAACTCGGCCACCGTGGCAGACTGCCGCAAATCTCTGCACGAGATGGCTCAGCAATTTGCTATTAGCCTGATTTGGGTCCCGGGCCACCGGGACATCGAGGGCAACTGCATAGCGGGCGAGCTGGCCAGATCTGGCACTACAATCCCCCTTCTCCAAGACAAGGAGGATATCTGTATGCCAATGGCCACCTGCCAATGGCTCATTATAAAAGAGCAATACAAGCGACTAACAAACGATATGTGGCAAATAGTGCCACGATGTCGCACAACTCGGCAAACATGGCCGACCATGGACATGAAGCGCACCTCCGAGCTCCTCAAGCTAAGCAGGAAAAGGTGCAGCGTAGTCATACGTTCCCTCACGGGACACTGGCTAATAGGCACCCACGCTAACAGGCTGCGGGCCCCACATAACGATTTTTGTCGCAGCTGTAGAGACGAGGAAGAGGAGGAGACAGTGTAACATCTGTTCTGCTCCTGCCCAGCTCTCAGCAGAAGAAGGCTACAGCACCTGGGCTCAGCCTTTCTACACGACATCTCAGAGATGTCAAAACTATGTCCCAGGAGGATAGCGAACTTTGTGAGAGCATCTGGATGGGATAATTACTGACAGAATGCGGTATCACAACGGGCCGAAACCGGCCTAAGTGTGACGCGCTCCGAGCGAGCCCGGCAGCCGCCTCAACCTAACCTAACCTAGGTTTAATAATATAAGTTTACTAGAGTCAGATGGCGATCTCATACCCGCATCTCAGTTAAGGCCCCGCAAAGCAAAGATTAAATAGATTGTACTGTACTGATTCTATACGGTCCTGGTGTACTTTGTACTGAGGGCACCATACACAGGAGCCGTATTCTAAGATCGGACGAATAAGCGAGGTATAGAGAGTCTTTGTTATATAGGGGTCGTCAAATTCCTTTGACCACCTCTTTATAAACCTAAGCACGACCATGGCCTTATTTACCATGATCGAAATGTGTTCAGAAAACTTTCGCTTGGCGTCTCATATTACACCAAGATCTTTCACCAGGGTAATTCTCTCAAATATATATACTCCGTTAAGGCTGCCGGACTCTCTTCAACAGACCCAAAAGCGCGAACGAGGAGAATCACTCATTTGTCGGGGTGTACAACCATCGAGCCGACACATCTCGCAAGAGAGCGACCGGTAACATCGATGGATTACATCTTCACAAAACGGAACATAATGCTCCTGCATTCTCCGCCCTGTGCTTAAATATCATTCAACATTGTTGTCACTTTGTTTTGATATATCATCGCATCTCTTTAATTTGATTATACTTTGTGTTAATCACCAGTGTTTCGATTGTAAAAAAGACAATTGTTTGCAGTGCAAAGAAATGTGAATTCGGTGGTGTAATCATTGGCGATTGATTCCTTAGCTGCTGGCTGTGTGACAATGTTGCCCATATAAAATGTGCTGGTGGCGGAACGGTCGGCTAAACGATCTGATTTCGTAACGTATCATCCTGTCTTGGTCGTGTCTTGCTTGCCGGGAGATTGAGCCGAAATGCGCATATTCATGGGGCCCACTCGAACTGGCTTTCTGGATGTCCGGAAACAATTCATGGCTCTCAACGAGAAATTCCTAGCCCTTAAATCGCAGTTTCTTGGGCTCAAACTCTTGAGCGAATCGCCTAGACGCATAATGATACCAATCTCTTGCCACCTAATCAGATTGGTATGCCTGCATCCCACCTTCATCCATCGGAAGCATTTGTTACTCCGTGTGTCATGCCTCGCCGTTATCTGTACATCAGCCAACGGCGGCTCCGGTGTTTTTTACATATCATCCTTTAAAATTCTTCTCCCTGATTCTTTACCATCCAAATCTCTTGAACCGTTAATATGGCCTGAGCATACAATTATGCATGAGTTCCTTCACAAAGATTCGAGCCCGAGTCCCAGAATTACCGAACCTGCTGCTCCAAAAAACTGATGTACCATTTTTCTATTCACTATCAGAACGTTCGCAGTTTGTTGGGAAAATTGCGTCAAATTCATACAAATAGTGCGTCTTTTGATTTCGACGGCATAGCTTTTACCGAAACCTGGCTTAACTCTACCCAATATAGCATCAAATCCCATGTCCTCGTCCGCAATTACGTGAAATTTTACAATTAAGTCAATGTCATCAATATGCACAGGTATTGTGATACTACCGAAAGTCATAATTTGGCTTTCACCAATTCCCGTTAATCATTTACTACGTCCTGCCATTTTTCCTCTACCAAGCTTCAAAGACACATTTCTGCTTAGAAGACACAAATCTGCACCTGTATTGACCAATCCTTTAAACACAACTTTTCGGTAGTTTACCGATTTCAACTCTAATCCTGACGAAGTGTCCTTTGTCCTACCATTCTCCAGAACTAGATTGGTTGCTTTCTCCTGTTTAATTGCCATGTCGACCTTGCACTGAGCAGCTCTATGTCCTAGCTGGTTGCATCTGCTTAATATCCGCTTAATATGCTAAAACACTTTTTAAACTTTTCCGCTGATTTCACTAACTCTTTTTCTCCTTTATTGAAGTGTGAGTCAAACTTCCCTTGTGATCTCACCGACCCTGTCATTTTCTGGTATGCCTCAATTTGCACCTTCAATTGCCTCATATTCCTAGCTTGATACAGTAAAGCCTTGTTTGTACTAGAATCTGGAATCCCGCTGACAAAATATTCAATTAAACTTTCGTCATCCATCTCGATTGGCTTTGCCAACTCCATCAGAGCGTACAGATACTCGTGCAACGTTTCGTTCTTCCTCTTCTGCCGCTTCCCTAGCCTACGATGTATCTCAGCTGATGACACCTTCACCCCAAATTCGTCGATCAATGCACCCTTTAACACATTCCAATCACGAATTGCCCCACACTCACACTCACACTGCACACTCCTCGAGTTCTTCGATCCACTGATTAATGTCTGGTGAACTTGTACCCGAAAACTGTGACACACTGCCTTCTACATCTTTCAACGTAAACCATGACCTTCCTGAATTAGAACTGTCTGTCTGCTTACTGCTTACTGACTGTCTGCTTGCCGCCTCTGACCAGATCCAATTGGATTTTCATCTCGTCTTTCATTTCCCCTTGCTTGTTCATTATTTGAGGCCACTGTTCTAAATAATAACTTTTCATTAATCTCATCTGCAGTCTCTCCCTCATCCCTTACTTCTTCATCGTTTTCGATCGGTTTGAAAACCATAGTGAGCCAGCAGTCTGTATTGCAATTCAACTTTTCTTCCGGTTCTATTTAAACCTATCTCGGCCAATTTATCGCGCAAATCTGCCACCAACAGTGCCAAAATCTCATCTCTATTCATTTTTACAAACTTGTATGAAATATAATCGAATAAGAAATGGATGTATGCCGCTCGCTCGACAAAATACAATTTTAGAATCCAGTTCCTCTCACACCTTACAATAATTAACAGTATTCCGCTCTTTAAACTTGATGTTTTGTTATTGAAAATGTAAACTTAACACTATGTTAATTACCACTGCTACCGCCGTTCTTGTCTGTGTGCTTCTTTGCAATATTTCGCTTGCACTCACCAACAACAACCAATTCCAAAATGTTTTCGTTGTCGTCGCACCAACACAGCTCCAGAATTTTCGTCGTGACCAGCCGCCTTTTTCTCCGTACAGTACTTGCGAACCACTAGCTACCTTCTCTGCTCCACGCCTTTCTTCTTGTCTAGATGATGCCAATGATCCTGCCTATTGCACGTTGCTGACCATCCACCAAGTCTTGCGTTGCCTTCAGATTGGGTACTGGGTCTCTTTATCGCCGTCTCTGCTGCTTACGCCGTTCCTCTTCATTCGGTTTGCTTCGGTTTTTCTTCTCCTTGTTACCGTAGCTGCTTGCTGCCGTCTTGCTCACTCTCGCGCTGCTTTGCCAATTGCCTTTTGTTTGAATTTTCGCGCAGCAGAGTTTTTGAAGATGTCTTCCAGAATGTTCCAAACAACGCCACAACAATTCACCGAGCTCTCGCAATATTTGTAAAACACAACTTTAGTTTGATGACTTTCCGTTTGTAATCGTTCAAATCTCGGTAGAGGCCCCAAAAATTGTGTCCCCGGATTTTCCGTAGTTGTACTTTAGTCCAGGACGCCAGGTTTTATTATAATTAGTCTTTATTTATGAATATTATTTAAGATTAGTTATGATTACAACGGTCGCTGTGCTTTAAGTATATTTTGATTAATACAGATATTTGCGCTCGTAATTTGCGTGTGGCTGAGTGAGACTTTGGCACCGAATTAAATGGCGTCGATCGTTGAGGCTGTGTTCTCTCCTCTCATTGTTCGACGGCCGCTTCTAGTCTCTCTCTCTCTGTTACTTCCTCTGTTATCTCTACAGACTCTGTTGCTCTCCCACCAAATTCCACACAAGTACGCCCATGGCCTAATTAACCATGGTAGAAATGTGTTCAGAAAACTTGCATTCTAATATAAAACCAAGATTATGCACCAGGGTATAGGAGGCCAATATGACTGAAAGTTATTGAGATCGGATTGCAATCGAGAACAAAATAAACTTTCCCTATACATGAGCACAGAGTTAAACATCATCCACATACATGAGTACTCGAGAGTACAGAGCCTCTGCGCAGTATTTGAGTACACGACCGGGAACTCCGTCAGGACCCGGTAAAAGTACTAGACTAACTAGTCGAAGATCCTGAAGCAGAGAGCGTTCATTTAGGATTTAGGATTGAAAATGCCAATCGACCATGTTAAGCCGTCTGGGTACGGTTCCTCAGAATAGTTTTCCTGAGAATATGTAGCTTGGAAAAATTTGGCAAGACGATCGGCGATCAGCCTAATCATTGTTGGCCGACGTATTTAGAAATGATAGCGAGGATGGGTGTGCTGTAAAACTGCTTAGGGTCTCTTGAAGTCTCTTAGACGTATTGATGCGTTTCTGTCCGCACCTTTCCTGCGAAGTCAAGGCTCTGGAAGCATAAGATGGCATTTAGCGCATCATTTGGTGAGGTGTGAAGATACATCCACTGATACATAGGGCGAAGGTTCGCTGAACTTTGCCCAGCTGTTTGGTGATAGTCCTTTTTTTATAGGGCCGGCCGTCTATCTATTGCTAGATATATCCATGGGACTATACTTGTGTTCATATCCCATCTTAAGCCAACAGCGTTCTTATATGTATAGAGCGTAGTCGTTGCTTTCTTCACTCTATCTTTGACATTCAGGTCCCAATTAAATTTTTAGACAATTACCCTAAATTCGCTTCTAGCTCTAGGCTCAAGCCTAGACGGAAAGTTCCGCATAATGATACCAATCTCTTGCAACCTAATCCGATTGGTATGCCTGCTTCCCACCTCCATCCATCGGAACCATTTGTTAATCCATGTGATCATGCCTCGCCGTTAGCAGTAAGTCTGCCAACGGCAGCTCCGGTGTTTTTTACACAGATGTCTCTTTTAGGAATGACTCCACCATCACGCTCTCGCTCGGTAGTTCAACTTAGAGCAGTGGTCCCTCGGAAAGCAATATTTGTTCCCCGTATTATTCCTGAGGACACAACGGAGAATGTTAAACAACATCTTTCTTCTAAACTCAACGCATCGCATTTAAACATTTAAACATAAGCACAAAATATCATCCTTTCAAATTCTTCTCCTTGATTCTTTTCTTTTCTTTCTTTCTCTTAGATAGTCTAAATCTCGTGAACCGTCAATATGGCCTGAGCATACAATTATGCATGAGTTCCTCTCCGAAAAACTGATGTACCATTTTTCTATTCACTATCAGAATGTTCGTAGTTTGTTGGGCAAACTGCGTCGAATTCATACAAAAAATTGCATCTTTTGATTTCGATGCCATCGCTTTTACCGAACCTTGACCTAACTCTTATATCAATGATCATGAAATTTTCATAGACAGTTACACTATTTATAGAATGGACCGCCCATCTTTCGCTGGTGGGGTTCTGGTTGCAGTCAAATCTGATTTCTCATCTGAGTTATTCCCATTCAATAACATCCATGGAATTGAATTTGTTGCAGTCAAAGTTCGTGTTGGTTCGGCAATTTTCTATTTAACCTGCTCTTACATTCCTCCCAGGTCTAATGCTGAGCTTTAATTACACCACCTCTCAGCAATTAATACTGTCGTATCTGCATTAGGGTGCAATGATCGAATTATTGTCATGGGAATTATTGCAAATTTATTCGCTACCTTTTTCCAAACAACGTTCTCGTCTCATATTAACAACGCATCCACTCCGTATCCGTACCAGCTACCTTACGCTAACAGCATTTTTATACCCGATACTCAAAATGAGTATTGGGGTATATTAGATTTGTGGTAAAATGGATGTGTGTAACGTCCAGAAGGTATCGTTTCCGACCCCATAAAGTAAATATTTTCTTGATCATCATCAATAGCCGAGTCGATTAAGCGCTGTCTGTCTGTTCGTCCCTGTTAGCGCCTAGTGCTCAAAGACTGTAAGAGCTAGCGCAACGATGTTTTGGATCCAGACTTCTGTGATATGTCACTGCTACAAGAATATTTCAAAACTTCGCAACGCCCACTTCCGCACGTATAATCGTATCGTATAATTATTATAGCCAGAATCAAGAAAACAATTTCATTCTTTCTCGCTCTGTCTCTCTTAAACACACATGTAGCATAGCCGGCTTTGCTTAGAGTCAAACATTAGCGCCTAGATCTCAGAGACTATAAAGGCTAGAGCAACCAAATTTGGTATCAACACTCCTTATATATCGGACCGAGACGAGCTTGTTTCAAAATTTCGCCACACCCCCTTCCGCCCCCGCAAAGGACGAAAATCTGGGGATATTCACAAATCTCAGAGACTATTAAGGCTAGAGTAACCAAATTTGGTATCCGCATTTCTGTTAGATCTCACTATAAAACGTAAATCTTGAAATTTCGTCCCACCCCCTTCCGCCCACACAAAGGACGAAAATCTGTTGCATCCACAATATTGCAGATTCGAGTAAACTTAAAACGCAGAATCATAGAGAATGACCATATCTATCCGGTTGCTGAATTTTGATCAGATCGGATCATTTTTATAGCCAAAAGGAGCAAAACAATTGGCAGTGGCTACGCAGCTATGCGTTCGCCCTCTCTATCTCCCTCTCTCTCTATCTCTCTGCCCTGAAAAAAATAAAAACAACCCCCAGCAATGCAAGCCCTACACTCACTGCTGGCAGGCGATGTCTTTTTCTTTGTTTTACCCTCAACATTCTGACCAATACCCCTTTATCCAAAAAAGAGGGATACCCGATGCCCCTCTCTCTACAAACAAGCGTACCACAAACACAAACAAACGGGGACCAAATGGGGACCAGCGAATGCAAGTGTGAAACTGATATATGTAAATGCCTATAGAAAGAATGAGAATTGTCTGTAAGAAAAACCGCGAAATCTAAACACCAGGGGCTCCTCACTCTTTCCGCAAGCCAAAAAGAGGGAGAGAGCATCACCCAGGCCCAGGCAATTGTTAAACAATTTGTTAACCGTTACAGTAAGGGAGGGGGACACGAAAGTGTTTTCACTCCAAATATGCGTATGGAAGAAATGAGAAAAAAGCCGCTCCATTTTTTTGCGTTATTTGAGTTATTCTCTCAGTTCTCTGTCCTACACAGACAAGAGTTCTCTCAATAGAGCAAATGTCCATACATACAAAAGCTGAAAATGTCTAACAAGGTGACGTCATCACCACAGCTGCTAATCTCTGCACGAGATGGCTCAGCAATTTGCTATTAGCCTGATTTGGGTCCCGGGCCACCGGGACATCGAGGGCAACTGCATAGCGGGCGAGCTGGCCAGATCTGGCACTACAATCCCCCTTCTCCAAGACAAGGAGGATATCTGTATGCCAATGGCCACCTGCCAATGGCTCATTATAAAAGAGCAATACAAGCGACTAACAAACGATATGTGGCAAATAGTGCCACGATGTCGCACAACTCGGCAAACATGGCCGACCATGGACATGAAGCGCACCTCCGAGCTCCTCAAGCTAAGCAGGAAAAGGTGCAGCGTAGTCATACGTTCCCTCACGGGACACTGGCTAATAGGCACCCACGCTAACAGGCTGCGGGCCCCACATAACGATTTTTGTCGCAGCTGTAGAGACGAGGAAGAGGAGGAGACAGTGTAACATCTGTTCTGCTCCTGCCCAGCTCTCAGCAGAAGAAGGCTACAGCACCTGGGCTCAGCCTTTCTACACGACATCTCAGAGATGTCAAAACTATGTCCCAGGAGGATAGCGAACTTTGTGAGAGCATCTGGATGGGATAATTACTGACAGAATGCGGTATCACAACGGGCCGAAACCGGCCTAAGTGTGACGCGCTCCGAGCGAGCCCGGCAGCCGCCTCAACCTAACCTAACCTAGGTTTAATAATATAAGTTTACTAGAGTCAGATGGCGATCTCATACCCGCATCTCAGTTAAGGCCCCGCAAAGCAAAGATTAAATAGATTGTACTGTACTGATTCTATACGGTCCTGGTGTACTTTGTACTGAGGGCACCATACACAGGAGCCGTATTCTAAGATCGGACGAATAAGCGAGGTATAGAGAGTCTTTGTTATATAGGGGTCGTCAAATTCCTTTGACCACCTCTTTATAAACCTAAGCACGACCATGGCCTTATTTACCATGATCGAAATGTGTTCAGAAAACTTTCGCTTGGCGTCTCATATTACACCAAGATCTTTCACCAGGGTAATTCTCTCAAATATATATACTCCGTTAAGGCTGCCGGACTCTCTTCAACAGACCCAAAAGCGCGAACGAGGAGAATCACTCATTTGTCGGGGTGTACAACCATCGAGCCGACACATCTCGCAAGAGAGCGACCGGTAACATCGATGGATTACATCTTCACAAAACGGAACATAATGCTCCTGCATTCTCCGCCCTGTGCTTAAATATCATTCAACATTGTTGTCACTTTGTTTTGATATATCATCGCATCTCTTTAATTTGATTATACTTTGTGTTAATCACCAGTGTTTCGATTGTAAAAAAGACAATTGTTTGCAGTGCAAAGAAATGTGAATTCGGTGGTGTAATCATTGGCGATTGATTCCTTAGCTGCTGGCTGTGTGACAATGTTGCCCATATAAAATGTGCTGGTGGCGGAACGGTCGGCTAAACGATCTGATTTCGTAACGTATCATCCTGTCTTGGTCGTGTCTTGCTTGCCGGGAGATTGAGCCGAAATGCGCATATTCATGGGGCCCACTCGAACTGGCTTTCTGGATGTCCGGAAACAATTCATGGCTCTCAACGAGAAATTCCTAGCCCTTAAATCGCAGTTTCTTGGGCTCAAACTCTTGAGCGAATCGCCTAGACGCATAATGATACCAATCTCTTGCCACCTAATCAGATTGGTATGCCTGCATCCCACCTTCATCCATCGGAAGCATTTGTTACTCCGTGTGTCATGCCTCGCCGTTATCTGTACATCAGCCAACGGCGGCTCCGGTGTTTTTTACATATCATCCTTTAAAATTCTTCTCCCTGATTCTTTACCATCCAAATCTCTTGAACCGTTAATATGGCCTGAGCATACAATTATGCATGAGTTCCTTCACAAAGATTCGAGCCCGAGTCCCAGAATTACCGAACCTGCTGCTCCAAAAAACTGATGTACCATTTTTCTATTCACTATCAGAACGTTCGCAGTTTGTTGGGAAAATTGCGTCAAATTCATACAAATAGTGCGTCTTTTGATTTCGACGGCATAGCTTTTACCGAAACCTGGCTTAACTCTACCCAATATAGCATCAAATCCCATGTCCTCGTCCGCAATTACGTGAAATTTTACAATTAAGTCAATGTCATCAATATGCACAGGTATTGTGATACTACCGAAAGTCATAATTTGGCTTTCACCAATTCCCGTTAATCATTTACTACGTCCTGCCATTTTTCCTCTACCAAGCTTCAAAGACACATTTCTGCTTAGAAGACACAAATCTGCACCTGTATTGACCAATCCTTTAAACACAACTTTTCGGTAGTTTACCGATTTCAACTCTAATCCTGACGAAGTGTCCTTTGTCCTACCATTCTCCAGAACTAGATTGGTTGCTTTCTCCTGTTTAATTGCCATGTCGACCTTGCACTGAGCAGCTCTATGTCCTAGCTGGTTGCATCTGCTTAATATCCGCTTAATATGCTAAAACACTTTTTAAACTTTTCCGCTGATTTCACTAACTCTTTTTCTCCTTTATTGAAGTGTGAGTCAAACTTCCCTTGTGATCTCACCGACCCTGTCATTTTCTGGTATGCCTCAATTTGCACCTTCAATTGCCTCATATTCCTAGCTTGATACAGTAAAGCCTTGTTTGTACTAGAATCTGGAATCCCGCTGACAAAATATTCAATTAAACTTTCGTCATCCATCTCGATTGGCTTTGCCAACTCCATCAGAGCGTACAGATACTCGTGCAACGTTTCGTTCTTCCTCTTCTGCCGCTTCCCTAGCCTACGATGTATCTCAGCTGATGACACCTTCACCCCAAATTCGTCGATCAATGCACCCTTTAACACATTCCAATCACGAATTGCCCCACACTCACACTCACACTGCACACTCCTCGAGTTCTTCGATCCACTGATTAATGTCTGGTGAACTTGTACCCGAAAACTGTGACACACTGCCTTCTACATCTTTCAACGTAAACCATGACCTTCCTGAATTAGAACTGTCTGTCTGCTTACTGCTTACTGACTGTCTGCTTGCCGCCTCTGACCAGATCCAATTGGATTTTCATCTCGTCTTTCATTTCCCCTTGCTTGTTCATTATTTGAGGCCACTGTTCTAAATAATAACTTTTCATTAATCTCATCTGCAGTCTCTCCCTCATCCCTTACTTCTTCATCGTTTTCGATCGGTTTGAAAACCATAGTGAGCCAGCAGTCTGTATTGCAATTCAACTTTTCTTCCGGTTCTATTTAAACCTATCTCGGCCAATTTATCGCGCAAATCTGCCACCAACAGTGCCAAAATCTCATCTCTATTCATTTTTACAAACTTGTATGAAATATAATCGAATAAGAAATGGATGTATGCCGCTCGCTCGACAAAATACAATTTTAGAATCCAGTTCCTCTCACACCTTACAATAATTAACAGTATTCCGCTCTTTAAACTTGATGTTTTGTTATTGAAAATGTAAACTTAACACTATGTTAATTACCACTGCTACCGCCGTTCTTGTCTGTGTGCTTCTTTGCAATATTTCGCTTGCACTCACCAACAACAACCAATTCCAAAATGTTTTCGTTGTCGTCGCACCAACACAGCTCCAGAATTTTCGTCGTGACCAGCCGCCTTTTTCTCCGTACAGTACTTGCGAACCACTAGCTACCTTCTCTGCTCCACGCCTTTCTTCTTGTCTAGATGATGCCAATGATCCTGCCTATTGCACGTTGCTGACCATCCACCAAGTCTTGCGTTGCCTTCAGATTGGGTACTGGGTCTCTTTATCGCCGTCTCTGCTGCTTACGCCGTTCCTCTTCATTCGGTTTGCTTCGGTTTTTCTTCTCCTTGTTACCGTAGCTGCTTGCTGCCGTCTTGCTCACTCTCGCGCTGCTTTGCCAATTGCCTTTTGTTTGAATTTTCGCGCAGCAGAGTTTTTGAAGATGTCTTCCAGAATGTTCCAAACAACGCCACAACAATTCACCGAGCTCTCGCAATATTTGTAAAACACAACTTTAGTTTGATGACTTTCCGTTTGTAATCGTTCAAATCTCGGTAGAGGCCCCAAAAATTGTGTCCCCGGATTTTCCGTAGTTGTACTTTAGTCCAGGACGCCAGGTTCTATTATAATTAGTCTTTATTTATGAATATTATTTAAGATTAGTTATGATTACAACGGTCGCTGTGCTTTAAGTATATTTTGATTAATACAGATATTTGCGCTCGTAATTTGCGTGTGGCTGAGTGAGACTTTGGCACCGAATTAAATGGCGTCGATCGTTGAGGCTGTGTTCTCTCCTCTCATTGTTCGACGGCCGCTTCTAGTCTCTCTCTCTCTGTTACTTCCTCTGTTATCTCTACAGACTCTGTTGCTCTCCCACCAAATTCCACACAAGTACGCCCATGGCCTAATTAACCATGGTAGAAATGTGTTCAGAAAACTTGCATTCTAATATAAAACCAAGATTATGCACCAGGGTATAGGAGGCCAATATGACTGAAAGTTATTGAGATCGGATTGCAATCGAGAACAAAATAAACTTTCCCTATACATGAGCACAGAGTTAAACATCATCCACATACATGAGTACTCGAGAGTACAGAGCCTCTGCGCAGTATTTGAGTACACGACCGGGAACTCCGTCAGGACCCGGTAAAAGTACTAGACTAACTAGTCGAAGATCCTGAAGCAGAGAGCGTTCATTTAGGATTTAGAATTGAAAATGCCAATCGACCATGTTAAGCCGTCTGGGTACGGTTCCTCAGAATAGTTTTCCTGAGAATATGTAGCTTGGAAAAATTTGGCAAGACGATCGGCGATCAGCCTAATCATTGTTGGCCGACGTATTTAGAAATGATAGCGAGGATGGGTGTGCTGTAAAACTGCTTAGGGTCTCTTGAAGTCTCTTAGACGTATTGATGCGTTTCTGTCCGCACCTTTCCTGCGAAGTCAAGGCTCTGGAAGCATAAGATGGCATTTAGCGCATCATTTGGTGAGGTGTGAAGATACATCCACTGATACATAGGGCGAAGGTTCGCTGAACTTTGCCCAGCTGTTTGGTGATAGTCCTTTTTTTATAGGGCCGGCCGTCTATCTATTGCTAGATATATCCATGGGACTATACTTGTGTTCATATCCCATCTTAAGCCAACAGCGTTCTTATATGTATAGAGCGTAGTCGTTGCTTTCTTCACTCTATCTTTGACATTCAGGTCCCAATTAAATTTTTAGACAATTACCCTAAATTCGCTTCTAGCTCTAGGCTCAAGCCTAGACGGAAAGTTCCGCATAATGATACCAATCTCTTGCAACCTAATCCGATTGGTATGCCTGCTTCCCACCTCCATCCATCGGAACCATTTGTTAATCCATGTGATCATGCCTCGCCGTTAGCAGTAAGTCTGCCAACGGCAGCTCCGGTGTTTTTTACACAGATGTCTCTTTTAGGAATGACTCCACCATCACGCTCTCGCTCGGTAGTTCAACTTAGAGCAGTGGTCCCTCGGAAAGCAATATTTGTTCCCCGTATTATTCCTGAGGACACAACGGAGAATGTTAAACAACATCTTTCTTCTAAACTCAACGCATCGCATTTAAACATTTAAACATAAGCACAAAATATCATCCTTTCAAATTCTTCTCCTTGATTCTTTTCTTTTCTTTCTTTCTCTTAGATAGTCTAAATCTCGTGAACCGTCAATATGGCCTGAGCATACAATTATGCATGAGTTCCTCTCCGAAAAACTGATGTACCATTTTTCTATTCACTATCAGAATGTTCGTAGTTTGTTGGGCAAACTGCGTCGAATTCATACAAAAAATTGCATCTTTTGATTTCGATGCCATCGCTTTTACCGAACCTTGACCTAACTCTTATATCAATGATCATGAAATTTTCATAGACAGTTACACTATTTATAGAATGGACCGCCCATCTTTCGCTGGTGGGGTTCTGGTTGCAGTCAAATCTGATTTCTCATCTGAGTTATTCCCATTCAATAACATCCATGGAATTGAATTTGTTGCAGTCAAAGTTCGTGTTGGTTCGGCAATTTTCTATTTAACCTGCTCTTACATTCCTCCCAGGTCTAATGCTGAGCTTTAATTACACCACCTCTCAGCAATTAATACTGTCGTATCTGCATTAGGGTGCAATGATCGAATTATTGTCATGGGAATTATTGCAAATTTATTCGCTACCTTTTTCCAAACAACGTTCTCGTCTCATATTAACAACGCATCCACTCCGTATCCGTACCAGCTACCTTACGCTAACAGCATTTTTATACCCGATACTCAAAATGAGTATTGGGGTATATTAGATTTGTGGTAAAATGGATGTGTGTAACGTCCAGAAGGTATCGTTTCCGACCCCATAAAGTAAATATTTTCTTGATCATCATCAATAGCCGAGTCGATTAAGCGCTGTCTGTCTGTTCGTCCCTGTTAGCGCCTAGTGCTCAAAGACTATAAGAGCTAGCGCAACGATGTTTTGGATCCAGACTTCTGTGATATGTCACTGCTACAAGAATATTTCAAAACTTCGCAACGCCCACTTCCGCACGTATAATCGTATCGTATAATTATTATAGCCAGAATCAAGAAAACAATTTCATTCTTTCTCGCTCTGTCTCTCTTAAACACACATGTAGCATAGCCGGCTTTGCTTAGAGTCAAACATTAGCGCCTAGATCTCAGAGACTATAAAGGCTAGAGCAACCAAATTTGGTATCAACACTCCTTATATATCGGACCGAGACGAGCTTGTTTCAAAATTTCGCCACACCCCCTTCCGCCCCCGCAAAGGACGAAAATCTGGGGATATTCACAAATCTCAGAGACTATTAAGGCTAGAGTAACCAAATTTGGTATCCGCATTTCTGTTAGATCTCACTATAAAACGTAAATCTTGAAATTTCGTTCCACCCCCTTCCGCCCACACAAAGGACGAAAATCTGTTGCATCCACAATATTGCAGATTCGAGTAAACTTAAAACGCAGAATCATAGAGAATGACCATATCTATCCGGTTGCTGAATTTTGATCAGATCGGATCATTTTTATAGCCAAAAGGAGCAAAACAATTGGCAGTGGCTACGCAGCTATGCGTTCGCCCTCTCTATCTCCCTCTCTCTCTATCTCTCTGCCCTGAAAAAAATAAAAACAACCCCCAGCAATGCAAGCCCTACACTCACTGCTGGCAGGCGATGTCTTTTTCTTTGTTTTACCCTCAACATTCTGACCAATACCCCTTTATCCAAAAAAGAGGGATACCCGATGCCCCTCTCTCTACAAACAAGCGTACCACAAACACAAACAAACGGGGACCAAATGGGGACCAGCGAATGCAAGTGTGAAACTGATATATGTAAATGCCTATAGAAAGAATGAGAATTGTCTGTAAGAAAAACCGCGAAATCTAAACACCAGGGGCTCCTCACTCTTTCCGCAAGCCAAAAAGAGGGAGAGAGCATCACCCAGGCCCAGGCAATTGTTAAACAATTTGTTAACCGTTACAGTAAGGGAGGGGGACACGAAAGTGTTTTCACTCCAAATATGCGTATGGAAGAAATGAGAAAAAAGCCGCTCCATTTTTTTGCGTTATTTGAGTTATTCTCTCAGTTCTCTGTCCTACACAGACAAGAGTTCTCTCAATAGAGCAAATGTCCATACATAAAAAAGCTGAAAATGTCTAACAAGGTGACGTCATCACCACAGCTGCTCTCTTTCAGCGATTATCATACGGCACCTTATTGGTGAATTCACCTTGTATGTCTATTTGGAAAACATGAATTGAATTGTACGTTTGTTCCGCATGCTTCCCTGCCCCACTCAGAAAAGAGTTCTCCCAACTGTCTGTTCACATCCTTACACATTTACATATGGATGCAAGTGTCTTTATTAACAAGATGACGTCATCACCACACTTGCTGTCCTTCGGCGATTATCATACGCCACCTTATTCGTGCATTCACCATGTAAGTCTCTTTCCGCATGCTTTGACTCCGTTCTCTCTTTCTTGAGTGACTCACTCGTAAAAAGACCGCGAAATCTCAATAGGCCGTTTTTCGGTGGGACCAGTTGATATCGAGCCAGGCAGAGCGATAGAGACTTTTTTCCGATTACCAATTTCGAATTAAACTATTCATTCAAACCATTCAAACTAGTTTAGCTTTTAACTTATTAAATAAAAGTAGTGCTTGCTTATTAAGATATAGGGCCTTAGTTTTTCTGCGCCGATCGTTAGTTAGAAACTAATAACAGTTTCTAACTTTCGTCGTTGCTTCGCGCGCTTTTCGGTGCCTCTGCTGGCTGCATAGCGGCTGAGGACGGACGTCGCTGCTGCTCTCGTCAGGGGACGTCGCTGCCACCGATTGCTGACGCTTTGGGAAGTTAAAAGTTAATTTACATTAATTATATAATATTATATAATTAAATATCCGCAACTCGATTTTAATTTTTTAAAAAAGACTTTTATTTTACAACTTAAATATCTTTATGTTACAAGATTTAAATGAATTCCCCGACTTGACTTTGGGTCTGCTTGTCTCAAACGGAACTGATCTCTCTGCTGCTGGCTAGTTTCCATGAGCCCTTCTCTCGACTCTGGCTTCGGATGCTGCTTGGGGAAGCGTCGGCTTTTGATCAAAGGCATCCACTGCTGGCGATCGGTGTTGCATTACATGACGGAGCTAGGAATGTGATACTCCTTGGTTTTATGTCTAGCTTTGATTGGTCTTCATGAGTGGCGTGATTCTAAAGAATCGATTTCTCGAGAGTGGCGTGATTCTAATGTTGATGAAACAATGTGGTCCATTGTTTATATTATGGGGGGCCCTAGCTTGGAGTATGGGAAGAAACAGTTATTGATTCTTGAGTGGGGTCCTGTTACTTGTGTGGATGGGGTGGATGAATTGTACATAAACATAATGTGTATGGGATGTGGGGAATTATGGATATGTCACTCCCCCAACGTTTGTTATTAGCCTGTCCCTAGGCGATTACCCTCGGGTATAGTGACGGGGTGTCAAGTGCGGTGGCTGAGGTTGGTTCCTCTTCTGCTTCTATTATAGGGTTAATACATTTAACCGTCACTCTTTTAGGAGTTTTCTTAAATTTAACAGCTACATAACATAGTAGTACTAATATAATTATGACAAATGAAATTAGTAGACTTATTTGTAATAGGTTACTATATTTGGTGTATTGCATAATTATTTCATTAGTTTGGACATACGACAGTGGTTTTATTTTAGTTATGTTGTTGTTGACATAAACATTCTGGGCAAAATCTAACATTGTGTTTGATATTGTAAATTCATTTAATTGGATTGAACAGTTGTAGATTTTTATAATGGTATTTCCTTCCGCTATGATTTCTTGGTTTACACAATTCTGGTTTAGCGTTGTTTTTGGAAGATTCCATGTGATTAGTATATTGGGTTCAATAATGTTTATTTGAAAGTTTTGAAAAGTTTTGGTATATGGACATTTAGTGGGAGTTTGCATTAAAATTCCTTTTATACAATTGTCATTGGTTTTCAATCTTGTTTCTTTAACAAATACTTCTTCATTTTTTATGTAGTACTTGTCGTATGTCATATCTGTTAACATGATATTTAATTCGTCTGGATACGGAACGATTTTATAGATTGGTACTTTTGTAATGTCTTTGGGAATGTTGGAAATTATTAAAATTTCGTTGGTATCGGATTTTAGCCATGTGGAGGTTTTTATATTTAGTATTTTCTCAGAATTTATTTGTTCCAGGTAGTCTTGTTTTAATAATTTTGGATTAAATATACCGAGCCTAGTTAATTGCATACCTAGTTCTATATCTTCGATATATTCTGTGAAATGTTGTAGATTGAATATCAAAATTTCTATTTGTTGATTCCTGTCTTTTTCTTCATTTAGTTTGTTTATAACGTTTATTCCGCTATTAACTGCATCTATTACCAAATTTAGTTCATTCATTTGAATGCTATGGCTGGCTAAATTTTATATTTTTTGTTCCAAATCGACTTTATCTTCCTGATCTAGTGTTCCAAAGAGATATTTGTAGGCTGTTCCTACTATATTGATTAGGCCTCTTTTATTTCTTTTGGTTATTTTTAGACCGTTCATTTCTCTTTGCAATTTGTCTACTAGATATTTTATTTGGATTATGTCCTGGAATTTAGTGGCTTGCATTAACAAATTTTGGTATAGTTCTTCGGTTTTAGTTACATTAACAGTTAGATAATGGTATTCGTAATTGATAGGTATGTTAATCGATCCAGTTTTGAATTTTTTTGGGATTTTATAGGATTTATTTCTATGTTTTGGCCCTGTGCCATTACGATGGTAATTATGAGGAACATGAGGATTTTAATTGTGTTGAAGTTCGCCGATTCCATTAACTTCCTCGGTTTCTCTGGAATTATTATATTTGCTTGTATTAGATTTCTTCTTTTTCTTGAATTTTGATTTATAATGAGCAATTTTCCTACCCCTATTCTTTTCTTCATAATGTTTTTCGTCTACCTGTCTAATTTCGCCCGTCCTTTTGAAAGGATTTGTTACCTTAGACTTAACTAGAGGTGATAGTTTATAGCGGGTATCTACTTCATACTCTATGCGGTTTTTATTTAATTGAGTGATTTTATTCACTTTATTTAGTTGGGTGTCATAATCAGGTGAGCCTGCATAAATGAATATATCAGCTGGTGTCCTATTTGTGGTATTATGTTTGGTTTTATGATTATAAGTATAAAGAATTAATTCAAACTTCGTGAATCTATTTTCTGGGTTATCCCTGCTAGATATTATTCTTAATTTTTCATTTACTGTTTTATGAAATCTTTCTACGTCAGATATTCCATTTTTGCTGGAAGTGATCTCTATTTTGACGTTTTCCGCATTCATCCATGCTTGCAATGCTGTGCACATAAAAGCTGAATCTTTATCGGCTTTGATTTCAATTGGTTTGCCCATCTCGTTAAAAACTTTCATGATGGCTCCTTTTGCTTCTAACCAGTCACGACTTTTTACTTCTACAAGAGTGGCAAACTTCGAGTATACGTCAATACATGATAGGAACTGTTGGTTACCAACCATATAGAAATCCATGACGTATTTCTCTCTGATGTTCAGTATTTCCGGTGTAGTTTCGAATGCCAACTTCGTATTTCTATGCTCTGTTTTGGCAATATTACAAGTAGAACATTCGTTTATGATGTTTTGGATTAGTTTTTGATAATCCGGGTAATAGTATTTTCCCCTAAACCAATTGACGGTTTTCTCTATCCCTGGATGGAGTAAGCCTTTATGATTCTTTAATATGGTTTCTTTAAATTCAGCGTAATTCTGAATATCTAGGAGTTTCGTGCTTGATTTAGAGAAATAGTTTGGCAAGCATTTCTCGGATCTCATTTCCTCGCTTGGTTCTTCGTTCTAGTGTGGCTACAGAAGTTCACGGATTCTGTGATGCCAGCTTAGAAGCATATGGCGCTTGCGTGTATGTCTTGTCCAGGGAAGCCCAGTCTTCGAGCCACGTTTTGTGCTCAAAGTCGCGAGTGGCGCCGCTAAAGACTATATCGATTCCTAAGCTGGAATTAAGTGGAGCCCATTTGCTTGCAAAAATCATGCAGAATGTAAAGGACATGGGAATCTTTACAGGTCGGTTCTATTGCTGGTCGGATTCGTCAACAGCATTATCTTGGATTAGGGACGAGCCAGCTAAATTTCAAGTTTTCGTGGCAAATCGAGTGGCATCAATTCAGGAGTTGACGGCAGACATGGAATGGCGCTATGTTCCCACATCGTTAAATCCTGCTGATATTCTCTCGAGAGGCTCGCTTCCCAACCATCTTATCCAGTCAGAGCTATGGTTTCACGGCCCATCCTTTTTGCTATGCTCCAAGGATAAGTGGCCTGTATCTCCTACTAACAACATAGCAACTTTGGAGCTTCGCAAGAGAGGATTGCTAATCACGTCTCCACATGCCTCCAATGGTCAAGTCATTAAATCCAGTTCTATTAGTTCGCTCAACCCGTTCATCGATCATTCTGGACTACTTAGAGTTGGAGGTCGTCTTGGCAACTCATCGCTAGGATTTGACGCTCAGCACCCGCTCATTCTGCCAAAGGGACATTCCATTACCTTTGCGCTGATAAGATATTATCATGAAAGAAACCTCCATGCCGGACCTCGCGCCTTGCTATCCAAAATTCGGCTGGAATATTGGCCGATTGGAGGTGTTAAGGCAGTGTCAAGGGTCGTCAGCAGATGTGTGAGATGCTTCAGGACTACGCCGCGCATGGTCGAACACATCATGGGAGACCTACCTAAGGAACGTTTGGAAGGATCTCGAGCTTTTGAAGTCACTGGAGTAGATTACTGTGGACCTTTTTTCTACCGATCAGAAATCCGCACAAGGCCTCCGATCAAGTGCTACATTAGCGTATTCATCTGCTTCACTTCTAAGGCTATACACATGGAGCTCGTAAAGGATTTGACCACTGCATCGTTTCTAGGCGCACTAAAGCGTTTTACTTCCACTCGAGGAAGGCCAAGTCAAATTTGGTCGGACAATGCGACAAACTTCGTTGGCGCCAAGAACGAGCTTCTGGAGCTAAAGAAGCTCTGTCTGAGCGAACCGCATATGAAGGAGGTCCACGAATCCTGCTTGGCTGACTCGATCGACTGGCGTTTCATTCCACCTCGCTCTCCGCATTTTGGCGGGTTGTGGGAAGCGGCCGTGAAGACCGCAAAATATCACCTGTACCGCTCAGTTGGACCATCTGTGCTTAGCTTCGACGAGCTGCGCACTCTGATCTGTCAGATCACTGCAATTGTTAACTCTCGCCCTTTGCTCTCGCTTTCAGAAAATCCTGATGATTTAGACGTTTTGACTCCTGCTCATCTGCTTTTAGGCGGCCCCCATGAGCAAATCCTCGAGCCTGACCTAACGAAGCTGAACTACAATCGTCTGGATAGCTGGCAGCGGGTCACCCAACTACAACAAATATTTTGGAGCCGTTGGCGCGAAGAGTATCTCACTCTTTTGCAAGAGCGCGCGAAGTGGCGTACCCCCGCGCAAAACATCTGCAAGAACGACCTCGTTCTGGTGAAGGACGAAAATCTTCCTCCAATGCGTTGGCCACTGGCTAGAGTGGTCGATGTCGTTTGGGGCAAGGACGGAGTGTGTCGCGTCGCTGACCTGAAGACATCCTCGGGAAACATCAGGAGGGCCGTCACTCGGCTATGTTTGCTGCCCCTTAAGGAATCTGTTGAGAGACTAGCTCCCAACGGGGGGAGTATGTTCGGGCCAGCCGCTGAAGAATAACCGTAACTTTAACATTATTATTGTATGAGCATAGAGAGCCGCCTACATATGTTGTAAAGCGTTGACTTTCTGCAGAGCTGCTGCGCTCTCCCGCTAAAGGGGCTCTCTGCCGCCGCCACTTCGGCAACTACTTTGATCTGCTGCCGCCACTTCGGCAGTCACTTTGATCTAACGCCGTCGTCTATAGTTTAGTTCTATGCTAACCCCTCTGCGCATTGGTTGCATATCGATCTCGCATAAAGTTCATCTGGCAATAGCAAGCAATCGGCTTCCGCTAAGCCACCAAGATTAAATACGAATTATAAAGTTTAACCCAAAATCTCTTTTTATTTTGAAATACATAGGTGCCAAAAAAGCTTGGCATCTCAAACAATGGTGACCCCCCGACGTGATATAAAACCATTGCTTAATCGCGTTCCGTTAAAACACTTATTAATTATACAATATTGTGTTGTTGGGTAGTTTAACTACCAACAAATACATTTGTGTGCACATTAAAAACAGTTTAAAGTGCAAATTCAGTGAGAGTGCGGCTGGAATATTTATAGACAAATTCCGGTACTTTAAGCGTCGAATCTCTCATTCTCTGCGCAGCTGCAGCCGCGGTTCTTGACTTTTCGTGTCTTGCATTCTCGCTCTCGCGTCTATACATCGTCGCTTAAGCGGTATTTCATTTTCCGTTGTTGTGTCGATTGCACAACGGTTAACATGGACAACGATCCAAATACAGGCGCGGGCGGAAATATTGTGGTGGCTGATTCCAGACTGAGTCTGTATAAACGTAAAAGTCAGTCATTATATGATCGATTGCACAGGCTTGGCGAATCCTTCGCGGGGAATAAAATCGACAAGCTGACCGCCGCGGAAGTCGAGGTGCGCCTTGATATGTTGGCAGAAATTCGAGCGGAATTTAATAAGGCCCATAATGAGTTGGAGGCTCTCGATCAAAACGAGATTGGGAGTGAGCTGCGCGAAATCTTCGATACTCTTTTCATATCGTTGAAAGCTGAGTTGCTGGCTGCTGTTGAAGTAAGCCAGTCACACGCCGCTGCCAATTCTACGACTCTGCCAAGCCATTCCGGACATAGTACCATCATCATGGCTCACAAGCAGCGACTTCCTGAGCTGAAGGTGCCGAAGTTTTCTGGTGGATACGTCGAGTTCTCGGATTTTATGGCAATGTTCAAATCGGTGATTGAAGCGGATGCGGATCTCAGTGACATCGAGAAATTCCAGCACCTTCGCTCTTGCCTCGCTGATGCGGCTTTGGATTCGGTTCGATCGTTGGAGCTCTCCAGTGCCAATTATCGTGCGGCTCTGGATATACTTAATAAACGCTTTAATAACAAAAGACTTGTTTTCCAGGCACACATCAAGAAGATTCTTGGGCTAAAGAGGGTAGACTCGCCTTCTGCTAAAAGGCTTCGGGAGTTTTCGGATGCAGTCAATTTACACATGCGAGCGTTGCAGACATTGGGAACTGCTGAGGAGATTTCGGGATTCATGGTTATCAACATGCTGCTGCAGAAGTTGGATTCGAAGACGCAAACCAAATGGGAGGAGCACACATCGTCGGATGCTATACCTACCGCAGAGGAATTCTTCGAATTCTTGCAGCAACGCTGCCAGAAAATGGAGCGATTGGAATATGCTACAGCGACACACGCTAGTAGCGATCAGGTGGGCCAAAACCATTCCTATACGCATGTTAAGAAAACGTTTGTAGCTTCCAACTCTTCCGCCGACCCGTCTGTATGCGTCTTTTGCCACTCAGCGGGCCATGGAATATACTCGTGTAAGATATTCGGAAATCTCTCACCGTTGCTGCGCCACAAAGAAGTGAAGAAGCTTTCCCTATGCTTCAATTGCCTAAAACCGGGGCACCGGACCCGCGCATGCAATAGTGGAAAATGTCGAGTATGCGGCGGCAGGCATCATAGTTTGTTGCACTTCGTTAGTATGCAGCCCACAACACAAGGCTGCCCAGGTATTACTCCTCCCGATCTGGCCGTTCAACCGGACACTCTTTCCGTTGCTCAAAATTCTGCTAGCAGCTCGTCTCTACCTTCGTCTACCTCTCTTGCTGCCCAAGGTCTTCACTCTGATGTCGTGCTTCTGGCTACAGCCGTGGTTCTCGTGAAGAATCGGTCTGGCGTTTTAGTTCCTTGTCGTGCCATCTTAGATTCAGGATCGCAGCTGCATCTCGTCACATCCAGGTTCGCCCAGCAGCTTCAGCTTAGGAGAACTCAATCGTCTGCACTTGTGTCTGGGCTGGGCGATACCAGCGTTTCTACTGAGGGATCCACCATAAGCATTTGTATGCATTCTCGCACCTCTGCTTACACAACTACGCTTACTGCTCTCATCGCCCCCACGATTACCGATTCTCAACCAAGTATGGCAGTAAATGTATCCGATTGGCGTATTCCATCTAACATTCAGCTCGCTGATCCTGCATTTTTCAATCCTCAACGGGTTGATCTTCTCATTGGTGCGAGCGTTTTTTATGATCTCCTCTGCGTAGGGCAAATCAAACTCACCGATGGACTGCCTCTTCTGCAGAAGACCCGGCTTGGGTGGATCGTATCTGGTGGTGGACAGAAGGTATCAAGCTCGGCGCTTTTGGCCACGCACAATTGTCCAGATTCGATAGCTGAGATGGAAGCAAGGTTGGATAAAACTCTTCGTATGTTTTGGGAAGTCGAGAATTGTGTGGAGGTTGGGTTGAATACCAAAGAAGAAGACGATTGTGAAGCACATTTCGTAAGCCACCTCTCACGGTTGCCATCCGGGGAGTATGCAGTTCGTCTGCCGCTAAACAACAATATTGATCGTTTAGGAGAATCTTATGCTCAGGCTTATCGACGGTTCATCAGTCTGGAGCGAAGACTGGAGCGTAATCCTACACTCAAGGAGCGGTATTCCGCCTTTATGAGGGAGTACATTGATTTGCATCATATGCACCAAGTCAACCCTGATTCCCGTAGCCTCTGCAAATATTTCTTTCCTCATCACTGTGTCCTAAAGGAGGACAGTACGACGACAAAACTCCGTGTCGTTTTCGATGGATCCGCAGCTACATCAACTGGATATTCTCTAAATGATGTGATGATGACAGGCCCTGTTATTCAGCCTGCATTGTTTAACATATTGATTCGCTTTCGAACATATCCAGTCGCTCTCACTGGGGACATTTGTAAAATGTACCGCTGCGTACGAGTGTCTCCACCCGACAATTTGTATCAATGCATCCTATGGCGAGATTCCATCGAGTCCGAGGTTCAAGTCTACACATTAGACACCGTCACATACGGGACGAGGGCTGCATCATTTCTAGCGGTCCGCGCAATGCACCAGCTGGCCATCGACGAGGGTGAATCCTACCCTCTTGGCTCAGCTGCTCTGCGGCAGGAGTTTTACGTGGATGACCTTATTTCGGGCGGTAATTCGGTCGCACAGGTCATGGAAAAGATGCACCAAACATCAGCTTTACTGTCCCGTGGTAACTTTAGACTTAGGAAATGGTGCTCCAGTCACCAGGAAGTACTTGAGGGAACTCCTGAAGATGACATAGAGAAGTTCCTAAAGTTTAATGATGGAAGCGACATAGCCAAAACTCTCGGCTTAGCGTGGGACCCTGTTTCGGATCAGCTGCTTTTTGCCTTGTCCGCACTGGACACAAACTCAAAGCCATCAAAGCGGTCGGTTTTATCTACTATTGCGCGGTTCTACGACCCTCTTGGATTGATAAATCCAGTCATTGTCAGGTGCAAAATCTTCCTCCAGCAGCTTTGGAGAGAAAATTTGGATTGGGATGAAAGCCTACCCTCAGCATTGCATTCAACTTGGATGGACTTGAGAAATAGTTTGGCAAGCATTTCTCGGATCTCATTTCCTCGCTTGGTTCTTCGTTCTAGTGTGGCTACAGAAGTTAACGGATTCTGTGATGCCAGCTTAGAAGCATATGGCGCTTGCGTGTATGTCTTGTCCAGGGAAGCCCAGTCTTCGAGCCACGTTTTGTGCTCAAAGTCGCGAGTGGCGCCGCTAAAGACTATATCGATTCCTAAGCTGGAATTAAGTGGAGCCCATTTGCTTGCAAAAATCATGCAGAATGTAAAGGACATGGGAATCTTTACAGGTCGGTTCTATTGCTGGTCGGATTCGTCAACAGCATTATCTTGGATTAGGGACGAGCCAGCTAAATTTCAAGTTTTCGTGGCAAATCGAGTGGCATCAATTCAGGAGTTGACGGCAGACATGGAATGGCGCTATGTTCCCACATCGTTAAATCCTGCTGATATTCTCTCGAGAGGCTCGCTTCCCAACCATCTTATCCAGTCAGAGCTATGGTTTCACGGCCCATCCTTTTTGCTATGCTCCAAGGATAAGTGGCCTGTATCTCCTACTAACAACATAGCAACTTTGGAGCTTCGCAAGAGAGGTTTGCTAATCACGTCTCCACATGCCGATCTCACGTCCGGATGCAAATTTGCGAATTCATTCTTTTGCATGCAGCGCACATTCGCCTACATGCATAAATTTATACATCGTCTTAGGCATCCAGGACTCACCGTTTCTGATATTCGGCAAGGAACGCATCTTCTAATTCGACACATTCAGCTGGCAAATTTGTGGATGGACATAAAGGAGATTCGGCGCAATGGTCAAGTCATTAAATCCAGTTCTATTAGTTCGCTCAACCCGTTCATCGATCATTCTGGACTACTTAGAGTTGGAGGTCGTCTTGGCAACTCATCGCTAGGATTTGACGCTCAGCACCCGCTCATTCTGCCAAAGGGACATTCCATTACCTTTGCGCTGATAAGATATTATCATGAAAGAAACCTCCATGCCGGACCTCGCGCCTTGCTATCCAAAATTCGGCTGGAATATTGGCCCATTGGAGGTGTTAAGGCAGTGTCAAGGGTCGTCAGCAGATGTGTGAGATGCTTCAGGACTAGGCCGCGCATGGTCGAACACATCATGGGAGACCTACCTAAGGAACGTTTGGAAGGATCTCGAGCTTTTGAAGTCACTGGAGTAGATTACTGTGGACCTTTTTTCTACCGATCAGAAATCCGCACAAGGCCTCCGATCAAGTGCTACATTAGCGTATTCATCTGCTTCACTTCTAAGGCTATACACATGGAGCTCGTAAAGGATTTGACCACTGCATCGTTTCTAGGCGCACTAAAGCGTTTTACTTCCACTCGAGGAAGGCCAAGTCAAATTTGGTCGGATAATGCGACAAACTTCGTTGGCGCCAAGAACGAGCTTCTGGAGCTAAAGAAGCTCTGTCTGAGCGAACCGCATATGAAGGAGGTCCACGAATCCTGCTTGGCTGACTCGATCGACTGGCGTTTCATTCCACCTCGCTCTCCGCATTTTGGCGGGTTGTGGGAAGCGGCCGTGAAGACCGCAAAATATCACCTGTACCGCTCAGATGGACCATCTGTGCTTAGCTTTGACGAGCTGCGCACTCTGATCTGTCAGATCACTGCAATTGTTAACTCTCGCCCTTTGCTCTCGCTTTCAGAAAATCCTGATGATTTAGACGTTTTGACTCCTGCTCATCTGCTTTTAGGCGGCCCCCATGAGCAAATCCTCGAGCCTGACCTAACGAAGCTGAACTACAATCGTCTGGATAGCTGGCAGCGGGTCACCCAACTACAACAAATATTTTGGAGCCGTTGGCGCGAAGAGTATCTCACTCTTTTGCAAGAGCGCGCGAAGTGGCGTACCCCCGCGCAAAACATCTGCAAGAACGACCTCGTTCTGGTGAAGGACGAAAATCTTCCTCCAATGCGTTGGCCACTGGCTAGAGTGGTCGATGTCGTTTGGGGCAAGGACGGAGTGTGTCGCGTCGCTGACCTGAAGACATCCTCGGGAAACATCAGGAGGGCCGTCACTCGGCTATGTTTGCTGCCCCTTAAGGAATCTGTTGAGAGACTAGCTCCCAACGGGGGGAGTATGTTCGGGCCAGCCGCTGAAGAATAACCGTAACTTTAACATTATTATTGTATGAGCATAGAGAGCCGCCTACATATGTTGTAAAGCGTTGACTTTCTGCAGAGCTGCTGCGCTCTCCCGCTAAAGGGGCTCTCTGCCGCCGCCACTTCGGCAACTACTTTGATCTGCTGCCGCCACTTCGGCAGTCACTTTGATCTAACGCCGTCGTCTATAGTTAAGTTCTATGCTAACCCCTCTGCGCATTGGTTGCATATCGATCTCGCATAAAGTTCATCTGGCAATAGCAAGCAATCGGCTTCCGCTAAGCCACCAAGATTAAATACGAATTATAAAGTTTAACCCAAAATCTCTTTTTATTTTGAAATACATAGGTGCCAAAAAAGCTTGGCATCTCAAACAATGGTGACCCCCCGACGTGATATAAAACCATTGCTTAATCGCGTTCCGTTAAAACACTTATTAATTATACAATATTGTGTTGTTGGGTAGTTTAACTACCAACAAATACATTTGTGTGCATATTAAAAACAGTTTAAAGTGCAAATTCAGTGAGAGTGCGGCTGGAATATTTATAGACAAATTCCGGTACTTTAAGCGTCGAATCTCTCATTCTCTGCGCAGCTGCAGCCGCGGTTCTTGACTTTTCGTGTCTTGCATTCTCGCTCTCGCGTCTATACATCGTCGCTTAAGCGGTATTTCATTTTCCGTTGTTGTGTCGAATTGCACAACGGTTAACATGGACAACGATCCGAATACAGGCGCGGGCGGAAATATTGTGGTGGCTGATTCCAGACTGAGTCTGTATAAGCGTAAAAGTCAGTCATTATATGATCGATTGCACAGGCTTGGCGAATCCTTTGCGGGGAATAAAATCGATAAGCTGACCGCCGCGGAAGTCGAGGTGCGCCTTGATATGTTGGCAGAAATTCAAGAGGAATTTAATAAGGCCCATAATGAATTGGAGGCTCTCGATCAAAACGAGATTGGGAGTGAGCTGCGCGAAATCTTCGATACTCTTTTCATATCGTTGAAAGCTGAGTTGCTGCTGTTGAAGTAAGCCAGTCACACGCCGCTGCCCATTCTACGACTCTGCCAAGCCATTCCGGACATAGTACCATCATCATGGCTCACAAGCAGCGACTTCCTGAGCTGAAGGTGCCGAAGTTTTCTGGTGGATACGTCGAGTTCTCGGATTTTATGGCAATGTTCAAATCGGTGATTGAAGCGGATGCGGATCTCAGTGACATCGAGAAATTCCAGCACCTTCGCTCTTGCCTCGCTGATGCGGCTTTGGATTCGGTTCGATCGTTGGAGCTCTCCAGTGCCAATTATCGTGCGGCTCTGGATATACTTAATAAACGCTTTAATAACAAAAGACTTGTTTTCCAGGCACACATCAAGAAGATTCTTGGGCTAAAGAGGGTAGACTCGCCTTCTGCTAAAAGGCTTCGGGAGTTTTCGGATGCAGTCAATTTACACATGCGAGCGTTGCAGACATTGGGAACTGCTGAGGAGATTTCGGGATTCATGGTTATCAACATGCTGCTGCAGAAGTTGGATTCGAAGACGCAAACCAAATGGGAGGAGCACACATCGTCGGATGCTATACCTACCGCAGAGGAATTCTTCGAATTCTTGCAGCAACGCTGCCAGAAAATGGAGCGATTGGAATATGCTACAGCGACACACGCTAGTAGCGATCAGGTGGGCCAAAACCATTCCTATACGCATGTTAAGAAAACGTTTGTAGCTTCCAACTCTTCCGCCGACCCGTCTGTATGCGTCTTTTGCCACTCAGCGGGCCATGGAATATACTCGTGCAAGATATTCGAAAATCTCTCACCGTTGCTGCGCCACAAAGAAGTGAAGAAGCTTCCCTATGCTTCAATTGCCTAAAACCGGGGCACCGGACCCGCGCATGCAATAGTGGAAAATGTCGAGTATGCGGCGGTAGGCATCATAGTTTGTTGCACTTCGTTAGTATGCAGCCCACAACACAAGGCTGCCCAGGTATTACTCCTCCCGATCTGGCCGTTCAACCGGACACTCTTTCCGTTGCTCAAAATTCTGCTAGCAGCTCGTCTCTACCTTCGTCTACCTCTCTTGCTGCCCAAGGTCTTCACTCTGATGTCGTGCTTCTGGCTACAGCCGTGGTTCTCGTGAAGAATCGGTCTGGCGTTTTAGTTCCTTGTCGTGCCATCTTAGATTCAGGATCGCAGCTGCATCTCGTCACATCCAGGTTCGCCCAGCAGCTTCAGCTTAGGAGAACTCAATCGTCTGCACTTGTGTCTGGGCTGGGCGATACCAGCGTTTCTACTGAGGGATCCACCATAAGCATTTGTATGCATTCTCGCACCTCTGCTTACACAACTACGCTTACTGCTCTCATCGCCCCCACGATTACCGATTCTCAACCAAGTATGGCAGTAAATGTATCCGATTGGCGTATTCCATCTAACATTCAGCTCGCTGATCCTGCATTTTTCAATCCTCAACGGGTTGATCTTCTCATTGGTGCGAGCGTTTTTTATGATCTCCTCTGCGTAGGGCAAATCAAACTCACCGATGGACTGCCTCTTCTGCAGAAGACCCGGCTTGGGTGGATCGTATCTGGTGGTGGACAGAAGGTATCAAGCTCGGCGCTTTTGGCCACGCACAATTGTCCAGATTCGATAGCTGAGATGGAAGCAAGGTTGGATAAAACTCTTCGTATGTTTTGGGAAGTCGAGAATTGTGTGGAGGTTGGGTTGAATACCAAAGAAGAAGACGATTGTGAAGCACATTTCGTAAGCCACCTTTCACTGTTGCCATCCGGGGAGTATGCAGTTCGTCTGCCGCTAAACAACAATATTGATCGTTTAGGAGAATCTTATGCTCAGGCTTATCGACGGTTCATCAGTCTGGAGCGAAAACTGGAGCGTAATCCTACACTCAAGGAGCGGTATTCCGCCTTTATGAGGGAGTACATTGATTTGCATCATATGCACCAAGTCAACCCTGATTCCCGTAGCCTCTGCAAATATTTCTTTCCTCATCACTGTGTCCTAAAGGAGGACAGTACGACGACAAAACTCCGTGTCGTTTTCGATGGATCCGCAGCTACATCAACTGGATATTCTCTAAATGATGTGATGATGACAGGCCCTGTTATTCAGCCTGCATTGTTTAACATATTGATTCGCTTTCGAACATATCCAGTCGCTCTCACTGGGGACATTTGTAAAATGTACCGCTGCGTACGAGTGTCTCCACCCGACAATTTGTATCAATGCATCCTATGGCGAGATTCCATCGAGTCCGAGGTTCAAGTCTACACATTAGACACCGTCACATACGGGACGAGGGCTGCATCATTTCTAGCGGTCCGCGCAATGCACCAGCTGGCCATCGACGAGGGTGAATCCTACCCTCTTGGCTCAGCTGCTCTGCGGCAGGAGTTTTACGTGGATGACCTTATTTCGGGCGGTAATTCGGTCGCACAGGTCATGGAAAAGATGCACCAAACATCAGCTTTACTGTCCCGTGGTAACTTTAGACTTAGGAAATGGTGCTCCAGTCACCAGGAAGTACTTGAGGGAACCCCTGAAGATGACATAGAGAAGTTCCTAAAGTTTAATGATGGAAGCGACATAGCCAAAACTCTCGGCTTAGCGTGGGACCCTGTTTCGGATCAGCTGCTTTTTGCCTTGTCCGCACTGGACACAAACTCAAAGCCATCAAAGCGGTCGGTTTTATCTACTATTGCGCGGTTCTACGACCCTCTTGGATTGATAAATCCAGTCATTGTCAGGTGCAAAATCTTCCTTCAGCAGCTTTGGAGAGAAAATTTGGATTGGGATGAAAGCCTACCCTCAGCATTGCATTCAACTTGGATGGACTTGAGAAATAGTTTGGCAAGCATTTCTCGGATCTCATTTCCTCGCTTGGTTCTTCGTTCTAGTGTGGCTACAGAAGTTCACGGATTCTGTGATGCCAGCTTAGAAGCATATGGCGCTTGCGTGTATGTCTTGTCCAGGGAAGCCCAGTCTTCGAGCCACGTTTTGTGCTCAAAGTCGCGAGTGGCGCCGCTAAAGACTATATCGATTCCTAAGCTGGAATTAAGTGGAGCCCATTTGCTTGCAAAAATCATGCAGAATGTAAAGGACATGGGAATCTTTACAGGTCGGTTCTATTGCTGGTCGGATTCGTCAACAGCATTATCTTGGATTAGGGACGAGCCAGCTAAATTTCAAGTTTTCGTGGCAAATCGAGTGGCATCAATTCAGGAGTTGACGGCAGACATGGAATGGCGCTATGTTCCCACATCGTTAAATCCTGCTGATATTCTCTCGAGAGGCTCGCTTCCCAACCATCTTATCCAGTCAGAGCTATGGTTTCACGGCCCATCCTTTTTGCTATGCTCCAAGGATAAGTGGCCTGTATCTCCTACTAACAACATAGCAACTTTGGAGCTTCGCAAGAGAGGATTGCTAATCACGTCTCCACATGCCGATCTCACGTCCGGATGCAAATTTGCGAATTCATTCTTTCGCATGCAGCGCACATTCGCCTACATGCATAAATTTATACATCGTCTTAGGCATCCAGGACTCACCGTTTCTGATATTCGGCAAGGAACGCATCTTCTAATTCGACACATTCAGCTGGCAAATTTGTGGATGGACATAAAGGAGATTCGGCGCAATGGTCAAGTCATTAAATCCAGTTCTATTAGTTCGCTCAACCCGTTCATCGATCATTCTGGACTACTTAGAGTTGGAGGTCGTCTTGGCAACTCATCGCTAGGATTTGACGCTCAGCACCCGCTCATTCTGCCAAAGGGACATTCCATTACCTTTGCGCTGATAAGATATTATCATGAAAGAAACCTCCATGCCGGACCTCGCGCCTTGCTATCCAAAATTCGGCTGGAATATTGGCCCATTGGAGGTGTTAAGGCAGTGTCAAGGGTCGTCAGCAGATGTGTGAGATGCTTCAGGACTAGGCCGCGCATGGTCGAACACATCATGGGAGACCTACCTAAGGAACGTTTGGAAGGATCTCGAGCTTTTGAAGTCACTGGAGTAGATTACTGTGGACCTTTTTTCTACCGATCAGAAATCCGCACAAGGCCTCCGATAAAGTGCTACATTAGCGTATTCATCTGCTTCACTTCTAAGGCTATACACATGGAGCTCGTAAAGGATTTGACCACTGCATCGTTTCTAGGCGCACTAAAGCGTTTTACTTCCACTCGAGGAAGGCCAAGTCAAATTTGGTCGGACAATGCGACAAACTTCGTTGGCGCCAAGAACGAGCTTCTGGAGCTAAAGAAGCTCTGTCTGAGCGAACCGCATATGAAGGAGGTCCACGAATCCTGCTTGGCTGACTCGATCGACTGGCGTTTCATTCCACCTCGCTCTCCGCATTTTGGCGGGTTGTGGGAAGCGGCCGTGAAGACCGCAAAATATCACCTGTACCGCTCAGTTGGACCATCTGTGCTTAGCTTTGACGAGCTGCGCACTCTGATCTGTCAGATCACTGCAATTGTTAACTCTCGCCCTTTGCTCTCGCTTTCAGAAAATCCTGATGATTTAGACGTTTTGACTCCTGCTCATCTGCTTTTAGGCGGCCCCCATGAGCAAATCCTCGAGCCTGACCTAACGAAGCTGAACTACAATCGTCTGGATAGCTGGCAGCGGGTCACCCAACTACAACAAATATTTTGGAGCCGTTGGCGCGAAGAGTATCTCACTCTTTTGCAAGAGCGCGCGAAGTGGCGTACCCCCGCGCAAAACATCTGCAAGAACGACCTCGTTCTGGTGAAGGACGAAAATCTTCCTCCAATGCGTTGGCCACTGGCTAGAGTGGTCGATGTCGTTTTGGGCAAGGACGGAGTGTGTCGCGTCGCTGACCTGAAGACATCCTCGGGAAACATCAGGAGGGCCGTCACTCGGCTATGTTTGATGCCCCTTAAGGAATCTGTTGAGAGACGGAAGCCGGCGGAATCGGCGGAAGCCGATTGCTTGCTATTGCCAGATGAACTTTATGCGAGATCGATATGCAACCAATGCGCAGAGGGGTTAGCATAGAACTAAACTATAGACGACGGCGTTAGATCAAAGTGACTGCCGAAGTGGCGGCAGCAGATCAAAGTAGTTGCCGAAGTGGCGGCGGCAGAGAGCCCCTTTAGCGGGAGAGCGCAGCAGCTCTGCAGAAAGTCAACGCTTTACAACATATGTAGGCGGCTCTATATGCTCATACAATAATAATGTTAAAGTTACGGTTATTCTTCAGCGGCTGGCCCGAACAATAGCTTTGGTTATATTGTTAGAATTAATGATTTCTAAATAGGCTTTTTGGAATGGAGGAAAATCTATTTCGTTATGGAAATATAATGCGCTCTTTTTGGTGCATAGATATTCCTTTATTATATCCTTCTCTAAGGTGTTAGTCATTTCCTTATACGTAATCTTGATGATTAGCTTGTGAAAATAACGGATTGTTTTCACCTTATCTTCATTGTCTTTTATTAGCTCAATTTGCCGATTGTAATAGTTAATTGGTCTTTCCGTGATAGCAATGTGATTTAGATTGTCTTCCTGTGCGCTATGTACAGTTGCACCAACGCTATTGGAAGCTTCTCCAAGGAGATTTTCATTAATCTTTACCCTTGATAAGGCATCAGCTACATGATTTTCTTTGCCTGGTAGATATTTCATTTTAAAATCAAACTCATTCAGTTTTATTTTCCACCTTTGTAATTTCATATTTGGCTCCTTGAGGTTGTTCAACCAAATCAAGGGTTTATGATCGCTTTGTATCTCGAATGTTCTACCGAACAGGTATGAACGGAAATACTTGGTTGCCCATACGATCGCTAATAATTCCATTTCGATGGCTGAATAGTTTATTTCATGTTCATTTCGGGTTCTGCTAGCGTAGCAGATCGGTTTGTGTTCTTGTGACGAAACCGCTCCCAATGCTATGTTACTAGCGTCGGTTGTTACCGTGAACATTTTGTCAAAGTCTGGGAACGCAAGGATAGGGTCTGAGGTGATGAGTACTTTTAGTCTCTCAAATGCCTCGACGTACTTTTCTTCCTTGGGGTCTATGACAGCTCCTTTCTTTAGTTTGAGTGTCATGGGTTTTGCTATGTTTGCATTAGGAGGAATGAATAAGGAATGAATTTCCTGTAGAACCCGCACAGACCTAAGAATGACTTTATTTGTTTAGACGTTTCTGGTATTGGAAATTTGATAATGGCAGAGATTTTGCCTGGATTTGGTACTATTCCTTCAGTAGTAACTAGATGACCTAGGAATTCAGTTTCCTTTTTCATGAATTCACATTTATCCATTTGTAGCTTCAAGTTGGCGTCTCTCAACTTTCCAAATACTCTCCTTAGTGACAACAAGTGTTCTTCCAATGAAGTGGAAAATATAATGATGTCATCTAAGTATACAAAGCAATCTTTGAAGATTAACTCTTCTAGCAGATTGTTCATACATCTTTGGAAGGTAGCTGGGGCAGTGGTTAGCCCAAAGGGCATACGAGGGAACTCGTAATGTCCATGCTTAGTGGAGAACGCAGTTTTGGGGATTGAGCTAGGTTCCATGGGTATTTGATGGAAACCTTTTGCTAAATCGATTGTCGTAAAATACTGACATTTACTTAGTTTGTCTAGGATTTCATCCATTCGTGGAGTTGGGAATTTGTCCTTAACTATTATTTTATTTAGACTTCTATAGTCTACTACCATTCGATATTTTTGCTTTCCTGAAGCATCTATCTTCTTCGGAATCATAGATATGGGCGAGCAGTAAGGAGACTATCGAATTATTCCCTGCCTGATCATATCTTTGATTTGCTGGTTTACCTCCTGATCATGTATCTGGGCATATTTGTATGGTCGTCTGTAGACCGGGTCTTCATGTTGAGTTTTGATCTCGTGCTTGATTGTACTTGTGAAAGTCAAATTGTCACCTTCTCTGTACTGCACATCCTTAAACTCATATAAGACCTTCTTTAACTCTACCCTCTCTTCGTCGTTTAAGTGTTCCAATCTTAATTGATTACATTCCCTTAATTCACTGTCTAGAGCGGAAGCGAAGTATTGATCTCCCTCTGGAGATGGGTCAAGGCACTTGGTGCGATCTTCTCTTCTTTTGTAGAGGGATCAGTGCACTTCTGTGCGGTCTTGCCGGCTTCAATAGCTTCTCCACTCTGAATGATTGGGTACGACCTAGCTCCTAGTGTTACAGTGTCATTTCTGTAATCGATGACGGCTTTACTTGCCCTCAAGTATTCTCTTCCTAAAGGAGCTGACCGTTGGTTTCAAAAACCAATACGATCGGCTCCTAGCCATAGAGGCTCAGCTTAGCGGTTTAAAACTGCTGAATGAGTCTCCGAGGCGCAAAAAGGTCACTCCGCGGGACCTGCAAGTGCCAACCGTCACTCAGCCGTGCGCCGCCGAAAAACTGACTCCGACCACTCCAAGTGTGCAGCAGTTGATCTCGTTTGCCACTCCAAAGGCAACGACAGCTGCTGGCGATGCAGATTCGGTAGCCGAATCCATCGCCTCGGAGAATGTGCAGCCAAGTACGTCTGCAGCGTCCGTGTCCGTGGTGTCCGCAAGTTCGCTAGTTGTCCCGTCTATAGACGTTCCGGACCTCCGGATATTGCCACCACAGGTACTAGGCCTGTGGTGACTAAACCACTGGTGGGAGTCCCACCAAAACGACAAGTTTTTGTTTCACGGCTGGCCCCTGACCTCACATCTAATGATGTAATTGCTTTTATTCAAAGCAAAATAAAAGCCGTGGGTTTAAAGGTGGAGAAATTTAACTTATCTTATGCCAGGGAGAGAGCCTCGTTTAAGATAAGCATCTCCCCAACTCAATTTGACACCATTTGCTCCGCCAAATTTTGGCCGGAGCATTTGGTGGTGAAGGAGTTTAAGGCTAAGAAGAAGAATAGGCCCCCCATATCCCTTCCAAATCTTTCCAGTGTGCCACCCTCAACCTCAACTTCCTCTTCCTCAACTTCCCGTCTTGCTTCAACCTTTCCAAAAAACTAACTTCTCTTTTAGTAACCTATCAGAATGTAAGAGGCTTGCGTAGTAAGCTCAGCATTCTTTTCCGGGATAGTGTTGCATTTGCTTCCCACGTTATTGTGTTTACTGAAACCTGGTTAAAGCCGGACATTCTTAGTTCCGAGGTTTTGGCAGGTCGGTACACAACTTTTAGAAAGGACCGTTCGTCTCGACGTGCAGGAGGGGTTCTAATTGCAGTGGACTCTTACTTCACGTCAGAACACTTCACAGTCCAAGTTCAACAGGAGCTGGAATTAGTGTGTGTAAAACTGATTCTTCCCGCTTTCGCTATATTCATTACTTGCTCGTATATCCCACCTTCTTCGGATATTTCAATTTATGAGCAGCACTTGTCCGCTTTAACCGCTGTTTCTTCCTCGCTAACTGATAAAGATCGTATGATAGTTCTTGGTGACTTCAACTTGCCAGGAACTGTTTGATCTTCGGTAAACGAGTCTAGTATCCTAGTGCCCATGTCACGACATGACTTTGTTGACGGCTTGCTTGACCTGTCCCTGTCTCAAGTCAATCATGTGAAAAATTCCTTGGGTCGATTGCTTGATCTATGATTTGTATCGGATCCGACCATAGTGTTGTTAACCCGAGCCCTTCCGCTCACTATACCTGAAGACGCCTACCACCCTACTTTCGAGGTGTCGCTAGATATAGGACTGAACGTGTCCGCTGCTTTCATAAAGCCGAGTTTGCGAAGCTTAATAACCTAATTAGGGATTTTGATTGGTCCGCTGTGTACTTGTGCACTGATGTCACAAAAGGCACAAACATTTTTTACAATGCTCTTGGCACATTTTTTGATTCTTGTGTCCCGCTTTCTTGTCCGATTAGATCTGGAAAACCCCCTTGGTTTACCAAGTCCAGTCTAAAAAACTTAAAATCAAGACTTTATAAAAAATTTCAAGAAGTGGGTTCTCCTACTTCTCACTCTCGTTATGTAATAGCTCGGTCAAACTTTTCAGTTCTTAATGCTCAATGCTATAAGAACTACCTATCTCGTTGCAGGATACGTTTTTCTCAGGACCCTAAACAGTTTTACTGCTTCGTAAACAGTAAGCGTAGAACGTCCGCACACCCATCCTCGCTATCATTTTGTAATACGTCGGCAAATAATGATCAGGCAATTGCCGATCTTTTTGCCCAGTTTTTCCAAACCACCTATTCTGAGGAACGCTACTCTGGTCAACCGTACCCATACGGATTACCGAGGTTGAACGGCATTTTCAGTCCCTTGTTAAATGAATATTCCCTACTTCAAGATCTTCGACTAGTTAAGCCGGTGTTTTCACCGGGTCCAGACGGGGTTCCAGGTTGTGTACTCAGGTACTGCGAGGCTCTGTGTGGACCATTGCTTAAACTATTCACCCTGTCCATTGATTCCTCTTGCTTCCCCCCAATCTGGAAGGAATCGTTTATAATTCCTCTCCATAAAAAAGGTAGCAAGTCTGATGCAAAAAATTATAGAGGTATAGCAAAGTTATCCGCTATTCCCAAATTGTTTGAGAAGGTTTTAACTCCGCACTTGCAACATCTCTGCAAGTCACTTATATCTCCAACTCAGCATGGATTTATAAGGCGGCGATCAACCACCACGAACTTGTTAGAGTTTACTTCTTTCATTATTAAAGGCTTTCAAGGTAACTTACAGACGGATGTTATTTACACCGACTTTAGTAAAGCATTCGACTCTGTAAACCATTCCTTTTTAGCACATAAACTTGATCTTTTAGGGTTTCCGCCCAACCTCCTGAGATGGATTTCTAGCTATCTTTGTTCTAGGTCTCAAAGAGTCCTCTTCAAAAACTCCATCTCTTTACCAGTAAAGGTTTCTTCGGGAGTACCACAGGGCAGCCATCTAGGACCCTTACTCTTCACACTCTTTATTAATGATTTGCCTTCAGTATTAACATACTCTCGAGTACTTATGTATGCGGATGATGTTAAACTCTGTGTCCAGTACAAGGACATTTCATTTCATTCTCGCTTGCAATCCGATCTCAATAGCTTTCAGTCATGGTGTTGTGCAAACTTGTTACACCTTAATGCCTCCAAATGCAAAGTTATGACATTTCATCGTTCTAGCCCTTTGTTGGCTCCCTACACCCTATTTGGGGGTTCTCTTGAGAGAATTACCCTGGTGGATGATCTGAGTGTTATGTTAGACCCCAAGTTAAAGTTTTCCGAACACATTTCTACCATGGTAAATAAGGCCATGGGCGTGCTTGGGTTTATAAAGAGGTGGTCAATAGGTGGTACACCAGGACCGTATAGAATCAGTACAGAAAAACTTTTTACTCTTTGCTCTGCGGGGCCTTAACTGGGATGCGGGTGTAAGACTCCCATCTTACTCTAGTAGACTATTATTAGTAAACCTCCCATCCTTAGTTAACCGTAGAAAAATGCTTGGTGTGATATTTATGCAGAACTTGATCAGGGGTGACATAGACAGCCCTGATCTGTTGAGCCGCATAAACTTCACGATTCCTATTAGACTGACTAGAAATTTTATACCGTTGTTCCTTCCACTTTGTAGATCGAATTTTTCCTTGCATGAACCGTTTAGGGTCTTATGCTCGGACTATAATTCCATCTACCATATTATATCCAGCACTAATTCTCTTCCTCTTATTAAATTATTAATCCTTACACACCTTTCTATTATTTAGTAACTGCAGTGGTATTTGTATTTTGATTGCATGCTTAGTTTCTTAGTAAGTTTAGTGCTAATTTTCCTCGATTGTTAGTCTAATAGCTATCTTTCTTGCATGTTCGCGTTTGGTTCGGCTACGCACCGCACGTCATGCGGCAGCGCCCCTCGGTCAGTTGGGCGGGAGGAGGGCTGCGTTTTGCCTGGGATCCGCGCGTAACAGCCTTCTGCTGGTGTCACACGGGCCACTTGACGGTGCAGTAACTGCATCGCCTCTTGAAAGATGCAGTCATTGCATGTCAACGTCCAAAGATGAATAACCCGCATACATATTCGATTCGTTTGATAAATGAGCTTAGCTGTCCAGATGAACCGTCATAGGCAGGTATTTGTCGGATCGACAGCAGTGCCTGGTTCAAGTGGATTTCGCTCAATGATAGTGGTGGTAACGCCATGTTGTTGGTGTTGATTGGGTTTTGTTTTGTTTGGTTCACTTGTAAGTTTTTTGATTTTGTATTTAGTGTTTCACTGTTCTTGGTGGATCACTATCTCCGCTTACTTCAGTTCACTTAATTTTAGTTTTGCAAATCGTATGTGCTCGTAACACATAGGTTCTTTGGCGGATTTCATAATTTTATTAACGATTCCGGGATTACGTGATCACAGTAATTAGAAATTACACAAGCTGACCATTACCGAAATATAGGAGTTAATTTTAAACTAAATCCTACCGACTGCGCCAGTTAAATATCCGCAACTCTATTTTAAGTTTTTAAAAAAGACTTTTATTTTAAAACTTAAATATCTTTATGTCACAAGATTTAAATGAATTCCCCGACTTGACTTTGGGTCTGCTTGTCTCAAACGGAACTGATCTCTCTGCTGCTGGCTAGTTTCCATGAGCACTTCTCTTGGAACTCCCGACTCTGGCTTCGGGCGTTGCTTTCCTCGGCTGCATCTTCGTGTCGGTGGCGTACGTGCCTGGATCGATATTTGGGGATGCGTCGGCTTTGATGAAAGGCATCCACTGCTGGCGATCGGTGTTGCATTACATGACGGAGCTAGGAATGTGATACTCCTTGGTTTTATGTCTAGCTTTGATTGGTCCTCATGAGTGGCGTGATTCTAAAGAATCGATTTCTCGAGAGTGGCGTGATTCTAATGTTGATGAAACAATGGGGTCCATTGTTTATATTATGGGGGGACTTAGCTTGGAGTATGGGAAGAAACAGTTATTGATTCTTGAGTGGGGTCCTGTTACTTGTGTGGATGGGGTGGATGAATTGTACATAAACATAATGTGTATGGGATGTGGGGGATTATGGATATGTCACTATATATATATAATTATAGTTTTATAATATTATTATTTAATATCATTAATTATATTGAATAATATAATATAATATAATATATTGTTATATTATATTTAATTATTATTATTATTATATACATATATATATTATATATTTACTATATAGTTTTTCTTATTTTTTTTATTTAATTATATTTTACATACATTTTATCATGCCTCGTAAGAATAAGATATCTGCTTTGCAGCTGTCTCAGAGACGCAAATTAAGATACAGATCTAATAGAGATAGAAATTCAGAAAATTTAGAAATTGTTGAAAATGTAATAGATGCAGACCCTGAGTTCGTTGAACCAGTTAGAAACCAAGAGCTAGAGATGGAGGGACCAAATCAAGAGACTGCTTGGCAGGTTTCCGGTGTAGGTCAGGAAGAGCAGGCAGTCATCCCTGGTGAACAGGTAGAGAATACTGTAGGCAATAGTGATGGCATAAATGAACAGAATAAACGACAAGTGTCCGTGCGTCAGTCCGTACGTTTACGGAACCAACATGTAGAGAATATAGAAGAATGAGTAGAATTGAGAACACGACAGGGGCAAGTGGTCAACACTGAGCGTCGGTTCAAACGCAGAAGGAGCCAAAGGTATAGGGCTACAGAGCAGGCACAAAATACCGCAGAACATGTACTGAGACGAACGGACTCTAGCATTAGACGTCAGGAGCAAGTGGCCGATACTGTGCGTCGGTCTAGACGAAGACAGGACTCGGGCTATAGGGCGCGTGAGCAAGAACACAATACAGGAGAACATATAGTTAGGCGAACAGACGTACAGATTAGACATGAGGAGCAAGTGGCCAATACTGTGCGTCGGTCCAGACGTAGACAGGACTTGGACTATAGGACAAGAGAGCAGGAACAGAACACTGTAGAACATATAGTTAGAAGAACAGACGCACAGATTAGACACGAGGAGCAAGTGGCCGATACTGTGCGTCGGTCCAGACGTCGACAGGACTTGGACTATAGGACAAGAGAGAAAGAACGGAATACAGAGAGGCGACAACGCATACGTTTAAATAATGAAAGGAGACGTATGTTAGAAAGAGAGCAGGATAGAGTTCGCAGGGTACAAGAAAGGACCTTAGTAGATCGTAGGCGAATCTCGCGAGCGCGAGACACTCTGGCACGCCAAGCTGCTCGTGCCGCAGCACGTCAGTTAGAAATTGACGTTGCCAGAACGGCTAGTCAAAGAGTTAGCCAATATAGGAGCGATAGCAGCAATAGAGTTGAGCAAAATTTAAGAAACGCCTCCCGAATGCAGCAGGAACGAGCAAATATCTCCCAGGAAGATAGGGCTCAGATAGAACCCAGAATCAGGCTTAGTGGCCTAGAAGCTCTGAAAGTAGTTTATAACAGGAATGTAAAGGTGGGTCCTGATCAGGTTTGCCTTTCTTGCAAAGGCCTGAGGTTCCCCAAACAAATTTGTAAGATTCCTCGCGTCCTTTTAGAAAGTGATTGCGAGTTTAGTGGTGAAATTTTCGGTCTTGAAAGCCTTTTAGAATTCCCTTCTGATTGTCCAACATTAAAATTCTGCAGAACATGTCATAGCAACATTAAGAAGCGTATAAAGCCTAAGCTTTTCTTCAATGAATTAGATTTCCCCATGCTGCCCGACTGCTTAAAGGGGCTTACTCCATTAGAGGAACGACTGATTTCTCCTCGACTTCCATTTATGATAATTAAGCCTATATTGCCTGGGGGGCGAGGTCAAAATGCCATTAAAGGGGCAGTGGTAAACGTCCCTATTTCGGTAAGCGATATCGTGAAGGAGCTTCCACGAGCTTTCCATGAAGCCCAGGTAATTCAGCTCCACCTCAAACGCAGAAAAGAGTATCTTCATGCTTTCATGGCTGAAACCATTAGACCTTCCAAAATTTTTGAAGCACTTCGTTATTTAGTTACCACAGATTTTTATAAAAAGCATAATGTTGTAGTTAACGAGCAATGGATCTCTGGTTTCACATCCGATATTGTTCCTTTCGTAGCATCTCAAGCAGACGCAGCCTTTTTAGAAAGTATGCAGAATAGAGATAGGAATGTAGATACGGAGCCGGCCCATCCCGACGAGGAAGTAGAAGCCGAAGAGCTCAACCCTGGAGGTCAGGAAACTCTGCTTGAAAACAACATACCATTTGATGATAGGATTATCAAAATCGCACCAGGTCAAGGCCAACGACCTCTCGACATGATTCTAGACATTGACTCGGAAGAGTTATCCTTTCCCACAATTTATGCAGGCGTCAAAAGACAATCTTCGCAAAGTTTTACAACCATTGTTAGATCAGAGCTTCGAAATGTAGATAGGAGAGGTTGTAGAACTGACAAACTATTCTTCAATTATAAGAAGTTAGAACTCATTAAGATTCGAAATAATATTTCAATCTGCTTACGTAAGCGGAGCACTTCCAGTGCAGTAACGGCAGCTAACGCTCTTAATGAGAATTTCATAGGGGGGCTTATTAACCACGATGAGGGATATAGGGTTCTTCTTCGATCGTCTCCGGCTCACTGGGAGGACGAAAAGAAGAAGGTTATGGCCATGATTCGTCAGTTCGGCCTGCCGACTTTTTTCATTACTCTGTCTGCTGCTGAAACGCGGGGGCCAGAGTTGCTTGTTTTGCTCAAAAAAAAACGTAGATAGGGAGATCATTAGCGAAGAAGAAGCAATGAATCTACCCTACACCGAAAAGGAGCGTCTTATCAGGGCAGATCCAGTTACTTGTGCTAGGTATTTCGATTATAGGTATCGCGAGATTTTAAAAGTTATGAGGAATCGGGAGGGCATTTTCGGGGAAAACTTCGTCATCAAATATTATTGGCGTGTTGAATTCCAACAAAGAGGTTCCCCCCATATTCACGGCATGTTTTGGCTGAAAGATGCCCCAGCAGTGTACTTAACCAGTACAGAGTCAATTTCAACAGTTATAGCCTTCATTAAAAAACATATTACAGTAGATGTTACAGACTCTGAAATAGCTCCGTATGTTGAATACCAAAAGCATTGGCATAAGGACATGTCATGTCTTAAAAAAGCCAATAAAAGTGGAAAAAAAGTTTGTAGATTCGGTATTCCATACCCTCCAATGCCCCAAACGGAGATATTGAGTCCACTGCCGGAGGAAACTCCAAAACTTGATTTTAACTAAGGAAATTTTAAGAAAATTCAAGACCTACTGAATTCTGATCAATCCTCTGATATGATTGATCACTTGAGCATATTTGAGAACTTTCTTTCGCACGAACAAGTGAGCCTCAATTACGAGGACTACAAATATGCAATTTCTTCTGGTTTAAAGAAACCACACATTTTTCTAAAAAGGTCATTTGCTGAAATTTGCGTTAATGCTTATAATAAACACATCATTTCAATGCAAAGGGCCAATATGGATATCCAATACATTTTGGACTCTTATGCATGCTGTAGCTATATAATAAATTATATAAATAAAACCCAACGGGGTATTTCAAAGCTTATGCCCGAGGCGGCAAAAGAAGTTCAAGGGGGCAATTTCACGATAAGACAAAAGCTACAGCATATTGGTCACAAATTTATTTCTGGCACTGAGATATCTGCTCAGGAAGCAGTATATTGTTGTCTAGGCATTCCGTTGTCCGGAACCAGCAACAAATGTGTTCAAGTAAATACTTTCCCTCCAGAGCAACGAGTTCGAATGCTCAAATCCACAAGCATCCTACAAAATATGCATCAGGAGTCCACTGACATATTCGTCAAAGGATTGCTGGAGCGGTATGTGTCTAGCCGATTTTGCAGCAAATTATGAATTTTCTAAAAGCGGGAAAAGAACTATCCAAAATAGAGATGATGAAGAGGACAAAGAAAATGAGGCACAAGTAGAAGTTTTTATCCCTCTCCGCGATAATAGTGGTTTCATTAGGGAAAGAACTAAGCCGTCCATTTTAAAATATGTGAGGTGTAATATAAATACAGATAGGTCAAAATATTTTAGAGCATTAGCTATGCTGTTTTATCCGTGGAGAGATGAAGAGAAAGATTTAGTGAGCGTAAATTGCGAGGATCTTTATAATAATAATCAAGATATGGTAAATTCAAATTTCCAAAAATTCAATGCATTAGGAGATTTGGAAGACGCGCTTAGGAGGGCCATGGAAGCCGAAGAGAATAGGGAGGAAGGTGAAGAGGTAGTTGATGAGGCAATAGCTGAGGAGTTTTGGGCTCCAGCGATTCCAGAAATAAGTTCCCAGACCAGGATCTAACCCAGAAACTGTTAAAGTTCTGCTGTGTGCTCCCACAGGAAAAGCTGCATTTGGTATTGGAGGTGCCACACTTCACTCAATGATTTCTTTACTTCTCAATCAATCCAACCATGCTTTTAAACAATTGGGTCTAGATTTGTTAAATACCTTGCGTTCAAGATTTATTGATCTTAAAATTCTTATAATTGACTAAATTTCTATGGTCGGTGAAAAAATGTTTTCATATTTGGATATGCGTCTAAAACAAATATTTTCAAGGCCTGAGAGTCCCTTCGGTTGCATTTCTGTTATCGTGCTTGGCGATCTAAGGCAGTTATGTCCAGTAGGTGATCGTTGGATATTCAAATCCTCATCAGGAGCGCATAATCCATACAGTGCGATAGTTGGCTCTAGTCTCTGGGATGGCTTCAAGTTTTTCGAACTTACAGAGATAATGCGACAGCGAGATGACCAACCTTTTGCAACCGCACTAAATAACATGGCATCGGCCGTAATGACGTCAGAAGATATTCAATTGCTTAGGGACCGAATAGTTCACGGCAGTGAAGCACCAAGAGATGCGATCCACTTATTTTATAGCAATAGCGAGACAGATGAGTACAATAAGGAGAAGCTATCATCGATTATGACTGCAGAATATACTTCAATAGCTTTACACTCCATCAAAGCCGAGCATCTTAACCCAGACATCAAAACAAAATATCTGGACTCTGTTAAGAGTTACAAAACTTCGAATACACAAGGCTTGTGCACTTCATTGGTTCTCAAAACCACGGCTAAATATATGATGACAGTCAATGTAAATACATCAGATGGTCTTGTTAACGGAGCCACTGGTGTTTTAATGCAGATAGATCTCAGCTCATCCAATACTCCCGAACTTCTTTGGATACATTTTCTCGAGGAAAGCGTAGGAGTTAACGCACGGTCAAAGCGCAGCCATAGTAACGAATCTTCTTGGACCCCAGTTCAGAAAACTACAAAAAGTTTTCAATACCATCAAAACGAACAAGTTACTATTGACCGAAAACAGTTTCCGATTGTAGCTGCTGAAGCTATAACTATTCATAAGAGTCAGGGAGCAACATACAGCAAAGTGGTCGTCCACACTTCATCCAATATGCAAAGTGTTCAAACATGAACATATGATCGTCAGTACAATGCCACTTTCGGCCCCTTGCAGAATGTTTAAACATAAATAGATTATTGTACACATTCACTCATGTAACAACACCGATCTCTAAAGAAATCACATAAAGTAGACAAGTTATGACTGCACTGGTGTAAACAGAGATCTGTAACCCATTAATACGACAACAAAACACAAGTGGAGAAAACACTTAACAAATGCGGTCCTAAAATAAAACTAATGTAAGCATGTACTCAAATAGACACCCTCAGTAAAGTGTATCCTCTGCGTAGGTCTAACGATAATTATAGACTACCAAATTGTACCTCCTACCTCATTGTCAAATCACATATAAGGCTCTGATTTTAAGAATAAAATTTAGTTTCCGACTCTCCGTTGTTTCCCCCCTGTGGTAAGAGCACGGAGTTAAACCAGCTTCCTTGAGACTGAACAAGTGTCTAGTTCACTGACAGCTAAAGGTAGCAAAATAAAAAACTTTGATTTCCCTCCGATAGGAAGGAACAGAGTAAAAAATAAATTAATGAAACGAGAGTTTCAATTAATAATTTGGAAAAATACGAGCTAAACAGGCTGTATTTTTAATAGATAACTGGGTATATCTATTGTGATTGGAGAATACAAAAAAAAAAAAAAAAAAAATTAATGAAACGGAAGTTTCAATTAATAATTTTGAAAAAATAGGAGCTGGGCAGGCTGTATTTTAATAGATAACGAAATATGTATATCTATTGTAATTGAAAAATAAAAATTTTTCACAACGGTGTCGTTTTCGAGGCCGGAACATCGAAAGAGAAAAAATAATAATCCGAAATATCGAAAGTGCTTAATGGCTAGAATTGAAAAAAAAAGTGGCAAATAACTGTGACTGTGAAAAAGAAATATATAAATGGGTTTGTGTGTGCCCACTGTGCCAGCAACAATAACTGCAGCGACAGGAAGATCAGCGACAGCGACTTAAGCAGAGGCAGCAGTAACAACAACAGAATTCATCAGCTAAGTCTCATATTTCAAATTTTTTTTAAGCCTAATTAAGTAAAAGTAAAAAAAATTAAACTAAGATGTTGTCGGAACAAATAATTAAGCTATTAGAGGCTCAAGCAGCGATAGCAAGGGAGATTAAAAAGATTGAAGATGGTCATTTGACCAGCGATGTAATCCAAAGGTTAGGAGACCTTAAAAACAAAGTTACAGGCAATAATTCTGCACTGTTAACATATGGAGTAGTCGATCATGACTACTATAAGAGACAGCAGTACGAAAAAATGATTAAAAATATAGAGGACATACATAAAAAGTATGTAGAGTCAAAAAATAATGAGACATTAACGAAAGGGAATGTAGAAAAAACAATGTTACAATCAGTGGAGACTTGAACTTTGAAGGAAGACATAGAGCCCAAAATTGACAATAGCATAGAAAAAGTATCTGAGGAAATCATCAGAATAGTGGAAAACCTGAGGACATATTTAGAGCAAACCATGCAGAGGTTTCATAGCTATGAAACAAACGACAGCTTCGACAATCAGATCGGAGATTTGGAATTTGATATTCAAAGCATGTTGAGCAACATAGAAGTTAGGATGCAAACCATAGCTGAAGAAAACAGTATGGATACTAAAGGGGCAACGGTAAAAAAAGAAGATATCGATTTGCCTGATCTTCCGAAAGTGGAAGTACCCACATTCTCGGGCGAAAAAAAAGAGTGGGACGGCTTTTCACAAATATTTTGTGAATTAATTCATAACACAGTTAGTCTGAGTACATCTCTAAAATTCAATTATTTGAAAATCGCGATAAAGGGTGAGGCACGGAGTATGGTAGCTCACCTTTTAACTGGGCCGCTGGAGAATTATAATGCCGCTTGTTAATTGCTGACCAAGCGATATGAAAATAAGCGAAAAATTTTTGCGGATCAGCTGAATCGTTTACTAGACTTACCAATGCTAGATCACGATTAAGCGAAACATATTAAATGGTTTTCTGATTCTATAAATGAGTCAATACATTTAATTAAATTCAAGTCACATTTAACAGAAGAAGTTGATGTGATTTTCGCGCACATTGTGTTGAAAAAATTCAACAAAGATACCTTACAATTATATGAAAGTCATATAAAAATTTGTCCTTTTTATCCAAGAGATCCAAGCATTGCCAGATGTAATGGAATTTTTAGAACAACGGTACACTTTTCTTTACACGTCACAGGATAAAGAGTGGAAACCGTTGAAAAAAGTAGTGCAATATGGTAAAATAAAAGAAAATTGTCCGTTATGTAAAATGGCAGGACATACCATAATTCACTGCTATAAGTTTAAGGGAATGAGTCCGATAGATAGAGGCCAGTTTATTAAAAAACAGCGCCTTTGCACAAAATTCTGTAGGCATGATATGTATAAGAAATGCTTTTCTGAAATTTTATACGATGCTCCATATTTCCTACGAAAAGAGGGAAAATGTTAACACTTGCTTGACAAAAGAACAAGCGTTCTTGGCCACAGCACTGATAAAAGTAAGGGCAAGGAATGGTGGCTATCAAAACCTTGGAGCTCTCATTGATTGTGGGTCGCAATGTACCATAATTTCAGAAGAAGCTGCTCAAATATTAAACTTAGTACGAAAAAGAGCGAACACCGAGGTAAGTGGAGTGTCATCTACAGACTCTTGCACTTCAAAGTACAAAGTTACTTTATCAGTAAAAACTCGTGATTATAATAAAGGTCCTCTAAATATTGAAGCAATTATTCTTCCGATACTAATGAAAGCTTTACCATTAAAGTCTTTCAATATTAATAAAACTAAGTGGCAAGATTATGTGTTGGCAGACCCTAACTTTAACAAACCAAGTAGGGTAGGGTTGATGTAATAATTGGGATAGATTTGTATACCCATATTTTAAAAGACGGAGAAGTAAAAATAGACGGACTACTTGGACAAAATACAGAATTCGGATGGATTATATCCGGTTACACCAAATCAAAACGTGATAAATTTATTGTGGCGACAACAATTGAAGTTGGGGACTTAGAGCGGTTCTGGGAATTGGAAAGTGAAAAGAATGACGTAGAAGAAGATGTGTGCGAGGAGCATTTCTTGGAAACAACAAGAAGAGATGAGAATGGTAGGTATGTGGTTAAAATACCATTTAAAAAAGAAAAGGATCTAGGAGATTCAAAACACCAAGCTATAGCGCGATTTTATAGTTTAGAAAGAAAGCTCAGCAATAATTGTTCAGGCCAGCAATAGACAGTTTCCGCGCACTGTGCCTGCTCCGCGCGCCTCGGTCCCGGCTCGCGCTCGCGCGCTCGGAGGGGCGCTCGGATCCACAATCCACGATCCACACGGCGCTCACCGCAGCATAAAGGCAGCATAAAGTATAGATCATAAGGTTTAGAGAGTCAGTTACGTTTTCACCCCCGCTTCAACCTGTCGACATACCGCGCGAATACCCAATAACTACATGAACAATATATATATATACACACAACGAAACCCATCGGCCTTTCCTTTCTGTGACGACTGCTAGGAGTTTATACTGGAACATACCCCTCGCCGTTGGATAATTGATCCTCGATCCGCTCCACTACAAACATTGGTCCTTCGAGCCGGATCTTCGCCTTCCCCATAAGGAGAAGCTCACCCCAGCCAGCATCGGCGGATCGCTCCAAGTGTAAGATAAGTACAACCCTTCGATTGTGCCCAACACCAGTGCAGTGATTTTGTGCGAGTTTCCCATCCCAGTCCGAGTTCCCGCGGCATATGTACATATATGCCTTTCTCGCTCTAGCTCCAAATTAAACCATACTTCGTTCTGCCAACGGTTGTGGCCTCCTATTTCTCCAAAGGTTTAATTTGATCCAAGCTAGCTCCTGCGTTCCTCCTCCGATCCAGTGCCCACATTAATATATAGCTGTCTGTAAATCATATTCCTACCGCTCCCAGCTACCAGCTGAGCTTTCGCTGCTGACAACTGCACATGCACACCAACATACATACATATGTACATATGTGTAAGCAACGCAATCCAAGCGGCTGGCAACAAACAAAAAGACATATTCTTGCAATTAATTTGTTGTTCATTCCGTGCATGCTCAACGGGTTATAGTTCTTTCGTTTGTTTTAAAGAATATAGAATAACAAATCACAAATCACAACCAATCTTTATTTAACTCATTATATTGCCAATAAAAATAAAACACGACTCCATACATATCATCTTACATATGCGCACGCATTTTCAACTAACAACTCTTGCACATCTGTATATACATACATATATTGTATTGTATTGTATATAAAACGGTTACTCCGTTTTTTTTTTTACCCGTTGTTTAAATCTCGTCAAAAGGGGGGGTCGTTAATCCAAGCCACACACACATACAAGCAACAGCAGCGACGCATTCTTTTCATTTTTCCTTTCGCTTTCGCTTCTCCACCGTTTGCTTGCGTTGTTGTTGGTGGGAGAATATTTTTCGGTGCCGCGCTTGACCGTAACGGAACGCCAAGTGACGCGCTACCCTGCTTTTCAAGGGTATATTGTTTTGAACATTCGGTTTGCAACCGACTCTATATAGGGGGACCTTGTGCATCAATATCATTGCTCATCCATTAGTCGCTCTTGGTTCGACATTTTTTTTGTATTTGATCGTAGTATTTTATATTTATATTCCGGCCACGGTGCCCGACTTCTACTATTTAAATACTCGCGATAAATTCCGCCAAGGCCACATATCCACGGTTCGTCGTTCAAAACTTCCACTTCTCCATTTCCGCTCACCTGCTTTGCGACTCTGATACGCGTTATCGCAAATCCATCAGCCAACCATGCCCACTGGTGAGAAGAAATCTCGCAAGAAGTTTAAGCGGGTGAGTTCGCTGAGTTTAACCCATCCACCCAGCTCCAACGGCTCAATCGCTACGCCCACATCTTCCCGTCCGGCCCCAACTGAGCGAGGTCCGACCACGTCCAGGGCTCACGCACCACATGCCTTTGAGGCCTTGTTGCTCCCCTCGGTCGTCCCTCGCACGGTTCCGAGCACTATGGCCCAATCGGCCGCCAGTTCCGCAAGGTCTAAGTTTGCCTTGGCTGCAAGCAGACTGACACGCTTCGACCAGAAGCTCAGCGCTCCAGATGCTAGCACACCAACCCGCTCGCTCTCCCAAGTCCATCGAGATCAGCTCCGAAGCCTGTGGGCGAAGGTGGACGCGGAGTTCGAGGCCTGTGTGGAGGCGATAACGGAAGTAGATCCAGAGGGGGTAGCTGACGTCCAGGGGATGTACGATGACTGCTACGCGGTCTACGCGCAATGCCTTGCCGAACTGAACGATCAGCTCGAACCCCCGACTGTCCCTCACACGCCTCAACTGGCCGTTCAAGTGCCGACGTCCGGCGGTTGCCGTCTTCCTCCATGTGACACTGAAGTTTTCAGTGGGGACTATCAGCAGTGGCCCACGTTCCGAGACCTGTTCACCGCCATATATATAGAGAACCCGAGGTTGGCTCCAGTAGAAAAACTGTTCCACCTCAACAAAAAAACAAGCGGTGAGGCCCACGACATAGTGGCACAGGCTCCACTCACGAACGAAGGGTTCGCGTCCGCATGGAGCGCCCTCCGTGAGCGTTTCCAGAACAAGAGGCTGATACTCAAAGCCCAGCTGAAGATCCTTTTCAGTCTGCCCCAAATCCGCACCGAGTCAGCTGCAGCGCTAAAAGAGCTTCAGAGGGCCGTCCACAAGTGCCTTACGACACTCAACCACTCCGAGGTCTCCACAGACAGCATTTTCGCTGACGGAGTGTTAGTGTACCTCATATCCGCGAAGTTGCCGAAAACGACTTTGGAGCTTTGGGAGCAGTCCGTGATACACAAGTCCGAAATTCCCACCTGGCACGCTATGGACAAGTTCCTGGCGGAGCGGTACCTGTCTCTCGAGGTGACCGAGGACGGCCATCCAGGCATGGAGACTCAGGCCCACTCCAGGGCGAGTCTACCCCTGTCAGAGAGGTCAAAGGGCAATCCCAACCCTTTCCGTTCCCAAGAGAGCCCTGTTGCAAGGCGGGTTCACTCTTTCGGAACAACTGTGGATCCGAAGCGGAGAACGTGTGATCTTTGCTCCAAAGAGAACCATCCGATCCGGGTATGCCCTCAATTCCTTCAGATGAGACCTGATGCTCGCTCCAGCTATATTAAGCAAAAAATGCTTTGCTTAAACTGTTTCGCAAGAGGTCACCAGATTCGTGAATGCCAAAGCGCCCACAACTGCAACACGTGTGGAGACCGGCATCATACGCTGCTGCACCGTGGCACTCCAGTTTCCAGCCAATCCGTGCCCAATTCCGTACCACTTCCGACTCCTGCCGAAGCTCAGCCTAGCGTTCAGAACTATTTCGCCTCCGGCAAGAGGGCGGTACTCCTAGGCACGGCTATTATTAATATTTGCCACTTGGGGACAAATTTTCGCGCCCGCGCTCTAATCGACCCGGGCTCCGAGGCGACGTTCATTACGGAACGTCTCTTCCAGATCATTAAGTTGCCATTCCGACTCGCCCAGGCACAGGTCTCGGGCCTCAATCAGACAATATCCGCTCAGTCCAAGAAACTCTGCCATTTTTCCATCCGTTCCCCGACTAAGCCGGGCTTACAATTGGACGCCACAGCCTATGTCCTGCCGGAACTATCAGGCAGCCTTCCCTCCCATCCGATCCCGCAACACTCGTTGCGAGACTTGCCGAACCTGCCATGGGCAGACCCGACATTTTACGAAAGCTCACAAATAGATGTCCTGATTGGTGCCGACATCCTTCCATCCATCCTCTTGAGCGGCTCACAGACGAACATCTGTGGATCTCTCCTCGGACAGGAATCCATTTTCGGGTGGGTTCTTACAGGCCCAGTGCCAAACACGGTACAAGGCCGGGTCGCATCCTTCTCCACGCAAATTTCCACCGAGCTAGAGACTCCGTTGGACAAACTCCTCACAAAGTTTTGGGAGGTGGAGGACATTCCTACTAAAATAGAAAGCGAGTCGGATTCGTACTGCGAAAGAAATTTCCTCCGAACTACGTCAAGAACGCCAAGCGGGAAATACGTCGTCACGTTACCGTTTCGCGACCCAGATCATCTCGGATCAGATCTGGGGTATTCAAGGGCAGCCGCGCTGGCCCAGTTCCTAAGAAACGAAAATCGCTTGAAAAGAAACGGTCCCCTACAAGAGCAGTACGACACCGTAATCCAAGAATACCTAGAGCTTGAACATATGACAGAAGTTCCTCCGACTCATGGGTCCTCAACCTACTACCTTCCGCACCACGCTGTCTTCAAGCCTGAGAGCACTACCACGAAGGTCCGCGTGGTATTTAACGCATCCAGCCCGTCGACCAACGGTGTGAGTTTGAATGATCTTCTGCACGCCGGCCCGGTCCTCCAATCTGACTTGACCCTCCAGATCCTGAAGTGGCGTTATTTCCGGTACGTTTTCAACGCGGACATCACCAAGATGTATCGCCAAATTTGGGTTGACCCGAAACACACCCCTTTCCAGCGAATATTATTTCGAAACAAGGAGGGACTCATCCGCGACTATGAACTTAAGACCGTAACCTTCGGAGTCAATTGCGCTCCTTTTCTTGCCATCCGAGTGTTGCAACAGCTAGCAAGCGACGTCCAGTCCAGATTTCCGAAAGCAAGTCGCATTATCCGATCATTCATGTATGTCGACGATGTCCTAGCCGGAGCGGATTCTACCGATGAGGCTCGACTAACGATCCGCGAGTTGCAGGCCGCACTTAGCTCTGCAGGTTTTCCGCTGCGGAAGTGGACTTCAAACCACAAAGCTATTCTGGCAGGAATTCCGAGTGCTCATCGTCTCCACACAGATTTTCTGGAGATGGAGGAAGAGAGCACGGCTAAGACTCTCGGGATTCTGGAAAGCGACTTCAGACGAGTTTTTTTTGTCCCTCCCGAGTTAGCGCCTGAGTCGTCATACACCAAGCGAGCAGTTCTGTCCCAGATCGCAAGGCTGTTCGACCCCGCGGGGTGGTTGGCCCCATTCATTGTTCGGTCCAAGATCTTCATGCAAGAAATCTGGTTGCAGGACCTGGGATGGGACGATGAGCTTCCAAGCGAGATGCGCCAGCGCTGGCAAAGTTTCCTGCGGAGCTACTCCGCTCTCGACCAAATCCATATTCCAAGATGGGTCGGCTCCCGGCCAGCGGTAAAAGTCGAACATCATGGGTTCTGCGATGCATCCGAGAGGGCTTACGGTGCCGCCATCTACGTCCGCATTGAGGTTGACCGTTTGGTCGAGGTGCAGCTTCTCACAGCGAAAACGCGAGTCGCACCCGTGAAAACCGTGTCGCTCCCCCGGTTAGAGCTTTGCGGGGCAGTGCTTTTGTCCGAAATGGCGGCGGCTATCCTGCCGAATATGCCAACAGCAAGTACGAGCTGCTATTGCTGGACCGATTCCACCATAGTCCTCGCCTGGCTGGCAAAGCCCGCGTGTCACTGGACCACGTTCGTGGCCAACCGAGTGACTAGGATATCTCAAGCGACCGATATTGAGAAGTGGTGCCACGTTCCATCCGAACAGAACCCCGCGGACTTAGCCAGCAGAGGCGTGCCGTTACAGGAGTTGGTGGAGAACCAACTCTGGTGGCACGGACCAACTTGGCTGCAGAAGGGCCGAGATCAATGGCCGGCACCAGTTAATAACTCCCCCGTTATGACCTTAGAGCAGCGAACTGTAAAAGCCCATTTCGCACTCAACCCAGCCGAAGACTTCCTCGAACGATTCTCCAATCTGGAGAGAGCTCTACGAGTCCGTGCATATATCATGCGCTTCACCAAGCGCTGCCGGAAGTTAGCCACCGCGCAAAAGGGCCATCTTACGAGCGGCGAAATTACCGAAGCTGAAAAAACTCTTATCCTAGAGACGCAGCGTAGAGAATACCCCGAGGAGTATCGCTGCCTAAGCGGTAAGCGGCCAACGCCAAGGTCAAGTTATATCCTGAACATGAACCCTTTCCTAGACCGCCATGGGTTGATCAGAGCATGCGGCCGTGTCGCAGGCTCTGAAGTGCTAAGATACGACGAACGACATCCAATCATTCTCCCATATAATTGTCGATTGTCTCGCCTTCTCGCGCAATTTACGCACCGGATAACTCTTCATGGCGGCAACCAATTGATGGTGCGCCTCATTCGATCAAAGTATTGGATTCCAAAGGTTCAAAGGCTTATGAAGGGGGTTGTGAACTCCTGCAAGGTCTGCGTTATTCACAAAAGAAGGTTGCAAACCCAAATGATGGGAGATCTCCCAACCGAGCGGTCGTCCTTTTCCAGACCGTTTACGCATACCGGGATTGATTACGCGGGTCCTTTCGAAATACGGAACTATACAGGGAGAGCATGTCTGATCACGAAGGGGTATGTGTGCGTATTCGTGTGTTTTTCCACAAAGGCGATACATTTAGAACCCACGTCCGACCTCACCACCGAAAAATTTCTCGCCGCCTTCGCTCGTTTCGTCGCAAGTCACGGATGTCCACAGCGTATCCATTCAGATAATGGAAAAACTTTCGTTGGTGCAGCAACCCTGCTTTCCAGTGACTTCCTTGACGCGTTTAAGGACTCGGTGACTGATGCGTATAGCCATCAGCGGGTTTCGTGGCGCTTCATCCCACCAGGAGCTCCACATATGGGAGGCCTATGGGAAGCCGGAGTGAAGAGTTTCAAAACTCTCTTCTACAAGGCCACGTCCACTCGGAGGTATACGTTTGAAGAGCTTTCTACGCTGCTCGCGAAGATTGAAGCGTGCCTCAATTCCAGGCCGCTCTCACCGATGTCCGATGATCCGACGGAGCTGCTAGCCCTCACTCCCGGGCACTTCCTTATTGGGGGGCCCTTAATGAGTACGGCCGAGCCCGAAATAAAGGGGAACCTTAATTCGATCATCAATCGGTGGCAGCATTTGAAGGCCCTCAACCAACAGTTCTGTCAAAGGTGGAAGGAGGAATACCTCAAGGAGCTCCACAAGCGGACTAAGTGGCAGACGCCGACGCCAAATCTTCAGGTTGGCGATATGGTGGTCATCAAGGAGGATAACCTGCCGTCCAACGAATGGCGGCTCGGAAGGATAACTTCCGTGTATCCCGGTGCCGACGACAGGGTCCGTGTGGTGGATATCCTTACTGCCCGCGGTACCCTCAAAAGACCGATTGTCAAGGTCGTTCTCCTGCCAGTAGAACCCCGTAGTTCCATCCAACAATAACGTGAATGTGCACTTGTCCCATTCACAGCTCCGTACTAATACTTCTTCGACTTCTCTATTCCATCCTAGTTCCATCCTCATCCAGACATGGCCCCACGGATCCGCGCCAGCCGCACCACGGAGAGCCGGCGTGATCGAGGGATCAACTCGTACCGTTGCCGGGTCTGCCGAGGAATTCATCCGCTACGGACCTGTCACCATTTCCTTCGCCTGAGCCCTGAGAAGAGACTCCGAGCTGTCCTCATTAACAAATATTGCGGGAACTGCCTGGTCCACCAACACTCCGGCCAGGAGTGTCGCAGTGGCGGGGTGTGCCGGGTGTGTGGCAAAAACCACCACACTCTACTCCACATACCCTCGTCTCGTCGTCCAGTCCGCTCGGCCTCAGGAGCATCGTCGCCATCTACAGCGCCCCACGTCAAACGCCGACCTCGTCGTCCAGCCCGCTCAGCCTCGGCTGCATCGTCGCCATCCACGTCGGCCCACGCCGACCGCCGCCCGCTTCTCCCCGTGAGCCGCCCCGTGGCAGGGCCCCCGGCACCATCCGTCGACTCACTTCTACAACATCGAAGCCTCATCATACTCCCGACGGCGCTGGTGGTCTTGGATACGGGATCCAAAAACTTCGAGACGGCGGCGCTTATCGACCCATGCACGCCGGTGAGCTGTATTGACGACTCCTTTGCCAGCGCCTTCAAGTTGCCCACCACTTGTGTGGGGGACGAGAAAGTGTGTACGGCGGTGATCCGCGCCAAAATGGGCGACTTCCAGTTGGAAACGATGCTCAAGGTCGAGCCCCGTGTGCGCATCCGCACGCCTATCCGACAGCTGAGCGATTCCGTGCGGGCGCGTTTCGGTGACCTGAGGCTTGCCGATGAACAATTCCATCGACCGGCGACAATCTCGCTCATCTTGGGAGCAGATGTCTACCCGAAGGTGATCCAGCCCGGGTTCCTTGCGCGTGAGGACGGCCTGCCGGTGGCCCAGAGCACCGTTTTTGGATGGATCGTGTCGGGGGCGTGCACCCAGCCATAGGCCACCCCATTATACTTTGCAATCCTGCAAGGGGGGGGGAGGATGTTCAGGCCAGCAATAGACAGTTTCCGCGCACTGTGCCGGCTCCGCGCGCCTCGGTCCCGGCTCGTGCTCGCGCGCTCGGAGGGGCGCTCGGATCCACAATCCACGATCCACACGGCGCTCACCGCAGCATAAAGGCAGCATAAAGCATAGATCATAAGGTTTAGAGAGTCAGTTACGTTTTCACCCCCGCTTCAACCTGTCGACATACCGCGCGAATACCCAATAACTACATGAACAATATATATATATACACACAACGAAACCCATCGGCCTTTCCTTTCTGTGACGACTGCTAGGAGTTTATACTGGAACATACCCTCGCCGTTGGATAATTGATCCTCGATCCGCTCCACTACAAACAATAATAAAACATTAAAAGAAAATTATGTAAAGTTCATGCATGAATATAAAAACTTAGGACATATGGTAGAGTCCAAAGAAGATGGGAAATATTATTTACCCCATCAAGGAGTCATAAGAGATTCCAGTCTAACGACAAAGCTGAGGGTGGTTTTCGATGCTTCAGCAAAAACCACAAACAATAAAAGTTTAAATGATATCATGTGGGTTGGACCAAGGGTCCAAAAATATATCTTCGATATTATGGTGAAATGGCGTAAATGGCCATTTGTAATATCGGCGGACATTGAAAAAATGTACCGGCAAATTAATGTTGATAAAGACGATCAACAATATTTGCATATAATTTGGAGAGATAATCCAAACGAAAAGTTAAAAGATTATAGGTCACACTGGCACCGACTCGTGCGCTCCTGATTTTTATACCCGATACTCAAAATGAGTATTGGGGTATATTAGATTTGTGGTAAAAGTGGATGTGTGTAACGTCCAGAAGGAATCGTTTCCGACCCTATAAAGTATATATATTCTTGATCAGCATCAATAGCCGAGTCGATTGAGCCCTGTCTGTCTGTCCGTCCGTCCGTCTGTCCGTCTGTCCGTCTGTCCGTCTGTCCGTCTGTCCGTCCCCTTCAGCGCCTAATGCTCAAAGACTATAAGAGCTAGAGCAACGATGTTTTGGATCCAGACTTCTGTGATATGTCACTGCTACCAAAATATTTCAAAACTTTGCCCCGCCCACTTCCGCCCCCTCAAAGGGCGAAAATCTGTGGCATCCACAATTTTAAAGATACGAGAAAACCAAAAACGCAGAATCGTAGAGAATGACCATATCTTTTATGCTGCAGAATCTGAATTGGATCGTATTATTATTATAGCCAGCGTCAAGAAAACAATTTCATTTTTTCTCGCCCTGTCTCTCTCTAACACACACGTAGCATAGGCGGCTTTGCTTAGAGTAAAACATTAGCGCCTAGATCTCAGAGACTATAAAAGCTAGAGCAACCAAATTTGGTATCCACACTCCTAATATATCGGACCGAGACGAGTTTGTTTCAAAATTTCGCCACACCCCCTTCCGCCCCCGCAAAGGATGCAAATCTGGGGATATTCACAAATCTCAGAGAATATTAAGGCTAGAGTAACCAAATTTAGTACTCCTGTTAGATCTCACTATAAAACGTATATCTCAAAATTTCGCCCCACCCCCTTCCGCCCCCACAAAGGACGAAAATCTGTTGCATCCACAATATTGCAGATTTGAGAAAACTAAAAACGCAGAATCATAGATAATGACCATATCTATCAGATTGGTGAATCTGGATCAGATCAGATCATTTTTATAGCCAAAAGGAACAAATCAATTTGCATTGGCTACGCAGCGCCCGACGTCACGCTCAGACTGATTTTCTGTCTCTCTCGCACGCACTCTTTGTCGTGTCGTTAAATATTAGCGGCGTCTGCCGGAGGAGAGCCATACTGACTTAGTATCGGGTATAACCGTAGAGTTGCGGTGTCCGCAGCAACTCACAACGTTCCCCCTCGTTAAATAATAAATTCATTATTAAAAATATCAACCAAAAGTTCAATAATAATTGCACTTGATAATAATAGCAAAATACCACCGATCAGACGTATGTCATATCGCGTTTTGCATGGAAATATCTCGAAATAAACAACAAACCACCAAAAAAATACAAATCGCCCTCGGCGAACAAAAACTACAAAAAACGCGGGAACGCAGCAGCACAAACAAAATCTGTAGTCGGCATTTTCATGAAATCAGTTTAAGCACCTGGATCCTGAGAAGCATGGCAAACAGAGGAAAGACAAGGATGGCCACGGAGAAGGCGACGGGAGTAAAAATTCGCACGGAAACGCTGAAGAAAAGGGAAGGAGAAGCTAAATCCGCCATGCGGGTAGGAGTAAAAATGGCGGCAAAAACGGCTCCGCAGCTTTTGGCTTCTAAACTGTTGTGCAAGAAACCAAACTTGTCGACGAACGTGTCGACAAACATGTCCACGAACACGACAACAAGCATGACATCAAACATCTCTACGACGAAAGAGAGAGAGAAGACTGACGCGGTTTGTGTGGCTTCTGTGAGTACGAATAACGGAAGTAACCGCAAAATCATCGTTAACAAGTATTATGAGGGGCATAAAGGTCCATACATTGTTTGTATCGACAAAATGAGTGCGAATAATGCCAGAATTGCTATAAACCAGTTTGATCTATCCGATCTGCTGCTGAAACAGGGCATTAGCGATATCGAGGAGGTTGCTAGAATGGGCTATGGCAGGTGCAAGATTGTGTGCGGGTCGGCGGAGTGTGCAAACGGGCTAGTGGAAAACAGTGTTTTCGCTGCTCAAGGGTACTCAACCCGAATCTTTAGGCACTTCGTCCAAAAAGCAGGACTAATTTTTGGGATCCCCGGGCACTACTCGGAGGAACAGCTAGCGGAGCTTGTAACCTCGGATATCCCAATTGAGGAGATAGTTCGGATTACGCGAAGGGATAGAGCATCGGGAGAACGTGTACCTACTGGCAGGGTGAAACTCTGGTTCAGAGGAGAGCAGTTACCAACCAAAATCAATTTTCTATATTCTAAAGTAGAAGTGAAACCTTTTGTTCAGCTTAATCAATGTTTCAGGTGTTTTAGGTTTGGCCATCTGGCGCAGCATTGCAAGAGTGGAGCGAAATGTTTCAAATGCGGACAAGATCACAGCAAAGATGTTATCTGCTCAGGGCTGGTCTGTGCTAACTGCAAGGGGGAACATGCTGCCACCCACCCGCAGTGTGAGGCCAGGAAAAAAGCGTCCGCCATTCAAAAGTGTATGACACTGGAAAACCTAACTAGAGCTGAGGTCAGGGCTAGATATCCGATCCTTTTTGATAGAACTGCCCCCAACCCAAGGGATCAAGGGGAATTTCCTAGACCCAGTTGGCAATCTAACCGCCCCCCTGAATTCTTGAATAACAGCTTACCTCTTTCGCGGAAGTGACCAAATCCAATAGGGTTGCCGCCCGGAACGCAGAGGCGGCCAAGGCAGCAGCCAACATGGCAGAGTGGAAGAACTCAATAAACTCAGAATACGTCCAATTGAGCGAGAAATTTGTGAGATCTTCATCTGTGGAATCTTCTCTGGCCCAGGATAAGCTAAACGCACTAGGAGCCAAACTCACAGCGTTCCTGATTGATCCAAACAACATCATTAAAGGGGATTCTTTAGCGAATAAATTTATTAAGGAAATTAGAGAATTTGTCAATGCTTCCAACGCAGAACTAGATAGGCGTCAGATTGCCCAAGGGATGGCAGTTGGTTCTCAAAACATCCAACAATGAAGATTCTTCAGCTAAATATTCAAAGTCTGACACACAACAACAACAAACAGCTCCTCTCAATGTTCCTAGACAACAACGCAATAGATATTGCCATCCTCTCAGAGATTTGGGTGTTGAACAACGCGGACTGCAGCATTTTAGAATATATCTTTTTCTGCAGGCCCAGAGTGGACGGCTACGGCGGGGTTGGCATATACGTCAGGAAAAACATTCAATTCAGCATTTTAAAAATAGAGAACGACTTGGAAATTTTAGGAATAAAAACATTAAACCTCAAGAGCAATTTCAATATTTTTAGCATATATGCACCGCCATCAACAACAGTTTCACAGTTTAAATCGGGCACAAAAAGGTTTTTCGAATTCGCGGCTTCGCTTGACATACCCTCAATAGTGGGCGGGGACTTCAACGCTAGGTCTTCTATCTGGGGAAGTCCGATCTGTGATCGCAAGGGCCGCAGCGTTGAGAATTCCACCCGGGAGGCCGGATTTATCTGCCTAAACGACGGTTCGCCAACCTTCTCCAGGAGCCCATCTCAATTCTCCGCTCCTGACCTTTCTTTTTCGAACTACAGAAATGGAACTATTAACTGGCAAGTCCTCAAAACAAAAATTACGAACAGCAACCACTTCCCAATTGTTTTATCAGTGCAAGGCCTAAATGTCCCCCTCCAAGGCAAGAAGATCCTTCACAACAGAATAGCCCGGATTCTGGGTGCAAGTGATTTCTCAAATCTGGAGGAGCTCAACGAAAAAGTGAAATCCCTGACCTTAAAAAACACGGTCACATTCCCAAGCAAGAACAAGTACGTTGCTAAGAAATGGTGGAACGAGGAAACGGAAAAATAATTGCTATATCTCTATCATCCATTATTAAGAATTAATAAATCTTCCGCGCAAATTTAATGAACTTGTTATTGGCATCAGCTGTTTTTGATGGATGTTGGATGGTGGATGGTGGATGGTGGCAGTGTGAATCGGAGTTTCACATTTGTCAAAAAATCCCACCATTCCCCCGGGATGGGCTCAGTGTGCAGAGGCTATAAGAAATGGTGGAACGAGGAAACGGAAAAACTTTTTCGCGTGAGAAACGCTTGCAGGCAAAAATTCTACCTCACCAAAAAATTGGCTGATGCCAGAGCAACCTTAGAAGCTGACAAAAATCTACAAAATCACGTAAAAAATCTTAGAAAGCGCAACTTTTCCAAGTTTATAGAAGAGGTCTCCTCATCGCCATCCCTGGAGCAGGGTGAAGAACATAAAAAAGTACGGTCATATTAAAAATGTAGGGAACAAATGGACGTACGAAGATGACAAAAACTTTCTTAATATGGTTAAAGCAACCCCATCCACGTCAAACAGTAGGCCCCCTAAGAAAATTCCTGCCCCTTTGTTAGGACCAGACGACCCGGAACCCCTGGAACTGGAAGAATTCCTGGCCTTCCTAAAAACCAGGAACCCCAATTCGGCTAGAGGCCCTGATGGCATCTCGTTCAGGATGCTTCAAATGCTACCAAGTGGGAAAAAACAAGACATTTTTGGAATTAGTGGCGTCATCCCTGAAGTCTGGCGCAGGATAAAAGTGGTACCCATCCCCAAGAAGAATGCAGACCCTACTTCCTTCCAAAACCATAGGCCGATTTGTTTGATTAACACGCTGTTCAAATCCTGCTGCCGGACAGGTCCTATGCCTTCAGGAGAAATAGGTCCACGGCTCTCTGCATCAACGACCTTATCAACAAAGTTCTGGCGCTGAAGGCGAGGGGTTGTCAGGTTGTCGCAGCCTGCCTGGATTTACAAAGAGCGTTCGACTGCGTAAGAGTGGACACACTCGAGCACAGGATGAGGGATATGCGGTTCAATACAAGCCTCACGGCTTGGATCTCCAGCTTCCTTAACAAACGAATCCTCATAAAGGGCAAAAGCGAGGTAGAGGTGAACAGAATAGGTGAATAGGCTAAACCTGTCATTCAATCCGGCGAAGTCTAAAGTGATTTACTTCAACAATCGTAGAACTGCGCTAAATATCTCGCATCAGGGAGTTGAAATCAGACAAGTAGAGCAGATCAAATATCTAGGCAGGACTATCTCAGCAAACAACTCAGCCTCTGGTCACATTGATCTGGCCATCTCGGAATCGAACAGAAATTGTGCGTTTCTCAGATTACTCAGCGGGTGTCACTATGGTGTCAGCCCCAAAAGAGGGCTTATATTTTACAAGGCATTTGTCAGAAGTAGGCTAGAGTACGCGTGCTCATCAATCTGCAACCTGTCCAAATCTGCCTTGGCCAAAATCAAATCCCACTGCAACCATCACCTCAGAAAGTCGCTGGGTCTGATAATCTGCACTCCCGCTCCTATCATATACCACATGGCAGGAGAACTTCCCCCGGACTACAGGATGAGATTCCTGGCGGCGAAAGAGTTGGTTAAGGTGTTTGCATTTAATCTCCCAGCAAGTGAAACAAATAGGGATTTAAACACGGGCTACGCTAAGGCATATCGGGAGTTTGGCAGCATAATAGACAGAGTTGAGGTTTTCGAGAACACAGCTTCATTTTGCAATAAAATTAGCTCCGACTTAGAATTTTTCAAGGGCTCTGCACCCAACAAGCACGCTATAGACCAGGCAGGTATCATGCTGCTCCACGGGGAAAAGAAGGATCAGCTGACGAAGGGGGGTTTTGAAATCTATTACACGGATGGGTCAGTCGCCGATGGGCATTCCAGCGCCGCTTTCCTGCACGATAGGACAGGTTTTTTAGATAGCTATTACACGCACAAAACCCTTTCCTCGTTGTCCGCCGAGCTCCTTGCTATCGAGAAGGCATTGGACCATGCTATTTTGTACAATTTTCCTCGTGTCGCGCTCCTGACAGACAGCAGAAACGGGGCCCTCATTCTGGCGAAGAACATTCAGGATAACTCTATCGCCTACAAAATCAGAGAAAAGATCCAAAAAAATCCACATCTAAGAACTGTAGAGGTTCACTACATTCCCGGACACGCTAACATCCCTCAGAACACTTCAGTCGACGCAGCAGCCAAAGAAGCCCACAGACGAGGAAAATACACAGTGGTTAAATGGAACCTTAAAGACGCTATGTGCGAAATACACAGAATCCTAAAAGCAGAATGGGAGAGAGAATACGCCGAGTTTGCTAGTATCAAGCACCGTGGTTACTGCTCGCTTTTCCCCTCAACATCATCCAAACCGTGGTTCCTAAATAAAACTAAACTTAAAGCCATTGACGCTAAAAGAATCAACAGACTGCTTAGCGGTAACGCATTCGATAGGCACACTCTCGCCAAAATACATGTAGTTCCTAGCAACATATGTGATACATGCGATAGTATCGATAACGCCTCGCATTTAATTTTCAATTGTACAAAGTACAACACAACAAGGCAAAACTTCCCATCTCTAAGAAAATGATATTTACAAATTCTTTGAAAAAGAAAACACCAGCGCGTACCAAACACTAATTGACTTCATCGACAAAACTGATGTAAAGCTATAAACAGCACTCCAACATCTTCTATTCTTTGACTTGGCAATTTCCACCTTCAAAAGGCGGGCGGCCAAATAATCCCACGCTACTCACGGGTAGTTTGGTAACTTAAATCACAAAAAAAAAATAAAATAAAATAAAAGATTATAAACTTACAACCGTTACGTACGGTACAGCTTCAGCACCCTACTTAGCAACCAGGGTTCTTGTTGCAATAGCAGATAATTGCAAAAATCAAGCTGTTCGGAGCAGAACCCAGCCGATTAGCTGCTTACCAAATAGCACCTAATTCTTGGACCTCAGCCGCTTATTTTGTTTGTTACTTATGTCTATGTCACTCATTTGTTTGTTAAAGCTTTGCGCGTGCTTGCCCTGCTAAACGCTCTCTGCCAGCTCGCTCTTCGCTATCTCCGCTATGCGTCTGCCTACCGACGTCGGCTGAGCGAAGCTGCGCTTAGCGATCGGAGCGGCAATGTAAAGGGCAGGCAAGCCACACTTGCAATTTGGATGTCACGCATTAAAGAACATATCGCAATTTTATTTCTGCGCCGAGTTTTATTTAATTCGAATAATTAGTCGGCCGATTGGGGATAAAAAACATTATCTCCACATAAGCAATTAGGGAAATCATAAAGAATGATTTTTATATGGACGACCTGATGATAGGTGCCGACACGATACTGGATGCTAAAAAGCATGTAAAGGAAGTTACCCGGGAGTTTAATACGGTTGGGTTTAACTTAAGAAAGTGGATAACAAATATCCCAGAAATTATAGAAGGCATTAGAGATGACCAAGAAAATAAAGTATTAACCATTGAGGAGAATGAATCCGTCAAAACATTAGGACTACAATGGGAACCGGTTAAAGACGAGTTTAGGTTCAGTTTCCACTATGAACCAATTAAGAAAAATAACAAAAGAATAGTATTATCTACCTTAGCCAAGATATATGACCCCTTAGGCTGGTTGTCTCCAGTGACACTTGTCGGAAAATTGTTTATTCAAAAACTTTGGCTTGCAGACAAAAATTGCGATGAAGAATTATTAGAACAGGATACTCGGGAATGGAATTCGTTTAAAAATAGTTTAACAGAGTTAGAGAGCATTCGGATACCGAGATGGCTAAATTCTCAGCACAATAAGTCGATGCAAATTCATGGGTTTGCCGATGCATCCGAAAAGGCTTATGCTGCCGTAGTGTATGCCAAGGTAGATAGTTCTACAATTATAATAGCCAGCAAAAGCAAAGTTAATCCAAAGAAGAATCTAAAACTATTCCAAAATTAGACTTTTGTGCAGCACATCTTCTGGCAAAATTAATTCAACGGGTGAAAGTAGCGGTTGGAAGCAATGTAGAGTGTTATGCCTGGAGTGATTCTACTATTACTCTCGCCTGGATAAAGAATGGAGACAATAAAGACAAGTTTATCAGGCGTCGAACTGACGAAGTAAGAAAGACTAAGGAAATTAAATGGGGACACGTTAGAACTGAAGACAATCCAGCAGATGTAGCAACAAGGGGCATTGGTGCAGATAAGCTAAAAGATTTTAAGATTTTGTGGAAAGGGCCTCAATGGTTGGCGAAATCTAAGGAAAATTGGCCAAAAGAGGAAATTGAAGAAAAATTAGTTGTGGGCACAGCAATGGTAATAGCAAAAAATAACAATTTTTGTGAATTATTACAAAAATATTCGTGTATGCATAAACTAGAGAGAGTCATTGCATATGTATTGAGGTTTATTCAAATCAAAACCAAAAAGAAAGAATTTCCTTCATTTTTGACAGTGAAGGAGATTAAGAGCGCCAAAGTATTAATAGTAAAACAACAACAAGCTATCCAATTCGGTTCCGAAATAGCTAGCCTAATTAATAAAAAGGAAAAAGAAACAAAAAATAAACTATTAAGCTTAAATCCGTTCTTAGATAAAGACGGATTGTTACGAGTTGGAGGTAGATTGCAAAACTCCAACGCGGAATTTGAGGTTAAACATCCCTTGATTTTAGATAAGTGTCACGTGACGTCTTTAATTATCAAGAATGCACATAAAGAAACATTGCACGGTGGAATTAATCTGATGCGAAACTATATCCAGCGAAAGTTTTGGATATTTGGGCTAAGAAATTGCTTAAAGAAAAAACTTAAAGGGTGTGTCATCTGTGCTAGGTATCGACAGAATACTGCAGAACAAATTATGGGAAATCTGCCGAAACACAGAGCTACAATGTCGCACCCGTTTACAAATACAGGTGTAGACTTCGCCGGGCCTTACCATATCCGATGTTCTAAAAACCGGGGGCAGAAATCCTATAAGGGATATATTGCCGTATTCGTATGCATGGCGACAAAAGCTATTCATTTGGAAGTAGTCAGCGATCTTACTTCAGATGCATTTCTAGCTTCACTTAGAAGATTTTTTTCAAGAAGAGGAAAATATGCAAAAATGTTTTCCGATAATGGAACTAACTTTGTGGGAGCTTCGCACAAATTAGACGAGGAATACCAAAAAGCCCTCAAAGACAACATAAAAGTGGTTCAAATATTAGAAAGAGAACAGATCGAGTGGCATTTTATTCCCCCGGCAGGACCTCACTTCGGAGGTATTTGGGAAGCTGGGGTAAAATCAGTGAAATATCGCTTAAAAAGGGTAATTGGGGACAATAATTTAACCTATGAGAAAATGGCAACTCTATTATGTCAAATTGAAGCGGTACTAAATTCACGCCCTTTGTATGCAGCTACAAATGATATTGACGATCTGGATGTATTAACACCAGGTCATTTTATAATTGGAAGGTCAATATTTGGCCCGATGGAGACAATTTCAGAGGAAAAAATCGGGAATCTGGATAGATGGAGATTAATTCAGAAAATGAAAAGAGAATTTTGGATTAAATGGAAAGAAGATTATTTGCACACACTGCAACAAAGAAATAAATGGAAAATAGGAATGCAGAATATTAAAACAGGACAGATTTTATTAATAAAAGATGAAACCTGTCACCCAGCTAGATGGGCCTTGGGAAAAATAGAAGAATAGAAGAATACATAAAGGTAGGGACGATAGAGTCAGAGTAGTAACTATAAAACATCAAGACGGGTTGATAAAACGACCTATAACTAAAATTTGTCCAATAGCTGGAATTGAGACAGAAGAGCAAGACTCAGGAATGACTCCAAAAGAGACCAGAAGTACTCGTAGTAGTAAAAGGTAATTCAAATTGCGTGTATAGGAAGATAGCAGAGACAAGATAATTTTGTGTCGAATTAGAAATGCAGATTAGTTGGCTCTTCAAAGTTCCAGTAAACACTAATGCTAGGATTCAATGTAGTAACTCAAATCAAGAACTAATTGATCTTCCGCAACAAGGAATTTTAACAATAATAAATGGTTGTACTGTGCGAACCGATGACAAAATACTAGTACCTCATCACAGTATTTAAACAGAAAGCTACGAGCCAATTTCATCCTTTTATATAACTAATATAAGTAAAATACCAAAAATTGTTTGGAATCCATTAACAGTACCATTAATTAACCATACAGAAGAAATAGATAAGTTAAGAGACGAAATAAAATTGTTAAAAGACTTATAAGGACATAAGTTCCATCATGTATCTGGACATGCGGCATTGATTATCGGAATCATAATAATGATAATATTAATAATCTATGCCATAAGAAGAATTAAAGTAGCACGAAGACTGCAAACGATAGCACTTCCCTACCCACTGTAATTGACTGTAAATGATTATCTGTACTTGTAATTATAGCTATAAAGAAAATTTACACAAAAAGGTTCACAAGAATTAAAATACAAAACAATGCCACTTTCGGCCCTTTGCAGAATGTTCAAACATGAACATATGATCGTCAATACAATGCCACTTTCGGCCCCTTGCAGATTGTTTAAACATAAATAGATTTTTGTACACATTCACTCATGTAACAACACCGATCTCTAAAGAAATCACATAAAGTAGACAAGTTATGACTGCACTGGTGTAAACAGAGATCTGTAACCCATTAATACGACAACAAAACACAAGTGGAGAAAACACTTAACAAATGCGGTCCTAAAATAAAACTAATGTAAGCATGTACTCAAATAGACACCCTCAGTAAAGTGTATCCTCTGCGTAGGTCTAACGATAATTATAGACTACCAAATTGTACCTCCTACCTCATTGTCAAATCACATATAAGGTTCTGATTTTAAGAATAAAATTTAGTTTGAATTTACAATTCAACTCGCAAATGTCTTTTCTTTTAAGGTCTTAACACAAAGAGAAGCATTGTATGTAGCTTGTTGTAGGGCCACCAGTGCGAACGGACTTCATATCGTTGGACTACTCATTCCTTCGAGACCCAAGCGGGACTGTCCTGTCGCGAAAGAGATGGAGAACTTGCGTTCCGCTAAGTTACTTCACACCCACTTCGATTGTTTACTCAATCCGTCCGAATTAAATATTTTCTTCCATAATACGGAAAGCTTGCACTGCCATTCTACCGATGTCTGTTCTGATCAGCTAATGATCAAATCTTCTATTTTGTGCTTCGTTGAGGCTTCCACATACTCAAATGAAGCTTATAATATTCCTGGCTTTTCCACAGCAGTGCGGTTAGATTGCCAGTCCGTAGCCAGCGGAGCTAGACCGAAAAGAGGCATTCTAATATTCGTTAGGAATGAACTTTTGAATCATTGTAGTATTATTGAAAGTAATCGATATTATGCGGATTCCGGGAACTTAGCATCTCCAGTGTTCGAGTATGCTTTATTTAAGTACAAATCTGTCGGTTTTATTGTTATTTACAGAACCCCCACGTATCCGTTGCGAAAGTTCGAAACAGAATTTGAGGTCTTATTTCAACGGCATCCATTTTTTGATAGAAATTCCGTAGTGTTAGGAGATTTTAATTTATGCCTTCGTTCCCTTTCAGGTTGCTGTAAGAAAATGTATGAATTCCTTTCAGAAAGGAATTGTAGGTCATTGTTAGATTTGAACTCGTCCACAACCAATTGCGATACGCATAATGACTGGGCGTTTTCAAACATTTCCGATGGCAGGGCCACCGCGCGCACCTTTGAGACTATCTATAGTTATTATAGTGGAATTTTAGTTAATGTTAGAGAGGCAGAAGACTAAATTTTTTTGTTAATCAGGCATATTTAATATTTTGTATTATTTAGCCGTGTTCTGAATTATATTAATTCTTTAATCTTTACCTTTGTTAAACCTTTTTTATTTTTATCCGTTTTATTATTTTGTTAATTAAGTTTAGGTTGAAATAGGTTTATTATTAATCATTTCTATGTATGTATATAGGTATTCTTGTTAGTTTAGATATTTTTTATAAAGGATTGGAATCCTTTCTTTAATTTTTGGGGAATATGGAGCTTAAAAATGCTTTTAATAGCAGCTCAAGTCGACTCGTAGGTCCCCAAGATTATATTTTGGTTAGAGTGACCCCATTGCATCGTGATGGCCTCCCCGTGGTGTTCCCTGAGTACCAATTTAATGTATTAAATTGGGAGCTAATTCGAGCGGCGTTTACGTATAAAATATATTTTATAACTTACATACATGTATGTAGATCATAAGCTCACGTATATACTGACTGAGTACCGGGTATAAAGTAGAGCCGCGGCCTTTGCCGCGGCTCACAACGTTCCCCCTCGTTTATTTTGGAAACAAATAGGTGCCAGAAAAGCTTGGCATCTCAAACAGGTACCAAGTTGCATTTTAAAACACGATCAAATATTGAAAACTATCGTGGTATCGCAAAGCTTTCCGCCATCCCAAAGCTTCTTGAGTTCCTGGTCACCCAGCAACTGCAACATCTTTGTTGCAGCTTGATATCTCCGTCGCAACACGGTTTTTTTAGACATCGTTCTACATCGACTAACCTTCTTGAGTTTTCTAACCTAATCCACCGTGGTTTTTAAATTGGTTTGCAGACGGATGTAGTTTTTACGGACTTCCGCAAGGCATTCGATTCAGCGAACCATGCTCTGCTTATTCACAAGCTCGCTTTTGCTTACCCATATGTAGGTCTAATTATGCCCAACATGAACCTTTTAATGTTATATGCCGTAACTATAACTCCCTCTGTCATACCTTATCCCCTAACCTATCCCTAAAACTAATAGCATGCAATATTTATAATCACCTCCATTTAACAATTTCTCTTCTTTCCTCATTTTGTAATTAATTTTTCTTATTAACAGATAATTGTTAATTTAATAAAATAAAAAAATAAATAAAATAAGCTGGGCAATAAACAGCTTCAACCCGTTAAAATCTCCAGGCCCAAGTCCGCAATTCTGAGGGCCGTAGAAAAGGCCATCAACTGGCTACAAGGTATCTTCAGACAGAAACTGGCTGTTTCAGCTCACGCGAGCTTGGCTTAAGGCAAAGATAGTCTTCATCGCCAAAGCAAAGGAAACCCATATAATTCTGTTAGGTCAGGGGCCAGCCGTGAGACAAAAACTTGTCGTTTTGTTGGGACACCCACCAGTGGTTTAGGCATTACCAGCCTAGTACCTTTGGTGGCAATATCCGGAGGTCCGGAACGTCTCTTTACTGGTGGGATCGGGATAGACGGGACAACTAGCGAACCTGCGGACACCACGGACACGGACGCTACAGACGTTATTGGCTGCACGTTCTCCGAGCCAATGAATTCTGTTACCGAATCTGCATCGCCAGCAGCTGTAGTTGCCCTTGGAGTGGCAAACGAGATCAACTGCTGCACACTTGGAGTAGTAGGAATGATCCCACGGAGTAATCCTCTTGCGCCTCGGCTATGAGCCATGGCTATGAGCTGATCGTATTGCTTTTTAAAGATGGTCAGCTCCTTAAAGCCCTTCTGCGTGTCTACCATGTTATTCTCAACCGCACGGTATGCCTTACATCTGTAGTGCAAGCCATTACGCTTTAAGATGGCATCACCCACCCGTAAACCCAGAGCATTTTGCGTGGACTATGTTGTCGCAGAGCAGAAGGGGATACTCGGCTGATTATAAGTGATCTCTTTCCGACAAAGTCTATTATAGGATGAACAATTAAAAGAAAATTTTAACGAAACAAACAAAAAAAAAAATTTCTGAACAAATAGCTATCAGACCTTTGCACTACGGTCCGAGCGAACACTTTTGTTGGCCAAAAATTAATAGCTCCCGAACGGAACAAGATTTTTTATTTAGTTTTTGGTATTGTATATACATATATAATCAATAATAAGTGGATTTAAGAAAAAAAATTGGTGTGGCACCGCTCTTTTTTAATAATGCATATTTAAATTAGCCCTCAAAGACAACATAAAAGTGGTTCAAATATTAGAAAGAGAACAGATCGAGTGGCATTTTATTCCCCCGGCAGGACCTCACTTCGGAGGTATTTGGGAAGCTGGGGTAAAATCAGTGAAATATCGCTTAAAAAGGGTAATTGGGGACAATAATTTAACCTATGAGAAAATGGCAACTCTATTATGTCAAATTGAAGCGGTACTAAATTCACGCCCTTTGTATGCAGCTACAAATGATATTGACGATCTGGATGTATTAACACCAGGTCATTTTATAATTGGAAGGTCAATATTTGGCCCGATGGAGACAATTTCAGAGGAAAAAATCGGGAATCTGGATAGATGGAGATTAATTCAGAAAATGAAAAGAGAATTTTGGATTAAATGGAAAGAAGATTATTTGCACACACTGCAACAAAGAAATAAATGGAAAATAGGAATGCAGAATATTAAAACAGGACAGATTTTATTAATAAAAGATGAAACCTGTCACCCAGCTAGATGGGCCTTGGGAAAAATAGAAGAATAGAAGAATACATAAAGGTAGGGACGATAGAGTCAGAGTAGTAACTATAAAACATCAAGACGGGTTGATAAAACGACCTATAACTAAAATTTGTCCAATAGCTGGAATTGAGACAGAAGAGCAAGACTCAGGAATGACTCCAAAAGAGACCAGAAGTACTCGTAGTAGTAAAAGGTAATTCAAATTGCGTGTATAGGAAGATAGCAGAGACAAGATAATTTTGTGTCGAATTAGAAATGCAGATTAGTTGGCTCTTCAAAGTTCCAGTAAACACTAATGCTAGGATTCAATGTAGTAACTCAAATCAAGAACTAATTGATCTTCCGCAACAAGGAATTTTAACAATAATAAATGGTTGTACTGTGCGAACCGATGACAAAATACTAGTACCTCATCACAGTATTTAAACAGAAAGCTACGAGCCAATTTCATCCTTTTATATAACTAATATAAGTAAAATACCAAAAATTGTTTGGAATCCATTAACAGTACCATTAATTAACCATACAGAAGAAATAGATAAGTTAAGAGACGAAATAAAATTGTTAAAAGACTTATAAGGACATAAGTTCCATCATGTATCTGGACATGCGGCATTGATTATCGGAATCATAATAATGATAATATTAATAATCTATGCCATAAGAAGAATTAAAGTAGCACGAAGACTGCAAACGATAGCACTTCCCTACCCACTGTAATTGACTGTAAATGATTATCTGTACTTGTAATTATAGCTATAAAGAAAATTTACACAAAAAGGTTCACAAGAATTAAAATACAAAACAATGCCACTTTCGGCCCTTTGCAGAATGTTCAAACATGAACATATGATCGTCAATACAATGCCACTTTCGGCCCCTTGCAGATTGTTTAAACATAAATAGATTTTTGTACACATTCACTCATGTAACAACACCGATCTCTAAAGAAATCACATAAAGTAGACAAGTTATGACTGCACTGGTGTAAACAGAGATCTGTAACCCATTAATACGACAACAAAACACAAGTGGAGAAAACACTTAACAAATGCGGTCCTAAAATAAAACTAATGTAAGCATGTACTCAAATAGACACCCTCAGTAAAGTGTATCCTCTGCGTAGGTCTAACGATAATTATAGACTACCAAATTGTACCTCCTACCTCATTGTCAAATCACATATAAGGTTCTGATTTTAAGAATAAAATTTAGTTTGAATTTACAATTCAACTCGCAAATGTCTTTTCTTTTAAGGTCTTAACACAAAGAGAAGCATTGTATGTAGCTTGTTGTAGGGCCACCAGTGCGAACGGACTTCATATCGTTGGACTACTCATTCCTTCGAGACCCAAGCGGGACTGTCCTGTCGCGAAAGAGATGGAGAACTTGCGTTCCGCTAAGTTACTTCACACCCACTTCGATTGTTTACTCAATCCGTCCGAATTAAATATTTTCTTCCATAATACGGAAAGCTTGCACTGCCATTCTACCGATGTCTGTTCTGATCAGCTAATGATCAAATCTTCTATTTTGTGCTTCGTTGAGGCTTCCACATACTCAAATGAAGCTTATAATATTCCTGGCTTTTCCACAGCAGTGCGGTTAGATTGCCAGTCCGTAGCCAGCGGAGCTAGACCGAAAAGAGGCATTCTAATATTCGTTAGGAATGAACTTTTGAATCATTGTAGTATTATTGAAAGTAATCGATATTATGCGGATTCCGGGAACTTAGCATCTCCAGTGTTCGAGTATGCTTTATTTAAGTACAAATCTGTCGGTTTTATTGTTATTTACAGAACCCCCACGTATCCATTGCGAAAGTTCGAAACAGAATTTGAGGTCTTATTTCAACGGCATCCATTTTTTGATAGAAATTCCGTAGTGTTAGGAGATTTTAATTTATGCCTTCGTTCCCTTTCAGGTTGCTGTAAGAAAATGTATGAATTCCTTTCAGAAAGGAATTGTAGGTCATTGTTAGATTTGAACTCGTCCACAACCAATTGCGATACGCATAATGACTGGGCGTTTTCAAACATTTCCGATGGCAGGGCCACCGCGCGCACCTTTGAGACTATCTATAGTTATTATAGTGGAATTTTAGTTAATGTTAGAGAGGCAGAAGACTAAATTTTTTTGTTAATCAGGCATATTTAATATTTTGTATTATTTAGCCGTGTTCTGAATTATATTAATTCTTTAATCTTTACCTTTGTTAAACCTTTTTTATTTTTATCCGTTTTATTATTTTGTTAATTAAGTTTAGGTTGAAATAGGTTTATTATTAATCATTTCTATGTATGTATATAGGTATTCTTGTTAGTTTAGATATTTTTTATAAAGGATTGGAATCCTTTCTTTAATTTTTGGGGAATATGGAGCTTAAAAATGCTTTTAATAGCAGCTCAAGTCGACTCGTAGGTCCCCAAGATTATATTTTGGTTAGAGTGACCCCATTGCATCGTGATGGCCTCCCCGTGGTGTTCCCTGAGTACCAATTTAATGTATTAAATTGGGAGCTAATTCGAGCGGCGTTTACGTATAAAATATATTTTATAACTTACATACATGTATGTAGATCATAAGCTCACGTATATACTGACTGAGTACCGGGTATAAAGTAGAGCCGCGGCCTTTGCCGCGGCTCACAACGTTCCCCCTCGTTTATTTTGGAAACAAATAGGTGCCAGAAAAGCTTGGCATCTCAAACAGGTACCAAGTTGCATTTTAAAACACGATCAAATATTGAAAACTATCGTGGTATCGCAAAGCTTTCCGCCATCCCAAAGCTTCTTGAGTTCCTGGTCACCCAGCAACTGCAACATCTTTGTTGCAGCTTGATATCTCCGTCGCAACACGGTTTTTTTAGACATCGTTCTACATCGACTAACCTTCTTGAGTTTTCTAACCTAATCCACCGTGGTTTTTAAATTGGTTTGCAGACGGATGTAGTTTTTACGGACTTCCGCAAGGCATTCGATTCAGCGAACCATGCTCTGCTTATTCACAAGCTCGCTTTTGCTTACCCATATGTAGGTCTAATTATGCCCAACATGAACCTTTTAATGTTATATGCCGTAACTATAACTCCCTCTGTCATACCTTATCCCCTAACCTATCCCTAAAACTAATAGCATGCAATATTTATAATCACCTCCATTTAACAATTTCTCTTCTTTCCTCATTTTGTAATTAATTTTTCTTATTAACAGATAATTGTTAATTTAATAAAATAAAAAAATAAATAAAATAAGCTGGGCAATAAACAGCTTCAACCCGTTAAAATCTCCAGGCCCAAGTCCGCAATTCTGAGGGCCGTAGAAAAGGCCATCAACTGGCTACAAGGTATCTTCAGACAGAAACTGGCTGTTTCAGCTCACGCGAGCTTGGCTTAAGGCAAAGATAGTCTTCATCGCCAAAGCAAAGGAAACCCATATAATTCTGTTAGGTCAGGGGCCAGCCGTGAGACAAAAACTTGTCGTTTTGTTGGGACACCCACCAGTGGTTTAGGCATTACCAGCCTAGTACCTTTGGTGGCAATATCCGGAGGTCCGGAACGTCTCTTTACTGGTGGGATCGGGATAGACGGGACAACTAGCGAACCTGCGGACACCACGGACACGGACGCTACAGACGTTATTGGCTGCACGTTCTCCGAGCCAATGAATTCTGTTACCGAATCTGCATCGCCAGCAGCTGTAGTTGCCCTTGGAGTGGCAAACGAGATCAACTGCTGCACACTTGGAGTAGTAGGAATGATCCCACGGAGTAATCCTCTTGCGCCTCGGCTATGAGCCATGGCTATGAGCTGATCGTATTGCTTTTTAAAGATGGTCAGCTCCTTAAAGCCCTTCTGCGTGTCTACCATGTTATTCTCAACCGCACGGTATGCCTTACATCTGTAGTGCAAGCCATTACGCTTTAAGATGGCATCACCCACCCGTAAACCCAGAGCATTTTGCGTGGACTATGTTGTCGCAGAGCAGAAGGGGATACTCGGCTGATTATAAGTGATCTCTTTCCGACAAAGTCTATTATAGGATGAACAATTAAAAGAAAATTTTAACGAAACAAACAAAAAAAAAAATTTCTGAACAAATAGCTATCAGACCTTTGCACTACGGTCCGAGCGAACACTTTTGTTGGCCAAAAATTAATAGCTCCCGAACGGAACAAGATTTTTTATTTAGTTTTTGGTATTGTATATACATATATAATCAATAATAAGTGGATTTAAGAAAAAAAATTGGTGTGGCACCGCTCTTTTTTAATAATGCATATTTAAATTAGCCCTCAAAGACAACATAAAAGTGGTTCAAATATTAGAAAGAGAACAGATCGAGTGGCATTTTATTCCCCCGGCAGGACCTCACTTCGGAGGTATTTGGGAAGCTGGGGTAAAATCAGTGAAATATCGCTTAAAAAGGGTAATTGGGGACAATAATTTAACCTATGAGAAAATGGCAACTCTATTATGTCAAATTGAAGCGGTACTAAATTCACGCCCTTTGTATGCAGCTACAAATGATATTGACGATCTGGATGTATTAACACCAGGTCATTTTATAATTGGAAGGCCAATATTTGGCCCGATGGAGACAATTTCAGAGGAAAAAATCGGGAATCTGGATAGATGGAGATTAATTCAGAAAATGAAAAGAGAATTTTGGATTAAATGGAAAGAAGATTATTTGCACACACTGCAACAAAGAAATAAATGGAAAATAGGAATGCAGAATATTAAAACAGGACAGATTTTATTAATAAAAGATGAAACCTGTCACCCAGCTAGATGGCCCTTGGGAAAAATAGAAGAATAGAAGAATACATAAAGGTAGGGACGATAGAGTCAGAGTAGTAACTATAAAACATCAAGACGGGTTGATAAAACGACCTATAACTAAAATTTGTCCAATAGCTGGAATTGAGACAGAAGAGCAAGACTCAGGAATGACTCCAAAAGAGACCAGAAGTACTCGTAGTAGTAAAAGGTAATTCAAATTGCGTGTATAGGAAGATAGCAGAGACAAGATAATTTTGTGTCGAATTAGAAATGCAGATTAGTTGGCTCTTCAAAGTTCCAGTAAACACTAATGCTAGGATTCAATGTAGTAACTCAAATCAAGAACTAATTGATCTTCCGCAACAAGGAATTTTAACAATAATAAATGGTTGTACTGTGCGAACCGATGACAAAATACTAGTACCTCATCACAGTATTTAAACAGAAAGCTACGAGCCAATTTCATCCTTTTATATAACTAATATAAGTAAAATACCAAAAATTGTTTGGAATCCATTAACAGTACCATTAATTAACCATACAGAAGAAATAGATAAGTTAAGAGACGAAATAAAATTGTTAAAAGACTTATAAGGACATAAGTTCCATCATGTATCTGGACATGCGGCATTGATTATCGGAATCATAATAATGATAATATTAATAATCTATGCCATAAGAAGAATTAAAGTAGCACGAAGACTGCAAACGATAGCACTTCCCTACCCACTGTAATTGACTGTAAATGATTATCTGTACTTGTAATTATAGCTGTTTGAGATGCCAAGCTTTTTTGGCACCTATGTATTTCAAAATAAAAAGAGATTTTGGGTTAAACCTTATAAATTGTATTTAATCTTGGTGGCTTAGCGAAAGCCGATTGCTTGCTATTGCCAGATGAACTTTATGCGAGATCGATATGCAACCAATGCGCAGAGGGGTTAGCATAGAACTAAAACTATAGACGACGGCGTTAGATCAAAGTGACTGCCGAAGTGGCGGCAGCAGATCAAAGTAGTTGCCGAAGTGGCGGCGGCAGAGAGCCCCTTTAGCGGGAGAGCGCAGCAGCTCTGCAGAAAGTCAATGCTTTACAACATATGTAGGCGGCTCTCTATGCTCATACAATAATAATAATTTTAAAGTTACGGTTATTCTTCAGCGGCTGGCCCGAACATACTCCCCCCGTTGGGAGCTAGTCTCTCAACAGATTCCTTAAGGGGCAGCAAACATAGCCGAGTGACGGCCCTCCTGATGTTTCCTGAGGATGTCTTCAGGTCAGCGACGCGACACACTCCGTCCTTGCCGAAAACGACATCGACCACTCTAGCCAGTGGCCAACGCATTGGAGGAAGATTTTCGTCCTTCACCAGAACGAGGTCGTTCTTGCAGATGTTTTGCGCGGGGGTGCGCCACTTCGCGCGCTCTTGCAAAAGAGAGTACTCTTCGCGCCAACGGCTCCAAAATATTTGCTGTAGTTGGGTGACCCGCTGCCAGCCATCCAGACGATTGTAGTTCAGCTTCGTTAGGTCAGGCTCGAGGATTTGCTCATGGGGGCCGCCTAAAAGCAGATGAGCAGGAGTCAAAACGTCTAAATCATCAGGATTTTCTGAAAGCGAGAGCAAAGGGCGAGAGTTAACAATTGCAGTGATCTGACAGATCAGAGTGCGCAGCTCGTCGAAGCTAAGCACAGATGGTCCAACTGAGCGGTACAGGTGATATTTTGCGGTCTTCACGGCCGCTTCCCACAACCCGCCAAAATGCGGAGAGCGAGGTGGAATGAAACGCCAGTCGATCGAGTCAGCCAAGCAGGATTCGTGGACCTCCTTCATATGCGGTTCGCTCAGACAGAGCTTCTTTAGCTCCAGAAGCTCGTTCTTGGCGCCAACGAAGTTTGTCGCATTGTCCGACCAAATTTGACTTGGCCTTCCTCGAGTGGAAGTAAAACGCTTTAGTGCGCCTAGAAACGATGCAGTGGTCAAATCCTTTACGAGCTCCATGTGTATAGCCTTAGAAGTGAAGCAGATGAATACGCTAATGTAGCACTTGATCGGAGGCCTTGTGCGGATTTCTGATCGGTAGAAAAAAGGTCCACAGTAATCTACTCCAGTGACTTCAAAAGCTCGAGATCCTTCCAAACGTTCCTTAGGTAGGTCTCCCATGATGTGTTCGACCATGCGCGGCCTAGTCCTGAATCATCTCACACATCTGCTGACGACCCTTGACACTGCCTTAACACCTCCAATGGGCCAATATTCCAGCCGAATTTTGGATAGCAAGGCGCGAGGTCCGGCATGGAGGTTTCTTTCATGATAATATCTTATCAGCGCAAAGGTAATGGAATGTCCCTTTGGCAGAATGAGCGGGTGCTGAGCGTCAAATCCTAGCGATGAGTTGCCAAGACGACCTCCAACTCTAAGTAGTCCAGAATGATCGATGAACGGGTTGAGCGAACTAATAGAACTGGATTTAATGACTTGACCATTGCGCCGAATCTCCTTTATGTCCATCCACAAATTTGCCAGCTGAATGTGTCGAATTAGAAGATGCGTTCCTTGCCGAATATCAGAAACGGTGAGTCCTGGATGCCTAAGACGATGTATAAATTTATGCATGTAGGCGAATGTGCGCTGCATGCGAAAGAATGAATTCGCAAATTTGCATCCGGACGTGAGATCGGCATGTGGAGACGTGATTAGCAATCCTCTCTTGCGAAGCTCCAAAGTTGCTATGTTGTTAGTAGGAGATACAGGCCACTTATCCTTGGAGCATAGCAAAAAGGATGGGCCGTGAAACCATAGCTCTGACTGGATAAGATGGTTGGGAAGCGAGCCTCTCGAGAGAATATCAGCAGGATTTAACGATGTGGGAACATAGCGCCATTCCATGTCTGCCGTCAACTCCTGAATTGATGCCACTCGATTTGCCACGAAAACTTGAAATTTAGCTGACTCGTCCCTAATCCAAGATAATGCTGTTGACGAATCCGACCAGCAATAGAACCGACCTGTAAAGATTCCCATGTCCTTTACATTCTGCATGATTTTTGCAAGCAAATGGGCTCCACTTAATTCCAGCTTAGGAATCGATATAGTCTTTAGCGGCGCCACTCGCGACTTTGAGCACAAAACGTGGCTCGAAGACTGGGCTTCCCTGGACACGACATACACGCAAGCGCCATATGCTTCTAAGCTGGCATCACAGAATCCGTGAACTTCTGTAGCCACACTAGAACGAAGAACCAAGCGAGGAAATGAGATCCGAGAAATGCTTGCCAAACTATTTCTCAAGTCCATCCAAGTTGAATGCAATGCTGAGGGTAGGCTTTCATCCCAATCCAAATTTTCTCTCCAAAGCTGCTGAAGGAAGATTTTGCACCTGACAATGACTGGATTTATCAATCCAAGAGGGTCGTAGAACCGCGCAATCGTAGATAGAACCGACCGCTTTCATGGCTTTGAGGTTGTGTCCAGTGCGGACAAGGCAAAAAGCAGCTGATCCGAAGCAGGGTCCCACGCTAAGCCGAGAGTTTTGGCTATGTCGCTTCCATCATTAAACTTTAGGAACTTCTCTATGTCATCTTCAGGGGTTCCCTCAAGTACTTCCTGGTGACTGGAGCACCATTTCCTAAGTCTAAAGTTACCACGGGACAGTAAAGCTGATGTTTGGTGCATCTTTTCCATGACCTGTGCGACCGAATTACCGCCCGAAATAAGGTCATCCACGTAAAACTCCTGCCGCAGAGCAGCTGAGCCAAGAGGGTAGGATTCACCCTCGTCGATGGCCAGCTGGTGCATTGCGCGGACCGCTAAAAATGATGCAGCCCTCGTCCCGTATGTGACGGTTTCTAATGTGTAGACTTGAACCTCGGACTCGATGGAATCTCGCCATAGGATGCACTGATACAAATTGTCGGGTGGAGACACTCGTACGCAGCGGTACATTTTACAAATGTCCCCAGTGAGAGCGACTGGATATGTTCGAAAGCGAATCAATATGTTGAACAATGCAGGCTGAATAACAGGGCCTGTCATCATCACATCATTTAGAGAATATCCAGTTGATGTAGCTGCGGATCCATCGAAAACGACACGGAGTTTTGTCGTCGTACTGTCCTCCTTTAGGACACAGTGATGAGGAAAGAAATATTTGCAGAGGCTACGGGAATCAGGGTTGACTTGGTGCATATGATGCAAATCAATGTACTCCCTCATAAAGGCGGAATACCGCTCCTTGAGTGTAGGATTACGCTCCAGTTTTCGCTCCAGACTGATGAACCGTCGATAAGCCTGAGCATAAGATTCTCCTAAACGATCAATATTGTTGTTTAGCGGCAGACGAACTGCATACTCCCCGGATGGCAACAGTGAAAGGTGGCTTACGAAATGTGCTTCACAATCGTCTTCTTCTTTGGTATTCAACCCAACCTCCACACAATTCTCGACTTCCCAAAACATACGAAGAGTTTTATCCAACCTTGCTTCCATCTCAGCTATCGAATCTGGACAATTGTGCGTGGCCAAAAGCGCCGAGCTTGATACCTTCTGTCCACCACCAGATACGATCCACCCAAGCCGGGTCTTCTGCAGAAGAGGCAGTCCATCGGTGAGTTTGATTTGCCCTACGCAGAGGAGATCATAAAAAACGCTCGCACCAATGAGAAGATCAACCCGTTGAGGATTGAAAAATGCAGGATCAGCGAGCTGAATGTTAGATGGAATACGCCAATCGGATAAATTTACTGCCATACTTGGTTGAGAATCGGTAATCGTGGGGGCGATGAGAGCAGTAAGCGTAGTTGTGTAAGCAGAGGTGCGAGAATGCATACAAATGCTTATGGTGGATCCCTCAGTAGAAACGCTGGTATCGCCCAGCCCAGACACAAGTGCAGACGATTGAGTTCTCCTAAGCTGAAGCTGCTGGGCGAACCTGGATGTGACGAGATGCAGCTGCGATCCTGAATCTAAGATGGCACGTCAAGGAACTAAAACGCCAGACCGATTCTTCACGAGAACCACGGCTGTAGCCAGAAGCACGACATCAGAGTGAAGACCTTGGGCAGCAAGAGAGGTAGACGAAGGTAGAGACGAGCTGCTAGCAGAATTTTGAGCAACGGAAAGAGTGTCCGGTTGAACGGCCAGATCGGGAGGAGTAATACCTGGGCAGCCTTGTGTTGTGGGCTGCATACTAACGAAGTGCAACAAACTATGATGCCTGCCGCCGCATACTCGACATTTTCCACTATTGCATGCGCGGGTCCGGTGCCCCGGTTTTAGGCAATTGAAGCATAGGGAAGCTTCTTCACTTCTTTGTGGCGCAGCAACGGTGAGAGATTTTCGAATATCTTGCACGAGTATATTCCATGGCCCGCTGAGTGGCAAAAGACGCATACAGACGGGTCGGCGGAAGAGTTGGAAGCTACAAACGTTTTCTTAACATGCGTATAGGAATGGTTTTTTCCCACCTGATCGCTACTAGCGTGTGTCGCTGTAGCATATTCCAATCGCTCCATTTTCTGGCAGCGTTGCTGCAAGAATTCGAAGAATTCCTCTGCGGTAGGTATAGCATCCGACGATGTGTGCTCCTCCCATTTGGGTTGCGTCTTCGAATCCAACTTCTGCAGCAGCATGTTGATAACCATGAATCCCGAAATCTCCTCAGCAGTTCCCAATGTCTGCAACGCTCGCATGTGTAAATTGACTGCATCCGAAAACTCCCGAAGCCTTTTAGCAGAAGGCGAGTCTACCCTCTTTAGCCCAAGAATCTTCTTGATGTGTGCCTGGAAAACAAGTCTTTTGTTATTAAAGCGTTTATTAAGTATATCCAGAGCCGCACGATAATTGGCACTGGAGAGCTCCAACGATCGAACCGAATCCAAAGCCGCATCAGCGAGGCAAGAGCGAAGGTGCTGGAATTTCTCGATGTCACTGAGATGCGCATCCGCTTCAATCACCGATTTGAACATTGCCATAAAATCCGAGAACTCGACGTATCCACCAGAAAACTTCGGCACCTTCAGCTCAGGAAGTCGCTGCTTGTGAGCCATGATGATGGTACTATGTCCGGAATGGCTTGGCAGAGTCGTTGAATGGGCAGCGGCGTGTGACTGGCTTACTTCAACAGCAGCCAGCAACTCAGCTTTCAACGATATGAAAAGAGTATCGAAGATTTCGCGCAGCTCACTCCCAATCTCGTTTTGATCGAGAGCCTCCAACTCATTATGGGCCTTATTAAATTCCTCTCGAATTTCTGCCAACATATCAAGGCGCACCTCGACTTCCGCGGCGGTCAGCTTATCGATTTTATTCCCCGCAAAGGATTCGCCAAGCCTGTGCAATCGATCATATAATGACTGACTTTTACGTTTATACAGACTCAGTCTGGAATCAGCCACCACAATATTTCCGCCCGCGCCTGTATTTGGATCGTTGTCCATGTTAACCGTTGTGCAATCGACACAACAACGGAAAATGAAATACCGCTTAAGCGACGATGTATAGACGCGAGAGCGAGAATGCAAGACACGAAAAGTCAAGAACCGCGGCTGCAGCTGCGCAGAGAATGAGAGATTCGACGCTTAAAGTACCGGAATTTGTCTATAAATATTCCAGCCGCACTCTCACTGAATTTGCACTTTAAACTGTTTTTAATGTGCACACAAATGTATTTGTTGGTAGTTAAACTACCCAACAACACAATATTGTATAATTAATAAGTGTTTTAACGGAACGCGATTAAGCAATGGTTTTATATCACGTCGGGGGGTCACCAATGTTTGAGATGCCAAGCTTTTTTGGCACCTATGTATTTCAAAATAAAAAGAGATTTTGGGTTAAACCTTATAATTTTATTTAATCTTGGTGGCTTAGCGGAAGCCGATTGCTTGCTATTGCCAGATGAACTTTATGCGAGATCGATATGCAACCAATGCGCAGAGGGGTTAGCATAGAACTAAAACTATAGACGACGGCGTTAGATCAAAGTGACTGCCGAAGTGGCGGCAGCAGATCAAAGTAGTTGCCGAAGTGGCGGCGGCAGAGAGCCCCTTTAGCGGGAGAGCGCAGCAGCTCTGCAGAAAGTCAATGCTTTACAACATATGTAGGCGGCTCTCTATGCTCATACAATAATAATAATTTTAAAGTTACGGTTATTCTTCAGCGGCTGGCCCGAACAATAGCTATAAAGAAAATTTACACAAAAAGGTTCACAAGAATTAAAATACAAAACAATGCCACTTTCGGCCCTTTGCAGAATGTTCAAACATGAACATATGATCGTCAATACAATGCCACTTTCGGCCCCTTGCAGATTGTTTAAACATAAATAGATTTTTGTACACATTCACTCATGTAACAACACCGATCTCTAAAGAAATCACATAAAGTAGACAAGTTATGACTGCACTGGTGTAAACAGAGATCTGTAACCCATTAATACGACAAAAAAAAACACAAGTGGAGAAAACACTTAACAAATGCGGTCCTAAAATAAAACTAATGTAAGCATGTACTCAAATAGACACCCTCAGTAAAGTGTATCCTCTGCGTAGGTCTAACGATAATTATAGACTACCAAATTGTACCTCCTACCTCATTGTCAAATCACATATAAGGTTCTGATTTTAAGAATAAAATTTAGTTTGAATTTACAATTCAACTCGCAAATGTCTAGACTTTTCTTTTAAGGTCTTAACACAAAGAGAAGCATTGTATGTAGCTTGTTGTAGGGCCACCAGTGCGAACGGACTTCATATCGTTGGACTACTCATTCCTTCGAGACCCAAGCGGGACTGTCCTGTCGCGAAAGAGATGGAGAACTTGCGTTCCGCTAAGTTACTTCACACCCACTTCGATTGTTTACTCAATCCGTCCGAATTAAATATTTTCTTCCATAATACGGAAAGCTTGCACTGCCATTCTACCGATGTCTGTTCTGATCAGCTAATGATCAAATCTTCTATTTTGTGCTTCGTTGAGGCTTCCACATACTCAAATGAAGCTTATAATATTCCTGGCTTTTCCACAGCAGTGCGGTTAGATTGCCAGTCCGTAGCCAGCGGAGCTAGACCGAAAAGAGGCATTCTAATATTCGTTAGGAATGAACTTTTGAATCATTGTAGTATTATTGAAAGTAATCGATATTATGCGGATTCCGGGAACTTAGCATCTCCAGTGTTCGAGTATGCTTTGTTTAAGTACAAATCTGTCGGTTTTATTGTTATTTACAGAACCCCCACGTATCCGTTGCGAAAGTTCGAAACAGAATTTGAGGTCTTATTTCAACGGCATCCATTTTTTGATAGAAATTCCGTAGTGTTAGGAGATTTTAATTTATGCCTTCGTTCCCTTTCAGGTTGCTGTAAGAAAATGTATGAATTCCTTTCAGAAAGGAATTGTAGGTCATTGTTAGATTTGAACTCGTCCACAACCAATTGCGATACGCATAATGACTGGGCGTTTTCAAACATTTCCGATGGCAGGGCCACCGCGCGCACCTTTGAGACTATCTATAGTTATTATAGTGGAATTTTAGTTAATGTTAGAGAGGCAGAAGACTAAATTTTTTTGTTAATCAGGCATATTTAATATTTTGTATTATTTAGCCGTATTCTGAATTATATTAATTCTTTAATCTTTACCTTTGTTAAACCTTTTTTATTTTTATCCGTTTTATTATTTTGTTAATTAAGTTTAGGTTGAAATAGGTTTATTATTAATCATTTCTATGTATGTATATAGGTATTCTTGTTAGTTTAGATATTTTTTATAAAGGATTGGAATCCTTTCTTTAATTTTTGGGGAATATGGAGCTTAAAAATGCTTTTAATAGCAGCTCAAGTCGACTCGTAGGTCCCCAAGATTATATTTTGGTTAGAGTGACCCCATTGCATCGTGATGGCCTCCCCGTGGTGTTCCCTGAGTACCAATTTAATGTATTAAATTGGGAGCTAATTCGAGCGGCGTTTACGTATAAAATATATTTTATAACTTACATACATGTATGTAGATCATAAGCTCACGTATATACTGACTGAGTACCGGGTATAAAGTAGAGCCGCGGCCTTTGCCGCGGCTCACAACGTTCCCCCTCGTTTATTTTGGAAACAAATAGGTGCCAGAAAAGCTTGGCATCTCAAACAGGTACCAAGTTGCATTTTAAAACACGATCAAATATTGAAAACTATCGTGGTATCGCAAAGCTTTCCGCCATCCCAAAGCTTCTTGAGTTCCTGGTCACCCAGCAACTGCAACATCTTTGTTGCAGCTTGATATCTCCGTCGCAACACGGTTTTTTTAGACATCGTTCTACATCGACTAACCTTCTTGAGTTTTCTAACCTAATCCACCGTGGTTTTTAAATTGGTTTGCAGACGGATGTAGTTTTTACGGACTTCCGCAAGGCATTCGATTCAGCGAACCATGCTCTGCTTATTTACAAGCTCGCTTTTGCTTACCCATATGTAGGTCTAATTATGCCCAACATGAACCTTTTAATGTTATATGCCGTAACTATAACTCCCTCTGTCATACCTTATCCCCTAACCTATCCCTAAAACTAATAGCATGCAATATTTATAATCACCTCCATTTAACAATTTCTCTTCTTTCCTCATTTTGTAATTAATTTTTCTTATTAACAGATAATTGTTAATTTAATAAAATAAAAAAATAAATAAAATAAGCTGGGCAATAAACAGCTTCAACCCGTAAAAATCTCCAGGCCCAAGTCCGCAATTCTGAGGGCCGTAGAAAAGGCCATCAACTGGCTACAAGGTATCTTCAGACAGAAACTGGCTGTTTCAGCTCACGCGAGCTTGGCTTAAGGCAAAGATAGTCTTCATCGCCAAAGCAAAGGAAACCCATATAATTCTGTTAGGTCAGGGGCCAGCCGTGAGACAAAAACTTGTCGTTTTGTTGGGACACCCACCAGTGGTTTAGGCATTACCAGCCTAGTACCTTTGGTGGCAATATCCGGAGGTCCGGAACGTCTCTTTACTGGTGGGATCGGGATAGACGGGACAACTAGCGAACCTGCGGACACCACGGACACGGACGCTACAGACGTTATTGGCTGCACGTTCTCCGAGCCAATGAATTCTGTTACCGAATCTGCATCGCCAGCAGCTGTAGTTGCCCTTGGAGTGGCAAACGAGATCAACTGCTGCACACTTGGAGTAGTAGGAGTGATCCCACGGAGTAATCCTCTTGCGCCTCGGCTATGAGCCATGGCTATGAGCCGATCGTATTGCTTTTTAAAGATGGTCAGCTCCTTAAAGCCCTTCTGCGTGTCTACCATGTTGTTCTCAACCGCACGGTATGCCTTACATCTGTAGTGCAAGCCATTACGCTTTAAGATGGCATCACCCACCCGTAAACCCAGAGCATTTTGCGTGGACTAAGTTGTCGCAGAGCAGAAGGGGATACTCGGCTGATCATAAGTGATCTCTTTCCGACAAAGTCTATTATAGGATGAACAATTAAAAGAAATTTTAACGAAACAAAAAAAAAAAAAATTTCTGAACAAATAGCTATCAGACCTTTGCACTACGGTCCGAGCGAACACTTTTGTTGGCCAAAATTAATAGCTCCCGAACGGAACAAGATTTTTTATTTAGTTTTTGGTATTGTATATACATATATAATCAATAATAAGTGGATTTAAGAAAAAAAATTGGTGTGGCACCGCTCTTTTTTAATAATGCATATTTAAATTATTAGTTATAGTGAAAAAAGTATTAAGCATATTTTATTTAAGAAAACGGCGTTGAACGCCTAAAAAAAATTTTGATTAAAATAACAATAAAATTATTGAAAGGTTTCCGTAAATTATTGCTGAGATCTTTGTCTAAAAGCAAGGTTACGCCTCGTTAGGTGGGATATGTGCCGGCTTTCCGACTGTGTCCTGTACAGCCTTACGAACTTAGTTAGCATTCCCTGGGCATAAAGATAAAAGTATTGAAATAAAGGCTTATGGCCAATCCACATATTTTCGTTCAAACATCTTTGAATTTGACCGGCATTTGTTCCGTTATGTTGCCAAACGATAAAAAATGTTCTTGCTAGTATCTTCAAAAGCTTTTTTCATTTCATATGATATGTCGCTGTGAAGATAATGTTTTTTATCCCCAATCGACCGACTAATTATTTCGAATTAAATAAAACTCGGCGGAGAAATAAAATTACGATATGTTCTTTAATGCGTGACATCCAAATTGCAAGTGTGGCTTGCCTGCCCTTTACATTGCCGCTCCGATCGCTGAGCGCAGCTTCGCTCGGCTGACGTCGGTAGGCAGACGCAAAGCGGAGATAGCGAAGAGCGAGCTGGCAGAGAGCGTTTAGCTGGGCAAGCATGCGCAAAGCTTTAACAAACAAATGAGTGACATAGACATGAGTAACAAACAAAAGAAGCGGCTGAGGGCCAAGAATTAGGTGCTAGGTTAGGTTGGAAGGCAAAGGCTTTCAACAGATCCATCCTGATTGGATGAAGGGAAATAGAAGAACCGCTATTTTTCCAACGGCCCTCTTGAAAAGGCCTCTTTGAGTGCGGATGACGGCTACTCTGATGGTTCCATCTTTTCCTGGGATGACGCTCTCAATGCGGCCAAGCGGCCACCTTAATGGTGGCAGCGTTTCTTCCTTGATCATGACGAGCGCTCCTAGCTTGGTGTTTGGAGACGATGACCGCCACTTGCTCCGCTCCTGAAGAATCCAGAAAGTGGTTTGGCGTGAGCACATCTAGATCATCGGGACTTTCTGTAAATGCATAAAGTGGACGGGAATTTAACAAAGCAGAGATTTCACAAGCCAAGGTCTGAATTTCATCAAGAGTAAAAATGTAGGTCCCGACGATGCGATGAAAATTATATTTAGCTACTTTAACAGCCACCTCCCACAAACCCCCAAAATGAGGTGAGCGAGGGGGGATGAATTTCCAATCGATTCCACTAGAAACGCAGAGATGTGACACAGCCGACGTATGAGGATCGCGGAGGAATATTTGCCGAAGCTCCAAAAGCTCATTTTTTGCTCCTACAAAATTTGTAGCGTTGTCTGACCAGACGATTCGAGGTTTGGGACGTAGATTTATAAAACGCCTTAATGCTGCCAGAAAGGATTCTGTAGATAGATCTCGAACGACTTCCAAATGAGTTGCTTTGGTGCTAAAGCATACGAAGACAGCGATGTAACATTTGATAGGAGGCCTGCTTCTGACTTCCGACTTGTGATAAAAGGGTCCGCAAAAATCAACACCTGTTGTGTGGAATGCTGGATTAGTCCTTACGCGATCCGCAGGCAAGTTTCCCATGATATGTTCCCTCAGCACTGGCTTCAAACGAAAGCATCTAACACATTTGCGAATGATGCCCGCAACATATTTGCGTCCACCAATAGGCCAGAATTTTTGCCGAAGCAATCCGAGCAATCCTTGAACTCCTCCGTGGAAAAACCTTTCGTGAAAGAAGATAATAATAGAGACAGTGACAGGATGTCCCTTAGGAAGCAGGATCGGGTGCTTCGCGTCGTAGTCCAATTCGGCATTTTGGAGGCGGCCTCCAACCCGCAGCAATCCAAAGCTATCCAGAAATGGATTCAGCGAGGCCATCGTGCTTTTTGGCGGTAGGGCCTGTTTGCTGGCGAGGGCCCTTATCTCTTCCGAAAATTGTTGCTACTGTATTGCCCTTATGAGCAAATGCGTACCATTTTTGATGTCGATTACGGTAAGTTGACCCTTCGACCGCGCCTTTCCTTTGTCCTTGAGAATGTAGAATCGATATATGTAAGCAAAGACGCGCTGCATGGATCCGAATGAGTTTTGAAATTTCCAATCGTACGATACATCCCTTTCGTTTCAAACAACCAATGCTGCATGACGACGTTCTGGTACATCGGTCGGCAATTGCAAGCCTGCAGGCCACTCTGAGCTCTCAAGACGCAAGAATGGTGGTCCAGTGATCCAAATCCATTAGTTCAGCTTGCGTGGATCCACGTGATATGATGTCGGCAGGATTCAACTTTGTGGGCACGTGATGCCAAGTCTTTCCAGCGGTGAGCTCCTGAATCCGCTGAACTCGATTAGAAACAAATATATTAAAATTCAATGATGATTCTCGAATCCAGGCAAGGGCTATGGACGAATCCGACCAGCAATGTATTTGGCATGGAGCTGATAATCCCTTAACTATGGTGGACACTAGTTCGGCTAATATGAGGGCAGCGGATAGCTCAAGCTTGGGGATAGTCATACTTTTCAAGGGCGCGACTCTGGATTTAGAGCATAAGAGATGACTTTGCACAATGCCAAGAGCTTCCGAACGCATGTATACACAGGCGCCATATGCTGCTTGGCTCGCATCACAAAACGCGTGCATTTCTAATCTGGCTTGCTGCCGAAGCACGTAACGTGGAAACTTAAAGTTTTCAAACATCGACAACTGCGAAGTCAGCTCAATCCAAGTCGTATGTAGATCCTGGGGCAGGCTTTCGTCCCAATTCAACTTTAGGCTTTCGTTCCATAGCGACTGCATTAATATTTTAGCTTTTGTGATGATGGGAGAGATGAGCCCTAGAGGATCGTAGAACCTAGCTAGTGTAGACAGGACCGAACGCTTCGATATTGGGCCTGCAGCGGTTCCGACGTGAGCGAAGCTAAACAGAAGATTGTCCGTGGTGGGATCCCAAACTAGATCAAGCGCCTTGGTTACTTCAGTCCCGTCATGAAAGGTAAGGAACTTTTCGCGATCCGCCTCCGATACGCCTTCCAAAGCAGCGGGTTCATTGGAACACCATTTACGTATGGGAAAACATCCTTTCGAAAGTAGCTCCTTTACCTGCTGACGAATCTTGATGACAGAATCAATGCTGTCCCCTCCAGATATGAGATCATCGACACAGAAATCTCTTCGAACAACATCAGCGCCAAGCGGAAAACGCAACTCTTCATCATTTGCCAATTGATGCATAGCACGAATTGCTAAGAAAGCGGCAGGTTTGGTTCCGTAAGTAACAGTCTCCAACTTGAACACCTGAATCTCCTTCTTCGGGTCATTGCGCCATAGGATGCACTGCACGTGCGTATCGGGATGGGAAACGCGTACACAGCGGTACATTTTGCAGATATCGCCACACAAGGCGACTTTAAAAAAGGCGGAAACGAAGCAGAGTTATCAGAATTTAGGTTGGATGGTGGGTCCAGCCATTAGCGCATCATTCAGTGATACTCCAGACGCTGTTTTGGCAGATCCATCGAACACTATGCGTAATTTGGTGTTTGTACTATCCTGCTCGTGGACGCAATGGTGAGGCAAGAAGTACTGCGGGAGGTCTGACTGCCGCGAAGCTGGCGACATGTGTCCTAAATCACGATACTCCTGGAGAAACTCCATATATTTTGCCTTAAGCTGTGCATTTTTTGCTAGCTTCCTCTCCAAATTGAGAAATCTACGTAGCGCCTGCTGATACGATTGTCCTAATTCCTCTAGACTGAATTTGGTTGGCAAACGCATGGAGTAAGCTCCGGAATCTAGGCGAATGCAGTTTGTGACGAAATGCTGTTCGCAATGAACATCTTCCTCCGAAATTGATGAGGGCGAATAATCTCCATCGACTTCCCAAAACCGCCTTACAATATCGCACAAATTAGTCTCACAAGCGGAGATGACAGGGGGATCTTCAACGGCTGCTAGCGCCGCACGGGCTTTCTCAGAGTTTTTAATACTTCCTGACACTATCCAGCCAAGTTTCGTCTTCTGCAATGTTGGCAATTGGTCTGACAGTCGAATCTGTCCAACGCACATTAATTCCAAGAACAAACCAGCACCTATCAACAGATCGACACGCTGGCGCTTGGTGAAATCAGGATCAGCTAGTTTTAGATTATTTGGCATTGGCCAATCCTTTGCGTCTAGGCCGAAGTAATGCTGCATTCCTGTGATTGAGGCAGTGATAATTGCAGACAGGAAACCGTGATAGCTTTCGTCTTGAGATTGCAGGACGATGTCTTCAGCCTTGCTGGATGGTAGAATTGACTCTCCAATACCGGCGATTTGAACGTGAGACGGGTGAGGATCTAACTGCAGCTGATTGGCGAGTCTCGATGTTATAAAGTTAACCTGAGAAGCGGAATTTAAAATGGCACGACATGGAATAAGCGATCCAAAACGGCCCCTGACATATACGATTGCGGTAGCGAGCAGCACGTTTTGGTTAGGCAGAGATTCCTGACTCTAGGGGGGAGGGCTAGTATATTTGCTTGCTACTAGGGCACTCGCAGGATCATGCTGGGTCGATTCCGTGCTCGGCGACGGCAACTCAGCGTCAGCGCCCAACTGCATGTGGAGCAGTGCGTGATGCTTGGCTTGGCAATTTCTACATGCCCCTGACTTGCAGTGTTGCAATGGCCTTTGTTGAGGCAGTTTAGACATAAATGGCGCTTCTTCACCTCCTTGTATCGAAAAAAAACAGGGAGATCTAGGAATGCCTGGCATCGGGATATGTAGTGATCGGAGGATTTGCAATACTTGCATGTTGAGTTATTATGATCGTTAATGGAGGTGATTAGGGTGCTAGGTTTACTTTCTCCCACCTGCTGGCTAGGAATTGTTACTATAGCCGATCCCAAATTTTCCAGCATCCGACATCTTGCTTCCAAGAATGAGGCCATGCTTGACCACCGAGGCAATCCTGACGTCGGCAAGTTCTCTTCCCATTTCTCCTTGGTCTTGTGGTCCAATTTCGTGCCTATGATGAAGATCAGCAACCCATCGGAAATCTCCTGCGGGGTCGCCAAGGTCTGAAGTGCAGCCAAGTGCGAATTGATTTTGTCGCTGAGCGCGCGCAAGCCGATAGCCGAGCCCTTCTCCACCCCATGCAGCCCGAAAATAGCCTTGACGTGTGCCTGAAAATGTAACAGTTTACTATCGAATCGCAACATTAGTAAATTCAACGCCTTGTCGTAATTCTCCTCAGAAAGTTCCAAGGAACGAATCATATCCAGCGCAGCACCATCTAGACATCCACGAAGATTTTGGAATTTTTCGATGATTGGTATACGATGGTCTTTGTGCACCATTGTCGAAAACATTGAGTGCAATTCTCTTATCCATGTAAGTAGTTCCCACCGAATCGCGGAAGCTGTAACTCGGGCATTCGAGAACGGCCTATACTATTATAGGCGAACAACGACGAATTCCCCTCGAGAGTATTGAACAGCCTGGACCTAACCTTGACATAAACATTCGAAAAGTCCAGCCGGGCATCATGGGCTAACTGCAGGAAATCCAGCCTTTCAAGGCTCGTTTGAGCGGCATCGAAATCCGCATTCATTCATTCGATCGCAAATGATTATTAATTGACACTGCAACTCAGAGATCACGTCGGGATCACCAAATTTTATGTGGAGATAATGTTTTTTATCCCCAATCGGCCGACTAATTATTTCGAATTAAATAAAACTCGGCGCAGAAATAAAATTACGATATGTTCTTTAATGCGTGACATCCAAATTGCAAGTGTGGCTTGCCTGCCCTTTACATTGCCGCTCCGATCGCTGAGCGCAGCTTCGCTCGGCTGACGTCGGTAGGCAGACGCAAAGCGGAGATAGCGAAGAGCGAGCTGGCAGAGAGCGTTTAGCAGGGCAAGCACGCGCAAAGCTTTAACAAACAAATGAGTGACATAGACATAAGTAACAAACAAAATAAGCGGCTGAGGGCCAAGAATTAGGTTCTATTTGGCAAGCAGCTAATCGGCTGGGTTCTGCTCCGAACAGTCGCCTTAAGATCCGTTTTCAAATAATTGATAATTTTACCCTTCTCTGAATTCCATACGGCAAACAACTCTGCATTTTCGAATTTGAGGTTATGCTCTATTAATACAAATTCCAAGAATTGTGGTGAAAAGTGACATTTCTTACAACAAACATTTCAAAAAGGATTTATTAATCTACGACACAAAAGGTTTCAGGGTTGGACTAGGTAGGACTCACTTTGTACACCTTTTCAAAAATTAGTTTTCATTACAAGTTGGCACATGTTGAAGGCCTCACTTAAACCTTCAATTACGAAGACATCACAACTACTTGATACAGTTAAAAACTCAAAAGGCGTAGTAAAAACCCGACTGATTAAGATTCATCAAAAAAATTTAATCTGGTCTTGGTGTTTTTATACCCGATACTCAAAATGAGTATTGGGGTATATTAGATTTGTGGTAAAAGTGGATGTGTGTAACGTCCAGAAGGAATCGTTTCCGACCCCATAATCTTGATCAGCATCAATAGCCGAGTCGATTGAGCCATGTCTGTCTGTCCGTCCGTCCGTCCGTCCGTCCGTCCGTCTGTTCGTCTGTCCGTCCCCTTCAGCGCCTAGTGCTCAAAGACTATAAGAGCTAGAGCAACGATGTTTTAGACCCAGACTTCTGTGATATGTCAGTGCTACAAAAATATTTAAAAACTTTGCCCCGCCCACTTCCGCCCCCACAAAGGGCGAAAATCTGTGGCATCCACAATTTCAAAGATATGAGAAAACTGAGAATCGTAGAGGATGACTATATCTTCTTGAGTGCAAAATCTGAACCAGATCGTATAATTATTATAGCCAGTGTTACGGCAGAAACCGCAGCGGCAGCTCTAAATATCACTGCGCCTAACAGTCCTGAATATCACTGCGCCTAACAGCCCTGAATATCACTGCGTTAACAGCACAAACATTAACAGCGCTGAGCAAAGGGTTAATTAGGGCGAACGGCAGATAAAGGCAGGAAGAAGGAAGAACGAAAACAAAAGGCAGCGGAAAAAGCACTGAAGCGGTACAAGTTTTTTAGCGCTAGCTCGTAGTTTAACACCCGCCCGAATTTGTAAATGAATAAATGAATAAAACCGATTTAAAGAACAAAACCACGGGAGGCGTATTGAACACGGGAGGCTTATCAAACGTACGGCCCCAGATTTGGAGGCGTTGCCCGGCGCGGCAATATTCTAAAAAACTTTTCCTGCGCAACAGAGAGCAAATCGAATAATTACGACCGACAGAAAGAAGATCGGTGTGCGACGCAGTCAGCTGCGTCACGAGGGATTCGACTTTGCAGGTGAGATATCCTCATACAGTTGGACAGAAAGGCTAATCTCTTACATTCGAGCGACACGTGGTTCGTGTATAACCTCAAACCAGGACTGTACAAAAAAGACACCGGAGTAAAATGGACGGCGTCAAAGGTCAGCAGTCGGAATCTGGCGGTGAGACCCCGTGTGGATTAGGAGAAATAAATGTGCCAGAAAAGATGCTTGGTGCGTGTTCTGAGACTGAGGGAGGTGCAAGGGAAACTCATCGCGTTAGGGATACATATATAGATGTGATCTCGGCGGCAACAACGGCCACACCTAACGTGTCCACCACAGCCCCGACGAGCCATCAAGCACCACAGCTTACCAACCAAGGAGGAGGGGTGGATCAAGCCTTTTCGCCAAGAACGAGCCTTTTAGATTACTGGGAAACGTTCGCTCAGCAGAGAGCGGATGCATTAGGAAGGTCGACGTACGCCACGGCCTTCGAGGGAATGCGCTCCATCCTGACGCATTCCAGACTGCCTGAAGCAGGAGGCCTCATGAGCTCCACGGTAACCAACGGAGGCTGGGACAGAGCAGTTCCCAACTGGACCGGAGTCCACATGTCAGGACCCACGGAAGCAACGTGGATTGGAATGCCTACTGGGCTGAATCCGAACGAGACAATGCCAGTCGGCGCTATGTGGCATCCAATGGCCGCACCGGCGCCGGGTACCAACCGGCATGGGCAAAACCCCTTTATTCCCGCCCCGACTGCACAGTATTACCCAAGTACGAGTCGAAATATTTCGGACCCGTACGCGTACGGGAGTAATCAAGCGGTCGCGCCAGCGGGGGCGGAGAAATGCTTGACAGCATCCCAGATAGCCACAAGACAAGTCATCAACAAGGATCTACCATGCTTTTCTGGAAACCCCGAGGAATGGCCCATGTTCATAGTAAACTTCGAGCAATCCACAGAACACTGCGGACTCAGCGATCAAGAGAATCTCATGAGGCTGCAAAGGTGCCTGAAAGGTGCTGCTTTGGAAGCAGTACGAGGAAAATTAATGATGCCCGCAACAGTTCGACTAGCCATCGAGACTCTTCGAATGCTATACGGCCGACCAGAGGCCATATATCACACCCTGCAGACGAAGCTAAGAATGGAGCCGTCCGTGAAATCGAGCAGCATCGAAAGCTTAGTGCGCCTGGCGCTGTCGGTGCAAAATTATCGCGCTACTGTTGACGCGATAGGACTGTCCGCCTATCTGAACGACCCAATGTTACTTCGCGACCTTGTGGAGAAACTCCCATTCGACTTGAAACTGGATTGGGCCAGACAAAGCGCTGGACTTCCGAGAGTAAATATCGCTGTTTTCGACGACTGGCTATTCCGAGTCGCATCGTGCGCAAGCACCGTGATGCCAGCAGCACCCGAGAAAGAAGTCTGCACGAAGGAGAAGAACCCAAGAATCCGGCTTATGGTGCACAATGATAGCAGCGCACAACCGCCCTGCCGTAGGTGCAATGGGGCCCACAAATTGGAGGACTGTAAGCAGTTCCTGGAGCTAGAAGGGCCAGGTAGATGGAACTTCGTCAGAGAAAATAAGCTATGCTGGAGGTGCCTTGGCAAACACTTTATAAGGCACTGTAAGTCAACAAGAGTATGTTCCGTCGACGGCTGCTCGAGAAAGCACCATTTTCTCCTCCACAACAGTAACCAGCAAAGCTCTAGGGTAGAGAATAGACCGAAGGAAAGCACTACGGTACTGCACACGATGCAGAACGAAGCTGCGCTGTTTAGATAACATTGTATGGACCGAACGGCCAAACGCAAGTGTTCGCACTGATAGACGAAGGATCCGCCTGTACCCTAATCGAGACGGAGATAACGGAAAAACTAGGTATCGATGGCCCCTCGGACGAGCTATGCCTACGCTGGACTGGAGACATCACGCAGAGAGAATCTCAATCCAAATGGATAAGCCTAGCGATCTCTCCAAGGGACAATGTGGCTCGCAGATTCACGCTTCAAAACGTGAGAACAGTAAAAAACCTGGATCTGCCGAAGCAGACGCTGGACGACTCAATCCTAAAATCCCATTCGCACCTGGAAAAGCTACCGATACTCAGCTACAAGGACGTGAGAGCGTCATTGATCATCGGATTGGACAACGTGAAACTTGGAGTGCCACTGACCGTCAAAGAACGCGAGAATTCCGAATTTATCGCCGCCAAGTCCAGGTTGGGGTGGTCTGTTTATGGCCGCAGAAAGGGCGACGGGAAAGCGAGTCCGCGGATAATGCACGTATGCGAATGTAATAAACACCCACAGCTGGACACTCTTGTAAAAGAGAGTTTCTCATTAGACGCGGTTGGCATAAACATGGCGAAGAGCACACTCAGGTCCAAAGAGGACGAAAGAGCAAAAACAATACTGGAAAATTCCACGAGGTTTAGCAGCGAAATGAAGAGATGGGAGACAGGACTCCTCTGGCGGTACGACAACGTGGAACTTCCTTCCTCCAGAGAGATGGCAATGCGACGACTTCGGTGCCTAGAATCTCATATGACACGCGATAAGGTGCTACGAGAGTTCGTAAACGAACAGATTAAGAGGTACGAAGACATCGGCTACGTCCGAAAACTGGAAAAGGATGAAATGGTCGAAGGCAAACGCTCCTGGTATCTGCCCGTATTCGTGACTAAGAACCCGAACAAAGGCAAATTAAGACTTGTATGGGATGCAGCAGCCAAAGTGGAAGGCATCGCTCTTAATTCAATGCTACTAAAGGGCCCCGACCAATTGCCATCGCTGGTAGGAGTAATATCGCGCTTTCGAGAGAAGTCTATTGGCATCTGCGGAGATATTAGAGAAATGTTTCACCAGGTTAGGATACGTTCGGAGGATCAAAGCTCACAGCAGTTTCTCTGGAGATATGGTGACACCAGTCGAGAACCGGATAGGTACGTAATGAGCGTAATGACCTATGGTGCTTCTTGTTCCCCAGCAGCAGCGACCTACGTGAGAGATAGGAACGCAGAAAGGTTCATCGAGGAACAAAGAGAGGAAGTAGAGGCCATACTTCGCAACACCTTTGTAGATGACTGGCTCCAAAGCTGTGACTCAGAAGACGAAATGGTCCGTCTAGCGCTGGCAGTGAGGAACATACACAAGGAAGGAGGCTTCGAGATGAGAGGATGGATATCTAACTCGAGCACTGTGATGAGAGCGCTCTCAGGAGATGGAGATCATCAAGAACGACCCATCGAGATGACGGACTCAACAAGACGAGAACGAGTGCTTGGCATGTGGTGGCATCCAAGGAATGATTACTTCACCTTCGTCAATAAGTTCCCGAATGACATATACGACGAAGCGAAAACTGTGACGAAGCGGTCAATTCTACGTACAGTCATGACCATCTTCGATCCCTTAGGACTACTGGGGTTCTATATTATACAGGCAAAGATAATACTGCAGGACGTGTGGAGGTCGGCCGTAGGCTGGGATGAACAGGTCGAAGAAAGCGAGGTCTTTACAGACGCGAGCATAAACGCCTTTGCAGCCGTCGCCTACATAAGGATCGAACAAAGAGGAGAAGTCAGATGCACACTACTCGCATCCAAGACAAGAGTGGCACCATTGAAACCAATTTCGATTCCCAGGATGGAGCTTATGGCAGCGATCCTCGGCCTACGACTAGCTAAACTCATAACACAGGAGCTCTCCGTCGAGGTCAAGCGACGTGTTTTTTGGACCGACTCCAAGAACGTGTTGTATTGGATATGTTCAGACGCCCGAAAGTACCATCAGTTCGTTGCGCTCCGAATTGGAGAGATCTTGGAAACCTCGGACATATCAGAATGGAAATGGGTTCCATCCGCTCTGAACGTAGCAGACGATGGAACGAAGTGGACCAAAGAGTCGAGTTTCCAACCGGAAGCGAGATGGTTCTCCGGTCCGCCGTTCCTATCTGACGAGGAAGAACACTGGCCAACTACACAGCTCAACCCGAGTAATCTGGAACGGATACACGTACACGAATGGACAGATACGCCGAAACCACCATCAAAGCTGAGTAGCATAATCCCAAATGTATGTCGCTTTATCAAATGGGAAAAGTTCACGGGAGCCCTGAGATGCGTGATGAGATTTCTGGACAAAATACGCAAAAGAGATTTCGCATCAGAAGAGGCAAATTTAGCCGCACGCTTTCGCAACATGGAAGATGTCAACATCGTTATATACCGGATGGTACAAGAAGAGGCTTACTCTGAAGAAATGGCTCTTCTACGACAAGGAAGAATCGTGAGTAAGAAAAGTTCGATCTACAAATTATCGCCGTACCTCGATGAAACAGGCGTACTGAGAATACGCGGCCGCATAGATAAGTCGATCGGCATAACGAGGAACCTGAAACGGCCAGTAATTCTACCCGGAGGACATAACGTCACTAATCTTCTCATTGATTATTTCCATCGGAAGTTTCAGCATCAGCTTACTGAGATCGTCGTCAACGAGATGCGACAATTGTACCACATACCAGGACTGCGAGCAAGAGTTCGCGCCGTAGCGAAAACCTGCCAAAGATGCCGCAATAAAAGAGCGCTTCCATAGGCACCGGAGATGGGAAGCCTACCACCAGAGAGGCTAGCAATCAACGAATTGCCATTCACAAACACAGGTATCGACTACTTCGGACCACTGGAGGTAAACGTAGGAAGACGACGCGAGAAACGATGGGGAGTACTATTCACGTGCCTCACCGTGCGAGCAGTACACATCGAGCTGGCAAACTCCCTGTCAACAGACGCCTTCATGCTAACATTGGAAATGTTCGTAGCCCGTCGAGGAGTCCCCAAGAGAATCGTGTCGGACAACGGGACGAACTTCCGAGGAGCCAGCCGCCTACTACGAGAAGAAATTGAAAGAATTCTACCGAACGAACTGGAAACCAAGTACCCGCAAATAGAATGGTCCTTCATACCCCCAGGAGCACCCCACATGGGAGGTGCGTGGGAAAGAATGATCAGATCGGTGAAATCCATACTAGCCGAAATATTAGAGGAGACGCACGTACAAGTACCAGTGCTGAGAACAGCACTAGCAAAGATAGAAAATATGCTAAATTCCCGACCCCTGACTTACGTGCCGTTGGAGTGTCCGGAAGCCGACGTACTTACACCGAATCACTTTCTGAGAGCAGAGACCAGCTCGATGGCAGCAAAGAGCGACGGCAGCGCAATAGGAGCTATGCTTGGTAAGAGTTTTCGCATTGCAGGGCAGATCGTGGACAGCTTCAGAAAACGATGGCTGAAGGAGTACCTACCGTGCCTGACGACACGAACCAAATGGCATGGAACCCCAACCAACCCTATCCAACTCGGAGACGTCGTGGTTCTAGCGGACGAAACAAGCCCCAAGGTGCAGTGGAGGAAAGGCGTCATCATGGACCTTCGAGTAGCCAAGGACGGGATCGCCCGAAGCGCGGTGATCCGCACTGCATCTGGACTGCTAACTCGGCCAATAGTTAAACTGGCCAAGTTAGACGTGAGGACAACGAACCCACTAATGGATCAAGGCGTAACCGGAAGTTTGGCAAACATCACGACAAGCGACGAAGTTTGCGAAGGGGGGAATGTTACGGCAGAAACCGCAGCGGCACCTCTAAATATCACTGCGCCTAACAGTCCTGAATATCACTGCGCCTAACAGCCCTGAATATCACTGCGTTAACAGCACAAACATTAACAGCGCTGAGCAAAGGGTTAATTAGGGCGAACGGCAGATAAAGGCAGGAAGAAGGAAGAACGAAAACAAAAGGCAGCGGAAAAAGCACTGAAGCGGTACAAGTTTTTTAGCGCTAGCTCGTAGTTTAACACCCGCCCGAATTTGTAAATGAATAAATGAATAAAACCGATTTAAAGAACAAAACCACGGGAGGCGTATTGAACACGGGAGGCTTATCAAACGTACGGCCCCAGATTTGGAGGCGTTGCCCGGCGCGGCAACGCTCTGTCTCTCTCTAACACACAGGTTTGATGGTCAGTTTTGCCAATTGCAAAATATGAGTTCAAGGACCTCAGAACATTAGAGCTAGAGCAACCAAATTTGGTATCCACACTCCTGTGATATCGGACCTTGACCGTTTTGTGTCAAAATTTCGCCACACCCCTTCCGCCCCCGGAAAAGACGAAAATCTGGAGCATCCACAAATCTCAGAGACTATTAACGCTAGAGTAACCAAATTAGTATCTCACTATAAAACGAATATCTCAAAATTTCGCCCCACCCCCTTCCGCCCCCACAAAGGACGAAAATCTGTTGCATCCACAATATTGCAGATTCGAGAAAACTAAAAACGCAGAATCATAGATAACGACCATATCAATCAGATTGCTGAATCTGGATTAGATCAGATAATTTTTATAGCCCAAAGGAACAAATCAATTTTCATTTGCTACGCAGCGCCCGACGTCACGCTCAGACTGATTTTCTGTCTCTCTCGCACGCACTCTTTGTCGTTTCGTTTAATATTAGCGGCGTCTGCCGGAGGAGAGCCATACTGACTAAGTATCGGGTATAACTGTAGAGTTGCGGTGTCCGCAGCAACTCACAACGTTCCCCCTCGTTTAATTTTTGAGAGATTTAAAATGGTTATTAATATGGCACTTTTTCTCTTCACGTGCTTTACGATAAAAACAGTTGGGTTGCACCGCTGATTTTGCGAATGTGGCGGAAATTTCTGGTACGCAGCTTTAATGGTCACTCTTTTTCTAATGCAGAGAAAACCAAGTTTAAGTTTTGACTTTTAAAAATTAGGTTTTGGCCAACAAAATGTTGGACAGAATTTCGCTGCCGTTGTAAGGGAAGTTCTTGTACCGAAAAGTAAAAACGCAACCATCCATATGTAAGGTTTATTTGTGACTAATAAATGCTCTGCTCGCAGGCAGATAGATACCGAACGAAAGGGTGAACAAAAAGGGAGATAAGAGAACGTCGCTTCGTTACGTCTCTCACTCATACATACGTCTATATACTCATATGTCTGTGAATACATGCATGCATTGCCATCTCTGGTCATTCTTCAACACCCTTCCTCAATGCGTGCATGCTTACAAATTCCATTTAACTCAATTTAAACTTAACAATTTTGTAAATTCGACATGCTTTCTCTTAGGGAGATTCTTGGTCAAGATATCTGCAATCATATCTGTTGTACTAGCATACTTTAACTTAACTTGACCTTCTTCTACAATCTGTCGTACAAAGTGATAGCTAATTTCAATATGCTTGGTCCTTGAGTAATGCACTGGGTTCCTAGCCAGCTCTTGTGCGCTCAGATTATCGCCATATAAGGTAGTTGCGGTAGCTTCATCTCCACAGCCGATTTCGATGATTAAGCGACGTAAGAATATGGACTCCTTACACGCAGCCGACAGTGCCGTGTATTCTGACTCCGTGCTGCTAAGTGCCACGCTGCGTTGTTTCTCAGATCGCCAAGAAATTGGGCCACCTGCCAAAAAATAAACATAGCCCGTATACGACTTCCGGTTAGTTCGATCGCCGCCCCAATCCGCATCCACATATCCAGTAAGTGGCTGGTGACACCGTTTGTAGTGTAGTTTGAAGTTCATCGTCGCTGCCAAGTACCTCAGAACGTGCTTCACACCAGCCAGATGCTCTGCGTGCGGATCTTTGTTCCTCTGGGCCAACATTGCAACTGAATGAAAAATGTCCGGTCTGCTTGTGAGTGCCAGCCACATCAGCTCACCAATCATGGATTGATACATGACAGGATCAACCTTTTGACACTGCTCATTAGTACAATCCACCTGGAACCCCGCATCCAACGGAGTAGCCACTGGTCTACATTTGTCCATGTCGTGAGCTTGCAATAGTTCCTTGATGTATTGCGAGTGGCCTATGGTGATAGGCCCAAGCTCACCTTCACGGTGAACGTCCATGCTTAAAAACAGCTCTGGAACACCTTTGTCGATACATTCGAACGCATTTGAAATAGCCGATTTGATACCGAGCATGTCCTCTTTGGACTGGCATGCTATAAGTAAATCGTCAACATATACCAAGATTAACGATAAGTTACCTTTCCCTCTCTGCTGGTAGAGACACGGCTCGTTGTCACAGGAAACAAAACCCAGATTAGTCAGGACGCCATTCAGCTTCGAATTCCATTCCCTTCCTGACTGCTTCAATCCATATATTGCCTTTTTAAGCAGCATAGCCTTCGCTGGATAAGCTCGATCAATGTACCCTTGTGGTTGCTTCATGTACACCGTATCGCTCAGGTCACTGTTGAGGTATGCCGTACATACATCCATTTGGTTGACATATAATTTCAATTCTGCTGCTAGCGCAAGAATAAATCGCACGCTCTCCAGTCTGCAGACTGGAGAAAATGTTTCCGCATAGTTTATGCCGTACTGCTGGGAGCAACCTTTTGCCACCAGCCGCGCCTTGAAACGTTCGATTTGACCATCTTTGTCGCGTTTCAGGCTATATTTGCCTCCAACTGCTCGTTGTCCTGCCGGTAAGTCTGCCAACTGCCATGTCTCGTTTGCCATTAATGCCTCATATTCGCGTTGCATCGCTTCGGACCAATGTGATGCATGAATACTGTTCAACGCCTCCTCGTAGGATACTGGAATCTTTACGTCGCTGGCAACCAGAGCACCAAGAATGTTGTACTCCTTTCTCGGACGGCCAGGTTTGCCGGTCCGAATCAGCCTTGGTCTGCCAGGTCCAACGCGAGGAGCTGGCTTATCTGACTCAACCTTTTCTGTTGCGCTCTCGTACCCATCAGTACCGCTGCTACTGGGATTCTCCCCGTCAACGCTTGCACCATGGCTGCTGTCTCCACCGCTGCTGTCTCCACCGCTGCTGTCAATGTCATCAGTATCGCCGCCTGACTGCATGCTAACTTCTGCCTTCGGAAGTTCGAATGTGACTGTATCCTTGTCGTCTTGGATCTCGTCAAAGAGAACATCTCGCCTCTCAATCACCTGATGAGACACAGGGTCATACAGTCGATAGCCCTTAGCCGCTACTGAATATCCAATCATGCGATATTCTTTGCCTTTTGGTTGAAGTTTACTCTTCCTTGGACCCTTGTCCAAAGCTACTGCAACGGAGCCAAAAACCTTTAGATGACCAACAAAAGGTTTCTTACCAGTCCACGCTTCCATAGGCGTCATACTGGTCAGCGCCTTGGTCGGTGATCGATTCCGTACATACACAGCTGCGTTGACTGCCTCAGCCCACAAGGATTCGCCTAATCCAGACTGGACCAGCATACATCTTGAAATTTCCACCAGACTGCGGTTTGCCCTCTCAGCAACGCCGTTTTGCTGTGGAGTGTACGCCACTATCAGCTGCCTCTCAATCCCATTAGCTTTCAGAAATTCATCAAACGATTTGTTGACAAATTCACCGCCATTGTCGCTCCGGATACTTTTAAGACTTTTTCCCGTTTGCCGTTCAACCAGGGTTTTGAACTCGACGAACTTCTGGAAGACTTCATCCTTTGTCCGCAGGAAATACACAAATATACGCCTTGATTTGTCATCGATGAAGGTTAGAAAATACTTTGATCCAGCAAGAGACTGTGTGCCAAAGGGCCCGCACACATCTGCATGAACTAGTTCCAATATATCTTGAGCTCTACTGGTGGTTGCAACAGGAAATGGTTGCGCATGAATCTTGCTGACCATACATGTTTTGCAATTCATATTCGCCGTGAAAACCATATTTTCAATGCCGCGCACCATTCCTTTGCTGATCAAATCTTTCATACTGCTGATGTTCAAGTGGCCGTACCGTTTATGCCACAGGGCACCATAAGCCTTAACCGCCGCAAAACAGTTGTTTTGTTTTCCTCGAAACATATACAAGTTTCCAACTCTGTTCGCCCTTACAATGCATTCGCCATTTTGGATAACTCGTGCATATTCTTGTCCAAAAGTGACGAAACATTTATTCTGTACAGCGCTGCTCACCGAGAAATAATTTCCATTCATTTCGGGCACATAGAGACATTCTTTAACAGCAGCGTGCATATCTCTTCAGCTCTACTTCCCCTTTTCCTTCAGCTTTTAGGAAACCGGAGTCAGCCATACCAATCATTTCTGTGTGTTTCTCGAACTTTGTGAATAACTCTTTCTCACAACACATGTGGCTTGTGGCACCACTATCCAAACACCACATACTCTTTTTCAAATTATCTGCGTCCAACGCATTTAATAGACTGCACTGCTTGTTCTCCACTTTTGCTGCCCTTTCCACATTTGCGCTCTCCTTCTTACACTGAGCCTTCATATGCCCGCGCTCACCACACTTGAAACATATCATTTTATTGTTTCTCTTCTTTTGCGCTCTGTGCGCGGCCGGCTTATGTACTGCGGTATATGCCTTTGCGTATTCCTTTTGATCTTCTGTGTTTCCCTTTCGTTCGCCTTCTTCCTTCAGTTTTACGCATAGAACATCGAAAGTCGGCAGACTGTCACGCGTCTCTATGGCGACAACGAAATTTTCGAATTGTTCTGGAAGGCTTGACAACAAAACAATTGAACGTAGTTCATCATTTAGCTCGATTCCTACTGACCCAAGGCCATCAAGAATATCCACGAACTCATTAATGTAGCTTGAAATGCTTTGCCTTTGGTCCATGCGCTTGCTTAGCAATTTCTTGTACAGTTGAACCTTTCGTACAGGTCCACTTGGTTGATGAACATTCTTTAATTTGTTCCATGATTCGGACGACTTACTACAATTTTTAATGTATCCCAACTGTGAAGTTTTCACACTCAATGTGATCATGGCCAGCGCCTTTTCATCCTTGGCCTGCCAATTCACACCTTCGGGAACATTCGTTGGTAGCAGGTCACCAGATGCCACACTCCACAATTCAGCGTGCACCAACACAGACCGCATTTGAATACACCAGGAGTCATAATTTCCCTCCTCTAATTTGTCTATTTGATACATCCCGCTCATTGCTGATTATCGTTTAGTCTCTGAGTCACACCGATGTTAATACTTCGTAACTAAAACAATCACTTTACTTTTAATTTACAAAATCCGAACCTGGGCGCATAACCTGTTGGACAGAATTTCGCTGCCGTTGCAAGGGAAGTTCTTGTACCGAAAAGTAAAAACGCAGCCATCCATATGTAAGGTTTATTTGTGACTAATAAATGCTCTGCTCGCAGGCAAATAGAGACCGAACGAAAGGGAGAACAAAAAGGGAGATAAGAGAACGTCGCTTCGTTACGTCTCGCACTCATACATACGTCTATATACTCATATATCTGTGAATACATGCATGCATTGCTAGAGATGGTCATTCTTCAACACAAAAGTGGTCGTTCGGACCATAGTGTATAGTGCTAGACAAACGCTAATAGGACGATAGGAAAGCTGTTGCAGCAGCAGCTAATGAGAGAGAGAGACAGCTACTGAACAGAAAGTTCGAGAGCAAGAGAGAAAGAGCAGTTATTTAGGTTAAGATTATAGCGAGGGAGTGATAACACAACAAATCCGTCTGTTTTGTCCTGTGAAACGGTGAGGAGTTTACTACATGAGTTTTGAACTGGTTCTTTAACATTGTCAAGATATATGGTTCTGATACTCGGAAAAATTGTGAGGAAGTTAAGGGCTAGCCGCCGTTATACGGGGATATCCGGATGCGTCGAACTCCGGAGGCGATCACTCCCGGAGAGTCAAGGTATGAGGAGAGGACCATCGGAGAAAGTGCTGCGTGACGTCGGTATCGGGTCGGCAGGGGTCCAGCGCATGACCAAGTATGGTCATGAGATCACGCCGCCAGCCAGGTCCCGTTACGAAGCAAGTGGAGAATAAAGGAAGCCCCGATGGAAAAATATGGGTACCGTGTGCTGTAAGAGGAAGGTCGCGACGATGAGGAAGTACAGTCAGCCGAGGGAGATGTCAAGTGAAAAGTACGCAACGTAGTCGCAACGTCCAGAGTCGGTTACGCATGCCTCAGAGAGGAGGAGAACAAACAGTTGAGCCAGCGCAGGAGGCAAAGTAGTGTAAAATAGCTTTAAGATACCAATAATGAAAAATTGTTATAGCAGTAACCAAACCTTACCCGTGCATTCTTACTTGTCGGCGGGGGCAACTTACAAATTTGTTGCGGCGGGCCCACTGACCGCTGAGCCAGCCCAGCTGAATAAGACGGAACAAAACGGTTCGTTACTAAATGTTTACCAATTTTAGAATCGACATCTTCACATCAGTGATTATGCGGGAAGCGACATGCTGCGTAATCGCCAATTTGGAACATTTTTCAACAGTTTTCCACAGTTCCCTGCTGTGGAAATTATTTCAATGTCGATAAATTCGCCTACCCTTACTGGAAATGGTGTTACGCCCAATTCCTGCTTTTTCGTATTCCCCGCACAATTGGCTTTTTGGCATAACCAGCAGTTTATCACTACCTCTACACTCTAGAACTTCCTCTACGATTTTGCGTTTTCAGTTTTCTTGTATCTTTGAAATTGTGGATACCACAGATTTTCGCCCTTTGTGAGGGCTGAAGGGGGCGGGGCAATATTTTGAAGTATACTTCTAACAGTGACATATCATAGAAGTCCGGATATAAAATTTCGTTGCTCTAGCTCTTATAGTCTTTGAGCACTGGGCGCTGAAAACGCAGAATCGTAGAGGTTGACCATATCTTCTAGAGTGCAAAATCTGAACCAGATCGTATAATTATCATAGCAAGAATCAAGAAAACAATTTCATTCTTTCTCGCTCTGTCTCTCTCTAACACACAGGTTTCATGGTCGGTTTTGCCAATTGCAAAATATGAGTTCAAGGATCTCAGAACCTATAAGAGCCAGAGCAACCAAATTTGGTATACAAACTCCTGTGATATCGGAACTTGACCGCTTTGTTTCAAAATTTCGCCACACCCCCTTCAGCCCCCGCAAAGGAAGAAAATCTGGGGCATCTACAAATCTCAGAGACTATTAAGGCTAGAGTAACCAAATTTGGTATCCACTCTCCTGTTAGATCTCACTATAAAACGTATAACTCAAAATTTCGCTCTAGCTCTAATGGGTTCTGAGATCCTTGAACTCATATTTTGCAATTGGCAAAACCGACCATGAAACCTGTGTGTTAGAGAGAGACAGAGCGAGAAAGAATGAAATTGTTTTCTTGGTTCTGGCTATAATAATTATACGATCTGGTTCAGATTTTACACTCTAGAAGATATAGTCATCCTCTACGATTCTCAGTTTTCTCATATCTTTGAAATTGTGGATGCCACAGATTTTCGCCCTTTGTGGGGGCGGGGCAAAGTTTTTAAATATTTTTGTAGCAGTGACATATCACAGAAGTCTGGGTCTAAAACATCGTTGCTCTAGCTCTTATAGTCTTTGAGCACTAGGCGCTGAAGGGGACGGACAGACGAACAGACGGACGGACGGACGGATGGACGGACAGACAGACATGGCTCAATCGACTCGGCTATTGATGCTGATCAAGATTATGGGGTCGGAAACGATTCCTTCTGGACGTTACACACATCCACTTTTACCACAAATCTAATATACCCCAATACTCATTTTGAGTATCGGGTATAAAAACAGCATGTAAAGAGGGGAAACGGAGAGAGCCGACGATCGCTGTTATGCCTACGCAGCGAGCAAGCGACAAACACCCAAAGAAACAGCACGACAGAGAGGGAGACGAAGAGAGCCCAACGATCGCTCTTGGGCCCACGCCGCAGCAGAAGAAAGGCCAGCGCCAGTAAGCTACAGAAGTAGCAGGCTCGGGAGTGATTTGGGAAACAAACGTGAAACTGACCAACGGTGACGAAAAAAACCACGGGGACCAACCGCAGCAGTATCATGCGGCATTCGGTAAGCTGGGCTCCACTCTCCCACACCTTTCCGTTCCCTGCTCCAAACCTCTCCCCCAGCCACTCGTGACCCCCAACGCACGTTTCTGCCACTCCCAGGCATGGGTTCGCCCACGCCTCGTGGCCAGGCCAGGCCACGGCAGTCCCAAGACCTCCCCTTAGGTCCTCACACACAAATTTTGCTGTCGGGAGGGACCGGGCCCTGGATAGACTGAGAAGCTCGGCCTGAGAACTTCCTTACAATGGTTTGCAAAGCAAGTTTTTTTTATAGAACAGCTTATGCAACTGACCATAATTTTAAAAAGTTTCCTTAAGAAGGGATGCATCTAATAAAAGATACCAAAAACAGAATCATACGTAGCAAAGTATACGTTTTTACCACCTTAAACATTCAGTATGCGAATAAAAGTTACTTTTGGCACACTTTTAACAATTTTTAACGAGTACTCATATCTTCTAAACCAAATGTCCGATTATTTTGAAAACTAGATTTTTCTGGAAAATTGTCTGTTAGATGCGTATGTATCGGTCGACAGGGAAAATAGTTATTTTCTTACAGATAAATTTAGATCTAGGTATCTCAATGACAAATACTATTAATTACTTATTAACTAGTACCCTGACATTGGCAGCGCGCAATAATTGGGTTACGCTGATACTGGTGAAACTTTCATTCAAAATTGCCTCCAAATCAATTACTCGATTTATGATTAAAAGTCTATTGCGGGTCAAGAGGGATTCGTAAAGGTGCAGTATTTATTTTTCATATTTTGTTCACCTTCAGTAGTTGGTTTACAGTTTCGGTCAGGGTATTAATGTGTGCTTCAGTCTATGAATTGATAGTTATCTGTATATTGCTAGTCCATACCCAACCAGTCGTGTTCCTTGTAGATCGTTGAAGTCCGGCGTCCCTGAAATGACTTTCATAGCTGTCCCAAGGATATTTAGACTACTGGCTTGCCTTTGGTGAACTCTTAATGCTGAGTTCAGTGTCAAAAATTGTCTCGTATCCGTCTAAAGTATCGTCCTTATGTGCGTTTGAAGAAACACGTCCCTCATCTCTATCGTCTCTTGGATGAATTGTTCGTATTCCGTCAGGTTCGTCGAGTGGAGTACGTAAAAAGTCTCGTTCCATATTACCGTCCGTCCGTCGACTATGGGGATGTAATTCGCGTGCGAGTAGTCTGTCAGCTTCGAGTCAGTTACGGTTGTCCATAGTAGGATTATAAGGCTGCAGAAATACTTGTTGATGTTTCTAGTAGAATTGAAGAAAAACATTAAAACATTAGCTATTTTTATATTCCCAATAAAAGTTGGCGTCTTGGAACTTAGCGCTGTGCTACAAAATCTACCTCAATTTGTCTTTGTGGACCTCTCTTTTATGAGAACAGTGGTCCACAAATCTGCTTCTACATTCTTCTCGACGCTCAGAGGAGTTATCTTATCTCTTAGAGTCCTACTTTCATTACTAAAACTTGTCTCCTAAGTTCCCGTTGAGCCCTCGTTAACAACAACATTATTTCATTTGCAATGACGCTGCTTGAATGCACTACATCAGTGGGTGTCCTATTTGCGACCGACTGGATCGTTCGGTTGTACTTGTTAGTTGTTAGAATGAATAGTTCAACTGTATCATTTATTCGCCGTTGCTGTGTTCAGGTTGCTGTGAAATCGCTTCGCCTGTCCGTTTGATGTGCTGTGAAACAGTGGGGAGTTTGCAACATGAATGTCGAACTGGTTCTTTAACAAAGACCGAATGGTCTCTGAATTAAAGGCTGCCCCATTGTCACAGTATTTTGTTCTGATACTCGGAAAAATGTTTACCGATTTTATAATCGGCAACTTCACTTGGAAAGTTTGTCGACTGCAGTAATGAAATATTTCCCTGCTGTGGAGAATATTTCAATTTGGATTAATTCGCCCACCCTTACGGGTAATGGTGTTACGCCCCATTCCTGATTTTTTGCCCAGCATATTTGGCTTTTTGGCATAACCTGCAGCTTATCACTACCTCTTCTACGAATGTAATAATCGCGCAGCACCTACTTCACATTCTCTTGGGCTGCTCTAAGCGACCTATTGTGTTCTGCAGATTCGTTCGATTCGTTCTCCGTCGTTGGTTACATCCCTCAAAAGGGTCTTGCAGTACCGTAATGTTGTGTCAGGGAATGTTTTGACCAGGTAATTCTGCAGAATATTGGCCTTTGCTGGCAAGGTGCAACGAATGGCAATAATGACTCCTAGCCGACTCCTTGATGAAGTCAAGAAGAGTTTCGCGGCTGAAAAATTTTCTGACCGACTTGGAGTTTCTAAGACATTAATTTTCTGCCGCGAAAGCGCATCCTCTACATGAATCTCCTTGCCTGATTTTTCGGAGACCATTGCGCCATAGTCATCAAATCGCGAATTCCTGTTAACCCTGTCAGAAACTCAAAAAATCAGCATCTGATGGTCTGTGCAAATGCTTGTGTCGCTTTTCCCATATATGTAGTGGCGCAACGTATCCAGTGCTCAGTCTATGGCTAACAACTCCCTTTCATTGATTGCATAGCTTAGTTATCTATTTTTAAGGGTCCTAAATATCATAGTTATTGGTCTGTTTTTTTGTGACAGTGGTTAGTTAAAACGGCGGGTTAATGTCCTGGTAAAGGAGAAAGACGTCTTCTGGCACCAAAATGTTCTAAGCTTTTCAAAGGCTTATTGTTGTACATCGTCAAAGTGAACAAAAATGAATTACGAGCGCTACTTGCTGACCTTACCATTTACTCCCTTTAAAGTATTGGTAGTAGGTCTTGCAATTTGAACAAAGTGCTTTATGAAGCACCTACAGTAACTGGAAAGTCCTATGAAAGATCTTACACCGAACAAGTTGGAGGGCAGTTTAAGTTCCTGAATGGCTTTGCTTTGTCAAGGCGTATTCTTGTGCCTTCAGTTGACAAAACAAAGCCAAGGAACTTCACATTGTCCTTCAAGAGTAGGAATTTTTCTTTTCAAACCCTTATATTCGCGTTATAGAGGCTGCTGAATACAGTGTCAATGTCTTTGACATGATAATACAATGAATGACCTCGTCAACGTACACGGACTGCCCATACTATGGACTGTTCCCGATATGTTTCTGATGGTACCCAGACTTTAGATCAAGGGTGGTGAAGTATCTTGATTTTCCCAGATATGAAAGTGTATGGATTTTGAGTTCAATTTGCGGAAGACTAACCGTTTTTTGCTTGAATCTAAGTCATTGGTTCCTTTCTTACCGAAAACCCAAATGATATTGTTGTACGGAGACCCGGATGGAATAATTTTCTTCTACAATAAGTCCGTTACGTCGTCATAGACAAGATCAGTGGATCCTATCAGTAAATAACATTTTTGAGTAGATTGGTTCCTCGTCTTCGGTCCTGATTGTGGCTAACACAGTTATCTGTTGGTGGTACCTCAATGTCATCCACCCTTGTGAAGTTGACTCTGGGTTACTAGAGGAACAGAATCTCCTTAGAGTTATTTATAAAGTGAAGTGTTTTTCGTCCCCAGGTTAATGGTTAATGGCATCGAATGTTGATAGCTCTAGAAAGATGAAAAAATGTCTTTTTATGCCTAAGATGGTAAGGTAGCACTATTTTTTTTACTTTGTTGAAGCAGTGCAGTAACTTCACAATACATGGGGTTCCCACAGGGACAACTAGCTGAAACTTGATATAGTTCTTAGCGGCCCCCGTGTCTTTTAAGAAGATTAGTGTTCTCCCCGCTACTGTTTGGTTGACGAACGGGAGCTGGGACTCTCCCCTTAAAAAATTGGTGTCAATGTCATACCCTGCATGGCCGTCAGCCATCGGGTGCTACAGGGGGATAAACAGATGGCGGATCGGCTCGCACAACTGTAAACTCGGAATGACGCGCAGCCACTTCGGAACACCCGGTGCCTGTATCCCACACCCAGGGTACTGAGGGTTGCGAGCGAACCGTCACCCGCCGTAGCTGTACACACCATCGGAAGTGCGACTATAGACTGAGGGCGGCTGGAAATAGGTCCTGGCACAGTCATGTCTCTGCCAGGATGCTGGCGAATGGTAGTCGGGCGGATCGAAGAAAACTCTCAGTGAAATTACCAGCGAAATCGCGGCTGGTAAGCGCTTCGGGTCCGAAGAACCCAATGAGGCCCGACAGGTAGGGTCCCTGCACAACGGGGAGCAAAGCATTCTCACCAGGACTGGAGACGAGCGGCTTTCATCTTGGCCAACGATGACCCAACCTTCAGGTCGTCAGCCGAAGGAAAGGAGCAGAGGCTGTGAGCCTCCTCAATCCTGCCACATTTCCAGCCAGACTTAGCCGGAAACGGCGCAGCCAAGGCCCCCAACAAACGGCAACGCTCAGCGGAGGATCCCGCTAGTCAGCTAGGTGACCACACCTTCGTCATTAAAAACCAACAGGAGGTCCTGGACCTCACGCTTGCCTCTCATGAAATACAGAGTAACATTGTATCCTGGAGGGGCCTAGAAGAACACTCCTTCTCGGACCACAGGTACGTGGAAACTGTTTTCTCCTTCTCAGTACCGAAGCCAGTTCGTTTCCGGAACATCAGGCGGACAAGCTGGACTCGGTACTCTGATTACCTCTGTCGTATTCTACCTGAGAACCCACTTGAGGAGGAGTTTTGCAGCGAGGCCACGACTCGTCTTCTTAAGATCTTCACCGACACCTGCAATAAGGTGCCCAATAAAGCCTGCCCCTCTGGCAAGAACAGAGGCCGAAGGAAACCTGAATTATGGAATCCGAAACTGTGGGAACTCCGGAAAGCCTACCGGAGACTCGTTGAGCAAAACTGGGCCGAGTACAAGGCCAGTCTGTCAGCCTACAATAAAGAACTTAGGAAAGCCAAACGCGCTTCCTGGCGTAAGTCCTGCAACGAAATCGAGAACAACTCAGAAGCTTCGCGCTTGCGCAGAGTTCTCTCGAAGACAACACCCACCCTGGGCTATTTGAAGAACTCAGTTCTCTATCTGCGATGAAAACAGACCCAACTACTTTGTGCCTCCTTCTATCATCTCAAATGCCATCCTGAGCCTGCTAAGCAAGGAGAATATTTCCTGGGCGATAAAAAGCTTTAAACCTTTCAAGTTCACGGAGCCAGACGGCATTTTTCATACCCAACTGATTCACGCGGGACATAAATCCAATACCTGGCTCAAAATTATTTACGAGGAAATTTTCTCCCTGACACCTCGCTTCAGACCAAAGTCGTATTTATACCCACGGCAGGCAAGCCCTCGCACACTGCCCCAAAAGATTTCAGACACATTAGTCTATCGTCTTTTCTTCTGAAGGCGATGGAACGGCTCCTGAGGCTGCATCTCACGGCGTGTATTTCGCCCAGTCCGATCTCCAGCATGCCTATCAAGCCTATCAAAGGAAGATCCACCGAAACAGACTGATCGATCAGATGCTACAATGCAGGACGGTTGAGGCATCACTGGAGACGTCAACGTGCACCAGATTTGTCAGCAGAGGCACACCGCAGAGGGCGTCCTCTGACTCGGTGACTGGGGTGGCTGACGTGTGGTGGCGTATGCAGACGATGTTGCTATAGAATTCTCCGGAAAATTTCCGCAGACGTTGTGTGAGTGCATGACAAGTACTCTCACGGCAATGGCTAGGAGTTAGCCCGTCTGAAACGGAACTTGTGATTTTCACTAAGAAGGCGCTAAGGGAGGCGCTAGTTTTTAGCAATAATGCCAAGTATCTTGGCCTAATCCTAGACAGAAAGCTCGATTGGAAACTGAGCATAGAGGATAGAGTAGAGAAGGCCACAGTGGCCCTTTATACAGGCAGGAAAGCAATCGGAATAAAATTGGTAATGACCCCATATATAGTTCGGTGGCTATACACCGCCATCATACGACCAATCTTGCTCTATGGAGTGGAAGTATGGTGGCCAGAACTAGACAAAAGAAATTGTCTTAACAGACTCAGTAGAGTTCAACGCATGGCAGAGAGAGACTGCCGCAATTACCAGAGAGGACAGGACCTGCAAATGCGGTTCACTTCTACACTGATGGCTCAAAGTAGACGGCCGCGTGGGAGGCGGAGTCTACTGCAGCGAGCTGAACATCAGTTATTGCTTCAGGCTCCCTGATCACTGTAGTGTGTTCCAAGCGGAGGTTGTAGCCATCAAGGAGGCCATTGCTATCGTCTCCAAACTACCTCTAGACTCGCACTTAGTGTGCGTCTTCTCGGACAGCCAAGCAGCTATTTAAGCTCTAGGCTCAATATCGTCGAGCTCAGCGACTGTAAATGACTGCCGCAGGTCTCTGCACGAAATCGCAGAGCAGTTAGATCTTTTCCTTATATAGGTCCCCGGCCACTGGGACATCGAGGGGAACGACGCCGCCGACGAGGTAGCCTGGCAGGGTACTACGATTCCTCTCCTATCGGAGAGGGAGCAAGTAGCGATGCCTTTGGCTACTTTCAGGCTCCTCACGCATGAATCGTTCGAGCAAAATGCCAATAGGCGGTGGAAGAAAACCGCTTCCTGTAAAGTCTCAAGATTGATATAGCCATATCGGTCGATGAAGCGCTCAGCAGAGCTGTATAGACTCAGCAGAGCAAAGTGCTCTGCAGCTCCTCGAGCTATTACGGGACACTGGCAGATCGGCACTCATGCCTCTAGACTGTTAATCCCTCATAACATCTTCTGCAGAGGTTGTCGCGATGAGGAAGAGGAGGAATCGGTCCCCCACTTCTTCTGCCACTGCCCAGCCCTTGGAAATCATCGTCTTCGTATTCTCGGGGCCGCTTTCCTCATGGACATTTCGGACCTGTCCGAAATCAAGCCAGGGACCTTGTCCAAATTCATGCAAGCCTCCGGATGGGACTGCCCTTAACCTGCTGTAGTCTGCTCTCACGGTTTCAGGCAGCGAGAAGGGGCAGTTGCCCATGCGGCAACACAATGTTCCTCTTATAGGTCCCAGAGAGCTTTGGGGGGCGGGGGTTTCTTTATCTCCCCCTCCCGGCTACCGCCTTAACCTAACCTAACCATACCCTCCATTAATTTATTCGTAGATCTCAGCCACTGTCTTTTCTGTTAACTTTTCATATTTTTGTTCGTATGTCTGCGGGACATGTATTTATCTTCTTTTTGCGTTGGTCAGAGAATTTCTGGGATCCTGCCGGCCTTTTGTATGTCCCTCTTAGGGACCGTTGCTAATCGCAGTCATAGCAGGTAAGGATTTTGTCTTTGCTGCCTTTGGAAGTTCGTTGATTGACGGAAGAGGATGGGTCGAAATTAATCTTCTCCACCTTTTCCTGGCCTCGGTGGCCATTTTTCTGTTGGTTACCTTGGTCGTGCGTGTAAAATAGGGTTTTTCCCTGCCTTTTATAATAATAGGGCTTATATTTTCCGGGTTGGTTGTGCCTGACTCGTTTTTTATACTCTACTGCTCTTGCGAAATTGGCCGTAAACGCATGCCTATCGGGGTTAATTTCGATTTCCTGAGCCATGGCCAATGCCGATGGCAAATCTTTGGGCTGTGCCAAAAGATTACATCTGTGAGGTTTCGTTTAAGGCCTAAAATAAACTTTTCATTAAGAAATTGCGCATGTGCGGCGTCTTGTGACATAATCGACTTATTTGTGAGAAGGGTGTGTTTTTTCTCAACCTCTTAATAAAACTGTACGATCGACATGCCGCCTTGCCAGAGCGTGGCGAGTTCTCGCTTTAGCAAGAATTTTGCTCATAGCAAATATGTGAAGTCGAGGCGGTTAATAATTGCCTCAAAGTTAAAGACTGTGCTAACGATGTTAGCGGGGCTTTTAATCCCATTTCTGATTATAAGGATCTCCCGGTTGTGTCTCTCACTCCCCTTGTACCTCTCGTATAGTGCATAGGCAGCCTTTACTCGCTTGGACATATTTGTTCCTGGACCCCGTGGAACTCCGGCAGAGTTTTTACCGCATCTAAACACCACCTCCTCATTCATGGTGACCGGTTGCGGGCAGTTTTAGGGCCTGCATCTGATTGTTCATCCCCTGAAAACGCTGCTCAGTTTCAGCTTTTTGTAACTCTAGCGCTGAGCCGACTACCGCGGCTTGCAGCTGCGCAACGTCCATCCTTTCTACCCTTCCCTCAATGCTATGATGAATGCTCATACGCAAAGTATGATTTCTGACCGCCACTTGTCTTTGTCGTAGTTCAGTGCTCGGGACGGTCGCTCGGAAGATCCACGACCCACTATCCACACGGCGTTCACCGCAGCATAACGTTTAAGCTAGGATTTTTAGTTACGATTCCACCACCGCTACAAGCTGCCGCGTCGTGCACATATTCGCAAATATTCATACTTAATTATACCTAAAAACAAAAATGCACTGAATCATACTCCTTTTCTTGGAGAAAGTACACCCTGACGTTTTTCATTTCAACACCTTCCGATTCGGCGCTGGATAGCAGCTCATCCGATCCGCCCCCATAAAAACACGGGCAACAGATTTTGGTTTTGTTTCTTTCAAAAATTTTTGTATAGTCGTTCCCTTCGTTTTTGATGTTTATTTATGTTTGTGCTCGTTTTTCGGTATATTTTATTTATTTATTTATTTTCTTTGACAATTTTTATCTTTTCAATTACTTTGCGACCGAATTTTTTCTATAGCGGCGTTGCCTCCGTACTTTAGCTTTCTCGTGGGTGCTTTCCATCGCGTTGGGAGCCAGTAATATTGAGTATAATTATGATTTATGTTGAATTAATCGCTCTATTAATAATAGATAATTCGGTTTATATATGAGATATAGATGTTAGGGAGTTGCTGAAAGTCGATCCGCCCAGTGGCCTTTTTGATTAACATTTGTTAACTTATACTTTATAGGGTCGGAAACGCTTCAATCTGGGCGCTACACACAATCATTTTTCGCACAAATCTAATATACACTCTTTATACACACACTGAGCTATAAACGGCTGCTGCTCCGAAAATGCTCCCCCCCATTGAAAGACCAGGGCTTTTAACAGGATCCTTAACTGGAAGGACGCACAGCTTGTTGACGGCTCGACGAGTGGTTCCAGAGGGGGTCTGCAGGGTGGCAAGTTTTCATCCTTGATGCAAACGACATCTTTGACCAGGACCAGGATGTGCGCCATTTGGCACGTTGTTGAAGCAGAGTCAGGTGCTCCTCACTCCAACGCTTACAAAAAAATCTGCTGGGCAGTTGAGGTTGAGACCCGTAACGTCTGGCTTAGGGAACTCCATCAGCGGACGACCAATTAACAAATGTCCGGGTGTAAGGACGCCAAGATCTTCAGGCTTTCTGAAATCGAGTTAAGAGGACGAGAATTCATTACAGCCTGGATTTGGCAGACCAACGTCCGCAGCTCGTCGAATCCAAAAAGTGACGATCCCAATGCGTCATAGAAATGCTGTTTGGCCTTCTTCACCGCTGCCTCCCACAAGCCGTCGAAATGCGGCGAGCGAGGCGGTATGAATCTCCAGTCGAAGTCGTTGTTGAGGAAAATATGCAGCACGATGCTTCCCGCTCATAAATAGCCGCCGAAGGTCCTCTAGCTCGTTCCTTGCGCCCACAAAATTGTGGGCCGATAGGCCAAAACTGTAAGCGAATCGCTACAAGTAGCGAGCGCGGACCAGCATGGGGATGATTTCGATGAAAGTGCAATGATGGCGAACGTCAATGGATGATCCTTGGGCAAAATGATTGGCTGGCATGCATCGAAGCCGAGAGTTGAGTGCCGCAGGCGGCCACCAACACGAATAAGACCGAAGTCATGTATGAACGGCGAAAGCGAGATGATTCTGCTGGAAGCGTCTACGCAGTTCCCTTTCCGTAGAGCAAGGTACTCAGGAAACAGGTGGGCCCGTTGAACGATGCGACATAACAAGAGCGATCCGTTGCGAAGGTCCTTAGTTGAGAGATCCGGTGACTTCGTCCTACTGATGAACTTCTGAACATAACCAAAAATGTGCATCATAACTACAAATGAGCTGATATGCTTAAACGAAAGCGAGATGTCGACACGCCCAGACGAAAGCTATACCGTATGTCGAATTTCTGGAAGATTAACTTTTAGCGAGCGCCGTTCAGGCCAGAAAGATTTTTCTCCTTGCAAGAAGGCAGGTCCATTTATCCACAGACTAGAATGCAAGAGCTCCTGAGGCGCGGGTCCCTTTGACAGAATGTCAGCTGGGTTCATTTTAGTTGGCACATAGCGCCAATTCATGCCCCTGGTAAGTTGTTGTATGGCCGAGATCTTGTTAGAGACAAAACGTTTAATTTGGATGGTTCCTCTCGTAGCCAAGACAGGACCACAGTTGAATCCACAAATGATTGGGCAGTCAAAGGTATCCATTTTCGTGATTTCGCGAAGCAAATTGGCCAATAAGAACGCTGCGCATAGTTCAAGCTTAGGCACCGTGAGTGTTTTCAGTGGGGCAACCCTAGCCTTTGAACAAAGCAAATGAACTTCAGCGGCGGTATCCATAAACGAACGAGCATTGATACAAGCCCCATAGGCCTGGAGGCTGGCATCATAGAAGCAATGCAATTCAAACTGGGTCTTAGGTTGAAGTACGAGGAAATGTAGCGTGACCGACAGTAAAGAAATCCTTGCAAAACTCAGTCCAGGCCGATTCCAAAGCTGAGGAAGACTTTCATCCCAATGCGGCTTGTCCCTCCACATGCGCTGCATGATTATTTTCGCTCTTGTCAATGTACCGTGCAATGGTTGACAACACCGAACGCTTAGTGTGCTTGCCAACAACGATTTGAGGAGCAAATGTAAACAAAAAGTTGTCCTTATGGGGCTCCCAAATGAGCCCAAGCACTTTGGTCACATCACTGGCGTCATCCAGCTTCAGAAAACTTTTACGAAGCACATCAGGGGAATTGGAACACCATTTCCGCAATCGAAAGTTCCTTTGAGCAAGAAGATCCGTGACGAATAATATCTAGCACTTCCTCGACCGAATTGCCTCCAGATATCATGTCGTCTATGTAGAAGTTCTGTAGAATGGTTTACGACCCCAATGAATACGAAGACCACTCCATGGCTGGCTGATGCATAGCTCGAATATCTAAAAACTATGCAGGCTTAGTCCATTAGGTGACTTAATTTGAAGGTCTGTATGTCGTCGTCAAGAGAGTCCCTTCACAATATGCATTGGAGCATGGCGTCAGGCATTGAGACGCGCAGACACCTATACAGAGGAGGCTAGACATGGTCGACTTGGACGAGATGGCCTTCAGCGAGCAAATGGGGATCACTCTCGATGCGGACGCCATTAAGAGTCTGCGCCCAGGCTTTGGTGGCACCCAGCGGGCTATTATTTGCCTGCCGGCGACCCTTGCGACAAAGTCACTCTCCGTCGGAAAGGTTAAAGTTGCATGGTCCGTCTGCCGCATACGGGAGCGAAACCTTCCGTTAAAGTGCTTCAGGTGTCTTGAGATCGGCCACGTTGCATTAAATTGCTGAAGCTCTGTGGACAGAAGCGGGTGGTGCTTCCGCTGTGGTTCTGTGGAGCACAAGATAAGTGACTGCCACAATGAGGCAAAATGCTTCCTTTGCGCCGGAAAGGGCAAGCCCCACACACATGTAGCTGGCAGCCACAGGTGCCCCATGGCATCCAAAGAGAAGCCAAGTCACTACGCTAGACATGGTTAGATTTTACCAAATAAACCTAAACCATTGCGAGGCTGCCACAGACCTGCTCTCTCAGTCGGTGCGGGAAATGAGATCGGACGTTGCCATAATTAGTGAACCCTACTTATCCCCCGAGGATTGATTCTGGGTCCAAAGCTCCTCAGGCAAAGCAGCAATATGGGCCTACGGTAAGCCTCCTCAGTGTGTGCTGATTTCCGACATTTCGTCAGGGCAAAACTGGGGAACTTATGGATTTACAGTTGCTATCTCCCACCAAACCTGAGCCGTCATAGCTTCGCTGCGGCGATGGGCGAATTGGCCGACGATGCCAGGGACCACAAACCAAATGTGATTGCAGGCGACTTCAATGCTTGGGCTCAGGAGTGGGGCACCGACATCTCCAGAAGCAGCAGCTCGGACACCGTATCCAAGGGACATGCACTGCTTGAGGCCTTCGCTGCGTTGGACGTAGTACTGTTGAACCAGGGGACCGCGAATACCTTCAACAGGGGTGGCGCTGGGTCAGTCATCGATCTTAAATTCATTTCTAGTGGCCTTTCCCCACTGTCCAACTGGCGCCTGAGGAACCACTACACGGGCAGCGACCACGAGACATTGGTGTTCTCGATAGGCGGAGAAGATGGATGGAGGCCCGCATGCCCGCATGCGAAGCCAGCATGAGTCGCAAGAGGCCATTCAAGGGCAAGCTGTCGCCGACCTATTGGTGAAATGCCGAGATCCAGGAGGCCAGACGCACCTGCCTGTCAGCTAGAAGGCGATACGAACGGGCCCGCTAAAGGAGCGGCACTAGCTGGCCAAGGCTACAGGCGGAGTACTGCGGAGCTAGAAAAACCCTACAGAACGCTATCAAGGTGAGCAAGCGGGAGTGCTTCTTGCAGCTTTGCGACTCATCCGAGAAGGATCCGTGGGGACGGATCCCCAGGAAAGCCCCGGACGATCCCTCCTCGTTTCGACCGATTTGCTTAATCGACTCGCTGGGGAAGACTCTTGAGCAGATAATCCGCAGAAGACTGGACAACGCTGTCGAGGATGCTGGGGGACTATCACCAAACCAAAACGGCTTCAGGAGAGGTAAGTCAACTGTGGACGCCATAGGCAGGGTCGTTGAGATAGTCTCCAAGCAGGAATACTGCCTGATTTTCACCCTAGACATCAGGAACGCTTTCAACTCTGTAAAGTGGGAGTGCATTTTGGACTCACTGAACCGGCGCGATGTACCCCAATATCTACAGGCAATCGGTCGAAGGTACTTCGAGGGGAGACTGCTGAAATACAGTACGGCTGCCGGCGTGCAGTCTCACTGCATAACGGCAGGCGTTCCCCAAGGATCAAGGATGGGGCCTCTTCTATGGAACATTGCCTACTAGTGTTGTGTTGCTCATGAGTGACTGAACAAAAAAGAGTTGTTCACTTAAGTGAGCAACTCAACATGTTCCTTCTAAGCTGTTCTTTTTTGTTCACTTGTTCTGTGTTGTTCACTTGTTCCTTGTTGTTCACTTGTTCTTTTTTGCTCACTTGTTCTTTGTTGTTCACTTGTTCATTTTTGTTCACTTGTTCTCTACTCCCTTTTTGCGCAATTTTGCTCCTCAAAGGGAATTTCGCGATCTGGCAGCTGTTGCTCATATTTGCGTTTACTTCACACTTTTTGTATTACCGGCAAAGCTGTTTACTCTTTCAAAAATTCAGTATGTCGCTAATTTGAAAGTATAGTGAAATTTGGAACCATCTGTGCATGAATAGTGAACAACTGAGTGAGCAAGTCAGCAACTGAGCAAGTGAGCAACAGAGCAAGTGAGCAACTGAGCAAGTGAGTAACTGAGCAATCTAAGAGAGCAAGTGAGCAATATGAGTGACTCACTTACTAAAAAAGAACAAGTGGACATGATCAATAAAATGAGCAATGTTTACCCAACACTATTGCCTACGATTGTGTCGTGAGGCTAGCACTCCCAGGCGAATGTCAGCTAACCTGCTCCGCAGATGACGTCGCCCTGACGGTGGTAGCTAAGTACCTGGACGTCGTTGAAGCAAATTGCGACACCTCAATCCAGCTGATTTCAGACTGGCTCCGATCTGCGGGACTAGAGCTAGCCGCTCATAAAACTGAGGCAGTACTGGTGAGCACCCGTTCGACTGTGGAGACCGCTCGCATCAGGGTTGGCGAACAGAGATTATCGTCGAAACGAGCCATTCGGTATCTGGGCGTGATGATCGATACTAGGCTCAGTTTCCGAGAACACCTCAGCTACGTTCAGGAGAAAGCAGCAAATACGAGTCGGGCGCTGTTCCGAATGCTGCTAAATACTCGTGGCCCGAAGCAGGAGAGGAGGGTTCTGCTGACCAGCGTAGTCCGCTCAGCCATGACCTACGCAGCAGACATATGGGCGGATGGCATTAAAGTGGCCAGCTACGCTAGTGGCCACTCATCGCCTCTGCGCGCTCCGAGTCTGTTGCGGTTCTCGGACTTTATCCGAAGACGCTGGTCATCACGGGAGTCCTACCTGTCGACCTTCTGGTGCTTGAGGAGGGGACTGTGGCCGAAGCCACCCGGGCTGGCGCGGCAAGGAGAGACGCGTGTAAGCAGGCCCGTGAAGAAAGCCTCAGAATATGGCAAAGCCGCTGGGATGTCTCGGATGTCCGATATGGGACAGCTCCTGAGCGGACACGACTGCTTCGGCCATTACCTTTGGAGGTTCGGTCATGAGGACTCGCCGAACTGATCGTGGTGAGCAATTTCCAATGTGAGCGTTTCGCACATATCAGGGAGGAGTTGTGGCGATCTTCCGGCTGGCAGCTCACGCCGAACAACTTGATCGAGGCGATTGTGGAAGACCCCACGGTATGGTCGGCATGGAGCACTGCAACTTTGCAGCCGACGCTATGAAGGAACTGCGTAGGTGCGAGCGTCGACGGAACGAGAGTGGCTAGGAGGAACCAAGGTCTCTGTGAAGCATTTCTTTGCGGCCGTCCCGCAGAGACCCGGAACTTCCTGCCGTTCTCCCCAACTCAACTCAGTTCCCTATCTAGCACAGCTTATTATTACCAATCATCTCTAGTTAGATCCTAGGATGAGTGTGTGAAATAGATGGCTTTAATGGTGGGACCAGACATAAGCAGATCATTTAACGAAAGACTAGATGTGGTAGCTGCACAGCCGTCGAATACGACCCTCAGCTTTGTTGTGGAGCTGTCCTCTTCAATGACGCAATGATGTGGCAAGAAATATTTGCACTTGTGCCTATCTTCCTTGGGCCCCAGAGACATATGATCGAGGGAAAGGGACTCGTTCATGAATGCCGAATATTTTTCATGAAGAGCTGGATTACTCACGAATTTGCGCTCCAAGCTTTCCAAGCGCCGCTTTGCTTGCAAATAGGAATCTCCCAAGGACTCTAAACTTCGCTTCATATGCAAGCGAACAGAGTATTCCCCTGAGGGTAAGCGAGTTTGATGGTTTACGAAGTGTTCCTCACAGTGAAGTTCCTCCTTTGTTTCCCTAGCAATTGGCTCAAAGATGTGCTCCACTTCCCAAAATTGACGAACCAAGTCATCGAGCCGTGTGCTGTGATTGGTGTCATCCGAAGATTGGGTTGCGATAAACGACGAGGAGTTGGGGGCCGAGTGCCTGCCACCTGATAGAATCCATCCGAGATGTGTCTTCTGTAGCAAGGGTAATCCAGGCGCCAGCTGAATTTGTCACACACACAGAAACTCAAAGAAAAGTCCGGTTCCGATGAGCAGATCTATCCGCTGCGGCTAATGGAACGACGGGTCAGAAAGCTGGATATTCAAAGGTATAGGCCGATTAACAGTGCCAATTGAGACACGAGGTTGACTGTCCGTAATCTTATGGGCAACGACGGCAGTGAAGCTAGTGGTGAAATCTGAAATCCGAGATTTCAGAACGGAATGCACCGAGATACCTTCAGTTGAGAAGCTAGAATCTCCTATGCCAGAGACTGCAGTAAGCAGCTTGGTTTTTCGCAGTTGAAGCTGATTAGCTAGACGAGTAGTTATGAAATGCAGTTGCGAGCCCGAGTCCAACAATGCGCGACATGGCATGAAAGTTCCAGCGCTGTTTTTGACGACGCTGGGATATATGTGTTTGCGGCGAGCAGGGCGACAATGCAATAATGGCGGTATGATTTGACAGCGGCTCAAATGACGAAGCAGTATGGAAGGGCTCTGTTGGACGAAGGAAATGCAGAAGAGTGTGGTGCTTCAATTGGCAGGTACGGCAGGAACCTGATTTACAATCTTTCAAGTGATGACCCTAGGCAATTGCCGCATAACAAGAGCCTCTTTGCTTCCTTGTGACGATCATTCAGCGATAGAGTTTTGAGCCGTTGACAATTGGCAATCAAATGGTTCGTGCCCTCACAAAACAAACAGGTAACAGGAGCGCACGATGCTACAAACGATTTTCGATGATGCGTACTCACGGTTTTCCCTGACTTGCCAACCTGACCATCTTGCCCTTGCATGGAGTGGTGAATGCCTTCAAGGGTACGACATCTTTGTTCCAGAAAGGCAGATAATTTCGCCCTGGATGGAAGATCGTGATTCGACGACGCAGCTTCCCATTTCACTTGAGTCTCCCTTCCAAATTCTTCCAGAGTGCGTGGACGATGATGCAATCAGGTATTTCCTCCTTATTTGGCAGCGCATCCAACGCGCGAGGATGTGAGGTGGCGGCGTCCGTAAACGCCCGCAGCGAAACAACAGATGAGTCCCCACGCACCAGCCCTAATATTTCTCTAGTGCGTGCCTGTAGAATGAGACGTTAATTAGCAAATCGATTTTTGAGAATATCTAATGCGGTATTGTAATTAGCCTCGCTCATCTCCAACGAACTAATGGTGTCCAACGCCGCTCGGCTGAAACAAGATCGCAAATGCTGTAACTTCTCGATAGAAGTCAGCTTAGTTTCACTATCAGTCACAGCTGTGAACATGGAATTGAAGCTTGGGCAACTGCAGCTGTGGCAAGCGCGATCGATTGGCCATGTAAATAATGGATCAAAATCAACTTCCTCCAATCTGGTGTGTGTAAAATTGGATTTCAGCTCCGTCAATGATTCCAACAATCCTCGCAAATCATATTCATCCATTTGGCGCAGCTTTTCACGATCTATCTCTGTGCGTATGGACTCTAGCCTGTCGAAAAATACTCTAGCCTTCAGCCTCATGAAGGAAATCCGAGATGCAGGGAATTGGGTGGTGGCTGCGTTCACACTAACCCTTTCACTAGGTGGAGCATCGCCAGCTGTCACTGTATCGCTATCATTGCCCATAGCCAACGATCCACTCCTACTATTGTTTTTCCTTTTGGCCATGTTTTTGGCTATATATTGATGACGCGGAGAGTGTGAATCGATCACAGTTGAATAAAAGTTAAATAAAAATGATGCAACGCGAGAGCTCAGACGAGCTAAAAATGTTTTGCGATCACTTTTGCGGCACTTTTTATTTGTGTATGTCCAAAATGTATGCGCCGGGAAAGCAACGAAACGACGACCGAAAAAGAGCCAACAGTTTTACACAAGAGAACGACCGAGAGGTTTTGTACTGTTTCAAGTTCGAACTTGAGAGAGATATATGTGCAGCCGGTCTCGAAAGTTGGCTGAAGCAAAGGACGAAAGAGGAGGCGAAATAAACTATCGGACCACGTCTAGAACTCTATGCAGCCGGTCTTGACAGTGCGCTCCGCAGTAACGAAACAGACGGAGAAAGAGAAGCTTGGAAGGTTGAAAGCTGCCGAGCTTTTTCGGCCACTCTGACACCAAAATTTACAAGAAAAAAATTTCTCCGTTTTTAAGGTTACAATATGGCGTTTATTGTTTGATATTGTTTGTGTGTTTTTTGTTCGAGGCCGTGGCCGTGGACTTAGATTTAGGTGTTAGACGTTTTGGGCGACAAAGAGTACTGCAGACCGACTGCCTCGAATAAGCCGTGGCTTATAACAAGTAATAACTTTACATAGGTGTGTGCGTGAGCGTATATAGGCTAGGCGCGATTGCAGAAAACTTTAGAGAGACGTGCGTTAATAGCTATAAACGGCTGCTGCTCCGAACTCTCATTTTGAGTCTCGAGTATAATGAAACATATCGATCACAAGAATTTGTGAAATCTAGAGCACCTTGAAACGAAAACGAAACTTTTTGGCTGAAAACGTAAAACGCAAGAGTAAGTGCAAACCGGAGACCACTTCTTAAAAGATACGGGAATACCTTTAACGTAGAATAACGAGATATACTTTAGAAAATGGCGAGCAGCCAAGGCCAAGCCAACAAATAGTCCTGCTGCAATTGTTAAGGGAGTTAAAGGGTAACGTACATATATGTATTATTTTATTATAGTCTGTAATATAGGCAATTTACTAATTTAAAATTGTGAACTTATCACAATTCAGTCCAAAACTTTGTAATTTTACGTTCTTCAGCTCCTTTTTGACGGATGGTAGATGGTGCATGGTGGCAGTGTGAATCGGGGCTCCACATCTGTCAAAAATTCGCACCATTTCACCGCGATGTGTTCAGTGTGCAGAGCCTATTACAGTTTTTAAAAGGATATTTTAAGAAGAAACATTCCGATATAGTTCACAAGAGTCATGTTTTATATACTATGTATATTCAAGAGTGAAAAAATAACATTTGGAACATTTTCACAATAAAGTAGTAAAATTAAGCAGAACATATGATATAACTACATTTACATATTTGGTACGGCTGGGAGAGGGTCACTCGAAAGTCGTTTTGAACGTTGGGGTATTTGTGTATCCTCTACAAAAAAATAACCATTATCGACCGTTACAGAAACTTCGTCCAATGTCATATAGGTTGGTACGCTTTCGTAGAGGTTTGCGATCATATAGCTTTGAGTACTGGAAATACTATCAGAAGAGTTATGCCTCGAAATACAGGAAAGTAGCCTTTATAAATGAAACGCAGATATTAATAAGAGTGAGTACAAAGATCAAATTCATACCTTTTTGGCTTACTTTCCGAAATTATAGCTTCTTGTCTCTCTACGTTTTGAACAGTGTTGCCTCGAGGCAAGACGACTATATTACCAGAGCTGCACTTCGGTTTCATAACACGTTTGCTGCCTCTTAACCAAATGGGCTTTTGCTTTAGTACTAGAAACATAAATATTATTCCTAGAAACATAAATGCCACGATTCCCAAGATCATCCATGACATACCCTTGAAAATGAAAAATATTACAATTTATTTATAATCAAACAAAATGGATTTTTCTATTTACATTTGAGCGGATATGTTCTGAAATCCAAGAATTATAATAAACTTCTAAGTTTCCGCTTATATGCACTGATTTACAACTAAAAGGTGATACGCCATTTTGATTAGAGTCGATCAGGCAAAAGGTATAAGCAACGTTAGGCACTAAGTCCGTTACAATCGTTTTCAGTGGCATTGTAAAATAACAACCCAACCCGTACTCCTCAGGAAAAAGCTCCATCATATAGTACTCTTTTGTCGTCTTTGAAAACCAAAATATTCCAAAAGAAAGACCGTTTAGATCTTCCAATTCTACTGTAATTTCAACGGTGAGTGGTCCACTGGTTTTAGGAAAAAAATTTATTTGAGGCCACCATAAATGTTGTCTAATATTTTCCTGTGTCTTGGTACTAGTCTGATTTTGTGCGAGACATTCCAAAACTACAAGTTCGTTAGGAGGTACTGTGGCTGATGTCGGCAGTGTTGGTATGTATATTGGACTTTCCGTTGATTTCATGATTGAGTTTTGTGAGGTGATTGCTGGTGCTGTCATCGTGGTTGCGACAGCTTCTAAGGATTCTTCGGTATCCTTGCTATCGCAAAATCGGTCATCAAATACCGAGCAGTTCTTGAATACCTCTGGAGACCAGCAATACATTGACGATGTTGACGAATGGTACGCAAAAATTAAGTTCATTTCATGTTGTAGTGCACAATCGCAATGCCATAAATTAGCGTTGGCTAGAATCCGTACATTTTGTGCCACGTTACGAATTCCAAATATGGTCTTAGAAAGTGTTTTCAGTTTATTATGTGATATATCCAAGAACTCTAAGTACTCCATTCCTAAAAAGTGAAGATATTTTAGTAAATAGATTTGCGTCATAAAGTTTAGTGTTCGACAAGAATTGTGCTAACAAATATAAAATACATTCGAAAAAGTTGATCCCCCCTTCATGAGGATTTTAAAAGCTCGACTTTCATTTATTCAAAATAAAAATTGTTCAAATATTAAATGTTGGACAAACAATGACAACGCTTAGGAGCATAAGCTCTGTAAGCAATAAATAAAAATGAGCCAAAATCGCGCTCTGCAGCAACAACATGAAGACGAACGTCGACTATCGTCACTCAGAAACAACGCGTACCCGCACACCGCTACGCACCCGAGGTAACCATGCCAGCAACTTCATGATCTTCGACTAGTTAAGCCGGTGTTTTCACCGGGTCCAGACGGGGTTCCAGGTTGTGTACTCAGGTACTGCGCCGAGGCTCTGCGTGGACCCTTGCCTAAATTATTCACCCTGTCCATAGATTCCTCTTGCTTCTCCCCGATCTGGAAGGAATCTTAATTAATTCCTCTCCATAAAAAAGGTAGCAAGTCTGACGCAAAAAATTACAGAGGTATAATAAAGTTATCCGCTATTCCCAAAATATTTCAGAAGGTTTTAACTTCGCACTTGCAACATCTCTGCAAGTCACTTATATCTCCAGCTCAGTATGGACTTAGAAGGCGGCGATCAACCCCCACGAACTTGTTAGAGTTTACCTCTTTCATTATTAAAGGCTTTCAAGGTAACTTAAAGACGGATGTTATTTACACCGACTTTAGTAAAGCATTCGACTCTGTAAACCATTCCCTTTTAGCACATAAACTTGACCTTTTAGGGGTTTCGCCCAACCTCCTGAGATGTATTTCTAGCTATCTTTTTTCTAGGTCTCAAAGATTCCTCTTTAAAAACTCTCTCTCTTTACCAGTAAAGGTTTCTTCGGGAGTACCACAGGGCAGCCATCTAGGCCTCTTACTCTTCACACTCTTTATTAATGACTTGCCTTCAGTATTAACATACTCTCGAGTACTTATGTATGCGGACGATGTTAAACTCTGTGTCCAGTACAAGGACATTTCATTTCATTCTCGCTTGCAATCCGATCTCAATAGCTTTCAGTCATAGTGTTGTGCAAACTTGTTACACCTTAATGCCTCGAAATGCAAAGTTATGACATTTCATCGGTCTAGCCCTTTTTTGGCTCCCTACACCCTATTTGGTGGTTCTCTTGAGAGAATTACCCTGGTGGATGATCTGGGTGTTATGTTAGACCCCAAGTTAAAGTTTTCCGAACACATTTCTACCATGGTAAATAAGGCCATGGGCGTGCTTGGGTTTATAAAGAGGTGGTCAAAGGAATTAACGACCCCTATATAACAAAGACTCTCTATACCTCGCTTGTTCGTCCGATCTTAGAATACGTCTCCTGTGTATGGTGCCCTCAGTGCAAAGTACACCAGGACCGTATGGAATCAGTACAGAAAAACTTTTTACTCTTTGCTCTGCGGGGCCTTAACTGGGATGCGGTTGTAAGACTCCCATCTTACTCTAGTAGACTACTATTAGTAAACGTCCCATCCTTAGTTAACCGTAGAAAAAAGCTTGGTGTGATATTTATGCACAACTTGTTCAGGGGTGACATAGACAGCCCTGATCTGTTGAGCCGCATAAACTTCCCGATTCCTATTAGACAGACTAAAAATTGTATACCGTTGTTCCTTCCACTTTGTAGATCGAATTATTCCTTGCATGAACCGTTTAGGGTCTTATGCTCGTATTATAATTCCCTCTACCATATTATATCCACCACTAATTCTCTTCCTCTTATTAAATTACTAATCCTTACACACCTTTCTAGTAGTTAGTAATTGTAGTGGTATTTGTATTTTGATTGCATGCTTAGTTTCTTAGTAAGTTTAGTGCTAATTTTCCTCGAATGTTAGTCTAATGGCTATCTTTCTTGCATGTTCGCGTTCGATTCGGCTACGCACGGTGCGTCATGCGGCAGCGCCCCTCGGTCGGTTGGGCGGGAGGAGGGCTGCGTTTTGCCTGGGATCCGCGCGTAACAGCCGCAGTAACTGCATCGCCTCTTGAAAGATTCAGTCATTGCATGTAAACGTCCATGAAAAAAAAAACAACTGTAGCTTGGCGTTAAAATCAAAACTAGGAGAAATGTACTGAAATTTAGAGCTATTGGCTTGACATTGGCTTATTAACCTCCGCTCGCCACTAAAACTAGAGTACAAAGTATTTTTTTACAATGCAGTTCTCGAACCAATTTGGACATATGACTGCGAACTAAGGGAAAACTAACTAACTAACTAAACTAATCCAAAGGACTGAATCGAAGTTACTGTGAAGTATCACTGGGGCACCATGGTACACACGGTAAGAACACATTTTAAAAAACTTTAGGGCGAAATTTTGAAACAAACTCGTTAAGGTCCGATATCACAGGAGTGTGGATCAAAAATTTGGTTGCTCTAGCTGTTATAGTCTCTGAGATCTAGAAACTCACTTTTAGCAATAGGCAAAGCCGACCATGAAACGTGTGTGTTAGAGAGAGACAGAGCGGTAGAACACGAAATCGTTTTCTTCATTCTGGCTATAATAATAATACTATCTGGTTCAGATTCTGCCGTTTAAAAGATATAGTCATTCTCTGTGATTCTGCGTTTTTGATTTTCTCGTTACCTTCAAATTGTGAATGCCACAGATTTCGGTTTTTTGAGGGGCCGGAAGGGGGCGGGACGAAGTTTTGAAATACACGTGGAACAGTCACATATCACAGAAGTCTGGAGAAAAAATTTCGTGACTCTACGTCTTATAGTCACTGAGCTCTAGGCACTCATAGGGACAGATAGACTTACGGACTGACTGCCAGACATGGCTCGATCGACTCGGCTGTTGATGCTCATCAAGAATATATATACTTTATGGGGTCTGGACGTTACACACATCCTTTTTTACCACAAATCTAACATACCCCTAGACTCATTTCGAGTATCGGGTATTATTGCGAAAGCAATTAAAAAATTTATCTTATTAATTTTCCATAAAAAGTTTAAGAGAAAATAAATTTTGTCTCTGGATTTTAGTTACTTTTGTGCTTTGGGTTTGTAACCAACCAATACGTTGTTTTTGTCATCGATATTTTTAATTTATGTTCTGTTTAACGCACAATTAACTGTGGTGAGCGCACAGCTACCTTTGTTCCAGGTCTCAAAGAGTCCTCTTCAAAAACTTTCTCTCTTCACCAGTTAAGGTTTCTTCATGAGAACCACATCCTGAGACTTAATTGTTTATTATAACATGGACCCGTATTTTCAAATGATAAAAAAGGGGATAAATTGATTGGGACAATGAAAGTTGTGTGTGGTAAACTTTATACTTTTGAAGATCAATTCAATAATATTGTGGAGATAATGTTTTTTATCCCCAATCGGCCGACTAATTATTTCGAATTAAATAAAACTCGGCGGAGAAATAAAATTACGATATGTTCTTTAATGCGTGACATACAAATTGCAAGTGTGGCTTGCCTGCCCTTTACATTGCCGCTCCGATCGCTAAGCGCAGCTTCGCTCGGCCGACGTCGGTAGGCAGATGCAAAGCGGAGATAGCGAAGAGCGTGCTGGCAGAGAGCGTTTGGCAGGGCACTATCCAACCAAGTTTTGTCTCCTGCAATGTTGGCAATTGGTCTGATAGTCGAATCTGTCCGACGCACATTAAATCGAAGAACAAACCACAACCTATCAACAAATCGATACGTTGGGGCTTGGAGAAATTAGGATCAGCTAGTTTTAGACTATTCGGCATGGGCCAATCCTTTGCGTCTAGGCCGAAGTTGGGCTGCATTTCCGTAATTGAGTTGGTGACAATTGCAGCGAAGGAAGCTCGATAGCTTGCGTCCTGGGATTGTACAACTATATGTACAGACTTGCTCGAAGGTAGAATGGAATCTCCGATACCGGAGATGTTAACATAAGACGAGCGGTGATCCAACTGCAACTGATTAGCAAGTCTAGATGTTACAAAGTTTGCCTGTGATGCAGAATCCAAAATGGCACGACATGGATAAGTGCTCCATAACGATCTGTTACATGGACGAAGGCAGTAGGTAGCAACACGTTCTGGCTAGGCTGAGACTTCTGGATCGAGGGGGGAGGGCTAGAACACCCGCTTGCTAGAAGCACAGTCGCGGCCTCTTGCTGGATCGATTCCTCGGCCGGTGAAGAGGAAGATGAAGCACCAGTTCCCGATGGAATGTGGAGTAGCGTGTGATGTTTGGCCTGGCAATGCCTGCAAAGTCCTGACCTGCACCTTTGCAATTCATGGCCTTTGTTGAGGAAGTTCGAACACAAGCGGCTCTTCTTTGCTTCTTTGTATCGTTCAAACGCAGAGAGATTCATGAATGCCTGACATCTAGACATGTAATGCTCGGAGGAATTGCAATGGTTACATGTGGGGCTAGGATGGTTGTTACTGGAGGTGATAAGAGTGACAGGTTTGTCTTCTCCCACCTGTTGACTAAGACTTATTTCCATGGCTGATCCCAAATTCTCCAGCATCCGACATCTTGCTTCCAAGAATGAGGCCATGCTTGACCACCGAGGCAATCCTGACGTCGGCAAGTTCTCTTCCTATTTCTCCTTGGTTTTGTGGTCCAATTTCGTGCCTATGATGAAGATCAGCAACCCATCGGAAGTCTCCTGCGGGGTCGCCAAGGTCTGAAGTGCAGCCAAGTGCGAATTGATTTTGTCGCTGAGCGCGCGCAAGCCGATAGCCGAGCCCTTCTCCACCCCTTGCAGCCCGAAAATAGCCTTGACGTGTGCCAGAAACTGTAACAGTTTACTATCGAATCGCAACATTAGTAAATTCAACGCCTTGTTGTAATTCTCCTCAGAAAGCTCAAAGGAACGAATCGTATCCAGCGCAGCACCATCTAGACATCCACGAAGATATTGGAATTTTTCGATGATTGGTATACGATGGTCTTTGTGCACCATTGTCGAGAACATCGAGTGGAATTCTCTTATCCATGTAGTTCCCACCGAATCGCGGAAGCTGCAACTTGGGCATTCGAGAACGCCCTATACTATTATAGGCGAACAACGACAACGATCTTTTATTTTGGCAAGCTCTTCCTTGGTGAGAAAGCGATCCATGGCCTTTAGTTGGCGCGCGACGGACTCGGCCTTGTGCTTGTAGAAATCTACATCACTCGGCATTGCTGCGTTCGCGACATTGGTAGGCTTAGGTGCTGCCATGTTGAGGTTTTAAAAGAGTCACTCAGCACGACCGAAAAAGACACCCTGTATACGTATAAACGTTGGAACCGAAAGCAAAGGGATTACAGCTAATGCCTTTAGCTGTGCGGCTGTGCGAGCTGTCCGATTCCGCTTTGTACTCCGCTTGTGTGTATTAGTGAGTTGTGCTTAAACGCCGAAAATTTGCTAAGGCTAACGAATGTCGATCGCGAAGGATTATTAATTGACACTGCAACTTAGAGATCACGTCGGGGTCACCAAATTTTATGGGGAGATAATGTTTTTTATCCCCAATCGGCCGACTAATTAGTTCGAATTAAATAAAACTCGGCGCAGAAATAAAATTACGAAATGTTCTTTAATGCGTGACATACAAATTGCAAGTGTGGCTTGCCTGCCCTTTACATTGCCGCTCCGATCGCTAAGCGCAGCTTCGCTCGGCCGACGTCGGTAGGCAGACGCAAAGCGGAGATAGCGAAGAGCGAGCTGGCAGAGAGCGTTTAGCAGGGCAAGCACGCGCAAAGCTTTAACAAACAAATGAGTGACATAGACATAAGTAACAAACAAAATAAGCGGCTGAGGGCCAAGAATTAGGTGCTGTTTGGCAAGCAGCTAATCGGCTGGGTTCTGCTCCGAACAAATATCTTAGATAACGCGGAAAGACAAATTGCAGACTTGGAGAAAAAAAAATAAACTTTTCATGACTCAGGATAATCAAAGAAAGAAGCGAGTACCATTTCAATTTATGGGCTCACTTTATCATACATTGTTTGGGATAATGGACGCCGAAGATAGGGAAACGTTAGAAGGAAATATGAAAAATTTATTAGAAAACCAACATAACCTAGATGATTTAATTAAAAACAAACATCGGTGTTAGAGTCAACGGTAAATTTTCTCAAAAGAACTACCGAGGAAATAAAGTTGAACTTTAGAAGTATGAGCGCCAGATAGAAAACGGAAGCATTAAATGAAAGTTTCTATGTGTACAAAGAATCTTTAAATTTCTTTATGGTAACAAAGCAACTAAACTCCTTGATTGAAGAGTGCGATAGAATTCAATCAGCAGCTATTAATCTACTGATAGATATTAATCATGGTAGACTAAATCCAAATATTTTAAAACCTATACAGTTAAAGGGAGAAATAGCAAAAATAAAAGATAACTTATTAGAAACATTGCTGCTTCCAGGAAAAAGAACAGGAACAGAATTAAAGGAAATTTACAGCCTATTAACAGCGAAAGGAATTTTTGGTGATAACAAATTAATTCTGGACGTGAAGATTCCCCTGTTTGGTAGACAAGCATCCCATTTGTTTAGGATAGTTCCGATGCCGTTTGAGTATGAACAAGAATTGGTCAAGGTAGATTTGAGCTCCAAGTATTTAGTATATAACTTCGAAATCGATTCCTATCATTCGATGACTGAAGCTACCTTGAACAAATGCCAAAAATTGCAAATGAATAGATGAGTATGCGAAGGTAATTGGCCTTGGAGCAATGCCAATGAGATATGCTTGTGAGATAGCTCCTTTCAAACAAAAAGGTAATTCAAATTGCGTTTATAGGAAGATAGCAGAGACAAGGTCATTTTGGGTCGAATTAGAAAGACAGGGTTGTTGGCTCTTTAAAGTTCCAGTAAACACTAATGCTAGAATTCAATGTAGAAACTCAAATCAAGAACTAATTGATCTTCCACAATAAGAAATTTTAACAATAATACATGGTTGTACTGTGCGAACCATCACAGTATTCATACAGAAAGCTACGAGCCAATTTCATCCTTTTATACAAGTAATATAAGTAACGAGGGAGAACGTTGTGAGTTGCTGCGGACACCGCAACTCTACAGTTATACCCGATACTAAGTCAGTATGGCTCTCCTCCGGCAGACGCCGCAAATATTAAACGAAACGACAAAGAGTGCGTGCGAGAGAGACAGAAAATCAGTCTGAGCGTGACAAATAGATTTGTTTCCTTTGGCTATAAAAATGATCTGATCTGATCCAGATTCCGCAGCCTAATAGATCTGATTATTATCTATGATTCTGCGTTTTTAGTTTTTTCGTATCTTCAAAATTGTGGATGCCACAGATTTTCGTCCTTTGGGGGGGCGGAAGGGGGTGTGGCAAAATTTTGAAACAAACTCGTCTCGGTCCGATATCTTAGGATGTGGATACCAAATTTGGTTGCTCTAGCTTTTAAAGTCTCTGAGATCTAGGCGCTAATGTTTTACGCTAAGCAACGTTTTACGTAGCATAGCCACTACATGTGTGTTAGAGAGAGACAGGGCGAGAAAAAATGAAATTGTTTTCTTGATGCTGGCTATAATAATAATACGATCCAATTCAGATTCTGCATTCTAAAAGATATGGTCATTCTCTACGATTCTGCGTTTTCGGTTTTCTCATATCTTTAAAATTGTGGATGCCACAGATTTTTGTCCATTGTGGGGACGGAAGTAGGCGGGGCGAAGTTTTGAAATATTTTTGTAGCAGTAAGATATCACAGAAGTCTGGATCCAAAACACCGTTGCTCTAGCTCTTATAGTCTTTGAGCACTAGGCGCTGAAGGGGACGGACGGACGGACAGACAGACGGGGCTCAATCGACTCGGCTATTGATGCTGATCAAGAATATATATACTTTATGGGGTCGGAAACGATTCCTTCTGGACGTTACACACATCCATTTTCACCACAAATCTAATATACCCCAATACTCATTTTGAGTATCGGGTATAATACCAAAAATACCAAAAAACACAGAAGAAATGAATAAGTTAAGAACCGAATTAAAATTGTTAAAAGATGGTCATCATGATTTAAAAGGACTTAAGTTCCATCATGTATCTGGAAATGCGGCCTTGATTATCGGAATCATAATAATGATAATATTAATAATCTATGCCGTAAGAAGAATTAAAGTAGCACGAAGACTGCAAACGATAGCACTTACCTACCTACCCACTGTAACTGACTGTAAATGATTATCTGTACTTGTAATTATAGCTATAAAGAAAATTTACACAAAAAGGTTCACAAGAATTAAAATACAAAACAATGCCACTTTCGGCCCTTTGCAGAATGTTCAAACATGAACATATGATCGTCAATACAATGCCACTTTCGGCCCCTTGCAGATTGTTTAAACATAAATAGATTTTTGTACACATTCACTCATGTAACAACACCGATCTCTAAAGAAATCACATAAAGTAGACAAGTTATGACTGCACTGGTGTAAACAGAGATCTGTAACCCATTAATACGACAACAAAACACAAGTGGAGAAAACACTTAACAAATGCGGTCCTAAAATAAAACTAATGTAAACATGCACTCAAATAGACACCATCAGTAAAGTGTATCCTCTGCTCTGATTTTAAGAAAAAAATTTACAACTCAACTCGCAAATGTCTAGACTTTTCTTTTAAGGTCTTAACACCATATCCACCTACAAGCCGGATCGCAAGGGCAGGCAAGTGGAGGTCGAGACAGACCCGGAGCTGCTGGAGATCCCGAGGGAGGTGACCTCGTGTGAGGAGGACAACCCGGCATCGGATGCAGCCTCAGGAATGTCACTGACGCTCCTGCAGATAAACCTCCACCATTGTAAGGGAGCATGCGCTGCTCTACTGCTCCACCTGGCCCAGGGTGGAGTCGACATTGTCCTTATTCAGGAGCCCTAGATCCTCGAAAACAGGGTCTCCGGTCTGAGGACTTCGGACTATAAGATATACGTAGCTGAAACGGCAGGTAAAATTTGTACCTGCATCCTTGCAAGAAGAGATTTGCATTTATTTTTGCTCCCAAATTTCAGCAATAAAGACCACACCGCAGTGAGCCTCGAAGGCCAGGTGCGCTCACTGAGGATCTGCTGCGCATACATGGGTCATGACCAACCTGACCCCCCGCCACACGCGCCTCTCCGGGCTTTTATCGCAGACTGTGAGGTCAAGGACATCGGCCGAATTGTGGGGTGCGACGCCAAAGCACTTCACTGCCAGTGGGGAAGCACTGACACAAACGAAAGGGGTGAGTACCTTTTCAGTTACCTTCTTACCACTCAGATGGTCTTATTAAACCAGGGTAGTGACCTCATCGTAATTATTAAAAACCGCGAGTATGTCCTGGACCTCACGCCTACCTCTTATGAGATACACAGGAACATTGTATCCTGGAGGGTCCTGGAGGAACACTCCGTCTCGGACCACAGGTACTTGGAAACTGCATTCTCCATCTCATTACCGAAGCCAGTTCAATTCCGGAACCTCAGGGGGAGAAACTGAACTCGGTACTCCGACTACCTCTGTCGTGTTCTCCCTGGGTCCCCACCTGAGTTTCCCAGGGAGGCCACGACTCGTCTTGTTAAGATTTTAACCGACGCCTGCAATACGGCGCTTGATAAATCCTGCTCCTTTCCCACTGGAGGGACCCCAAGTTTCCGATTACAACACCTTTAGAATTAAGGTACATATCCTTATTAGAAATAAGCGATTGTCTTTTTCTCATTTCTTAGATTTAAGCGTTGACTTTCAGTTTTAGGTTACGGGGGAGGGGGGAAAGGACACGAAGGCTCAACATTATTAATTTTTTATATTATACGGTCCGAGGGGTCTCTAAGCCCCGCGTAGCTTATTATCTTTATAAAAGGGGGGGAAAGCCGAGATCACGGCAGACGACACTGGCTTTTCAGATTGGTTATCCCAACAACAACGACGCAGCAGCGGCAGAAGAGAGACGACGAAAACGTCGAGAACCGAAACCCAACAACAACGTCGCAGCAGCGGCAGAAGAGAAACGCCGAGAATAGTGAACCAACAGCAACGACGCGCCAGCAGTGGAAAAGAGGGGCGAAAGTCACCGACGCAGCAACAGACGCCGAAAGAGAGTGAAAACAAGGGCGCCAGCCTTCTGCCGCAGCCAGAATAACGACGCTAGCCGCCCACGCTGACGCTGGATCGGCACAGCCAGCAGAACGCGGGTACTGAGCTGGAAAAACGTAGAGAAAAAAAGAGTCGATCAGAGAGTGCCGAATTAAATGAACGTGTTCGCGGAAAAAAACATTCAGACCGAGTGGCTGCTAAAAAAGCGTGGGAATTCAGGGGTAAGCGAGTCTCTAGTCGTGCATACAGAATTAAAAGAAAAGAGTGGATATAATGAAAACATGGCCTGTTCACCAACAGTCCGCGTCTATTCACGTCTATTCATCCGAAACTGGATGTCCGGGGTCTCGCCTTCTCTCTCCAACCTTATGCCTCTTGTCCGAGTCTCCCTTTTGCCCCACCCTCGTGGTGGTCCGTATTCGTTACGGATGCCCGTCTGTACCCTGCATGATTCCCTCCAGTAGTTCGTAAACCAACAAACTCCCAAGGCCGCTATCCGGCGGTCTTGGTGATACCTGTTGGCGCCCTACATGATTCCCTTCAGCAGTTTGTAGCCCAACAGGATCCCGGAGCCGCTATCCGGCGATCGTCTAAGTGCTCCCGGTGACGTATGTTGGTGTCCCCTCCAGTCTATTTAGGGCGCCCTTCAGGGCCCCACACACCCCTCGCCACTATCATCCCCCTCGTGGGAGTAGTCCTCCGTCAACCATTGTAGGTCCTAAGCTCGGAGTCCCGGCAAATTACAAATATGGCTGTAGATTCGACCCTGGATGTAGACTGAGATGTGTACCCCAGCCAGGATCGCTTCCTTACAGAACAGAGGCCGGAAGAAACCGGAATGGTGGAATCCGAAACTGAAGTAACTCCGGAAAGCCCCACGGAGACTCTTCAATAAAGGTAAGGCTGGAAACGTTGAGTAAAACTGGGCCGAGTATAAGGCCAGTCTCTCAACCTACAGCAAAGGACTGAGAAAAGCAAAAAGCGCCTCCTGGCTTAAGTTCTGTAGCGAAATCGAGAACAACTCAGAAGCTTCGCGCCTGCGCAGAATTCTCTCAAAGACAACACCCACCTTGGGCTACTTGAAGAACGTCGACCAGTCTTGGACTACGTCCAGCGATGAGTCGCTAAATATTCGCCTAAATACTCACTTCCCTGGCTGCGATGAAAACAGACCCAACTACTTCGCGCCTTCTTCTGTCGTCTCAAATGCCATCCTGAGCGTGCTAAGTAAGGAGAATATTTACTGGGCGAACAAAAGCTTTAAACCTTACAAGTCCGCGGAGCCAGACGGCATTTTTCATGCCCAACTGATTCACGTGGGACATAAAGCCATTAATTGGCTCAAAATAATTTACGAGGGAATCTTCTTCCACGGGTGCATCCCTGACACCTGGCTTCAGACCAAAGTCGTCTTCATGCCCAAGGCAGGTCACACCTCGCACACTGCCCCAAAAGATTTCAGATCCATAAGTCTATCGTCTTTCCTTCTGAAGGTGATGGAACGGCTCCTGGGGTTGCATCTCACGGCGTGTATTCCGCCCATTCGGATCTTAGACTCCCAGCATGCCTATCGGAAGGACATCGATTATCGAAGCGTCTCTTAACTTTACATACATTACGACATAGAAGGCTCCTTTAATAACATCCACCATCCTCTCATCAGAGAGGAGCGAAATCAAATGATTACATTTTTTGATCACTGGTATACTAGCGTCGCTAGTCTCTCGAAATGGCTAATGAAATTTTTGAACTCCGAATATATATCACTAAATTTGGGTAATGCCAATTTTGGAAGTCTAGCACGAGTTGGGGTTAAAGAAAACACTGGCGTCGTATCGCCTGCTGCATCAAAGGCTGTGATAAGCGACAATAGCTTTCCCTTGGTTACAATCCTCAGCTCTTCCAACTCGGCTGCATATATGCATCATCACCTGTTATGTCTTGCAAAGGTTTCGTTCGCCTTTTTAATTGAAGCAGTCAAACAATCTAATCTACATTGTAATTCCGGTAATTGCAACGGAATCGACCCTTGGTGAAATTTTGTGTGCTTATCGGTGAGGTGTGCGCATCGTCCAGCATCTATTTTTTATCCCGATCAGACCACTCTTCCGATACCTATGTCCTCTCTTTTGGGAGATCTTTGTTGATAAATTTCTCCGAAATGACTCTAACGATTTTCGTGATATTTTGTGTGCCCATCGGTTTGGTGTGCGCCATATATTTTTATCACGATCAGACCACTCGTCGGGTACCTATGTCCTTTTTTTGTGGGAGTTGCCCGACGGAGTGGTCTGATCTACGATTACCAATAGCCAATAGAAAATCGCGCAAATCTGAACCAATAGCAATTAATGTAAATGTGGCGTCATAAAAAACGATACATACGTCTACATTTATGTAGGAAACGAAGGAAAGAGAGACACGAAGCGGTCGTGTCGTCGGGATAGAGCAGTAATCGGCTCTGAGAGAGCCGATAGCAAGAGAGGGAGATCACTCAGTTGTCAGTTCAGCCACGCATCAGACGTACACGCATATAATTAATCACAAACATTCTTGTAAAACTTGGAGCTGTTATAATTTTAAGTCCAACATACTTATCAAATAAATGTTACTCGTTGCCATCAAGCAACTTAAACTACTACAAATTGGGGGCTCGTCCGAAAATAAGCCCAAGACAACATTTGCAAGTGAGATTTGTGCGTGTATTTGGAAATTTTGGGCAAACACGAGACTGGTGACACAAGAGATCGTTCGCGGTGCGAAATTGAATTGCAGTCTGGCCTATAAGTGCGAGAGAGACACTTGTCGAAGAAGGCGCATTAGTGTGAGCAGGCATTCAAGAGAGCTGGAGCGACAAAACGACGGCAGACGGCAGCAAACACAGCAAGAATCAAAACCTTCGTTGTTGTTGTTGTGCATTGCGTCAGAGAGGCTAGAGCTATAAGGAGACAAGGGGCACAGAGACGACAATCTGAGCGCGTTCGTTCCAAAGAGAGCAGAAGCGACAAAACGACGGCAGACGGCAGCACACACAGCAAGAATCAAAACCTTCATTGTTGATGTTGTGCATTGCGTCTGAGAGGCTAGAGCTACAAGGAGACAAGCGGCACAGAGACGACAATCTGAGTGCGTTCCACTATGGTCCGAACGACTACTTTTGTTGGCCAAAACCTAATTTTTCAAAGTCAAAACTGAAACCTGGTTTTGATTAAATTTGTTTGATGAATCTTAATCTGTCGGGTTCTTACTGCGTGATTGAGTTTTTAACTGTCTCTAGTAGTTGTGATGTCTTCGTAATTGAAGGTTAAAGTGAGGCTTCGTTCCAAAGGAAGCAGAAGCGACAAAACGACGGCAGCAAACAGCAAGAATCAAAGAACATTGATTGTTGTTGTGTTGCACTGCGTCGGACGGAGACTACAACTACAAGAAGAGACAAGCAGCAAAGAGACGACCATTTTGTAACAGCAGAAGCAGCAACGATTCGGGAAGCGACAACGAGTTAACGGCGAACAGCGAGAGCAAGGCAAGGCAACAAAGAGAGGACGGCAACATCGACATCGACAGGCAAGCGAGATCTGGATGTGGTGGTGTATGTGCGGAGTCTGGAAAGTTCTGCGCAGAAGCGAGAGTTAACAAGGGTAAGCCCATAGTAAGGTGAGCGTTAACAGAGAAGTGATCGTTAACAGTGACGACTTTGAAGGCGTTTTCGGAGTCGATGTTAACTGGAAAATTGTTAACAGGCCAGCAGTAATAAGGTTGTTTAAGTTGATTTAATTAAATTTTCTTAGATATAAGCTAATATCAATTATTTTGTATTTAAATCGTCACGATGCAAGTTGAAGAGATAATGACACTGAGAGTCTCAGATTTGCGAGAGAAGTTAAGAGAGCTTGCGTTGCAGACGACGGGACGAAAGCGCGATTTGCAAGATAGACTATTAATACATCACGGCTTTCCAGTTGAGGATGAAGAAGAGTCAGGGGATGAGTCCGTAGTAACAGCAGTCGATGACAGGCAGAGTATAAATCTTGGTTTACGCTAAAAGACGTGGAAGGTAGTGTGTCACAATTTTCTGGTTCTAATAACCCCGACATCAATCAATGGATTGAGGAATTAGAAGAATTCGCAGCTACTGTTCAATGAAGTCAATTACAATTATTCATTTATGCCAAGCAGTTGTTAGTTGGTGTGCTCGTAGTTTGCGTGTTATTCGTAACTGGAATTCGTTGAAGGCAGCTCTTTTGGATGAGTTTAGTGTTAAACTGTCGTCCGTAGAAGTACATAGAATGTTGCAAAAGCGCCAGCAGAAAAAAGGAGAGTCGTTGCATGAGTTTTTGTATGCGTTTATGGAGATAGCCGAGCCAATTAAACTAGATGATGAGAGTTTAATCGAATATTTTGTGGATGGTATACCAGACGCTAGGGCAAGTAAGGCAATGCTGTACCAAGCTAGAAACTTAAAGGAGCTTAAATTTCAGATCGATGTTTACCAGAAAGCTAGGGCGGATCCAAGCCGATGAGTAAGAATTGGCCGCTGAGTAATAAAAGTGAGAGTTCGGTGAAAGGGTCAATGGCAGAGAATTTTAGGAAATGTTTTAAGTGTGGAGACAAATCGCATTTGAGGAAAGATTGTCCCAAAAATGATTTTTGTTGTTTCAAATGTGGCCAACCAGGACACCGTGCTGCAAGCTGTAATGTCAAGGTCGAAACCAGACAAGAAAAGAGATCGAATACGAACATTATTCGAGATAAGGAAGTCGTTGATAAGCCGTCAGGTATTTTCACTCCATCAGGTTTGGAATTAAAGGATATTAAGTACGCGAATTTGGTATTCCAAGGTTTGATTGATACTGGAGCAGATTTGTGTTTAATTCGCAGGAGGGTATTTTTGAAATTTAGAAATCTTGAACTAATCGGCCAGGAGAAATGTTTAACAGGTATTGGAGTTAGTCAAGTTGTAACTTTTGGTAGCTTTTCGATAACAGTGAAAATCGATGAGATTGAAATGGAGGTAGAATTTCATGTCATTCCAGACGAGGATATTGGTTTTGAAGCCATTTTAGGAAGGATTATTCTGGATCATGTTGACATGCAAGTTTCTAAGACAAGACAAGAACAAGATTTGTTCGTAGAGTTTGTGGCGAGGATAAAGATAAGAAACTTGATCAGGTAGCATCGTCCTCATGCGTGGAATTGTTTAATGAATATAAAGGCATTTGCATGTCAAGTATTGACGAAGTTGAGAAGGAGTTTTCAATTGATGTTGGTCATCTCAGTGAAGCACATGCTAGAGAGGTTAGGGGTATGGTAGGAAAGTACCAACCTCAGAGAAAAGTAGTTCCGCCGATCAAAATGAAAATTGTGTTAGTGGATGAGATACCAGTTTTCCAGCATCCGAGGCGATTACCGTTGTGTGAACAGGAAATCGTGGACAAGCAAGTGGAAGAGTGGCTGGCTCAGAAGATTATAAAGCCAAGTACATCGGAGTATGCATCACCAGTAGTGTTGGTACCCAAAAAGAACGGTAGCAAGAGACTATGCTGTGATTACCGAAAGCTGAATGAGAAAACAATTCGTGATAACTTTCCAATGTCACATATGGATACAGTGTTGGAGAAACTGAAGGGTGCAAAGTATTTTACCACGTTGGATTTAACGAATGGTTTTTTCCATGTGCCTGTAGAATTTGAGTCTCAAAAATATACGTCTTTTGTGACTCAGAATGGTCAGTTTGAATTTTTATATGTACCATTGGGAATTTCAAATTCTCCAGCGGTGTTTACCAGATTTATAATGGCTGTGTTGAGAGATTTGGTAAAGAATAATGAAGCAGCAGTCTATATGGATGACGTTATTATTTTTAGTCAAGATATTGAAGAGGGTTTGTTAAAGTTGAGAAAAGTACTGAAGATAGCGGAAATGAATGGGCTACGTATAAATTGGAGAAAGTGTCAGCTGTTACGACAAAAGGTTAATTTTCTGGGGTATATAATAGAAAATAATACGATAAGACCAAGTCATGAGAAGACGAGGGCAGTCGAAAAGTTCCCAGTGCCAGTTGATAAAAAAGCAGTGCAGCGTTTCATAGGATTGACTCCTTATTTCCGAAAGTTTATTGAGGGTTATGCTGTTATTGCAACACCATTGACAGATCTGCTGCGGAAGGATGTTAAATTTGAATTTAAGGCGATACATCAGGTTGCCTTTGAACAACTAATGGTAGCATTGATTAGTAGACCTGTTTTCGAAATGTACAACCCGAAGTTGGAGACAGAAATCCATACTGATGCATCAAAATGGGGATATGGAGCCGTGTTACTGCAAAAGAGTTTGGAAGACAGCCAATTCCATCCAGTTCAATATATGAGCCGTAGGACTAAGCCATGTGAAGAGAAATATCCTGCTTATGACCTTGAGGTTCCGGCAATTATCGAAGCTTTAGCGAAATGGCGCGTATACGTTTTGGGTATAAAGTTCAAAATTGTCACAGATTGAAATGCATTTACAATGACGATCATAAAGAAAGACGTTCCTTTGAGAGTAGCACGTTGGGCCAGTTGGAAAATGAGATTATATCAATAGCACATAAGCAAGGACACTTTTCAGTTAAAAAGACATAAGATATCATTGAAAAGTCGTATTATATTCCGAAGTTAAAAGACAAAGTATGGCGCGTAATAAATAGTTGTGTCGAGTGTATCATTGTCAATGAAAAGACAGGAAAACGTGAGGGTTATTTGCAACCAATAGACAAGGGTGATAGGCCGTTACAAACGTATCACATTGAACACGTTGGACCAATGGAAATGACTAAAAAACAGTACAATTATATACTGGTTGTCGTTGACGGATTTTCTAAGTTTGTTTGGTTATATTCTACTCGTAGTACAAGTTGAAGGGGTCGTTAAGTGTTTGGAAATTCAGGGGACTAGTTTTGGTAGTCCGAACAGAATAGTGACGGATAGGGGTGCAGAGTTTATGTCCAATTTGTTTCGTAAATATTGTGAGAGGCAGAAAATACAGCATTTAATGATTGCCACAGGCGTTCCACGTGGGAATGGTCAAGTCGAAAGGATGCACAAGATAGTGGTGCCTATGTTGTCGAAATTGTGTCAGGGTAATTCCGGTAGTTGGTATAAGCATCTAGGAAAAGTACAGCAAATGATCAACAGTGTTGAGCCGCGAAGTACCAAGGTAACACCTTTCAAGATATTGACTGGGCTAGACATGCGTATAGGAATGGATCCAAAAATAAAAGAAATATTGGAAGAATCACTTATCGAAGAGTTGAACAAGGACCGCGAAAAAATTAGAAAGGAAGTAGTTGAAAACATCGCACGGTTACAGCAGGAAAACAAGAAGAGTTTTGACTTAAAAAGGAAAGTAGATAGACAGTATGTGGTTAATGAGCTAGTAGCTATCAAGCGTACTCAGTATGGTACTGGATTAAAACTAAAAGGAAAGTATCTAGGGCCGTATAAGGTGGTTAGGGTAAAGAATCATGGAAGGTACGAAGTCGAGAAGATTGGGGATACTGAGGGACCCTATAAGACCTCTACAGTTTCAGAATATATGAAACCTTGGCTAAACCCATCTGAGGCGAATGGTCCGTCAGGACAGCCGAATATAGAAAACGAAGGAAAGAGAGAGACACGAAGCGGTCGTGTTTCGTCGTGTCGTCGGGATAGAGCAGTAATCAGCTCTGAGAGAGCCGATAGCAAGAGAGATAGATCACTCAGTTGTCAGTTCAGCCACGCATCAGACGTATGCGCATATAATTAATCACAAACATACTTGTAAAACTTGGAGCTTTTATAATTTTAAGTCCAACATACTTATCAAATCGCACAGATGCCGTAGTCGATACAAATACGGATCTGGAGAGCGTGCTCTCTCTAAGCAGGACGGATGAAGAGAGCCTTCTCCGCTCGCCGGAACCAGGCACCAGCTCCCTGCGTAGGGAAGGGCCGAAGCGTTCCAAGGAGGGGATGAAGGCCAAAGCGCAATACAAAGCGGCCCTCAACATAAAAAGCCGGCTGCAAGGCAAAGCAGACATCTCCCAGGAGAAGAAGGTCAAGCTAGCCTGGGCCGAGCAGAGAGTAGAGGAGGGTCGGCTACACTATGCTCAGATGACACAGATGAGGGCGTCGAATGGCGAATATGCCAATAAGGTGGAGGAGATGATGGCCACCAAGAGGCAACGCTCGACTGAGAGTGCCATTAAGGACACTCCAGCGAGCAAGCGGCAACGCGGGCCAAAGAGTGCAGCCCCTCCACCGAAAGCGGCCAAGAAGCCAACGAAGCCGAAAGCGAAGGTCAGCGATGTGACCAAACGACATCTGATCGTGGCACTCATTGACCGCAGCTAAGAAAACGGCAAGATGTCAGCGGCACAGTGGAAGCTGGTGCACGCGCGTCTCGTCGACGCACTCTTTGCACAGATGGAGGAAGACCCCGCGGCCCCAATGCCCACGTTCGATGGTGCTGGGTGGCTAAATGGGGTTAAGATCCTGAAGTGCAATGATGATCCAACCCTAAGGTGGCTGACGCGTACGGTCTGCCAACTGGAGGCGATGTGGGAGGGGGCCAAGCTGGAGGTTTTGGACCGGGAGCTTATCCCGTCCAAGCCTAAGGCGAAGGTACTCTTCCCCATCACAATCCAGGGGGACCGAGCGCTGAAGCTCCTTCAGCGGCAAAACGCGGACGTGCCAACGGCCGATTGGAGGATCCTACACATTGGTAGCCCACTACCCAACGAGGGGGGCCAATGTGTGATCCTCCAAATAAACAAGGAAGCAGAGGATCTGCTATACCCCAAGTTCGGGAAGATGGCGTGGGGCATGGGTAGCGTCTACCTGCGCCTCAAAAAGCGCCACCCTGAGGACAAGGACGCGCATACCCTGCAGGCAGGCGAGGTGGAAAAGGACCTAGGTCTCGAGTCCATCGTGGAGGCCGCCCAGGGTCTTGCGCTTGAAGACGAAGAAGAGGAAGACGGTGACCTGACGCTGGTAGTCAACCCGTCAGGTGCAAGTGAGCCAGCCACCCATGCTGAGTGTGCTGCAGCTCAACTTGCATAAAAGCAAGGTAGCGTCGGCGGAGCTCCTCATCGCCATAGAGCAAGGGCTCGCCGACATAGCTCTAGTCCAGGAGCCCTGGATTGCGACAGGCAATTCAGTGGCCGGACTAAAGTCCTCAAATCATAACCTGTTCTACTCAACATCGGTAAGCAAGAACAGAACCGTCGTACTCGTACGAAAGGGAATCCATGCTTACCTTATGTCTCATTATAGCACGGATGACCTGACGGTTGTGATGCTGGAAAGTGAGGAAAAGCGCCTTCTGGTGGCTTCCTGCTACATGGCTCACGACAGACCCGCACCACCCGACGAACTCAGGAGCCTGGTGACAGAAGCCGGCACCAAAAACTATCAACTCGTCATCGGAACGGACGCCAATGCCCACCACAATGTGTGGGGAAGCACCGACATCAATGACAGAGGTGAGTCACTCTTAGACTTTATACTAGCAACTAATCTATATATAGCAAACGTTGGGGAGGAGCACACCTTCGTAGGTCCGACCTCATCCAACGTGCTAGACCTAACACTTGCAACGGGAAACAGTACTACGGTATCTAGCTGGAGGGTCCTCGATAGACCGTCCTTCTCAGACCATAAGTACATTCAGTTCAAGTGCGAATTCAAACACCCTTCGAAGACAACAGTCTATAGAATCCCCCGGAACACAAACTGGGCAAAGTTTAAAAAGACAGTTACTGAGACAGTGAAATCCGCGGAGGATATAGAGAAGTCCCTAAAGACCCTATCCAACGAGCTACTGAACGCCTACCATGCATTGTGCAAACCCTCGAGAACGAAGAGGAGGTCCAAGCCACTCTGGTGGAACCGAGATCTCTCTCTCCAAAGGAACAACCTCAAGGAATTCTTCAAGATCGCCAAACAAGCGAACGAGGAGATTGTCAATGAGGAATATAAAATCCTACTTAGGAGCTACAAGAAGGAAATACGTAAGGCACAAAGGAACTCGTGGAGAAACTTCTGCTCCAACATCGAGAAAGTGCCCGAAACCGCTAGGCTTCGGAAGCTGCTTTCAAAGCAGCCCACAGTACAGAGCCAACTAAAACTAGACAACGGACAGTGGACAGAGGGCAGCAAAGAAGCCCTAACAGCACTAATGGAGGCGCACTTCCCTGGATGCACCGAGGTCACTGACGCCAAGGAGCATCAGGACCTAGCAACCGAGGAACAGCACCCTCCAATAGGTCTGTTAACCACTAAGAGAATCCACTGGGCCATAGACTCCTTCGCGGGCATAAAAGCACCAGGACTGGACGGGATATTCCCAGCCATGATGCAGTTGACCAAAGAGGCTATTACCCCATGGCTCCTCGCAATATACTCAGCATGCCTAAGTACGGGCTATATCCCCATCCAATGGAGAACCTCGAGAGTTGTCTTCCTCCCTAAGGCAGGAAAGTGCAGCCACGTGAGTCCCAAGGATTACAGACCGATAAGCCTTACCTCCTTTATACTAAAAACACTAGAAAAGCTGTTGGATTTGCACATCAGGAATGAGGTAGATGGACTGATGTCAACACGCCTACACTAAAGGGAAATCAGTGGAGACGGCACTACACTCGCTAGTAGCCACCATCGAGAGCGCCCTTCACAACAAAAAGTATGCTTTGGGAGCATTTGTGGACATCTCAGGAGCATTCAACAACGTGGCCACAACCGCAATAACAAGTCGCCTAGAAGCGAACAACATACACCCAGCAATCAACGTCTGAATCAAAAACCTCCTAAGTTGCAGACGGGTGCAATCGGAGTGGGGCACTGCTTCCATGGTAAAGGGGGCACACAGAGGCACACCTCAAGGTGGAGTCCTGTCGCCACTACTGTGGAATCTGGTGGTCGACGACCTCATCAAGAGATTTGAAAGGAAGGCCCCAAAGATAACAGCTTATGCAGATGACATAAGCATACTTATTACGGGTGTATGTCCATCGACCCTCAGCTCCTTAATGGAACGTACACTCAGTGAGATACGTGAGTGGGCGGAAGAGGTAGGACTCAATATCAACGCGGACAAGACGGACCTCATTCTCTTTACCAAGAGGTACAAGGTACCGATATAGACCCCCCCGAAAATTGACCAAACTAGGCTGACCCCAAAATCACAGGTGAAATACCTAGGCACAGTACTGGACAGCAAGCTGGCATGGAGGCCCAATGTAGTGGAAAGGTTGAAGAAGGCTACCATTGCGCTTTATGCATCCAAGAAGATGCTCAGCAGCACATGGGGCCTGTCACCTGCTCTAATGCACTGGATCTACATCTCGGTGGTGCGACCAACTCTGCAGTATGGAGCCTTAGTGTGGTGGCAGGCTACTGAAAAGAAGACATACCATAAGCTTATGGAAAAGACTCAGCGACAGGCTCTGCTCTGTATTACAGGGGCGTTGAGGTCAACCCCAACAAAAGCACTCGAAACTGTACTCGGAATCGACCCCCTGGACATTCACGCTCGCCTGATTGCGGGAAAGGCAGCACAACGCCTCATAGCATCAGGAAATCTATCGCCACAAGGATACGGGCATAGTTCAATCGGCAGGGAAATGACCAGATCAACTGATTACATGACCCCCCAAACTTGCCTTGACGTCAAAACAACCACATCTTTGGGACCTGAAGACTGGAAAATTGGAAGGGACCAAACTGAGCACCTCAATATATACACAAACGGCTCCAAGATGGACGGAGGAGTAGGAGCGGGCCTCTACTGTACAGACCCTGAGATAAGACTGTCGTAAAAGCTACCGGACCAATGCAGCATATTCCAGGCAGAAGTTTTTGCCATCGGGAAAGCAGTTGGTTATGAATTAGTGGACTGTATAATCGTTTATATCATGAGCTTATTTATTTTTATTGATTATTTAATATTGGCGGTTATAGTACAATTATATTACAAGAACAGCGGGGGGTCGTTTCTGCGGCGGTACAAAGTATGCGTGCGGGCGGTTTCGTCTAGAAGTTTCTACTAACTCAACTCCGCGAAAAGAAGTCGAGCAAAAGGGAATTGGAAGATCACGCGGTACGACTCGACGCGACGGTCTCAATGCAAACAACGGAACGCATCGCTGTGTGCGTGTGCAGCTGCGGGTCTGGCCATGCATCTGAGAAGATTACAGCTATGTTCTGGACACGAGCAAAAACAACAACACAGCTATGCGCGTAAAAATAGTTACTTAGGCGGTGTACTACAATCATGAGCGTGTAAATAGGTCAATCGCAATATAAATGAACATTGAATTAAAAACTACGAGGCTCATTTCTCAACAGCAGTGGATGTCGCTCTCCTCACAGAACGAGCACACGATGCGGTCAACCTATTCGTCGACAGCCAAGCGGCGATAAGATCCATGCAGTCGTCCGCGGTCAGTTCCAGAAGTGTCTTGGTGAGCAGGGAGGCACTAGACATCCTAAGCACGACAAAGACAGTGCGGATCTATTGGGTTCCCAGCCACCAGGGCATCGAAGGAAACGAAGCGGCGGACGTACTAGCTAAGGAAGGCGTCGGGCTGGAGAACAGGAGAACCGAGAACGTGCCTGTCTCCCTCAGAACGCTGCAAGGCGATCTAGAGAAGCAGGCTAGAGCACAGACTGATAGCAGGTGGAGGAGTACCACCACCTGCAGAACCTCGATGATAATGTGCAAGGAGCGCAACGAGAAACTTAGCCACTACCTACTGCACCTACCACGAAAGGACTGTAGACTGATAGTGGGAATACTAACAGGTCACTGTCTGGCTGCTGCACATGCAGCAAAGCTAGGCATCACCAACAGAGACGGTTGTAGGAAATGTGAGGAACCTGGGGTTATCGAAACCCTGGAACATCTCATCTGCAACTGTCCGGCTCTCTCAAGGGCAAGGAGGAGATACCTGGGCGCCCCAGTGTTGGCATCACTGGAAGATGCCTCCAAAAGGACGCCTCAGGAACTGCTGGCCTATGCTAAAAACACCTCGATTCTCGGGGACTTTTTAAAGCCACATTAACACTCCCGCGACGGTTCATACACCCCCCATCCGGATAACTAAGGGCCATATTGGCCTATGCGCGGCCCCGATGAGGGCCGTCCGGGTTAACCTAACCTAACCTACTTATCAAATAAATGTTACTCGTTGCCATCAAGTAACTTAAACTACTACATTTATGTCAGTATGGCTCTCCTCCGGCAGACGCCGTGAATATTAAACGACACGACAAAGAGTGCGTGCGAGGGAGACAGAAAATCAGTCTGAGTGTGACGTCGGGCGCTGCGTAGCCACTGCAAATTGATTTGTTCCTTTTGGCTATAAAAATGATCTGATCTGATACAGATTTAGCAACCTGATAGATATGATCATTAGTTTCCAGTACACGGCAGCCACCCCCCTCTATCAGCCCCTCGATCAGGCTCACCCCCGGGAGTTAACCACCAGGTCCGTCAGTGCGCCCGTGATGGTGGTCTTGGATGGTGGATGTTATTAAAGGAGCCTTCTATGTCGTAATGTATGTAAAGTTAAGAGACGCTTCGATAATCGATGTCCTTCCGATAGGCATGCTGGGAGTCTAAGATCCGAATGGGCGGAATACCCGCCGTGAGATGCAACCCCAGGAGCCGTTCCATCACCTTCAGAAGGAAAGACGATAGACTTATGGATCTGAAATCTTTTGGAGCAGTGTGCGAGGTGTGGCCTGCCTTGGGAATGAAAACGACTTTGGTCTGAAGCCATGTGTCAGGGATGCACCCGTGGAAGAAGATTCCCTCGTAAATTATTTTGAGCCAATTAATGGCTTTATGTCCCACGTGAATCAGTTGGGCATGAAAAGTGCCGTCTGGCTCCGCGGACTTATAAGGTTTAAAGCTTTTGATCGCCCAGGAAATATTCTCCTTACTTAGCACGCTCAGGATGGCATTTGAGACGACAGCAGAAGGCGCGAAGTAGTTGGGTCTGTTTTCATCGCAGCCAGGGAAGTGAGTATTTAGGCGAATATTTAGCGACTCATCGCTGGACGTAGTCCAAGACTGGTCGACGTTCTTCAAGTAGCCCAAGGTGGGTGTTGTCTTTTAGAGAATTCTGCGCAGGCGCGAAGCTTCTGAGTTGTTCTCGATTTCGCTACAGAACTTACGCCAGGAGGCGCTTTTGGCTTTTCTCAGTCCTTTGTTGTAGGTTGAGAGACTGGCCTTATACTCGGCCCAGTTTTACTTAACGTTTCCAGCCTTAGCTTTATTGAAGAGTCTCCGTGAGGCTTTCCGGAGTTACCCCAGTTTCGGATTCCACCATTCCGGTTTCTTCCGGCCTCTGTTCTGGGGGGTACACATCTCAGTCTACATCCAGGGTCGAATCTACAGCCATATTTGTAATTTGCCGGGACTCCGAGTTTAGGACCTACAATGGTGGTAGTACACAATGGTGTACCTACAAAGCAGTTAGATCTTTTCCTTATATGGGTCACCGGCCACAGAGACATGGAGGGGAACGACGCCGCCGACAAGGTAGCCATGCAGGGTACTACGATTCCTCTCCTATCGGAGAGGGAGCAATTAGCGATGCCTTTGCTACGTTCAGGCTCCTCACGCACGAAATGCCAAAATGCCAATAGGAGGTGGCAGAAAACCGCTTCCTGTAAAGTCTCAAGATTGATATGGCCATATCGGTCGAAGAAGCGCTCAGCAGAGCTGTATAGACTCAGCAGAGCACAGTGCTCTGCAGCTCCTCGAGCCATTACGGGACACTGGCAGATCGGCACTCATGCCTCTAGACTGTTAATCCCTCATAACATCTTCTGCAGAGGTTGTCGCGATGAGGAAGAGGAGGAATCGGTCCCCCACTTCTTCTGCCACTGCCCGTCCCTTGGAAATCATCGTCTTCGGATTCTGGGAGCCGCTTTTCTCACGGAAATCTCGGACCTGTCCGAAACTAAACCAGGGACCTTGTCCAAATTCATCCAAGCCTCTGGATGGGACTGCCCTTAACCTATGGTTGTCTGCTCTCACGGTTTCAGGCAACGAAAAGGGGCAAATGCACGTGCGGCAACACAATGGTCCTCTTATAGGTCCAAGAGAGCTTTGGGGGGCGGGGGTTTAAGGCTACCGCCTTAACCTAACCTAATGCACAAGGATGCCGACTTGACAAACTCAAACCTTTGCACAACCGAGAGACGCCAAAAAGGAGGGCAATTTGACACTACAGGGTCTCCTGAATAACAACAGCTACAAGTTTGCAGATGCTGGTATCGGCGATTCAAGACTTTCTCAAAGTCAGACCAAAGCGGCAACTTCTCATAAGTTAGCTGTTCATCCCACTTTTGTTTGGTCACTGTGTCGACGCTGTTCAAAACGAGATGAATGAGCATTGCACTGGAAATTTTTGTATCGTCTCCGATCGACAGAAACGATCCGCAAATCGACGAAACAGTATCGATTAGATTTCTTAGGGACGATGCGGACTGATGCGATATTCTCGGCAGATTGAACAATGCGGAGATATTATTCGTAAAAATCAAATACTCGTCATATAATCGTTTTAGGCTCGGTGACTTGGAACGCCTTTATTGTCCCTAATGCTTCATCAGAGAGGCGCGAAATCAAATGATTACATTTTTTGATCACTGGTATACTAGCGTCGCTAGTCTCTCGAAATGGCTAATGAAATTTTTGAACTCCGAATATATATCACTAAATTTGGGTAATGCCAACTTTGGAAGTCTAGCACGAGTTGGGGTTAAAGAAAATACTGGCTTCGTATCGCCTGCTGCATCAAAGGCTGTGATAAGCGACAATAGCTTTCCCTTGGTTAAGATCCTCAGCTCTTCCAACTCGGCTGCATATACGCATCATCACCTGTTATGTCTTGCAAAGGTTTCGTTCGCCTTTTTAATTGAAGCAGTCAAACAATCTAATCTACATTGTAATTCCGGTAATTGCAACGGAATCGACCCTTGGTCAAATCGATCCTCTAAGCGGCGAATGCTTTTTAATCGACTTTTGAGCTTAATCTTTAAGTGTTCATGAATGGATTTACTGTTTTCTGCCTTAATATTTATGTATGCAATTTACGCAACAAGCCAGAACAACCATATTTATTTTTAATTATTTATATTTTAAAATAAAATGTTTGAACAAGAACGATAATCGAAAGCAAGGGTAGGGTATCGTGTCACTTGGCAAGCAACAGCCGTAAATAACATACCCCTTGACGCACCGCTAAGCTCAAGAGCGGCCACGAAAATTCTCCTAACAAAGCGATTGGTCTCATACAAATTTGTTTTGAAATTTTTACTGAATATTTGTATATTCTAATATATTAAATTCTCGTGTCACAAGCTTTTTGCTAAATTCCTCCGAAATGGATCTACCGATTTTCGTGAAATTTTGTGTGCTTATCGGTAAGGTGTGCGCATCATCCAGCATCTATTTTTTATCCCGATCAGACCACTCTTCGGATACCTATGTCCTCTCTTTTGGGAGATCTTTGTTGATAAATTTCTCCGAAATGACTCTAACGATTTTCGTGATATTTTGTGTGCCCATCGGTTTGGTGTGCGCCATATATTTTTATCACGATCAGACCACTCGTCGGGTACCTATGTCCTTTTTTTGTGGGAGTTGCCCGACGGAGTGGTCTGATCTACGATTACCAATAGCCAATAGAAAATCGCGCAAATCTGAACCAATAGCAATTAATGTAAATGTGGCGTCATAAAAAACGATAGGGAACGTTCTGAGTTGTTGCTGAGACCACAACTCTACATTTAGGTAGGAAACGAAGGAAAGAGAGAGACACGAAGCGGTCGTGTCGTCGGGATAGAGCAGTAATCGGCTCTGAGAGAGCCGATAGCAAGAGAGGGAGATCACTCAGTTGTCAGTTCAGCCACGCATCACACGTACACGCATATAATTAATCACAAACATATTTGTAAAACTTGGAGCTGTTATAATTTTAAGTCCAACATACTTATCAAATAAATGTTACTCGTTGCCATCAAGCAACTTAAACTACTACAAATTGGGGGCTCGTCCGAAAATAAACCCAAGACAACATTTGCAAGTGAGATTTGTGCGTGTATTTGGAAATTTTGGGCAAACACGAGACTGGTGACACAAGAGATCGTTCGCGGTGCGAAATTGAATTGCAGTCTGGCCTATAAGTGCGAGAGAGACACTTGTCGAAGCAGGCGCATTAGTGTGGGCAGGCATTCAAGAGAGCTGGAGCGACAAAACGACGGCAGACGGCAGCAAACACAGCAAGAATCAAAACCTTCGTTGTTGTTGTTGTGCATTGCGTCAGAGAGGCTAGAGCTACAAGGAGACAAGCGGCACAGAGACGACAATCTGAGCGCGTTCGTTCCAAAGAGAGCAGAAGCGACAAAACGACGGCAGACGGCAGCACACACAGCAAGAATCAAAACCCTCATTGTTGTTGTTGTGCATTGCGTCTGAGAGGCTAGAGCTACAAGGAGACAAGCGGCACAGAGACGACAGTGCGTTCCACTATGGTCCGAACGACCACTTTTGTTGGCCAAAACCTAATTTTTCAAAGTCAAAACTGAAACCTGGTTTTGATCGCTCTGCATTAGAAAAAGATCGACCATTAAATCTGCGTACCAGAAATTTCCATAGATGGCGCCACATTCGCAAAATCAGCTGTGCAACTGTTTTTATAGTAAAGCACGTGAAGGGAAAAAGTGCCAAATTAATAAGCATTTTAGATCTCTCAAAAATTGAAAAATGCCAAGACGTGATTAAATTTGTTTGATGAATCTTAATCTGTCGGGTTCTTACTGCGTGATTGAGTTTTTAACTGTCTCTAGTAGTTGTGATGTCTTCGTAATTGAAGGTTAAAGTGAGGCTTCGTTCCAAAGGAAGCAGAAGCGACAAAACGACGGCAGCAAACAGCAAGAATCAAAGAACATTGATTGTTGTTGTGTTGCACTGCGTCGGACGGAGACTACAACTACAAGAAGAGACAAGCAGCAAAGAGACGACCATTTTGTAACAGCAGAAGCAGCAACGATTCGGGAAGCGACAACGAGTTAACGGCGAACAGCGAGAGCAAGGCAAGGCAACAAAGAGAGGACGGCAACATCGACATCGACAGGCAAGCGAGATCTGGATGTGGTGGTGTATGTGCGGAGTCTGGAAAGTTCTGCGCAGAAGCGAGAGTTAACAAGGGTAAGCCCATAGTAAGGTGAGCGTTAACAGAGAAGTGATCGTTAACAGTGACGACTTTGAAGGCGTTTTCGGAGTCGATGTTAACTGGAAAATTGTTAACAGGCCAGCAGTAATAAGGTTGTTTAAGTTGATTTAATTAAATTTTCTTAGATATAAGCTAATATCAATTATTTTGTATTTAAATCGTCACGATGCAAGTTGAAGAGATAATGACACTGAGAGTCTCAGATTTGCGAGAGAAGTTAAGAGAGCTTGCGTTGCAGACGACGGGACGAAAGCGCGATTTGCAAGATAGACTATTAATACATCACGGCTTTCCAGTTGAGGATGAAGAAGAGTCAGAGGATGAGTCCGTAGTAACAGCAGTCGATGACAGGCAGAGTATAAATCTTGGTTTACGCTAAAAGACGTGGAAGGTAGTGTGTCACAATTTTCTGGTTCTAATAACCCCGACATCAATCAATGGATTGAGGAATTAGAAGAATTCGCAGCTACTGTTCAATGAAGTCAATTACAATTATTCATTTATGCCAAGCAGTTGTTAGTTGGTGTGCTCGTAGTTTGCGTGTTATTCGTAACTGGAATTCGTTGAAGGCAGCTCTTTTGGATGAGTTTAGTGTTAAACTGTCGTCCGTAGAAGTACATAAAATGTTGCAAAAGCGCCAGCAGAAAAAAGGAGAGTCGTTGCATGAGTTTTTGTATGCGTTTATGGAGATAGCCGAGCCAATTAAACTAGATGATGAGAGTTTAATCGAATATTTTGTGGATGGTATACCAGACGCTAGGGCAAGTAAGGCAATGCTGTACCAAGCTAGAAACTTAAAGGAGCTTAAATTTCAGATCGATGTTTACCAGAAAGCTAGGGCGGATCCAAGCCGATGAGTAAGAATTGGCCGCTGAGTAATAAAAGTGAGAGTTCGGTGAAAGGGTCAATGGCAGAGAATTTTAGGAAATGTTTTAAGTGTGGAGACAAATCGCATTTGAGGAAAGATTGTCCCAAAAATGATTTTTGTTGTTTCAAATGTGGCCAACCAGGACACCGTGCTGCAAGCTGTAATGTCAAGGTCGAAACCAGACAAGAAAAGAGATCGAATACGAACATTATTCGAGATAAGGAAGTCGTTGATAAGCCGTCAGGTATTTTCACTCCATCAGGTTTGGAATTAAAGGATATTAAGTACGCGAATTTGGTATTCCAAGGTTTGATTGATACTGGAGCAGATTTGTGTTTAATTCGCAGGAGGGTATTTTTGAAATTTAGAAATCTTGAACTAATCGGCCAGGAGAAATGTTTAACAGGTATTGGAGTTAGTCAAGTTGTAACTTTTGGTAGCTTTTCGATAACAGTGAAAATCGATGAGATTGAAATGGAGGTAGAATTTCATGTCATTCCAGACGAGGATATTGGTTTTGAAGCCATTTTAGGAAGGATTATTCTGGATCATGTTGACATGCAAGTTTCTAAGACAAGACAAGAACAAGATTTGTTCGTAGAGTTTGTGGCGAGGATAAAGATAAGAAACTTGATCAGGTAGCATCGTCCTCATGCGTGGAATTGTTTAATGAATATAAAGGCATTTGCATGTCAAGTATTGACGAAGTTGAGAAGGAGTTTTCAATTGATGTTGGTCATCTCAGTGAAGCACATGCTAGAGAGGTTAGGGGTATGGTAGGAAAGTACCAACCTCAGAGAAAAGTAGTTCCGCCGATCAAAATGAAAATTGTGTTAGTGGATGAGATACCAGTTTTCCAGCATCCGAGGCGATTACCGTTGTGTGAACAGGAAATCGTGGACAAGCAAGTGGAAGAGTGGCTGGCTCAGAAGATTATAAAGCCAAGTACATCGGAGTATGCATCACCAGTAGTGTTGGTACCCAAAAAGAACGGTAGCAAGAGACTATGCTGTGATTACCGAAAGCTGAATGAGAAAACAATTCGTGATAACTTTCCAATGTCACATATGGATACAGTGTTGGAGAAACTGAAGGGTGCAAAGTATTTTACCACGTTGGATTTAACGAATGGTTTTTTCCATGTGCCTGTAGAATTTGAGTCTCAAAAATATACGTCTTTTGTGACTCAGAATGGTCAGTTTGAATTTTTATATGTACCATTGGGAATTTCAAATTCTCCAGCGGTGTTTACCAGATTTATAATGGCTGTGTTGAGAGATTTGGTAAAGAATAATGAAGCAGCAGTCTATATGGATGACGTTATTATTTTTAGTCAAGATATTGAAGAGGGTTTGTTAAAGTTGAGAAAAGTACTGAAGATAGCGTAAATGAATGGGCTACGTATAAATTGGAGAAAGTGTCAGCTGTTACGACAAAAGGTTAATTTTCTGGGGTATATAATAGAAAATAATACGATAAGACCAAGTCATGAGAAGACGAGGGCAGTCGAAAAGTTCCCAGTGCCAGTTGATAAAAAAGCAGTGCAGCGTTTCATAGGATTGACTCCTTATTTCCGAAAGTTTATTGAGGGTTATGCTGTTATTGCAACACCATTGACAGATCTGCTGCGGAAGGATGTTAAATTTGAATTTAAGGCGATACATCAGGTTGCCTTTGAACAACTAATGGTAGCATTGATTAGTAGACCTGTTTTCGAAATGTACAACCCGAAGTTGGAGACAGAAATCCATACTGATGCATCAAAATGGGGATATGGAGCCGTGTTACTGCAAAAGAGTTTGGAAGACAGCCAATTCCATCCAGTTCAATGTAATATGTCACTATTGTAATTATAACACTGGCACGTCTGTGCCGTTTGACTTCGGTTTTTTGAATGTCTTTATTGAATTTATTCTTATAACTCAGACCGCATAGCTGCGCTGCCGGTTACGCCAACAGCGGAGCGGCTTCATACATATTTGTCTTATCAGCATAATCGAGAGGGCAAGAGCCGTATGTACATATGTGTATATATATATATGCTTCAAGTGGTCAGCGTGGGAATGCTGACTTAGCTTAGCGCATAAGCGGCGATCATATTGCACGCTCACTTGAAGTGGTTTTGTTTGTGTACTGCAACAATGTGTTGCTGATACATTTATTGTTAACCATTGGGTACAGTGTACACTCAATATATGCACATACTACATCTCCCTCCTTTTGAAAAATAACGTAATTAAATGTAGTTATTTTACTTAAATTTATTTTATATATATAAAAATTTTGATTTGAGGATTTTTTGTATTTGTAATGTATTTAATGTTTTTTTTTTTTTTGTGTATACATATCTTTTTGCACATCTTGTATAATTAAATTTTTTTTTTGTTTTTTTTTTTTTTTTTTGTTTAATTTTGTGTCTGTTATGAATTAAAAAATTTTAACCTATCTTTGTGAACTGTTTGTTTTTTATTCTTATTTCCGGAAATAACTATATTATCATTATCTTCGATTTTTTCAACTATATAGGGCCCTGTGTATTTAAGATCTAGCTTATGGCCTACTTCGTTTTTTAGTAGAACTTTATCTCCTATTGATAGCGTTATGTTCCTAGTTTTTAAATCATATAATTCCTTATTTTTATGTTTATTTAACTCGAGCATATTTCTTGCTCTTTTGTATGCTACTTCTGATCTATATCTACTTTCTTTAGCGTAGTCTTCTATGTTATATATAGGTTCTATATTATTTATGCTATCAAAATATTTTGGTAGATTATTAGTCTTACCAAATACTAACTCATATGGACAATAATTATGTGCCATAGAGGGGGTTGTATTGAAACAATAAACAAAATATGGAAGCCATACGTCCCAATCAGTTTTATTTACTGATATATAGGATCGTATGTATTCGTTAAATGTTCTGTGGCTTCTTTCTATTGTTCCAACAGTTTGATGATGGTGTGCAGTTGATGTTATATTTTTTATTTTTAAATATTTGCACAAATCGTTTATAATTGAATTTTTATATTCCGTTCCCATGTCCGAAATGAACGTCTTCATTGGACCGTACTTGAGAATAAATGATTCAAATATTGCCGTTGCAACGGTTGCTGCGCTTTTATTTGCGACAGGTATAGCAACTAGATATTTAGTCAAGTCACATATGAGCGTGACTGCATATTCATTGCCTTTTTCTGACTTGGGTAGTGGACCAATTGTATCCACTATCACTCTGTCAAAAGCCTTCATCGGGGTTTCTGTAATTGTTAAAGGGGTCTTTATATTTGTTGTTGTTTTTGCTTTTTGACATTTCTGACATTTCCGGATGTGCTCTGTTATATCGCGAGTCATACCTTTCCAGTAATAATGTCTTTTGACCTTGGCCAAGGTTTTTGCAATGCCTGTGTGACCTCCTTGTACTGGATCATCATGTAGTGTAGACAATATAGCTTCTTTCTCTTTAACATTTGTTAATGTGGTCACCGGGTTGAGTAGCGCTACTCTCAATGTTTTCAATATTTTATTGCCCATAATTTTGAAATTATCTATTGAAACCTTTTCAAAGATATTTTCCCACGGTGCCATTTTCAATTGGCTGATTTTTAATATACCGGCTTCTTTTTCTAGCCTTGGAAATAGTTGTCCTAAGTCAATATTTCCATTATTAGTATATAAATCTCCAATATCAATTCTTGCTATAATTTTCTTACCATGTTTAAAGAAACATAGCATATCTTTTATATGCAAGGTCACTACTTTACGTACTTCATCATTATTAATGACTTCGTATACGTTGGGCTGAGAAGCTGTTTCGGTAGATTGCTTTGGCATCTCTACTTTGTTGTTTTCTGCGCAGAATTTTTGTCTACTTTGATACCTGGTAGTGACTTTCAGGACTTTATTTTGTATGTCTTTTAGTTCAGATATTGTTATCCGTGACAATGCATCGGCTACAAAATTATCTTTGCCTCTTAGGTACTCTACAGTAAAATTATACTCCTCTAATTCAAGTCTCATACGCGTTAATTTAGAACTGGGGTTTGTCATTGAAAACAAAAATGTTAGTGGTCTATGGTCTGTTTTTACTATGAAATGAGTTCCGTAGACATAGGGTCTAAATTTGGTGATTGCCCAATAAATAGCTGTTAACTCTTGTTCCGTCGTACTTTTGTTACTTTCTCCTTTGGTAAATGCTCTCGATGCGTAAGCTATTGGGAGTTGAGTTCCGTTGTGGGCTTGTGTTAGCACTGCACCACAGGCTTGCTTACTAGCATCTGTGATTATACAAAATTCTTTCGTAAAATCTGGATATTGTAACAGAGTAGGCTTTATTAATTGAGCTTTAAGATATTCAAATGCATTTTGACAGTCATTAGTCCATTCAAATGGAACATTCTTTTTATTTAATCTTGTTATATGCCTAGAATAATCGGCGAAATTTTTGATGAATCGTCTGTAGTAATTACAAAATGCTATAAAACGTCTAGCGCTATCAGAGTCATGTGGGACTGGATAATTTAATATGACGTCAAACTTTTTGTCATCTGGTAAGATTCCCTTATCTGTGCATTTGTGGCCCAAAAATGTGACTTCATGCATGAAAAATGAACATTTTTCAGGATGTAGTTTCAAGTTGTGTTTCCTACACATGTCAAAAACACTAATTAAATTGTTAAGCATGTGTTTTTCGGAACAACCGATTACTATTAAGTCATTCATATAGAGGAATGCTTGTGATGGTTCAAGTCCAGAGAATGCGATAGTCATCATTCTTTGGAATGAATTGGGAGCTATTTTCAAACCAAATGGTAATCGCGTGAAGCGATAAGAGCCGTTGCTCGTTGAAAAGGATGTTATATCTCTAGAGTTCTCGTCTAGCTCAATCTGATGGAATCCTGACATTAAGTCAAGGCAAGAGAAATATTTTGCTCTTCCTAGTTGATCCAAGATATCATCGATCCTAGGAAGTGGAAATTTATCGGATAGTAATTTTTTATTAATTTGGCGATAGTCAACTACTAATCGCCATTTTTTCTTTTTGTTATCTATGGATTTCTTTGGTACTAGTAAAAGTGGACTGTTGTATTCTGAGGCTGACGGTTCAACTATTCTATCTTTGATTAGTTTATCGACTTGAGCTTGGATTTCGTCTTTTTGACTATGAGGATTTCTATAATTTTTTATATATACAGGTTCATTATCTTTTAATCTTAGTTTCTGCTTGTAAAAATTATTGGTTGTTATTGATTCGGTATCAAGTCCGAATATGTCTGCGTAGTTACAACAAAGTTCTCTTAATTGTTTATTAAATAGTTTTGGAAAATTTTTAGATAACTTTGATATAACATCGTTTGTTCTAGTTTCATTATTTATTTCGGATATATCATAATTTGCTAATGGTTCATAATTCAACTTATTTATATTAATCATTTGGTCGGTACTAGTTGTATTAAGTAAACGGACGAATGCATTTGCAGTTGTTACGACTGTGTTTGCTGCATATATACCAGGTTGAATTTCCTGGTTCGGAATAAAAATGCTATCTTCATTTGAAGTTAACTCAATTTTACGGACAACTTCGGATCGTGCTGGTAACACTATTGTATTGTTACCAGAGCTGTGATTTATGGGAACATAAATAGGGTAGTTTAGATTGTCTGGTCTTATTATGAGCAGATCTTTTGAAGGTGTGAAATCTAGTTGACAATTAAATTTTTTAATAAAATCTATTCCTAAAATTCCATCACACGGTATAGAAAAAGTTGATTCGACAATATGGAAGTTGTGTGGAATTATATATTTAGTTGTTTGTATTTCTAAGGATGTCATTCCTTTAGATTGAATTAATCCTTGATTAATTCCCTGAATATTTATTTTGTTTGTTCGTGACATATGTATATACAAATTTCCTTTTTTTTCTTTTATACTACTGTATAAATTCTTTGTTAATTGTTGAAATTAATTTATAATTTATATATATTTTTTCCAGTTTTTACATTTCTTCCTGCCTAGTGTTTGTGTGGCTTTACAGGCCTCACTCTAATTGGGCAGATGTTATTCCGCTCAATTTTACAATTTTAGATCTTACAGTTAAGTTGTATGCATCGCAGGCATTTTAAAAAAAAATTTTGTTTGGCGGTGGGCGCTCTAGGAAGCGCTGTCGGTTCACTGCTCCGGGTCTAGCTTGTTGCGCTAGACGAGGCCGGTGCTGGCTGCACAGGCTGCTACTGCTTCTCTGTTGGGGCACCGGTGCAGGCTGCACAGGTGTACTCGCAATGCGGCGAGTGTAGAGGTCCCTCGCAGTCGTTCGGGCAGGTCTTCCTTGGCTTTGCTATTTTGCGTTCAGTTCCGCTCCATTTCCTGCTGCTTCCAGTGGTGCCTGCTGTTGTTGTCCGCTCTCGCCGCTCTCTCTCTCGCTCTCCGCTTTTTTTTTTTTTTTTTTTATATGATTTATTTTAACATATTTTTGTTTCCGAACATCTACATGTTCGTGACACTTGTCACGGTCGCCATGTAATATGCCACTATTGTAATTATAACACTGGCACGTCTGTGCCGTTTGACTTCGGTTTTTTGAATGTCTTTATTGAATTTATTCTTATAACTCAGACCGCATAGCTGCGCTGCCGGTTACGCCAACAGCGGAGCGGCTTCATACATATTTGTCTTATCAGCATAATCGAGAGTGCAAGAGCCGTATGTACATATGTGTATATATATATATGCTTCAAGTGGTCAGCGTGGGAATGCTGACTTAGCTTAGCGCATAAGCGGCGATCATATTGCACGCTCACTTGAAGTGGTTTTGTTTGTGTACTGCAACAATGTGTTGCTGATACATTTATTGTTAACCATTGGGTACAGTGTACACTCAATATATGCACATACTACATCAATATATGAGCCGTAGGACTAAGCCATGTGAAGAGAAATATCCTGCTTATGACCTTGAGGTTCTGGCAATTATCGAAGCTTTAGCGAAATGGCGTGTATACGTTTTGGGTATAAAGTTCAAAATTGTCACAGATTGTAATGCATTTACAATGACGATCATAAAGAAAGACGTTCCTTTGAGTGTAGCACGTTGGGCCAGTTGGAAAATGAGATTATATCAATAGCACATAAGCAAGGACATTTTTCAGTTAAAAAGACACAAGATATCATTGAAAAGTCGTATTATATTCCGAAGTTAAAAGACAAAGTATGGCGCGTAATAAATAGTTGTGTCGAGTGTATCATTGTCAATGAAAAGACAGGAAAACGTGAGGGTTATTTGCAACCAATAGACAAGGGTGATAGGCCGTTACAAACGTATCACATTGAACACGTTGGACCAATGGAAATGACTAAAAAACAGTACAATTATATACTGGTTGTCGTTGACGGATTTTCTAAGTTTGTTTGGTTATATTCTACTAATAGTACAAGTTGAAAAGGGTCGTTAAGTGTTTGGAAATTCAGGGGACTAGTTTTGGTAATCCGAACAGAATAGTGACGGATAGGGGTGCAGCGTTTATGTCCAATTTGTTTCGTAAATATTGTGAGAGGCAGAAAATACAGCATTTAATGATTGCCACAGGCGTTCCACGTGGGAATGGTCAAGTCGAAAGGATGCACAAGATAGTGGTGCCTATGTTGTCGAAATTGTGTCAGGGTAATTCCGGTAGTTGGTATAAGCATCTTGGAAAAGTACAGCAAATGATCAACAGTGTTGAGCCGCGAAGTACCAAGGTAACACCTTTCAAGATATTGACTGGGCTAGACATGCGTATAGGAATGTATCCAAAAATAAAAGAAATATTGGAAGAATCACTTATCGAAGAGTTGAACAAGGACCGCGAAAAAATTAGAAAGGAAGTAGTTGAAAACATTGCACGGTTACAGCAGGAAAACAAGAAGAGTTTTGACTTAAAAAGGAAAGTAGATAGACAGTATGTGGTTAATGAGCTAGTAGCTATCAAGCGTACTCAGTATGGTACTGGATTAAAACTAAAAGGAAAGTATCTAGGGCCGTATAAGGTGGTTAGGGTAAAGAATCATGGAAGGTACGAAGTCGAGAAGATTGGGGATACTGAGGGACCCTATAAGACCTCTACAGTTTCAGAATATATGAAACCTTGGCTAGACCCATCTGAGGCGAATGGTCCGTCAGGACAGCCGAATGTAGAAAACGAAGGAAAGAGAGAGACACGAAGCGGTCGTGTTTCGTCGTGTCGTCGGGATAGAGCAGTAATCGGCTCTGAGAGAGCCGATAGCAAGAGAGATAGATCACTCAGTTGTCAGTTCAGCCACGCATCAGACGTATGCGCATATAATTAATCACAAACATACTTGTAAAAATTGGAGCTTTTATAATTTTAAGTCCAACATACTTATCAAATAAATGTTACTCGTTGCCATCAAGTAACTTAAACTACTACATTCATACCCGATACTTAGTCAGTATGGCTCTCCTCCGGCAGACGCCGCGAATATTAAACGACACGACAAAGAGTGCGTGCGAGGGAGACAGAAAATCAGTCTGATTGTGACGTCGGGCGCTGCGTAGCCACTGCAAATTGATTTGTTCCTTTTGGCTATAAAAATGATCTGATCTGATCTGGTCATTCTCTATGATTGTTCGTTTTTAGTTTTCTCGAATCTGTTGTCTATTGTGGATGCAACGAATTTTCGTCCTTTGTGGGTGCGGAAGGGTGTGGGGCGAAATTCTGAAATGTACGTTTTATAGTGAGATCTAACAGGAGTGCGGATACCAAATTTGGTTACTCTAGCGTTAATAGTCTCTGAGATTTGTGGTTATCCCCAGTGTTTGAGATGCCAAGCTTTTTTGGCACCTATGTGTTTCAAAAATGAAAAGAGATTTTGGGTTAAACTTTATAATTCGTATTTAATCTTGGTGGCTTAGCGGAAGCCGATTGCTTGCTATTGCCAGATAAACTTTATGCGAGATCGATATGCAACCAATGCGCAGAGCGGTTAGCATAGAACTAAACTATAGACGACGGCGTTAGATCAAAGTGATTGCCGAAGTGGCGGCGGCAGAGAGCCCCTTTAGCAGGAGAGCTCAGCAGCTCTGCAGAAAGTCAACGCTTTACAACATAGGCGACTCTCTCTGCTCATACAATAATAATGTTAAAGTTACGGTTATTATTTAGCGGCCCACTCCCCCCCCCCCCCACTCCACTCACTCTGTCTCTCAACAGATTCCTTAAGGGGCAGCAAACATAGCCGAGTGACGGCCCTCCTGATGTTTCCTGAGGATGTCTTCAGGTCAGCGACGCGACACACTCCGTCCTTGCCGAAAACGACATCGACCACTCTAGCCAGTGGCCAACGCATTGGAGGAAGATTTTCGTCCTTCACCAGAACTATTCTCAAGTCCATCCAAGTTGAATGCAACGCTGAGGGTAGGCTTTCATCCCAATCCAAATTTTCTCTCCAAAGCTGCTGAAGAAAGATATTGCACCTGACAATGACTGGATTTATCAATCCAAGAGGGTCGTAGAACCGCGCTATCGTAGATAAAACCGACCGCTTTGATGGCTTTGAGTTTGTGTCCAGTGCGGACAAGGCAAAAAGCAGCTGATCCGAAGCAGGGTCCCACGCTAAGTCGAGAGTTTTGGCTATGTCGCTTCCATCATTAAACTTTAGGAACTTCTCTATGTCATCTTCAAGGGTTCGCTCAAGTACTTCCTGGTGACTGGAGCACCATTTCCTAAGTCTAAAATTACCACGGGACAGTAAAGCTGATGTTTGGTGCATCTTGTCCATGACCTGTGCGACCGAATTACCGCCCGAAATAAGGTCATCCACGTTAAACTCCTGCCGCAGAGCAGCTGAGCCAAGAGGGTAGGACTCACTGCATTGCGCGGACCGCTAAAAATTATGCAGGCCTCGTCCCGTATGTGACGGTGTCTAATGTGTAGACTTGAACCTCGGACTCGATGGAATCTCGCCATAGGATACACTGATACAAATTAACGGGTAGAGACACTCGTACGCAGCGGTACATTTTACAAATGTCCCCAGTGAGAGCGACTGAATATGTTCGAAAGCGAATCAATATGTTAAACAATGCAGGCTGAATAACAGGGCCTGTCATCATCACATCATTTAGAGAATATCCAGTTGATGTAGCTGCGGATCCATCGAAAACGACACGGAGTTTTGTTGTCGTACTGTCCTCCTTTAGGACACAGTGATGAGGCAAGAAATATTTGCAGAGGCTACGGGAATCAGGATTGACTTGGTGCATATGATGCAAATCATTGTACTCCCTCATAAAGGCGGAATACCGCTCCTTGAGTGTAGGATTACGCTCCAGTTTTCGCTCCAGACTGATGAACCGTCGATAAGCCTGAGCATAAGATTCTCCTAAACGATCAGTATTGTTATTTAGCGGCAGACGAACTGCATACTCCCCGGATGGCAACCGTGAAAGGTGGCTTACGAAATGTGCTTCACAATCGTCTTCTTCTTTGATATTCAACCCAGCCTCCACACAATTCTCGACTTCCCAAAATATACGAAGAGTTTTATCCAACCCGTTGAGGATTGAAAAATGCAGGATCAGCGAGCTGAATGTTAGATGGAATACTCCAATCGGATACATTTACTTTCATACTTGGTTGCGAATCGGTAATCGTGGGGGCGATAAGAGGAGTTAGCGTAGTTGTGTAAGCAGAGGTGCGAGAATGCATACAAATGCTTATGGTGGATCCCTCAGTAGAAACGCTGGTATCGCCCAGCCCAGACACAAGTGCAGACGATTGAGTTCTCCTAAGCTGAAGCTGCTGGGCGAACCTGGATGTGACGAAATGCAGCTGCGATCCTGAATCTAAGATGGCACGACAAGGAACTAAAACGCCAGACCGATTCTTCACGAGAACCACGGCTGTAGCCAGAAGCACGACATCAGAGTGAAGACCTTGGGCAGCAAGAGAGGTAGACGAAGGTAGAGGCGAGCTGCTAGCAGAATTTTGAGCAACGGAAAGAGTGTCAGGTTGAACGGCCAGATCGGGAGGAGTAATACCTGAGCAGCTTTGTGTTGTGGGCTGTATACTATCGAAGTACAACAAACTATGATGCCTACCGCCGCATACTCGACATTTTCCACTATTGCATGCGCGGGTCTGGTGCCCCGGTTTTAGGCAATTGAAGCATAGGGAAGCTTCTTCACTTCTTTGTGGCGCAGCAACGGTGAGAGATTTCCGAATATCTTGCACGAGTATATTCCATGGCCCGCTGAGTGGCAAAAGACGCATACAGACGGGTCGGCGGAAGAGTTGGAAGCTACAAACGTTTTCTTAACCTGCGTATAGTAATGGTTTTTTCCCACCTGATCCTAGTAGCGTGTGTCGCTGTAGCATATTCCAATCGCTCCATTTTCTGGCAGCGTTGCTGCAAGAATTCGAAGAATTCCTCTGCGGTAGGTATAGCATCCGACGATGTGTGCTCCCCCCATTTGGTTTGCGTCTTCGAATCCAACTTCTGCAGCAGTATGTTGATGACCATGAATCCTGAAATCTCCTCCGCAGCTCCCAATGTCTGCAATGCATGTGTCGCATGTGTAAATTGAAAACTCCCGAAGCCTTTTAGCAGAAGGCGAGTCTACCCTCTTTAGCCCAAGAATCTTCTTGATGTTTGCCTGGAAAACAAGTCTTTTGTTATTAAAGCGTTTATTAAGTATATCCAGAGCCGCACGATAATTGGCACTGGAGAGCTCCAACGATCGAACCGAATCCAAAGCCGCATCAGCGAGGCAAGAGCGAAGGTGCTGGAATTTCTCGATGTCACTGAAATCCGCATCCGCTTCAATCACCGATTTAAACATTGCCATAAAATCCGAAAACTCGACGTATCCATCAGAAAACTTAGGCACCTTCAGCTCAGGAAGTCGCTGCTTGTGAGCCATGATGATGGTACTATGTCCGGAATGGTTTGGCAGAGTCTTAGAATGGACAGCGGCGTGAGACTGGCTTACTTCAACAGCAGCCAGCAACTCAGCTTTCAACGATATGAAAAGAGTATCGAAGATTTCGCGCAGCTCACTCCCAATCTCGTTTTGATCGAGAGCCTCCAATTCATTATGGGCCTTATTAAATTCCTCTCGAATTTCTGCCAACATATCAAGGCGCACCTCGACTTCCGCGGCGGTCAGCTTATCGATTTTATTCCCCGCGAAGGATTTTATTCCCTGCCAAGCCTGTGCAATCGATCATATAATGACTGACTTTTACGCTTATACAGACTCAGTCTGGAATCAGCCACCACAATATTTCCGCCCGCGCCTGTATTCGGATGGTTGTCCATGTTAACCGTTGTGCAATTCGACACAACAACGGAAAATGAAATACCGCTTAAGCGACGATGTATAGACGCGAGAGCGAGAATGCAAGACACGAAAAGTCAAGAACCGCGGCTGCAGCTGCGCAGAGAATGAGAGATTCGACGCTTAAAGTACCGGAATTTGTCTATAAATATTCCAGCCGCACTCTCACTGAATTTTAACTTTAAACTGTTTTTCAACGTGCACCCAAATGTATTTGTTGGTAGTTAAACTTCCCAACAACACAATATTGTATAATTAATAAGTGTTTTAACGGAACGCGATTAAGAAATGGTTTTATATCACGTCGGGGGGTCACCAATGTTTGAGATGCCAAGCTTTTTTGGCACCTATGTGTTTCAAAAATGAAAAGAGATTTTGGGTTAAACTTTATAATTCTTATTTAATCTTGGTGGCTTAGCGGAAGCCGATTGCTTGCTATTGCCAGATAAACTTTATGCGAGATCGATATGCAACCAATGCGCAGAGGGGTTAGCATAGAACTAAACTATAGACGACGGGATATAGTACTATAGATCCCCCTTTAGCGGGAGAGCGCAGCAGCTCTGCAGAAAGTCAACGCTTTACAACATAGGCGGCTCTCTCTGCTCATACAATAATAATGTTAGAGTTACGGTTATTATTCAGCGGCTGGCCCGAACACCCAGATTTTCGTCTTTTACGGTGGCGGAAGGGGGTGAGGCGAAATTTTGAAAAAAAACTCGTCAAGTACCGATTTCTTAGGAGTGTGGATACCAATATTGGTTGATCTAGCTTTTATAGTCTCTGAGATCTAGGCGCTAATGTTTTACGCTAAGCAACGTTTTACGTAGCATAGCCGCTACATGTGTGTTAGAGAGAGACAGGGCGAGAAAAAATGAAATTGTTTTCTTGATGCTGGCTATAATAATGATACGATCCAATTCAGATTCTGCAGTCTAAAAGATATGATCATTCTCTACGATTCTGCGATTTTTTATTTTCTCGTATCTTTAAAATTGTGGGTTCCACAGATTTTCGTCTTTTGTGGCGGCGGAAGTGGGCGGGGCGAAGTTTTGAAATATTTTTGTAGCAGTGAATTTACAATATGTTGCTTATCAGGAAAAGTACAAATAACCGAAATTGAAACACCACCTGAACCATTGCACGGTTTACTTATCGGTACAGATCCAGATTCTAGCATATTTTTGAAGTAAATTCGCACATTCAATTCATATTTCCAAAAGACATCATGTGGAGCAACATAAATGGTGGACAATATTGCTGAAAACGATCAACAATTTAATTCTACGTTCAAAGTCAAAGGCCAAGTTTATCAAAAAGTGGGCTCATTGCTGTTATTAACTTGCGAGATGCCATTGCGAACAACGCTGACACTTCCGAAATTGGTTATTCTGTTATCTTACCATCATCGTACGTAAGTAGTCCACGTAATATGCAAGATTACATATAGGACTTTCGTACGAATATGGACGACCGTGTCTTTTCATTACTTTTACATGTCATCCAAAATGGGAGAAAATTACATCGTTGCTATTACCAGGACAAAATGCAATACATCGTCATGACATATAACCACCTTGTGTTTGAACAAAAATTAAAGTCTTTAATCACCTTATTACGTTGTTGGATGTATTCAGTTGAGTGGTTTAAACGTGGATTATCTCATGCTCAGATTTTGATTTGGTTCTTCGACAAAATAGTTGCTGATAGTTTGATTTGTGCAGAGATTCCAAATCCGTCCAGTGATCTATTACTATTTGATATTGTTACTAAAAATATGATTCATGGTCCGTGCGGAAATCTGAATCGTTCATAACGTTGAATAGTAGACGGAAAATGTACAAAGTGTTTTCCTAAAGATTTTACAAACGATACGGTCACACATGTTGACGGATATCCCATCGTCGAAGAATTACAGAAAATGGCGGACAATCGTTCTAAAGCTATCAGTAACTCACATCGACATTGACAATAGTTGGGTGGTACCATATTCACCTCTGCTGAGCAAAACATTCAATGCTCATATTAATGTTGAGTCATGCAGTTCGCTGAAGAGTGTCAAGTATATTTGCAAGTATGTAAATAAAGGAAGTGATATGGCTCTATTTAGAATTGAAAATACTAATGTAAATGTTCCTCCGGTGAATCAAGATGATGAAATTAAGAATTAACAAATTGGCCGGTATATCAGTTCCAATGAAGCTGTCTGGCGTATTTTCGGTTTCCCAATTCATGAACCAGCAGGTATACATTTAGATGTACATCTTGAAAACGGCCAGAGCGTATATTTCACGGACGGTACAGAGCTTGATCGTGCTATAAATCCACCAGAAACTACGCTAACCGAATTTTTTGAATTGTGCAATCGTGCGGATGCTTTTAGTGCCTTTGCACAAACACTGCTCTATTCTGAAGTTTCACGATATTTTACATGGGCTCAATCGAAAAAATAGATGCCCCGCAAGCAAGGGACACTAGTTGATGCGTGCCCCGCTTTATTCAAATCAAATAGTTTGGGTCGTGTATGTACAGTCAATTCAAGGCAGACTGAGTGCTTTTATCTGCGACTGTTCTTTGTGAATGTCATCGGACCATTGTCATTGCAAGATATACGCAAGGTAGTTGGACAACAGCATTCAACGTATAAAGATGCATACCTTGCACTAGGCTTGCTAGAAGACGACAATCATTGGGACAGTATGCTTGCTGAAGAAGCATTAAACTGCATAGGAAAACATTTGCTATAGTAATGACTACATATTTCCCGGCCCGAGCACAAATGTTGTGGGATAATCACAAAGATTCAATGACTGATGATATACTGTATCGACATTGTACAAGTTTCAACGATCAAACGATATCGTTCAGTGATGCAATGAAGCATTGATTGCTATCGAGGATTATTGCATTGATATTGCGAATTTACCAATCAGTCATTTCGGTCTGAGCTCCCCGAATCGAAGTGCATCTGATCAACTTTACACAGATATGAATCGCGAACTACAGTACTATAATGTAGAAATGGCAGGCATTGTTAGTCGCATTGTTAGTTCCACTACTAAATGATGAACAAGAAGTTATTTACGACAGCATTATGCTTGCAGTTTCGGCAGGACAAGGAGGATTATTTTGTCTTGATGCACCAGGTGGAACTTGCAAAACGTTCCTTATTTCGCTACTTCTTGCCGAGATACGATAAAAAAAATGGCATCGCATTGGTCGTTGCATCTTCTGGCATTGCAGCAACAGCAGAACAGCCCAGCATTTAAGCTGCCATTAAACATTCAAAATAATCCAGATTTAGTGTGCAACTTAAAAAAACAATCGTGTATGCCCGCAGTGATGAAACAATGTTAAATTTTTATATGGGATGAATGCACTATTGCATACGACATTCGCTTAAGGCATTGGATAGGACACTTGTAGCGTCATTTGAATATTAATAATTGTTATTAGGATAGTATTTCATGAAGTCTAGTGTAAGTTAGGCTAGGGCAAAGCGGGAGCGCAATAAAAGCTCGTTCTTTCGCTCTTGGCGAATTCGCCCCGCTTTGCCACCGTAGGTAAGGTAGGCTTAGAAGAAATTGTTTGAATATATTGAAAAGAAGTCGAGAAAAATCCCTGAAATCGAACGCACGCACCTCTTTTCTTTCGTCGTATTAAATAAAAAATTGCAGTCACCCAAGAACTTTCGGTATTGTTATTTAGAAAAACTATTCTAAAATTTCATGGCGCCCCCGGGTGGACTCGCAATTTAAACGTATATATTAATTCAAGTGGAAAGGCAAAAAGTGACAGTGACACAGTGAAGATACATACATAAATAGCCAAAATCTATTGTACATACATACATACATGTACATGCATATGTGCTGCAGCTAAATTGCCAAAGTGACCGCGACGTGTGTGCAAATAACTAAACAAACCAAACTAAAAATCACCGCGTCGGTCGTGCAATACCCTGTCTGCAGCTACATATACAAGAGGAGAGTACAGCACCTGGAATTTCATATCTTCCCAAGAGGTATTTGTGCAAAAAATTGAAAGCTCGAGTGAAGACGAAAGATTAAAAAACTCGCAATTATTGTCTTGTGCTGAAACAATTGCACCTCACTTTCAATTCTTGGCACATACGTATGACATAGTAGAGCTAGATTGCATGCTGTAGTTAGAGTTGAGCATATATATTAATACATATATACATACATATGTACATCTAACCCTCTTGGACGCAATAACTACACATATACATAACTCATTTTTACTGCAATCGCTGTCGCCCCTTTCCCCTTTCTCGTTTTCGTTGTGTCAAATACATGTATAGTTGGGTCGTTGGCCAAGCACGCATACCAATACGCAGCTGCAGCGGTGAATTTTTTCGTCTCGATTTCGCTCTTCACCGTTGCTTATCGTTGTTCTTTTGTTTGGCGCGCTTGATCCAAACCAAACACCAAGTGACGCGCTACCCTGTTTTCGTCGGGTATATTCGTTTGGTGTCAGTTGGATCCAATTATCAATTAAGACAAAGTCGTGCCTCGCAAATCAATTTAGCGTCGATCGTTGTCGGTTCATACGCATACACAACATTAATTCTTCAGAACTGCAGCGGTGAAATTTTTCGTTTTCGCTTGTCACCAGTACAGTTCGTTGGTATTCTTGTGTGGTTTTCGTGTACGCGCCAGCCAAGCGACGCTCTACCCTAAATTTTTCGGGTATATTGGTTTTTCACCTCGTTTGGGTACAATTACCCATTATTTCATTGAGTGCCTCGGCATTAAATACGATTATTAGAAACGATCTTTCGCCTTCAGTTGCTTGTATTGAGAATCAATATGACCTCAAAAGCCAACAATATCGTCCTTGAAGAGCTGAAGAAAAAGCGCAGTTGCCGTGTCAAAGGCATTCGTTTATTAGCGGACCGTTTAGAAGCGGGGGATATTCCGCTGGTATTGACGGAGCTCGAGTGCAGACTCGAAACGCTGATGGGTAGCATTGACACGGCACGCGAACTTCAAGAGAAGATTGAAGATATAGACATTGACGATGAATTTGGAGTCGAGTTGGAAGAACTCTCAATTGTCACAAAGGCAAAATTAATGTCTCTCATTTGCGCATTAAAAACAGCTGATGAGACAATACAGGCAGTACCAGCTTATGGTGGCCCAACTCGTGCTCGCCTTCCGAAGTTAGCTCTGCCGCAGTTCAGCGGCAACTATTCGGACTTTAAAAACTTCATAGGTTTATTTGAGACTCTAGTTCATAATGACCAAAGCATTCCAATTATCGAAAAGTTCAACCATTTGCTTTCGTGTCTCTCCGGTGAAGCGTTGGGAACAGTTAGGGCTTTCCAAGTAACCGAGACCAACTACGAGAAAGCAATGGCTAGCTTAAAACGGGTCTACGATAATGATTGTCTGATCTTTAAAAATCACATTGATGCTCTATTTAATCTTCCCAAAATGACCCAGCAATCAGCATCGTCCTTAAGGAACCTTATCGATACCGCCTCATCCATATATGGTTCGTTGTTGTCGATAGGCGATGATAAAAAGATCTCGAATGCGATGATTATTCATCTCGTCTTGAGCAGAGTCGATCCGGTGACCAAAGAGAAATGGGAAGAACAGCTCGATTATGACAAACTGCCACTTTGGACGGACTGTGAAAGGTTGCTTAATCGCAGACATCAGCATCTTTCGGCCGAAAATTCGGACAAACCAAAGCAGGAGCAGAAAGCTGTGCCAAGCAAGCAGCATAATCGGAGCTCATTCGCGTGTTCCACCGCGAATACTAAAAATCAACAATGCAGCTACTGCAATGCGAAAGGCCATTTGTTGACAGAGTGCAGTCCATTTGGTCGGCTAGCAGTAATGCAAAGGTTCGAATTCGCAAAAACTGCATCCTTGTGCATCAATTGTCTGCAGCCAGGCCACTCTGTAGTACGATGCAAAGCTAAGAAGTGTCGAGTGTGTGGCTGCTCACACCATACCTTATTGCATAGGTACACAGTGGCGAATAAAAGTCTAGCGTTACCATCACCCCCAGAGAATTCTTCTCCTCCTCCCAATCAGAATCAACCTTCCACTTCGCATGCTCTCCATGCGACAGCTATGGATAGAGTTATTCTGGCTACGTCGATCGTAAGCGTCCGAACAAATAATGGTGAACATGTTTTGGCCCGAGCTCTGCTTGACTCGGGGTCTCAAACCAATTTTATAACTGAGGACTTAGCACAGCGCTTACAGATCCGTAGGGAGGAGTCGTGTATCAACTTGCTTGGTATTGGTGAATCCAATTCACAAGTCAAGAAAAAGATACACACGGTGGTGAAGTCGCGAATTACTGGTAGTGAGTTTTCGGTTGATTTCTGGATTCTAAGGTCCATTTCGGGGTATCACCCTGATCAGACACTTAACGTGAGTGACTGGAAAATCCCAAAGAACTTACCACTTGCAGACCCATATTTCTTCAAGCCACAGAAGATAGATATGTTGATAGGTGCAGAAACATTTTTCGAACTTCTATCTGTTGGTCAGATTCGACAAGGTCCTGACTATCCAACTCTGCAGAAAACGCTTCTCGGCTGGATTGTGTCGGGCAGATACACTCCAAAGGTGACTGCCACCCAAGAAGCTAGGAATTGTTTGAGTTGTCGAGAAGAGTCAGTGATCCACATCGACAATACATTACAAAAGTTTTGGTCACTGGAAGAATTGCCGTCTTCTAAAAAGTCTTTATCTCCTGAACACAAGTTATGTGAAAAGCATTATAGAAGGACTACTCAGGTCGTGCCTTCAGGTCGGTTTGAAGTAAGACTGCCGTTCAAATCAGATCCCAGTATCTTAGGCAACTCCTTTGAAGTGGCTAAACGGCGGTTTTTATCGCTTGAAAAAAGATTGTCTCGTGACCCCGAGTTGCAGAAAATGTACTTGGAGTTCATGGAAGAGTACCTCTCCTTGGGTCACATGTCTACCACAGACAACGCAATCCCCAAAACTCCACATTATTTCATTCCACATCAGTGTGTGTTGAGGCCTCAAAGCACGTCGACCAAGCTCCGCGTCGTTTTCGATGCGTCTTGTAAAACGTCCTCTCAGGTGGCCTTGAACGACATATTGATGGTCGGTCCTACGATACAGGATGAGCTGTATTCGACATTGCTCCGATTCAGACTACACAGGTACGCCTTGACAGCCGATGTTAAGAAGATGTATCGCCAAGTCTGGGTCGCTGATGCGGATAGACAATTCCAGCTCATAGTGTGGAGAAGAGACCCGTCTGAGTCCTTGAGAATATACCAGCTCAACACCGTAACATATGGGACTGGACCAGCCCCATTTTTGGCAATTCCGTGTTTGAAGAGGTTGAGTGAGTCTGCAAAACTCTCATTCCCTAAAGCTGCTGAAGTTATTGACTCCGACTTCTATGTCGATGACATGTTGACTGGTGCTGGTTGCGTAGAGGATTTAAAGACAATTAAGTCTGATGTGGCTCAGGTTCTTCAAACCGCTGGGTTTGAATTGACTAAATGGTTTTCGAACTCACCTGAGGTCACCGCATCCGAGAGCACAGTTAAACCGATAACGATCTCGGACTCAGAGTCAACTAAGGCGTTAGGAATATCGTGGCTGCCACACGAAGACGTCTTTAAGTTCCAAATTGACACGTCAGTTATGGGTCTCCGAGCGACAAAACGGAACATCTTATCGGTGACATCAAAGCTGTTTGACCCCCTTGGCTTGTTAAGTCCTTTAGTAATTAAGGGAAAGATCCTACTGCAGGAGCTTTGGTTCAACAAGCTAGATTGGGATGAGTCAATTCCAATGAACTTGGAAACAGCATGGAACTTATTAAAAGAATCCTTGGGTCAGTTGGAGAAGATTACCATACCTCGATTTGTGCATACTGATCCCATGTCACCGATTCAAGTACATGCCTTTGCCGACGCATCCATGAGAGCTTATGGAGCCTGCGTCTATATCCGTAGAAAGACTGCAGAAGGTTTCAAGGTCTCCTTGTTGACTGCAAAGTCGAAAGTAGCGCCACTCAAGACGAAAACGCTCCCAAGGCTTGAGTTATGTGCCGCTCACCATCTAGCAGACCTTTGTCACCGAATCAAATCCCTGCTCAAGGTTCCAATTGATAAAATGATATTCTGGTCAGATTCAGAAGTTACTCTTCATTGGATCAGATCCCACCCTTCGTCGTTGTCAACATTCGTTGCGAACCGAGTAGCGGAGATTCAAGAGTGGTCAAGTGAAGCTACGTGGCGGCATGTGCCAACAAAACAGAACCCAGCAGACATAGTTTCGAGAGGTTGTGACGTAGAGGAAATCGTGCAGTCGATCTGGTTTGGAGGACCAGAGTTCTTAAAGTTTGAAGAAGAGAGCTGGCCCAGAAATCCACACTTCGAGCTTTCCGAAGAAGAGATACAGATGGAAAGTCGGAAGAAATCGGTCGGACTGACCGTCGCGGCCAAGCCAAATTACTTAGTGGATGTAATCGAGGGATACTCGTCACACCTCAAACTGCTAAGAGTGTTCGTTTTCGTGTTCCGCTTCATCCGAAAATGCAAAGACAAAAGTCTCAACTTTGGAAAAATTCCGTCATCCGTAGAATACGACGAGGCGTTTCTAAAAATAGTCGAAATAACACAGAAAAATGAGTCTCAAGAAGATATTGAAAGGGTTCGTAAAGGCACCAAGTTAGGCCCCAGTCTTCAGCGCTTGAATCCCTTCATCCATGAAGAGGCTGGGACATGGTGCTCTTTTTCGTTGTTGCGAGTTGGGGGGCGACTAGTTAACGCTCCTATGTCATATAATGCCAAGTTTCCTTTGTTATTGACAAAACGCTCGCAGTTTGTGCAGACATACGTTCGCTATCTGCATCAAACGAATTTTCATGCCGGCCCACGAGCACTCGTGAGTATCCTTAGACAGCGCATTTGGATAGTGAATGCTCAGGCGGTCTGCAGGGCGACAGTTAGGTCGTGTATTCGTTGCTTTAAATGCAAGCCGCTACTCCAGACCCAAATGATGGGCAACATACCCGCAGACCGGCTCCGTGCTCTCCGCCCATTTTCAGTATGTGGCGTTGATTTTTGTGGCCCAGTCTATACGACTCTGAAAATTCGTGGAAGGCCCCCTTATAAGTCCTACATAGCGTTATTTGTCTGTTTTGCGTCCAAGGCGGTTCATTTAGAAATTGTCTCCGATTTGACGACTAATTCCTTCTTGTTGGCATTCCAAAGGTTCGTCGGTCGTCGAGGATGTCCGCAACGCGTGAACTGCGACAACGCGACAAATTTCGTCGGAGCAAGTCGCCACTTCAGCGAACTGCGCCACTTCAGGCGGAAGCGGACGCGATACGCGAATTTGCGTCAAGAAGCGGGTGCGAGTTTGCCTTCATACCGCCTCGAGAACCGCACATGGGCGGACTTTGGGAGGCCGGTGTGAAGTCTGCCAAGGGCCTACTCCTACGCGCCATCGGAAGCGCTCTCCTCACCGCAGAGGAGCTGGAGACCGTGCTGGTCGGGATCGAGGCGGTGCTCAACTCGCGCCCGCTAGGACCCCTAAGCCCAGACCCAAGCGACGGAGACGCGCTGACTCCCGGGCACCTGCTGACAGGCGGGCCGCTCATCGCACCCCCAGCACTCAGGACCCCGGACCAGGAGGGTCTGAGCTGCTTAAAGCGATGGCGGCTTGTCTCGTCAGCCAGGCAAATGTTCTGGCAGCGATGGTCCCGGGAGTATGTGCTGGGATTACAAATCAGATGCAAGTGGCACCAGGAGGAGCCAAACATAAAGGAAGGCGACCTAGTAATCGTCGCCGAGGACAACCTGCCCCCTCAACAGTGGCTCCTAGGAAGGGTGGTCGGAACAACCGCCGGGCAGGAGCTAAGGACGAGCAGCGGAGCCACGTTCAGGAGGCCGATACACAAATTGGCGCTTCTGCCAATGGTTTGAAGCCTTCCAGGCCTTCAACGGGGCCGGTGTAGCGTCATTTGAATATTAATAATTGTTATTAGGATAGTATTTCATGAAGTCTAGTGTAAGTTAGGCTAGGGCAAAGCGGGAGCGCAATCAAAGCTCGTTCTCTCGCTCTTGGCGAATTCGCCCCGCTTTGCCACCGTAGGTAAGGTAGGCTTAGAAGAAATTGTTTGAATATATTGAAAAGAAGTCGAGAAAAATCCCTGAAATCGAACGCACGCACCCCTTTTCTTTCGTCGTATTAAATAAAAAATTGCAGTCACCCAAGAACTTTCGGTATTGTTATTTAGAAAAACTATTCTAAAAGATTTAAAAAACGAGGGTGAACGTTGTGAGTTGCTGCGGACACCGCAACTCTACAGTTATACCCGATACTAAGTCAGTATGGCTCTCCTCCGGCAGACGCCGCTAATATTAAACGACACGACAAAGAGTGCGTGCGAGAGAGACAGAAAATCAGTCTGAGCGTGACGTCGGGCGCTGCGTAGCCACTGCAAATTTTTTTGTTCCCTTTGGTTATAAAAATTATCTGATCTGATCCAAATTCAGCAACCTGATAGATATGATCATTAGTTTCCAGTACACGGCAGCCACCCCCCTCTATCAGCCCCTCGATCAGGCTCACCCCCGGGAGTTAACCACCAGGTCCGTCAGTGCGCCCGTGATGGTAGTCTTGGATGGTGGATGTTATTAAAGGAGCCTTCTATGTCGTAATGTATGTAAAGTTAAGAGACGCTTCGATAATCGATGTCCTTCCGATAGGCATGCTGGGAGTCTAAGATCCGAATGGGCGGAATACCCGCCGTGAGATGCAACCCCAGGAGCCGTTCCATCACCTTCAGAAGGAAAGACGATAGACTTATGGATCTGAAATCTTTTGGAGCAGTGTGCGAGGTGTGGCCTGCCTTGGGAATGAAAACGACTTTGGTCTGAAGCCATGTGTCAGGGATGCACCCGTGGAAGAAGATTCCCTCGTAAATTATTTTGAGCCAATTAATGGCTTTATGTCCCACGTGAATCAGTTGGGCATGAAAAGTGCCGTCTGGCTCCGCGGACTTATAAGGTTTAAAGCTTTTGATCGCCCAGGAAATATTCTCCTTACTTAGCACGCTCAGGATGGCATTTGAGACGACAGCAGAAGGCGCGAAGTAGTTGGGTCTGTTTTCATCGCAGCCAGGGAAGTGAGTATTTAGGCGAATATTTAGCGACTCATCGCTGGACGTAGTCCAAGACTGGTCGACGTTCTTCAAGTAGCCCAAGGTGGGTGTTGTCTTTTAGAGAATTCTGCGCAGGCGCGAAGCTTCTGAGTTGTTCTCGATTTCGCTACAGAACTTACGCCAGGAGGCGCTTTTGGCTTTTCTCAGTCCTTTGTTGTAGGTTGAGAGACTGGCCTTATACTCGGCCCAGTTTTACTTAACGTTTCCAGCCTTAGCTTTATTGAAGAGTCTCCGTGAGGCTTTCCGGAGTTACCCCAGTTTCGGATTCCACCATTCCGGTTTCTTCCGGCCTCTGTTCTGGGGGGTACACATCTCAGTCTACATCCAGGGTCGAATCTACAGCCATATTTGTAATTTGCCGGGACTCCGAGTTTAGGACCTACAATGGTGGTAGTACACAATGGTGTACCTACAAAGCAGTTAGATCTTTTCCTTATATGGGTCACCGGCCACAGAGACATCGAGGGGAACGACGCCGCCGACAAGGTAGCCAGGCAGGGTACTACGATTCCTCTCCTATCGGAGAGGGAGCAATTAGCGATGCCTTTGCTACGTTCAGGCTCCTCACGCACGAATCGTTTGAGCAAAATGCCAATAGGAGGTGGCAGAAAACCGCTTCCTGTAAAGTCTCAAGATTGATATGGCCATATCGGTCGAAGAAGCGCTCAGCAGAGCTGTATAGACTCAGCAGAGCACAGTGCTCTGCAGCTCCTCGAGCCATTACGGGACACTGGCAGATCGGCACTCATGCCTCTAGACTGTTAATCCCTCATAACATCTTCTGCAGAGGTTGTCGCGATGAGGAAGAGGAGGAATCGGTCCCCCACTTCTTCTGCCACTGCCCGTCCCTTGGAAATCATCGTCTTCGGATTCTGGGAGCCGCTTTTCTCACGGAAATCTCGGACCTGTCCGAAACTAAACCAGGGACCTTGTCCAAATTCATCCAAGCCTCTGGATGGGACTGCCCTTAACCTATGGTTGTCTGCTCTCACGGTTTCAGGCAACGAAAAGGGGCAAATGCACGTGCGGCAACACAATGGTCCTCTTATAGGTCCAAGAGAGCTTTGGGGGGCGGGGGTTTAAGGCTACCGCCTTAACCTAACCTAATGCACAAGGATGCCGACTTGACAAACTCAAACCTTTGCACAACCGAGAGACGCCAAAAAGGAGGGCAATTTGACACTACAGGGTCTCCTGAATAACAACAGCTACAAGTTTGCAGATGCTGGTATCGGCGATTCAAGACTTTCTCAAAGTCAGACCAAAGCGGCAACTTCTCATAAGTTAGCTGTTCATCCCACTTTTGTTTGGTCACTGTGTCGACGCTGTTCAAAACGAGATGAATGAGCATTGCACTGGAAATTTTTGTATCGTCTCCGATCGACAGAAACGATCCGCAAATCGACGAAACAGTATCGATTAGATTTCTTAGGGACGATGCGGACTGATGCGATATTCTCGGCAGATTGAACAATGCGGAGATATTATTCGTAAAAATCAAATACTCGTCATATAATCGTTTTAGGCTCGGTGACTTGGAACGCCTTTATTGTCCCTAATGCTTCATCAGAGAGGCGCGAAATCAAATGATTACATTTTTTGATCACTGGTATACTAGCGTCGCTAGTCTCTCGAAATGGCTAATGAAATTTTTGAACTCCGAATATATATCACTAAATTTGGGTAATGCCAACTTTGGAAGTCTAGCACGAGTTGGGGTTAAAGAAAATACTGGCTTCGTATCGCCTGCTGCATCAAAGGCTGTGATAAGCGACAATAGCTTTCCCTTGGTTAAGATCCTCAGCTCTTCCAACTCGGCTGCATATACGCATCATCACCTGTTATGTCTTGCAAAGGTTTCGTTCGCCTTTTTAATTGAAGCAGTCAAACAATCTAATCTACATTGTAATTCCGGTAATTGCAACGGAATCGACCCTTGGTCAAATCGATCCTCTAAGCGGCGAATGCTTTTTAATCGACTTTTGAGCTTAATCTTTAAGTGTTCATGAATGGATTTACTGTTTTCTGCCTTAATATTTATGTATGCAATTTACGCAACAAGCCAGAACAACCATATTTATTTTTAATTATTTATATTTTAAAATAAAATGTTTGAACAAGAACGATAATCGAAAGCAAGGGTAGGGTATCGTGTCACTTGGCAAGCAACAGCCGTAAATAACATACCCCTTGACGCACCGCTAAGCTCAAGAGCGGCCACGAAAATTCTCCTAACAAAGCGATTGGTCTCATACAAATTTGTTTTGAAATTTTTACTGAATATTTGTATATTCTAATATATTAAATTCTCGTGTCACAAGCTTTTTGCTAAATTCCTCCGAAATGGATCTACCGATTTTCGTGAAATTTTGTGTGCTTATCGGTAAGGTGTGCGCATCATCCAGCATCTATTTTTTATCCCGATCAGACCACTCTTCGGATACCTATGTCCTCTCTTTTGGGAGATCTTTGTTGATAAATTTCTCCGAAATGACTCTAACGATTTTCGTGATATTTTGTGTGCCCATCGGTTTGGTGTGCGCCATATATTTTTATCACGATCAGACCACTCGTCGGGTACCTATGTCCTTTTTTTGTGGGAGTTGCCCGACGGAGTGGTCTGATCTACGATTACCAATAGCCAATAGAAAATCGCGCAAATCTGAACCAATAGCAATTAATGTAAATGTGGCGTCATAAAATTCAAAGAAAACGAGGGAGACAGAAAATCAGTCTGAGTGTGACGTCGGGCGCTGCGTAGCCACTGCAAATTGATTTGTTCCTTTTAGCTATAAAAATGATCCGATCTGATACAGATTCAGCAACCGGATAGATATGGTCATTCTCTATGATGGTCCGTCTTTAGTTGTCTCGAATCTGTTGTCTTTTGTGGATGCAACAGATTTTCGTCCTTTGTGGGGGCGGAAGGGTGTGGGGCGAAATTCTGAAATGTACGTTTTATAGTGAGATCTAACAGGAGTGCGGATATCAAATTTGGTTACTCTAGCGTTAATAGTCTCTGAGATTTGTGGTTATCCCCAGATTTTCGTCTTTTGCGGGGGCGGAAGGGGGGTGAGGCGAAATTTTGAAACAAACTCGTCAAGTTCCGATTTCTTAGGAGTGTGGATACCAATATTGGTTGATCTAGCTTTTATAGTCTCTGAGATCTAGGCGCTAATGTTTTACGCTAAGCAACGTTTTACGTAGCATAGCCGCTACATGTGTGTTAGAGAGAGACAGGGCGAGAAAAAATGAAATTGTTTTCTTGATGCTGGCTATAATAATAATACGATCCAATTCAGATTCTGCAGTCTAAGAGATATGATCATTCTCTACGATTCTGCGATTTTTTGTTTTCTCGTATCTTTAAAATTGTGGATTCCACAGATTTTCGTCTTTTGTGGGGGCGGAAGTGGGCGGGGCGAAGTTTTGAAATATTTTTGTAGCAGTAACCACCTTGTGTTTGAACAAAAATTAAAGTCTTTAATCACCTTTATTACAAAATTGCATGTATGTGGACCTACACGTTGTTGGATGTATTCAGTTGAGTGATTTAAACGTGGATTATCTCATGCTCAGATTTTGATTTGGTTCTTCGACAAAATAGTTGCTGATAGTTTGATTTGTGCAGAGATTCCAAATCCGTCCAGTGATCTATTACTATTTGATATTGTTACTAAAAATATGATTCATGGTCCGTGCGGAAATCTGAATCGTTCATAACGTTGAATAGTAGACGGAAAATGTACAAAGTGTTTTCCTAAAGATTTTACAAACGATACGGTCACACATGTTGACGGATATCCCATCGTCGAAGAATTACAGAAAATGGCGGACAATCGTTCTAAAGCTATCAGTAACTCACATCGACATTGACAATAGTTGGGTGGTACCATATTCACCTCTGCTGAGCAAAACATTCAATGCTCATATTAATGTTGAGTCATGCAGTTCGCTGAAGAGTGTCAAGTATATTTGCAAGTATGTAAATAAAGGAAGTGATATGGCTCTATTTAGAATTGAAAATACTAATGTAAATGTTCCTCCGGTGAATCAAGATGATGAAATTAAGAATTAACAAATTGGCCGGTATATCAGTTCCAATGAAGCTGTCTGGCGTATTTTCGGTTTCCCAATTCATGAACCAGCAGGTATACATTTAGATGTACATCTTGAAAACGGCCAGAGCGTATATTTCACGGACGGTACAGAGCTTGATCGTGCTATAAATCCACCAGAAACTACGCTAACCGAATTTTTTGAATTGTGCAATCGTGCGGATGCTTTTAGTGCCTTTGCACAAACACTGCTCTATTCTGAAGTTTCACGATATTTTACATGGGCTCAATCGAAAAAATAGATGCCCCGCAAGCAAGGGACACTAGTTGATGCGTGCCCCGCTTTATTCAAATCAAATAGTTTGGGTCGTGTATGTACAGTCAATTCAAGGCAGACTGAGTGCTTTTATCTGCGACTGTTCTTTGTGAATGTCATCGGACCATTGTCATTGCAAGATATACGCAAGGTAGTTGGACAACAGCATTCAACGTATAAAGATGCATACCTTGCACTAGGCTTGCTAGAAGACGACAATCATTGGGACAGTATGCTTGCTGAAGAAGCATTAAACTGCATAGGAAAACATTTGCTATAGTAATGACTACATATTTCCCGGCCCGAGCACAAATGTTGTGGGATAATCACAAAGATTCAATGACTGATGATATACTGTATCGACATTGTACAAGTTTCAACGATCAAACGATATCGTTCAGTGATGCAATGAAGCATTGATTGCTATCGAGGATTATTGCATTGATATTGCGAATTTACCAATCAGTCATTTCGGTCTGAGCTCCCCGAATCGAAGTGCATCTGATCAACTTTACACAGATATGAATCGCGAACTACAGTACTAAATTGTAGAAATGGCAGGCATTGTTAGTCGCAATATTCCACTACTAAATGATGAACAAGAAGTTATTTACGACAGCATTATGCTGGCAGTTTCGGCAGGACAAGGAGGATTATTTTGTCTTGATGCACCAGGTGGAACTTGCAAAACGTTCCTTATTTCGCTACTTCTTGCCGAGATACGATAAAAAAAATGGCATCGCATTGGTCGTTGCATCTTCTGGCATTGCAGCAACAGCAGAACAGCCCAGCATTTAAACTGCCATTAAACATTCAAAATAATCCAGATTTAGTGTGCAACTTAAAAAAACAATCGTGTATGCCCACAGTGATGAAACAATGTTAAATTTTTATATGCGATGAATGCACTATGGCATACAACATTCGCTTAAGGCATTGGATAGGACACTAAAAGATTTAAAAAACGAGGGGGAACGTTGTGAGTTGCTGCGGACACCGCAACTCTACAGTTATACCCGATACTAAGTCAGTATGGCTCTCCTCCGGCAGACGCCGCTAATATTAAACGACACGACAAAGAGTGCGTGCGAGGGAGACAGAAAATCAGTCTGAGTGTCACGTCGGGCGCTGCGTAGCCACTGCGTGTGTGTTAGAGAGAGACAGGGTGAGAAATAATGAAATTGTTTTCTTGATGCTGGCTATAATAATAATACGATCCAATTCAGATTCTGCAGTCTAAAAGATATGATCATTCTCTACGATTCTGCGTTTCGGGTTTTATCGTATCTTTGAAATTGTGGATGCCACAGATTTTCGCCCTTTGTGGGGGCGGAAGTGGGCGGGGCAAAGTTTTGAAATATTTTTGTAGCAGTGACATATCACAGAAGTCAGGATCCAAAACATCGTTGCTCTAGCTCTTATAGTCTTTGAGCATTAGGCGCTGAAGGGGACGGACAGACGGACAGACAGACAGGGCTCAATCGACTCGGCTATTGATGCTGATCAAGAATATATATACTTTATGGGGTCGGAAACGATTCCTTCTGGACGTTACACACATCCACTTTTACCACAAATCTAATATACCCCAATACTCATTTTGAGTATCGGGTATAAAAAGAACGAGGGGGAACGTTGTGAGTTGCTGCGGACACCGCAACTCTACAGTTATACCCGATACTAAGTCAGTATGGCTCTCCTCCGGCAGCGCCGCTAATATTAAACGACACGACAAAGAGTGCGTGCGAGAGAGACAGAAAATCAGTCTGTGCGTGACGTCGGGCGCTGCGTAGCCAATGCAAATTGATTTGTTCCTTTTGGCTACAAAAATTATCTGATCTGATCCAGATTCAGCAATCTGATAGATATGGTCATTATCTATGATTCTGCGTTTTTAGTTTTCTCAAATCTGCAATATTGTGGATGCAACAGATTTTCGTCCTTTGTGGGGGCGGATGGGGGTGGGGCGAAATTCTGAGATATACGTTTTATAGTGACATCTTAAAGGAGTGTGTGTACCAAATTTGGTTACTCTAGCCTTAATAGTCTCTGAGATTTGTGGTTGCCTCAGATTTTCGTCCTTTGCGGGGGCGGAAGGGGGTGTGGCGAAATTTGGACAGGAAACGGTCAAGGTCCGATATCACAGGAGTGTGGATACCAAATTTGGTTGCTCTGGCTTTTATAAGTTCTGAGATCCTTGAACTCATATTTTGCAAATTGCAAAACCGACCATGAAACCTGTGTGTTAGAGTGAGACAGAGCGAGAAAGAGTGATATTGTTTTCGTGATTCTGGCTGTAATAATTTTACGATCTGGTTCAGATTTTGCACTCTAGAAGATATAGTCATCTTCTACGATTCTGCGTTTTTAGTTTTCTCGTATCGTCGAAATTGTGGATGCCACAGATTTTCGCCCTTTGTGGGGGCGGAAGTGGGCGGGGCAAAGTTTTGAAATATTTTTGTAGCAGTGACATATCACAGAAGTCTGGATCCAAAACATCGTTGCTCTAGCTCTTATAGTCTTTGAGCATTAGGCGCTGAAGGGGACGGACAGACGGACAGACGGACGGACGGACAGACAGACAGGGCTCAATCGACTCGGCTATTGATGCTGATCAAGAATATATATACTTTATAGGGTCGGAAACGATTCCTTCTGGACGTTACACACATCCACTTTTACCACAAATCTAATATACCCCAATACTCATTTTGAGTATCGGGTATAAAAATAAAAACAAAAATAGAACAAAAAATAAATACAATTTTGTAAAAAAAAATATAATTAAGCTTCTCTACAAATTTTAAATGATATTTATTAGATTTAAGTAAATACTTTCTACACAGATTCGTAAGGTGATTAGCGCAATAAACACAAGTGAAATCTTTTGGGTTATGTGGATCATTTGTCTGCTGTGTGTGAAGCTTGCGACACTCTGGCACCGACTGACTCTCGCTCTCGCTGACTCCCACTCTCTTGATCTCTCCACTTAACCCTAGAAACCTCCTGCTGTCGTGATTTTTCTCTCTCTCTGCTGCTAAAAAAGAGTGTTGTTTAGTACTGGCGGCCACTTCGAGTCTCTCTCTGCACCGTGGACTCTATCCCGATTCCTTCATTCGGCCCTCTTGACGCTGGATTCGCCCCGAATTCCTTCATGTACTCTGCCACACTCGATGTTTTACAAGGTCCTTCTCGTACCTTTTCGACATCATATCTTCCATGTTTATGGACTTTCACCACTTTATAGGGTCCTAAATACTTTCCTTTCAATTTAAGCCCTACCCCGTACTGTGTACGCTTAATCGCTAATAAATCATTCTCCTTGTATTCCTTTTCTACCTTTCTTTTCTTATTGAATGCTAATCGATTTTCCTCCTGTAAAACTGTTATATTCTCTCTAGCTTCCTTGCGTAACTGCTCACGCTCTTCGTCCAATTCATCAACAAATGATTCATTCACCAGGTCTTTTAGCTCCGAAATACCTGGACAACGCATATCGATACCTGTGAAAACCTTAAACGGTGTGATCTTCGTACTCCTTGGTTCAATATTGTTGATTAACTGCTTTACTTGGGCTACATGCTTATACCAAGACCCTGGACTATCTCCACTTAACTTTTACAACATAGGAACTACGATTCTGTGCATTCTCTCCACTTGCCCGTTACCTCGTGGCACACCTGTGGTGATCATTAAATGTTGTATATTCTGCTTTGTGCAATACACTATAAACGCGTTTGCTGTAAATGCGGCTCCTCTATCGGATACAATTCTACATGGATTACCGAAATTGCTGGCTTGCCTTTCCAAACATTTTATGAATTCCTCAGTTCCTGTACTGCGCGTTGGGTATAACCCAACGTACCCTTTATCTTCAACAAGACTTCTAATTACTTTTGTCCAGTCATCCGCCAATTGCTCCTCTTTCAACCTATGCTTCACACTTTCTGTCAATACATAACACGATACTCTGCATAATGCATATACATGCCTCATCTTTGAGCCTGACCTATGCCCTATCTCGAAATCGAAGTCTTGTAGGCACATCGCCCATCTCGCAACTCTAACGGTACTTCCTTTTCTTCATCGCCATGGCAAACGCATTACAATCAGTGATGATTTTAAACTTCATTCCCAGGACATATCGTTCTCGCTTCTAGCTCTTGCTTAAGCCGGTTGTGTTTTTTCTTGCTCCTGCATTCTCCGCCCTTTGCTTAAATATCATACAACATTGTTGTGACTTTGTTTTGATATATCATCGCAGCTCTTTAATTTGATTTTACTTTGTGTTAATCACCAGTGTTTTGTTTGTAAACAAGTGTTTAATATAAATGCAATATTCGCAACGCAACGCATCGGACTCGTGCAGGCAATTTGTTATTGTTTTTACCCAGTCTGCTTTAGGTTATAGTTTCTTCGGTGTGCACTGTTCTCCCGCATCAGCGTTTGCATCACCTACACTCTCTCGAAAGCATAAGCGGGCCTGATGCTCGCATTTTTGCTCTCACTCTCTCTGGATTGCCTTTACTCTCCCTCTCTGTGGACTTTTCTTTTGTGTCTCTGCTTTGGTGAGTTTACTGCTCGTTTCCTGCACTTCGTTGGATCATCTGCTCTGAATTATTGTCGCTACAGCTGATTGTCGGGCTCACTCTCCCATTTTACCTGCGCTCTCACTCTGTTCTTTTATTATTAGTGCACTGTGATTCTACTGCTGTCAATAATGGCAATCGTTTGTAGTGCAAAGAATGTGAATTCAGTGGTGTAATCATTGGTGATTCATTCCGTAGCTGCTGGCTGTGCGACAATTTTGCCCACATAAAATGTGCTGGTGGCGGAAATTTTGGCCGGCTAAATGATCTGATCTCGAAACGCATGGGCCTGTCTTGGTCATGTCTGGCTTGTCGGGAGAGACAAGACTCGAACAGACTCGAACTGGGTTTCTGAATGTCTGGAAACAATTTGTGGCTCTCAACGAGAAATTTCTTGCCCTTGAATCACAGTTTCTTGGGCTCAAACTCTTGAGCGAATCGCCTAGTCGGAAAATTCCGCATAATGATACCAATCTCTTGCAACCTAATCCGATTGGCATCGGAAGTATTTGTTACTCCGTGTGGTCATGCCTCGCCGTTATCTGTAAATCCGCCAACGGTGGCTCCGGTGTTCTTTACACCGAGCAATGTGCTTCCTTCGAGCATCCAAGTTCCCAACAGCATCAATACCATTCCTGAGTTTTCTGCTGCCGTCACTTCTGACGTAGTGAGTGCTCCTAGTGCGTGTGTTTTGGTTGCTGGTGATGTCTTGCCAATTCCTGCTCCAGCCGTTGCTGCCAATTCTTCTGCCCCAGGACCGAGATCTCTTTTAGGAGTGGCTCCACCATCTCGATCTCGCTCGGGACTTCAACTTAGAGCAGTGATCCCTCGGAAAGCAATATTTGTTTCTCGTCTTATTCCTGATGCTACAACGGAGGATGTTAAACAACATCTTTCCTCTAAACTTAACACTTCGCCTGATGATATAGTTGTGACTAAATTTAAATTTAAACATAAGCGCAACATATCATCCTTTAAAATTCTTCTCCCTGATTCTTTACTATCCAGTTCTCTAGAACCGTCAATATGGCCTGAGCATACAATTATGCATGAGTTCCTTCTCAAAGATTCGAACTCGAATCCAAGAATTACCGAACATACTCCAAAAAACTGATGTACCATATTTCCATGCACTATCAGAACGATCGCAGTTTGTTGGGAAAATTGCGTCAAATTCATACTAATAGTACGTCCTTTGATTTCGATGCCATCGCGTTTACCGAAACCTGGCTTAACTCCTCTGTCAATGATCATGAAATTTTCATTGATAGTTACACTATCTATAGAATGGACGGCCCATCTTTTGCAGCTGGGGTTCTGATTGCAGTTAAATCTGTTTTCTCATCTGAGTTATTCCCATTCAATAACATCCATGGAATTGAATTTGTTGCAGTCAAAGTTCGTGTTGGCTCCGCATTTTTCTATTTTACCTGCTCTTACATTCCTCCCAGGTCTGATGCTGAGCTTTACTTACACCACCTCTCAGCAATTAATACTGTTGTTTCTGCATTAGGGTGCAATGATCGAATTATTGTCATGGGGGACTTTAACCTCCCATTTCTTTCTTGGCTGCCTTGTGATGACGCTAACCTGTTGTTTCCCAATTGCCATAATAACTTTATCAATGTGCTAACGGATATTTCCCTTGTCCAAATTAATGCCGTTAAAAAGATTAGGGAAAGATTTCTTTATCTCGTGTTTGTTAACGATGCTTCTCTTGCTACGGTATCTAGAGCAAGCCCAATATCACTCCCTGAAGATCCTTACCATCCAACTTTGTCGATATCCCTGGAGTGTACACAATCTGGTGGTGCTGACAGTTCCATGGCTCCTTGTCACATAAAGTGTTTTCGCAAACAAACTTTATCGATTTAGATCTACATCTCTCGCGTGTTGATTGGTCGTTTCCTTATTCATTACCGAACATAGATGCAACTGTTAGCTCGTTTTATAGCTCTATTTACTCCGCCCTTAATACATTTGTTCCAGATATCACTTACTTAAAAAACAATAAATCCCGGCTCTATAAAAAGTACCAGAAGTCGGGCTCCACGTTGGCCTTAGCTCTATACTCCTCCGCTCGCTCTCTGTTCCTTGCCGTTAATAGTCAGTGTTATAATCATTACCTTTCACAATGTGGTATTAACTTTCGTAGTGATCCTAAAAAATTATATTCGTTCGTTAACTCTAAGCGTAAGTCAAACGCATTTCCTCCGTCCCTTCATTACCAGAACAAAACAGAAGCTTGTAGAGAGGCGGATCGGGGCTAGAGTGGGCGTCGCTCGTCGTGTATACGAAACGGCGTGCGTGGACTCGGGGTGGGGTAGTGTCGGTGCCTCGGCTAGTTGGAGTGAACTTACGCAATCGGGTGTTACTTTGATAATTCGACACTTCATTATAATTCTTAGCACTTTAAATGAACTTAGTTTAATTGGTCGCCGGTGTTTCTTGTAGGTTCCGGGTACAACGTCTGTACTCCGAACCAAGTTTCTGCACAAGTCTACAACGTCTGTACTCCGAACCAAGTTTCTGCACAAGTCTACAACGTCTTGGTCTCGTCGTCCTTTTTTAGGCCCGTATTGCTGGGTCCGAGGGTTTGAAAGTGCACGTCCACGTCGGGGTGCACTTCGCCGTTCTTGGTGACCGTCGCAGACTTTCGCGGTGTCATCTTTCCGCAGTTGATGAACCCGGAAGACCGCACTTGGCCGATGGCTTGGCCTGGAGTGGGGAAAGTCCGCGTGACCTGATGTCTTTGGTCAGCGTTATGGAGTTGGCGCGTGTTGATCGGTGGCTGCGTGCGGAGAGGGGGGAGGGGAACAGGCTTGTCTCCCAGTAATTTGGACTGAGTCCTACATCATTCCGCTTCACAAATAATGTTCAAGATCAAACATTGAAAATTATCGTGTTATCGCAAAGCTTTCCGCCATCCCGAAGCTTCTTGAGTTCCTGGTCACCCGGCAACTGCAACATCTTTGTTGCAACTTGATATCTCCGTCCCAACACGGTTTCTTCAGACATCGTTCAACATCGACTAACCTTCTTGAGTTTTCTAACCTAATCCACCGTGGTTTTCAAAGTGGTTTACGGACTTCAGCAAGGCATTCGATTCTGTGAACCATGCTCTGCTTATTCACAAGCTCTCTTTATTAGGGTTCCCAACGAATCTTCTAGATTGGATTTTGTCCTATCTCTCTAACCGTACTCAACGTGTTTTGTTTTCTAACACACAGGGAAGTCATCTGGGCCCGCTTGTTTATTTTATTTGTGGTTGACCTTCCTCAAGTTATAACATACTCTACTACACTAATGTATGCTGATGATGTCAAAATCTGTCTTTCTTACTCTGATTGGTATTTGCACACACGCCTTCAACTTGATCTAAGTGAACTTCTATTGTGGTCTTCAACTAATCTTCTTTTTCTGAGCCTTCCAAATGCAAACTTATGACATTTTACCGTCGCGCTCCTCATTTTGTCCCATATGTTCTAGGAAATCATGTCCTTGAGCGAATTTCGAGTTCAAATGACCTCGGAGTCCTTTTTGATCATAAGATGTGTTTTAACAGCCATATAGCTGCAACTGTAAATAAAGCTAAGGGTGTTTTAGCGTTCATCAAGCGTTGGTCCAAGGAGTTTGACGACCCTTACGTTCCGAAACAAGTGTACATCTCGTTAGTACGTCCTATATTGGAGTATTGTTCTTGTGTGTGGATTTTTTCTGGAACTTTAACTGGGACTCAGGTAGAATCTTGCCACCCTACCGGTCTAGGCTAAATCTTATTGAACTGCCATCGTTGCACCATCGCAGAATATGCAATGGCGTAATGTTCGTGCACAAGCTCCTTCTCGGGACTGTTAAGTCCCAAACTCTCTTGGGTCAGATTGACCGTTCCATCTAGACCTACCCGTACTTTTAGGCCTAACCGTTTACCCATATGTAGGTCTAATTATGCTGATCATTAACCTTTTAGGGTTTTATGCCATACTTATAACTCCCTCTGCCAAACGCTATCCCCTGAACTGTCTCTTAAACTCATTGCATGAAATATTTATAATCACTTAAATTTAGCTAACTTTTAGCTTCTCTTTTTCCGCCTTTAGTAACTAAGTACCATTATTAACAGATAATTTGTTAATTAAATAAATAAATAAATACACGCCACTTTGTCAACGCTCCTATCACTGCAAGCACTTCTAGTTCGTACGAGTGGTATTTCTCTTCGCAAGGTCTTTTTTTTCGGCTCATAAACAATACTGGGTGCAACAAACTATCCTCTGGGTCTTTCTGCAGCAATACTGCACCGAATCCAAACTTGGACGCATCTGTGTTTGCAATCCGTTTGCAACTTAGGGTTATACAACCTCAAAACTGCTTTACTGGTCAGTGCAGCCTTTAACTGCTTTAACGCTATCTGCTGTAACTCCTTGAACTCAAACCTTTCCTCCTTCCGGAGCAAATCTGACAATGGTTTTTCAATCCCTGCATAACCTTCAACAAACTTCCTGAAATACGACGTCAGTCCTAAGAATCTTTGCACTCCCTTTTTATCTCTGGGTATTGGGAAAATCTTCACTGCCCTTGTTTTTTCCTCACTTGGTCTGATCGTTCGTAGCATCTGACACTTTGACCAATTTATTCTCAATCCGTTTTGTGCTGTCACTTCAAGCACCCTTCCCAATCTTTCTAGTCCCTCGTGCACGTCTTTACTAGGAATGATAATGTCATCCATGTAAATAATTGCATCGCCTTTCTTTATTAACTCGCGCATTTCGGACATTATAAAACGATTAAAGACTGCCGGCGAGTTGGATATACTGAATGTAACATACTGGAACTCGTACTGACCATTTTGGGTAACGAATAAAGTGTACTTCTGTGACTGTTCCTCGACAGGCACGTGAAAATACCCGTTCGACATATCCAATGTGGTAAATACCCTTGCTCCTTCTAACTTTTCGATAACAAAATCCATTTGCACCATTGGAAAGTTATCTCTTACTATTTTTTCATTTAACTTTCGATAATCACAACAAAGTCGATTCTTCCCATTCTTCTTTTCGACCAAAACTACAGGAGATGCATATTCTGACGTGCTATGCTTGATTATCTTCTCGTCTGACCATTCTTGAACTGGCTCGTCTACTATCTTTTGTTCACTGCTTGCTAAACGTCTGGGATGTTGGTAGACTGGTAACTCATCCGTTAACACTAACTTCATTCTTACCTGACTCGTAGCATTTCTTTTTGAATTATATTCCCTGATCATCCCTTTCACTTGACTTGCTTCTAACTCTGATAAGTCCGACACCACTATATCCATCTTATCGTCACTTTTCTCTGAACTTAACATACACAAACTTCTTAACTCTTTAAATAGCTCTGAGCATGAAACTTGTTTCTCATTAACTTCATTCTGTGCCACATCACTCACTACTGGGACCTCAGATCGTCGCACAAATTCTGTTCCATCTATGGTGACTTTCATGTCAATGTCTTTTAAAATTGTCCTGCCCAAAATAGCTTCAAAAGCTATGTCTTCATCTGACACAATATTGAATTCAACTTTCATATCGATTCCATCGATCTTCACAGGTATCATTACACTTCCAATAGTGATGATCTGAAACTGCCCTATTCCAGTCAGACATCTTTGGCAACTTGTCAGTTTACCAATTCCTAACTGAAGAAAAACTCTGCGGCTTAACAAGCATAAATCCGCTCCTGTGTCTACAAGACCTTTGAACATTGCCTTCGTGTTTACCACATTCTTCAGCTCTAGCCCAGACGACGAGCCCCTGCACTAAGTTTGCTCTTTCCTGCTTTACCTGTCCTTCAACCCTGCAAGCTGCTGCTTTCTGACCTGGTTGGTTGCATTTAAAACATTTCAAAACGTTCTTTGGACAGTCTTTCTTCATATGTGACGTATCTCCACACTTGTAACATTTCCTAACTAATTCTGAACATTTTCCCTCATCTATTTGGTTACCAAAACTACGCGATTCATATATGTTTGACGACTTCAATAGACCACTCATCTTCTGACAAACTTCAATCCCTCACCAGACTATGCAACTGTATCTTGCAACTTGCTCCTGCCGTCCGGCCTTACCGCCTCTCAACTCTTGATACCACCCAGATTAGTCAGCTCTCGTTCTGCTTCACGCCATTCTTTTCCAGCTATACCGTCACAACACTCCAGCCGTTTGCTTGTTGTCTGTATACCGAAAAGTCCCGCGCCGCTGTCAGTAACGATTGCTACTCGCTCTTCTTTCGTATCGTCTTCGTCTCCAGCTTCGTTACCGCTGCTTTTGTCGTTTCTCTTGTCGTTTTCCGTTGCTTTGGTCGTCTTCTTCCGCTTTCACTGTTTCTTGTCGCCTTGCTGCCTTCGGTATTTCCTTCTTCAACTGCCTCATGGTTCTGGCTTGACACAGCAATACCTTATTGTGCGACTATCCGGAATACCATTCACAAAGTACTCAATCAAACTTTCGTCTTCTAAATCAATGGGTCTCGCGATCTCCATCAGAGCATACAATTATTCCTGCAACGTTTCGTTTTCCCTTTGTTGTCGCTTATTCAATCTCCGATGAATCTCTGCCGATGATACTTTAACCCCGAACTCTTCTGTCAATGCTTCCTTCAATCTACTCCAATGCCGAACATCCCGCTGACTGCGTATGAACAATTTTGCTGCGCCACCTAACAATTGCTTAGCGTAAATAAATGTCTGCAGCTGATTTCACCCTACGGTCAGTGCACATTCTTCAAGTTCAATTATCCACTGGTTAACATCCAAGCTATTTGAACCGGAAAACTCTGAAACGCTACCTTCCACATCCTTCAACGTGAACCACGACCTAGCTAAAACTGGAGCTTCCATTTCTCTGCGACTTATTCCGACCAATCTATTTCCGATTTCTTCATTTTCAACTTGTTGCGGTTCTGTTGACTTGAATGAATGTTCATTTTCATCCCCATCACTCTTATTTACCTCCACTAAAAGATCATAGTGAGTAAGAAGCCGGTTTTGCAAATCTACCTTTCTACCAACCGTTTCCAAACCCAGTTCGTTTAACTTAAGCCTCAAATCCGCAACTAGCAGTGCCAGAATCTCGTCCCTTCTCATCTTGTACAAAATATATTCTTATCGTATATTGTAAATAGTAATATGTTTGATTATAATAATGATAATGATAATAATAAGCCAAATATAAACTCTTAATCATAATTTCTCTTCCACTTTATCGTTTAAAGTTGACTTAATTTTTTCCAATTACATCTTTCTTACAGCTTTTGTTACAGTTTAACTTTTCCACTAAAATATCCCTAAAATTTGTCGTTACAGTTTAATATTTTCTACTACAATATCCTTAAAACTTGTTGTTACAGAGTATTTATTTTACTTCAATAACTTTAAAACTTGCTGTTACAGTTTATTTATTTCACTACAATATCTTTAAAACTTACTTGAATATCAAACTGTACTCGCATACTTTTCAAACTGTAAGCCAATTATTTCCAAACTTTACTCCAGACACTGTACACAATTTTAGCTTAACACTACGTTAGTTCATTCTTGTTTGACTAAATGTGGCTCGTATTAGCTTCCTCTTCGATCAATACTTATATGGATCCTCTCGTCTTATAAAGACAATTTCTGTCCCTCACCAGACTATGCAACTGTATCTTGCAACTTGCTCCTGCCGTCCGGCCTTACCGCCTCTCAACTCTTGATACCACCCAGATTAGTCAGCTCTCGTTCTGCTTCACGCCATTCTTTTCCAGCTATACCGTCACAACACTCCAGCCGTATGCTTGTTGTCTGTATACCGAAAAGTCCCGCGCCGCTGTCAGTAACGATTGCTACTCGCTCTTCTTTCGTATCGTCTTCGTCTCCAGCTTCGTTACCGCTGCTTTTGTCGTTTCTCTTGTCGTTTTCCGTTGCTTTGGTCGTCTTCTTCCGCTTTCACTGTTTCTTGTCGCCTTGCTGCCTTCGGTGTTTCCTTTTGCCTTCACCGTTTCTTGTTGCCTTCTTGTCGCTAAGTCAGCCGTTGTTTCGCTTCTTTCGCTTTTCTGCGTGTCGCTCCTGAACACACCACAGCGTCGCTTCTGAATTTCACAATTCGACGCAATTCTCGAAAATTATTTTTGACGCTATGTTTCTCTCTCTATCGCTCTTTAACAATTGTCCATTAACACTCTTGACTTGGTCAATGCAATTTTGCGACCTCTGATATATGATATATGCTCAAATATATGCAATTCTAAGGTTACAATATTTGTTATTGAATTTCTCCGAAATGGCTCGACCTGATCGTTTGTCGACTGAAATTAGCCCCTCTGCGTCTTATTGGCATTGCTCAAATATATGCAATTCTAGGGTTACAATATTTGTTATTGAACTTCCGTCGAAATGGCTCGACCGATTTTCTTAAAAATTTTTTTTAAGAGTTTTTCGCTTCCAGCATTTAAACTTCAGTTCTTCAATTTAATTTTTTATACCCGATACTCAAAATGAGTATTGGGGTATATTAGATTTGCGGTAAAAGTGGATGTGTGTAACGTCCAAAAGGAATCGTTTCCGACCCCATAAAGTATATATATTCTTGATCAGCATCAACAGCCGAGTCGATTGAGCCATGTCTGTCTGTCCGTCTGTCCGTCCGTCTTTCCGTCCGTCTGTCCGTCCGTCCGTCCCCTTCAGCGCCTAGTGCTCAAAGAATATAAGAGCTAGAGCATGTTTTGGATCCAGACTTCTGTGATATCTTACTGCTACAAAAATATTTCAAAACTTCACCCCGCCCACTTCCGCCCCCACAAAGGGCGAAAATCTGTGGCATCCACAATTTTAAAGATATGAGAAAACCAAAAACGCAGAATCGTAGAGAATGACCATATCTTTTAGACTGCAGAATCTGAATTGGATCGTATTATTATTATAGCCAACATCAAGAAAACAATTTAATTTTTTCTCGTCCTATCTCTCTCTAACATAGGCGGCTTTGCTTAGAGTAAAACATTAGCGCCTAGATCTCAGAGACTATAAAAGCTAGAGCAACCAAATTCGGTATCCACACTCCTAAGATATCGGACCGAGTCGAGTTTGTTTCAAAATTTCGCCACACCCCCTTCCGCCCCCGCAAAGGACGAAAATCTGGGGCATCCACAAATCTCAGAGACTATTAACGCTAGAGTAACCAAATTTGGTATCCGCACTTCTGTTAGATCTCACTATAAAACGTACATTTCAGAATTTCGCCCCACACCCTTCCGCCCCTACAAAGGACGAAAATCTGTTGCATCCACAATAGACAACAGATTCGAGAAAAATAAAGACGAAAAATGCTCAAAAAGGGTGTTGTTCAGTACTGGCGGTCACGTCGAGTCTCTCTCTGCACCGTGGACTCTATCCCGATTCCTACATAAATAGTTCCCTTCCTCTTCTTAAATTACTAATACTCACATACCTTTCACGTAATTAGTAATTGTAGCGGTATTTGTAGTTATAACAGCTATCTTTCCTGCATGTTAGCGTTCGGTTCGGTTAAAGCGTCGCGCGTCATGCGTTAGCGCCCCTCGGTCGGTTGGGCAGGAGGAGGGCTGCGTTTTGCCTGGGATCCTCGCGTAACAGCTTTCTGCAGTTCTTCTCCTTGCTTTTCTTTGGGACTCCGGAAACTTGTTATTCTTTTAAGTTTCGATTATCTGTTTATCTTCGGAATGCGTTATACCAAAAAATGTATACAACATTTTACAAAAAAAAGTTAAGTATAGATTTCTGATCGCACTTCTTGAAGCTTTCCAAGCAAGATGTAGCTTCTTTACAGCAAAGTCTTTTGGGGTGTTCTTGTTTTCTCCCAAGTGATGATGCATTCGCAATTGCCAGAAAAAGCGTTCCTTTTTAGATCTGCGTACCACTTGAGACATTGTTAAAAATAATATAATGTGTTTTATTACCTGGTCATTGCGTTGCCGCCAAACACACAAAAGTAATAATGAACAGTGAATACAGATGCCAGAACGCTTATGTTAAAATCCACACTTTCGATGTGATTTTTATACCCGATACTCAAAATGAGTATAGGGTTATATTAGATTTGTGGTGAGAGTGGATGTGTGTAACGTCCAGAATCAATAGCCTATGAGCGCCTAGTGCTCAGAGACTATAAGTGCTAGAGTACCGACATTTTGTATCCAGCCTTCCGTAATTTTTCACTGTTAAAATTGTATTTCAAAACATCGCCCCGACCCCTTCCGCCACCAGAAGGGACGAAAATCTGTGGCATCCACAACTTTGAAGATACGAGAAAATTAAAAGCCCACAATCATAGAGAATGACCATGATCGAATGACGAATGATCGCGATATCTACCAGATTGCCGAATCTGGATCAGATCGGATTTTATAGCCAAAAGGAACAAGTCAATTTGCAGAGGCTACGCAGCGCCCGACGACAAGTTCAGACACGTTTTCGGTCTCTCCCGCACACACTCTTTGTCGCTCAAGGTAGCCATACTGGGTATAAATGTAGAATTGCGGTCGCAGCATCAAAATAAATAATAAATATTAGCAATATGGACATATCTATATTGAACTATATACATACACACATCTATATATAAATCGGTAAGTTGGTTAAAATATATAGCGGTTTGACCTTTGAAAATTGTTGAACCTATTCAGTTGAGCTGCACTGTATATATGTATATACATATATATACTAGGTGACCCGGGACACGTTGTTTTGCCATGTATATTATTTCTAGGTAAAATTTGTTCAGTTTAATAAAAATAACTATCTACTATAAGTATGCGGGGATTTACTTGTCAATTATAAGATTACTTAACAATACAGATCATCTCTCATCCGTCTTTAGTCAACACAAACAAACTGAATGGTTTTTCGACGAGAGATATATCTGATGTATGAATTTGATGTAAATGCTCATTGAAATTGTTGGCGCTGTTGGGCAATTACTCTACGATTTTTGCGTTGTTGGTCAATTCCTCTAAGTCTGTCGACTATGTATCTGCGCGTTACTCTCCGTTCTAGTTGCCTTTGTTGATTTCGTTGATCTCGGGCCTCTTGCGATAGTGATTTACGTAACTGCGCCAGCTCACCTGAAATTCGTACTCTTATATCTCGCATGGTTCTAGACTTGATCGTTTGTCGACTGAAATTGGCCCCTCTGCGTCCTATTGGCATTGCTCAAATATATGCAATTCTAAGGTTACAATATTTGTTATTGAATTTCTCCGAAATGGCTCGACCTGATCGTTTGTCGACTGAAATTAGCCCCTCTGCGTCTTATTGGCATTGCTCAAATATATGCAATTCTAGGGTTACAATATTTGTTATTGAACTTCCGTCGAAATGGCTCGACCGATTTTCTTAAAATTTTTTTTTAGATTTTTTCGCTTCCAGCATTTAAACTTCAGTTCTTCAATTTAATTTTTTATACCCGATACTCAAAATGAGTATTGGGGTATATTAGATTTGTGGTAAAAGTGGATGTGTGTAACGTCCAAAAGGAATCGTTTCCGACCCCATAAAGTATATATATTCTTGATCAGCATCAACAGCCGAGTCGATTGAGCCATGTCTGTCTGTCCGTCTGTCCGTCCGTCTTTCCGTCCGTCTGTCCGTCCGACCGTCCCCTTCAGCGCCTAGTGCTCAAAGAATATAAGAGCTAGAGCATGTTTTGGATCCAGACTTCTGTGATATGTTACTGCTACAAAAATATTTCAAAACTTCACCCCGCCCACTTCCGCCCCCACAAAGGGCGAAAATCTGTGGCATCCACAATTTTAAAGATATGAGAAAACCAAAAATCGTAATCGTAGAGAATGACCATATCTTTTAGACTGCAGAATCTGAATTGGATCGTATTATTATTATAGCCAGCATCAAGAAAACAATTTAATTTTTTCTCGTCCTATCTCTCTCTAACATAGGCGGCTTTGCTTAGAGTAAAACATTAGCGCCTAGATCTCAGAGACTATAAAAGCTAGAGCAACCAAATTCGGTATCCACACTCCTAAGATATCGGACCGAGTCGAGTTTGTTTCAAAATTTCGCCACACCCCCTTCCGCCCCCGCAAAGGACGAAAATCTGGGGCATCCACAAATCTCAGAGACTATTAACGCTAGAGTAACCAAATTTGGTATCCGCACTTCTGTTAGATCTCACTATAAAACGTACATTTCAGAATTTCGCCCCACACCCTTCCGCCCCTACAAAGGACGAAAATCTGTTGCATCCACAATAGACAACAGATTCGAGAAAAATAAAGACGAAAAATGATAGAGAATGACCATATCTATCCGGTTGCTGAATCTGTATCAGATCGGATCATTTTTATAGCTAAAAGGAACAAACCAATTTGCAGTGGCTACGCAGCACCCGACATCACACTCAGACTGATTTTCTGTCTACCTCGCACGCACTCCCTGTCGTGTCGTTCAATATTCGCGGCGTCTGCCGGAGGAGAGCCATACTGACTAAGTATCGGGTATAAATGTAGAGTTGCGGTCTCCGCAGCAACTCAGAACGTTCCCTATCGTTTTCTTTGAATTTTATGACGCCACATTTACATTAATTGCTATTGGCTCAGATTTACGCGATTTTCTATTGGCTAATGGTAATCGTAGATCAGACCACTCCGTCGGGCAACTCCCACAAAAAAAGGACATAGGTACCCGACGAGTGGTCTGATCGTGATAAAAATATATGTTGGCGCACACCAAACCGATGGGCACACAAAATATAACGAAAATCGTTAGAGTCATTTCGGAGAAGTTTATCAACAAAGACCTCCCAAAATGAGGACATAGATACCCGAAGAGTGGTCTGATCGGGATAAAAAATAGATGTTGGACGATGCGTTCACGAAACCGATAAGCACACAAACCGATAAACACGATAAGCACCGGAAATCGGTCGAGCCATTTCGGCTGAGTTCAGCAACAAAATTTGTAACACGAGATACTAAATATACACACACATTTAATTTTACTCGACTAACTAATAGGTTACCAGAAAACTCAATGTAAAAGTGAATGAGTAGGTTACATAGGTAAAATCACGACACGATTCGACACGGCTTAATTTAATTAGAAAAAGGCAAAACTATTTTTTAGTATTAAAATAGAAAACGTTAAAAATTTTTGAAATTTTGCTTGCGAAAAACATATGAAATCTTAATGTACATACTAGTATATTAATATAAAAATATTTGTATATCATACCTTGGAAAATATATTGTGGTAGGTAATTGATATTTGAATTCGATAAAACTAACCGTTCAACCATGGTTAGTTTACTGAACGTGTCTTGAAGTAATTTGGTACTGAAGTTGTTGTAGCTGAAGTCAACAAAGGCGAGTAATCCCATTACAGGGTCATGAGCTGTGACATTTCTTACACATTGTAGTCCTACTCGTATTACTAAGTGCTCAATTTGAAATTTTACATTGTCTAGAAAATTTGGATATATACATTGTACGGATTCTTCCCGCTGAGTAATAGAAATTCCCTTTAAATCTTCTGAGATGTTATTAAAAAACCCATTAGTAATCTCTTTCAGCCTAAGATCCTCAAGAACAATGTTATTGAAGATACCTCCACCAAAAGCACCTCTCTCAATAACTGTGATATTTGAGATAGCTATATAGATATTTTTGACTTTATCACCAATAGTTGATAAGAATCCGACCGGCACTGTTGCATTAATAAATTCATAGTTGTATAGACGAAGCTCGTCAATAACATCACACGTATCTGACTGAAAGAAGACCAAGAAATTTTGAGTATTTAGTTTTTATTTCAAAATTTTGACTACTCACATGATTAGAATTGGATATGGCGTACTGAATATCGCTGACGATTTCTTTATCTTGGCCGTTAAAGCAGGTGTAGCGACATTGAACCTTCAAGCAATGCGATGGTAATTTGTTAAAGGAACCTGCTAAATATTCACTGCCACACAAAGAAAGAGCATAAACAGACACATTTACGAATTTAAGATAGATAAAAGATAGATAAGTTATTTATTCTGAACTCGATTTAGATCATATAGATAAGTTTGATCAAGTTGAGGCGATTCAAGTCTTTTTGTGTAAATTTTATTTGAATGAAAAATATTATTACGGATACAATTAGGTAGTTTGCTTTTACTGTTAGAGCAACTTATACAACAGTCAAAGGTAAAACTACGATGATTTAAAAAAAAATGTGTGTAAACAAGGTCGAAGAAGAACTCTTGCCTTCAGGCAGGACTACCGCCTTGATGAATTTGGTCAATGAAGCTGCACCATCCTGGACTACGCGAACGGTCCTCTCCATTAGAAAGCTTTTGATAGCTTCATACAGCTAAGGCTTGAGCATCACTATGATCTTGGCGAGCAGTCTCTCGTGCTTGCCCATGAGCAGTCAGCCGTACCGGAAAGCGAGGTTTAAGTTTCCTCTTGTAGCATGCTGTCAGATTCCAAAGGACGTATGTGGGAGTGTCCGTCTGCTTTGGCCTGCGAAAGCAGTCTATCCGTGGCCTTGGTTTTCTGTTTTGTTAATTTCTTCATTACCCGGTTAGCCACTCCCCTGTAGACTCTGTCGACCTGCGGGTTACTGGTGCATATGTACTCGCGCCTGAGTCGTTTCTTGAGCGGAAGAACCCCTATGATCTCGCTTTAAGCGCCTCCTCTGTGGTTTCAAGTCTGTGAAGTTCGACTGCCTTGAGGGCCGCAGGTGGTAGCAGATGCAGAAGCGTCTCAGACTTTAGTCACAAGAGTATCGACTGCAGCATCTACATCCTGAGCGGTCCTTAAATATGTGTGTAAGAGTTGCGAGTTTAAGTTGGGTTTCAACAGCCTCGTCATGGCTGGGATTGTCTGCGGAGTAGTCGATAAGGAAGCAATGAGAGGCAGGTGGTCGGAGCTGAGGTTGATAGTGTCAAATATCCCTCCGAACGAGTACAGGTGCTCATCCTCTGGCCTTGTTTGATGGGTGTAACACTCTAACACCTGTATCTGTGGAGCGTGTAGTTTTTCCCTGGGTAAAGGTAGGTTTCAGTCACTAACATGATGTCAATGTTATAACGCTGTAAAAATAAAGGCAGCTCAATAGTGTTATGATACAGGCTACGGGCGTTCTAGAATCCGATCCTTAGGTCCGACAGCATTATGGTTTTTAGAGTGACTGCGAGGTTAGGAGTGTACCTCCGTTACGCAGTTGGTCAAGGGATTGCAGGATACCTGCTACTGCCTTTGTGAGGACCGCTACTAACCTCTGCAGTTGCATAAGAACCTGAGCTATCCATAGTTCGTATCAATCTGCGGTTCTGCAGGAGAACCTTGGGAGTTGGAGGACCAATTTGGTGGTCTGCGTTTTTCTTTAAGATACAGCTCCATTTACATCCGTTATCTGCCAACCCTGGTGATCCTGAAATTTTCCTTGTTGTTAGGGCGAGGTCAATAAACCAAACGTTTTGGTTGGGTGGGTCCAGCCAAATTTTATATTTTTAATATTTTTGGTTGTTTTTTTTTTTGCAGTTTTTAGCAGGTGCGTTCACTTTGATAAATTTAGTATGTTCAAGGTGACCAACAGCCACAGATCCTGTTGCAGCAGCAGGTAAAGGATCTAGATAAAGCTCAATCACAGTTATGACAAGACTGTTGGAAGAGAAATGGCTCCCTGATGGTCTCCTGGATGCCTCTGCCAGCCCGACATCCACGGAAAGTTTGTGTCCAAGTCGAGGCCAGAAACCATTGTGCTCGCTGCACCATGGCTTATAATTTCTTTGATTGAGCTTCACTTTCCTTCACTTCCATTCACCGTCTGCCTGTTGCTGTTGGTCACCTTGATCCTTCAGAACCTTGACCAGCATCAACTGTTGCAGCATTGCTATCAATTGGCCGTTGTCCGCCACAGGTCTTGCTCATCCAAGAATCCAAGAAGACTGCTCTTCCATCGGTTAGCCCCACTTGGGCAATTCCTTCGTCATCTTTTAGCTATATTTAAGCATTCTCACAACTGACACTTCTGACACCAGTTGTTCCGTTTATACCTTTCGTATTTCGTTTAAGCAGAGAGTATTTTTACTAAACAGGGAGACTTTTCTGAACTAGGGATTTTACGTGTTGTTCCGTACAGCTTCGAGCCGACCCTGGATATTTATAGTATAATTCGGCATTAGAAAAATAGTCAGCATACCTAATCTCCATTCGTTAAAGTATCTGTGTAATGCCTTCGTAGACAACTTTTTCATGAATGAAATCTTACTTGAATGCCGCGCATTAGCCACTCAACATGGCCAAACTTTCGGCGGCTATGAAGGTCACTTCGTGATCCCTTTCCTTCCCTTCCCAGGTAGGCATTTCAATGATTACTTTTTGCCCCATTTTAATGAACGGTAAGAGGAAGTGAGAGAGTGGGTGCTCTTTAGTAAAGAACGAAAAGAAAACTGACAGAAATCTGCTTTATTTATTTACTTGAATGTATTTACTGAATGTATTGCTACGTTATTGTCCGCCTTCATCTCGAACAGCTCGAAGATGCGATTCGTTTCGCTCTTCTCCGCCTGGAGTACCTCCAGCACCGTGGACTGCATTGGTCGCCTAAATGGCTTCCAGCAGGGTCTTTAGGTCACCGATCTGTTGTGAATCTTCTCTTTGTGCTGGAGATCCGTGTTGGTGATTTCTAGACGATCCTTCAGCTCCCTGATGGTCTCGTGGATGCCTCTGCCAGCCCGACATCCACGGAACGTTTGTGTCCAAGTCGAGGCCAGAAACTTTTATGCTCGCTGCACCTCTGCCGATCTCATAACTTCGCTGAGGCATGAGTTACGCAATCTCAGCCGCTTAAAAAGTACAAAGAAGACCCCAACAATAACGATCTGACCGGCCCCGGCTGCCGGAAAGGGTCGGTTCCCCATCGTCGGGGTTTTCTTTTTAGTTTTTACGCGACAGATTGCGTAACACACGCCTCAGCGTAGATATGGAGTCCGCCAAAGGTTCAGCGAGCTCTGTGGTCACATTCCTGGGATTCTCGAAGACCTCCGGAGATGCCAGCTGCCAACAAGAAGCTCCAGGAAAACACCGAATGATGGTAAACGATTGACAAGAAACCAGCGACATAAAGTATTCTGCGGATCGGTGCTAGATGTGGGGAGCTGATAGCCACCCAAGAGAAAATATTGGACCCGAGATTTGAATATCTCACTCTCAGAGGCGTAATGGATGGAAGTGAATGTGCATTGACTTTGGATACTGGTGGAACTGCGAGCATCTGTTACTGTCTGGATGCTTAAAAGTTTGTCTGCGATATAGAATCCAAACGATACAAAACTATATCGATCTGTGACTTGGACGAGGGCAGTAGCTAGAAACAGTAGCTAGGCTGAAATGTCGTGACCGAGGGGAGAAAGCGAGAATATCCGCTTGCTGGTAGGACAGTCGCAGCCGGATCGATTCCTCGAGACCGAAGTTCCTCAGTCGATGGAGAAGAAGAAAATGCACCACTACTCGATTGGATGTGGAGCAACATATGATGTTTGGCCTGGCAATGCCTGCATGATCTGCCTTTCTGCAATTCATCGCCTTTTTTGAGGCAGTTTAAACATAAGTGGCTCTTATTTGCTTCTTTATACCGATAAAAAGCAGAAAGATTTGCGAATGCCTGACATCTAGATATGTAAAATTCGGATGAATTGAAATGGTTACATGTGGGGTTAAGATGAAAAGATTTCAAGAAGGAGATCAGTCCCGACCCTACGGCCAATGCTGAGGTCGTGAGTTTCTCTTCCTGCATAAAACGTAGATAATGAGAGCGAGCTTCGAGGGAACGCTATTTGGCAAGCAGCTAATCGACGGGGCTCTTCTCCGAAAAAAGTTTGTTTCAAAATTTTGCCCACAATTCCACAGCTTCCTGTCCCTCATCTTCCATTGCAATCATCAGAGGATGTCGCCGTGTCTTCAGGACCTCAATTGCGCACCGTAGGATACCCCCTCTGCAGTCCAACTGGTTTTTGTGCTAGTTGAGATGACCAATCTGTACCGTATGCAACCTAGCTTCCTACACAAGCACACACATATTTAACAACAAAAATTAATTCGTCCCTTTGGCGAACAGCGATACCAAAACAAATAAAATATATTGTACAAATTAAATATATCATAAGCTCAAATATAAACTACCTGAGTACCGGGTAAAAAATTAGATCCGTGGCCGTTTTTTCAGGTTGTCAATTGCAACACTTATGTAGCAATCTGGTTCACGTAAAATCATTTTATCAAAAGTAGATCTACTCCGACAACCACACCATACAAATACACATAAATAGTAAATAAAACAAAGAACGAAAATCTCTGCCTGTAAAGTTTCGGGTCTTAAATATTTTTATATCCCAAATCTTCTTTTAAAAGTGCTTGATCCTGCGGGCGTTGAAGGATCTCTTTGTTAGAAAGGACTCTTTTTGTTTTATAGAACTATTTTTTCATGCGCTAAAAAACATTCGGTTACGCTCCAAGTCTACACTTTCAATTTATATTATGTATTATATTAATATATTTTTAAAATCAAACGATTGGCTACATTTGTTAAATAGAGATTATCTGGTTTTGTAACACCTAGTTCTTCTAAGCTTTCGATCACTTCTCCAAGACTTTTTATACCCGGTACTCGAAGAGTATAAGGGTATTGGTTATGAAATAGTGGACTATATGATTTTTAATAAAGGTTTTATTTTATACTTTTTTTATATTGGACGTTGACATGCAATGACTGCACCTTTCAAGAGGCGATGCAATTACTGCACCATCAAGTCGCCCGAATGACACAAGCAGAAGACTGTCACACCTGGATCCCATGCAAAACGCAGCCCTCCTCCCGCCCAACCGACCGACGGGCGCTGTCGCATGATGCGCGACGCGTTAACAAAACCGAACGAGAACATTCAGGAAAGATATTTGTTAGACTAATATTCGAGGAAAATTAGAACTAACTAGTAACCTAGAACATTGCTAGGAGAACTAAGCATTCATTCAAGATACAAATACCACTACAATTACTAATTACGATAAAGTTTTGTGACTATTAGTTATTTAATAAGAGGAAGGGAATTAGTGGTTTGTGACTATTAGTAATTTATTAAGAGGAAGGGAATTAGTGGTGGATATAATATGACAGAGGGAAGACTACCAGAGTATGATGGCAGTCCCACGCCCGCATCCCAGTTAAGGCCTCGCAGAGCAAAGAGTAAGAAATTGTTCTGTACTGATTCTATACGATGTACTTTGTACTGAAGGCACCATACACAGGAGCAGTATTATAAAATCGGAAAAACTAGCGCTATATAGGAGTTTTAAAGTTCCTATGACTACCTCTTTATAGACCCAAGCAAGCCCAAGCAAACATGAACTAGGAGTCTAATTTAACACCATGATCATCCACCGGAGGAATTCTCACAAGTGAACCACTGCAGAGGGTGTGGCTAGAACGATGGAATGTCATTACATAGCAATTCGAGTCATTAAGGCGTAACAAATTTTACACCACTCCATGACTGAAAGTTATTGAGTTCGGATTTCAAGCGCGAGTGAAATGATATGTACCTATGTACATGCATACTCGCGAGTTTATTAATGCTGAGGGCAGGTCCTTAATAAAGCGTGGGACTGTAATACGTCAGAAGCAACATTACTTCAGAAGAGAAAGAGTTTTTGAAAAGAACTATTTAAGAGCTGGAACAAAGGTAGCTAGCAATTCTTCTCAGGACTTTACTAAAGTCGGTGTAAATAACATCCGTCTGTAAGCTACCTTGAAATCCTTTAATAATGAAAAATGAAAACTGTAACAAGCTCGTGGTGGTTGATCGCCGCCTTATAAATCCATGCTGAGTTGGAGATATAACTGACTTGCAGAGATGTTGCAAGTGCGGAGTTAAAACCTTCTGAAACATTTTGGGAATAGCGGATAACTTTGTTATACCTCTATAATTTTTTTCCTCAGACTTGCTACCTTTTTTATGGAGAGGAATTATAAACAATTCCTTCCAGATCGGGGGGAAGCAAGAGGAATCGATGGACAGGGTGAATAGTTTAAGCAAGGGTCCACACAGAGCCTCGGCGCAGTACCTGAGTACACAACCTGGAACCCCGTCTGGACCCGGTAACTATTCGATGATCATGTTGTAGCGAATATTTATTTAACAAGGGACTGAAAATGCCGTTGGACCTCGATAATCCGTATGGGTACGGATGACTTAGGTAGCTTTCCTCATAAAAGGTGGTTTGGAAAAATTGGAAAAAAGATCGGCAATTGACGATCATTATTTGGCGACGTATTACGAAATGATTGAGAGGATGGGTGTGCAGATGTTCTGCTCTTACTCTTAACGAAGCTGTAAAACTGTTTTTCGTCCTGAGCAATATGTATACTGCATCGAGTTAGGTTGTTCTTATAGCATTCAGCACTAAGAACTGAAAAGTTTAACCCAGCTATTACTTAGCGAGAGTGAGAAGTAGAAGATGATTTTAAGTTTGTTAGACTAGATAACTCTTTGGTGAACCAATGGGATTTTCTAGATCTATTCGGACAAGAGAGCAGGACACAAGGATCCAACTAGGGGGAACGTTGTGAGTTGCTGTGGAGACCGCAACTCTACAGTTATACCCGATACTAAGTCAGTATTGCTCTCCTCCGGCAGACGCGGCTAATATTAAACGAAACGATAAAGAGTGCGTGCGAGAGAGACAGAAAATCAGTCTGAGCGTGACGTCGGGCGCTGCGTAGCCACTGAAAAATTGATTTGTTCCTTTTGGCTATAAAAATGATCCGATCTAATCCAGATTCAGCAATCTGATAGATATGGTCATTATCTATGATTCTGCGTTTTTAGTTTTCTCAAATCTGCAATATTGTCGATGCAACAGACTTTCGTCTTTTGTGGAGGCGGAAGGGAGTGGCGCGAAATTTTAAGATATACGATTTGTAGTGAGATCTAGGAGTGCGGATACCAAATTTGGTTACTCTAGCGTTTATAGTCTCTGAGATTTGTGGATACGCCCAGATTTTCGTCCTTTGCGGGGCAGACGGGGGTGTTGCGAAATTTTGAAACAAATTGGTCAAGGTCCAATATCTTAGGAGTGTGGATACCAAATTTGGTTGCTCTAGCTTTAATAGTCTCTGAGATCTAGGCGCTAATGTTTTACGCTAAGCAAAGCCGGCTATGCTACGTGTGTGTTAGAGAGAGACAGGGTGAGAAAAAAATGAAATTGTTTTCTTGATGCTGGCTATAATAATGACACGATCCAATTCAGATTCTGCAGTCTAAAATATTCGGTAATTCTCTACGATTCTGCGTTTTTGGTGTTCTCGTATCTTTAAAATTGTTGATGCAACAGATTTTCATCCTTTGTGGGGGCGGAAGTGGGCGGGGCGAAGTTTTGAAATATTCTTGTAGCAGTGACATATCACAGAAGTCTGGATCCAAAACATCGTTGCTCTATCTCTTATAGTCTTTGAGCGGACGGACGGACAGACAGACAGGACTCAATCGACTCCTCTATTGATGCTGATCAAGAATATATATACTTTTTGGGGTCGAAAACGATTCCTTCTGGACGTTACACACATCCACTTTTCCCACAATTCTATTGTACGCCAACATTGAGTATCGGGTATAAAAATATGCGTATGTACAAAATTTGTGTGCCTTCGTTGACATCACTGCACAAGTACTAGGCGGACCAATCAAAATCACCAATGAAAAATTAAATTAAATTAAGCTTCGAAAACTCGGCTTTACGAAAGCAGCGGACACGTTCAGGTAGCCTACTCGACTGATCCAATACAGTTGGTTCTATATCAAGCAACAATTCGAAAGTAGGATGGTAGGCGTCTTCAGGTGTAGTGAGCGGAAGGGGTCGGGTTAACAACACTATAGTCAGAACCGATACAAAGCACAGATCACCCAATGAATTTTTCACATGATTGACTTGAGACAAGGACAGGTCAAGCAAGCCGTCAACAAAGTCATGGGCGAGACATGGGCACCAGGATACTAGACTCGTTTACCGAAGACCAAACAGTTCCTGGCAAGTTGAAGACACCAAGAACTATCATATGATCTTTATCTGATAGCGAGAAAGAAACAGCAGTTAAAGCGGACAAGTGCTGTTTATAAATAGAGATATCCGAAGAAGGTGGAATATACGAGCAAGTAATGAATATAGCGAAAGCGGGAAGAATCACTATTACACACAGGAATTCCAGTTCTTGTTGAACCTGGACTGTGAAGTGTTCCGACGTGAAGACAGTCCACTGCAATCAGAGCCCCTCCCGCACGTCGAGACGAGCGGTCCTTTCTAAAAGTTGTGTACCGACCTGCCAAAACCTCGGAACTAAGAACGTCCGGCTTTAACCAGGTTTCAGTAAACACAATAACGTGGGAAGCAAATGCAATACTATCCAGCCAGCCGTGAAACAAAAACTTGTCGTTTTGGTGGGACTCCCACCAGTGGTTTAGTCAGCACAGGCCTAGTACCTGGGGTGGCAATATCCGTAGGTCCGGAACGTCTATATACTGGTGGGATCGGGATAGACGGGACAACTAGCGAACTTGCGGACACCACGGGCACGGACGCTGCAGACGTACTTGGCTGCACAGTCTCCGCGTCGCTGAATTCGTCTACCGAATCTGCATCCCCAGCAGCTGTCGCTGCCCTTGGAGTGGCAAACGAGATTAACTGCTGCACACTTGGAGTGGTCGGAGTCAGTTTTTCGGCGGCGCACGGCTGAGTGATGGTTGGCCCTTGCAGATCACGCGGTATGACCTTTTTACGCCTCGGAGACTCATTCAGCAGGTGCAGACTGACAAATTGAGACTCCATGGCTAGGAGCTGATCGTATTGCTTTTTAAAGCCAACGGTCAGCTCCTTAAAGCCCTTCCGCGTCTGCCTCATAAAAGCCACCATGTCACTCTGCACCGCACGGCATGCCTCGCAACTGTAATGCAACCCATTACGTTTAGCTATAGCATCACTCACGAGGCCAGAAAATCTAGCGCATTTTGCGTGCACTACGCTGTCGCAGAGCCATCAGGGGACATTCGGCTGATCGTGGGTGATCTGCTTCTTACAAGTTTTTTTATCGCAGTCCACAGCGAATTCCATTTTTATACCCGATACTCAAAATGAGTATTGGGGTATATTAGATTTGTGGTGAAAATGGATGTGTGTAACGTCCAGAAGGAATAGTTTGTGACCTCATAAAGTATATATATTCTTGATCAGCATCAATAGCCGAGTCGATTGAGACCTGTCTGTCTGTCCGTCTGTCCGTCCGTCCGTCTGTCCGTCCCCTTCAGCGCCTAGTGCTCAAAGAATATAAGAGCTAGAGCATGTTTTGGATCCAGACTTCTGTGATATGTTACTGCTACAAAAATATTTCAAAACTTTGCCCCGCCCACTTCCGCCCCCACAAAGGGCGAAAATCTGTGGCATCCACAAGTTCAAAGATACAATAAAACTGAAACGCAGAATCGTAGAGGACGACTATATGTTCTAGAGTGTAAAATCTAAAGCAGATCGTATAATTATTATAGCCAGAATCAATAAAACTTCATTTTTTCTTGCTCTGTCTCTCTTTAACACACAGGTTTCATGGTCGGTTTTGCCAATTGCAAAATATGAGTTCAAGGATCTTTGAACCTATAACAGCCAGATCAACCAATATTGGTATCCACACTCCTAAGAAATCGGAACTTGACGAGTTTGTTTCAAAATTTCGCCACACCCCCGTCCGCCCCGCAAAGGACAAAAATCTGGGGGTATCCACAAATCTCAGAGAATATTAACGCTAGAGTAACCAAATTTGGTATCCGCACTCCTAGATCTCACTACAAAACGTATATCTTAAAATTTCGCCCTACTCTTTTCCGCCTCCACAAAAGACGAAATCATCCACAATATTGCAGATTCGAGAATATGATCATATCTATCAGATAGCTGAATCTGGATCAGATCAGATCAATTTTATAGCCAAAAGGAACAAATCAATTTTTAGTGGCTACGCAGCGCCCGACGTCGCGCTCAGACTGATTTTCTGTCTCTCTCGCACGCACTCTTTGTCGTGTCGTTTAATATTTGCGGCGTCTGCCGGAGGAGAGCCACACTGACTAAGCATCGGGTATAAATGTAGAGTTGCGGTGTCCGCAGCAACTCACAACGTTCCCCCTCATTATTATTTATTTATTTACTACAGAAATTTGCGAAAAAAAGACCAATGTATCAGACCAATGAGCCACACAATCCTCAAAGGGGAACTGGTAAAAAAAGAGAGCATAGTGGAGAGCGGTTATAGAGAGAGGTACTAAGCAAAAGCGCTATTGCTATTGCTATTGCTCCGGCGATAGCCTAAGCACTCTCGGCGATACTTGTCGGTATCTTCGCATAGAAAAGTTCCGCTTCGTAGTAATTCTTAGTTCGACAGGGTCCCGTAAGTGTTGTCCGGCGATAGCCTAGGTACTCTCGGCGATACCTGTCCGTATTTCCGCGTCTGATGGGATCCTGAAAGCGCTATCCGGCGATTGCCCAAGCGTTTTCGGCGAAACTGGCTGACACGCCCTGTATGGTTCTCCTTCATCTCGATCGCTCCCGTCTGCGGGACTGCCTCCCCGTCCCCATCGTCGATCCTAAATTCGGAGTCCCGGCAAATTATACATATTGCTGTAATTTCGACCCTGGAGTAGATTGAGATATGTATCCCAGCCAAGATCGCTTCCTTACAGATGGCGCCCGAGCAGGGACTCCGGGATTCCGTTATGTTTTGGGGCGCTAAGGGGAACAGTTGATCAGAAGAGCGAATAGTAGAGGGCTTCGGGACTGTAGCACGCGCAACATCATTAAGGCAAAGGAATAGTTGTGTCTGTAAAACCGCACGTGAGGTCGCCCATTATTCACGTACAGCCGAGGCTGGCTTCCATAACCTCCCTAGCCGCGTCTCGAGGCAGAGAAAGAGAACCGAGCCGAAGCTGGGCCGAAATCGCTAGAAAGAGAGCGACACGTACGCGGCGAGCAGCGAGTCGTGAGTGGTAGAGGCCGAGCGAGCGCCAGAACCCTCCCGAAGACCGACCAGCCCGGCTATATATTTCGGACCCAGACCCTGAAGCGAGTCAAAAAACCGCGGCCTTCAAAGTGATCGGTCAGCGTTCAGCCATCAACACGGGACGAGATTCAGCGCTTAAGTCAACGAACCCAGCACGACCAGGACTACAAGGACAATTCTAAGGACAACGATAGCAAGGAATATTGACCGGCCTAGCAAGGATCAACAGTCAGGAGGACTACAAGGACAACTATAGCAAGGACCATTGAACGGCCTAGCAAGGGTCGATCCCAAGGCTACTATAAAGCCTAACGACAACCACGACCATCGACCAGGGCCCCAAGCAGCATGGACTCCAAGGACGCAACAGCAGGACGCGCCCTCTATGGGGTAACCGTGTTAACCGTGCATACGCCGTGCTGCCGTGACTAACCTCGTGGACTCCGGTATTCAGTGCGTTACCTAAGTAAACACTCTACCGGAGGGTCAATACGTGATACTACCGCCGAAACGCGAAAGACCTCTATGACCTTCTACCACCGCGCGTCGACATGGGTGTACAGTGGATTTCGTACCGGCGTAAGGACGAACTGCAGGCCATCGCCGCGGAATTTGGCCTCGGTGAAACCGGGACAGTGGACGAACTGCGACACCGGATCTCGGCCTTCATCTCACGCGGTGAGCATCCGACGGCGATCGAAAAACGGATCAAGGAGCTCGGAATGGTCTTCGACAGCGCGCCCAGCCCGAGAAACCCGAGGAACACGTCCCCGTCACCGGGACCGAATCAGCGATAGCAGAAGGAAGGGATCTGTGCGGAAAGCCATGGACCGAGTTCCGGAAAGAGTTCTTGAGTCATCAACGACCCCGAGAAGCCTTTCAGGACTACCTGATCGACCTCCGACTCATGATGCAACGAGCTCAGTATACTCCAGACAGGGAGCTGGATAGGATCTACGAGAACCTCCGGCCAGAATACCAACTCTTCACCCGTAGGCATGAGTTCGAGACGTTATGAGAACTGACCCGAACTGAATAGTAGCGTACGAGACAACGCGGGACCGCGAACAAGGCCACCCCGCTAGCGACCGCCCAGATACGAAAACCAGAACGCCATCATACCAAGGACCCAGATTATCCACCCCGCAGCATGCTACTCCAGACGACACCGGGCCCTCCCGGAACGCCGAGACGGCAAGCCGCGTGGCGACCCAGGACGGAGACCGGCCGGTGAACACACCTGCCGGGCCTGCCGGAATTGTGGAGAAGAAGCTCATGTCAGCAGTTCATGCAGGTATCGGCGAGTGCTATTCTGTTGGGAGTGTGGCATCCGGACGATCGACTGCTGTAGGGTATCCGTGTCGGGAAACGGACCGAGTCTCCGCTCGTCAGGGAACCGATCGGAGACGTACCTCCAGGGCCCGCAGGAGTAAGTCATCCCCTAAGTCTGGAGGGAGGCAGGAAGGAGTCGAAGGACAGCCACCCTCGACACGGGAGCAACGCGGTCGTTCATCACTCAACATATCGCCCAGGAATTAGGTACCGGGGGGAATGCGAGGAATATAAGGACTACCGTCCGCCTCGCGGACGGTACAGCAAAGGAGGTGTGGCAAGCAGTGTCAGTCAAGGTACGTCTGGATTAACAGGAAACGCGGGTGATTCGATTAGTTCTCCCCATGGTAGTGGACGACATCTGGGGCTCGATTTCTTTTGCGGCGTCCAGGCCATAATACAATGCGGACGTACGTACTTGCAGTTGTCCCAGCGAGGGATCCAGGAAACCAGCCCGATCCCCACGTCCTCGACTCGTCCCCGCATGGTTACTTTTAGTGGCGAATGTCCCCCGACTGCATCCGCTGCTCCTACCCGCTCGACCAATCCAACAGCGATCCACCGGACGAAGCCGACGGATCCGAACCCCGACCATGCCAGACCCAGGAATAAATCAGTGACAACGCATCAGAATCTCGAACACGCCAGACCCAGCAATGTACCAGTGACAAAGCACCAGAATCTCGAACACGCCAGACCTAGCAATGTACCAGTAACAACGCACCAAAATCCCAACCACGCCAGACCCAGCAATGTACCAGTGACAACGCACCAGAATCTCAACCACGCCAGACCCAGCGACGCCACCGGAACCAAACCCACGATGCGATACGACCACACCGAACTCATCAACGAAGCTACGACGGAGACGACTGCGACACCGCTGTACGTACCCAGCGCCAGTCCGTCTGCCTCGAAAACCACCCAGAGCAACGAAGATTCAACGGAGACGACGACGACACCGCTGGACGTACCCAGGGCCAGTCCGTCTGCCTCGAAAACCACCCAGAGTATCCCTACCAGGATAACGGAGCTAAGCCTCGAACACACCAGATCCAGCAGTAACATCAGGACAACGTTTCTAAGTTTCGACCACGCCAGACCTAGCAGCAATACAAGGACAACGCATCTAAGCCCCGACCGAGACGGACCCGCTAAAAATATAACACGATCGACGCGAGCCAAAACAGACATGCCCAGCCGTGCAGCTCAGTCGGCGCGAACCATCCCGCAGGAAACCAGCTCTACACCACGACCCGCTACGCCTGGAAGACGACGGCCCCGAAGGACATGGATGGGTCGAGGTAGACCAACTCGCACCTCACCCCCCCACGGATTATCAACTCGCCCCGTTAGCCGCGGCCGGTGGACAACGCAACCCTTTTCGAAGATCAGACTCGACTAACCCAGTCACCGTGAACCTCGCCATTATTACATGTGCCCTGCTCGAAGAATTCTCACCGCCGACGCCCCCATCGTCGAACCACCCCTCCCGCCGTGGGTGGCCGAGTTCTTGAAGCAAGAATTGGCCAAGATCGAGGGATTGGAGAGCGTGTCACACATAGCTGAGCATACCATCACTCTGAAGGACGACAAGCCGATAAAGCAGAGGTACTTCCCCAAAAATCCGGCCATGCAGAAAATCATCAAAGCTCAGGTCGACGAGTTGCTGCAAGACGGGCGAATCGAAGCTTCAAACAGCCCACACAGCACACCCATCGTAATGGTGGGAAAGAAGACAGGCGAGATGCGGATGTGCGTAGTCTTCTCGCCTTGAAGTGGTTAAACTCGATCAATAATCCGACCGGTCGCATCGCCCGTTGGGCTCTGGAACTCCAACAGTATCGCTATGACGTACTTTACCGACGCGGAAGCCAAAACATCGTAGCAGACGCTCTTTCCCGGTAACCTATCGACACCATACAAAGAACCCTAGAAGACCTGCCCACCTGCCCCTGCATACAAAGGTTGCTCAAACGTATCCAGTCACGACCTGAGGAATGCAGAGAATTTATAATCGAGAACGGACAGATCTACCGGCAGCCTGGGCACCGACCAATCGAGGAAGAATCTCACCAGTGGAAGTTATGCGTCACCAGTGGCCATCGTAGACGAGTGCTAGAAGAATGCCACGATCACCCGACCGCCGGACACCTAGGAATACGGAAGACTGTCACTCGGGTAGCCCAACGAAATTACAGGCCAGGACTCTACAGAGACGTGGCCCGATACGTGAAACATTGCGAAAGCTGCCAAAAATTTAAGGTGAGCCAGAACAAACCCACAGGTCACATGTATACGCGCCAGGCTATGGGCCCGTTCGACATCCTTTGAGCGGACTTCGTGGGCCCACTATCCCGCTCAACGCATGGTAACACGATGCTCCTCGTGTTCTTCGACTCATTCTGCAAATGGGTAGAACTTGTGCCACTCCGGAAAGCCACACTTGTCCACTTGGAGAAGGCGTTCCGAGAGAGGATACTCTGCCGATTCGGGGTCCCGTGGAAGTTTGTGTGCGACAACGGAGCACAATTCACTAGTCGGTCCTTCCGGAAATTTTGCGAGGTGGCGGGAATGGAACTCGAGCACACCGCGCCGTATACCCTTCAGCAAAATCCGACGGAGAGGGCAAACCGGACCATCAAGACAATGAGTGCACAATACGTCGACGGGGACCAACGGACCTGGGACGATCTCCTCCCCGAGTTAAGCTTGGCCATAAACAGCAGCACGTCGGACACCACGGGCTTCAGCCCGGCCTTTTTGGTACTCGGACGAGACCAAGGCTACCAGGAGTCTTGTACGACGAAGTGACCCCAGGATTAGGAAATGAACCAGAGCCTGCCCATGAGAAGGCGACACGACTGCAGGAAGTATTCAAGGTCGTACAGGAGAACACCCAACGGGCATCCCAAGAGCAGAAGAGAATATACGACCTCCGACGGCGCGAGTGGCGACCCGAACTAGGAACCCTAGTCGGTCCTCCAAAGACGGCGACGGTTTCGCGGCAAAGTTGGCCCCTAAGTACGACGGGCCGTACAAGGTAACCCAATTCTTATCTCCCAACGTAGCTCGACTACAGATTCAACAAGGTAAACGGAGGAAAACAGCGAGTTTAGCCGACTTAAAGGCGTTCCACGGAGTGGACCACCCCGAGGAGAACCCGACGACGCTGGAAAGACCCGAATGACCTGCCGACTTCGCAAGGGCCACTTGCGGTAGCGCGCTACCGTAACGTCCTCGCCCCGTAAGGGGCGCGACCCACGAAACCGTAAGCTACGTATACATCCCCTTATGGGATTAGATAAGTACTACACCCAATGTAAACATCTTCTTACTCGCACCGCTCAAGCAGGATAGGGGTAGGGTATTAATATTTCTAGTTAAGACAGGCAGGTTCTAACCGACAGGCATTTTCTCCCTAGAATCGACTGAAGACATGAAGCGTCTAAGAGACGGAAGGCAAGCTCGGCCCCTAGGGGCAAATGGTGATACGACGGGACGGGACGGGACCAACGGACCTGGGACGATCTCCTCCCCGAGTTAAGCTTGGCCATAAACAGCAGCACGTCGGACACCACGGGCTTCAGCCCGGCCTTTTTGGTACTCGGACGAGACCAAGGCTACCAGGAGTCTTGTACGACGAAGTGACCCCAGGATTAGGAAATGAACCAGAGCCTGCCCATGAGAAGGCGACACGACTGCAGGAAGTATTCAAGGTCGTACAGGAGAACACCCAACGGGCATCCCAAGAGCAGAAGAGAATATACGACCTCCGACGGCGCGAGTGGCGACCCGAACTAGGAACCCTAGTCGGTCCTCCAAAGACGGCGACGGTTTCGCGGCAAAGTTGGCCCCTAAGTACGACGGGCCGTACAAGGTAACCCAATTCTTATCTCCCAACGTAGCTCGACTACAGATTCAACAAGGTAAACGGAGGAAAACAGCGAGTTTAGCCGACTTAAAGGCGTTCCACGGAGTGGACCACCCCGAGGAGAACCCGACGACGCTGGAAAGACCCGAATGACCTGCCGACTTCGCAAGGGCCACTTGCGGTAGCGCGCTACCGTAACGTCCTCGCCCCGTAAGGGGCGCGACCCACGAAACCGTAAGCTACGTATACATCCCCTTATGGGATTAGATAAGTACTACACCCAATGTAAACATCTTCTTACTCGCACCGCTCAAGCAGGATAGGGGTAGGGTATTAATATTTCTAGTTAAGACAGGCAGGTTCTAACCGACAGGCATTTTCTCCCTAGAATCGACTGAAGACATGAAGCGTCTAAGAGACGGAAGGCAAGCTCGGCCCCTAGGGGCAAATGGTGATACGACGGGACACCCTAGCGGAGACCAGCAGCCTGAAGTCCCAGCACCTGCCGACGAACCATCGACAAACCGGAACCGTCAAGCCCAGCTGAGGCGGGTCGGAGAGGCGACACTTCGACAATAGGACAGGATGCCGTGGGGCCAGCGCGCGGCAGCCATCGAAGGGTGGATCGACCAACAAACCCAGGACCCGGGGACCGACGCCGAAGAGAAAGTAGAGCCCGATGGCCGCTTCGCAACCGCTGGTGTCCGCTCGGCGCCCAATCACGACGTCGCCGCCTTGAATCGCCGTTGGTTCGGGAGTTATGGGGCCGCCATAGACGACGACAACGCGACCACGGACACCGACGAACACGAGACGATAATACGCGACGCTCAAAGCCTGGCGTCCACGCTGCAGGACGAAGGGAACAGACACCCACTGTCTCGCGGAAACGAAGGGACTCTCCCCTTTTGGGCCGAGTGGAACCTGGCCGGTCAAGGTCGGGCAGCCACCCCTCCAGCGGTGCACAACGAGGACGAATCCGGGGACGGTGCTGGACCACACTACTCCGACGTGTCCCACGCAAGCGATGTAGGGGAAGGAGTAGGACCCCAACGCGAAGACGGAGGGTTCGATTCCGGGTCCCTCATGAGCCTGGGCTTCGCGCCCTAGGCGAACCAGTAGTGGGCCCCAGCCAACCCATCGGGGTCAGATGACGTCCCGCCTCCCCTCGTAGCCGCCCACGCCGGACTACCACTACAACGTGCCGATGAGGGAGTAGTTGACTTCGACTCCGAAGAGAGCCTCCCGCTGGAGTATGGCGAGATGGCCGACCTGCTGCAAATCCTCCGACTCCACCTTACGGTAGACGCGGTGCAGGACGACCCGGAATGGGCAGAGGCTCTCCCCGAATGGCGGACCAACGCGCCAGGTCGGCGGTTGCCCCGGGACCTCATATCCAACATCACCGTATTCTTACGCGATCGCGCCTACCGACTGGGAGTCCGGCGACTGGAGGTCGATGACGGCACTTGCTTTCGCGTAAAAATTACCCGCAGCCGGGCCGTCACCCTCACTCTTCGTCACCCCCGAAGTATGGAGGGGGTGTGAGGGAGCGTACGCTCCACCCACATTTTTCCGCCCATCAGTTCGCCGTCATTTTCCCATTGGAGGGACCCGAGATTACGTTATTAGAATTAAAATTTTTGACTTTTCTTTATTGACTTTTCAGTTTTAGGTTAAGAGGGGAGGGGGGAAGGCCAGGAAGGCTACATGTTATTAATTTCGGCAGATCACGGCAGACGCCACTGGTTTTTCAGAACAGTAAGCCAACAACAACAACGCAGCAGCGGCAAAAGAGAGACGAGGAAAACACAGAGGACCAAAAACCAACGGCACCGACGCAGCAACGGCAGAAGAGAAACGCCGAGAACAGCGAGCCGACCGCACCGACGCAGCAACGGCAGAAGAGAAGCGCTGAAAACGATACGCCAACAGCATCGACGCAGCAACGGCAGAGGAGAAGCGCTAGAAACAACGGTGCCAGCCTTCTGCCGCAGCGAGAATGACGACGCTGGCCGCCTACGCGGACGCTGGATCGGCAGAGTCAGCAAAACGCCGGTGCCGACTTGGGAAAACGTGGAGATAGGGGTCGATTGGAGAAGGCCGGACGGGCCACAACAACGCGATCAGTGGTCCGAGAAAAGATCCTGCAACAACGCCGCACTTACGGAGGAAAAGAAGCTTTCCACGAATACAATCGTGGGAATTCAGGGGTAAGCGAGTCTCTAGTCGTATATACGGGCTGCTGAGCGGTGCGATAGGTAGGGAAATGAGAGAATAAAGTGAAAATGTAATGTCCGGGGCTTCGCCTTCTCCGCACATCCTTACGCCTCTGTCCCGAGTCTCCTCTTGCCCCGCACACGTGGTGATCCGTATTCGTTACAGATGTCCGTCGGTACCCCGCGTGGTTCCCTCCAGTAGTTCGTAGCCCGGCAGGATCTCGAGGCCGCTGTCGGGCGATTTCCTAAGCGCTCTCGGTGACCGTTGTCGGCACTCCCGCATGATCCCCTCCAGTAGTTTGTATCCCAGCAGGATCCCGAAGCCGCTGTCCGGCGATAGCCTAGGCGTTCTCGGCGACACCTGTTGGCGCCTCCTCCGTATAATTGCCTCCAGTAGTTCGATACCCAGCAGGATCCCGAAGCCGCTATCCGGTGACTGCCTAGGCGCCCTTAGGGATACCTGTTGGCGTTCCGCGTGATCCCCCTCCCGTAGCTTGTAGCCCAGCAGGATCCCGAAGCCGCTGTCCGGCGATTGCCTAGGCGCTCTCGGTGACACATCCCAGTAGACCGACAGGGTCCCGTAAGTACTGTCCGGCGATAGCCTAGGTACTCTCGGCAATACATGTCGGTAACTCCGCATAGCAAAGACCTTCGTAGTAATTCTGAGTCTGGTGCGATCCTGAAAGCGCTATCCGGCGATTGCCCAAGCGTTTTCGGCGAAACTGGCTGACACGCCCCGTATGGTTCTCCTTCATCTCGATCGCTCCCGTCTGCGGGACTGCCTCCCCGTCCTCATCGTCGGTCCGAAATACGGGGTCCCGGCAAATTATAAATTTCGACCCTGGAGTATATTGAGATATGTACCCTAGCCAAGATCGCTTCCTTACAAAGTACACAAGGACCGTATAGAATCAGTACAGAAAAACTTTTTACTCTTTGCTCTACGGGGCCTTAACTGGGATCCGGTGTAAGACTCCCATCTTACTCTAGTAGACTGCTATTAGTAAACCTCCCATCCTTAGTTAACCGTAGAAAGGGAGATGCTTGGTGTGATTCTTATGCAAAACTTGATCAGGGGTGACATAGACAGCCCTGATCTGTTGAGCCGCATAAACTTTCCGATTCCTATTAGACTTACTAGAAATTTTATACCGTTGTCTCTTCCACTTTGTAGATCGAATTATTCCTTGCATGAACCGTTTTGGGTCATATGCTCGGACTATAATTCCTCTACAATATAATATCCAGCACTAATTCTCTTCATCCTTACACACCTTTCTAGTAATTAGTAATTGTAGTGATATTTGTATTTTGAATGCATGTAATTCTCTTCGTAATTTAGTGCTAATTTTCCTCGAATATTAGCCTAACAGCTATCTTTCCTGCATGCTCGCGTTACAGCCTTCTGCTGGTTTCAGACGGGCCACTTGACGGTGCAGTAATTGCATGGCCTCTTGCAAGATGCAGTCATTGCATGTCAACGTCCAAGAAATATGCATTAGATTCGCAGAGGTCCGCAGGCGAGCAGCCCATTGCGGTGGAATGTTTGGTATCAAGGATGCTGAAAAACCAAACAAATTGGACGGCGATATGCAGCCTGTAACAGAGGTCGCTTCGGGATTGAGGCGGCTAGATCGCACACGAAAGCACGACAAGCCGACGCCGTTGTTTGTGCAAAACAAAAGGAAAAAATGCGGAGCGCAAAACAAAAATGCGTCTGGTCTCCAAAAAAGAGAACGACGAATGTCTATAATATTTACATATATAGCGCCGGCTGATATGCGGCGGTACAGCAATACGCGGGCGGTTGGCGGATACTCGAATTTTCTACTAAAATCAACTCGCCGAAGAGAAGTCGAGTAAAAAGGAAATGAAAGATCATGCGATCCAACGGTCCAATGCAAAACGGTACACATCGATGTATGCGTGAGTAGCTGCGGGCTTTGGCTATACGTGTGAGAACGTTACACTTATGTTTTGGACACAGGCAATAACAACAGAACTATGAGCGTAAAAATTGGTACTTAAGCGGGACAATACAATTATGAGCATATGAATAGGGCAAGTTGTAATATAAATGAATATTAAACTAATGCTAAGCGGCTAATTTCTTAACAGGTCTATTAGATTTGTGGTGAAAGTGGCTGTGTATAACAACTAGAAGGAAGCGCTTCCGAACCCATAAAGAATATATATACACTTGATCAGAATTACTAGCCGAGTCAACACAGCCATTTTTGATTGTCCGTCCTTCCATCTGTATGTCTGGCTGTCTGTCTGCCTTTTTTGACGCCTAGCTCTTAGAGATTATAAAAGCTAAAGCAACCAAATTTTGTATTTAGACGCCTGGGACCGACGTGCCAGATGAGTTTTGGTTTTACGTTCCGCTTCTTTTTCTCTTATTCTGCATAATCAGCCGGTGTTTTAAAAAAACAGGACGTATAGTAGACTCCTTATTTATCCAGCTTCTTCTATTTTTTACCAAAGGTTGCACAAAATTGTCTTATTATTTCTGTGTGTCGGTTAATCGTGTGATTGTGTGTTGCTGTGTTGTTGTGTGGTGCAAATAAAAAGAACAGCCCTCAAGCATCAATGCAAAATAGTGCACCCAAAAAAACCGAAACATGTTTACAAAAGTAAATTCTTAAATTCTTAGTGGCACAAAAGAATAAAACACCTAAGGCCAAGAAACTTAGACCTCAACAACTTATTTTGCTAAGGCATGAAGATACACCAACACGATCAACAAACCTTTGCAGGAATAATGGTATCGAAGGTATCGCAACAGTTGTCAGAAATTACTGGTCAACGTACCCCTGCAAACCTATCTAGCGTTAAATCACCGCTGGTACTTATTCGCAATCAAGCTCAAGATCAAACAGAAATCTGCTTAAATTCTTGGACGTTGACATGCAATGACTGCATCTTCTCAGAAGCGATGCAATTACTGCACCGTCAAGTGGCCCGTATGACGCCAGCAGAAGGCTCTTACGCGCTGATCCCAGGCAAAACGCAGACCTCCTCCCGCCCAACCGACCGAGGGATCGAATTCGATCTACAAAGTGGAAGGACCTATTGGTGATATCGACTCAGCAACCCGCAAGGATGACAACTATAAAGTGCTACTAGTTGACCCGGCAGACGTTGTTCTGCCACGCAACAAAAAAATGTTCTTAATTAAATTTATTTAATTAAGCTTTAAATCGCGAACAATTTTTAGATGACCCGGTGCAACAATAAATAAGCTCATTATTTATTTGTTCATGTTTATTTTAGTATTTTCACAATTTTTTAACAGGGTTTTTTTTGTTTTTTTTTTCAAGCACCTTCTGATACACATTTTTGCCGGCGGCCGGGGACTCAAATTTAAGACTTTCATTTTTGTGTAAATTTAGATTCGACGAAGCAAATAATAAATAGTATGATAAACGTTTATTCTAGTTAACTAGCGCCCAACGGAATTTTAACCAACGCGAGTGATTACTTAAAAACAAATTTCGTAAGCTAACGCTTCAGGTTTAACAAAAATAAAAGAATCATAAAGAGTTCTTACCCAACGCGAGTTTCTACTACTAAATTAGCAAGTGTAATAAACAACAAGTGAGGTGAAATTAATAATTATACCTAATTTTTAAAGAAGCTGAAGGGCAATTCCTCGCTCCCGGCATCAACATCTACAAAAGGAACGAGGGGGAATGTTGTGAGTTGCTGCGGACACCGCAACTCTAAGGTTATACCCGATACTAAGTCAGTATGGCTCTCCTCCGGCAGACGCCGCTAATATTTAACGACACGACAAAGAGTGCGTGCGAGAGAGACAGAAAATCAGTCTGAGCGTGACGTCACGCGCTGCGTAGCCACTGCAAATTGATTTGTTCCTTTTGGCTATAAAAATGATCCGATCTAATCCAGATTCAGCAATCTGATAGATATGGTCATTATCTATGATTCTGCGTTTTTAGTTTTCTCAAATCTGCAATATTGTCGATGCAACAGACTTTCGTCTTTTGTGGAGGCGGAAGGGAGTGGCGCGAAATTTTAAGATATACGATTTGTAGTGAGATCTAGGAGTGCGGATACCAAATTTGGTTACTCTAGCGTTTATAGTCTCTGAGATTTGTGGACGCGCTGCGTAGCCACTGCAAATTGATTTGTTCCTTTTGGCTATAAAAATGGACTGATCTGATCCAGATTCAGCAATCTAATAGATATGGTCATTATCTATGATTCTGCGTTTTTAGTTTTCTCAAATCTGCAATATTGTGGATGCAACAGATTTTCGTCCTTTGTGGGGGCGGATGGGGGTGGGGCGAAATTCTGAGATATACGTTTTATAGTGACATCTTAAAGGAGTGTGTGCACCAAATTTGGTTATTCTAGCCTTAATAGTCTCTGAGATTTGTGGTTGCCTCAGATTTTCGTCCTTTGCGGGGGCGGAAGGGGGTGTGGCGAAATTTGGACAGGAAACGGTCAAGGTCCGATATCACAGGAGTGTGGATACCAAATTTGGTTGCTCTGGCTTTTATAGGTTCTGAGATCCTTGAACTCATATTTTGCAATTGGCAAAACCGACCATGAAACCTGTGTGTTAGAGTGAGACAGAGCGAGAAAGAGTGAAATTGTTTTCGTGATTCTGGCTGTAATAATTATACGATCTGGTTCAGATTTTGCACTCTAGAAGATATAGTCATCTTCTACGATTCTGCGTTTTTAGTTTTCTCGTATCGTCGAAATTGTGGATGCCACAGATTTTCGCCCTTTGTGGGGGCGGAAGTGGGCGGGGCAAAGTTTTGAAATATTTTTGTAGCAGTGACATATCACAGAAGTCTGGATCCAAAACATCGTTGCTCTAGCTCTTATAGTCTTTGAGCATTAGGCGCTGAAGGGGACGGACAGACGGACAGACGGACAGACGGACGGACGGACAGACAGACAGGGCTCAATCGACTCGGCTATTGATGCTGATCAAGAATATATATACTTTATAGGGTCGGAAACGATTCCTTCTGGACGTTACACACATCCACTTTTACCACAAATCTAATATACCCCAATACTCATTTTGAGTATCGGGTATAAAAACAGGCTGAAGGGCAATCCCTCGCCTCAAAAAGTAAAAGCAACAAGCTGAATGGCAATTCCTCGCTTCCCACTTCGACGCCCACAAAGGAATTAATAATAAATTGAAGAAAACTAATAATTAGATCAAATAAAACACGGTATAAGTCGCAGAAAACCATATAAGTGAATAAAATAATACTGAGTAGGTGCATCTGAGATATTTAAAATCATAATCAAATTCATCAAAAAAAGAAAAATACAAATAAAATAAGAAATTTCTAATGGGCGATAGCCCTAACAGTTCCAATAATGACCTCAAGTCCTTTAAGCGGTCCGGTAGCTTATTTTCACTCTGTAGGGACCTGCAAGACCCAGGGGATAGCAAGCAAGAACAATCCGATAGCGACGATTGTGTCTTAGGGGCCTCCGTTTGACTGTAAGCAACGAATTTTCCCCTGACATCATGGGCTCGGCAACTTTCGCAGCAGCTATAGAGGCCTCGCGGTTCGAGACCAGGTTACAGCAATTACAAGCCGAGAGTGCTCAGTTGAGCACAGGTACGGCTGCCACGAAAGTTGAAGCGTATTAGGAGATAGCAATCAATGCCGATGTCCAGTGTTATCAGCCATTGGACATGGTTAAGTCCGTCCCCGAGTTCGACGGCAAACAGGAAAATGATGTCGCTTGGCGCCAGGCAGCGCCGACAGCCTATAAAACTTTCGAGCCCTATGAGGGCAACGCTAAACATTACATGGCGACAGGCATCATCGGAAATAAAATAAAAGGTGCCGAAAATAACGTCCTGTCATCTTTTAATACAGTCTTAAATTCCAAGGCAATTTTGAATAGTTTGGATACAGCAAAAACTGGCCACCATGCGGAAGGGTAACCAGTCTTTGACGGAATACTATGACGAGATTGAGAAGCAGCTCTCTCTCATTACTAACAAAAACTTAATGGTCCATAATGCGGTCGCAGCGGGCATTCTAAACGGGAAAGCCAGGGACGACACTCTAGACGTATTCGTTTCAGGCTTAAGAAGAACATTGAAAACAGTAGTACTTCCGGCAATACCGAAAGATCTGCAGACTGCTCTGGACCTTGCCGAAGCGGCGGAATCCAGCGAGGATCGCATTCCTTGGAGGAAAAGGCCCAAAAAACGGGCCAGGGCCATTTTAGGCAAACTAGAGCTGGGGACTCCTATAAAAGTCCTCATTACGACAAAAGGCAAGACGCGTTGAAAGCCCAGAAGGGAAGATCCAACCAAAGATCCAATAGCGGCAGGACTGGGGCCCAGAGCCCGGAGCCCATGGATGTAGATCCTTATTCTTCCAATCTCAGACTGCCCACTGCTTACAAAAACCTTTCGGGTCTGGTGGATGCAATCAAAATTTTGCGAGGAAAACAAACCCGTCTGAGCGCACCACGAGAAATTGGCAGCAGAGGATAGAGCACACTACAGCCGGTGGATAACCAGATCGACACGGCCTCCAATGGGGCTGCGGCCGAAGCTGTTGCTGAGATAGAAGCGGAGGGCGAATTAGAGTACGAGAGTGACTCAGTCAATTTTTTAAGGGAAGATCCCTGCTGCCATTCGTTTCGCGGAAAATAGCAGGGATTAATATGAAGCTTCTCATAGACACGGGTGCGTCAATTACATCAAGCCATGTAAATGGCTTCGCGGCGTCAAGCGCTCAATCTTAACGGATTACGAATGAATGGCGGACGAGACTGCAGAGACGAGATGTTTCCACAGTCGCACATGCGAAAACTACTAGTGGTGGATAACGACCATATCCAAAATATGTTAGCCACGATTAGTGTGCACCACAAAGCTGCTAGGAGCCTAAACATCCTGGGCTCGGTCTTAAAGGTGGTAGCCGGAACTCCGGACGCGGACGACCTAGAAAAGATACGAATAAACGAGGCCCAACTTATTGAATCAAATAACAGGCACATAAGCATAAATTCTAAATCTCAGGAGCAAATCAACCGCTTGACAGACACAGTCAATAAATTGGTAGAGACTGCAAAGGGAAAGCAAATTGACTCCGCTCACCTGTACGAGACCTTGCTGGCTAGGAACAGAATGGTGGCATCCGAACTAAGTAATCTCATGCTCACCATTTCCCTCGCAAAAGTTAACGTAATCAATCCGGTCATATTAGACCATAATGACTTGAATTCTATTTTTTCTAATCAGCTCACCAATGTCATTGTAACTAACATTTAAGAAGTATCTAAAATCAAAGTTTTCCAATGAAATAGCTTAATACACTTTATCATTCAATTCCCTAAGATTAAGTACATTTGCAAAAAGATAACTATTTTCCCGGTCGCCCAAAACGGCACTATCCTTTAACTGGACGATAACATCGTCGCCGACTGCAACAACCAGATAGTAACAGTGTCGGACTGCAAACAGACGACCACGACAACATTCTGCGAAGCGTCGACAAAGGACTACTGTGCCCAAGGATTATATTCTGGTGGCGTGGCCTACTGCCAGTCGCAACCCAGCCACCACAGCACCATCACACTAGTCGATGCCGGGATCATTATCATCAACGATCACCCAACAGCAGTGAATTTCGACGGCAGCCCGGCGCTCAATATTTCAGGGACGCATCTAATCACGATCAACGATTATGCCAAATTTTCATATAAACCAAATACAGCACATGCATCGTCGCGTAACAGAACACGAGAGTTGCAGCGTTGACAGAGACACTTGCCCAGACAGGCCAACAATAACTATGGCGCCGTGGAACGAGGGAAACTGCCGCTGCTCAACATAACACCGGCGCGTGTGCCATGTCAGCAGATTAATGCACCGCCGACTGCGCAGCCGGCGGCCGGGAACTTAACATTAAGACTTTAATTTTTGTATACACTTAGATTCTCTTAGACCTCCAACGAGGAACAATAAATCTCACTTCGACGAAGCTAAGATAAATCTACTGGAATTTAAAACGAGGGGGAACGTTGTGAGTTGCTGCGGAGACCGCAACTCTACATTTATACCCGATACTAAGTCAGTATGGTTCTCCTCCGGCAGAGGCCACTAATATTAAACGACACGACACAAAGTGCGTGCGAGAGAGACAGAAAATCAGTCTGAGCGTGACGCCACGCGCTGCGTAGCCAGTGCAAATTGATTTGTTCCTTTTGGCTATAAAAATTAACGAATCTGATCCAGATTCAGCCATCTGATAGATATGGTCGTTGTCTATGATTCTGCGTTTTTAGTTTTCTCAAATCTGCAATATTGTGGATGCAACAGATTTTCGTCCTTTGTGGGGGCGGAAGGGGGTGGGGCGAAATTTGGAGATATACGTTTTATAGTGAGATCTAACAGAAGTGCGGATACCAAATTTGGTTACTCTAGCTTTAATAGTCTCTGAGATTTGTGAATATCCCCAGATTTTCATCCTTTGCGGGGGCGGAAGGGGGTGAGGCGAAATTTTTAAACAAACTCGTCTCGGTCCGATATATTAGGAGTGTGGATACCAAATTTGGTTGCTCTAGCTTTTAGAGTCTCTGAGATCTAGGCGCTAATGTTTTACTCTCAGCAAAGCCGCCTATGCTACGTGTGTGTTAGAGAGAGATAGGACGAGAAAAAATTAAATTGTTTTCTTGATGCTGGCTATAATAATAATACGATCCAATTTAGATTCTGCAGTCTATAAGATATGGTCATTCTCTACGATTCTGCGTTTTTGGTTTTCTCTTATCTTTAAAATTGTGGATGCCACAGATTTTCGCCCTTTGTGGGGGCGGAAGTGGGCGGGGCAAAGTTTTGAAATATTTTTGTAGCAGTGACATATCACAGAAGTCTGGATCCAAACATCGTTGCTCTAGCTCTTATAGTCTTTGAGCATTAGGCGCTGAGGGGGACGGACAGACGGACAAACGGACAGACAGACATGGCTCAATCGACTCGGCTATTGATGCTGATCAAGAATATATATACTTTATGGGGTCGGAAACGATTCCTTCTGGACGTTACACACATCCACTTTTACCACAAATCTAATATACCCCAATACTCATTTTGAGTATCGGGTATAAAAAGAACCAAAGCTGTACGGGGCGGGTGTAGGCTGTATTTGATTTGGTCGCAAATTATGTTATGCTTATCTGCGAAGTTAAATACTGCAGCTTCCTTGCCAGTTTATAGCAGTTCCTATTCAGAAGCATTTGCTGTCCTGTGGCTTCATGCACTGAGTCACGGATTGATACTTCAATCCCGGTAGGTACATATCCCAGTCTTGGTTATCCTTCTTCATCCTTCCAAATACGTCCTTACCCTCTCGGCTGGATATAGATCTAGATCTAGAGCAACCTCCTCGATGCAGAATGAAAGTGTATCCGCCACTACATTGTCGACTCCCTTGCGGTGTTCGATCCCAAAGTCGAACCTCTGCAGCTGCAAGGATCATCTCGTTAGACGCACGTTCATGTTCTTGAGTGATATCAGTCACTTAAGACTGTCGTGATCAGTGATTACTGTGAATGGCATCAACTCAACATACGGCCTGCATTTTTCTATCGCCAATACCGCAGCTAAAAATTGTTTCTGCATTACAAAATAAGAAGCTCCCCAGATGCTCTGCTCTTTTGTGATCCAGCTGGAACAGCACCGCTTCAACTCAAAAATTCGAGGCATCGCACTGAATATAGAAACGTCGCTTAAAGCCGTGGTGAGCTCATACTTCAGTGATTCTATGGCTGTCTCGGTTCCATCGACAATAAGAACTTCACCCTCAGATTATTCTTCAGAGCTTCTGTTAGCGATACCGCGATGGTTGAGAATTCCTTGATAAAGCGCTTATTCCATCTTGGGGTTCCTAAAAAGCTCCTTCACTGAACTCGGGTTCGGAATCCTTTGGATAGCCATAACACTATCGGTATCCAATTTTCCAGAACGCGAATTTGATGTCGACTTTATATATATAATGCGTCTGATTAATCCTGGATAGTATGCCATCGACGCTAAGAAGAGGGTAATCGTCTTTTACGGTGAGCGCGCGTCCAAACGCAATCCATTTTTACTTGGCATCCTCCTCACCGTCGACCGATTGCTACACGGACTATCTTAACGGACTACCTAACTCAATCTATCCTAGTCACAGCATATTGTCCACCTCAGACGAGAACACCTCCTGCATCGCTGTGGATTGAAGGTAAGGCCGATTTTTGAAGGGTTCAGCTCCATCAGCTGGATTCAATACTGCTCTACCGTCGTTATCACCAATTCGGAATCTTCGTAAGTCAAAAAACCTCCTTCACCTGCTCCAGCTCTTCAGCTTCCGATAGGTTGATCGATACATACATACTTCTCCATCTCCACTTCGAGATCGTTAAGGAGCTCACTGATGTCCTCTGATCTGCACTTTGGCTAATACTCTGGGATCGCATCCTGGCCCTCGTCTGACTACTTCGTCCACCTCATTACTATTCTGTCGCCTTTTCTTGATTCGTGAACGGATCTTGTGGAGTCTATGACTGACACCGCGCATCCTGCTGCCGATCTATCCTATATCTCCTCATCCTCTCTTCGGCCGTAAACAACTTTCAACTATTATTACCTAGTATAATTGGGTTATGGCTTTTAACTTCTATATTAATTGATAGACCTTTGTTCATTTCCTCGCGGGCTTCAGTCCTGACCGCTGATCTCCCGCCTTCATCTTTGAATCGCCCGCTCGAGCGTTTCTTAGGCTTCCCGCTCCGGACGTCCATGTTCCGGACTCGAATCGCGTAAACTTACCGTGCGATCACATCATCGAGTCCCTGCTTCACGACTCGCACCATTTTAGACTCAGCCAAGGGTGTGGTGAGTCCAGCCGCCTGCCTGCGCATCGCCAGATTTTTCTCGTCGCTCATGCAAAGCGCGTAGCCGCTCGAACTCGCTACCGGGACACCAACTCGTCCTTCAAGTCCCTTCATTTTGTTTTTTGATAAGTTGGTGAACGTTGTCAAGGACCTCGTACCACAAACGTCGATTTTGCCTACGGAGAGTCACGACCCTGAAGCAAGACCCATCTCCGTTAAAGTGGATTTCCCAATAGTCGACAGGTCCCCATCTCTCTCCTCTCCAAGGCGGTAGACATGTTGGACATCCGCCGTCTCCCGATGTCTCCTGTCTATGCCTTCCAGCACTTGGTTCCAGATCTGCCTGGCCATTCGACGGCGTCAGTTCTCGCTTAGCCTCGCCGGCTTCCTTGGAGACTACTGGAAAATCTGTATGACTTTATTCGTGAATCTTTTGAGCATGGTTGCTGTGTTTGGATTATTCCTAAAAGACTTTGGATCCTGCCGATCGCCATTATTGTTATCGCGCTCAACACCGATAAGGCCTTTTTCCAGTACCATTTCCTGGAACATTTACACGTTCATCCGCAGAGGCGTCATCGCCTCTGTTATGGGCTCCATTTGCTCCATAAAGCCGCGACGGATCTCCTTCTGCTGCGTCCTACTGAGGGTATCTGCCAAGCTTCCTATGCCTGGCAAATTCCTACTGTCGTCTTCACCCCCCTTAGCGCTCAGTGCATTACTGTCTTCCATCTGCCCTTGCAAGTTATCTGGTGGAGGAGTCCTGCAAGTCATATTCCGCTGAGACCTCAGTTTCTGCTTCCTGGCTCTCCTCCGGCAGACGACACTAATATTAAACGACACGACAAAGAGTGCGTGCGAGACAGAAAATCAGTCTGAGCGTGACGTCGGGCGCTGCGTAGCCACAGCAAATTGATTTCTTGCAGATTCAGCAACCGGATAGATATGGTCATTCTCTATGATTCTGCGTTTTTAGTTTTCTCGTATCTGCAATTTTGTGAATGCAACAGATTTTCGTCCTTTGTGGGGGCGGAAGGGGGCTGGGCGAAGTTTTGAAATATTTTTGTAGCAGTGACATATCACAGAAGTCTGGATCCAAAACATCGTTGCTCTAGCTTTTATAGTCTTTGAGCACTAGGCGCTGAAGGGGACGGACAGACGGACGGAAAGACGGACGGACAGACGGACAGACAGACAGGGCGCAATCGACTCGGCTATTGATGCTGATCACGAATATATATACTTTATAGGGTCGGAAACGATTCATCATTCACGATTCATTCAAACACATCCACTTTTACCACAAATCTAATATACCCCAATACTCATTTTGAGTATCGGGTATAAAAAATATACAAGTGGCAAAAGAACTGTAGCTGTGAAAAAATAGATAAATAAATTGGTTTGTGTGTGCCCACTGTGCCAGCGACAATAACTGCAGCGACCCCAGCAGCAGCGACATCAGCAGCATAGACACCAGCAGCATCGACATCAGCAGCAGTGATAATAGCTGCAGTGAATTAAGAAGAGGCAACACCAGCAGCAGCGACAGCAACTTCAGCGGCAGCAGTAACAACAGCAGAAGCAGAATTCATCAGCTAAGTCTCATATCTCAATTTGTTTTTAAGCCTAATTCAGTAAAAAACGAGGGGGAACGTTGTGAGTTGCTGCGGACACCGCAACTCTACAGTTATACCCGATACTAAGTCAGTATGGCTCTCCTCCGGCAGTCGCCGCTTATATTAATCGACACGACAAAGAGTGCGTGCGAGAGAGACAGAAAATCAGTCTGAGCGTGACGTCGGGCGCTGCGTAGCCAGTGCAAATTGATTTGTTTCCTTTCGCTATAAAAATGATCTGATCTGATCCAGATTCAGCAATCTGATAGATATGGTCGTTATCTATGATTCTGCGTTTTTAGTTTTCTCAAATCTGCAATATTGTGGATGCAACAGATTTTCGTCCTTTGTGCGGGCGGAAGGGGGTGGGGCGAAATTTTGAGATATACGTTTTATAGTGAGATCTAACAGAAGTGCGGATACCAAATTTGGTTACTCTAGCTTTAATAGTCTCTGAGATTTGTGAAAATCCCCAGGGTGTGGCGAAATTTTGAAACAAACTCGTCTCGGTCCGATATATTAGGAGTGTGGATACCAAATTTGGTTGCTCTAGCTTTTATAGTCTCTGAGATCTAGGCGCTAATGTTTTACTCTAAGCAAAGCCGCCTAGGCTACGTGTGTGTTAGAGAGAGACAGGGCGAGAAAAAATGAAATTGTTTTCTTGATGCTGGCTATAATAATAATACGATCAGATTCTGCAGTCTATAAGATATGGTCATTCTCTACGATTCTGCGTTTTTGGTTTTCTCTTATCTTTAAAATTGTGCATGCCACAGATTTTCGCCCTTTGTGGGGGCGGAAGTGGGCGGGGCAAAGTTTTGAAATATTTTTGTAGCAGTGACATATCACAGAAGTCTGGATCCAAAACATCGTTGCTCTGGCTCTTATAGTCTTTGAGCATTAGGCGCTGAAGGGGACGGACAGACGGACAGACGGACGGACGGACAGACGGACAGACGGACAGACAGACATGGCTCAATCGACTCGGCTGTTGATGCTGATCAAGAATATATATACTTTATGGGGTCGGAAACGATTCCTTTTGGACGTTACACACATCCACTTTTACCACAAATCTAATATACCCCAATACTCATTTTGAGTATCGGGTATAATTAAAGTAAGATGCTATAGCAAAATATATTAAGAAGATTGAAGCTGGTAATTTGACCAGCGATGTAATCCAAAGGTTAGAAGACCTTAAGCACAAAGTTACAATAGGCAATAATTCTGCACTGCTAACATATGTTGTAGTCGATCATAACTACTATAAGAGACGGCAGTGTTAAAAAATCATTAAAAATATAGAGGACATACATAAAAAGTATGTAGAGTCAAAAAATAATGAAACATTAACGAAAGGGAAGGTAGAAAAAGAAAAGTTGCAATCAGTGAAGACTGGAACTTTGAAGGAAGACATAGAGCCCAAAATTGACAATAGAATAGAAAAAATATCTGAGGATATGTACAGAATAGTGGAAAACCTGAAGACGTATTTAGAGCAAACCATGCAGAGGTTTGATCAGGCTGTGAATTAATTCATAACAGATAAAGTCTGAGTAAATAAAGTAAATAAAAAATAAAATAAAGGGTGAGGCACGGAGTATGGTAACTAACTTTTTAACTGGGCCGCTGGAGTATTATTATACAATTATATGAAAGTCATAAAAAAAGGAAAAAATAAATCTAAGCATTACCAGATGGATAATGGAGTTTTTAGAGCAACGGTTACACGTCGCAGGATTAAGAGTGGAAACCGTTGAAAAAAGTAGTGCAATATGGCAAAATATGGCAGGACATACCATAATTCTCTGCTATAAGTTTAAGGGAATGAGTCTGATAGATAGAGTTCAGTTTATTAATAAACAGTGTCTTTGCAAAAAATCTGTAGGCATGATATGTATAAGAAATGCTTATCTGAAATTGTATGTGGGCTTTTTAAAAATCCTCATCCTCCATATGCCCTACGAAAAGGGGGAAAATGTTTACACCTGCTTGACAAAAGAACTTATAAAAGTAAAGGTGGGTAATGGTGGCTATCAAAACTTTAGGGCTTTAAGTGATTGTGGGTCCCCACGTACCATAATTTCAGAGGAAAGTGCGCAAATATTAAACTTAGTTACGTTATAAACTCGTGGTAGAGTAGACGTAATAATTGGGATAGATTTATATACCCATATTTTAAAAGACGGAGTAGTAAATAGACGGACTACTTGGTCAAAATACAGAATTCGGATGGGATGGAATTCGACAACAATTGAAGTTGGGGACTTAGAACGGTTCTGGGAATTGGAAGTGAAAATAATGATGTAAAAGAAGATGTGTGCGAGGAGCATTTCTTGGAAACAACAAGAAGAGATGAGAATGGCAGGTATGTGGTTAAAATACCATTTAAAAAAGAAAAGGATCTGGGAGATTCAAAACCCCAAGCTATAGCGCGATTTTACAGTTTAGAAAGAAAGCTCAGCAATAATAAAACATTAAAAGAAAATTATGTAAAGTTCATGCATGAATATAAAAACTTATGACATATGGTAGAGTCCAAAGAAGATGGGAAATATTATTTACCCCATCAAAGAGTCATAAGAGATTCCAGTCTAACGACAAATCTGATGGTGGTTATCGATGCTGCAGCAAAAACCACAAACAATAAAAGTTTAAATGATATCATGTGGGTTGGACCAAGGGTCCAAAAAGATATCTTCGATATTATGGTGAAATGGCGTAAATGGCCATTTGTAATATCTGCGGACATTGAAAAAATGTACCGGCAAATTAATGTTTATAAAGAAGATTAACAATATTTGCATATAATTTGGAGAGATAACCCAAACGAAAAGTTAAAGGAGTATAAACTCACAACCGTTACGTACGGTACAGCTTCAGCACCCTACTTAGCAACAAGGGTGCTTGTTGCAATAGCAGATAATTGCAAAGATCAAGCAATTAAGGAAATCATAAAGAACGATTTGTATATGGACGACCTGCTGACAGGTGCCGACTCGATACTGGATTCTAAAAAGCATGTAAAGGAAGTTACCCGAGTGTTTAATAAGGTTGGGTTTAACTTAAGAAAGAAGTTATAGAAGGCATTAGAGATGACCAAGAAAATAAAGTATTAACCATTGAGAAGAAAGAATCCGTCAAAACATTAGGATTCCAATGGGAACCGGTTAAAGACGAGTTTAGGTTCGATTTCCATTATTTCATTGTCATCCTTTGCGGGGCGGAAAGGGGTTGGGCGAAGTTTTGAAATATTTTTGTAGCAGTGAAATGTGGATGAAAAATTTTGTTGCTCTAGCTTTTATAGTCTCTGAGATCTAGGCGCTAATGTTTTACTCTCAGCAAAGCCAACTATGATACGTGTGTGTTAGAGAGAGACAGAGCGAGAAAGAATGAAATTGTGAAATTGTTTTCTTGATTCTGGCTATAATAATTATACGATCTGGGTCAGATTTTGCATTCTAGAAGATATAGTCATCCTCTACGATTCGGCGCTTTCCGTTTTCTCGTATCTTTGAAATTTTGGATGGCACAGATTTTCGCTTTTTGTGGGGGCGAAAGAGGGCGGGGCAATGTTTTGAAATATACTTGAAACACTGATATATTACAGAAGTCCGCATATAAAATGTCGTTGCTGTTGCTCTTGTAGTGGCTGGCAAAAACCCTCTAGCTGAACCCTCCACGAGGGTGCCGGCTGGGCAATGGACACTGCATTATCCCGAGCGAGGATAATGCACTGTCTCTTGCCCTACCCGGGGTAATGCAGTGTCTAGCTAAGGCTATGGTCCATCGTCTTCGGGCATGGCCGGAGCAGGTCATGTCAGTTGTAATACTACTGCCACTAAAACGACGCGTTGCAGGGTGAGCCGTGCGGGTGCCGTTGTCGATGCAGACTCGGACCTGGAGAGCGTGCTATCCATCAGCAAGACCGAAGAGGAAAGCCTTCTCCGCTCGCCGGAACCAGGTACCAGCTCCCTGCGTAGGGAAGGGCCATAAAGCCGCGACGGATCTCCTTCTGCTGCGTCCTACTGAGGGTATCTGCCAAGCTTCCTATGCCTGGCAAATTCCTACTGTCGTCTTCACCACCCTTAGCGCTCAGTGCATTACTGTCTTCCATCTGTCCTTGCAGGTTATCTGGTGGAGGAGTCCTGCAAGTCAAATTTCGCTGAGACCTCAGTTTCTGCTTCCTGGCTCTCCTCCGGCAGACGACACTAATATTAAACGACACGACAAAGAGTGCGTGCGAGACAGAAAATCAGTCTGAGCGTGACGTCGGGCGCTGCGTAGCCACAGCAAATTGATTTCTTGCAGATTCAGCAACCGGATAGATATGGTCATTCTCTATGATTCTGCGTTTTTAGTTTTCTCGAATCTGCAATTTTGTGAATGCAACAGATTTTCGTCCTTTGTGGGGGCGGAAGGGGGCTGGGCGAAGTTTTGAAATATTTTTGTAGCAGTGACATATCACAGAAATCTGGATCCAAAACATCTTTGCTCTAGCTCTTATAGTCTTTGAGCACTAGGCGCTGAAGGGGACGGACAGACGGACGGACGGACGGACGGACGGACGGACGGACGGACAGACGGACAGACGGACGGACGGACAGACAGACAGGGCGCAATCGACTCGGCTATTGATGCTGATCACGAATATATATACTTTATAGGGTCGGAAACGATTCATCATTCACGATTCATTCAAACACATCCACTTTTACCACAAATCTAATATACCCCAATACTCATTTTGAGTATCGGGTATAAAAAATATACAAGTGGCAAAAGAACTGTAGCTGTGAAAAAATAGATAAATAAATTGGTTTGTGTGTGCCCACTGTGCCAGCGACAATAACTGCAGCGACCCCAGCAGCAGCGACATCAGCAGCATAGACACCAGCAGCATCGACATCAGCAGCAGTGATAATAGCTGCAGTGAATTAAGAAGAGGCAACACCAGAAGCAGCGACAGAAACTTCAGCGGCAGCAGTAACAACAGCAGAAGCAGAATTCATCAGCTAAGTCTCATATCTCAATTTGTTTTTAAGCCTAATTCAGTAAAAAATTAAAGTAAGATGCGATAGCAAAAGATATTAAGAAGATTAAAGCTGGTCATTTGACCAGCGATGTAATCCAAAGGTTAGAAGACCTTAAGCACAAAGTTACAATAGGCAATAATTCTGCACTGCTAACATATGTTGTAGTCGATCATAACTACTATAAGAGACGGCAGTGTTAAAAAATCATTAAAAATATAGAGGACATACATAAAAAGTATGTAGAGTCAAAAAATAATGAAACATTAACGAAAGGGAAGGTAGAAAAAGAAAAGTTGCAATCAGTGAAGACTGGAACTTTGAAGGAAGACATAGGCCCAAAATTGACAATAGAATAGAAAAAATATCTGAGGATATGTACAGAATAGTGGAAAACCTGAAGACGTATTTAGAGCAAACCATGCAGAGGTTTGATCAGGCTGTGAATTAATTCATAACAGATAAAGTCTGAGTAAATAAAGTAAATAAAAAATAAAATAAAGGGTGAGGCACGGAGTATGGTAACTAACTTTTTAACTGGGCCGCTGGAGTATTATAACGCTGCTTGAGAATTGCTGACCAAGCGTTATGAATTCAGCGAAAAATATTAAACGATTTTCTAATTCTACAAATGAGTCAATACATTTAATCAAATTAAAGTCACAATTAACAGGCGCAGATAGTGTCGAAAAAGTGCAATAAGATGCCTTACAATTATATGAAAGTCATAAAAAAAGGAAAAAATAAATCTAAGCATTACCAGATGGATAATGGAGTTTTTAGAGCAACGGTTACACGTCGCAGGATTAAGAGTGGAAACCGTTGAAAAAAGTAGTGCAATATGGCAAAATATGGCAGGACATACCATAATTCTCTGCTATAAGTTTAAGGGAATGAGTCTGATAGATAGAGTTCAGTTTATTAATAAACAGTGTCTTTGCAAAAATCTGTAGGCATGATATGTATAAGAAATGCTTATCTGAAATTGTATGTGGGATTTTTAAAAATCCTCATGATACGATGCTCCATATGCCCTACGAAAAGGGGGAAAATGTTTACACCTGCTTGACAAAAGAACTTATAAAAGTAAGGGTGGGTAATGGTGGCTATCAAAACTTTATGGCTTTAAGTGATTGTGGGTCCCCACGTACCATAATTTCAGAGGAAAGTGCGCAAATATTAAACTTAGTTACGTTATAAACTCGTGGTAGAGTAGACGTAATAATTGGGATAGATTTATATACCCATATTTTAAAAGACGGAGTAGTAAATAGACGGACTACTTGGTCAAAATACAGAATTCGGATGGGATGGAATTCGACAACAATTGAAGTTGGGGACTTAGAACGGTTCTGGGAATTGGAAGTGAAAATAATGATGTAAAAGAAGATGTGTGCGAGGAGCATTTCTTGGAAACAACAAGAAGAGATGAGAATGGCAGGTATGTGGTTAAAATACCATTTAAAAAAGAAAAGGATCTGGGAGATTCAAAACCCCAAGCTATAGCGCGATTTTACAGTTTAGAAAGAAAGCTCAGCAATAATAAAACATTAAAAGAAAATTATGTAAAGTTCATGCATGAATATAAAAACTTATGACATATGGTAGAGTCCAAAGAAGATGGGAAATATTATTTACTCCATCAAAGAGTCATAAGAGATTCCAGTCTAACGACAAATCTGAGGGTGATTTTCGATGCTTCAGCAAAAACCACAAGCAATAAAAGTTTAAATGATATCATGTGGGTTGGACCAAGGGTCCAAAAAGATATCTTCGATATTATGGTGAAATGGCGTAAATGGCCATTTGTAATATCTGCGGACATTGAAAAAATGTACCGGCAAATTAATGTTTATAAAGAAGATTAACAATATTTGCATATAATTTGGAGAGATAACCCAAACGAAAAGTTAAAGGAGTATAAACTCACAACCGTTACGTACGGTACAGCTTCAGCACCCTACTTAGCAACCAGGGTGCATGTTGCAATAGCAGATAATTGCAAAAATCAAGCAATTAAGGAAATCATAAAGAACGATTTGTATAAGGACGACCTGCTGACAGGTGCCGACTCGATACTGGATTCTAAAAAGCATGTAAAGGAAGTTACCCGAGTGTTTAATAAGGTTGGGTTTAACTTAAGAAAGAAGTTATAGAAGGCACTAGAGATGACCAAGAAAATAAAGTATTAACCATTGAGAAGAAAGAATCCGTCAAAACATTAGGATTCCAATGGGAACCGGTTAAAGACGAGTTTAGGTTCGATTTCCATTATTTCATTTTCATCCTTTGCGGGTCGGAAAGGGGTTGGGCGAAGTTTTGAAATATTTTTGTGGCAGTGAAATGTGGATGGAAAATTTTGTTTCTCTAGCTTTTATAGTCTCTGAGATCTAGGCGCTAATGTTTTACTCTCAGCAAAGCCAACTATGATACGTGTGTGTTAGAGAGAGACAGAGCGAGAAAGAATGAAATTGTGAAATTGTTTTCTTGATTCTGGCTATAATAATTATACGATCTAGTTCAGATTTTGCATTCTAGAAGATATAGTCATCCTCTACGATTCGGCGCTTTCCGTTTTCTCGTATCTTTGAAATTTTGGATGGCACAGATTTTCGCTTTTTGTGGGGGCGAAAGAGGGCGGGGGCAATGTTTTGAAATATACTTGAAACACTGATATATCACAGAAGTCCGCATATAAAATGTCGTTGCTGTTGCTCTTGTAGTGGCTGGCAAAAACCCTCTAGCTGAACCCTCCACGAGGGTGCCGGCTGGGCAATGGACACTGCATTATCCCGAGCGATGATAATGCACTGTCTCTTGCCCTGCCCGGGGTAATGCAGTGTCTAGCTAAGGCTATGGTCCATCGTCTTCCCGATCTAAAGTCGGGGGAACTGAACCAAGGCCATGGCTAGAGGTGCCTGGCGGCCAGGCATAAAACGCTAGAGATGGTCCCCCCGAAAAACATTAACCGGTATGGACCTTCGGGCCAAATATGGAGGCAGATAAGGAGCAAGCACGGGTTGGGATGTCAACCCAAACGTCGGTGAAAAGCGTGACTGCTACCACCGGCGGGCACGGGGAGGAGCAATCCTCTCTGCGTGTCGCCAGCGGTCACACCTACTGCCACTAAAACGACGCGTTGCAGGGTGAGCCGCGCGGGTGCCGTTGTCGATGCAGACTCGGACCTGAAGAGCGTGCTATCCATCAGCAAGACCGAAGAGGAAAGCCTTCTCCGCTCGCCGGAACCAGGTACCAGCTCCCTGCGTAGGGAAGGGCCATAAAGCCGCGACGGATCTCCTTCTGCTGCGTCCTACTGAGGGTATCTGCCAAGCTTCCTATGCCTGGCAAATTCCTACTGTCGTCTTCACCACCCTTAGCGCTCAGTGCATTACTGTCTTCCATCTGTCCTTGCAGGTTATCTGGTGGAGGAGTCCTGCAAGTCAAATTTCGCTGAGACCTCAGTTTCTGCTTCCTGGCTCTCCTCCGGCAGACGACACTAATATTAAACGACACGACAAAGAGTGCGTGCGAGACAGAAAATCAGTCTGAGCGTGACGTCGGGCGCTGCGTAGTCACAGCAAATTGATTTCTTGCAGATTCAGCAACCGGATAGATATGGTCATTCTCTATGATTCTGCGTTTTTAGTTTTCTCGAATCTGCAATTTTGTGAATGCAACAGATTTTCGTCCTTTGTGGGGGCGGAAGGGGGCTGGGCGAAGTTTTGAAATATTTTTGTAGCAGTGACATATCACAGAAATCTGGATCCAAAACATCTTTGCTCTAGCTCTTATAGTCTTTGAGCACTAGGCGCTGAAGGGGACGGACAGACGGACGGACGGACAGACGGACGGACGGACAGACAGACAGGGCGCAATCGACTCGGCTATTGATGCTGATCACGAATATATATACTTTATAGGGTCGGAAACGATTCATCATTCACGATTCATTCAAACACATCCACTTTTACCACAAATCTAATATACCCCAATACTCATTTTGAGTATCGGGTATAAAAAATATACAAGTGGCAAAAGAACTGTAGCTGTGAAAAAATAGATAAATAAATTGGTTTGTGTGTGCCCACTGTGCCAGCGACAATAACTGCAGCGACCCAAGCAGCAGCGACATCAGCAGCATAGACACCAGCAGCATCGACATCAGCAGCAGTGATAATAGCTGCAGTGAATTAAGAAGAGGCAACACCAGAAGCAGCGACAGAAACTTCAGCGGCAGCAGTAACAACAGCAGAAGCAGAATTCATCAGCTAAGTCTCATATCTCAATTTGTTTTTAAGCCTAATTCAGTAAAAAATTAAAGTAAGATGCGATAGCAAAAGATATTAAGAAGATTAAAGCTGGTCATTTGACCAGCGATGTAATCCAAAGGTTAGAAGACCTTAAGCACAAAGTTACAATAGGCAATAATTCTGCACTGCTAACATATGTTGTAGTCGATCATAACTACTATAAGAGACGGCAGTGTTAAAAAATCATTAAAAATATAGAGGACATACATAAAAAGTATGTAGAGTCAAAAAATAATGAAACATTAACGAAAGGGAAGGTAGAAAAAGAAAAGTTGCAATCAGTGAAGACTGGAACTTTGAAGGAAGACATAGAGCCCAAAATTGACAATAGAATAGAAAAAATATCTGAGGATATGTACAGAATAGTGGAAAACCTGAAGACGTATTTAGAGCAAACCATGCAGAGGTTTGATCAGGCTGTGAATTAATTCATAACAGATAAAGTCTGAGTAAATAAAGTAAATAAAAAATAAAATAAAGGGTGAGGCACGGAGTATGGTAACTAACTTTTTAACTGGGCCGCTGGAGTATTATTATACAATTATATGAAAGTCATAAAAAAAGGAAAAAATAAATCTAAGCATTACCAGATGGATAATGGAGTTTTTAGAGCAACGGTTACACGTCGCAGGATTAAGAGTGGAAACCGTTGAAAAAAGTAGTGCAATATGGCAAAATATGGCAGGACATACCATAATTCTCTGCTATAAGTTTAAGGGAATGAGTCTGATAGATAGAGTTCAGTTTATTAATAAACAGTGTCTTTGCAAAAAATCTGTAGGCATGATATGTATAAGAAATGCTTATCTGAAATTGTATGTGGGCTTTTTAAAAATCCTCATCCTCCATATGCCCTACGAAAAGGGGGAAAATGTTTACACCTGCTTGACAAAAGAACTTATAAAAGTAAAGGTGGGTAATGGTGGCTATCAAAACTTTAGGGCTTTAAGTGATTGTGGGTCCCCACGTACCATAATTTCAGAGGAAAGTGCGCAAATATTAAACTTAGTTACGTTATAAACTCGTGGTAGAGTAGACGTAATAATTGGGATAGATTTATATACCCATATTTTAAAAGACGGAGTAGTAAATAGACGGACTACTTGGTCAAAATACAGAATTCGGATGGGATGGAATTCGACAACAATTGAAGTTGGGGACTTAGAACGGTTCTGGGAATTGGAAGTGAAAATAATGATGTAAAAGAAGATGTGTGCGAGGAGCATTTCTTGGAAACAACAAGAAGAGATGAGAATGGCAGGTATGTGGTTAAAATACCATTTAAAAAAGAAAAGGATCTGGGAGATTCAAAACCCCAAGCTATAGCGCGATTTTACAGTTTAGAAAGAAAGCTCAGCAATAATAAAACATTAAAAGAAAATTATGTAAAGTTCATGCATGAATATAAAAACTTATGACATATGGTAGAGTCCAAAGAAGATGGGAAATATTATTTACCCCATCAAAGAGTCATAAGAGATTCCAGTCTAACGACAAATCTGATGGTGGTTATCGATGCTGCAGCAAAAACCACAAACAATAAAAGTTTAAATGATATCATGTGGGTTGGACCAAGGGTCCAATAAGATATCTTCGATATTATGGTGAAATGGCGTAAATGGCCATTTGTAATATCTGCGGACATTGAAAAAATGTACCGGCAAATTAATGTTTATAAAGAAGATTAACAATATTTGCATATAATTTGGAGAGATAACCGAAAACGAAAAGTTAAAGGAGTATAAACTCACAACCGTTACGTACGGTACAGCTTCAGCACCCTACTTAGCAACAAGGGTGCTTGTTGCAATAGCAGATAATTGCAAAGATCAAGCAATTAAGGAAATCATAAAGAACGATTTGTATATGGACGACCTGCTGACAGGTGCCGACTCGATACTGGATTCTAAAAAGCATGTAAAGGAAGTTACCCGAGTGTTTAATAAGGTTGGGTTTAACTTAAGAAAGAAGTTATAGAAGGCATTAGAGATGACCAAGAAAATAAAGTATTAACCATTGAGAAGAAAGAATCCGTCAAAACATTAGGATTCCAATGGGAACCGGTTAAAGACGAGTTTAGGTTCGATTTCCATTATTTCATTGTCATCCTTTGCGGGGCGGAAAGGGGTTGGGCGAAGTTTTGAAATATTTTTGTAGCAGTGAAATGTGGATGAAAAATTTTGTTGCTCTAGCTTTTATAGTCTCTGAGATCTAGGCGCTAATGTTTTACTCTCAGCAAAGCCAACTATGATACGTGTGTGTTAGAGAGAGACAGAGCGAGAAAGAATGAAATTGTGAAATTGTTTTCTTGATTCTGGCTATAATAATTATACGATCTGGGTCAGATTTTGCATTCTAGAAGATATAGTCATCCTCTACGATTCGGCGCTTTCCGTTTTCTCGTATCTTTGAAATTTTGGATGGCACAGATTTTCGCTTTTTGTGGGGGCGAAAGAGGGCGGGGGCAATGTTTTGAAATATACTTGAAACACTGATATATCACAGAAGTCCGCATATAAAATGTCGTTGCTGTTGCTCTTGTAGTGGCTGGCAAAAACCCTCTAGCTGAACCCTCCACGAGGGTGCCGGCTGGGCAATGGACACTGCATTATCCCGAGCGATGATAATGCACTGTCTCTTGCCCTGCCCGGGGTAAAGCAGTGTCTAGCTAAGGCTATGGTCCATCGTCTTCCCGATCTAAAGTCGGGGGAACTGAACCAAGGCCATGGCTAGAGGTGCCTGGCGGCCAGGCATAAAACGCTAGAGATGGTCCCCCCGAAAAACATTAACCGGTATGGACCTTCGGGCCAAATATGGAGGCAGATAAGGAGCAAGCACGGGTTGGGATGTCAACCCAAACGTCGGTGAAAAGCGTGACTGCTACCACCGGCGGGCACGGGGAGGAGCAATCCTCTCTGCGTGTCGCCAGCGGTCACACCTACTGCCACTAAAACGACGCGTTGCAGGGTGAGCCGCGCGGGTGCCGTTGTCGATGCAGACTCGGACCTGGAGAGCGTGCTATCCATCAGAAAGACCGAAGAGGAAAGCCTTCTCCGCTCGCCGGAACCAGGTACCAGCTCCCTGCGTAGGGAAGGGCCGAAGCGTTCCAGGGAGGGGATGACGGCAAAAGCTCAGTATAAGGCGGCCCTCAAGTTACTGAGCCGGCTCCGGGGCAAGGCGGATATCTCCCAAGAGGTGAAGTCCTAGCTAGCCTGGGCTGAGCAACGGGTACAGGAGGGCCGCGAACACTACGCGCAGTTGCCCAGATGAAGGCAACAAACGGTGGATTCGCCAACAAGGTGGAGGAGATGTTGGCCACCAAGAGGCAACGCTCGATCGAGAGTGCTGCCAAAGGCACTCCGGCGAGCAAGCGGCAACGCGGGCCCAAGGTGGCCACCCCCCAGCCGAAGACGAGGAAGCCGAGACAGAAGGCCATGAGCGAGGTGTCCAAGAGGCATTTCATTGTGGCCTTGATCGATCGCAGCGACGAGAACGGGAAGATGACGGCGGCGCAGTGGAAGTTAGTCCACGCGCAGCTCGTCGAGGCACTATTCTCGCGAATGAAGGAGGACCCTAGCGCTCCCATGCCCACGTTCGATGGAGCGGGATGGCTGAACGGGGAAAAATCCTCAAGTGTAATGACGACCCAACGCGGCAGTGGCTGGTGCAGAAGGTGCCCCTACTGGAAGCTCTGTGGGAGGGGGCCAAGCTGGAGGTGGTAGACAGGGAGCTGATCCCGTCCATACCAAAGGCGAAGGTGCTCTTCCCCAATGCTGTCCAGGGGGAGCGAACACTGAAGCTGCTGCAGAGGCAAAATCCGGACGTGCCAACGGCTGACTGGAAGGTTCTGCACGCCGGTAGCCCACTACCCAACGAGGGGGGCCAGCACGTGATCCTCCAGATCAGCAAGGAGGCGGAGGACATCTTGTATCCCAAGTTCGGGAAGATGGCGTGGGGCGTAGGTAGCGTATACCTACGGCTGAAAAAGCGCCACCCCGAGGACAGGAATGAGGTAGGGAGACTGATGTCAGCAAACCAACATGCCTGCACCAAGGGGAAATCAGTGGAGACGGCACTAGACTCGCTAGTAGCCACCATAGAGAGCGCCCTTCACAATAAAAAGTATGCTTTGGGAGCATTTGTGGACATCTCAGGAGCATTCAACAACGTGGCCACAACCGCAATAACAAGTCGTCTAGAAGCGAACAACATACACCCTGCAATCAACGTCTGGATCAAAAACCTCCTAAGTTGTAGACGGGTGCAATCGGAGTGGGGCACTGCTTCCATGTTAAAGGGGCCACACAGAGGCACACCTCAGGGTGGAGTCCTGTCGCCACTTCTGTGGAATTTGGTGGTCTCTCATTAAGAGATTTGAAAGGAAGACGACATAAGCATACTTATTACGGGTGTATGTCCATCGACCCTCAGCTCCATAATGGAACGTACACTCAGGGAGATACGTGAGTGGGCGGAAGAGGTAGGACTCAATATCAACGCGGACAAGACGGACCTCATTCTCTTTACCAAGAGGTACAAGGTACCGATATAGACCCCCCCGAAAATTGACCAAACTAGACTGACTCCAAAATCACAGGTGAAATACCTAGGCACAGTACTGGACAGCAAGCTGGCATGGAGGCCCAATGTAGTGGAAAGGGTGAAGAAAGCTACCATTGCGCTTTATGCATCCAAGAAGATGCTCAGCAGCACATGGGGCCTGTCACCTGCTCTAATGCACTGGATCTACATCTCGGTGGTGCGACCAACTCTGCTGTATGGAGCCTTAGTGTGGTGGCAGGCTACTGAAAAGAAGACATACCATAAGCTTATGGAAAAGACTCAGCGACAGGCTCTGCTCTGTATTACAGGGGCGCTGAGGTCAACCCCAACAAAAGCACTCGAAACTGTACTCGGAATCGACCCCCTGGACATTCACGCTCGCCTGATTGCGGGAAAGGCAGCACAACGCCTTATAGCATCAGGAAATCTATCGATACAAGGATACGGGCACAGTTCAATTGGCAGGGACATGACCAGATCAACTGATTACATGACCCCCCAAACTTGCCTTGACGTCAAAGCAACCACATCTTTGGGACCTGAACACTGGAAAATTGGAAGGGACCAAACTGAGCACTTCAATATATACACAAACGGCTCCAAGATGGACGGAGGAGTAGGAGCGGGCCTCTACTGTACAGACCCTGAGATAAGACTGTCGTAAAAGCTACCGGACCAATGCAGCATATTCCAGGCAGAAGTTTTTGCCATCGGGAAAGCAGTTGGTTATGAATTAGTGGACTGTATAATCGTTTATATCATGAGCTTATTTATTTTTATTGATTATTTAATATTGGCGGTTATAGTACAATTATATTACAAGAACAGCGGGGGGTCGTTTCTGCGGCGGTACAAAGTATGCGTGCGGGCGGTTTCGTCTAGAAGTTTCTACTAACTCAACTCCGCGAAAAGAAGTCGAGCAAAAGGGAATTGGAAGATCACGCGGTACGACTCGACGCGACGGTCTCAATGCAAACAACGGAACGCATCGCTGTGTGCGTGTGCAGCTGCGGGTCTGGCCATGCATGTGAGAAGATTACAGCTATGTTCTGGACACGAGCAAAAACAACAACACAGCTATGCGCGTAAAAATAGTTACTTAGGCGGTGTACTACAATCATGAGCGTGTAAATAGGTCAATCGCAATATAAATGAACATTGAATTAAAAACTACGAGGCTCATTTCTCAACAGCAGTGGATGTCGCTCTCCTCACAGAACGAGCACACGATGCGGTCTACCTATTCGTCGACAGCCAAGCGGCAATAAGATCCATGCAGTCGTCCGCGGTAAGTTCCAGAAGTGTCTTTGCGAGCAGAGAGGCATTAGACATCCTAAGCACGACAAAGACAGTGCGGATCTATTGGGTTCCCAGCCACCAGGGCATCGAAGGAAACGAAGCGGCGGACGTACTAGAAGGCGGAAGGCTGGAGAATAGGAGAACCGAGAACGTGCCTGTCTCCCTTAGAACGCTGCAATGCGATCTAGAGAAGCAGGCTAGAACACAGACCTGCAGAACCTCGAAGATAATGTGCACGGAACGCAACGAGAAACTTAGCCACTACCTACTGCACCTACCACGAAAGGACTGTAGATTGCTAGTGGAAATACTGCACATGCAGCAAAGCTAGGCATCACCTTAGAGACAGTTGTAGGAAATGTGATGAACCTGGGGCTATCGAAACCCTGGAACATCTCATCTGCTACTGTCCGGCTCTCTCAAGGGCAAGGAGGAGATACCTGGGCGCCCCAGTGCTGGCATCCCTGAAAGATGCCTCCAAAAGGACGCCACAGGAACTGCTGGCCTATGCTAAAAACACCTCGATTCTCGGGGAATTTAAAACCACATAAACACTCCCGCGACGGTTCATACACCCCCCCCTATCCGGATAACTAAGGGCCAGATTGCCCTATGCGTGGCCCCGCTGAGGGCCGTCCGGGTTAACCTAACCTAACCTCTTGTAGTCTTTGAGCAATAGAGCAAAAAATTTATCGATGTGGGATTTTGTGAATTTAAGGTGAAAATTATAAGAAAAACGAGGGGGAACGTTGTGAGTTGCTGTTGCCACCGCAACTCAACACTAATACCCCATACATTGTCAGTATGGCTCTCCTCCGCCAGACGGCGCTAACATTGAACGACACGATAAAGACTGCGTGCTAGAGAGACAGAAAATCAATCAGAAAATTGATTTGTTTCTTGTGGTTATAGTAATGATCCGATCTGATCCAAATTCGGCAATCTTTTAGACATGATCATTCTCTATGATTGCGCGTCTTTAGTTTTCTCATATATTTAAATGTCACATAGTCAATGTCATATAGTCTCTGAGATCTAGGCGCTCACTGCTTGTGATAGGCAATTGACTCGACTATTGATGCTGATCTGGACGTTACACACATCCACTTTCACCACAAATCTAATATACCCCTATACTCATTTTGAGTATCGAGTATAATTATTCAAGAAAAATTCTTAGACAAACTATCAATGAAGGTGGACTGTCACAATCAAGGGACCAATCCCATCACAGACATTCTTTGAGAAAAACGAAATTACTGCAGAGATACCTGGGCTGGATATTGACATTATCAAAAAATTGGGTGTCATTTTCAATATTTCAAACTACAACGAAAAAAATACCCGCAAGTCTAGTGCGTATGCCTCGAAGACTGCAGAGCTGTTACTGGAAAAATGTCGTGAGAAGAAGCTAACTCCCACGCTTATAATGGGGGACTATCTTACAGAAACAGAAAACTCAACCAACTTTCATAATAAAAAAATATTTTACGTCATGTTGAAAATTGAATAAAAAATAAATAAATAATAATAAATAATATTTTATAGTCAAATTTACCATTAAAAGTACTTTTTCGACTTGAAAAAATAAAAATTTTACATTTTACACAGGAAAATATGAACCGTCAAAAATTTTCAACTTTAACACTTTATTGTGAAACTTTTAGACAGTGTAACATAATTTACTTAAGGAGGTCAAAGATGCCCTTTTTCTGCCCTTTTTCGAGGAAAACGTTGTTCTGGAAGGTTTGTCATCTATGGACATATCGTTTTCTGCGGGTCCAGATAAGGTACCAAATTGCATCTTAAAACACTGTGCCCAGTCCCTTTGCAAACCCTTGACCTTTCTCTTCAACCTCTCTTTGAAACAGTCTTGTCTCCCAGTAATTTGGAATGAGTTCTATATCATTCCGCTTCACAAAAAACGTTCAAGATCAAACATTGAAAACTATCGTGGTATCGCAAAGCTTTCCGCCATCCCGAAGCTTCTTGAGTTCCTGGTCACCCGGCAACTGCAACATCTTTGTTGCAGCTTGATATCTCCGTCCCAACACGGTTTCTTCAGACATCGTTCAACATCGACTAACCTTCTTGAGTTTTCTAACCTAATCCACCGTGGTTTTCAAAGTGGTTTACGGACTTCAGCAAGGCATTCGATTCTGTGAACCATGCTCTGCTTATTCACAAGCTCTCTTTATTAGGGTTCCCAACGAATCTTCTAGATTGGATTTTGTCCTATCTCTCTAACCGTACTCAACGTGTTTTGTTTTCTAACACACAGGGAAGTCATCTGGGCCCGCTTCTGTTTATTTTATTTGTGGTTGACCTTCCTCAAGTTATAACATACTCTACTACACTAATGTATGCTGATGATGTCAAAATCTGTCTTTCTTACTCTGATTGGTATTTGCACACAAGCCTGCAACTTGATCTAAGTGAACTACTATTGTGGTCTTCAACTAATCTTCTTTTTCTGAACCTTTCCAAATGCAAACTTATGACATTTTACCGTCGCGCTCCTCATTTTGTCCCATATGTTCTAGGAAATCATGTCCTTGAGCGAATTTCGAGTTCAAATGACCTCGGAGTCCTTTTTGATCATAAGATGTGTTTTAACAGCCATATAGCTGCAACTGTAAATAAAGCTAAGGGTGTTTTAGCGTTCATCAAGCGTTGGTCCAAGGAGTTTGACGACCCGTACGTTACGAAACAACTGTACATCTCGTTGGTACGTCCTATATTGGAGTATTGTTCTTGTGTGTGGAGCCCGCAGTATAAAGAGCAGCAGGCTGTTATTGAATCCGTGCAAAAGCAATTTTGAATTTTTGCCCTTCGGAACTTTAACTGGGACTCAGGTAGAATCTTGCCACCCTACCGGTCTAGGCTAAATCTTATTGACCTGCCGTCGTTGCACCATCGCAGAATATGCAATGGCGTAATGTTCGTGCACAAGCTCCTTCTTGGGACTGTTGACTCCCAAACTCTCTTGGGTCAGATTGACTTGGCCGTTCCATCTAGACCTACCCGTACTTTTAGGCCTATCCGTCTACCCATATGTAGGTCTAATTATGCTGATCATGAACCTTTTAGGGTTTTATGCCATAATTATAACTCCCTCTGTCAAACCCTATCCCCTGAACTGTCTCTTAAACTAATTGCATGCAATATTTATAATCATTTAAATTTAGCTAACTTTTAACTTATACTTTTCCGCCTTTAGTAACTAAGTACCATTATTAACAGATAATTTGTTAATTAATAAATAAATAAATAAAATACACATCCTCTTCTCCGAAAAAACACGTCACAGAATTGACTTTTTCAGCCGCGAAACGCTTCTTGACTTCATCAAAGAGTCTGTTTGAGATGCCAAGCTTTTTTGGCCCCTATGTGTTTCAAAATGAAAGAGAATTTGGGTTAAACTTTATAATTCGTATTTAATCTTGGTGGCTTAGCGGAAGCCGTTTGCTTGCTATGGCCAGATAAAATTTATGCGAGATCGATATGCAACCAATGCGCAGAGGGGTTAGCATAGAACTAAAAATAGACGACGGCGTTAGATCAAAGTGATTGCAGAAGTGGCGGCAGCAGATCAAAGTAGTTGCCGAAGTGCCGGCGGCAGAGAGCCCCTGCGGGAGAGCGCAGCAGCTCTGCAGAAAGTCAACGTTTTACAACATAGGCGGCTCTCTCTGCTCATACAATAATAATGCTTAAAGTTACGGTTATTCTTCAGCGGCTGGCCCGAACAGAGTCGTTATTGCCATTCATTGCACCTTGCCATTACTATCATTTCTGCAGAATGACTTAGTCAAAACATTCCCGGACCCAAAACTGCGGAACTGCAAGAACCTTGGGACGGGTGTCACCAACGACGAAGAACGACACAATCGGGCGCACAGAGCAGTCCAAGAGAATGTGAAGTAGGTTCTGCGAGATTATTGCTTTCGAAGCAGAGAAAGTGATAAGCTGCTGGTTATGCCAAAAAGCCAAATGTGCTGGGCATACGACAAAGCAGGAATTATGCGTAGCACCATTTCCAGTAAGGGTAGGCGAATTTATCCACATTGAAGCAGGGCACTGTGGAAAAATTTTGAAAAATGTTCCAAGTTGGCGATTACGCAGCATGTCGCTTCACGCATAATCACTGATGTGAAGATGTCGATTCTAAAATTGGTAAACATTTAGTAACGAACCGTTTTGTTCCGTCTTATTCAGCTGGGCTGGCTCAGCGGTCAGTGGGCCCGCCGCAACAAATTTGTAAGTTGCCCCCGCCGACAAGTAAGAATGCACGGGTAAGGTTTGGTTACTGCTATAACAATTTTTCATTATTGGTATCTTAAAGCTATTTTACACTACTTTGCCTCCTGCGCTGGCTCAACTGTTTGTTCTCCTCCTCTCTGAGGCATGCGTAACCGACTCTGGACGTTGCGACTACGTTGCGTACTTTTCACTTGACATCTCCCTCGGCTGACTGTACTTCCTCATCGTCGCGACCTTCCTCTTACAGCACGCGGTACCCATATTTTTCCATCGGAGCTTCCTTCATTCTCCACTTGCTTCGTAACGGGACCTGGCTGGCGGCGTGATCTCATGACCATACTTGGTCATGCGCTGGACCACTGCCGACCCGATCCCGACGTCCCGCTGCACTTTCTCCGAGGGTCCTCTCCTCATATCTTGACTCTCCGGGAGAGATCGCCTCCGGAGTTCGCCGCATCCGGATATCCCCGTATAACGGCGGCTAGCCCTTAACTTCCCCACAATTTTACCGAGTATCAGAACCATATACCTTGACATTGTTAAAGAACCAGTTCGACATTCATGTAGTAAACTCCTCACCGTTTCACAGGACAAAACAGACGGATTTGTTGTGTTATCACTCCCTCGCTATAATCTTAACTTAAATAACTGCCTTTCTCTCTTGCTCTCGAACCTTCTGTTCAGTAGCTGTCTCTCTCTCATTTGCTGCTGCTGCAACAGCTTTCCTATCGTCCTATTAGCGTTTGTCTAGCACAACACACTATGGTCCGAACGACCACTTTTGTTGGCCAAAACCTAATTTTTAAAAGTCAAAACTTAAACTTGGTTTTGATCACTCTGCATTAGAAAAGGAGTGACCATTAAAGCTGCGTACCAGAAATTTCCATAGACGGCGCCACATTCGCAAAATCAGCTGTGCAACCCAACTTTTTTTTATCGTAAAGCACGTGAAGTGAAAAAGTGCCATATTAATAACCATTTTAAATCTCTCAAAAATTAAAAAACACCAAGACCAGATTAAATTTTTTTGATGAATCTTAATCAGTCGGGTTTTTACTACGCCTTTTGAGTTTTTAACGGTATCAAGTAGTTGTGATGTCTTCGTAATTGAAAGTTAAAGTGAGGCCTTCAACATTGCCAACTTGTAATGAAAACTAATTTTTGAAAAGGTGTACAAAGTGAGTCCTACCTAGTCCTACCCTGAAACCTTTTGTGTGTCGTAGATTAATAAATCCTTTTTAAAATGTATGTAGTAAGAAATACAACTTTTCACCACAATTCTTGGAATTTGCATTAATAGAGCATAACCTCAAATTCGAAAATGCAGAGTTGTTTGCCGTATGGAATTCAGAGAAGGGTAAAATTATCAATTATTTGAAAAAGGGATCTTAAGGCGACATATCATATGAAATGAAAAAAGCTTTTGAAGATACTAGCAAGAACATTTTGTATCGTTTGGCAACATAACGGAACAAATGCCGGTCAAATTCAAAGATGTTTGAACGAAAATATGTGGATTGGCCACAAGCCTTTATTTCAATACTTTTATCTTTATACCCAGAGAATGCTAACTAAGTTCGTAAGGCTGTACAGGACACAGTCGGAAAGCAGGCACATATCTCACCTAACGAGGCGTAACCTTGCTTTTAGACAAAGATCTCAGCAATAATTTACGGAAACCTTTCAACAATTTTATTTTTATTTAAATCAAAATTTTTTTTAGGCGTCCAACGCCGTTTTCTTAAATAAAATATGCTAAATACTTTTTTTCACTATAACTAATTATTTAAATATGCATTATTAAAATAAGAGCGGTGCCACACCCATTTTTTTTTCTTAAATCCACTTATTGATTATATATGTATATCCAATACCAAAAACTAAATAAAAAATCTTGTTCCGTTCGGGAGTTATTTATTTTGGCCAACAAAAGTGGTCGCTCGGACCATAGTGCAATGGTCTGATAGCTATTTGTTCAGACATTTTTTTTTTTTGTTTTGTTAAAATTTCTTTGAGTTGTTCATCCTATAATAGACTTTACTGTGGTCTCTGCCAAAAAAACTTGTCGGAAAGAGATCACTTATGATCAGCCGAGTATCCCCTTCTGCTCTGCGACAACTTAGTGCACGCAAAATGCTCTGGGTTTACGGGTGGGTGATGCCATCTTAAATCGTAATGGCTTGCACTACAGATGTAAGGCATACCGTGCGGTTGAGAATAACATGGTAGAGACGCAGAAGGGCTTTAAGGAGCTGACCATTATCTTTAAAAAGCAATACGATCGGCTCATAGCCATGGCTCATAGCTGAAGCGCAAGAGGATCACTCCGTGGGATCACTCCTACTACTTGTGACGCCCAGCGCCAGGAAGACCAAGCGCCGGCGCCACAAACACCACAACAATTAGAAACACCGAGAAGAAACCCTGAAGACTAAGTATACCAGAAACACCAAGACAAGCCATGAAGACTAAAAAATAAGTATTAGTAGGATAAGTAGAACATAAGCGACAAATACATGAAGACCTGCCACATAAGGATAAAAGAAATAAATATAAATAAACAAACAATAAAAGATACATAAAACCAACCACAGCTGATCACCACCAATGGGCCCGTAGCACAGCCACCCACGGTCACACCCACAGCTTACCTCCCCAAGTGTGACCATAACCCAAGCACCAACGGGCACACTATCAGCCGATCCGTACAAACGCGTTAGGGACACATCAGCACAACGCGCTAGGGACATACCGTACGGATCAGCTGATTTTCGGAAATAAAAGGGGCTCCGCCAGAGCGATCAGCATCAGTTCGGCTCCGGCCAGTGGAGAGGTAAGCATCAGTAGCAGCCACCAGCAGCCCCAGCGATCCTCCTCGGAGCGCATTACACCTCCGCCACCTTTCCCCTCCTCGGAGCGCATTAACCCTTCGCAACCTTTCTTCTCATGGCAGCGCCCTCCGCAACATTATTTCTCCTCGGAGCGCATTAACCCTCCGCAACATACTTCTCCACGGAGCGCATTCACCCTCCGCAACATTATTTCTCCTCGGAGCGCATTAACCCTCCGCAACATTATTTCTCCTCGGAGCGCATTTACCCTCCGCAACATTATTTCTCCTCGGAGCGCATTAACCCTCCGCAACACTTATTCTCCTCGGAGCGCATTCACCCTCCGCAACATTCTTCCCCTCGGAGCGCATTAGACCTCCGCGACCTCAACCGACACCGACCAGAAGACTACCAGGACCCGCACGCAACCATCCGCCACGTGCGGCCAACCCGAAGGACGACCCCGGCAGCCGACCCCGAAGGAAGAGCCAGCAGAAAAACACCCGCGCACCTACCAAACTTTGTACCTTTTAAGAACAATAAAAATAACTCTATCTCTTTTATTACCGCTCAAGCCCCGCCTTATTCTTGCACCACGAGACTCTCTTTCAGCTACCACACCCAGAGATCAAACAAATTTCTGTGGAACCCGGCGCGACGAGCATACCCCGGCCGAAGCGCCGTCACATACTCCAAGTGTGCAGCACTTGATCTCGTTTGCCACTCCAAGGGCAACTACAGCTGCTGGCGATGCAGATTCGGTAACAGAATTCATTGCCTCGGAGCGTCCGTGTCCGTGATGTCCGCAGGTTCGCTAGTTTTCCCGTCTATCCCGATCCCACCAGTAAGTAGACGTTCCGGACCTCCGGATATTGCCACCAAACGTACTAGGCTGGTAGTACCACTGGTAAACCACTGGTGGGTGTCCCAATAAAACGACAAGTTTTTGTGTCACGGCTGGCCCCTGACCTAACAGAATTATATGGGTTTCCCCTGCTTTGGCGATGAAGACTATCTTTGCCTTAAGCCAAGCTCGCGTGATTGTGCCTACAGCCAGTTTCTGTCTGAAGATACCTTGTAGCCAGTTGATGGCCGTTTCCACGGCCTTCTGAATTGGGGACTTGGGCCTGGGGATTTGAACGGGTTGAAGCTGTTTATTGCCCAGCTTATTTTATTTATTTTTATTATTTTATTAAATTAACAATTATCTGTTAATAATGGTACTTAATTACAAAAGGAGGAAAAAAGAGAAGTTAAAAGTTAGTTAAATTGAGGTGATTATAAATATTGCATGCTATTTATTTAAGCGATAGTTCAGGGTTTAAGGTATGACAGAGGTTATAATTATGGCATAAAACCATAATAGGTTCATGTTCGGCATAATTAGACTTACACATGGGTAAGAGGACTGCAGGCTCCACACACAAGAACAATACTCCAATATAGGACGTATTAACGAGATATGGAGTTGTTTCCTAACGTACGGGTCGTCAAACTCCTTGTACCAAAGCTTGATGAATGCTAAGACACCCTTAGCGTTATTTACTGTTGTAGCTATATGGCTGTTAAAACACATCTTATGATCAAAGAGGACTTCGAGGTCATTTGAACTCGAAATTCGCTTGACGACATGATTTCCTAGAACATATGAGACAAAATGTGGAGCGCGACAGGCAGACAGATTTTAACATCATCAGCAATCATTAGTATATTAGTGTTACGGCAGAAACCGCAGCGGCAGTTCTAAATATCACTGCGCCTTACAGTCCTGAATATCACTGCGCCTAACAGCCCTGAACATCACTGCGTTAACAGCACAAACATTAACAGCGCTGAGCAAAGGGTTAATTAGGGCGAACGGCAGATAAAGGCAGGAAGAAGGAAGAACGAAAACAAAAGGCAGCGGAAAAAGCACTGAAGCGGTACAAGTTTTTTAGCGCTAGATCTCGTAGTTTAACACCCGCCCGACATTGTAAATGAATAAATGAATGAAACAAACAAATGAATAAAACCGATTTAAAGAACAAAACCACGGGAGGCCTATTGAACACGGGAGGCTTATCAAACGTACGGCCCCAGATTTGGAGGCGTTGCCCGGCGCGGCAATATTCTAAAAAACTTTTCCTGCGCAACGGAGAGCAAATCGAATAATTACGACCGACAGAAAGAAGATCGGCGTGCGACGCAGTCAGCTGCGTCACGAGGGATTCGACTTTGCAGGTGAGATATCCTCATACAGTTGGATAGAAAGGCTAATCTCTTACATTCGAGCGACACGTGGTTCGTGTATAACCACAAACCAGGACTGTACAAAAAAGACACCGGAGTAAAATGGACGGCGTCAAAGGTCAGCAGTCGGAATCTGGCGGTGAGACCCCGTGTGGATTAGGAGAAATAAATGTGCCGGAAAAGATGCTTGGTGCGTGTTCTGAGACTAAGGGAGGTGCAAGGGAAACTCATCGCGTTAGGGATACATATATAGTTGTGATCTCGGCGGCAACAACGGCCACACCTAACGTGTCCACCACAGCCCCAACGAGCCATCAAGCACCAGAGCATACCAACCAAGGAGGAGGGGTGGATCAAGCCTTTTCACCAAGAACGAACCTTTTAGATAGCTGGGAAACGTTCGCTCAGCAAAGAGCGGATGCATTAGGAAGGCCGACGTACGCCACGGCCTTCGAGGGAATGCGCTCCATCCCGACGCATTCCAGACTGCCTCAAGCAGGAGGCCTCATGAGCTCCACGGTAATCAACGGAGGCTGGGACAGAGCAGTTCCCAACTGGACCGGAGTCCACATGTCAGGACCCACGGAAGCCACGCGGACTGGAATGCCTACTGGGCTGAATCCGAACGAGACAATGCCAGTCGGCGCTATGTGGCATCCAATGGCCGCACCGGCGCTGGGTACCAACCTGCATGGGCAAAACCCCTTCATTCACGCTCCGACTGCACAGTATTACCCAAGTACGAGTCGAAATATTTCGGACCCGTACGCGTACGGGAGTAATCAAGCGGTCGCGCCAGCGGGGGCGGAGAGATGCTTGACAGCATCCCAGATAGCCGCAAGACAAGTCATCAACAAGGATCTACCATGCTTTTCTGGAAACCCCGAGGAATGGCCCATGTTCATAGTAAACTTCGAGCAATCTACAGAACGCTGCGGACTCAGCAATCAAGAGAATCTCAATCCAAATGGATAAGCCTAGCGATCTCTCCAAGGGACAATGTGGCTCGCAGATTCACGCTTCAAAACGTGAGAACAGTAAAAAACCTGGATCTGCCGAAGCAGACGCTGGACGACTCAATCCTAAAATCCCATTCGCACCTGGAAAAGCTACCGATACTCAGCTACAAGGACGTGAGAGCGTCATTGATCATCGGATTGGACAACGTGAAACTTGGAGTGCCACTGACCGTCAAAGAACGCGAGAATTCCGAATTTATCGCCGCCAAGTCCAGGTTGGGGTGGTCTGTTTATGGCCGCAGAAAGGGCGACGGGCCAGCGAGTCCGCGGGTAATGCACGTATGCGAATGTAATAAACACCCACAGCTGGACACTCTTGTAAAAGAGAGTTTCTCATTAGACGCGGTTGGCATAAACATGGCGAAGAGCACACTCAGGTCCAAAGAGGACGAAAGAGCAAAAACAATACTGGAAAATTCCACGAGGTTTAGCAGCGAAATGAAGAGATGGGAGACAGGACTCCTCTGGCGGTACGACAACGTGGAACTTCCTTCCTCCAGAGAGATGGCAATGCGACGACTTCGGTGCCTAGAATCTCGTATGACACGCGATAAGGTGCTACGAGAGTTCGTAAACGAACAGATTAAGAGGTACGAAGACATCGGCTACGTCCGAAAACTGGAAAAGGATGAAATGGTCGAAGGCAAACGCTCCTGGTATCTGCCCGTATTCGTGACTAAGAACCCGAACAAAGGCAAATTAAGACTTGTATGGGATGCAGCAGCCAAAGTGGAAGGCATCGCTCTTAATTCAATGCTACTAAAGGGCCCCGACCAATTGCCATCGCTGGTAGGAGTAATATCGCGCTTTCGAGAGAAGTCTATTGGCATCTGCGGAGATATTAGAGAAATGTTTCACCAGGTTAGGATACGTTCGGAGGATCAAAGCTCACAGCAGTTTCTCTGGAGATATGGTGACACCAGTCGAGAACCGGATAGGTACGTAATGAGCGTAATGACCTTTGGTGCTTCTTGTTCCCCAGCAGCATCGACCTACGTGAGAGATAGGAACGCAGAAAGGTTCATCGAGGAACAAAGAGAGGAAGTAGAGGCCATACTTCGCAACACCTTTGTAGATGACTGGCTCCAAAGCTGTGACTCAGAAGACGAAATGGTCCGTCTAGCGCTGGCAGTGAGGAACATACACAAGGAAGGAGGCTTCGAGATGAGAGGATGGATATCTAACTCGAGCACTGTGATGAGAGCGCTCTCAGGAGATGGAGATCATCAAGAACGACCCATCGAGATGACGGACTCAACAAGACGAGAACGAGTGCTTGGCATGTGGTGGCATCCAAGGAATGATTACTTCACCTTCGTCAATAAGTTCCCGAATGACATATACGACGAAGCGAAAACTGTGACGAAGCGGTCAATTCTACGTACAGTCATGACCATCTTCGATCTCTTAGGACTACTGGGGTTCTATATTATACAGGCAAAGATAATACTGCAGGACGTGTGGAGGTCGGCCGTAGGCTGGGATGAACAGGTCGAAGAAAGCGAACGTCAACGTTGGATGATATGGGCACGGCAACTACAAAACATCGAAGAATTAAGGGTTCCACGATATCTCGGTCTAACGAAAGAAACATCTAATATCCAATTACACATCTTTACAGACGCGAGCATAAACGCCTTTGCAGCCGTCGCCTACATAAGGATCGAACAAAGAGGAGAAGTCAGATGCACACTACTCGCATCCAAGACAAGAGTGGCACCATTGAAACCAATTTCGATTCCCAGGATGGAGCTTATGGCAGCGATCCTCGGCCTACGACTAGCTAAACTCATAACACAGGAGCTCTCCGTCGAGGTCAAGCGACGTGTTTTTTGGACCGACTCCAAGAACGTGTTGTATTGGATATGTTCAGACGCCCGAAAGTACCATCAGTTCGTTGCGCTCCGAATTGGAGAGATCTTGGAAACCTCGGACATATCAGAATGGAAATGGGTTCCATCCGCTCTGAACGTAGCAGACGATGGAACGAAGTGGACCAAAGAGTCGAGTTTCCAACCGGAAGCGAGATGGTTCTCCGGTCCGCCGTTCCTATTTGACGAGGAAGAACACTGGCCAACTACACAGCTCGATTCGAGTAATCTGGAACGGATACACGTACACGAATGGACAGATACGACGAAACCGCCATCAAAGCTGAGTAGCATAATCCCAAATGTATGTCGCTTTAGCAAATGGGAAAAGTTCACGGGAGCCCTGATATGCGTGATGAGATTTCTGGACAAAATACGCAAAAGAGATTTCGCATCAGAAGAGGCAAATTTAGCCGCACGCTTTCGCAACATGGAAGATGTCAACATCGTTATATACCGGATGGTCCAAGAAGAGGCTTACTCTGAAGAAATGGCTCTTCTACGACAAGGAAGAATCGTGAGTAAGAAAAGTTCGATCTACAAATTATCGCCGTACCTCGATGAAACAGGCGTACTGAGAATACGCGGCCGCATAGATAAGTCGATCGGCATAACGAGGAACCTGAAACGGCCAGTAATTCTACCCGGAGGACATAACGTCACTAATCTTCTCATTGATTATTTCAATCGGAAGTTTCAGCATCAGCTTACTGAGATCGTCGTCAACGAGATGCGACAATTGTACCACATACCAGGACTGCGAGCAAGAGTTCGCGCCGTAGCGAAAACCTGCCAAAGATGTCGCAATAAAAGAGCGCTTCCGGAGGCGCCGGAGATGGGAAGCCTACCACCAGAGAGGCTAGCAATCAACGAATTGCCATTCACAAACACAGGTATCGACTACTTCGGACCACTGGAGGTAAACGTAGGAAGACGACGCGAGAAACGATGGGGAGTACTATTCACGTGCCTCACCGTGCGAGCAGTACACATCGAGCTGGCAAACTCCCTGTCAACAGACGCCTTCATGCCAACATTGGAAATGTTCGTAGCCCGTCGAGGAGTACCCAAGAGAATTGTGTCGGACAACGGGACGAACTTCCGAGGAGCCAGCCGCCTACTACGAGAAGAAATTGAAAGAATTCTACCGAACGAACTGGAAACCAAGTACCCGCAAATAGAATGGTCCTTCATACCCCCAGGAGCACCCCACTTGGGAGGTGCGTGGGAAAGAATGATCAGATCGGTGAAATCCATACTAGCCGAAATATTAGAGGGACGCACGTACAAGAACCAGTGCTGAGAACAGCACTAGCAAAGATAGAAAATATGCTAAATTCCCGACCCCTGACTTACGTGCCGTTGGAGTGTCCGGAAGCCGACGTACTTACACCGAATCACTTTCTGAGAGCAGAGACCAGCTCGATGGCAGCAAAGAGCGACGGCAGCGCAATAGGAGCTATGCTTGGTAAGAGTTTTCGCATTGCAGGGCAGATCGTGGAGAGCTTCAGAAAACGATGGCTGAAGGAGTACCTACCGTGCCTGACGACACGAACCAAATGGCATGGACCCCCAACCAACCCTATCCAACTCGGAGACGTCGTGGTTCTAGCGGACGAAACAAGCCCCAAGGTGCAGTGGAGGAAAGGCGTCATCATGGACCTTCGAGTAGCCAAGGACGGGATCGCCCGAAGCGCTGTGATCCGCACTGCATCTGGACTGCTAACTCGGCCAATAGTTAAACTGGCCAAGTTAGACGTGAGGACAACGAACCCACTAATGGATCAAGGCGTAACCAGAAGTTTGGCAAACATCACGACAAGCGACGAAGTTTGGGAAGGGGGAATGTTACGGCAGAAACCGCAGCGGCAGTTCTAAATATCACTGTGCCTAACAGTCCTGAATATCACTGCGCCTAACAGCCCTGAACATCACTGCGTTAACAGCACAAACATTAACAGCGCTGAGCAAAGGGTTAATTAGGGCGAACGGCAGATAAAGGCAGGAAGAAGGAAGAACGAAAACAAAAGGCAGCGGAAAAAGCACTGAAGCGGTACAAGTTTTTTAGCGCTAGATCTCGTAGTTTAACACCCGCCCGACATTGTAAATGAATAAATGAATGAAACAAACAAATGAATAAAACCGATTTAAAGAACAAAACCACGGGAGGCCTACTGAACACGGGAGGCTTATCAAACGTACGGCCCCAGATTTGGAGGCGTTGCCCGGCGCGGCAATAATTAGAGTATGTCATAACTCGAGGAAGTCATTCACAAATAAAATAAAGAGAAGCGGGCCCAGATAACTTCCCTGTGGCACACCTGAAGTAACATTAACAATATCTGACAACACATTAGAAAACAAAACACGTTGAGTACGGTTAGAGAGTTAGAACAAAATCCAATCTAGAAGATGCGTTGGGAACCCTAATAAGGAGAGCTTGTGAATAAGCAGAGCATGGTTCACAGAATCGAATGCCTTGCCGAAGTCCGTAAACCACTTTGAAAACCACGGTGGATTAGGTTAGAAAACTCAAGAAGGTTTGTCGATGTTGAACGATGTCTGAAGAAACCGTGTTGGGACGGAGATATCAAGCTGCAACAAAGATGTTGCAGTTGCCGGGTGACCAGGAACTCAAGAAGCTTCGGGATGGCGGAAGGCGATCGGCGATAGTTTTCAATATTTTTGCAATACCAACAGCAGAAGCTTCTGTTTTGTTCTGGTAATGAAGGGACGGAGGAAAAGCGTTTGACTTACGCTTAGAGTTAACGAACGAATATAACTTTTTAGGATCAATACGAAAATTTCTACTACATTGTGAAAGGTAATGATTATAACACTGACTATTAATTGCAAGGAACAGAGAGCGAGCGGAGGAGTATAGAGCTAAGGCCGACGTGGAGCACGACTTCTGGTACTTTTTATAGAGCCTGGATTTATTACTTTTTAAGTATGACAAATACTTGGAGAACCAGGGAGGTTAGGTAAGGTTAAGGGCGGCAAAGCTAGGCATGACCTTAGAGACAGTTGTAGGAAATGTGATGAACCTGGGGCTATCGAAACCCTGGAACATCTCATCTGCTACTGTCCGGCTCTCTCAAGGGCAAGGAGGAGATACCTGGGCGCCCCAGTGCTGGCATCCCTGAAAGATGCCTCCAAAAGGACGCCACAGGAACTGCTGGCCTATGCTAAAAACACCTCGATTCTCGGGGAATTTAAAACCACATAAACACTCCCGCGACGGTTCATACACCCCCCCCTATCCGGATAACTAAGGGCCAGATTGCCCTATGCGTGGCCCCGCTGAGGGCCGTCCGGGTTAACCTAACCTAACCTCTTGTAGTCTTTGAGCAATAGAGCAAAAAATTTATCGATGTGGGATTTTGTGAATTTAAGGTGAAAATTATAAGAAAAACGAGGGGGAACGTTGTGAGTTGCTGTTGCCACCGCAACTCAACACTAATACCCCATACATTGTCAGTATGGCTCTCCTCCGCCAGACGGCGCTAACATTGAACGACACGATAAAGACTGCGTGCTAGAGAGACAGAAAATCAATCAGAAAATTGATTTGTTTCTTGTGGTTATAGTAATGATCCGATCTGATCCAAATTCGGCAATCTTTTAGACATGATCATTCTCTATGATTGCGCGTCTTTAGTTTTCTCATATATTTAAATGTCACATAGTCAATGTCATATAGTCTCTGAGATCTAGGCGCTCACTGCTTGTGATAGGCAATTGACTCGACTATTGATGCTGATCTGGACGTTACACACATCCACTTTCACCACAAATCTAATATACCCCTATACTCATTTTGAGTATCGAGTATAATTATTCAAGAAAAATTCTTAGACAAACTATCAATGAAGGTGGACTGTCACAATCAAGGGACCAATCCCATCACAGACATTCTTTGAGAAAAACGAAATTACTGCAGAGATACCTGGGCTGGATATTGACATTATCAAAAAATTGGGTGTCATTTTCAATATTTCAAACTACAACGAAAAAAATACCCGCAAGTCTAGTGCGTATGCCTCGAAGACTGCAGAGCTGTTACTGGAAAAATGTCGTGAGAAGAAGCTAACTCCCACGCTTATAATGGGGGACTATCTTACAGAAACAGAAAACTCAACCAACTTTCAGAATAAAAAAATATTTTACGTCATGTTGAAAATTGAATAAAAAATAAATAAATAATAATAAATAAATAATAAATAATATTTTATAGTCAAATTAACCATTAAAAGTACTTTTTCGACTTGAAAAAATAAAAATTTTACATTTTACACAGGAAAATATGAACCGTCAAAAATTTTCAACTTTAACACTTTATTGTGAAACTTTTAGACAGTGTAACATAATTTACTTAAGGAGGTCAAAGATGAAAGATTTTTCTGTCAAATGCAGCTTGTTTCATGAATATATCTTTATATCGGCCTCTGGCCTAGGGGAGACTACCGGATAGGCAGAACTGCCGACTTTTTTCTTTTATTTAGACTTTTTGTGGTCAAAAACTCTACCTGTTATTGTGTGTGTGTTTGTGCGTGTAGGAAGCTGGGTTGCATACAGTACATAAATCGTCTACAGTTTGGCTGTCGTAACTAGAACTTGACCCAGTTATACTGCGGAGAGGGTATCCGGTGCGCATACAGCCATGATTGCGATGAAAGATGAGTGACAGACAGTTTCTGATATTGACTTTATTGAAAAAAAATTATTCTTATTTATAGGTAACAAAAGGTAAAAAAGTGCTGAGTCTGTAAAAATATATGTATATTGTCTAATGGGCAATTGCGTCATTTTGATGGTAAGCAATTGCACCGATGTGTTCGCTCCCTCTGCATTGTTAGCAGAACACGCTGCAGTGGCTTGTGTTTTGTCGTAAGCTATTATATTACATGTTCAATTGAACATAGTAACTTTCGTAGTGATCCTAAAAAATTCTATTCGTGCGCAAGTCAAACGTTTTTCCTCCGTCCCTTCATTACCAGAACAAAACAGAAGCTTCTGCTGTTGGTATTGCAAATTTATTCGCTAACTTTTTCCAAACAACGTACTCGTCTCATATTTACAACGCATCCACTCCGTATCCGTACCAGCTACCTCAAGCTAACAGCATTTTTCTGCCCTTTTTCGAGGAAAACGTTGTTCTGGAAGGTTTGTCATCTATGGACATATCGTTTTCTGCGGGTCCAGATAAGGTACCAAATTGCATCTTAAAACACTGTGCCCAGTCCCTTTGCAAACCCTTGACCTTTCTCTTCAACCTCTCCTTGGAACAGTCTTCTCTCCCAGTAATTTGGAATGAGTTCTATATCATTCCGCTTCACAAAAAACGTTCAAGATCAAACATTGAAAACTATCGTGGTATCGCAAAGCTTTCCGCCATCCCGAAGCTTCTTGAGTTCCTGGTCACCCGGCAACTGCAACATCTTTGTTGCAGCTTGATATCTCCGTCCCAACACGGTTTCTTCAGACATCGTTCAACATCGACTAACCTTCTTGAGTTTTCTAACCTAATCCACCGTGGTTTTCAAAGTGGTTTACGGACTTCAGCAAGGCATTCGATTCTGTGAACCATGCTCTGCTTATTCACAAGCTCTCTTTATTAGGGTTCCCAACGAATCTTCTAGATTGGATTTTGTCCTATCTCTCTAACCGTACTCAACGTGTTTTGTTTTCTAACACACAGGGAAGTCATCTGGGCCCGCTTCTGTTTATTTTATTAGTGGTTGACCTTCCTCAAGTTATAACATACTCTACTACACTAATGTATGCTGATGATGTCAAAATCTGTCTTTCTTACTCTGATTGGTATTTGCACACAAGCCTGCAACTTGATCTAAGTGAACTACTATTGTGGTCTTCAACTAATCTTCTTTTTCTGAACCTTTCCAAATGCAAACTTATGACATTTTACCGTCGCGCTCCTCATTTTGTCCCATATGTTCTAGGAAATCATGTCCTTGAGCGAATTTCGAGTCCAAATGACCTCGGAGTCCTTTTTGATCATAAGATGTGTTTTAACAGCCATATAGCTGCAACTGTAAATAAAGCTAAGGGTGTTTTAGCGTTCATCAAGCGTTGGTCCAAGGAGTTTGACGACCCGTACGTTACGAAACAACTGTACATCTCGTTGGTACGTCCTATATTGGAGTATTGTTCTTGTGTGTGGAGCCCGCAGTATAAAGAGCAGCAGGCTGTTATTGAATCCGTGCAAAAGCAATTTTGAATTTTTGCCCTTCGGAACTTTAACTGGGACTCAGGTAGAATCTTGCCACCCTACCGGTCTAGGCTAAATCTTATTGACCTGCCGTCGTTGCACCATCGCAGAATATGCAATGGCGTAATGTTCGTGCACAAGCTCCTGCTTGGGACTGTTGACTCCCAAACTCTCTTGGGTCAGATTCACTTGGCCGTTCCATCTAGACTATCTAATTATGCTGATCATGAACCTTTTAGTGTTTTATGCCATAATTATAACTCCCTCTGTCAAACCCTATCCCCTGAACTGTCTCTTAAACTAATTGCATGCAATATTTATAATCATTTAAATTTAGCTAACTTTTAACTTATACTTTTCCGCCTTTAGTAACTAAGTACCATTATTAACAGATAATTTGTTAATTAATAAATAAATAAATAAAATACACATCCTCTTCTCCGAAAAAACACGTCACAGAATTGACTTTTTCAGCCGCGAAACGCTTCTTGACTTCATCAAAGAGTCTGTTTGAGATGCCAAGCTTTTTTGGCCCCTATGTGTTTCAAAATGAAAGAGAATTTGGGTTAAACTTTATAATTCGTATTTAATCTTGGTGGCTTAGCGGAAGCCGTTTGCTTGCTATGGCCAGATAAAATTTATGCGAGATCGATATGCAACCAATGCGCAGAGGGGTTAGCATAGAACTAAAAATAGACGACGGCGTTAGATCAAAGTGATTGCAGAAGTGGCGGCAGCAGATCAAAGTAGTTGCCGAAGTGCCGGCGGCAGAGAGCCCCTGCGGGAGAGCGCAGCAGCTCTGCAGAAAGTCAACGTTTTACAACATAGGCGGCTCTCTCTGCTCATACAATAATAATGCTTAAAGTTACGGTTATTCTTCAGCGGCTGGCCCGAACAGAGTCGTTATTGCCATTCATTGCACCTTGCCATTACTACCATTTCTGCAGAATGACTTAGTCAAAACATTCCCGGACCCAAAACTGCGGAACTGCAAGAACCTTGGGACGGGTGTCACCAACGACGAAGAACGACACAATCGGGCGCACAGAGCAGTCCAAGAGAATGTGAAGTAGGTTCTGCGAGATTATTGCTTTCGAAGCAGAGAAAGTGATAAGCTGCTGGTTATGCCAAAAAGCCAAATGTGCTGGGCATACGACAAAGCAGGAATTATGCGTAGCACCATTTCCAGTAAGGGTAGGCGAATTTATCCACATTGAAGCAGGGCACTGTGGAAAAATTTTGAAAAATGTTCCAAGTTGGCGATTACGCAGCATGTCGCTTCACGCATAATCACTGATGTGAAGATGTCGATTCTAAAATTGGTAAACATTTAGTAACGAACCGTTTTGTTCCGTCTTATTCAGCTGGGCTGGCTCAGCGGTCAGTGGGCCCGCCGCAACAAATTTGTAAGTTGCCCCCGCCGACAAGTAAGAATGCACGGGTAAGGTTTGGTTACTGCTATAACAATTTTTCATTATTGGTATCTTAAAGCTATTTTACACTACTTTGCCTCCTGCGCTGGCTCAACTGTATGTTCTCCTCCTCTCTGAGGCATGCGTAACCGACTCTGGACGTTGCGACTACGTTGCGTACTTTTCACTTGACATCTCCCTCGGCTGACTGTACTTCCTCATCGTCGCGACCTTCCTCTTACAGCACGCGGTACCCATATTTTTCCATCGGAGCTTCCTTCATTCTCCACTTGCTTCGTAACGGGACCTGGCTGGCGGCGTGATCTCATGACCATACTTGGTCATGCGCTGGACCACTGCCGACCCGATCCCGACGTCCCGCTGCACTTTCTCCGAGGGTCCTCTCCTCATATCTTGACTCTCCGGGAGAGATCGCCTCCGGAGTTCGCCGCATCCGGATATCCCCGTATAACGGCGGCTAGCCCTTAACTTCCCCACAATTTTACCGAGTATCAGAACCATATACCTTGACATTGTTAAAGAACCAGTTCGACATTCATGTAGTAAACTCCTCACCGTTTCACAGGACAAAACAGACGGATTTGTTGTGTTATCACTCCCTCGCTATAATCTTAACTTAAATAACTGCCTTTCTCTCTTGCTCTCGAACCTTCTGTTCAGTAGCTGTCTCTCTCTCATTTGCTGCTGCTGCAACAGCTTTCCTATCGTCCTATTAGCGTTTGTCTAGCAGAACACACTATGGTCCGAACGACCACTTTTGTTGGCCAAAACCTAATTTTTAAAAGTCAAAACTTAAACTTGGTTTTGATCACTCTGCATTAGAAAAGGAGTGACCATTAAAGCTGCGTACCAGAAATTTCCATAGACGGCGCCACATTCGCAAAATCAGCTGTGCAACCCAACTTTTTTTTATCGTAAAGCACGTGAAGTGAAAAAGTGCCATATTAATAACCATTTTAAATCTCTCAAAAATTGAAAAACACCAAGACCAGATTAAATTTTTTTGATGAATCTTAATCAGTCGGGTTTTTACTACGCCTTTTGAGTTTTTAACGGTATCAAGTAGTTGTGATGTCTTCGTAATTGAAGGTTAAAGTGAGGCCTTCAACATTGCCAACTTGTAATGAAAACTAATTTTTGAAAAGGTGTACAAAGTGAGTCCTACCTAGTCCTACCTTGAAACCTTTTGTGTGTCGTAGATTAATAAATCCTTTTTAAAATGTATGTAGTAAGAAATACAACTTTTCACCACAATTCTTGGAATTTGCATTAATAGAGCATAACCTCAAATTCGAAAATGCAGAGTTGTTTGCCGTATGGAATTCAGAGAAGGGTAAAATTATCAATTATTTGAAAAAGGGATCTTAAGGCGACATATCATATGAAATGAAAAAAGCTTTTGAAGATACTAGCAAGAACATTTTGTATCGTTTGGCAACATAACGGAACAAATGCCGGTCAAATTCAAAGATGTTTGAACGAAAATATGTGGATTGGCCACAAGCCTTTATTTCAATACTTTTATCTTTATACCCAGAGAATGCTAACTAAGTTCGTAAGGCTGCACAGGACACAGTCGGAAAGCAGGCACATATCTCACCTAACGAGGCGTAACCTTGCTTTTAGACAAAGATCTCAGCAATAATTTACGGAAACCTTTCAACAATTTTATTTTTATTTAAATCAAAATTTTTTTTAGGCGTCCAACGCCGTTTTCTTAAATAAAATATGCTAAATACTTTTTTTCACTATAACTAATTATTTAAATATGCATTATTAAAATAAGAGCGGTGCCACACCCATTTTTTTCTTAAATCCACTTATTGATTATATATGTATATCCAATACCAAAAACTAAATAAAAAATCTTGTTCCGTTCGGGAGTTATTTATTTTGGCCAACAAAAGTGGTCGCTCGGACCATAGTGCAATGGTCTGATAGCTATTTGTTCAGAAATTTTTTTTTTTGTTTTGTTAAAATTTCGTTGAGTTGTTCATCCTATAATAGACTTTACTGTGGTCTCTGCCAAAAAAACTTGTCGGAAAGAGATCACTTATGATCAGCCGAGTATCCCCTTCTGCTCTGCGACAACTTAGTCCACGCAAAATGCTCTGGGTTTACGGGTGGGTGATGCCATCTTAAATCGTAATGGCTTGCACTACAGATGTAAGGCATACCGTGCGGTTGAGAATAACATGGTAGAGACGCAGAAGGGCTTTAAGGAGCTGACCATTATCTTTAAAAAGCAATACGATCGGCTCATAGCCATGGCTCATAGCCGAAGCGCAAGAGGATCACTCCGTGGGATCACTCCTACTACTTGTGACGCCCAGGGCCAGGAAGACCAAGCGCCGGCGCCACAAACACCACAACAATTAGAAACACCGAGAAGAAACCCTGAAGACTAAGTATACCAGAAACACCAAGACAAGCCATGAAGACTAAAAAATAAGTATTAGTAGGATAAGTAGAACATAAGCGACAAATACATGAAGACCTGCCACATAAGGATAAAAGAAATAAATATAAATAAACAAACAATAAAAGATACATAAAACCAACCACAGCTGATCACCACCAATGGGCCCGTAGCACAGCCACCCACGGTCACACCCACAGCTTACCTCCCCAAGTGTGACCATAACCCAAGCACCAACGGGCACACTATCAGCCGATCCGTACAAACGCGTTAGGGACACATCAGCACAACGCGCTAGGGACATACCGTACGGATCAGCTGATTTTCGGAAATAAAAGGGGCTCCGCCAGAGGGATCAGCATCAGTTCGGCTCCGGCCAGTGGAGAGGTAAGCATCAGTAGCAGCCACCAGCAGCCCCAGCGATCCTCCTCGGAGCGCATTACACCTCCGCCACCTTTCCCCTCCTCGGAGCGCATTAACCCTCCGCAACCTTTCTTCACATGGCAACGCATTCACTCTCCGCAACATTATTTCTCCTCGGAGCGCATTCACCCTCCGCAACATTATTTCTCCTCGGAGCGCATTAACCCTCCGCAACATACTTCTCCTCGGAGCGCATTAACCCTCCGCAACATTATTTCTCCTTGGAGAGCACTAACCGACACCGACCAGAAGACTACCAGGACCCGCACGCAACCATCCGCCACGTGCGGCCAACCCGAAGGACGACCCCGGCAGCCGACCCCGAAGGAAGAGCCAGCAGAAAAACACCCGCGCACCTACCAAACTTTGTACCTTTTAAGAACAATAAAAATAACTCTATCTCTTTTATTACCGCTCAAGCCCCGCCTTATTCTTGCACCACGAGACTCTCTTTCAGCTACCACACCCAGAGATCAAACAAATTTCTGTGGAACCCGGCGCGACGAGCATACCCCGGCCGAAGCGCCGTCACATACTCCAAGTGTGCAGCACTTGATCTCGTTTGCCACTCCAAGGGCAACTACAGCTGCTGGCGATGCAGATTCGGTAACAGAATTCATTGCCTCGGAGCGTCCGTGTCCGTGATGTCCGCAGGTTCGCTAGTTTTCCCGTGTATCCCGATCCCACCAGTAAATAGACGTTCCGGACCTCCGGATATTGCCACCAAACGTACTAGGCTGGTAGTACCACTGGTAAACCACTGGTGGGTGTCCCAATAAAACGACAAGTTTTTGTGTCACGGCTGGCCCCTGACCTAACAGAATTATATGGGTTTCCCCTGCTTTGGCGATGAAGACTATCTTTGCCTTAAGCCAAGCTCGCGTGATTGTGCCTACAGCCAGTTTCTGTCTGAAGATACCTTGTAGCCAGTTGATGGCCATTTCCACGGCCTTCTGAATTGGGGACTTGGGCCTGGGGATTTGAACGGGTTGAAGCTGTTTATTGCCCAGCTTATTTTATTTATTTTTATTATTTTATTAAATTAACAATTATCTGTTAATAATGGCACTTAATTACAAAAGGAGGAAAAAAGAGAAGTTAAAAGTTAGTTAAATTGAGGTGATTATAAATATTGCATGCTATTTATTTAAGCGATAGTTCAGGGGATAAGGTATGACAGAGGTTATAATTATGGCATAAAACCATAATAGGTTCATGTTCGGCATAATTAGACCTACACATGGGTAAGAGGACTGCAGGCTCCACACACAAGAACAATACTCCAATATAGGACGTATTAACGAGATATGGAGTTGTTTCCTAACGCACGGGTCGTCAAACTCCTTGTACCAAAGCTTGATGAATGCTAAGACACCCTTAGCGTTATTTACTGTTGTAGCTATATGGCTGTTAAAACACATCTTATGATCAAAGAGGACTTCGAGGTCATTTGAACTCGAAATTCGCTTGACGACATGATTTCCTAGAACATATGAGACAAAATGTGAAGCGCGACAGGCAGACAGATTTTAACATCATCAGCAATCATTAGTATATTAGAGTATGTCATAACTCGAGGAAGTCATTCACAAATAAAATAAAGAGAAGCGGGCCCAGATAACTTCCCTGTGGCACACCTGAAGTAACATTAACAATATCTGAGAACACATTAGAAAACAAAACACGTTGAGTACGGTTAGAGAGTTAGAACAAAATCCAATCTAGAAGATTCGTTGGGAACCCTAATAAAGAGAGCTTGTGAATAAGCAGAGCATGGTTCACAGAATCGAATGCCTTGCTGAAGTCCGTAAACCACTTTGAAAACCACGGTGGATTAGGTTAGAAAACTCAAGAAGGTTAGTCGATGTTGAACGATGTCTGAAGAAACCGTGTTGGGACGGAGATATCAAGCTGCAACAAAGATGTTGCAGTTGCCGGGTGACCAGGAACTCAAGAAGCTTCGGGATGGCGGAAGGCGATCGGCGATAGTTTTCAATATTTTTGCAATACCAACAGCAGAAGCTTCTGTTTTGTTCTGGTAATGAAGGGACGGAGGAAAAGCGTTTGACTTACGCTTAGAGTTAACGAACGAATATAACTTTTTAGGATCACTACGAAAATTTCTACTACATTGTGAAAGTTAATGATTATAACACTGACTATTAATTGCAAGGAACAGAGAGCGAGCGGAGGAGTATAGAGCTAAGGCCGACGTGGAGCCCGACTTCTGGTACTTTTTATAGAGCCTGGATTTATTACTTTTTAAGTATAACAAATACTTGGAGAATCAGGGAGGTTAGGTAAGGTTAAGGGCGTAGTAAATATAGCTATAAAACGAGGGGGAACGTTGTGAGTTGCTGCGGACACCGCAACTCTACAGTTATACCCGATACTAAGTCAGTATGGCTCTCCTCCTAATATTAAACGACACGACAAAGAGTGCGTGCGAGAGAGACAGAAAATCAGTCTAAGCTTGACGTCGGGCGCTGCGTAGCCAGTGCAAATTGATTTGTTCCTTTTGGCTATAAAAATTAACTAATCTGATCCAGATTCAGCAATCTGATAGATATGGTCATTATCTATGATTCTGCGTTCTTAGTTTTCTCGAATCTGCAATATTGTGGATGCAACAGATTTTCGTCCTTTATGGGGGCGGAAGGGGGTGGGGCGGAATTTTGGGATATACGTTTTATAGAGAGATATAACAGAAGTGCGGATACCAAATTTGGTTACTCTAGCCTTAATAGTCTCTGAGATTTGAGGATGCCCCAGATTTTCGTCCTTTGCGGGGGCGGAAGGGGGTGTGGCAAAACTTGGACACGAAACGGTCAAGGTCCCATATCACAGGAGTGTGGATACGAAATTTGGTTGCTCTGGCTCTTATAGGTTCTGAGATCCTTGAACTCATATTTTGCAATTGGCAAAACCGACCATGAAACCTGTGTGTTAGAGAGAGACAGAGCGAGAAAGAGTGAAATTGTTTTCTTGATTCTGGCTATAATAATTATACGATCTGGTTCAGATTTTGCACTCTAGAAGATATAGTCATCTTCTACGATTCTGCGTTTTTAGTTTTTTCGTATCGTCGAAATTGTGGATGCCACAGATTTTCATCCTTTGTGGGGGCGGAAAAGTGGGCGGGGCAAAGTTTTGAAATATTTTTGTAGCAGTGACATATCACAGAAGTCTGGATCCAAAACATCGTTGCTCGAGCTCTTATAGTCTTTGAGCATTAGCCTCTGAAGGGGACGGACAGACGGACAGACAGACATGGCTCAATCGCCTCGGCTATTGATGCTGATCAAGAATATATATACCTTATGGGGTCGGAAACGATTCCTTCTGGACGTTACACACATCCATTTTTACCACAAATCTAATATACCCCAATACTCATTTTGAGTATCGGGTATAAAAATGCAGTTCCATGGATATTATTTAATGGGAATAACTCAGATGAGAAATCAGATTTGACTGCAATCAGACCCCACCAGCAAAAGATGGGCGGTAATTGTCAATGAAAATTTCATGATCATTAATAGAAGAGTTAAGTAAGGTTTCGGCAAAAGCGATGGCATCGAAATCAAAAGACGCAGTATTTGTATGAATTTGACGCAATTTACCCAACAAACTGCGAACTTTCTGATAGGAAATTGAAAATGGTTCGATAATTCTGGGACTCGGGTTCGAAAGAACTCATGCATATTTGTATGCTCAGGCCATATTAACGGTTCAAGAGATTTGGATAGTAAAGAATCAGGGAGAAGAATTTTAAAGGATGATATGTAAAAAACATCGGAGCCGCCGTTGGCGGATTTACAGATAACGGCGAGGCATGACCACACGGTGTAACAAATGCTTCCGATGGATGAAGGTGGGATGCAGGCGTGCCAACCTGATTAGGTTGCAAGATTTTGGTATCATTATGCGGAATTTTCCGTCTAGGCGATTCGCTCAAGAGCCCAAGAAACTGCGATTCAAGGGCTAGGAATTTCCCGTTGAGAGCCACGAATTGTTTCCGGACATCCGGAAACCCAGTTCGAGTCTGCCTCATGACTGTGCGCATTTCGGCCTCAATCCCCCGACAAGCCAGACACGACAAAGACAGGCCCATACGTTTCGAGATCAGATCGTTTAGCCGGCCGTTCCGCCACCAGCACATTTTATGTGAGCAACATTGTCGCACAGCCAGCAGCTATGGAATAAATCGCCAATGATTACACCACCGAATTCACATTTCTTTGCACTGCAAGCAATTGCCTTTTTTACAAACGAAACACTGGTGATTAACACAAAGTATAATCAAATTAAAGAGATTCGATGATATATCAAAAAAAGTGACAACAACGTTGTATGATATTTAAGCAAAGGGCGAAGAATGCAGGAGCATTATGTTCCGTTTTGTGAAGATGTAATCCATCGATGTTACCGGTCGCTCTCTTGCGAGGTGTGCCGGCACGATTGTTGTACACCTCGACAAATGAGTGTCGAATAGAATGTGTAGGGACTCCTCACTGGAGTTGGTCCACATCATTTCTTTTAAGGTACTCTACCGAGGGGTTAGTTTTCGAGTAGAGCCGAAGTTGGATCTGTTCCGGAATTTTTTCGGGTTTGTTTGTTTATTTAATGGCTGCAAATCATCACATCAAATCAATCATAACAACATAAAGAAAATACACTCATACATATGTACATATGGTTATTTAGTACCACCAATTTCTGGTCTCTGCATTTTGTATTGTTTCTGTTGTATTTTTTTCTTTTTATAGTCTTGAACGATTTGAAATTCGACTTACGACTTGAAATATGTCTAGGCGTGAAATATATTTTGCGGCTTAGGAACATCCAAAATGAATGGTGGACTGGGAAATTTTCGGAACGGTAAAACCCTACGGATCATCCCCGAAATGGATGGTGGATGGTCGTCAGTGTGAATAGCCTATAAGCATGCATTCACAATGCAAATACCATTGCAATTACTAATTACGAGAAAGGTATGGATGATTAGTAATTTAATAAAAGGAATGGAATCGAATAGAAACCGTGAAGTTTATTCTGCGCAACAGATCAGGGATATCTACGTCCCCCTTGATCAAGTTGTGCATAAAAATTCCTCCAAGTTTTTTTCTACAATTAGCTAAGGATGGGAGGTTTACTAATAGCAATATACTAGAGTGAGATGTCATTGTCATACCTGCATTCCAGTTAAGGTCCTGCAGAGCAAAGAGTAAAAACTTTTTCTGGACTGATTGGACAGCGAGCCGATCGAATAGGTTTTTGAAACCAACGGTCAGCTTCCTAAGGCCACTAAAAATTAATATATCTTTCTAAACCGCCTGGCATGCCTCGTAACTGTAATGCAAACCATTACTTTTGGCTAAAAATAACGCGTATTTTGCGTGCAATACGCTGTGTCAGAGCCAGCAGGGGACACTCGACTGGTCATGGATGATCTCCTTCTTGAAATTTTTCCCGGCGCAGACCGCTGCGAATTCCATTCTAATTATATAATTGTTTATTTTAAAATTAGCAATACAAATTGGTATGAAATTAATGTGCCCGGCAAACGCTTAAAACGGAATTAGTAAAAATGAGAGCAGAGAGGAGAGCGGCTTTACCAAGAGCTAATAATAGAGCGAGAGAAGAAGAACTGTCAGTTGCAATTGGGTATTTGGTAGAGAGTAATAGAACACCAAATTCTGCGAGATGAGAGCGGGCTAGAATGTTAGAGGGAAGTACTTACAAGCAACAAAAACAAACACACTACTAACCGACGCACGAAACAAAGCAATTAATTTGGGTTTTGCACTAATTAAAGGCATATTAATATATTGATAATATATTAATTAATATATTATTCTGTCAAGTTCTTTTTACAAATTATTTGCTACGAATTTGATGTATAAAGAATTTTTTATCGTTTTGAGATTCGCTATATAAAAGTTCGGCTCTGTTTTCAGACGTGCACGGATTGTCACACCCAAGAGGCAACGCACAATAAAATCTCTGGAAAGTTAGTATGGCCGTTAATGCGCAGGAACGTTTTGGAGTTGTCAAGGAATGGCGGTCCACGCCAATGAGGAAACAACTTATATGCAATTCATATGGTAGATTTGATCACATACAACAAGATCAATCAAAGTGTGCAGTATTCCTATCACTTGCGAATATTCTGGGAAGTGAACTATTCACACGACGCCATACCACCCCCCAGTCGAATGCTATGATCGAGCATTGGAACGGGCTCATCAAAGCCCCTTTAAATTGTCCGCCGAATACACCATGGACACAACCTACGCTAAGCCTTTCCAACGAATATTTTTACGACAGCCAGTTCATGATAATGTTATAGATAAAGAATAATTTATTATTTAATTTAAAGAATAGCGTTTTATACAATCTTATTATTGCCTAACTAGCCAAAGAAGTACCGCACATACCTTTTAGTTCGGTTAACATCTTTGAGTATACTGTCTACTTTTTGTAGTTGGTTTTCTAGAGTATTAACTTTAGTTATACCGTAGTCGCTTCTATTTCCGCTTTCTGAATTATATAGACTAACGTATTTAAGAAGCCAACAGATAATTATAATTTGTAATGAAAATGAGGCCATTGTTACACAGTTACATAATACTAAAATATCTTATGTTCAGAGTGCTAAATAACGCATATTTGTAAAGTTTAGTAGACCAGATGCGACAGATACTGAAATTAAACACAACTGATCAGAATGTATTTCCATTCTTATTGTAAATATGTATTTTTTTATACCCTTGAAGAGGGTATAGAGTTTGGATCAGATGTTTGCAACACATCAATATTTACATAATTAACACAACAATAATCAAATTGAAATTTGAAATTTAAATTATTAAAACAAATTATAAATTATTTATTTATTTATATGTTACAAAATATTTAACCCAGTTATCGTAAAAATACTTTACCAAAGAATTTCCCAACGAATATATTCATGAAATATGCAAAGGTTTAGCAGGTTCACAACACGTTGTCAAAGTTTTACTCTACGTCATATGAAAAATTGTTGGTTAATTTAGTTATTCATATGAAAATAATTTTGTATTTCATTTGTAATTTAGTATATATACATATACATATTTCGTTTAAATCAAAAAGCATCCAAATCGATCATCAGATTTTACAACCTGGCCCCATTGTGGGACGAAAAACTTATTTTTCTGCTTAAGATAACTGAAATCAATCAAAGCCGGATCAGTATAAAAAAATCGATATAGGAATGGTCTGTCGGAAAGCCGAAGCAAAGTAGTTTTGGTAGTAAAATTGTTCTATTTCTAAATATAATTTATAACTTATCATATACCATCTTTTATACTATTAAATAAATATGTTAGTTAAAAAGATTTATAATCGAAGATTAATATAACTTCGATCTTTAAGGGTATTTAAAGCTTCGACCACCGAATGTTAGGTCTGGTTTAACATAAATTAGTTCGTGATAAGTCCTCAAATGACTATCAAAACTATCTTATCTATGATAAGAGTGCGCATTTGAACGTAAGAGTATGAAAGGAGCACTATGTTTATACTTATCTATGATATGTGCATATATATATACATATGTACGTATGCATGTATGTACATTAGGATCGCGCTTATTTGTATAGGCGAAAAAAATGTGTCGGAATCAAAGGTGTCAGGGTCTAAAAATGTTCCTTTTGGTATGAAACAAAGAAATATAAAGTTTTGGCCCGATTCGACAGCGTTTGAAAAATATGATATTTGGTCAATAGTTCAGTTCCTATGTCAGCTATAATACTATATATCGCTCTATTCATCCTCTTAAAATTCAGCTCGATTCAGCTGTGCTTTGTATCGGATCCGACCATAGTGTTGTTAACCCGACCCCTTCCGCTCACTATACCTGAAGACGCCTACCATCCTACTTTCGAATTGTTGCTAGATATAGAACAGACTGTATTGGATCAGTCGAGTAGTCTACCTGAACGTGTCCGCTGCTTTCGTAAAGCCGAGGTTGTGAAGCTTAACAAACTCATTTGGAATTTTGATTGGTCCGCTTCTCACTTGTGCAGTGTTCGGGCCAGCCGCCAAATAATAACCTTAACTTTATGCATTATTATTGTATGAGCAGAGAGAGCCGCCTATGTTGTAAAACGTTGACTTTCTGCAGAGCTGCTGCGCTCTCCCGCTAAAGGGGCTCTCTGCCGCCGCCACTTCGCCAATCACTTTGATCTGACGCCGTCGTCTATAGTTTAGTTCTATGCTAACCCCTCTGCGCATTGGTTGCATATCGATCTCGCATAAATTTTATCTGGCCATAGCAAGCAATCGGCTTCCGCTAAGCCACCAAGATTAAATACGAATTATAAGGTTTAAACCAAATTCTCTTTTCATTTTGAAACACATAGGTGCCAAAAAAGCTTGGCATCTCAAACATTGGTGACCCCCCGACGTGATATAAAACCATTTGAAAAATTAGAAGAGTTTTTCTAATAAATTACCGAAAACTAACTAATAATTGTGGCCATGGATGGAAGGTCACGCAACACCGGCCCCGTTGAACGCCTGCATCGGCTTCAACACATTGGGAGCGGCGCTAATTTGTGTATGGGCCGCCGAAAAACCGCTCCAGTACTAGTCCTTATTTCGACGACCCTGACCATACCGTCCTCTCCTGCGTGCGTGGCGATGACCCTCCCCACGAGCCACTCCTGAGGCGGCAGATTGTACTCGGCCACGCTGACGATGTCTCCTTCCTCGAGGTTCGGTTGCTGCTGGTGCCATTTGCCCCGAATTTGCAGCCTCAGGACATATTCGCAGGACCATCGCTGCCAAAACGCTTGCCTGACTGACGAGACAAGTCGCCATCGCCGCAAGCAACTGAGACTCTCCTGGTCCGGAGTCCGCAGTGCTGGGGGGGGCGATGAGCGACCCGCCTGTCAGCAGGTGCCCGGGTGTTAGGGCCTCGCCGTCGCTTGGATCTTGGCTGATGGCTCCCAGCGGCCTCGAGTTCATTATGGCCTCGATGCCGACGAGGACTGTGGCGAGCTCTTCGGCGGTTAGGAGCGCGCTGCCTACCGCCCGTAGGAGTAGGCTCTTGGCAGTTTTTACACCTGCCTCCCATAGCCCTCCCATGTGTGGAGCTCGCGGCGGTATGAACGCAAATTCGCATCCGTTCTTTGACGCGAAGTCGCGAATTGCGTCACCTTGCTCCTTGAGCCTGATCCGCAGAGCGCTGAGATGGCGGCTCGCTCCGACGAAGTTCGTCCCGTTGTCGCAATGAACGACTTGGGGATATCCTCGGCGCCCGACGAACCTTTGAAAAGCCAACAAAAAACAATCAGTGGTTAGATCGGAAACTATTTCTAGGTGAACCGCCTTGGACGCAAAACAAACAAAAAACGCAATGTATGACTTGTATGGGGGCCTTCCGCGAATTTTCAATGTCGTGTGCACTGGTCCACAAAAATCAACGCCGCAAATTGAAAATGGGCGGAGAGCACGGAGTCGATCTGCGGGTAAATTCCCCATGAGTTGCGTCAGCAATCGAGGCTTGCATTTAAAACAGCGCATACATGATCAAACTGTCTGACGGCAGACCTCCTGAGCGTTCACTATCCACACGCTCTGTCGAAGGATGCTCACAAGTGCTCGTGGGCCGACATAAAAATTCGAATGGTGCAGATGACGAATATAGCTTCGCACGAATTGCGAGCGCTTAGTCAAAAGCAGAGGAAACTTGGCATCGTATGATATAGGAGCTTTGGCTAGTCGCCCCCCCACTCGCAACTACGAAAAGTGGCACCAAGTCCCTGTGTCTTCATGGATGAATGGGTTCAACCGCTGAAGACTAGGACCAATTGTAGATCCTTCCTAACCTTTTCAATTTCTCCTTGATACTCGTGATGCTGGACGATTTCGACAATTTTATAAAAAGCTTCATTGTATTCGGTCGGTGAGATAGTTTTTTCGAAATTTAGGCTTGGGTCTTTACATTTTCTTATAAAGCGGAACACATACACGAACACTCTAAGCAGTTTGAGGTGTGACGAGAATCTCTCGATGACATCTAACAGCTCCGAACTTCGCACAGCCGCGGTCAACCCGACCGCAGTCTACCTCTTTTCCAGCTGAAAATCATCGGAGTGTTCGAAATGAGCGTTCTTGGGCCAGTTTTCTTCTTCCTCTTTCAGAAATGATGGTCCTTCGAACCAAATTGACTGAACGATTTCGTCGACGTCACAACCTCTTGAGACAATATCTGCTGGGTTCTGTTTCGTGGGTACATGCCGCCACGTAGCATCATCTGACCACTCTTGAATCTCAGCCACTCTATTTGAAACAAAAGTCGACAACGACGATGGATGAGACCGGATCCAATGGAGAGTTACTTCTGAATCCGACCAATAAACGACTCGTTCAATGGGCACGTTTAATAGGGGCTTAATTCTGTGACAGAGATCTGCGAGAAGGTGAGCGGCACATAACTCAAGCCTTGGGAGCGTTTTGGTCTTGAGCGGCGCTACTTTGGATTTCGAAGTCAACAATGATATTTTTAAACCTTCTGCAGTTCTGCTACGTATATAGACGCACGCTCCATACGCTCTCATGGAGGCGTCAGCAAAGGCATGTATTTGAACCGGTGACATCGGATCGGAATACACAAACCGAGATATGGATATGTCTTCCAATTGAGATAGTGTATTTTTCAACTTATTCCACGCTGTTTCCGAATGCAGCGGGATCGACTCATCCCAATCTAGTTTGTTAAGCCAAAGCTCCTGCAATAGGATCTTGCCTTTTATAACGATAGGACTTAATAAACCAAGGGGGTCAAACAACTTTGATGTCACCGATAGTATGTTCCGTTTTGTCGCTTGGAGACCCATAACTGAATTGTCAATTTTGAACTTAAAGGCATCGTCAGTAGGTAACCGTGAGATTCCTAAGGCCTTTGTCGACTCTGAATCCGAGATTGCTATGGGTTTGGCTGTGCTCTCAGATGCGGTGATCTCGGGTGAGTTTGAAAACCACTTAGTCAACTCAAACCCTGCGGTCTGAAGAACCTGAGACACTTCGGACTTAATTGCCCTTACCTCCCCTACGCATGCAGCACCAGTCAACAAGTCATCGACGTAAAAGTCGGACCCAATAACGTTAGCAGCTCTAGGGAATGAGAGCTTCGCAGACTCACTCAACCTTTTCAAACACCGGATAGCTAAGAATGGGGCTGGTCCAGTCCCATAGGTTACAGTGTTGAGCTTGTATAATCTCAAGGATTCAGAAGGGTCTCTTCTCCACACTATGAGCTGAAACTGCCGATCCGCTTCGTTCACCATCACTTGGCGATACATCTTTTTAATATCAGCAGTCAGGGCAAACCTGTGCAGACGGAAACGAAGCAGTATCGAGTATAATTCCTCCTGAATGGTAGGTCCCACCATCAGAATATCATTTAAGGCCACCTGTGAGAACGTCTTGAACGAGTCATCGAACACGACTCGGAGCTTGGTAGACGTACTTTGGGGCCTCAGAACACACTGATGAAGGATTACGTAGTGTGGAGTAGAAGGAATCGTATTGTCATTAGGAGACATATGACCTAAGGAGAGGTACTCTTCTATGAATTCCAAGTACATTTTCTTCCACTCAGGGTCATGATGCAATCGTCTTTCAAGCGAAAAAAACCGCCGTTTCGCAACCTCAAAGGAGTTGCCTAAACAATTTGGATTTAATTTCGATTTAAACGGGAGCCTTACTTCGAAAGGACCTGATGATAGTACCTGAGTCGTCTTACGATAGTGTTCTTCACGTAGCTTGTGCTCAGGTGTGCCAATTTTCTTGGTAGATGGCATTTCTTCCAGTGACCAAAACTTTTTCAAGGTCCTATCGATGGATACTAGCAACTCATCACTGCAACTCAAACTGTTTGTAATTTGAGGAGCAGAACTCCTGGAAACATATTTTCCCGACACAACCCAACCAAGAAGGGTTTATTTTTCTTTTCTTTGTGGCTTGTAGAAATAAGGGTCTGCCAGTGGTAGGTTCTCTGGGATTCGCCAGTCAGTCACATTCACTGACTGGTCAGGGTGATAACCTGAAATTGATTTCAGGATCCAAAAATCAAAGGAGAACTCACTACCATTTATTCGCGACTTCACCACTGTGTGTATTTTATCCTTTACTTGAGAATTAGATTCACCAATTCCAAGCAAGTTAATACAGGACTCTTCTCTACGGATCTGTAAGCGATTAGCGAGGTCCTCGGTAATGAAATTTGTTTGTGATCCAGAGTCGCCAGAATGGTCGCTCTGGCCAGAATGTGTTCACCGCTCTTAGTTCGGACGCTTACGATCGACGTAGCCAGAATTACCCTGTCCAACGCTGTCGCATGCAAAACATGTGACGTGGAAGGTTGATTCTGATTTGATGGAGGAGAAGGACTCTCTTGGGGTGGTGGCAACGCGAGACTATTAGCCGACACTGTGTATCGATGCAATAATGTATTATGTGAGCGGCTGCACACTCGACATTTATTGGGTTTTGCATTTTACAACAGCGTGGCATTTTCGCAGACAATTAATGCATAGGGATGCCGACTTAGCAAACTCAAACCTTTGCATTACCGAGAGACGCGAAAATGAAGGGCAATTTGACACTACATGGTCTCCTGAATTGCAGTAGCTACAAGTTTGCTGAGTTCTACTGTTGGTGGAAGTGGAAGAACAAGCAAATGAACTGCGATTATGTTGCTTGCTTGGCATGACTTTGTCTCGCCTTGGCTTGGTCGATTCTTCAGCAGACAGATGCTGGTATCGACGATTCAAGACTTTCTCAAAGTCGGACCAAAGCGGCAACTTCTCATAAGTAAGCTGTTCATCCCACTTTTGTTTCGTCACTGGGTCGACTCTGTTTAAAACGAGATGAATGAGCATTGCATTCGAAATTTTTGTATCATCTCCGATCGACAGTAACGATCCGTAAATCGACGAAACAGTATCGATTAGAGTTCTTAGAGATGATGCAGATTGATGCGACATTCTCGGCAGATTGAACAATGTGGAAATATTATTCGTGAAAATCAAATAATCGTTGTCATATACTCGTTTTAGGCCAACCATGGCCTTTTCATAATTTGCCTCGGTGACTTGGATCGCCTTTATTGTTCCTAATGCTAATGAGAGGCACGAAATCAAATGATTAAATTTTTCGATCACCGGTATGCTGTTGTCGCTATGGACTAGTCTCTCAAAAAGGCTAATGAAATTTTTGAATTCCGAGTGTTTACCACTAAATTTGGGTAATGCCAATTTCGGAAGTCTAGCATGAGTTGGGGCTGAAGAAGACACTGGCTTCGTCTCGCTTGCTGCATCAAAGGCGGCGATAAGCGACATTATCTTTCCTTTGGTGACAATTATCAGCTCTTCCAACTCGGCTGCATATGCATCATCACCTGTTATGTCCTCGATTTGCTCCTGCAAATGGTTAGCCTTTTCAATTGAAGCATTCAAACAATCTAATCTACATTGTAATTCCGGTAATTGCAACGGAATCGACCCTTGATCTAATCGATCCTCTAAGGGGCGAATGCTTTTTACTCGACTTTTGAGCTTAATCTTTAAGTCTTCAAGAGTGGATTTACTTTTTTCTGCTATAATGTTTGTGTATGACGATTTTACACTACAAACCACTATTATTTCTATTTATTTATTTATTATTATTTTTTTTTTTTTTAAATGTTTGAACGAGAACGATAATCGAAAACGAATTTTAATTGAATGTCGAGGCACGAGGTATCAAGGGAAAGAGTAGTTGCAAGTGACGGCCGAAAACAATATACCCGTTAGATACAGGGTAGCGCGTCACTTGGCAAGTAACAGCCGAAAAAAATATACCTGTTAGATACAGGGTAGCGCGTCACTTGGGAAGTAACAGCCGAAAACAATATACCCGTTAGATACAGGGTAGCGCGTCACTTGGCGCACCGTTAAGCTCAAGAGCGGCAACGAAAATTCTCCCAACAAATACAACGCAAGCAGCAGTGGAGATGCGAAAGCGAAAACGAAATAATGCACCGGTGCTGCTGCTTGTATGTGTGTGTGGATATTTTCTATACGCCGTGGCTTGGGTGAACGAACGAACAAACTTTGTGAGGTTCTAACGACGAGAAAGGTAGAACAAAATAAAAGGGGGGGGGGGGCGACTGTGATTGCAGTAAACGAAAGATGTATGTATGTACATATAACTGTTGCGTCCAAATAGCGGTTCACATATGTCTGTATGTGTCGATATGTATGTATTTATGTGTTTTTAGTTATATTTATGCAATTACTAATAAAATGCATGCAATCAAGCTCTATTGTGCAAGATATTCGGAAATCTCTCACCGTTGCTGCGCCACAAAGAAATGAAGAAGCTTCCCTATGCTTCAATTGCCTAAAACCGGGGCACCGGACCCGCGCATGCAATAGTGGAAAATGTCGAGTATGCGGCGGTAGGCATCATAGTTTCTTGCACTTCGATAGTATACAGCCCACAACACAAAGCTGCTCAGGTATTACTCCTCCCGATCTGGCCGTTCAACCTGACACTCTTTCCGTTGCTCAAAATTCTGCTAACAGCTCGTCTCTACCTTCGTCTACCTCTCTTGCTGCCCAAGGTCTTCACTCTGATGTCGTGCTTCTGGCTACAGCCGTGGTTCTCGTGAAGAATCGGTCTGGCGTTTTAGTTCCTTGTCGTGCCATCTTAGATTCAGGATCGCAGCTGCATCTCGTCACATCCAGGTTCGCGCAGCAGCTTCAGCTTAGGAGAACTCAATCGTCTGCACTTGTGTCTGGGCTGGACCAGCTTTTCTACTGAGGGATCCACCATAAGAATTTGTATGCATTCTCGCACCTCTGCTTACACAACTACGCTTACTGCTCTCATCGCCCCCACGATTACCGATTCTCAACCAAGTTTGACAGTAAATGTATCCGATTGGCGTATTCCATCTAACATTCAGCTCGCTGATCCTGCATTTTTATACCCGATACTCAAAATGAGTATTGGGGTATATTAGATTTGTGGTAAAAGTGGATGTGTGTAACGTCCAGAAGGAATCGTTTCCGACCCCATAAAGTATATATATTCTTGATCAGCATCAATAGCCGAGTCGATTGAGCCATGTCTGTCTGTCCGTCTGTCCGTCTGTCCGTCCGTCCGTCTGTCCGTCTGTCCGTCTGTCCGTCCCCTTCAGCGCCTAATGCTCAAAGACTATAAGAGCTAGAGCAACGATGTTTTGGATCCAGACTTCTGTGATATGTCACTGCTACAAAAATATTTCAAAACTTTGCCCCGCCCATTTCCGCCCCTACAAAGGGCGAAAATCTGTGGCATCCACAATTTTAAAGATAAGAGAAAACAAAAAACGCAGAATCGTAGAGAATGACTATATCTTTTAGACTGCAGAATCTGAATTGGATCGTATTACTATTATAGCCAGCATCAAGAAAACAATTTCATTTTTTCTCGCCCTGTCTCTCTCTAACACACAGGTAGCATAGGCGGCTTTGCTTACTAGACTATAAAAGCTAGAGCAACCAAATTTGGTATCCACACTCCTAATATATCAGACCGAGACGAGTTTGTTTCAAAATTTCGCCACACCCCCTTCCGCCCCCGCAAAGGATGCAAATCTGGGGATATTCACAAATCTCAAAGACTATTAACGCTAGAGTAACCAAATTTGGAATCCGCACTTCTCTTAGATCTCACTATAAAACGTGTATCTCAAAATTTCGCCCCACCCCCTTCCGCCCACACAAAGGACGAAAATCTGTTGCATCCACAATATTGCAGATTCGAGAAAACTAAAAACGCAGAATCATAGATAACGACCATATCTATCAGATTGCTGAATCTGGATCAGATCAAATAATTTTTGTAGCCAAAAGGAACAAATCAATTTGCAGTGGCTACGCAGCGCGTGACATCACGCTCAGACTGATTTTCTGTCTCTCTCGCACGCACTCTTTGTCGTGTCATTTAATATTAGCGGCGTCTGCCGGCGGAAAGCCATACTGACTTAGTATCGGGTATAACTGTAGAGTTGCGGTGTCCGCAGCAACTCACAACGTTCCCCCTCGTTCAATCCTCAACGGGTTGATCTTCTCATTGGTGCGAGCGTTTTTTATGATCTCCTCTGCGTAGGGCAAATCAAACTCACCGATGGACTGCCTCTTCTGCAGAAGACCCGGCTTGGGTGGATCGTATCTGGCGGTGGAGAGAAGGTATCAAGCTCGGCGCTTTTGGCCACGCACAATTGTCCAGATTCGATAGCTGAGATGGAAGCAAGGTTGGATAAAACTCTTCGTATGTTTTGGGAAGTCGAGAATTGTGTGGAGGCTGGGTTGAATACCAAAGAAGAAGACGATTGTGAAGCACATTTCGTTGCCACCTTTCACGGTTGCCATCCGGGGAGTATGCAGTTCGTCTGCCGCTAAATAACAATACTGATCGTTTAGGAGAATCTTATGCTCAGGCTTATCGACGGTTCATCAGTCTGGAGCGAAAACTGGAGCGTAATCCTACACTCAAGGAGCGGTATTCCGCCTTTATGAGGGAGTACATTGATTTGCATCATATGCACCAAGTCAACCCTGATTCCCGTAGCCTCTGCAAATATTTCTTGCCTCATCACTGTGTCCTAAAGGAGGACAGTACGACGACAAAACTCCGTGTCGTTTTCGATGGATACTACATCAACTGGATATTCTCTAAATGATGTGATGATGACAGGCCCTGTTATTCAGCCTGCATTGTTTAACATATTGATTCGCTTTCGAACATATCCAGTCGCACTCACTGGGGACATTTGTAAAATGTACCGCTGCGTACAAGTGTCTCCACCCGACAATTTGTATCAGTGCATCCTATGGCGAGATTCCATCGAGTCCGAGGTTCAAGTCTACACATTAGACACCGTCACATACGGGACGAGGGTTGCATCATTTTTAGCGGTCCGCGCAATGCACCAGCTGACCATCGACGAGGGTGAATCCTACCCTCTTGGCTCAGCTGCTCTGCGGCAGGAGTTTAACGTGGATGACCTTATTTCGGGCGGTAATTCGGTCGCACAGGTCATGAACAAGATGCACCAAACATCAGCTTTACTGTCCTGTGGTAACTTTAGACTTAGGAAATGGTGCTCCAGTCACCAGGAAGTACTTGAGGGAACCCCTGAAGATGACATAGAGAAGTTCCTAAAGTTTAATGATGGAAGCGACATAGCCAAAACACTCGGCTTAGCGTGGGACCCTGCTTCGGATCAGCTGCTTTTTGCCTTGTCCGCACTGGACACAACCTCAAAGCCATCAAAGCGGTCGGTTTTATCTACGATTGCGCGGTTCTACGACCCTCTTGGATTGATAAATCCAGTCATTGTCAGGTGCAAAATCTTCCTTCAGCAGCTTTGGAGAGAAAATTTGGATTGGGATGAACGCCTACCCTCAGCGTTGCATTCAACTTGGATGGACTTGAGAAATAGTTTGGCAAGCATTTCTCGGATCTCATTTCCTCGCTTGGTTCTTCGTTCTAGTGTGGCTACAGAAGTTCACGGATTCTGTGATGCCAGCTTAGAAGCATATGGCGCTTGCGTGTATGTCGTGTACAGGGATGCCCAGTCTTCGAGCCACGTTTTGTGCTCAAAGTCGCGAGTGGCGCCGCTACAGACTATATCGATTCTTGCGAAAATCATGCAGAATGTAAAGGACATGGGAATCTTTACAGGTCGGTTCTATTGCTGGTCGGATTCGTCAACAGCATTATCTTGGATTAGGGACGAGCCAGCTAAATTTCAAGTTTTCGTGGCAAATCGAGTGGCATCAATTCAGGAGTTGACGGCAGACATGGAATGGCGCTATGTTCCCACATCTTTAAATCCTGCTGATATTCTCTCGAGAGGCTCGCTTCCCAGCCATCTTATCCAGTCAGAGCTATGGTTTCACGGCCCATCCTTTTTCCTAGGCTCCAAGGATAAGTGGCCTGTATCTCCATCTAACAACATAGCAACTTTGGAGCTTCGCAAGAGAGGATTGCTAATCACGTCTCCACATGCCGATCTCACGTCCGGATGCAAATTTGCGAATTCATTCTTTCGCATGCAGCGCACATTCGCCTACATGCATAAATTTATACATCGTCTTAGGCATCCAGGACTCACCGTTTCTGATATTCGGCAAGGAACGCATCTTCTAATTCGACACATTCAGCTGGCAAATTTGTGGATGGACATAAAGGAGATTCGGCGCAATGGTCAAGTCATGAAATTCAGTTCTATTTTCCAGTTCCGGGACCGATGCAGTTCTATTCGGCCACTGCCGGCCCGATCCCGTCATCCCTCTGTTCTCCCGGAGAGCTCTCCTCGGGAATTCGCCGCCTCCGTAGATCCCCGGATAACGGCCGTTAGCCGTTAGCCCTTAACCATGTACCGCCCCTGCGTGTGGGAATACCTTTCCTCACACTATACTTGACACTGCTCCGTTTCCGTCTGCTCAGGTTTGCCCTGACTGCCGATGTTAAAAAGATGTATCGTCAAGGGATGGTGAATGAGGCGGCAGTTTCAGCTCATAGTGTGGAGAAGAGACCCTTCTGAGTCCTTGAGAATATACCAGCCCAATACCGTAACATATAAGACTGGATCAACCATATTCTTGGCTATCCTGTGTTTGAAAAGGTTGACTGAGCTCTCATTCCATAAAGCTGCTTACGTTATTAAGTCCAACTTTTACGTGGATGACTTCTTGGCGTCAGGAGTCTCATGGTTATCTACTGACGATGCCTTTAAGTTCAAAATTGAAAATTCAGCTATGGGTCTCCGAGCGACAAAACGGAACATATTTTCGGTGACATCAACATAAATTTTCTGACTCCCTTTGTTTGCTAAGTCCTATCGTCACAAAAGGCAAGATATAGGATCCAAGGATCTGCAATATCTTTGGCTTAACAAACTAGACTGGGATGAATCGATTCTGCTGCATTTGGAAACAGCATGGAATAAGTTAAATAAAAAACTATCTCAATTGGAAGAAATATCCATATCTCAGTTTGTGTCTTCAGATCCGATGCCACCGGGTCAAATACATGCCTTTGCTGACCCCTCCATTAGAGCCTATGGAGCGGCCGTCATATACGTAGCAATACTGCAGAATGTTTAAAAATGTCAGAGTTGACTTCCAAATCTAAAGTAGCGCCGCTCAAGACCAAAACGCTCCCAAGGCTTGAGTTATTTGCCGCTCACCTTCTCGCAGATCTCTGCCGCAGAATCAAGCCCCTATTAAACGTGCCCATCGATCTAGTCGTTTATTGGTCGGATTCAGAAGTAACTCTTCATTGGATTCGGTCTCAGCCATCGTCGTTGTCGACTTTCGTTCCGAATAGAGTGGCTGTGATTCAAGAGTGGTCAGATGATGCTACGTGGCGGCATGTACCCACGAAACAGAACCTGGCAGATATTGTCTCTGCTTAGACTGCTCGTGTATGTGTGTCCGCTTTATAAAAAAATGTAAAGACCTAAACTTCAAAAAAGCTGTCTCACCGACTGAATATAATGAAGCTTGTCGGGTCAAGCAGCTTGTTATTGTTAATTATTTCCAGTGGTGCGGCCCAAAGGAAATGCATTTTCTTGTTGTCATTTCCTTTGCACTCACTGTAAAGATCATTTGCTACCGCATATGCACATGTAGCGGAATTCTTTCGTCTCTTTATATCGCAATCTCTCGTACACATATATACACCGGCCTCCCTTGCATATTCGGTAGTGCACGTAGCTGTTGGCCTGCGCTTCTCTTTTCGGTCATCTTCCCGCAAGAAACGTTTCTTACACCGGCCGCCTTTGTATATTCGCTTGCTGTGCTCGGTCATTGTCTTCTATTGCTCGTGTTACTCTTTGCGCTAGAGACGTTGGTCTTTCTGCTAACGCTGCCGCTACCATGGAAATTAATGCTGCTAACGAAATTCCAATGACCAGTGAGCAAAATAAGGTGTCTTTTTTGAAGCTTAAGTCAACGGAATTATGCGAGAAAATGAAAAGGTTAGCTACCGCTTGGCAGAATGAGTCGTCGGAATGTGACTACTACATGCTCGTGGTAAAGCAAGAGCAAGTCGAGAAGTTGATAGGCAAATTTGAGATGTTTCACGGCGAGCTTGAGGAATTGGATCGAAGCGAAATTCACAGTGGTTTGTGTGACATTTTGGAGTCACTTGCCAGCTCGCTGAAGGCGGCGATTATGAGGGAAATGGCTAAGAGTAGCGGCCGCATTCATTCTACCTTGGCAGGAGGAAACACTACGGTTAAGTTTGCCGGCTCGCAATTTGTACCTCACCGTAGACAAGTACCATTCCTGCCTCCTATACAATTGCCGACGTTTAGCGGTGGGTATGCGAACTGCGAACTCATCGACAGCCATCCGGACTTAATAAACATAGCAACTGCGTTCCTGTCTGCGGGCTTCGGCATTGGAGACTGTTCGGTCGCTGGAAATCTCAGATGGCAATTATGCTGTGGCATTAGATTTGTTGGAAAACAGAATCAATAATCGGCGATTTTTTTTTCAGGCACACATCAATGAGGTCTTGGCGCTCCAGGCTGTGGAACCTGGGTCAGTGGTCATGCTTCGGGAGCTTTCAGACAAGTTCAATTCTCATATGCGCGCGATCCAGGGTTTGGGCACCACTGAGCAGATCGCAGGATGCATCGTCGTGCAGGAGCTTCTCCGAAAACTGGATCCAGCGAGCCCAGAGAAGTGGGGTTAATTTTAGGTCCACATTGGTTACAACGAACCAAACCGTAGCACGCTGCGCGCTGTGCAACGATGGTGCTCACTGTCAGAAGTTTAAATTGTGTCTAAATTGTCTCAGAACAGGGCATCGATTAATTCAGTGCACCTCGGGCAACTGTCGTACCTGCGGGGGTAGACACCATACCCTCCATCATTTTGGTAGCCCTGAAGATACCGCAGTCCAAGGGAAATCAGCGCCGAATACTCCATCTCAGTCTGCGCTGTCTGAGTCTACGCCGTCTGAGCACACCACTGAGCCCTCTACTTCAGCGTCTACCTCGTCTGCCCTTATTTCCCAAGATCTCAGGAATGGTGTTGTTCTACTTGCCACGGCCACGGTCTTAGTCAAAAATCGTTCCGGAGTTGTAGACCCCTGCCGAGCGTTGCTGGATTCCGGCTCCCAGTTGCATCTAATAACTTCTCGTTTTGCGAATCAGCTTCAGTTTCCAAAAATGAAATCATCGACTGCAGAATAGGCAACTCTAGCTTCGTCACGGATGGACTTTCGGTCACTCACTGCCATTGTAGCCTCTCGCATAACCGATCGACAGCCAAGCTTTGGAATTGACACTCAAAACTGGAACATTCCATCGAACATACCACTAGCTGATCCGGAGTTTTAAAAGCCGCAGCGCGTCGATCTGCTAATTGGCGCAAGTCTGTTTTTCGAACTCCTGTGTTGGTCAGGTCAAGCTACTGCCAGGATTGCCTTCAATTCAGAAAAAGCGCTCGGGATGGGTCGTGTCTGGAGGTTGCTCGCGTTTAAAAAGTTCCTCGTTGATGGTCTCTCACGCTCGGGCCGTGACTGCTGAGGATAATAGTCCAGATAATCGGCTTGAGGTGCTTCCTCGGAGGTTTTGGGAGGTAGAAAATAGCATCGAACCAATAGTAAAGTCTACCAAAGAAGAGCTAGATTGTGAAGCACACTTTGTGCAGCATTTCCGTCGACTACATAAAGGCGATTATTGTGTTCGGCTGCCAGCAAAATATAATTTGGATCTCCTTGGAGAATCTTACAATCAAGCGCTTCGTAGATTCCTGACCCTTGAGAGAAAGTTAGATCGTCGCCCTGATGTTAAATCTCAGTATGCAGCATTTATAGAGGAGTACCTTGATTTAGGCCATATGTCTCAGGTTCCTACCCAGTCAATCAGCAACTGCCGATATTTTTTGCCTCACCATTGCGTCATGAAGAAAGATAGTTCTACGACCAAACTTCGCGTCGTTTTTGATGGATCCGCTTCAACCTCATCTGGATATTCCCTGAACGACGTTTTAATGGCTGGTCCCGTAATCCAACCCAAACTGTTTCATATTCTTGCTCGATTTCGGTCATACGCCGTTGCGATTACGGGAGATATCTGTAAGATGTATCGTTGTGTAAGAGTCTCGACCGAGGATAGCAACTTGCAGTGTATTCTGTGGAGAAACTCCAGGGAAGAAGACTTGCGTGTGTTTAAATTGGACACCGTTACTTATGGGACGAAGCCTGTCTCCTATTTATCTGTGCGAGCGATGCATCAGTTGGCAATGGACGAGCAGATGGCGTTTCCAGTTGGAGCTGAAATCCTTCGCCGTGACTTCTACGAGGATGACTTGATATCTGGATGATATCTGATGAGAAATGCATCTTGGACGTTGACGCGCAATGACAGCCTCTTTCAAGAGCTGATGCAGTTACTGAAGACCATCAAGTGGTCTGTGTGACACCAGCAAAAGACTGTTATGCGTGGATCCCATGCAAAACGCAGCCCTCCTCCCGCCCAACCGACCGACGGGCGCTGCCGCATGTCGACGCGTTAACAAAACCGAACGAGAACATTCAGGAAAGATAGTTTTTAGACAAATATGCGATGAAAATTATAGCTAGACATTACTAGAAGAACTAAGCATTCATTCAAGATACAAATACCACTACAATCACTTATTACGAGAAAGGCTTGTGAGCTATTAGTAATTTAATAAGAGGAAGGGAATTAGTGGTGGATATATGGCAGAGGGAATTATAATCCAAGCATAAGACCATAAACGGTTCATGCAATGTTCGATCTACAAAGTGCAATAGACAACGATAAATAGTTTCTAGTGAAACTACTAGGAATCGTAAAGTTTATACAGCTCAAAAAATCAGGGCTGTCTATGTCATCCCTGATCAATTTCTGTATACAAGTCACACCAAGAATTTGTCTACGGTTAACTAAGGATGGGAGGCTTACTAATAGAAGTATACTAGAGTAAGATGGGAGTCTCACACCCGCATTCCAGTTAAGGCCCCGCAGAGCAAAGAGTAACGAGGGGGAACGTTGTGAGGTGCTGCGGATACCGCAACTCTACATTTATACCCGATACTTAGTCAGTATGGCTCTCCTCCGGCAGACGCTGCTAATATTAAATGACACGACAAAGAGTGTGTGCGAGAGAGATAGAAAATCAGCCTGAGCGTGACGTCGGGCGCTGCGTAGCCACTGCAAATTGATTTGTTCCTTTTGGCTATAAAAATGATCCGATCTGATCCACATTCAGCAACCAGATAGATATGGTCGTTCTCTACAATTGTGCGTTTTTAGTTTTCTCGAATCTGCAATATTGTGTATGCAACAGATTTTCGTCTTTTGTGCGGGCGGAAGGGGATGTGGCGAAAGTTTGAGATATACGTTTTATCTGTGAGATTTGTGAATATCCCCGGATTTTCGTCATTTGCGAGGGCGGAAGGGGGTGTGGCGAAATTTTGAAACAAACTCGGCTCGGTCCGATATATTAGGAGTGTGGATACCAAATTTGGTTGCTCTAGCTTCTATAGTCTCTGAGATCTTGGCGCTAATGATTTACTCTAAGCAAAGCCGGCTATGCTACGTGTGTGTTAGAGAGAGACAGGGCGAGAAAAAATGAAATTGTTTTCTTGATGGTGGCTTTAATAATAATACGATCCAATTCAGATTTTACACTCTAGAACATACAGTTATCCTCTACGATTCTGAGTTTTCAGTTTTTTTGTATCTTTAAAATTGTGGATGCCACAGATTTTCGTCCTTTGTGGAGCGGAAGTAGGCGGGGCGAAGTTTTAAAAAATATTCTTGAAGCAGTGACATATCACAGAAGTCTGGATTCAAAACATCGTTGCTATAGCTCTTATAGTCTTTGAGCAATAGGCGCTAATAGGGACGGACAGACAGACATGGCTCAATCGACTCGGCTATAGTTGCTGATCAAGAATATATATACTTTATGGGGTCGGAAACGATTCCTTCTGGACGTTACACACATCCACTTTTACCACAAATCTAATATACCCCAATACTCATTTTGAGTATCGGGTATAAAAACGGACGAGGGTCCCTCTTCATGTCTGAGAGAGCACTCAAATACTTGACTCCTGACCGGAATTTCTTTACGTTTTGCCAAAACCGAGTCAGCCATAGCAGAAAATTCCTCGTTCAGAAATACAATCTTGATATCTGTGTCCCATCTTCCGACAATTCCAACAGATCAATGCAATTGCGTGTATTTCCATCTCCTTTTCACTCTCAGAATACTCTTGAACTTCCATGTCGAAAAGGCATTGTTTTCGCATACCCGTGCGAAGTTTTTACGTCTTCTAAGAAGATTTCACATCTTCGGCCAATTTCCCTGAGCTCCTGTACAGTTTTGACTTCTACGTGCAACAGCTCATGGTGAATTTCTGGACGCAGGTTGTTTTTCAATACCCGAACCAACTTTCGAACTGTCCAGGGCACTTCCAACTGATCGGTCAAGCTAGAGATGCTATCGTAGAAGCCATCAAAAGTCTCGCTTGCCTTCTGTTTTCTGTTTCGGATCAGCTCCTCAGTAGAATTCGTTAGCTTTTCCTTCAAATAAAACACTCACATTCCGGCAAAGCAAGGAAAAATTTCCTTCCAAAGTCTGATGGGTCAATGCTTCTACTCTGTATATGAAGTTATCTATCTATACCCGACTCTCGAGAACTTAATATTCCATACGTTGAGTACATGGACTACTTTGTCCGGTCTCTGGGATAAATCCGAGAAAACGCTTCTCAATGGTGATGGGTGAGATGCGCTCTGGGGTGCTGATCTAGAAACAGGACTTGATCCCCCTCCATAGTTGGTTGCCTGCAGTTGCTCGGATAACGGCGTTGGAGAACGGTCTAAGGCTGCGGTGACAATGGACTGGCTTGAGGTAGGGGTTAACTGTTGCATTGCACCAGCTACTGAGCTTTGAATCAGCTCTGTCATCCGCTTACTCAGCGAAGCGAGCAATCTCTGTTCCATTGCCAACGGATCTATATTTTTAGAAGAACTTGCTTCCTCTCCCTCTTTGGCGCGCTCCTTAGACTGTGCTCGAGTATTTTGCGCTACAACCTTCGGCACAGCTCCGCCTACAGTTCTACACCTAATTTTGCAAACAGGGCAAACAGTGCTAGTCTTCAAATGGGTGGTCATGCAGGGAAGATGAAACTCGTGCTCGCAAACCGTTCGGAATATTACCTCGTCAGTAATCAGTATGGCTTTCTGGCACAGCGTACACACCGGGCTGACACCTTCACCTGCTCCTTCAGCTTCCTTTCCGGGAGACCTGTCCAAACCCATGTCAAGAAAATACTACTTATCTCAGTGTAGATGATCCTACAATCTATATCTTATGTGACTGGTTCACCAATACTATACTAAAAGTCGTGACTATAATTTTATCTAACTTTATGTTATTCACCTCAAATTCGATAATAAGCTTTAAAACCAATAATGAACTCTATGGCCGACGTTCGCGCACCGCAATCTCAATTCTTTTCTTTTCCGATATCTCTTTCGAAAGGTTTACGTTTATGTTCGAACGCGACTCGCTTCTGGGGATCAACACTGATCTTTACAGTGTGTACCCAGATTGTTCGCCGCGGCAGCGCACAGTGACCGATAACTAAAACCCGGTTTGCCTGTTTTCCCGCTTCCGACAGCTAACACAAGGAACGTCGTCAAAAATTCAGGACTAACTCTCTTTCCTCCATCTCGGATAGAGTAACGCTCGAAAGCTGAGTATCTATATTCCAATTCGCTGAAGTCGAAGAAACCCTTTTCTTATTAGGAATGTACGGAAACTAACGCGGTATCTCCCGCAGGGTCAGGCGGTCGACAGTCGTTCTTCTCGCTCTGCAGTTCTTCTGAAGGATTTAGCCTACGTCGCTTCCTACTAACGGAGCCTCATCTTGCTGAACGGCGAGCCGAGGTCAGGAAAAATAACTTTTCATTTTTACCTGAGTTCCACTGCAGATGACCGTTCAGCAAGGAATAGAGAAAGACTTTTAACGGGAACAACTTTTTGTAACAATTTTTGTAAAGGCGGAAAAAGAAAATATCTAATTATCCACGGGACCAACCGAGTATTTGCCACTACTCTGTTGGGCCCCACGTTGGGCGCCACTTATTTTTTTAATCATCTTTTAATTAAATTATCTTTTTAATTAGAATATTATTATTATAACTGTAACGTTTAACGCTCGTCTTTGTAGACGGAGAAGAGGGGCGATCTGCAAAGGCGGGGCACGCTTTAGGTGTTCCGGCTCTAGCTCGTCGGCTTTGGAGAGGTGGTTCTTACGCTTACAGATCGTCTCCTACTTTCAACACTATTACTCGATAATTTTTAGCGATTCTTATAAGAATTGAGCGTTCTGCGACTTTATGGTGCTAGAACCAGTATTGGTAGAACGACAAAAAGATACAAGAAAACGAATCGGAAAAGGATAGAGGAAGAGAGTAGGAGAGAAGCGAGGAGAAGAAGAGAGAGATAAAGAGAAAGAGGGGAAAGAGAGTGAAGAGAGAGGTAAAAAGGAGAGATATCGGTCGCGATTCCACGGATGTCATTGTGGTAGCTTATTCTGCCCACCCAACCTATGACCACCTTCCTGAAAACCCGAAGTTTCAGATGGCCCCTTCAGAAGGATTGCGGTTACCCGCGCGCTGGCACAGTGTTCATTTTCTAAATTATTTTATCTAAACTTCATATTTTGTATTTTTAAGAAACGGTTAAAACTAAGATTTTCATATTTTCTATTCCTAGGGATTTACCTCGAGTAGAATTGTATATAAAGTAAGATGAGGTGGTGTTAATAATAAAAATGATAATACAGGTTTATCTTAAGGGTAGCATGGCCTTACTGGCACAAATTCATTTCGCTTCTCTTTTCTTTTATACTAATATTAATATTTGATAAAGTGATAGATGTGTAAGGTGTTAATAATAAAAATGATAATACAGGTTTATCTTAAGGGTAGCATGGCCTTACTGGCACAAATTCATTTCGCTTCTCTTTTCTTTTATACTAATATTAATATTTGATAAAGTGATAGATGTGTAAGATTTTTGCTATTCATTAGTGATTTTTAATGGTATATTCGAGTCTTTAAGAGAACTAGTATCGGGCAAACTCACGTGAACCAAACGAAAGTCACAGGATTTCACTCACACAGTCATACTTCTCCATCGGCGAAAGATCGATCCCCGGCGAGAGCTGAAATAGAACATTATTCCTTCCTTTTGTTTGTATTAGTGCTTCGCGATTTTTTGATTTCACCCTCGAGTGTTTAGACCTAAATTCCAACGTTTTCGGTTTTGATCTTATGCATTCTAATTTTCTTACAATTTCATCTATTTCTTTTCAATATTTCTTGTCAATTCTTGATGAGAAGGGACCTAACTATCGTTTAAAGCTAATTCTTAGGAACTTCATGTTCTGCTCAAAGAAATGTTTATAGGGTCTCGTTCAGCGGGTTCGAGTCTCGGTCGGATTCGACGGAACAGCTTGCAGCTTGATCGCTTTTCTAACTTTTCTAACTTTTCTAACTTTTCTAACCCGAGGGCTTGGCGAACCACATAGGAATGCCTGGCTAGGAGATGATAGACGGAAACTGGAATCAGGTGTCCGAAGAGCGCATTTATGGATTCATTTGTTCTTCAGGGCTGCTCTCGTACCGTAATCTTTTCTAACCGACAATTTGCGGGTACATTCAACGCGGACCGTGTTCCAGACTTTACATCGACCAAGCTCTATTAATGCGGGGCCCTACTGATGTGGGATTTGAACGTTGGAGATCTCTTTACAAGCTTATGATGACTTTAGACGTTGCAAGGTTCGAAGAGGCCTTGTTTCGGCAGCACACGCTCCTCGCCGGGCAAGTCGGGCGCCGGTTGGGGTCGAGAAGCGGCCGACGGGACGATACAGCCTCAGCCCACGGGCAGGGGCGCGGTCTCGGTTGCGGATCGCTTGTTGATGCGGCACGTGGAATCTGCAGGCCCACTCGCTGATCTGGCCAGAGAGATGAACTAGCGTGCTGACGCCTGCGATTTCCGGGCGAATGGAAGAACTCCACTTTGCCGGTCGCTTTCTGGTACCGCAAATGTTGGGGGAACTTACGGCCCCTTGGCACGGGTCGCGATAGAGTGCGCAGAGTGCTGATCGGCAATTTCCGCAGGAAATATTTTGCTGCGAAAAAACGCGTTACCTCTATTAGATAATCGTCCGGAGAATGTTAATTAATCGACATTAATCTTACCGCAATGGCAGCGATATCCGTGGATGTACACAGATTAAACCTGACTCCAGCGGTTCACTGGGCTTAAACGCTCCCATAAGAGATTGTTCCCGCAGACAAGGCTACACTCATAGGCCTTCCGGCACTGTAAACACTTTCAACTTTATTTTGCTGAATTTGCAGCTGATGGCAAAATTTTCACTGGCTATCAAAACAGGACTTGTCGGCTTGGTTATCTCACAGGAAAAGGTCGAAGCCGGAAACCTGCTCGGGCCACTTGACATTTGTATGCACTCTTGCATGGGGAGGTTACGCCCTCTATGTTGTCAAATTGGAGCAGCCCTGACCTCGACTGATCTTGACAATTGTCATTCTTGCGGTGAGCTGTCCAGGCAGCTGTTCGGCAAAGCACCTTTCAACACTTGTAAAGTCGGTTCATGCACCCTACAAAGCCCCCTACCTGATCAGATGAGGGGTGGTCACATCTCCTAGGATGAAACACCATGAAGCGACTTGTTATTGTCGCATGTCCTTTGCGTGGTAGTTACCCAGCAGGCGTCCTTGCAGGTCTTCTAATTCGTAGTAGGAATTACCAATATTCTTACGGACGCGGGCTTTCACAAAGGCAGGGCTGAACTTGTCTTGGACTGAAAACAACTTATTTGAAATTTCTCCTGAAAACTTCTTGGCCTACGGCATATGCTACTTCTCTGGACCGTAAGTTGTATCGTCGTTCGTTCAGCTTGTGATTTCGTTGCATTTGCTTTCCAGCGCTTTGGCGTACTATTTCAAATGAATCTTGCTTATCGAACAACACCGATCGGTCCACCAACAGGTTCAGTTTTCTTAATAACGTATATGTCGAACCACTCGTAATCATGTGTTGAGCGAAAGCCAAATAATACGGAGTAGTTCCTACGCTAGAATGTATCGCCGATCTTAAAGCACACGCTATTCTGTTCAAGCACTCGTCCGAGTATTTCTGATCGGGTCGTATATACGCCCGGATACCAGGCGTTGGCCTTGGTGAGTGGACTGCCGTCAGAGTGTGCGTTACTTTAAACTGAGTCAAGAGATATCTGAATGTTTCGGAGCGAAACTGCGATCCATTATCGGACATAGTTTCGATAGTTTCGGGAACCCCAAAAGACATGAAAAATTCTCTATCGAGATATTTGACCACCACATCGGTGCTGATTTTCTTCACTGGTTTTAGAAATAGGTATTTAGCGAAATGATCGAGAACTATAAAAATGCCAACATTCCCGCTTCTGGACCTGGGATAGGGACCCAAAAAATCAACAAACCTTTGGAAAAACCGGTGTGTTTCGGGTGCTTGCCCCAACGGTGGTCTGAGAATACGATTCGGAGCTTTAGTCATTTTGCACACGTCGCAGGACTTGATGTAAGCCGTGACGTCTGAGACCCCACCTGGCCAAAAGTAGTGTCGCCTTATGCGCTCGATCGTTTTGTGGATTCCTCCGTGCGGAGCTAGCGACCTATTATGCGCTCGAACTAGGATGTCCGGAACCAAACTCTTCGGTACCCATTGCTTCCAAGCATACTCATCGTATACTTGTTCGCCAGACAGGTGCTCTGGGCGACGGAATACGAAGATACCGTCGGTCTTCAAATCGGGTAGCTTATCCCTGTTGGTTTCCACTCGGCTAACTAATTCTGTGTATTCGGGTGACTTGAATTCTGCTGATTCAAGATCGACCAACGAACCTTCAGGCAATTCTAAGGCTGCCACTATCTCTTCATTAACCCGCGACAAGGCATCAGGAACCACGTTCTGAGTACTTTTGCGATGCTCGACTTTGAATCGGTATCTTTGCAAACCCAGTGCCAATCGCGCGAGCCGAGAACTGAGGTCGTTGTTCGACATGAGCCACTTTAAGGACGCGTGATCTATTATCACAGTGAATTCGTGCCCTTCCACGTACGCTCTGAAATTCTTCAGTGATAATATGGCGGCTAAACATTCCTGCTCAGTTATAGTGTAATTTCGTTGCGCTTTGTTCAGTTTTTGAAACATAGGCGATCGGACATTCGTCCCCTTCTTCAGACAACTGCAACAGAACTCCCCCTACTCCTGTTTTGCTGCTTAATAACGGGGCTTCGCAAAGACATCGCTTCAATTCATTGAAGGTTTCTATAGCTTCCTTTGGAAACGAAAATTTCCTTTTGGTTGTCATGCCGTCGGTCAGAGGAGAGGCGAGTGACGCAAAATTTGGAACGAGCTTGCGATACCACCCACACAACTTCTCAGTCCTCTCAGATTTTTAGGTACTGGGAAGTCGGCAATGGCCTTTATCTTGTCGGGATCGGTTCGGACTTCTCCGTCTCTTATTATGTGCCCCCAATACCTTACACGGCGCATGCAGAAATAGCTTTTGCCAATGTTGATCGTTAATTTCGCTCGCCTGAGTTGCTTAACCATCTCTAATAGTACTTCTATGTGTTGTTCGAAATTTGAGGAAACTATTAACAGATCGTCTAAGTAGATGAGCACTTCGTTTCGAAGGTTACAAGGAACTATTTTGTCCATTAATCGTGACATGGTGACATATTTTGTCCATTAATCGTGACATGGTGGCGTTGCACAGCCCGAAAGGCATCGTTTTAAATTGGAAAAGGGGACGCCCAGGGGACGAGACTTGACATCCAACGGTACTTGCCAGTACGCATGCTTCAGATCAAGACTCGAGATGAATTATGCTTGTGGCATACGGCTCAGGATCCCGTTGATCTGCGGCAAGGGATAGGCATCTTTTTCCGTGAAGCTGTTTACTTTCCGACAATCCAAGCAGATGCGGACTTTTCCTGGCTTAAAAACCTGACTCCTCTATTACCCCCAGTTGGAGAGTTGGAGCATCCTGTCTATTTCCGAGTACATTGCCTTTTCCACAGCTGGCGAAACAGGGAAATGTCTTTGCTTAACTGGCCTAGCGTTCCCTACGTCGATTATATGGGTTATCAAGTCGGTTTTTCGCAAACCTTCTTGAGCGAATAAGGGGTAACACTTCAGTACGGTGGCTAATTGATCCTTTTGTACTCGTAACTGACTGGGTAACAGGTCATACAGCTCCCAAAAGTCAATTCCTAAGTATAGATCATGTTTGAGCGAAGGTATTATATAAACATCAAGAAACTTCTTCTCGTCCCCATATTCCACGTCCACTTTCATCCTTCCCACTATCTTCTGAGCCTTACCATCCGCCGTTTTGGCTCGGTCATTAATTCGTTTGTATGGTGCATCGGCAAGGACTAATTCTTTAGCCAATTCTCCTCCAACACAACTAATGGATGCTCCAGAATTTAGTAAGCCGTAGACGGTTCGCTCCAGCAAACGGATTGGTAACAAGGGGGAACGTTGTGAGTTGCTGCGGAGACCGCAACTCTACATGTATACCCGATACTTAGTCAGTATGTCTCTCCTCCGGCAGACGCCGCTAATATTAAACGACACGACAAAGAGTGCGTGCGAGAGAGACAGAAAATTATTCTGAGCGGGATGTCGGGCGCTGCGTGGCCACTGCAAATTGAATTGTTCCTTTTGGCTATAAAAATTATCCGATCTGATCCAGATTCAGCAACCGCATAGATATGGTCATACTCACTGTTTGAGATGCCAAGCTTTTTTGGCACCTATGTGTTTCAAAATTAAAAGAGAATTTGGGTTAAACTTTATAATTCGTATTTAATCTTGGTGGCTTAGCGGAAGCCGATTGCTTGCTATGGCCAGATAAAATTTATGCGAGATCGATATGCAACCAAAGCGCAGAGGAGTTAGCATAGAACTAAACTATAGACGACGGCGTTAGATCAAAGTGATTGCCGAAGTGGCGGCAGCAGATCAAAGTAATTGCCGAAGTGGCGGTGGCAGAGAGCCCCTTTAGCGGGAGAGCGCAGCAGCTCTGCAGAAAGTCAACGTTTTACAACAAAGGCGGCTCTCTCTGCTCATACAATAATAATGCTTAAAGTTACGGTTATTCTTCAGCGGCTGAACAACCTCCCCCCGTTGGGAGCTAGTCTCTCAACAGATTCCTTAAGGGGCAGCAAACATAGAGGATGATATTTCCTGAGGATGTCTTGAGTTCAGCGAGGCGACACACTCCGTCCTTGCCCATAACGACATCGACCACTTGTAACGAACCTAAAAGGTTTCGATACAATCCGTCCCCCGACCTATAATGAGCGCATCGCACCGCACCCCACAACCAGCGCCCCCTCTGCAAGCAACCACCGATCAACACGTGCCAACTCCAGAACGATGACCAAAGACATCAAGTCACGCGAGCTTTCCCCCACTCCAAGCCAAGCCATCGGCCGAGTGCGGTCTTCCGGGTTCATCGACGGAGGAAAGTCGGCGCCGCCAAAATCTGCAACGATCACCAAGAACGGCAAAGTGCGCCCCGACGCGGTAGTGCATTTGTCAAACCCGCATACCCAGCAATACGGGCCTATAAAAAGACGGCGACGAGAAGCAAAGAGCAGCTTACGCAGAAATCCGGCTCACAGTACGGTCGTTGTACTAAAACTTACGCAGAGACCCAGTCCGGAGTACAGACGCGGTACCCGGAACTCACGCGAAGACATCGGCGACGAAGTAAAATAAGTTCATTTAAACTACTAATAAGTACAATATAGTGTCAAATTATCAAAGTAAAACACCCGATTGCGTAAATTCACTCCAATCAGTCGAGGCACCGACGCCACCCCGCCCCGAGTCCACTCAGCCGTTTCGAATGCACGACGAGCGACGCCCATTCTAGCTCGATCCGCCCCTCTACGATAGGCCGCCCCCCGACGCCGCCCTTACGGTTCCATCCAATTTCTACAAATTTCTTGTGGATTGACCCCTGGACGGGACTGAGCTTACCTCAGCCTGAAATAGGTCCATCACAAGTGGCGCCCGAGCAGGGACAAATGGGAACGTCAGCGAGGGTTTGTGGAATAAAACCCCACGGCCACTATAGCAAGAACACAAGAGAACAACCCAAAGAAAACCCCGACCTCGCGCAATATCAACGGCAAGAGTTGCGCAACGAGCAGAAGAAAGCGCGACACAGCGACAGAGAAACGCGAACAGTGCCGTCACCCCGAGAAGAAATTCGAAGCGTCAGCCGCGAAGCTCGACACAGTGCCCTAGTGAAGGAAAAGCGCAAGCCCAGCGAAACAGCCAACTCGAGCAACAATCGGAGCGATGGAATCCCATACAGAGGAACAGCCCAGTGGGTATTACACTGGAGAATTCGTCGCCAACCCAGGGGTGAGTACCGGCTGGATACACAAACGTCGCCGAGAGGAGCTGGAGTCCTTCGCGGAGGAATTCGGATTCAGCCGCAAGGGTAACGTGGAAGATTTGCGGAGGAGTTTCGCCGAACTAGTCGCCGGGCCCCTCGAACACGATGCCTGGGTCAGGTTGGCAGAGCTCGAGCGGCAGTACGCCAGATCGCCAGGACGAGCCAGATCACCCCAGCCCGACACCTCAGCACCAACAAAGAAGCGGAAGACGGACCCCAAACTCAGCCTACAAGTTCCAGGAATCATGGAGGGCAAAGCCAGCACCTCACCGACATCGATAACCGGCGAAGATCTACCGAAGCCCCCGCCCCCGGAGCCAAGGCCTTCGCCCATGTGAATGATCTTGCCGACAGCAGGAGGAAATGGCCCCACAGGCGGCCATTACTACAGTCACGCCGCACAGATGGCGGAACGGATCCGAAATTGGGGAATCCAGTTCGACGGGCAGGAAGACCCACTGTCGTTCGTCGAACTACTGGAAGAGCGTGTTCCTCTCGTACGGGGTAGACATGAACTACGTGCCGCGAGCCATGGCAGAGCTCCTCACCGACCGAGCCAACCGTTGGTTCCGCACCACACGACTCCAGAGCGCCTCATGGGCCGATTTCCACCAGGAATTCCTAGCCTTTTTCCTGCTCCCCAGTACTTCGAGCAATTGGAAGACCAGATCAGGGACCGCAAACAAGCGGTGGGCGAACCGTTCAAGGACTTCGTCATCGAGCTCCGGTTGCTCATGCATCACGCCGGGTACGACGAAGCCAAGGAACTTAGCCGGATCTATGAAACCACAATACAATGTGGCGCCACACGCCTCCATCTCCAAGGCCCCCAACGCCCCATCCCAAACACGCCGATTATCACCGCCAGCCAAGTACACGCCCCCGGACCCACGAACTCGAGACCTCCGCCGCCAACGAATTCCCCGCCACGACACGAGACAAGAGCACAAGGAACAAGGAACACAGAACCCATGGCCACAACGAGGCACACCAGCCCCAGGCCCACTCCGAGAAACCCAAAACTAAGCAGAGCCACGAAGAAAGCGAGCCGGTCTCCCGAGGGCACCGACGCGGTTCCACCAACGAAGGGAAAGGAGCCCAAGACGCCCCTCCAGAAGACAACCCGGCCCCAGCAACGACAGCCGCCACGCAGCAGCCAGGCGCTCGAGGTACCACCTCCGACCGCCACCCTGGCCCACGAACGCGTCGACACCGCCCTCGACGCGAAGACGGCCCCTACGACACCGACCGACCCGCTACTCCCGCGTCCTCTCAGGCAGGAACCGGGAAAGGCGATCACTGCCACAGGAATTGACGACCCACCCGAGGACGATTCGGAACGAATCTCCGACCCATGGCCTCCCGACATCGCCCCGAAAATACGGAAATTTCTAGACGAGGAACTGCCAACACTCGCGGGCCTCCGAGGAACGACGGATCTGACGGAACACACCATCGTCATAAGGGACAACCGACCCATAAAACAGCGGTACTACCCGAAAAATCCAGCCAACGGCGGATCATCGATGAACAGGTCGACCAACTGATAGCTGAGGACCTAATCGTACCGTCCCGGAGCCCCCACAGCGCGCCAATCGTCCTGGTCCGCAAAAAGGACGAGAGATGGCGCATGTGTGTAGATTATCGGCAGCTAAACGAGCGTTCTGGAGCGACTCCGAAATGCCCACTTCATCACGACCCTAGACCTGAAAAACGGGTATTGGCAGATACCAATGACCACTACCCCTAACGAGGACCCCAACGCCGACGAACCCATGGAATTTGACGACTACGCGGAGACGTCAACACAAATCACTCCGACGCCCGAGGCGTACGAGCCATCTGCTGCCGAGTACGCCGCCCGTTGGACGGTGGCTCCGCCAGAATGGACAACGAACACCGCCAACCGGATCGATTTGCCACGAAAACTTGAAATTTAGCTGGCTCGTCCCTAATCCAAGATAATGCTGTTGACGAATTCGACCAGCAATAGAACCGACCTGTAAAGATTCCCATGTCCTTTACATTCTGCATGATTTTCGCAAGAATCGATATAGTCTTTAGCGGCGCCACTCGCGACTTTGAGCACAAAACGTGGCTCGAAGACTGGGCATCCCTGTACACGACATACACGCAAGCGCCATATGCTTCTAAGCTGGCATCACAGAATCCGTGAACTTCTGTAGCCACATTAGAACGAAGAACCAAGCGAGGAAATGAGATCCGAGAAATGCTTGCAAAACTATTTCTCAAGTCCATCCAAGTTGAATGCAACGCTGAGGGTAGGCGTTCATCCCAATCCAAATTTTCTCTCCAAAGCTGCTGAAGGAAGATTTTGCACCTGACAATGACTGGATTTATCAATCCAAGAGGGTCGTAGAACCGCGCAATCGTAGATAAAACCGACCGCTTTGATGGCTTTGAGTTAGTGTCCAGTGCGGACAAGGCAAAAAGCAGCTGATCCGAAGCAGGGTCCCACGCTAAGCCGAGAGTTTTGGCTATGTCACTTCCATCATTAAACTTTAGGAACTTCTCTATGTCAACTTCAAGGGTTCCCTCAAGTACTTCCTGGTGACTGGAGCACCATTTCCTAAGTCTAAAACGAGGGGGAACGTTGTGAGTTGCTGCGTACACCGCAACTCTACATTTATACCTATACTTAGGAGGAGAGCCATACTGATCATCCGGCAGACGCCGCTAATATTAAACGACACGACAAAGAGTGCGTGCGAGAGAGACAGAAAATCAATCTGAGCGTGACGTCGGGCGCTGCGTAGCCACTGCAAATGTTTTTGTTCCCGTTGGCTATAAAAATGATCCTTTGGGGGGGCGGAAGGCGGTAAGGCGAAATTTTGAGATATACGTTTTATAGTGAGATCTAACAGGAGTGCGGATACCAAATTTGGTTACTCTAGCGTTAATAGTCTCTGAGATTTGTGAATATCCCCAGATTTTCGTCCTTTGCGGGGGCGGAAGAGGTGTGGCGAAATTTTGAAACAAACTCGTCTCGGTCCGATATCTTAGGAGTGTGGATACCGAATTTGGTTGCTCTAGCTTTTATAGTCTTTGAGATCTAGGCGCTAATGTTTTACTCTAAGCAAAGCCGCCTATGCTACGTGTGTGTTAAAGAGAGACAGGGCGAGAAAAAATGAAATTGTTTTCTTGATGCTGGCTATAATAATAATACGATCCAATTCAGATTCTGCAGTCTATAAGATATGGTCATTCTCTACGATTCTGGCTTTTTGGTTTTCTCGTTTCGTCGAAATTGTGGATGCCACAGACGTTCGTCCTTTGTGGGGGCGGAAGTGGGCGGGGTGAAGTTTTGAAATATTTTTGTAGCAGTGACATATCACAGAAGTCTGGATCCAAAACACCGTTGCTCTAGCTCTTATAGTCTTTGAGCACTAGGCGCTAATAGGGACGGACAGACGGACAGACAGACATGGCTCAATCGACTCGGCTATTGATGCTGATCAAGAATATATATACTTTATGTTGTCGGAAACGATTCCTTCTGGACGTTACACACATCCACCTTTACCACAAATCTAATATACCCCAATACTCATTTTGAGTATCGGGTATAATTACCACGGGACAGTAAAGCTGATGTTTGGTGCATCTTGTCCATGACCTGTGCGACCGAATTACCGCCCGAAATAGGGTCATCCACGTTAAACTCCTGCCGCAGAGCAGCTGAGCCAAGAGGGATTGCATTGCGTGGACCGCTAAAAATGATGCAGGCCTCATCCCGTATGTGACGGTGTCTAATGTGTAGACTTGAACCTCGGACTCGATGGAATCTCGCCATAGGATGCACTAATACAAATTGTTAGGTGGAGACACTCGTACGCAGCGGTACATTTTACAAATGTCCCCAGTGAGAGCGACTGGATATGTTCGAAAGCGAATCAATATGTTAAACAATGCAGGCTGAATAACAGGGCCTGTCATCATCACATCATTTAGAGAATATCCAGTTGATGTACGGGAATCAGGGTTGACTTGGCGCATATGATGCAAATCAATGTACTCCCTCATAAAGGCGGAATACCGCTCCTTGAGTGTAGGATTACGCTCTAGTTTTCGCTCCAGACTGATGAACCGTCGATAAGCCTGAGCATAAGATTCTCCTAAACGATCAGTATTGTTATTTAGTGGCAGACGAACTGCATACTCCCCGGATGGCAACCGTGAAAGGTGGCTTACGAAATGTGCTTCACAATCTTCTTCTTCTTTGATATTCAACCCAGCCTCCACACAACTCTCGACTTCCCAAAATATACGAAGAGTTTTATCCAACCCGTTGAGGATTGAACGAGGTGGAACGTTGTGAGTTGCTGCGGACACCGCAACTCTACGGTTATACCCGATACTAAGTCAGTATGGCTCTCCTCCGGCAGACGCCGCTAATATTAAACGACACGACAAAGAGAGCGTGCGAGAGAGACAGAAAATCAGTCTGAGCGTGACGTCACGCGCTGCGTAGCCACTGCAAATTGATTTGTTTCCTTTGGCTATAAAAATGATCTGATCTGATCCAGATTCAGCAATCTGATAGATATGGTCGTTATCTATGATTCTGCGTTTTTAGTTTTCTCAAATCTGCAATATTGTGGATGCAACAGATTTTCGTCCTTTGTGGGGGCGGAAGGGGGTGGGGCGAAATTTTGAGATAAAGGTTTTATAGTGAGATCTAACAGAAGTGCGGATACCAGATTTGGTTACTCTAGCTTTAATAGTCTCTGAGATTTGTGAATATCCCCAGATTTGCATCCTTTGCGGGGGCGGAAGGGGGTGTGGCGAAATTTTGAAACAAACTCGTCTCGGTCCGATATATTAGGAGTGTGGATACCAAATTTGGCTGCTCTAGCTTTTATAGTCTCTGAGATCTAGGCGCTAATGTTTTACTCTAAGCAAAGCCGCCTATGCTACCTGTGTGTTAGAGAGAGACAGGGCGAGAAAAAATGAAATTGTTTTCTTGATGCTGGCTATAATAATAATACGATCCAGTTCAGATTCTGCAGTCTAAAAGATATGGTCATTCTCTACGATTCTGCGTTTTTGGTTTTATCGTATCTTTAAAATTGTGGATGCCACAGATTTTCGCCCTTTGTGGGGGCGGAAGTGGGCGGGGCAAAGTTTTGAAATATTTTTGGAGCAGTGACATATTACAGAAGTCTGGATCCAAAACATCGTTGCTCTAGCTCTTATAGTCTTTGAGCATTAGGCGCTGAAGGGGACGGACAGACGGACAGACGGACGGACGGACAGACAGACAGGGCTCAATCGACTCGGCTATTGATGCTGATCAAGAATATATATACTTTATAGGGTCGGAAACGATTCCTTCTGGACGTTACACACATCCACTTTTACCACAAATCTAATATACCCCAATACTCATTTTGAGTATCGGGTATAAAAATGCAGGATCAGCGAGCTGAATGTTAGATGGAATACTCCAATCGGATACATTTACTGTCAAACTTGGTTGAGAATCGGTAATCGTGGGGGCGATGAGAGCAGTAAGCGTAGTTGTGTAAGCAGAGGTGCGAGAATGCATACAAATTCTTATGGTGGATCCCTCAGTAGAAACGCTGGTATCGCCCAGCCCAGACACAAGTGCAGACGATTGAGTTCTCCTAAGCTGAAGCTGCTGGGCGAACCTGGATGTGACGAGATGCAGCTGCGATCCTGAATCTAAGATGGCACGACAAGGAACTAAAACGCCAGACCGATTCTTCACGAGAACCACGGCTGTAGCCAGAAGCACGACATCAGAGTGAAGACCTTGGGCAGCAAGAGAGGTAGACGAAGGTAGAGACGAGCTGCTAGCAGAATTTTGAGCAACGAAAAGAGTGTCCGGTTGAACGGCCAGATCGGGAGGAGTAATACCTGAGCAGCCTTGTGTTGTGGGCTGTATACTATCGAAGTGCAACAAACTATGATGCCTACCGCCGCATACTCGACATTTTCCACTATTGCCACTTGATCGGAGGCCTTGTGCAGATTTCTGATCGGTAGAAAAAAGGTCCACAGTAATCTACTCCAGTGACTTCAAAAGCTCGAGATCCTTCCAAACGTTCCTTAGGTAGGTCTCCCATGATGTGTTCGACCATGCGCGGCCTAGTCCTGAAGCAGCTCACACATCTGCTGACGACCCTTGACACTGCCTTAACACCTCCAATGGGCCAATATTCCAGCCGAATTTTGGATAGCAGGGCGCGAGGTCCGGCATGGAGGTTTCTTTCATGATAATATCTTATCAGCGCAAAGGTAAGGGAATGTCCCTTTGGCAGAATGAGCGGGTGCTGAGCGTCAAATCCTAGCGATGAGTTGCCAAGACGACCTCCAACTCTAAGTAGTCCGACGATGTGTGCTCCTCCCATTTGGTCTGCGTCTTTGAATCCAACTTCTGCAGCAGCATGTTGATAACCATGAATCCTGAAATCTCCTCAGCAGTTCCCAATGTCTGCAACGCTCGCATGTGTAAATTGACTGCATCCGAAAACTCCCGAAGCCTTTTAGCAGAAGGCGAGTCTACCCTCTTTAGCCCAAGAATCTTCTTGATGTGTGCCTGGAAAACAAGTCTTTTGTTATTAAAGCGTTTATTAAGTATATCCAGAGCCGCACGATAATTGGCACTGGAGAGCTCCAACGATCGAACCGAATCCAAAGCCGCATCAGCGAGGCAAGAGCGAAGGTGCTGGAATTTCTCGATGTCACTGAGATCCGCATCCGCTTCAATCACCGATTTGAACATTGCCATAAAATCCGAGAACTCGACGTATCCACCAGAAAACTTAGGCACCTGCAGCTCAGGAAGTCGCTGCTTGTGAGCCATGATGATGGTACTATGTCCGGAATGGCTTGGCAGAGTCGTAGAATAGGCAGCGGCGTGAGACTGGCTTACTTCAACAGCAGCCAGCAACTCAGCTTTCAACGATATGAAAAGAGTATCGAAGATTTCGCGCAGCTCATTCCCAATCTCGTTTTGATCGAGAGCCTCCAATTCATTATGGGCCTTATTAAATTCCTCTCGAATTTTTTTTTTATTTTTTTTTTTGACGTTGACATGCTATGACTGCATCTATCAAGAGGCGATGCAATTACTGCACCGTCAAGTGGCCCGTGTGACACCAGCAGAAGGCTGTTACGCGCGGATCCCAGGCAAAACGCAGCCGCATGACGCGCGGTGCGTAGCCGAACCAAACGCGAACATGCAAGAAAGATAGATATTAGACTAACATTCGAGGAAAATTAGCACTAAACTTATTAAGAAATTAAGCATGCAATAAAATACAAAATACAAATACCACTACAATTACTAATTACTAGAAAGGTGTGTAAGGATTAGTAATTTAATAAGAGGAAGAGAATTAGTGGAGGATATAATATGGTAGAGGGAATTATAATCCGAGCATAAGACCCTAAGCGGTTCATGCAAGGAATAATTCGATCTACAAAGTTGAAGGAACAACGTTATAAAGTTTCTAGTCAGTCTAATAGGAATCGTGAAGTTTATGCGGCTCAACAGATCAGGGCTGTCTATGTCACCCCTGATCAAGTTGCGCATAAATATCACACCAAGCATTTTTCTACGGTTAACTAAGGATGGGAGGCTTACTAATAATAGTCTACTAGAGTAAGATGGGAGTCTTACACCCGCATCCCAGTTAAGGCCCCGCAGAGCAAAGAGTAAAAAGTTTTTTTGTACTGATTCTATACGGTCCTGGTGTACTTTGTACTGAGGGCACCATACACAGGAGCCGTATTCTAAGATCGGACGAACAAGCGAGGTATAGAGAGTCTTTGTTATATAGGGGTCGTCAAATTCCTTTGACCACCTCTTTATAAACCCAAGCACGCCCATGGCCTTATTTACCATGGTAGAAATGTGTTCGGAAAACTTTAACTTGGGGTCTAACATAACACCCAGATCATCCACCAGGGTAATTCTCTCAAGAGAACCCCCAAATAGGGTGTAGGGAGCCAACAAAGGGCTAGAACGATGAAAGGTCATAACTTTGCATTTCGAGGCATTAAGGTGTAACAAGTTTGCACAACACCATGACTGAAAGCTATTGAGATCGGATTGCAAGCGAGAATGAAATGAAATGTCCTTGTACTGGACACAGAGTTTAACATTATCCGCATACATAAGTACTCGAGAGCATGTTAATACTGAAGGCAAGTCATTAATAAAGAGTGTGAAGAGTAAGGGGCCTAGATGGCTGCCCTGTGGTACTCCCGAAGAAACCTTTACTGGTAAAGAGAGGGAGTTTTTGAAGAGGACTCTTTGAGACCTAGAACAAAGATAGCTAGAAATCCATCTCAGGAGGTTGGGCGGAAACCCTAAAAGGTCAAGTTTATGTGCTAAAAGGGAATGGTTTACAGAGTCGAATGCTTTACTAAAGTCGGTGTAAATAACATCCGTCTGTAAGTTACCTTGAAAGCCTTTAATAATGAAAGAGGTAAACTCTAACAAGTTCGTGGTGGTTGATCGCCGCCTTATAAATCCATGCTGAGTTGGAGATATAAGTGACTTGCAGAGATGTTGCAACTGCGGAGATAAAACCTTCTCAAACAATTTGGGAATAGCGGATAACTTTGCTATACCTCTATAATTTTTTGCATCAGACTTGCTACCTTTTTTATGGAGAGGAATTATAAACGATTCCTTCCAGATTGGGAGGAAGCAAGAGGAATCAATGGACAGGGTGAATAGTTTAAGCAATGGTCCACACAGAGCCTCGGCGCAGTACCTGAGTACACAACCTGGAACCCCGTCTGGACCCGGTGAAAACACCGGCTTAACTAGTCGAAGATCTTGAAGTAGGGAATATTCATTTAACAAGGGACTGAAAATGCCGTTCGACCTCGGTAATCCGTATGGGTACGGTTGATCAGAGTAGCGTTCCTCAGAATAGGTGGTTTGGAAAAACTGGGCAAAAAATTTCGGCAATTGCCTGATCATTATTTGCCGACGTATTACAAAATGATAGCGAGGATGGGTGTGCGGACGTTCTACGCTTACTGTTTACGAAGCAGTGAAACTGTTTAGGGTCCTGAGAAAAACGTATCCTGCAACGAGATAGGTAGTTCTTATAGCATTGAGCATTATGAACTGAAAAGTTTGTGCCAAGAGCATTGTAAAAAATGTTTGTGCCTTTTGTGACATCAGTGCACAAGTACAAAGCGGACCAATCAATATCCCTAATTAGGTTATTAAGCTTCGCAAACTCGGCTTTACGAAAGCAGCGGACACGTTCAGGTAGTCTACTCGACCGATCCAATACAGTTGGTCCTATATCTAGCGACACCTCGAAAGTAGGGTGGTAGGCGTCTTCAGGTATAGTGAGCGGAAGGGCTCGGGTTAACAACACTATGGTCGGATCCGATACAAAGCATAGATCAAGCAATCGACCCAAGGAATTTTTCACATGATTGACTTGAGACAGGGACAGGTCAAGCAAGCCGTCAACAAAGTCATGTCGTGACATGGGCACTAGGATACTAGACTCGTTTACCGAAGACCAAACAGTTCCTGGCAAGTTGAAGTCACCAAGAACTATCATACGATCTTTATCAGATAGCGAGGAAGAAACAGCGGTTAAAGCGGACAAGTGCTGCTCATAAATTGAAATATCCGAAGAAGGTGGGATATACGAGCAAGTAATGAATATAGCGAAAGCGGGAAGAATCAGTTTTACACACAGGAATTCCAGTTCCTTTTGAACTTGGACTGTGAAGTGTTCGTCGAGACGAACGGTCCTTTCTAAAAGTTGTGTACCGACCTGCCAAAACCTCGGATCTAAGAATGTCCGGCCTTAACCAGGTTTCAGTAAACACAATAACGTCGGAAGCACATGCAACACTATCCCGGAAAAGAATGCTGAGCTTACAACGCAAGCCTCTTACATTCTGATAGGTTACTAAAAGAAAAGTTAGTTTTTTGGAAAGGTTGGAGCAAGACGGGAAGTTGAGGAAGAGGAAGTTGAGGTTGAGGGTGGCACGCTGGAAAGATTTGGAAGCGATATGGGGGGCCTATTCTTCTTCTTAGCCTTAAACTCCTTCACCACCAAATGCTCCGGCCAAAATTTGGTGGAGCAAATGGTGTCAAATTGAGTTGGGGAGATGCTTATCTTAAACGACGCTATCTCCCTGGCATAAGAGAAGTTAAATTTCTCCACCTTTAAACCCACGGCTTTTATTTTGCTTTGAATGAAAGCAGTTACATCATTAGATGTGAGGTCAGGGGCCAGCCGTGAAACAAAAACTTGTCGTTTTGGTGGGACTCCCACCAGTGGTTTAGTCACCACAGGTCTAGTACCTGTGGTGGCAATATCCGGAGGTCCGGAACGTCTATTTACTGGTGGGATCGGGATAGACGGGACAACTAGTGAACTTGCGGACACCACGGACACGGACGCTGCAGACGTACTTGGCTGCACATTCTCCGAGGCGATGAATTCGGCTACCGAATCTGCATCGCCAGCAGCTTTCGTTGCCTTTGGAGTGGCAAACGAGATCAACTGCTGCACACTTGGAGTGGTCGGAGTCAGTTTTTCGGCGGCGCACGGCTGAGTGACGGTTGGCACTTGCAGGTCCCGCGGAGTGACCTTTTTGCGCCTCGGAGACTCATTCAGCAGTTTTAAACCGCTAAACTGAGCCTCCATGGCTAGGAGCCGATCGTATTGGTTTTTGAAACCAACGGTCAGCTCCTTAAAGCCACTCCGCGTCTGCCTCATGAAAGCCACCATGTCTTTCTCCACCGCACGGCATGCCTCGCAACTGTAATGCAAGCCATTACGTTTGGCTATAGCATCACTCACGAGGCCAGAAAATCCCGCGCATTTTGCGTGGACTACGCTATCGCAGAGCCAGCAGGGGACATTCGGCTGATCGTGAGTGATCTACTTCTTGCAGGTTTTTTTGGCGCAGACCACAGCGAATTCCATTTTTATTATTTTTATTATTTAAATATTTTCTTAAGAAAATTTGCGAAAAAAAATTAAAATTAAAAAAATTAAAAATTTCCAAAACAAATTGGTATCAGACCAATGTGCCAGACAACGCTCAAAGCGGAATTGGTAAAAAAAAGAGATCAGAGTGGAGAGCGGTTATAGCGAGAGCTACTAAACAGAGAGCGCTATTGCTCAGAAAGTTGAAAGAGCGAGAGAGAAAGAACAGTTATTGAGGTTGAGGTGATAGCGAGAGAGTAATAAGACAACAAAAGCTACCAGACGAGAGCGGACTGCAATGCAATACTCACTCACTGCAACAACACAACACAACACAAGCCGACGCCGAAAAATAAAAAGTTAAATAATATTTTAACACAAATCAAAAGGCATGCACTCGCGTAAAAGAATTGGTTTCCAGATTGTTGTCTGGTTAGGGAGCATAATTAGAATTTAGTTAGGAAAACACCGGCTGTTTGTTCGAAACAAAAGGAAAAAATGCGGAGCGCAAAACAAAAACACGTCTGATCACTACGAAAGAGAACGGATATGCCAACATATCAAGGCGCACCTCGACTTCCGCGGCGGTCAGCTTATCGATTTTATTCCCCGCGAAGGATTCGCCAAGCCTGTGCAATCGATCATATAATGACTGACTTTTACGCTTATACAGACTCAGTCTGGAATCAGCCACCACAATATTTCCGCCCGCGCCTGTATTCGGATCGTTGTCCATGCAATTCGTTGTGCAATTCGACACAACAACGGAAAATGAAATACCGCTTAAGCGACGATGTATAGACGCGAGAGCGAGAATGCAAGACACGAAAAGTCAAGAACCGCGGCTGCAGCTGCGCAGAGAATGAGAGATTCGACGCTTAAAGTACCGGAATTTGTCTATAAATATTCCAGCCGCACTCTCACTGAATTTTAACTTTAAACTGTTTTTCAACGTGCACCCAAATGTATTTGTTGGTAGTTAAACTACCCAACAACACAATATTGTATAATTAATAAGTGTTTTAACGGAACGCGATTAAGCAATGGTTTTATATCACGTCGTGGTCACCATTGTTTGAGATGCCAAGCTTTTTTGGCACCTATGTGTTTCAAAAATGAAAAGAGATTTTGGGTTAAACTTTATAATTCGTATTTAATCTTGGTGGCTTAGCGGAAGCCGATTACTTGCTATTGCCAGATATACTTTATGCGAGATCGATATGCAACCAATGCGCAGAGGGGTTAGCATAGAACTAAACTATAGACGACGGCGTTAGATCAAAGTGATTGCCGAAGTGGCGGCAGCAGATCAAAGTAATTGCCGAAGTGGCGGCGGCAGAGAGCCCCTTTAGCGGGAGAGCGCAGCAGCTCTGCAGAAAGTCAACGCTTTACAACATAGGCGGCTCTCTCTGCTCATACAATAATAATGTTAAAGTTACGGTTATTATTCAGCGGCTGGCCCGAACATACTCCCCCCGTTGGGAGCTAGTCTCTCAACAGATTCCTTAAGGGGCAGCAAACATAGCCGAGTGACGGCCCTCCTGATGTTTCCTGAGGATGTCTTCAGGTCAGCGACGCGACACACTCCGTCCTTGCCGAAAACGACATCGACCACTCTAGCCAGTGGCCAACGCATTGGAGGAAGATTTTCGTCCTTCACCAGAACGATGTCGTTCTTGCAGATGCAAGGACCGGGTCCCGGGCCGGGCAAATCCAGTCCAGTCATTGTGTCTCGTTGACCTGGTGATATTGATTAGAGTCTGAAATTATACAAAAGTAGGGTTACAAATATTTTTGCTTGAAAAGAGTTGCACTGCATTAATATAGAGTGGTGTAGTTAGGTACAATGTACAATGTACGTACAATTATTGAAGAGTTGGTTCACATGCAAAACGTATAGCTATTAATAAACAATGAATGCATTTGAAATGGATCTTAATCCTCACAGGTACGTTGAACTAGATTTTGATGAGCTTTAAGTTTTTCGCATAGCTATGAAAAAACCAACTTTGGTTGTTGTAAGCTGGTTGCCGTTTTTTTAGCAGTAAACAAAAAGATCCCATTAGATGTGAGGAAATGTCTGCAAAGCCTGGATTACCCTTGATTCGATAACCCAAAAAATGGTTAATCAACACAAAGAATTGATCTTCCGTACACTTGCAGCATGACCAATTATTGTTGACCAGCTTTTATAAAAGCAGGCGACCAGTTGATTTGAATCGAGTTGCGAAAACTTTTCTTAGTTATTTAATTATTACTTATTATTTGAAATAATTATTAATTATATAAAAACAATCAAACAGATTAAACACACCTTTTACATCGTGCCAAAATATTACAAGAGAGCAACGATTTGAAGAACAAAATAATCCAACTGATATTGAAAATGTAATTTTTATCGATGCGAACGCTTCAATTTCTGCTCGGAATTGAACATGAGATACCATGTACATAGAAATAACATAGTACCACAGCTACAATGGTTTTTTTTTTGTATCTAATTGGTGACAAGCCAGCTTAAGATAAACGATAATTAACGGAAAAAAATGTGCCCAACCTTTCTCCCTTCGAGAAATCTGGACCTCAAATTACAAACAGTTTGAGTTGCAGTGAAGAGTTGCTAGTATCCATCGATAGGACCTTGAAAAAGTTTTGGTCACTGGAAGAAATGCCATCTACCAAGAAAATTGCCACACCTGAGCACAAGCTATGTGAAAAACACTATCGTAAGACGACTCAGGTACTATCATCAGATCGGTTCGAAGCAAGGCTCCCGTTTAAATCAGATCCAAATTGTTTAGGCAACTCCTTTGAGGTTGCGAAACGGCGGTTTTTGTCGCTTGAAAGACGATTGCATTGTGACCCTGAGTTGAAGAAAATGTACTTGGAATTCATGGAAGAGTACCTCTCCTTAGGTCATATGTCTCCTACTGACAATACGATTACTTCTACTCCACACTACGTAATCCCTCATCAGTTTGTTCTGAGGCCCCAATGTACGTCTACCAAGCTCCGAGTCGTGTTCGATGCTTCGTCCAAGACGTCCTCACAGGTGGCCTTAAATGACATTCTGATGGTGGGACCTACCATTCAAGAGGAATTATACTCGACACTGCTCCGTTTCCGTCTGCAGAGGTTTGCCCTGACTGCTGATGTTAAAAAGATGTATCGCCAAGTGATGGTGAACGAAGCGGATCGGCAGTTTCAGCTCATAGTGTGGAGAAGAGACCCTTCTGAATCCTTGAGATTATACAAGCTCAACACTGTAACCTATGGGACTGGACCAGCCCCATTCTTAGCTATCCGGTGTTTGAAAAGGTTGAGTGAGTCTGCGAAGCTCTCATTCCCTAGAGCTGCTAACGTTATTGGGTCCGACTTTTACGTCGATGACTTGTTGACTGGTGCTGCATGCGTAGGGGAGGTAAGGGCAATTAAGTCCGAAGTGTCTCAGGTTCTTCAGACCACAGGGTTTGAGTTGACTAAGTGGTTTTCAAACTCACCCGAGATCACCGCATCTGAGAGCACAGCCAAACCCATAGCAATCTCGGATTCAGAGTCGACAAAGGCGTTAGGAATCTCACGGTTACCTACTGACGATGCCTTTAAGTTCAAAATTGACAATTCAGTTATGGGTCTCCAAGCGACAAAACGGAACATACTATCGGTGACATCAAAGTTGTTTGACCCCCTTGGTTTATTAAGTCCTATCGTTATAAAAGGCAAGATCCTATTGCAGGAGCTTTGGCTTAACAAACTAGATTGGGATGAGTCGATCCCGCTGCATTTGGAAACAGCATGGAATAAGTTGAAAAATACCCTATCTCAATTGGAAGACATATCCATATCTCGGTTTGTGTATTCCGATGCCATGTCACCGGTTCAAATACATGCCTTTGCTGACGCCTCCATGAGAGCGTATGGAGCGTGCGTCTATATACGTAGCAGAACTGCAGAAGGCTTAAAAGTATCATTGTTGACTTCGAAATCCAAAGTAGCGCCGCTCAAGACCACCACTGAGGCCGAGCTTGTGCGGGAGAGCAGCGTGAATGTGGCGTGACCTCTAGTAACCCCGGCAGGATTTGCGCCTAGACCAACCACTTGTATACGAGCATTGGTGCGCGGCAATCCAATTCGTTGAATAAATGATTCGGCGACCATCGTTATAGTTGAACCAGTATCCAACAGTATCCTGCAGGTGGTCTCGTTGCCCCAGGAGTCGACTATAGTGGCCAAAATCGTTGGCAATATGGCCTGACTCTTGGCCACGAATTTCCTCTCCAATGTATGATGGCTGACCACGGCAGGATCAGCATCAGCAGGGAAACTGGACGAGCGGACGGGTGAGTCAGCGGATGTATTGACATCAGCGGAAGCCGTGACAGAACGTATGTCCTCTGGATGAACAAGAGTGTGGTGCCTGGACTTACACAGACGGCACGTGTTTGTGGAATTACACTCCTTGACTTGATGAGATCGACTTAGACAATTGAAGCACAAATTACCATCCCTTGCGAACTTGCGGCGGTCCACAACATCCAGAGCCTTGAATTGAGTGCACGCATAAAGACTGTGTTGCTCGTGAAAATATACACAATCACGAGCAGACGTATTTGGCACGTCAACATGATGAGAAATTGCACGACGTTTATTCAGCACCGTGTGTGTATCCTGGTTTAGCTTTGGATCTTGACAAGACTCAAGTGCATCGCAACGGGCGAAGACAAAGCCGAACAGATCATTTATGGTCACATTTTCCTGGAAGAAATTCACTGGAGGTGGCCCAAGCTTCCTTGAAGAGATTAGAAGAGTTTTTCTAATCAATTACCGAAAACTTTGGGTGGCTGTAATTTAAATTATTTATTTGGCGGGGCGAAAAACTTGATACGCTCGATCTATTTCAAGGTTGGCGAACAACTATATTTTCTTCACAATTCAAATCTCTTACTCTAGCTATCCTACGGTGGCAAAGCGGGGCGAATTCGCCAAGAGCGAGAGAGCGAGCTTTTATTGCGCTCCCGCTTTGCCCTAGCCTAACTTACACTAGACTTCATAATTCAGATCAATAACTAATAATTGTGGCCATGGATGGAAGGTCACGCAACACCGGCCCCGTTGAACGCCTGCATCGGCTTCAACACATTGGGAGCGGCGCTAATTTGTGTATGGGCCGCCGAAAAACCGCTCCAGTACTAGTCCTTATTTCGACGACCCTGACCATGCCGTCCTCTCCTGCGTGCGTGGCGATGACCCTCCCCACGAGCCACTCCTGAGGCGGCAGATTGTCCTCGGCCACGATGACGAGGTCTCCTTCCTCGAGGTTCGGTTGCTGCTGGTGCCATTTTCCCCGAATTTGCAGCCTCAGGACATATTCGCGGGACCATCGCTGCCAAAACGCTTGCCTGACTGACGAGACAAGTCGCCATCGCCGCAAGCAACTGAGACTCTCCTGGTCCGGAGTCCGCAGTGCTGGGGGGGCGATGAGCGACCCGCCTGTCAGCAGGTGCCCGGGTGTTAGGGCCTCGCCGTCGCTTGGATCTTGGCTAATGGCTCCCAGCGGCCTCGAGTTCATTATGGCCTCGATGCCGACGAGGACTGTGGCGAGCTCTTCGGCGGTTAGGAGCGCGCTGCCTACCGCCCGTAGGAGTAGGCTCTTGGCAGTTTTTACACCTGCCTCCCATAGCCCTCCCATGTGTGGAGCTCGCGGCGGTATGAACGCAAATTCGCATCCGTTCTTTGACGCGAAGTCGCGAATTGCGTCACCTTGCTCCTTGAGCCTGATCCGCAGAGCGCTGAGATGGCGGCTCGCTCCGACGAAGTTCGTCCCGTTGTCGCAATGAACGACTTGGGATATCCTCGGCGCCCGACGAACCTTTGAAAAGCCAACAAAAAACAATCAGTGGTTAGATCGGAAACTATTTCTAGGTGAACCGCCTTGGATGCAAAACAAACAAAAAGCGCAATGTATGACTTGTATGGGGGCCTTCCGCGAATTTTCAATGTCGTGTGCACTGGTCCACAAAAATCAACGCCGCAAATTGAAAATGGGCGGAGAGCACGGAGTCGATCTGCGGGTAAATTCCCCATGAGTTGCGTCAGCAATCGAGGCTTGCATTTAAAACAGCGCATACATGATCGAACTGTCTGACGGCAGACCTCCTGAGCGTTCACTATCCACACGATCTGTCGAAGGATGCTCACAAGTGCTCGTGGGCCGACATGAAAATTCGAATGGTGCAGATGACGAATATAGCTTCGCACGAATTGCGAGCGCTTAGTCAAAAGCAGAGGAAACTTGGCATCGTATGATATAGGAGCTTTGGCTAGTCGCCCCCCCACTCGCAACAACGAAAAGTTACACCAAGTCCCTGTGTCTTCATGGATGAATGGGTTCAACCGCTGAAGACTAGGACCAATTGTAGATCCTTTCCTAACCTTTGCGATTTCTCCTTGATACTCGTGATGCTGGACGATTTCGACAATTTTATAAAAGGCTTCATTGTATTCGGTCGGTGAGATAGTTTTTTCGAATTTTAGGCTTGGGTCTTTACATTTTCTTATAAAGCGGAACACATACACGAACACTCTAAGCAGTTTGAGGTGTGACGAGAATCCCTCGATGACATCTAACAGCACCGAACTTCGCACAGCCGCGGTCAGCCCGACCGCAGTATTCCTCTTTTCCAGCTGAAGATCATCGGAGTGTTCGAAATGAGCGTTCTTGGGCCAGTTTTCTTCTTCCTCTTTCAGAAATGATGGTCCTTCGAACCAAATTGACTGAACGATTTCGTCGACGTCACAACCTCTTGAGACAATATCTACTGGGTTCTGTTTCGTGGGTACATGCCGCCACATAGCATCATCTGACTCTTGAATCTCAGCCACTCTATTTGAAACGAAAGTCGACAACGACGATGGATGAGACCGGATCCAATGGAGAGTTACCTCTGAATCCGACCAATAAACGACTCGTTCAATGGGCACGTTTAATAGGGGCTTGATTCTGTGACAGAGATCTGTCAGGGTCTGGAGCCGGCAGGGGAATAGCAGGTACATAGCACTTACATACATACGCACACACATACGAGCAGCAGCAGCGGTGCATTCGTTTCGTTTTCCATATCGCTTTCGCTGCTCCACCGTTTGCTTGCGTTGTTGTTGGTGGGAGAATATTTTTCGGTGCCGCGCTTGACCGTAACGGAACGCCAAGTGACGCGCTACCCTGCACTTCGAGGGTATTGTTCAAACATGAACATATTATCGTCAATACAATGCCACTTTCGACCCCTTGCAGAATGTTTAAATATAAATAGATTATTGTACACATAAACTCATGTAACAACACCGATCTCTAAAGAAATAACATAAAGTAGACAAGTTATGACTACACTGGTGTAAACAGAGATCTGTAACCCATTAATACGACAACAAAACACAAGTGGAGGAAACACTTAACAAATGCGATCCTAAAATAAAACTAATGTAAGCAAGTACTCAAATAGACACCCTCAGTAAAGTGTATCCTCTGCGTAGGTCTAAAGATAATTATAGACTAACAAATTGTACCTCCTACCTCATTGTCAAATCACATATAAGGCTCTGATTTTAAGAATAAAATTTAGTTTGAATTTACAACTCAACTCGCAAATGTCTAGACTTTTCTTTTAAGGTCTTAACATTTTGGTCCTTCGAGACTCTCCGTTGTTTCCCCCCTGTGGTAAGAGCACGGAGTTAAACCAGCTTCCTTCAGACTGAACAAGTGTCTAGTTCACTGACAGCTAAAGGTAGCAAAATAAAAAACTTTGATTTCCCTCCTATAGGAAGGAACAGAGTATAAAATAAATTAATGAAACGAAAGTTTCAATTAATAATTTGGAAAAATACGAGCTAAACAGGCTGTATTTTTAATATATAACTGGGTATATCTATTGTGATCGGAGAATATATAAAAAAAAAAAAAAATAAATAAAAATTAATGAAACGGGAGTTTCAATTAATAATTTTGAAAAATACGAGCTGTACAGGCTGTATTTTAATAGATAACGAAATATGTATATCTATTGTAATTGAAAAATAAAAATTTTTCGCGACGGTGGCGTTTTTGAGGCCGGAACATCGAAAGAAAAAAAAAAAGAAAAATAATAATCCGAAACATCGAAAGTGCTTAATGGCTAGAATTGAAAAAAAAAGTGGCAAATAACTGTGACTGTGAAAAAAAAATATATATAAGGGTTTGTGTGTGCCCACTGTGCCAACAACAATAACGGCAGCGACAGCGATATCAGCAGCAGCGACGTAAGCAGAGGCAACACCAGCAGCAGCAACAGCGGTATCAGCAGCAGCGACTTCAGCGGCAGCAGTAACAACAACAGAATTCATCAGCTAAGTCTCATATTTCAAATTGTTTTTAAGCCTAATTAAGTAAAACTAAAAAAAAATAAACTAAGATGTTGTCGGAACAAATAATTAACCTATTAGAGGCTCAAGCAGCGATAGCAAGGGAGATTAAAAAGATTGAAGCTGGTTATTTGACCAGCGATGTAATCCAAAGGTTAGGAGGCCTTAAAAACAAAGTTACAGGCAATAATTCTGCACTGTTAACATATGGAGTAGTCGATAATGACAACTATAAGAGACAGCAGTACGAAAAAATGATTAAAAATATAGAGGACATACATAAAAAGTATGTAGAGTCAAAAAAAGAAGGTAGAAAAAACAAAGTTACAATCAGTGGAGACTGGAACTTTGAAGGAAGACATAGAGCCCAAAATTGACAATAGCATAGAAAAAAAGTAAAAAGTATCTGAGGAAATCATCAGAATAGTGGAAAACCTGAGGACATATTAAGAGCAAACCATGCAGAGGTTTGATCAGGCTAAAATGGGAGAGTGTAGAATGAGAAAGGAAAAAATTGAGTTCCTCATTAAAAGACTGAGCTCAAAAATTGAGGAGTATTATCATAGCTATGAAACAAACGACAGCTTCGACAATCAGATCGGAGATTTGGAATTTGATATTCAAAGCATGTTGAGCAACATAGAAGTTAGGATGCAAACCATAGCTGAAGAAAACAGCATGGATACTAAAGGGGCAACGGTAAAAAAAGAAGATATTGATTTGCCTGATCTTCCGAAAGTGGAAGTACCCACATTCTCGGGCGAAGAAAAAGAGTGGGACGGCTTTTCACAAATATTTTGTGAATTAATTCATAACAGAGATAGTCTGAGTACATCTCTAAAATTCAATTATTTGAAAATCGCGATAAAGAGTGAGGCACGGAGTGTGGTAGCTCACCATTTTAACTGGGCCGCTGGAGAATTATAATGCCGCTTGCTGACCAAGTGGTATGAAAATAAGCGAAAAATTTTTGCGGATCAGCTGAATCGTTTACTATACTTACCAATGCTAGATCACGATTCAGCGAAACATATTAAATGGTTTTCTGATTCTATAAATGAGTCAATACATTTAATTAAATTAAAGTCACATTTAACAGAAGAAGTTGATGTGATTTTCGCGCACATTGTGTTGAAAAAATTCAACAAAGATACCTTACAATTATATGAAAGTCATATAAAAAGGACAAAAGAGATCCAAGTATTGCCAGATGTGATGGAATTTTTAGAACAACGGTACACTTCTCTTTACACGTCGCAGGACAAAGAGTGGAAACCGTTGAAAAAAGTAGTGCAATATGGTAAAATAAAAGAAAATTGTCCGTTATGTAAAATGGCAGGACATACCATAATTCACTGCTATAAGTTTAATGGAATGAGTCCGATAGATAGAGGCCAGTTTATTCAAAAACAGCGCCTTTGCACAAAATGCTGTAGGCATGATATGTATAAGAAATGTTTTTCTGAAATTTTATGTGGGATTTGTAAAAAACCTCATCATACGATGCTCCATATTCCCTACGAAAAGAGGGAAAATGTTAACACTTGCTTGACAAAAGAACAAGCGTTCTTAGCCACAGCACTTATAAAAGTAAGGGCAAGGAATGGTGGCTATCAAAACCTTAGAGCTCTCATTGATTGTGGGTCGCAATGTACCATAATTGCAGAAGAAGCTGCGCAAATATTAAACTTAGTACGAAAAAGAGCGAACACCGAGGTAAGTGGAGTGTCATCTACAGAATCTTGCACTTCAAAGTACAAAGTTACTTTATCGGCAAAAACTCGTGATTATAATAAAGGTCCTCTAAATATTGAAGCAATTATTCTTCCGAAACTGATGAAAGCTTTACCATTAAAGTCTTTCAATATTGATCAAACTAAGTGGCAAGATTATGTGTTGGCAGACCCTAACTTTAACAAACCAAGTAGGGTAGGGTTGATGTAATAATTGGGATAGATTTGTATACCCATATTTTAAAAGACGGAGTAGTAAAAATAGACGGACTACTTGGACAAAATACAGAATTCGGATGGATTATATCCGGTTGCACCAAATTAAAAGGTGATAAATTTATTGTGGCGACAACAATTGAAGTTGGGGACTTAGAGCGGTTCTGGAAATTGGAAAGTTAACAGAATGACGTAGAAGATGTGTGCGAGGAGCATTTCTTGGAAACAACAAGAAGAGATGAGAATGGTAGGTATGTGGTTAAAATACCATTTAAAAAAGAAAAGGATCTAGGAGATTCAAAACACCAAGCTATAGCGCGATTTTATAGTTTAGAAAGAAAGCTCAGCAATAATAAAACATTAAAAGAAAATTATGTAAAGTTCATGCATGAATATAAAAACTTAGGACATATGGTAGAGTCCAAAGAAGATGGGAAATATTATTTACCCCATCAAGGAGTCATAAGAGATTCCAGTCTAACGACAAAGCTGAGGGCGGTTTTCGATGCTTCAGCAAAAACCACAAACAATAAAAGTTTAAATGATATCATGTGGGTTGGACCTAGGGTCCAAAAAGATATCTTCGATATTATGGTGAAATGGCGTAAATGGCCATTTGTAATATCGGCGGACATTGAAAAAATGTACCGGCAAATTAATGTTGATAAAGACGATCAACAATATTTGATCCATATATTTTATATGGACGACCTGATGACAGGTGCCGACACGATACTGGATGCTAAAAAGCATGTAAAGGAAGTTACCCGGGAGTTTAATAAGGTTGGGTTTAACTTAAGAAAGTGGATAACAAATATCCCAGAAATTATAGAAGGCATTAGAGATGACCAAGAAAATAAAGTATTAACCATTGAGGAGAATGAATCCGTCAAAACATTAGGACTACAATGGGAACCGGTTAAAGACGAGTTTAGGTTCAATTTCCACTATGAACCAATTAAGAAAAATAACAAAAGAATAGTATTATCTACCTTAGCCAAGATATATGACCCCTTAGGCTGGTTGTCTCCAGTGACACTTGTCGGAAAATTGTTTATTCAAAAACTTTGGCTAGCAGACAAAAATTGGGATGAAGAATTATTAGAACAGGATACTCGGGAATGGAATTCGTTTAAAAATAGTTTAACAGAGTTAGAGAGCATTCGGATACCGAGATGGCTAAATTCTCAGCACAATAAGTCGATGCTAATTCATGGGTTTGCCGATGCATCCGAAAAGGCTTATGCTGCCGTAGTGTATGCCAAGGTAGATAGTTCTACAATTATAATAGCCAGCAAAAGCAAAGTTAATCCAAAGAAGGATCGGAAAACTATTCCAAAATTAGAACTTTGTGCAGCACATCTTCTGGCGAAATTAATTCAACGGGTGAAAGTAGCGGTTGGAAGTTATGTAGAGTGTTATGCCTGGAGTGATTCTACTATTACTTTCGCCTGGATAAAGAATGGAGACAATAAAGACAAGTTTATCAGGCGTCGAACTGACGAAGTAAGAAAAATTAAGGAAATTAAATGGGGACACGTTAGAACTGAAGACAATCCAGCAGATGTGGCATTAGTGCAGATAAGCTAAAAGATTTTAAGATTTGGTGAAAAGGGCCTCAATGGTTGGCGAAATCTAAGGAACATTGGCCAAAAGAGGAAATTGAAGAAAAATTAGTTGTGAGCACAACATAACATTTTTTGTGAATTATTACAAAAATATTCGTGTATGCATAAACTAGAAAGAGTCATTGCATATGTATTGACAACAAAAAGCTATCCAATTCGGTTCCGAAATAGCTAGCCTAATTAATAAATAAAAATAAATAAATAAATAAAATAAATAATTAATAAAAAGGAAATAGAAAAAAAAATTAACTATTAAGCTTAAATCCGTTCTTAGATAAAGACGGATTGTTACGAGCTGGAGGTAAAAAAAAAGGTTGGCAAAACTCCAACGCGGAATTTGAGGTTAAACATCCCTTGATTTTAGATAAGTGTCACTTGACGTCTTTAATTATCAAGAATGCACATAAAGAAACATTGCACGGTGAAATTAATCTGATGCGAAACTATATCCAGCGAAAGTTTTGGATATTTGGGCTAAGAAATTGCTTAAAGAAAAAACTGTGCTAGGTATCGACAGAATACTGCAGAACAAATTATGGGAAATCTGCCGAAACACAGAGCTACAATGTCGCACCCGTTTACAAATACAGGTGTAGACTTCGCCGGGCCTTACCATATCCGATGCTCTAAAAACCGGGGGCAGAAATCCTATAAGGGATATATTGCCGTATGCATGGCGACAAAAGCTATTCATTTGGAAGTAGTCAGCGATCTTACTTCAGATGCATTTCTAGCTGCACTTAGAAGATTTTTTTCAAGAAGAGGAAAATGTGCAAAAATTTTTTCCGATAATGGAACTAACTTTGTGGGAGCTTCGCGCAAATTAGACGAGGAATACCGAAAAGCCCTCAAAGACAACATAAAAGTGGTTCCAATATTAGAAAGAGAACAGATCGAGTGGCATTTTATTCCCCCGGCAGGATCTCACTTCGGAGGTATTTGGGAAGCTGGGGTAAAATCAGTGAACTATCACTTAAAAAGGGTAATTGGGGACAATAATTTAACCTATGAGGAAATGTCAACTCTATTATGTCAAATTGAAGCGGTACTAAATTCACGCCTTTTGTATATACGATCTGGATATAATAACACCAGGTCATTTTATAATTGGAAGGCCAATATTTGGCCCGATTGAGACAATTTCAGAGGAAAAAATCGGGAATCTGGATAGATGGAGATTAATTCAGAAAATGAAAAGAGAATTTTGGATTAAATGGAAAGAAGATTATTTGCACACACTGCAACAAAGAAATAAATGGAAAATAGGAATGCAGAATATTAAAACAGGACAGATTGTATTAATAAAATATGAAACCTGTCACCCAGCTAGATGGCCCTTGGGAAAAATAGAAGAAATACATAAAGGTAGGTACGATAGAGTCAGCGTAGTAACTATAAAACATCAAGACGGGTTGTTAAAACGACCTATAACTAAAATTTGTCCATTAGCTGGAATTGAGTCAGAAGGGCAAGACTCAGGAATGACTCCAAAAGAGACCAGAAGTACTCGTAGTAGTAAAAGGTAATTCAAATTGCGTGTATAGGAAGATAGCAGAGACAAGATAATTTTGTGTCGAATTAGAAATGCAGATTAGTTGGCTCTTCAAAGTTTCAGTAAACACTAATGCTAGAATTCAATGTAGTAACTCAAATCAAGAACTAATTGATCTTCCGCAACAAGGAATTTTAACAATAATACATGGTCGTACTGTGCGAACCGATTATAAAATACTAGTACCTCATCACAGTATTCAAACAGAAAGCTACGAGCCAATTTCATCCTTTTATATAAGTAATATAAGCAAAATACCAAAAATTGTTTGGAATCCATTAACAGTACCATTAATTAACCATTCAGAAGAAATGCATAAGTTAGAAACGAAATTGTTAAAAGAAGGTCATCATGACTTAAAAGGACTTAAGTTCCATCATGTATCTGGACATGCGGCCTTGATTATCGGAATCATAATAATGATAATATTAATAATCTATGCCGTAAGAAGAATTAAAGTAGCACGAAGACTGCAAACGATAGCACTTACCTACCTACCCACTGTAACTGACTGTAAATGATTATCTGTACTTGTAATTATAGCTATAAAGAAAATTTACACAAAAAGGTTCACAAGAATCAAAATACAAAACAATGCCACTTTCGGCCCTTTGCAGAATGTTCAAACATGAACATATTGTCGTCAATACAATGCCACTTTCGGCCCCTTGCAGAATGTTTAAACATAAATAGATTATTGTACACATTCACTCATGTAACAACACCGAACTCTAAAGAAATCACATAAAGTAGACAAGTTATGACTGCACTGGTGTAAACAGAGATCTGTAACCCATTAATACGACAACAAAACACAAGTGGAGAAAACACTTAACAAATGCGGTCCTAAAATAAAACTAATGTAAGCATGTACTCAAATAGACACCATCAGTGAAGTGTATCCTCTGCGTAGGTCTAACGATAATTATAGACTACCAAATTGTACCTCCTACCTCATTGTCAAATCACATGTAAGGCTCTGATTTTAGAATAAAATTTAGTTTGAATTTACAACTCAACTCGCAAATGTCTAGACTTTTCTTTTAAGGTCTTAACAGGTATATTGTTTTCAACGTTCGTTTTGCAACCGACTCTATATAGGGGTACCTTGTGCATCAATATCATTGCTCATTAGTCGCTCTTGGTTGGACATTTTTTTTTATTTGATCGTAGTATTTTATATTTGTATATTCCGGCAACGGTGCCCGACGTCTACTATACTCGCGATAAATTCCACCAAGGCCACATATCCACGGTTCGTCGTTCAAAACTTCCACTTCTCCATTTCCGCTCACCTGCTTTGCGACTCTGATACGCGTTATCGCAAAACCATCAGCCAACCATGCCCACTGGTGAGAAGAAATCTCGCAAGAAGCAGGTGAGTTCGCTGAGTTTGACCCATGCACCCAGCTCCAACGGCTCAATCACTACGCCCACACCTTCCCGTCCGGCCCCAGGTGAGCGTGGTCCGACCACGTCCAGGGCTCACACACCACATGCCTTTGAGGCCTTGTTGCTCCCCTCGGTCGTCCCTCGTACGGTTCCGAGCACTATGGCCCAATCGGCCGCCAGTTCCGCACGGTCTTAGTTTGCCTTGGCTGCAAGCTCAGAAGCTCAGCGCTCCTGATGCTAGCACACCAACCCGCTCGCTCTCCCAAGTCCATCGAGATCAACTCTGAAGCCTGTGGGCGAAGGTGGACGCGGAGTTCGAGGCCTGTGTGGAGGCGATAACGGAAGTAGATCCAGAGAAGGTAGCTGACGTCCAGGGGATGTACGATGACTGCTACGCGGTCTACGCGCAATGCCTTGCCGAACTGAACGATCAGCTCGAACCCCCGACGGTTCCTCACACGCCTCAACTGGCCATTCAAGTGCCGACTTCCGGCGGTTGCAGTCTTCCTCCATGTGACACTGAAGTTTTTATTGGGGACTGCAAGCAGTGGCCCACGTTCCGAGACCTGTTCACCGCCATCTACATAGAAAACCCAAGGTTGGCTCCAGTAGAAAAACTGTTCCACCTCAACAAAAAAACAAGCGGTGAGGCCCACGACATAGTGGCACAGGCTCCACTCACTAACGAAGGGTTCGCGTCCGCACGGAGCGCCCACCGTGAGCGTTTCCAGAACAAGAGGCTGATACTCAAAGCCCAGCTGAAGATCCTTTTCAGTCTGCCCCAAATCCGCACCGAGTCAGCTGCAGCGCTAAAAGAGCTTCATAGGGCCGTCCACTAGTGCCTTGCGACACTCAACCACTCCGAGGTCTCCACAGACAGCATTTTCGCTGACGGAGTGTTAGTGTACCTCATATCCGCGAAGTTGCCGAAAGCGACTTTGGAGCTTTGGGAGCAGTCCGTGACACACAAGTCCGAAATTCCCACCTGGCACGCTATGGACAAGTTCCTGGCGGAGCGGTACCTTTCTCTCGAGGTGACCGAGGACGGCCATCCAGGCATGGAGACTCAGGCCCACTCCAGGGCGAGTCTACCCATGTCAGAGAGTTCAAAGGGCAATCCCAACCCATTCCGTTCCCAAGGGAGCCCTGTTGCAAGGCGGGTTCACTCGTTCGGAACAACTGTGGATCCGAAGCGGAGAACGTGTGATCTTTGCTCCAAAGAGAACCATCCGATCCGGGTATGCCCTCAATTCCTTCAGATGAGACCTGATGCTCGCTCCAGCTATATTAAGCAAAAAAAGCTTTTCTTAAACTGTTTCGCAAAAGGTCACCAGATTCGTGAATGCCAAAGTGCCCACAACTGCAACACGTGTGGAGACCGGCATCATACGCTGCTGCACCGTGGCACTCCAGTTTCCAGCCAATCCGTGCCCAATTCCGTACCACTTCCGACTCCTGCCGAAGCTCAGCCTAGCGTTCAGAACTATTTCGCCTCCGGCAAGAGGGCGGTACTCCTAGGCACGGCTATTATTAATATTTGTCACTTGGGGACAAATTTTCGCGCCAGCGCTCTAATCGACCCGGGTTCCGAGGCGACGTTCATTACGGAACGTCTCTTCCAGATCATTAAGTTGCCATTCCGACTCGCACAGGCACAGGTCTCGGGCCTCAATCAGACAATATCCGCTCAGTCCAAGAAACTCTGCCATTTTTCCATCCGTTCCCCGACTAAGCCGGGCTTACAATTGGACGCCACAGCCTATGTCCTGCCGGAACTATCAGGCAGCCTTCCCTCCCATCCGATCCCGCAACACTCGTTGCGAGACTTGCCGAACCTACCATGGGCAGACCCGACATTTTACGAAATTTTTGTACATTTTACGGACACAAATAGATGTCCTGATTGGTGCCGACATCCTTCCATCCATCCTCTTGAGCGGCTCACAGACGAACATCTGTGGATCTCTCCTCGGACAGGAAACAATTTTCGGATGGGTTCTTACAGGCCCAGTGCCAAACACGGTGCAAGGCAGGGTCGCATCCTTCTCCACGCAAATTTTCACCGAGCTAGAGACTCCGTTAGACAAACTCCTCACAAAGTTTTGGGAGGTGGAGGACATTCCTACTAAAATAGAAAGCGAGCCGGATTCGTACTGCGAAAGAAATTTCTTCCGAACTACGTCAAGAACGCCAAGCGGGAAATACGTCGTCACGTTACCGTTTCGCGACCCAGATCATCTCGGATCAGATCTGGGGTATTCAAGGGCAACAAACGGTCCCCTACAAGAGCAGTACGACACCGTGATCCAAGAATACCTAGAGCTTTAACATGTGACAGAAGTTCCTCCGACTCATGGGTCCTCAACCCACTACCTTCCGCACCACGCTGTCTTCAAGCCTGAGAGCACTTCCACGAAGGTCCGTTTGGTATTTAACGCATCCAGCCCGTCGACCAACGGTGTGAGTTTGAATGATCTTCTGAACGCCGGCCCGGTCCTCCAATCTGACTTGACCCTCCAGATCCTAAAGTGGCGTTATTTCCGCTACGTTTTCAACGCGGACATCACCAAAATGTATCGCCAAATTTGGGTTGACCCGAAACACACCCCTTTCCACCGAATATTATTTCGAAACAAGGAGGGACACATCCGCGACTACACCGATTCATTGGCCCCATTCATTGTCCGGTCCAAGATCTTCATGCAAGAAATCTGGTTGCAGGACCTGGGATGGGACGATGAGCTTCCAAGCGAGATGCGCCAGAGCTGGCAAAGTTTCCTGCGGAGCCACTCCGCTCTCGACCAAATCCATATTCCAAGATGGGTCGGCTCCCGGCCAGCGGTAAAAGTCGAACATCATGGGTTCTGCGATGCATCCGAGAAGGCTTACGGTGCTGCCATCTACGTGCGCATTGAGGTTGACCGTTTGGTCGAGGTGCAGCTTCTCACAGCGAAAACGCGAGTCGCACCCGTGAAAACCGTGTCGCTCCCCCTGTTAGAGCTTTGCGGGGCAGTGCTTTTGTCCGAAATGGCGGCGGCTATCCTGCCGAATATGCCAACATCAAGTACGAGCTGCTATTGCTGGACCGATTCTACCATAGTCCTCGCCTGGCTGGCAAAGTCCGCGTGTCACTGGACCACGTTCGTGGCCAACCGAGTGACTAGGATATCTCAAGCGACCGATATTGAGAAGTGGTGCCACGTTCCATCCGAACAGAACCCCGCGGACTTAGCCAGCAGAGGCGTGCCGTTACAGGAGTTGGTGGATAGCCAGCTCTGGAGGCACGGACCAACTTGGCTGCAGAGCGGCCGAGATCAATGGCCGCTTAATGACCTTAGAGCAGCGTCTTCAACCCAGCCGAAGACTTCCTCGAACGATTCTCCAATCTGGAGAGAGCTCTACGAGTCCGAGCATATATCCTGCGCTTTACCAAGCGCTGCCGGAAGTTAGCCACCGCGCAAAAGGGCCATCTTACGAGCGGCGAAATTACCGAAGCTGAAAAAACTCTTATCCTAGAGACGCAGCGTAGAGAATACCCCGAGGAGTATCGCTTCCTAAACGGTAAGCGGCCAACGCCAAGGTCAAGTTCTATCCTGAACATGAACCCTTTCCTAGACCGCCATGGGTTGATCAGAGCATGCGGCCGTGTCGCAGGCTCTGAAGTGCTAAGATACGACGAACGACATCCAATCATTCTCCCATATAATTGTCGATTGTCTCGCCTTCTCGCGCAATTTACATACCGGATAACTCTTCATGGCGGCAACCAATTGATGGTGCGCCTCATTCGATCAAAGTATTGGATTCCAAAGGTTCAAAGGCTTGTGAGGGGTTTGTGAATTCCTGCAAGGTCTGCGTTATTCACAAAAGGAGATTGCAAACCCAAATGATGGGAGATCTTCCAACCGAGCGGTCGTCCTTTTCCAGACCGTTTACGCATACAGGGATTGATCACGCGGGTCCTTTTGAAATACGGAACTATACAGGGAGAGCATGTCTGATCACGAAGGGGTATGTGTGCGTATTCGTGTGCTTTTCCACAAAGGCGATACATTTAGAACCCACGTCCGACCTTACCACCGAAAAATTTCTCGCCACTTTCGCTCGGTTCGTCGCAAGGCGCGGATGTCCACAGCGTATCCATTCAGATAATGGAAAAACATTCGTTGGTGCAGCAACCCTGCTTTCCAATGACTTCCTTGACGCGTTTAAGGACTCGGTGACTGATGCGTATGGCCATCAGCGGGCTTCGTGGCGCTTCATCCCACCAGGAGCTCCACATATGGGAGGTCTATGGGAAGCCGGAGTGAAGAGTTTCAAAACTCTCTTCTACAAGGCCACGTCCACTCGGAGGTATACGATAAAAGAGCTTTCTATGCTGCTCGCGAAGATCGAAGCGTGTCTCAATTCCAGGCCACTCTCACTGATGTCCGACGATCCAACGGAGTTCCTAGTCTCACTCCCGGGCACTTCCTTATTGGGGGACCCTTAATGGCCGAACCTGAAACAAGGGGAACCTTCCGTCGATCATAAATCGGTGGCAGCATTTGAAGGCCCTCAACCAACAAATCTGTCAAAGGTGGAAGGAGGAATACCTCAAGTAGCTCCCCAAGCTAAGTGTCAGACGCCGACGCCAAATCTGCAGGTTGGCGATATGGTGGTCATTAAAGAGGATAACCTGCCGTCCAACGAATGGCGGCTCGGAAGGATAAATTCCGTGTATCCCGGTGCCGACGACAGGGTCCGTGTGGTGGATATCCTTACTGCCCGCGGTACCCTCAAGAGACCGGTTGTAAAGGTCGTTCTCCTGCCAGTAGAACCCCGTGGTTCCATCCAACAATAACGTGAGTGTGCACTTGTCCCATTCACAGCTCCGCACTAATACTTCTTCGACTTCTCTATTCCATCCTAGTTCCATCCTCATCCAGACATGGCCCCACGGATCCGCGCCAGCCGCATCACGGAGAGCCGTCGTGATCGAGGGATCAACTCGTACCGTTGCCGGGTCTGCCGAGGAGTTCATCCGCTGCGGACCTGTTACCATTTCCTTAGCCTGAGCCCTGAGAAGAGACTCCGAGCTGTCCTCATTAACAAATATTGCGGGAACTGCCTGGCCCACCAACCCTCCGGCCAGGATTGTCGCAGTGGCGGGCTGTGCCGGGAGTGTGGCAAAAACCACCACACTCTACTCCACATACCCTCGTCTTGTCGTCCAGTCCGCTCGGCCTCACGAGCATCGTCGCCACCTACAGCGCCCCACGTCAGACACCGTCCTCGGCGTCCAGTCCGCTCGGCCTCAGGAACATCGTCGCCATCTACAGCGCCCCACGTCAAACGCCGACCTCGGCGTCCAGCCCGCACAGCCTCGGCTGCATCGTCGCCATCCACGTCGGCCCACGCTGACCGCCGCCCTCGTCTCCCCGTGAGCCGCCCCGTGGCAGGGACCCCGGCACCATCCGTCGACTCACTTCTACAACATCGAAGCCTCATCATCCTCCCGACGGCGCTGGTGGTCTTGGATACGGGCTCCAAAAACTTCGAGACGGCGGAGCTCATCGACCCATGCACGCCGGTGAGCTGTATTGACGAATCCTTGGCCAGCGCCTTCAAGTTGCCCACCACTTGTGTGGGGGACGAGAAAGTGTGTACGGCGGTGATCCGCGCCAAAATGGGCGACTTCCAGTTGGAAACGATGCTCAAGGTCGAGCCCCGTGTGCGCATCCGCACGCCTATCCGACAGCTGAGCGATTCCGTGCGGGCGCGTTTCGGTGACCTGAGGCTTGCCGATGAACAATTCCATCGACCGGCGACAATCTCGCTCATCTTGGGAGCAGATGTCTACCCGAAGGTGATCCAGCCCGGGTTCCTTGCGCGTGAGGACGGCCTGCCGGTGGCCCAGAGCACCGTTTTTGGATGGATCGTGTCGGGGGCGTGCACCCAGCCATAGGCCACCCCATTATACTTTGCAATCCTGCAATCTGCCCCCCTACAAACAATGGTCCTAGGGAAAGTCCCTCTATGGTAAAGGTAATATGTGTATACGGGGTGGGGCATGGTTAAGGACCAGCGAATAGTTACCGTACATTCATTTCTCATACGGCTTACGTTTTGCTATGTTAATCACTTACGATACGAATAGTTACTTTGGCTTCCACGCAGAAAGAACTTCCGTTGTGTAGATGCAACCAACATCAAAACTGTAAAAATAATCGTCTTAGACCATGGACAGGAATTCCATTTTCATTTTATACCGGACCTAACTGGCTCTTGCACATTTTTGTCGTATCAAAACAACCTTTTTAAACAGAAAGCGAATAATAAAAGGACAGTGTTTTCACATATCGGGTCTAATTTCGAAAAAAGATAGCACATAGAACTGAATCCGAAGCTGGGTTGATGCCTCCCGGCTGGAGTCCGAGTTCCTACTCGATGTCTGCAGGTGGCACGAGATTGTCCCGGGCGCAGGTAACATCAGCTGCTGCCGAGGCCAGTCACTCAGATCATCCCCATAGGTCCAACTTATCCAGGCAAAAAAAGCAGAGCACTTTCATCTGGCTTACTAGGAGAGTAATTCCATGCCTGCAGCTACCGCCTTATCCGAATTTCAAATGGTGGGCTTCAAGCTTGGGAACGTTTGCACGGGCAGGCGAGAATTGAGGTTTCCAGGACTGCCCAATCAGTAACTTCTAGACCACCGTTTCAATACGTAGGTACTAGTGATGCTAATACTAAGCAGAAAGAAAATAAAATTTTCCAACGGGACGCTGTAGCTGGATGGATATTACCTCAATAGAATTGTACCACTATTTGGGGGCGAGGAACAAGGCTTGGACTACCAGATACAGCAGCCAACGTTTTTACATGTATCAGGACTTTTTGTGTTATACAGAGTCCATGCACAGCAATATTGGTCGCCACTTGGTCGCAAAATAGATTGTGATAAGCTCTCAAGATCATCACCTTGAATTTTTTTCACGGCCTAGTTTTAGGCGGTAATTTGGAACTTAGCCGTTGGCTTTTCAAATTAGAAAAGCCACGACAAGCGTCGAATATTACATAATATAATGCTTCCTCGCGTACTACGGCTGAGACAAAAAAAAAATTGTAAAAAAAAAATGTTTCCCGATCACGGGTAGGTTTATTAAAATTTATTCCTGGGTAATAAGAACAACTGAAAAAATATTTGAGCCAAATCGGCATAGCCTTTCTCAATTGATGAAATCCCATACATTTTTCCGTCCTATACATATCTTTATCAGTACAATAGCCGAGGCGATAGGGCCATGTCTGTCTGTCTGTCCGTCCGTCTTTTTTTGTATACGCGCGGATCCCAGGCAACTAATTACTAATTACTATAAAGGTGTGTAAGGATTAGTAATTTAATAAGAGGAAGAGATACAATATGGATACAATATGGTAGAGGGAACTATAATCCGAGGAAGTTGAAGGAACAACGGTATAAAATTTCTAGTCAGTCCAATAGGAATCGTGAAGTTTATGCGGCTCAACAGATCAGGGCTGTCTATGTCACCCCTGATCAAGTTGTGCATAAATATCACACCAAGTATTTTTCTACGGTTAACTAAGGATGGGAGGTTTAATAATAGTAGTCTACTAGAGTAATATGGGAGTCTTACACCCGCATCCCAGTTAAGGCCCCGCAGAGCAAGGAGTAAAAAGTTTTTCTGTACTGAATCTATACGATCCTGGTGTACTTTGTACTGAGGGCACCATACACAGGAGCCGTATTCTAAGATCGGACGAACAAGCGAGGTATAGAGAGTCTTTGTTATATAGGGGTCGTCAAATTTCTTTGACCACCTCTTCATAAACCCAAGCACGCCCATGGCCTTATTTACCATGGTAGAAATGTGTTCGGAAAATTTTAACTTGGGGTCTAACATAACACCCAGATCATCCACCAGGGTAAGTCTCTCAAGAGAACCACCCAGTAGGGTGTAGGGAGCCAAGAAAGGGCTAGAACGATGAAAAGTCATAACTTTGCATTTCGAGGCATTAAGGTGTAACAAGTTTGCACAACACCATGACTGAAAGTTATTGAGATCGTATTGCAAGCGAGAATGAAATGAAATGTCCTTGTACTGGACACAGAGTTTAACATCATCCGCATACATAAGTACTCGAGAGTATGTTAATACAGAAGGCAAGTCATTAATAAAGAGTGTGAAGAGTAAGGGGCCTAGATGGCTGCCCTGTGGTACTCCCGAAGAAACCTTTACTGGTAAAGAGAGGGAGTTTTTGAAGAGGACCTCTTGCTACCTTTTTTATGGAGAGGAATTATAAACGATTCCTTCCAGATCGGGGGGAAGCAAGAAGAATCAATGGACAGGGTGAATAGTTTAAGCAGAGGTCCACACAGAGCCTTGGCGCAGTACCTGAGTACACAACCTGGAACCCCGTCTGGACCCGGTGAAAACACCGGCTTAACTAGTCGAAGATCATGAAGTAGGGAACATTCATTTAACAAGGGACTGAAAATGCCGTTCGACTTCGGTAAACCGTATGGGTACGGGTGACCAGAGTAGCTTTCCTCAGAATAGGTCGTTTGGAAAAATTGGGCAAATAGATGGGCAATTGCCTGATCATTATTTACCGACGTATTACGAAATGATAGCGAGAATACGTGTACGGACATGCTACGCTTACTGTTCACGAAGCAGTAAAACTGTTTAGCGTCCTGAGAAAAACGTATCCTGCAAGACCAGGGTCTTTCAAGGACCCTCCAGCTAGATACCGTAGTACTGTTTCCCGTTGCAAGTGTTAGGTCTAGCACGTTGGATGAGGTCGGACCTACGAAGGTGTGCTCCTCCCCGACGTTTGCTATATATAGACTAGTTGCTAGTATAAAGTCTAAGAGTGACTCACCTCTATCATTTATGTCGGTGCTTCCCCACACATTGTGGTGGGCATTGGCATTCGTCCCGATGACGAGTTGATAGTTTTTGGTGCCGGCTTCTGTCACCAGGCTCCTGAGTTCGTCGGGTGGTGCGGGTCTGTCGTGAGCCATGTAGCAGGAAGCCACCAGAAGGCGCTTTCCCTCACTTTCCAGCATCACAACCGTCAGGTCATCCGTGCTGTAATGAGACATAAGGTAAGCATGGATTCCCTTTCGTACGAGTACGACGGTTCTATTCCTGCTTACCGATGTTGTGTAGAACAGGTTGTGGTTTGAGGACTTTAGTCCGGCCACTGAATTGCCTGTCGCAATCCAGGGCTCCTGGACTAGAGCTATGTCGGCGAGCCCTTGCTCCATGGCGATGAGGAGTTCCGCCGACGCGACCTTGCTTTTATGCAAGTTGAGCTGCAGCACACTCAGCATGGGTGGCTGGCTCACTTGCATCCGACGGGTTGACTACTAACGTCTTCCTCGTCTTCGTCTTCAAGCGCAAGACCCTGGGCGGCCTCCACGATGGACTCGAGAGCAAAGTCCTTTTCCACCTCGCCTACCTGCGGGGTATGCGCGTCCTTGTCCTCAGGGTGGCGCTTTTTGAGGCGCAAGTAGACGCTACCCATCCCCACGCCATCTTCCCAAACTTGGGATATAGCACATCCTCTGCCTCCTTGTTTATTTGGAGGATCACACATTGGCCCCCCTCGTTGGGTAGTGGGCTACCAATGTGTAGGATCCTCCAATCGGTCGTTGGCACGTCCGCGTTTTGCCGCTGAAGGAGCTTCAGCGCTCGGTCCCCCTGGATTGTGATGGGGAAGAGTACCTTCGCCTTAGGCTTGGACGGGATAAGCTCCCGGTCCACAACCTCCAGCTTGGCCCCCTCCCACATCGCCTCCAGTTGGCATACCGTACGCGTCAGCCACCTTAGGGTTGGATCGTCGTTGCACTTTAGGATCTTAACCCCATGTAGCCACCCAGCACCATCAAACGTGGGCATAGGGGCCGCGGGGTCTTCCCCCATGTGTGCATCTTGCCGTTTTCCTCGCTCCGGTCGATGAGTGCCACGATCAAATGTCGTTTGGTCACATCGCTGACCTTCGCTTACTATTTCGATTGCTTCTTGGCCACTTTCGGTGGAGGGGCTGCACTCTTGGGCCCGCGTTGCCGCTTGCTCGCCGGAGTGTCTTTAATGGCACTCTCAGTCGAGCGTTGCCTCTTGGTGGCCATATTCTCCTCCACCTTATTGGCATATTCGCCATTCGACGCCCTCATCTGTGGCATCTGGGCGTAATGTATTCGGCCCTCCTCTACTCGCTGCTCGGCCCAGGCTAGCTTGACCTTCTCCTCCTGGGAGATGCCTGCTTTACCTTGCAGCCGGCTTTTGATATTGAGGGCCGCTTTGTATCGTTCTTTGGCCTTCATCCCCTCCTTGGAATGCTTCGGCCCTTCCCTACGCAGGGAGCTGGTGAAGGCTCTCTTCCTCCGTCCTGCTCAGAGAGAGCACGCTCTCCAGATCCATGTCTGTGTCGACTACGGCATCCGTGCGGCTCAACTTGCAGGCTGCGGAGTGCGTTGTTTTTGTTGTTGTTATTGTGGCAGTAGCTTTACAACTGGCTTGGCCTGCTCCCGCCAAGTCTGAGGTGTGACCGCTGGCGACACGCAGAGAGGATCGCTCCTCCCCGTGCCCGCCGGTGGTAGCAGTCACGCTTCCCACCGACGTTTGGGTTGACATCCCAACCCGTGCTTTATCCATCTTCGCCTCCATATTTGGCTCGAGGGACCATACTGGTTAATATTTTTCGGGGGACCACCCCCTAGCGTTTTAGGCCAGACCGCCAGGCACCTCTAGCCATGGCTCTGGTTCGGTTCCCCCGACTTTGAATCGGGAAGACGCCGAACCATAGCCTTAGCTAGACACTGCATTACCCCGGACAAGGGTAATGCACTGTCGCTTGCTCTGTAATGCACTGTCGCTTGCTCTGTCCGGGGTAATGCAGTGTCCATTGCCCAGCCGGCACCCTCGTGGAGGGTTCAGCTAGAGGATTTTCGCCAGCCGTACAGAATATAACATCCAACTCTAATGGAACTTTGCACCTAATATAAGCATGTGATATTCTATATTCTTATAGCTACAGGGTATTGATATATATAATATAAGGGGAAAAAAGTATAATATGGGCGAGGTAAGGTATAATTATTTAAAGACTTTAAAAATGGCTATAAGTATGTACGAGTAAAAATGTTTATAAATATTCATACTGGCGGATATGTGCAAGAACTAGATTAAGTGTTTATAAGTAGGAGCAAGAAATAATTTAAACTTCATAATTTAAACTTACAAACTTTAAATACAAAACCAGACAAAAACCGGCAATATGATTGTTCAGGTCAGCAGTAGACAGTTTCCGCGCACTGTGCCGGCTCACTCTCGCGCGCTCGGAGGGGCGCTCGGATCCACAATCCAGGATCTACACGGCGCTCACGGCAAGGCATAGAGTTAAGTAGTGACGTTTCAACCTCCGTTTCAAACGCACGATCGCGCGACCCCCCGAAATAAATAATACCCATTTACCACAAAGCACCACGGCATTTTCTTTTCTTGAGACGGCCACAGGAGGTTTCACTTCATCATCCATATCGTCGTTGGAGACTTAAGCTTACCCCAGCCAGCATCGGCGGATCGCTCCAAGTTTAAGATAAGTAAGCCCAACACCAGTGCAGTGATTTTGTGCGAGTTTTCCATCCCAGTCCGAGTTCCCGTGGCATATGTACATACATATGCATTCATTTCTCGCTCTAGCTCCAAATTAAACCATACTTCGTTCTGCCAACGGTTGTGACCACCTACTTCTCCAAAGGTTTAATTTGATCCGAGCAAGCTCCTGCGGTCAACCTCCGATTCAGTGTATATATTCCTACCTCTCCCAGCTACCCGCTGAGATTTGGTTGCTGACATATGCACATGCATACAAGCACATGTACACATCGCAACGCAATCCAAGCGGCTGACAACAATCATAAATTAATATTCTTGCAATTACTTTGTTGTTTTTTTCCCATGCTCAACGTTCCATAGTTTTTCGGTTTTATGAATAAATAAAATAAATCACTGCGTCTCCGTATTTAACTAATGATATTGCTAACAAAAATAAGACACGATCCATACATACGGCACAACATATGTATTTATCTTACATATACATACATACGAACGCATTTTAAATTATACATATTGTATATAAAACGGTTATCCACCGTTTTAACCGTTGTTTTACATCTCGTCAAAAGGTTGGTTCGTCAACCCAAGCCACGGTCTGGACCGTGTATTCCCCAAGACCCCAATTCCGTCGTATGCAGGAGAAATGCTGCACATCGACATTTTCTCTACAGACAAAAAACTCTTCTTGACCTGCATTGACAAATTCTCAAAATTTGCCATTGTGCAGCCCCTAGCTTCTAGGGCAACAGTAGAAGTACGTGCCCCCATCTTGCAATTGATGAACTTCTACCCGAATACCAAGACCATATATTGCGACAACGAAGCCGCCTTCAGTTCCGAGACAATTACGTCTCTGTTAAAAAGCCAATACGGAGTTGATGTAGTTAACGCACCTCCTCTCCATAGTAGCTCCAACGGGCAGCTTCCGATTATCTTTCGTAGTGATTAGACGTGTTTTTGTTTTGCGCTCCGCATTTTTTCCTTTTGTTTTGAATAAACAGCCGGTGTTTTCCTAACCAAATTCTAATTATACTTTCTAACCAGACAACAATCTGGAAACCTATTCATTTACGCGAGTGCATGCCTTTTGATTTGTGTTAAAACATTATTTAACTTTTTATTTTTCGGCGTCGGCTTGTGTTGTGTTGTGTTGTTGCAGTGAGTGAGTATTGCATTGCAGTCCGCTCTCGTCTGGTAGCTTTTGTTGTTTTATCACTCTCTCGCTATCACCTCAACTTCAATAACTGTTCTTTCTCTCTCGCTCTTTAAACTTTCTGAGCAATAGCGCTCTCTGCTTAGTAGCTCTCGCTATAACCGCTCTCCACTCTGCTCTCTTTTTTTTACCAATTCCGCTTTGAGCGTTGTCTGGCACATTGGTCTGATACCAATTTGTTTTGCAAATAATAGTATATAAATAAATAATAAAATGGAATACGCTGTGGTCTGTGCCATGTAAGAAGCAGATCACCCACGATCAGCCGAATGTCCCCTGCTGGCTCTGCGACAGCGTAGTGCACGCAAAATGCGCTGGATTTTCTGGCCTCGTGAGTGATGTTATAGCCAAACGTAATGGCTTGAATTACAGTTGCGAGGCATTCCGTGCGGTGGAGAAAGACATGGTGGCTTTCATGAGGCAGACGCGGAGTGGCTTTAAGGAGCTGAACGTTGGTTTTAAAAACCAATACGATCGGCTCCTAGCCATGGAGGCTCAGTTTAGCGGTTTAAAACTGCTGAATAGATCTGGAAAACCCAATTGGTTTACCAAAGAGTTATCCAGTCTAAAAACTTAAAAATTTCAAGAAGTGGGTTCTCCTACTTCTCACTCTCGCTATGTATTAGCTCGGTCAAACTTTTCAGTTCTTAATGCTCAATGCTATAAGAACTACCTATCTCGATGCAGGATACGTTTTTCGCAGGACCCTAAACAGTTTTACAGCTTCGTAAATAGTAAGCGTAGAACGTCCGCACACCCATCCTCGCTATCATTTTGTAATACGTCGGCAAATAATGATCAGGCAATTGCCGATCTTTTTGCCCAATTCTTCCAAACCACCTATTCTGAGGAAAGCTACTCTGGTCATCCGTACCCATACGGTTTACCGAGGTCGAACGGCATTTTCAGTCCCTTGTTAAATGAATGTTCCCTACTTTATGATCTTCGACTAGTTAAGCCGGTGTTTTCACCGGGTCCAGACGGGGTTCCAGGTTGTGTACTCAGGTACTGCGCCAAGGCTCTGTGTGGACCTCTGCTTAAACTATTCACCCTGTCCATTGATTCTTCTTGCTTCCCCCCGATCTGGAAGGAATCGTTTATAATTCCTCTCCATAAAAAAGGTAGCAAGTCTGATGCAAAAAATTGTAGAGGTATAGCAAAGTTATCCGCTATTCCTAAAATGTTTGAGAAGGTTTTATCTCCGCACTTGCAACATCTCTGCAAGTCACTTATATCTCCAACTCAGCATGTATTTATAAGGCGACGATCAACCACCACGAACTTGTTAGAGTTTACCTCTTTCATTATTAAAGGCTTTCAAGGTAACTTACAGACGGATGTTATTTACACCGACTTTAGTAAAGCATTCGACTCTGTAAACCATTCCCTTTTAGCGCATAAATTTGACCTTTTAGGGTTTCCGCCCAACGGAGGTTCTCTAGCTATCTTTGTTCCAAGTCTCAAAGAGTCCTCTTCAAAAACTCCCTCTCTTTACCAGTAAAGGTTTCTTCGGGAGTACCACAGGGCCGCCATCTAGGCCCCTTACTCTTCACACTCTTTATTAATGACTTGCCTTCTGTATTAACATACTCTCGAGTACTTATGTATGCGGATGATGTTAAACTCTGTGTCCAGTACAAGGACATTTCATTTCATTCTCGCTTGCAATTCGATCTCAATAACTTTCAGTCATGGTGTTGTGCAAACTTGTTACACCTTAATGCCTCGAAATGCAAAGTTATGATAGCCCTTTCTTGGCTCCCTACACCCTACTTGGTGGTTCTCTTGAGAGACTTACCCTGGTGGATGATCTGGGTGTTAGGTTAGACCCCAAGTTAAAGTTTTCCGAACACATTTCTACCATGGTAAATAAGGCCATGGGCGTGCTTGGGTTTATAAAGAGGTGGTCAAAGAAATTTGACGACCCCTATATAACAAAGACTCTCTATACCTCGCTTGTTCGTCCGATCTTAGAATACGGCTCCTGTGTATGGTGTTTGAGATGCCAAGCTTTTTTGGCACCTATGTGTTTCAAGATGAAAAGAGATTTTGGGTTAAACTTTATAATTCGTATTTAATCTTGGTGGCTTAGCGGAAGCCGATTGCTTGCTATTGCCAGATAAACTTTATGCGAGATCGATATGCAACCAATGCGCAGGTTGGTTAACATAGAACTAAACTATAGACGACGGCGTTAGATCAAAGTGACTGCCGAAGTGGCGGCAGCAGATCAAAGTAGTTGCCGAAGTGGCGGCGGCAGAGAGCCCCTTTAGCGGGAGAGCGCAGCAGCTCTGCAGAAAGTCAACGCTTTACAACATATGTAGGCGGCTCTCTATGCTCATACAATAATAATGTTAAAGTTACGGTTATTCTTCAGCGGCTGGCCCGAACATACTCCCCCCGTTGGGAGCTAGTCTCCCAACAGATTCCTTAAGGGGCAGCAAACATAGCCGAGTGACGGCCCTCCTGATGTTTCCTGAGGATGTCTTCAGGTCAGCGACGCGACACACTCCGTCCTTGCCGAAAACGACATCGACCACTCTAGCCAGTGGCCAACGCATTGGAGGAAGATTTTCGTCCTTCACCAGAACGAGGTCGTTCTTGCAGATGTTTTGCGCGGGGGTGCGCCACTTCGCGCGCTCTTGCAAAAGAGTGAGATACTCTTCGCGCCAACGGCTCCAAAATATTTGTTGTAGTTGGGTGACCCGCTGCCAGCCATCCAGACGATTGTAGTTCAGCTTCGTTAGGTCAGGCTCGAGGATTTGCTCATGGGGGCCGCCTAAAAGAAGATGAGCAGGAGTCAAAACGTCTAAATCATCAGGATTTTCTGAAAGCGAGAGCAAAGGGCGAGAGTTAACAATTGCAGTGATCTGACAGATCAGAGTGCGCAGCTCGTCGAAGCTAAGCACAGATGGTCCAACTGAGCGGTACAGGTGATATTTTGCGGTCTTCACGGCCGCTTCCCACAACCCGCCAAAATGCGGAGAGCGAGGTGGGATGAAACGCCAGTCGATCGAGTCAGCCAAGCAGGATTCGTGGACCTCTTTCATATGCGGTTCGCTCAGACAAAGCTTCTTTAGCTCCAGAAGCTCGTTCTTGGCCCCAACGAAGTTTGTCGCATTGTCCGACCAAATTTGACTTGGCCTTCCTCGAGTGGAAGTAAAACGCTTTAGTGCGCCTAGAAACGATGCAGTGGTCAAATCCTTTACGAGCTCCATGTGTATAGCCTTGGAAGTGAAGCAGATGAATACGCTAATGTAGCACTTGATCGGAGGCCTTGTGCGGATTTCTGATCGGTAGAAAAAAGGTCCACAGTAGTCTACTCCAGTGACTTCAAAAGCTCGAGATCCTTTCAAACGTTCCTTAGGTAGGTCTCCCATGATGTGTTCGACCATGCGCGGCCTAGTCCTGAAGCATCTCACACATCTGCTGACGACCCTTGACACTGCCTTAACACCTCCAATGGGCCAATATTCCAGCCGAATTTTGGATAGCAAGGCGCGAGGTCCGGCATGGATGTTTCTTTCATGGTAATATCTTATCAGCGCAAAGGTAATGGAATGTCCCTTTGGCAGAATGAGCGGGTGCTGAGCATCAAATCCTAGCGATGAGTTGCCAAGACGACCTCCAACTCTAAGTAGTCCAGAATGATCGATGAACGGGTTGAGCGAACTAATAGAACTGGATTTCATGACTTGACCATTGCGCCGAATCTCCTTTATGTCCATCCACAAATTTGCCAGCTGAATGTGTCGAATTAGAAGATGCGTTCCTTGCCGAATATCAGAAACGGTGAGTCCTGGATGCCTAAGACGATGTATAAATTTATGCATGTAGGCGAATGTGCGCTGCATGCGAAAGAATGAATTCGCAAATTTGCATCCGGACGTGAGATCGGCATGTGGAGACGTGATTAGCAATCCTCTCTTGCGAAGCTCCAAAGTTGCTATGTTGTTAGATGGAGATACAGGCCACTTATCCTTGGAGCCTAGCAAAAAGGATGGGCCGTGAAACCATAGCTCTGACTGGATAAGATGGTTGGGAAGCGAGCCTCTCGAGAGAATATCAGCAGGATTTAAACATGTGGGAACATAGCGCCATTCCATGTCTGCCGTCAACTCCTGAATTGATGCCACTCGATTTGCCACGAAAACTTGAAATTTAGCTGGCTCGTCCCTAATCCAAGATAATGCTGTTGACGAATCCGACCAGCAATAGAACCGACCTGTAAAGATTCCCATGTCCTTTACATTCTGCATGATTTTCGCAAGCAAATGGGCTCCACTTAATTCCAGCTTAGGAATCGATATAGTCTTTAGCGGCGCCACTCGCGACTTTGAGCACAAAACGTGGCTCGAAGACTGGGCTTCCCTGGACACGATATACACGCAAGCGCCATATGCTTCTAAGCTGGCATCACAGAATCCGTGAACTTCTGTAGCCACACTAGAACGAAGAACCAAGCGAGGAAATGAGATCCGAGAAATGCTTGCCAAACTATTTCTCAAGTCCATCCAAGTTGAATGCAACGCTGAGGGTAGGCTTTCATCCCAATCCAAATTTTCTCTCCAAAGCTGCTGAAGGAAGATTTTGCACCTGACAATGACTGGATTTATCAATCCAAGAGGGTCGTAGAACCGCGCAATCGTAGATAAAACCGACCGCTTTGATGGCTTTGAGGTTGTGTCCAGTGCGGACAAGGCAAAAAGCAGCTGATCCGAAACAGGGTCCCACGCTAAGCCGAGAGTTTTGGCTATGTCGCTTCCATCATTAAACTTTAGGAACTTCTCTATGTCATCTTCAGGGGTTCCCTCAAGTACTTCCTGGTGACTGGAGCACCATTTCCTAAGTCTAAAGTTACCACGGGACAGTAAAGCTGATGTTTGGTGCATCTTTTCCATGACCTGTGCGACCGAATTACCGCCCGAAATAAGGTCATCCACGTAAAACTCCTGCCGCAGAGCAGCTGAGCCAAGAGGGTAGGATTCACCCTCGTCGATGGCCAACTGGTGCATTGCGCGGACCGCTAAAAATGATGCAGCCCTCGTTCCGTATGTGACGGTGTCTAATGTGTAGACTTGAACCTCGGACTCGATGGAATCTCGCCATAGGATGCACTGATACAAATTGTCGGGTGGAGACACTCGTACGCAGCGGTACATTTTACAAATGTCCCCAGTGAGAGCGACTGGATATGTTCGAAAGCGAATCAATATGTTAAACAATGCAGGCTGAATAACAGGGCCTGTCATCATCACATCATTTAGAGAATATCCAGTTGATGTAGCTGCGGATCCATCGAAAACGACACGGAGTTTTGTCGTCGTACAGTCCTCCTTTAGGACACAGTGATGAGGCAAGAAATACTTGCAGAGGCTACGGGAATCAGGGTTGACTTGGTGCATATGATGCAAATCAATGTACTCCCTCATAAAGGCGGAATACCGCTCCTTTAGTGTAGGATTACGCTCCAGTTTTCGCTCCAGACTGATGAACCGTCGATAAGCCTGAGCATAAGATTCTCCTAAACGATCAGTATTGTTATTTAGCGGCATACGAACCGCATACTCCCCGGATGGCAACCGTGAAAGGTGGCTTACGAAATGTGCTTCACAATCGTCTTCTTCTTTGGTATTCAACCCAGCCTCCACACAATTCTCGACTTCCCAAAACATACGAAGAGTTTTATCCAACCTTGCTTCCATCTCAGCTATCGAATCTGGACAATTGTGCGTGCCCAAAAGCGCCGAGCTTGATACCTTCTGTCCACCACCAGATACGATCCACCCAAGCCGGGTCTTCTGCAGAAGAGGCAGTCCATCGGTGAGTTTGATTTGCCCTACGCAGAGGAGATCATAAAAAACGCTCGCACCAATGAGAAGATCAACCCGTTGAGGATTGAAAAATGCAGGATCAGCGAGCTGAATGTTAGATGGAATACGCCAATCCGATACATTTATTGCCGTACTTGGTTGAGAATCGGTAATCGTGGGGGCGATGAGAGCAGTGAGCGTAGTTGTGTAAGCAGAGGTGCGAGAATGCATACAAATGCTTATGGTGGATCCCTCAGTAGAAACGCTGGTATCGCCCAGCCCAGACACAAGTGCAGACGATTGAGTTCTCCTAAGCTGAAGCTGCTGGGCGAACCTGGATGTGACGAGATGCAGCTGCGATCCTGAATCTAAGATGGCACGACAAGGAACTAAAACGCCAGACCGATTCTTCACGAGAACCACGGCTGTAGCCAGAAGCACGACATCAGAGTGAAGACCTTGGGCAGCAAGAGAGGTAGACGAAGGTAGAGACGAGCTGCTAGCAGAATTTTGAGCAACGGAAAGAGTGTCCGGTTGAACGGCCAGATCGGGAGGAGTAATACCTGGGCAGCCTTGTGTTGTGGGCTGTATACTAACGAAGTGTAACAAACTATGATGCCTACCGCCGCATACTCGACATTTTCCACTATTGCATGCGCGGGTCCGGTGCCCCGGTTTTAGGCAATTGAAGCATAGGGAAAGCTTCTTCACTTCTTTGTGGCGCAGCAACGGTGAGAGATTTCCGAATATCTTGCACGAGTATATTCCATGGCCCGCTGAGTGGCAAAAGACGCATACAGACGGGTCGGCGGAAGAGTTGGAAGCTACAAACGTTTTCTTAACATGCGTATAGGAATGGTTTTTTCCCACCTGATCGCTACTAGCGTGTGTCGCTGTAGCATATTCCAATCGCTCCATTTTCTGGCAGCGTTGCTGCAAGAATTCGAAGAATTCCTCGGCGGTAGGTATAGCATCCGACGATGTGTGCTCCTCCCATTTGGTTTGCGTCTTCGAATCCAACTTCTGCAGCAGCATGTTGATAACCATGAATCCCGAAATCTCCTCAGCAGTTCCCAATGTCTGCAACGCTCGCATGTGTAAATTGACTGCATCCGAAAACTCCCGAAGCCTTTTAGCAGAAGGCGAGTCTACCCTCTTTAGCCCAAGAATCTTCTTGATGTGTGCCTGGAAAACAAGTCTTTTGTTATTAAAGCGTTTATTAAGTATATCCAGAGCCGCACGATAATTGGCACTGGAGAGCTCCAACGATCGAACCGAATCCAAAGCCGCATCAGCGAGGCAAGAGCGAAGGTGCTGGAATTTCTCGATGTCACTGAGATCCGCTTCAATCACCGATTTGAACATTGCCATAAAATCCGAAAACTCGACGTATCCACCAGAAAACTTAGGCACCTTCAGCTCAGGAAGTCGCTGCTTGTGAGCCATGATGATGGTACTATGTCCGGAATGGCTTGGCAGAGTCGTAGAATGGGCAGCGGCGTGTGACTGGCTTACTTCAACAGCAGCCAGCAACTCAGCTTTCAACGATATGAAAAGAGTATCGAAGATTTCGCGCAGCTCACTCCCAATCTCGTTTTGATCGAGAGCCTCCAATTCATTATGGGCCTTTTTGAATTCCTCTCGAATTTCTGCCAACATATCAAGGCGCACCTAGACTTCCGCGGCGGTCAGCTTATCATTTTATTCCCCGCGAAGGATTCGCCAAGCCTGTGCAATCGATCATATAATGACTGACTTTTACGCTTATACAGACCTAGTCTGGAATCAGTCTGGATCGTTGTCCATGTTAACCGTTGTGCAATCGACACAACAACGGAAAATGAAATACCGCTTAAGCGACGATGTATAGACGCGAGAGCGAGAATGCAAGACACGAAAAGTCAAGAACCGCGGCTGCAGCTGCGCAGAGAATGAGAGATTCGACGCTTAAAGTACCGGAATTTGTCTATAAATATTCCAGCCGCACTCTCACTGAATTTGCACTTTAAACTGTTTTTAATGTGCACACAAATGTATTTGTTGGTAGTTAAACTACCCAACAACACAATATTGTATAATTAATAAGTGTTTTAACGGAACGCGATTAAGCAATGGTTTTATATCACGTCGTGGTCACCATTGTTTGAGATGCCAAGCTTTTTTGGCACCTATGTGTTTCAAGATGAAAAGAGATTTTGGGTTAAACTTTATAATTCGTATTTAATCTTGGTGGCTTAGCGGAAGCCGATTGCTTGCTATTGCCAGATAAACTTTATGCGAGATCGATATGCAACCAATGCGCAGGTTGGTTAACATAGAACTAAACTATAGACGACGGCGTTAGATCAAAGTGACTGCCGAAGTGGCGGCAGCAGATCAAAGTAGTTGCCGAAGTGGCGGCGGCAGAGAGCCCCTTTAGCGGGAGAGCGCAGCAGCTCTGCAGAAAGTCAACGCTTTACAACATATGTAGGCGGCTCTCTATGCTCATACAATAATAATGTTAAAGTTACGGTTATTCTTCAGCGGCTGGCCCGAACATACTCCCCCCGTTGGGAGCTAGTCTCCCAACAGATTCCTTAAGGGGCAGCAAACATAGCCGAGTGACGGCCCTCCTGATGTTTCCTGAGGATGTCTTCAGGTCAGCGACGCGACACACTCCGTCCTTGCCGAAAACGACATCGACCACTCTAGCCAGTGGCCAACGCATTGGAGGAAGATTTTCGTCCTTCACCAGAACGAGGTCGTTCTTGCAGATGTTTTGCGCGGGGGTGCGCCACTTCGCGCGCTCTTGCAAAAGAGTGAGATACTCTTCGCGCCAACGGCTCCAAAATATTTGTTGTAGTTGGGTGACCCGCTGCCAGCCATCCAGACGATTGTAGTTCAGCTTCGTTAGGTCAGGCTCGAGGATTTGCTCATGGGGGCCGCCTAAAAGAAGATGAGCAGGAGTCAAAACGTCTAAATCATCAGGATTTTCTGAAAGCGAGAGCAAAGGGCGAGAGTTAACAATTGCAGTGATCTGACAGATCAGAGTGCGCAGCTCGTCGAAGCTAAGCACAGATGGTCCAACTGAGCGGTACAGGTGATATTTTGCGGTCTTCACGGCCGCTTCCCACAACCCGCCAAAATGCGGAGAGCGAGGTGGGATGAAACGCCAGTCGATCGAGTCAGCCAAGCAGGATTCGTGGACCTCCTTCATATGCGGTTCGCTCAGACAAAGCTTCTTTAGCTCCAGAAGCTCGTTCTTGGCCCCAACGAAGTTTGTCGCATTGTCCGACCAAATTTGACTTGGCCTTCCTCGAGTGGAAGTAAAACGCTTTAGTGCGCCTAGAAACGATGCAGTGGTCAAATCCTTTACGAGCTCCATGTGTATAGCCTTGGAAGTGAAGCAGATGAATACGCTAATGTAGCACTTGATCGGAGGCCTTGTGCGGATTTCTGATCGGTAGAAAAAAGGTCCACAGTAGTCTACTCCAGTGACTTCAAAAGCTCGAGATCCTTTCAAACGTTCCTTAGGTAGGTCTCCCATGATGTGTTCGACCATGCGCGGCCTAGTCCTGAAGCATCTCACACATCTGCTGACGACCCTTGACACTGCCTTAACACCTCCAATGGGCCAATATTCCAGCCGAATTTTGGATAGCAAGGCGCGAGGTCCGGCATGGAGGTTTCTTTCATGGTAATATCTTATCAGCGCAAAGGTAATGGAATGTCCCTTTGGCAGAATGAGCGGGTGCTGAGCATCAAATCCTAGCGATGAGTTGCCAAGACGACCTCCAACTCTAAGTAGTCCAGAATGATCGATGAACGGGTTGAGCGAACTAATAGAACTGGATTTCATGACTTGACCATTGCGCCGAATCTCCTTTATGTCCATCCACAAATTTGCCAGCTGAATGTGTCGAATTAGAAGATGCGTTCCTTGCCGAATATCAGAAACGGTGAGTCCTGGATGCCTAAGACGATGTATAAATTTATGCATGTAGGCGAATGTGCGCTGCATGCGAAAGAATGAATTCGCAAATTTGCATCCGGACGTGAGATCGGCATGTGGAGACGTGATTAGCAATCCTCTCTTGCGAAGCTCCAAAGTTGCTATGTTGTTAGATGGAGATACAGGCCACTTATCCTTGGAGCCTAGCAAAAAGGATGGGCCGTGAAACCATAGCTCTGACTGGATAAGATGGTTGGGAAGCGAGCCTCTCGAGAGAATATCAGCAGGATTTAAACATGTGGGAACATAGCGCCATTCCATGTCTGCCGTCAACTCCTGAATTGATGCCACTCGATTTGCCACGAAAACTTGAAATTTAGCTGGCTCGTCCCTAATCCAAGATAATGCTGTTGACGAATCCGACCAGCAATAGAACCGACCTGTAAAGATTCCCATGTCCTTTACATTCTGCATGATTTTCGCAAGCAAATGGGCTCCACTTAATTCCAGCTTAGGAATCGATATAGTCTTTAGCGGCGCCACTCGCGACTTTGAGCACAAAACGTGGCTCGAAGACTGGGCTTCCCTGGACACGATATACACGCAAGCGCCATATGCTTCTAAGCTGGCATCACAGAATCCGTGAACTTCTGTAGCCACACTAGAACGAAGAACCAAGCGAGGAAATGAGATCCGAGAAATGCTTGCCAAACTATTTCTCAAGTCCATCCAAGTTGAATGCAACGCTGAGGGTAGGCTTTCATCCCAATCCAAATTTTCTCTCCAAAGCTGCTGAAGGAAGATTTTGCACCTGACAATGACTGGATTTATCAATCCAAGAGGGTCGTAGAACCGCGAAATCGTAGATAAAACCGACCGCTTTGATGGCTTTGAGGTTGTGTCCAGTGCGGACAAGGCAAAAAGCAGCTGATCCGAAACAGGGTCCCACGCTAAGCCGAGAGTTTTGGCTATGTCGCTTCCATCATTAAACTTTAGGAACTTCTCTATGTCATCTTCAGGGGTTCCCTCAAGTACTTCCTGGTGACTGGAGCACCATTTCCTAAGTCTAAAGTTACCACGGGACAGTAAAGCTGATGTTTGGTGCATCTTTTCCATGACCTGTGCGACCGAATTACCGCCCGAAATAAGGTCATCCACGTAAAACTCCTGCCGCAGAGCAGCTGAGCCAAGAGGGTAGGATTCACCCTCGTCGATGGCCAACTGGTGCATTGCGCGGACCGCTAAAAATGATGCAGCCCTCGTTCCGTATGTGACGGTGTCTAATGTGTAGACTTGAACCTCGGACTCGATGGAATCTCGCCATAGGATGCACTGATACAAATTGTCGGGTGGAGACACTCGTACGCAGCGGTACATTTTACAAATGTCCCCAGTGAGAGCGACTGGATATGTTCGAAAGCGAATCAATATGTTAAACAATGCAGGCTGAATAACAGGGCCTGTCATCATCACATCATTTAGAGAATATCCAGTTGATGTAGCTGCGGATCCATCGAAAACGACACGGAGTTTTGTCGTCGTACAGTCCTCCTTTAGGACACAGTGATGAGGCAAGAAATACTTGCAGAGGCTACGGGAATCAGGGTTGACTTGGTGCATATGATGCAAATCAATGTACTCCCTCATAAAGGCGGAATACCGCTCCTTTAGTGTAGGATTACGCTCCAGTTTTCGCTCCAGACTGATGAACCGTCGATAAGCCTGAGCATAAGATTCTCCTAAACGATCAGTATTGTTATTTAGCGGCATACGAACCGCATACTCCCCGGATGGCAACCGTGAAAGGTGGCTTACGAAATGTGCTTCACAATCGTCTTCTTCTTTGGTATTCAACCCAGCCTCCACACAATTCTCGACTTCCCAAAACATACGAAGAGTTTTATCCAACCTTGCTTCCATCTCAGCTATCGAATCTGGACAATTGTGCGTGCCCAAAAGCGCCGAGCTTGATACCTTCTGTCCACCACCAGATACGATCCACCCAAGCCGGGTCTTCTGCAGAAGAGGCAGTCCATCGGTGAGTTTGATTTGCCCTACGCAGAGGAGATCATAAAAAACGCTCGCACCAATGAGAAGATCAACCCGTTGAGGATTGAAAAATGCAGGATCAGCGAGCTGAATGTTAGATGGAATACGCCAATCCGATACATTTATTGCCGTACTTGGTTGAGAATCGGTAATCGTGGGGGCGATGAGAGCAGTAAGCGTAGTTGTGTAAGCAGAGGTGCGAGAATGCATACAAATGCTTATGGTGGATCCCTCAGTAGAAACGCTGGTATCGCCCAGCCCAGACACAAGTGCAGACGATTGAGTTCTCCTAAGCTGAAGCTGCTGGGCGAACCTGGATGTGACGAGATGCAGCTGCGATCCTGAATCTAAGATGGCACGACAAGGAACTAAAACGCCAGACCGATTCTTCACGAGAACCACGGCTGTAGCCAGAAGCACGACATCAGAGTGAAGACCTTGGGCAGCAAGAGAGGTAGACGAAGGTAGAGACGAGCTGCTAGCAGAATTTTGAGCAACGGAAAGAGTGTCCGGTTGAACGGCCAGATCGGGAGGAGTAATACCTGGGCAGCCTTGTGTTGTGGGCTGTATACTAACGAAGTGTAACAAACTATGATGCCTACCGCCGCATACTCGACATTTTCCACTATTGCATGCGCGGGTCCGGTGCCCCGGTTTTAGGCAATTGAAGCATAGGGAAAGCTTCTTCACTTCTTTGTGGCGCAGCAACGGTGAGAGATTTCCGAATATCTTGCACGAGTATATTCCATGGCCCGCTGAGTGGCAAAAGACGCATACAGACGGGTCGGCGGAAGAGTTGGAAGCTACAAACGTTTTCTTAACATGCGTATAGGAATGGTTTTTTCCCACCTGATCGCTACTAGCGTGTGTCGCTGTAGCATATTCCAATCGCTCCATTTTCTGGCAGCGTTGCTGCAAGAATTCGAAGAATTCCTCGGCGGTAGGTATAGCATCCGACGATGTGTGCTCCTCCCATTTGGTTTGCGTCTTCGAATCCAACTTCTGCAGCAGCATGTTGATAACCATGAATCCCGAAATCTCCTCAGCAGTTCCCAATGTCTGCAACGGTCGCATGTGTAAATTGACTGCATCCGAAAACTCCCGAAGCCTTTTAGCAGAAGGCGAGTCTACCCTCTTTAGCCCAAGAATCTTCTTGATGTGTGCCTGGAAAACAAGTCTTTTGTTATTAAAGCGTTTATTAAGTATATCCAGAGCCGCACGATAATTGGCACTGGAGAGCTCCAACGATCGAACCGAATCCAAAGCCGCATCAGCGAGGCAAGAGCGAAGGTGCTGGAATTTCTCGATGTCACTGAGATCCGCTTCAATCACCGATTTGAACATTGCCATAAAATCCGAAAACTCGACGTATCCACCAGAAAACTTAGGCACCTTCAGCTCAGGAAGTCGCTGCTTGTGAGCCATGATGATGGTACTATGTCCGGAATGGCTTGGCAGAGTCGTAGAATGGGCAGCGGCGTGTGACTGGCTTACTTCAACAGCAGCCAGCAACTCAGCTTTCAACGATATGAAAAGAGTATCGAAGATTTCGCGCAGCTCACTCCCAATCTCGTTTTGATCGAGAGCCTCCAATTCATTATGGGCCTTTTTGAATTCCTCTCGAATTTCTGCCAACATATCAAGGCGCACCTAGACTTCCGCGGCGGTCAGCTTATCATTTTATTCCCCGCGAAGGATTCGCCAAGCCTGTGCAATCGATCATATAATGACTGACTTTTACGCTTATACAGACCTAGTCTGGAATCAGTCTGGATCGTTGTCCATGTTAACCGTTGTGCAATCGACACAACAACGGAAAATGAAATACCGCTTAAGCGACGATGTATAGACGCGAGAGCGAGAATGCAAGACACGAAAAGTCAAGAACCGCGGCTGCAGCTGCGCAGAGAATGAGAGATTCGACGCTTAAAGTACCGGAATTTGTCTATAAATATTCCAGCCGCACTCTCACTGAATTTGCACTTTAAACTGTTTTTAATGTGCACACAAATGTATTTGTTGGTAGTTAAACTACCCAACAACACAATATTGTATAATTAATAAGTGTTTTAACGGAACGCGATTAAGCAATGGTTTTATATCACGTCGTGGTCACCATTGTTTGAGATGCCAAGCTTTTTTGGCACCTATGTGTTTCAAGATGAAAAGAGATTTTGGGTTAAACTTTATAATTCGTATTTAATCTTGGTGGCTTAGCGGAAGCCGATTGCTTGCTATTGCCAGATAAACTTTATGCGAGATCGATATGCAACCAATGCGCAGGTTGGTTAACATAGAACTAAACTATAGACGACGGCGTTAGATCAAAGTGACTGCCGAAGTGGCGGCAGCAGATCAAAGTAGTTGCCGAAGTGGCGGCGGCAGAGAGCCCCTTTAGCGGGAGAGCGCAGCAGCTCTGCAGAAAGTCAACGCTTTACAACATATGTAGGCGGCTCTCTATGCTCATACAATAATAATGTTAAAGTTACGGTTATTCTTCAGCGGCTGGCCCGAACATACTCCCCCCGTTGGGAGCTAGTCTCCCAACAGATTCCTTAAGGGGCAGCAAACATAGCCGAGTGACGGCCCTCCTGATGTTTCCTGAGGATGTCTTCAGGTCAGCGACGCGACACACTCCGTCCTTGCCGAAAACGACATCGACCACTCTAGCCAGTGGCCAACGCATTGGAGGAAGATTTTCGTCCTTCACCAGAACGAGGTCGTTCTTGCAGATGTTTTGCGCGGGGGTGCGCCACTTCGCGCGCTCTTGCAAAAGAGTGAGATACTCTTCGCGCCAACGGCTCCAAAATATTTGTTGTAGTTGGGTGACCCGCTGCCAGCCATCCAGACGATTGTAGTTCAGCTTCGTTAGGTCAGGCTCGAGGATTTGCTCATGGGGGCCGCCTAAAAGAAGATGAGCAGGAGTCAAAACGTCTAAATCATCAGGATTTTCTGAAAGCGAGAGCAAAGGGCGAGAGTTAACAATTGCAGTGATCTGACAGATCAGAGTGCGCAGCTCGTCGAAGCTAAGCACAGATGGTCCAACTGAGCGGTACAGGTGATATTTTGCGGTCTTCACGGCCGCTTCCCACAACCCGCCAAAATGCGGAGAGCGAGGTGGGATGAAACGCCAGTCGATCGAGTCAGCCAAGCAGGATTCGTGGACCTCCTTCATATGCGGTTCGCTCAGACAAAGCTTCTTTAGCTCCAGAAGCTCGTTCTTGGCCCCAACGAAGTTTGTCGCATTGTCCGACCAAATTTGACTTGGCCTTCCTCGAGTGGAAGTAAAACGCTTTAGTGCGCCTAGAAACGATGCAGTGGTCAAATCCTTTACGAGCTCCATGTGTATAGCCTTGGAAGTGAAGCAGATGAATACGCTAATGTAGCACTTGATCGGAGGCCTTGTGCGGATTTCTGATCGGTAGAAAAAAGGTCCACAGTAGTCTACTCCAGTGACTTCAAAAGCTCGAGATCCTTTCAAACGTTCCTTAGGTAGGTCTCCCATGATGTGTTCGACCATGCGCGGCCTAGTCCTGAAGCATCTCACACATCTGCTGACGACCCTTGACACTGCCTTAACACCTCCAATGGGCCAATATTCCAGCCGAATTTTGGATAGCAAGGCGCGAGGTCCGGCATGGAGGTTTCTTTCATGGTAATATCTTATCAGCGCAAAGGTAATGGAATGTCCCTTTGGCAGAATGAGCGGGTGCTGAGCATCAAATCCTAGCGATGAGTTGCCAAGACGACCTCCAACTCTAAGTAGTCCAGAATGATCGATGAACGGGTTGAGCGAACTAATAGAACTGGATTTCATGACTTGACCATTGCGCCGAATCTCCTTTATGTCCATCCACAAATTTGCCAGCTGAATGTGTCGAATTAGAAGATGCGTTCCTTGCCGAATATCAGAAACGGTGAGTCCTGGATGCCTAAGACGATGTATAAATTTATGCATGTAGGCGAATGTGCGCTGCATGCGAAAGAATGAATTCGCAAATTTGCATCCGGACGTGAGATCGGCATGTGGAGACGTGATTAGCAATCCTCTCTTGCGAAGCTCCAAAGTTGCTATGTTGTTAGATGGAGATACAGGCCACTTATCCTTGGAGCCTAGCAAAAAGGATGGGCCGTGAAACCATAGCTCTGACTGGATAAGATGGTTGGGAAGCGAGCCTCTCGAGAGAATATCAGCAGGATTTAAACATGTGGGAACATAGCGCCATTCCATGTCTGCCGTCAACTCCTGAATTGATGCCACTCGATTTGCCACGAAAACTTGAAATTTAGCTGGCTCGTCCCTAATCCAAGATAATGCTGTTGACGAATCCGACCAGCAATAGAACCGACCTGTAAAGATTCCCATGTCCTTTACATTCTGCATGATTTTCGCAAGCAAATGGGCTCCACTTAATTCCAGCTTAGGAATCGATATAGTCTTTAGCGGCGCCACTCGCGACTTTGAGCACAAAACGTGGCTCGAAGACTGGGCTTCCCTGGACACGATATACACGCAAGCGCCATATGCTTCTAAGCTGGCATCACAGAATCCGTGAACTTCTGTAGCCACACTAGAACGAAGAACCAAGCGAGGAAATGAGATCCGAGAAATGCTTGCCAAACTATTTCTCAAGTCCATCCAAGTTGAATGCAACGCTGAGGGTAGGCTTTCATCCCAATCCAAATTTTCTCTCCAAAGCTGCTGAAGGAAGATTTTGCACCTGACAATGACTGGATTTATCAATCCAAGAGGGTCGTAGAACCGCGCAATCGTAGATAAAACCGACCGCTTTGATGGCTTTGAGGTTGTGTCCAGTGCGGACAAGGCAAAAAGCAGCTGATCCGAAACAGGGTCCCACGCTAAGCCGAGAGTTTTGGCTATGTCGCTTCCATCATTAAACTTTAGGAACTTCTCTATGTCATCTTCAGGGGTTCCCTCAAGTACTTCCTGGTGACTGGAGCACCATTTCCTAAGTCTAAAGTTACCACGGGACAGTAAAGCTGATGTTTGGTGCATCTTTTCCATGACCTGTGCGACCGAATTACCGCCCGAAATAAGGTCATCCACGTAAAACTCCTGCCGCAGAGCAGCTGAGCCAAGAGGGTAGGATTCACCCTCGTCGATGGCCAACTGGTGCATTGCGCGGACCGCTAAAAATGATGCAGCCCTCGTTCCGTATGTGACGGTGTCTAATGTGTAGACTTGAACCTCGGACTCGATGGAATCTCGCCATAGGATGCACTGATACAAATTGTCGGGTGGAGACACTCGTACGCAGCGGTACATTTTACAAATGTCCCCAGTGAGAGCGACTGGATATGTTCGAAAGCGAATCAATATGTTAAACAATGCAGGCTGAATAACAGGGCCTGTCATCATCACATCATTTAGAGAATATCCAGTTGATGTAGCTGCGGATCCATCGAAAACGACACGGAGTTTTGTCGTCGTACAGTCCTCCTTTAGGACACAGTGATGAGGCAAGAAATACTTGCAGAGGCTACGGGAATCAGGGTTGACTTGGTGCATATGATGCAAATCAATGTACTCCCTCATAAAGGCGGAATACCGCTCCTTTAGTGTAGGATTACGCTCCAGTTTTCGCTCCAGACTGATGAACCGTCGATAAGCCTGAGCATAAGATTCTCCTAAACGATCAGTATTGTTATTTAGCGGCATACGAACCGCATACTCCCCGGATGGCAACCGTGAAAGGTGGCTTACGAAATGTGCTTCACAATCGTCTTCTTCTTTGGTATTCAACCCAGCCTCCACACAATTCTCGACTTCCCAAAACATACGAAGAGTTTTATCCAACCTTGCTTCCATCTCAGCTATCGAATCTGGACAATTGTGCGTGCCCAAAAGCGCCGAGCTTGATACCTTCTGTCCACCACCAGATACGATCCACCCAAGCCGGGTCTTCTGCAGAAGAGGCAGTCCATCGGTGAGTTTGATTTGCCCTACGCAGAGGAGATCATAAAAAACGCTCGCACCAATGAGAAGATCAACCCGTTGAGGATTGAAAAATGCAGGATCAGCGAGCTGAATGTTAGATGGAATACGCCAATCCGATACATTTATTGCCGTACTTGGTTGAGAATCGGTAATCGTGGGGGCGATGAGAGCAGTGAGCGTAGTTGTGTAAGCAGAGGTGCGAGAATGCATACAAATGCTTATGGTGGATCCCTCAGTAGAAACGCTGGTATCGCCCAGCCCAGACACAAGTGCAGACGATTGAGTTCTCCTAAGCTGAAGCTGCTGGGCGAACCTGGATGTGACGAGATGCAGCTGCGATCCTGAATCTAAGATGGCACGACAAGGAACTAAAACGCCAGACCGATTCTTCACGAGAACCACGGCTGTAGCCAGAAGCACGACATCAGAGTGAAGACCTTGGGCAGCAAGAGAGGTAGACGAAGGTAGAGACGAGCTGCTAGCAGAATTTTGAGCAACGGAAAGAGTGTCCGGTTGAACGGCCAGATCGGGAGGAGTAATACCTGGGCAGCCTTGTGTTGTGGGCTGTATACTAACGAAGTGTAACAAACTATGATGCCTACCGCCGCATACTCGACATTTTCCACTATTGCATGCGCGGGTCCGGTGCCCCGGTTTTAGGCAATTGAAGCATAGGGAAAGCTTCTTCACTTCTTTGTGGCGCAGCAACGGTGAGAGATTTCCGAATATCTTGCACGAGTATATTCCATGGCCCGCTGAGTGGCAAAAGACGCATACAGACAGGTCGGCGGAAGAGTTGGAAGCTACAAACGTTTTCTTAACATGCGTATAGGAATGGTTTTTTCCCACCTGATCGCTACTAGCGTGTGTCGCTGTAGCATATTCCAATCGCTCCATTTTCTGGCAGCGTTGCTGCAAGAATTCGAAGAATTCCTCGGCGGTAGGTATAGCATCCGACGATGTGTGCTCCTCCCATTTGGTTTGCGTCTTCGAATCCAACTTCTGCAGCAGCATGTTGATAACCATGAATCCCGAAATCTCCTCAGCAGTTCCCAATGTCTGCAACGGTCGCATGTGTAAATTGACTGCATCCGAAAACTCCCGAAGCCTTTTAGCAGAAGGCGAGTCTACCCTCTTTAGCCCAAGAATCTTCTTGATGTGTGCCTGGAAAACAAGTCTTTTGTTATTAAAGCGTTTATTAAGTATATCCAGAGCCGCACGATAATTGGCACTGGAGAGCTCCAACGATCGAACCGAATCCAAAGCCGCATCAGCGAGGCAAGAGCGAAGGTGCTGGAATTTCTCGATGTCACTGAGATCCGCTTCAATCACCGATTTGAACATTGCCATAAAATCCGAAAACTCGACGTATCCACCAGAAAACTTAGGCACCTTCAGCTCAGGAAGTCGCTGCTTGTGAGCCATGATGATGGTACTATGTCCGGAATGGCTTGGCAGAGTCGTAGAATGGGCAGCGGCGTGTGACTGGCTTACTTCAACAGCAGCCAGCAACTCAGCTTTCAACGATATGAAAAGAGTATCGAAGATTTCGCGCAGCTCACTCCCAATCTCGTTTTGATCGAGAGCCTCCAATTCATTATGGGCCTTTTTGAATTCCTCTCGAATTTCTGCCAACATATCAAGGCGCACCTAGACTTCCGCGGCGGTCAGCTTATCATTTTATTCCCCGCGAAGGATTCGCCAAGCCTGTGCAATCGATCATATAATGACTGACTTTTACGCTTATACAGACCTAGTCTGGAATCAGTCTGGATCGTTGTCCATGTTAACCGTTGTGCAATCGACACAACAACGGAAAATGAAATACCGCTTAAGCGACGATGTATAGACGCGAGAGCGAGAATGCAAGACACGAAAAGTCAAGAACCGCGGCTGCAGCTGCGCAGAGAATGAGAGATTCGACGCTTAAAGTACCGGAATTTGTCTATAAATATTCCAGCCGCACTCTCACTGAATTTGCACTTTAAACTGTTTTTAATGTGCACACAAATGTATTTGTTGGTAGTTAAACTACCCAACAACACAATATTGTATAATTAATAAGTGTTTTAACGGAACGCGATTAAGCAATGGTTTTATATCACGTCGTGGTCACCATTGTTTGAGATGCCAAGCTTTTTTGGCACCTATGTGTTTCAAGATGAAAAGAGATTTTGGGTTAAACTTTATAATTCGTATTTAATCTTGGTGGCTTAGCGGAAGCCGATTGCTTGCTATTGCCAGATAAACTTTATGCGAGATCGATATGCAACCAATGCGCAGGTTGGTTAACATAGAACTAAACTATAGACGACGGCGTTAGATCAAAGTGACTGCCGAAGTGGCGGCAGCAGATCAAAGTAGTTGCCGAAGTGGCGGCGGCAGAGAGCCCCTTTAGCGGGAGAGCGCAGCAGCTCTGCAGAAAGTCAACGCTTTACAACATATGTAGGCGGCTCTCTATGCTCTTACAATAATAATGTTAAAGTTACGGTTATTCTTCAGCGGCTGGTCCGAACAGTGCCCTCAGTACAAAGTACACCAAGACCGTATAGAATCAGTACAGAAAAACTTTTTACTCTTTGCTCTGCGGGGCCTTAACTGGGATGCGGGTGTAAGACTCCCATCTTACTCTAGTAGACAAACAGTTCTTATAGCATTGAGCATTAAGAACTGAAAAGTTTGACCGAGCTTTTACATAGCGAGAGTGAGAAGTAGGAGAACCCACTTCTTGAAATTTTTTATAAAGTCTTGATTTTAAGTTTTTTAGACTGGATAACTCTTTGGTAAACCAATTGGGTTTTCCAGATCTAGTCGGACAAGAAAGAAGGACACAAGAATCGAAAAATGTGCCAAGAGCATTGTAAAAAATTTTTGTGCCTTTTATGATATCAGTGCAAAAGTACAAAGCGGACCAATCAAAACCCCTAATTAGGTTATTAAGCTTCGGGGGTTAACAACACTATGGTCGGATCCGATACAAAGCACAGATCAAGCAATCGACCCAATTGACTTGAGACAGGGATAGGTCAAGCAAGCCGTCAACAAAGTCATGTCGTGACATGGGCACTAGGATACTAGACTCGTATACCGAAGACCAAACAGTTCCTGGCAAGTTGAAGTCACCAAGAACTATCATACGATCTTTATCAGATAGCGGACAAGTGCTGCTCATAAATTGAAATATCCGAAAAAGGTGGAATATATGAGCAAGTAATGAATATAGCGAAAGCGGGAAGAATCAGTTTTACACACAGGAATTCCAGTTCCGGTTGGACTTGGACTGTGAAGTGTTCCGACGCGAAGTTAGAGTTCACTGCAATCAGAACCCCTCTTTCCTAAATGTTGTGTACCGGCCTGTTAAAACCTCGGAACTAAGAATGTCTGGCTTTAACCAGGTTTCGGTAAGCACAAAAACGTGGGAAGCAAATGCAACACTATCCCGGAAAAGAATGCTGAGCTTACTACGCAAGCCTCTTACATTCTGATACGTTACTAAAAGAGAAGTTAGTTTTTTGGAAATGTGGAAGCAAGACGGGAAGTTGAGGAAGAGGAAGTTGAGGTTGAGGGTGGCACACTGGAAAGATTTGTAAGGGATATGGGGCCTTCTTCTTCTTAGCCTTAAACTCCTACACCACCAAATGCTCCGGCCAAAATTTGGCGGAGCAAATGTTGTCAAATTGAGTTGGGGAGATGCTTATCTTAAACGAGGCTATCTCCCTGGCATAAGAGAAGTTAAATTTCTCCACCTTTAAACCCACGGCTTTTATTTTGCTTTGAATAAAAGCAATTACATCATTAGATGTGAGGTCAGGGGCCAGCCGTGAAACAAAAACTTGTCGTTTTGGTGGGACTCCCACCAGTGGTTTAGTCACCACAGGCCTAGTACCTGTGGTGGCAATATTCCGAGGTCCGAAACGTCTATTTACTGGTGCGATCGGGATAGACGGGACAACTAGCGAACTTGCGGACACCACGGACGCTGCAGACGTACTTTGCTGCACATTCTCCGAGGCGATGAATTCGGCTATCGAATCTGCATCGCCAGCCGCTGTCGTTGCCCTTGGAGTGGCAAACGAGATCAACTGCTGCACACTTGGAGTGGTCGGAGTCAGTTTTTCGGCGGCGCACGGCTGAGTGACGGTTGGCACTTGCAGATCCCGCGGAGTGACCTTTTTACGCCTCGGAGACTCATTCAGCAGTTGCAGACTGCGAAATTGAGACTCCATGGCTAGGAGCCGATCGTATTGCTTTTTAAAGCCAACGGTCAGCTCCTTAAAGCCCTTCCGCGTCTGATCATGAGAGCAACCATGTCACTCTCCACCGCACGGCATGCCTCGCAACTGTAATGCAACCCATTACGTTTAGCGATAGCATCACTCACGAGGCCAGAAAATCCATTTTGCATGCACTACGCTGTCGCAGAGCCAGCAGGAATCATTCGGCTGATCGTGAGTGATCTGCTTCATACAGGTTTTTTTGGTATCAGACCAATGTGCCAGACAACGCTCAAAGTGGAATTGGTAAAAAACGAGAGCAGAGTGGAGAGCGGGAATAGCGAGCGGTACTGAGTGGAGAGCGCTATTGCTCAGAAAATTTAAAGAGGGACAGAAAGAACAGTTATTGAAGTTGAGGTGATAGCGAGAGAGTGATAAAACAACAAAAGCTACAAGACGAGAGACGAGAGCTGTAATGCAATGTAATTTACTCACGTCAACAACACAAACACAACAACCCGACGCCGAACAATTTTAAATTCAATAAATAATAATTAAACACAAATCAAAAGGCATGCCGAGTCTAATGACTCGCGGAATAGAATAGGTTTCCAGATAGTAGGTGGATTACGAAGGTGTTTAATGTTTATTTAAGAAAACACCGGTTGTTTATGTAAAACAAAGGAAAAATATGCGGAGCGCAAAAGAAAAACGAAAAAGATCTACGAACGAGAACGAATGCGAATGGATGAAATTTTAATAAATTTGGTATACTGTTTTTTTTATTTATAAGTTCTTAAAAGGTTCAATTCAAATTTTATAAATTCGTTTTTGTATGAATGTAAGACTTAGTATTTCGTATATATTAAAAATAATAACTTTATAATAATTTTATGCATTCGGTTGTTTTAAGAGTTTTTGTTGGGTTAATCTTGCAGGATAAAAGTGTTTTTTTTTTTTAATTTGATCAACACAGAAGAAACCATCTCCATGAGAAAAAGATTTTATTTTTGGGCGTCATTGCAATTGTGAGAAAAAATGTTCTTATGAGGATCACCCAACGGATGATGGCCGGTAAAAAAAATATATCTGGTCCCTTCAGTAACTTATAGACCAGCGTTTCAATAGAATTGTACCACTATTTGGGGGCGAGGAACGAGGTTTGGACTACCAGCTACAGCAGCCCACGTTTTTGCACTTGTATCAGGACTTTTTCTGCTATACAGAGTCCAGGCACAGCAATATTGGTCGCCACTTGGTCGCAAAATAGATTGTGATAAGTTCCCAAGATCATCACCTCGAATTTTTTTTACGGCCTAGTTTTAGGCGGTAATTTGCAGCTTAGCCGTTGGCTTTTCAAATTAGAAAAGCCACGACAAGCGTCGAATATTACATGATAGGCATTACCTCCTCACATACTACGGCTGAGACAAAAAAAATGATTAGAAAAAAAATGTTTCCCGATCACGGGTAGGTTTAGAAAAATGTATTCCTGGGTAATAAGAACAACTGAAAAAATATTTGAGCCAAATCGGCACAGCCTTTCTCAATTGATGAAATCCCATACATTTTTCAGTCCTATACATATCTTGATCAGTACAATAGCCGTGCCGATAGGGCCATGACTGTCTGTCTGTCTGTCCGTCCGTCTTTCCGTCCCTATGAGCGCCTAGATCTCAGGGTTTTGCTTGGCCACTCCAAATTGATTTGTTCCTTTTGGTTATAATAATGATCAGATCTAATTCAGATTCGGCAGTCTGGTAGATGTGGTCATTCTCTACGATGGCAAAATTTTGAAACAAGCTTGATTCAGAGTGACATCACAGGAGTCTGGCTACAATTTCGCTGCTCTAGCTCAAGTCTCCGAGAACTAGGCGCCAAAAAAGGCGGTCGGACAGACAGATATGGCCCTATTGATGCTGATCAAGAATATATATACTTTATGGGGTTGGAAACGCTTCCTTCCGGACGTTAAACATATCCATTTTACCCACAAATCTAATATACCCATATACTCATTTTGAGTATCGGGTATAAAAAATCACACATCTAATATACACCTACTCAATTTGAGTATCGGGTATAAAAACAACTACTGCGCTGTCTTGCTTCCAGCTTAACTGGAAAGACAGCTAATGCGTATAATTCTCTCGCTCTCCCAGCATGCTTTTCCCCTGCGGCTACCTCTGTTTTCTAATTCTAATTCTAATTTTGGTCAGACTCCCATCAAATTACATTTTTGAAGGAAACATATTTAGCTTGACCAGCAGCAACAAGTATTCTAAGGTTGTTCTCCCCATATATGTATGTAGTATGTACATATATACGAACATAGGATGGTATGGTCTGACTTTTACAAAGTCTTACTGACTTTAAATTAAGGACTTCGCATTTCGACACTACTATAAACAATCCGACACTCTCAGCTTCGAAACCCCATAAACAATCTCACGCTCGAAATGGACCACGCGTAGCCGATTGCAGGCAATGTAAACAAACACCCTAAGCTAGACGTGGAACATAAAACAATAGATGCCGCACTAGAATCCAGCCGCACTAAAATCCAGCCGCACTGGCATCACGCCACTCTTCAGAGATCAATTACTAATCGATTCTCAAGAACCACGCCATCGTAGCTGACCAATCAGAGGCCCTATTCTCAGCCACCCCCAAGTAATGCAACACCGATCATACGCAGCGGAAGCCTTTCATCAAAAGCCGCCTTTCCCACATATCGATCGAGTCACGTACTCCATCTCCGAAGCCGAAGTCGAAGCCAACGCCTCCGAATCCCAAGCCGAGCATCATGATATAAATAGTCTACATTTAAGAAGGCAAATCAGTTCTGTTCAAGACACACGTCAATCGCGACACCGTCGGAGAATTCAACAAAAGTTAATTCCATTCAAGACATCGGACATCAGTCATCGTCGGGGAAATAACTAATCAATGTGCACTAAGTTTAAGTGAAAGAATAAAATCTTTTTTAAAAGCGTAAAATGCAGTGTCGCATATTTAACTGGCGCAGTCGGTAGGATCTCAGTTAAAAGTGAACCCTTTTTTTTAGACGATCAATTGGCGTAGTGACAGTTAGGTTAGGTTAGGTTAGGTTGAGGCGGCTGCCGGGCTCGCTCGGAGCCCGTCACACTTAGGCCGGTTTCGGCCCGTTGTGATACCGCATAGGATCATTTCCTTCCTGCGTTGTGAGACTTCCTGTCAGCATTTATCCCATCCAGATGCTCTCACAAAGTTCGCTATCCTCCTGGGACATAGTTTGGACATCTCTGAGATGTCGTGTAGAAAGGCTGAGCCCAGGTGCTGTAGCCTTCTTCTGCTGAGAGCTGGGCAGGAGCAGAACAGATGTTCCACTGTCTCCTCCTCTTCCTCGTCTCTACCGCTGCGACAAAAATCGTTATGTGGGGCCCCCAGCCTGTTAGCGTGGGTGCCTATTAGCCAGTGTCCCGTGAGGGAACGTGTGACTACGCTGCACCTTTTCCTGCTTAACTTGAGGAGCTCGGAGGTGCGCTTCATGTCCATGGTCGGCCATGTTTGCCGAGTTGTGCGACATCGTGGCACTGTTTGCCACATATCGTTTTTTAGTCGCTTGTATTGCTCCCTTATAATGAGCTTACAGGTGGCCATTGGCATACAGATATCCTCCTTGTCTTGGAGAAGGGGGATTGTAGTGCCAGATCTGGCCAGCTCGTCCGCTATACAGTAGGCTAATAGCAAATTGCTGAGCCATCTCGTGCAGAGATTTGCGGTAGTCTGCCACGGTGGCCGAGTTCGAGGAAATCGCGCTTAGCGATTTGATCGCAGCCTGGCTGTCGCTATAAATGTTTAGCTTGGTTGCCGTGACGGCAGCCGCTTGTAGGCAGTCTAGAGCCTCCCTGATTGCTATGACTTCCGCTTGAAAGACACTGCAATGATCTGGGAGTCTGAAGGAATGCCTTATGTTTAGCTGTTCAGAGTAGATTCCCCCTCCGACTCTGTCGTCCAGCTTTGATCCATCTGTGAAGATGTTTATGGCCCCATCTGGGCCTGGGAGTCCCTCGAGCCATTCGTCTCTATGAGGGATGATTGTGTCGAAGGGAGTGTCTGTATACTCTCTTGGAACTTGGTAGTCTGTTTTTGAGGGGACGGTACTGCTATTTAATATGGCTGAGTGACCTATGCACTGTGTCACCCATTGATCTGAGTCTCTTAGACGTATTGCTGCTGCTTCTGCCCATTCCTTTCCTGCGAGGTCAAGGCTCTGTAGGCATAGGATGGCATTTAGCGCATCATTTCGGGTGGTGCGAAGAGCTCCGGTAATACATAGGGCGGCAGTCCGCTGGACTTTGCACAGTTGCTTGGTGATCGCCCTTTTTGATAGGGCCGGCCACCACACCGTAACTCCGTAGAGTAGTATTGGTCTAACTATAGCTTGATATATCCATTGGACGATGCTTGGGATCATACCCCATCTTAGCCCAATAGCTTTTTTGCATGTATAGAGTGCAGTCATTGCCTTCTTCACTCTGTCTTTGACATTCAGGTTCCAGCTAAGCTTCTTGTCAATTACCAACCCTAAGTAACTGGCCCTGTCGCTAAAGGAGAGCCTGCATCCTTGTAGTATTGGAGGGTTGAGGGGCGGGACCTTGTATTTATTTGTGAATAATACGAGTTCCGTTTTTGAGGGATTTACTCCCAGACCGCGCGATTCTGTCCAATCCGACAGTTGCGCTAGCTTTGTGGTCATTAAGTCGCACAGTGTTTGGGGGTATTTCCCCGAGGAGATAATCGCAACGTCGTCCGCATAGGCCACGACTTTGCAGCCCCCCCCCCCCCCCCCCCCCCCCCCCCCCCTCCAGGTCACATAGAATCTTGTTGACTGCTATGTTCCACAGAAGAGGAGACAGGACACCACCTTGCGGGGTGCCTCTGTTGACATAGCTTGACTAGGCGGACGATCCCATCGATGATGTCACCGTCCTGCATGTGAGCAATTGATCAATGAGCATCACCAAGTGACGGTCCACCCCCAGGTCAGTCAGGGCTTCTGTAATGGCACCCGGTACAACGTTGTTGAAAGCTCCTTCAATATGATCGTCGGGTGCTTCGATCTCCGAGGCAGCGTCCTGCTCGACTGGCTTGTCGACAGGACGTGCCTCGGCCGCCGCATCCGACTTGTAGACCTTTACGGTCACAGAGCTGAACCCAAAATTGAGCTCGCCTTTGGCAGCCTCAATCGGGGCCAGCGACTCTTTGTTGAGGACGACCACCGCCTGGTTTGTGGGGCCCCTGTGTCGTCTCAACTTTGACCACCTTCCAATCCGCTGTTGGGAGGTGGGAGTTGCATCTTTGCAGCATTTTTAGGATGCGCTCCGGCTCCTTCATGGAGGCGGGCACCCAGACTCTCGCCCTTGGTCTACTGGGCACTTCGCTCCAGTCTACAGCGACGAGCTTCGCCCCTGGGTAGACTTCCCCGACTTGCGCTACCGCTGCTTTGTACAGCTGTACGGAGCGCTCATCTTCACAGGCTACGATTTTTATGCAGCCCTGGTACCAGCCCATGTCTTAGCAGACGGGGGGGGTGGCTTTTCCAGCAGCTCGAAGCAGCGGTCGGCCAGTGCCGCTTCCACCCACTTCCACTGGTTCCTAGGGATCCGGGAGTCCACGCTGCCTTTGTCCAGGACGCCAATCAGCGTCCTTTCTCTGGCAATCTGCGCGAACGATGCGTTAGGCAGCACTCTGGAGCGCTTCGGTGTCGGCCCCGGAGTCTCCTGCGAGCGCTGCTTTTTTTGCTGAGGGGCTTCCTTCTTCGGTGCTTCCTTGCCAAAGTTCGGCAGCACCTTCGAGGCCCACTCAACCTTCTTTATCCATTTGTCCGTCGGGCTGGACATCTGGCTCGCGTTCTGCCGACGGAGTATATTGCCAGCACTCCTTCTATCGGCATACGTAAAAGATTTGGCTTGGACACTAGTAGATGGTGACTCATCACCCGCCACTTTACCAGCAGGCAGAGCAGCCGCAGGATTGCATAGCGACTCTGCCAAGGTATCGGTTTTGGGAGCCAATTCACCACCCACCCCGACACCGGGATGGGACCCCTTTGGGCTCTCCCTAGCATCTTCCGCCGCGCAGGTTTTCACTGCTGGTTTGCGGATTGGGCCAGGCCTTTGGGCCGCTGCCTTCCCCTGTTTGGGATTACTCCCTGTTGGCATTTGGGGAGTGCCAGACTCATTTTGTTTGTTTTTTAAATCTTCCATTCGTTTCCCACGAGCTGCCGAGAAGGGGTACGGGCAGAGATCCACGTTGCCCGGATAAGGCATACTTAGAACAGGGGTCTGCCAAGTCCCTGAGCTCTCCGTTAACGACTGGGCTAGTTTTATATACCGGGCCCCCAGCCAGGCTGACTCTCGGCACGGGTCGAATCACACTCTTAGTCCGGCCCGGTGTGAGCTGAATGTGGGGGGTTGGGATGTGGGTAGGTAGTGTGTAGGGATAGGGTAGTGTGTGAGTTACTTATACGAGGGGGCACCACAAGCGCATCGTCAGTGTTGCTACTTCGCGAACACCCGCTGGCTGTCCGGGGCTGCTTATTTTCGGTACTCTCCCTAGGGATGTCCGATTATTCGCAGCTGACCTACCTATATGACCTGTATATAGGTAGGTCGTTCGCTATCCGCAACCTGCGACCCGTCCGGTGGCCTCAGCTAGGCCCCCTTTGAGCCACCTCACGAGCTCATCAGACCAGAGTAGTGACAGTTACAGTGCGTAATAACCTACAGTAATCAGAGAAAAAGTAACGCTAATACTAAAGAGATCCGCCAAAGAATCTACACATGATTCAAACTCAATTAATATTATAAAAAATAAATAAATACAAAGAAATCAACATGCCGCTGACAGAAATACACCTGAAACAAGCCTTGAAGTCAATCAGACAAATTCCACCATACGACAGATGCCAAGAACGTCTAAGTTCGTTCATAAGCAGGATTGAGTACATGGATTGTACCCAACAGAAGACCTCCGGCAACAAAGCATCATGTACGGAGCCACTGAGGGTCAACTGTGCGGACGAGCACAACTTTTATCACAGAGCCTTCATCCCAACACCTGGAGTGATCTAAAGGAAGCCCTAATCAGCAAATTCAACAACCACACTCCATACGAGACGCTACTACAACAATTACACGATACCAAATTCAATGGGAGTATTCGTAAGTTCATAGAGGAACTAGAAATTAAGTCCAATGTTATAATAAGCAAACTAAATCTGGAAACTAGCGCAGAAAATAAGATAATTTTTAAAAACGCTCTGGAAAATGCCACCAGATATACCATAGAAGATGCTCTACCCAATAGACTGTTCATTATCTTAGCAAAGAAAGACATTTCTACTATGGCTAAACTAGAAAAATCAGCTCAAGAGTTAGGAATCTACGAAAATTTCGTAAATGATAACAAGAATCACGAACACTCAAGAAATGGAAATAACAATCGTAGGAACGTTGGAACTTATTACCCTCGCTATAGTAGTAACGATTATAGCAATCAAAACCCAAGTACTTCCAGAAATAATCATGGAACGAATCGAAATAATTCAGGAAATAATGCAGTAAATAATAAAGGATTATTTAATGAATTTTGAAATTCCTTAAACCAGGGCAGAGTACAGAATCCCACTAACTATCAAATTAACCAGACTCAGGCAGGTAGCAGTGCACCGAATCAGCCAGTCAAACGATCTAGGGAAAGCCAAAGTGGACATATGAAAATGGATGTAAATTTTCAGCAGAGTGCCTCGGAAGAAATCGAGGAGGACCATATATAGAAATAATTGTAAATAATAAAAAATTAAGAGGTATCGCGGACTCGGGATCGTCAATAAATATAATAAAAGAAAACTATACAGATTCCAAAGTCGATAGCGACAACCTCACTGTCCATACCATCAAGGGACCCGTCCGTCTGACTCAGAGCATTACACGTAATGCAACCAAAAGCTGTCCGACAAAACAAAAATTTTATATTCATAATTTTTCGGAAAATTATGACATACTCTTAGGCAGAGAATATTTGATGGCCAGCAAAGCCGTCATCGATTACCGAAATGAAACGGTAACGTTAGGAGAAAGGTCATACCCAATCATCCAAAGTGGAGAAGCAATTGCCGACGGCAAGACCGCACACAAAGGTGATAAGTCATCTTCAAAGGAAGATATAACTACCCATCACGAAGATCCTGTATATCGTCGACCATATAAATATGCTCAAATACACGATCAGGAAGTGACTAGTGAATTTGAACTGTCCTGTTGATTAGTCCCTAATCCAAAGAAAATATCCGCCATAATAAACTTCCCAATACCCAATACAACCACAAAAATAAAATCATTCATAGGTTTATACGGATTTTATAGAAAATTCATTCCCAATTTTGCTAATATAGCAAAACCAATGACACTCAAATTAAAGAAACGAGCAGTCATAGACCCAACCGAGGAAAAATACGTCGAGGCCTTCGAAAAGTTGAAAGTACTTATCACCTCAGACCCCATCCTCGCATTCCCAGATTTTAACAAAATGTTCACGGTAACAACCGATGCAAGTAACATTGCATTAGGAGCAGTGTTGTCACAAGACCACAAACCAATTTGCTATGCAAGTAGAACCTTAAACGAACATGAAATCAATTATTCAGCAATAGAAAAGGAATTACTAGCTATAGTTTGGGCAACTAAGTATTTCAGATCATACCTGTTTGGTAGAACGTTTGAGATATTAAGTGATCATAACCCTTGATTTGGTTGAATAACCTCAAGGAACCAAATATAAAGCTACAACGATGGAAGATCAAATTAAATGAATTTGACTTCAAAATAAAATATTTACCAGGAAAGGAGAACCATGTAGCCGATGCGCTATCAAGAGTAAAGATTAACGAAAACCTACTCGGGGAAACCATTAATAGTGATTGTGCAACGGTCCATAGCGCGCAAGAAGATAATACAAATTATATTCCACTTACAGAGCGACCAATCAATTACTATAATAGACAAATAGAACTGATTAAAGGTAATGAGGATAAGGTAGAAGCATCCCACTATTTCCACAAGATACTGATAAAAATCACATATACTGAAATGACAGAGTCATTAGCGAAAGATATAATAAAGGAATATGTGTGTACCAAAAAGAGTGCACTATACTTCCATAACGAAGTAGACTTCCCACTGTTCCAAAAGGCATTCCTGGAGATAATCAGTCCAAATCACTTCACAAAACTGATTAAATCCAGTACCAAACTCAATCATGTGAAAAATTCCTTGGGTCGATTGCTTGATCTATGCTTTGTATCGGATCCGACCATAGTGTTGTTAACCCGAGCCCTTCCGCTCACTATACCTGAAGACGCCTACCACCCTACTTTCGAGGTGTCGCTAGATATAGGACCAACTGTATTGGATCGGTCGAGTAGACTACCTGAACGTGTCCGCTGCTTTCGTAAAGCCGAGTTTGCGAAGCTTAATAACCTAATTAGGGATTTTGATTGGTCCGCTTTGTACTTGTGCACTGATGTCACAAAAGGCACAAACATTTTTTACAATGCTCTTGGCACATTTTTTGATTCTTGTGTGCCGCTTTCTTGTCCGATTAGATCTGGAAAACCCCCTTGGTTTACCAAAGAGTTATCCAGTCTAAAAAACTTAAAATCAAGACTTTATAAAAAATTTCAAGAAGTTGGTTCTCCTACTTCTCACTCTCGTTATGTAATAGCTCGGTCAAACTTTTCAGTTCTTAATGCTCAATGCTATAAGAACTACCTATCTCGATGCAGGATACGTTTTTCTCGGGACCCTAAACAGTAAGCGTAGAACGTCCGCACACCCATCCTCGCTATCATTTTGTAATACGTCGGCAAATAATGATCAGGCAATTGCCGATCTTTTTGCCCAGTTTTTCCAAACCACCTATTCTGAGGAACGCTACTCTGATCAACCGTACCCATACGGATTACCGAGGTCGAACGGCATTTTCAGTCCCTTGTTAAATGAAACTTTCCCTACTTCAAGATCTTCGACTAGTTAAGCCGGTGTTTTCACCGGGTCCAAACGGGGTTCCAGGTTGTGTACTCAGGTATTGCGCCGAGGCTCTGTGTGGACCATTGCTTAAACTATTCACCCTGTCCATTGATTCCTCTTGCTTCCCCCCAATCTGGAAGGAATCGTTTATAATTCCTCTCCATAAAAAAGGTAGCAAGTCTGATGCAAAAAATTATAGAGGTATAGCAAAGTTATCCGCTATTCCCAAATTGTTTGAGAAGGTTTTAACTCCGCACTTGCAACATCTCTGCAAGTCACTTATATCTCCAACTCAGCATGGATTTATAAGGCGGCGATCAACCACCACGAGCTTGTTAGAGTTTACCTCTTTCATTATTAAAGGCTTTCAAGGTAACTTACAGACGGATGTTATTTACATCGACTTTAGTAAAGCATTCGACTCTGTAAACCATTCCCTTTTAGCACATAAACTTGACCTTTTAGGGTTTCCGTCCTACCTCCTGAGATGGATTTCTAGCTATCTTTGTTCTAGGTCTCAAAGAGTCCTCTTCAAAAACTCCCTCTATTCACCAGTAAAGGTTTCTTCGGGAGTACCACAGGCAGCCATCTAGGTCTATTCAAACTATCTATTAATGACCTGCCTTCGGTATTAACATACTCTCGAGTACTTATGTATGCGGATGATGTTAAACTCGGTGTCCAGTACAAGGACATTTCATTTCATTCTCGCTTGCAATCCGATCTCAATAGCTTTCAGTCATGGTGTTGTGCAAACTTGTTACACCTTAATGCCTCGAAGTGCAAAGTTATGACATTTCATCGTTCTAGCCCTTTGTTGGCTCCCTACACCCTATTTGGGAGTTCTCTTGAGAGAATTACCCTGGTGGATGATCTGGGTGTTATGTTAGACCCCAAGGTTAAGTTTTCCGAACACATTTCTACCATGGTAAATAAGGCCATGGGCGTGCTTGGGTTTATAAAGAGGTGGTCAAAGGAATTTGACGACCCCTATATAACAAAGACTCTCTATACCTTGCTTGTTCGTCCGATCTTAGAATACGGCTCCTGTGTATGGTGCCCTCAGTACAAAGTACACCAGGACCGTATAGAATTTGCTCTGCGGGGCCTTAACTGGGATGCGGGTGTAAGACTTCAGTAGACTATTATTAGTAAACCTCCCATCCTTAGTTAACCGTAGAAAAATGCTTGGTGTGATATTTATGCACAACTTGATCAGGGGTGACATAGACAGCCCTGATCTGTTGAGCCGCATAAACTTCCCGATTCCTATTAGACTGACTAGAAATTTTATACCGTTGTTCCTTCCACTTTGTAGATCGAATTATTCCTTGCATGAACCGTTTAGGGTCTTATGCTCGGATTATAATTCCCTCTACCATATTATATCCAACACTAATTCTCTTCCTCTTATTAAATTACTAATCCTTACACACCTTTCTATTAATTAGTAATTGTAGTGGTATTTGTATTTTGATTGCATGCTTAGTTTCTTGGTAAGTTTAGTGCTAATTTTCCTCGAATGTTAGTCTAATATCTATCTTTCTTGCATGTTCGCGTTCGGTTCGGCTACGCTTCGTGCGTCATGTGGCAGCGCCCCTCGGTCGGTTGGGCGGGAGGAGGGCTGCGTTTTGCCTGGGATCCGCGCGTAACAGCCTTCTGCTGGTGTCACACGGGCCACTTGACGGTGCAGTAATTGCATCGCCTCTTGAAAGATGCAGTCATTGCATGTCAACGTCCAATATAGATATTCCGAACTACTCCGAATTCAAGGAACACATATTGAAGAATCATAAAGAGCTACTTCATCCAGGTATCGAAAAGACCACTAATTGGTTTAAAGGAAAATTCTACTACCCCGATTATCAAAAGTTAATCCAAAATATTATCAATGAATGTCCTACGTGCAACGTTGCTAAAACGGAGCATCGTAACACCAATCTAACCTTCGAAATCACACCTGAAATACAAAATATCAGAGAAAAGTATGTCATGGATTTTTATCTGGTAGGCAATCAACAATTCCTATCATGCATTGATGTATATTCTAAATTCGCTACCCTTGTAGAAGTTAAGAGTCGTGACTGATTAGAAACAAAGAGAGCCATCATAAAAGTCTTTAACGAAATGGGCAAGCCACAGGGAATTAAAGCCGACAAAGATTCAGCCTTTATGTGCGCAGCATTGCAAGCATGGTTGAATGCGGAAAATGTCAAAATAGAGATCACTTCCAGCAAAAATGGAATATATGACGTAGAAAGATTTCATAAAACAGTAAATGAAAAATTAAGAATAATATCTAGCGAGGATAACACAGAAGATAGATTCACGAAGTTTGAATTAATTCTTTATACTTATAATCATAAAACCAAACATAATACCACAAATAGGACACCAGCTGATATATTCATTTATGCAGGCTCACCTGATTATGACACCCAACTAAATAAAGTGAATAAAATCACTCAATTAAATAAAAACCGCATAGAGTATGAAGTAGATACCCGCTATAAACTATCACCTCTAGTTAAGTCTAAGGTAACAAATCCTTTCAAAAGGACGGGTGAAATCAGGCAGGTAGAGGTAGAGGTAGAGGGAGAAAAATCACCCACTATAAAAAAAATTCAAAAGAAAGAAAACATCTAATAAAAGTAAATACGTTAATTGCAGAGTACCCGAAGAGAGTACTGGGAATCCGGAGCTACAACATGATTAAGATTATAATCTTACTAATGTTCACCGTCCTACAAGCTACCGGACAGAATATAGAGATAGATCCCATCAACTCAAGGAATGGATATCTCATATTCAAAAAAAATACCATTAACATACCCATTAATTATGAATACCACTATCTAACAATTAATATAACAAAAACAGATGAAACATATCAGAGTTTACTAGAACAGGCAACCCAATTTGATAACGAAAGTTCAATATTTAGTCGAGAAATTGAAACGTGAATTCAACGGCATAAAAATAGCCAAAAGAAACAGAAGAGGCCTTATAAATGCAGTAGGCACAATATATAAATATCTATTTGGAACGTTAGATCAAGATGATAAGGTCGAATTAGAAGGGAAATTAGACAATCTGGCTAACCACAGTGTTCAAGTTAACGAATTAAACTTAGTAATTCAAGCAGTAAATTCCGGCATAGAAGTTGTCAATAAATTAAACAAGGATTATGACAGAAATAAGCAACTAGATATATTAATATTTAACCTTCAACATTTTACTGAGTACATAGAGGATATTGAATTAGGCATGCAGCTAACAAGATTAGGTATCTTTAATCCAAAATTATTGAGGCAGGATTACCTGAAACACATCGATTCAGAGAAATTATTAGATATCAAAACATCTACCTGGTTGAAATCAGACACTAGGTTAGGTTAGGTTAAGGCGGTAGCCGGGTGGGGGGGGGGGGGGGGGGGGGGGGATAAGAGCCTCCCGCCCCCAAGCTCACTTGGACCTATAAACAGGTCCGTTGTGTTGCCGCATGGGCATGTGCCCCTTCGCGTTGCCCGAACCGTGAGAGCATACTACTGCAGGTTAAGGGCAGTCCCATCCGGTGGCTTGGATGTATTTGGACAAGGTCCCTGGTTTGATTACGGATAGGTCCGAAATGTCCGTGAGGAAAGCGGCCCCGAGAATACGAAGACGACGATTTCCAAGGGCTGGGCAGTGGCAGAAGAAGTGGGGGACCGATTCCTCCTCCTCCTCGTCGCGACAACTCCTGCAGAAGTCGTTATGAGGGATTGACAGTCTAGAGGCGTGAGTGCCGATCTGCCAGTGTCCCGTAATGGCTCTAGTAACTGCAGAGCACTGTGCTCTGCTGAGTTTATACAGCTCTGCTGAGCGCTTCTTCGATCGATATGGCCATATCAATCTTGAGACTTTACAGGAAAGGGTTTGCTGCCATCTCCTATTGGCATTTTGCTCGAACAATTCGTGCGTTAGGAGCCTGCACGTAGCCAAGGGCATCGCTACTTGCTCCCTCTCCGATAGGAGAGGAATCGTAGTACCCTGCCTGGCTAGCTCGTCGGCGGCGTCATTCCCCTCGATGTCCCTGTGGCCGGGGACCCATATAAGGAAGAGATCTAACTGCTCTGCGATCTCGTGCAGAGACCTGCGGCAGTCATTTACAGTCGCTGAGTTCGACGATATTGAGCCTAGAGCTTTGATAGCTGCTTGGCTGTCCGAGAAGACGCACACTAAGTGCGTATCTAGGAGTAGTTTGGAGACGATCGAAATGGCCTCCTTGATGGCTTCAACCTCCGCTTGGAACACACTACAGTGATCCGGGAGCCTGAAGCAATGACTGATGTTCAGCTCGCTGCAGTAGACTCCGCCTCCCACGCGGCCGTCTAGCTTTGAGCCATCAGTGTAGAAGTGGACCGCATTTGCAGGCCCTGGTTCGCCCATCTCCCAGTCCTCCCTAGATGGGATTGATACCTGGAAGGGCGTCGAGAGGTGATCACTAGGAATACAGTAATCTGTCCTCTCTGGTAATTGCGGGAGTCTCATCAGGATTCCCGAGTGCCTAACCGCGGATGCTTTTCACAGTCTGGCTTCTCTCATTCGGAGGGCGGAAAGTGTTGCCACCTTCTTTCCCATGAGATCAACAGGGAGGAGGTCCAGCACAGTATCCAGGGCTTCCCCTGGAGTAGTGCGTAGCCCGCCAGTTATGCATAGCTCTGCCATGCGTTGAACTCTGCTGAGTTTATTGAGGCCTGTCCTTTTGTCCAAGGCTGGCCACCATACCACCACTCCATAGAGCATGATTGGTCGTATGATGGCGGTGTAGAGCCACCGAACTATATATGGGGTCATTCCCCATTTTAGTCCGATGGCTTTCCTGCAAGTATAGAGGGCCACTGTGGCCTTCTTTACTCTATCCTCTATGCTCAATTTCCAATCGAGCTTTCTATCGAGGATTAGGCCAAGATACTTGGCGTTGTTGCTGAAGACTAGCGTTTCCCCACATAGTCTTGGGGGAATCAGTGCCGGAACTTTGTACTTCCTAGTGAAAAGCACCAGTTCAGTTTTAGACGGGTTGACGCCTAACCCGCATTTTCGTGAGAGTACTTATCATGCACTCACACAACGTCTGCGGAAATTTTCCGGAGAATGCTATGGCAACGTCGTCCGCGTACGCCACCACGCGGCAGCCACCCCCCTCTATCTCCCGCAGCAGTGTGTTCACTGCCACGTTCCATAGGAGGGGCGAGAGGACTCCGCCCTGCGGTGTGCCTCTGCTGACAAATCTGGTACACGTTGACGTCCCCAGTGATGCCTCAACCGTCCTGCATTGTAGCATCTGATCGATCAAGCTCACCGTCCTGGAGTCAACGCCCAGATCCGTCAGTGCGCCCGTGATGGCGGTCGGTTGTTAAAGGCGCCTTCTATGTCGAGGAAGGCTACTAGGGTGTACTCCTTAAAATTAAGGGACGCTTCGATGATCGATGTGATCGATGTGATCGAGTGTAGGGCCGTTTCGGTGGATCTTCCCTTCCGATAGGCATGCTGGGAGTCTGAGATCAGACTGGACGGAATGCACGCCGTTAGATGCAGCCCCAGGAGCCGCTCCATCGCCTTTAGAAGAAAAGACGATAGACTTATGGGTCTGAAATCTTTTGGGGCAGTGTGCGAGGGCTTGCCTGCATTGGGTATGAATACGACTTTGGTCTGAAGCCAGGTGTCAGGAATGCACCCGTGGGAAAAGATTTCTTCGTAAATTATTTTGAGCCAGTTAATGGCTTTAAGTCCCGCGTGAATCAGTTGGGCAGGGAAAATGTCGTCTGGGCCCGCGGATTTGTAAGGTTTAAAACTTCTGATCGCCCAGGAGATGTTCTCCCGGCTTAGCAGGCTCAGGAGGGCATTTGAGACGACAGAAGGAGGCGCGAAGTAGTTGGATCTGTTTTCATCGCAGCCAGGGAAGTGAGTATTTAGAGAGAACTCTGCGCAAGCGCGAATCTTCTGAGTTACTCTCGATTTCGCTGCAGAACTTACGCCAGGAGGCGCGTTTGGCTTTTCTAAGTTCTTTGTTGTAGGTTGACAGACTGGCTTTGTACTCGGCCCAGTTTTGCTCAACGTTTTCAGCCTTAGCTTTATTGAAGAGTCTCCGGGAGGCTTTCCGGAGTTCATCCAGTTTCGGATTCCACCATTCAGGTTTCCTCCGGCCTCTGTTCTTGAAAGAGGGGCATGATTTGTCGAGCGCCTTATTGCAGGCGTCGGTAAAGATCTTAAGAAGACGGGTCGTGGCCTCCGTGGAGAACTCCTCCTCAGATGGGGACTCGGGGAGAACACGACAGAGGTAATCAGAGTATCGAGTCCAGTTTGTCCGCCTGATGTTCCGGAAACGAACTGGCTTCGGTACTGAGAAGGAGAAAACAGTTTCCACGTACCTGTGGTCCGAGAAGGAGTGCTCTTCCAGGACCCTCCAGGATAGAATGTTACGCTGTATCTCATGAGAGGCAAGCGTGAGGTCCAGGACCTCCTTGCGGTTTTTAATGATAAAGGTGGGATCACTACCCCGGTTTAATAAGACCATCTGTGTGGTCAGTAAGTAACTGAAAAGGTACTCACCCCTTTCGTTTGTGTCAGTGCTTCCCCACTGACAGTGATGTGCATTGGCATCACACCCCACAATTAGGCCGATGTCCTTGGCCGAGCAGTCTGCGATTAGAGCCCGGAGAGGCGCGTGTGGAGGGGGGTCTGGTTGTTCATGCCCCATGTATGCGGAGCAGATCCTCAGTGAGCGCTCCTGGCCTTCGAGGCTCACTGCGGTGTGGTCTTCACTGCTGAAATTTGGGAGCAAAAATAAGTGCAACTCTCTTTTTGCAAGAATGCAGGTACGAGTTTTACCTGCGGTTTCAGCTACATATAGCTTGTAGTCAGAAGTCCTCAGACCGGAGACCCTGTTTCCGAGGATCCAGGGCTCCTGAATGAGTACTATGTCGGCTCCACCCTTGGCCAGGTGGAGCAGTAGAGCAGCGCATGCTGCCTTACAATGGTGGAGGTTTATCTGCAGGAGCGTCAACGACATTCCTGAGGCTCGCCTCCACCATTGTTACTTCTGGATAGCTGTCAGGGGACTCCGGCTCCTCCCCGACAACGATATGGCTGAGACCTCTGGCTAGGTCGCTCTCGTCGAACGCGTAGTCGTCCAGGATGTCGTCCGACATCATGGACGCCGCATCCGACGCCGGGTTATCTTCCTCGCACGAGGCCCCCTCTTTCGGGATCTCCGGCAGCTCCGGGTCTGGCTCGACCTCCGCTTGCCTGCCCTTGCGATCGGACTTGTACGTGGATATGGTGACCTTCTTATAGCCATAATCCACTATACCGTCCGACTTTGCGAGGAGATCTATTGATTCCTCATTTAGGACGAGGATAATCTGGCGCCTCTGCCCTTGGATATCCTCCACCTTTGCCACCTTCCAATCGGCTGTAGGAAGGTGGGGGTTGCAGACCTGCAGTAACCTGAGGATCTTCTCAGGCTCTGCAGGCTTAGCCGAGACCCACGCTCTGGCTCTCGGGCGACTAGGGACATCTTCCCACTTCACGGCCTCCAGTTTCGCCCCTGGATAGACCTCTTTTAGGGCCGCCACCGCCTTCATGTAGAGGGCCGCAGAGCGAGCGTCTTGGCAGGCGATGGCTTTCACCTTGCCTTGATGCCACCCTGCGTCCTCACACTTTGGCGGTGGTCCGCCGTTCTCCTCCAGTTCCAGTAGAACCCGGTCCTGGAGCTCGTTCTCCACCAGGTGCCACTTATCGCGGGGGACATGGCCGTCCTCGGCGCCCCTGTCCAGGACACCGATCAGGGTCTTGCCCCTCGCCACCTCAGCGAACGACCGGTTCGTGAGGTGGGTCTTCACCCGCTTGGCTTGCTGGACTTGACCTGGCTGATTTGCGGGGTCCTCCGCTGAGCGTTGCCGCTTGTTGGGGGCCTTGGCTGCGCCCTTTCCGGCTTTGGCTGGCTGGAACAGAGGAAGGATTGAGCAGGCCCACAGCCTCTGCTCCTTTCCTTCGGCTGACGCCTTGAAATTCGGGTCTTCGTTGGACAGGATGAAGGCCGCTCGTCTCCTGTCCTGGTACGACGGCTTTCCTCCCCGTGGTGCAGAGACGCTGCCCGCCGGGGGTCCCAAGGGTTCTTCGGTCCCGGTGCGCTTACCAGCCGCGATTACACTCTGCTTGGCAGCCACCCCGGTATCCGCTTCGCCCTTGGAGCCACCCGACTTGGAAGGACCCGATTGGCTTTTCGGGCCCCCCCTCGCTGCGGCTGCTGCCTGAAGACGGTGGACCGACTCAGTCTCCTTCCCCGTCTTCTTTGGACCTGGTTTCCCAGGCGCTGGTGCAGAGGGATTGGCTTGTCCCCCCGGTACTTTAAGAGGAGTACCGAGCTCCTTTGCGGCTTTGTTTGTGTTTATATGTTTATTATTATTTGGCATAGTTATTCCCACGAGTAGGCGGGAAGGGGATGGTCACCCGAGGCATAGCCCGCTTGCCCCGGGAAGCCTGATTTAAACTGGAGGTCGGCAGGTATCCAGAGTCCGCATATTAGCGACCGGGCACCCCCCCGGCCATGCATCCCTCGGCATATAACAGTGTCACCTTGGATTGGGGTAATTTCACTGAGAGTTTTCTTCTCTCCGCCCGACTACCATTCGCCAGCATCCTAGCAGAGACATGACCGTGCTAGGACCTGTTTCCAGCCGCCCTCACGGGGAGAGTATAGTCGCACTTCCACCGGTGTGCACCACCGCAACCCTCTGTGTCCTAGGGGGGGTGTGAGACGCAGACCGCACCGGGTATTACTAACCGGAGCGGCTGCGCCTCAGTTCCGAGTTCACAGTTGTGCGAGCCGACCCGTCATCCGTTTGTCCCCCTGTAGCACCCGATGGCTGACGGCCTAAGACACTAACGAAATACTAATAATTTCCAACATCCCACGAGAGATCAGAAATATTCCTATACTTAAAATTGTTCCATATCCAGATGAAGAATAACATCCTCACTGACCTAACGCAAAACAATTATTACATTCTAGAAAACGAGGTGTATGAAAAAGAATCAAAACGAAAAATAAATGACGAATGTATTTCAGGAATAGTCAAACAAGTAGAAACAAAATGTCCATACACCAAAGCACACCAAAACTTTCAAATAAGTTTCATAGAACCCAATATATTGTTAACTTGGAAATTACCAAAAACCTTATTAAACCAAGATTGCCTAAACCAAGAAATAAAAGTAGAAGGTAACGCATTAATAAAAATACATAATTGCAGTGTACAATTAAATGAATTCTTAATATCCAACTCAATACCAGAATTTGCACAGAGCATATACATCAACAATAACGTAACAAAAATTAAACCACTGTCTTATTTGCAAACCAAAGAAATCGTAATAGAAAATACGCGATTAAATAATGTATTACATGTAAGCTTAATACTACTATTTGTCATAATCATAATAGGATTAAGCTACAAATTGTTTAGTCTAAGTAAAAGCAATAAGCCTAAAACCGACCCGCACATAGAAACATCCTTAGACGAAGACGAAGAATCCCCAGCAGGCACAGTTTTAGACGAACCTGAACTATATCCAAGGATAATCGCCTGAGGACAGGCTTAAATCTAACAATGGGGGAGTGACATATCTATAGTCCATGCTCCGCATACCCTTGTCTATGTCTATTACCCTGCACCCACAATACTATAAACAATCCGACACTACTATAAACAATCCGACACTCTCAGCTTCGAAACCCCATAAACAATCTCACGCTCGAAATGGACCACGCGTAGCCGATTGCAGGCAATGTAAACAAACACCCCAAGCTAGAAGTGGAACATAAAACAATAGATGCCGCACTAGAATCCAGCCGCACTAAAATCCGACCGCACTAGAATCACGCCACTCTTCAGAGATCAATTACTAATCGATTCTCAAGAACCACGCCATCGTAGCTGACCAATCAGAGGCCCTATTCTCAGCCACCCCCAAGTAATGCAACACCGATCATACGCAGCGGAAGCCTTTCATCAAAAGCCGCCTTTCCCACATATCGATCGAGACACGTACTCCATCTCCGAAGCCGAAGTCGAAGCCAACGATTCCGAATCCCAATCCGAATCCCAAGCCGAGCATCATGATATAAATAGTCTACATTTAAGAAGGCAAATCAGTTCTGTTCAAGACAAACGTCAATCGCGACACCGTCGGAGAATTCAACAAAAGTTAATTCCATTCAAGACATCGGACATCAGTCATCGTCGGGGAACTAACTAATCAATGTGCACTAAGTTTAAGTGAAAGAATAAAATCTTTTTTAAAAACGTAAACTGCAGTGTCGCATATTTAACTATATTAATGTAAATATGTACCTATATTTCGGAAGACAAACTCTTATCTTGTACTGCTGATTGGGATATTATATCGAAAATCTGAGTCCGCATTGTTATCAGCAAACGAAGTATATTAAAGAGATAAGGCAGTTGAATAATGTTGCGTCCATCGTATTTATTTCATATCGGTGAGCCTAGTCGTTCAAATGCAGGAAAAAAAACCCAAATATTTAAAAAACAGATTTTACAAATTCTTACAAGGGAAATGTAACATTGATTTTGGATGAAATTTTGCTAAATTTGGTGTACTGTTTTTTATTTATAAGTTCTTAAAAGGTTCAATTCGAATTTTATAAATTCGTATTTTTATGAATGTAAGATTTAGTATTTCGTATATTTTAAAAATAATAACTTTATAATAATTTTATGCATTCGGTTGTTTTAAGAGTTTTTGTTAGGTTAATCTTGCAGGATAAAAGTGTTTTTTTTTTTTGAATGTGATCAATACAGAAGAAACCATCTCCATAAGAAAAGGATTTTTATTTTTAGGCGCCATTGCAATTGTGAGAAAAAATGTTCTTATGAGGATCACCCAACGGATGATGGCCGGTAAAAAAAATATATCTGGTCCCTTCAGTAACTTATAGACCAGCGTTTCAATAGAATTGTACCACTATTTGGGGGCGAGGAACGAGGTTTGGACTACCAGCTACAGCAGCCCACGTTTTTGTACTTGTATCAGGACTTTTTCTGCTATACAGAGTCCAGGCACAGCAATATTGGTCGCCACTTGGTCGAATTTTTTTTACGGCCTAGTTTTAGGAGGTAATTTGCAGCTTAGCCGTTGGCTTTTCAAATTAGAAAAGCCACGACAAGCGTCGAATATTACATGATAGGCATTACATCCTCACATACTACGGCTGAGATAAAAAAAATGATCAGAAAAAAAAATGTTTCCCGATCACGGGTAGGTTTAGAAAAATGTATTCCTGGGTAATAAGAACAACTGAAAAAATATTTGAGCCAAATCGGCACAGCCTTTCTCAATTGATGAAATCCCATACATTTTTCAGTCCTATACATATCTTGATCAGTACAATAGCCGTGTCGATAGGGCCATGACTGTCTGTCTGTCTGTCCGTCCGTCTTTCCGTCTCTATGAGCGCCTAGATCTCAGGGTTTTGCTTGGCCACTCCAAATTGATTTGTTCCTTTTGGTTATAATAATGATCAGATCTAATTCAGATTCGGCAGTCTGGTAGATGTGGTCATTCTCTACGATTCTGCATATTTGGTTTTCTGATATTATTAAAATTGTGGATGCTACAGAGTTTCGTCCTTTGCGTGGCAAAATTTTGAAACAAGCTTGATTCAGAGTGACATCACAGGAGTCTGGCTACAATTTCGCTGCTCTAGCTCATGTAGTCTCCGAGAACTAGGCGGACGGACAGACAGACATGGCCCTATTGATGCTGATCAAGAATATATATACTTTATGGGGTTGGAAACGCTTCCTTCCGGACGTTAAACATATCCATTTTACCCACAAATCTAATATACCCATATACTCATTTTGAGTATCGGGTATAAAAAATCACACATTTAATATACACCTACTCAATTTGAGTATCGGGTATAAAAACAACTACTGCGCTGTCTTGCTTCCAGCTTAACTGGAAAGACAGCTAATGCGTATAATTCTCTCGCTCTCCCAGCATGCTTTTCCCCTGCGGCTACCTCTGTTTTCTAATTCTAATTCTAATTTTGGTCAGAGGACTTCCATCAAATTACATTTTTGAAGGAAACATATTTAGCTTGACCAGCAGCAACAAGTATTCTAAGGTTGTTCTCCCCATATATGTATGTAGTAGGTACATATATACGAACATAGGATGGTATGGTCTAACTTTTAAAAAGTCTTACTTACTTTAAATTAAGGACTTCGCATTTCGATGCAATAAAATGTAAAATATACAAACAGTTGGAACGGTCGGAACGGGTTTATCAATTAAGCCTGTGATGCTAATTAAGAATTAAGGTATGTTATGAACATTATGGCGTTGAAGATTCTTTCATATATCCGTTCCAAATATTTATGGAAAATTATCTTAAATTAGGGGGGAAAAAAATAGTACGTAAATATGTACCTATATTTCGGAAGACAAACTCTTATCTTGTACTGCTGATTGGGATATTCTATCGAAAATCTGAGTCCGCATTGTTATCAGCAAACGAAGTATATTAAAAAGATAAGGCAGTTGAATAATGTTGCGTCCATCGTATTTATTTCATATCGGTGAGCCTAGTCGTTCAAATGCAGGAAAAAAACCCAAATATTTAAAAACAGATTTTACAAATTCTTACAAGGGTAATGTAACATTGATTTTGGATGAAATTTTGCTAAATTTGGTGTACTGTTTTTTATTTATAAGTTCTTAAAAGGTTCAATTCGAATTTTATAAATTCGTATTTTTATGAATGTAAGATTAAGTATTTCGTATATTTTAAAAATAATAACTTTATAATAATTTTATGCTTTCGGTTGTTTTAAGAGTTTTTGTTAGGTTAATCTTGCAGGATAAAAGTGTTTTTTTTTTTTTTAAATGTGATCAACCCAGAAGAAACCATCTCCATAAGAAAAGGATTTTTATTTTTAGGCGCCATTGCAATTGTGAGAAAAAATGTTCTTATGAGGATCACCCAACGGATGATGGCCGGTAAAAAAAATATATCTGGTCCCTTCAGTAACTTATAGACCAGCGTTTCAATAGAATTGTACCACTATTTGGGGGCGAGGAACGAGGTTTGGACTACCAGCTACAGCAGCCCACGTTTTTGCACTTGTATCAGGACTTTTTCTGCTATACAGAGTCCAGGCACAACAATATTGGTCGCCACTTGGTCGCAAAATAGATTGTGATAAGTTCCCAAGATCATCACCTCGAATTTTTGTTACGGCCTAGTTTTAGGCGGTAATTTGGAGCTTAGCCGTTGGCTTTTCAAATTAGAAAAGCCACGAAAAGCGTCGAATATTACATGATAGGCAATACCTCTTCGCATACTACGGCTAAGACAAAAAAAATGATCAGAAAAAAAAATGTTTCCCGATCACGGGTAGGCTACGTTAGGTTAAGGCGGTAGCCGGGAGGGGGGGATGTGAGCCTCCCGCCCCCGATCTCACTTGGACCTATAGAAGGTCCGTTGTGTTGCCGCGTGGGCATGTGCCCCTTCTCGTTGCCTGAACCGTGAGAGCAGACTACTGCAGGTTGATCCTTTAAAGGCAGTCCCATCCGGTGGCTTGGATGTATTTGGACAAGGTCCCTGGTTTGATTTCGGACAGGTCCGAAATGTCCGTGAGGAAAGCGGCCCCGCGAATACGAAGACGACGATTTCCAAGGGCTGGGCAGAGTCAGAAGAAGTGGAGGACCGTTTCCTCCTCCTCCTCGTCACGGCAACTCCTGCAGAAGTCGTTAGGAGGGATTGACAGTCTGGAGGCATGAGTGCCGATCTGCCAGTGTCCCGTAATGGCTCGAGTAACTGCAGAGCACTGTGCTCTGCTGAGTTTATACAGCTCTGCTGAGCGCTTCTTCGATCGATATGGCCATATCAATCTTGGGACTTTACAGGATGCGGTTTGCTCCCATCTCCTATTGGCATTTTGCTCGAACAATTCGTGCGTTAGGAGCCTGCACGTAGCTAAGGGCATCGCTACCTGCTCCCTCTCCGATAGGAGAGGGATCGTAGTACCCTGCCTGGCTGGCTCGTCGGCGGCGTCGTTTCCCTCGATGTCCCTGTGGCCGGGGACCCATATAAGGAAGAGATCTAACTGCTCTGCGATCTCGTGCAGAGACCTGCGGCAGTCATTTACAGTCGCTGAGTTCGACGATATTGAGCCTAGAGCTTTAATAGCCGCTTGGCTGTCCGAGAAGACGCACACTAAGTGCATGTCTAGTTTGTAGACGATAGAAATGGCCGCCTTGATGGCTTCAATCTCCGCTTGGAACACACTACAGTGGTCCGGGAGCCTGAAGCAATGACTGATTTTCAGCTCGCTGCAGTAGACACCGCCTCCCACACGGCCGTATAGCTTTGAGCCATCAGTGTAGAAGTGAACAGCATTTGCAGTTCCTGGTTCGCCCATCTCCCAGTCCTCCCTAGGTGGGATTGATATCTGGGAGGGCGTCGAGAGGTGATCACTAGGAATACAGTAATCTGTCCTCTCTGGTAATTGCGGGAGTCTCATCAGGAGTCCCAAGTGCCTAACCGCGGACGCCTTCCACAAACTGGCTCCTCTCATTCTGAGGGCAGAAAGTGTTGCCACCTTCTTTCCCATGAGATCAACAGGGAGGAGGTTCAGCACAGTATCCAGGGCTTCCCCTGGAGTAGTGCGTAGCCCGCCAGTGATGCATGGCTCTGCCATGCGTTGAACTCTGCTGAGTTTATTGAGTCATGTCCTTCTGTCTAAGGCTGGCCACCATACCACCACTCCATAGAGCATGATCGGTCGTATGATGACGGTGTAGAGCCACCGGACTATATAGGGGGTCATTCCCCATTTTAGTCCGATGGCTTTCCTGCAAGTATAGAGGGCCACTGTGGCTTTATGCTCTATGCTCCTCTATGCTCAATTTCCAGTCGAGCTTTCTATCGAGGATTAGGCCAAGATACTTGGCGTTGAAAACTAGCGCTTCCCCACATAGTCTAGGGGGAATCAGTACCGTAACCTTGTACTTCCTAGTGAAAAGCACCAGTTCCGTTTTAGACGGATACGCATACGCCACCACACGGCAGCCACCCCCCTCTATCTCCCGCAGCAGTGTGTTCACTGCCACGTTCCATAGGAGGGGCGAGAGGACTCCGCCCTGCGGTGTGCCTCTGCTGACAAATCTGGTACACGTTGACGTCCCCAGTGATGCCTCAACCGTCCTGCATTGTAGCATCTGATCGATCAAGCTCACCGTCCTGGAGTCAACGCCCAGATCCGTCAGTGCGCCCGTGATGGCGGTCGGTTGTTAAAGGCGCCTTCTATGTCGAGGAAGGCTACTAGGGTGTACTCCTTAAAATTAAGGGACGCTTCGATGATCGATGTGATCGATGTGATCGAGTGTAGGGCCGTTTCGGTGGATCTTCCCTTCCGATAGGCATGCTGGGAGTCTGAGATCAGACTGGACGGAATGCACGCCGTTAGATGCAGCCCCAGGAGCCGCTCCATCGCCTTTAGAAGAAAAGACGATAGACTTATGGGTCTGAAATCTTTTGGGGCAGTGTGCGAGGGCTTGCCTGCATTGGGTATGAATACGACTTTGGTCTGAAGCCAGGTGTCAGGAATGCACCCGTGGGAAAAGATTTCTTCGTAAATTATTTTGAGCCAGTTAATGGCTTTAAGTCCCGCGTGAATCAGTTGGGCAGGGAAAATGTCGTCTGGGCCCGCGGATTTGTAAGGTTTAAAACTTCTGATCGCCCAGGAGATGTTCTCCCGGCTTAGCAGGCTCAGGAGGGCATTTGAGACGACAGAAGGAGGCGCGAAGTAGTTGGATCTGTTTTCATCGCAGCCAGGGAAGTGAGTATTTAGAGAGAACTCTGCGCAAGCGCGAATCTTCTGAGTTACTCTCGATTTCGCTGCAGAACTTACGCCAGGAGGCGCGTTTGGCTTTTCTAAGTTCTTTGTTGTAGGTTGACAGACTGGCTTTGTACTCGGCCCAGTTTTGCTCAACGTTTTCAGCCTTAGCTTTATTGAAGAGTCTCCGGGAGGCTTTCCGGAGTTCATCCAGTTTCGGATTCCACCATTCAGGTTTCCTCCGGCCTCTGTTCTTGAAAGAGGGGCATGATTTGTCGAGCGCCTTATTGCAGGCGTCGGTAAAGATCTTAAGAAAACGGGTCGTGGCCTCCGTGGAGAACTCCTCCTCAGATGGGGACTCGGGGAGAACACGACAGAGGTAATCAGAGTATCGAGTCCAGTTTGTCCGCCTGATGTTCCGGAAACGAACTGGCTTCGGTACTGAGAAGGAGAAAACAGTTTCCACGTACCTGTGGTCCGAGAAGGAGTGCTCTTCCAGGACCCTCCAGGATAGAATGTTACGCTGTATCTCATGAGAGGCAAGCGTGAGGTCCAGGACCTCCTTGCGGTTTTTAATGATAAAGGTGGGATCACTACCCCGGTTTAATAAGACCATCTGTGTGGTCAGTAAGTAACTGAAAAGGTACTCACCCCTTTCGTTTGTGTCAGTGCTTCCCCACTGACAGTGATGTGCATTGGCGTCGCACCCCACAATTAGGCCTAAGTCTTTGGCGCGTGTGGAGGGGGTCTGGTTGATCATGCCCCATGTATGCGGAGCAGATCCTCAGTGAGCGCTCCTGGCCTTCGAGGCTCACTGCGGTGTGGTCTTCATTGCACAATAAGTGCAACTCTCTTTTTGCGAGAATGCAGGTACGACTTTTACCCGCGGTTTCAGCTACGTATAGCTTGTAGTCAGAAGTCCTCAGACCGGAAACCCTGTTTCCGAGGATCCAGGGCTCCTGAATGAATGTCGGCTCCACCCTTGGCCAGGTGGAGCAGTAGAGCAGCGCATGCTGCCTTACAATGGTGAAGGTTTATCTGCAGGATCGTCAGTGACATTCATGAGTCTCACCTCCACCATTGTTGCTTCTAGATCGCTGTCGGGGGAATATGGCTCCTCCCCGACAACGATCTGGCTGAGACCTCTGGCTAGGTCGCACTCGTCGAACGCGTAGTCGACCAGGATGTCGTCCGACATCATGGACGCCGCATCCGACGCCGGGTTGTCTTCCTCGCACGAGGCCCCCTCTTTCGGGATCTTCGGCAGCTCCGGGTCTGGCTCGACCTCCGCTTGCCTGCCCTTGCGATCCGACTTATAGGTGGTAATGGTGACCTTTTTGTATCCGTAGTCGACCACACCGTCCGTTTTGGCAAGGGGCTCTAGCGACTCCTCTTTTAGGACGAAGATAATCTGGCGCCTCTGCCCCAGGATGTCCTCTACCTTGGCCACCTTCCAATCGGCTGTGGGAAGGTGGGGGTTGCAGACCTGCAGAAGTTGTGATACCGCTTGGGATCATTCCCTCCCTGCAGTGAGATTTCATGTCAACAGTTGTCCCATCCAGATGCTCTTATAAAGTTTGCGATCTTTCTGGGACATAGCGTGGACATCTCCGACATGTCGTTTAGAAAGGCGGAGCCCAAGTGATGCAGCCTCCTTCTGCTGAGAGCTGGACATTAACAGAACAGGTGTTCCACTGTCTCCTCCTCGTCCTTGTCTCTGCAGCTGCGGCAGAAATCATTGTATGGGGCACCCAGCCTACTTGCGTTGGTGCTTACTAGCCAGTGTCCTGTGAGGGAACGTGTGACTGCGCTGCACATTTCCCTGCCTAGTTTGCAGAGCTCTGAGGTGCGCTTCTTATCTATGGTCGGCCATGTTTGCCGAGCTGTGCGACAACGCGATCCAATTTTCCACTTGTTGTCTGTTAGCCGCATGTACTTCTCTTTTATGATGAGCTTGCAGGTGGCCATACGCATACAAATATCCTCCTTCTCTTGGAGAAGGGTGTCGTAGTACCAGATCTGGCCAGCTCGTCCGCTATGCAGTTGCCCTCGATGTCCCGGTGGCCCGGGACCCATATAAGGCTGATAGCAAATTGCTGAGGTGGTAACCGTGTGAAGGCAGTACAGAGCCTCCCTGATTGCTGTAACTTCCGCTTGGAAGACGCTTCACTGATCCGGAAGCCTGAAAGATTGCCTTATGTTTAGCTGTTCAGAGTAGATTCCTCCTCCAACCCAGCCGTCCAGCTTTGAGCCATCCGTGAAGATGCTTATGGCCCCGTCTGGGCCGGGGAGTCCCTCGAGCCATTCGTCTCTATGAGGGATAATTGTGCTGAATGGAGTCTCCGTGTGCTCCCTTCGAACTTGATAGTCCGTTCTTGCTGGGACCATGTTGTTTTTATTTGGCATAGATGAGTGACCTATGTATGTGTTGAGGTACCCATTTTTCAGAGTCCCTAAGACGTATTGCTGCCATTTCTGCCCGCTCCTTTCCTGCAAGGTCAAGGCTCTGGAGGCATAACATGGCGTTTAGCGCATCATTTGGTATAGTTCGAAGAGCTCCACTGATGCAGAGGGCGATCGTTCGCTGAACTTTGCCCAGCTGATTGGTGATTGTCCTTTTTGTTAGGGCAGGCCACCACACAGTAACTCCGTAGAGTAATATAGGTGTGACTATTGCCAGATATATCCATAGGACTATGCTTGGGTTCATGCCCCACTTTAGGCCGATAGCTTTTTTGCAAGTGTAGAGTGCAGTCGTTGCCTTCTTCACCATATCCTTGACATCCAGGTTCCAGTTAAGCTTTTTGTCGATTATCAACCCTAAGTAACTGGCACTGTCGCTAAAGGAGAGCCTGCATCCTTGTAGTATTAGAGGGTTGAGGGGCGGGACCTTGTATTTATTTGTGAATAATACGAGTTCCGCTTTTGAGGGATTTACTCCCAGACCGCGCGATTCTGTCCAATCCGACAGTTGCGCTAGCTTTGTGGTCATTAGGCCTCCCCCTTGCGGGGTTCCTCTGTTGACATACCTTGACTGGGTGGACGATCCCATCGATGATTCCACCGTCCTGCGTATGAGCAATTGATCAATGAGCTTCACCAAGTGACGGTCCACCCCCAGGTCAGTCAGGGCTTCTGTAATGGCGCCCGGTGTGACGTTGTTGAAGGCTCCCTCGATATCGAGAAAAGCTATTAATGAGTATTCTTTGAGATGCAGCGATTTTTCTACACTCGAGATCTCTTCATGAAGTGCCGTTTCCGTGGATTTTCCTTTCCGGTAGGCATGCTGCGCACTTGAGTACAGCTGGGGACTTATGGTTATCCGTAATTGTAACCCAATAAGTCTCTCAAAGGTTTTGAGTAGGAAAGACGATAAACTGATTGGTCTGAAGTTTTTCGGGGTTGAGTGTGAGGCTTTGCCTGCTTTAGGGATAAAAACTATCCTAGCCTTAAGCCATGCTTGCGGTATTGTGCATACCGCCAGTATCTTCCTGAAGATACTATGTAGCTAGTTGATGACCGTATCCCCGGCCTTCTGTAGTTGGGCCGGGATTACCTGGTCCGGGCCTGGCGATTTAAACGGGTTGAAGCTGTTTTCTGCCCAACTTATATTCCGTTTTGTAAGGATATAGTCCATCAATTCTACCGATCCCTCTCCTGGGAGGTATGTCGGCTCGGTGGTTGTGCATCCGGGAAAATGCGTGTCGAGCAGAATGTATAGGGACTCCTCACTGGAGTTTTTAAGGTAACCTACCGAAGGAGTAGTTTTTGAGAGAACTTTTCGGAGTCTTGCGGTCTCCGAAGTTTCCTCGATTTCGGAGCAAAATTTTTGGCAGGACACTCTTTTAGCCTTCCTCGTTTCCTTTTTTGTATAGTGCTGGTTTAATAGTCTGCCCAGTGAGTATCCTCCTTAGCTCTTGTGGCTCTATTGAATAGAGTCCTACAAGTTCTACGAAGGGTGTCTAGTTGCTTAGACTACCAGGGGTTTCTTTTTCCCCCTTGGTCTAGTAGAAGGACATGCTGCCTGTTCACAAGACGGATTAGGTTGTCTTCCGTGTTCGGGCAATTAGGGGCGTTAGGAGGGAGTAGTTTCTCCAGGGCTGTGCCATATTTTTCCCAGTTGGCTTTTCTGGGGTTGATATAGTCGGTGGGTTTGGGGATCTCGGAGGATAATATCGTCTCCATATACCTGTGGTCTGAGAAGGAGTGGTCTCCTAGGACTTTCCAAGCTCTTCATTGTGTCTAGAAGTTTGTTTGACACTAGCGTGAGGTCAATGACCTCCTCCGATTTTTAATTATAAACGTGGGGTCTGAGATGATTCCCGTTTAGCTCTGGGCTTGACACCGTGTTATCGCCATCGCTATCATTATGGAGCAGAAAGATATTTAAATGCTTTCTCGCAAGTATGCAGGTACGGATTTTACCTTAATTTTGGGATACAATGATCTTGCATTCCATCGTCCCCAATCCACAGACCTTGCTTCCTACCACCCAAGGCTCCTGGATCAGGACTACGTCAGCTCCACTTGCCTCTAAGCGAAGTATAAGAGCAGCCGATGCTGCTTTACAGTGGTGGAGATTTATTTGAAGGATCCTTAGGACCATCTTCAAGATTCTCCACCACCGTCTCTGAAAAGAAGCCTTCCTGGTCTGCCTCCAGCTCGTCGTCAGGCGCTTTGATCTCCGCAGCGACATCCTTCACGTCTGGGTTGACGACAGCAAGCGCCGCGGCCGCCGCGGCCGCCGCGTCCGATTTGTACACCTTGATGGTGACCGAGCTGAACCGGAAGTTTAGCTCTCCTTTTGCTGCCTCTATCGGGGCCAGCGACTCTTTATTGAGAACGAGCACTGCCTGTTTAGTCGGCCCTTGTATCATCTCAACCTTGGCTACCTTCCAATCCGAGGTTGGCAGTCCTGGGTTGCATCTCTGCAGCATCTTGAGGATGCGTTCTGGCTCCTTAAAGGTAGCCGGCAACCAAATTCTGGCCCTCGGTCTGCTGGGCACCTCGCTCCAGTCGACTGCGACGAGTTTCGCCCCAGCATAGACCTCGCCGACCTGCGCTACCGCCGCTTTATAAAGCTTTACGGAGCGCTCGTCTTCGCAGGCAATTATCTTGACATTGCCCTGGAACCACCCCATGTCCTTGCAGACTGGCGGTGGTCCTGGGTCTTTGTCGAGGACCACACCAATAAGCGTCCTCTCCTTGGCAATCTGCGCAAAAGAGACATTTGGCAGCACTCTGGTGCGCTTTGCTGCCGGTCCTGGTGTCTCCTGCGAGCGCTGCCTCTTGGCTTGGGGAGCCACCTTTTTCTGTTCCAAGGTGAACTCCGGGAGCACGGCCGAAGCCCATTCCACTTTCTTCAGCCAGTCGGCTGATGTGCTGGCTTCATTGCTGGCGTGTATTGTCTGGCTTGGGCGCTTGTCGACGGCAAGTCAACGCCCTCCGCTTTACCAGAAGGTCGGGCAGCCGCAATATTGCTTAGCTTTCCTTCCAAGGTGTCAGCTTCGGGAGTTACCTTGCCACCCACTCCGGATTCGGGATGGGACCCCCTCGGGTTCGCACAAGCACCTTCCACCTTAAAGGTATTCCCTGCTGTAGAGCCGGTTGGGCCAGGCCTTTGGGTCGCTGCCTTTCCGTGCTTGGGATTGCTCCCGGTTGGCATTTGGGGAGCGCCGCACTCATTTGTTTTTTTGGTTTGTATTTTTTGTTGTTATACATCTTATTCCCACGAGATGCAGAGAAAGGGAAAGGTCAGCCCGGGCAGAGATCCACGTTGCCCGGGTAAGGCATCATTAGAACAGGGGGCTGCCAAGTCCATGAGCCCTCCGTTAGCGACTGGGCTAGTTTTTATACCGGGCCCCAGCCAGGCTGACTCTCGGCACGGGTCGAGTAACACACTTAGTCCGGCCCGGTGTGAGGTGGGTGTGGGGGTTGGGATGTAGTAGGGTAGGTATTGTGTATGGATGGGAGTGTGTGAGCTACTTATTGAGGCGGCACCACAAGCGCATCGTCAGTGCTGCTACCTAGCTAATACCCGCTGGCTGTCCGGGACTGCTTATTTCGGTACTCTCCCGAAGCGGAATGCCCACTTATTCGCAGCTGACCTACCGAGATAGGCCGTTCGCTATCCGCAACCCGCGACCCGTCCGGTGGCCTCAGCTAGGCCCCCTTTGAGCTACCTCACGAGCTCATCAGACCAGAAATTTCGATGCAATGAAATGTAAAATATACAAACGGTTGGAACGGTCGGAACGGGTTTATCTATTTAGTCTGTGATGTTAATTAAGAATTAAGGTATGTTATGAACATTATGGCGTTGAAGATTCTTTCATATATCCGTTCCAAACAGTATGGAAAAAGAAATAGTACGTAAATATGTATATAGTTAAATATCCGCAACTCGATTTTAAGTTTTTAAAAAATACTTTTATTTTACAAACTTAAATATCTTTATGTCACAAGATTTAAATGAATTCCCCGACTTGACTTTGGGTCTGCTTGTCTCAAACGGAACTGATCTCTCTGCTGCTGGCTAGTTTCCATGAGCCCTTCTCTTGGAACTCCCGACTCTGGCTTCGGGCGTTGCTTTCCTCGGCTGCATCTTCGTGTCGGTGGCGTACGTGCCTGGATCGATATTTGGGGATGCGTCGGCTTTGATGAAAGGCATCCGCTTCTGGCGATCGGTGTTGCATTACATGACGGAGCTAGGAATGTGATACTCCTTGGTTTTATGTCTAGCTTTGATTGGTCCTCATGAGTGGCGTGATTCTAAAGAATCGATTTCTCGAGAGTGGCGTGATTCTAATGTTGATGAAACAATGTGGTCCATTGTTTATATTATGGGGGGCCCTAGCTTGGAGTATGGGAAGAAACAGTTATTGATTCTTGAGTGGGGTCCTGTTACTTGTGTGGATGGGGTGGATGAATTGTACATAAACATAATGTGTTGGGATGTGGGGAATTATTGATATGTCACTATATATATGTAAATGTGTACCTATATTTCGGAAGACAAACTCTTATCTTGTACTGCTGATTGGAATATTATATCGAAAATCTGAGTCCGCATTGTTATCAGCAAACGAAGTATATTAAAGAGATAAGGCAGTTGAATAATGTTGCGTCCATCGTATTTATTTCATATCGGTGAGCCTAGTCGTTCAAATGCAGGAAAAAAACCCAAATATTTAAAAAACAGATTTTACAAATTCTTACAAGGGTAATGTAACATTGATTTTGGATGAAATTTTGCTAAATTTGGTGTACTGTTTTTTATTTATAAGTTCTTAAAAGGTTCAATTCGAATTTTATAAATTCGTATTTTTATGAATGTAAGATTTAGTATTTCGTATATTTTAAAAATAATAACTTTATAATAATTTTATGCATTCGGTTGTTTTAAGAGTTCTTGTTAGGTTAATCTTGCAGGATAAAAGTGTGTTTTTTTTTTTTTAAATGTGATCAATACAGAAGAAACCATCTCCATAAGAAAAGGATTTTTATTTTTAGGCGCCATTGCAATTGTGAGAAAAAATGTTCTTATGAGGATCACCCAACGGATGATGGCCGGTAAAAAAAATATATCTGGTCCCTTCAGTAACTTATAGACCAGCGTTTCAATAGAATTGTACCACTATTTGGGGGCGAGGAACGAGGTTTGGACTACCAGCTACAGCAGCCCACGTTTTTGCACTTGTATCAGGACTTTTTCTGCTATACAGAGTCCAGGCACAGCAATATTGGTCGCCACTTGGTCGCAAAATAGATTGTGATAAGTTCCCAAGATCATCACCTCGAATTTTTTTTACGGCCTAGTTTTAGGCGGTAATTTGCAGCTTAGCCGTTGGCTTTTCAAATTAGAAAAGCCACGACAAGCGTCGAATATTACATGATAGGCATTACCTCCTCACATACTACGGCTGAGACAAAAAAAATGATTAGAAAAAAAATGTTTCCCGATCACGGGTAGGTTTAGAAAAATGTATTTCTGGGTAATAAGAACAACTGAAAAAATATTTGAGCCAAATCGGCACAGCCTTTCTCAATTGATGAAATCCCATACATTTTTCAGTCCTATACATATCTTGATCAGTACAATAGCCGTGTCGATAGGGCCATGACTGTCTGTCCGTCCGTCCTTCCGTCCCTATGAGCGCCTAGATCTCAGGGTTTTGCTTAGCCACTCCAAATTGATTTGTTCCTTTTGGTTATAATAATCAGATATAATTAAGATTCGGCAGTCTGGTAGATGTGGTCATTCTCTACGATTCTGCATTTTTGGTTCTCTGATATTATAAATGTGGATGCTGCAGACTTTCGTCCTTTGCGTGACAAAATTTTGAAACAAGCTTGATTCAGAGTGACATCACAGGAGTCTGGCTACAATTTCGCTGCTCTAGCTCATGTAGTCTCCGAGAACTAGGCGCCAAAAAAGGCGGACGGACAGATAGACATGGCCTTATTGATGTTGATCAAGAATATATATACTTTATGGGGTTGGAAACGCTTCCTTTCGGACGTTAAACATATCCATTTTACCCACAAATCTAATATACACCTACTCAATTTGAGTATCGGGTATAAAAACAACTACTGCGCTGTCTTGCTTCCAGCTTAACTGGAAAGCCTGCTAATGCGTATAATTCTCTCGCTCTCCCAGCATGCTTTTCCCCTGCGGCTACCTCTGTTTTCTAATTCCAATTCTAATTTTGGTCAGAGGACTTCCATCAAATTACATTTTTGAAGGAAACATATTTAGCTTGACCAGCAGCAACAAGTATTCTAAGGTTGTTCTCCCCATATATGTATGTAGTAGGTACATATATACGAACATAGGATGGTATGGTCTAACTTTTAAAAAGTCTTACTTACTTTAAATTAAGGACTTCGCATTTCGAGGCAATAAAATGTAAAATATACAAACAGTTGGAACGGTCGGAACGGGTTTATCAATTAAGCCTGTGATGCTAATTAAGAATTAAGGTATGTTATGAACATTATGGCGTTGAAGATTCTTTCATATGTATATCCGTTTCAAACATTTATGGAAAATTATCTTAAATTAGGGGGGAATAAAATATCCGCAACTCGATTTTAAGTTTTTAAAAAAGACTTTTATTTTACAAACTTAAATATCTTTATGTCACAAGATTTAAATTAATTCCCCGACTTGACTTTGGGTCTGCTTGTCTCAAACGGAACTGATCTCTCTGCTCAATGGTATTCGTAATTGATAGGTATGGTAATCGATCCAGTTTTGAATATCATATATCCGTTTTGGGATTTTATAGGATTTATTTCTATGTTTTGGCCCTGTGCCATTACGATGGTAATTATGATGAAGATGAGGATTTTAATTGTGTTGAAGTTCGCCGATTCCATTAACTTCCTCGGTTTCTCTGGAATTATTATATTTGCTTGTATTAGATTTCTTCTTTTTCTTGAATTTTGATTTATAATGAGTTATTTTCCTACCCCTATTCTTTTCTTCATAATGTTTTTCGTCTACCTGTCTAATTTCGCCCGTCCTTTTGAAAGGATTTGTTACCTTAGACTTAACTAGAGGTGATAGTTTATAGCGGGTATCTACTTCATATTCTATGCGGTTTTTATTTAATTGAGTGATTTTATTCACTTATTAATCTTTATCGGCTTCGATTTCAATTGGTTTGCCAATCTCGTTAAAAACTTTCATGATGGCTCTTTTTGCTTCTAACCAGTCACGACTTTTTACTTCTACAAGAGTGGCAAACTTCGAGTATAGTCAATACATGATAGGAACTGTTGGTTACCAACCATATAGAAATCCATGACGTATTTCTCTCTGATGTTCAGTATTTCCGGTGTAGTTTCGAATGCCAACTTCGTATTTCTATGCTCTGTTTTGGCAATATTACAAGTAGGACATTCGTTTATGATGTTTTGGATTAGTTTTTGATAATCCGGGTAATAGTATTTTCCCCTAAACCAATTGACGGTTTTCTCTATCCCTGGATGGAGTAAGCCTTTATGATTCTTTAATATGGTTTCTTTAAATTCAGCGTAATTCTGAATATCTAGGAGTTTCGTGCTTGATTTGACAGCTTTGGTTATATTGTTAGAATTAATTATTTATAAATAGGCTTTTTGGAATGGAGGAAAATCTATTTCGTTATGGAAATATAATGCGCTCTTTTTGGTGCATAGATATTCCTTTATTATATCCTTCGCTAAGGTGTGAGTCATTTCCTTATACGTGATCTTGATGATTAGCTTGTGAAAATAACGAATTTTTTCTACCTTATCTTCATTGCCTTTTATTAGCTCAATTTGCCGATTGTAATAGTTAATTGGTCTTTCCGTGATAGCAATGTGATTTAGATTGTCTTCCTGTGCGCTATGTACAGTTGCACCAACGCTATTGGAAGCTTCTCCAAGGAGATTTTCATTAATCTTTACCCTTGATAAGGCATCAGCTACATGATTTTCTTTGCCTGGTAGATATTTCATTTTAAAATCAAACTCATTCAGTTTTATTTTCCACCTTTGTAATTTCATATTTGGCTCCTTGAGGTTGTTCAACCAAATCAAGGGTTTATAATCGCTTTGTATCTCGAATGTTCTACCGAACAGGTATGAACGGAAATACTTGGTTGCCCATACGATCGCTAATAATTCCTTTTCGATGGCTGAATAGTTTATTTCATGTTCATTTGGATTTGGTACTATTCCTTTGGTAGTGACTACATGACCTAGGAATTCAGTTTCCTTTTTCATGAATTCACATTTGTCCATTTGTAGCTTCAAGTTGGCGTCTCTCAACTTTCCAAATAATCTCCTGAATGACAACAAGTGTTCTTCCAATGAAGTGGAAAATATAATGATGTCATCTAAGTATACAAAGCAATCTTTGAAGATTAACTCTTCTAGCAGATTGTTCATACATCTTTGGAAGGTAGCTGGGGCAGTGGTTAGCCCAAAGGGCATACGAGTGAACTCGTAATGTCCATGCTTAGTGGAGAACGCAGTTTTGGGGATTGAGCTAGGTTCCATGGGTATTTGATGGAAACCTTTTGCTAAATCGATTGTCGTAAAATACTGACATTTACCTAGTTTGTCTAGGATTTCATCCATTCTTGGAGTTGGGAATTTGTCCTTAACTGTTATTTCATTTAGACTTCTATAGTCTACTACCATTCGATATTTTTGCTTTCCTGAAGCATCTATCTTCTTCGGAATCATAGATATGGGCGAGCAGTAAGGAGAATTCGACTTTCGAATTATTCCCTGCCTGATCATATCTTTGATTTGCTGGCTTATCTCCTGATCATGTATCTGGGCATATTTGTATGGTCGTCTGTAGACCGGGTCTTCATGTTGAGTTTTGATCTGGTGCTTGATTGTACTTGTGAAAGTCAAATTGTCACCTTCTCTGTACTGCACATCCTTAAACTCATATGAGACCTTCTTTAACTCTTCCCTCTCTTCGTCGCTTAAGTGTTCCAATCTTAATTGATTACATTCCCTTAATTCACTGTCTAGAGCGGAAGCGATGTATTGATCTCCCTCTGGCGATGGGTCAAGGAACTTAGGTGCGATCTTCTCTTCTTTTGTAGAGGGATCAGTGCACTTCTGTGCGGTCTTGCCGGCTTCAATAGCTTCTCCACTCTGAATGATTGGGTACGACCTAGCTCCTAGTGTTACAGTGTCATTTCTGTAATCGATGCCGGCTTTACTTGCCATCAAGTATTCTCTTCCTAATAAAATATCATAATTTTCGGAAAAGTTATGTATGTAGAACTTTTGTTCGGACGGACATGTTTTGTTCGCATTCCTCATTATACTCTTAGTTATACGAACAGGTCCATTGATGGTATGGACCGTAAGGTTATCGTCTTTTATCTCGGAATCTGTATAATTTTCTTTCATGATGTTGATCGATGATCCCGAGTCAGCGATACACCTTAATATTCTTTTATTAATGGTAATGTTTATATAGGGTCCTCCTAAGTTTCTTCCGAGGCGGCTTGATGAAAATTTACGTCCATCTTCGTTTATCCACTCTGGCTCTCCCTCCCTCTTTTAGTAGGTTGGTTGGGTCCACTCCCACTAGCTTGGTTTTGAGATATTTGCTGATTGAATGGATTCTGAGCCCTACCTTGATTCAAGGAATTTTTGAACTCATTGTATAATCCAGGATTTTGGGAATTTTGATTTTGATTTGTTCGATTAGTCTGACCTGTTCCAGATGAACTCTGAGTTTGATTGTGATAGTTAGTAGTATTATAATTTGGATAATAGTTTCCAACATTCTTTCGATTTGATTGAGACGATTTCGATTGATCTTTATTTGTACCTGAATCTGTTGTACTAGCTTCGTACAATCCTTCTTCTTGTGCTGCCTTCTTAAGATTAGACAATGTGGTAATATCTTTTCTTGCTAAGGTCATGAACATTCTGTCAGGAAGTTTTCGAGTAATGACATCTTTAATTGTGTTGTTCAAAGCGTTTTTATAAATGACATTATTTTCTGGTATGTTTTCTAAGTTTAGCTTATTGTTTATTAATAATGCTTTTATCTCTAATTCTTCTATAAACTTACGAAGACTGCCGTTGAATCTGGTGGTGTATAGTTGTCGTAAGAGTTCTTCATATGGTGTGTGATTTTTGAACTCGTTGATCAGCGCCGTCTTCAGTTCGAGCCACGTGTTGTATTGTATCATTTGCGATATGCGTTGTGCCTCTCCTGACAGTTGGATCTCGGTCGCTCCAAATAGAATCCTTTGTTGGCGAAGATCTTCAGTTGGATATAATCCGCAAACATATTCGATTCGTTTGATAAATGAGCTTAGCTGTCCAGATGAACCGTCATAGGCAGGTATTTGTCGGATCGACAGCAGTGCCTGGTTCAAGTGGATTTCGCTCAATGATAGTGGTGGTAACGCCATGTTGTTGGTGTTGATTGGGTTTTGTTTTGTTGTAGTTTTTAACTTTATTTTGGTTCACTTGTAAGTTTTTTTGATATTGTATTAAGTGCTTCACTGTCCTTGGTGATTCACTATCTCCGCTTACTTCAGTTCACTTAATTTTAGTTTTGCAAATCGTATGTGCTCGTAACACATAGGTTCTTTGGCGGATTTCACAATTTTATTAACGATTCCGGGATTACGTGATCACAGTAATTAGAAATTACACAAGCTGACCATTACCGAAATATAGGTGTTAATTTTAAACGAAATCCTACCGACTGCGCCAGTTAAATATCCGCAACTCGATTTTAAGTTTTTTAACAAAGACTTTTATTTTACAACTTAAATATCTTTATGTCACAAGATTTAAATGAATTCCCCGACTTGACTTTGGGTCTGCTTGTCTCAAACGGAACTGATCTCTCTGCTGCTGGCTAGTTTCCATGAGCCCTTCTCTTGGAACTCCCGACTCTGGCTTCGGGCGTTGCTTTCCTCGGCTGCATCTTCGTGTCGGTGGCGTACGTGCCTGGATCGATATTTGGGGATGCGTCGGCTTTGATGAAAGGCATCCGCTGCTGGCGATCGGTGTTGCATTACATGACGGAGCTAGGAATGTGATACTCCTTGGTTTTATGTCTAGCTTTGATTGGTCCTCATGAGTGGCGTGATTCTAAAGAATCGATTTCTCGAGAGTGGCGTGATTCTAATGTTGATGAAACAATGTGGTCCATTGTTTATATTATGGGGGGCCCTAGCTTGGAGTATGGGAAGAAACAGTTATTGATTCTTGAGTGGGGTCCTGTTACTTGTGTGGATGGGGTGGATGAATTGTACATAAACATAATGTGTTGGGATGTGGGGAATTATTGATATGTCACTATATATATGTAAATATGTACCTATATTTCGGAAGACAAACTCTTATCTTGTACTGCTGATTGGGATATTATATCGAAAATCTGAGTCCGCATTGTTATCAGCAAACGAAGTATATTAAAGAGATAAGGCAGTTGAATAATGTTGCGTCCATCGTATTTATTTCATATCGGTGAGCCTAGTCGTTCAAATGCAGGAAAAAAACCCAAATATTTAAAAAACAGATTTTACAAATTCTTACAAGGGTAATGTAACATTGATTTTGGATGAAATTTTGCTAAATTTGGTGTACTGTTTTTTATTTATAAGTTCTTAAAAGGTTCAATTCGAATTTTATAAATTCGTATTTTTATGAATGTAAGATTTAGTATTTCGTATATTTTAAAAATAATAACTTTATAATAATTTTATGCATTCGGTTGTTTTAAGAGTTTTTGTTAGGTTAATCTTGCAGGATAAAAGTGTTTTTTTTTTTAAATGTGATCAATACAGAAGAAACCATCTCCATAAGAAAAGGATTTTTATTTTTAGGCGCCATTGCAATTGTGAGAAAAAATGTTCTTATGAGGATCACCCAACGGATGATGGCCGGTAAAAAAAATATATCTGGTCCCTTCAGTAACTTATAGACCAGCGTTTCAATAGAATTGTACCACTATTTGGGGGCGAGGAACGAGGTTTGGACTACCAGCTACAGCAGCCCACGTTTTTGCACTTGTATCAGGACTTTTTCTGCTATACAGAGTCCAGGCACAGCAATATTGGTCGCCACTTGGTCGCAAAATAGATTGTGATAAGTTCCCAAGATCATCACCTCGAATTTTTTTTTACGGCCTAGTTTTAGGCGGTAATTTGCAGCTTAGCCGTTGGCTTTTCAAATTAGAAAAGCCACGACAAGCGTCGAATATTACATGATAGGCATTACCTCCTCACATACTACGGCTGAGACAAAAAAAATGATTAGAAAAAAAATGTTTCCCGATCACGGGTAGGTTTAGAAAAATGTATTCCTGGGTAATAAGAACAACTGAAAAAATATTTGAGCCAAATCGACACAGCCTTTCTCAATTGATGAAATCCCATACATTTTTCAGTCCTATACATATCTTGATCAGTACAATAGCCGTGTCGATAGGGCCATGACTGTCTGTCTGTCTGTCCGTCCGTCTTTCCGTCCCTATGAGCGCCTAGATCTCAGGGTTTTGCTTAGCCACTCCAAATTGATTTGTTCCTTTTGGTTATAATAATCAGATATAATTAAGATTCGGCAGTCTGGTAGATGTGGTCATTCTCTACGATTCTGCATTTTTGGTTCTCTGATATTATAAATGTGGATGCTGCAGACTTTCGTCCTTTGCGTGGCAAAATTTTGAAACAAGCTTGATTCAGAGTGACATCACAGGAGTCTGGCTACAATTTCGCTGCTCTAGCTCATGTAGTCTCCGAGAACTAGGCGCCAAAAAAGGCGGACGGACAGACAGACATGGCCCTATTGATGCTGATCAAGAATATATATACTTTATGGGGTTGGAAACGCTTCCTTCCGGACGTTAAACATATCCATTTTACCCACAAATCTAATATACACCTACTCAATTTGAGTATCGGGTATAAAAACAACTACTGCGCTGTCTTGCTTCCAGCTTAACTGGAAAGCCTGCTAATGCGTATAATTCTCTCGCTCTCCCAGCATGCTTTTCCCCTGCGGCTACCTCTGTTTTCTAATTCCAATTCTAATTTTGGTCAGAGGACTTCCATCAAATTACATTTTTGAAGGAAACATATTTAGCTTGACCAGCAGCAACAAGTATTCTAAGGTTGTTCTCCCCATATATGTATGTAGTAGGTACATATATACGAACATAGGATGGTATGGTCTAACTTTTAAAAAGTCTTACTTACTTTAAATTAAGGACTTCGCATTTCGAGGCAATAAAATGTAAAATATACAAACAGTTGGAACGGTCGGAACGGGTTTATCAATTAAGCCTGTGATGCTAATTAAGAATTAAGGTATGTTATGAACATTATGGCGTTGAAGATTCTTTCATATGTATATCCGTTTCAAACATTTATGGAAAATTATCTTAAATTAGGGGGGAAAAAAATAGTACGTAAATAAGTATATAGTTAAATATCCGCAACTCGATTTTAAGTTTTTAAAAAAGACTTTTATTTTACAAACTTAAATATCTTTATGTCACAAGATTTAAATTAATTCCCCGACTTGACTTTGGGTCTGCTTGTCTCAAACGGAACTGATCTCTCTGCTTAATGGTATTCGTAATTGATAGGTATGGTAATCGATCCAGTTTTGAATATCATATATCCGTTTTGGGATTTTATAGGATTTATTTCTATGTTTTGGCCCTGTGCCAAATTTTGGTATAGTTCTTCGGTTTTAGTTACATTAACAGTTAGATAATGGTATTCGTAATTGATAGGTATGTTAATCGATCCAGTTTTGAATATCATATATCCGTTTTGGGATTTTATAGGATTTATTTCTATGTTTTGGCCCTGTGCCATTACGATGGTAATTATGAGGAAGATGAGGATTTTAATTGTGTTGAAGTTCGCCGATTCCATTAACTTCCTCGGTTTCTCTGGAATTATTATATTTGCTTGTATATTTGCTCCCTCTGGAGATGGGTCAAGGCACTTAGGTGCGATCTTCTCTTCTTTTGTAGAGGGATCAGTGCACTTCTGTGCGGTCTTGCCGGCTTCAATAGCTTCTCCACTCTGAATGATTGGGTACGACCTAGCTCCTAGTGTTACAGTGCCATTTCTGTATTCGATGACGGCTTTACTTGCCATCAAGTATTCTCTTCCTAATAAAATATCATAATTTTCGGAGAAGTTATGTATGTAGAACTTTTGTTCGGACGGACATGTTTTTTTCGCATTCCTCATTATACTCTTAGTTATACGGACAGGTCCATTGATGGTATGGACCGTAAGGTTATCGTCTTTTATCTCGGAATCTGTATAATTTTCTTTCATGATGTTGATCGATGATCCCGAGTCAGCGATACACCTTAATATTCTTTTATTAATGGTAATGTTTATATAGGGTCCTCCTAAGTTTCTTCCGAGGCGGCTTGATGAAAATTTACGTCCATCTTCGTTTAGCCACTCTGACTCTCCCTCCCTCTTTTAGTAGGTTGGTTGGGTCCACTCCCACTACCTTGGTTTTGGGATATTTGCTGATTGAATGGATTCTGAGCCCTACCTTGATTCAAGGAATTTTTGAACTCATTGTATAATCCAGGATTTTGGGAATTTTGATTTTGATTTGTTCGATTAGTCTGACCTGTTCCAGATGAACTCTGAGTTTGATTGTGATAGTTAGTAGTATTATAATTTGGATAATAGTTTCCAACATTCTTTCGATTTGATTGAGACGATTTCGATTGATCTTTATTTGTACCTGAATCTGTTGTACTAGCTTCGTACAATCCTTCTTCTTGTGCTGCCTTCTTAAGATTAGACAATGTGGTAATATCTTTTCTTGCTAAGGTCATGAACATTCTGTCAGGAAGTTTTCGAGTAATGGCATCTTTAATTGTGTTGTTCAAAGCGTTTTTATAAATGACATTATTTTCTGGTATGTTTTCTAAGTTTAGCTTATTGTTTATTAATAATGCTTTTATCTCTAATTCTTCTATAAACTTACGAAGACTGCCGTTGAATCTGGTGGTGTATAGTTGTCGTAAGAGTTCTTCATATGGTGTGTGATTTTTGAACTCGTTAATCAGCGCCGTCTTCAGTTCGAGCCACGTGTTGGGTTGTATCATTTGCGATATGCGTTGTGCCTCTCCTGACAGTTGGATCTCGGTCGCTCCAAATAGCATCCTTTGTTGGCGAAGATCTTCAGTTGGACATAATCCGCATACATATTCGATTCGTTTGATAAATGAGCTTAGCTGTCCAGATGAACCGTCATAGACAGGTATTTGTCGGATCGACAGCAGTGCCTGGTTCAAGTGGATTTCGCTCAATGATAGTGGTGGTAACGCCATGTTGTTGGTGTTGATTGGGTTTTGTTTTCAGTAGTTTTGATCTTTATTTTGGTTCACTTGTAATTTTTTTGATATTGTATTAAGTGCTTCACTGTCCTTGGTGATTCACTATCTCCGCTCACTTCAGTTCACTTAAATTAGTTTTGCAAATCGTATGTGCTCGTAACACATAGGTTCTTTGGCGGATTTCACAATTTTATTAACGATTCCGGGATTACGTGATCACAGTAATTAGAAATTACACAAGCTGACCATTACCGAAATATAGGAGTTAATTTTAAACGAAATCCTACCGACTGCGCCAGTTAAATATCAGCAACTCGATTTTAAGTTTTTAAAAAATACTTTTATTTTACAAACTTAAATATCTTTATGTCACAAGATTTAAATGAATTCCCCGACTTGACTTTGGGTCTGCTTGTCTCAAACGGAACTGATCTCTCTGCTGCTGGCTAGTTTCCATGAGCCCTTCTCTTGGAACTCCCGACTCTGGCTTCGGGCGTTGCTTTCCTCGGCTGCATCTTCGTGTCGGTGGCGTACGTGCCTGGATCGATATTTGGGGATGCGTCGGCTTTGATGAAAGGCATCCGCTGCTGGCGATCGGTGTTGCATTACATGACGGAGCTAGGAATGTGATACTCCTTGGTTTTATGTCTAGCTTTGATTGGTCCTCATGAGTGGCGTGATTCTAAAGAATCGATTTCTCGAGAGTGGCGTGATTCTAATGTTGATGAAACAATGTGGTCCATTGTTTATATTATGGGGGGCCCTAGCTTGGAGTATGGGAAGAAACAGTTATTGATTCTTGAGTGGGGTCCTGTTACTTGTGTGGATGGGGTGGATGAATTTTACATAAACATAATGTGTATGGGATGTGGGGAATTATGGATATGTCACTATATATATGTAAATATATACCTATATTTCTGAAGAGAAACTCTTATCTTGTACTGCTGATTGGGATTTTATATCGAAAATCTGAGTCCGCAATGTTATCAGCAAACGAAGTATATTAAAAAGATAAGGCAGTTGAATAATAATTTATTTCCTATCGTTGAGAATAGTCGTTCAAATGCAGGAAAAACGAGGAGGAACGTTGTGAGTTGCTGCGGACACCGCAACTCTCCAGTTATACCCGATACTAAGTCAGTATGGCTCTCCTCCGGCAGACGCCGCTAATATTAAACGACACGACAAAGAGTGCGTGCGAGAGACAGAAAATCAGTCTAAGCGTGACGTCGAGCGCTGCGTAGCCACTGAAAATTGTTTTTTTTTCAGAGCGAGAAAGGATGAAATTGTTTTCTTGATTCTCTCCTTGGAACAGTCTTGTCTCCCAGTAATTTGGAATGAGTCCTATATCATTCCGCTTCACAAAAAAGGTTAAAGATCAAACATTGAAAACTATCGTGGTATCGCAAAGCTTTCCGCCATCCCGAAGCTTCTTGAGTTCCTGGTCACCCGGCAACTGCAACATCTTTGTTGCAGCTTGATATCTCCGTCGCAACACGGTTTTTTCAGACATCGTTCAACATCGACTAACCTTCTTGAGTTTTCGAACCTAATCCACCGTGGTTTTCAAATTGGTTTGCAGACGGATGTAGTTTTTACTGACTTCAGCAAGGCATTCGATTCTGTGAACCATGCTCTGCTTATTCACAAGCTCTCTCTATTAGGGTTCCCAACGAATCTTCTAGATTGGATTTTGTCCTATCTCTCTAACCGTACTCAACGTGTTTTGTTTTCTAACGTGTTGTCAAATACTGTTAATGTTACTTCAGGTGTGCCACAGGGAAGTCATCTGTGCCCGCTTCTGTTTATTTTATTTGTGAATGACCTTCCTCAAGTTATAACATACTCTACTACACTAATGTATGCTGATGATGTCAAAATCTGTCTTTCTTACTCTGATTGGTATTTGCACACACGCCTTCAACTTGATCTAAGTGAACTACTATTGTGGTGTTCAACTAATCTTCTTTTTCTGAACCTTTCCAAATGCAAACTTATGACATTTTACCGTCGCGCTCCTCATTTTGTCCCATATGTTCTAGGAAATCATGTCCTTGAGCGAATCTCGGAGTCCTTTTTGATCATAAGATGTGTTTTAACACCCATATAGCTGCAACTGTAAATAAAGCCAAGGGTGTTTTAGCGTTCATCAAGCGTTGGTCCAAGGAGTTTGACGACCCGTACGTTACGAAACAACTGTACATCTCGTTAGTACGTCCTATATTGGAGTATTGTTCTTGTGTGTGGAGCCCGCAGTATAAAGAACAGCAGGCTGTTATTGAATCCGTGCAAAAGCAATTTTTAATTTTTGCCCTTCGGAACTTAAACTGGGACTCAGGTAGAATCTTGCCACCCTACCGGTCTAGGCTAAATCTTATTGACCTGCCGTCGTTGCACCATCGCAGAATATGCAATGGCGTAATGTTCGTGCACAAGCTCCTTCTTGGGATTGTTGACTCCCAAACTCTCTTGGGTCAGATTGACTTGGCCGTTCCATCTAGACCTACCCGTACTTTTAGGCCTATCCGTCTACCCATATGTAGAACTAATTATGCTGATCATGAACCTTTTAGGGTTTTATGAAATAATTATAACTCCCTCTGTCAAACCCTATCCCCTGAACTGTCTCTTAAACTAATTGCATGCAATATTTATAATCATTTAAATTTAGCTAACTTTTAACTTATCTTTTTCCGCCTTTAGTAACTAAGTACCATTATTAACAGATAATTGTTAATTTAATAAATAAATAAATAAAATATTTGGCAATTGGCAAAACCGACCATGAAACCTGTGTGTTAGAGAGATACAGAGCGAGAAAGAATGAAATTGTTTTCTTGATTCTGGCTATAATAATTATACGATCTGGTTGAGACTTTACACTCTAGAACATATGGTCATCCTCTACGATCCTGCGTTTTTGGTTTTATCGTTTCTTTAAAAATGTGGATGCCACAGATTTTCGTCCTTTGTGGGGGCGGAAGTGGGCCGGGCAAAGTTTTGAACTATTTTTGTAGCAGTGACATATCACAGAAGTCTGGATCCAAAACATCGTTGCTCTAGCTCTTTTAGTCTTTGAGCGTTACAGACGGACAGACGGACGGACGGACAGACGGCCAGACAGACATGGCTCAATCGACTCGGCTATTGATGCTGATCAAGAATATATACTTTATGGGGTCGGAAACGATTCCTTCTGGACGTTACAAACATCCACTTTTACGACAAATCTAATATACAACAATACTCATTTTGAGTATCGGGTATAAAAACCCAAATATTCAAAAAACAGATTTTACAAATTCTTAGTGTAACATTGATTTTTTTTTATCTTGGACGTTGACATGCAATGACTGCATCTTTCAAGAGGCGATGCAGTTACTGCACCGTCAAGTGGCCCGTGTGAAACCAGCCGAAGGTTGTTACGCGCGGATTCCAGGCAAAACGCAGCAGTCCTCCCGCCCAACCGACCAAGGGGCGCTGCCGCATGACGCACGGTGCGTAGCCGAACCGACCGCGAACATGCAACAAAGATAGCCATTAGACTAACATTCGAGGAAAATTAGCTCTAAACTTACTAAGAAACTAAGCATGCAATCAAAATACAAATACTACTATAATTACTAATTACTAGAAAGGTGTGTAAGGATTAGTAATTTAATAAGAGGATAAGAATTAGTGGTGGATATAATATGGTATAGAGAATTATAATCCGTGCATAAGACCCTAAACGGTTCTTGCAAGTCATAACGCGGTCTACAAAGTGGAAGGAACAACGGTATAAAATCTAGTCAGTCTAATAGGAATCGGGAAGTTTATGCGGCTCAACAGATCAGGGCTGTCTATGTCACCCCTGATCAAGTTGTGTATAAATATCACACCAAGTATTTTTCTACGGTTAACTAAGGATGGGAGGTTTAATAATAGTAGTCTACTAGAGTAAGATGGGAGTCTTACACCCGCATCCCAGTTAAGGCCCCGCAGAGCAAGGAGTAAGAGGTTTTTCTGTACTGATTCTATACGGTCCTGGTGTACTTTGTACTGAGGGCACCATACACAGGAGCCGTATTCTAAGATCGGACGAACAAGCGAGGTATAGAGAGTCTTTGTTATATAGGGGTCGTCAAAATCCTTTGACCACCTCTTTATAAACTCAAGCACGCCCATGGCCTTATTTACCATGGTAGAAATGTATTCGGAAAACTTTAACTTGGGGTCTAACATAACACCCAGATCATCCACCAGGGTAACCCAAATAGGGTATAGGGAACCAAAAAAGGGCTAGAACGATGAAATGTCATAACTTTGCATTTCGAGGCATTAAAGTGTAACAAGTTTGCACAACACCATGACTGAAAGTTATTGAGATCGGATTGCAAGCGAGAATGAAATGAAATATCCTTGTACTGGACACAGAGTTTAACATCATCCGCATACATAAGTTCTCGAGAGTATGTTAATACTGAAGGCAAGTCATTAATAAAGAGTGTGAAGAGTAAGGGGCCTAGATGGCGGCCCTGTGGTACTCCCGAAGAAACCTTTACTGGTAAAGAGAGGAATTTTTGAAGAGGACTCTTTGAGACTTGGAACAAAGATAGCTAGAGAACCTCCGTTGGGCGGAAACCCTAAAAGGTCAAATATATGCACTAAAAGGGAATGGTTTACAGAGTCGAATGCTTTACTAAAGTCGGTGTAAATAACATCCGTCTGTAAGTTACCTTGAAAGCCTTTAATAATGAAAGAGGTAAACTCTAACAAGTTCGTGGTGGTTGATCGCCGCCTTATAAATCCATGCTGAGTTGGAGATATAAGTGACTTGCAGAGATGTTGCAAGTGCGGAGTTAAAACCTTCTCAAACATTTTAGGAATAGCGGATAACTTTGCTATACCTCTATAATTTTTTGCATCAGACTTGCTACCTTTTTTATGGAGAGGAATTATAAACGATTCCTTCCAGATTGGGGGGAAGCAAGAAGAATCAATGGACAGGGTGAATAGTTTAAGCAAAGGTGCACACAGAGCCTCGGCGCAATACCTGAGTACACAACCTGGAACCACGTCTGGACCCGGTGAAAACACCGGCTTAACTACTCGAAGATCATGAAGTAGGGAACATTCATTTAACAAGGGACTGAAAATGCCGTTCGACCTCGGTAAACCGTATGGGTACGGTTGACCAGAGTAGCTTTCAGAATAGGTGGTTTGGAAGAATTGGGCAAAAAGATCGGCAATTGCCTGATCATTATTTGCCGACGTATTACAAAATGATAGCGAGGATGGGTGTGCGGACGTTCTACGCTTACTGTTTACGAAGCAGTAAAACTGTTTAGGGTCCTGAGAAAAACGTATCCTGCAACGAGATAGGTAGTTCTTATAGCATTGAGCATTAAGAACTGAAAAGTTTGACCGAGCTATTACATAATGAGAGTGAGAAGTAGGAGAACCCACTTCTTGAAATTTTTTATAAAGTCTTGATTTTAAGTTTTTTAGACTGGATAACTCTTTGGTAAACCAATTGGGTTTTCCAGATCTAGTCGGACAAGAAAGAGGGACACAAGAATCGAAAAATGTGCCAAGAGCATTGTAAAAAATGTTTGTGCCTTTTATGATATCAGTGCACAAGTACAAAGCGGACCAATCAAAATCCCTAATTAGGTTATTAAGCTTCGCAAACTCGGCTTTATGAAAGCAGCGGACACGTTCGGGCAGCCTACTCGACCGATCCAATACAGTTGGTCCTATATCTAGCGACACCTCGAAAGTAGGGTGGTAGGCGTCTTCAGGTATAGTGAGCGGAAGGGCTCGGGTTAACAACACTATGGTCGGATCCGATACAAAGCACAGATCAAGCAATCGACCCAAGGAATTTTTCACATGGTTGACTTGAGACAGGGATAGATCAAAAAAATCGTCAACAAAGTCATGTCGTGACATGGGCACTAGGATACTAGACTCGTTTACCGAAGACCAAACAGTTCCTGGCAAGTTGAAGTCACCAAGAACTATCATACGATCTTTATCAGATAGCGAGGAAGAAACAGCGGTTAAAGCGGACAAGTGCTGCTCATAAATTGAAATATCCGAAGAAGGTGGAATATATGAGCAAGTAATGAATATAGCGAAAGTGGGAAGAATCAGTTTTACACACAGGAATTCCAGTTCATGTTGGACTTGGACTGTGAAGTGTTCCGACGCGAAGTTAGAGTTCACTGCAATCAGAACCCCTCTTTCCTAAATGTTGTGTACCGGCCTGTTAAAACCTCGGAACTAAGAATGTCTGGCTTTAACCAGGTTTCGGTAAGCACAAAAACGTGGGAAGCAAATGCAACACTATCCCGGAAAAGAATGCTGAGCTTACTACGCAAGCCTCTTACATTCTGATACGTTACTAAAAGAGAAGTTAGTTTTTTTGGAAATGTGGAAGCAAGACGGGAAGTTGAGGAAGAGGAAGTTGAGGTTGAGGGTGGCACACTGGAAAGATTTGTAAGGGATATGGGGCCTTCTTCTTCTTAGCCTTAAACTCCTACACCACCAAATGCTCCGGCCAAAATTTGGCGGAGCAAATGGTGTCAAATTGAGTTGGGGAGATGCTTATCTTAAACGAGGCTATCTCCCTAGCATAAGAGAAGTTAAATTTCACCACCTTTAAACCCACGGCTTTTATTTTGCTTTGAATAAAAGCAATTACATCATTAGATGTGAGGTCAGGGGCCAGCCGTGAAACAAAAACTTGTCGTTTTGGTGGGACTCCCACCAGTGGTTTAGTCACCACAGGCCTAGTACCTGTGGTGGCAATATCCGGAGGTCCGGAACGTCTATTTACTGGTGGGATCGGGATAGACGGGACAACTAGCGAACTTGCGGACCCCACGGACACGGACGCTGCAGACGTACTTGGCTGCACATTATCTGAGACGATGAATTCGGCTACCGAATCTGCATCGCCAGCAGCTGTCGTTTCCCTTGGAGTGGCAAACGAGATCAACTGCTGCACACTTGGAGTGGTCGGAGTCAGTTTTTCGGCGGCGCACGGCTGAGTGACGGTTGGCACTTGCAGATCCCGCGGAGTGACCTTTTTACGCCTCGGAGACTCATTCAGCAGTTGCAGACTGCGAAATTGAGACTCCATGGCTAGGAGCCGATCGTATTGGTTTTTAAAGCCAACGGTCAGCTCCTTAAAGCCCTTCCGCGTCTGCCTCATGAGAGCAACCATGTCACTCTCCACCGCACGGCATGCCTCGCAACTGTAATGCAACCCATTACGTTTAGCTATAGCATCACTCACGAGGCCAGAAAATCCATTTTGCATGCACTACGCTGTCGCAGAGCCAGCAGGGGACATTCGGCTAATCGTGAGTGATCTGCTTCTTACAGGTTTTTTTGGCGCAGACCACAGCGTATTCCATTTGTATTATTTATATATTTGCTCAAGAAAATTTACGAAAAAAAGAAAATTTCCAAAACAAATTGGTATCAGACCAATGTGCCAGACAATGCTCAAAGTGGAATTGGTAAAAAATGAGAGCAGAGTGGAGAGCGGTTATAGCGAGCGGTACTGAGTAGAGAGCGCTATTGCTCAGAAAATTTAAAGAGGGACAGAAAGAACAGTTATTGAAGTTGAGGTGATAGCGAGAGAGTGATAAAACAACAAAAGCTACAAGACGAGAGACGAGAGCTGTAATGCAATGTAATTTACTCACGTCAACAACACAAACACAACAACCCGACGCCGAACAATTTTAAATTCAATAAATAATAATTAAATTAAATCAAAAGGCATGCCGAGTCTAATGACTCGCGGAATAGAATAGGTTTCCAGATAGTAGGTGGATTACAAAGGTGTTTAATGTTTATTTAAGAAAACACCGGTTGTTTATGTAAAACAAAGGAAAAATATGCGGAGCGCAAAAGAAAAACGAAAAAGATCTACGAACGAGAACGAATGCGAATGGATGAAATTTTAATAAATTTGGTATACTGTTTTTTTTATTTATAAGTTCTTAAAAGGTTCAATTCAAATTTTATAAATTCGTTTTTGTATGAATGTAAGACTTAGTATTTCGTATATATTAAAAATAATAACTTTATAATAATTTTATGCATTCGGTTGTTTTAAGAGTTTTTGTTGGGTTAATCTTGCAGGATAAAAGTGTTTTTTTTTTTAATTTGATCAACACAGAAGAAACCATCTCCATGAGAAAAAGATTTTATTTTTGGGCGTCATTGCAATTGTGAGAAAAAATGTTCTTATGAGGATCACCCAACGGATGGCCGATAAAAAAAATATATCTGGGCCCTTCCGCGGGTCGCGAACGTTGTGAGTTGCTGCAGGCACCGCAACTCTACAGTTATACCCGATACTAAGTCAGTATCTCTCCTCCGGCAGACGCCGCTAATATTGAACTACACGACAAAGAGTGCGTGCGAGAGAGACAGAAAATCAGCCCGAGCGTGTTGTCGGGCGCTGCGTGGCCACTGCAAATTGTCTTTTTGCTTTGTGGATGCCACAGATTTTCGCCCTTTGTGGGGGCGGAAGTGGGCGGGGCAAAGTTTTGAAATATTTTTGTAGCAGTGACATATCACAGAAGTCTGGATACAATACATCGTTGCTCTAGCTCGTATAGTCTTTGAGCACTAGGCGCTGAAGGGGACGGACAGACGGACGGACGGACGGACAGACGGACAGACGGACAGACAGACATGGCTCAATCGACTCGGCTATTGATGCTGATCAAGAATATATATACTTTATGGGTTCGGAAACGATTCCTTCTGGACGTTACACACATCCACTTTTACCACAAATCTAAAATACCCCAATACTCATTTTGAGTATCGGGTATAAAAAGATAAAAACAAAATTTTTCTCCACGGCTTTTTAAGCGATTCGATAGAATTTTGTTAGCACTTGGTTTAGTAAAAAACATGGTGTTCATCCAGTTCTTAGTTTTCATTAAGATTGCAATAACAATGTGGTCGTGAACGTACGCGAAAAAGAAGTCGACTTTGGCTTAATCTAGTAAAATGAAAAAATCTGCGAACGGAACAGTGGAAAAGGGAATTGGATTAATGTAGATTCCTATCGAGTATTTACACAAAATTATCTCTTTTGGTGTTTTGATACCCGATACTCAAAATGATTATGGGGGTATAATACACGTCCGATAACGACCATATCTATCAGATTGCTGAATCTGGATCAGATCAGATAATTTTTATAGCGAAAGGAAACAAATCAATTTGCACTGGCTACGCAGCGCCCGACGTCACGCTCAGACTGATTTCTGTCTCTCTCGCACGCACTCTTTGTCGTGTCGTTTAATATTAGCGGCGTCTGCCGGAGGAGAGCCATACTGACTTAGTATCGGGTATAACTGTAGAGTTGCGGTGTCCGCAGCAACTCACAACGTTCCCCCTCGTTTTTTTATACCCGATACTCAAAATGAGTATTGGGGTATATTAGATCTGTGGTAAAAGTGGATGTGTGTAACGTCCAGAAGGAATCGTTTCCGACCCCATAAAGTATATATATTCTTGATCAGCATCAATAGCCGAGTCGATTGAGCCATGTCTGTCTGTCTGTCCGTCCGTCTGTCCGTCTGTCCGTCCCCTTCAGCGCATAGTGCTCAAAGACTATAAGAGCTAGAGCAACGATGTTTTGGATCCAGACTTCTGTGATATGTCACTGCTACAAAAATATTTCAAAACTTTGCCCCGCCCACTTCCGCCCCCACAAAGTGCGAAAATCTGTGGCATCCACAATTTCGACGATACGAGAAAACAAAAAACGCAGAATCATAGATAACCACCATATCTATCAGATTGCTGAATCTGGATCAGATCAGATCACTTTTATAGCCAAAAGGAACAAATCAATTTGCAGTGGCTACGCAGCGCCCGACGTCACGCTCAGACTGATTTTCTGTCTCTCTCGCACGCACTCTTTGTCGTGTCGTTTAATATTAGCGGCGTCTGCCGGAGGAGAGCCATACTGACTTAGTATCGGGTATAACTGTAGAGTTGCGGTGTCCGCAGCAACTCACAACGTTCCCCCTCGTTTTAAATTAAAATTGATGTATTCTTAATATGATCGAAATTTTCATTTTTCAAATCATTTAAATGCATTCTAAATCAGATATGTCCAGCTCAGCAGTCGTGTTAATATATGAGCGTTTAATTATCCCTCGCCGCGGTCGCCGCGTTGGAGGTGCAGGGACAGTGGAGAATATAATTATCTCTAGCCGCAGTCTTATTTTTAAGAGATGCAATGCAGGATTCTCTTTCTCTCTTTTTCTTTATTTATTGGTGTTTTCACATAACAAAAAAAAAAATACAAATTTATTATTTGAATCTATTTTTATCTTTATTTATTGTGTTCTTTGTTGTTTTCACACACAAAAAAAAAAATAATATTTATTATTTTTTGTTTTTATACCCGATACTCAAAATGACTATTGGGTTATATTATATTTGTGGTGAAAATGGATTCGTGTAACGTCCAGAAGGAATCGTTTCCAACCCCATAAAGTATATATATTCTTGATCAGCATCAATAGCCGAGTCGATTGAGCCCTGGCTGTCTGTCCGTCTGTCCGTCCCTATCAGCGTCTAGTACTCAAAGACTATAAGAGCTAGAGCAACGACGTTTTATATCCGGACTTCTGTGATATGTCACTGCTACAAGTATATTTCAAAACACTCTCCCGCCCGGGTGTGCCGAAATTTTGAAACAAACTTGTCAAGGTCCGATATCTCAGGACTGTGGATCAAAAATTTGGTTGCTCTAGCTCTTATAGTCTCTGAGATCCTTGAACTCACATTTTTCAATGGGCAAAGCCGACCATGAAACCTGTGTGTTAGAGAGAGGCTATAATAATTATATGATCTGGTTCAGATTTTGCACTCTAGAAGACATAATTATCCTCTACGATTCATCCACAGAAGTCCGGATATAAAATGTTGTTGCTCTAGCTCTTATAGTCTTTGAGCACTAGGCGCTCATAGGGACGGATAGACGGACGGACGGACAGACAGACAGGGCTCAATCGACTCGGCTATTGATGCTGATCAAGAATATATATACTTTATGGGGTCGGAAACGATTTCTTCTGGACGTTACACGAATCCATTTTCACCACAAATCTACCCCTATACTCATTTTGAGTATCTGGTATAAAAATCTCAGGAAAATTTAGGGGTATATTTTTGTAAAGTGCAGTTAAAGTTGAAAAACTGCTAAAAAGTTAGGTACTAATGAATCCATTTGATCAGGTACACTCCATATCAGAATCATTTTCCATTTCGCGCTACCTAAATTATGTCATCGGTTATGAATGAATATGCAGGCTAGTATTTCTACCTTAAACTGTCTTTTTGACCAGGTTTCGCATGCAAGAACTAGATTTATAAAGTTCATTTTAAAACTTGCATATAATTCCGCGTTCCGTTGTATTTTGACTAGGAACAAAATTATTCTTATTAAATTAAATTAAATTAAATTATTATTATTATTATACACTGAAGGTGCGCTGTACCCAACAAAGATTTGGAAACACAAACGATGGAAACTCATCACCCACCGACGTTTTTGAGAAAAACAAAATTATTGCAGAAATAACTGGGGTGGATAGTGACATTATCAAAAGATTGGGTCTTATTTTGAATATTGTTGCTTGACATTCATCTAATCGTCATAATATTTGAATTTTTTATTTTTATCGTAATTATGAAGTCTAGTGTAAGTTAAGCTAGGGAGCGCAATAAAAGCTCGTTCTCTCGCTCCTGGTGAAGTCGCCCGCTTTGCCTACGTAGGTTAGCTAGAATCAGAGATTGATTTGAAGAAAACATAGTCTATCATTAATATTGAAAGAGATCGAGAGCAATAATTTTCTCCCTGCCAAAAACATATAATTAAATTACAGCCACCCAAAGTTTTCATGGCGCCCCCGGGTGGACTGTAAATTGTATTATAGGCAACAACAAAAAGTGACAGTGATACAAGAAATTGCAGTATATGCAAACAATCCTAATTATTGTGCAAATTTTTGCTACCGCCGAAGGAAGCCCTACGATAAAGCCAGGAAAGTAGCAGTTGGATTCAAAGATCCAAAGAGGAATCAGAGGTATTTGTGCAAAAAATTTAAGGCAGAGCAAAAGACGTTTTGATCTTTTTGGGAAGTGTCTAGTGATGAAAAAATTGCATATCGCTTTCAATTTTAAGCACAGACGTATGATACATAGTAGAGCTTGATTGCATGTATTTTATTAATAATTGCATATGAATATAACTATAGTTATATATATATATATATATATATATATATATATATATATACACATAAATTCATACATATAGACATATACAGACATATGTGAACCGCTATTTGGACGCAAGAGTTATCATTGTTAGTTCTACCTTCCTCGTCATTAGAACCTCACCAGAAAGTTTGTTCGTTCGTTTACCCAAGCCAGGGCGTATAGAAAGTATCCACACATACATACAAGCATCACCGGTGCATTATTTCGTTTTCGCTTCTCTACCGCTGCTTGCGTTGTATTTGTTGGGAGAATTTTCGTTGCCGCTCTTGAGCTTAACGGTGCGCCAAGTGACGCTACCCTATTTCTAAGGGGTATATTTATTTCGGCTGACGCGATACCCTATGTTTAAGGGGTATATTGTTATCGAACGTTACTTGCAACTACTCTTTCCCTTGATACCTCGTGCCTCGACATTCAATATTACAATTCGTTTTCAATTATCGTTTCCGATATTAAAATTATTATTAAAATTTTCCAAATATTAAAAAAAAAAAAATAGTAATAAATAAATAAATAAAAATAAATATAGTGGTTTGTTGCGTAAATTTAACATTAATATTATGGTAGAAAACAGTAAATACCTTCTTAAAGACTTAAAGATTAAGCTCAAATGTCGAGTAAAAAGTATTCGTCGCTTAGAGGATCGATGAGACAAAGAGTCGATTCCGTTACAATTACCGGAATTACAATCTAGATTAGATTGTTCGAATGCTTCTATTGAAAAGGCGAACCATTTGCAAGAGCAAATCGAGGAGATAACAGGTGATGATGCATATGCACCGAGTTGGAAGAGCTGACGATTATAACCAAGGAAAAGATAATGTCACTTATCGCCGCCTTTAAAGCAGCAAGCAATACGAAGCCAGTGTCTTCTTCAGTGAAAGTGACTGATTGGGGAATCCCAGAGAACCTACCACTGGCAGACCTTTATTTCTACAAGCCACAAAAAATAGATATGCTGATAGGAACACAATCGTTCTTTGAATTATTAGTCAAATTTGGTCAAATTAAGCAAGTTCCTGACATTCCAACTATTCAGATAACCAATCTTGGCTGGGTTGTTTCGAGAAAATATGTTACCAAAAGTTCTGCTCTTCACATTACAAATAGTTTGAGTTGTAGTGAAGAGTTGCTAGTATGCATCAATCGGACCTTGAAAAAGTTTTGTTCACTGGAAGAAATGCCATCTACCAAGAAAATTGGCACACCTGAGCACAAGCTATGTGAAGAACACTATCGTAAGACGACTCAAGTACTGTCATCAGGTCGGTTCGAAGTAAGGCTCCCGTTTAAATCAGATCCAAGTTGCTTAGGCAACTCCTTTAAGGTTGCTAAACGGCAGTTTTTATCACTTGAAAAGAGATTGCATCGTGACCCTGAGTTGAAGAAAATGTACTTGGAATTCATGGCAGAGTACCTCTCCGTAGGTCATATGTCTCCTAATGACAATAAGATTCCTTCTACTCCACAATACGTAATTCCTCATCAGTGTGTCCTGAGGCCCCAAAGTACGTCTACCAAACTCCGTGTCGTGTTCGATGCTTCGTCCAAGACGTCCTCACAGGTGGCCTTGAATGATATTCTGATGATTTAAGAGGAACTATACTTGACACTGCTCCGTTTCCGTCTGCTCAGGTTTGCCCTGACTGCCGATATCAAAAAGTTGTATCGCCGAGTGATGGTGAATGAAGCGGATCGGCAGTTTCAGCTCATAGTTAAGAGAAGAGACCCTTCTGAGTCATATCTGATGTCAACATATAAGACTGGATCAACCATATTCTTGGCTATCCTGTGTTTGAAAAGGTTGATTGAGCTTTCATTCCATAAAGCTGCTTACGTTATGGACGTTGACATGCAATGACTGCATCTATCAAGAGGCGATGCAATTACTGCACCGTCAAGTGGCCCGTGTGACACCAGCAGAAGGCTGTTACGCGCGGATCCCAGGCAAAACGCAGCCCTCCTCCCGCCCAACCGACCGAGGGGCGCTGCCGCATGACGCGCGGTGCGTAGCCGAACCAAACGCGAGCATGCAAGAAAGATAGATATTAGACTAACATTCGAGGAAAATTAGCACTAAACTTATTAAGAAATTAAGCATGCAATAAAATACAAAATACAAATACCACTACAATTACTAATTACTAGAAAGGTGTGTAAGGATTAGTAATTTAATAAGAGGAAGAGAATTAGTGGAGGATATAATATGGTAGAGGGAATTATAATCCGAGCATAAGACCCTAAACGGTTCATGCAAGGAATAATTCGATCTACAAAGTGGAAGGAACAACGGTATAAAGTTTCTAGTCAGTCTAATAGGAATCGTGAAGTTTATGCGGCTCAACAGATCAGGGCTGTCTATGTCACCCCTGATCAAGTTGTGCATAAATATCACACCAAGCTTTTTTCTACGGTTAACTAAGGATGGGAGGTTTACTAATAATAGTCTACTAGAGTAAGATGGGAGTCTTACACCCGCATCCCAGTTAAGGCCCCGCAGAGCAAAGAGTAAAAAGTTTTTCTGTACTGATTCTATACGGTCCTGGTGTACTTTGTACTGAGGGCACCATACACAGGAGCCGTATTCTAGGATCGGACGAACAAGCGAGGTATAGAGAGTCTTTGTTATATAGGGGTCGTCAAATTCCTTTGACCACCTCTTTATAAACCCAAGCACGCCCATGGCCTTATTTACGATGGTAGAAATGTGTTCGGAAAACTTTAACTTGGGGTCTAACATAACACCCAGATTCCACCAGGGTAATTCTCTCAAGAGAACCCCCAAATAGGGTGTAGGGAGCCAACAAAGGGCTAGAACGATGAAATGTCATAACTTTGCATTTCGAGGCATTGAGGTGTAACAAGTTCGCACAACACCATGACTGAAAGCTATTGAGATCGGATTGCAAGCGAGAATGAAATGAAATGTCCTTGTACTGGACACAGAGTTTAACATCATCCGCATACATAAGTACTCGAGAGTATGTTAATACTGAAGGCAAGTCATTAATAAAGAGTGTGAAGAGTAAGGGGCCTAGATGGCTGCCCTGTGGTACTCCCGAAGAAACCTTTACTGGTAAAGAGAGGGAGTTTTTGAAGAGGACTCTTTGAGACCTAGAACAAAGATAGCTAGAAATCCATCTCAGGAGGTTGGGCGGAAACCCTAAAAGGTCAAGTTTATGTGCTAAAAGGGAATGGTTTACAGAGTCGAATGCTTTACTAAAGTCGGTGTAAATAACATCCGTCTGTAAGTTACCTTGAAAGCCTTTAATAATGAAAGAGGTAAACTCTAACAAGTTCGTGGTGGTTGATCGCCGCCTTATAAATCCATGCTGAGTTGGAGATATAAGTGACTTGCAGAGATGTTGCAAGTGCGGAGTTAAAACCTTCTCAAACAATTTGGGAATAGCGGATAACTTTGCTATACCTCTATAATTTTTTGCATCAGACTTGCTACCTTTTTTATGGAGAGGAATTATAAACGATTCCTTCCAGATTGGGGGGAAGCAAGAGGAATCAATGGACAGGGTGAATAGTTTAAGCAATGGTCCACACAGAGCCTCGGCGCAGTACCTGAGTACATAACCTGGAACCCCGTCTGGACCCGGTGAAAACACCGGCTTAACTAGTCGAAGATCTTGAAGTAGGGAATATTCATTTAACAAGGGACTGAAAATGCCGTTCGACCTCGGTAATCCGTATGGGTATGGTTGACCAGAGTAGCGTTCCTCAGAATAGGTGGTTTGGAAAAACTGGGCAAAAAGATCGGCAATTGCCTGATCATTATTTGCCGACGTATTACAAAATGATAGCGAGGATGGGTGTGCGGACGTTCTACGCTTACTGTTTACGAAGCAGTAAAACTGTTTAGGGTCCTGAGAAAAACGTATCCTGCAACGAGATAGGTAGTTCTTATAGCATTGAGCATTAAGAACTGAAAAGTTTGACCGAGCTATTACATAATGAGAGTGAGAAGTAGGAGAACCCACTTCTTGAAATTTTTTATAAAGTCTTGATTTTAAGTTTTTTAGACTGGATAACTCTTTGGTAAACCAAGGGGGTTTTCCAGATCTAATCGGACAAGAAAGCGGGACACAAGAATCAAAAAATGTGCCAAGAGCATTGTAAAAAATGGTTGTGCCTTTTGTGACATCAGTGCACAAGTACAAAGCGGACCAATCAAAATCCCTAATTAGGTTATTAAGCTTCGCAAACTCGGCTTTACGAAAGCAGCGGACACGTTCAGGTAGTCTACTCGACCGATCCAATACAGTTGGTCCTATGTCTAGCGACACCTCGAAAGTAGGGTGGTAGGCGTCTTCAGGTATAGTGAGCGGAAGGGCTCGGGTTAACAACACTATGGTCGGATCCGATACAAAGCATAGATCAAGCAATCGACCCAAGGAATTTTTCACATGATTGACTTGAGACAGGGACAGGTCAAGCAAGCCGTCAACAAAGTCATGTCGTGACATGGGCACTAGGATACTAGACTCGTTTACCGAAGACCAAACAGTTCCTGGCAAGTTGAAGTCACCAAGAACTATCATACGATCTTTATCAGATAGCGAGGAAGAAACAGCGGTTAAAGCGGACAAGTGCTGCTCATAAATTGAAATATCCGAAGAAGGTGGGATATACGAGCAAGTAATGAATATAGCGAAAGCGGGAAGAATCAGTTTTACACACAGGAATTCCAGTTCCTGTTGAACTTGGACTGTGAAGTGTTCTGACGTGAAGTAAGAGTCCACTGCAATTAGAACCCCTCCTGCACGTCGAGACGAACGGTCCTTTCTAAAAGTTGTGTACCGACCTGCCAACACCTCGGAACTAAGAATGTCCGGCTTTAACCAGGTTTCAGTAAACACAATAACGTGGGAAGCAAATGCAACACTATCCCGGAAAAGAATGCTGAGCTTACTACGCAAGCCTCTTACATTCTGATAGGTTACTAAAAGAAAAGTTAGTTTTTTGGAAAGGTTGGAGCAAGACGGGAAGTTGAGGAAGAGGAAGTTGAGGGTGGCACGCTGGAAAGATTTGGAAGCGATATGGGGGGCCTATTCTTCTTCTTAGCCTTAAACTCCTTCACCACCAAATGCTCCGGCCAAAATTTGGTGGAGCAAATGGTGTCAAATTGAGTTGGGGAGATGCTTATCTTAAACGACGCTATCTCCCTGGCATAAGAGAAGTTAAATTTCTCCACCTTTAAACCCACGGCTTTTATTTTGCTTTGAATGAAAGCAGTTACATCATTAGATGGCCAGCCGTGAAACAAAAACTTGTCGTTTTGGTGGGACTCCCACCAGTGGTTTAGTCACCACAGGTCTAGTACCTGTGGTGGCAATATCCGGAGGTCCGGAACGTCTATTTACTGGTGGGATCGGGATAGACGGGACAACTAGTGAACTTGCGGACACCACGGACACGGACGCTGCAGACGTACTTGGCTGCACATTCTCCGAGGCGATGAATTCGGCTACCGAATCTGCATCGCCAGCAGCTTTCGTTGCCTTTGGAGTGGCAAACGAGATCAACTGCTGCACACTTGGAGTGGTCGGAGTCAGTTTTTCGGCGGCGCACGGCTGAGTGACGGTTGGCACTTGCAGGTCCCGCGGAGTGACCTTTTTGCGCCTCGGAGACTCATTCAGCAGTTTTAAACCGCTAAACTGAGCCTCCATGGCTAGGAGCCGATCGTATTGGTTTTTGAAACCAACGGTCAGCTCCTTAAAGCCACTCCGCGTCTGCCTCATGAAAGCCACCATGTCTTTCTCCACCGCACGGCATGCCTCGCAACTGTAATGCAAGCCATTACGTTTGGCTATAGCATCACTCACGAGGCCAGAAAATCCCGCGCATTTTGCGTGGACTACGCTATCGCAGAGCCAGCAGGGGACATTCGGCTGATCGTGAGTGATCTGCTTCTTGCAGGTTTTTTTGGCGCAGACCACAGCGAATTCCATTTTTATTTTTATTATTTTTATTATTTAAATATTTTTGTAAGAAAATTTGCAAAGAAAAATTAAAATCAAAAAAATTAAAAATTTCCAAAACAAATTGGTATCAGACCAATGTGCCAGACAACGCTCAAAGCGGAATTGGTAAGAAAAAAGAGAGCAGAGTGATAGCGAGAGAGTGATAAGACAACAAAAGCTACCAGACGAGAGCGGACTGCAATGCAATACTCACTCACTGCAACAACACAACACAACACAAGCCGACGCCGAAAAATAAAAAGTTAAATAATATTTTAACACAAATCAAAAGGCATGCACTCGCGTAAATGAATAGGTTTCCAGATTGTTGTCTGGTTAGAAAGTATATTTAGAATTTAGTTAGGAAAACTCCGGCTGTTTATTCGAAACAAAAGGAAAAAATGCGGAGCGCAAAACAAAAACACGTCTGATCACTACGAAAGAGAACGGATTTATTAGGTCCAACTTTTACATTGATGACTTCTTGGCGTTAGAAGTCTCATGGTTATCTACTGACGATGCCTTTAAGTTCGAAATTGAATTGTCTCCGAGCGACAAAACGGTATATACTATCAGTAACATCTAAGTTGTCTGAATCCCTTGGTTTGCTATGTTCCATCGTCACAAAAGGCAAGATCCTATTGCAGGATCTTTGGCTTAAAAAACTAGATTGGGATGAATCGATTCCGCTGCATTTGGAAACAACATGGAATAAGTTTAAAAAAACTGTCTCAATTGGAAGACATATCCATATCTCAGTTTGTGTCTTCAGATACGATGTCACCGGTTCAAATACATGCCTTTTCTGACCCCTCCATTAGAGCCTATGGAGCGTCATATACGTAGCAAAACTGCAGAAGGTTTAAAAATATCGGAGTTGACTTCCAAATCTAAAGTAGCGCTGGTCAAGACCAAAACACCCCCAAGTCTTGACTTATTTGCCGCTCACCTTCTCTCTGCCTCTGTTAAACCTTCCCATTGAACTAGTGGTTTATTGGTCGGATTCAAAAGTAACTCTTCATTTGATACGGTCTCATCCATCATCGTTGTCGACTTTCGTTTCGAATATTGTGGCCGAGATTCAAGAGTGGTCAGATGATGCTACGTGGCGGCATGTACCCACGAAACAGAACCCAACAGATATTGTCTCAAGAGGTTGTGACGTCGACGAAATCGTTCAGTCAATTTGGTTCGAAGAACCATAATTTCTGAAAGAGGAAGAAGAAAACTGGCCCAAGAACGCTTATATCGAACCTTCCGAGGATCTTCAGTTGTAAAAGAGGAAGACTAAGGTAGGGCTGACCGCTGCCGTTCCAAATTCGGAGCTGTAACCCTCAAGTTTGGTGAATATGCCGCGGAGACTGCAGTTAAAGTTAAACTTTAACCCATTATTGTGAAGCTTGTAGAAATTAAAGCATAATTTACTTAATCAAATTGAATTTTAAAGGATATCTCTTGCAAATGCAGTTTTTTTTCATGAAGATATATTTATTTGTTTAGAAGTTACTAACTTAGCAAACTGAAAAGGCGAAATGTCCCACTGTGCGCCGAGTGGGATATGTACCGCTTCTGCAAGGCAGCGACGTCGTGGCCCGCGCTAGGAGAGGTTATAAAAAGGAGGCCACGACGACAGCCCGGGACCGAAAAGTGCGCAATGTAAGACCGAGTGCGGGAAGTATCAGCGAGTGCGATTTGAATCGGTAAATAAAAGCAGCCAAACCAAAGTGCGAAGGTACAGTCAAAGGTGCAGAGGCGGTCGCCGAGTCAGAGCCCCAGCCGTTGCCCAAAGGAAACCACGCTTGGAAAAATGTACTGAGCGGGTCGAGCGAGGCAGACGTGCACATAAGGGAGGTCACCGAGAAGCCCCCAGGTAACGCTCTCATTCACAGAAGGCCAGAAACCGCTGTTTGCCCTGTTAGTTCTAAGATTCCCCGACATTCTAGCCGATAAGATATACCTAATATACCATGAAACAGCTCTTTGAGTATCAGGTATAAAAACAGCGTAAATCTAAAATAATTTAACTTAACATTTTCTTTCCAGCACTTCGAACTTCTGTATTCTAATAATGGCTTGGATGCTTTTAACTATCGGACTATGTATTATAGTGACTGCTTCAGTAAGATATAGCAACGCCTACAATGACAATACAAGAAAAGAAAGATCAGATGATCAAAATTATATGCACAACATTGACAGTAAAAAGGAAAATGAAGAAAATTTTGAATTATCATCACAAGTGCAACGGTAAAAAATTCTTTATAAACTAGAAACAATATATTATTAAAATTTGAAATATGTGTATATAATTAAAATTTCAGTAAAACTTCTTATAATATATCCAGTACCACCGCGATCGGATGCACGGAAATATCTTGTAGAATTTCCTGTTCAAACAACAAAGATGTATACGGAGACATATCTGATGTAATGAACTCGAGCTCGTGCGAAATTATCACATCAATAATTATCTCCAATCAATTCAGACATTGTCTTGAAAACAATTGGATATATAAAGATGTGGATGTGTTAGATATTATTATAAGCAACAGCCACTTGACTGAAATCAAAAGCGCGTCATTTAACGTACCTTTATTTGCGAAGGTGATTCACATGTCCTGGGTAAACCTGAAACTCCAAGAAGTCGACAGTGGAGCTTTGCTTGGTTTATACTCGTTAAAAAAACTGGAGATAGATTCGAAACTTCCAACCATGAGTATGACATTTTTACAGCCAGTGCAGACCACGCTAACATATCTGAAGTTAAATGTTCAATTAATATTTTACAGTAACTTGACTCTTTTTGAGAATATTTATTTTGAAAGACTAACTTATTTGGACCTCAGCTACAATAGATTTCTTGGTCCTCTTACCAGGCAAATATTCAATGCCGTGCCTAATACAACTTACCTCTACTTACAGCATTGTTCGATAACTGCTATAGAAGATAATGCTTTTAATGATATAGCTCATAATTTAAAGATTGTTAATTTGGCAAATAATATTCTTTCTACTATCAGTTCTATTGTGCTAACTGGAATTAATCCTATATATATTGAGCTTGAGCCCAACAATTGGCTTTGCGATTGTGAACTTTTGTCCTTGATACATTTCGTCTCTAAGCACTCTAGGCTGTTTATAAATGTGCCATATTGTCGCATGCCCTACTACTTTTTTGGTATACTCTTTAACGACCTAGACAGCAGTAAAATAAATTGTTCTACAGGTAATGAAAGTATTACTACTACCCAAAAAACATATATTTCAACCACAACTGCTGAGAAAACAAATCAAACTACAACAGGCTGGCAAGAAGAACTTTCAACACTAACTACAATAGGGAGTGGTAAATACACTGGTTCTTTTACAAATGAATATTCTTACAGTCCTATACTACAGTTTAGTTGTTCCCAGGCTGTTGATTTAAATGAAAGTGTGCGCCTTACTAACCATTCCCAGAGAGACATAAACACAGATAAAGTCGAACCAAATCAAGCAAACTATGCCAATGGCATTTTTGTTTTTCAACCCCCCACCTATGACCTCTATTTAGAGTTATCAGATGATTTTAGTCTACAAGTACGAATTGATAACTATAATGATGCAGACCAGATAAACATTATTTGGTTTACAGAACTGTTCGATAGCAATAAAGATGTATTTGATGTAGATTACTCATACAACTGTATGCAATATTCTGGCCCGTTTTTAACCATTGCTTCACTGCATGGAAATCATACATATACTTTTTGTATGATGCCGACAGATAACGTAGTTATTTCCCCGCTCTTTTGTCAACCACTCTATGTACCTATGGTTGGAGAGAAAACTCATAATGCGACGGATTCTATTCAAAACACTAGCAATAATAAGCAGTTTTCGGTCGCCATGCTGGTCTTAATTCTTTTTGTTTCCACAATTTTTGGAGCAATAATTTCATATCTTGGTATCAAAGCCTACCCGGATCTTTTAGAGGGCTCAAAGAACGTATTAATAATTAAAAAATTGGATAAAACATGCTATATATCAACAATAACAGAATCCGAATACACAATAGATGAAACAAAAAGAAAATACTTTGGTGCAAAAATTTTAAATGATACTCAGCAGTAAGTAATCCAATTGTTTTTTAAGAAAAATAACATTTAAATAAAAAAATATTTTTTTTCAGTCCTTTTTCAGAAGAAACAGTTGTGGATACTAGAAGAGTTCTAGGCAAGGTTTATAGAGTAGACGAGTATGAAATGCCTAAAGAACTGGATTTTTCAATAAAAGAGTATAGTGAACTCAGTTATGGAAGTACCCTCACTATTCCCCCACCATTACCAAAGCGTAATTCTAATAATTTAATATTCAATTAAAACAAGAAATAATAAAAGTTCACAATGGATTATTGGATGGATATATTGGAAATTGTGTCATAGATATTCACTAACAAATTTATAGATGTTAAATTTAACATGAAATTTACCATCATCAACAGTTATTAACATTTAAAATGTCATGTACCAGCAAAAACGACAACGATCAACTGCTCCTAAATGTTCAGGACATAGTCTTGTAGCTTCCCATCCTAAATCGTCCTCTCATAAGCTCGGAAAGAATATTTTGACTCTGGCCAGAATACATAGGTGCTGTCAAACCGAGAATCATAGAATCTGGCTCTAGACTACAGGCCTGTACATTTGCATACCAGGCTCCTCCTCCATCACTCTAGGCTCTTTGCAGCACCATTTGCGTATAGGTATTGTGTCATCACTAGATATGAGATCGCCGACGTAGAAGTCCCGTTCCGCAACTTTGGCTCTTATGTTATTTGGTGGGACCCCCACCATACCAGCCCCAACACCCTCGCTATGTCTGTTCCATTATGGAACTTGCGCTTCCTTTCTTCCTCAGGCCCCTTTCACGAAAATTTCGCGAAAATTGGTAGAGCCATTTCGGAGGAATTTAGCAAAAAGCTTGTATATTAGAATATACAAATTTTCAATACAAATTTCAAAAACAAATTTGTATCAGACTAATCGCTTTCTTTGGAGAATTTTCGTGGCCGCTCTTGAGCTTAGCGGTGCGCCAAGGGGTATGTAATTTACGGCTGTTGCTTGCCAAGTGACACGCTACCCTACATTGTAAGTGTATATTGCTTTCAAACGTTACTTGCAACCACTCCTTCTCTTGATACATCGTGCCTCGACATTCAATATTACAATTAATTTTCGATTATCGTTCTCGTTCAAACATTTTATTTAAAAAAAAAGATAAATAAATATAAATATAATGGCATGTTGCGAAAATTCTACATAAGTATTACGCATTCATGAACACTTAAAGATGAAGCTCAAAAGTCGATTAAAAAGCATTCGCCGCTTAGAGGATCGATTAGACCAAGGGTCGATTCCGTTACAATTACCGGAATTACAATTGTCGGGTCAAGCAGCTTAAATATTGTAAATTTTTGCCAGTGGTGCGGCCCAAAGGAAATGTATTTTGTTGTTGTCATTTCCACTGTAAAGATTATTTGCTACCGCATATGCACATGCAGCGGAATTCTTTCGTCTTTTTATATCGCAATCTCTCGTAGTCGGCTTAACAGCGACCCCAAACAGCTCTAACGCTCTCGGGCTATACTACTCTCTCGCTTGCGTCTAAGCTTGCTGCATAGGGCCCGGCAATTTGGCCCGTCGGCCCTTGCATTATCAGTCTTGAGCTTATCGTCGCAGCTATTAGATTAACATCCTCGCATCAATCGTTCGCCCAATCATCCCCATATGTACATACGTGATAAGTTGGTTTAACCTATGCAAATAAATTGTGAATTATATACAACATCTCGACTTTCATTAACTTCAAATTGCAACAGTTATTAAAAACGCTTAATAGCTTAACATTTGGTGACCCCGACGTGATTGTGCAATCACAAACTAATATAGCATTCAAAGAGCTAAGCTAATTGCCATCTCAACCAGTGTCATCGACCACATAAGTCATCCATACATCGGCCTCCCTTGCATATTCGGTAGTGCACGTTGCTGTTGGCTTGCGCTTCTCTTTTCGGTCATCTTCCAGAAAGAAACGTTTCTTACACCGGCCGCCTTTGTATATACGGTTTGTACATAGCTGTTCGCTTGCTGTGCTCGGTTATTGTCGTCTATTGCTCGTGTTACTCTTTGCGATCATCTTCTTGCTAGAGACGTTGGTCTTTCTGCCAACGCTGCCGCTACCATGGGAATTAATGCTGCTAACGAAATTCCAATGACCAGTGAGCAAAACAGGGTGTCTTTTTTGAAGCTTAAGTCAACGGAATTATGCGAGAAAATGAAAAGGTTAATAAATAAATATAAATAAATTTTCTAATTCAATTATAAAAACAACATTAAGACAACAGTAATTTTGAAAACCCTTATGCAATATACGAATGTAATAAACTTTAATATTTATGTACGTATTTATGTATGTACATAAGATAATTTATAATTGAATTCGAAAATTTATGGGTATTGTCCATGAGAGTATTCAAGGTGCGACCGGCATCTAAATTTTTGCTTTGCAGATTCCCGTCGGAAAGCGCGCGATTGACAATTGATTTAAAATATTTGTAAAACCAATTTCATTTATATTTATGCATATTTATTTAAGTATATATATATTTTTTTTTTTTTTCTTATATTGTATATTTTGTTGAAATTTGAAGTGTAACTGTTGAAGTGTAACCATAATATGATCTGTCTGGCAACGCTAATTAACATAATGTACATGAACAGCGAGAGCCTCTGTTATCTCTCGTCTCTCCTATTCGTATGTAAGTACATATGTACACATGTCATCTCTTCAGTTCTGAATAAACCACTTATGAGCACAGACGCGTCGTTCTCTATTTAATACATGTCAAAAGGCGCAATTTACAATATATTTAGATACATCATTGTTTTAGTTATAATAAACAAAAAAGTCGAGAACCGGCGGCGTTTGCATAATTTTTATAATTTATAATCAACCTGCTTAAGATAAGGAAATAAATGTGCAATTATATTATTGTATATAGTCGAGAACCGACGGCGTTTGCATAATTTTTATAATTTATAATCAACCTGTTTAAAATAAGGAAATAAATGTGTAATTATTTTATAATATTACAATAAAATAATTACATTATATATACATATATATATACATTATTATATTTTGTGGTATAAATCAAACAAATAACCGCTTTTATTTTATTTCCCGCGCCCTAGTGTACCATACCCCCACCCCCTGCCCATTTTTCATTTACTTTGTGTCAGTCCATCAAAAGACGCAAAACAAGATCCAAACTCAAATTTCAGTTCTAGCGGGCAGCAATAGTAAACACACACACACAAAGTACGTGAGAATGCATGTGCACAAATACACTAAAACATGTTGGTGGCAAAACAGAACCAGACCTGAGGGAGTTCAAAAAATCTGAAAAAAGCATGCAATCGCATATTTTTGTCGAAACATCCCAAACCAACTAACGTGCCTTTTGCGGGAGTTCCGCAAAATGCTCGCAAACGAGCTCGCTAGCGAGCTTGTGTACGAGCGATATGGTTTTGTGTCGCAAAACGCTCGATGCAAAGCGATGGCAAAATTTAAACAAGCACAGGATGTTGAGAAGCCGTTGGCATTGATTCAGGAAGTGCAAACTCGTTGGAACAGTGCGATAAATAAATAATTCAATTTTTAGAGGAATAAAGACGGAATTATGCCTTTCAAAGCTGCTGCCCAAAAATATTTGTGCGTCCCGGTCACGTCCTGCGAGTCTGAGCGAATGTTCAGCAAGGCCGGTCAAATTATTTCTGATCGTCGTATTCGCCTAAAGCCGAAAGTAGTAGACCAGTCAATGTTTCTAAACAAAAATCAGGACTTTTAAGATATAATCTAGAGAATTTACTTTTTTATGTTGCTGGACGAAAGCTATGAGCTATTGAAAGTGAAATTATTTCCAATTAAAATGATCTCTAATAAAAATATATTTTTAATAACTTTAATCATATTTGTGCAGCTTAATGTGTTTTATTTTTTTGCAACTGTTAGCTTGAAAAACATCGATGATTCATCATCATCATTGTACAAACATCGAAAACATCGAAGTCTTCAAAACTGAAATCTATCTGACGAGCTACGCCCAATTTTCTGAGTAATTTTGCCACATAGATAATCGAAAGCAAATAAGGTAGACAACGAATGCGAGCTCCATATGCTCCATATAGAGGGATATGTCCGGCAGCATACGAAACGAGGAAATGTTAACTTTTGAACGATTCGTAATTGAGGTGTCAGATCAGACCACTCTGTCGACAAAGATACAGGCAGTGTAGCATCCCATCCTAAATCGTCCTCTCATAAGCTGGGAAAGAATATTTTGAATCTGGCCAGAATAGGTGCTATCAAACCGAGCGGATCATCAAATCTGGCATACCAGGCTTCTCCTCCAGCACTCTAGGCTCTTTGCAGTGTAGTGGTCGCTTGTCGGGCGGATAGGAAAGCATATTTCTGTTCTTCGCCTGAAAGTATGCCCGATGGTATTTATACAATTTATAAGTTTCGAGCTTATGTGGAAGGACACGAGTTCTCCATCCATACCGACCATGCATCATTGAAGTGGCTAATGTCACAATCGGAACTAAGTTGGCATGATGGGCTTTCAAATTGCAGGGGTTCAACTTCAAAATTTTCCACCGCAAAGGTAGCCAAAATGTTGTCCCAGATGCTCTGTCGCGTGTGCACACCGAAGATCTATCGGCATTCAGCTGCGATGGATTGGTAGACCTGCAGTCTGATTGCTTCAAGTCGGCAGAATATTTGGAACTGATCGATAATCTCATATATCGGCGAGCAGAACACGCGGCTGCTGATCGGTCGCTGACGACCTGTGTTGGAAGCTGTGGGTTCCAACGGAGCTGGTGTCCGATGTACTAAAACAGAGTCACGAACAGTCGTTAGCAGCTCATAGCGGCATTAATAAAACGTTCGAGAGAGTTCGACGTTATTATTATTGGTCAAGTTTAGTAACCGATGTGAGAGCGTTCATAAACAGCTGTTCGGTCTGCAAGTGCACCAAGTACCCGAATCGTTCGTTACGACCCCCATTAGCTCCAGTGAAGGAAACTCAACGAGTGTTTCAGAAGTTGTTTATGGATTTCCTGGGTCCGTATCCACGAAGCAAATCCGGAAATATCGGTATCTTCGTTGTTTTGGACCATCTTTCAAAATATCCGTTTTTAAAACCCGTAAAGAAATTTACAGCGGAGGCGATAACTCGATTCATGGAAGAGGACCCATTCCATTGATTCGGGGTACCCGAAGTGATTGTGTCCGACAATGGAGTACAATTTAAGTCCCATCACTTCAATTCGCTGTTGAAAAAGTACAATGTGCAGCATTTTTATACGGCTGTGTACGCACCTCAAGCTAACGCATCGGAACGCGTTAACAGATCCGTCATTGCCGTCATTAAAGCTTACATCAAGCCAGATCAAACTAATTGGGATGAGCAGCTTAGTTCTATTAGTTGTGCCTTACGATCTAGTCTGCATTCAGCCCTAAACGACAGCCCCTATCGGGTTGCATTTGGACAGCACATGATCACCAATGGAGACACCTATCAGCTCTTACGAAACTTGCAGGTTTTAGAAGATCGTACAGTAAGTTTTGGTCGGGAAGATTCGTTTGATGGGATTCGAAAAACAGCCCAACGAACAATACAAAAACAAAACCAACGAAACGAACAGCAGTATAACCTTCGAAGTCGTGAAGTGGCGTTCAAAGTTGGCCAGGAGGTCTACAGACGCAACTTTCAGCAGAGCAATTTCGTTAAAGGTTTCAGCGCCAAACTAGCTCCTACTTTTGTAAAAGCTAGAATAAAACGTAGGCTTGGTCACAGTTACTAAGAGTTGGAAGATCCCCAAGGTAGACTTATCGGAAAATACCACGCTAAAGACATAAAGCAGTGACCATCCTAATACAGGTTAACGGTTTTCCTCCAAGCGTCTATCACCCTGTGATGTGATTAACACCAAAGTGTGATCTTGGCCGGGGGGAAAGTATGCCTGAAAGTATGCCCGATGGTATTTGTACAATTTATATATTTATATATATTATATAAATAGAGATACTTATTAATTATTAAGTTTATTCCCCATAGTTAGTGTATAGTTAGGTTGGCTTAATTTCTTGTTGTGGTGTACATGTTAAATGTTCCTTGTCGTGTGGGGCTAGCGCCACCTAGGGTTGACATTAAGAATATGCTTAAAAACGAACAAAAATCTCCCCACCATTTCAAGGTGAATGGCGAAGGATCGTGCAAAGGCAGATCCGGAGAACAACATTTTTGTTGGTCAGTAGATCCGCCCAAATCGTTCTTTCTCCTCGTGGCCGTACAAGCATTCAGTTGCGCGGTGAGAAGAAAAATGTAATAAAAATAAAATTAAACCGCCGTAAATAACCGTGGTGTGAAACCAAAGTGCACTCGATTGGAAAAAAGAACCCAAGAAAGCAGATTGGGCTCTAATCGAAAACGTGAGTACCGGCCTTCGACAGTGCTAGGAGCCTCGAAGTTAGATTTTCCGACTTTTTCTGTAGTTTCAGCTTGGAGGTCAGCAGAGAGTAGAGGAGGGTCGGCTACACTATGCCCAGATGCCACAGATGAGGGCGTCGAATGGCGAATATGCCAATAAGGTGGAGGAGATGATGGCCACCAAGAGGCAACGCTCGACTGAGAGTGCCATTAAGGACACTCCAGCGAGCAAGCGGCAACGCGGGCCCAGGAGTGCAGCCCCTCCACCGAAAACGGCCAAGAAGCCGAAAGCGAAGGTCAGCGAGGTGACCAAACGACACCTGATCGTGGCACTCATTGACCGCAGCGAAGAAAACGGCAAGATGTCAGCGGCACAGTGGAAGCTGGTGCACGCGCGTCTTGTCGACGCACTCTTTGCACAGATGGAGGAAGACCCCGCGGCCCCAATGCCCACGTTCGATGGTGCTGGGTGGCTAAATGGGGTTAAGATCCTGAAGTGCAATGATGACCCAACCCTAAGGTGGCTGACGCGTACGGTCTGCCAACTGGAGGCGATGTGGGAGGGGGCCAAGCTGGAGGTTGTGGACCGGGAGCTTATCCCGTCCAAGCCTAAGGCGAAGGTACTCTTCCCCATCACGATCCAGGGGGACCGAGCGCTGAAGCTCCTTCAGCGGCAAAACGCGGACGTGCCAACGGCCGATTGGAGGATCCTACACATTGGTAGCCCACTACCCAACGAGGGGGGCCAGTGTGTGATCCTCCAAATAAACAAGGAAGCAGAGGATCTGCTATACCCCAAGTTCGGGAAGATGGCGTGGGGCATGGGTAGCGTCTACCTGCGCCTCAAAAAGCGCCACCCTGAGGACAAGGACGCGCATACCCTGCAGGCAGGCGAGGTGGAAAAGGACCTAGGTCTCGAGTCCATCGTGGAGGCCGCCCAGGGTCTGGCGCTTGAGGATGAAGAAGAGGAAGACGGTGACCTGACGCTGGTAGTCAACCCGTCAGGTGCAAGCGAGCCAGCCACCCATGCTGAGTGTGCTGCAGCTCAACTTGCATAAAAGCAAGGTAGCGTCGGCGGAGCTCCTCATCGCCATGGAGCAAGGGCTCGCCGACATAGCTCTAGTCCAGGAGCCCTGGATTGCGACAGGCAATTCAGTGGCCGGACTAAAGTCCTCAAATCATAACCTGTTCTACTCAACATCGGTAAGCAGGAGCAGAACCGTCGTACTCGTACGAAAGGGAATCCATGCTTACCTTATGTCTCATTACAGCACGGATGACCTGACGGTTGTGATGCTGGAAAGTGAGGAAAAGCGCCTTCTGGTGGCTTCCTGCTACATGGCTCACGACAGACCCGCACCACCCGACGAACTCAGGAGCCTGGTGACAGAAGCCGGCACCAAAAACTATCAACTCGTCATCGGAACGGACGCCAACGCCCACCATAATGTGTGGGGAAGCACCGACATCAATGACAGAGGTGAGTCACTCTTAGACTTTATACTAGCAACTAATCTATATATAGCAAACGTTGGGGAGGAGCACACCTTCGTAGGTCCGACCTCATCCAACGTGCTAGACCTAACACTTGCAATGGGAAACAGTACTACGGTATCTAGCTGGAGGGTCCTCGATAGACCATCCTTCTCAGACCATAAGTACATTCAGTTCAAGTGCGAATTCAAACACCCTTCGAAGACAACAGTCTATAGAAACCCCCGGAACACAAACTGGGCAAAGTTTAAAAAGACAGTTACTTCGAAGCTCGCGAATCCGGGCTCAGTGAAATCCGCGGAGGATATAGAGAAGTCCCTAAAGACCCTATCCAACGAGCTACTGAACGCCTACCATGCATCGTGCAAACCCTCGAGAACGAAGAGGAGGTCCAAGCCACTCTGGTGGAACCGAGATCTCTCTCTCCAAAGGAACAACCTCAAGGAATTCTTCAAGATCGCCAAATAAGCGAACGAGGAGATTGTCAATGAGGAATATAAAATCCTACTTAGGAGCTACAAGAAGGAAATACGTAAGGCACAAAGGAACTCGTGGAGAAACTTCTGCTCCAACATCGAGAAAGTGCCCGAAACCGCCAGGCTTCGGAAGCTGCTTTCAAAGCAGCCCACAGTACAGAGCCAACTAAAACTAGACACCGGACAGTGGACAGAGGGCAGCAAAGAAGCCCTAACAGCACTAATGGAGGCGCACTTCCCTGGATGCACCGAGGTCACTGACGCCAAGGAGCATCAGGACCTAGCAACCGAGGAACACCACCCTCCAATAGGTCTGTTAACCACTAAGAGAATACACTGGGCCATAGACTCCTTCGCGGGCATAAAAGCACCAGGACTGGACGGGATATTCCCAGCCATGATGCAGTTGACCAAAGAGGTTATCACCCCATGGCTCCTCGCAATATACTCAGCATGCCTAAGCACAGGCTATATCCCCATCCAATGGAGAACCTCGAGAGTTGTCTTCCTCCCTAAGGCAGGAAAGTGCAGCCACGTGAGTCCCAAGGACTACAGACCGATAAGCCTTACCTCCTTTATACTAAAAACACTAGAAAAGCTGTTGGATTTGCACATCAGGAATGAGGTAGAGGGACTGATGTCAACAAACCAACACGCCTACACTAAAGGGAAATCAGTGGAGACGGCACTACACTCGCTAGTAGCCACCATCGAGAGCGCCCTTCACAACAAAAAGTATGCTTTGGGAGCATTTGTGGACATCTCAGGAGCATTCAACAACGTGGCCACAACCGCAATAACAAGTCGCCTAGAAGCGAATAACATACACCCTGCAATCAACGTCTGGATCAAAAACCTCCTAAGTTGCAGACGGGTGCAATCGGAGTGGGGCACTGCTTCCATGGTAAAGGGGGCACACAGAGGCACACCTCAGGGTGGAGTCCTGTCGCCACTACTGTGGAATCTGGTGGTCGACGACCTCATCAAGAGATTTGAAAGGAAGGCCCCAAAGATAACAGCTTATGCAGATGACATAAGCATACTTATTACGGGTGTATGTCCATCGACCCTCAGCTCCTTAATGGAACGTACACTCAGGGAGATACGTGAGTGGGCGGAAGAGGTAGGACTCAGTATCAACGCGGACAAGACGGACCTCATCCTCTTTACCAAGAGGTACAAGGTACCGATATGGACCCCCCCGAAAATTGACCAAACTAGGCTGACCCCAAAATCACAGGTGAAATACCTAGGCACAGTACTGGACAGCAAGCTGGCATGGAGGCCCAATGTAGTGGAAAGGGTGAAGAAGGCTACCATTGCGCTTTATGCATCCAAGAAGATGCTCAGCAGCACATGGGGCCTGTCACCTGCTCTAATGCACTGGATCTACATCTCGGTGGTGCGACCAACTCTGCTGTATGGAGCCTTAGTGTGGTGGCAGGCTACTGAAAAGAAGACATACCATAAGCTTATGGAGAAGACTCAGCGACAGGCTCTGCTCTGTATTACAGGGGCGCTGAGGTCAACCCCAACAAAAGCACTCGAAACCATACTCGGAATCGACCCCCTGGACATTCAAGCTCGCCTGATTGCGGGAAAGGCAGCACAACGCCTCATAGCATCAGGAAATCTATCGCCACAAGGATACGGGCATAGTTCAATCGGCAGGGAAATGACCAGATCAACTGACTACATGACCCCCCAAACTTGCCTTGACGTCAAAACAACCACATCTCTGGGACCTGAAGACTGGAAGGAAGGGAAGGGATTGGAAGATTGGAAGGGACCAAACTGAGCACCTCAATATATACACAGACGGCTCCAAGATGGACGGAGGAGTAGGAGCGGGCCTATACTGCACAGACCCCGAGATAAGGCTGTCGTATAAGCTACCCGACCCATGCAGCATATTCCAGGCAGAAGTTTTTGCCATCGGGAAAGCAGCGGAGGTCGCTCTCCTCACAGAACGAGCACACGATGCGGTCAACCTATTCGTCGACAGCCAAGCGGCGATAAGATCCATGCAGTCGTCCGTGGTCAGTTTCAGAAGTGTCTTGGCGAGCAGGGAGGCATTAGACATCCTAAGCACGACAAAGACAGTGCGGATCTATTGGGTTCCCAGCCACCAGGGCATCGAAGGAAACGAAGCGGCGGACGTACTAGCTAAGGAGGGCGTCGGGCTGGAGAATAGGAGAACCGAGAACGTGCCTGTCTCCCTCAGAACGCTGCAAGGCGATCTAGAGAAGCAGGCTAGAGCACAGACTGATAGCAGGTGGAGGAGTACCACCACCTGCAGAACCTCGAAGATAATGTGCAAGGAGCGCAACGAGAAACTTAGCCACTACCTACTGCACCTACCACGAAAGGACTGCAGACTGATGGTGGGAATACTAACAGGTCACTGTCTGGCGGCTGCACATGCAGCAAAGCTAGGCATCACCAACAGAGAAAGTTGCAGGAAATGTGAGGAACCTGGGGCTATCGAAACCCTGGAACATCTCATCTGCAACTGTCCGGCTCTCTCAAGGGCAAGGAGGAGATACCTGGGCGCCCCAGTGTTGGCATCACTGGAAGATGCCTCCAAAAGGACGCCTCAGGAACTGCTGGCCTATGCTAAAAACACCTCGATTCTCGGGGACTTTTTAAAACCACATTAACACTCCCGCGACGGTTCATACACCCCCCCCATCCGGATAACTAAGGGCCATATTGGCCTATGCGCGGCCCCGCTGAGGGCCGTCCGGGTTAACCTAACCTAACCTAACCTATCGTATTTATTTATCTAAATATTCCCTAGTAATAATAGCTATATCTCTTGTGACGTTTTTCGTTCCTCCTTTTGTCCATTTAGCCTTGTCTTGGAGTTCTCGGTTAGTGTTTCGTTTTTCTTGTAACATGAGGGTATCTGAATATAGTTTCTAATAAAATGATTGTTAAGATATAAGAATATGTGCTAGACGTTACCGTATTTGGGGGAACCATGTCGCTAGTGAGCGAATTAGGATGACCAATACCAGGGACACTCTAGGGATCCTGATATTATTATTGGCTCTTTCAGGATCATGGTAGGGTGGGCGTGGCACGCCTCCGTGCCAGAAAAACAGAGATGTCCGACTCGGTGGTAGATCCCTACTCCTTCTCTATACTATCTTTGCCCAACTATACTTTCCGTACCCCTAACGATGCTTTCCTTGTCTGTCCCCCTCCTATTCCCAAAAAGAGAACGCGAATTTTAATTAAATAATACCAGCAGGAGCGAAGCAACCTAACTGGAGGGTTATCCCCATTTCCGACCAGAGACCAGCCGTGGAAGCGAGCGTGTACTCCTTCTCAGTTAGCCGACCACCAGCTTCATCGTGCGAAGATTCTCTTCGTTACTCGTTACAATAGGTATTGTGTCATCACTAGATATGAGAAGAAGAAGTCCCGTTCCGCACTTATGTTATTTGGTGGGACCCCCACCATACCAGCCCCAACACCCTCGCTATGTCTGTTCCATTATGGAACTTGCACTTCCTTTCTTCCTCAGGCCCCTCCTCAAGCAGTATAGGCTCATTGGAGCACCATTTGCACATAGGAAAGTGCAGGACCTCTATGCTGGACCACTTTTACTTAACGACGCGATGGATGAGACCAGATCCAATGAAGATGTGGAGATAATATTTTTTATCCCCAATTGGCAGATATAAAATTACGATATGTTCTTTAATGCGTGACATCCAAATTGCAAGTGTGGCTTGCCTGCCCTTTACATTGCCGCTCCGATCGCTGAGCGCAGCTTCGCTCGGCCGACGTCGGTAGGCAGACGCTGGCAGATAGCGTTTAGCAGGGCAAGCACGCGCAAAGCTTTAGCAAACAAATGAGTGACATAGACATAAGTAACTAATAAAATAAGCGGCTGAGGGCCAAGAATTAGGTGCTATTTGGCAAGCAGCTAATTGGCTCGGTTCTGCTCCGAACATTCACCCCCCGTTGGAAGGCAAACGCTTTCAACAGATCCATCCTGAAGGGGCAAAACCGCTATTTTTCCAACGGCCCTCTTGAAGATGCTTGTTTGGGCGCAGCTGGCGGCTGCGCTGGGATGATCGTCGAACGCAGCCATCGGCGCTTCTTTACGAAGGCGCCTTGTCGTGATTACATCTTGATCATCGGGAACTTCTGTAATTGCATAGAATGGTAGGAAATTTGGCAATGTAGAAATTGTTGAAAGTTGAATTTCATTTAGCGTGGATATGTAGGTTTTTAATATATCGAAAAGTTCGCGCTGCAGTTCCTGATTCTCCGATCGCAGTTTTTCTACTTGCACCTGGCACTCGAGCAGCTGCTTCCTGCATTGCTGCTCTAAGTTTTGGTACTCCAGCGTTGTGGGCCGAAAATCGTCATTAGAGATGCAAGAGGAAATTTCAAAAGCGGCTAAAACTGCACGCTTATTCTCCGAGCTATCAATGCTTCCTGACACTATCCAACCAAGTTTTGTCTCCTGCAATGTTGGCAATTGGTCTGATAGTCGAATCTGTCCGACGCACATTAAATCGAAGAACAAACCGCAGCCTATCAACAGATCGATACGTTGGGGCTTGGAGAAATTAGGATCAGCTAGTTTTAGATTATTCGGCATGGGCCAATCCTTTGCGGCATTTCCGAAACTGAGTTGGTGACAATTGCAGCGAAGGAAGCTCGATAGCTTGCGTCCTGGGATTGTACAACTATATGTACAGACTTGCTCGAAGGTAGAATGCCGGAGATTCTAACATAAGACGAGCGGTGATCCAACTGCAACTGATTTGCAAGTATAGATGTTACAAAGTTTGCCTGTGATGCAGAATCCAAAATGGCAAGACATGGCATATGTGCTCCATAACGATCTGTTACATGGAAGAGGGCAGTAGGTAGCAACACGTTCTGGCTAGGCTGAGACTTCTGAATCGAGGGGGGAGGGCTAGAACATCCGCTTGCTAGAAGCACAGTCGCGGCCTCTTGCTGGATCGATTCCTCGGCCGGTGAAGAGGAAGATGAAGCACCAGTTCCCGATGGAATGTGGAGTAGCGTATGATGTTTGGCCTGGCAATGCCTGCAAAGGCCTGACCTGCACCTCTGCAATTCATGGGCTTTGTTGAGGCAGTTCAAACACAAGCGGCTCTTCTTTGCTTCTTTGTATCGTTCAAACGCAGAGAGATTCAGGAATGCCTGACATCTAGATATGTAATGCTCGGAGGAATTGCAATGGTTACATGTGTGGTTAGGATGGTTGTTACTGGAGGTGATAAGGGTGACAGGTTTGTCTTCTCCCACCTGTTGACTAGGACTTATTTCCATGGCTGATCCCAAATTGTCCAGCATCCGACATCTCGCTTCCAAAAATGAGGCCATGTTTGACCACTGAGGCAATCTTGAGGTCGGCTGGTTCTCCTCCCATTTCTCCTTGGTCTTGCGGTCCAATTTCGTACCTATGATGTAGATCAGTCACCCATCCGAAATCTCCTGCGGGGTTGCCAAGGTCTGAAGTGCACGCAAGTGCGAATTGATTTTGTCGCTGAGCGCGCGCAAGCCGATAGCCGAGCCCTTTTCCACCCCTTGCAGCCCGAAAATAGCCTTGACGTGTGCCTGAAAATGTAACAGTTTATTATCGAATCGCAACATTAGTAAATTCAACGCCTTGTCGTAATTCTCCAGCGCAGCACCATCTAGACATCCACGAAGATATTGGAATTTTTCGATGATTGTTATACGATAATCTTTGTGCACCATTGTCGAGAACATCGAGTGGAATTCTGGCCAATCCATGTAGTTCCCACCGAATCGCGGAAGCTGCAACTCGGGCATTCGAGAACGGCCTATACTATTATTATACTATACTATACTATACTATTATACGAATTCCCCTCGAGAGTATGCCGAGCCGTTGAATTGGCAACATTTACCGTGCGAGCAGCCATCAACTCCCGCGACAGCCTGGACATAACCTTCACATAAACATTCGAAAAGTCCAGTCGGGCATCATGGGCTAACTGCAGGAAATCCAGCCTTTCAAGGCTCGTTTGAGCGGCATCGAAATCCGCATTCATTCGCTCGATTTGCTCTAAGCGAGCTTGAAGTTCTGCCTCATCTAACTCGGCAAGCTCTTCCTTGGTGAGAAAGCGATCCATGGCCTTTAGTTGGCGCTTGATGGACTCGGCCTTGTGCTTGTAGAAATCTACATCACTCGGAATTGCTGCGCTCGCGACATTGGTAGGCTCAGGTGCTGCCATGTTGAGGTTTTAAAAGAGTCACTCAGCACGACCGAAAAAGACACCCTGTATACGTATAAACGTGGGAACCGAAAGCAAAGGGATAACAGCTAATGCCTTTATCTGTGCGGCTGTGCGAGCTGTCCGATTCCGCTTTGTACTCCGCTTGTGTGTATTAGTGAGTTCGCTGCACTGCCTACCGCACTGCACTGACCGAATTGTCGCGACAGAGAAATTAATAGCCAGCAATGCGTGTATGTAGGTGTATGTAAGTATGTTTTAGCACCGAATTGTGCTTTAAAGCCGAAAATTTGCTAAGGCTCACGAATGTCGATCGCGAACGATTATTAATTGACACTGCAACTCAGAGATCACGTCGGGGTCACCAAATGTTATGTGGAGATAATGTTTTTTATCCCCAATCGGCCGACTAATTATTTCGAATTATATAAAACTCGGCGCAGAAATAAAATTACGATATGTTCTTTAATGCGTGACATCCAAATTGCAAGTGTGGCTTGCCTGCCCTTTACATTGCCGCTCCGATCGCTGAGCGCAGCTTCGCTCGGCCGACGTCGGTAGGCATACGCAAAGCGGAAGTAGCGAAGAGCGAGCTGGCAGAGTGCGTTTAGCAGGGCAAGCACGCGCAAAGCTTTAACAAACAAATGAGTGACATAGACATAAGTAACAAACAAAATAAGCGGCTGAGGGCCAAGAATTAGGTGCTATTTGGCAAGCAGCTAATCATCTGGGCTCTGCTCCGAACAGAAGAGTCACCTCTGAATCCGACCAATGAACAACTCGTTCGATGGGGACGTTTAATAGAGGCTTGACTCTGTGACAGAGATCTGCGGGAAGGTGAGCGGCACATAACTCAAGCCTTGGAAGTGTTTTGGTCTTGAGCGGCGCTACTTTAGATTTGAAAGTCAACTATGATATTTTTCAGCCTTCTGCAGTATTGCATACTTATATGACGCACGCTCCATAGGATCTAATGGAGGCGTCAGCAAAGGCATGTACTTGAACCGGTGACATCGGATCGGAATACAAAACGTATATGGATATGTCTTCCAATGAGACAGTGGTCCGAAGAGTGGTCTGATCGTGATAAAAAATATATAAGCACACAAAATTTCACGAAAATCGGTAGAGCCATTTAGAAGAAGTTTATCAACAAAGACTTCTCAAAAAAAGGACATACCCAATAAGTGGTCTGATCGGGATAAACAATAGCTTTTGGTCGATGCGCACACCTAATCGATAAATTTCGCGAAAATTGGTAGAGCCATTTCGGAGGAATTTAGCAAAAAGCTTGTATATTAGAATATACAAATTTTCAATACAAATTTCAAAAACAAATTTGTATCAGACTAATCGCTTTCTTTGGAGAATTTTCGTGGCCGCTCTTGAGCTTAGCGGTGCGCCAAGGGGTATGTAATTTACGGCTGTTGCTTGCCAAGTGACACGCTACCCTACATTGTAAGTGTATATTGCTTTCAAACGTTACTTGCAACCACTCCTTCTCTTGATACATCGTGCCTCGACATTCAATATTACAATTCATTTTCGATTATCGTTCTCGTTCAAACATTTTATTTAAAAAAAAAGATAAATAAATATAAATATAATGGCATGTTGCGAAAATTCTACATAAGTATTACGCATTCATGAACACTTAAAGATGAAGCTCAAAAGTCGATTAAAAAGCATTCGCCGCTTAGAGGATCGATTAGACCAAGGGTCGATTCCGTTACAATTACCGGAATTACAATTGTCGGGTCAAGCAGCTTAAATATTGTAAATTATTGCCAGTGGTGCGGCCCAAAGGAAATGCATTTTGTTGTTGTCATTTCCTTTGCCCCCACTGTAAAGATTATTTGCTACCGCATATGCACATGCAGCGGAATTCTTTCGTCTCTTTATATCGCAATCTCTCGTACTCGGCTTAACAGCGACCCCAAACAGCTCTAACGCTCTCGGGCTATACTACTCTCTCGCTTGCGTCTAAGCTTGCTGCATAGGACCCGGCAATTTGGCCCGTCGGCCCTTGCATTATCAGTCTTGAGCTTATCGTCGCAGCTATTAGATTAACATCCTCGCATCAATCGTTCGCCCAATCATCCCCGTATGTACATACGCGATAAGTTGGTTTAACCTATGCAAATAAATTGTGAATTATATACAACATCTCGACTTTCATTAACTTCAAATTGCAACCGTTATTAAAAACGCTTAATAGCTTAACATTTGGGGACCCCGACGTGATTGTGCAAAAAATAATCCATCAGTGCAATCACAAACTAATATAGCATTGAAAGATCTAAACTAATTGCCATCTCAACCAGTGTCATCGACCACATAAGTTATCCATACATATATACACCGGCCGCCCTTGCATATTCGGTAGTGCACGTAGCTGTTGGCTTGCGCTTCTCTTTTCGGTCATCTTCCCAGAAAGCTCCAGAATTTGCGTTCCTGTCTGCGGGATTCGGCATTGCAGACTGTTCGGTCGCTGGAAATCTCAGATGGCAATTATGCTGTAGCATTAGATTTGTTGGAAAACAATTCAATAATCGGCGATTGGTTTTTCAGGCACACATCAATGAGATCTTGGCGCTCCAGGCTGTGGAACCTGGGTCAGTGGTCATGCTTCGGGAGCTTTCAGACAAGTTCATATGCGAGCGCTCCAGGGTTTGGGCACCACTGAGCAGATCGCAGGATGCATCGTCGTGCAGGAGCTTCGCCGAAAACTGGATCCAGCGAGCCAAGAGAAGTGGGAGGAACGATTCAACGACCCCGCATTCGCAAACTTAATTCCGTCGTGGGAATCTATGGCCACGTTCTCGGAGCAGTGATGCAGATCATTGGAGACGATGGACTTTTCTATGGCAAGCTATGCGTTGAGCAGTCAGGTGGGCAGAAGTAGAAAGCATAATAATTCTAGGTCCACATTGGTTACAACGAAGCAAACCGTAGCACGCTTCGCGCTGTGCAACGATGGTGCTCACGAGGTCCAGCACTGTCAGAAGTTTAAAGCGCTGTCCCCCACAAATCGCCATAAAGAAGCCAAGCGGCTTTCGTTGTGTATAAATTGTCTCAGAACAGGGCATCGATTACTTCAGTGCACCTCGAGCAACTGTCGTACCTGCGGGGATAGACACCATACCCTCCTTCATTTTGGTAGCCCTGAAGATACCGCAGTCTAAGGGAAATCAGCGCCGTATACTCCATCACAGTCTGCGCTGTCTGAGTCTACGCCGTCTGAGCATACCACTGAGCCCTCTACTTCAGCGTCTACCTTGTCTGCCCTTATGTTTATGTTTATATTTAATGTTTAGAGTTCAACTATGGACAGTTAAACTGTGTAAAAATAGGAATCTACAAATCATAAAATCATCTGCTACTGGAAAGTACGGTAACACAATTCAAGGCCGAAAAAAGTTAACTTAAATTATTCATTAAAGAAGATTTTACTTTGGAAGCGCAAGTATCAAAGGAAAAAGGATGCAAAAATGTATTGTAATCGCGGCAAAGGCTACGGAAAGATTCATGGTCAGAGTAGTTTGAAGGACAGAGAGGAAGACGGAGAGGAAAGTAATGCCTGGTCGGGCGGGATGGGACAGCAATTCTGATAAGGCTAATGAGGGCCGAAGATTCAACCTCGCCTAGGAGAAGTTTGTGGAGAAAGAGAATTCCATGACAAGTTCTACGGCTTTCAAGAGAGTGCAAGTTAATGAGGCGCAGCCGACTCTCATAAGAAGGAAGATGACGAGAGTGGTCCCACTTAAGTCCGCACAGGGCAAAGATAAGGAATTGTTTTTGAACGGACTCAAGCATATCTTGATATTGTTGGTAATGGGGAAAGAGCAGAGTAGCAAAGTTGAAAAAATTAAGCAAATAAGTTAGCGATATCGGAATTGTTATCTGCGTAAGTACCATTAAAGTGTAAAGAAGAGGGATATTGTGAAGAATTACGTTTAGAGTTAACAAACTTAAAGAATTGTTTAGGATCTCGTTTAAAGTTGAGCTTACATTTTGCCAAATAACTATTATAGCATAGGGTATTACAAATGGAAAATTTAGATTTTGCAATTGAATACTTAGAGAAGTCTGACTGCGAGCCAGACAGTTTAAACCTCTTATATAAACGAGAACCAAATAGGGCCAGAAAGATTTCTGAGAGGGGAAACTAATGGAACAAAGGTAGGAAAGATGGAAAAAAAGTGCTATAGAAAGCGTTAGTGGCGGGCTCGATCTAACGAAAGTCGTCGAGGAACGACCAATCTATCAGAGAAAGTGCGCTATTGCGTGACCTTCCATCCATAGCGGCGATTATTAGTTATTTGATCTTAATTATTAAGTCTAGTGTAAGTTAGGCCGGGGCACACCGGGAGCGCAATAAAAGTTTCGCCCCGCTTTGCCACCGTAGGTTAGCTAGAGTACGAGATTTGAATTGTGAAGGAAATAGTTGTTCGCTAACATTGATATAGATCGAGCGTATCCATTTTCGCCCCGCCGAATAAATAATTAAATTACAGCCACCCAAAGTTTTCGGTTAATTTCGTTAGAAAAACTCTTCTAATTTTTCATGGCGCCCCGGGTGGACTGTAAAGTTAATTATAAGCAACAACAATAAGTGACAGTGACACAAGAAATTGCAGTATATGCAAACATATTCGTTGCCCGCGTCGTGGTGTGTGTGTCAATCAGCAATCAATTTGCATAATATCATCGCGTCGGTCGCGCCAAGAATAATTTTTGTGCAAATTTCTGCTACCGCCGAGGTAGGAAAGTAGCAGTTTGATTTAAAGATCCAAAAGAGGAATCAGAGGTATTTGTTCAGAAAATTGAAGGCTGAGCAAAAGACATTCAGATCTCTCTTTGAGGTGTCTTGTGCTGAAAACATTGCACATCGCCTTCAATTCTAGGCACAGACGTATGATATACATAAAGTAGAGCTTGATTGCATGCATTTTATTAGTAATTGCATAAATATAACTAAACACACATAAATACATACATATCGACACATACAGACATATGTGAACCGCTATTTGGACGCAACAGTTATATGTACATACATCTATCGTTTACTGCAATCACTGTCGCCCTTTCGCCCCGAATGCTTCAATTGAAAAGGCGAGCCATTTGCAGGAGCAAATCGAGGACATAACAGGTGATGATGCATATGCAACCGAGTTGGAAGAGCTGACGATTGTCACCAAGGGAAAGATAATGTCGCTTATCGCCGCCTTTGATGCAGCTAGCGAGACGAAGCCAGTCTCGCTTCAGCCCCAACTCATGCTAAACTTCCGAAATTGGCATTAACCAAATTCAGTGGTAAACACTCGGAGCTCAAAAATTTTATTAGCCTTTTTGAGAGACTAGTCCATAGCGACAACAGCATACCGGTGATCAAAAATTTAATCATTTGATTTCGTGCTTCTCTGATGAAGCATTAGGAACAATAAAGGCGTTTCAAGTCACCGAGGAAAATTATGAAAAGGCCATGGCTGGCCGAATAATATTTCCACATTGTTCAATCTGCCGAGAATATCGCATCAATCTGCATCATCTCTAAGAAATCTAATCGATACTGTTTCGTCGATTTACGGATCGTTACTGTCGATCGGAGATGATACAAAAATTTCGAATGCAATGCTCATTCATCTCGTTTTAAACAGAGTCGACCCAGTGACGAAACAAAAGTGGGATGAACAGCTTACTTATGAGAAGTTGCCGCTTTGGTCCGACTTTGAGACTGCTGAAGAATCGACCAAGCCAAGGCAAGACAAAGTCATGCCAAGCAAGCAACATAATCGCAGTTCATTTCCTTGTTCTTCCACTTCCACCAACAGTAGAACTCAGAAAACTTGTAACTACTGCAATTCAGGAGACCATGTAGTGTCAAATTGCCCTCCATTTTCACGTCTCTCGGTGATGCAAAGTTTTTAGTTTGCCAAGTCGGCATCCTTATGCATTAATTGTCTGCGAAAAGGCCACGCTGTTGTAAAATGCAAAGCCAATAAATGTCGAGTGTGCAGCCGCTCACATCATACATTATTGCATCGATACACAGTGTCGGCTAATAGTCTCGCGTTGCCACCACCCTAATAGAGTCCTTCTCCTCCATCAAATCAGAATCAACCTTCCACGTCACATGTTCTGCATGCGACAGCGTTGGACAGGGTAATTCTGGCTACATCGACCGTAAGCGTCCGAACTAAGAGCGGTGAACACATTCTGGTCAGAGCTCTGCTCGACTCTGGATCACAAACAAATTTCATTGCCGAGGACCTCGCTAATCGCCTACAGATCCGTAGAGAGGAGTCCTGTATTAACTTGCTTGGAATCGGTGAATCTAATTCTCAAGGAAAGGATAAAATACACACAGTGGTGAAGTCGCGATTGAGTCGGTATTGAGTTCTCCTTTGATTTTTGGATCCTGAAATCAATTTCAGATTATCACCCTGACCAGTCAGTGAATGTGACTAACTGGCGAATCCCAGAGAACCTACCACTGGCAGACCCTTATTTCTACAGGCCACAAAGAATAGATATGCTAATTGGAGCAGAATCGTTCTTTGAATTAGTAGCTGTTGGTCAAATTAAACAAGGTCCTGACTTTCCAACTCTTCAGAAAACCCTTCTTGGTTGGGTTGTGTCGGGAAAATATGTTTCCAGGAGTTCTGCTCCTCAAATTACAAACAGTTTGAGTTGCAGTGAAGAGTTGCTAGTATCCATCGATAGGACCTTGAAAAAGTTTTGGTCACTGGAAGAAATGCCATCTACCAAGAAAATTGGCACACCTGAGCACAAGCTACGTGAAGAACACTATCGTAAGACGACTCAGGTACTATCATCAGGTCCTTTCGAAGTAAGGCTCCCGTTTAAATCGAAATTAAATCCAAATTGTTTAGGCAACTCCTTTGAGGTTGCGAAACGGCGGGTTTTTTCGCTTGAAAGACGATTGCATCATGACCCTGAGTGGAAGAAAATGTACTTGGAATTCATAGAAGAGTACCTCTCCTTAGGTCATATGTCTCCTAATGACAATACGATTCCTTCTACTCCACACTACGTAATCCTTCATCAGTGTGTTCTGAGGCCCCAAAGTACGTCTACCAAGCTCCGAGTCGTGTTCGATGACTCGTTCAAGACGTTCTCACAGGTGGCCTTAAATGATATTCTGATGGTGGGACCTACCATTCAGGAGGAATTATACTCGATACTGCTTCGTTTCCGTCTGCACAGGTTTGCCCTGACTGCTGATGTTAAAAAGATGTATCGCCAAGTGATGGTGAACGAAGCGGATCGGCAGTTTCAGCTCATAGTGTGGAGAAGAGACCCTTCTGAATCCTTGAGATTATACAAGCTCAACACTGTAACCTATGGGACTGGACCAGCCCCATTCTTAGCTATCCGGTGTTTGAAAAGGTTGAGTGAGTCTGCGAAGCTCTCATTCCCTAGAGCTGCTAACGTTATTGGGTCCGACTTTTACGTCGATGACTTGTTGACTGGTGCTGCATGCGTAGAGGAACTAAGGGCAATTAAGTCCAAAGTGTCTCAGGTTCTTCAGACCGCAGGGTTTGAGTTGACTAAGTGGTTTTCAAACTCACCCGAGATCACCGCATCTGAGAGCACAGCCAAACCCATAACAATCTCGGATTCAGAGTCGACAAAGGCGTTAGGAATCTCATGGTTACCTACTGACGATGCCTTTAAGTTCAAAATTGACAATTCAGTTATGGGTCTCCGAGCGACAAAACGGAACATACTATCGGTGACATCAAAGTTGTTTGACCCCCTTGGTTTGTTAAGTCCTATCGTCATAAAAGGCAAGATCCTATTGCCGGAGCTTTGGCTTAACAAAGTAGATTGGGATGAGTCGATCCCGCTGCATTTGGAAACAGCGTGGAATAAGTTAAAAAATACACTCTCTCAATTGGAAGACATATCCATATCTCGGTTTGTGTATTCCGATCCGATGTCACCGGTTCAAATACATACCTTTGCTGACGCCTACATGAGAGCCTATGGAGGGTGCGTCTATATACGTAGCAGAACTGCAGAAGGTTTAAAAATATCATTGTTGACTTCGAAATCCAAAGTAGCGCCGCGTCAAGACCAAAACGCTCCCAAGGCTTGAGTTATGTGCCGCTCACCTTCTCGCAGATCTCTGTCACAGAATCAAGCCCTTATTAAACGTGCCCATTGAACGAGTCGTTTATTGGTCGGATTCAAAGGTAACTCTTCATTGGATCCGGTCTCATCCATCGTCGTTGTCGACTTTCGTTTCAAATAGAGTGGCCACGAAACAGAACCCAACAGATATTGTCTCAAGAGGTTGTGACGTCGACGAAATCGTTCAGTCAATTTGGTTCGAAGGAACATCACCGGACCAGGAGAATCTCAGTTGCTTGCGGCGATGGGGACTTGTCTCGTCAGTCAGGCAAGCGTTTTGGCAGCGATGGTCCCGCGAATATGTAGGCAATCTTTAACGTACTAGGGGAAGCTAGTTTTTTGCTACAGAAGATGTAGCAGACGGAGTTGCAGATGGAGCCGATGGAGATGGAAGAATACCTACTCGATGATCCGGGCTGGTGGGACGATTTGTAAAGAGGTGACAAATCGTATGCATTTGTTGAGACGGGAGCAGTGGACGTAGAGGTGTTAGTTGGGAAAGCAGTAGTTATGGGAGTTGAGGTTGAAAGAGCCTCAACATCCCTCCGGACGGCAGCGTTAGCGGCTTCAAGTAGGACCACGGAAGCGCTTGCGACGGCTTCCTCGATGACTGTCGGGCCGACATCCTGGTCAGACACGGGCGCGGGAGGGGCAACATGTGCGACTGCAGGAGAGACTATAGATGAGGCCACCGTCGTAGTCGGTGCAATGTAACCATTATAACAAATGTCCATGGCGTCACCACGGTGATCGAGATTGGGGTGCAGGTGATACCGTGACTGGAAGAGAAACGACCGGATTAGAGTTTGGCAAATAATTGGTAACCTTCTTTCGCTTTGGTGACTCAGTAAAAATTTTTAGATTTTTGAAATGAGACTCCATCGCAAGAAACTTATCCTGTAGCATTTTGAATCCGGAGTTGAGCGCAGCGAATGCAGTATGAGTCTGTCTCATAAAAACCAGCATGTCGTTCTCAATAGCTCTGCAGTCCCAACAGGTCCAGTTGAGACCGCAGCGAGCCTTTATGAGGTCGACTACGCGTCCTCCAATTTGCCCAAAGTCGGCGCAAACAGTGTTTGCCATGTTATCACACAACCAGCAGAAGGTGAATGTTTGCCGTGTGGCAGCTGAGCGGCAGCATTATGAAAAGATGAGGAAAATAAATATGAGAAAAAAGTGAGATTAATCGAGGAAAATGCTTGAGCGATGACTTTAAGTCGAAACTATTAATGATCAAGTAGCACAAACAATTACGCAGATCAATACAGCAACAACAACGAACAAACGGCCGTCGCAAAATCACAAACACAAAACGAACACGAAAAACACAAAGCGTCCGACTCGGAGAGGGAGGCGGCACACGCAATACGACTGTGTTAGTATTTATGCAGAGACGATTAAAATGTAGATAAAAACAGAGAGCGGCTCAGATAGAGTGCGTCGACAATACATATGTCAACAACAATGCAGCTGCCGGTGACTAAGAAGGACGGGGTAGGAATGAGGAAAATAAATATGGGAAAGGTGAGATTAATCAAGGAATTGGATCTTATTGCCCAAGATCTCAGGAATGGTGTTGTTCTACTTGCCACGGCTACGGTCTTAGTCAAAAATTGTTCCGGAGTTTTAGTTCCCTGCATTTAGTTGCATCTAATAACTTCTCGTTTCGCGAATCAGCTTCAGCTTCGAAAAATGAAATCATCGACTGCAGTCTCGGGAATATGCAACTCTAGCTTCGTCACGGATGGACTTTCGGTCAACGTTAGCCTGCACTCTCGCTCATTGGATTACTACACTCTCATCACTGCCATTGTAGCCTCTAGCATAGCCGATCGACAACCAAGCTTTGGAATTGACACTCAAAACTGGAACATTCCATCGAACATACCACTAGTTGATCCGGAGTTTTATGAGCCGCAGCGCGTCGATCTGCTAATTGGCGCAAGTCTGTTTTTTGAACTCCTGTGTGTTGGTCAGGTCAAGCTACTGCCAGGATTGCCATCAATTCAGAAAACGCGCTCGGGATGGGTCGTGTCTGGAGGTTGCTTTTAAAATGTTTAAAATGTTCCTCGTTGATGGTCTCTCGCGCTCGGGCCGTGGCTGCTGCGGATAATAGTCCTGAGGATCGGCTTGAGGTGCTTCTTCGGAGGTTTTAGGAGGTAGAAAATTGCATCGAACCAATAGTAAAGTCTAACAAAGAAGAGCTAGATTGTGAAGCACACTTTGTGCAGCATTTCCGTCGAATACATAAAGGCGATTATTGTGTTCGGCTGCCAGCAAAATATAATTTGGATCTCCTTGGAGAATCTTACAATCAAGCGCTTCGTAGATTCCTGACCCTTGAGAGAAAGTTAGATCGTCGCCCTGATGTTAAATCTCAGTATGCAGCATTTATAAAGGAGTACCTTGATTTAGGCCATATGTCTCAGGTTCCTACCCAGGCAATCAGGAACTGCCGATATTTTTTGCCTCACCATTGCGTCATGAAGAAAGATAGTTCTACGACCAAGCTTCGCGTCGTTTTTGCTGGATCCGCTTCAACCTCATCTGGATATTTCCTGAACGACGTTTTAATGGCTGGTCCCGTAATCCAACCCAAACTGTTTCATATTCTTGCTCGATTTCGGTCAAACGCCGTTGCGATTACGGGAGATATCTGTAAGATGTATCGTTGTGATAGCAACTTGCAGTGTATTCTGGGGAGAAACTCCAGGGAAGAAGACTTTCGTGTGTTTCAATTGGACACCGTTACTTATGGGACGAAGCCTTCCTCCTATTTATCTGTGCGAGCGATGCATCAGTTGGCAATGGACGAGCAGATGGCGTTTCCAGTTGGAGCTGAAATCCTTCGCCGTGACTTCTACGTGGATGACTTGATATCTGGAGCCAGCTCGCAGGAGGAGGCTATCCGAATTCGGGAGCAAACTACTGGAATTTTGGTCAGTTCAGATTGAGGAAATGGTGTTTTAACGTCCCTGCTGTGCTGGATGGAGTTCCGGAAGAGGACAAGGAAACATTTTTGAAGTTCGACGATGGCAGCCATGTGACTAAAACTTTAGGACTTACGTGGGATCCGGTTTCTGATCTACTATTATTTTCGTTCTCGGCCCTTCAATCTTCTTTGAATTCCTGCTGGCGCTCTGTTTTGTCATCCATAGCGCGATTCTACGATCCTCTCGGACTAGCAGGTCCCGTAATTACTAAATCCAAAATCTTTCTCCAGCGTTTGTGCCAAGAGAAGTTGTCCTGGGATGAAAGCCTTCCAGTAGCACTGAGCACCGAGTGGCAGGAAATATGCACCAGATTTGGTCAGATTCGTCGACTTGAATTTCCTCGGCTTGTACTCCTTCCAGACTCTACGCTGGAAATTCACAGATTTTGCGATGCCAGCATCGAGGCTTATGGTGCATGCATATATGTCGTGTCCAAGGGTCAGCATTCCAGCAGTCACTTAATTTGTGCCAAATCTCGTGTGGCTCCTTTGAAGACACTTACAGTACCAAATTTGGAGCTTTGTGGAGCGGAGTTGCTGGCTAGGCTCATATCTGAGATAGCTGGAATGAATGTCTTCAAGGGAAGGTGTTACTGTTGGTGTGATTCTGCCGTTGCGCTCTCTTGGATTCGGGACGAGCCGTCAAGATTTAATATTTTTGTTGCAAATAGAGTGTCAACGATTCAGGAAATGACCGAAAAAATGGAATGGCGCTATGTTCCCACAGCTTTAAACCCAGCCGACATTCTGTCTCGAGGCTCATCCGACTGAGCTGAATGAGTCACCGCTTTGGGCTCATGGTCCTCCATTTCTTTGCGGCTCCTCAGATGACTGGCCACCCACTGTGCTACCTGATAAGCCAGCCCTTGAACTTCGTCGGAAGGCTCTTCTGGTCAAATCGCCCTACATGGACATTATTGCTGATTCCAAGTATGCGAATTCATTTGCTTCTTTGCAACACGTTTTCGGATACATTCACAAGTTTTGCAACCGAATTCGGCGCCCCGGACTCACTGTCTCAGACATTGAACATGGAAGCCAGGTATTGCTACGACTATTCCAGCGTACTCAGCTATGGGAGGACATGAAGTCACAGCGGGCAAGGGGAGCAGTCTCCTCATCGAGCTCAATCGCATCGTTATCGCCATTCATGGATCAGTTTGGACTTCTCAGGGTAGATGGTCGACTGAAAAACTCTTCGTTGGATTTTGATGGCCGTCATCCAATCATCTTGCCCAGCAGCCATCCACTGACTCTTGCAATAATCTCCCATTTTCATGAGCGGAATCTGCACGCTGGTCCTCGAGCTTTGCTTGGACTAATTCGATCCCAATATTGGCCTATTGGGGGGAGGAAGACGGTAAAAAAGGCAGTAAACAAGTGCGTAAGATGCTTTCGACTGAAGCCCAGGGTATTGGAGCATATTATGGCGGATCTTCCAAACGAGCGGCTCGATGGTTCTCATGCCTTTGAGATCACAGGCGTGGACTTCTGTGGGCCGTTTTTCTACAAACCGGAGGCACGCAACAAGGCTCCAATCAAGTGCTACGTCTGCGTCTTCATTTGTTTCGCTACCAAGGCTGTTCATCTGGAACTTATAAAGGACTTATCCACAGTTGCTTTTCTACATGGACTAAAGCGCTTCATATGTACTAGACGAAAGCCGCGGCAAATTTGGTCAGACAACGCAACCAATTTTGTCGGCGCTAAGAATGACCTGATGGAATTAAAGCGCCTGGTCCTCAGCGATGACCATCAGAAGGCGCTGCTGGATTTTTGCTTGGTGGAGGCTATAGACTGGCATTTCATTGCTCCTCGCATTCCTTGAAGACCTTTAGTTTCAATTTCAGAGAGCCCTGCCGATCTAGATGTTCTAAATTCAGCGTATTTCTTGAATGGTGGCCCTCCTGCTTCGTTCGCTGAGCCTGACGTCACTCAGCTAAACTTCGATCGCCTGTACGGCTGGCAGCGCGTTTCATACCCGCAGCAGCTCTTTTGGTCCCGGTTGAAGGAGGAGTACATCCCGTCACTGCAGCAGCGCTCAAAGTGGTGCACTGCGAAGCCCAGTTTAGCAGTCGCAGATTTGGTTCTTGTCAAGGAGAATCTTCCTCCCATGAAGTGGCCACTGGCGAGAGTGGTCGCGCTTTTTCCTGGACGAGATGGCGTTTCCCGAGTTGCTGTGGTGAAGACGTCATCTGGAATCACCAAGCGCGCCGTCAACAAGCTGTGCCTGCTGCCCCTTAAAGATGCTGTTGAAAGTCAGGCTTCCAACGGGGGGAGTATGTCGGGTCAAACAGCTTAAATATTGTAAATTATTGCCAGTGGTGCAGCCCAAAGGAAATGCATTTTGTTGTTGTCATTTCCATTGCCCCCACTGTAAAGATCATTTGCTACCGCATATGCACATGCAGCGGAATTCTTTCGTCTCTTTATATCGCAATCTTTCGTACTCGAGAGCTTAACAACAATGTAGATTAGTTTGTTTGAATGCTTCAATTGAAAAGGCGAATCATGTGCAGGAGCAAATCGAGGAGATAATAGGTGATGATACATATGCAGCGGAGTTGGAAGAGCTGATGATTGTAACCAAGGGAAAGCTAATGTCACTTATCACCGTCTTTGATGCAACACGCGTTACGAAGCTAGTGTCTGCAGTGTGTTATTAGTGTTAGCCAGTGTGTTATTAGCCTTTTCGAGAGAGTAGTTAGTTCATAGCGACGCTTGTATACGAGTACCAGTGATCGAAAAATGTAATAATTTGATTTCGTTCCTCCCTGATGAAGCATTAGGAACAATAAAGGCGTTCCAAGTCACCGAGGCAAAATGTAGGCCCTGGACGGCCTATAGCCTATATTTCACGAATAATATCTGCACATTGTTCAATCTGCCGAGAATATCGTATCAGTCCGCATCGTCCCTAAGAACTCTAATCGATACTGTTTCGTCGATTTGCGGATCGTTTCTGTCGATCGGAGACGATTGTAAGGAAGTTCTCAGGCCGAGGTACAGCTTCTCAGTCTGTCCAGGGCCCGGTCCTTCCCCACAGCAAAATTTGTTGTGTGAGGACCTAAGGGGAGAGCCGCTCGTGGCGAAAGCGCGCCCGTGGGGTGGATCGTGGGACGGTCGGGCCTGGCCCGGCCACGAGGCGTGGGTGAAGCCGTGCTTGGGAGCTGCAGAGACGTGCGTTGGGGGTCATGTGTGGCGGGAGAAGAGGTTTGGATCAGGGATCGGAAGGGTATGGGAGAGGGGAGCCCAGCTTAGCAGATGCCGCATGATCCACGACTCACATCTGCGTCGCCAGGTCCCCAGGGCGAGGGTGTAGGAGAGGGAACCCAGCTTTGCGAATGCCGCGTGAATCCACGACTCACATCCAGCATCGCCGGGTCCCCAGGGGGAAAAGGTACAGGAGAGGAAAAACCCAGCTTGGTGAATGCCGCATGATCCACGACTCACATCCACTTCGCTGGGCCTCCCGGGAAAAGGGAAGAGAGGGGGAGGGGGGAGTGAGTGACTCCTACGGGCGAATGTTCTGAGACAGGTGGGTTAAGGTTGGTGTCTTTATTGTTTTCGGATCATTTCCCTACTTAAACTCCCGCGCCTGCAGCGGGGAAATAAACGCCAAAAAAACTTATATTAAACAACATGTGGGCATGGATATGTAAAACAACTGCGGGAATGTTCTGTCTATACCTGCCTACTGCACCGATCTGTTCCCCCCCAGAGCTCACATACGTGAGGTGGCTCACCCTTGTTTCCCTCCTTTGGGGTCCTGGTATCCCGCGGCGGGTCCTCGTCACTTCGGCTTGTCTGTACACCGCGTGGTCACAGCTTGTTTTTTTACACGGCGCGGTCGCGGCTTATTTTCACATTTTTGGCTTCCGCCACACAACCGGTCTTGCTCAGCCCTCGGAGATCACTCCCGAGCCTGGCCCGCGCTGGACCGTGCCAGGCCTCTGCTTTGTCTTTTGCAGCTTCTCTGCCGCTTCGTGGCTGCGCAGCTTTCGGCTGTCGGCCTCGGCTGCGTGGGCGATCGGCTGCGTCTGTGTATTCTCTGCTTCGCCGTCGGCTCTTTCCTCGGCTGCGTGGGCGTAAGGCCGATCGGCGGCTTCTCTGCCGCTTCGCTCTCTTTCATCTGCGTATAGCCGTTCTCTTCTTTGCGTTGGCTGCGTGGGCGTAAGAGCGTATCTCTTTCGTGTTGGTTCTCTTAGTAATAATGAAATTAGATAACAAGCCGTCGGGGCGGTCCCTTCAGGGGATGGTGTCGTGGTCCGTGTTGTGGAGGCTTATGCCTTCACACGATACAAAAATTTTCAGGGCAATGCTCATTTTTATCGTTGTGAACAGCGTTGACCCAGTGACCAAACAAAAGTGGGATGAACAGCTAACCTATGAAAAGTTGCCGCTTTGGTCTGACTTTGAGAAAGTCTTGAATCGCCGATACCAGCATCTGTCTGCTGAATAATCGACGAAGCCAAGGCAAGACAGAGTCATGCCAAGCAAGCAACATAATCGCAGATCATTTGCTTCTTCTTCCACTTTCACCAACAGTAGAACTCAACAAACTTGTAGCTATTGTTGTTCAGGAAACCATGCCGTGTCAAACTTCCCTCCTTTTTCGCGTCTTTCCGTTGTGCAAAGGTTTGAGTTTACCAAGTCGGCATCCTTATGCATTAATTGTCTGCGAAAAGGCCACACTGTTGTAAAATGCAAATTGTGCAACCGCTCACATTGGTGAATCTAATTCTCAAGTGAAGGATATAATACACACAGTGGTGATGTCGCGAATAAATGGTAGTGAGTTCTCCTTTGATTTTTGAATCCTGAAATTAATTTCAGGTTATCACCCTGACCAGTCAGTGAATGTGACTGACTGGGAAATCTTAAAGAACCTACCACTGGTAGACCCTTATTTCTAAAAGCCACAAAGAATAGATATACTGATAGGAGCATAATCGTTCTTTGGATTATTAGTTGTTGGTCAAATTAAGCATGGTCCTGACTTTCCAACTCTTCAGAAAACCCTTCTTGACCCTTCCAAGAGTTCTGCTCCTTCTGTCCTGAGGCCCCAAAGTACGTCTACTAAACTCCGTGTCGTGTTCGATGCTTCGTCCAAGACGTCCTCACAGGTGGCCTTGAATGATATTCTGATGATTTAAGAGGAACTATACTTGACACTGCTCCGTTTCCGTCTGCTCAGGTTTGCCCTGACTGCCGATATCAAAAAGTTGTATCGCCAAGTGATGGTGAATGAAGCGGATCGGCAGTTTCAGGTCATAGTTAAGAGAAGAGACCCTCCTGAGTCCTTGAGAATATACCAGCCCAATACCGTAACATATAAGACTGGATCAACCATATTCTTGGCTATCCTGTGCTTGAAAAGGTTGAGTGAGCTCTCATTCCATAAAGCTGATTACGTTATTAGGTCCAACTTTTACATCGATGACTTCTTGGCGTTAGAAGTGTCATGGTTATCCACTGACGATGCCTTTAAGTTCAAAATTGAAAATTCAGTTATGGGTTTCCGAGCGACAAACTAGATTGTGATGAATCGATTCCGCTGCATTTGGAAACAGCGTGGAATTGGTTGAAAAATTCACTGTCTCAATTGGAGGACATATCCATATTTTGGTTTGTATATTCCGATCCGATGTCACCGGTTCAAATACATGCCTTTGCTGACGCCTCCATGAAAGCCTATGGAGCGTGCGTCTATATTCGTAGCAGAACTGCAGAAGGTTTAAAAATATCATTGTTGACTTTCAAATCCAAAGTAACGCCGCTCATGACCAAAACGCTCCCAAGACTTAAGCTGTGTGTCGCTTGTAACTGTGTAACTCCTTATTGGATCCGGTCTTATCCATCGTCGCTGTCGACTTTCGTTTCAAATAGAGTGGCTGAGATTCAAGAGTGGTCAGATGATGCTACGTGGCGGCATGTACCCACGAAACAGAACCCAGCAGATATTGTCTCAAGAGGTTGTGACGTCGACGAAATCGTTCAGTCAATTTGGTTCGAAGAAACATTATTTCTGAAAGAGGAAGAAGAAAACTGGCCCAAGAACGCTCATTTCGAACACTCCGATGATCTTCAGCTGGAAAAGAGGAAGACTGCGGTCATCGAGGAATTTTCGTCACACCTCAAACAGTTTGTGTTCCGCTTTATAAGAAAATGTAAAGACCCAAGTTTAAATTTCGAAAAAACTATCTCACCGACCGAATGTAATGAAGCCTATTATAAAATTGTCGAACTCGTCCAGCATCACGAGTATTGTTGCGTGACCTTCCATCCATGGCCACAATTATTAGTTATAGATGGAATTATGAATTATGAAGTCTAGTGTAAGTTAGGCTAGGGCAAAGCGGGAGCGCAATAAAAGCTCGCTCTCTCGCTCTTGGCGAATTCGCCCCGCTTTGCCACCGTAGGATAGCTAGAGTAAGAGATTGAATTGTGAAGAAACGTTAGTTGTTCGCCAACCTTGAAATAGATCGAGCGTATCAAGTTTTTCGCCCCGCCAAATAAATAATTTAAATTACAGCCACCCAAAGTTTTCGGTAACTGATTAGAAAAACTCTTCTAATTTTTCATGGCGCCCCCGGGTGGACGCCCCACGTTGGGCGCCACATGAAAAATTAGAAGAGTTTTTCTAATCAGTTACCGAAAACTTTGGGTGGCTGTAATTTAAATTATTTATTTGGCGGGGCGAAAAACTTGATACGCTCGATCTATTTCAAGGTTGGCGAACAACTAACGTTTCTTCACAATTCAATCTCTTACTCTAGCTATCCTACGGTGGCAAAGCGGGGCGAATTCGCCAAGAGCGAGAGAGCGAGCTTTTATTGCGCTCCCGCTTTGCCCTAGCCTAACTTACACTAGACTTCATAATTCATAATTCCATCTATAACTAATAATTGTGGCCATGGATGGAAGGTCACGCAACACCGGCCCCGTTGAACGCCTGCATCGGCTTCAACACATTGGGAGCGGCGCTAATTTGTGTATGGGCCGCCGAAAAACCGCTCCAGTGCTAGTCCTTATTTCGACGACCCTGACCATGCCGTCCTCTCCTGCGTGCGTGGCTATGACCCTCCCTACGAGCCACTCCTGAGGCGGCAGATTGTCCTCGGCCACGATGACGAGGTCTCCTTCCTCGAGGTTCGGTTGCTGCTGGTGCCATTTGCCCCGAATTTGCAGCCCCAGGACATATTCGCGGGACCATCGCTGCCAAAACGCTTGCCTGACTGACGAGACAAGTCGCCATCGCCGCAAGCAACTGAGACTCTCCTGGTCCGGAGTCCGCAGTGCTGGGGGGGCGATGAGCGACCCGCCTGTCAGCAGGTGCCCGGGTGTTAGGGCCTCGCCGTCGCTTGGATCTTGGCTGATGGCTCCCAGCGGCCTCGAGTTCATTATGGCCTCGATGCCGACGAGGACTGTGGCGAGCTCTTCGGCGGTTAGGAGCGCGCTGCCTACCGCCCGTAGGAGTAGGCTCTTGGCAGTTTTTACACCTGCCTCCCATAGCCCTCCCATGTGAGGAGCTCGCGGCGGTATGAACGCAAATTCGCATCCGTTTTTTGACGCAAAGTCGCGAATTGCGTCTCCCTGCTCCTTGAGCCTGATCCGCAGAGCGCTGAGATGGCGGCTCGCTCCGACGAAGTTCGTCCCGTTGTCGCAATGAACGACTTGGGGATATCCTCGGCGCCCGACGAACCTTTGAAAAGCCAACAAAAAACAATCAGTGGTTAGATCGGAAACTATTTCTAGGTGAACCGCCTTGGACGCAAAACAAACAAAAAGCGCAATGTATGACTTGTATGGGGGCCTTCCGCGAATTTTCAATGTCGTGTGCACTGGTCCACAAAAATCAACGCCGCAAATTGAAAATGGGCGGAGAGCACGGAGTCGATCTGCGGGTAAATTCCCCATGAGTTGCGTCAGCAATCGAGGCTTGCATTTAAAACAGCGCATACAGGATCGAACTGTCTGACGGCAGACCTCCTGAGCGTTCACTATCCACACGCTCTGTCGAAGGATGCTCACAAGTGCTCGTGGGCCGACATGAAAATTCGAATGGTGCAGATGACGAATATAGCTTCGCACGAATTGCGAGCGCTTAGTCAAAAGCAGAGGAAACTTGGCATCGTATGATATAGGAGCTTTAGCTAGTCGCCCCCCCACTCGCAACAACGAAAAGTTACACCAAGTCCCTGTGTCTTCATGGATGAATGGGTTCAACCGCTGAAGACTAGGACCAATTGTAGATCCTTTCCTAACCTTTTCGATTTCTCCTTGATACTCGTGATGCTGGACGATTTCGACAATTTTATAAAAGGCTTCATTGTATTCGGTCGGTGAGATAGTTTTTTCGAATTTTAGGCTTGGGTCTTTACATTTTCTTATAAAGCGGAACACATACACGAACACTCTAAGCAGTTTGAGATGTGACGAGAATCCCTCGATGACATCTAACAGCTCCGAACTTCGCACAGCCGCGGTCAGCCCGACCGCAGTCTTCCTCTTTTCCAGCTGAAGATCATCGGAGTGTTCGAAATGAGCGTTCTTGGGCCAGTTTTCTTCTTCCTCTTTCAGAAATGATGGTCCTTCGAACCAAATTGACTGAACGATTTCGTCGACGTCACAACCTCTTGAGACAATATCTGCTGGGTTCTGTTTCGTGGGTACATGCCGCCACGTAGCATCATCTGACCACTCTTGAATCTCAGCCACTCTATTTGAAACGAAAGTCGACAGCGACGATGGATGAGACCGGATCCAATGGAGAGTTACCTCTGAATCCGACCAATAAACGACTCGTTCAATGGGCACGTTTAATAGGGGCTTGATTCTGTGACAGAGATCTGCGAGAAGGTGAGCGGCACATAACTCAAGCCTTGGGAGCGTTTTGGTCTTGAGCGGCGCTACTTTGGATTTCGAAGTCAACAATGATACTTTTAAACCTTCTGCAGTTCTGCTACGTATATAGACGCACGCTCCATACGCTCTCATGGAGGCGTCAGCAAAGGCATGTATTTGAACCGGTGACATCGGATCGGAATACACAAACCGAGATATGGATATGTCTTCCAATTGAGATAGTGTATTTTTCAACTTATTCCACGCTGTTTCCAAATGCAGCGGGATCGACTCATCCCAATCTAGTTTGTTAAGCCAAAGCTCCTGCAATAGGATCTTGCCTTTTATAACGATAGGACTTAATAAACCTAGGGGGTCAAACAACTTTGATGTCACCGATAGTATGTTCCGTTTTGTCGCTCGGAGACCCATAACTGAATTGTCAATTTTGAACTTAAAGGCATCGTCAGTAGGTAACCATGAGATTCCTAACGCCTTTGTCGACTCTGAATCCGAGATTGTTATGGGTTTGGCTGTGCTCTCAGATGCGGTGATCTCGGGTGAGTTTGAAAACCACTTAGTCAACTCAAACCCTGCGGTCTGAAGAACCTGAGACACTTCGGACTTAATTGCCCTTAGCTCCTCTACGCATGCAGCACCAGTCAACAAGTCATCGACGTAAAAGTCGGACCCAATAACGTTAGCAGCTCTAGGGAATGAGAGCTTCGCAGACTCACTCAACCTTTTCAAACACCGGATAGCTAAGAATGGGGCTGGTCCAGTCCCATAGGTTACAGTGTTGAGCTTGTATAATCTCAAGGATTCAGAAGGGTCTCTTCTCCACACTATGAGCTGAAACTGCCGATCCGCTTCGTTCACCATCACTTGGCGATACATCTTTTTAACATCAGCAGTCAGGGCAAACCTGTGCAGACGGAAACGGAGCAGTGTCGAGTATAATTCCTCTTGAATGGTAGGTCCCACCATCAGAATGTCATTTAAGGCCACCTGTGAGGACGTCTTGGACGAAGCATCGAACACGACTCGGAGCTTGGTAGACGTACTTTGGGGCCTCAGAACACACTGATGAGGGATTACGTAGTGTGGAGTAGACGGAATCGTATTGTCAGTAGGAGACATATGACCTAAGGAGAGGTACTCTTCCATGAATTCCAAGTACATTTTCTTCAACTCAGGGTCACGATGCAATCGTCTTTCAAGCGACAAAAACCGCCGTTTCGCAACCTCAAAGGAGTTTCCTAAACAATTTGGATCTGATTTAAACGGGAGCCTTACTTCGAACCGACCTGATGATAGTACCTGAGTCGTCTTACGATAGTGTTCTTCACATAGCTTGTGCTCAGGTGTGGCAATTTTCTTGGTAGATGGCATTTCTTCCAGTGACCAAAACTTTTTCAAGGTCCTATCGATGGATACTAGCAACTCTTCACTGCAACTCAAACTGTTTGTAATTTGAGGAGCAGAACTCCTGGAAACATATTTTCCCGACACAACCCAACCAAGAAGGGTTTTCTGAAGAGTTGGAAAGTCAGGACCTTGTTTAATTTGACCAACAGCTAATAATTCAAAGAACGATTCTGCTCCAATTAACATATCTATTCTTTGTGGCTTGTAGAAATAAGGGTCTGCCAGTGGTAGGTTCTCTGGGATTCGCCAGTCAGTCACATTCACTGACTGGTCAGGGTGATAACCTGAAATTGATTTCAGGATCCAAAAATCAAAGGAGAACTCACTACCATTTATTCGCGACTTCACCACTGTGTGTATTTTATCCTTTACTTGGGAATTAGATTCACCAATTCCAAGCAAGTTAATACAGGACTCCTCTCTACGGATCTGTAAGCGATTAGCGAGGTCCTCGGTAATGAAATTTGTTTGTGATCCAGAGTCGAGCAGAGCTCTGGCCAGAATGTGTTCACCGCTCTTAGTTCGGACGCTTACGATCGACGTAGCCAGAATTACCCTGTCCAACGCTGTCGCATGCAAAACATGTGACGTGGAAGGTTGATTCTGATTTGATGGAGGAGAAGGACTCTCTTGGGGTGGTGGCAACGCGAGACTATTAGCCGACACTGTGTATCGATGCAATAATGTATGATGTGAGCGGCTGCACACTCGACATTTATTGGCTTTGCATTTTACAACAGCGTGGCCTTTTCGCAGACAATTAATGCATAGGGATGCCGACTTAGCAAACTCAAACCTTTGCATCACCGAGAGACGCGAAAATGAAGGGCAATTTGACACTACATGGTCTCCTGAATTGCAGTAGCTACAAGTTTGCTGAGTTCTACTGTTGGTGGAAGTGGAAGAACAAGCAAATGAACTGCGATTATGTTGCTTGCTTGGCATGACTTTGTCTTGCCTTGGCTTGGTCGATTCTTCAGCAGACAGATGCTGGTATCGACGATTCAAGACTTTCTCAAAGTCGGACCAAAGCGGCAACTTCTCATAAGTAAGCTGTTCATCCCACTTTTGTTTCGTCACTGGGTCGACTCTGTTTAAAACGAGATGAATGAGCATTGCATTCGAAATTGTTGTATCATCTCCGATCGACAGTAACGATCCGTAAATCGACGAAACAGTATCGATTAGAGTTCTTAGAGATGATGCAGATTGATGCGACATTCTCGGCAGATTGAACAATGTGGAAATATTATTCGTGAAAATCAAATAATCGTTGTCATACACTCGTTTTAGGCCAGCCATGGCCTTTTCATAATTTGCCTCGGTGACTTGGAACGCCTTTATTGTTCCTAATGCTTCATCAGAGAGGCACGAAATCAAATGATTAAATTTTTCGATCACCGGTATGCTGTTGTCGCTATGGACTAGTCTTTCAAAAAGGCTAATGAAATTTTTGAATTCCGAGTGTTTACCACTAAATTTGGGTAATGCCAATTTCGGAAGTCTAGCATGAGTTGGGGCTGAAGAAGACACTGGCTTCGTCTCGCTTGCTGCATCAAAGGCGGCGATAAGCGACATTATCTTTCCTTTGGTGACAATTATCAGCTCTTCCAACTCGGCTGCATATGCATCATCACCTGTTATATCCTCGATTTGCTCCTGCAAATGGTTAGCCTTTTCAATTGAAGCATTCAAACAATCTAATCTACATTGTAATTCCGGTAATTGCAAAGGAATCGACCCTTGATCTAATCGATCCTCTAAGCGGCGAATGCTTTTTACTCTACTTTTGAGCTTAATCTTTAAGTCTTCAAGAGTGGGTTTACTTTTTTCTGCCATAATGGTTGTGTTTTTATTTATATATTTATTATTAATATTTTTTTTTTTTTTTTTTTTTTTTTTTTTTTAATTTTAAATTTTTGAACGAGAACGATAATCGAAAACGAATTTTAATTGAATGTCGATGCACGAGGTATCAAGGGAAAGAGTTGTTGCAAGTAACAGCCGAAAACAATATACCCGTTAGATACAGGGTAGCGCGTCACTTGGCAAGTAACAGCCGAAAACAATATACCCGTTGGATGTAGGGTAGCACGTCACTTGGCGCACCGTTAAGCTCAAGAGCGGCAACGAAAATTCTCCCAACAAATACAACGCAAGCAGCAGTGGAGAAGCGAAAGCGAAAACGAAATAATGCACCGGTGCTGCTGCTTGTATGTATGTGTGGATATTTTCTATACGCCGTGGCTTGGGTGAACGAACGAACAAACTTTGTTCTAACGACGAGAAAGGTAGAACAAAATAAAATGGGGGGGGGGGGGGGGGGGGGCGTTGACAGTGATTGCAGTAAACGAAAGATGTATGTATGTATGTACATATGTATAACTGTTGCGTCCAAATAGCGGTTCACATATGTATGTCTGTTTGGGTCGATATGTATGTATGTATTTATGTTTTTAGTTATATTTATGCAATTAATAACAAAATGCATGCAATCAAGCTCTACTATATATGTATCATACGTCTGTGCCTAGAATTGAAGGCGATGTGCAATGTATTCAGCACAAGACACCTCAAAGAAAGATCTGAATGTCTTTAGCTCAGCCTTCAATTTTCTGCACAAATACCTCTGATTCCTCTTTTGGATTTTTGAATCCAACTGCTACTTTCCTGTCTTTTTCGCAGGGCATCCCTCGGCGGTAGCAGAATTGCACAAAAATTATTGTTGGCGCGACCGACGCGATGATATTTTACAAAAATTGATTGCCGATTGCACACACACACGACGCGGGCAACGAATATGTTTGCATATGTATACTGCAATTTCTTGTGTCACTGTCACTTGTTTTTTGTTGCCTATAATTCACTTTACAGTCCACCCGGGGGCGCCATGAAAAATTAGAAGAGTTTTTCTAATCAGTTACCGAAAACTTTGGGTGGCTGTAATTTAAATTATTTATTTGGCGGGGCGAAAAACTTGATACGCTCGATCTATTTCAAGGTTGGCGAACAACTAACGTTTCTTCACAATTCAATCTCTTACTCTAGCTATCCTACGGTGGCAAAGCGGGGCGAATTCGCCAAGAGCGAGAGAGCGAGCTTTTATTGCGCTCCCGCTTTGCCCTAGCCTAACTTACACTAGACTTCATAATTCATAATTCCATCTATAACTAATAATTGTGGCCATGGATGGAAGGTCACGCAACAAGTATCAAGGAGAAACCGAAAAGGTTAGGAAAGGATCTACAATTGGTCCTTTCATCCATGAAAACACAGGGACTTGGTGTAACTTTTCGTTGTTGCGGGGGGGGCGACAGGCCAAAGCTCCTATATCATACCGTGCTAAGTTTCCGCAGCTTTTGGCTAAAGCTCGCAATTCGTTCGAAGCTATATTCGTCATCTGAACCATTTGAATTTTGATGTTGGACCACGAGCACTTGTGAGCATTCTTGGACAAAGTGTGTGGATAGTGAACGCTCAGGAGGTCTACAGTCAGACAGCTTCATTGAATGTGCGCTGGTTTAAATGCAAGCCTCGATTGTGGACGCAACTCATGAGGAATTTACCCGTAGATCGACTGCGTGCTCTCCGCCCACTTTCATTTTCCGTGGACCAGTGCTCACGAAATTGTAAATTCGCGGAAGGCCGACCGAAGGACCGCTTTTTGTTTGTTTTGCGTCCACAACGCCCTAACACCCGAGCATCTGCTTAAAGGCGGGTCTTTCATCGCCCGTCAGCACTGCGGACTCCAGACCAGTAGAGTCACAGTTGCGGCGTCTGCGACTTGCTCGTCAGTCAGGCAAGAGTTTTGGCAGCGATGGTGCCGCTAATATGTCCTGGGGCTACAAGTTCGGAGCAAACGGCACCAGCGATAACCCAACCAAGAGGAAGGAGACCTCGTCCTCGTAGCCGAGGACAATCTGCCGCCGCAGAAATGGCTCGTTTTCGGTTATTTTGTATTAGAAAAACTCTTCTAATTTTTCAATACTCATTTGTTTATTTATTTAATTAAAAGATTTAAAAAAAGGAAAGAAGAGAAGTGAAAAGTTTGTTAAATTGAGGTGATTAGAAATATTGCAAGCTATTAGTTTAGGGGATAGGTTAAGGGATAAGGTATGACAGAGGGAGTTATAGTTATGGCATATAACCCTAAATGGTTCATGTTGGTCATAATTAGACCTACATATGGGCAAGCGGATTGGCCTAAAAGTACGGGTAGGTCTAAATGGAACGGCAACGTCAATCTGACCCAAGAGAGTTTGGGAGTCAACAATCCCGAGACCGGTAGTGTGGCAAGATTCTACCCGAGTCCCAGTTTAAGTTTCGAAGGGAAAAAATTAAAAATTGCTTCAATTGATTCAATAACAACCTTCTGCTCTTTATACTTCGGGCTCCACACACAAGAACAATATCCAATATCGAACGTACTAAGGAGATATACAGTTGTTTCGTAACGTACGGGTCGTCAAACTCCTTGGACCAACGCTTGTTGAATGAGAAAACACCCTTAGCTTTATTTACTGTGCAGCTATATGGCTGTTATCAAATATGATCAACTTATAATCAAATAGGACTCCTAGGTCATTTGAACTCGAAATTCGCTCAAGGACATGATTTCCTAGAACATATGAGACAAAATGTCATAAGTTTGCATTTAGAGAGGTTCAGAAAAAGAAGATTAGAATAAGAGTTCACTTAGATCCAGTAACATCATTAGCATACATTAGTGTAGTAGAGTATGTTATAACTTGAGGATAGTCATTCACAAATAAAATAAAGAGAAGCGGGCCCAGATGACTTCCCTGTGGCACTCCTGAAGTAACATTAACAATATTTGACAACACATTAGAAAACCCAACACGTTGAGTACAGTTAGAGAGATAGGAGAAAATGTTGAACGATATCTGAAAAACCGTGTTGCGACGGAGATATCAAGCTGCAACAAAGTTATTGCAGTTGCCGGGTGACCAGGAACTCATGAAGCTTCGGGATGGCGGAAAGCTTTGCGATACCACACTAGTTTTCAGTATTTGATCAAATTGCAAAGGGATTGCAAAGGGACTGGGCACAGTGTTTTAAAATGCAACTTGGTACCTTATCTGGACCAGAAGAAAACGATATGTCAATAGATGACAATCCTTTCAGAACAATGCTTTCCTCGGAAATAGGTAGAAAAATGCTGTTAGCGAGAGGTAGCTGGTACGGATACGGAGGGGCATTGTAAATATGAGACGAGTACGTTGCTTGGAAAAAGGTAGTGAATAGTTTTGCAATACCAACAGCAGAAGCTTCTGTTCTGTTCTGGTAATGAAGGGACGGAGGAAAAGCGAAAAGAATTTTTTAGGATCACTACGAAAGTTTCTACTACATAGTGAAAGGTAATGATTACAACACTGACTATTAACGGCAAGGAAAAGAGCGAATGGAGGAGTATAGAGCTAAGGCCGACGTGGAGCCCGTCTTCTGATACTTTTTATAGAGCCTGGATCCATTGTTTTCTATGTTCGCTAATGAATAAAGAAATGACCAATCAACAACCGAGAGATGTAAATTTAAATCAATAAAGTTGGTTTTTCGAAAACACTTTATGCGGAAAGGATCCATGGAACAGTCAGCATTATCAGATCGGGTACACTCAAGGGATATCGGCAGAGTTGGATGGTTAGGGTCTTCAGGAAACATTAGGTCAAGAAGGTCCCTAATGTTTTTAACAGCAGTAATTTAAACAAGAGAAATTTCCGTTAGCCCATGAATAAAATTATTGTGGCAATTGGGAAGCAGCAGGTTAGCTTTGTCGTAAGGCATCAGGAAAAAAATTGTAGGTTGAAGTCCCCTATGAAAATAATTTGATCATTGCAACGTAATGCCGATACGACAGTATTAATAGCTGAGAGGTGATTAAAGTAAACCTCAACATCAGACCTGGGAGGAATGTAAGGAAAAATACCGACACAACACGATCTTTGACTGCAACAAATTCTATTCCATGGATGTCATTAAATGGGAATAACTCAGATGAGAAATCAATTTTGACTGCAATCAGAACCCCGCTAGCAAAATATGGGCGATCCATCCTATAAATAGTGTAATGATGATTGATATAAGAGTTTAGACTTGTTTCAGTAAAAGCGATGGCGTCGAAATCAAAATACGCACTATTTGTATGAATTGTACGCAATATTTTTTTTTTTTTTCTCTTGGGGTTTTTGTTATATAGGGGTCGTCGAATTCCTTTGACCACCTCTTTATTCTTTGGACGTTGACATGCAATGACTGCATCTTTCAAAAGGCGATGCAGTTACTGCACCATCAAGTGGCCCGTGTGACACCAGCAGAAGGCTGTTACGCGCGGATCCCAGGCAAAACGCAGCCCTCCTCCCGCCCAACCGACCGAGGGGCGCTGCCGCATGACGCACGAAGCGTAGCCGAACCGAACGCGAACATGCAAGAAAGATAGATATTAGACTAACATTCGAGGAAAATTAGCACTAAACTTACCAAGAAACTAAGCATGCAATCAAAATACAAATACCACTACAATTACTAATTAATAGAAAGGTGTGTAAGGATTAGTAATTTAATAAGAGGAAGAGAATTAGTGTTGGATATAATATGGTAGAGGGAATTATAATCCGAGCATAAGACCCTAAACGGTTCATGCAAGGAATAATTCGATCTACAAAGTGGAAGGAACAACGGTATAAAATTTCTAGTCAGTCTAATAGGAATCGGGAAGTTTATGCGGCTCAACAGATCAGGGCTGTCTATGTCACCCCTGATCAAGTTGTGTATAAATATCACACCAAGTATTTTTCTACGGTTAACTAAGGATGGGAGGTTTACTAATAGTAGTCTACTAGAGTAAGGTGGGAGTCTTACACCCGCATCCCAGTTAAGGCCCCGCAGAGAAAAGAGTAAAAAGTTTTTCTGTACTGATTCTATACGGTCCTGGTGTACTTTGTACTGAGGGTACCATACACAGGAGCCGTATTCTAAGATCGGACAAAAAAGCGAGCTATAGAGATTTTTTGTTATATAGGGGTCATTTGACCACCTCTTTATAAACCCAAGCACGCCCATGGCCTTATTTACAATGGTAGAAATGTGTTCGGAAAACTTTAACTTGGGGTCATAACATAACACCCAGATCATCCACCAGGGTAATTCTCTCAAGAGAACCACCAAATAGGGTGTAGGGAGCCAACAAAGGGCTAGAACGATGAAATGTCATAACTTTGCCTTACGAGGCATTAAGGTGTAACAAGTTTGCACAACACTATGACTGAAAGCTATTGAGATCGGATTGCAAGCGAGAATGAAATGAAATGTCCTTGTACTGGACACCGAGTTTAACATCATCCGCATACATAAGTACTCCAGAGTATGTTAATACTGAAGGCAAGTCATTAATAAAGAGTGTGAAGAGTAAGGGGCCTAGATGGCTGCCTGTGGTACTCCCGAAGAAACCTTTACTGGTAAAGACAGGGAGTTTTTGAAGAGGACTCTTTGAGACCTAGAACAAAGATAGCTAGAAATCCATCTCAGGAGGTTGGGCGGAAACCCTAAAAGGTCAAGTTTATGTGCTAAAAGGGAATGGTTCACAGAGTCGAATGCTTTACTAAAGTCGGTGTAAATAACATCCGTCTGTAAGTTACCTGGAAAGACTTCTCAAACAATTTGGGAATAGCGGATAACTTTGCTATACCTCTATAATTTTTTGCATCAGACTTGCTACCTTTTTTATGGAGAGGAATTATAAACGATTCCTTCCAGATTGGGGGGAAGCAAGAGGAATCAATGGACAGGGTGAATAGTTTAAGCAATGGTCCACACAGAGCCTCGGCGCAGTACCTGAGTACACATCCTGGAACCCCGTTTGGACCCGGTGAAAACACCGGCTTAACTAGTCGAAGATCATGAAGTAGGGAATATTCATTTAACAAGGGACTGAAAATGCCGTTCGACCTCGGTAATCCGTATGGGTACGGTTGACCAGAGTAGCTTTCCTCAGAATAGGTGGTTTGGAAAAACTGGGCAAAAAGATCGGCAATTGCCTGATCATTATTTGCCGACGTATTACAAAATGATAGCGAGGATGGGTGTGCGGACGTTCTACGCTTACTGTTTACGAAGCAGTAAAACTGTTTAGGGTCCTGAGAAAAACGTATCCTGCAACGAGATAGGTAGTTCTTATAGCATTGAGCATTAAGAACTGAAAAGTTTGACCGAGCTATTACATAACGAGAGTGAGAAGTAGGAGAACCCACTTCTTTAAATTTTTTATAAAGTCTTGATCTTAAGTTTTTTAGACTGGATAACTCTTTGGTAAACCAAGGGGGTTTTCCAGATCTAATCGGACAAGAAAGCGGGACACAAGAATCAAAAAATGTGCCAAGAGCATTGTAAAAAATGTTTGTGCCTTTTGTGACATCAGTGCACAAGTACAAAGCGGACCAATCAAAATCCCTAATTAGGTTATTAAGCTTCGCAAACTCGGCTTTACGAAAGCAGCGGACACGTTCAGGTAGTCTACTCGACCGATCCAATACAGTTGGTCCTATATCTAGCGACACCTCGAAAGTAGGGTGGTAGGCGTCTTCAGGTATAGTGAGCGGATAGGCTCGGGTTAACAACACTATGGTTGGATCCGATACAAAGCATAGATCAAGCAATCGACCCAAGGAATTTTTCACATGATTGACTTGAGACAGCGACAGGTCAAGCAAGCCGTCAACAAAGTCATGACGTGACATGGGCACTAGGATACTAGACTCGTTTACCGAAGACCAAGCAGTTCCTGGCAAGTTGAAGTCACCAAGAACTATCATACGATCTTTATCAGATAGCGAGGAAGAAACAGCGGTTAAAGCGGACAAGTGCTGCTCATAAATTGAGATATCCGAAGAAGGTGGGATATACGAGCAAGTAATGAATATAGCGAAAGCGGGAAGAATCAGTTTTACACACAGGAATTCCAGTTCCTGTTGAACTTGGACTGTGAAGTGTTCTGACGTGAAGTAAGAGTCCACTGCAATTAGAACCCCTCCTGCACGTCGAGACGAACGGTCCTTTCTAAAAGTTGAGTACCAACCTGCCAAAACCTCGGAACTAAGAATGTCCGGCTTTAACCAGGTTTCAGTAAACACAATACCGTGGGAAGCAAGTGCAACACTATCCCGGAAAAGAATGCTGAGCTTACTACGCAAGCCTCTTACATTCTGATAGGCTACTAAAAGAGAAGTTCGTTTTTTGGAAAGGTTGAAGCAAGACGGGAAGTTGAGGAAGAGGAAGTTGAGGTTGAGGGTGGCACACTGGAAAGATTTGGAAGGGATATGGGGGGCCTATTCTTCTTCTTAGCCTTAAGCTTCTTCACCACCAAATGCTCCAGCCAAAATTTGGCGGAGCAAATGGTGTCAAATTGAGTTGGGGAGATGCTTATCTTAAACGAGGCTATCTCCCTAGCATAAGAGAAGTTAAATTTCACCACCTTTAAATCCACGGCTTTTATTTTGCTTTGAATAAAAGCAATTACATCATTAGATGTGAGGTCAGGGGCCAGCCGTGAAACAAAAACTTGTCGTTTTGGTGGCTGTCGTTGCCTTTGGAGTGGCAAACGAGATCAACTGCTGCACACTTGGAGTGGTCGGAGTCAGTTTTTCGGCGCCGCACGGCTGAGTGACGGTTGGCACTTGCAGATCCCGCGGAGTGACCTTTTTGCGCCTCGGAGACTCATTCAGCAGTTTTAAGACGCTAAACTGAGCCTCCATGGCTGGGAGCCGATCGTATTGGTTTTTGAAACCAACGGTCTGCTCCTTAAAGCCACTAGGTGTCTGCCTCATGAAAGATACCATGTCTTTCTCCACCGCACGGCATGCCTCGCAACTGTAATGCAAGCCATTACATTTGGCTATAGCATCACTCACGAGGCCAGAAAATCCGGCGCATTTTGCGTGCACTACGCTGTCGCAGAGCCAGCAGGGGACATTCGGCTAATCGTGAGTTATCTGCTTCTTACAGGTTTTTTTGGCACAGACCACAGCGTATTTCATTTTATTATTATTATTTACAATTGTTTGCAAAACAAATTGGTATCAGTCCAATGTGCCAGACAACGCTAAAAGCGGAATTGGTATAAAAAGAGAGCAGAGTGAAGAGCGGTTATAGCGAGAGCTACTGAACAGAGAGCGCTATTGCTCAGAAAGTTTAAAGAGCGAGAGAGAAAGAACAGTTATTGAAGTTGAGGTGATAGCGAGAGAGTGATAAAACAACAAAAGCTACCAGACGAGAGCGGACTGCAATGCAATGTAATGCGTGCTCACTCACTGCAACAGCAAACAAGCGGCAAACACGAGTCGGGCGCTGTTCCGAATACTGCTGAACACCCGTGGCCCGAAGCAGGAGAGGAGGATTCTGCTGACCAGTGTAGTCCGCTCAGCCATGACCTACGCAGCAGACGTATGGGCGGATGGAATTAAAGTTGCCAGCTACGCTAGGGGCGTAAAAGGCACTCATCGCCTCTGCGCGCTCCGGATCTGCTGCGGCTTTCGGACCATATCCGACGACGCTGCCCTAGTCCTGGCGGGTGTCCTTCCAATTGACCTTCTGGTGCTTGAGGAGAGGGAAGGCGCGTGAAGGAAGCCTCAGAGCATGGCAAAGCCGCTGGGACGGCTTTGATACGGTGGACACACCGGCTGATTCCGGATGTCCGACATTGGATCGGCAGGCGCCACGGTGTGGTCAATTTCCATTCCACACAGCTTCTGAGCGGACACGGCTGCTTCAGCCATTACCTTTGGAGGTTCGGCCACGAAGACTCGCCGAACTGCTCGTGGTGCGGCGACGCCACTGAAGACGCTGAGCACATCATTTTTCAATGTGGGCGCTTCTCACTTATTAGGGAGGAGTTGTGGCGAGCCGCCAGCGGTTAGCTCACGCCGAACAACTTGATCGAGGCGATTGTGGAAGACCCCATGGTATGGTCGGCCTGGAGCAACTTTGCAGCCGGCGCCATGAAAGAGCTGCGTAGGTGCGAGCGCCGAAGGAACGAGAGTGGCTAGGAGGAACCATGGTCCCTGCGAAGCAATGCTTTGCGGCCGTCCCGCAGAGACCCTGAACTTCCTGCCGGTCTCTCCAACTCAATACAGCTCCCTGTCTAGCTTTAGTTAAGTCCCAGGCTTATAAAATTTAATAAAATTAAGAGTTAGTACAGAATAAAAAAAAAAACTCACTGCAACAACACAAACACAAGCACAAGCACAAGCCGACGCCGAAAAATAAAAAGTTAAATAATGTTTTAACACAAATCAAAAGGCATGCACTCGCGTAATAGAATAGCTTTCCAGATTGTTGTCTGGTTAGGAAGTATAATTAGAATTTAGTTAGGAATACGCAGCGGAAGCCTTTCATCAAAAGCCGCCTTTCCCACATATCGATCGAGTCACGTACTCCGTCTCCGAAGCCGAAGTCGAAGCCAACTCCTCCGAATCCAAATCCGAATCCCAAGCCGAGCATCATGATATAAATAGTCTACATTTAAGAAGGCAAATCAGTTCTGTTCAAGACACACGTCAATCGCGACACCGTCGGAGAATTCAACAAAAGTTAATTCCATTCAAGACATCGGACATCAGTCATCGTCGGGGAAATAACTAATCAATGTGCACTAAGTTTAAGTGAAAGAATAAAATCTTTTTTAAAAACGTAAAATGCAGTGTCGCATATTTAACTGGCGCAGTCGGTAGGATCTCAGTTAAAAGTGAACCCTTTTTTTTAGACGATCAATTGGCGTAGTGACAGTTAGGTTAGGTTAGGTTAGGTTGAGGCGGCTGCCGGGCTCGCTCGGAGCCCGTCACACTTAGGCCGGTTTCGGCCCGTTGTGATACCGCATAGGATCATTTCCTTCCTGCGTTGTGAGACTTCCTGTCAGCAATTATCCCATCCAGATGCTCTCACAAAGTTCGCTATCCTCCTGGGACATAGTTTGGACATCTCTGAGATGTCGTGTAGAAAGGCTGAGCCCAGGTGCTGTAGCCTTATTCTGCTGAGAGCTGGGCAGGAGCAGAACAGATGTTCCACTGTCTCCTCCTCTTCCTCGTCTCTACAGCTGCGACAAAAATCGTTATGTGGGGCCCCCAGCCTGTTAGCGTGGGTGCCTATTAGCCAGTGTCCCGTGAGGGAACGTGTGACTACGCTGCACCTTTTCCTGCTTAACTTGAGGAGCTCGGAGGTGCGCTTCATGTCCATGGTCGGCCATGTTTGCCGAGTTGTGCGACATCGTGGCACTGTTTGCCACATATCGTTTTTTAGTCGCTTGTATTGCTCCCTTATAATGAGCTTACAGGTGGCCATTGGCATACAGATATCCTCCTTGTCTTGGAGAAGGGGGATTGTAGTGCCAGATCTGGCCAGCTCGTCCGCTATACAGTTGCCCTCGATGTCCCGGTGGCCCGGGACCCAAATTAGGCTAATAGCAAATTGCTGAGCCATCTCGTGCAGAGATTTGCGGCAGCCTGCCACGGTGGCCGAGTTCGCAGCCTGGCTGTCGCTATAAATGTTTAGCTTGGTTGCCGTGACGGCAGCCGCTTGTAGGCAGTCTAGTGCCTCCCTGATTGCTATGACTTCCGCTTGAAAGACACTGCAATGATCTGGGAGTCTGAAGGAATGCCTTATGTTTAGCTGTTCAGAGTAGATTCCCCCTCCGACTCTGTCGTCCAGCTTTGATCCATCTGTGAAGATGTCTATGGCCCCATCTGGGAACGGGAGTCCCTCGAGCCATTCGTCTCTATGAGGGATGATTGTGTCGAAGGGAGTGTCTGTATACTCTCTTGGAACTTGGTAGTCTGTTTTTGAGGGGACGGTACTGCTATTTAATATGGCTGAGTGACCTATGCACTGTGTCACCCATTGATCTGAGTCTCTTAGACGTATTGCTGCTGCTTCTGCCCGTTCCTTTCCTGCGAGTTCAAGGCTCTGTAGGCATAGGATGGCATTTAGCGCATCATTTGGGGTGGTGCGAAGAGCTCCGCTGATGCGTAGGGCGGCAGTCCGCTGGATTTTGCCCAGTTGCTTGGTGATCGCCCTTTTTGATAGGGCCGGCCACCATACCGTAACTCCGTAGAGTAGTATTGGTCTAACTATAGCTTGATATATCCATTGGACTATGCTTGGGATCATACCCCATCTTAGCCCAATAGCTTTTTTGCATGTATAGAGTGCAGTCATTGCCTTCTTCACTCTGTCTTTGACATTCAGGTTCCAGCTAAGCTTCTTGTCAATTACCAACCCTAAGTAACTGGCACTGTCGCTAAAGGAGAGCCTGCATCCTTGTAGTATTGGAGGGTTGAGGGGCGGGACCTTGTATTTATTTTTGAATAATACGAGTTCCGTTTTTGAGGGATTTACTCCCAGACCGCGCGATTCCGTCCAATCCGACAGTTGCGCTAGCTTTGTGGACATTAAGTCGCACAGTGTTTGGGGGTATTTCCCCGAGAAGATAATCGCAACGTCATCCGCATAGGCCACGACTTTGCAGCCCCCCCCCCCCCCCCTCCAGGTCACATAGAATCTTGTTGACTGCTATGTTCCACAGAAGAGGAGACAGGACACCACCTTGCGGGGTGCCTCTGTTGACATACCTTGACTGGGCGGACGATCCCATCGATGATGTCACTGTCCTGCATGTGAGCAATTGATCAATGAGCATCACCAAGTGACGGTCCCCCCCCAGGTCAGTCAGGGCTTCTGTAATGGCACCCGGTACAACGTTGTTGAAAGCTCGCTCAATATCGAGAAAGGCTATGAGTGAGTACTCTTTGTGATGCAGAGATTTCTCTACCGCAGAGATCACTTCATGGAGAGCCGTTTCCGTGGATTTTCCTTTCCGGTAGGCATGCTGTGCGCCTGACAGCAACTGAGGGTGTATAGTTGTCCTCAGTTGCAGCCCGACGAGTCTGTCAAAGGTTTTGAGGAGGAAGGACGATAGGCTGATTGGTCTAAAGTCTTTTGCAGCTGAGTGCGAGGCTTTCCCAGCTTTGGGAATGAAGACTATCTTTGCCTTAAGCCATGTTCGCGGGATTGTACCCACAGCCAGTATCTTCCTGAAGATACCTTGTAGCCAGTTTATGGCCGTATCCCCGGCCTTCTGAAGTTGGGCCGGGATTACCTGGTCTGGGCCTGGCGATTTGAACGGGTTGAAGCTGTTTATTGCCCAGCTTATATTACGTTTTGTGAGGATGTGATCCATCGAGGTTACCGGTCCCTCTCCTGGAAGATGTGCCGTCTCGATGGTTGTGCACCCTGGAAAATGTGTGTCTAGTAGAATGTGCAGGGACTCCTCACTGGAGTTAGTCCACGTGCCGTCATTCCTTTTAAGATACCCTACCGAGGGGTTAGTTTTTGAGAGAATCTTGCGAAGCCTTGCGGCCTCTGATGTTTCCTCAATTTCCGAGCAAAATTTTTGCCAAGAGGCCCTTTTTGCTTTCCTTGTTTCCTTTTTATATAGTGACAGACTGATTTTATAGTCTGCCCAGTGGCTCTCCTCGTTCGCGCTTTTGACCCTGTTGAAGATGGTCCTGCAGCTTTTACGTAGGATGTCTATTTGTTTTGACCACCAGGGGGGTTTCTTTTTCCCCCTAGGTTTGCTAGAGGGGCATGCTGCCGCGAAGGCTTTGTTGCATGCCTCTGTGAACCTGTTCACTAGGCGATCTAGGTCGTCTTTTGTGTCCGGGCATGATGGTGCTTTGGAAGGGAGTAAGTCCTCCAGGGCTGAGCTATATTTTTCCCAGTTGGCTTTCCTGGGATTAATATAGTTCTTTGGCTTCGGAAACTCGAGGGATAGTGTGGTCTCGATGTATCTGTGGTCAGAGAAAGAGTGGTCATCAAGGACTTGCCAACTCTTGATTATGTCTAACAGGTTGGAAGACACTAAGGTGATGTCAATAACCTCCTGTCGATTTTTAATTATAAAAGTGGGGTCGTTGCCTCGATTACAAATAAATAGATTTGAGTTAAGGATGAAGCTGAAAATTGACTCACCCCTTACATTTGTGTTCGAGCTCCCCCATTGAGTGTGGTGAGCGTTGGCATCGCAACCTATTAATAGGTCTATGTCCGACCTCTCGCTGTCGCTGGCTAGTTTGCGAACAAGGTCGTTGGAAGGATCGTTCCCTCATGGGCCATGTAGGACGACATCAGCCTTAGATGTGTCCCTTTCAGCTCTGGCTTGCCTCCGTGTTGTCGCTATCGCTATAATTATGGAGCAGAAAGATATTAAGGTGCTTTCTGGCGAGAATGCAGGTGCGGGTTTTACCTTCATGTTGAGCTACAATTATCTTGTACTCCTTCGACCCTAGTCCCTAAACCTTGTCTCCCACTATCCAAGATTCCTGGATCAGGGCTACGTCTGCTCCGCTCTCTTCGAGGCGGAGAGCAGCAGATGCTGCTTTACAGTGGTGGAGATTGATCTGAACGAGCCTTAGTGTTCTCCACCACTGTAATGTCGGCATCCGGATCGTCCTCGGCTTCCTCGTGGCAACACATCGCCTCGAAGTCGCATCTCAGCGTGCCATCGGTGGAGTAGCCCTCTGGGTCTATCTCTGTGTGATCGTCGGGTGCTTCGATCTCCGAGGCAGCGTCCTGCTCGACTGGCTTGTCGACAAGACGTGCCTCGGCCGCCGCATCCGACTTGTAGACCTTTACGGTCACAGAGCTGAACCCAAAATTGAGCTCGCCTTTGGCAGCCTCAATCGGGGCCAGCGACTCTTTGTTGAGGACGACCACCGCCTGGTTTGTGGGGCCCTGTGTCGTCTCAACTTTGACCACCTTCCAATCCGCTGTTGGGAGGTGGGGGTTGCATCTTTGCAGCATTTTTAGGATGCGCTCCGGCTCCTTCATGGAGGCGGGCACCCAGACTCTCGCCCTTGGTCTACTGGGTACTTCGCTCCAGTCTACAGCGACGAGCTTCGCTCCTGGGTAGACTTCCCCGACTTGCGCTACCGCTGCTTTGTACAGCTGTACGGAGCGCTCATCTTCACAGGCTACGATTTGTATGCAGCCCTGGTATCAGCCCATGTCTTTGCAGACGGGGGGGGGGGGTCCAGGCTGCTTTTCCAGCAGCTCGAAGCAGCGGTCGGCCAGTGCCGCTTCCACCCACTTCCACTGGTTCCTAGGGATCCGGGAGTCCACGCTGCCTTTGTCCAGGACGCCAATCAGCGTCCTTTCTCTGGCAATCTGCGCGAACGATGCGTTAGGCAGCACTCTGGAGCGCTTCGGTGTCGGCCCCGGAGTCTCCTGCGAGCGCTGCCTTTTTTGCTGAGGGGCTTCCTTCTTCGGTGCTTCCTTGCCAAAGTTCGGCAGCACCTTCGAGGCCCACTCAACCTTCTTAATCCATTTGTCCGTCGGGCTGGACATCTGGCTTGCGTTCTGCCGACGGAGTATGTTGCCAGCACTCCTTCTATCGGCCTATGTAAAAGATTTGGCTTTGACACTAGTAGATGGTGACTCATCACCCGCCACTTTACCAGCAGGCAGAGCAGCCGCAGGATTGCATAGCCACTCTGCCAAGGTATCGGTTTTGGGAGCCAATTCACCACCCACCCCGACACCGGGATGGGACCCCTTTGGGCTCTCCCTAGGCCTTTGGGCCGCTGCCTTCCCCTGTTTGGGATTGCTCCCTGTTGGCATTTGGGGAGTGCCAGACTCATTTTGTTTGTTTTTAAATTCTTCCATTCTTTTCCCACGAGCTGCAGAGAAGGGGTACGGTCCGTCCGGGCAGAGATCCACGTTGCCCGGATAAGGCATACTTAGAACAGGGGGCTGCCAAGTCCCTGAGCTCTCCGTTAACGACTGGGCTAGTTTTATATACCGGGCCCCCCGCCAGGCTGACTCTCGGCACGGGTCGAATAACACTCTTAGTCCGGCCCGGTGTGAGCTGAATGTGGGGGGTTGGGATGTGGGTAGGTAGTGTGTAGGGATAGGGGAGTGTGTGAGCTACTTATACGAGGCGGCACCACAAGCGCATCGTCAGTGTTGCTACTTCGCGAACACCCGCTGGCTGTCCGGGGCTGCTTATTTTCGGTACTCTCCCTAGGGATGTCCGATTATTCGCAGCTGACCTACCTATATGACCTGTATATAGGTAGGTCGTTCGCTATCCGCAACCTGCGACCCGTCCGGTGGCCTCAGCTAGGCCCCCTTTGAGCCACCTCACGAGCTCATCAGACCAGAGTAGTGACAGTTACAGTGCGTAATAACCTACAGTAATCAGAGAAAAAGTAACGCTAATACTAAAGAGATCCGCCAAAGAATCTACACATGATTCAAACTCAATTAATATTATAAAAAATAAATAAATACAAAGAAATCAACATGCCGCTGACAGAAATACACCTGAAACAAGCCTTGAAGTCAATCAGACAAATTCCACCATACGACAGATGCCAAGAACGTCTAAGTTCGTTCATAAGCAGGATTGAGTACATGGATTGTACCCAACAGAAGACCTCCGGCAACAAAGCATCATGTACGGAGCCACTGAGGGTCAACTGTGCGGACGAGCACAACTTTTATCACAGAGCCTTCATCCCAACACCTGGAGTGATCTAAAGGAAGCCCTAATCAGCAAATTCAACAACCACACTCCATACGAGACGCTACTACAACAATTACACGATACCAAATTCAATGGGAGTATTCGTAAGTTCATAGAGGAACTAGAAATTAAGTCCAATGTTATAATAAGCAAACTAAATCTGGAAACTAGCGCAGAAAATAAGATAATTTTTAAAAACGCTCTGGAAAATGCCACCAGATATACCATAGAAGATGCTCTACCCAATAGACTGTTCATTATCTTAGCAAAGAAAGACATTTCTACTATGGCTAAACTAGAAAAATCAGCTCAAGAGTTAGGAATCTACGAAAATTTCGTAAATGATAACAAGAATCACGAACACTCAAGAAATGGAAATAACAATCGTAGGAACGTTGGAACTTATTACCCTCGCTATAGTAGTAACGATTATAGCAATCAAAACCCAAGTACTTCCAGAAATAATCATGGAACGAATCGAAATAATTCAGGAAATAATGCAGTAAATAATAAAGGATTATTTAATGAATTTTGAAATTCCTTAAACCAGGGCAGAGTACAGAATCCCACTAACTATCAAATTAACCAGACTCAGGCAGGTAGCAGTGCACCGAATCAGCCAGTCAAACGATCTAGGGAAAGCCAAAGTGGACATATGAAAATGGATGTAAATTTTCAGCAGAGTGCCTCGGAAGAAATCGAGGAGGACCATATATAGAAATAATTGTAAATAATAAAAAATTAAGAGGTATCGCGGACTCGGGATCGTCAATAAATATAATAAAAGAAAACTATACAGATTCCAAAGTCGATAGCGACAACCTCACTGTCCATACCATCAAGGGACCCGTCCGTCTGACTCAGAGCATTACACGTAATGCAACCAAAAGCTGTCCGACAAAACAAAAATTTTATATTCATAATTTTTCGGAAAATTATGACATACTCTTAGGCAGAGAATATTTGATGGCCAGCAAAGCCGTCATCGATTACCGAAATGAAACGGTAACGTTAGGAGAAAGGTCATACCCAATCATCCAAAGTGGAGAAGCAATTGCCGACGGCAAGACCGCACACAAAGGTGATAAGTCATCTTCAAAGGAAGATATAACTACCCATCACGAAGATCCTGTATATCGTCGACCATATAAATATGCTCAAATACACGATCAGGAAGTGACTAGTGAATTTGAACTGTCCTGTTGATTAGTCCCTAATCCAAAGAAAATATCCGCCATAATAAACTTCCCAATACCCAATACAACCACAAAAATAAAATCATTCATAGGTTTATACGGATTTTATAGAAAATTCATTCCCAATTTTGCTAATATAGCAAAACCAATGACACTCAAATTAAAGAAACGAGCAGTCATAGACCCAACCGAGGAAAAATACGTCGAGGCCTTCGAAAAGTTGAAAGTACTTATCACCTCAGACCCCATCCTCGCATTCCCAGATTTTAACAAAATGTTCACGGTAACAACCGATGCAAGTAACATTGCATTAGGAGCAGTGTTGTCACAAGACCACAAACCAATTTGCTATGCAAGTAGAACCTTAAACGAACATGAAATCAATTATTCAGCAATAGAAAAGGAATTACTAGCTATAGTTTGGGCAACTAAGTATTTCAGATCATACCTGTTTGGTAGAACGTTTGAGATATTAAGTGATCATAACCCTTGATTTGGTTGAATAACCTCAAGGAACCAAATATAAAGCTACAACGATGGAAGATCAAATTAAATGAATTTGACTTCAAAATAAAATATTTACCAGGAAAGGAGAACCATGTAGCCGATGCGCTATCAAGAGTAAAGATTAACGAAAACCTACTCGGGGAAACCATTAATAGTGATTGTGCAACGGTCCATAGCGCGCAAGAAGATAATACAAATTATATTCCACTTACAGAGCGACCAATCAATTACTATAATAGACAAATAGAACTGATTAAAGGTAATGAGGATAAGGTAGAAACATCCCACTATTTCCACAAGATACTGATAAAAATCACATATACTGAAATGACAGAGTCATTAGCGAAAGATATAATAAAGGAATATGTGTGTACCAAAAAGAGTGCACTATACTTCCATAACGAAGTAGACTTCCCACTGTTCCAAAAGGCATTCCTGGAGATAATCAGTCCAAATCACTTCACAAAACTGATTAAATCCAGTACCAAACTCAATCATGTGAAAAATTCCTTGGGTCGATTGCTTGATCTATGCTTTGTATCGGATCCGACCATAGTGTTGTTAACCCGAGCCCTTCCGCTCACTATACCTGAAGACGCCTACCACCCTACTTTCGAGGTGTCGCTAGATATAGGACCAACTGTATTGGATCGGTCGAGTAGACTACCTGAACGTGTCCGCTGCTTTCGTAAAGCCGAGTTTGCGAAGCTTAATAACCTAATTAGGGATTTTGATTGGTCCGCTTTGTACTTGTGCACTGATGTCACAAAAGGCACAAACATTTTTTACAATGCTCTTGGCACATTTTTTGATTCTTGTGTGCCGCTTTCTTGTCCGATTAGATCTGGAAAACCCCCTTGGTTTACCAAAGAGTTATCCAGTCTAAAAAACTTAAAATCAAGACTTTATAAAAAATTTCAAGAAGTTGGTTCTCCTACTTCTCACTCTCGTTATGTAATAGCTCGGTCAAACTTTTCAGTTCTTAATGCTCAATGCTATAAGAACTACCTATCTCGATGCAGGATACGTTTTTCTCGGGACCCTAAACAGTAAGCGTAGAACGTCCGCACACCCATCCTCGCTATCATTTTGTAATACGTCGGCAAATAATGATCAGGCAATTGCCGATCTTTTTGCCCAGTTTTTCCAAACCACCTATTCTGAGGAACGCTACTCTGATCAACCGTACCCATACGGATTACCGAGGTCGAACGGCATTTTCAGTCCCTTGTTAAATGAAACTTTCCCTACTTCAAGATCTTCGACTAGTTAAGCCGGTGTTTTCACCGGGTCCAAACGGGGTTCCAGGTTGTGTACTCAGGTATTGCGCCGAGGCTCTGTGTGGACCATTGCTTAAACTATTCACCCTGTCCATTGATTCCTCTTGCTTCCCCCCAATCTGGAAGGAATCGTTTATAATTCCTCTCCATAAAAAAGGTAGCAAGTCTGATGCAAAAAATTATAGAGGTATAGCAAAGTTATCCGCTATTCCCAAATTGTTTGAGAAGGTTTTAACTCCGCACTTGCAACATCTCTGCAAGTCACTTATATCTCCAACTCAGCATGGATTTATAAGGCGGCGATCAACCACCACGAGCTTGTTAGAGTTTACCTCTTTCATTATTAAAGGCTTTCAAGGTAACTTACAGACGGATGTTATTTACATCGACTTTAGTAAAGCATTCGACTCTGTAAACCATTCCCTTTTAGCACATAAACTTGACCTTTTAGGGTTTCCGCCCTACCTCCTGAGATGGATTTCTAGCTATCTTTGTTCTAGGTCTCAAAGAGTCCTCTTCAAAAACTCCCTCTATTCACCAGTAAAGGTTTCTTCGGGAGTACCACAGGCAGCCATCTAGGTCTATTCAAACTATCTATTAATGACCTGCCTTCGGTATTAACATACTCTCGAGTACTTATGTATGCGGATGATGTTAAACTCGGTGTCCAGTACAAGGACATTTCATTTCATTCTCGCTTGCAATCCGATCTCAATAGCTTTCAGTCATGGTGTTGTGCAAACTTGTTACACCTTAATGCCTCGAAGTGCAAAGTTATGACATTTCATCGTTCTAGCCCTTTGTTGGCTCCCTACACCCTATTTGGGAGTTCTCTTGAGAGAATTACCCTGGTGGATGATCTGGGTGTTATGTTAGACCCCAAGGTTAAGTTTTCCGAACACATTTCTACCATGGTAAATAAGGCCATGGGCGTGCTTGGGTTTATAAAGAGGTGGTCAAAGGAATTTGACGACCCCTATATAACAAAGACTCTCTATACCTTGCTTGTTCGTCCGATCTTAGAATACGGCTCCTGTGTATGGTGCCCTCAGTACAAAGTACACCAGGACCGTATAGAATTTGCTCTGCGGGGCCTTAACTGGGATGCGGGTGTAAGACTTCAGTAGACTATTATTAGTAAACCTCCCATCCTTAGTTAACCGTAGAAAAATGCTTGGTGTGATATTTATGCACAACTTGATCAGGGGTGACATAGACAGCCCTGATCTGTTGAGCCGCATAAACTTCCCGATTCCTATTAGACTGACTAGAAATTTTATACCGTTGTTCCTTCCACTTTGTAGATCGAATTATTCCTTGCATGAACCGTTTAGGGTCTTATGCTCGGATTATAATTCCCTCTACCATATTATATCCAACACTAATTCTCTTCCTCTTATTAAATTACTAATCCTTACACACCTTTCTATTAATTAGTAATTGTAGTGGTATTTGTATTTTGATTGCATGCTTAGTTTCTTGGTAAGTTTAGTGCTAATTTTCCTCGAATGTTAGTCTAATATCTATCTTTCTTGCATGTTCGCGTTCGGTTCGGCTACGCTTCGTGCGTCATGTGGCAGCGCCCCTCGGTCGGTTGGGCGGGAGGAGGGCTGCGTTTTGCCTGGGATCCGCGCGTAACAGCCTTCTGCTGGTGTCACACGGGCCACTTGACGGTGCAGTAATTGCATCGCCTCTTGAAAGATGCAGTCATTGCATGTCAACGTCCAATATAGATATTCCGAACTACTCCGAATTCAAGGAACACATATTGAAGAATCATAAAGAGCTACTTCATCCAGGTATCGAAAAGACCACTAATTGGTTTAAAGGAAAATTCTACTACCCCGATTATCAAAAGTTAATCCAAAATATTATCAATGAATGTCCTACGTGCAACGTTGCTAAAACGGAGCATCGTAACACCAATCTAACCTTCGAAATCACACCTGAAATACAAAATATCAGAGAAAAGTATGTCATGGATTTTTATCTGGTAGGCAATCAACAATTCCTATCATGCATTGATGTATATTCTAAATTCGCTACCCTTGTAGAAGTTAAGAGTCGTGACTGATTAGAAACAAAGAGAGCCATCATAAAAGTCTTTAACGAAATGGGCAAGCCACAGGGAATTAAAGCCGACAAAGATTCAGCCTTTATGTGCGCAGCATTGCAAGCATGGTTGAATGCGGAAAATGTCAAAATAGAGATCACTTCCAGCAAAAATGGAATATATGACGTAGAAAGATTTCATAAAACAGTAAATGAAAAATTAAGAATAATATCTAGCGAGGATAACACAGAAGATAGATTCACGAAGTTTGAATTAATTCTTTATACTTATAATCATAAAACCAAACATAATACCACAAATAGGACACCAGCTGATATATTCATTTATGCAGGCTCACCTGATTATGACACCCAACTAAATAAAGTGAATAAAATCACTCAATTAAATAAAAACCGCATAGAGTATGAAGTAGATACCCGCTATAAACTATCACCTCTAGTTAAGTCTAAGGTAACAAATCCTTTCAAAAGGACGGGTGAAATCAGGCAGGTAGAGGTAGAGGTAGAGGGAGAAAAATCACCCACTATAAAAAAAATTCAAAAGAAAGAAAACATCTAATAAAAGTAAATACGTTAATTGCAGAGTACCCGAAGAGAGTACTGGGAATCCGGAGCTACAACATGATTAAGATTATAATCTTACTAATGTTCACCGTCCTACAAGCTACCGGACAGAATATAGAGATAGATCCCATCAACTCAAGGAATGGATATCTCATATTCAAAAAAAATACCATTAACATACCCATTAATTATGAATACCACTATCTAACAATTAATATAACAAAAACAGATGAAACATATCAGAGTTTACTAGAACAGGCAACCCAATTTGATAACGAAAGTTCAATATTTAGTCGAGAAATTGAAACGTGAATTCAACGGCATAAAAATAGCCAAAAGAAACAGAAGAGGCCTTATAAATGCAGTAGGCACAATATATAAATATCTATTTGGAACGTTAGATCAAGATGATAAGGTCGAATTAGAAGGGAAATTAGACAATCTGGCTAGCCACAGTGTTCAAGTTAACGAATTAAACTTAGTAATTCAAGCAGTAAATTCCGGCATAGAAGTTGTCAATAAATTAAACAAAGATAATGACAGAAATAAGCAACTAGAAATATTGTTTGAGATGCCAAGCTTTTTTGGCACCTATTTGTTTCAAAATGAAAAGAGATTTTGGGTTAAACTTTATAATTCGTATTTAATCTTGGTGGCTTAGCGGAAGCCGATTGCTTGCTATTGCCAGATAAACTTTATGCGAGATCGATATGCAACCAATGCGCAGGTTGGTTAACATAGAACTAAACTATAGACGACGGCGTTAGATCAAAGTGACTGCCGAAGTGGCGGCAGCAGATCAAAGTAGTTGCCGAAGTGGCGGCGGCAGAGAGCCCCTTTAGCGGGAGAGCGCAGCAGCTCTGCAGAAAGTCAACGCTTTACAACATATGTAGGCGGCTCTCTATGCTCATACAATAATAATGTTAAAGTTACGGTTATTCTTCAGCGGCTGGCCCGAACATACTCCCCCCGTTGGGAGCTAGTCTCCCAACAGATTCCTTAAGGGGCAGCAAACATAGCCGAGTGACGGCCCTCCTGATGTTTCCTGAGGATGTCTTCAGGTCAGCGACGCGACACACTCCGTCCTTGCCGAAAACGACATCGACCACTCTAGCCAGTGGCCAACGCATTGGAGGAAGATTTTCGTCCTTCACCAGAACGAGGTCGTTCTTGCAGATGTTTTGCGCGGGGGTGCGCCACTTCGCGCGCTCTTGCAAAAGAGTGAGATACTCTTCGCGCCAACGGCTCCAAAATATTTGTTGTAGTTGGGTGACCCGCTGCCAGCCATCCAGACGATTGTAGTTCAGCTTCGTTAGGTCAGGCTCGAGGATTTGCTCATGGGGGCCGCCTAAAAGAAGATGAGCAGGAGTCAAAACGTCTAAATCATCAGGATTTTCTGAAAGCGAGAGCAAAGGGCGAGAGTTAACAATTGCAGTGATCTGACAGATCAAAGTGCGCAGCTCGTCGAAGCTAAGCACAGATGGTCCAACTGAGCGGTACAGGTGATATTTTGCGGTCTTCACGGCCGCTTCCCACAACCCGCCAAAATGCGGAGAGCGAGGTGGGATGAAACGCCAGTCGATCGAGTCAGCCAAGCAGGATTCGTGGACCTCCTTCATATGCGGTTCGCTCAGACAAAGCTTCTTTAGCTCCAGAAGCTCGTTCTTGGCCCCAACGAAGTTTGTCGCATTGTCCGACCAAATTTGACTTGGCCTTCCTCGAGTGGAAGTAAAACGCTTTAGTGCGCCTAGAAACGATGCGGTGGTCAAATCCTTTACGAGCTCCATGTGTATAGCCTTAGAAGTGAAGCAGATGAATACGCTAATGTAGCACTTGATCGGAGGCCTTGTGCGGATTTCTGATCGGTAGAAAAAAGGTCCACAGTAATCTACTCCAGTGACTTCAAAAGCTCGAGATGCTTCCAAACGTTCCTTAGGTAGGTCTCCCATGATGTGTTCGACCATGCGCGGCCTAGTCCTGAAGCATCTCACACATCTGCTGACGACCCTTGACACTGCCTTAACACCTCCAATGGGCCAATATTCCAGCCGAATTTTGGATAGCAAGGCGCGAGGTCCGGCATGGAGGTTTCTTTCATGATAATATCTTATCAGCTCAAAGGTAATGGAATGTCCCTTTGGCAGAATGAGCGGGTGCTGAGCGTCAAATCCTAGCGATGAGTTGCCAAGACGACCTCCAACTCTAAGTAGTCCAGAATGATCGATGAACGGGTTGAGCGAACTAATAGAACTGGATTTCATGACTTGACCATTGCGCCGAATCTCCTTTATGTCCATCCACAAATTTGCCAGCTGAATGTGTCGAATTAGAAGATGCGTTCCTTGCCGAATATCAGAAACGGTGAGTCCTGGATGCCTAAGACGATATATAAATTTATGCATGTAGGCGAATGTGCGCTGCATGCGAAAGAATGAATTCGCAAATTTGCATCCGGACGTGAGATCGGCATGTGGAGACGTGATTAGCAATCCTCTCTTGCGAAGCTCCAAAGTTGCTATGTTGTTAGATGGAGATACAGGCCACTTATCCTTGGAGCCTAGCAAAAAGGATGGGCCGTGAAACCATAGCTCTGACTGGATAAGATGGTTGGGAAGCGGGCCTCTCGAGAGAATATCAGCAGGATTTAAAGATGTGGGAACATAGCGCCATTCCATGTCTGCCGTCAACTCCTGAATTGATGCCACTCGATTTGCCACGAAAACTTGAAATTTAGCTGGCTCGTCCCTAATCCAAGATAATGCTGTTGACGAATCCGACCAGCAATAGAACCGACCTGTAAAGATTCCCATGTCCTTTACACTCTGCATGATTTTCGCAAGCAAATGGGCTCCACTTAATTCCAGCTTAAGAATCGATATAGTCTTTAGCGGCGCCACTCGCGACTTTGAGCACAAAACGTGGCTCGAAGACTGGGCTTCCCTGGACAAGACATACACGCAAGCGCCATATGCTTCTAAGCTGGCATCACAGAATCCGTGAACTTCTGTAGCCACACTAGAACGAAGAACCAAGCGAGGAAATGAGATCCGAGAAATGCTTGCCAAACTATTTCTCAAGTCCATCCAAGTTGAATGCAATGCTGAGGGTAGGCTTTCATCCCAATCCAAATTTTCTCTCCAAAGCTGCTGAAGGAAGATTTTGCACCTGACAATGAATGGATTTATCAATCCAAGAGGGTTGTAGAACCGCGCAATCGTAGATAAAACCGACCGCTTTGATGGCTTTGAGTTTGTGTCCAGTGCGGACAAGGCAAAAAGCAGCTGATCCGAAACAGGGTCCCACGCTAAGCCGAGAGTTTTGGCTATGTCGCTTCCATCATTAAACTTTAGGAACTTCTCTATGTCATCTTCAGGGGTTCCCTCAAGTACTTCCTGGTGACTGGAGCACCATTTCCTAAGTCTAAAGTTACCACGGGACAGTAAAGCTGATGTTTGGTGCATCTTTTCCATGACCTGTGCGACCGAATTACCGCCCGAAATAAGGTCATCCACGTAAAACTCCTGCCGCAGAGCAGCTGAGCCAAGAGGGTAGGATTCACCCTCGTCGATGGCCAGCTGGTGCATTGCGCGGACCGCTAAAAATGATGCAGCCCTCGTCCCGTATGTGACGGTGTCTAATGTGTAGACTTGAACCTCGGACTCGATGGAATCTCGCCATAGGATGCACTGATACAAATTGTCGGGTGGAGACACTCGTACGCATCGGTACATTTTACAAATGTCCCCAGTGAGAGCGACTGGATATGTTCGAAAGCGAATCAATATGTTAAACAATGCAGGCTGAATAACAGGGCCTGTCATCATCACATCATTTAGAGAATATCCAGTTGATGTAGCTGCGGATCCATCGAAAACGACACGGAGTTTTGTCGTCGTACTGTCCTCCTTTAGGACACAGTGATGAGGCAAGAAATACTTGCAGAGGCTACGGGAATCAGGGTTGACTTGGTGCATATGATGCAAATCAATGTACTCCCTCATAAAGGCGGAATACCGCTCCTTTAGTGTAGGATTACGCTCCAGTTTTCGCTCCAGACTGATGAACCGTCGATAAGCCTGAGCATAAGATTCTCCTAAACGATCAGTATTGTTATTTAGCGGCATACGAACCGCATACTCCCCGGATGGCAACCGTGAAAGGTGGCTTACGAAATGTGCTTCACAATCGTCTTCTTCTTTGGTATTCAACCCAACCTCCACACAATTCTCGACTTCCCAAAACATACGAAGAGTTTTATCCAACCTTGCTTCCATCTCAGCTATCGAATCTGGACAATTGTGCGTGGCCAAAAGCGCCGAGCTTGATACCTTCTGTCCACCACCAGATACGATCCACCCAAGCCGGGTCTTCTGCAGAAGAGGCAGTCCATCGGTGAGTTTGATTTGCCCTACGCAGAGGAGATCATAAAAAACGCTCGCACCAATGAGAAGATCAACCCGTTGAGGATTGAAAAATGCAGGATCAGCGAGCTGAATGTTAGATGGAATACGCCAATCGGATACATTTACTGCCATACTTGGTTGAGAATCGGTAATCGTGGGGGCGATGAGAGCAGTAAGCGTAGTTGTGTAAGCAGAGGTGCGAGAATGCATACAAATGCTTATGGTGGATCCCTCAGTAGAAACGCTGGTATCGCCCAGCCCAGACACAAGTGCAGACGATTGAGTTCTCCTAAGCTGAAGCTGCTGGGCGAACCTGGATGTGACGAGATGCAGCTGCGATCCTGAATCTAAGATGGCACGACAAGGAACTAAAACGCCAGACCGATTCTTCACGAGAACCACGGCTGTAGCCAGAAGCACGACATCAGAGTGAAGACCTTGGGCAGCAAGAGAGGTAGACGAAGGTAGAGACGAGCTGCTAGCAGAATTTTGAGCAACGGAAAGAGTGTCCGGTTGAACGGCCAGATCGGGAGGAGTAATACCTGGGCAGCCTTGTGTTGTGGGCTGCATACTAACGAAGTGCAACAAACTATGATGCCTGCCGCCGCATACTCGACATTTTCCACTATTGCATGCGCGGGTCCGGTGCCCCGGTTTTAGGCAATTGAAGCATAGGGAAAGCTTCTTCACTTCTTTGTGGCGCAGCAACGGTGAGAGATTTCCGAATATCTTACACGAGTATATTCCATGGCCCGCTGAGTGGCAAAAGACGCATACAGACGGGTCGGCGGAAGAGTTGGAAGCTACAAACGTTTTCTTAACATGCGTATAGGAATGGTTTTTTCCCACCTGATCGCTACTAGCGTGTGTCGCTGTAGCATATTCCAATCGCTCCATTTTCTGGCAGCGTTGCTGCAAGAATTCGAAGAATTCCTCTGCGGTAGGTATAGCATCCGACGATGTGTGCTCCTCCCATTTGGTTTGCGTCTTCGAATCCAACTTCTGCTGCAGCATGTTGATAACCATGAATCCCGAAATCTCCTCAGCAGTTCCCAATGTCTGCAACGCTCGCATGTGTAAATTGACTGCATCCGAAAACTCCCGAAGCCTTTTAGCAGAAGGCGAGTCTACCCTCTTTAGCCCAAGAATCTTCTTGATGTGTGCCTGGAAAACAAGTCTTTTGTTATTAAAGCGTTTATTAAGTATATCCAGAGCCGCACGATAATTGGCACTGGAGAGCTCCAACGATCGAACCGAATCCAAAGCCGCATCAGCGAGGCAAGAGCGAAGGTGCTGGAATTTCTCGATGTCACTGAGATCCGCATCCGCTTCAATCACCGATTTGAACATTGCCATAAAATCCGAGAACTCGACGTATCCACCAGAAAACTTCGGCACCTTCAGCTTAGGAAGTCGCTGCTTGTGAGCCATGATGATGGTACTATGTCCGGAATGGCTTGGCAGAGTCGTAGAATGGACAGCGGCGTGTGACTGGCTTACTTCAACAGCAGCCAGCAACTCAGCTTTCAACGATATGAAAAGAATATCGAAGATTTCGCGCAGCTCACTCCCAATCTCGTTTTGATCGAGAGCCTCCAACTCATTATGGGCCTTATTAAATTCCGCTCGAATTTCTGTCAACATATCAAGGCGCACCTCGACTTCCGCGGCGGTCAGCTTGTCGATTTTATTCCCCGCGAAGGATTTGCCAAGCCTGTGCAATCGATCATATAATGACTGACTTTTACGCTTATACAGACTCAGTCTGGAATCAGCCACCACAATATTTCCGCCCGCGCCTGTATTCGGATCGTTGTCCATGTTAACCGTTGTGCAATCGACACAACAACGGAAAATGAAATACCGCTTAAGCGACGATGTATAGACGCGAGAGCGAGAATGCAAGACACGAAAAGTCAAGAACCGCGGCTGCAGCTGCGCAGAGAATGAGAGATTCGACGCTTAAAGTACCGGAATTTGTATATAAATATTCCAGCCGCACTCTCACTGAATTTGCACTTTAAACTGTTTTTCAACGTGCACCCAAATGTATTTGTTGGTAGTTAAACTACCGAAAAACACAATATTGTATAATTAATAAGTGTTTTAACGGAACGCGATTAAGAAATGGTTTTATATCACGTCGGGGGGTCACCAATGTTTGAGATGCCAAGCTTTTTTGGCACCTATTTGTTTCAAAATGAAAAGAGATTTTGGGTTAAACTTTATAATTCGTATTTAATCTTGGTGGCTTAGCGGAAGCCGATTGCTTGCTATTGCCAGATAAACTTTATGCGAGATCGATATGCAACCAATGCGCAGAGGGGTTAGCATAGAACTAAACTATAGACGACGGCGTTAGATCAAAGTGACTGCCGAAGTGGCGGCAGCAGATCAAAGTAATTGCCGAAGTGGCGGCGGCAGAGAGCCCCTTTAGCGGGAGAGCGCAGCAGCTCTGCAGAAAGTCAACGCTTTACAACATAGGCGGCTCTCTCTGCTCATACAATAATAATGTTAAAGTTACGGTTATTATTCAGCGGCTGGCCCTAACAAATATTAATATTTAACCTTCAACATTTTACTGAGTACATAGAGGATATTGAATTAGGCATGCAGCTAACAAGATTAGGTATCTTTAATCCAAAATTATTGAGGCAGGATTACCTGAAACACATCGATTCAGAGAAATTATTAAACATCAAAACATCTACTTGGTTGAAATCAGACACTAACAAAATATTAATAATTTCCAACATCCCACGAGAGATCAGAAATATTCCTATACTTAAAATTGTTCCATATCCAGATGAAGATAATAACATCCTCACTGACCTAACGCAAAACAATTATTACATTCTAGAAAACGAGGTATATGAAAAAGAATCAAAACGAAAAATAAATGACGAATGTATTTCAGGAATAGTCAAACAAGTAGAAACAAAATGTCCATACACCAAAGCACACCAAAACTTTCAAATAAGTTTCATAGAACCCAATATATTGTTAACTTGGAAATTACCAAAAACCTTATTAAACCAAGATTGCCTAAACCAAGAAATAAAAGTAGAAGGTAACGCATTAATAAAAATACATAATTGCAGTGTACAATTAAATGAATTCTTAATATCCAACTCAATACCAGAATTTGCACAGAGCATATACATCAAGAATAACGTAACAAAAATTAAACCACTGTCTTATTTGCAAACCAAAGAAATCGTAATAGAAAATACGCGATTAAATAATGTATTACATGTAAGCTTAATACTACTATTTGTCATAATCATAATAGGATTAAGCTACAAATTGTTTAGTCTAAGTAAAAGCAATAAGCCTAAAACCGACCCGCACATAGAAACATCCTTAGACGAAGACGAAGAATCCCCAGCAGGCACAGTTTTAGACGAACCTGAACTATATCCAAGGATAATCGCCTGAGGACAGGCTTAAATCTAACAATGGGGGAGTGACATATCTATAGTCCATGCTCCGCATACCCTTGTCTATGTCTATTACCCTGCACCCACAATACTATAAACAATCCGACACTACTATAAACATTCCGACACTCTCAGCTTCGAAACCCCATAAACAATCTCACGCTCGAAATGGACCACGCGTAGCCGATTGCAGGCAATGTAAACAAACACCCCAAGCTAGAAGTGGAACATAAAACAATAGATGCCGCACTAGAATCCAGCCGCACTAAAATCCAGCCGCACTAGAATCACGCCACTCTTCAGAGATCAATTACTAATCGATTCTCAAGAACCACGCCATCGTAGCTGACCAATCAGAGGCCCTATTCTCAGCCACCCCCAAGAAATGCAACACCGATCATACGCAGCGGAAGCCTTTCATCAAAAGCCGCCTTTCCCACATATCGATCGAGACACGTACTCCATCTCCGAGGCCGAAGTCGAAGCCAACGCCTCCGAATCCCAATCCGAATCCCAAGCCGAGCATCATGATATAAATAGTCTACATTTAAGAAGGCAAATCAGTTCTGTTCAATACAAACGTCAATCGCGACAACGTCGGAGAATTCAACAAAAGTTAATTCCATTCAAGACATCGGACATCAGTCATCGTCGGGGAACTAACTAATCAATGTGCACTAAGTTTAAGTGAAAGAATAAAATCTTTTTTAAAAACGTAAACTGCAGTGTCGCATATTTAACTATATATATGTAAATATGTACCTATATTTCGGAAGACAAACTCTTATCTTGTGCTGCTGATTGGGATATTCTATCGAAAATCTGAGTCCGCATTGTTATCAGCAAACGAAGTATATTAAAGAGATAAAGCAGTTGAATAATGTTGCGTCATTCGTATTTATTTCATATCGGTGAGCCTAGTCGTTCAAATGCAGAAAAAAAAACCCAAATATTTAAAAAACAGATTTTACAAATTCTTACAAGGGTAATGTAACATTGATTTTGGATGAAATTTTGCTAAATTTGGTGTACTGTTTTTTATTTATAAGTTCTTAAAAGGTTCAATTCGAATTTTATAAATTCGTATTTTTATGAATGTAAGATTAAGTATTTCGTATATTTTAAAAATAATAACTTTATAATAATTTTATGCATGCGGTTGTTTTAAGAGTTTTTGTTAGGTTAATCTTGCAGGATAAAAGTGTTTTTTTTTTTAAATGTGATCAACCCAGAAGAAACCATCTCCATAAGAAAAGGATTTTTATTTTTAGGCGCCATTGCAATTGTGAGAAAAAATGTTCTTATGAGGATCACCCAACGGATGATGGCCGGTAAAAAAAATATATCTGGTCCCTTCAGTAACTTATAGACCAGCGTTTCAATAGAATTGTACCACTATTTGGGGGCGAGGAACGAGGTTTGGACTACCAGCTACAGCAGCCCACGTTTTTGCACTTGTATCAGGACTTTTTCTGCTATACAGAGTCCAGGCACAGCAATATTGGTCGCCACTTGGTCGAATTTTTTTTACGGCCTAGTTTTAGGCGGTAATTTGCAGCTTAGCCGTGGGCTTTTCAAATTAGAAAAGCCACGACAAGCGTCGAATATTACATGATAGGCATTACATCCTCACATACTACGGATGAGATAAAAAAAATGATCAAAAAAAAAAATGTTTGCGATCACGGGTAGGTTTAGAAAAATGTATTCCTGGGTAATAAGAACAACTGAAAAAATATTTGAGCCAAATCGGCACAGCCTTTCTCAATTGATGAAATCCCATACATTTTTCAGTCCTATACATATCTTGATCAGTACGATAGCCGTGTCGATAGGGCCATGACTGTCTGTCTGTCTGTCCGTCCGTCTTTCTGTCCCTATGAGCGCCTAGATCTCAGGGTTTTGCTTGGCCACTCCAAATTGATTTGTTCCTTTTGGTTATAATAATAATCAGATATAATTCAGATTCGGCAGTCTGGTAGATGTGGTCATTCTCTACGATTCTGCATTTTTGGTTTTCTGATATTGTTCAGTTGCAGAAGTATGCTTAAGTAATAGCTTATAAGACCCGTCGGCATAACACAGTGACACCGCGACACAGTGTTCCATTTAACATGCAATATAATACCTCACGACAACACACTAGCCACTGCAGTGAGTTCTGCTGACAACACACTAGCCACTGCAGTGAGTTCTGCTGACAATGCACTATCTCCGCCACTGCAGTGAGTTCTGCTGACAATGCACTCTCTCCGCAGAGTGCGAAGACAGCGGAGGCAGTTGCTGACCATCAAAATGTCGCAATTGCCCACCAGACACTAAAATTATCCATAATACACAAAACATATATTTTACAGACTCAGCACTTTTGTACCTTTTATTACCTATAAATAAGAATCATTTTTGTCAATAAAATCAGTATCAGAAACAGTACCATAACTGCCTGTCACTCATCGTCCATCGCAATCATCAGAGGCTGTCGCCGTGTCTTCAGACCCTCCCTTGCGCACCGTAGGATACCCACTCCGCAGTCCAACTGGTTCAAGTTCTAGTTGCGACGACCAAACTGTAGACGGTTTATGTACCGTATGCAACCCAGCTTCCTACACACACACACACATTAACATTTGGTGACCCCGACGTGATCAGTGACACCACGGAGATTGATGAGCCACCCACACAGCGAACAACAAAATTGTCACCTACACTAACATCAACGTTAGTGGTGCTGTTGCTCATGCTTCCATTAGCATGGTCACAGTCAATAAATGTGACACAATTCGCAAACAAGCCTGGAATATTTTATGAGAAACTTGGAACATCAAGAATAGCAACGTCTGAGTGGACCATGATCGTATACTATGACTTGGACCCATATTGGAAGGATATGCAACTAATGTCTGCCGGAATGTCAGAGTTACGATACATGTGCCCTGAACTAAAAAATGTTCCGGCATGTAACTCCATAGTTCAACACTTTCAACATGTGTATAACGAGCTACAAGCAGGAAGCGTTTTAATGAAAAACTCTCGAAAACGCAGATCGCCGCTGGACATCATAGGAAATGTAGCAATCAGCCTGTTTGGTGTTCTCGACGCAAAATACGCAGAAGAGATGACTCAAGTGATTGAGAAGGTGAAAACCAATGAAGACTTTCTACTACATCTGCTCCAAAACCAAACATCAATTGTCGACGCGACAATAAACGTAGTCAGAAAGGACAAATTAACAACTGATAATCGCCTAAAAACTTTGGAACAGCATTTGGCTACTATCAACCGAGAAAGAGGGTCGTATCACAGCGATCATCTGACTCAAGCGTACTTAGGACTAATAGCACAATTAACGCTGCTCACAACAACTCTGCAACGAATGCAGTCCGACATATCTGATGTCCTAATCGGTATTCATCATCGGAGAATAAGCCCCACTCTGGTGTCGCCCGAGCAACTAATAGACCAACTAGACCAGATACGGGATCATTTGCCACAAGATCAAATGCTGCCGGTCACAACGAAGGAGGTGATTCAACTATACAGAATCATGCGAGCCGAAGGAACCCCTACTGCAAAGCACGTCATCTTCAAGCTGACGCTACCGCTGGTCTCAACAGCTCAGCTCGAAGTCTTCAGCATCATCCCAATTCCGTTTTGGGATTCAACAAGCTGGAGTCTATTTGACCTCAGGACCACCATAGTAACAGTTAACATCCACCGAGACCAGTTCATGGGCACTACCCAAGAGGAATTCCGACGTTGTCTTAAAGTACACAACGAGGAGTTCATCTGCTTTGACCACCAGACGATCTTCAATGTGGACAATCGCTGTGAGTTTCAACTGTTTAACAATAAAACAGAAACACTGTGTCAGGTAACACACACAAAGGCTGACACGGTGTGGCTAAAAACTCAGCATCCAAATAAATGGATCTTCGCAACGCATTCTACAACTAAACTTCAAGCAGTATGCAACGGAGTTCCGTCAACCATAACACTGGAAGGAACTGGGCTACTCTCCATGGCCCCTGGTTGCACTGCGCGCAATCCTAAAGTAAGCATCAGTACCTTCAGCACCACAATCAGCGAAGTAAAATCGACTTACACTCGATTTGGTGACGTGAACCCACCGGAGACATCACCCTCGCCACCAATGTGGCAACTGAAGAACCAGACATCAGACTTCCTTCAAGAGCTTGATGATCTACGCCAGCAACTATCAGCCATCAATCTGCACGAGCTGCCACACCATCTCACCACCGTGCAGCACCATCAACTCGTTGCTTATGCAGCCCTAGCAATATCAATTCTACTGATCATTGCCTTCATTTTCCGGAAGAAGTATCAACTATGGAAACCAAGGCCATCAAATCCCGATCCAGCCATGTCATCACCCCCTATACCCCTTGCACGCCGGTTTACCGTCGACTTGAACGATGGTTGAACACAGTTTCAACGGCCGGGAGAATGTTCAGTTGCAGAAGTATGCTTAAGTAATAGCTTATAAGACCCGTCGGCATAACACAGTGACACCGCGACACAGTGTTCCATTTAACATGCAATATAATACCTCACGACAACACACTAGCCACTGCAGTGAGTTCTGCTGACAACACACTAGCCACTGCAGTGAGTTCTGCTGACAATGCACTATCTCCGCCACTGCAGTGAGTTCTGCTGACAATGCACTCTCTCCGCAGAGTGCGAAGACAGCGGAGGCAGTTGCTGACCATCAAAATGTCGCAATTGCCCACCAGACACTAAAATTATCCATAATACACAAAACATATATTTTACAGACTCAGCACTTTTGTACCTTTTATTACCTATAAATAAGAATCATTTTTGTCAATAAAATCAGTATCAGAAACAGTACCATAACTGCCTGTCACTCATCTTCCACGGACAGACAGACATGGCCCTATTGATGCTGATCAAGAATAAAGTATATATATACTTTATGGGGTTGGAAACGCTTCCTTCCGGACGATCCATTTTACCCACAAATCTAATATACCCCAATACTCATTTTGAGTATCGGGTATAAAAACCCAAATATTCAAAAAACAGATTTTACAAATTCTTAGTGTAACATTGATTTTTTTTATCTTGGACGTTGACATGCAATGACTGCATCTTTCAAGAGGCGATGCAGTTACTGCACCGTCAAGTGGCCCGTGTGAAACCAGCCGAAGGTTGTTACGCGCGGATTCCAGGCAAAACGCAGCAGTCCTCCCGCCCAACCGACCGAGGGGCGCTGCCGCATGACGCACGGTGCGTAGCCGAACCGACCGCGAACATGCAACAAAGATAGCCATTAGACTAACATTCGAGGAAAATTAGCTCTAAACTTACTAAGAAACTAAGCATGCATTCAAAATACAAATACTACTACAATTACTAATTACTAGAAAGGTGTGTAAGGATTAGTAATTTAATAAGAGGATGAGAATTAGTGGTGGATATAATATGGTATAGAGAATTATAATCCGTGCATAAGACCCTAAACGGTTCTCTCAAGTCATAACGCGGTCTACAAAGTGGAAGGAACAACGGTATAAAATCTAGTCAGTCTAATAGGAATCGGGAAGTTTATGCGGCTCAACAGATCAGGGCTGTCTATGTCACCCCTGATCAAGTTGTGTATAAATATCACACCAAGTATTTTTCTACGGTTAACTAAGGATGGGAGGTTTACTAATAGTAGTCTACTAGAGTAAGATGGGAGTCTTATACCCGCATCCCAGTTAAGGCCCCGCAGAGCAAAGAGTAAAAGGTTTTCCTGTACTGATTCTATACGGTCCTGGTGTACTATGTACTGAGGGTACCATACACAGGAGCCGTATTCTAAGATCGGATGAAAAAGCGAGCTATACAGAGTCTTTGTTATATAGGGGTCGTCAAATTCCTTTGACCACCTCTTTATAAACCCAAGCACGCCCATGGCCTTATTTACAATGGTAGAAATGTGTTCGGAAAACTTTAACTTGGGGTCTAACATAACACCCAGATCATCCACCAGGGTAATTCTCTCAAGAGAACCACCAAATAGGGTGTAGGGAGCCAACAAAGGGCTAGAACGATGAAATATCATAACATTTCGAGGCATTAAGGTGTAACAAGTTTGCACAACACCATGACTGAAAGCTATTGAGATCGGATTGCAAGCGAGAATGAAATGAAATGTCCTTGTACTGGACACCGAGTTTAACATCATCCGCATACATAAGTACTCGAGAGTATGTTAATACCGAAGGCAGGTCATTAATAGAGAGTTTGAATAGACCTAGATGGCTGCCTGTGGTACTCCCGAAGAAACCTTTACTGGTGAATAGAGGGAGTTTTTGAAGAGGACTCTTTGAGACCTAGAACAAAGATAGCTAGAAATCCATCTCAGGAGGTAGGGCGGAAACCCTAAAAGGTCAAGTTTATGTGCTAAAAGGGAATGGTTTACAGAGTCGAATGCTTTACTAAAGTCGATGTAAATAACATCCGTCTGTAAGTTACCTTGAAAGCCTTTCATAATGAAAGAGGTAAACTCTAACAAGCTCGTGGTGGTTGATCGCCGCCTTATAAATCCATGCTGAGTTGGAGATATAAGTGACTTGCAGAGATGTTGCAAGTGCGGAGTTAAAACCTTATCAAACATTTTAGGAATAGCGGATAACTTTGCTATACCTCTATAATTTTTTGCATCAGACTTGCTACCTTTTTTATGGAGAGGAATAACAAACGATTCCTTCCAGATCGGGGGGAAGCAAGAAGAATCAATGGACAGGGTGAATAGTTTCAGTAAAGGTCCACATAGAGCCTCGGCGCAGTACCTGAGTACACAACCTGGAACCCCGTCTGGACCCGGTGAAAACACCGGCTTAACTAGTCGAAGATCATGAAGTAAAGAACATTCATTTAACAAGGGACTGAAAATGCCGTTCAACCTGGGATGACCAGAGTAGCTTTCCTCAGAATAGGTGGTTTGGAAAAATTGGGCAAAAAGATCGGCAATCGCCTGATCATTATTTTCCGACGTATTACAAAATGATAGCGAGGGTGGGTGTGCGGACGTTCTACGCTTACTGTTTACGAAGCAGTAAAACTGTTTAGCGTCCTGAGAAAAACGTATCCTGCATCGAGATAGGTAGTTCTTATAGCATTGAGCATTAAGAACTGAAAAGTTTGACCGAGCTACTACATAGCGACAGTGAGAAGTAGGAGAACGCACTTCTTGAAATTTTGTATAAAGTCTTGATTTTAAGTTTTTTAGACTGGATAACTCTTTGGTAAACCAATTGGGTTTTCCAGATCTAATCGGACAAGAAAACGGGACACAAGAATCAAACGAGAGGAACATTGTGAGTTGCTGCGGAAACCGCATCTCTACATTTATACCCGATACTTAGTCAGTATGGCTCTCCTCCGGCAGACGCCGCTAATATTGAACGACATGACAAAGAGTGCCTGCGAAAGAGACAGCAAATCAGTCTGAGCGTGTCATCGGTCCCTGCGTAGCCACTGCAAATTGATTTGTTCCTTTTGGCTATAAAAATGATCCGATCTGATTCAGATGCAGCAACTTGATAGATATGGTCATTCTCTATGATTGTGCGTTTTTAGTTTTCTCGAATCTTTAATATTGTGGATGCAAAAGATTTTCTGCCTTTGTTGGGCCTGAAGGGGGTGGGGCGAAATTTTGACAAAAAAACATTCAAGGTCCGATATCACAGGAGTGTGGATACCGAATTTGGTTGCTCTAGCTTTTATAGTCTCTGAGATCCTTGAACTCATATTTTGCAATTGGCAAAACCGACTATAAAACCTGTGTGTTATAGAGAGCGAGAAAGAATGAAGTGTTTTCTTGGTTCTGACTATAATAATGATACGATCCAATTAAGATTTTGCACCTAATATTTTCGACCTCCAAAATATATATCAAAATACAGCCACCCAAAGTTTTCGGTTATTTCGTATTAAAAAAACTCTTCTTATTTTTCAATGTATAAGAATAAGTTTGTTATACCCGATACTCAAAATGAGTATTGGGGTATATTAGATTTTTGGTTAAAATGGACGTCCAGATTCCGACCCCATAAAGTATATGTTCGGGCGAAGCCCGAGTGTAAATTTTATACCATTGTTTTATTGCCTATCAATTCACTTTCTTTTCTATTTTGGTCATTATACTAAACTAACGTAACGTAAGCGTAGCTTTATCTATGCTCGCTCAGCAACATGCTCTCATTTAATCATCTATTCTTATCTATGCTCGCTCTTGTTATCTTTTCTTTCCTATGCCGTCGCTAAGCCGTCAGCAGCTGCGCCTGCTCTAGCAGTTACCGCTTGATATAGTTGGAGAACAGACCCTTTTGTCCCCAATCTATTACTTTGGCTCGAGATCGGCTCGCTTGCCTCATCCAAGTGTGTCACTCTAATACTATTGTAAAAGGCTCTGGCATCTTCGGCCACCCTCAACACACAAAATACCTATAATAAAATTTATAACGTTTTCGGAAATTAATAATTTGTGAAATTATTGAACAATCATAGTCAGCGAAAAAGCTCGTTGTCTCAACATTTGGTGACCCCGACGTGATCGTCAGTAACAATTTGGAAATAAACAATTATAAACAGTGAAAATTATCCGCTAAACATAACTGTTCGAACGCGAAGCAGTTAGTTCCCATTTCGTCGCGCGCTTGCTTACAAGCACTAATACAGCTACGTGCATTAGCGGCTTCGGGTTCGCTGCACTTGCGCTTGCATACCAAAAAAAATCAAACGGTTGGTTCTTCGATTCTTCTTTGTGCTTTGCTCGCTGCTGCCTGTCGAAAATGGATGAGTCTAATGACGTGCCGGAAAACAGGGTGTCTTTTTACAAACTAAAGGCACTCTCAATATACAACAAAGCCGTTTCACTTCGAGAGACGATATTGAATGATGAAAACAACCCAATCAGTGAAGATGCGCTAAGTGTTCATTTAAAATTCTTGGAAAAAATATCCGACTCATTTAATGTTACTCATTCTAATTTAGAAGAGCTTGATGTAAGCGAAATTGGCAGCGACTTAAGCAACAATTTTGAGGATTTGGCGATGGAAATCGAAGTTCGTATTCGCTCAGCACTCCGCAGGACTACCCAGAACATGCCGCATCACTCAACGATACGACCCGAGCTCAACGTTACTGCCTCCGGAAATGTACGGTCACGATATCATATTCCTGACATTAAACTTCCCACTTTCCGTGGAGGTTATACTGAGTGGGCAGACTTTTACTCGATGTTTAGCACAGTAATAGATCAGGAGCCCTTTCTATCAAAGATTGAGAAGTTCCAGCACCTGCGCTCATGTTTGGATGGACCTGCCCTGGAGGCTGTTCGCTCTTTGGAAGTATCGGAGAGCAATTATGATATTGCATTGGACATTTTAAACAATCGTTTCAATAATAAACGTTTAATCTTTCAGGCACACGTCGCTGAGATTCTGAGGCATGAGAAGGTTGAAGATGGGTCAACTACAAAGCTACGTACTTTATCGGACAAGCTTCATTCTCACATGAGAGCGCTTAGATCGATGGGTACCATGGAGGAAATAGCTGGATGCATCATCGTTCACTCCACATACAAGTATCTCGACTCTGATACCAGGACCAAATGGGAGGAGCTGTCGCCCCCTAACGTCATACCAACATGGGACCATTTTTCGGCTTTTTTGGAGAGGAGATGTCAAGCCATGGAGACCATGGATCAAGCTATGTTGATTCAAATCCATAGCAGTCAGGTTGGAAAACATAAACGAATCACTCATTCAAAACACAGTCTTGTTGCTACAAATACAATCGTATTGGAATGCGTGTTCTGTGATAATAAAGGGCATAACATTTACAGCTGCACTCGCTTTGGAAACCTTTCGCCATCTTTGCGTCTTAGAGAGGCAAGGAAGCTTAGAGTTTGCTTCAACTGTTTGAAGAAGGGACATCGGAATACCTCCTGCAGTTCAGGCTCTTGTCGCACATGCGGTGAAAAGCATCATACCCTTTTACATATCAACAATCCGCTGCCTACGTCAGTTAACACGGAACCTGCAAACGCTACTACGTCTCCTATTCAGACAGACTTATGCCCAGGCCCCAATCTTTCAAGTTCTCTTGTTGCCGCTTCATCACCATGCTCGCCTCCTGCTCAGAATCTTAGCTCAGACGTAGTGCTTCTAGCCACGACAGTCATTATGATAAAGAGTCGAGTTGGTGATCTTCTTCCTTGCCGGGCTCTTCTGGATTCAGGCTCTCAGATTAATTTAATAACCTCTCGCTTTGCTCAGAGGCTTCAGCTGAAACGAGCCAAAGGGTCGGTATCAGTATCGGGTATCGGCGCTGATTCTGCATTTCACACGGAAGGTTCAGTTAATTTGGTCATTCAATCCAGGACTTCCGATTACTTCACGAGTCTCACAGCTCTCGTTGCTCCACGTATTACAGGAAACCAGCCTGCTTCTTCATTTGATGTATCCAAATGGGAAATGCCATCCAATATCAGCCTTGCTGACCCACACTTTAACAAATCTCAGCGCATCGATGTACTTATTGGAGCCAGCTTATTTTACGACATTTTATGCGTTGGACAGATCAAATTGGAGAGGGGACTTCCTATAATACAAAAAACCCGTCTCGGCTGGGTTGTCACAGGTGGAGGTCAGTACTCCCGCAGCTCAGTGCTCCTAGCTGCCTCTAGTTCGACGGAATTGAGTCAAGCGCCTACCGTTGGTTTGGATGAGCTAGTGCGAAGGTTCTGGGAAGTGGAAAACTGCCACGGTCCCGCTACAGAAGCAACAAAGGAGGAAATTGCTTGCGAGGAACATTTCAAAAAACATTGCGGTCGGCTTCCAAGTGGCGAATATTGCGTTCAATTGCCTTTAAAGCTGAGTGACAGCCTTCTTGGAGATTCTTATCAACAAGCCTATCGCAGATTTCTCAATCTAGAGCGCAAGTTGGTTCGCAAACCGCTTCTCAAGGCCCAATACGCCGCATTTATAAAGGAATACGTCGATTTGAATCACATGTCCCCTGTCAAAAGTGACGCACTTAAACAATGCAAATTTTTTCTTCCTCATCACTGCGTCTTAAGAGAAGACAAAACCACCACAAAACTCCGAGTAGTTTTCGACGGATCCGCTTGTACATCTACAGGATATTCCCTCAACGATATATTGATGTCAGGCCCAACAATTCAGCCAAAGTTAGTTACGACTCTTCTTCGATTTCGTACCTTTCGTATAGCATTGACTGGTGACATTTGTAAAATGTATAGATGCGTCCGTGTCTCGCCCCAAGATAGTTTTCTGCAGTGCATACTGTGGCGTGACTCACCCCTCGAGGAGCTAAGGACATTCAAGCTGGATACCGTGACCTATGGAACGAAACCAGCAGCATTTCTGGCCGTCCGTTCTATGCACCAACTAGCGGCAGACGAGAGTTCGTCATATCCAATTGGCTCTGAAGTTGTGCTGCGGGACTTTTACGTGGATGATTTGCTAACGGGGGGAGATACTACAAATGAGGTGCTGGAAATAATTCGCCAGGTGTCAGGACTATTAGCCAAAGGAAATTTCAAGATCAGAAAATGGTGTTCCAACGATACATATGTACTCGATCAAATACCCCATGAAGATAGGGAAACATTTGTTAAATTTACTGATGGCAGCGATGTAACCAAGACGCTAGGTTTAGCATGGAATCCCACTTCGGATGAGCTATTATTTTCATTCTGTCCCAATCAAGTCCCTTCGAAACCAACTAAGCGAGTTGTATTGTCAACTATTGCACGATTTTATGATCCACTCGGACTTATAGGGCCAGTTATTACTAAAGCAAAAATATTTCTACAGCAGCTGTGGAAAGAAAAGCTTCATTGGGATGAAAGTCTGCCAGTCTCCTTACGCACAACTTGGATCAACTTTATTCAGCAGTTTGACTCTATGCAACAAATTTCTTTCCCGCGCCTATCTTTCCTTCGAAGCAGCAACCTTGAAATGCATGGATTTTGTGATGCCAGCATGAGTGCTTATGGAGCTTGCATCTACGCTGTTTCGCAAGGCGACAATGGAGTCAAGGCAAATCTTCTATCTTCCAGATCTCGTGTAGCGCCACTGAAGACTATCACAATACCCAAGTTGGAATTATGTGGTGCAGCGCTACTCGCTCAGCTTATGCATGAAGTGTCTTTGATGAACTTCAAGTGCTCTTATTATTGCTGGTGTGACTCCACAGTCGTTTTGGCTTGGATCAAGAATCAACCATCCAACTTCAATGTATTTGTCGCTAATAGACTTTCTGTTATTCAGGAACTCACATCTGGAATGTCTTGGCTGCACGTGCCAACTGATCTAAACCCTGCCGATATGCTTTCTCGAGGATCATTACCAGCTGAGCTCATCAATTCTCATCTTTGGAAGTATGGACCTACATACTTGACAGCCAGTAAGGATCAATGGCCAAGTACACCTGCTCTTCCAGAGCCGGTTTTGGAGGCACGAAAAACCATACTAATTACAAACTGCGCGTCAAGATATTTGGTGGAAGAATCAAAGTTTGTAAATTCCTTCCCCAAAATGCAACGAATTTTTGCGTATGTATGCAAATTCATTCATCGACGAAAGTCTGGAATAACTGTGGAGGACTTGCGTTTGGGAACCGAACTGCTTATTCGTCTTACTCAACAATCTCGTCTATCCACTGAAATAAGAGCCCTGAAAACGCGAAAGGACATCAAGGCTTCAAGCTCGATCGCCTCTCTTTCGCCATTTTTAGATGATTGCGGTTTGCTTCGAGTTGGAGGGCGTCTTAAAAACTCTACCTTGGACTTTGAAGCACGGCATCCCATAATATTGCCCAAGAATCATTCCATCACTTCTGCTCTGATACGGCACTTACACGAAAAGCACCTTCACGCTGGACCCCAGTCGCTATTAGCCATCATTCGTCAAACGTACTGGCCAATCGGTGGCCGAAAGACCGTAGCACACGTAATCCAAAAGTGTGTCAGATGCTTTAGAGTGAAGCCTCGAACTCTCGAGCAAATAATGGCAGATCTTCCGGTGGACAGAGTCAGCGAATCTCGTGCATTTTTAGTTACCGGCGTGGACTATTGCGGTCCGTTCCTGTATAAATCAGAAGTTCGAAACCGGCCCCCACTAAAGTGCTACATGAGCATTTTTATATGCTTCTCCACCAAGGCGGTTCACATCGAGCTTGTGAAGGATCTTACAACCTCTGCGTTCCTCTCTGCTCTTCGCCGTTTCATTTGCACCCGTGGAAGACCGATTCGTATTTGGTCAGATAATGCCACAAATTTTGTTGGAGCGCGGAACGAACTGGCGGAACTTAAGTCGCTATTCCTAAGCGACAGTCATCAAGAAGCCGTGCATCAAGCTTGTCTCAACGATTGCATCGATTGGCGTTTCATTCCTCCTAGATCGCCACATTTTGGAGGATTGTGGGAGGCGTCAGTCAAGCTTGCTAAGCATCATCTTCGACGTGCCCTCGGATCCTCGCTTCTTGGATTTGATGAGCTGCGCACTCTCGCGTGCAATATCTGTGCAATCATTAATTCAAGGCCATTGTTTCCTCTTTCAGAGAACCCTGCAGATCTCGATGTACTCACGCCCAGCCATTTTCTAGTTGGCGCCCCTATCACAACCTTCTTGGAGCCTGACTTGGTTCATTTAAACGTCGATCGCTTGGACCGTTGGCAGAAGGTCACACAGCTTCAGCAAATCTTTTGGTCTCGCTGGCTCCAATCGTATTTAACCAGTCTTCAAGAAAGAACGAAGTGGCGCACCCGGAATCCTGAGCTTCACGTCAATGATGTCGTTCTTGTTAAGGACGAGAACTTCCCTCCTCTGAAGTGGCCTCTAGCGAGAATCCTCGAGCTCATCCCAGGAGCTGATGGCGTATCTCGAGTCGCCTTGATCAGGATGGCTACAGGTGTTAGCCGAAGAGCACTTGCAAAACTATGTCTATTGCCTCTACGAGATGAGGTGAAAGGCATGGATCCTTCCACGGGGGGAGTATGTTCGGGCGAAGCCCGAGTGTAAATTTTATACCATTGTTTTATTGCCTATCAATTCACTTTCTTTTCTATTTTGGTCATTATACTAAACTAACGTAACGTAAGCGTAGCTTTATCTATGCTCGCTCAGCAACATGCTCTCATTTAATCATCTATTCTTATCTATGCTCGCTCTTGTTATATTTCTTTCCTATGCCGTCGCTAAGCCGTCAGCAGCTGCGCCTGCTCTAGCAGTTACCGCTTGATATAGTTGGAGAACAGACCCTTTTGTCCCCAATCTATTACTTTGGCTCGAGATCGGCTCGCTTGCCTCATCCAAGTGTGTCACTCTAATACTATTGTAAAAGGCTCTGGCATCTTCGGCCACCCTCAACACACAAAATACCTATAATAAAATTTATAACGTTTTCGGAAATTAATAATTTGTGAAATTATTGAACAATCATAGTCAGCGAAAAAGCTCGTTGTCTCAACAGTATATATATTCTTGATCAGCATCAATAGCTATCAGTGCCAAGTGCTCAAAGACTATAAGAGCTAGAGCAACGACATTTTAAATCCGGACTTCTGTGATATGTCACTGTTACGAGAATATTTCAAAACTTTGCCCCGCCCACTTCCGCCCCCACAAAGGGCGAAAATCTGTCGCATACACAATTTTAAAGATACGAGAAAACCAAAAACGCAGAATCGTAGAGAATGACCATATCTTTTCATAACCACGATTAAAGATCAACAATTCAAAAATATTCGACGATTCCCTGAAACGTCACGGAACATACATATATACTAGAATTACACAGTTTTAAGTACGCATAAGTCATTGTTCTTTATAAGTTCTAATGTTGATTTTTAAATATGGATGGAGTTTGTGTGCGTGTGGCTCAAACTCTAGGCAGAGACTGGTTCCAGAGCGACAGAGTTGCTTAGCAAAAAACGAAAGCTGGTTATTTCTATGGAGAAATATTCAATATTGCGGTATTCCGTAGAGCAACATAAAGTCTATGTTCTGCCTGAATACAGTCAAATTGCACATGCAAAACTGATGGTATGGCCAGAAACAAAAAAAAACGTCTAGCGTTAGTAGAAGTAAAACTTCTAGACCTGGTGGAACACCCTTTGAAACGGCTCATTAAAAGTTTACCTCGACATCAGATTGAGAGTCTACCGAAAATCGCACATTAATCAGCAATGAGGCTGATTCTAAAATGTTTTTGGATACATCGAAATATTGGGAAATTCCCCAACCTTCGTCTGCTCTCTACTGCCGCCCTATATTATTTAAATACGCCATAGAATCTTCGGATTAAATAAGTCAACTGTAATCGATATTAAGAATCAGATTGAAAATATGGGTCAGGTACAACATAAAATCAAGGAAGGAAAAACCATACGTGTCGATTTTGAATTTTTCCTATTTTAATTGATGGATAATTTCGTAACGATCTCACTTTTACTACATCGACCTCACAATGCGCATTTTATAAAAAAATACAAAAGTACTTAAAAAATTTTGATGATTCCATAATTAAAGAGGAAACCTTAGAATAGAATAGAATTTCCTCATTTCATGCAAAAATAAGATGTATGGAGTTTATTCTTAAACTTACATATACCATTACACGAAGCGGAGAATTTTTGGACAACGGCACGCCAGCCAAGGAAAAACAAAACAATGGAACAAAAATTATTCAAGATTAATTCGTTGACAAACTATTAGTGAAGGTGGGCTGCCCCAAGCAGCCCACCAGCTATGTAAACGCATCACATTCATACTTTTAGAAAAACGAAATTACTGCAGAAATAACTGGGGTGGATTTTATCAAAAGATTGGGTGTCATGTTGCAGTACTTGCTGCGACTCAATACTTTCCCGAGAAAGTATTGAAAGTATTGTTAATACCGAAGGCAGGTCATTAATAGAGAGTTTGAATAGACCTAGATGGCTGCCTGTGGTACTCCCGAAGAAACCTTTACTGGTGAATAGAGGGAGTTTTTGAAGAGGACTCTTTGAGACCTAGAACAAAGATAGCTAGAAATCCATCTCAGGAGGTAGGGCGGAAACCCTAAAAGGTCAAGTTTATGTGCTAAAAGGGAATGGTTTACAGAGTCGAATGCTTTACTAAAGTCGATGTAAATAACATCCGTCTGTAAGTTACCTTGAAAGCCTTTAATAATGAAAGAGGTAAACTCTAACAAGCTCGTGGTGGTTGATCGCCGCCTTATAAATCCATGCTGAGTTGGAGATATAAGTGACTTGCAGAGATGTTGCAAGTGCGGAGTTAAAACCTTATCAAACATTTTAGGAATAGCGGATAACTTTGCTATACCTCTATAATTTTTTGCATCAGACTTGCTACCTTTTTTATGGAGAGGAATAACAAACGATTCCTTCCAGATCGGGGGGAAGCAAGAAGAATCAATGGACAGGGTGAATAGTTTCAGTAAAGGTCCACATAGAGCCTCGGCGCAGTACCTGAGTACACAACCTGGAACCCCGTCTGGACCCGGTGAAAACACCGGCTTAACTAGTCGAAGATCATGAAGTAAAGAACATTCATTTAACAAGGGACTGAAAATGCCGTTCAACCTGGGATGACCAGAGTAGCTTTCCTCAGAATAGGTGGTTTGGAAAAATTGGGCAAAAAGATCGCCTGATCATTATTTTCCGACGTATTACAAAATGATAGCGAGGGTGGGTGTGCGGACGTTCTACGCTTACTGTTTACGAAGCAGTAAAACTGTTTAGCGTCCTGAGAAAAACGTATCCTGCATCGAGATAGGTAGTTCTTATAGCATTGAGCATTAAGAACTGAAAAGTTTGACCGAGCTACTACATAGCGACAGTGAGAAGTAGGAGAACGCACTTCTTGAAATTTTGTATAAAGTCTTGATTTTAAGTTTTTTAGACTGGATAACTCTTTGGTAAACCAATTGGGTTTTCCAGATCTAATCGGACAAGAAAACGGGACACAAGAATCAAACGAGAGGAACATTGTGAGTTGCTGCGGAAACCGCATCTCTACATTTATACCCGATACTTAGTCAGTATGGCTCTCCTCCGGCAGACGCCGCTAATATTGAACGACATGACAAAGAGTGCCTGCGAAAGAGACAGCAAATCAGTCTGAGCGTGTCATCGGTCCCTGCGTAGCCACTGCAAATTGATTTGTTCCTTTTGGCTATAAAAATGATCCGATCTGATTCAGATGCAGCAACTTGATAGATATGGTCATTCTCTATGATTGTGCGTTTTTAGTTTTCTCGAATCTTTAATATTGTGGATGCAAAAGATTTTCTGCCTTTGTTGGGCCTGAAGGGGGTGGGGCGAAATTTTGACAAAAAAACATTCAAGGTCCGATATCACAGGAGTGTGGATACCGAATTTGGTTGCTCTAGCTTTTATAGTCTCTGAGATCCTTGAACTCATATTTTGCAATTGGCAAAACCGACTATAAAACCTGTGTGTTATAGAGAGCGAGAAAGAATGAAGTGTTTTCTTGGTTCTGACTATAATAATGATACGATCCAATTAAGATTTTGCACCTAATATTTTCGACCTCCAAAATATATATCAAAATACAGCCACCCAAAGTTTTCGGTTATTTCGTATTAAAAAAACTCTTCTTATTTTTCAATGTATAAGAATAAGTTTGTTATACCCGATACTCAAAATGAGTATTGGGGTATATTAGATTTTTGGTTAAAATGGACGTGTGTAACGTCCAGATTCCGACCCCATAAAGTATATATATTCTTGATCAGCATCAATAGCTATCAGTGCCAAGTGCTCAAAGACTATAAGAGCTAGAGCAACGACATTTTAAATCCGGACTTCTGTGATATGTCACTGTTACGAGAATATTTCAAAACTTTGCCCCGCCCACTTCCGCCCCCACAAAGGGCGAAAATCTGTCGCATACACAATTTTAAAGATACGAGAAAACCAAAAACGCAGAATCGTAGAGAATGACCATATCTTTTCATAACCACGATTAAAGATCAACAATTCAAAAATATTCGACGATTCCCTGAAACGTCACGGAACATACATATATACTAGAATTACACAGTTTTAAGTACGCATAAGTCATTGTTCTTTATAAGTTCTAATGTTGATTTTTAAATATGGATGGAGTTTGTGTGCGTGTGGCTCAAACTCTAGGCAGAGACTGGTTCCAGAGCGACAGAGTTGCTTAGCAAAAAACGAAAGCTGGTTATTTCTATGGAGAAATATTCAATATTGCGGTATTCCGTAGAGCAACATAAAGTCTATGTTCTGCCTGAATACAGTCAAATTGCACATGCAAAACTGATGGTATGGCCAGAAACAAAAAAAAACGTCTAGCGTTAGTAGAAGTAAAACTTCTAGACCTGGTGGAACACCCTTTGAAACGGCTCATTAAAAGTTTACCTCGACATCAGATTGAGAGTCTACCGAAAATCGCACATTAATCAGCAATGAGGCTGATTCTAAAATGTTTTTGGATACATCGAAATATTGGGAAATTCCCCAACCTTCGTCTGCTCTCTACTGCCGCCCTATATTATTTAAATACGCCATAGAATCTTCGGATTAAATAAGTCAACTGTAATCGATATTAAGAATCAGATTGAAAATATGGGTCAGGTACAACATAAAATCAAGGAAGGAAAAACCATACGTGTCGATTTTGAATTTTTCCTATTTTAATTGATGGATAATTTCGTAACGATCTCACTTTTACTACATCGACCTCACAATGCGCATTTTATAAAAAAATACAAAAGTACTTAAAAAATTTTGATGATTCCATAATTAAAGAGGAAACCTTAGAATAGAATAGAATTTCCTCATTTCATGCAAAAATAAGATGTATGGAGTTTATTCTTAAACTTACATATACCATTACACGAAGCGGAGAATTTTTGGACAACGGCACGCCAGCCAAGGAAAAACAAAACAATGGAACAAAAATTATTCAAGATTAATTCGTTGACAAACTATTAGTGAAGGTGGGCTGCCCCAAGCAGCCCACCAGCTATGTAAACGCATCACATTCATACTTTTAGAAAAACGAAATTACTGCAGAAATAACTGGGGTGGATTTTATCAAAAGATTGGGTGTCATGTTGCAGTACTTGCTGCGACTCAATACTTTCCCGTTCGTTTATTTTGTTATCTGAAACGAAACTGGGTGGAATTGGGTGGTCGACACTTAGTCGCAAATCATATTGTGGGAATGAAGTGCAGAAAATAGACTTTTAATGATGTTTACTCCAATTTATTATATTTTACATTTACTCGAATTTAATATGCCACACAAGATTACCGATATACCGGTAAAATTTAAAATACACAAATTCAATTTATTCAGCCAGGCTCCGTGTTCACAAAAGTTTTAAGATTTACTTTTGAATACACATCAATTAGGGCTCCCGTTTTCACATTCCGCAAGATTTATTCGTTTTCAAAACGAAAAAATTTTGATTGACGAAATGAAAAGTAAACGAAACGAACCTTAATTACAAAAGGAAAAAAATAGATGACTTATTTCTATTTATTTATTTATTTATTTATTAAATTAACAATTATCTGTTAATAATGGTACTTAGTTACTAAAGGCGGAAAAAGATAAGTTAAAAGTTAGCTAAATTTAAATGATTATAAATATTGCATGCAATTAGTTTAAGAGACAGTTCAGGGGATAGGGTTTGACAGAGGGAGTTATAATTATGGCATAAAACCCTAAAAGGTTCATGATCAGCATAATTAGACCTACATATGGGTAGACGGATAGGCCTAAAAGTACGGGTAGGTCTAGATGGAACGGCCAAGTCAATCTGACCCAAGAGAGTTTGGGAGTCAACAGTCCCAAGAAGGAGCTTGTGCACGAACATTACGCCATTGCATATTCTGCGATGGTGCAACGACGGCAGGTCAATAAGATTTAGCCTAGACCGGTAGGGTGGCAAGATTCTACCTGAGTCCCAGTTAAAGTTCCGAAGGGCAAAAATTAAAAATTGCTTTTGCACGGATTCAATAACAGCCTGCTGTTCTTTATACTGCGGGCTCCACACACAAGAACAATACTCCAATATAGGACGTACTAACGAGATGTACAGTTGTTTCGTAACGTACGGGTCGTCAAACTCCTTGGACCAACGCTTGATGAACGTTAAAACACCCTTAGCTTTATTTACAGTTGCAGCTATATGGGTGTTAAAACACATCTTATGATCAAAAAGGACTCCGAGGTCATTTGAACTCGAAATTCGTTCAAGGACATGATTTCCTAGAACATATGGGACAAAATGAGGAGCGCGACGGTAAAATGTCATAAGTTTGCATTTGGAAAGGTTCAGAAAAAGAAGATTAGTTGAACACCACAATAGTAGTTCACTTAGATCAAGTTGAAGGCGTGTGTGCAAATACCAATCAGAGTAAGAAAGACAGATTTTGACATCATCAGCATACATTAGTGTAGTAGAGTATGTTATAACTTGAGGAAGGTCATTCACAAATAAAATGAACAGAAGCGGGCCCAGATGACTTCCCTGTGGCACACCTGAAGTAACATTTACAGTATTTGACAACACGTTAGAAAACAAAACACGTTGAGTGCGGTTAGAGAGATAGGACAAAATCCAATCTAGAAGATTCGTTGGGAACCCTAATAAAGAGAGCTTGTGAATAAGCAGAGCATGGTTCACAGAATCGAATGCCTTGCTGAAGTCAGTAAAAACTACATCCGTCTGCGAACCAATTTGAAAACCACGGTGGATTAGGTTAGAAAACTCAAGAAGGTTAGTCGATGTTGAACGATGTCTGAAAAAACCGTGTTGCGACGGAGATATCAAGCTGCAACAAAGATGTTGCAGTTGCCGGGTGACCAGGAACTCAAGAAGCTTCGGGATGGCGGAAAGCTTTGCGATACCACGATAGTTTTCAATGTTTGATCTTGAACCTTTTTTGTGAAGCGGAATGATATAGGACTCATTCCAAATTACTGGGAGACAAGACTGTTCCAAGGAGAGGTTGAAGAGAAAGGTCAAGGGTTTGCAAAGGGACTGGGCACAGTGTTTTAAGATGCAACTTGGTACCTTATCTGGACCCGCAGAAAACGATATGTCCATAGATGACAAACCTTCCAGAACAACGCTTTCCTCGAAAAAGGGCAGAAAAATGCTGTTAGCTTGAGGTAGCTGGTACGGATACGGAGTAGATGCGTTGTAAATATGAGACGAGTACGTTGTTTGGAAAAAGTTAGCGAATAAATTTGCAATACCAACAGCAGAACCTTCTGTTTTGTTCTGGTAATGAAGGGACGGAGGAAAAACGTTTGACTTGCGCTTATAGTTAACGAACGAATAGAATTTTTTAGGATCACTACGAAAGTTTCTACTACATTGTGAAAGGTAATGATTATAACACTGACTATTGACGGCAAGGAACATAGAGCGAGCGGAGGAGTGTAGAGCTAAAGCCAACGTGGAGCCCGACTTCTGGTACTTTTTATAGAGCCGGGATTTATTATTTTTTAAGTATGATAAATACTTGGAGAACCAATGAGGCTTGGACGATACAGGTACAGTGATATCTGGAACAAACGTATTTAGGGCGGAGTAAATAGAACTATAAAACGAGTTAACAGTTGCATCTATGTTCGGTAATGAATAGAGAAACGACCAATCAACACGCGAGAGATGTAGATCTAAATCGATAAAGTTTGTTTTGCGAAAACACTTTATGTGACAAGGAGCCATGGAACTGTCAACACATCCAGATTGTGTACACTCCAGTGATATCAACAAAGTTGGATGGTAAGGATCTTCAGGGAGAGATATTGGACTTGCTCTAGATACCGTAGCAAGAGAACCATCGTTAACAAAAACGAGGTCAAGAAGTCTGTCCCTCATGTTTTTAACGGCATTAATTTGGACAAGGGAACTATCCGTTAGCCCATTGATAAAGTCATTATGGCAATTGGGAAACAACAGGTTAGCGTTATCACAAGGCAGCCAAGAAAGAAATGGGAGGTTAAAGTCCCCCATGACAATAATTCGATCATGGCACCCTAATGCAGAAACAACAATATTAATTGCTGAGAGGTGGTGTAAGTAAAGCTCAGCATCAGACCTGGGAGGAATGTAAGAGCAGGTTAAATAGAAAAATGCGGAGCCAACACGAACTTTGACTGCAACAAATTCAATTCCGTGAATGTTATTAAATGGGAATAACTCAGATGAGAAAACAGATTTAACTGCAATCAGAACCCCACCTGCAAAAGATGGGCGGTCCATTCTATAAATAGTGTAACTATCAATGAAAATTTCATGATCATTGACAGAGGAGTTAAGCCAGGTTTCGGTAAACGCGATGGCATCGAAATCAAAGGACGCGCTATTAGTATGAATTTGACGCAATTTTCCCAGCAAACTGCGAACGTTCTGATAGTGCATGGAAAAATAGTACATCAGTTTTTTTGAGCATGTTCGGTTATTCTTGGATTCGAGTTCGAATCTTTGAGAAGGAACTCATGCACAATTGTATGCTCAGGCCATATTGACGGTTTTAGAGAACTGGATAGTAAAGAATCAGGGAGAAGAATTTTAAATGATGATATGTTGCGCTTATGTTTAAATGTAAATTTAGTCACAACTATATCAACAGGCGAAGTGTTAAGTTTAGAGGAGAGATGTTGTTTAACATCCTCTGTTGTAGCCTCAGGAATAAGACGAGAAACAAATATTGCTTTCCGAGGGACCACTGCTCTAAGTTGAAGTCCCGAGCGAGATCGAGATGGTGGAGCCACTCCTAAAAGAGATCTCGGTCCAAGGGCAGAGGAATTGGCAGCAATGGTTGATGCAAATGGTTTTATTGGTTTTAAAAATATTCGCAAAGAATTCATATTCACCATTTTCAAATGTTTAAAACTCTTATCGCACAACTTTCACCATCAGAAAGATGTATCTCTAAAACAAGACTTCATCAGCTTCTGTCGGCGTCAAAATACGTTGACAATTCAATTTTTTTTTTTTGCTTAAAAAAGTTTTTGTTAATTGTGATAAAATGTTTTTGAAGCAGATGTTCTTTTGATTCGATACATTGGGTGGTTAAAAAATCTATCTATATGAGTGGTTTGATGTGGAAGAGCTTGGACTGTGATAGTAAAGACCACTCTTTTATGTTGGTTTTTCTTGATATTATCAAAAATCTTCCGGACAAAAAAATTGTTACTGACCACTCAGAATCGGTCTTCCTACTTTTCTCTATCGAAAAAGTAGCAGCAGTAGTTGTTTAACAGTTTTCGAACAAAGAGGCAAACAGTTTATTTGTATTTGGCTCTTTGTTTCAGACTTAAATTCTTATATCCATAATATTTCACCTGTGTAGATATAAAACGCAGCTTTTGAAGAACCACGATCGTATTTTTTGACTATTTTCTTAAACCAATCGACACGAGCCTCTTTTCGACCGATTTTTTAATTGTGTGTGATCCAAGGCGAACACACCTTTTTTTTACTACGATGTGATCATGAAAAATCTTATTAATGGACGTCATACTAATGCTTAAGGATGTTTCAATCTTATGCTGACATGACGATCTTCCCCAATTATTTCTGTGTTAACTAATTTTTATTTATTTATTTTTATACCCGATACTCAAAATGAGTATTGGGGTATATTAGATTTGAGGTAAAAGTGGATGTGTGTAACGTCCAGAAGGAATCGTTTCCGACCCCATAAAGTATATATATTCTTGATCAGCATCAATAGCCGAGTCGATTGAGCCATGTCTGCCTGTCCGTCTGTCCGTCCCCTTCAGCGCCTAGTGCTCAAAGACTATAAGAGCTAGAGTAACGTTGTTTTGGATCCAGACTTCTGTGATATGTCACTGCTACAAGAATATTTCAAAACTTTGCCCCGCCCACTTCCGCCCCCACAAAGGGCGAAAATCTGTGGCATTACAATTTCGACGATACGAGAAAACTAAAAACGCAAAATCGTAGAAGATGACTATATCTTTTAGAGTGCAAAATCTGAACCAGATCGTATAATTATTATAGCCAGAATCAAGAAAACAATTTCATTCTATCTCGCTCTGTCTCTCTTTAACACACAGGTTTCATGGTCGGTTTTGCCAATTGCAAAATATGAGTTCAAGGATCTCAGAACCCATAAGAGCTAGAGCAACAAAATTTGGTATCCACACTCCTGTGATATCGGACCTTGACCGTTTTGTGTCAAAATTTCGCCACACCCCCTTCCGCCCCCGCAAATGACGAAAATCTGGGGCACCCACAAATCTCAGAGACTATTAACGCTAGAGTAACCAAATTTAGTATCCGCACTCCTGTTAGATCTCACTATAAAACGTATATCTCAAAATTTCGCCCCACCCCCTTCCGCCCACACAGAGGACGAAAATCTGTTGCATCCACAATATTACAGATTCGAGAAAACTAAAAAGGCAGAATCATAGATAACGACCATATCTATCAGATTGCTGAATCTAGATCAGATCAGATAATTTTTATAGCCAAAAGGAACAAATCAATTTGCAGTGGCTATGCAGCGCCCGACGTCACGCTCAGACTGATTTGCTGTCTCTCTCGCACGCACTCTTTGTCGTGTCGTTTAATATTAGCGACGTCTGCCGGAGTATACTGACTAATTATCGGGTATAAATGTAGAGTTGTAGAGTAGAGAACTCACAGCGTTCCCCCTCCTTTTTTATAAGATGTACTTCTTTTTGTACGTTAATCGATTTTAGACGCGATCGTACAAGAAAACGGTATATGTAAGCTTATCCCAGAAAATATCATACTTCTTACTACAGTGTTACATTTTGAAAGTTTTTTTACTTCAGCTTCAGTAGAAAACAAAATTTAATTTTATTTTTTCTGCATATTTAAAAGATAAAATATGCTGGTGGTGGAAATTTTGGCCGTCTAAACAGTCTGATCTCGAAACGAATGGGCCTGTCTTGGTCATGTCTGGCTTGTCGGGAGATTGTCGGGGCCGAAATGCGCTCTTTCATGAGACAGACTCGAACTGGGTTTCAGGATGTCCGGAAAAAATTCGTGGCTCTCAACGAGAAATTTTTAGCTCTAGAATCGCAATTTACATTTTAATTTACATTGAAACATAATCGCAACATACACTCCCCGACACTTGAATACGACATACTAAATTGTACACTTTAGGCACCAATATTTTCGGGCACAAGCCAAAGAAAACGGTGAAAAAAAACATGTTTTATTATTTTAGCACTAGCTTAAAGTACAGTTTTAGATTTTTAAATCGAGTTTTAGTCGTGATTTTTAGTTGCGGCTCGCAGATGAGATCTCATAGAGGTCTCGGAAGTAGCAATTTTGGTTCGGTTTTTTATGTTTTTGCCATAATTTGACCCGTTCTTTATGAAATCACTCAGAACACACCTAGTTTAACCAAAATCATCACTTATTTTCATTATTGATGGACCTACTTCCTTCGAGGCTTTTATAGTGGAGTTTTCGTCCTTTGAAAAGGACTTACCATAACCCAAATTTTTTTCTCGTAATAATGACACCCTAATTGATTTTTGAGAATTTATTCAATGTCCGGTCGCGACCACATCCAAAATAAAAAATTTTTCAATGTGAATGTCGTATTCAAGTGTCGCATTTTTTGGGAGCGGAAATTTGAGTTATGTCAATTAAATTTTTTTCCTCAATCTACTTTGATGAATATTGCTATTATTTTTTTTAATTTATGCTAAATTGAATAGAGATTTGAGGAAAATTCAAATTCCCCGTTTTCTTTGGCTTGTGCCCGAAAATAATGGTGCCTAAAGTGTACATTTTAGTATGTCGTATTCAAGTGTCGGGGAGTGTACCATCTTTTAAAAATCTTCTCCCTGATTCTTTACTATCTAAATCTCTTGACCCGTCAAAATGGACTGACTATACAATTATGCATAAGTTTCTTCATAAAGATTCGAAATCGAGTCCCAGAATTACCAAACCTTCTGCTCCAAAAAACTAATTAACCATTGTTCGGAGCAGAACCCAGCCGATTAGCTGCTTGCCAAATAGCACCTAATTCTTGGCCCTCAGCCGCTTATTTTGTTTGTTACTTATGTCTATGTCACTCATTTGTTTGTTAAAGCTTTGCGCGTGCTTGCCCTGCTAAACGCTCTCTGCCAGCTCGCTCTTCGCTATCTCCGCTTTGCGTATGCCTACCGACGTCGGCCGAGCGAAGCTGCGCTTAGCGATCGGAGCGGCAATGTAAAGGGCAGGTAAGCCACACCTGCAATTTGGATGTCACGCATTAAAGAACATATCGTAATTTTATTTCTGCGCCGAGTTTTATATAATTCGAAATAATTACTCATTGCTGGCTATTAATTTCTCTGTCGCGACAATTCGGTCAGTGCAGTGCGGTAGGCAGTGCAGCGAACTCACTAATACACACAAGCGGAGTACAAAGCGGAATCGGACAGCTCGCACAGCCGCACAGATAAAGGCATTAGCTGTAATCCCTTTGCTTTCGGTTCCCACGTTTATACGTATACAGGGTGTCTTTTTCGGCCGTGTTGAGTGACTCTTTTAAAACCTCAACATGGCAGCACCTGAGTGATGTAGATTTCTACAAGCACAAGGCCGAGTCCATCAAGCGCCAACTAAAGGCCATGGATCGCTTTCTCACCATGGAAGAGCTTGCCGAGTTAGATGAGGCAGAACTTCAAGCTCGCTTAGAGCAAATCGAGCGAATGAATGCGGATTTCGATGCCGCTCAAATGAGCCTTGAAAGGCTGGATTTCCTGCAGTTAGCCCATGATGCCCGACTGGACTTTTCGAATGTTTATGTGAAGGTTAGGTCCAGGCTGTCGCGGGAGTTGATGGCTGCTCGCACGGTAAATGTTGCCAATTCAACGGCTCGGCATACTCTCGAGGGGAATTCGTCGTTGTTCGCCTATAATAGTATAGGCCGTTCTCGAATGCCCGAATTGCAGCTTCCGCGATTCGGGGGGAACTACATGGATTGGCCAGAATTCCACTCGATGTTCTCGACAATGGTGCACAAAGACCATCGTATACCAATCATCGAAAAATTCCAATATCTTCGTGGATGTCTAAATGGTGCTGCGCTGGATACGATTCGTTCCTTGGAACTTTCTGAGGAGAATTACGACAAGGCGTTGAATTTGCTAATGTTGCGATTCGATAATAAACTGTTACATTTTCAGGCACACGTCAAGGCTATTTTCGGGCTGCAAGGGGTGGAGAAGGGCTCAGCTATCGGCTTGCGCGCGCTAGAAAATCAATTCGCACTTGCGTGCACTTCAGACCTTGGCAACCCCGCAGGAGATTTCGGATGGGTTACTGATCTACATCATAGGCACGAAACTGGACCACAAAACAAAGGAGAAATGGGAAGAGAACTTGCCGACTTCAGGATTGCCTCGGTGGTCAAGCATGGCCTCATTTTTGGAAGCGAGATGTCGAATGTTGGAGAATTTGGGATCAGCCATGGCAAGAAGTCCTAGTCAACAGGTGGGAGAAGACAAACCTGTCACCCTTATCACCTCCAGTAACGACCATCCTAACCCCATATGTAACCATTGCAATTCCTCCGAGCATTACATATCTAGATGTCAGGCATTCCTGAATCTCTCTGCGTTTGAACGATACAAAGAAGCAAAGAAGAGCCGCTTGTGTTTGAACTGCCTCAACAAAGGCCATGAATTGCAGAGGTTCAGGTCAGGACTTTGCAGGCATTGCCAGGCCAAACATCAAACGCTACTCCACATTCCATCGGGAACTGGTGCTTCATCTTCCTCTTCACCGGCCGAGGAATCGATCCAGCAAGAGGCCGCGACTGTGCTTCTAGCAAGCGGGTTTTCTAGCCCTCCCCCCTCGATCCAGAAATCTCAGCCTAGCCAGAACGTGTTGCTACCTACTGCCCTCGTCCATGTAACAGATCGTTATGGAGCACTTATCCCATGTCGTGCCATTTTGGATTCTGCATCACAGGCAAACTTTGTAACATCTAGACTTGCTGATCAGTTGCAGTTGGATCATCGCTCGTCTTATGTTCACATCTCTGGAATCGGATATTCCATTCTACCTTCGAGCAAGTCTGTACATATAGTTGTACAATCCCAGGACGCAAGCTATCGAGCTTCCTTCGCTGCAATTGTCAACTCAATTACGGAAATGCAGCCTAACTTCGGCGTAGACGCAAAGGATTGGCCAATGCCGAATAATCTAAAACTAGCTGATCCTAATTTCTCCAAGCCCCAACGTATCGATCTGTTGATAGGTTCTGGTTTGTTCTTCGATTTAATGTGCGTCGGACAGATTCGACTATCAGCCCAATTGCCAACATTGCAGGAGACAAAACTTGGTTGGATAGTATCAGGAAGCATTGATAGCTCGGAGAATAAGCGTGCAGCTTTAGCCGCTTTTGAAAATTCCTCGTGCATCTCTATTGACGATTTTCGACCCACAACGCTGGAGTACCAAAACTTAGAGCAGCAATGCAGGAAGCAGCTGCTCAAGTGCCAGGTGCAAGTGGAAAACTGCGATCGGAGAATCAGGAACTACAGCGCGAACTTTTCCATATATTAAAAACCTACATATCCACGCTAAATGAAATTCAACTTTCAACAATTTCTACATTTCCAAATTTCCTGCCATTCTATGCAATTACAGAAGTTCCCGATGATCAAGACGTAATCACGACAAGCCGCCTTCGTAAAGAAGCGCCGATGGCTGCGTTCGACGATCATCCCAGCGTAGCCGCCAGCTGCGCCCAAACAAGCATCTTCAAGAGGGCCGTTGAAAAAATAGCGGTTCTGCCCCTTCAGGATGGATCTGTTGAAAGCCTTTGCCTTCCAACGGGGGGTGAATGTTCGGAGCAGAACCCAGCCGATTAGCTGCTTGCCAAATAGCACCTAATTCTTGGCCCTCAGCCGCTTATTTTGTTTGTTACTTATGTCTATGTCACTCATTTGTTTGTTAAAGCTTTGCGCGTGCTTGCCCTGCTAAACGCTCTCTGCCAGGTCGCTCTTCGCTATCTCCGCTTTGCGTCTGCCTACCGACGTCGGCCGAGCGAAGCTGCGCTTAGCGATCGGAGCGGCAATGTAAAGGGCAGGCAAGCCACACTTGCAATTTGGATGTCACGCATTAAAGAACATATCGCAATTTTATTTCTGCGCCTAGTTTTATTTAATTAGAATAATTAGTCGGCCGATTGGGGATAAAAAACATTATCTCCACAACCATTTTTCTATTCACTATCAGAACGTTCGCAGTTTGTTGGGCAAATTGCGTCAAATTCATACGAATAGTGCGTCTTTTGATTTCGACGCCATAGCTTTTACCGAAACTTGGCTTAACTCTTCTGTCAATAATCATCAAATTTTTATTGACAATTACACTATTTTTAGAATGGACCGCCCATCTTTCGCTGGTGGGGTTCTGGTTGCAGTAAAATCTGATTTCTCATCTGAGTTATTCCCATTCAATAACATCCATAGAATTGAATTTGTTGCAGTCAAAGTTCGTGTTGGTTCGGTATTTTTCTATTTAACCTGCTCCTACATTCCTCCCAGGTCTGATGCTGAGGTTTACTTTAACCACCTCCCAGAAATTAATACTATCGTATCCGCATTACGTAGCAATGATCAAACTATTGTTATGGGGGACCAATCTACCATTTGTTTCTTGGGTGCCTTGCGACGACGCTAACCGGCTGCTTCTCAATTGCCACAATGATTTTATTCATGGGCTTATCAATTTTTCCTTGTTTAAATTAATGGTGTTAAAAACATTAGGGACAGTCTTTTTGGCCTCATGTTTCCTGAAGATCCTTACCATCCAACTCTGCCGATATCCTTTGGTGTACCCGATCTGATGGTGCTGACAGTTGCATGGCTCCTTGCCGCATAAAGTGGTTTCGAAAAACCATTTGTTTGAACACGGAGCGTTTTCCGCATTAATGTTTATTCACGGATGAGGGCGTGTTAGTTTTTAGTAAACGAATAAAATTTGATGTATGCGTTTAAGCATTAGGCAATAACAATTTATTACAAATTATAGTGCTTAATCACTGAGCATAAGAGAGACTTTACTGTGTAAGGTAGCGATCTTGGCTGGGGTACATATCTCAATCTACTCCAGGGTCGAAATTACAGCAATATTTATAATTTGACGGGGCTCAGAATTTCGGACCGACGAAGGCAGTCTCGCAGACGGGAGCGATCGTGGTGAAGGAGAACCGTACGGGGCGTGTCAGCCGGTTTCACCAAGAACGCTTAGGCAATCGCCGGATAGCGCTTTCAGCATCTTATCAGGCTCAGAATTACTACGAAGGTCTTTGCTATGCGGAGATACTGACAAGAATCGCCGAGAGTACTTACGGGACCCTGTCGGTCTACTGGGATCATACATGGCGCCAACAGCTGTCACCGAGAGCGCCTAGGCCTAGGCCTAGCACCGTAGACTGCACTTGGCCTAGTTTCCATCGTAGCGGTGGCAGTTTGTCCTCATGGATGATGTGGTCATCCATCCGTGCCCTCGGTGAGGTTCGTTGAGGGTGCTGTCCACTTCGTGCGCGATCGCAATTCGTTGACATAGTCAACAGACCATTTCTTCCAAAAACGTTGCTTGACGTCCGTAATCGCATCGTAGCGGTCCATATTTGACATATTGATATTCTCGAGAGACCTCTCAGGTAGTGATCGCACTAGTGCGATCTATAGTGAGAGTGCTATAGTCATTTGGGTCTGACGAAAGCGGCGGTTCTATACAAATTTGGACTAGGCAGCAGCAACGGATGTTTTTGACCGTCTGGTACTTCTGAAGTAAACGGATGTCCTCTGCAAAATGAGTTTGTTGAATGTTCCAAATAACGCAATGTAAAGCAAAGCGAAGTTCATCTGGCGTCGTTGCGGTTGTGGTAAATGTCGATTGATTCCGACATCTCCTTATGACCCAAACCATCCAAGCAATGAGACGAAGACTGTGAGAGTTCGAGTTGATATTATCGACGATGTTGAGGATATTATTTGTCTCCTGTACGGCAGCGAACAAACTTTTCCGTTTCTCCGAGTTAACCACGTCCATGTCAACATCAAGTTTTCCACCGGTGGCGGGCCAGTTTAGCGAATCCTCAAAAACCATGGAGACTTGATACAGCCTCGTGACAATATCAACAGGGTTTTGATGTGTGGCACTTAGCGCCATTTTCCATCAGAAGTTAAATCCTGAATATCGGACACTTTATTTCCAACAAAGGTCGATAAGGTGACTGAGTGTTGTTACAGCCAATGCAATACGAGCTGTGAGTCGCTCCAAAAATAAGATGTAATAGTGTGTTTACTGAATATGGCCTTGATTTTGTTATAAAACTGAGAAAGTAGATGTGCACCGCATAGTTCAAGCTTCGGCAGAGACTGTTTCTTCACTGGTGCTACTGACTTAGAAGTGAACAATTTCACTTTGACCTGTCGAAGCGAATTCTCCGTGCTCCAGGTTAGGTTAGGTTGACTCGGACGGCCCTCAGCGGAGCCCCACATAGGCCAATATGGCCCTTAGTTGTCCGGATAGGAGAGTAATGAACCGTCCCTGCAGTGTTTAGGGGATTTTATACTCCTTTAAAAAAATCGAGGTATTTTTCGCATAGGACAGTAGTTGCTTTGGCGGCCTCTTGGAGGCATCTTCCAGTAATGCCAGCACCGGTGCGCCCAGGAATTTCCTTCTTGCCCTTAAGAGAGGGTTCTAGGGTTTCGGTTGCCTCCTACAACTGTCTCTGTTGGTGAGGCCTAGTTTTGTTGCATGTGCGGCAGCCAGACTGTGACCTGTTAGTATTCCCACTAACAATCTACAGTCCTTTCGTGGTAGGTGCAGTAGGTAGTGGCTGAGTTTCTCGTTGCGTTATTTAAAAATGATTTTCGAGGTTCTGCAGGGGGTGGTACTCCTCTAATTGCCGCTTGGCTGTCGACGAATAGATTGACCGCATCGTGTGCTCGCTCTATAATCTGAGCGACCTCCGCTGCTTTCCTGATGGCGAAAACTTCCGCCTGAAATATGCTGCATTGGTCCGGTAGCTGATACGACAGCCTTATCTCAGGGTCAGGGTCCGTCCATCTTGGAACCATTCTTATATATGTTAAGGTGTTTAACTTGGTAACTTCCCTTTTTCCAGTCTTCGGGTCCCAGAGATGAGATAGTTTTGATGTAGAGGCAAGTTTGGGGGATCATGTAATCATGTAATCAGTGGATCTGGTCATGTCCCTGCCAACTGAACTGTGCCCTTATCCTTCTGGCGACATATTCCCTGATGCGATTAGGCGCTGCGCTGCCTTTCCCGCAATCAGGCGAGCGTGAATGTCCAGGGGGTCGATTCCGAGGACAGTTGCGAGTGCTTTTGTTGGGGTTGACCTAAGCGCCCCTATAATACAGAGCCGAGCCTGTCGCTGAGTCTTTTCCATAAGCTTATGGTATGTCTTCTTTTTGGTAGCTTGCCCCCACACTAAGGCTCCATACAGCAGAGTTGGTCGCGCCACCGATATGTAGATCAAGTGCATTAGAGCAGGTGACAGGCCCCATGTGCTACTGAGCATCTTCTTGGATGCATAAAGCGCAATGGTGGCCTTCTTAATCCTTTCCACTACATTGGGTTTCCATGCCAGCTTGCTGTCCAGTTCTGTGCCTAGGTATTTCACCTGTGCTTTCGGGGTCAGCCTAGTTTGGTCAATTATCGGGGGGTCCATATCGGAACCTTGTACCTCTTGGTAAAGAGGATGAGGTCCTTCTTGTCCGCGTTGATACTGAGTCCTACCTCTTCTGCCCACTATCTTCCTGAGTGCACGTTCCATTAAGGAGCTGAGGGTTGATGGACATACACCCGTAATAAGTATGCTTATGTCATCTGCATAAGCTGTTAGTTTTGGGGTCTTCCTTTCAAATCTTTTGATGAGGTCGTCGACCACCAGATTCCACAGTAGTGGCGACAGGACTTCCTTTCACAATTGAAGCGGTGTCCCACTCGGATTGCACCCGCCTACAACTTAGGAGGTTCTTGATCCAAAGGTTGATTGCTGGGTGTATGTTATTCGCTTCTAGGCGAATTGTTATTGCGGTTGTGGCCACGTTATTGAATGGTCCGGAGATGTCAACAAATGCTCCCAGTCCACACTTTTTATTGTGAAGGGCGTTCTCGAGGGTGGCTACTAGCGAGTGTTGTGCCGTCTCCACTGATTTCCCTATGGTATAGGCATGCTGGTTGGGTGACATCAGTCCTTCTACCTCATTCCTGACGTTGGGCGGAAACCTTAAAAGGTCAAGTTTATGTGCTAAAAGGGAATGGTTTACAGAGTCGAATGCTTTACTAAAGTCGGTGTAAATAACATCCGTCTGTAAGTTACCTTGAAAGCCTTTAATAATGAAAGAGGTAAACTCTAACAAATTCGTGGTGGTTGATCGCCGCCTTATAAATCCATGCTGAGTTGGAGATATAAGTGACTTGCAGCGATGTTGCAAGTGCGGAGCTAAAACCTTCTCGAAAATTTTAGGAAAATGCCGTTCGACTTCGGTAAACCGTATGGCTACGGTTGACCAGAGTAGCTTTCCTTAGAAAAGGTCGTTTGGAAAAATTGGGCAAATAGATGGGCAATTGCCTGATCATTATTTACCGACGTATTACGAAATGATAGCGAGTATGCGTGTGCGGACATTCTACGCTTACTGTTCACGAAGCAGTAAAACTGTTTAGCGTCCTGAAAAAAACGTATCCTGCATCGAGATAGGTAGTTCTTATAGCATTGAGCATTAAGAACTGAAAAGTTTGACCGAGCTACTACATAGCGAGAGTGAGAAGTAGGAGAACGCACTTCTTGAAATTTTGTATAAAGTCTTGATTTTAAGTTTTTTAGACTGGATAACTCTTTGGTAAGCCAAGGGGGTTTTCCAGATCTAATCGGACAAGAAAGTGGGACACAAGAATCAAAAAATGTGCCAAGAGCATTGTAAAAAATGTTTGTGCCTTTTATGACATCAGTGCACAAGTATAAAGCGGACCAATAAAAATCCCTAATGTGGTTATTAAGCTTCGCAAACTCGGCTTTACGAAAGCAGCGGACACGTTCAGGTAGTCTACTCGACCGATCCAATACAGTTGGTCCTATATCTAGCGACACCTCGAAAGTTGGATGGTAGGCGTCTTCAGGTATAAGGAGCGGAAGGGCTCGGGTTAACAACACTATGGTCGGATCGGATGCAAAGCACAGATTAAGCAATCTACCCAAGGAATTTTTCACATGATTGACTTGAGACAGGGACAGGTCAAAAAAATCGTCAACAAAGTCATGTCGTGACATGGGCACTAGGATACTAGACTCGTTTACCGAAGACCAAACAGTTCCTGGCAAGTTGAAGTCACCAAGAACTATCATACGATCTTTATCAGATAGCGAGGAAGAAACAGCGGTTAAAGCGGACAAGTGCTGCTCATAAATTGAAATATCCGTAGAAGGTGGAATATATGAGCAAGTAATGAATATAGCGAAAGCGGGAAGAATCAGTTTTACACACAGGAATTCCAGTTCCTGTTGGACTTGGACTGTGAAGTGTTCCGAAGCAAAGTTAGAGTTCACTGCAATCAGAACCCCTCCTGCACGTCGAGACGAACGGTTTGAACCTCGGAACTAAGAATGTCCGGCTTTAACCAGGTTTCGGTAAGCACAATAACGTGGGAAGCAAATGCAAAAAGTTACTAAAAGAAAAGTTAGTTTTTTGGAAAGGTGTAAGCAAGACAGGAAGTTGAGGAAGAGGAAGTTCAGGTTGAGGGTGGCACACTGGAAAGATTTGTAAGGGATATGGGAGCCTTGAACTCCTTCACCACCAAATGCTCCGGCTAAAATTTGGCGGAGCAAATGGTGTCAAATTGGGTTGGGGAGATGCTTATCTCAAACGAGGCTATCTCCCTGGCATAAGAGAAGTAGAATTTCTCCACCTTTAAACCCCCGGCTTTTATTTTGCTTTGAATAAAAGCAATTACATCATTAGATGTGAAGTCAGAGGCCAGCCGTGAAACAAAAACTTGTCGGTTTGGTGGGACTCCCACCAGTGGTTTAGTCACCATAGGACTAGTACCTGTGGTGGCAATATCTGGAGGTCCGGAACGTCTATTTACTGGTGGGATCGGGATAGACGGGACGCTGCAGACGTACTTGGCTGCACATTCTACGAGGCGATGAATTCGGCTACCGAATCTGCATCGCCAGCAGCTGTCGTTGCCCTTGGAGTGGCAAACGAGATCAACTGCTGCACACTTGGAGTGGTCGAAGTCAGTTTTTCGGCGGCGCACGGCGAGTGACGGTTGCACTTGCAGATCCCGCGGAGCAACCTTTTTGCGCCTCGGAGACTCATTCAGCAGTTTTAAACCGCTAAACTGAGCCTCCAGGGCTAGGAGCCGATCGTATTGGTTTTTAAAACCAACGGTCAGCTCCTTTAAGCCACTCCGCGTCTGCCTCATAAAAGCTACCATGTCTTTCTCCACCGCACGGCATGCTCCGCAACTGTACTGCAAACCATTACGCTTTGAAATGGCATCACTCACAAGGCCAGAAAATCCAGTGCATTTTGCGTGCACTACGCTGTCGCAGAACCAGCAGGGAATAATCGGCAGATCGTGGGTGATCTGCTTATCGCATGATTTTTTGGCACATACAACAGAAAACTCCATAATACAAAATTTGAACAAAATTAAAATCAAATATTTCAAAACAAATGGCTATCAAACCAGTGTGCCAGACAAACGCTAATAGGAGGAGAGGAGAACAGTTGCAGCAGCAGCTAATGAGAGAGAGAGAGCTACTGAACAGAAAGTTACGAGAGCGAGAGAGAAAGAACAGTTATTTAAGTTTAGGTGATAGGGAGATAGTGATAACACAACAAATGCTACCAGACGAGAGCGGACTGCAATGCAATGTAATGCGTACTCACTCACTGCAACAACACAAACACGACAAGCCGACGCCGAAAAATAAAAAATTAAATAATGTTTTAACACAAATCAAAAGGCATGCACTCCCGGAATAGAATAGGTTTCCAGATTGTTGATGATGTCGTATGATATTTAATCAAAGGGTAGAAAATGCCGGAGCGAGAAAAAATCTTCGACGACTATACAAGCATCGAGCTGGCGCATCTCCCTAGTAACTTCGATGGAATACATCCTTACAAAACGGAACATAAGCTAGGCAGTAAACAGCTTCAACCCGTTCAAATCGCCAGGTCCGGACACAGTAATTCCGGCCCAACTTCAAAGGCCGGGGAAATGTCCATCAACTGGCTACAATGTACAATGATTCCCAGGCCCACAACATATTTACAGATGGATCGAAGCTGGACAAGCTGGTCTTCCAAGCGGAGGTCATATTGATCTGGGAAGCTCTGAACTGCCTTCAATCTGTTGCCGTTATGTCAGCTCGGATAAACATTTGTAGCGACAGCATAGACGAATTGGCCAGATCTGGTGGAGGAGGCAGTGGAACAACTGTTCTGCTCCTGTCCAGCTCTCAGCAGAAGAAGGCTACAACACTTGGGCTCGGTCTTTCTAAATGACATTTCAGAGATGTCTATACTATGTCCCAAAAGGAAGGCTAACTTTGTGAACGCATCTGGTTGAATTGGACCCAAACATTTTGTACCTTAGCTTACCGTCTGGGAAATATTAAGCTCTCAAATGCAAAGTTTTGACTTTAAAAACTCCGGAAAAGTCGACCAATATAATAGGCGTTCAAGCTATCGTTGAATACCATTCGGTACCTTCCCAAATGCTCTTGACAGTTAATAACAGTTACAAACACAAAATTTTGGTATTTTTTTAAAAATAAGGTTTGATTCCTTAAACGGAAGAACAAAAAAATGTTGGGCCATTGGACTTTGCTTTGTATCGATTACACAATTATGTAGACGATGTTGCTAGATAATTAAATGATTAGTGTTGCCCCAGGTGTGTTGTCGCAAGTTTCCCTAGAATATAATAGCATAGATAGCAGCAAAAAAAAATACTATTAGCTGCCGACATTGAAAAAATTATCATCCATATTACCGGTAATTGTTGAGGTACTATTTTCTAAAAATATAACCTTGTCTACTTCAAACACCCTTCTGTTCTCAAAGAGACTTGCCTTGACAAGGGCAACATCCCCTTGGTCGCAATAGTAGAAACATGAACGCGAACAGGAACACAGCACGATTCATTTCAATTCAGTAAAATTTCATTGTGATTAAAAGAGAGAACAAAAAAAAACTAAAATCAAAAAGTAAAATATATAGTTTTTTAATTACTACTAGGATATGATAATAAGTATTTAACAAATATCTAAGAAAACCACGATTAATCAATTTGATTTCCACATGTACAATCTTTTTATTCGTAATTTGCATATGATTCTACAGTTGAGAGCCGATATTTCATTATCAATAGTTCGACTTAACTTTTTGGAACACTAATTGGACATTTTATATTGAAAGATGTGCTCTCATACATTAGAAGACACACAATTCATTCTAAATCATATAGATGTATACTTACAAAAGTAAGTTACGTTACGAGCATAGGTTGATCATTGCATCTACTTAGATCTAATTTAACTTATTCTAGCGCTAAAATCGAATTATTAGCTACACGTCACAATCATCAATTTGTATATTTTAAAATCAGTTTCAATTTTTCTGACTTATAAATACACTCGTTTTACGAATTAAACTTACTAATAGGATAGAAGCATTAAAAATCGAAGCTATTTTACGCTGAATACAAATTATTACGAATATAGTTTTTTAAAAAAGTAGTTACATACATGCTTAATTTCGAGTTCGGATGAAAGCGCATGTTACAATATTTTCCCAATTCGTGAGGCAAAATATATATATGAAATAAAGCAAGCCTTAATTTTAACTATCTTTAAATAGTATAAGTTAACTCTATAGTTATTTCGCAGGAATGAAAATCGAATGATTTAGTAACCTGTTTAATTGTTAAAAAATAAATACCAGAAAGCAGAATGATCGATTTTGTAACTTATTGATTTCAATAAATAATTTTTGTAAGTATCCATTAAATATATAATGGCTATGCAATGAACATTTGGATATTACTATTCCGTTGCTTTTAAATATTCTATTTACATGTATGCTCTTCCAGTACCTTTGTACAAACTTCGCATTTAACCTGGCAGCACCAATGGAACTTGCAATTACACCGTTCATGGACGACAATATTTTTGGTATTATAGCCTCGACCGCAGCAAAGTATGGCACAGCTATCTAGACCCGACGAGCTCTTGTGACAAACCCGTCCATGCGTACCTGATAAAAAAGATTATCAAAATGTGCATTTAAATGAACTATTTTAAAACAATTACCAGGCCAATGCAGAACATAGTTACTTCGACACCAGTCGGGACTTTCATCTATGTAAATAAGGTCGTGCGCTGTGGGTACTTTAAATTGCGAATCCTTAACCTGAAGGCGTCCTCGTTTATTTAACTTCACTTTGGTTGCCTCTTCGTATTTCTCCCGCAGATAATCACCTGGAAATAATAACGTTGAAAATACAACAAGTTTAATATAATATATACGTAAAATAATGAATATTAATAAATTAATAATACTTCTGTTGAGCTAATGAGCATTTTCAGAAGGGTAAATGAGAAAAGATAGGACAAGTACTAAACAAGATAACCCGATGACGCCTCGTTTTTAAGCGATACAAAACAGGGGTTGAATACGGTTTATAAACATTTTTAATGATCGGTGATTATCGATTTAGATTTAAGTTCTGCTATGCAGCCGAGCCTTCTCGCAGCTCAATCCTTCGTTCTCTTTCGCAGCGACCAGACGTGTTTTGTTCTGCGCTCCGCTTTGCATAAACAGCCGGTGCTTTCGTAAAATAATTTATTTTTTGTATTTATTTATTTATTTATGTAATGCTAATAGCTAGTTAAAACTAAATATTAACAAGTGTTGGAGCTATAGCTACTGAGGCCTTAAGCTCTAGGGTAATTGGGTCAGATTTTATATATATTTACAGAGGTGTTGGGATGGGTATTTACAGTATGCTCGGTTATATTTTGTGAAGGAGATTTGCGGTTACAAGGAATTTGAGGATAGTTTTGGAATTTTCGTTGGTGGGATTTGAGATCAGTTGCATGGGGTCTTTGTTTTTGAATGATAGGGACCTTTGAGAGGAGAGTGAGGGGCATTTGTATGGTATGTGTCGCAAGTCTATGTTCGCGTTGCGGCACAATGGACAAGTCTTGGGCAATTTTTTGTCAATGTAGTAGGCGTTGGTCAGCTTGGTGTGGCCCAGTCTGTCTATTAATTATGACCTGGTGCCTTCTATTAAGGATATTGTTCTTTGGGGGGGTGTTGTTGGTAGCGAGGTTGCTAATTTGTTGGTACCATGTTCCATGTAGGAAGTGTGCAATATCGGTAGAATTGTGGTTTGGGGTGTAAATGAGGGGAAATTTGGTGTTCATCTTGGCTGCAGAGTCTGCGATTTCGTTGCCTTTCATGCCTATGTGACTGTGATTATTAAGATCTTTGAGAAATGGATAATAGATTTTTGATCGAGGATGCGTGTAGGAGTGATTGTTGTGGTTCCTGATTGCGGTGATAGAGGAGAGGGAGTCGGTGCATATAGCATATTTTCCACGTTTATTTCGGGTAAATAAGATGGCTTCGTGTATTGCAACTATTTTGCTGGAGAGTACGGATGAGTATGCTGGCAGCAATCCTGATTTTATTACTGATGACTCGTTTGTAATACAGTAGCTGGTGATGCCCCCAGCTTTGGAGCCGTCTGTGTAGAGGAAGTTGTGTTTGGGGAGAGTTGATTTAATACAGTGGAAAAGTTGGTGGAAGACAATTGTAGGGGTGGTGTTTTTGTTGTGTTTGGAGAGGTTGATATTTGTTGATTTGTGGATGGTAAGGATGTTGAATTTTTTGGATGTGTAGGTTCTGATTGGGGAAAAAGGGATGAGGTGTTTTTGGGAAATTTGTAGGGCCCTGTCTACCGTGCTGGGAAGTCGGTGTTTTTTTCTATGGTTTTTGGTAAGGGTCTTTAGGGTGGTGGATTTTCCGTGTATGAGGTTTTTGGAGATTTTCCGGTTAGGTAGTCTCGTTTGCTTTCAATGATGAAGATGTTAGTTTCAGATAGCATGTTATTTATGGGGGGTGGTACGAAATGATCCAAGGGCGGCTCTTAATGCTGTATTTAGGATGGTTTTCAGGAGGTTAAGTTGGGATTCTGCAAATCCATACATGGGAAGGCAGAAATTTATTTTGGAAATGATTATGGAATTTATAATTTTGACTAGTGATGAGGTGTTTGATGGGGTTTGATTATGCCTAGTGGGTTAGCAAGGTCAATTTTGAGTTTGTTGATATGAAAGTTCCAATTGTATTTGGTGTTGATTGTGAGCCCTAGGAGTGTGTCGGTAGCTTGGATAGTTGTGCCACCGGTGAGTATCTTGGGTTTCCTTAAAGAGGATTGAACCTGAGTGATTGCACCAGTCGCTATTTGGTTTTGTTTGTTGTGATTGATAAGTAGGTGGAAGTCGTTGGCGTACGCGCAAAAATTTTATTTGTTTGTGGAGGGAGATGATATCGGTGAGTGAGTTGTATGCTATGAGGAAAAGGATAACGGAGATGGGGCAGCCTTGGGGAATGCCATTACTAAGAGGGAAAATATTTGAGAGGCTTGACAGTTTTGACGAGGATTTTCCTGTTGGACATAAAGTTCTTAACATAATTAAGTATTCGTGGCCCTATCTTCCATTTTTTTTAGCTGGTTTATTACGGTGTGAATGCCAATTTTGTCAAAGGCTTTGGTGAAGTCCAGCGAGATGACTGTGAGGTGTTTTTTTAGGGCGATGGCTCTGGTAGCTAGGTGGTCTACATAACGTAGTCTGTCTAGTACAGATTTTCTTTTTTTGAACCCTAGTTGGTTGTTGTGGATCAGGTTGTTATTTAAAACAAACCACCACAACCTTTTTGCAACAACCTTGTCCAGAGTTTTGGCAAGTCATGAGTTTAGAGAGATGGGCCTGTATGATTTGATATCGATTTGGGGCTTTTGTGGTTTTAAGATGGGCCTGAGTTTAAGGGACTGTGGGATGGAGGAGTCGAGTATCTTGTTGTAGAGTGTTAGGATTCTGGTTTTAAGGGGGTAGGGTGAGTTCTTTAGCATAGAGTAAGAAATTCGGTCAAGACCAGGACCTTTCAAGGTGGACAGCGCTGCTGTATATTCGATGAATGTTATATCTTTCTCGATTTTTAGTGCTGATGGTGTTGGGGTATAGTTAGAAGGAGTATTAATAAGGAGTTTGTTTGAGAGGAATGTTGGGGAGAAGTTTAAGTCGTCTGCTTCTTCTGACCATGTCTGTGCGAAGGAGTTGGCTATTTCGGATTGATAGTTTGATTGCGATTGGGTGTGAGGGTTATGAATGGCATGGATATTTTTTGTGGTGTAAAGACCGCAGAGACGTCTGATGTTGGGCCATGTTGTGGTTGGATCTGAGTTAGGGTGTATGTGGGTTGTGAATTCAAGGATCGCTTTTCGTTTGGTTTCTCTAATTGATCTTTTAAAACTAGCCTTTGATTTTTTGTATTCTATGATGTTATGGTTGGTTATGTTGTGTTTGAGATGTTTTCATTTGGCGACTTTGTCTCTTTTGAGGAGTGAAAGTTGTTTGTTCCACCAGGGAACAATACGGATGAGGGAGAAGGTGGTGTTTTGTGGGATAGATAGGTGGGCACTTTGGATAAGTAATTTTTTTTTATTAGGGCGACATTGGGTTGTGGAGATGATGTGGGCTGTATGTTTCCTGAAGAGATTCCAGTCTGCGTTTTTGAGATTGAAAGCCCGTTTAAGGGTGAAGTTCGGGGGAGAGGGCGTGTTGAACAGCGAAAGTAAGATGGGAAAATGGTCAGAACCGTAAAGGTCGTCTATCACTTCCCAAAGGATCTGTGATGCAATTCTGGCTGTTGAAAGTGAGAGATCGATGTGGGTAAAAGTATTGTGTGTTGAGAAGTGGGTCGGGGTCTTGTCATTTAGTACGATAAAGTTCGAACGGTCTAGGAATTAGGCTATTGTTTTTCCTCTGCAGTTGGCCTTAGGAGAGCCCTAGTAGGGGTGCCAGCTGTTGAAGTCTCCTAGGACAATGGTGTGGTCGTTTGTCGGGGTGAGGACGTTTTCGAGGTTAAGGGTGTTGAAGGATTTGTTAAGGGAGATGTAGGCGTATATGATATTGAGATTTGATTTTGACTTTATGGTGAGTCTTACGGCGTCGAAGTCTGCGTTGAGTTGAATTTTGGTATGGGAGATGGTGTTGTGAATGAGGAGAGCTGTTCCACCGAACGCATCTGTGGGGTTATTGTTGCAGTATAGGGTAGAGTTAATAGGGATTGGAAGTGTGATGGGCTTAGTTATGTGGGTTTCCTGTAGGTCTATAAGTTGAGGGTTTTGGGCTTTCATGAGTGTTTGTAGTTCTACATAGCTATTTTTGTATCCGTGGATGTTCCATTGTATTATTTTGGCTTAGGTTTGATTGGATGTGTGTTTGAGGTGATGTCTCCTTAGTCTTTGATTGGTCTTATTCGGTGTGATAGGTTTAAGGTGTGTGATGATGAGGTAGATGTTTCGGTGTTCGTTGGGTGTTCCGTTGGTGGCAAATTTTCTTTGCGGTGGTCAAATCTACTCTTTCTATTGCTTTCATTATTGTGATTTCTTTTTGTTCGAGGAAATCTGGGAAATTTTTGTCTGTGGGGCTGTGGTTATTCTGAATGTCGGTGTTGAATTTGCACTTACTACAAAACTTTGGCTTAGAGCATAGTTCATCGTCAGCAGGATGAACTTCCGAGCAGTTTATACAGATCTTTGCGGATCTGCAGTATTTAGAAGGGTGGCCGTATTTTTGGCAGTTGTGGCATTTGAGGGGGCGAGGTGTTTGTGGACGTACGTTCACTCGTTCGTAACCGATCATTAAATGTTGGGGTAGAGTTGGTGTGTCGAATTTAACGATGATGAGTCCGGTTTCATGGAGTACGTTGTCTTTCTGTTTAAGTATTTTGGTTGCGTCAATCACTTTTTGAGCTTTGGGTTCTTTTTTGATTTCGTCAATATCAATGTTCCGCAAATCGTTGGAATAGATAATCTATACTATTTTGCGAGTGTATGCTTTTTAATCTGTGTAAAAACATTATTTAAATTTGTTACTAAGTACTCATTGCATTGCATTACATCCCGCTCTCATCTTGTGCCTTTTTTTGCTTTATTACCTACCCATAAATAACTGTTCTGGTCTTGCACTATTTAAAAAAGAAACAAGAAAAGCAAGGAGGGTCTCTTGGCAAAAGTTTTGCTGGGAAATAGACGAAGATCCTCTCGAAAACTACCCCCTCGGTAGGCTGCCTCAAATGTTGGTAAAGTGCCCAACTTAAGTGAGGAGTCCCTACACATTATACGCGACACGCATTTCCCCGGAAGTACAACCATCGAGCCGGCACACCTCCCTAGGCTGATCACATTCTTACAAAACGGAATATATTTTCTTAAGAAAATTTGCAAAGAAAAATTAAAATCAAAAAAATTAAAAATTTCCAAAACAACTTGGTATCAGACCAATGTGCCAGACAACGCTCAAAGCGGAATTGGTAAGAAAAAAAAGAGAGCAGAGTGGAGAGCGGTTATAGCGAGAGCTACTAGACAGAGAGCGCTATTGCTCAGAAAGTTGAAAGAGCGAGAGAGAAAGAACAGTTATTGAGGTTGAGGTGATAGCGAGAGAGTGATAAGACAACAAAAGCTACCAGACGAGAGCGGACTGCAATGCAATACTCACTCACTGCAACAACACAACACAACACAAGCTGACGCCGAAAAATAAAAAGTTAAATAATATTTCAACACAAATCAAAAGGCATGCACTCGCGTAAATGAATAGGTTTCCAGATTGTTGTCTGGTTAGAAAGTATATTTAGAATTTAGTTAGGAAAACTCCGGCTGTTTATTCGAAACAAAAGGAAAAAATGCGGAGCGCAAAACAAAAACACGTCTGATCACTACGAAAGAGAACGGAGAGCGTTGAGTCGCAATTGTCGCAAATTGCTGAGGCCGCTGGCAGGGCCGGAACAAGTAGCCCCGGCCCAACTTCAGAGGACCGAGGAAACGGCCATCAACTGGCTACAATGTATCTTCAGCAAGCTACTGGCTGTGGGCACAATCCCGCGAGCTTGGCTTATGGCAAAGATAGTCTTCATCCCCAAAGCAGGGAAAGCCTCGCACTCCACTGCAAAAGGTTTTAGTCCAATCAGCCTATCGTCGTACCACCTCAAAACTTTTGAGAGAATTGCCGGGGTACAACTGAGGGCAACTATACACCCTCAGATGCTGTCAGGCGCACAGCATGTCTACCGGAAAGGAAAATCCACGGAAATCTATACATCTCAAAGACTAAGGCGGTCTGCAAAGTCGTGCTTTACGCGGCAGACGTTGCAATTATCTTCTCGGGGAAATACCTTCAAACACTCTACGACTTAATGACCGCGAAGCTATTGTAAATGTCGGAATGGACAGAATCACGCGGCCTAGTAGTAAATCCCACAAAAACGGAAATTCACAAAACAATACAAGGTCTCTCACATCAACCCACTAATATAACATGGATGCAGGCTCTCCTCTCGCGGCAGTGCTAGTTACTTAGGGTTGGTAACTGGTAAGAAGCTTAATTGGAACGAAAATTGGGCTGGGAAAACCCTCTAGCTGAACCCTCCACGAGGGTGCCAGCTGGGCAAGGGACACTGCTTTATCCCAGGCAAGGGTAATGCACTGTCGCTTCCAGCGTCTTCCCTATCTAAAATCCGGGTAACTGAACAAGGTCCATGATTAGAGGTGGCTGGTGGTCAGGCATAAAACGCTAGGGCTTAGTCCGCCCGAAAAATATTAACCCGTACGGACTTTCGGGCCAGACATGGAGGCTGATAAGCATCAAGTACGGGTTGGGATGTCAACCCAAACGTCGGTGGAAAGCGTGACTGCTACCACCGGCGGGCACCGGCAGGAGCAATCTTCTCTGCGTGTCGCCAGCGGTCACCCCTCGGACTTGGCGGGAGCAGGCCATATCAGCTGCAAAGCTACTGCCACAACTAAAACTCAATCCGCACTCCGCAAGCTGAGCCGCACAGATGCCGTGGTCGAAACAGTCATGGATCCGGAGAGCGTGCTTTCATTAAGCAGGACGGAGGAAGAGAGCCTTCTCCGCTCACCAGAACCAGGCACCAACTCCCTGCGTAGGGAATGGCAGAAGTATTCCAAAGAGGGGATGAGGACTAAAGCACAATACAAAGCGGCCCTCAAGATCAAAAGCCGGTTCCAAGGTAAGGCAAACATCTCCCAGGAGGAGAAAGTCAAGCTGGTCTGGGCCGAGCATCCAGTAGAGGGGGGCCGGCTAAACTACGCGCAAATGCCAAAAATAAGGGCGTCGAGCGGCGAATTCGCCAATAAGGTGGAGGAGATGATAGCCTCGAAGAGGCAACGCTCGACTGAGAGTGCCATCAAGGACACTCCAGGGAGCTAGCGGCAACGCGGGCCCAAGAGTGCAGAGCCTCCACCGGCCAAGAAGCCAATAACTAAGCTCAAAGTGAACGTCAGTGACGTGACCAAACGATATATGATCGTGGCACTCATCGACCGCAGCGAGGAGAATGGCAAGATGACAGCGGCACAGTGGAAGCTGGTGCATGCGCGTCTTGTCGACGCACTGTTTGGGCACATGGAGGAAGAACCCGCGGCCCCAATTCCCACTTTCGATAGTGCTGGGTGACTCAATGGGGTTAAAATCCTAAAGTGCAATGACGACCCAACCCTAAGGTGGCTGACGCGCACGGCCTCCCAATTGTGGGAGGGGGCCAAGCTGGAGATCGTGAATCGGGAGCTTCGAAGGAATGTGTGATCCTTCAAATAAACAAAGAAACAGAAGATCTGCTGTACCCCAAATTCGGGAAGATGGCGTGGGGCATGGGTAGTGTCTACCTGTGCCTCAAAAAGCTCCACCCCAAAGACAAGGACGCACACAACCTACAGGCAGGCGAGGTGGAAAACGACTTAGAACTTGAGTCCATCGTGGAGGCCGACCAGGGTCTTGCGCTCGAAGACGCAGAGGAAGAAGAAGAGGACGGTGACCTGACGCTGGTAGTCAACCAGGTGCAACTGAGGCTGATGCTCATGATGCTGAGTGTGCTGCAGCTAAACTTGCATAAAAGCAAGGTCGCGTCGGCGGAGCACCTCAATGGCACGGAGCAAGGGCTCGTCGCCATAGCTTTAGTTCAGAAGCCCTGATTGCCACAGGCATCTCAGTGGCCGGACTAAAGTTCTCAAATCATAACTTGTTCTATTCAACATCGGTAAGCAGGAACAGGACCGTCGTACTCGTACGAAAGGGAATCCATGCTTACCTTATGTCTCATTACAGCGCGGATGACCTGACGGTAGTGATACTGGAAAGTGAGGAAAAACGCTTCCTGATAGCTTCCTGCTATATGGCTCATGACAGACCGGCACCACCCAACGAACTTAGGAGTCTGGTGACAGAAGCCAGCACCAAAAACCATCAACTCGTCATCGGGACGGACGCCAATGTCCACTACAATGTGTGGGGAAGCCCTGACATCAATGACAGAGGTGAGTCACTCTTAGACTTTATACTAGCAACTAATCTATGCAGCTGGTATCTAGCTGGAGAGTCCTTGAAATACCCTCCTTTTCAGATCATAAGTACATTCAGTTTAGGTGCGAATTCGAAGATATCAGTCGGGGATACAAACCCGGGATACAAACTGGGAAAAGATTAGAAAGACAGTTACTTCGAAGATCGCGAATCCGGGCTCAGTGAAATCCGCGGAGGATATAGAGAAGTCCCTAGAGACCCTATCCAACGCCTACCACACATCGTGCAAGCCCTCGAGAACGAAGAAGAGGTGCAAGCCACTCTGGTGGAACAGGGATCTCTCTCTTCAAAGTAATAACCTCAGGGAATCGAGAAAGTACCAGAAACCGCCTAAGCAGCCTACCATACAAAGCCAATTACAGCTAGATGACGGACAGTGGACAGAGGGCAGGGATGAAGCCCCAACAGCATTAATGGAGGAGCATGTCCGTGGCTGCACCGAGGTCGCTGATGCCAAAGAGCACCAGGACCTACCAACCGAGGAACAACACCCCCCAACAGATCTGTAAACCACTAAGCGAATCCACTGGGCAATAGACGCCTTTGCGGGCACAAAAGCACCAGGACTGGACGGGGTATTCCCAGCCATGTTGCAGGTGACCAAAGAGGTGATTACCCCGTGGCTCTCCGCAATATTCACAGCATGTCTAAGTACGGACTATATCCGTATCCAATGAAGAACCTCGAGAGTTGTCTTCCTCCTAAAGGCAGGAAAGTGCAGCCATGCGAGTCCCAAGGCCTACAGACGGATAAGCCTTACCTCCTTTATACAAAAAACACTAGAAAAGCTGCTGGATTTACACGTCAGGAATGAGGCAGAAGGACTGATGTCACGCAACCAGCATGCCTATACCATAGGGAAATCAGTGGAGACGGCACTACACTCGCTAGTAGCCACCCTCGAGAGCGCCCTTCACAATAAAAAGTGTGCACTGGGAGCATTTGTTGACGTCTCCGGACCATTCAATAACGTGGCCACAACCGCAATAACAATTCGCCTAGAAGCGAATAACATACACCCAGCAATCAACCTTTGGATCAAGAACCTCCTAAGTTGTAGGCGGGTGCAATCGGAGTGGGACACCGCTTCCATTGTAAAAGGAAGTCCTGTCGCCACTACTGTAGAATCTGGTGGTCGACGACCTCTTCAAAAGATTTGAAAGGAAGACCCCAAAACTAACAGCTTATGCAGATGACATAAGCATACTTATTACGGGTGTATGTCCATCGACCCTCAGCTCCTTAATGGAACGTGCACTCAGGAAGATACGTGAGTGGGCAGAAGAGGTAGGACTCAGTATCAACGCGGACAAGAAGGACCTCATCCTCTTTACCAAGAGGTACAAGGTTCCGATATGGACCCCCCGATAATTGACCAAACTAGGCTGACCCCGAAAGCATAGGTGAAATACCTAGGCACAGAACTGGACAGCAAGCTGGCATGGAAACCCAATGTAGTGGAAAGGATTAAGAAGGCCACCATTGCGCTTTATGCATCCAAGAAGATGCTCAGTAGCACATGGGGCCTGTCACCTGCTCTAATGCACTTGATCTACATGTCGGTGGCGCGACCAACTCTGCTGTATGGAGCCTTAGTGTGGGGGCAAGCTACCAAAAAGAAGACATACCATAAGCTTATGGAAAAGACTCAGCGACAGGCTCGGCTCTGTATTATAGGGGCGCTTAGGTCAACCCCAACAAAAGCACTCGCAACTGTCCTCGGAATCGACCCCCTGGACATTCACGCTCGCCTGATTGCGAGAAAGGCAGCACAGCGCCTAATCGCATCAGGGAATATGTCGCCACAAGGATAAGGGCACAGTTCAGTTGGCAGGGACATGACCAGATCCACTGATTACATGATTACATGATCCCCCAAACTTGCATCTACATCAAAACTATCTCATCTCTGGGACCCGAAGACTGGAAAAAGGGAAGTTACCAAGTTAAACACCTTAACATATATAAGAATGGTTCCAAGATGGACGGACCCTGACCCTGAGATAAGGCTGTCGTATCACCTACCGGACCGATGCAGCATATTTCAGGCGGAAGTTTTCGCCATCAGGAAAGCAGCAGAGGTCGCTCAGACAGTTGTAGGAGGCACCGGCAGGAGCAATCTTCTCTGCGTGTCGCCAGCGGTCACCCCTCGGACTTGGCGGGAGCAGGCCATATCAGCTGCAAAGCTACTGCCACAACTAAAACTCAATCCGCACTACGCAAGCTGAGCCGCACAGATGCCGTGGTCGAAACAGTCATGGATCCGGAGAGCGTGCTTTCATTAAGCAGGACGGAGGAAGAGAGCCTTCTCCGCTCACCAGAACCAGGCACCAACTCCCTGCGTAGGGAATGGCAGAAGTATTCCAAAGAGGGGATGAGGACTAAAGCACAATACAAAGCGGCCCTCAAGATCAAAAGCCGGCTCCAAGGTAAGGCAAACATCTCCCAGGAGGAGAAAGTCAAGCTGGTCTGGGCCGAGCATCCAGTAGAGGGGGGCCGTCTAAACTACGCACAAATGCCAAAAATAAGGGCGTCGAGCGGTGAATTCGCCAATAAGGTGGAGGAGATGATAGCCTCGAAGAGGCAACGCTCGACTGAGAGTGCCATCAAGGACACTCCAGGGAGCTAGCGGCAACGCGGGCCCAAGAGTGCAGACCCTCCACCGGCCAAGAAGCCAATAACTAAGCTCAAAGTGAACGTCAGTGACGTGACCAAACGATATCTGATCGTGGCACTCATCGACCGCAGCGAGGAGAATGGCAAGATGACAGCGGCATAGTGGAAGCTGGTGCATGCGCGTCTTGTCGACGCACTGTTTGGGCACATGGAGGAAGAACCCGCGGCCCCAATTCCCACTTTCGATAGTGCTGGGTGACTCAATGGGGTTAAAATCCTAAAGTGCAATGACGACCCAACCCTAAGGTGGCTGACGCGCACGGCCTCCCAATTGTGGGAGGGGGCCAAGCTGGAGATCGTGAATCGGGAGCTTCGAAGGAATGTGTGATCCTTCAAATAAACAAAGAAACAGAAGATCTGCTGTACCCCAAATTCGGGAAGATGGCGTGGGGCATGGGTAGTGTCTACCTGTGCCTCAAAAAGCTCCACCCCAAAGACAAGGACGCACACAACCTACAGGCAGGCGAGGTGGAAAACGACTTAGAACTTGAGTCCATCGTGGAGGCCGACCAGGGTCTTGCACTCGAAGACGCAGAGGAAGAAGAAGAGGACGGTGACCTGACGCTGGTAGTCAACCAGGTGCAACTGAGGCTGATGCTCATGATGCTGAGTGTGCTGCAGCTAAACTTGCATAAAAGCAAGGTCGCGTCGGCGGAGCTCCTCAATGGCACGGAGCAAGGGCTTGTCGCCATAGCTTTAGTCCAGAAGCCCTGGATTGCCACAGGCATCTCAGTGGCCGGACTAAAGTTCTCAAATCATAACTTGTTCTATTCAACATCGGTAAGCAGGAACAGGACCGTCGTACTCGTACGAAAGGGAATCCATGCTTACCTTATGTCTCATTACAGCGCGGATGACCTGACGGTAGTGATACTGGAAAGTGAGGAAAAACGCTTCCTGATAGCTTCCTGCTATATGGCTCATGACAGACCGGCACCACCCAACGAACTTAGGAGTCTGATGACAGAAGCCAGCACCAAAAACCATCAACTCGAAATCGGGACGGACGCCAATGTCCACTACAATGTGTGGGGAAGCCTTGACATCAATGACAGAGGTGAGTCACTCTTAGACTTTATACTAGCAACTAATCTATGCAGCTGGTATCTAGCTGGAGAGTCCTTGAAATACCCTCCTTTTCAGATCATAAGTACATTCAGTTTAGGTGCGAATTCGAAGATATCAGTCGGGGATACAAACCCGGGATACAAACTGGGAAAAGATTAGAAAGACAGTTACTTCGAAGATCGCGAATCCGGGCTCAGTGAAATCCGCGGAGGATATAGAGAAGTCCCTAGAGACCCTATCCAACGCCTACCACACATCGTGCAAGCCCTCGAGAACGAAGAAGAGGTGCAAGCCACTCTGGTGGAACAGGGATCTCTCTCTTCAAAGTAATAACCTCAGGGAATCGAGAAAGTACCAGAAACCGCCTAAGCAGCCTACCATACAAAGCCAATTACAGCTAGATGACGGACAGTGGACAGAGGGCAGGGATGAAGCCCCAACAGCATTAATGGAGGAGCATGTCCGTGGCTGCACCGAGGTCGCTGATGCCAAAGAGCACCAGGACCTACCAACCGAGGAACAACACCCCCCAACAGATCTGTAAACCACTAAGCGAATCCACTGGGCAATAGACGCCTTTGCGGGCACAAAAGCACCAGGACTGGACGGGGTATTCCCAGCCATGTTGCAGGTGACCAAAGAGGTGATTACCCCGTGGCTCTCCGCAATATTCACAGCATGTCTAAGTACGGACTATATCCGTATCCAATGAAGAACCTCGAGAGTTGTCTTCCTCCTAAAGGCAGGAAAGTGCAGCACTGCGAGTCCCAAGGCCTACAGACGGATAAGCCTTACCTCCTTTATACAAAAAACACTAGAAAAGCTGCTGGATTTACACGTCAGGAATGAGGCAGAAGGACTGATGTCACCCAACCAGCATGCCTATACCATAGGGAAATCAGTGGAGACGGCACTACACTCGCTAGTAGCCACCCTCGAGAGCGCCCTTCACAATAAAAAGTGTGCACTGGGTGCATTTGGTGACATCTCCGGACCATTCAATAACGTGGCCACAACCGCAATAACAATTCGCCTAGAAGCGAATAACATACACCCAGCAATCAACCTTTGGATCAAGAACCTCCTAAGTTGTAGGCGGGTGCAATCGGAGTGGGACACCGCTTCCATTGTAAAAGGAAGTCCTGTCGCCACTACTGTGGAATCTGGTGGTCGACGACCTCTTCAAAAGATTTGAAAGGAAGACCCCAAAACTAACAGCTTATGCAGATGACATAAGCATACTTATTACGGGTGTATGTCCATCGACCCTCAGCTCCTTAATGGAACGTGCACTCAGGAAGATACGTGAGTGGGCAGAAGAGGTAGGACTCAGTATCAACGCGGACAAGAAGGACCTCATCCTCTTTACCAAGAGGTACAAGGTTCCGAGAAAGGCAGCACAGCGCCTAATCGCATCAGGGAATATGTCGCCACAAGGATAAGGGCACAGTTCAGTTGGCAGGGACATGACCAGATCCACTGATTACATGATTACATGATCCCCCAAACTTGCCTCTACATCAAAACTATCTCATCTCTGGGACCCGAAGACTGGAAAAAGGGAAGTTACCAAGTTAAACACCTTAACATATATAAGAATGGTTCCAAGATGGACGGACCCTGACCCTGAGATAAGGCTGTCGTATCAGCTACCGGACCGATGCAGCATATTTCAGGCGGAAGTTTTCGCCATCAGGAAAGCAGCAGAGGTCGCTCAGATTATAGAGCGAGCACACGATGCGGTCAATCTATTCGTCGACAGCCAAGCGGCAATTAGAGGAGTACCACCCCCTGCAGAACCTTGAAAATCATTTTTAAATAACGCAACGAGAAACTCAGCCACTACCTACTGCACCTACCACGAAAGGACTGTAGATTGTTAGTGGGAATACTAACAGGTCACAGTCTGGCTGCCGCACATGCAACAAAACTAGGCCTCACCAACAGAGACAGTTGTAGGAGGCAACCGAAACCCTAGAACCCTCTCTTAAGGGCAAGAAGGAAATTCCTGGGCGCACCGGTGCTGGCATTACTGGAAGATGCCTCCAAGAGGCCGCCAAAGCAACTACTGTCCTATGCGAAAAATACCTCGATTTTTTTAAAGGAGTATAAAATCCCCTAAACACTGCAGGGACGGTTCATTACTCTCCTATCCGGACAACTAAGGGCCATATTGGCCTATGTGGGGCTCCGCTGAGGGCCGTCCGAGTCAACCTAACCTAACCTGGAGCACGGAGAATTCGCTTCGACAGGTCAAAGTGAAATTGTTCACTTCTAAGTCAGTAGCACCAGTGAAGAAACAGTCTCTGCCGAAGCTTGAACTATGCGGTGCACATCTACTTTCTCAGTTTTATAACAAAATCAAGGCCATATTCAGTAAACACACTATTACATCTTATTTTTGGAGCGACTCACAGCTCGTATTGCATTGGCTGTAACAACACTCAGTCACCTTATCGACCTTTGTTGGAAATAAAGTGTCCGATATTCAGGATTTAACTTCTGATGGAAAATGGCGCTAAGTGCCACACATCAAAACCCTGTTGATATTGTCACGAGGCTGTATCAAGTCTCCATGGTTTTTGAGGATTAGCTAAACTGGCCCGCCACCGGTGGAAAACTTGATGTTGACATGGACGTGGTTAACTCGGAGAAACGGAAAAGTTTGTTCGCTGCCGTACAGGAGACAAATAATATCCTCAACATCGTCGATAATATCAACTCGAACTCTCACAGTCTTCGTCTCATTGCTTGGATGGTTTGGGTCATAAGGAGATGTCGGAATCAATCGACATTTACCACAACCGCAACGACGCCAGATGAACTTCGCTTTGCTTTACATTGCGTTATTTGGAACATTCAACAAACTCATTTTGCAGAGGACATCCGTTTACTTCATAAGTACCAGACGGTCAAAAACATCCGTTGCTGCTGCCTAGTCCAAATTTGTATAGAACCGCCGCTTTCGTCAGACCCAAATGACTATAGCACTCTCACTATAGATCGCACTAGTGCGATCACTACCTGAGAGGTCTCTCGAGAATATCAATATGTCAAATATGGACCGCTACGATGCGATTACGGACGTCAAGCAACGTTTTTGGAAGAAATGGTCTGTTGACTATGTCAACGAATTGCGATCGCGCACGAAGTGGACAGCACCCTCAACGAACCTCACCGAGGGCACGGATGGATGACCACATCATCCATGAGGACAAACTGCCACCGCTACGATGGAAACTAGGCCAAGTGCAGTCTACGGTGCTAGGCCTAGGCCTAGGCGCTCTCGGTGACAGCTGTTGGCGCCATGTATGATCCCAGTAGACCGACAGGGTCCCGTAAGTACTCTCGGCGATACTTGTCAGTATCTCCGCATAGCAAAGACCTTCGTAGTAATTCTGAGCCTGATAAGATCCTGAAAGCGCTATCCGGCGATTGCCTAAGCGTTCTTGGTGAAACCGGCTGACACGCCCCGTACGGTTCTCCTTCACCACGATCGCTCCCGTCTGCGAGACTGCCTTCGTCAGTCCGAAATTCTGAGCCCCGTCAAATTATAAATATTGCTGTAATTTCGACCCTGGAGTAGATTGAGATATGTACCCCAGCCAAGATCGCTACCTTACACAGTAAAGTCTCTCTTATGCTCAGTGATTAAGCACTATAATTTGTAATAAATTGTTATTGCCTAACGCTTAAACGCATACATCAAATTTTATTCGTTTACTAAAAACTAACACGCCCTCATCCGTGAATAAACATTAATGCGGAAAACGCTCCGTGTTTAAACAAATGGTTTTTCGAAACCACTTTATGCGGCAAGGAGCCATGCAACTGTCAGCACCATCAGATCGGGTACACCAAAGGATATCGGCAGAGTTGGATGGTAAGGATCTTCAGGAAACATGAGGCCAAAAAGACTGTCCCTAATGTTTTTAACACCATTAATTTAAACAAGGAAAAATTGATAAGCCCATGAATAAAATCATTGTGGCAATTGAGAAGCAGCCGGTTAGCGTCGTCGCAAGGCACCCAAGAAACAAATGGTAGATTGGTCCCCCATAACAATAGTTTGACCATTGCAACGTAATGCGGATACGATAGTATTAATTTCTGAGAGGTGGTTAAAGTAAACCTCAGCATCAGACCTGGGAGGAATGTAGGAGCAGGTTAAATAGAAAAATACCGAACCAACACGAATTTTGACTGCAACAAATTCAATTCTATGGATGTTATTGAATGGGAATAACTCAGATGAGAAATCAGATTTTACTGCAACCAGAACCCCACCAGCGAAAGATGGGCGGTCCATTCTATAAATAGTGTAATTGTCAATAAAAATTTGATGATTATTGACAAAAGAGTTAAGCCAGGTTTCGGTAAAAGCTATGGGGTCGAAATCAAAAGACGCACTATTTGTATGAATTTGACGCAATTTGCCCAACAAACTGCGAACGTTCTGATAGTGAATACAAAAATGGTTAATTAGTTTTTTGGAGCAGAAGGTTTGGTAATTCTGGGACTCGATTTCGAATCTTTATGAAGAAACTTATGCATAATTGTATAGTCAGTCCATTTTGACGGGTCAAGAGATTTAGATAGTAAAGAATCAGGGAGAAGATTTTTAAAAGATGGTACACTCCCCGACACTTGAATACGACATACTAAAATGTACACTTTAGGCACCATTATTTTCGGGCACAAGCCAAAGAAAACGGTGAATTTGAATTTTCCTCAAATCTCTATTCAATTTAGCATAAATTAAAAAAAATAATAGCAATATTCATCAAAGTAGATTGAGGAAAAAAATTTAATTGACATAACTCAAATTTCCGCTCCCAAAAAATGCGACACTTGAATACGACATTCACATTGAAAAATTTTTTATTTTGGATGTGGTCGCGACCGGACATTGAATAAATTCTCAAAAATCAATTAGGGTGTCATTATTACGAGAAAAAAATTTGGGTTATGGTAAGTCCTTTTCAAAGGACGAAAACTCCACTATAAAAGCCTCGAAGGAAGTAGGTCCATCAATAATGAAAATAAGTGATGAAATTGGTTAAACTAGGTGTGTTCTGAGTGATTTCATAAAGAACGGGTCAAATTATGGCAAAAACATTAAAAACCGAACCAAAATTGCTACTTCCGAGACCTCTATGAGATCTCATCTGCGAGCCGCAACTAAAAATCACGACTAAAACTCGATTTAAAAATCTAAAACTGTACTTTAAGCTAGTGCTAAAATAATAAAACATGTTTTTTTTCACCGTTTTCTTTGGCTTGTGCCCGAAAATATTGGTGCCTAAAGTGTACAATTTAGTATGTCGTATTCAAGTGTCGGGGAGTGTATGTTGCGATTATGTTTCAATGTAAATTAAAATGTAAATTGCGATTCTAGAGCTAAAAATTTCTCGTTGAGAGCCACGAATTTTTTCCGGACATCCTGAAACCCAGTTCGAGTCTGTCTCATGAAAGAGCGCATTTCGGCCCCGACAATCTCCCGACAAGCCAGACATGACCAAGACAGGCCCATTCGTTTCGAGATCAGACTGTTTAGACGGCCAAAATTTCCACCACCAGCATATTTTATCTTTTAAATATGCAGAAAAAATAAAATTAAATTTTGTTTTCTACTGAAGCTGAAGTAAAAAAACTTTCAAAATTTAACACTGTAGTAAGAAGTATGATATTTTCTGGGATAAGCTTACATATACCGTTTTCTTGTACGATCGCGTCTAAAATCGATTAACGTACAAAAAGAAGTACATCTTATAAAAAAGGAGGGGGAACGTTGTGAGTTCTCTACTCTACAACTCTACATTTATACCCGATAATTAGTCAGTATACTCCGGCAGACGCCGCTAATATTAAACGACACGACAAAGAGTGCGTGCGAGAGAGACAGCAAATCAGTCTGAGCGTGAAGTCGGGCGCTGCATAGCCACTGCAAATTGATTTGTTCCTTTTGGCTATAAAAATTATCTGATCTGATCCAGATTCAGCAATCTGATAGATATGGTCGTTATCTATGATTCTGCCTTTTTAGTTTTCTCGAATCTGCAATATTGTGGATGCAACAGATTTTCGTCCTCTGTGTGGGCGGAAGGGGGTGGGGCGAAATTTTGAGATATACGTTTTATAGTGAGATCTAACAGGAGTGCGGATACTAAATTTGGTTACTCTAGCGTTAATAGTCTCTGAGATTTGTGGGTGCCCCAGATTTTCGTCATTTGCGGGGGCGGAAGGGGGTGTGGCGAAATTTTGACACAAAACGGTCAAGGTCCGATATCACAGGAGTGTGGATACCAAATTTTGTTGCTCTAGCTCTTATGGGTTCTGAGATCCTTGAACTCATATTTTGCAATTGGCAAAACCGACCATGAAACCTGTGTGTTAAAGAGAGACAGAGCGAGATAGAATGAAATTGTTTTCTTGATTCTGGCTATAATAATTATACGATCTGGTTCAGATTTTGCACTCTAAAAGATATAGTCATCTTCTACGATTTTGCGTTTTTAGTTTTCTCGTATCGTCGAAATTGTAATGCCACAGATTTTCGCCCTTTGTGGGGGCGGAAGTGGGCGGGGCAAAGTTTTGAAATATTCTTGTAGCAGTGACATATCACAGAAGTCTGGATCCAAAACATCGTTGCTCTAGCTCGTATAGTCTTTGAGCACTAGGCGCTAATAGGGACGGACAGACGGACGGACGGACAGACAGACATGGCTCAATCGACTCGGCTATTGATGCTGATCAAGAATATATATACTTTATGGGGTCGGAAACGATTCCTTCTGGACGTTACACACATCCACTTTTACCACAAATCTAATATACCCCAATACTCATTTTGAGTATCGGGTATAAAAATAAATAAATAAAAATTAGTTAACACAGAAATAATTGGGGAAGATCGTCATGTCAGCATAAGATTGAAACATCCTTAAGCATTAGTATGACGTCCATAAGATTTTTCATGATCACATCGTAGTAAAAAAAAGGTGTGTTCGCCTTGGATCACACACAATTTAAAAATCGGTCGAAAAGAGGCTCGTGTCGATTGGTTTAAGAAAATAGTCAAAAAATGCGATCGTGGTTCTTCAAAAACTGCGTTTTATATCTACACAGGTGCAATATCAAGGATATAAGAATTTAAGTCTGAAACAAAGAGCCAAATGCAAATAAACTGTTTGCCTCTTTGTTCGAAAACTGTTAAACAACTACTGCTGCTACTTTTTCGATAGAGAAAAGTACGAAGACCGATTCTGAGTGGTCAGTAACAATTTTTTTGTCCGGAAGGTTTTTGATAATATCAAGAAAAACCAACATAAAAGAGTGGTCTTTACTATCACAGTCCAAGCTCTTCCACATCAAACCACTCATATAGATAGATTTTTTAACCACCCAATGTATCGAATCAAAAGGACATCTGCTTCAAAAACATTTTATCACAATTAACAAAAACTTTTTTAAGCAAAAAAAAAAAAATTGAATTGTCAACGTATTTTGACGCCGACAGAAGCTGATGAAGTCTTGTTTTAGAGATACATCTTTCTGATGGTGAAAGTTGTGCGATAAGAGTTTTAAACATTTGAAAATGGTGAATATGAATTCTTTGCGAATATTTTTAAAACCAATAAAACCATTTTCAACAACTAAAGTTTGTTTTGTCATAATTAGGCCAGAATCTTAAACAGCAGCCTACTTAACATATTCCAGGCGGAATTTTTCGTCATGACAAGAGCAGCATCATTGGAATTTGCCTATATCAAGGGATATAAGAAGATAGTTCACTTCGCAAAAAAACACTTAGGGCCATACGACCGTATACGTCTACATGATCCTTAGATGACCGTCATATCATGTCACTATTTTATTTTTAGAGCATAACTTACCAATTTCTCTTATAGATGATAATTGCTGCCAGCAGGTAATTAAACTGCATGATCCAGAGACTCCATGACACTTGCAAGTTATTCGAGTTTTTTTAATGACGGCCTTAAAAAAAATACAAAAATCTAAAATTAGATGATTATCATAGTATATGGTACATATAAAAAGGAGACTGAGGCAAAGGAATTTTCTACCATTGCAGGACGGTCGACATCCCGAAATACGCACATTATTAATGCAATAGATCTTTTCACGATCACACTAGTTACTCGTAAAAATACCCCATAATTTCAAAATCAGGCAGGCTCCATTTTTCACTTACTTTTGCGGATTACGCTTTCAGTCAAAACGTTTCATTTTCGTTTCAAGGTGTTGTTTTTGTTGCCCTGGCCAATTTTTGCCGAGAAATTTGAGTTTGGGTTAAAATAAAATTATTAAAGTTTAATTACCCTGATATAAGTGTCAAGATTATGTTAATGCATCATAATAAGTCATCTATTTTTTTCCTTTTGTAATTAAGGTTCGTTTCGTTTACTTTTCATTTCGTCAATGAAAATTTTTTCGTTTTGAAAACGAATAAATCTTGCGGAATGTGAAAACGGGAGCCCTAATTGATGTGTATTCAAAAGTAAATCTTAAAACTTTTGTGAACACGGAGCCTGGCTGAATAAATTGAATTTGTGTATTTTAAATTTTACCGGTATATCGGTAATCTTGTGTGGCATATTAAATTCGAATAAATGTAAAATATAATAAATTGGAGTAAACATCATTAAAAGTCTATTTTCTGCACTTCCTCCCACAATATGATTTCCGACTAAGTGTCGACCACCCAATTCCACCCAGTTTCGTTTCAGATAACAAAATAAACGAACGGGAAAGTATTGAGTCGCAGCAAGTACTGCAACATGACACCCAATCTTTTGATAAAATCCACCCCAGTTACTTCTGCAGTAATTTCGTTTTTCTAAAAGTATGAATGTGATGCGTTTACATGGCTGGTGGGCTGCTTGGGGCAGCCCACCTTCACTAATAGTTTGTCAACGAATTTATCTTGAATAATTATACCCGATACTCAAAATGAGTATTGGGGTATATTAGATTTGTGGTAAAAGTGGATGTGTTTAACGTCCAGAAGGAATCGTTTCCGACCCCATAAAGTATATATATTCTTGATCAGCATCAATAGCCGAGTCGATTGAGCCATGTCTGTCTGTCCGTCTGTCCGTCCGTCCGTCTGTCCGTCTGTCCGTCCCCTTCAGCGCCTAATGCTCAAAGACTATAAGAGCTAGAGCAACGATGTTTTGGATCCAGACTTCTGTGATATGTCACTGCTACAAAAATATTTCAAAACTTTGCCCCGCCCACTTCCGCCCCCACAAAGGGCGAAAATCTGTGGCATCCACAATTTTAAAGATACGAGAAAACAAAAAACGCAGAATCGTAGAGAATGACCATATCTTTTAGACTGCAGAATCTGAATTGGATCGTATTACTATTATAGCCAGCATCAAGAAAACAATTTCATTTTTTCTCGCCCTGTCTCTCTCTAACACACAGGTAGCATAGGCGGCTTTGCTTAGAGTAAAACATTAGCGCCTAGATCTCAGAGACTATAAAAGCTAGAGCAACCAAATTTGGTATCCACACTCCTAATATATCAGACCGAGACGAGTTTGTTTCAAAATTTCGCCACACCCCCTTCCGCCCCCGCAAAGGATGCAAATCTGGGGATATTCACAAATCTCAAAGACTATTAACGCTAGAGTAACCAAATTTGGAATCCGCACTTCTCTTAGATCTCACTATAAAACGTGTATCTCAAAATTTCGCCCCACCCCCTTCCGCCCACACAAAGGACGAAAATCTGTTGCATCCACAATATTGCAGATTCGAGAAAACTAAAAACGCAGAATCATAGATAACGACCATATCTATCAGATTGCTGAATCTGGATCAGATCAGATAATTTTTGTAGCCAAAAGGAACAAATCAATTTGCAGTGGCTACGCAGCACGTGACATCACGCTCAGACTGATTTTCTGTCTCTCTCGCACGCACTCTTTGTCGTGTCGTTTAATATTAGCGGCGTCTGCCGGAGGAAAGCCATACTGACTTAGTATCGGGTATAACTGTAGAGTTGCGGTGTCCGCAGCAACTCACAACGTTCCCCCTCGTTTTTTTTCCATTGTTTTGTTTTTCCTTGGCTGGCGTGCCGTTGTCCAAAAATTCTCCGCTTCGTGTAATGGTATATGTAAGTTTAAGAATAAACTCCATACATCTTATTTTTGCATGAAATGGGGAAATTCTATTCTATTCTAAGGTTTCCTCTTTAATTATAGAATCATCAAAATTTTTTAAGTACTTTTGTATTTTTTTATAAAATGCGCATTGTGAGGTCGATGTAGTAAAAGTGAGATCGTTAAAAAATTATCCATCAATTAAAATAGGAAAAATTCAAAATCGACACGTATGGTTTTTCCTTCCGTGATTTTATGTTGTACCTGACCCATATTTTCAATCTGATTCTTAATATCGATTACAGTTGACTTTATTTAATCCGAAGATTCTATGGCGTATTTAAATAATATAGGGCGGCAGTAGAGAGCAGACGAAGGTTGCGGAATTTTCCAATATTTCGATGTATCCAAAAACATTTTAGAATCAGCCTCATTGCTGATTAATGTGCGATTTTCGGCAGACTCTCAATCTGATGTCGAGGTAAACTTTTAATGAGCCGTTTCAAAGGGTGTTCCACCAGGTCTAGACGTTTTATTTCTACTAACGCTAGACGTTTTTTTTGTTTCTGGCCATCCCATCAGTTTTGCATGTGCAATTTGACTGTATTCAGGCAGAACATAGACTTTATGTTGCTCTACGGAATACCGCAATATTGAATATTTATCCATAGAAATAACCAGCTTTCGTTTTTTGCTAAGCAACTCTGTCGCTCTGGAACCAGTCTCTGCCTAGAGTTTGAGCCACACGCACACAAACTCCATCCATATTTAAAAATCAACATTAGAACTAATAAAGAACAATGACTTATGCGTACTTAAAACTGTGTAATTCTAGTATATATGTATGTTCCGTGACGTTTCAGGGAATCGTCGAATATTTTTGAATTGTTGATCTTTAATCGTGGTTATGAAAAGATATGGTCATTCTCTACGATTCTGCGTTTTTGGTTTTCTCGTATCTTTAAAATTGTGTATGCGACAGATTTTCGCCCTTTGTGGGGGCGGAAGTGGGCGGGGCAAAGTTTTGAAATATTCTCGTAACAGTGACATATCACAGAAGTCCGGATTTAAAATGTCGTTGCTCTAGCTCTTATAGTCTTTGAGCACTTGGCACTGATAGCTATTGATGCTGATCAAGAATATATATACTTTATGGGGTCGGAATCTGGACGTTACACACGTCCATTTTAACCAAAAATCTAATATACCCCAATACTCATTTTGAGTATCGGGTATAACAAACTTATTCTTATACATTGAAAAATAAGAAGAGTTTTTTTAATACGAAATAACCGAAAACTTTGGGTGGCTGTATTTTGATATATATTTTGGAGGTCGAAAATATTAGGTGCAAAATCTTAATTGGATCGTATCATTATTATAGTCAGAACCAAGAAAACACTTCATTCTTTCTCGCTCTCTATAACACACAGGTTTTATAGTCGGTTTTGCCAATTGCAAAATATGAGTTCAAGGATCTCAGAGACTATAAAAGCTAGAGCAGCCAAATTCGGTATCCACACTCCTGTGATATCGGACCTTGAATGTTTTTTGTCAAAATTTCGCCCCCCCCTTCAGGCCCAACAAAGGCAGAAAATCTTTTGCATCCACAATATTAAAGATTCGAGAAAACTAAAAACGCACAATCATAGAGAATGACCATATCTATCAAGTTGCTGCATCTGAATCAGATCGGATCATTTTTATAGCCAAAAGGAACAAATCAATTTGCAGTGGCTACGCAGGGACCGATGACACGCTCAGACTGATTTGCTGTCTCTTTCGCAGGCACTCTTTGTCATGTCGTTCAATATTAGCGGCGTCTGCCGGAGAAGAGCCATACTGACTAAGTATCGGGTATAAATGTAGAGATGCGGTTTCCGCAGCAACTCACAATGTTCCTCTCGTTTGATTCTTGTGTCCCGTTTTCTTGTCCGATTAGATCTGGAAAACCCAATTGGTTTACCAAAGAGTTATCCAGTCTAAAAAACTTAAAATCAAGACTTTATACAAAATTTCAAGAAGTGCGTTCTCCTATTTCTCACTGTCGCTATGTAGTAGCTCGGTCAAACTTTTCAGTTCTTAATGCTCAATGCTATAAGAACTACCTATCTCGATGCAGGATACGTTTTTCTCAGGACCCTAAACAGTTTTACTGCTTCGTAAACAGTAAGCGTAGAACGTCCGCACACCCACCCTCGCTATCATTTTGTAATACGTCGGAAAATAATGATCAGGCGATTACCGATCTTTTTGCCCAATTTTTCCAAACCACCTATTCTGAGGAAAGCTACTCTGGTCATCCATACCCATACGGTTTACCCAGGTTGAACGGCATTTTCAGTCCCTTGTTAAATGAATGTTCTTTACTTCATGATCTTCGACTAGTTAAGCCGGTGTTTTCACCGGGTCCAGACGGGGTTCCAGGTTGTGTACTCAGGTACTGCGCCGAGGCTCTATGTGGACCTTTACTGAAACTATTCACCCTGTCCATTGATTCTTCTTGCTTCCCCCCGATCTGGAAGGAATCGTTTGTTATTCCTCTCCATAAAAAAGGTAGCAAGTCTGATGCAAAAAATTATAGAGGTATAGCAAAGTTATCCGCTATTCCTAAAATGTTTGAGAAGGTTTTAACTCCGCACTTGCAACATCTCTGCAAGTCACTTATATCTCCAGCTCAGCATGAATTTATAAGGCGGCGATCAACCACCACGAACTTGTTAGAGTTTACCTCTTTCATTATTAAAGGCTTTCAAGGTTACTTACAGACGGATGTTATTTACACCGACATTAGTAAAGCATTCGACTCTGTAAACCATTCCCTTCTAACACATAAACTTGACCTTTTAAGGTTTCCGCCCAATCTCCTGAGATGGATTTCCAGCTATCTTTGTTCCAGGTCTCAAAGAGCCTTCTTCAAAAACTCCCTCTATTCACCAGTAAAGGTTTCTTCGGGAGTACCACAGGCAGCCATCTAGGTCTATTCAAACTCTCTATTAATGACCTGCCTTCGGTATTAACATACTCTCGAGTACTTATGTATGCGGATGATGTTAAACTGTGTGTCCAGTACAAGGACATTTCATTTCATTCTCGCTTGCAATCAGATCTCAATAACTTTCATTCATGGTGCTGTGCAAAACTTGTTACACCTTAATGCCTCGAAATGCAAAGTAATGACATTTCATCGTTCTAGCCCTTTGTTGGCTATCTATATCCTATTACCCTGGTGAATGATCTTGGTGTCTTATTAGACGGAAAGTTAAAGTTTTCCGAACACATTTCTACCATGGTAAATAAGGCCATGGTCGTGCTTGGGTTTATAAAGAGGTGGTCAAAGGAATTTGACAACCCCTATATAACAAAGACTCTCTATACCTTGCTTGTTCGTCCGATCTTAGAATACGGCTCCTGTGTATGGTGCCCTCAGTACAAAGTACACCAGGACCGTATAGAATCAGTACAGAAAAACTTTTTACTCTTTGCTCTGCGGGGCCTTAACTGGGATGCTGGTGTAAGACTCCCATCTTACTCCAGTAGACTACTATTAGTAAACCTCCCATCCTTAGTTAACCGTAGAAAAATGCTTGCTGTGATATTTATGCACAACCTGATCGGGGGTGACATAGGCAGCCCTGATCTGTTGAGCCGCATAAACTTCACGATTCCTATTAGACTGACTAGAAATTTTATACCGTTGTTCCTTCTACTTTGTAGATCGAATTATTCCTTGCAAGAACCGTTTAGGGTCATGCCTGCTATGAATTGTACGTTAATAGATATCCTGAAAAACTGGCCACTTTGTGTAGCTGCCAGCGAACCGTTCGATTTGAATTTTTGGAAATTCGCTTTGTATTGGTGTGACCGCACCAAATGCAGAATTTGAATTCACCGCGCTTCCGAATTCGCCCATCTCGCTCTCTCCACCAGCACGCATGGACATGTTCTGGTTTGCAGCTGACTGTTCAAATAGCTGTTGTTGTTGTAGCAGACAGAGTACTGCGTCTTTGTGTAGATGAAGCCCTTTGCTGCCATCCCCGTTGATCGTTGTAGTTGTAGTTGGTTGTACCAACCGCTTTTTCTCCAAAATCATTGCATGTGCCGTTAGATATTTTTCCTCGTAGATTGCATTGTCTTCCTCTGGATTTCCATACCCATCCACGTGTTCGAGAAGGGCCATGGAATCCCCAAGTTGTGAGAACTCTTTCCAATCCGATTGGAACAGCTCCATCCGTGAGGTGACCTCCGCAGTTGTAGTTGGTTCCTGCCGTTCAGCCCAAGCCAATGCGCGCGAGTTACTAGTTCGGCCTTCTTCTTCTTGTAGATGGTCCTGGTTGTTCTTGTATGGGTTTATATTTCTGTCTTTTCCAAAGATTGTGTTTGAGTTTGTATAAAGTCTGACTGTTCGGTTTCGAGTTCAAAATTGAAGTGTTCTGTGTTTATTAATTATATTCTTAGGAAGCCTTCGCAGAGGCTTTGAGTTTAGTACATAAGGCATACATAAGTATAAAATGTTGCAACGGGCTAGCGTATGTGAAACCGCCGAGTCGGCATTATGCCGGATGTCGGGTTCCAGTTTCGATGTTGTTATGTTAAAATGTGTAGGCGGTTGTTTGTGCCGCGGTATGTAGAATGTTGCGACAGTCAAAGTAGTCAAAGTGGACATTACAATGTCCGGGTTGAATGACATAGTCGTTCATACGTTAATACGGTAAGGGTATTAATCGGTACAATTGGTATTGTTCCTGTGATAGCATGGATATTTTAATTTTAAAAGTTAGAGTTTTGTTTACTGTTGTTGATTCCAGTGAAAGTACGTTTTACATTTCATGGTCTAATTCTAGTGTAATATTTTGATGTGACAGTAATTTTTTAATTCTTTGAATCTCCTCTGAATTTAAGATATATTTTGGGATTAATTTTAATTTGGTGAATAGCAGGCTCTCCGCTATGTTGCTTAGGTGATTATATAATATGTCTATACTATAAGTGATTCGATTGATATATTTTTATAAGTTGTATAGTGTGTTGTTCTGAATCTAGTTCTTTAGAGATTTTATTTTGGTAAGTGTTTATGAAATTGCTAATCGCTTCTTGTTCGATGTTGATATGGTTCGTAATATTTTTAAATCTAATTAGTGTCTCTTTCCTAAATTTCTGGCTGAGCTCTAAATTTTTGTTAATATTTGCGAAATTGTTGGTTATTTTTGTCTCATCGTCGGCATCCATATTGCCTGAAACGATCTTCACTATGCTACCTAGTCCGTTAATCAATCCCCTCCTCGGTATGTTATGCGGGAGTAAGGTGCTCAATCTTTCTAACACCTGCTGAATCTTTTCATGCAATGTTAGTTTTAGGTCAGAGAATGCGTTGTCGTTAGGTAAGTTATCGATTACTTTGATAAGTTGTTCTGCTGTTACTTCGTAATCGTTTAAGTGGATGACGTGGTTTATTGTTTTAAATGAATTTACTACTCTAGCCGGTCCCAGGTTGACCTTTATTAACGGCTGGTCCTTATCAAAAACGTCGAGCAAAAGTCGTTGTGCATACCCTAGCGTTAGTCTGTAAGAGTTCAGTTTAAGGGGTAGTTAATGCATGGTGTAAACTTTTACTTTATTGTTTGTGTTTTTTTTTTTTTTGTATTTTTTTTCCCGTTGTCTACTAAAGCTTTATGTGTTCTGAAACGCGGTGTTAATTTGTTTCTCCTATTTTCCTTCCTAAATATTAGATTACCCGTCGGTACGGTGGGGGCCTCTATCCTAGATTCATTCGCTTTTTCTGTTCTTTTATAGGTCTGGTTTTCCATGTTTAGCTTGACTGCTGGGTAAAGTGTAGTTTGGAATTCGTTAAGTTTTGTCAAGTATTCATGTTCGTTATTAAATTGGATTATTTGATCGAAAATGTGTGTTCGTCCACTGAATAGTTCGAAAGGTGTCAAGTTGGTACTGCTGAGGATGACATTGTTGTAAGTTATTATGGTTTCGTCGAGGATTTCGTTATGGTCTTGTGTCAATTTCAATTCTTTCCTCTTTTTGAGGATTATTCTATAGATTTCTGTTAGTGTTGAGTGTAAGCGTTCGACTGTCGAATTGCTGCTTGATTGTTGGAAGGAAGTGATATGCAGCTCGATATTGTACTGTTGAAGAAAGTCTTTGAAAACAGCTCCCGCAAATTCGGCACCTTGGTCGAGTATTATCTTTTTGGGCAAGCCGAAGTGGCTCATAAAGTCTTTGAATGCTTTTGTGACGCTAACAGAGTTTCTGTTTGTTAGTGGGTAAGCTTGTGAAAATTTAGAGAATTTATCAATAATTGTCAGGTTGTAATTACTGTTGATTGTATAGATGTCTGTGTGAATGATATCTAATGGTCCGTTCGGTATTTCGGGTAAAACGAAAGGGGGTTTTTGTGGTTGCCTATCATATTTAAGGGTGAGGCATACCTCGCAATTTCGAATTATTTCGGAAATTTCGTTTTTCAATTGAGGTATGTAGAACTCCCTTTTCAGGTGTTCGTATGTCTCATCGATCCCCCTGTGGTTATTTTTCGTGTGGTACGTTTTGATTAATTCTTTGGTCTCGCCTGGGTTTGCTGGTTCCCCAAGGAAAATTAAGCATCTACAAATATTGTAAAGGTTGCTATCCGAAAAATATTTAGAATACGATATCTCTATACTGTTGAATATTTCGTCGGTAGTGTGGATTGCCAAAGTCTTGTTGGGTATTTTTCTAACGTAAAAGAAGGTTCGGAGATAACTCTACGAACTTTGTGGTTGAACGCATGAAGCTATCGGGTTGATTTTAAATATCGCTTGGATAGAGAACTGGTTCAACGGGCTATTGATTGTTGGTATACTAGGGGTTACTGTGGGGCTGGTATCATTTACGCAGATATTTGGCTCTATTCTACTTAGGCATCTGCTACAACGTTTTGTGAACCTTTCCTGTAGACTATTTCGTAGTCATACTCGGAAAGTGTTATTTTCCAGCGAAGGAGCTTTGGGTTCTGACCCTTGAAATTGCCTAACCAAACTAGAGGCTTGTGATCTGTTACAATTCTGAACTTCATATAGGTATGGGCGGAAGTACTTTACCGCCCAAACTATAGCCAGCATTTCCTTTTCTATCGTGGAATACCGGGTTTCTGCGTCTGTCAGAGTCCTACTAGCAAAACAAACTGGTTTATCAGCGTTATCTGGGCCTTGGGAGAGCACGGCCCCTATAGCGAAGTTACTCGCATCAGTTGTAAGGGTGAATGTTTTTTCGAAATCCGGGTACTGTAATATAAGGTCGTTAGTTAGTAGCGTTTTGCAAAGTTCAAACGCTTGTCGGAACTCCGAATCGATTACGACCCATTTGCCCCTTTTGAGCTGTTTTGTTATTGGTTTTGTAAGCTTAGCGAAGTCCCTGATGAATTTCCGGTAATACCCTAGCAATCCTAAAAAGGATTTGATTTGTCTGGAGGTTTTGGGACAGGGAAAGTCTTTTATGGCTTTTATCTTGTCCGGGTTTGATCTCTCGCCTTCTTAACTATGTGTCCTAAAAAGTCTATTTTTTTTCTAAGAAAGTTTCTGTTCTGATGAGCTCGTGAGGTGGCTCAAAGGGGGCCTAGCTGAGGCCACCGGACGGGTCGCAGGTTGCGGATAGCGAACGACCTACCTATATACAGGTCATATAGGTAGGTCAGCTGCGAATAATCGGAAATCCGTAGGGAGAGTACCGAAAATAAGCAGCCCCGGACAGCCAGCGGGTGTTCGCGAAGTAGCAACACTGACGATGCGCTTGTGGTGCCGCCTCGTATAAGTAGCTCACACACTCCCCTATCCCTACACACTACCTACCCACATCCCAACCCCCCACATTCAGCTCACACCGGGCCGGACTAAGAGTGTTATTCGACCCGTGCCGAGAGTCAGCCTGGCTGGGGGCCCGGTATATAAAACTAGCCCAGTCGTTAACGGAGAGCTCAGGGACTTGGCAGCCCCCTGTTCTAAGTATGCCTTATCCGGGCAACGTGGATCTCTGCCCGGACGGACCGTACCCCTTCTCTGCAGCTCGTGGGAAAAGAATGGAAGAATTTAAAAACAAACAAAATGAGTCTGGCACTCCCCAAATGCCAACAGGGAGCAATCCCAAACAGGGGAAGGCAGCGGCCCAAAGGCCTCGCCCGACCCGGAAATCAGCAGGGAAAACCTGCGCGGCGGAAGATGCTAGGGAGAGCCCAAAGGGGTCCCATCCCGGTGTCGGGGTGGGTGGTGAATTGGCTCCCAAAACCGATACCTTGGCAGAGTCGCTATGCAATCCTGCGGCTGCTCTGCCTGCCGGGTCACCATCTACTAGTGTCAAAGCCAAATCTTTTACATATGCCGATAGAAGGAGTGCTGGCAACATACTCTGTCGGCAGAACGCAAGCCAGATGTCCAGCCCGACGGACAAATGGATTAAGAAGGTTGAGTGGGCCTCGAAGGTGCTGCCGAACTTTGGCAAGGAAGCACCGAAGAAGGAAGCCCCTCAGCAAAAAAGGCAGCGCTCGCAGGAGACTCCGGGGCCGACACCGAAGCGCTCCAGAGTGCTGCCTAACGCATCGTTCGCGCAGATTGCCAGAGAAAGGACGCATAAAAATCGTAGCCTGTGAAGATGAGCGCTCCGTACAGCTGTACAAAGCAGCGGTAGCGCAAGTCGGGGAAGTCTACCCAGGAGCGAAGCTCGTCGCTGTAGACTGGAGCGAAGTACCCAGTAGACCAAGGGCGAGAGTCTGGGTGCCCGCCTCAATGAAGGAGCCGGAGCGCATCCTAAAAATGCTGCAAAGATGCAACCCCCACCTCCCAACAGCGGATTAGAAGGTGGTCAAAGTTGAGACGACACAGGGCCCCACAAACCAGGCGGTGGTCGTCCTCAACAAAGAGTCGCTGGCCCCGATTGAGGCTGCCAAAGGCGAGCTCAATTTTGGGTTCAGCTCTGTGACCGTAAAGGTCTACAAGTCGGATGCGGCGGCCGAGGCACGTCTTGTCGACAAGCCAGTCGAGCAGGACGCTGCCTCGGAGATCGAAGCACCCGACGATCACACAGAGATAGACCCAGAGGGCTACTCCACCGATGGCACGCTGAGATGCGACCTCGAGGCGATGTGTTACCACGAGGAAGCCGAGGACGATCCGGATGCCGACATTACAGTGGTGGAGAACACTAAGGCTCGTTCAGATCAATCTCCACCACTGTAAAGCAGCATCTGCTGCTCTCCGCCTCGAAGAGAGCGGAGCAGACGTAGCCCTGATCCAGGAATCTTGGATAGTGGGAGACAAGGTTTAGGGACTAGGGTCGAAGGAGTACAAGATAATTGTAGCTCAACATGAAGGTAAAACCCGCACCTGCATTCTCGCCAGAAAGCACCTTAATATCTTTCTGCTCCATAATTATAGCGATAGCGACAACACGGAGGCAAGCCAGAGCTGAAAGGGACACATCTAAGGCTGATGTCGTCCTACATGGCCCATGAGGGAACGATCCTCCCAACGACCTTGTTCGCAAACTAGCCAGCGACAGCGAGAGGTCGGACATAGACCTATTAATAGGTTGCGATGCCAACGCTCACCTCACTCAATGGGGGAGCTCGAACACAAATGTAAGGGGTGAGTCAATTTTCAGCTTCATCCTTAACTCAAATCTATTTATTTGTAATCGGGGCAACGACCCCACTTTTATAATTAAAAATCGACAGGAGGTTATTGACCTCACCTTAGTGTCTCCCAACCTGTAAGACATAGTCAAGAGTTGGCAAGTCCTTGATGACCACTCTTTCTCTGACCACAGATACATCGAGACCACACTATCCCTCGAGTGTCCGAAACCTAAGGACTATATTAATCCCAGGAAAGCCAACTGGGAAAGATATAACTCAGCCCTGGAGGACTTACTCCCCGCCAAAGTAACATCATTCCCTGACACAAAAGACGACCTAGATCGCCTAGTGAACAGGTTCACAGAAGCATGCAACAAAGCCTTCGCGGCAGCATGTCCCTCTAGCAAACCTAGGGGGAAAAAGAAACCCCCCTGGTGGTCAAAACAAATAGACATCCTACGTAAAAACTGCAAGACCCTCTTCAACAGGGCCAAAAGCGCGAACGAGGAGAGCCACTGGGCAGACTACAAAATCAGTCTGTCACTATTGTTCGGAGCAGAACCCAGCCGATTAGCTGCTTGCCAAATAGCACCTAATTCTTGGCACTCAGCCGCTTATTTTGTTTGTTACTTATGTCTATGTCACTCATTTGTTTGTTAAAGCTTTGCGCGTGCTTGCCCTGCTAAACGCTCTCTGCCAGCTCGCTCTTCGCTATTTCCGCTTTGCGTCTGCCTACCGACGTCTGCCGAGCGAAGCTGCGCTTAGCGATCGGAGCGGCAATGTAAAGGGCAGGCAAGCGACACTTGCAATTTGGATGTCACGCATTAAAGAACATATCGTAATTTTATTTCGGATCCATCGAAAAGGACACGGAGTTTTGTCGTCGTACTGTCCTCCTTTAGGACACAGTGCTGAAGCAAGAAATATTTGCAGAGGCTACGGGAATCAGGGTTGACTTGGTGCATATGATGCAAATCAATGTATAAATCCGTTATAAAGGCGGAATACCGCTCCTTGAGTGTAAGATTACGTTCGATATTGAACCGTCAATAAGCCTGAGCATAAGATTCTCTTAAGTGATCATTATTGTTCTTTAGCGGCAGACGAACTGCATACTCCCCGGACGGCAACCGTGAAAGGTGGCTTACGAAATGAGATTCACAATCGTCTTCTTCTTTGGTATTCAAACCAGCTTCCACAAAATTCTCGACTTCCCAAAACATACGAAGAGTTTTATCCATCTCAGCTTCCGAATCTGGACAATTGTGCGTTGCCGAAAGCGCCGAGCTTGAAACCTTCTGTCCATCGCCAGATACGATCCACCCAAGCCGGGTCTTCTGCAGAAGAGGCAGGCCAGAAGAATTTGATTTCCCGTACTCAGAGAAGATCATAAAAAACGCTCGCACCAATGAGGAGAATAACCCGTTGAGAATTGAACGAGCGGGAACGTTGTGAGTTGCTGCGGACACCGCAACTCTACATTTATACCCGATATTTAGTCAGTATGGCTCTCCTCCGGCAGACGCCGCTAATATTAAAAGACACGACCGAAAATCAGTCTGAGCGTGACGTCGGGCGCTGCGTAGCCACTGCAAATTGATTTGTTCCTTTTGGCTATAAAAATAATCCGATCTGATCCAGATTCAGCAACCGGATTGATATGGTCATGCAACAGATTTTCGACCTTTGTGGGGGCGGAAGGGGGTGGGGCGAAATTTTGAGATATACGTTTTATAGTGAGATCTAACAGGAGTGCGAATACCAAATTTGGTTACTCTAGCGTTAATAGTCTCTGAGATTTGTGAATATCCCCAGATTTTCGTCCTTTGCGGGGGTGGAAGGGGGTGTGGCGAAATTTTGAAACAAACTCGTCTCGGTTCGATATCTTAGGAGTATGGATACCAAATTTTGTTGCTCTAGCTTTTATAGTCTCTGAGATCTAGGCGCTAATGTTTTACTCTAAGCAAAGCCGGCTTGCTACGTGTGTGTTAGAGAGAGAGAGACAGGGCGAGAAAAAATGAAATATTATATTATATTAATTATATTATATTATATTAATTATATTATATTATATTATATTAATTATATTATATTATATTATATTAATTATATTATATTATATTAATTATATTATATTATATTAATTATATTATATTAATTATATTATTATTAATTATATTATAATAATAATACGATCCAATTCAGATTCTGCAGTCTAAAAGATATAGTCAATCTCTACGATTCTGCGTTTTTGGTTTTCTCGTATCTTTAAAATTGTGGATGCCACAGATTTTCGTCCTTTGTGGGGGTGGAAGTGGGCGGGGCGAAGTTTTGAAATATTTTTGTAGCATTGACATATCACAGAAGTCCGGATCCAAACCATCGTTGCTCTAGCTCTGATAGTCTTTGAGCACTAGGCGCTAATAGGGACGGACAGACGGACGGACGGACAGACAGACATGGCTCAATCGACTCGGCTATTGATGCTGATCAAGAATATATATACTTTATGGGGTCGGAAACGATTCCTTCTGGACGTTACACACTTCCACTTTTACCACAAACCTAATATACCCAAATACTCCTTTTGAGTATCGGGTATAAAAATGCAGCATCGGCAAGCTGAATGTTAGATGGAATACTCCAATCGGATACATTTACTTCGTAATTGGCACTGGAGAGCTCCAACGATCGAACCGAGTCGAAAGCTGCATCAGAGATGCAAGAGCGAAGGTGCTGGAATTTCACTGAGATCCGCATCCGCTTCAATCACCGATTTGAACATGGCCATAAAATCCGAAAACTCGACGTATCCACCAGAAAACTAAGGCACTTTCAGCTCAGGAAATCACTGCTTGTGAGCCATGATGTCCGGAATGGTTTGGCAGAGTCGTAGAATGGGCAGAGGCGTGCGACTGGCTTAAGTCAACAGCAGCCAGCAACTCATCTTTCAATAATATGAACCGAATATCGAACTTTTCGTGCAGCTCACTTCCAATCTCGTTTCGATCAAGAGCCTCCAATTCATTATGGGCCGTATTAAATTTCTTTCGAATTTCTGCCAACATATCAAGGCGCACCTCGACTTCCGCGGCGGTCAATTTGTCAATTTTATTGCCCGCGAAGGATTCGCAAAGCCTGTGCAATCGATCATATAATGACTGACTTTTACGCTTATACAGTCTCAGTCTGGAATCAGCCATCACAATATATCCGCCCGCGCCTATATTCGGATCGTTGTCCATGTTAACAGTTGTGCAACACGTCACAGCAACGGAAAATGAAATACCTCTTAAGCGGCAATGTATAGACGAGAGAGCGAAAATGGAAGACACGAAAAGTCAAAAACGCGGCCGAAGCTGCGCGGAGATTCGCTTATAGCTCTTGCTTAAGCCGGTCATGTTTTTTTTTTCTCCTGCATTCTCTGCCCCTTTTTTAAGGTGGCTCCAGTTTTCACATATTTTTTTTATCGATATGTTTCTTTTTTCATCGTTTCTGGCAAACAAAAACAACTGACCTGGCTGCTTTGTAAAAATACAGCGTGATTAAAATGCCTTTTATTTTTTCAATTGCTTGTTTTAAAGCAAAACGATTGCAGAAAAGTCCGAATTACATTGGGCGGGAAACAGCTGTGCTCACCCAGATGTTCTGTTAAGCGCATGTTACAAGCACAGTCTGAGCTGTTACATGCACATTTGTGCTGTTATACGCAAAAATGTATTACTTGCCAACGCTCCGATAACCAAATCGGAATGCGTCAGCTACTTACACCAAAACGAAATTTGTTGTTGCTGTGGCCAATTTTGTCCGAAGCAAATTTGAGGTTGGGTTAAAATAAAATTATTTATAAAGAAAGCACAAGTTAAATTACTCTGATATAGGTATGTTTATGTTTATGCATCAATAAGTCATCTATTTTTTTCCTTTTGCAATTAAGGTTCGTTTTGTTGTATAAAAAGCCGTTTACTTTTCATTTCGTCAACGAAAATGTTTTCGTTTTGAAAACGAAGAAATCTTGCGGAATGGGAAAAAGAGAGCCCCAATTTATGTGATTTCAAAAGTAAATCGGAAAAATTTTGTGAAAGTGAAAAACGGAGCCTGGCTGGTATCATTTGTCATTTTGTTTTGGTAGATCATCGAATCTCTTTGATATTGACTAAAATTTGTGTTAATCACCGGTGTTTCGCAAAGTAATATCGGACTTGTGCAGTCAATTTGTTATTGTTTTTTACCCAGTCTGACTTTGGTTATCGTTTCATCGGTGTGCACTGTTCTCGCGCATAAGCGTTTGCATCGTCTACACTCTCTCGAAAGCATATGCGGGCCTGCTGCTCGCATTCTTGCTCTCACTCTCTCTGGATGGCCTATATTCTCCTTCTTTGTGGAGTATTCTTTTGTTGTCTCTGCTTTGGTGAGTTTACTGCTCGTTCCCTGCACTTGTTGAATCGTCTGCTCTGAATTAATGCCACTGCTGCTGATTGTGGGGCTCGCTCTGCTGTCTCCTCTCCCATTTCGCCTGCGCTCTTAATCTGTGCTTTTATTATTCGTGCACAGTGACTCTACTGCTGTCAATAATGGCAATCGCTTGTAGTGCAAAGAAATGTGAATTCGGTGGTGTTATCATTGGTGATTCATTTCTTAGCTGCTGGCTGTGCGACAATTTTGCCCACATAAAATGTGCTGGTGATGGAAATTTTGGCCAACTAAACGATCTGATCTCGAAACGTATGGGCCTGTCTTGGTCATGTCTGGCTTATCGGGAGATTGAGGCCATGAGACAGACTCGAACTGGGTTTCTGGATGTCCGGAAACAATTTGTGGCTCTCAACGAGAATTGTCTTGCCCTTGAATCACAGTTTCTTGGGCTCAAACTCTTGAGCGAATCGCCTAGACGGAAAATTCCGCATAATGATACCAATCTCTTGCAACCTAATCCGATTGGTACGCCTGCCTTCCACCTTCATCCATCGGAAGCATTTCCGTGTAGTCATGCCACGCCGTTGTCTGTAAATCCGCCAACGGTGGCTCCGGTGTTCTTTACACCGAGCAATGTGCTTCCTTCGAGCACCCAACTTCCCAACAGCATCAATCCCATCCCTGCAGTTTCTGTGGCCGTCACTTCTGACGCGGTGAGTGCTCCTAGTGCGGGTGTGCTGGTTGCTGACGACGTCTTGCCAATTCCTGCTCCGATTCCTGCTCCAATTCCTACTCCAATTCCTGCTACAGCCATTGCTGCCAATTCCTCTGCCCTTGGACCGAGATCTCTTTTAGGAGTGGCTCCACCATCTCGATCTCGCTCGGGACTTCAACTTAGAGCAGTGGTCCCTCGGAAAGCAATATTTGTTTCTCGTCTTATTCCTGAGGCTACAACGGAGGATGTTAAACAACATCTTTCCTCTAAACTTAACACTTCGCCTGCAGATATAGTTGTGACTAAATTTACATTTAAACATAAGCGCAACATATCATCCTTTAAAATTCTTCTCCCTGATTCTTTACTATCCAGTTCTCTAGTACCGTCAATATAGCGTGAGCATACAATTGTGCATGAGTTCCTTCTCAAAGATTCGAACTCGAATCCAAGAATTACCGAACATGCTCCAAAAAACTGATGTACTATTTTTCCATGCACTATCAGAACGTTCGCAGTTTGCTGGGAAAATTGCGTCAAATTCATACTAAAAGCGCGTCCTTTGATTTCGATGCCATCGCGTTTACCGAAACCTGGCTTAACTCCTCTGTCAATGATCATGAAATTTTCATTGATAGTTACACTATTTATAGAATGGACCGCCCATCTTTTGCAGGTGGGGTTCTGATTGCAGTTAAATCTGTTTTCTCATCTGAGTTATTCCCATTCAATAACATTCATGGAATTGAATTTGTTGCAGTCAAAGTTCGTGTCGGCTCCGCATTTTTTTATTTAACCTGCTCTTACATTCCTCCCAGGTCTGATGCTGAGCTTTACTTACACCACCTCTCAGCAATTAATACTGTTGTTTCTGCATTAGGGTGCAATGATCGAATTATTGTCATTGGGGACTTTAACCTCCCATTTCTTTCTTGGCTGCCTTGTGATGACGCTAACCTGTTGTTTCCCAATTGCCATAATGACTTTATCAATGGGCTAACGGATATTTCCCTTGTCCAAATTAATGCCGTTAAAAACATTAGGGACAGACTTCTTGACCTCGTTTTTGTTAACGATGGTTCTCTTGCTACGGTATCTAGAGCAAGCCCAATATCTCTCCCTGAAGATCCTTACCATCCAACTTTGTTGATATCACTGGAGTGTACACAATCTGGAGGTGCTGACAGTTCCATGGCTCCTTGTCACATAAAGTGTTTTCGCAAAACAAACTTTATCGATTTAGATCTACATCTCTCGCGTGTTGATTGGTCGTTTCTTTATTTATTACCGAACATAGATGCAACTGTTAACTCTTTTTATAGTTCTATTTACTCCGCCCTTAATACATTTGTTCCAGATATCACTGTACCTGTATCGTCCAAGCCTCCCTGGTTCTCCAAGTATTTGTCATACTTAAAAAATAATAAATCCCGGCTCTATAAAAAGTACCAGAAGTCGGGCTCCACGTTGGCCTTAGCTCTATACTCCTCCGCTCGCTCTCTGTTCCTTGCCGTCAATAGTCAGTGTTATAATCATTACCTTTCACAATGTAGTAGTAACTTTCGTAGTGATCCTAAAAAACTCTATTCGTTCGTTAGCTCTAAGCGTAAGTCAAACGCTTTTCCTCCGTCCCTTCATTACCAGAACAAAACAGAAGCTTCTGCTGTTGGTAGTTCAAATTTATTCGCTACCTTTTTCCAAACAACGTACTCGTCTCATATTTACAACAGGTTACCTATGAGAAGTTGCCGCTGTGGCCCGACTTTGAGAAAGTCTTGAATCGTCGATACCAGCATCTGTCTGCTAAGGAATCGACCAAGCCAAGGCAAGAAAAAGTCATGCCAAACAAGCCACATAATCGCAGTTCATTTGCTTGTTCTTCCACTTCTACCAACAGTAGAACTCAGCAATCTTGTAGCTACTGCAATTCAGGAGACCATGTAGTGTCAAATTGCCCTCCATTTTCGCGTCTCTCGGTGATGCAAAGTTTTTAGTTTGCCAAGTCGGCATCCTTATGCATTAATTATCTGCGAAAAGGCCACGCTGTTGTAAAATGCAAAGCCAATAAATGTCGAGTGTGCAGCCGCTCACATCATACATTATTGCATCGATACACAGTGTCGGCGAATAGTCTCGCGTTGCCACCACCCCATGAGAGTTATTCTCCTCCATCAAATCAGAATCAACCTTCCACGTCACATGTTCTGCATGGGACAGCGTTGGACAGGGTAATTCTGGCTACATCGATCGTAAGCGTCTGAACTAAGAGCGGTGAACACATTCTGGCCAGAGCTCTGCTCGACTCTGGATCACAAACAAATTTCATTGCCGTGGACCTCGCTAATCGCTTACAGATCCGTAGAGAGAAGTCCTGTATTAACTTGGAATTAGTGAATCTAACTCTCAAGTAAAGGAAAAAATACACACAGGGGTGAAGTCGCGAATAAATGGTAGTGAGTTCTCCTTTGATTTTTGCATCCTGAAATCAATTTTAGGTTATAACCCTGACCGATTGGTCTGCCATCTACCAAGAAAATTGGCACACCTGAGCACAAGCTACGTGAAGAACACTATCGTAAGACGACTCAGGTACTATCATCAGGCCGAAATTGTTTAGGCAACTAGTTTGAGGTTGCTAAACGGCGGTTTTTTTCGCTTGAAAGACGATTGCATCATGACCCTGAGTGGAAGAAAATGTACTTGGAATTCATAGAAGAGTACCTCTCCTTAGGTCATATGTCTCCTAATGACAATACGATTCCTTCTACTCCACACTACGTAATCCTTCATCAGTGTGTTCTGAGGCCCCAAAGTACGTCTACCAAGCTCCGAGTCGTGTTCGATGCTTCGTCCAAGACGTCCTCACAGGTGGCCTTGAATGATATTCTGATGGTCGGACCTACCATTCAAGAGGAACTATACTTACCACTGCTCCGTTTCCGTCTGCACAGGTTTGCCCTGACTGCCGATATCAAAAAGTTGTATCGCCAAGTGATGGTGAACGAAGCGGATCGGCAGTTTTAGCTCATAGTGTGGAGAAGAGACCCTTCTGAATCCTTAAGATTATACAAGCTCAACACTGTAACCTATGGGACTGGACCAGTCCCATTCTTAGCTATCCGGTGTTTGAAAAGGTTGAGTGAGTCTGCGAAGCTCTCATTCCCTAGAGCTCAAACTCACCCGAGATCACCGCATCTGAGAGCACAGCCAAACCCATTACAATCTCGGATTCAGAGTCGACAAAGGCGTTAGGAATCTCATGGTTACCTGCTGACGATGCCTTTAAGTTCAAAATTGACAATTCAGTTATGGGTCTCCGAGCGACAAAACGGAACATACTATCGGTGACATAAAAGTTGTTTGACCCCCTTGGTTTGTTAAGTCCTATCGTCATAAAAGGCAAGATCCTATTGCAGGAGCTTTGGCTTAACAAACTAGATTGGAATGAGTCGATCCCGCTGCATTTGGAAACAGCGTGGAATAAGTTGAAAAATACACTCTCTCAATTGGAAGACATATCCATATCTCGGTTTGTGTATTCCGATCCGATGTCACCGATTCAAATACATGCCTTCGCTGAGGCCTCCATGAGAGCCTATGGAGCGTGCTGCAGAAGGTTTAAAAATATCTTTGTTGACTTCGAAATCCAAAGTAGCGCCGCTCAAGACCAAAACGCTCCCAAGGCTTGAGTTATGTGACGCTCACCTTTTCGCAGATCTCTATCACAGAATCAAGCCCCTATTAAACGAGCCCATTGAACGAGTCGTTTATTGGTCGGATTCAGAGCTCCGGTCTCATCCATCGTCGTTGTCGACATTCGTTTCAAGTACAGTGACTGAGATTCAAGAGTGGTCAGATGATGCTACGTGGCGTCATGTACCCACGAAACAGAACCCAGCAGATATTGTCTCAAAAGGTTGTGACGTCGACGAATCGTTCAGTCAATTTGGTTCGAAGAAACATTATTTCTGAAAGAGGAAGAAGAAAACTGGCCCAAGAACGCTCATTTCGAACACTCCGATGATCTTCAGCTGGAAAAGAGGAAGACTGCGGTCGGTCTGACCGCGGCTGTGCGAAGTTCGGAGCTGTTAGATGTCATCGAGGGATTCTCCTCACACCTCCAACTGCTTAGAGTGTTCGTGTATGTGTTCCGCTTCATAAGAAAATATAAAGACCCAAGCCTAAATTTCGAAAAAACTATCTCACCGACCGAATACAATGAAGCATTTTATAAAATTGTCGAAATCGTCCAGCATCACGAGTATCACGGAGAAATCGAAAAAGTTAGGAAAGGATCTACAATTGGTCCTAGTCTTCAGCGGTTGAACCCATTCATCCATGAAGACACAGGGACTTGGTGCAACTTTTCGTTGTTGCGAGTGGGGGGGCGACTAGCCAAAGTTCCTATATCATACGATGCCAAGTTTCCTCTGCTTTTGACTAAGCGCTCGCAATTCGTGCGAAGCTATATTCGTCATCTGCACCATTCGAATTTTCATGTCGGCCCACGAGCACAAACTGCCAAGAGCGTACTCCTACGGGCAGTAGGCAGCGCGCTCCTAACCGTCGAAGAGCTCGCCACAGTCCTCGTCGGCATCGAGGCCATAATGAACTCGAGGCCGCTGGGAGCCATCAGCCAAGATCCAAGCGACGGCGAGGCCCTAACACCTGCTGACAGGCGGGTCGCTCATCGCCGGCGGGCCATACACAAGTTGGCGCCGCTCCCAATGTGTTGAAGCCGATGCAGGCGTTCAACGGGGCCGGTGTTGCGTGACCTTCATTCTATGCGGCGATTATTCTTTATTTGGTCGTAATTATGAAGTCTAGTGTAATTTAGGCTAGGGCAAAGCGGGAGCGCAATAAACGCTCGCTCTCTCGCTCTTGGCGAATTCGCCCCGCTTTGCCACCGTAGGTTAGCTAGAGTAAGAGATTTGAATTGTGAAGAAAATGTAGTTGTTTGCTAACATTGAAGGAGATCGAGCGTATCCATTTTCGCCCCGCCGAATAAATAACTAAATTACAGCCACCCAAAGTTTTCGGTTAATTTCAGTTAGAAAAACTCTTCTAATTTTTCAGACGTCAATAGAAACATATGCAAATTTCGTAACAAAAGCTTTCTATTTACCCGCCTAAAAATATTTGTGAAGAAGCATCGTAATTTCAAGCGTCACTCTGAGTATTCCAGAGTAGTAAACTTATGACGTCCAGCGCCAGGAAGACCAAGCGCCGGCGCCACAAATACCACAATAATAACACTAGAAACACCAAGACAAGCCATGAAGACTATAAAATAAGTATTAGTAGGATAAGTAGAACATAAGCGACAAATACATGAAGACCTGCCACATAAGAAATAAAAAGAAATAAAAAAACAATAAATGATACATAAAACCAACCACAGCTGATCACCACCAATGGGCCCGTAGCACAGCCACCCACGGTCACACCCACAGCTCACCGCCCCAAGTGTGACCATAACCCAAGCTCCAACGGGCACACTATCAGCCGATCCGTATAAACGCGTTAGGGACACCTCAGCACAATTCGCTAGGGACATACCGTACGATCAGCTGCTTTTCGGAAATAAAAGGGGCTCCGCCAGAGCGATCATCATCAGTTCGGCTCCGGCCAGTGGAGAGGTAAGCATCAGTAGCAGCCACCAGCAGCCCCAACGATCCTCCTATTCTCCTCGGAGCGCATTTACCCTCCGCAACATTATTTCTCCTCGGAGCGCATTAGACCTCCACACCCTCAACCGACACCGACCAGAAGACTACCAGGACCCGAAGGACGACCCCGAAGGAAGAGCCAGAAGAAAAAAACCCGCGCACCTACCAAACTTTGTACCCTTTTGAAGAACAATAAAAATAACTCTATCTCTTTTATTACCGCTTAATCCCCGCCTTATTCTTGAACCACGAGACTCTCTTTCAGCTACCACACCCAGAGATCAAACAAATTTCTGTGGAACCCGGCGCGACGAGCAAATCCCCCGGCCGAAGCGCCGTCACAACCTTAATCAACAGTGGATTTGAACAACAAATTTGGAAAACTTATTTCCACTACGTAATAGAAAAAATAATTTTATTTCAAAAACATACCCGACGACCTGCTTCATTGTTATGTAAATTCATTAGGCTTCTAGCCTTGGTAGTTGTTGTGGTTGAAGTATCCACTCCATCCACATAATTTACTCTGTCATTGTTGCTAGCAATAGGCGCGTCTTCAACTACAGCCCGTTGATTCTTCCGCTTCCGTTTCCGTCGTTTGCTTTTACCGTCTGCTTGAAAAATTTTCGAGTTTAAAATCTCTCGATTAATTTTTTCCTGTGGAAAGTATACAAAATAGAGGCTATAAAACTTGTGAACATGTATGAAGAACCTAAAGATGGCATAACTTAAGATTTTACAGTTTCTTTTGAAGGTTAAGAATCCGTTACTACAGTTTCTACATATACATATGTTTATACATATATTCTTATAATTTAATTTATTTATTTTCGTTTTCAAATACATACATATGTACATATAAAGAGTCAAATTTCCCATTCCTTCAATCAACGATATGCATACGCTTAAATTATAACATAGTACACGCGGAGATGAAGATAAGGACGAAGCACAGAATGCCAGATTCAAACAGTTTGGTACTGATGTTGAAGGAGTATCGCTTGTCAAATGTACTAATTTACACTTTTTTAAATATTTTTCTAACCGTATAAACTATTTATATTCTTGATCAGCATAAATAGCCGAGTCCATCTGTCTCATCGACTTGATGAGCCCTTAGATGTCAGAGACAATTACAAATTTGACAATGACAGATTTGTGTGGAGACTTCTGTGATATCACACTTACGGAGCTTGACGACCCGTATGCTACTAAACAACTGTATAGTACGTCCGATATAGGAGTATTGTTCTTGTGTGTGGAGCCCGCAGTATAAAGAGCAGCAGGTTGTTATTGAATCCGTGCAAAAGCAATTTTTAATTTTTGTCCTTCGTAACTCGGGTAGAATCTTGCCACCCTACCGGTCTAGACTAAATCTAATTGACCTGCCGTCGTTGCACCATCGCAGAATATGCAATGGCGTAATGTTCGCGCACAAGCTCCTTCTCGGGATTGTTAACTCCCAAACTCTCTTGGGTCAGATTGACGCTGCCGTTCCATTTAGACCTACCCGTACTTTTAGGCCAATCCGCTTACCCATAAGTAGGTCTAATTATGCCCTACATGAACCTTTTAGGGTTATATGCCATAACTACAATTCCCTCTGTTATAACTCATCCCCTGAACTATCCCTTAAGCTAATAGCATGTAATATTTATAATCACCTAAATTGAACAAATCTTCAACTTCTCTTCTTTCCTCCTTTTGTAATTAAGTACCATTATTAGCAGATAATTGTTAAGTAAATAAATAAACTAATGTATCTCCAATTTATGCCCCGAGTCCTAAACGCCAAAAATCTGTCGCAGTCGCAATTTTAAGTATAAAAGTAAACTGAAAGCGCAGAATCTAAATAATTTGATTATGTAGATCACACAATTTTAATTAGATCAGGACATTATTATATTAAAGTATATTCTCCCATTCCCACTGTTGCCGAATTCATGGCATATTCAATTAATAGTTTACCATTCTCGCAGCACAGTGGGACATCAACCGAAAAGAGGTGCAAAAGTTTTATGAGCGTTATGGATAAAATCAATACACGAATCTTTTTATTTATTAAAATTAGGATTTTATTTTATATTTTGATTGATACAAAGTACGTTGTCTGCTGTCCCTGTTAGAGCAACTTATGGTCTTGGTCTTGGTCAAAGAAGCTGCACTATCGTGGGCAACACGGAAGGTCCTCCCCCTCAGTGCCGAGTAGTCCCCTCGTTCCACAACCGGCCGAAGGCCTGCGAAATATCCAAATAAGCAACCGTCTTGGAAACCGTCTAGTATATGTTCTACCCTGTGCTGTTTTTCGGTTGTGCCTTGCTGAAGCTGCTGAGTTGTCGATAATGTAGCAATGATAGGCAGATGGTCCGAGCTAAGGTCATGCTCTTCACGGATGGTAAGTTGATTGCTAGGAATAGATCGATATATGAAGATGTCTAGCCAAGAGGGCATGGACCTCTGAAACGGTGGGTAGTGGGTGGGTCTTCCTGTCGCAAGTAGTTGAGTCGACCCATTAGTTGGGGCGTCATGCGCCCTCTGCGGTCTACTCTGTGATTACCCCAAAGCCTGTGCTTCGCATTAAAGTCTCCTCCAATTATAAATTTGTTACCCAGTTGGGTTTATTTTATTGTAAATAGCGAAATTGACCATAAAACGTTCTTTACAGATAAAAACGAGGGGGAACGTTGTGAGTTGCTGCGGACACCGCAACTCTACAGTTATACCCGATACTAAGTCAGTATGGCTCTCCTCCGGCAGACGGCGCTAATATTAAACGACACGACAAAGAGTGCGTGCGAGAGAGACAGAAAATCAGTCTGAGCGTGATGTGACGCGCTGCGTAGCCACTGCAAATTGATTTGTTTCCTTTGGCTATAAAAATGATCTGATCTGATTCAGATTCAGCAATCTGATAGATATGGTCGTTATCTATGATTCTGCGTTTTTAGTTTTCTCAAATCTGCAATATTGTGGATGCAACAGATTTTCGTCCTTTGTGTGGGCGGAATGGGGTGGGGCGAAATTTTGAGATAAAGGTTTTATAGTGAGATCTAACAGAAGTGCGGATACCAAATTTGGTTACTCTAGCTTTAATAGTCTCTGAGATTTGTGAATATCCCCAGATTTGCATCCTTTGCGGGGGCGGAAGGGGGTGTGGCGAAATTTTGAAACAAACTCGTCTCGGTCCGATATATATTAGGAGTGTGGATACCAAATTTGGTTACTCTAGCTTTTATAGTCTCTGAGATCTAGGCGCTAATGTTTTACTCTAAGCAAAGCCGCCTATGCTACCTGTGTGTTAGAGAGAGACAGGGCGAGAAAAAATGAAATTGTTTTCTTGATGCTGGCTATAATAATAATACGATCCAATTCAGATTCCGCAGTCTAAAAGATATGGTTCTCTACGATTCTGCATTTTTTGTTTTCTCGTATCTTTAAAATTGTGGATGCCACAGATTTTCGCCCTTTGTGGGGGCGGAAGTGGGCGGGGCAAAGTTTTGAAATATTTTTGTAGCAGTGACATATCACAGAAGTCTGGATCCAAAACATCGTTGCTCTAGCTCTTATAGTCTTTGAGCATTAGGCGCTGAAGGGGACGGACAGACGGACAGACGGACGGACGGACAGACGGACAGACAGACATGGCTCAATCGACTCGGCTATTGATGCTGATCAAGAATATATATACTTTATGGGGTCGGAAACGATTCCTTCTGAACGTTACACACATCCACTTTTACCACAAATCTAATATACCCCAATACTCATTTTGAGTATCGGGTATAAAAATTAAAAAATTGTACATAGGAAAATAAGCACCGGAACAAGGTTCAACTTTTACAAATTATTTTGAAGCTAATAAATGTCGTAAAAGTTTTTACTGCAGACCTGCAGATCCCATTGATGTTACAAAAGTTGACTTTTTTATTTTGTACCAGAATCATTTTGTTTTTTAATTTCTTGCTATTCTTGGTATCGAATTTATTGAAAAATGTGTCCCTAATTGAGAAAAAATGTTTTGCTTGTTTTCTTTACTGAAATTAAATTTCGCCTTGAAAGTAACAAGCCAGCTGAAAAACGAGGGGGAACGTTGTGAGCTGCTGCGGACACCGCAACTCTCCTGTTATACCCGATACTAAGTCAGTATGGCTCTCCTCCGGCAGACGCCGCTAATATTAAACGACACGACAAAGAGTGCGTGCGAGAGACAGAAAATCAGTCTAAGCGTGACGTCGAGTGCTGCGTAGCCACTGAAAATTGTTTTTTTTTCATTTCGGCTATAAAAATTATCCGATCTGATCCAAATTCAGCAACTGGATAGATATGGTCATTCTCTATGATTCTGCGTTTTTAGTTATCTCGAATCTGCAATATTATGGATGCAACAGATTCTCATCCTTTGTGTGGGCGGAAGGGGGTAGGGCGAAATTCTGAGATATACGTTTTATAGTGAGATCTAACAGAAGTGCGGATACCAAAGATGGATACTCTAGCCTTAATTGTCTCTGAGATTTGTGGTTGCCCCAGATTTTCGTCCTTTGCGGGGGCGGAAGGGGGTGCGGCGAAATTTTGACACAAAACGGTCAAGGTCCGATATCACAGGAGTGTGGACACCAAATTTGGTTGCTCTAGCTCTTATGGGTTCTGGGATCCTTGAACTCATATTTTGCAATTGGCAAAACCGACCATGAAACCTGTGTGTTAGAGTGAGACAGAGCGAGAAAGAATGAAATTGTTTTCGTGATTCTGGCTATAATAATTATACGATCTGGTTCAGATTTCGCACTCTAGAAGATATAGTCATCTTCTACGATTCTGCGTTTTTAGTTTTCTCGTATCTTCGAAATTGTAATGCCACATATTTTCGCCCTTTGTGGGGGCGGAAGTGGGCGGGGCAAAGTTTTGAAATATTCTTGTAGCAGTGACATATCACAGAAGTCTGGATCCAAAACATCGTTGCTCTAGCTCTTATAGTCTTTGAGCACTAGGCGCTGAAGGGGACGGACAGACGGACGGACGGACAGACAGACATGGCTCAATCGACTCGGCTATTGATGCTGATCAAGAATATCAATTCATATAACTTAATTATCTTACATCTGGTTTTATTGGACCCAAACACTTTTTCCATTCATAACATTTTTTTCAAAAACTTGGTTGCAAAATTTACAGCTTTGTTCTCATCACAAACTGTATCAATCGATTTGAATGCTACCAATTCGCCTCGACAATTCGCCTAACTAACGTTAAACCTCAGTGGCGATGATTAAGTTGAACGTGGAATGACGGCAAGTGATCCTCCACGGAAACTTGCTATCACGATTGCAGCTTTTGACCGTAGCTGCAGTTTGGCTTTTTAACCGCTTGGCTGCAAGCCAATTCATTCTTTAATTTTGCAAGTTTTTAATCTCCGAATTCAATCATTCTTCAATCCCACTTCCTGGGGGAACTAGAATGGCTGAATTACGCATAAAGTTTATCTGGCAATAGCAAGCAATCGGCTTCCGCTAAGCCACCAAGATTAAATACGAATTATAAAGTTTAACCCAAAATCTCTTTTCATTTTTGAAACACATAGGTGCCAAAAAAGCTTGGCATCTCAAACACCCCCTTCCACCCCAGCAAAGGACGAAAATCTGGGGGTATCCACAAATCTCAGAGACTATTAACGCTAGAGTAACCAAATTTGGTATCCGAACTTCTGTTAGATCTCACTATAAAACGTACATATGTATATCTCAAAATTTCGCGTGTGCGTAAAATTTGATTATACAGATTCTTATCTGCTGTTGTCCAGTTTAAAGAATAGCTAAAACCAAGAAAGCTAAATTAGTCCAAAATATTCCCATCTTTGTAAGTTTTAAAATTTAAAAGTCTAACCAGTTAGCTGGCTTTTAAAGAATCGAAAATATTTACTCACAGGAATCTCGCCTTTCTTGCTAAAACTTTTGTGCGATTACCGACCTCTTACCCATAAACATGTTTACAGACATATTTAATCTATTGACAAGGTCGTAAATATAACTTTATTTGTTTACAAATTGCAGGAGGTATTCTTACCTGCAATACCAGCATTTCCCTTCCCTCCAATTTTGAATTGAGTATTTCTTTGGTAATACGTTGCTGAAGCTCGAATAGATCATCTGGTAAGCCTGGTCCACTATTCTCCTTTCTTTGAAGTTTTAATGGAGTTGCTGTTACCACAAGGTCTTTACGTAAATAATTATTGTTAGCACTCGACTTTTTTCTGAGTTCTTTTGACGAATTATCGATAGTGTCATTTTTTGCGTTAATCAAGAACGTTGCGTTTGTTGTTTCCAATTCGGATGTCCCAAATGTTTTTATATCGTCAGCCTGCATTAAAGTCTTCAAGGTAATTTCGCGAGTCCTTTTACGAACGCCGCGAGTTTCACGGTGAGCCTCTTTCTCACGCACATCGATGAAATCGGTAGCAAATCTGTTGATGAAATATTTAAAAAATGATTGAACAAATATTAGGCTAGTAAGATTTTTCACTAGCTTTTCTAAAATTTAATGAATAAACTTTATAATTATTAAAAATTTTTAAGTTAATTTGCATTATCTGGTATTTTTTTGCATTTGTTTTTTTAGAGGTAGTGCTTCTTTTTTCACATTAAGTTTTGTATCCTACGCCTGCTTATATCGAACTTAGCAATTCTGAAAAGCTGATAAATGCAGGTATATATCCTACCCGAATACTTTGCAGCTTAAGCTGCAAGCTTGCAAACTTATGTCTGGAAAATATTAAGCTTTCAAATTCAATGAGGTGTTGCATAGTGTTATAAAAGATTGTTGTCTTCATAGTCTTGCATGCTTTGAATGCAGAAACTATAGTCGCAAATATTAAAGAATAAGTACGTGACGCTATTAAGCGTTTTTAATAACTGTTGCGAGTTTTGAATTTAATAAAAGCGGAGAGTTTGTATATAATTCACAATTTATTTGCATATGTAAGCCAACTTACATATGCATATTGATGTACATATATATTTATGTACATATTGATGCGAGGATGTTAATCTAATAGCTGCGACGATTAGCTTAAGACTGAGAATGCAAGGGCTGACGGGCCAAATTGCCGTGCCCTATGCAGCAAGCTTAGACGCGAGCGAGAGCGTAGGATACACCGAGAGCGTTAGAGATGCTCGGTATAGAAATATATAACAATATTATATGCGGTAACAAAATAATCTTTACAGTTGGCATTGCAAATGACAACCAACAACAAAATGCATTTCCTTTGGGCCGCACCACTAGCAATAATTTACAATATTTACGCTGCTTGACCCGACAAAGTAATTCAAATGAATCCTGATTCTGCAAAGTGTTTTGGACTAGATTTGGAATGAATGTACGATATAAAGGTATTAAGGTATACCAGATACGTAGACTGCTATTTGGCTCGCTTTAAAACTTTTTTTTCAACTTTTCTACCCTGCTCCTTCTAGTAACATGCATTCAATTCTCGATTCACCTAACGACTATCCAGCCGCGCACTCATATCCTATACCTTTAAACAGTTCTAGTTATATCCATCCCCCCTTTATTGATTATGATGGCCGTTTAACTAATTTAAAATCGTGTAAATTTTATTTCTCCACTGGTCCTGATTTGGTTTCCAGTGCCGTGCTTAAACTTTGCACGGATTCTCTTGGCGTGCCTCTCTTAAAACTATTCAACCTCTCTCTCGAGCTTGGTTATTTTCCCACCGTCTTTAAAAAATCTTACATAATTCCTATTCATAAAAAGGGTTATAAATCAGACGTCTCAAACTACCGTTGTATCTCCAATTTACCTGCCATTCCTAAACTCTTCGAAAAAAGTATAACTTCTCAGCTCCACTTTTGTAGTTCCATGTTATCAGAATCACAGCCCGGATTTGTAAAACGTCGCTCAATTTCGTCTAACCTCCTTAAATTTTCCTCCTATGTAACTGCCGGATTTGCAAAGCAATGTCAAACTGACGTAGTCAATACTGATTTTAGTAAAGCTTTCGATTCAGTTAACCACAATCTCCTCATCCAAAAACTATCTCTATTAGGATTTCCGACTAAACTTCTTCTTTGGACTAATGCGTACCTTTGCGATCGACCTATTTTCTCTTTCTAAACCAGTTTTTATCTCTTGGGTGTGCCACAAGGTAGCCATCTCGGGCCCTTAACCTCTTTTTCTATGATCTTCCCCAAGCTTTAACTAATTCACGAGTCCTTATGAGTGCTGATGATGTCAAGCTTTGTTTTTCCTATAGCGATCCTGTGCCCCCGTATTTCTTCAATCGGATCTCTTCCTCTTAACATTTCCAAATGACCTTCCAACAAGCCTTACCTTTTTGACTTCACAATTAACAACATTTCCTTGGAACGCCTGTACAAAGTTAATGACTTAGGCATTATCTTCGTACCTAACTTATGTTTAAATTCTCATATATCCGCTATTTCAAATAAAGCCAAAGGATTCCTTGGCTTTATCAAAAGATGGTCGAAATAATTTTCTGACCCCTATACCACTAAAGTACTTTACGTACGGCCTATCTTGGAATATGGCTCCTGTATCTGGTCTCCCCATTACCAAAAATATCAAGATATACTCGAGTCCGTTCAAAAACAATTCCTTATCTATGCCCTGCGCGGACTTACTTGGGAGTCAGCTGCGTCTCATTAACTTGCACTCTCTTGAAAGCCGTAGGACTTGTCATGGAATTCTATTTCTCCACAAACTTCTCCTAGGCGACGTTGAATCCTCGGCCCTCATTAGCCTTATCAATATTGCTGTCCCATCCCACCCGACTAGGTATTACTATCCTCTGCGTCTTCCTGTCCTTCGATCTACTCTGACCATGAATCTTTCCGTAGCCTTTGCCGCGACTACAATAAATTTGTCCATCTTTTTACCTTTGATACTTGTGCTTTCGAAGTAAAATCTTCGTTAATAAATAATTTAAGTTAACTTTCTTTTGCCTTGTATTTTTTTTTTTATTTTATTGGACGTTGACATGCAATGACTGCATCTAACAAGAGGCGATGCAATTACTGCACCGTCAAGTGGCCCGTGTGACACCAGCAGAAGGCTGTTACGCGCGGATCCCAGGCAAAACGCAGCCCTCCTCCCGCCCAACCGACCGAGGGGCGCTGCCGCATGACGCGCGGTGCGTAGCCGAACCAAACGCGAGCATGCAAGAAAGATAGATATTAGACTAACCTTCGAGGAAAATTAGCACTAAACTTATTAAGAAATTAAGCATGCAATAAAATACAAAATACAAATACCGCTACAATTACTAATTACTAGAGAGGTGTGTAAGGATTAGTAATTTAATAAGAGGAAGAGAATTAGTGGAGGATATAATATGGTAGAGGGAATTATAGTCCGAGCATAAGACCCTAAACGGTTCATGCAAGGAATAATTCGATCTACAAAGTGGAAGGAACAACGGTATAAAGTTTCTAGTCAGTCTAATAGGAATCGTGAAGTTTATGCGGCTCAACAGATCAGGGCTGTCTATGTCACCCCTGATCAAGTTGTGCATAAATATCACACCAAGCATTTTTCTACGGTTAACTAAGGATGGGAGGTTTACTAATAATAGTCTACTAGAGTAAGATGGGAGTCTTACACCTGCATCCCAGTTAAGGCCCCGCAGAGCAAAGAGTAAAAAGTTTTTCTGTACTGATTCTATACGGTCCTGGTGTACTTTGTACTGAGGGCACCATACACAGGAGCCGTATTCTAAGATCGGACGAACAAGCGAGGTATAGAGAGTCTTTGTTATATAGGGGTCGTCAAATTCCTTTGACCACCTCTTTATAAACCCAAGCACGCCCATGGCCTTATTTACCATGGTAGAAATGTGTTCGGAAAACTTTAACTTGGGATCTAACATAACACCCAGATCATCCACCAGGGTAATTCTCTCAAGAGAACCCCCAAATAGGGTGTAGGGAGCCAACAAAGGGTTAGAACGATGAAATGTCATAACTTTGCATTTCGAGGCATTAAGGTGTAACAAGTTTGCACAACACCATGACTGAAAGCTATTGAGATCGGATTGCAAGCGAGAATGAAATGAAATGTCCTTGTACTGGACACAGAGTTTAACATCATCCGCATACATAAGTACTCGAGAGTATGTTATTACTGAAGGCAAGTCATTAATAAAGAGTGTGAAGAGTAAGGGGCCTAGATGGCTGCCCTGTGGTACTCCCGAAGAAACCTTTACTGGTAAAGAGAGGGAGTTTTTGAAGAGGACTCTTTGAGACCTAGAACAAAGATAGCTAGAAATCCATCTCAGGAGGTTGGGCGGAAACCCTAAAAGGTCAAGTTTATGTGCTAAAAGGGAATGGTTTACAGAGTCGAATGCTTTACTAAAGTCGGTGTAAATAACATCCGTCTGTAAGTTACCTTGAAAGCCTTTAATAATGAAAGAGGTAAACTCTAACAAGTTCGTGGTGGTTGATCGCCGCCTTATAAATCCATGCTGAGTTGGAGATATAAGTGACTTGCAGAGATGTTGCAAGTGCGGAGTTAAAACCTTCTCAAACAATTTGGGAATAGCGGATAACTTTGCTATACCTCTATAATTTTTTACATCAGACTTACTACCTTTTTTATGGAGAGGAATTATAAACGATTCCTTCCAGATTGGGGGGAAGCAAGATGAATCAATGGACATGGTGAATAGTTTAAGCAATGGTCCACACAGAGCCTCGGCGCAGTACCTGAGTACACAACCTGGAACCCCGTCTGGACCCGGTGAAAACACCGGCTTAACTAGTCGAAGATCTTGAAGTAGGGAATACTCATTTAACAAGGGACTGAAAATGCCGTTCGACCTCGGTAATCCGTATGGGTACGGTTGACCAGAGTAGCGTTCCTCAGAATAGGTAGTTTGGAAAAACTGGGCAAAAAGATCGGCAATTGCCTGATCATTATTTGCCGACGTATTACAAAATGATAGCGAGGATGGGTGTGCGGACGTTCTACGCTTACTGTTTACGAAGCAGTAAAACTGTTTAGGGTCCTGAGAAAAACGTATCCTGCAACGAGATAGGTAGTTCTTATAGCATTGAGCATTAAGAACTGAAAAGTTTGACCGAGCTATTACATAACGAGAGTGAGAAGTAGGAGAACCCACTTCTTGAAATTTTTTATAAAGTCTTGATTTTAAGTTTTTTAGACTGGATAACTCTTTGGTAAACCAAGGGGGTTTTCCAGATCTAATCGGACAAGAAAGCGGGACACAAGAATCAAAAAATGTGCCAAGAGCATTGTAAAAAATGTTTGTGGCTTTTGTGACATCAGTGCACAAGTACAAAGCGGACCAATCAAAATCCCTAATTAGGTTATTAAGCTTCGCAAACTCGGCTTTACGAAAGCAGCGGACACGTTCAGGTAGTCTACTCGACCGATCCAATACAGTTGGTCCTATGTCTAGCGACACCTCGAAAGTAGGGTGGTAGGCGTCTTCAGGTATAGTGAGCGGAAGGGCTCGGGTTAACAACACTATGGTCGGATCCGATACAAAGCATAGATCAAGCAATCGACCCAAGGAATTTTTCACATGATTGACTTGAGACAAGGACAGGTCAAGCAAGCCGTCAACAAAGTCATGTCGTGACATGGGCACTAGGATACTAGACTCGTTTACCGAAGACCAAACAGTTCCTGGCAAGTTGAAGTCACCAAGAACTATCATACGATCTTTATCAGATAGCGAGGAAGCAACAGCGGTTAAAGCGGACAAGTGCTGCTCATAAATTGAAATAAATAATAAATTGTGTTACCGAATTTTCCAGTAGCAGATCATTTTTATGATTTGTACGTTCCTATTTTTACACAGTTTAACTGTCTATAGTTGAACTCTAGACATTAAACATTAAAAAACACGCATACCGTCGTCGATACAAATTTGTTTCGGACTCAAATTTGTATATCCATGATTCTTCGCTTATGTTGATTCGTCGTATTCTTTGATCATTTTCTTAAACCAATCGACACGAGACTCTTTTTGTTCGATTTTTGAATTGTTTGGGATCCAACGCAAACACAACCTTACGGTATGTGACCAATTATTTCTCTCAAAGCTTCACTACATGATTATTGGGTCTTAATAAGCCTTAAGGTGGCATAGGCCAGACTCTTAAATTGCAGACTGCGGCGTTAAAGAATTTGCGCGAAGCCTTAGGCAGCAGGAAATCCATCTCTGGAGGGCGGAAACCCTAAAACAGGGAATGGTTTACAGAGTCGAATCCTTTTCTACTACTACTTTTCGCTACTCTTTTTATGGAGAGGAATTATAAACGATTCCTTCTAGATTTCGGGAAACCCTTAAAGCAAGGGTCCACACATAGCTTCGGCGCAGTAACTGAGTGCACAGCCTGGAACCCCGTCTGGACCCAGTGAATATACCGACTTAACTAGTTGGAGATCATGAAGAAGACAGCGCTTATTTAACAAGGGACTGAAAATGCCGTTCGACCTCGGTAAACCATATGGGTACCCCTATACTCTTTTTGAGTATCGGGTATAATTCATTTTTGCAATTCTCTGGTAGGCATATGTGTACTGCTGATGAATATTTAATGAACAAAATACAATTTCTGCACGGAAATGAACATGAGACATCAACATGAATAAACGGAGTGCGGGAATATATTATATATATTCTGTGCACGTGTGCCGCCACTCCTAGTTTGGCTAGGATTTATGTTAGCTTCTTTTTTGACAAAATGATTAGAAATATCTATATCAATTATTAATTAATTAAAGAAAAAAATTATCTGGTTTTCACAAAAATAGGAATATTATTGGTGAGAAATGAGCCTCGTAGTTTTGTAGTTCAATGTTCATGTATATTACAACTGCCCTATTCATACGCTCATGAGTGTATTACACCGCTTAGGTAACTATTTTTACGCGCATAGCTGTGTTGTTATTGCTCGTGTCCAAAACATAGCTGTAATGTTCTCACACGTATAGCTAAAGCCCGCAGCTGCACACGCATACAACGATGTGTACCGTTTTGCATTGGACCGTCGAAGACCGTGGAAGTTAGTCGAAATCTTTAGATGAAACTAACCGCACGCATAGTTCATACCGCCGCATCATATTAAAAGATTATACGCCGGATTTCCGCGTTTGAGTTTATTTTATATACATATTGAGTGATATCGTTGACCGCTGTTCGCCATGAAGGCTCTAGTGCATCGTCTAATTCAGCAACGTGGTGCCTGCAAATCCCAACTAACTCGCGTGGCTACGGAGGCTCAAGAGTTTGTACAGTCATGTACTTCTGTGCAAACTTTAGAGCACAAGTTGGACCGACTGGTGGCAACTTTCAACCGCTTTATGGAGCTCTCTGAAGAGCTGGTCCAATATGATGATGAAGATGAATACGTGGATCCAGATTTGGATATCCCCGAATATGAGAAACGGTTCTTTAGTGCGCATAGTATTTTCACTGAAGCCATACCATAATGAGCACGACAACTCAAATCTACTGCTATCGAACACTGTGGAACGCTTATTTGAGGGACAAACTCAACTTCTGGAGAGGATTCGGGACTCATCGGGAACCACAGAGCTGCAGTTCGAGAAAATACGCATTCGAACGTTTTCGGGCAGATATGAGGATTGGTATCAGTTTAGTGACTTGTTCTTAGGCTCAATCGACATGAAGAGTAGTCTGTCCAAGTGCCAAAAGTTTCATTATTTGAAATCCTATCTGGATGGTGAAGCGTTGTCTCTGATAAAACATATTCCCATATCGGATGCCAATTATCGCTATAACAAAAAGTCACTGATTGCTCGTTCGTTCATTCAAAACTTTCTTTGGTTGTCAACCGCAAAGGGTTCAATCATTGCCGAGTTGCGTAAAATAGTCGACACCGCCGACGAAAGTATACGTGGCCTACATGCGCTGCGCTGCGACAGCCGCGATGTGTGGCTGATCCATATCTTGCTCTCAAAGCTAGACCCTGAATGCAAGGAAGCTTGGGCCACCTCCAGTGAATCGTGCAAGGAAAATGTGACTATAAATGACCTGTTCGGCTTTGTCTTCGCCCGTTGCGATGCACTTGAGTCTTGTCAAGTTCCAAAGCTACTCCAGAATACACACACGGTGCTGAATAAACGTCGTGCAATGTCTCATCATGTTGACGTGCCAAATACGCCTGCTCGTGATTGTGTATATTGTCACGAGCAACACAGTCTGTATGCGTGTACACAATTCAAGGCTCTGGATTTTGCGGACCGCCGCAAGTTCGCAAGGGATGGTAATTTGTGCTTCAATTGTCTAAGCCGATCTCATCAAGTCAAGGAGTGTAATTACAGAAACACGTGCTGTCTGTGTAAGTTGAGGCACCACACTCTTGTCCATCCAGAGGATATACGCTCTGTCCCGGTTTCCGCTGCTGTTAATACATCCGCTGACTCAACCTCCCGCTCGTCCAAGTTCGCTGCGGATGCTGATCCTGCCGTGGTCAGCCACTATACATTGGAGAGGGAATTCGGTGCCAATGGTAACGCTATATTGCCAACGATTTTGGCCACTATAGTAGACTCCTGGGGCAACGAAACAACCTGCAGGATATTGCTGGATACTGGTTCAACTATAACGGTGGTCGCCGAATCATTTATTCAACAAATCGGATTGCCGCGCACGCATGCTCATATACCAGTGGTTGGTCTAGGCGCAAACCCTGCCGGGGTTACTAGAGGTCGCTTACCATTCACGCTGCTCTCCCGCACAAGCTCAGCCTCAGTGGTGGTCACAGGTCTTTACTTTACACAGGTCTGAACACGTTAACCTCCTCGATTCCAGCCCAGCGGATCGAGTCGAACACTCCAATGTCGGAAGAGATTCGTGATCTACCCTTAGCGGACCCAACATTTGGTAAACCAGGCGAAATCGACGTGATTTTAGGAGCTGATGAGGTTTGGAACATTTACACTGGACAACGCAAAGAGTTTGGCTTAGAATATCCTATTCCACTTCATACTAATTTTGGTTGGGTCATTACAGGCAGCTACCATCTCAGTAGTGATGCATACAACCACGCACTAGCACATCACGCTCACGAGGATCTGGACTCTTTAGTTCAATCGATCATGGATAAGGAACAAGTTAAACCAAGCAACGTTACCACCGATGCTAGTGAGCACGCTGAGAAATACTGCGTTCATACGCACACCCGCAGAAACGATGGCGTGTACATCGTCCAACATCAGAGAAAGGATTGTGCTCCGCCGATGGGGCCCACATTGCCGCAAGCTCTAACTCTTGCTATTTCCAGTATATCGTGTTGGTCCGACTCAGAAATTGGACTGCATTGGCTCTCATCACCCCCACGGACCTGGAACACTTAGGTTGGCAATCGCACTGCAGGGATTCTGGAAGCTTGCCCACGTAGCTGCTGGCAACACATTCGCACTGAGGACAATGCCGTGCATCACGCGAACTTCTACCAAGGGATCTGGTAGAACATAACTGTGGTGGAATGGACCACTGTGGCTTTCCCAATCACATCGCACTTGGCCACCTGCTAACACAAAGTTCGCAATGTCGACTGAGGACGCTGAGCAGATGGAAGTAAAGGTCAAGCCCCAAGTTAATCTACACATTTCCAATGAAGGAAATGATCTTAACTGTATGATCAACAAAGCTTCCTCCTGGTCACATCTCTTGCCGACACTTAGCCATTGCTTTCGTTTTGTACATCGACCTCGTTGCAAGGACCGCCTGTCATCGTTTTTATCGTCATGGGAGCTTGAATATGCCCGCTCTAGGGTAATCAAACATGTCCAGATGGAGTTCTTCCAAGTGGAGTACAAACAGCTGAGCACTGGACAAGCCCTTTCTCAAAAATCCAAGTTGATTCACTACACTCCATTTGTTGACGACCAAGGAATTCTGCGCGTAGGAGCACGAATTGGAAATTCGATGGCAACCTATGATGTAAAACATCACATACTTCTTCCAAAGGAATCACCAGTCGCTGTTTTATTAGCTAGACACCAGCACGTCACATCGTTACACGCTGGAGTCGATTTTATGTTCCACACGTTGAGGCAATAGTATTTTTCTACATTCTGGATTGGATTACGCTGGACCAGTTACCATCAAGACATCAGCAGGTCGGACACCGAAGTTTGGCAAAGCTTGGTTTGCCATCTTTGTTTGTCTGTCCACCAAAGCAATTCATATCGAGCTCGTCAGTGATTTGACGACTCCTGCATTTATCGCCGCCTTCAAACGGTTTTGGTTTCGACATGGCCCCATATCCGATTTGTACTCAGACAATGGCACAACATTCCATGGAGCCAGAAAGGAACTAACGGAGATGCAACGGATAGCTGAATCTCAAAGTCAGGACGAGGAAATTGCTAATTTTCTGACGAGTCAGGAAATCAACTGGAACTTTATTCCGCCGTCTGCACCGCATTTTGGAGGTCTTTGGGAGACAGGCGTAAGATCTAACAAACTCCACCTTCGCCGAGTAATTGGTAGCAGTGCATTGACTTTCGAGGAATATTCAACAATTTTAACTCAGATTGAAGGTTTACTCAACTCTCGCCCACTGTGCGCGCCCAGCGATCACAGCTTGGATCCCCTTTCCCCCGCTCATTTTCTTGCAGGTCAACCTCACATGTCGGTGCCGGAGCCGTCCTTGTTAGACGTCAACATTAATAGACTGCAGCGTTGGAGACAACTGTAAGCCAAGGTTCAAGGATTCTGGAAACGTTGGAGTCTGGAACACCTTACTTCCTTGCAACCTCGCACGAAATGGCAGCAGGAGTCCAACAACATAACCGTGGACACTCTTGTGGTACTGAAGGAGCTGAATCAACTGCCTAGCAAGTAGCTGCTTGGGCGAATCACCGAAGTTCATCCTGGCCAAGACGAGAGGGTTCGAGTGAGTGGTCACCGTCAAAACAGCCCGAGGAGTTTACAAGAGACCTATTACCAAACTTGCTGTGCTTCCTTTGTTCTGAACAGTCGTTCAGGGGGGCCGGTATGGTGAGAAATGAGCCTCGTAGTTTTGTAGTTCAATGTTTATGTATATTACAACTGCCATATTCATACGCTCATGAGTGTATTACACCGCTTAGGTAACTATTTTCACGCGCATAGCTGTGTTGTTATTGCTCGTGTCCAAAACATAGCTGTAATGTTCTCACACGTATAGCTAAAGCCCGCAGCTGCACACGCATACAACGATGTGTACCGTTTTGCATTGGACCGTCGCATCGCCTGATCTTTCAATTCTCTTTTGGCTCGACTTCTTTTGTGGAGTGGAAGTTAGTCGAAATCTCTAGATGAAACTAACCGCACGCATAGTTCATACCGCCGCATCACAGACAACCCCCGCTATTCATATACACTTTGTAACATAACCGACAATCTTAAATACTCAATATAAGTAAATAAATAAGCTCAATATATTAAAAGATTATACAGTCCACTAATTCATAACAAATTTTAGTAAAGGTTACTTGTGTAACCTTTTATATAAGCATATGTCTAGAGTGCAAAATAATAGGTAAGCCGACGCCTATGGCTATGTCCAGGGTATTGATGATGATCAAGATTAATTGTTATTTATAAGATCGGAAATGCTTCCTTTTTTTGCGTTAAGAACATCTGGTACAAGCTTGTATCTACAAAATTGTAACTAAGTTCAGTGAATATGTCACTGAATTTAGTTTAAGAGACTTAATCGGAATAAAAATAAGAGATCGAACGAAGTTACTACTTACTTATAAGCGTATTCCAGGTTGTCACCACAACCCCCCCACGTCCAATCGTCGTGAAGCTGTTTAGGCCGATTCCCACGCGAGCAGCCACACGACGCTAATTGGCCATCTCGACACGCACGGGCAATGAAGCTGGTCACCGTTGCTGCTGCAAGAGCATGAATAAATGCCATTTCTGGTGCCGCTGCATTAGATACAAAGATTTCAGTTAGTGGTATATTAGTGCTAGTGCATTTTTGAAGCGTATATTATCTTATACATATTACATGTGATGTAACTTTACTCCTAATAAATTCCCAAACTTCTGAACCGATATTAACAAAATTCTAGATATTGTCTGCAGTTTTGTCCAACTTTCAAAATAGGATAGTGTTGGGTTACGTAGTATGTTACTAACAATGATCCATAGATTATAGCCACGTCTTTCTTTCGCCTTCTATATCGATCTCTTAGCGCTCTCGCTTGCATTAGGGGACGTTTGGACGTCTTTTTTCACGTCTATTGCGAATAGTTCTTCAATCCGACACCGTCTTGAACCGATCCCTACGTCTTCAATTTGACCCCGTCTTGAAGCGTGCTAATTATATACCATTACATACCCACAAAAAACCACAATATTAAGCCGAAAAATCGTCGAATTTTAATATATAGATCGCGAACATACGGTGCTGGAAAAGCTCTGTAGCTCAACAGATAGTATTTATCACATTTAATATTCTTAATATTATTTTAATTGCAATTACATATAGGAATTTATTAGATTGATTGGGTAAGTATAGAGTTGTGTTAAGAGCTAAAACGATCCACTAATGAGAGAATTTATTTAACGTCCCGCGTTTGTAAAATTAAGTATTCAATTTAGCAACAGCTGATTATAGGTTGTGGTCTAATCATGATGAGTTACCGATGTCAATGTTTTTTCTCATTTGAATTCAAGGTATTTACCGCGGTTTTTTGTGAAATGGGTCCCGAGAAGCAATTGAAAAAGGGCAATTATTGGGATTACATGGGTTCTATACGTAATCAGCGTAAAAATGCACAATAATCAGACGATATTAAAAGGGAAGTTGGTGATTTGATTTGTAATGAAGCAAAGGAAAGTCACAGCACCCAACAACACCAGCAGACAAGCGACTTATCCTTAGATAAATCGGTGAAATTCTGAGTTTGGAAATTTTAAAACGCCTTATTAGGAGAGTCAAGCATTTGAAGAGATTGAAATTAAAATAAAACGAGGGGGAACGTTGTGAGTTGCTGCTGCGACTGCAACTCTACAGTTTTATTTATTTATTTAATTAACAATTATCTGCTAATAATGGTACTTATGTAGTTACAAAAGGAGGAAAGAAGAGAAGTTAAAAGTTTGTTAAATTTAGGGGATGATAAATATTACACTCTATTAGCTTCAGAGGATCAGAGGATAAGGTATGACAGAGGCAGTTATAGTTATGGAATATCACCCTAAAAGGTTATTGTTGGGCGTAACTAGACCTACCTATGGGTAAGCGGAGTGGAATGGCGAAGTCAATCTGACCCAAGAGAGTTTTGGGGTCAACAATCCCGAGAAGGAACTTGTGCACGAACTCAGGTTTATTTACTGTTGCAGCTATATGGCTGTTAAAACACATCTTATGATCAAGTAGGACTCCGAGGTCATTAGAATTCAAAATTCGCTCCAGGACATGATTTCCTAGAACATATGAGACAAAATGTGGAGCGCGACGGTAATGTGTCATAAGATTGCATTTATAAAGGTTCACAAAAAAAATAAACAGAAGCGGTCCCAGATGACTTCCCTGTGGCACTCCTGAAGTAACATTAACCATATTTCACGACACATTAGAAAACAAAATACGTTGAGTACGGTTGTTAGAGTTAGAAAAAAATCCAATCTAGAAGATTCGTTGGGAACCCTAATAATGAGATCTTGTGAATAAGCAGAGCATGGTTCACAGAATCGAATGCCTTGCTGAAGTCCGTAGCAACTGCATCCGTCTGCAACCCACTTTGAAAACCACGGTGGATTATGTTAGAAAACTCAAGAAGGTTAGTCGATGTTGAACGATGTCTGAAAAAACCGTGTTGCGACGGAGATATCAAGCTGCAACAAAGATGTTGCAGTTGCCGGGTGACCAAGAACTCAAGAAGCTTCGGGATGGCGGAAAGCTTTGCGATATCACGATAGTTTCCAATATTTTTCCAATACCAACAGCAGAAGATTCTGTTATGTTCTGGTAATGAAGGGACGGACGAAAAGCGTTTGACTTACGCTTAGAGTTAAAGAACGAATAGAATTTTTCAAGATCACTACGAAAGTTTCTACTACATTGTGAAAGGTAATGATTATAACACTGACTATTTACGGCAAGGAACACAGAGCGAGCGGAGGAGTATAGAGCTAAGGCCGACGTGGAGCCCGACTTCTGGTACTTTTTATAGAGCCGGGATTTATTGTTTTTTAGGTATGACAAATACTTGGAGAACCAGGAAGGCTTGGACGATACAGGTACAGTTTTTTCTGGAACAAATGTATTAAGGGCGGAGTAAATAGAGCTATAAAACGAGTTAAGTTGCGTCTATGCTCGGTAATGAATAAAGAAACGACCAATCAACAAGCGAGAGATGTAGATCTAAATTGATAAAATTTGTTTTGCGAAAACACTTTATGTGGCAAGAAGCCATGGAACTGTCAGCACCACCAGATCGGGATATATAGACAAGGGATCAAGGGATATAGACAGAGTTGGATAATAAGGATCTTCAGGAAACATTGGGTCAAGATATCTGTCCATTATCCGTTAGCCCATTGATAAAGTCATCGTCGCAATTGGGAAACAACAGATTAGCGTCATCGCAAGGCAGCCAAGAAAGAAATGGGAGGTTAAAGTCCCCCATGACAATAATTTGATCATTGTAACCTAGTGCAGATACGACCGTATTAGTTGCTGAGAGGTGGTGTAAGTAAAGCTCAGCATCAGACCTGGGAGGAATGTAAAAGCAGGTTAAATAGAAAAATGCCGAGCCAACACGAACTTTGACTGCAACAAATTCCATTCCATGGATTTTATTGAATGGAAAAAACTCAGATGAGAAAACAGATTTGACTGCAATCAGAACCCCACCTGCAAAAGATGGGCGATCCATTCTATAAATAGTGTAACTATCAATGAAAATTTCATGATCATTGACAGAAGAGTTAAGCCAGGTTTCGGTAAAAGCTATGGCGTCGAAATCAAAAGACGCACTATTTGTATGAATTTGACGCAATTTGCCCAACAAACTGCAAACTTTATTCAAGCTCATCTGAATAGGTTCAAGTGCACTATTGCATTTTGACGTCCTTATCGCTTATTAAACGACGTCATTTCTTGTTTGAAAGTTGCAGTCAAAGAAATTTACGTCGATTTTTTTCAAAAATGGGTGGCGGAAAGCATTTAAATCCCTTTGAAAAATGTCAAATAACAGGTTATATAAATTCAGGCCTAAATCAGGTTGAAATCGCTAAAAAAAAAAAAAAAAAAAAAAAAAAAAAAAAATCGGACGAAGCCAAAATGTAATTGGCAATTTTATTCGTCACAGCACGCGACAACACCAGAAGACAGACAACTTATCATTAGACCTGCTTCAAATTCCAAGCGTTCAGCAGCCAACATTAGTGAAGAATGCGGTGTAAATGCAAGTTTGGCAACTGTTAAACGCATTAATCGGAGTGCAAAACATTTGAAGAGGTTGAAGGATGGATGGACCGGACGGCTATATATGCTATACTATACTATCCTTTACTAACCATAACTAACTACTATAAATATTCTAAATAAAATATTCTTCCAAGAGTTAAATCGACTTTTTAATGGCGCTCTTTGCGGGTAAAAGACTGCATTTTTCAGAAACAAGAACTAAATTCGAACCGAAATTTGCTTTGGACTAGTTAAAAACCCGATGCAACCATTTCTTATTCAAACGATTGTTGGATGCATTCTTGAATGGAGCATTCTTCAATCAAAATTCATTCAATGTTTATTCGAAGGTTTTATTAATGTTGATCGCAATTATTTTGTGTTGATTGACTACTAGTTCTGGAACATAGCTAAGAATATAGTATAGAATTAAATTTTATTTAAAATACTCACCTAAACTTGTCATGGGACCAAAAACGGTTTCATCGTTAGTTGTACTGCAGTTCCAGCGACGACTTTTAAATTGAAATTGGCACTCCTGATAAATAAAAACAAAGAAACGGTTTAAAATAGGAGATGAAAACTTCTTAAAATTTAAATACAAATATCGGTAATAAATATATTTGAGATCAGATTTTTTGTTATATTTCAGAAATATCGTGCGTGTGTGTGTGTGTTTATACACCCGTATGTTTTTACGGAACTCGCAAAGTTTGTATTAAAATCTTATAGTGATATGAAAAATTTGTCGCAGAACAAGTCCGAAGTAATTTTTGTATCTGCTGGTTTGGTTTACGATTGAACTAAAATGATAATTAGTTGATAGTCTGGCAAATGGAGAATTGAAATGAGCATGAAATCTCCATTGAATTTTTTCCTTGACTTCTATTATAAATATGTAGAGATATGCGGACAAAAATATGAACCAGCAGATAATTTAAAAAATACATACTTATCCGAGGATATAGGGCGTAACAATTAGGAATCACCCCAACATGTTTTTAAATTTTGATATGTTTTACCTTGCCACTTAAACTACCTCCACTGAGCGACGTTAAATAGTTCGAGCCGAAATATAATTTGCAAAACATTGCGGCACCTCTGATACTATCTCAACATAATTTTCAAGCCAATCCTGAATATAAATAAAGTTTTTTCCCATGGTCAAGATTGATACCGAAAAAGATTAATTAATTACTATTAAAAAACAAAAAACTTTGAATTCAATTTGACTTTTTTCTTGTTCGCTCGAAAATTACTGTTAAAATTGAGTGATGGTTGTATAGTCGTTTTTTTATTTAAATTAAATTTTGACTCCCTTTTTTCAAAGTTTATATATATGGTTTTTTTTGTCTCTGGGTGTATATTTAGATTTTTTATCTTAGCCCATATTATGTTCAATATATGCACATGTACTACATACTTTAATATGCAGCAATAATAGTTACATACATTAGTATGTTACCACTTTTGTTACATACTTACTTGAATAGCTGCACGGGCACCACGACTAATCGCTGGCATAACACTAGTATGCTTTACACATTGTTTTTTCTGGCCGTAGCTTAAGCCATTGATTTTATAACAGCTATTAGGATTTAGGTCTATTTTTTCTGAGTAGGCATTTAGTCTTGAAGTTGTATCATTGTACTGTTCTTTAGGTGATACCAAGCCGTTCATCTTGGCGATCAGGAAATCGCTTCCACTTGCGATATCTGCCGATGTCATCACAATATCTCGGTCGAAATAATCAGTATCACGAGCCAGTTTATCAAATTTCTTTTCAGCTGAGCCTTCAGTGATTTCTTTCATGGCTTTCTGACCGCTTGGTTGCGAGCGCTTCATACGATACAGCCTTTCATCCTCTGCTTCATCGGATGGTGAAGTCAAGGCGGAATGTGCTTTAAAGGAATCTGGTATCTCAATAGAGACAGCGAAACGCCTAGTATTATTGATCGTTTGTATGATAGGCTGAAACCGAGGTTGTATGTATTCTGATTGACCTCGAAACCACTCATCTCGTTCCCGTTGGCGCTGTTGCTCTTCTCGTCGCCGCTGACGTATACATTTTGGTGATTCTGGATTACGAAGACAAGCCGGGCGCTTCGTTGTGCGTGCCGGTTCCAAATTTCCTGGACTTACTATGGTGGGCACTGTCTCTTCAGTGGTTGACCGGGTCGTTGACTCATCCTCATTCAACAAGTGTACTTGAGGCACTATGGGAATATTATCCAACTTTCTGTTCCCATCGCTTTGAGCAGAATCATTGGTATCCGCAACTGGTTTAAGAAAAGACGACAACGTATTTATATCTTCATCGTTATGGTAGTAACCGCCAAACGGCTGTTGACCTGGAGTATGTGCGCCGTGCGGAACTTTGCGTGTGGGCGGCGCTATCGGCGCTGCATATTGGAAAACCGGTCTAGGCGGACGTTTCACGTTCGTTGGTGAACCAGCAGACTGCTTAGCTTTGTCTTTTTGCAAGCTTGGGAATTTAACAAACTTTGACTCAAAGTTTGTATTGGTTTTAGTCATATTGTGCAAGAACAGTATGTGCTTCTTCAAATCGTCTATATTGGAAGTAGGGTCCACTTCTAGTTTCGTCGATGTACTGCTATGTGCTATTTGCGTGGCTCGACGTTGTGTATTGGAAGCGGCTACGAATGTCGATTTTACAACTGGTGGATGGGAAGAGGCAGAATCAAGCCACCCAGGATCAGGTGATGCATTCTTTAGTGCCATTGGCACTATAAACTTGCGATCCTCATCAGTTAAGCTAGCGGGCAGACCATTTTCATCAGTATCATCATCAAGAAGTACAATTTGTTTTTGATCCATTTCTTCCTGTATCGGATGAATCCGGCGAGATCTTGGCGGATCATTTGTCAGTCTTTTAGTGAGATCTGCTTTTACAAAACCAGTCTGAGAGTCTCGCAAATCTACAGGTTTTATAAAAGTTCCAAGTTTACGCAGACCCTCTTGATGCATATATGCTTGTTCATCTTTAGTGATATTAAGAGGAATACTTGTATTCGCCAGCTGTTCCTCTTGACTTCCAAATTCAATAAATGGCGATCTTAGTCCAAGACACCTACAAAGAAAAACAACGCGTCATTTATTGGATAGAAACAACATTCATTGAGATCTAATATGTTAAAAAAAATAATTTTTCGCTCCAAAAGGAAAAGTAGATGGTGCCGTGTCCAAAAATTGTTTTCATCAAAATATTTAATAATTACATATATTGATGGTGATATTTTACAATTTTGATTTTTTAAATAACTACACCCAGCGCTGTTATTTCAATGAACAGCAGCTTTTACGGGTATTACGGTCGTTAAAGACAAAGAGGTGGAATACTTAATTTCAGGCTTTTTAAAGAAGTATGACTTCTTTAATTTGGTAGTCTAGAAATGTATCAAAAAGGGTTTTGAAAGTTGCGCCACTACTATTTTAATGAACATTAAGAATAACTTGAATTTATTTTAGTAGATAAAATAACGTTAAATGGTCATCAGACTTCAAGGGTATACAAAATTCTAAGCAGCGAGCTTTGTTTTTTTTTTTTACTTTTCATTTTTCTATTAAAGCTTGCCATGTTTTGCTGTAGCAATTAATATTTTTGTCTCTATTTTCGATAAGATAAAGTTTCTTAATTAATTTGAACCCTGAATAATACAATTTAGGTAAAATGTAGCATTATATTTATACCCCGTAACTCGTATTGTGGCTTATGTTACGTGTGTGTGAAAAGGGCAGAATGAATCGTTTTTGACATATGTACATATATATACACTTTTAACAGCAAGATCTAACCAAATTTGGAGCCAAAGCCAGAGGGCTTTAGGACCGTTTTGATATTTAAGATCCCTAATTGAAATTGAAAAAATATACAATTATATATATATACATATATATACATATATATACATATATATACATATATATACATATATATACATATATATACATATATATACATATATATACATATATATACATATATATAAATAAGATTGTCCGATTCGGTCATCAATGCAAAGCGCGCAGCACTCCGATAAGTCAACCCAATTACTCGAATCTCCAACGGAATCTTTAACCCCTTGTTGAAAGTTAGTTTGCCGGTACACCTAAACCTGTTTTTACACGGTCTTTTTTTACACGGTTTGGAAATAACACTGTTCAAAAATCAAAAATTGTACATTTTTGTACACAAATAGATAAAAACCCACATAGCTCAAAAACAGCAAGAAACCATGCAAAAACAAGAAAGAGCATAAAGAGAAATGGAAGAAAATTTACTGGACAGAGCAATTGCAGATAGCAAACATTTAGAGGAATTCCCTTTTTGTGAAAATTTAAGGATATTACTTTTTCCAACGTTTACTAGTTGGTTTAAAGTATATGTAAGTATATAGGTATATCTATTTATTTAAATATACTGTTTCGGAAAACTCTCTCATTTACCTTTAAGCTATCGAGCTCAAAATAAATTGCGTACCATTAAATTCAAGAATTTCGGAAAAAGTATGAAAAAAATATTGTCCTGTTTTTAGAAACATAAAAACGTAAAAACGGAACCGTATAGGCCCTGATAGAGGCGAAATGGTCAATTAATGAAAAACTATGCTTAAAGTAACTGGCCACTTTCGTCATGACAGTGAACATACGCAGTAACATGGTTGACATCATAGCAACTCATCTTGCTAAGAGAATCCGGTTCACAGAGGGATGATCTAAGGATCATCGTTTTCATACACAGAAATGAATTTTTCGTAAATCCAGAACACTTTTTTTTTATTATTATTTTACGAGATGCATTTCATATAATTATTAGTATAATTATTAATTTTAATTATGTGTGTGACTCATGAACCCAATCTTCTAAGATAATCTAAGATACTTACATTTTATACGCTTTCTTACTTTTCAATACATTTTTTTCACTGCAACGGCCTAGCATAAGGTCCTGCCGACTCTTGATTAGTATTTGAGTCAATACTTTTTAAACCACTTTCCAAAACTCGGCTTTGGTAGATGGATTTACAGTTTGATATATTCATATGATATACCCTCACAAGATTTCGACTTCTTACTTTTGCCTTTATTTTTTCGTCTAACTCTTAGGTCTCTTCTTCTGGACAAAGCAATGATTAATTTTTCGCTCCAAAAGGAAAAGTAGATGGTGCCGTGTCCAAAAATTGTTTTCATCAAAATATTTAATAATTACATATATTGATGGTGATATTTTACAATTTTGATTTTTTAAATAACTACACCCAGCGCTGTTATTTCAATGAACAGCAGCTTTTACGGGTATTACGGTCGTTAAAGACAAAGAGGTGGAATACTTAATTTCAGGCTTTTTAAAGAAGTATGACTTCTTTAATTTGGTAGTCTAGAAATGTATCAAAAAGGGTTTTGAAAGTTGCGCCACTACTATTTTAATGAACATTAAGAATAACTTGAATTTATTTTAGTAGATAAAATAACGTTAAATGGTCATCAGACTTCAAGGGTATACAAAATTCTAAGCAGCGAGCTTTGTTTTTTTTTTTTTACTTTTCATTTTTCTATTAAAGCTTGCCATGTTTTGCTGTAGCAATTAATATTTTTGTCTCTATTTTCGATAAGATAAAGTTTCTTAATTAATTTGAACCCTGAATAATACAATTTAGGTAAAATGTAGCATTATATTTATACCCCGTAACTCGTATTGTGGCTTATGTTACGTGTGTGTGAAAAGGGCAGAATGAATCGTTTTTGACATATGTACATATATATACACTTTTAACAGCAAGATCTAACCAAATTTGGAGCCAAAGCCAGAGGGCTTTAGGACCGTTTTGATATTTAAGATCCCTAATTGAATTTGAAAAGGGAATTAAGAAATTTAAGAGATCCCTGTTAAATTTTTTTTTTTTGTCAGAAAAATAACTGTAATTCCTATAGACAGTTTTTCTGTTGCATTCCCAAAATTATAAAGAAATCAGATTAGTGGATATACTCCAGTCTGAATATCGGAGATCGCATTCGCAAGTCGAGTATATGATTGTACTATCAAACTAGTTCAGAGTATAGAGTATAGCGCTATAAATAAAAGGTTCGTGTAAGATTTGTTGCGTTGCAGTTTGAAAAGTTTTGCAGATTCAGCGAAATTCTCAAAATGAGGCAAAGTTCCGTAGCTTTTGTAGTGACAGTAGCATTCATCTTATTCGTCGCTTTCCACGAACCGGTGTGTGCCACTAACAACTACCTCTGGGGCGAAATTGGGGCCAATGACTACAAGCTAGCCAAAGATACAGTCAAGAAAGCATTTTTTGTTGGTCTGGTACAAACTAAGAAATATGTTTTTAAACAGTCGGTAGGTTAAATACCTATTAAGTTAAGCAATATCTCTAAACAATCAAGTGTTTTTGTTTAATTGCAGGACAACCTAGACGCGTTAACTATTACTGCCATTCAAATCACTGACAAAAAGAAAAATAATGGAGCCACTGCCGAGCTTATAAGCGGTGGCCCTGGTTCGAAGGGTGCTACAATTTTATTTAATTCAGTGCGTGGCTATGGCATTAACGATGTTGTTGAAATATGGGGCCGATAAAGTGTAACAAATTTAAAATTTAACACCACACCAACTATTATGATGTATAGTATTCCACTTTACTTTCTCCATAATAAATGAGATACGCAGCAATAAAATGTTTTGTTTTTTTATGTTAAACCGATAACAGCAAAGAGCCGTTACAAGAGTTTCCACAAAGTGTGGAAAGCTAGAATTTATGGACTTTTGAGATATGCTGCAGGTGTTGGAGACACAATTTTATTATCGAAGTAGGTCATCATCGAATAACAATTTTTTAATCACGCCGGCCCTATAAAAACGAAAGGCTGTCTTGTCATTCGCATCAGTATTCATTCTTCCATCTTCAAAACACCACCGGAACTCACTTCTGTTAAAATGTACTTCAGCAGTGTGTTCTTGTTGCTACTAGGCTCCTATGTCTGTTTGATCAACGGTCTAGGCGGCAGTAGTAGCGAAGGTAACGATTATACGTGGGGTACTAAATTAACAACTGATACCCTAATTGCACGCGAGGTCATAACTAAAACAAAGATGCTGCTGCAAACCACAACAAAAACATATACGCTGACCCAGGCGGGCACCGCCAAAACTATAAGTTATATACACATAACGGATCTAAAACGCATGCGCGGTGCAACTGCTGAGATCACTTCTGGCGGTGTAGGTGACACGACAGTGACAATCAAATTTACTTCTTCAAGAGGATCCGGAATTAAATCTCAAGTGGAAATATATGGAGCATGATCGAATGATAAACTCCATGGTAAAATATCTCACGAATAGTTATTTTTCCGCGATGTTCTTACACATTTTAAGTGTATTTAAGTGTACACATAGTTTATTGTTCTAATAAAAAATAAAAAACATAAAAAATATGCTGATATTATTAAGAATACATTTAAGAAGGACTTATAAATGTTAGGTGGAATACTTTGCCAGCAATAAACTGTAACAACTTTAACATTATAATTTCTACCTACATGCATGTACATATGTACAGAAGTATTATTATGTACATATACTCGTATACTCGATTGGTTGTACTTAGAAGAACTATGTTGCGCAATTTTGCAAACTGTAACAACTTTAACATTATAATTTCTACCTACATGCATGTACATATGTACAGAAGTATTATTATGTACATATACTCGTATACTCGATTGGTTGTACTTAGAAGAACTATGTTGCGCAATTTTGCAACGATTTTACGTAGATTGTTATTGTTATATTGTTACTTACCAATGACCAAACCATTCAGCGAAAAATATTAAAAAATCTGATCATTATATTCACTATATCATTATATATTATATATCTTCAAGACTTCGAATTGAGAAATACCTCACAAAAAAGGTTGTTTCTGAAGAACATTTTCACAAACGCTAAAGAATTCACTTTCATATTTTAGGATTTCCCTTCAGGAGTAACGTTACGTTCATACGACAAAATGTAACAAATTAATAATAAAAAATTAAAATTTTAAAAAGATGTATTCCTATTTGCATAGTAATTATGTAAGTAATTAATTAAGTATTCAGCAAAACAACAATCAAAAGTACGGATTCTAAGATAAAACCCTAAATATGACCTAACTCTACGCTACCAAAAATAGAAGTGATCTTTTAGCTTAAGTTGCCAAAACGCCAAACTGGGAATATTTAATATTTATTTATTGAGTGATTTTTTTGCTGTCTATTAAATGTAAAAGTATAAGAGATTTTATCTCTCTTATATTATAAACATAATTATAAAAATAATCAAGAAAAAAAATATTATATATAATTAAATTATATGACAATTGGCAGAAATGTTCTTATATAGTATGTACATATTACATTAAAGTCAATAAAAAAAGGAAAATTATGAAATGACTATCTGTAAAATGACTCAGTGTAGTTGTATTGTACTGTGATTCTTGCGCAAAGAGAATCCTTATTTTAATGGGTCATAATAAAAGAAGCAAAAGACTTTTTTTTTCAAGATTCCTTACTATTTTATTTTACGCATTTTGTTATTTATTTACTTATGGGCTATAATCAATTTGGATACTAGTTTTATTTTCCGTAAATTTCAACTCGAAATATAAGGCCATAGTTGTACTGAGATTGAAGCTTGATGTGTACAAAGTTGAAGCCGGGACCTCCAGAGTAAATTGTAGCATGGCCACCCGTGTTATTCGTCACCTGGTCGAACGCCCGTATTCCCGTAATGATTCTCCCGTTACCAATGCCCTGTAGTGTGTGGAAACCGAGATATATATATTGTGGGAAAGAAGCGCGAACAAGTTGTATACATTTTTACACAAGGCCTATTATAGTTCGTGCTTGAATTTGTATGTTAACTAGCTTTCTCATATAGAAGATTTCATATATGTAGATTTCAATGTGGGGGCTTCAAGGAAAAAATGTCTACCTCGGAAACACTGGATAAAGATATAAATGAAAGATTTAAGTTTCCGATGCACTGGCGAGCATGTGAATATTTTAGATCAAAACCTAAGACTCGTAATCAAGAAAACGTTTTGCTGCTTCGAAATATACTCATGTTATTTTTTATCTGAATTATTAAAATATTTTTGCAAGTTTTTGCTCAAAAAAAGGTTGGAATTATATACTTTTTAAGACACTAATATGTGTAAGCTATTTTCCAGTATGTTTCCGCCAGTGCTGGAAGTTGACAACACACACAAAAACAGGAAATCGGACAGAATATATATTAGTACATATATATACATACATATATACATTCATATGTATTTATGTATACATATATATGTATATGTCACGATGATGCTTACGTTTTTCGGATATTTAATCTCATGGTTAACATATCGTCCCGGGGATGATGCGTTTGCCACGTTTTCAGCATGTAAAAGTTGAGCGGAGTTTGAAATATTTCCCCATGTACTGGATACTGCATAGGCTGTTGCCACACAGCTTGTGACTACTAGCAAACGTATTAGACTCTTGTAGTTTGTTGCCATTTTAGCGTCTATAATCTATGAACAAAAACTCCTTGATAAGTGAACAAGCACTATTTATAGAGCTGATTGAACGTAGTGTTGATTTGTAGTAAGATGCTTCTAGTTGTTATTATTTTTTTTGTGTTATCGGGGCATGTGCATGTATATAAACTCTTATCAGTTTAAGTAGTGTCTACTATATGAGCGGTATTGAAGCGCTTTTAAATTAGAACATGTATAACACGAGCTCTTTCAATTTATTATACGCTACGGGGCTGCCGGTACCGTTTAAGTAAAGTTCAGATTAGAAACTAAATCGTTGTGTGGCAGCTTGTTTTGAGTAACAGCATTCCATGTGAGTCTCCATTTAAATATGAGAGGCATTTCGTTGAGCATCACTTTCTCTTTGTCACATTGAAGAGCTTATCAACTAAGTTAATCAACAATGTATTATATTATATGTAAGTTTATTAAAAATGTTTTCAAATTTTAAAAACATCCCAGATATGGTTTTAATTTACATTCATTTTAATTTCTTTAATACAAATTCTACTATAAACTGCATAAAGGTTTAACTTAAAATAACAATTATAAATATGACTTGACGTAAAAATACATTTGGGAAATAGTATGTACGTATATTATGTTTGATCTATTTAACGATTTTTGTGTCAAAAACTCTACTAATTGATACCTTTAAAAGCGCAGCATTTTACAAATTTCAACGATAGGGTTGGAGAGTATTTAAATAACTAATAAAATATATACAAGCAAAAGTACTTACATCCATGTTGGCACACCTTGCGATCCAGCCGCGGCATTAGTCCGTGACGCCATCAGAAAAACACAAATTAAATATACAATCCACAATGGGCAATGCTTCCTTTTAAAAACATTCATTTTTAAATAGGGGTAAATTGTTTTGTGCTTGACGATTAAACTTTTAATTTCTTATTGTAGAGTTAAATGTTTGATGTGATAAGTTGGTATCGGTACCACATAATAATCCAACTTATATCTTTGTGTCTTTTGATTAAAGTTATTGTAAAGCTCAACTTGAACGAAGGAGCCCCAGTTTGTTAATTTTGCGTTAAATTATTCCTCGTTGATTTTTTTTACATGTAATCTATCCAAAATATACATTTGAAATCAATTTCATTTGTTTGTGGGCTACGTGCATTTGATGAGTGACATTTTGAGCTGCAATACATATGATACGATTAATAGCGTTAGAAAGTAATTTAATTTATTAATAGTTGTAAATATATGTCCTGACTCGATTAAAAATAAGTAATTTCAGAGTAAGTTCAGAGAACAGTTCAATAAGTAAAATAGTACAAAAAAAATCGTTGTAAAGTGCAGTCAAAGTTGAAAAACTGCTCAAAGGTTAGGTACTAATGAATCCATATGCTCAGGTACACTCAATATTCGAATAATTTTCCATTTCGCGCCACCTCAATTATGTTGTTGATTATGAATGAATATGCAGGCTAGTATTTCTACCTTGACCTGTTTTTTTGATCAGGTTTTGCATGCAAGAATTAGACTATTTATTATTTAAAACTTGCATGTTCACTTCCGCGAGAGGGAGAATCTTTTGACAACAGCACGCCAGCCAAGGAAATACAAAAGCCTAGGAAAAAATAATTCCAGAAAAATTCTTAGACAAACTATCACTGAAGGTGGACTGCCCCAAACAAGGATTTGGAAACACAAACTCATTTTTTGAGAAAAACGAAATTACTGCAGAGATAACTGGGGTGAATATTTACATTATCAAAAACTTGGGTGTCATTTTAAATATTTTAAACTGCAAAGAAAAAATAAGTACCCTCAATTTTGGTGAATATGCGAAGACTACAGAGCTACTACTGGAAAAATATCCTGAAAAGAAGCTAACTACCACGCTTCATAAAATTCTGGCACATGGTCAAATTTTAATTTAACATCAGAGTCTACCAATTGGAGAGATGTCAGAGGCAGCCCAGGAAACGAGAAAAAAAGATTACAAAAAATACAGAAATAAGAATACGTGCAAGACATCACGAATTAAGCAAAACCAAGACCTTTTCAACATGTTGGCAGCCTCTTCAGATCCATATATTTCATCCATTAGATATGTGAGATCACAAAATAAATCGGCAAGCAGTTATTCTTCAGAAATAATAAGCTTATTAGTTATTCCCCCCACTTAACAGGAGATGGAGGATTATTTTATAGAAACAAAACAATTCAAACAACTTTCAGATTAAAAAAAAAAATAGTTTTAAGTTGCTTTCATTTAATCGATCGACTTGCAGTGCAGTGTTCTGTTTCTTTTCGGATCCTAATGTAGGAACCATAATATGATTCTGAATAATATTTCATAATTTGTTCAAGTCTTAAAACATAATTTTATCCATTAATTATTTAATTAATTAAGAAATACAAAAATAACTTTAAAAAAAATCAAAACTAAAATTCTATGATATTTTTTCAACGATATTTATTTTTATAAATTTATATTTTCTAATAGATTGTCCACAACACTGCTTTCAACAGGAATCTTTCAGTTGTATTCTGTCACATGTTGAAGAAGTCAAATAGTTTGTATTTGACCATTTGATAGCACTAGGCAACAAAATTGAGCTTTCTTTTTCCGCTGTGAGCCAAACCTAATTATACCCGATACTCAAAATGAGTATTGGGGTATATTAGATTTGTGGTGAAAATGGATGTGTGTAACGTCCAGATGGAATTGTTTCCGACCCCATAAAGTATATATATACTTGATCAGCATCAATAGCCGAGTCGATTGAGCCATGTCTGTCTGTCCGTCTGTCCGTCCGTCCGTCTGTCCGTCTGTCCCTTCAGCGCCTAGTGCTCAAAGACTATAAGAGCTAGAGCAACGATGTTTTGGATCCAGACTTTTGTGATATGTCACTGCTACAAGAATATTTCAAAACTTTGCCCCGCCCACTTCCGCCCCCACAAAGGGCGAAAATCTGTGGCATCCACAATTTCGACGATACGAGAAAACTAAAAACGCAGAATCGTAGAAGATGACTATATCTTCTAGAGTGCAAAATCTGAGCCAGATCGTATAATTATTATAGCCAGAATCAAGAAAACAATTTCATTCTTTCTCGCTCTGTCTCTCTCTAACACACAGGTTTCATGGTCGGTTTTGCCAATTGCAAAATATGAGTTCAAGGATCTCAAAACCCATAAGAGCTAGAGCAACCAAATTTGGTATCCACACTCCTGTGATATCGGACCTTGACCGTTTTGTGTCAAAATTTCGCCCCACCCCCTTCCGCCCCACAAAGGACGAAAATCTGTTGCATCCACAATATTGCAGATTCGAGGAAACTAAAAACGCAGAATCATAGATAACGACCATATCTATCAGTTTGCTGAATTTAAATCAGATCAGATAATTTTTATAGCCGAATAGAAAAAAAACAATTTTCAGTGGCTACACAGCGCCCGACGTCACGCTCAGACTTATTTTTTGTCTCTCTCGCACGCACTCTTTGTCGTGTCGTTTAATATTAGCGCCGTCTGCCGGAGGAGAGCCATACTGACTTCGTATCGGGTATAACTGTAGAGTTGCGGTGTCCGCAGCAACTCACAACGTTCCCCTTCGTTTTTTTTATATATTTGGGGCTTTACAAATGGTTAATGTTCATTTTATTTTTGTTTAGTTTTTATTTAAAAGTTTTTCTAATCTCGTTTATCCATAGAGTTTTACAAACGATACCTTCAACGACGCCTAATTAATGTACCATATTGAAAAAATATACCGAAACAATTATCAATTTTTAAGTTGAAAGCTTGATATTTCAGGTCCGCCCTATTCAAAAAAATGCCTATTGTGAGGACTACGAGAAATCCTATTTTTTGAAAGGGATACGAATTGGAGAAACGTAGCACAAAGTAGAGTTAAGAAGAGACTATGTTGAAAAATAAAACGATTTTTTATCCAAAAACCTGTGTTTGATTAAAAAAGTCACAAACTTATTGAACAGCCCTTGAATAAGAGCTAGAGCAGATATATTTTTCATTGGCTGGAAAGAGGATAGACGGACTGCATACGTAGCTATATGGTATTTATAAGTTATATTAATCCACTGTATAACTTGAGTACAACAATCTAGCTTTAAAGGAGTTTGCAACTCTGGAAACGTAATGAACCCACCTATTAACTGACCCTCAAAACGTTTTAGCGTCACTTGAGAATTTAGGAAATACTAAGTTTTTAAATGCAAAATTATGATTTTTATACCCGATCCTCAAAATGAGAAATGGGTAAGCGTTTTTTTTTTATCAGCATCAAAAGCCGACCTAATACATGGCCATGTCTGTCTGTCCGTCCGTTTTGTTTGACGCCTATATATTAAATTTGTAGTGAAAGTGGATGTGTGTAACGTCCAGATGGAATCGTTTCCGACCCCATAAAGTATATATATTCTTGATCAGCATCAATAGCCGAGTCGATTGAGCCATGTCTGTCTGTCCGTCCGTCCGTCTGTCCGTCCCCTTCAGCGCCTAGTGCTCAAAGACTATAAGAGCTAGAGCAACGATGTTTTGGATCCAGACTTCTGTGATATGTCACTGCTACAAGAATATTTCAAAACTTTGCCCCGCCCACTTCCGCCCCCACAAAGGGCGAAAATCTGTGGCATTACAATTTCGACGATACGAGAAAACTAAAAACGCAGAATCGTAGAAAATGACTATATCTTCTAGAGTGCAAAATCTGAACCAATCGTATAATTATTATAGCCAGAATCACGAAAACAATTTCATTCTTTCTCGCTCTGTCTCACTCTAACACACAGGTTTCATGGTCGGTTTTGCCAATTGCAAAATATGAGTTCAAGGCTCCCAGAACCCATAAGAGCTAGAGCAACCAAATTTGGTATCCACACTCCTGTGATATCGGACCTTGACCGTTTTGTGTCACAATTTCGCCGCACCCCCTTCCGCCCCCGCAAAGGACGAAAATCTGGGGCAACCACAAATCTCAGAGACAATTAAGGCTAGAGTATCCATCTTTGGTATCCGCACTTCTGTTAGATCTCACTATAAAACGTATATCTCAGAATTTCGCCCTACCCCCTTCCGCCCACACAAAGGACGAGAATCTGTTGCATCCACAATATTGCAGATTCGAGAAAACTAAAAACGCAGAATCATAGAGAATGACCATATCTATCCAGTTACTGAATTTGGATCAGATCGGATAATTTTTATAGCCGAATAGAAAAAAAAACAATTTTCAGTGGCTACACAGCGCCCGACGTCACGCTCAGACTTATTTTTTGTCTCTCTCGCACGCACTCTTTGTCGTGTCGTTTAATATTAGCGCCGTCTGCCGGAGGAGAGCCATACTGACTTAGTATCGGGTATAACTGTAGAGTTGCGGTGTCCGCAGCAACTCACAACGTTCCCCTTCGTTTTTTTTATATATTTGGGGCTTTACAAATGTTTAATGTTCATTTTATTTTTGTTTAGTTTTTATTTAAAAGTTTTTCTAATCTCGTTTATCCATAGAGTTTTACAAACGATACCTTCAACGACGCCTAATTAATGTACCATATTGAAAAAATATACCGAAACAATTATCAATTTTTAAGTTGAATGCTTGATATTTCAGGTCCGCCCTATTCAAAAAAATGCCTATTGTGAGGACTACGAGAAATCCTATTTTTTGAAAGGGATACGAATTGGAGAAACGTAGCACAAAGTAGAGTTAAGAAGAGACTATGTTGAAAAATAAAACGATTTTTTATCCAAAAACCTGTGTTTGATTAAAAAAGTCACAAACTTATTGAACAGCCCTTGAATAAGAGCTAGAGCAGATATATTTTTCATTGGGTGGAAAGAGGATAGACGGACTGCATACGTAGCTATATGGTATTTATAAGTTATATTAATCCACTGTATAACTTGAGTACAACAATCTAGCTTTAAAGGAGTTTGCAACTCTGGAAACGTAATGAACCCACCTATTAACTGACCCTCAAAACGTTTTAGCGTCACTTTAGAATTTAGGAAATACTAAGTTTTTAAATGCAAAATTATGATTTTTATACCCGATCCTCAAAATGAGAAATGGGTAAGCGTTTTTTTTTTTATCAGCATCAAAAGCCGACCTAATACATGGCCATGTCTGTCTGTCCGTCCGTTTTGTTTGACGCCTATATATTAAATTTGTAGTGAAAGTGGATGTGTGTAACGTCCAGAAGGAAGCGTTTCCGACCCCATAAACTATATATATTCTTGATCAGCATCTATAGCCGAGTCGATTGAGCCCTGTCTGTCTGTCCGTCCGTCCGTCTATCCGTCCCTATCAGCGCCTAGTGCTCAAAGACTATAAGAGCTAGAGCAACGAAATTTTGTATCCAGAGTTCCGTGATATGTCAGTTTTACAAGTATATTTCCAAACTTCGCCCGCACAATTCCGCCCCCACAAAGGACGAAAATCTGTGGCATCCACAATTTTGGAGATACGAGAAAACCAAAAACGCAGAATCATAGACAATTACCATATCTAGCACATTGGAGAATCTACATTAGATCAGATCAGATTATTATAGCCAGAATGAACAAGTGGCAAAGCCTTCCACGCGCTTTGTCTGTCTGTCTGACGCAAACTGTGCGTCGTGTAGTGTGAGCTCTCTAGCGAGTCAAAACGGCTGATGTAGATGTATGTGTGAGAATAGAAAACAAAACAGAAGGAAAAAATAATTTAAAAGAAAAAAAAATCGATTTAAAAAAATTTTGTTTGGCTTAAAAATTAAATTTTCCTTTTGCGAATATTAATAGCTATATAAATAATAAAATCACATATATAATGTCTGAGTACCGGGAATAAATTAATCTCACGTTTCTGTGAGTCCACAGTCCCTTGGCAAATGAAACAGTTTTCTTTCTCTTGGATGATGTATTAAGGATTTTAGGACAGTTTGCATTAAAAATACAACTTCAAAAAATCAGCTACAAAGAAATTACCAAGAAATTCAGAAGGTACTTTGTTACCCTTAGCCATATCCACACGCTGAGGGTCTTTCCAGATCTACCCGTACTTTCCGGCCTATTTGTTTACGCATATGAAGTACAAACTACAATCAAATTACACTCTGAAATATTCCTTAAATTTATACAATTTCATATTTACCATCATCTTGAAATTTAAAATATTTAAAACTTTTTGTTATTAGGGTAATCCCTAGCTAGCAGTTATTAAATAAATAAATAAATAAATCTATGAGGCAATCCCCAATTACCTTCATTACCTTCATTCGCTCCTGCTTAAGCCGGTTGTGTTTTTTTTCTTGCTCCCGCATTCTCCGCCCTTTGCCTAAATATCATACAACATTGTTGGGACTTTGTTTTGATATATTATAGCATCTCTTTAATTTGATTCTACTTTGTGTTAACCACCAGTGTTTTGTTTGTAAACAAGTGTTTAATATAAATTCAATATTGCAACGTAACGCATCGGACTCGTGCAGGCAATTTGTTGTTGTTTTTTGCCCAGTCTGCTTTTCGTTATCGCTTCTTCGGTGTGCACTGTTCTCGCGCATCAGCGTTTGCATCGCCCACAATCTCTCGTGAGCATAAGAGGGCTGCTCGCATTGTTGCTCTCACTCTCTCTGGACTGCCTATACTCTCCCTCTCTGTGGACTTTTCTTTTGTGTCTCTGCTTTGGTGAGTTTACTGCTCGTTTTCTGCACTTCGTTGGATCATCTGCTTTGAATTATTGCCGCTGCAGCTGATTGTCTGGCTCGCTCTGCTGTCTGCTCTCCTACTTTACCTGCGATCTCACTCCGTTCTTTTATTATTCGTGCACAGTGATTCTACTGCTGTCACTAATGGCAATCGTTTGTAGTGCAAAGAAATGTGAATTCGGTGGTGTAATCATTGGTGATTCATTTCTTAGCTGCTGGCTGTGCGACAATTTTGCCCACATAAAATGTGCTGGTGGTGGAAATTTTGGCCGGCTGAATGATCTGATCTCGAAACGCATGGGCCTGTCTTGGTCATGTCTGGCTTTTCGGGAGATTGAGGCCGAAATGCGCACATTTATGAGACAGACTCGAACTGGGTTTCTGGATGTCCGGAAACAATTTGTGGCTCTCAACGAGAATTTTCTTGCCCTTGAATCACAGTTTCTTGGGCTCAAACTCTTGAGCGAATCGCCTAGACGGAAAATTCCGCATAATGATACCAATCTCTTGCAACCTAATCCGATTGGTACGCCTGCCTTCCACCTTCATCCATCGGAAGCATTTCCGTGTAGTCATGCCACGCCGTTGTCTGTAAATCCGCCAACGGTGGCTCCGGTGTTCTTTACACCGAGCAATGTGCTTCCTTCGAGCACCCAACTTCCCAACAGCATCAATCCCATCCCTGCAGTTTCTGTGGCCGTCACTTCTGACGCGGTGAGTGCTCCTAGTGCGGGTGTGCTGGTTGCTGACGACGTCTTGCCAATTCCTGCTCCGATTCCTGCTCCAATTCCTACTCCAATTCCTGCTACAGCCATTGCTGCCAATTCCTCTGCCCTTGGACCGAGATCTCTTTTAGGAGTGGCTCCACCATCTCTATCTCGCTCGGGACTTCAACTTAGAGCAGTGGTCCCTCGGAAAGCAATATTTGTTTCTCGTCTTATTCCTGAGGCTACAACGGAGGATGTTAAACAACATCTTTCCTCTAAACTTAACACTTCGCCTGCAGATATAGTTGTGACTAAATTTACATTTAAACATAAGCGCAACATATCATCCTTTAAAATTCTTCTCCCTGATTCTTTACTATCCAGTTCTCTAGTACCGTCAATATAGCGTGAGCATACAATTGTGCATGAGTTCCTTCTCAAAGATTCGAACTCGAATCCAAGAATTACCGAACATGCTCCAAAAAACTGATGTACTATTTTTCCATGCACTATCAGAACGTTCGCAGTTTGCTGGGAAAATTGCGTCAAATTCATACTAATAGCGCGTCCTTTGATTTCGATGCCATCGCGTTTACCGAAACCTGGCTTAACTCCTCTGTCAATGATCATGAAATTTTCATTGATAGTTACACTATTTATAGAATGGACCGCCCATCTTTTGCAGGTGGGGTTCTGATTGCAGTTAAATCTGTTTTCTCATCTGAGTTATTCCCATTCAATAACATTCATGGAATTGAATTTGTTGCAGTCAAAGTTCGTGTCGGCTCCGCATTTTTTTATTTAACCTGCTCTTACATTCCTCCCAGGTCTGATGCTGAGCTTTACTTACACCACCTCTCAGCAATTAATACTGTTGTTTCTGCATTAGGGTGCAATGATCGAATTATTGTCATTGGGGACTTTAACCTCCCATTTCTTTCTTGGCTGCCTTGTGATGACGCTAACCTGTTGTTTCCCAATTGCCATAATGACTTTATCAATGGGCTAACGGATATTTCCCTTGTCCAAATTAATGCCGTTAAAAACATTAGGGACAGACTTCTTGACCTCGTTTTTGTTAACGATGGTTCTCTTGCTACGGTATCTAGAGCAAGCCCAATATCTCTCCCTGAAGATCCTTACCATCCAACTTTGTTGATATCACTGGAGTGTACACAATCTGGAGGTGCTGACAGTTCCATGGCTCCTTGTCACATAAAGTGTTTTCGCAAAACAAACTTTATCGATTTAGATCTACATCTCTCGCGTGTTGATTGGTCGTTTCTTTATTCATTACCGAACATAGATGCAACTGTTAACTCTTTTTATAGTTCTATTTACTCCGCCCTTAATACATTTGTTCCAGATATCACTGTACCTGTATCGTCCAAGCCTCCCTGGTTCTCCAAGTATTTGTCATACTTAAAAAATAATAAATCCCGGCTCTATAAAAAGTACCAGAAGTCGGGCTCCACGTTGGCCTTAGCTCTATACTCCTCCGCTCGCTCTCTGTTCCTTGCCGTCAATAGTCAGTGTTATAATCATTACCTTTCACAATGTAGTAGTAACTTTCGTAGTGATCCTAAAAAATTCTATTCGTTCGTTAACTCTAAGCGCAAGTCAAACGTTTTTCCTCCGTCCCTTCATTACCAGAACAAAACAGAAGCTTCTGCTGTTGGTATTGCAAATTTATTCGCTAACTTTTTCCAAACAACGTACTCCTCTCATATTTACAACGCATCCACTCCGTATCCGTACCAGCTACCTCAAGCTAACAGCATTTTTCTGCCCTTTTTCGAGGAAAGCATTGTTCTGGAAGGTTTGTCATCTATGGACATATCGTTTTCTGCGGGTCCAGATAAGGTACCAAGTTGCATCTTAAAACACTGTGCCCAGTCCCTTTGCAAACCCTTGACCTTTCTCTTCAACCTCTCCTTGCAACAGTCTTGTCTCCCAGTAATTTGGAATGAGTCCTATATCATTCCGCTTCACAAAAAAGGTTCAAGATCAAACATTGAAAACTATCGTGGTATCGCAAAGCTTTCCGCCATCCCGAAGCTTCTTGAGTTCCTGGTCACCCGGCAACTGCAACATCTTTGTTGCAGCTTGATATCTCCGTCACAACACGGTTTTTTCAGACATCGTTCAACATCGACTAACCTTCTTGAGTTTTCTAACCTAATCCACCGTGGTTTTCAAATTGGTTTGCAGACGGATGTAGTTTTTACGGACTTCAGCAAGGCATTCGATTCTGTGAACCATGCTCTGCTTATTAACAAGCTCTCTTTATTAGGGTTCCCAACGAATCTTCTAGATTGTATTTTGTCCTATCTCTCTAACCGTACTCAACGTGTTTTGTTTTCTAACGTGTTGTCAAATACTGTTAATGTTACTTCAGGTGTGCCACAGGGAAGTCATCTGGGCCCGCTTCTGTTTATTTTATTTGTGAATGACCTTCCTCAAGTTATAACATACTCTACTACACTAATGTATGCTGATGATGTCAAAATCTGTCTTTCTTACTCTGATTGGTATTTGCACACACGCCTTCAACTTGATCTAAGTGAACTACTATTGTGGTGTTCAACTAATCTTCTTTTTCTGAACCTTTCCAAATGCAAACTTATGACATTTTACCGTCGCGCTCCTCATTTTGTCCCATATGTTCTAGGAAATCATGTCCTTGAACGAATTTCGAGTTCAAATGACCTCGGAGTCCTTTTTGATCATAAGATGTGTTTTAACACCCATATTGCTGCAACTGTTAATAAAGCTAAGGGTGTTTTAACGTTCATCAAGCGTTGGTCCAAGGAGTTTGACGACCCGTACGTTACGAAACAACTGTACATCTCGTTAGTACGTCCTATATTGGAGTATTGTTCTTGTGTGTGGAGCCCGCAGTATAAAGAACAGCAGGCTGTTATTGAATCCGTGCAAAAGCAATTTTTAATTTTTGCCCTTCGGAACTTTAACTGGGACTCAGGTAGAATCTTGCCACCCTACCGGTCTAGGCTAAATCTTATTGACCTGCCGTCGTTGCACCATCGCAGAATATGCAATGGCGTAATGTTCGTGCACAAGCTCCTTCTTGGGACTGTTGACTCCCAAACTCTCTTGGGTCAGATTGACTTGGCCGTTCCATCTAGACCTACCCGTACTTTTAGGCCTATCCGTCTACCCATATGTAGGTCTAACTATGCTGATCATGAACCTTTTAGGGTTTTATGCCATAATTATAACTCCCTCTGTCAAACCCTATCCCCTGAACTGTCTCTTAAACTAATTGCATGCAATATTTATAATCATTTAAATTGAGCTAACTTTTAACTTATCTTTTTCCGCCTTTAGTAACTAAGTACCATCATTAACAGATAATTTGTTAATTAATACATAAATAAATTAATACCTGAGTACCCTAACATATCAAATAGCACAATTCACCCATAACCTATCGCAATATCATTCCTTATCTATATTCTTGTACGACGCCAAAAATCCTTAAAACCAATTATATCCTGCCCCAGCCGCCATGATTCTAAATGAAAAAAAATAATGAGCTGTATAAGATTCCATACGCTTCGAGGACGTTGCAGTTTGTCCAGTGATTGGACAGACAATGTTGTTGCAGACATTCTGTCAAATCCATGAATATTAAAACCGGTTCTTTATGTTGCTCCACCGCAGATAAGATAATGGAGTCCTTTATGTGCATTTTCTTGTTGTTTTTTTTTTTTAATTCATTTTGTTTTTTTTCTAAACTTTGGTTTCTTTCCTTTATTTAAAGACAAATCAGCAGTTCTAATAACGCTGTAACCTACGGTTGCCATTGTAAACGCCTATTCTGCGATGTTCCGTTTCGATAAGAAACAAACGGCACTGTAGCTGGGCTGTCAGTCTCGCTCTTTACTCCAACAAATTACCAATCGGCTATTATATCTCGATCACTTCTCCAGAGGGTCGGAACTACACGAGGAAGAGTGTGTGTGAGAGAGATTTTTATGATTATCTGTTTTTGTCATTCTCGTATCTTCAAAATTGTGTTTTTTTTTCAGATTATTGCCAATTGGGGGTAGTGGCAATTTTGGAAAACGAGCTAGATTCTGTGTGATATCACACATCCTGGATGTTACATACATATGTATGTACATATGTACATCTACGCGAACTGTTTAATTTGTAAGTATTCTGCGGTTTTCCGAAACTAAATAATGACCCTGCAACATATCAGACCACCTTAAATATAATTGCTCCTGGTTACAAACAAGAAATATGTATGTATGTATGTACATATATATGTAGATGTGTACATTCAGACACACAAAACCAAAACAAAACGCTTTATTTTTACATATGTATGTAAAAAAAGGATATATAAAGGAATAGACATATACGAATATAAATTTACATATGTACAGTGGCTCATAGCTTAAATGAACCAGAACACTTTTCACACTTAAAAGTGTTATAACTTCTAAACCACCTAACCTACCACTAAAAATAGAATGTACATTTGATTTTTAGTTGGTTTAGAAGTTACATATAGCACTTTTGAGAGTAAAAACGTGCTCTGGTTCATTTAAGCTATGAGCCACTGTACATACATATGTATGTATGTACATACGTACTAGTATATGAATGCAAATTTACATGCATTTACAGACATATAAATATGGAAATAAATATTTGGATATTTTCTTTATATATATATATATATATATATATAGATATATATGTATATAATATACATATATGTAAGTACATTACATACCGATATAAATCTTTCTTTTGATGAATGAAGACGGCAATGTGCGTTTTATTGATGTTTGTTTATGTCCACCCGCCATTTACATACATATGTATGCATATATGTATGTATATACATAAGCAGACAGATTTTTCTTAATTTTGTAGTATTTATGTACATGCATATATCTCATATGCAGAGAAAAGTGAATTATTTTCGTTATATATGTAGATGACAAACATATATAAATATTGAATTTCATATAAACGTATGCAAATTTATTTAGTTACAAATCATCAATTAAAAGGAAAATACAAATTTTTTCGTTTACAACAGCAATAGGCTGAAACGCATGTGCGTACACATATACGAACAGGGTAAATATGTACATATGTACATTTGAATGTGCAGAAGTATTTACATATGTATGTGTATACATAATTGATGATCCAAAAATTATTAAAATAAGCGCAATGTGTTTTATAGTTACATATGTATGTATGTATATGCACAATATATTAGACCCTGCTGATTATACATGCATGAAAATACATACATACATTGTACAATACAAATACAAATACAATAAAATACATACAAACAATTGTTTACATCCAGTGTAACAAAAATCCTGCACTTTTATCTAAATATGTATGAACATTAATATTATTTAAATACATATATATGTACGTATGTGTGCATAAGAACTGAATAGTACCGAACATACATACATATGTAGGTATTTATTTTTAATGAAATGTTTCACTAATTGGATGCTTTCAGCTTGCTTCGGACGTACATTTTTAACTATGCATAAATGAATGGATTTGTAAAAATAATGTAAATTGGTTTGTTTGTGTACATACATATAGACACTGAAATAAGCTATTTCTCCAGCATAAACATAATTTGAAGTATATTGCACTCGTTATATTCATACATTACACACTTAGTTATAGACATACACAACAAAACGAGAACTGGATTTGTAAAAAGTATGTATATATGTATGTATGTATGTAATCAACCACAACCGTATCAAGCACGAAGGAATCTCGGAAGAATAAAGCACACGACGAGGACCGGAGGAGAGTCCACCCTCAACGCAAGTTCGAACACAACACACAACTCGTTCGGCATTGAAGTCTTTCGTGGTATCCAAACACAGGCAGGGTCGAAATGTTGCTGTAAAACCAACCACCACCAGTTGAAAGAAAGTTTGTTATACCTGGTACTCGCAGAGTTTAGGGCTATATTAGTTTTGTGATGAATGTCGGTGTGTGTTACGCCTAGAAGGAAGAGTTTCCGATTCCACGAAGTATGTACATACATATGTATATTTTTTATCAGCATCAATAGCCGAGTCGATATACATACATATGTACATAGATATGTCTGTCTGTCCGTCAGTCCCGATGAGTGCCTAAATCTCAGAGACTTCCACGCCTCTTTCGACACCCCAAAGGACGAAAATCTGTGGCATCTGCAATTTTGAATACAAAAAACGCTGGAGTACCATGTATAAAAGTAAAGCCGCGGCCCTTTCTGCAGCTGACAACGTTTATGCTCGTTTTTCCCGTTGTGCAACATGTTGCAGGCTGCTCTGTTGGTACATTGACTATGATCTTTGAAAGTAATGACGTATAAATATATGCATGTACGTATATGTATATGAATAAGTATATGTATACGTACAACAAAAATCGAAGCACTTAGACGGTATTATTATTTTGACCAGATGTTTTAATTTCTAATAAATGTTTAAAAGATAGATTCATTCCATCCGTTTTATTACGTTGTTCATTACATCTGCCAGGAGTTTCGGTATTTTGTATTTGTATTTAGCTCTTGGGACGTTAGGACGTTTCACATATGTACATATGTATGTAGTAAATTATATGGCTTGAAAGCACATAAATATGTACATATGACTATCGCATTATTCCTAACTATAGCGTTAGGAATTTACATATGTATGTACAATGTAAGTATATGTGAAATACGCAGGACTAAACTGGGAATCTGTTGTTCTATTAAAGCTCTCCATGAATCCACAGTATTCATAAAATCACAGCTACATATGTATGTATGTCGTTGCTACTTTAATGCTTTCGATCAGTACAAATCCTGCCTTCAGTCAGACTCGAATCCCTTAAAACCAATTGCGAGCACTGCGGATTAAAATAAGCTAGTTTGGTTCGTAGTCTCGGAAATGATTTATTGATGACATTTTCCGGAAATATCTGTTTTTTTTAACTGCTTCAGACATCTGGATATCTATTTCGCTTTAAGTTTGATTTGATATCTTTCTGTCTGTTTTGTTGTAAATTTGATCCAATTTCAACAATGTGGCATCGCATGTATACATGCTTACTGATATCGATAGTGTTACCGATACTCGTTTGGCATCAGAGCGTCTCTTTTGTGCCCTTCTCCAAAAACATATGAGCTAGTCACCCTTTTATTTTATTTTTTTAAATAGTAAAAGATTTAAGGATCTGGATGTGTCGCGACAAAGGCGATGCAAATTGCATTGCATTGCCATTCGCTCAAGCAAATAAAATTAAATATTCAGCCTGTTGAAACCAATTAAGTTTGTCGCCAGGAAGTAAGGCTAGCAATGTTTATTGCCCGGCGGCACTAATATCAATTAGATCGGACAAAATGCACTAACGTAAATAAGACCACTTCAACGAGGGTCTACGAAATGCTACTGGCGATGAAAAATAATGTCTTAATTGATGCAGCGTTTCTCAGATTCTAAGTAAGAAAAATTACATAGCTCTAATTATAATGATAACAAATTAATTTATATTGTTAAAACATTTGTATTAACTCTGAAATTAAATTTAAAATTTACTTCTAACAGAGTTATCTCAACTAGAAATATCAACCCAAAATGTAACTGGTAATGGTAATGTTATGGTGGGTAAAAAAATATTAGTGGTGTTTATGCTTAGTTAAAAAGTCTATGTCGTCGCTAATTTTAAATAGGCGCTTTGAAAGAAGAATTATCCATAATTGATTAAATTTTTTGTAAGCGAGTCGTACGCATGGTTCTGCAAAAGCTTCAGTAAGCAAATTGCTTATAATGATGAAGTAAAGTGAGCTTCATTAACTCATTTACCATATAAAATAGTAGTGAATATTTGCCCTCTCAAAAACCCTATGTTGGCGACAATCGCTGGATTTCAATTAATCATGCAGTCAAACGAATTTTACAGCAATGGATTGAGCTGAAAATGCATTTCAATGTTTCTGCATTAACAGAACATTTCCACAAAGCTTCAATTTTTTGGGTTTTTTGGAAGATATTAACTATTTATATTTGTATTTTGCTTTGCATGTCGCTCCAATTGAGCACCGAGATCATAGGAACTATAAAAGCTGGAACAACAAATTTGTTTTATTGAGGTCTTATTGTTGTTCTTTATAAATTATACAGCCCCACAAAAAAAGTGTTGTGCGTGGTTGACTAGTGTATATTCTAGTATACTACTAAAATTATGTTTGAATTTTTGGATCAAATTCTTTACAGTTATACATTTCGCATATAAATTGAAAGTCCACATTTGGAGCTTCAACAGCTTATGTTGACCGAAACCAACTCTACATTTATACCCGATACTTAGTTAATATTAAACGACACGACAAAGAGTGCGTGCGAGAGAAACAGAAAATCAGTCTGAGCGTGTCGTCGGGCGCTGCGTAGCCACTACAAATTGATTTGTTCCTTTTGGTTATAAAAATCATCCGATCTAATCCAGATTCGGCAACCTGATAGATATGGTCATTCTCTATGATTGTGCGTTTTTTCCTTTCATCAATATTGTGAATGCAACAGATTTTCGTCCTTTGTGGGGGCGGAAGAGGATGGGGCGAAATTCTAAGATATACTTTTTATAGTGAGATCTAACAGGAGTGTGGATACCAAATTTTGTTACTCTAGCGTTAATAGTCTCTGAGATTTGTGGATACCCCCAGATTTTCGTCCATTACGTGGTCGGAAGGGGGTGTGACAAAATTTTGAAATAAACTTGTCAAGGTCCGATATCCCAGAAGTCTGGATACAAAATTTTGTTGCTCTAAATCTTATAGTCTCTGAACACTAGGCACTCATAGGGACGGCTATTGATGCTGATCAAGAATATGTATACATTATGTGGTCGGAAACGATTCCTTCTGGATGTTACACACATCCCCTATCACCGAAAATCTAATTTACGCCTCTACTCATTTTGACTGTCGGGTATGAATAGAAACGTCGCGCAAATATTTTTCTTCTCGAGTTGTCAACTTAAACTCCTCTTAAAAAATATATGTATTGTTAATCTTTGATTTTATCTGTAAAGTGGTGATCCTAGGCTGGGGTCAGTCTCAGTCTGCCCAGGGTCACCTACAGTTTATTTGTAAGTTGCTGAGACGTTGAGACGGGTCGTGGGCGCATGGATCGCCGAGCCGTCGTCAACGACGGGGCATTCGGGAGAAATTATGGTGGGGGGCTGTGGTGAGGGGAGCGGGCGTTGGGCCGGGCGGGGCGAAACTCGCCAGGGGCCGCTGCACACCCCGCCCTCAGCAGGGTAAAAACTCCTGTTGCCAAGGTCGAGGTGAGCCGCGGGTCCGGTGAGGAAGAGGAAGGAAGAGAACGCCTACCGCTTCTCACTCCAGCAGGGTAAAACCCTGTTGCCAGAGTCAGAGCGGGAGCGCGGGGGCCGAGAACGGTCAGGAAAACGGAAGGGGAAGGGGGAGAGATGACCGCAGTCGGTGGTCCGACCGGGGAAAGCAAATGGAAGCGAAAGAATTCTTAGTCATACGATCGAAGTTTATTGGCCTGATGGCCTTGGCCATCGGCCAGCTCACCCGCGGATCCGGCGTCTGTATTCCTGCAGCTCGTCCATTCTTCCTCTCTTCTTGGGCGCCCGGCCGTTCAACACTTTTTGCTTCTCTATTCACTGTCCGCGGCGTTCTGTCTTCGCTCGCTTCTGAAAATCGACTCCTCGCTCTTGCAACGGTCGCTCGAGGCTCTCACCACGCCTTGCGCTCGTTTTCGGGCCAACGGGACTTTCTCGAAAGAGATCCGCTCTGTTGCCGGCCGAGCATGGCTCTCTCTCCTCGCTGTTCTCTTTGAGGCTATTCTGTGTGAGCTGGCCGTTTGGCGGGATTTCGGCTATGCAAAACTTAACTAGCTTATTTACTACCATAGAAGATGATTTTAACTGATACAAATCTCGCTCCATTGCGATTTACTATATTTTCGGGCTGTCTTCTTAATCAATTAGCTCTCGTTACTATGTGAGGCTCCCAGTATGGGTCCTCACATATCAACTATTCCCCATTTTGTTTCCCTTTCCGACAGCATTATGGGTAGACGAGGTTGGCAACTCGATAATTCAGTCACATTAGTGCACATTTGTTTGAAAAGTTGAATGTTAACTATTTATTGTTGGCTTAAATATTAAGAAGCCGAGATCAAATTTTGGGAGCTGAATTATTATATTATAATATTCTAAATCACAAAAAAAATTCAATCCGATCAGAGCGATATATAGTATAGCTGCCATAGGAACCATTGGCCAAATATCGTATTTTTTAACTTTGACCTCAAGTTGGCACCTCTAAACATTGTCGAATCGGGCTTTTCGCCCATACAAATAAGAGCAAGCTCAATGTACTTACATACATCCATATATACATTTTTATACCCGGTACTCAAGAAGTATTTGGGTATTTTTCCAAATTCTGTTTTTACACGGTATTGGTTCCTAAAAAACCGTGTAAAATAGACATTAATGGTGCTCATCCCATAAATTTTCCGAACAATATGTAGAAGATTTTCCAGTTGAATTCGCTTTGGTGCGGCGTCTTTGTTGCAGAACGAATACTAGAGCAACAGTTGTATCTGCCCCGGTCGAAATTAACGGAAGTATTTCGGGACTCCCGAAAATCCGCAGTACTATCATGACAAATCGGCTGGCGAAAATCCTCTAGCTGAACCCTCCACGAGGGTTCCGGCTGGGCAATGGACACTGCATTACCCCGGACAAGGGAAATGCACTGTCGCTTGCTCTGTCCGGGGTAATGCAGTGTCTAGCTAAGGCTATGGTCCGGCGTCTTCCCGATTCAAAGTCGGGGGAACCGAACCAGGGCCATGGCTAGAGGTGCCTGGCGGTCAGGCCTAAAACGCTAGGGGGTGGTCCCCCCGAAAAATATTAACCAGTATGGACCCTCGGGCCAACTATGGAGTCGAAGAAGGAGCAAGCACGGGTTGGGATGTCAACCCAAACGTCGGTGGGAAGCGTGACTGCTACCACCGGCGGGCACGGGGAGGAGCAGTCCTCTCTGCGTGTCGCCAGCGGTCACACCTCAGACTTGGCGGGAGCAGGGCATATCAGCTGCAAAGCTACTGCCACACCTAAAACTCAATCCGCACTACGCAAGCTGAGCCGCACAGATGCCGTGGTCGAAACAGTCATGGATCCGGAGAGCGTTTTTTCATTAAGCAGGACGGAGGAAGAGAGCCTTCTCCGCTCACCAGAACCAGGCACCAACTCCCTGCGTAGGGAATGGTAGAAGTATTCCAAAGAGGGGATGAGGACTAAAGCACAATACAAAGCGGCCCTCAAGATCAAAAGCCGGCTCCAAGGTAAGGCAAACATCTCCCAGGAGGAGAAAGTCAAGCTGGTCTGGGCCGAGCATCCAGTAGAGGGGGGCCGGCTAAACTACGCACAAATGCCAAAAATAAGGGCGTCGAGCGGTGAATTCGCCAATAAGGTGGAGGAGATGATAGCCTCGAAGAGGCAACGCTCGACTGAGAGTGCCATCAAGGACACTCCAGGGAGCTAGCGGCAACGCGGGCCCAAGAGTGCAGACCCTCCACCGGCCAAGAAGCCAATAACTAAGCTCAAAGTGAACGTCAGTGACGTGACCAAACGATATCTGATCGTGGCACTCATCGACCGCAGCGAGGAGAATGGCAAGATGACAGCGGCATAGTGGAAGCTGGTGCATGCGCGTCTTGTCGACGCACTGTTTGGGCACATGGAGGAAGAACCCGCGGCCCCAATTCCCACTTTCGATAGTGCTGGGTGACTCAATGGGGTTAAAATCCTAAAGTGCAGTGACGACCCAACCCTAAGGTGGCTGACGCGCACGGCCTCCCAATTGTGGGAGGGGGCCAAGCTGGAGATCGTGAATCGGGAGCTTCGAAGGAATGTGTGATCCTTCAAATAAACAAAGAAACAGAAGATCTGCTGTACCCCAAATTCGGGAAGATGGCGTGGGGCATGGGTAGTGTCTACCTGTGCCTCAAAAAGCTCCACCCCAAAGACAAGGACGCACACAACCTACAGGCAGGCGAGGTGGAAAACGACTTAGAACTTGAGTCCATCGTGGAGGCCGACCAGGGTCTTGCGCTCGAAGACGCAGAGGAAGAAGAAGAGGACGGTGACCTGACGCTGGTAGTCAACCAGGTGCAACTGAGGCTGATGCTCATGATGCTGAGTGTGCTGCAGCTAAACTTGCATAAAAGCAAGTTCGCGTCGGCGGAGCTCCTCAATGGCACGGAGCAAGGGCTCGTCGCCATAGCTTTAGTCCAGAAGCCCTGGATTGCCACAGGCATCTCAGTGGCCGGACTAAAGTTCTCAAATCATAACTTGTTCTATTCAACATCGGTAAGCAGGAATAGGGCCGTCGTACTCGTACGAAAGGGAATCCATGCTTACCTTATGTCTCATTACAGCGCGGATGACCTGACGGTTGTGATGCTGGAAAGTGAGAAAAAGCGCCTTCTGGTGGCTTCCTGCTACATGGCTCACGACAGACCCGCACCACACGACGAACTCAGGAGCCTGGTGACAGAAGCCGGCACTAAAAACTCGTCAACTCGTCATCGGGACGAATGCCAATGCCCACCACAATGTGTGGGGAAGCACCGACATCAATGATAGAGGTGAGTCACTCTTAGACTTTATACTAGCAACTAATCTATATATCAAACGTCGGGGAGGAGCACACCTTCGTAGGTCCGACCTCATCCAACGTGCTAGACCTAACACTTGCAACGGGAAACAGTACTACGGTATCTAGCTGGAGGGTCCTTGAAAGACCTTCCTTCTCAGATCACAAGTACATTCAGTTTAAGTGCGACTTCAAACATTCTTCAAAGGTCATAGTCTATAGAAACCCCCGGAATACATACTGGGTGTAGCGCCATTTGAATAATAATAATTGTTATTAGGATAGTATTTCATGAAGTCTAGTGTAAGTTAGGCTAGGGCAAAGCGGGAGCGCAATAAAAGCTCGCTCTCTCGCTCTTGGCGAATTCGCCCCGCTTTGCCACCGTAGGTAAGGTAGGCATAGAAGAAATTGTTTTAATATATGAAAGGAGTCGAGAAAAATCCATGAAATCGAACGCACGCACCCCTTTTCTTTCGTCGTATTAAAATAAAAAATTGCAGTCACCCAAGAAATTTCGGTATTGTTATTTAGAAAAACTATTCCAAAATTTCATGGCGCCCCCGGGTGGACTTGCAATTTAAACGTACATATTAATTCAAGTGGAAGGCAAAAAGTGACAGTGACACAGTGAAGAAAAGATAAATAGCCAAAATCTATTATACATACATGTACATGCATATGTGCGGCAGCTAAATTGCCAAATTGACCGCGACGTGTGTGCAAATAATCAAACAAACCAAACAAAATCAGTCTGCAGCTACATATAAACAAGAGGGGAGTACAGCACCTGGAATTTCCTATCTTCCCAAGAGGTATTTGTGCAAAAAATTGAAAGCTCGAGTGAAGACGAAAAGATTAAAAAACTCGCAATTATTGTCTTGTGCTGAAACAATTGCACCTCGCTTTCAATTCTTGGCACATACGTATGACATAGTAGAGCTAGATTGCATGCTGTAGTTAGAGTTGAGCATATATATTAATACATATATACATACATATGTACATCTAACCCTCTTGGACGCAATAACTACACATATAACTCATTATACCCGATACTCAAAATGAGTATTGGGGTATATTAGATTTGTTGTAAAAGTGGATGTGTGTAACGTCCAGAAGGAATCGTTTCCGACCCTATAAAGTATATATATTCTTGATCAGCATCAATAGCCGAGTCGATTGAGCCCTGTCTGTCAGTCCGTCCGTCCGTCTGTCCGTCTGTCCGTCCGTCCGTCTGTCCGTCTGTCCGTCCCCTTCAGCGCCTAATGCTCAAAGACTATAAGAGCTAGAGCAACGATGTTTTGGATCCAGACTTCTGTGATATGTCACTGCTCCAAAAATATTTCAAAACTTTGCCCCGCCCACTTCCGCCCCCACAAAGGGCGAAAATCTGTGGCATCCACAATTTCGACGATACGAGAAAACTAAAAACGCAGAATCGTAGAAGATGACTTTATCTTCTAGAGTGCAAAATCTGAACCAGATCGTATAATTATTACAGCCAGAATCACGAAAACAATTTCACTCTTTCTCGCTCTGTCTCACTCTAACACACAGGTTTCATGGTCGGTTTTGCCAATTGCAAAATATGAGTTCAAGAATCTCAGAACCTATAAGAGCCAGAGCAACCAAATTTGGTATCCACGCTCCTGTGATATCGGACCTTGACCGTTTCGTGTCCAAATTTCGCCACACCCCCTTCCGCCCCCGCAAATGACGAAAATCTTAGGCAACCACAAATCTCAGAGACTATTAAGGCTAGAGTAACCAAATTTGGTACAAACACTCCTTTAAAGTGTCACTATAAAACGTATATCTCAGAATTTCGCCCCACCCCCATCCGCCCCCACAAAGGACGAAAATCTGTTGCATCCACAATATTGCAGATTTGAGAAAACTAAAAACGCAGAATCATAGATAATGACCATATCTATCTATCTGAATCTGGATCAGATCAGATCATTTTTATAGCCAAAAGGAACAAATCAATTTGCAGTAGCTACGCAGCGCCCGACGTCACGCTCAGACTGATTTTCTGTCTCTCTCGCACGCACTCTTTGTCGTGTCGTTAAATATTAGCGCCGTCTGCCGGAGGAGAGCCATACTGACTTAGTATCGGGTATAACCGTAGAGTTGCGGTGTCCGCAGCAACTCACAACGTTCCCCCTCGTTTTAACTGCAATCGCTGTCGCCTCTTTCCCCTTTCTCGTTTTCGTTGTGTCAAATATATGTATAGTTGGGTCGTTGGCCAAGCACGCATACCAATACGCAGCTGCAGCGGTGAATTTTTTCGTCTCGCTTTCGCTCTTCACCGTTGCTTATCGTTGTTCTTTTGTTTGGCGCGCTTGATCCAAATCAAACACCAAGTGACGCGATACCCTGTTTTCGTCGGGTATATTCGTTTGGTGTCAGTAGGATCCAACTATCAATTAAGACAAAGTCGTGCCTCGCAAATCAATTTAGCGTCGATCGTTGTCGGTGCATACGTATACACAACATTAATTCTTCAGAACTGCAGCGGTGAAATTTTTCGTTTTCGCTTGTCACCAGTGCAGTTCGTTGGTATTCTTGTGTGGTTTTCGTGTACGCGCCAGCCAAGCGACGCTCTACCCTAAATTTTTCGGGTATATTCACCTCGTTTGGGTACAATTACCCATTATTTCATGGAGTGCCTCGGCATTAAATACGATTATTAGAAACGATCTTTCGCCTTCAGTTGCTTGTATTGAGAATCAATATGACCTCAAAAGCCAACAATATCGTCCTTGAAGAGCTGAAGAAAAAGCGCAGTTGCCGTGTCAAAGGCATTCGTTTATTAGCGGACCGTTTAGAAGCGGGGGATATTCCGCTGGTATTGACGGAGCTCGAGTGCAGACTCGAAACGCTGATGCGTAGCATTGACACGGCACGCGAACTTCAAGAGAAGATTGAAGATATAGACATTGACGATGAATTTGGAGTCGAGTTGGAAGAACTCTCAATTGTCACAAAGGCAAAATTAATGTCTCTCATTTGCGCATTAAAGACAGCTGATGAGACAATACCGGCAGTACCAGCTTATGGTGGCCCAACTCGTGCTCGCCTTCCGAAGTTAGCTCTGCCGCAGTTCAGCGGCAACTTTTCGGACTTTAAAAACTTCATAGGTTTATTTGAGACTCTAGTTCATAATGACCAAAGCATTCCAATTATCGAAAAGTTCAACCATTTGCTTTCGTGTCTCTCCGGTGAAGCGTTGGGAACAGTTAGGGCTTTCCAAGTAACCGAGACCAACTACGAAAAAGCAATGGCTAGCTTAAAACGGGTCTACGATAATGATTGTCTGATCTTTAAAAATCACATTGATGCCCTATTTAATCTTCCCAAAATGACACAGCAATCAGCATCGTCCTTAAGGAACCTTATCGATACCGCCTCATCCATATATGGTTCGTTGTTGTCGATAGGCGATGATAAAAAGATCTCGAATGCGATGATTATTCATCTCGTCTTGAGCAGAGTCGATCCGGTGACCAAAGAGAAATGGGAAGAACAGCTCGATTATGACAAACTGCCACTTTGGACGGACTGTGAAAAGTTGCTTAATCGCAGACATCAGCATCTTTCGGCCGAAAATTCGGACAAACCAAAGCAGGAGCAGAAAGCTGTGCCAAGCAAGCCGCATAATCGGAGCTCATTCGCGTGTTCCACCGCGAATACCAAAAATCAACAATGCAGCTACTGCAATGCGAAAGGCCATTTGTTGACAGATTGCAGTCCATTTGGTCGGCTAGCAGTAATGCAAAGGTTCGAATTCGCAAAAACTGCATCCTTGTGCATCAATTGTCTGCAGCCAGGCCACTCTGTAGTACGATGCAAAGCTAAGAAGTGTCGAGTGTGTGGCTGCTCACACCATACCTTATTGCATAGGTACACAGTGGCGAATAAAAGTCTAGCGTTACCATCACCCCCAGAGAATTCTTCTCCTCCTCCCAATCAGAATCAACCTTCCACTTCGCATGCTTTCCATGCGACAGCTATGGATAGAGTTATTCTGGCTACGTCGATCGTAAGCGTCCGAACAAATAATGGTGAACATGTTTTGGCCCGAGCTCTGCTTGACTCGGGGTCTCAAACCAATTTTATAACTGAGGACTCAGCAGGAGTCGTGTATCAACTTGCTTGGTATTGGTGAATCCAATTCACAAGTCAAGAAAAAGATACACACGGTGGTGAAGTCGCGAATTACTGGTAGTGAGTTTTCGGTTGATTTCTGGATTCTAAGGTCCATTTCGGGGTATCACCCTGATCAGACACTTAACGTGAGTGACTGGAAAATCCCGAAGAACTTACCACTTGCAGACCCATATTTCTTCAAGCCACAGAAGATAGATATGTTGATAGGTGCAGAAACATTTTTCGAACTTCTATCTGTTGGTCAGATTCGACAAGGTCCTGACTATCCAACTCTGCAGAAAACGCTTCTCGGCTGGATTGTGTCGGGCAGATACACTCCAAAGGTGACTGCCACCCAAGAAGCTAGGAATTGTTTGAGTTGTCGAGAAGAGTCAGTGATCCACCTCGACAATACATTACAAAAGTTTTGGTCACTGGAAGAATTGCCGTCTTCTAAAAAGTCTTTATCTCCTGAACACAAGTTATGTGAAAAGCATTATAGAAGGACTACTCAGGTCGTGCCTTCAGGTCGGTTTGAAGTAAGACTGCCGTTCAAATCAGATCCCAGTATCTTAGGCAACTCCTTTGATGTGGCTAAACGGCGGTTTTTATCGCTTGAAAAAAGATTGTCTCGTGACCCCGAGTTGCAGAAAATGTACTTGGAGTTCATGGAAGAGTACCTCTCCATGGGTCACATGTCTACCACAGACAACACAATCCCCAAAACTCCACATTATTTCATTCCACATCAGTGTGTGTTGAGGCCTCAAAGCACGTCGACCAAGCTCCGCGTGGTTTTCGATGCGTCTTGTAAAACGTCCTCCCAGGTGGCCTTGAACGACATATTGATGGTCGGTCCTACGATACAGGATGAGCTGTATTCGACATTGCTCCGATTCAGACTACACAGGTACGCCTTGACAGCCGATGTTAAGAAGATGTATCGCCAAGTCTGGGTCGCTGATGCGGATAGACAATTCCAGCTCATAGTGTGGAGAAGAGACCCGTCTGAGTCCTTGAGAATATACCAGCTCAACACCGTAACATATGTGACTGGACCAGCCCCATTTTTGGCAATTCGGTGTTTGAAGAGGTTGAGTGAGTCTGCAAAACTCTCATTCCCTAAAGCTGCTGAAGTTATTGACTCCGACTTCTATGTCGATGTTGACATGTTGACATGTATGACATGTTGACTGGTGCTGGTTGCGTAGAGGAGTTAAAGACAATTAAGTCTGATGTGGCTCAGGTTCTTCAAACCGCTGGGTTTGAATTGACTAAATGGTTTTCGAACTCACCTGAGGTCACCGCATCCGAGAGCACACTTAAATCGATAACGATCTCGGACTCAGAGTCAACTAAGGCGTTAGGAATATCGTGGCTGCCACACGAAGACGTCTTTAAGTTCCAAATTGACACGTCAGTTATGGGTCTCCGAGCGACAAAACGGAACATCTTATCGGTGACATCAAAGCTGTTTGACCCCCTTGGCTTGTTAAGTCCTTTAGTAATTAAGGGAAAGATCCTACTGCAGGAGCTTTGGCTCAACAAGCTAGATTGGGATGAGTCAATTCCAATGAACTTGGAAACAGCATGGAACTTATTAAAAGAATCCTTGGGTCAGTTGGAGAAGATTACCATACCTCGATTTGTGCATACTGATCCCATGTCACCGATTCAAGTACATGCCTTTGCCGACGCATCCATGAGAGCTTATGGAGCCTGCGTCTATCTCCGTAGAAAGACTGCAGAAGGTTTCAAGGTCTCCTTGTTGACTGCAAAGTCGAAAGTAGCGCCACTCAAGACGAAAACGCTCCCAAGGCTTGAGTTATGTGCCGCTCACCTTCTAGCAGACCTTTGTCACCGAATCAAATCACTGCTCAAGGTTCCAATTGATAAAATGATATTCTGGTCAGATTCAGAAGTTACTCTTCATTGGATCAGATCCCACCCTTCGTCGTTGTCAACATTCGTTGCGAACCGAGTAGCGGAGATTCAAGAGTGGTCAAGTGAAGCTACGTGGCGGCATGTGCCAACAAAACAGAGCCCAGCAGACATAGTTTCGAGAGGTTGTGACGTAGAGGAAATCGTGCAGTCGATCTGGTTTGGTGGACCAGAGTTCTTAAAGTTTGAAGAAGAGAGCTGGCCCAGAAATCCACACTTCGAGCTTTCCGAAGAAGAGATACAGATGGAAAGTCGGAAGAAATCGGTCGGACTGACCGTCGCGGCCAAGCCAAATTACTTAGTGGATGTAATCAAGGGATACTCGTCACACCTCAAACTGCTAAGAGTGTTCGTTTTCGTGTTCCGCTTCATCCGAAAATGCAAAGACAAAAGTCTCAACTTTGGAAAAATTCCGTCATCCGTAGAATACGACGAGGCGTTTCTAAAAATAGTCGAAATAACACAGAAAAATGAATCTCAAGAAGATATTGAAAGGGTTCGTAAAGGCACCAAGTTAGGCCCCAGTCTTCAGCGCTTGAATCCCTTCATCCATGAAGAGGCTGGGACATGGTGCTCTTTTTCGTTGTTGCGAGTTGGGGGGCGACTAGTTAACGCTCCTATGTCATATAATGCCAAGTTTCCTTTGTTATTGACAAAACGCTCGCAGTTTGTGCAGACATACGTTCGCTATCTGCATCAAACGAATTTTCATGCCGGCCCACGAGCACTCGTGAGTATCCTTAGACAGCGCATTTGGATAGTGAATGCTCAGGCGGTCTGCAGGGCGACAGTTAGGTCGTGTATTCGTTGCTTTAGATGCAAGCCGCTACTCCAGACCCAAATGATGGGCAACTTACCCGCAGACCGGCTCCGTGCTCTCCGCCCATTTTCAGTATGTGGCGTTGATTTTTGTGGCCCAGTCTATACGACTCTGAAAATTCGTGGAAGGCCCCCTTATAAGTCCTACATAGCGTTATTTGTCTGTTTTGCGTCCAAGGCGGTTCATTTAGAAATTGTTTCCGATTTGACGACTAATTCCTTCTTGTTGGCATTCCAAAGGTTCGTCGGTCGTCGAGGATGTCCGCAACGCGTGAACTGCGACAACGCGACAAATTTCGTCGGAGCAAGTCGCCACTTCAGCGAACTGCGGAGGAAGATAGAGGCGGAAGCGGACGCGATACGCGAATTTGCGTCAAGACGCGCTGACTCCCGGGCACCTGCTGACAGGCGGGCCGCTCATCGCACCCCCAGCACCCAGGACCCCGGACCAGGAGGGTCTGAGCTGCTTAAAGCGATGGCGGCTTGTCTCGTCAGCCAGGCAAATGTTCTGGCAGCGATGGTCCCGGGAGTATGTGCTGGGATTACAAATAAGATGCAAGTGGCACCAGGAGGAGCCAAACATAAAGGAAGGCGACCTCGTAATCGTCGCCGAGGACAACCTGCCCCCTCAACAGTGGCTCCTCGGAAGGGTGGTCGGAACAACCGCCGGGCAGGACGGAAGGGTCAGAGTGGTCGAGCTAAGGACGAGCAGCGGAGCCACGTTCAGGAGGCCGATACACAAATTGGCGCTTCTGCCAATGGTTTGAAGCCTTCCAGGCTACACCGGGGCCGGTGTAGCGCCATTTGAATAATAATAATTGTTATTAGGATAGTATTTCATGAAGTCTAGTGTAAGTTAGGCTAGGGCAAAGCGGGAGCGCAATAAAAGCTCGCTCTCTCGCTCTTGGCGAATTCGCCCCGCTTTGCCACCTTAGGTAAGGTAGGCATAGAAGAAATTGTTTTAATATATGAAAGGAGTCGAGAAAAATCCATGAAATCGAACGCACGCACCCCTTTTCTTTCGTCGTATTAAAATAAAAAATTGCAGTCACCCAAGAAATTTCTGTATTGTTATTTAGAAAAACTATTCTAAAATTTCACTGGGAAAAGTTTAAAAAGACAGTTACTTCAAAGCTCGCGAGTCCGGGCACAGTGAAATCCGCGGAGGACATAGAGAAGTCTCTAGAGACTCTATCCAACGTGTTGCTGGACGCCTACCACACATCGTGCAAACCCTCGAGGACGAAGAAGAGGTCTAAGCCACTCTGGTGGAGCCGTGATCTCTCTCTTCAAAGGGACAACCTCAAGGAATTCTTTAAGATCGCCAAACAAGCAAACGAAGGGATCGTCTATGAGGAATACAGACTCCTACTCAGGAGCTACAAGAAGGAAATACGTAAAGCACAACGGAACTCGTAGAGGACCTTCTGCTCCAACATCGAGAAAGTACCAGAAACCGCACGGCTACGGAAGCTGCTCTCTAATAGCCTCTGCACACTGAGCCCATCCCGGGGGAATGGTGGGATTTTTTGACAAATGTGAAACTCCGATTCACACTGCCACCATCCACCATCCACCATCCAACATCCATCAAAAACAGCTGATGCCAATAACAAGTTCATTAAATTTGCGCGGAAGATTTATTAAGTTTATTATTTATTTATTTAGTTTAAAGTACAAGGACATATTTTATGGTTTTAGAAGCGGTTCGGGACATTTTGGGAGAAAGATGTACCAGAAAACAACGAGGCGTTTTTCAAAGAGAGTTTCCGAATGGAGAGGCACTGCTTTGATATTTTAGTGAATCGGCTTGAAGTGCTGCGAAAGAAGGACACCAACTGCCGAGCTGCAATTCCTTTGGAAAAGCGCATCGCCATTGCGCTATACACTTTGGGCTCGTCCTCTGAGTACCGAACAGTTGGCAGGCTTTTCGGTGTAGCTCCAAACAGTGTGTGTAATATCCTGCACGAGTTTTGCAGAGCACTTATCCGAGCCCAGCCTCCTTCATGGACTCGGCCATCTCCATGTACACATGTGAATTTTTGCGTGGTCCGCGCAAATCTTCAATTTTCTCCTGCCATATGTCAACCAGCAGGCACTCAAGCGCGGCACTCCATTTCACCCTGCCGCCTGCTGTTGTTCTCTTGTTTGCTGCATTGTGTAATAATATTATATATTATAAACAATAAAAAACAAATATATCTATTCAACGTACCACTGGAGGAGTTTTCTGGCACTAAATCCATTTTATTAATAAGTTTTTGGTCTGCTGTCCTTCCGAGCTGTTCTGTTGTTGTTTTTGTTTTTTGTTAATTTTGTCACAATCATTGTTTACGTTTTCGCAGTGAATACCATTTTTCCATTGTGAATGACAATTATTCAGAGTTGCATTTGAAAACCATCGGCTAACTATCGCATAGAAACGTGCGGTTTAGGAACATCCAAAATGGATGGTGGACTAACTGGGAAATTTTCGGAACGGCAAAACCTTACGGACCATCCCCGAAATGGATGGTGGATGGTGGATGGTCGTCAGTGTGAAAAGCCTATAAGCAGCCTACCATACAAAGCCAATTAAAAATAGACGGACAGTGGACAGAGGGCAGTGACGAAGCCCTAACAGCACTAATGGAGGAACATATTCCTGGTTGCACCAAGGTCCCTGATGCCAAAGAGCACCAGGACCTAGCAACCGAGGAACAACACCCCCCAACAGATATGTTAACCACCAAGCGAATCCACTGCGCAATAGACTCCTTTGTAGGCAGAAAAGCACCAGGACTTGACGGGATATTCCCAGCCATGATGCAGGTGACCAAAGAGGCGATTACCCCATGGCTCTCCGCAATATTCACAGCTTGTATAAGTACTGGCTATATCCCTATCCAATGGAGAACATCGAGAGTTGTTTTTCTCCCAAAGGCAGGAAAGTGCAGCCATGCGAGTCCCAAGGACTATAGACCGATAAGCCTTACCTCCTTTATATTAAAAACACTAGAAAAGCTGCTGGACTTACACATCAGGAATGAGGTAGGGGGACTGATGTCAACCAACCAGCATGCCTATACTAAAGGGAAATCGGTGGAGACCGCACTACATTCGGTAGTAGCTACCATTGAGAAAGCCCTTCACAATAAAAAGTATGCACTGGGAGTATTCGTGGACATCTCCGGAGCATTCAACAACGTGGCTACGGAAGCAATAACAAATTATCTGGTAGCGACTAATACACACCCAGCAATCAACCTGTGGATAAGGAACCTCCTAGGTTGCAGACGGGTGCAATCAGAGTGGGGCACCGCTTCCATGGTGAAAGAGGCACACAGAGGCACACCCCAGGGTGGAGTCCTGTCGCCCCTCCTGTGGGATCTGGTGGTCGGTGACCTTATCAAGAGATACGAAAGGAAGGCCCCAATAATAACAGCTTATGCGGACGACATAACCATACTTATTACGGGTGTTTGCCCATCGACCCTCAGCTCACTAATGGAACGAACACTCAGGGAGATACGCGAGTGGGCGGAGGAAGTGGGACTCAGTATCAACGCGGACAAGACGGACCTCATCCTCTTTACCAAGAGGTACAAGGTACGGATATGGACCCAACCCGAAGATCAATCAAACTAGGCTAACCCCAAAAACACAAGTCAAATACCTGGGGACAGTACTGGATAGTAAACTGGCATGGAAACCAAATGTATTGGAAAGGGTAAAGAAGGCCACCATTGCACTTTATGCATCCAAGAAGATGCTCAGCAGCACATGGGGCCTGTCTCCGGCTCTGATGCATTGGACTTACCTCTCGGTGGTGCGACCAACTCTGCTGTATGAAATTACTCAGCGACAGGCTTTGCTCTGTATTACAGGGGCGCTGAGGTCAACCCCAACAAAAGCACTCGAAACCCTACTTGGAATCGAACCCCTAGACATCCACGCCCGTCTGACTGCAGGAAAGGCAGCACAACGCCTCATCGCTTCAGGAAATATGTCGCCACAAGAATACGGGCATAGTTCAATTGCAAGGGAAATGAACAGATCAACTGATTACATGACCCCCCAAACATGCCTCGACGTAAAAACAACTGCATCTTTGGGACCTGAAGACTAGAAAATCGGAAGAGACCAAACGGAGCACCTCAATATATATACGGACGGCTCCAAGATGGACGGAGGAGTAGGAGCGGGCCTATACTGTACAGACCCTGCGATAAGGCTGTCATATAAGCTACCGGACCATTGTAGCATATTCCAGGCAGAGGTTTTTGCCATCAGGAAAGCAGCAGAGGTCGCTCTTCTCACTGAAAGAGCACACGATGCGGTCAACCTATTCGTCGACAGCCGGCGATAAGATCCATGCAGTCGTCCGCAGTCAGTTCCAGAAATGTCTTGGCGAGCAGGGAGGCACTAGATACCCTAAGCACGACAAAGTTAGTGCGGATCTACTGGATTCCCAGCCACCAGGGCATCGAAGGAAACGAGACGGCGGACGTACTAGCTAAGAAAGGCGTCGGGCTGTCGAATACGAGTACCGAGAACGTGCCTGTCTCCCTTAGAACGCTGCAAAGCGATCTAGAAAAGCAGGCCGGATCACAAACCGAAAGTAGGTGGAGGAGTACCACCGCCTGCAGAACCTCGAAAATCATGTGCAAGGACCGCAATGACAAACTCAGCCACTACCTGCACCTACCACGGAAGGACTGCAGACTATTAGTGGGAATATTAACGGGCCATTGCCTGGCTGCGCCGCATGCAACAAAGCTATGAATCACAAACAGAGACAGTTGTAGAAAATGTGAAGAACCTGGGGCAACCGAAACCCTAGAACATCTCATCTGCAACTGTCCTGCTCTCTTAAGGGCAAGGAGGAAGTACTTGGGCGCGCCAGTGCTGGCATCACTGGAAGATGCCTCCAAGAGGACGCCACAGCAACTATTGGCCTATGCGAAAAATACCTCGATCCTCGAGGACTTCGAAACCCCCTAAACACTGCCGCGACGGTTCATACCTCCCCCCTATCCGGACAACTAAGGGCCATACTGGCCTATGTGGGGACCCCTCTGAGGGCCGTCCGGGTCATCCTAACCTAACCAAACCTATGACAAATCTTTATTGCGGATTTTCCATCTATGCAGTCCATTTATTTATTGACAAAATAATTAATCATAAAAAAAGAAATCAAATACATTACAGTAACATAAATTTCTGGTCTTTCCATTTTGTATTATGTCTGTTGTATTTTTTTTTTAGTCTTTAACAACTTACAATTCGAAGTAAAATTTGAAATATGTCTATGCGCGATATATTTTTGCCATTAATTGATTTTAAGGGCTGTATTTGAAAACCATCGCCTGAATATCACATAGAAACGTGCGCTTTATGAACATCTCATATGGATGGTGCGATAACTGGAAATTTTCGGAACGGCAAAACCTTACGGACTATCCCAGAAATGGATGGTAGATGATCGCCTGTTGGAGTAGGCTATTACGAACCATCACAGAAATGGATGCTGGATGGTGCCCAGTCTAATAAGGCTATGAACATCAACTTGAGTGTGTGTTACAGTCAAAAATACTGAATTTTTTAGGTTATATGTATTGTAATATACTTCTAAAGAATTGCAAATTTGTTAGAAACTGAAGAGAGTTGATGGAGAAAATTTGTAATGGTAATGAAGATTATACCCGTCAGAAATTCAACTGCATTTTGCCAATAACAATAATTGCCCAATAATATCTGAAAAATCGATTTCAAACAGTGAACATGCACGTTATTGTGTACATACACAGTATATATAATATATACATATAGTTAAATATTCGCAACTCGATTTTAAGTTTTTAAATAAGACTTTTATTTTACAAACTTAAATATCTTTATGTCACAAGATTTAAATTAATTCCCCGACTTGACTTTGGGTCTGCTTGTCTCAAAGGGAACTGATCTCTCTGCTGCTGGCTAGTTTCCATGAGCCCTTCTCTTGGAACTCCCGACTCTGGCTTCGGGCGTTGCTTTCCTCGGCTGCATCTTCGTGTCGGTGGCGTACGTGCCTGGATCGATATTTGGGGATGCGTCGGATTTGATGAAAGGCATCCACTGCTGGCGATCGGTGTTGCATTACATGACGGAGCTAGGAATGTGATACTCCTTGGTTTTATGTCTAGCTTTGATTGGTCCTCATGAGTGGCGTGATTCTAAAGAATCGATTTCTCGAGAGTGGCGTGATTCTAATGTTGATGAAACAATGGGGTCCATTGTTTATATTATGGGGGGCCCTAGCTTGGAGTATGGAAAGAAACAGTTATTGATTCTTGAGTGGGGTCCTGTTACTTGTGTGGATGGGGTGGATGAATTGTACATAAACATAATGTGTATGGGATGTGGGGAATTATGGATATGTAACTCCCCCAACGTTTGTTATTAGCCTGTCCCTAGGCGATTACCCTCGGGTATAGTGACGGGGTGTCAAGTGCGGTGGCTGAGGTTGGTTCCTCTTTTGCTTCTATTATAGTATTAATACATTTAACCGTGACTCTTTTAGAAGTTTTCTTAAGTTTAACAGCTACATAACTTAGTAGTACTAATATAATTATGACAAATGAAATTAGTAGACTTATTTGTAATAGGTTACTATATTTGGTGTATTGCATAATTATTTCATTAGTTTGGACATACGACAGTGGTTTTATTTTAGTTATGTTGTTGTTGACATAAACATTCTGGGCAAAATCTAACATTGTGTTTGATATTGTAAATTCATTTAATTGGATTGAACAGTTGTAGATTTTTATAATGGTATTTCCTTCCGCTATGATTTCTTGGTTTACACAATTCTGGTTTAGCGTTGTTTTTGGAAGATTCCATGTGATTAGTATATTGGGTTCAATAAAGTTTATTTGAAAGTTTTGAAAAGTTTTGGAATATGGACATTTAGTGGGAGTTTGCATTAAAATTCCCTTTATACAATTGTCATTGGTTTTCAATCTAGTTTCTTTAACAAATACTTCTTCATTTTGTATGTAGTACTTGTCGTATGTCATATCTGTTAATAACATGTTAACATGTTAATTCGTCTGGATACGGAACGATTTTATAGATTGGTACTTTTGTAATGTCTTTGGGAATCTTGGAAATTATTAGAATTTCGTTGGTATCGGATTTTAGCCATGTGGAGGTTTTTATATTTAGTATTTTCTCAGAATTTATTTGTTCCAGGTAGTCTTGTTTTAATAATTTTGGATTAAATATACCGAGCCTAGTTAATTGCATACCTAGTTCTATATCTTCGATATATTCTGTGAAATGTTGTATATTGAATATCAAAATTTCTATTTGTTGATTCCATTAACTTCCTCGGTTTCTCTGGAATTATAATATTTGATTGTATTAGATTTCTTCTTTTTCTTGAATTTTGATTTATAATGAGTTATTTTCCTACCCCTATTCTTTTCTTCATAATGTTTTTCGTCTACCTGTCTAATTTCGCACGTCCTTTTGAAAGGATTTGTTACCTTAGACTTAACTAAAGGTGATAGTTTATAGCGGGTATCTACTTCATACTCTATGCGGTTTTTATTTAATTGAGTGATTTTATTCACTTTATTTAGTTGGGTGTCATAATCAGGTGAGCCTGCATAAATGAATATATCAGCTGGTGTCCTATTTGTGGTATTATGTTTGGTTTTATGATTATAAGTATAACGAATTAATTCAAACTTCGTGAATCTATCTTCTGTGTTATCCTCGCTAGATATTATTCTTAATTTTTCATTTACTGTTTTATGAAATCTTTCCACGTCAGATATTCCATTTTTGCTGGAAGTGATCTCTATTTTGACGTTTTCCGCATTCAGCCATGCTTGAAATGCTGTGCACATAAAAGCTGAATCTTTATCGACTTTGATTTCAATTGGTTTGCCCATTTCGTTAAAATCTTTCATGATGGCTCTTTTTGCTTCTAACCAGTCACGACTTTTTACTTCTACAAGAGTGGCAAACTTCGAGTATACGTCAATACATGATAGGAACTGTTGGTTACCAACCATATAGAAATCCATGACGTATTTCTCTCTGATGTTCAGTATTTCCGGTGTAGTTTCGAATGCCAACTTTTTATTTCTATGCTCTGTTTTGGCAATATTACAAGTAGGACATTCGTTTATGATGTTTTGGATTAGTTTTTGATAATCCGGGTAATAGTATTTTCCCCTAAACCAATTGACGGTTTTCTCTATCCCTGGATGGAGTAAGCCTTTATGATTCTTTAATATGGTTTCTTTAAATTCAGCGTAATTCTGAATATCTAGGAGTTTCGTGCTTGATTTAATAGCTTTGGTTATATTGTTAGAATTAATTATTTATAAATAGGCTTTTTGGAATGGAGGAAAATCTATTTCGTTATGGAAATATAATGCGCTCTTTTTGGTGCTTAGATATTCCTTTATTATATCCTTCGCTAAGGTGTGAGTCATTTCCTTATACGTGATCTTGATGATTAGCTTGTGAAAATAAAGAATTTTTTCTACCTTATCTTCATTGCCTTTTATTAGCTCAATTTGCCGATTGTAATAGTTAATTGGTCTTTCCGTGATAGCAATGTGATTTAGATTGTCTTCCTGTGCGCTATGTACAGTTGCACCAACGCTATTGGAAGCTTCTCCAAGGAGATTTTCATTAATCTTTACCCTTGATAAGGCATCAGCTACATGATTTTCTTTGCCTGGTAGATATTTCATTTTAAAATCAAACTCATTCAGTTTTATTTTCCACCTTTGTAATTTCATATTTGGCTCCTTGAGGTTGTTCAACCAAATCAAGGGTTTATAATCGCTTTGTATCTCGAATGTTCTACCGAACAGGTGTGAACGGAAATACTTGGTTGCCCATACGATCGCTAATAATTCCTTTTCGATGGCTGAATAGTTTATTTCATGTTCATTTGGATTTGGTACTATTCCTTTGGTAGTGACTACATGACCTAGGAATTCAGTTTCCTTTTTCATGAATTCACATTTGTCCATTTGTAGCTTCAAGTTGGCGTCTCTCAACTTTCCAAATACTCTCCTGAATGACAACAAGTGTTCTTCCGATGAAGTGGAAAATATAATGATGTCATCTAAGTATACAAAGCAATCTTTGAAGATTAACTCTTCTAGCAGATTGTTCATACATCTTTGGAAGGTAGCTGGGGCAGTGGTTAGCCCAAAGGGCATACGAGTGAACTCGTAATGTCCATGCTTAGTGGAGAACGCAGTTTTGGGGATTGAGCTAGGTTCCATGGGTATTTGATGGAAACCTTTTGCTAAATCGATTGTCGTAAAATACTGACATTTACCTAGTTTGTCTAGGATTTCATCCATTCTTGGAGTTGGGAATTTGTCCTTAACTGTTATTTCATTTAGACTTCTATAGTCTACTACCATTCGATATTTTTGCTTTCCTGAAGCATCTATCTTCTTCGGAATCATAGATATGGGCGAGCAGTAAGGAGAATTCGACTTTCGAATTATTCCCTGCCTGATCATATCTTTGATTTGCTGGCTTACCTCCTGATCATGTATCTGGGCATATTTGTATGGTCGTCTGTAGACCGGGTCTTCATGTTGAGTTTTGATCTGGTGCTTGATTGTACTTGTGAAAGTCAAATTGTCACCTTCTCTGTACTGCACATCCTTAAACTCATATGAGACCTTCTTTAACTCTTCCCTCTCTTCGTCGTTTAAGTGTTCCAATCTTAATTGATTACATTCCCTTAATTCACTGTCTAGAGCGGAAGCGAAGTATTGATCTCCCTCTGGAGATGGGTCAAGGAACTTAGGTGCGATCTTCTCTTCTTTTGTAGAGGGATCAGTGCACTTCTGTGCGGTCTTGCCGGCTTCAATAGCTTCTCCACTCTGAATGATTGGGTACGACCTAGCTCCTAGTGTTACAGTGTCATTTCTGTAATCGATGCCGGCTTTACTTGCCATCAAGTATTCTCTTCCTAATAAAATATCATAATTTTCGGAAAAGTTATGTATGTAGAACTTTTGTTCGGACGGACATGTTTTTTTCGCATTCCTCATTATTCTCTTAGTTAAACGGACAAGTCCATTGATGGTATGGACCGTAAGGTTATCGTCTTTTATCTCGGAATCTGTATAATTTTCTTTCATGATGTTGATCGATGATCCCGAGTCAGCGATACACCTTAATATTCTTTTATTAATGGTAATGTTTATATAGGGTCCTCCTCAGTTTCTTCCGAGGCGGCTTGATGAAAATTTACGTCCATCTTCGTTTGGCCACTCTGGCTCTCCCTCCCTCTTTTAGTAGGTTGGTTGGGTCCACTCCCACTAGCTTGGTTTTGAGATATTTGCTGATTGAATGGATTCTGAGCCCTACCTTGATTCAAGGAATTTTTGAACTCATTGTATAATCCAGGATTTTGGGAATTTTGATTTTGATTTGTTCGATTAGTCTGACCTGTTCCAGATGAACTCTGAGTTTGATTGTGATAGTTAGTAGTATTATAATTTGGATAATAGTTTCCAACATTCTTTCGATTTGATTGAGACGATTTCGATTGATCTTTATTTGTACCTGAATCTGTTGTACTAGCTTCGTACAATCCTTCTTCTTGTGCTGCCTTCTTAAGATTAGACAATGTGGTAATATCTTTTCTTGCTAAGGTCATGAACATTCTGTCAGGAAGTTTTCGAGTAATGACATCTTTAATTGTGTTGTTCAAAGCGTTTTTATAAATGACATTATTTTCTGGTATGTTTTCTAAGTTTAGCTTATTGTTTATTAATAATGCTTTTATCTCTAATTCTTCTATAAACTTACGAAGACTGCCGTTGAATCTGGTGGTGTATAGTTGTCGTAAGAGTTCTTCATATGGTGTGTGATTTTTGAACTCGTTGATCAGCGCCGTCTTCAGTTCGAGCCACGTGTTGTATTGTATCATTTGCGATATGCGTTGTGCCTCTCCTGACAGTTGGATCTCGGTCGCTCCAAATAGAATCCTTTGTTGGCGAAGATCTTCAGTTGGATATAATCCGCATACATATTCGATTCGTTTGATAAATGAGCTTAGCTGTCCAGATGAACCGTCATAGGCAGGTATTTGTCGGATCGACAGCAGTGCCTGGTTCAAGTGGATTTCGCTCAATGATAGTGGTGGTAACGCCATGTTGTTGGTGTTGATTGGGTTTTGTTTTGTTTTCAGTAGTTTTGATCTTTATTTTGGTTCACTTGTAAGTTTTTTGATTTTGTATTTAGTGTTTCACTGTTCTTGGTGGATCACTATCTCCGCTTACTTCAGTTCACTTAATTTTAGTTTTGCAAATCGTATGTGCTCGTAACACATAGGTTCTTTGGCGGATTTCACAATTTTATTAACGATTCCGGGATTACGTGATCACAGTAATTAGAAATTACACAAGCTGACCATTACCGAAATATTTTAAGTTTTTAAAAAAGACTTTTATTTTACAAACTTAAATATCTTTATGTCACAAGATTTAAATGAATTCCCCGACTTGACTTTGGGTCTGCTTGTCTCAAACCAAAGACTATAAAATACCAAGATGTTGCATGAGCGACCAAAAAGCTGTTCTATGGCGGGTCCTAACATTAGAACCCAAAAGGCACGAGGGAGCGCGCGGGGTTTCAATTCCCTTTTCGCCTGTACTTCGTCTCTACCGCGACCCTGCTGCCCATCGGTTTCGTCTGTTCGGCAATTCTGGACTCTCGAGCCTCAGCACCGTCGAAGCGGTGGTCGCGGATCGACGATGTCTTTGGAGCGGCACAGTGGGAAAATTCGATTGGAAAATTCGCTATTAGAATTTATCTAAAGCACTCATACAATTTTTTTACTAATTCGGCTGAGTCCCCACTGTGCCGCGCCAAAGACATCAGCGACCACGCTGCCCTACGGTTTCGGCACGCAGACGATTCATATTTTGTTTTTGTATTCTTTCTCTCGAGACACACCGACTCGACGCTGACCGAGGCATTGACGAAGCCGAGTAGCATTTCGGAGGCGAAGGTAGCGTAAAAGAGAATTGAAGTAATAGCCCCGCGCGCCCGTACCATGAAGCGTCAAACGAAAATTGAAAAAGAATTTGTTCCTCATGCAACATCTTGGTATTGTATAGTCTTTGCTCAAACGGAACTGATCTCTCTGCTGCTGGCTAGTTTCCATGAGCCCTTCTCTTGGAACTCCCGACTCTGGCTTCGGGCGTTGCTTTCCTCGGCTGCATCTTCGTGTCGGTGGCGTACGTGCCTGGATCGATATTTGGGGATGCGTCGGATTTGATGAAAGGCATCCACTGCTGGCGATCGGTGTTGCATTACATGACGGAGCTAGGAATGTGATACTCCTTGGTTTTATGTCTAGCTTTGATTGGTCCTCATGAGTGGCGTGATTCTAAAGAATCGATTTCTCGAGAGTGGCGTGATTCTAATGTTGATGAAACAATGGGGTCCATTGTTTATATTATGGGGGGCCCTAGCTTGGAGTATGGAAAGAAACAGTTATTGATTCTTGAGTGGGGTCCTGTTACTTGTGTGGATGGGGTGGATGAATTGTACATAAACATAATGTGTATGGGATGTGGGGAATTATGGATATGTAACTCCCCCAACGTTTGTTATTAGCCTGTCCCTAGGCGATTACCCTCGGGTATAGTGACGGGGTGTCAAGTGCGGTGGCTGAGGTTGGTTCCTCTTTTGCTTCTATTATAGTATTAATACATTTAACCGTGACTCTTTTAGAAGTTTTCTTAAGTTTAACAGCTACATAACTTAGTAGTACTAATATAATTATGACAAATGAAATTAGTAGACTTATTTGTAATAGGTTACTATATTTGGTGTATTGCATAATTATTTCATTAGTTTGGACATACGACAGTGGTTTTATTTTAGTTATGTTGTTGTTGACATAAACATTCTGGGCAAAATCTAACATTGTGTTTGATATTGTAAATTCATTTAATTGGATTGAACAGTTGTAGATTTTTATAATGGTATTTCCTTCCGCTATGATTTCTTGGTTTACACAATTCTGGTTTAGCGTTGTTTTTGGAAGATTCCATGTGATTAGTATATTGGGTTCAATAAAGTTTATTTGAAAGTTTTGAAAAGTTTTTGAATATGGACATTTAGTGGGAGTTTGCATTAAAATTCCCTTTATACAATTGTCATTGGTTTTCAATCTAGTTTCTTTAACAAATACTTCTTCATTTTTTATGTAGTACTTGTCGTATGTCATATCTGTTAATAACATGTTAACATGTTAATTCGTCTGGATACGGAACGATTTTATAGATTGGTACTTTTGTAATGTCTTTGGGAATCTTGGAAATTATTAGAATTTCGTTGGTATCGGATTTTAGCCATGTGGAGGTTTTTATATTTAGTATTTTCTCAGAATTTATTTGTTCCAGGTAGTCTTGTTCTAATAATTTTGGATTAAATATACCGAGCCTAGTTAATTGCATACCTAGTTCTATATCTTCGATATATTCTGTGAAATGTTGTATATTGAATATCAAAATTTCTATTTGTTGATTCCATTAACTTCCTCGGTTTCTCTGGAATTATAATATTTGATTGTATTAGATTTCTTCTTTTTCTTGAATTTTGATTTATAATGAGTTATTTTCCTACCCCTATTCTTTTCTTCATAATGTTTTTCGTCTACCTGTCTAATTTCGCACGTCCTTTTGAAAGGATTTGTTACCTTAGACTTAACTAAAGGTGATAGTTTATAGCGGGTATCTACTTCATACTCTATGCGGTTTTTATTTAATTGAGTGATTTTATTCACTTTATTTAGTTGGGTGTCATAATCAGGTGAGCCTGCATAAATGAATATATCAGCTGGTGTCCTATTTGTGGTATTATGTTTGGTTTTATGATTATAAGTATAACGAATTAATTCAAACTTCGTGAATCTATCTTCTGTGTTATCCTCGCTAGATATTATTCTTAATTTTTCATTTACTGTTTTATGAAATCTTTCCACGTCAGATATTCCATTTTTGCTGGAAGTGATCTCTATTTTGACGTTTTCCGCATTCAGCCATGCTTGAAATGCTGTGCACATAAAAGCTGAATCTTTATCGACTTTGATTTCAATTGGTTTGCCCATTTCGTTAAAATCTTTCATGATGGCTCTTTTTGCTTCTAACCAGTCACGACTTTTTACTTCTACAAGAGTGGCAAACTTCGAGTATACGTCAATACATGATAGGAACTGTTGGTTACCAACCATATAGAAATCCATGACGTATTTCTCTCTGATGTTCAGTATTTCCGGTGTAGTTTCGAATGCCAACTTTTTATTTCTATGCTCTGTTTTGGCAATATTACAAGTAGGACATTCGTTTATGATGTTTTGGATTAGTTTTTGATAATCCGGGTAATAGTATTTTCCCCTAAACCAATTGACGGTTTTCTCTATCCCTGGATGGAGTAAGCCTTTATGATTCTTTAATATGGTTTCTTTAAATTCAGCGTAATTCTGAATATCTAGGAGTTTCGTGCTTGATTTAATAGCTTTGGTTATATTGTTAGAATTAATTATTTATAAATAGGCTTTTTGGAATGGAGGAAAATCTATTTCGTTATGGAAATATAATGCGCTCTTTTTGGTGCATAGATATTCCTTTATTATATCCTTCGCTAAGGTGTGAGTCATTTCCTTATACGTGATCTTGATGATTAGCTTGTGAAAATAAAGAATTTTTTCTACCTTATCTTCATTGCCTTTTATTAGCTCAATTTGCCGATTGTAATAGTTAATTGGTCTTTCCGTGATAGCAATGTGATTTAGATTGTCTTCCTGTGCGCTATGTACAGTTGCACCAACGCTATTGGAAGCTTCTCCAAGGAGATTTTCATTAATCTTTACCCTTGATAAGGCATCAGCTACATGATTTTCTTTGCCTGGTAGATATTTCATTTTCAAATCAAACTCATTCAGTTTTATTTTCCACCTTTGTAATTTCATATTTGGCTCCTTGAGGTTGTTCAACCAAATCAAGGGTTTATAATCGCTTTGTATCTCGAATGTTCTACCGAACAGGTATGAACGGAAATACTTGGTTGCCCATACGATCGCTAATAATTCCTTTTCGATGGCTGAATAGTTTATTTCATGTTCATTTGGATTTGGTACTATTCCTTTGGTAGTGACTACATGACCTAGGAATTCAGTTTCCTTTTTCATGAATTCACATTTGTCCATTTGTAGCTTCAAGTTGGCGTCTCTCAACTTTCCAAATACTCTCCTGAATGACAACAAGTGTTCTTCCAATGAAGTGGAAAATATAATGATGTCATCTAAGTATACAAAGCAATCTTTGAAGATTAACTCTTCTAGCAGATTGTTCATACATCTTTGGAAGGTAGCTGGGGCAGTGGTTAGCCCAAAGGGCATACGAGTGAGCTCGTAATGTCCATGCTTAGTGGAGAACGCAGTTTTGGGGATTGAGCTAGGTTCCATGGGTATTTGATGGAAACCTTTTGCTAAATCGATTGTCGTAAAATACTGACATTTACCTAGTTTGTCTAGGATTTCATCCATTCTTGGAGTTGGGAATTTGTCCTTAACTGTTATTTCATTTAGACTTCTATAGTCTACTACCATTCGATATTTTTGCTTTCCTGAAGCATCTATCTTCTTCGGAATCATAGATATGGGCGAGCAGTAAGGAGAATTCGACTTTCGAATTATTCCCTGCCTGATCATATCTTTGATTTGCTGGCTTACCTCCTGATCATGTATCTGGGCATATTTGTATGGTCGTCTGTAGACCGGGTCTTCATGTTGAGTTTTGATCTGGTGCTTGATGGTACTTGTGAAAGTCAAATTGTCACCTTCTCTGTACTGCACATCCTTAAACTCATATGAGACCTTCTTTAACTCTTCCCTCTCTTCGTCGTTTAAGTGTTCCAATCTTAATTGATTACATTCCCTTAATTCACTGTCTAGAGCGGAAGCGAAGTATTGATCTCCCTCTGGAGATGGGTCAAGGAACTTAGGTGCGATCTTCTCTTCTTTTGTAGAGGGATCAGTGCACTTCTGTGCGGTCTTGCCGGCTTCAATAGCTTCTCCACTCTGAATGATTGGGTACGACCTAGCTCCTAGTGTTACAGTGTCATTTCTGTAATCGATGCCGGCTTTACTTGCCATCAAGTATTCTCTTCCTAATAAAATATCATAATTTTCGGAAAAGTTATGTATGTAGAACTTTTGTTCGGACGGACATGTTTTTTTCGCATTCCTCATTATTCTCTTAGTTAAACGGACAAGTCCATTGATGGTATGGACCGTAAGGTTATCGTCTTTTATCTCGGAATCTGTATAATTTTCTTTCATGATGTTGATCGATGATCCCGAGTCAGCGATACACCTTAATATTCTTTTATTAATGGTAATGTTTATATAGGGTCCTCCTCAGTTTCTTCCGAGGCGGCTTGATGAAAATTTACGTCCATCTTCGTTTGGCCACTCTGGCTCTCCCTCCCTCTTTTAGTAGGTTGGTTGGGTCCACTCCCACTAGCTTGGTTTTGAGATATTTGCTGATTGAATGGATTCTGAGCCCTACCTTGATTCAAGGAATTTTTGAACTCATTGTATAATCCAGGATTTTGGGAATTTTGATTTTGATTTGTTCGATTAGTCTGACCTGTTCCAGATGAACTCTGAGTTTGATTGTGATAGTTAGTAGTATTATAATTTGGATAATAGTTTCCAACATTCTTTCGATTTGATTGAGACGATTTCGATTGATCTTTATTTGTACCTGAATCTGTTGTACTAGCTTCGTACAATCCTTCTTCTTGTGCTGCCTTCTTAAGATTAGACAATGTGGTAATATCTTTTCTTGCTAAGGTCATGAACATTCTGTCAGGAAGTTTTCGAGTAATGGCATCTTTAATTGTGTTGTTCAAAGCGTTTTTATAAATGACATTATTTTCTGGTATGTTTTCTAAGTTTAGCTTATTGTTTATTAATAATGCTTTTATCTCTAATTCTTCTATAAACTTACGAAGACTGCCGTTGAATCTGGTGGTGTATAGTTGTCGTAAGAGTTCTTCATATGGTGTCTGATTTTTGAACTCGTTGATCAGCGCCGTCTTCAGTTCGAGCCACGTGTTGTATTGTATCATTTGCGATATGCGTTGTGCCTCTCCTGACAGTTGGATCTCGGTCGCTCCAAATAGAATCCTTTGTTGGCGAAGATCTTCAGTTGGATATAATCCGCATACATATTCGATTCGTTTGATAAATGAGCTTAGCTGTCCAGATGAACCGTCATAGGCAGGTATTTGTCGGATCGACAGCAGTGCCTGGTTCAAGTGGATTTCGCTCAATGATAGTGGTGGTAACGCCATGTTGCTGGTGTTGATTGGGTTTTGTTTTGTTTTCAGTAGTTTTGATCTTTATTTTGGTTCACTTGTAAGTTTTTTGATTTTGTATTTAGTGTTTCACTGTTCTTGGTGGATCACTATCTCCGCTTACTTCAGTTCACTTAATTTTAGTTTTGCAAATCGTATGTGCTCGTAACACATAGGTTCTTTGGCGGATTTCACAATTTTATTAACGATTCCGGGATTACGTGATCACAGTAATTAGAAATTACACAAGCTGACCATTACCGAAATATAGGTGCTAATTTTAAACGAAATCCTACCGACTGCGCCAGTTATCCGCAACTCGATTTTAAGTTTTTAAAAAAGACTTTTATTTTACAAACTTAAATATCTTTATGTCACAAGATTTAAATGAATTCCCCGACTTGACTTTGGGTCTGCTTGTCTCAAACCAAAGACTATAAAATACCAAGATGTTGCATGAGCGACCAAAAAGCTGTTCTATGGCGGGTCCTAACATTAGAACCCAAAAGGCACGAGGGAGCGCGCGGGGTTTCAATTCCCTTTTCGCCTGTACTTCGTCTCTACCGCGACCCTGCTGCCCATCGGTTTCGTCTGTTCGGCAATTCTGGACTCTCGAGCCTCAGCACCGTCGAAGCGGTGGTCGCGGATCGCCGATGTCTTTGGAGCGGCACAGTGGGAAAATTCGATTGGAAAATTCGCTATTAGAATTTATCTAAAGCACTCATACAATTTTTTTACTAATTCGGCTGAGTCCCCACTGTGCCGCGCCAAAGACATCAGCGACCACGCTGCCCTACGGTTTCGGCACGCAGACGATTCATATTTTGTTTTTGTATTCTTTCTCTCGAGACACACCGACTCGACGCTGACCGAGGCATTGACGAAGCCGAGTAGCATTTCGGAGGCGAAGGTAGCGTAAAAGAGAATTGAAGTAATAGCCCCGCGCGCCCGTACCATGAAGCGTCAAACGAAAATTGAAAAAGAATTTGTTCCTCATGCAACATCTTGGTATTGTATAGTCTTTGCTCAAACGGAACTGATCTCTCTGCTGCTGGCTAGTTTCCATGAGCCCTTCTCTTGGAACTCCCGACTCTGGCTTCGGGCGTTGCTTTCCTCGGCTGCATCTTCGTGTCGGTGGCGTACGTGCCTGGATCGATATTTGGGGATGCGTCGGATTTGATGAAAGGCATCCACTGCTGGCGATCGGTGTTGCATTACATGACGGAGCTAGGAATGTGATACTCCTTGGTTTTATGTCTAGCTTTGATTGGTCCTCATGAGTGGCGTGATTCTAAAGAATCGATTTCTCGAGAGTGGCGTGATTCTAATGTTGATGAAACAATGGGGTCCATTGTTTATATTATGGGGGGCCCTAGCTTGGAGTATGGAAAGAAACAGTTATTGATTCTTGAGTGGGGTCCTGTTACTTGTGTGGATGGGGTGGATGAATTGTACATAAACATAATGTGTATGGGATGTGGGGAATTATGGATATGTAACTCCCCCAACGTTTGTTATTAGCCTGTCCCTAGGCGATTACCCTCGGGTATAGTGACGGGGTGTCAAGTGCGGTGGCTGAGGTTGGTTCCTCTTTTGCTTCTATTATAGTATTAATACATTTAACCGTGACTCTTTTAGAAGTTTTCTTAAGTTTAACAGCTACATAACTTAGTAGTACTAATATAATTATGACAAATGAAATTAGTAGACTTATTTGTAATAGGTTACTATATTTGGTGTATTGCATAATTATTTCATTAGTTTGGACATACGACAGTGGTTTTATTTTAGTTATGTTGTTGTTGACATAAACATTCTGGGCAAAATCTAACATTGTGTTTGATATTGTAAATTCATTTAATTGGATTGAACAGTTGTAGATTTTTATAATGGTATTTCCTTCCGCTATGATTTCTTGGTTTACACAATTCTGGTTTAGCGTTGTTTTTGGAAGATTCCATGTGATTAGTATATTGGGTTCAATAAAGTTTATTTGAAAGTTTTGAAAAGTTTTGGAATATGGACATTTAGTGGGAGTTTGCATTAAAATTCCCTTTATACAATTGTCATTGGTTTTCAATCTAGTTTCTTTAACAAATACTTCTTCATTTTTTATGTAGTACTTGTCGTATGTCATATCTGTTAATAACATGTTAACATGTTAATTCGTCTGGATACGGAACGATTTTATAGATTGGTACTTTTGTAATGTCTTTGGGAATCTTGGAAATTATTAGAATTTCGTTGGTATCGGATTTTAGCCATGTGGAGGTTTTTATATTTAGTATTTTCTCAGAATTTATTTGTTCCAGGTAGTCTTGTTTTAATAATTTTGGATTAAATATACCGAGCCTAGTTAATTGCATACCTAGTTCTATATCTTCGATATATTCTGTGAAATGTTGTATATTGAATATCAAAATTTCTATTTGTTGATTCCATTAACTTCCTCGGTTTCTCTGGAATTATAATATTTGATTGTATTAGATTTCTTCTTTTTCTTGAATTTTGATTTATAATGAGTTATTTTCCTACCCCTATTCTTTTCTTCATAATGTTTTTCGTCTACCTGTCTAATTTCGCACGTCCTTTTGAAAGGATTTGTTACCTTAGACTTAACTAAAGGTGATAGTTTATAGCGGGTATCTACTTCATACTCTATGCGGTTTTTATTTAATTGAGTGATTTTATTCACTTTATTTAGTTGGGTGTCATAATCAGGTGAGCCTGCATAAATGAATATATCAGCTGGTGTCCTATTTGTGGTATTATGTTTGGTTTTATGATTATAAGTATAACGAATTAATTCAAACTTCGTGAATCTATCTTCTGTGTTATCCTCGCTAGATATTATTCTTAATTTTTCATTTACTGTTTTATGAAATCTTTCCACGTCAGATATTCCATTTTTGCTGGAAGTGATCTCTATTTTGACGTTTTCCGCATTCAGCCATGCTTGAAATGCTGTGCACATAAAAGCTGAATCTTTATCGACTTTGATTTCAATTGGTTTGCCCATTTCGTTAAAATCTTTCATGATGGCTCTTTTTGCTTCTAACCAGTCACGACTTTTTACTTCTACAAGAGTGGCAAACTTCGAGTATACGTCAATACATGATTGGAACTGTTGGTTACCAACCATATAGAAATCCATGACGTATTTCTCTCTGATGTTCAGTATTTCCGGTGTAGTTTCGAATGCCAACTTTTTATTTCTATGCTCTGTTTTGGCAATATTACAAGTAGGACATTCGTTTATGATGTTTTGGATTAGTTTTTGATAATCCGGGTAATAGTATTTTCCCCTAAACCAATTGACGGTTTTCTCTATCCCTGGATGGAGTAAGCCTTTATGATTCTTTAATATGGTTTCTTTAAATTCAGCGTAATTCTGAATATCTAGGAGTTTCGTGCTTGATTTAATAGCTTTGGTTATATTGTTAGAATTAATTATTTATAAATAGGCTTTTTGGAATGGAGGAAAATCTATTTCGTTATGGAAATATAATGCGCTCTTTTTGGTGCATAGATATTCCTTTATTATATCCTTCGCTAAGGTGTGAGTCATTTCCTTATACGTGATCTTGATGATTAGCTTGTGAAAATAAAGAATTTTTTCTACCTTATCTTCATTGCCTTTTATTAGCTCAATTTGCCGATTGTAATAGTTAATTGGTCTTTCCGTGATAGCAATGTGATTTAGATTGTCTTCCTGTGCGCTATGTACAGTTGCACCAACGCTATTGGAAGCTTCTCCAAGGAGATTTTCATTAATCTTTACCCTTGATAAGGCATCAGCTACATGATTTTCTTTGCCTGGTAGATATTTCATTTTAAAATCAAACTCATTCAGTTTTATTTTCCACCTTTGTAATTTCATATTTGGCTCCTTGAGGTTGTTCAACCAAATCAAGGGTTTATAATCGCTTTGTATCTCGAATGTTCTACCAAACAGGTATGAACGGAAATACTTGGTTGCCCATACGATCGCTAATAATTCCTTTTCGATGGCTGAATAGTTTATTTCATGTTCATTTGGATTTGGTATTCCTTTGGTAGTGACTACACGACCTAGGAATTCAGTTTCCTTTTTCATGAATTCACATTTGTCCATTTGTAGCTTCAAGTTGGCGTCTCTCAACTTTCCAAATACTCTCCTGAATGACAACAAGTGTTCTTCCAATGAAGTGGAAAATATAATGATGTCATCTAAGTATACAAAGCAATCTTTGAAGATTAACTCTTCTAGCAGATTGTTCATACATCTTTGGAAGGTAGCTGGGGCAGTGGTTAGCCCAAAGGGCATACGAGTGAACTCGTAATGTCCATGCTTAGTGGAGAACGCAGTTTTGGGGATTGAGCTTGGTTCCATGGGTATTTGATGGAAACCTTTTGCTAAATCGATTGTCGTAAAATACTGACATTTACCTAGTTTGTCTAGGATTTCATCCATTCTTGGAGTTGGGAATTTGTCCTTAACTGTTATTTCATTTAGACTTCTATAGTCTACTACCATTCGATATTTTTGCTTTCCTGAAGCATCTATCTTCTTCGGAATCATAGATATGGGCAGTAAGGAGAATTCGACTTTCGAATTATTCCCTGCCTGATCATATCTTTGATTTGCTGGCTTACCTCCTGATCATGTATCTGGGCATATTTGTATGGTCGTCTGTAGACCGGGTCTTCATGTTGAGTTTTGATCTGGTGCTTGATTGTACTTGTGAAAGTCAAATTGTCACCTTCTCTGTACTGCACATCCTTAAACTCATATGAGACCTTCTTTAACTCTTCCCTCTCTTCGTCGTTTAAGTGTTCCAATCTTAATTGATTACATTCCCTTAATTCACTGTCTAGAGCGGAAGCGAAGTATTGATCTCCCTCTGGAGATGGGTCAAGGAACTTAGGTGCGATCTTCTCTTCTTTTGTAGAGGGATCAGTGCACTTCTGTGCGGTCTTGCCGGCTTCAATAGCTTCTCCACTCTGAATGATTGGGTACGACCTAGCTCCTAGTGTTACAGTGTCATTTCTGTAATCGATGCCGGCTTTACTTGCCATCAAGTATTCTCTTCCTAATAAAATATCATAATTTTCGGAAAAGTTATGTATGTAGAACTTTTGTTCGGACGGACATGTTTTTTTCGCATTCCTCATTATTCTCTTAGTTAAACGGACAAGTCCATTGATGGTATGGACCGTAAGGTTATCGTCTTTTATCTCGGAATCTGTATAATTTTCTTTCATGATGTTGATCGATGATCCCGAGTCAGCGATACACCTTAATATTCTTTTATTAATGGTAATGTTTATATAGGGTCCTCCTCAGTTTCTTCCGAGGCGGCTTGATGAAAATTTACGTCCATCTTCGTTTGGCCACTCTGGCTCTCCCTCCCTCTTTTAGTAGGTTGGTTGGGTCCACTCCCACTAGCTTGGTTTTGAGATATTTGCTGATTGAATGGATTCTGAGCCCTACCTTGATTCAAGGAATTTTTGAACTCATTGTATAATCCAGGATTTTGGGAATTTTGATTTTGATTTGTTCGATTAGTCTGACCTGTTCCAGATGAACTCTGAGTTTGATTGTGATAGTTAGTAGTATTATAATTTGGATAATAGTTTCCAACATTCTTTCGATTTGATTGAGACGATTTCGATTGATCTTTATTTGTACCTGAATCTGTTGTACTAGCTTCGTACAATCCTTCTTCTTGTGCTGCCTTCTTAAGATTAGACAATGTGGTAATATCTTTTCTTGCTAAGGTCATGAACATTCTGTCAGGAAGTTTTCGAGTAATGGCATCTTTAATTGTGTTGTTCAAAGCGTTTTTATAAATGACATTATTTTCTGGTATGTTTTCTAAGTTTAGCTTATTGTTTATTAATAATGCTTTTATCTCTAATTCTTCTATAAACTTACGAAGACTGCCGTTGAATCTGGTGGTGTATAGTTGTCGTAAGAGTTCTTCATATGGTGTCTGATTTTTGAACTCGTTGATCAGCGCCGTCTTCAGTTCGAGCCACGTGTTGTATTGTATCATTTGCGATATGCGTTGTGCCTCTCCTGACAGTTGGATCTCGGTCGCTCCAAATAGAATCCTTTGTTGGCGAAGATCTTCAGTTGGATATAATCCGCATACATATTCGATTCGTTTGATAAATGAGCTTAGCTGTCCAGATGAACCGTCATAGGCAGGTATTTGTCGGATCGACAGCAGTGCCTGGTTCAAGTGGATTTCGCTCAATGATAGTGGTGGTAACGCCATGTTGCTGGTGTTGATTGGGTTTTGTTTTGTTTTCAGTAGTTTTGATCTTTATTTTGGTTCACTTGTAAGTTTTTTGATTTTGTATTTAGTGTTTCACTGTTCTTGGTGGATCACTATCTCCGCTTACTTCAGTTCACTTAATTTTAGTTTTGCAAATCGTATGTGCTCGTAACACATAGGTTCTTTGGCGGATTTCACAATTTTATTAACGATTCCGGGATTACGTGATCACAGTAATTAGAAATTACACAAGCTGACCATTACCGAAATATAGGTGCTAATTTTAAACGAAATCCTACCGACTGCGCCAGTTATCCGCAACTCGATTTTAAGTTTTTAAAAAAGACTTTTATTTTACAAACTTAAATATCTTTATGTCACAAGATTTAAATGAATTCCCCGACTTGACTTTGGGTCTGCTTGTCTCAAACCAAAGACTATAAAATACCAAGATGTTGCATGAGCGACCAAAAAGCTGTTCTATGGCGGGTCCTAACATTAGAACCCAAAAGGCACGAGGGAGCGCGCGGGGTTTCAATTCCCTTTTCGCCTGTACTTCGTCTCTACCGCGACCCTGCTGCCCATCGGTTTCGTCTGTTCGGCAATTCTGGACTCTCGAGCCTCAGCACCGTCGAAGCGGTGGTCGCGGATCGCCGATGTCTTTGGAGCTGCACAGTGGGAAAATTCGATTGGAAAATTCGCTATTAGAATTTATCTAAAGCACTCATACAATTCTTTTACTAATTCGGCTGAGTCCCCACTGTGCCGCGCCAAAGACATCAGCGACCACGCTGCCCTACGGTTTCGGCACGCAGACGATTCATATTTTGTTTTTGTATTCTTTCTCTCGAGACACACTCCCACATAGGACAAAAATCTGTGGCAACAACGATTTGGATGATATGAAAAAACCGAAAACTCCAGTGTACGGCTCCTGTCGAAGTGAGACCGGATCTAATAAGAATGCATAGTAATCTCTCTGGGAATGCGGGATAGGTTGAGATGAAGATTCAGGTCCCAGCCCCCCATGACAGGGGAGCCGGGGAAGCCCGGAAGGAAGCTTTTCCGACCCCATATATTCTTGATCAGCATCAAAAGCCGAGTCGATTGAGCCCTGTCTGTCTGTCCGTCCCTATCAGCCCCTAGTGCTCATAGACTATAAGAGTAAGAGCAACAAATTTTATATCCATACTTCTGTGATATGTCACTGTTACAAGTGTATTTCAAAACTTCGCCCCGCCCACTTCCGCCCCCACAAAGGACGAAAGTCTGTGTCAGCCACAATCCACAAAGATACGAGAAAACCGAAAACGCAAAATCGTAGAGAATGACTATATCTTCTGGACTGCAGAGGCTGAAACAGATCGTATAATTATTATAGCTAGAAAGATGAAAACAATTTCGTTCTTTCGCTCTGTCTCTTTCTAACACACGTTTCATGGTCGGCTTTGCCTATTACAAAAAGTGAGCGCCTAGATCTCAGAGACTATAAGAGCTAGAGTAACCAATTTTGGTATCCACGATCCTGTGATATCGAACCTGCAAAGGTATACTTTAAAATTTCGCCCCCGCAAAGGACGAAAATGTGTGACATCCACAGATCTCAGAGCCTATTAAGGCTAGAGAAACAAAATGTGGTATCCACACTTCTGTTAGATCTCATTGTTACATGTGTATTTCGACATTTCGCCCTGCGGCATCCGAATTGAAAATTCGAGAAAATTAAAAACGCACAATCATAGAAAATTACCATATCTGCCAGTTTGCCGAATCTGGATCAGATCGGATCATTTTTATAGCCAAAAGGAACAAATCAATTTGCAGTGGCTGCGCAGCGCGCGAAGACACGTTCAGGCTAATGTCTCTCTCGCACACACTTTTTGGCGCTCAGTGTTCGCGTCGTCTGCCGGGGGAGAGCCATACTGACTAAGTATCGGGTATAATAGTAGAGTTGCGGTCGGACAGATTCTGTATCTGTGTCGCTGTTGTACGAGGTGTATCTGTATTCGTAATTGTTGTCATTTCATATTACGTCTTTGTGTGTTTGTTGTTTCCTTCTTTGTCCTTAGAGTATCAGGAATTCGTACAATACACTTTTCCAATGCGATATAAAAAAAAAATAAACCGAAAGAAATACCTAGCAGAAACACAGATTGGTCGCTCTCGGAAAATTAATTATATAAATAAAATGTCACAGAAACATAACAATTTACATTTTTTATTGCAGTTCTGACTTTTAGGGTACAAGTGACTGTCATATAAAACTTTTTTTGTGAGAAATCAGGATAGTCTCCTTTATAATGTTGTTAACCGTTTTTAATTGTATTTAAAGCTTAATAACATTTTTGTGCAACTTATTTAAATAAAAAACTTAAATACATACATCGAATTAAATGCATTCAACGCACCCATTAAAATCAGATATTTCTATCTTAGACAACAAAACGATCTAGATGATTTGGAGTGCGAGACCTTTCGCCAAGAACTTGTTAATCAACTGTGTTGTTACCGCAATCGTCTTTAATGTGGTTCTCCATAAGTAACGGGTTTGGTTTCATTGAATGTTTTAATGACAACCGGTTTTACTCGCCGAGATATTCCTTTTTTTCCCTGCGAGTAAATAATTAAATTAGTTCAACATTTAAAACTAACGAAAAAATCGTACCAATCGCGCCTTCTTGCACTTGGATTCCATAATTAGGGTATTTGCTACCTGAAACAGTTTCTCCGCACGCAATATTAAAACGTTAGTCAATCGACTACACTGTGCTGCCATTTTCACTTGCTCTTCAATACTATTTTTATTTGTCGGATGTATAAATCGTGGCGGAAAGAAAGATGGAGCAATAATCGTGGACACGTTATGTAGATTCATTTTGTTTATATCTTTAAGTTCAGTTATATAATTTAAAAAGCGTAGGAGCGAACGCAGGGTGTTGCGGTTTTCGTGTGGTAGGAGCTGGCAAACAATCGATAAGGCTCTCTTTTGATCCATCGACGGAAGTTTGTGACATTGATAAAATAGCTGAATCAACTCATTGGTAAGCAACGGCTGAGGAAGCTCTCGCAGCCAACGTTTAAGAAGAGCGCTGAGTTCATGAACTGTAGCAGTAACAAGAAGTTGGGAAAGTTTTCCTGGCTTTTGATAAAAGCTTGATTCCAATTCGTTGTAAAGTATTTCAGTCTGTAATAGATGGTATGTGTAAATATTACTTATATAACGTATATAGAATTTCCGGAATCACCTTATTTTTGTGCCCAGCTATTCGTAGTATACCCTCTTCCCTGGCGCCCCGCCTTATAAGTTCGTCGAGCAAATTTTCTAAAAACAGTGGAACTAATGTCGAATCCTTGCCGGTGACTTGCTGATCACGACGTATAAGAGCGTTCAAGGATACTCCAAATAGACTACCCTCCTCTTTACGACGACGTTTAAATGGCTTTCGTTTATCTAAGGACACCTGGTTGCGATCGAATATTGTGGCCAACTCTAACCAAAAAATAGGTTGAAGGCGTTTAAGATCGGTCTCACTTATCGAATCGATATCTGAGCAACATTTTAAATCAACATCATAACTATCTAATGATTCTTCCCCATCTGGACTAGAGGTATCGCGACAAATACTTTCGAAGCTTAGACCTTCCCGCGAAAGCGGAGAATTTTGAACACTGAGAGATTTCACATGCACCTGGTCAATAATTTTCTTTGAGGAGGTATTCGTTATCAAGGTGCACTCGTCGCTAGAATCTCCGGAAGATGTGTTTTCACTTTGTGAGTCCCGAAGTAGATGTCCTCGAGAGCGCCTAATAAGTTTAAGGAATAAGTGATACCAATTGAATTCTTTTACAACAACTTACCCAACCGAGCAAGATGGATCCGAACCGGATCGATTTCTTGGTAAGTGAATAGTGCCAATCCGCGAATAACCAAGTAACTCAACGCCGTCCGCCGAATGCATAGGTATGTCACAGCGTACGTGTGATCCACGGAATATATCAGTAGATGTAGAACTTTTAAGCGGCGCACTTGGTGTTCGTCTCAACTTCTGCTTTAAGTGTTTTGCCACATATGGTTGAACAATTTCGTTGCCACCGTTGTTTTCAAAAACACTTACAAAGCTTGGGCTAAAAAAAATGTCAACAGAACTGAATGTAAGAAGATTCCATTATTTAACTTACATAGATGCGTTTCCCCAAACCTCCTCGCCTTGTATGGAATCCAGTGAGTCTGGAGTTGCACTTCTAGAGCGTGTGCCCGTACTAGACTCCTTTTCATATTTTAAAATTGTACAAAGTTACATAAACTAATTTTGACAAACTTTTAAATTATATTTACATCAAAATCGCGAAATACATCACGAATATCAGGCTTTCGTTTAGATCGATTTTTTGTGCGTCCGCGTACAGTTTGATTCAAAGCCCGAACGCGTTGTTTAATGACGTCAGCATGTGGTTTTGAAAGTGTAGCGAGTACATGCTCAAGTTCCGTAGTGCGTAGCTCCAGTCCCTTTGTGTAAATAAAAGATAAATATATTACACTATTTAACAAAATTTAACTTTTTTCTACGCTGTGAATCAAACCGACGTTTTTTTTATATAGATTTAAGGCTTTAAAATAGTTTAAAAATTGTTGTTTAAGTAGTTTGTTTACAAAAATTTTACAATCTGTTATTATTACGGTTTTTGTTAGTAGTGTAGTTGTATTAAGGCGGTAGCCGGGAGGGGGAGATAAAAACCCCGCCCAAAATTTTGACTTTGAAAACTCGGGAAAAGTCGAAATAAATGGATCCCTTGTGTACTTATTGTATAGGTGCATTAATTGGGCGTCGTTTAAAGTATGGTTTGTAAAAATCTATAAATAAACGAATAAGGTGGATATGGATAAACTAATCGTTGAAAAAAAACATTTTAATCTATTTTAAAAGTCACAAATCTATAAAAAAAAAAGTTTGTTTGAGTGTCAATGTCGTGTTGAACAGTGTTATTAAAGAGAGACTTAGAACATATAATTTATTATTTTTTTACATTTATGTGGTTTAAACTTGACTTAAATTAAATTTTAAAGAGGCATGGGGGCACTTAATATTGTGCCATAATCTTATATTTAGTATTCTTGATCTGCATCAATAGCACTTATTTGTCTAATAACACATCTTTAATAAACTAAGGAGCTTGAGTGGCTAGATTTTATGTGCTTCTGTGTGCCATATTATCCCAAAGTCACCGAGTCAATTTTGTTTCAAATTTTGCAAACGCCCCACCCTTCATCAAGACGCGAACATCAGTGAAATCCACAATTATGAAGATACGAGTACTTCGTTGGTAAGAAAAAAAAGAGAGAGATGTAAGGGACGTACATATAGAATATTTGTCATTTAGTGGAAACAGGTCTTTAAAAAGACCTGTAGTAGGTAAGGTAAAAAAAAAATAAAATTTTCTTTTGCTACCGACAGAATAAGGAAACGCTGAATGCATACCTAAAAGGTGTAAAAATACGTATGCAGGACTGCCTCATGACTTAAGTCCAAGGAGAGTCGACGAGAGCGTCTGGTCCTCACAGAGCAGAACATTCGAGCTCCCAGAGCCGAACTGAGATATTCCCAAAGCCGAAGGCTTTTTCAACGTTTTAATTTTACTTAAGAGTTTAATAAACAAATTTGTAAAAAAATAATATTTTATAGAAAAAACCACCATTAAAAGCTGCGAGCGGCGACCGCAACTCTATATTTATACCCGATACATAGTCAGTATGGGTACATTAACCGACAATGTGTGCGTGCGGGAGAGACAGAAAAAGTGTCTAACGTGTAATAATAATACGATCTTTTTCAGATTCTGCAGTTTAGAAGATGTCATTCTCTACGACTCTGCGTTTTTGGTTTTCTCGTATCTTTAAAATTGTGGATGACACAGATTTTAGTCCTTTGTGGGGGCGGAAGTGTGCGGGGCGAAGTGTTGAAATATACTTGTAACAGTGACATATCACGGAACTCTGAATAAAAAATTTCGTTGCTCTAGCTCTATAGTCTTTGAGCACTAGGCGCTGATAGGGACGGACGGACAAACAGACATGGCTCAATCGACTCGGCTATTGATGCTGATTAAGAATATATATACTTTATGGGGTCGGAAACGTTACCTTCTGTACGTTACTTTTACCACAAATCCAATATACCGCTATTCTCATTTTGAGTATCGGGTATAAAAACACATAAATATACAATTTTTTTTTCTGAATTAAAAAAAGCTCTGTGCTACTTCTGTCATTGATAATATAAAACAAATCCAATTATATTTGCAAAATGCTCATTAAAACCAAATTTAAACGGTTTTGTCCACTGATAGCTTAAGAAATTGTCTTTATTATTTATTATTATTAAACTTAAATCGATATAGTAAGTCTCTTGGTATCCTCCTGATGACTCTAACCTGATGTTCCCATCCGTGCAGCAGAATTTCGTCGATTTTCTGTCCGATTTATCGTTGGGTCAGATAAATGGCATTTACCATAGCATGGGTACTGCTAAGTATTCAAAATCGAAGTGTTCTCTTTTAATACTCTGGGCTACAATAGTTACATGGTAGCCATCTTGGTTCCTTTTCATTTAAGCTGTTTATCAATGATCTTCCCCAAGTTTTAGCTCAGTCCGAGACCTAATGTATGCTGACGATGTCAAGCTATGTTTTTCTTATAGTGATTCCGTGTCCTCGTTATTTCTTTAATCGGATCTCGACGCTCTCAGTATTTGGTGTTAAATTAACGTTCTTTCTATTCAAATTTCCAAATATTCAGGCAGGTTCCGTTTCTCACATACTTTTGCGGATTACGTTTTCAGCCAAAACGTTTCGTTTTAAGGTGTTGTTGTTGTTGCCCTGGCCAATTTTTTCCGAGCCAAATTTGAGGTTGGGTTAAAATAAAGTGATTTATAAAGAAAGCAAAAGCTAATTTACCCTGATATAGGTGTGAAGTTTATGTTAATGCATCAATAAGTCATCTATTTTTTTCCTTTTGCAATTTAAATATGTGTATTCAAAAGTAAATCGGTAAACTTTTGTGAACGTAAAAAACGGAGCCTGGCTGATTATGTTATGATCTTCCATAACAGCAAGCCTTACCTTTTTGACATCCCAATTAATAACATTCCCTTGGAACGCCTGTACAAATTTAATGATTTGGGCATTGTATTTGCATATATTATTTACTATTTCAAATAAAGCCAAAGGAGGCATTGGTTTTATCAAAAGATGGTATACGGAATTTTCTGACTCTTATACCACTAAACTACATTATGTTTCTTTTGTCTGGCCTATATTAATGGTGTAATATATATATATATATATATATATATATATATATATTATATATATATTATATTATATATATATATATATTGGAGTCCATGTCTTCTTAACCAACCTTACTCGCAAGAAACCACTCGATTTTATATATCCCTTTAATATTATAGCTTGAAATGGCTTGAAAATAATCCATAGATTATAGCCAGTGGTGCAGAAGTAAAGTAAATCCCTGTTATTGTTTATTCTTTGCACTGCCCACTGTGCCACACTGTAACATATATATATATATGGATGCATATCTCTCGCGTCTTTCTTTGTTTCTTTTGCCCTTTCTATATCTCCCTCAATCTTTCGCTCTTTCGGCCGCCTGCCTTTGATTTTAGTCTTGATCTAGCACTCACTTCTTTAATCTGACAAAGTCTTGAACCAACCTTCAATCCGACCCCGTCTTGAATTGATAAACTTACTCGTCGCTTAATCTCGCTATCGCATCCGCACACCAAAATATACCATATAACACCAAGAAACTATCGACTTATCATTAAATATATCGCAAACTACGCTGCTGATGAAGCTCAGTAGCTCAACATTTGGTGACCCCGACGTGTTAAAATATAAACTGATTGTATCATAAAAAACATAAAATTTTGATCGTTAACAAATTTTTGTTCTTTGTGCAAGAGCAACTGCTTACGGTTTTTGCTGTGTTTACTGCAAGTCTTCCTCTTTTCGGTCATCTCAAGCTGGAAACGTGTCGAAAGCGTTACCGATATGGATGCGAGAAACAACGGAGCAGTGACCGAAACTGGAAGCAGGGTGCCTTTCCTGAAGTGGTAAGCACTGGCACAATTGGCAATAATGAAACAGTTTGAAGTTATATTGGAGAGCTCTGCTCTATTTGACCACTTCATGCTCGTTGTAAGGCTCAAGCAAATCGATGAGCTGCACGGCACTTTTAAAACCGTGAAAAACGAGCTCAAGCAGTTCGACTACGACGAGATTGGGAACTCCTGTGAATCACACTTGGCAAATCATAGCTGTGTACAAATAAGATATTCGTGTCAATTTTGCCGATTGTGCTTGATGGAGCAGAGGACGAGGAATCCTATTCAACGTTGGAAAGTAGCATCGATCGATTTCATCTAAACATTACAACTTGCCTTCAAACATCATGGAGCCCCTACAGAGCTCTTCCGAACGAGCTAAACAGTCCTCTCTTAGTTGGACCTACATCTGAACATCGCCCTGGACCTCGTGCAGGACCCTTGTTCATATCAATTTAGAGCCAATCGGGTGGAGAGCAGGAAACTCGAATTATCTAGTCTCAATTTCAGAAAGCCCTGCTGATCTGGCCATGTCAACTTCAGCACCCGCTTTGAGTGCGCTATTCTGCTGGAGAAGCTCAGTAGCTCAACAGGTATAGTAAACTTACTTGTTCAAATGGCTTCGTCAATTCGGGGTATCCGGCAGAAACCAGCCATTCTGCCTCCATTTCACCATCTATGAAAAAAGACGATGGAATTCGAAGTAATATGTAAATATCTTATATTCAAAACATACACACCCTCGTAATTCACTTCAGGTTCGTTGCTAGGGGAATTGGCTTGCAGTAAATACTCGTTGAGAAATTCAGAATAGTCCTGATCAGATGTATTATCCAGCGAAGTGTTACTGTTCATTATGTTCTTAATAATAGTACTTTCGCTCAAAAATGAAAGGTATGCCGAATTCACTAGAGTGATTAAAGTAAAGTTTTAAATTGGTTTAGATACAATTTACAATTTCATATAAATATATTATTACTCTATATTTTAATAATTTTACTATTTATACAACCTATTAAAGGTGTCACAAGTATACTAATAAATAAAATTATAATTAATATTAACTTGTTAATCTTTTCAAAGTAACCTTCTTGGTACTGAGATTGAGTAAACTCATATTTAATTTAGTATTGAATAGTTTTGCTGCTCGGTCATTTGTTTTTTGTTTGCAAATTTTAAAAACAAGTTCAACATTGTATGCACGTATATTGCATATGAATGTATATTTTCTTAGATACATACATACATAGCACAAATTACCTATTGTTGTTCTACTGATTTTATTTCATTTTGTTGACCAAGCAACAAAATAATAGATAGATAGATAGATGCATCTGAAAGATATCTAAAATGTAGAATTTGTCCTATTATCACAAACAGTATCCAAAAGTCATCTAGTATTCAAAAAGTGTAAGAGGTGCGCCAACTCGCCAAACATTACTACACTCAAAGATTACAATTTTTCATAAGATTGAAGATATTGGAAAAGATACATACATACATAGTTAATCAAGGAGACAACTATTAAGATTTGATACGAATTCAAAACATGTTTTGTTTAAATGCATACACAGCTTAACACATATCCATAAAAAGATGTACAATGTACATAAACGTTATTTCGTATTTGTATATTTATGTATGTATGTATATAAGTTGATATTACAATTTCACATTATTTAATTTTATTATGTTGCAAAGAAATAAATGTGAACATAGCATGTATGCATACACGTTAACAATCACATCTGTATGTTAAAAATCTCCAGTTTAAAAAGACAAATGTAAGAAGTTTTAACCTGTCAATGTTTATGACTAATACTTAAATCGGTACGAGCATTGCATTGTTTTGCAAAAGGAATCACAAAGTATACATACATACATATGTGCATTTATGTACATACATTCAATTATATTTTCTAATGCATAATTATGTCAATATTTTCCTATTCGCTCCGATATATATGTGTGTATGTATGATTTAACGACTGTCCGCAACGAAAATTCGAAATCAACTAAGCAAGTTTATGATAAAATCCACAACTTTACTAACATTCACAAATGTATATAGAAACATATGTATGTATATGAAATAGGTGTGCAAGAAATACACATATGTATGTATGTGTATGCAGTGAGAGAGAGGAGCTATGTGAAAATCAGGTTTACTCTAAAACTACATGTATGTATGTATGAATGGAATTCATACACATCCAATATTATATGTAGACCCTACAAAAATTTCAAAGTCAATTTTTAATCGGTGACACACCACCAGACTGACTTTATCTCAAATCTCGACTTTAATAAATATAAACCACTAAAATCAAACTCGCTCGTTATTTTAAACCATTCTTTGATCGAAGGAATGACCCGGATACTTGTACAGTTTTGTTTGCTTTAGTGCTCGTTAGTTTACAATGGAACAATGGAAGGCATTGGTAAAGATCCTTGTCAGACTCAAGGCAATGATCACACGGGCATTGGCTTGGCTTGGGCTGAACGGGAGAAACCAACTACAACGGCGGAGGATGGTGGTGGTCCAATCGGGTTGGAAAGAGTTCTCACAAAGCCCTTCTCGAACATGTGGATGGGGTTAAAACAACCAACTACAACTACAATGATCAATGGTAATGGCAGCAAAAAGCTTCATATACACCACGACTCTTCACGCAGCGCGAATATAAGGCGGTTATTAGGGACATAGCCAACGACACCAACACAGATCCCCGGTCATAATAGCGGGGGACTTCAGTGCCTGGACCATGATCTAGGGCAGTGCCAGGAACACGCCCTGAGGGACAGCGATACTGGACGAGTTTACAAGCCTGAATGTCTGTCTTCTGATCATAGGAAGAACCCCGACGTAAAGCAAAGCAGGCCGGGAGTCCATCATAGACCTCACTTTTGCAAGCCCGGAGATCGCGCGCCACGCACAGTGGCAAGTCTTGAGTACGTAAACGCACAGCGATCACCGTGCTGTGATGACGTGCACAGCCGCCATCAGGAATGCAACAAGGGGGCAACGAGCGCAACTGACTGGCTACAAGGAAGCAACGCTGGATGCCGTCGGGGATGCTGAAGCTAGCGCGAGAGCCATCATCATGATCGTCATTGCGGCATGTGGTACAGCTATTCTGCGAAGAAAGACAGGAGGAAGCAGACACCGCCATGGTGGAACAAGCACATCGCCTAAGCAAGGAGGGAGTGCTGCGCAGCTCGACGCGCATACCAGCGATACACCAGCGATTCACACGGATGTATAACCAGTGCATCCAGGAGCGGAACGTGAATAAAAATAACATGGAAATGCCGGAGGCTTGTCCTGGTACCCAAACCAGGCAAGAACCTAGCAAGAACCTCGAAAGATTTTCGAGAGGCTGGTATGCAACCGACTCGAGGCTGAGCTGACACAGCGACATGGCCTCTCGACGCTCCAATTTGGGTTCAGGAAGCAGAGAAGCACCACAAACGCCATACAGAAGGTCACGAGCCTGGCCAGAGAAGCCATTGCAGAAACGCGATGAGCAGGAGGCACGAAGGAGTACTGCTTAGCATATACGCTAGTCGTGCGGAACGCCTTCAACTCGGCCAGCTGGAGGAGCATTCTCTATGCCCTGAGGAGTAGGGGCAAATCGCAGTACCTGATCCAGACGTTGCGAAGTTACTTCACGGACCGTGTCCTGCTCTACGACACGGCAGATGGAGTGAAGTAGCACAAGAACAACGGTGGCGTCCCACAGGGTTCGGTCCTAGGACCGATGTACGATGAAATTCTGCGCCTGAACCTACCGGAAGGCTGCACGCTGGTGGGCTTTGCTGACGACATCGGACTGGTCACGGTGGCAAAACACAAAAAACAGTCAGAGGATAGATGCAGCGTAGCGTAGCAGTTGGAAGCATAATATCCTTGTTAGCAACGAATGGACTGTCCCTGGCGGAGAAGAAGTCGGAGGCTGTGCGCATAAGTGGCGGGAAGTTGGTCGAGCAGGCGTGTGTGATGGTTGGCAGCACTGCCATCATGACCAAGCCCTCCCTAAGATACCAAGGGGTAGTGCTTGACCACCGACTCACGTTCAAAGCGCATCTTGAGTATGCAAGCGCGAAAACAGCCACAGAAACAGCGGCCATCACCAGGATGATGGCCAATACTGGAGCACCAAGACAGCGCAGCAGACAGCTCATCGTCGCAGTGGGTCAGTGCATCATCTATGAGTCAGTTGTGTGGGCAACAGCAATAAGGTTGCCGTCATATAGCAGAGATAGCAGAGGTGCATACAGACGCTGTGCCCTTAGGGTTGCATGCTGATCCCGGACGGTGTCAGAGGACGCCGCAATAGTGGTGGCAGGTATGGTCCCGCTTGACCTCCTTCGTACGAGCGGCAGAGCGGCATGACGGTTGGCAGTGAGCGCCGCGAGGGCAGCATAGCCCGCTGGCAACGGCGATGGGACCAAGCCGAGAAGATGGACCAGAAGACTCATTCCCCAGCTGAGACCATGGCTAAAGCGGAGGAGAAGCCAGATCGATCACTATCTCGGCCAACTGCTAACGGGGCATGGCTGCTTCGAGCACGACCTATACCGCTTCAAGCATGCCGATAGATAAAGACGCGGAGCACGTCTTCTTTTCCTGCCCCTGTTTTTCTCAGAAACGAGCGATACTAGAAGAGACGAGCCCAGGAGTAAGTGCAGATACCCTCGCCGAGCGTACACACAACACGATATGTACTGATGGGGATAGCTGAATTCAGAGGCATGGCGAATGTGAATTCTGCAGTGGGCCCCGTCCGCTCCTGGGATTGTCTCCTCTACTATTCCTGTGAGCCACATTTAAGTGGGCACGTTGTCTTCGTCAATTGCCACCACTTTGGCTGGCTCTATGTTGGCGACCTCCTCGGACCTCATACCACGATGTTGAAGGCAAATACGAAAGGCTGCAGTCGGGTCTGGGCGAGTCTGAATCTGGCGGCAGCGAAACTAGCATTTTGCCGACTAGCAGATGCATGGGAGTCAGCACCAATGAAAAACGGTGAGTCGCTGCATAGGTATTCAGCATGTGAGCTGCACCAACAAAATTCGTGGCTTTGTCGCAATAAAGATTGACATTTGGCTTTGAACAAACCTGGATTAGCACAAAATAAATTTATTTGGGGGGGCATTTAATAGGCGACCGCAAACTTGAACCAACGAGAGCTATCGGACATGAGAACACTTGTTCTTCCAAAAACCAAAGATTTCGTTTCGTTTTTGAATTTATACCTGCAACTGTAAAAGCTTTTTGATTGTGTTAATTTCCTTCGGAAATAAATCTTTTTGGGCAGCTTCAGCTGTTAGAAATGTTGCGCCAAACAACAGTCTAGTCTGCTGAAGGACTAGTAGTACACCATGTGACTCCGTTTCTTCTATTAATGAACAAGCGAATTTATACAATTGTTCCTACCTATAAGATTACGAATTATCTTCAAAGGTGAAGATGGGATTCCGTTCAACATCGGCCGCTATTAGCAGCGCAGCGGCTACCTTCTTTTTCTCCAATGACGCTTCTGACAAACGTAAATGAGAATTACAAGGCCAATACTTGGATTCTTGCTGTAAGAACGACGGGCCACTGAACCAAAATTGTGAATTTACGTCTTCCACTGATGATTCCTGAGATACTATGTAGGTCTGGTCTGTCCTGTATCTCGAAACAACTGTATCAAAACAAATGTAGTTAACTGGGAGATATGTGTTTGCAGCCCATGCATAACTACTTCCGAATCTGACCGCAATACAACTTTTTCTACGAGACAATCGAAAATAATAATAGTTCCTCTCACAACTTTGTCAAAAGATGAGCGGCACATAGCCATAATCTTGGAACTGTTTTTGTCTTTAAGGCTGCCACCCTTGACTTAGCCGTTAGTAAGTTAACGGACACTTTATTTGAATGGGAACTACTAACATTGATACAACCGCCATATGCTCTCGTGGATGCATCTGCAACGCCATTTATTTTAAATCCATCTCTTGTGCTTTCTCCAACAAATCGTGAAACGGTGACGTCATGCAACCTTTCCATATCGATAGCAACAATACTTTTGCATTGGTACTCCCTGGACATAGCAGACCCAAGGGATCAAAAACACTGCTTATGACAGACAATATTGGTCTCTTGGTTGTGGTTGCGGACGACATTATTGGTTTCAGACAATATTTGAAAATGTCCGCTTCTGGTTTCAAAATCAGACCAATAGTTTTACAATCTGGAGATCAGCTCCATTCGAATTGAAGGACTTCTCACACATCGGGGGGTACAAGGTCCTTAAAGAAATGAATTTGGAACATTTTCTAACTCCCAAAAATGTTTGACCAAGTTGTCGAGCGGGAAGGCTTCTTGAGCTGTGATCACCATAGAGCAAGTTATTGTAGCTTTGGGCATTTTGACTTGCAACCACCAAAAAATAAGTGTTTTTTAAGGTTAATGCCTCTACGCCCTGCTTTACTTTACCATTACATAAAATATCGAAAATCGCGTCTGCACCTAAAAAAAATCAACATTTTTTAGCTTACGAGGGTTGCTATTTATATTTCGGGAATAGGAAATAAGAACAATTTTTAAATGAATATGGTTTTATTGTTTTTCAAAATATTCCCCCTGATGATCAATACACTTTTGCATTCGCTTGAACCATTGGTCATAGCAGTTTTTCCACTCCTCTTGAGACACCTCCAAAACATGGTTTTTAAACTCTTCAACTGCTTCTTCGGCGCTCGTAAAATGTTGACCATGCAGTTTTTTTAATGTTTTTTTTACTGTAGGGAGAATGAGTCATCAATTCGACGTTTTGACTGCTTAAAAATTCACCTGTTTGTCGAGATGTGTGCGAGCTCGCATTGTCATGATGGAGAATGATTCGTGCTCGGCAGTTGTTTTTGCGAATTTCTCCGAAGACCTCCGGCAAACAATGGTCGTGTACCACTCAGAATTGACAGTCCTACGTTTCTCTAGCGGAACAGTGGCCACATGACCCATTCTCCCGAAGAAACAGGCGACCATTTGCTTCAAGGTGCTTCGTGCTCGAACAACTTTTGTTGGATTTTGCTCATCTTGAAACACCCACACGGTCGATTGCTGATTAGTTTCCGGCTCATACGCATATATCCATGATTCATCGCCTATCACGATTTTATAAACATCTTTTGAAGCGCCTCGGTCGAACTTTTTAAGCATTTCCTTACTCCTATCGACGCGAGCTTTTTTTTTGAGCGATTGATAAGTTATGAGGTATCCAACGAGAGCAAACCTTTTTTACAACTAAGTGTTCATGTAAAATGGAATGTATTGAAGTGGAACTAATGTGCAAGGATGCCTCTATCATACAGTATATAGATGTGCCAGTTCATACAACGAAAGCGTCACACACTGGCTAGCGCGTTCAGTACCCCAGAGTGACGTCATCATGAGAGAGAGAGATCACAGAGAGAACATCTGTGCATGTGTTAGTACACACGCAATATGTTGTTTAAAGACAACATTAAGACAACAGTAATTTTACCCTCATGCAATATACGAATGTAATAATCTTAAATATTTATGTACATAAGATATTTTATAATTGAATTAGAAAATTTATGGGTATTGTCCATGAGAGTATTCAAGGTGCGACCGGCATCTACATTTTTGCTTTGCAGATTCCCGTCGGAAAGCGCGCTATTGACAATTGATTTGAAATATATGTAAAACCAATTCCATTTATATTTATGCATATTTATTTAAGTATATATCTATATTTTCTTATATTGTATATTTAGATACATCATTGTTTTAGTTATAATAAACAAAAAAGTCGAGAACCGACGGCGTTTTCATAATTTATAATAAACCTGCTTAAGATAAGGAAATAAATGTGCAATTATATTATTTTATATAGTCGAGAACCGACGGCATTTGCAGAATTTTTATAATTTATAATAATTCTGTTTGAAATAAGGAAATAAATGTGTAAGTATATTATTGTAATATTTTATATTTTGTGGTATAAATCAAACAAATAACAGCTTTTATTTTATTTTATTTCCCGCGCCCTAGTGTACCATACCCCCACCCCCTGCCCATTCTTCATTTCTTTTGTGGCGGTAGGTCAGACCATCAAAAGACCGAAAACAAGAACCAAACTCAAATTTCAGTTCCAGCGGCCAGCAATAGTAAACACACACACGCAAAGTACGTGAGTATGCATGTGCACCCATACACTAAAACATGCTGGTGGCAAAACAGAACCAGACCTGAGAGAGTTCAAAAAATCTGAAAAAGCATACAATCACATATTTTTGTCGAAACATATTGCGTGTGTACTAACACATGCACAGATGTTCTCTCTGTGCTCTCTCTCTCATGATGACGTCACTCTGGGGTACTGAACGCGCTAGCCAGTGTGTGACGCTTTCGTTGTATGAACTGGCACATCAATATACTGTATGGTTAGTGCTAGTACTCAGTTCACGCACACCATCGATGTTTTGTGGCACAACAACCGATTTTGGGCGACCTTCATGGAATTCGTCAGCGACTAAACTACGACCACTATTAAACTCTGCAAACCAGCGATAAACTGTCGTTTTTGATGGTGCTTTCTCGCCATATAAAGAACTAAGTTCATCAACACATTCTTGTTGGGATAATCCACGTCGAAAGTTGTGAAAAATAATCCAACGAAAACCCTCTCGAGAAACAAAACAAAACAATTGTACATAAAAACGTTGTACGTACATATGTGCTAAAAAATGACAAAGTTTACTATGGCGTTGCCAGATTTTACGTATTGGCTTTAGTATTGGCCATTCCCGAAATATAAATAGCAACCCTCGTATAAAAGACAGGATCAGCTATTGGATAGCTCTAGTTTTCTGGGTGATGCGATTTGATTTTGATTTGATGCGGAAATTGATTTTAAGATCACAAAATCTGAGACCATTTCAAATGGGTGTATGCGAGTGCAGATTGTTGTTTCACATCTAGATGTGCCAATAACCTGGAATTTTGTAAAGCTTAACAAGCCAATATCCTTTCGAGTTTTGCCAATTCATCGGTGATAAAATTCATTTCAGAGCCGGAGTTCAGCAATACTCTTGCTGGCTGATGTTAGCTTCAGCTGCCTTTAATGTTAATGTTGGCATGATATTCGCCTAACAAAATGGACCTTTCTGATCCTTGGGCTTTAGCCACAGTCACATCGTTGATTTCTGCAGAACTTTGTCTAGGCATTCCTCCACGTTTATTATGCAGCGTCGCCCTCTTTCTGAGCGTCCGCTGCCAGCCTAAGTTGTTAACTGTGTATAAGAGCTGTCATATGTAACAGCGTATACATTTCTTTCCTTTATTTTTTTTTTAGTTATTACACATGAAATTGTCTCGTAACTTTATGTATGAAGACTATGATGAGGTACTAATATTTTACCACCGGTTCGCACAGTACAACAATGTATGTAAGATTTATATTAAAGTATCGTTTATTAATAATGTTTAGATCGAAAAAGAGTACAAAGTGTATAATTTCAACGGTACAATTATTGAGTGTTTTCTCCTGACATTTTGTTCAACTTTCTGCTTCTACTTCCAACAACAGACTCCCATATCGATAACCCCTTATCGGTTAGGTCTTTTAAACATCGGTTAAGTCTGGTTATATGTTTTGTTTCGCTTGGTCACGCAGTTCTTGGCGCTCGTTGTTAAACTGCGTAACCAACTCCCCGTTGAGAACCTCCAATAGTCGACTTTCAGCTTGTCTGTGCATCTTTGTCCCAAACATGACCTCGAATGGCGACGACTTCAACGTAGAATGCACATGCGAATTAATCGCCATCTGGACCTGTGGTACATGCTTGTACCACTTCGTTGACTCCTGAGCTGAGAGCTTTGCGATGATACCCAAAATTGAACGGTTCACCCGCTCAATCTGACCGTTGCCTCTCGCCACACCTGTCGTTGTACACACATGTTCGACTTTGTTCTCGTTGAGAAACTCGCTGAATGCGTTGGATGTAAACACTGCTCCTCTGTCGCTGACTATGCGCTTGGGAAAACCAAACACAAATGACCAATCTCTCAGCCTCTTCACAACTTCTTCGTGACCTGTTGACTTAGTTGGAAACAGCCACACAAAATTGGAGAATGCATCTACCACAGCAAAAATGTACTTGTATTGCTTGGCTGTCGCATCCATTGGTCGCAAATGATCAACGTGCAGCGTGTATAGTGGTGTGTCACCCTTGTCAATGCAATGAAGATATCCTTCTTGTTTGCCCAACTTTTTGCTGAAAATTATACAACTGATACAATTAGTAATCAACTTATTTACTTTCCGTTCAAGGTGCGGAATCCAGTATTGCTGCTGAACTGAGTTGTCTTTCTTTGTCTTCGCTGTGGAGAAATGACCAACTTCATGCGATCCTTGAATGATTTCCCTTTCCATCAGCCTTGGAACCACCAATACGTCATTGCCATTTACAGATTTGAAGAGAGAACCTTCTTTTAGCTTGTAGTCTTGATATGGGTGCTGCTTCAGGATCTCAACTGTGGCTTCGATGAAATCGTCATTCTGCTGTGCTTTCTTTATCCGAGCTGTTAGCTCCGTCGTCACGAACATGCATGTCTGCGGAAAACGACTGAGACAATCCACGTGTCTCATTCTGTCCCCTGGGCGGTGTACTGCGTTGAATGTAAAGGCGTTAAACGCCGCACACTCAGTGGCAAGATCAAATTTGATCCCCAACAGGTAGTGACGAAACTTCTTGAATGCGAGGCTTGCAGCTTTGACCTCCAAATAGTAACTGTGACGTTTGGACTCAGCTTGTGTAGTCTTTTTACTCCAATAGTAAATCGGGTGGAAATTGCCATCAAACTGCTGCAACAAAACTGCTCCGAAACCTTCTTTGGATGCATCCGTGTGGAGTTCCGTTGGCGCTTCTCGTGAGTATAAATGTAATACAGGTGCGATTACAAGCAGATTCTTTAAGGTTTGTAGCGACTGTTGCTCTGCTTGGCCAATGTTGAAAACTGCTTCCTTCATGAGTAGATTCGTGAGCGGCCGGGCAACTTGTGCATAGCCAGGGATGAACTTTCTGAAAAGGCCTGTGAGTCCCAGAAATGCTTGAACTGCTTTAATGTCTTTGGGCGTAGCAGGCCGACTGACAGCTGCTGTCTTCTCTTTGCCGGGCCAGATTCTTTCGTCCTCAATGATATGGTCCAGAAAGCTAATGCGTGGCGGCATGAAGCTACCTGTAAGCTAACTTCCTGTAATCTACGCAAACTCTAAGTGTACCATCTTTTTTCTTCACGACGACAACTCTGCTCGCTACATTTGAAGACGACTTGCGCACGATTCTTTGCTCGATCCAAAAGTGCGTCGAAATCAATCTGGCTACTGGGGACTACTAAAAACTTCTGTGTGGTCTGCAAGTTATCCACGGTAACTTCTGCATTAAAGTATCCAACAGGCTTTATTGATATCTGACCCAGACCGCGCAACATAGTTGTGCACTTCAAAAGTTTAACGTTTTTCATGGTCTTCAACATACTCTCTTTGATTATGGTTACATCTGACCCTGTATCTACAAGACAGTCAACTACAATGCCGTTTATTTGAATTTTTTCATGCGACTGCGATCGAAAATGACGCGAACTTTATCAGCTTCATAAGGACAGTTACGCGAAATGTGACCATTCTGATTGCACTTAAAACACTTCGTTTCGGCTTTGCAGTCTTTGCGTTTGTGTTCTCCTCATCCACAGTTATAGCAATATTCTTTTTTACCGCTTTGCCCACTTTGCTGCTTGAAACTCGTTTTATGCTGTTCGTTATTGCCCTTCTTCTCCGATATGTTCAAACGATCATAGACATCGAACTCTTCTTTCATGGCCCTGAAGGTGTTACAGCGATACATGGCATACTTATACTCTTTTCTTATGTCCAGACCGTTCACAATATGGGTTATAACAGCCGCGTCTTCAACATGTACGACTGCTGCTATTTTTATCATCTGCACTACTCTTCCTCTTTCTTTCTTGCAGCAGCTTATAAATGTCTGCACTGTTATAGCTACATGTGAATTCATCCAATAATACGTTCTTGAGTTCCTCAAAGGTGCACACGCATTCAGCTTCAAGGAAAAGCTTAGCTGCACCGGTCATTTTTCCTCTGGCCTGCACATACTTTTGCTTTTCAGTAAGCTCATATGCGTCGCCATTTTTTTTCGAAAATCTCAAACCACTTTTCTATGGGAACCAATTTTCCATCACAATCGCTCACAACTTTTGTAAAATTATCTGGACCGATCTTCATTTGGATTTCTCGTTGCTCATCGCAAAGCACTTTCAAACTTAGCAGCTTTATCATTTGATCAATTTTGTCCTCAGTATTGTTTTCCGCATTTTTTAAATCTTCCATCTCGTTTGCACTCAGCCACGACGTTCCTGGTACAGCTTCTTCCTTCTTCCTACAGCGGTGTTTGCATCATTTTGCGGTTCTTTTCGACTTGTGTCTGTGTACCGGACGAGTGCTTGTCTTTTCTGTTAATAAGTGTGTATCACACACAACGTGTCTGTGCGTGTTTTTTCTGCTTATGTACGTACTGCGCACGGACAAGGCGACGCTGCGGCGCGACAATGAATTTCACAATTTTCCAACCGAATTAAACGACCGATCTTTTATTAAACTCCGTGGCTACTGTTATGCTCACAGAATTTCGATTGTTGAACTTAATGTTTATAGCCACCAACAACAACTTTACAACTTTATGTAGCTACAAACAACAACTTTAACAACTTTTCAACAATCCTCTTCTTGCATCAGCTTCTGCTTTCTTCTGTTTTTCTTTTTCACACACTCCGAGCTCTTTATTCGACGCGGACGAGCCCCCAAATGTAAGATTTATATTAAAGTATCGTTTATTAATAATGTTTTGATCGAAAAAGAGTACAAAGTGTATAATTTCAACGGTACAATTATTGAGTGTTTTCTCCCGACTTTTTGTTCAACTTTCTGCTTCTACTTCCAACAACAGACTCCCATATCGATAACCCCTTATCGGTTAGGTCTTTTAAACATCGGTTAAGTCTGGTTATATCGGTTAGGTCTTATCGATGGTATGTTAAGTTTAAATGTTAATTTAGATGGGATAGTGTTAACTGCTTGATACACTGTCCTTTACATGTATTATTGTTAAAATTACTTATTGGGATAGATCAATCAATTCTTTAATTGAATTACTACGTTGAATTCTAGAATTAGTGTTTACTAGAGCTTTGAAGAGCCAACTACCTTTATTTTTAATTGGTTCAAGGTAGTTTCAGTCATCGAATGAATGAAGTCAATTTCGAAAATATATACTAAATATCCAGAGCTCAAATCTACCTTGATCAATTCTTTTTCACGCTCAACCGGATCGGAATAATCGTAAGCAAATGGGATGCGTTTCTACCAAACAGGGGAATCTTCCCATTCAGAATCAATTTGTTATCCACGAAAATTCCTTTCGCTGTTAATAGGATGTAAATTTGGAACTGATCCTGAGTCAAAAAGAGTTTATTATTTACCTCTAGATCTGCAATTTGCTTTCAGTGTTGTCTAAAACATTAGACAACTCTCATTTTTCCAATCAATTCTTTTCCCTTTTTATACCCGATACTCACAATGAGTATATTTAGATTTGTGGGGAAAGCGCATGTGTGTAACACATTTCGTATTTCAGAGGTTATCCGGTTTACTTGTTCAATGTTTTTCGCGAAATCCTGATATTCCTGATTTCCGGATATGATTCAGGAGCAGCTTTTCAAATATTTTTGATAGGCACGGCAGGAGACTGAGACTATTTAATGATTTCTTTGACTTCTCCTTTTCTGCTTTATCGATCATTGATAGATGACAGATTTGCCCCATTGTTGAGGATAGTATTTTATCATGCTTTTGAATGGTGAGAAAACAAAGCTGGTGAGCTCGTCAAATATATCATTATTTTAGGGGAGACGCAGTCATGGGGTGGAGCTGTTTCTTGAGACTAGGTCTTTAATGACTGTTCTAATTTTGCTGCTTTGAATATGATTATCCAAGATCATTGATTAGTGGCATCGCAAAGCTTTTTGTTTCTGGATTTGGTTTGAAGACGTTTTCTAAATGGACGGTGAATGTTTTTGCCATCTCCTTGTTGCTGCGAACCCAGTCTTGTGTTTTGGTACGTAACGGTGATTCACTCTCCATTGGTGGACACACGCGTACTTTAGCTTTCCAATGTGGGCTATTGGGCTCCAATGTAAAGCTATTATTATGTATAATATATTATGTTTGAGCTCGGTTGTTCTCATCTTCTAGGGCCTTGCGTAGTAGATGGTTGGCTTTTTTGAACGCTCCTTCGAGGCAGGTTATCTATGGGCTTGCCATTCCCGCCGAAGCCTCTTATCACGTATCAGCTCTTCAATATTCCTGGAAACACGACTGCTGTTGTGAATTTTATATGCTGTTATTATTATTGGAGTGGAATGTTTTGCAGCCAGTGGCACTACAGACTCAAATGCTTCAACTGTGCTTTCTATGTTTGGGCAACCATTAATATGGGAACTTATATACTTCCGGTATTTGAGGCAATCCGTTTTGCTAGAAGTTACAGTTAGTTGGCGAGTTATTCAATGATAGATCTGTGAAGAATCTGTGATAATAGAATTATATAGTTGCCTTCGTTTCGGGTTGCTGATTCGAGATCCCCAATTTGTGTGCTTGCCATAAATCGGTTACCTAACAGGTCGAAGAATTTTAAAAATTCTGCTTCGGAAGTTTTCGCTTTCAGTTTCGATATGAATCGATGTTGCCTTAGATAACTTGTAGAAAATGATGGCAAGAGGATTTTGATTTTGATTGCCCATAAGTTCGTTTATTGGATTGCTACCATTGTTAAGACCTTATAAGAAAAGTCTAGACAATTTTGTATTCTATAATTATCGTAATACCCACGCAAAGGATACATCTTACATCGGGTTTCTATTTGAGTGCATGCTTACATTCACTCAGGTTCTCCACTTGTGTTTTGTTGTAGTATCTTTTAATGGGTTACAGATCTTTGCTTCCACCCTAACAGTCAATACTCAAATATGTTTATGTTTGAACAACCAGTGTTTTTTATATAGTTACCATTGTTGATTCAAATTCCCTTGCCAACTGGGAGTGATTTGCAGGAGTACGTTGGTCAATTCAATGTTGCGATGCCTGAAGCATCTCTGCCTGCAGAGGTTTGTTGAAGTTTCGGTTTAGAGACTGAGGCGTAAGATTCGTTGGTTTAACTTCACACCTAAGCAAAAGAAACTCCTGGCGTCGTAGTTGATGGTATACACGGAAAGTTTTGTCGGATGATTGGGCGATTTTTTAACTCTATAGACAGGTCAACCTTTACAGATTTATAGTCTATGTAGTCTTCTACAGTGGCAACATTTTTTGGCAGAAGGGCTTAGTAAGATGTACTTACCCGCAGGCAACGCAGACTGCTCGTAGGGTATAATAAGTTTTCGTGTGTCCATATTCCTGACAAATTGTCCATTGGACATTTCGTTAGTGTGGTTCCTCAACGGTGATTCTACTATGCAGTATGTGATGGACCTATTTCAGGCTGAGGTAAGCTCAGTCACGTCCAGGGGTCAATCCACAAGAAATTCCTGGCGGAAATCGGCCCTTGAGGCTCTCTGGAGTCGGCTGGTGCGGAACCAACGGTTGGCTCGGGCGGTGAGGAGCTCTGCCATGGCTCGCGGCAGGTAGTTCATGTCTACCCCGTACGAGAGGGCACGCTCTTCCAGCAGTTCGACGAACAACAGTGGGTCGTCCTGCCCGTCGAACTGGATTCCCCACTTTCGGATCCGTACCGCCATCTGTGTGGCGTGACTGTAATAATAACCGTCTGTGGGGCCATTTCCTCCTACTGTCGGCAAGATCCTTCTCATGGGCGAAGGCCTTGTCTCCTGGCGCTGGGCTGGGGCGATCTGGCGTACTGCCGCTCGAGCTCTGCCAACCTGACCCAGGCATCGTGTTCGAGGGGCCCGGCGACTAGTTCGGCGAAATTTCTCCGCAAATCTTCCACGTTACCCTCGCGGCTGAATCCGAATTCCTCCGCGAAGGACTCCAGCTCCTCTCGGCGGCGTTTGTGTACCAGCCGGTACTCACCCCTGGGTTGGCGACAAATTCTCCAGGGTAATACCCACTGGGCTGTTCCTCTGTATGGGATTCCATCGCTCCGATTGTTACTCGAGTTGGCTGTTTCGCTGGGCTTGCGCTTTTTCTTTACTAGGGCACTGTGTCGACCTTCGCGGCTGACGCTTCGAATTCCTTCTCGGGTGTGACGGCACTGTTCGCGTTTCTCTGTCGCTGTGTCGCGCTTTCGTCTGCTCGTTGCGCAACTCTTGCCGTTGGTATTGTGAGAGGTCGGGGTTTTCTTCGGGTTGTTTTCTTGTGTTCTTCTCTAGTGGCCTTGGAGTTTTATTCCACAAACCCTTGCTGACGTTCTCTTGGGTCCCTGCTCGGGCGCCACTTGTGATGGACCTATTTCAGGCTGAGGTAAGCTCAGTCACGTCCAGGGATCAATCCACAAGAAATTTGTAGAAATAGATGGAACCTTAAGGGCGGCGTCGGGGGTGGCCTATCGTAGAGGGGGTGGATCGGGGCTAGGTTGGGCGTCGCTCGTCGTGTATACGAAACGGCGTGCGTGGACTCGGGGTGGGGTAGTGTCGGTGCCTCGGCTAGTTGGAATGAACTTACGCAATTGGGTGTTACTCTGATAATTTGACACTTTATTATAAATCTTAGCACTTTAAATTAACTTAGTTTGATTGGTCGCCGGTGTTTCCCGTAGGTTCCTGGTACAACGTCTGTACTCCGAACCGTTGGGGGACTCGTCGGATGGGACGGAGTGTCTCAGTGCGGCTGTTGCTTCGGTGGCATTGGGCGAGTCATTGACTGAGGGTTATTGGCTCGGATGGCTTCGTCTTCTCCTGGGGAGAGTGTACTGATCAATAGGAGCCAGAGCTGCGGCTATTTAAGCCGTTCTTCGGGGTCCGTACCGCGGAGCAAGCTTTTCTTTTGTCTTCCTTGTTGCACCGGGGGTGCGTTTTGGGGTCGCTTGCCGACTTACGATCATCTCGCCTCTTGCCCCATCGGCGGGTCTGCTTACTTGATGGCCGCCTGATTCGTCGCGTTGTTGTTTGGCGCTGCACCGCCGGTCGGTTCTTCGCTGACGCTGTCTCTCTTGGCCGGGCGTCTCGGGTTCTGCTGACTCTGCGGTGCCGTAGTCGGGGCGTCGGGTTGATGCCTCATTGGTTTCTTCGTCGATGCCATCATTCCTGTGTGGGTCAGTGGGCTCGTCGAAGTCGTGGTCGTGGAACTCTCTCAGGTCGCTGATATTTGCGGTCTTCTGTTTCCGGCTTTCGCAATGTTACAATTTGGCGATGTTTGGTGATGGAAAACTTTTGACCCGGTAGGGGCCGTTGAACTTCGGGGCTACCTTTGCCGCAAAGCCCTCGGCGGCGTTTGAGAGGTGGTGTTGGCGTAATAGTACCAACGACCCGACGACGGGGCGCCATAGTCGCCGGCGGAGGTTGTAATGTCTCCCTTGCTCTTGACTGGCTCTCTGGATGTTGTTCCGGACGATGGCGAATACTTCTTTCAGCCTCGTCGCTTTGCTGGTGGCCGTCTCTGGCGTACTCCCTGTCCCGGGCGTGACTTCGTCGTAGAGGGTGCCGGGGAGTCGGAGCTCTCTTCCTTGCAGGAGGAAGGCGAGGCTCAATCCGGTCGCCTCGGAGACGCTGGAGTTGATCGCCAATGTCATCTCGGGTAGGAGTTCGTCCCATGTATTCTGGTGGTCATCGACGAACTGGGCGATCATCGTTTTCACAGTCCGATTGGCTCTCTCCGTCGAGTTTTCTTGGGGGCAATACGGGGCTGTGTGTCGTTGCGGCTGTCGTTGCTGGGGCCGGGTTGTCTTCTGGAGGGGCGTCCAGGGGTTCCTTTCCCTTCGTTAGTGGAACCGCGTCCGTGCCCTCGGGAGACCGGCTCGCTTTCTTCGTTGCTTTGCTCGGTCTTGGGTTTCTCGGAGTGGGCCTGGGGCTAGTGTGCCTCGTCGTGGCCGTGGGTTCTGTGTTCCTCGTTCCTTGTGCTCGTGTCTCGTGTCGTGGCGGAGGGTTCGTTGGCGGCGGGGGTCTCAAGTTCTTGGGTCCGTGGGCGTGTACTTGGCTGGCGGTGATCATTGGTCTATTTGGGATGGGGCGTTGGGAGCCTTGGAGATGGAGGCGTGCCACATTGTATTGTGGTGTTAATGGCGCACAGGAAATCCATCCCTCTGATGGTTTGCTCTACCAAGTTGGGTAGTACCAAGAGTGGCATCTGTACCTCTTGCTCGTCTAGTGTGACGCGCGCTAGCAAGATCTGAGTTATCTCGCGAGCTGAGCCGTCGGCTAGGCGTATCGGGGTGCATACGGCTCGCAGGTCGTTGTCGCGGCCTAGTTTGCGGGCGAGGTCGGCGTTGATGAAGCTTCGGGACGCCCCGGTGTCGACCGTGGCATCCGTGCGCCGTCCTCCGACGGTCACTCTCGCCTTTATCCGGCCATCGTGTACTTGTAGCGGGTTCTTTAGTTGATTGTCTGCGGAAGCGTCGTGCCCGGCTGTTCCCGTGCCAGCTGGGGTCGCGAGTCGTTTCCCGACGGGTCCCGGCGGCAACAGCCCACGGTGCGCGTTCCGCGCCTGCCGCATTCCCATTCCCATTCCCGCATTCGATGGGTTGGTGTAGTCGCGAGAAACATGTCCAGTTTCTCCGCAGCGTCGACAGGCTGCGTGCGGGTTGGCGATGGGGGTGGTGATCATTTGATGTGCCGCTTCCTGTGCTGGAGCGCCGTCCTGGTGCGGCTTCCTTGCGGGTTCCGAGGTGTTCCAGTGAGGTTTTCGGAATTGGACCCGATTCGTCCCGCTTTCGTTTTGCACTTGTTGTGCCGTTGGCCGCGTGTATCTATATGGTTGTCGAGGGGGGATGAGGGTCGCCGGTACGTTCCGTTCCTTGATACTCTCGAACTCTGTGGCCAACATTGTTAATTGCGTCAGACTTCTCAGTTCGTGCCTTCGCACGTACAGCTGGTACGCCGGGAGGGTGTTGTCATAGATCCGGCAAAGCTCCTTGGTGTCGTCGTACCCGGCGTGGAGCATGAGCAACCGCGGCTCGATGACGAAATCCTTGAACGGTTCACCCACCACTTGTTTGCGGTCCCTGATCTGGTCTTCCAATTGATCGAAGTACCGGGGAGGCAGGAAAAAGGCTAGGAATTCCTGGCGGAAATCGGCCCTTGAGGCTCTCTGGAGTCGGCTGGTGCGGAACCAACGGTTGGCTCGGTCGATGAGGAGCTCTGCCATGGCTCGTGGCAGGTAGTTCATGTCTACCCCGTACGAGAGGGCACGCTCTTCCAGCAGTTCGACGAACAACAGTGGGTCGTCCTGCCCGTCGAACTGGATTCCCCACTTTCGGATCCGTTCCGCCATCTGTGCGGCGTGACTGTAATAATGACCGTCTGTGGGGCCATTTCCTCCTACTGTCGGCAAGATCCTTCTCATGGGCGAAGGCCTTGTCTCCTGGCGCTGGGCTGGGGCGATCTGGCGTACTGCCGCTCGAGCTCTGCCAACCTGACCCAGGCATCGTGTTCGAGGGGCCCGGCGACTAGTTCGGCGAAATTTCTCCGCAAATCTTCCACGCTACCCTCGCGGCTGAATCCGAATTCCTCCGCGAAGGACTCCAGCTCCCCTCGGCGGCGTTTGTGTATCCAGCCGGTACTCACCCCTGGGTTGGCGACAAATTCTCCAGGGTAATACCCACTGAGCTGTTCCTCTGTATGGGATTCCATCGCTCCGATTGTTACTCGAGTTGGCTGTTTCGCTGGGCTTGCGCTTTTTCTTCACTAGGGCACTGTGTCGACCTTCGCGGCTGACGCTTCGAATTCCTTCTCGGGTGTGACGGCACTGTTCGCGTTTCTCTGTCGCTGTGTGGCGCTTTCGTCTGCTCGTTGCGCAACTCTTGCCGTTGGTATTGTGAGAGGTCGGGGTTTTCTTCGGGTTGTTTTCTTGTGTTCTTCTCTAGTGGCCTTGGAGTTTTATTCCACAAACCCTTGCTGACGTTCCCTTGGGTCCCTGCTCGGGCGCCACTTGTGATGGACCTATTTCAGGCTGAGGTAAGCTCAGTCACGTCCAGGGATCAATCCACAAGAAATTTGTAGAAATAGATGGAACCTTAAGGGCGGCGTCGGGGGTGGCCTATCGTAGAGGGGGTGGATCGAGGCTAGGTTGGGCGTCGCTCGTCGTGTATACGAAACGGCGTGCGTGGACTCGGGGTGGGGTAGTGTCGGTGCCTCGGCTAGTTGGAATGAACTTACGCAATTGGGTGTTACTCTGATAATTTGACACTTTATTATAAATCTTAGCACTTTAAATTAACTTAGTTTGATTGGTCGCCGGTGTTTCCCGTAGGTTCCTGGTACAACGTCTGTACTCCGAACCGTTGGGGGACTCGTCGGATGGGACGGAGTGTCTCAGTGCGGCTGTTGCTTCGGTGGCATTGGGCGAGTCATTGACTGAGGGTTATTGGCTCGGATGGCTTCGTCTTCTCCTGGGGAGAGTGTACTGATCAATAGGAGCCAGAGCTGCGGCTATTTAAGCCGTTCTTCGGGGTCCGTACCGCGGAGCAAGCTTTTCTTTTGTCTTCCTTGTTGCACCGGGGGTGCGTTTTGGGGTCGCTTGCCGACTTACGATCATCTCGCCTCTTGCCCCATCGGCGGGTCTGCTTACTTGATGGCCGCCTGATTCGTCGCGTTGTTGTTTGGCGCTGCACCGCCGGTCGGTTCTTCGCTGACGCTGTCTCTCTTGGCCGGGCGTCTCGGGTTCTGCTGACTCTGCGGTGCCGTAGTCGGGGCGTCGGGTTGATGCCTCATTGGTTTCTTCGTCGATGCCATCATTCCTGTGTGGGTCAGTGGGCTCGTCGAAGTCGTGGTCGTGGAACTCTCTCAGGTCGCTGATATTTGCGGTCTTCTGTTTCCGGCTTTCGCAATGTTACAATTTGGCGATGTTTGGTGATGGAAAACTTTTGACCCGGTAGGGGCCGTTGAACTTCGGGGCTACCTTTGCCGCAAAGCCCTCGGCGGCGTTTGAGAGGTGGTGTTGGCGTAATAGTACCAACGACCCGACGACGGGGCGCCATAGTCGCCGGCGGAGGTTGTAATGTCTCCCTTGCTCTTGACTGGCTCTCTGGATGTTGTTCCGGACGATGGCGAATACTTCTTTCAGCCTCGTCGCTTTGCTGGTGGCCGTCTCTGGCGTACTCCCTGTCCCGGGCGTGACTTCGTCGTAGAGGGTGCCGGGGAGTCGGAGCTCTCTTCCTTGCAGGAGGAAGGCGAGGCTCAATCCGGTCGCCTCGGAGACGCTGGAGTTGATCGCCAATGTCATCTCGGGTAGGAGTTCGTCCCATGTATTCTGGTGGTCATCGACGAACTGGGCGATCATCGTTTTCACAGTCCGATTGGCTCTCTCCGTCGAGTTTTCTTGGGGGCAATACGGGGCTGTGTGTCGTTGCGGCTGTCGTTGCTGGGGCCGGGTTGTCTTCTGGAGGGGCGTCCAGGGGTTCCTTTCCCTTCGTTAGTGGAACCGCGTCCGTGCCCTCGGGAGACCGGCTCGCTTTCTTCGTTGCTTTGCTCGGTCTTGGGTTTCTCGGAGTGGGCCTGGGGCTAGTGTGCCTCGTCGTGGCCGTGGGTTCTGTGTTCCTCGTTCCTTGTGCTCGTGTCTCGTGTCGTGGCGGAGGGTTCGTTGGCGGCGGGGGTCTCAAGTTCTTGGGTCCGTGGGCGTGTACTTGGCTGGCGGTGATCATTGGTCTATTTGGGATGGGGCGTTGGGAGCCTTGGAGATGGAGGCGTGCCACATTGTATTGTGGTGTTAATGGCGCACAGGAAATCCATCCCTCTGATGGTTTGCTCTACCAAGTTGGGTAGTACCAAGAGTGGCATCTGTACCTCTTGCTCGTCTAGTGTGACGCGCGCTAGCAAGATCTGAGTTATCTCGCGAGCTGAGCCGTCGGCTAGGCGTATCGGGGTGCATACGGCTCGCAGGTCGTTGTCGCGGCCTAGTTTGCGGGCGAGGTCGGCGTTGATGAAGCTTCGGGACGCCCCGGTGTCGACCGTGGCTTCCGTGCGCCGTCCTCCGACGGTCACTCTCGCCTTTATCCGGCCATCGTGTACTTGTAGCGGGTTCTTTAGTTGATTGTCTGCGGAAGCGTCGTGCCCGGCTGTTCCCGTGCCAGCTGGGGTCGCGAGTCGTTTCCCGACGGGTCCCGGCGGCAACAGCCCACGGTGCGCGTTCCGCGCCTGCCGCATTCCCATTCCCATTCCCGCATTCGATGGGTTGGTGTAGTCGCGAGAAACATGTCCAGTTTCTCCGCAGCGTCGACAGGCTGCGTACGGGTTGGCGATGGGGGTGGTGATCATTCGATGTGCCGCTTCCTGTGCTGGAGCGCCGTCCTGGTGCGGCTTCCTTGCGGGTTCCGAGGTGTTCCAGTGAGGTTTTCGGAATTGGACCCGATTCGTCCCGCTTTCGTTTTGCACTTGTTGTGCCGTTGGCCGCGTGTATCTATATGGTTGTCGAGGGGGGATGAGGGTCGCCAGTACGTTCCGTTCCTTGATACTCTCGAACTCTGTGGCCAACATTGTTAATTGCGTCAGACTTCTCAGTTCGTGCCCTCGCACGTACAGCTGGTACGCCGGGAGGGTGTTGTCATAGATCCGGCAAAGCTCCTTGGTGTCGTCGTACCCGGCGTGGAGCATGAGCAACCGCGGCTCGATGACGAAATCCTTGAACGGTTCACCCACCACTTGTTTGCGGTCCCTGATCTGGTCTTCCAATTGATCGAAGTACCGGGGAGGCAGGAAAAAGGCTAGGAATTCCTGGCGGAAATCGGCCCTTCAGGCTCTCTGGAGTCGGCTGGTGCGGAACCAACGGTTGGCTCGGTCGATGAGGAGCTCTGCCATGGCTCGCGGCAGGTAGTTCATGTCTACCCCGTACGAGAGGGCACGCTCTTCCAGCAGTTCGACGAACGACAGTGGGTCGTCCTGTGCGGCGTGACTGTAATAATGACCGTCTGTGGGGCCATTTCCTCCTACTGTCGGCAAGATCCTTCTCATGGGCGAAGGCCTTGTCTCCTGGCGCTGGGCTGGGGCGATCTGGCGTACTGCCGCTCGAGCTCTGCCAACCTGACCCAGGCATCGTGTTCGAGGGGCCCGGCGACTAGTTCGGCGAAATTTCTCCGCAAATCTTCCACGTTACCCTCGCGGCTGAATCCGAATTCCTCCGCGAAGGACTCCAGCTCCCCTAGGCGGCGTTTGTGTATCCAGCCGGGTTGGCGACAAATTCTCTAGGGTAATACCCACTGGGCTGTTCCTCTGTATGGGATTCCATCGCTGTCGCTGTCGCTGTGTCGCACTTTCGTCTGCTCGTTGCGCAACTCTTGCCGTTGGTATTGTGCGAGGTCGGGGTTTTCTTCGGGTTGTTTTCTTGTGTTCTTCTCTAGTGGCCTTGGAATTTTATTCCACAAACCCTTGCTGACGTTCCCTTGGGTCCCTGCTCGGGCGCTACTTGTGATGGACCTATTTCAGGCTGAGGTAAGCTCAGTCACGTCCAGGGGTCAATCCACAAGAAATTTGTAGAAATAGATGGAAACTTAAGGGCGTCGTCGGGGGTGGCCTATCGTAGAGGGGGTGGATCGGGGCTAGGTTGGGCGTCGCTCGTCGTGTATACGAAACGGCGTGCGTGGACTCGGGGTGGGGTAGTGTCGGTGCCTCGGCTAGTTGGAATGAACTTACGCAATTGGGTGTTACTCTGATAATTTGACACTTTATTATAAATCTTAGCACTTTAAATTAACTTAGTTTGATTGGTCGCCGGTGTTTCCCGTAGGTTCCTGGTACAACGTCTGTACTCCGAACCGTTGGGGGACTCGTCGGATGGGACGGAGTGTCTCAGTGCGGCTGTTGCTTCGGTGGCATTGGGCGAGTCATTGACTGAGGGTTATTGGCTCGGATGGCTTCGTCTTCTCCTGGGGAGAGTGTACTGATCAATAGGAGCCAGAGCTGCGGCTATTTAAGCCGTTCTTCGGGGTCCGTACCGCGGAGCAAGCTTTTCTTTTGTCTTCCTTGTTGCACCGGGGGTGCGTTTTGGGGTCGCTTGCCGACTTACGATCATCTCGCCTCTTGCCCCATCGGCGGGTCTGCTTACTTGATGGCCGCCTGATTCGTCGCGTTGTTGTTTGGCGCTGCACCGCCGGTCGGTTCTTCGCTGACGCTGTCTCTCTTGGCCGGGCGTCTCGGGTTCTGCTGACTCTGCGGTGCCGTAGTCGGGGCGTCGGGTTGATGCCTCATTGGTTTCTTCGTCGATGCCATCATTCCTGTGTGGGTCAGTGGGCTCGTCGAAGTCGTGGTCGTGGAACTCTCTCAGGTCGCTGATATTTGCGGTCTTCTGTTTCCGGCTTTCGCAATGTTACAATTTGGCGATGTTTGGTGATGGAAAACTTTTGACCCGGTAGGGGCCGTTGAACTTCGGGGCTACCTTTGCCGCAAAGCCCTCGGCGGCGTTTGAGAGGTGGTGTTGGCGTAATAGTACCAACGACCCGACGACGGGGCGCCATAGTCGCCGGCGGAGGTTGTAATGTCTCCCTTGCTCTTGACTGGCTCTCTGGATGTTGTTCCGGACGATGGCGAATACTTCTTTCAGCCTCGTCGCTTTGCTGGTGGCCGTCTCTGGCGTACTCCCTGTCCCGGGCGTGACTTCGTCGTAGAGGGTGCCGGGGAGTCGGAGCTCTCTTCCTTGCAGGAGGAAGGCGAGGCTCAATCCGGTCGCCTCGGAGACGCTGGAGTTGATCGCCAATGTCATCTCGGGTAGGAGTTCGTCCCATGTATTCTGGTGGTCATCGACGAACTGGGCGATCATCGTTTTCACAGTCCGATTGGCTCTCTCCGTCGAGTTTTCTTGGGGGCAATACGGGGCTGTGTGTCGTTGCGGCTGTCGTTGCTGGGGCCGGGTTGTCTTCTGGAGGGGCGTCCAGGGGTTCCTTTCCCTTCGTTAGTGGAACCGCGTCCGTGCCCTCGGGAGACCGGCTCGCTTTCTTCGTTGCTTTGCTCGGTCTTGGGTTTCTCGGAGTGGGCCTGGGGCTAGTGTGCCTCGTCGTGGCCGTGGGTTCTGTGTTCCTCGTTCCTTGTGCTCGTGTCTCGTGTCGTGGCGGAGGGTTCGTTGGCGGCGGGGGTCTCAAGTTCTTGGGTCCGTGGGCGTGTACTTGGCTGGCGGTGATCATTGGTCTATTTGGGATGGGGCGTCGGGAGCCTTGGAGATGGAGGCGTGCCACATTGTATTGTGGTGTTAATGGCGCACAGGAAATCCATCCCTCTGATGGTTTGCTCTACCAAGTTGGGTAGTACCAAGAGTGGCATCTGTACCTCTTGCTCGTCTAGTGTGACGCGCGTCGTTGTCGCGGCCTAGTTTGCGGGCGAGGTCGGCGTTGATGAAGCTTCGGGACGCCCCGGTGTCGACCGTGGCTTCCGTGCGCCGTCCTCCGACGGTCACTCTCGCCTTTATCCGGCCATCGTGTACTTGTAGCGGGTTCTTTAGTTGATTGTCTGCGGAAGCGTCGTGCCCGGCTGTTCCCGTGCCAGCTGGGGTCGCGAGTCGTTTCCCGACGGGTCCCGGCGGCAACAGCCCACGGTGCGCGTTCCGCGCCTGCCGCATTCCCAACAGAAGAGGATCGATGGGTTGGTGTAGTCGCGAGAAACATGTCCAGTTTCTCCGCAGCGTCGACAGGCTGCGTGCGGCTTGGCGATGGGGGTGCTGGAGCGCCGTCCTGGTGCGGCTTCCTTGCGGGTTCCGAGGTGTTCCAGTGAGGTTTTCGGAATTGGACCCGATTCGTCCCGCTTTCGTTTTGCACTTGTTGTGCCGTTGGCCGCGTGTATCTATATGGTTGTCGAGGGGGGATGAGGGTCGCCGGTACGTTCCGTTCCTTGATACTCTCGAACTCTGTGGCCAACATTGTTAATTGCGTCAGACTTCTCAGTTCGTGCCTTCGCACGTACAGCTGGTACGCCGGGAGGGTGTTGTCATAGATCCGGCAAAGCTCCTTGGTGTCGTCGTACCCGGCGTGGAGCATGAGCAACCGCGGCTCGATGACGAAATCCTTGAACGGTTCACCCACCACTTGTTTGCGGTCCCTGATCTGGTCTTCCAATTGATCGAAGTACCGGGGAGGCAGGAAAAAGGCTAGGAATTCCTGGCGGAAATCGGCCCTTGAGGCTCTCTGGAGTCGGCTGGTGCGGAACCAACGGTTGGCTCGGTCGATGAGGAGCTCTGCCATGGCTCGTGGCAGGTAGTTCATGTCTACCCCGTACGAGAGGGCACGCTCTTCCAGCAGTTCGACGAACAACAGTGGGTCGTCCTGCCCGTCGAACTGGATTCCCCACTTTCGGATCCGTTCCGCCATCTGTGCGGCGTGACTGTAATAATGACCGTCTGTGGGGCCATTTCCTCCTACTGTCGGCAAGATCCTTCTCATGGGCGAAGGCCTTGTCTCCTGGCGCTGGGCTGGGGCGATCTGGCGTACTGCCGCTCGAGCTCTGCCAACCTGACCCAGGCATCGTGTTCGAGGGGCCCGGCGACTAGTTCGGCGAAATTTCTCCGCAAATCTTCCACGCTACCCTCGCGGCTGAATCCGAATTCCTCCGCGAAGGACTCCAGCTCCCCTCGGCGGCGTTTGTGTATCCAGCCGGTACTCACCCCTGGGTTGGCGACAAATTCTCCAGGGTAATACCCACTGAGCTGTTCCTCTGTATGGGATTCCATCGCTCCGATTGTTACTCGAGTTGGCTGTTTCGCTGGGCTTGCGCTTTTTCTTCACTAGGGCACTGTGTCGACCTTCGCGGCTGACGCTTCGAATTCCTTCTCGGGTGTGACGGCACTGTTCGCGTTTCTCTGTCGCTGTGTGGCGCTTTCGTCTGCTCGTTGCGCAACTCTTGCCGTTGGTATTGTGAGAGGTCGGGGTTTTCTTCGGGTTGTTTTCTTGTGTTCTTCTCTAGTGGCCTTGGAGTTTTATTCCACAAACCCTTGCTGACGTTCCCTTGGGTCCCTGCTCGGGCGCCACTTGTGATGGACCTATTTCAGGCTGAGGTAAGCTCAGTCACGTCCAGGGATCAATCCACAAGAAATTTGTAGAAATAGATGGAACCTTAAGGGCGGCGTCGGGGGTGGCCTATCGTAGAGGGGGTGGATCGAGGCTAGGTTGGGCGTCGCTCGTCGTGTATACGAAACGGCGTGCGTGGACTCGGGGTGGGGTAGTGTCGGTGCCTCGGCTAGTTGGAATGAACTTACGCAATTGGGTGTTACTCTGATAATTTGACACTTTATTATAAATCTTAGCACTTTAAATTAACTTAGTTTGATTGGTCGCCGGTGTTTCCCGTAGGTTCCTGGTACAACGTCTGTACTCCGAACCGTTGGGGGACTCGTCGGATGGGACGGAGTGTCTCAGTGCGGCTGTTGCTTCGGTGGCATTGGGCGAGTCATTGACTGAGGGTTATTGGCTCGGATGGCTTCGTCTTCTCCTGGGGAGAGTGTACTGATCAATAGGAGCCAGAGCTGCGGCTATTTAAGCCGTTCTTCGGGGTCCGTACCGCGGAGCAAGCTTTTCTTTTGTCTTCCTTGTTGCACCGGGGGTGCGTTTTGGGGTCGCTTGCCGACTTACGATCATCTCGCCTCTTGCCCCATCGGCGGGTCTGCTTACTTGATGGCCGCCTGATTCGTCGCGTTGTTGTTTGGCGCTGCACCGCCGGTCGGTTCTTCGCTGACGCTGTCTCTCTTGGCCGGGCGTCTCGGGTTCTGCTGACTCTGCGGTGCCGTAGTCGGGGCGTCGGGTTGATGCCTCATTGGTTTCTTCGTCGATGCCATCATTCCTGTGTGGGTCAGTGGGCTCGTCGAAGTCGTGGTCGTGGAACTCTCTCAGGTCGCTGATATTTGCGGTCTTCTGTTTCCGGCTTTCGCAATGTTACAATTTGGCGATGTTTGGTGATGGAAAACTTTTGACCCGGTAGGGGCCGTTGAACTTCGGGGCTACCTTTGCCGCAAAGCCCTCGGCGGCGTTTGAGAGGTGGTGTTGGCGTAATAGTACCAACGACCCGACGACGGGGCGCCATAGTCGCCGGCGGAGGTTGTAATGTCTCCCTTGCTCTTGACTGGCTCTCTGGATGTTGTTCCGGACGATGGCGAATACTTCTTTCAGCCTCGTCGCTTTGCTGGTGGCCGTCTCTGGCGTACTCCCTGTCCCGGGCGTGACTTCGTCGTAGAGGGTGCCGGGGAGTCGGAGCTCTCTTCCTTGCAGGAGGAAGGCGAGGCTCAATCCGGTCGCCTCGGAGACGCTGGAGTTGATCGCCAATGTCATCTCGGGTAGGAGTTCGTCCCATGTATTCTGGTGGTCATCGACGAACTGGGCGATCATCGTTTTCACAGTCCGATTGGCTCTCTCCGTCGAGTTTTCTTGGGGGCAATACGGGGCTGTGTGTCGTTGCGGCTGTCGTTGCTGGGGCCGGGTTGTCTTCTGGAGGGGCGTCCAGGGGTTCCTTTCCCTTCGTTAGTGGAACCGCGTCCGTGCCCTCGGGAGACCGGCTCGCTTTCTTCGTTGCTTTGCTCGGTCTTGGGTTTCTCGGAGTGGGCCTGGGGCTAGTGTGCCTCGTCGTGGCCGTGGGTTCTGTGTTCCTCGTTCCTTGTGCTCGTGTCTCGTGTCGTGGCGGAGGGTTCGTTGGCGGCGGGGGTCTCAAGTTCTTGGGTCCGTGGGCGTGTACTTGGCTGGCGGTGATCATTGGTCTATTTGGGATGGGGCGTTGGGAGCCTTGGAGATGGAGGCGTGCCACATTGTATTGTGGTGTTAATGGCGCACAGGAAATCCATCCCTCTGATGGTTTGCTCTACCAAGTTGGGTAGTACCAAGAGTGGCATCTGTACCTCTTGCTCGTCTAGTGTGACGCGCGCTAGCAAGATCTGAGTTATCTCGCGAGCTGAGCCGTCGGCTAGGCGTATCGGGGTGCATACGGCTCGCAGGTCGTTGTCGCGGCCTAGTTTGCGGGCGAGGTCGGCGTTGATGAAGCTTCGGGACGCCCCGGTGTCGACCGTGGCTTCCGTGCGCCGTCCTCCGACGGTCACTCTCGCCTTTATCCGGCCATCGTGTACTTGTAGCGGGTTCTTTAGTTGATTGTCTGCGGAAGCGTCGTGCCCGGCTGTTCCCGTGCCAGCTGGGGTCGCGAGTCGTTTCCCGACGGGTCCCGGCGGCAACAGCCCACGGTGCGCGTTCCGCGCCTGCCGCATTCCCATTCCCATTCCCGCATTCGATGGGTTGGTGTAGTCGCGAGAAACATGTCCAGTTTCTCCGCAGCGTCGACAGGCTGCGTGCGGGTTGGCGATGGGGGTGGTGATCATTTGATGTGCCGCTTCCTGTGCTGGAGCGCCGTTCTGGTGCGGCTTCCTTGCGGGTTCCGAGGTGTTCCAGTGAGGTTTTCGGAATTGGACCCGATTCGTCCCGCTTTCGTTTTGCACTTGTTGTGCCGTTGGCCGCGTGTATCTATATGGTTGTCGAGGGGGGATGAGGGTCGCCAGTACGTTCCGTTCCTTGATACTCTCGAACTCTGTGGCCAACATTGTTAATTGCGTCAGACTTCTCAGTTCGTGCCCTCGCACGTACAGCTGGTACGCCGGGAGGGTGTTGTCATAGATCCGGCAAAGCTCCTTGGTGTCGTCGTACCCGGCGTGGAGCATGAGCAACCGCGGCTCGATGACGAAATCCTTGAACGGTTCACCCACCACTTGTTTGCGGTCCCTGATCTGGTCTTCCAATTGATCGAAGTACCGGGGAGGCAGGAAAAAGGCTAGGAATTCCTGGCGGAAATCGGCCCTTCAGGCTCTCTGGAGTCGGCTGGTGCGGAACCAACGGTTGGCTCGGTCGATGAGGAGCTCTGCCATGGCTCGCGGCAGGTAGTTCATGTCTACCCCGTACGAGAGGGCACGCTCTTCCAGCAGTTCGACGAACGACAGTGGGTCGTCCTGTGCGGCGTGACTGTAATAATGACCGTCTGTGGGGCCATTTCCTCCTACTGTCGGCAAGATCCTTCTCATGGGCGAAGGCCTTGTCTCCTGGCGCTGGGCTGGGGCGATCTGGCGTACTGCCGCTCGAGCTCTGCCAACCTGACCCAGGCATCGTGTTCGAGGGGCCCGGCGACTAGTTCGGCGAAATTTCTCCGCAAATCTTCCACGTTACCCTCGCGGCTGAATCCGAATTCCTCCGCGAAGGACTCCAGCTCCCCTAGGCGGCGTTTGTGTATCCAGCCGGGTTGGCGACAAATTCTCTAGGGTAATACCCACTGGGCTGTTCCTCTGTATGGGATTCCATCGCTGTGTCGCACTTTCGTCTGCTCGTTGCGCAACTCTTGCCGTTGGTATTGTGCGAGGTCGGGGTTTTCTTCGGGTTGTTTTCTTGTGTTCTTCTCTAGTGGCCTTGGAATTTTATTCCACAAACCCTTGCTGACGTTCCCTTGGGTCCCTGCTCGGGCGCTACTTGTGATGGACCTATTTCAGGCTGAGGTAAGCTCAGTCACGTCCAGGGGTCAATCCACAAGAAATTTGTAGAAATAGATGGAAACTTAAGGGCGTCGTCGGGGGTGGCCTATCGTAGAGGGGGTGGATCGGGGCTAGGTTGGGCGTCGCTCGTCGTGTATACGAAACGGCGTGCGTGGACTCGGGGTGGGGTAGTGTCGGGGCCCCGGCTAGTTGGAATGAACTTACGCAATTGGGTGTTACTCTGATAATTTGACACTTTATTATAAATCTTAGCACTTTAAATTAACTTTGTTTGATTGGTCGCCGGTGTTTCCCGTAGGTTCCTGGTACAACTTCTGTACTCCGAACCAAGTTTCTGCGCAAGACGTTCCCTTTTTCTGGTCGTCGGCTTTTTATACGCCCGTATTGCTGAGTCCGCGGGTTCGAAAATGTACTTCCGCGTCGGGGTACACTTCGCTGTTTTTGGTGACCGTCGCAGATTTTCGCGGTGTCGTCTTTCCGTAGTCGATGGGCGTTGGTTGCGGGGTGTTGAGTGAAAAAGCTTTTCCGCTTCATGACAAGCTAGCTACAAGCAGCAGGGGAAATGTTAACGCATTTGCCGAAAGAGCCGTGAGCAATGGTATGAGCCGATTTTGTGGGTCCTTTGCCAAGGTCGAAGCATGGGAACTCGATGCTGCAATACCAGCAGGTGGACCGGTTCTCGAAATGGACGGAATTAGTACAGCTGAGGAAAGCCATGGCAGAGGCGTTAATACAGGGCTGTCGAGAGCGCATAGTGGCCCGATTTGGAGCGCCCAAAGTCCTCATAACGGACAATGGGGTGCAGTTCACGAGCAGGACATTCAAAAGATTCCTGGAGCAGCTGGGAGTCCTACACGCCGCTGGAGAATCCGACAGAGCGTACGAATAGGACGGTAAAAACCATGATAGCCCAGTTTACTGAGGGCGATCAAAGGTGCTGGGACGAAAAGTGGCCGGAGCTAATGCTGGCAATGAACTCGGGAGTGTCGGATTCAACAGGATATTCACCGGAGTTCGTGGTGCAGAGAGGGGAGTCCCGACTGCCAAGGGCCCTATACGACGAAGAAACGATAGGTACGGGACAAGCAAGCAAGACGCCCGACGAAGATGCAAGGAAGTTGAAGAAATTGTACCAACTGGTGCGGCGCAACTTGGAAAAGGCGGCCCAGGACCAGGCCAGGCATTACAATCTGCGAAGAAGGCCGTGGAAACCCCAGGTGGGTGAGGTGGTATAGCCAAACAGCACCACCTTTCCAACGCAGTGGAGCGTAAAACTGGCATACGATGGGCCATACCAAACAGAGAACTTCATATCACCGGTCATATGCCGCCTAAGGAAGGATGGTGAAAAAAAGCAAAAAACGGCACACGTCCGAGTTCTTAAACCCCAACCCGAGGAGCAAGAACCGTAGGAGTGAAAGTGAGGAGTTATAATAGGCCACGAAGGGCACACAAAGCAATGCCGCGCAGGATACGCACGAGACTCGTCAGTACGCAGGGTGACGGCCTCGTGCACCTAGATTAAGGAAAAAAAGGCAGGTCACGGCTGGAAAAATCTGCAAGAAAAAGGGAAAAATTAGTTAAAATACAAAAAAAAGGAAAGGGAGAGGAGAGACATAGCAAACATAACAGGAAACTCATCACATTAACCTGGGAGGCGAGTCCATGGTCGGGGAGGGGGATCTTGATCACGGGGTGACAAAAACAAGGGCTAGGCTCACGCTTCTGCGCGGACGCACAGGGAAACTACAAGCGTCAGGCCAGACGGGTGCCGCTCATGCGTGGACTGCCGGGCGAGGAGTCGGATGAGCCTCGGGTCCGAGACACTGTGTGAGGGAGACACCCGCCAATGAGTCTGGTCAAAGGCGCGTAGGAGTTGTCTTGGACTAAAGGCCAAGGATTCCAGCCCGGGCGGAAGGGCGGACGTCCTATTGTTCACGGGATCTCGGCAAACGGCTCGCGTTGGGGGCAGAGGGCGAGCTCGAAGAATGGAGAGGTTTAAATAAAGTCATCAGAGCGGGAGAACTCACCCAGGCGGAGGAGGAACCAAGGGATGAGGAGGATAAGGTCAGCGGTAGCGAAATAACCGATCAGGAGAGGGGATCTCACAGCAAGCAGCAAGGTTCCGTTGCAGAGCGCAGCCGATAGAGAGACGATGCTGCCTGTGGTGAATCGGGAGCGCAACAACAGGTATAACTATGCGAGAGAGGCCAAAACACGGAGCACGATCACAGTTAGGAGGAACGATTGACAATGCAACGCGTATATATAGGCAGGTGGGAAACGGGGCGACGAACACTTTGCGGTAACACTCAGTACAGAAGAGTTGAGTGTGAAAAAGCCCGGGTCGGTCGCGCGCCTCCGTTGCTCCTGTGTTTGCACCGCTCCCTGTGTGTCTGCGGAGCCGCCGGGGGTGGAATAGGCCCTGGGCTGACGAGGTACCGTTCTGGCTATCAGTGCAGGTCGAGCTCCTCCTCATTGTGCCCGCCTCCGATCCAGGCTGGTGGTTCTTTTCTTCCGCGTCGGCGCTAGCAGCCACTGAGTGAAGCGACTGGCTATAACTCAAAGAGAGAGTGATCAACGGTAAGCGAGCGTACTTCCACCCATACTTACCCTATGGGCGCGATGCCTACCGAGCTTTACTTTGGTCTCCTGCTCTGAGCAGACCGTGTCCAAACCCAAGAAGGTCGTCAATCAGGATTTTAAAGCAATCTGCCATGGCTAAATTAATTTGGGGTTTATCACTCCAACTCCAACTCACTCATAACACTCACGAAGCTCCTGGGGTGAATTTCTCTCCTCCTCCCACCGGCTCAAGATGGATGGCGACGGAGTTACCATGTCAGGCAACTGAGTTGCCTGCACCGCGCAAGTATGCGTAGGTTGGCCGTTTTAAGGCCCGACATAATGCACCAGTTGTCTCAGCTTCTTAAAGATGAGCTCCACGTTTTTCTGTATGTCTATTTTCCTGATCAGAGCAACAGCTGCTGACCAGGGCTACAAGACGGCGATAGCCTACTCATCGCAGGCGTGTCCCACCGTCAGAGGGCGCTGCTACGTAGCACGTAGAGGAAGACGAGCACCGGCAGATGGCGCTGCATCATACATCCTAGAAGTATACCACGACTTCTCGGTCCCCTCACCACGGGTCTATAGGATGTGGCAAAGTGGAACTGATGGGGATATTTAGAGGCTCACACTGCACATCGGCGCTTTCTGAGGCCATCGGGTACACAACGGGTCCCGGATCTGTCCTCCTGCTAACCCCAGCGCTACGGCGGCGTACCCTTTAACGGGGCGCTGGCTACCGAGAAAGGGCGGTATAACCTCAGCGACTATCGTCTGGATGAAATTCCCGGCCATCGCGGGATGCCTAGGATAAGCCTTTATAGTGGACCGATCGGTGCCATAGGCGCCTTGGTAGGTACTATACCGCCCGTAACACCGAGACCAGTAAGGTGTTACGTACGACCCACTGGAACCCTCCTTACGTACATTAGACTGTGGGCTGAGGGCGTCGGCATTCTATGATCTGAGTAGGCAGGCTGAACCCCTGTTGAAATGGCTCATAGGTTTATGTCTCCACTGCCCCCGTCTCGTTAAAACCTTGGCAGGCCTCGTTTAACGCTTCCTGGCCGTCCCACTATGGTGGTTGCGTAGGCTTGGTTGACTCCGTGGACCTCACTCCACGGAAAGACACCCATGGGATCACCACGGTGACTACGTACTGCGGCCAGGAATAACGAACTCGAGTGGAGATTCTTTTTACATGGACAACACCCCTCACACACCAAACACACAGATAGAGAAGATGACAGTCTTTGGTAGGCGCAACGCCCTTACCAGATCCCCACAACCGTCAGCACCTGCGAAAGCTCAGGGCTCGAGCATGTTCAAGCCCGGCCCGGATGGCAAAGAGAAGGAGCGACCGCACTCTGACCCATTAGAGCTGCTAAACAACCTGGGTACAAGGGCCAATGAGCTGGTCAAGAGGATGAACGACCAGCGGCATGTGGACAACGTGGAGTGGTAACCCTTCAGGCCCTGGTGTTCAACAATTTCGAGAAGCTGCACACCAGGACAATTGGTACTCAAACAGCTGCGAAGCACACCGGCTCAAAGAGGCTGCGCGAGTCGCCTGAAATGGCTGCTGAGCCCACAAAGAGGCAGAGAGGCATAAAGCTTCAGCAAGCGTCGACCCAGCTCAAACCGCCGGCGCAGTCCCAGGATGAATTAACCCCCTCGGGTACAGTGGACCATGGTGCCACCCCAGCCGCTAAGAAACAGCTCAAGTGGCACCAGGTGGGCCCTAGGGTAAGGAAAAAAAGGGAGCCCCGTGAGCGCGAGCCAAGGCCAGACGCGATAATCATTCAACCCCAGGGCAAGCTTAGCTATAGCGACATCCTCCGTATGGTCACCAGGCGCCAGGATGGCAAGCTCCAGGAGGTAGGGGATATTGTTAACAGAATCCGGAGGACGGCAAAGGGCGAGCTGCTGCTCGAGCTCAACGGCGCGAGCAAAAGCAACACAGCTAAGCTCAGGGAGGATATCAGCGCGGCACTGGGACTGCAGACGGGCATCAGGGCGGTGTCAGGAGAACTCTGCGTGGAGGTCAGGGATCTCGACAGCCTGGTCGAGAAGGAGGACATCGCAGCAGCGATAGCTGCATCGATGGACGCCTCCAGCGTGGACACCAGCGCCATTAAAAGCCTGAGGCCATCGTTCGCTGGTACGCAACTGGCAGTTGTGTGCCTGCCGCCCGTGCAGGCAAGAGCCCTGCTCATGGTGGGGAAACTTAAAGTCGGATGGTTCCGATCTCAATAGCTTTCAGTCATGGTGTTGTGCAAACTTGTTACACCTTAATGCCTCGAAATGCAAAGTTATGACATTTCATCGTTCTAGCCCTTTGTTGGCTCCTTACACCCTATTTGGGGGTTCTCTTGAGAGAATTACCCTGGTGGATGATCTGGGTGTTATTTTAGACCCCAAGTTAAAGTTTTCCGAACACATTTCTACCATGGTAAATAAGGCCATGGGCGTGCTTGGGTTTATAAAGAGGTGGTCAAAGGAATTTGACGACCCCTATATAACAAAGACTCTCTATACCTCGCTTGTTCGTCCGATCTTAGAATACGGCTCCTGTGTATGGTGCCCTCAGTACAAAGTACACCAGGACCGTATAGAATCAGTACAGAAAAACTTTTTACTCTTTGCTCTGCGGGGCCTTAACTGGGATGCGGGTGTAAGACTCCCATCTTACTCTAGTAGACTATTATTAGTAAACCTCCCATCCTTAGTTAACCGTAGAATAATGCTTGGTGTGATATTTATGCACAACTTGATCAGGGGTGACATAGACAGCCCTGATCTGTTGAGCCGCATAAACTTCACGATTCCTATTAGACTGACTAGAAATTTTATACCGTTGTTCCTTCCACTTTGTAGATCGAATTATTCCTTGCATGAACCGTTTAGGGTCTTATGCTCGGATTATAATTCCTTCTACCATATTATATCCACCACTAATTCTCTTCCTCTTATTAAATTATTAATCCTTACACACCTTTCGATTAATTAGTAACTGTAGTGGTATTTGTATTTTGATTGCATGCTTAGTTTCTTAGTGAGTTTAGTGCTAATTTTCCTCGAATGTTAGTCTAATAGCTATCTTTCTTGCATGTTCGCGTTTGGTTCGGCTACGCACCGCGCGTCATGCGGCAGCGCCCCTCGGTCGGCTGCGTTTTGCCTGGGATCCGCGCGTAACAGCCTTCTGCTGGTGTCACACGGGCCACTTGACGGTGCAGTAACTGCATCGCCTCTTGAAAGATGCAGTCATTGCATGTCAACGTCCAAATAAACAATTGCACCGGCAGCAAAGTTAAACTTTAACCCATTATCGTGGAGATTTTAGACATTGTAACCAAATTTTCTTAATCAGATTACATTTTAAAAGATTTTTCTTTCAAATGCAGTTTGTGTCTTGAAGTTATCTGTTTTTGCTCAGAAGTTATTTATTTAGCTCAGCATGCTAAAGGAAGACTAAGGCGGAATGTCCCACTGTGGTGGGACTGCTATAACCGGCGGGCACGTGGGGGAGCAATCCTCTCCGCGTGTCGCCAGCGGTCACACCTCGGACTTGGCGGGAGCAGGCCAGGTCAATTGCAAAGCTACTGCCACAACAACAAAATATATATCAATATACAGCCACCCAACGTTTTCGGTTGTTTCGTATTAAAAAACTCTTCTGATTTTTCAATGTATAAGAATAATTTTGTTTCTTATACTTTCATGCTGTTCTGGAATTTCCGATACAGTTCTTGAAATATATTTAAAATTCTATTCATTGCTGCTTCTACGCAACTGAATGTTTTAAAAGTCAAAATAATACTATAGAACCCACAAGATTGCGCCACTTAAATCGATCTAAAATCTGATAGACTCAGAAACGCAGAATGCGCTTTCAACTTAGGTAAACGAAAATTCAAAGAATATATTGTAACGAGCCTTCTTTCGGCCGCTTGAGTTGGCTGGGCTCGCTCAGCGGTTAGCAGGCTCGATGCAACGAATTTATTTTGTTGCCCCCAACGAATAATAACAACAATTTCGTCGGTATTTGTCTGCATTATTATACCCGATACTCAAAATGAGTATTGGGGTATATTCTATTTGTGGTAAAAGTGGATGTGTGTAACGTCCAGAAGGAATCGTTTCCGACCCCATAAAGTATATATATTCTTGATCAGCATCAATAGCCGAGTCGATTGAGCCATGTCTGTCTGTCCGTCTGTCCGTCTGTCCGTCCGTCCGTCTGTCCGTCTGTCCGTCCCCTTCAGCGCCTAATGCTCAAAGACTATAAGAGCTAGAGCAACGATGTTTTGGATCCAGACTTCTGTGATATGTCACTGCTACAAAAATATTTCAAAACTTTGCCCCGCCCACTTCCGCTCCCACAAAGGGCGAAAATCTGTGGCATCCACAATTTTAAAGATACGAGAAAACAAAAAATGCAGAATCGTAGAGAACCATATCTTTTAGACTGCGGAATCTGAATTGGATCGTATTATTATTATAGCCAGCATCAAGAAAACAATTTCATTTTTTCTCGCCCTGTCGCTCTCTAACACACACGTAGCATAGGCGGCTTTGCTTAGAGTAAAACATTAGCGCCTAGATCTCAGAGACTATAAAAGCTAGAGCAACCAAATTTGGTATCCACACTCCTAATATATCGGACCGAGACGAGTTTGTTTCAAAATTTCGCCACACCCCCTTCCGCCCCCGCAAAGGATGCAAATCTGGGGATATTCACAAATCTCAGAGACTATTAAAGCTAGAGTAACCAAATTTAGTATCCGCACTCCTGTTAGATCTCACTATAAAACGTATATCTCAAAATTTCGCCCCACCCCCTTCCGCCCCCACAAAGGACGAAAATCTGTTGCATCCACAATATTGCAGATTTGAGAAAACTAAAAACGCTGAATCATAGATAATGACCATATCTATCAGATTGCTGAATCTGGATCAGATCAGATAATTTTTGTAGCCAAAAGGAACAAATCAATTTGCATTGGCTACGCAGCGCCCGACGTCACGCTCAGACCGATTTTCTGTCTCTCTCGTACGCACTCTTTGTCGTGTCGTTTAATATTAGCGGCGTCTGCCGGAGGAGAGCCATACTGACTTAGTATCGGGTATAACTGTAGAGTTGCGGTGTCCGCAGCAACTCACAACGTTCCCCCTCGTTTTTTTTAATTTAGTGTATTTTAACCACATTTCCGTTGAGTTTGTATTCGTATTACTTTTATTTTACGAATTATTATTACATTTTTTAATTATTATATATTTTGTATAATAATAAACATTGTGATGTCTTTCGATCGTTTACTGTACTTGGGGACATAGTATATTATATTTATTGGAGATAATGTTTTTTATCCCCAATCGGCCGACTAATTATTCCAATTAAATAAAACTCGGCGCAGAAATAAAATTGCGATATGTTCTTTAATGCGTGACATCCAAATTGCAAGTGTGGCTTGCCTGCCCTTTACATTGCCGCTCCGATCGCTAAGCGCAGCTTCGCTCAGCCGACGTCGGTAGGCAGACGCAAAGCGGAGATAGCGAAGAGCGAGCTGGCAGAGAGCGTTTAGCAGGGCAAGCACGCGCAAAGCTTTAACAAACAAATGAGTGACATAGACATAAGTAACAAACAAAATAAGCGGCTGAGGGCCAAGAATTAGGTGCTATTTGGTAAGCAGCTAATCGGCTGGGTTCTGCTCCGAACATTCACCCCCAGTTGGAAGGCAAAGGCTTTCAACAGATCCATCCTGAAGGGGCAGAACCGCTATTTTTCCAACGGCCCTTTTTAAGATGCTTGCTTGGGCGCAGCTGGCGGCTACGCTGGGATGATCGTCGAATGCAGCAATCGGCGCTTCTTTACGAAGGCGCCTTGTCGTGATTACATCTTGATCATCGGGAACCTCTGTAATTGCATAGAATGGCAGGAAATTTGGCAATGTAGAAGTTGTTGAAAGTTGAATTTCATTTAGCGTGGATATGTAGGTTTTTAATATATCGAAAAGTTCGCGCTGCAGTTCCTGATTCTCCGATCGCAGTTTTTTCACTTGCACCTGGCACTCGAGCAGCTGCTTCCTGCATTGCTGCTCTAAGTTTTGGTACTCCAGCGTTGTGGGCCGAAAATCGTCATTAGAGATGGAGGAGGAATTTTCAAAAGCGGCTAAAACTGCACGATTATTCTCCGAGCTATCAATGCTTCCTGACACTATCCAACCAAGTTTTGTCTCCTGCAATGTTGGCAATTGGTCTGATAGTCGAATCTGTCCGACGCACATTAAATCGAAGAACAAACCACAACCTATCAACAGATCGATACGTTGGGGCTTGGAGAAATTAGGATCAGCTAGTTTTAGATTATTCGGCATGGGCCAATCCTTTGCGTCTAGGCCGAAGTTAGGCTGCATTTCCGTAATTGAGTTGGTGACAATTGCAGCGAAGGAAGCTCGATAGCTTGCGTCCTGGGATTGTACAACTATATGTACAGACTTGCTCGAAGGTAGAATGGAATATCCGATTCCAGAGATGTGAACATAAGACGAGCGATAATCCAACTGCAACTGATCAGCAAGTCTAGATGTTACAAAGTTTGCCTGTGAGGCAGAATCCAAAATGGCACGACATGGGATAAGTGCTCCATAACGATCTGTTACATGGACGAGGGCAGTAGGTAGCAACACGTTCTGGCTAGGCTGAGATTTCTGGATCGAGGGGGGAGGGCTAGAACACCCGCTTGCTAGAAGCACAGTCGCGGCCTCTTGCTGGATCGATTCCTCGGCCGGTGAAGAGGAAGATGAAGCACCAGTTCCCGATGGAATGTGGAGTAGCGTGTGATGTTTGGCCTGGCAATGCCTGCAAAGTCCTGACCTGCACCTCTGCAATTCATGGCCTTTGTTGAGGCAGTTCAAACACAAGCGGCTCTTCTTTGCTTCTTTGTATCGTTCAAACGCAGAGAGATTCAGGAATGCCTGACATCTAGATATGTAATGCTCGGAGGAATTGCAATGGTTACATATGGGGTTAGGATGGTCGTTACTGGAGGTGATAAGGGTGACAGGTTTGTCTTCTCCCACCTGTTGACTAGGACTTGTTGCCATGGCTGATCCCAAATTCTCCAGCATCCGACATCTCGCTTCCAAAAATGAGGCCATGATTGACCACCGAGGCAATCCTGACGTCGGCAAGTTCTCTTCCCATTTCTCCTTTGTTTTGTGGTCCAGTTTCGTGCCTATGATGAAGATCAGCAACCCATCCGAAATCTCCTGCGGGGTCGCCAAGGTCTGAAGTGCACGCACGTGCGAATTGATTTTGTCGCTGAGCGCGCGCAAGCCGATAGCTGAGCCCTTCCCCACCCCTTGCAGCCCGAAAATAGCCTTGACGTGTGCCTGAAAATGTAACAGTTTATTATCGAATCGCAACATTAGCAAATTCAACGCCTTGTCGTAATTCTCCTCAGAAAGTTCCAAGGAACGAATCGTATCCAGCGCAGCACCATCTAGACATCCACGAAGATATTGGAATTTTTCGATGATTGGGATACGATGGTCTTTGTGCACCATTGTCGAGAACATCGAGTGGAATTCTGGCCAATCCATGGAGTTCCCACCGAATCGCGGAAGCTGCAACTCTGGCATTCGAGAACGGCCTATACTATTATAGGCGAACAACGACGAATTCCCCTCGAGAGTATGCCGAGCTGTTGAATTGGCAACATTTACCGTGCGAGCAGCCATCAACTCCCGCGACAGCCTGGACCTAACCTTGACATAAACATTCGAAAAGTCCAGCCGGGCATCATGGGCTAACTGCAGGAAATCCAGCCTTTCAAGGCTCGTTTGAGCGGCATCGAAATCGGCATTCATTCGCTCGATTTGCTCTAAGTTCTGCCTCATCTAACTCGGCAAGCTCTTCCTTGGTGAGAAAGCGATCTATGGCCTTTAGTTGGCGCCCAACGACTCGGCCTTGTGCTTGTAGAAATCTACATCACTCGGCATTGCTGCGTTCGCGACATTGGTAGGCTCAGGTGCTGCCATGTTGAGGTTTTAAAAGAGTCACTCAGCACGACCGAAAAAGACACCCTGTATACGTATAAACGTGGAAACCGAAAGCAAAGGGATTACAGCTAATGCCTTTAGCTGTGCGGCTGTGCGAGCTGTCCGATTCGGCTTTGTACTCCGCTCGTGTGTATTAGTGAGTTCGCTGCACTGCACTGACTGAATTGTCGCGAGAGAGAAATTAATAGCCAGCAATGCGTGTATGTAGGTGTATGTAAGTATGTTTTAGCACCGAATTGTGCTTAACCGCCGAAAATTTGTTAAGGCTAACGAATGTCGATCGCGAATGATTATTAATTGACACTGCAACTCAGAAATCACGTCGTGGTCACCAAATTTTATGTGGAGATAATGTTTTTTATCCCCAATCGGCCGACTAATTATTCCAATTAAATAAAACTCGGCGCAGAAATAAAATTGCGATATGTTCTTTAATGCGTGACATCCAAATTGCAAGTGTGGCTTGCCTGCCCTTTACATTGCCGCTCCGATCGCTAAGCGCAGCTTCGCTCAGCCGACGTCGGTAGGCAGACGCAAAGCGGAGATAGCGAAGAGCGAGCTGGCAGAGAGCGTTTAGCAGGGCAAGCACGCGCAAAGCTTTAACAAACAAATGAGTGACATAGACATAAGTAACAAACAAAATAAGCGGCTGAGGGCCAAGAATTAGGTGCTATTTGGTAAGCAGCTAATCGGCTGGGTTCTGCTCCGAACAATTGGTAATGGTAAATAATAAAACTTTTTTGCCCAATTTATCGCCTTCCAGAAATTATAGAAATAAAACTATTATTCAAATATTTTTAATAGTCCCGCTTATTCCCCAGCACTGGGTTAGCCGTAATTTCGCTTAACAATGTTTTACAGCCCATTTTCGATCACTTATGAACCAATACACTTGAACAAAATCAGCAATCAGCTTGCTGAAAAAACAAGCACGCTTGATCGATCAAACTAAGCTAAGCTGATTTCAGCGAGCTTTTTCAGCTTTCAGATCAGCTCAGTGTGCAATGTGCGCACTTGCACCGGTGCAGTGTGTTTGTTTTTTCAGAGCTTATAAATCAGCTATCAGCTCCGCTTTCAGCTCCGATTTCAGTTACAGAGTGCGCGATCCCTTAACGAAGTTGCGCATTCGGGGAAACCAAAACAACTTTAGAATCCGAATAATTGTTTTATCTGTGCTCATGTGGCCGGACTTGTCGTGAAATTCGTGTAGAATATAGAATTTTAACTGCTGTCATATTTGCGAAAAAGGCGATCTTGGTCAATAACTCGTCGTTCTCAGATCTCTTATCGATTTTCATATCAGCTACAATTTTCTGGATTTTAGCATCTTGTACTTGTATAGTATAGTGAATAACCAATCAGCCTCGTCAATGATTGTCTTTGAAATTTTCATGCATGCTGTTTCCATCTCATGTCCATCCTAAAAATGTAGCTCGACTTAGCGTGTCAACGTGACTCATCTGTGTTCCAGTTCGATGAATAATGTATATCGCAAATTCTTGAATACGCAACCACCATCTTGCAATTCGGGGTATCAGATCTCGCTTTTCCATTGATGTTTTCAGGGCATTACAATCGGTAACAACTTTGACTCTCTTACCATAGATGTAGTATTTGAATCGCTCCAACGACTCGACGACGGCAATAGCTTCGAGCTCGTAACTGTGGTAGTTTTTCTCTGGTTTGGTAGTTGCTCGGCTATAATAAGCAATTGGCTTCATTTCATCCGTCTCCTTTTGCAGAAATACCCCGGCTAAACCAACAGCACTGGCATCCGTATGTAGTTCATGATCAGCATCTAGGCGGTAGCTGACGACAGCAGGATTTGTTATCAAGCATCTTTTTAACTCCGCAAAAGCATATTGCTGGAGCAGTTCCCACCTAAATTTCTGGTCCTTGCGCAATAGGGTACGCAAGGGCTCCGAAATAGTGGCATATCCAGCAATAAATTTCCTGAAGTATCCTATGAGGCCTAAAAACTGTCGTACTTCGGTAACATTGCTCGGCGTCGGGAACAATAAAATGGCATTCGTCTTAATCTCTCCAGGACTGATGCCGTCAGCGTGTATCCGATGACCCAGGACTGTAATTGATTGCTTATACAATTCACATTTCTTCAGATTTAGAGTTAATCCGCACTCCTGCAATACTTGAAGGATTCGAGCAAGCTTCTCATACATCTCGTCAAACGTCTGACTACCAATTAAGATGTCGTCCATGTAATGTATCATGTCGCCTTTCTGCACTCGCTTTGGCAATTCTGCCATGAGTCGATTAAAAACAGCAGGCGCTGTCTTTAGCCCAAAGGCAATCGCTTGAACTCATATAGTCCATCCGTGGTGATAAATGCAGTAAACTTTCTACTTTCGGGTGCTACTTCAATCTGATAATATCCGCTGTTGAGGTCTAGTGACGAAAAGTATTTAAACCGCTTTGCCTCCTGCAGACGCTCCTCAATATTTGGTACTGGGAAATTTTCCTTCTTGATCAGCTTGTTCAGGCGGCGGTAATCAACACAGAGTCGATCACTACCGTTTGGCTTCTTGATGAGTACCACCGGACTGGCGTACTCTGATGTGGATGAGGTGATAATGTCGTAATCCAACAGCTCGTCGACCATTCTGTTCACAATTTCCTTCTTTGGCTCGGCAACTCGGTATGGCGATTGAGAAACCACCTGGCCACTCTCAACGATGATATTGGCTTGAACGATGTTTGTTTTGCCTATGCCTTGCAATCCATTGCAAAAACATTGGCAAACTTCTCCAGCAAGCTGCGCATTTGGTTTCTTTCTTGATCGATCTGAAAATTAACAAGAAGTTGGTTAGCTATGATGTCGTTTTCAAGAGCTACCGACTGATGAACTGCTCGTTTAACTTCCGTGTCGCCTGGCTCAAACTTAAGCGATAGATGAGCACTAATGATGACGTCCTGTCCCAGCAGGAAGTCCTCCTGCAAGAGATCGTCTTCTGCTCCGTATACTTTGGCTGTAATGATTTTTTCATCGATGTCCATATCCACAACCATTGCTTCGGTAAGGATACAAGAACCACCACAAATGCCTCGTATTTTCATAGAGCACCTTTGGCGATCAGCGTTTATTTGTTGGGCAAATGACTGGCGCATGATACTTCCAGCATATCTACATAAAGGATTTGCCTGGTAATTATGTTCTCTTGATTCGAGGTGCCCAAACGCAATAAATTTTAAGCTTGGCATGAAATTTGTTGCATCTTCTTCTCCTTTGGGCATGAATTACCGAAATGCCCCACTTCTCCACAATTGTACCACTTCTCAACTTCCTTCGGTTTTATTGGCTTTACACCGTTGTCCTGTTTTGTCTCGAAGTTGTTGCCTTTTGATAAGAATTCCTTTTTGTTCGCAATTGGCCGACCTCTATTTACGAAATAAGATTCAGCTGCATCACGAAACTGCTTCATAGTCGAAAAGTGCATTGCTGCAAAACTGTTTTGCAATTCGCGGTGCTGTAGACCTGATCGAAAATATCTTATTACAGCTGCTTCACTAAGTTTGTACCGCACGTCAAGGGCGGACATCCGGAAACAGTACTCCTTCACTGTTTCCTTCGATCGTCTGGTTGCATTAGCCATATTAAAGTGAACTTCTGCCTCGTCTGGGTTAGATTCAAACTCGTCTTGTATGGCTGCAGCGAAATTGTTCCACGTGGTGTGTAGAACCGGCGAAGAGTCGAACCACATTTTGGCGGGACCCTAGCAATACAAATTTCTCGTCTAATTGGTAAGCATCAACTACTTTGTTGACACGATCGATGAACTGGTTAACGGAGATGGCGTTATCGTCGCTTGGGTCAAACTCTGGCAAGGTGTTTGCTATTTCTTTGACCGATGCTTGTCTAACGTTTTTGATCGCCTGTCCACCAGGGCTATTGTCGTGGAAAATCTCTTGGGTATTCTCTTCTGTGATTTGCTGCTGCTGACTAGCTGTTGCCTCTGCATTATGCATTTGCATGGTAACCAACTGAGCCAACATATTCTTCAGCTCCGTCATTTCGATTTGCATACGTGAAATCGCAGCGGATTGTGACGTCAGCGTCTCCTCATGTTGACTAGTGATTCCAGCTCCTTGCGGCATCTCTACGTCTTCCGATTTTTCATACTCAATTAGTCGTTGTATTAATTCGGCTCTGGACCCAGAAAGTGTCAAGTTCCTCTCTCGTATAAGGAACCTCAACTGGTCCTCCTTAAGGTCCGCTATTTTCACAATTTTCCTTAGTATGCTTGCCTCTCTCTCAATGACTTTGTCTGCTTTTAAGCTGCACGCACACAAAATTCTATTTGCAAGTGTGCAAGCGAGACAACTGATATGTAGGTATTTCACAATGACGCTACATATACACACAAGATCTTTGTATGTACATGCATATATCGACAGACTCACACAGATTCACACAGTCTTGAGACTCTTTTTCCCAGGTTCACTAAGATTCCTGATCGCTAAACCTTGAATCCGTCTGCCACGTAAAAAAGGAACACATCCGTAATTTGCAATCTGCTTTGTCACATATACCTTTGGGAACACATCCCATTGCAAACTTCCCACGTCGACGATTCTTGCCGCTTTTCTGTAGTTTCTCTTACAACTTTTCCGCTCTACACAAAACCAACTCTAATGATCCAACTTCTGAACTGTGAAGGGATGGCTTTTCGAGGATTATTTAAGTTTTTATTGGTATAAGAGTAGGAATATGTATAGGTGATTAATTCTTAATTGTTAATTCTTTTCGTGTTGTTTTCCGGCGTGACAACCTATTGATGATGATCTATATAGATATCGATGTTGATGGACTTGCCGTGCGTATAACAGCTCCGTAGGGTTACAGTTTCTGTTAACTAGCAGACCGGGCACTAGCTTGGCGCAGGACATTAGTTGTATAAGTTCGTTCCGGTTCCGTAGTAGCTCATCCTCACTGTTTGATCCAGTAAGAACATCGTCAACGTAGAAATCGTCCAGTAGGATTTTCGCAACATTCGGAAATTCATGATGATAATCCGAAGCCAGTTCCGTAGGCGAAGGTACATAGTTGAATTTGATAGTTTGTAACGAACCTGCTTTTTGGGCTCGCTTGAGTTTGCTGGGCTTGCTCAGCGGTCGGCAGATTCGCAGCAACGTATTTTTATTGTTGCCCCCAACGACAAATGATAAGACTTTCCTTTTTCTTTTTATTTGAATTTCGCTTTATTCGCAATTCTATTAGGACTTAGGGCTAGGTGTTACAGTTTCTCTTAACTACCGATCTCCACCACGCGGGGGCTCTCGTCGGGTGTGGCAGCGTCGAGGCTATTGATTGGGGCAAGTTGACCTCCGCTATTGCTTTGGTCCGCCACTCGAATCCGCACTCCACGTCTCGCACTCCCCTCCTAGCTTCCGCCGGCGTACGGGGATCTTCACTTAATTTAGACTTACTCTGGGGGGGCAGGCGGGGCCTGTCTGCCTGCTGCTACACTTCACTACACTTCTTTGTTTCGTACCGAGTATCACTCTTGCGTTTCGACCGGGTCTCAACGTGCGCGCGCGCTTACTTATCCGCGGGAAAAGAGACCCGCTTCGACGCCGCTACCTCCTTTTATAGCCCCTTGCCAGGCCCCGGCTCGGCGTCGGTAGTTTTTCCATGGCCTTCGTAACGGGGCCTGGCCGGTGGCGTGATCCCATGCCCTTATTTGGTCATGCGCCAGATTATTGCCGGCCCGATCCCGCCGTTTCCTTTGCCTCTCGTGCCTCTCTCTCTCCGAGAGCAGGGCACTTCCCCTCTCGAGGCCCTTGGCCTCTTCGCCGCATCCGGATAACCGTGGGCGTCTGGCTTGACCTTCGCCTTATCCGGCCAGCCGTCGGCTTTTATCCGACTGTGCTCTTGGTCGCACTCGGCCTGTGGGAACCCTGGTTCCTCACACCCCCCTCTTTCTTCCCGTAGCGGAATACTTCCGTTTTCCGCGATCTCGGGATGGGGTGGGCTTTCCTCATTCAAACGGCCCGAAGTTGCGCGCGCCCTTTGTTGTACCAGCCCTTGCACTTTTCTGGCTGGCGCCGACTCCCGCCTATCGATAAGGTGTAGGGGCGCTTCTGCGATCCACTCGATACTTCCCCCCCCAGTCGATATTCCGTTTTCTTTTTTTTTCTGTTTTCTCTTTATTCATATTCTCCCGCGTGTTCTGCCCTTTTTTTCTTTTTGTGTTTCTTCTGCCCCCCCCCCCCCCCCCCCCCCCTTTTTCTTCTCTTCTCCGTTTTCCTTTATTTCTGTTCTCGGAATACCTCCGTGCGCGTGGCCGACATGGCGATGCGGTACCGCGTACCTCGCTCGCTTACCAATTTTTTTACCCGTCTACCCACGAGGCGTATCTGGGCCTGTGCGCGGCTCAATGCCGCCGGCCACTCCTCCCGCGGGATCGCCTTCCAGTGGCCCGTGGCTGCTGGTGCTGAGCTCTGCCGTTGCAGGGCCGGCCGCTTGGGTCTTGTATGGGGCTCCGGGCAGGAGGCCTGCCTCTTCAGGGCTGGGCGCTCGACCGCCCTCTCCGGCGCGGGCCACACCCACGGCCCGCGTTCCCACGCCTCGACCTCCGCGTGTTCCGTCGCCGCCTCGTCTGCCTCCGCCGTCGCCGCTGTGGTCGCCGTTGCCGGGCCCTCCGCTGCGTTGTCCGTCGCCGCCTCCGCTGCCTCCGCCGTCGCCGCTGTGGTCGCCGTTGCCGGGCCCTCCGCTGCGTCGTCCGTCGCCGCCTCCGCTGCCTCCGCCGTCGCCGCTGTGGTCGCCGTTGCCGGGCCCTCCGCTGCGTCGTTCGTCGCCGCCTCCGCTGCCTCCGCCGGCGCCACTCCTGCCGCTGTGGTCGCCGTTGCCGGGCCAGCCGCTGCCTCGTCCGTCGCCGCCTCCTCTGCCTCCGTCGTCGCGGGATCCGGTTTGGGGTTTCTCCTCCGCGGGTCCCTGTTGTTGCTACCGAGGGGGCTCTCTTCCCATACCCGGGCGCCGGTCTCTGGCTGGGTCTCGCATGGAGCGGGCCCCGAGGCCCACGTGATGTGCAGGGTCTGATGGTGCCAAACCATCCCCTGGCGCACGGCGGTCCGCACCTCCTGCGACACGTATGGCCCTATTACGGCCGCCTCAGGTCCCCTCCACTGTGGCTGCTGCTGCCACTGCCCCTTCTCCTGCTGCTGCTGCTGCTGCTGCTGCGGCTGCTGCTGCTGGTGCTGCTGATGCTGGTGCTGCTGCTGCTGCTGCTGCGGCTGCTGCTGCTGCTGGTGCTGCTGCTGCTGCTCCTCCTCGATTTGCGGTGGCCGCCTCTCGGGGCCCTCTTCGTCCTCGGCTGGTGGCGTAGGCTGCCACAATTCGCCTTCCTCCTCCTCGGCCTGTTGCAGTCGCCGCTGCCATTCGGCCTCGGGATTCGTGGCCCGCTCGCCCCTGGCCGGGGGCTGCGCCCCCTCGGCCCCCGCCTCGTCGGCCCGGGACTGCATCGGCGGCAGTACCACTCGGAATGGCGGGGGTGGCGGCGCCTCGTCGCTCTCGTGGCCGGGCTCCTCCTTCCTGGTGGCCCTTCCCTCCTGTCGCCGCCGCGCCTCCAGCCGCTCGTCCCTCCGCCGTCGGATCATTCGTGCCGCCTCCAGCACCCGGCGGATCCGGCGCTTCTCCTCCGCCGTCGCCTCCTGGAATTTCCGTTTCAATGCTTCGCCCCGGTCGCGCGGGGTCAGCGGCCTTCTCACTCTGGCCTTTTCTTGGGCGGTTGGGGCGCGTGGACCGTCGATGCAAATAACGTCGTCTTCGCTCTCCCCGGCCCCCTCGTCCGAGGATACCGTCGGTGACACGGAGTCGTGGCCCGACGGCGCCGGCGATACTAACGGCGAGGCCAACAGCTGGAGGAACTGGGAGCCATCGCACCAATCCTCCTCGTCGCCACGCGAGAGCACGGACGCCCGTCGCTGCGAGAAGCCTTGGCGCGGTAGCCCCCCTCCCCTGCTGCTGCTATCGCCTGCTGCTCCTCCAAGAACGCCCTCAGATCCTCCATCTTCTTCTTCCTGTCCTCGTGGGTGAGCCGTTTCGTCTCCATTTTTTTCTTCTTTTTTTTTTGCTGCGGTTTCTCCTTGGTGATAATTACCTTCAAGTGCCCGCTGTTCCGTCTTCCACCCGCCTATATACCCGCGTTGCATTACCAGTCGTTCCCTCTAACGGTGCCGGTGCGTCGGGTTTCGGTCTCTCTTGCCTGGCTCTAACGGTTGTTACGTGTGTGCTCATGGCCTCTCTCTACAGGCCGCGCTCTCTAACGGCATCTTTCCCCTGGTTGGGTGAGTACCGACGCGCTCTCCGCTCTCTATCCGACTTCGCCTTGTCTTTTTTTTTTTTGGATACTGTTGTGTTCTCGCCGCGTTCTGTGTTGGCTGACGGATAATATTTTTCCATCTTTGATGGACCCACCCCCTTCCCATTTGTGCTTACGTGTATTTCTCCTTTTATTTTGATTATAATTTACTTTCCTGCTACCGTCGACCTGTTCTTCATCCCGTGCTGATTGGACCCTCCTGAGCCTGGGTGAGTTCTCCCGACCCGGATGACTTTTACTTAACCCTTTCTCCCTTTCCAGCTCGCCCTCTGCCCTCACCGCGGGTCGCTTGCCGCGATTCCGCTCGTGACCAACGGGTCCTCCGGCCCTCCGCCCGGGCTGGAATCTTTGGCTCACATCCCAGGGCAACTCCTGCGCGCCCCCAGCCGGACTCTTTTGACCGGCGTCTCCCTCACACAGTGGCTCGGACCCGAGGGTCATCCGACTCCTCGCCCGGTAGACCACGCATGAGCGGCACCCGTCGTTCCGGCCCGACGCTCGTAGTTGCCCTGTGAGGCCGCGTTGAGGCGTGAGCCTGGCCCCTGGGTTTCCTTTGGTCATCCGCTGCCTGAGATTACCCTCCCCGACCCCGGATTCGCCTCCCAGCTTTGGGGACGCGTTTCCTGTTCAGGTTTGCTGAGTTTTTCCTCTTCTCGCTTTATTTTTCTTTATTCCTACTAACTCTCACCCTTTTTTTTCCAGATCTTTCCAACTACGGCTTTCCTGCTCTTCCTTTTTTTTTTTATTTAGATCTAAGTGCATCAGTCCGTCACCCTGCGTGCTGACGAGTCTCGTGCGTGTCCTGCGCGGCACCCTTCCCCGTGTCCTGCGTGGCACCCTACCGTTCCTGGTCCTGCGTGACCCTTTTAGGGTGACCCCTTCTATCCATTCCCCCTCACCCCTGCATCTCTCGCTCCTCGGGCTGGGGTTTCAGGTCCCGTATGTGGGCCGTTCTCTTCTTCCTGTCGCCCTCCTTTCTTAGGTGGCAGATAACGGGGGATATAAAGTCCTCTATCTGGTATGGCCCATCGTACCTTGGTGCCAGCTTCGCGGCGAATCCCTCCGCCGCATTGGACAGGTGGTGCTGTTTGGCCCATACGATTTCTCCCACTTTGGGTCTCCACGGTCTTCTTCTCAGGTTGTAGTGCCTGGCCTGATCCTGGGCTGCCCTTTCCAAGTTTCGTCGTACCAACTGAAACAGCTCTTTTAACTTCTTCGCATTTTCATCCGGCGTCTCTGTGCCCTGCCCCGTGCCTACCGTCTCCTCGTCATATAGGGCCTTTGGCAGCCGGGGTTCCCTTCCTTGCACCACGAACGCCGGTGAATATCCAGTTGCATCCGACACTCCCGAATTCATGGCCAGCATTAGGTCCGGCCACTTTTCGTCCCAACACCTTTGATCGCCCTCGGTGAACTGAGCGATCATGGTCTTTATTGTTCTGTTTGTTCGCTCTGTCGGGTTTTCTTGCGGCGTGTATGGCGCCGTGAACTGGTGGCGGACTCCTAGCTGCTCCAGAAATCGTTTAAATGCCCTGCCCGCAAACTGCACCCCATTGTCCGTAATGAAGACTTTGGGTGCCCCAAACCGGGCTATTATGCGTTCTCGACAGGCCTTTATTAGTGCCTCGGCTGTGGCCTTCCTCAGCGGCACCAACTCGGTCCATTTTGAGAATCGATCCACTAGCACCAGCAGCATCGAGTTCCCATGCTTCGATCTCGGCAGAGGACCCACGAAGTCCGCGCATACCGTTGCCCATGGCTCTTCCGGTACCTGTGTCAACATCTCCCCTGCCGCTTGTAGCTGACTTGGCTTAAAACGCAGACATAGTTCGCACTTTCGCACGTAGGCCCTCACGTCTCTGTACATCCCCGGCCAGTAATACCTTGCCGCCACCCGTGCCGCGGTTCTCCTTCCGCCGGCGTGGCCTGCCTCCGGGTTATCGTGGCTCTCCTTTAAAACCCTTTCTCGGGCATATTTCGGCACACATAACTTCCACGAGGCGACTTCTTCGCTCCCGGCCCGGTGCGGAATGTGCCGGTACAAGTTCCCTCCCTTCTCCACATAGTCGGGGTACTTTGGGGCTTCTTTCCTGATCTTCTCTGCCATGCCTTCTAACCACTTGCAGGGCGGCTCGCCCACTGGCGGTGTTCCCTCCACATTTCTTATTCGACGTCCTCGCTCCTCCACCGGCTGTCGGGAGAGTGCGTCGGCTACCACGTTGAGCTGTCCTTTCCTGTATGCGATTTCAAAGTCGTACTGCTGCAACTCTAATGCCCATCTCGCCACTCTTCCCGACGGACTCTCTATGCTATTTAACCATTTCAGAGCCATGTGGTCCGTGACCACCTTGAAGCGATACCCTTCCAAGTATGGCCTCAACCGGCGTATGGCCCACACAATGGCCAGACATTCTTTCTCCGTCGCCGAATAGTTCCTTTCGGGTCCGTTTAGCGTCCTGCTAGCATACGATATTACCCGCTCTCCCCTTTCCGTCTCCTGCGTGAGAATCGCGCCCAGCCCATAATCACTGGCGTCTGTCTGCAGGATGAATTTCTTCGAGAAGTCAGGGCACGCCAGCACGGGGTCCGCCACTAGTCTTCTCTTCACCTCCTCGAACGCTTCCTGCCGTTCCCGGGTCCAGACCCATTCTGTCTTCTTCTTGAGGAGCCCGGTGAGAGGCTGCACTAGGGTGGCGAAGTCGGGCACGAACCTCCGGTACCATGAGGCCACTCCCAAGTACTGTCTTAGCTCCTTGACATTGGTCGGCGGTTTCAGTTCGGCGATGGCTGCGACTTTCTCGGGGTCCGTACATATCCCTTCGCCGGTTACCTTGTGGCCCAGATACCGCAGCTCTTTCCTGAAGAATTCGCACTTGTCCGCATTCAGCCGCAAGTTGGCCAAGCGGAGCCGTCGAAACACCTCTTTCAGGTTTCTTCGGTGTTCTTCTTCTGTTCGCCCGATGACCACTATGTCATCCTGGTACGCGAATGCGTGCGGCATCATCTCGGGCCCTATCACTTGGTCTAATGCCCGTTGAAAGGTGGCCGACGCGGAGTGTAACCCAAACGGCATCACCTTCCATTGGTATAGCCCCTTGCCGGGCACCGTGAACGCCGTGATCGGCCGGCTGCTCTCGGCCAGGGGGATCTGCCAATATCCATCCTTCAGATCCAGGCTACTTATGAACTTTGCTTCCCGCAGCTGATCGAGTATGTAATCGATCCTGGGCATTGGGTATGCGTCCTTTACTGATCTCGCGTTCACTTGACGAAAGTCCACGCACAATCTCCACTTGCCATTCTTCTTCTTCACCATCACTATAGGCGAACTGTAGGGGCTCTTTGACGGCTCTATGCATCCCTTTTCTAACAGCTCGTCCACTTTCTGGTTAATCTCGGCCTGCATTTTGGGGTTCTTTGGGTAATATCTTTGTTTAATCGGTTGCGGGTCACTCATGGTGATTGTGTGCACCGCCACATTAGACACCCCCTCGATCTTGGCAAACGCCTCCAACTCTCGGGCCAAGAAGTCCTCCACTGGCTCTTCCCTCGCCCCCTCATTCCCGTTTGTGCTTTCCGCCACCTCTCGGGCGGCCGTTCTTAGGGTCGTGTCCGTTTTGTTGTCGTATTCCGGTCCTGTCTCTCCAGCTTCGGCCTTCGCCACTGACAGTCTTTCCTCCTGGCCTCCTCGTTCCCGATCTTGGGCAGGGATCACCACCCTGTGTCCTGCACAGGTCACCACTGCCCCGACCGCGCGGAGGAAATCCCATCCCAACACTAACTCATCGATCACACCCGGCAATACGAGTAGCACCATTGGGATCTCCTTGTTCCCAAAGCCTACCTTCGTTTCGATCTGGTGTGTGATCTCCTGGCTATGGCCATCTGCCAACCTCACCCTTTTCCTTGCCGCCACCTCCCGGCCTTCACCCTTCAGTCGGTCCGCCAGCTCGCGGCTCACGAAACTGCTGGTGGCTCCTGTATCCACCGTGGCTTGCAGCTCCATGCCCGCGACCTCCACTACTGCGGATAACTGCTCCTCCTCGCTGATCAGCCTGCCGACTAGGCTTGAGGGACCGTTTCTTGCGACCCTGGCACGGCCCTCCGCGGCGTGGGTCGCGGGGCGTTTCCCGTCTTCCTGCAGCACTGCCATGCCGAGATGCCCACTTTTCCGCATCTCCAGCAGTAGGTGAGCGGTCGACCGTTGCACTCCCGGCTCCAATGATCCGCGCTCCCACACCTTCGGCACGCCTGGGCCGGATTCTTGACATATCCATCCTCGATATTGCCGTTGGTCGGTGTCGGCAAGCGGCCATGCGCTCCCCTTTCCTCCCGTGCTGCCTCCTCCAGCGGGCCGTCTTTGCATCGCCGACATGCCGTCGTATCGGCCGGCTTGTGGAAGGGATTCGCTGCCCGGGCTTTCACGGTTGGATTCTCCCGTTGGTCCCTTTCCAGCGCCTCGAACTCGTCTGCCAGTTCCATCATGGTGTCGAGATCCTTGCACCGGTGTGGTCTCATATACGCTCTCAAGTCGGGCATGCTATTCTCCCGAATCAACTCCGTTTGCTCCTCTTGGGGACATTTCAGGGGTCGCATAAGTGTCTGCATCTCCACCATGTATTCTTTGAACGGCTCGCCCCACTTCTGTTTCCGCATCCTCACTTCCTGCAGCAACTTCTCAAAATATCCCCGAGGCAGAAAGTAAGCCTGGAAGCTGGAAGAGAACTCTTTCCACGTTCTCCACTGCCGATTGTTCGCCACGAACCACATCAGCGCCCGTCCTTTTAGCAGCTCCGGCATCGCCCTGGGGATCAGATCCGGATCCAGACCGTATGTCTCGGCGGACCACTCGACCTGCTCCAAGAACTCGAGAGGCTTCGTCGTACCGTCGAACCGGAACGACCACTCTCTCACCTGTTTCGCCACTCTAGCGTAGTCCAGGTGTGCTGGCCGTGTGGTGGCTGGTTCGACTCTCTCCCTTTCGGTTTCTCGGCTTCGATCCCTTCCTGGGTGACGGGGCCTGCTAGGCGTTCCTGTGTGTGAGCGTTCCGGTATTGGCACTGAGAGACTCGCTATCAACTCTCTTTGTATATCGACTGGGGACCTCCACAGCGCAGCCGCGGCTGCGCCGGGTGGGGGCCCCAGGTGCTCGTACGCGGCTTGTTTATCGTCCGCCCGGGGTGTCGGCGAGGACCTGTTCGCCCGACACTCCCATACCTCTATCAGATCGGCCCACTCTGCCTCATCCTCGTGTTCCCTCATCCATTCCTTAAAGGTTCTTCTCATTTCGTCCACGGTGCCCTCCAGCCGCACGCCGAAGGCGTGGCCGCATTGGACAAGCTCCTCCTTTCTCAACCGATGGATCCATTGTCCCTTCCCCATTCTCTCGTCTATACTCTCCCTCCCTTTGTCCTATTATTTGTCGTTGTAGGCCCCACGTTGGGCGCCAGTTGTAACGAACCTGCTTTTTGGGCTCGCTTGAGTTTGCTGGGCTTGCTCAGCGGTCGGCAGATTCGCAGCAACGTATTTTTATTGTTGCCCCCAACGACAAATGATAAGACTTTCCTTTTTCTTTTTATTTGAATTTCGCTTTATTCGCAATTCTATTAGGACTTAGGGCTAGGTGTTACAGTTTCTCTTAACTACCGATCTCCACCACGCGGGGGCTCTCGTCGGGTGTGGCAGCGTCGAGGCTATTGATTGGGGCAAGTTGACCTCCGCTATTGCTTTGGTCCGCCTCTCGAATCCGCACTCCACGTCTCGCACTCCCCTCCTAGCTTCCGCCGGCGTACGGGGATCTTCACTTAATTTAGACTTACTCTGGGGGGGCAGGCGGGGCCTGTCTGCCTGCTGCTACACTTCACTACACTTCTTTGTTTCGTACCGAGTATCACTCTTGCGTTTCGACCGGGTCTCAACGTGCGCGCGCGCTTACTTATCCGCGGGAAAAGAGACCCGCTTCGACGCCGCTACCTCCATTTATAGCCCCTTGCCAGGCCCCGGCTCGGCGTCGGTAGTTTTCCATCGCCGTCTCCTGGTTTCCATGGCCTTCGTAACGGGGCCTGGCCGGTGGCGTGATCCCATGCCCTTATTTGGTCATGCGCCAGATTATTGCCGGCCCGATCCCGCCGTTTCCTTTGCCTCTCGTGCCTCTCTCTCTCCGAGAGCAGGGCACTTCCCCTCTCGAGGCCCTTGGCCTCTTCGCCGCATCCGGATAACCGTGGGCGTCTGGCTTGACCTTCGCCTTATCCGGCCAGCCGTCAGCTTTTATCCGACTGTGCTCTTGGTCGCACTCGGCCTGTGGGAACCCTGGTTCCTCACAAGTTCTTGATTTAATCGGTCGGACCTTCTCTCCAAACGATTCTCCGAAAATCTTGATGCTTATTGCAGACCCATATTTGAGACCCGCTGAGATTACGATTACGAATTTGTACATTCTGTAGCGCATGCACAAAGAAAATATATTGCTTTGAATGCTGGGCCCTGTAAAGAGAGTGTCGCTGAATGACCCGTCAAATGACATTCGCATTCGTTCTTTTTCGTAGATCAGGCTCGCTTTTGTTTTGCGCTCCACATATTTTCCCTTTGTTTTACATAAAAAACTGATGTTTTCTTGAATAAACATTAAATACCATCGTAATCCACCTACTATCTGGAAACCTATTCTTTTCCGCGAGTGCATGCCTTATGATTTGTGTTTAATTATTATTTATTGAACTTAAAATTGTTCGGCGTCGGGTTGTTGTGTTTGTGTTGTTGACGTGAGTAAATTGCATTGCATTACAGCTCTCGTCTCTCGTCTTGTAGCTTTTGTTGTTTTATCACTCTCTCGCTATCACCTCAACTTCAATAACTGAACAGTTATTCTCTCTCTCTCTCTTTAAACTTTCTGAGCAATAGCGCTCTCTACTCAGTACCACTCGCTATAACCGCTCTCCACTCTGCTCTCATTTTTTACCAATTCCACTTTGAGCGTTGTCTGGCACATTGGTCTGATACCAATTTGTTTTGGAAATTTTAATTTTTTTTCATAAATTTTCTTAAGCAAATATATAAATAATAAAAATGGAATACGCTGTGGTTTGCGCCAAAAAAACCTGTAAGAAGCAGATCACCCACGATCAGCCGAATGTCCCCTGCTGGCTCTGCGACAGCATAGTCCACGCAAAATGCGCTGGATTTTCTGGCCTCGTGAGTGATGCTATAGCCAAACGTAATGGCTTGCATTACTTTTGCGAGGCATGCCGTGCGGTGGAGAAGGACATGGTGTCTTTCATGAGGCAGACGCGGAGTGGCTTTAAGGAGCTGACCGTTGGTTTCAAAAACCAATACGATCGGCTCCTAGCCATGGAGGCTCAGTTTAGCGGTTTAAAACTGCTGAATGAGTCTCCGAGGCGCAAAAAGGTCACTCCGCGGGACCTGCAAGTGCCAACCGTCACTCAGCCGTGCGCCGCCGAAAAACTGACTCCGACCACTCCAAGTGTGCAGCAGTTGATCTCGTTTGCCACTCCAAAGGCAACGACAGCTGCTGGCGATGCAGATTCGGTAGCCGAATTCATCGCCTCGGAGAATGTGCAGCCAAGTACGTCTGCAGCGTCCGTGTCCGTGGTGTCCGCAAGTTCACTAGTTGTCCCGTCTATCCCGATCCCACCAGTAAATAGACGTTCCGGACCTCCGGATATTGCCACCACAGGTACTAGACCTGTGGTGACTAAACCACTGGTGGGAGTCCCACCAAAACGACAAGTTTTTGTTTCACGGCTGGCCCCTGACCTCACATCTAATGATGTAATTGCTTTTATTCAAAGCAAAATAAAAGCCGTGGGTTTAAAGGTGGAGAAATTTAACTTCTCTTATGCCAGGGAGATAGCCTCGTTTAAGATAAGCATTTCCCCAACTCAATTTGACACCATTTGCTCCGCCAAATTTTGGCCGGAGCATTTGGTGGTGAAGGAGTTTAAGGCTAAGAAGAAGAACAGGCCCCCCATATTCCTTACAAATCTTTCCAGTGTGCCACCCTCAACCTCAACTTCCTCTTCCTCTTTCCAAAAAACGAACTTCTCTTTTAGTAACCTATCAGAATGTCAGAGGCTTGCGTAGTAAGCTCAGCATTCTTTTACGGGATAGTGTTGCATTTGCTTCCCACGGTATTGTGTTTACTGAAACCTGGTTAAAGCCGGACATTATTAGTTCCGAAGTTTTGGCAGGTCGGTACACAACTTTTAGAAAGGACCGTTCGTCTCGACGTGCAGAAGGGGTTCTAATTGCAGTGGACTCTTACTTCACGTCAGAACACTTCACAGTCCAAGTTCAACAGGAACTGGAATTCCTGTGTGTAAAACTGATTCTTCCCGCTTTCGCTATATTCATTACTTGCTCGTATATCCCACCTTCTTCGGATATTTCAATTTATGAGCAGCACTTGTCCGCTTTAACCGCTGTTGCTTCCTCGCTATCTGATAAAGATCGTATGATAGTTCTTGGTGACTTCAACTTGCCAGGAACTGTTTGGTCTTCGGTAAACGAGTCTAGTATCCTAGTGCCCATGTCACGACATGACTTTGTTGACGGCTTGCTTGACCTGTCCCTGTCTCAAGTCAATCATGTGAAAAATTCCTTGGGTCGATTGCTTGATCTATGCTTTGTATCGGATCCGACCATAGTGTTGTTAACCCGAGCCCTTCCGCTCACTATACCTGAAGACGCCTACCACCCTACTTTCGAGGTGTCGCTAGACATAGGACCAACTGTATTGGATCGGTCGAGTAGACTACCTGAACGTGTCCGCTGCTTTCGTAAAGCCGAGTTTGCGAAGCTTAATAACCTAATTAGGGATTTTGATTGGTCCGCTTTGTACTTGTGCACTGATGTCACAAAAGCCACAAACATTTTTTACAATGCTCTTGGCACATTTTTTGATTCTTGTGTCCCGCTTTCTTGTCCGATTAGATCTGGAAAACCCCCTTGGTTTACCAAAGAGTTATCCAGTCTAAAAAACTTAAAATCAAGACTTTATAAAAAATTTCAAGAAGTGGGTTCTCCTACTTCTCACTCTCGTTATGTAATAGCTCGGTCAAACTTTTCAGTTCTTAATGCTCAATGCTATAAGAACTACCTATCTCGTTGCAGGATACGTTTTTCTCAGGACCCTAAACAGTTTTACTGCTTCGTAAACAGTAAGCGTAGAACGTCCGCACACCCATCCTCGCTATCATTTTGTAATACGTCGGCAAATAATGATCAGGCAATTGCCGATCTTTTTGCCCAGTTTTTCCAAACCACCTATTCTGAGGAACGCTACTCTGGTCAACCGTACCCATACGGATTACCGAGGTCGAACGGCATTTTCAGTCCCTTGTTAAATGAATATTCCCTACTTCAAGATCTTCGACTAGTTAAGCCGGTGTTTTCACCGGGTCCAGACGGGGTTCCAGGTTGTGTACTCAGGTACTGCGCTGAGGCTCTGTGTGGACCATTGCTTAAACTATTCACCCTGTCCATTGATTCCTCTTGCTTCCCCCCAATCTGGAAGGAATCGTTTATAATTCCTCTCCATAAAAAAGGTAGCAAGTCTGATGCAAAAAATTATAGAGGTATAGCAAAGTTATCCGCTATTCCCAAATTGCTTGAGAAGGTTTTAACTCCGCACTTGCAACATCTCTGCAAGTCACTTATATCTCCAACTCAGCATGGATTTATAAGGCGGCGATCAACCACCACGAACTTGTTAGAGTTTACCTCTTTCATTATTAAAGGCTTTCAAGGTAACTTACAGACGGATGTTATTTACACCGACTTTAGTAAAGCATTCGACTCTGTAAACCATTCCCTTTTAGCACATAAACTTGACCTTTTAGGGTTTCCGCCCAACCTCCTGAGATGGATTTCTAGCTATCTTTGTTCTAGGTCTCAAAGAGTCCTCAAAGAGTTCAAAAACTCCCTCTCTTTACCAGTAAAGGTTTCTTCGGGAGTACCACAGGGCAGCCATCTAGGCCCCTTACTCTTCACACTCTTTATTAATGACTTGCCTTCAGTATTAACATACTATCGAGTACTTATGTATGCGGATGATGTTAAACTCTGTGTCCAGTACAAGGACATTTCATTTCATTCTCGCTTGCAATCCGATCTCAATAGCTTTCAGTCATGGTGTTGTGCAAACTTGTTACACCTTAATGCCTCGAAATGCAAAGTTATGACATTTCATCGTTCTAACCCTTTGTTGGCTCCCTACACCCTATTTGGGGGTTCTCTTGATATGTTAGATCCCAAGTTAAAGTTTTCCGAACACATTTCTACCATGGTAAATAAGGCCATGGGCGTGCTTGGGTTTATAAAGAGGTGGTCACAGGAATTTGACGACCCCTATATAACAAAGATTCTCTATACCTCGCTTGTTCGTCCGATCTTAGAATACGGCTCCTGTGTATGGTGCCCTCAGTACAAAGTACACCAGGACCGTATAGAATCAGTACAGAAAAACTTTTTACTCTTTGCTCTGCGGGGCCTTAACTGGGATGCGGGTGTAAGACTCCCATCTTACTCTAGTAGACTATTATTAGTAAACCTCCCATCCTTAGTTAACCGTAGAAAAATGCTTGGTGTGATATTTATGCACAACTTGATCAGGGGTGACATAGACAGCCCTGATCTGTTGAGCCGCATAAACTTCACGATTCCTATTAGACTGACTAGAAACTTTATACCGTTGTTCCTTCCACTTTGTAGATCGAATTATTCCTTGCATGAACCGTTTAGGGTCTTATGCTCGGATTATAATTCCCTCTACCATATTATATCCTCCACTAATTCTCTTCCTCTTATTAAATTACTAATCCTTACACACCTTTCTAGTAATTAGTAATTGTAGTGGTACTTGTATTTTGTATTTTATTGCATGCTTAATTTCTTAATAAGTTTAGTGCTAATTTTCCTCGAATGTTAGTCTAATATCTATCTTTCTTGCATGCTCGCGTTTGGTTCGGCTACGCACCGCGCGTCATGCGGCAGCGCCCCTCGGTCGGTTGGGCGGGAGGAGGGCTGCGTTTTGCCTGGGATCCGCGCGTAACAGCCTTCTGCTGGTGTTACACGGGCCACTTGACGGTGCAGTAATTGCATCGCCTCTTGATAGATGCAGTCATTGCATGTCAACGTCCATATAGCGCCAATACATGCCCCTGGTAGTTTGTTTTATGACCGAGATCTTGTTAGAGACAAAAACGTTTAATTTGGATGGTTCCTCACGTAGCCAAGACAGGACCACAGTTGAATCCGCCCAACAAATGATTGGGCAGTCGAAGGTATCCATTTTCCTGATTTCGCGAAGCAAATTGGCGCAATTTGAACGCTGCGCATAGTTCAAGCTTAGGCCCCGTAAGTATTTTCAGTGTGACAACCCTAACCTTCGAACAAGACAGATGAACCTCAGCGGCGGTATCCATAAACGAACGAGCATACATAGCCCTGGAAGCTGGCATCACAGGAGCATTGCAATTCAAATCGGGTCTTAGGTTGAAGTACGTAGCGAGGAAATGTAGCGTGACCCACAGTAGCGAAATCCTTTCAAACCTCAGTCCAGGCCGAGGAACACTTTCATCCCAAAACAGCTTGTCCCTCCACATGCGCTGCATGATTTTTTTTGCTCTTGTCAATGTAGGTCCGGTCAAACCCATGGGATCATAGCACCGTGCAATGCTTGACAACACCGAACGCTTAGTGTGCTTGCCAACACCGATTTGAGGAGCAAATGTAAACAAAAAGTTGTCCTTATGGGGCTCCCAAATGAGCCCAAGCGCTTTGGTTACATCACTGTCATCATACAGCTTCAGAAAACTTTCCCTTTCGGCTTCTGGGACTTTACGAAGCACACCAGGGGAGTTGGAACACCATTTCCGCGATTGAAAGTTCCCTCGAGCAAGAAGATCCGTGATTGGACGTAATATTGGACATAATATCTATCACTTCCTCGACCGAATTGCCTCCAGATATCATGTCGTCTACGTAGAAGTCCTGTAGAATGGTTTCCGACCCCAAAGGGTACGAAGACGACTCATCCATGGCTAGCTGATGCATAGCTCGAATAGCTAAGAATGATGCAGGCTTAGTTCCATAGGTAACTGTGTTTAATTAGAAGGTCTGTATGTCGTCGTCAAGAGAGTCCCTCGACAATATGCACCTGTAAGAGCAATGGCAAAAGTACGAAAACAGATGAGTGTGTGAAATAGATTGGCTTGAATGGTGGATCCAGACAGAAGCAGATCATTTAACGAAAGACCATATGTGGTAGCTGCAGAGCCGTCGAATACAACCCTCAGCTTTGTTGTGGAGCTGTCCCCTTTGATGACGCAATGATGTGGCAAGAAATATTTGCACTTGTGCCTATCATCATAAGGCACCAGAGACATATGATCGAGGGTCGGGTACTCCTTCATAAATGCCGAATATTTTTCATGAAGAGCTGGATTACGCACGAACTTGCGCTCCAAGTTTTCCAAGCGCCGCTTTGCTTTCAAATAGGAATCTCCCAAGGACTCTAAACTTCGCTTCATAGGCAAGCGAACAGAGTATTCCCCTGAGGGTAAGCGAGTTTGATGGTTGACGAAGTGTTCCTCGCAGTGAACTTCCTCCTTTGTTGCCGTAGCGATTGGCTCAAAGATGTGCTCCACTTCCCAAAATTGACGAACCAAGCCATCGACCCGAGTGCTGTGATTCGTGTCATCCGAAGATTGGGTTGCGGCGAGGAGTTGGGGTCCGAGTGCCCGCCATCAGATAGCATCCATCCGAGATGTGTCTTCTGTAGCAAGGGTAATCCAGCTGCCAGCTGAATTTGTCCCACACACAGCAACTCAAAGAAAAGTAAGGCTCCGATGAGCAGATCAATCCGCTGCGGCTTATGAAACGAAGGGTCAGCAAGCTGGATATTCAAAGGTATAGGCCAATTAGCAGTGCTAATTGAGATGCGAGGTTGACTGTCCGTAATCTTCTGGGCAACGACAGCAGTGATGCTAGTGGTGACATCTGAAATCCGCGATTTCAGAACGAGATCCACCGAGATACCTTCAGTTGAGAAGCTAGAATCTGCTATGCCAGAGACTGCAGTAAGCAGCTTGGTTTTTCGCAGTTGAAGCTAATTAGCTAGACGAGTAGTTACGAAATGCAATTGCGAGCCCGAGTCCAACAATGGCATGCAAGTTCTAGCGCTGTTTTTAACGAGAACGACGACGGTGGCTAATAGAACAGGCTCAGACGGACGCTGGGCTATATGAGCTTGCGGCGAGGAGGGCTGTGGCGCAATTGGAGAAACAGTATGGAATGTCGCTGTTGGACGAAGGAAATGCAGAAAAGTGTGGTGCTTCGATTGGCAAGCTGCTCGCCAATTAACTTTAATTGTCCTAATTCTTCCAGAGTGCGTAAACGATGATGTAATCAGCTATTTCCTCCTTAGTTGCCAACGTTTCCAACGCGCGAAGATGTGAGGTGGTGGCGTCCGTAAACACCCGCAGCTGAACAACAGCTGAGTCCCCACGCGCCAGCCCTAATATTTCTCGAATTTGTGCCTGTAGAATGAGACGATTATTAGCAAATCGTTTTTTGAGAATATCTAATGCGGTATTATAATTAGCCTCGCTCATTTCCAAGGAACTAATGGTGTCCGACGCCGCTCCGCTCAAACAAGACCGCAAATACTGTATTTTCTCGATAGAAGTCAGATCAGCTTCACCATCAATAACAACTGTGAACATGGAATAGAAGCTTGTCCACTCTGTATTTTCTCCGCTGAACTTGGGCAGCTACAGCTATGTCATGCGCTATCGATTGGCCATGTACATAATGGATTGGGATTCACTTGGGTTCATTTGAAACGTGGAACAATGCGTGGGCGGCGAACGATTGCCCAACTCACGCTGTAGAATGGTCCTCAATGATAAGATGGACGAGTCAAATTTTCCTGGTATTTCACTGGACATAGACTCAAAATCCACTTCCTCACAATAAAATTAGATTGCAGCTTCGTCAATGATTCCAACAATCCTCGCAAATCATAATCATCCATTTGGCGTTGCTTTTCGCGATCCATCTCTGTGCGTATGGACTCTAGCCTGTCGAAAATGGCTCTAGGAAATCCGCGATGCAGGGAATCACTAGATGGAGCATCACCAACTATCAGAGTATCACTATTATTGCCCATAGCCAATGATCCACACCTTCTATTATTTTTCCTTTTCGCATTGTTTACGTTTTTAACTGTTGACGCGGAGTGTTTGAGTCGATCACAGTTAGTTAAAAACGAGGCAACGCGAGAGTGCAGACCAGTTTACAATGTTCACTTTTGCAGCACTTTTTATTTGTGTATGTCCAAAATGTATGCGCCGGCAAAGCAACGAAGCGGCGATCAGAAAAGAACCAACAGTTATGCACAAACGAACGACAGAGATTTTTTGAACTGTTTCGAGCTCGAATTCGAGATAGAGATATGTGCAGCCAGTCAGGAGAGCTTGCTGAAGCAAACGGCGAAAGATTAGGCGAAGAAAACTAACGAACAACGCCTAGTACTCTATGTAACTGGTCTCGACAGTGCTCTGCGCAGGCAAAGCAGACGGCGAAAGAGAAGCAAAAACGAATAGCGGGTCGCTAGAACTGCCACGGTCGGCCATAACGATCTTTGGTTCGCTACTTATTGGCAAATGTCACGTTTTTCCTTCGAATTTATCGAACTGCATGAAACACATTTAACACACGACAAGTCACCGCGATCACGTCGGGGTCACCAAGTTGTTGGAAACTGCCGAGCTTTTTCGACAACTCTGACTCCAAAATTTATAAGTAAAAGATTCTCCGCTGTCAGGGTCTAGCGTTTATTGTTTGATGTTGTATTAAAAGATGCATGCATTCGCGAAATAATATAGATTTTCAGATTTTGGGCTGGTTAGAGAGTAATTTAAAGTTTTTTTTTTTCATAAACACCGGCTATTTATGAACAACAAAAAGAAAAAAATCGGAGCGCAGCAAACAAAAACACGTCTGGTCACAACGAAAGAGAATGAACAATTACATCATTTTTAGTAGTAGTCGAATTTCGGGGCCTTTTTACTTTTTACAGCGACAGAAGTGAAAACTGTTTTTAGGTATCTAATCGATTCATCTTTCTTTTCCGGTGCTTTAAAAAAATTCTGTATCAGTCCCGTCTTCATGTGCAATGGGGGTATATAATGTCTTGGACTTCGCAAGGCTCAGGAAGCAGCAGTATTTTGTATAACCTCCTTGCAATCCAGATCACATGGCTAAGGCTGTTAAGTCGCACGCTACTTTCGACTGCTGTTTCTTATTTTTATTTATTTATTAATTATTTTTATTTTCAAACAATTTTGTCATTCTTTGATAGGATAGGATTGTATATAGATAAATCTTTTTATAATATCCAATTTATGAATTTAAACTTGTTGAAATTCCACCAGACCAAAACTTTATTTTATTTTCATCAGCTGGTTTTTGACAGATAGAGTGTTAATCGGTGCATATGTTAAAAAATCCCACCGTTCCCCAGGGATGTGTTCAGTGTGCAGAGGCTATAGCTAGATAGCTGAACTCACAATAGTGGCAGTATCGATATTTTTCTACATTTTAAACAAGTAATTCTTGCATCACTACTTTTTTTTGCTTTCGTCGACAAACTTGATATGTTTGAAACAAATTTAAACGCCGCCTGATCCCATTTAAATATAATATCATGGACGATAATGAATGTTTTTACTGTAAGTTTGACAATTTCCGTGAAGTGATTTCATTAAGGTTAAGTTTATGTTTACATATCCGTGTCCTTAAATACATGTATACATAATATAGGAACATACACTTCTATATACAGATGTATATAAAAACAAGTGATGATTTCCAAACATTTTCAAGAAAAATACCTTAGATTCCCGCCCATGTTCCATAATCCACAGTATACATATATTGAAGATCTATTCCTCTTGATGGTATTCTTCCAAGTTCCATGATCAAATTGGTCCACCATATTCAGTGCTTTAATTTTTTGATTATATTCAGATGAACACACAATGACAAAAAAGCGGAAACAAACATGTTCAACTAACAGCGTCTGTTAGTTTCAAAACAAACTACTGGCTCAGTTCTGTGTCCCTTTTTGCAGCACTTAGTATATAGCACGAAACAGCCAAGGTCGTATGTTTGACACAATTCAAACTCAGTTAGAATTCGCTCTGACTCCCTCGATATGTACACGATAGCTACAAGAAAGCTGAAAGGACGATTACTCTTAAGGGCAGCAGCTTTAAAATTGAAGAGAAAGATAGCATAGAAGTCGATATACGCACTCTGTTACATCAACTCATAAAAAAATCTTTCATCAATCATTATCCATAGTGACATTTTATTTTTACTTTTTTGATTTTTCGTACGAAAAATAAAACATTTTATTTACTCTTTTAGCTGGTTTATCGTTGATGGGTCCATCACCGATTGATTATGAGCTTAATAACAGTGTTTTGGACGATATGTTAAACTCATCAGTACCGCCTATTGATTCTTCGCTGGATTTGAGTGCATTGATACCTGAAGTTCACAATGATATATTTTCTGGCATGTATCACGGATCATATCAGCAAAGCCATGATTTAGATTATAATTTGGACACACTCTCGCCGTTCCCTACGCATCTTTCCTCTGCGAAAAGAACTGCTTCCACATCGTCTGCCGAGGACCCGGAAAATTTCGAAGATTTTATTAGCTTTCTTAATGATGATAGCGTTTCTAAGTTCAGATGCGATAATATATTACGGTATTCGAAAGAACGTAATACACCGTCTCCCACAGGAAGTTGTAGTAGCTCTAGCGGTAGCTCGACAAGTGGAGTACAGAGCGATATATCTGATGCATCACACAATAAACCTCTCGACCATATTGACGTTGAGTCAGCCATGCAGGCTGTACACAACTTGAACACAATAAGTGATCGGACCAGTAGAAATGAATTCTGTATTTCTGAATCAAATATTTCATCTGCAATCGATAAACAGCAAAAAACTAAATTTAATTCGATTACAGCTAACATTGGGCAATTTGGCTCAACAGTCGCCAACATTGAGCCAATTAATATTGAAGCATGCATGGATTCACGAACACAAAATTCTTCGTCGGCTGAACTTGTCAAAGGTTCCACGGCAAATGCTGTCAAACCTAAGACAATATTTCTCTCTTCTCATGACTACAAAGCGCTTATGCAAAAGATAAACTTGAACGGGAAAAAAAATGTTACAGTTGGCGGCTGTAACACGCAAATTTCTAATATGATTAAAAAACCAGACAATTCAAAAACATCAAAAGCTCTGTGCGGTGAAATAAAACACCATCAGGGGGGGCCACACTCTGTAGATCGAATGTGTCATAATGGGGGCATACATATACGAGGTGGCATAAAAACGGAAATCTCTAATAGCGTATCAATAGATGAAAAGATATATAAAAAACAGCAGCGTATGATTAAGAATCGGGAATCTGCCTCCTTATCCCGTAAAAAAAAGAAGGAGTATGTTGTGTCATTGGAGACTCGAATAACCAAACTTGAACGAGAAAACTATACGCTAAAAGGAGTAAGTAAGACTCGCTTTACTATTAGCTAAATATATAATATTTTAAATTTAGAGCGTAGCAATTAAATAATGTATGTGAATAAAAAGTAAGATATCGTGCGCGGCTGATCAGTGTAGCATATCCCCATGCATGTCGGTGCGCTGAACACGAATCTAATATGGCGGAAATGTATTTAAAAATATTATCTTCGCTTGAAACTCGTTCGTTGTTATAAGAATGTAAAATTATCTTACAATAACAGATTAAGTATTTTCATTCACAACCTTAACTATCCGTAAAAATATGCTTGTATGCTTTTTTTTTTCAATTTTATCCGACAAATTTTCTATAAGATTAGGTCATTTTAATAAGCTTAACTTTATTGCAATATTTTGTACAATTTTTTGAACGGAAAAATTTTTAGGAAACTTCCACTTTTTAATGAGCCTATGTTTTTGTAATTTGGCTATATGGTCACTTTCTTTCACAATTTGTGTAGAACACAACATGTGTCCAACATTCAGACACGAAATACCATTAATGATCGCCAAATTTCAAACTTTAAATTGTGAAGCTCTTCTATTGATCCGATCGATGCTTTTTGTGATTTCCCCAATTTCAGCTTGCGATTGGCCTTCGTTCGGAAAGAGCAGATTGATTCTTAACTGGGATTTTGTATTTTCTTTTTCCTTACCGTTTGCAAAGACATTATGACATATTTTATCCTATTTGAAATTGTTTCGATCATTATTTTTCCTGAAATGTCGAACACATGTTCCCAGGAAATTCTCTCGTATCTCTCTCTTTCAGTACGGATTAAAAAGTAAGTGTAGTCTTTCATGCACAAACGATACACTGGCTTCTTTACGGTCGTCATCATAACGAAGACTAAACAAGAACTACGCCTAATCTACTTAAAGGATATACAAGTAACACTACGACTTTCGTTTCAATTGCCAGACAAAAGCAATATCTAATTAGGAGAGTCGTTTCAGACTGGATTATTTTAGATATTTTTAAAGACCATCTAATAGAATCATATATGCAGAACGAAGGAGAGAGTGAAATTTTCTCGGCATCGAGACGCTTACTCAATTTTTATACCCGATGCTCAAAATGAGTATTGGGGTATATTAGATTTGTGGTGAAAATGGATGTGTGTAACGTCCAGAAGGAATCGTTTCCGACCCCATAAAGTATATATATTCTTGATCAGCATCAATAGCCGAGTCGATTGAGCCCTGTCTGTCTGTCCGTCCCTATCAGCGCCTAGTGCTCAAAGACTATAAGAGCTAGAGCAACTACATTTCAAATCCGTCACTGCTACAAGTATATTATTAACATATTTTGTCATCCAAAAAATCAAAAAGATGTTTTAACAAACATGTTAATGCGTACTCATAAATGAAAGCTTATTATATTTTTAGATCTGTATTCTCTTTCGAGTTCGTGAGAGCAAGGCGGCGTGTATTTCGTCTTTTCAAAAAAACATATTGTCTTTGTTATAACTCTGTGTTACAATTCGCATTGTTGCTCTCTAGGTAATCGGTGTCCCCCTAGATTTTTATTTGATCGATTTGGAAAATATCTCAAGCTAAAATCTGTCGAGATCTCTCTAAGCCACAACTGACTATGACAATTCTTAATGGGGTGTGGTAAATACTCTCTACTTGAAGCTGCTGTTAGTTAAAAAATATTTAATTAATTTAAGCTTTTAAGCTATTTGTATTTATTATACCCGATACTCAAAATGAGTATTGGGGTATATTAGATTTGTGGTAAAAGTGGATGTGTGTAACGTCCAGAAGGAATCGTTTCCGACCCCATTGATCAGCATCAATAGCCGAGTCGATTGAGCCATGTCTGTCTGTCCGTCTGACCGTTTGTCCGTCCCCTTCAGCTCCTAGTGCTCAAAGACTATAAGAGCTAGAGCAACGATGTTTTGGATCCAGAATTCTGTGATATGTCACAGCTACAAGAATGTTTCAAAACTTTGCCTCGCCCACTTCCGCCCCCACAAAGGGCGAAAATCTGTGGCATCGTAGAGGAATCGTAGAGGATGACTATATCTTCTAGAGTGCAAAATCTGAACCAGATCGTATAATTATTATAGCCAGAATCAAGAAAACAATTTCATTCTTTCTCGCTCTGTCTCTCTTTCATGGTCGGTTTTGCCAATTGCAAATTATGAGCTCGAGGATCTCAGAACCTATAAGAGCCAGAGCAACCAAATTTGGTATTCACACTCCTGCGATATCGGACCTTGACCGTTTGGTCTCAAAACTTCGCCACACCCCCTTCCGCCCCCGCAAAGGACGAAAATCTGGGGGTATCCACAAATCTGTCCTGTCTCTCGCTAACACACACGTATCATAGCCGGCTTTGCTTAGCGTAAAACATTAGCGCCTAGATCTCAGAGACTATAAGAGATATCTACTACTGAGATATCAGACCTTGACGAGCTTGTTTCAAAATTTCGTCACACACTCTTTCGCCCCCGCAAAGGACGAAAATCTGGAGGTATCCACACTCCTGTTAGATCTCACTATAAAAAGTATATCTCAGAATTTCGACCCACCCCCTTCCGCCCACAAAAAGAACGAAAATCTGTTGCATTCACAATATTGCAGTTTCGAGAAAACTAAAACGTACAATTATAGAGAATGACCATATCTATCCGGTTGCTGATCTGGATCAGATCGGATCATGTTTATAGCCAAAAGGAACAAATCTATTTGCAGTGGCTACGCAGCGCCCGACGCCTCGCTCAGACTAATTTTCTGTCTCCCTCGCACGCACTCTGTCTTGTCTTTTAATATTCGCGGCGTCTGCTGGAGGAGAGCCATACTGACTAAGTATCGGGTATAAATGTAGAGTTGCGGTCTCCGCAGCAACTCACAACATTCCCCCTCGTTTGAGTTTTAGTTTTAGTGACCCGATCCATACTCTGTTCTAATAAACAATATTTCATGGTAATTCCAATGAAAGTACTTATTTTCTGTGGCATAATCTAGTAAAAATCATGTATCTGCTAAACAAAATTAACAATCCAATTGTATTAGAAGTAAATGTTCGGATTTAATTTGATAGTTGTTATTCTTCTTTTTCATACAGGATAACACAACATTGCGCACCCAATTAGTCACGTTTGCCAATACATGCAAATGTCACACCGGAAACACAAGTGAAATTTTACTCCATTCTTTAAGTTCTGCGGCCAGGAGCGAACCACACCACATAAAGATCGCATCTAAGCCGAAATTTTCAAACCGGAAAATCAATGCAGCCAGTATAAAAAAAAATGTTGCTGTGTTATTTGCTATGGCTTTTATGGTAACTATGAATGCTGGAAATTTTCAGTCATTTCTTACCAAGCAAAGCGTTCATGACGATGGTGGAAAGTTAGATATTGTTGTGCCGGACGCTACGGCTGTTGGTCGTCGTCTACTTTGGGTGGAAACTGAAGAAGAATATAACGACAAAATTAACCAGAATAAGAGTCAATCGGATGAAATGTCCGTTCCACCTCTGCATTTTTTAAATCCGGTTAGGCGCAACATTACTGTTGGCTTTGATAAAAAAAATACCAAAAATTCATCAAGAAACTATTTGGGTAACGAACCGCCACCGCTGGCGTACTCGTCTATAAAAAAGAACAATGGTGATTGCAACTCTTCTAACTCTGCAGTCAACCAATCTGACTATTTCCGACTGGCCCAGAATCTACATAAATGGGCTAACAGAAATGACTTTTTTAATTTAAACATGTCTTCAGATTTTACTAATGAGAAAAACAACCCACACGGGTTTAAAATATCGAAAGACTACATTGAGTTGAAACCTGAAGTTCACAGTCAACACCAGGGAAAACGTAAAATTTACATGGATGTAAACGATTATAATCCAGATGTTGAGGATAAACGACGCAGGAAAATAGATTCTACTATAAATAGAGCATTTAACAATAAAAATGAACACATACCATTGTTTAATGGCATAAAAAGAAAAGATGATACATTTTATGTGCTTTCTTTCAACACTGATCACATACTTCTTCCAGCATCCAATTATAATAAAACTGAGCGACCCAAAATGTCATTACTATTGCCTACAGGCGATCCTACAAGCAACGGCGACATTATGTTAATGCAGGTGGACTGTGAGGTATTTAATACAAAGGAACTGGAGCTGAAGGCCCATATGATCCCTGCCAGGCTCCGACCAAATAGCACTAGCTGGCATCCCAGTACGCCAAAATATGACGCAGTTAATGAACCACAAAATAATACGATATTTGATAGAATACCCGTGAAGTATAATAAACCTCGGGTGCATACTTTCTTTATGGTTGGTCCCAAGAACCAAGCTGCTGCTGCTGTATCTCAAGAGAAACCGCGTTTGGTGCAGTTTAACCACAGTATCGCTAATAATAGTAGACAGATGTCCAATGCCCGAAAACGTGAATCGTTGCGAGCAAAATTAGAGCCGTAAACTGTTTTTTAAAATTCAGTTCACATAAAAAAAGAAATGGGGCTAATTGTAACTTAAATTTAGTTTTATTATGACAGCCTCTGGAATATATAATTGGAACTTTAATAAATTATGATTACATATAAATTATTTTTTTCGCGACTTTCAGCCAACAATTTTTAAAAATAATACTGAAATAATACTAAATCAAGCGCATAATAAGAGATGAACAAATCATTCCTGTCTAGCAAGTAGTATTTTGTCTTTTCTTCATATCTATTTTTTGTACTATAGCCGTTTATTATTCTCCAAAAATTATTCTTAAAATAATTAGGTATTATGTCCATGTATATTATTATGTCTCTGCAAGATTCAACAGTATATTCGTTTTTTTTTTTTTACATAAAAAACTAAACTACCATGCTTGCAATATAAAAATATAGTAAAATTGTAAAATCTTTGCACTTAAATTATTTAATGAGCTATTATTCCCTATAATAAATACTGCAAATCTATGAATCTTTTGAATCTACCAAATTATTGTGCACATGATTACAGGTTTTTAATTGGCCGTTTTTTGGGGATGGGAACGTTTTAAAACTCATGTTTTGCCTCTACTCATTATTTTTTCGTCATATTGATATTAAATATCCCCACGATACGCTAAATATCAGTGTAATATAAGATGAGTGTAAGCTTTACTATGATATTAAATAACCGAATTTAAACAAAAAATGCCGCGACGAATTTCTTTTATATGTGTATATAGATGAGTGTAAGCTTGAATATAATATCTAAAATAACTGAATTCAAACCGAAACATGAAAACCGTGTTTGACTTCGCCAAATGTTATCCGATTTCTTTAGTTTTTATTTTTGTACCCGATACTCAAAATGAGTATTGGGGTATATTAGATTTGTGGTAAAAGTGGATGTGTGTAACGTCCAAAAGGAAACGTTTCCGACCCCATAAAGTATATATATTCTTGATCAGCATCAATAGCTGTGTCGATTGAGCCCTGTCTGTCTGTCCGTCCCTATTAGCGCCTAGTGCTCAAAGACTATAAGAGCTAGAGTAACGACGTTTTGTATCTAGACTTCTGTGATATGTCACTGTTACAAGAATATTTCAAAAATTCGCCCCGCCCACTTCCGCCCCCACAAAGGACGAAAATCTGTGGCATCCACAATTTTAAAGATACGAAAAACGCAGTATGTATGACCATATCTTTTAGACTGCAGAATCTGAATTGGATCGTATCATTATTATAGCCAGAATAAAGGATAGATTTTCATTTATTCTCGCCCTGTCTCTCGCTAACACACACGTATCATAGCCGGCTTTGCTTAGCGTAAAACATTAGCGCCTAGATCTCAGAGACTATAAGAGATATCTACTACTGAGATATCAGACCTTGACGAGCTTGTTTCAAAATTTCGTCACACACTCTTTCGCCCCCGCAAAGGACGAAAATCTGGAGGTATCCACACTCCTGTTAGATCTCACTATAAAAAGTATATCTCAGAATTTCGACCCACCCCCTTCCGCCCACAAAAAGAACGAAAATCTGTGGCATCCACAATATTGAAGATACGAGAAAACTAAAAACATACAATCATTGAGAATGACCGTTTCTATGAGACTGCTGAATATGGATCAGATCGGATCATTTTCATAGCCAAATGGAACAAAAGGAAAAAATTAATTTGCAGTGGCTACGCAGCGCCCGTCGACATGTTCAGAACCGTTTTCTGTCTCTCCCGCACGCACACATTGTCGCTCAATGTAGCCATACTGACTATGTATGTATCGGGTATAAATGTAGAGTTGCGGTCGGCGCAGCAACTCACAACGTTCCCCCTCCTTTGATGTAGCTTTAATAATTTCAAACCAAAGTTTATACTAATTATTTTTTACATCATAGTCATATACTAAGAGACAAATTATTTTGAAAACCACACGTTTTTAACACTTTTACGGTAATTTTTACCCAGTGGAAGCAAAAATTAAATTAAATTAAAAAAAAAACTTTTTACAATCAAAACTACATTTAATATGCCTAATTCAAAAGATTTTTTAAAATTGGTAATTAATTAATATTTTGTGGTACCAATCTTAGCAATTGGATAAGGAAAGATCGTGTTATTATTAAACGAGCTTCAGGATCGGTTTAAAAATTATGTTAAAATAGCTTCAGAACTGTAGCGTCCTTAATAACAAGGACACCTGGCAAAAAGCCACTTCTGCATAGTTGAATGAAGAAACCTCGATTAAATTCGTCTAATGAAATTTCAAATTGGAGTGAATCTGAGTGGTCACGAATCGTACTCTCGGATGAGTCAAAATGTAATCTTATTGTACCCGATGGTTCGCGTACAGTTCGCCACAGAAGAGGCGAACGCTATTCCGAAAATTGCTGCATTGCCACCGTGACGCCTTGTATGATATATGGATACATATCTAAATATAAAACTGAATCGCAAATTATGATTAAGGGCTTGTTAAATTAAAAAAAGTATGAAGAAATTATTCGCATTGGAGTTTTGTCCAGTATAGAATCAGTTACTGAGAGAGAAGAAGATCCCATCTTTCAAGACGATAATGATTTTCGGAAATAAAAATGAGTATAAACTTTAGTTTGAAATCGTTAAAACGACTGGTTGTGCAAATTAGCCTGCCGTTAGGCACGATTTCTGAAGGTTTAATTAGACACTGGAATCAGACAGACCGACAGATCAACTTGTGCACTCAATCGACTTTCAATTATAAGTGAGTTTATTCTAAAGCGGCGCCCTCTTCATGAGCGGCTGCTGCTTGCATAGGCTCCGTCCGCAACATGGTATAAGAGCGCATGACATTACAATTTAAGAGCGTGATTTCATACATGTCTCTTAGGTATAATTATAGCTATATATATATATGCAGGCAACTGATTTGCCTTAACATCGGCCGCGTTGACAGCCTATAGGCTTCAATCCAATGGAATAGGCGCCAAACGATGGATCGATCGCTTGTAGACCCCGGCCTTCGTCCTAATCACGGCCACGCGAACCTTCCCGTCCGCTCCTGGGATTGCCTCCTCCACTATTCCGGTGAGCCACATTTGAGGGGGCACGTTGTCCTCGTGAATTGCCACCACTCTGCCTGGCTCCAAGTTGGCGACCTCCTCGGACCACTTCCCTCGCTGTTGAAGGCTGAGAAGATAGTCTCTGGACCAATCTTTCCAAAATCTTTGCTTGATGGCAGACACGAGCTGCCATCGTTGCAGATATGAGAGGCTGCTGTCTGGTCTGGGCAGCTCTGATTCGGGTGGCAGCGAAACTAGCGTTCTGCCGACTAGTAGATGCGCTGGAGTCACCACCTCCCCTTCGTTGGGGCTGCCGCTGTCGACCACCAGTGGTCTGGAATTGAGCACGGCCTCGACGTCCACGAGAACCGTATGCAGCTCGTCCTCCTTGAGCACTGCGCTGCCCATAGCCCTGAGCAGCAGATTCTTGGCGGACTTCACCGCCGACTCCCACAGGCCTCCAATGTGCGGGGCTCGCGGGGCAATGAATTCCACCGAAAAACTGTGAGCCGCAGCATACGCCTTGAGGTCTTCGTCCTTGGCATTGAGTGCATCCATGCGCTCCTTGAGCATGCGAGCTGCACCAACAAAATTCGTGGCGTTGTCGCAATAGAGTTTGACAAGAGGCCCACGACGTCCAACAAACCTGGATAAGCACAAAATAAATGTATTAGAGGTCAAGTCTTTTACAATATCTAGGTGTACGGCCTTAGATGCAAAGCAGACAAACACTGCTATGTACATCTTAAGAGGCTGCTTGCCACGAATCCCAAGCGATACACGAACCGGTCCAAACAAATCAACTCCGCTAATCTCGAAGGGTCGATTCCCACGCAATCGATCAGCGGGAAGATTTCCCATGATTTGTGAGAGAAGCTTCGGCTTGTAGTGGAAACAGTGTACGCATTTCCGGACAATGGCACTGCACTCTCTTCGTGCATTTGTCAGCCACATGGACTGTCTTAGGAATCCCACTAGTGCACGGGGTCCAGCGTGACAATTGGCTCGATGCAAATAGCTAGGATAGAGGGTATCAAATCTACAATTTTTTGGCATTAACAGTGGAAATTTTGCGTTATGGGCTAGAGGAGCGTTTAATAGGCGACCACCTACTCGAACCAACGAAAACGAGCATGAGCCCACTTGTTCTTCCGAAATGAAGGGAGTTAGTTTTTGAAGTGATGCCTGCAACTTTGATGACTTTTTTATTTTGTCAATCTCCTGCGAGAATGCGTCTCTTTGAACAGCTTCAACTGCTGCTAGAAACGCTGCGCCGAGCTCTTCTGATGACGGACAAGTACTACTCCAAATTACTCCTTTCCTTTTGTTTATGAACCGGCGGATATATGCAATTGTGCCTACCACTTTCATATATGATGATGAGTTTTCTATTAGGGTGAGGATGGGATTGTGTTCGCCATCGGCCGCGACAAGCGAAGTGGCTACCTTCTTCTTCTCTAATGACGCGTCCGCTTCTGTCAAACGTAAATGACGATTTTGAGGCCAATCCATGGCATTTTGTTGCAGGAATGACGGGCCGTTAAACCAAAATAGTGAATCTAAGTCTGCTACTGATGATCCCCGAGATACTGGATCTGCAGGATTTTCTTTGGTGGGTACATGTCTCCATGAGGCAGTCGAAGTGATTTCCTGTATCTCTGCAACTCGATTTGAAACAAATGTTGTTAACTGGGAGGGATGAGTTTGCAGCCAATGTAGAACCACTTCCGAATCTGACCACAATATAACCTTCTCTACGGGGCAATCAATAATAGATCGAACTTCCTCCCACAACTTTGCCAACAGATGAGCGGCACATAGCTCCAATCTTGGGATTGTTTTTGTCTTTAAGGGTGCCACCCTTGACTTTGCCGTTAATAAGTTAACGGACACTCCATTTGAATGGGACACACGAACGTAGATGCAGCAGCCGTATGATCGCGTGGACGCATCTGCAAACCCATGTATTTGACATCGAGTGTCGGTCGTCAAATTCCTTTGACCACCTCTTTATAAACCCAAGCACGCCCATGGCCTTATTTACCATGGTAGAAATGTGTTCGGAAAACTTTAACTTGGGGTCTAACATAACACCCAGATCATCCACCAGGGTAATTCTCTCAAGAGAACCCCCAAATAGGGTGGGTGCCAACAAAGGGCTACAACGATGAAATGTCATAACTTTGCATTTCAAGGCATTAAGGTGTAACAAGTTTGCACAACACCATGACTGAAAGCTATTGAGATCGGATTGCAAGCGAGAATGAAATGAAATGTCCTTGTACTGGACACAGAGTTTAACATCATCCGCATACATAAGTACTCGAGAGTATGTTAATACTGAAGGCAAGTCATTAATAAAGAGTGTGAAGAGTAAGGGGCCTAGATGGCTGCCCTGTGGTACTCCCGAAGAAACCTTTACTGGTAAAGAGAGGGAGTTTTTGAAGAGGACTCTTTGAGACCTAGAAAAAAGATAGCTAGAAATCCATCTCAGGAGGTTGGGCGGAAACCCTAAAAGGTCAAGTTTATGTGCTAAAAGGGAATGGTTTACAGAGTCGAATGCTTTACTAAAGTCGGTGTAAATAACATCCGTCTGTAAGTTACCTTGAAAGCCTTTAATAATGAAAGAGGTAAACTCTAACAAGTTCGTGGTGGTTGATCGCCGCCTTATAAATCCATGCTGAGTTGGAGATATAAGTGACTTGCAGAGATGTTGCAAGTGCGGAGTTAAAACCTTCTCAAACAATTTGGGAATAGCGGATAACTTTGCTATACCTCTATAATTTTTTGCATCAGACTTGCTACCTTTTTTATGGAGAGGAATTATAAACGATTCCTTCCAATGGACAGGGTGAATAGTTTAAGCAATGGTCCACACAGAGCCTCGGCGCAGTACCTGAGTACACAACCTGGAACCCCGTCTGGACCCGGTGAAAACACCGGCTTAACTAGTTGAAGATCTTGAAGTAGGGAATATTCATTTAACAAGGGACTGAAAATGCCGTTCGACCTCGGTAATCCGTATGGGTACGGTTGACCAGAGTAGCGTTCCTCAGAATAGGTGGTTTGGAAAAACTGGGCAAAAAGATCGGCAATTGCCTGATCATTATTTGCCGACGTATTACAAAATGATAGCGAGGATGGGTGTGCGGACGTTCTACGCTTACTGTTTACGAAGCAGTAAAACTGTTTAGGGTCCTGAGAAAAACGTATCCTGCAACGAGATAGGTAGTTCTTATAGCATTGAGCATTAAGAACTGAAAAGTTTGACCGAGCTATTACATAACGAGAGTGAGAAGTAGGAGAACCCACTTCTTGAAATTTTTTATAAAGTCTTGATTTTAAGTTTTTTAGACTGGATAACTCTTTGGTAAACCAAGGGGGTTTTCCAGATCTAATCGGACAAGAAAGCGGGACACAAGAATCAAAAAATGTGCCAAGAGCATTGTAAAAAATGTTTGTGCCTTTTGTGACATCAGTGCACAAGTACAAAGCGGACCAATCAAAATCCCTAATTAGGTTATTAAGCTTCGCAAACTCGGCTTTACGAAAGCAGCGGACACGTTCAGGTAGTCTACTCGACCGATCCAATACAGTTGGTCCTATGTCTAGCGACACCTCGAAAGTAGGGTGGTAGGCGTCTTCAGGTATAGTGAGCGGAAGGGCTCGGGTTAACAACACTATGGTCGGATCCGATACAAAGCATAGATCAAGCAATCGACCCAAGGAATTTTTCACATGATTGACTTGAAACAGGGACAGGTCAAGCAAGCCGTCAACAAAGTCATGTCGTGACATGGGCACTAGGATACTAGACTCGTTTACCGAAGACCAAACAGTTCCTGGCAAGTTGAAGTCACCAAGAACTATCATACGATCTTTATCAGATAGCGAGGAAGCAACAGCGGTTAAAGCGGACAAGTGCTGCTCATAAATTGAAATATCCGAAGAAGGTGGGATATACGAGCAAGTAATGAATATAGCGAAAGCGGGAAGAATCAGTTTTACACACAGGAATTCCAGTTCCTGTTGAACTTGGACTGTGAAGTGTTCTGACGTGAAGTAAGAGTCCACTGCAATTAGAACCCCTCCTGCACGTCGAGACGAACGGTCCTTTCTAAAAGTTGTGTACCGACCTGTCAAAACCTCGGAACTAAGAATGTCCGGCTTTAACCAGGTTTCAGTAAACACAATAACGTGGGAAGCAAATGCAACACTATCCCGGAAAAGAATGCTGAGCTTACTACGCAAGCCTCTTACATTCTGATAGGTTACTAAAAGAGAAGTTAGTTTTTTGGAAAGGTTGGAGCAAGACGGGAAGTTGAGGAAGAGGAAGTTGAGGTTGAGGGTGGCACGCTGGAAAGATTTGGAAGCGATATGGGGGGCCTATTCTTCTTCTTAGCCTTAAACTCCTTCACCACCAAATGCTCCGGCCAAAATTTGGTGGAGCAAATGGTGTCAAAATGAGTTGGGGAGATGCTTATCTTAAACGACGTTATCTCCCTGGCATAAGAGAAGTTAAATTTCTCCACCTTTAAACCCACGGCTTTTATTTTGCTTTGAATGAAAGCAGTTACATCATTAGATGTGAGGTCAGGGGCCAGCCGTGAAACAAAAACTTGTCGTTTTGGTGGGACTCCCACCAGTGGTTTAGTCACCACAGGTCTAGTACCTGTGGTGGCAATATCCGGAGGTCCGGAACGTCTATTTACTGGTGGGATCGGGATAGACGGGACAACTAGTGAACTTGCGGACACCACGGACACGGACGCTGCAGACGTACTTGGCTGCACATTCTCCGAGGCGATGAATTCGGCTACCGAATCTGCATCGCCAGCAGCTTTCGTTGCCTTTGGAGTGGCAAACGAGATCAACTGCTGCACACTTGCACTAAATGGCAAAGAAACTTGCAATCGACCGGAGGGTAGACGTGTGATAGTGTCGATAAAGGATTTTTCACACATAGTTTCTTCGGGGGTATACAGTCTTTCTATGGATGCATTTGGAACATTTTCCAACTCCCAGAAACGTTTGACCAAGCTGTCGAGCGGGCAGGCTTCTTGAACTGTGCTCACCATAGAGCAAGTTAATGTGGCTTGAGGGCCTTTGGACTTGCAACGTCCAGACACCACCCACCCAAAAACAGTGTTTTGTAAGGTTAGTGCCTCTCTGCCCTGTTTTACTTGACCATTACTTAAGATATCGAAAAAGGCGTCTGCACCTAATAGCAAGTCAACCTTTTGTGGCTTGTAAAAGACATCGTCAACCTCTGCCGATTGTCTAGACATTCCTCGCCGTTTTCCAGGCATTTTAGTTCTATAAAATTTTTGTTTCTCAAAAATGGCACTTGTCCCACTGTCACACTCAGCAATTACACTCACAAGTTTTTTCTGCCTGCTAACAGCCCAATGCTGTTACCGTGCTAGAGACTACGAAAGAGAGAGAGAGATGATCGCCAAAATGCCTACAAGCCAACGCTTTCGATTTCGAGTCGAGCTTGTAGTTCACCGAAACGCAACTTAAATGCGCGTATATGCATGTGCTGCTTTAGCGACCGACCGACTAAACCACTGTGTGTGTAATGTATGTGAGTGCTACATGGAGACAAGGAGAGAACACGAAACGATAAAGAGCAAGCGAGCGCTGAATGAAAGAGCACAAAAGTGCAGCTGCGCTGTAAAACGAAGAGCGTCCAGCAAGAACCGTTCGCGCAAAGCAGAAACGAAAATTTATGACGAAGACGGGCGAGGGGGGAATGATGCGCAGCGGTTAGAGCTTGCGCGCGAAACTATTGCCGTTTCTCCTTTGCTTGTCGGCTCTTTTTGGAAATGTCGTTGACCACAAGTACAGTGATCACTCACTGTATAATCAAATAACTTTGAATGTGTGTACGTACAGATACCTGGCCGAATCACTTTTATTGAATAATTTATTCACAGGCCTTTTTTATACGTAGTTATTTATATTTTTTGATGAAACAATTGGGCACTTTGATTTACCTGTGGCACTGGTTGAGGGTTGTTTGAACACCGATGCATTCCCTCCTTCATACCAACCAGGAATACCCACGAGCAGCTCTCAAGAGTAGCTAAGTTTGAAGTCCAGCGGGCCACCAATGACAACTGCAGGAACAGCAACAGCAACGAGCGAGGGATGATATCCAATGGGGATATCCAACGAAGCGCCAAGATTAATCTAATCCAAATCCAAATCCAAATCAGTGTCCACCCGGGGGCGCCAAAAATGGTTGTGCAAATTAGCCTGCCGTTAGGCACGATTTCTGAAGGTTTAATTAGACACTGGAATCAGACAGACCGACATATCAACTTGTGCACTCAATCGACTTTCAATTATAAGTGAGTTTATTCTAAAGCGGCGCCCTCTTCATGGTACATGGTATAAGAGCGCATGACATTACAATTTAAGAGCGTGATTTCATACATGTCTCTTAGGTATATTTATAGCTATATATATATATGCAGGCAACTGATTTGCCTTAACAGCGACGATAACCTCATGCTGGAGAAGTCAAACAAGCATGAAATTTCAGAGTGCGGCTATTTTTTGTCGCTGGGTGTATATATATTGCAAAAACTCCGTGATGGCCAAAGTTTTGTCAACATCGAAAATCATCTGGGACGAATGCACTAAGGCCCATAAACGTGCATTAGAAGCACTTAACCGAACATTGAAAGATCTACGCAATGACTCGAGATATTTCGGAGGCGCTGAGATTCTACTGTCTGGCGATTTCCGCCAAACACTGCCAGTATTTCCAAGATCAACGCCTATCGACAAAATAAACGCTTGCCTAAAATCATTGAATCTATGGCGCTATGTGAAGAAACTTCAGCTGACAACAAACATGAGAGTTGCATTGTAAAATGAAGATTTCTCAGAGCAATTGCTGAATATCGGTTGTAGCGCCATTTGGCTAATAATAATTGTTATGAGGATAGTAGTTCATGAAGTCTAGTGTAAGTTAGGCTAGGGCAAAGCGGGAGCGCAATAAAAGCTCGCTCTCTCGCTCTTGGTGAATTCGCCCCGCTTTGCCACCGTAGGTAAGGTAGACAGAAGAAATTGTTTTAATATATGAAGGAAGTCGAGAAAAATCCATGAAAACGAACGCACGCACTCCTTTTTTTTCGTCGTATTAAAATACAAAATTGCAGTCACCCAAGTTGTTTCGGTATCTTTATTTAGAAAAACTATTCTAAAATTCCATGGCGCCACCGGGTGGACTTGCAAATTAAACGTATTAATTAAAAGTGGAAGGCAAAAGTGACAGTGACTCAGTGGAGAATAGATCAATAGCCAAAATCTATCATACCTATGTACATGCATATGTGCTGCAGCTAAATTGCCAAATTGACCGCGACGTGTGTGCAAATAATTCAACAAACAAAACTAAAAATCACCGCGTCGGTCGTGCAATACCCTGTCTGCAGCTATATACAAAAGGAGATATACATATACCATCTACCCAAGAAGATCCAAGTGGAGCATCCAGTATAAGAAGAGGAGAGTACAGCACCTGGAATTTCCAATCTTCTCAAGAGGTATTTGTGCAAAAAATTGAAAGCTCGAGTGAAGACGAAAAGATTAAAAAACTCGCAATTATTGTCTTGTGCTGAAACAATTGCACCTCGCTTTCAATTCTTGGCACATACGTATGACATAGTAGAGCTAGATTGCATGCTGTAGTTAGAGTTGAGCGTATATATTAATACATATATACATATGTACATCTAACCCTCTTGGACGCAATAACTACACATATTTTAACTGCAATCGCTGTCACCCCTTTCCCCTTTCTCGTTTTCGTTGTGTCAAATATATGTATAGTTGGGTCGTTGGCCAAGCACGCATACCAATACGCAGCTGCAGCGGTGAATTTTTTCGTCTCGCTTTCGCTCTTCACCGTTGCTTATCGTTGTTCTTTTGTTTGGCGCGCTTGATCCAAACCAAACACCAAGTGACGCGCTACCCTGTTTTCGTCGGGTATATTCGTTTGGTGTCAGTAGGATCCAACTATCAATTAAGACAAAGTCGTGCCTCGCAAATCAATTTAGCGTCGATCGTTGTCGGTGCATACGTATACACAACATCCATTCTTCAGAACTACAGCGGTGCAATTTTTCGTTTTCGCTTGTCACCATTGCTGTTCGTTGCTATTCTTGTGTGGTTTTCGTGTACGCGCCAGCCAAGCGACGCTCTACCCTAAAATTTGTCGGGTATATTGGTTTTTCACCTCGTTTGGGTACAATTACCGTTATTTCATGGAGTGCCTCGGCATTAAATACGATTATTAAAAACGATCATTCGCCTTCAGTTGCTTGTATTGAGAATCAATATGACCTCAAAAGCCAACAATATCGCCCTTGAAGAGCTGAAGAAAAAGCGCAGTTGCCGTGTCAAAGGCATTCGTTTATTAGCGGACCGTTTAGAAGCGGGGGATATTCCGCTGGTATTGACGGAGCTCGAGTGCAGACTCGAAACGATGATGCGTAGCATTGACGCGAACTTCAAGAGTAGATTGAAGATATAGACATTGACGATGAATTTGGAGTCGAGTTGGAAGAACTCTCAATTGTCACAAAGGCAAAATTAATGTCTCTCATTTGCGAATTAAAGACAGCTGATGAGACAATACCGGCAGTACCAGCTTATGGTAGCCCAACTCGTGCTCGCCTTCCGAAGTTAGCTCTGCCGCAGTTCAGCGGCAACTTTTCGGACTTTAAAAACTTCATAGGTTTATTTGAGACTCTAGTTCATAATGACCAAAGCATTCCAATTATCGAAAAGTTCAACCATTTGCTTTCGTGTCTCTCCGGTGAAGCGTTGGGAACAGTTAGGGCTTTCCAAGTAACCGAGACCAACTACGAGAAAGCAATGGCTAGCTTAAAACGGGTCTACGATAATGATTGTCTGATCTTTAAATCACATTGATGCCCTATTTAGTCTTCCCAAAATGACCCAGCAATCAGCCTTAAGGAACCTTATCGATACCGCCTCATCCATATATGGTTCGATAGGCGATGATAAAAAGATCTCGAATGCGATGATTATTCATCTCGTCTTGAGCAGAGTCGATCCGGTGACCAAAGAGAAATGGGAAGAACAGCTCGATTATGACAAACTGCCACTTTGGACGGACTGTGAAAAGTTGCTTAATCGCAGACATCAGCATCTTTCGGCCGAAAATTCGGACAAACCAAAGCAGGAGCAGAAAGCTGTGCCAAGCAAGCCGCATAATCGGAGCTCAGTCGCGTGTTCCACCGCGAATACCAAAAACCAACAATGCAGCTACTGCAATGCGAAAGGCCATTTGTTGACAGATTGCAGTCCATTTGGTCGGCTGGCAGTAATGCAAAGGTTCGAATTCGCAAAAACTGCATCCTTGTGCATCAATTGTCTGCAGCCAGGCCACTCTGTAGTACGATGCAAAGCTAAGAAGTGTCGAGTGTGTGGCTGCTCACACCATACCTTATTGCATAGGTACACAGTGGCGAATAAAAGTCTAGCGTTACCATCACCCCCAGAGAATTCTTCTCCTCCTCCCAATCAGAATCAACCTTCCACTTCGCATGCTCTCCATGCGACAGCTATGGATAGAGTTATTCTGGCTACGTCGATCGTAAGCGTCCGAACAAATAATGGTGAACATGTTTTGGCCCGAGCTCTGCTTGACTCGGGGTCTCAAACCAATTTTATAACTGAGGACTTAGCACAGCGCTTACAGATCCGTAGGGAGGAGTCGTGTATCAACTTGCTTGGTATTGGTGAATCCAATTCACAAGTCAAGAAAAAGATACACACGGTGGTGAAGTCGCGAATTACTGGTAGTGAGTTTTTTATTTATTTATTTATTTATTTATTTAATTAACAATTATCTGTTAATAATGGTACTTAGTTACTAAAGGCGGAAAAAGATAAGTTAAAAGTTAGCTAAATTTAAATGATTATAAATATTGCATGCAATTAGTTTAAGAGACAGTTCAGGGGATAGGGTTTGACAGAGGGAGTTATAATTATGGCATAAAACCCTAAAAGGTTCATGATCAGCATAATTAGATCTACATATGGGTAGACGGATAGGCCTAAAAGTACGGGTAGGTCTAGATGGAACGGCCAAGTCAATCTGACCCAAGAGAGTTTGGGAGTCAACAGTCCCAAGAAGGAGCTTGTGCACGAACATTACGCCATTGCATATTCTGCGATGGTGCAACGACGGCAGGTCAATAAGATTTAGCCTAGACCGGTAGGGTGGCAAGATTCTACCCGAGTCCCAGTTAAAGTTCCGAAGGGCAAAAATTAAAAATTGCTTTTGCACGGATTCAATAACAGCCTGCTGTTCTTTATACTGCGGGCTCCACACACAAGAACAATACTCCAATATAGGACGTACTAACGAGATGTACAGTTGTTTTATAACGTACGGGTCGTCAAACTCCTTGGACCAACGCTTGATGAACGCTATAACACCCTTAGCTTTATTAACAGTTGCAGCAATATGGGTGTTAAAACACATCTTATGATCAAAAAGGACTCCGAGGTCATTTGAACTCGAAATTCGTTCAAGGACATGATTTCCTAGAACATATGGGACAAAATGAGGAGCGCGACGGTAAAATGTCATAAGTTTGCATTTGGAAAGGTTCAGAAAAAGAAGATTAGTTGAACACCACAATAGTAGTTCACTTAGATCAAGTTGAAGGCGTGTGTGCAAATACCAATCAGAGTAAGAAAGACAGATTTTGACATCATCAGCATACATTAGTGTAGTAGAGTATGTTATAACTTGAGGAAGGTCATTCACAAATAAAATAAACAGAAGCGGGCCCAGATGACTTCCCTGTGGTACACCTGAAGTAACATTAACAGTATTTGACAACACGTTAGAAAACAAAACACGTTGAGTACGGTTAGAGAGATAGGACAAAATCCAATCTAGAAGATTCGTTGGGAACCCTAATAAAGAGAGCTTGTGAATAAGCAGAGCATGGTTCACAGAATCGAATGCCTTGCTGAAGTCAGTAAAAACTACATCCGTCTGCGAACCAATTTGAAAACCACGGTGGATTAGGTTAGAAAACTCAAGAAGGTTAGTCGATGTTGAACGATGTCTGAAAAAACCGTGTTGCGACGGAGATATCAAGCTGCAACAAAGATGTTGCAGTTGCCGGGTGACCAGGAACTCAAGAAGCTTCGGGATGGCGGAAAGCTTTGCGATACCACGATAGTTTTCAATGTTTGATCTTGAACCTTTTTTGTGAAGCGGAATGATATAGGACTCATTCCAAATTACTGGGAGACAAGACTGTTCCAAAGAGAGGTTGAAGAGAAAGGTCAAGGGTTTGCAAAGGGACTGGGCACAGTGTTTTAAGATGCAACTTGGTACCTTATCGGGACCCGCAGAAAACGATATGTCCATAGATGACAAACCTTCCAGAACAACGCTTTCCTCAAAAAAGGGCAGAAAAATGCTGTTAGCTTGAGGTAGCTGGTACGGAGTGGATGCGTTGTAAATATGAGACGAGTACGTTGTTTGGAAAAAGTTAGCGAATAAATTAGCAATACCAACAGCAGAAGCTTCTGTTTTGTTCTGGTAATGAAGGGACGGAGGAAAAAAGTTTGACTTGCGGTTAGAGTTAACGAACGAATAGAATTTTTTAGGATCACTACGAAAGTTTCTACTACATTGTGAAAGGTAATGATTATAACACTGACTATTGACGGCAAGGAACAGAGAGCGAGCGGAGGAGTATAGAGCTAAAGCCAACGTGGAGCCCGACTTCTGGTACTTTTTATAGAGCCGGGATTTATTATTTTTTAAGTATGATAAATACTTGGAGAACCAAGGAGGCTTGGACGATACAGGTACAGTGATATCTGGAACAAACGTATTTAGGGCGGAGTAAATAGAACTATAAAACGAGTTAACAGTTGCATCTATGTTCGGTAATGAATAAAGAAACGACCAATCAACACGCGAGAGATGTAGATCTAAATCGATAAAGTTTGTTTTGCGAAAACACTTTATGTGACAAGGAGCCATGGAACTGTCAACACATCCAGATTGTGTACACTCCAGTGATATCAACAAAGTTGGATGGTAAGGATCTTCAGGGAGAGATATTGGGCTTGCTCTAGATACCGTAGCAAGAGAACCATCGTTAACAAAAACGAGGTCAAGAAGTCTGTCCCTAATGTTTTTAACGGCATTAATTTGGACAAGGGAAATATCCGTTAGCCCATTGATAAAGTCATTATGGCAATTGGGAAACAACAGGTTAGCGTCATCACAAGGCAGCCAAGAAAGAAATGGGAGGTTAAAGTCCCCAATGACAATAATTCGATCATTGCACCCTAATGCAGAAACAACAGTATTAATTGCTGAGAGGTGGTGTAAGTAAAGCTCAGCATCAGACCTGGGAGGAATGTAAGAGCAGGTTAAATAGAAAAATGCGGAGCCAACACGAACTTTGACTGCAACAAATTCAATTCCGTGAATGTTATTAAATGGGAATAACTCAGATGAGAAAACAGATTTAACTGCAATCAGAACCCCACCTGCAAAAGATGGGCGGTCCATTCTATAAATAGTGTAACTATCAATGAAAATTTCATGATCATTGACAGAGGAGTTAAGCCAGGTTTCGGTAAACGCGATGGCATCGAAATCAAAGGACGCGCTATTAGTGTGAATTTGACGCAATTTTCCCAGCAAACTGCGAACGTTCTGATAGTGCATGGAAAAATAGTACATCAGTTTTTTGGAGCATGTTCAGTTATTCTAGGATTCGAGTTCGAATCTTTGAGAAGGAACTCATGCACAATTGTATGCTCAGGCCATATTGACGGTTTTAGAGAACTGGATAGTAAAGAATCAGGGAGAAGAATTTTAAATGATGATATGTTGCGCTTATGTTTAAATGTAAATTTAGTCACAACTATATCAACAGGCGAGGTGTTAAGTTTAGAGGAGAGATGTTGTTTAACATCCTCTGTTGTAGCCTCAGGAATAAGACGAGAAACAAATATTGCTTTCCGAGGGACCACTGCTCTAAGTTGAAGTCCCGAGCGAGATCGAGATGGTGGAGCCACTCCTAAAAGAGATCTCGGTACAAGGGCAGAGGAATTGGCAGCAATGGTTGTAGCAGGAATTGGAGCAGGAATTGGAACAGGAATTGGAGCAGGAATTGGAGCAGGAGTTGGCAAGACGTCGTCAGCAACCAGCACACCCGCACTAGGAGCACTCACCGCGTCAGAAGTGACGGCCACATTGCTCGGTGTAAAGAACTCCGGAGCCACCGTTGGCGGATTTACAGACAACGGCGTGGCATGACTACACGGAAATGCTGCCGATGGATTAAGGTGGGAGGCAGGCGTACCAATCGGATTAGATTGCAAGAGATTGGTATCATTATGCGGAATTTTCCGTCTAGGCGATTCGCTCAAGAGTTTGAGCCCAAGAAACTGTGATTCAAGGGCAAGAAAATTCTCGTTGAGAGCAACAAATTGTTTCCGGACATCCAGAAACCCAGTTCGAGTCTGTCTCATAAATGTGCGCATTTCGGCCTCAATCTCCCGACAAGCCAGACATGACCAAGACAGGCCCATGCGTTTCGAGATTAGATCATTCAACCGGCCAAAATTCCCACCACCAGCACATTTTATGTGGGCAAAATTGTCGCACAGCCAGCAGCTAAGAAATGAATCACCAATGATAACACCACCGAATTCACATTTCTTTGCACTACAAACGATTGCCATTATTGACAGCAGTAGAATCACTGTGCCCGAATAATAAAAGAGCGGAGTTAGATCGCAGGTAAAGTAGGAGAGCAGACAGTAGAGCGAGCCAGACAATCAGCTGCAGCAGCAATAATTCAAAGCAGATGATCCAACGAAGTGCAGAAAACGAGCAGTAAACTCACCAAAGCAGAGACACAAAAGAAAAGTCCACAGAGAGGGAGAGTATAAGCAATCCAGAGAGAGTGAGAGCAACAATGCGAGCAGCCCGCTTATGCTCACGAGAGAGTGTGGGCGATGCAAACGCTGATGCGCGAGAACAGTGCACACCGAAGAAGCGATAACGAAAAGCAGACTGAGCAAAAAAAACAATAACAAATTGCCTGCACGAGTCCGATGCGTTACGATTGCAATATTGAATTTATATTAAACACTTGTTTACTAACAAAACACTGGTGGTTAACACAAAGTAGAATCAAATTAAAGAGATGCGATAATATATCAAAACAAAGTCACAACAATGTTGTATGATATTTAGGCAAAGGGCGGAGAATGCGGGAGCAAGAAAAAAACACAACCGGCTTAAGCAAGAGCTAGAAGCGGTTGATTTCTGGATTCTAAGGTCCATTTCGGGGTATCACCCTGATCAGACACTTAACGTGAGTGACTGGAAAATCCCGAAGAACTTACCACTTGCAGACCCATATTTCTTCAAGCCACAGAAGATAGATATGTTGATAGGTGCAGAAACATTTTTCGAACTTTTATCTGTTGGTCAGATTCGACAAGGTCCTGACTATCCAACTCTGCAGAAAACGATTCTCGGCTGGATTGTGTCGGGCAGATACACTCCAAAGGTGACTGCCACCCAAGAAGCTAGGAATTGTTTGAGTTGTCGAGAAGAGTCAGTGATCCACATCGACAATACAATACAAAAGTTTTGGTCACTGGAAGAATTGCCGTCTTCTAAAAAGTCTTTATCTCCTGAACACAAGTTATGTGAAAAGCATTATAGAAGGACTACTCAGGTCGTGCCTGAGAAAAAAGATTGTCTCGTGACCCCGAGTTGCAGAAAATGTACTTGGAGTTCATGGAAGAGTACCTCTCCATGGGTCACATGTCTACCACAGACAACACAATCCCCAAAACTCCACATTATTTCATTCCACATCAGTGTGTGTTGAGGCCTCAAAGCCCGTCGACCAAGCTCCGCGTCGTTTTCGATGCGTCTTGTAAAACGTCCTCTCAGGTGGCCTTGAACGACATATTGATGGTCGGTCCTACGATACAGGATGAACTGTATTCGACATTGCTCCGATTCAGACTACACAGGTACGCCTTGACAGCCGATGTCAAGAAGATGTATCGCCAAGTCTGGGTCGCTGATGCGGATAGACAATTCCAGCTCATAGTGTGCAGAAGAGACCCGTCTGAGTCCTTGAGAATATACCAGCACAACACCGTAACATATGGGACTGGACCAGCCCCATTTTTGGCTATTCGGTGTTTGAAGAGGTTGAGTGAGTCTGCAAAACTCTCATTCCCTAAAGCTGCTGAAGTTATTGACTCCGACTTCTATGTCGATGACATGTTGACTGGTGCTGGTTGCGTAGAGGAGTTAAAGACAATTAAGTCTGATGTGGCTCAGGTTCTTCAAACCGCTGGGTTTGAATTGACTAAATGGTTTTCGAACTCACCTGAGGTCACCGCATCCGAGAGCACAGTTAAACCGATAACGATCTCGGACTCAGAGTCAACTAAGGCGTTATGAATATCGTGGCTGCCACACGAAGACGTCTTTAAGCTCAAAATTGACACGTCAGTTATGGGTCTCCGAGCGACAAAGCGGAACATATTATCGGTGACATCAAAGCTGTTTGACCCCCTTGGCTTGTTAAGTCCTTTAGTAATTAAGGGAAAGATCCTACTGTAGGAGCTTTGGCTCAACAAACTAGATTGGGATGAGTCAATTCCAATGAACTTGGAAACAGCATGGAACTTATTAAAAGAATCCTTGGGTCAGTTGGAGAAGATTACCATACCTCGATTTGTGCATACTGATCCCATGTCACCTATTCAACTACATGCCTTTGCCGACGCATCCATTAGAGCTTATGGAGCCTGCCTCTATATCCGTAGAAAGACTGCAGAAGGTTTCAAGGTCTCCTTGTTGACTGCAAAGTCGAAAGTAGCGCCACTCAAGACGAAAACGCTCCCAAGGCTTGAGTTATGTGCCGCTCACCTTCTAGCAGACCTTTGTCACCGAATCAAATCACTGCTCAAGGTTCCAATTGATAAAATGATATTCTGGCCAGATTCAGAAGTTACTCTTCATTGGATCAGATCCCACCCTTCGTCGTTGTCAACATTCGTTGCGAACCGAGTAGCGGAGATTCAAGAGTGGTCAAGTGAAGCTACGTGGCGGCATGTGCCAACAAAACAGAACCCAGCAGACATAGTTTCGAGAGGTTGTGACGTAGAGGAAATCGTGCAGTCGATCTGGTTTGGTGGACCAGAGTTCTTAAAGTTTGAAGAAGAGAGCTGGCCCAGAAATCCACACTTCGAGCTTTCCGAAGAAGAGATACAGATGGAAAGTCGAAAGAAATCGGTCGGACTGACCGTCGCGGCCAAGCCAAATTACTTAGTGGATGTAATCGAGGGATACTCTACACACCTCAAACTGCTAAGAGTGTTCGTTTTCGTGTTCCGCTTCATCCGAAAAGGCAAAGACAAAAGTCTCAACTTTGGAAAAATTCCGTCATCCGTAGAATACGACGAGGCGTTTCTAAAAATAGTCGAAATAACACAGAAAAATGAGTCTCAAGAAGATATTGAAGGGATTCGCAAAGCCACTAAGTTAGGCCCCAGTCTTCAGCGTTTGAATCCCTTCATCCATGAAGAGGCTGGGACTTGGTGCTCTTTTTCGTTGTTGCGAGTTGGGGGGCGACTAGTTAACGCTCCTATGTCATATAATGCCAAGTTTCCCTTGTTATTGACAAAACGCTCGGAGTTTGTGCAGACATACGTTCGCTATCTGCATCAAACGAATTTTCATGCCGGCCCACGAGCACTTGTGAGTATCCTTAGACAGCGCATTTGGATAGTGAATGCTCAGGCGGTCTGCAGGGCGACAGTTAGGTCGTGTATTCGTTGCTTTAAATGCAAGCCGCTACTCCATTTTCAGTATGTGGCGTTGATTTTTGTGGCCCAGTCTATACGACTCTGAAAATTCGTGGAAGGCCCCCTTATAAGTCCTACATAGCGTTATTTGTCTGTTTTGCGTCCAAGGCGGTTCATTTAGAAATTGTCTCCGATTTGACGACTAATTCCTTCTTGTTGGCATTCCAAAGGTTCGTCGGTCGTCGAGGATGTCCGCAACGCGTGAACTGCGACAACGCGACAAATTTCGTCGGAGCAAGTCGCCACTTCAGCGAACTGCGGAGGAAGATAGAAGCGGAAGCGGACGCGATACGCGAATTTGCGTCAAGAAGCGGGTGCGAGTTTGCCTTCATACCGCCTCGAGCACCGCACATGGGCGGACTTTGGGAGGCCGGTGTGAAGTCTGCCAAGGGCCTACTCCTACGGGCAGTCGGGAGCGCTCTCCTCACCGCAGAGGAGCTGGAGACCGTGCTGGTCGGGATCGAGGCGGTACTCAACTCGCGCCCGCTATGACCCCTAAGCCCAGACCCAAGCGACGGAGACGCGCTGACTCCCGGGCACCTGCTGACAGGCGGGCCGCTCATCGCACCCCCAGCACCCAGGACCCCGACCAGGAGGGTCTGAGCTGCTTAAAGCGATGGCGGCTTGTCTCGTCAGCCAGGCAAATGTTCTGGCAGCGATGGTCCCGGGAGTATGTGCTGGGATTGCAAATAAGATGCAAGTGGCACCAGGAGGAGCCAAACATAAAGGAAGGCGACCTCGTAATCGTCGCCGAGGACAACCTGCCCCCTCAACAGTGGCTCCTCGGAAGGGTGGTCGGAACAACCGCCGGGCAGGACGGAAGGGTCAGAGTGGTCGACCTAAGGACGAGCAGCGGAGCCACGTTCAGGAGGCCAATCCACAAGTTGGCGCTTCTGCCAATGGTTTGAAGCCCTCCAGGCCTTCAACGGGGCCGGTGTAGCGCCATTTGGCTAATAATAATTGTTATTAGGATAGTAGTTCATGAAGTCTAGTGTAAGTTAGGCTAGGGCAAAGCGGGAGCGCAATAAAAGCTCGCTCTCTCGCTCTTGGCGAATTCGCCCCGCTTTGCCACCGTAGGTAAGGCAGGCACAGAAGAAATTGTTTTAATATATGAAGGAAGTCGAGAAAAATCCATGAAAACGAACGCACGCACTCCTTTTTTTTCGTCGTATTAAAATACAAAATTGCAGTCACCCAAGTTGTTTCGGTATCTTTATTTAGAAAAACTATTTTAAAATTTCATCGGTAATGGTTGAGTACCTGTCGACGAATCGAGCGGATTGATTTCATTTCTTGGACGTTGACATGCAATGACTGCATTTTGCAAGAGGCGATGCAATTACTGCACCATCAAGTGGCCCGTCTGAAACCAGCAGAAGGCTGTAACGCGAGCGTGCAGGAAAGATAGCTGTTAGACTAATATTCGAGGAAAATTAGCACTAAAGTTACTAAGAGAACTAGGCATGCATTAAAAATACAAATAACCGTGTGCAAGGATAAGTAATTTAATAAGAGGAAGAGAATTAGTGGTCGATATAATATGGTAGAGGGAATTATAATTCCAGCATAAGACCCTAAACGGTTCATGCAAGGAATAATTCGATATACAAAGTTGAAGGAACAACGGTATAAAATTTCTAGTAAGTCTAATAGGAATCGTGAAGTTTATGCGGCTCAACAGATCAGGGCTGTCTATGTCACTCTTGATCAAGTTGTGCACAAAAATCACACCAAGCATTTTCCTACGGTTAACTAAGGATGGGAGGTTTACTAATAGCAGTCTACTAGAGTAAGATGGGAGTCTCTCACCTGCATCCCAGTTAAGGCCCCGCAGAGCAAAGAGTAAAAAGTTTTTCTGTACTGATTCTATACGGTCCTGGTGTACTTTGTACTGAGGGCACCATACACAGGAGCCATATTCTAAGATCGGACGAACCAGCACGCCCATGGCCTTAGAAATGTGTTCAGAAAACTTAAACTTGGGGTCTAACAGAACACCCAGATCATCCACCAGGGTAATTCTCTCAAGAGAACCACTAAATAGGGTATAGGGAGCCAACAAAGGGCTACAACGATGAAATGTCATAACTTTGCATTTCAAGGCATTAAGTTAACAAGTTAGCACAACACCATGACTGAAAGTTACTGAGATCGGATCGTAAGCGAGAATAAAATGAAATGTCCTTATACTGGACACAGAGTTTAACATCATCGCATACATAAGTACTCCAGAGTATGTTAATACCGAAGGCAAGTCATTAATAAAGAGTCTGAAGAGTAAGGGGGCATAGATGGCTGCCCTGTGGTACTCCCGAAGAGGCATTTACTGCTGAAGAGATGGAGTTTTTGAAGAGGACTCTTTGCGACCTGGAACAAAGATAGCTAGAAATCCATCTCAGGAGGTTGGGCGGAAACCCCTAAAGGTCAAGCTTATGCGCTAAAAGGGAATGGTTTACTGAGTCGAATGCTTTACTAAAGTCGGTGTAAATAGCATCAGTCTGTAAGTAACCTTGAAAGCCTTTAATAATGAAAGAGGTAAACTCTAACAAGTTCGTGGTGGTTGATCGCCGCCTTATAAATCCATGCTGAGTTAGAGATATAAGTGACTGCAGAGATGTTGCCAGTGCGGAGTTAAAACCTTCTCAAACATTTTGGGAATAGCGGATAACTTTGCTATACCTCTATAATTTTTTGCATCAGACTTGCTGCCTTTTTTATGGAGAGGAATTATAAACGATTCCTTCCAGATCGGGGGGAGGCAAGAAGAATCAATGGGCAGGGTGAATAGTTTAAGCAAAGGTCCACACAGAGCCTCGGCGCAGTACCTGAGTACACAAACTGGAACCCAGTCCGGACCCGATGAAAACACCGGCTTAACTAGTCGAAGATCATGAAGTAGGTAACATTCATTTGACAAGGGACTAAAAATGCCGTTCGACCTCGGTAAACCGTATGGGTACAGATGACCAGAGTAGCTTTTCTCAGAATAGTTCGTTTGGAAAAATTGGGCAAAAAGATCGGCAATTGCCTGATCATTATTTGCCGACGAATTACAAAATGACAGCGAGGATGGGTAAAACAGTAACAGTACAACTTTTTAGGGTCCTGAGAAAAACGTATCCTGCATCGAGATAGGTAGTTCTTATAGCATTGTGCATTAAGAACTGAAAAGTTTGACCGAGCTGTTACATAGCGAGAGTGAGAAATAGGAGAACCAACTTCTTGAAATTTTTTAGGCTGGATAACTCTTTGGTAAACCAAGGGGGTTTTGCAGATCTAATCGGACTTGAAAGCGGGACACAAGATTCAAAAAATGTGCCAAGAGCATTGTAAAAAATGTTTGTTCCTTTTATGACATCAGTGCACAAGTACAAAGCGGACCAATCAAAATACCTAATGAGGTTATTAAGCTTCGCAAGCTCGGCTTTACGAAAGCGCGGACATGTTTAGGTAGTCTACTCGACCGATCCAATATAGTTGGTCCTATATCTAGCGACACTTCGAAAGTAGGAAGGTAGGCATCTTCAGGTATAGTGATCCAATACAAAGCACGTCGAGACTTTAGGAAGAGACTGATTAGGAAGTTAATTAAAGTTTATTTATGAAAAAACCGGCTGTTTATGCAAAAATAACAAAAACTCGAAAGAGAACGAACGTGGAATTCCTCAGAATTCCTGAAAACAAAAGACGAGCTCATCAACAACGTTTTCGCAAACCTAATTTCCAACTAAAAAAATAATGAATGGTTGAGTGAGCGAGCAATTTTAGTGACTAAGAATAAAGATGTGGATGACCTTAACTACATAATTAATTTAGAGAGATCAGCTTGCTACATGTTCTATGATATCCAGCTGCGATCTGCGGTTTCTAGAGTTTTTCATTAAAACGTTTCCTGTTGGTAGCTCGGTATACACATGTTGAAAGTGTTGAACTATGGAGTTGCATGACGGAACATTTTTTAGTCCAGGGCACATGTTTCGTAACTCTGACAATCCAGCAGACATTAGTCGCACATCCTTCCAATATGGATCCAAGTCATAGTATACGATCAGGGTCCACTCAGAAGTTGCTATTCGTGATATTCCAAGTTTCTCATAAAATATTCCAGACTTGTTTGCGAATTGTGTCACATGTGTCACATTGACTGTGACAATGCTAATGGAAGCATGAGCAACAATACTATTAATGTTGATGTTAATGTGGGTAGCAATATCCTTGTTCGCTGTGTGGGTGGCTCATGAATCTCCGTGGTGTCATTGATCACGTTGTTAGACCGTTTGATTGCCACATCTTCTGGAAATAGAAACGCTTATACACGCCAGATGCCATCTTAACGTCAACCACTCGTACGTGGTTGTCCTGTCCAGGATATGTCTTAATGATCCGACCCATTGGCTACTTTATTACAGGAAGTTTGTCTTGCAATTTTTGGAGGTATTCCGTAAACCATTGTTTTCAGAATGAATGCTTTATGCGCGATACCATCTCCCATATTTTTCCTTGATGATCAGTAGACCGCGGAATTTGAATTTTTGCATATTTTCATCAGATTGTTACCAAAATTTTTATTTAGACGTTTGATCATTTAAATATAACGAATTTGAACCCATATCGAAAATATGCAAAATATACCAAAACGCCAACTGGGAGCAATCCCAAGCATGGGAAGGCACCGGCCCAAAGGCCTGGCCCCACCAGCTCCACAGCAGGAAATACTTGCCTTGGAAAGGAAGCTAAGCAATACTGCGTCTGCCCGACCTTCTGGTAAAGCGGAGGGTGTTGACTTGCCCTCGACAAGCGCCAAAGCCAAACGCTACACATATGCCGAGAAGAGGATGCAACACGCCAGCAGTGAATCCAGCCCATCAGCCGACTGTCTGAAGAAGGTGGAATGATCTTCGGCTGTGCTCCCGGAATTCACCTTAGAACAGAATAAGTTGCTGGATTTTGAATCAATGTGAGGGTCTCAGACGTCTCGGACGCAGATATTACAGTGGTGCAGAACCTTGAAGATGGTCCTAAGTATCCTTCAAATCAATCTCCACTACTGTAAAGCAGCATCGGCTGCCCTCATACTCCGCTTAGACGCGAGCGGAGCCGACGTAGTCCTGATCCAGGAGGCTTGGGTGGTAGGAAACAAGGTCTGTGGATTAGGGATGATGGAATACAAGAAGGTAAATCTCATACCTGCGAGAAAGCACCAAAATATCTTTCTGCTCCACAATTACAGCGATGGCGACAACACGGCGGCAAGCCTAGAGATAAACGGGACTTATCTCAGGCTGGTGGCGTCCTATATGGCCCACGAGGAAAATGACTGATAGACACAATCAATAGTTGGAAAGTCCTAGAAGACCATTCCTTCTCGGACCACAGGTACATCGAGACGATATTATTCCTCGAGATTCCCAAACCCACCGACTATATCAAACCCAGAAAAGCCAAATGGGAGCAATATAGCAGAACCCTGGAGAAACTACTCGCTCCTAACACCCCTAAATGCCCGAGCACGAATGACGACGAATGAAAAAACGGTTTATGTGAATAGGTTCACGGAGGCGTGCAATAAAGCCTTCAAGGCAGCATGCCCTTCTTACAGACCAAGGGGGAAAAGGAAACCAAGGTCGGGAAGGCCGGGCTAAATAGTATCTTCAGGAAGATACTGGCGGTATGTACAATATCGCAAGCATGGCTTAAGGCTAGGATAGTTTTCGTTCCTAAAGCAGGTAAAGCCTCACACTCAACCCCGAAAGACTTTAGACCAATCAGTTTATCGCATTTCCTACCCAAAACCGTTGAGAGACTTATCGGGTTACAACTACGAATAACCATAAGTCCTCAGCTGTAGTCCAGTGCGTGCATAGTCGCAACCGGTGTTGAGAAATGGCAGATCAGCCGTTTGTTGTTGTGATGTATGCTCGAAAGCAAGCCAAACATTCGTGCGTGATTTTGCGAACGTAAGCCAAATCTACAACCTTTGCCGAACAATTACGAAGAGTGCAGATGCGAGTGATGCAATCGTCCGCCGACCCTGAGTAGATTGTCCTTGTCAATGATTGGTGACGGTTTCACAAGCTGAGAGCGGCTCCGTAGTGTCTTCTTGGCAAGTAGCAATTGGTAGTCATCTTGAAAGCTGGTTTGCGCGTAACGTTAACACAGAATCTGTGCAGGCAGTTCCTGTCCTGAGATGGATGTTTTGTGCGTTGGATGAAGCAAACGACAGTTTGAACAATTAGTTTTGACTTCGTTTTGTATGCCACTTTCTGAAAGAGTTACATACAACTTTGAGCTTAAAAGCCGAAAGTCGATGAGGCCCCTGGACGCACAGTCGGATGGGTTTGTTTTTGAGTCCACATGACGCCAAGCATGGCATGGAATGGAATCCAGAATTTCCGAGGTTCATTTCCAACAAACGTCTTCAGCTGGGCTGGTGCATATGATAGCCACGATAAAACAATTGTAGAGTCGCATCATGCAAATACAGTTGTATCTCTGTGTTGCTGCTTAAGTGGAGCCGCCCTTGTCTTTGTTGCCACTAAAGATACGGACACAGAGCCCTCGTCGTATATTACTCTGCTCCAAACTATAGCAGCGTATGCCTTGTGTGAAGGGATGGCTTTTCGAGTATTATTTAAGTTTTTATTGGTATAAGAGTAGGAATATGTATAGGTGATTACTTCTTAATTGTTAATTCTTTTCGTGTTGTTTTCCGGCGTGACAATCTATCGATGATGATCTCTATGCTGACATCGATATAGATATTGGTGGACTTGCCGTGCGTATAACAGCACCGTAGGGTTACAGCAGCCCGTCTAGTTAGCCTAGTTAACTAGTTAGCCCTGTTAACTAGCAGCCCGTCACAGTCGGCCTTTCCTGACAATTCGCAGCGTCCTCGCGAGATCCTTGGAATGAGTCGCCTTCCATATCTTTATCTTTATCTGGCTCATCGGGTGGGAGTTCGCGTTTCATCCTTTCAGATGAATACACCGACTTGTAGTGCCTTTGCTTCCATTGTGCATGAGGGATATCTTCCACTAGATATCTGTCGTTTGGCAGCACCTTGTTGACAATAAATGGTCCTTTATAGCGAGGCTCCAATTTGCGTGATGTGCCCATACTATACGGCTCATTTTCGACTAAGATAAGGTCACCCAGGCTATATGTGGTTGGCTTGGAATGTCTGGCATCATAACGTTTCTTAGCTGCCGCCTTAGGATCGTTGACTGTAGTCGCTGCATCTGCTCGTAGCTTCTCTAACTCGGTATCTCTGTCATCATTTTCGGATCCTGATCTTGGATCACGCTCGTCAATGTGGCTTTAAGGATATCACGTGGCTCGTAGCCATACAATAAATGTAATGGAGAGCATTTAGTAGTGCTATTCACCATGGTGTTGATGCTCCACTGGATTGATCGTATTTGGTCGTCTCATAGGTTTTCATTTTAATTTGAAGGTAGAAGCATTGATAAAATAATCCAGTTCGTTCTTTCTGCATGACCGTTAGCTCTTGGTGACCTTACTGCATTAAGTACATGCTTTATATTATTCGATCTACAATAGTTTTCAAAATCCTTCGACGTAAAAGCGGTACCACGGTCGGTGATGATTCGGTTGGGCATTCCCAAATAGCTGGTTACGTGTTTAGTTGCTGAACTTTTTACCGCTCGCACTATAGTGAATTTAGTAAATGCGTCGACAATAACAAGAATATGCTCATTCCGTTTTGAACTCCTTGGAAAAGGTCCCAAGTGGTCCATGTGTACGGTCGAAAAAGGGATAGGCTTGATGTCATTAAAATGGTACTGGCCTTCCTGACGTCCTCCTGGTATCCTATATAGCGCACAGCCCACACGAGACTTTATGTAGCTCTTAGGGCTCGCGCACACTATAGCTGAAAGCACACTGACAGCACACTGGAGCTGAAATCGACGCTGAAATCAGAGCTGAAAGCTCAGCTGATCTGAGAACTTTCTCAGGCAGAATCAGCTTGCAGGTGCGTACATTGTCGGCTGATCTGATTGCTGAAAGCTGAAAGCCACTGCCTCCCTTTGTCTATCTCCTTAAGTGGCATCAATAGATATCATTATAATTATTATTATTATATTGTTAATGAATTATTACTTCACAGCACGTACAGTAGCCAGACCGAAGTTTTCTTCGTTTTTTATACCCGATACTCAAAATGAGTATTGGGGTATATTAGATTTGTGGTAAAAGTGGATGTGTGTAACGTCCAGAAGGAATCGTTTCCGACCCCATAAAGTATATATATTCTTGATCAGCATCAATAGCCGAGTCGATTGAGCCATGTCTGTCTGTCCGTCCGTCCGTCTTTCCGTCTGTCCGTCCACTTCAGCGCCTAATGCTCAAAGACTATAAGAGCTAGAGCAACGATGTTTTGGATCCAGACTTCTGTGATATGTCACTGCTACAAAAATATTTCAAAACTTTGCCCCGCCCACTTCCGCTCCCACAAAGGGCGAAAATCTGTGGCATCCACAATTTTAAAGATACGAGAAAACCAAAAACGCAGAATCGTAGAGAATGTCTATATCTTTTAGACTGCAGAATCTGAATTGGATCGTATTATTATTATAGCCAGCATCAAGAAAACAGCTTCATTTTTTCTCGCCCTGTCTCTCTCTAACACACACGTAGCATAGGCGGCTTTGCTTAGAGTAAAACATTAGCGCCTAGATCTCAGAGACTATAAAAGCTAGAGCAACCAAATTTGGTATCCACACTCCTAATATATCGGACCGAGACGAGTTTGTTTCAAAATTTCGCCACACTCCCTTCCGCCCCCGCAAAGGATGCAAATCTGAGGCAACCACAAATCTCAGAGACTATTAAGGCTAGAGTAACCAAATTTGGTGCACACACTCCTTTAAGATGTCACTATAAAACGTATATCTCAAAATTTCGCCCCACCCCCTTCCGCCCCCACAAAGGACGAAAATCTGTTGCATCCACAATATTGCAGATTTGAGAAAACTAAAAACGCTGAATCATAGATAATGACCATATCTATCAGATTGCTGAATCTGGATCAGATCAGATAATTTTTGTAGCCAAAAGGAACAAATCAATTTGCATTGGCTACGCAGCGCCCGACGTCACGCTCAGACCGATTTTCGTGTCTGTAACGTGTAACGCTCGTCTACGCTAGACGGACAGGAGGGGCGATCTGCAAAGGCGGGGCACGCTTTAAATGTTCCGGCTCTAGCTCGTCGGCTTTGGGGTGGTGGTTCTTGCGCGTACAGATCGTCTCCATTTAGCAACACTATCACGCGATAATTTTAACGATTTATTTTCCTAAGAATTGAGCGTGCTGCGACTATACGGTGCTAGAACTACCGGTAGAACGACAAAAAGATAAAAGAAACGCTCCGTAAGGAATAGGGGAGAGTGCAGAAGAGAAGGGAGGAGAAGATGAGGGAGAGAGAGAGAGAGAGAAAGTAGAAAGAGAGTGAAGAGTGAGGGAAAGAGGAGGAGATATCGGTTGCTATCCCACGGATGTCAGTGTGGTAGCTTATTTTGCCCACCCAACCTATGACCATCTTCCTCAAAACCGGAAGTTTCAGATGGCCCCTTTAGCTAGATCGCGGTTACACGCACGCCGGCACAGAGTTCATCCTTTTGTATCTTTATCTAAATTCCATTATATATTTGTTCGAAAAACGGTTAAAACTAATATATTCAGCGATGGCATATTTTTCTAATTCTAGAGATCTACAGCGAGTATATGTATATGAGAGATTCTGAGGCGTATATAAAGTGATATGAGGTGGAGTTAATAATTAAGGTGTATCTTAAGGTTAGCAGGTTATTCCTGGCACAAATTCATTTAAATTTTCTTTTAATTCGGTTGCTTGTATACAACTGGCAATATAGGATATAGTGAGGAAAGTGTAAGATTGTTGCTATTCATTAGCGATTTTATCGTAAATTCGTTTCTTATTTTCTTTTCGAGAGCTTAGGATTGGGCGCGCCCACTAGAACCAAACGAAAGTCGCAGGATTTTACTCACGCAGTTAGGTTTCTCCATCGGCGAAAGATCGATCTTCCGGCGACTGCTGAAATAGAACGTTATCCTTTTTCTTTTGTTTACATTAGTGCTTTCGAGACCTTTGATTTCATGCTGATTTCATGATTGATTTCATGCACAATTGTATGCTCAGGCCATATTGACGGTTTTAGAGAACTGGATAGTAAAGAATCAGGGAGAAGAATTTTAAATGATGATATGTTGCGCTTATGTTTAAATGTAAATTTAGTCACAACTATATCAACAGGCGAGGTGTTAAGTTTAGAGGAGAGATGTTGTTTAACATCCTCTGTTGTAGCCTCAGGAATAAGACGAGAAACAAATATTGCTTTCCGAGGGACCACTGCTCTAAGTTGAAGTCCCGAGCGAGATCGAGATGGTGGAGCCACTCCTAAAAGAGATCTCGGTACAAGGGCAGAGGAATTGGCAGCAATGGTTGTAGCAGGAATTGGAGCAGGAATTGGAACAGGAATTGGAGCAGGAATTGGAGCAGGAGTTGGCAAGACGTCGTCAGCAACCAGCACACCCGCACTAGGAGCACTCACCGCGTCAGAAGTGACGGCCACATTGCTCGGTGTAAAGAACTCCGGAGCCACCGTTGGCGGATTTACAGACAACGGCGTGGCATGACTACACGGAAATGCTGCCGATGGATTAAGGTGGGAGGCAGGCGTACCAATCGGATTAGATTGCAAGAGATTGGTATCATTATGCGGAATTTTCCGTCTAGGCGATTCGCTCAAGAGTTTGAGCCCAAGAAACTGTGATTCAAGGGCAAGAAAATTCTCGTTGAGAGCAACAAATTGTTTCCGGACATCCAGAAACCCAGTTCGAGTCTGTCTCATAAATGTGCGCATTTCGGCCTCAATCTCCCGACAAGCCAGACATGACCAAGACAGGCCCATGCGTTTCGAGATTAGATCATTCAACCGGCCAAAATTCCCACCACCAGCACATTTTATGTGGGCAAAATTGTCGCACAGCCAGCAGCTAAGAAATGAATCACCAATGATAACACCACCGAATTCACATTTCTTTGCACTACAAACGATTGCCATTATTGACAGCAGTAGAATCACTGTGCCCGAATAATAAAAGAGCGGAGTTAGATCGCAGGTAAAGTAGGAGAGCAGACAGTAGAGCGAGCCAGACAATCAGCTGCAGCAGCAATAATTCAAAGCAGATGATCCAACGAAGTGCAGAAAACGAGCAGTAAACTCACCAAAGCAGAGACACAAAAGAAAAGTCCACAGAGAGGGAGAGTATAAGCAATCCAGAGAGAGTGAGAGCAACAATGCGAGCAGCCCGCTTATGCTCACGAGAGAGTGTGGGCGATGCAAACGCTGATGCGCGAGAACAGTGCACACCGAAGAAGCGATAACGAAAAGCAGACTGAGCAAAAAAAACAATAACAAATTGCCTGCACGAGTCCGATGCGTTACGATTGCAATATTGAATTTATATTAAACACTTGTTTACTAACAAAACACTGGTGGTTAACACAAAGTAGAATCAAATTAAAGAGATGCGATAATATATCAAAACAAAGTCACAACAATGTTGTATGATATTTAGGCAAAGGGCGGAGAATGCGGGAGCAAGAAAAAAACACAACCGGCTTAAGCAAGAGCTAGAAGCGGTTGATTTCTGGATTCTAAGGTCCATTTCGGGGTATCACCCTGATCAGACACTTAACGTGAGTGACTGGAAAATCCCGAAGAACTTACCACTTGCAGACCCATATTTCTTCAAGCCACAGAAGATAGATATGTTGATATTGTGTCGGATATTGTGATTGTGTCGGGCAGATACACTCCAAAGGTGACTGCCACCCAAGAAGCTAGGAATTGTTTGAGTTGTCGAGAATAGTCAGTGATCCACATCGACAATACAATACAAAAGTTTTGGTCACTGGAAGAATTGCCGTCTTCTAAAAAGTCTTTATCTCCTGAACACAAGTTATGTGAAAAGCATTATAGAAGGACTACTCAGGTCGTGCCTGAGAAAAAAGATTGTCTCGTGACCCCGAGTTGCAGAAAATGTACTTGGAGTTCATGGAAGAGTACCTCTCCATGGGTCACATGTCTACCACAGACAACACAATCCCCAAAACTCCACATTATTTCATTCCACATCAGTGTGTGTTGAGGCCTCAAAGCACGTCGACCAAGCTCCGCGTCGTTTTCGATGCGTCTTGTAAAACGTCCTCTCAGGTGGCCTTGAACGACATATTGATGGTCGGTCCTACGATACAGGATGAGCTGTATTCGACATTGCTCCGATTCAGACTACACAGGTACGCCTTGACAGCCGATGTCAAGAAGATGTATCGCCAAGTCTGGGTCGCTGATGCGGATAGACAATTCCAGCTCATAGTGTGCAGAAGAGACCCGTCTGAGTCCTTGAGAATATTCCAGCACAACACCGTAACATATGGGACTGGACCAGCCCCATTTTTGGCTATTCGGTGTTTGAAGAGGTTGAGTGAGTCTGCAAAACTCTCATTCCCTAAAGCTGCTGAAGTTATTGACTCCGACTTCTATGTCGATGACATGTTGACTGGTGCTGGTTGCGTAGAGGAGTTAAAGACAATTAAGTCTGATGTGGCTCAGGTTCTTCAAACCGCTGGGTTTGAATTGACTAAATGGTTTTCGAACTCACCTGAGGTCACCGCATCCGAGAGCACAGTTAAACCGATAACGATCTCGGACTCAGAGTCAACTAAGGCGTTATGAATATCGTGGCTGCCACACGAAGACGTCTTTAAGCTCAAAATTGACACGTCAGTTATGGGTCTCCGAGCGACAAAGCGGAACATATTATCGGTGACATCAAAGCTGTTTGACCCCCTTGGCTTGTTAAGTCCTATAGTAATTAAGGGAAAGATCCAACTGTAGGAGCTTTGGCTCAACAAACTAGATTGGGATGAGTCAATTCCAATGAACTTGGAAACAGCATGGAACTTATTAAAAGAATCCTTGGGTCAGTTGGAGAAGATTACCATACCTCGATTTGTGCATACTGATCCCATGTCACCTATTCAACTACATGCCTTTGCCGACGCATCCATTAGAGCTTATGGAGCCTGCGTCTATATCCGTAGAAAGACTGCAGAAGGTTTCAAGGTCTCCTTGTTGACTGCAAAGTCGAAAGTAGCGCCACTCAAGACGAAAACGCTCCCAAGGCTTGAGTTATGTGCCGCTCACCTTCTAGCAGACCTTTGTCACCGAATCAAATCACTGCTCAAGGTTCCAATTGATAAAATGATATTCTGGCCAGATTCAGAAGTTACTCTTCATTGGATCAGATCCCACCCTTCGTCGTTGTCAACATTCGTTGCGAACCGAGTAGCGGAGATTCAAGAGTGGTCAAGTGAAGCTACGTGGCGGCATGTGCCAACAAAACAGAACCCAGCAGACATAGTTTCGAGAGGTTGTGACGTAGAGGAAATCGTGCAGTCGATCTGGTTTGGTGGACCAGAGTTCTTAAAGTTTGAAGAAGAGAGCTGGCCCAGAAATCCACACTTCGAGCTTTCCGAAGAAGAGATACAGATGGAAAGTCGAAAGAAATCGGTCGGACTGACCGTCGCGGCCAAGCCAAATTACTTAGTGGATGTAATCGAGGGATACTCTACACACCTCAAACTGCTAAGAGTGTTCGTTTTCGTGTTCCGCTTCATCCGAAAAGGCAAAGACAAAAGTCTCAACTTTGGAAAAATTCCGTCATCCGTAGAATACGACGAGGCGTTTCTAAAAATAGTCGAAATAACACAGAAAAATGAGTCTCAAGAAGATATTGAAGGGATTCGCAAAGCCACTAAGTTAGGCCCCAGTCTTCAGCGTTTGAATCCCTTCATCCATGAAGAGGCTGGGACTTGGTGCTCTTTTTCGTTGTTGCGAGTTGGGGGGCGACTAGTTAACGCTCCTATGTCATATAATGCCAAGTTTCCCTTGTTATTGACAAAACGCTCGGAGTTTGTGCAGACATACGTTCGCTATCTGCATCAAACGAATTTTCATGCCGGCCCACGAGCACTTGTGAGTATCCTTAGACAGCGCATTTGGATAGTGAATGCTCAGGCGGTCTGCAGGGCGACAGTTAGGTCGTGTATTCGTTGCTTTAAATGCAAGCCGCTACTCCATTTTCAGTATGTGGCGTTGATTTTTGTGGCCCAGTCTATACGACTCTGAAAATTCGTGGAAGGCCCCCTTATAAGTCCTACATAGCGTTATTTGTCTGTTTTGCGTCCAAGGCGGTTCATTTAGAAATTGTCTCCGATTTGACGACTAATTCCTTCTTGTTGGCATTCCAAAGGTTTGTCGGTCGTCGAGGATGTCCGCAACGCGTGAACTGCGACAACGCGACAAATTTCGTCGGAGCAAGTCGCCACTTCAGCGAACTGCGGAGGAAGATAGAAGCGGAAGCGGACGCGATACGCGAATTTGCGTCAAGAAGCGGGTGCGAGTTTGCCTTCATACCGCCTCGAGCACCGCACATGGGCGGACTTTGGGAGGCCGGTGTGAAGTCTGCCAAGGGCCTACTCCTACGGGCAGTCGGGAGCGCTCTCCTCACCGCAGAGGAGCTGGAGACCGTGCTGGTCGGGATCGAGGCGGTACTCAACTCGCGCCCGCTATGACCCCTAAGCCCAGACCCAAGCGACGGAGACGCGCTGACTCCCGGGCACCTGCTGACAGGCGGGCCGCTCATCGCACCCCCAGCACCCAGGACCCCGACCAGGAGGGTCTGAGCTGCTTAAAGCGATGGCGGCTTGTCTCGTCAGCCAGGCAAATGTTCTGGCAGCGATGGTCCCGGGAGTATGTGCTGGGATTGCAAATAAGATGCAAGTGGCACCAGGAGGAGCCAAACATAAAGGAAGGCGACCTCGTAATCGTCGCCGAGGACAACCTGCCCCCTCAACAGTGGCTCCTCGGAAGGGTGGTCGGAACAACCGCCGGGCAGGACGGAAGGGTCAGAGTGGTCGACCTAAGGACGAGCAGCGGAGCCACGTTCAGGAGGCCAATCCACAAGTTGGCGCTTCTGCCAATGGTTTGAAGCCCTCCAGGCCTTCAACGGGGCCGGTGTAGCGCCATTTGGCTAATAATAATTGTTATTAGGATAGTAGTTCATGAAGTCTAGTGTAAGTTAGGCTAGGGCAAAGCGGGAGCGCAATAAAAGCTCGCTCTCTCGCTCTTGGCGAATTCGCCCCGCTTTGCCACCGTAGGTAAGGCAGGCACAGAAGAAATTGTTTTAATATATGAAGGAAGTCGAGAAAAATCCATGAAAACGAACGCACGCACTCCTTTTTTTTCGTCGTATTAAAATACAAAATTGCAGTCACCCAAGTTGTTTCGGTATCTTTATTTAGAAAAACTATTTTAAAATTTCATCGGTAATGGTTGAGTACCTGTCGACGAATCGAGCGGATTGATTTCATTTCTTGGACGTTGACATGCAATGACTGCATTTTGCAAGAGGCGATGCAATTACTGCACCATCAAGTGGCCCGTCTGAAACCAGCAGAAGGCTGTAACGCGAGCGTGCAGGAAAGATAGCTGTTAGACTAATATTCGAGGAAAATTAGCACTAAAGTTACTAAGAGAACTAGGCATGCATTAAAAATACAAATAACCGTGTGCAAGGATAAGTAATTTAATAAGAGGAAGAGAATTAGTGGTCGATATAATATGGTAGAGGGAATTATAATTCCAGCATAAGACCCTAAACGGTTCATGCAAGGAATAATTCGATATACAAAGTTGAAGGAACAACGGTATAAAATTTCTAGTAAGTCTAATAGGAATCGTGAAGTTTATGCGGCTCAACAGATCAGGGCTGTCTATGTCACTCTTGATCAAGTTGTGCACAAAAATCACACCAAGCATTTTCCTACGGTTAACTAAGGATGGGAGGTTTACTAATAGCAGTCTACTAGAGTAAGATGGGAGTCTCTCACCTGCATCCCAGTTAAGGCCCCGCAGAGCAAAGAGTAAAAAGTTTTTCTGTACTGATTCTATACGGTCCTGGTGTACTTTGTACTGAGGGCACCATACACAGGAGCCATATTCTAAGATCGGACGAACCAGCACGCCCATGGCCTTAGAAATGTGTTCAGAAAACTTAAACTTGGGGTCTAACAGAACACCCAGATCATCCACCAGGGTAATTCTCTCAAGAGAACCACTAAATAGGGTATAGGGAGCCAACAAAGGGCTACAACGATGAAATGTCATAACTTTGCATTTCAAGGCATTAAGTTAACAAGTTAGCACAACACCATGACTGAAAGTTACTGAGATCGGATCGTAAGCGAGAATAAAATGAAATGTCCTTATACTGGACACAGAGTTTAACATCATCGCATACATAAGTACTCCAGAGTATGTTAATACCGAAGGCAAGTCATTAATAAAGAGTCTGAAGAGTAAGGGGGCATAGATGGCTGCCCTGTGGTACTCCCGAAGAGGCATTTACTGCTGAAGAGATGGAGTTTTTGAAGAGGACTCTTTGCGACCTGGAACAAAGATAGCTAGAAATCCATCTCAGGAGGTTGGGCGGAAACCCCTAAAGGTCAAGCTTATGCGCTAAAAGGGAATGGTTTACTGAGTCGAATGCTTTACTAAAGTCGGTGTAAATAGCATCAGTCTGTAAGTAACCTTGAAAGCCTTTAATAATGAAAGAGGTAAACTCTAACAAGTTCGTGGTGGTTGATCGCCGCCTTATAAATCCATGCTGAGTTAGAGATATAAGTGACTGCAAAGATGTTGCCAGTGCGGAGTTAAAACCTTCTCAAACATTTTGGGAATAGCGGATAACTTTGCTATACCTCTATAATTTTTTGCATCAGACTTGCTGCCTTTTTTATGGAGAGGAATTATAAACGATTCCTTCCAGATCGGGGGGAGGCAAGAAGAATCAATGGGCAGGGTGAATAGTTTAAGCAAAGGTCCACACAGAGCCTCGGCGCAGTACCTGAGTACACAAACTGGAACCCAGTCCGGACCCGGTGAAAACACCGGCTTAACTAGTCGAAGATCATGAAGTAGGTAACATTCATTTGACAAGGGACTAAAAATGCCGTTCGACCTCGGTAAACCGTATGGGTACAGATGACCAGAGTAGCTTTTCTCAGAATAGTTCGTTTGGAAAAATTGGGCAAAAAGATCGGCAATTGCCTGATCATTATTTGCCGACGAATTACAAAATGACAGCGAGGATGGGTAAAACAGTAACAGTACAACTTTTTAGGGTCCTGAGAAAAACGTATCCTGCATCGAGATAGGTAGTTCTTATAGCATTGTGCATTAAGAACTGAAAAGTTTGACCGAGCTGTTACATAGCGAGAGTGAGAAATAGGAGAACCAACTTCTTGAAATTTTTTAGGCTGGATAACTCTTTGGTAAACCAAGGGGGTTTTGCAGATCTAATCGGACTTGAAAGCGGGACACAAGATTCAAAAAATGTGCCAAGAGCATTGTAAAAAATGTTTGTTCCTTTTATGACATCAGTGCACAAGTACAAAGCGGACCAATCAAAATACCTAATGAGGTTATTAAGCTTCGCAAACTCGGCTTTACGAAAGCGCGGACATGTTTAGGTAGTCTACTCGACCGATCCAATATAGTTGGTCCTATATCTAGCGACACTTCGAAAGTAGGAAGGTAGGCATCTTCAGGTATAGTGATCCAATACAAAGCACGTCGAGACTTTAGGAAGAGACTGATTAGGAAGTTAATTAAAGTTTATTTATGAAAAAACCGGATGTTTATGCAAAAATAACAAAAACTCGAAAGAGAACGAACGTGGAATTCCTCAGAATTCCTAAAAACAAAAGACGAGCTCATCAACAACGTTTTCGCAAACCTAATTTCCAACTAAAAAAATAATGAATGGTTGAGTGAGCGAGCAATTTTAGTGACTAAGAATAAAGATGTGGATGACCTTAACTACATAATTAATTTAGAGAGATCATTGGAACAATGATAAATGGATGAAATCTATTGACTATTGACAAATGAAGATGTCCCTCAGATGGCTCCGTAGTAAATTTTTTAATTTTCTAAGAAAATTGATGAACATTCGTTGAAAGTATGTGGTCTTTATCTGGAAAATCAATGTTTTTCCCATGGCCAATTATATGTGGTATGTTTACAGCTCGGAAGACCATCTGCATTGTTTGGTTTTTATCTTCTGGACGTTAATATGCAATGACGGCATCTTTCAAGTGGCGTTGCAAATACTGCACCAGATGCAATTATTGCGCCTGATAACAAAAAAAAAATTTGTCTATCAGAAGGCGCTTAAATAAAGAAAGTCTAAAAAAGTAAAAAAAACATTAAAGAATTATTAAAATACAAAAACTAACTTGATAAAATGAAAAATCTGCCTATTTATTGCCTCAAAGGCCGCAAAAAGTTAACCGGGTCATTTATAAATTAGCCACATTTAATTAAGAAATTTTTTGACGTGCCAGAACAACGTCTGACTGGTAAGCAGGTTCCCAAACGGCTCGACAGATTTTTGATAATTTTTTTTTGGCAAATAAAAGCACTACAGCCACTGTAGTGTTATTTTGTGAGGTGTTATGTTAAATGGAAAACTGACAACAGTTTCACCGGTATTACTTGATATTACTTATGCATACTCGTATTTCTGCAACTGAACATTCTCCCGGCCGTTGAACTGGTGTTCAAACATCGTCCAAGTCGACGGCAAATCGGCATGTAAGGGGAATAGAGGGTGATGACACGGCTGGTTTCCATAGTTGATACTTCTTCCTGAAAATGTAGGCAATGATCAATGATGGTGCTGCACGGTGGTGAGATGGTGTGGCAACTCTCGATTATTGATGACTGATAGTTGCCGGCGTAAATCATTAAGTTCTTGAAAATAGTGGGAACATTGAAGACATTGGTGGCAAGGGTAATATCTCCGATGGGCTTATGTCGGCTTACTTCGCTGATGGTGGTGCTAAATTTGCTGATACTTACTTCAGTATTGCGAGCAGTACGTCCAGGAGCTGTAGGCCAGTTCCGTCCAGTGTTATGGTTGACGCAACTCCGTTGCATACTGCTTAAAATTTAATTTTATAATGCTTTGCGATGATCCATTTCTTTGGATGCTTTTTTTTAGCTTTTAGCCACACCATGTCAGCCTTCGTGTGTGTTATCTGACATAGTATTGCTGTTTTATTATTAAAAAATTGAAACTGACAGCGATTGTCAACATTGCAGATCTTCTGATGGTCAAAACAGATGAAATACATCTTGGGTAGTGCCCATGAACTGGTCTCGGTGGATGTACACAGTTAATATGGTGATTCTGAGGTCGAACAGACTCCAACTTTTTGAATCCCAGAAAGGAATTGGTATGATGCTGAACTGTTGTACCCAGAGGTAGCGTCACCTTGAAGACGACGTGTGTTGCAGTTGGGGATCCTCTAGCTCGTATTCTGATTATGTATAGTTGAATCACTTCCTTCGTTGTGACAGACAGCATTTGATCTGGTTTCAAATGATCCCGTATCTGGTCTAGTTGGTTTCTTAGTTGCTCGGGAGACACCAGCGTGGGGCTTAGTCTTCGATGATGAATACCGATTAGAGAGTTGTTGGTTCTAATTACGCTTCTAATTACGTTCTAATTACGCTTGAGTGAGATGATCGCTGTGATATGATGGTCTTTCTCGGTTAATAGTAGCAATTTGCTGTTCCAAAACTTTTTAGACTTTATCCGTGGATACTTTGTTTTTTCTGACTACGTTTATTGTAGCGTCGACAATTGATGTTTGATTTTGCAGCAGATGAAGTAGAAAGTCTTCATTGGTTTTCACTTTTTCATTTACTTGAGTCATCTCCGCAGCGCATTTTGAGTCGAGAGCACCAAAAAGACTGCTTGCTACATGTTCTATGATATCCAGCTGCGATCTGCGGTTTCTAGAGTTTTTCATTAAAACGTTTCCTGTTGGTAGCTCGGTATACACATGTTGAAAGTGTTGAACTATGGAGTTGCATGACGGAACATTTTTTAGTCCAGGGCACATGTTTCGTAACTCTGACAATCCAGCAGACATTAGTCGCACATCCTTCCAATATGGATCCAAGTCATAGTATACGATCAGGGTCCACTCAGAAGTTGCTATTCGTGATATTCCAAGTTTCTCATAAAATATTCCAGACTTGTTTGCGAATTGTGTCACATGTGTCACATTGACTGTGACAATGCTAATGGAAGCATGAGCAACAATACTATTAATGTTGATGTTAATGTGGGTAGCAATATCCTTGTTCGCTGTGTGGGTGGCTCATGAATCTCCGTGGTGTCATTGATCACGTTGTTAGACCGTTTGATTGCCACATCTTCTGGAAATAGAAACGCTTATACACGCCAGATGCCATCTTAACGTCAACCACTCGTACGTGGTTGTCCTGTCCAGGATATGTCTTAATGATCCGACCCATTGGCTACTTTATTACAGGAAGTTTGTCTTGCAATTTTTGGAGGTATTCCGTAAACCATTGTTTTCAGAATGAATGCTTTATGCGCGATACCATCTCCCATATTTTTCCTTGATGATCAGTAGACCGCGGAATTTGAATTTTTGCATATTTTCATCAGATTGTTACCAAAATTTTTATTTAGACGTTTGATCATTTAAATATAACGAATTTGAACCCATATCGAAAATATGCAAAATATACCAAAACGCCAACTGGGAGCAATCCCAAGCATGGGAAGGCACCGGCCCAAAGGCCTGGCCCCACCAGCTCCACAGCAGGAAATACTTGCCTTGGAAAGGAAGCTAAGCAATACTGCGTCTGCCCGACCTTCTGGTAAAGCGGAGGGTGTTGACTTGCCCTCGACAAGCGCCAAAGCCAAACGCTACACATATGCCGAGAAGAGGATGCAACACGCCAGCAGTGAATCCAGCCCATCAGCCGACTGTCTGAAGAAGGTGGAATGATCTTCGGCTGTGCTCCCGGAATTCACCTTAGAACAGAATAAGTTGCTGGATTTTGAATCAATGTGAGGGTCTCAGACGTCTCGGACGCAGATATTACAGTGGTGAAGAACCTTGAAGATGGTCCTAAGTATCCTTCAAATCAATCTCCACTACTGTAAAGCAGCATCGGCTGCCCTCATACTCCGCTTAGACTCGAGCGGAGCCGACGTAGTCCTGATCCAGGAGGCTTGGGTGGTAGGAAACAAGGTCTGTGGATTAGGGATGATGGAATACAAGAAGGTAAATCTCATATCTGCGAGAAAGCACCAAAATATCTTTCTGCTCCACAATTACAGCGATGGCGACAACACGGCGGCAAGCCTAGAGATAAACGGGACTTATCTCAGGCTGGTGGCGTCCTATATGGCCCACGAGGAAAATGACTGATAGACACAATCAATAGTTGGAAAGTCCTAGAAGACCATTCCTTCTCGGACCACAGGTACATCGAGACGATATTATTCCTCGAGATTCCCAAACCCACCGACTATATCAAACCCAGAAAAGCCAAATGGGAGCAATATAGCACAACCCTGGAGAAACTACTCGCTCCTAACACCCCTAAATGCCCGAGCACGAATGACGACGAATGAAAAAACGGTTTATGTGAATAGGTTCACGGAGGCGTGCAATAAAGCCTTCAAGGCAGCATGCCCTTCTTACAGACCAAGGGGGAAAAGGAAACCAAGGTCGGGAAGGCCGGGCTAAATAGTATCTTCAGGAAGATACTGGCGGTATGTACAATATCGCAAGCATGGCTTAAGGCTAGGATAGTTTTCGTTCCTAAAGCAGGTAAAGCCTCACACTCAACCCCGAAAGACTTTAGACCAATCAGTTTATCGCATTTCCTACCCAAAACCGTTGAGAGACTTATCGGGTTACAACTACGAATAACCATAAGTCCTCAGCTGTAGTCCAGTGCGTGCATAGTCGCAACCGGTGTTGAGAAATGGCAGATCAGCCGTTTGTTGTTGTGATGTATGCTCGAAAGCAAGCCAAACATTCGTGCGTGATTTTGCGAACGTAAGCCAAATCTACAACCTTTGCCGAACAATTACGAAGAGTGCAGATGCGAGTGATGCAATCGTCCGCCGACCCTGAGTAGATTGTCCTTGTCAATGATTGGTGACGGTTTCACAAGCTGAGAGCGGCTCCGTAGTGTCTTCTTGGCAAGTAGCAATTGGTAGTCATCTTGAAAGCTGGTTTGCGCGTAACGTTAACACAGAATCTGTGCAGTCCTGATCTCATAAAATGTAAGAGACTGGCAGTTCCTGTCCTGAGATGGATGTTTTGTGCGTTGGATGAAGCAAACGACATATCCAATAGTGTGCACCAGCTTCTGCCAGGAGTAGACTCAGGCTATTAGTTCTTCTGGTGGATTATCCAATTTTGATTCGGCCAATGTAGATAAACAATTAGTTTTGACTTCGTTTTGTATGCCACTTTCTGAAAGAGTTACATACAACTTTGAGCTTAAAAGCCGAAAGTCGATGAGGCCCCTGGACGCACAGTCGGATGGGTTTGTTTTTGAGTCCACATGACGCCAAGCATGGCATGGAATGGAATCCAGAATTTCCGAGGTTCATTTCCAACAAACGTCTTCAGCTGGGCTGGTGCATATGATAGCCACGATAAAACAATTGTAGAGTCGCATCATGCAAATACAGTTGTATCTCTGTGTTGCTGCTTAAGTGGAGCCGCCCTTGTCTTTGTTGCCACTAAAGATACGGACACAGAGCCCTCGTCGTATATTACTCTGCTCCAAACTATAGCAGCGTATGCCTTGTGTGAAGGGATGGCTTTTCGAGTATTATTTAAGTTTTTATTGGTATAAGAGTAGGAATATGTATAGGTGATTACTTCTTAATTGTTAATTCTTTTCGTGTTGTTTTCCGGCGTGACAATCTATCGATGATGATCTCTATGCTGACATCGATATAGATATTGGTGGACTTGCCGTGCGTATAACAGCACCGTAGGGTTACAGCAGCCCGTCTAGTTAGCCTAGTTAACTAGTTAGCCCTGTTAACTAGCAGCCCGTCACAGTCGGCCTTTCCTGACAATTCGCAGCGTCCTCGCGAGATCCTTGGAATGAGTCGCCTTCCATATCTTTATCTTTATCTGGCTCATCGGGTGGGAGTTCGCGTTTCATCCTTTCAGATGAATACACCGACTTGTAGTGCCTTTGCTTCCATTGTGCATGAGGGATATCTTCCACTAGATATCTGTCGTTTGGCAGCACCTTGTTGACAATAAATGGTCCTTTATAGCGAGGCTCCAATTTGCGTGATGTGCCCGTACTATACGGCTCATTTTCGACTAAGATAAGGTCACCCAGGCTATATGTGGTTGGCTTGGAATGTCTGGCATCATAACGTTTCTTAGCTGCCGCCTTAGGATCGTTGACTGTAGTCGCTGCATCTGCTCGTAGCTTCTCTAACTCGGTATCTCTGTCATCATTTTCGGATCCTGATCTTGGATCACGCTCGTCAATGTGGCTTTAAGGATATCACGTGGCTCGTAGCCATACAATAAATGTAATGGAGAGCATTTAGTAGTGCTATTTACCATGGTGTTGATGCTCCACTGGATTGATCGTATTTGGTCGTCTCATAGGTTTTCATTTTAATTTGAAGGTAGAAGCATTGATAAAATAATCCAGTTCGTTCTTTCTGCATGACCGTTAGCTCTTGGTGACCTTACTGCATTAAGTACATGCTTTATATTATTCGATCTACAATAGTTTTCAAAATCCTTCGACGTAAAAGCGGTACCACGATCGGTGATGATTCGGTTGGGCATTCCCAAATAGCTGGTTACGTGTTTAGTTGCTGAACTTTTTACCGCTCGCACTATAGTGAATTTAGTAAATGCGTCGACAATAACAAGAATATGCTCATTCCGTTTTGAACTCCTTGGAAAAGGTCCCAAGTGGTCCATGTGTACGGTCGAAAAAGGGATAGGCTTGATGTCATTAAAATGGTACTGGCCTTCCTGACGTCCTCCTGGTATCCTATATAGCGCACAGCCCACACGAGACTTTATGTAGCTCTTAGGGCTCGCGCACACTATAGCTGAAAGCACACTGACAGCACACTGGAGCTGAAATCGACGCTGAAATCAGAGCTGAAAGCTCAGCTGATCTGAGAACTTTCTCAGGCAGAATCAGCTTGCAGGTGCGTACATTGTCGGCTGATCTGATTGCTGAAAGCTGAAAGCCACTGCCTCCCTTTGTCTATCTCCTTAAGTGGCATCAATAGATATCATTATAATTATTATTATTATATTGTTAATGAATTATTACTTCACAGCACGTACAGTAGCCAGACCGAAGTTTTCTTCGTTTTTTATACCCGATACTCAAAATGAGTATTGGGGTATATTAGATTTGTGGTAAAAGTGGATGTGTGTAACGTCCAGAAGGAATCGTTTCCGACCCCATAAAGTATATATATTCTTGATCAGCATCAATAGCCGAGTCGATTGAGCCATGTCTGTCTGTCCGTCCGTCCGTCTGTCCGTCTGTCCGTCTGTCCGTCCCCTTCAGCGCCTAATGCTCAAAGACTATAAGAGCTAGAGCAACGATGTTTTGGATCCAGACTTCTGTGATATGTCACTGCTACAAAAATATTTCAAAACTTTGCCCCGCCCACTTCCGCTCCCACAAAGGGCGAAAATCTGTGGCATCCACAATTTTAAAGATACGAGAAAACCAAAAACGCAGAATCGTAGAGAATGTCTATATCTTTTAGACTGCAGAATCTGAATTGGATCGTATTATTATTATAGCCAGCATCAAGAAAACAGCTTCATTTTTTCTCGCCCTGTCTCTCTCTAACACACACGTAGCATAGGCGGCTTTGCTTAGAGTAAAACATTAGCGCCTAGATCTCAGAGACTATAAAAGCTAGAGCAACCAAATTTGGTATCCACACTCCTAATATATCGGACCGAGACGAGTTTGTTTCAAAATTTCGCCACACTCCCTTCCGCCCCCGCAAAGGATGCCAATCTGGGGATATTCACAAATCTCAGAGACTATTAAAGCTAGAGTAACCAAATTTAGTATCCGCACTCCTGTTAGATCTCACTATAAAACGTATATCTCAAAATTTCGCCCCACCCCCTTCCGCCCCCACAAAGGACGAAAATCTGTTGCATCCACAATATTGCAGATTTGAGAAAACTAAAAACGCTGAATCATAGATAATGACCATATCTATCAGATTGCTGAATCTGGATCAGATCAGATAATTTTTGTAGCCAAAAGGAACAAATCAATTTGCATTGGCTACGCAGCGCCCGACGTCACGCTCAGACCGATTTTCGTGTCTGTAACGTGTAACGCTCGTCTACGCTAGACGGACAGGAGGGGCGATCTGCAAAGGCGGGGCACGCTTTAAATGTTCCGGCTCTAGCTCGTCGGCTTTGGGGTGGTGGTTCTTGCGCGTACAGATCGTCTCCATTTAGCAACACTATCACGCGATAATTTTAACGATTTATTTTCCTAAGAATTGAGCGTGCTGCGACTATACGGTGCTAGAACTACCGGTAGAACGACAAAAAGATAAAAGAAACGCTCCGTAAGGAATAGGGGAGAGTGCAGAAGAGAAGGGAGGAGAAGATGAGGGGGAGAGAGAGAGAGAGAAAGTAGAAAGAGAGTGAAGAGTGAGGGAAAGAGGAGGAGATATCGGTTGCTATCCCACGGATGTCAGTGTGGTAGCTTATTTTGCCCACCCAACCTATGACCATCTTCCTCAAAACCGGAAGTTTCAGATGGCCCCTTTAGCTAGATCGCGGTTACACGCACGCCGGCACAGAGTTCATCCTTTTGTATCTTTATCTAAATTCCATTATATATTTGTTCGAAAAACGGTTAAAACTAATATATTCAGCGATGGCATATTTTTCTAATTCTAGAGATCTACAGCGAGTATATGTATATGAGAGATTCTGAGGCGTATATAAAGTGATATGAGGTGGAGTTAATAATTAAGGTGTATCTTAAGGTTAGCAGGTTATTCCTGGCACAAATTCATTTAAATTTTCTTTTAATTCGGTTGCTTGTATACAACTGGCAATATAGGATATAGTGAGGAAAGTGTAAGATTGTTGCTATTCATTAGCGATTTTATCGTAAATTCGTTTCTTATTTTCTTTTCGAGAGCTTAGGATTGGGCGCGCCCACTAGAACCAAACGAAAGTCGCAGGATTTTACTCACGCAGTTAGGTTTCTCCATCGGCGAAAGATCGATCTTCCGGCGACTGCTGAAATAGAACGTTATCCTTTTTCTTTCGTTTACATTAGTGCTTTCGAGACCTTTGATTTCCCTCAGGCGGGGTTAGTTCTAAATCCAATAAATTTCTGTTTTGTTTCGGGTGCTTTTTAGATTTCTTACAATTTCCTCTAAATTCTTTCCAATATTTCATATAAATTCTTAATTCGAACGGGTACAACTAGTATTTAAAGCTAAATCTTAGGAACTTCATTTGTTTGTTCAAAGGAACGATTCTAGAGTCTTATTCATGGGTTCGAGTCTCTGTCGGATTCGACGGAATGGCCTAACTAATATTTAAGTTAAATTTTAGGAACTTCATTTGTTTGCTCAAAGGAACGATTCTATAGTCTTGTTCATTGGTTCGAGTCTCTGGCGGATTCGACCGGATGGCCTTCAGCTCAATTACTTTTCTAACTGGGTTTGGCGAATCGCATCGGACTGCCTGCCAAGGAGAGGATAGGCGGAACTGAAATCAGGGGTCCGAAGAGCGTATTTATTAATTTTAATTCTGCTGGGCTGCTCTCGGGCCGTAACTTTCTTTAACACCGGCTTTACTGCGCCATTTTTGAAACACGGACCGAGATTTGGATTCTACATCGACGAAACTCTATTAATACAGGGGTCTGTTGAAGCGGGAACGGTAGATTGGTAGGCTCGAATGCGCCTGGTTTTGCCAGCACAAACTCCTCGCCGGGCGACATGGGCGCCGGTTGGGGACGGGGAGCGGCCGACGGAACGAGAATATCAGCCCACGAGCAGTGGACGCGGTCTCGGTTACGGATCGCTTGTTGATGCGGCACGTGGAATCTACGGAGCCTCTCGGCGGATCCGGGAAAACGATGAACCAGTATGCTGACGCCTGCGATTTCCAGGCGGGTCGAAGTACTCCACTTTGCTGGTCACTTTTTGGTGCCGCAAACGTTGGGTGCCTTACGGCGCCTTAGCACGGGTCGCGCTAGGCTGGGGCGCGTAAGGCGGCGTCTTCCCGAGGAGCTGGTCCACAATTTCCGCAGGAAATCCTTTGCTGCGGAAAATACGAGTTACCTCTATTAGATATTCGCCCGGAGAACGGGGATCGACATTTATCTTACCGCAGTGGCAGCGGTATCCGTGGATGTACACAGATTAATCCAGCCTCTGGCGGTTCTCTGGGTTAGAACGCCCACAGAAGAGGTTGCTCCCGCAGAAAACGGCTACACTTATAAACCTTCCGGCCCTGTACACACTTTCGACTTTATTTAGTGGAATTAGGCGCGGATGGCAAACTTTTCACTGATTGGGAAAAACACGACTCGTCGGCTTGATTATCGCACAGGAAAAGATCGAAGCCGGAAACCTGCTCTGGCCACTTGACATTTGCATGCACTTTTGCATGGGGAGGTTACGCCCTCTATGTTGTCAAATGGGAGCAACCCTGACCTCGGCTGATTTCGATAATTGTCAATCTTGCGGTCAGCTGCCCAGGCAGCTGATCGGCAGGCACCTCCCACCTCCCTCCACCTCCCACCTCCCAACCTCGATTCATGCCCCCTACATGTCGTTTAATATTAGCGGCGCTGCCGGAGGAGAGCCATACTGACTTAGTATCGGGTATAACTGTAGAGTTGCGGTGTCCGCAGCAACTCACAACGTTCCCCCTGGTTTTTTTTAATTTAGTGTATTTTAACCACATTTCCGTTGAGTTTGTATTCGTATTACTTTTATTTTACGAATTATTATTACATTTTTTAATTATTATTTATTTTGTATAATAATAAACATTGTGATGTCTTTCGATCGTTTACTGTACTTGGGGACATAGTATATTATATTTATTGGAGATAATGTTTTTTATCCCCAATCGGCCGACTAATTATTCCAATTAAATAAAACTCGGCGCAGAAATAAAATTGCGATATGTTCTTTAATGCGTGACATCCAAATTGCAAGTGTGGCTTGCCTGCCCTTTACATTGCCGCTCCGATCGCTAAGCGCAGCTTCGCTCAGCCGACGTCGGTAGGCAGACGCAAAGCGGAGATAGCGAAGAGCGAGCTGGCAGAGAGCGTTTAGCAGGGCAAGCACGCGCAAAGCTTTAACAAACAAATGAGTGACATAGACATAAGTAACAAACAAAATAAGCGGCTGAGGGCCAAGAATTAGGTGCTATTTGGTAAGCAGCTAATCGGCTGGGTTCTGCTCCGAACATTCACCCCCAGTTGGAAGGCAAAGGCTTTCAACAGATCCATCCTGAAGGGGCAGAACCGCTATTTTTCCAACGGCCCTTTTTAAGATGCTTGCTTGGGCGCAGCTGGCGGCTACGCTGGGATGATCGTCGAATGCAGCAATCGGCGCTTCTTTACGAAGGCGCCTTGTCGTGATTACATCTTGATCATCGGGAACCTCTGTAATTGCATAGAATGGCAGGAAATTTGGCAATGTAGAAGTTGTTGAAAGTTGAATTTCATTTAGCGTGGATATGTAGGTTTTTAATATATCGAAAAGTTCGCGCTGCAGTTCCTGATTCTCCGATCGCAGTTTTTTCACTTGCACCTGGCACTCGAGCAGCTGCTTCCTGCATTGCTGCTCTAAGTTTTGGTACTCCAGCGTTGTGGGCCGAAAATCGTCATTAGAGATGGAGGAGGAATTTTCAAAAGCGGCTAAAACTGCACGCTTATTCTCCGAGCTATCAATGCTTCCTGACACTATCCAACCAAGTTTTGTCTCCTGCAATGTTGGCAATTGGTCTGATAGTCGAATCTGTCCGACGCACATTAAATCGAAGAACAAACCACAAGCTATCAACAGATCGATACGTTGGGGCTTGGAGAAATTAGGATCAGCTAGTTTTAGATTATTCGGCATGGGCCAATCCTTTGCGTCTAGGCCGAAGTTAGGCTGCATTTCCGTAATTGAGTTGGTGACAATTGCAGCGAAGGAAGCTCGATAGCTTGCGTCCTGGGATTGTACAACTATATGTACAGACTTGCTCGAAGGTAGAATGGAATCTCCGATTCCAGAGATGTGAACATAAGACGAGCGATGATCCAACTGCAACTGATCAGCAAGTCTAGATGTTACAAAGTTTGCCTGTGATGCAGAATCCAAAATGGCACGACATGGGATAAGTGCTCCATAACGATCTGTTACATGGACGAGGGCAGTAGGTAGCAACACGTTCTGGCTAGGCTGAGATTTCTGGATCGAGGGGGGAGGGATAGAACACCCGCTTGCTAGAAGCACAGTCGCGGCCTCTTGCTGGATCGATTCCTCGGCCGGTGAAGAGGAAGATGAAGCACCAGTTCCCGATGGAATGTGGAGTAGCGTGTGATGTTTGGCCTGGCAATGCCTGCAAAGTCCTGACCTGCACCTCTGCAATTCATGGCCTTTGTTGAGGCAGTTCAAACACAGGCGGCTCTTCTTTGCTTCTTTGTACCTTTCAAACGCAGAGAGATTCAGGAATGCCTGACATCTAGATATGTAATGCTCGGAGGAATTGCAATGGTTACATATGGGGTTAGGATGGTCGTTACTGGAGGTGATAAGGGTGACAGGTTTGTCTTCTCCCACCTGTTGACTAGGACTTGTTGCCATGGCTGATCCCAAATTCTCCAGCATCCGACATCTCGCTTCCAAAAATGAGGCCATGCTTGACCACCGAGGCAATCCTGACGTCGGCAAGTTCTCTTCCCATTTCTCCTTTGTTTTGTGGTCCAGTTTCGTGCCTATGATGAAGATCAGCAACCCATCCGAAATCTCCTGCGGGGTCGCCAAGGTCTGAAGTGCACGCAAGTGCGAATTGATTTTGTCGCTGAGCGCGCGCAAGCCGATAGCTGAGCCCTTCCCCACCCCTTGCAGCCCGAAAATAGCCTTGACGTGTGCCTGAAAATGTAACAGTTTATTATCGAATCGCAACATTAGCAAATTCAACGCCTTGTCGTAATTCTCCTCAGAAAGTTCCAAGGAACGAATCGTATCCAGCGCAGCACCATCTAGACATCCACGAAGATATTGGAATTTTTCGATGATTGGGATACGATGGTCTTTGTGCACCATTGTCGAGAACATCGAGTGGAATTCTGGCCAATCCATGTAGTTCCCACCGAATCGCGGAAGCTGCAACTCGGGCATTCGAGAACGGCCTACACTATTATAGGCGAACAACGACGAATTCCCCTCGAGAGTATGCCGAGCTGTTGAATTGGCAACATTTACCGTGCGAGCAGCCATCAACTCCCGCGACAGCCTGGACCTAATCTTGACATAAACATTCGAAAAGTCCAGCCGGGCATCATGGGCTAACTGCAGGAAATCCAGCCTTTCAAGGCTCGTTTGAGCGGCATCGAAATCGGCATTCATTCGCTCGATTTGCTCTAAGTTCTGCCTCATCTAACTCGGCAAGCTCTTCCTTGGTGAGAAAGCGATCTATGGCCTTTAGTTGGCGCGCTACGGACTCGGCCTTGTGCTTGTAGAAATCTACATCACTCGGCATTGCTGCGTTCGCGACATTGGTAGGCTCAGGTGCTGCCATGTTGAGGTTTTAAAAGAGTCACTCAGCACGACCGAAAAAGACACCCTGTATACGTATAAACGTGGAAACCGAAAGCAAAGGGATTACAGCTAATGCCTTTAGCTGTGCGGCTGTGCGAGCTGTCCGATTCCGCTTTGTACTCCGCTTGTGTGTATTAGTGAGTTCGCTGCACTGCACTGACCGAATTGTCGCGAGAGAGAAATTAATAGCCAGCAATGCGTGTATGTAGGTGTATGTAAGTATGTTTTAGCACCGAATTGTGCTTAACCGCCGAAAATTTGTTAAGGCTAACGAATGTCGATCGCGAATGATTATTAATTGACACTGCAACTCAGAAATCACGTCGTGGTCACCAAATTTTATGTGGAGATAATGTTTTTTATCCCCAATCGGCCGACTAATTATTCCAATTAAATAAAACTCGGCGCAGAAATAAAATTGCGATATGTTCTTTAATGCGTGACATCCAAATTGCAAGTGTGGCTTGCCTGCCCTTTACATTGCCGCTCCGATCGCTAAGCGCAGCTTCGCTCAGCCGACGTCGGTAGGCAGACGCAAAGCGGAGATAGCGAAGAGCGAGCTGGCAGAGAGCGTTTAGCAGGGCAAGCACGCGCAAAGCTTTAACAAACAAATGAGTGACATAGACATAAGTAACAAACAAAATAAGCGGCTGAGGGCCAAGAATTAGGTGCTATTTGGTAAGCAGCTAATCGGCTGGGTTCTGCTCCGAACAATTGGTAATGGTAAATAATAAAACTTTTTTGCCCAATTTATCGCCTTCCAGAAATTATAGAAATAAAACTATTATTCAAATATTTTTAATAGTCCCGCTTATTCCCCAGCACTGGGTTAGCCGTAATTTCGCTTAACAATGTTTTACAGCCCATTTTCGATCACTTATGAACCAATACACTTGAACAAAATCAGCAATCAGCTTGCTGAAAAAACAAGCACGCTTGATCGATCAAACTAAGCTAAGCTGATTTCAGCGAGCTTTTTCAGCTTTCAGATCAGCTCAGTGTGCAATGTGCGCACTTGCACCGGTGCAGTGTGTTTGTTTTTTCAGAGCTTATAAATCAGCTATCAGCTCCGCTTTCAGCTCCGATTTCAGTTACAGAGTGCGCGATCCCTTAACGAAGTTGCGCATTCGGGGGAAATTGTTTTATCTGTGCTCATGTGGCCGGACTTGTCGTGAAATTCGTGTAGAATATAGAATTTTAACTGCTGTCATATTTGCGAAAAAGGCGATCTTGGTCAATAACTCGTCGTTCTCAGATCTCTTATCGATTTTCATATCAGCTACAATTTTCTGGATTTTAGCATCTTGTACTTGTATAGTGAATAACCAATCAGCCTCGTCAATGATGGTCTTTGAAATTTTCATGCATGCTGTTTCCATCTCATGTCCATCCTAAAAATGTAGCTCGACTTAGCGCGTCAACGTGACTCATCTGTGTTCCAGTTCGATGAATAATGTATATCGCAAATTCTTGAATACGCAACCACCATCTTGCAATTCGGGGTATCAGATCTCGCTTTTCCATTGATGTTTTCAGGGCATTACAATCGGTAACAACTTTGATTCTCTTACCATAGATGTAGTATTTGAATCGCTCCAACGACTCGACGACGGCAATAGCTTCGAGCTCGTAACTGTGGTAGTTTTTCTCTGGTTTGGTAGTTGCTCGGCTATAATAAGCAATTGGCTTCATTTCATCCGTCTCCTTTTGCAGAAATACCCCGGCTAAACCAACAGCACTGGCATCCGTATGTAGTTCATGATCAGCATCTAGGCGGTAGCTGACGACAACAGGATTTGTTATCAAGCATCTTTTTAACTCCGCAAAAGCATCTTGCTGGAGCAGTTCCCACCTAAATTTCTGGTCCTTGCGCAATAGGGTACGCAAGGGCTCCGAAATAGTGACATATCCAGCAATAAATTTCCTGAAGTATCCTATGAGGCCTAAAAACTGTCGTACTTCGGTAACATTGCTCGGCGTCGGGAACAATAAAATGGCATTCGTCTTAATCTCTCCAGGACTGATGCCGTCAGCGTGTATCCGATGACCCAGGACTGTAATTGATTGCTTATACAATTCACATTTCTTCAGATTTAGAGTTAATCCGCACTCCTGCAATACTTGAAGGATTCGAGCAAGCTTCTCATACATCTCGTCAAACGTCTGACTACCAATTAAGATGTCGTCCATGTAATGTATCATGTCGCCTTTCTGCACTCGCTTTTGCAATTCTGCCATGAGTCGATTAAAAACAGCAGGCGCAGTCTTTAGCCCAAAAGGCAATCGCTTGAACTCATATAGTCCATCCGTGGTGATAAATGCAGTAAACTTTCTACTTTCGGGTGCTACTTCAATCTGATAATATCCGCTGTTGAGGTCTAGTGACGAAAAGTATTTAAACCGCTTTGCCTCCTGCAGACGCTCCTCAATATTTGGTACTGGGAAATTTTCCTTCTTGATCAGCTTGTTCAGGCGGCGGTAATCAACACAGAGTCGATCACTACCGTTTGGCTTCTTGATGAGTACCACCGGACTGGCGTACTCTGATGTGGATGAGGTGATAATGTCGTAATCCAACAGCTCGTCGACCATTCTGTTCACAATTTCCTTCTTTGGCTCGGCAACTCGGTATGGCGATTGAGAAACCACCTGGCCACTCTCAACGATGATATTGGCTTGAACGATGTTTGTTTTGCCTATGCCTTGCAATCCATTGCAAAAACATTGGCAAACTTCTCCAGCAAGCTGCGCATTTGGTTTCTTTCTTGATCGATCTGAAAATTAACAAGAAGTTGGTTAGCTATGATGTCGTTTTCAAGAGCTACCGACTGATGAACTGCTCGTTTAACTTCCGTGTCGCCTGGCTCAAACTTAAGCGATAGATGAGCACTAATGATGACGTCCTGTCCCAGCAGGAAGTCCTCCTGCAAGAGATCGTCTTCTGCTCCGTATACTTTGGCTGTAATGATTTTTCCATCGATGTCCATATCCACAACCATTGCTTCGGTAAGGATACAAGAACCGCCACAAATGCCTCGTATTTTCATAGAGCACCTTTGGCGATCAGCGTTTATTTGTTGGGCAAATGACTGGCGCATGATACTTCCAGTATATCTACACGACTTTATGTAGATTTGCCTGGTAATTATGTTGTCTTGATTCGAGGTGCCCAAACGCAATAAATTTTTAGCTTGGCATGAAATTTGTTGCATCTTCTTCTCCTTTGGGCATGAATTACCGAAATGCCCCACTTCTCCACAATTGTACCACTTCTCAACTTCCTTCGGTTTTATTGGCTTTACACCGTTGTCCTGTTTTGTCTCGAAGTTGTTGCCTTTTGATAAGAATTCCTTTTTGTTCGCAATTGGCCGACCTCTATTTACGAAATAAGATTCAGCTGCATCACGAAACTGCTTCATAGTCGAAAAGTGCATTGCTGCAAAACTGTTTTGCAATTCGCGGTGCTGTAGACCTGATCGAAAATATCTTATTACAGCTGCTTCACTAAGTTTGTACCTCACGTCAAGGGCGGACATCCGGAAACAGTACTCCTTCACTGTTTCCTTCGATCGTCTGGTTGCATTAGCCATATTAAAGTGAACTTCTGCATCGTCTGGGTTAGATTCAAACTCGTCTTGTATGGCTGCAGCGAAGTTGTTCCACGTGGTGTGTAGAACCGGCGAAGAGTCGAACCACATTTTGGCGGGACCCTAGCAATACAAATTTCTCGTCTAATTGGTAAGCATCAACTACTTTGTTGACACGATCGATGAACTGGTTAACGGAGATGGCGTTATCGTCGCTTGGGTCAAACTCTGGCAAGGTGTTTGCTATTTCTTTGACCGATGCTTGTCTAACGTTTTTGATCGCCTGTCCACCAGGGCTATTGTCGTGGAAAATCTCTTGGGTATTCTCTTCTGTGATTTGCTGCTGCTGACTAGCTGTTGCCTCTGCATTATGCATTTGCATGGTAACCAACTGAGCCAACATATTCTTCAGCTCCGTCATTTCGATTTGCATACGTGAAATCGCAGCGGATTGTGACGTCAGCGTCTCCTCATGTTGACTAGTGATTCCAGCTCCTTGCGGCATCTCTACGTCTTCCGATTTTTCATACTCAATTAGTCGTTGTATTAATTCGGCTCTGGACCCAGAAAGTGTCAAGTTCCTCTCTCGTATAAGGAACCTCAACTGGTCCTCCTTAAGGTCCGCTATTTTCACAATTTTCCTTAGTATGCTTGCCTCTCTCTCAATGACTTTGTCTGCTTTTAAGCTGCACGCACACAAAATTCTATTTGCAAGTGTGCAAGCGAGACAACTGATATGTAGGTATTTCACAATGACGCTACATATACACACAAGATCTTTGTATGTACATGCATATATCGACAGACTCACACAGATTCACACAGTCTTGAGACTCTTTTTCCCAGGTTCACTAAGATTCCTGATCGCTAAACCTTGAATCCGTCTGCCACGTAAAAAAGGAACACATCCGTAATTTGCAATCTGCTTTGTCACATATACCTTTGGGAACACATCCCATTGCAAACTTCCCACGTCGACGATTCTTGCCGCTTTTCTGTAGTTTCTCTTACAACTTTTCCGCTCTACACAAAACCAACTCTAATGATCCAACTTCTGAACTGTGAAGGGATGGCTTTTCGAGGATTATTTAAGTTTTTATTGGTATAAGAGTAGGAATATGTATAGGTGATTAATTCTTAATTGTTAATTCTTTTCGTGTTGTTTTCCGGCGTGACAACCTATTGATGATGAAAAATTAGAAGAGTTTTTCTAATCAGTTACCGAAAACTTTGGGTGGCTGTAATTTAAATTATTTATTTGGCGGGGCGAAAAACTTGATACGCTCGATCTGATTCAAGGTTGGCGAACAACTATATTTTCTTCACAATTCAAATCTCTTACTCTAGCTATCCTACGGTGGCAAAGCGGGGCGAATTCGCCAAGAGCGAGAGAGCGAGCTTTTATTGCGCTCCCGCTTTGCCCTAGCCTAACTTACACTAGACTTCATAATTCATAATTCATAATTCCATCTATAACTAATAATTGTGGCCATGGATGGAAGGTCACGCAACACCGGCCCCGTTGAACGCCTGCATCGGCTTCAACACATTGGGAGCGGCGCTAATTTGTGTATGGGCCGCCGAAAAACCGCTCCAGTGCTAGTCCTTATTTCGACGACCCTGACCATGCCGTCCTCTCCTGCGTGCGTGGCTATGACCCTCCCTACGAGCCACTCCTGAGGCGGCAGATTGTCCTCGGCCACGATGACGAGGTCTCCTTCCTCGAGGTTCGGTTGCTGCTGGTGCCATTTGCCCCGAATTTGCAGCCCCAGGACATATTCGCGGGACCATCGCTGCCAAAACGCTTGCCTGACTGACGAGACAAGTCGCCATCGCCGCAAGCAACTGAGACTCTCCTGGTCCGGAGTCCGCAGTGCTGGGGGGGCGATGAGCGACCCGCCTGTCAGCAGGTGCCCGGGTGTTAGGGCCTCGCCGTCGCTTGGATCTTGGCTGATGGCTCCCAGCGGCCTCGAGTTCATTATGGCCTCGATGCCGACGAGGACTGTGGCGAGCTCTTCGGCGGTTAGGAGCGCGCTGCCTACCGCCCGTAGGAGTAGGCTCTTGGCAGTTTTTACACCTGCCTCCCATAGCCCTCCCATGTGAGGAGCTCGCGGCGGTATGAACGCAAATTCGCATCCGTTTTTTGACGCAAAGTCGCGAATTGCGTCTCCCTGCTCCTTGAGCCTGATCCGCAGAGCGCTGAGATGGCGGCTCGCTCCGACGAAGTTCGTCCCGTTGTCGCAATGAACGACTTGGGGATATCCTCGGCGCCCGACGAACCTTTGAAAAGCCAACAAAAAACAATCAGTGGTTAGATCGGAAACTATTTCTAGGTGAACCGCCTTGGACGCAAAACAAACAAAAAGCGCAATGTATGACTTGTATGGGAGCCTTCCGCGAATTTTCAATGTCGTGTGCACTGGTCCACAAAAATCAACGCCGCAAATTGAAAATGGGCGGAGAGCACGGAGTCGATCTGCGGGTAAATTCCCCATGAGTAGCGTCAGCTATCGAGGCTTGCATTTAAAACAGCGCATACATGATCGAACTGTCTGACGGCAGACCTCCTGAGCGTTCACTATCCACACGCTCTGTCGAAGGATGCTCACAAGTGCTCGTGGGCCGACATGAAAATTCGAATGGTGCAGATGACGAATATAGCTTCGCACGAATTGCGAGCGCTTAGTCAAAAGCAGAGGAAACTTGGCATCGTATGATATAGGAGCTTTAGCTAGTCGCCCCCCCACTCGCAACAACGAAAAGTTACACCAAGTCCCTGTGTCTTCATGGATGAATGGGTTCAACCGCTGAAGACTAGGACCAATTGTAGATCTTTTCCTAACCTTTTCGATTTCTCCTTGATACTCGTGATGCTGGACGATTTCGACAATTTTATAAAAGGCTTCATTGTATTCGGTCGGTGAGATAGTTTTCTCGAATTTTTGGCTTGGGTCTTTACATTTTCTTATAAAGCGGAACACATACACGAACACTCTAAGCAGTTTGAGGTGTGACGAGAATACCTCGATGACATCTAACAGCTCCGAACTTCGCACAGCCGCGGTCAGCCCGACCGCAGTCTTCCTCTTTTCCAGCTGAAGATCATCGGAGTGCTCGAAATGAGCGTTGTTGGGCCAGTTTTCTTCTTCCTCTTTCAGAAATGATGGTCCTTCGAACCAAATTGACTGAACGATTTCGTCGACGTCACAACCTCTTGAGACAATATCTGCTGGGTTCTGTTTCGTGGGTACATGCCGCCACGTAGCATCATCTGACCACTCTTGAATCTCAGCCACTCTATTTGAAACGAAAGTCGACAACGACGATGGATGAGACCGGATCCAATGGAGAGTTACCTCTGAATCCGACCAATAAACGACTCGTTCAATGGGCACGTTTAATAGGGGCTTGATTCTGTGACAGAGATCTGCGAGAAGGTGAGCGGCACATAACTCAAGCCTTGGGAGCGTTTTGGTCTTGAGCGGCGCTACTTTGGATTTCGAAGTCAACAATGATACTTTTAAACCTTCTGCAGTTCTGCTACGTATATAGACGCACGCTCCATACGCTCTCATGGAGGCGTCAGCAAAGGCATGTATTTGAACCGGTGACATCGGATCGGAATACACAAACCGAGATATGGATATGTCTTCCAATTGAGATAGTGTATTTTTCAACTTATTCCACGCTGTTTCCAAATGCAGCGGGATCGACTCATCCCATTCTAGTTTGTTAAGCCAAAGCTCCTGCAATAGGATCTTGCCTTTTATAACGATAGGACTTAATAAACCTAGGGGGTCAAACAACTTTGATGTCACCGATAGTATGTTCCGTTTTGTCGCTCGGAGACCCATAACTGAATTGTCAATTTTGAACTTAAAGGCATCGTCAGTAGGTAACCATGAGATTCCTAACGCCTTTGTCGACTCTGAATCCGAGATTGTTATGGGTTTGGCTGTGCTCTCAGATGCGGTGATCTCGGGTGAGTTTGAAAACCACTTAGTCAACTCAAACCCTGCGGTCTGAAGAACCTGAGACACTTCGGACTTAATTGCCCTTAGCTCCTCTACGCATGCAGCACCAGTCAACAAGTCATCGACGTAAAAGTCGGACCCAATAACGTTAGCAGCTCTAGGGAATGAGAGCTTCGCAGACTCACTCAACCTTTTCAAACACCGGATAGCTAAGAATGGGGCTGGTCCAGTCCCATAGGTTACAGTGTTGAGCTTGTATAATCTCAAGGATTCAGAAGGGTCTCTTCTCCACACTATGAGCTGAAACTGCCGATCCGCTTTGTTCACCATCACTTGGCGATACATCTTTTTAACATCAGCAGTCAGGGCAAACCTGTGCAGACGGAAACGGAGCAGTGTCGAGTTTAACTCCTCTTGAATGGTAGGTCCCACCATCACAATGTCATTTAAGGCCACCTGTGAGGACGTCTTGGACGAAGCATCGAACACGACTCGGAGCTTGGTAGACGTACTTTGGGGCCTCAGAACACACTGATGAGGGATTACGTAGTGTGGAGTAGACGGAATCGTATTGTCAGTAGGAGACATATGACCTAAGGAGAGGTACTCTTCCATGAATTCCAAGTACATTTTCTTCAACTCAGGGTCACGATGCAATCGTCTTTCAAGCGACAAAAACCGCCGTTTCGCAACCTCAAAGGAGTTGCCTAAACAATTTGGATCTGATTTAAACGGGAGCCTTACTTCGAACCGACCTGATGATAGTACCTGAGTCGTCTTACGATAGTGTTCTTCACATAGCTTGTGCTCAGGTGTGGCAATTTTCTTGGTAGATGGCATTTCTTCCAGTGACCAAAACTTTTTCAAGGTCCTATCGATGGATACTAGCAACTCTTCACTGCAACTCAAACTGTTTGTAATTTGAGGAGCAGAACTCCTGGAAACATATTTTCCCGACACAACCCAACCAAGAAGGGTTTTCTGAAGAGTTGGAAAGTCAGGACCTTGTTTAATTTGACCAACAGCTAATAATTCAAAGAACGATTCTGCTCCAATTAACATATCTATTCTTTGTGGCTTGTAGAAATAAGGGTCTGCCAGTGGTAGGTTCTCTGGGATTCTCCAGTCAGTCACATTCACTGACTGGTCAGGGTGATAACCTGAAATTGATTTCAGGATCCAAAAATCAAAGGAGAACTCACTACCATTTATTCGCGACTTCACCACTGTGTGTATTTTATCCTTTACTTGAGAATTAGATTCACCAATTCCAAGCAAGTTAATACAGGACTCCTCTCTACGGATCTGTAAGCGATTAGCGAGGTCCTCGGTAATGAAATTTGTTTGTGATCCAGAGTCGAGCAGAGCTCTGGCCAGAATGTGTTCACCGCTCTTAGTTCGGACGCTTACGATCGACGTAGCCAGAATTACCCTGTCCAACGCTGTCGCATGCAAAACATGTGACGTGGAAGGTTGATTCTGATTTGATGGAGGAGAAGGACTCTCTTGGGGTGGTGGCAACGCGAGACTATTAGCCGACACTGTGTATCGATGCAATAATGTATGATGTGAGCGGCTGCACACTCGACATTTATTGGCTTTGCATTTTACAACAGCGTGGCCTTTTCGCAGACAATTAATGCATAGGGATGCCGACTTAGCAAACTCAAACCTTTGCATCACCGAGAGACGCGAAAATGAAGGGCAATTTGACACTACATGGTCTCCTGAATTGCAGTAGCTACAAGTTTGCTGAGTTCTACTGTTGGTGGAAGTGGAAGAACAAGCAAATGAACTGCGATTATGTTGCTTGCTTGGCATGACTTTGTCTTGCCTTGGCTTGGTCGATTCTTCAGCAGACAGATGCTGGTATCGACGATTCAAGACTTTCTCAAAGTCGGACCAAAGCGGCAACTTCTCATAAGTAAGCTGTTCATCCCACTTTTGTTTCGTCACTGGGTCGACTCTGTTTAAAACGAGATGAATGAGCATTGCATTCGAAATTGTTGTATCATCTCCGATCGACAGTAACGATCCGTAAATCGACGAAACAGTATCGATTAGAGTTCTTAGAGATGATGCAGATTGATGCGACATTCTCGGCAGATTGAACAATGTGGAAATATTATTCGTGAAAATCAAATAATCGTTGTCATACACTCGTTTTAGGCCAGCCATGGCCTTTTCATAATTTGCCTCGGTGACTTGGAACGCCTTTATTGTTCCTAATGCTTCATCAGAGAGGCACGAAATCAAATGATTAAATTTTTCGATCACCGGTATGCTGTTGTCGCTATGGACTAGTCTTTCAAAAAGGCTAATGAAATTTTTGAATTCCGAGTGTTTACCACTAAATTTGGGTAATGCCAATTTCGGAAGTCTAGCATGAGTTGGGGCTGAAGAAGACACTGGCTTCGTCTCGCTTGCTGCATCAAAGGCGGCGATAAGCGACATTATCTTTCCTTTGGTGACAATTATCAGCTCTTCCAACTCGGCTGCATATGCATCATCACCTGTTATATCCTCGATTTGCTCCTGCAAATGGTTAGCCTTTTCAATTGAAGCATTCAAACAATCTAATCTACATTGTAATTCCGGTAATTGCAAAGGAATCGACCCTTGATCTAATCGATCCTCTAAGCGGCGAATGCTTTTTACTCTACTTTTGAGCTTAATCTTTAAGTCTTCAAGAGTGGGTTTACTTTTTTCTGCCATAATGGTTGTGTTTTTATTTATTTATTTATTATTATTATTTTTTTTTTTTTTTTAATTTTAAATTTTTGAACGAGAACGATAATCGAAAACGAATTTTAATTGAATGTCGAGGCACGAGGTATCAAGGGAAAGAGTTGTTGCAAGTAACAGCCGAAAACAATATACCCGTTAGATACAGGGTAGCGCGTCACTTGGCAAGTAACAGCCGAAAACAATATACCCGTTGGATGCAGGGTAGCGCGTCACTTGGCAAGTAACAGCCGAAAACAATATACCCGTTGGATGTAGGGTAGCGCGTCACTTGGCGCACCGTTAAGCTCAAGAGCGCAACGAAAATTCTCCCAACAAATACAACGCAAGCAGCAGTGGAGAAGCGAAAGCGATAACGAAATAATGCACCGGTGCTGCTGCTTGTATGTATGTGTGGATACTTTCTATACGCCGTGGCTTGGGTGAACGAACGAACAAACTTTGTTCTAACGACGAGAAAGGTAGAACAAGGGGGGACAGTGATTGCAGTAAACGAAAGATGTATGTATGTATGTACATATAACTGTTGCGTCCAAATAGCGGTTCACATATGTATGTCTGTTTGGGTCGATATGTATGTATGTATTTATGTTTTTAGTTATATTTGTGCAATTACTAACAAAATGCATGCAATCAAGCTCTACTATATATGTATCATACGTCTGTGCCTAGAATTGAAGGCGATGTGCAATGTTTTCAGCACAAGACACCTCAAAGAGAGATCTGAATATCTTTTGCTCAGCCTTCAATTTTCTGCACAAATACCTCTGATTCCTCTTTTGGATTTTTGAATCCAACTGCTACTTTCCTGTCTTTTTCGCAGGGCATCCCTCGACGGTAGCAGAATTGCACAAAAATTATTGTTGGCGCGACCGACGCGATGATATTTGACAAAAATTGATTGCCGATTGCACACACACACGACGCGGGCAACGAATATGTTTGCATATGTATACTGCAATTTCTTGTGTCACTGTCACTTGTTTTTTGTTGCCTATAATTCACTTTACAGTCCACCCGGGGGCGCCATGAAAAATTAGAAGAGTTTTTCTAATCAGTTACCGAAAACTTTGGGTGGCTGTAATTTAAATTATTTATTTGGCGGGGCGAAAAACTTGATACGCTCGATCTATTTCAAGGTTGGCGAACAACTATATTTTCTTCACAATTCAAATCTCTTACTCTAGCTATCCTACGGTGGCAAAGCGGGGCGAATTCGCCAAGAGCGAGAGAGCGAGCTTTTATTGCGCTCCCGCTTTGCCCTAGCCTAACTTACACTAGACTTCATAATTCATAATTCCATCTATAACTAATAATTGTGGCCATGGATGGAAGGTCACGCAACAGATGATGATCTATATAGATATCGATGTTGATGGACTTGCCGTGCGTATAACAGCTCCGTAGGGTTACAGTTTCTGTTAACTAGCAGACCGGGCACTAGCTTGGCGCAGGACATTAGTTGTATAAGTTCGTTCCGGTTCCGTAGTAGCTCATCCTCACTGTTTGATCCAGTAAGAACATCGTCAACGTAGAAATCGTCCAGTAGGATTTTCGCAACATTCGGAAATTCATGATGATAATCCGAAGCCAGTTCCGTAGGCGAAGGTACATAGTTGAATTTGATAGTTCTTGATTTAATCGGTCGGACCTTCTCTCCAAACGATTCTCTGAAAATCTTGATGCTTATTGCAGACCCATATTTGAGACCCGCTGAGATTACGATTACGAATTTGTACATTCTGTAGCGCATGCACAAAGAAAATATATTGCTTTGAATGCTGGGCCCTGTAAAGAGAGTGTCGCTGAATGACCCGTCAAATGACATTCGCATTCGTTCTTTTTCGTAGATCAGGCTCGCTTTTGTTTTGCGCTCCACATATTTTCCCTTTGTTTTACATAAACAACTGATGTTTTCTTGAATAAACATTAAATACCATCGTAATCCACCTACTATCTGGAAACCTATTCTTTTCCGCGAGTGCATGCCTTATGATTTGTGTTTAATTATTATTTATTGAACTTAAAATTGTTCGGCGTCGGGTTGTTGTGTTTGTGTTGTTGACGTGAGTAAATTGCATTGCATTACAGCTCTCGTCTCTCGTCTTGTAGCTTTTGTTGTTTTATCACTCTCTCGCTATCACCTCAACTTCAATAACTGAACAGTTATTCTCTCTCTCTCTCTTTAAACTTTCTGAGCAATAGCGCTCTCTACTCAGTACCACTCGCTATAACCGCTCTCCACTCTGCTCTCATTTTTTACCAATTCCACTTTGAGCGTTGTCTGGCACATTGGTCTGATACCAATTTGTTTTGGAAATTTTAATTTTTTTTCATAAATTTTCTTAAGCAAATATATAAATAATAAAAATGGAATACGCTGTGGTTTGCGCCAAAAAAACCTGCAAGAAGCAGATCACTCACGATCAGGCGAATGTCCCCTGCTGGCTCTGCGACAGCGTAGTCCACGCAAAATGCGCTGGATTTTCTGGCCTCATGAGTGATGCTATAGCTAAACGTAATGGGTTGCATTACAGTTGCGAGGCATGCCGTGCGGTGGAGAGTGACATGGTGGCTCTCATGAGGCAGACGCGGAAGGGCTTTAAGGAGCTGACCGTTGGTTTCAAAAACCAATACGATCGGCTCCTAGCCATAGAGTCTCAATTTGGCAGTCTGCAACTGCTGAATGAGTCTCCGAGGCGTAAAAACGTCACTCCGCGGGATCTGCAAGTGCCAACCGTCACTCAGCCGTGCGCCGCCGAAAAACTGACTCCGACCACTCCAAATGTGCAGCAGTTGATCTCGTTTGCCACTCCAAGGGAAACGACAGCTGCTGGCGATGCAGATTCGGTAGCCGCATTTATCGTCTCAGATAGTGTGCAGCCAAGTACGTCTGCAGCGTCCGTGTCCGTGGTGTCCGCAAGTTCGCTAGTTGTCCCGTCTATCCCGATCCCACCAGTAAATAGACGTCCGGACCTCCGGATATTGCCACCACAGGTACTAGGCCTGTGGTGACTAAACCACTGGTGGGGGTCCCACCAAAACGACAAGTTTTTGTTTCACGGCTGGCCCCTGACCTCACATCGAATGATGTAATTGCTTTTATTCAAAGCAAATTAAAAGCCGTGGGTTTAAAGGCGGAGAAATTCTACTTCTCTTATGCCAGGGAGATAGCCTCGTTTAAGATGAGCATCTCCTCAACTCAATTTGACACCATTTGCTCCGCCAAATTTTGGCCGGAGCATTTGGTGGTGAAGGAGTTTAAGGCTAAGAAGAAGAACAGGCCCCCCATATTCCTTACAAATCTTTCCAGTGTGCCACCCTCAACCTCAACTTCCTCTTCCTCTTTCCAAAAAACGAACTTCTCTTTTAGTAACCTATCAGAATGTCAGAGGCTTGCGTAGTAAGCTCAGCATTCTTTTACGGGATAGTGTTGCATTTGCTTCCCACGGTATTGTGTTTACTGAAACCTGGTTAAAGCCGGACATTATTAGTTCCGAAGTTTTGGCAGGTCGGTACACAACTTTTAGAAAGGACCGTTCGTCTCGACATGCTGGAGGGGTTCTGATTGCAGTGGACTCTAACTTCACGTCGGAATACTTCACAGTCCAAGTTCAACAGGAACTGGAATTCCTGTGTGTAAAACTGATTCTTCCCGCTTTCGCTATATTCATTACTTGCTCGTATATTCCACCTTCTTCGGATATCTCTATTTATGAGCAGCATTTGTCCACTTTAACCGCTATTTCTTCCTCGTTATCAGATAAAGATCATATGATAATTTTTGGTGACTTCAACTTGCCAGGGACTGCTTGGTCTTCGGTAAATGAGTCTAGTAACCTAGTGCCCATGTCACGACAGGACTTTGTTAACGGCTTGCTTGACCTGTCCCTGTCTCAACTAAACCATTTGAAAAATTCCTTGCGTCGATTGCTTGATCTGTGCTTTGTATCGGATCCGACCATAGTGTTGTTAACCCGAGCCCTTCCGCTCACTATACCTGAAGACGCCTACCACCCTACTTTCGAGGTGTCGCTAGATATAGGACCAACTATATTGGATCGGTCGAGTAGACTACCTGAACGTGTCCCTCATTAGGTATTTTGATTGGTCCGCTTTTTACTTGTGCACTGATGTCATAAAAGGAACAAACATTTTTTACAATGCTCTTGGCACATTTTTTGAATCTTGTGTCCCGCTTTTTTGTCCGATTAGATCTGGAAAACCCCCTTGGTTTATAACCAAAGAGTTATCCAGTCTAAAAAACTTAAAATCAAGACTTTATAAAAAATTTCAAGAAGTGGGTTCTCCTACTTCTCACTCTCGCTATGTTATAGCTCGGTCAAACTTTTCACCTTTTAATGCTCAATGCTATAAGACCTACCTATCTCGATGTAGGATACGTTTTTCTCAGGACCCTAAACAGTTTTACTGTTTCGTAAACAGTAAGCGTAGAACATCCGCACACCCATCCTCGCTATTATTTTGGAATACGTCGGCAAATAATGATCAGGCAATTGCCGATCTTTTTGCCCAATTTTTCCAAACCACCTATTCTGAGAAAAGCTACTCTGGCCATCCGTACCCATACGGTTTACCGAGGTCGAACGGCATTTTTAGTCCCTTGTCAAATGAATGTTACCTACTTCATGATCTTCGACTAGTTAAGCCGGTGTTTTCACCGGGTCCGGACTGGGTTCCAGTTTGTGTACTCAGGTACTGCGCCGAGGCTCTGTGTGGACCTTTGCTTAAACTATTCAACCTGCCCATTGATTCTTCTTGCTTCTCCCCGATCTGTAAGGAATCGTTTATAATTTCTCTCCATAAAAAAGGCAGCAAGTCTGATGCAAAAAATTATAGAGGTATAGCAAAGTTATCCGCTATTCCCAAAATGTTTGAGAAGGTTTTAATTCCGCACTGGCAACATCTCTGCAAGTCACTTATATCTCCAACTCAGCATGGATTTATTAGGCGGCGATCAACCACCACGAACTTGTTAGAGTTTAAAGCTTTCATTATTAAAGGCTTTCAAGGTAACTTACAGACTGATGTTATTTACACCGACTTTAGTAAAGCATTCGACTCTGTAAGCCATTCCCCTTTAGCACATAAACTTGACCTTTTAGGGTTTCCGCCCAACCTCCTGAGATGGATTTCTAGCTATCTTTGTTCTAGGTCTCAAAGAGTCCTCTTCAAAAACTCCTTCTCTTTACCAGTAAAGGTTTACCCCTTACTCTTCACACTCTTTATTAATGACTTGCCTTCAGTATTAACATACTATGGAGTACTTATGTATGCGGATGATGTTAAACTCTGTGTCCAGTATAAGGACATTTCATTTTATTCTCGCTTACGATCCGATCTCAGTAACTTTCAGTCATGGTGTTGTGCTAACTTGTTAACTTAATGCCTTGAAATGCAAAGTTATGACATTTCATCGTTGTAGCCCTTTGTTGGCTCCCTATACCCTATTTAGTGGTTCTCTTGAGAGAATTACCCTGGTGGATGATCTGGGTGTTATGTTAGACCTCAACTTAAAGTTTTCCGAACACATTTCTACCATGGCAAATAAGGCCATGGGCATGCTTGGGTTTATAAAGAGGTGGTCAAAGGAATTTGACGACCCCTATATAACAAAGACTCTCTATACCTCGCTTGTTCGTCCGATCTTAGAATACGGCTCCTGTGTATGGTGCCCTCAGTACAAAGTACACCAGGACCGTATAGAATCAGTACAGAAAAACTTTTTACTCTTTGCTCTGCCGCAGCTTAACTGGAATGCGGGTGTAAGACTCCCATCTTACTCTAGTAGACTACTATTAGTAAACCTCCCATCCTTAGTTAACCGTAGAAAAATGCTTGGTGTGGTATTTATGCACAACTTGATCAGGGTGACATAGATAGCCCTGCTTTGTTGAGTCGCATAAACTTCACGATTCCTATTAGACTGACTAGAAATTTTATACCGTTGTTCCTTCCACTTTGTAGATCGAATTATTCCTGGCATAAACCGTTTAGGGTCTTATGCTCGGATTATAATTCCTTCTACCATATTATATCCACCATTAATTCTCTTCCTCTTATTAAATTACTAATCCTTACACACCTTTCTAGTAATTAGTAATTGTAGTGGTATTTGTATTTTGATTGCATGCTTAGTTTCTTAGTAAGTTTAGTTCTAATTTTCCTCGAATGTTAGTCTAATAGCTATCTTTCTTGCATTTTCGCGTTCGGTTCGGCTATGCACCGTGCGTCATGCGGCTGCGCCCCTCGGTCGGTTGGGCGGGAGGAGGGCTGCGTTTTGCCTGGGATCCGCGCGTAACAGCCTTCTGCTGGTTTCACACGGGCCACTTGACGGTGCAGTAACTGCATCGCCTCTTGAGATATACTTCTCCTTTTCATCGCGAGTGTGTGTGGTGAGAAAGTTTTTCTCGACCTGTTCATCTTCGCGTTCAAGTTTGGTTGTGCAGTCGACGTTCTCCAGCTCCCAAAGCTTCTGGAGCGAAACATCTATGTATATCCAATGTGGTTGTTAGTGCAATTGCGTTGGTTGCTTGGGGTGTCATGAGTGCCGTAAAAACCCATCCAAAAACTGATGAAATGGCGATAAGATTGCCTTTGCTGTTATACATCTTCCCAATGATGAAGGGATTCCAAGTACAGTCAAATGATCCTCAGAAATCCGGGACTTGATGTGAAGTGTGCTGAGTCCCCTTGTGGTGTCAGCTTTCATTGAAGATATATTAATGAAACCAGGATGCGTGATTGTGAACGGTGCAACCCAAGAGCGGAAATGTAACGTTCCGATAGATACTAGAGTTCTGAGCCAGTATTCAATAAGAGATTACATATTATGTAATCCCCATTTGCGTTTTTAACATAAACCATGGCCGTGGATAATGTGATTCTGTTCAATCCTTTTTCTTGAGTAGATTGTGTTGTGCCTTGCGCACATACAATGCTTGGGCAATGTGACTTGAAGCCACCGCAGTGCTATAATACGCGTTTGAATTGCTCTGATTCTCCCCTTTTGTTTGGGCAAATGACCAGGCTTCAAAAAGTTATAGCATTTCTTCTTTTTTTTTTTTTTTTGCAAACCTGTCCAAAATTTGTGGACAGCCATACAGAATGTGCTCTGTCGAATAGCATTTGATGCAGTTGCTGGCTTCAACTGCCACCATCGAATGTATGAACCTTTTTGATTTGTCCCCTTGAGTTACTGTTTTCCCTGCAGACGCAGGGAAAAGTCGTTGAGAGTGGGCGAGTCTTTATCCATACTGCGTTCAATCCACCTGCGTCTCGTGTCGGCATCAGGTTTTTCCAGTGCTAGATACATACATAATCCAACAGTCGCATCCCGTTTGATTTACAGCATCCAGACCACGTACAATTTCGTTTGCACCGTCGGACACTTTACGTATCAATCGCCGCATAAATTTCATCAGTTGTGGGCAATCCCATAAATTGTTTCAAAAACGAACTTACGATATTCCACGGCCGATTGTACCATTCCTTGAGACGTTCCCATGCAGTGTTGTAAGCTGTGTCAGAGATCGCCCAATGTCGTACGAAGTTTCAGCCTCATCGATAAGTAGTGTTTTCAAATGATAAAACTTAGATGTGTTCGTCTGCATGCTGTATGGTATCTGGTATCTAAAAAAATCTGGCCACTCTGTGTAGCTGCCAGCGAACCGTTTGATTTGAATTTTTGGAAATTCGCTTTGTATTGGTGTGACCGCACCAAATGCAGAATTCGAATTCACCGCGCTTCTAAATTCGCCCATCTCGCTCTCTCCACCAGCACGCATGGACATGTTCTGGTTTGCAGCTGACTGTTCAAATGGCTGTTGTTGTAGCAGGCAGAGTACTGCGTCTTTGTGTAGATTGTAACGAACCTAAAAGGTTTCGATACAATCCGTCCCCCGACTTATAATGAGAGCATCGCACCACACCCCGCAACCAACGCCTCCCTTCGCAAGCAACCACCGATCAACACGCGCCAACCCCATAACGATGACCAAAGACATCAGGTCACGCGAACTTTCCCCCACTCCAGGCCAAGCCATCGGCCGAGTGCGGTCTTCCGGGTTCATCGACGGAGGAAGACCAAGAACGGCAAAGTGCACCCCGACTCGGAAGTGCATTCGTTAAACCCGCAGACCCAGCAATACGGGCCTATAAAAAGACGGCGACGAGAACCAAAGAGCGACTTACGCAGAGACCCGGTCCGGAGTACAGACGCGGTACCCGGAACTCACGAGAAGACATCGGCGACGAAGTAAAATAAGTTCATTTAAACTACTAATAAGTACAATAAAGTGTCAAATTATCGAAGTAAAAACACCGATTGCGTAAGTTCACTCCAATTAGTCGAGGCACCGACGCCACCCCGCCCCGAGTCCACGCAGCCGTCTCGTATGCACGACGAGCGACGCCCATTCTAGCCCCGATCCACCTCTCTACGATAGGCCGCCCCCGACGCCGCCCTTACGGTTGCATCCAATTTAATTGTTCCATTGTAAAAAATTTTCAATGAGCACCAAAACAAAAAACTATACAAGAATCCGTCTCGATTGTTGTATTTATTTGTATTCTTGTCCGGTTTAATGTCTATTTGGTACTGAAAAATGCCGTCGCACCGGCGATAAAAATATGTATGTATACAAATTTTGTCTCTTCCATTCTTTTCTTGCTCACTTTTGACGATTGTTTTCGCTTAGCAATGGACTTGCTATGCGTTCCTCAACACCAGCCGAATTTGTGGGTGCTGAGCGTCAAATCCTAGCGATGAGTTGCTAAGACGACCTCCAACTCTAAGTAGTAGTAGTCTAGAATGATCGATGAACGGGTTGACCGAACTAATAGAAGTGGATTTCATGACTTGACCATTGCGTCGAATCTCCTTTATGTCCATCCACGAATTTGCCAGCTGAATGTGTCGAATCAGAAGATGCGTTCCTTGCCGAATATCAGAAACGGTGAGTCCTGGATGCCTAAGACGAAGTATAAGATGGATAAGATGGCTATGAAGCGAGCCTCTCGAGAGAATATCAGCAGGATTTAAAGATGTGGGAACATAGCGCCATTCCATGGTTGCCGCCAACTCCTATATTGATGCCACTCGATTTGCCACGAAAACTTGAAATTTAGCTGGCTCGTCCCTAATCCAAGATAATGCTGTTGACGAATCCGACCAGCAATAGAACCGACCTGTAAAGATTCCCAAGTCCTTTACATTCTGCATGATTTTCGCAATCTAATGGGCTCCATGTTTTTCCAGCCTAGGAATTGATAAATTCTTTATTGGCACCACTCGTGACTTTGAGCACAAAACCTGGCTCGAAGACTGGGCTTCCTTGGACACGACATATACTAAGCTGGCATCCCAGAAGCTGTGAACTTCTGTAGCCACACTAGAACGAAGAACCAAGCGAGGAAATGAGATCCGAGAAATGCTCCAAACTATTTCTCAAGTCCATCCAAGTTGAATGCAACGCTGAGGGTAGGCTTTCATCCCAATCCAAATTTTCTCTCCAAAGCTGCTGAAGGAAGATTTTGCACCTGACAATGACTGGATTTATCAATACAAGAGGGTCGTAGAACCGCGCAATCGTAGATAAAACCGACCGCTTTGATGGCTTTGAGTTAGTCCAGTTAGTCCAGTGCGGACAAAAAGCAGCTGATCCGAAGCAGGGTCCCACGCTAAGCCGATAGTTTTGGCTATGTCGCTTCCATCATTAAACTTTAGGAACTTCTCTATGTCATCTTCAGGGGTTCCCTGAAGTACTTCCTGGTGACTGGAGCACCATTTCCTAAGTCTTAATCTTTCCTACAGTAAAGGTGAAGTTTGTCGCATTTTGTCCATGACCTGTGCGACCGAATTACCGAAATAAGGTCATCCACGTAAAACTCCTCCCGCAGAGTAGCTGAGCTACGAGGGTAGGACTCACCCTCGTCGATGGCCAACTGGTGCATTGCGCGGACCGCGTCCCGTATGTGACGGTGTCTAGACAAATGACTGGGAACAGAGCGACTGGATATGTTCAGAAGCGAATCAATATGTTAAACAATGCAGGCTGAATAACAGGGCCTGTCATCATTACATCATTTAGAGAATATCCAGTTGATGTAGCTACGAATCCATCGAAAACGACACGGAGTTTGTCGCCGTACTGTCCTCCTTTAGGACAAAGTGATGAGGCAAGTAATATTTGCAGAGGCTACGGGAATCAGGGTTGACTTGGTGCATATGATGCAAATCAATGTATAAATCCCTTATAAAGGCGGAATACCGCTCCTTGAATGTAAGATTACGCTCCAGTTTTCGCTCCAGACTGATGAACCGTCGTTAAGCATGAGCATAAGATTCTCCTGAGCGATCAGTTATATTCTTTAGCGACAGGCGAACTGAATACTCCCCTGTTGGCAACCGTGAAAGGTGGCTTACGAAAAGTGATTCACAATCTAATTCTTCTTTGGTATACAAGCCAACCTCCACACAATTCTTGACTTCCCAAAACATACAAACAGTTTTATCCGACCTTGCTTTTATCTCAGCTTGCCGCAAGCGCCGAGATGGAAACCTTCTGTCCATCGCCAGATACGATCCACCCAAGCCGGGTCTTCTGCAGAAAAGGCAGGCCAGAAGAATTTGATTTCCCGTACTCAGAGGAGATCATAAAAAACGCTCGCACCAATGAGGAGATTATACCGTGGAGGATTGAAAACTGCATCATCGGCAAGCTGAATGTTAGATGGAATACTCCAATCGGATACATTTAATGCCATACTTGGTTGTGTAAGCAGAGGTGCGAGAATACATACAAATGCTTATGGTGGATACCTCATTAGAAACGCTGGCAACGCCCAGCCCAGACACAACCGCTCCATGTATGCATGTAAATGACTGCAGAAGGCCAGTCTACTCTCTTGAGCCCAAGAATCTTTTTGATGTGTGCCTAAAAAACAAGAATCTTTTGTTATTACGTGAAACGTTTATCTAGAGCCGCACAATAATTGGCACTGGAGAGCTCCAACGATTGTAACGTGTCACCTACGCATGTCTGTGTATATAAATTCTGCCAGGCTAGCTGTTATTCAGCGAAGGGAAGCATACGCTTTGGGTTTCGGGCCTCTGCTCGTCGGCTATTGGAGTGATGTTCCTGCCCCCCCCTACTGGTGGCTTATACGCATTATATAGTATAGTATAGTAGTATAGTATATAGTAGCGTGTCACGACGAAAATGCTTAACCGGGAGACACTGTTTATCCCTGAATAGAATTATAGATGTGTGCTAGAAAGATATCTCAACTCCGCCTCTGGTGTTGTCGAGGTCGTGTCGCCCACCCTACCATGGCCATTCCAAGCCGTTCGATCTAATGACGGAATGGCCCCTTTGTCCTGGGCGTCATACATGGGGAGTTTGCCAGCGAAAGCAAAGCGGCTACTACATTATAAAGTTTATTCACTTACTGGTTAAAACAATAACATTACCCGCAAATACCATGATATAATCACTCACATTGGAAGAATAGCTAAATGTTGCGTGACCTTAATTATGAAGTCTAGTGTAAGTTAGGCTAGGTCAAAGCGGGAGCGCAATAAAAGCTCGCTCTCTCGCTCTTGGCGAATTCGCCCCGCTTTGCCACCATAGGTTAGCTAGAGTAAGAGATTTGAATTGTGAAAAAAATATAGTTGTTCGCCAACCTTGAACTAGATCGAGCGTATCAATTTCTCGCCCCGCCGAATAAATAATTTAAATTACAGCCACCCAAAGTTTTCGGTAATTCAATTAGAAAAACTCTTCTAATTTTTCATGGCGCCCCCGGGTGGACTGTAAAGTGAATTATAGGCAACAACAATAAGTGACAGTGACACAAGAAATTGCAGTATATGCAAAACATATTCGTTGCCCGCGTCGTGTGTGTGTGTAATCGGCAATCAATTTGCATAATATCATCGCGTCGGCCCGAGGGATGCCCTGCGATAAAGACAGGAAAGTAGCAGTTGGATTCAAAGATCCAAAAGAGGAATCAGAGGTATTTGTGCAGAAAATTGAAGACTGAGCAAAAGACATTCAGATCTCTCTTTGAGGTGTCTTGTGCTGAAAACAGTGCATATCACCTTCAATTCTAGGCACAGACGTATGATATACATATAGTACAGCTTGATTGCATGCATTTTATTAGTAATTGAATAAATATAACTAAACAAACATAAATACATACATATCGACACATACAGACATATGTGAACCGCTATTTGGACGCAACCGTTATATGTACATACATCTTTCGTTTACTGCAATCACTGTTTCGTTTTCGCTTCTCCACTGCTGCTTGCGTTGTATTTGTTGGGAGAATTTTCGTTGCCGCTCTTGAGCTTAACGGTGCGCCAAGTGACGCGCTACCCTGTATCTAACGGGTATATTGTTTTCGGCTGTTACTTGCCAAGTGACGCGCTACCCTGTATCTAAGGAGTATATTGTTTTCGGCCGTCACTTGCAACTACTCTTTCCCTTGATACCTCGTGCCTCGACATTCAATTAAAATTCGTTTTCGATTATCGTTCTCGTTCAAACATTTAAAAAAAAAAAAAAAAAAATATTAATAATAATAAATAAATAAATAGAAATAATAGTGGATTGTTGCGTAAAATCTTCATACACAAATACTATGGCAGAAAACAGTAAATCCACTCTTGAAGACTTAAAGATTAAGCTCAAAAGTCGAGTAAAATGCATTCGCCACTTAGAGGATCGATTAGATCAAGGGTCGATTCCTTTGCAATTACCGGAATTACAATGTAGATTAGATTGTTTGAATGCTTCAATTGAAAAGGCTAACCATTTGCAGGAGCAAATCGAGGACATAACAGGTGATGATGCATATGCAGCCGAGTTGGAAGAGCTGATAATTGTCACCAAAGGAAAGATAATGTCGCTTATCGCCGCCTTTGATGCAGCAAGCGAGACGAAGCCAGTGTCTTCTTCAGCCCCAACTCATGCTAGGCTTCCGAAATTGGCATTACCCAAATTTAGTGGTAAACACTCGGAATTCAAAAATTTCATTAGCCTTTTTGAAAGACTAGTCCATAGCGACAACAGCATACCGGTGATCGAAAAATTTAATCATTTGATTTCGTGCCTCTCTGATGAAGCATTAGGAACAATAAAGGCGTTCCAAGTCACCGAGGCAAATTATGAAAAGGCCATGGCTGGCCTAAAACGAGTGTATGACAACGATTATTTGATTTTCACGAATAATATCTCCACATTGTTCAATCTGCCGAGAATGTCGCATCAATCTGCATCATCTCTAAGAACTCTAATCGATACTGTTTCGTCGATTTACGGATCGTTACTGTCGATCGGAGATGATACAACAATTTCGAATGCAATGCTCATTCATCTCGTTTTAAACAGAGTCGACCCAGTGACGAAACAAAAGTGGGATGAACAGCTTACTTATGAGAAGTTGCCGCTTTGGTCCGACTTTGAGAAAGTCTTGAATCGTCGATACCAGCATCTGTCTGCTGAAGAATCGACCAAGCCAAGGCAAGACAAAGTCATGCCAAGCAAGCAACATAATCGCAGTTCATTTGCTTGTTCTTCCACTTCCACCAACAGTAGAACTCAGCAAACTTGTAGCTACTGCAATTCAGGAGACCATGTAGTGTCAAATTGCCCTTCATTTTCGCGTCTCTCGGTGATGCAAAGGTTTGAGTTTGCTAAGTCGGTATCCCTATGCATTAATTGTCTGCGAAAAGGCCACGCTGTTGTAAAATGCAAAGCCAATAAATGTCGAGTGTGCAGCCGCTCACATCATACATTATTGCATCGATACACAGTGTCGGCTAATAGTCTCGCGTTGCCACCACCCCAAGAGAGTCCTTCTCCTCCATCAAATCAGAATCAACCTTCCACGTCACATGTTTTGCATGCGACAGCGTTGGACAGGGTTTTTCTGGCTACAGCGTCCGAACTAAGAGCGGTGAACACATTCGGGTCAGAGCTCTGCTCGACACTGGATCACAAACAAATTTCGTTACCGAGGACCTCGCTAATCGCTTACAGATCCGTAGAGAGGAGTCCTGTATTAACTTGGAATTGGTGAATCTAACTCTCAAGTAAAGGAAAAAATACACACAGGGGTGAAGTTGCGAATAAATGGTAGTGAGTTCTCCTTTGATTTTTGCATCCTGAAATCAATTTTTGGTTATCACCCTTCTGAATCTGATTATACAAGCTCAACATTCTTAGCTATCCGGTGTTTGAAAAGGTTGAGTGAGTCTGCGAAGCTCTCATTCCCTAGAGCTGCTAACGTTATTGGGTCCGACTTTTACGTCGATGACTTGTTGACTGGTGCTGCATGCGTAGGGGAGGTAAGGGCAATTAAGTCCGAAGTGTCTCAGGTTCTTCAGACCACAGGGTTTGAGTTGACTAAGTGGTTTTCAAACTCACCCGAGATCACCGCATCTGAGAGCACAGCCAAACCCATAACAATCTCGGATTCAGAGTCGACAAAGGCGTTAGGAATCTCATGGTTACCTACTGACGATGCCTTTAAGTTCAAAATTGACAATTCAGTTATGGGTCTCCGAGCGACAAAACGGAACATACTATCGGTGACATCAAAGTTGTTTGACCCCCTTGGTTTATTAAGTCCTATCTTTATAAAAGGCAAGATCCTATTGCAGGAGCTTTGGCTAAACAAACTAGAATGGGATGAGTCGATCCCGCAGCATTTGGAAACAGCGTGGAATAAGTTGAAAAATACACTATCTCAATTGGAAGACATATCCATATCTCGGTTTGTGTATTCCGATCCGATGTCACCGATTCAAATACATGCCTTTGCTGACGCCTCCATGAGAGCCTATGGAGCGTGCTGCAGAAGGTTTAAAAATATCTTTGTTGACTTCGAAATCCAAAGTAGCTCCGCTCAAACCCAAAACGCTCCCAAGGCTTGAGTTATGTGACGCTCACCTTTTCGCAGATCTATGTCACAGAATCAAGCCCCTATTAAACGAGCCCATTGAACGAGTCGTTTATTGGTCGGATTCAGAGCTCCGGTCTCATCCATCGTCGTTGTCGACATTCGTTTCAAGTACAGTGACTGAGATTCAAGAGTGGTCAGATGATGCTACGTGGCGTCATGTACCCACGAAACAGAACCCAGCAGATATTGTCTCAAAAGGTTGTGACGTCGACGAAATCGTTCAGTCAATTTGGTTCGAAGAAACATTTTTTCTGAAAGAGGAAGAAGAAAACTGGCCCAAGAACGCTCATTTCGAACACTCCGATGATCTTCAGCTGGAAAAGAGGAAGACTGCGGTCGGTCTGACCGCGGCTGTGCGAAGTTCGGAGCTGTTGGATGTCATCGAGGGATTCTCGTCACACCTCCAACTGCTTAGAGTGTTCGTGTATGTGTTCCGCTTTATAAGAAAATATAAAGACCCAAGCCTAAATTTCGAAAAAACTATCTCACCGACTTAATACAATGAAGCATTTTATAAAATTGTCGAAATCGTCCAGCATCACGAGTATCACGGAGAAATCGAAAAAGTTAGGAAAGGATCTACAATTGGTCCTAGTCTTCAGCGGTTGAACTCATTCATCCATGAAGACACAGGGCCTTGGTGCAACTTTTCGTTGTTGCGAGTGGGGGGGCGACTAGCCAAAGTTCCTATATCATATGATGCCAAGTTTCCTCTGCTTTTGACTAAGCGCTCGCAATTCGTGCGAAGCTATATTCGTCATCTGCACCATTCGAATTTTCATGTCGGCCCACGAGCACAAACTGCCAAGAGCGTACTCCTACGGGCAGTAGGCAGCGCGCTCCTAACCGTCGAAGAGCTCGCCACAGTCCTCGTCGGCATCGAGGCCATAATGAACTCGAGGCCGCTGGGAGCCATCAGCCAAGATCCAAGCGACGGCGAGGCCCTAACACCTGCTGACAGGCGGGTCGCTCATCGCCGGCGGGCCATACACAAGTTGGCGCCGCTCCCAATGTGTTGAAGCCGATGCAGGCGTTCAACGGGGCCGGTGTTGCGTGACCTTCATTCTATGCGGCGATTATTCTTTATTTGGTCGTAATTATGAAGTCTAGTGTAAGTTAGGCTAGGGCAAAGCGGGAGCGCAATAAACGCTCGCTCTCTCGCTCTTGGCGAATTCGCCCCGCTTTGCCACCGTAGGTTAGCTAGAGTAAGAGATTTGAATTGTGAAGAAAATATAGTCGTTCGCCAACCTTGAACTAGATCGAGCGTATCAATTTTTCGCCCCGCCGAATAAATAATTTAAATTACAGCCACCCAAAGTTTTCGGTAATTCAATTAGAAAAACTCTTCTAATTTTTCACTAAATGAAATATGTGTATAAAATTCCTAAAAATAATTGGCTATGTGTCATACACATGCTATTCTAAACAAGTCCGTAATGGACAAGCTAATCTGCTTGCTGACTCCGTAATGTTACGAACTCAACTCGAGTGGGCCCTCTCACTCACCGATCGGCCCTAGTTCCCTTGTTTCACGTTTTAATTTATTAATAACAGAATTTACTCAATGTCCACTCATACCTTTTCTCCAGTTTATGGCTCTATCGGCGAAAGCGCTTTCCTCGATGAGTACCTAAAGCTGCTGTGGTGGAAAAAACACTTAAATGGGCACAAGGTTGGGGGAAATCATGTTCGCAGATCGGCGAGAGTCACGAGAAGCCACTACCGGAATCAAATCTAATTCTCTCCTAATTAACTCCGCATAAAAACCATAATTAATTACACAATTACAATCGCAAATACAATTATTCCGTCAATCCGTTGCTCCCTCTTCTCTCCTATTCTCTTTCTCCCTCTGTTATCTTTGCTTCCATTCCACCTCCGGGGCGAAAGGGAAGAGCACAAATTCTTTCCACTGCTTCTGCAGGTGAAAAGTTCGCAAATGCAAAGAAAAGGCCAACAGCCAATCTCCGACTGTGTTAGATCGAGACTTTCTCTCCGCCGATCTGCTCGCGACCAAGGGACGGGCCCTTCTTATCTAACGCGTCGCTCTCGATTACTAAAGTGGATTACCCAACGACTCGGGAAGCTAGCCGCTTGGGGGGACCGAGCGCTCCCCAAATGTCATCTCCCTCTGCTTCCACGCTCTCTTCTCCGATGGCTGAGCGCTTTTCAGACAATCCCAAAGGTTTAAAAGCCACTTTGTTAGGCTTGCAGCTGCTGTTGTTTGCGGGCTGGCTTCCTTGGACGATCGAATCCGCACTGATTAACTCGGTTTACTAAGCGCCAAGACTACAAATGGGACAACTCTTTGATATTTTCTTCTCTTCTTTTCACGCAGCACTTACCCCAATCGGACTCAGCGCTATACTGCTTCTTACGACTGAATAGCCCACTCGCCTTCAACAAAGAACCTCGCAAAGAAACTCCTAGAGTTTTTCTGTTGCTAAATTCTTTCTTTTTCCTTTTCCGATGTGCAACCGACTCAATTGACTCAATTTCACGAGGGAATAGCCAATAGGGACGCCAACGTTCTGGCGGCAAATCCTCTAACAGGTCCATGGATGCATTTTCAGCCGAGATAGCCTGACGTTTTGACCTGTTAACGCCTTTTTGGTTTTCCCTTGACCCATCGTTCGTCTGCCACTCTGAGCACTAGATGGCGCCCCAAAAAAAACTCCGAATTTCCTTTACAAAGCCCCCCCCCCCCGTCCCCAAAAGAACAGGCTTTGGGGTCTCCCAAGAATGATAACAGGACAGCTTGAAGCAGTTGGTTTACTGACGAAGATCTTTCGCGTGAAACCGTCCTACGTAACGACACTGCAAATCCTCTAACTCATAGTAGGCCTGCCCTATCTTCTTTTTGACCCTGGCCTTCAGAAAGGGCGGACCCAACTTCGCACTGTACCCTGATTGAAAATTTCTCTGCCTGAAATTTCTTCGGAACACCTCCTGGCCGACATCGTAGGAAATGTCTCTCGACCGTAAGTTTGCCGTTCATTCTTATCATTTTGTTTTTTCATGACTTCTAGAGCTTTGCTTCGAACCAAGTCGAATGAATCCTCCCGAGAGAAAACTGCTGACCTGTCGTCCACCAACCGCAATGCTCTCAGAAGCTTGCCCCGGAAGTGATGAAATGCTGTCCGAACACCATATAATAAGGAGATGCATTCCGACTCGTATGCACCGCCGAACGCAATGCGCAGCAAATACTGCTGAGGTGCTCGTCCCAGTCCTTCTGATCCTCGTGTACATAAGATCGGATTGCTGCAATCACCGAGCGTTTTACACGTTCGGAAGCATTAGCTTGGGGTGCGTACTGGGCCGTGAGAGTGTGCGAAACTTTATATTCCCGGAGTAGCTTTTGGAATGCCTCCGACTTATATTGTGTACCATTGTCGGATACTATGGTCTCCGGAACCCCGAAAGCATGAAAAAGATCTTCCTGCATGTATTTGACTACCACGTCCGCGTTCAACTTCTTCACTGCCTTCAGAAACACATATTTAGAATAGTGATCGAGGACGATAAAGATGCCTATATGTCCACTTCTTGAACGGGGATATGGCCCCAGGAAATCTACATATAATTTCTGGAAGAAACGCTGTGTTGGGGGGCTTGGTGGTCTTGCAGACATCACAAGCCTGGATATACTTCTTCGCATCGGCATCCAAACCAGGCCAGTAATAATACCGCCGTATCCTTTCTAGGGTTTTGTGAATGCCTCCATGGGAAGCCAGTGGATTGTCGTGCGCGTTACGCAAAACGTCAACCACTAACCCTTGAGGAATCCAGAGTTTCCAAATGAACACATCATGTAGCACCTCTCCTGTTGCGTGATCTGACCTATGATACAACAAGTTATCTACAATTTTGAGATCTGACAACTTATCAATATTGGCCCTAACCCTTTCTACGATCTCCACGTAATCTTCTGCCTTGAATTTTCGCGATTCCAAATCCACCAACAACCCATTGCTCGCGTCTAGAGTCGCCACTTCCTCCTCATTTACGCGAGAAAGAGCATCCGGAACCACATTAAGCCTGCCGCTACGATGCTCGATTTTAAACGAGAAACTCTGCAGCTTTAATGCCCATCGGGCTAGACGTGAGTGTAAGTCAGTTTGTGACATGAGCCACTTTAAAGAGGCGTGATCAGTGATCACAGTAAATTCATGCCCCTCGATGTAAGCTCTGAACCTATTTATGCAAACTATTGCGGCCAGACATTCTTGTTCGGTGACCGAATAATTCTTTTGGGCTTTGTTGAGTTTTTTCGATACAAACGCAATCGGATATTCGTCCCCTTCAGGCGTCCTCTGCACCAGCACTCCCCCAACGCCTGTCTTGCTAGCGTCACAGTGAACATAGAATGGTTCGCTAAAATTATATAAATTATAAATTATAAACTTCCTGTACCAGCCTACCATACCTAGGAAACGACGCAGCGACTTTAGGGATTTTGGCAAAGGCAAATCGGACATGGCCGAAATCTAATCTTATTCATGCAAAACTTGCTTTTCTCCACATTCAGCGTTAACCGTGCCGCTTTTATGTAACTTGCCACTTCACTCAACACCCTCCGTTGTGACTCAAAACTGTCCGACACAATCAAGAGGTCGTCCAGGTACACAAAAACTTAATTTCTTAAACTGGCCGGAATTACCTTGTCCATCAGCCTTGTCATGGTCTGCGAAGCATTAGTGAGACCAAAAGGCATTACCTTATACTGGTAGAGAGGTTTCCCCGCGTGAGTTCAGCTCTAAGGGAACTTGCCAATAGGCATCCTTAAGATCCAGGCTCGAAATAAACAACGCCTTAGGAAGACGTCCTAGAATCCCATCAATTTGTGGTAACGGATCCGCGTCCTTTTTGGTCACCGCATTAACTTTCCTACTATCTAAACATAGCCTTACCTTACCTGGCTTCTGCACCAATACTACCGGTGATGACCACGCACTATCGGATTCCTCTATCACCCTTAAGCTGAGCATCCGATCTATCTCCGCATATAACAATTTCTCTACCGCAGGAAATACAGGGAAGTGTCTCTGCTTCACGGCTTTTGCATCACCTACATCAATTGAAAGCGAAAGCAGAGCCGTCTTTCCTAGACCGGAAACGGAAAAGCTGCTCCGGTGTCCAATAGACCAAAGACCGTTTGATCCAACAGGCGAACTTCCGCATATGGACGCTTGTCCTTCTGCTTGTAACGAATGCAATTTATCTCTTTCGCCGCCTGCCGGAACGCTCTCATCCTTCTTGCACTCCTTGTGAGGGACTTATTACTGGGTTGGTCGTTGTGGACAGACTAAAGCTTGATGTATGTCGGATTCTAATTTCTCAGACGGAAATTGGGTGGTAGTTTTAAGTATCCCTACTGGGATTTCGCCTCTGCACTCGACTGCTTGCGCTGAACACTGATCGGCTGGCGAGGCTGGGTGTTCACTTTGCCGTTTTTTTTTGGCATTTGCTACGCGACGGCTGATATGTCACTGATATGTCATATGATACAAGAAAACTGAAAACGCAGAATCGTAGAGAATGACTATATGTTCTAGAGTGTAAAATCTCAACCAGATCGTATAATTATTATAGCCAGAATCAAGAAAACAATTTCATTATTTCTCGCTCTGTCTCTCTCTAACACACAGGGTTTATGGTCGGTTTTGCCAATTGCAAAATATGAGTTCAGGGATCTCAGAACCTATAAGAGCCAGAGCAACCAAATTTGGTATCCACACTCCTGTGATATCGGACCTTGACCGTTTGGTCTCAAAACTTCGGCACACCCCCGTCCGCCCCCGCAAAGCACGAAAATCTGGGGCATCCACAAATCTCAGAGACTATTAAGGCTAGAGTAACCAAATTTAGTATCCGCACTTCTGTGAGATCTCACTATAAAACGTATATCTCAGAATTAACAATATTCTTTATACTCCCTTAAAAATTGCAGCTTCTCTGTTTGGAAGTTGTTTTGGCCTTGTCTGGTAGGGTGGATTAGAGATTAGGGATTAAAAAGAACAAACCTGATGGGGAAACTTCATTAACAGTAACATTCAAATAATAACACGTGCACAATCCTAAGAAGGTGTCGCAAGATCTGACCGCCATTTGCCCGCCAAGCAAGCAAGTCGTGTACAACATACAGAGGAAAAAAATAGTAAAAAACTCGAGTGATACACTATTATTTAGTAAACAGTGAGTTTAGTTCACATCATAAACTGTGTCCGCATTGTAAGACAACAATTGACGGTGGAAATAAATGAAGTTAACAATACAACGCCAATTTGAATAAAATACAGTGGAAAAATATTTGTTATTGGTTGTGCTGTGGAAGAAGAATATTTGTTATTGTTCTGAACCACTCTCAGTAAACCAGCATTTAATCATTTCGGTGTCACTGAGAGAAACCCATAACAAAATAAAAGGATGCAACCAGTGCAGAAGCAAAATGATTGTCAACGCAAGTCGGCAAAGCAGTATACCAATCAGTATAAAGCAGTATTTAAAAGTAAGCAACGCAGTGTAAACCTCTGTCAAGCAGCACCGTAACGGAAAAACATTTGAACATGGCTCCAGTACCAAAACGTCTGCGAGAACAATCTGGAACTGATATCAAGGGCTTGAAGAGCTCTAGAAAGAAAATATACAGAAAGCCCTGGACAAAATGTTTGCTAAGCAGGCTGAACTAATCACGGCAAATACATTAAAGTCTGAGGGTGTATTGCAGGCCATAGAGGAAAAGTTCACAGCTATCACCAATCAAATTCTTGGCAGGGCAGAAGATGTGAAGAAACTCACTAAACGTGTACTGCAGTTTGAAAAGGTGGGTGAGGTAATCCACGAAATGGAGCAGCAGATTAACAAACTCAACGAGGGGGAACGTTTTTAGTTGCTGCGGAGACCGCAACTCTACATTTATACCCGATACTTAGTTAGTATGGCTCTCCTCCGGCAGATGCCGCGAATATTGAACGACACGACAAAAAGTGCGTGCGAGAGAGACGCTGCGGAGAGGGCGCTGCGTAGCCACTGCAAATAGATTTGTTCCTTTTTGCTACAAAAATGATCCGATCTGATCCAGATTCAGCAATCTCATAGATATGGTGATTATCTATGATTCTGCGTTTTAGTTTTCTCGAATCTGCAATATTGTGGATGCAACAGATTTTCGTCTTTTGTGGGGGCGGTAGGGGGTGAGAGATCTAACAGGAGTGCGGATACCAAATTTGGTTACTCTAGACTTAATAGTCTCTGAGATTTGTGGTTGCCCCAGATTTTCGTCCTTTGCGGGGGCGGAAGGGGTTGTGGCGAAATTTTGAAACAAACTCGTCTCGGTCCGATATTTTAGGAGTGTGGATACCAAATTTGGTTGCTCTAGCTTTTATAGTCTCTGAGATCCAGGCGCTAATGTTTTACTCTAAGCAAAGCCGCCTATGCTACCTGTGTGTTAGAGAGAGACAAGGCGAGAAAAAATTAAATTGTTTTCTTGATGCTGGCTATAATAATAATACGATCCAATTCAGATTCTGCAGTCTAAAAGATACGGTCATTCTCTACGATTCTGCGTTTTTGGTTTTCTCGTATCTTTAAAATTGTGGATGCCAAAGATTTTCGCCCTTTGTGAGGGCGGAAGTGGGCGGGGCAAAGTTTTGAAATATTTTTGTAGCAGTGACATATTATAGAAGTCTGGATCCAAAACATCGTTGCTCTAGCTCTTATAGTCTTTGAGCATTAGGCGCTGAAGGGGACGGACAGACGGACAGACAGACTTGGCTCAATCGACTCGGCTATTGATGCTGATCAAGAATATATATACTTTATGGGTTCGGAAACGATTCCTTCTGGACGTTACACACATCCACTTTTACCACAAATCTAATATACCCCAATACTCATTTTGAGTATCGGGTATAAAAAGGAAATAGAAACAAAAAATAAACTATTAAGCTTAAATCCGTTCTTAGATAAGAATAGATTGTTACGAGTTGGAGGTAGATTGCAAAACTCCAACGCGGAATTTGAGGTTAAACATCCCTTGATTTTAGATAAGTGTCACTTGACGTCTTTAATTATCAAGAATGCACATAAAGAAACATTGCACTGTAACGAACCCAAAAGGGTTCGCTACAACGCCTCTCCCAACGCCCTATAAAAACCCGGCTACTAAATTGCGACACCTCGCTCAACGTACTACACGAACACCCCCCCTCCACACATAGCCACCGATTGACACGCACCGTCTTCATAACGCGGCGCCCAATTAAAAATAAGTCATCTAAACCGCTAAGAAATACAATAAAGTGTCAAATTTGCAAAGTAAAAACACCCGATTGCGTAAGTTCACCCCAATCAGCCGAGGCACCGACGTCGCCCCACCCCGAGTCCACACGGTCGTTTCATATACACAACGCTAGCAACGCGCGCCCGAGCCCCGATCCACCTCTCTACGACAAGCCGCCCTCTGACGCCGCCCTTAAGGATCCAACACATTTCTACAAATTTCTTGTGAACAGACCCTTGGACGTGACTGAGCTTACCTCAGCCTGAAATAGGTCCATCACAGTACGGTGGAATTAATCTGATGCGAAACTATATCCAGCGAAAGTTTTGGATATTTGGGCTAAGAAATTGCTTAAAGAAAAAACTTAAAGAGTGTGTCACCTGTGCTAGGTATCGACAGAATACTGCAGAACAAATTATGGGAAATCTGCCGAAACACAGAGCTACAATGTCGCACCCGTTTACAAATACAGGTGTAGACTTCGCCGGGCCTTACCATATCCGATGCTCTAAAAACCGGGGGCAGAAATCCTATAAGGGATATATTGCCGTATTCGTATGCATGGCGACAAAAGCTATTCATTTGGAAGTAGTCAGCGATCATACTTCAGATGCATTTCTAGCTGCACTTAGAAGATTTTTTCAAGAAGAGGAAAATGTGGAATTAACTTTGTGGGAGCTTCGCGCAAATTAGACGAGGAATACCAAAAAGCCCTCAAAGACAACATAAAAGTGGTTCCAATATTAGAAAGAGAACAGATCGAGTGGCATTTTATTACCCCGGCAGGACCTCACTTCGGAGGTATTTGGGAAGCTGGGGTAAAATCAGTGAAATATCACTTAAAAAGGGTAATTGGGGACAATAATTTAACCTATGAGGAAATGGCAACTCTATTATGTCAAATTGAAGCGGTACTATTTTCACGCCCTTTGTATACAGCTACAAATGATATTGACGATCTGGATGTATTAACACCAGGTCATTTTATTATTGGAAGGCCAATATTTGGCCCGATTGAGACAATTTCACAGGAAAAAATCGGGAATCTGGATAGATGGAGATTAATTCAGAAAATGAAAAGAGAATTTTGGATTAAATGGAAAGAAGATTATTTGCACACACTGCCACAAAGAAATAAATGGAAAATAGGAATGCAGAATATTAAAACAGGACAGATTGTGTTAATAAAAGATGAAACCTGTCACCCAGCTAGATGGCCCTTGGGAAAAATAGAAGAAATACATAAAGGTAGGGACGATAGAGTCAGAGTAGTAACTATAAAACATCAAGACGGGTTGATAAAACGACCTATAACTAAAATTTGTCCATTAGCTGGAATTGAGTCAGAAGAGCAAGACTCAGGAATGACTCCAAAAGAGACCAGAAGTACTCGTAGTAGTAAAAGGTAATTCAAATTGCGTGTATAGGAAGATAGCAGAGACATGATCATTTTGGGTCGAATTAGAAAGGCAGGTAGTTGGCTCTTCAAAGTTCCAGTAAATACTAATGCTAGAATTCAAGGTAGTAACTCAAATCAAGAACTAATTGATCTTCCGCAACAAAGAATTTTAACAATAATAAATGGTTGTACTGTGCGAACCGATGACAAAATACTAGTACTTCATCACAGTATTCAAACAGAAAGCTACGAGCCAATTTCATCCTTTTATACAAGAAATATAAGCAAAATACCAAAAATTGTTTGGAATCCATTAACAGTACCATTAATAAACCATACAGAAGAAATGGATAAGTTCAGAAACGAAATAAAATTGTTAAAAGAAGGTCATCATGACTTAAAAGGACTTAAGTTCCATCATGTATCTGGACATGCGGCCTTTATTATTGGAATCATAATAATGACAATATTAATAGTCTATGCCCTAAGAAGAATTAAAGTAGCACGAAGACTGCAAACGATAGCACTTCCCTACCCACTGTAATTGACTGTAAATGATTATCTGTACTTGTAATTATAGCTATAAAGAAAATGTACACAAAAAGGTTCACAAGAATCAAAATACAAAACAATGCCACTTTCGGCCCTTTGCAGAATGTTCAAACATGAACATATTATCGTCAATACAATGCCTCTTTCGGCCCCTTGCAGAATGTTTAAACATAAATAGATTATTGTACCCATTCACTCATGTAACAACACCGAACTCTAAAGAAATCACATAAAGTAGACAAGTTATGACTGCACTGGTGTAAACAGAGATCTGTAACCCATTAATACGACAACAAAACACAAGTGGAGAAAACACTTTACAAATGCGGTCCTAAAATAAAACTAATGTAAGCATGTACTCAAATAGACACCCTCAGTGAAGTGTATTCTCTGCGTAGGTCTAACGATAATTATAGACTACCAAATTGTACCTCCAACCTCATTGTCAAATCACATATAAGGCTCTGATTTCCCCCCTGTGGTAAGAGCACAGTTAAACTGAACAAGTGTCTAGTTCACTGACAGCTAAAGGTAGCAAAATAAAAAACTTTGATTTGCCTCCTATAGGAAGGAACAGAGTATAAAATAAATTAATGAAACGAGAGTTTCAATTAATAATTTGAAAAAAATACGAGCTAAACAGGCTGTATTTTTAATAGATAACTGGGTATATCTATTGTGATCGGAGAATAAAAAAAAAAAAAAAAAAAAATTAATGGAACGGAAGTTTCAATTAATAATTTTGAAAAATACGAGCTGGACAGGGTGTATTTTAATAGAAAACGAAATATGTATATCTATTGTAATTGAAAAATAAAAATTTTTCGCGACGGTGGAATAGTTTAAGCAATGGTCCACATAGAGCCTCGGCGCAGTACCTCAGTACACAACCTGGAACCCCGTCTGGACCCGGTGTAAACACCGGCTTAACTAGTCGAAGATCATGAAGTAGGTAACATTCATTTAAAAAGGGACTAAAAATGCCGTTCGACCTTGGTAAACCGTATGGGTACGGATGACCAGAGTAGCTTTCCTCAGAATAAGTGGTTTGGAAAACTTGGGCAAAAATATCGGCAATTGCCTGATCATTATTTGCCGACGTATTACAAAATGATAGCGAGGATGGCTGTGCGGACTAATCGGACAAAAAAGCGGGACACAATAATCAAACAAGGGGGAACATTGTGAGTTATTGCGGAGACTGCAACTCCACATATATACCTGATACGAAGTCAGTATGGCTCTCCCCCGGCAGACGCCGCTAATATTAAGCCACGCGACAAAGTGTGCGTGCAAGAGAGACAGAAAATCAGTCTGAGCGTGACGTCGGACGCTGCGTAGCCACTGCAAATTGAAATAAAGCTATTAAAAAGCCCGTTTAGCTCGTATTTTTCGTATTTTCCTTTCCGTATGGAGAGGAATTAAAAACGATCTGGTCTGATGAGCTTGTGAGGTAGCTCAAAGGGGGCCTAGCTGAGGCCTCAGGGCGGGTCGCGGGTTGCGGATAGCGAACGGCCTACCTCGGTAGGTCAGCTGCGAATAAGCGGGCATCCCTCACGGGAGAGTACCGAAATAAGCAGTCCCGGACAGCCAGCGGGTGTTAGCTAGGTAGCAGCACTGACGATGTCCTTTAGTCGAGGAATCCCACTTCATCTAGGGTAGGTATCGTGTATGGATGGGAGTGTGTGAGCTACTTATTGAGGCGGCACCACAAGGCAACGATGATCTTTGATCGGGCTGACCTTTCCCTTTCTCTGCATCTCGTGGGAACAAGATGTACAAAAACAAAAATAAAAACCAAAAAACAATTGAGTGTGGGGAGCGCCCCAAATGCCAACCGGGAGCAATCCCAAGCTCGGAAAGGCAGCGGCCCAAAGGCTTGGCCCAACCGGCTCTACAGCAGGGAATACCTGTAAGGTGGAAGGTGCCTGTGCGTACCCGAGGGGGTCCCATCCCGCATCCGGAGTGGGTGGCAAGGTAACTCCCGAAGCTGACACCTTGGAAGGAAAGCTAATCAATACTGCGGCTGCCCGACCTTCTGGTAAAGTGGTAAAGTGTCGTAGAACATGTGTAGCCACTGCAAGTTATATAAAAATGGCTATAATGACTTTACAAATTATCCGATCTGATCTAGATTCAGCAATCTCATAGATACGGTCATTCTCTATTATTTTTCCTTTTTTGGTTTTCTCATATCTTTAAAATTGTGGATGCCACAGATTTTCGTCCTTTGTGGGGACGGAAGTGGACGGGGCGAAGTTTTGAAATATTTTTTGTAACAGTGACATATCACAGAAGTCTGGATCCAAAACATCGTTGCTCTAGCTCTTATAGTCTTTGAGCAGTAGGCGCTGAAGGGGACGGACAGACGGTCAGACGGACAGACAGACATGGCTCAATCGACTCGGCTATTGATGCTGATCAATGGGGTCGGAAACGATTCCTTCTGGACGTTACACACATCCACTTTTACCAAAAATCTAATATACCCCAATACTCATTTTGAGTATCGGGTATAATAAATACAAATAGCTTTGTGGAGATAATGGTTTTTATCCCCAATCGGCCGACTAATTATTTCAATTAAATAAAACTCGGCGCAGAAATAAAATTGCGATATGCTCTTTAATGCGTGACATCCAAATTGCAAGTGTGGCTTGCCTGCCCTTTACATTGCCGCTCCGATCGCTAAGCGCAGCTTCGCTCGGCCGACGTCGGTAGGCAGACGCAAAGCGGAGATAGCGAAGAGCGAGCTGGCAGAGAGCGTTTAGCAGGGCAAGCAAGCGCAAAGCTTTAACAAACAAATGAGTGACATAGACATAAGTAACAAACAAAATAAGCGGCTGAGGGCCAAGAATTAGGTGCTATTTGGTAAGCAGCTAATCGGCTGGGTTCTGCTCCGAACATTCACCCCCCGTTGGAAGGCAAAGGCTTTCAACAGATCCATCCTGAAGGGGCAGAACCGCTATTTTTCCAACGGCCCTCTTGAAGATGCTTGCTTGGGCGCAGCTGGCGGCTACGCTGGGATGCTCGTCGAACGCAGCAATCGGCGCTTCTTTACGAAGGCGGCTTGTCGTGATTACGTCTTGATCATCGGGAACCTCTGTAATTGCATAGAATGGCAGGAAATTTGACAATATAGAAATTGTTGAAAGTTTAATTTCATTTAGCGTGGATATGTAGGTTTTTAATATATTGAAAAGTTCGCGCTGCAGTTCCTGATTCTCCGATCGCAGTTTTTCCACTTGCACCTGGCACTCGAGCAGCTGCTTCCTGCATTGCTGCTCTAAGTTTTGGTACTCCAGCGTTGTGGCCCGAAAATCGTCATTAGAGATGGAGGAGGAATTTTCAAAAGCGGCTAAAACTGCACGCTTATTCTCCGAGCTATCAATGCTTCCTGACACTATCCAACCAAGTTTTGTCTCCTGCAATGTTGGCAATTGGTCTGATAGTCAAATCTGTCCGACGCACATTAAATCGAAGAACAAACCACCACCTATCAACAGATCGATACGTTGGGGCTTGGAGAAATTAGGATCAGCTAGTTTTAGATTATTCGGCATGGGCCAATCCTTTGCGTCTAGGCCGAAGTTAGGCTGCATTTCCGTAATTGAGTTGGTGACAATTGCAGCGAAGGAAGCTCGATAGCTTGCGTCCTGGGATTGTACAACTATATGTACAGACTTGCTCGAAGGTAGAATGGAATCTCCGATTCCAGAGATGTGAACATAAGACGAGCGATGATCCAACTGCAACTGATCAGCAAGTCTAGATGTTACGAAGTTTGCCTGTGATGCAGAATCCAAAATGGCACGACATGGGATAAGTGCTCCATAACGATCTGTTACATGGACGAGGGCAGTAGGTAGCAACACGTTCTGGCTAGGCTGAGATTTCTGGATCGAGGGGGGAGGGCTAGAACACCCGCTTGCTAGAAGCACAGTCGCGGCCTCTTGCTGGATCGATTCCTCGGCCGGTGAAGAGGAAGATGAAGCACCAGTTCCCGATGGAATGTGGAGTAGCGTGTGATGTTTGGCCTGGCAGTGCCTGCAAAGTCCTGACCTGCACCTCTGCAATTCATGGCCTTTGTTGAGGCAATTCAAACACAAGCGGCTCTTCTTTGCTTCTTTGTACCTTTCAAACGCAGAGAGATTCAGGAATGCCTGACATCTAGATATGTAATGCTCGGAGGAATTGCAATGGTTACATATGGGGTTAGGATGGTCGTTACTGGAGGTGATAAGGGTGACAGGTTTGTCTTCTCCCACCTGTTGACTAGGACTTGTTGCCATGGCTGATCCCAAATTCTCCAGCATCCGACATCTCGCTTCCAAAAATGAGGCCATGCTTGACCACCGAGGCAATCCTGACGTCGGCAAGTTCTCTTCCCATTTCTCCTTTGTTTTGTGGTCCAGTTTCGTGCCTATGATGAAGATCAGCAACCCATCCGAAATCTCCTGCGGGGTCGCCAAGGTCTGAAGTGCACGCAAGTGCGAATTGATTTTGTCGCTGAGCGCGCGCAAGCCGATAGCTGAGCCCTTCTCCACCCCTTGCAGCCCGAAAATAGCCTTGACGTGTGCCTGAAAATGTAGCAGTTTATTATCGAATCGCAACATTAGCAAATTCAACGCCTTGTCGTAATTCTCCTCAGAAAGTTCCAAGGAACGAATCGTATCCAGCGCAGCACCATCTAGACATCCACGAAGATATTGGAATTTTTCGATGATTGGGATACGATGGTCTTTGTGCACCATTGTCGAGAACATCGAGTGGAATTCTGGCCAATCCATGTAGTTCCCACCGAATCGCGGAAGCTGCAACTCGGGCATTCGAGAACGGCCTATACTATTATAGGCGAACAACGACGAATTTCCCTCGAGAGTATGCCGAGCTGTTGAATTGGCAACATTTACCGTGCGAGCAGCCATCAACTCCCGCGACAGCCTGGACCTAATCTTGACATAAACATTCGAAAAGTCCAGCCGGGCATCATGGGCTAACTGCAGGAAATCCAACCTTTCAAGGCTCGTTTGAGCGCTATCGAAATCCGCATTCATTCGCTCAATTTGCTCTAAGCGAGCTTGAAGTTCTGCCTCATCTAACTCGGCAAGCTCTTCCTTGGTGAGAAAGCGATCCATGGCCTTTAGTTGGCGCGCGACGGACTCGGCCTTGTGCTTGTAGAAATCAACATCACATCAACAGGCTCAGGTGCTGCCATGTTGAGGTTTTAAAAGAGTCACTCAGCACGACCGAAAAAAACACCCTGTATACGTATAAACGTGCGAACCGAAAGCAAAGGGATTACAGCTAATGCCTTTAGCTGTGCGGCTGTGCGAGCTGTCCGATTCCGCTTTGTACTCCGCTTGTGTGTATTAGTGAGTTCGCTGCACTGCACTGACAGAGAAATTAATAGCCAGCAATGCGTGCATGTAGGTGTATGTGAGTATGTTTTAGCACCGAATTGTGCTTAACCGCCGAAAATTTGTTAAGGCTAACGAATGTCGATCGCGAATGATAATTAATTGACACTGCAACTCAGAGATCACGTCGGGGTCACCAAATTTTATGTGGAGATAATGGTTTTTATCCCCAATCGGCCGACTAATTATTTCAATTAAATAAAACTCGGCGCAGAAATAAAATTGCGATATGCTCTTTAATGCGTGACATCCAAATTGCAAGTGTGGCTTGCCTGCCCTTTACATTGCCGCTCCGATCGCTAAGCGCAGCTTCGCTCGGCCGACGTCGGTAGGCAGACGCAAAGCGGAGATAGCGAAGAGCGAGCTGGCAGAGAGCGTTTAGCAGGGCAAGCAAGCGCAAAGCTTTAACAAACAAATGAGTGACATAGACATAAGTAACAAACAAAATAAGCGGCTGAGGGCCAAGAATTAGGTGCTATTTGGTAAGCAGCTAATCGGCTGGGTTCTGCTCCGAACAAGCTTAAAAGCTTACAAGAATTAAATATTTTTAAACTAACAGCAGCTTCAAGTAGAGAGTATTTACCACACCCCATTAAGAATTGTCATAGTCAGTTGTGGCTTACAGAGATCTCGACAGATTTTAGCTTGAGATATTTTCCAAATCGATCAAATAAAAATCTAGGGGGACACCGATTACCTAGAGAGCAACAATGCGAATTGTAAATCTCACGAACTCGAAAGAGAATACAGATCTAAAAATATAATAAGCTTTCATTTATGAGTACGCATAGAAGCAACCGATTTCCGAGCTCAAAACATGTTTGTTAAAACATCTTTTTGATTTTTTGGATGACAAAATATGTAGCAAATACTTGTAGCAGTGACGGATTTGAAATGTAGTTGCTCTAGCTCTTATAGTCTTTGAGCACTAGGCGCTGATAGGGACGGACAGACAGACGGACAGACAGACAGACAGACAGGACTCAATCGACTCGGCTATTGATGCTGATCAAGAATATATATACTTTATGGGGACGGAAACGATTCCTTCTGGACGTTACACACATCCACTTTTACCACAAATCTAATATACCCCAATACTCATTTTGAGTATCGGGTATAAAAATGAGGTACATGGCATGTTAGAAATACGTGCGCATGTTAGAGATCTAAGCAGACAATGTGTTTAGCACGCCACCGTATACATGGAATACGCTTTGAAGAAGGTGAAATGTTGATGGTCCGATTCAACAAGATGTGCTTTGCCTTAACCTAACACCCCTCCAAAGGATGACATCTTTATGATCCAGTGATAATCCTGCGACTAGAGAGTGCGTGAGAGAAGGCGGCGTTGTTGCGAACTGCTATCACTTGAACTAATGGAATTCGATTCGCGGGCAGCGTTTTATATTAATGAGCAGCTGTCTGAAAATAATCTGGCTGTTTTGAAAGATGCAATGAAAATTAAAAAAGAAAAAGCACTATCGGCTGTTTTCACTCGTCGGGCGATTGTGCATGTTAAGTAGCATCCAGCTGGAGAGATTTTTAGAGTGGAGAACATGCATGACCTACAAACATTGCGAGATACTTCCGAGGATGAGCTTGCAGCAGTTGATCCCGGTGCCGTTAGCAGGCCAGTTGAGATAGACTAGAATAACCTTTTCCGTTAATAAAACTTCTCTTAGCCCTAGTAATATAATGTTGAAGTTTAAGGTTTTATGTTTTTATATAGTTATAAGTGATTTGTGTATATTGCGTGTGCTGCTAATATGCTGTTTAATATCATTTAAACGGTCCATAATATGCATAGACTTCCAACGAATAGCAGTATATTTTTCTTCATTCTTGGAAGTTGACATGCAATGACTGCATCTTTCAAGAGGCGATGCAGTTACTGCACCGTCAAGTGGCCCGTGTGAAACAAGCAGAAGGCTGTTACGCGCGGATCCCAACCGACCGAGGGGCGCTGCCGCATGACGCGTAGCCGAACGCGAACGTGCAAGAAAGATAGCTGTTAGGCTAACATTCGAGGAAAATTAGAACTAAACTTACTAAGAAACCAAGCAATTACTAATTACTAGAAAAGTGTGTAAAAATTATAATTAAATAAGAGGAAGAGAATGAGTGGTGGATATAATAGGGAAGAGGGAATTATAATCTGAGCATAAGACCCTAAACGGTTCATGCAAGGAATAATTCGATCTACAAAGTAGAAGGAACAACGGTATAAAATTTCTAGTCAGTCTAATAGGAATCAAGAAGTTTATGCGGCTCAACAGATCAGGGCTGTCTATGTCACCCCCGATCAAGTTGTGCATAAATATCACACCAAGCATTTTTCTACGGTTAACTAAGGATGGGAGGTTTACTAATAGCAGTCTACTAGAGTAAGATGGGAGTCTCACACCTTCTTCCCAAAATTTTTCTGTACTGATTCTATACGGTCCTGGTGTACTTTTTACTGAGGGCACCATACACAGGAGCCATATTCTAAGATCGGACGAACAAGCGAGGTATAGAGAGTCTTTGTTATATAGGGGTCGTCAAATTCGTTTGACTACCTCTTTATAAACCCAAGCACGGCCATGGCCTTATTTACCAGGGTAGAAATGTGTTCAGAAAACTTGAACTTGGGGTCTAACAACCCCAAGATCATCCATCAGGGTGATTCTCTCAAGAGAACCACCAAAAAGGGTATAGGGAGCCAACAAGGGGCTAGAACGGTAAAATGTCATAGATTTGCATTTCGAGGCATTCAAGTGTACCAAGTTAGCACAACACTATGACTGAAAGTTATTGAGATCGGACTGCAAGCGAGAATGAAATGAAATGTCCTTATACTGGACACAGTTTAACATCATCCGCATACATAAGTACTCGGGAGTATGTTAATACTGATGGCAAGTCATTAATAAAGAGTCTGGAAGAGTAAGGGGCCTAGATGGCTGTCCTGTGGTACTTCCGAAGAAACATTTACTAGTGCAGAGATAGAGTTTTTGAAGAGGACTCTTTGAGACCTGGACCTAGCTAGAAATCCATCTCAGGAGGTTGGGCTGAAGTCGGTGTAAATAACATCCGTCTGTAAGTTACCTTGAAAGCCTTTAATAATGAAAGAGGTAAACTCTAACAAATTCGTGGTGTTTGATCGCCGCCTTATAAATCCATGCTGAGTTGGAGGTATAGGTGACTTGCAGAGATATTGCAAGTGCGGAGTTAAAACCTTATCAAACATTTTAGGAATAGCGGATAACTTTGTTATACATCTATAGTTTTTTGCATCAGACTTGCTACCTTTTTTATGGTGGCAATGGTCGGATCCGATACAAAGCACAGATCAAGCAATCGACCCAAGGAATTTTTCACATGATTGACTTGAGACAGAGACAGGTCAAGCAAGCCGTCAACAAAGTCATGTCGTGACATGGGCACTAGGTTACTAGACTCGTTTACCGAAGACCAAACAGTTCCGGGCAAGTTAAAATCACCAAGTACTATCATACGATCTTTATCAGATAGCGAGGAAGAAACAGCGGTTAAAGCGGACAAGTGCTGCGGACGAGAACGAACGAATATTGATATTGATTCGTGCCCTGGGAAGAAATGGTGGGAGTGTTGCTATATACATAAATAAGAAACTCAGTTCCAAATTAATATGCAAACACCCTCCAGAAAGTGCAATACATTACCTTTTTATAGAATTATCGGCCTCTAGCAGTTCTCTTAAATTGCTATTGGGCTGTCTGTACAGACCAAATCGCAATACAATCTACCACCAAGTGACTGATGTAATTTCAGAATTATCTGTGAGCTATACTTACGTAATTATAATCGGGGCTCTAAACAGCAATATACTGAAGGAACGACATATGTCGTCAGCCATGGCATTAACGGCTTTCATCTTTCATATTTCTCAGACACTTCAAAGACATTATTGGACCCTTTTTGTTAATGATACAAAAAAACGAGGGGGAACGTTGTGAGTTGCTGCGGACACCGAAACTCTACAGTTATACCCGATACTAAGTCAGTATGGCTCTCCTCCGGCAGACGCCGCTAATATTAAACGACACGACAAAGAGTGCGTGCGAGAGGGACAGAAAATCAGTCTGAGCGTGACGTCGGGCGCTGCGTAGCCACTGCAAATTGATTTGTTCCTTTTGGCTATAAAAATTATCTGATCTGATCTAGATTCAGCAACCGGACAGATATGGTTATTCTCTATGATTCTGCGTTCTTAGTTTTCTCGAATCTGCAATATTGTGGATGCAACAGATTTTCGCCCTTTGTGAGGGCGGAAGGGGGTGGGGCGAAATTCTGAGATATACGTTTTATAGTGAGATCTAACAGGAGTGGGGATACTAAATTTGGTTGCTCAAGCCTTAATAGTCTCTGAGATTTGTGGATGCCCCAGATTTTTGTTCTTTGCGGTGGCGGACGGGGGTGTGCCGAAGTTTTGAGACCAAACGGTCAAGGTCCAATATCACAGGAGTGTGGATACCAAATTTGGTTGCTCTGGCTCTTATAGGTTCTGAGATCCTTGAACTCATATTTTGTAATTGTCAAAACCGACCATGAAACCTGTGTGTTAGAGAGAGACAGAGCGAGAAAGAATGAAATGGTTTTCTGGCTATAATAATTATACGATCTGTTGCAGATTTTACACTCTAGAACATTCTCTACGATTCTGCGTTTTCAGTTTTCTTGTATCTTTGAATTTGTGGATGCCACAGATTTTCGCCTTTTGTGGGGGCGGAAGTGGGCGGGGCAAAGTTTTTGAAATTTTCTTGTAGCAGTGACATATCACAGAAGTCCGGATATAAATCGTCGTTGCTCTAGCTCTTATAGTCTTTGAGCACTAGGCGCTGATAGGGACGGACAGACAGGGCTCAACCGACTCGGCTATTGATGCTGATCAAGAATATATATACTTTATGTGGTCGGAAACGATTCCTTCTGGACATTACACACATCCATTTTCACCACAAATCGAATATACCCCAATACTCATTTTGAGTATCGGGTATAAAAATAAAAAAATAAAAACAAAAACAAATACATAATTATTCTTGCTTGCCGGAAGAATATGGCGCCTTTATAAAAATCGTTATTGTCTTCTAAACAGCAGAAGACTTCTGTTTACAAATTCTCTTGGCTACTGTATTCGCTCACCTGGACGCTGATGCTTTGCTGTAGTTGTCCTCTGTTATTTGAACCTTGACTCACGACTTGTCGGTTCTACATTTTTTTCCGTAATGTGTTGGCGGCCATAAAATTCAGAGGACCAAACTGTCATGGTATCTGAAGCTTCAGCTTCGAAATTATACCTTCTTTCTTGTTATTAGCTTACATCATCAACAGATACATGTATATACATACATGGGCTTTTCAATAACAACTCATTGGTTACCTCAAAGAAAACTTAGCTAAATATATTTATTTTACAGAATTATCTACCAAATAATGAATGCAAATTGGAACAGTTAAAATGTCTTCTAAAAATACGAGAAAATTTACTAATAGAACGAGCCAAGACTAAAATGGCTTGGTTAGAGTTACAGAAGAAGAATTTAAAGTCAAAAGGACTTCAATTGAAAATTTTAGCTACCACCAAAAAACAAGAACAAATATTGTTAAATTTAGAAAAAGAACGAGCAGAAATAACAAGGTACGTTTTATATACGATATAATACAAAAATATTGTAACTTTTATTTGTGAAGTAGTCGTGATACTTATCAAATAGAAACATAAATTTCGTTTTACACATTGAACTGGTATTTATGAACAAACCATTACATTTTGGCAAGTTCGAGATTAAATTGAAGATAAAATTATATCACAGCAATAAGAAAAAAAATATATGGCAAAAACTTTAAAAAGAGTTGGGGCTCCAAAAATTGTATAATAAACTATCGTAACCGGCAATCGTTGTATCACCCCAATTAAAGGCCTTTAAGTAAATTCTAGAGTGATAATAAAACAGAAACTACAACAGCAGTTTAAAGACGTAATTTTCCTGACGTCATTAAACATGCTTTAGCATCCATTGGAGAGCTCTCCGAAGAAGCTGCTGACTCTATGAATAAGGATATAAAAATGTATCGACTCCATCACATTCGGAAGATCTCACGTGTAGCAACAAATACAGATTTGTTAAACAGATTATTGTTGAGCTCGGATCCATTTTTAACTGGGCAACGAAAACTTCAAAACAAAAATAAATCTATTCTCTTCAAATCTGTTTTTGATTTACTTCATTAATTTAATTCATTTCACATCATTCAATATTTCTTTTTATTTTTATTTTTCGTTCAATAAAATGTAATACAAATTAATTGATTCTGTTTAGTTTCTTAAATTGAATTAGAAAAAAATGTTTCTATATATTTTTAGTCTTTATTAAATATTCTTCCTCATTTAAAAGCGTCCCGTAGTTGTCACCGCATAGCAATTGATTAGTTTATAGTTTGTAAGTACTGTACAAACATTCGTTCGTTCTCTTTTGTAGATCAGACGCGTTTTTGTTTTGCGCTCCGCATATTTTCCTTTTGCTTTACATAAATAGCCGGTGTTTTCTTAAATAAACATTAAATACTCTGCTTTCATTGTTTTTACCAATTCCGCTTTGAGCGTTGTCTGGCACATTGGTCTAATACCAATTTGTTTTAGAATTTTTTTTTTTTTTTTCGTAAATTTTCTTAAGTAAACAAATAAATAATACAAATGTAATACGCTGTGGTCTGCGCCAAAAATACCTGTAAGAAGCAGATCACTCACGATCAGCCGAATGTCCCCTGCTGGCCTCGTGAGTGATGCTATAGCCAAACATAATACAGTTGCGAGGCATGCCGTGCGGTGGAGAATGACATGGTGGCTTTTATGAGGCAGACGCGGAAGGGCTTTAAGAAGCTGACCGTTGGCTTTAAAAAGCAATACGATCGGCTCTTAGCCATGGAATCTCAATTTGGCAATTTTGGCAACTGCTGGATGAGTCTCCGAGGCGTAAAAAGGTCATTCTGCGGGATGTGCAAGTGCCAACCGTCACTCAGCCGTGCGCCGCCGAAAAACTGACTCCGACCACTCCAAGTGTGCAGCAGTTGATCTCGTTTGCAACTCCAAAAGCAACGACAGATGCTGGCGATGCAGATTCGGTAGCCGAATTCATCGCCTCGGAGAATGTGCAGCCAAGTACGTCTGCAGCGTCCGAGTCCGTGGTGTCCGATAGTTCGCTAGTTGTCCCGTCTATCCCGATCCCACCAGTAAATAGACTTTCCTGTCCTCCGGATATTGCCACCAGAGGTACTAGACCTGTGGTGACTAAACCATTGGTGGGAGTCCCACCAAAACGACAAGTATTTGTATTAGACACCATTTACTCCACCAAATTTTGGCCGGAGCATTTCGTGGTGAAGGAGTTTAAGGCTAAGAAGAAGAATAGGCCCCCCATATCCCTTACAAATCTTTCCAGTGTGCCACCCTCAACCTCAACTTCTCGTCTTGCTTCTACCTTTCCAAAAAACTAACTTCTCTTTTAGTAACGTATCAGAATGTCAGAGGCTTACGTAGTAAGCTCAGCATTCTTTTCCGGGATAGTGTTGCATTTGCTTCCCACGTTATTGTGTTTACTGAAACCTGGTTAAAGCCGGACATTCTTAGTTCCGAGGTTTTGGCAGGTCGGTACACAAATTTTAGAAAGGACCGTTCGTCTCGACGTGCTGGATGGGTTCTGATTGCAGTGGACTCTATCTTCACGTCGGAGCACTTCACAGTCCAGGTTCAACCGGAACTGGAATTCCTGTGTGCAAAACTGATTCTTCCCGCTTTCGCTATATTCATTACTTGCTCGTATATTCCACCTTCTTCGGATATCTCTATTTATGAGCAGCATTTGTCCGCTTTAACTGCTGTTTCTTCGTCGCTATCAGATAAAGATCATATGATAGTTCTTGGTGACTTCAACTTGCCAGGAACTGTTTGGTCTTCGGTAAACGAGTCTAGTAACCTAGTGCCCATGTCACGACATGACTTTGTTAATGGCTTGCATGACCTGTCCCTATCTCAAGTCAACCATGTGACAAATTCCTTGGGTCGATTGCTTGATCTGTGATTTGTATCGGATCCGACCTTAGTGTTGTTAACCCGAGCCCTTCCGCTCACTATACCTGAAGACGCCTATACCTACCTCCGAAGTGTCGCTAGATATAGGACGAATTGTATTGGCACGTGAACGTGTCCGCTGCTTTCGTAAAGCCGAGTTTACGAAGCTTAATAAACTAATTAGGGATTTTGATTGGTCCGCTTTGTACTTGAGCACTGATGTCATAAAAGGCACAAACATTTTTTACAATGCTCTTGGCACATTTTTATACCCGATACTCAAAATGAGTATTGGGGTATATTAGATTTGTGGTAAAAGTGGATGTGTGTAACGTCCAGAAGGAATCGTTTCCGACCCCATAAAGTATATATATTCTTGATCAGCATCAATAGCCGAGTCGATTGAGCCCTGTCTGTCTGTCCGTCCGTCCGTCTGTCCGTCCCTATCAGCGCCTAGTGCTCAAAGACTATAAGAGCTAGAGCAACTACATTTCAAATCCGTCACTGCTACAAGTATTTGCTACATATTTTGTCATCCAAAAAATCAAAAAGATGTTTTAACAAACATGTTTTGAGCTCGGAAATCGGTTGCTTCTATGCGTACTCATAAATGAAAGCTTATTATATTTTTAGATCTGTATTCTCTTTCGAGTTCGTGAGAGCAAGGCGGCGTGTATTTCGTCTTTTCAAAAAAACATATTCAGGCAGGCTCCGTTTTTCATTTACTTTTGCGGATTACGTTTTCAGCCAAAACGTTTCGTTTTCGTTTTAAGGTGTTCCATTTTTCACATATTTTTTTTATCGATATGTTACATTTTGAAGTCCGAATTAAATTGGGCGGGAAACAGCTGTGCTCACCCAGATGTTCTGTTAAGCACATGTTACAAGCACAGTCTGAGCTGTTACATGCACATTTGTGCTGTTATACGCAAAAATTTATTAATTGCCAACGTTCCGATAACCAAATCGGAATGCGTCAGCTGCTTACACCAAAACGAAATTTGTTGTTGCTGTGGCCAATTTTTTCCGAGCCAAATTTTAGGTTGGGTTAAAATAAAATTATTTATAAAGAAAGCACAAGTTAAATTACCCTGATATAGGTATCAAGTTTAGGTTAATGCATCAATAAGTCATCTATTTTTTTCCTTTTGCAATTTGTATAAAATTTGTTTTGTTGTATAAAAAGCCGTTTACTTTTCATTTCGTCAACGAAAATGTTTTCGTTTTGAAAACGAAGAAATCTTGCGGAATGGGAAAAAGAGAGCCCCAATTTATGTGATTTCAAAAGTAAATCGGAAAACTTTTGTGAATGTGAAAAACGGAGCCTGGCTGATTGTCTTTGTTATAACTCTGTGTTACAATTCGCATTGTTGCTCTCTAGGTAATCGGTGTCCCCCTAGATTTTTATTTGATCGATTTGGAAAATATCTCAAGCTAAAATCTGTCGAGATCTCTGTAAGCCACAACTGACTATGACAATTCTTAATGGGGTGTGGTAAATACTCTCTACTTGAAGCTGCTGTTAGTTTAAAAATATTTAATTCTTTTAAGCTTTTAAGCTATTTGTATTTATTATACCCGATACTCAAAATGAGTATTGGGGTATATTAGATTTTTGGTAAAAGTGGATGTGTGTAACGTCCAGAAGGAATCGTTTCCGACCCCATTGATCAGCATCAATAGCCGAGTCGATTGAGCCATGTCTGTCTGTCCGTCTGACCGTCTGTCCGTCCCCTTCAGCGTCTACTGCTCAAAGACTATAAGAGCTAGAGCAACGATGTTTTGGATCCAGACTTCTGTGATATGTCACTGTTACAAAAAATATTTCAAAACTTCGCCCCGTCCACTTCCGTCCCCACAAAGGACGAAAATCTGTGGCATCCACAATTTTAAAGATACGAGAAAACCAAAAACGCAGAATCGTAGAGAATGTCTATATATTTTAGACTGCAGAATCTGAATTGGATCGTATTATTATTATAGCCAGCATCAAGAAAACAGCTTCATTTTTTCTCGCTCCGTCTCTCTCTAACACACACGTAGCATAGCCGGCTTTGCTTAGAGTAAAACATTAGCACCTAGATCTCAGAGACTATAAAAGCTAGAGTAACCAAATTTGGTATCCACACTCCTAAAATATCGGACCGAGACGAGTTTGTTTCAAAATTTCACCACACCCCCTTCCGCCCCCGCAAAGGATGAAAATCTGGGGATATTCATAAATCTCAGAGACTATTAAGGCTAGAGTAACCAAATTTGGTATCCGCACTTCTGTTAGATCTCACTATAAAACGTATATCTCAAAATTTCGCCCCACCCCCTTCCGCCCCCACAAAGGACGAAAATCTGTTGCATCCACAATATTGCAGATTTGAGAAAACTAAAAACGCAGAATTATAGATAATGACCATATCTATCAGATCGCTGAATCTGGATCAGATCAGATAATTTTTGTAGCCAAAAGGAACAAATCAATTTGCAGTGGCTACGCAGCGCGTGACGTCACGCTCAGACTGATTTTCTGTCTCTCTCGCACGCACTCTTTGTCGTGTCGTTTAATATTAGCGGCGCTGCCGGAGGAGAGCCATACTGACTTAGTATCGGGTATAACTATAGAGTTGCGGTGTCCGCAGCAACTCACAACGTTCCCCCTCGTTATTTTTGTTGTTGTACATCTTGTTCCCACGAGATGCAGAGAAAGGGAAAGGTCAGCCCGAGCAAAGATCATCGTTGCCTTGTGGTGCCGCCTCAATAAGTAGCTCACACACTCCCATCCATACACGATACCTACCCTAGATGAAGTGGGATTCCTCGACTAAAGGACATCGTCAGTGCTGCTACCTAGCTAACACCCGCTGGCTGTCCGGGACTGCTTATTTCGGTACTCTCCCGTGAGGGATGCCCGCTTATTCGCAGCTGACCTACCGAGGTAGGCCGTTCGCTATCCGCAACCCGCGACCCGCCCTGAGGCCTCAGCTAGGCCCCCTTTGAGCTACCTCACAAGCTCATCAGACCAGATCGTTTTTAATTCCTCTCCATAAAAAAGGTAGCAAGTCTGACGCAAAAAAATTACAGAGGTATAACAAAGTTATCCGCTATTCCCAAAATGCCTCTTGAAAGATGCAGTCATTGCTTGTTAACGTCCACAGAACAGAAAGCTGATTTCAAAATTTCGTATTGATATTCGCACGGGAAGTATTTTGGCCACCAAAATCTGTGGTAATTGCGGAAGTCTTGTCAGGATTCCCGAGTGACCAAACGCGGATGCTTTCCATAGTTTGGCTTCCTTCATTAACATTTTGTTCCTTCGAGACTCTCCGTTGTTTCCCCCCTGTGGTAAGAGCACGGAGTTAAACCAGCTTCTTTGACACTGAACAAGTGTCTAGTTCACTGACAGCTAAAGGTAGCGAAAACAAAATTCTGATTTCCCCCCTATAGGAAGGAACAGAGTATAAAATAAATTTATGAAACGTAAGTTTCAATTAATAATTTGGAAAAATACGAGCTAAACGGGCTTTTTAATAGCTGTATTTCAATTTGCAGTGGCTACGCAGCGTCCGACGTCACGCTCAGACTGATTTTCTGTCTCTCTTGCACGCACTCTTTGTCGCGTGGCTTAATATTAGCGGCGTCTGCCGGGGGAGAGCCATACTGACTTCGTATCAGGTATATATGTGGAGTTGCAGTCTCCGAAATAACTCACAATGGTCCCCCTTGTTTGATTATTGTGTCCCGCTTTTTTGTCCGATTAGTCCGCACACCCATCCTCGCTATCATTTTGTAATACGTCGGCAAATAATGATCAGGCAATTGCCGATTGCTTTTAAACCACCTATTCTGAGGAAAGCTACTCTGGTCATCCGTACCCATACGGTTTACCAAGGTCGAACGGCATTTTTAGTCCCTTGTTAAATGAATGTTACCTACTTCATGATCTTCGACTAGTTAAGCCGGTGTTTACACCGGGTCCAGACGGGGTTCCAGGTTGTGTACTTAGGTACTGCGCCGAGGCTCTGTGTGGACCTTTGATTCTTCTTGCTTCCCCCCGATCTGGAAGGAATCGTTTATAATTTAACGGACACACCCCCTTTCGCCCCCGCAAAGGATGAAAATCTGGGGATATTCATAAATCTCAGAGACTATTAAGGCTAGAGTAACCAAATTTGGTATCCGCACTTCTGTTAGATCTCACTATAAAACGTATATCTCAAAATTTCGCCCCACCCCCTTCCGCCCCCACAAAGGACGAAAATCTGTTGCATCCACAATATTGCAGATTTGAGAAAACTAAAAACGCAGAATCATAGATAATGACCATATCTATCAGATCGCTGAATCTGGATCAGATCAGATAATTTTTGTAGCCAAAAGAAACAAATCAATTTGCAGTGGCTACGCAGCGCGTGACGTCACGCTCAGACTGATTTTCTGTCTCTCTTGCACGCACTCTTTGTCGCGTGGCTTAATATTAGCGGCGTCTGCCGGGGGAGAGCCATACTGACTTCGTATCAGGTATATATGTGGAGTTGCAGTCTCCGCAATAACTCACAATGGTCCCCCTTGTTTGATTATTGTGTCCCGCTTTTTTGTCCGATTAGTCCGCACACCCATCCTCGCTATCATTTTGTAATACGTCGGCAAATAATGATCAGGCAATTGCCGATTGCTTTTAAACCACCTATTCTGAGGAAAGCTACTCTGGTCATCCGTACCCATACGGTTTACCAAGGTCGAACGGCATTTTTAGTCCCTTGTTAAATGAATGTTACCTACTTCATGATCTTCGACTAGTTAAGCCGGTGTTTACACCGGGTCCAGACGGGGTTCCAGGTTGTGTACTTAGGTACTGCGCCGAGGCTCTGTGTGGACCTTTGATTCTTCTTGCTTCCCCCCGATCTGGAAGGAATCGTTTATAATTTAACGGACACACCCCCTTTCGCCCCCGCAAAGGATGAAAATCTGGGGATATTCATAAATCTCAGAGACTATTAAGGCTAGAGTAACCAAATTTGGTATCCGCACTTCTGTTAGATCTCACTATAAAACGTATATCTCAAAATTTCGCCCCACCCCCTTCCGCCCCCACAAAGGACGAAAATCTGTTGCATCCACAATATTGCAGATTTGAGAAAACTAAAAACGCAGAATCATAGATAATGACCATATCTATCAGATCGCTGAATCTGGATCAGATCAGATAATTTTTGTAGCCAAAAGAAACAAATCAATTTGCAGTGGCTACGCAGCGCGTGACGTCACGCTCAGACTGATTTTCTGTCTCTCTTGCACGCACTCTTTGTCGCGTGGCTTAATATTAGCGGCGTCTGCCGGGGGAGAGCCATACTGACTTCGTATCAGGTATATATGTGGAGTTGCAGTCTCCGCAATAACTCACAATGTTCCCCCTTGTTTGATTATTGTGTTCCGCTTTTTTGTCCGATTAGTCCGCACAGCCATCCTCGCTATCATTTTGTAATACGTCGGCAAATAATGATCAGGCAATTGCCGATTGCTTTCAAACCACCTATTCTGAGGAAAGCTACTCTGGTCATCCGTACCGATACGGTTTACCAAGGTCGAACGGCATTTTTAGTCCTTTGTTAAAAGAATGTTACCTACTTCATGATCTTCGTCTAGTTAAGCCGGTGTTTACACCGGGTCCAGACAGGGTTCCAGGTTGTGTACTTAGGTACTGCGCCGAGGCTCTGTGTGGACCTTTGATTCTTCTTGCTTCCCCCCGATCTGGAAGGAATCGTTTATAATTTAGGTTAGGTTAGGTAGAGGCGGCTGCCAGGGTCACCGGTTTCGGACCGTTGTGATTCCCTCCCTGCAGTGAGATTTCATGTCAACAGTTGTCCCATCCAGATGCTCTTATAAAGTTTGCGATCTTTCTGGGACATAGCGTGGACATCTCCGAGATGTCGTTTAGAAAGGCGGAGCCCAAGTGATGCAGCCTCCATCTGCTGAGAGCTGGACAGGAACAGAACATGTGTTCCACTGTCTCCTCATCGTCCTCGTCTCTGCAGCTGCGGCAGAAATCATTGTATGGGGCACCCAGCCTACTTGCGTGGGTGCCTACTAGCCAGTGTCCTGTGAGGGAACGTATGACTGCGCTGCACCTTTCCCTGACTAGTTTGCAGAGCTCTGAGGTGCGCTTCTTATCTATGGTCGGCCATGTTTGCCGAGCTGTGCGACAACGTGGCCCTATCCTGTATCCATTTAGTATTGGGGTGTTGAGGGGCGGGACCTTGTATTTTTTTGTGAATAACACGAGTTCCGTTTTCGAGGGATTTAGTCCCAATCCGCCCGATTCTGTTCATCCGGTCAATCGAGTAAGCTTTGCGGTCATTAGGTCGCATAGTGTTTGGTGGTATTTCCCTACGAAGATAATTGCAACGTCGTCCGCGTATGCCACCACTTTACTGCCCCCCTCTTCCAGGTCGCATAGAATCTTATTGACTGCCATGTTCCACAGAAGAGGAGACATAACTCCCCCTTGCGGGGTTCCTCTGTTGACATACCTTGACTGGGTGGAAGATCCCATCGATGATGCCACCTGCGTAAGAGGAATTGATCAATGAGCTTCACCAAGTGACGGTCCACCCCCAGGTCAGTCAGGGCTTTTGTAATGGCGCCCGGTGTGACGTTGTTGAAGGCTTCCTCGATATCGAGAAAAGCTCTTAGTGAGTATTCTTTGAGATGCAGCGATTTTTCTACAATCGAGATCACTTCATGAAGTGCCGTTTCCGTGGATTTTCCTTTCCGGTAGGCATGCTGCGCACTTGAGTACAGCTGGGGACTTATGGTTGTCCGTAATTGTAACCCGATAAGTCTCTCAAAGGTTTTGAGTAGGAAAGACGATAAACTGATTGGTCTAAAGTTATTCGGGGTTGAGTGTGAGGCTTTGCCTGCTTTAGGGATAAAAACTATCCTAGCCTTAAGCCATGCTTGCGGTATTGTGCATACCGACAGTATCTTCCTGAAGATACTATGTAGCCAGTTGATAACCGTATCCCCGGCCTTCTGTAGTTGGGCCGGGATTACCTGGTCCGGGCCTGGCGATTTAAACGGGTTGAAGCTGTTTACTGCCCAACTTTTGTTCCGTTTTGTAAGGATTTGGTCCATCAATTTTACCGATCCCTCTCCTGGGAGGTATGTCGGCTCGGTGGTTGTGCAGCAGAATGTGTAGGGACTCCTCACTGGAGTTGGTCCACGTACCATCATTCTTTTTAAGGTAACCTACCGAAGGAGTAGTTTTTGAGAGAACTTTCCGGAGTCTTGCGGCCTCCGAAGTTTCCTCGATTTCGGAGCAAAATTTTTGCCAGGAGGCTCTTTTAGCCTTCCTCGTTTCCTTTTTGTATAGTGCTAGACTGGTTTTATAGTCTGCCCAGTGAGTATCCTCATTTTCTCTTGTGGCTCTATTGAATAGAGTCCTACAAGTTCTACGAAGGGTGTCTAGTTGCTTAGACCACCAGGGGAGTTTCTTTTTCCCCCTTGGTCTGGTAGAAGGGCATGCTGCCTTGAAGGCTTTGTTGAACGCATCCGTAATCCTGTTCACAAGACGGTTTAGGTTGTCTTCCGTGTTCGGGCAATTAGGGGCGTTAGGAGGGAATAGTTTCTCCAGGGTTGTGCTACATTTTTCCCAGTTGGCTTTTCTGGGGTTGATATAGTCGGTGGGTTTGGGGATCTCTTGGGGATTTTTAATTATAAACGTGGGGTCGTTGCCCCGATTGCAAATGAATAAATTTGAGTTCAGGATGAAGCTGAACAGTGACTCACGCCTTACGTTCGTGTCCTTGCTCTCTCATTGGGTTTGGTGGGCGTTGGCATCGCAACATATAAGTAGGTCTTTGTCCGTCCTTTCGCTGTCGCTGGCTATTTTGCGAACAAGGTCGTTGGGAGGATCATCCTCCTCGTGGGTCATATCGAAAGCCACCTTGGCAATCTGCACAAAAGAGACATTTGGCAGCACTCTGGAGCGCTTTGCTGCCGGTCCCGGTGTCTCCTGCGAGCGCTGCCTCTTGGCTTGGGGAGCAACCTTTTTCTGTTCCAAGGTGAACTCCGGGAGTTCCACCTTTTTCAGCCAGTCGGCTAATGGGCTGGCTTCACTGCTGGCGTGTTGCCGACGGAGTATGTGCCCGTCACTCCTCTTTTCGGCATAGGTGTATTGTTTGGCTTGGGCGCTTGTCGACGGCAAGTCAGCCCCTCCGCTTTACCAGAAGGTCTGGCAGCCGCAGTATTGATTAGCTTTCCTTCCAAGGTGTCAGCTTCGGGAGTTACCTTGCCACCCACTCCGGATTCGGGATGGGACCCCCTCGGGCAGGCACAGGCACCTTCCACCTTACAGGTATTCCCTGCTGTAGAGCCGGTTGGGCCAGGCCTTTGGGACGCTGCCTTTCCGTGCTTGGGATTGCTCCCGGTTGGCATTTGGGGAGCGCCACACTCATTTGTTTTTTTGGTTTTTATACCCGATACTCAAAATGAGTATTGGGGTATATTAGATTTGTGGTGAAAATGGATGTGTGTAACGTCCAGAAGGAATCGTTTCCGACCCCATAAAGTATATATATTATTGATCAGCATCAATAGCCGAGTCGATTGAGCCATGTCTGTCTGTCCGTCTGTCCGTCCGTCCGTCAGTCCGTCTGTCCGTCCCCTTCAGCGCCTAATGCTCAAAGACTATAAGAGCTAGAGCAACGATGTTTTGGATCCAGACTTCTGTGATATGTCACTGTTACAAAAAATATTTCAAAACTTCGCCCCGTCCACTTCCGTCCCCACAAAGGACGAAAATCTGTGGCATCCACAATTTTAAAGATACGAGAAAACCAAAAACGCAGAATCGTAGAGAATGTCTATATCTTTTAGACTGCAGAATCTGAATTGGATCGTATTATTATTATAGCCAGCATCAAGAAAACAGCTTCATTTTTTCTCGCTCCGTCTCTCTCTAACACACACGTAGCATAGCCGGCTTTGCTTAGAGTAAAACATTAGCACCTAGATCTCAGAGACTATAAAAGCTAGAGTAACCAAATTTGGTATCCACACTCCTAAAATATCGGACCGAGACGAGTTTGTTTCAAAATTTCGCCACACCCCCTTTCGCCCCCGCAAAGGATGAAAATCTGGGGATATTCATAAATCTCAGAGACTATTAAGGCTAGAGTAACCAAATTTGGTATCCGCACTTCTGTTAGATCTCACTATAAAACGTATATCTCAAAATTTCGCCCCACCCCCCTCCTCCCACACAAAGTCCGAAAATCTGTTGCATCCACAATATTGCAGATTTGAGAAAACTAAAAACGCTGAATCATAGATAATGACCATATCTATCAGATTGCTGAATCTGGATCAGATCAGATAATTTTTGTAGCCAAAAGGAACAAATCAATTTGCAGTGGCTACGCAGCGCGTGACGTCACGCTCAGACTGATTTTCTGTCTCTCTCGCACGCACTCTTTGTCGTGTCGTTTAATATTAGCGGCGCTGCCGGAGGAGAGCCATACTGACTTAGTATCGGGTATAACTATAGAGTTGCGGTGTCCGCAGCAACTCACAACGTTCCCCCTTGTTATTTTTGTTGTTGTACATCTTGTTCCCACGAGATGCAGAGAAAGGGAAAGGTCAGCCCGAGCAAAGATCATCGTTGCCTTGTGGTGCCGCCTCAATAAGTAGCTCACACACTCCCATCCATACACGATACCTACCCTAGATGAAGTGGGATTCCTCGACTAAAGGACATCGTCAGTGCTGCTACCTAGCTAACACCCGCTGGCTGTCCGGGACTGCTTATTTCGGTACTCTCCCGTGAGGGATGCCCGCTTATTCGCAGCTGACCTACCGAGGTAGGCCGTTCGCTATCCGCAACCCGCGACCCGCCCTGAGGCCTCAGCTAGGCCCCCTTTGAGCTACCTCACAAGCTCATCAGACCAGATCGTTTTTAATTCCTCTCCATAAAAAAGGTAGCAAGTCTGACGCAAAAAAATTACAGAGGTATAACAAAGTTATCCGCTATTCCCAAAATGCCTCTTGAAAGATGCAGTCATTGCTTGTTAACGTCCACAGAACAGAAAGCTGATTTCAAAATTTCGTATTGATATTCGCACGGGAAGTATTTTGGCCACCAAAATCTGTGGTAATTGCGGAAGTCTTGTCAGGATTCCCGAGTGACCAAACGCGGATGCTTTCCATAGTTTGGCTTCCCTCATTAACATTTTGTTCCTTCGAGACTCTCCGTTGTTTCCCCCCTGTGGTAAGAGCACGGAGTTAAACCAGCTTCTTTGACACTGAACAAGTGTCTAGTTCACTGACAGCTAAAGGTAGCGAAAAGAAAATTCTGATTTCCCCCCTATAGGAAGGAACAGAGTATAAAATAAATTTATGAAACGTAAGTTTCAATTAATAGTTTGGAAAAATACGAGCTAAACGGGCTTTTTAATAGCTGTATTTCAATTTGCAGTGGCTACGCAGCGTCCGACGTCACGCTCAGACTGATTTTCTGTCTCTCTTGCACGCACTCTTTGTCGCGTGGCTTAATATTAGCGGTGTCTGCCGGGGGAGAGCCATACTGACTTCGTATCAGGTATATATGTGGAGTTGCAGTCTCCGCAATAACTCACAATGTTCCCCCTTGTTTGATTATTGTGTTCCGCTTTTTTGTCCGATTAGTCCGCACAGCCATCCTCGCTATCATTTTGTAATACGTCGGCAAATAATGATCAGGCAATTGCCGATTGCTTTCAAACCACCTATTCTGAGGAAAGCTACTCTGGTCATCCGTACCCATACGGTTTACCAAGGTCGAACGGCATTTTTAGTCCCTTGTTAAATGAATGTTACCTACTTCATGATCTTCGACTAGTTAAGCCGGTGTTTACACCGGGTCCAGACGGGGTTCCAGGTTGTGTACTTAGGTACTGCGCCGAGGCTCTGTGTGGACCTTTGATTCTTCTTGCTTCCCCCCGATCTGGAAGGAATCGTTTATAATTTAACGGACACACCCCCTTCCGCACCCGCAAAGGATGAAAATCTGGGGATATTCATAAATCTCAGAGACTATTAAGGCTAGAGTAACCAAATTTGGTATCCGCACTTCTGTTAGATCTCACTATAAAACGTATATCTCAAAATTTCGCCCCACCCCCTTCCGCCCCCACAAAGGACGAAAATCTGTTGCATCCACAATATTGCAGATTTGAGAAAACTAAAAACGCAGAATCATAGATAATGACCATATCTATCAGATCGCTGAATCTGGATCAGATCAGATAATTTTTGTAGCCAAAAGAAACAAATCAATTTGCAGTGGCTACGCAGCGCGTGACGTCACGCTCAGACTGATTTTCTGTCTCTCTCGCACGCACTCTTTGTCGTGTCGTTTAATATTAGCGGCGCTGCCGGAGGAGAGCCATACTGACTTAGTATCGGGTATAACTGTAGAGTTGCGGTGTCCGCAGCAACTCACAACGTTCCCCCTCGTTATTTTTGTTGTTGTACATCTTGTTCCCACGAGATGCAGAGAAAGGGAAAGGTCAGCCCGAGCAAAGATCATCGTTGCCTTGTGGTGCCGCCTCAATAAGTAGCTCACACACTCCCATCCATACACGATACCTACCCTAGATGAAGTGGGATTCCTCGACTAAAGGACATCGTCAGTGCTGCTACCTAGCTAACACCCGCTGGCTGTCCGGGACTGCTTATTTCGGTACTCTCCCGTGAGGGATGCCCGCTTATTCGCAGCTGACCTACCGAGGTAGGCCGTTCGCTATCCGCAACCCGCGACCCGCCCTGAGGCCTCAGCTAGGCCCCCTTTGAGCTACCTCACAAGCTCATCAGACCAGATCGTTTTTAATTCCTCTCCATAAAAAAGGTAGCAAGTCTGACGCAAAAAAATTACAGAGGTATAACAAAGTTATCCGCTATTCCCAAAATGCCTCTTGAAAGATGCAGTCATTGCTTGTTAACGTCCACAGAACAGAAAGCTGATTTCAAAATTTCGTATTGATATTCGCACGGGAAGTATTTTGGCCACCAAAATCTGTGGTAATTGCGGAAGTCTTGTCAGGATTCCCGAGTGACCAAACGCGGATGCTTTCCATAGTTTGGCTTCCCTCATTAACATTTTGTTCCTTCGAGACTCTCCGTTGTTTCCCCCCTGTGGTAAGAGCACGGAGTTAAACCAGCTTCTTTGACACTGAACAAGTGTCTAGTTCACTGACAGCTAAAGGTAGCGAAAAGAAAATTCTAGTTTCCCCCCTATAGGAAGGAACAGAGTATAAAATAAATTTATGAAACGTAAGTTTCAATTAATAGTTTGGAAAAATACGAGCTAAACGGGCTTTTTAATAGCTGTATTTCAATTTGCAGTGGCTACGCAGCGTCCGACGTCACGCTCAGACTGATTTTCTGTCTCTCTTGCACGCACTCTTTGTCGCGTGGCTTAATATTAGCGGCGTCTGCCGGGGGAGAGCCATACTGACTTCGTATCAGGTATATATGTGGAGTTGCAGTCTCCGCAATAACTCACAATGTTCCCCCTTGTTTGATTATTGTGTTCCGCTTTTTTGTCCGATTAGTCCGCACAGTCATCCTCGCTATCATTTTGTAATACGTCGGCAAATAATGATCAGGCAATTGCCGATTGCTTTCAAACCACCTATTCTGAGGAAAGCTACTCTGGTCATCCGTACCGATACGGTTTACCAAGGTCGAACGGCATTTTTAGTCCTTTGTTAAAAGAATGTTACCTACTTCATGATCTTCGTCTAGTTAAGCCGGTGTTTACACCGGGTCCAGACAGGGTTCCAGGTTGTGTACTTAGGTACTGCGCCGAGGCTCTGTGTGGACCTTTGATTCTTCTTGCTTCCCCCCGATCTGGAAGGAATCGTTTATAATTTAGGTTAGGTTAGGTAGAGGCGGCTGCCAGGGTCACCGGTTTCGGACCGTTGTGATTCCCTCCCTGCAGTGAGATTTCATGTCAACAGTTGTCCCATCCAGATGCTCTTATAAAGTTTGCGATCTTTCTGGGACATAGCGTGGACATCTCCGAGATGTCGTTTAGAAAGGCGGAGCCCAAGTGATGCAGCCTCCATCTGCTGAGAGCTGGACAGGAACAGAACATGTGTTCCACTGTCTCCTCATCGTCCTCGTCTCTGCAGCTGCGGCAGAAATCATTGTATGGGGCACCCAGCCAACTTGCGTGGGTGCCTACTAGCCAGTGTCCTGTGAGGGAACGTATGACTGCGCCGCACCTTTCCCTGACTAGTTTGCAGAGCTCTGAGGTGCGCTTCTTATCTATGGTCGGCCATGTTTGCCGAGCTGTGCGACAACGTGGCCCTATCCTGTATCCATTTAGTATTGGGGTGTTGAGGGGCGGGACCTTGTATTTTTTTGTGAATAACACGAGTTCCGTTTTCGAGGGATTTAGTCCCAATCCGACCGATTCTGTTCATCCGGTCAATCGAGTAAGCTTTGCGGTCATTAGGTCGCATAGTGTTTGGTGGTATTTCCCTACGAAGATAATTGCAACGTCGTCCGCGTATGCCACCACTTTACTGCCCCCCTCTTCCAGGTCGCATAGAATCTTATTGACTGCCATGTTCCACAGAAGAGGAGACATAACTCCCCCTTGCGGGGTTCCTCTGTTGACATACCTTGACTGGGTGGAAGATCCCATCGATGATGCCACCTGCGTAAGAGGAATTGATCAATGAGCTTCACCAAGTGACGGTCCACCCCCAGGTCAGTCAGGGCTTTTGTAATGGCGCCCGGTGTGACGTTGTTGAAGGCTTCCTCGATATCGAGAAAAGCTCTTAGTGAGTATTCTTTGAGATGCAGCGATTTTTCTACAATCGAGATCACTTCATGAAGTGCCGTTTCCGTGGATTTTCCTTTCCGGTAGGCATGCTGCGCACTTGAGTACAGCTGGGGACTTATGGTTGTCCGTAATTGTAACCCGATAAGTCTCTCAAAGGTTTTGAGTAGGAAAGACGATAAACTGATTGGTCTAAAGTTATTCGGGGTTGAGTGTGAGGCTTTGCCTGCTTTAGGGATAAAAACTATCCTAGCCTTAAGCCATGCTTGCGGTATTGTGCATACCGACAGTATCTTCCTGAAGATACTATGTAGCCAGTTGATAACCGTATCCCCGGCCTTCTGTAGTTGGGCCGGGATTACCTGGTCCGGGCCTGGCGATTTAAACGGGTTGAAGCTGTTTACTGCCCAACTTTTGTTCCGTTTTGTAAGGATTTGGTCCATCAATTTTACCGATCCCTCTCCTGGGAGGTATGTCGGCTCGGTGGTTGTGCAGCAGAATGTGTAGGGACTCCTCACTGGAGTTGGTCCACGTACCATCATTCTTTTTAAGGTAACCTACCGAAGGAGTAGTTTTTGAGAGAACTTTCCGGAGTCTTGCGGCCTCCGAAGTTTCCTCGATTTCGGAGCAAAATTTTTGCCAGGAGGCTCTTTTAGCCTTCCTCGTTTCCTTTTTGTATAGTGCTAGACTGGTTTTATAGTCTGCCCAGTGAGTATCCTCATTTTCTCTTGTGGCTCTATTGAATAGAGTCCTACAAGTTCTACGAAGGGTGTCTAGTTGCTTAGACCACCAGGGGAGTTTCTTTTTCCCCCTTGGTCTGGTAGAAGGGCATGCTGCCTTGAAGGCTTTGTTGAACGCATCCGTAATCCTGTTCACAAGACGGTTTAGGTTGTCTTCCGTGTTCGGGCAATTAGGGGCGTTAGGAGGGAATAGTTTCTCCAGGGTTGTGCTACATTTTTCACAGTTGGCTTTTCTGGGGTTGATATAGTCGGTGGGTTTGGGGATCTCTTGGGGATTTTTAATTATAAACGTGGGGTCGTTGCCCCGATTGCAAATGAATAAATTTGAGTTCAGGATGAAGCTGAACAGTGACTCACGCCTTACGTTCGTGTCCTTGCTCTCTCATTGGGTTTGGTGGGCGTTGGCATCGCAACATATAAGTAGGTCTTTGTCCGTCCTTTCGCTGTCGCTGGCTATTTTGCGAACAAGGTCGTTGGGAGGATCATCCTCCTCGTGGGTCATATCGAAAGCCACCTTGGCAATCTGCACAAAAGAGACATTTGGCAGCACTCTGGAGCGCTTTGCTGCCGGTCCCGGTGTCTCCTGCGAGCGCTGCCTCTTGGCTTGGGGAGCAACCTTTTTCTGTTCCAAGGTGAACTCCGGGAGCACGGCCGAAGCCCATTCCACCTTTTTCAGCCAGTCGGCTAATGGGCTGGCTTCACTGCTGGCGTGTTGCCGACGGAGTATGTGCCCGTCACTCCTCTTTTCGGCATAGGTGTATTGTTTGGCTTGGGCGCTTGTCGACGGCAAGTCAGCCCCTCCGCTTTACCAGAAGGTCTGGCAGCCGCAGTATTGATTAGCTTTCCTTCCAAGGTGTCAGCTTCGGGAGTTACCTTGCCACCCACTCCGGATTCGGGATGGGACCCCCTCGGGCAGGCACAGGCACCTTCCACCTTACAGGTATTCCCTGCTGTAGAGCCGGTTGGGCCAGGCCTTTGGGACGCTGCCTTTCCGTGCTTGGGATTGCTCCCGGTTGGCATTTGGGGAGCGCCACACTCATTTGTTTTTTTGGTTTTTATACCCGATACTCAAAATGAGTATTGGGGTATATTAGATTTGTGGTGAAAATGGATGTGTGTAACGTCCAGAAGGAATCGTTTCCGACCCCATAAAGTATATATATTATTTATCAGCATCAATAGCCGAGTCGATTGAGCCATGTCTGTCTGTCCGTCTGTCCGTCCGTCCGTCAGTCCGTCTGTCCGTCCCCTTCAGCGCCTAATGCTCAAAGACTATAAGAGCTAGAGCAACGATGTTTTGAATCCAGACTTCTGTGATATGTCACTGTTACAAAAAATATTTCAAAACTTCGCCCCGTCCACTTCCGTCCCCACAAAGGACGAAAATCTGTGGCATCCACAATTTTAAAGATACGAGAAAACCAAAAACGCAGAATCGTAGAGAATGTCTATATCTTTTAGACTGCAGAATCTGAATTGGATCGTATTATTATTATAGCCAGCATCAAGAAAACAGCTTCATTTTTTCTCGCTCCGTCTCTCTCTAACACACACGTAGCATAGCCGGCTTTGCTTAGAGTAAAACATTAGCACCTAGATCTCAGAGACTATAAAAGCTAGAGTAACCAAATTTGGTATCCACACTCCTAAAATATCGGACCGAGACGAGTTTGTTTCAAAATTTCGCCACACCCCCTTTCGCCCCCGCAAAGGATGAAAATCTGGGGATATTCATAAATCTCAGAGACTATTAAGGCTAGAGTAACCAAATTTGGTATCCGCACTTCTGTTAGATCTCACTATAAAACGTATATCTCAAAATTTCGCCCCACCCCCCTCCTCCCACACAAAGTCCGAAAATCTGTTGCATCCACAATATTGCAGATTTGAGAAAACTAAAAACGCTGAATCATAGATAATGACCATATCTATCAGATTGCTGAATCTGGATCAGATCAGATAATTTTTGTAGCCAAAAGGAACAAATCAATTTGCAGTGGCTACGCAGCGCGTGACGTCACGCTCAGACTGATTTTCTGTCTCTCTCGCACGCACTCTTTGTCGTGTCGTTTAATATTAGCGGCGCTGCCGGAGGAGAGCCATACTGACTTAGTATCGGGTATAACTATAGAGTTGCGGTGTCCGCAGCAACTCACAACGTTCCCCCTTGTTATTTTTGTTGTTGTACATCTTGTTCCCACGAGATGCAGAGAAAGGGAAAGGTCAGCCCGAGCAAAGATCATCGTTGCCTTGTGGTGCCGCCTCAATAAGTAGCTCACACACTCCCATCCATACACGATACCTACCCTAGATGAAATGGGATTCCTCGACTAAAGGACATCGTCAGTGCTGCTACCTAGCTAACACCCGCTGGCTGTCCGGGACTGTTTATTTCGGTACTCTCCCGTGAGGGATGCCCGCTTATTCGCAGCTGACCTACCGAGGTAGGCCGTTCGCTATCCGCAACCCGCGACCCGCCCTGAGGCCTCAGCTAGGCCCCCTTTGAGCTACCTCACAAGCTCATCAGACCAGATCGTTTTTAATTCCTCTCCATAAAAAAGGTAGCAAGTCTGACGCAAAAAAATTACAGAGGTATAACAAAGTTATCCGCTATTCCCAAAATGCCTCTTGAAAGATGCAGTCATTGCTTGTTAACGTCCACAGAACAGAAAGCTGATTTCAAAATTTCGTATTGATATTCGCACGGGAAGTATTTTGGCCACCAAAATCTGTGGTAATTGCGGAAGTCTTGTCAGGATTCCCGAGTGACCAAACGCGGATGCTTTCCATAGTTTGGCTTCCCTCATTAACATTTTGTTCCTTCGAGACTCTCCGTTGTTTCCCCCCTGTGGTAAGAGCACGAAGTTAAACCAGCTTCTTTGACACTGAACAAGTGTCTAGTTCACTGACAGCTAAAGGTAGCGAAAAGAAAATTCTGATTTCCCCCCTGAAAAATTAGAAGAGTTTTTCTAATCAGTTACCGAAAACTTTGGGTGGCTGTAATTTAAATTATTTATTTGGCGGGGCGAAAAACTTGATACGCTCGATCTATTTAGAGGTTGGCGAACAACTATATTTTCTTCACAATTCAAATCTCTTACTCTAGCTATCCTACGGTGGCAAAGCGGGGCGAATTCGCCAAGAGCGAGAGAGCGAGCTTTTATTGCGCTCCCGCTTTGCCCTAGCCTAACTTACACTAGACTTCATAATTCATAATTCATAATTCCATCTATAACTAATAATTGTGGCCATGGATGGAAGGTCACGCAACACCCCCTATAGGAAGGAACAGAGTATAAAATAAATTTATGAAACGTAAGTTTCAATTAATAGTTTCGAAAAATACGAGCTAAACGGGCTTTTTAATAGCTGTATTTCAATTTGCAGTGGCTACGCAGCGTCCGACGTCACGCTCAGACTGATTTTCTGTCTCTCTTGCACGCACTCTTTGTCGCGTGGCTTAATATTAGCGGCGTCTGCCGGGGGAGAGCCATACTGACTTCGTATCAGGTATATATGTGGAGTTGCAGTCTCCGCAATAACTCACAATGGTCCCCCTTGTTTGATTATTGTGTCCCGCTTTTTTGTCCGATTAGTCCGCACACCCATCCTCGCTATCATTTTGTAATACGTCGGCAAATAATGATCAGGTAATTGCCGAATGCTTTCAAACCACCATTTTGAGGAAAGCTACTCTGGTCATCCGTACCGATACGGTTTACCGAGGTCCGAGGTCATTTTTAGTCCTTTGTTAAAAGAATGTTACCTACTTCATGATCTTCGTCTAGTTAAGCCGGTGTTTACACCGGGTCCAGACGGGGTTCCAGGTTGTGTACTTAGGTACTGCGCCGAGGCTCTGTGTGGACCTTTGATTCTTCTTGCTTCCCCCCGATCTGGAAGGAATCGTTTATAATTTAGGTTAGGTTAGGTAGAGGCGGCTGCCAGGGTCACCGGTTTCGGACCGTTGTGATTCCCTCCCTGCAGTGAGATTTCATGTCAACAGTTGTCCCATCCAGATGCTCTTATAAAGTTTGCGATCTTTCTGGGACATAGCGTGGACATCTCCGAGATGTCGTTTAGAAAGGCGGAGCCCAAGTGATGCAGACTCCATCTGCTGAGAGCTGGACAGGAACAGAACAGGTGTTCCACTGTCTCCTCATCGTCCTCGTCTCTGCAGCTGCGGCAGAAATCATTGTATGGGGCACCCAGCCTACTTGCGTGGGTGCCTACTAGCCAGTGTCCTGTGAGGGAACGTATGACTGCGCTGCACCTTTCCCTGACTAGTTTGCAGAGCTCTGAGGTGCGCTTCTTATCTATGGTCGGCCATAGACCCTATTTGGCCGTATTTGCCACTTGTTGTCTGTTAGTCGCATGTACTGCTCTTTTATGATGAGATTGCAGGTGGCCATAGGCATACAAATATCGTCCTTATCTTGGAGAAGAGGGTCGTAGTACCAGATCTGGCCAGCTCGTCCGCTATGCAGTTGCCCTCGGTGTTCCGGTGGCCCGGGACCCATATAAGGCTGACTCATATTGCTGAGCCATCTCGTGAAGAGATCTGCTGCACTTCGCCACAGTAGCTGAGTTCAGGAGATCGCGTTAAGTGATCTGATCGCAGCTTGGCTATCACTGTAGATGTTTAGATTGGTTGCCGTGGTAGTAACCGTGTGAAGGCAGTACAGAGCCTCCCTGATTGCTGTAACTTCCGCTTGGAAGACGCTACAGTGATCCGGAAGCCTGAAAGATTGCCTTATGTTTAGCTGTTCAGAGTAGATTCCTCCTCCAACCCTGCCGTCCAGCTTTGAGCCATCCGTTCTTACTGGGACCATGTTGTTTTTATATAGTATAGATGAGTGACCTATGTGTTCAGGTACCCATTGTTCAGAGTCCCTAAGACGTATTGCTGCCATTTCTGCCCGCTCCTTTCCTGCAAGGTCAAGGCTCTGGAGGCATAACATGGCGTTTAGCGCATCATTTGGTATAGTTCGAAGAGCTCCACTGATGCAGAGGGCTGCCGTTCGCTGAACCTTGCCCAGCTGATTGGTGATCGTCTTTTTTGTTAGGGCAGGCCACCAGACAGTAACTCCGTGGTGTATTATTGGTCTGACTATTGTCAGATATATCCATAGGACTATGCTTGGGTTCATGCCCCACTTTAGGCCGATAGCTTTTTTGCAAGTGTAGAGTTCTGTCGTTGCCTTCTTCACCATATCCTTGACATTCAGGTTCCAGTTAAGCTTTTTGTCAATTACCAACCCTAAATAACTGGCACTGTCGCTAAAGGAGATCCTGTATCCATTTAGTATTGGGGTGTTGAGGTGCGGGACCTTGTATTTTTTTGTGAATAACACGAGTTCCGTTTTCGAGGGATTTAGTCCCAATCCGTCCGATTCTGTCCATCCGGACAATCGAGTAAGCTTTGCGGTCATTAGGTCGCATAGTGTTTGGTGGTATTTCCCTTCGAAGATAATTGCAACGTCGTCCGCGTATGCCACTACTTAACTGCCCCCCTCTTCCAGGTCGCATAGAATCTTATTGACTGCCATGTTCCACAGAAGAGGAGACACAACTCCCCTTTGCGGGGTTCCTCTGTTGACATACCTTGACTGGGTGGACGATCCCATCGATGATGCCACCGTCCTGCGTATGAGCAATTGATCAATGAGCTTCACCAAGTGACGGTCCACCCCCAGGTCAGTCAGGGCTTCTGTAATGGCGCCCGGTGTGACGTTGTTGAAGGCTTCCTCGATATCGAGAAAAGCTCTTAGTGAGTATTCTTTGAGATGCAGCGATTTTTCTACACTCGAGATCACTTCATGAAGTGCCGTTTCCGTGGATTTTCCTTTCCGGTAGGCATGCTGCGCACTTGAGTACAGCTGGGGACTTATGGTTGTCCGTAATTGTAACCCGATAAGTCTCTCAAAGGTTTTGAGTAGGAAAGACGATAAACTGATTGGTCTAAAGTTTTTCGGGGTTGAGTGTGAGGCTTTGCCTGCTTTAGGGATAAAAACTATCCTAGCCTTAAGCCATGCTTGCGGAATTGTGCATACCGACAGTATCTTCCTGAAGATACTATGTAGCCAGTTGATAACCGTATCCCCGGCCTTCTGTAGTTGGGCCGGGATTAGCTGGTCCGGGCCTGGCGATTTAAAAGGGTTGAAGCTGTTTACTGCCCAACTTATGTTCCGTTTTGTAAGGATTTGGTCCATCAATTCTACCGATCCCTCTCCTGGGAGGTATGTCGGCTCGGTGGTTGTGCAGCAGAATGTGTAGGGACTCCTCACTGGAGTTGGTCCACGTACCATCATTCTTTTTAAGGTAACCTACCGAAGGAGTAGTTTTTGAGAGAACTTTCCGGAGTCTTGCGGCCTCCGAAGTTTCCTCGATTTCGGAGCAAAATTTTTGCCAGGAGGCTCTTTTAGCCTTCCTCGTTTCCTTTTTGTATAGTGCTAGACTGGTTTTATAGTCTGCCCAGTGAGTATCCTCATTTGCTCTTGTGGCTCTATTGAATAGAGTCCTACAAGTTCTACGAAGGGTGTCTAGTTGCTTAGACCACCAGGGGAGTTTCTTTTTCCCCCTTGGTCTGGTAGAAGGGCATGCTGCCTTGAAGGCTTTGTTGAACGCATCCGTAATCCTGTTCACAAGACGGTTTAGGTTGTCTTCCGTGTTCGGGCAATTAGGGGCGTTAGGAGGGAGTAGTTTCTCCAGGGTTGTGCTACATTTTTCCCAGTTGGCTTTTCTGGGGTTGATATAGTCGGTGGGTTTGGGGATCTCTTGGGGATTTTTAATTATAAACGTGGGGTCGTTGCCCCGATTGCAAATGAATAAATTTGAGTTCAGGATGAAGCTGAACAGTGACTCACGCCTTACGTTCGTGTCCTTGCTCTCTCATTGGGTGTGGTGGGCGTTGGCATCGCAACATATAAGTAGGTCTTTGTCCGTCCTTTCGCTGTCGCTGGCTATTTTGCGAACAAGGTCGTTGGGAGGATCATCCTCCTCGTGGGTCATATCGAAAGCCACCAGCCTGAGATGATTCCCGTTTAGCTCTAGGCTTGCCGCCGTGTTATCGCCATCGCTATAATTATGGAGCAGAAAGATATTTAAGTGCTTTCTCGCAAGTATGCAGGTACGGATTTTACCTTCATTTTAGGATACAATGATCTTGTATTCCATCGTCCCCAATCCACAGACCATGCTTCCTACCACCCAACGCTCCTGGATCAGGACTACGTCGGCTCCGCTTGGGTCTAAGCGAAGTATGAGAGCAGCCGATGCTGCTTTACAGTGGTGGAGATTTATTTGAAGGATCCTTAGGACCATCTTAAAGATTCTCCACCACCGTAATGTCTGCGTCCGAGTCGTCTGAGACTCTCTCTCGGCACATTGACTCAAAGTCGAGCATCAGCTCAGTCTCCGAAGGCTTCTCCTTCCTGGTCTGGTTCCAGCTCGTCGTAAGGACCTTCGGGCTCCGCCTTGATGGTGACCGAGCTGAAGCCGAAGTCAAGCTCGCCTTTTGCTGCCTCTATCTGGGCCAGCGAGTTAGTGTTAGGTTAGTAGGTCAGTTAAGTCGTCCCTTGTGTCGTCTCAACCTTGGCTACCTTCCAATCCGATGTCGGTAGTCCTGGGTTGCATCTTTGCAACATCTTGAGGATGCGTTCTGGCTCCTTGAAGGTAGCCGGCACCCAAATTCTGGCCCTCGGTCTGCTGGGCACCTCGCTCCAGTCGACTGGACGAGTTTCGCCCCAGCATAGACCTCGCCGACCTGCGCGACCGCCGCTTGATAAAGCTTTACGGAGCGCTCGTCCTCGCATGCAATTATCTTGAGGTTGCCCTGGAACCACCCCATGTCCTTGCAAACTGGCGGTGGTCCTGGGTCCTTGTCGAAGAGGTCGAAGCAGCGGTCGGCCAGTGCCGCTTCCACCCACTTCCACTGACTCCTTGACTTCCTCTGCGCCGCTATGTCTAGGACGCCGATTAGCGTCCTCTCCTTGGCAATCTGCACAAAAGAGACATTTGGCAGCACTCTGGAGCGCTTTGCTGCCGGTCCCGGTGTCTCCTGCGAGCGCTGCCTCTTGGCTTGGGGAGCCACCTTTTTCTGTTCCAAGGTGAACTCCGGGAGCACGGCCGAAGCCCATTCCACCTTTTTCAGCCAGTCGGCTAATGGGCTGGCTTCACTGCTGGCGTGTTGCCGACGGAGTATGTGCCCTGCACTCCTTTTTCCGGCATAGGTGTATCGTTTGGCTTGGGCGCTTGTCGACGGCAAGGCAGCCCCCTCCACTTTACCAGAAGGTCGGGCAGCCGCAGTATTGATTAGCTTTCCTTCCAAGGTGTCAGCTTCGGGAGTTACCTTGCCACCCACTCCGGATGCGGGATGGGACCCCCTCGGGTACGCACAGGCACCTTCCACCTTACAGGTATTCCCTGCTGTAGAGCCGGTTGGGCCAAGCCTTTGGGCCGCTGCCTTTCCGAGCTTGGGATTGCTCCCGGTTGGCATTTGGGGCGCTCCCCACACTCAATTGTTTTTTGGTTTTTATTTTTGTTTTTGTACATCTTGTTCCCACGAGATGCAGAGAAAGGGAAAGGTCAGCCCGAGCAAAGATCATCGTTGCCTTGTGGTGCCGCCTCAATAAGTAGCTCACACACTCCCATCCATACACGATACCTACCCTAGATGAAGTGGGATTCCTCGACTAAAGGACATCGTCAGTGCTGCTACCTAGCTAACACCCGCTGGCTGTCCGGGACTGCTTATTTCGGTACTCTCCCGTGAGGGATGCCCGCTTATTCGCAGCTGACCTACCGAGGTAGGCCGTTCGCTATCCGCAACCCGCGACCCGCCCTGAGGCCTCAGCTAGGCCCCCTTTGAGCTACCTCACAAGCTCATCAGACCAGATCGTTTTTAATTCCTCTCCATACGGAAAGGAAAATACGAAAAATACGAGCTAAACGGGCTTTTTAATAGCTTTATTTCAATTTGCAGTGGCTACGCAGCGTCCGACGTCACGCTCAGACTGATTTTCTGTCTCTCTTGCACGCACACTTTGTCGCGTGGCTTAATATTAGCGGCGTCTGCCGGGGGAGAGCCATACTGACTTCGTATCAGGTATATATGTGGAGTTGCAGTCTCCGCAATAACTCACAATGTTCCCCCTTGTTTGATTATTGTGTCCCGCTTTTTTGTCCGATTAGTCCGCACAGCCATCCTCGCTATCATTTTGTAATACGTCGGCAAATAATGATCAGGCAATTGCCGATATTTTTGCCCAAGTTTTCCAAACCACTTATTCTGAGGAAAGCTACTCTGGTCATCCGTACCCATACGGTTTACCAAGGTCGAACGGCATTTTTAGTCCCTTTTTAAATGAATGTTACCTACTTCATGATCTTCGACTAGTTAAGCCGGTGTTTACACCGGGTCCAGACGGGGTTCCAGGTTGTGTACTGAGGTACTGCGCCGAGGCTCTATGTGGACCATTGCTTAAACTATTCCACCGTCGCGAAAAATTTTTATTTTTCAATTACAATAGATATACATATTTCGTTTTCTATTAAAATACACCCTGTCCAGCTCGTATTTTTCAAAATTATTAATTGAAACTTCCGTTCCATTAATTTTTTTTTTTTTTTTTTATTCTCCGATCACAATAGATATACCCAGTTATCTATTAAAAATACAGCCTGTTTAGCTCGTATTTTTTTCAAATTATTAATTGAAACTCTCGTTTCATTAATTTATTTTATACTCTGTTCCTTCCTATAGGAGGCAAATCAAAGTTTTTTATTTTGCTACCTTTAGCTGTCAGTGAACTAGACACTTGTTCAGTCTAAAGGAAGCTGGCTTAACTCCGTGCTCTTACCACAGGGGGGAAATCAGAGCCTTATATGTGATTTGACAATGAGGTTGGAGGTACAATTTGGTAGTCTATAATTATCGTTAGACCTACGCAGAGGATACACTTCACTGAGGGTGTCTATTTGAGTACATGCTTACATTAGTTTTATTTTAGGACCGCATTTGTAAAGTGTTTTCTCCACTTGTGTTTTGTTGTCGTATTAATGGGTTACAGATCTCTGTTTACACCAGTGCAGTCATAACTTGTCTACTTTATGTGATTTCTTTAGAGTTCGGTGTTGTTACATGAGTGAATGGGTACAATAATCTATTTATGTTTAAACATTCTGCAAGGGGCCGAAAGAGGCATTGTATTGACGATAATATGTTCATGTTTGAACATTCTGCAAAGGGCCGAAAGTGTCATTGTTTTGTATTTTGATTCTTGTGAACCTTTTTGTGTACATTTTCTTTATAGCTATAATTACAAGTACAGATAATCATTTACAGTCAATTACAGTGGGTAGGGAAGTGCTATCGTTTGCAGTCTTCGTGCTACTTTAATTCTTCTTAGGGCATAGACTATTAATATTGTCATTATTATGATTCCAATAATAAAGGCCGCATGTCCAGATACATGATGGAACTTAAGTCCTTTTAAGTCATGATGACCTTTTTTTAACAATTTTATTTCGTTTCTGAACTTATCCATTTCTTCTGTATGGTTTATTAATGGTACTGTTAATGGATTCCAAACAATTTTTGGTATTTTGCTTATATTTCTTGTATAAAAGGATGAAATTGGCTCGTAGCTTTCTGTTTGAATACTGTGATGAAGTACTAGTATTTTGTCATCGGTTCGCACAGTACAACCATTTATTATTGTTAAAATTCTTTGTTGCGGAAGATCAATTAGTTCTTGATTTGAGTTACTACCTTGAATTCTAGCATTAGTATTTACTGGAACTTTGAAGAGCCAACTACCTGCCTTTCTAATTCGACCCAAAATGATCATGTCTCTGCTATCTTCCTATACACGCAATTTGAATTACCTTTTACTACTACGAGTACTTCTGGTCTCTTTTGGAGTCATTCCTGAGTCTTGCTCTTCTGACTCAATTCCAGCTAATGGACAAATTTTAGTTATAGGTCGTTTTATCAACCCGTCTTGATGTTTTATAGTTACTACTCTGACTCTATCGTCCCTACCTTTATGTATTTCTTCTATTTTTCCCAAGGGCCATCTAGCTGGGTGACAGGTTTCATCTTTTATTAACACAATCTGTCCTGTTTTAATATTCTGCATTCCTATTTTCCATTTATTTCTTTGTGGCAGTGTGTGCAAATAATCTTCTTTCCATTTAATCCAAAATTCTCTTTTCATTTTCTGAATTAATCTCCATCTATCCAGATTCCCGATTTTTTCCTGTGAAATTGTCTCAATCGGGCCAAATATTGGCCTTCCAATAATAAAATGACCTGGTGTTAATACATCCAGATCGTCAATATCATTTGTAGCTGTATACAAAGGGCGTGAAAATAGTACCGCTTCAATTTGACATAATAGAGTTGCCATTTCCTCATAGGTTAAATTATTGTCCCCAATTACCCTTTTTAAGTGATATTTCACTGATTTTACCCCAGCTTCCCAAATACCTCCGAAGTGAGGTCCTGCCGGGGTAATAAAATGCCACTCGATCTGTTCTCTTTCTAATATTGGAACCACTTTTATGTTGTCTTTGAGGGCTTTTTGGTATTCCTCGTCTAATTTGCGCGAAGCTCCCACAAAGTTAATTCCACATTTTCCTCTTCTTGAAAAAAATCTTCTAAGTGCAGCTAGAAATGCATGTGAAGTATGATCGCTGACTACTTCCAAATGAATAGCTTTTGTCGCCATGCATACGAATACGGCAATATATCCCTTATAGGATTTCTGCCCCCGGTTTTTAGAGCATCGGATATGGTAAGGCCCGGCGAAGTCTACACCTGTATTTGTAAACGGGTGCGACATTGTAGCTCTGTGTTTCGGCAGCTTTCCCATAATTTGTTCTGCAGTATTCTGTCGATACCTAGCACAGGCGACACACTCTTTAAGTTTTTTCATTAAGCAATTTCTTAGCCCAAATATCCAAAACTTTCGCTGGATATGGTTTCGCATCAGATTAATTCCACCGTGCAATGTTTCTTTATGTGCATTCTTGATAATTAAAGACGTCAAGTGACACTTATCTAAAATCAAGGGATGTTTAACCTCAAATTCCGCGTTGGAGTTTTGCAATCTACCTCCAACTCGTAACAATCTATTCTTATCTAAGAACGGATTTAAGCTTAATAGTTTATTTTTTGTTTCTATTTCCTTTTTATACCCGATACTCAAAATGAGTATTGGGGTATATTAGATTTGTGGTAAAAGTGGATGTGTGTAACGTCCAGAAGGAATCGTTTCCGACCCCATAAAGTATATATATTCTTGATCAGCATCAATAGCCGAGTCGATTGAGCCAAGTCTGTCTGTCCGTCTGTCCGTCCCCTTCAGCGCCTAATGCTCAAAGACTATAAGAGCTAGAGCAACGATGTTTTGGATCCAGACTTCTATAATATGTCACTGCTCCAAAAATATTTCAAAACTTTGCCCCGCCCACTTCCGCCCTCACAAAGGGCGAAAATCTTTGGCATCCACAATTTTAAAGATACGAGAAAACCAAAAACGCAGAATCGTAGAGAATGACCGTATCTTTTAGACTGCAGAATCTGAATTGGATCGTATTATTATTATAGCCAGCATCAAGAAAACAATTTCATTTTTTCTCGCCCTGTCTCTCTCTAACACACAGGTAGCATAGGCGGCTTTGCTTAGAGTAAAACATTAGCGCCTAGATCTCAGAGACTATAAAAGCTAGAGCAACCAAATTTGGTATCCACACTCCTAATATATCGGACCGAGACGAGTTTGTTTCAAAATTTCGCCACACCCCCTTCCGCCCCCGCAAAGGATGAAAATCTGGGGATATTCATAAATCTCAGAGACTATTAAGGCTAGAGTAACCAAATTTGGTATCCGCACTTCTGTTAGATCTCACTATAAAACGTATATCTCAAAATTTCGCCCCACCCCCCTCCTCCCACACAAAGTCCGAAAATCTGTTGCATCCACAATATTGCAGATTCGAGAAAACTAAAAACGCAGAATCATAGAGAATGACCATATCTATCCGGTTGCTGAATCTGGATCAGATCAGATCATTTTTGTAGCCAAAAGCAAGAAATCAATTTGCAGTGGCTACGCAGCGCCCGACGTCACGCTCAGACTGATTTTCTGTCTCTCTCGCACTCTTTGTCGTGTCGTTTAATATTAGCGGCGTCTGACGGAGGAGAGCCATACTGACTTAGTATCGGGTATAACTGTAGAGTTGCGGTGTCCGCAGCAACTCACAACGTTCCCCCTCGTTTTACTATTAATACTTTAGCGCTCTTAATCTCCTTCACTGTCAAAAATGAAGGAAATTCTTTCTTTTTGGTTTTGATTTGAATAAACCTCAATACATATGCAATGACTCTTTCTAGTTTATGCATACACGAATATTTTTGTAATAATTCACAAAAAATGTTATTTTTTGCTATTACCATTCTTGTGCTCACAACTAATTTTTCTTCAATTTCCTCTTTTGGCCAATGTTCCTTAGATTTCGCCAACCATTGAGGCCCTTTCCACCAAATCTTAAAATCTTTTAGCTTATCTGCACCAATGCCCCTTGATGCTACATCTGCTGGATTGTCTTCAGTTCTAACGTGTCCCCATTTAATTTCCTTAGTCTTTCTTACTTCGTCAGTTCGACGCCTGATAAACTTGTCTTTATTGTCTCCATTCTTTAACCAGGCTAGAGTAATAGTAGAATCACTCCAGGCATAACACTCTACATTACTTCCAACCGCTACTTTCACACGTTGCATTAATTTTGCTAGAAGATGTGCTGCACAAAGTTCTAATTTTGGAATAGTTTTCCGATTCTTCTTTGGATTAACTTTGCTTTTGCTGGCTATTATAATTGTAGAACTATCTACCTTGGCATACACTACGGCAGCATAAGCCTTTTCGGATGCATCGGCAAACCCATGAATTTGCATCGACTTATTGTGCTGAGAATTTAGCCATCTCGGTATCCGAATGCTCTCTAACTCTGTTAAACTATTTTTAAACGAATTCCATTCCCGAGTATCCTGTTCTGATAATTCTTCATCTCAATTTTTGTCTGCTAGCCAAAGTTTTTGAATAAACAATTTTCCGACAAGTGTCACTGGAGACAACCAGCCTAAGGGTTCATATATCTTGGCTAAGGTAGATAATACTATTCTTTTGTTATTTTTCTTAATTGGTTCATAGTGGAAATTGAACCTAAACTCGTCTTTAACCGGTTCCCATTGTAGTCCTAATGTTTTGACGGATTCATTCTCCTCGATGGTTAATAATTTATTTTCTTGGTCATCTCTAATGCCTTCTATAATTTCTGGGATATTTGTTATCCACTTTCTTAAGTTAAACCCAACCTTATTAAACTCCCGGGTAACTTCCTTTACATGCTTTTTAGCATCCAGTATCGTGTCGGCACCTGTCATCAGGTCGTCCATATAAAAATCATTCTTTATGATTTCCCTAATTGCTTGATTTTTGCAATTATCTGCTATTGCAACAAGCAATAGGGTGCTGAAGCTGTACCGTACGTAACGGTTGTATGTTTATAATCTTTTAACTTTTCGTTTGGATTATCTCTCCAAATTATATGCAAATATTGTTGATCGTCTTTGTCAACATTAATTTGCCGGTACATTTTTTCTATGTCCGCAGATATTACAAATGGCCATTTACGCCATTTCACCATAATATCGAAGATATCTTTTTGGACCCTTGGTCCAACCCACATGATATCATTTAAACTTTTATTGTTTGTGGTTTTTGCTGAAGCATCGAAAACCACCCTCAGCTTTGTCGTTATACTGGAATCTCATATGACTGCTTGATGGGGTAAATAATATTTCCCATCTTCTTTGGACTCTACCATATGTCCTAAGTTTTTATATTCATGCATGAACTTTACATAATTTTTCTTTTAATGTTTTATTGTTGCTGAGCTTTCTTTCTAAACTATAAAATCGCGCTATAGCTTGGGGTTTTGACTCTCCTAGATCCTTTTCTTTTTTAAATGGTATTTTAACCACATACCTACCATTCTCATCTCTTCTTGTTGTTTCCAAGAAATGCTCCTCGCACACATCTTCTTCTACGTCATTCTTTTCACTTTCCAATTCCCAGAACCGCTCTAAGTCCCCAACTTCAATTGTTGTCGCCACAATAAATTTATCACCTTTTGATTTGGTGCAACCGGATATAATCCATCCGAATTCTGTATTTTGTCCAAGTAGTCCGTCTATTTTTACTACTACGTCTTTTAAAATATGGGTATACAAATCTATCCCAATTATTACTTCTACCCTACTTGGTTTGTTAAAGTAAGGTCTGCCAACACATAATCTTGCCACTTAGTTTTGTCAATATTGAAAAAGTTTAATGTTAAAGTTTTTATCAGTTTCGGAAGAATAATTGCTTCAATATTTAGAGGACCTTTATTATAATCACGAGTTTACCGATAAAGTAACTTTGTACTTTGAAGTGCAGGAGTCTGTACATGACACTCCACTTACCTCGGTGTTGGCTCTTTTTCGTACTAAGTTTAATATTTGCGGAGCTTCTTCTGAAATTATGGTACATTGCGACCCACAATAAATGAATACTCTAAGGTTTTGATAGCCACCATTCCTTAACCTTACTTTTATAGGTGCTGTTGCTAAGAACGCTTGTTCTTTTGTCAAGCAAGTGTTAACATTTTCCCTCTTTTCGTAGGGAATATGGCGCATCGTATGATGAGGTTTTTTACAAATCCCAAATAAAATTTCAGAAAAGCATTTCTTATACATATCATGCCTACAGCATTTTGTACAAAGGCGCTGTTTTTTAATAAACTGGCCTCTATCTATCGGACTCATTCCCTTATACTTATAGCAGTGAATTATGGTATGTCCTGCCATTTTACATAACGGACAATTTTCTTTTATTTTACCATATTGTACTACTTTTTTCAACGGTTTCCACTCTTTATCCTGCGACGTGTAAATAGAAGTGTACCGTTGTTCTAAAAATTCCACTACATCTGGCAATGCTTGGATCTCTTTCGTCCTTTTTATATGACTTTCATATAATTGTAAGGTATCTTTGTTGAATTTTTTCAACACAATGTGCGCGAAAATCACATCAACTTCTTTTGTTAAATGTGACTTTAATTTAATTAAATGTATTGACTCATTTATAGAATCAGAAAACCATTTAATATGTTTCGCTGAATCGTGATCTAGCATTGGTAAGTCTAGTAAACGATTCAGCTGATCCGCAAAAATTTTTCGCTTATTTTCATACCGCTTGGTCAGCAATTCCCAAGCGGCATTATAATTCTCCAGCGGCCCAGTTAAAAGGTGAGCTACCATACTCCGTGCCTCACCCTTTATCGCGATTTTCAAATAATTGAATTTTAGAGATGTACTCAGACTATCTCTGTTATGAATTAATTCACAAAATATTTGTGAAAAGCCGTCCCACTCTTTTTCTTCGCCCGAGAATGTGGGTACTTCCACTTTCGGAAGATCAGGCAAATCAATATCTTCTTTTTTTACCGTTGCCCCTTTAGTATCCATGCTGTTTTCTTCAGCTATGGTTTGCATCCTAACTTCTAGGTTGCTCAACATGCTTTGAATATCAAATTCCAAATCTCCGATCTGATTGTCGAAGCTGTCGTTTGTTTCATAGCTATGATAGTACTCCTCAATTTTTGAGCTCAGTCTTTTACTGAGGAACTCAATTTTTTCCTTTCTCATTCTACACTCTCCCATTTTAGCCTGATCAAACCTCTGCATGGTTTGCTCTAAATATGTCCTCAGGTTTTCCACTATTGTGATGATTTCCTCAGATACTTTTTCTATGCTATTGTCAATTTTGGGCTCTATGTCTTCCTTCAAAGTTCCAGTCTCCACTGATTGTAACTTTGTTTTTTCTACCTTCCCTTTCGTTAAGGTTTCATTATTTTTTGACTCTACATACTTTTTATGAATGTCCTCTATATTTTTAATCATTATACCCGATACTCAAAATGAGTATTGGGGTATATTAGATTTGTGGTGAAAATTAATGTGTGTAACGTCGAGAAGGAATCGTTTCCGACCCCATAAAGTATATATATTCTTGATAAGCAGCAATAGCCCAGTTGATTGAGCACTGTCTGGCTGTCCGTCTGTCCGTCTGTCCGTCCGTCCGTCCGTCCGTCCGTCCGTCCGTCAGTCTGTCCGTCCCCTTCAGCGCCTAGTGCTCAAAGACTAAAAGAGCTAGAGCAACGATGTCTTGGATCCAGACTTCTGTGATATGTCACTGCTACAAAAATATTTCAAAACTTTGCCCCGCCCACTTCCGCCCCCGCAAAGGACGAAAATCTGGGGCAACCACAAATCTCAGAGACTATTAAGGCTAGAGTAACCAAATTTGGTACCCGCACTCCTGTTAGATCTGTTAGATATAAGAATTTCGCCCCACCTCCTTCCGCCCCCACAAAGGACGAAAATCTGTTGCATCCACAATATTGCAGATTCGAGAAAACTAAAAACGCAGAATCATAGATAACGACCATATCTATCAGATTGCTGAATCTGGATCAGATCAGATTATTTTTATAGCCAAAAGGAACAAATCAATTTTCACTGGCTACGCAGCGCCCAACGTCATGCTCAGACTGATTTTTTGTCTCTCTCGCACGCACTCTTTGTCGTGTCGTTTAATATTAGCGGCGTCTGCCGGAGGAGAGCCATACTGACTTAGTATCGGGTATATATCATTAACATTCGTTCTCTTTCGTAGTGATCAGACGTGTTTTTGTTTTGCGCTCCGCATTTTTCCTTTTGTTTCGAATAAACAGCCGGAGTTTTCCTAATTAAATTCTAAATATACTTTCTAACCAGACAACAATCTGGAAACCTATTCATTTACGCGAGTGCATGCCTTTTGATTTGTGTTAAAATATTATTTAACTTTTTATTTTTCGGCGTCGGCTTGTGTTGTGTTGTGTTGTTGCAGTGAGTGAGTATTGCATTGCAGTCCGCTCTCGTCTGGTAGCTTTTGTTGTCTTATCACTCTCTCGCTATCACCTCAACCTCAATAACTGTTCTCTCTCTCTCGCTCTTTCAACTTTCTTAGCAATAGCGCTCTCTGTCTAGTAGCTCTCGCTATAACCGCTCTCCACTCTGCTCTCTTTTCTTTTCTTACCAATTCCGCTTTGAGCGTTGTCTGGCACATTGGTCTGATACCAATTTGTTTTGGAAACTTTTAATTTTTTTGATTTTAATAAAATATTTGAATAATAAAAATAAAATGGAATTCGCTGTGGTCTGCGCCAAAAAAACCTGCAAGAAGCAGATCACTCACGATCAGCCAAATGTCCCCTGCTGGCTCTGCGACAGCGTAGTCCACGCAAAGTGCGCGGGATTTTCTGGCCTCGTGAGCGATGCCATAGCCAAACGTAATGGCTTGCATTACAGTTGCGAGGCATGCCGTGCGGTGGAGAAAGACATGGTGGCTTTCATGAGGCAGACGCGGAGTGGCTTTAAGGAGCTGACCGTTGGTTTTAAAAACCAATACGATCGGCTCCTAGCCATGGAGGCTCAGTTTAGCGGTTTAAAACTGCTGAATGAGTCTCCGAGGCGCAAAAAGGTCACTCCGCGGGACCTGCAAGTGCCAACCGTCACTCAGCCGTGCGCCGCCGAAAAATTGACTCCGACCACTCCAAGTGTACAGCAGTTGATCTCGTTTGCCACTCCAAAGGCAACGAAAGCTGCTGGCGATGCAGATTCGGTAGCCGAATTCATCGCCTCGGAGAATGTGCAGCCAAGTACGTCTGCTGCGTCCGTGTCCGTGGTGTCCGCAAGTTCACTAGTTGTCCCGTCTATCCCGATCCCACCAGTAAATAGACGTTCCGGACCTCCGGATATTGCCACCACAGGTACTAGACCTGCGGTGACTAAACCACTGGTGGGAGTCCCACCAAAACGACAAGTTTTTGTTTCACGGCTGGCCCCTGACCTCACATCTAATGATGTAACTGCTTTCATTCAAAGCAAAATAAAAGCCGTGGGCTTAAAGGTGGAGAAATTTAACTTCTCTTATGCCAGGGAGATAGCGTCGTTTAAGATAAGCATCTCCCCAACTCAATTTGACACCATTTGCTCCTCCAAATTTTGGCCGGAGCATTTGGTGGTGAAGGAGTTTAAGGCTAAGAAGAAGAATAGGCCCCCCATATCGCTTCCAAATCTTTCCAGCGTGCCACCCTCAACCTCAACTTCCTCTTCCTCAACTTCCCGTCTTGCTCCAACCTTTCCAAAAAACTAACTTCTCTTTTAGTAACCTATCAGAATGTAAGAGGCTTGCGTAGTAAGCTCAGCATTCTTTTCCGGGATAGTGTTGCATTTGCTTCCCACGTTATTGTGTTTACTGAAACCTGGTTAAAGCCGGACATTCTTAGTTCCGAGGTTTTGGCAGGTCGGTACACAACTTTTAGAAAGGACCGTTCGTCTCGACGTGCAGGAGGGGTTCTAATTGCAGTGGACTCTTACTTCACGTCAGAACACTTCACAGTCCAAGTTCAACAGGAACTGGAATTCCTGTGTGTAAAACTGATTCTTCCCGCTTTCGCTATATTCATTACTTGCTCGTATATCCCACCTTCTTCGGATATTTCAATTTATGAGCAGCACTTGTCCGCTTTAACCGCTGTTGCTTCCTCGCTATCTGATAAAGATCGTATGATAGTTCTTGGTGACTTCAACTTGCCAGGAACTGTTTGGTCTTCGGTAAACGAGTCTAGTATCCTAGTGCCCATGTCACGACATGACTTTGTTGACGGCTTGCTTGACCTGTCCCTGTCTCAAGTCAATCATGTGAAAAATTCCTTGGGTCGATTGCTTGATCTATGCTTTGTATCGGATCCGACCATAGTGTTGTTAACCCGAGCCCTTCCGCTCACTATACCTGAAGACGCCTACCACCCTACTTTCGAGGTGTCGCTAGACATAGGACCAACTGTATTGGATCGGTCGAGTAGACTACCTGAACGTGTCCGTTGCTTTCGTAAAGCCGAGTTTGCGAAGCTTAATAACCTAATTAGGGATTTTGATTGGTCCGCTTTGTACTTGTGCACTGATGTCACAAAAGGCACAAACATTTTTTACAATGCTCTTGGCACATTTTTTGATTCTTGTGTCCCGCTTTCTTGTCCGATTAGATCTGGAAAACCCCCTTGGTTTACCAAAGAGTTATCCAGTCTAAAAAACTTAAAATCAAGACTTTATAAAAAATTTCAAGAAGTGGGTTCTCCTACTTCTCACTCTCGTTATGTAATAGCTCGGTCAAACTTTTCAGTTCTTAATGCTCAATGCTATAAGAACTACCTATCTCGTTGCAGGATACGTTTTTCTCAGGACCCTAAACAGTTTTACTGCTTCGTAAACAGTAAGCGTAGAACGTCCGCACACCCATCCTCGCTATCATTTTGTAATACGTCGGCAAATAATGATCAGGCAATTGCCGATCTTTTTGCCCAGTTTTTCCAAACCACCTATTCTGAGGAACGCTACTCTGGTCACCCGTACCCATACGGATTACCGAGGTCGAACGGCATTTTCAGTCCCTTGTTAAATGAATATTCCCTACTTCAAGATCTTCGACTAGTTAAGCCGGTGTTTTCATCGGGTCCAGACGGGGTTCCAGGTTGTGTACTCAGGTACTGCGCCGAGGCTCTGTGTGGACCATTGCTTAAACTATTCACCCTGTCCATTGATTCCTCTTGCTTCCCCCCAATCTGGAAGGAATCGTTTATAATTCCTCTCCATAAAAAAGGTAGCAAGTCTGACGCAAAAAATTATAGAGGTATAGCAAAGTTATCCGCTATTCCCAAATTGTTTGAGAAGGTTTTAACTCCGCACTTGCAACATCTCTGCAAGTCACTTATATCTCCAACTCAGCATGGATTTATAAGGCGGCGATCAACCACCACGAACTTGTTAGAGTTTACCTCTTTCATTATTAAAGGCTTTCAAGGTAACTTACAGACGGATGTTATTTACACCGACTTTAGTAAAGCATTCGACTCTGTAAACCATTCCCTTTTAGCACATAAACTTGACCTTTTAGGGTTTCCGCCCAACCTCCTGAGATGGATTTCTAGCTATCTTTGTTCTAGGTCTCAAAGAGTCCTCTTCAAAAACTCCCTCTCTTTACCAGTAAAGGTTTCTTCGGGAGTACCACAGGGCAGCCATCTAGGCCCCTTACTCTTCACACTCTTTATTAATGACTTGCCTTCAGTAATAACATACTCTCGAGTACTTATGTATGCGGATGATGTTAAACTCTGTGTCCAGTACAAGGACTTTTCATTTCATTCTCGCTTGCAATCCGATCTCAATAGCTTTCAGTCATGGTGTTGTGCAAACTTGTTACACCTTAATGCCTCGAAATGCAAAGTTATGACATTTCATCGTTCTAACCCTTTGTTGGCTCCCTACACCCTATTTGGGGGTTCTCTTGAGAGAATTACCCTGGTGGATGATCTGGGTGTTATGTTAGATCCCAAGTTAAAGTTTTCCGAACACATTTCTACCATGGTAAATAAGGCCATGGGCGTGCTTGGGTTTATAAAGAGGTGGTCAAAGGAATTTGACGACCCCTATATAACAAAGACTCTCTATACCTCGCTTGTTCGTCCGATCTTAGAATACGGCTCCTGTGTATGGTGCCCTCAGTACAAAGTACACCAGGACCGTATAGAATCAGTACAGAAAAACTTTTTACTCTTTGCTCTGCGGGGCCTTAACTGGGATGCGGGTGTAAGACTCCCATCTTACTCTAGTAGACTATTATTAGTAAACCTCCCATCCTTAGTTAACCGTAGAAAAATGCTTGGTGTGATATTTATGCACAACTTGATCAGGGGTGACATAGACAGCCCTGATCTGTTGAGCCGCATAAACTTCACGATTCCTATTAGACTGACTAGAAACTTTATACCGTTGTTCCTTCCACTTTGTAGATCGAATTATTCCTTGCATGAACCGTTTAGGGTCTTATGCTCGGATTATAATTCCCTCTACCATATTATATCCTCCACTAATTCTCTTCCTCTTATTAAATTACTAATCCTTACACACCTTTCTAGTAATTAGTAATTGTAGTGGTATTTGTATTTTGTATTTTATTGCATGCTTAATTTCTTAATAAGTTTAGTGCTAATTTTCCTCGAAGGTTAGTCTAATATCTATCTTTCTTGCATGCTCGCGTTTGGTTCAGCTACGCACCGCGCGTCATGCGGCAGCGCCCCTCGGTCGGTTGGGCGGGAGGAGGGCTGCGTTTTGCCTGGGATCCGCGCGTAACAGCCTTCTGCTGGTGTCACACGGGCCACTTGACGGTGCAGTAATTGCATCGCCTCTTGTTAGATGCAGTCATTGCATGTCAACGTCCAATAAATAAAAATAACTGTAGAGTTTCGGTGTCCGCAGCAACTCACAACGTTTCCCCTCGTTTTTTCGTACTGCTGTCTCTTATAGTAGTCATGATCGACTACTCCATACGTTAGCAGTGCAGAATTATTGCCTGTAACTTTGTTTTTAAGGTCTCCTAACCTTTGGATTACATCGCTGGTCAAATGACCAGCTTCAATCTTTTTAATCTCCCTTGCTATCGCTGCTTGAGCCTCTAATAGCTTAATTATTTGTTCCGACAACATCTTAGTTTAATTTTTTTTTACTTTTACTTAATTAGGCTTAAAAACAATTTGAAATATGAGACTTAGCTGATGAATTCTGTTGTTGTTACTGCTGCCTCTGAAGTCGCTGCTGCTGATACCGCTGTTGTTGCTGCTGGTGTTGCCTCTGCTTACGTCGCTGCTGCTGATATCGCTGTCGCTGCTGCTGGTGTTGCCTCTGCTTAAGTCGCTGTCGCTGATCTTCCTGTCGCTGCAGTTATTGTTTATATTATATATTGTTTATATTTATATATTTCTTTTTCACAGTCACAGTTATTTGCCACTTTTTTTTCAATTCTAGCCAATAAGCACTTTCGATGTTTCGGGTTATTATTTTTTCTCTTTCGATGTTCCGGCCTCGAAAACGCCACCGTCGCGAAAAATTTTTATTTTTCAATTACAATAGATATACATATTTTGTTATCTATTAAAATACAGCCTGTCCAGCTCGTATTTTTCAAAATTATTAATTGAAACTTCCGTTCCATTAATTTTTTTTTTTTTTTTTTTTTTATTCTCCGATCACAATAGATATACCCAGTTATCTATTAAAAATACAGCCTGTTTAGCTCGTATTTTTTTCAAATTATTAATTGAAACTCTCGTTTCATTAATTTATTTTATACTCTGTTCCTTCCTATAGGAGGGAAATCAAAGTACTCAAAATGAGTATTGGGGTATATTAGATTTGTGGTAAAAGTGGATGTGTGTAACGTCCAGAAGGAATCGTTTCCGACCCCATAAAGTATATATATTCTTGATCAGCATCAATAGCCGAGTCGATTGAGCCCTGTCTGTCTGTCCGTCCGTCCGTCTGTCCGTCTGTCCGTCCCCTATAGCTATAGCGCGATTTTATAGTTTAGAAAGAAAGCTCAGCAACAATAAAACATTAAAAAAAAATTATGTAAAGTTCATGCATGAATATAAAAACTTAGGACATATGGTAGAGTCCAAAGAAGATGGGAAATATTATTTACCCCATCAAGCAGTCATATGAGATTCCAGTATAACGACAAAGCTGAGGGTGGTTTTCGATGCTTCAGAAAAAACCACAAACAATAAAAGTTTAAATGATATCATGTGGGTTGGACCAAGGGTCCAAAAAGATATCTTCGATATTATGGTGAAATGGCGTAAATGGCCATTTGTAATATCTGCGGACATAGAAAAAATGTACCGGCAAATTAATGTTGACAAAGACGATCAACAATATTTGCATATAATTTGGAGAGATAATCCAAACGAAAAGTTAAAAGATTATAAACATACAACCGTTACGTACGGTACAGCTTCAGCACCCTATTGCTTGTTGCAATAGCAGATAATTGCAAAAATCAAGCAATTAGGGAAATCATAAAGAATGATTTTTATATGGACGACCTGATGACAGGTGCCGACACGATACTGGATGCTAAAAAGCATGTAAAGGAAGTTACCCGGGAGTTTAATAAGGTTGGGTTTAACTTAAGAAAGTGGATAACAAATATCCCAGAAATTATAGAAGGCATTAGAGATGACCAAGAAAATAAATTATTAACCATCGAGGAGAATGAATCCGTCAAAACATTAGGACTACAATGGGAACCGGTTAAAGACGAGTTTAGGTTCAATTTCCACTATGAACCAATTAAGAAAAATAACAAAAGAATAGTATTATCTACCTTAGCCAAGATATATGACCCCTTAGGCTGGTTGTCTCCAGTGACACTTGTCGGAAAATTGTTTATTCAAAAACTTTGGCTAGCAGACAAAAATTGAGATGAAGAATTATCAGAACAGGATACTCGGGAATGGAATTCGTTTAAAAATAGTTTAACAGAGTTAGAGAGCATTCGGATACCGAGATGGCTAAATTCTCAGCACAATAAGTCGATGCAAATTCATGGGTTTGCCGATGCATCCGAAAAGGCTTATGCTGCCGTAGTGTATGCCAAGGTAGATAGTTCTACAATTATAATAGCCAGCAAAAGCAAAGTTAATCCAAAGAAGAATCGGAAAACTATTCCAAAATTAGAACTTTGTGCAGCACATCTTCTAGCAAAATTAATTCAACGTGTGAAAGTAGCGGTTGGAAGTAATGTAGAGTGTTATGCCTGGAGTGATTCTACTATTACTCTAGCCTGGTTAAAGAATGGAGACAATAAAGACAAGTTTATCAGGCGTCGAACTGACGAAGTAAGAAAGACTAAGGAAATTAAATGGGGACACGTTAGAACTGAAGACAATCCAGCAGATGTAGCATCAAGGGGCATTGGTGCAGATAAGCTAAAAGATTTTAAGATTTGGTGGAAAGGGCCTCAATGGTTGGCGAAATCTAAGGAACATTGGCCAAAAGAGGAAATTGAAGAAAAATTAGTTGTGAGCACAAGAATGGTAATAGCAAAAAATAACATTTTTTGTGAATTATTACAAAAATATTCGTGTATGCATAAACTAGAAAGAGTCATTGCATATGTAGTGAGGTTTTGTCAAATCAAAACCAAAAAGAAAGAATTTCCTTCATTTTTGACAGTGAAGGAGATTAAGAGCGCCAAAGTATTAATAGTAAAACAACAACAAGATATCCAATTCGGTTCCGAAATAGCTAGCCTAATTAATAACGAGGGGGAACGTTGTGAGTTGCTGCGGACACCGCAACTCTACAGTTATACCCGATACTAAGTCAGTATGGCTCTCCTCCGTCAGACGCCGCTAATATTAAACGACACGACAAAGAGTGCGAGAGAGACAGAAAATCAGTCTGAGCGTGACGTCGGACGCTGCGTAGCCACTGCAAATTGATTTCTTGCTTTTGGCTACAAAAATGATCTGATCTGATCCAGATTCAGCAACCGGATAGATATGGTCATTCTCTAAGATTCTGCGTTTTTAGTTTTCTCGAATCTGCAATATTGTGGATGCAACAGATTTTCGGACTTTGTGTGGGAGGAGGGGGGTGGGGCGAAATTTTGAGATATACGTTTTATAGTGAGATCTAACAGAAGTGCGGATACCAAATTTGGTTACTCTAGCCTTAATAGTCTCTGAGATTTATGAATATCCCCAGATTTTCATCCTTTGCGGGGGCGGAAGGGGGTGTGTCCGTTAAATTATAAACGATTCCTTCCAGATCGGGGGGAAGCAAGAAGAATCAAAGGTCCACACAGAGCCTCGGCGCAGTACCTAAGTACACAACCTGGAACCCCGTCTGGACCCGGTGTAAACACCGGCTTAACTAGTCGAAGATCATGAAGTAGGTAACATTCATTTAACAAAGGACTAAAAATGCCGTTCGACCTTGGTAAACCGTATGGGTACGGATGACCAGAGTAGCTTTCCTCAGAATAGGTGGTTTGAAAGCAATCGGCAATTGCCTGATCATTATTTGCCGACGTATTACAAAATGATAGCGAGGATGGGTGTGCGGACTAATCGGACAAAAAAGCGGGACACAATAATCAAACAAGGGGGACCATTGTGAGTTATTGCGGAGACTGCAACTCCACATATATACCTGATACGAAGTCAGTATGGCTCTCCCCCGGCAGACGCCGCTAATATTAAACGACACGACAAAGAGTGCGAGAGAGACAGAAAATCAGTCTGTGCATGACGTCGGACGCTGCGTAGCCACTGCAAATTGAAATACAGCTATTAAAAAGCCTGTCCAGCTCGTATTTTTCAAAATTATTAACTTCCGTTCCATTAATTTTTTTTTTTTTTTTTTTATTCTCCGATCACAATAGATATACCCAGTTATCTATTAAAAATACAGCCTGTTTAGCTCGTATTTTTTTCAAATTATTAATTGAAACTCTCGTTTCATTAATTTATTTTATACTCTGTTCCTTCCTATAGGAGGCAAATCAAAGTTTTTTATTTTGCTACCTTTAGCTGTCAGTGAACTAGACACTTGTTCAGTCTCAAGGAAGCTGGTTTAACTCCGTGCTCTTACCACAGGGGGGAAATCAGAGCCTTATATGTGATTTGACAATGAGGTTGGAGGTACAATTTGGTAGTCTATAATTATCGTTAGACCTACGCAGAGGATACACTTCACTGAGGGTGTCTATTTGAGTACATGCTTACATTAGTTTTATTTTAGGACCGCATTTGTAAAGTGTTTTCCCCACTTGTGATTTGTTGTCGTATTAATGGGTTACAGATCTCTGTTTACACCAGTGCAGTCATAACTTGTCTACTTTATGTGATTTCTTTAGAGTTCGGTGTTGTTACATGAGTGAATGTGTACAATAATCTATTTATGTTTAAACATTCTGCAAGGGGCCGAAAGTGGCATTGTATTGACGATAATATGTTCATGTTTGAACAATCGGAGAATACAAGAAATAAAAATTAATGAAACGGAAGTTTCAATTAATATTTTGGAAGAATACGAGATGGACAGGCTGTATTTTAATAGATAACGAAAGATGTATATCTATTGTAATTGAAAAATACAATTTTTTCTCGACGGTGGCGTTTTTGAGGCCGGAACATCGAATGAAAAAAATAATAATCCGAAACATCAAAAGTTCTTAATGGCTAGAAATTGAAAAAAAGGGTGGCAAGTTACTGTGACTGTGAAAAAAATAAATAAATAAATTGGTTTGTGCACACTGTGCCAGCAACAATAACTGCGGTGACATCAGCAGAAGCAACATCAGCGACTTCAGCAGCATCGACATCAGCAGCAGTGACAATAGCTGCAGTGACATAAGCAGAGGCAACACCAGCAGCAGCGACATCGGTATCAGCAGCAGCGACTTCATCAGCAGTAACAGCAAGAGCAGAAGCAGAATTCATCAGATAAGTCAGATATTTAAATTTTGTTTAAGCCTAATTAAGTAAAGAATTAAAGTTAGATGTTATCGGAACAAACAATTAAGATATTAGAGGCTCAAGCCGCGATAAGAAGATTGAAGCTGGTCATTTGACCACCGATGTAATCCAAAGGTTAGGAGACCTTAAGAACAAAGTTACAGGCAATAGTTCTGCACTGTTAGCATATGGAGTAGTCGATCATGACTACTATAAAAGACAGCAGTACGAAAAAATTATTAAAAATATACAGGACATACATAAAAAGTATGTAGAGTCAAAGAATAATGAAACCCTAACGAAAGGGAAGGTAGAAATAACAAAGTTACAATCAGTGGAGACTGGAACTTTGAAGGAAGACATAGAGCCCAAAATTGACAATAGCATAGAAAAAGTATCTGAGGAAATCATCACAATAGTGGAAAACCTGAGGACATATTTAGAGCAAACCATGCAGAGGTTTGATCAGGCTAAAATGGGAGAGTGTAGAATGAGAAAGGAAAAAATTGAGTTCCTCAGTAAAAGACTGAGCTCAAAAATTGAGGAGTACTATCATAGCTATGAAACAAACGACAGCTTCGACAATCAGATCGGAGATTTGGAATTTGATATTCAAAGCATGTTGAGCAACCTAGAAGTTAGGATGCAAACCATAGCTGAAGAAAACAGCATGGATACTAAAGGGGCAACGGTAAAAAAAGAAGATATTGATTTGCCTGATCTTCCGAAAGTGGAAGTACCCACATTCTCGGGCGAAGAAAAAGAGTGGGAAGGCTTTTCACAAATATTTTGTGAATTAATTCATAACAGAGATAGTCTGAGTACATCTCTAAAATTCAATTATTTGAAAATCGCGATAAAGGGTGAGGCACGGAGTATGGTAGCTCACCTTTTAACTGGGCCGCTGGAGAATTATAATGCCACTTGGGAATTGCTGACCAAGCGGTATGAAAATAAGCGAAAATTTTTTGCGGATCAGCTGAATCGTTTACTAGACTTACCAATGCTAGATCACGATTCAGCGAAACATATTAAATGGTTTTCTGATTCTATAAATGAGTCAATACATTTAATTAAATTAAAGTCACATTTAACAGAAGAAGTTGATGGGATTTTCGCGCACATTGTGTTGAAAAAATTCAACAAAGATACCTTACAACATTTAACATTAACATTTAACAACATTTAACATTAAACTTGTTCAATATTGACAAAACTTAGTGGCAAGATTATGTGTTGGCAGACCTTACTTTAACAAACCAAGTAGGGTAGATGTAATTATACCCGATACTCAAAATGAGTATTGGGGTATATTAGATTTGTGGTAAAAGTGGATGTGTGTAACGTCCAGAAGGAATCGTTTCCGACCCTATAAAGTATATATATTCTTGATCAGCATCAATAGCCGAGTCGATTGAGCCCTGTCTGTCTGTCCGTCCGTCCGTCTGTCCGTCTGTCCGTCCCCTTCAGCGCCTAATGCTCAAAGACTATAAGAGCTAGAGCAACGATGTTTTGGATCCAGACTTCTGTGATATGTCACTGCTCCAAAAATATTTCAAAACTTTGCCCCGCCCACTTCCGCCCCCACAAAGGGCGAAAATCTGTGGCATCCACAATTTCGACGATACGAGAAAACTAAAAACGCAGAATCGTAGAAGATGACTATATCTTCTAGAGTGCAAAATCTGAACCAGATCGTATAATTATTACAGCCAGAATCACGAAAACAATTTCACTCTTTCTCGCTCTGTCTCACTCTAACACACAGGTTTCATGGTCGGTTTTGCCAATTGCAAAATATGAGTTCAAGGATCTCAGAACCTATAAAAGCCAGAGCAACCAAATTTGGTATCCACACTCCTGTGATATCGGACCTTGACCGTTTCCTGTCCAAATTTCGCCACACCCCCTTCCGCCCCCGCAAAGGACGAAAATCTGAGGCAACCACAAATCTCAGAGAATATTAAGGCTAGAGTAACCAAATTTGGTGCACACACTCCTTTAAGATGTCACTATAAAACGTATATCTCAGAATTTCGCCCCACCCCCATCCGCCCCCACAAAGGACGAAAATCTGTTGCATCCACAATATTGCAGATTTGAGAAAACTAAAAACGCAGAATCATAGATAATGACCATATCTATTAGATTGCTGAATCTGGATCAGATCAGACCATTTTTTTAGCCAAAAGGAACAAATCAATTTGCAGTGGCTACGCAGCGCCCGACGTCACGCTCAGACTGATTTTCTGTCTCTCTCGCACGCACTTTTGTCGTGTCGTTAAATATTAGCGGCGTCTGCCGGAGGAGAGCCATACTGACTTAGTATCGGGTATAACCTTAGAGTTGCGGTGTCCGCAGCAACTCACAACGTTCCCCCTCGTTATTGGGATAGATTTGTATACCCATATTTTAAAAGACGTAGTAGTAAAAATAGACGGACTACTTGGACAAAATACAGAATTCGGATGGATTATATCCGGTTGCACCAAATCAAAAGGTGATAAATTTATTGTGGCGACAACAATTGAAGTTGGGGACTTAGAGCGGTTCTGGGAATTAGAAAGTGAAAAGAATGACGTAGAAGAAGATGTGTGCCCCATTATTTACCCCATCAAGGAGTCATAAGAGATTCCAGTATAACGACAAAGCTGAGGGTGGTTTTCGATGCTTCAGCAAAAACCACAAACAATAAAAGTTTAAATGATATCATGTGGGTTGGACCAAGGGTCCAAAAAGATATCTTCGATATTATGGTGAAATGGCGTAAATGGCCATTTGTAATATCTGCGGACATAGAAAAAATGTACCGGCAAATTAATGTTGATAAAGAAAATTAACAATATTTGCATATAATTTGGAGAGAAAAGTTAAAGGAGTATAAACTCACAACCGTTAGGTATGGTACAGCTTCAGCACCCTACTTAGCAACCAGGGTGCTTGTTGCAATAACAAATAATTGCATAAATCAAGCAATTAAGGAAATCATAAAGAATGATTTGTATATGGACGACCTGATGACATGTGCCGACCCGATACTGGATTCTAAAAAGTATGTAAAGGAAGTTACCCGGGAGTTTAATAAGGTTGGGTTTAACTTAAGAAAGTGGATAACAAATATCCCAGAAATTATAGAAGGCATTAGAGATGACCAAGAAAATAAATGATTAACCATTGAGGAGAATGAATCCGTCAAAACATTAGGACTACAATGGGAACCGGTTAAAGACGAGCTTAGGTTCGATTTCCAATATGAACCAAATAAGAAAAATAACGAGGGGGAACGTTGTGAGTTGCTGCGGACACCGCAACTCTACGGTTATACCCGATACTAAGTCAGTATGGCTCTCCTCCGGCAGACGCCGCTAATATTAAACGACACGACAAAGAGTGCGTGCGAGAGAGACATAAAATCAGTCTGAGCGTGACGTCGGACGCTGCGTAGCCACTGCAAATTGAAATACAGCTATTAAAAAGCCTGTCCAGCTCGTATTTTTCAAAATTATTAACTTCCGTTCCATTAATTTTTTTTTTTTTTTTTTTATTCTCCGATCACAATAGATATACCCAGTTATCTATTAAAAATACAGCCTGTTTAGCTCATATTTTTTTCAAATTATTAATTGAAACTCTCGTTTCATTAATTTATTTTATACTCTGTTCAAAGTTTTTTATTTTGCTACCTTTAGCTGTCAGTGAACTAGACACTTGTTCAGTCTCAAGGAAGCTGGTTTAACTCCGTGCTCTTACCACAGGGGGGAAATCAGAGCCTTATATGTGATTTGACAATGAGGTTGGAGGTACAATTTGGTAGTCTATAATTATCGTTAGACCTACGCAGAGGATACACTTCACTGAGGGTGTCTATTTGAGTACATGCTTACATTAGTTTTATTTTAGGACCGCATTTGTAAAGTGTTTTCCCCACTTGTGATTTGTTGTCGTATTAATGGGTTACAGATCTCTGTTTACACCAGTGCAGTCATAACTTGTCTACTTTATGTGATTTCTTTAGAGTTCGGTGTTGTTACATGAGTGAATGTGTACAATAATCTATTTATGTTTAAACATTCTGCAAGGGGCCGAAAGTGGCATTGTATTGACGATAATATGTTCATGTTTGAACAATCGGAGAATACAAGAAATAAAAATTAATGAAACGGAAGTTTCAATTAATATTTTGGAAGAATACGAGATGGACAGGCTGTATTTTAATAGATAACGAAAGATGTATATCTATTGTAATTGAAAAATACAATTTTTTCTCGACGGTGGCGTTTTTGAGGCCGGAACATCGAATGAAAAAAATAATAATCCGAAACATCAAAAGTTCTTAATGGCTAGAAATTGAAAAAAAGGGTGGCAAGTTACTGTGACTGTGAAAAAAATAAATAAATAAATTGGTTTGTGCACACTGTGCCAGCAACAATAACTGCGGTGACATCAGCAGAAGCAACATCAGCGACTTCAGCAGCATCGACATCAGCAGCAGTGACAATAGCTGCAGTGACATAAGCAGAGGCAACACCAGCAGCAGCGACATCGGTATCAGCAGCAGCGACTTCATCAGCAGTAACAGCAAGAGCAGAAGCAGAATTCATCAGATAAGTCAGATATTTAAATTTTGTTTAAGCCTAATTAAGTAAAGAATTAAAGTTAGATGTTATCGGAACAAACAATTAAGATATTAGAGGCTCAAGCCGCGATAAGAAGATTGAAGCTGGTCATTTGACCACCGATGTAATCCAAAGGTTAGGAGACCTTAAGAACAAAGTTACAGGCAATAGTTCTGCACTGTTAGCATATGGAGTAGTCGATCATGACTACTATAAAAGACAGCAGTACGAAAAAATTATTAAAAATATACAGGACATACATAAAAAGTATGTAGAGTCAAAGAATAATGAAACCCTAACGAAAGGGAAGGTAGAAATAACAAAGTTACAATCAGTGGAGACTGGAACTTTGAAGGAAGACATAGAGCCCAAAATTGACAATAGCATAGAAAAAGTATCTGAGGAAATCATCACAATAGTGGAAAACCTGAGGACATATTTAGAGCAAACCATGCAGAGGTTTGATCAGGCTAAAATGGGAGAGTGTAGAATGAGAAAGGAAAAAATTGAGTTCCTCAGTAAAAGACTGAGCTCAAAAATTGAGGAGTACTATCATAGCTATGAAACAAACGACAGCTTCGACAATCAGATCGGAGATTTGGAATTTGATATTCAAAGCATGTTGAGCAACCTAGAAGTTAGGATGCAAACCATAGCTGAAGAAAACAGCATGGATACTAAAGGGGCAACGGTAAAAAAAGAAGATATTGATTTGCCTGATCTTCCGAAAGTGGAAGTACCCACATTCTCGGGCGAAGAAAAAGAGTGGGAAGGCTTTTCACAAATATTTTGTGAATTAATTCATAACAGAGATAGTCTGAGTACATCTCTAAAATTCAATTATTTGAAAATCGCGATAAAGGGTGAGGCACGGAGTATGGTAGCTCACCTTTTAACTGGGCCGCTGGAGAATTATAATGCCACTTGGGAATTGCTGACCAAGCGGTATGAAAATAAGCGAAAATTTTTTGCGGATCAGCTGAATCGTTTACTAGACTTACCAATGCTAGATCACGATTCAGCGAAACATATTAAATGGTTTTCTGATTCTATAAATGAGTCAATACATTTAATTAAATTAAAGTCACATTTAACAGAAGAAGTTGATGGGATTTTCGCGCACATTGTGTTGAAAAAATTCAACAAAGATACCTTACAACATTTAACATTAACATTTAACAACATTTAACATTAAACTTGTTCAATATTGACAAAACTTAGTGGCAAGATTATGTGTTGGCAGACCTTACTTTAACAAACCAAGTAGGGTAGATGTAATTATACCCGATACTCAAAATGAGTATTGGGGTATATTAGATTTGTGGTAAAAGTGGATGTGTGTAACGTCCAGAAGGAATCGTTTCCGACCCTATAAAGTATATATATTCTTGATCAGCATCAATAGCCGAGTCGATTGAGCCCTGTCTGTCTGTCCGTCCGTCCGTCTGTCCGTCTGTCCGTCCCCTTCAGCGCCTAATGCTCAAAGACTATAAGAGCTAGAGCAACGATGTTTTGGATCCAGACTTCTGTGATATGTCACTGCTCCAAAAATATTTCAAAACTTTGCCCCGCCCACTTCCGCCCCCACAAAGGGCGAAAATCTGTGGCATCCACAATTTCGACGATACGAGAAAACTAAAAACGCAGAATCGTAGAAGATGACTATATCTTCTAGAGTGCAAAATCTGAACCAGATCGTATAATTATTACAGCCAGAATCACGAAAACAATTTCACTCTTTCTCGCTCTGTCTCACTCTAACACACAGGTTTCATGGTCGGTTTTGCCAATTGCAAAATATGAGTTCAAGGATCTCAGAACCTATAAAAGCCAGAGCAACCAAATTTGGTATCCACACTCCTGTGATATCGGACCTTGACCGTTTCCTGTCCAAATTTCGCCACACCCCCTTCCGCCCCCGCAAAGGACGAAAATCTGAGGCAACCACAAATCTCAGAGACTATTAAGGCTAGAGTAACCAAATTTGGTGCACACACTCCTTTAAGATGTCACTATAAAACGTATATCTCAGAATTTCGCCCCCCCCCCATCCGCCCCCACAAAGGACGAAAATCTGTTGCATCCACAATATTGCAGATTTGAGAAAACTAAAAACGCAGAATCATAGATAATGACCATATCTATTAGATTGCTGAATCTGGATCAGATCAGACCATTTTTTTAGCCAAAAGGAACAAATCAATTTGCAGTGGCTACGCAGCGCCCGACGTCACGCTCAGACTGATTTTCTGTCTCTCTCGCACGCACTTTTGTCGTGTCGTTAAATATTAGCGGCGTCTGCCGGAGGAGAGCCATACTGACTTAGTATCGGGTATAACCTTAGAGTTGCGGTGTCCGCAGCAACTCACAACGTTCCCCCTCGTTATTGGGATAGATTTGTATACCCATATTTTAAAAGACGTAGTAGTAAAAATAGACGGACTACTTGGACAAAATACAGAATTCGGATGGATTATATCCGGTTGCACCAAATCAAAAGGTGATAAATTTATTGTGGCGACAACAATTGAAGTTGGGGACTTAGAGCGGTTCTGGGAATTAGAAAGTGAAAAGAATGACGTAGAAGAAGATGTGTGCCCCATTATTTACCCCATCAAGGAGTCATAAGAGATTCCAGTATAACGACAAAGCTGAGGGTGGTTTTCGATGCTTCAGCAAAAACCACAAACAATAAAAGTTTAAATGATATCATGTGGGTTGGACCAAGGGTCCAAAAAGATATCTTCGATATTATGGTGAAATGGCGTAAATGGCCATTTGTAATATCTGCGGACATAGAAAAAATGTACCGGCAAATTAATGTTGATAAAGAAAATTAACAATATTTGCATATAATTTGGAGAGAAAAGTTAAAGGAGTATAAACTCACAACCGTTAGGTATGGTACAGCTTCAGCACCCTACTTAGCAACCAGGGTGCTTGTTGCAATAACAAATAATTGCATAAATCAAGCAATTAAGGAAATCATAAAGAATGATTTGTATATGGACGACCTGATGACATGTGCCGACCCGATACTGGATTCTAAAAAGTATGTAAAGGAAGTTACCCGGGAGTTTAATAAGGTTGGGTTTAACTTAAGAAAGTGGATAACAAATATCCCAGAAATTATAGAAGGCATTAGAGATGACCAAGAAAATAAATGATTAACCATTGAGGAGAATGAATCCGTCAAAACATTAGGACTACAATGGGAACCGGTTAAAGACGAGCTTAGGTTCGATTTCCAATATGAACCAAATAAGAAAAATAACGAGGGGGAACGTTGTGAGTTGCTGCGGACACCGCAACTCTACGGTTATACCCGATACTAAGTCAGTATGGCTCTCCTCCGGCAGACGCCGCTAATATTAAACGACACGACAAAGAGTGCGTGCGAGAGAGACATAAAATCAGTCTGAGCGTGACGTCGGACGCTGCGTAGCCACTGCAAATTGAAATACAGCTATTAAAAAGCCTGTCCAGCTCGTATTTTTCAAAATTATTAACTTCCGTTCCATTAATTTTTTTTTTTTTTTTTTTTATTCTCCGATCACAATAGATATACCCAGTTATCTATTAAAAATACAGCCTGTTTAGCTCGTATTTTTTTCAAATTATTAATTGAAACTCTCGTTTCATTAATTTATTTTATACTCTGTTCCTTCCTATAGGAGGCAAATCAAAGTTTTTTATTTTGCTACCTTTAGCTGTCAGTGAACTAGACACTTGTTCAGTCTCAAGGAAGCTGGTTTAACTCCGTGCTCTTACCACAGGGGGGAAATCAGAGCCTTATATGTGATTTGACAATGAGGTTGGAGGTACAATTTGGTAGTCTATAATTATCGTTAGACCTACGCAGAGGATACACTTCACTGAGGGTGTCTATTTGAGTACATGCTTACATTAGTTTTATTTTAGGACCGCATTTGTAAAGTGTTTTCTCCACTTGTGATTTGTTGTCGTATTAATGGGTTACAGATCTCTGTTTACACCAGTGCAGTCATAACTTGTCTACTTTATGTGATTTCTTTAGAGTTCGGTGTTGTTACATGAGTGAATGTGTACAATAATCTATTTATGTTTAAACATTCTGCAAGGGGCCGAAAGTGGCATTGTATTGACGATAATATGTTCATGTTTGAACAATCGGAGAATACAAGAAATAAAAATTAATGAAACGGAAGTTTCAATTAATATTTTGGAAGAATACGAGATGGACAGGCTGTATTTTAATAGATAACGAAAGATGTATATCTATTGTAATTGAAAAATACAATTTTTTCTCGACGGTGGCGTTTTTGAGGCCGGAACATCGAATGAAAAAAATAATAATCCGAAACATCAAAAGTTCTTAATGGCTAGAAATTGAAAAAAAGGGTGGCAAGTTACTGTGACTGTGAAAAAAATAAATAAATAAATTGGTTTGTGCACACTGTGCCAGCAACAATAACTGCGGTGACATCAGCAGAAGCAACATCAGCGACTTCAGCAGCATCGACATCAGCAGCAGTGACAATAGCTGCAGTGACATAAGCAGAGGCAACACCAGCAGCAGCGACATCGGTATCAGCAGCAGCGACTTCATCAGCAGTAACAGCAAGAGCAGAAGCAGAATTCATCAGATAAGTCAGATATTTAAATTTTGTTTAAGCCTAATTAAGTAAAGAATTAAAGTTAGATGTTATCGGAACAAACAATTAAGATATTAGAGGCTCAAGCCGCGATAAGAAGATTGAAGCTGGTCATTTGACCAGCGATGTAATCCAAAGGTTAGGAGACCTTAAGAACAAAGTTACAGGCAATAGTTCTGCACTGTTAGCATATGGAGTAGTCGATCATGACTACTATAAAAGACAGCAGTACGAAAAAATTATTAAAAATATACAGGACATACATAAAAAGTATGTAGAGTCAAAGAATAATGAAACCCTAACGAAAGGGAAGGTAGAAATAACAAAGTTACAATCAGTGGAGACTGGAACTTTGAAGGAAGACATAGAGCCCAAAATTGACAATAGCATAGAAAAAGTATCTGAGGAAATCATCACAATAGTGGAAAACCTGAGGACATATTTAGAGCAAACCATGCAGAGGTTTGATCAGGCTAAAATGGGAGAGTGTAGAATGAGAAAGGAAAAAATTGAGTTCCTCAGTAAAAGACTGAGCTCAAAAATTGAGGAGTACTATCATAGCTATGAAACAAACGACAGCTTCGACAATCAGATCGGAGATTTGGAATTTGATATTCAAAGCATGTTGAGCAACCTAGAAGTTAGGATGCAAACCATAGCTGAAGAAAACAGCATGGATACTAAAGGGGCAACGGTAAAAAAAGAAGATATTGATTTGCCTGATCTTCCGAAAGTGGAAGTACCCACATTCTCGGGCGAAGAAAAAGAGTGGGAAGGCTTTTCACAAATATTTTGTGAATTAATTCATAACAGAGATAGTCTGAGTACATCTCTAAAATTCAATTATTTGAAAATCGCGATAAAGGGTGAGGCACGGAGTATGGTAGCTCACCTTTTAACTGGGCCGCTGGAGAATTATAATGCCACTTGGGAATTGCTGACCAAGCGGTATGAAAATAAGCGAAAATTTTTTGCGGATCAGCTGAATCGTTTACTAGACTTACCAATGCTAGATCACGATTCAGCGAAACATATTAAATGGTTTTCTGATTCTATAAATGAGTCAATACATTTAATTAAATTAAAGTCACATTTAACAGAAGAAGTTGATGGGATTTTCGCGCACATTGTGTTGAAAAAATTCAACAAAGATACCTTACAACATTTAACATTAACATTTAACAACATTTAACATTAAACTTGTTCAATATTGACAAAACTAAGTGGCAAGATTATGTGTTGGCAGACCTTACTTTAACAAACCAAGTAGGGTAGATGTAATTATTGGGATAGATTTGTATACCCATATTTTAAAAGACGTAGTAGTAAAAATAGACGGACTACTTGGACAAAATACAGAATTCGGATGGATTATATCCGGTTGCACCAAATCAAAAGGTGATAAATTTATTGTGGCGACAACAATTGAAGTTGGGGACTTAGAGCGGTTCTGGGAATTGGAAAGTGAAAAGAATGACGTAGAAGAAGATGTGTGCCCCATTATTTACCCCATCAAGGAGTCATAAGAGATTCCAGTATAACGACAAAGCTGAGGGTGGTTTTCGATGCTTCAGCAAAAACCACAAACAATAAAAGTTTAAATGATATCATGTGGGTTGGACCAAGGGTCCAAAAAGATATCTTCGATATTATGGTGAAATGGCGTAAATGGCCATTTGTAATATCTGCGGACATAGAAAAAATGTACCGGCAAATTAATGTTGATAAAGAAAATTAACAATATTTGCATATAATTTGGAGAGAAAAGTTAAAGGAGTATAAACTCACAACCGTTAGGTATGGTACAGCTTCAGCACCCTACTTAGCAACCAGGGTGCTTGTTGCAATAACAAATAATTGCATAAATCAAGCAATTAAGGAAATCATAAAGAATGATTTGTATATGGACGACCTGATGACATGTGCCGACCCGATACTGGATTCTAAAAAGTATGTAAAGGAAGTTACCCGGGAGTTTAATAAGGTTGGGTTTAACTTAAGAAAGTGGATAACAAATATCCCAGAAATTATAGAAGGCATTAGAGATGACCAAGAAAATAAATGATTAACCATTGAGGAGAATGAATCCGTCAAAACATTAGGACTACAATGGGAACCGGTTAAAGACGAGCTTAGGTTCGATTTCCAATATGAACCAAATAAGAAAAATAACGAGGGGGAACGTTGTGAGTTGCTGCGGACACCGCAACTCTACGGTTATACCCGATACTAAGTCAGTATGGCTCTCCTCCGGCAGACGCCGCTAATATTAAACGACACGACAAAGAGTGCGTGCGAGAGAGACAGAAAATCAGTCTGAGCGTGACGTCGGACGCTGCGTAGCCACTGCAAATTGAAATACAGCTATTAAAAAGCCTGTCCAGCTCGTATTTTTCAAAATTATTAATTGAAACTTCCGTTCCATTAATATTTTTTTTTTTTTTTTTTATTCTCCGATCACAATAGATATACCCAGTTATCTATTAAAAATACAGCCTGTTTAGCTCGTATTTTTTTCAAATTATTAATTGAAACTCTCGTTTCATTAATTTATTTTATACTCTGTTCCTTCCTATAGGAGGCAAATCAAAGTTTTTTATTTTGCTACCTTTAGCTGTCAGTGAACTAGACACTTGTTCAGTCTCAAGGAAGCTGGTTTAACTCCGTGCTCTTACCACAGGGGGGAAATCAGAGCCTTATATGTGATTTGACAATGAGGTTGGAGGTACAATTTGGTAGTCTATAATTATCGTTAGACCTACGCAGAGGATACACTTCACTGAGGGTGTCTATTTGAGTACATGCTTACATTAGTTTTATTTTAGGACCGCATTTGTAAAGTGTTTTCTCCACTTGTGATTTGTTGTCGTATTAATGGGTTACAGATCTCTGTTTACACCAGTGCAGTCATAACTTGTCTACTTTATGTGATTTCTTTAGAGTTCGGTGTTGTTACATGAGTGAATGTGTACAATAATCTATTTATGTTTAAACATTCTGCAAGGGGCCGAAAGTGGCATTGTATTGACGATAATATGTTCATGTTTGAACAATCGGAGAATACAAGAAATAAAAATTAATGAAACGGAAGTTTCAATTAATATTTTGGAAGAATACGAGATGGACAGGCTGTATTTTAATAGATAACGAAAGATGTATATCTATTGTAATTGAAAAATACAATTTTTTCTCGACGGTGGCGTTTTTGAGGCCGGAACATCGAATGAAAAAAATAATAATCCGAAACATCAAAAGTTCTTAATGGCTAGAAATTGAAAAAAAGGGTGGCAAGTTACTGTGACTGTGAAAAAAATAAATAAATAAATTGGTTTGTGCACACTGTGCCAGCAACAATAACTGCGGTGACATCAGCAGAAGCAACATCAGCGACTTCAGCAGCATCGACATCAGCAGCAGTGACAATAGCTGCAGTGACATAAGCAGAGGCAACACCAGCAGCAGCGACATCGGTATCAGCAGCAGCGACTTCATCAGCAGTAACAGCAAGAGCAGAAGCAGAATTCATCAGATAAGTCAGATATTTAAATTTTGTTTAAGCCTAATTAAGTAAAGAATTAAAGTTAGATGTTATCGGAACAAACAATTAAGATATTAGAGGCTCAAGCCGCGATAAGAAGATTGAAGCTGGTCATTTGACCAGCGATGTAATCCAAAGGTTAGGAGACCTTAAGAACAAAGTTACAGGCAATAGTTCTGCACTGTTAGCATATGGAGTAGTCGATCATGACTACTATAAAAGACAGCAGTACGAAAAAATTATTAAAAATATACAGGACATACATAAAAAGTATGTAGAGTCAAAGAATAATGAAACCCTAACGAAAGGGAAGGTAGAAATAACAAAGTTACAATCAGTGGAGACTGGAACTTTGAAGGAAGACATAGAGCCCAAAATTGACAATAGCATAGAAAAAGTATCTGAGGAAATCATCACAATAGTGGAAAACCTGAGGACATATTTAGAGCAAACCATGCAGAGGTTTGATCAGGCTAAAATGGGAGAGTGTAGAATGAGAAAGGAAAAAATTGAGTTCCTCAGTAAAAGACTGAGCTCAAAAATTGAGGAGTACTATCATAGCTATGAAACAAACGACAGCTTCGACAATCAGATCGGAGATTTGGAATTTGATATTCAAAGCATGTTGAGCAACCTAGAAGTTAGGATGCAAACCATAGCTGAAGAAAACAGCATGGATACTAAAGGGGCAACGGTAAAAAAAGAAGATATTGATTTGCCTGATCTTCCGAAAGTGGAAGTACCCACATTCTCGGGCGAAGAAAAAGAGTGGGACGGCTTTTCACAAATATTTTGTGAATTAATTCATAACAGAGATAGTCTGAGTACATCTCTAAAATTCAATTATTTGAAAATCGCGATAAAGGGTGAGGCACGGAGTATGGTAGCTCACCTTTTAACTGGGCCGCTGGAGAATTATAATGCCACTTGGGAATTGCTGACCAAGCGGTATGAAAATAAGCGAAAATTTTTTGCGGATCAGCTGAATCGTTTACTAGACTTACCAATGCTAGATCACGATTCAGCGAAACATATTAAATGGTTTTCTGATTCTATAAATGAGTCAATACATTTAATTAAATTAAAGTCACATTTAACAGAAGAAGTTGATGGGATTTTCGCGCACATTGTGTTGAAAAAATTCAACAAAGATACCTTACAACATTTAACATTAACATTTAACAACATTTAACATTAAACTTGTTCAATATTGACAAAACTAAGTGGCAAGATTATGTGTTGGCAGACCTTACTTTAACAAACCAAGTAGGGTAGATGTAATTATTGGGATAGATTTGTATACCCATATTTTAAAAGACGTAGTATTAAAAAAAAGACGGACTACTTGGACAAAATACAGAATTCGGATGGATTATATCCGGTTGCACCAAATCAAAAGGTGATAAATTTATTGTGGCGACAACAATTGAAGTTGGGGACTTAGAGCGGTTCTGGGAATTGGAAAGTGAAAAGAATGACGTAGAAGAAGATGTGTGCCCCATTATTTACCCCATCAAGGAGTCATAAGAGATTCCAGTATAACGACAAAGCTGAGGGTGGTTTTCGATGCTTCAGCAAAAACCACAAACAATAAAAGTTTAAATGATATCATGTGGGTTGGACCAAGGGTCCAAAAAGATATCTTCGATATTATGGTGAAATGGCGTAAATGGCCATTTGTAATATCTGCGGACATAGAAAAAATGTACCGGCAAATTAATGTTGATAAAGAAAATTAACAATATTTGCATATAATTTGGAGAGAAAAGTTAAAGGAGTATAAACTCACAACCGTTAGGTATGGTACAGCTTCAGCACCCTACTTAGCAACCAGGGTGCTTGTTGCAATAACAAATAATTGCATAAATCAAGCAATTAAGGAAATCATAAAGAATGATTTGTATATGGACGACCTGATGACATGTGCCGACCCGATACTGGATTCTAAAAAGTATGTAAAGGAAGTTACCCGGGAGTTTAATAAGGTTGGGTTTAACTTAAGAAAGTGGATAACAAATATCCCAGAAATTATAGAAGGCATTAGAGATGACCAAGAAAATAAATGATTAACCATTGAGGAGAATGAATCCGTCAAAACATTAGGACTACAATGGGAACCGGTTAAAGACGAGCTTAGGTTCGATTTCCAATATGAACCAAATAAGAAAAATAACGAGGGGGAACGTTGTGAGTTGCTGCGGACACCGAAACTCTACGGTTATACCCGATACTAAGTCAGTATGGCTCTCCTCCGGCAGACGCCGCTAATATTAAACGACACGACAAAGAGTGCGTGCGAGAGAGACAGAAAATCAGTCTGAGCGTGACGTCGGACGCTGCGTAGCCACTGCAAATTGAAATACAGCTATTAAAAAGCCTGTCCAGCTCGTATTTTTCAAAATTATTAACTTCCGTTCCATTAATTTTTTTATTTTTATTTTTTATTCTCCGATCACAATAGATATACCCAGTTATCTATTAAAAATACAGCCTGTTTAGCTCGTATTTTTTTCAAATTATTAATTGAAACTCTCGTTTCATTAATTTATTTTATACTCTGTTCCTTCCTATAGGAGGCAAATCAAAGTTTTTTATTTTGCTACCTTTAGCTGTCAGTGAACTAGACACTTGTTCAGTCTCAAGGAAGCTGGTTTAACTCCGTGCTCTTACCACAGGGGGGAAATCAGAGCCTTATATGTGATTTGACAATGAGGTTGGAGGTACAATTTGGTAGTCTATAATTATCGTTAGACCTACGCAGAGGATACACTTCACTGAGGGTGTCTATTTGAGTACATGCTTACATTAGTTTTATTTTAGGACCGCATTTGTAAAGTGTTTTCTCCACTTGTGATTTGTTGTCGTATTAATGGGTTACAGATCTCTGTTTACACCAGTGCAGTCATAACTTGTCTACTTTATGTGATTTCTTTAGAGTTCGGTGTTGTTACATGAGTGAATGTGTACAATAATCTATTTATGTTTAAACATTCTGCAAGGGGCCGAAAGTGGCATTGTATTGACGATAATATGTTCATGTTTGAACAATCGGAGAATACAAGAAATAAAAATTAATGAAACGGAAGTTTCAATTAATATTTTGGAAGAATACGAGATGGACAGGCTGTATTTTAATAGATAACTAAAGATGTATATCTATTGTAATTGAAAAATACAATTTTTTCTCGACGGTGGCGTTTTTGAGGCCGGAACATCGAATGAAAAAAATAATAATCCGAAACATCAAAAGTTCTTAATGGCTAGAAATTGAAAAAAAGGGTGGCAAGTTACTGTGACTGTGAAAAAAATAAATAAATAAATTGGTTTGTGCACACTGTGCCAGCAACAATAACTGCGGTGACATCAGCAGAAGCAACATCAGCGACTTCAGCAGCATCGACATCAGCAGCAGTGACAATAGCTGCAGTGACATAAGCAGAGGCAACACCAGCAGCAGCGACATCGGTATCAGCAGCAGCGACTTCATCAGCAGTAACAGCAAGAGCAGAAGCAGAATTCATCAGATAAGTCAGATATTTAAATTTTGTTTAAGCCTAATTAAGTAAAGAATTAAAGTTAGATGTTATCGGAACAAACAATTAAGATATTAGAGGCTCAAGCCGCGATAAGAAGATTGAAGCTGGTCATTTGACCACCGATGTAATCCAAAGGTTAGGAGACCTTAAGAACAAAGTTACAGGCAATAGTTCTGCACTGTTAGCATATGGAGTAGTCGATCATGACTACTATAAAAGACAGCAGTACGAAAAAATGATTAAAAATATACAGGACATACATAAAAAGTATGTAGAGTCAAAGAATAATGAAACCCTAACGAAAGGGAAGGTAGAAATAACAAAGTTACAATCAGTGGAGACTGGAACTTTGAAGGAAGACATAGAGCCCAAAATTGATAATAGCATAGAAAAAGTATCTGAGGAAATCATCACAATAGTGGAAAACCTGAGGACATATTTAGAGCAAACCATGCAGAGGTTTGATCAGGCTAAAATGGGAGAGTGTAGAATGAGAAAGGAAAAAATTGAGTTCCTCAGTAAAAGACTGAGCTCAAAAATTGAGGAGTACTATCATAGCTATGAAACAAACGACAGCTTCGACAATCAGATCGGAGATTTGGAATTTTATATTCAAAGCATGTTGAGCAACCTAGAAGTTAGGATGCAAACCATAGCTGAAGAAAACAGCATGGATACTAAAGGGGCAACGGTAAAAAAAGAAGATATTGATTTGCCTGATCTTCCGAAAGTGGAAGTACCCACATTCTCGGGCGAAGAAAAAGAGTGGGACGGCTTTTCACAAATATTTTGTGAATTAATTCATAACAGAGATAGTCTGAGTACATCTCTAAAATTCAATTATTTGAAAATCGCGATAAAGGGTGAGGCACGGAGTATGGTAGCTCACCTTTTAACTGGGCCGCTGGAGAATTATAATGCCACTTGGGAATTGCTGACCAAGCGGTATGAAAATAAGCGAAAATTTTTTGCGGATCAGCTGAATCGTTTACTAGACTTACCAATGCTAGATCACGATTCAGCGAAACATATTAAATGGTTTTCTGATTCTATAAATGAGTCAATACATTTAATTAAATTAAAGTCACATTTAACAGAAGAAGTTGATGGGATTTTCGCGCACATTGTGTTGAAAAAATTCAACAAAGATACCTTACAACATTTAACATTAACATTTAACAACATTTAACATTAAACTTGTTCAATATTGACAAAACTAAGTGGCAAGATTATGTGTTGGCAGACCTTACTTTAACAAACCAAGTAGGGTAGATGTAATTATTGGGATAGATTTGTATACCCATATTTTAAAAGACGTAGTAGTAAAAATAGACGGACTACTTGGACAAAATACAGAATTCGGATGGATTATATCCGGTTGCACCAAATCAAAAGGTGATAAATTTATTGTGGCGACAACAATTGAAGTTGGGGACTTAGAGCGGTTCTGGGAATTAGAAAGTAAAAAGAATGACGTAGAAGAAGATGTGATTCCAAGAGATTCTAAGAGATTCCAGTATAACGACAAAGCTGAGGGTGGTTTTCGATGCTTCAGCAAAAACCACAAACAATAAAAGTTTAAATGATATCATGTGGGTTGGACCAAGGGTCCAAAAAGATATCTTCGATATTATGGTGAAATGGCGTAAATGGCCATTTGTAATATCTGCGGACATAGAAAAAATGTACCGGCAAATTAATGTTGATAAAGAAAATTAACAATATTTGCATATAATTTGGAGAGAAAAGTTAAAGGAGTATAAACTCACAACCGTTAGGTATGGTACAGCTTCAGCACCCTACTTAGCAACCAGGGTGCTTGTTGCAATAACAAATAATTGCATAAATCAAGCAATTAAGGAAATCATAAAGAATGATTTGTATATGGACGACCTGATGACATGTGCCGACCCGATACTGGATTCTAAAAAGTATGTAAAGGAAGTTACCCGGGAGTTTAATAAGGTTGGGTTTAACTTAAGAAAGTGGATAACAAATATCCCAGAAATTATAGAAGGCATTAGAGATGACCAAGAAAATAAATGATTAACCATTGAGGAGAATGAATCCGTCAAAACATTAGGACTACAATGGGAACCGGTTAAAGACGAGCTTAGGTTCGATTTCCAATATGAACCAAATAAGAAAAATAACGAGGGGGAACGTTGTGAGTTGCTGCGGACACCGCAACTCTACGGTTATACCCGATACTAAGTCAGTATGGCTCTCCTCCGGCAGACGCCGCTAATATTAAACGACACGACAAAGAGTGCGTGCGAGAGAGACAGAAAATCAGTCTGAGCGTGACGTCGGGCGCTGCGTAGCCACTGCAAATTGATTTGTTCCTTTTGGCTATAAAAATGATCTGATCTGATCCAGATTCAGCAATCTAATAGATATGGTCATTATCTATGATTCTGCGTTTTTAGTTTTCTCAAATCTGCAATATTGTGGATGCAACAGATTTTCGTCCTTTGTGGGGGCGGATGGGGGTGTGGCGAAATTCTGAGATATACGTTTTATAGTGACATCTTAAAGGAGTGTGTGCACCAAATTTGGTTACTCTAGCCTTAATAGTCTCTGAGATTTGTGGTTGCCTCAGATTTTCGTCCTTTGCGGGGGCGGAAGGGGGTGTGGCGAAATTTGGACAGGAAACGGTCAAGGTCCGATATCACAGGAGTGTGGATACCAAATTTGGTTGCTCTGGCTTTTATAGGTTCTGAGATCCTTGAACTCATATTTTGCAATTGGCAAAACCGACCATGAAACCTGTGTGTTAGAGTGAGACAGAGCGAGAAAGAGTGAAATTGTTTTCGTGATTCTGGCTGTAATAATTATACGATCTGGTTCAGATTTTGCACTCTAGAAGATATAGTCATCTTCTACGATTCTGCGTTTTTAGTTTTCTCGTATCGTCGAAATTGTGGATGCCACAGATTTTCGCTCTTTGTGGGGGCGGAAGTGGGCGGGGCAAAGTTTTGAAATATTCTTGTAGCAGTGACATATCACAGAAGTCTGGATCCAAAACATCGTTGCTCTAGCTCTTATAGTCTTTGAGCATTAGGCGCTGAAGGGGACGGACAGACGGACAGACAGACATGGCTCAATCGACTCGGCTATTGATGCTGATCAAGAATATATATACTTTATGGGGTCGGAAACGATTCCTTCTGGACGTTACACACATCCACTTTCACCACAAATCTAATATACCCCAATACTCATTTTGAGTATCGGGTATAAAAAGAGAATAGTATTATCCACCTTAGGAAAAATTTATGACCCGTTAGGCTGGTTGTCTCCAGTGACACTTGTCGGAAAATTGTTCATTCAAAAACTTTGGCTAGCATACAAAAATTGGGATGAAGAATTATCGGAACAGGATACTCGGGAATGGAATTCGTTTAAAGATAGTTTAACCGAATTAAAAAAATTCATCATTCAAAAATCAAGATGGCTAAATTATCAGCACAATAAGTCGATGTAAATTCACGGGTTCGCCGATGCATCAGAAAAGGCATATGCCGTAGTGTATGCCAAAGCAAATGGTTCTAAAATCATAATAGCCAGCAAAAGCAATGTTAAACCAAAGAAGAAACGGTAAAGTATTATTTGAATTTAGAACTTTGTGCAGCACATCTTCTGGCAAAATCAAATTTAACGGGTAAAAATAGCGGTTGAAATTAATGTAGAATGTTATGCCTGGAGGTATTCTACGATTACTCTAGCCTGGATAAAGAATGGAGACAATAAAGACAAGTTTATCAGGTTTCGAACTGACGAAGTAAGAAAAATGTAAGAAATTAAATGTTGGCATGTTAGAGCTGAAGACAATCCAGCAAATGTAGCATCAAAGGGCATTAGTGCAGATAAGTTAAAAGATTTTAAGATTTGGTGGAAAGGGCCTCAATGGTTGGCAAAACCTAAGGAACATTGCCCAAAAGAGGACAACAATTGTAATAGCCAAAAAACATTTTTTTATGAATTATTACTGTGAGGGAGCGTACGCTCCACCCACATTTTTTCCTCCCACCATTCACCCTCGTTTTCTTTCCCACTGGAGCGACCCTAAATTTTTTCATTCGGCTCGGTTAACTATTGGAATAAATTACTGACCTTTCATATTTTTCTATATGTATTTTTCATTAATTTCCATATTACACGGCCCGAGGGGGTCTCTAAGCACGCACGTAGTCTCTTATCTTTATAAAAGGGGGGGGGGAAGGTCGTGATCATGGCAGGCGCCACTGTCTTTTCGGGTTTATTTGCTCGTTATCCCAGAAAACAACGAAACAACAACAACGCAGCAGCAGCAGAAGAGAGACGACGAAACGCCGAGAACCGTAAGCTATAAGCGACGACGCGCCAACAGCGGAGCAAGAAAGAGCAGAACGCAGCAGTGGCAGAAGAGAGACGACAAAACGCCGAGAACCGTAAGCGATAAGGCAAGCAAACAGAAACGACGCAGCAGCGGCAGAAGAGAAACGACGAAACGCCGAGAACTGTAAACGATAAGGCAAGCCAACAGCAACGAAGTGCCAGCAGCCCACGCTGACGCTGGTTTGGCAGAGCCAGCAGAATGCCGGTTTTGGAGAAGGAAAAGCTTGAGAGTGACGAGAGAGAGACGTGTTCACGCTTGAAATTCAAGATCGAGTGGCTGGAGAAAGTGGAACGGGATCCACACCAACGCGAAAGTTACGCCAGTGGTACGAGCAAAGATCCTGCACCAAAGCCGCGCCTACGTAGAAGAAGGGGTGCGATAGGCAGGAAAGTAAAAGAATAAAAAAGAAAAGAAAAGAATATAATGAACACATAACCCAGTCACTAACGGTTCGTATCCATTCCCTGCGAAAACTGGATGTCAGGGGTCTCGTCTTCTCTCTCCATCCTTATGCCGCTTTCCCGAGTCCCCCTTTTTACCCTATCGGTACCCTCGCATGATTACCTCCATTAGTTCTTAGTCCAACAGGATCCCAAAGCCGCTTTCCGGCGATTTCGTACGCGCTCTCGGTGATGTCTGTCGGCACTCTCGTACGATTCTTCCAATAGTTCGTAGTCCAGCAGGATCCCAAAGCTGCTATCCGATTGCCTAAGCGCTCCTGGTGACGTTTGTTGGTGTCCCGCAGGATCCCAGTAGTTCCCCCAGGGTCCCGAAAGTGCTATGCGGCGATTGCATAGGTACTCTCAGTGATACTTGTCGGTATCCCCGCGTAGCAATGACCTTCGTAGTAATTCTTAGTCCGATAGGGTCCCGTAAGTGTTATCCGGCCATCGCCTAAGTACCCTCGGTGACACTTGTCGGTATCCCCGCGTAGCAAAGACCTCCGTGTTAATTCGTAGTCCAATAGGATCCCGATAGCGCTATCCGGCGATTGCCTAAGTGCTTTCGATGATACCTGTCGGCGGCGACTCCAGTAGTAGCCCGTAGTCTGATAGGACCCCCAAAGCGAGGACTGGCGATTGCCTAAGTGCTCTGCCCCGTGAGGTTCCGTCAAGGCCTTGAAGTCGGCCGCCCCCACCCTCGAAAGGGCTTATTAAGCTTAAATCCGTTCTTAGATAAGAATAGATTGTTACGAGTTGGAGGTAGATTGCAAAACTCCAACGTGGAATTTGAGGTTAAACATCCCTTGATTTTAGATAAGTGTCACTTGACGTCTTTAATTATCAAGAATGCACATAAAGAAACATTGCACTGTAACGAACCCAAAAGGGTTCGCTACAACGCCTCTCCCAACGCCCTATAAAAACCCGGCTACTAAATTGCGACACCTCGCTCAACGTACTACACGAACACCCCCCCTCCACACATAGCCACCGATTGACACGCACCGTCTTCATAACGCGGCGCCCAATTAAAAATAAGTCATTTAAACCGCTAAGAAATACAATAAAGTGTCAAATTTGCAAAGTAAAAACACCCGATTGCGTAAGTTCACCCCAATCAGCCGAGGCACCGACGTCGCCCCACCCCGAGTCCACACGGTCGTTTCATATACACAACGCTAGCAACGCGCGCCCGAGCCCCTATCCACCTCTCTACGACAAGCCGCCCTCTGACGCCGCCCTTAAGGTTCCAACACATTTCTACAAATTTCTTGTGAACAGACCCTTGGACGTGACTGAGCTTACCTCAGCCTGAAATAGGTCCATCACAGTACGGTGGAATTAATCTGATGCGAAACTATATCCAGCGAAAGTTTTGGATATTTGGGCTAAGAAATTGCTTAAAGAAAAAACTTAAAGAGTGTGTCACCTGTGCTAGGTATCGACAGAATACTGCAGAACAAATTATGGGAAATCTGCCGAAACACAGAGCTACAATGTCGCACCCGTTTACAAATACAGGTGTAGACTTCGCCGGGCCTTACCATATCCGATGCTCTAAAAACCGGGGGCAGAAATCCTATAAGGGATATATTGCCGTATTCGTATGCATGGCGACAAAAGCTATTCATTTGGAAGTAGTCAGCGATCATACTTCAGATGCATTTCCAGCTGCACTTAGAAGATTTTTCTCAAGAAGAAGAAAATGTGCAAAAAAATTTTTCCGATAATGGAACCAACTTTGTGGGAGCTTCGCACAAATTAGACCAGGAATACCAAAGAGCGCTCAAAGACAACATTAGAAAGAGAACATTCCCCCGGCAGGACCTCATATCGGAGGTATTTAGGAAGCTGGGGTAAAATCAGTGAAATATCACTTAAAAAGGGTAATTGGGGACAATAATTTAACATATGAGGAAATGGCAACTCTATTATGTCAAATTGAAGCGGTACTAAATTCAAGCCCTTTGTATACAACTACAAATGATATTGACGATCTGTATGTATTAACACCAGGTCATTTTATTATTGGAAGGCCAATATTTGGCTTGATTGAGACAATTTCAGAGAAACAAATCGGGAATCTGGATAGGTGGACATTAATTCAGAAAATGAAAAGAGAATTTTGGATTAAATGGAAAAAAGATTATTTGCATACACTGTAACAAAGAAATCAATGGAAAACAAGAATGCAGAATATTAAAAAAGGACAGATTGTATTAAAAAATGATGAAACCTGTCATGAAACCTTATGCCGTTAGCAGGCCAGTTGAGACAGGCTAGAATAACCTTTTTCGTTAATAAAACTTCCCCCTTCTCTGCAGCTTGTGGGAAAAGAATGGAAGATTTGAAAAACAAAGAAAATGAGTCTGACACTCCCCAAATGCCAACAGGGAGCAATCCCAAACAGGGGAAGCACCGGAAGCACCGAAGAAGGAGAGAAGCAAAGATGCAACCCCCACCTCCCAACAGCGGATTGGAAGGTGGTCAAAGTTGAGACGACACAGGGCCCCACAAACCAGGCGGTGGTCGTCCTCAACAAAGAGTCGCTGGCCCCGATTGAGGCTGCCAAAGGCGAGCTCAATTTTGGGTTCAGCTCTGTGACCGTAACGGTCTACAAGTCGGATGCAGCGGCCGGGGCACGTCCTGTCGACAAGCCAGTCGAGCAGGACGCTGCCTCGGAGATCGAAGCACCCGACGATCACACAGAGACAGACCCAGAGGGCTACTCCACCGATGGCACGCTGAGATGCGACTTCGAGGCGATGTGTTGCCAAGAGGAAATCGAGGACGATCCGGATGCCGACATTACAGTGGTGGAGAACACTAAGGCTGTCCTTAAGGCTCCTTCAGATCAATCTCCACCACTGTAAAGCAGCATCCGCTGCTCTTATACTCCGCCTCGAAGAGAGCGGAGCAGACGTAGCCCTGATCCAGGAACCTTGGATAGTGGGAGACAAGGTTTGTGGACTAGGGTTGAAGGAGTACAAGATAATTGTAGCTCAACATGAAGGTGAAACGATCCTCCCAACGACCTTGTTCGCAAACTAGCCAGCGACAGCGAGAGGTCGGACATAGACCTATTAATAGGTTGCGATGCCAACGCTCACCACACTCAATGGGGGAGCTCGAACAAAAATATAAGGGGTGAGTCACTTTTCAGCTTCATCCTTAACTCAAATCTATTTATTTGTAATCGGGGCAACGATTTATAATTAAAAATCGACAGGAGGTTATTGACATCACCTTAGTGTCTCTCAACCTGTTAGACATAGTCAAGAGTTGGCAAGTCCTTGATGACCACTCTTTCTCTGACCACAGATACATCGAGACCACACTATCCCTCGAGTGTTCGAAACCTAAGGACTAGGTTTCGGAATCCCAGGAAAGCCAACTGCGAAAAATATAGCTCAGCCCTGGAGGACTTACTCCCCTCCAAAGCACCATCATGCTCGGACACAAAAGACGACCTAGATCGCCTAGTGAACAGGTTCACAGAAACATGCAACAAAGCCTTCGCGGCAGCATGCCCCTCTAGCAAACCTAGGGGGAAAAAGAAACCCCCCTGGTGGTCAAAACAAATAGACATCCTACGTAAAAGCTGCAGGACCCTCTTCAATAGGGCCAAAAGCGCGAACGAGGAGAGCCACTGGGCAGACTACAAAAACCGGTAACCTCGATGGATCACATCCTCACAAAACGTAACATAAGCTGGGCAATAAACAGCTTCAACCCGTTCAAATCGCCAGGCCCAGACCAGGTAATCCCGGCCCAACTTCAGAAGGCCGGTGATACGGCCATCAACTGGCTACAAGGTATCTTCAGGAAGATAATGGCTGTGGGTACAATCCCGCGAATAAGGCTTAAGGCAAAGATAGTCTTCACTCCCATAGCAGGAAAAGCCTCGCACTCAGCTGCAAAAGACTTTAGACCAATCAGCCTATCGTCCTTCCTCCTCAAAACCTTTGAGAGACTCGTCGGTCTGCAACTGAGGACAACTATACACCCTCAGTTGCTGTCAGGCGCACAGCATGCCTACCGGAAAGGAAAATCCACGGAAACGGCTCTTCATGAAGTGATCTCAGCGGTAGAGAAATCTCTGCATCACAAAGAGTACTCACTCATAGCCTTTTTCGATATTGAAGGAGCTTTCAACAACGTTGTACCGGGTGCCATTACAGAAGCCCTGACTGACCTGGGGGTGGACCGTCACTTGGTGATGCTCATTGATCAATTGCTCACATGCAGGACGGTGACATCATCGATGGGATCGTCCGCCCAGTCAAGGTATGTCAACAGAGGCACCCCGCAAGGTGGTGTCCTGTCTCCTCTTCTGTGGAACATAGCAGTCAACAAGATTCTATGTGACCTAGAAGGGGGAGGCTGCAAAGTCGTGGCCTATGCGGACGACGTTGCGATTATCTTCTCGGGGAAATACCCCCAAACACTGTGCGACTTAATGACCACAAAGCTAGCGCAACTGTCGGATTGGACAGAATCGCGCGGTCTGGGAGTAAATCCCTCAAAAGCGGAACTCGTATTATTCACAAATAAATACAAGGTCCCGCCCCTCAACCCTCTAATACTACAAGGATGCAGGCTCTCCTTTAGCGACAGTGCCAGTTACTTAGGGTTGGTAATTGACAAGAAGCTTAACTGGAATCTGAATGTCAAAGACAGAGTGAAGAAGGCAATGACTGCACTCTACACATGCAAAAAAGCTATTGGGCTAAGATGGGGTATGATCCCAAGCATAGTCCAATGGATATATCAAGCTATAGTTAGACCAACACTACTCTTCGGAGTTACGGTGTGGTGGCCGGCCCTATCAAAAAGGGCGATCACCAAGCAACTGGGCAAAGTCCAGCGGACTGCCGCCCTATGTATCAGCGGAGCTCTTCGCACCACCCCAAATGACGCGCTAAATGCCATCCTATGCCTACAGAGCCTTGACCTCGCAGGAAAGGAGCGGGAAGAAGCAGCAGCAGTACGTCTAAGAGACTCAGATCAATGGGTGACACAGTGCATAGGTCACTCAGCCATATTAAATAATAGCAGTACCGTCCCCTCAAAAACAGACTACCAAGTTCCAAGAGAGTCACTCCCTTCGACACAATCATCCCTCACAAAGACGAATGGCTCGAGGGACTCCCAGGCCCAGATTGGGTCATAAACGTCTTCACAGATGGATCAAAGCTGGACGACAGAGTCGGAGGGGGAATCTACTCTGAACAGCTAAACATAAGAGCAATATAAGCGACTAACAAACGATATGTGGCAAACAGTGCCACGATGTCGCACAACTCGGCAAACATGGCCGACCATGGACATGAAGCGCATCTCCGAGCTCCTCAAGTTAAGCAGGAAAAGGTGCAGCGTAGTCATACGTTCCCTCACGGGACACTGGCTAATAGGCACCCACGCTAACAGGCTGGGGGCCCCACATAACAATTTTTGTCGCAGCTGTAGAGACGAGGAAGAGGAGGAGACAGTGGAACATCTGTTCTGCTCCTGTCCAGCTCTCAGCAGAAGAAGGCTACAGCACCTGGGCTCAGCCTTCCTACACGACATCTCAGAGATGTCCAAACTATGTCCCAGGAGGATAGCGAACTTTGTGAGAGCATCTGGATGGGATAATTGCTGACAGGAAGTCTCACAACGCAGGAAGTAATGATCCTTTGCGGTATCACAACGGGCCGAAACCGGCCTAAGTGTGACGGGTTCCGAGCGAGCCCGGCAGCCGCCTCAACCTAACCTAACCTAATAAAACTTCTCTTAGCCCTAGTAATATAATATTAAAGTTTAAGGTTTTATGTTTTTATAGAGTTAGAAGTGATTTGTGTATATTTCGTGTGCTGCTAATATGCTATTTAATATAATTTAAACGGTCCATAATATGCATAGACTTCCAACGAATAGCAGGATATTGATTCGTACGCTGGCAAAACAAAAAGATGGCATAAATATTTGTCATATAAATGCTCAGAGTCTTTATGGTAAGATTGATGAGTTCCGATACATGTTTGAACAATCGAATGTTGATGTAGTTTGTGTTTCGGAAACGTGGTTCATGCCGCATCTATGTGATAATGTCATTTTGGGTACCGGATTTGATCTATACCGATCTGATCAGTTCCAAATTAATATGCAAACACCCTCCAGAAAGTGCAATACATTACCTTTTTATAGAATTATCGGCCTCTAGCAGTTCGCTTAAATTGCTATTGGGCTGTCTGTACAGACCATATCGCAATACAATCTACCACCAAGTAATTCATGTCATTTCAGAATTATCTGTGAGCTATACTGACGTAGTAGCTACCATTGAGAAAGACCTTCACAACGCCCACTCACTTAAACTCACTCACAACTCAGTATCAACGCGGACAAGACGGACCTCATCCTCTTTACCAAGAGGTACAAGGTACCGATATGGACCCCCCCGAAGATCAATCAAACTAGGCTAACCCCAAAAACACAAGTCAAATACCTGGGCACAGTACTGGATAGTAAACTGGCATGGAAACCCAATGTATTGGAAAGGGTGAAGATGGCCACCATTGCGCTTTACGCATCCAAGAAGATGGTCAGCAGCACATGGGGCCTGTCTCCGGCTCTGATGCATTGGATTTACATCTCGGTGGTGCGACCAACTCTGCTGTATGGAGTCTTAGTGTGGTGGCAAGCTACAGGAAAGAAAACGTATCATAAGCTTATGGAAAGGATTCAGCGACAGGCTCTGCTCTGTATTACAGGGGCGCTGAGGTCAACCCCAACAAAAGCACTCGAAACCCTACTTGGAATCGAACCCCTAGACATCCACGCTCGTCTGGCTTCAGGAAATCTGTCGCCACGAGGATACGGGCACAGTTCAATTGCAAGGGAAATGACCAGATCAACTGATTACATGACCCCCCAAACATGCCTCGACGTAAAAACAACCGCATCTTTGGGACGTGAAGACTGGAAAATCGGAATAGACCACACTGAGCACCTCTATATATATATACGGATGGATCCAAAAGGGACGGAGGAGTAGGAACGGGCCTATACTGTACAGACCCTGAGATAAGGCTGTCATATAAGCTTCCGGACCATTGCAGCATATACCAGGCAGAGATTTTTGCCATCAGGAAAGCAGCAGAGATCGCTCTTCTCACTGAAAGAGCATACGATGCGGTCAACCTATTTGTCCACAGCCAAGCGGCGATAAGATCCATGCAGTCGTCCGCGGTCAGTTCTAAAAGTGTCTTGGCGAGTTGCAGCGGAGACCGCAACTCTACATTTATACCCGATACTTAGTCAGTATGGCTCTCCTCCGGCAGACGCCGCTAATATTAAGCGACACCACAAAGAGTGCGTGCGAGTGAGACAGAAAATCAGTCTGAGCGTGACGTCGGGCGCTGCGTAGCCACTGCAAATTGATTTGTTCCTTTTGGCTATAAAAATGATCCGATCTGATCCAGATTCAGCAACCGGATAGATATGGTCATTCTCTATGATTGTGCGTTTTAGTTTTCTCGAATCTGCAATATTGTGGATGCAACAGATTTTCGTCCTTTGTGGGGGCGAAAGGGGGTGGGCGAAATTTTGACACAAAACGGTCAAGGTCCGATATCACAGGCGTGTGGATCAAAAATTTGGTTGCTCTAGCTCTTATAGGTTCTGAGATCCTTGAACTCACATTTTGCAAATGGCAAAACCGACCATGAAACCTGTTTGTTAGAGAGAGACAGAGCGAGAAAGAATGAAATTGTTTTCTTGAGTCTGGCTATAAAAATGATACGATCTGGTTCAGATTTTACATTCGAGAACATATAGGCATTATCTATGATTCTGCGTTTTCAGTTTTCTTGTATCTTTGAAATTGTGGAGTCACAGATTTTCGCCCTTTGTGGAGGCGGAAGTGGGCGGGGCAATGTTTTGAAATATTCTTGTAACAGTGACATATCACAGAGGTCCGGATATAAAATTTCGTTGCTCTAGCTCTAATAGTCTTTGAGCACTAGGCGCTGATAGGGATGGATGGACAGACGGACAGGAATATATATACTTTATGGGGTCGGAAACGATTCCTTCTACAAATCAAATATACCGCAATACTAATTTTGAGTATAAAAACTAGTACATCTTATTCTGGTTTTATGCGGTCTTTTTTACACGGTTTTAAAACAACACTGTTCGAAAATACAAAATTTGAAATTTTTTACACGATTTTATTCCACTTAGCACGGATTAAGGTTAGGGTTAGGTAGAGGCGGCTGCCAAGCTCATTCGGAGCCCGACACACTTTGGCCGGTTTCAGCCCGTTGTGATACCGCTTGGGATCATTCCCTCCCTGCAAGTGAGATTTCATGTCAGCAGTTGTCCCATCCAGATGCTCTTATAAAGTTTCCGACCTTTCTGGGACATAACGTAGACATTTCCGAGATGTCGTTCAGAAAGGCAGTGCCTAAGTGTTGTAGCCTCCTTCGGCTGAGAGCTTGACAGGAGCATAACAGGTGTTCCACTGTCTGCTCCCCGTCCTCGTCAGTTCGTCCCCAGCCTACTTGCGTGGGTGCCTACTAGCCAGTGTCCTGTGAGGCAACGTATGACTGCGCTGCACCTTTCCGTGACTAGTTTGCAGAGCTCTGAGGTGCGCTTCTTATCTATGGTCGGCCATGTTTGCCGAGCTGTGTGACAACGTGGCCCTATTAGCCACTTTTCGTCTGCAAGTCGCTTGTACTGCTCTTTTATAATGAGCTTGCAGGTGGCCATAGGCATACAAATATCCTCCTTATCTTGACCAGCTCGTACGCTATGCAGTTGCCCTCGATGGCCTGGTGGCCCGGGACTCATATAATGCTGATAGCAAATTGCTGAGCCATCTCGTGAAGAGATTTGCGGCAGTTCGCCACAGTAGCCGAGTTCGAGGAGATCGCGTTGAGTGATCTGATCGCAGCTTGGCTATCGCTGTAGATGTTTATGTTGGTTGCCGTTGGTGTGAAGGCAGTACAGTGTCTCCCTGATTGCTGTAACTTCCACTTGGAAGACGCTACAGTGATCCGGAAGCCTGAGAGATTGTCATGCTTAGCTGTGCAAAGTAGATTCCTCCTCCGATCCTGCCGTCCAGCTTTGAGCCATCCGTTCTTACTGGGACCATGTTGTTTTTATATAGTATAGATGAGTGACCTATGTGTTCAGGTACCCATTGTTCAGAGTCCCTAAGACGTATTGCTGCCATTTCTGCCCGCTCCTTTCCTGCAAGGTCAAGGCTCTGGAGGCATAACATGGCGTTTAGCGCATCATTTGGTATAGTTCGAAGAGCTCCACTGATGCAGAGGGCGGCCGTTCGCTGAACTTTGCCCAGCTGATTGGTGATTGTCCTTTTTGTTAGGGCAGGCCACCACACAGTAACTCCGTAGAGTAATATAGGTGTGACTATTGCCAGATATATCCATAGGACTATGCTTGGGTTCATGCCCCACTTTAGGCCGATAGCTTTTTTGCAAGTGTAGAGTGCTGTCGTTGCCTTCTTCACCATATCCTTGACATCCAGGTTCCAGTTAAGCTTTTTGTCGATTATCAACCCTAAGTAACTGGCACTGTCGCTAAAGGAGAGCCTGCATCCTTGTAGTATTAGAGGGTTGAGGGGCGGGACCTTGTATTTATTTGTGAATAATACGAGTTCCGCTTTTGAGGGATTTACTCCCAGACCGCGCGATTCTGTCCAATCCGACAGTTGCGCTAGCTTTGTGGTCATTAAGTCGCACAGTGTTTGGGGGTATTTCCCCGAGAAGATAATCGCAACGTCGTCCGCATAGGCCACGACTTTGCAGCCTCCCCCTTCTAGGTCACATAGAATCTTGTTGACTGCTATGTTCCACAGAAGAGGAGACAGGACACCACCTTGCGGGGTGCCTCTGTTGACATACCTTGACTGGGCGGACGATCCCATCGATGATTCCACCGTCCTGCGTATGAGCAATTGATCAATGAGCTTCACCAAGTGACGGTCCACCCCCAGGTCAGTCAGGGCTTCTGTAATGGCGCCCGGTGTGACGTTGTTGAAGGCTCCCTCGATATAGAGATAAGCTCTTAGTGATTATTCTTTGAGATGCAGCGATTTTTCTACACTCGAGATCACTTCATGAAGTGCCGTTTCCGTGGATTTTCCTTTCCGGTAGGCATGCTGCGCACTTGAGTACAGCTGGGGACTTATGGTTGTCCGTAATTGTAACCCAATAAGTCTCTCAAAGGTTTTGAGTAGGAAAGACGATAAACTGATTGGTCTAAAGTTTTTCGGGGTTGAGTGTGAGGCTTTGCCAGCTTTAGGGATAAAAACTATCCTAGCCTTAAGCCATGCTTGCGGTATTGTGCATACCGACAGTATCTTCCTGAAGATACTATGTAGCCAGTTGATAACCGTATCCCCGGCCTTCTGTAGTTGGGCCGGGATTACCTGGTCCGGGCCTGGCGATTTAAACGGGTTGAAGCTGTTTACTGCCCAACTTATGTTCCGTTTTGTAAGGATATGGTAGATCAATTCTACCGATTCCTCTCCTGGGAGGTATGTCGGCTCGGTGGTTGTGCAGCAGAATGTGTAGGGACTCCTCACTGGAGTTGGTCCACGTACCATCATTCTTTTTAAGGTAACCTACCGAAGGAGTAGTTTTTGAGATAACTTTCCGGAGTCTTGCGGCCTCCGAAGTTTCCTCGATTTCGGAGCAAAATTTTTGCCAGGAGGCTCTTTTAGCCTTCCTCGTTTCCTTTTTTTATAGTGCTAGACTGATTTTATAGTCTGCCCAGTGAGTATCCTCATTAGCTCTTGTGGCTCTATTGAATAGAGTCCTACAAGTCCTACGAAGGATGTCTAGTTGTTTAGACCACAAGGAGGGTTTCTTTTTCCCCCTTGGTCTGGTAGAAGGGCATGCTGCCTTGAAGGCTTTGTTGAACGCATTCTAAATCCTGTTCACAGTTCACAGGACCTGTTTAGGTTGTCTTCCGTGCTCGGGCAATTAGGGGCGTTAGGAGGGAGTAGTTTCTCCAGGGTTGTGCTACATTTTTCCCAGTTGGCTTTTCTGGGGTTGATATAGTCGGTGGGTTTTGGGATCTCTTGGGGATTTTTAATTATAAACGTGGGGTCGTTGCCCCGATTGCAAATGAATAAATTTGAGTTCAGGATGAAGCTGAACAGTGACTCACGCCTTACGTTCGTGTCATTGCTCTCTCATTGGGTGTGGTGGGCGTTGGCATCGCAACATATAAGTAGGTCTTTGTCCGTCCTTTCGCTGTCACTGGCTATTTTGCGAACAAGGTCGTTGGGAGGATCATCCTCCTCGTGGGTCATATCGAAAGCCACCAGCCTGAGATGATTCCCGTTTAGCTCTAGGCTTGCCGCCGTGTTATCGCCATCGCTATAATTATGGAGCAGAAAGATATTTAAGTGCTTTCTCGCAAGTATGCAGGTACGGATTTTTCCTTCATTTTAGGATACAATGATCTTGTATTCCATCGTCCCCAATCCACAGACCATGCTTCCTACCACTCAACGCTCCTGGATCAGGACTACGTCGGCTCCGCTTGCGTCTAAGCGAAGTGTGAGAGCAGCCGATGCTGCTTTACAGTGGTGGAGATGTCTGCGTCCGAGTCGTCTGTCTCTCGGCACATTGACTCAAAGTCGAGCATCAGCTCCGTCTCCGAAGAGAAGCCTTCCTGGTCTGGTTCCAGCTCGTCGTCAGGCGCTTCGAGCTCCGCCTTGATGGTGACCGAGCTGAAGCCGAAGTCAAGCTCGCCTCTTGCTGCCTCTATCGGGGCCAGCGACTCTTTATTGAGAACGAGCACTGCCTGGTTAGTCGGCCCTTGTGTCGTCTCAACCTTGGCTACCTTCCAATCCGAGGTCGGTATTCCTGGGTTGCATCTTTGCAACATCTTGAAGATGCGTTCTGGCTCCTTGAAGGTAGTCGGCACCCAAATTCTGGCCCTCGGTCTGGACCAGTTTCGCCCCAGCATAGACTTCGCCGACCTGCGCGACCGCTTGATAAAGCTTTACGGAGCGCTCGTCCTCGCATGCAATTATCTTGAGGTTGCCCTGGAACCACCCCATGTCCTTACAAACTGGCGGTGGTCCTGGGTCCTTGTCGAGGAGGTCGAAGCAGCGGTCGGCCAGTGCCGCTTCCACCCACTTCCACTGACTTCTTGACTTCCTCTGCGCCGCTATGTCGAGGACGCCGATTAACGTCCTCTCCTTGGCAATCTGCACAAAAGAGACATTTGGCAGCACTCTGGAGCGCTTTGCTGCCGGTCCCGGTGTCTCCTGCGAGCGCTGGCTCTTGGCTTGGGAGTCACCTTTTTCTGTTCCAAGGTGTACTCCGGGAGCACGGCCGAAGCCCATTCCACCTTCTTCAGCCAGTCGGCTAATGGGCTGGCTTCACTGCTGGCGTGTTGCCGACGGAGTATGTGCCCTGCACTCCTTTTTCCGGCATAGGTGTATCGTTTGGCTTGGGCGCTTGTCGACGGCAAGTCAGCCCCCTCCACTTTACCAGAAGGTCGGGCAGCCGCAGTATTGATTAGCTTTCCTTCCAAGGTGTCAGCTTCGGGAGTTACCTTGCCACCCACTCCGGATTCGGGATGGGACCCCCTCGGGCAGGCACAGGCACCTTCCACCTTACAGGTATTCCCTGCTGTAGAGCCGGTTGGGCCAAGCCTTTGGGCCGCTGCCTTTCCGAGCTTGGGATTGCTCCCGGTTGGCATTTGGGGCGCTCCCCACACTCAATTGTTTTTTGGTTTTTATTTTTGTTGTTGTACATCTTGTTCCCACGAGATGCAGAGAAAGGGAAAGTTCCGCCCGAGCAAAGATCATCTCTGCCCGGGTTAGGCATCATTAGAACAGGGGCTGCCAAGTGCCTGAGCCCTCCGTTAGCGACTGGACTAGTTTTTATACCGGGCCACCAGCTAGGCTGACTCTCGGCACGGGTCGAGTAACACACTTAGTCCGGCCCGATGTGAGGTGGGTGTGGGGTTGGGATGTGGGTAGGTATCGTGTATGGATGGGAGTGTGTGAGCTACTTATTGAGGCGGCACCACAAGCGCATCGTCAGTGCTGGCTATCCGGGACTGCCTATTTCGGTACTCTCCCGTGAGGGATGTCCGCTTATTCGCAGCTGACCTACCCAGGTAGGCCGTTCGCTATCCGCAACCCGCGATCCGTCCGGTGGCCTCAGCTAGGCCCTCTTTGAGCACGGATTAAAATAACAACACAAATAGATAAAAACACACAAACATACAAGCAAATTTACTGGTTAGTGCAATTGTAGATAGCAACAATTTAGGGGAATTCCCTTTTTGTGGAAATTAAAGGGGATTCTATTTTTGCAATAAGAAAGTGTTATAACTTTGTGAACTATCAATGCTTTCAGACGTGTTTGGTAAAGACGTAAAATTGTTTTTCCAACGTTTCCTACTTGTTTCCCCAATTTTAATAGGTTTGAGAGACAAGGAACCAATCACTTATTTTTGCATACCATCAGTGTCTTTTTTACACGGTTTACTTATATACGGTTTTTTCAGGAACCAATCTACCATGTAAAAACTGAATTAGGTTTAATATCCTTTCACTGACAATAAATCTTTATCTTATACACAGAATACTATTAATCCTGCTTATTTTCATGGAATTCCTTAGATTTGTATTAACCAAATTAACCTGACTAAATACCCGCTCAATTTCCGCATTTAACCAATGATAGCACTTGCAGTGCAACAGCAGCCAGGTCAAAAAATCACATGTTTTCACTAGAATCTTTATAGAAGTAAGCCTTCAAAACCTAGTCCTGTCGCTGATTTTTTCTCCATTTATTAAATTAAATGAATAGCGATACATTCATTCATTCAATTTCTGAATATTTTCCACTTTAAGGTATTCAAAAATTTTGATAACTCAAATTTTGGATACGAAATTTGGTTGCTCTAGCTCTTATGGGTTCTGAGATCCTTGAACTCATATTTTGCAATTGGCAAAACCGACCATGAATCCTCTGTGTTAGAGAGAGACAGAGCGAGAAAGAATGAAATTGTTTTCTTGATTCTGGCTATAATAATTATACGATCTGGTTGAGATTTTAGAACATATAAACATCCTCTACGATTCTGAGTTTTTGGTTTTATCGTATCTTTAAAAATGTGGATGCCACAGATTTTCGTCCTTTGTGGGGGCGGAAGTGGGCGGGGCAAAGTTTTGAAATATTCTTGTAGCAGTGACATATCACAGAAGTCTGGATCCAAAACATCGTTGCTCTAGCTCTTATAGTCTTTGAGCATTAGGCGCTGAAGGGGACGGACAGACGGACAGACAGACAGACTTGGCTCAATCGACTCGGCTATTGATGCTGATCAAGAATATATATACTTTATGGGGTCGGAAACGATTCCTTCTGGACGTTACACACATCCACTTTTACCACAAATATAATATACCCCAAATTAGTATCCCCCCCAAATCGGGTATACAAAATTAGTAGAGCAACGCAATTTAGAAATAAATTAGAAATACACTTGATAAACTCTTAATAAAAAATAAAAAACCAAAAAAAAAAAACAAAAATAAATACAATAATTAAAAATAATAGTAAAACACAATACAATACAATACAACACTAATAAAATTAGAATTATAATTAGTATTAATATATATATATATATATAAAAATAAATAAATACATAAATAAAATCGTTACAGGATCACCTTAAGAAAATCATTAGGTGGAAAAGTCAATAGAAGGCTTGGGCCAATGGTAGTGAAAAGGGTATACATTGGGATGCACTGATAAAAAAAAGTAGAACATGATTAAATAACACACAGCACAGAAGCAAATGCCTTGTAAACTTTTATTCGGCGTAGAACAGAGAGGAAAAATTGTAGACGAATTGAAATTCAAACTAGAAGAGTTAAATGACGTACAAGAAAACAAATATCTAATAGAATTAAGAGAAAAAGCGGCGAAAAATATAGATATAGCGTGCAACAAAAAGCAATATGAGAAGTGCTAAATGAAACCTAAGGGGTACAAGGAATGAGACTTTGTGATGGCTAAAAATGTTGATCGCACAATGTTATACCACTATGTTATCGCAAAAGTAGAAGGTTTTTAAGTATCCTGTAACCCGTATCAAGGTCTTTGGAGTATCAAAAACATAAAACAGTGTATAGGTAACAGAAAAAAGGCATTAGCTTTTATACGCTTTATTAGCTTTAAAAGAAAAGAATGTATTATATACTAAGTATAATAAGTGTAAGCTAAAATATAATTCCATTATCTGGATTCCAGTCAGGATGTTTGATTTGTGGTAGGATAACCCGTATCAGTCAGTAGGGTCAGTCAGCAGCACCATTTAAACCTATATTAGCCAATACGACATCCCTTAGAATAATAATCTTAGAATAATAATAGATGAATACGGCCACATAAAAAATATGTAGATCGACGTTCGATCATTCTAAATGGCGCATAAAGGGAGAAGTAAAACTTACATAAAGTAATAATCAGCCAGGCTCCGTTTTTCACATTCACAAAAGTTTTCCGATTTACTTTTGAAATCACATAAATTGGGGTTCTCTTTTTCCCATTCCGCAAGATTTCTTCGTTTTCAAAACGAAAACATTTTCGTTGACGAAATGAAAAGTAAACGGCTTTTTATACAACAAAACGAACCTTAATTGCAATAGGAAAAAAATAGATGACTTATTGATGCATTAACATAAACTTGATACCTATATCAGGGTAATTTAACTTGTGCTTTCTTTATAAATAATTTTATTTTAACCCAACCTAAAATTTGGCTCGGAAAAAATTGGCCACAGCAACAACAAATTTCGTTTTGGTGTAAGCAGCTGACGCATTCCGATTTGGTTATCGGAACGTTGGCAATTAATAAATTTTTGCGTATAACAGCACAAATGTGCATGTAACAGCTCAGACTGTGCTTGTAACATGCGCTTAACAGAACATCTGGGTGAGCACAGCTGTTTCCCGCCCAATATAATTCGGACTTCAAAATGTAACATATCGATAAAAAAATATGTGAAAAATGGAACACCTTAAAACGAAAACGAAACGTTTTGGCTGAAAACGTAGTCCGCAAAAGTAAATGAAAAACGGAGCCTGCCTGAATATTTCACTCTCACACTGTTGGCGTATTCGTCGTTCGTCGCCTTCAATCGATGCAGTCGACCCTCCTCTACCCGTTGCTTGGCCCAGATTAGCTTCGATTTCTCCTCTTGGGAGCCGGAGCTGCCTTGGAGTCGACTCAGTAACTTTAGGGTACTTGAAATGTACTGAGTTTTCTCGTTCATTTCCGCCCTGAAACGCTTTGATCCTTCATTACGCAGGGAGCTGGTGCCTGGTTCAGGCGAGCGGAGAAGATTATCTTCTTCGGTTCTGCTTACCAAGAGCACGCTCTCCAAATCCGAGTCTGTCTCGACATCTGCGCATCTTGGCAACTGTCATGGCCTATTCTTGCCAAGTCACAGGTATGACAGCTGTCGCAGAGACAGAGACAGCTGCAGAGACAATAAAGAAAGGATGGAACTATGCCAAATAATCATCACATTACGACAATCAAGCACCTCCCGAAACCAACTAATTCCGCAGATATGCAAAAAGCCTAGGACTCTTTTCATACTTCAGGAGATTCATTCCGGGTTAGTCGAAAGTGGCTAAAGCATTGCAAGCTCTGAAAAAAACAATAGGGTAATTTGAGCTATATGACAATTGTGTGACAATATTTAATTATCTCTGTGAGAGACTGGCCTCAGCACCAGTTCTAGCCCTATATAGTCCGACTAAGGAAACAGCATTGCATTGTGACGGGTTTGGAGGAATTTTATTACAAAAACAGGATAATAAGAAATTTCATCCAATTTGATATTTTTCTCACTTATGAATTAGAAATTCTAGCCATAATCTACTCATTGAATAAATTTAAGATTTATTCTTAATTGGCCTTACTCTAAGCTTATGTAAGAACACTTTAAATTCAAAAATTGCTCGATGGGCCCTTGAACTTAAAAACTATGACTACACAGTGAATCATCGAAGTGGAAAATACATGCCCCATATCGGTGGCTTAAGTAGATACTTCCAACAATCGCTCAAAGACAAATTCCATTCGACACATTGCATATTGGCCATATCGGACCCCTCCCCTAGTGCTAATGAAGATTGCAAGATCTTAACGAAATATTTTGAAAATTATAGCAGACCAAGGAGAATTGTCAGTTATAGATTCCTGTTTCACATCGTTGAAATTCAGTGAGTTTTTGCTAAGTAACAACATTTAACATGTTAGAGCAGCAACTGCCTCACCACAGGCAAATGGGCAAGTGGGGAGACTAATAGAATAATGAAAAGTATGTTAGCAAAGTTAACTGAACCATTGCTACATTCAGATTTGTGTAAACTACTTACACAATCGGAATATACAATAAACAATTCAAAAACATTCGCTTACTGGGAAAATACCATCAGTAATATTCTTCTGAATTTCTGAATTGAATTTCTAGAAGACAAAACCAAGACCGCCAAGTCACAGGTGTGACAGCTGTCGCAGAGACAGAGACAGCTGCAGAGAGAATTACTCCTCCACGTGCCAGCCGGTGGTCATGCTTTCCACCCACGTTTTAGTTCACATCTCAGTCCCATTACATGGTTAATTTAGTTCCTATCCGCTTGGCATCCGCGGGCAAATTTAGTGGCTATCGAATAGACGGGGCCCTTGTGGAGGGTACAGCTACCAGATTTTATATGTAATGGTAAGCTCTAGGTTCCGGAAGTCCTTCGTAGGGAGAACTATGTGCTCTCATATCCACTGAAATGCTCTTAATCAAATTTCAAATATGAAAATAAAGTAAAAGTAATGACAAATATTGAATGAAAGTAAAACATATTGAAATACCAGCAAAATCAGACTTCAAAAACTTCAAACTCACAAACTCACTCTTTCACTTCACTCGAGAATGTCATTTAGTCGGCGCTCTCTATTAGAAACAAATAGAATCGCAACAAACTTATGTAATCTCACTCGAATTGCGCCAACGATTGATTTTCTACAAGTATATTTTATAACTGACATAGTAGGATTAAACGATCTGCAAAGTCTCAGCACCGTACAACCTTCGACTATATTTATGTATGTACTTTTTATTCAATAAAAAAAACCTTTTCTGTTTTTTTCGAAAAAGATTGCTGAAGTATAAGGCAGAGAAGGCAATATATCGAATTGAACGTCCCAGTCAAATTAAAACACAAAAAAAACGAGCAACAGAAGTTTCCATACGTGCACCAAATATAACTTCGTACCGAATTTTATCTAAAACGCCATATTGTACGGAAATCAAGTGCTACGAAAGCCATTATATTCGAAATCTTAATTCGAAATGTTCAATTATAAATCTTAAAACCCAACAAAATTTTGAAATTCCCTGTAGGATTGGTTTGAGTTACGAGGTCAAAAGTAATTTAATAGTACCAAAATGCTTTGAAAAATGTATTCAATATATGGAACATCAATTGTATGGCAATAAAATGCATATTGCTTACTTAAGAAGAAAAAGACAATATATGCCAAATAAAGATATAATTTTAAACAGAACAGGTGAGAGTGACAATTTATGTCTGCAAGATATATATTCAATGGAATTGAAATCTATTTTATCAAAAATGTGTTGGAGTACATTGTGCATTACTGGAGAATGTGATAGCTGTACTTTGAGAATCCCAATATTGGAACGACAAAACTTGCAAATGAAGTCGCCATTTAATTTATTGAGAAATTATTTGAATTATTTAGAATTATTATTTATCAATAATTATTGCTTAATCAATACTGTATATTCCAAACATAAGATAAACCTGGATAAACCAAGTAAAGAATCATCTTGTGATTTGAACAAAACCCTGCTGTGTCCAAGAGATGGAAAACAATTAAAAGTGTGTTCTCAAAATCCAGTTTATATATTGAATGAAACAAGAAAAATTTCAAATGAAAGTCAGCTATCCATAGTATTATTCACATTAACACCTATATCCATTGAACCGCAGTTAATTATGACATTATTTTGTAATATTGAGGCCAAAATGAACAGGAATGTTGTCGGAGACAGCAAGGTAAGTATTAATTCAACGTTATCTCTCACTTTCAGACAAAACGAGGGGGAGCGTTGTGAGTTGCTGCGGACACCGCAACTCTACGGTTATACCCGATACTAAGTCAGTATGGCTCTCCTCCGGCAGACGCCGCTAATATTTAACGACACGACAAAGAGTGCGTGCGAGAGAGACAGAAAATCTGTCTGAGCGTGACGTCGGGCGCTGCGTAGCCACTGCAAATTGATTTGTTCCTTTTGGCTATAAAAATGATCTGATCTGATCCAGATTCAGCAATCTAATAGATATGGTCATTATCTATGATTCTGCGTTTTTAGTTTTCTCAAATCTGAAATATTGTGGATGCAACAGATTTTCGTCCTTTGTGGGGGCGGATGGGGGTGGGGCGAAATTCTAAGATATACGTTTTATAGTGACATCTTAAAGGAGTGTGTGTACCAAATTTGGTTACTCTAGCCTTAATAGTCTCTGAGATTTGTGGTTGCCTCAGATTTTCGTCCTTTGCGGGGGCGGAAGGGGGTGTGGCGAAATTTGGACAGGAAACGGTCAAGGTCCGATATCACAGGAGTGTGGATACCAAATTTGGTTGCTCTGGCTTTTATAGGTTCTGAGATCCTTCTTTTGGACGTTGACATGCAATGACTGCATCTATCAAGAGGCGATGCAATTACTGCACCGTCAAGTGGCCCGTGTGACACCAGCAGAAGGCTGTTACGCGCGGATCCCAGGCAAAACGCAGCCCTCCTCCCGCCCAACCGACCGAGGGGCGCTGCCGCATGACGCGCGGTGCGTAGCCGAACCAAACGCGAGCATGCAAGAAAGATAGATATTAGACTAACATTCGAGGAAAATTAGCACTAAACTTATTAAGAAATTAAGCATGCAATAAAATACAAAATACAAGTACCACTACAATTACTAATTACTAGAAAGGTGTGTAAGGATTAGTAATTTAATAAGAGGAAGAGAATTAGTGGAGGATATAATATGGTAGAGGGAATTATAATCCGAGCATAAGACCCTAAACGGTTCATGCAAGGAATAATTCGATCTACAAAGTGGAAGGAACAACGGTATAAAGTTTCTAGTCAGTCTAATAGGAATCGTGAAGTTTATGCGGCTCAACAGATCAGGGCTGTCTATGTCACCCCTGATAAAGTTGTGCACAAATCTCACACCAAGTATTTTTCTACGGTTAACTAAGGATGGGAGGTTTACTAATAGCAGTCTACTAGAGTAAGATGGGAGTCTCACACCTTCTTCCCAGTTAAGGCCCCGCAGAGCAAAGAGTAAACAGTTTTTCTGTACTGATTCTATACGGTCCGGGTGTACTTTTTACTGAGGGCACCATACACAGGAGCCGTATTCTAAGATCGGACGAATTAGCGAGGTATAGAGAGTCTTTGTTATATAGGGGTCATCAAATTCCTTTGACTACCTCTTTATAAACCCAAGCACGCCCATGGCCTTATTTACCATGGTAGAAATGTCTTCAGGGTGATTCTCTCAAGAGAACCACCAAATAGGGTCTAACAAAGGGTTAGAACGATGATATGTCATAACTTTGCATTTCGAGGCATTAAGGTGTAACAAGTTTGCACAACACCATGACTGAAAGTTATTGAGATCGGATTGCAAGCGAGAATGAAATGAAATGTCCTTGTACTGGACACAGAGTTTAACATCATCCGCATACATAAGTACTCGAGAGTATGTTATTACTGAAGGCAAGTCATTAATAAAGAGTGTGAAGAGTGTGAAGGGGCCTAGATGGCTGCCCTGTGGTACTCCCGAAGAAACCTTTATTGGTAAAGAGAGGGAGTTTTTGAAGAGGACTCTTTGAGACCAAAAACAAAGATAGCTAGAAATCCATCTCAGGAGGTTGGGCGGAAACCCTAAAAGGTCAAGTTTATGTGCTAAAAGGGAATGGTTTACAGAGTCGAATGCTTTACTAAAGTCGTTGTAAATAACATCCGTCTGTAAGCTACCTTGAAAGCCTTTCATAATGAAAGAGGTAAACTCTAACAAGTTCGTGGTGGTTGATCGCCGCCTTATAAATCCATGCTGAGTTGGAGATATAAGTGACTTGCAGAGATGTTGCAAGTGCGGAGTTAAAACCTTCTCCTTTTTTATGGATAGGAATTATAAACGATTCCTTCTAGATTGGGGGGAAGCAAGAGGAATCAATGGACAGGGTGAATAGTTTAAGCAAAGGACCACACAGAGCCTCGGCGCAGTACCTGAGTACACAACCTGGAACCCCGTCTGGACCCGGTGAAAACACCGGATTAACTAGTCGAAGATCATGAAGTAGGGAACATTCATTTAACAAGGGACTGAAAATGCCGTTCGACCTCAGTAATCCGTATGGGTACGGTTGACCAGAGTAGCTTTCCTCAGAATAGGTGGTTTGGAAAAACTGGGCAAAAAGATCGGCAATTGCCTGATCTAAGAACTGAAAAATTTGACCGAGCTGTTACATAGCGAGAGTGAGAAGTAGGAGAGCCCACTTCTTGAAATTTTTTATAAAGTCTTGATTTTAAGTTTTTTAGACTGGATAACTCTTTGGTAAACCAAGGGGGTTTTCCAGATTTAATCGGACAAGAAAGCGGGACACAAGAATCAAAAAAAGTGCCAAGAGTATTGTAAAAAATGTTTGTGCCTTTTGTGACATCAGTGCACAAGTACAAAGCGGACCAATCAAAATCCCTAATGAGGTTATTAAGCTTCGCACACTCGGCTTTACGAAAGCAGCGGACACGTTCAGGTAGTCTACTCGACCGATCCAATACAGTTGGTCCTATATCTAGCGAAAGTAGGGTGGTAGGCGTCTTCAGGTATAGTGAGCGGAAGGGCTCGGGTTAACAACACTATGGTCGGATCCGATACAAAGCATAGATGAAGCAATCGACCCAAGGAATTTTTCACATGATTGACTTGAGACAGGGACAGGTCAAGCAAGCCGTCAACAAAGTCATGTCGTGACATGGGCACTAGGATACTAGACTCGTTTACCGAAGACCAAACAGTTCCTGGCAAGTTGAAGTCACCAAGAACTATCATACGATCTTTGCTACGATCAGATAGCGTGGAAGAAACAGCGGTTAAAGCGGACAAGTGCTGCTCATAGATTGAAATATCCGAAGAAGGTGGAATATACGAGCAAGTAATGAATATAGCGAAAGCGGGAAGAATCAGTTTTACACACAGGAATTCCAGTTCCTGTTGAACTTGGACTGTGAAGTGTTCTGACGTGAAGTAGGAGTCCACTGCAATTAGAACCCCTCCTACACATCCTTCCTAAAAGTTGTGTACCGACCTGCCAAAACCTCGGAACTAAGAGTGTCCGGCTTTAACCAGGTTTCAGTAAACACAATAACGTGGGAAACAAATGCAACACTATCCCGGAAAAGAATGCTGAGCTTACTACGTAAGCCTCTGACATTCTGATAGGTTACTAAAAGAGAAGTTAGTTTTTTGGAAAGGTAGAAGCAAGACGAGAAGTTGAGGTTGAGGTCGAGGGTGGCACACTGGAAAGATTTGGAAGGGATATGGGGGGCCTATTCTTCTTCTTAGCCTTAAACTCCTTCACCACCAAATGCTCCGGCCAAAATTTGTCGGAGCAAATGGTGTCAAATTGAGTTGGGGAGATGCTTATCTTAAACGAGGCATAAGAGAAGTTAAATTTCTCCACCTTTAAGCCCACGGCTTTTATTTTGCTTTGAATAAAAGCAATTACATCATTAGATGTGAGGTCAGGGGCCAGCCGTGAAACAAATACTTGTCGTTTTGGTGGGACTCCCACCAGTGGTTTAGTCACCACAGGCCTAGTACCTGTGCACTATGGTCCGAACGACCACTTTTGTTGGCCAAAACCTAATTTTTCAAAGTCAAAACTGAAACCTGGTTTTGATCGCTCTGCATTAGAAAAAGATCGACCATTAAATCTGCGTACCAGAAATTTCCATAGATGGCGCCACATTCGCAAAATCAGCTGTGCAACCCAACTGTTTTTATAGTAAAGCACGTGAAGGGAAAAAGTGGCAAATTAATAACCACTTTAGATATCTCAAAAATTGAAAAACGCCAAGACGTGATTACATTTTTTTGATGAATCTTAATCTGTCGGGTTCTTACTACGTGTTTTGAGTTTTTAACTGTCTCTAGTAGTTCTGATGTCTTCGTAATTGAAGGTTAAAGTGAGGCCTTCAACATGTGCCAACTTGTAATGAAAAGTAATTTTTGAAAAGGTGTACAAAGTGAGTCCTACCTAGTCCCACCCTGAAACCTTTTCTGTGTCGTAGATTAATAAATTCTTTTTGAAATGTATATAGTTAGAAATGCCACTTTTTACCACAATTCTTGGAATTTGCATTAATAGAGCATAACCTCAAATTCGAAAATGCAGATTTGTTTGCCGAATGGAATTCAGAGAAGGGTAAAATTATCAATTATTTGAAAACGGATCATAAGGCGACATATCATATGAAATTAATAAAGCTTTTGAAGATACCAGCAAGAAAATTTGTTACCGTTTGGCAACATACCGGAACAAATGCCGGTAAAATTCAAAGATGTTTGAACGAAAATATGTGGATTGGCCACAAGCCTTTGTTATAATACATTTATCTTTATGTCCAAATATGCTAACTAAGTTCGTAAGGCTGTACAGGACCCAGTCGGAAAGCCGGCACATATGTATCTCACTTAACGAGGCGTTAACCTTGCTTCTAGACAAGGATTTCGGCAATAATTTACGGAAACCTTTAAAAGATTTTATTTTTATTTAAATCAAAATTTTTTTTAGTCGTGCAACGCCGTTTTCTTAAATAAAATATGCTTAATACTTTTTTTCACTATAACTAAAAATTTAAATATGCATTATTAAAAAGAGGGGCGGTGCCACACCCATTTTTTTTCTTAAATCCATTTCTTATTGATTATATGTATCCAATACAAAAAACTAAATGAAAAAATCTTGTTCCGTTCGGGAGTTATTAATTTTGGCCAACAAAAGTGGTCGTTCGGACCATAGTGCTGTGGTGGCAATATCCGGAGGTCCGGACGTCTATTTACTGGACGCTGCAGACGTACTTGGCTGCACATTCTCCGAGGCGATGAATTCGGCTACCGAATCTGCATCGCCAGCAGCTGTCGTTGCCCTTGGAGTGGCAAACGAGATCAATTGCTGCACACTTGGAGTGGTCGGAGTCAGTTTTTCGGTGGCGCACGGCTGAATGACGGTTGCCACTTGCAGATCCCGCGGAGTGACCTTTTTGCGCCTCGGAGACTCATTCAGCAGTTTTAAACCGCTAAACTGAGCCCCCATGGCTAGGAGCCGATCGTATTGGTTTTTAAAACCAACGGTCAGCTCCTTAAAGCCACTCCGCGTCTGCCTCATAAAAGCTACCATGTCTTTCTCCACCGCACGGCATGCCTCGCAACTGTAGTGCAAACCATTACGCTTTGAAATGGCATCACCCACAAGGCCAGAAAATCCAGCGCACTTTGCGTGCACTACGCTGTCGCAGAGCCAGCAGGGGATAATCGGATGATCGTGGGTGATCTGCTTATTGCATGATTTTTTGGCACATACAAAAGAAAACTCCATATTAAAAAATTTGAACAAAATATAAATTAAAATCAAATAATATTTGGAAACAAATGGCTATCAATCCAGTGTGCCAGACCAACGCTAATAGGAGGATAGGAGAACAGTTGCATCAGCAGTTAATGAGATAGAGAGAGCTACTAAACAGAAAGTTACGAGAGCGAGAGAGAAAGAACAGTTATTTAAGTTTAGATGATAGGGAGAGAGTGATAACACAACAAAAGCTACCAGACGAGAGCGGACTGCAATGCAATATAATGCGTACTCACTCACTGCAACAACACAAACACAAGCACAAGCCGACGCCGAAAAATAAAAAGTTAAATAATGTTTTAACACAAATCAAAAAGCATGCACTCGCGGAATAGAATAGGTTTCGAGATTGTTGTCTGGTTAGGTTAGGTTAGGTTAGGTTCAGGCGGTAGCCTGGGGGAGTGATGAAACCCTCCCAAGCTCACTTGGACCTGTAGAAGGTCCGTTGTGGTGCCGCATGGGCGTGTGCCCCTTCCCAGTGCCTAAAAACCGTGGAGAAACAGGCTGTTGCAAATTAAGGGAAGTCCCATCCGGAGGCTTGGATGAATCTGGACACGGTCCCCGGTTTGATTTTGGCCAGGTCCGAAATGTCTGTGAGGAAAGCAGCCCCGAGAAAACGAAGACGACGATTTCCAAGGGCCGGGCAGTGGCAGAAGAAGTGGGGGACCGATTCCCCGACCGATTCGTTATGAGGGATTGACAGTCTAGAGGCATAAGTGCCAATCTGCCAGTGTCCCGTAATGGCTCGAGTAACTGCAGAGCACTGTGCTCTGCTGAGCCTATACAGCTCGGCTGAGAGCTTCTTCGATCGATATGGCCATATCAATCTTGAGATTTTACAGGAAACTGTTTGCTGCCATCTCCTATTGGCATTTTGCTCGAACAATTCGTGCGTGAGGAGCCTGCACGTAGCTAGAGGCATCGCTACCTGCTCCCTCTCCATAAGGAGAGTAATTGTAGTACCCTGCCTTGCTAGCTCGTCGGCGGCGTCGTTCCCCTCGATGTCCCTGTGGCCTGGGACCCATATAAGGAAGAGGTCTAACTGATCTGCGATCTCGTGCAGAGACCTGCGGCAGTCATTTACAGTCGCTGAGTTCGACGATATTGAGCCTAGAGCTTTAATAGCTGCTTGGCTGTCCGAGAAAACGCACACTAAGTGCGTGTCTAGAAGTAGTTTGGAGACGATGGAAATGGCCTCCTTGATGGCTACAACCTCCGCTTGGAACACACTGCAGTGGTCTGGGAGCCTGAAGCAATGACTGATGTTCAGCTCGCTGCAGTAGACTCCGCCCCACACGCGGCCGTCTAACTTTGAGCCATCAGTGTAGAAGTGAACCGCATTTGCGGGTCCTGGTTCGCCCATCTCCCAGTCCTCCCTAAGTGGGATTGATACCTGGAAAGGCGTCGAGAGGTGATCACTAGGGACACAATAATCTGTCCTCTCTGGTAATTGCGGGTGTCTCGTCAGGATTCCCGAGTGCCCAACCGCGGACGCTTTCCACAGTCTGGCTTCTCTCATTCTGAGTGCGGAAAGTGTTGCCACTTTCTTTCCCATGAGATCTATGGGGAGGAGGTCCAGCACAGTATCCAGGGCTTCCCCTGGAGTAGTGCGTAGCCCGCCAGATATGCATAGCTCTGCCATGCGTTGAACTCTGCTGAGATTATTGAGGCATGTCCTTTTGTCTAAGGCTGGCCACCATACTACCGCTCCATAGAGCATGATCGGTCGCATGATGGTGGTGTAAAGCCACCGAACTATATAGGGGGTCATTCCCCATCTTAGTCCGATGGCTTTCCTGCAAGTGTAGAGGGCTACTGTGGCCTTCTTTACTCTATCCTCTATGCTCAATTTCCAATCGAGCTTTCTATCGAGGATTAGACCAAGATACTTGGCGTTGTTGCTGAAGATTAGCGCTTCCCCACATAGTCTTGGGGGAATCAGTGCCAGAACTTTGTACTTCCTAGTGAAGAGCACCAGTTCCGTTTTAGACGGGTTGACGCCTAGACCGCATTTGTCTGCCCATTTTGACATCTTCATGAGAGTGCTTGTCAGGCACTCACACAGCGTCTGCGGGAATTTACCCGAGAATGCTATAGCAACATCGTCCGCATACGCCACCACGCGGCAGCCACCCCCCTCTATCTCCCGCAGCAGTTCGTTCACTGCCACGTTCCATAGGAGGGGCGAGAGGACTCCGCCCTGCGGTGTGCCTCTACTGACAAATCTGGTGGACGTTGACGTCCCCAGTGATGCCTCAACCGTCCTGCATTGTAGCATCTGATCGATCAGGCTCACCGTCCGGGAGTCAACCCCCAGGTCCGTCAGTGCACCCGTGATGGCGGTCGGGAGGATGTTATTAAAGGCGCCTTCTATGCCGAGGAAGGCTACCAGGGTGTACTCCTTACAGTTGAGGGACGCTTCTATGATCGATGAGATCGTTTCGTTGGATCTTCCTTTCCGATAGGCATGCTGGGAGTCTAAGAATAGACTAGGCGGAATATTTACCGTGAGATGCATCCCCAAAAGCCGTTCCATCGTCTTCAGAAGGAAGGACGATAGACTTATGGGTCTGAAATCTTTGGGGGCAGTGTGCGAGGGCTTGCCTGCCTTGGGGATGAAGACGACTTTGGTATGAAGCCAGGTTTCCGGGATATATCCATGGGAGAATATTCCCACGTATATCCTTTTGAGCCAATTAGTGGCTTTTTGTCCAGCGTGAATCAGTTGGGCAGGGATGATGCCATCTGGTCCCGCGGATTTGTATGGTTTGAAGCTTTTTATTGCCCAGGAAATGTTCTCCTGGCTTAGCTGGTTCATGATTACACTTGAGGCAACGGAGGGAGCCGCGATGTAGTGTGGTCTGTTTTCATCGCAGCCGGGAAAGTGGGTGTTAAGGAGAAGATTTAGCGACTCATTGCTGGACGTTGTCCATGATTGGTCGGCGTTCTTCAGGTAGCCCAGAGTGGGTGTAGTCTTCGAGAGAACTTTGCGCAAGCGCGAGGCTTCCGAGTTATTCTCAATGTCGCTACAGAACTTACGCCATGAGGCGCGTTTGGCTTTCCTCAGTTCTTTATTGTAAACTGACAGACTGGCCTTGTAATCGGCCCAGTTCTGCTCAGCGTTTTCGGCCTTAGCTTTATTGAAGAGTCTTCGGGAGGCTTTCCGGAGTTCCCTCAGTTTCGGATTCCACCATTCAGGTTTCTTCCGGCCTCTGATCTTGCCAGAGGGGCAGGATTTATCGAGCGCCTCATTGCAGGCGTCGGTAAATAGTTTAACAAGATGAGTCGTGGCTTCCCTGGAGATCTCCTCCTCAGGTGGAGTCTCAGGGAGAACACGACAGAGGTGGTCTGAGTACCGAGCCCAGTTTGTCCGCCTACGGTTCCGAAATTGAGCTGGTCTTGGTAGTGAAAAAGAGAATACGGTTTCCACGTACCTGTGGTCCGAGAAGGAGTGCTCTTCCAGGACCCTCCAGGATACGATGTTACGCTGTATCTCATGAGAGGCAAGTGTGAGGTCCAGGACCTCCTTGCGGTTTTTAATAATGAAGGTGGGATCACTCCCCCTATTTAAAAGGACCATCTGAGTGGTCAGTAAATAGTTGAAAAGGTACTCACCCCTTTCGTTGGTGTCAGTGCTTCCCCACTGGCAGTGCTGTGCATTGGCGTCGCACCCTACAATTAGGCCGGTGTCCTTCGCCTCGCAGTCTGTGATTAGCGCCCTGAGCCCTTGTGGCGGTAGGGTCTGGTTGTTCGTGACCCATGTACGTGGAGCAGATTCTCAGTGAGCACCCCTGGCCTTCAAGGCTCACTGCTGTTTGGTCTTCATTGCTGAAATTTGGGAGCAAAAATAAGTGCAAATCTCTTTTTGCAAGGATGCAGGTGCGAGTTTTACATGCGGTGTCAGCTACGTATAGCTTATAGTCAGGAGTCCTCAGACCAGAGTCCCTGTTTCCGAGGATCCAGGGCTCCTGAATGAGGACTATGTCGGCTCCACCCTTGGCTAGGTGGAGCAGGAGAGCAGCGCATGCTGCCTTACAATGGTGGATGTTTATCTGCAGGAGTATCAGTGACATTCCTGAGGTTCACCTCCACCATTGTCCTGTCGTGGTCGCTCTCCGAGGAGTCCAACTCCTCCGCGACCCCGATGTGCTTGAGAACCCTAGTGAGATCGCTCACGTCTGACACGTAACCATCTAGGATGTCATCCGACACCACTGATGCCACGTCTGATATCGCAGGCTTGATCTTCATACTAGGGATCTCCGGGTCTCCAGGTCTGGCACAACCGTCGGTTGCATGCCTTTGGAGTCGGACTTGTACGGTACTACGACTACCTTCTTGTAGCCGTAGTCCACAGCGCCCTCCGTGTCGTGGAGAAGTCTGACCGATTCCTCGTTCAGGACGAGGATGATTTGGCGCCTCTGGCCGTTGCTCTCCTCTACCTTGGCCACCTTCCAATCGGCTGTGGGAAGGTGGGGGTTGCAGACCTGCAGAATCCGGAGAATCTTATCCGGCTCTGCAGGCTTCGCCGAGACCCACGCTCTGGCCCTCGGCTTCCTGGGGATGTCCTCCCACTTCACGACCTCCAGCTGGGCTCCTGGGTAGACCTCCTTGAGCGACGCTACCGCCTTCGCGTAGAGGGCCGCCGAGCGAGCATCTTGGCAGGCGATGGCTTTCACCCTGCCTTGGTGCCACCCGGCGTCCTCACACTTGGGCGGTGGTCCTCCATTCTCCTCCAACTCCTGGAGGAAACGGTCTTGGAGCTCGTTTTCCACGAGGTGCCACTTGTCCCTAGGGATCTGCCCGTCTTTAGAGCCCCTGTCTACGACTCCAATCAGGGTTTTTCCCCTCGCCACCTCGGCAAACGAGCGGTTGCTCAGTGTCTTCGTCCTCTTGGCCTGTTGGACTTGTGTGGCGGTGTCCTCCGCCGAGCGTTGCCGCTTGCTTGGGGCCTTGGCTGTGGCCTTGCCAGCTTTGGCTGGCTGGTAGTCGGGCAGGACTGTCTTGGCCCATCGCCGCGATTCGATTCCCTGGGCAGACGCCAGGAACACCGGGTCGTCGTTGCCCAGGATGAAGGCCGCACGTCTTTTGTCCTGGAACTTGGGCCTATCTTTCGAGGCAGAGGCGCCGCCTGCCGGGGTTGTCAAGGGGTTCCCGGTCCCAAGGGGTCCGCCAGCCGCGATATCGCTCTGCATGGTCGTCCCCCGGTAACCGGGTCGCCCTTGGGGCCCCCGACGTGGATTGGCCCGATTGGCTTTTCGGTCCTCTCCTCACAGCGCCTGCTGCCTCGAGACGGTGGACCGACTTAGTCTCCTTCCCCGTCTTTTTGGGCACTGGTTTCCCAGATGCATTTGTAGAGGGATGGTCTTTTCCCTCCGGCACTTTAGGAGGAGTGCCGTGCTCCTTTGCGGTGTTTTTTGTTGTAATATTTAAATTTGGCATATTTGATCCCACGAGTAGGCGGGAAGGGGTTAGTCGTCCGGGGCATAGCCCGCGTGCCCCGGGAAGCCTTATTAAAACTGGAGGTCGGCAGGTATCCAGAGTCCGCATATAAGCGACCGAGCACCCCCTCGGCCATGCATCCCTCGGCATATGACAGTGTCACCTTGGATTGGGGTTATTTCACTGAGAGTTTTCTTCTCTCCGCCCGACTACAATTAGCCAGCATCCTGGCAGAGACATGACCGTACCAGGACCTGTTTCCAGCCGCCCTCACGGGGAGAGTATAGTCGCACTTCCGCCGGTGTGTACAGTTACGGCGGGTGCCGGTTCGCTCGTGCCCACCTGTATCCTATGACGCGGAGCACAGTCACCTTGGATCCAGGGCAAGCCATGAACCCGAGGCGCCTGTGCCCCGTTCCGAGTCTACAGTTGTGACGAGCCGACCCGACATCCGTTTATCCCCCTGTAGCACCCGACGGCTGATGGCCCGGTTAGGAAGTTTAATTAGAATTTATTTAGGAAAACACCTGCTGTTTATTCAAAACAAAAGGAAAAAATGTGGAGCGCAAAACAAAAACGCGTCTGATCACTACGAAAGAGAACGGACTAAGCCGATACTCTGTCCGTTAACCAGCTCCAGAGCTTTGCGTTCGCTAACGAAGCTCCATGTGGCGCCTGTGTCCAGAGTAGCGAGCAGATCCTCTCCTTCCATGGTTACTTGCGACCGAATTCGTCCTCTCTCCAGCCGCAGGGTTCCCTTTACTGCCTCGGGGTGGGAGTGGCGGTCTTCGCCCGGTCCCCTGCCGAGTGAAGCGCCTGTCTCGTGCTTGGTTCGCGAAGCCCGTGAGTCCCGGGCCCTTGTTACGCGTCAACTCGAAGTACACAACCAGTTGCGTTAGTTCGGTGAGAGAATCAAAATCTTTTCGCCTCGTAAACAACTGGTATTCCGGGAGCATGTTATCGTTTATCCTTTCCAATTCCTGAGCCTCGGTGTATCCCGTGCGCTGCATCATTAGTCGAATGTCCACGAGGGACGTTTTAAACGCTTCTTTTGGTCGTTGAAAATGGGTTCGGATCTCGTCCTCTAGCCGTTGAAAGTACCGGGGAGGCAAAAAAACTCTGAAAACTCTTTGCGGAAGGTCTCCCATGGTTCTCCACTGAGGCGGCTCGTTCGAAACCAACTCTTGGCCCGACCGGTCAACAACAGGAGGATTCCTTGTGATAAGTGTCGTAGATCTATCCTATAAGTGGCTGCCCTCTCTTGCACGTGCTCAAGGAAACTTAACGGATCGCCGGACCCATCAAACACGATTCCCCAGCGGACCATTTTCTCGGTGATCGCAGCGTTAAGATGCTCCTCGTTCCAGGTGGGGCCCTTCGTTGATGGTTCCTTGCTACCATGCAGGTTTCTCTGCGCGGCACCGACGTCGATGCCGTGGAGCAGGCTCTCTACCCTCACAGCGGATCCCGATGCCACGATACTACGGCTACTGGCGGGTACGACATCATACGTAGCCGGGGGATGGGTTTGTAGACTAAGAGGCGCGAGTGTAGAAGGGCGGGGAGAAAGTGGTTTAACCTCTGGAGTCACGGCGACTCCGTACTGGACCTCCAATTCCTCCAACCGAGAGGGCACCGTACTTGGTAAATCGGCGGAGTTTCCGAAGGTCGCGAGTCGACGTCTCAACTCTTCGACAGTTTCAGCACAGTCTAACTTAAGCTCCGCGGCAATCGTCTCCAACTCGGTTTTGCGCCTAACCGAAATCCACGAGATGGACAGACAGATGGGCGCCCGGCCGTTCAACACTTTTTTTTCTTCTGTATTCACTGACCGCGGCGTTCTGTCTTCGCTCGCTTCCGAAAATCGACTCCTCGCTCTCGCTACCGTCGCTCGACGCTTTCGCCACGCCTGGCACTCGTTTTCGGGCCAACGGGACTTTCTCGAAAGATATCCGCTCTGTTGCCGGCTGAACATGGCGCTCTCTCCTCGCTGTTCTCTTTGCGGCTATTCCGTTTGAGCTGGCCGTTTGGCGGGATTTCGGCTATGCAAAAATTAACTAGCTTATTTACTAACATAGAAGATGATTTTGACTGATACAAATCTCGCTCCATTGCGATGTACAATATTTTCAGGTTGTCTTATTAATCAACTAACTCTTGTTACTATGTGAGGCTCCCAGTATGGATCCTCACATACCCTCATGTACATTGTACATATGTATGTAGATAAGATATTTCATAATTGAATTAGAAAATTTATGGGTATTGTCCATGAGAGTATTCAAGCTGCGACCGGAATCTAAATTTTTGCTTTGCAGATTCCCATCGGAAAGAGGGCGATTGACAATTGATTTGAAATATATGTAAAACCAATTCCATTTTATTTATGCATATTTATTTAAGTATATATATATTTGTTCTTATATCGTATATTTGGATACATTATTTTAGTTGTAATAAAGTCGAGAACCGACGGCGTTTACATAATTTGTATATTTTATAATCAACCTGCTTAAGATAAAGAAATAAATGTGCAATTATATTATTGTATATAGTCGAGAACCGACGACGTGTGCATAATTTTTATAATTTATAATCAACCTGTTTAAAATAAGGAAATAAATGTGTAATTATATTATTGTAATATTTTATATTTTGTGGTATACGTCAAACCATACCCCTAACGCCTGCCCATTCTTAATTTATTTTGTGGCGGTAGGTCAGTTCATCAAAAGACCCAAAACAAGAACCAAACTCAAATTTCAGTTCTAGCCAGCAATACTAAACACACACACGCTAAGTACGTGAGAATGCATGTGCATCCATACATTAAAACATGCTGGAAGCAAAAAATCTGAAAAAGAAAAAACCATACAATCACATATTTTTGTCGAAACATATTGCGTTTGTACTAACACATGTAAAGATGTTCTCTCTGCGTTCTTTCTCTGATGAAGCGTCAGTACCCGAACGCCAGAGCCGAAGTCTCTGGGGTGCCCAGACCAAAACCCGTGTGTGACGCTTTCGTAATACGAACTGGCACATCTATATACTGTATGGTTAGTGCTTGCGCTAAATAAGTTGGATATTTTATGACATGAATACCTTAAACAAACAAAGTAACCGTAAACAAACCTGACTGATTAATCCTAAAAACATTTAATGGCAACGAGCAAATAAATAAATAAATAGTGCAATAAATAAATACGCCAATAATTATTTCAATGTTCAAATAAATATATTCAAATAAATAAATATGTTAATTTACATTAATAAATTGATTAACTTAAATATCTAAATTGATTGAATAAATAAATTAATCCTAAATATGTAAAACACTGAATAAATAAATATTTTCTCTCCCAAACAAAAACTTCTTTTCGAATGACCTGCCTAATTCCTACTTCTAAGATGGTTTCTTAACAATACTAGCGAGGATCTTCAGTCCTTAAAAAGAGTTCTATCCCTTTGGGTTTTCTCAACTCGAATTCAAATCACAACAAAAATTTACTATATACAAAATCTTTCAGAAAAAAATTCACATTTAATTTATCCGGTGAGACGAGAAACAACTGCTTTTCCGGTTCCGCAGATGAGCGGACAAAGCTCACTTCCAATCGCAATTTATTTTCGCTTACTTTTTTCTGAGTATCAACTTTCTTTGCTGTATCTTTCTTCGGATCAGATGCCCCAGATTTTCGTCCTTTGCGGCAGCGGAAGAAGGTGTGTCGAAATTTTGAAATATACATTTTATGGTGGGATCTAACAGAAGTTTGGATACCAAATTTGGTTACTCTAGCCTTAATAGTCCCTGAGATTTCTGATCTTGAACTCACATTTTGCAATAGGAAAAGCCGACCATGAAACCTGTGTGTTAGAGAGAGAGAGAGAGAGAGAGAGAATGAAATTGTTTTCTTGATTTTGGGTATAATAAATATACGATCTGGTTTAGATTTTGCATCCTCTACGATTCTGCATTTTTAGTTTTTTTATATCTTTGAAATTGTGGATGCCACAGATTTTCGCCCTTTGTGGGGGCGGAAGTGGGAGGGGCAAAGTTTTGAAATATTCTTGTAACTGTGACATATCGCAGAAGTCCGGATATAAAACGTCGTTACTCTAACTTTTATAATCTTTGAGAACTAGGCGCTGATAGGGACGGACAGACGGACGGACGGACAGAAAGACAGGGTGTGATGCTGATCAAGAATATATATACTTTAGACCGACTCGAAAAAGAGAGGCCACTACAGAAAGAAGGAAGATCACGACATGATTGACTAAACAGTAATCTTCATACCTTCACAAACACACAACGGGTTGCCTTCGAATAATGTTAACGGCGTTCGCAGTTTCATATTTAAACAAATGTATAGTAAATTTGATTAATTTTAAGTCAAACATGTTTACTTACTTTGGCATTGCTGTGTTGCTGCTTACAGAAGACAAATACGCAATGATATGAAATTAAACTACCGATGTTTTGCAAAACATCGATGCATCACTCAACATCGGTAGCAGCAAAAATATCGGAAAATATCAGTAAACATCGACAGAAAACATCGATGCTCGATGCATTGGTAATTGTGTGTTGATACAATAGTATTAAAGAGTGATACACTTGAATGAGGCAAGCGAGCAGATCTCGAGCCACAGTAATAGATTGGGGACAAAAAAAGTCTGTTCTCTAACTATATAGTGCGTTAACTAAAATAGAGACACATGCAATGACTGCATCTTACAAGAGGCGATGCAATTACTGCACCGTCAAGTGGCCCGTCTGAAACCAGCAAAAGGATGTGTGTACGGATTAGTAATTTAATAAGAGGAAGAGAATTAATGGTGGATATAATATGGTAGAGGGAGTTATAATTCGAGCATAAGACCCTAAATGGTTCATGCAAGGAATAATTCGATCTACAAAGTGGAAGGAACAACATTATAACATTTCTAGTCAGTCTAATAGGAATCGTGAAGTTTATGCGGCTCAACAGATCAGGGCTGTCTATGTCATCAAGTTGTGCATAAATATCACACCAAGCATTTTTCTACGGTTAACTAAGGATGGGAGGTTTACTGATGGCAGTCTACTAGAGTAAGATAGGAGTCTCACACCTTCATCCCAGTTAAGGCCCCGCAGAGCAAAGAGTTAAAAGTTTTTCTGTACTGATTCTATACGGTCCTGGTGTACTTTATGGTGCCCTCATAGACAGGAGCCGTATTCTAAGATCAGACGAACAAGCGAGGTATAGAGAGTCTTTGTTATATAGGGGTCGTCAAATTCTTTTGAAGTTCAGAAAACTTTAACTTGGGGTCTAACCTAACACCAAGATCATCCACCAGGGTAATTCTCTCAAGAGAACCACCACATAGGTTATATGGAGCCAACAAAGTGCTAGAACGGTGAAATGTCATAACTTTTAATTTCGAGGCATTAAAGTGTAACAAGTTTGCACAACACCATGACTGAAAGTTATTAAGATCGGATTGCAAGCGAGACTGAAATGAAAAGTCTTTATACTCTACACAGAGTTTACCATCATCCGCATACAGAAGTACTCGAGAATATGTTAATACCGAAGGCAAGTATGGCAAGAGGCAAGAGTGCGAAGAGTAAGTGTCCTAGATGTCTGCCCTGTGGTACTCCCAAAGCTTTACTAAAGTCGGTGTAAATAACATCCGTCTGTAAATTACCTTGAAAGCCTTTAAAAATTAAAGAGGTAAACTCTAACAAGTTCGCGGTGGTTGATCGCCGCCTTATAAATCCATGCTGAGTTAGAGATATAAGTGACTTGCAGAGATGTTGCAAGTGCGGAGTTAAAACCTTCTCAAACATTTTAGGAATAGCGGATAACTTTGCTATACCTCTATAATTTTTTGCATCAGACTTGCTACCTTTTTAATGGAGAGGAATTATAAACGATTCCTTCCAGATCGGGGGGAAGCAAGAAGAATCGATGGACAGGGTGAATAGTCTAAGCAAGGGTCCACACAGAGCCTCGGCGCAGTACCTGAGTTCACAACCAGGAAACCCGTCTGGACCCGGTGAAAACACCGGCTTAACTAGTCGAAGATCATGAAGTAGGTAACATTCATTTAACAAGGGACTAAAAATGCCATTCGACCTCGGTAAACCGTATGGGTACGGATGACCGAGAGTAGCTTTCCTCAGAATAGGTGGTTTGGAAAAATTGGGCAAAAGATCGGCAATTGCCTGATCATTATTTGCCGACGTATTACAAAATAATACCAAGGATGGATGTGCGGACGTTCTACGCTTACTGTTTACGAAGCAGTAAAACTGTTTAGGGTCCTGAGAAAAACGTATCCTGCATCGAGATCCTGAAAAGTTTGACCGAGCTATTTCATAGCGAGAGTGAGACGTAGGAGAACTTCTTGAAATTTTATAAAGTCTTGATTTTAAGTTTTTTAGGCTGGATAGCTGTTCTGTAAAGCAAGGGGGTTTTCCAGATCTAATCGAACATGAAAGCGGGAAACAAGAATCAAAAAATGTGCCAATAGCATTGTAAAAAATGTTTGTTCCTTTTATGACATCAGTGCTCAAGTACAAAGTGGTCCAATCAAAATCTCTAATGAGGTTATTAAGCATCGTCAACTCGGCTTTACGAAATCAGCGGACATGTTCAGGTAGCCTATTCGACTGATCCAATACAGTTGGTCCTACATCTAGCGACACTTCGAAAGTAGGATGGTAGGCATCTTCAGGTATAGTGAGTGAAAGGGCTCGGGTTAACAACACTAAGGTCGGATCCGATACAAAGCACGTCGAGACTTTAGGAAGAGGCTGATTAGGAAGTTAATTAAAGTTTATTTATGAAAACACCAGCTGTTTATGCAAAAAAAAGGGGAAATATGCGGAGCGCAAAACAAAAACTCAAAAGAGAACGAACGTGGAATTCCTCAGAATTCCTGAAAAAAAACAAACTCATCAATAACGTTTTCGCAAACCTAATTTCCAACTAAAAAAATAATGAATGGTTGAGTGAGCGAGCAATTTTAGTGACTAAGAATAAAGATGTGGATGACCTTAACTACATAATTAATTCATTAAGAGAGATCATTGGAACAATGATGAATGAATGAAATATATTGACTATTGGCACAGATGGCTCCGTAGTAAATTTTGTAATTTTCTAAGAAAATTGATGAACAATTTAATTTACGTGACGATAAAAGGAAAATTCGAAGGTGGGGAAGTTCTCAATTCCAGGATTTCGATGATCCCAACAGATATGCCGATTGAGTTTAAAAGATTTCAATTTTCGATATGTCTTTGCCATTTGTCATTTGCCATGACTATTCATAAATCACAAGGCCAATCCTTGAAAGTATTTGGTCTTAATTTGGAAAATCAATGTTTTTCCCACGGCCAATTATATGTGGTATGTGTACAGCTCGGAAGACCATCTGCATTGTTTGTTTTTATACCCGATACTCAAAATGAGAATTTGGGGTATATTAGATTTGTGTTAAAGTGGATGTGTGTAACGTCCAGAAGGAATCGTTTCCGACCCCATAAAGTATATATATTCTTGATCAGCATATATAGCCGAGTCGATTGAGCCCTGTCCGTCCGTCCGTCTGTCCGTCCCCTTCAGCGCCTAATGCTCAAACACTATAAGAGCTAGAGCAACGATGTTTTGGATCCAGACTTCTGTGATATGTCGCTACAAGAATAATTCAAATCTTTGCACCGCCCACTTCCGCCCCCACAAAGGGCGAAAATCTGTGGAATCGTAGAGGATGACCATATCTTCTAGAGTGCAAAATCTGAACCAGATCGTATAATTATTATAGCCAGAATAAAGAAAACAATTTCACTCTTTCTCGCTCTGTCTCTCTCTAACACACAGGTTTCATGGTCGGTTTTGCCAATTGCAAAATATGAATTCAAGGATCTCAGAACCTATAAGAGCCAGAGCAACCAAATTTGGTATCCACACTCCTGTGATATCGGAGCTTGACTGTTTTATATCAAAATTTCGCCACACACTCTTCCGCCCCCGCAAAGGACGAAAATCTGGGGCATCCACATATCTCAGAGATTATTAAGGCTAGAGTAGCCATATTTGGCATCCGCACTTCTGTTAGATCTCACTGTTTGAGATGCCAAGCTTTTTTGGCACCTATATGTTTCAAAAATGAAAAGAGATTTTGGGTTAAACTTTATAATTCGTATTTAATCTTGGTGGCTTAGCGGAATCCGATTGCTTGCTATTGCCAGATAAAATTTATGCGAGATCGATATGCAACCAATGCGCAGAGAGGTTAGCATAGAACTAAACTATAGACGACGGCGTTAGATCAAAGTTGCCGAAGTGGCGGCAGCAGTTCAAAGTAATTGCCGAAGTGGCGGTGGCAGAGAGCCCCTTTAGCGGGAGAGCGCAGCAGCTCTGCAGAAAGTCAACGTTTTACAACATAGGCGGCTCTCCCTGCTCATACAATAATACTGTTAAAGTTACGGTTATTCTTCAGCGGCTGGCCCGAACATACTCCCCCCGTTGGGAGCTAGTCTCTCAACAGATTCCTTGAGGGGCAGCAAACATAGCCGAGTGACGGACCTTCTGATGTTTCCTGAGGATGTCTTCAGGTCAGCGACGCGACACACTCCGTCCTTGCCCATAACGACATCGACCACTCTAGCCAGTGGCTAACGCATTGGAGGAAGATTTTCGTCCTTTACCAGAACGAGATCGTTCTTGCAGATGTTTTGCGCGGAGGTTCGTCACATCGCGCGCTCTTGCAAAAGAGTGAGATACTCTTCGCGGCAACGGCTCCAAAATATTTGTTGTAGTTGGGTGACCCGCTGCCAGCCATCCAGACGATTGTAGTTCAGCTTCGTTAGGTCAGGCTCGAGGATTTGCTCATGGGGGCCGCCTAAAAGCAGATGAGCAGGAGTCAAAACGTCTATATCATCAGGATTTTCTGAAAGCGAGAGCAAAGGGCGAGAGTTAACAATTGCAGTGATCTGACAGATCAGAGTGCGCAGCTCGTCGAAGATAGATGATATTTTGCGGTCTTCACGGCCGCTTCCCACAACCCGCCAAAATGCGGAGAGCGAGGTGGTATGAAACGCCAGTCTATCGAGTCAGCCAAGCAGGATTCATGGACCTCCTGCATATGCGGTTCGCTCAGACAAAGCTTCTTTAGCTCCAGAAGCTCGTTCTTGGCCCCAACGAAGTTTGTCGCATTGTCCGACCAAATTTGACTTGGCCTTCCTCCAGTGGAAGTAAAACGCTTTAGTGCGCCTAGAAACGATGCGGTGGTCAAATCCTTTACGATCTCCATGTGTATAGCCTTAGAAGTGAAGCAGATGAATACGCTAATGTAGCACTTGATCGGAGGCCTCGTGCGGATTTCTGATCGGTAGAAAAAAGGTCCACAGTAATCTACTCCAGTGACTTGAAAACTGCTTTAACACCTCCAATGGGCCAATATTCCAGCCGAATTTTGGATAGCAAGGCGCGAGGTCCGGCATGGAGGTTTCTTTCGTGATAATATCAGCGCAATGGTAATGGAATGTCCCTTTGGCAGAATGAGCGGGTGCTGAGCGTCAAATCCTAGTGATGAGTTTCCAAGACGACCTCCAACTCTAAGTAGTCCAGAATGATCGATGAACGGGTTGAGCGAACTAATAGAACTGGATTTCATGACTTGACCATTGCGCCGAATCTCCTTTATGTCCATCCACAAATTTGCCAGCTGAATGTGTCGAATTAGAAGATGCGTTCCTTGCCGAATATCAGAAACGGTGAGTCCTGGATGCCTAAGACGATGCATAAATTTATGCATGTAGGCGAATGTGCGCTGCATGCGAAAGAATGAATTCGCAAATTTGCATCCGGACGTGAGATCGGCATGTGGAGACGTGATTAGCAATACTCTCTTGCTAAGCTCCAAAGATTCTATGTTGTTAGCAGGAGATACAGGCCACCTATCCTTGGAGCCTATCAAAAAGGATTTCACGGATCAGAGCCGTGAAACCATAGCTCTGACTGGATAAGATGGTTGGGAAGCGAGCCTCTCGAGAGAATATCAGCAGGATTTAAAGATGTGGGAACATAGCGCCATTCCATGGCTGCCGTCAACTCCTGAATTGATGCTACTCGACTTTCCACGAAAACTTGAAATTTAGCTGGCTCGTCCCTAATCCAAGATAATGCTGTTGACGAATCCGACCAGCAATAGAACCGACCTGTAAAGATTCCCATGTCCTTTACATTCTACATGATTTTCGCAAGCAAATGGGCTCCACTTAATTCCAGCTTAGGAATCGATATAGTCTTTAGCGGCGCCACTCGCGACTTTGAGCACAAAACGTGGCTCGAAGACTGGGCATCCCTGGACACGACATACACGCAAGCGCCATATGCTTCTAAGCTGGCATCACAGAATCCTTGAACTTCTGTAGCCACACTAGAACGAAGAACCAAGCGAGGAAATGAGATCCGAGAAATGTTTGCCAAACTATTTCTCAAGTCCATCCAAGTTGAATGCAACGCTGAGGGTAGGCTTTCATCCCAATCCAAATTTTCTCTCCAAAGCTGCTGAAGGAAGATTTTGCACCTGACAATGACTGGATTTATCAATCCAAGAGGGTCGTAGAGCCGCGCAATCGTAGATAAAACCGACCGCTTTGATGGCTTTGATGCAGCCCTCGTCCCGTATGTGACGGTGTCTAATGTGTAGACTTAACCTCGGACTCGATGGAATCTCACCATAGGATGCACTGATACAAATTGTCGGGTGGAGACACTCGTACGCAGCGGTACATTTTACAAATGTCCCCAGTGAGAGCGACTGGATATGGTCGAAAGCGAATCAATATGTTAAACAATGCAGGCTGAATAACAGGGCCTGTCATCATCACATCATTTAGAGAATATCCAGTTGATGTAGCTGCGGATCCATCGAAAACGACACGGAGTTTTGTCGTCGTACTGTCCTCCTTTAGGACACAGTGATGATGCAAGAAATATTTGCAGAGGCTACGGGAATCAGGGTTGACTTGGTGCATATGATGCAAATCAATGTACTCCCTCATAAAGGCGGAATACCGCTCCTTGAGTGTAGGATTACGCTCCAGTTTTCGCTCCAGACTGATGAACCGTCGATAAGCCTGAGCATAAGATTCTCCTAAACGATCAGTATTGTTATTTAGTGGCAGACGAACTGCATACTCCCCGGATGGCAACCGTGAAAGGTGGCTTACGAAATGTGCTTCACAATCGTCTTCTTCTTTAGAATTCAACCCAGCCTCCACACAATTCTCGACTTCCCAAAATATACGAAGAGTTCTATCCAACCTTGCTTCCATCTCAGCTATCAAATCTGGACAATTGTGCGTGGCCAAAAGCGCCGAGCTTGGTAAAACATGCTGGAAGCAAAAAATCTGAAAAAGAAAAAACCATACAATCACATATTTTTGTTGAAACATATTGCGTTTGTACTAACACATGTAAAGATGTTCTCTCTGCGTTCTTTCTCTGATGAAGCGTCAGTACCCGAACGCCAGAGCCGAAGTCTCTGGGGTGCCCAGACCAAAACCCGTGTGTGACGCTTTCGTAATACGAACTGGCACATCTATATACTGTATGGTTAGTGCTTGCGCTAAATAAGTTGGATATTTTATGATATGAATACCTTAAACAAACAAAGTAACCGTAAACAAACCTGACTGATTAATCCTAAAAACATTTAATGGCAACGAGCAAATAAATAAATAAATAGTGCAATAAATAAATACGCCAATAATTATTTCAATGTTCAAATAAATATATTCAAATAAATAAATATGTTAATTTACATTAATAAATTGATTAACTTAAATATCTAAATTGATTGAATAAATAAATTAATCCTAAATATGTAAAACACTGAATAAATAAATATTTTCTCTCCCAAACAAAAACTTCTTTTCGAATGACCTGCCTAATTCCTACTTCTAAGATGGTTTCTTAACAATACTAGCGAGGATCTTCAGTCCTTAAAAAGAGTTCTATCCCTTTGGGTTTTCTCAACTCGAATTCAAATCACAACAAAAATTTACTATATACAAAATCTTTCAGATAAAAATTCACATTTAATTTATCCGGTGAGACGAGAAACAACTGCTTTTCCGGTTCCGCAGATGAGCGGACAAAGCTCACTTCCAATCGCAATTTATTTTCGTTTACTTTTTTCTGAGTATCAACTTTCTTTGCTGTATCTTTCTTCGGATCAGATGCCCCAGATTTTCGTCCTTTGCGGCAGCGGAAGAAGGTGTGTCGAAATTTTGAAATATACATTTTATGGTGGGATCTAACAGAAGTTTGGATACCAAATTTGGTTACTCTAGTCTTAATAGTCCCTGAGATTTCTGATCTTGAACTCACATTTTGCAATAGGAAAAGCCGACCATGAAACCTGTGTGTTAGAGAGAGAGAGAGAGAGAGAATGAAATTGTTTTCTTGATTTTGGGTATAATAAATATACGATCTGGTTTAGATTTTGCATCCTCTACGATTCTGCATTTTTAGTTTTTTTATATCTTTGAAATTGTGGATGCCACAGATTTTCGCCCTTTGTGGGGGCGGAAGTGGGAGGGGCAAAGTTTTGAAATATTCTTGTAACTGTGACATATCGCAGAAGTCCGGATATAAAACGTCGTTACTCTAACTTGTATAATCTTTGAGAACTAGGCGCTGATAGGGACGGACAGACGGACGGACGGACAGAAAGACAGGGTGTGATGCTGATCAAGAATATATATACTTTAGACCGACTCGAAAAAGAGAGGCCACGACAGAAAGAAGGAAGATCACGACATGTTTGACTAAACAGTAATCTTCATACCTTCACAAACACACAACGGGTTGCCTTCGAATAATGTTAACGGCGTTCGCAGTTTCATATTTAAACAAATGTATACCATCTATAGTAAATTTGATTAATTTTAAGTCAAACATGTTTACTTACTTTGGCATTGCTGTGTTGCTGCTTACAGAAGACAAATACGCAATGATATGAAATTAAACTACCGATGTTTTGCAAAACATCGATGCATCACTCAACATCGGTAGCAGCAAAAATATCGGAAAATATCAGTAAACATCGACAGAAAACATCGATGCTCGATGCATTGGTAATTGTGTGTTGATACAATAGTATTAAAGAGTGATACACTTGAATGAGGCAAGCGAGCAGATCTCGAGCCACAGTAATAGATTGGGGACAAAAAAAGTCTGTTCTCTAACTATATAGTGCGTTAACTAAAATAGAGACACATGCAATGACTGCATCTTACAAGAGGCGATGCAATTACTGCACCGTCAAGTGGCCCGTCTGAAACCAGCAAAAGGATGTGTGTACGGATTAGTAATTTAATAAGAGGAAGAGAATTAATGGTGGATATAATATGGTAGAGGGAGTTATAATTCGAGCATAAGACCCTAAATGGTTCATGCAAGGAATAATTCGATCTACAAAGTGGAAGGAACAACATTATAACATTTCTAGTCAGTCTAATAGGAATCGTGAAGTTTATGCGGCTCAACAGATCAGGGCTGTCTATGTCATCAAGTTGTGCATAAATATCACACCAAGCATTTTTCTACGGTTAACTAAGGATGGGAGGTTTACTGATGGCAGTCTACTAGAGTAAGATAGGAGTCTCACACCTTCATCCCAGTTAAGGCCCCGCAGAGCAAAGAGTTAAAAGTTTTTCTGTACTGATTCTATACGGTCCTGGTGTACTTTATGGTGCCCTCATAGACAGGAGCCGTATTCTAAGATCAGACGAACAAGCGAGGTATAGAGAGTCTTTGTTATATAGGGGTCGTCAAATTCTTTTGAAGTTCAGAAAACTTTAACTTGGGGTCTAACCTAACACCAAGATCATCCACCAGGGTAATTCTCTCAAGAGAACCACCACATAGGTTATATGGAGCCAACAAAGTGCTAGAACGGTGAAATGTCATAACTTTTAATTTCGAGGCATTAAAGTGTAACAAGTTTGCACAACACCATGACTGAAAGTTATTAAGATCGGATTGCAAGCGAGACTGAAATGAAAAGTCTTTATACTCTACACAGAGTTTACCATCATCCGCATACAGAAGTACTCGAGAATATGTTAATACCGAAGGCAAGTATGGCAAGAGGCAAGAGTGCGAAGAGTAAGTGTCCTAGATGTCTGCCCTGTGGTACTCCCAAAGCTTTACTAAAGTCGGTGTAAATAACATCCGTCTGTAAATTACCTTGAAAGCCTTTAAAAATTAAAGAGGTAAACTCTAACAAGTTCGCGGTGGTTGATCGCCGCCTTATAAATCCATGCTGAGTTAGAGATATAAGTGACTTGCAGAGATGTTGCAAGTGCGGAGTTAAAACCTTCTCAAACATTTTAGGAATAGCGGATAACTTTGCTATACCTCTATAATTTTTTGCATCAGACTTGCTACCTTTTTAATGGAGAGGAATTATAAACGATTCCTTCCAGATCGGGGGGAAGCAAGAAGAATCGATGGACAGGGTGAATAGTCTAAGCAAGGGTCCACACAGAGCCTCGGCGCAGTACCTGAGTTCACAACCAGGAAACCCGTCTGGACCCGGTGAAAACACCGGCTTAACTAGTCGAAGATCATGAAGTAGGTAACATTCATTTAACAAGGGACTAAAAATGCCATTCGACCTCGGTAAACCGTATGGGTACGGATGACCGAGAGTAGCTTTCCTCAGAATAGGTGGTTTGGAAAAATTGGGCAAAAGATCGGCAATTGCCTGATCATTATTTGCCGACGTATTACAAAATAATACCAAGGATGGGTGTGCGGACGTTCTACGCTTACTGTTTACGAAGCAGTAAAACTGTTTAGGGTCCTGAGAAAAACGTATCCTGCATCGAGATCCTGAAAAGTTTGACCGAGCTATTTCATAGCGAGAGTGAGACGTAGGAGAACTTCTTGAAATTTTATAAAGTCTTGATTTTAAGTTTTTTAGGCTGGATAGCTGTTCTGTAAAGCAAGGGGGTTTTCCAGATCTAATCGAACATGAAAGCGGGAAACAAGAATCAAAAAATGTGCCAATAGCATTGTAAAAAATGTTTGTTCCTTTTATGACATCAGTGCTCAAGTACAAAGTGGTCCAATCAAAATCTCTAATGAGGTTATTAAGCATCGTCAACTCGGCTTTACGAAATCAGCGGACATGTTCAGGTAGCCTATTCGACTGATCCAATACAGTTGGTCCTACATCTAGCGACACTTCGAAAGTAGGATGGTAGGCATCTTCAGGTATAGTGAGTGGAAGGGCTCGGGTTATCAACACTAAGGTCGGATCCGATACAAAGCACGTCGAGACTTTAGGAAGAGGCTGATTAGGAAGTTAATTAAAGTTTATTTATGAAAACACCAGCTGTTTATGCAAAAAAAAGGGGAAATATGCGGAGCGCAAAACAAAAACTCAAAAGAGAACGAACGTGGAATTCCTCAGAATTCCTGAAAAAAAACAAACTCATCAATAACGTTTTCGCAAACCTAATTTCCAACTAAAAAAATAATGAATGGTTGAGTGAGCGAGCAATTTTAGTGACTAAGAATAAAGATGTGGATGACCTTAACTACATAATTAATTCATTAAGAGAGATCATTGGAACAATGATGAATGGATGAAATATATTGACTATTGGCACAGATGGCTCCGTAGTAAATTTTTTAATTTTCTAAGAAAATTGATGAACAATTTAATTTACGTGACGATAAAAGGAAAATTCGAAGGTGGGGAAGTTCTCAATTCCAGGATTTCGATGATCCCAACAGATATGCCGATTGAGTTTAAAAGATTTCAATTTTCGATATGTCTTTGCCATTTGTCATTTGCCATGACTATTCATAAATCACAAGGCCAATCCTTGAAAGTATTTGGTCTTAATTTGGAAAATCAATGTTTTTCCCACGGCCAATTATATGTGGTATGTGTACAGCTCGGAAGACCATCTGCATTGTTTGTTTTTATACCCGATACTCAAAATGAGAATTTGGGGTATATTAGATTTGTGTTAAAGTGGATGTGTGTAACGTCCAGAAGGAATCGTTTCCGACCCCATAAAGTATATATATTCTTGATCAGCATATATAGCCGAGTCGATTGAGCCCTGTCCGTCCGTCCGTCTGTCCGTCCCCTTCAGCGCCTAATGCTCAAACACTATAAGAGCTAGATCAACGATGTTTTGGATCCAGACTTCTGTGATATGTCGCTACAAGAATAATTCAAATCTTTGCACCGCCCACTTCCGCCCCCACAAAGGGCGAAAAGCTGTGGAATCGTAGAGGATGACCATATCTTCTAGAGTGCAAAATCTGAACCAGATCGTATAATTATTATAGCCAGAATAAAGAAAACAATTTCACTCTTTCTCGCTCTGTCTCTCTCTAACACATAGGTTTCATGGTCGGTTTTGCCAATTGCAAAATATGAATTCAAGGATCTCAGAACCTATAAGAGCCAGAGCAACCAAATTTGGTATCCACACTCCTGTGATATCGGAGCTTGACTGTTTTATATCAAAATTTTGCCACACACTCTTCCGCCCCCGCAAAGGACGAAAATCTGGGGCATCCACATATCTCAGAGATTATTAAGGCTAGAGTAGCCATATTTGGTATCCGCACTTCTGTTAGATCTCACTGTTTGAGATGCCAAGCTTTTTTGGCACCTATATGTTTCAAAAATGAAAAGAGATTTTGGGTTAAACTTTATAATTCGTGTTTAATCTTGGTGGCTTAGCGGAAGCCGATTGCTTGCTATTGCCAGATAAAATTTATGCGAGATCGATATGCAACCAATGCGCAGAGAGGTTAGCATAGAACTAAACTATAGACGACGGCGTTAGATCAAAGTTGCCGAAGTGGCGGCAGCAGTTCAAAGTAATTGCCGAAGTGGCGGTGGCAGAGAGCCACTTTAGCGGGAGAGCGCAGCAGCTCTGCAGAAAGTCAACGTTTTACAACATAGGCGGCTCTCCCTGCTCATACAATAATACTGTTAAAGTTACGGTTATTCTTCAGCGGCTGGCCCGAACATACTCCCCCCGTTGGGAGCTAGTCTCTCAACAGATTCCTTGAGGGGCAGCAAACATAGCCGAGTGACGGACCTTCTGATGTTTCCTGAGGATGTCTTCAGGTCAGCGACGCGACACACTCCGTCCTTGCCCATAACGACATCGACCACTCTAGCCAGTGGCCAACGCATTGGAGGAAGATTTTCGTCCTTTACCAGAACGAGATCGTTCTTGCAGATGTTTTGCGCGGAGGTTCGCCACATCGCGCGCTCTTGCAAAAGAGTGAGATACTCTTCGCGGCAACGGCTCCAAAATATTTGTTGTAGTTGGGTGACCCGCTGCCAGCCATCCAGACGATTGTAGTTCAGCTTCGTTAGGTCAGGCTCGAGGATTTGCTCATGGGGGCCGCCTAAAAGCAGATGAGCAGGAGTCAAAACGTCTATATCATCAGGATTTTCTGAAAGCGAGAGCAAAGGGCGAGAGTTAAAAATTGCAGTGATCTGACAGATCAGAGTGCGCAGCTCGTCGAAGATAGATGATATTTTGCGGTCTTCACGGCCGCTTCCCACAACCCGCCAAAATGCGGAGAGCGAGGTGGTATGAAACGCCAGTCTATCGAGTCAGCCAAGCAGGATTCATGGACCTCCTGCATATGCGGTTCGCTCAGACAAAGCTTCTTTAGCTCCAGAAGCTCGTTCTTGGCCCCAACGAAGTTTGTCGCATTGTCCGACCAAATTTGACTTGGCCTTCCTCCAGTGGAAGTAAAACGCTTTAGTGCGCCTAGAAACGATGCGGTGGTCAAATCCTTTACGATCTCCATGTGTATAGCCTTAGAAGTGAAGCAGATGAATACGCTAATGTAGCACTTGATCGGAGGCCTCGTGCGGATTTCTGATCGGTAGAAAAAAGGTCCACAGTAATCTACTCCAGTGACTTGAAAACTGCTTTAACACCTCCAATGGGCCAATATTCCAGCCGAATTTTGGATAGCAAGGCGCGAGGTCCGGCATGGAGGTTTCTTTCGTGATAATATCAGCGCAATGGTAATGGAATGTCCCTTTGGCAGAATGAGCGGGTGCTGAGCGTCAAATCCTAGTGATGAGTTTCCAAGACGACCTCCAACTCTAAGTAGTCCAGAATGATCGATGAACGGGTTGAGCGAACTAATAGAACTGGATTTCATGACTTGACCATTGCGCCGAATCTCCTTTATGTCCATCCACAAATTTGCCAGCTGAATGTGTCGAATTAGAAGATGCGTTCCTTGCCGAATATCAGAAACGGTGAGTCCTGGATGCCTAAGACGATGCATAAATTTATGCATGTAGGCGAATGTGCGCTGCATGCGAAAGAATGAATTCGCAAATTTGCATCCGGACGTGAGATCGGCATGTGGAGACGTGATTAGCAATACTCTCTTGCTAAGCTCCAAAGATTCTATGTTGTTAGCAGGAGATACAGGCCACCTATCCTTGGAGCCTATCAAAAAGGATTTCACGGATCAGAGCCGTGAAACCATAGCTCTGACTGGATAAGATGGTTGGGAAGCGAGCCTCTCGAGAGAATATCAGCAGGATTTAAAGATGTGGGAACATAGCGCCATTCCATGGCTGCCGTCAACTCCTGAATTGATGCCACTCGACTTTCCACGAAAACTTGAAATTTAGCTGGCTCGTCCCTAATCCAAGATAATGCTGTTGACGAATCCGACCAGCAATAGAACCGACCTGTAAAGATTCCCATGTCCTTTACATTCTGCATGATTTTCGCAAGCAAATGGGCTCCACTTAATTCCAGCTTAGGAATCGATATAGTCTTTAGCGGCGCCACTCGCGACTTTGAGCACAAAACGTGGCTCGAAGACTGGGCATCCCTGGACACGACATACACGCAAGCGCCATATGCTTCTAAGCTGGCATCACAGAATCCTTGAACTTCTGTAGCCATACTAGAACGAAGAACCAAGCGAGGAAATGAGATCCGAGAAATGTTTGCCAAACTATTTCTCAAGTCCATCCAAGTTGAATGCAACGCTGAGGGTAGGCTTTCATCCCAATCCAAATTTTCTCTCCAAAGCTGCTGAAGGAAGACTTTGCACCTGACAATGACTGGATTTATCAATCCAAGAGGGTCGTAGAGCCGCGTAATCGTAGATAAAACCGACCGCTTTGATGGCTTTGAGTTTGTGTCCAGTGCGGACAAGGCAAAAAGCAGCTGATCCGAAGCAGGGTCCCACGCTAGGCCGAGAGTTTTGGCTATGTCGCTTCTATCATTAAACTTTAAGAACTTCTCTATGTCATCTTCAGGGGTTCCCTCAAGTACTTCCTGGTGACTGGAGCACCATTTCCTAAGTCTAAAATTTCCACGGGACAGTAAAGCTGATGTTTGGAGCATCTTGTCCATGACCTGTGCGACCGAATTACCCCCCGAAATAAGGGTAGGACTCACCCTCGTCGATGGCCAGCTGGTGCATTGCGCGGACCACTAAAAATTATGCAGCCCTCGTCCCGCATGTGACGGTGTCTAATGTGTAGACTTAACCTCGGACTCGATGAAATCTCACCATAGGATGCACTGATACAAATTGTCGGGTGGAGACACTCGTACGCAGCGGTACATTTTACAAATGTCCCCAGTGAGAGCGACTGGATATGGTCGAAAGCGAATCAATATGTTAAACAATGCAGGCTGAATAACAGGGCCTGTCATCATCACATCATTTAGAGAATATCCAGTTGATGTAACTGCGGATCCATCGAAAACGACACGGAGTTTTGTCGTCGTACTGTCCTCCTTTAGGGCACAGTGATGATGCAAGAAATATTTGCAGAGGCTACGGGAATCAGGGTTGACTTGGTGCATATGATGCAAATCAATGTACTCCCTCATAAAGGCGGAATACCGCTCCTTGAGTGTAGGATTACGCTCCAGTTTTCGCTCCAGACTGATGAACCGTCGATAAGCCTGAGCATAAGATTCTCCTAAACGATCAGTATTGTTATTTAGTGGCAGAAGAACTGCATACTCCCCGGATGGCAACCGTGAAAGGTGGCTTACGAAATGTGCTTCACAATCGTCTTCTTCTTTGGTATTCAACCCAGCCTCCACACAATTCTCGACTTCCCAAAATATACGAAGAGTTCTATCCAACCTTGCTTCCATCTCAGCTATCAAATCTGGACAATTGTGCGTGGCCAAAAGCGCCGAGCTTGGTACCTTCTGTCCACCGCCAGATACGATCCACCCAAGCCGGGTCTTCTGCAGAAGAGGCAGTCCATCGGTGAGTTTGATTCGCCCTACGCAGAGGAGATTGTAGCGTCGTTTGAATATTAATAATTGTTATTAGGATAGTATTTCATGAAGTCTAGTGTAAGTTAGGCTAGGGCAAAGCGGGAGCGCAATAAAAGCTCGTTCTCTCGCTCTTGGCGAATTCGCCCCGCTTTGCCACCGTAGGTAAGGTAGGCTTAGAAGAAATTGTTTGAATATATTGAAAAGAAGTCGAGAAAAATCCCTTAAATCGAACGCACGCACCCCTTTTCTTTCGTCGTATTAAATAAAAAATTGCAGTCACCCAAAATTTCGGTATTGGTCTTTAGAAAAACTATTCTAAAATTTCATGGCGCCCCCGGGTGGACTCGCAATTTAAACGTATATATTAATTCAAGTGGAAAGGCAAAAAGTGACAGTGACACAGTGAAGATACATACATAAATAGCCAAAATCTATTGTACATACATACATACATGTACATGCATATGTGCTGCAGCTAAATTGCCAAAGTGACCGCGACGTATGTGCAAATAACTAAACAAACCAAACTAAAAATCACCGCGTCGGTCGTGCAATACCCTGTCTGCAGCTACATATACAAGAGGAGAGTACAGCACCTGGAATTTCCTACCTTCCCAAGAGGTATTTGTGCAAAAAATTGAAAAATCGAGTGAAGACGAAAGATTAAAAAACTCGCAATTATTGTCTTGTGCTGAAACAATTGCACCTCGCTTTCAATTCTTGGCACATACGTATGACATAGTAGAGCTAGATTGCATGCTGTAGTTAGAGTTGAGCATATATATATATATACATATATACATACATATGTACATCTAACCCTCTTGGACGCAATAACTACACATATACATAACTCATTTTTACTGCAATCGCTGTCGCCCCTTTCCCCTTTCTCGTTTTCGTTGTGTCAAATATATGTATAGTTGGGTCGTTGGCCAAGCACGCATACCAATACGCAGCTGCAGCGGTGAATTTTTTCGTCTCGCTTTCGCTCTTCACCGTTGCTTATCGTTGTTCTTTTGTTTGGCGCGCTTGATCCAAACCAAACACCAAGTGACGCGCTACCCTGTTTTCATCGGGTATATTCGTTTGGTGTCAGTAGGATCCAATTATCAATTAAGACAAAGTCGTGCCTCGCAAATCAATTTAGCGTCGATCGTTGTCGGTTCATACGCATACACAACATTAATTCTTCAGAACTGCAGCGGTGAAATTTTTCGTTTTCGCTTGTCACCAGTACAGTTCGTTGGTATTCTTGTGTGGTTTTCGTGTACGCGCCAGCCAAGCGACGCTCTACCCTAAATTTTTCGGGTATATTGGTTTTTCACCTCGTTTGGGTACAATTACCCATTATTTCATTGAGTGCCTCGGCATTAAATACGATTATTAGAAACGATCTTTCGCCTTCAGTTGCTTGTATTGAGAATCAATATGACCTCAAAAGCCAACAATATCGTCCTTGAAGAGCTGAAGAAAAAGCGCAGTTGCCGTGTCAAAGGCATTCGTTTATTAGCGGACCGTTTAGAAGCGGGGGATATTCCGCTGGTATTGACGGAGCTCGAGTGCAGACTCGAAACGCTGATGCGTAGCATTGACACGGCACGCGAACTTCAAGAGAAGATTGAAGATATAGACATTGACGATGAATTTGGAGTCGAGTTGGAAGAACTCTCAATTGTCTCTAATGTCTCTCATTTGCGCATTAAAGACAGCTGATGAGACAATACAGGCAGTACCAGCTTATGGTGGCCCAACTCGTGCTCGCCTTCCGAAGTTAGCTCTGCCGCAGTTCAGCGGCAACTATTCGGACTTTAAAAACTTCATAGGTTTATTTGAGACTCTAGTTCATAATGACCAAAGCATTCCAATTATCGAAAAGTTCAACCATTTGCTTTCGTGTCTCTCCGGTGAAGCGTTGGGAACAGTTAGGGCTTTCCAAGTAACCGAGACCAACTACGAGAAAGCAATGGCTAGCTTAAAACGGGTCTACGATAATGATTGTCTGATCTTTAAAAATCACATTGATGCTCTATTTAATCTTCCCAAAATGACCCAGCAATAAGCATCGTCCTTAAGGAACCTTATCGATACCGCCTCATCCATATATGGTTCGTTGTTGTCGATAGGCGATGATAAAAAGATCTCGAATGCGATGATTATTCATCTCGTCTTGAGCAGAGTCGATCCGGTGACCAAAGAGAAATGGGAAGAACAGCTCGATTATGACAAACTGCCACTTTGGACGGACTGTGAAAGGTTGCTTAATCGCAGACATCAGCATCTTTCGGCCGAAAATTCGGACAAACCAAAGCAGGAGCAGAAAGCTGTGCCAAGCAAGCAGCATAATCGGAGCTCATTCGCGTGTTCCACCGCGAATACAAAAAATCAACAATGCAGCTACTGCAATGCGAAAGGCCATTTGTTGACAGAGTGCAGTCCATTTGGTCGGCTAGCAGTAATGCAAAGGTTCGAGTTCGCAAAAACTGCATCCTTGTGCATCAATTGTCTGCAGCCAGGCCACTCTGTAGTACGATGCAAAGCTAAGAAGTGTCGAGTGTGTGGCTGCTCACACCATACCTTATTGCATAGGTACACAGTGGCGAATAAAAGTCTAGCGTTACCATCACCCCCAGAGAATTCTTCTCCTCCTCCCAATCAGAATCAACCTTCCACTTCGCATGCTCTCCATGCGACAGCTATGGATAGAGTTATTCTGGCTACGTCGATCGTAAGCGTCCGAACAAATAATGGTGAACATGTTTTGGCCCGAGCTCTGCTTGACTCGGGGTCTCAAACCAATTTTATAACTGAGGACTTAGCACAGCGCTTACAGATCCGTAGGGAGGAGTCGTGTATCAACTTGCTTGGTATTGGTGAATCCAATTCACAAGTCAAGAAAAAGATACACACGGTGGTGAAGTCGCGAATTACTGGTAGTGAGTTTTCGGTTGATTTCTGGATTCTAAGGTCCATTTCGGGGTATCACCCTGATCAGACACTTAACGTGAGTGACTGGAAAATCCCAAAGAACTTACCACTTGCAGACCCATATTTCTTCAAGCCACAGAAGATAGATATGTTGATAGGTGCAGAAACATTTTTCGAACTTCTATCTGTTGGTCAGATTCGCCAAGGTCCTGACTATCCAACTCTGCAGAAAACGCTTCTCGGCTGGATTGTGTCGGGCAGATACACTCCAAAGGTGACTGCCACCCAAGAAGCTAGGAATTGTTTGAGTTGTCGAGAAGAGTCAGTGATCCACATCGACAATACATTACAAAAGTTTTGGTCACTGGAAGAATTGCCGTCTTCTAAAAAGTCTTTATCTCCTGAACACAAGTTATGTGAAAAGCATTATAGAAGGACTACTCAGGTCGTGCCTTCAGGTCGGTTTGAAGTAAGACTGCCGTTCAAATCAGATCCCAGTATCTTAGGCAACTCCTTTGAAGTGGCTAAACGGCGGTTTTTATCGCTTGAAAAAAGATTGTCTCGTGACCCCGAGTTGCAGAAAATGTACTTGGAGTTCATGGAAGAGTACCTCTCCTTGGGTCACATGTCTACCACAGACAACACAATCCCCAAAACTCCACATTATTTCATTCCACATCAGTGTGTGTTGAGGCCTCAAAGCACGTCCACCAAGCTCCGCGTCGTTTTCGATGCGTCTTGTAAAACGTCCTCTCAGGTGGCCTTGAACGACATATTGATGGTCGGTCCTACGATACAGGATGAGCTGTATTCGACATTGCTCCGATTCAGACTACACAGGTACGCCTTGACAGCCGATGTTAAGAAGATGTATCGCCAAGTCTGGGTCGCTGATGCGGATAGACAATTCCAGCGCATATAGTGTGGAGAAGAGACCCGTCTGAGTCCTTGAGAATATACCAGCTCAACACCGTAACATATGGGACTGGACCAGCCCCATTTTTGGCAATTCGGTGTTTGAAGAGGTTGAGTGAGTCTGCAAAACTCTCATTCCCTAAAGCTGCTGAAGTTATCGACTCCGACTTCTATGTCGATGACATGTTGACTGGTGCTGGTTGCGTAGAGGAGTTAAAGACAATTAAGTCTGATGTGGCTCAGGTTCTTCAAACCGCTGGGTTTGAATTGACTAAATGGTTTTCGAACTCACCTGAGGTCACCGCATCCGAGAGCACAGTTAAACCGATAACGATCTCGGACTCAGAGTCAACTAAGGCGTTAGGAATATCGTGGCTGCCACACGAAGTGTTGTTTTTAAGTTCTTTAAGTTCCAAATTGACACGTCAGTTATGGGTCTCCGAGCGACAAAACGGAACATCTTATCGGTGACATCAAAGCTGTTTGACCCCCTTGGCTTGTTAAGTCCTTTAGTAATTAAGGGAAAGATCCTACTGCAGGAGCTTTGGCTCAACAAGCTAGATTGGGATGAGTCAATTCCAATGAACTTGGAAACAGCTTGGAACTTATTAAAAGAATCCTTGGGTCAGTTGGAGAAGATTACCATACCTCAATTTGTGCATACTGATCCCATGTCACCGATTCAAGTACATGCCTTTGCCGACGCATCCATGAGAGCTTATGGAGCCTGCGTCTATATCCGTAGAAAGACTGCAGAAGGTTTTAAGGTCTCCTTGTTCACTGCACCGCTCACCTTCTAGCAGACCTTTGTCACCGAATCAAATCCCAGCTCAAGGTTCCAATTGATAAAATGATATTCTGGTCAGATTCAGAAGTTACTCTTCATTGGATCAGATCCCACCCTTCGTCGTTGTCAACATTCGTTGCGAACCGAGTAGCGGAGATTCAAGAGTGGTCAAGTGAAGCTACGTGGCGGCATGTGCCAACAAAACAGAACCCAGCAGACATAGTTTCGAGAGGTTGTGACGTAGAGGAAATCGTGCAGTCGATCTGGTTTGGAGGACCAGAGTTCTTAAAGTTTGAAGAAGAGAGCTGGCCCAGAAATCCACACTTCGAGCTTTCCGAAGAAGAGATACAGATGGAAAGTCGGAAGAAATCGGTCGGACTGACCGTCGCGGCCAAGCCAAATTACTTAGTGGATGTAATCGAGGGATACTCGTCACACCTCAAACTGCTAAGAGTGTTCGTTTTCGTGTTCCGCTTCATCCGAAAATGCAAAGACAAAAGTCTCAACTTTGGAAAAATTCCGTCATCCGTAGAATACGACGAGGCGTTTCTAAAAATAGTCGCCTATCGCCTATCCCTTAAATCGAACGCACGCACCCCTTTTCTTTCGTCGTATTAAATAAAAAATTGCAGTCACCCAAAATTTCGGTATTGGTCTTTAGAAAAACTATTCTAAAATTTCAGAGATCATAAAAAACGCTCGCACCAATGAGAAGATCAACCCGTTGAGGATTGAAAAATGCAGAATCAGCGAGCTGAATGTTAGATGGAATACTACAATAGGATCCATTTACTGTCATACTTGGTTGAGAATCGGTAATCGTGGGGGCGATGAGAGCAGTTAGCGTAGTTGTGTAAGCAGAGGTGCGAGAATGCATACAAATGCTTATGGTGGATCCCTCAGTAGAAACGCTGGTATCGCCCAGCCCAGACACAAGTGCAGACGATTGAGTTCTCCTAAGCTGTAGCTGGTGGGCGAACCTGGATGTGACGAGATGCAGCTGCGATCCTGAATCTAAGATGGCACGAGGAACTAAAACGCCAGACCAATTCTTCACGAGAACCACGGCTGTAGCCACAAGCACGACATCAGAGTGAAGACCTTGGGCAGCAAGAGAGGTAGACGAAGGTAGAGTCGAGCTGCTAGCAGAATTTTGAGCAACGGAAAGAGTGTCCGGTTGAACGGCCAGATAGGGAGGAGTAATACCTGGGCAGCTTTGTGTTGTGGGCTGTATACTATCGAAGTGCAACAAACTATGATGCCTACCGCCGCATACTCGACATTTTCCACTATTGCATGCACGGGTCCGGTGCCCCAGTTTTAGGCAATTGAAGCATAGGGAAAGCTTCACTTCTTTGTGGCGCAGCAACGGTGAGAGATTTCCGAATATCTTGCACGAGTATATTCCATGGCCCGCTGAGTGGCAAAAGACGCATACAGACGGGTCGGCGGAAGAGTTGGAAGCTACAAACGTTTTCTTAACCTGCGCATAGGAATGGTTTTTTCCCACCTGATCGCTACTAGCGTGTGTAGCTGTAGCATATTCCAATCGCTCCATTTTCTGGCAGCGTTGCTGCAAGTCTTTTGTTATTAAAGCGTTTATTAAGTATATCCAGAGCCGCACGATAATTGGCACTGGAGAGCTCCAACGATCGAACCGAATCCAAAGCCGCATCAGCGAGGCAAGAGCGAAGGTGCTGGAATTTCTCGATGTCACTGAGATCCGCATCCGCTTCAATCACCGATTTGAACATTGCCATAAAATCCGAGAACTCGACGTATCCACCAGAAAACTTCGGCACCTTCAGCTCAGGAAGTCGCTGCTTGTGAGCCATGATGATGGTACTATGTCCGGAATGGCTTGCCAGAGTCGTAGAATGGGCAGCGGCGTGTGATTGGCTTACTTCAACAGCAGCCAGCAACTCAGCTTTCAACGATATGCAAAGAGTATCGAAGATTTCGCGCAGCTCACTCCCAATCTCGTTTTGATCGAGAGCCTCCAACTCATTATGGGCCTTATTAAATTCCTCTCGAATTTCTGCCAACATATCAAGGCGCACCTCGACTTCCGCGGCGGTCAGCTTATCGATTTTATTCCCCGCGAAGGATTCGCCAAGCCTGTGCAATCGATCATATAATGACTGACTTTTACGCTTATACAGACTCAGTCTGGAATCAGCCACCACAATATTTCCGCCCGCGCCTTTATTCGGATCGTTGTCCATGTTAACCGTTGTGCAATTCGACACAACAACGGAAAATGAAATACCGCTTAAGCGACGATGTATAGACGCGAGAGCGAGAATGCAAGACACGAAAAGTCAAGAACCGCGGCTGCAGCTGCGCAGAGAATGAGAGATTCGACGCTTAAAGTACCGGAATTTTTATATAAATATTCCAGCCGCACTCTCACTGAATTTGCACTTTAAACTGTTTTTCAACGTGCACCCAAATGTATTTGTTGGTAGTTAAACTACCCAACAACAAAATATTGTGTAATTAATAAGTGTTTTAACGGAACGCGATTAAACAATGGTTTTATATCACGTTGGGGGGTCACCAATGTTTGAGATTTTTGGGTAAACTTTATAATTCGTATTTAATCTTGGTGGCTTAGCGGAAGCCGATTGCTTGCTATTGCCAGATAAAATTTATGCGAGATCGATATGCAACCAATGCGCAGAGAGGTTAGCATAGAACTAAACTATAGACGACGGCGTTAGATCAAAGTTGCCGAAGTGGCGGCAGCAGATCAAAGTAATTGCCGAAGTGGCGGTGGCAGAGAGCCCCTTTAGCGGGAGAGCGCAGCAGCTCTGCAGAAAGTCAACGTTTTACAACATAGGCGGCTCTCTCTGCTCATACAATAATAATGTTAAAGTTACGGTTATTCTTCAGCGGCTGGCCCGAACACTCACTATAAAACGTATATCTCAAAATTTTGCCCCACGCCCTTCCGCCCCCACAAAGAACGAAAATCTGTTGCATCCACAATATTGAAGATACGAGAAAACTAAAAGCGCAGAATTATAGATAATGACCATATCTATCAGATTGCTGAATCTGATCTGATCAGATCAGATTATTTTTTTAGCCAAAAGGGACAAATCAATTTGCAGTGGCTACGCAGAGCCCGACGTAACGCTCAGACTGATTTGGTGTCTCTCTCGCATGCACTCTTTGTCGTGTCTTTTAAAATTAGCGGCGTCTGCCGGAGGAGAGCCATACTGACTAAGTATCGGGTATAAATGTAGAGTTGCGGTGCCCGCAGCAACTCACAACGTTCCCCCTCGTTTGTCTTCAATGACGGCATCTTTCAAGTGGCGTTGCAAATACAGCACGAGATGCAATTATTGCGCCTGATAAAAAAAAAAATGTTGTGTATCGCAAGATGCTTAAATAAAAAAAGTTAAAAAAAACATTTAAGAATTTTAAAGATTCTTTAATTTTTTTTACTTTTTATTTAAATTAGGTTAGGTTGACCCGGACGGCCCTCAGAGGGCGCCCCACATAGGCCAGTATGGCCCTTAGTTGTCCGGATAGGGGGGGTATGAACCGTCGCGGCAGTGTTTATTGGGTTTTGAAGTCCTCGAGGATGGAGGTATTTTTCGCATAGGCCAGTTGCTGTGGCGTCCTCTTGGAGGCATCTTCCAGTGATGCCAGCACTGACGCGCCCAAGTACTTCCTCCTTGCCCTTAAGAGAGCAGGACAGTTGCAGATGAGATGTTCTAGGGTTTAGGTTGCCCCAGGTTCGTCAAATTTCCTACAACTGTCTCTGTTTGTGATTCCTAGCTTTGTTGCAGCCAGGCAGTGCCCCGTTAATATTCCCACTAATAATCTGCAGTCCTTCCGTGGTAGGTGCAGCAGATAGTGGCTGAGTTTGTCATTGCGGTCCTTGCACATGATTTTCGAGGTTCTGCAGGTGAACTGACTGCGGACGACTGCATGGATCTTATCGCCGCTTGGCTGTCGACGAATAGGTTGACCGCATCGTGCGCTCTTTCAGTGAGAAGAACGACATCTGCTGCTTTCCTGATGGCAAAAACCTCTGCCTGGAATGTGCTACAATGGTTCGGTAGCTTATATGACAGCCCTATCAGGGTCTGTGCAGTATAGGCCCGCTCCTACTCCTCCGTCCATCTTGGAGCCGTCTGTGTATATATTGAGGTGCTCAGTTTGGACCCTTCCAATCTTCCAGTCTTCAGGTCCCAGAGATGTGGTTGTTTTGACGTCAAGGCAAGTTTGGGGGGTCATGTAGTCAGTTGATCTGGTCATTTCCCTGCCGATTGAACTATGCCCGTATCCTTGTGGCGACATATTTCCTGAAGCGATGAGGCGTTGTGCTGCCTTTCCTGCAGTCAGACGGGCGTGGATGTCTAGGGGTTCGATTCCAAGTAGGGTTCCGAGTGCTTTTGTTGGGGTTGACCTCAGCGCCACTGTAATACAGAGCAAAGCCTGTCGCTGAGTCCTTTCCATAAGCTTATGATACGTTTTCTTTCCAGTAGCTTGCCACCACACTAAGACTCCATACAGCAGAGTTGGTCGCACCACCGAGATGTAAATCCAATGCATCAGAGCCGGAGACAGGTCTCATGTGCTGCTGACCATCTTCTTGGATGCATAAAGCGCAATGGTGTCCTTCTTCACCCTTTCCAATACATTGGGTTTCCATGCCAGTTTACTGTCCAGTACCCAAGTATTTGACTTGTGTTTTTGGGGTTAGCCTAGTTTGATTGATCTTCGGGGGGTCCATATCGGTACCTTGTACCTCTTGTTAAAGAGGATGAGGTCCGTCTTGTCCGCGTCGATACTGAGTCCTACTTCTTCCGCCCACTCGCGTATCTCCCTGAGTGTTCGTTCCATTAGTGAGCTGAGGGTCGATGGGCAAACACCCGTAATAAGTATGGTTATGTCGTCCGCATAAGCTGTTATTATTGTAGCCTCCCTTTCGTATCTCTTGCTGAGGTCGTCGACCACCAGATTCCACAGGAGGGGCGACAGGACTCCACCCTGGGGTGTGCCTATGTGTGCCTCTTTCACCATGGAAGCGGTGCCCCACTCTGATTGCACCCGTCTGCAACCTAGGAGGTTCCTTATCCACAGGTTGATTGCTGGGTGTGTATTAGTCGTTACCAGGCAATTTTTTATTGCTTCCGTAGCCACATTGTTGAATGCTCCGGAGATGTCCACGAATACTCCCAGTGCATACTTTTTATTGTGAAGGGATTTCTCTACCGAATGTAGTGCGGTCTCCACCGATTTCCCTTTAGTATAGGCATGCTGGTTGGTTGACATCAGCCCCCTTACCGCATTCCTGATGTGTAAGTCCAGCAGCTTTTCTAGTGTTTTTAATATAAAGGAGGTAAGGCTTATCGATCTATAGTCCTTGGGACTCGCATGGCTGCACTTTCCTGCCTTTGGGAGGAAGACAACTCTCGAGGTTCTCCATTGGATAGGGATATAGCCAGTACTTATACAAGCTGTGAATATTGCGGAGAGCCATGGGGTATTCGCCTCTTTGGTCACCTGCATCATGGCTGGGAATATCCCGTCAAGTCCTGGTGCATTTGTGCCCGCAAAGGAGTCTATTGCCCAGTGGATTCGTTTGGTGGTTAACAGATCTGTTGGGGGGTGTTGTTCCTCAGTTGCTAGGTCCTGGTGCTCTTTGGCATCAGCGACCTCGGTGCAACCAGGGAAATGTTCTTCCATTAGTGTTGTTAGGGCGTCGTCACTGCCCTCTGTCATCTGTCCGTCATCTACCTTTAATTGGCTTTGTATGGTAGGCTGCTTAGAGAGCAGCTTCCGTAGCCGTGCGGTTTCTGGTACTTTCTCGATGTTGGAGCAGAAGGTCCTCCACGAGTTCCGTTGTGCTTTACGTATTTCCTTCTTGTAGCTCCTGAGTAGGAGTCTGTATTCCTCATAGACGATCCCTTCGTTCGCTTGTTTGGCGATCTTGAAGAATTCCTTGAGGTTGTCCCTTTGAAGAGAGAGATCCCGGCTCCACCAGAGTGGCTTGGACCTCTTCTTCGTCCTCGAGGGTTTGCACGATGTGTGGTAGGCGTCCAGCAACGCGTTGGATAGGGTGTCTAGAGACTTCTCTATGTCCTCCGCGGATTTCACTGTGCCCGGACTCGCGAGCTTCGAAGTAACTGTCTTTTTAAACTTTTCCCAGTTTGTATTCCGGGGGTTTCTATAGACTATGACCTTCGAAGAATGTTTGAAGTGGCACTTAAACTGAATGTACTTGTGATCTGAGAAGGAGGGTCTTTCAAGGACCCTCCACCTAGATACCGTAGTACTGTTTCCCGTTGCAAGTGTTAGGTCTAGCACGTTGGATGAGGTCGGACCTACGAAGGTGTGCTCCTCCCCGACGTTTGCTTTATATACATTAGTTGCTAGTATAAAGTCTAAGAGTGACTCACCTCTATCATTGATGTCGGTGCTTCCCCACACATTGTGGTGGGCATTGGCATCCGTCCCGATGACGAGTTGATAGTTTTTGGTGCCGGCTTCTGTCACCAGGCTCCTGAGTTCGTCGTGTGGTGCGGGTCTGTCGTGAGCCATGTAACAGGAAGCCACCAGAAGGCGCTTTTCCTCACTTTCCAGCATCACAACCGTCAGGTCATCCGTGCTGTAATGAGACATAAGGTAAGCATGGATTCCCTTTCGTACGAGTACGACGGTTCTGTTCCTGCTTACCGATGTTGTGTAGAACAGGTTGTGATTTGAGGACTTTAGTCCGGCCACTGAATTGCCTGTCGCAATCCAGGGCTCCTGGACTAGAGCTGTGTCGGCGAGCCCTTGCTCCATGGCGATGAGGAGCTCCGCCGACGCTACCTTGCTTTTATGCAAGTTGAGCGACAGCACACTCAGCATGGGTGACTGGCTCACTTGCATCCGACGGGTTGACTACTAACGTCAGGTCACCGTCTTCCTCGTCTTCGTTCTCCAGCGCAAGACCCTGGGCGGCCTCCACGATGTACTCGAGACCTAAGTCCTTTTCCACCTCGCCTACCTGCAGGGTATGCACGTCCTTGTCCTCAGGGTGGCGCTTTTTGAGGCGCAGGTAGACGCTACCCATGCTCACGCCATCTTCCCGAACTTGGGATACAGCAGGTCCTCTGCCTCCTTGTTTATTTGGAGGATCACACATTGGCCCCCCTCGTTGGGTAGTGGGCTACCAATGTGTAGGATCCTCCAATCGGTCGTTGGCACGTCCGCGTTTTGCCGCTGAAGGAGCTTTAGCGCTCGGTCTCCCTGGATTCTGATGGAAAGAGTACCTTCGCCTTAGGCTTGGACGGGATAAGCTCCCGGTCCACAACCTCCAGCTTGGCCCCCTCCCACATCGCCTCCAGTTGGCAGACCGTACGCGTCAGCCACCTTAGTGTTGGATCGTCGTTGCACTTTAGGATCTTAACCCCATTTAGCCACCCAGCACCATCGAACGCGGGGTCTTCTTCCATGTGTGCAAACAGTGCGTCGACGAGACGCGCGTGCACAAGCTTCCACTGTGCCGCTGACATCTTGCCGTTTTCCTCGCTCCGGTCGATGAGTGCCACGATCAAATGTCGTTTGGTCACATCGCAACCGCATACAACTGTAATGCAACCCATTACGTTTGGCTATAGCATCACTCACGAGGCCAGAAAATCCAGCGCATTTTGCGTGCACTACGCTGTTGCAGAGCCAGCAGGGGACATTCGGCTGATCGTGGGTGATCTGCTTCTTACAATTTTTTTTTTTTGGCGCAGACCACAGCGTATTCCATTTTTATTATTTATTTATTTAAAAATTTGCAACAAAAAATTTCAAACAGATTGGTATCACCCCAATGTGCCAGACCAATGTGCCAGACAACGCTCAAAGCGGAATTAGTAAAAAAAGAGAGCAAGTTGGAGAGCGATTATAGCGAGAGCTACTAAACAGAGAATGTTTAAGGAGCGAGAGAGAAAGAACAGTTGTTTGAGTTTGGGAGAGATAATAGGGAGAGAGTGATAGCTACAGCAAACGCTACGTAATAAGAGCGGTCTAAACTCTGCGTAAGCATACTTACAGAAAGCAACACACAAACAAACGATTAACAAACGCACAGAATTTATATCAAAAATTAATTTTTTATGAAAACAATAGGCATGCATGAAAAGAAGCGGACCGCAAAACAATAAACACTACGAAAGAGAACGAACGAACGGCTGACATTTTTCAGCCTAGGACAGCTCCCGGTTGTTTAATGGTGCTGAAGATCAACATTTTAGTAGCAAATTCAAAATATTAGAAAAAGCTACAAGCAACCTTAATAGTTGGTTAGGTCAGGTTAACCCGGACGGCCCTCAGCGGGGCCGCGCATAGGCCATTATGGCCCTTAGTTATCCGGATGGGTGGGGGGGGGTGTATGAACCGTCACGGGAGTGTTAATGCGATTTTAAAAAGTCCCAGAGAATCGAGGTGTTTTTAGCATAGGCCAGCAGTTCCTGAGGCGTCCTTTTGGAGGCATCTTCCAGTGATGCCAACACTGGGGCGCCCAGGTCTCTCCTCCTTGCCCTTGAGAGAGACGGACAGTTGCAGATGAGATGTTCCAGGGTTTCGATAGCCCCAGGTTCCTCACATTTCCTGCAACTGTCTCTGTTGGTGATGCCTAGCTTTCCTGCATGTGCAGCAGCCAGACAGTGACCTGTTAGTATTCCCACCATCAGTCTCCAGTCCTTTCGTGGTAGGTGCAGTAGGTAGTGGCTAAGTTTCTCGTTGCGCTCCTTGCACATTATCTTCGAGGTTCTGCAGGTGGTGGTACTCCTCCACCTGCTATCAGTCTGTGCTCTAGCCTGCTTCTCTAGATCGCCTTGCAGCGTTCTGAGGGAGACAGGCACGTTCTCGGTTCTCCTATTCTCCAGCCCGACGCCTTCCTTAGCTAGTACGTCCGCCGCTTCGTTTCCTTCGATGCCCTGGTGGCTGGGAACCCAATAGATCCGCACTGTCTTTGTCGTGCTTAGGATGTCTAATGCCTCCCTGCTCGCCAAGACACTTCTGGAACTGACCACGGACGACTGCATGGATCTTATCGCCGCTTGGCTGTCGACGAATAGGTTGACCGCATCGTGTGCTCGTTCTGTGAGGAGAGCGACCTCCGCTGCTTTCCCGATGGCAAAAACTTCTGCCTGGAATATGCTGCATGGGTCGGGTAGCTTATACGACAGCCTTATCTCAGGGTCTGTGCAGTATAGGCCCGCTCCTACTCCTCCGTCCATCTTGGAGCCGTCTGTGTATATATTGAGGTGCTCAGTTTGGTCCCTTCCAATCTCCCAGTCTTCAGGTCCCAGAGATGTGGTTGTTTTGACGTCAAGGCAAGTTTGGGGGGTCATGTAGTCAGTTGATCTGGTCATTTCCCTGCCGATTGAACTATGCCCGTATCCTTGTGGCGATAGATTTCCTGATGCTATGAGGCGTTGTGCTGCCTTTCCCGCAATCAGGCGAGCGTGAATGTCCAGGGGTCGATTCCGAGTATGGTTTCGAGTGCTTTTGTTGGGGTTGACCTCAGCGCCCCTGTAATACAGAGCAGAGCCTGTCGCTGAGTCTTTTCCATAAGCTTATGGTATGTCTTCTTTTCAGTAGCCTGCCACCACACTAAGGCTCCATACAGCAGAGTTGGTCGCACCACCGAGATGTAGATCCAGTGCATTACAGCAGGTGACAGTCCCCATGTGCTGCTGAGCATCTTCTTGGATGCATAAAGCGCAATGGTAGCCTTCTTCACCCTTTCCACTACATTGGGCCTCCATGCCAGCTTGCTGTCCAGTACTGTGCCTAGGTATTTCACCTGTGATTTTGGGGTCAGCCTAGTTTGGTCAATTTTCGGGGGGGTCCATATCGGTACCTTGTACCTCTTGGTAAAGAGGATGAGGTCCGTCTTGTCCGCGTTGATACTGAGTCCTACCTCTTCCGCCCACTCACGTATCTCCCTGAGTGTACGTTCCATTAAGGAGCTGAGGGTCGATGGACATACACCCGTAATAAGTATGCTTATGTCATCTGCATAAGCTGTTATCTTTGGGGCCTTCCTTTCAAATCTCTTGATGAGGTCGTCGACCACCAGATTCCACAGTAGTGGCGACAGGACTCCACCCTGAGGTGTGCCTCTGTGTGCCCCCTTTACCATGGAAGCAGTGCCCCACTCCGATTGCACCCGTCTGCAACTTAGGAGGTTTTTGATCCAGACGTTGATTGCAGGGTGTATGTTATTCGCTTCTAGGCGACTTGTTATTGCGGTTGTGGCCACGTTTTTGAATGCTCCTGAGATGTCCACAAATGCTCCCAGAGCATACTTTTTGTTGTGAAGGGCGCTCTCGATGGTGGCTACTAGCGAGTGTAGTGCCGTCTCCACTGATTTCCCTTTAGTGTAGGCGTGTTGGTTTGTTGACATCAGTCCCTCTACCTCATTCCTGATGTGCAAATCCAACAGCTTTTCTAGTGTTTTTAGTATAAAGGAGGTAAGGCTTATCGGTCTGTAATCCTTGGGACTCACGTGGCTGCACTTTCCTGCCTTAGGGAGGAAGACAACTCTCGAGGTTCTCCATTGGATGGGGATATAGCCCGTACTTAGGCATGCTGAGTATATTGCGAGGAGCCATGGGGTATTCGCCTCTTTGGTCACCTGCATCATGGCTGGGAATATCCCGTCAAGTCCTGGTGCATTTGTGCCCGCAAAGGAGTCTATTGCCCAGTGGATTCGTTTGGTGGTTAACAGACCTATTGGAGGGTGCTGTTCCTCGGTTGCTAGGTCCTGATGCTCCTTGGCGTCAGTGACCTCGGTGCATCCAGGGAAGTGCGCCTCCATTAGTGCTGTTAGGGCTTCTTTGCTGCCCTCTGTCCACTGTCCGTTGTCTAATTTTAGTTGGCTCTGTACTGTGGGCTGCTTTGAAAGCAGCTTCCGAAGCCTGGCGGTTTCGGGCACTTTCTCGATGTTGGAGCAGAAGTTTCTCCACGAGTTCCTTTGTGCCTTACGTATTTCCTTCTTGTAGCTCCTAAGTAGGATTTTATATTCCTCATTGACAATCTCCTCGTTCGCTTGTTTGGCGATCTTGAAGAATTCCTTGAGGTTGTTCCTTTGGAGAGAGAGATCTCGGTTCCACCAGAGTGGCTTGGACCTCCTCTTCGTTCTCGAGGGTTTGCACGATGCATGGTAGGCGTTCAGTAGCTCGTTGGATAGGGTCTTTAGGGACTTCTCTATATCCTCCGCGGATTTCACTGAGCCCGGATTCGCGGGTGTATGTCCATCGACCCTCAGCTCCTTAATGGAACGTACACTCAGGGAGATACGTGAGTGGGCGGAAGAGGTAGGACTCAGTATCAAGACAAGACGGACCTCATCCTCTTTACCAAGAGGTACAAGGTACCGATATGGACCCCCCCCGAAAATTGACCAAACTAGGCTGACCCCAAAATCACAGGTGAAATACCTAGGCACAGTACTGGACAGCAAGCTGGCATGGAGGCCCAATGTAGTGGAAAGGGTGAAGAAGGCTACCATTGCGCTTTATGCATCCAAGAAGATGCTCAGCAGCACATGGGGACTGTCACCTGCTCTAATGCACTGGATCTACATCTCGGTGGTGCGACCAACTCTGCTGTATGGAGCCTTAGTGTGGTGGCAGGCTACTGAAAAGAAGACATACCATAATCTTATGGAAAAGACTCAGCGACAGGCTCTGCTCTGTATTACAGGGGCGCTGAGGTCAACCCCAACAAAAGCACTCGAAACCATACTCGGAATCGACCCCTGGACATTCACGCTCGCCTGATTGCGGGAAAGGCAGCACAACGCCTCATAGCATCAGGAAATCTATCGCCACAAGGATACGGGCATAGTTCAATCGGCAGGGAAATGACCAGATCAACTGACTACATGACCCCCCAAACTTGCCTTGACGTCAAAACAACCACATCTCTGGGACCTGAAGACTGGGAGATTGGAAGGGACCAAACTGAGCACCTCAATATATACACAGACGGCTCCAAGATGGACGGAGGAGTAGGAGCGGGCCTATACTGCACAGACCCTGAGATAAGGCTGTCGTATAAGCTACCCGACCCATGCAGCATATTCCAGGCAGAAGTTTTTGCCATCGGGAAAGCAGCGGAGGTCGCTCTCCTCACAGAACGAGCACACGATGCGGTCAACCTATTCGTCGACAGCCAAGCGGCGATAAGATCCATGCAGTCGTCCGTGGTCAGTTCCAGAAGTGTCTTGGCGAGCAGGGAGGCATTAGACATCCTAAGCACGACAAAGACAGTGCGGATCTATTGGGTTCCCAGCCACCAGGGCATCGAAGGAAACGAAGCGGCGGACGTACTAGCTAAGGAAGGCGTCGGGCTGGAGAATAGGAGAACCGAGAACGTGCCTGTCTCCCTCAGAACGCTGCAAGGCGATCTAGAGAAGCAGGCTAGAGCACAGACTGATAGCAGGTGGAGGAGTACCACCACCTGCAGAACCTCGAAGATAATGTGCAAGGAGCGCAACGAGAAACTTAGCCACTACCTACTGCACCTACCACGAAAGGACTGCAGACTGATGGTGGGAATACTAACAGGTCACTGTCTGGCTGCTGCACATGCAGGAAAGCTAGGCATCACCAACAGAGACAGTTGCAGGAAATGTGAGGAACCTGGGGCTATCGAAACCCTGGAACATCTCATATGCAACTGTCCGTCTCTCTCAAGGGCAAGGAGGAGATACCTGGGCGCCCCAGTGTTGGCATCACTGGAAGATGCCTCCAAAAGGACGCCTCAGGAACTGCTGGCCTATGCTAAAAACACCTCGATTCTCGATTTTAAAATCGCATTAACACTCCCGCGACGGTTCGTTTGTTTGTGTGTTGCTTTCTGTAAGTATGCTTACGCAGAGTTTAGACCGCTCTTATTACGTAGCGTTTGCTGTAGCTATCACTCTCTCCCTATTATCTCTCCCAAACTCAAACAACTGTTCTTTCTCTCTCGCTCCTTAAACATTCTCTTGTAATATGTCACTATTGTAATTATAACACTGGCACGTCTGTGCCGTTTGACTTCGGTTTTTTGAATGTCTTTATTGAATTTATTCTTATAAATCAGACCGCATAGCTGCGCTGCCGGTTACGCCAACAGCGGAGCGGCTTCATACATATTTGTCTTATCAGCATAATCGAGAGGGCAAGAGCCGTATGTACATATGTGTATATATATATATGCTTCAAGTGGTCAGCGTGGGAATGCTGACTTAGCTTAGCGCATAAGCGGCGATCATATTGCACGCTCACTTGAAGTGGTTTTGTTTGTGTACTGCAACAATGTGTTGCTGATACATTTATTGTTAACCATTGGGTACAGTGTACACTCAATATATGCACATACTACATCTCCCTCCTTTTGAAAAATAACGTAATTAAATGTAGTTATTTTACTTAAATTTATTTTATATATATAAAAAAAATTTTGATTTGAAAATTTTTTGTATTTGTAATGTATTTAATGTTTTTTTTTTTTTTTTTTTTTTTTTTTTTTTTTTTTTTTGTGTATACATATCTTTTTGCACATCTTGTATAATTAAATTTTTTTTTTCTTTTTTTTTTTTGTATTTTATTTGTTTTATTTTGTGTCTGTTAAGAATTAAAAGATTTTAACCTATCTTTATGAACTGTTTGTTTTTTATTCTTATTTCCGGAAATAACTATATTATCATTATCTTCGATTTTTTCAACTATATAGGGCCCTGTGTATTTAAGATCTAGCTTATGGCCTACTTCGTTTTTTAGTAGAACTTTATCTCCTATTGATAGCGTTATGTTCCTAGTTTTTAAATCATAAATTTCCTTATTTTTCCGTTTATTTAACTCGAGCATATTTCTTGCTCTTTTGTATGCTACTTCTAATCTATATCTACTTTCTTTAGCGTAGTCTTCTATGTTATATATAGGTTCTATATTACTTATGCTATCAAAATATTTTGGTAGATTATTAGTCTTACCAAATACTAACTCATATGGACAATAATTATGTGCCATAGAGGGGGTTGTATTGAAACAATAAACAAAATATGGAAGCCATACGTCCCAATCAGTTTTATTTACTGATATATAGGATCGTATGTATTCGTTAAATGTTCTGTGGCTCCTTTCTATTGTTCCAACAGTTTGATGATGGTGTGCAGTTGATGTTATATTTTTTATTTTTAAATATTTGCACAAATCGTTTATAATTGAATTTTTATATTCCGTTCCCATGTCCGAAATGAACGTCTTCATTGGACCGTACTTGAGAATAAATGATTCAAATATTGCCGTTGCAACGGTTGCTGCGCTTTTATTTTCGACAGGTATAGCAACTAGATATTTAGTCAAGTCACATATGAGCGTGACTGCATATTCATTGCCTTTTTCTGACTTGGGTAGTGGACCAATTGTATCCACTATCACTCTGTCAAAAGCCTTCATCGGGGTTTCTGTAATTGTTAAAGGGGTCTTTATATTTGTTGTTGTTTTTGCTTTTTGACATTTCTGACATTTCCGGATGTGCTCTGTTATATCGCGAGTCATACCTTTCCAGTAATAATGTCTTTTGACCTTGGCCAAGGTTTTTGCAATGCCTGTGTGACCTCCTTGTACTGGATCATCATGTAGTGGAGACAATATAGCTTCTTTCTCTTTAACATTTGTTAATGTGGTCACCGGGTTGAGTAGCGCTACTCTCAATGTTTTCAATATTTTATTGCCCATAATTTTGAAATTATCTATTGAAACCTTTTCAAAGATATTTTCCCACGGTGCCATTTTCAATTGGCTGATTTTTAATATACCGGCTTCTTTTTCTAGCCTTGGAAATAGTTGTCCTAAGTCAATATTTCCATTATTAGTATATAAATCTCCAATATCAATTCTTGCTATAATTTTCTTACCATGTTTAAAGAAACATAGCATATCTTTTATATGCAAGGTCACTACTTTACGTACTTCATCATTATTAATGACTTCGTATACGTTGGGCTGAGAAGCTGTTTCGGTAGATTGCTTTGGCATCTCTACTTTGTTGTTTTCTGCGCAGAATTTTTGTCTACTTTGATACCTGGTAGTGACTTTCAGGACTTTATTTTGTATGTCTTTTAGTTCAGATATTGTTATCCGTGACAATGCATCGGCTACAAAATTATCTTTGCCTCTTAGGTACTCTACAGTAAAATTATACTCCTCTAATTCAAGTCTCATACGCGTTAATTTAGAACTGGGGTTTGTCATTGAAAACAAGAATGTTAGTGGTCTATGGTCTGTTTTTACTATGAAATGAGTTCCGTAGACATAGGGTCTAAATTTGGTGATTGCCCAATAAATAGCTGTTAACTCTTGTTCCGTCGTACTTTTGTTACTTTCTCCTTTGGTAAATGCTCTCGATGCGTAAGCTATTGGGAGTTGAGTTCCGTTGTGGGCTTGTGTTAGCACTGCACCACAGGCTTGCTTACTAGCATCTGTGATTATACAAAATTCTTTCGTAAAATCTGGATATTGTAACAGAGTAGGCTTTATTAATTGAGCTTTAAGATATTCAAATGCATTTTGACAGTCATTAGTCCATTCAAATGGAACATTCTTTTTATTTAATCTTGTTATATGCCTAGAATAATCGGCGAAATTTTTGATGAATCGTCTGTAGTAATTACAAAATGCTATAAAACGTCTAGCGCTATCAGAGTCATGTGGGACTGGATAATTTAATATGACGTCAAACTTTTTGTCATCTGGTAAGATTCCCTTATCTGTGCATTTGTGGCCCAAAAATGTGACTTCATGCATGAAAAATGAACATTTTTCAGGATGTAGTTTCAAGTTGTGTTTCCTACACATGTCAAAAACACTAATTAAATTGTTAAGCATGTGTTTTTCGGAACAACCGATTACTATTAAGTCATCCATATAGAGGAATGCTTGTGATGGTTCAAGTCCAGAGAATGCGATAGTCATCATTCTTTGGAATGAATTGGGAGCTATTTTCAAACCAAATGGTAATCGCGTGAAGCGATAAGAGCCGTTGCTCGTTGAAAAGGATGTTATATCTCTAGAGTTTTCGTCTAGCTCAATCTGATGGAATCCTGACATTAAGTCAAGGCAAGAGAAATATTTTGCTCTTCCTAGTTGATCCAAGATATCATCGATCCTAGGAAGTGGAAATTTATCGGATAGTAATTTTTTATTAATTTGGCGATAGTCAACTACTAATCGCCATTTTTTCTTTTTGTTATCTATGGATTTCTTTGGTACTAGTAAAAGTGGACTGTTGTATTCTGAGGCTGACGGTTCAACTATTCTATCTTTGATTAGTTTATCGACTTGAGCTTGGATTTCGTCTTTTTGACTATGAGGATTTCTATAATTTTTTATATATACAGGTTCATTATCTTTTAATCTTAGTTTCTGCTTGTAAAAATTATTGGTTGTTATTGATTCGGTATCAAGTCCGAATATGTCTGCGTAGTTACAACAAAGTTCTCTTAATTGTTTATTAAATAGTTTTGGAAAATTTTTAGATAACTTTGATATAACATCGTTTGTTCTAGTTTCATTATTTATTTCGGATATATCATAATTTGCTAATGGTTCATAATTCAACTTATTTATATTAATCATTTGGTCGGTACTAGTTGTATTAAGTAAACGGACGAATGCATTTGCAGTTGTTACGACTGTGTTTGCTGCATATATACCAGGTTGAATTTCCTGGTTCGGAATAAAAATGCTATCTTCATTTGAAGTTAACTCAATTTTACGGACAACTTCGGATCGTGCTGGTAACACTATTGTATTGTTACCAGAGCTGTAATTTATGGGAACATAAATAGGGTAGTTTAGATTGTCTGGTCTTATTATGAGCAGATCTTTTGAAGGTGTGAAATCTAGTTGACAATTAAATTTTTTAATAAAATCTATTCCTAAAATTCCATCACACGGTATAGAAAAAGTTGATTCGACAATATGGAAGTTGTGTGGAATTATATATTTAGTTGTTTGTATTTCTAAGGATGTCATTCCTTTAGATTGAATTAATCCTTGATTAATTCCCTGAATATTTATTTTGTTGTTTTTGTTTATGTCATTAAAAGTGTCTGAATTGTCTTTTAACAGAGATATGTCTGCACCAGTATCTATCAAAAATATTAATTTCTTGCCTGTAGCTACGTTTGTGAATGTTACGAATATATTTATACTAAGATTAATCGAATGAACCTTTTTACTGTCTATTGCTGTGTACCTAAGGGCTGTTGTGAGTTTCCCGATTCATTCTGGGCAATTCTCACATTGTTGTTATTGCCATTATTATTGTTATGGCCTCTGTATGAGTTACCGCGGCCTCTATAGTTTCCTCTATATTGGCCTCTACCTCTGTTGTTGCCATAATTATTATTTTGGTAGTTTCCACGGTAGTTTCCGCGGTTATACGCTCGGTTAGTATTATATCTCGGTTGTGCAGCATATAGGACTGTATTTGGGTGTCCTACTGCGTCTGTGCAACTATCGACGAACACAGTTGTAATCTCACTCATTGTATTGAAATTTCGTGATTTCATTACAGACCTAACTTCGTCAATTGTGCTGTTTCCTATGATTGATTTTACAGCAACTTGTAGGCTCAATTCTTCGGCATATTCTTGCGATACACCGTTAATCATATGTGCCGATTGCAAAGCCCTTGTCAACTGTTCAACTTCTTGAATATATTGACTTGCCGTCTTTTGCTTTTGCTGCAGATTGAACAATTTAGCTGATATTGCTTTGGCTGATTCGCCTTTTATACCGCTTTTTAGTTTGTCTATTATGGACACTATTGTTTGTTCAGTGGTGATTAAGTTTCGAATATGGCCTTTGAGTTTAGTTTTTATTAGGTTGACTGCTGTAGTTTCATGTGTTCCCTTAAGTGAATCCACTAAGCTAAGAGCATCAATGAAACTTTGTAGATTCTCAGGCTTTCCACTAAACTCAGGTATGAGTGAAGCGGCTAGCTTAAGAAATTCTAGTTGTGACATGGCCATTTTTAGAGTTTTTACTTCAGTAATAGACTCTGATTCAGAATCAACTAGATTGGTTAGTGTGATTACCGCTGGTATCGTAAGGTCGCCTAGGTCTTCTTCTTTTATATGTGTATCTGAACCGCTTGCGATTTCAGATTCGCCCTCTAAGTCTGTGTTTGTGTCTTCCTCGACTAATACTGGAGTATTCAAAATCGAAGGTATAGTTATGTCTAGTGAATATTTTGATTTGATGCTATTTAAATTTGTTTTTAATCTATTCAAAAATCTTGATACATACGACCAATGCTGAGTATTTAACTTTTCTTTATTGTCGTGTATCAGGGAACGAGCTTGGTTAAAACATGCAACTAATAGTGTCGCGTGTCTACTTATAGTTTCGTTTGAAATATTCCTATTTTGTGCTAGACACTTGTATGATTTATCAAAATTTTCTTTTATTTTAACTAATGCGGCATTAATATTTTGCCATTCCATTTCATTTTAAAATAATTACTAAAATGTGCAAAAACATTTATAGGTTTTCATTCAAATAATGATATATTTTTATTCATGATTCTTTTAGGACTTTTTCTTTTATTTTTGGCCGATTTTGGTTACCATTATAAATTTGTTTTAAATTTTGTCCAGGTCATCTGCCCGGCTTTGATAGCGTTTCTTTATGCATCTATTATGTAGTTTATACAATTTATATAATAGATGTCCTATGATTATAATGAAAATAATAGCAATAAGTATTGTTATTAACTTTAGGTCGGTGTTATTGACTTCGACTTTGTTTATTACATTCGCTGTCGAATCTACCGATTTTACATCTACTAAACCCATTGTGTAAAAATTTTCGAAATTTTCTTCAAATTTACTTATTTTGTTTGTTCGTGACATATGTATATACAAATTTCCTTTTTTTTTTCTTTTATACTACTGTATAAATTCTTTGTTAATTGTTGAAATTAATTTATAATTTATATATTTTTTTTTTTTCAGTTTTTACATTTCTTCCTGCCTAGTGTTTGTGTGGCTTTACAGGCCTCACTCTAATTGGGCAGATGTTATTCCGCTCAATTTTACAATTTTAGATCTTACAGTTAAGTTGTATGCATCGCAGGCATTAAAAAAAATTTTGTTTGGCGGTGGGCGCTCTAGGAAGCGCTGTCGGTTCACTGCTCCGGGTCTAGCTTGTTGCGCTAGACGAGGCCGGTGCTGGCTGCACAGGCTGCTACTGCTTCTCTGTTGGGGCACCGGTGCAGGCTGCACAGGTGTACTCGCAATGCGGCGAGTGTAGAGGTCCCTCGCAGTCGTTCGGGCAGGTCTTCCTTGGCTTTGCTGTTTCTGTCGTTTGGGGTGGTGGAGTTACGGTTAATATTTTACTGATATTTCGTATTGCAGTGTAGGTGGTTGTGTGCATGGGCTCTTTCATTTTCTTTTCTGCTAGCAACAATTTGATGTGATCGAGCTCTGTGTGTAATTTCACAGATGTGCTCCACGGCAAATTATCGTTGCTATTTAGCAGTTTTAGTAGTGTTGCCCTTCTGGCTCTCAGGCGTTTTACTACGCCGCCTCTTTTGCCACACATACCACTCTACTTACTGCGTTCAGTTCCGCTCCATTTCCTGCTGCTTCCAGTGGTGCCTGCTGTTGTTGTCCGCTCTCGCCGCTCTCTCTCTCGCTCTCCGCTTTTTTTTTTTTATATGATTTATTTTAACATATTTTTGTTTCCGAACATCTACATGTTCGTGACGTCCTGTCACGGTCGCCATGTAATATGTCACTATTGTAATTATAACACTGGCACGTCTGTGCCGTTTGACTTCGGTTTTTTGAATGTCTTTATTGAATTTATTCTTATAAATCAGACCGCATAGCTGCGCTGCCGGTTACGCCAACAGCGGAGCGGCTTCATACATATTTGTCTTATCAGCATAATCGAGAGGGCAAGAGCCGTATGTACATATGTGTATATATATATATGCTTCAAGTGGTCAGCGTGGGAATGCTGACTTAGCTTAGCGCATAAGCGGCGATCATATTGCACGCTCACTTGAAGTGGTTTTGTTTGTGTACTGCAACAATGTGTTGCTGATACATTTATTGTTAACCATTGGGTACAGTGTACACTCAATATATGCACATACTACACTCTGTTTAGTAGCTCTCGCTATAATCGCTCTCCAACTTGCTCTCTTTTTTTACTAATTCCGCTTTGAGCGTTGTCTGGCACATTGGTCTGGCACATTGGGGTGATACCAATCTGTTTGAAATTTTTTGTTGCAAATTTTTAAATAAATAAATAATAAAAATGGAATACGCTGTGGTCTGCGCCAAAAAAAAAAAATTGTAAGAAGCAGATCACCCACGATCAGCCGAATGTCCCCTGCTGGCTCTGCAACAGCGTAGTGCACGCAAAATGCGCTGGATTTTCTGGCCTCGTGAGTGATGCTATAGCCAAACGTAATGGGTTGCATTACAGTTGTATGCGGTTGCGATGTGACCAAACGACATTTGATCGTGGCACTCATCGACCGGAGCGAGGAAAACGGCAAGATGTCAGCGGCACAGTGGAAGCTTGTGCACGCGCGTCTCGTCGACGCACTGTTTGCACACATGGAAGAAGACCCCGCGTTCGATGGTGCTGGGTGGCTAAATGGGGTTAAGATCCTAAAGTGCAACGACGATCCAACACTAAGGTGGCTGACGCGTACGGTCTGCCAACTGGAGGCGATGTGGGAGGGGGCCAAGCTGGAGGTTGTGGACCGGGAGCTTATCCCGTCCAAGCCTAAGGCGAAGGTACTCTTTCCATCAGAATCCAGGGAGACCGAGCGCTAAAGCTCCTTCAGCGGCAAAACGCGGACGTGCCAACGACCGATTGGAGGATCCTACACATTGGTAGCCCACTACCCAACGAGGGGGGCCAATGTGTGATCCTCCAAATAAACAAGGAGGCAGAGGACCTGCTGTATCCCAAGTTCGGGAAGATGGCGTGAGCATGGGTAGCGTCTACCTGCGCCTCAAAAAGCGCCACCCTGAGGACAAGGACGTGCATACCCTGCAGGTAGGCGAGGTGGAAAAGGACTTAGGTCTCGAGTACATCGTGGAGGCCGCCCAGGGTCTTGCGCTGGAGAACGAAGACGAGGAAGACGGTGACCTGACGTTAGTAGTCAACCCGTCGGATGCAAGTGAGCCAGTCACCCATGCTGAGTGTGCTGTCGCTCAACTTGCATAAAAGCAAGGTAGCGTCGGCGGAGCTCCTCATCGCCATGGAGCAAGGGCTCGCCGACACAGCTCTAGTCCAGGAGCCCTGGATTGCGACAGGCAATTCAGTGGCCGGACTAAAGTCCTCAAATCACAACCTGTTCTACACAACATCGGTAAGCAGGAACAGAACCGTCGTACTCGTACGAAAGGGAATCCATGCTTACCTTATGTCTCATTACAGCACGGATGACCTGACGGTTGTGATGCTGGAAAGTGAGGAAAAGCGCCTTCTGGTGGCTTCCTGTTACATGGCTCACGACAGACCCGCACCACACGACGAACTCAGGAGCCTGGTGACAGAAGCCGGCACCAAAAACTATCAACTCGTCATCGGGACGGATGCCAATGCCCACCACAATGTGTGGGGAAGCACCGACATCAATGATAGAGGTGAGTCACTCTTAGACTTTATACTAGCAACTAATGTATATAAAGCAAACGTCGGGGAGGAGCACACCTTCGTAGGTCCGACCTCATCCAACGTGCTAGACCTAACACTTGCAACGGGAAACAGTACTACGGTATCTAGGTGGAGGGTCCTTGAAAGACCCTCCTTCTCAGATCACAAGTACATTCAGTTTAAGTGCCACTTCAAACATTCTTCGAAGGTCATAGTCTATAGAAACCCCCGGAATACAAACTGGGAAAAGTTTAAAAAGACAGTTACTTCGAAGCTCGCGAGTCCGGGCACAGTGAAATCCGCGGAGGACATAGAGAAGTCTCTAGACACCCTATCCAACGCGTTGCTGGACGCCTACCACACATCGTGCAAACCCTCGAGGACGAAGAAGAGGTCCAAGCCACTCTGGTGGAGCCGGGATCTCTCTCTTCAAAGGGACAACCTCAAGGAATTCTTCAAGATCGCCAAACAAGCGAACGAAGGGATCGTCTATGAGGAATACAGACTCCTACTCAGGAGCTACAAGAAGGAAATACGTAAAGCACAACGGAACTCGTGGAGGACCTTCTGCTCCAACATCGAGAAAGTACCAGAAACCGCACGGCTACGGAAGCTGCTCTCTAAGCAGCCTACCATACAAAGCCAATTAAAGGTAGATGACGGACAGATGACAGAGGGCAGTGACGACGCCCTAACAACACTAATGGAAGAACATTTCCCTGGTTGCACCGAGGTCGCTGATGCCAAAGAGCACCAGGACCTAGCAACTGAGGAACAACACCCCCCAACAGATCTGGTAACCACCAAACGAATCCACTGGGCAATAGACTCCTTTGCGGGCACAAATGCACCAGGACTTGACGTGATATTCCCAGCCATGATGCAGGTGACCAAAGAGGCGAATACCCCATGGCTCTCCGCAATATTCACAGCTTGTATAAGTACTGGCTATATCCCTATCCAATGGAGAACCTCGAGACTTGTCTTCCTCCCAAAGGCAGGAAACCAGGAGTGCAGCCCCTCCACCGAAAGTGGCCAAGAAGCCATCGAAATCGTAAGCGAAGGCCAGCGATGTGACCAAACGACATTTGATCGTGGCACTCATCGACCGGAGCGAGGAAAACGGCAAGATGTCAGCGGCACAGTGGAAGCTTGTGCACGCGCGTCTCGTCGACGCACTGTTTGCACACATGGAAGAAGACCCCGCGGCCCTAAGCCCGGCCCGGCCCCTATGCCCACGTTCGATGGTGCTGGGTGGCTAAGTGGGGTTAAGATCCTAAAGTGCAACGACGATCCAACACTAAGGTGGCTGACGCGTACGGTCTGCCAACTGGAGGCGATGTGGGAGGGGGCCAAGCTGGAGGTTGTGGACCGGGAGCTTATCCCGTCCAAGCCTAAGGCGAAGGTACTCTTTCCATCACAATCCAGGGAGACCGAGCGCTAAAGCTCCTTCAGCGGCAAAACGCGGACGTGCCAACGACCGATTGGAGGATCCTACACATTGGTAGCCCACTACCCAACGAGGGGGGCCAATGTGTGATCCTCCAAATAAACAAGGAGGCAGAGGACCTGCTGTATCCCAAGTTCGGGAAGATGGCGTGAGCATGGGTAGCGTCTACCTGCGCCTCAAAAAGCGCCACCCTGAGGACAAGGACGCGCATACCCTGCAGGTAGGCGAGGTGGAAAAGGACTTAGGTCTCGAGTACATCGTGGAGGCCGCCCAGGGTCTTGCGCTGGAGAACGAAGACGATGAAGACGGTGACCTGACGTTAGTAGTCAACCCGTCGGATGCAAGTGAGCCAGTCACCCATGCTGAGTGTGCTGTCGCTCAACTTGCATAAAAGCAAGGTAGCGTCGGCGGAGCTCCTCATCGCCATGGAGCAAGGGCTCGCCGACACAGCTCTAGTCCAGGAGCCCTGGATTGCGACAGGCAATTCAGTGGCCGGACTAAAGTCCTCAAATCACAACCTGTTCTACACAACATCGGTAAGCAGGAACAGAACCGTCGTACTCGTACGAAAGGGAATCCATGCTTACCTTATGTCTCATTACAGCACGGATGACCTGACGGTTGTGATGCTGGAAAGTGAGGAAAAGCGCCTTCTGGTGGCTTCCTGCTACATGGCTCACGACAGACCCGCACCACACGACGAACTCAGGAGCCTGGTGACAGAAGCCGGCACCAAAAACTATCAACTCGTCATCGGGACGGATGCCAATGCCCACCACAATGTGTGGGGAAGCACCGACATCAATGATAGAGGTGAGTCACTCTTAGACTTTATACTAGCAACTAATGTATATAAAGCAAACGTCGGGGAGGAGCACACCTTCGTAGGTCCGACCTCATCCAACGTGCTAGACCTAACACTTGTAACGGGAAACAGTACTACGGTATCTAGGTGGAGGGTCCTTGAAAGACCTCTCAGATCACAAGTACATTCAGTTTAAGTGCCACTTCAAACATTCTTCGAAGGTCATAGTCTATAGAAACCCCCGGAATACAAACTGGGAAAAGTTTAAAAAGACAGTTACTTCGAAGCTCGCGAGTCCGGGCACAGTGAAATCCGCGGAGGACATAGAGAAGTCTCTAGAGACCCTATCCAACGCGTTGCTGGACGCCTACCACACATCGTGCAAACCCTCGAGGACGAAGAAGAGGTCCAAGCCACTCTGGTGGAGCCGGGATCTCTCTCTTCAAAGGGACAACCTCAAGGAATTCTTCAAGATCGCCAAACAAGCGAACGAAGGGATCGTCTATGAGGAATACAGACTCCTACTCAGGAGCTACAAGAAGGAAATACGTAAAGCACAACGGAACTCGTGGAGGACCTTCTGCTCCAACATCGAGAAAGTACCAGAAACCGCACGGCTACGGAAGCTGCTCTCTAAGCAGCCTACCATACAAAGCCAATTAAAGGTAGATGACGGACAGATGACAAAGGGCAGTGACGACGCCCTAACAGCACTAATGGAAGAACATTTCCCTGGTTGCACCGAGGTCGCTGATGCCAAAGAGCACCAGGACCTAGCAACTGAGGAACAACACCCCCCAACAGATCTGGTAACCACCAAACGAATCCACTGGGCAATAGACTCCTTTGCGGGCACAAATGCACCAGGACTTGACGTGATATTCCCAGCCATGATGCAGGTGACCAAAGAGGCGAATACCCCATGGCTCTTCGCAATATTCACAGCTTGTATAAGTACTGGCTATATCCCTATCCAATGGAGAACCTCGAGACTTGTCTTCCTCCCAAAGGCAGGAAACCAGGAGTGCAGCCCCTCCACCGAAAGTGGCCAAGAAGCCATCGAAATCGTAAGCGAAGGCCAGCGATGTGACCAAACGACATTTGATCGTGGCACTCATCGACCGGAGCGAGGAAAACGGCAAGATGTCAGCGGCACAGTGGAAGCTTGTGCACGCGCGTCTCGTCGACGCACTGTTTGCACACATGGAAGAAGACCCCGCGGCCCTATGCCCGGCCCGGCCCCTATGCCCACGTTCGATGGTGCTGGGTGGCTAAATGGGGTTAAGATCCTAAAGTGCAACGACGATCCAACACTAAGGTGGCTGACGCGTACGGTCTGCCAACTGGAGGCGATGTGGGAGGGGGCCAAGCTGGAGGTTGTGGACCGGGAGCTTATCCCGTCCAAGCCTAAGGCGAAGGTACTCTTTCCATCACAATCCAGGGAGACCGAGCGCTAAAGCTCCTTCAGCGGCAAAACGCGGACGTGCCAACGACCGATTGGAGGATCCTACACATTGGTAGCCCACTACCCAACGAGGGGGGCCAATGTGTGATCCTCCAAATAAACAAGGAGGCCGAGGACCTGCTGTATCCCAAGTTCGGGAAGATGGCGTGAGCATGGGTAGCGTCTACCTGCGCCTCAAAAAGCGCCACCCTGAGGACAAGGACGCGCATACCCTGCAGGTAGGCGAGGTGGAAAAGGACCTAGGTCTCGATTCCATCGTGGAGGCCGCCCAGGGTCTTGCGCTTGAAGACGAAGAAGAGGAAGACGGTGACCTGACGCTGGTAGTCAACCCGTCAGGTGCAAGTGAGCCAGCCACCCATGCTGAGTGTGCTGCAGCTCAACTTGCATAAAAGCAAGGTAGCGTCGGCGGAGCTCCTCATCGCCATGGAGCAAGGGCTCGCCGACATAGCTCTAGTCCAGGAGCCCTGGATTGCGACAGGCAATTCAGTGGCCGGACTAAAGTCCTCAAATCATAACCTGTTCTACTCAACATCGGTAAGCAGGAGCAGAACCGTCGTACTCGTACGAAAGGGAATCCATGCTTACCTTATGTCTCATTACAGCACGGATGACCTGACGGTTGTGATGCTGGAAAGTGAGGAAAAGCGCCTTCTGGTGGCTTCATGCTACATGGCTCACGACTGACCCGCACCACCCGACGAACTCAGGAGCCTGGTGACAGAAGCCGGCACCAAAAACTATCAACTCGTCATCGGAACGGACGCCAACGCCCACCACAATGTGTGGGGAAGCACCGACATCAATGACAGAGGTGAGTCACTCTTAGACTTTATACTAGCAACTAATCTATATATAGCAAACGTTGGGGAGGAGCACACCTTCGTAGGTCCGACCTCATCTAACGTGCTAGACCTAACACTTGCAATGGGAAACAGTACTACGGTATCTAGCTGGAGGGTCCTCGATAGACCATCCTTCTCAGACCATAAGTACATTCAGTTCAAGTGCGAATTCAAACACCCTTCGAAGACAACAGTCTATAGAAACCCCCGGAACACAAACTGGGCAAAGTTTAAAAAGACAGTTACTTCGAAGCGCAAGACCCTGGGCGGCCTCCACGATGTACTCGAGACCTAAGTCCTTTTCCACCTCGCCTGCCTGCAGGGTATGCGCGTCCTTGTCCTCAGGGTGGCGCTTTTTGAGGCGCAGGTCGACGCTACCCATGCCCCACGCCATCTTCCCGAACTTGGGGTATAGCAGATCCTCTGCCTCCTTGTTTATTTGGAGGATCACACACTGGCCCCCCTCGTTGGGTAGTGGGCTACCAATGTGTAGGATCCTCCAATCGGTCGTTGGCACGTCCGCGTTTTGCCGCTGAAGGAGCTTTAGCGCTCAGTCTCCCTGGATTGTGATGGAAAGAGTACCTTCGCCTTAGGCTTGGACGGGATAAGCTCCCGGTCCACAACCTCCAGCTTGGCCCCCTCCCACATCGCCTCCAGTTGGCAGACCGTACGCGTCAGCCACCTTAGTGTTGGATCGTCGTTGCACTTCAGGATCTTAACCCCATTTAGCCACCCAGCACCATCGAACGTGGGCATTGGGGCCGCGGGGTCTTCCTCCATCTGTGCAAAGAGTGCGTCGACAAGACGCGCGTGCAATGAGTGCCACGATCAGGTGTCGTTTGGTCACCTCGCTGACCTTCGCTTTCGGCTTCGTTGGCTTCTTGGCCGCTTTCGGTGGAGGGGCTGCACTCTTGGGCCCGCGTTGCCGCTTGCTCGCTGGAGTGTCCTTAATGGCACTCTCAGTCGAGCGTTGCCTCTTGGTGGCCATCATCTCCTCCACCTTATTGGCATATTCGCCATTCGACGCCCTCATCTGTGGCATCTGGGCATAGTGTAGCCGACCCTCCTCTACTCTCTGCTCGGCCCAGGCTAGCTTGACCTTCTCCTCCTGGGAGATGTCTGCTTTGCCTTGCAGCCGGCTTTTTATGTTGAGGGCCGCTTTGTATTGCGCTTTGGCCTTCATCCCCTCCGTGGAACGCTTCGGCCCTTTCCTACGCAGGAAGCTGGTGCCTGGTTCCGGCGAGCGGAGAAGGCTCTCTTCATCCGTCCTGCTTAGAGAGAGCACGCTCTCCAGATCCGTGTCTGTATCGACTACGGCATCTGTGCGGCTCAACTTGCAGGCCACGGAGTGAGTTGTTTTTGTTGTTGTTATTGTGGCAGTAGCTTTACAACTGACCTGGCCTGCTCCCGCCAAGTCTGAGGTGTGACCGCTGGCGACACGCAGAGAGGACTGCTCCTCCCCGTGCCCGCCGGTGGTAGCAGTCACGCTTTCCACCGACGTTTGGGTTGACATCCCAACCCGTGCTTGCTCCTTCTTCGACTCCATAGTTGGCCCGAGGGTCCATACTGGTTAATATTTTTCGGGGGGACCACCCCCTAGCGTTTTAGGCCTGACCGCCAGGCACCTCTAGCCATGGCCCTGGTTCGGTTCCCCCGACTTTGAATCGGGAAGACGCCGGACCATAGCCTTAGCTAGACACTGCATTACCCCGGACAGAGCAAGCGACAGTGCATTACCCTTGTCCGGGGTAATGCAGTGTCCATTGCCCAGCCGGCACCCTCGTGGAGGGTTCAGCTAGAGGATTTTCGCCAGCCAACCTTAATAGTAGAATTGATCAAATGTTTAAACTAATACAGGATACGATGGAGGCAAACAAAGCCTTCCGCGACCTGGTACAGAAGCTTATTTCAAAATGAACAAGCTTCAATTAAAAATCGGATTATGGAATGCAAAAGGGCTAGTCAAGAACGTTGAAGAATTTAGACTTTTCCTTAATGTAATAAAATCTATGTAATTTTGATAACAGAGACACATATGCGCCCTGGTCTGAGAGCATTCGTACCAGGATAGACCAATATTACGCTGATCATCCCAGTGGAACATCGAATAGTGGCTCTGCTCTGTTCATACGATCGTCCATTGCCCATGCTCAGAACGAACCTACGTCCAGGATAAACATACAAGTAGCCAGCGTGAGTGTGCCGACTAATGGTGGATGCATCAAGATCTCGTCAATATACCTGCCACCCAACCAACCTTGGAGTACAACTGATTTTGAACAACTATTTCTTAGCCTGGAGAACAGATTCATCGCAGGCAGTGACTTTAACGCAAAGCACCCATGGTGGGGTAACGTCAGATCATGCTGTCGAGGGAAGCGATTGCAAGAGGCCATCGTCAGTGGCACATGCGAAATCCTTGCCACTGGCGAGGCAACTTTCTTCTCATACAACACTCGCCTTACACCTTCAGCTCTCGACTTTTTCATTGTCAACGGGATTGCGCTAAATAGGCTGTTAGTCGAAATTAAATATGAACTCTCCTCGGATCACCTGCCAATTGTAGCATCAGTGCATCATTCTCCTCAAATCAAAACTATGAAGCAACAAATTCTCCCTCGAGGCACTTGCGTTGAAGTATTTCAACCTCAACACGGAAATAAAAGGTCCCGATGATATAGAAGATGCAATCTCGATCTTTATGAGAAACGTAATATTGGCTGCATCTTCTGCTGCGCCTGTAAACCAATGTTCACCAAGCCAACGACGACAAGATACTCTTCCCCCAAGTGCAGTTGCACTCCTGCGCCTGAAAAGAAGAGTAAGAAGAGAGTATACGAGAACGGGTGATACTCGAGTTCATCAAATCTACTTGAGACTATCAAACCGTTTGCAAAAGGTTCTTGCAAAAGTCAAGCAGAGGAGCATTGATAACATTTTAGAAAATAGTCCCGATGCATCTATACTCTCTGGAAGCTTACAAGCCGATTTAAAAGAGTGGTCATGCCTAAATCGCCAATTAAAAATCCAGCAGGCGGTTGGTGCTACTCCAGTCAGCAGAAGGCTGATATCTTCGCAGACAGTTTAGAGCAAAGATTTAAGCCATTTAATCTTACGTCTGCTGTTACACGAAAGGCTGTCGAGCTAGAATTGGAAATGCCATTTCAAATGTCCTTGCCAGCAAGCCCAGTCACATTTCAAGAGGTGGTGCAGCAAATTAAGAAGCTTAAGGCCAAAAAATCCCCTGGTGAGGACCTGCTGGACAACAGGACTTTAAAACTTCTGCCTAAAAAAGCCCTGCTATTTATAGTGCTGCTCCTTAACAGCATTCGTAGGGCAGGACATTTTCCTACCTGCTGGAAGACGGCGCTAATCTCCATGGTACCTAAGCCAGAAAAACAACACACAGAAGTCGATGGTTACAGACCAATTAGCCTGCTCTCAGCGCTAGGGAAGAGGGCGGAAAGAATGATACTGAACCGCATCTTGCAGCTTGAACCTATAAAGCAAAGAATTCCAAAGTGGCAGTTTGGATTTAGACAAGGTCACGGCACGCCAGAATAACTTCATCGTGTGGTCAACTTTGCGCTTGATGCAATGGAGCAAAAAATGTGTTCGGTAGCTGTGTTTATGGACATTCAAAAAGCGTTTGACAGGGTGTGGTATGATGGCCTCCTCTTTATGCTGAGAAACATATTGCCGCCGCAGCTATTCCAGTTGGTGGAAGGATTCTAAAGGAATTTTTAGCGTTCTAAAAGAATTCTAAAGGAATTTTTAGCGTTGTTGTAAATGGAGCAAAATCATCGAAGCGCCCAATCTGTGCAGGCGTCCCACAAGGCAGCGTTCTTGGACCAACGTTATATACAGCCCTATATACAGCCGATATGCCTTCCTCAAGGGTAATAACTGGGTTGGACGAGGACGATGTGTTGATAGCAACCTACGCGGATGACACTGCAGCGCTGATCAGAAGTCCAAGCATAAATCTAGCTACGGAAGCTCTGCAACAATATGTTGTACAGCAAAGTCACGATATACAAGTCCATCCTCAGCCCCATATGGAAATACGCATTTCATGTTTACGGCATCGCGGCAAAAACCAACTTAAATAAAATAAGAGTTGCTCAGTCGAAAATTCTACAACGAATATGAAATGCTCCATGGTACATACGAAACAGCGACAACGAGAGGGACCTAAAGGTTCCCAAAGTGGGCGATGTTATACAACTACATGCAGCAAGGTACTTGCAACGACTTGGTGGTCACCCTAATGCGCTAGCCAGACGTCTAATTAACCCGCCAAGGAAAAGAAGACTCAAAAGGTGTTATCCACTGGATCTCCCTACTAGATCCCTCCTATAACATCTCATTAACTTTTTGTAAATATTGTAAATAATGTATGTACCTTCTCCATTAAGTTTATGTATGTACATATCTCCTGTGATCAATTGTTTTCCCCTTAAATGTAAAACTAGATTAAGTTGCCACGAAAGGTAGCAGTAAACTTGTTTACAATAAAATACAAATTTTCCACATGAAAAAAAAAAACTTTTCAGACCAATTAACGTCACTATATAAGGGAAATAACTATGATTAAATAGGCAATTAATATTAAATATTATTATTATATATATATCTCATTATTATTAATATATTGCATACTTATGCTCGATGAAATTGTTGGCGTTGTTGGCCAATTTCTCTACGTTTGTTGCCTTGTTGGTCAATTCCTCTATATCTGTCGACTATGTATCTGCGCGTTACTCTCCGTTCTAGTTGCCTTTGTTTTTTCGTTCATCTCGGGCGTCTTGCGATTGTGATTCATGTAACTGCACCATGCTCAAACGCTCATCTGCATTGTTTTCTTGGATTTGTTCACCTGAAATTCGTACTCTTATATCTCGCATGGTTCTTGACTTGATTTTTTGACGGTCAAATTGACCCCTCTGCGTTTTATTGGCATTGCTCTAATATTCAATTCTCGGGTTACAATGTTTGTTATTGAAATTCTTTGAAATGGCTCGACCGATTTTCTTGAAATTTTATGTGCTTTCGATTATAAGTTTTTTTATATGTTTTCGCTTCCGAGATGAAACGAATAATGATTTCATACACAATATTCAAAAGTCAGGTACGAATCTGTCTTTCGGCCTACTAAGATTTCATATGTGCATTGCAAATTTTTATTAAATTTAATATTTTTCATTAAATTTTTTTTGTAATTCCATTAAGATGCATTTGCATTTAATGCTATTGGCTCAGTTTAACGAGATTACCTTGGTAATAATAGTAACAATTTTTGGGGTTTACAGATGCTGCAGCTCCAGATGACGATGGGCGATGGGGTTTGTTACTAGTCTGAAAAATTCTGGCAGATCTTCCGTTGGTTAGAGTTAGCGAATCTCGTGTATTTTTAGCTACCGGCGTGGATCAGAAGTTTGCAATCCGCCACCAATAAAGTGCTACATGATAATTTGTATATGATATATGCTAGGTTAGGTTAGGTAAGGTTAAGGCGGTAGCCGGGAGGGGGGGATAAGAGCCTCCCGCCCCCAAGCTCACTTGGACCTATAAACAGGTCCGTTGTGTTGCCGCATGGGCATGTGCCCCTTCGCGTTGCCCGAACCGTGAGAGCATACTACTGCAGGTTAAGGGCAGTCCCATCCGGTGGCTTGGATGTATTTGGACAAGGTCCCTGGTTTGATTACGGACAGGTCCGAAATGTCCGTGAGGAAAGCGGCCCCGAGAATACGCAGACGACGATTTCCAAGGGCTGGGCAGTGGCAGAAGAAGTGGGGGACCGATTCCTCCTCCTCCTCGTCGCGACAACTCCTGCAGAAGTCGTTATGAGGGATTGACAGTCTAGAGGCGTGAGTGCCGATCTGCCAGTGTCCCGTAATGGCTCTAGTAACTGCAGAGCACTGTGCTCTGCTGAGTTTATACAGCTCTGCTGAGCGCTTCTTCGATCGATATGGCCATATCAATCTTGAGACTTTACAGGAAACGGTTTGCTGCCATCTCCTATTGGCATTTTGCTCGAACAATTCGTGCGTTAGGAGCCTGCACGTAGCCAAGGGCATCGCTACTTGCTCCCTCTCCGATAGGAGAGGAATCGTAGTACCCTGCCTGGCTAGCTCGTCGGCGGCGTCATTCCCCTCGATGTCCCTGTGGCCGGGGACCCATATAAGGAAGAGATCTAACTGTTCTGCGATCTCGTGCAGAGACCTGCGGCAGTCATTTACAGTCGCTGAGTTCGACGATATTGAGCCTAGAGCTTTGATAGCTGCTTGGCTGTCCGAGAAGACGCACACTAAGTGCGTATCTAGGAGTAGTTTGGAGACGATCGAAATGGCCTCCTTGATGGCTTCAACCTCCGCTTGGAACACACTACAGTGATCCGGGAGCCTGAAGCAATGACTGATGTTCAGCTCGCTGCAGTAGACTCCGCCTCCCACGCGGCCGTCTAGCTTTGAGCCATCAGTGTAGAAGTGGACCGCATTTGCAGGTCCTGGTTCGCCCATCTCCCAGTCCTCCCTAGATGGGATTGATACCTGGAAGGGCGTCGAGAGGTGATCACTGGGGATACAGTAATCTGTCCTCTCTGGTAATTGCGGGAGTCTCATCAGGATTCCCGAGTGCCCAACCGCGGATGCTTTCCACAGTCTGGCTTCTCTCATTCGGAGGGCGGAAAGTGTTGCCACCTTCTTTCCCATGAGATCAACAGGGAGGAGGTCCAGCACAGTATCCAGGGCTTCCCCTGGATTAGTGCGTAGCCCGCCAGTTATGCATAGCTTATTGAGGCCTGTCCTTTTGTCCAAGGCTGGCCACCATACCACCACTCCATAGAGCATGATTGGTCGTATGATGGCGGTGTAGAGCCACCGAACTATATAGGGGGCCATTTTAGTCCGATGGCTTTCCTGCAAGTATAGAGGGCCACTGTGGCCTTCTTTACTCTATCCTCTATGCTCAATTTCCAATCGAGCTTTCTATCGAGGATTAGACCAAGATACTTGGCGTTGTTGCTGAAGATTAGCGCTTCCCCACATAGTCTTGGGGGAATCAGTGCCAGAACTTTGTACTTCCTAGTGAAGAGCACCAGTTCCGTTTTAGACGGGTTGACGCCTAGACCGCATTTGTCTGCCCATTTTGACATCTTCATGAGAGTGCTTGTCAGGCACTCACACAGCGTCTGCGGGAATTTACCCGAGAATGCTATAGCAACATCGTCCGCATACGCCACCACGCGGCAGCCACCCCCCTCTATCTCCCGCAGCAGTTCGTTCACTGCCACGTTCCATAGGAGGGGCGAGAGGACTCCGCCCTGCGGTGTGCCTCTACTGACAAATCTGGTGGACGTTGACGTCCCCAGTGATGCCTCAACCGTCCTGCATTGTAGCATCTGATCGATCAGGCTCACCGTCCGGGAGTCAACCCCCAGGTCCGTCAGTGCACCCGTGATGGCGGTCGGGAGGATGTTATTAAAGGCGCCTTCTATGCCGAGGAAGGCTACCAGGGTGTACTCCTTACAGTTGAGGGACGCTTCTATGATCGATGAGATCGTTTCGTTGGATCTTCCTTTCCGATAGGCATGCTGGGAGTCTAAGAATAGACTAGGCGGAATATTTACCGTGAGATGCATCCCCAAAAGCCGTTCCATCGTCTTCAGAAGGAAGGACGATAGACTTATGGGTCTGAAATCTTTGGGGGCAGTGTGCGAGGGCTTGCCTGCCTTGGGGATGAAGACGACTTTGGTATGAAGCCAGGTTTCCGGGATATATCCATGGGAGAATATTCCCACGTATATCCTTTTGAGCCAATTAGTGGCTTTTTGTCCAGCGTGAATCAGTTGGGCAGGGATGATGCCATCTGGTCCCGCGGATTTGTATGGTTTGAAGCTTTTTATTGCCCAGGAAATGTTCTCCTGGCTTAGCAGGTTCATGATTACACTTGAGGCAACGGAGGGAGCCGCGATGTAGTGTGGTCTGTTTTCATCGCAGCCGGGAAAGTGGGTGTTAAGGAGAAGATTTAGCGACTCATTGCTGGACGTTGTCCATGATTGGTCGGCGTTCTTCAGGTAGCCCAGAGTGGGTGTAGTCTTCGAGAGAACTTTGCGCAAGCGCGAGGCTTCCGAGTTATTCTCAATGTCGCTACAGAACTTACGCCATGAGGCGCGTTTGGCTTTCCTCAGTTCTTTATTGTAAACTGACAGACTGGCCTTGTAATCGGCCCAGTTCTGCTCAGCGTTTTCGGCCTTAGCTTTATTGAAGAGTCTTCGGGAGGCTTTCCGGAGTTCCCTCAGTTTCGGATTCCACCATTCAGGTTTCTTCCGGCCTCTGATCTTGCCAGAGGGGCAGGATTTATCGAGCGCCTCATTGCAGGCGTCGGTAAATAGTTTAACAAGATGAGTCGTGGCTTCCCTGGAGATCTCCTCCTCAGGTGGAGTCTCAGGGAGAACACGACAGAGGTGGTCTGAGTACCGAGCCCAGTTTGTCCGCCTACGGTTCCGAAATTGAGCTGGTCTTGGTAGTGAAAAAGAGAATACGGTTTCCACGTACCTGTGGTCCGAGAAGGAGTGCTCTTCCAGGACCCTCCAGGATACGATGTTACGCTGTATCTCATGAGAGGCAAGCGTGAGGTCCAGGACCTCCTTGCGGTTTTTAATGATAAAGGTGGGATCACTACCCCGGTTTAATAAGACCATCTGAGTGGTCAGTAAGTAACTGAAAAGGTACTCACCCCTTTCGTTTGTGTCAGTGCTTCCCCACTGACAGTGATGTGCATTGGCATCACACCCCACAATTAGGCCGATGTCCTTGGCCGAGCAGTCTGCGATTAGAGCCCGGAGAGGCGCGTGTGTAGGGGGGTCTGGTTGTTCATGCCCCATGTATGCGGAGCAGATCCTCAGTGAGCGCTCCTGGCCTTCGAGGCTCACTGCGGTGTGGTCTTCATTGCTGAAATTTGGGAGCAAAAATAAGTGCAACTCTCTTTTTGCAAGAATGCAGGTACGAATTTTACCTGCGGTTTCAACTACATATAGCTTGTAGTCAGCAGTCCTCAGACCGGAGACCCTGTTTCCGAGGATCCAGGGCTCCTGAATGAGTACTATGTCGGCTCCACCCTTGGCCAGGTGGAGCAGTAGAGCAGCGCATGCTGCCTTACAATGGTGGAGGTTTATCTGCAGGAGGGTCAACGACATTCCTGAGGCTCGCCTCCACCATTGTTACTTCTAGATCGCTGTCAGGGGACTCCGGCTCCTCCCCGACAACGATATGGCTGAGACCTCTGGCTAGGTCGCTCTCGTCGAACGCGTAGTCGTCCAAGATGTCGTCCGACATCATGGACGCCGCATCCGACGCCGGGTTATCTTCCTCGCACGAGGCCCCCTCTTTCGGGATCTCCGGCAGCTCTGGGTCTGGCTCGACCTCCGCTTGCCTGCCCTTGCGATCGGACTTGTAAGTGGATATGGTGACCTTCTTATAGCCATAATCCACTACACCGTCGACCATGGATTCCTCATTTAGGACGAGGATAATCTGGCGCCTCTGCCCTTGGATATCCTCCACCTTTGCCACCTTCCAATCGGCTGTAGGAAGGTGGGGGTTGCAAGCCTGCAGTAACCTGAGGATCTTCTCAGGCTCTGCAGGCTTAGCCGAGACCCACGCTCTGGCTCTCGGGCGACTAGGGACATCTTCCCACTTCACGGCCTCCAGTTTCGCCCCTGGATAGACCTCTTTTAGGGCCGCCACCGCCTTCATGTAGAGGGCCGCAGAGCGAGCGTCTTGGCAGGCGATGGCTTTCACCTTGCCTTGATGCCACCCTGCGTCCTCACACTTTGGCGGTGGTCCGCCGTTCTCCTCCAGTTCCAGTAGGAACCGGTCCTGGAGCTCGTTCTCCACCAGGTGCCACTTATCGCGGGGGACATGGCCGTCCTCGGCGCCCCTGTCCAGGACACCGATCAGGGTCTTGCCCCTCGCCACCTCAGCGAACGACCGGTTCGTGAGGTGGGTCTTCACCCGCTTGGCTTGCTGGACTTGACCTGGCTGATTTGCGGGGTCCTCCGCTGAGCGTTGCCGCTTGTTGGGGGCCTTGGCTGCGCCCTTTCCGGCTTTGGCTGGCTGGAACAGAGGAAGGATTGAGCAGGCCCACAGCCTCTGCTCCTTTCCTTCGGCTGACGCCTTGAAATTCGGGTCTTCGTTGGACAGGATGAAGGCCGCTCGTCTCCTGTCCTGGTACGACGGCTTTCCTCCCCGTGGTGCAGAGACGCTGCCCGCCGGGGGTCCCAAGGGTTCTTCGGTCCCGGTGCGCTTACCAGCCGCGATTACGCTCTGCTTGGCAGCCACCCCGGTATCCGCTTCGCCCTTGGAGCCACCCGACTTGGAAGGACCCGATTGGCTTTTCGGGCCCCCCCTCGCTGCGGCTGTTGCCTGAAGACGGTGGACCGACTCAGTCTCCTTCCCCGTCTTCTTTGGACCCGGTTTCCCAGGCGCTGGTGCAGAGGGATTGGCTTGTCCCTCCGGTACTTTAAGAGGAGTACCGAGCTCCTTTGCGGTGTTTTTATTTGTTAAATATGATTTGTTTGGCATTTTTGTTCCCACGAGTAGGCGGGAAGGGGATGGTCACCCGAGGCATAGCCCGCTTGCCCCGGGAAGCCAAATTTAAACTGGAGGTCGGCAGGTATCCAGAGTCCGCATATTAACGACCGGGCACCCCCCCGGCCATGCATCCCTCGGCTTATAACAGTGTCACCTTGGATTGGGGTAATTTCACTGAGAGTTTTCTTCTCTCCGCCCGACTACCATTCGCCAGCATCCTAGCAGAGACATGACCGTGCTAGGACCTGTTTCCAGCCGCCCTCACGGGGAGAGTATAGTCGCACTTCCACCGGTGTGCACAGTTACGGCGGGTGACGGCTCGCTCGCAACCCTCTGTGTCCTAGGGGGGGTGTGAGACGCAGACCGCACCGGGTATTACTAACCGGAGCGGCTGCGCCTCAGTTCCGAGCTCACAGTTGTGCGAGCCGACCCGTCATCCGTTTGTCCCCCTGTAGCACCCGATGGCTGACGGCCATGATATATGCTAAATAATCTACAACGTCTGCGTTCCTGTTTCCTATTAACGGTTTATTCGCATCTCGAGTCGCCTCGGTACAGGTGATACACGAAGGTTAATTGCAAATAATGCTTCCTGTCGTTATAGCGCGTTACCAGTTGAGGTGGAACGCATGGATCCTTCCACGGGGGGAGTATTTTCGGTACATTTAGTTGGAATACAGTACAAACTATTATTTTGGCTCGAAATTGGCTTGCTTGACGCAACCAATATTATAGCCCGCTTATCTAATATTCTTAAAGACTCTGGCATCTTCGGCCACCCTTCACATACACATACACAATATAGATTATAACGTTTTAATAAACATCGCCATCCAATACCGTATCGTGGAGAGTACTTGTAGAACATTCCTTCGGGTATATGACATTTGTACTCTCTTTCTCTCTACCAAGCAATTCCTTAGAAACCTTAGGACAAACTTTAGGAAGTTTTTAGAATACATGGGTCGTATTTTTCATTAATTTTTCTTAAATGTTGCCAGTTTGACCAACAACGTATTGTTTAGAGTCTATAGTTCAACTATTAAACTGTGTAGAAAGAAGAATGTACATATCTTAAATTATCTACTACTAAGCATAAAAATATGCTTCTTTTGAGTTAATAAAACCATGTCAACAGTTTAAACGAGGGGGAACGCTGTGAGTTGCTACGGAGACCACAACATTTATACCCGATACTTAGTCAGTATGGCTCTCATCCGGCAGACGCCGCAAATTTTAAAAGACACGACAAAGAGTGCGTGCGAGAGAGACACCAAATCTGTCTGAGCGTTACGTCGGGCTCTGCGTAGCCCCTGCAAATGGATTTGTTCCTTTTGGCTAAAAAAATGATCTGATCTGATCAGATCAGATTCAGCAATCTGATAGATATGATCCTTATCTATGATTCTGCGTTTTTAGTTTTCTCGTATCTTCAATATTGTGGATGCAACAGATTTCCGTCTTTTGTGGTGGCTGAAGGGGGTAAGGCGAAATTCTGAGATACACGTTTTATAGTGAGATTGCCATTCATTACCGAACATAGATGCAACTGTTAGCTCGTTTTATAGCTCTATTTACTCCGCCCTTAATACTTTTGTTCCAGATATCACTGTACCCGTATCGTCCAATCCTCCCTGGTTCTCCAAGTATTTGTAATATTTAAAAATAATAAATCCCGGCTCTATAAAAAGTACCAGAAGTCGGGCTCCACGTCGGCCTTAGCTCTATACTCCTCCGCTCGCTCTCTGTTCCTTGCCGTTAATAGTCAGTGCTATAATCATTACCTTTCACAATGTAGTAGTAACTTTCGTAGTGATCCTAAAAAATTCTATTCGGAGGTTAACTCTAAGCGCAAGTCAAACGCTTTTCCTCCGTCCCTTCATTACCAGAATAAAACAGAAGCTTCTGCTGGTATTGATGGTATTGCAAATTTATTCGCTACCTTTTTCTAAACAACGTACTCGTCTCAAATTTACAACGCATCCACTCCGTATCCGTACCAGCTACCTCAAGCTTACAACATTTTTCTGCCCTTTTTCGAGGAAAGCGTTGTTCTGGAAGGTTTGTCATCTATGGACATATCGTTTTCTGCGGGTCCAGATAAAGTACCAAGTTGCATTTTAAAACACTGTGCCCAGTCCCTTTGCAAACCCTTGACCTTTCTCTTCAACCTCTCCTTGGAACAGTCTTGTCTCCCAGTAATTTGGAATGAGTCCTACATCATTCCGCTTCACAAAAAAGGTTCAAGATCAAACATTGAAAACTATCGTGGTATCGCAAAGCTTTCCGCCATCCCGAAGCTTCTTGAGTTCCTGGTCACCCGGCAACTGCAACATCTTTGTTGCAGCTTGATATCTCCGTCGCAACACGGTTTTTTCAGACATCGTTCAACATCGACTAACCTTCTTAAGTTTTCCAACGTAATCCACCGTGGTTTTCAAATTGGTTTGCAGACGGATGTAGTTTTTACGGACTTTAGCAAGGCATTCGATTCTGTGAACCATGCTCTGCTTATTCACAAGCTCTCTTTATTAGGGTTCCCAACGAATCTTCTAGATTGGATTTCGTCAACGTGTTTTGTTTTCTAATGTGTTGTCAAATATTGTTAATGTTACTCCAGGAGTGCTACAAGCCTATCCGTCTATCCATATGTTAGACCTACATTATGCTGATCATGAACCTTTTAGGGTTTTATGCCATAATTATAACTCCCTCTGCCAAACCCTATCCCCTGAACTGTCTCTTAAACTAATTGCATGCAATATTTATAATCACTTAAATTTAGCTAACTTTTAACTTCTCTTTTTCCGCCTTTAGTAACTAAGTACCATTATTAACAGATAAATTGTTAATTTAATAAATAAATAAATATTCTTTATGGGGTCGGAAACGATTCCTTCTGGACGTTACACACATCCACTTTTATCACAAATCTAATATACCCCAATACTCAGTTTGAGTATCGGGTGTACAAATTTGTAATTCACTTGATATTAGCTTTGTACATAGTGCTTTTTACCGAAATATTTTTTGCTTTCATACAATTATACCGGCCTTCTTCGGAACGGATATGCGGGTTTTATAATCAGCCCCATAAGGGCAATAAATCTGATGAATGTGTTTATGAATTCCGTCAAAATCAGGCCTTATCTAAAACCCATGAGTACCAGGTATATTCATTATTACTACAATTTAACTTTTTATTTTCGTTAATAGAAAAAACTACGCAGGAAGGAACCAAAAAGTCCTTCCCCACCTTATATGCCTCTTGACCAAAGAAGTCCAATCACCAAATTTTTCCCATCTGAAGATAGACTAAAAATGATTATTTTTCGGAGTACTGAGAAAATTTTTGCTTTATATGGTAATACAGGTATGTAGGAATGTAGATGAAAAGTCTATGATATGTTTCATTTTTAAGATTGAAGCAGTTGCCGTTGGAGTAGTTGTTTAATTTAACTAGCAGTATTTATTAATTTTATTTTTAAGGTATGTTGCAGTTATGGCCAATCAGAAGTATTTTGTCTATGTCAACTCTCTCGTTCGCTCTGCTCTGCTCCCGCTTCGCTCTGCTTCGTCACATATGCTTAAGCTTGCTTGGAAGAAACATTTCCACTTATTTAAGTCAGTTGTTAGCCGACCGTAGCCTCTTTCAATTAAATGATTTTACTCAAAATCTGAAATCAACTACATAAATTGTCTATAAAACTTTCTAGAATATTTATATATAATTTGCAGGTAATGGCAACTATGGAGAACGAAAACAATCTTTAATGAAACAAAAAATAACCAACATTTATGACCGAGTAATTATTGAAATATGTCGTGAAATTATGGAAAAGATAAAAAAATCACTGATCCCAAATGAACATAGTAATTTCCATAGTCTACAAAATATTAAAAAATATGCACACAAAGAAGTTCGAGACGCTTTCTTCATGTTTAAGATATGCTCAAGTCCTTCCCAAGAATTAGATTTGTATTGTGATAAAGCAAAGCGAGATAATATTGAAAAGGTTATTATGAAAGACATATACGATGAGGAAGTGGAGTGCAGCTGTAAAGAAAATTCTGTTGTAGAATCGATCTTTGATGAAATGGTAGGAAGCTATGCAAAACAAATCATTAAATATATGTTTAAAAGGATCTGCCTACAAGTCAAACTATGCTGAAATGGTTAAATAAATATTTTTTTTCATAATTTTTATGTGCGTATGCCAAGTGCTAAAAAAACATTTTATTTGCGTTGATGAGTCTGAGGTATCTACCACGGTCTGGAAAACAGAAACAGAAGCTGGCAGCGTGTAGAGCGACAGCGACAGAGCCTCACGTACACATTTATAATATTGGTTGGCACCAATATGATGTTCCGCTTCGCCTGCTGCTCACAAACGCAGTGGAAATCATGTAAAAATGTACGTGCCGATAACTGGTCGGAAGTAATCATTGACGTATAAATTAATGTAAATGGGGACTGTTACAGTGGCGAAGAAGTCATAGCTTAGGTTAGGTTAAGGCGGCAGCCAGGGAGGGGGAATAAAACCCCCGCCTACAAAGCTTTCTTGGACCTATAAGAGGTCCATTGTGTTGCCGCATGGGCGTGTGCCCCTTCTCGTTGCTGAACCGTGACAGCAGACTACTGCAGGTTGAGGGCAGTCCCATCCGGAGGCTTGGATGAATTTGGACAAGGTCCCTGGTTTGATTTGATCCCTTGATTTCCAAGGGCCGGACAATGGCAGAAGAAGTGATTCCAGAAGTCATTATGAGGGATTGACAGTCTAGAGGCATGAGCACCGATCTGTCAGTGTCCCGTGATGGTTCGAGTAACTGCAGAGTACTGTGCTCAGCAGAGTCTATACGGCTGAGTGCTTCTTCGATATGGCCATAGACAATAGAAATGGCCTCCTTGATGGCCACAACCTCCGCTTGCAAAACTTTACAGTGATCCGGGAGCCTGAAGCAATGACTGATGTTTTGCTCGCTGCAGTAGACTCCACCTCCCACGCGGCCGTCTATCTTTGAGCCATTAGTGTACAAGTGGACCGCATTTGCAAGTCCTGGTTCGCCCATCTGCCAGTCCTCCCTAGGTGGGATAGATACCTGGGAAGGCGTCGAGGGGTGATCACTAAGGATACAGTAATCTGTCCTCTCTGGTAATTGATGGAGTCTCATCAGGATTCCCGAGTGCCCAACTACGGACGCTTTCCACAGTTTGGCTTCTCTCATTCTGAGTTCGGGAAGTGTTGCAACCTTCTTTCCCATGAGGTCTGCGGAAAGGAGATTCAGCAGTGCGCCCGTGATGGTGGTCGGAAGGATGTTATTAAAGGCGCCTTCTATGTCGTAAATTATGTAAAGTTAAGAGACGCTACGATGATCGATGTGATCGAGTGTAGGGCCGTTTCGGTGGATCTTCCCTTCCGATCGGCATGCTGGGAGTCTGAGGTCAGACTGGACGGAATACTCGCCGTGAGATGCAGCCCCAGGAGCCGTTCCATCGTCCTCAGAAGGTAAGACGATAGATTAATGGGTCTGAAATCTTTTGGAGCAGTGTGCGAGGGCTTACCTGCCTTGGTAATAAAAACGACTTTGGTCTGAAGCCAGGTCTCAGGGATGTCTTTAATGTTTAAGGAATAATGTTGTCTGGCCCCCGCAGATTTGTATGGTTTAAGGCTTTTGATCGCCCAGGAAATGTTCTCCTGGCTTAGCAGGTTCAGGATAGCGTTTGAGACGACAGAAGGAGGCGCGAAGTAGTTGGGTGTGCTTTCATCACAGCCAGGAAAGTCAGTATTAAGGAGAAGATTTAGCGATTCATCACTAGACGTAGTCCAAGACTGTTCGGCGTTCTTCAAGTAGCCCAAGGTGGGTGTTGTATTCGAGAGAACTCTGCGCAGGCGCGAAACTTCTGAGCTATTCTCGATTTCACTACAGAACTTACGCCAAGAGGCGCGCTTGTCTTTCCTAAGCTCTTTGTTGTAGGTTGACAGACTGGCGTTGTAATCGGCGCAGTTCTGCAGGCGTCGGTAAATATTTGAACGAGGTGGGGTCTCATGGATTACACAGAGGTGTTCTGAGAACCAAGTCCAGTTTGTCCGCCTGCGGTTCCGGAATTGAACTGGTCTCGGTAGTGAAAAAGAGAATACAATTTCCATGAACCAGTGGAAACCGGGAAGGAGTGTTTTTCCAGGACCCTCCAGGATACAATGGTTCCTTGTATCTCATAAGAGGCAAGTGTGAGGTCCAGGACCTCCTTGCGGTTTTTAATAATGAAGGCGGGATCACTCCCCCGGTTTAATAAGACCATCTGAGTGGTCAGTAAGTAACTGAAAAGGTACTAACCCCTTTTTGTTTTTGTCAGTGCTTCCCCACTGGCAGTGATGTGCGTCGCACCCCACAGGCCGATGTTCTTGGCAAAGAATTCTGCGATTATAGCCCGGAGAGGCGCGTGTGGAGGGGGGTCAGGTTGATCATGACCCATGTATGCGGATACTATGTATGCACATCCACAGTGAGCGCTCCTGGCCTTCGAGGCTCATTGCGGTGTGGTCTTCTTTGTTTAGCGATCTAACTTCAAATGCATTTCTAGCTGCACTTAGAAGATTTTTCTCAGGAAGAGAAATGTGCAAAAGTCATATCCAAGGTGGAAAAAATTGGAGATTTTTTTTAGATCTTTGAATGCAATGAATACATGCATCTAATAGAGAATTGTCCAGAGCTTTTAAAAATCCAACTTTCAAACTTCCTCGCGCGAAAAACGGTCATGAACGGCTATCACAGCTCTTAAATCCCATACAACATCATATTTTGACCGTTTTTCGTGCGAAGTTGTGACAAGTAAATCGGTATAGAAGCCAAACGGCTCCGAAACGCAGAAAGGGCTTTTTGACTTAGGTAATAAATAATTCAATGAACATATACAAAACGAGGGGGAACGTTGTGAGTTGCTGCGGACACCGCAACTCTACAGTTATACCCGATACTAAGTCAGTATGGCTCTCCTCCGGCAGACGCCGCTAATATTAAACGACACGACAAAGAGTGCTTGCGATAGAGACAGAAAATCAGTCTGAGCGTGACGTCGGGCGCTGCGTAGCCACTGCAAATTGATTTCTTGCTTTTCGCTATAAAAATTATCCGATCTGATCCAGATTCAGCAAGCTGATAGATATGGTCGCTATCTAGGATTCTGCGTTTTTAGTTTTCTCGAATCTGCAATATTGTGGATACCAAATTTGGTTGCTCTGGCTCTTATAGGTTCTGAGATCCTTCAACTCATATTTTGCAATTGGCAAAACCGACCATGAATCCTCTGTGTTAGAGAGAGACAGAGCGAGAAAGAATGAAATTGTTTTCTTGATTCTGGCTATAATAATTATACGATCTGGTTGAGATTTTACATTCTAGAACATATAAACATCCTCTACGATTCTGAGTTTTTGGTTTTATCGTATCTTTAAAAATGTGGATGCCACAGATTTTCGTCCTTTGTGGGGGCGGAAGTGGGCGGGGCGAAGTTCTGAACTATTTTTGTAGCAGTGACATATCACAGAAGTCTGGATCCAAAACATCGTTGCTCTAGCTCTTATAGTCTTTGAGCACTAGGCGCTGAAGAGGACGGACAGACGGACAGACGGACGGACGGACGGACGGACGGAGAGACAGACAGGGCTCAATCGACTCGGCTATTGATGCTGATCAAGAATATATATACTTTATGGGGTCGGAAATGATTCCTTCTGGACGTTACACACATCCACTTTTACCACAAATCTAATATATCCCAATACTCATTTTGAGTATCGGGTATAAAAATCTCGGGAAAATGTAGAGATATATTTTTGTAAAGTGCAGTCAAAGTGGAAAAACTGCTCAAAAGTTAGCTACCAATGAATCCATATGCTTAGGTACACTCAATATTAGAATAATTTTCAATCTCGCGCTACCTCAATTATGTTGTTGGTTGCAGGCTAGTATTTCTACCTTTACCTATCGTTTTGACCAGGTTCTGCATGCAAGAATTAAAATAGATGCATGGAGTTCATTTTAAAACTTGCATATACCATTCTGCGAGAGGGAGAATATTTCGAAAACAGCACGCTAGCCAAGGAAATACAAAAGACTAGGAAAAAAATTATTCAAGAAAAATTCTTAGATAAACTATCACTGAAAATGGAGTGCCCCAAACAAGGATTTGGAAATTGGAAAATTTGATATTGACATTATCAAAAGATTGGGTGCTATTTTAAACTGCAAAGAACAAAAAATACCCGCAAGTTTGGAAAATATGCCTCGAAGACTGCTGAGCTCTTACTGGAAAAATATCCTGAAAAGAAGCTAACTCCCACGCTTCATAAAATTTTGGCACATGGTCAAATTTTAATTGAACATCAGAGTCTACCAATTGGAGAGATGTCAGAGGAAGCCCAGGAAACGAGAAAAAAAGATTACAAAAAATATAGGAATATGAATACGTGCAAGACATCACGAATTAAGCAAACCCAAGACCTTTTCAACATGTTGGCAGCCTCTTCAGATCCATATATTTCGTCCATTCGATATGTGAGATCACAAATTAAATCGGAAAGCAGTTATTCTTCAGAAACGATAAGTTTATTAGATATTCCTCCCACTAAACAGGAAGTGGAAGATTATTTTACAGAAACCAAAAATTTTAATTTTTTAATTTTAGGTTAAGTTAAAAATTAAATAAAAAATAATATTTTATAGTAAAATATACGATTACAAGTACTTTATCGATAAAAAAAAAAATTGAGCATTTAACATAGGAAAATATGCACCGGCAACAAAGTTCATATAATTCAGCATAATTTAAGCAGATTAAATTTTGAAAAATTTTTCTTTCAAATGCAGTTTGTTTCATGAAGATATCATTATTTGTTCAGAAGCTATCAATTTAGCAAGCTGAAACGGCGGAATTCGCCAATGTGCGCCGGCAGGAAATCACTTCGGAGGTATTTGGGAAGCTGGGGACAATAATTTAACCTATGCGGCAATAGCAACTCTATTATGTAAAATTGCAAGGGTACTAAATTCACGCCTTTTGTATACAGCTAAAAAAGATATTGACGATCTGGATGTATTAACACCAGGTTATTTTATTATTGGAATGCCAATAATTGGCCCGATTGAGACAATTTCAGAGGAACAAATCGGGAGTCAAATCGGAAGAGAATTTTTGAGGAAAGAAGATTATTGACACATTCTGCAACAAAGAAATAAATGAAAAATAGGAATGCAGCATATGAAAAAAGGACAGACAGATTGTATTAATAAAAGAGGAAACCTGTGATCCAGCTAGATGACCCATGGGAAAAATAGAAAAAATACGATAGAGTCAGAGTAGTAAGACGGGTTGATAAAACGAACTATAACTACAATTTGTCCATTAGATGGAATAGAGGTAGAAGATTCGAAAATGACTCCAAAAGAAACCAAAAGGTAATTGAAATTGCGTTTATAGGAAGATAGCAGAGACAGTCATTAGATCGAATTAGAATTGGTCGAATTAGAAAGGCAGGGTAGTTAGCTCTTCAAAGTTCCAGTAAACATTAATGCTAGAATTCAATGTAGTAACTCACATCAAGAACTAATTGATCTTCCGCTACAAAGAAATTTTGACTAGTACCTAATCACAGTAGTCAAACAGAAAGCTACGAGAGAATTTCATCCATTTATATAAGTAATATTAATAAAATACCAAAATTTATTTGGAATCCTTCAACAGTACAAAACATTAACCATACAGAAGAAATGGATAACTTAAAAACCCAATTAATATTATTTTATTTATTTTAAAAAAGTTATTCATGATATAAAAGTACCTAAGTTCCACCATATATCTGGACATGCAGCCTTGATTATCGGAATCATAATAATAACGAGAAGGAACGTTGTGAATTGCTGCGGCGACCGCAACTCTAAATTGATACCCGATACATAGTCAGTATGGCTACATTGAGCGACAAAGTGCGCGTGCGGGAGAGACAGAAAACGTGTCTGAACATGTCGTAGAACAAGTGTAGCCACTGCAAATTATATAAAAATGGCTATAATGGCTATAAAAATGATTCGATCTGCTTCGGTCTAATTAATAGACTATTGACTTAATAGTCAGATTTTCATCCTTTGCGGGGGCGGAAGGGAGTTTGGTGAAATTTCGAAACAAACTCGTCAAGGTCCGATATCTCAGGAGTGTGGATACAAAATTTGGTTGCTCTAGCTTTTATAGTCTCTGAGATCAAAGCCGGCTACGATACGCGTGTGTTAGAGAGAGAGAAGGGCGAGAAAAAATTAAATTGTTTTCTTGATTCTGGCTATAATAATGATACGATCCAATTCAGATTCTGCATGCTGATCAAGAATATATATACTCTATGGGGTCGGAAACGATTTCGTTACACACATCCATTTTCACCACAAATCTAATATACCCCAATACTCATTTTGAGTATCGGGTATAATAATATTAATAATCTATGCCATAAGAAGAATTAAGGTAGCAAGAAGACCGTAAACGATAGCACATCCGTACCCTCTGTAATTGTCTGTAAATGAGAGTTATAGCTATAAAGAAAATGTACACAAAAAGGTTTACAAGAATCAAAATACAAAACTTGGCCACTATTCGGCCGCTGTCAGAATGTCCAATGATGAACATATCGTCAAAGCCATACTACTTTCGGACGGATGATTTGGCGCTTTTTTTAAACCATAAGGTAATCGCGTGAAGCGATAACGCACGGCAGCTAACAAGGAACGATTTACTCGTTCTGCCGCATTACTTCGAGGAGAGTATAATGCCGTGTACATATGTTTAATTTCCAGCTGTGTCAAGAATGCGTTGAATTCTGTTGCTTTGAATTGTTTTCCATTGTCGCTAACAATAGTTTCAGGCACACCATATGCATGAAAGATCTGCTTGAGCAGAAATTCTTGGATTACTACGGAAGTAAATTTCTTCAGGGGGTGTAGCCACTGATATTTACTGAAGTGATCTAAAACAATTATCAAACGAACATGGCCCTTTTTGCTGCGTGGATAGGGTCCAAGCAGATCTATGTACAATCGTTGAAATGGTCATTCTGTTCTTTTAGCTGTTGGTAGCTCTCATCCTGAAATGCATCGAATTCGAGATCTATCACAGGACTCATCTCTACTGCGGATACCTCAGGTTCATGTAACCGGAAAAGAGCATCGGGGACAATGTGCTCTTTTCCTTTTCGGTGCGATATCAAGAATTTAAATTGCTGCAGTCGAAAAATCCAGCGGGCTAACCTCCCCGACACGTTTTGCTGGCGCATTAGCCACAACAAACTGGAATGATCAGTAACCACTTCGAATTCCTGCAGTTCCAGATAGCAACGGAACTTTTCGATGGCCAGAATTACGGCCAAGCACTCGCGCTCCGTAACGCTATAGTTACGTTGCGCACGTCTTAGTTTTTTCGACATAAGCGCTATTGGCTTTTCCTGCAGATCCACCAATTGCACGAGCACGGCTCCTATACCAAAATCACTAGCGTCACAGTGGAGGAAAAATTTCTGTTCGAAGTCTGGGTTTTCGAGCACTGGAGCAGAAGTCAACACGGTTTTTAAAGAGTCCATGGCGACTTGTGCTTCCGGGGTCCAAATAAATTTCTTTTTGTTGGAAAGAAGCTCGGTGATAGGACAGGATAGCTCAGAGAAGTTCTGGATCAATCTACAATACCAGCCACAGACCCCAAGAAAGCCGCGAACCTGATTTAGATTCCTCGGCGGCGGCCAGTTCACTATACAAGCTACTTTGGAGGGATCAGTGCAAATACCTCCATTGCTGATGACGTATCCAAGATAATTTACGCTGGTGACACAGAACTGACTCTTCTTAATATTCAGAGTCAGGTTAACTTTTCTGAACTGTTCAGCGAGTCGTACCAGCACTGCTAGATAGAAAGAGAAATCTGCTGATACGATGCAAAGATCGTCCAAGTATCTAAAGACGCAGTAACGCAAATCCGGGGGAATGATTCCATTCATCAAACGACACATAGTGGATAGAGCGTTACACAGGCCAAAAGGCATAACCTTAAACTGATATAACGGCCTTCCCGGGACCGTAAACGCAGTTAGTGACTTGGAACCCTCAGCGAGTTCGATCTGCCAATAAGCATATTAGATATTCCTCCCACTAAACAGGAAGTGGAAGATTATTTTACAGAAACAAAAAATTTTAATTTTTTAATTTTAGGTTAAGTTAAAAATTAAATAAAAAATAATATTTTATAGTAAAATATACGATTACAAGTACTTTATCGATAAAAAAAAAAATTGAGCATTTAACATAGGAAAATATGCACCGGCAACAAAGTTCAACTTTAACCCATTATTGTGAAGCTTTTAGACACTGGAGCATAATTTAAGCAGATTAAATTTTGAAAAATTTTTCTTTCAAATGCAGTTTGTTTCATGAAGATATCATTATTTGTTCAGAAGCTATCAATTTAGCAAGCTGAAACGGCGGAATTCGCCAATGTGCGCCGGCAGGAAATCACTTCGGAGGTATTTGGGAAGCTGGGGACAATAATTTAACCTATGCGGCAATAGCAACTCTATTATGTAAAATTGCAAGGGTACTAAATTCACGCCTTTTGTATACAGCTAAAAAAGATATTGACGATCTGGATGTATTAACACCAGGTTATTTTATTATTGGAATGCCAATAATTGGCCCGATTGAGACAATTTCAGAGGAACAAATCGGGAGTCAAATCGGAAGAGAATTTTTGAGGAAAGAAGATTATTGACACATTCTGCAACAAAGAAATAAATGAAAAATAGGAATGCAGCATATGAAAAAAGGACAGACAGATTGTATTAATAAAAGAGGAAACCTGTGATCCAGCTAGATGACCCATGGGAAAAATAGAAAAAATACGATAGAGTCAGAGTAGTAAGACGGGTTGATAAAACGAACTATAACTACAATTTGTCCATTAGATGGAATAGAGGTAGAAGATTCGAAAATGACTCCAAAAGAAACCAAAAGGTAATTGAAATTGCGTTTATAGGAAGATAGCAGAGACAGTCATTAGATCGAATTAGAATTGGTCGAATTAGAAAGGCAGGGTAGTTAGCTCTTCAAAGTTCCAGTAAACATTAATGCTAGAATTCAATGTAGTAACTCACATCAAGAACTAATTGATCTTCCGCTACAAAGAAATTTTGACTAGTACCTAATCACAGTAGTCAAACAGAAAGCTACGAGAGAATTTCATCCATTTATATAAGTAATATTAATAAAATACCAAAATTTATTTGGAATCCTTCAACAGTACAAAACATTAACCATACAGAAGAAATGGATAACTTAAAAACCCAATTAATATTATTTTATTTATTTTAAAAAAGTTATTCATGATATAAAAGTACCTAAGTTCCACCATATATCTGGACATGCAGCCTTGATTATCGGAATCATAATAATAACGAGAAGGAACGTTGTGAATTGCTGCGGCGACCGCAACTCTAAATTGATACCCGATACATAGTCAGTATGGCTACATTGAGCGACAAAGTGCGCGTGCGGGAGAGACAGAAAACGTGTCTGAACATGTCGTAGAACAAGTGTAGCCACTGCAAATTATATAAAAATGGCTATAATGGCTATAAAAATGATTCGATCTGCTTCGGTCTAATTAATAGACTATTGACTTAATAGTCAGATTTTCATCCTTTGCGGGGGCGGAAGGGAGTTTGGTGAAATTTCGAAACAAACTCGTCAAGGTCCGATATCTCAGGAGTGTGGATACAAAATTTGGTTGCTCTAGCTTTTATAGTCTCTGAGATCAAAGCCGGCTACGATACGCGTGTGTTAGAGAGAGAGAAGGGCGAGAAAAAATTAAATTGTTTTCTTGATTCTGGCTATAATAATGATACGATCCAATTCAGATTCTGCATGCTGATCAAGAATATATATACTCTATGGGGTCGGAAACGATTTCGTTACACACATCCATTTTCACCACAAATCTAATATACCCCAATACTCATTTTGAGTATCGGGTATAATAATATTAATAATCTATGCCATAAGAAGAATTAAGGTAGCAAGAAGACCGTAAACGATAGCACATCCGTACCCTCTGTAATTGTCTGTAAATGAGAGTTATAGCTATAAAGAAAATGTACACAAAAAGGTTTACAAGAATCAAAATACAAAACTTTGCCACTATTCGGCCGCTGTCAGAATGTCCAATGATGAACATATCGTCAAAGCCATACTACTTTCGGACGGATGATTTGGCGCTTTTTTTAAACCATAAGGTAATCGCGTGAAGCGATAACGCACGGCAGCTAACAAGGAACGATTTACTCGTTCCGCCGCATTACTTCGAGGAGAGTATAATGCCGTGTACATATGTTTAATTTCCAGCTGTGTCAAGAATGCGTTGAATTCTGTTGCTTTGAATTGTTTTCCATTGTCGCTAACAATAGTTTCAGGCACACCATATGCATGAAAGATCTGCTTGAGCAGAAATTCTTGGATTACTACGGAAGTAAATTTCTTCAGGGGGTGTAGCCAATGATATTTACTGAAGTGATCTAAAACAATTAGCAAACGAACATGGCCCTTTTTGCTGCGTGGATAGGGTCCAAGCAGATCTATGTACAATCGTTGAAATGGTCATTCTGTTCTTTTAACTGTTGGTAGTTCTCATCCTGAAATGCATCGGATTCGAGATCTATCACAGGACTCATCTCTACTGCGGATACCTCAGGTTCATGTAACCGGAAAAGAGCATCGGGGACAATGTGCTCTTTTCCTTTTCGGTGCGATATCGAGAATTTAAATTGCTGCAGTCGAAAAATCCAGCGGGCTAACCTCCCCGACACGTTTTGCTGGCGCATTAGCCACAACAAACTGGAATGATCAGTAACCACTTCGAATTCCTGCAGTTCCAGATAGCAACGGAACTTTTCGATGGCCAGAATTACGGCCAAGCACTCGCGCTCCGTAACGCTATAGTTACGTTGCGCACGTCTTAGTTTTTTCGACATAAGCGCTATTGGCTTTTCCTGCAGATCCACCAATTGCACGAGCACGGCTCCTATACCAAAATCACTAGCGTCACAGTGGAGGAAAAATTTCTGTTCGAAGTCTGGGTTTTCGAGCACTGGAGCAGAAGTCAACACGGTTTTAAAAGAGTCCATGGCGACTTGTGCTTCCGGGGTCCAAATAAATTTCTTTTTGTTGGAAAGAAGCTCGGTGATAGGACAGGATAGCTCAGAGAAGTTCTGGATCAATCTACAATACCAGCCACAGACCCCAAGAAAGCCGCGAACCTGATTTAGATTCCTCGGCGGCGGCCAGTTCACTATACAAGCTACTTTGGAGGGATCAGTGCAAATACCTCCATTGCTGATGACGTATCCAAGATAATTTACGCTGGTGACACAGAACTGACTCTTCTTAATATTCAGAGTCAGGTTAACTTTTCTGAACTGTTCAGCGAGTCGTACCAGCACTGCTAGATAGAAAGAGAAATCTGCTGATACGATGCAAAGATCGTCCAAGTATCTAAAGACGCAGTAACGCAAATCCGGGGGAATTATTCCATTCATCAAACGACACATAGTGGATAGAGCGTTACACAGGCCAAAAGGCATAACCTTAAACTGATATAACGGCCTTCCCGGGACCGTAAACGCAGTTAGTGACTTGGAACCCTCAGCGAGTTCGATCTGCCAATAAGCATATTAGATATTCCTCCCACTAAACAGGAAGTGGAAGATTATTTTACAGAAACCAAAAATTTTAATTTTTTCATTTTAGGTTAAGTTAAAAATTAAATAAAAAATAATATTTTATAGTAAAAGATACAATTACAAGTACTTTATCGATAAAAAAAAAAAAATTGAGCATTTAACATAGGAAAATATGCACCGGCAACAAAGTTCAACTTTAACCCATTATTGTGAAGCTTTTAGACACTGGAGCATAATTTAAGCAGATTAAATTTTGAAAAATTTTTCTTTCAAATGCAGTTTGTTTCATGAAGATATCATTATTTGTTCAGAAGCTATCAATTTAGCAAGCTGAAACGGCGGAATTCGCCAATGTGCGCCGGCAGGAAATCACTTCGGAGGTATTTGGGAAGCTGGGGACAATAATTTAACCTATGCGGCAATAGCAACTCTATTATGTAAAATTGCAAGGGTACTAAATTCACGCCTTTTGTATACAGCTAAAAAAGATATTGACGATCTGGATGTATTAACACCAGGTTATTTTATTATTGGAATGCCAATAATTGGCCCGATTGAGACAATTTCAGAGGAACAAATCGGGAGTCAAATCGGAAGAGAATTTTTGAGGAAAGAAGATTATTGACACATTCTGCAACAAAGAAATAAATGAAAAATAGGAATGCAGCATATGAAAAAAGGACAGACAGATTGTATTAATAAAAGAGGAAACCTGTGATCCAGCTAGATGACCCATGGGAAAATAGAAAAAATACGATAGAGTCAGAGTAGTAAGACGGGTTGATAAAACGAACTATAACTACAATTTGTCCATTAGATGGAATAGAGGTAGAAGAGCAAGATTCAAAAATGACTCCAAAAGAAACCAAAAGGTAATTCAAATTGCGTTTATAGGAAGATAGCAGAGACAGTCATTAGATCGAATTAGAATTGGTCGAATTAGAAAGGCAGGGTAGTTAGCTCTTCAAAGTTCAAGTAAACATTAATGCTAGAATTCAATGTAGTAACTCACATCAAGAACTAATTGATCTTCCGTTACAAAGAAATTTTGACTAGTACCTAATCACAGTAGTCAAACAGAAAGCTACGAGAGAATTTCATCCATTTATATAAGTAATATAAATAAAATACCAAAATTTATTTGGAATCCTTCAACAGTACAAAACATTAACCATACAGAAGAAATGGATAACTTAAAAACCCAATTAATATTATTTTATTTATTTTAAAAAAGTTATTCATGATATAAAAGTACCTAAGTTCCACCATATATCTGGACATGCAGCCTTGATTATCGGAATCATAATAATAACGAGAAGGAACGTTGTGAATTGCTGCGGCGACCGCAACTCTAAATTGATACCCGATACATAGTCAGTATGGCTACATTGAGCGAAAAAGTGCGCGTGCGGGAGAGACAGAAAACGTGTCTGAACATGTCGTAGAACAAGTGTAGCCACTGCAAATTATATAAAAATGGCTATAATGGCTATAAAAATGATTCGATCTGCTTCGGTCTAATTAATAGACTATTGACTTAATAGTCAGATTTTCATCCTTTGCGGGGGCGGAAGGGAGTTTGGTGAAATTTCGAAACAAACTCGTCAAGGTCCGATATCTCAGGAGTGTGGATGCAAAATTTGGTTGCTCTAGCTTTTATAGTCTCTGAGATCAAAGCCGGCTACGATACGCGTGTGTTAGAGAGAGAGAAGGGCGAGAAAAAATTAAATTGTTTTCTTGATTCTGGCTATAATAATGATACGATCCAATTCAGATTCTGCATGCTGATCAAGAATATATATACTCTATGGGGTCGGAAACGATTTCGTTACACACATCCATTTTCACCACAAATCTAATATACCCCAATACTCATTTTGAGTATCGGGTATAATAATATTAATAATCTATGCCATAAGAAGAATTAAGGTAGCAAGAAGACCGTAAACGATAGCACATCCGTACCCTCTGTAATTGTCTGTAAATGAGAGTTATAGCTATAAAGAAAATGTACACAAAAAGGTTTACAAGAATCAAAATACAAAACTTTGCCACTATTCGGCCGCTGTCAGAATGTCCAATGATGAACATATCGTCAAAGCCATACTACTTTCGGACGGATGATTTGTGCGCTTTTTTTAAACCATAAGGTAATCGCGTGAAGCGATAACGCACGGCAGCTAACAAGGAACGATTTACTCGTTCCGCCGCATTACTTCGAGGAGAGTATAATGCCGTGTACATATGTTTAATTTCCAGCTGTGTCAAGAATGCGTTGAATTCTGTTGCTTTGAATTGTTTTCCATTGTCGCTAACAATAGTTTCAGGCACACCATATGCATGAAAGATCTGCTTGAGCAGAAATTCTTGGATTACTACGGAAGTAAATTTCTTCAGGGGGTGTAGCCAATGATATTTACTGAAGTGATCTAAAACAATTAGCAAACGAACATGGCCCTTTTTGCTGCGTGGATAGGGTCCAAGCAGATCTATGTACAATCGTTGAAATGGTCATTCTGTTCTTTTAACTGTTGGTAGTTCTCATCCTGAAATGCATCGGATTCGAGATCTATCACAGGACTCATCTCTACTGCGGATACCTCAGGTTCATGTAACCGGAAAAGAGCATCGGGGACAATGTGCTCTTTTCCTTTTCGGTGCGATATCGAGAATTTAAATTGCTGCAGTCGAAAAATCCAGCGGGCTAACCTCCCCGACACGTTTTGCTGGCGCATTAGCCACAACAAACTGGAATGATCAGTAACCACTTCGAATTCCTGCAGTTCCAGATAGCAACGGAACTTTTCGATGGCCAGAATTACGGCCAAGCACTCGCGCTCCGTAACGCTATAGTTACGTTGCGCACGTCTTAGTTTTTTCGACATAAGCGCTATTGGCTTTTCCTGCAGATCCACCAATTGCACGAGCACGGCTCCTATACCAAAATCACTAGCGTCACAGTGGAGGAAAAATTTCTGTTCGAAGTCTGGGTTTTCGAGCACTGGAGCAGAAGTCAACACGGTTTTAAAAGAGTCCATGGCGACTTGTGCTTCCGGGGTCCAAATAAATTTCTTTTTGTTGGAAAGAAGCTCGGTGATAGGACAGGATAGCTCAGAGAAGTTCTGGATCAATCTACAATACCAGCCACAGACCCCAAGAAAGCCGCGAACCTGATTTAGATTCCTCGGCGGCGGCCAGTTCACTATACAAGCTACTTTGGAGGGATCAGTGCAAATACCTCCATTGCTGATGACGTATCCAAGATAATTTACGCTGGTGACACAGAACTGACTCTTCTTAATATTCAGAGTCAGGTTAACTTTTCTGAACTGTTCAGCGAGTCGTACCAGCACTGCTAGATAGAAAGAGAAATCTGCTGATACGATGCAAAGATCGTCCAAGTATCTAAAGACGCAGTAACGCAAATCCGGGGGAATGATTCCATTCATCAAACGACACATAGTGGATAGAGCGTTACACAGGCCAAAAGGCATAACCTTAAACTGATATAACGGCCTTCCCGGGACCGTAAACGCAGTTAGTGACTTGGAACCCTCAGCGAGTTCGATCTGCCAATAAGCATATTAGATATTCCTCCCACTAAACAGGAAGTGGAAGATTATTTTACAGAAACAAAAAATTTTAATTTTTTAATTTTAGGTTAAGTTAAAAATTAAATAAAAAATAATATTTTATAGTAAAATATACGATTACAAGTACTTTATCGATAAAAAAAAAAATTGAGCATTTAACATAGGAAAATATGCACCGGCAACAAAGTTCAACTTTAACCCATTATTGTGAAGCTTTTAGACACTGGAGCATAATTTAAGCAGATTAAATTTTGAAAAATTTTTCTTTCAAATGCAGTTTGTTTCATGAAGATATCATTATTTGTTCAGAAGCTATCAATTTAGCAAGCTGAAACGGCGGAATTCGCCAATGTGCGCCGGCAGGAAATCACTTCGGAGGTATTTGGGAAGCTGGGGACAATAATTTAACCTATGCGGCAATAGCAACTCTATTATGTAAAATTGCAAGGGTACTAAATTCACGCCTTTTGTATACAGCTAAAAAAGATATTGACGATCTGGATGTATTAACACCAGGTTATTTTATTATTGGAATGCCAATAATTGGCCCGATTGAGACAATTTCAGAGGAACAAATCGGGAGTCAAATCGGAAGAGAATTTTTGAGGAAAGAAGATTATTGACACATTCTGCAACAAAGAAATAAATGAAAAATAGGAATGCAGCATATGAAAAAAGGACAGACAGATTGTATTAATAAAAGAGGAAACCTGTGATCCAGCTAGATGACCCATGGGAAAAATAGAAAAAATACGATAGAGTCAGAGTAGTAAGACGGGTTGATAAAACGAACTATAACTACAATTTGTCCATTAGATGGAATAGAGGTAGAAGATTCGAAAATGACTCCAAAAGAAACCAAAAGGTAATTGAAATTGCGTTTATAGGAAGATAGCAGAGACAGTCATTAGATCGAATTAGAATTGGTCGAATTAGAAAGGCAGGGTAGTTAGCTCTTCAAAGTTCCAGTAAACATTAATGCTAGAATTCAATGTAGTAACTCACATCAAGAACTAATTGATCTTCCGCTACAAAGAAATTTTGACTAGTACCTAATCACAGTAGTCAAACAGAAAGCTACGAGAGAATTTCATCCATTTATATAAGTAATATTAATAAAATACCAAAATTTATTTGGAATCCTTCAACAGTACAAAACATTAACCATACAGAAGAAATGGATAACTTAAAAACCCAATTAATATTATTTTATTTATTTTAAAAAAGTTATTCATGATATAAAAGTACCTAAGTTCCACCATATATCTGGACATGCAGCCTTGATTATCGGAATCATAATAATAACGAGAAGGAACGTTGTGAATTGCTGCGGCGACCGCAACTCTAAATTGATACCCGATACATAGTCAGTATGGCTACATTGAGCGACAAAGTGCGCGTGCGGGAGAGACAGAAAACGTGTCTGAACATGTCGTAGAACAAGTGTAGCCACTGCAAATTATATAAAAATGGCTATAATGGCTATAAAAATGATTCGATCTGCTTCGGTCTAATTAATAGACTATTGACTTAATAGTCAGATTTTCATCCTTTGCGGGGGCGGAAGGGAGTTTGGTGAAATTTCGAAACAAACTCGTCAAGGTCCGATATCTCAGGAGTGTGGATACAAAATTTGGTTGCTCTAGCTTTTATAGTCTCTGAGATCAAAGCCGGCTACGATACGCGTGTGTTAGAGAGAGAGAAGGGCGAGAAAAAATTAAATTGTTTTCTTGATTCTGGCTATAATAATGATACGATCCAATTCAGATTCTGCATGCTGATCAAGAATATATATACTCTATGGGGTCGGAAACGATTTCGTTACACACATCCATTTTCACCACAAATCTAATATACCCCAATACTCATTTTGAGTATCGGGTATAATAATATTAATAATCTATGCCATAAGAAGAATTAAGGTAGCAAGAAGACCGTAAACGATAGCACATCCGTACCCTCTGTAATTGTCTGTAAATGAGAGTTATAGCTATAAAGAAAATGTACACAAAAAGGTTTACAAGAATCAAAATACAAAACTTTGCCACTATTCGGCCGCTGTCAGAATGTCCAATGATGAACATATCGTCAAAGCCATACTACTTTCGGACGGATGATTTGGCGCTTTTTTTAAACCATAAGGTAATCGCGTGAAGCGATAACGCACGGCAGCTAACAAGGAACGATTTACTCGTTCTGCCGCATTACTTCGAGGAGAGTATAATGCCGTGTACATATGTTTAATTTCCAGCTGTGTCAAGAATGCGTTGAATTCTGTTGCTTTGAATTGTTTTCCATTGTCGCTAACAATAGTTTCAGGCACACCATATGCATGAAAGATCTGCTTGAGCAGAAATTCTTGGATTACTACGGAAGTAAATTTCTTCAGGGGGTGTAGCCAATGATATTTACTGAAGTGATCTAAAACAATTATCAAACGAACATGGCCCTTTTTGCTGCGTGGATAGGGTCCAAGCAGATCTATGTACAATCGTTGAAATGGTCATTCTGTTCTTTTAGCTGTTGGTAGCTCTCATCCTGAAATGCATCGAATTCGAGATCTATCACAGGACTCATCTCTACTGCGGATACCTCAGGTTCATGTAACCGGAAAAGAGCATCGGGGACAATGTGCTCTTTTCCTTTTCGGTGCGATATCAAGAATTTAAATTGCTGCAGTCGAAAAATCCAGCGGGCTAACCTCCCCGACACGTTTTGCTGGCGCATTAGCCACAACAAACTGGAATGATCAGTAACCACTTCGAATTCCTGCAGTTCCAGATAGCAACGGAACTTTTCGATGGCCAGAATTACGGCCAAGCACTCGCGCTCCGTAACGCTATAGTTACGTTGCGCACGTCTTAGTTTTTTCGACATAAGCGCTATTGGCTTTTCCTGCAGATCCACCAATTGCACGAGCACGGCTCCTATACCAAAATCACTAGCGTCACAGTGGAGGAAAAATTTCTGTTCGAAGTCTGGGTTTTCGAGCACTGGAGCAGAAGTCAACACGGTTTTTAAAGAGTCCATGGCGACTTGTGCTTCCGGGGTCCAAATAAATTTCTTTTTGTTGGAAAGAAGCTCGGTGATAGGACAGGATAGCTCAGAGAAGTTCTGGATCAATCTACAATACCAGCCACAGACCCCAAGAAAGCCGCGAACCTGATTTAGATTCCTCGGCGGCGGCCAGTTCACTATACAAGCTACTTTGGAGGGATCAGTGCAAATACCTCCATTGCTGATGACGTATCCAAGATAATTTACGCTGGTGACACAGAACTGACTCTTCTTAATATTCAGAGTCAGGTTAACTTTTCTGAACTGTTCAGTGAGTCGTACCAGCACTGCTAGATAGAAAGAGAAATCTGCTGATACGATGCAAAGATCGTCCAAGTATCTAAAGACGCAGTAACGCAAATCCGGGGGAATGATCCCATTCATCAAACGACACATAGTGGATAGAGCGTTACACAGGCCAAAAGGCATAACCTTAAACTGATATAACGGCCTTCCCGGGACCGTAAACGCAGTTAGTGACTTGGAACCCTCAGCGAGTTCGATCTGCCAATAAGCATCTTTTAGGTCCAGCTTGGTTATGATATTTGCCTTGGGCAACCGGGCAAAAATACCATCGATACTTGGCAAGGGGTAGGCATCCTTACGGGTGACTTCAGTCGCATTGGCGAACTCCAAGCACTGGATGACGGTTCAATAACGCCTAGTTGGAGCATGCGATCTACCTCGGCATAAAGCAACTTTTCCACCGCTGGGCTAACCGGGTAAAAGCGTTGTTTTACGGGGGCGGCCTGACCTACATCGATATGTTGCTTAAGCAAGGCCGTACGCCCTAGTCCCTCCGTCGCGTTGGGAAATAACTGTTTAACAAACTCGAGTTGTTGGTTTTGCTGCCTAGTTAACGGATACCGTAAGGGATCTGGTTCGCCTGCCTCATCGTCCTTCGAGCTTATCTCGACAGCTGCAATGATGTCTGGGGCCAGCGAAAAGGATCTCCAAAAATCGTGGCCTAGGATTAGATTTTGTGTCGGGGATGGAATTATATAAACTTCATCGGTTTCTCGATATTTCGATAACGCATGATGACATTTAACACCCCCAGTCTCTGTTGACTTTGGCCATCTGCAGTTTTTGCAGTGGCTCTTATGAGTTTATATTCAGAAAAGGATGAAAAATCAGTCTGAGGTACTTCAGCCCCTATACAGCTGATACTTGCGCCGGTGTCTAACAGACCTTGTTCTGTTCGACCCAGAAAGGATACTTCGGCATAACTGCGCATATCCTTGGGACTACTATTAATAGCGGAAACTAACAGTCAACGGTTATTTTTGACATTATCATAATATTTTCTCAAACGCTGGATTCATTTTGGGTCTTCATGTGGTTCTTCATTAAAAATTCTTTTTCGCACCTCTAAATATTTATTAACGTTCGGGATACGGTAAAAACCGACAACTTCTCTTGACGATCGTATTTGTTTCCTTGATTTTCGCATAACAAGAAGCCCAACTCTTCTTGTCTGGCTCTAAATCAACGCGCAAGTTTAATGGTGGTTTTTCGGGGGCATCCGGCTGTTGTTGGATGCACACTTCTGACGGTTTTCCGAAGCTCTACGAATACATGTTTGGCACTGCGGCTTATAGACATTCGAAGCTCCACAGCCGTAACAAAATATCCGCCTATCTGCCATACAATGTTCCCACCCATGTCCAAGCTCCTCACAATTCCAACAAGAACGCTTAGCCGTCGAACTTTGAATGGCCTCTACGCTGATATCTTCATAATCTTGTTGATCGCTTTCGGGGCACGATTCCTCCAGACTATGTATCGAACGCCGGCCTACCGGTGGCCTAGACTTTTCAGATTTCTGTAACTCGTGCACTAGATTTTCATGCATCTGTACTAATCTCCTCAATTGACCAACTGAGCTAATGGGCTGATATAAGATTTGGTAACGGGTTTCGGGAAGCAAATTTGCTTTTAATATTTCTGTTAATTCCTCTTCCACCATTTCAATGCCAAATTTATCTATTAGACCAGCCACGGCGTCGTGAAAAACGACGAAGGGTTCTCCGACGTGTTGCTTTCGCGCTCGAATCAATTCCTTGCTCATAAACTCGGAACGATAGTCTTTATATTGTTGTCTAAGAGCTGCACAAAATTCCGTCCAAACGATGCGATGTACCTGCTTGTGGTATCTCCAATACCAATCGCGCGCTTTGCCAACCAGCAAGATGTGCAAATGTTTGCAAAGGCCGAGAAAATCGCTATCCAAGGTTTCATCGGTCAATGTTTTGACTCGGTAAATGAATTCTTCTACCCCTAAACCTTCGGTCGAACCATCAAACGGAACATTCCACTTTTGCATAATGTCGGCCGTCTTGGCCGTTCGCAGGCTAGAACTGCCGGTTATACATGAACCTAGCGTGGGGATATTTGGCCTCGCATACCCTTCCTACGGACTCGCTGGCGGCTGAATCCGCTAGGTGGAAATGGCTCTGGCCACAGTGCTCTCAATTATCTGTTGGAGGACCTCCAAGTCCAACCCCTGGCTTGGAGGGGCTGTCCGCGCGTTGGGCTAGAAGGGCTAGAGTGAGTGGCGACATTAGCTTCACTAGCGGATCTTCAGTCTGGTTGGAGCTATGGCTAGCATCCAATCCCGACAAACACACTACTTCCGGACCGGAAGATCGACCTGGCGGGAACTTCGGGACCTGCTTTTTGGCTGGGGCTCGAGTTCTTTTGGAACGAGTTGGCCTAGTGGTTCGTTCTACCGGGACTTAACCTACAGTTGGAAAATGGCTCAATTGGGTATTATTGCCATTTCCCTCGGATACCTTTCCCGTCTCGGGCTGAACATGTCCATTTGCCGGGATCTGTGCGACCTCCAAAGCTTTGGCAAGACTTCGAGTAGTAATTCCCGAGGGACCTGGTAATTCCGTTGGTTCCGGCTGCGGCTTGTTTGGAGAAGAATTGCCAACCACTAGTTTCGCTTGAGATATCGTACATACTCGGCTACAGTTCGGACAATCATCGTGATGAGGGAACCATTCTTCCAGACATGCTTTATGGAAAACGTGATTGCAAGGATATTTTTTCTATATTCTACCAAATTTTTCCTAGGGTGACATATAATTGGTGACATAATAAGATAGGGATAGGAGTTGCAAATCTTTGGGAACGACGACAAAAAAAATTGATTTTGTTTGGGCTATGGGGTCTACTTTGCATTGTCTTAGTATCAGTCCACTGGTTTAAGTGTGCACATATGATTCGGCAAGGATACGCCAGCAGCATACTCGCTAGTTCCAGACAACCATATGCAGCCACCGCTGCCGTTGGAATAATACCCGCCAATGGTAAGGGTATGAGTGAAGAATATGCAATATATGCAAATATGCACTATTCTGCAATTGTATGCAACCGTATGCTATGCGCAAAGAGTGACAATACCAAATCCGAATCAACCTCACAATTCAATCTATTGAAACTAACATCCGCTGAGTTGACTGTAGCAATCTCGCTTGTTCGGTATGAATACGCAAGCAGCATATGTACACATTCCAGACAACAAGTTTGACTAGCCCGACAGGATGCGTCAACCGGGGAACTACTTTATCAATTCCGGATTATCACTGAAGCTTCCCTTCGTCGCAGACTCGACGACTTCCCAATAAAACTCAGAGGAACAACCAGTATTGGAATCCAAACAGAATCCGCAATATTCTGAAATTGTATCGGAGCAATGACAAGATCGTTTAGAGAAAACTAAAGTCAGCATTAAGCATATGAATTCAAACGAGCAAAAGGTGGGACGAGCCAATAGCTTATATTGTTGCTAAAGTTACCAATACTTTGTACTGTTACTATAACATTCTCCTCGGGCCCCAGTCGTTTGACCGCGTCTCGACTCCTACTACATAAACTTTAAAATTTTAGAGTCCCGTGACTCTACAGGGAGCTAACTCCGAAAACAACAATTTGCCTATTCCGAGCATAACCGAAATTAAATGGCACAATCATACATAGGGCGTACTCGAAAGTACTAGGGGCTTTCGTCGGGGTGTTCCAAAAATATCGCGGGCGTGAGGTCTTGAGATGGAAGTCGACCCACACTATTCTGTACCCACCCTTCCATGATTTCCAGTTGTGCGAAAGGTTCTGGAAATCCCTATAATTCTCACCCTACCCCATTACGTCACCATGTCACTAGGAAATTAGAAGTCTACTCCATATTCATGGGTGACAAAATTCAATATAATTCTCTGGACTTATTTATAGAGGTATGTATATATAAACGAGAGGGTATATTGCACTGCTTAAATAGGAGCTCACCGATCTTAATGATCGGCTTCGAAAGTTCCGTTGCGATGCGCTGCACAGCACTTACGGAAGCTTGGCTCAGCTGTTCCCTACTTCGAGCTTGCCTGCACCCACCCCAACTATGCTATGCCATGCAGCGATAATTGGCCAAGGTTATTGCATGCGATATACCCGAGCACAATAGCGATAACCTACCCTGGATCGGTACGGCCCAACCGAAACCGTTACACGTTAGCACTACCTTAGTAAAATGGCTATATGTGCAAAATTTATTTTCAATTTTTCTTAAAAAGTAATAGATGCTTTTTGGGTTTGACTATGCAGTTCTTATCTCTTATTTTTGTGCTCAGTTATGACAAATTTTCGTCTTCTTTGAACTCCATTTGTGGTACCATGAGCTTAGATAAGAGATCAAGCTCGCGCTCTACGTAGAAAATAGATATATGTGCAATCATGTCTATTCATGTTTTGAGAGTCGCAGTATTAGCATCTTTTCAGTAAAAGTGACAAGCTGATTGATTCTGTACGTAAGCACTCATTATTGCTTCAAAGCAATACAAATTTAAAAAAAAAATTCCATTTTAGTTAAAAATGCCACATGGTAAATCATTTTCTGAGGAAGAACAGGGAAGGATCAAGAGAATGAAATTAGCCGGCATAAAAACTGGTCGAATAGCTTCGCTAATGTATCGACATCAAAATACTATTTCAAAAATGTTCATAGATCCAGACGGTTACCGCATAAATCGTCGACTTGGCCCAGTATCAACCATAATATAATTGACAAAACGGCACTTGGGGCAGTTTGCAACTGAAGACCTAATGAGCTGCAACAAAATCAAGGCAGAACTCGGGTTAACAATCCCCAGGCAACGTGTGAGCCAAATTTTGAACGGAAATTTTAACCTGACATATCAAAAGAAAGTGGGCAAACTCCTCTAAACTAAACGTCATAATGATGCGCGCATGTCATTTTTGAAAAACACAAGTTCTGGGACCCCGAATTAGAAAATTTCATTTTTAGTGATGAAAAAAAAATGAGTTTACACGGTTCAGATGTCCATCATAAATATTGGAGAGACCCGCGTCATCCACGGGCAACTTGCTACAAGCCAAACCATGGTGATGGATCGCTAATGATATGGGCTGCCTTTAGTGCTAAAGGGAGGTCTCCAATATGTTTAATATCCGGCCGGATGAATGCTCAAGCATAGATAGAATTGATAGATAGTGAACCTTTTTCATTTGCTGAGCATTTCCATGGTGATCAATAGACATTTCAGCAGGATAATGCGCCAATTCATGTTTCCCGGGCCTCAATGGACTATTTTGAGACCCACAATAAACTGTTGATTAAGTGGGCTTCAATGAGTCCGGACTTAAATCCAATTGAGGATCTGTGGGGAATCCTTGCAGCAAAAGTCGATGCCTGTACAAGGCAGAACGATACATTGAAGCAATTAAAACAAGCGATAGTTGCAAAATGGAACAGGATAGAAATAACAACACTAAAAAACTTTCCGAACTCAATGCCCAGTAGGCTGCAAAAGCTTCAGGAGCATAAGTTTAACTCCATTAATTATTAAAAGAGTACATATTCCCATAAACTTGTTCCTTGGAAATTTTTTTCATACAAAATATTTTTTGCTGTTATACCCATTTTCTATGTGAAAAATGTACAATTATTTTTTTTTGTTATTAAAAAAATTGATATTGAATTTCTTTATGCCTTTTTGTTTTGTACTTATTAACAGCTACCCAAATAAAAATATAAAATAAATCAAGAAAACACGTGTTGAAAAAAAACGTCATTCAAAGCAATGCACATATAGCCATTTTACTAAGGTATTTCTTGTGACTACCGTAAACAAAACTTTAATTATATCAGACTGAACTACCTTAGTAAAATGGCTATATGTGCACTGCTTTGAATGACGTTTTTTTTCAACACGTATTTTCTTAATTTATTTTATATTTTTATTTGGTTAGCTGTTAATAAGTAAAAAACAAAAAGGCACAACAAAATTCAATATCAATTTTTTTAATAACAAAAAAAAATAATTTTTCATTTTTTACATAGAAAATGGGTATAACAGCAAAAAATATTTTTTATGAACAAAATTTCCAAGGAACAAGTTTAAGGGAATATAAAATCTTTTAATAATTAATAGAGTTAAATTTATGCTCCTGAAGCTTTTGCAGCCTACTGGGCATTGAATTTGCCAAGTTTTGTAGAGTTGATAACTCTATCCTGTCCCATTCTGTGACTATCGCTTGTTTCAGTTGCTTCAATGTGTCGTACTGCTTTGTACAGGCATAGACTTTCGCTGCAAGTATTCCCCACAGATCCTCAATTGGATTTAAGTCCGGACTCATGGCCGGCCACTTCATCAAAGGTATCTGGTGGGTCTCAAAATAGCCTATTGTAGCACGGGCAACGTGAATTGGCGCATTGTCCTGTTGAAAGGTCCATTCATCCCCATGGAAATGCTCAGCAAATGGAATTAGCTCACTATCTACCAATTCTATATAAGCTTGAGCATTCATTCGGCCGGATACAAAACAAATTGGGGACTTTCCTTTAGCACTAAATGCAGCCCAAACCATAAGCGATCCACCGCCATGGTTCCGCTTGTAGCAAGTTGCCCGTGGATGACGTGGATCTCTCCAATACTTATGATGGCCGTCTGGACCATCTAAATTAAATTTTTTTTCGTCACTAAAAATTATATTTTCGAATTCGAGGTCCCAGAACTTGTGTTTTTCATAAAAGGCCATGCGCGCATCTTTATGCCGTTTACTTAAGCGAGGTTTGCCAACTTTGTTTTGATATGTGAGGTTCAAATTTTCGTGTAAAATTTGGCACACACGTTGCCTGGTGATTTTTAAACCCAGTTCTGCCTTAATTTTGTTGCAGCTCATCATGTCTTCAGTTGCCAGCTTGCGCATGTGCCGTTTTGTGCGTTCGGTAATGGTTGATACCGGGCCAAGCCGACGATTAATGCGGTAACCGTCTGGATCTTTTAAAAAGTTCGAAATCGTATTACGATGTCGACTCATTAGAGAAGCGATGCGACCAGTTTTCATGCCGGCTAACTTCATTCCCTTGATCTTTCCCTGTTCTTCCTCAGACAATTCTGAACCACGAGGCATTTTTAGCTAAAAATTCAATTTTCTTTATAATTCTTATCGGTTTGATGCAATAATGAGCTTTTACGTACAGAATCAATCAGCTTGTCACTTTTACTAAAAATATGCTAACACTGCGACTCTCACAACATGAATAAACATGATTGCACATATATCTATTTTCTACTTAGAGCGCGAGCTTGATCTCTTATCTAAGCTAACGGTACCACAAATAGAGTTCAAAGAAGACGAAAATTTGTCATAACTGAGCACAACAATAAGAGATAAGAACTGCATAGTCAAACCAAACAAGCAGCTATTACTTTTAAAGAAAAATTGAAAATAATTTTTGCACATATAGCCATTTTACTAAGGTACATATGATCTATGTATTTTTTGGCCCGATTGGGAGTTTTATCGGGTTAATTCTCGCTTGTCTCCAGGAAAAATTCACCATCATTTTTCCTGGAGACAAGCGAGACAAGCTTCAAGCTGTGAAGAAATGTACATATATCCTAACTAATCAAAAAAATGATACAGATACGTTTATTTATAAATTTATTGCAAATAAAAATGATCAAAATCATTATTTTTGAATTTTTTCTTGTTTTGGTCAAAAATAATTATTATGGATGATTAAAATAAAATTATAATTTTATCTCGGCATCTGCAGCACCGACATCCACAAAATGTATGACTAAAAAACGATGTTAAGCTATTAAGCGTTTTAAATAACTGTTGCAATTTGAAGTTAATGAAAGTCGAGAGGCTGTTTATAATTCACAATTTATTTTCATATGTAAACCAACTTATCGCGTATGTACATATGGGGATGATTGGGCGAACGATTGATGCGAGGATGTTAATCTAATAGCTGCGACGATTAGTTCAAGACTGCCCATGCAAGGGCTGACGGGCCAATCTGCCGGGCCCTATGCAGCAAGCATAGACGCGAGCGAGAGCGTATGATAGCCCGAGAGCGTTAGAGCTGCTCGGGGATGCTGTTAAGCCGAGTCCGAGAGATTGCGACATAAGGAGACGAAAGAATTCCGCTGCATGCGCATATGCGGTAGCAAATGATCTTTGTAGTGGGGGCATTGGAAACGACAACACCAAAATGCATTTCCTTTGGCCGCACCACTGGCAATAATTAAAAATATTTAAGCTGCTTGACCCGACATACTCCCCCCGTTGGAAGCCTGACTTCCAACAGCATCTTTAAGGGGCAGCAGGCACAGCTTTTTGACGGCGCGCTTGGTGATTCCAGATGACGTCTTCAGCACAGCAACTCGGGAAACGCCATCTCGTCCAGGCAAAGGCTCGACCACTCTCGCCAGTGGCCACTTCATGGGAGAAAGATTCTCATCCTTGACAAGAACCAAATCTGCGACAGCTAAACTAGGCTTCGCAGTGCGCCACTTTATGCGCTGCTGCAGTGACGTTATGTACTCCTCCTTCCACCGGGACCAAAAGTTAGAACATCTAGATCGGCAGGGCTCTCTGAAATTGAAACGAAAGGTCTTGAATTAATCACTGCCGTGATGTGGCACAACAGCGTCGCCTTGTTGCGTGCCTCCGGTTTGTAGAAGAACGGCCCACAGAAGTCCACGCCTGTGATCTCAAAGGCATGAGAACCATCGAGCCGCTCCTTTGGAAGATCCGCCATAATATGCTCCAATACCCTGGGCTTCAGTCGAAATCATCTTACGCACTTGTTTACTGCCTTGTTTACCGTCTTCCTCCCCCCAAAAGGCCAATATTGGGATCGAATTAGTCCAAGCAAAGCTCGAGGACCAGCGTGCAGATTCCGCTCATGAAAATGGGAGATTATTGCAAGAGACAGTGGATGACTGCTGGGCAAGATGATTGGATGACGGCCATCAAAATCCAACGAAGAGTTTTTCAGTCGACCATCTACCCTGAGAAGTCCAAACTGATCCATGAATGGCGATAACGATGCGATTGAGCTCGATGAGGAGACTGCTCCCCTTGCCCGCAGTGACTTCATGTCCTCCCATAGCTGAGTACGCTGGACTAGTCGTAGCAATACCTGGGTTCCATGTTCAATGTCTGAGACAGTGAGTCCGGGGCGCCGAATTCAGTTGCAAAACTTGTGAATGTATCCGAAAACGCGTTGCAAAGAAGCAAATGAATTCGCATATTTGGAATCAGCAATAATGTCCATGTAGGGTGATTTGACCAGAAGAGCCTTCCGACGAAGTTCAAGGGCTGGCTTATCAGGTAGCACAGTGGGTGGCCAGTCATCTGAGGAGCCGCAAAGAAATGGAGGACCATGAGCCCAAAGAGGTGACTCATTCAGCTCAGTCGGATGAGCCTCTCGAGACAGAATGTCGGCTGGGTTTAAAGCTGTGCATAGCGCAGCATAGCATAGCGCCAATCCATTTTTTCGGTCATTTCCTGAATAGTTGACACTCTATTTGCAAAAAAATATTAAATCTTGACGGCTCGTCCCGAATCCAAGAGAGTGCAACGGCAGAATCACACCAACAGTAACACCTTCCCTTGAAGACATTCATTCCAGCTATCTCAGATATGAGCCTAGCCAGCAACTCCGCTCCACAAAGCTCCAACTTTGGTACTGTAAGTGTCTTCAAAGGAGCCACACGAGATTTGGCACAAAGTAAGTGACTGCTGGAATGCTGACCCTTGGACACGACATAAATGCATGCACCATAAGCCTCGATGCTGGCATCGCAAAATCCGTGAATTTCCAGCGTAGAGTCTGGAAGGAGTACAAGCCGAGGAAATTCAAGTCGACGAATCTGACCAAACCTGGTGCATATTTCCTGCCTCTCGGTGTTCAGTGCGACTGGAAGGCTTTCATCCCAGGACAACTTCTATTGGCACAAACGCTGGAGAAAGATTTTGGATTTAGTAATTACGGGACCTGCTAGTCCGAGAGGATCGTAGAATCGCGCTATGGATGACAAAACAGAGCGCCTGCAGGAATTCAAAGACGATTGAAGGGCCGAGAACGAAAATAATAGTAGATCAGAAACCGGATCCCACGCAAGTCCTAAAGTTTTAGTCACATGGCTGCCATCGTCGAGCTTCAAAAATGTTTCCTTGTCCTCTTCCGGAACTCCATCCTGCACAGCAGGGACGTTCGAACACCATTTCCTCAATCTGAACTGACCTCTAGACAAAATTCCAGTAGTTTGCTCCCGAATTCGGATAGCCTCCTCCTGCGAGCTGGCTCCAGATATCAAGTCATCCACGTAGAAGTCACGGCGAAGGATTTCAGCTCCAACTGGAAACGCCATCTGCTCGTCCATTGCCAACTGATGCATCGCTCGCACAGATAGATAGTAAGCAGGCTTCGTCCCATAAGTAACGGTGTCCAATTTAAACACACGCAAGTCTTCTTCCCTGGAGTTTCTCCACAGAATACACTGCAAGTTACTATCCTCGGTCCAGACTCTTACACAACGATACATCTTACAGATATCTCCCGTAATCGCAACGGCGTATGACCGAAATCGAGCAAGAATATGAAACAGTTTGGGTTGAAGCGGATCCATCAAAAACGACGCGAAGCTTGGTCGTAGAACTATCTTTCTTCATGACGCAATGATGAGGCAAAAAATATCGGCAGTTGCTGATTGACTGGGTAGGAACCTGTGACATATGGCCTAAATCAAGGTACTCCTTTATAAATGCTGCATACTGAGATTTAACATCAGGGCGACGATCTATCTTTCTCTCAAGGGTCAGGAATCTACGAAGCGCTTGATTGTAAGATTCTCCAAGGAGATCCAAATTATATTTTGCTGGCAGCCGAACACAATAATCGCCTTTATGTAGTCGACGGAAATGCTGCACAAAGTGTGCTTCACAATCTAGCTCTTCTTTGGTAGACTTTATTATTGGTTCGATGCAATTTTCTACCTCCCAAAACCTCCGAAGAAGCACCTCAAGCCGATCCTCTGGACTATTATCCTCAGCAGCTACGGTCCGAGCGTGAGAGACCATCAACGAGCAACCTTTTAAACGCGAACAACTTCCAGACACGACCCATCCCAAGCGCGTTTTCTGAATTGAAGGCAATCCTGGCAGTAGTTTGACCTGACCAACACACAGGAGCTCGAAAAAAAGACTTGCGCCAATTCCCGAGACTGCAGTCGATGATTTAATTTTTCGAAGCTGAAGCTGATTCGCAAATCGAGAAGTTATTAGATGCAACTGGGAGCCGGAATCCAGCAACGCTCGGTAGGGAACTAAAACTCCGGAACGATTTTTGACTAAGACCGTGACCGTGGCAAGTAGAACAACACCATTACTGAGATCTTGGGCAATAAGGGCAGACGAGGTAGCCGCTGAAGTAGAGGGCTCAGTGGTATGCTCAGACGGCGTAGACTCAGACAGCGCAGAGTGAGATGGAGTATACGACGCTGATTTCCCTTGGACTGCGGTATCTTCAGGGCTACCAAAATGAAGGAGGGTATGGTGTCTACCGCCGCAGGTACGACAGTTGCTCGAGGTGCACTGAAGTAATCGATGCCCTGTTCTGAGACAATTTATACATAACGAAAGCCGCTTGGCTTCTTTATGGCGATTTGTGGGGGACAGCGCTTTAAACTTCTGACAGTGCTGACAATCGCCGATTATTGAATCTGTTTTCCAACAAATCTAATGCCACAGCATAATTGCCATCTGAGATTTCCAGCGACCGAATCCCGCAGACAGGAACGCAAATGCTGGAGCTTTTCTATGTTTTTTAAGTCCGGATGGCTGTCGATGATGGTGGCAAACATTGAATAAAAGTCCGTCCAGTTCGCATAGCCGCCGCTACTTGTCTACGGTGAGGTAGAAATTGCGAGCCGGCAAACTCAACCGTAGTGATTCCTCCAGCCAAGGTAGAATGAAACGGCATGCGGCCGCTACTCTTAGCCATTTCCCTTATAATCGCCGCCTTCAGCGATCTTGCAAGTGACTCAAAAATGTCACACAAACCACTGTGAATTTCACTTCGATCCCATTCCTCAAGCTCGCCGTGAAACATCTTAAATTTGCCGATCAACTTCTCGACTTGCTCTTGCTTTACCACGAGCATGTAGTAGTCCGACGACTCATTCTGCCAAGCGGTAGCTAACCTTTTCATTTTCTCGCATAATTCCGTTGACTTAAGCTTCAAAACAGACACCCTGTTTTGCTCACTGGTCATTGGAATTTCGTTAGCAGCATTAATTTCCATGGTAATTGTCTAAAAAAAGGGAATTTCGTCTGAAATCACCAAATAGACACTAAACCTCCCTGTGGCAGACTTGAAGCCGCAAATAATAAACATATTAAAGTGAAAAAAAAGCTTTTTATTTATTTGGCAAACAAACACTGTGCTCTTCGATTTTGTTAGTGTTTACAACTCAAATCGAGCATCGAACATAATCTTCGAACAGCAGCACACTCACATTTACACAGAAACATAAACACTTATACGCGAGATACCTGAACTGCACAAAAACAAACCAAATCACAAAAGATACGTGAAAAGCATACACACAGACATACAAAAATGTCATCATCTACTGCACCGCCAACAAAGCGCACCCGCAACAATGCTGGGACAGCGAGTGAGCGCCTCTCCGACGCCCTCTCGCCTCAATTGCTGGAGATGCTCAAAGACCGTTTCCAGGAGCAGACCAACCAAATTGCGTCCCATGTCCGAAAGGCAGAGCAGCGCATCCTCAGCAGTCTCATGGAGCGCTTGGATTCGATCGCTGGTGAGGTAAAACAGATGGGTGCCAGAGTCACCCGCTCCCAGAGGGATCGGCTGGATGAACGGGTTGAGCGGCTGGACCGGGAAGTGGCTGATCTTCGCACACTGGGTGGGAGAGTGGGTGGCATCGAAGCGAGATTGGCAGCCGAACACATGGCAACGAGCGCGTGTGAGCTGCGAATCCACGGCGTTCCCTTTGTGGAGGGAGAAAATGTGAGAGCTCTCTTCAACAAGCTCTGCTTCAATCTACAGCTGACCCCACCACCAAGAATCCGAGACGTATTCAGGGCCAGACAAACACAACACTCAAATGTCGATCCCGTTATAATTGTTAAAATGGAAAACGTCCGCGAGAAGATCAATCTCCTCAGTAAGATTGGGATTTACCGCCGCGAGAGTAAGAGACAACTGGGCTTACAGTTCTTTGGTTTCGGCTCAGAAGCTGCTGTCTACGTCAACGAGCAGTTTTTAAGAGAGAACTATATAATATTCAAAGAGGCCATGCGAATGAAGAAGCACAAAATTCTAGCAGCTGTCTTTACTCGGCGCGGCCTCGTGCATGTACGATCCTATGATACAGAGAGCGTTCAATGCATTGAGCGTATGGATGAGCTTTTGTCGCTCGCACCATCTAATGAGCCCGCACAGTCTCTCCCCCTCTCTTCGACTGCCTCCCCCACTCGCGCCTCGGTTGGATCGGAAGAAGCAGCAGCAAATAGCTTTCGCTCTTAATAACTTACATACTGCTCTCTTAATCTTATCAGTTAGGTTATTGTTTTTATTATTTTTTTTTCACAGTTCTTACACACAGTTAGTTTATTGTTTTTCAAATATCGAGTTGCGCCCCTAATAAGTTCTCACTTTAATAATGAATGGTGAGATAGGTAGTATGATTAAAATAATTAGTAACCATAGAAATGGTCTCAAAGTTGTACACATAAATGCACAAAGTTTGTTAAGGAAAATCGATGAGTTTAGATTTCTCTTTACTCAGTCAAATGTAGATGTTATATGTGTATCTGAGACGTGGTTTAACTCTGATCTATGTGATTTGTCAATTGTGTGTGATGGTTATGTTGTTTTTCGTTCGGAACGTATTGGGCATGCAGGTGGCGTTGCTATATATGTTAATACAAAATTAAAATGTAATGTTAAGTGTACACAACCTACTGAATGTCCTATTGAATATCTCTTCTTGGAAATCGCGAGCAAAATGAACAAGAAAATTTTATTAGGCTGTATTTATCGACCCAATTGTACAATCGACTATGAGCCACTTTTAAATATTATCTCGGACATCTCGGTGTTATACACTGACATTATACTTGCAGGTGATCTCAATAGCAATCTCTTGAAAGAGAGTCATCTATTGGATAACTTTGCCTCCCTGGGCTTGTACGCTGTTAATACAACATTGCCTACACATTTCAGCAATACCTGTGATACACTTCTTGACATTTTCTTCACTAATGACCATATCAAGACCCTATTATATGACCAGGTATCAATACCAGCATTCTCTAAACATGACCTTATCTTCCTGACATATGACTTGACTTTGGATTCCTTTACTTATAGAGATTTTAAAAATATTGACTATAATGAACTTTACCTAGAATTTACTGCGTGTGACTGGGCTTCCATTTACCTTTCTCCCTTTGTTGACTGTCAATTGAGTGTTTTGAACAACAATATTCAGTACTTGTTCAACAAATTTATACCATTAAAAACCAAAGTCACCAAACCAAGACAAAATCCATGGTTTAACAACGAGATAAAAAAAATAACGCATCAGCGAGATGTTGCCTACAGTAAATGGAAGCGGTATAAAACGGACTACTTCCGTTTAAGGTACAAAGAGTTAAGAGCAAATGCTAACAAAAGTATAAGATCTGCTAAGCGTAGTTACTATAAATCTAAGTTCCAAAATTGCTCTACCATTAAGCAAAGATGGAAAGAAAGAATAGTATAGGATAGGCAAATGTAAACAGAAGACTGAGCTGGACATAAATGTCGAAGAACTTAACAAAAAGTTCTCGATAATTGATGTACCTGAAGCGACAAGTAACACGTACCTGAATAGCGTTCCACTTGGTGATAATAGTTTTAGCTTTGTGTGTGTCAATCAATGTGATGTCCTCGAGAGCATACTTAAGGTGAAGTCTAACGCCGAAGGTCTCGATAACATCAGCCCGAAATTTGTGAAAATCTTACTTCCTAAGATTTTGTCTCACATCACTTATATCTTCAACACGGCTATAACTACGTCCTCGTTTCCAACGGAATGGAAAAAAGCGAAAATTTTACCGATCCGAAAACCCAACAACGACTTTAGGCCCATTTCAATACTTCCGTTCCTGTCAAAAGCTCTAGAAAATCTCATGTCCTTACAGATTGAACACTACCTGACTAACTACTCGTTATTAAACAACAAGCAGTCAGGTTTTCGAAAAAAAAAGAAGTTGTATAAGCGCTGTAACGGATATCGTCGAAGATATTCAGCAACTCGATAAGAACTGGGTTACGTTTTTAACACTTCTCGACCGCAGTAAGGCGTTCGACTCAGTCAACCATAATATTCTCTGCACAAAACTGACCAAATTATTCAACTTCTCAGGGACTGCGGTCAATTTTGTAAAATCGTACCTAACAAATAGATTGCAGACAGTTGTATCCGGTACATATGCTTCCACTTTTAGGGTTCTTACACGGGGAGTCCCTCAGGGATCAGTACTAGGCCCCTTACTGTTTTCCATATATGTTAATGATCTACCCAGTGTCTTGTCTGACTGTGAAGTACTGTGACGTCATCAGCACGTCCAAATTTATGTTAGTAGTCCCGTTAATGAAATAAATCTATGTGTCAACATGTCCAACAAAATGCTTTCCCTAATTGAGAAACGGGCAAAAGAGAATGGCCTGGGAATAAATCCAAGAAAATCAAAATGTATTGTAATTGCCAAAAAACGGATTGATACAAAAAATCTCGTAAATGTACACATAGGCAATACACCTATTTCCTACGAAGATTGTGCAGTTAATCTGGGGATAACATTCAGTAGCACTATATCATGGAGTAAACATATTTCAAAGGCAACTGGACGTACATATGGTCTGTTGCGTCAGCTCTCAGAATCTAAAACTTTTTTGCCAGAAGAAATAAGAGTATTAATTGCTAAAGTCATTCTCATCCCCACTCTCTTTTATGGTGTAGAGATTTTTGGTCATTGTGACGCTCGTGACTTGCACACATTAGTAGTATGCTTTAATTCAATTGTCCGTTATGCTTTTAATTTAAGTCGTTTTGACCATGTTTCCCACCTGACTCGTAAAATACTTGACCTCAACTTGACCCCATGGATAGATTTTAGAACCTTAGTATACTTTCATAAAATTGTGACCACCCAAGAACCGATTTACCTTTACTGCAAACTTAACCCCCGCTACATCACAAAGAACTAACAATTACATTTGTCCTCGAATTCAAACGCTTTGCTCGAAGAGGCAGTTCTTCATTAATGCTATTCGCTTATGGAACAATCTTCCCCATAGCATTAAAACCATTAGGAGCGCAACTCAATTTTACTTTAAAGTCAAAAAACATTTCGGTAATCAATAAAATTAAATTAACATATTCATTAAAAAAAAAAAAAAATAAATAAAAATAATAGAAAAACAAATAAAATAGTATAATAAATAATTAAAATTTAAAAAGTAATCAAAATTTTGTAAAAACAATTATAAGTGTAAGCTTTTCAAAAATGTTAAATGTATCTATTAGATTTAAGTAAATAACTTTCCACAAGGATGCGTAAGGTGACTAGCGCATTAAACATAAGTGTAAACTTGTAGCGCTAGGATAATGCATGAAATAAACATAGCGGCAGCGTTAGCAGAAAGACCAACGTCACTAGCGGGAAGATGATCGCAAAGAGTAACACGAGCAATAGACGACAAGAACCGAGCCCAGCAAGCGAACAGCTATGTACGAACTGTATATACAAAGGCGACCGGTGTAAGAAACGTTTCTTGCGGGAAGATGACCGAAAAGAGAAGCGCAAGCCAACAGCTACGTGCACTACCGAATATGCAGGAGGCCGGTGTATATATGAATAGATAACTTATGTGGTCGATGACACTGGTTGAGATGGCAAATAGTTTAGATCTTTGAATGCTATATTAGTTTGTGATTGCACCACGTCGGGGTCACCAAATGTTAAGCTATTAAGCGTTTTTAATAACTGTTGCAATTTGAAGTTAATGAAAGTCGAGAGGCTGTTTATAATTCACAATTTATTTGCATATGTAAACCAACTTATCGCGTATGTACATATGGGGATGATTGGGCGAACGATTGATGCGAGGATGTTAATCTAATAGCTGCGACGATTAGTTCAAGACTGCCCATGCAAGGGCTGACGGGCCAATCTGCCGGGCCCTATGCAGCAAGCATAGACGCGAGCGAGAGCGTATGATAGCCCGAGAGCGTTAGAGCTGCTCGGGGATGCTGTTAAGCCGAGTCCGAGAGATTGCGACATAAGGAGACGAAAGAATTCCGCTGCATGCGCATATGCGGTAGCAAATGATCTTTGTAGTGGGGGCATTGGAAACGACAACACCAAAATGCATTTCCTTTGGCCGCACCACTGGCAATAATTAAAAATATTTAAGCTGCTTGACCCGACATACTCCCCCCGTTGGAAGCCTGACTTCCAACAGCATCTTTAAGGGGCAGCAGGCACAGCTTTTTGACGGCGCGCTTGGTGATTCCAGATGACGTCTTCAGCACAGCAACTCGGGAAACGCCATCTCGTCCAGGCAAAGGCTCGACCACTCTCGCCAGTGGCCACTTCATGGGAGAAAGATTCTCATCCTTGACAAGAACCAAATCTGCGACAGCTAAACTAGGCTTCGCAGTGCGCCACTTTATGCGCTGCTGCAGTGACGTTATGTACTCCTCCTTCCACCGGGACCAAAAGTTAGAACATCTAGATCGGCAGGGCTCTCTGAAATTGAAACGAAAGGTCTTGAATTAATCACTGCCGTGATGTGGCACAACAGCGTCGCCTTGTTGCGTGCCTCCGGTTTGTAGAAGAACGGCCCACAGAAGTCCACGCCTGTGATCTCAAAGGCATGAGAACCATCGAGCCGCTCCTTTGGAAGATCCGCCATAATATGCTCCAATACCCTGGGCTTCAGTCGAAATCATCTTACGCACTTGTTTACTGCCTTGTTTACCGTCTTCCTCCCCCCAAAAGGCCAATATTGGGATCGAATTAGTCCAAGCAAAGCTCGAGGACCAGCGTGCAGATTCCGCTCATGAAAATGGGAGATTATTGCAAGAGACAGTGGATGACTGCTGGGCAAGATGATTGGATGACGGCCATCAAAATCCAACGAAGAGTTTTTCAGTCGACCATCTACCCTGAGAAGTCCAAACTGATCCATGAATGGCGATAACGATGCGATTGAGCTCGATGAGGAGACTGCTCCCCTTGCCCGCAGTGACTTCATGTCCTCCCATAGCTGAGTACGCTGGACTAGTCGTAGCAATACCTGGGTTCCATGTTCAATGTCTGAGACAGTGAGTCCGGGGCGCCGAATTCAGTTGCAAAACTTGTGAATGTATCCGAAAACGCGTTGCAAAGAAGCAAATGAATTCGCATATTTGGAATCAGCAATAATGTCCATGTAGGGTGATTTGACCAGAAGAGCCTTCCGACGAAGTTCAAGGGCTGGCTTATCAGGTAGCACAGTGGGTGGCCAGTCATCTGAGGAGCCGCAAAGAAATGGAGGACCATGAGCCCAAAGAGGTGACTCATTCAGCTCAGTCGGATGAGCCTCTCGAGACAGAATGTCGGCTGGGTTTAAAGCTGTGCATAGCGCAGCATAGCATAGCGCCAATCCATTTTTTCGGTCATTTCCTGAATAGTTGACACTCTATTTGCAAAAAAATATTAAATCTTGACGGCTCGTCCCGAATCCAAGAGAGTGCAACGGCAGAATCACACCAACAGTAACACCTTCCCTTGAAGACATTCATTCCAGCTATCTCAGATATGAGCCTAGCCAGCAACTCCGCTCCACAAAGCTCCAACTTTGGTACTGTAAGTGTCTTCAAAGGAGCCACACGAGATTTGGCACAAAGTAAGTGACTGCTGGAATGCTGACCCTTGGACACGACATAAATGCATGCACCATAAGCCTCGATGCTGGCATCGCAAAATCCGTGAATTTCCAGCGTAGAGTCTGGAAGGAGTACAAGCCGAGGAAATTCAAGTCGACGAATCTGACCAAACCTGGTGCATATTTCCTGCCTCTCGGTGTTCAGTGCGACTGGAAGGCTTTCATCCCAGGACAACTTCTATTGGCACAAACGCTGGAGAAAGATTTTGGATTTAGTAATTACGGGACCTGCTAGTCCGAGAGGATCGTAGAATCGCGCTATGGATGACAAAACAGAGCGCCTGCAGGAATTCAAAGACGATTGAAGGGCCGAGAACGAAAATAATAGTAGATCAGAAACCGGATCCCACGCAAGTCCTAAAGTTTTAGTCACATGGCTGCCATCGTCGAGCTTCAAAAATGTTTCCTTGTCCTCTTCCGGAACTCCATCCTGCACAGCAGGGACGTTCGAACACCATTTCCTCAATCTGAACTGACCTCTAGACAAAATTCCAGTAGTTTGCTCCCGAATTCGGATAGCCTCCTCCTGCGAGCTGGCTCCAGATATCAAGTCATCCACGTAGAAGTCACGGCGAAGGATTTCAGCTCCAACTGGAAACGCCATCTGCTCGTCCATTGCCAACTGATGCATCGCTCGCACAGATAGATAGTAAGCAGGCTTCGTCCCATAAGTAACGGTGTCCAATTTAAACACACGCAAGTCTTCTTCCCTGGAGTTTCTCCACAGAATACACTGCAAGTTACTATCCTCGGTCGAGACTCTTACACAACGATACATCTTACAGATATCTCCCGTAATCGCAACGGCGTATGACCGAAATCGAGCAAGAATATGAAACAGTTTGGGTTGAAGCGGATCCATCAAAAACGACGCGAAGCTTGGTCGTAGAACTATCTTTCTTCATGACGCAATGATGAGGCAAAAAATATCGGCAGTTGCTGATTGACTGGGTAGGAACCTGTGACATATGGCCTAAATCAAGGTACTCCTTTATAAATGCTGCATACTGAGATTTAACATCAGGGCGACGATCTATCTTTCTCTCAAGGGTCAGGAATCTACGAAGCGCTTGATTGTAAGATTCTCCAAGGAGATCCAAATTATATTTTGCTGGCAGCCGAACACAATAATCGCCTTTATGTAGTCGACGGAAATGCTGCACAAAGTGTGCTTCACAATCTAGCTCTTCTTTGGTAGACTTTATTATTGGTTCGATGCAATTTTCTACCTCCCAAAACCTCCGAAGAAGCACCTCAAGCCGATCCTCTGGACTATTATCCTCAGCAGCTACGGTCCGAGCGTGAGAGACCATCAACGAGCAACCTTTTAAACGCGAACAACTTCCAGACACGACCCATCCCAAGCGCGTTTTCTGAATTGAAGGCAATCCTGGCAGTAGTTTGACCTGACCAACACACAGGAGCTCGAAAAAAAGACTTGCGCCAATTCCCGAGACTGCAGTCGATGATTTAATTTTTCGAAGCTGAAGCTGATTCGCAAATCGAGAAGTTATTAGATGCAACTGGGAGCCGGAATCCAGCAACGCTCGGTAGGGAACTAAAACTCCGGAACGATTTTTGACTAAGACCGTGACCGTGGCAAGTAGAACAACACCATTACTGAGATCTTGGGCAATAAGGGCAGACGAGGTAGCCGCTGAAGTAGAGGGCTCAGTGGTATGCTCAGACGGCGTAGACTCAGACAGCGCAGAGTGAGATGGAGTATACGACGCTGATTTCCCTTGGACTGCGGTATCTTCAGGGCTACCAAAATGAAGGAGGGTATGGTGTCTACCGCCGCAGGTACGACAGTTGCTCGAGGTGCACTGAAGTAATCGATGCCCTGTTCTGAGACAATTTATACATAACGAAAGCCGCTTGGCTTCTTTATGGCGATTTGTGGGGGACAGCGCTTTAAACTTCTGACAGTGCTGACAATCGCCGATTATTGAATCTGTTTTCCAACAAATCTAATGCCACAGCATAATTGCCATCTGAGATTTCCAGCGACCGAATCCCGCAGACAGGAACGCAAATGCTGGAGCTTTTCTATGTTTTTTAAGTCCGGATGGCTGTCGATGATGGTGGCAAACATTGAATAAAAGTCCGTCCAGTTCGCATAGCCGCCGCTACTTGTCTACGGTGAGGTAGAAATTGCGAGCCGGCAAACTCAACCGTAGTGATTCCTCCAGCCAAGGTAGAATGAAACGGCATGCGGCCGCTACTCTTAGCCATTTCCCTTATAATCGCCGCCTTCAGCGATCTTGCAAGTGACTCAAAAATGTCACACAAACCACTGTGAATTTCACTTCGATCCCATTCCTCAAGCTCGCCGTGAAACATCTTAAATTTGCCGATCAACTTCTCGACTTGCTCTTGCTTTACCACGAGCATGTAGTAGTCCGACGACTCATTCTGCCAAGCGGTAGCTAACCTTTTCATTTTCTCGCATAATTCCGTTGACTTAAGCTTCAAAACAGACACCCTGTTTTGCTCACTGGTCATTGGAATTTCGTTAGCAGCATTAATTTCCATGGTAATTGTCTAAAAAAAGGGAATTTCGTCTGAAATCACCAAATAGACACTAAACCTCCCTGTGGCAGACTTGAAGCCGCAAATAATAAACATATTAAAGTGAAAAAAAAGCTTTTTATTTATTTGGCAAACAAACACTGTGCTCTTCGATTTTGTTAGTGTTTACAACTCAAATCGAGCATCGAACATAATCTTCGAACAGCAGAACACTCACATTTACACAGAAACATAAACACTTATACGCGAGATACCTGAACTGCACAAAAACAAACCAAATCACAAAAGATACGTGAAAAGCATACACACAGACATACAAAAATGTCATCATCTACTGCACCGCCAACAAAGCGCACCCGCAACAATGCTGGGACAGCGAGTGAGCGCCTCTCCGACGCCCTCTCGCCTCAATTGCTGGAGATGCTCAAAGACCGTTTCCAGGAGCAGACCAACCAAATTGCGTCCCATGTCCGAAAGGCAGAGCAGCGCATCCTCAGCAGTCTCATGGAGCGCTTGGATTCGATCGCTGGTGAGGTAAAACAGATGGGTGCCAGAGTCACCCGCTCCCAGAGGGATCGGCTGGATGAACGGGTTGAGCGGCTGGACCGGGAAGTGGCTGATCTTCGCACACTGGGTGGGAGAGTGGGTGGCATCGAAGCGAGATTGGCAGCCGAACACATGGCAACGAGCGCGTGTGAGCTGCGAATCCACGGCGTTCCCTTTGTGGAGGGAGAAAATGTGAGAGCTCTCTTCAACAAGCTCTGCTTCAATCTACAGCTGACCCCACCACCAAGAATCCGAGACGTATTCAGGGCCAGACAAACACAACACTCAAATGTCGATCCCGTTATAATTGTTAAAATGGAAAACGTCCGCGAGAAGATCAATCTCCTCAGTAAGATTGGGATTTACCGCCGCGAGAGTAAGAGACAACTGGGCTTACAGTTCTTTGGTTTCGGCTCAGAAGCTGCTGTCTACGTCAACGAGCAGTTTTTAAGAGAGAACTATATAATATTCAAAGAGGCCATGCGAATGAAGAAGCACAAAATTCTAGCAGCTGTCTTTACTCGGCGCGGCCTCGTGCATGTACGATCCTATGATACAGAGAGCGTTCAATGCATTGAGCGTATGGATGAGCTTTTGTCGCTCGCACCATCTAATGAGCCCGCACAGTCTCTCCCCCTCTCTTCGACTGCCTCCCCCACTCGCGCCTCGGTTGGATCGGAAGAAGCAGCAGCAAATAGCTTTCGCTCTTAATAACTTACATACTGCTCTCTTAATCTTATCAGTTAGGTTATTGTTTTTATTATTTTTTTTTCACAGTTCTTACACACAGTTAGTTTATTGTTTTTCAAATATCGAGTTGCGCCCCTAATAAGTTCTCACTTTAATAATGAATGGTGAGATAGGTAGTATGATTAAAATAATTAGTAACCATAGAAATGGTCTCAAAGTTGTACACATAAATGCACAAAGTTTGTTAAGGAAAATCGATGAGTTTAGATTTCTCTTTACTCAGTCAAATGTAGATGTTATATGTGTATCTGAGACGTGGTTTAACTCTGATCTATGTGATTTGTCAATTGTGTGTGATGGTTATGTTGTTTTTCGTTCGGAACGTATTGGGCATGCAGGTGGCGTTGCTATATATGTTAATACAAAATTAAAATGTAATGTTAAGTGTACACAACCTACTGAATGTCCTATTGAATATCTCTTCTTGGAAATCGCGAGCAAAATGAACAAGAAAATTTTATTAGGCTGTATTTATCGACCCAATTGTACAATCGACTATGAGCCACTTTTAAATATTATCTCGGACATCTCGGTGTTATACACTGACATTATACTTGCAGGTGATCTCAATAGCAATCTCTTGAAAGAGAGTCATCTATTGGATAACTTTGCCTCCCTGGGCTTGTACGCTGTTAATACAACATTGCCTACACATTTCAGCAATACCTGTGATACACTTCTTGACATTTTCTTCACTAATGACCATATCAAGACCCTATTATATGACCAGGTATCAATACCAGCATTCTCTAAACATGACCTTATCTTCCTGACATATGACTTGACTTTGGATTCCTTTACTTATAGAGATTTTAAAAATATTGACTATAATGAACTTTACCTAGAATTTACTGCGTGTGACTGGGCTTCCATTTACCTTTCTCCCTTTGTTGACTGTCAATTGAGTGTTTTGAACAACAATATTCAGTACTTGTTCAACAAATTTATACCATTAAAAACCAAAGTCACCAAACCAAGACAAAATCCATGGTTTAACAACGAGATAAAAAAAATAACGCATCAGCGAGATGTTGCCTACAGTAAATGGAAGCGGTATAAAACGGACTACTTCCGTTTAAGGTACAAAGAGTTAAGAGCAAATGCTAACAAAAGTATAAGATCTGCTAAGCGTAGTTACTATAAATCTAAGTTCCAAAATTGCTCTACCATTAAGCAAAGATGGAAAGAAAGAATAGTATAGGATAGGCAAATGTAAACAGAAGACTGAGCTGGACATAAATGTCGAAGAACTTAACAAAAAGTTCTCGATAATTGATGTACCTGAAGCGACAAGTAACACGTACCTGAATAGCGTTCCACTTGGTGATAATAGTTTTAGCTTTGTGTGTGTCAATCAATGTGATGTCCTCGAGAGCATACTTAAGGTGAAGTCTAACGCCGAAGGTCTCGATAACATCAGCCCGAAATTTGTGAAAATCTTACTTCCTAAGATTTTGTCTCACATCACTTATATCTTCAACACGGCTATAACTACGTCCTCGTTTCCAACGGAATGGAAAAAAGCGAAAATTTTACCGATCCGAAAACCCAACAACGACTTTAGGCCCATTTCAATACTTCCGTTCCTGTCAAAAGCTCTAGAAAATCTCATGTCCTTACAGATTGAACACTACCTGACTAACTACTCGTTATTAAACAACAAGCAGTCAGGTTTTCGAAAAAAAAAGAAGTTGTATAAGCGCTGTAACGGATATCGTCGAAGATATTCAGCAACTCGATAAGAACTGGGTTACGTTTTTAACACTTCTCGACCGCAGTAAGGCGTTCGACTCAGTCAACCATAATATTCTCTGCACAAAACTGACCAAATTATTCAACTTCTCAGGGACTGCGGTCAATTTTGTAAAATCGTACCTAACAAATAGATTGCAGACAGTTGTATCCGGTACATATGCTTCCACTTTTAGGGTTCTTACACGGGGAGTCCCTCAGGGATCAGTACTAGGCCCCTTACTGTTTTCCATATATGTTAATGATCTACCCAGTGTCTTGTCTGACTGTGAAGTACTGTGACGTCATCAGCACGTCCAAATTTATGTTAGTAGTCCCGTTAATGAAATAAATCTATGTGTCAACATGTCCAACAAAATGCTTTCCCTAATTGAGAAACGGGCAAAAGAGAATGGCCTGGGAATAAATCCAAGAAAATCAAAATGTATTGTAATTGCCAAAAAACGGATTGATACAAAAAATCTCGTAAATGTACACATAGGCAATACACCTATTTCCTACGAAGATTGTGCAGTTAATCTGGGGATAACATTCAGTAGCACTATATCATGGAGTAAACATATTTCAAAGGCAACTGGACGTACATATGGTCTGTTGCGTCAGCTCTCAGAATCTAAAACTTTTTTGCCAGAAGAAATAAGAGTATTAATTGCTAAAGTCATTCTCATCCCCACTCTCTTTTATGGTGTAGAGATTTTTGGTCATTGTGACGCTCGTGACTTGCACACATTAGTAGTATGCTTTAATTCAATTGTCCGTTATGCTTTTAATTTAAGTCGTTTTGACCATGTTTCCCACCTGACTCGTAAAATACTTGACCTCAACTTGACCCCATGGATAGATTTTAGAACCTTAGTATACTTTCATAAAATTGTGACCACCCAAGAACCGATTTACCTTTACTGCAAACTTAACCCCCGCTACATCACAAAGAACTAACAATTACATTTGTCCTCGAATTCAAACGCTTTGCTCGAAGAGGCAGTTCTTCATTAATGCTATTCGCTTATGGAACAATCTTCCCCATAGCATTAAAACCATTAGGAGCGCAACTCAATTTTACTTTAAAGTCAAAAAACATTTCGGTAATCAATAAAATTAAATTAACATATTCATTAAAAAAAAAAAAAAATAAATAAAAATAATAGAAAAACAAATAAAATAGTATAATAAATAATTAAAATTTAAAAAGTAATCAAAATTTTGTAAAAACAATTATAAGTGTAAGCTTTTCAAAAATGTTAAATGTATCTATTAGATTTAAGTAAATAACTTTCCACAAGGATGCGTAAGGTGACTAGCGCATTAAACATAAGTGTAAACTTGTAGCGCTAGGATAATGCATGAAATAAACATAGCGGCAGCGTTAGCAGAAAGACCAACGTCACTAGCGGGAAGATGATCGCAAAGAGTAACACGAGCAATAGACGACAAGAACCGAGCCCAGCAAGCGAACAGCTATGTACGAACTGTATATACAAAGGCGACCGGTGTAAGAAACGTTTCTTGCGGGAAGATGACCGAAAAGAGAAGCGCAAGCCAACAGCTACGTGCACTACCGAATATGCAGGAGGCCGGTGTATATATGAATAGATAACTTATGTGGTCGATGACACTGGTTGAGATGGCAAATAGTTTAGATCTTTGAATGCTATATTAGTTTGTGATTGCACCACGTCGGGGTCACCAAATGTTAAGCTATTAAGCGTTTTTAATAACTGTTGCAATTTGAAGTTAATGAAAGTCGAGAGGCTGTTTATAATTCACAATTTATTTGCATATGTAAACCAACTTATCGCGTATGTACATATGGGGATGATTGGGCGAACGATTGATGCGAGGATGTTAATCTAATAGCTGCGACGATTAGTTCAAGACTGCCCATGCAAGGGCTGACGGGCCAATCTGCCGGGCCCTATGCAGCAAGCATAGACGCGAGCGAGAGCGTATGATAGCCCGAGAGCGTTAGAGCTGCTCGGGGATGCTGTTAAGCCGAGTCCGAGAGATTGCGACATAAGGAGACGAAAGAATTCCGCTGCATGCGCATATGCGGTAGCAAATGATCTTTGTAGTGGGGGCATTGGAAACGACAACACCAAAATGCATTTCCTTTGGCCGCACCACTGGCAATAATTAAAAATATTTAAGCTGCTTGACCCGACATACTCCCCCCGTTGGAAGCCTGACTTCCAACAGCATCTTTAAGGGGCAGCAGGCACAGCTTTTTGACGGCGCGCTTGGTGATTCCAGATGACGTCTTCAGCACAGCAACTCGGGAAACGCCATCTCGTCCAGGCAAAGGCTCGACCACTCTCGCCAGTGGCCACTTCATGGGAGAAAGATTCTCATCCTTGACAAGAACCAAATCTGCGACAGCTAAACTAGGCTTCGCAGTGCGCCACTTTATGCGCTGCTGCAGTGACGTTATGTACTCCTCCTTCCACCGGGACCAAAAGTTAGAACATCTAGATCGGCAGGGCTCTCTGAAATTGAAACGAAAGGTCTTGAATTAATCACTGCCGTGATGTGGCACAACAGCGTCGCCTTGTTGCGTGCCTCCGGTTTGTAGAAGAACGGCCCACAGAAGTCCACGCCTGTGATCTCAAAGGCATGAGAACCATCGAGCCGCTCCTTTGGAAGATCCGCCATAATATGCTCCAATACCCTGGGCTTCAGTCGAAATCATCTTACGCACTTGTTTACTGCCTTGTTTACCGTCTTCCTCCCCCCAAAAGGCCAATATTGGGATCGAATTAGTCCAAGCAAAGCTCGAGGACCAGCGTGCAGATTCCGCTCATGAAAATGGGAGATTATTGCAAGAGACAGTGGATGACTGCTGGGCAAGATGATTGGATGACGGCCATCAAAATCCAACGAAGAGTTTTTCAGTCGACCATCTACCCTGAGAAGTCCAAACTGATCCATGAATGGCGATAACGATGCGATTGAGCTCGATGAGGAGACTGCTCCCCTTGCCCGCAGTGACTTCATGTCCTCCCATAGCTGAGTACGCTGGACTAGTCGTAGCAATACCTGGGTTCCATGTTCAATGTCTGAGACAGTGAGTCCGGGGCGCCGAATTCAGTTGCAAAACTTGTGAATGTATCCGAAAACGCGTTGCAAAGAAGCAAATGAATTCGCATATTTGGAATCAGCAATAATGTCCATGTAGGGTGATTTGACCAGAAGAGCCTTCCGACGAAGTTCAAGGGCTGGCTTATCAGGTAGCACAGTGGGTGGCCAGTCATCTGAGGAGCCGCAAAGAAATGGAGGACCATGAGCCCAAAGAGGTGACTCATTCAGCTCAGTCGGATGAGCCTCTCGAGACAGAATGTCGGCTGGGTTTAAAGCTGTGCATAGCGCAGCATAGCATAGCGCCAATCCATTTTTTCGGTCATTTCCTGAATAGTTGACACTCTATTTGCAAAAAAATATTAAATCTTGACGGCTCGTCCCGAATCCAAGAGAGTGCAACGGCAGAATCACACCAACAGTAACACCTTCCCTTGAAGACATTCATTCCAGCTATCTCAGATATGAGCCTAGCCAGCAACTCCGCTCCACAAAGCTCCAACTTTGGTACTGTAAGTGTCTTCAAAGGAGCCACACGAGATTTGGCACAAAGTAAGTGACTGCTGGAATGCTGACCCTTGGACACGACATAAATGCATGCACCATAAGCCTCGATGCTGGCATCGCAAAATCCGTGAATTTCCAGCGTAGAGTCTGGAAGGAGTACAAGCCGAGGAAATTCAAGTCGACGAATCTGACCAAACCTGGTGCATATTTCCTGCCTCTCGGTGTTCAGTGCGACTGGAAGGCTTTCATCCCAGGACAACTTCTATTGGCACAAACGCTGGAGAAAGATTTTGGATTTAGTAATTACGGGACCTGCTAGTCCGAGAGGATCGTAGAATCGCGCTATGGATGACAAAACAGAGCGCCTGCAGGAATTCAAAGACGATTGAAGGGCCGAGAACGAAAATAATAGTAGATCAGAAACCGGATCCCACGCAAGTCCTAAAGTTTTAGTCACATGGCTGCCATCGTCGAGCTTCAAAAATGTTTCCTTGTCCTCTTCCGGAACTCCATCCTGCACAGCAGGGACGTTCGAACACCATTTCCTCAATCTGAACTGACCTCTAGACAAAATTCCAGTAGTTTGCTCCCGAATTCGGATAGCCTCCTCCTGCGAGCTGGCTCCAGATATCAAGTCATCCACGTAGAAGTCACGGCGAAGGATTTCAGCTCCAACTGGAAACGCCATCTGCTCGTCCATTGCCAACTGATGCATCGCTCGCACAGATAGATAGTAAGCAGGCTTCGTCCCATAAGTAACGGTGTCCAATTTAAACACACGCAAGTCTTCTTCCCTGGAGTTTCTCCACAGAATACACTGCAAGTTACTATCCTCGGTCGAGACTCTTACACAACGATACATCTTACAGATATCTCCCGTAATCGCAACGGCGTATGACCGAAATCGAGCAAGAATATGAAACAGTTTGGGTTGAAGCGGATCCATCAAAAACGACGCGAAGCTTGGTCGTAGAACTATCTTTCTTCATGACGCAATGATGAGGCAAAAAATATCGGCAGTTGCTGATTGACTGGGTAGGAACCTGTGACATATGGCCTAAATCAAGGTACTCCTTTATAAATGCTGCATACTGAGATTTAACATCAGGGCGACGATCTATCTTTCTCTCAAGGGTCAGGAATCTACGAAGCGCTTGATTGTAAGATTCTCCAAGGAGATCCAAATTATATTTTGCTGGCAGCCGAACACAATAATCGCCTTTATGTAGTCGACGGAAATGCTGCACAAAGTGTGCTTCACAATCTAGCTCTTCTTTGGTAGACTTTATTATTGGTTCGATGCAATTTTCTACCTCCCAAAACCTCCGAAGAAGCACCTCAAGCCGATCCTCTGGACTATTATCCTCAGCAGCTACGGTCCGAGCGTGAGAGACCATCAACGAGCAACCTTTTAAACGCGAACAACTTCCAGACACGACCCATCCCAAGCGCGTTTTCTGAATTGAAGGCAATCCTGGCAGTAGTTTGACCTGACCAACACACAGGAGCTCGAAAAAAAGACTTGCGCCAATTCCCGAGACTGCAGTCGATGATTTAATTTTTCGAAGCTGAAGCTGATTCGCAAATCGAGAAGTTATTAGATGCAACTGGGAGCCGGAATCCAGCAACGCTCGGTAGGGAACTAAAACTCCGGAACGATTTTTGACTAAGACCGTGACCGTGGCAAGTAGAACAACACCATTACTGAGATCTTGGGCAATAAGGGCAGACGAGGTAGCCGCTGAAGTAGAGGGCTCAGTGGTATGCTCAGACGGCGTAGACTCAGACAGCGCAGAGTGAGATGGAGTATACGACGCTGATTTCCCTTGGACTGCGGTATCTTCAGGGCTACCAAAATGAAGGAGGGTATGGTGTCTACCGCCGCAGGTACGACAGTTGCTCGAGGTGCACTGAAGTAATCGATGCCCTGTTCTGAGACAATTTATACATAACGAAAGCCGCTTGGCTTCTTTATGGCGATTTGTGGGGGACAGCGCTTTAAACTTCTGACAGTGCTGACAATCGCCGATTATTGAATCTGTTTTCCAACAAATCTAATGCCACAGCATAATTGCCATCTGAGATTTCCAGCGACCGAATCCCGCAGACAGGAACGCAAATGCTGGAGCTTTTCTATGTTTTTTAAGTCCGGATGGCTGTCGATGATGGTGGCAAACATTGAATAAAAGTCCGTCCAGTTCGCATAGCCGCCGCTACTTGTCTACGGTGAGGTAGAAATTGCGAGCCGGCAAACTCAACCGTAGTGATTCCTCCAGCCAAGGTAGAATGAAACGGCATGCGGCCGCTACTCTTAGCCATTTCCCTTATAATCGCCGCCTTCAGCGATCTTGCAAGTGACTCAAAAATGTCACACAAACCACTGTGAATTTCACTTCGATCCCATTCCTCAAGCTCGCCGTGAAACATCTTAAATTTGCCGATCAACTTCTCGACTTGCTCTTGCTTTACCACGAGCATGTAGTAGTCCGACGACTCATTCTGCCAAGCGGTAGCTAACCTTTTCATTTTCTCGCATAATTCCGTTGACTTAAGCTTCAAAACAGACACCCTGTTTTGCTCACTGGTCATTGGAATTTCGTTAGCAGCATTAATTTCCATGGTAATTGTCTAAAAAAAGGGAATTTCGTCTGAAATCACCAAATAGACACTAAACCTCCCTGTGGCAGACTTGAAGCCGCAAATAATAAACATATTAAAGTGAAAAAAAAGCTTTTTATTTATTTGGCAAACAAACACTGTGCTCTTCGATTTTGTTAGTGTTTACAACTCAAATCGAGCATCGAACATAATCTTCGAACAGCAGCACACTCACATTTACACAGAAACATAAACACTTATACGCGAGATACCTGAACTGCACAAAAACAAACCAAATCACAAAAGATACGTGAAAAGCATACACACAGACATACAAAAATGTCATCATCTACTGCACCGCCAACAAAGCGCACCCGCAACAATGCTGGGACAGCGAGTGAGCGCCTCTCCGACGCCCTCTCGCCTCAATTGCTGGAGATGCTCAAAGACCGTTTCCAGGAGCAGACCAACCAAATTGCGTCCCATGTCCGAAAGGCAGAGCAGCGCATCCTCAGCAGTCTCATGGAGCGCTTGGATTCGATCGCTGGTGAGGTAAAACAGATGGGTGCCAGAGTCACCCGCTCCCAGAGGGATCGGCTGGATGAACGGGTTGAGCGGCTGGACCGGGAAGTGGCTGATCTTCGCACACTGGGTGGGAGAGTGGGTGGCATCGAAGCGAGATTGGCAGCCGAACACATGGCAACGAGCGCGTGTGAGCTGCGAATCCACGGCGTTCCCTTTGTGGAGGGAGAAAATGTGAGAGCTCTCTTCAACAAGCTCTGCTTCAATCTACAGCTGACCCCACCACCAAGAATCCGAGACGTATTCAGGGCCAGACAAACACAACACTCAAATGTCGATCCCGTTATAATTGTTAAAATGGAAAACGTCCGCGAGAAGATCAATCTCCTCAGTAAGATTGGGATTTACCGCCGCGAGAGTAAGAGACAACTGGGCTTACAGTTCTTTGGTTTCGGCTCAGAAGCTGCTGTCTACGTCAACGAGCAGTTTTTAAGAGAGAACTATATAATATTCAAAGAGGCCATGCGAATGAAGAAGCACAAAATTCTAGCAGCTGTCTTTACTCGGCGCGGCCTCGTGCATGTACGATCCTATGATACAGAGAGCGTTCAATGCATTGAGCGTATGGATGAGCTTTTGTCGCTCGCACCATCTAATGAGCCCGCACAGTCTCTCCCCCTCTCTTCGACTGCCTCCCCCACTCGCGCCTCGGTTGGATCGGAAGAAGCAGCAGCAAATAGCTTTCGCTCTTAATAACTTACATACTGCTCTCTTAATCTTATCAGTTAGGTTATTGTTTTTATTATTTTTTTTTCACAGTTCTTACACACAGTTAGTTTATTGTTTTTCAAATATCGAGTTGCGCCCCTAATAAGTTCTCACTTTAATAATGAATGGTGAGATAGGTAGTATGATTAAAATAATTAGTAACCATAGAAATGGTCTCAAAGTTGTACACATAAATGCACAAAGTTTGTTAAGGAAAATCGATGAGTTTAGATTTCTCTTTACTCAGTCAAATGTAGATGTTATATGTGTATCTGAGACGTGGTTTAACTCTGATCTATGTGATTTGTCAATTGTGTGTGATGGTTATGTTGTTTTTCGTTCGGAACGTATTGGGCATGCAGGTGGCGTTGCTATATATGTTAATACAAAATTAAAATGTAATGTTAAGTGTACACAACCTACTGAATGTCCTATTGAATATCTCTTCTTGGAAATCGCGAGCAAAATGAACAAGAAAATTTTATTAGGCTGTATTTATCGACCCAATTGTACAATCGACTATGAGCCACTTTTAAATATTATCTCGGACATCTCGGTGTTATACACTGACATTATACTTGCAGGTGATCTCAATAGCAATCTCTTGAAAGAGAGTCATCTATTGGATAACTTTGCCTCCCTGGGCTTGTACGCTGTTAATACAACATTGCCTACACATTTCAGCAATACCTGTGATACACTTCTTGACATTTTCTTCACTAATGACCATATCAAGACCCTATTATATGACCAGGTATCAATACCAGCATTCTCTAAACATGACCTTATCTTCCTGACATATGACTTGACTTTGGATTCCTTTACTTATAGAGATTTTAAAAATATTGACTATAATGAACTTTACCTAGAATTTACTGCGTGTGACTGGGCTTCCATTTACCTTTCTCCCTTTGTTGACTGTCAATTGAGTGTTTTGAACAACAATATTCAGTACTTGTTCAACAAATTTATACCATTAAAAACCAAAGTCACCAAACCAAGACAAAATCCATGGTTTAACAACGACATAAAAAAAATAACGCATCAGCGAGATGTTGCCTACAGTAAATGGAAGCGGTATAAAACGGACTACTTCCGTTTAAGGTACAAAGAGTTAAGAGCAAATGCTAACAAAAGTATAAGATCTGCTAAGCGTAGTTACTATAAATCTAAGTTCCAAAATTGCTCTACCATTAAGCAAAGATGGAAAGAAAGAATAGTATAGGATAGGCAAATGTAAACAGAAGACTGAGCTGGACATAAATGTCGAAGAACTTAACAAAAAGTTCTCGATAATTGATGTACCTGAAGCGACAAGTAACACGTACCTGAATAGCGTTCCACTTGGTGATAATAGTTTTAGCTTTGTGTGTGTCAATCAATGTGATGTCCTCGAGAGCATACTTAAGGTGAAGTCTAACGCCGAAGGTCTCGATAACATCAGCCCGAAATTTGTGAAAATCTTACTTCCTAAGATTTTGTCTCACATCACTTATATCTTCAACACGGCTATAACTACGTCCTCGTTTCCAACGGAATGGAAAAAAGCGAAAATTTTACCGATCCGAAAACCCAACAACGACTTTAGGCCCATTTCAATACTTCCGTTCCTGTCAAAAGCTCTAGAAAATCTCATGTCCTTACAGATTGAACACTACCTGACTAACTACTCGTTATTAAACAACAAGCAGTCAGGTTTTCGAAAAAAAAAGAAGTTGTATAAGCGCTGTAACGGATATCGTCGAAGATATTCAGCAACTCGATAAGAACTGGGTTACGTTTTTAACACTTCTCGACCGCAGTAAGGCGTTCGACTCAGTCAACCATAATATTCTCTGCACAAAACTGACCAAATTATTCAACTTCTCAGGGACTGCGGTCAATTTTGTAAAATCGTACCTAACAAATAGATTGCAGACAGTTGTATCCGGTACATATGCTTCCACTTTTAGGGTTCTTACACGGGGAGTCCCTCAGGGATCAGTACTAGGCCCCTTACTGTTTTCCATATATGTTAATGATCTACCCAGTGTCTTGTCTGACTGTGAAGTACTGTGACGTCATCAGCACGTCCAAATTTATGTTAGTAGTCCCGTTAATGAAATAAATCTATGTGTCAACATGTCCAACAAAATGCTTTCCCTAATTGAGAAACGGGCAAAAGAGAATGGCCTGGGAATAAATCCAAGAAAATCAAAATGTATTGTAATTGCCAAAAAACGGATTGATACAAAAAATCTCGTAAATGTACACATAGGCAATACACCTATTTCCTACGAAGATTGTGCAGTTAATCTGGGGATAACATTCAGTAGCACTATATCATGGAGTAAACATATTTCAAAGGCAACTGGACGTACATATGGTCTGTTGCGTCAGCTCTCAGAATCTAAAACTTTTTTGCCAGAAGAAATAAGAGTATTAATTGCTAAAGTCATTCTCATCCCCACTCTCTTTTATGGTGTAGAGATTTTTGGTCATTGTGACGCTCGTGACTTGCACACATTAGTAGTATGCTTTAATTCAATTGTCCGTTATGCTTTTAATTTAAGTCGTTTTGACCATGTTTCCCACCTGACTCGTAAAATACTTGACCTCAACTTGACCCCATGGATAGATTTTAGAACCTTAGTATACTTTCATAAAATTGTGACCACCCAAGAACCGATTTACCTTTACTGCAAACTTAACCCCCGCTACATCACAAAGAACTAACAATTACATTTGTCCTCGAATTCAAACGCTTTGCTCGAAGAGGCAGTTCTTCATTAATGCTATTCGCTTAGGGAACAATCTTCCCCATAGCATTAAAACCATTAGGAGCGCAACTCAATTTTACTTTAAAGTCAAAAAACATTTCGGTAATCAATAAAATTAAATTAACATATTCATTAAAAAAAAAAAAAAAATAAATAAAAATAATAGAAAAACAAATAAAATAGTATAATAAATAATTAAAATTTAAAAAGTAATCAAAATTTTGTAAAAACAATTATAAGTGTAAGCTTTTCAAAAATGTTAAATGTATCTATTAGATTTAAGTAAATAACTTTCCACAAGGATGCGTAAGGTGACTAGCGCATTAAACATAAGTGTAAACTTGTAGCGCTAGGATAATGCATGAAATAAACATAGCGGCAGCGTTAGCAGAAAGACCAACGTCACTAGCGGGAAGATGATCGCAAAGAGTAACACGAGCAATAGACGACAAGAACCGAGCCCAGCAAGCGAACAGCTATGTACGAACTGTATATACAAAGGCGACCGGTGTAAGAAACGTTTCTTGCGGGAAGATGACCGAAAAGAGAAGCGCAAGCCAACAGCTACGTGCACTACCGAATATGCAGGAGGCCGGTGTATATATGAATAGATAACTTATGTGGTCGATGACACTGGTTGAGATGGCAAATAGTTTAGATCTTTGAATGCTATATTAGTTTGTGATTGCACCACGTCGGGGTCACCAAATGTTAAGCTATTAAGCGTTTTTAATAACTGTTGCAATTTGAAGTTAATGAAAGTCGAGAGGCTGTTTATAATTCACAATTTATTTGCATATGTAAACCAACTTATCGCGTATGTACATATGGGGATGATTGGGCGAACGATTGATGCGAGGATGTTAATCTAATAGCTGCGACGATTAGCTCAAGACTGCCCATGCAAGGGCTGACGGGCCAATCTGCCGGGCCCTATCCAGCAAGCTTAGACGCGAGCGAGCGCGTATGATAGCCCGAGAGCGTTAGAGCTGCTCGGGGATGCTGTTAAGCCGAGTCCGAGAGATTGCGACATAAGGAGACGAAAGAATTCCGCTGCATGCGCATATGCGGTAGCAAATGATCTTTGTAGTGGGGGCATTGGAAACGACAACACCAAAATGCATTTCCTTTGGGCCGCACCACTGGCAATAATTTAAAATATTTAAGCTGCTTGACCCGACAAACGAAATGGACGACGTTTCACAGGATTTTTGATTCGTGTCGATAAACCTAAAGATATATATATATATGGGTATACCTGGAGATATAACGAACCAAAATTGAAGTTTTATACCAGTTTTAGTGTTTCTTCAACTTTGAAATTTTCAAACAATTTTGTTGTATGGTATGATTCTATATTAAGAAATTATTTTTTTATTGGCATTAATTCTTAACAACTAGCTACTAACTAATAATTAGAAGTTATAGGATAATTTTTAACCAATTCAATAAATAATTACCAGTAAACACCCAAACGGTGCGCATCCCTAATGCAGAACCATTGAGGCTTCAACTGGCGATGTCGACATTTATCAAGTTTGTCAGGGATATAACGTATTATTTCCTAGTTATAGTGAACTCATGGCATAACCACTTTGCAAACTCAAATTTTACAGTTCTGTATTCTGTAATTCTGTATGTTGCTGTACCAATTTACAACGAACGAGTAAACATGCTTCCCAAGTGGGCTGTAGCCTTAGTTAGCGTACTGGTGTTGGCGTTGGTGTCTTCGCCGGTGATATACCTATAGTCGAACATTTTATCGCATTTCTGATCTCTCTCCCTCAATCCTAACCGTAACGTATAAAAAACTTTTTTTTGCATGAACGTTAGTTTTATTAATCGCAAGCACTTTTTTTATTTACCGCACAAGTCTAGTTGTATCCCGTAGGACTATATTTATTTCTAATACAAAGTAACGTCTTAAGCTTAAAGGATAAAATTTTATATAAGAGCCGGTTTAATGGACCAAAAATAAGTATGTAAATAGTTAAACTTTACTTTCTTTTCTTATACAGAAAAATTAGGTATACATGTAACATATATGCCGCACAAAATTGATGTTCCGAAGCATGCATGAAAATTCTTGTCAAATTTCAAGTTGACAGGATGGATTTCACTTTTCTTCCACTGCCGAGATGTGATCAGGAAGTTCACTGTTCGCAAATTTTTCCCACATTCGAGAAAACAATTGTTCTAAGCCTTTGGCATACTGCGTGCAATCAAATAATGGACTATCAACGCGTGCTTTCCATACTTTTGCCCGTTGAGCTTTTAAATATTCTCTTTGTGTTCCTAGACGAATAGCAATATCTTGATATTCGTCCCTAGTACGTGCTATTAACTCGGGACATCCAAGTGTTACCAGTTGAGAGGCAGCCACTCTGCAATTATATAAACAAAAATTTTATTTTAACAAATCGGAACGTAATGTTGCATGTTTAATGTTTAAATGTTTTGTACAATCTCTACATTGCCGCCATGATTTATAAATTGTTGATAATTACGATTATGATTATAATCATCGATTATAATTGAAGAAAAACGCTAAAATCAACCAAGGCATTTTTATTATACTATAACTTAAAATGATTACGGTCCCTGATTATTATTGAATTTATTTATTTTCGAATGAATGTCTTCAGCATCCACTCTTCAATACCGAAAAATTATGGGCATAACCTTGAGGGTTACTGATTCTTAAATTTTCCACCAAAGACTACAAATCTGACACCAACTTTCTGTTACACTATATTTTAGACAATATTGAACTTAAAAACATTTTCAAAATAGATTTATTTATATTTATTTACTTTAGTACCGACAATAGACTCACCTTGAAGCTAGTGTTTCTCCTGGTAAAGTGACAACCGGAGTTCCTGTCCACAATACATCCATTGATGTAGTATGACCATTACATAATGGAGTGTCGAGACATATGTCAGCTAATTGCCCTCGCCGTACATGTTCTTCTTTAGCAGCTACATTTGAAAAAATTACTCTATCAGGAGATATTCCTGAAATTTTGTATAGTTAAAATTGGTCAGTGACATTTCTAAACATGAACATATGTATGTAGGTATAAAACAGAAAGCTTACCTAAGTCACTGACAGTTTTTTTTATATTTTGTTCGCCAACTGCAGGAAACCTTAATAGCCATAAAACCGATTTAGGCACATTTTTTAAAATTTCTACCCAAGACTCAAGCGTTTGTGGGTCTATTTTATAAAGTTGGTTAAAATTGCAGTAAACAATAGCGTCATCGGGTAACATATACTGCCGACGTGTTGTTATAACAATATTTTGCGGCACTTCTTCTCCGGTTGCGGCTTTATTGTTTGTTTGTGTAGTCGCTAAGCCGTTTTGAACAACCACACCATTTAGAGATGTTTGAACTTGCCCAGAAGCAATCATGGATACTATTTGGGTGGAACTTGGCAGTTCAGCGACCTTATGCGTTATTTCGACGGGCTTTTGCGCATTAACTACTTCTTTTATCACTTTTACACCTGTATTTTCCACCAGAGGCGATAAGTCAGTTGCATTAATAACAGCAACGTTATCTGCAACAGAAGATTGTTGTTTGTCACACACAATAATACGTTCCTTTAAATGAGGGAACATTTGCTTATGATCGCCAATAAAATATGTAAAAGGCATATATGACAACTTTTCACTGTATTGGTACGCCAAATCCAGTGGGCTAGTTATAGCATCAGTAATAATATAATCCATGAAACTGGCACCACTAGTGCCTGGATACCCTAACCACATAACTTGAATTGGAGCAGGTCGAAGGGCAAATATTTCGTTTCTTGCTCCTTTTGTGTAACCATTCATATTTACCAAAATATGTATTCCATCATTATATATTTTATCAGCTGCTTTTCCATTGCAAGGAATTTGTGAAAGATCGACAAAGTGCTCAGCTTCACGGCTTATTTTGTAACGAAAAGTTGTTCCATCATCAGAGCTTAGGGCATAGCAGAAAATTTCGACTTTTGAACGATCATGTAGTCCTGGTACAGACTGCATTAGATGAGAGGTGGGATGATTTCCAAAATCAGAACTTAAGTAGCCAATACGTAACCTTCCATTGATTGGCAAATTTCTTACAAAATTATACTGTTGTTTATGCAGTACGTGAACTTTTTCCAAACACAAATTAGCGTGCCGTGCTGCAATGGCTTTCCGAAACTCATGCGTCAAGGGGTAAAGCATAGAATGGTGTGGATGTACAGATGGTAATCGGTTCTTTTCGAGCTGTTCAGCAACGATGCTAACTAACTTTTTCATTCGTACGTCATAGTCAGTCCAGTCACAAACAATCTGCAAGCAATGTGCCAAATTACAATATGCATCGGGAAAGTCGGGTTTTAATTTAAGGGCTGTACGGTAGGATTGAATTGCTTCTGGAATATTTCCTGAATCTTTATGGATGCTCGCCAAATTACTGTGGGCATCAGCAAAGGCCGGGTTAATTTGAATGGCTCGAGTGTAGCATTGCAGTGCCCCACTAACGTCTTGTAATTCCTTAAGTGTGTTTCCCATATTTGAATATGCATCAGCAAAAGTGGGCTGGATTCGAATAGCCTCTTTGTAATGCATTAATGCTTCCTTTAGTTTCCCTTGTTGTTGCAAAACAGATGCTAGGTTTGAATGGGCAGCAGCAAAATCTGGAAAAACTTCCAACGCTTTCAGGTAAAGGCGTGTAGCCTCTTCAATAAATCCTTGTTCTCGTTTTATGTTCGCCAAATTGTTTAGAGAATCTGCATGATTTGAGCATAATCTTAGGGCAGTGTTATAGCAATCTTCAGCTTCTTTGACCTAAAGTACAGAAAATATAAATATACAAAGTAATTGAATCAAAATAAATAATTTAACGAAAAAATCAAAATATATACGGAATATACCTGTCCTTTCTCTTTGAGAGCGTTTGCAAGATTACAATATGCATCGGGGAAATTTGGCTGCAATTCTATTGCGCGCCTATACGTGTCGATGGCCAAATCAATAAGGCCTTGTTCATAATAAACACATGCCAAATTTCCATGGACTACAGCATTATTCGGCGATAGGTTTAAAGCACGCAAATAAGCAGCTACAGCTCTGAAATAATTATCGATATGTATGTTCAGTATACAATTCTCTACAGTATATTTAGAATTAAAATTTAAAAAATTGAGAGTGAAAATTATATAATATTTACCGTCTCCAAAAAAACAGCAATTGTAAAAAAATTGTACGGAAACATTTTTTTTTTGGGTTTAAGTACTTCTTGTTCTTGCTTTGATTTTGGCAGGTTATTGGGACTATTGTATAAATAACAACGCACTGACAATCCATTATCCTTATGTTTTATGAACTAGGATATACAATTTGGTTTTCAAGCACATTTAATATTAAGTATTTCGTGTAAATACATAAATTTACAAATTAGGATTCGGGTTTTTTTGGTGGATTTTTTACTTTGCTTTTTGTGTGCTCTTCAACCGAGCATGTGTACACATACTCATCACCTTCAATGACGTAAATAAACGCAAACGTGCATATATTTGTGTATATGGATATATATGTATGTGTTTGTATGCATGAGTATACCAAAAAATCTTCACATTAATATATACGACATGGAACTGAGAATATGGCACGTCAGCTCTTACATAGATGGGTTTTAGATATTAAGTGTTATTTTCAACCAATCTTTTTTATATAGTTGGAGATATGTAGAAATTAAATGTTTGTTGCCCACATACATACAACGAGTATATATAGTTTAAAGGGAGCAATAAATAGAGAACACAGACCCAGAAAAAACGAGGGGGAACGTTGTGAGTTGCTGCGGACACCGCAACTCTACAGTTATACCCGATACTAAGTCAGTATGGCTCTCCTCCGGCAGCGCCGCTAATATTAAACGACACGACAAAGAGTGCGTGCGAGAGAGACAGAAAATCAGTTTGAGCGTGACGTCGGGCGCTGCGTAGCCACTGCAAATTGATTTGTTCCTTTTGGCTACAAAAATTATCTGATCTGATCCAGATTCAGCAATCTGATAGATATGGTCGTTATCTATGATTCTGCGTTTTTAGTTTTCTCGAATCTGCAATATTGTGGATGCAACAGATTTTCGTCCTTTGTGTGGGCGGAAGGGGGTGGGGCGAAATTTTGAGATACACGTTTTATAGTGAGATCTAAGAGAAGTGCGGATTCCAAATTTGGTTACTCTAGCGTTAATAGTCTTTGAGATTTGTGAATATCCCCAGATTTGCATCCTTTGCGGGGGCGGAAGGGGGTGTGGCGAAATTTTGAAACAAACTCGTCTCGGTCTGATATATTAGGAGTGTGGATACCAAATTTGGTTGCTCTAGCTTTTATAGTCTCTGAGATCTAGGCGCTAATGTTTTACTCTAAGCAAAGCCGCCTATGCTACCTGTGTGTTAGAGAGAGACAGGGCGAGAAAAAATGAAATTGTTTTCTAGATGCTGGCTATAATAGTAATACGATCCAATTCAGATTCTGCAGTCTAAAAGATATGGTCATTCTCTACGATTCTGCGTTTTTTGTTTTCTCGTATCTTTAAAATTGTGGATGCCACAGATTTTCGGCCGGCCGAAGTGGGCGGGGCAAAGTTTTGAAATATTTTTGTAGCAGTGACATATCACAGAAGTCTGGATCCAAAACATCGTTGCTCTAGCTCTTATAGTCTTTGAGCATTAGGCGCTGAAGGGGACGGACGGACAGACGGACGGACGGACAGACGGACAGACAGACATGGCTCAATCGACTCGGCTATTGATGCTGATCAAGAATATATATACTTTATGGGGTCGGAAACGATTCCTTCTGGACGTTACACACATCCACTTTTACCACAAATCTAATATACCCCAATACTCATTTTGAGTATCGGGTATAAAAATTAGGCGGTCTAAAGTTTATAAGTGCACCCAGCGACCAAAAAAAATCCGCATTCTGAAATTTCATGCATTTGTGACTTTTTTAGTCGGCGGTTTATGCAATGTTATCTTATTCGTCTAATTGTTAATTTTTGTTATCGCTAAATTAATTTCAAACAAATGTACGTATTAATTTGTTTTTATATCTTAGTTATAGCCATGGAAAAAATAATTTGACATTTCATATATTTTCCGTATTTTTTAAAAATTTTTTTGGTGAATATTTTTTTTTTTTTGTAAGTTTTATAATTTTTTTGTATACAGTAATGTGTCAAAATATAACAAACCAACTTTTTTTATAATTAGGATTGTGTTTTGTATTTTTAATTATAAAATAATATCACTGATACAAATTATGTTGTTTGCTGTTACTGTTAGAGGAACTTATACAACAGTCATATTACGATGATTTAAAAAAAAACAGAAATAAAAAAATGCGTGTCATCAAGATCAAAGATTTTGGATGATGATTATTTGGTTCAATTATCTGTCTAGATTCAGAGGTCCTCTTAGATCGCCCTATTGGACAGGTCGACTGGGTGTATTCTGGCCAGCTTACGCCGTTATCTGGATCTCGCAAGACGCCTCGCCAGTATATTAGGGTGGCTTATGAGCTTCTGACGTCGGGCGCTGCATAGCCACTGCAAATTGATTTGTTACTTTTGGCTATAACAGATCGAACAGGAGTATGGATTCAAAATTTGGTTACTCCAGCTCTAATAGTCTTTGCGATCTGTGGATGCCAAAGATTTTCGTCCTTTGCGGGGGCGGAAAGGGGTGGGCTGAAATTTTGAAATATACTTGTCAAGGTTCGATATCACAGGAGTGTGGATACCAAATTTGGTTGCTCTAGCTCTTATAGTCTTTGAGATCTAGGAACTCACTTTTTGCGAAAGGCAATATATTCTGCGTTTTTACTCGAAGGCGGGGCGGGGCGAAGTTTTGAAATACACTTGTAACAGTGACATATCACAGAAGTCTGGATCCAAAACATCGTTGCTCTAGCTCTTATAGTCTTTGAGCACTAGGCGCTGATAGTGACGGACAGACGGCCGGACGGACAGACATACAGGGCTCAATCGACTCGGCTATTGATGCTGATCAAGTATATACTCTATGGGGTCGGAAACGATTCCTTCTGGACGTTACACACATCTAATTTACCACAAATCTAATTTACCAATACTCATTTTGAGTATCGGGTAAAAAAAATCAAATAAGCATTTACAGAGCGCTCCCAATTTCAAGGTGCAGAATCGACCTGAAAAATGAGTTCTCTCTCAGTAACGGATTCCATTGTAGGCACAATTCCAGTGAGAATAATCTTTTTATGCTGCTGTATTTTATGCTAAGCTGCATTATTAAAAGGTATTCATTTGTATATTTAGGTTGCATTGGTGTCAATGCAGCAATGCAAGGGGAAACGTTGTGAGACGCGGCAAAGACTGCGGTTCTACTTTATGTCCGGTAGTCAGGCAATATGGCTCCTCTCCGATAGATGGCGCACACTGCGCATTGAGAGTGAGAGAATGAGTAAGCGCTTGGCTGGGGTTGCGTAGTCACTGGTACCACTGGGACTACCACGTCAATCTGGTAGATATGGTTATTCTCTATAATGCTGCGTTTTTAGTTTTCTCGTATCTTGAAAATTTTGTATGCCGAAATTTGGAAATACACTTGTAACAGTGGGATATCACAGGAGATTGGTTAAAAAATTTAGTTTCTAGCTCTTATAGTCTTTGACATCTCATCGGGACGGACAGACAGACAGATTGGCTATATCGACTCGTATGAATTCATATAGATGCATGCATACTGCCACTCAAAATAATTTCGAGTTGATTAGGAGTTGATAATAGTCGTCACATTGCATATAAATGTATACTTACACGTCACAAACGTACCCATTTCCTAATAAATGTCACCGAAAATACAGCAATAGCTGAAGCCACAAATCATTGAAGTGTTTCAATGCACTGTGATTACAAATCCACTTTACAAAATTTGTAGGCATTGATGTGTATTATTTTTGTATTAAACATATTGGGGAATACCCTAGTTAAAAAAGAAACACAAAGTTTTTCAATCTCCAACACTCTTCTATACGTGTCAGCGCGCTGACATGAGTTACCTATGGATGGTTGAGTAAACTCAATAATGGAGAATTGCTTTTTAAAATTTCTCAAAGTTCATTTATTGAGTTGAATAGCTAATACGTGAATGTTTCCAAAAAGATTTTATAAATCAAGAAAATTATTAAAATGGTTGATCTAATTATAAAATTAGTTTGAAGTATTTTTGTAAGCGTTATATGTATATTTAATTATTTTCATTCATTCATTATTTGGTTTTATTAAATGCTTGCTTTTGTTGTTATCGTGTGAACGATAACGAGAATATGGTTGAAATATTTGAACAATTTAACAAACGAAACTAAAACGTAACCATAAGTCAACTTTCTGCCACCCCTAGGTAACAAAACAAAAATCAGCTAAGTTAATTGACTGCTTATTTTAAGTTAGTTGTTTTTCCGCGAGATTGATTAAGAGCCGGTTTCTCAATTTCGAATTAAAATGCCAGTTGGTTGCCTCTCCAAAGAAGTTGACGAACAGATAAACGTGTCTAAAAAAAAAACAATTCTCGAGGTCGTGGTAATTTGTGGAAACGAAAAAGAATAATGGGTTTAAGCGCACAAATGTGCTGTACAGTGGAAAACTCAGTATAACCTTTGCAAGGAAATGTAGCTATCGACAAAACGGTACCAGATTCCCCGGAGAAAACCATGGACTCGAGATTTGAAAATCTCACTATCACAGGGGTAATGAATGGAATCGAATGATTGACTTTGGATACAGGTGCTTCACATTCAATAACACTAATGATTGGTTATTTTTGTTCACGGTTTAATCAGATTGTGATTATTTTTTTTTTTCAAATTACTTAAGTATCTTACATCTCCGGTCGTCTTATGTCTATTTTTAATGTATCTTTTCCTAGTGTCGTAAAGTTTTTTTTCTCGATTTAAAATATAAACGAGGGGGAACGTTTTGAGTTGCTGCGGAGACCGCAACTCTACATTTATACCCGATAAATAGTCAGTATGGCTACATTGAGCGACAATTTGTGCGTGCGGGAGAGACAGAAAACGTGTCTGAACATGTCGTAGAACATGTGTAGCCACTGCAAGTTATATAAAAATGGCTATAATGACTTTACAAATTATCCGATCTGATCTAGATTCAGCAATCTCATAGATACGGTCATTCTCTATTATTTTTCCTTTTTTGGTTTTCTCATATCTTTAAAATTGTGGATGCCACAGATGTTCGTCCTTTGTGGGGGCGGAAGTGGGCGGGGCAAAGTTTTGAAATATTTTTGTAGCAGTGACATATCACAGAGGTCTGGATCCAAAACATCGTTGCTCTAGCTCTTATAGTCTTTGAGCACTAGGCGCTGAAGGGGACGGACAGACGGACGGACGGACAGACAGACATGGCGAATCGACTCGGCTGTTGATGCTGATCAAGAATATATATACTTTATAGGGTCGGAAACGATTCCTTCTGGACGTTAGACACCGTTTTCACCACAAATCTAATATACCCAATACTCATTTTGAGTATCGGGTATACAAAATTAAATGAAATGGTGCATGTGTCAGCGTTGTCATTAAAGCTCTTTAATTGAAATTCCATTTTTTTTAGAATTTACAAGCGGGGAGTTTTATGGATCGTATTGCGTTAGTCAATTCTAATGATCTTTGCACGTTTTAGTAGAATGTTCCTAACCTTCTTGTATTCACTTGGGTGGGAATGTTAGTAAAAAAAACTCACTAAAAATACTAGGGTGTACAAAATAGCTATATGTATTCTGTTTTTTTTATCGCAGTTTAGTTTGGTTGTACATACCAATACACTAATTAAAAATTCTTATCCTATGACTATTTACTATTATCAAGAGCATACTAACCTATCAAATATCCTGGCCTCCTTAAGAACGTTTCCCAAATTTATATATGCGTCTAAAAAGTTTGGATCGAGTGTTACCGCCTTTTCAAAGTGATGTATAGCTAACCAAATCTCTCCTTGTGCATTAAAAACACAGCCCAAATTACTCCATGCAACTGCGAATCCAGGGCAGGTTTCAATTGCCTTTAAGTAGCAAGCCTATCATGAAATAATACATTACAAATTACATATACATATTACACATAATTAGATTTGATGTTAATACATACTTTAGCTTCTTCCAAGCGACCAAGAGCCTTGAGAAGATTTCCCAGATCACTGCGCACACAATACAATTCCTACAAAAAATTCTGTTAGAGTTAAAAATAATAAATAATATCAGTAAAAACTTGCTGGGTTATATTGTAATGCTGTTATATACGCTTGTACTGCAGATTCCATATCTCGAGCAGCCACTAATGCAGCAGCTAAATTAATGTATCCGTCTATAAAGTCAGGCTTAAGACGTACGGCTCGGCGATAGTTATCTAAAGCTTCCTGCAGTTGCCCTCGTTCCTTGTAAACGTTTCCTAAGTTACTAAAACAAATTCAAATATGTTTAGATATTTATAAAACCAATTTTTGAATACAGTTCAAAATCTAAACATTAATAATCGAATTTTCGATATGTTTATGTTTTGAAGAATCATATCAATCTAGAACTAAAACGAGTGAGAATGTTGTGAGTCCAGCCAAAGGCACTGCTCTTTAAACTAAGTAAGTCCATGTTACGTTGAGTTTGGACCATTGCACAGTGGGCGAAACGGCCAATCTAGTGACATTAAATTAGTAACAAGCGTAATTTAAGATATATCTTAATGAAATTTTTAGTTTAACATGATTGTTAATAGCCGGATGACTGTACAAAATTTCAGTAGAATCGGTCAACTATATCGAATATCGATAGTTCCGATCCTTCAAAATATTTAAAGAATTTAAAATACCATTCCAAACATAGTTTGCCAGTGTAACTTATGTAATTTTAAATTTATTTAATCTAAAATTTTGGAAACTAAAAAGTCTTTATGCATTAAATCTTCCATCGTATTTTTAAGTGAAAACTTTCGGGTTAGAGCACTTTACTTTTGCGTTTCTCAATAAATCGTTGCTTGGAAAAATATTTGCGTTGTGAAATTTAGTTTTCGTTTTTACTAGCTCGTATGAATTTTTCGTGATTTTTTTTTCTACATTAATCGCCAAAGCTTCCTCAGGACTGAATTTAATAGGAAGTTTGGGATCACTGCTAGCACATTTTATTGTTTTTGCCACGACCTCTTCATCTGAATTGAGCAATGATATAACTTTAGAAGCATTTCCTCCCCACCTTTGTACAAGCTTAAAGTGCCGCCAACATGGGCTCCTCCTTCGATGATTTGTTTGCAAGAGATTAAGCTTTGTTTAATTTTTTTTTTAATAAACAAATTTTTAATAAGAAATTTGTTAAAATCTATGGAATAATGAAGAAAGAACATTATCTTGATATTTAGGAACCCATTTTGTCAAATTTTATAGACAAATGTGTCTTCCCCATATCTGAGATCACTATCCAGCAAGACGGTAGCCCGACGCACACGGCTAAATTCGTGAAAAATCGTCCCAATAATTCGAGTTTTCACTTAATCCAGTGGACTGCTCAATAGCCCAGATCTAAATCCCATTGAAAATCGATGGGCTCTGTTTAAAAAACATTGGAAAAGTACGAGTTTGCACCAAAGGGATTGGGTTAGTCTTTGGGAGCGCATGAAGTCGGAGTGGCGCATGATACCTTGCCAGCACCTACTAAATTTAGTCGCGAGTATGCCAATACTTATTCAGAATATGATAAAAGCCCTTGGGAACAAATAATTTAAAAAAATTATTAAAGTAAAAAAATTTAAAACGTGCAAAAGTGTATACATGCTAATTTTTTTAACAAATCTCTCAAGGAAAAGGATCTTTTTGAATTGAAATTATTGTCTTTTTTCATTTTCACTACATTAAAGAATCATTGAAAAAAAATCACGACGATTGATTCATTTTTAAAGATTTTACAGGCGCTTAAAGTGAAAAGTGATAAACATGTATCCACATGTGCTCGTCACTGTACATCTTTCTCCGGTCGCACCCTTTATATACAGTCGCCATCTAACCACTGCTTGTTATACTTTTCAAAATGTGACAATGTTCTATTACATTTCTACCATTTTTGCAGCAACGCGCTTAAAAATATTTGTATCCTTCTTTGCATTTCTTTGTGTTGTTCTTGGGAATAATCATTATTATTAAACTCATTTGAAAATATGTAATTTTCAACCGCAACAGACTTTTTGGCAGCGACCTTTTCGTTGTACCCAACTGAAAATAATGGTTCGTCTTGGGATGGTCATTTTCTAAAAATTAAATTACTATTAATTTCGACACCCATATGCAGATAATTTTGGGCATCCAAATTCACAATAAATTTTAGAATGTGTATCAAAAACAATTGAAACCAGATTGCAGCCGTCTCACAAGGTGAACTCCACCAAACAATGCAACATTTTTTAAGCAAAACTTTTCCAAAGGTTAACTTCTACAGATATTTTAAACATGAAATTAAATTAATTAATTAATTAATTAAAAAGCTTCCAAGTCTATATATTGATAGTTCAGAATAAATTTTAGCTACGCTTTGACTTTTTACTTTTTGCACAAATTTTTTGCCAGCTTAACAAAAAAGGAGCCAAAAGTTGTTCATAACAGCTCTTTCAGCATATGTTAGGTTTGACCCTTCCCAGCTTGACGAAATATGAGAGAAAAACAAAATGGCAATTACTTTCATACTCAGTAAGGTATTGAGAACCGATACCACACAAAAGTTTCAACAGACTCTGCCATGAAATTCTGAATTAAATGGAGGTAGGTAGATTGACCATTTCGCCAACTGTGTATTGGTGCACTTGGTGAAATTTTTTTTTTGTATGTGAAAAAGAGACGTTAATTAATGTCTAATGAATGTATATATATTTATTTATTAAATTAACAATTATCTGTTAATAATGGTACTTAGTTACTAAAGGCGGAAAAAGATAAGTTAAAAGTTAGCTAAATTTAAATGATTATAAATATTGCATGCAATTAGTTTAAGAGACAGTTCAGGGGATAGGGTTTGACAGAGGGAGTTATAATTATGGCATAAAACCCTAACAGGTTCATGATCAGCATAATGTAGGTCTAACATATGGATAGACGGATAGGCTTGTAGCACTCCTGGAGTAACATTAACAATATTTGACAACACATTAGAAAACAAAACACGTTGACGAAATCCAATCTAGAAGATTCGTTGGGAACCCTAATAAAGAGAGCTTGTGAATAAGCAGAGCATGGTTCACAGAATCGAATGCCTTGCTGAAGTCAGTAAAAACTACATCCGTCTGCGAACCAATTTGAAAACCACGGTGGATTAGGTTAGAAAACTCAAGAAGGTTAGTCGATGTTGAACGATGTCTGAAAAAACCGTGTTGTGACGGAGATATCAAGCTGCAACAAAGATGTTGCAGTTGCCGGGTGACCAGGAACTCAAGAAGCTTCGGGATGGCGGAAAGCTTTGCGATACCACGATAGTTTTCAATGTTTGATCTTGAACCTTTTTTGTGAAGCGGAATGATATAGGACTCATTCCAAATTACTGGGAGACAAGACTGTTCCAAAGAGAGGTTGAAGAGAAAGGTCAAGGGTTTGCAAAGGGACTTGGCACAGTGTTTTAAGATGCAACTTGGTACCTTATCGGGACCCGCAGAAAACGATATGTCCATAGATGACAAACCTTCCAGAACAACGCTTTCCTCAAAAAAGGGCAGAAAAATGCTGTTAGCTTGAGGTAGCTGGTACGGAGTGGATGCGTTGTAAATATGAGACGAGTACGTTGTTTGGAAAAAGTTAGCGAATAAATTAGCAATACCAACAGCAGAAGCTTCTGTTTTGTTCTGGTAATGAAGGGACGGAGGAAAAACGTTTGACTTGCGCTTAGAGTTAACGAACGAATAGAATTTTTTAGGATCACTACGAAAGTTTCTACTACATTGTGAAAGGTAATGATTATAACACTGACTATTGACGGCAAGGAACAGAGAGCGAGCGGAGGAGTATAGAGCTAAAGCCAACGTGGAGCCCGACTTCTGGTACTTTTTATAGAGCCGGGATTTATTATTTTTTAAGTATGATAAATACTTGGAGAACCAAGGAGGCTTGGACGATATAGGTACAGTGATATCTGGAACAAACGTATTTAGGGCGGAGTAAATAGAACTATAAAACGAGTTAACAGTTGCATCTATGTTCGGTAATGAATAAAGAAACGACCAATCAACACGCGAGAGATGTAGATCTAAATCGATAAAGTTTGTTTTGCGAAAACACTTTATGTGACAAGGAGCCATGGAACTGTCAACACATCCAGATTGTGTACACTCCAGTGATATCAACAAAGTTGGATGGTAAGGATCTTCAGGGAGAGATATTGGACTTGCTCTAGATACCGTAGCAAGAGAACCATCGTTAACAAAAACGAGGTCAAGAAGTCTGTCCCTCATGTTTTTAACGGCATTAATTTGGACAAGGGAACTATCCGTTAGCCCATTGATAAAGTCATTATGGCAATTGGGAAACAACAGGTTAGCGTCATCACAAGGCAGCCAAGAAAGAAATGGGAGGTTAAAGTCCCCCATGACAATAATTCGATCATGGCACCCTAATGCAGAAACAACAATATTAATTGCTGAGAGGTGGTGTAAGTAAAGCTCAGCATCAGACCTGGGAGGAATGTAAGAGCAGGTTAAATAGAAAAATGCGGAGCCAACACGAACTTTGACTGCAACAAATTCAATTCCGTGAATGTTATTAAATGGGAATAACTCAGATGAGAAAACAGATTTAACTGCAATCAGAACCCCACCTGCAAAAGATGGGCGGTCCATTCTATAAATAGTGTAACTATCAATGAAAATTTCATGATCATTGACAGAGGAGTTAAGCCAGGTTTCGGTAAACGCGATGGCATCGAAATCAAAGGACGCGCTATTAGTATGAATTTGACGCAATTTTCCCAGCAAACTGCGAACGTTCTGATAGTGCATGGAAAAATAGTACATCAGTTTTTTGGAGCATGTTCGGTTATTCTTGGATTCGAGTTCGAATCTTTGAGAAGGAACTCATGCACAATTGTGTGCTCAGGCCATATTGACGGTTCTAGAGAACTGGATAGTAAAGAATCAGGGAGAAGAATTTTAAATGATGATATGTTGCGCTTATGTTTAAATGTAAATTTAGTCACAACTATATCAACAGGCGAAGTGTTAAGTTTAGAGGAAAGATGTTGTTTAACATCCTCTGTTGTAGCCTCAGGAATAAGACGAGAAACAAATATTGCTTTCCGAGGGACCACTGCTCTAAGTTGAAGTCCCGAGCGAGATCGAGATGGTGGAGCCACTCCTAAAAGAGATCTCGGTCCAAGGGCAGAGGAATTGGCAGCAATGGTTGTAGCAGGAATTGGAGCAGGAGTTGGCAAGACGTCGTCAGCAACCAGCACACCCGCACTAGGAGCACTCACCGCGTCAGAAGTGACGGCCACATTGCTCGGTGTAAAGAACTCCGGAGCCACCGTTGGCGGATTTACAGACAACGGCGTGGCATGACTACACGGAAATGCTGCCGATGGATAAAGGTGGGAGGCAGGCGTACCAATCGGATTAGATTGCAAGAGATTGGTATCATTATGCGGAATTTTCCGTCTAGGCGATTCGCTCAAGAGTTTGAGCCCAAGAAACTGTGATTCAAGGGCAAGAAAATTCTCGTTGAGAGCAACAAATTGTTTCCGGACATCCAGAAACCCAGTTCGAGTCTGTCTCATAAATGTGCGCATTTCGGCCTCAATCTCCCGACAAGCCAGACATGACCAAGACAGGCCCATGCGTTTCGAGATTAGATCATTCAGCCGGCCAAAATTTCCACCACCAGCACATTTTATGTGGGCAAAATTGTCGCACAACCAGCAGCTAAGAAATGAATCACCAATGATAACACCACCGAATTCACATTTCTTTGCACTACAAACGATTGCCATTATTGACAGCAGTAGAATCACTGTGCACGAATAATAAAAGAGCGGAGTTAGATCGCAGGTAAAGTAGGAGAGCAGACAGCAGAGCGATCCAGACAATCAGCTGCAGCAGCAATAATTCAAAGCAGATGATCCAACGAAGTGCAGAAAACGAGCAGTAAACTCACCAAAGCAGAGACACAAAAGAAAAGTCCACAGAGAGGGAGAGTATAAGCAATCCAGAGAGAGTGAGAGCAACAATGCGAGCAGCCCGCTTATGCTCACGAGAGAGTGTGGGCGATGCAAACGCTGATGCGCGAGAACAGTGCACACCGAAGAAGCGATAACGAAAAGCAGACTGAGCAAAAAAACAATAACAAATTGCCTGCACGAGTCCGATGCGTTACGATTGCAATATTGAATTTATATTAAACACTTGTTTACTAATAAAACACTGGTGGTTAACACAAAGTAGAATCAAATTAAAGAGATGCGATAATATATCAAAACAAAGTCACAACAATGTTGTATGATATTTAGGCAAAGGGCGGAGAATGCGGGAGCAAGAAAAAAACACAACCGGCTTAAGCAAGAGCTAGAAGCGAGATATAATAATAAGATATATAGAGATAGAGATATATAATAAAAATGTTTCCCAACTGACTTTTAAAATTTTGAAAAACCATTGAATTTAAAGTTAGATAGCATGAATGTCCACATTTTAATGTCCACTACTGTAATTTATGGGGTCGGAAACGCTTTGTTCTCGGTGTTACACATATCGACTTTCACCACAAAACTAATATATATCCCAAACTGTTCGAGTACTGGGTATAATAAGAAAGCATAAATTCTGAGGGCTCTGGGTTCTTTGTGTGAACCAACCTGTAACCTGTATAAACAATCTCTGTTGCGTGACCTTCCATCCATCGCCACAATTATTAGTTATTGATCTGAATTATGAAGTCTAGTGTAAGTTAGGCCAGGGCAAAGCGGGAGCGCAATAAAAGCTCGCTCTCTCGCTCTTGGCGAATTCTCCCCGCTTTGCCACCGTAGGATAGCTAGAGTAAGAGATTTGAATTGTGAAGAAAATATAGTTGTTCGCCAACCTTGAATCAGATCGAGCGTATCAAGTTTTTCGCCCCGCCAAATAAATAATTTAAATTACAGCCACCCAAAGTTTTCGGTAATTGATTAGAAAAACTCTTCTAATTTTTCATGGCGCCCCCGGGTGGACTGTAAAGTGAATTATAGGCAACAAAAAATAAGTGACAGTGACACAAGAAATTGCAGTATACATATGCAAACATATTCGTTGCCCGCGTCGTGTGTGTGCAATCGGCAATCAATTTTTTTGTAAAATATCATCGCGTCGGTCGCGCCAACAATAATTTTTGTGCAAATTCTGCTACCGCCGAGGGATGCCCTGCGATAAAGACAGGAAAGTAGCAGTTGGATTCAAAGATCCAAAAGAGGAATCAGAGGTATTTGTGCAGAAAATTGAAGGCTGAGCAAAAGACATTCAGATCTCTCTTTGAGGTGTCTTGTGCTGAAAACATTGCACATCGCCTTCAATTCTAGGCACAGACGTATGATATACATATAGTAGAGCTTGATTGCATGCATTTTATTTGTAATTTCATAAATTCACTCATAAATGCACCGGTGCATTATTTCGTTTTCGCTTTCGCTTCTCCACTGCTGCTTGCGTTGTATTTGTTGGGAGAATTTTCGTTGCCGCTCTTGAGCTTAACGGTGCGCCAAGTGACGCGCTACCCTGTATCTAACGGGTATATTGTTTTCGGCTGTTACTTGCCAAGTGACGCGCTACCCTGTATCTAACGGGTATTTTGTTTTGGGCTGTTACTTGCAACAACTCTTTCCCTTGATACCTCGTGCCTCGACATTCAATTAAAATTCGTTTTCGATTATCGTTCTCGTTCAAAAATTAAAAAAAAAAAAATAATAATAATAAATAAATAAATAGAAACACAACCATTATGGCAGAAAAAAGTAAACCCAATCTTGAAGACTTAAAGATTAAGCTCAAAAGTAGAGTAAAAAGCATTCGCCGCTTAGAGGATCGATTAGATCAAGGGTCGATTCCTTTGCAATTACCGGAATTACAATGTAGATTAGATTGTTTGAATGCTTCAATTGAAAAGGCTAACCATTTGCAGGAGCAAATCGAGGACATAACAGGTGATGATGCATATGCAGCCGAGTTGGAAGAGCTGATAATTGTCACCAAAGGAAAGATAATGTCGCTTATCGCCGCCTTTGATGCAGCAAGCGAGACGAAGCCAGTGTCTTCTTCAGCCCCAACTCATGCTAGACTTCCGAAATTGGCATTACCCAAATTTAGTGGTAAACACTCGGAATTCAAAAATTTCATTAGCCTTTTTGAGAGACTAGTCCATAGCGACAACAGCATACCGGTGATCGAAAAATTTAATCATTTGATTTCGTGCCTCTCTGATGAAGCATTAGGAACAATAAAGGCGTTCCAAGTCACCGAGGCAAATTATGAAAAGGCCATGGCTGGCCTAAAACGAGTGTATGACAACGATTATTTGATTTTCACGAATAATATTTCCACATTGTTCAATCTGCCGAGAATGTCGCATCAATCTGCATCATCTCTAAGAACTCTAATCGATACTGTTTCGTCGATTTACGGATCGTTACTGTCGATCGGAGATGATACAACAATTTCGAATGCAATGCTCATTCATCTCGTTTTAAACAGAGTCGACCCAGTGACGAAACAAAAGTGGGATGAACAGCTTACTTATGAGAAGTTGCCGCTTTGGTCCGACTTTGAGAAAGTCTTGAATCGTCGATACCAGCATCTGTCTGCTGAAGAATCGACCAAGCCAAGGCAAGACAAAGTCATGCCAAGCAAGCAACATAATCGCAGTTCATTTGCTTGTTCTTCCACTTCCACCAACAGTAGAACTCAGCAAACTTGTAGCTACTGCAATTCAGGAGACCATGTAGTGTCAAATTGCCCTTCATTTTCGCGTCTCTCGGTGATGCAAAGGTTTGAGTTTGCTAAGTCGGCATCCCTATGCATTAATTGTCTGCGAAAAGGCCACGCTGTTGTAAAATGCAAAGCCAATAAATGTCGAGTGTGCAGCCGCTCACATCATACATTATTGCATCGATACACAGTGTCGGCTAATAGTCTCGCGTTGCCACCACCCCAAGAGAGTCCTTCTCCTCCATCAAATCAGAATCAACCTTCCACGTCACATGTTTTGCATGCGACAGCGTTGGACAAGGTAATTCTGGCTACGTCGATCGTAAGCGTCCGAACTAAGAGCGGTGAACACATTCTGGCCAGAGCTCTGCTCGACTCTGGATCACAAACAAATTTCATTACCGAGGACCTCGCTAATCGCTTACAGATCCGTAGAGAGGAGTCCTGTATTAACTTGCTTGGAATTGGTGAATCTAATTCTCAAGTAAAGGATAAAATACACACAGTGGTGAAGTCGCGAATAAATGGTAGTGAGTTCTCCTTTGATTTTTGGATCCTGAAATCAATTTCAGGTTATCACCCTGACCAGTCAGTGAATGTGACTGACTGGAGAATCCCAGAGAACCTACCACTGGCAGACCCTAATTTCTACAAGCCACAAAGAATAGATATGTTAATTGGAGCAGAATCGTTCTTTGAATTATTAGCTGTTGGTCAAATTAAACAAGGTCCTGACTTTCCAACTCTTCAGAAAACCCTTCTTGGTTGGGTTGTGTCGGGAAAACATGATTCCAGGAGTTCTGCTCCTCAAATTACAAACAGTTTGAGTTGCAGTGAAGAGTTGCTAGTATCCATCGATAGGACGTTGAAAAAGTTTTGGTCACTGGAAGAAATGCCATCTACCAAGAAAATTGCCACACCTGAGTACAAGCAATGTGAAGAACACTATCGTAAGACGACTCAGGTACTATCATCAGGTCGGTTCGAAGTAAGGCTCCCGTTTAAATCAGATCCAAATTGTTTAGGCAACTCCTTTGAGGTTGCGAAACGGCTGTTTTTGTCGCTTGAAAGACGATTGCATCGTGACCCTGAGTTGAAGAAAATGTACTTGGAATTCATGGAAGAGTACCTCTCCTTAGGTCATATGTCTCCTACTGACAATACGATTCCTTCTACTCCACACTACGTAATCCCTCATCAGTGTGTTCTGAGGCCCCAAAGTACGTCTACCAAGCTCCGAATCGTGTTCGATGCTTCGTCCAAGACGTCCTCACAGGTGGCCTTAAATGACATTCTGATGGTGGGACCTACCATTCAAGAGGAATTATACTCGACACTGCTCCGTTTCCGTCTGCACAGGTTTGCCCTGACTGCTGATGTTAAAAAGATGTATCGCCAAGTGATGGTGAACGAAGCGGATCGGCAGTTTCAGCTCATAGTGTGGAGAAGAGACCCTTCTGAATCCTTGAGATTATACAAGCTCAACACTGTAACCTATGGGACTGGACCAGCCCCATTCTTAGCTATCCGGTGTTTGAAAAGGTTGAGTGAGTCTGCGAAGCTCTCATTCCCTAGAGCTGCTAACGTTATTGGGTCCGACTTTTACGTCGATGACTTGTTGACTGGTGCTGCATGCGTAGAGGAGCTAAGGGCAATTAAGTCCGAAGTGTCTCAGGTTCTTCAGACCGCAGGGTTTGAGTTGACTAAGTGGTTTTCAAACTCACCCGAGATCACCGCATCTGAGAGCACAGCCAAACCCATAACAATCTCGGATTCAGAGTCGACAAAGGCGTTAGGAATCTCATGGTTACCTACTGACGATGCCTTTAAGTTCAAAATTGACAATTCAGTTATGGGTCTCCGAGCGACAAAACGGAACATACTATCGGTGACATCAAAGTTGTTTGACCCCCTAGGTTTATTAAGTTCTATCGTTATAAAAGGCAAGATCCTATTGCAGGAGCTTTGGCTTAACAAACTAGATTGGGATGAGTCGATCCCGCTGCATTTGGAAACAGCGTGGAATAAGTTGAAAAATACACTATCTCAATTGGAAGACATATCCATATCTCGGTTTGTGTATTCCGATCCGATGTCACCGGTTCAAATACATGCCTTTGCTGACGCCTCCATGAGAGCGTATGGAGCGTGCGTCTATATACGTAGCAGAACTGCAGAAGGTTTAAAAGTATCATTGTTGACTTCGAAATCCAAAGTAGCGCCGCGTCAAGACCAAAACGCTCCCAAGGCTTGAGTTATGTGCCGCTCACCTTCTCGCAGATCTCTGTCACAGAATCAAGCCCCTATTAAACGTGCCCATTGAACGAGTCGTTTATTGGTCGGATTCAGAGGTAACTCTCCATTGGATCCGGTCTCATCCATCGTCGTTGTCGACTTTCGTTTCAAATAGAGTGGCTGAGATTCAAGAGTGGTCAGATGATGCTACGTGGCGGCATGTACCCACGAAACAACCCAGCAGATATTGTCTCAAGAGGTTGTGACGTCGACGAAATCGTTCAGTCAATTTGGTTCGAAGGACAATCATTTCTGAAAGAGGAAGAAGAAAACTGGCCCAAGAACGCTCATTTCGAACACTCCGATGATCTTCAGCTGGAAAAGAGGAAGACTGCGGTCGGGCTGACCGTGGCTGTGAGAAGTTCGGAGCTGTTAGATGTCATCGAGGGATTCTCGTCACACCTCAAACTGCTTAGAGTGTTCGTGTATGTGTTCCTCTTTATAAGAAAATGTAAAGACCCAAGCCTAAAATTCGAAAAAACTATCTCACCGACCGAATACAATGAAGCCTTTTATAAAATTGTCGATATCGTCCAGCATCACGAGTATCAAGGAGAAATCGAAAAGGTTAGGAAAGGATCTACAATTGGTCCTAGTCTTCAGCGGTTGAACCCATTCATCCATGAAGACACAGGGACTTGGTGTAACTTTTCGTTGTTGCGAGTGGGGGGCGACTAGTCAAAGCTCCTATATCATACGATGCCAAGTTTCCTCTGCTTTTGACTAAGAGCTCGCAATTCGTGCGAAGCTATATTCGTCATCTGCACCATTCGAATTTTCATGTCGGCTCACGAGCACTTGTGAGCATCCTTCGACAGAGCGTGTGGATAGTGAACGCTCAGGAGGTCTGCCGTCAGACAGTTCGATCGTGTATGCGCTGTTTTAAATGCAAGCCTCGATTGCTGACGTAACTCATGGGGAATTTACCCGCAGATCGACTCCGTGCTCTCCGCCCATTTTCCATTTGCGGCGTTGATTTTTGTGGACCAGTGCACACGACATTGAAAATTCGCGGAAGGCCCCCATACAAGTCATACATTGCGCTTTTTGTTTGTTTTGCGTCCAAGGCGGTTCACCTAGAAATAGTTTCCGATCTAACCACTGATTGTTTTTTGTTGGCTTTTCAAAGGTTCGTCGGGCGCCGAGGATATCCCCAAGTCGTTCATTGCGACAACGGGACGAACTTCGTCGGAGCGAGCCGCCATCTCAGCGCTCTGCGGATCAGGCTCAAGGAGCAAGGAGACGCAATTCGCGACTTCGCGTCAAAGAACGGATGCGAATTTGCGTTCATACCGCCGCGAGCTCCTCACATGGGAGGGCTATGGGAGGCAGGTGTAAAAACTGCTAAGAGCCTACTCCTACGGGCGGTAGGCAGCGCGCTCCTAACCGCCGAAGAACTCACCACAGTCCTCGTCGGCATCGAGGCCATAATGAACTCGAGGCCGCTGGGAGCCATCAGCCAAGATCCAAGCGACGGCGAGGCCCTAACACCCGGGCACCTGCTGACAGGCGGGTCGCTCATCGCCCCCCCAGCACTGCGGACTCCGGACCAGGAGAGTCTCAGTTGCTTGCGGCGATGGCGAGTTGTCTCGTCAGTCAGGCAAGCGTTTTGGCAGCGATGGTCCCGCGAATATGTCCTGGGGCTGCAAATTCGGGGCAAATGGCACCAGCAGCAACCGAACCTCGAGGAAGGAGACCTCGTCATCGTGGCCGAGGACAATCTGCCGCCTCAGGAGTGGCTCGTGGGGAGGGTCATCGCCACGCACGCAGGAGAGGACGGCATGGTCAGGGTCGTCGAAATAAGGACTAGCACTGGAGCGGTTTTTCGGCGGCCCATACACAAATTAGCGCCGCTCCCAATGTGTTGAAGCCGATGCAGGCGTTCAACGGGGCCACAATTATTAGTTATTGATCTGAATTATGGAGTCTAGTGTAAGTTAGGCTAGGGCAAAGCGGGAGCGCAATAAAAGCTCGCTCTCTCGCTCTTGGCGAATTCACCCCGCTTTGCCACCGTAGGATAGCTAGAGTAAGAGATTTGAATTGTGAAGAAAATATAGTTGTTCGCCAACCTTGAATCAGATCGAGCGTATCAAGTTTTTCGCCCCGCCAAATAAATAATTTAAATTACAGCCACCCAAAGTTTTCGGTAATTGATTAGAAAAACTCTTCTAATTTTTCAATCTCAAAGTATCCCACACAATATGTAATTATAATCAAGTATGCTATCTATTTATGTGTGTGTTCTTTACTGTAAAATACTATACAAGAAAGAATCCAATAAGATATAGAAAATGAGCGTGTGGGCATGTCGCAATTACGTAACTCCCAATCACAAGAGACACAAGAAGAACAGGAGATAAAGCCATCGAGTACGACTCGATATTTCGTTCGTCCGAATAAGCTTTTTGATGCTATTGGTAAAGAATTCCCCATTGCCATGCGCTCAAATTAAAAAAAAGCTTCAACATACAAATTTTGAGGCCACCAGAATAATTAAACTTCTTGCTCGTCGGCACGGATTCATATTCAAACCTGTTCCTGAAGATCATTCGTGCATTCAATTAATGCTTCCAAATGACATCGTTTGGAGAAAAAGAAATAACTTACAATATTGCGGCAAATAATTTGCTAGGTGCTAGTCATAAAAAGTTTTTCTGAAAATATCTTGTTAGTTATAAAGGACATTACAATTATGTACTCAACCCACAACATTTCGGACCACTATAAGATATCATATAGCCGCCATAGTAGATATGAGTCACACTTTCAGGTGATAAAAACAAAAATGCCCGATCGAGCTTTTATACCTTTTTCGATCCGCTGACGACTAGCGTGCGAGGCCTAGGGGTAGATCAGTTGAGACTACACTACAGGAAGTCGTTGGGCGTATTGAAAAGACACTCGCCATAAGTTAGCATTAAGTATTGCTTTTTTTCACCAAAGAAAGAGACTGAGGATTGAGTCGATACGATGCACTGGAAAAAATCTAAAAACACCCTGCCATTTCCCGATGGGTGGATAATGTTCTCAGTTGCAGAACGATAAATGCGGTAACGGTTCACCACGCGGAGTAGTTATAGTCCCCCATCCTAGAAAACAAGGTCAAGAAAACAAGATGGGAACGTCACAACATATTTGGAGTGAATCGTCAAAGTCCCGCACTTGTTTTGTTCTCAAGAAAATACAAGATTCAAATTACCAGTGGAACGATTCGATTTCAAACATGGTTAAATCTGAACTCCAATCTCTTCTGGAAAATAAAAACGATGAATGGAAGAATAAGGCAATGAGGGCATTCTACATTTATAGAAAGAGCTTCGGACGGAAGTGACTACAATCGCCATCATCCACTTTTGTGGGATGCATTCTGATATAAGGTGTCATTCTAATAGTTAGGTGAGAGACGGCATACACACAATTTCACCAATATACCAAATCGTCATAAAGTCCAGCGAGCAGCATGACTCGGTCTCATGAAATCTACAAAGCAGGTAGCTCTCGATCCCATGGTAGATCTGACAAGTGCCACGCGGCTCTACGAGGAAACTATAATTTTAAGCCTGACATTCGACTTCTATTAAATCCCTTATTTCCCGTAAAACCACAAGTACACTCATCTCTGAGACAGTGGAAGAGCTGAACCAAACCGAGTCCCACTCACGTGTGTCTCGGGTCCCACAGACACCTCGGGCTTCAAGGGTACTGACAAGTGTGCCAGTGCCAGAGACAAATTACCTCCGAATAACATTGGTAGACATCACCTCTCAGATGTTGGGTAGACCCACTACCACTCTGTCATCGGCCGCATGGTCAACACGGGCTGCCCCTATTGGCGCTACTTGGCATTATAAAATCGGGCTAAAATCATAATATATAATTCATAATTATAATAATTTAAATTAATTGAAACTAGTTTCATACGACATCTGTAAGATTTTATCTGATCACTTACCTATAAGCTTCAGCCAGTACAGGATTTTGTTTTATTGCCAAAGTAGAAAATTGCGCAGACTTATCAAGCCTTCTGCACTGAAAATGAATTGATGACAACAATAACAACACTCCAGTGTTTGTACTATCTTGACGCCATAATTGCATGCAATGTTTTTCTGCACTTTCATAATCCACAGCTTGGTATTCTCTATGAGCCAACTCCAGTAAACCTAAAAAATAACACATTAAATTATCCCATCTTAGAAATTATGGGGAATAAATACATAATTATATACTGTAACTAAGAGAACGCCACCCGTGCGCTACGCCCAAGGCGTTTCACAATATCATTGGTTACATGCTGCTATAATCGTCTTCTTCTTTGCCATCTTGATCTCAATTTTAGTCTTTATCTTGAATCACATAAATTGGTGCTCCCGTTTTCACATTCTGAAAGATTTCTTCGTTTTCAAAACGAAAAAATTTTCCGCAACGAAATGAAAAGTAAATGGCTTTTTATACAACAAAAATAATCTTAATTGCAGAGGGAAAAAAATAGATGACTGCATTAACATAAATTTAAAATCATTATCAGTGCCAATTTGCTTGTTTCATCGATATGAATAGTTTTTATTAATCAACGCAACCTTAATTTTGGGTCGGGAATAATTGGTCAGGGCAACAACAACTTTTTGTTTACGTGAGAACAGCTGACGCAGTCCGATTTGGTTATCGGAACGTTGGCACGTTATCATAACAGCGAGGTAACGACAGCTATTTCTTATCACATTTAATACAAAATTTGGGGGAAAAAATAAATTTTTTATTAGAAATTTAATTTTCAATATGCATTCTGTTACTCGCAGCTCGTCAGATATGTTAAATACACAGTTGTTGCTTCTAAGATGTCTTGATCTTTTTAAACGGATAACTATCTTCCGTCGTTTTGCCTTAAAACAAGCAATTGCAAAAATAAAGGCGTTTTTATCACGCTGCATATGTTCTAAGCAGCCAGGTTAGCTGTTTTTGTTAGCCAGAATCGATGAGAAACGGAAAGATATCGATGCCGAAAATTTGTGAAAACGGAAGCACCTTAAAACGAAACGTTTTGGTTGAAAATGTAATCCGCAAAGTAATTGCAGCCCGGCGCCTACCTGATAATCTTAATAAGTCGAATTCCGAAGAAATTTGTATAGTTTTGGAAAGATTTTTCTAATTTATCTGCATCAGCATAATTTAACATTTTAAATTTTGTAATCACTTTATTTTCATTTCATTTCATAGTTAATCACAGCCATTTGACGAACAAAACCGTCTTGAGCCAAACACTTGTTTTTTTCTGAGTTCTAAGTTCTCAACTAGTTTCGCTTTTAGTACAAAAAAAAATATTTATGTTTGTCGTGACAAATTAGGTGTGGAATCAAAAACTACAGTACCAAAGACTGAGTAGTTTTTTTAAGATTCAGGAACAACTCAGCCGCCCAAAACCATTGACGAACAGACGAAGTCAGTTAGGCCAAATTTACTGCAGAGCTATTTGTTAAGGCGCTTAAGCTTTACTCCAACTTTTAAATTGTTCGTTCATTTATGTTAATAATAAATATTAAATTTGATTAGACAGCTTAGATAATAGCCCGTATAACTGTGTTATTATATCCTAATAGAGTATTGTTGTTTAGACCCATAAGTTGAAAAAATCTTCAGACCAAAAACACATGTATGTATGTACATCATAGCTCGCAAATAACTGTTGACACTTTCTGTTGACCTCTCATTGACGGACACATTGAGAAAATGGACTGAAAAGACCCGATCAAATCTGTTTTTGCTCAACTCGCTCTTCGCTCAAGCAAAGACCGATTTTTTCACTTCTCTTTTGTTCCTGTTCTTTACTGAGCATCTTGCCGCGAGCAAACGAACAAAGTGTCTTTTGCGTATGTATGCGTGCTTGTACGTGAGAAGCTTATGGCAACTATCAATTTTTGTGAATTCTATACGGTTTGACTATTGGAGCTTAAAATTAATCGTGAAAAGCAAAACGAAAATGTTCGTTTGCCAATTTTGCAAAGAAATATACAGTAAGTCACGGAAGTATTCGTCTCTAGGTATCCTCTATATTCCAGCTCGTTTTTGGTGGTTATTTTACAATGAATTTAATCGTTTTTTCATAGGATGGGCTAAATTAAATATTTATCTAACATAATTGAACATAATTTTATTCAAATCTTAATAATTTCATATTACTTTCATAAAAAAACAAAAAAATCAACCAAATTTCATATCACAAAAGTAGTCGTCTCTTGTTGTTTTGCTCTTAAATCTAGATACGAAAACTATTCCTAGTACTTTGTATGGAAGCCGTTATTATCTTCTATGGCTTTCAAACGTTTTGGCATCGATTCCATCAGCTTGTGGCATCTCTCCTCCGAAATTTGGGACCATTCCTCTAGCAACACCTTCTTGAGCTCCTTTTTGGAAGAAATCTTATGCTCCTGGACTTTCAGCTTCAGGTGGGCCCACAAATTCTCAATGGGGTTCACATCTGGACTTTGTGGCGGAGTATGAAGCTGTTTACATTGTACAACAGCCACATTTTTACGTTCCAGGCAGTATGTTTTGGGTCGTTGTCTTGCTGAAAAACGAAATCCTCTTTTGGAATACCCATTTTAGCATCTGTGCATTCATTATTCCCTCAATAAATATTAAGTTGCCAACGCCTCGAGCCGACATGCATCCCCAAACTAGCACAGATCCTCCGCCATGCTTATCCGTTGGTTTGATGTTTTTTTTTTTTCAGCGCTCCACAAGGCTTACGCCAGACTTTTCCCTCGCCGTCAGAACCAAATATGTTAAATTTACTTTCATCACTAAATATGACGCGTTCCCAGTATAAAAAGTCTTTGGTTTCGTGCGTTTTAGCGAAGTTTAGACGCTCCGACACATTTACAGCAGACAGCAATGGTTTTTTTCAGGGACATCTTCCATGGAAATCATTGCTTCTGAGGACCCTGCGGACGGTTTCGTTAGAAACATTGGTTCCCAATGATGATGACAAGGCACCATTTATTTTCGGAGCCGATAAATGTGGGTTTTTCCTATTCTCTTCCAGAATTTTTCGCTCTTCTCTGTCTGTCAATATTTTTGGGCTTTCCAAGGAATTCCGAGCTTTTAGTCGAGAAATGGCACTTTTCATTGTCGAAACACTTCGTTCGAACAACTCACCACCAAAAACGAGCTGGAACATAGAGGATACCTAGAGACGAATACTTTCGTGACTGACTGTACATATTACAATACAATAGCCCAAAAGATGCGGAAAACATGAATAATTAAACATATACACGAAAAAAACTAAAAACACTTTACTCAGACACTTTTTTGGTTCTGCTCAACTAAAGACACTTTTGCTGTGAGCGCTTGACCAAAGTATCTCTCTAAGTTGTTATTGTGAGACACGATCGTGTGTCGGGCTCACCCGAAAACCCGAAACACATAACACAAGCGAAGAGACAAAAAGTGTTCTGCTCAGTGAGAGACCGTGTCTTCGTGGTCTTTTTCGGTTTTGTCAGTGACGAGACAGCAAAGGAAAAAAGTGTTGACCGTCGTTTGCGAGCTATGATGTACATTCATTTCTACATACATATGTATTTTCTTGACTATGTAACATTAACAGGCAGTCAATATAATACATTGCAAACAAGTCCCAGTTTTGCCGCTTTCTGTATGAAACTGCAATCTTTTTTTTGTCTCAAATTCACATACCTACTACATATGTACTATGGACGAAATTTGTGATTTAGGTAGCCATTGGTATAAAACGATTCAACCTCTGGTTAGCTGGATTATAAAATATAAGATTTTGTAGCAAATGAAAGTATAAATTAAATAATTATTTAATTTATATTTTTTTTATATTTTCTATTCTATTCTGTATACATTCAAGTATGCCTGAACAAAATCATTATATTTGCAAATTCGAATGTATGTTATGCACACCGCCCATATGTTTACATACACATTTAATGTGTTAGCTGTGTTTTCCGTATTCTTACCGACAGATGATAGGGATTGCTGATGTTCATTTTGTTTCCCAACTGCACTGTTGATTGTTACAATTGATTGCTGTTGCAATAGGGAATGTGCCGACGACTGCGATTGTGGGCCCTGTCCTTGAGAGTGCATGTTCGCCGTTTGTTCTACATATATGTATATCCAACGATGACAAAATGTGGCCTAAAATCAATAAGTAACGCACAGTTATTGTTAATGCAACGTAATTTACAGTGTACAACTTATATACGAAAGCTTGAATCTCAAAAAACCTGTGAATGTGCAATTATGTTACAACTAAGAACATCCAACTTCAAAAAATCATCACACCTTTACAAATATTTAATTGTAACTCAGCTGTCGAGAATTTATACGCGACCTTCTCCAGTTAAGTGTTGATAACGAATGGTTGCCACATCGGCAGAATTTAAATTACTTAGAGGGAAACAAGCAATAGGAACATTAAAATAGAACATAAACAAATTTGTGGTTGGTTTTGCTACAGTTTTTGGGCTGCAGCTTAAAATATCGCGAAGAATTCCCGATTTAATTTTTAAACACAAAAAAACTGGTGATCATTTTTTATCAAAACGGAAACATATTTCTCACAGAAACTAACTTAAACGGCATTATTTATCTTTATCTTTATCTTTATTTATCTTAATTCCTTTCCTTTAGTTCGTTTACTTTCGTAGTGACCAGATGAGTGTTTTTTTTGCGCTCCTCGTTGTCTTTTATTTTGCATGAATAGCCGGTGTTTTGACAAAATAATCTTTTAAATAACTCTCTAATCAGCCTACAATCTTAAACTATACTCCGAAACATAATTTAATATTTTATTTCGTGTGTCGGCTAATTTAATTAACTGTTCTTCGTCTCTCCACCACTAAACTTTCTAAGCAGTAGGGATCTGTTTTATTTACTCACGCTGTTACCGCTCTCGTATCCTATTTTACTAGTTACGCTTTAAGCATTTGTCCGGGACATTGGTCTCATAGCTTTTTGTCTTGAAATTTTTTGTTGTTTTTTTTTTTTAAATAAAACGGTTACAATAAAGTTTTCTGCGGTCTGTGGCAAAAAAAATTTCCAAGAAGGATTGATCAGTCGAGTGTCTCTTGTTGGTTCTGCGATATCCTCGTGGGAGATGCCACCGCGATATGTAATAGTTTTCATAACAGTTTTGAGGTATGCCGTATCGTTAAGAAGGACATTTTCGGATGGTCTTAAAGGAGCTGACCGTTGGGTAACTCCAAGGAATCTTCAAGTGCCAACTGTCCCTCAGCCACTCGTGGCTGAAAAACTACCTCCGGCCACTCCAAGTTTTGCCACTTCAAGGGCAACGACTGCTGCCTTTTATGCCAATTGTATTTATCATCTGAGAGAGCACCTCACCAGAAATCTTATTAGCGTCCGTGTCCGTCCACAAGCTAACTAGCTGTCCCGTCCACTCCGATCTCACCAGTAAATAGATGTCCCGAACTACCGAATTTTGCCGTCACAGGTACCAGGCATGCGGTGGGCCCCTGACCGCACATTTAATGCTGTTGCTGACGTCGTCATAAAGGGGTAGAAGTTTAATTTATCTTATGCCAGGGATAGAATTTCATTTAAGTTAAGCGTTTCCCCAACAGATCAGCACAACGTGCCATTATCATTCTCATCATACTTGTTCAGGCCAGCAGCAGATGAGTGCCGCGCACTGTGCCAACTTCGTGCGCTCCGGTCCCAACTCGCTCTTGCGCGCTCGGAGGGGCGCTCGGGAGATTTTACGACCCACGTCCACCCGGCGCTCACGCCATCACAGAGCATAGATCATAAGGCCTAGCTTAGTGACGTTTCAACCCCCGTTTCAAACGCACGATCTACCGCGTGACCCCCGAAATAAATACTACAAATTTACCACAAAGCACCACGTCATTTCATTTCTTGCGAAGGCTACAGGAGGTTTCACTTTATTATCCATATCGTCGATGGAGACTTGAGCTTCGTCCGCCCCACTACAAACATTGGTCCTTCGAGCCGGATATTCGCCTGCCCATCTCCAGTGGCTCCTCACCTGGTCCCATTCGGCTGGACATATGTATATACATATATATACGTGCCGCGTCTTTCCTTTCACCGTTCTATCGACGGCGCCATATGCTTGGCAATTCCGGGCGCTCTCCGCTTCTTCGAGTGCTCGTATATACCCACATCTACATACCCAATACAACGGTCGTGCTTATAGTTCCGTTGTCTGTGCAATCAGTTGTGCCACAGTGAAATAAAAAGAATTCACCTGCAGCGAAACCAATTTTATTCGCTTCCGATCCAGCGCTTACATTCATACACATATGTATGCATATCTGTCGGTGACTCATCTGCCTTCCTCTCCCAGCTACCAGTGTAGCGTGCAGGTGTGGGATAGCTGTCGTTTACCCATACTAGTATGAAGAGATTTCGTGTGCACCTCTAGCTATGCTCTGACTAAGCTCGCCGGATTTTCGGGGTTCGTTCTACTCTCTCCTATCACATACTGACACACACTCGCATAATGTTTTAGGTGTAGTGGCCGAATTTAGGGAACGAGTATAGAACATCACGGATAAGCATAGTTTTCTTTTGGTAATGCTTAAAAGTGCAGAGCCATAGTAACTCCGAAAGTGGATCGTAAGCTGCAAGCTTTCCGAAAAGCTTTCTAAAGAGAGTCGGCGCGCAGCGCACGCATTTAAGCGAAAGACGTCACGTTTACCTTGACCCAAGAGAGTAGCGTAGCGTAGGGAGAGCATAGATTAAAAGCTTGACCAAAAGTTCGCTCAAATGGGCGAAAGATCATCCGATTATGCAGTTAAAGTTCCCAAGATCATCCGATTATGCAGTTAAAGTTCCTAAGATCATCCGATTATGCAGTTAAAATTCCCCAAATATCATCCGACCCCACGTATCAGAAATTCAGAGTGAGGAAGAAGAACTCGAAGAAGAGAGTATCTCCGAGCTACGCCGCAAGCGGTTTGTTTGCTGGAATTGCGACAAAACAGGTCATCGGTTTGAAGATTGCGTAGCAGAACGCCGAGTCTTCTGTTATGGCTGCGGGGCGAAAAATACTTTTAAGCCAAAGTGCGAAAAATGTAACCCATCGGAAAACCGCAAGCGGGATGCGCAAACCAACACCATTCTGACGCATCCGGCAATGATGACAGAATGAAAGAGCAAAACTTTCCAAGAAAACACCTCCAACCCGGATTGTACAAAAATTCGATCAAATAGGTCCTTTGTAGAGGCACAAACCCAGACGGAGGAGATAGATATAGATGGTGAAAGTTCCCGCTCAGATAAGCTAGAATTAAAGTATCAACCAAAACGTTCGACCATACGATTAAGGCAATTCTGGACCAAGGTAAAGAAGGTGCGAAAAAGACTTGTCTAATCGGTCCTTTTGAGCTCCGATAACAGATTATTTATAGAACTAAGCATAGAAGAACAAAACTTCATGGCCTTGCTAGATTCGGGGGCGACGATAAGCTGTCTTGGAAGTGAAGCCGCTAAGTCGTTCGCGCAACACGCCAAGGCAAAGAAATGCTCCGGAAATATTCGAACGGCCAATAATGAATCTTGTAAAGTAGTAGCGAAAATTACAGTTCCCATAACTTTTCGCGATCATACTAAGGAGATAGAATTTTTCATAATACCCGCCTTGAAACAAAATGTGTATTTAGGGATTGATTTCTGGATAGAATTCGGTCTTGTAGCAAGACTTTTAACGGATAGATCTGTGGTACAAGAATTAGACGTAGGAAATGAAACCAGGGCTTCGGAATCACCGCCAGTACACGATCTAAGCAAAGACCAAAAGGTTAGACTAGAATCCGTGATCCATTCGTTTCCTTCGTTTGAAAGGGAAGGATTAGGACGTACGAAAGCAATCCAACACACGATCGAAATGGTACCCGATAGACCAGTCAAACAACGCCATTGGCCGATTTCACCCGCGAAGGAAAAGTTAATGTTTGACGAAGTGGAGAAAATGCTGGCATTAGACGTGATCGAGGAATCGAATAGCTCCTGGAGTAGCAATTGCGTTTTAGTTAAGAAAGGTACGAAAAATCGATTATGTTTAGATTCTCGAGAAATTAATAAGATCACTCGCAAAGATGCCTACCCTTTACCACATATTGATGGCATTCTTAGTAGATTACCACCAGCCAAATACATAACGGGACTTGACATGAAACACGCATACTGGCAGATTCCTTTGGAAGAAAAATCTCGGCACTATACAGCTTTTACCATTCCCAATAGGCCGCTTTACCAGTATAAGGTAATGCCGTTTGGCTTAACTAATGCCGCTCAGACGTTGTGCCGACTTATGGATCAGGTGATACCTGCACACCTCAGGAATCGGGTTTTTGTCTATTTGGACGATTTACTGGTGCTCTCAGATGACTTTGATTCACACTTGGTGCTGTTACAAGAGGTAGCGATGCATTTGCGTAAGGCAAATCTCACGATTAATATAGCCAAGTCAAACTTTTGTATACGGGAGATTAAATATCTGGGGTTCATAATAGGTGATGGTCAGTTAAAGACAGATCCGGGGAAAATAAAATCCATAATGGAGTTCCCGATCCCAAAAACCGTGAAACAGATAAGGAGATTTCTAGGACTTGCTGGATGGTACAGACGCTTTGTCGATAACTATGCCACCGTCAGCTACCCCTTAACGGAACTACTAAAAAAGCATCAACCACTTAAGTGGAACGCATCAGCTGAAGAAGCTTTCAATAAACTCAAATCCTGCTTAACATCTGCTCCAATCCTAGCCACCCCCGATTTTAAGAAACCCTTTTTGTTAATATGTGACGCAAGCACCTTTGGTTTGGGCTGCGTACTAGCTCAATTAAACGAGGAAGAGATAGAGTTACCTATAGCGTTTATGTCCGAGAAACTTTCCAAGGCGCAACGAAACTATTCGGTCACTGAACTCGAGTGCTTGGCAGTGATTAAAGGAATAAAGAAGTTTAGAGCTTACGTAGAAGGACAGGATTTCCAAGTTATAACGGACCATGCGTCCCTACAATGGCTTATGAGGCAAAAAGATTTGTCAGGTCGCTTGGCCCGCTGGGCTATAAAATTACAGGGATTTAATTTTCAAATATCACATCGTAAAGGGTCCGAAAACGTAGTGGCCGACGCGTTGTCACGCCAAGATGAGCCCGAGGTAAGAGAGCTGAACGGCAACGGACCCATAGTCGACCTTACTTCTACAGAGTTTAAATCGAACGAATACATGGATCTAATAGAACACATAAGGCTTAATCAACTTAAGTTACCCGATTTGAAAATTGACGATAATTTGGTGTATAAAAGAACCGAACCATCTTCAGGGGACGCGATAGCAGATAAACAAACTTGGAAGCTTTGGATCCCATCAGGCCTTACCAGCGATATAATTTCCAGGGCTCATGACCCCCCAGACGCTTCCCACAGTGGTATTAGGAAAACCGTTGAAAAAGTGAAAAGGTACTTGTTTTGGCCAAAAATGGTTACACAAATACGAGCCTATGTATCACAATGCGACGTTTGTCGCCAGACCAAAAGTGCTAATGTCGTGCTAAGACCACCAATGGGTAAGCCAATGATTTCAGAAAGACCTTTTCAAAAGCTTTATCTAGATTTGTTGGGCCCGTATCCGCGTTCCAAGCAAGGGAATATTGGTATCTTAATAATTGTAGATCACAACACCAAATTTCATTTCTTATGTCCGCTCAAGAAGTTTACCTCAAGTAAGGTGTGTGACTTCCTAGAAAACATGTTATTTAGTACTTTCGGGGTCCCTGAGACAATACTTACCGATAATGGTTCGCAGTTTGTCTCTGGGAATTTCAAGTCATTTCTTACCAGATTCGGGGTAACTCACCGCTGCACTGCAATATACTCACCGCAAGCCAATGCCAGTGAACGGTTAAACCGATCCGTGTTAGCGGCTATAAGAGCGTACGTCGGCAAAGATCATACTAATTGGGACAACAAGTTACCTGAAATTAGTGCAGCGTTAAGAGCCAATATCCATAAAAGCACCGGGTATTCGCCATATTTTCTTGCTTTTGGGCAGAATATGATTCTTAACGGAAAGGATTATGAACTACTTAGACGACTAAATCTCCTATCGGATGACACCAGAGTCGAATATCCAGATGTAGTACAAGTATGTCGACAAGCCGCTCAACAAAAGGTAGCTGAATCACACGAGCAGAATGCGAGGACATACAACTTACGTAGCCGGGTCCGTCAACTTAAAGTCGGAGACGTCGTGTATGCCCGGAATTTTTGTCAGAGCAACGCTTTAAAAAAGTTCAGCGCTAAGCTGGCGCCTGTGTTTATATCAGCCAAGGTTATTCGCCGAGTGGGGACAATGTATTACCAATTAGCTAGCGAAGATAAGAAAAACTTAGGAGTCTATCACTTGAAAGATATTCAGCTTAAACCTTAGTAAATGGCCTTCTTCAGTTTAAGTCTCATTGTAAGAACAATTACGTCTTCAACTGTGGTGTAGTGGCCGAATTTAGGGAACGAGTATAGAACATCACGGATAAGCATAGTTTTCTTTTGGTAATGCTTAAAAGTGCAGAGCCATAGTAACTCCGAAAGTGGATCGTAAGCTGCAAGCTTTCCGAAAAGCTTTCTAAAGAGAGTCGGCGCGCAGCGCACGCATTTAAGCGAAAGACGTCACGTTTACCTTGACCCAAGAGAGTAGCGTAGCGTAGGGAGAGCATAGATTAAAAGCTTGACCAAAAGTTCGCTCAAATGGGCGAAAGATCATCCGATTATGCAGTTAAAGTTCCCAAGATCATCCGATTATGCAGTTAAAGTTCCTAAGATCATCCGATTATGCAGTTAAAATTCCCCAAATATCATCCGATCTTCGAGCTTTTGGTTCGGTACCGCTTGGCTGAACTTGCAGAAGTTGGGCTGGAGTATTGACAAAGAATCGATTGATTAAAGCGGACGTGTTTGTGCTATACTCGGGAATAAATAAATATATATATATATATATTTAGCCAACGAACAGTTCTGGCACCTACGCCATACCTCGTGAACCGAGTTTCAATTAAGACCCAGAATCAGGAGTAATTAACCAGGAAAGCAGTGTAAAGAAAAGAAAACATAGCTGGTATGTCCGTGATTAATTTGGAAAGTGTTCGTGGTAAAATATATATATATGAATTTGTGTTATAGGACGGCGGCCCGTAGCCACGGTACCGCTCGTGCGATCATCAGTCGCATAGGAGTGCATATACGGTGTGGTCTATGAGAGGTGTGTTGCCGGTGGATTGATAAGACAAGTAGTAAACCCGCGGGAGGCACCGAGCAGCGAAACCTGCAGCTTGACGTTGTCCGTCGAAAGCCTCAACAACCGTGTGGATGCACGGCGAAAACCAAGAGGCGCCTCCGGACCCTTATTTTTGGCGTCATTGACGCCACCCAATGAAAGTGTAGTCCGCAGACCGACGTCGAATCGGATCGGCAACCTGAAGCCCAGCTAAGGAGTTAATTTACCCCATCTTCAAGTGATTTAGCTGCGCCAGCGACACCCAATAATGAACTCGAATTGATTGCATTATTGTTGGATTCTTCCGGAGGCGCAGTCCTACTCAGCCTGGCTGACATGTCTCTCGATCACGGCAATAGAGGACCATAGTTACTCGTGGATGTAACACACGCCCCTTTTTCCTCTAGATTTCAGGTGCCAGGCTAAAACCATTCTCTTTCGTCACACGATGTATACAGTTTTATAGTTAGTTATGTAACACAGCCAACATAATGGTTTTTGGAAACTAATGGGTATGAGAGCAACATTAATTTTCCTTGAGATTACAAAGCAGTACACTCTAGTACGCTCATGTGCATATATACTCGTGCTAAATATCTTTTCTTTTCCTTAGAATTATGCACCAACGTCATCATTGAGCTCAACGATCACGGATGGAATAAGCGGTACTAGCCTACCAAAAGCGCTGTGAGTTTGTAAATAAGAACAAGTACATATATGCACTGAGCTGGGAAGTAACCTGCGTGTTACATGTAATTTCCTATTGATATCACCTTTATAAATCCGTAACCATAATGTATTGGTACCTCTCACCCCTTTAGAATCTGTTACCCATATATGATGGTCATTTTTAAATCTTTATTTTTCTTAATATTTCTTCGCAATTCCTTACTAATATATTAAGCTATCGAGACACAACAAAAATGGATTTAATTATAAGTTAAGAAAACCCCCCCAAGAATTTAATTATATGATTAGGGATTTATTGAAATATATATATAATGATATTGATTTTGAAGTACAACCCTAATATGTTCTAAATTCAGGACTCCGCCCTCAGAAAGGCATGATCGAAGTGGTGGGATGATAACTGTTTAACGTTATTCAAGGGTCTATACGGTCAGGTTACCTGTATAGCATAGGTCGGGAGGGTAGAGAAGATAGAGATACTCACTAACACCGGAGTTTCTCATCATTTGAGTAGAGTAATTGATAAGTATGTCCACACTTTCCACAACCAACTTGTTAGTCCCATAACCAATTCCTGGCTCCGGTTAAACCTGGATTCTGTTGTTAGTTTTATGTTTGTTTCTTCTTTTTTTTTTATTTTTTTTTTCATTTTTAAATGTGCACCTAAAACATTATGCGAGTGTGTGTCAGTATGTGATAGGAGAGAGTAGAACGAACCCCGACAATCCGGCGAGCTTAGTCAGAGCATAGGTAGCGGTGCACACGAAATCTCTTCATACTAGTATGGGTAAACGACAGCTATCCCACACCTGCACGCTACACCAGCTGAGCTTTCGCGGCTGACAAACGTACATACATATGAACATACATATTCTGCACAGTTTTTTGTTTTTATAATTACATACATATATAAACTAACACGGGTCACTACGTCGCCCCTTTCTTAACTAATTATATTGTCCATAACGTAATACACGATTTCATACCCCCGGCACATATTTCTTTACGTATACATAAGTACGCATTCCTTTTAAAGTAGCATATTCTTGCATATCTATATACATACAAACATCTTGTATTTAAAACGGTTACCGTTTTGTACCAGTGGTTGCGTTAACTCAAGGCACCGTACCTATCATTTACATCCATACACACACACACATACAAGCAACAGCATGCGTGCTTCATCTGCTCAGCAGCTGGAAAGAAGGAGGCAGGAGGACGCACCAGGCAGGCACTAAAAACTGCCCAGCCACGCGAAGCGTGGTCGGCAAAACCAGGACCACATGCAGTTGATTCAACTCAACCTGAATCACAGCAGGGCCGCACAGGATCTCCTGACGCAGACGGTGCGCGAGCTTGGCTCTGAGGTGGCACTCCTCAGCGAACCACATAAGGTGGGCAGCAGCAGCGATTGGGCCACGGACCTTACTGGCAAAGCGGCCCTGTGGCTCTGTGGCGTCGACGCGCCGCAATTGAGCGACACCAGGTCGGCAGACGGATTCGTCCGAGGGTATGTAGGCGGCATATGGTTCTACAGCTGCTACCTGGCACCCAGCCTCTCACTGGAGACTTTCAGCCGCATTATGGACGAGCTGAGCTGCGATCTGCGAGGACGGAACAACGTCGTAGTCGGAGGCGACTTCAACGCCTGGGCCCTGGAATAGGCGTCCAGATGCCGCACGGTGTTGGAGGCTTTTGCCTCTCTGGACGTCGTCCTTCTGAACGAAGGGTCCCAACAAACCTTCAGCAGAGCAGGTGTAGGGTCGATCATCGATCTCACCTATGCCAGCAGCATGCTGGCCCGGCACGCCCGATGGAGGATCAGCGACGTATACACTGCCAGCGACCACGAGGCCATACTATGCACCCTGGGCACCCTTGCCCGATCGAGAGGTAACCCGTTCCGGCATGGGAAGGCGTACCGCCAGGACACGCTGAGGGCCCAAGTCTTCGCAAGCGCCCTTGAGAGCTACTCTGCAAACGATGCAGACGGAGCCAACGATATGGCGACCAAATTGGCGGACGCACTTGAAGGCGCCTGCGACCAGAGCATGCTACCGAGAAGGACGTTCCGGAAGCACAAGGATCCAGTTTTCTGGTGGAGCGAAGCGATTGCGGCTCTCCGTAGAACCTGCCACCGGGCCAGAAGGCTGCTCCAGCGAGCCAGAGGCACACCGCGCTTGGCCCGATGCAGCGAGACCTACAAAGCGGCGAGGAAGGATCTGAATACCGCCATAAGGAACAGCAAGAGGGAATGCTTCCTTAAGCTGTGTGATGCCGCCGAAGAGGACCCCTGGGGAGGCGCGTACAGGATGGTGGTGAAGAGGCTGAACTCGAGCAGCAAAGCTCCAACAGATCCAGAGGCACTGGAGGGTATAGTCAGGGTACTGTTTCCTCGAGGACGGCAGATCCCTAGCTCCCTGCGGTTCGAGCATAGCCCAAGCGACATCTGCGAGGTTACGGAAGCCGAGGTGTTGCAGGCAGGCAGAAACCTGATACCTAGGAAGGCTCCGGGTCCGGATGCGATCCCCAACAGCGCGTTGAAGCTGGCACTTCTTCTACTCCCGAGGGAAGTTGCGGGCCTTTTCAACAAATGCCTCCAGGAGGGGACGTTCCCCGAGAGGTGGAAAAGGCAACGGCTGCTACTATTAACCAAGCCGGGCAAGCCGCCAGGGGTGGCCTCTTCCTACAGGCCCATCTGCCTTCTGGACAACATGGGAAAAGTCTTCGAAAGGGTGATCGGTGCGAGGCTGAGCGCAGCCATCGAAGCAGCAGGCGGTCTCTCCCAGAACCAATACGTGAGACCGCGGGAGCGCTATCCAGGATGCTGCTAAACACCAGAGGGCCAAAGCAGGCAACGAGGAAACTGCTGACGAGCTTCGTGACGTCGCAGATGCTCTACGCCGCTCCGGTGTGGGCAGAAGCCGCGAAGGTGAGTAGCTACATGCGAGGAGTGGAGGCAACGTACAGACTGTGCGCCATTAGGACCGCGTGCCCGGACCATCTCAGACGAATCCGCGTTAGTCATTGCCGGGCAAGTTCCGCTCAGGGAGCTGATAAGGGAGAGGAAGGAGATCCATGATGCCATGACGGACAGTGCAGCCGAGGCACGCTCCAAAGCAGAAATTAAGGACGCCGCCAGAATGTCCAGCATAGACAGATGGCAGACTCGATGGGACCACTCACCCAAAGGCCGATGGACCCACACCCTCATCCCAAGCATAGCATGCTGGGTTGAAAGGAAGCACGGCAAGGTGGATTTCTACCTTACCCAGGCACTGAGCGGACATGGCTGCTTCCACGGCTACCTCAAGCGCTTCGGCCACGAGACAGAGGACTGGTGCCCCGAGTGTGGCACTGGCATAGAGGAGGACGCTCGCCACGTCCTCTTCGACTGCCACAGGTTTGACCTCGAGCGTCAGACATTGGAGACAGTAGCAGGGTCTAGGGTCCGCACCGAGACTCTGGTGCCGCTGATGCTGGCAGACCCGAAGGTGTGGGAAGCGGCCGCGGAGTTCGCCTCTAGCGTGATGCGAACGCTTAGGTCCTTGGAGAGAAGGCGGAAGGAGCAGACGGAGTAGGAGTCCACGCCACTGCGAAGCAATGCTTTGCGGCAGTACCGCAGTCCGCGGGGCCCCTAGTCCCAACATACTCTTGTCCGTTAAATATAAATTGTATAGTATATATTATAGAGCAAATAAATAAGTATATGAATATAAAAAAAAAGCAACAGCAGCGGACGCATCATTTGAGTGTTTTCCAAGTACGGTTGTGTTTATTACGAGCTCCAAGTTTTCCGGCAAAAAAATCCGCGCCACGCCTGGCATCTGAAAGGAAAGCTGTTAAGAGCAGGTCACTGAAGCACCGGTACGTACTGCGTATGAAATCCATCCTCGCCGACCACCCGTTCTGTTGCAGGGGCATATCCAGTGCGCTCCGTGCAGGAGGGGGAGAGGGGTGAACTCTTGTTTGGCGCCCTCCGTTATACACATTGTTGGTGGAGTTGAAGCAAAAAAATTTTCTCACTCAAATTTTTCTTTCTTTTTCTGTTTACGGTTTTTGCCGGGAGCCTCCCACTCAGCAGCTGATCACTGAGCTGCCAGCCAGGTGATCGCGTAGGGTGGCAACTCGGATGGTGTTGCCGGACAGCCTCGTACGGAACAGGGCTGCCGGAGTGCCGGAGCAGAGTTACGCGCCAAACGAAATTTGAAATTTCAAATTAAAATCGACCCAGAATTAACTGGAACATCGAGCAAAGGAATGGAAGAGGACGAAAACCTGGCTTTCATGAACGGCAGCAAGCTCGCCCGATCGCCAGCAGTTGCGCCAGCTCCAGGAGCAGAGCATGGACCCGGACGCTCGGGAGACCCCTAGGAGGGTACGGGACCCAGCCAGCCCAGAGAGTTTGCAAAGAAAAACGCCGCCTAAGAGAAGTAAGGCCTGCCAGGAGGCAACCTGCCTCGAAAACCTCCAAGTGCTGGGAAATATCTTGGATGAAGTCCATAGCAGAATGATGGATAAGAATACGCGCCACATCAACATGGCGACGAGAAACATGTTCGTGCGAATGAAGGAGCTCCACACGAGCATCAATGAAGCAAATCAAGCATCAGCAGCGGGCAGAAGCGCCAGGCAGAAAGACCTCGACGCCGCAGTCCTGTGCTCAAAATGCTCACAGAGCACCAAGAGCATGAGCATGGACAAAGAGCAGCAGACAACGACAGTCTGGAAGAGGGATGCCGCGGCGCAAACGGACCCGTGGCGTAGGCTAAGCCAGCCGCTGGTGGATCCGGGTCCCCCCCCTCCCCCCACGCGCCAAGGCAGCCAAAAGGCGCCAACGCAACCAGGAGGCCGCAGAAGAAAGCCCCGTTGCCGCCACAAGAAGACGTGGCGACGCCCAGCGGTATGAGCCAGACCAAGAGCCCCGAGATTCCGGTCAGCGGATGGAGGGTGGTGGCCAAGAAGACGAGGGCAGCCAAAAAGCCGGCTAGGAAACCTCACCGCCCGGACGCCGTGGTCGTCGAGGCGAAAGGAAAAACCTACAGCGAGGTGCTTGCCCTGGTTACCCGGAGAGAAGACGGTCAGCTTCAGCGATAAAGAAAGCGCAACAAGGATTAAGGAGAGCCTCGAATCGGTACTGGATGCTGTAGCGGAGGTACGAACCCTTTCCGAAGACACGAGGACGAGGGTGCTAGCGATCAGCGACCTGGACCCGCTAGTAACCGCGGAGGATCTTGTCAATGCCTTAGCGGAACAATTTGCCATCAAAGCCGACTCGGTGAATGTGAGAAGCCTACGCCCATCATACCGGGACACCCAGACTGCCGTAATTGGACTGCCGAGCAAGGACGCTCAAGTGGTCCTCGGCAAGGGCAAGGTCAAGGTGGGATGGACGATATGTAAGATCAAGGAGAAGGACTCGCAGCCTAGGTGCTACAAGTGCTTGGAGATTGGGCACATTGCGCCAAACTGCCATAGTGCGGTGGACCGAACTGGGTGCTGCATTCGCTGCGGCGTCAATGGGCACAAGATAGCAGACTGTCCAAACAAGGCAACCTGCTTCGTCTGCGCCGGGAGAGGCCGAGAGGACAGAGTCCATCAATCGGGAAGCCGGCAGTGTCCCTTCTCGAAGCTACAAAGCCGAAGCTACGAAGCCGTACAAATCAGGTGACAACGAATCTTGGGCGACCGACAGAACAGGGAAGGCATCCCTGTGGGCATGTGGATGCGATCCCTGCAAACTCAGCAATGTGCTGGCAGGAGACGGATTAGTGCGCGCGAGAGCTGGCAACCTATGGGTATACAGCTGCTACCTAGCGCCCAGTCTACCCCTCGAGTCCTTCGCCCGAATCATTGAGGAACTAGCTGAAGGCGCAAGAAACCGCGGGGCAGTCCTAATCGCTGCCACGTCACCAACGCAAGAGGCCGAATCCTGCTAGAAACTTAAGCATCGCTAGACCTATCGCTGCTGAAGGAGGGCTCCCAGCAAACCTTCTGCAGGGGTAGCGCTGGGTCAATCATTGACCTAACGTTCGCGAGCCCTTCGCAGCTGCGCAATGCAAGGTGGCGAATAGGAGATGTGTACACCGGAAGCGACCACGAAGTCATATTATGCACCATTGGCGAACGCGCCAGACCCAGCAGATCAAGCGCGAGGAGCAAAGCCTACATCGTGGACACGTTCAACATCAGCGCTCTCGCCAGAAGACTCGAGACGTGGGAGGCCCTCGGCGACACAAGCGCCAACGAATCGGCCAACCAGCTCGCCTTGCGAATGGAGGAGGCCTGTGACAGGAGCATGAGACAGCGGATGCCATTCATGCGGTACCACGAGCCAATCGTCTGGTGGAACGCCGACATCGACAGACTCCGGACAACGTGTCTAAGGGCCAGACGAGCTATGCAGAGAGCGCGACGTATGACTCGGTTCGACACATCGCATGAGGAGTATAGGACCGCCAGGAAGGCACTGAAGCATGCAATTCGGAGCAGCAAGCGGGAATCCTTTCTCCAGCTCTGCGACACAGCGGAACAAGACCCCTGGGGCAGGGCTTATTAAATCGTTATGAAGCGGCTAAGTGCCGGGAGCAAGGCGCCAACGGACCCCAGCACCCTCTAGGACATAGTGCACACTCTGTTCCCAAGCGCGCAACAGAGGCGACCAGGCCCTTTAGAAAGCGACACACCGATCACGTGCATCGAAAGGATCACGGAAGCGGAGATCCTGGAAGCCGGTAGGAGCCTGCCCAGCAAAAAAGAGCCAGGCCCGGATGCAATCCCAAATAGGGCTTTAAAACTGCCATTGGCACTACAGCCATCCGCCTTCGCCGAGGTTTTCAATAAGTGTCTGCTAGAAGGTACCTTCCCCGATAGGTGGAAGATTCAAAAGCTATTGCTGCTCAATTAGCCAGGGAAACCACCAGGTGAGCCTTCCTCGTACAGACCAATTTGTCTCCTAGACAACGCGGGGAAGGTATGCGAAAAGCTCATTGCACGTAGGCTCAGCCGTGCCATTGAAGATGCCGGCGGCTTGTCGCCCCACCAGTATGGCTTCCGGAAAGGCAGATCCACCCTGGATGCCATTGGCATAGTCACCAACATAGCGGAGAATGTAATAAGTGGTACTGCCTGTTGGTTACCCTAGATATAAAAAACGCGTTCAACTCTGCGGACTGGGGTAAAACGATGGAAGCCCTACGGAGGATACGGATCCCGGAATACCTCCTGAGAATAGTGGACAGCTACCTCAGCGGGAGGGTGCTGCTGAAGAGCGAAGGGACTAGATCATATAGAGTAACTGCTGGAGTCATACGATGTATGATGGAGATCTGCGACTGAACCTTCCCGAGGGCACGACCCACGGTCGTGGGGTTTGACGATGACGTCGCCATCGTAGTGGTGGCCAAGGACCTTGCAGCAGTTGAAGCAGGCTCGCCATAGCGGGATGACACCTGGCGGCCCACCGAGGCTGTTCTGTTCAGCAGCAGGAAGAAGGTGGAGACGGCCCGAGTGTCGGTCGGCGGACACGACATTACATCGCAAAGGGCGCTTAAATACCTAGGATGCTGGACACTAGGCTTTCATTTAGAGAGCACGTGGAGTACGCCAACACAAAGGCCGCACAGGCTTGCCGAGCACTCTCGCGAATCCTGCTCCACACCAGGGGGCCAAAGCAAGCAAGGAGGAAGCTGATCACCAGCGTCGTCTCCTCTCAGCTCCTGTATGCTGCCGCAGTGTGGTCCAAAGCGACGAAGGTGCCGAGCTATATGCGAGGAGTCGAAGCAACGCACCGCTTATGTGCCATGAGGATCGGCTGCGCGTTTAGAACCATATCGCGGTCATCGCGGGACCAGTCCCAATAGCAGAGCAAGCGAGGGAAAGGGCAGAGGTGCTATCTCGAGCTATCTCGCAGGGACACCCACAATCCTCCCACGGGAGCCGAGAGAGAATCAACCAGGCACGAGACCGTCAGGAGGTGTCAGATAAAGTGGGATTCCTCGACTAAAGGACGCTGGACCCACCGGCTTATTCCGGATATCAAGCTGTGGTTGGAGAGGAAGCACGGACAGGTGGACTTCCACCTCACTCAGATGCTGAGCGGCCACGGATGCTTCAGATCGTACCTGAAGCGGTTTGGATACGAAACGGAGGACTGGTGCCCATCATGTGGTCGAGGTATCGTGAAGGACGCTCACCACGTCTTCTTTGAATGCCACCGTTTCGAGTACGAGAGGCGCCAGCTAGAGGATGAGCCAGATACCAGCATTAGCATCGGAGGGATCGTGCCGCTCATGGTAGCGAATTCCAAGGCGTGGGATGCCACCACTAGGTTCGCCGCCACTATAATGCGGGAACTACGGAGAGCGGAGAGGGAAAGGAAAGTGTCGGAGGAGTAAGGAGGAACGGCTGTGCGAAGCAATGCTTTGCGGCCGTACCGCATAGCTACGCCCCATTACCCCACCAACAAACCACAGTCCCAGAACCTCACTAGTATACTAGTATACTAGAATACAGTAACTCCTCATCCGAGTGGGAGTTTGTTCTCCTTTCTTCGTGTGATTTCCGAATATGCCAACAGGGCGTGAAGAGAGCAAAAAACTTTTGTTTTGTGGGTACTTACCGGCCCAGTGCCCAATACTGTACAAAGCAGTATGTCATCCTTCTCTACGCAAGTTTCGAACGAGCTAGAGGCTCCCTTAGACCAGCTTCTTACCAAGTTTTGGGAGGTGGAGACACTACCGGTGAAAATCGTAGGCGAGTCGGATGTCTACTGCGAAAGCAATTTCCTCCGAACCACTTCGAGAACGTCGAACGGAAAGTACGTTATCGCGCTGCCGTTCCGTGACCCAGATCATCTCGGATCCGATCTGGGGTATTCAAGGTCGATTTCCCTGACTCAGATTTTGCGGAACGAAAATCGTTTAAAAAGAGACTCTACCTTACAAGCGCAATACGACTCCGTGATCCAAGAATACCTAGACCTTGATCACATGACAGAAGTTCGTCCGATTCATGGGTCCTCAACCTACTACCTGCCGCACCACGCTGTCTTCAAGCCTGATAGCACCACCACGAAAGTCCGCGTTGTATTTAACGCATCCAGCCCGTCGACTAACGGTATCAGCTTGAATGATCTTCTCCAACCCGGCCCTGTTCTCCAGTCCGACTTAACCCTTCAGATCCTGAAGTGGCGCTACTACCGGTACGTCTTCACTGTTGACATCACCAAGATGTATCGGCAGATTTGGGTAGATCCGAAGCACACCCCCTTCCAGCGAATATTGTTTCGCAACAAGGAGGGCGAGATACGCGACTATGAGTTGCAAACTGTTACCTTTGGAGTCAATTGTGCTCCCTTTCTCGCCATCCGGGCGTTGCAACGGCTTGCAGACGATGTCCAGTCCCGATTCCCGAGAGCCAGTCACATCATTCGGTCCTGTATGTACATATGTCGACGACGTCCTAGCGGGGGCAGACTCTCCCACTGAGGCTCAACTAGCTATCCGCGAGTTACAGGCCGCCCTGAGTTCTGCCGGGTTTCCACTGAGAAAATGAACGTCCAACCATAAGGATATCCTGACTACCATTCCGAATGACCATCTCCTTCACACCGACTTCCTTGAAATTGAGGCAGAAAGCACAGCCAAGACTCTGGGAATTCGCTGGAAGGCGACAACAGACGATTTCTTCTTCGTTCCGCCAGAACTGGCATCTACGCATACTATACCAAGCGAGCCGTGCTTTCCCAGATAGCAAGGTTGTTCGACCCTGCGGGCTGGTTGGCTCCTTTCATTGTCCGGTCAAAGATCTTCATGCAAGAGATCTGGTTGCAAGAAGTAGGATGGGACGAAGAACTTCCGACCGAGATGCGTCAGCGCTGGCAGAGTTTTCTGCAGAGCTACTCCGCTCTCGACCAGATCCGCATTCCAAGGTGGATTGGCTCCGAACCATCTGTAAGGGTCGAGCATCACGGGTTTTGCGATGCGTCCGAAAAGGCGTACGGTGCGGCGATCTACGTACGCATCGAGACTGACCACCTGGTCAAGGTGCAGTTGCTCACCGCGAAACACGAGTCGCACCCATTAAGACTATATCGCTCACCCGGTTAGAGCTATGCGGCGCCGTGCTACTGTCCGAAATGGCGACGGCTATCCTGCCAAATATGCCAAGCGCACCTACAACCTGTTACTTCTGGACAGATTCCGCTATAGTCCTGTCCTGGCTGAAAAAGCCTGCTTGCCACTGGACTACCTTCGTAGCCAACCGAGTGACCAGAATTTCCCAAGCCACCGAGGTCGAGAATTGGGGTCACGTTCCGTCCGCACAAAATCCCGCCGACCTCGCCAGCAGGGGCGTATCCTTACAGGAGCTCGTTGAGAACCAACTCTGGTGGCACGGACCAGCGTGGTTGCAAGGGCCCCGGCATCAATGGCTAGCCCAAGGCCATTTGCACCGAGCCCATCCGAAGACTTCCGCGATCGGTTCTCCAATCTGGAGAGAGCTCTGCGAGTCCGTGCTTATGTCCTTCGCTTCACAAAACGCTGCCGAAAACTAGTCACCGGACAAGAGGACCACTTTGCAAGCGAAGACATTACCGAAGCTGAGCGCACTCATATCCTAGAGACTCAGCGCAGAGAATACTACCAAGAGTATCACTGCCTAAGCGAGATGCGGCCTGTGCCAATGTCAAGTTCTATCCTGAATTTGAACCCGTTCCTAGACCAACATGGGCTCATAAGAGCATGTGGCCGTATCGCAACTTCTACCTTTCTAAAGTACGACGAACGACATCCCATTATTCTGCCGTATCGCTGCCGGCTATCCCGCCTTCTCGCGCAATTCACACACCGGAAACTCTTCATGGCGGGAACCAACTAATGGTGCGACTTATCCGATCCAAGTTCTGGATTCCCAAGGTTCAGAAACTCATGAAGGGGGTGGTAAACTCCTGCAAGATATGCGTCATCCACAGACAGAACTTGCAAGCCCAAATGATGGGTGATCTTCCCACGGAACGAGCGTCCTTTTCCAGACCGTTCACGCACACCGGAATTGTCTACGTGGGTCCCTTCGAAATACGGAATTACACAGGCAGAGCGTGCCTGATAACCAAGGGGTATGTGTGTGTGTTCGTGTGTTTTTCCACGAAAGCGATCCATTTGGAGCCTACGTCGGATCTCACGACCGAGAAATTTCTTGCAGCCCTCGCTCGTTTCGTCGCCCGACGAGGGTGTCCGCAGCGCATTCACTCCGACAATGGCAAAACTTTCCTTGGTGCCGCCAAGGTGCTTTCCCGTGACTTCCTAGAAGCATTCAAGGGCTCGATAACTGATGCGTACAGCCATCACCGGGTTTCGTGGCGTTTTATCCCACCAGGAGCTCCACACATGGGAGATCTGTGGGAAGCCGGGGTGAAGAGTTTAAAAACTGTCTTCTACAAAGCCACGTCCACTCGGAAGTACACTTTCGAAGAGCTTTCCACGCTTCTCGCAAAGATCGAAGCATGCCTTAATTCCAGGCCGCTCTCGCCGATGTCCGAAGATCCAACTGAGTTGCTGGCCCTTACTCCCGGGCACTTGCTTACCGGGGGACCCTTGATGTCTACGGCCGAACCCGAAATAAAAGGTGACTTTAAATCAATAATCAATCGATGGCAGCATTTAAAGGCCTTCACCCAACAGTTTTGCCAGCGGTGGAAAGAGGAATACCTCAAAGAGCTCCACAAGCGCACTAAGTGGCAGACGCCGACGCCAAACCTCCTGGTTGGGGATACGGTTGTCGTCAAAGAAGACAACCTGCCCTCCAATGAATGGCGGCTCGGGTGAGTCCAGTCCGTGTATCCCGGCGCTGACGATAGAGTCTGTGTGGTAGATATCCTTACTGCCCGCAGGGTCCTTAAAAGGCCTGTTGTAAAGGTCGTTCTCCTCCCAGTAGAACGCCCTAGTTCCGTCCAACAATAACGAATGTACCTTCCAAAGCTCCAAGTTTTATTACTAATACTTCTTCGACCACTTTCTTTCCTACTAGTTCATCGTATCCAGACATGGCCCCACGCTCACGCGCCAACCGCACCGGGGAGAGCCGGCGTCCACGGGGTAGAAGCACCTACCGTTGCCGAGTCTGCTCAGGAATATACCCGCTACGGCCCTGCCACGTGTTTCTGCGCCTGAGCCCTGAGAAGAGGCTCCGAGCCGTCCTGAGAAACAAATACTGCGCCAACTGCCTGGCGCACCAGCACTTCGGGAAGGACTGCTTCAGTGGCGGGCTGTGCAGGGTGTGTGGCAAGAACCACCACACGCTTTTCCACGCTGCATTGACGACTCATTGGCCTCCGCCTTCAAGCTACCTACTACGCGCGTTGGCAACGAGAAGGTGTGCAACGCGGTCACTCGTACCAAGAAGGGCGACTTCCGACTGGAAGCCATCCTGAAGGTCGAGCCCCGTTTGCGCATCCGCACGCCGATCCGACCTTTGAGCGATACGATCCGGGCTCGATTTGACGATCTGAAGCTCGCAGATGCGCAATTACATCGACCGGCCACCATCTCTCTGGTCTTAGGCGCCGACGTCTACGCGAAAGTGATCCAACCCGGGTTCCTGGCACGGGAGGACGGCCTTCCTGTGGCCCAGAGCACGGTGTTCGGATCGATCGTATCCGGTGCATGCACACAGCCATTGACACCGATTGGGCTTTGCATCCTGCAGGGGGGGAGGGGGGCAGGATGTTCAGGCCAACAGCAGATGAGTGCCGCGCACTGTGCCAACTTCGTGCGCTCCGGTCCCAACTTGCTCTTGCGCGCTCGGAGGGGCGCTCGGGAGATTTTACGACCCACGATCCACCCGGCGCTCAAGCCATCACAGAGCATAGATCATAAGGCCTAGCTTAGTGACGTTTCAACCCCCGTTTCAAACGCACGATCTACCGCGCGACCCCCGAAATAAATACTACACGTTCACCACAAAGCACCACGTCATTTCATTTCTTGCGAAGGCTACAGGAGGTTTCACTTCATCATCCATATCGTCGTTGGAGACTTGAGCTTCGTCCGCCCCACTACTAACAATACTGTCACCCGCCAAAAAAAATAACTTCTTCTCTTGTTAAGGGAACAATTTACCGAGTTTTACCGAGACCTGGTTGAAATGAAAACTGTTTCCCTATCAGATAAGATCATATGAAATTTAAGAGACTTCAATTTGCCAGACACTGTTTAGTTATCGTTAAACGTTTATACTAAATTGAATACGTCGGCAAGTAGTGATCAGGCAATTGCCAATCTCTTTGCCCAATTGTTCCAACCAACCTATGCTCAGAAAAGCTACTCTGGGAAGCCCTTCTCAACTGCTTATAAATATCAATACGCATTTTCAGCACCTTATTAAATGAACGATCTCTGCTTCATGATCTTCGATAAGTTAAGCCGGTTTCTTCACCGAGTCGTGAAGGAGTTCCCGGTTGTCTACATAAGTATAGCGCTGAGGCTCTGTGTGGTCCCATTCTTATATTTTTCACCATATCAATTGATTCAATAAGAAAGTTGGGAAGTCAGAAGTCAGGCAAGAATTATAGAGGTATATTTAATTTATCCCCTATTCATACAATTTTTCAGAATATTTTAACTCCGCACCTATAGCATTTCTGCAAATCGCTTATATCTGCAACTCAGCATAGGCAACTATAAGGCAACAATCGGCTACCAAAAATTAATTAGAGTTGGTTCGTAATAGGCTATTCACACTGACGACCATCCACCATCCATTTCGGGGATGGTCCGTGAGGTTTTGCCGTTTCGAAATTTCCCAGTTAGTCCACAATCCGTTTTGGATGTTCCTAAGCCACACTTTTCTATGCGATAGTTACCCGATGGTTTTCAAATGCAACTCTGAATAATTGTCATTCACAACGATAAAATGGAATTCGCTGCGAAAACGTAAATAATCAGCCAGGCTCCGTTTTTCACATTCACAAAAGTTTTCCGATTTACTTTTGAAATCACATAAATTGGGGCTCTCTTTTTCCCATTCCGCAAGATTTCATCGTTTTCAAAACGAAAACATTTTCGTTGACGAAATGAAAAGTAAACGGCTTTTTATACAACAAAACGAACCTTAATTGCAAAAGGAAAAAAATAGATGACTTATTGATGCATTAACATAAACTTGATACCTATATCAGGGTAATTTAACTTGTCCTTTCTTTATAAATAATTTTATTTTAACCCAACCTAAAATTTGGCTCGGAAAAAACTGGCCACAGCAACAAAAAATTTCGTTTTGGTGTAAGCAGCTGACGCATTCCGATTTGGTTATCGGAACGTTGGCAATTATTAAATTTTTGCGTATAACAGCACAAATGTGCATGTAACAGCTCAGACTGTGCCTGTAACATGCGCTTAACAGAACATCTGGGTGAGCACAGCTGTTTCCCGCCCAATTTAATTCGGACTTCAAAATGTAACATATCGATAAAAAAAAATATGTGAAAAATGGAACACCTTAAAACGAAAACGAAACGTTCTGGCTGAAAACGTAATCCGCAAAAGTAAATGAAAAACGGAGCCTGCCTGAATGTTTGTGACAAAATAAACAAAAAAACAACAACAATCATGCCCAATGGCTCGGCAAGTGTGTGGCGAATAAATGGCAGACGACTGACAACATAGAACAAATATTTCTATGATCTGTAAATGCTTTATGTTATGCATTAGTAATTCTTTAATAATGAGTTTTTTTCGGCAATTATCGAGATGGATCTGGACGGATCATGTAGCTCCAGAACCTTTTCTGGCTACAAGGGCCCTAGCCAAAGCGAGCCAAAAAAGACGACACTTCTTGGATGGCTGAAATCGCTGTTGAGCCACAGCCGAAATAATTGCTACATCTACATCATCCATTATAAGAAAACAATTAATAAATGTTCCGAGCAAGTTTAATGTACCTGTTATTGGCATCAGCTGTTTTTTACGGATGGTGGATGGTGGCAGTGTGAATCGGAGTTTCACATCTGTCAAAAATCCCACCATTCCCCTGGGATGGGCTCAGTTCGCCGAGCCTATAAGGTTTTTACGTTCAGAAGATATCCCACCTATTCAACAATCCAACAACCGCGTTTCCAAGCCATATTTATCCGAAAAAATAGTTGGCGCCTATACACATTTCAAATCGTACTTTAAATTGTAAATCGTTGAAGATTACAAAAAAAAAATGTTAACAGACACAATACATATTGGAGAAACCACATATTGGTGGTAGTATTATTTTGCTGCCATTAAATAAAAATATAATGCACGCAAGTCCAAATGGACTGCATATATTGAAAATCTGGCTACACAGTACTGCGGATTTCGGGGTACTAATAATAATTCTGTAATAATTCCGTTAATATCGACCGGGATAGATACAACTGCGGCTCTATTGTTATTTCTGCAATCAAGGCGTCGCCAATAATGCGGATTAATCTGGAAAATCTGGAGGAGATTGTTCGGAAAATGCTTGAAGTTCAGAAGGAGCAGCAGATATTAGAGGATGAGCACCAGGAAACAAAGCGAGAGATACTCCAGCAAATTGCGAGCAGCCAAGGCGAAACCAACTTTCAAACAGAGCTACTGCCATTTTTAAGGTAGTCCAAAAAATAACGATTATTGTACATCTATGGATTGTTTTATTATAGTATTTTGTTCAATTCTCTCTTAGTCATTGCTTAAGCCGGTCGTGTTTCTGGCTCCTGAATTCTGTGCCCTTTGATTAAATATTATTAAACATTATTGTCATTTTTTTTGGTGTAACACCGAATCTCATTAATATTGATTATTAATTGTGCTGATCACCAGTATTTCGTTTGCAATCAACTGTTTAATATAAATACGACTCGCTCAAGCAATAAGTTCTTGCTTTTATCCAGTTTGCTTTTGATCATCGTTTATTCGGTGCGCACTGTTCTCACGCATTGCATCGCCTACACTCTCTCTTGAAAGCATAAGCGGGCCTGCTGTTCGCATTTTTGCTCTAACTCTCTCTGGATTGCCTACATTTCTTATACATTTCTTTCTTAGGAAATATAGGGATATAGGGATATATTAGATTTGTGGTGAAAATGGTAGTGTGTATCGACCAGAAAGAAAAGTTTCCGACCCTATAAAATATATATATTCTTGATCAGAATTAATAGCCGAGACGATTGAGCTATGTCTGTCTGTCCATCCGTCTGTCCCCTATGAGCGCCTATTGCTCAGAGACTATAAGAGCTAGAGCAACGACATTTTGCATGCTACAAATTTCGCATCCGTCCTTTCCGACCCCACTAAGGACAAAAATACGAGAAAACTAAAAACACACAATCATAAAGAATGGCAATATCTACCAAATTGCCGATAGATCTAAATCTAGATAAGATCGGATAATTTTTAGAGCCAAAAGGAACAAATCAATTTGCAACGCCCAACGACTTGTTCAGACACGTTTTCTGTCTCTCCCGCACGCACTCTTTATCATTTAATGTAGCCACACTGACTATGTATCGGGTATAAATGTAGTTCCCCCTCGCTTTAGAATATTTTTGTGTTGTCTCTGCTTTGGTGAGTTCACTGTTTACATTTAACCATTAGCGGAACATATCATCTTTTAAAATTCTTCTCCCTGGTTCTTTTCTCTCTAGATCTCTTGAGCCGTCAATATGGCCGGATCATACAATTATGCATGAATTCCTGAATGCCCGAATTTTCGGTCGCACGAAGAAGGGGAGAGTGTGCGATTGGATGGGAAAAGAGAAAAACGAGGGGGAACGTTGTAAGTTGCTGCTGACACCGCAACTCTACATTTATACCCGATACTTAGTCAGTATGGCTCTCCTCCGGCAGACGCCGCGAATATTAAACGACACGACAAAGATGCGTGCGAGAGAGACAGAAAATCAGTCTGAGCGTGACGTCGGGCTATACAAATTATCCGATCTGATCCAGATTCCGCAGCCGGATAGATATGGTCACTCTCTATGATTGTGCGTTTTTAGTTTTCTCGAATCTGCAATATTGTGGATGCAACAGATTTTCATCCTTTGTGGGGGCGGAAGTGGGCGGGGCGAAGTTTTGAAATACTTTTGTAGCAGTGACATATCACAGAAGTCTGGATCCAAAACATCGTTGCTCTAGCTCTTATAGTTTTTGAGCACTAGGCGCTGAAGTGGACGGAGAGACGGACGGACGGACAGACGGACGGACGGACGGACAGACGGACGGACAGACAGACAGGGCTCAATCGACTCGGCTATTGATGCTCATCAAGAATATATATACTTTATGGGGTCGGAAACGATTCCTTCTGGACGTTACACAAATCCTTTTTCTTTTTCCGGTCGCGAAATGGGTATTGATATCAACCACAGATACGATCGTAAAGTTCGCAGAACCGAGCCAAAATCTCAGGATGTTTACCTGCGTTTGCTCGTCAAGCTGTACCGCTTCCTCCAGCGCCGTACGATCAAGAAGTTCAACCGCATCATCCTGAAGCGTTTGTTTATGAGAAAGATCAATCGGCCACCACTATCTCTGCAGCGCATCGCACGTTTCTTCAAGGCTGCCAACCAGCCCGAGTCCACCGTTGTGGTTGTCGGCACAGTCACCGATGATGCCCGTCTGTTGGTTCCTAAGCTGACCCTGTGCGCCCTGCACGTTACCCAGACGGCTAGGGAGCGCATCCTGAAGGCTGGCGGCGAGGTCCTGACCTTCGACCAGTTGGCCCTGAAGTCGCCTACCGGCAAGAACACCATGCTGCTGCAGGGTAAGCGCACTGCTCGCACCGCCTGCAAGCACTTCGGCAAGACTCCTGGTGTGCCCCACTCGCATACACGCCCCTATGTCCGCTCCAAGGGACGCAAGTTCGAGCGTGCTCGTGGTCGTCGCTCCAGCTGCGGTTACAAGAAGTAAGCAACTACATCGTGGACGGCCGTCGTCACTTTTTGGTAAAGATATTCATTTGTCAGGCTGAGGAGGAAACTAGCCGTCGCACTCGTTGCGGCAATAAAGAATTTTTTTTATTCCACAAACCTAATATACCCCAGTACTAATTTTGAGTATTGGGTATAAAAATAGGAAAAGGAAGTAGAGTAGAAGAGTAAAAGAATAAAATTAGAATAAGCTAAAAAAACTACCTATTAATTCAACTGTATGGGGTAAAGGGGATTTCGTTTTGATTTGAGTGCAAGTGTCAGTATACATATGTATGTAAGTACAAAAAAAAATTCTTGATACCTCACAAAAATTTCTTAGCTAGCATCGAGAAACAACAACAAAACAGTTAGTAAATAAAAACGAAAAAAGTCATTTCAATTATCGGTTCTGCCGATAATGACAATTTTCTAAAATATACTTGTTGTACTGTCAGTCAATGACCGTCAATCGAGCGCTCAAGTTTTGGAGAGGGGCTCAGCTGATCACGCAGCACAGCCAAGTTTCGAATTTCGAAGAAGAAAATTAAAACGAAGTTTAAGCGCAGGATTTTCAGAATGTAAGTAATTTAAGTTAAGGGAAATTGATAACATTTAAAGAGGGTAGAGTTACGGTGTTAGTAACGTATTTAAATGTTAGCTATTAATGAAAAAATTTATAATGTCTCCTTAAACTTTGATCTTGATCTCCGATACACAGCCCCTGTATTAGCGAGCCCTGAAGAAAAGGGATCATAAAGAGTAGAAAAAGATGGCAGATTGTGACCAAGGAAGGGTGGGCGTGGTCCTCCATTCCAGCTGAGGACAACCTTTAATACGTTCGTGTCGCGTGCGTGTGTATATGTGTAAGTGATGTCTAATGGCCAAAAGTTTTGTTTCTATCCGGTTCTGTGATTGTCCTTGTACATGCCTTCAAGTTTTCTTGACGCTCTTTTTATATAAAAAAAAAAAGTCGTAGGTCTCAGAATAGACAAAAAAAAGAACACCACCAGGTGTACCACCCGGCTACCACCAGTTGCCGGCATGATAGCGTGCTGGTCGACCTCTGAGGAAAACATCAGTCCTACCCATCGTTGTCCACTACAACAATGATCATAATAAATATTTTTATATTTGGCGCCCAACGTGGAGTCTCAACGTAGATGTATTAACGTACATAATACGAGTGTGGCTCACTTTTCATTACTGATGGCCAAGTAATTTCCTTTCATGTTTCACGATCAACCATTCAGATAAAAAAATCAGTTGACGGTTTTGTGCACTGCTTAGTGTAACAAAAACAATGTGGCTGAACTTATAAATTTCCTTCAGGTGGAGGCCTCTTAGTGACTTCTACCTGACCAGGTCGGATGTGGACTTGAATGATCTAACTATTTTTAATGAGTTTTGGCGGCTATGTGCAGTGATACGGAATACAGCGGAATTGGCTCTAACTAGTTAATCGTTGGCCAAATCTATCGTAGTTTAAGCTCGAACTCATTTTTCTAACTAATAGTGTAAGCTTCGCCCACGGAAGTCCGATATCAAACGCATAGGAAATGCCGGCTAGTCGATTAGATAGATCAGACGATGAAACGGAGGCTGCGCCTCCAAAGTGCACTTTATGTTTGAAGGAACTAGCTGAAGCGGATAAATATGTGACAACCATAAGTGCAACCATGATTTTCACAAGTCCTGTATAAAGACCCATTTTATGGCATTAAACACTTACCCAACTTGTCAAACTCAGGTCATCGCCACAAAGACTTTTCAACCCGTTCAGTTACCTTCAAGAACGCGATCGTTTTGGGATCCCCGCAAACAAGGTCACATTATGAATAACTGGAAACTTCGGTTCAATGGAGCTTCTGATAGTCTAAATGTGGACCCATCAAACCCTTGAAGGGAATTTCGCCCTATTATGCAGCAAGGTTCCATTAGACAAATGTTAAGAGACAGGAAACAAAAAGAAAATGAGTCGTTTGAGGTATTTCTTGAATCTATTTATAAGCTTACTGACCGACTAGATCAGCCGCTATCGGAAAAGACCTTGATAGAAATTGTTCGACGAAATCTACGGCCGGAGATCCAGCTCGAAATTTTAAATATTCCGATAAATTTGATCGAAACGTTGAAGGAAATCTGTAGAAAAAGAGAATGTTTCTTGGAAGAGGTGCAACGTATGCACGGATATCAAAAGTCAGGACCTTTCAAAAAGCAAGTCGCCAAGGAAGTGATCAGTGATGAGGCAACTGAATTTTCAGAGGGTGAAGCGAATGAGGAAATAGGGGCAATGAGGGATATAGATACCAGGACTGTGTAGCGAAGCGGAAGATATTTTGCTACGGTTGTGGTATCCCAAATACTTATAAACCGTCCAGCCAAAGGTGTCAAAAAAACCGACGAAGGAGAATTAGAAGCAGAGAGTCGCACGGATGGATTGGGAAAGATGCCCGAAACGGCACAAGTAGCGGAACCTTTGTACTGGCATAGAAGGATAGTGTTCGGGCCAGCCGCCGAAGATTGAATTAGGAAGTAAATTAAAGCATTGTAATTGTTATTGTATGAGCAGAGTGAGCCGCCTATGTTTTGCAAGCGTTGACGTTCTGCAGACCTGCTGCGCTCTCCCGCTAAAGGGGCTCTCTGCCGCCACCACTTCGGCAATCACTTTTGATCTGCAACCTTCGTCTTTTGGTTTATTTATTTAGTTATGACCCCTCTGCGCATGGGTTGCATACCTCTTACCTATCTGGACCTAGAAAGCAATTGGCTTCAGCTCAGCCACAAAAATCAAATAAATATTATAAAGTTTAACCAAGTTCTCTTTTTATTTTGGAAATTAATAGGTGCCAAAAAAGCTTGGCATCTCAAACATTGGTGACCCCCCGACGTGATATAAAAGCATTGCTTAATCGCGTTCAGTTTAAAACACATTTATTGTAAAATATAGTTTACCTACCAACAAAAACATTTAGGTTAGGTTAGGTTGACCCGGACGGCCCTCAGAGGGGGCCCACATAGGCCAGTATGGCCCTTAGTTGTCCGGATAGGGGGGGTATGAACCGTCGTGGCAGTGTTTTAGGGGGTTTTGAAGTCCTCGAGGATCGAGGTATTTTTCGCATAGGCCAGTAGTTGCTGTGGCGTCCTCTTGGAGGCATCTTCCAGTGATGCCAGCACTGGCGCGCCCAAGTACTTCCTCCTTGCCCTTAAGAGAGCAGGACAGTTGCAGATGAGATGTTCTAGGGTTTCGGTTGCCCCAGGTTCGTCACATTTCCTACAACTGTCTCTGTTTGTGATTCCTAGCTTAGTTGCATGCGCCGCAGCCGGGCAGTGTCCCGTTAATATTCCCACTAATAATCTGCAGTCCTTCCGTGGTAGGTGCAGCAGGTAGTGGCTGAGTTTGTCATTGCGGTTCTGCAGGCGGTGGTACTCCTCCACCTACTTTCGGCTTGTGACCCGGCCTGCTTTTCTAGATCGCTTTGCAGCGTTCTGAGGGAGACAGGCACGTTCTCGGTTCTCGTATTCGCCAGCCCGACGCCTTCCTTAGCTAGTACGTCCGCCGTCTCGTTTCCTTCGATGCCCTGGTGGCTGGGAATCCAGTAGATCCGCACTGACTTTGTCGTGCTTAGGGTATCTAGTGCCTCCCTGCTCGCCAAGACATTTCTGGAACTGACTGCCCACAAAGTCAGCGCATACCGTTGCCCACGGTTCTTCCGGCACCTGTGTCAACATTTCCGCTGCTTGTAGCTGACTTGGCTTAAAGCGAAGACATAGTTCACACTTCCGCACGTAGGCCCTAACGTCCCTGTACATCCCTGGCCAGTTATATCTTGCCGCCACCCGTGCCGCGGTTCTCCTCCCGCCGGCGTGGCCTGCTTCCGGGTTATCGTGGCTTTCCTTTAAAACCCTTTCCCGGGCATCTTTTGCCACACATAGTTTCCACGAGGCGACCTCTTCGCTTCCTGCCCGGTGAGGAATGTGTCGATACAAGTTTCCCCCCTTCTCCACATAGTCGGGGTACTTCGAGTATTCCTTTCTGATCTTTTCTACCATGCCCTCTAACCACTTGCAGGGCGGCTCGTTCACCGGTTGTGTTCAGTATGTAGTCCATTATTGATTTCGCGTTTAATTGACGAAAGTCCACGCACAATCTCCACTTGCCATTTTTCTTCTTTACCATCACTATAGGCGAACTGTAGGGGCTCCTTGACGGCTCTATGCATCCCATTTCTAGTAGTCCACTTTCTGGTTAATCTCGGCCTGCATTTTTGGGTTCTTCGGGTAATATCTTTGCTTAATCGGTTGCGGGTCACTCATGGTGATTGTGTGCACCGCCACATTAGACACCCCCTCGATTTTGGAAAACGCCTCCCTCGCGCTATTGATGCTGATCAAGAATATATATACTTTATGGGGTCGGAAACGATTCCTTCTGGACGTTACACAAATCATTTTTCTTTTTCCGGTCGCGAAATGGGTATTGATATCAACCACAGATACGATCGTAAGGTTCGCAGAACCGAGCCGAAATCTCAGGATGTTTACCTGCGTTTGCTCGTCAAGCTGTACCGCTTCCTCCAGCGCCGTACGATCAAGAAGTTCAACCGCATCATCCTGAAGCGTTTGTTTATGAGAAAGATCAATCGGCCACCACTATCTCTGCAGCGCATCGCACGTTTCTTCAAGGCTGCCAACCAGCCCGAGTCCACCGTTGTGGTTGTCGGCACAGTCACCGATGATGCCCGTCTGTTGGTTCCTAAGCTGACCCTGTGCGCCCTGCACGTTACCCAGACGGCTAGGGAGCGCATCCTGAAGGCTGGCGGCGAGGTCCTGACCTTCGACCAGTTGGCCCTGAAGTCGCCTACCGGCAAGAACACCATGCTGCTGCAGGGTAAGCGCACTGCTCGCACCGCCTGCAAGCACTTCGGCAAGACTCCTGGTGTGCCCCACTCGCATACACGCCCCTATGTCCGCTCCAAGGGACGCAAGTTCGAGCGTGCTCGTGGTCGTCGCTCCAGCTGCGGTTACAAGAAGTAAGCAACTACATCGTGGACGGCCGTCGTCACTTTTTGGTAAAGATATTCATTTGTCAGGCTGAGGAGGAAACTAGCCGTCGCACTCGTTGCGGCAATAAAGAATTTTTTTTATTCCACAAACCTAATATACCCCAGTACTAATTTTGAGTATTGGGTATAAAAATAGGAAAAGGAAGTAGAGTAGAAGAGTAAAAGTATAAAATTAGAATAAGCTAAAAAAACTACCTATTAATTCAACTGTATGGGGTAAAGGGGATTTCGTTTTGATTTGAGTGCAAGTGTCAGTATACATATGTATGTAAGTACAAAAAAAAATTCTTGATACCTCACAAAAATTTCTTAGCTAGCATCGAGAAACAACAACAAAACAGTTAGTAAATAAAAACGAAAAAAGTCATTTCAATAATCGGTTCTGCCGATAATGACAATTTTCTAAAATATACTTGTTGTACTGTCAGTCAATGACCGTCAATCGAGCGCTCAAGATTTGGAGAGGGGCTCAGCTGATCACGCAGCACAGCCAAGTTTCGAATTTCGAAGAAGAAAATTAAAACGAAGTTTAAGCGCAGGATTTTCAGAATGTAAGTAATTTAAGTTAAGGGAAATTGATAACATTTAAAGAGGGTAGAGTTACGGTGTTAGTAACGTATTTAAATGTTAGCTATTAATGAAAAAATTTATAATGTCTCCTTAAACTTTGATCTTGATCTCCGATACACAGCCCCTGTATTAGCGAGCCCTGAAGAAAAGGGATCATAAAGAGTAGAAAAAGATGGCAGATTGTGACCAAGGAAGGGTGGGCGTGGTCCTCCATTCCAGCTGAGGACAACCTTTAATACGTTCGTGTCGCGTGCGTGTGTATATGTGTAAGTGATGTCTAATGGCCAAAAGTTTTGTTTCTCTCCGGTTCTGTGATTGTCCTTGTACATGTCTTCAAGTTTTCTTGACGCTCTTTTTATATAAAAAAAAAAAAGTCGTAGGTCTCAGAATAGACAAAAAAAAGAACACCACCAGGTGTACCACCCGGCTACCACCAGTTGCCGGCATGATAGCGTGCTGGTCGACCTCTGAGGAAAACATCAGTCCTACCCATCGTTGTCCACAACAACAATGATCATAATAAATATTTTTATATTTGGCGCCCAATGTGGAGTCTCAACGTAGATGTATTAACGTACATAATACGAGTGTGGCTCACTTTTCATTACTGATGGCCAAGTAATTTCCTTTCATGTTTCACGATCAACCATTCAGATAAAAAAATCAGTTGACGGTTTTGTGCACTGCTTAGTGTAACAAAAACAATGTGGCTGAACTTATAAATTTCCTTCAGGTGGAGGCCTCTTAGTGACTTCTACCTGACCAGGTCGGATGTGGACTTGAATGATCTAACTATTTTTAATGAGTTTTGGCGGCTATGTGCAGTGATACGGAATACAGCGGAATTGGCTCTAACTAGTTAATCGTTGGCCAAATCTATCGTAGTTTAAGCTCGAACTCATTTTTCTAACTAATAGTGTAAGCTTCGCCCACGGAAGTCCGATATCAAACGCATAGGAAATGCCGGCTAGTCGATTAGATAGATCAGACGATGAAACGGAGGCTGCGCCTCCAAAGTGCACTTTATGTTTGAAGGAACTAGCTGAAGCGGATAAATATGTGACAACCATAAGTGCAACCATGATTTTCACAAGTCCTGTATAAAGACCCATTTTATGGCATTAAACACTTACCCAACTTGTCAAACTCAGGTCATCGCCACAAAGACTTTTCAACCCGTTCAGTTACCTTCAAGAACGCGATCGTTTTGGGATCCCCGCAAACAAGGTCACATTATGAATAACTGGAAACTTCGGTTCAATGGAGCTTCTGATAGTCTAAATGTGGACCCATCAAACCCTTGAAGGGAATTTCGCCCTATTATGCAGCAAGGTTCCATTAGACAAATGTTAAGAGACAGGAAACAAAAAGAAAATGAGTCGTTTGAGGTATTTCTTGAATCTATTTATAAGCTTACTGACCGACTAGATCAGCCGCTATCGGAAAAGACCTTGATAGAAATTGTTCGACGAAATCTACGGCCGGAGATCCAGCTCGAAATTTTAAATATTCCGATAAATTTGATCGAAACGTTGAAGGAAATCTGTAGAAAAAGAGAATGTTTCTTGGAAGAGGTGCAACGTATGCACGGATATCAAAAGTCAGGATCTTTCAAAAAGCAAGTCGCCAAGGAAGTGATCAGTGATGAGGCAACTGAATTTTCAGAGGGTGAAGCGAATGAGGAAATAGGGGCAATGAGGGATATAGATACCAGGACTGTGTAGCGAAGCGGAAGATATTTTGCTACGGTTGTGGTATCCCAAATACTTATAAACCGTCCAGCCAAAGGTGTCAAAAAAACCGACGAAGGAGAATTAGAAGCAGAGAGTCGCACGGATGGATTGGGAAAGATGCCCGAAACGGCACAAGTAGCGGAACCTTTGTACTGGCATAGAAGGATAGTGTTCGGGCCAGCCGCCGAAGATTGAATTAGGAAGTAAATTAAAGCATTGTAATTGTTATTGTATGAGCAGAGTGAGCCGCCTATGTTTTGCAAGCGTTGACGTTCTGCAGACCTGCTGCGCTCTCCCGCTAAAGGGGCTCTCTGCCGCCACCACTTCGGCAATCACTTTTGATCTGCAACCTTCGTCTTTTGGTTTATTTATTTAGTTATGACCCCTCTGCGCATGGGTTGCATACCTCTTACCTATCTGGACCTAGAAAGCAATTGGCTTCAGCTCAGCCACAAAAATCAAATAAATATTATAAAGTTTAACCAAGTTCTCTTTTTATTTTGGAAATTAATAGGTGCCAAAAAAGCTTGGCATCTCAAACATTGGTGACCCCCCGACGTGATATAAAAGCATTGCTTAATCGCGTTCAGTTTAAAACACATTTATTGTAAAATATAGTTTACCGACCAACAAAAACATTTAGGTTAGGTTAGGTTGACCCGGACGGCCCTCAGAGGGGGCCCACATAGGCCAGTATGGCCCTTAGTTGTCCGGATAGGGGGGGTATGAACCGTCGTGGCAGTGTTTTAGGGGGTTTTGAAGTCCTCGAGGATCGAGGTATTTTTCGCATAGGCCAGTAGTTGCTGTGGCGTCCTCTTGGAGGCATCTTCCAGTGATGCCAGCACTGGCGCGCCCAAGTACTTCCTCCTTGCCCTTAAGAGAGCAGGACAGTTGCAGATGAGATGTTCTAGGGTTTCGGTTGCCCCAGGTTCGTCACATTTCCTACAACTGTCTCTGTTTGTGATTCCTAGCTTAGTTGCATGCGCCGCAGCCGGGCAGTGTCCCGTTAATATTCCCACTAATAATCTGCAGTCCTTCCGTGGTAGGTGCAGCAGGTAGTGGCTGAGTTTGTCATTGCGGTTCTGCAGGCGGTGGTACTCCTCCACCTACTTTCGGCTTGTGACCCGGCCTGCTTTTCTAGATCGCTTTGCAGCGTTCTGAGGGAGACAGGCACGTTCTCGGTTATCGTATTCGCCAGCCCGACGCCTTCCTTAGCTAGTACGTCCGCCGTCTCGTTTCCTTCGATGCCCTGGTGGCTGGGAATCCAGTAGATCCGCACTGACTTTGTCGTGCTTAGGGTATCTAGTGCCTCCCTGCTCGCCAAGACATTTCTGGAACTGACTGCCCACAAAGTCAGCGCATACCGTTGCCCACGGTTCTTCCGGCACCTGTGTCAACATTTCCGCTGCTTGTAGCTGTCTTGGCTTAAAGCGAAGACATAGTTCACACTTCCGCACGTAGGCCCTAACGTCCCTGTACATCCCTGGCCAGTTATATCTTGCCGCCACCCGTGCCGCGGTTCTCCTCCCGACGGCGTGGCCTGCTTCCGGGTTATCGTGGCTTTCCTTTAAAACCCTTTCCCGGGCATCTTTTGCCACACATAGTTTCCACGAGGCGACCTCTTCGCTTCCTGCCCGGTGAGGAATGTGTCGATACAAGTTTCCCCCCTTCTCCACATAGTCGGGGTACTTCGAGGATTCCTTTCTGATCTTTTCTACCAAGCCCTCTAACCACTTGCAGGGCGGCTCGTTCACCGGTTGTGTTCAGTATGTAGTCCATTATTGATTTCGCGTTTAATTGACGAAAGTCCACGCACAATCTCCACTTGCCATTTTTATACCCGATACTCAAAATGAGTATTGGGGTATATTAGATTTGTGGTAAAAGTGGATGTGTGTAACGTCCAGAAGGAATCGTTTCCGACCCTATAAAGTATATATATTCTTGATCAGCATCAATAGCCGAGTCGATTGAGCCCTGTCTGTCTGTCCGTCCGTCCGTCTGTCCGTCTGTCCGTCCCCTTCAGCGCCTAATGCTCAAAGACTATAAGAGCTAGAGCAACGATGTTTTGGATCCAGACTTCTGTGATATGTCACTGCTACAAAAATATTTCAAAACTTTGCCCCGCCCACTTCCGCCCCCACAAAGGGCGAAAATCTGTGGCAGAATCGTAGAAGATGACTATATCTTCTAGAGTGCAAAATCTGAACCAGATCGTATAATTATTACAGCCAGAATCACGAAAACAATTTCACTCTTTCTCGCTCTGTCTCACTCTAACACACAGGTTTCATGGTCGGTTTTGCCAATTGCAAAATATGAGTTCAAGGATCTCAGAACCTATAAAAGCCAGAGCAACCAAATTTGGTATCCACACTCCTGTGATATCGGACCGAGACCGTTTCCTGTCCAAATTTCGCCACACCCCCTTCCGCCCCCGCAAAGGACGAAAATCTGAGGCAACCACAAATCTCAGAGACTATTAAGGCTAGAGTAACCAAATTTGGTACACACACTCCTTTAAGATGTCACTATAAAACGTATATCTCAGAATTTCGCCCCACCCCCATCCGCCCCCACAAAGGACGAAAATCTGTTGCATCCACAATATTGCAGATTCGAGAAAACTAAAAACGCAGAATCATAGATAATGACCATATCTATTAGATTGCTGAATCTGGATCAGATCAGATCATTTTTATAGCCAAAAGGAACAAATCAATTTGCAGTGGCTACGCAGCGCCCGACGTCACGCTCAGACTGATTTTCTGTCTCACTCGCACGCACTCTTTGTCGTGTCGTTAAATATTAGCGGCGTCTGCCGGAGGAGAGCCATACTGACTTAGTATCGGGTATAACCGTAGAGTTGCGGTGTCCGCAGCAACTCACAACGTTCCCCCTCGTTCTTCTTTACCATCACTATAGGCGAACTGTAGGGGCTCCTTGACGGCTCTTTGCATCCCATTTCTAGTAGTCCACTTTCTGGTTAATCTCGGCCTGCATTTTTGGGTTCTTCGGGTAATATCTTTGCTTAATCGGTTGCGGGTCACTCATGGTGATTGTGTGCACCGCCACATTAGACACCCCCTCGATTTTGGAAAACGCCTCCCTCGGGCTAGGAATTCCTTCACTGGCTCTTCCTTCGCCCCCTCATCCTGCCTCATGCCCGCGGACACCTCTCTGGCGGCCACTATTAGGGTCGTGTCCGTTTTGTCGTCGGACTCTGGAGCCGTGTCCCCAGCTTCGGCCTTCGCCACGGACAGTTTTTTTTCTGGTCTCCTCGTTCCCGATATTGGGCAGGGATCACCACCCTGTGCCCTGCACAGGTCACCACTGCCCCGACCGCGCGGAGGAAATCCCATCCCAAAACCAACTCATCTATCACACCCGGCAATACGAGTAACACCATTGTGATCTCATTTTTCCCAAAGCATACTTTCGTTTCAGTCTGGCACGTGACCTCCTGGCTATGGCCATCCGCCAACCTCACCCTTTTCCTTGCTGCCGCCTCTCGGCCTTCACCCTTTAGTCGGTCCGCCAGCTCGCGGCTCACGAAACTGCTGGTAGCTCCTGTATCCACGGTGGCTTGCAGCTCCATGCCCGCGACCTTCACTACTGCGGATAACTGCTCTTCCTCGCTGGTCAGCCTGCCGACTAGGCTTGAGGGACCGTTTCTTGCGACCCTAGCACGGGCCTCCGCGGCGTGGGTCGCGGGGCGTTTAACGTCTTCCGCCAGCACTGCCATGCCGAGATGCCCACTTTTCCGCATCTCCAGCAATAGGTGAGGGGTCGGGCGTTGCACTCCCGGCTCCAATGATCCGTGCTTCCACACCTCCGGCACGCCAGGGCCGGATTCTTGACATATCCATTCTCGATATTGCCGTTGCTCTGCATAAGGACACGCGCTCCCCTTTCCTCTCGTGCTGCTCCGTCCAGCGGGCCGTCTTTGCACCGTCGACATGCCGTCGTCTCGGCCGGCTTGTGGAAGGGATTCGCTGCCCGGGCTTTCACGGTTGGATTCTCCCGTTGGAACTTTAGGCGGTCCCTCTCCAACGCCTCGAACTGGTCTGCTAATTCCATCATGGTGTCGATATCCCTGCACCGGTATGGACTCATATACGCTCTCAGATCGGGCATGCTATTCTCACGAATCAGCTCCGTTTGCTCCTCCTGGGGACATTTCAGGGGTCGCATAAGTGTCTGCATCTCTACCATATACTCTTTGAAGGCCTCGCCCCATTTCTGTTTCCGCATCCTCACTTCCTGCAGCAACTTCTCAAAATATCCCCGCGGCAGAAAGTAAGCCTGGAAGCTGGACGAGAACTCTTTCCACGTTCTCCACTGTCGGTTGTTCGCCACATACCACATCAGCGCCTGCCCCTTTAGCAGCTCTGGCATCGTCCTTGGGATTAGATCAGGATCCAGACCGTACGTCTCGGCGGACTACTCGACCTGCTCCAAGAACTCGAGAAGCTTCGTCGTCCCGTCGAAACGGAACGACCACTCTCTCACCTGTTTCGCCACTCTGGCGTAGTCCAGGTGTGCCGGCCGTACGGTGGCTGGTTCGGTCCTCCCCTTTCGGCCTCTCGGCTTCGATCCCTCCCTTGGTGGGGGGGGGGGGGAACTGCTAGGCGTCCCTGTGTGCGAGCGTTCCGGTATCGGCACTGAGAGACTCGCGATCAATTCTCGTTGTATTTCGACGGGGGACCTCCACAGCGCCGCCGCGGCTGCGCCGGGTGGGGGTGCCAGGTGCTCGTACGCAGCCTGTTTGTCGTCCGCCCGGGGTGTCGGCGACGACCTGTCTGCCCAACACTCCCATACCTCAATCAGGTCAGCCCACTCTGACTCATCCTTGTGTTCCCTCATCCACTCCTTGAATGTTCTTCTCGTCTCGTCCACTGTGCCCTCCAGCCGCACGCCGAAGGCGTGGCCGCATTGGACAAGCTTCTTTCGTGGATGAGTGGTCGCGCGCGCACATTGAAACCCCGTTGAAACGTAGAAGTGATACCCGGTACGGTTTGAAGAAGTGCAGTGAAGTGAATACAGCAACAGGAGGACAGACCCCGCCTGCCCCCAGAGTGAGTCTAAGTTAAGAGGTGATCCACATCTAGCGGCGGAAGCTAGGAGGGGAGTGCGAGACGTGGAGTGCGGATTTGAGTGGTGGGCCAAAGCAATAGCTGAGGTCAACTTGCCCCAATTATTAGCCTCAACGCTGCCACACTCGACGAGAGCCCGCGCGTGGTGGAGATCCGTAGCTAAGTAAAATTGTCATATCTAGCCCTAATATAAATACGAATATAACGTAATTAGATTACAGAAGAGCAAGGCTTTATTATTTGTCGTTGGGGGCAACAATAAAAATACGTTGCCGCGAATCTGCCGACCGCTGAGCGAGCCCAGCAAACTCAAGCGGCCCAAAAAGTAGGTACGTTACACTTCACGGGAAGTGTCGTATAAAGTTGGACAAGAGGTATTTAGGAGAAATTTTAAGCAACGCAGTTTCCCAGCTGGTTACAATGCAAAACTTGTCAATGTATTTGAGAAGGAGAGAGTTCGGAAAAAGATAGTGTTAATGTGCATGTGTGTGTAGGAAGCTGGGCGACAGCCTCTGATGATTGCGATGGAAAAATGAGTGACAGGCAGTTGTGGTACTGTTTCTGATGCTGAGTTTTTTTGAACAAATCCTTATATAGCTAGCAGTGGTACTCTTATTCTATGGAAAGGAACGCACAGGCTCCTTGTGAGTGTATTTTTAGATTGGGTGCACTTACTCTGTGCGGGGGTTACATTTCAGTGCATTTACTTAGGTACTTGGCAGCAATAAAGTAGATAGTTTAATGCTTGATCCCTTTTGGTGGGTTCGAGCTTACAAGTGCTATTGTCTATTCTTAGTTGCTAATCTAATTTTCGTGTCGTCATATTCATTCACATGAATTGACATGGAAAATTTTATTTATGAGTATTTGTGTATGAGATGGCAGTGTATATTCTGTAATATTAATTAAATACATAAATCTGTGACTGAACATTCTCCCGGCCGTTGAACTGGTATTCAACCATCGGACAAGTTGTGGGCAAATCGGCGTGTACAGGGAATAGGGGTGATGACACGGCTGTATCGTGATTTGATGTCCTTGGTTCCCATAATTGATACTTCTTTTGGAAAATGTAGGCAGTAATCAATAGAATTTATATTGCTAGGGTTGCATAGGCAGCGATTTGATGGTGCTACACGGTGTTGAGATGGTGTGTCAACTCGTGATTATTGATGGCTGATAGTTGCTGGCGTAGATTATCAAGTTCTTGAAGATAGTCTGATGTCTGGTTCTTCAGTTGCCACATTGGTGGCGAGGATGATGTCTCCGATTGGCTTATGTTACCAAACCGAGTGTAGGTCGATTTTACTTCGCTGATTGTGGTTCTGAAGGTGCTGATGCTTACTTCGGTAATCCGAGCAGTGCATCCAGGAAACAGCGAGCTCCAGTGTTATAGTTGACGGAACTTCGTTGCAAAATGCTTGAAGTTTAGTTCTAGAATGCGTTGCGAAGATCCATTTATTTGGATGCTGGGTTTTTTGCCACACCATGTCAGCCTTTGTTTCTGATACCTGACATAGTGTTGCTGTTTTATTGTTAAACAGTTGAAACTCGCAGCGATTGTCCTCATTGAAGATCGTCTGATGGTCTAATCTTGGGTAGTGCCCATGAAGTGGTCTCGGTGGATGTTTGTCGGTAGTCCTGAAGTCAAACAGACTCCATCCTGTTGAATCCCAGAAAGGAATTGGTATGATGCTGAAGACTTCGAGCTGAATTGTTTAGACCAGAGGTAGCGTCAACTTGAAGATGACGTGTGTTGCTGTCGGGGTTCTTTTGGCTCGCATGATTCTGTATAGTTGAATCACCTCTTTCGTTGTGACCGACAGCATTTGATCTTGTGGCAAATGATCCCGTATCTGGTCTAGTTGGTCTCTTAGTTGCTCGGAAGACACCAGGGTGGGGCTAATTCTCCGATGATGAATACCGATTAGGACATCACATATGTCGGACTGCATTCATTGCAGAGTTTTTGTGAGCAGGGTTAACTGTGCTAATAGTCCTAAAACCCTCTTTGTCGGTTGATAGTCGTTAATTGCTGTTCCAAAACTTTTAGGCGATTATCTTTGGACGTTGACATGCAATGACTGCATCTTTCAAGAGGTGAATCAGTTACTGCACCGTCAAGTGGCCCGTGTGAAACCAGCAGAAGGCTGTTACGCGCGGATCCCAGGCAAAACACAGCCCTCTTCCCGCCCAACCGACCGAGGGGCACTGCCGCATGACGCGCGGTGCGTTGCAGAACCGAACGCGAACATGTAAGAAAGATAACTATTAGACTAACATTCGAGGAAAATTTGCACTAAACTTACTAAGAAACTAAGCATGCAACCAAAATACAAATACCACTACAATTACTAATTACTAGAAAGGTGTGTAAGGATTAGTAATTTAATAAGAGGAAGAGAATTAGTGGTAGATATAATATGGTAAGGGAATTATAATCCGAGCTTAAGACCCTAAACGGTTCATGCAAGGAATAATTCGATCTACAAAAGTGGAAGGAACAACGGTATCAAATTTTTAGTCAGTTTAATAGGAATCGTGAAGTTTTTGCGGCTCAACAGATCAGGGCTGTCTATGTCACCCCTGATCAAGTTGTGCATAAATATCACACCAAGCATTTTTCTACGGTTAACTAAGGATGGGAGGTTTACTAATAGTAGTCTACTAGAGTAAGATGGGAGTCTTACACCCGTATCCCAGTTAAGGCCCCGGATTTCTATAACCAAACAAACTTAGAAAAACCATCAACGACAACCAGTATATAATTGTACTGTTTTTTAGTCATTTCCATTGGTCCAACGTGATCAATGTGATACGTTTGTAACGGCCTATTACCCTTGTCTATTGGTTGCAAATAACCCTCACGTTTTCCAGTCTTTTAATTGACAATGATACACTCGACACAACTATTTAATAGGCACCATACTTTGTCTTTTAACTTCGGAATATAATACGACTTTTCACTTATATCTTGTGTTTTTTAACTGAAAAATGTCCTTGCTTATGTGCTATTGATATAATTTAATTTTCCAACTGAACTGGTACTATAATAAGCTGCTTATCCGGGTCTTTAAACAAAATCTGATTCTGAATATAATAATCCTCATATTTCTTGTCCTCCACAATACTTTTAACGGCCTTAACCCAGCCGTCGGTTAGCTGAGCTTCTTTCAAACGATCAGCTATACTTTCGGTCACCAGAAAACAAGATACACGACTCAGCGCGTCAACGTGCCTCATTTTCGTTCCTGAGCGATGCTCTATAACATAATTCAAATCTTGTAGGTACATGGCCCAACGTGCTAGTCTCAAAGGAACGTCTTTCTTTTTGATCGTCATTGTAAATGCATTACAATCTGTGACAACTTTGAACTTTATATATATATAGTGACATATCCATAATTCCCCACATCCCATACACATTATGTTTATGTACAATTCATCCACCCCATCCACACAAGTAACAGGACCCCACTCAAGAATCAATAACTGTTTCTTCCCATACTCCAAGCTAGGGCCCCCCATAATATAAACAATGGACCACATTGTTTCATCAACATTAGAATCACGCCACTCTCGAGAAATCGATTCTTTAGAATCACGCCACTCATGAGGACCAATCAAAGCTAGACATAAAACCAAGGAGTATCACATTCCTAGCTCCGTCATGTAATACAACACCGATCGCCAGCAGTGGATGCCTTTCATCAAAGCCGACGCATCCCCATATATCGATCCAGGCACGTACGCCACCGACACGAAGATGCAGCCGAGGAAAGCAACGCTCGAAGCCAGAGTCGGGAGTTCCAAGAGAAGGGCTCATGGAAACTAGCCAGCAGCAGAGAGATCAGTTCCGTTTGAGACAAGCAGACCGAAAGTCAAGTCGGGGAATTCATTTAAATCTTGTGACATAAAGATATTTAAGTTGTAAAATAAAAGTCTTTTTTAAAAAACTTAAAATCGAGTTGCGGATATTTAACTGGCGCAGTCGGTAGGATTTCGTTTAAAATTAACACCTATATTTCGGTAATGGTCAGCTTGTGTAATTTATAATTACTGTGATCACGTAATCCCGGAATCGTTAATAAAATTGTGAAATCCGCCAAAGAACATATGTGCTGCAAGCACATACGATTTGCAAAACTAATTTAAGTGAACTGAAGTAAGCGGAGATAGTGAATCACCAAGGACAGTGAAACACTTAATACAAAATCAAAAAACTTACAAGTGAACCAAAATAAAGTTAAAAACTACAACAAAACAAAACCCAATCAACACCAACAACATGGCGTTACCACCACTATTATTGAGCGAAATCCACTTGAACCAGGCACTGCTGTCGATCCGACAAATACCTGCCTATGACGGTTCATCTGGACAGCTAAGCTCATTTATCAAACGAATCGAATATGTATGCGGATTATATCCAACTGAAGATCTTCGCCAACAAAGGATCCTATTTGGAGCGACCGAGATCCAACTGTCAGGAGAGGCACAACGCATATCGCAAATGATACAACCCAACACGTGGCTCGAACTGAAGACGGCGCTGATCAACGAGTTCAAAAATCACACACCATATGAAGAACTCTTACGACAACTATACACCACCAGATTCAACGGCAGTCTTTGTAAGTTTATAGAAGAATTAGAGATAAAAGCATTTTTAATAAACAATAAGCTAAACTTAGAAAACATACCAGAAAATAATGTCATTTATAAAAACGCTTTGAACAACACAATTAAAGATGTCATTACTCGAAAACTTCCTGACAGAATGTTCATGACCTTAGCAAGAAAAGATATTACCACATTGTCTAATCTTAAGAAGGCAGCACAAGAAGAAGGATTGTACGAAGCTAGTACAACAGATTCAGGTACAAATAAAGATCAATCGAAATCGTCTCAATCAAATCGAAAGAATGTTGGAAACTATTATCCAAATTATAATACTACTAACTATCACAATCAAACTCAGAGTTCATCTGGAACAGGTCAGACTAATCGAACAAATCAAAATCAAAGTTCCCAAAATCCTGGATTATACAATGAGTTCAAAAATTCCTTGAATCAAGGTAGGGCTCAGAATCCATTCAATCAGCAAATATCTCAAAACCAAGCTAGTGGGAGTGGACCCAACCAACCTACTAAAAGAGGGAGGGAGAGCCAGAGTGGCCAAACGAAGATGGACGTAAAGTTTCATCAAGCCGCCTCGGAAGAAACCGAGGAGGACCCTATATAAACATTACCATTAATAAAAGAATATTAAGGTGTATCGCTGACTCGGGATCATCGATCAACATCATGAAAGAAAATTACACAGATTCCGAGATAAAAGACGATAACCTTACGGTCCATACCATCAATGGACCTGTCCGTTTAACTAAGAGTATAATGAGGAATGCGAACAAAACATGTCCGTCCGAACAAAAGTTCTACATACATAACTTTTCCGAAAATTATGATATTTTATTAGGAAGAGAATACTTGATGGCAAGTAAAGCCGTCATCGATTACAGAAATGACACTGTAACACTAGGAGCTAGGTCGTACCCAATCATTCAGAGTGAAGAAGCTATTGAAGCCGGCAAGACCGCACAGAAGTGCACTGATCCCTCTACAAAAGAAGAGAAGATCGCACCTAAGTGCCTTGACCCATCTCCAGAGGGAGATCAATACTTCGCTTCCGCTCTAGACAGTGAATTAAGGGAATGTAATCAATTAAGATTGGAAAACTTAAACGACGAAGAGAGGGAAGAGTTAAAGAAGGTCTTATATGAGTTTAAGGATGTGCAGTACAGAGAAGGTGACAATTTGACTTTCACAAGTACAATCAATCACGAGATCAAAACTCAACATGAAGACACGGTCTACAGACGACCATACAAATATGCCCAGATACATGATCAGGAGGTAAACCAGCAAATCAAAGATATGATCAGGCAGGGAATAATTCGAAAGTCGAATTCTCCTTACTGCTCGCCCATATCTATGATTCCGAAGAAGATAGATGCTTCAGGAAAGCAAAAATATCGAATGGTAGTAGACTATAGAAGTCTAAATGAAATAACAGTTAAGGACAAATTCCCAACTCCAAGAATGGATGAAATCCTAGACAAACTAGGTAAATGTCAGTATTTTGCGACAATCGATTTAGCAAAAGGTTTCCATCAAATACCCATGGAACCTAGCTCAATCCCCAAAACTGCGTTCTCCACTAAGCATGGACATTACGAGTTCACTCGTATGCCCTTTGGGCTAACCACTGCCCCAGCTACCTTCCAAAGATGTATGAACAATCTGCTAGAAGAGTTAATCTTCAAAGATTGCTTTGTATACTTAGATGACATAATTATATTTTCCACATCATTGGAAGAACACTTGTTGTCACTAAGGAGAGTGTTCGGGCCAGCCGCTGAAGAATAACCGTAACTTTAAAATTATTATTATTGTATGAGCATAGAGAGCCGCCTACATATGTTGTAAAGCATTGACTTTCTGCAGAGCTGCTGCGCTCTCCCGCTAAAGGGGCTCTCTGCCGCCGCCACTTCGGCAACTACTTTGATCTGCTGCCGCCACTTCGGCAGTCACTTTGATCTAACGCCGTCGTCTATAGTTTTAGTTCTATGCTAACCCCTCTGCGCATTGGTTGCATATCGATCTCGCATAAAGTTCATCTGGCAATAGCAAGCAATCGGCTTCCGCTAAGCCACCAAGATTAAATAAGAATTATAAAGTTTAACCCAAAATCTCTTTTTATTTTGAAATACATAGGTGCCAAAAAGGCTTGGCATCTCAAACATTGGTGACCCCGACGTGATATAAAACCATTGCTTAATCGCGTTCCGTTAAAACACTTATTAATTATACAATATTGTGTTGTTGGGTAGTTTAACTACCAACAAATACATTTGTGTGCACATTAAAAACAGTTTAAAGTGCAAATTCAGTGAGAGTGCGGCTGGAATATTTATAGACAAATTCCGGTACTTTAAGCGTCGAATCTCTCATTCTCTGCGCAGCTGCAGCCGCGGTTCTTGACTTTTCGTGTCTTGCATTCTCGCTCTCGCGTCTATAAATCGTCGCTTAAGCGGTATTTCATTTTCCTTTGTTGTGTCGATTGCACAACGGTTAACATGGACAACGATCCAAATACAGGCGCGGGCGGAAATATTGTGGTGGCTGATTCCAGACTGAGTCTGTATAAACGTAAAAGTCAGTCATTATATGATCGATTGCACAGGCTTGGCGAATCCTTCGCGGGGAATAAAATCGACAAGCTGACCGCCGCGGAAGTCGAGGTGCGCCTTGATATGTTGGCAGAAATTCGAGCGGAATTTAATAAGGCCCATAATGAGTTGGAGGCTCTCGATCAAAACGAGATTGGGAGTGAGCTGCGCGAAATCTTCGATACTCTTTTCATATCGTTGAAAGCTGAGTTGCTGGCTGCTGTTGAAGTAAGCCAGTCACACGCCGCTGCCAATTCTACGACTCTGCCAAGCCATTCCGGACATAGTACCATCATCATGGCTCACAAGCAGCGACTTCCTGAGCTGAAGGTGCCGAAGTTTTCTGGTGGATACGTCGAGTTCTCGGATTTTATGGCAATGTTCAAATCGGTGATTGAAGCGGATGCGGATCTCAGTGACATCGAGAAATTCCAGCACCTTCGCTCTTGCCTCGCTGATGCGGCTTTGGATTCGGTTCGATCGTTGGAGCTCTCCAGTGCCAATTATCGTGCGGCTCTGGATATACTTAATAAACGCTTTAATAACAAAAGACTTGTTTTCCAGGCACACATCAAGAAGATTCTTGGGCTAAAGAGGGTAGACTCGCCTTCTGCTAAAAGGCTTCGGGAGTTTTCGGATGCAGTCAATTTAGACATGCGAGCGTTGCAGACATTGGGAACTGCTGAGGAGATTTCGGGATTCATGGTTATCAACATGCTGCTGCAGAAGTTGGATTCGAAGACGCAAACCAAATGGGAGGAGCACACATCGTCGGATGCTATACCTACCGCAGAGGAATTCTTCGAATTCTTGCAGCAACGCTGCCAGAAAATGGAGCGATTGGAATATGCTACAGCGACACACGCTAGTAGCGATCAGGTGGGAAAAAACCATTCCTATACGCATGTTAAGAAAACGTTTGTAGCTTCCAACTCTTCCGCCGACCCGTCTGTATGCGTCTTTTGCCACTCAGCGGGCCATGGAATATACTCGTGCAAGATATTCGAAAATCTCTCACCGTTGCTGCGCCACAAAGAAGTGAAGAAGCTTTCCCTATGCTTCAATTGCCTAAAACCGGGGCACCGGACCCGGCGGTAGGCATCATAGCTTGTTGCACTTCGTTAGTATGCAGCCCACAACACAAGGCTGCCCAGGTATTACTCCTCCCGATCGGGCCGTTCAACCGGACACTCTTTCCGTTGCTCAAAATTCTGCTAGCAGCTCGTCTCTACCTTCGTCTACCTCTCTTGCTGCCCAAGGTCTTCACTCTGATGTCGTGCTTCTGGCTACAGCCGTGGTTCTCGTGAAGAATCGGTCTGGCGTTTTAGTTCCTTGTCGTGCCATCTTAGATTCAGGATCGCAGCTGCATCTCGTCACATCCAGGTTCGCCCAGCAGCTTCAGCTTAGGAGAACTCAATCGTCTGCACTTGTGTCTGGGCTGGGCGATACCAGCGTTTCTACTGAGGGATCCACCATAAGCATTTGTATGCATTCTCGCACCTCTGCTTACACAACTACGCTTACTGCTCTCATCGCCCCCACGATTACCGATTCTCAACCAAGTATGGCAGTAAATGTATCCGATTGGCGTATTCCATCTAACATTCAGCTCGCTGATCCTGCATTTTTCAATCCTCAACGGGTTGATCTTCTCATTGGTGCGAGCGTTTTTTATGATCTCCTCTGCGTAGGGCAAATCAAACTCACCGATGGACTGCCTCTTCTGCAGAAGACCCGGCTTGGGTGGATCGTATCTGGTGGTGGACAGAAGGTATCAAGCTCGGCGCTTTTGGCCACGCACAATTGTCCAGTTTCGATAGCTGAGATGGAAGCAAGGTTGGATAAAACTCTTCGTATGTTTTGGGAAGTCGAGAATTGTGTGGAGGTTGGGTTGAATACCAAAGAAGAAGACGATTGTGAAGCACATTTCGTAAGCCACCTTTCACGGTTGCCATCCGGGGAGTATGCAGTTCGTCTGCCGCTAAACAACAATATTGATCGTTTAGGAGAATCTTATGCTCAGGCTTATCGACGGTTCATCAGTCTGGAGCGAAAACTGGAGCGTAATCCTACACTAAAGGAGCGGTATTCCGCCTTTATGAGGGAGTACATTGATTTGCATCATATGCACCAAGTCAACCCTGATTCCCGTAGCCTCTGCAAATATTTCTTGCCTCATCACTGTGCCCTAAAGGAGGACAGTACGACGACAAAACTCCGTGTCGTTTTCGATGGATCCGCAGCTACATCAACTGGATATTCTCTAAATGATGTGATGATGACAGGCCCTGTTATTCAGCCTGCATTGTTCAACATATTGATTCGCTTTCGAACATATCCAGTCGCTCTCACTGGGGACATTTGTAAAATGTACCGCTGCGTACGAGTGTCTCCACCCGACAATTTGTATCAGTGCATCCTATGGCGAGATTCCATCGAGTCCGAGGTTCAAGTCTACACATTAGACACCGTCACATACGGGACGAGGGCTGCATCATTTTTAGCGGTCCGCGCAATGCACCAGCTGGCCATCGACGAGGGTGAATCCTACCCTCTTGGCTCAGCTGTTCTGCGGCAGGAGTTTTACGTGGATGACCTTATTTCGGGCGGTAATTCGGTCGCACAGGTCATGGAAAAGATGCACCAAACATCAGCTTTACTGTCCCGTGGTAACTTTAGACTTAGGAAATGGTGCTCCAGTCACCAGGAAGTACTTGAGGGAACCCCTGAAGATGACATAGAGAAGTTCCTAAAGTTTAATGATGGAAGCGACATAGCCAAAACTCTCGGCTTAGCGTGGGACCCTGCTTCGGATCAGCTGCTTTTTGCCTTGTCCGCACTGGACACAACCTCAAAGCCATCAAAGCGGTCGGTTTTATCTACGATTGCGCGGTTTTACGACCCTCTTGGATTGATAAATCCAGTCATTGTCAGGTGCAAAATCTTCCTTCAGCAGCTTTGGAGAGAAAATTTGGATTGGGATGAAAGCCTACCCTCAGCGCTGAATTCAACTTGGATGGACTTGAGAAATAGTTTGGCAAGCATTTCTCGGATCTCATTTCCTCGCTTGGTTCTTCGTTCTAGTGTGGCTACAGAAGTTCACGGATTCTGTGATGCCAGCTTAGAAGCATATGGCGCTTGCGTGTATATCGTGTCCAGGGAAGCCCAGTCTTCGAGCCACGTTTTGTGCTCAAAGTCGCGAGTGGCGCCGCTAAAGACTATATCGATTCCTAAGTTGGAATTAAGTGGAGCCCATTTGCTTGCGAAAATCATGCAGAATGTAAAGGACATGGGAATCTTTACAGGTCGGTTCTATTGCTGGTCGGATTCGTCAACAGCATTATCTTGGATTAGGGACGAGCCAGCTAAATTTCAAGTTTTCGTGGCAAATCGAGTGGCATCAATTCAGGAGTTGACGGCAGACATGGAATGGCGCTATGTTCCCACATCTTTAAATCCTGCTGATATTCTCTCGAGAGGCTCGCTTCCCAACCATCTTATCCAGTCAGAGCTATGGTTTCACGGCCCATCCTTTTTGCTATGCTCCAAGGATAAGTGGCCTGTATCTCCTACTAACAACATAGCAACTTTGGAGCTTCGCAAGAGAGGATTGCTAATCACGTCTCCACATGCCGATCTCACGTCCGGATGCAAATTTGCGAATTCATTCTTTCGCAAGCAGCGCACATTCGCCTACATGCATAAATTTATACATCGTCTTAGGCATCCAGGACTCACCGTTTCTGATATTCGGCAAGGAACGCATCTTCTAATTCGACACATTCAGCTGGCAAATTTGTGGATGGACATAAAGGAGATTCGGCGCAATGGTCAAGTCATTAAATCCAGTTCTATTAGTTCGCTCAACCCGTTCATCGATCAGTCTGGACTACTTAGAGTTGGAGGTCGTCTTGGCAACTCATCGCTAGGATTTGACGCTCAGCACCCGCTCATTCTGCCAAAGGGACATTCCATTACCTTTGCGCTGATAAGATATTATCATGAAAGAAACCTCCATGCCGGACCTCGCGCCTTGCTATCCAAAATTCGGCTGGAATATTGGCCCATTGGAGGTGTTAAGGCAGTGTCAAGGGTCGTCAGCAGATGTGTGAGATGCTTCAGGACTAGGCCGCGCATGGTCGAACACATCATGGGAGACCTACCTAAGGAACGTTTGGAAGGATCTCGAGCTTTTGAAGTCACTGGAGTAGATTACTGTGGACCTTTTTTCTACCGATCAGAAATCCGCACAAGGCCTCCGATCAAGTGCTACATTAGCGTATTCATCTGCTTCACTTCTAAGGCTATACACATGGAGCTCGTAAAGGATTTGACCACTGCATCGTTTCTAGGCGCACTAAAGCGTTTTACTTCCACTCGAGGAAGGCCAAGTCAAATTTGGTCGGACAATGCGACAAACTTCGTTGGGGCCAAGAACGAGCTTCTGGAGCTAAAGAAGCTTTGTCTGAGCGAACCGCATATGAAGGAGGTCCACGAATCCTGCTTGGCTGACTCGATCGACTGGCGTTTCATCCCACCTCGCTCTCCGCATTTTGGCGGGTTGTGGGAAGCGGCCGTGAAGACCGCAAAATATCACCTGTACCGCTCAGTTGGACCATCTGTGCTTAGCTTCGACGAGCTGCGCACTCTGATCTGTCAGATCACTGCAATTGTTAACTCTCGCCCTTTGCTCTCGCTTTCAGAAAATCCCGATGATTTAGACGTTTTGACTCCTGCTCATCTGCTTTTAGGCGGCCCCCATGAGCAAATCCTCGAGCCTGACCTAACGAAGCTGAACTACAATCGTCTGGATGGCTGGCAGCGGGTCACCCAACTACAGCAAATATTTTGGAGCCGTTGGCGCGAAGAGTATCTCACTCTTTTGCAAGAGCGCGCGAAGTGGCGCACCCCCGCGCAAAACATCTGCAAGAACGACCTCGTTCTGGTGAAGGACGAAAATCTTCCTCCAATGCGTTGGCCACTGGCTAGAGTGGTCGATGTCGTTTTCGGCAAGGACGGAGTGTGTCGCGTCGCTGACCTGAAGACATCCTCAGGAAACATCAGGAGGGCCGTCACTCGGCTATGTTTGCTGCCCCTTAAGGAATCTGTTGAGAGACTAGCTCCCAACGGGGGGAGTATGTTCGGGCCAGCCGCTGAAGAATAACCGTAACTTTAAAATTATTATTATTGTATGAGCATAGAGAGCCGCCTACATATGTTGTAAAGCATTGACTTTCTGCAGAGCTGCTGCGCTCTCCCGCTAAAGGGGCTCTCTGCCGCCGCCACTTCGGCAACTACTTTGATCTGCTGCCGCCACTTCGGCAGTCACTTTGATCTAACGCCGTCGTCTATAGTTTTAGTTCTATGCTAACCCCTCTGCGCATTGGTTGCATATCGATCTCGCATAAAGTTCATCTGGCAATAGCAAGCAATCGGCTTCCGCTAAGCCACCAAGATTAAATAAGAATTATAAAGTTTAACCCAAAATCTCTTTTTATTTTGAAATACATAGGTGCCAAAAAGGCTTGGCATCTCAAACAGAGAGTATTTGGAAAGTTGAGAGACGCCAACTTGAAGCTACAAATGGATAAATGTGAATTCATGAAAAAGGAAACTGAATTCCTAGGTCATGTAGTCACTACTGAAGGAATAGTACCAAATCCAGGCAAAATCTCTGCCATTGTCAAATTTCCAATACCAGAAACGACTAAACAAATAAAGTCATTCTTAGGTCTGTGCGGGTTCTACAGGAAATTCATTCCTAATTTTGCAAACATAGCAAAACCCATGACACTCAAACTAAAGAAAGGAGCTGTCATAGACCCCAAGGAAGAAAGGTACGTCGAGGTATTTGAGAGACTAAAAGTACTCATCACCTCAGACCCTATCCTTGCGTTCCCAGACTTTGACAAAATGTTCACGGTAACAACCGACGCTAGTAACATAGCATTGGGAGCGGTTTTGTCACAAGAACACAAACCGATCTGCTACGCTAGCAGAACCCTAAATGAACATGAAATAAACTATTCAGCCATCGAAAAGGAATTATTAGCGATCGTATGGGCAACCAAGTATTTCCGTTCATACCTGTTCGGTAGAACATTCGAGATACAAAGCGATCATAAACCCTTGATTTGGTTGAACAACCTCAAGGAGCCAAACATGAAATTACAAAGGTGGAAAATAAAACTGAATGAGTTTGATTTTAAAATGAAATATCTACCAGGCAAAGAAAATCATGTAGCTGATGCCTTATCAAGGGTAAAGATTAATGAAAATCTCCTTGGAGAAGCTTCCAAGAGCGTTGGTGCAACTGTACATAGCGCACAGGAAGACAATCTAAATCACATTGATATCACGGAAAGACCAATTAACTATTACAATCGGCAAATTGAGCTAATAAAAGGCAATGAAGATAAGGTAGAAACAATTCGTTATTTTCACAAGCTAATCATCAAGATCACGTATAAGGAAATGACTAACACCTTAGCGAAGGATATAATAAAGGAATATCTATGCACCAAAAAGAGCGCATTATATTTCCATAACGAAATAGATTTTCCTCCATTCCAAAAAGCCTATTTAGAAATCATTAATACTAAGTCAAGCACGAAACTCCTAGATATTCAGAATTACGCTGAATTTAAAGAAACCATATTAAAGAATCATAAAGGCTTACTCCATCCAGCGATAGAGAAAACCGTCAATTGGTTTAGGGGAAAATACTATTACCCGGATTATCAAAAACTAATCCAAAACATCATAAACGAATGTCCTACTTGTAATATTCCAAAACAGAGCATAGAAATACGAAGTTGGCATTCGAAACTACACCGGAAATACTGAACATCAGAGAGAAATATGTCATGGATTTCTATATGGTTGGTAACCAACAGCTCCTATCATGTATTGACGTATACTCGAAGTTTGCCACTCTTGTAGAAGTAAAAAGTCGTGACTGGTTAGAAGCAAAAAGAGCCATCATGAAAGTTTTTAACGAGATGGGCAAACCAATTGAAATCAAAGCCGATAAAGATTCAGCTTTTATGTGCACAGCATTGCAAGCATGGCTGAATGCGGAAAACGTCAAAATAGAGATCACTTCCAGCAAAAATGGAATATCTGACGTAGAAAGATTTCATAAAACAGTAAATGAAAAATTAAGAATAATATCTAGCGAGGATAACACAGAAGATAGATTCACGAAGTTTGAATTAATCCTTTATACTTATAATCATAAAACCAAACATAATACCACAAATAGGACACCAGCTGATATATTCATTTATGCAGGCTCACCTGCTTATTACACCCAACTAAATAAAGTAAATAAAATCACTCAATTAAATAAAAACCGCATAGAGTATGAAGTAGATACCCGCTATAAACTATCACCTCTAGTTAAGTCTAAGGTAACAAATCCTTTCAAAAGGACGGGTGAAATTAGACAGGTAGACGAAAAACATTATGAAGAAAAGAATAGGGGTAGGAAAATAACTAATTATAAATCAAAATTCAAGAAAAAGAAGAAATCTAATACAAGCAAATATAATAATTCCTGAGAAACCGAGGAAGTTAATGGAAACAACAAATAGAAATTTTGATATTCAATCTACAACATTTCACAGAATATATCGAAGATATAGAACTAGCTATGCAATTTGGTTGTGCAAATTAGCCTGCCGTTAGGCACGATTTCTGAAGGTTTAATTAGACACTGGAATCAGACAGACCGACAGATCAACTTGTGCACTCAATCGACTTTCAATTATAAGTGAGTTTATTCTAAAGCGGCGCCCTCTTCATGAGCGGCTGCTGCTTGCATAGGCTCCGTTCGCAACATGGTATAAGAGCGCATGACATTACAATTTAAGAGCGTGATTTCATACATGTCTCTTAGGTATAATTATAGCTATATATATATATGCAGGCAACTGATTTGCCTTAACATCGGCCGCGTTGACAGCCTATAGGCTTCAATCCAATGGAATAGGCGCCAAACGATGGATCGATCGCTTGTAGACCCCGGCCTTCGTCCTAATCACGGCCACGCGAACCTTCCCGTCCGCTCCTGGGATTGCCTCCTCCACTATTCCGGTGAGCCACATTTGAGGGGGCACGTTGTCCTCGTGAATTGCCACCACTCTGCCTGGCTCCAAGTTGGCGACCTCCTCGGACCACTTCCCTCGCTGTTGAAGGCTGAGAAGATAGTCTCTGGACCAATCTCTCCAAAATCTTTGCTTGATGGCAGACACGAGCTGCCATCGTTGCAGATATGAGAGGCTGCTGTCTGGTCTGGGCAGCTCTGATTCGGGTGGCAGCGAAACTAGCGTTCTGCCGACTAGTAGAAGCGCTGGAGTCACCACCTCCCCTTCGTTGGGGCTGCCGCTGTCGACCACCAGTGGTCTGGAATTGAGCACGGCCTCGACGTCCACGAGAACCGTATGCAGCTCGTCCTCCTTGAGCACTGCGCTGCCCATAGCCCTGAGCAGCAGATTCTTGGCGGACTTCACCGCCGACTCCCACAGGCCTCCAATGTGCGGGGCTCGCGGGGGAATGAATTCCACCGAAAAACTGTGAGCCGCAGCATACGCCTTAAGGTCTTCGTCCTTGGCATTGAATGCATCCATGCGCTCCTTGAGCATGCGAGCTGCACCAACAAAATTCGTGGCGTTGTCGCAATAGAGTTTGACAAGAGGCCCACGACGTCCAACAAACCTGGATAAGCACAAAATAAATGTATTAGAGGTCAAGTCTTTTACAATATCTAGGTGTACGGCCTTAGATGCAAAGCAGACAAACACTGCTATGTACATCTTAAGAGGCTGCTTGCCACGAATCCCAAGCGATACACGAACCGGTCCAAACAAATCAACTCCGCTAATCTCGAAGGGTCGATTCCCACGCAATCGATCAGCGGGAAGATTTCCCATGATTTGTGAGAGAAGCTTCGGCTTGTAGTGGAAACAGTGTACGCATTTCCGGACAATGGCACTGCACTCTCTTCGTGCATTTATCAGCCACATGGACTGTCTTAGGAATCCCACTAGTGCACGTGGTCCAGCGTGACAATTGGCTCGATGCAAATAGCTAAGATAGAGGGTAACAAATCTACAATTTTTTGGCATTAACAGTGGAAATTTTGCGTTATGGGCTAGAGGAGCGTTTAATAGGCGACCACCTACTCGAACCAACGAAAACGAGCATGAGCCCACTTGTTCTTCCGAAATGAAGGGAGTTAGTTTTTGAAGTGATGCCTGCAACTTTGATGACTTTTTTATTTTGTCAATCTCCTGCGAGAATGCGTCTCTTTGAACAGCTTCAACTGCTGCTAGAAACGCTGCGCAGAGCTCTTCTGATGACGGACAAGTACTACTCCAAATTACTCCTTTCCTTTTGTTTATGAACCGGCGGATATCTGCAATTGTGCCTACCACTTTCATATATGATGATGAGTTTTCTATTAGGGTGAGGATGGGATTGTGTTCGCCATCGGCCGCGACAAGCGAAGTGGCTACCTTCTTCTTCTCTAATGACGCGTCCGCTTCTGTCAAACGTAAATGACGATTTTGAGGCCAATCCATGGCATTTTGTTGCAGGAATGACGGGCCGTTAAACCAAAATAGTGAATCTAAGTCTGCTACTGATGATCCCCGAGATACTGGATCTGCAGGATTTTCTTTGGTGGGTACATGTCTCCATGAGGCAGTCGAAGTGATTTCCTGTATCTCTGCAACTTGATTTGAAACAAATGTTGTTAACTGGGAGGGATGAGTTTGCAGCCAATGTAGAACCACTTCCGAATCTGACCACAATATAACCTTCTCTACGGGGCAATCAATAATAGATCGAACTTCCTCCCACAACTTTGCCAACAGATGAGCGGCACATAGCTCCAATCTTGGGATTGTTTTTGTCTTTAAGGGTGCCACCCTTGACTTTGCCGTTAATAAGTTAACGGACACTCCATTTGAATGGGACACACGAACGTAGATGCAGCAGCCGTATGCTCGCATGGACGCATCTGCAAACCCATCTATTTGACATCGAGTGCTTGTGCTAGCTCCTACAAAACGTGGAATGGTGACTTCATGCAACCTTTGCATGTCCGAAACCATCGACTCCCATCTTTGTTGCAACTTTAAGGGAATGGGATCGTCCCAACCAAGGCTCAAAAGCCAAATTTCCTGCAAGAAGATTTTTGCATTAGTAATCACCGGACATAGCAGACCCAAGGGATCGAAAAGACTGGCTATGACGGATAACATTACTATCTTGGTTGTGGTTTCGGACGAGACTATTGGTTTCAGACAGTACTTGAAAATGTCTGCCTGTGGGTTCCACATCAGTCCAAGAGTTTTGCAATCTTGCTGATCTCCACTCGAAATAACCAGATTCTCTTTCTGACTGTCACCTAGTTGACAATTAGCAGTCCACTTCGTCAGCACAAATCCGGCTGGCTCTAGGATTTCAACTAGCTGTTGACGCAATATCCGTAGTTCGGATTTCGTGTCTGCGCCTGTAAGAAGATCGTCAACATAGTTGGAATTTGCGATGCGCCTCATCAAGTTCGACTTGACGGTACATTTTTGTAATGTCTGCTGTAAGAGCGAATTTGCGACACTGAAATCTTAGCAACGTTGCGTATAGGCACGGCTGGATGGTTGCTCCAACCATGAGTAAATCATTGAGCGAGACTTGACTCGTTGTTTTGCACGACGCATCGAACACTACTCTAAGCTTAGTGGATGTACTTTGTGGTCGTTCCACGTATTGATACGGGATGAAACAATGCGGCTCTGCCGGGATTGAGTTTTCCATTGCAGTCATATGGCCTAACGACAAGTATTCCTCCATAAAGTCCATGAACATCGATTTTATGGCAGGTTTTTGGCATAATCGCCTTTCTAAAGACAAAAATCGTCTTTTGGCTGTCTCAAACGACGAACCGAGAGATGTCGGGCTAGACTTAAATGGCAAAGAAACTTGCAATCGACCGGAGGGTAGACGTGTGATAGTGTCGATAAAGGATTTTTCACACATAGTTTCTTCGGGGGTATACAGTCTTTCAATGGATGCATTTGGAACATTTTCCAACTCCCAGAAACGTTTGACCAAGCTGTCGAGCGGGCAGGCTTCTTGAACTGTGCTCACCATAGAGCAAGTTAATGTGGCTTGAGGGCCATTGGACTTGCAACGTCCAGACACCACCCACCCAAAAACAGTGTTTTGTAAGGTTAGTGCCTCTCCGCCCTGTTTTACTTGACCATTACTTAAGATATCGAAAAAGGCGTCAGCACCTAATAGCAAATCAACCTTTTGTGGCTTGTAAAAGACTGGATCAGCCAGTGGATAGCTCTCAGTAGCATCCATTAAGGAATCAGGCGGAACCGCCTTTTCTGGATGGTACGAGGAAATCGATTTTAAAATCACGAAATCTGCCACCATTTCGAATGGGTGTATGCGAGAGCAGATTGTGGTTTGCACAACTTGGTGTGCCGATAAGCTGGATTTTCCAATACCTAACAAACTAATATGCTTTCTAGTTCTCTTTAACTGCAGACTTTTTGCCAATTCATCGGTTATAAAATTCACTTGAGAACCAGAGTCCAACAATACTCTGGCTGGCTGATGTTGGCTTGAGCTGCCTTTAATGTCAACAACTGCTGTGGCTAAAAGTACTTGGTCATTGTCGCGTGCCATTGCATGATTCGAAACTAGTGGACGTGCGTTCAGAATTGCAGGCGGATTGTCCAACGCAGCTTGACTTGTGGATGAGTCAGTTGTGTAACGATGTAACAAAGTATGATGCGGTTTGGAACAGACTCTGCAATGTGACGATTTGCACTTTGACACAATGTGTCCTTTGCGTAGGCAATTAATGCATAGAGGAACTCCCTTTGCAAATTGGAAGCGGGTTGCGACTGAAGCTGCAGCGAAATCCGAGCAAGAAGTAATGAAATGATCAGTTGCCTTGCAAAATGAACATTTCTGATCTTGAGAAGGTTTGGCCTGAGCCACAGTCAACGAAGTCTTTCCAGATTGCTTGCTCTTTGAATCCTGACTTGTCTTTTTTCCTCTAGATTGCCCTGAATTCGTCTCTTCTGCAGATAAATGTTGGTAGCGTTTGTTAAGCGAAGAAACACAGTCTGTCCAATATGGAATGGATTGATAATCCAGATTCTCTTCCCATCGAAAGCGGGTTTTTTGATCTACCTTGGACATGACAATGTGTATCAGTAAAGCATCCGAAATTTGTTTATAATCTCCTACAGACAATAGCGACTCGTAAATAGCGGAAGCTGTGTCAAGAAGGGATCTCAGCCCAGATGCAGACGGACCTTGCATGCTTTGCAACTCGAACAGACGGGCTATACTATTTAAGAATATTAAACAATCATTATCGTATACCTTCATTAAGGCACTAAGGGCCTTCGGATAGTTTTGTTCGGTCACTGGATAAGCCTGTACTACTCCTAGCGCTTCTTTCTCTAAGCAAGTCAATAAATCATTAAATTTCTCCACATTGCTTAATGTGGGATCGCTATCCACTATGCTACTAAATAGGCCGATAAAATTTTTATACTCGGTATAATCGCCACTGAATTTGGGCAATTTTACTGGCGGCAAATGTCTATTTGTAGCAATTGTCGTATTTAATACCGACTCATTTGCTGTCCATTGCTCAAATTTAGCAGACATGGACTTGAGCGTGGATTTAGCCTCAATACATAAATCCTCAAGCTCGGCTCGAGAAGCTAAATCTGGGTTGACATCCTCAATTTCTACTTGTAATTGGAAAGCCCGTTCAATGTATGACTCTAATATTTCCATGCGGCACTCCAATTGTGCCTTTGAAAAGGAAGACTGTTTATCTTTAAGAACGCTCCATGTACGATTGATATCTTTCTTAACTGCACTCAGCTTGCGAAGAGTGTCTAACGACTCCACATCGTCAACCTCTGCCGATTGTCTAGACATTCCTCGCCGTTTTCCAGGCATTTTAGTTCTATAAAATTTTTGTTTCTCAAAAATGGCACTTGTCCCACTGTCACACTCAGCAATTACACTCACAAATTTTGTCTGCCTGCTAACAGCCCAATGCTGATACCGTGCTAGAGACTACGAGAGAGAGAGAGAGATGATCGGCAAAATGCCTACAAGCCAACGCTTTCGATTTCGAGTCGAGCTTGTAGTTCACCGAAACGCAACTTAAATGCGCGTATATGCGTATGCTGCTTTAGCGACCGACCGACTAAACCACTGTGTGTGTAATGTATGTGAGTGCTACATGGAGACAAGGAGAGAACACGAAACGATAAAGAGCAAGCGAGCGCTGAATGAGAGAGCACAAAAGTGCAGCTGCGCTGTAAAACGAAGAGCGTCCAGCAAGAACCGTTCGCGCAAAGCAGAAACGAAAATTTATGACGAAGACGGGCGAGGGGGGAATGATGCGCAGCGGTTAGAGCTTGCGCGCGAAACTATTGCCGTTTCTCCTTTGCTTGTCGGCTCTTTTTGGAAATGTCGTTGACCACAAGTTCAGTGATCACTCACTGTATAATCAAATAACTTTGAATGTACAGATACCTGGCCGAATCACTTTTATTGAATAATTTATTCACAGGCCTTTTTATACCCGATACTCAAAATGAGTATTGGGGTATATTAGATTTGTGGTAAAAGTGGATGTGTGTAACGTCCAGAAGGAATCGTTTCCGACCCCATAAAGTATATATATTCTTGATCAGCATCAATAGCCGAGTCGATTGAACCATGTCTGTCTGTCCGTCTGTCCGTCCCCTTCAGCGCCTAATGCTCAAAGACTATAAGAGCTAGAGCAACGATGTTTTGGATCCAGACTTCTGTGATATGTCACTGCTACAAAAATATTTCAAAACTTTGCCCCGCCCACTTCCGCCCCCACAAAGGGCGAAAATCTGTGGCATCCACAATTTCGACGATACGAGAAAACTAAAAACGCAGAATCGTAGAAGATGACTATATCTTCTAGAGTGCAAAATCTGAACCAGATCGTATAATTATTACAGCCAGAATCACGAAAACAATTTCACTCTTTCTCGCTCTGTCTCACTCTAACACACACGTAGCATAGGCGGCTTTGCTTAGAGTAAAACATTAGCGCCTAGATCTCAGAGACTATAAAAGCTAGAGCAACCAAATTTGGTATCCACACTGCTAATATATCGGACCGAGACGAGTTTGTTTCAAAATTTCGCCACACCCCCTTCCGCCCCCGCAAAGGATGCAAATCTGGGGATATTCACAAATCTCAGAGACTATTAAAGCTAGAGTAACCAAATTTAGTATCCGCACTCCTGTTAGATCTCACTATAAAACGTATATCTCAAAATTTCGCCCCACCCCCTTCCGAGCCAAAAAGGGAGAAAATCTGTTGCATCCACAATATTGCAGATTTGAGAAAACTAAAAAGGGAAAATCATAGATAATGACCATATCTATCAGATTGCTGAATCTGGATCAGATCAGATAATTTTTGTAGCCAAAAGGAACAAATCAATTTGCATTGGCTACGCAGCGCCCGACGTCACGCTCAGACTGATTTTCTGTCTCTCTCGCACGCACTCTTTGTCGTGTCGTTTAATATTAACGGCGCTGCCGGAGGAGAGCCATACTGACTTAGTATCGGGTATAACTGTAGAGTTGCGGTGGCCGCAGCAACTCACAACGTTCCCCCTCGTTTATACGTAGTTATTTATATTTTTTGATGAAACAATTGGGCACTTTGATTTACCTGTGGCACTGGTTGAGGGTTGTTTGAACACCGATGCATTCCCTCCCACAAGTTCATACCAACCAGGAATACCCACGAGCAGCTCTCAAGAGTAGCTAAGTTTGAAGTCCAGCGGGCCACCAATGACAACTGCATGAACAGCAACAGCAACGAGCGAGGGATGATATCCAATGGGGATATCCAACGAAGCGCCAAGATTAATCCAATCCAACTTCTGTCCAATCCAGAAAATCAGTGTCCACCCGGGGGCGCCAAAAATGGTTGTGTAAATTAGCCTGCCGTTAGGCACGATTTCTGAAGGTTTAATTAGACACTGGAATCAGACAGACCGACAGATCAACTTGTGCACTCAATCGACTTTCAATTATAAGTGAGTTTATTCTAAAGCGGCGCCCTCTTCATGAGCGGCTGCTGCTTGCATAGGCTCCGTTCGCAACATGGTATAAGAGCGCATGACATTACAATTTAAGAGCGTGATTTCATACATGTCTCTTAGGTATAATTATAGCTATATATATATATGCAGGCAACTGATTTGCCTTAACACAATTAACTAGGCTCGGTATATTTAATCCAAAATTATTAAAACAAGACTACCTGGAACAAATAAATTCTGAGAAAATACTAAATATAAAAACCTCCACATGGCTAAAATCCGATACCAACGAAATTCTAATAATTTCCAACATTCCCAAAGACTTTACAAAAGTACCAATCTATAAAATCGTTCCGTATCCAGACGAATTAAATAACATGTTAACAGATATGACATACGACAAGTACTACATAAAAAATGAAGAAGTATTTGTTAAAGAAACTAGATTGAAAACCAATGACAATTGTATAAAAGGAATTTTAATGCAAACTCCCACTGAATGTCCATATTCCAAAACTTTTCAAATCTTTCAAATAAACTTTATTGAACCCAATATACTAATCACATGGAATCTTCCAAAAACAACGCTAAACCAGAATTGTGTAAACCAAGAAATCATAGCGGAAGGAAATACCATTATAAAAATCTACAACTGTTCAATCCAATTAAATGAATTTACAATATCAACCACAATGTTAGATTTTGCCCAGAATGTTTATGTCAACAACAACATAACTAAAATAAAACCACTGTCGTATGTCCAAACTAATCAAATAATTATGCAATACACCAAATATAATAACCTATTACAAATAAGTCTACTAATTTCATTTGTCATAATTATATTAGTACTACTAAGTTATGTAGCTGTTAAATTTAAGAAAACTCCTAAAAGAGTCACGGTTAAATGTATTAACCCTATAATAGAAGCAGAAGAGGAACCAACCTCAGCCACCGCACTTGACACCCCGTCACTATACCCGAGGGTAATCGCCTAGGGACAGGCTAATAACAAACGTTGGGGGAGTGACATATCCATAATTCCCCACATCCCATACACATTATGTTTATGTACAATTCATCCACCCCATCCACACAAGTAACAGGACCCCACTCCAGAATCAATAACTGTTTCTTCCCATACTCCAAGCTAGGGCCCCCCATAATATAAACAATGGACCACATTGTTTCATCAACATTAGAATCACGCCACTCTCGAGAAATCGATTCTTTAGAATCACGCCACTCATGAGGACCAATCAAAGCTAGACATAAAACCAAGGAGTATCACATTCCTAGCTCCGTCATGTAATGCAACACCGATCGCCAGCAGTGGATGCCTTTCATCAAAGCCGACGCATCCCCAAATATCGATCCAGGCACGTACGCCACCGACACGAAGATGCAGCCGAGGAAAGCAACGACCGAAGCCAGAGTCGGGAGTTCCAAGAGAAGGGCTCATGGAAACTAGCCAGCAGCAGAGAGATCAGTTCCGTTTGAGACAAGCAGACCGAAAGTCAAGTCGGGGAATTCATTTAAATCTTGTGACATAAAGATATTTAAGTTGTAAAATAAAAGTCTTTGTTAAAAAACTTAAAATCGAGTTGCGGATATTTAACTGGCGCAGTCGGTAGGATTTCGTTTAAAATTAACACCTATATTTCGGTAATGGTCAGCTTGTGTAATTTATAATTACTGTGATCACGTAATCCCGGAATTGTTAATAAAATTGTGAAATCCGCCAAAGAACCTATGTGCTGCAAGCACATACGATTTGCAAAACTAATCTAAGTGAACTGAAGTAAGCGGAGATAGTGAATCACCAAGGACAGTGAAACACTTAATACAAAATCAAAAAAACTTACAAGTGAACCAAAATAAAGTTAAAAACTACAACAAAACAAAACCCAATCAACACCAACAACATGGCGTTACCACCACTATCATTGAGCGAAATCCACTTGAACCAGGCACTGCTGTCGATCCGACAAATACCTGCCTATGACGGTTCATCTGGACAGCTAAGCTCATTTATCAAACGAATCGAATATGTATGCGGATTATATCCAACTGAAGATCTTCGCCAACAAAGGATCCTATTTGGAGCGACCGAGATCCAACTGTCAGGAGAGGCACAACGCATATCGCAAATGATACAACCCAACACGTGGCTCGAACTGAAGACGGCGCTGATCAACGAGTTCAAAAATCACACACCATATGAAGAACTCTTACGACAACTATACACCACCAGATTCAACGGCAGTCTTCGTAAGTTTATAGAAGAATTAGAGATAAAAGCATTATTAATAAACAATAAGCTAAACTTAGAAAACATACCATAAAATAATGTCATTTATAAAAACGCTTTGAACAACACAATTAAAGATGTCATTACTCGAAAACTTCCTGACAGAATGTTCATGACCTTAGCAAGAAAAGATATTACCACATTGTCTAATCTTAAGAAGGCAGCACAAGAAGAAGGATTGTACGAAGCTAGTACAACAGATTCAGGTACAAATAAAGATCAATCGAAATCGTCTCAATCAAATCGAAAGAATGTTGGAAACTATTATCCAAATTATAATACTACTAACTATCACAATCAAACTCAGAGTTCATCTGGAACAGGTCAGACTAATCGAACAAATCAAAATCAAAATTCCCAAAATCCTGGATTATACAATGAGTTCAAAAATTCCTTGAATCAAGGTAGGGCTCAGAATCCATTCAATCAGCAAATATCTCAAAACCAAGCTAGTGGGAGTGGACCCAACCAACCTACTAAAAGAGGGAGGGAGAGCCAGAGTGGCCAAACGAAGATGGACGTAAATTTTCATCAAGCCGCCTCGGAAGAAACCGAGGAGGACCCTATATAAACATTACCATTAATAAAAGAATATTAAGGTGTATCGCTGACTCGGGATCATCGATCAACATCATGAAAGAAAATTACACAGATTCCGAGATAAAAGACGATAACCTTACGGTCCATACCATCAATGGACCTGTCCGTTTAACTAAGAGTATAATGAGGAATGCGAACAAAACATGTCCGTCCGAACAAAAGTTCTACATACATAACTTTTCCGAAAATTATGATATTTTATTAGGAAGAGAATACTTGATGGCAAGTAAAGCCGTCATCGATTACAGAAATGACACTGTAACACTAGGAGCTAGGTCGTACCCAATCATTCAGAGTGGAGAAGCTATTGAAGCCGGCAAGACCGCACAGAAGTGCACTGATCCCTCTACAAAAGAAGAGAAGATCGCACCTAAGTGCCTTGACCCATCTCCAGAGGGAGATCAATACTTCGCTTCCGCTCTAGACAGTGAATTAAGGGAATGTAATCAATTAAGATTGGAACACTTAAACGACGAAGAGAGAGAAGAGTTAAAGAAGGTCTTATATGAGTTTAAGGATGTGCAGTACAGAGAAGGTGACAATTTGACTTTCACAAGTACAATCAAGCACGAGATCAAAACTCAACATGAAGACCCGGTCTACAGACGACCATACAAATATGCCCAGATACATGATCAGGAGGTAAACCAGCAAATCAAAGATATGATCAGGCAGGGAATAATTCGAAAGTCGAATTCTCCTTACTGCTCGCCCATATCTATGATTCCGAAGAAGATAGATGCTTCAGGAAAGCAAAAATATCGAATGGTAGTAGACTATAGAAGTCTAAATGAAATAACAGTTAAGGACAAATTCCCAACTCCAAGAATGGATGAAATCCTAGACAAACTAGGTAAATGTCAGTATTTTACGACAATCGATTTAGCAAAAGGTTTCCATCAAATACCCATGGAACCTAGCTCAATCCCCAAAACTGCGTTCTCCACTAAGCATGGACATTACGAGTTCACTCGTATGCCCTTTGGGCTAACCACTGCCCCAGCTACCTTCCAAAGATGTATGAACAATCTGCTAGAAGAGTTAATCTTCAAAGATTGCTTTGTATACTTAGATGACATCATTATATTTTCCACTTCATTGGAAGAACACTTGTTGTCACTAAGGAGATTATTTGGAAAGTTGAGAGACGCCAACTTGAAGCTACAAATGGATAAATGTGAATTCATGAAAAAGGAAACTGAATTCCTAGGTCATGTAGTCACTACTGAAGGAATAGTACCAAATCCAGGCAAAATCTCTGCCATTGTCAAATTTCCAATACCAGAAACGACTAAACAAATAAAGTCATTCTTAGGTCTGTGCGGGTTCTACAGGAAATTCATTCCTAATTTTGCAAACATAGCAAAACCCATGACACTCAAACTAAAGAAAGGAGCTGTCATAGACCCCAAGGAAGAAAAGTACGTCGAGGCATTTGAGAGACAAAAAGTACTCATCACCTCAGACCCTATCCTTGCGTTCCCAGACTTTGACAAAATGTTCACGGTAACAACCGACGCTAGTAACATAGCATTGGGAGCGGTTTTGTCACAAGAACACAAACCGATCTGCTACGCTAGCAGAACCCTAAATGAACATGAAATAAACTATTCAGCCATCGAAAAGGAATTATTAGCGATCGTATGGGCAACCAAGTATTTCCGTTCATACCTGTTCGGTAGAACATTCGAGATACAAAGCGATCATAAACCCTTGATTTGGTTGAACAACCTCAAGGAGCCAAACATGAAATTACAAAGGTGGAAAATAAAACTGAATGAGTTTGATTTTAAAATGAAATATCTACCAGGCAAAGAAAATCATGTAGCTGATGCCTTATCAAGGGTAAAGATTAATGAAAATCTCCTGGGAGAAGCTTCCAATAGCGTTGGTGCAACTGTACATAGCGCACAGGAAGACAATCTAAATCACATTGCTATCACGGAAAGACCAATTAACTATTACAATCGGCAAATTGAGCTAATAAAAGGCAATGAAGATAAGGTAGAAACAATTCGTTATTTTCACAAGCTAATCATCAAGATCACGTATAAGGAAATGACTAACACCTTAGCGAAGGATATAATAAAGGAATATCTATGCACCAAAAAGAGCGCATTATATTTCCATAACGAAACAGATTTTCCTCCATTCCAAAAAGCCTATTTAGAAATCATTAATTCTATCAATATAACCAAAGCTATTAAATCAAGCACGAAACTCCTAGATATTCAGAATTACGCTGAATTTAAAGAAACCATATTAAAGAATCATAAAGGCTTACTCCATCCAGGGATAGAGAAAACCGTCAATTGGTTTAGGGGAAAATACTATTACCCGGATTATCAAAAACTAATCCAAAACATCATAAACGAATGTCCTACTTGTAATATTGCCAAAACAGAGCATAGAAATACGAAGTTGGCATTCGAAACTACACCGGAAATACTGAACATCAGAGAGAAATATGTCATGGATTTCTATATGGTTGGTAACCAACAGTTCCTATCATGTATTGACGTATACTCGAAGTTTGCCACTCTTGTAGAAGTAAAAAGTCGTGACTGGTTAGAAGCAAAAAGAGCCATCATGAAAGTTTTTAACGAGATGGGCAAACCAATTGAAATCAAAGCCGATAAAGATTCAGCTTTTATGTGCACAGCATTGCAAGCATGACTGAATGCGGAAAACGTCAAAATAGAGATCACTTCCAGCAAAAATGGAATATCTGACGTAGAAAGATTTCATAAAACAGTAAATGAAAAATTAAGAATAATATCTAGCGAGGATAACACAGAAGATAGATTCACGAAGTTTGAATTAATTCTTTATACTTATAATCATAAAACCAAACATAATACCACAAATAGGACACCAGCTGATATATTCATTTATGCAGGCTCACCTGATTATGACACACAACTAAATAAAGTGAATAAAATCACTCAATTAAATAAAAACCGCATAGAGTATGAAGTAGATACCCGCTATAAACTATCACCTCTAGTTAAGTCTAAGGTAACAAATCCTTTCAAAAGGACGGGTGAAATTAGACATGTAGACGAAAAACATTATGAAGAAAAGAATAGGGGTAGGAAAATAACTCATTATAAATCAAAATTCAAGACAAAGAAGAAATCTAATAGAAGCAAATATAATAATTCCAGAGAAACCGAGGAAGTTAATGGAATCGGCGAACTTCAACACAATTAAAATCCTCGTCTTCCTCATAATTACCATCGTAATGGCACAGGGCCAAAACATAGAAATAAATTCTATAAAATCCCAAAACGGATATATGATATTCAAAACTGGATCGATTAACATACCTAGGTTAGGTTAGGTTAGGTTCAGGCGGTAGCCTGGGAGAGTGATGAAACCCTCCCAAGCTCACTTGGACCTATAGAAGGTCCGTTGTGGTGCCGCATGGGCGTGTGGCCCTTCCCAGTGCCTAGAAACCGTGGAGAAACAGGCTGTTGCAAATTAAGGGCAGTCCCATCCGGAGGCTTGGATGAATCTGGACAAGGTCCCCGGTTTGATTTCGGACAGGTCCGAAATGTCTGTTAGGAAAGCAGCCCCGAGAAAACGAAGACGACGATTTCCAGGGGCTGGGCAGTGGCAGAAGAAGTGGGGGACCGATTCCTCTTCTTCCTCGTCGCGACAACTCCTGCAGAAGTCGTTATGAGGGATTGACAGTCTAGAGGCATGAGTGCCAATCTGCCAGTGTCCCGTAATGGCTCGAGTAACTGCAGAGCACTGTGCTCTGCTGAGCCTATACAGCTCGGCTGAGCGCTTCTTCGATCGATATGGCCATATCAATCTTGAGATTTTACAGGAAGCTGTTTGCTGCCATCTCCTATTGGCATTTTGCTTAAACAATTCGTGCGTGAGGAGCCTGCACGTAGCCAGAGGCATCGCTACCTGCTCCCTCTCCATAAGGAGAGGAATTGTAGTACCCTGCCTTGCTAGCTCGTCGGCGGCGTCGTTCCCCTCGATGTCCCTATGGCCTGGGACCCATATAAGGAAGAGGTCTAACTGATCTGCGATCTCGTGCAGAGACCTGCGGCAGTCATTTACAGTCGCTGAGTTCGACGATATTGAGCCTAGAGCTTTAATAGCTGCTTGGCTGTCTGAGAAAACGCACACTAAGTTCGTGTCTAGAAATAGTTTGGAGACGATGGAAATGGCCTCCTTGATGGCTACAACCTCCGCTTGGAACACACTGCAGTGGTCCGGGAGCCTGAAGCAATGACTGATGTTCAGCTCGCTGCAGTAGACTCCGCCTCCCACGCGGCCTTCTAACTTTGAGCCATCAGTGTAGAAGTGAACCGCATTCGCGGGTCCTGGTTCGCCCATCTCCCAGTCCTCCCTAAGTGGGATTGATACCTGGAAAGGCGTCGAGAGGTGATCACTAGGGACACAATAATCTGTCCTCTCTGGTAATTTCGGGTGTCTCGTCAGGATTCCCGAGTGCCCGACCGCGGACGCTTTCCACAGTCTGGCTTCTCTCATTCTGAGTGCGGAAAGGTTTGCCACTTTCTTTCCCATGAGATCTATGGGGAGGAGGTCCAGCACAGTATCCAGGGCTTCCCCTGGAGTAGTGCGTAGCCCGCCAGTTATGCATAGCTCTGCCATGCGTTGAACTCTGCTGAGTTTGTTGAGGCATGTCCTTTTGTCTAAGGCTGGCCACCATACTACCGCTCCATAGAGCATGATCGGTCGTATGATGGTGGTGTAAAGCCACCGAACTATATAGGGGGTCATTCCCCATCTTAGTCCGATGGCTTTCCTGCAAGTATAGAGGGCTACTGTGGCCTTCTTTACTCTATCCTCTATGCTCAATTTCCAATCGAGCTTTCTATCGAGGATTAGACCAAGATACTTGGCGTTGTTGCTGAAGATTAGCGCTTCCCCACATAGTCTTGGGGGAATCAGTGCCGGGACTTTGTACTTCCTAGTGAAGAGCACCAGTTCCGTTTTAGACGGGTTGACGCCTAACCCGCATTTGTCTGCCCATTTTGACATCTTCATGAGAGTGCTTGTCAGGCACTCACACAGCGTCTGCGGGAATTTACCCGAGAATGCTATAGCAACATCGTCCGCATACGCCACCACGCGGCAGCCACCCCCCTCTATCTCCCGCAGCAGTTCGTTCACTGCCACGTTCCATAGGAGGGGCGAGAGGACTCCGCCCTGCGGGGTGCCTCTACTGACAAATCTGGTGGACGTTGACGTCCCCAGTGATGCCTCAACCGTCCTGCATTGTAGCATCTGATCGATCAGGCTCGCCGTCCGGGAGTCAACCCCCAGTTCCGTCAGTGCACCCGTGATGGCGGTCGGTAGGATGTTATTAAAGGCGCCTTCTATGTCCAGGAAGGCTACCAGGGTGTATTCCTTACAGTTGAGAGACGCTTCTATGATCGATGTGATCGTGTGTAGGGCCGTTTCGGTGGATCTTCCTTTCCGATAGGCATGCTGGGAGTCTGAGAATAGACTAGGCGGAATATTTACCGTGAGATGCATCCCCAAAAGCCGTTCCATCGTCTTCAGAAGGAAGGACGATAGACTTATGGGTCTGAAATCTTTGGGGGCAGTGTGCGAGGGCTTGCCTGCCTTGGGGATGAAGACGACTTTGGTATGAAGCCAGGTTTCCGGGATATATCCATGGGAGAAGATTCCCTCATATATCCTTTTGAGCCAATTAGTGCCTTTTTGTCCAGCGTGAATCAGTTGGGCAGGGATGATGCCATCTGGTCCCGCGGATTTGTATGGTTTGAAGTTTTTTATTGCCCAGGAAATGTTCTCCTGGCTTAGCAGGTTCATGATACCACTTGAGGCAACGGAGGGAGCCGCGATGTAGTGTGGTCTGTTTTCATCGCAGCCGGGAAAGTGGGTGTTAAGGAGAAGATTTAGCGACTCATTGCTGGACGTTGTCCATGATTGGTCGGCGTTCTTCAGGTAGCCCAGAGTGGGTGTAGTCTTCGAGAGAACTTTGCGCAAGCGCGAGGCTTCCGAGTTATTCTCAATGTCGCTACAGAACTTACGCCATGAGGAGCGCTTGGCTTTCCTCAGTTCTTTATTGTAAACTGACAGACTGGCCTTGTAATCGGCCCAGTTCTGCTCAGCGTTTTCGGCCTTAGCTTTATTGAAGAGTCTTCGGGAGGCTTTCCGGAGTTCCCTCAGTTTCGGATTCCACCATTCAGGTTTCTTCCGGCCTCTGCTCTTGCTAGAGGGGCAGGATTTATCGAGCGCCTCATTGCAGGCGTCGGTAAATAGTTTAACAAGATGAGTCGTGGCTTCCCTGGAGATCTCCTCCTCAGGTGGAGTCTCAGGGAGAACACGACAGAGATGGTCTGAGTACCGAGCCCAGTTTGTCCGCCTAAAGTTCCGAAATTGAGCTGGTCTCGGTAGTGAAAAAGAGAATACGGTTTCCACGTACCTGTGGTCCGAGAAGGAGTGCTCTTCCAGGACCGTCCAGGATACGATGTTCCCGTGTAACTCATGAGAGGCAAGTGTGAGGTCCAGGACCTCCTTGCGGTTTTTAATAATGAAGGTGGGATCACTCCCCCTATTTAAAAGGACCATCTGAGTGGTCAGTAAATAGTTGAAAAGGTACTCACCCCTTTCGTTGGTGTCAGTGCTTCCCCACTGGCAGTGATGTGCGTTGGCGTCGCACCCTACGATTAGGCCGGTGTCCTTGGCCTCGCAGTCTGTGATTAGCGCCCTGAGCGCCTGTGGAGGGGGGTCTGGTTGGTCGTGACCCATGTACGTGGAGCAGATTCTCAGTGAGCACCCCTGGCCTTCGAGGCTCACTGCTGTTTGGTCTTCATTGCTGAAATTTGGGAGCAAAAATAAGTGCAAATCTCTTTTTGCAAGTAACATACCTATCAATTACGAAATCCAATATCTAACTGTTAATGTAACTAAAACCGAAGAACTATACCAAAATTTGTTAAGGCAAGCCACTAAATTCCAGGACATAATCCAAATAAAATATCTAGTAGACAAATTGCAAAGAGAAATGAACGGGCTAAAAATAACCAAAAGAAATAAAAGAGGCCTAATCAATATAGTAGGAACAGCCTACAAATATCTCTTTGGAACACTAGATCAGGAAGATAAAGTCGATTTGGAACAAAAAATAGAAAATTTAGCCAGCCATAGCATTCAAATGAATGAACTAAATTTGGTAATAGATGCAGTTAATAGCGGAATAAACGTTATAAACAAACTAAATGAAGAAAAAGACAGGAATCAACAAATAGAAATTTTGATATTCAATCTACAACATTTCACAGAATATATCGAAGATATAGAACTAGGTATGCAATTAACTAGGCTCGGTATATTTAATCCAAAATTATTAAAACTAGACTACCTGGAACAAATAAATTCTGAGAAAATACTAAATATAAAAACCTCCACATGGCTAAAATCCGATACCAACGAAGTTCTAATAATTTCCAACATTCCCAACGACATTACAAAAGTACCAATCTATAAAATCGTTCCGTATCCAGACGAATTAAATAACATGTTAACAGATATGACATACGACAAGTACTACATAAAAAATGAAGAAGTATTTGTTAAAGAAACTAGATTGAAAACCAATGACAATTGTATAAAAGGAATTTTAATGCAAACTCCCACTAAATGTCCATATTCCAAAACTTTTCAAAACTTTCAAATAAACTTTATTGAACCCAATATACTAATCACGTGGAATCTTCCAAAAACAACGCTAAATCAGAATTGTGTAAACCAAGAAATCATAGCGGAAGGAAATACCATTATAAAAATCTACAACTGTTCAATCCAATTAAATGAATTTACAATATCAAACACAATGTTAGATTTTGCCCAGAATGTTTATGTCAACAACAACATAACTAAAACGAGGGGGAACGTTGTGAGTTGCTGCGGCCACCGCAACTCTACAGTTATACCCGATACTAAGTCAGTATGGCTCTCCTCCGGCAGCGCCGTTAATATTAAACGACACGACAAAGAGTGCGTGCGAGAGAGACAGAAAATCAGTCTGAGCGTGACGTCGGGCGCTGCGTAGCCAATGCAAATTGATTTGTTCCTTTTGGCTACAAAAATTATCTGATCTGATCCAGATTCAGCAATCTGATAGATATGGTCATTATCTATGATTTTCCCTTTTTAGTTTTCTCAAATCTGCAATATTGTGGATGCAACAGATTTTCTCCCTTTTTGGCTCGGAAGGGGGTGGGGCGAAATTTTGAGATATACGTTTTATAGTGAGATCTAACAGGAGTGCGGATACTAAATTTGGTTACTCTAGCTTTAATAGTCTCTGAGATTTGTGAATATCCCCAGATTTGCATCCTTTGCGGGGGCGGAAGGGGGTGTGGCGAAATTTTGAAACAAACTCGTCTCGGTCCGATATATTAGCAGTGTGGATACCAAATTTGGTTGCTCTAGCTTTTATAGTCTCTGAGATCTAGGCGCTAATGTTTTACTCTAAGCAAAGCCGCCTATGCTACGTGTGTGTTAGAGTGAGACAGAGCGAGAAAGAGTGAAATTGTTTTCGTGATTCTGGCTGTAATAATTATACGATCTGGTTCAGATTTTGCACTCTAGAAGATATAGGCATCTTCTACGATTCTGCGTTTTTAGTTTTCTCGTATCGTCGAAATTGTGGATGCCACAGATTTTCGCCCTTTGTGGGGGCGGAAGTGGGCGGGGCAAAGTTTTGAAATATTTTTGTAGCAGTGACATATCACAGAAGTCTGGATCCAAAACATCGTTGCTCTAGCTCTTATAGTCTTTGAGCATTAGGCGCTGAAGGGGACGGACAGACGGACAGACGGACGGACGGACAGACGGACAGACAGACATGGTTCAATCGACTCGGCTATTGATGCTGATCAAGAATATATATACTTTATGGGGTCGGAAACGATTCCTTCTGGACGTTACACACATCCACTTTTACCACAAATCTAATATACCCCAATACTCATTTTGAGTATCGGGTATAATAAAACCACTGTCGTATGTCCAAACTAATGAAATAATTATGCAATACACCACATATAGTAACCTATTACAAATAAGTCTACTAATTTCATTTGTCATAATTATATTAGTACTACTAAGTTATGTAGCTGTTAAATTTACGAAAACTTCTAAAAGAGTCACGGTTAAATGTATAAACCCTATAATAGAAGCAGAAGAGGAACCAACCTCAGCCACCGCACTTGACACCCCGTCACTATACCCGAGGGTAATCGCCTAGGGACAGGCTAATAACAAACGTTGGGGGAGTGACATATCCATAATTCCCCACATCCCATACACATTATGTTTATGTACAATTCATCCACCCCATCCACACAAGTAACAGGACCCCACTCAAGAATCAATAACTGTTTCTTCCCATACTCCAAGCTGGGGGTTCCATAATATAAACAATGGACCACATTGTTTCATCAACATTAGAATCACGCCACTCTCGAGAAATCGATTCTTTAGAATCACGCCACTCATGAGGACCAATCAAAGCTAGACATGAAACCAAGGAGTATCACATTCCTAGCTCCGTCATGTAATGCAACACCGATCGCCAGCAGTGGATGCCTTTCATCAAAGCCGACGCATCCCCAAATATCGATCCAGGCACGTACGCCACCGACACGAAGATGCAGCCGAGGAAAGCAACGCCCGAAGCCAGAGTCGGTCTAGCTTTGATTGGTCCTCATGAGTGGCGTGATTCTAAAGAATCGATTTCTCGAGAGTGGCGTGATTCTAATGTTGATGAAACAATGTGGTCCATTGTTTATATTATGGGGGGCCCTAGCTTGGAGTATGGGAAGAAACAGTTATTGATTCTTGAGTGGGGTCCTGTTACTTGTGTGGATGGGGTGGATGAATTGTACATAAACATAATGTGTATGGGATGTGGGGAATCCCCAAAACTGCGTTCTCCACTAAGCATGGACATTACGAGTTCACTCGTATGCCCTTTGGGCTAACCACTGCCCCAGCTACCTTCCAAAGATGTATGAACAATCTGCTAGAAGAGTTAATCTTCAAAGATTGCTTTGTATACTTAGATGACATCATTATATTTTCCACTTCATTGGAAGAACACTTGTTGTCACTAAGGAGAGTATTTGGAAAGTTGAGAGACGCCAACTTGAAGCTACAAATGGATCAATGTGAATTCATGAAAAAGGAAACTGAATTCCTAGGTCATGTAGTCACTACTGAAGGAATAGTACCAAATCCAGGCAAAATCTCTGCCATTGTCAAATTTCCAATACCAGAAACGACTAAACAAATAAAGTCATTCTTAGGTCTGTGCGGGTTCTACAGGAAATTCATTCCTAATTTTGCAAACATAGCAAAACCCATGACACTCAAACTAAAGAAAGGAGCTGTCATAGACCCCAAGGAAGAAAGGTACGTCGAGGCATTTGAGAGACTAAAAGTACTCATCACCTCAGACCCTATCCTTGCGTTCCCAGACTTTGACAAAATGTTCACGGTAACAACCGATGCTAGTAACATAGCATTGGGAGCGGTTTTGTCACAAGAACACAAACCGATCTGCTACGCTAGCAGAACCCTAAATGAACATGAAATAAACTATTCAGCCATCGAAAAGGAATTATTAGCGATCGTATGGGCAACCAAGTATTTCCGTTCATACCTGTTCGGTAGAACATTCGAGATACAAAGCGATCATAAACCCTTGATTTGGTTGAACAACCTCAAGGAGCCAAATATGAAATTACAAAGGTGGAAAATAAAACTGAATGAGTTTGATTTTAAAATGAAATATCTACCAGGCAAAGAAAATCATGTAGCTGATGCCTTATCAAGGGTAAAGATTAATGAAAATCTCCTGGGAGAAGCTTCCAATAGCGTTGGTGCAACTGTACATAGCGCACAGGAAGACAATCTAAATCACATTGCTATCACGGAAAGACCAATTAACTATTACAATCGGCAAATTGAGCTAATAAAAGGCAATGAAGATAAGGTAGAAACAATTCGTTATTTTCACAAGCTAATCATCAAGATCACGTATAAGGAAATGACTAACACCTTAGCGAAGGATATAATAAAGGAATATCTATGCACCAAAAAGAGCGCATTATATTTCCATAACGAAACAGATTTTCCTCCATTCCAAAAAGCCTATTTAGAAATCATTAATTCTAACAATATAACCAAAGCTATTAAATCAAGCACGAAACTCCTAGATATTCAGAATTACGCTGAATTTAAAGAAAACATATTAAAGAATCATAAAGGCTTACTCCATCCAGGGATAGAGAAAACCGTCAATTGGTTTAAGGGAAAATACTATTACCCGGATTATCAAAAACTAATCCAAAACATCATAAACGAATGTCCTACTTGTAATATTGCCAAAACAGAGCATAGAAATACGAAGTTGGCATTCGAAACTACACCGGAAATACTGAACATCAGAGAGAAATACGTCATGGATTTCTATATGGTTGGTAACCAACAGTTCCTATCATGTATTGACGTATACTCGAAGTTTGCCACTCTTGTAGAAGTAAAAAGTCGTGACTGGTTAGAAGCAAAAAGAGCCATCATGAAAGTTTTTAACGAGATGGGCAAACCAATTGAAATCAAAGCCGATAAAGATTCAGCTTTTATGTGCACAGCATTGCAAGCATGGCTGAATGCGGAAAACGTCAAAATAGAGATCACTTCCAGCAAAAATGGAATATCTGACGTAGAAAGATTTCATAAAACAGTAAATGAAAAATTAAGAATAATATCTAGCGAGGATAACACAGAAGATAGATTCACGAAGTTTGAATTAATTCTTTATACTTATAATCATAAAACCAAACATAATACCACAAATAGGACACCAGCTGATATATTCATTTATGCAGGCTCACCTGATTATGACACACAACTAAATAAAGTGAATAAAATCACTCAATTAAATAAAAACCGCATAGAGTATGAAGTAGATACCCGCTATAAACTATCACCTCTAGTTAAGTCTAAGGTAACAAATCCTTTCAAAAGGACGGGTGAAATTAGACAGGTAGACGAAAAACATTATGAAGAAAAGAATAGGGGTAGGAAAATAACTCATTATAAATCAAAATTCAAGAAAAAGAAGAAATCTAATAGAAGCAAATATAATAATTCCAGAGAAACCGAGGAAGTTAATGGAATCGGCGAACTTCAACACAATTAAAATCCTCATCTTCCTCATAATTACCATCGTAATGGCACAGGGCCAAAACATAGAAATAAATTCTATAAAATCCCAAAACGGATATATGATATTCAAAACTGGATCGATCAACATACCTATCAATTACGAATACCATTATCTAACTGTTAATGTAACTAAAACCGAAGAACTATACCAAAATTTGTTAAGGCAAGCCACTAAATTCCAGGACATAATCCAAATAAAATATCTAGTAGACAAATTGCAAAGAGAAATGAACGGGCTAAAAATAACCAAAAGAAATAAAAGAGGCCTAATCAATATAGTAGGAACAGCCTACAAATATCTCTTTGGAACACTAGATCAGGAAGATAAAGTCGATTTGGAACAAAAAATAGAAAATTTAGCCAGCCATAGCATTCAAATGAATGAACTAAATTTGGTAATAAATGCAGTTAATAGCGGAATAAACGTTATAAACAAACTAAATGAAGAAAAAGACAGGAATCAACAAATAGAAATTTTGATATTCAATCTACAACATTTCACAGAATATATCGAAGATATAGAACTAGGTATGCAATTAACTAGGCTCGGTATATTTAATCCAAAATTATTAAAACTAGACTACCTGGAACATATAAATTCTGAGAAAATACTAAATATAAAAACCTCCACATGGCTAAAATCCGATACCAACGAAGTTCTAATAATTTCCAACATTCCCAACGACATTACAAAAGTACCAATCTATAAAATCGTTCCGTATCCAGACGAATTAAATAACATGTTAACAGATATGACATACGACAAGTACTACATAAAAAATGAAGAAGTATTTGTTAAAGAAACTAGATTGAAAACCAATGACAATTGTATAAAAGGAATTTTAATGCAAACTCCCACTGAATGTCCATATTCCAAAACTTTTCAAAACTTTCAAATAAACTTTATTGAACCCAATATACTAATCACATGGAATCTTCCAAAAACAACGCTAAACCAGAATTGTGTAAACCAAGAAATCATAGCGGAAGGAAATACCATTATAAAAATCTACAACTGTTCAATCCAATTAAATGAATTTACAATATCAAACACAATGTTAGATTTTGCCCAGAATGTTTATGTCAACAACAACATAACTAAAATAAAACCACTGTCGTATGTCCAAACTAATGAAATAATTATGCAATACACCACATATAGTAACCTATTACAAATAAGTCTACTAATTTCATTTGTCATAATTATATTAGTACTACTAAGTTATGTAGCTGTTAAATTTACGAAAACTTCTAAAAGAGTCACGGTTAAATGTATAAACCCTATAATAGAAGCAGAAGAGGAACCAACCTCAGCCACCGCACTTGACACCCCGTCACTATACCCGAGGGTAATCGCCTAGGGACAGGCTAATAACAAACGTTGGGGGAGTGACATATCCATAATTCCCCACATCCCATACACATTATGTTTATGTACAATTCATCCACCCCATCCACACAAGTAACAGGACCCCACTCAAGAATCAATAACTGTTTCTTCCCATACTCCAAGCTAGGGCCCCCCATAATATAAACAATGGACCACATTGTTTCATCAACATTAGAATCACGCCACTCTCGAGAAATCGATTCTTTAGAATCACGCCACTCATGAGGACCAATCAAAGCTAGACATAAAACCAAGGAGTATCACATTCCTAGCTCCGTCATGTAATGCAACACCGATCGCCAGCAGTGGATGCCTTTCATCAAAGCCGACGCATCCCCAAATATCGATCCAGGCACGTACGCCACCGACACGAAGATGCAGCCGAGGAAAGCAACGCCCGAAGCCAGAGTCGGTCTAGCTTTGATTGGTCCTCATGAGTGGCGTGATTCTAAAGAATCGATGGATATGTCACTCCCCCAACGTTTGTTATTAGCCTTTCCCTAGGCGATTACCCTCGGGTATAGTGACGGGGTGTCAAGTGCGGTGGCTGAGGTTGGTTCCTCTTCTGCTTCTATTATAGGGTTTATACATTTAACCGTGACTCTTTTAGAAGTTTTCGTAAATTTAACAGCTACATAACTTAGTAGTACTAATATAATTATGACAAATGAAATTAGTAGACTTATTTGTAATAGGTTACTATATGTGGTGTATTGCATAATTATTTCATTAGTTTGGACATACGACAGTGGTTTTATTTTAGTTATGTTGTTGTTGACATAAACATTCTGGGCAAAATCTAACATTGTGTTTGATATTGTAAATTCATTTAATTGGATTGAACAGTTGTAGATTTTTATAATGGTATTTCCTTCCGCTATGATTTCTTGGTTTACACAATTCTGATTTAGCGTTGTTTTTGGAAGATTCCACGTGATTAGTATATTGGGTTCAATAAAGTTTATTTGAAAGTTTTGAAAAGTTTTGGAATATGGACATTTAGTGGGAGTTTGCATTAAAATTCCTTTTATACAATTGTCATTGGTTTTCAATCTAGTTTCTTTAACAAATACTTCTTCATTTTTTATGTAGTACTTGTCGTATGTCATATCTGTTAACATGTTATTTAATTCGTCTGGATACGGAACGATTTTATAGATTGGTACTTTTGTAATGTCGTTGGGAATGTTGGAAATTATTAGAACTTCGTTGGTATCGGATTTTAGCCATGTGGAGGTTTTTATATTTAGTATTTTCTCAGAATTTATTTGTTCCAGGTAGTCTAGTTTTAATAATTTTGGATTAAATATACCGAGCCTAGTTAATTGCATACCTAGTTCTATATCTTCGATATATTCTGTGAAATGTTGTAGATTGAATATCAAAATTTCTATTTGTTGATTCCTGTCTTTTTCTTCATTTAGTTTGTTTATAACGTTTATTCCGCTATTAACTGCATCTATTACCAAATTTAGTTCATTCATTTGAATGCTATGGCTGGCTAAATTTTCTATTTTTTGTTCCAAATCGACTTTATCTTCCTGATCTAGTGTTCCAAAGAGATATTTGTAGGCTGTTCCTACTATATTGATTAGGCCTCTTTTATTTCTTTTGGTTATTTTTAGCCCGTTCATTTCTCTTTGCAATTTGTCTACTAGATATTTTATTTGGATTATGTCCTGGAATTTAGTGGCTTGCCTTAACAAATTTTGGTATAGTTCTTCGGTTTTAGTTACATTAACAGTTAGATAATGGTATTCGTAATTGATAGGTATGTTGATCGATCCAGTTTTGAATATCATATATCCGTTTTGGGATTTTATAGAATTTATTTATATGTTTTGGCCCTGTGCCATTACGATGGTAATTATGAGGAAGATGAGGATTTTAATTGTGTTGAAGTTCGCCGATTCCATTAACTTCCTCGGTTTCTCTGGAATTATTATATTTGCTTCTATTAGATTTCTTCTTTTTCTTGAATTTTGATTTATAATGAGTTATTTTCCTACCCCTATTCTTTTCTTCATAATGTTTTTCGTCTACCTGTCTAATTTCACCCGTCCTTTTGAAAGGATTTGTTACCTTAGACTTAACTAGAGGTGATAGTTTATAGCGGGTATCTACTTCATACTCTATGCGGTTTTTATTTAATTGAGTGATTTTATTCACTTTATTTAGTTGTGTGTCATAATCAGGTGAGCCTGCATAAATGAATATATCAGCTGGTGTCCTATTTGTGGTATTATGTTTGGTTTTATGATTATAAGTATAAAGAATTAATTCAAACTTCGTGAATCTATCTTCTGTGTTATCCTCGCTAGATATTATTCTTAATTTTTCATTTACTGTTTTATGAAATCTTTCTACGTCAGATATTCCATTTTTGCTGGAAGTGATCTCTATTTTGACGTTTTCCGCATTCAGCCATGCTTGCAATGCTGTGCACATAAAAGCTGAATCTTTATCGGCTTTGATTTCAATTGGTTTGCCCATCTCGTTAAAAACTTTCATGATGGCTCTTTTTGCTTCTAACCAGTCACGACTTTTTACTTCTACAAGAGTGGCAAACTTCGAGTATACGTCAATACATGATAGGAACTGTTGGTTACCAACCATATAGAAATCCATGACGTATTTCTCTCTGATGTTCAGTATTTCCGGTGTAGTTTCGAATGCCAACTTCGTATTTCTATGCTCTGTTTTGGCAATATTACAAATAGGACATTCGTTTATGATGTTTTGGATTAGTTTTTGATAATAGTATTTTCCCTTAAACCAATTGACGGTTTTCTCTATCCCTGGATGGAGTAAGCCTTTATGACTCTTTAATATGGTTTCTTTAAATTCAGCGTAATTCTGAATATCTAGGAGTTTCGTGCTTGATTTAATAGCTTTGGTTATATTGTTAGAATTAATGATTTCTAAATAGGCTTTTTGGAATGGAGGAAAATCTGTTTCGTTATGGAAATATAATGCGCTCTTTTTGGTGCATAGATATTCCTTTATTATATCCTTCGCTAAGGTGTTAGTCATTTCCTTATACGTGATCTTGATGATTAGCTTGTGAAAATAACGAATTGTTTCTACCTTATCTTCATTGCCTTTTATTAGCTCAATTTGCCGATTGTAATAGTTAATTGGTCTTTCCGTGATAGCAATGTGATTTAGATTGTCTTCCTGTGCGCTATGTACAGTTGCACCAACGCTATTGGAAGCTTCTCCCAGGAGATTTTCATTAATCTTTACCCTTGATAAGGCATCAGCTACATGATTTTCTTTGCCTGGTAGATATTTCATTTTAAAATCAAACTCATTCAGTTTTATTTTCCACCTTTGTAATTTCATATTTGGCTCCTTGAGGTTGTTCAACCAAATCAAGGGTTTATGATCGCTTTGTATCTCGAATGTTCTACCGAACAGGTATGAACGGAAATACTTGGTTGCCCATACGATCGCTAATAATTCCTTTTCGATGGCTGAATAGTTTATTTCATGTTCATTTAGGGTTCTGCTAGCGTAGCAGATCGGTTTGTGTTCTTGTGACAAAACCGCTCCCAATGCTATGTTACTAGCGTCGGTTGTTACCGTGAACATTTTGTCAAAGTCTGGGAACGCAAGGATAGGGTCTGAGGTGATGAGTACTTTTAGTCTCTCAAATGCCTCGACGTACCTTTCTTCCTTGGGGTCTATGACAGCTCCTTTCTTTAGTTTGAGTGTCATGGGTTTTGCTATGTTTGCAAAATTAGGAATGAATTTCCTGTAGAACCCGCACAGACCTAAGAATGACTTTATTTGTTTAGTCGTTTCTGGTATTGGAAATTTGACAATGGCAGAGATTTTGCCTGGATTTGGTACTATTCCTTCAGTAGTGACTACATGACCTAGGAATTCAGTTTCCTTTTTCATGAATTCACATTTATCCATTTGTAGCTTCAAGTTGGCGTCTCTCAACTTTCCAAATACTCTCCTTAGTGACAACAAGTGTTCTTCCAATGAAGTGGAAAATATAATGATGTCATCTAAGTATACAAAGCAATCTTTGAAGATTAACTCTTCTAGCAGATTGTTCATACATCTTTGGAAGGTAGCTGGGGCAGTGGTTAGCCCAAAGGGCATACGAGTGAACTCGTAATGTCCATGCTTAGTGGAGAACGCAGTTTTGGGGATTGAGCTAGGTTCCATGGGTATTTGATGGAAACCTTTTGCTAAATCGATTGTCGTAAAATACTGACATTTACCTAGTTTGTCTAGGATTTCATCCATTCTTGGAGTTGGGAATTTGTCCTTAACTGTTATTTCATTTAGACTTCTATAGTCTACTACCATTCGATATTTTTGCTTTCCTGAAGCATCTATCTTCTTCGGAATCATAGATATGGGCGAGCAGTAAGGAGAATTCAACTTTCGAATTATTCCCTGCCTGATCATATCTTTGATTTGCTGGTTTACCTCCTGATCATGTATCTGGGCATATTTGTATGGTCGTCTGTAGACCGGGTCTTCATGTTGAGTTTTGATCTCGTGCTTGATTGTACTTGTGAAAGTCAAATTGTCACCTTCTCTGTACTGCACATCCTTAAACTCATATAAGACCTTCTTTAACTCTTCCCTCTCTTCGTCGTTTAAGTGTTCCAATCTTAATTGATTACATTCCCTTAATTCACTGTCTAGAGCGGAAGCGAAGTATTGATCTCCCTCTGGAGATGGGTCAAGGCACTTAGGTGCGATCTTCTCTTCTTTTGTAGAGGGATCAGTGCACTTCTGTGCGGTCTTGCCGGCTTCAATAGCTTCTCCACTCTGAATGATTGGGTACGACCTAGCTGCTAGTGTTACAGTGTCATTTCTGTAATCGATGACGGCTTTACTTGCCATCAAGTATTCTCTTCCTAATAAAATATCATAATTTTCGGAAAAGTTATGTATGTAGAACTTTTGTTCGGACGGACATGTTTTGTTCGCATTCCTCATTATACTCTTAGTTAAACGGACAGGTCCATTGATGGTATGGACCGTAAGGTTATCGTCTTTTATCTCGGAATCTGTGTAATTTTCTTTCATGATGTTGATCGATGATCCCGAGTCAGCGATACACCTTAATATTCTTTTATTAATGGTAATGTTTATATAGGGTCCTCCTCGGTTTCTTCCGAGGCGGCTTGATGAAAATTTACGTCCATCTTCGTTTGGCCACTCTGGCTCTCCCTCCCTCTTTTAGTAGGTTGGTTGGGTCCACTCCCACTAGCTTGGTTTTGAGATATTTGCTGATTGAATGGATTCTGAGCCCTACCTTGATTCAAGGAATTTTTGAACTCATTGTATAATCCAGGAATTTGGGAATTTTGATTTTGATTTGTTCGATTAGTCTGACCTGTTCCAGATGAACTCTGAGTTTGATTGTGATAGTTAGTAGTATTATAATTTGGATAATAGTTTCCAACATTCTTTCGATTTGATTGAGACGATTTCGATTGATCTTTATTTGTACCTGAATCTGTTGTACTAGCTTCGTACAATCCTTCTTCTTGTGCTGCCTTCTTAAGATTAGACAATGTCGAGTAATGACATCTTTAATTGTGTTGTTCAAAGCGTTTTTATAAATGACATTATTTTCTGGTATGTTTTCTAAGTTTAGCTTATTGTTTATTAAAAATGCTTTTATCTCTAATTCTTCTATAAACTTACGAAGACTGCCGTTGAATCTGGTGGTGTATAGTTGTCGTAAGAGTTCTTCATATGGTGTGTGATTTTTGAACTCGTTGATCAGCGCCGTCTTCAGTTCGAGCCACGTGTTGGGTTGTATCATTTGCGATATGCGTTGTGCCTCTCCTGACAGTTGGATCTCGGTCGCTCCAAATAGGATCCTTTGTTGGCGAAGATCTTCAGTTGGATATAATCCGCATACATATTCGATTCGTTTGATAAATGAGCTTAGCTGTCCAGATGAACCGTCATAGGTAGGTATTTGTCGGATCGACAGCAGTGCCTGGTTCAAGTGGATTTCGCTCAATGATAGTGGTGGTAACGCCATGTTGTTGGTGTTGATTGGGTTTTGTTTTGTTGTAGTTTTTAACTTTATTTTGGTTCACTTGTAAGTTTTTTTGATTTTGTATTAAGTGTTTCACTGTCCTTGGTGATTCACTATCTCCGCTTACTTCAGTTCACTTAAATTAGTTTTGCAAATCGTATGTGCTTGCAGCACATAGGTTCTTTGGCGGATTTCACAATTTTATTAACAATTCCGGGATTACGTGATCACAGTAATTATAAATTACACAAGCTGACCATTACCGAAATATAGGTGTTAATTTTAAACGAAATCCTACCGACTGCGCCAGTTAAATATCCGCAACTCGATTTTAAGTTTTTTAACAAAGACTTTTATTTTACAACTTAAATATCTTTATGTCACAAGATTTAAATGAATTCCCCGACTTGACTTTCGGTCTGCTTGTCTCAAACGGAACTGATCTCTCTGCTGCTGGCTAGTTTCCATGAGCCCTTCTCTTGGAACTCCCGACTCTGGCTTCGGGCGTTGCTTTCCTCGGCTGCATCTTCGTGTCGGTGGCGTACGTGCCTGGATCGATATTTGGGGATGCGTCGGCTTTGATGAAAGGCATCCACTGCTGGCGATCGGTGTTGCATTACATGACGGAGCTAGGAATGTGATACTCCTTGGTTTTATGTCTAGCTTTGATTGGTCCTCATGAGTGGCGTGATTCTAAAGAATCGATTTCTCGAGAGTGGCGTGATTCTAATGTTGCTGAAACAATGTGGTCCATTGTTTATATTATGGGGGGCCCTAGCTTGGAGTATGGGAAGAAACAGTTATTGATTCTTGAGTGGGGTCCTGTTACTTGTGTGGATGGGGTGGATGAATTGTACATAAACATAATGTGTATGGGATGTGGGGAATTATGGATATGTCACTATATATATATAAAGTTCAAAGTTGTCACAGATTGTAATGGTTAATTTTCTGGGGTATATAATAGAAAAGAATACGATAAGACCAAGTGATGACAAGACGAGGGCAGTCGAAAAGTTCCCAGTGCCAGTTGATAAAAAAGCAGTGCAGCGTTTCATAGGATTGACTTCTGATTTCCGAAAGTTTATTAAGGGATATGGAGCCGTGTTACTGCAGAAAAGTTTGGAAGACAGCCAATTCCATCCAGTTCAATATATGATATATGTCCAATATATATATATATATATTATATTGAACTGGATGGAATTGGCTGTCTTCCAAACTTTTCTGCATATATTGAACTGGATGGAATTGGATGTCTTTCAAACTTTTCTGCAGTAACACGGCTCCATTTCCCCATTTTGATGCATCAGTATGGATTTCTGTCTCCAACTTCGGGTTGTACATTTCTAAAACAAGTCTACTAATCAGTGCTACCTTTAGTTGTTCAAACGCAACCTGATGTATCTCCTTAAATTCGAATTTAACATCCTTCCGCAGCAGATCTGTCAATAGTTTTGCAATAACAGCATAACCCTTAATAAACTTTCGGAAATCAGAAGTCAATCCTATGAAACGCTGCACTGCTTTTTTATCAACTGGCACTGGGAACTTTTCGACTGCCCTCGTCTTGTCATCACTTGGTCTTATCGTATTCTTTTCTATTATATACCCCAGAAAATTAACCTTTTGTCGTAACCGCTGACAATTTCTCCAATTTATACGTAGCCCATTCATTTCCGCTATCTTCAGTACTTTTCTCAACTTTAACAAACCCTCTTCTATATCTTGACTACAAATAATAACGTCATCCATATAGACTGCTGCTTCGTTATTCTTTACCAAATCTCTCAACACAGCCATTATAAATCTGGTAAACACCGCTGGAGAATTTGAAATTCCCAATGGTACATATAAAAATTCAAACTGACCATTCTGAGTCACAAAAGACGTATATTTTTGAGACTCAACTTATACAGGCACATGGAAAGAACCATTCGTTAAGTCCAAAGTGGTAAAATACTTTGCACCCTGCAGTTTCTCCAACACTGTATCCATATGTGACATTGGAAAGTTATCGCGAACTATTTTCTCATTCAGCTTTCGGTAATCACAGCATAGTCTCTTGCAACCGTTCTTTTTGTGTACCAACACTACTGGTGATGCATACTCCGATGTACTTGGCTTTATAATTTTCTGAGCCAGCCACTCTTCCACTTGCTTGTCCACGATTTCCTGTTCACACAACGGTAATCGTCTCGGATGCTGGAAAACTGGTATCTCATCCACTAATACAACTTTCATTTTGATCGGCGGATCTACTTTTCTCTGTCTGGAATGACATGAAATTCTACCTCCATTTCAATCTCATCAATTTTCGCTGGTATCGAAAAGTTACTAAAAGTTACAACTTGACTATCTCCAATACCTGTTAAACATTTCTCCTGGCCGATCAGTTCAAGATTTCCAAATTTCAAAAATACCCTCCTGTGAATTAAACAGAAATCTGCTGCAGTATCAATCAAACCTTCGAATACCAAATTCTCGTACTTAACGAGTAACGAGTATCAACGACTTCCTTATCTCGAATATTGTTCGTATTCGATCTTTTTTCTTGTCCAGCGTCGACCTTACAGCTTGCAGCACGGTGCCCTGGTTGGCCACCTTTGAAACAACAAAAATCATTTTCGGGACAATCTTTCCTCAAATGCGATTTGTCTCCACACTTAAAACATTTCCTAAAATTCTCCGCCATCGACCCTTTCACCGGAATCTCACTTTTATTACTCAGCGGCCAATTCTTGCTCATCGGCTTGGCTTTCTGGTAAACACCGATCTGAAATTTTAGCTCCTTTAAGTTTCTAGCATGGTACAACATTGCTTTACTTGCCCTAGCGTCTGGTATACCATCCACAAAATATTCGATTAAGCTCTCATCATCTAGTTTAATTGGCTTGGCTATCTCCATTAACGCATACAAGAACTCATGCAACGACTCTCCTTTTTTATGCTGGCGCTTATGCAACATTAACACTAAACTCATCCAACAGAGCTGCCTTCAACGAATTCCAGTTACGAATATCACGCAAACTACGAGTGAAAGATTTTGCTGCACCAACTAACAACTGCTTGGCATAAATGAATAATTGTAATTGACTCCACTCCAATGTTCAATGCATTGAACAGTAGCTGCGCATTCTTCTAATTCCTCTATCCATTGATTGATGTCGGGGTTATTGGAACCAGAAAATTGTGACACACTACCTTCCACGTCTTTTAGCGTAAACCAAGATTTATACTCTGCCTGTCGCGTATCTGGTTGAACTGCTACGGTATCATCGACTGTTGTTACTACGGACTCATCCTCTGACTCTTCTTCATCGTCAACTGGAAAGCCGTGATGTACTAATAGTCTATCTTGCAAATCGCGCTCTCGTCCCGTCGTCTGCAATGCAAGCTCTCTTAACTTCTCTCGCAAACCTGCAACTGTCAGTGTCATTATTTCTTCAACTTGCATCGTGACGATTTAAATACAAAACTCTCGCTTCTGCGCAGAACTTTCCAGACTCAAAATTTGACGAACACACACCACCACATCCAGATCTCGCTTGCCTGTCGATGTCGCTATTGCCGTACTCTCTTTGTTGGCTTCGTCTCGCTGTTAGCCGTTAACTCGTTGTCGCTTCCCGAATCGTCGCTGCTTCTGCTGTTACCAGATGGTCGTCTCTTTGTAGTTGTAGTTGTAGCCTCCGTCCGACGCAGTGCAACACAACAACAACGAAGGTTATGATTCTTGCTGTGTTTGCTGTCGTCTGCCGTCGTTTTGTCGCTCCAGCTCTCTTGAATGTTTGCCCACACTAATGCGCCTTCTTCGACAAGTGTTGTTCTGTCTCTCTCGCACTTATAGGCCAGACTGCAATTCAATTTCGCACCGCGACCGATCTCTTGTGTCTACAGTCACGTGTTCGCCAAAACGTTCCAAATACACGCACAAATATCACTTGCAAATGTTGTTGTCTTGGACTTATTCTCGGACGAGCCCCCAATTTGTAGTAGTTTAAGTGGCTTGATGGAAACGAGTAACATTTATTTGATAAGTATGTTGGACTTAAAATTATAACAGCTCCAACTTTTACATTAAGTATGTTTTTGTGAGTAATTATGCGCGTGTACGTCTGATGCGTGACTGAACGGAGAACTGAGTGATCTCTCTCTCTTGCGATCGGCTCTCTCAAAGCCGATTACTGCTCTATCCAGACGACACGACGAAAACACGACCGCTTCGTGTCTCTCTCTTTCCTTCGTTTCCTACATTATATCGGGTTGCACCAAATCAAAAGGTGATAAATTTATTGTGGTGACAACAATTGAAGTTGGGGACTTAGAGCGGTTCTGGGAATTGGAAAGTGAAAAGAATGACGTAGAAGAAGATGTGTGCGAGGAGCATTTCTTGAAAACAACAAGAAGAGATGATAATGGTAGGTATGTGGTTAAAATACCATTTAAAAAAGAAAAGGATCTAGGAGATTCAAAACCCCAAGCTATAGCGCGATTTTATAGTTTAGAAAGAAAGCTCAGCAATATCAAAACATTAAAAGAAAATTATGTAAAGGTCATGCATGAATATAAAAACTTAGGACATATGGTAGAGTCCAAAGAAGATGGGAAATATTATTTACCCCATCAAGGAGTCATAAGAGATTCCAGTCTAACGACAAAGCTGAGGGTGGTTTTTGATGCTTCAGCAAAAACCACAAACAATAAAAGTTTAAATGATATCATGTGGGTTGGACCAAGGGTCCAAAAAAATATCTTCGATATTATGGTGAAATATCGTAAATCGCCATTTGTAATATCTGCGGACATAGAAAAAATGTACCGGCAAATTAATGTTGATAAAGACGATCAACAATATTTGCATATAATTTGGAGAGATAATCCAAACGAAAAGTTAAAAGATTATAAACTTACAACCGTTACGTACGGTACAGCTTCAGCACCCTACTTAGCAACCAGGGTGCTAGTTGCCATAGCAGATGATTGCAAAAATCAAGTAATTAGGGAAATCATAAAGAATGATTTTTATATGGACGACCTGATGACAGGTGCCGACACGATACTGGATGCTAAAAAGCATGTAAAGGAAGTTACCCGGGAGTTCAATAAGGTTGGGTTTAACTTAAGAAAGTGGATAACAAATATCCCAGAAATTATAGAAGGCATTAGAGATGACCAAGAAAATAAAGTATTAACCATTGAGGAGAATGATTCCGTCAAAACATTAGGACTACAATGGGAACCGGTTAAAGACGAGTTTAGGTTCAATTTCCACTATGAACCAATTAAGAACGAGGAGGAACGTTGTGAGTTGCTGCGGACACCGCAACTCTAGAGTTATACCCCATACTAAGTCAGTATGGCTCTCCTCCGGCAGACGCCGCTAATATTTAACGACACGACAAAGAGTGCGTGCGAGAGAGACAGAAAATCAGTCTGAGCGTGACGTCACGCGCTGCGTAGCCACTGCAAATTGATTTGTTTCCTTTGGCTATAAAAATGATCTGATCTGATCCAGATTCAGCAATCTGATAGATATGGTCGTTATTTATGATTCTGCGTTTTTAGTTTTCTCAAATCTGCAATATTGTGGATGCAACAGATTTTCGTCCTTTGTGTGGGCGGAAGGGGGTGGGGCGAAATTTTGAGATAAAGGTTTTATAGTGAGATCTAACAGAAGTGCGGATACCAAATTTGGTTACTCTAGCTTCAATAGTCTCTGAGATTTGTGAATATCCCCAGATTTGCATCCTTTGCGGGGGCGGAAGGGGGTGTGGCGAAATTTTGAAACAAACTCGTCTCGGTCCGATATATGAGGAGTGTGGATACCAAATTTGGTTGCTCTAGCTTTTATAGTCTCTGAGATCTAGGCGCTAATGTTTTACTCTAAGCAAAGCCGCCTCTGCTACGTGTGTGTTAGAGAGAGACAGGGCGAGAAAAAATGAAATTGTTTTCTTGATGCTGGCTATAATAATAATACGATCCAGTTCAGATTCTGCAGTCTAAAAGATATGGTCATTCTCTACGATTCTGCGTTTTTGGTTTTCTCGTATCGTCGAAATTGTGGATGCCACAGATTTTCGCCCTTTGTGGGGGCGGAAGTGGGCGGGGCAAAGTTTTGAAATATTTTTGTAGCAGTGACATATCACAGAAGTCTGGATCCAAAACATCGTTGCTCTAGCTCTTATAGTCTTTGAGCATTAGGCGCTGAAGGGGACGGACAGACGGACAGACAGACATGGCTCAATCGACTCGGCTATTGATGCTGATCAAGAATATATATACTTTATGGGGTCGGAAACGATTCCTTCTGGACGTTACACACATCCACTTTTACCACAAATCTAATATACCCCAATACTCATTTTGAGTATCGGGTATAAAAATTCGGATATCAAGATGGCTAAATTATCAGCACAATAAGTCGATGTAAATTCATGGGTTTGCCGATGCATCAGAAAAGGCATATGCCGTAGTGTATGCCAAAGCAAATGGTTCTAAAATCATAATAGCCAGCAAAAGCAATGTTAAACCGAAGAAGAAACGGAAAAGTATTATTTGAAATTAGAACTTTGTGCAGCACATCTTCTGGCAAAATTAATTCAAATTATGAATTATTAAAAAAATAAACTAGATCAGAATCTGGCGAAATACAGAGCCACAATGTCGCACCCATCTACAAATAGAGGAGTAGACTTTGCCGGACATCACCATATCCGATGCTCTAAAACCCGTGGGCAGAAGTCTTATAAGGAAGTCATTTGGAAGTCGTCAGCAATCTTACATCAGATGCATTTCTAGCTGCACTTAGAAGATTTTTCTCAAGAAGAGGAAAACTTGCAAAAATCTAATAAAACCAATTTCGTGAGGGCTTCGCAAAAATTAGACGAGGAGTACCAAAGAGCCCTTAAGGACAACATAAAAGTGGAGCCAATATGAGAAAGAGAACAGATCGAGTGACACTTCATTTTCCCGGCAGGTATTTGGGGTAATCAGTGAAATATCAATTAAAAAGGGTAATTGGGAGAAATAATTTAACCTATGAGAAAATGGCAAATTGTCAAATGTCAAATTGAAGCTAAACTAAATTCACGCCCTTTGTATACAGCTAAAAATGATATGGACGATTTGGATGTATTAACACCAGGTCATTTTATTATTGGAAGGCCAATATTTGGCCCGATTGAGACAATATCAGGAACAAATCGGGAATCTGGACAGGGGGAGATTACGTCAGAAAACTAAAAGAGAATTTTTGATTAAATGGAAAGAAGATTATTTGTACACACTACAGCAAAGAAATAAATAGAAAATACGAATGCAGAATATGAAAACAGGAGAGATTGTATTAATAAAAGATGAAACCTATCACCCAGCTAGATGGCTCTTGGGAAAAATATAAAAAAGAAAAAACCTCAAATTTCCAATATAAGCCTAATGGCAACATTCGCCTCGTCTTGGGATTTAATTGTTTGTTCTAACATGGACCAGTATTTACAAATGATAAAAAAGGGGAAATATATTGTTTGGGATAATGGACGCCAAAGATAGGGAAACGTTAAACGTCATTAAAATTGCTTAAATAGAAAGATAGCAGAGACAAGATAATTTTGGGTCGAATTAGAAAGGCAGGGTAGTTCCAAGTTCCAGTTAACACAAATGCTAGATTTCAAAGTAGTAACTCAAAACAAGAACTATATTATCGATGAGTCTAGTACGCGTGTTAAGACCTTAAAAGAAAAGTCTAGACATTTGCGAGTTGAGTTGTAAATTCAAACTAAATTTTATTCTTAAAATCCCTTATATGTGATTTGACAATGAGGTAGGAGGTACAATTTGGTAGTCTATAATTATCGTTAGACCTACGCAGAGGATACACTTTACTGAGGGTGTCTATTTAAGTACATTCTTACATTAGTTTTATTTTAGGACCGCATTTGTTAAGTGTTTTCTCCACTTGTGTTTTGTTGTCGTATTAATGGGTTACAGATCTCTGTTTACACCAGTGCAGTCATAACTTGTCTACTTTATGTTATTTCTTTAGAGATCGGTGTTGTTACATGAGTTTATGTGTACAATAATCTATTTATATTTAAAAATTCTGCATGGGGCCGAAAGTGGCATTGTATTGACGATAATATGTTCATGTTTGAACAACGCGTGTTGCAATTTTCCACCATCCCGACGTTTTAAATAATATCGCGTGATTCTCGCCAACAATAAACACTGCGAATTCCTTTATATTTGTTGCATTGAAGAGGCCTGCATGGTTTCGATAATAATTTTGTGGTCGCCACAATGCGTTGTATCCAAAACGGTTTTTAACAATCTGACAAATTCATTATGCTCATGCAGAAGAATTGCACAATTGTTCTATCATTTCACATTTAGAAGCTGTAAAAATTGTTCAACGCTTATTTAGTTAAATTTCCGAATCAACAACGAAATATATATGAAGCAACCTATGATCTTCATTTGGTTGTAACAAAAATTTTTGTAGCTTGGTTTTGTAGCCGGATCGATCAACAACTTTGGCTTCAAATGACGTCATTTGAGACACCCGTTTGTGTATTCACCAGGAAATTTTTTGATTAGATTGTATTTCCATAGACAAACGAATTCGACGGCTCTGGCAGATAAGTCAAACGGGCCACCAGCGCAGCAAGCCGACGATTTCCACTTGAAACATTAAAGCATTGCAATTTTAGCATACGATAGACAATCAACCGATATCAACGCAGTAAAAACAATGATCAGTTAAACTGTTTAAAAAAATGGTACACTGTTAATTTTGTACCATCTTTCTATTGCCTATCAATTCACTTCTTTCCATTTTGGTCATTATACTAACCTAACGTAACGTAAGCGTAGCTTTATCTATGCTCGCTCAACAATATGCTCTAATTTAATCATATATTCTTTATCTATGATCGCTCTTGTTATCTTTTCTTTCGTATGCCGTCGCTAAGCCGTCAGCAACTGCACCTGCTCTGGCAGTTACCGCTTGATATAGTTGGAGAATAGACCCTTTTTGTCCCCAATCTATTACTTTGGCTCGAGATCGGCTCGCTTGCCTCATCCATGTATCACTATCTAATACTATTGTAAATGGCTCTGGCATCTTCGGCCACCCTCAACACACAAATCACCTATAATAAAATTTATAACGTTTCTGAAATCATTAATTTGTGAAATTCTTGAACAACTATAGTCAGCGAAAAAGCTCGTTGTCTCAACATTTGGTGACCACGACGTGATCGTTAATAACAATTTGGAAGTAAAGTATTATAAACTGTGAAAATTATCCACTAAACATAACTGTTCGAACGCGAAGCGGTTAGTTCCCATTTCGTCGCGCGCTTGCTCACAAGCACTAATACAGCTACGTGCATTGGCGGCATCGGGTTCGCTGCACTTGCGCTTGCATACCAAAAAATCAAACGGTTGGTTCTTCGATTCTTCTTTGTACTTTGCTCGCTGCTGCCTGTCGAAAATGGATGAGACCAATGACTTGCGGAAAACAGGGTGTCTTTTTACAAAGGAAAGGCACTCTCAATATACAACAAAGCCGTTTCACTTCGAGATCCGATATTGACTGATAAAAACAACCCAATCAATGAAGGTGCGCTAAGTGTTCATTTAAAATTCTTGGAAAAAATATCCTACTCATTTAATGTTACTCATTCTAATTTAGAAGAGCTTGATGTGAACGAAATTGGCAGCGACCTAAGCAACAATTTTGAGGATTTGGCTATGGAAATCGAGGTTCGTATTCGCTCAGCACTCCGCAGGACTACCCAGAACATGCCGCATCACTCAACGATACAACCCGAGCTCAATGTTACTGCTTCCGGAAATGTACGGTTCCGATATCATATTCCTGACATCAAACTTCCCACTTTCCGTGGAGGTTATACTGAGTGGGCAGACTTTCACTCGATGTTTAGTACAGTAATAGATCAGGAGCCCGTTCTATCAAAGATTGAGAAGTTCCAGCACCTGCGCTCATGTTTGGAGGCTGTTCGCTCTTTAGAAGTATCGGAGAGCAATTATGATATTGCATTAGACATTTTAAACAATCGTTTCAATAAAAAACGTTTAATCTTTCAGGCACACGTCGCTGAGATTCTGAGGCATGAGAAGGTTGAAGAATGGTCAACTACACAGCTACGTACTTTATCGCACAAGCTTCATTCTCACATGAGAGCGCTTAGGTCGATGTGTACCATGGAGGAAATAGCAGGATGCATCATCGTTCACTCCACATACAAGTATCTCGACTCTGATACCAGGACCAAATGGGAGGAGCTGTCGCCCCCTAATGACATATTTTCGAGAGGAGATGTCAAGCCATGGAGACCATGGATCAAGCTATGTTGATTCAAACCCATAGTCAGGTTGGAAAACATAAACGAATCACTTATTCAAAACACAGTCTTGTTGCTACATATACAATCGTATTGGAATGCGTATTCTGTGATAATAAAGGGCATAACACTTACAGCTGCACTCGCTTTGGAAACCTTTCGGCATCTTTGCGTCTAAGAGAGGCAAGGAAACTTAGAGTTTCCTTCAACTGTTTAAAGAAGGGACATCGAAATACCTCTTGCAGTTCAGGCTCTTATCGCACATGCAGTAAAAAACATCATACACTTTTACATATCAACAATCCTCTGCCTACGTCAGTTATCACGCAACCTACGAACGCTTCTACATATCCTATTCAGACAGACTTATGCTCCAATCTTCCAAGTTCTCTTGTTGCCGCTTCATCACCATGCTCGCCTCCTGCTCAGAATCTTAGCTCAGACGTAGTGCTTCTAGCCACGACAGTCATTATGATAAAGAGTCGATTTAGTGATCTTCTTCCTTGCCGGGCTCTTCTGGATTCAGGCTCTCAGATTAATTTAATAACCTCAATTTGCTCAGATGCTTCAGCTGAAACGAGCCAAAGGGTCGGTATCAGTATCCGGTATCGGTGCTGATTCTGCGTTTCACACGGAAAGTTCAGTTAAGTTGGTCATTCGATCCAGGACTTCCGATTACTTTATGAGTCTCACAGCTCTCGCTGCTCAACGTATTACAGGAAACCGGCCTGCTTCTTCATTTGATGTATCCAAATGGGAAATGCCATCCAATATCAGCCTTGCTGACCCATCCTTCAAAAGATCTCAGCGCATCGATGTACTTATTGGAGCCACCTTATTTGACGACATTTTATGCGTTTGACAGATCAAATTAGAGAGGGGACTTCCTATAATAAAAAAAAAACCTGTCTCGGCTGGGTTGTCAGCCTCTAGTTCGACGGAATTGAGTCAAACGCCTACCGTTGGTTTGGATGAGCTAGTGCGAAGGTTCTGGGAAGTGGAAAACTGCCACGGTCCCGCTACAGAAGAAACAAAGAAGGAACTTGCTTTCGAGAAACATTTCCAAAAACATTGCGGTCGGCTTCCAAGCGGCGAGTACTGCCTTCAATTGCCTTTGAATCTGAGTTACAGTCTCCTTGGAGATTCATATCAACAAGCCTATCGCAGATTCCTCTATCTAGAGCGCAAGCTGGTTCGCAAACGGCTTCTCAAGACCCAATACGCCGCATTTATAAAGGAATACGTCGATTCGAAACACATGTCCACTGTCAAACGTGACTTTGACTTTTTCACCTAAAACATTGCAAATTTGTTCTTCCTCATCACTGCGTCTTAAGAGAAGACAAAACCACCACAAAACTCCGAGTAATTTTCGACGGATCCGCTTGTACATCTACAGGATATTCCCTCAACGATATATTGATGTCAGGCCCAACAATTCAGCCGAAGTTAGTTACGACTCTTCTTCGATCTCGTACCGTTCGCATAGCATTGACTGGTGACATTTCTAAACTGTATAGATGCGTCCGTGTCTCGCCCCAAGATAGGTTTCTGCAGTGCATACTGTGGCTTGAGTCACCCCTCGAGGAGCTAAGAACATTAAAACTGGATACCGTGACCTATGGAACGAAAATAGCAGCTTTTCTGGCCGTCCGATCTCTGCATCAACTAGCGGCAGACGAGACTTCTTCATGTCCAATTGGCTCTAAAGTTGTGCTGCGGGACTTTTACGTGGATGATTTGCTAACGGGGAAGATACTACAAATGAGGTGCTGGAAATAATTAGCCAGGTGTCAGGACTCTTTAGCGTGGATGAGCTATCATTCTGTCCCAATCAAGTCCCTTCGAAACCAACTAAGTGAGTCGTACTGTCAACTATTGCACGGTTTTATGATCCACTCGGACTTATAGGGCCAGTAAATGGAGCTTGCATCTACGCTGTTTCGCGAAGCGACAATGGAGTCACGGCAAATCTTTATCTTCCAGATCTCGTGCAGCGCCACTGAAGACTATCACAATACCCAAGTTGGAATTATGTGGTGCAGAGCTAATCGCCCAGCTTAGGCATGAAGTGTCTTTGATGAACTTCAATTGCTCTTATTATTGCTGGTGTGACTCCACAGTCGTTTTGGCTTGGATCAAGAATCAACCATCCAACTTCAATGTATTTGTCGCTAATAGACTTTCTGTTATTCAGGAACTCACATCTGGAATGTCTTGGCTGCACGTGCCAACTGATCTAAACCCTGCCGATATGCTTTCTCGAGGATCATTACCAGCTGAGCTCATCAATTCTCATCTTTGGAAGTATGGACCTGCATACTTGACAGCCAGTAAGGATCAATGGCCAAGTACGCCTACTCTTCCAGAGCTAGTTTTGGAGGCACAAAAAACCATACTAATTACAAACTGCGCGTCAAGATATTTGGTGGAAGAACTAAAGTTTGTAAATTCCTTCCCCAAAATGCAACGAATTTTTGGAATAATATGGATATGAATAGTATGGAATAACTGTGGAGGACTTGCGTTTGGGAACCGAACTGCTTCTTCGCCTTACTCAGCAATCTCGTCTATCTACTGAAATAAGAGCCCTGGAAACCCGAAAGGACATCAAGACTTCAAGCTTGATCGCCGCGCTTTCGCCATTTTTAGATGATTGCGGCTTGCGTCGACTTGGAAGGCGTCTTAAAAACTCTACCTTGGATTTCGAAGCATGGCATCCCATAATATTGCCATATTCGTATTTGGTCAGATAATGCCACAAATTTTGTAGGAGCGCGGAACGAACTAGCGGCCAAAATGCATTTTGGTCATTATACTAAACTAACGTAACGTAAGCGTAGCTTTATCTATGCTCGCTCAGCAATATGCTCTTATTTAATCATATATTCTTTATCTATGCTCGCTCTTGTCATCTTTTCTTTCGTATGCCGTCGCTAAGCCGTCAGCAATTGCACCTACTCTGGCAGTTACCGCTTGATATAGTTGGAGAACAGACCCTTTTTGTCAGGTTTGCCCTGACTGCTGATGTTAAAAAGATGTATTGCCAAGTGATGGTGAACGAAGCGGATCGGCAGTTTCAGCTCATAGTGTGGCGAAGAGACCCTTCTGAGTCCTTGATATATTCTCAGCTTCTCAGTCCCAGCTTACCACCGTAGCATATAAGACTGGACCAGCCCCATTCTTGGCTATCCGGTGTTTAAAAAGGTTGAGTAAGTCTACGAAGCTATGATTCCCTAAAGCTGATAACGTTATTGGTCTTCAAACTCAACCGAGATCACCGCATCTGAGAGCACAGTCAAACCAATAACAATTTCGGATTCAGAGTCCACAAAGGCGTTAGGAATCTTATGGTTACCTGCTGACGATGCCTTTAAGTTTAAAATTGACAGTTCAGTTATGGGTCTCCGAACGACAAAACCGAACATACTATCGGTGACATCAGTTTGATTTGTTTGATCCCCTTTGCAAGGGATGAGTCGATTCCGCTGCATTTGGAAACAGCATGGAATTGGTGGAAAAATAAACTGTCTCAATTGGAAGATATTTCCATATTTTGGTTTGTATATTAAGATCCAATGTCACCGGTTCAAATACATGCCGTTGCTGACGCCTCCATGAGAGCCTATGTAGCGTGCGTCTATATACGTAGCAGAACTGCAGAAGGTTTAAAAATATCATTCTTGACATCTAATTCCAAAGTAGCGCCGCTCAAGACCAAAACGCTCCCAAGGCTTGAGTTATGTGCCGCTCACCTTCTCGCAGATCTCAGTCACAGAATAAAATCCCTATTAAACGTGCCCATTGAACGAGTCGTTTATTGGTAGGATTCAGAGGTAACTCTTCATTGGATCTGGTCTCATCCATCGTCGTTGTCGGCTTTCGTTTGGAATAGAGTGGCTGAGATTCAAGAGTGGTCAGATGATGCTACGTGGCGGCATGTACCCACGTAACAGAACCCAGCAGATATTGTCTCACGAAGCTGTGATGTCAACGAAATAGTTCAGTCAATTTGGTTCGAAGCATCATCATTTCTGAAGGAGGAAGAAGAAAGCTGGCCCAAGAACGCTCATTTCAAACCTTCCGAGGATCTTGAGCTGGAAAAGAGGAAGACTGCAGTCGGGCTAACCACTGCTGTGCGAAATTCGGAGCTCTTAGATGTCATCGAGGGATTCACACCTCAAACTGCTTAGAGTGTTCGTGTATGTGTTGCGCTTTATAAGAAAATGTAATCCCCAAGTCGGCCATTGCGGGAGGAACATCGTCGGAGCGAGTCGCCACCTCAGTGGTTTGCGGATCAGGCTTAAGGAGCAATAGGACGCAATTCGCGAATTTGCGTTCATACCGCCGCGAGTTCCTCACATGGGAGGGATATGGGAGGCAGGTGAAAAAACTGCCAAGAGCCTATTCCTACGGGCGGTAGGCAGCTCGCTCCTAACCGCCGAAGAGCTCGCCTCAGTCCGCTGGGGGCCATCAACCAAGATCCAAGCGACGGCGAGGCCATAACACCCGGGTACCTTCTGACAGGCGGGACGCTCATCGCCACCGCCAGCACTGCGGACTCCGGACCAGGAGAGTTTCAGTTGCTTGCGGCGATGGCGACTTGTCTCGTCAGCCAGGCAAGCATTTTGACAGCGATGGTGCCTTGAGTATGTCCTAGGGCTGCAAATTTGGGGCAAATGGCACCAGCGGCAACCGAACCTCGAGGAGGGAGACCTCGTCCTCGTGGCCGAGGATAATCTGCCGCCTCAGGAGTGGCTCGTGGGGAGGGTCATCGCCACGGACGAAGGAGAGGACGCCATAGTCAGGGTTGTCGAAATAAGGACTGGAGCGGTTTTTCGGCAGGCCATACACAAGTTGATTCCGCTCCCAATGTGTTGAAGCCGTGCAGGCCTTCAACGGGCCCCGTGTTGCGTGACCTTCATCTAATCGTCATAATATTTGAATTGCTTAATTTTATCGTAATTATGAAGTCTAGTGTAAGTTAGGCTAGGGCTATCAGGGAGCGCAATAGAAGCTCGATAAAAAGGGAGCCACGGCAGCAACAGGGGACAGAAGACTAGATTCAGGCATCAAGTGCGGAACCTATAAACGAGTGCGAGTAAAGTCGGTCAGTGAGAAACACAAGTCCATAGAAAAGTGCAGTTGGAACCCAAGTCCCCCGAAGGACAATTAACACGGCGAAGGTCACCGCTCAGGAGGTGAATAACCGAGGAGGGAAGCCCTTCGTGTGCGGAGCTGCGAGTGCGGACGAGGCGGACAACGAGTCAGAGCCCCAGCCGTTGCCTGAAGGAGTCTCACCGGGAAGTAGCTGCTGAGCTGGACGAGCGCCGTGTAAGCGTCGCTAGGGAAAACATCCAGGTAACTCACTTGCTCAAGAACGACTGTCGGGAGGCGAAAAACAGCCGTGCGCGGAGTAGAAAGGGCGGACGAGGCGGAGCCTAGTCAGAACGTTAGCACCGGCGGAAGCAGGCCTAGGAGTAGCTCCGAGTGCAGGAAGAGATAGGTTCCTGGAAAACTGTATGCGGAAAACTCCGATGACAGCGTGGACGAATAGGATGAAGCGACCAACTCTTCGACGGAATTTTTGAACTCGCTTGACGCGCCAGAAACTCCGCCACAAAACATAATAATTTTCCGGAATCTGAATCAATTGAAATTGTGCAACGCTACGCGGTTTCCGTCAAGAAACTGAAGGACAACGTGATTCAAACGACGATCACCAAGGGCAAATTCAATGGAGAGGTAGTCCTTATTCCACGAAAATCGATTGTTCCAACTGATCATCCGTTAAAATTCAAGAGGATTCGGTTTCTCTTTCGATTGGCTTTTGCGGTCTCAGACAATAGATCGCAAAGCCAATTGTTGGAAGTCTGTGATATTTATCTCGAACCGTCTTCGTTGATTATTTTTGCGTCGGAAAAAAAGCGAAACATTGATATCGCCCAAATCGCCCTTAACTGATTTCGATTCCATTCAATTAGCCAGACGCCGGTTTTCACTTTTACCAAAGTTTTCCGATTTACGTTGAATTCAAATATATTGGGGCTCCCGCTTTCACATTCCGCAATAATTTTTTTTTTTCAAAACGAAAACATTTTTCTGACGAAATGAAAATTAAACGCCTTTTTAAACAACAAAATGAATCTTAATTGCAAATGAAAAACAAGGGGCAACGTTGTGAATTGCGGCGGAGACCGCAACTCTACATTTGTACCCGATACTAAGTCAGTATGGCTACATTTAACGACAAAGAGTGCGTGCGAGACAGACAGAAAATCAGTCAGAACGTGTCGACGGGCGCTGCGTAGCCGCTGCAAATTGATTTGTTACTTTTGGCTATAATTATAATACTTGCGCTAGCTTTTATAGTCTCTGAGATCTAGGCGCTAATGTTGTGCGCTAAGCAAATGATACTATAATACGTGTGTGTTAGAGAGAGACAGGGCGGGAAAAATGAAATTGTTTTCTTGATTCTGGCTATAATAATGATAAGATCCAATTCAGATTCTGCAGTCTAGAAGATGTGGTCATTCTCTATGATTCTGCGTTTTTGCTTTTCTTCCTTTTCGTCCTTTTTGGGGGTGGAAGTGGGCGGGGCAAAATGTTGAAATATACTTGTAACAGTGACATATCACAGAAGTCCGGATATAAATTGTCGTTGCTCTAGCTCTTAGAGTCTTTGAGCACTAGGCGCATGTCGGGACAGACAGCATGTCTCAATCGACTCGGCTATTGAAACGATTCCTTCTGGACGTTACACACATCGATTTGCACCACAAATCTAATATACTCCCATACTCATTTATGCTGGTACACAACTGGCAGTTGTCTGCCTGCCGTCCGCGCAGGCAGGAGATCTTTTCGAAGCGGGGAAACTCAAAGTCGGCTGGTCAAGCTGCACGATCCGGGAGCGGACAGCTCAAAGACGATGCTACAGATGTATGGAGCTTGGGCACCTAGCACTCGCACCGGATGGTGCCTCAGATGCGGCCTCAATGGGCACAAGGCGGCAACCTGCCAGAGCGATCTGCGGTGTTTCATATGCACTGCTAACAACAGCAAAGAGACGAACCACTATGCGGGTAGCAAGAGATGCCCTGCAGCCAGGAGTGCGCCCACCGTGCCGGCCCAATAATGAAGGTTATGCAGCTCAAACTCAACCACTGCGCTGCGGCTCAAGACCTGCTGATCCAAACCGTAAGAGAATTGGTCATTGACCTCGCCATCCTTAGCAAGCCATACCAAAATAGGAGTCCCCTGTGTTCATCCTGGATGCCGCCATATGGCCGCGATATGGCTATGCGGGGTCACGCCATTGCAGCTTTCCCTCATAAGCGCTGCGGCTGGATTTGTGCGTGCTAAGGTCAGAGTGGTGTGGATATACAGCGTCTACCACGGCCCAAGCCTGTCTCTCTCCGATTTCGCAGGTACTCTAGACAACCTAGCGGCTGATGCTAGAGGACGTCCCCAGTAGCCATCGGAGGTGACTTCAACGCGTGGGTTGAGGAGAAGCGTGGCGACGAATGCGAGAGGAAGGACTCTGCTGGAGATCATTGCGCCCCAGGACATCGCGCTCCTCAACCAGGGAAACCAGCATACATTCTCCAGAGCAGGAATCAGATCTGTCATCTACCTTACGTTCGTCAGCAGCTCACTCTTCAACTCAGCGGGCTGGAGCATCAGCAGCATCTAAACAGGGAGCGACCACAGGGCATCTGGCACATAGGCAAACGCAAACACTGTGCGCCACGAAGCAAGCACCTCCATCGGACCCCGACACGGCAAGATCCATCGTGGAGGAACTTTTTCAGGACAGGCTGACCACATCGGTGATGTCCGTTGCCCCGCACTCCAATCGCCCTGTCAGGCACACATCGAGGAGGTGTCATTCGAGGAAGTCGAATGCGCCGCTAGCAGCATCAGCCCGAATAAGGCTCCTGGGCCGGACTCTATCCCGAGCAGAGCCCTCTTGCTCGCCCTTTTCACGCGCCCGGGCATCTTTGCGAAGCTGCTCAATCAGTGCCTTCGTGAAGGAGTGTTGTGAGGTGGAAAATCCAGAAGCTGGTGCTTCGGGTATAAAATGATATGCGGCTGAAGGCTAATAACACATTGCCACCATGTTTACGGTTCGAACCAAACAGAATTTTCGGATCTGATAAATTCCGAAAATTTCGTTCCTCGCAAGGCTTGTGTTTGGCGGGTCACGCCCGGAAATGCGAGAAACCGCAGAGTGGTTAACGTAACACTTTAAAACAGAAGGCGTTTCGGGGTACCGTGCTTTCCGCATACAGCACCACTCAGCTGGCTTAGCAAGGATTAAAAAAAAGTTTCTATGAGGTTTTTCTAGAGGAGGGGGACCTTCGGACATTGTGTAGAGTTTTTCAAGGAAGGGAGTGGAGAAATCAGGAGGAAGGGACAACATTAAATTGCGCTTGGATTGCGGCCCCAGAGTCCGCAGACCCGAACATTCCATTTATGTATATTAAAAAGAAAGGGGCGCATATCGCTGATAATTATAACTTTATGGTGTAACGAACCTAAAAGGTTTCGATACAATCCGTCCCCCGACTTATAATGAGCGCATCGCACCATACCCCGCAACCAACGCCCCCTCTCCGCACACAGCCACCGATCAACGCGCGCCAACTGCATAACGCTGACCAAAGACATCAGGTCGCGAAGACTTTCCCCATTCCAGGTCAAGCCATCGGCCAAGCGCGGTCTTCCGGGTTCATCAACTGCGGGAAGATGACGCCGCGAAAATCCGCGACGGCCACCAAGAACGGCGACGTGCACCCCGACGCGGAAGTGCATTTTCGAACCGCGGACCCCGCAATACGGGCCTATAAAAAGACGACGACGAGAACCAAGAGGCAGCTTGCGCAGAGACCTGGTTCGGAGGACAGACGTTGTACCCGGAACCTACAAGAGACACCGGCGACCAGTTAAACTAAGTTCATTTAACTGCTAAGAATTATAATAAAGTGTCAAATTATCAAAGTAACACCCAATTGCCTAAATTCACTCCAACTAGCCGAGGCACCGACACTACCCCACCCCGAGTCCACGCACGCCGTTTCGTGTACACGACGAGCGACGTTCACTCTAGCCCCGATCCACGTCTCTACGATAGGCCGCCCTCCGACGCCGCCCTTAAGGTTCCATCTATCTCTACAAATTTCTTATGGATCGACCCCTGGACGGGACTGAGCTTACCTCAGCCTGAAATAGGTCCATGACAAGTAGCGCCCGAGCATGGACCTAAGGGAACGTCAGCGAGGGTTTGTGGAATAAAACCCCACGGCCACTAGAGCAAGAACACAAGAGAACAACCCAAAGAAAACCCCGACCTCGCACAATACCAACGGCAAGAGTTGCGCAACGAGCAGACGAAAGCGCGACACAGCGACAGAGAAACGCGAACAGTGCCGTCACCCCGAGAAGAAATTCGAAGCGTCAGCCGCGAAGCTCGACAGCCATACATTGCCCTAGTGAAGGAAAAGCGCAAGCCCAGCGAAACAGCCACCTCGAGCAACAATCGGATCGATGGAATTCCATACAGAGGAATAGCCCAGTGGGTATTACCCTGGAGAATACGTCTCCAACCCAGGGGAGAGTACCGGCTGGATACACAAACGCCGCCGAGACGAGCTGGAGTCCTTCGCGGAGGAATTCGGATTCAGCCGCGAGGGTAATGTGGAAGATTTGCGGAGAAAATTGGCAGAGCTCGAGCGGCAGTACTCCAGATCGCCCCAGCCCGACACCTCAGTACTAACAGAGATGCGGAAGACGGACCCCAAACTCAGCCTACAAGTTCCGGGAGTCATGGAGGGCAAAGCCAGCACCTCACCGACATCGATAACCGTCGAAGATCTGCCGAAGCCCCCGCCCCCGGAGCCAAGGCCTTCGCCCATGAGAAGGATCTTGCCGACAGCAGGAGGAAATGGCCCCACAGACGGTCATTACTACAGTCACGCCGCACAGATGGCGGAACGGATCCGAAAGTGGGGAATCCAGTTCGACGGGCAGGACGACCCAATGTCGTTCGTCGAACTAATGGAAGAGCGTGCCCTCTCGTACGTGGTAGACATGAACTACCAGCCGCGAGCCATGGCAGAGCTCCTCACCGACCGAGCCAACCGTTGATTCCGCACCAGCCGACTCCAGAGCGCCTCATGGGCCGATTTCCGCCAGGAATTCCTAGCCTTTTTCCTTGCGCAGAGACCTGGTTCGGAGGACAGACGTTGTACCCGGAACCTACAAGAGACACCGGCGACCAATTAAACTAAGTTCATTTAAAGTGCTAAGAATTATAATAAAGTGTCCCCGGTACTTCGAGCAATCGGAAGACCAGATCAGGGACTGCAAACGAGGGCGAACCGTTCAAGGACTTCGTCATCGAGCTCCGGTTGCTCATGCACCACGCCGGTTAGGACGACGACAAAGAGCTTAGCCGGATCTATGACAACACCCTCCCGGCGTATCAGCTGTACGTACGAAAGCACGAACTGAGAAGTCTGACTCAATTAACAATGTTTGCCACAGAGTTCGAGAGTATCCAGGAACGAAACGTACCGGCGACCCTCATCCCCCCTCGACAACCACCCAGGTACACGCGGCCAACGGCACAAAAAAACGGAAGCGGGACGAATCGGGCCCAATTCCGAAAACCACACTGGAACGCCTCGGAACCCGCAAAGAAGCCGCACCAAGCCGGCGCTCCAGCACAGGAAAGGGCACACGAATGATCACCACCCCATCGCCAACCCACACGCAGCCTGTCGACGCTGCGGAGAAGCTGGACATGTTTCTCGCGACTGCACCAACCCATCGATCCTTTTTTGTTGGGAATGCGGCAGGCGCGGAACGCGCACCGTGGGCTGTTGCCGCCGGGACCCGTCGGGAAACGACTCGCGTACCCAGCTGACACGGGAACAGCTGGGCACGACGCTTCCTCAGACAACCAACTAAGAAACCACTACCCCTAACGAGGACCCCAACGCTGACGAACCCATGGAGACTGACGACTACGCGGAGACGGCAACATGACGCACCGCGACGCCTGAGGTGTACCCCACCCCGAGTCCACGCACGCCGTTTCGTGTACACGACGAGCGACGTTCACTCTAGCCCCGATCCACGTCTCTACGATAGGCCGCCCTCCGACGCCGCCCTTAAGGTTCCATCTATCTCTACAAATTTCTTATGGACCGACCCCTGGACGTGACTGAGCTTACCTCAGCCTGAAATAGGTCCATCACAATGGATACTCTTCCTCCCGTCCCTATTATCGCATCGTAAGACTGGCTTACCCTACCCCTATTATCCCTGTCTTTATTTCTGTTGGTTAACTCCTGATGCTCCAAGCTCCAAGCTCTGGAGCTACCTGTTCTCTGCCGGCGTTCTCTGTCGGCCATTCGACAGAGCGATCGGCTTTCGACCCGTGCTCCCTGCCGTTCTCTCTTTACTCTTTTGCTACTGCTGGTACGTACATAGGTTGTGCAGCGATCGGCTTTTCGGTCGTTTGTTGCTGTGTTCACTGATTTTGAAAGCTTAATATTTTCCAGACATTAAGCTGCTTTTCTGAATTGCAAAGCTCAATACAACCAGATCTAAGATACTTAAGTTATGTAGAAAAAAATACAACTTCTGAAAAAAACATTAAAAAAATTTTTTTTAAATGTTCTTTTCCAAACAACCAGGTCTCTCTGCGTGTTTGTTGTTTTTGCTTATGTCCAAAACCTAACTGCAACGCTCTCACACGCATAGCCAAAACACGCAGCTGCACACGCATATAGCGATGCGTTTTGTTTTGGTATTGGGACCGTCGCAACACGTGATCTTCCAATTCCCTTTTGTTCGACTTTTTCTAGCGGTGTGGAGTTAGTCAAAAATTCCAATTGAAACAAACCGCACTCATAGTTCGCTGTACCGCCGTATAATAGATCCACTATTAATTTAAAACACATTGTAATATAACCTATAAACCACCACTATATTATAAACAAAATCTTTACTGAAGAAAATATAGTCCACTATTTCGTAAACAACCTTTAAGCCGCTAGACAAAAATTTGCAGCTTTAGTGTGACCGACACTATTATTTTTGGCAAAGCAGGCCTGATACCTTTGGTGACAATATCCGGTTGTCCATGACGTCTATTGGCGTCTGGAGGGATCGGGATGGACTTAGGAGCAAAGACACGGATACTAAAGATGTTTCTGCCTGTATGTTGTCCGAGGTGATGAATTCGCCCACCGCATATGCATTTTGCAGTTAGTTTTCTTGATGAAGTCGGCATAGACCTTTTGCGCCTCGGAGACTCGGTCAGCAGTTGTTAACTGCTGAAGTGAGTGTCCATAAAAGGGCTGATTATATTGCTTCTTAGAATTCACAATTAACTCTTTGAAGCCACTCCGCGTCTGCCTCATGAACGATCGCATGTCGCAATTATAATGAAGTTAAAAAAAATAAAAATGTTAAGAACAGCTATCAGGCTAGCATTGGCCAGACAAACACTTAAAGCGGAATCAGTACCAACTGAGAGGAGAGCGGTTGCAGCAGTAACTCATAAGAGAGAGTTTTTTACGGCAAATTTCAAAACAGAATAAACTTTGCAATTTTTTGTTTTAAATTTTTTTAATTATTAAAATTAATTTAAATGATAAAAATTCAAAAATAATTTGTATATATACACTTTTATATAAAAATTAACACATACAAATTTAATTAAATATGTATCTATGTATGTACATACATTTGCATGTAAGTATATTTAATTCTCCGCTTAGGCACTTGCCCAGACCGCCTAATCAGCGGCTAATGTGTAAGCGAAAAAGAGTACAAGAGATAAAGAGAACTTAAGAATAATGACACAATATGCACACCACTTCTTATCGCAAATCGAATTCTAAAAATAGATTTTTAACGGATCTCAAGTTTCTCCGTATCACAGTGGGTCAAAACGCCAATTAAGTTTCGTTTTTTGCTTTAAAACACTTACTTTTTCCCAGAATTCAGAACTTTAGGATCTTTTCCACTACCTGTATCAGAAAATTGTTTAGTTTGGTATTAGTTTCTTTTAATTACATTGGCCGTTTGACCACCCACTGTGCGTTGTGCGTCGCCAATGAATGTATTTTATGTATTTTGTGCATTTTGGAACATATGCATAGTTATTTTAGTATATATATATGTAAGATATTATTTAGAGTATTGTTTATTCGTATTATTATCGCGGTGGCCTGGTATGTGTGCTTACAAAAGTTCTTAATGTTACGGCTTATTTCTGCTGATTTTCTGCTGCTGCTTGAGTCGCGTCCGTATGCTGCTGTTCTCTCCTTTTCACTGCTTCGCTCTGTTCCTCTTCTTCTCTGTCCGCTGTTGATCTGCTGCTGTTACTACTGCTGTTGCTGCTGCTGTTGCTGCTGCTGTTACTACTGCTGTTGCTGCTCATCAGCTGTTCCTCTGCTGCTGTTATTACTGCTGTTGCTGCTCCCCGCTGCCCCTTCAATAGGCCAGCTGGCCCACTCCTTCTTACACTCGGTCATCCTGATTAGTCATCAGTCCCTGATGACAATGCGTCCTCGTTTTCTACATAAAAGCTCCATAGTTTCATGTTATCATTGCTTGTGGTCGTGTTGCTTGGTCCTTCGACGTCTGCTGCCTTCCGAACATTATAGCGTCCGCCTCGTTTCACGTTGGCTATTTCGTATGGCCCTAAGAATTCGCTGGCCATCTTTCTTCCGGTTACAAATTGTGTTCTACGTATGGCTACGAGATCTCCGACCTTGTATCCGTATTCGCATTTCCGCTTTTTATCGAACTGTTCCTTGTATCTGTCCTGGGCCTGCTGAATATTTTCTTTTGCCTCTTGTCGCATCTTTTGCCTCTCGTCTTCAAAATTATCAACCATCTCTTTTTCTATTAGCTGAAGTATGTCGCTATCCGGTCCACAACGCATTTTTACCCCGATCATCAGCTCAAATGGACAACGCTTTGTAGACACGTGAACAGTGCTGTTAATAGCCCTTTGAACTCGCGGTACGAACTTATACCATCTTCCAGGTTCCTCCGACGACAATTTGGAAATGATGCTCAGAATAGATCGGTTTACGCGTTCAATTTGTCCGTTTCCTCTTGGTACCCCTGTGGTGCTCCATATGTGTTCGATGTTCTTTTCCTTGACAAACTCCTCAAAGCTTGAAGATGTAAATGCTGCTCCACGATCGCTTACTATGCGTGCCGGATTACCAAATACATCAGACCACTCCCTTAACTTCTTGAGAACTTCGTCTGCTCCTGTTGTTTTTGTGGGATACATCCATACGAACTTACTAAAGCTATCAACCATTGCGAAGATGTACTTGTACTGCTTTGAAGTGGCATCCATAGGCCCAAGGTGATCCACGTGTATAGTATACAGCGGCTGTGATACTCTGTCAATTTGATGCAGAAATCCCTCTTTTTTGCCAAGCTTTTTGTTGTAGATCATACATTTCATACAGTTTCCTATGATCTGAATTACTTTTCCTTCCAGATGTGGAATCCAATAGCTCTGCTGTACGGTATGCATTGTTTTTTGAGCGGCAAAGTGTCCTGCGTTGTGAGCATCGGTTATTATTTCTTTTTCTAATGACTTCGGTATTGCCAGCAAGTCCGTGCCTTGCACCACTTTGTATACGAGACCAGCTTTCAACTTAAAGTTGTCATATGGTTTACTTTTCAAAATTTCGGAAACTGCTTTGATCATCGTATCCTCCTGCTGGGCTTTCTTAACTCTTGCTGTGACTTCCGAAGATACCATCATGACATCAATTGGGTACCTACTCAGGCAATCCACATGCTTCAGCCGTTCTCCTGGTCTGTGTTCCACTGCAAAGTCGTAGTCCTGCAAGTAGAGGACCCATTGGGCTATCTCCCGCGGAACGTCCTTCTTGCTTAACGTTTGCTTGAAAGCAGCGCAATCCGTTACGAGCTTAAAGTTGGTTCCAAGTATGCTGTCGTGCTTCAGACTCCGAGGTTTTCTTACTCCAGAATAAGATCGGATGCAATTGTCCTTCGTGCCATTGTAACAACGCCGCTGCAAACCCGTCCTTTGACGCATCAGTGTGTATCTCGGTTTTTGCATTCCTGCGATAAAGTTTCAAGACCGGCTCTTTCACCAATGCTTCCTTTAATGTAGCGAACGCCTGCTGCTCCTCCAGACTCATTTTAAATGGGACATCTTTTCGCAGCAGATTGGTCAGTGGTTTGGCGATTAGCGAATAGTTTCTTATGAATTTACGGAAAAACCCAGTTAATCCTAAAAACGACTGCACAGCCTTTATGTTTTTCGGCATCGGGAACTTGCTGACGGCTTTGGTTTTCTCCAATCCAGGCTTGATTTCACCTCCTCCAACTTGGTGGCCCAAAAATGTAATGGTCGACTGCAGAAATCGGCACTTCTTCCACTTCATCTTCAGCCCGTATTCAGCTGCAGCATCAAAAACCTTCTTCAGCTTTCCCAGGCATTCGTCGGCGGTTTCAGCGTGTATAACGATATCGTCCATGTACAGGTCAAGAATGTTTTCATTTATAAGGTTTTGAAATACAAAACTTATAAAACGGATGAAAACTGCTGGCGAATTGCAAAAACCGAAAGGCGCACGGTTGAACTCAAAGAGGCCTTCCTTCGTTATAAACGCCGTATATTTTTTGCTGCTTTCTTCCACAGGAACGTGGAAAAACCCATTTTCTAAGTCCATGATGGTGAACACCTTAGCATTTTCCAGTTTTTCCGGCACCTCTTCAACGATTGGAACGGGAAAGCAATCTTTCAAGACCATCTTGTTCAACTGACGATAGTCCACGCAGACCCGGCTGCTCCCATCCTTTTTCTTGACAATTACAGTCCGACTGGCGAAATTTGATGATGAGCGTCGTATTATCCCAGCGTTGGCCCATTCATCGATCTGCTGCTTGACAACGTCGGCTTCGCTGATGGCCACTCGACTTGGCGAATGTCGAAACGGCGCTATTTTCTCGTCCGGTACGATCTTCAGCATTATCGGGCACACTGCAGTCTGCTTCTTTTCAGTAAAGTCCTGAATCATTGATTGGACGGCATCTCTGAACTGCGATGGAATGTTTATGTCAGTATTTTCTTCGACCACGTTGTAAATACTTATCTGTTTGGTGTCCTCAGTTTCCTCCCCCGGCAGGGGAGAAAACTTATATCCTCCTTGCGTTGATGTCATTGGGAACTTGGATATAAAGTCGTGTCCAAGCAACAATTCGCATCCGACGGCATGATCGGCCACCACAAGGAATTTGTGCGCCAGTCGCATTCCGTCGATCTCCACTTCTGCCGTAAACTGCCCAGCGGAGCGTGTGATGTTGTTTCCAAGTCCCCTCAAAGTTGACGAACTGGCTTGCAGATGGATACCACTCATTTTGCCGAACACTGACATCTTTAATAGGGAAACATCTGCACCGGTGTCTATGAGCCCCTTGACTTGCACGTCGTTAATTTTAAGAGACTTCAGGCGTTTTTCCTCGTATGCAACGTTTACGGCAGCAGCACTCGGGCAATCCTTAGACATGTGTCCAGTCTGATTGCAGCGGAAACACTTTAATGCAGCTCGGCAATCCTTGCGTAGATGCTCCAGGGATCCACAATTGTAGCAGTGTTGCTTCCTTTCATATTTAGTGAAATTGGACTTCTTTCCGAACGGCTGTGAGTCTTTTTGTTTCGGGGCAAAACCCCCATCAACCGCGAGCGTTCTTTCGTAGATTTCGTACTTCTCTCGCAGCTGCTTGTATGAGCTGCATCCATACAAGGTGTACTTATAATCCGTTTTTAAATTCAGTCCGTCGACAATGTATCGAATCACCGACTCCGTGTCTGTTGTCCCACGTGCAGCAATGCGTTTCATCTGTAGTATATATTCGTGACAATTGATTGTGAATTTGCGCACTGCATAAACGCTCACACTCAAACTCCTGTAGAAGTTGATGACGCAATTGGCCGTACTCATACACTGCTGTGGACTCGAGAAAAAGAGCGGCTGTACCTGTCATTTTTGCTCGGGCTTGCACGTATTTTTGTTTGTCATTTAGTCCGTATGCTTCAGCGTTTAGCTCGAAGTTAATAAACCACTGCTGTACCGACATATTTTCTCCGTTGAATTCTGGAATAATTTTGGCAAAATTTTCCACTACCAGCTTTGCATCATTTTTCTTGTCTATTTCATCTGCATTTATTTTCATCGAGAGCAGTTGAACCAGCTGTTGGAGCGTCTGTGTGTTTTCTTCTAGGAGTGTTGACCTCATCGCTTCCTCGTTCGCGTTTTGCTGGCGATTGATCCTGTTTTCTTCTGATCCACTTGGGCCTTCGTTTTTCTGCATATTCCCGGCTGGTGGTCCACTTGTATTTTCCATTATAATTCTACTGCGCAATACTCTTGTGGGCAGCCGGCTTGAAACAACCCTTTTTTCTCGGTTCTTCTTTTCACTCACTCGCTGTCTCGCTTCCTCTGCTTGCGGCTTCCGAGAGTCAAATGCGCAGTTTTTTTGCACCGAATTTTTGCTTTTCCGTCTCGCTTCGTCTGCTGCCGGCTTCTGAGACATGAGACACACAACTTTTGATTTTTTCCACTTTACACAGGCAGTACGCGACCGGTTGAGCCCCCAAATGTAAGATATTATTTAGAGTATTGTTTATTCATATTATTATCGCGGTGGCCTGGTATGTGTGCTTACAAAAGTTCTTAATGTTACGGCTTATTTCTGCTGATTTTCTGCTGCTGCTTGAGTCGCGTCCGTATGCTGCTGTTCTCTCCTTTTCACTGCTTCGCTCTGTTACTCTTCTTCTCTGTCCGCTGTTGATCTGCTGCTGTTACTACTGCTGTTGCTGCTGCTGTTGCTGCTGCTGTTGCTGCTGCTGTTACTACTGCTGTTGCTGCTCATCAGCTGTTCCTCTGCTGCTGTTATTACTGCTGTTGCTGCTCCCCGCTGCCCCTTCAATAGGCCAGCTGGCCCACTCCTTCTTACATATATATATATTTTTATACCCGATACTCAAAATGAGAATTGGGGTATATTAGATTTGTGGTGAAAATGGATGTGTGTCCAGAAGGAATCGTTTCCGATATAAAGTATATATATTCTTGATCAGCATCAATAGCCGAGTCGATTGAGCCCTGTCTGTCTGTCCGTCCCCTTCAGCGCCTAGTGCTCAAAGACTATAAGAGCTACAGCAACGATGTTTTGGATCCAGACTTCTGTGATATGTCCCCCCCACAATGGACGAAAATCTGTGGCATCCACAATTTTAAAGATATGAGAACACCAAAAAGGCAGAATCGTAGAGAATGACCATATCTTTTAGACTGCAGAATCTGAATTGGATCGTATTATTATTATAGCCAGCATCAAGAAAACAATTTCATTTTTTCTCGCCCTGTCTCTCTCTAACACACACGTAGCATAGCGGGCTTTGCTTAGAGTAAAACATTAGCGCCTAGATCTCAGAGACTATAAAAGCTAGAGCTTTTTGTGGCGGTAGGTCAGTTCATCAAAAGACCCAAAATAAGAACCAAACTTAAATTTCAGTTCTAGCGACCAGCAATCCTAGAACACGCACACGAAAAGTACGTAAGAATGCGTGTGCACCCATACATTCCAATATTCTGGAGGCACAACAGAAAACAGAAATTAGCATCAGCATCAGATCTCTGAAAACGAAAAAAACATATAAAAACATTTATTTTTTCGAAACATATTGCGTGTGTACTAACACATGCAAAGACGTTCTCTCTGCGCTCTCTCATAATGACGCGTCAGCACCCGAACGGCAGAGCCGACTGGTAATTCGGACTAGCGTGTGACACTTTCTAGTACTAGCTGGCTCTTCTATATACTGTATGGTTAATGCTAAAATGTAGTAGTTTTCTTGTCTAAGGGCTCGCGCACACTATAGCTGAAAGCGGAGCTAAAATCGACGCTGAAATCAGAGCTGAAAGCTCAGCCGATCTGAGAGCTTTTCTCAGGCAGAATCAGCTTGCAGGTGCGTACATTGTCGGCTGATCTGATTGCTGAAAGCTGAAAGCCACTGCCTCCCTTTGTCTATCTCCTTAAGTGGCATCAATAGATATCATTATAATTATTATTATTATATTGTTAATGAATTATTACTTCACAGCACGTACAGTAGCCAGACGGAAGTTTTCTTCGTTTTTTTTTTTTTAATTTAGTGTATTTTAACCACATTTCCGTTGAGTTTGTATTCGTATTACTTTTATTTTACGAATTATTATTACATTTTTTAATTATTATTTATTTTGTATAATAATAAACATTGTGATGTCTTTCGATCGTTTACTGTACTTGGGGACATAGTATATTATATTTATTGGTGTGGAGATAATGTTTTTTATCCCCAATCGGCCGACTAATTATTCCAATTAAATAAAACTCGGCGCAGAAATAAAATTGCGATATGTTCTTTAATGCGTGACATCCAAATTGCAAGTGTGGCTTGCCTGCCCTTTACATTGCCGCTCCGATCGCTAAGCGCAGCTTCGCTCAGCCGACGTCGGTAGGCAGACGCAAAGCGGAGATAGCGAAGAGCGAGCTGGCAGAGAGCGTTTAGCAGGGCAAGCACGCGCAAAGCTTTAACAAACAAATGAGTGACATAGACATAAGTAACAAACAAAACGAGGGGGAACGTTGTGAGTTGCTGCGGACACCGCAACTCTACGGTTATACCCGATACTAAGTCAGTATGGCTCTCCTCCAGCAGGCGGCGTCTAATATTAAACGACACGACAAAGAGTGCGTGCGAGAGAGACAGAAAATCAGTCTGAGCCAGTCTGACGTCGGCCGCTGCGTAGCCACTGCAAATTGATTTGTTCCTTTTGGCTATAAAAATGATCTGATCTGATCCAGATTCAGTAATCTGATAGATATGGTCATTATCTATGATTCTGCGTTTTTAGTTTTCTCAAATCTGCAATATTGTGGATGCAACAGATTTTCGTCCTTTGTGGGGGCGGAAGGGGGTGGGGTGAAATTTTGAGATATACGTTTTATAGTGAGATCTAACAGGAGTGCGGATACTAAATTTGGTTACTCTAGCTTTAATAGTCTCTGAGATTTGTGAATATCCCCAGATTTGCATCCTTTGCGGGGGCGGAAGGGGGTGTGGCGAAATTTTGAAACAAACTCGTCTCGGTCCGATATATTAGGAGTGTGGATACCAAATTTGGTTGCACTAGCTTTTATAGTCTCTGAGATCTAGGCGCTAATGTTTTACTCTAAGCAAAGCCGCCTATGCTACGTGTGTGTTAGAGAGAGACAGGGCGAGAAAAAATGAAATTGTTTTCTTGATGCTGGCTATAATAATAATACGATCCAATTCAGATTCTGCAGTCTAAAAGATATGGTCATTCTCTACGATTCTGCGTTTTTGGTTTTCTCGTATCTTTAAAATTGTGGATGCCACAGATTTTCGCCTTTTGTGGGGGCGGAAGTGGGCGGGGCAAAGTTTTGAAATATTTTTGTAGCAGTGACATATCACAGAAGTCTGGATCCAAAACATCGTTGCTCTAGCTCTTATAGTCTTTGAGTATTAGGCGCTGAAGGGGACGGACAGACGGACAGACGGACGGACGAACAGACAGACAGGGCTCAATCGACTCGGCTATTGATGCTGATCAAGAATATATATACTTTATAGGGTCGGAAACGATTCCTTCTGGACGTTACACACATCCACTTTTACCACAAATCTAATATACCCCAATACTCATTTTGAGTATCGGGTATAATAAGCGGCTGAGGGCCAAGAATTAGGTGCTATTTGGTAAGCAGCTAATCGGCTGGGTTCTGCTCCGAACATTCACCCCCCGTTGGAAGGCAAAGGCTTTCAACAGATCCATCCTGAAGGGGCAGAACCGCTATTTTTCCAACGGCCCTTTTGAAGATGCTTGCTTGGGCGCAGCTGGCGGCTACGCTGGGATGATCGTCGAATGCAGCAATCGGCGCTTCTTTACGAAGGCGCCTTGTCGTGATTACATCTTGATCATCGGGAACCTCTGTAATTGCATAGAATGACAGGAAATTTGGCAATGTAGAAGTTGTTGAAAGTTGAATTTCATTTAGCGTGGATATGTAGGTTTTTAATATATCGAAAAGTTCGCGCTGCAGTTCCTGATTCTCCGATCGCAGTTTTTTCACTTGCACCTGGCACTCGAGCAGCTGCTTCCTGCATTGCTGCTCTAAGTTTTGGTACTCCAGCGTTGTGGGCCGAAAATCGTCATTAGAGATGGAGGAGGAATTTTCAAAAGCGGCTAAAACTGCACGCTTATTCTCCGAGCTATCAATGCTTCCTGACACTATCCAACCAAGTTTTGTCTCCTGCAATGTTGGCAATTGGTCTGATAGTCGAATCTGTCCGACGCACATTAAATCGAACCTATCAACAGATCGATACGTTGGGGCTTGGAGAAATTAGGATCAGCTAGTTTTAGATTATTCGGCATGGGCCAATCCTTTGCGTCTAGGCCGAAGTTAGGCTGCATTTCCGTAATTGAGTTGGGGACAATTGCAGCGAAGGAAGCTCGATAGCTTGCGTCCTGGGATTGTACAACTATATGTACTTGCTCGAAGGTAGAATGGAATCTCCGATTCCAGAGATGTGAACATAAGACGATCGATGATCCAACTGCAACTGATCAGCAAGTCTAGATGTTACAAAGTTTGCCTGTGATGCAGAATCCAAAATGGCACGACATGGGATAAGTGCTCCATAACGATCTGTTACATGGACGAGGGCAGTAGATAGCAACACGTTCTGGCTAGGCTGAGATTTCTGGATCGAGGGGGGAGGGCTAGAACACCCGCTTGCTAGAAGCACAGTCGCGGCCTCTTGCTGGATCGATTCCTCGGCCGGTGAAGAGGAAGATGAAGCACCAGTTCCCGATGGAATGTGGAGTAGCGTGTGATGTTTGGCCTGGCAATGCCTGCAAAGTCCTGACCTGCACCTCTACAATTCATGGCCTTTGTTGAGGCAGTTCAAACACAAGCGGCTCTTCTTTGCTTCTTTGTATCTTTCAAACGCAGAGAGATTCAGGAATGCCTGACATCTAGATATGTAATGCTCGGAGGAATTGCAATGGTTACATATGGGGTTAGGATGGTCGTTACTGTAGGTGATAAGGGTGACAGGTTTGTCTTCTCCCACCTGTTGACTAGGACTTGTTGCCATGGCTGATCCCAAATTCTCCAGCATCCGACATCTCGCTTCCAAAAATGAGGCCATGCTTGACCACCGAGGCAATCCTGACGTCGGCAAGTTCTCTTCCCATTTCTCCTTTGTTTTGTCGTCCAGTTTCGTGCCTATGATGAAGATCAGCAACCCATCCGAAATCTCCTGCGGGGTCGCCAAGGTCTGAAGTGCACGCAAGTGCGAATTGATTTTGTCGCTGAGCGCGCGCAATCCGATAGCTGAGCCCTTCCCCACCCCTTGCAGCCCGAAAATAGCCTTGACGTGTGCCTGAAAATGTAACAGTTTATTATCGAATCGCAACATTAGCAAATTCAACGCCTTGTCGTAATTCTCCTCAGAAAGTTCCAAGGAACGAATCGTATCCAGCGCAGCACCATCTAGACATCCACGAAGATATTGGAATTTTTCGATGATTGGGATACGATGGTCTTTGTGCACCATTGTCGAGAACATCGAGTGGAATTCTGGCCAATCCATGTAGTTCCCACCGAATCGCGGAAGCTGCAACTCGGGCATTCGAGAACGGCCTATACTATTATAGGCGAACAACGACGAATTCCCCTCGAGAGTATGCCGAGCTGTTGAATTGGCAACATTTACCGTGCGAGCAGCCATCAACTCCCGCGACAGCCTGGACCTAATCTTGACATAAACATTCGAAAAGTCCAGCCGGGCATCATGGGCTAACTGCAGGAAATCCAGCCTTTCAAGGCTCGTTTGAGCGGCATCGAAATCGGCATTCATTCGCTCGATTTGCTCTAAGTTCTGCCTCATCTAACTCGGCAAGCTCTTCCTTGGTGAGAAAGCGATCTATGGCCTTTAGTTGGCGCGCTACGGACTCGGCCTTGTGCTTGTAGAAATCTACATCACTCGGCATTGCTGCGTTCGCGACATTGGTAGGCTCAGGTGCTGCCATGTTGAGGTTTTAAAAGAGTCACTCAGCACGACCGAAAAAGACACCCTGTATACGTATAAACGTGGAAACCGAAAGCAAAGGGATTACAGCTAATGCCTTTAGCTGTGCGGCTGTGCGAGCTGTCCGATTCCGCTTTGTACTCCGCTTGTGTGTATTAGTGAGTTCGCTGCACTGCACTGACCGAATTGTCGCGAGAGAGAAATTAATAGCCAGCAATGCGTGTATGTAGGTGTATGTAAGTATGTTTTAGCACCGAATTGTGCTTAACCGCCGAAAATTTGTTAAGGCTAACGAATGTCGATCGCGAATGATTATTAATTGACACTGCAACTCAGAAATCACGTCGTGGTCACCAAATTTTATGTGGAGATAATGTTTTTTATCCCCAATCGGCCGACTAATTATTCCAATTAAATAAAACTCGGCGCAGAAATAAAATTGCGATATGTTCTTTAATGCGTGACATCCAAATTGCAAGTGTGGCTTGCCTGCCCTTTACATTGCCGCTCCGATCGCTAAGCGCAGCTTCGCTCAGCCGACGTCGGTAGGCAGACGCAAAGCGGAGATAGCGAAGAGCGAGCTGGCAGAGAGCGTCTAGCAGGGCAAGCACGCGCAAAGCTTTAACAAACAAATGAGTGACATAGACATAAGTAACAAACAAAATAAGCGGCTGAGGGCCAAGAATTAGGTGCTATTTGGTAAGCAGCTAATCGGCTGGGTTCTGCTCCGAACAATTGGTAATGGTAAATAATAAAACTTTTTTGCCCAATTTATCGCCTTCCAGAAATTATAGAAATAAAACTATTATTCAAATATTTTTAATAGTCCCGCTTATTCCCCAGCACTGGGTTAGCCGTAATTTCGCTTAACAATGTTTTACAGCCCATTTTCGATCACTTATGAACCAATACACTTGAACAAAATCAGCAATCAGCTTGCTGAAAAAACAAGCACGCTTGATCGATCAAACTAAGCTAAGCTGATTTCAGCGAGCTTTTTCAGCTTTCAGATCAGCTCAGTGTGCAATGTGCGCACTTGCACCGGTGCAGTGTGTTTGTTTTTTCAGAGCTTATAAATCAGCTATCAGCTCCGCTTTCAGCTCCGATTTCAGTTACAGAGTGCGCGATCCCTTAACGAAGTTGCGCATTCGGGGGAAATTGTTTTATCTGTGCTCATGTGGCCGGACTTGTCGTGAAATTCGTGTAGAATATAGAATTTTAACTGCTGTCATATTTGCGAAAAAGGCGATCTTGGTCAATAACTCGTCGTTCTCAGATCTCTTATCGATTTTCATATCAGCTACAATTTTCTGGATTTTAGCATCTTGTACTTGTATAGTGAATAACCAATCAGCCTCGTCAATGATGGTCTTTGAAATTTTCATGCATGCTGTTTCCATCTCATGTCCATCCTAAAAATGTAGCTCGACTTAGCGCGTCAACGTGACTCATCTGTGTTCCAGTTCGATGAATAATGTATATCGCAAATTCTTGAATACGCAACCACCATCTTGCAGTTCGGGGTATCAGATCTCGCTTTTCCATTGATGTTTTCAGGGCATTACAATCGGTAACAACTTTGATTCTCTTACCATAGATGTAGTATTTGAATCGCTCCAACGACTCGACGACGGCAATAGCTTCGAGCTCGTAACTGTGGTAGTTTTTCTCTGGTTTGGTAGTTGCTCGGCTATAATAAGCAATTGGCTTCATTTCATCCGTCTCCTTTTGCAGAAATACCCCGGCTAAACCAACAGCACTGGCATCCGTATGTAGTTCATGATCAGCATCTAGGCGGTAGCTGACGACAACAGGATTTGTTATCAAGCATCTTTTTAACTCCGCAAAAGCATCTTGCTGGAGCAGTTCCCACCTAAATTTCTGGTCCTTGCGCAATAGGGTACGCAAGGGCTCCGAAATAGTGACATATCCAGCAATAAATTTCCTGAAGTATCCTATGAGGCCTAAAAACTGTCGTACTTCGGTAACATTGCTCGGCGTCGGGAACAATAAAATGGCATTCGTCTTAATCTCTCCAGGACTGATGCCGTCAGCGTGTATCCGATGACCCAGGACTGTAATTGATTGCTTATACAATTCACATTTCTTCAGATTTAGAGTTAATCCGCACTCCTGCAATACTTGAAGGATTCGAGCAAGCTTCTCATACATCTCGTCAAACGTCTGACTACCAATTAAGATGTCGTCCATGTAATGTATCATGTCGCCTTTCTGCACTCGCTTTTGCAATTCTGCCATGAGTCGATTAAAAACAGCAGGCGCAGTCTTTAGCCCAAAAGGCAATCGCTTGAACTCATATAGTCCATCCGTGGTGATAAATGCCGTAAACTTTCTACTTTCGGGTGATACTTCAATCTGATAATATCCGCTGTTGAGGTCTAGTGACGAAAAGTATTTAAACCGCTTTGCCTCCTGCAGACGCTCCTCAATATTTGGTACTGGGAAATTTTCCTTCTTGATCAGCTTGTTCAGGCGGCGGTAATCAACACAGAGTCGATCACTACCGTTTGGCTTCTTGATGAGTACCACCGGACTGGCGTACTCTGATGTGGATGAGGTGATAATGTCGTAATCCAACAGCTCGTCGACCATTCTGTTCACAATTTCCTTCTTTGGCTCGGCAACTCGGTATGGCGATTGAGAAACCACCTGGCCACTCTCAACGATGATATTGGCTTGAACGATGTTTGTTTTGCCTATGCCTTGCAATCCTGTAGAAAAAACATTGGCAAACTTCTCCAGTAAGCTGCGCATTTGGTTTCTTTCTTGATCGATCTGAAAATTAACAAGAAGTTGGTTAGCTATTATGTCGTTTTCAAGAGCTACCGACTGATGAACTGCTCGTTTAACTTCCGTGTCGCCTGGCTCAAACTTAAGCGATATATGAGCACTAATGATGACGTCCTGTCCCAGCAGGAAGTCCTCCTGCAAGAGATCGTCTTCTGCTACGTATACTTTGGCTGTAATGATTTTTCCATCGATGTCCATATCCACAACCATTGCTTCGGTAAGGATACAAGAACCGCCACAAATGCCTCGTATTTTCATAGAGCACCTTTGGCGATCAGCGTTTATTCGTTGGGCAAATGACAGGCGCATGATACTTCCAGTATATCTACACGACTTTATGTAGATTTGCCTGGTAATTATGTTGTCTTGATTCGAGGCGCCCAAACGCAATAAATTTTTAGCTTGGCATGAAATTTGTTGCATCTTCTTCTCCTTTGGGCATGAATTACCGAAATGCCCCACTTCTCCACAATTGTACCACTTCTCAACTTCCTTCGGTTTTATTGGCTTTACACCGTTGTCCTGTTTTGTCTCGAAGTTGTTGCCTTTTGATAAGAATTCCTTTTTGTTCGCAATTGGCTGACCTCTATTTACGAAATAAGATTCAGCTGCATCACGAAACTGCTTCATAGTCGAAAAGTGCATTGCTGCAAAACTGTTTTGCAATTCGCGGTGCTGTAGACCTGATCGAACATATCTTATTACAGCTGCTTCACTAAGTTTGTACCTCACGTCAAGGGCGGACATCCGGAAACAGTACTCCTTCACTGTTTCCTTCGATCGTCTGGTTGCATTAGCCATATTAAAGTGAACTTCTGCCTCGTCTGGGTTAGATTCAAACTCGTCTTGTATGGCTGCAGCGAAGTTGTTCCACGTGGTGTGTAGAACCGGCGAAGAGTCGAACCACATTTTGGCGGGACCCTAGCAATACAAATTTCTCGTCTAATTGGTAAGCATCAACTACTTTGTTGACACGATCGATGAACTGGTTAACGGAGATGGCGTTATCGTCGCTTGGGTCAAACTCTGGCAAGGTGTTTGCTATTTCTTTGACCGATGCTTGTCTAACGTTTTTGATCGCCTGTCCACCAGGGCTATTGTCGCGGAAAATCTCTTGGGTATCCTCTTCTGTGATTTGCTGCTGCTGACTAGCTGTTGCCTCTGCATTATGCATTTGCATGGTAACCAACTGAGCCAACATATTCTTCAGCTCCGTCATTTCGATTTGCATACGTGAAATCGCAGCGGATTGTGACGTCAGTGTCTCCTCATGTTGACTAGTGATTCCAGCTCCTTGCGGCATCTCTACGTCTTCCGATTTTTCATACTCAATTAGTCGTTGTATTAATTCGGCTCTGGACCCAGAAAGTGTCGAGTTCCTCTCTCGTATAAGGAACCTCAACTGGTCCCCCTTAAGGTCCGCTATTTTCACAATTTTCCTTAGTATGCTTGCCGCTCTCTCAATGACTTTGTCTGCTTTTAAGCTGCACGCACACAAAATTCTTTTTGCAAGTGTGCAAGCGAGACAACTGATATGTAGGTATTTCACAATGACGCTACATATACACACAAGATCTTTGTATGTACATACATATATCGACAGACTCACACAGATTCACACAGTCTTGAGACTCTTTTTCCCAGGTTCACTAAGATTCCTGATCGCTAAACCTTGAATCCGTCTGCCACGTAAAAAAGGAACACATCCGTAATTTGCAATCTGCTTTGTCACATATACCTTTGGGAACACATCCCATTGCAAACTTCCCACGTCGACGATTCTTGCCGCTTTTCTTGAGTTTCTCTTACAACTTTTCCGCTCTACACAAAACCAACTCTAATGATCCAACTTCTGAACTGTGAAGGGATGGCTTTTCGAGTATTATTTAAGTTTTTATTGGTATAAGAGTAGGAATATGTATAGGTGATTAATTCTTAATTGTTAATTCTTTTCGTGTTGTTTTCCGGCGTGACAACCTATTGATGATGATCTATATAGATATCGATGTTGATGGACTTGCCGTGCGTATAACAGCTCCGTAGGGTTACAGTTTCTGTTAACTAGCAGACCGGGCACTAGCTTGGCGCAGGACATTAGTTGTATAAGTTCGTTCCGGTTCCGTAGTAGCTCATCCTCACTGTTTGATCCAGTAAGAACATCGTCAACGTAGAAATCGTCCAGTAGGATTTTCGCAACATTCGGAAATTCATGATGATAATCCGAAGCCAGTTCCGTAGGCGAAGGTACATAGTTGAATTTGATAGTTCTTGATTTAATCGGTAGGACCTTCTCTCCAAACGATTCTCTGAAAATCTTGATGCTTATTGCAGACCCATATTTGAGACCCGCTGAGATTACGATTACGAATTTGTACATTCTGTAGCGCATGCACAAAGAAAATATATTGCTTTGAATGCTGGGCCCTGTAAAGAGAGTGTCGCTGAATGACCCGTCTAATGACATTCGCATTCGTTCTTTTTCGTAGATCAGGCTCGCTTTTGTTTTGCGCTCCACATATTTTCCCTTTGTTTTACATAAACAACCGATGTTTTCTTGAATAAACATTAAATACCATCGTAATCCACCTACTATCTGGAAACCTATTCTTTTCCGCGAGTGCATGCCTTATGATTTGTGTTTAATTATTATTTATTGAACTTAAAATTGTTCGGCGTCGGGTTGTTGTGTTTGTGTTGTTGACGTGAGTAAATTGCATTGCATTACAGCTCTCGTCTCTCGTCTTGTAGCTTTTGTTGTTTTATCACTCACTCGCTATCACCTCAACTTCAATAACTGAACAGTTATTCTCTCTCTCTCTCTTTAAACTTTCTGAGCAATAGCGCTCTCTACTCAGTACCACTCGCTATAACCGGTCTCCACTCTGTTCTCATTTTTTACCAATTCCACTTTGAGCGTTGTCTGGCACATTGGTCTGATACCAATTTGTTTTGGAAATTTTAATTTTTTTTCGTAAATTTTCTTGAGCAAATATATAAATAATAAAAATGGAATACGCTGTGGCTTGCGCCAAAAAAACCTGTAAGAAGCAGATCACTCACGATCAGGCGAATGTCCCCTGCTGGCTCTGCGACAGCGTAGTCCACGCAAAATGCGCTGGATTTTCTGGCCTCATGAGTGATGCTATAGCTAAACGTAATGGGTTGCATTACAGTTGCGAGGCATGCCGTGCGGTGGAGAGTGACATGGTGGCTCTCATGAGGCAGACGCGGAAGGGCTTTAAGGAGCTGACCGTTGGTTTCAAAAACCAATACGATCGGCTCCTAGCCATAGAGTCTCAATTTGGCAGTCTGCAACTGCTGAATGAGTCTCCGAGGCGTAAAAACGTCACTCCGCGGGATCTGCAAGTGCCAACCGTCACTCAGCCGTGCGCCGCCGAAAAACTGACTCCGACCACTCCAAATGTGCAGCAGTTGATCTCGTTTGCCACTACAAGGGAAACGACAGCTGCTGGCGATGCAGATTCGATAGCCGAATTTAGCGTCTCAGATAATGTGCAGCCAAGTACGTCTGCAGCGTCCGTGTCCGTGGTGTCCGCAAGTTCGCTAGTTGTCCCGTCTATCCCGATCCCACCAGTAAATAGACGTCCGGACCTCCGGATATTGCCACCACAGGTACTAGGCCTGTGGTGACTAAACCACTGGTGGGGGTCCCACCAAAACGACAAGTTTTTGTTTCACGGCTGGCCCCTGACCTCACATCGAATGATGTAATTGCTTTTATTCAAAGCAAATTAAAAGCCGTGGGTTTAAAGGCGGAGAAATTCTACTTCTCTTATGCCAGGGAGATAGCCTCGTTTAAGATGAGCATCTCCTCAACTCAATTTGACACCATTTGCTCCGCCAAATTTTGGCCGGAGCATTTGGTGGTGAAGGAGTTTAAGGCTAAGAAGAAGAACAGGCCCCCCATATTCCTTACAAATCTTTCCAGTGTGCCACCCTCAACCTCAACTTCCTCTTCCTCTTTCCAAAAAACGAACTTCTCTTTTAGTAACCTATCAGAATGTCAGAGGCTTGCGTAGTAAGCTCAGCATTCTTTTACGGGATAGTGTTGCATTTGCTTCCCACGGTATTGTGTTTACTGAAACCTGGTTAAAGCCGGACATTATTAGTTCCGAAGTTTTGGCAGGTCGGTACACAACTTTTAGAAAGGACCGTTCGTCTCGACATGCAGGAGGGGTTCTGATTGCAGTGGACTCTAACTTCACGTCGGAATACTTCACAGTCCAAGTTCAACAGGAACTGGAATTCCTGTGTGTAAAACTGATTCTTCCCGCTTTCGCTATATTCATTACTTGCTCGTATATTCCACCTTCTTCGGATATCTCTATTTATGAGCAGCATTTGTCCACTTTAACCGCTGTTTCTTCCTCGCTATCTGATAAAGATCGTATGATAGTTCTTGGTGACTTCAACTTGCCAGGAACTGTTTGGTGTTCGGTAAACGAGTCTAGTATCCTAGTGCCCATGTCACGACATGACTTTGTTGACGGCTTGCTTGACCTGTCCCTGTCTCAAGTCAATCATGTGAAAAATTCCTTGGGTCGATTGCTTGATCTATGCTTTGTATCGGATCCGACCATAGTGTTGTTAACCCGAGCCCTTCCGGTCACTATACCTGAAGACGCCTACCACCCTACTTTCGAGGTGTCGCTAGATATAGTACCAACTGTATTAGATCGGTCGAGTGGACTATCGGAAGCGTGTCCGCTGCTTTCGTAAAGCCGAGTTTGCGAAGCTTAATAACCTCATTAAGGATTTTGATTGGTCCGCTTTGTACTTGTGCACTGATGTCACAAAATGCACAAACATTTTTTACAATGCTCTTGGAAAATTTTTTGATTCTTCTTCCCGCTTTCTTGTCCGATTAGATCTGGAAAACCCCCTTGGTTTACCAAAGAGTTATCCAGTCTAAAAAACTTAAAATCAAGACTTTATAAAACATTTCAAGAAGTGGGTTCTCCTACTTCTCACTCTCGCTATGTTATAGCTCGGTCAAACTTTTCAGTTCTTGATACTCAATGCTATAAGAACTACCTATCTCGATGCAGGATACGTTTTCCTCAGGACCCTAAACTGTTTTACTGCTTCGTAAACAGTAAGCGTAGAATGTCCGCACACCCATCCTCGCTATCATTTTGTAATACGTCGGCAAATAATGATCAGGCAATTGCCGATCTTTTTGCCCAATTTTTCCAAACCACTATTCTGAGGAAAGCTACTCTGGTCCACCGTACCCATACGGTTTACCGAGGTCGAACGGCATTTTCAGTCCCTTGTTAAATGAATGTTCCCTACTTCATGGTCCAGACGGGGTTCCAGGTTGTGTACTCAGGTACTGCGCCGAGGCTCTGTGTGGACCATTGCTTAAACTATTCACCCTGTCCATTGATTCCTCTTTCTTCCCCCCGATCTGGAAGGAATATTTTATAATTCCTCTCCATAAAAAAGGTAGCAATCTCCAACTCAGCATGGATTTATAAGGCGGCGATCAACCACCACGAACTTGTTAGAGTTTAATGCTTTCATTATTAAAGGCTTTCAAGGTAACTTATAGACACATGTTATTTACACCGACTTTAGTAAAGCATTCGACTCTGTAAGCCATTCCCTTTTAGCACATAAACTTGACCTTTTAGGTCTTTGTTCTAGGTCTCAAAGAGTCCTCTTCAAAAACTCCCTCTCTTTACCAGTAAAGGTGTACCCCTTACTCTTCACACTCTTTATTAATGCCTTCAGTATTAACATACTCTCGAGAACTTATGTATGCGGATGATGTTAAACTCTGTGTCCAGTACAAGGACATTTCATTTCATTCTCGCTTGCAATCCGATCTCAATAACTTTCAGTCATGGTGTTGTGCAAACTTGTTACACCTTAATGCCTCGAAATGCAAAGTTATGACATTTCATCGTTCTAGCCCTTTGTTGGCTCCCTACACCCTATTTGGTGGTTCTCTTGAGAGAATTACCCTGGTGGATGATCTGGGTGTTATGTTAGACCCCAAGTTAAAGTTTTCGGAACACATTTCTACCATGGTAAATAAGGACATGGGCGTGCTTGGGTTTATAAAGAGGTGGTCAAAGGAATTTGACGACCCCTATATAACAAAGACTCTCTATACCTCGATTGTTCGTCCGATCTTAGAATATGGCTCCTGTGTATGGTGCCTTCAGTACAAAGTACACCAGGACCGTATAGAATCAGTACAGAAAAACTTTTTACTCTTTGCTCTGCGGGGCCTTAACTGGGATGCGGGTGTAAGACTCCCATCTTACTCTATTGGACTACTATTAGTAAACCTCCCATCCTTAGTTAACCGTAGAAAAATGCTCGGTGTGATATTTATACACAACTTGATCAGGGGTGACATAGACAGCCCTGATCTGTTGAGCCGCATAAACTTCACGATTCCTATTAGACTGACTAGAAATTTTATACCGTTGTTCCTTCCACTTTGTAGATCGAATTATTCCTTGCATGAACCGTTTAGGGTCTTATGCTCGGATTATAATTCCCTCTACCATATTATATCACTCACTAATTCTTTTCCTCTTATTAAATTACTAATCCTTACACACCTTTCTATTAATTAGTAATTGTAGTGGTATTTGTATTTTGATTGCATGCTTAATTTCTTTGTAAGTTTAGAGCTAATTTTCCTCGAATGTTAGTCTAATAGATATCTTTCTTGCATGTTCGCGTTCGGTTCGGCTACGCACCGCGCGTCATGCGGCAGCGCCCCTCGGTCGGTTGGGCGGGAGGAGGGCTGCGTTTTGCCTGGGATCCGCGCGTAACAGCCTTCTGCTGGTTTCACACGGGCCACTTGACGGTGCAGTAACTGCATCGCCTCTTGAAAGATGCAGTCATTGCATGTCAACGTCCAAGATAAAAGCCAATAGAACAACTTTCGCGAAATCTCAACAGTAGCAAATCGAGTGATTTTCATCCAGCTTACAAGAAAGTAAGAGAAGCTAAATCTAAATGTAGACTTCTTGATATTACTGTAACCGAAACAGTTGCTCAAATGCCATTGTAAAGCCTTCTAAATCACACTATTTGTCGCATAATTCAAATTCAAGAAGATATATTCGACAACTTTGGAAATATTTTAAGTGTCACTGTTCGGAGCAGAACCCAGCCGATTAGATGCTTATCAAATAGCACCTAATTCTTGGCCCTCAGCTGCTTATTTTGTTTGTTACTTATGTCTATGTCACTCATTTGTTTCTTAAAGCTTTGCGCGTGCTTGCCCTGCTAGACGCTCTCTGCCAGCTCGCTCTTCGCTATCTCCGCTTTGCGTCTGCCTACCGACGTCGGCCGAGCGAAGCTGCGCTTAGCGATCGGAGCGGCAATGTAAAGGGCAGGCAAGCCACACTTGCAATTTGGATGTCACGCATTAAAGAACATATCGTAATTTTATTTCTGCGCCGAGTTTTATTTAATTCGAAATAATTAGTCGGCCGATTGGGGATAAAAAACATTATCTCCACAGTCACTCTTATTGCAAGCTATGGATTTGACGGAACAACCGGACTAAGCACTTATAAACAAAACTTTTTTGTCAGCGATCTAATAGTTTTTGACCAATCCTCTCAAATTAATGGCTGATATTGGAAATATGTTGTGGCTAAATCGTACTCCTCAGTCTATTAGATTTTGTAGGCCAATCAAACTTGAATTTGTTAAAGATAATAAAGACCATGTTCACAAAGAAAAAAAAAATTGTCTTCACATGTCTGCACATAGATGTGGAACATTACAGTATGGGTTGAATCCACTTCACGCATGGATTCGATTTTTTGAGTTTGTTCTAAAAATTGCTTTCAGAACTGGACTCGAAAAATGGCAAGTTAGACATGAAAGTGGAAAAAAAGAAATGGCGAAAAAGAAAAAGCTCATACAGGAAAAGATGTGGAGAAGTATGGCTCTACATTTCGACAAGCCTAAACAAAATGGAAATGGAAACACCAAAGACGGCAACACTGTTACATTTAGGGCACCGCGGCCAGCTGTCGAACCCCATGGCTGGATGGGGCTCTTGCCCGCCAAATGTAGACAAAGATGGACACTTACTACTTCTCAGGACATCGAACCTAACAACAAATCAAAGACAAAACGATGGGGAACGTTGTGAGTTGCTGCGGATACCGCAACTCTACATTTATACCCGATACTTAGTCAGTATGGCTCTCCTCCGGCAGACGCCGCTAATATTAAACGACACGACAAAGAGTGCGTGCGAGAGAGAGAGAAAATCAGTCTGAGCGTGACGTCGGGCGCTGCGTAGCCACTGCAAATTGATTTGTTCCTTTTGGCTATACAAATGATCCAAACTGATCCAGATTCAGCAATCTGATAGATATGGTTATTATCTATGATTCTGCGTTTTTAGTTTTCTTGTATCCTCAATATTATGGATGCAACAGTTTTTCGTCCTTTGTGGGAGCGGAAGGGAGTGGTGCGAAATTTTGAAACAAACTCGTCTCGGTCTGATATATAAGGAGTGTGGACACCAAATTTGGTTGCTCTAGCTTTCAATAGTCTCGGAGATCTAGGCGCTAATGATTTACTCAAAGCAAAGCCGCCTATGCTACGTGTGTGTTAGAGAGAGACTGGGCGAGAAAAAATGAAATTGTTTTCTTGATGCTGGCTATAATAATTATACGATCCAATTCAGATTCTGCAGTCTAAAAGATATGGTCATTTTCTACGATTCTGCGTTTTTGGTTTTATCGTATCTTCAAAAATGTGGATGCCACAGATTTTCGTCCTTTGTGGTGGCGGAAGTGGGCGGGGCGAAGTTTTGAAATATTTTTGTAGCAGTGACATATCACAGAAGTCTTTGAGCATTAGGCGCTGAAGGGGACGGACAGACGGACAGACGGACGGACGGACAGACAGACATGGCTCAATCGACTCGGCTATTGATGCTGATCAAGAATATATATACTTTATGGGGTCGGAAACGATTCCTTCTGGACGTTACACACATCCACTTTTACCACAAATCTAATATACCCCAATACTCATTTTGAGTATCGGGTATAAAAACAATAAACAGACGTCTCTCAAGTGGGGGAAGTTTGGGTGTTATCACTTCGCGCGCCCGCCCTACCTGTGACCAAGCCAACGTTAATTTTGGCCACCCTCTGCTGGAACGGCTTCGGCAGGCCTAATCCATGGCTTACTCAACGCGTCCTCCCTCTATTTTAATTTATTGCATCATGTTTCAATGTATAGCTTTAATAATAATGGATTGACAGCTTCCTCATTCTCATAAATAACTATATATACGCAAAATTATCACTAACCGAGGGGGAACGTTGTGAGTTGCTGCGGACACCGCAACTCTACAGTTATACCCGATACTAAGTCAGTATAGCTCTCCTCCGTCAGACGCCGCTAATATTAAACGACACGACAAAGAGTGCGTGCGAGAGAGACAGAAAATCAGTCTGAACGTCTCGTCGGGCGCTGCGTAGCCAGTGCAAATTGATTTGTTCCCTTTGAACCAGATTCAGCAATCACATAGATATGGTCGTTATCTATGATTCTGCGGTTTTAGTTTTCTCGAATGTGCAATATTGTGGATGCAACAGATTTTTGTCCTTTGTGGGGGCGGAAGGGGGTGGGGCGAAATTTTGAGATATATGTACGTTTTATAGTGAGATCTAACAGGAGTGCGGATACTAAATTTGGTTACTCTAGCCTTAATAGTCTCTGAGATTTGTGAATATCCCCAGATTTTGCATCCTTTGCGGGGGCGGATGGGGTGTGGCAAAATTTTGAAACAAACTCGTCTCGGTCCGATATATTAGGAGTGTGGATACCAAATTTGGTTGCTCTAGCTTTTATAGTCTCTGAGATCTATATATTCTTGATCAGCATCAATAGCCGAGTCGATTGAGCCCTGTCTGTCTGTCTGTCCGTCCGCCCGTCCGTCCGTCTGTCCGTCCCCTTCAGCGCCTAGTGCTCAAAGACTATAATTGCTAGAGCAACGATGTTTTGGATCCAGAATTCTGTGATATGTCACTGCTACAAAAATATTTCAAAACTTTGCCCCGCCCACTTCCGCCCCCACAAAGGACGAAAATCTGTGGCATCCACATTTTTGAAGATACGATAAAACCAAAAACGCAGAATCGTAGAAAATTACCATATCTTTTAGACTGCAGAATCTGAATTGGATCGTATAATTATTATAGCCAGCATCAAGAAAACAATTTCATTTTTTCTCGCCCAGTCTCTCTCTAACACACACGTAGCATAGGCGGCTTGACTATTGGACGTTGACATGCAATGACTGCATCTAACAAGAGGCGATGCAATTACTGCACCGTCAAGTGGCCCGTGTGACACCAGCAGAAGGCTGTTACGCGCGGATCCCAGGCAAAACGCAGCCCTCCTCCCGCCCAACCGACCGAGGGGCGCTGCCGCATGACGCGCGGTGCGTAGCCGAACCAAACGCGAGCATGCAAGAAAGATAGATATTAGACTAACCTTCGAGGAAAATTAGCACTAAACTTATTAAGAAATTAAGCATGCAATAAAATACAAAATACAAATACCACTACAATTACTAATTACTAGAAAGGTGTGTAAGGATTAGTAATTTAATAAGAGGAAGAGAATTAGTGGAGTATATAATATGGTAGAGGGAATTATAATCCGAGCATAAGACCCTAAACGGTTCATGCAAGGAATAATTCGATCTACAAAGTGGAAGGAACAACGGTATAAAGTTTCTAGTCAGTCTAATAGGAATCGTGAAGTTTATGCGGCTCAACAGATCAGGGCTGTCTATGTCACCCCTGATCAAGTTGTGTATAAATAACACACCAAGCATTTTTCTACGGTTAACTAAGGATGGGAGGTTTACTAATAATAGTCTACTAGAGTAAGATGGGAGTCTTACACCCGCATCCCAGTTAAGGCCCCGCAGAGCAAAGAGTAAAAAGTTTTTCTGTACTGATTCTATACGGTCCTGGTGTACTTTATACTGAGGGCACCATACACAGGTGCCGTATTCTAAGATACGACGAACAAGCGAGGTATAGAGAGTCTTTGTTATATAGGGGTCGTCAAATTCCTTTGACCACCTCTTTATAAACCCAAGCACGCCCATGGCCCTATTTCCCATGGTAGAAATGTGTTCGGAAAACTTTAACTTGGGGTCTAACATAACACCCAGATCATCCACCAGGGTAATTCTCTCAAGAGAACCACCAAATAGGGTGTAGGGAGCCAACAAAGGGCTAGAACGATGAAATGTCATAACTTTGCATTTCGAGGCATTAAGGTGTAACAAGTTTGCACAACACCATGACTGAAAGCTATTGAGATCGGATTGCAAGCGAGAATGAAATAAAATGTCCTTGTACTGGAAACAGAGTTTAACATCATCCGCATACATAAGTACTCGAAAGTATGTTAATACTGAAGGTAAGTCATTAATAAAGAGTGTGAAGAGTAAGGGGTAAACCTTTACTGGTAAAGAGAGAGAGTTTTTGAAGAGGACTCTTTGAGACCTAGAACAAAGATAGCTAGAAATCCATCTCAGGAGGTTGGGCGGAAACCCTAAAAGGTCAAGTTTATGCGCTAAAAGGGAATGGCTTACAGAGTCGAATGCTTTACTAAAGTCGGTATAAATAACATGTGTACAAGTTACCTTGAAAGCCTTTAATAATGAAAGAGGTAAACTCAAACAAGTTCGTGGTGGTTGATCGCCGCCTTATAAATCCATGCTGAGTTGGAGATTGCTACCTTTTTTATGGAGAGGAATTATAAAATATTCCTTCCAGATCGGGGGGAAAAGAGGAATCAATGGACAGGGTGAATAGTGTTCAGTTGCAGAAGTATGCTTAAGTAATAGTTTATAATACCCGTCGGCATAACACAGTGACACCGTGACACAGTGTTCCATTTAACATGCAATATAATACCTCACGACAACACACTAGCCACTGCAGTGAGTTCTGCTGACAATGCGGAGAGAGTCCGCAGAGTGCGAAGACAGCGGGGGCAGTTGCTGACCATCAAAATGTCGCAATTGCCCACCAGACACTAAAATTATCCATAATACACAAAACATATATTTTTGAGACTCAGCACTTTGTACCTTTTATTACCTATAAATAAGAATCATTTTTATCAATAAAATCAGTATCAGAAACAGTACCATAACTGCCTGTCACTCATCTTCCATCGCAATCATCAGAGGCTGTCGCCGTGTCTTCAGACCCTCCCTTGCGCACCGTAGGATACCCACTCCGCAGTCCAACTGGTTCAAGTTCTAGTTGCGACGACCAAACTGTAGACGGTTTATGTACCGTATGCAACCCAGCTTCCTACACACACACACACATTAACATTTGGTGACCCCGACCTTGGTCATCCTTTCAAACTGTCAGACAAGCTACAGTGAAAGGATTCGATCTGGACATCAGATTGAAGCAGTCAACAGGACATCTTCAATCAAAATTTGGCACCAGGCCATACACTTACGGTAGCATCTCCTACCAATAAGTATCACTCTGGCAAATCTGACATATTCAGGTTATCAGCCAACAGAAAAACAGCTATAGAATTCGACTACCACCAAGGTAATCAATTTTGTTGTTCCGTGCGTTCCATAGATTGGAAACAGCACAAATCCCTCTATCCAACACAACACCTGTACTATTACCTTTCTGACCGACAACGGTTGCGATTCGGAGCGTATCCAGCTGCAAAGCAAATAAAACACTCCCAACGGGTCGAAAGGAATAAGTACAAACAGATAGAATGGATAAACATATGGAGGCAGAAGCTGCCGCTACAATGGCAATGGATGTGCAGCAAGAGATTGGTGAGGAAATATCGAGGTGCATTCGGAACTATAAAAAAGATTCCCAAGAACGAAAGGAAACGGCCTCTTATTTTCAAGCCAAAATATCAGCACTAGAAAATGCGTGGAATCGCTTCAACAAAAACGACTCCAAACTTCGCGATACAGACAAAACGGATGAATACGTAAATTCCGTGAAGACTTACGTACAACATGTAAGCAATACATTGCGATGTTTACCGAATGCATGGATAAGCTATCACAGACGTCTAGTGCTCGTGGGGAACGTCAAATCGTCTTTAAAGAAAGGCATGAGAATCCTCCGGTAGCTCCCAAAGAAAGCGGTCTGATCCAGCTGTCCTCGAAGGATTACAGCAAACTTCTTGCACTATGTCGCCGACTAAAGGCTATAGTAGAGTCCGTTAAACGCAATCTGAAACAACTTTCAGAGGCGGAAGGACGCACATCAAGTGATTTGATAAAATCACTATGGACTCAAGCGCAGGAAGTCCACTTCACAATTCATGAGGAATACGAGGACCCAGTGGAAGGAGGATATGACATGGAATCCTACCTAACACTGGAAAGTAAGGTCCAAAGAGCATTGGCAAAATCAGCCACACCAAACACGGATAACGTGCAGCTTCCACGGATCAGCATCCCAAAGTTTGATGGGGATCTATTAAAATGGACCCAGTTCTTCGATATGTTCTCATGCATGGTGCATGAGACCAACATGCCTACTGTGAAAAAGATGTGGTATCTTAAAACCACCGTTACCGGCGAGGCAGAAAGACTGATTCGACATATCGATCTAAAGGAAGAAAATTATGAAGCCGCTTGGGAAATACTAGTTGACGCATACAACAATCCCAGAGATGTGTCAAACACGGTACTGAACCGCTTCCTCAATCACCAAACAATTAATGACGATCCCAAGTCATTAAAAGAGTTGTATATAACAACTGTGAGGAACCAGGGTTCCCACAGGCCGAGTGCGACCAAGAGCACAGTCGGATAAAAGCTGACGGCTGGCCGGATAAGGCGAAGGTCAAGCCAGACGCCCACGGTTATCCGGATGCGGCGAAGAGGCCAAGGGCCTCGAGAGGGGAAGTGCCCTGCTCTCGGAGAGAGAGAGGCACGAGAGGCAAAGGAAACGGCGGGATCGGGCCGGCAATAATCTGGCGCATGACCAAATAAGGGCATGGGATCACGCCACCGGCCAGGCCCCGTTACGAAGGCCATGGAAACCAGGAGACGGCGATGGAAAACTACCGACGCCGAGCCGGGGCCTGGCAAGGGGCTATAAAAGGAGGTAGCGGCGTCGAAGCGGGTCTCTTTTCCCGCGGATAAGTAAGCGCGCGCGCACGTTGAGACCCGGTCGAAACGCAAGAGTGATACTCGGTACGAAACAAAGAAGTGTAGTGAAGTGTAGCAGCAGGCAGACAGGCCCCGCCTGCACCCCCAGAGTAAGTCTAAATTAAGTGAAGATCCCCGTACGCCGGCGGAAGCTAGGAGGGGAGTGCGAGACGTGGAGTGCGGATTCGAGTGGCGGACCAAAGCAATAGCGGAGGTCAACTTGCCCCAATCAATAGCCTCGACGCTGCCACACCCGACGAGAGCCCCCGCGTGGTGGAGATCGGTAGTTAAGAGAAACTGTAACACCTAGCCCTAAGTCCTAATAGAATTGCGAATAAAGCGAAATTCAAATACAAAGAAAAGGAAAGTCTTATCATTTGTCGTTGGGGGCAACAATAAAAATACGTTGCTGCGAATCTGCCGACCGCTGAGCAAGCCCAGCAAACTCAAGCGGGCCCAAAAAGCAGGTTCGTTACAACTGGCGCCCAACGTGGGGCCTACAACGACAAATAATAGGACAAAGGGAGGGAGAGTATAGACGAGAGAATGGGGAAGGGACAATGGATCCATCGGTTGAGAAAGGAGGAGCTTGTCCAATGCGGCCACGCCTTCGGCGTGCGGTTGGAGGGTACCGTGGACGAAATGAGAAGAACCTTTAAGGAATGGATGAGGGAACACGAGGATGAGGCAGAGTGGGCCGATCTGATAGAGGTGTGGGAGTGCCGGGCGAACAGGTCCTCGCCGACACAAGCCGCGTACGAGCACCTGGCGCCCCCACCCGGCGCAGCCGCGGCTGCGCTGTGGAGGTCCCCAGTCGATATACAAAGAGAGTTGATAGCGAGTCTTTCAGTGCCCATACCGGAACGCTCACACACAGGAACGCCTAGCAGGCCCCGTCACCCAGGAAGGGATCGAAGCCGAGAAGCCGAGAGGGAGAGAGTCGAACCAGCCACCACACGGCCAGCACACCTGGACTACGCTAGAGTGGCGAAACAGGTGAGAGAGTGGTCGTTCCGGTTCGACGGTACGACGAAGCCTCTCGAGTTCTTGGAGCAGGTCGAGTGGTCCGCCGAGACATACGGTCTGGATCCGGATCTGATCCCCAGGGCGATGCCGGAGCTGCTAAAAGGCCGGGCGCTGATGTGGTTCGTGGCGAACAATCGGCAGTGGAGAACGTGGAAAGAGTTCTCTTCCAGCTTCCAGGCTTACTTTCTGCCTCGGGGATATTTTGAGAAGTTGCTGCAGGAAGTGAGGATGCGGAAACAGAAGTGGGGCGAGCCGTTCAAAGAATACATGGTGGAGATGCAGACACTTATGCGACCCCTGAAATGTCCCCAAGAGGAGCAAACGGAGTTGATTCGGGAGAATAGCATGCCCGACTTGAGAGCGTATATGAGACCACACCGGTGCAAGGATCTCGACACCATGATGGAACTGGCAGACGAGTTCGAGGCTGGAAAGGGACCGCCTAGAGTTCCAACGGGAGAATCCCACCGTGAAAGCCCGGGCAGCGAATCCCTTCCACAAGCCGGCCGATACGACGGCATGTCGGCGATGCAAAGACGGCCCGCTGGAGGAGGCAGCACGGGAGGAAAGGGGAGCGCATGGCCGCTTGCCGACACCGACCAACGGCAATATCGAGGATGGATATGTCAAGAATCCGGCCCAGGCGTGCCGAAGGTGTGGGAGCGCGGATCATTGGAGCCGGGAGTGCAACGGTCGACCGCTCACCTACTGCTGGAGATGCGGAAAAGTGGGCATCTCGGCATGGCAGTGCTGCAGGAAGACGGGAAACGCCCCGCGACCCACGCCGCGGAGGGCCGTGCCAGGGTCGCAAGAAACGGTCCCTCAAGCCTAGTCGGCAGGCTGATCAGCGAGGAGGAGCAGTTATCCGCAGTAGTGGAGGTCGCGGGCATGGAGCTGCAAGCCACGGTGGATACAGGAGCCACCAGCAGTTTCGTGAGCCGCGAGCTGGCGGACCGACTGAAGGGTGAAGGCCGGGAGGTGGCGGCAAGGAAAAGGGTGAGGTTGGCAGATGGCCATAGCCAGGAGATCACACACCAGATCGAAACGAAGGTAGGCTTTGGGAACAAGGAGATCCCAATGGTGCTACTCGTATTGCCGGGTGTGATCGATGAGTTAGTGTTGGGATGGGATTTCCTCCGCGCGGTCGGGGCAGTGGTGACCTGTGCAGGACACAGGGTGGTGATCCCTGCCCAAGATCGGGAACGAGGAGGCCAGGAGGAAAGCCTGTCAGTGGCGAAGGCCGAAGCTGGAGAGACAGGACCGGAATACGACAACAAAACGGACACGACCCTAAGAACGGCCGCCCGAGAGGTGGCGGAAAGCACAAACGGGAATGAGGGGGCGAGGGAAGAGCCAGTGGAGGACTTCTTGGCCCGAGAGTTGGAGGCGTTTGCCAAGATCGAGGGGGTGTCTAATGTGGCGGTGCACACAATCACCATGAGTGACCCGCAACCGATTAAACAAAGATATTACCCAAAGAACCCCAAAATGCAGGCCGAGATTAACCAGAAAGTGGACGAACTGTTAGAAAAGGGATGCATAGAGCCGTCAAAGAGCCCCTACAGTTCGCCTATAGTGATGGTGAAGAAGAAGAATGGCAAGTGGAGATTGTGCGTGGACTTTCGTCAAGTGAACGCGAGATCAGTAAAGGACGCATACCCAATGCCCAGGATCGATTACATACTCGATCAGCTGCGGGAAGCAAAGTTCATAAGTAGCCTGGATCTGAAGGATGGATATTGGCAGATCCCCCTGGCCGAGAGCAGCCGGCCGATCACGGCGTTCACGGTGCCCGGCAAGGGGCTATACCAATGGAAGGTGATGCCGTTTGGGTTACACTCCGCGTCGGCCACCTTTCAACGGGCATTAGACCAAGTGATAGGGCCCGAGATGATGCCGCACGCATTCGCGTACCAGGATGACATAGTGGTCATCGGGCGAACAGAAGAAGAACACCGAAGAAACCTGAAAGAGGTGTTTCGACGGCTCCGCTTGGCCAACTTGCGGCTGAATGCGGACAAGTGCGAATTCTTCAGGAAAGAGCTGCGGTATCTGGGCCACAAGGTAACCGGCGAAGGGATATGTACGGACCCCGAGAAAGTCGCAGCCATCGCCGAACTGAAACCGCCGACCAATGTCAAGGAGCTAAGACAGTACTTGGGAGTGGCCTCATGGTACCGGAGGTTCGTGCCCGACTTCGCCACCCTAGTGCAGCCTCTCACCGGGCTCCTCAAGAAGAAGATAGAATGGGTCTGGACCCGGGAACGGCAGGAAGCGTTCGAGGAGGTGAAGAGAAGACTAGTGGCGGACCCCGTGCTGGCGTGCCCTGACTTCTCGAAGAAATTCATCCTGCAGACAGACGCCAGTGATTATGGGCTGGGCGCGATTCTCACGCAGGAGACGGAAAGGGGAGAGCGGGTAATATCGTATGCTAGCAGGACGCTAAACGGACCCGAAAGGAACTATTCGGCGACGGAGAAAGAATGTCTGGCCATTGTGTGGGCCATACGCCGGTTGAGGCCATACTTGGAAGGGTATCGCTTCAAGGTGGTCACGGACCACATGGCTCTGAAATGGTTAAATAGCATAGAGAGTCCGTCGGGAAGAGTGGCGAGATGGGCATTAGAGTTGCAGCAGTACGACTTTGAAATCGCATACAGGAAAGGACAGCTCAACGTGGTAGCCGACGCACTCTCCCGACAGCCGGTGGAGGAGCGAGGACGTCGAATAAGAAATGTGGAGGGAACACCGCCAGTGGGCGAGCCGACCTGCAAGTGGTTAGAAGGCATGGCAGAGAAGATCAGGAAAGAAGCCCCAAAGTACCCCGACTATGTGGAGAAGGGGGGGAACTTGTACCGGCACATTCCGCACCGGGCCGGGAGCGAAGAAGTCGCCTCGTGGAAGTTATGTGTGCCGAAATATGCCCGAGAAAGGGTTTTAAAGGAGAGCCACGATAACCCGGAGGCAGGCCACGCCGGCGGAAGGAGAACCGCGGCACGGGTGGCGGCAAGGTATTACTGGCCGGGGATGTACAGAGACGTGAGGGCCTACGTGCGAAAGTGCGAACTATGTCTGCGTTTTAAGCCAAGTCAGCTACAAGCGGCAGGGGAGATGTTGACACAGGTACCGGAAGAGCCATGGGCAACGGTATGCGCGGACTTCGTGGGTCCTCTGCCGAGATCGAAGCATGGGAACTCGATGCTGCTGGTGCTAGTGGATCGATTCTCAAAATGGACCGAGTTGGTGCCGCTGAGGAAGGCCACAGCCGAGGCACTAATAAAGGCCTGTCGAGAACGCATAATAGCCCGGTTTGGGGCACCCAAAGTCTTCATTACGGACAATGGGGTGCAGTTTGCGGGCAGGGCATTTAAACGATTTCTGGAGCAGCTAGGAGTCCGCCACCAGTTCACGGCGCCATACACGCCGCAAGAAAACCCGACAGAGCGAACAAACAGAACAATAAAGACCATGATCGCTCAGTTCACCGAGGGCGATCAAAGGTGTTGGGACGAAAAGTGGCCGGAGCTAATGCTGGCCATGAATTCGGGAGTGTCGGATGCAACTGGATATTCACCGGCGTTCGTGGTGCAAGGAAGGGAACCCCGGCTGCCAAAGGCCCTATATGACGAGGAGACGGTAGGCACGGGGCAGGGCACAGAGACGCCGGATGAAAATGCGAAGAAGTTAAAAGAGCTGTTTCAGTTGGTACGACGAAACTTGGAAAGGGCAGCCCAGGATCAGGCCAGGCACTACAACCTGAGAAGAAGACCGTGGAGACCCAAAGTGGGAGAAATCGTATGGGCCAAACAGCACCACCTGTCCAATGCGGCGGAGGGATTCGCCGCGAAGCTGGCACCAAGGTACGATGGGCCATACCAGATAGAGGACTTTATATCCCCCGTTATCTGCCACCTAAGAAAGGAGGGCGACAGGAAGAAGAGAACGGCCCACATACGGGACCTGAAACCCCAGCCCGAGGAGCGAGAGACGCAGGGGTGAGGGGGGAATGGATAGAAGGGGTCACCCTAAAAGGGTCACGCAGGACCAGGAACGGTAGGGTGCCACGCAGGACACGGGGAAGGGTGCCGCGCAGGACACGCACGAGACTCGTCAGCACGCAGGGTGACGGACTGGTGCACTTAGAGACGGGGGAAGGGTGCCGCGCAGGACACGCACGAGACTCGTCAGCACGCAGGGTGACGGACTGATGCACTTAGATCTAAATAAAAAAAAAAAGGAAGAGCAGGAAAGCCGTAGTTGGAAAGATCTGGAAAAAAAAGGGTGAGAGTTAGTAGGAATAAAGAAAAATAAAGCGAGAAGAGGAAAAACTCAGCAAACCTGAACAGGAAACGCGTCCCCAAAGCTGGGAGGCGAATCCGGGGTCGGGGAGGGTAATCTCAGGCAGCGGATGACCAAAGGAAACCCAGGGGCCAGGCTCACGCCTCAACGCGGCCTCACAGGGCAACTACGAGCGTCGGGCCGGAACGACGGGTGCCGCTCATGCGTGGTCTACCGGGCGAGGAGTCGGATGACCCTCGGGTCCGAGCCACTGTGTGAGGGAGACGCCGGTCAAAAGAGTCCGGCTGGGGGCGCGCAGGAGTTGCCCTGGGATGTGAGCCAAAGATTCCAGCCCGGGCGGAGGGCCGGAGGACCCGTTGGTCACGAGCGGAATCGCGGCAAGCGACCCGCGGTGAGGGCAGAGGGCGAGCTGGAAAGGGAGAAAGGGTTAAGTAAAAGTCATCCGGGTCGGGAGAACTCACCTAGGCTCAGGAGGGTCCAATCAGCACGGGATGAAGAACAGGTCGACGGTAGCAGGAAAGTAAATTATAATCAAAATAAAAGGAGAAATACACGTAAGCACAAATGGGAAGGGGGTGGGTCCATCAAAGATGGAAAAATATTATCCGTCAGCCAACACAGAACGCGGCGAGAACACAACAGTATCCAAAAAAAAAAAAGACAAGGCGAAGTCGGATAGAGAGCGGAGAGCGCGTCGGTACTCACCCAACCAGGGGAAAGATGCCGTTAGAGAGCGCGGCCTGTAGAGAGAGGCCATGAGCACACACGTAACAACCGTTAGAACCAGGCAAGAGAGACCGAAACCCGACGCACCGGCACCGTTAGAGGGAACGACTGGTAATGCAACGCGGGTATATAGGCGGGTGGAAGACGGAACAGCGGGCACTTGAAGGTAATTATCACCAAGGAGAAACCGCTGTGAGGAACCATGGTTCCCACAGGCCGAGTGCGACCAAAGGCACAGTCGGATAAAAGCTGACGGCCGGCCGGATAAGGCGAAGGTCAGGCCAGATGCCCCCGGTTATCCGGACGCGGCGAAGAGGCCAAGGGCCTCGAGAGGGGAAGTGCCCTGCTCTCGGAGAGAGAGACACAAGAGAGGCAAAGGAAACGGCGGGATCGGGCCAGCAGTAATTTGGCGCATGACCAAATAAGGGCACGGGATCACGCCGCCGGCCAGGCCCCGTTACGAAGGCCGTGGAAACCAGGAGACGGCGATGGAAAACTACCGACGCCGAGCCGGGGCCTGGCAAGGGGCTATAAAAGGAGGCGGCGGCGTCAAAGCGGGTCTCTTTTCACGCAGATAAGTAAGCGCGCGCGCACGTTGAGACCCGGTCGAAACGCAAGAGTGATACTCGGTACGAAACAAAGAAGTGTAGTGAAGTGTAGCAGCAGGCAGACAGGCCCCGCCTGCCCCCCCAGAGTAAGTCTAAATTAAGTGAAGATCCCCGTACGCCGGTGGAAGCTAGGAGGGGAGTGCGAGACGTGGAGTGCGGATTCGAGTGGCGGACCAAAGCAATAGCGGAGGTCAACTTGCCCCAATCAATAGCCTCGACGCTGCCACACCCGACGAGAGCCCCCGCGTGGTGGAGATCGGTAGTTAAGAGAAACTGTAACACCTAGCCCTAAGTCCTAATAGAATTGCGAATAAAGCGAAATTCAAATACAAAGAAAAGGAAAGTCTTATCATTTGTCGTTGGGGGCAACAATAAAAATACGTTGCTGCGAATCTGCCGACCGCTGAGCAAGCCCAGCAAACTCAAGCGGGCCCAAAAAGCAGGTTCGTTACAACTGGCGCCCAACGTGGGGCCTACAACGACAAATAATAGGACAAAGGGAGGGAGAGTATAGACGAGAGAATGGGGAAGGGACAATGGATCCATCGGTTGAGAAAGGAGGAGCTTGTCCAATGCGGCCACGCCTTCGGCGTGCGGTTGGAGGGTACCGTGGACGAAATGAGAAGAACCTTTAAGGAATGGATGAGGGAACACGAGGATGAGGCAGAGTGGGCCGATCTGATAGAGGTGTGGGAGTGCCGGGCGAACAGGTCCTCGCCGACACCCCGGGCGGACGATAAACAAGCCGCGTACGAGCACCTGGCGCCCCCACCCGGCGCAGCCGCGGCTGCGCTGTGGAGGTCCCCAGTCGATATACAAAGAGAGTTGATAGCGAGTCTTTCAGTGCCCATACCGGAACGCTCACACACAGGAACGCCTAGCAGGCCCCGTCACCCAGGAAGGGATCGAAGCCGAGAAGCCGAGAGGGAGAGAGTCGAACCAGCCACCACACGGCCAGCACACCTGGACTACGCTAGAGTGGCGAAACAGGTGAGAGAGTGGTCGTTCCGGTTCGACGGTACGACGAAGCCTCTCGAGTTCTTGGAGCAGGTCGAGTGGTCCGCCGAGACATACGGTCTGGATCCGGATCTGATCCCCAGGGCGATGCCGGAGCTGCTAAAAGGGCGGGCGTTGATGTGGTTCGTGGCGAACAATCGGCAGTGGAGAACGTGGAAAGAGTTCTCTTCCAGCTTCCAGGCTTACTTTCTGCCTCGGGGATACTTTGAGAAGTTGCTGCAGGAAGTGAGGATGCGGAAACAGAAGTGGGGCGAACCGTTCAAAGAATACATGGTAGAGATGCAGACACTTATGCGACCCCTGAAATGTCCCCAAGAGGAGCAAACGGAGTTGATTCGGGAGAACAGCATGCCCGACTTGAGAGCGTATATGAGACCACACCGGTGCAAGGATCTCGACACCATGATGGAACTGGCAGACGAGTTCGAGGCGCTGGAAAGGGACCGCCTAGAGTTCCAACGGGAGAATCCCACCGTGAAAGCCCGGGCAGCGAATCCCTTCCACAAGCCGGCCGACACGACGGCATGTCGACGATGCAAAGACGGCCCGCTGGAGGAGGCAGCACGGGAGGAAAGGGGAGCGCATGGCCGCTTGCCGACACCGACCAACGGCAATATCGAGGACGGATATGTCAAGAATCCGGCCCAGGCGTGCCGAAGGTGTGGGAGCGCGGATCATTGGAGCCGGGAGTGCAACGGTCGACCGCTCACCTACTGCTGGAGATGCGGAAAAGTGGGCATCTCGGCGTGGCAGTGCTGCAGGAAGACGGGAAACGCCCCGCGACCCACGCCGCGGAGGGCCGTGCCAGGGTCGCAAGAAACGGTCCCTCAAGCCTAGTCGGCAGGCTGATCTGCGAGGAGGAGCAGTTATCCGCAGTAGTGGAGGTCGCGGGCGTGGAGCTGCAAGCCACGGTGGATACAGGAGCCACCAGCAGTTTCGTGAGCCGCGAGCTGGCGGACCGACTGAAGGGTGAAGGCCGGGAGGTGGCGGCAAGGAAAAGGGTGAGGTTGGCAGATGGCCATAGCCAGGAGATCACACACCAGATCGAAACGAAGGTAGGCTTTGGGAACAAGGAGATCCCAATGGTGCTACTCGTATTGCCGGGTGTGATCGATGAGTTAGTGTTGGGATGGGATTTCCTCCGCGCGGTCGGGGCAGTGGTGACCTGTGCAGGACACAGGGTGGTGATCCCTGCCCAAGATCGGGAACGAGGAGGCCAGGAGGAAAGCCTGTCAGTGGCGAAGGCCGAAGCTGGAGAGACAGGACCGGAATACGACAACAAAACGGACACGACCCTAAGAACGGCCGCCCGAGAGGTGGCGGAAAGCACAAACGGGAATGAGGGGGCGAGGGAAGAGCCAGTGGAGGACTTCTTGGCCCGAGAGTTGGAGGCGTTTGCCAAGATCGAGGGGGTGTCTAATGTGGCGGTGCACACAATCACCATGAGTGACCCGCAACCGATTAAACAAAGATATTACCCAAAGAACCCCAAAATGCAGGCCGAGATTAACCAGAAAGTGGACGAACTGTTAGAAAAGGGATGCATAGAGCCGTCAAAGAGCCCCTACAGTTCGCCTATAGTGATGGTGAAGAAGAAGAATGGCAAGTGGAGATTGTGCGTGGACTTTCGTCAAGTGAACGCGAGATCAGTAAAGGACGCATACCCAATGCCCAGGATCGATTACATACTCGATCAGCTGCGGGAAGCAAAGTTCATAAGTAGCCTGGATCTGAAGGATGGATATTGGCAGATCCCCCTGGCCGAGAGCAGCCGGCCGATCACGGCGTTCACGGTGCCCGGCAAGGGGCTATACCAATGGAAGGTGATGCCGTTTGGGTTACACTCCGCGTCGGCCACCTTTCAACGGGCATTAGACCAAGTGATAGGGCCCGAGATGATGCCGCACGCATTCGCGTACCAGGATGACATAGTGGTCATCGGGCGAACAGAAGAAGAACACCGAAGAAACCTGAAAGAGGTGTTTCGACGGCTCCGCTTGGCCAACCTGCGGCTGAATGCGGACAAGTGCGAATTCTTCAGGAAAGAGCTGCGGTATCTGGGCCACAAGGTAACCGGCGAAGGGATATGTACGGACCCCGAGAAAGTCGCAGCCATCGCCGAACTGAAGCCGCCGACCAATGTCAAGGAGCTAAGGCAGTACTTGGGAGTGGCCTCGTGGTACCGGAGGTTCGTGCCCGACTTCGCCACCCTAGTGCAGCCTCTCACCGGGCTCCTCAAGAAGAAGACAGAATGGGTCTGGACCCGGGAACGGCAGGAAGCGTTCGAGGAGGTGAAGAGAAGGCTAGTGGCGGACCCCGTGCTGGCGTGCCCCGACTTCTCGAAGAAATTCATCCTGCAGACAGACGCCAGTGATTATGGGCTGGGCGCGATTCTCACTCAGGAGACGGAAAGGGGAGAGCGGGTAATATCGTATGCTAGCAGGACGCTAAACGGACCCGAAAGGAACTATTCGGCGACGGAGAAAGAATGTCTGGCCATTGTGTGGGCCATACGCCGGTTGAGGCCATACTTGGAAGGGTATCGCTTCAAGGTGGTCACGGACCACATGGCTCTGAAATGGTTAAATAGCATAGAGAGTCCGTCGGGAAGAGTGGCGAGATGGGCATTAGAGTTGCAGCAGTACGACTTTGAAATCGCATACAGGAAAGGACAGCTCAACGTGGTAGCCGACGCACTCTCCCGACAGCCGGTGGAGGAGCGAGGCCGTCGAATAAGAAATGTGGAGGGAACACCGCCAGTGGGCGAGCCGCCCTGCAAGTGGTTAGAAGGCATGGCAGAGAAGGTCAGGAAAGAAGCCCCAAAGTACCCCGACTATGTGGAGAAGGGGGGGAACCTGTACCGGCACATTCCGCACCGGGCCGGGAGCGAAGAAGTCGCCTCGTGGAAGTTATGTGTGCCGAAATATGCCCGAGAAAGGGTTTTAAAGGAGAGCCACGATAATCTGGAGGCAGGCCACGCCGGCGGAAGGAGAACCGCGGCACGGGTGGCGGCAAGGTATTACTGGCCGGGGATGTACAGAGACGTGAGGGCCTACGTGCGAAAGTGCGAACTATGCCTGCGTTTTAAGCCAAGTCAGCTACAAGCGGCAGGGGAGATGTTGACACAGGTACCGGAAGAACCATGGGCAACGGTATGCGCGGACTTCGTGGGTCCGCTGCCGAGATCGAAGCATGGGAACTCGATGCTGCTGGTGCTAGTGGATCGATTCTCAAAATGGACCGAGTTGGTGCCGCTGAGGAAGGCCACAGCCGAGGCACTAATAAAGGCCTGTCGAGAACGCATAATAGCCCGGTTTGGGGCACCCAAAGTCTTCATTACGGACAATGGGGTGCAGTTTGCGGGCAGGGCATTTAAACGATTTCTGGAGCAGCTAGGAGTCCGCCACCAGTTCACGGCGCCATACACGCCGCAAGAAAACCCGACAGAGCGAACAAACAGAACAATAAAGACCATGATCGCTCAGTTCACCGAGGGCGATCAAAGGTGTTGGGACGAAAAGTGGCCGGAGCTAATGCTGGCCATGAATTCGGGAGTGTCGGATGCAACTGGATATTCACCGGCGTTCGTGGTGCAAGGAAGGGAACCCCGGCTGCCAAAGGCCCTATATGACGAGGAGACGGTAGGCACGGGGCAGGGCACAGAGACGCCGGATGAAAATGCGAAGAAGTTAAAAGAGCTGTTTCAGTTGGTACGACGAAACTTGGAAAGGGCAGCCCAGGATCAGGCCAGGCACTACAACCTGAGAAGAAGACCGTGGAGACCCAAAGTGGGAGAAATCGTATGGGCCAAACAGCACCACCTGTCCAATGCGGCGGAGGGATTCGCCGCGAAGCTGGCACCAAGGTACGATGGGCCATACCAGATAGAGGACTTTATATCCCCCGTTATCTGCCACCTAAGAAAGGAGGGCGACAGGAAGAAGAGAACGGCCCACATACGGGACCTGAAACCCCAGCCCGAGGAGCGAGAGACGCAGGGGTGAGGGGGGAATGGATAGAAGGGGTCACCCTAAAAGGGTCACGCAGGACCAGGAACGGTAGGGTGCCACGCAGGACACGGGGAAGGGTGCCGCGCAGGACACGCACGAGACTCGTCAGCACGCAGGGTGACGGACTGGTGCACTTAGAGACGGGGGAAGGGTGCCGCGCAGGACACGCACGAGACTCGTCAGCACGCAGGGTGACGGAATGGCGCACTTAGATTTAATAAAAAAAAAAAAAAGAGAAGGAGCAGGAAAGCTGTGGTTGGAACGATCTGGAAAAAAAAGAGTGAGAATTAGTAGGAGTAAAGAAAATTAATGCGAGAAGAGGAAAAACTCAGCAAACCTGAACAGGAAACGCGTCCCCAAAGCTGGGAGGCGAATCCGGGGTCGGGGAGGGTGATCTCAGGCAGCGGATGACCAAGGGAAACCCAGGGGCCAGGCTCACGCCTCAACGCGGCCTCACAGGGCAACTACGAGCGTCGGGCCGGAACGACGGGTGCCGCTCATGCGTGGTCTACCGGGCGAGGAGTCGGATGACCCTCGGGTCCGAGCCACTGTGTGAGGGAGACGCCGGTCAAAAGAGTCCGGCCGGGGGCGCGTAGTAGTTGCCCTGGGATGTGAGCCAAAGATTCCAGCCCGGGCGGAGGGTCGAAGGACCCGTTGTTCACGAGCGGAATCGCGGCAAGCGACCCGCAGTGAGGGCAGAGGGCGAGCTGGAAAGGGAGAAAGGGTTAAGTAAAAGTCATCCGGGTCGGGAGAACTCACCCAGGCCGAGGAGGGTCCAATCAGCACGGGATGAAGAACAGGTCGACGGTAGCAGGGAAGTAAATTGTAATTAAAATAAAAGGAAAAATACACGTAAGCACAAATGGGAAGGGGGTGGGTCCATCAAAGATGGAAAAATATTATCCGTCAGCCAACACAGAGCGCGGCGAGAACACAACAGTATCCAAAAAAAAAAGACAAGGCGAAGTCGGATAGAGAGCGGAGAGCGCGTCGGTACTCACCCAACCAGGGGAAAGATGCCGTTAGAGAGCGCGGCCTGTAGAGAGAGGCCATGAGCACACGCGTAACAACCGTTAGAACCAGGCAAGAGAGACCGAAACCCGACGCACCGGCACCGTTAGAGGGAACGACTGGTAATGCAACGCGGGTATATATGCGGGTGGAAGACGGAACAGCGAGCACTTGAAGGTAATTATCACCAAGGAGAAACCGCAGCAAAAAAAAAAGGAAAAAAAAATGGAGACGAAACGGCTCACCCACGAGGATAGGAAGAAGAAGATGGAGGATCTGAGGGCGTTCTTGGAGGAGCAGCAGGCGATAGTGGGGGAGGGGGGCTACCGCGCCAAGGCTTCTCGTCAGCGACGGGCGTCCGTGCTCTCGCGTGGCGACGAGGAGGATTGGTGCGATGGCTCCCAGTTCCTCCAGCTGTTGGCCTCGCCGTTAGTATCGCCGGCGCCGTCGGGCCACGACTCCGTGTCACCGACGGTATCCTCGGACGAGGGGGCCGGGGAGAGCGACGACGACGTCATTTGCATCGACGGTCCACGCGCCCCAACCGCCCAAGAAAAGGCCAGAGTAAGAAGACCGCTGACCCCGCGCGACCGGGGCGAGGCGTTAAAACGGAAGTTCCAGGAGGCGACGGCGGAGGAGAAGCGCCGGATCCGCCGGGTGCTGGAGGCGGCGCGAACGATCCGACGGCGGAGGGACGAGCGGCTGGAGGCGCGGCGGCGACAGGAGAGAAAGGCCACCAGGAAGGAGGAGCCCGGCCACGAGAGCGACGAGGCGCCGCCACCCCCGCCATTCCGAGTCGTGCGGCCGCCGATGCAGTCCCCGACCAGGGGCGAGCGGGCCTCGAATCCCGAGGCCGAATGGCAGCGGCGACTGCAACAGGCCGAGGAGGAGGAAGACGAATTGTGGCAGCCTACGCCACCGGCCGAGGACGAAGAGGGCTCCGAGAGGCGGCCACCGCAAGCCAAGGAGCAGCAGCAGCAGCACCAACATCAGCAGCCGCAGCAGCAGCAGCAGCAGCCGCACCAACATCAGCAGCGCCAGCAGCAGCAGCAGCAGCAAGAGAACGGGCAGTGGCAGCAGCAGCCACAATGGAGGGGACCGGAGGCGGCAGTGATAGGGCCATACGTGTCCCAGGAGGTGAGGTCCGCCGTGCGCCAGGGGATGGTGTGGCACCATCAGACCCTGCACATCACGTGGGCCTCGGGGCCCGCCCCGTGCGAGACTCAGCCAGAGACCGGCGCCCGGGTGTGGGAGGAGAGCCCCCTCGGCAGCAACGACAGGGACCCGCGGAGGAGAAACCACAAATCGGATCCCGCGCCGACGACGGCAGAGGCGGCGACGGCAGAGGCGGCGACGGCGGAGGCGGCGACGGCAGAGGCGGCGACGGCAGAGGCGGCGACGGCGGAGGCGGCGACGGCGGAGACGGCAACGGCAGAGGCGGCGACGGCAGAGGCGGCGACGGCAGAGTCGGCGACGGCGGAGGCGGCGACGGCGGAGACGGCAACGGCAGAGGCGGCGACGGCAGAGGCGGCGACGGCAGAGTCGGCAACGGCAGAGGCGGCGACGGCAGAGTCGGCGACGGCGGAGGCGGCGACGGCGACGGCAGAGGCGGCGACGGCAGAGGCGGCGACGGCGGAGGCGGCGACGGCGGAGGCGACGGAACACGCGGAGGTCGAGGCGTGGGAACGCGGTCCGTGGGTGTGGCCCGCGCCGGAGAGGTCGGGGGCGGTCGAGCGCCCAACACTGAAGAGGCAGGCCTCCTGCCCGGAGCCCCAGGCAAGACCCAAGCGGCCGGCCCTGCAGCGGCAGAGCTCAGCACCGGCAGCCACGGGCCACTGGAAGGCGATCCCGCGGGAGGAGTGGCCGGCGGCAGTGAGCCGCGCACAGGCCCAGATACGCCTCGTGGGTAGACGTGTAAAAAAATTGGTAAGCGAGCGAGGTACGCGTTACCGCATCGCCATGTCGGCCACGCGCACGGAGGTATTCAGAGAGCAAAAATAAAGGAAGACGGAGAAGAGAAGAAAAAGGGGGGGGGGGGCAGCAGAAACACAAAAAAAAAAAAGGGCAGAACACGCGGGAGAATATGAATAAAGAAAAAAAACAAAGAAAAGAAGAAAACGGAATATCGACTAGGGGGGGAAGTATCGAGTGGATCGCAGAAGCGCCCCTACACCTTATCGATAGGCGGGAGTCGGCGCCAGCCAGAAAAGTGCAAGGGCTGACAGCGCCCCCGAGCCAAGGCGCCAGAGGGCGCCAGAACGCCGGCGATCCCAGGTACAACAAAGGGCGCGCGCAACTTCGGGCCGTTTGAATGAGGAAAGCCCACCCCATCCCGAGATCGCGGAAAACGGAAGTATTCCGCTACGGGAAGAAAGAGGGGGGTGTGAGGAACCATGGTTCCCACAGGCCGAGTGCGACCAAAGGCACAGTCGGATAAAAGCTGACGGCCGGCCGGATAAGGCGAAGGTCAGGCCAGATGCCCCCGGTTATCCGGACGCGGCGAAGAGGCCAAGGGCCTCGAGAGGGGAAGTGCCCTGCTCTCGGAGAGAGAGACACAAGAGAGGCAAAGGAAACGGCGGGATCGGGCCAGCAGTAATTTGGCGCATGACCAACTAAGGGCACGGGATCACGCCGCCGGCCAGGCCCCGTTACGAAGGCCGTGGAAACCAGGAGACGGCGATGGAAAACTACCCACGCCGAGCCGGGGCCTGGCAAGGGGCTATAAAAGGAGGCGGCGGCGTCAAAGCGGGTCTCTTTTCACGCAGATAAGTAAGCGCGCGCGCACGTTGAGACCCGGTCGAAACGCAAGAGTGATACTCGGTACGAAACAAAGAAGTGTAGTGAAGTGTAGTAGCAGGCAGACAGGCCCCGCCTGCCCCCCCAGAGTAAGTCTAAATTAAGTGAAGATCCCCGTACGCCGGTGGAAGCTAGGAGGGGAGTGCGAGACGTGGAGTGCGGATTCGAGTGGCGGACCAAAGCAATAGCGGAGGTCAACTTGCCCCAATCAATAGCCTCGACGCTGCCACACCCGACGAGAGCCCCCGCGTGGTGGAGATCGGTAGTTAAGAGAAACTGTAACACCTAGCCCTAAGTCCTAATAGAATTGCGAATAAAGCGAAATTCAAATACAAAGAAAAGGAAAGTCTTATCATTTGTCGTTGGGGGCAACAATAAAAATACGTTGCTGCGAATCTGCCGACCGCTGAGCAAGCCCAGCAAACTCAAGCGGGCCCAAAAAGCAGGTTCGTTACACCGCAGCAAAAAAAAAAGAAGAAAAAAAATGGAGACGAAACGGCTCACCCACGAGGACAGGAAGAAGAAGATGGAGGATCTGAGGGCGTTCTTGGAGGAGCAGCAGGCGATAGTGGGGGAGGGGGGCTACCGCGCCAAGGCTTCTCGTCAGCGACGGGCGTCCGTGCTCTCGCGTGGCGACGAGGAGGATTGGTGCGATGGCTCCCAGTTCCTCCAGCTGTTGGCCTCGCCGTTAGTATCGCCGGCGCCGTCGGGCCACGACTCCGTGTCACCGACGGTATCCTCGGACGAGGGGGCCGGGGAGAGCGAAGACGACGTTATTTGCATCGACGGTCCACGCGCCCCAACCGCCCAAGAAAAGGCCAGAGTGAGAAGGCCGCTGACCCCGCGCGACCGGGGCGAAGCATTGAAACGAAAATTCCAGGAGGCGACGGCGGAGGAGAAGCGCCGGATCCGCCGGGTGCTGGAGGCGGCGCGAATGATCCGACGGCGGAGGGACGAGCGGCTGGAGGCGCGGCGGCGACAGGAGGGAAGGGCCACCAGGAAGGAGGAGCCCGGCCACGAGAGCGACGAGGCGCCGCCACCCCCGCCATTCCGAGTGGTACTGCCGCCGATGCAGTCCCGTGCCGACGAGGCGGGGTCCGAGGGGGCGCAGCCCCCGGCCAGGGGCGAGCGGGCCACGAATCCCGAGGCCGAATGGCAGCGGCGACTGCAACAGGCCGAGGAGGAGGAAGGCGAATTGTGGCAGCCTACGCCACCAGCCGAGGACGAAGAGGGCCCCGAGAGGCGGCCACCGCAAATCGAGGAGGAGCAGCAGCAGCAGCACCAGCAGCAGCAGCAGCCGCAGCAGCACCAGCAGCAGCAGCACCAGCATCAGCAGCACCAGCAGCAGCAGCCGCAGCAGCAGCAGCAGCAGCAGCACCAGCAGCAGCAGCAGCAGCAGCAGCAGCAGCATCAGCAGCGCCAGCAGCGCCAGCAGCAGCAGCAGCAGCAGGAGAAGGGGCAGTGGCAGCAGCAGCCACAGTGGAGGGGACCTGAGGCGGCCGTAATGGGCCATACGTGTCGCAGGAGGTGCGGACCGCCGTGCGCCAGGGGATGGTTTGGCACCATCAGACCCTGCACATCACGTGGGCCTCGGGGCCCGCCCCGTGCGAGACCCAGCCAGAGACCGGCGCCCGGGTATGGGAAGAGAGCCCCCTCGGTAGCAACAACAGGGACCCGCGGAGGAGAAACCCCAAACCGGATCCCGCGACGACGGAGGCAGAGGAGGCGGCGACGGACGAGGCAGCGGCTGGCCCGGCAACGGCGACCACAGCGGCAGGAGTGGCGCCGGCGGAGGCAGCGGAGGCGGCGACGAACGACGCAGCGGAGGGCCCGGCAACGGCGACCACAGCGGCGACGGCGGAGGCAGCGGAGGCGGCGACGGACGACGCAGCGGAGGGCCCGGCAACGGCGACCACAGCGGCGACGGCGGAGGCAGCGGAGGCGGCGACGGACGACGCAGCGGAGGGCCCGGCAACGGCGACCACAGCGGCGACGGCGGAGGCAGACGAGGCGGCGACGGAACACGCGGAGGTCGAGGCGTGGGAACGCGGGCCGTGGGTGTGGCCCGCGCCGGAGAGGGCGGTCGAGCGCCCAGCCCTGAAGAGGCAGGCCTCCTGCCCGGAGCCCCATACAAGACCCAAGCGGCCGGCCCTGCAACGGCAGAGCTCAGCACCAGCAGCCACGGGCCACTGGAAGGCGATCCCCCGGGAGGAGTGGCCGGCGGCAGTGAGCCGCGCACAGGCCCAGATACGCCTCGTGGGTAGACGGGTAAAAAAATTGGTAAGCGAGCGAGGTACGCGGTACCGCATCGCCATGTCGGCCACGCGCACGGAGGTATTCCGAGAACAGAAATAAAGGAAAACGGAGAAGAGAAGAAAAAGGGGGGGGGGGCAGCAGAAACACAAAAAAAAAAAAGGGCAGAACACGCGGGAGAATATGAATAAAGAAAAAAAACAAAGAAAAGAAGAAAACGGAATATCGACTAGGGGGGGAAGTATCGAGTGGATCGCAGAAGCGCCCCTACACCTTATCGATAGGCGGGAGTCGGCGCCAGCCAGAAAAGTGCAAGGGCTGGCAGCGCCGCCCGAGCTAAGGCGCCAGAGGGCGCCAGACCGCCGGCGATCCCAGGTACAACAAAGGGCGCGCGCAACTTCGGGCCGTTTGAATGAGGAAAGCCCACCCCATCCCGAGATCGCGGAAAACGGAAGTATTCCGCTACGGGAAGAAAGAGGGGGGTGTGAGGAACCAGGGTTCCCACAGGCCGAGTGCGACCAAGAGCACAGTCGGATAAAAGCTGACGGCTGGCCGGATAAGGCGAAGGTCAAGCCAGACGCCCACGGTTATCCGGATGCGGCGAAGAGGCCAAGGGCCTCGAGAGGGGAAGTGCCCTGCTCTCGGAGAGAGAGAGGCACGAGAGGCAAAGGAAACGGCGGGATCGGGCCGGCAATAATCTGGCGCATGACCAAATAAGGGCATGGGATCACGCCACCGGCCAGGCCCCGTTACGAAGGCCATGGAAACCAGGAGACGGCGATGGAAAACTACCGACGCCGAGCCGGGGCCTGGCAAGGGGCTATAAAAGGAGGTAGCGGCGTCGAAGCGGGTCTCTTTTCCCGCGGATAAGTAAGCGCGCGCGCACGTTGAGACCCGGTCGAAACGCAAGAGTGATACTCGGTACGAAACAAAGAAGTGTAGTGAAGTGTAGCAGCAGGCAGACAGGCCCCGCCTGCACCCCCAGAGTAAGTCTAAATTAAGTGAAGATCCCCGTACGCCGGCGGAAGCTAGGAGGGGAGTGCGAGACGTGGAGTGCGGATTCGAGTGGCGGACCAAAGCAATAGCGGAGGTCAACTTGCCCCAATCAATAGCCTCGACGCTGCGAAATTCAAATAAAAAGAAAAAGGAAAGTCTTATCATTTGTCGTTGGGGGCAACAATAAAAATACGTTGCTGCGAATCTGCCGACCGCTGAGCAAGCCCAGCAAACTCAAGCGAGCCCAAAAAGCAGGTTCGTTACACAACCATAGAATCCCTTGCATCACTAAAGGGATTGGGCATCAATATATCTACATGGGATCCGATATTGATTGCCATTATCAGAAACAAACTGGATGTAACAAATAAGGCCTTGTATGAGCAATCATTGGGAAGCTCAAAGGACATTCAGGCGCTGGATACGATGCTTCAGTTCTTGGAGCAAAGAATTCGGGTTCTAGGAACCAGTAAGAAGCCACCAGCATCAAGGAGAGAGCCAAAAGGCACGACACGTGCATCAGCAAACACAGGTAGAGCGCGAGCACCCTTATGCACATTCTGCAAGAAAGCAAGCCATTGGCTCTACGGATGCGAATAATTTCGCTCCAAATCTCCATCAGAACGACTAAATTGGGTACAAAAACAAAAAATGTGCGTTAATTGTTTTAGAACAAATCACAAAACAAACGCATGCCCCGGTCGAAACTGCTTCAAGTGTGACAAGAAGCACAATACGATGCTACATTTGGAAACAGCATCAGGCGCAGCTCCGACGGTTGGTGCAGCAAGTAACAATAGTTACAATCTGCTGGCCACAGCAAAGGTGGCAGTAGAAGCCAACAACGGGCAGGTTGCTAATTTCAGAGCACTGCTAGATTCAGGATCACAGATAAACTTGATCTCTGAACGAATGGCATCAATGTTGTCACTCAAACTAAAAGACACAACATTGCGGATCGAAGGAATTGGAGGTCAAACAAAGACCAGCAGAGCACGAGTAAATGTGCTCATGAAATCCCTTCACAATGGTTTTACGCAAAGAATTGAAGCTTTCGTATTACCACAGATAATAGCTGACCAACCAGCTCAGGCACTCGATTCAGAGAGCTTAAACATACCAAGCAGGATCTCACTGGCAGATCCAAACTTCCATAAGCCAGGCAAAATCGACATGCTAATCGGAACCGAGCATTATTACTCGCTGCTGCTACCAGATTAACAGCAGCTAAGGACAGGAGGCCCGTTGCTACAAAACACGAAACTGGGATGGATTGTGGCAGGAAAAGTCAAATCTGCCCACAATTCCTCACGCATTTGTGCAACGGGAGTAAACGAGCTCATGGAAAGATTCTGGACTCTGGACAATCTAGAGACGGAAGACAAACCACGCACTCCACTGGAAGCACGATGCGAAGCTCATTTTGTAGAAAATCTTCAGACAGCTTCAGACGGCCGTTTTATTGTAAAGCTCCCATTTTCCGAACACCCTTGAGCCCTGAGGGAGTCGTTGGAAACCGCAAGAAAAAGATTCCTAGCGTTGGAGCGGCGAAGCTCAACAGAAACTTGGAAGAGTTATGTGGACTTCATGGAAGAGTATGAAGGACTAGGACATATGAAGATTGTGCCAGCATCAAAAGTTCCCAAAAGGCACTACTTCATTCCACATCATTGTGTACTCAAACCTGAGAGCACCACCACAAAGCTTCGGGTAGTATTCGATGCCTCATGCAAATCAACAAGCGGGAAATCTTTGAACGACATTCTGCAGGCCAGACCCACCGTTCAGAGCGATCTTATGTCCATTCTGCTACGATTTCGGATTCATAAGTACGTGTTCACAGCGGACATAGAAAAGATGTACCGGCAGGTGTGGATGAACCCGGAGGATCAATTCCATCAAATGATAGTCTGGAGAAACAATCCATCCGAAGAGATCAGGTACTACCGCCTGAAAACAGTAACATATGGGACAACAGCTGCTCCGTTCCTAGCAACGAAATGTCTGGATCAGTTGGCAATACAATACAAAGACAGACTACCAGTCGGATCAACAACATTAAAAACCGATTTCTATGTTGACGACTGTCTAACTGGAGCAAACACGATTCCAGAGGCAATTCATGTTCGACAAGAACTAAATAAGATATTTATACCGTCCGGATTCAAATTGCGCAAGTGGTGCTCCAACAATGAGCAACTTCTCCAAGGAATCCCCAAAGAGGATATTGTAACCGATGTAAAACTAGGAGAGACACTAGAGCACTACAGCGTGAAAACTCTGGGTCTCATCTGGATGCCGAAGAAGGATACATTGTGTGGACGAACACAGAAAAGCCAGGCTACACGCATCACCAACCGGGTGGTATGCTCCGAACTGGCCCAAATCTTTGACCCACTAGGACTCTTTGCACCAGTGGTAGTCAAGGCAAAAATCTTCATGCAACAACTTTGGGAGCTCAAACTGGATTGGGATGACGAATTACCATTATAACACCAAACCGAATGGAAAGAATACCGGGACGACTTACAAACATTGAACAAAATGCAAATTCCCCGGCATATCTACGATGGGAAAATTCCAGTTACACAAGAACTCCATACGTTTGTAGATGCATCAGAACGAGCATATGGCGCAGCAGTATATGTACGCGCTACATACAAAAACAACCAAGTGTCAGTAAGACTGCTCTGTTCGAAATCACGTGTGGCGCCGACAGCCAAACAATCGCTACCACGGTTAGAACTTTGTGCTGCAGTCCTCGGTGGCGAGCTCACAAACCGGGTCCGACAGGATCTGCACATGGACATTAACACGGTTTCAGGATGGTTTTGGAGTGATTCCACAGTTGTGTTATCCTGGATAAACGCATCGTCAACATACCATACCTTTGTGGCAAATCGAATAGCCAAAATCCAGGCATTAACCAACCAGTCACAATGGCGTCACGTGTCATCGGCCAACAACGCAGCCGATGTCCTGTCCAGAGGAATCGCAGCAAGCAGGCTGGCAGATCACAATCTGTGGTTATATGGACCACTATTCCTGCACGGATCTCGAGACAACTGGACGAAGGCACCCAACATAGAACCCAGCAATCTTGAGAGAAAGGCTGAACATGTAAGCTTGCCAATCACACCTAGTGCACTTGGGGATAAATTATATACTTGCAAACATAGCAACTCGTTTCACAAGCTGCAACGCATTGTGGCATATATGTCACGCTTCTGCTACAAAACCAACAGAGCGAACACCACAACGCTCTGCGCAGAAGAACTGACTCACGCCCGCACTATAATCCTGCGAACCATACAACAAGTCGAGTTTACAGCAGAGTTAAAACAGTTCCAACGCTATAAGACTGTGTATAGAAAGAGCTCGATCATATCGTTATCTCCCTTCCTAGGAGACGATGAGCTCATCCGAGTTGGTGGTAGACTTGAAGAAGCTCTACTTCCATACAACGCAAAACACCCAGTTTTGCTGCCTTACAATGACCCAATCGTCAAAATGATCTTGCGGGAGCTACATGAGGAAAACATGCATTGTGGTGCTCAAGCATTAAGGGCAATCGCAAGACAACAATATTGGATTATCAATGACAAGACAATGGTTAGAAGCATCATCCACAGCTGTGTTAGATGCACCAAGGCTAGACCAAAGCTGATGCACCAGATCATGGGCAATCTCCCAGCACAACGAGTCACACAAGCACGCCCGTTTCTTAACGCAGGCGTCGACTACTGTGGACCAATCGCGATCCACCATAAGATCCGAGGCAAAAGACCAGATAAGGCATACATCGCCGTGTTCTGCTGCTTTTCCACAAAGGCAGTACACCTGGAGCTGGTAAGCGACTTGACCACAGATGCATTCTTGGCCGCCCTGCGTCGATTCTTAAGCAGACGTGGGAAGTGCCAAACTATTCATTGCGACAATGCAACGAACTTTGTGGCCGTTTGGCGGCCTCTGGGAAGCGGCGGTAAAATCAGGCTGTTGATAACAACCACCAACACAGCCTCATTGACATTTGAAGAACTAAACACAGTGATAATCGAAATTGAAGCAATTCTCAATTCTCGACCCATCACTCCAATGTCAAATGATCCCACTGATACAACAGCGCTCACCCCAGGACACTTCTTGATTGGTGAACCATTGACAACGCCTCCTGACGTCAATGCTGATCATCAAGGAAGAACATTGGTCAAGCGCTGGGAATTGGTATCGCGCCTAAAGCATTCATTCTGGAAACAATTTGTATTTATTTGTATATATATTCCTAACGCGACAGTATTCCTACTTTATGTTAAAGCGCTAGTCACATGGAGTTCACATATATATGTAGTTGTATGCTTTAAGCAGAATGATTTTCTTATTCTAACATTTTTGGTATGACTAATATTTTTATTATTATGACTAATATTTGTATTATTAATACTAATACTAATTCTATTTTAACTAACTAACTAACTAACTAACTTTACTAACTATTTTATTTTTTTTTATTTATTTATTTTTTTTTTATTATTATTATTATTATTTTTATTATTTATTTTTATTTACTTATTTATTTATTTTTATTTATTTATTTATTTATTTTTTTTTTTTTTTATGGGTTTATCAAGTGTTTTTCTAGTTTATCCCTAAATTGCGTTGCTCTACTAATATTTTTAATATTGAAAGGTAACTCATTCCATAACCGAATAGCATTTGTTAAAAATTGTTTTCCTGAATTGGCAAGTTTGTACCTTATGGTTACCAGATTCAACGTTCTATTTGATGAAGCAAAGGTTAATTTATCATATAAGTAGCTCGGCTGTCTGGTATAGATTATTCGATGTAGAAAAATAATTGTTCTGTACCCTATCCATGTCTTTAAATCCATTTTGAATATTTGTCTTGCTAAGATTGAGATATGATCGGTTCGTCTCTTATTATATATGTAGCGGGCAATGTTGTTAAATGTTACTTTTAGTTTTTTTTTGAGATTCAGCGTCACAATTTCCAAATATTTCAATACCATAGAATAAGGTGGGTGTCAAATATGTCTTAGCTATCATTAGTTTGAGTATATCTGGCAGGTATTTTTGTGTTGGTGCGAGTTTTCTTAGTAGACTATATGTTCTACCAGTAGCTTTCACTACTTGGCTACTCCAAGAAAGCGTATTGTTAAATGTTAATCCTAAGTTTTCCACCTGATCTACGTAATTAATTTGTTTTCCTTCGATTTCAAGTTTTGGATAGGCCATCGTATTTAGTTGCTTCTTGTATATAATTACACATTTACATTTATCTGGATTAAGTGCCAGACCGTTACGCCTCGCCCAGCTACTCACATTGAGCAAATCACTGTTACACACACTTATACACTCATCAATTTTACTCAATGGACGACTAACATACATTTGGACGTCATCCGCATACATATGACTTTTACAATTTAACAGGACGTCTGGCAGGTCATTCACATATAATGAGAACAAAAGCGGCCCAAGAACTGAACCTTGAGGCACACCACGTGCAGTGCTCATCATTGAAGAAATTCTACTTCCACTTACCACTACCTGTCTTCTATCCGTTAAATACGATTTTAATAGCTTTATAGCTACCTTACTAAAATTGAAAAAGTTAACTAATTTACTTAATAAGATTTCGTGGTTAACCGTGTCAAATGCTTTACTGAAGTCAAGTAGTACTAATAGCGTCACATTTCCTTCATCTTGTGTTAATCTAATGTCTTCCGTTATATTTACTATTGCCGTAGTACAGCTTCTTTGTCTTCTGTAACCTGACTGTTTGTCACTTAGTAGTGCATTGTTATCTAGAAAAGTTCGAATTTGTTGTGACATTAATTGTTCAAGGACTTTTGACAAAAACGATAGAATTGATATAGGTCTATATTCATTTTTCCTTTAGGGACCGGTGTTATTTTCGCAAGCTTCCATGTACTTGGAAATATTGATTTTGTTAAGACAGTATTGCAAATATAAGTCACATGTGGTAATATTTTCGGAAGTAAGATTTTTAGAAATTTGGATGTATTTCATCCAGTCCGATTGCATTTGACTTAATTTTAAGCACAGATTCAAGGACATCACACTGACTGGCACACATGAAGCTAAAGTTATTATCACAGGAACTATTCGGTATATTGTCAAGATAATGATTATATGCTACTTCAGGTACCCCGTTTATCACAAATTTTCTATTTAATTCATCTATGTCTACATCAATTTTGGTGTTATTTGTCCTCTTCCCTATTCCCAAGTCTTTGAGCTCCCTCCATGTCCTTCTTGTTAATATTTCACTTTGAAACCTTACAGAATAAAAAGATTTTTTAGCTGTCAGTATTAATAGGTTGGTTTTTTTCCTTAAAGTTTTAAATTCTTGATACTGAACAGACGTTCTGTAGCGTTTCCATTTGTTATATGCTTTGTCCCTTAATGATATATTGTGTGCAATACATTGATTGAACCATGGATTTTTCTTTTGTGCAATCTTTAATTTACGCAGTGGTACGAATTTTTCATAAAGACATGTTATGTGAGCTCGTAGTTGTTCTATTTGAGAATTAACATCATCCATGTCAAATATTATATTCCAGTCGTATGTATTGAATTCGTCATTAAGTTTGGTAATGTCAATGCTCTTAAAATTCCGGTACCATATGTCGTCGTCAATCTTTTTACAATTAAAATCATAAGTCAGGAAAAGTAGGTCGTGTCTGGAAAATGTTGGGACAGATAACTGATCATAAAGAACTATTTTTTCTTTATCATTGACAAAACAAAGGTCCAATAATGTACTTGCAGTGTTTGAGAAATGTGTTGGTCTACTATTATTGACTAGATGCAAGCCTAACGATGCCATCGCTGACTCCATATGTCGTTCCTTCAGTATATTGCTGTTTAGATCCCCGATTATAATTACGTCAGTATAGCTTACAGATAGGTCTGAAATTGCATCAATTACTTGTTGGTAGATTGTATTGCGGTGTGGTCTGTACAGACAGCCCAATAGTAATTTAAGAGAACTGTTAGAGGCCGATAATTCTATAAAAAGGTATTCTATTGCACTTTCTGAAGGGTGCTTGCATATTAATTTGGATTTGAATTTCTTGTTTATGTATACAGCAACACCCCCACCATTTCCTTCCCGATCAGATCGGTATAGATCAAATCCGGTACACAAAATAACATTATCACATAGATGCGGCATGAACCACGTTTCCGAAACACAAACTACATCAACATTCGATTGTTCAAACATATATCGGAACTCATCAATCTTACCATACAGACTCTGAGCATTTATATGACAAATATTTATGCCATCTTTTTGTTTAGCCAGCGTACGAATCAATATCCTACTATTCGTTGGAAGTCTATTCATACTATGGACCATTTAAAAGTTACTAAATAGCATATTAGCAGCACACGCAATATACACAAATCAATTATAACTATATAAAAACATAAAACCTTAAACTTCAACATTATATTACTATGGCTAAGGGAAGTTTTACTAACGAAAAAGGTTATTGTGGTCTGTCTCAACTGGCCTGTTAACTGCACCTGGATCAACTGCTGCAAGCTCATCCTCGGAAGTATCCCACAATGTTTGCAGGTCATGCATGTTATCCACTCTAAAAATCTCTCCAGCTGGATGCTTCTTAACATGCACGATCGCCCGACGAGTGAAAACAGCCGATAGTGCTTTTCTTTTTTTCATTTTCATAGCCTCTTTGAAAACAGCCAGATTCTCTTTAGACAGCTGCTCATTAATATAAAACGCAGCCTGTGAGTCGAATTCCATTAGGTCCAGTGATAGCAGTTTTTTCGATTCCCTGCGATAGTTGCCAACAGCTTGCAACAACGCCGCCTTCTCTCTCACACTCTCTAGTCGCAGGATTATCACTGGATCAACAGCTGTTCCGTGTGTTCTCTGTCGGATCCTAAAGATGTCTTTCACCCTTGGGAGGGGTGTTAGGTTAAGGGCAAAGCACATCTTGTTGAATCGGACCTTCAACATTTCACCTTCTTCAAAGGGTATTCCATGAATACGGAGATCACACGCAATGTCCGCTTTGGCGCGCTCAACACATTGTGTGCTTAGATCTCTAACTTACGCACGTATTTCTTGCATACCATGTACCTCATTTTTGAGTTTGATAATTTGCTGCTCCATTTCGTGGATTACCTCACCCGCCTTTTCCAATTGCAGGACACGTTCAGTGAGTTTCTTCACATCTACTGCCATACCAAGAATTTGATTGGTCATAGCTGTGAACTTTTCCTCTATGGCCTGCAATACACCCTCAGACTTTAACGTATTTGCCGTGATTAGTTCAGCCTGCTTAGCAAACATTCTGTCCAGGGCTTTCTGAATATTATCTGGTATTTCCTCAGAACTCTTCGAGCCCTTGAGATCAGTTCCAGATTTTTCTCGCAGACGTTTTGAAACTGGAGCCATGTTCAAAACGTTTTTCCGTTACGGTGCTGCTTGAAATACTGCTTTATACTGCTTGAAATACTGCTTTGCCGACTCTTTACAATGCGTTGCCAATCACTTTGCTGTCTGCACTGCTTGCAACCTTTTATTGGGTATGGCTACGTTATTCTCTCAGTGACTCCGAAAGATCAAATGCTGGTTTACAGAGAGTGGTTCAGAACAATAACAAATATTCTTCTTCCACAGCACAACCAATAACAAATATTTTTCCACTGTATTTTATTAAAATTGGCTTTGTAGCGTTATCTTCAATTATTTCCACCGTCAATTGTTGTCTTTCAATGCGGACACAGTTTATGATGTGAACAAAACACTCTGTTTAATAAATAATAGTGTATCACTTGAGTTTTTCACGATTTTGTTCCTCTGTATGTTGTACACGACTTGCTTGCTTGCTTGAACCTTAAAGAATGGTCTACAGAATACCTCCAAGAATTGCAAGCTCGGCATAAATGGAAGACCGCTTCACCAAACGTACCTGAAGGATTATTAGTTTTGGTTAAGGAAGACAACCTTCCTGTAATGAAGTGGCCAATGGGGCGCATCATTAAGACATATCCTGGACAGGACAACCACGTACGAGTGGTTGACGTTAAGACAGCATCTGGCGTATACAAGCGCCCGATCACTCGTCTAGCGCCGCTCTTTCCAGAAGATGTGGCAATCAAACGATCCCACAACGTGATTAGTGACACCACGGAGATTGATGAGCCACCCACACAGCGAACAACAAAATTGTCACCTACACTAACATCAACATTAGTGGTGCTGTTGCTCATGCTTCCATTAGTATTGTCACAGTCAATAAATGTGACACAATTCGCAAACAAGCCTGGAATATTCTATGAGAAACTTGGAACATCAAGAATAGCAACGTCTGAGTGGACCATGATCGTATACTATGACTTGGACCCATATTGGAAGGATATGCAACTAATGTCTGCTGGAATTTCAGAGTTACGATACATGTGCCCTGAGCTAAAAAATGTTCCGGCATGTAACTCCATAGTTCAACACTTTCAACATGTGTATAACGAGCTACAAGCAGGAAGCGTTTTAATGAAAAACTCTCGAAAACGCAGATCGCCGCTGGACATCATAGGAAATGTAGCAAGCAGTCTTTTTGGTGTTCTCGACGCAAAATACGCAGAAGAGATGACTCAAGTAATTGAGAAAGTGAAAACCAATGAAGACTTTCTACTACATCTGCTCCAAAAACCAAACATCAATTGTCGACGCGACAATAAACGTAGTCAGAAAGGACAAATTAACAACTGATAATCGCCTAAAAATTTTGGAACAGCATTTGGCTACTATCAACCGAGAAAGAGGGTCGTACCACAGCGATCATCTGAGTCAAGCGTACTTAGGACTAATAGCACAATTAACGCTGCTCACAACAACTCTCCAACGAATGCAGTCCGACATATCTGATGTCCTAATCGGTATTCATCATCGGAGAATAAGCCCCACGCTGGTGTCTCCCGAGCAACTAATAGACCAACTAGACCAGATACGGGATCATTTGCTACAAGATCAAATGCTGTCGGTCACAACGAAAGAGGTGATTCAACTATACAGAATCATGCGAGCCAAAAGAACCCCGACTGCAACACACGTCATCTTCAAGTTGACGCTACCTCTGGTCTAAACAATTCAGCTCGAAGTCTTCAGCATCATACCAATTCCTTTCTGGGATTCAACAGGATGGAGTCTGTTCGACTTCAGGACCACCGACAAACATCCACCGAGACCACTTCATGGGCACTACCCAAGATTAGACCATCAGACGATCTTCAATGAGGACAATCGCTGCGAGTTTCAACTGTTTAACAATAAAACAGCAACACTATGTCAGGTATCAGAAACAAAGGCTGACATGGTGTGGCAAAAAACTCAGCATCCAAATAAATGGATCTTCGCAACGCATTCTACAACTAAACTTCAAGCAGTATGCAACGAAGTTCCGTCAACTATAACACTGGAGCTCGCTGTTTCCTGGATGCACTGCTCGGATTACCGAAGTAAGCATCAGCACCTTCAGAACCACAATCAGCGAAGTAAAATCGACCTACACTCGGTTTGGTAACATAAGCCAATCGGAGACATCATCCTCGCCACCAATGTGGCAACTGAAGAACCAGACATCAGACTATCTTCAAGAACTTGATAATCTACGCCAGCAACTATCAGCCATCAATAATCACGAGTTGACACACCATCTCACCACCGTGCAGGACCATCAACTCGCTGCTTATGCAGCCCTAGCAATATCAATTCTATTGATCATTGCCTTCATTTTCCGGAAGAAGTATCAACTATGGAAACCATGGCCATCAAATCTCGATCCAGCCATGTCATCACCCCCTATACCCCTTGCACGCCGGTTTGCCGTCGACTTGAACGATGGTTGAACACAGTTTCAACGGCCGGGAGAATGTTCAGTTGCAGAAATATGCTTAAGTAATAGTTTATAATACCCGTCGGCATAACACAGTGACACCGTGACACAGTGTTCCATTTAACATGCAATATAATACCTCACGACAACACACTAGCCACTGCAGTGAGTTCTGCTGACAATGCACTCTCTTCGCAGAGTGCGAAGACAGCGGGGGCAGTTGCTGACCATCAAAATGTCGCAATTGCCCACCAGACACTAAAATTATCCATAATACACAAAACATATATTTTAGAGACTCAGCACTTTGTACCTTTTATTACCTATAAATAAGAATCATTTTTATACCCGATACTCAAAATGAGTATTGGGGTATATTAGATTTGTGGTAAAAGTGGATGTGCGTAACGTCCAGAAGGAATCGTTTCCGACCCCATGAAGTATATATATTCTTGATCAGCATCAATAGCCGAGTCGATTGAGCCATGTCTGTCTGTCCGTCCGTCCGTCTGTCCGTCCCCTTTAGCGCCTAGTGCTGAAAGACTATAAGAGCTAGAGGAACGATGTTTTGGATCCAGACTTCTGTGATATGTCACTGCTACAAGAATATTTCAAAACTGTGCCCCGCCCACTTCCGCCCCCACAAAGGGCGAAAATCTGTGGCATACACAATTTCGACGATACGAGAAAACTAAAAACGCAGAATCGTAGAAGATTACTATATCTTACAGAGTGCAAAATCTGAAGCAGATCGTATAATTATTATAGCCAGAATCACGAAAACAATTTCACTCTTTCTCGCTCTGTCTCACTCTAACACACAGGTTTCATGGTCGGTTTTGCCAATTGCAAAATATGAGTTCAAGGATCTCAGAGCCCATAAGAGCTAGAGCAACCAAATTTGGTATCCATACTCCTGTGATATCGGACCTTGACCGTTTCGTGTCAAAATTTCGCCGCACCCCCTTCCGCCCCCGCAAAGGACGAAAATCTAGGGCAACCACAAATCTCAGAGACTATGAAGGCTAGAGTAACCAAATTTGGTATCCGCACTTCTGTTAGATCTCACTTTAAAACGTATATCTCAGAATTTCGCCCCACCCCCTTCCGCCCCCACAAAGGACGATAATCTGTTTCATCCACAACACTGCATATTCGAGAAAACTAAAAACGCAGAATCTAAGATAACGACCATATCTATGAGATTGCTGAATCTGGATCAGATCAGATCATTTTTATAGCCAAAAGGAACAAATCAATTTTCAGTGCCTACGCAACGCCCGACGTCACGCTCAGACTGATTTTCTGTCTCTCTCGCACGCACTCTTTGTCGTGTCGTTTAATATTAGCGGCGTCTGCCGGAGGAGAGCCATACTGACTTAGTATCGGGTATAACTGTAGAGTTGCGGTGTCCGCAGCAACTCACAGCGTTCCCCCTCGTTATCAATAAAATCAGTATCAGAAACAGTACCATAACTGCCTGTCACTCATCTTCCATCGCAATCATCAGAGGCTGTCGCCGTGTCTTCAGACCCTCCCTTGCGCACCGTAGGATACCCACTCCGCAGTCCAACTGGTTCAAGTTCTAGTTGCGACGACCAAACTGTAGACGGTTTATGTACCGTATGCAACCCAGTTTCCTACACACACACACACACATTAACAAATAGTTTAAGCAAAGGTCCACACAAGACTGAGTACAGTACCTGAGTACACAACCTGGAACCCCGTCTGGACCATGAAGTAGGGAACATTCATTTAACAAGGGACTGAAAATGCCGTTCGACCTCGGTAAACCGTATGGGTACGGTTGACCAGAGTAGCTTTCCTCAGAATAGTGGTTTGGAAAAATTGGGCAAAAAGATCGGCAATTGCCTGATCATTATTTGCCGACGTATTACAAAATGATAGCGAGGATGGGTGTGCGGACATTCTACGCTTACTGTTTACGAAGCAGTAAAACAGTTTAGGGTCCTGAGGAAAACGTATCCTGCATCGAGATAGGTAGTTCTTATAGCATTGAGTATCAAGAACTGAAAAGTTTGACCGAGCTATAACATAGCGAGAGTGAGAAGTAGGAGAACCCACTTCTTGAAATTTTTTATAAAGTCTTGATTTTAAATTTTTTAGACTGCATAACTCTTTGGTAAACCAAGGGGGTTTTCCAGATCTAATCGGACAAGAAAGCGGGAAGAAGAATCAAAAAATGTTTCAAGAGCATTGTAAAAAATGTTTGTGCATTTTGTGACATCAGTGCACAAGTACAAAGCGGACCAATCAAAATCCCTAATGAGGTTATTAAGCTTCGCAAACTCGGCTTTACGAAAGCAGCGGAGACGTTCAGATAGTCTACTCGACCGATCTAATACAGTTGGTACTATATCTAGCGACACCTCGAAAGTAGGGTGGTAGGCGTCTTCAGGTATAGTGAGCGGAAGGGCTCGGGTTAACAACACTATGGTCGAATCCGATACAAAGCATAGATCAAGCAATCGACCCAAGGAATTTTTCACATGATTGACTTGAGACAGGGACAGGTCAAGCAAGCCGTCAACAAAGTCATGTCGTGACATGGGCACTAGGATACTAGACTCGTTTACCGAAGACCAAACAGTTCCTGGCAAGTTGAAGTCACCAAGAACTATCATACGATCTTTATCAGATAGCGAGGAAGAAACAGCGGTTAAAGCGGACAAGTGCTGCTCATAAATTGAAATATCCGAAGAAGGTGGGATATACGAGCAAGTAATGAATATAGCGAAAGCGGGAAGAATCAGTTTTATACACAGGAATTCCAGTTCCTGTTGAACTTGGACTGTGAAGTGTTCCGACGTGAAGTGAGAGTTCACTGCAATTAGACAATTAGTTGTCTACCGACCTGCCAAAACCTCGGAACTAAGAATGTCCGGCTTTAACCAGGTTTCAGTAAACACAATAACGTGGGAAGCAAATGCAACACTATCTCGGAAAAGAATGCTGAGCTTACTACGCAAGCCTCTTACATTCTGATAGGTTACTCAAAGAGAAGTTGGTTTTTTGGAAAGGTGGAAGCAAGACGGGAAGTTGAGGAAGAGGAAGTTGAGGTTGAGGATGGCACACTGGAAAGATTTGGAAGGGATATGGGGGGCCTATTCTTCTTCTTAGCCTTAAACTCCTTCACCACCAAATGTTCCGGCCAAAATTTGGCGGAGCAAATGGTGTCAAATTGAGTTGGGGAGATGCTTATCTTAAATGAGGCTATCTCCCTGGGATAAGAGAAGTTAAATTTCTCCACCTTTAAACCCACGGCTTTTATGTTGCTTTGAATAATTACATCATTAGATGTGTGGTCAGGGGCCAGCCGTGCAACAAAAACTTGTCGTTTTGGTGGTTTAGTCACCACAGGCCTAGTACCTGTGGTGGCAATATCCGGAGGTCTGGAACGTCTATTTATTGGTGGGATCGGGATAGACGGGACAACTAGCGAACTTGAGTGGTTATAGCAAGAGCTACTAAGCAGAGAGCGCTAGTGCTCAGAAAGTTTAAAGAGCGAGAGAGAAAGAACAGTTATTGAAGTTGAGGTGATAGCGAGAGAGTGATAAAACAACAAAAGCTACCAGACGAGAGCGGACTGCAATGCAATGTAATGCGTACTCACTCACTGCAACAACACAAACACAAGCACAAACCGACGCCGAAAAATAAAAAGTTAAATAATGTTTTAACACAAATCAAAAGGCATGCACTCGCGTAATAGAATAGGTTTCCAGATTTTTGTCTGGTTAGGAAGTTTAATTAGAATTTATTTAGAAAAACACCGGCTGTTTATTCAAAACAAAAGGGAAAGGGAAGACTCCCACGAGTCTTGCTATTGCAGGTTCGTAGTCCCCAGGGTTCGCGGTGCCCTGATTCCTGCGGCTTCTCTTGCCAGCAGATGGATTGGAATCATTCCTGCTACCACTAGTGCGGCGTCTTGGGATAGTCCAGGCTTGGACTGGAGCTAATAGTGCAGTCTCCCACTCGGATCTTTGCCGTCTCCGCTACTTTTCTGCTGCTTATCAGCACCGCCTCCGTTTTGTGGGTGGCTAATGAGAGATCCCTCCCTGATAGCCTTGTTCTGGCTCTCCCTACCACGTCGTTGCAGATTTCTTCCGCCTCCTCTTTCTGTTTTGCCACTACGACTATTGCTATGTCGTCGGCAAAACCTATAACCGTGGCACCCATTGGCATATCCATCTTGAGGATTCCATCATACATGATGTTCCACAGCAGCGGGCCGAGGACCGATCCTTGGGGAACTCCTCCAGTGATTTGGTGCTCACGTGTCCCCTTTTCCGTCTCATATATGAGCACTCGGTCTCTTAGGTAGTCCGCGATGATATTCTGCAATTACGGCGGTACTTGGAAGTTTGTGAATTCTTCTAGTATGTGATCCCAGTTGGCAGAGTTGAATGCATTTTGGACGTCGAGTGTTGCCACTATGCAATACCGTACAGCCATCGGGTGCCATCAAAAGCTCGCTTTGCTATCTCACATACCTCGCCGATTGCGTGCACCGTGGACCTGCCTTTGTGAAACCCGGTGAGAGCTGACGCGTTACTGCCTTCTTCAGCCTTGTGTAGATTATGCGCTCGAGGATCTTTCCCACTGTGTCGAGCATGCAGAGTGGTCTATATGATGATGGCTCCTCGGTCGGCTTTTTCCCCTTGGGTAAGAGGACTAGCCGCTGTCCCTTCTATGGTCTGGGGAAGGTTCCTTCGGACATGCACGCATTGAATAAATCCACGTACATTTGTGGATTGGTCTCATTTGCACGGATAGCCGTGCGGAGAACGGAATTTGGGACCCCATCCGGTTCTGGTGCATTGCCGTTCTTGATCCGTTGTAGAGCTTCGAGGACTTCTGCTCCCGTGGTAGCTTCTATTTCAGGTGGCGGAATTCTATCCATCACCCTCTGGGCTGCCACTTTCTCTGGAAATAGGGTTTCTACTATGTTACCCAGCAGATCTGTCCACTCACACTGAACACTCGCAGTCTCTTCATTACCTGCCTGTATTCGTAGCCCCAAGGGTTCGCATCTGCATCATCGTAGAGCGTCTGCTTTCCTTGTATTCTCCTTGGAGCCTCTCGAATTCCGGGGAACCTCTCGAACGCTGGCATAGTCGCTGGCACTCCCGCCTGGCGCTACCTATAGCAGCGTTCCACCAGTACGTTGGCCTGCGGTTGTTCAGGCTTCTTCTTTTCCTTAGGCATCACATGCTTCCAGCGTATGTATGGCCAGTTGGCTTGCCCTCTCTTCAGCCGTACCGTTGGTCTCAAAGTCCTCAAACATGACCCGGACTATATCCGGCTGTAGCGTGTCGGTCTTATAACCGATCTGCTTGCCAATGAACGGGTTAGGTGCGCCCGCTTCCTGGATTTCACATATGAGGGCTTGGTGGTCACTCCCGGTGTATAAGCCACTAAATTCCCAAGTTGTCCTGCGGCTAAGGCTGCTGCTCACGAACGTATGGTCTATTACAGACCCCTTTACAGCTCTGCCGAACGTCTGCGGTGTGCCTGTGTTCAGCAGTACGGCATTCAACGTCGCAAAGCATTCTAAGAGCACCTGTCCCAGGTAGCAGGTAGCATCTATATATGTTTACTCCATTTATCCGGGCTCTGGCGAATACGTCTCCGACGTATGTTTGCCGTAGTTGCTGTGTGGGACTCCCACAGCTCCATATCGCCGCCTTTTTGCTCGAGTCAGCAATCCACTCTCCCGAGTTGCGATTCTGGTATTTCTCGCTTATGACTGCTACATCAATACGGTGCTCCCTTATGGTCTGATCCAGCAGCTGCTGTGCCATCTCGCAGTGGTTGAGGTTTAGTTGGGTGATTTTCATCTATCCTTCATCTGCTGCATTGCCTTTTGGTACTGCGGGCACCTCGAACTCATCATTTGGTGCTTCGGGTCCTTACCCCGGTGGCACTTGAATGCATGGTTCGTCTTTGCAATCTTTGGCCTGGTGGTCGGCTCCTACGCAATTGTAGCATTGTGCAATTGTGTTACAATTAGGCGCGAGGTGGCCAGACTCCATGCACTTGTAGCATATTCTGGGAGTTGACTAGTGTCGTATTCTGCAATACCCCCACCCTAGGCGAATTCTTCCTTTCTCCAGGAGTGGCTTTGCTATGGCCGGTGAAACTTTCAGAGTCAGGGTCTGCGTGCTCCTATAGGCTGATCTGATGGAGCGGCCTCGCAGATTTCCACCCTTGCCTGCGCTTTAAGTTCCTCTTGGGTGGACACTTCGTCTATGTCCCTTACCTCCAAGATGACAGTTTCGGTAAGACTCCTTACTTCAACCGTGCTTCCTAGCGCTTCCTTGACTGCTGCCTGCATCTCGTGGGTTCTCGGATCCACCGATTTTTCCAGCATCAGCAACAGTTCTCCTTTTGCAGTGCGTCGCACCACTTGCACCGATTGCCCTAGCTTTTTAAGGCTTGGCTCAGTCTTAACCTTTTTTAGGATGTCTGCATATGGGACAGTGCTGGTGGTGGCGATGACTATTGCATCGCTGCGTGGCGGTCTTGGTCGTTGCTGCTGCTTTGGCTTTGTCCTTTGCCTAGCTACGACCTTCACCCACCCGTGCTCCGGTCTCTTGCGAGCTACGGAGTCCCTCATTTGGCCTTCCTGCGGCTTCTTCTCGGTTTTTTTGGGTCAATGTTTTGGCTTCTTCGCTATTGGAGACGGGGACGGGTGGGTGGTGTTCCTGCGCTCTGGCCGTGCCCTCTTTCCCGCCCTCTCCATCACTTCCGGCTGAGTAACCTTGGCTAAAGCCTGCTCCACAGAGATCGCCTGGCAGCACGATTCCACCTCTTGTTGCAGATATTCGATCTCATCCACCAGGTCCCTGATGGACCTCGTTGGGAGCACCATCAGCTTCCACATCTCTTTTGCCTTTTGTCCCAAGCTCGCCAAATGCGCCTTGGCCCCTTTCCTTCGGGTCTGCATGCTCCTCTTGGGAGCGCTGCATCGTTGGAGGAGAGGAACTTGCGCGCTCCTCTACTGCTTCCGCCGGCTGGTTTGGCGATTCCGCCAGAGCATTTTTCCGGCGAAAGGGATTCTCCTCATCCCAGGCGAATGAGCTTGTCAGCGGAGTGCTGCAAGCCGCAGCTTGTTCCCGCTGGTTGCTCATCTCCGATCTGGCCGTTGATCTGGCAACTCCGGTTGCTGTGGCCGCGCCCTCTATTGGCCAGACGCTTTCCAGCACTTAACTCCGTGCATCCGATCTGGCAGCTCCTAGTCAGCTGCTCCGCAGTCGATATCAAACACCACTTGCGGTGTGCTTGGCCAATTTTGCCCAAAAACAAAAAGAAGGCAGCAACCAAAACAAGTGGCGCCAAGAATCAAAGCGAAGAAGAATAGGAAAACAGGCACTTACCTGCTGTTCCTTCCCCCCCTCCCTCCCTCGGCCTAGGGCTCGACGGCGTCCCACTGGGATTTTGGCCAGTATTGTTGGCCAGGTGGCCGATTCCGTGCAGGAAGTACTCTTTGCCTCTTTTCCAGGCTGAATTCCGACGTTTTCCACTGAATTATACGGAGCGATATAAAAACACGACCGCACTCACTAGAATACACTTGAATGTACTCATGTATACGTTTTTTTTTTTTTTTGTATTCAATTACTTTTATTCTGCGTTAATACTAGTACTTATATAAGGTTAGCAACTAGTTATAAGGGTCTGGGTCTGTGGTTTGTTGGTGGGGTAATGGGGCGTAGCTATGCCGTACGGCCGCAAAGCATGGCTTCGCACAGCCGTTCCCCCTTACTCCTCCGACACTTTCCTTTCCCTCTCTGCTTTCCGTAGTTCCCGCATTTTACTGGCGGGGAACCTAGTGGTGGCATCCCACGCCTTGGGATTCGCTACAATGAGTGGCACGATCCCTCCGACGCAAATACTGGTGGCTAGCTCATCCTATAGCTGGCGCCTCTCGTACTCGAAACGGTGGCATTCGAAGAAGACGTGGTGACGATACCTCGACCGCAAGATGGGCACCAGTCCTCCGTTTCGTGTCCACGCCGCTTCAGGTACGATCTGAAGCATCCGTGACCGCACAGCATCTGAGTGAGGTGGAAGTCCACCTGTCCGTGCTTCCTCTCCAACCACAGCTTGATATCCGGAATAAGCCGGTGGGTCCAGCGTCCTTTAGTCGAGGAATTCTCTCTCGGCTCCCGTGGGAGGATTTTGGGTGTCCCTGCGAGATAGCTCGTATACATCGGCCCTTTCCCTCGCTTGCTCTGCTATTGGGACTGTTCCCGCGATGACCGCGATATGGTTCTAAACGCGCAGCCGATACTCATGGCACATAAGCGGTGCGTTGCTTCGACTCCTCGCATATAGCTCGGCACCTTCGTCGCTTTGGACCACACTGCGGCAGCATAGAGGAGACGACGCTGGTGATCAGCTTCCTCCTTGCTTGCTTTGGCCCCCTGGTGGGGAGCAGGATTCGCGAGAGTGCTCGGCAAGCCTGTGCGGCCTTTGTGTTGGCGTACTCCAAGTGCTCTCTAAATGAAAGCCTAGTGTCCAGCATCCTAGGTATTTAAGCGCCCTTTGCGATGTAATGTCGTGTCCGCCGACCGACACTCGGGCCGTCTCCACCTTCTTCCTGCTGCTGATCAGAACAGCCTCGGTGGGCCGCCAGGTGTCATCCGGCTATGGCGAGCCACGTCTCCACGGCACAGATTGCCCCGTTTGTAGCTGCTTCAACTACTGCAAGGTCCTTGGCCACCACTACGATGGCGAAGTCATCGTCAAACCCCACGACCGTGGGTCGTGCCCTCGGGAAGGTTCAGTCGCAGATCTCCATCATACATCGTATGACTCCAGCAGTTACTCTATATGATCTAGTCCCTTCGCTCTTCAGCAGCACCCTCTCGCTGAGGTAGCTGTCCACTATTCTCAGGAGGTATTCCGGGATCCGTATCCTCCGTAGGGCTTCCATCGTTTTACCCCAGTCCGCAGAGTTGAACGCGTTTTTTATATCTAGGGTAACCAACAGGCAGTACCACTTATTGCATTCTCCGCTATGTTGGTGACTATGCCAATGGCATCCAGGGTGGATCTGCCTTTCCGGAAGCCATACTGGTGGGGCGACAAGCCGCCGGCATCTTCAATGGCACGGCTGAGCCTACGTGCAATGAGCTTTTCGCATACCTTCCCCGCGTTGTCTAGGAGACAAATTGGTCTGTACGAGGAAGGCTCACCTGGTGGTTTCCCTGGCTAATTGAGCAGCAATAGCTTTTGAATCTTCCACCTATCGGGGAAGGTACCTTCTAGCAGACACTTATTGAAAACCTTGGCGAAGGCGGATGGCTGTAGTGCCAATGGCAGTTTTAAAGCCCTATTTGGGATTGCATCCGGGCCTGGCTCTTTTTTGCTGGGCAGGCTCCTACCGGCTTCCAGGATCTCCGCTTCCGTGATCCTTTCGATGCACGTGATCGGTGTGTCGCTTTCTAAAGGGCCTGGTCGCCTCTGTTGCGCGCTTGGGAACAGAGTGTGCACTATGTCCTAGAGGGTGCTGGGGTCCGTTGGCGCCTTGCTCCCGGCACTTAGCCGCTTCATAACGATTTTGTAAGCCCTGCCCCAGGGGTCTTGTTCCGCTGTGTCGCAGAGCTGGAGAAAGGATTCCCGCTTGCTGCTCCGAATTGCATGCTTCAGTGCCTTCCTGGCGGTCCTATACTCCTCATGCGATGTGTCGAACCGAGTCATACGTCGCGCTCTCTGCATAGCTCGTCTGGCCCTTAGACACGTTGTCCGGAGTCTGTCGATGTCGGCGTTCCACCAGACGATTGGCTCGTGGTACCTCATGAATGGCTTCCGCTGTCTCATGCTCCTGTCACAGGCGTCCTCCATTCGCAAGGCGAGCTGGTTGGCCGATTCGTTGGCGCTTGTGTCGCCGAGGGCCTCCCACGTCTCGAGTCTTCTGGCGAGAGCGCTGATGTTGAACGTGTCCACGATGTAGGCTTTGCTCCTCGTGCTTGACCTGCTGGGTCTGGCGCGTTCGCCAATGGTGCATACTATGGCTTCGTGGTCGCGTCCGGTGTACACGTCTCCTATTCGCCACCTTGCATTGCGCAGTTTCGAAGGGCTCGCGAACGTTAGGTCAATGATTGACCCAGCGCCACCCCTGCAGAAGGTTTGCTGGGAGCCCTCGTTCCCTCGTGTGTGTGTGTGTAGGATTTCGTGGATTTTTTGGGATGCACGAGACGAAATGTGTGGCACGCACTGGAAGGCCCAGCAATGAACGTGCGATTTGGCTACGATCGCCCTGACACCAACATCGTCCAACATCGTTTGGTCCGGTTCTGGTGGCTATATTCCGTGCCGGTTCAAACTTTATATTTTACGCACAAAATTTCAACGGTGCTGAGTCGACGTTTCTCTTCCGTCCAGACTCCACGAATTTCATAATCCCCATACACCATCGTTCAGGTGGGACTGGAACAACAGAGCAAGCCAAAAGCCTTTTCAAAACCTAAGCTCCTGGCTCAAATCTTAGGTCTTGATGAGTCTCTCATCACATATTTTCAAAATATTTTAATTGCGATTTCCTGCCATCTGTCAATTGATGCAAAACTTTTTAAAAAATATTGTCAAGAAATAGTTACAAATAGCATCAGACCTGGGAGGAATGTAAGAGCAGGTTAAATAGAAAAATGCGGAGCCAACACGAACTTTGACTGCAACAAATTCAATTCCGTGAATGTTATTAAATGGGAATAACTCAGATGAGAAAACAGATTTAACTGCAATCAGAACCCCACCTGCAAAAGATGGGCGGTCCATTCTATAAATAGTGTAACTATCAATGAAAATTTCATGATCATTGACAGAGGAGTTAAGCCAGGTTTCGGTAAACGCGATGGCATCGAAATCAAAGGACGCGCTATTAGTATGAATTTGACGCAATTTTCCCAGCAAACTGCGAACGTTCTGATAGTGCATGGAAAAATAGTACATCAGTTTTTTGGAGCATGTTCGGTTATTCTTGGATTCGAGTTCGAATCTTTGAGAAGGAACTCATGCACAATTGTGTGCTCAGGCCATATTGACGGTTCTAGAGAACTGGATAGTAAAGAATCAGGGAGAAGAATTTTAAATGATGATATGTTGCGCTTATGTTTAAATGTAAATTTAGTCACAACTATATCAACAGGCGAAGTGTTAAGTTTAGAGGAAAGATGTTGTTTAACATCCTCTGTTGTAGCCTCAGGAATAAGACGAGAAACAAATATTGCTTTCCGAGGGACCACTGCTCTAAGTTGAAGTCCCGAGCGAGATCGAGATGGTGGAGCCACTCCTAAAAGAGATCTCGGTCCAAGGGCAGAGGAATTGGCAGCAATGGTTGTAGCAGGAATTGGAGCAGGAGTTGGCAAGACGTCGTCAGCAACCAGCACACCCGCACTAGGAGCACTCACCGCGTCAGAAGTGACGGCCACATTGCTCGGTGTAAAGAACTCCGGAGCCACCGTTGGCGGATTTACAGACAACGGCGTGGCATGACTACACGGAAATGCTGCCGATGGATAAAGGTGGGAGGCAGGCGTACCAATCGGATTAGATTGCAAGAGATTGGTATCATTATGCGGAATTTTCCGTCTAGGCGATTCGCTCAAGAGTTTGAGCCCAAGAAACTGTGATTCAAGGGCAAGAAAATTCTCGTTGAGAGCAACAAATTGTTTCCGGACATCCAGAAACCCAGTTCGAGTCTGTCTCATAAATGTGCGCATTTCGGCCTCAATCTCCCGACAAGCCAGACATGACCAAGACAGGCCCATGCGTTTCGAGATTAGATCATTCAGCCGGCCAAAATTTCCACCACCAGCACATTTTATGTGGGCAAAATTGTCGCACAACCAGCAGCTAAGAAATGAATCACCAATGATAACACCACCGAATTCACATTTCTTTGCACTACAAACGATTGCCATTATTGACAGCAGTAGAATCACTGTGCACGAATAATAAAAGAGCGGAGTTAGATCGCAGGTAAAGTAGGAGAGCAGACAGCAGAGCGATCCAGACAATCAGCTGCAGCAGCAATAATTCAAAGCAGATGATCCAACGAAGTGCAGAAAACGAGCAGTAAACTCACCAAAGCAGAGACACAAAAGAAAAGTCCACAGAGAGGGAGAGTATAAGCAATCCAGAGAGAGTGAGAGCAACAATGCGAGCAGCCCGCTTATGCTCACGAGAGAGTGTGGGCGATGCAAACGCTGATGCGCGAGAACAGTGCACACCGAAGAAGCGATAACGAAAAGCAGACTGAGCAAAAAAACAATAACAAATTGCCTGCACGAGTCCGATGCGTTACGATTGCAATATTGAATTTATATTAAACACTTGTTTACTAATAAAACACTGGTGGTTAACACAAAGTAGAATCAAATTAAAGAGATGCGATAATATATCAAAACAAAGTCACAACAATGTTGTATGATATTTAGGCAAAGGGCGGAGAATGCGGGAGCAAGAAAAAAACACAACCGGCTTAAGCAAGAGCTAGAAGCGAGATATAATAATAAGATATATAGAGATAGAGATATATAATAAAAATGTTTCCCAACTGACTTTTAAAATTTTGAAAAACCATTGAATTTAAAGTTAGATAGCATGAATGTCCACATTTTAATGTCCACTACTGTAATTTATGGGGTCGGAAACGCTTTGTTCTCGGTGTTACACATATCGACTTTCACCACAAAACTAATATATATCCCAAACTGTTCGAGTACTGGGTATAATAAGAAAGCATAAATTCTGAGGGCTCTGGGTTCTTTGTGTGAACCAACCTGTAACCTGTATAAACAATCTCTGTTGCGTGACCTTCCATCCATCGCCACAATTATTAGTTATTGATCTGAATTATGAAGTCTAGTGTAAGTTAGGCCAGGGCAAAGCGGGAGCGCAATAAAAGCTCGCTCTCTCGCTCTTGGCGAATTCTCCCCGCTTTGCCACCGTAGGATAGCTAGAGTAAGAGATTTGAATTGTGAAGAAAATATAGTTGTTCGCCAACCTTGAATCAGATCGAGCGTATCAAGTTTTTCGCCCCGCCAAATAAATAATTTAAATTACAGCCACCCAAAGTTTTCGGTAATTGATTAGAAAAACTCTTCTAATTTTTCATGGCGCCCCCGGGTGGACTGTAAAGTGAATTATAGGCAACAAAAAATAAGTGACAGTGACACAAGAAATTGCAGTATACATATGCAAACATATTCGTTGCCCGCGTCGTGTGTGTGCAATCGGCAATCAATTTTTTTGTAAAATATCATCGCGTCGGTCGCGCCAACAATAATTTTTGTGCAAATTCTGCTACCGCCGAGGGATGCCCTGCGATAAAGACAGGAAAGTAGCAGTTGGATTCAAAGATCCAAAAGAGGAATCAGAGGTATTTGTGCAGAAAATTGAAGGCTGAGCAAAAGACATTCAGATCTCTCTTTGAGGTGTCTTGTGCTGAAAACATTGCACATCGCCTTCAATTCTAGGCACAGACGTATGATATACATATAGTAGAGCTTGATTGCATGCATTTTATTTGTAATTTCATAAATTCACTCATAAATGCACCGGTGCATTATTTCGTTTTCGCTTTCGCTTCTCCACTGCTGCTTGCGTTGTATTTGTTGGGAGAATTTTCGTTGCCGCTCTTGAGCTTAACGGTGCGCCAAGTGACGCGCTACCCTGTATCTAACGGGTATATTGTTTTCGGCTGTTACTTGCCAAGTGACGCGCTACCCTGTATCTAACGGGTATTTTGTTTTGGGCTGTTACTTGCAACAACTCTTTCCCTTGATACCTCGTGCCTCGACATTCAATTAAAATTCGTTTTCGATTATCGTTCTCGTTCAAAAATTAAAAAAAAAAAATAATAATAATAAATAAATAAATAGAAACACAACCATTATGGCAGAAAAAAGTAAACCCAATCTTGAAGACTTAAAGATTAAGCTCAAAAGTAGAGTAAAAAGCATTCGCCGCTTAGAGGATCGATTAGATCAAGGGTCGATTCCTTTGCAATTACCGGAATTACAATGTAGATTAGATTGTTTGAATGCTTCAATTGAAAAGGCTAACCATTTGCAGGAGCAAATCGAGGACATAACAGGTGATGATGCATATGCAGCCGAGTTGGAAGAGCTGATAATTGTCACCAAAGGAAAGATAATGTCGCTTATCGCCGCCTTTGATGCAGCAAGCGAGACGAAGCCAGTGTCTTCTTCAGCCCCAACTCATGCTAGACTTCCGAAATTGGCATTACCCAAATTTAGTGGTAAACACTCGGAATTCAAAAATTTCATTAGCCTTTTTGAGAGACTAGTCCATAGCGACAACAGCATACCGGTGATCGAAAAATTTAATCATTTGATTTCGTGCCTCTCTGATGAAGCATTAGGAACAATAAAGGCGTTCCAAGTCACCGAGGCAAATTATGAAAAGGCCATGGCTGGCCTAAAACGAGTGTATGACAACGATTATTTGATTTTCACGAATAATATTTCCACATTGTTCAATCTGCCGAGAATGTCGCATCAATCTGCATCATCTCTAAGAACTCTAATCGATACTGTTTCGTCGATTTACGGATCGTTACTGTCGATCGGAGATGATACAACAATTTCGAATGCAATGCTCATTCATCTCGTTTTAAACAGAGTCGACCCAGTGACGAAACAAAAGTGGGATGAACAGTGTTTGAGATGCCAAGCTTTTTTGGCACCTATGTGTTTCAAAATGAAAAGAGATTTTGGGTTAAACTTTATAATTCGTATTTAATCTTGGTGGTTTAGCGGAAGCCGATTGCTTGCTATTGCCAGATAAACTTTATGCGAGATCGATATGCAACCAATGCGCAGAGGGGTTAGCATAGAACTAAACTATAGACGACGGCGTTAGATCAAATTGACTGCCGAAGTGGCGGCAGTAGATCAAAGTAGTTGCCGAAGTGGCGGCGGCAGAGAGCCCCTTTAGCGGGAGAGCGCAGCAGCTCTGCAGAACGTCAACGTCTTACAACAAAGGCGGCTCTCTCTGCTCATACAATAATAATGTTAAAGTTACGGTTATTCCTCAGCGGCTGGCCCGAACATACTCCCCCCGTTGGGAGCTAGTCTCTCAACAGATTCCTTAAGGGGCAGCAAACATAGCCGAGTGACGGCCCTCCTGATGTTTCCTGAGGATGTCTTCAGGTCAGCGACGCGACACACTCCGTCCTTGCCCAAAACGACATCGACCACTCTAGCCAGTGGCCAACGCATTGGAGGAAGATTTTCGTCCTTCACCAGAACGAGGTCGTTCTTGCAGATGTTTTGCGCGGGGGTACGCCACTTCGCGCGCTCTTGCAAAAGAGTGAGATACTCTTCGCGCCAACGGCTCCAAAATATTTGTTGTAGTTGGGTGACCCGCTGCCAGCCATCCAGACGATTGTAGTTCAGCTTCGTTAGGTCAGGCTCGAGGATTTGCTCATGGGGGCCGCCTAAAAGCAGACCAAATTTGACTTGGCCTTCCTCGAGTGGAAGTAAAACGCTTTAGTGCGCCTAGAAACGATGCAGTGGTCAAATCCTTTACGAGCTCCATGTGTATAGCCTTAGAAGTGAAGCAGATGAATACGCTAATGTAGCACTTGATCGGAGGCCTTGTGCGGATTTCTGATCGGTAGAAAAAAGGTCCACAGTAATCTACTCCAGTGACTTCAAAAACTCGAGATCCTTCCAAACGTTCCTTAGGTAGGTCTCCCATGATGTGTTCGACCATGCGCGGCCTAGTCCTGAAGCATCTCACACATCTGCTGACGACCCTTGACACTGCCTTAACACCTCCAATGGGCCAATATTCCAGCCGAATTTTGGATAGCGAGGCGCGAGGTCCGGCATGGAGGTTTCTTTCATGATAATATCTTATCAGCGCAAAGGTAATGGAATGTCCCCTTGGCAGAATGAGCGGGCGCTGAGCGTCAAATCCTAGCGATGAGTTGCCAAGACGACCTCCAACTCTAAGTAGTCCAGAATGATCGATGAACGGGTTGAGCGAACTAATAGAACTGGATTTCATGACTTGACCATTGCGCCGAATCTCCTTTATGTCCATCCACAAATTTGCCAGCTGAATGTGTCGAATTAGAAGATGCGTTCCTTGCCGAATATCAGAAACGGTGAGTCCTGGATGCCTAAGACGATGTATAAATTTATGCATGTAGGCGAATGTGCGCTGCATGCGAAAGAATGAATTCGCAAATTTGCATCCGGACGTGAGATCGGCATGTGGAGACGTGATTAGCAATCCTCTCTTGCGAAGCTCCAAAGTTGCTATGTTGTTAGATGGAGATACAGGCCACTTATCCTTGGAGCCTAGCAAAAAGGATGGGCCGTGAAACCATAGCTCTGACTGGATAAGATGGTTGGGAAGCGAGCCTCTCGAGAGAATATCAGCAGGATTTAAAGATGTGGGAACATAGCGCCATTCCATGGCTGCCGTCAACTCCTGAATTGATGCCACTCGATTTGCCACGAAAACTTGAAATCTAGCTGGCTCGTCCCTAATCCAAGATAATGCTGTTGACGAATCCGACCAGCAATAGAACCGACCTGTAAAGATTCCCATGTCCTTTACATTCTGCATGATTTTCGCAAGCAAATGGGCTCCACTTAATTCCAGCTTAGGAATCGATATAGTCTTTAGCGGCGCCACTCGCGACTTTGAGCACAAAACGTGGCTCGAAGACTGGGCTTCCCTGGACACGACATACACGCAAGCGCCATATGCTTCTAAGCTGGCATCACAGAATCCGTGAACTTCTGTAGCCACACTAGAACGAAGAACCAAGCGAGGAAATGAGATCCGAGAAATGCTTGCCAAACTATTTCTCAAGTCCATCCAAGTTGAATGCAACGCTGAGGGTAGACTTTAATCCCAATCCAAATTTTCTCTCCAAAGCTGCTGAAGGAAGATTTTGCACCTGACAATGACTGGATTTATCAATCCAAGAGGGTCGTAGAACCGCGCAATCGTAGATAAAACCGACCGCTTTGATGGCTTTGAGGTTGTGTCCAGTGCGGACAAGGCAAAAAGCAGCTGATCCGAAGCAGGGTCCCACGCTAGGCCGAGAGTTTTGGCTATGTCGCTTCCATCATTAAACTTTAAGAACTTCTCTATGTCATCTTCAGGGGTTCCCTCAAGTACTTCCTGGTGACTGGAGCACCATTTCCTAAGTCTAAAGTTACCACGGGACAGTAAAGCTGATGTTTGGTGCATCTTGTCCATGACCTGTGCGACCGAATTACCGCCCGAAATAAGGTCATCCACTTAAAACTCCTGCCACAGAGCAGCTGAGCCAAGAGGGTAGGATTCACCCTCGTCGATGGCCAGCTGGTGCATTGCGCGGACCGCTAGAAATGATGCAGCCCTCGTCCCGTATGTGACGGTGTCTAATGTGTAGACTTGAACCTCGGACTCGAAGGAATCTCGCCATAGGATGCATTGATTGATGTCGGGTGGAGACACTCGTACGCAGCGGTACATTTTACAAATGTCCCCAGTGAGAGCGACTGGATATGTTCAAAAGCGAATCAATATGTTAAACAATGCAGGCTGAATAACAGGGCCTGTCATCACCACATCATTTAGAGAATATCCAGTTGATGTAGCTGCGGATCCATCGAAAACGACACGGAGTTTTGTCGTCGTACTGTCCTCTTTTAGGACACAGTGATGAGGCAAGAAATATTTGCAGAGGCTACGGGAATCAGGGTTGACTTGGTGCATATGATGCAAATCAATGTACTCCCTCATAAAGGCGGAATACCGCTCCTTGAGTGTAGGATTACGCTCCAGTTTTCGCTCCAGACTGATGAACCGTCGATAAGCCTGAGCATAAGATTCTCCTATACGATCAAAAGTGTTATTTAGCGGCAGACGAACTGCATACTCCCCGGATGGCAACCGTGAAAGGTGGCTTACGAAATGTGCTTCACAATCGTCTTCTTCTTTGGTATTCAACCCAGCCTCCACACAATTCTCGACTTCCCAAAACATACGAAGAGTTCTATCCAACCTTGCTTCCATCTCAGCTATCAAATCTGGACAATTGTGCGTGGCCAAAAGCGCCGAGCTTGGTACCTTCTGTCCACCGCCAGATACGATCCACCCAAGCCGGGTCTTCTGCAGAAGTGGCAGTCCATCGGTGAATTTGATTTGCCCTACGCAGAGGAGATCATAAAAAACGCTCGCACCAATGAGAAGATCAACCCGTTGAGGATTGAAAAATGCAGGATCAGCGAGCTGAATGTTAGATGGAATACGCCAATCGGATACATTTACTGTCATACTTGGTTGAGAATCGGTAATCGTGGGGGCGATGAGAGCAGTAAGCGTAGTTGTGTAAGCAGAGGTGCGAGAATGCATACAAATGCTTATGGTGGATCCCTCAGTAGAAACGCTGGTATCGCCCAGCCCAGACACAAGTGCAGACGATTGAGTTCTCCTAAGCTGAAGCTGCTGGGCGAACCTGGATGTGACGAGATGCAGCTGCGATCCTGAATCTAAGATGGCACGACAAGGAACTAAAACGCCAGACCGATTCTTCACGAGAACCACGGCTGTAGCCAGAAGCACGACATCAGAGTGAAGACCTTGGGCAGCAAGAGAGGTAGACGAAGGTAGAGACGAGCTGCTAGCAGAATTTTGAGCAACGGAAAGAGTGTCCGGTTGAACGGCCAGATCGGGAGGAGTAATACCTGGGCAGCCTTGTGTTGTGGGCTGTATACTATCGAAGTGCAACAAACTATGATGCCTACCGCCGCATACTCGACATTTTCCACTATTGCATGCGCGGGTCCGGTGCCCCGGTTTTAGGCAATTGAAGCATAGGGAAAGCTTCTTTACTTCTTTGTGGCGCAGCAACGGTGAGAGATTTCCGAATATCTTGCACGAGTATATTCCATGGCCCGCTGAGTGGCAAAAGACGCATACAGACGGGTCGGTGGAAGAGTTGGAAGCTACAAACGTTTTCTTAACCTGCGTATAGGAATGGTTTTTTCCCACCTGATCGCTACTAGCGTGTGTCGCTGTAGCATATTCCAATCGCTCCATTTTCTGGCAGCGTTGCTGCAAGAATTCGAAGAATTCCTCTGCGGTAGGTATAGCATCCGACGATGTGTGCTCCTCCCATTTGGTTTGCGTCTTCGAATCCAACTTCTGCAGCAGCATGTTGATAACCATGAATCCCGAAATCTCCTCAGCAGTTCCCAATGTCTGCAACGCTCGCATGTGTAAATTGACTGCATCCGAAAACTCCCGAAGCCTTTTAGCAGAAGGCGAGTCTACCCTCTTTAGCCCAAGAATCTTCTTGATGTGTGCCTGGAAAACAAGTCTTTTGTTATTAAAGCGTTTATTAAGTATATCCAGAGCCGCACGATAATTGGCACTGGAGAGCTCCAACGATCGAACCGAATCCAAAGCCGCATCAGCGAGGCAAGAGCGAAGGTGCTGGAATTTCTCGATGTCACTGAGATCCGCATCCGCTTCAATCACCGATTTGAACATTGCCATAAAATCCGAGAACTCGACGTATCCACCAGAAAACTTAGGCACCTTCAGCTCAGGAAGTCGCTGCTTGTGAGCCATGATGATGGTACTATGTCCGGAATGGCTTGCCAGAGTCGTAGAATGGGCAGCGGCGTGTGACTGGCTTACTTTAACAGCAGCCAGCAACTCAGCTTTCAACGATATGAAAAGAGTATCGAAGATTTCGCGCAGCTCACTCCCAATCTCGTTTTGATCGAGAGCCTCCAATTCATTATGGGCCTTATTAAATTCCTCTCGAATTTCTGCCAACATATCAAGGCGCACCTCGACTTCCGCGGCGGTCAGCTTATCGATTTTATTCCCCGCGAAGGATTCGCCAAGCCTGTGCAATCGATCATATAATGACTGACTTTTACGCTTATACAGACTCAGTCTGGAATCAGCCACCACAATATTTCCGCCCGCGCCTGTATTCGGATCGTTGTCCATGTTAACCGTTGTGCAATCGACACAACAACGGAAAATGAAATACCGCTTAAGCGACGATGTATAGACGCGAGAGCGAGAATGCAAGACACGAAAAGTCAAGAACCGCGGCTGCAGCTGCGCAGAGAATGAGAGATTCGACGCTTAAAGTACCGGAATTTGTCTATAAATATTCCAGCCGCACTCTCACTGAATTTTCACTTTAAACTGTTTTTCAACGTGCACACAAATGTATTTGTTGGTAGTTAAACAACACAATATTGTATAATTAATAAGTGTTTTAACAGAACGCGATTAAGCAATGGTTTTATATCACGTCGGGGTCACCAATGTTTGAGATGCCAAGCTTTTTTGGAACCTATGTGTTTCAAAATGAAAAGAGATTTTGGGTTAAACTTTATAATTCGTATTTAATCTTGGTGGCTTAGCGGAAGCCGATTGCTTGCTATTGACAGATAAACTTTATGCGAGATCGATATGCAACCAATGCGCAGAGGGGTTAGCATAGAACTAAAAACTATAGACGACGGCGTTAGATCAAATTGACTGCCGAAGTGGCGGCAGCAGATCAAAGTAGTTGCCGAAGTGGCGGCGGCAGAGAGCCCCTTTAGCGGGAGAGCGCAGCAGCTCTGCAGAACGTCAACGTCTTACAACATAGGCGGCTCTCACTGCTCATACAATAATAATGTTAAAGTTACGGTTATTCCTCAGCGGCTGGCCCGAACAAACAGCTTACTTATGAGAAGTTGCCGCTTTGGTCCGACTTTGAGAAAGTCTTGAATCGTCGATACCAGCATCTGTCTGCTGAAGAATCGACCAAGCCAAGGCAAGACAAAGTCATGCCAAGCAAGCAACATAATCGCAGTTCATTTGCTTGTTCTTTCACTTCCACCAACAGTAGAACTCGGCAAACTTGTAGCTACTGCAACTCAGGAGACCATGTAGTGTCAAATTGCCCTTCATTTTCGCGTCTCTCGGTGATGCAAAGGTTTGAGTTTGCTAAGTCGGCATCCCTATGCATTAATTGTCTGCGAAAAGGCCACGCTGTTGTAAAATGCAAAGCCAATAAATGTCGAGTGTGCAGCCGCTCACATCATACATTATTGCATCGATACACAGTGTCGGCTAATAGTCTCGCGTTGCCACCACCCCAAGAGAGTCCTTCTCCTCCATCAAATCAGAATCAACCTTCCACGTCACATGTTTTGCATGCGACAGCGTTGGACAAGGTAATTCTGGCTACGTCGATCGTAAGCGTCCGAACTAAGAGCGGTGAACACATTCTGGCCAGAGCTCTGCTCGACTCTGGATCACAAACAAATTTTATTACCGAGGACCTCGCTAATCGCTTACAGATCCGTAGAGAGGAGTCCTGTATTAACTTGCTGGGAATTGGTGAATCTAATTCTCAAGTAAAGGATAAAATACACACAGTGGTGAAGTCGCGAATAAATGGTAGTGAGCTCTTCTTTGATTTTTGGATCCTGAAATCAATTTCAGGTTATCACCCTGACCAGTCAGTGAATGTGACTGACTGGCGAATCCCAGAGAACCTACCACTGGCAGACCCTTATTTCTACAAGCCACAAAGAATAGATATGTTAATTGGAGCAGAATCGTTCTTTGAATTATTAGCTGTTGGTCAAATTAAACAAGGTCCTGACTTTCCAACTCTTCAGAAACCCCTTCTTGGTTGGGTTGTGTCGGGAAAACATGATTCCAGGAGTTCTGCTCCTCAAATTACAAACAGTTTGAGTTGCAGTGAAGAGTTGCTAGTATCCATCGATAGGACGTTGAAAAAGTTTTGGTCACTGGAAGAAATGCCATCTACCAAGAAAATTGGCACACCTGAGCACAAGCTACGTGAAGAACACTATCGTAAGACGACTCAGGTACTATCATCAGGTCCTTTCGAAGTAAGGCTCCCGTTTAAATCGAAATTAAATCCAAATTGTTTAGGCAACTCCTTTGAGGTTGCGAAACGGCGGTTTTTTTCGCTTGAAAGACGATTGCATCATGACCCTGAGTGGAAGAAAATGTACTTGGAATTCATAGAAGAGTACCTCTCCTTAGGTCATATGTCTCCTAATGACAATACGATTCCTTCTACTCCACACTACGTAATCCTTCATCAGTGTGTTCTGAGGCCCCAAAGTACGTCTACCAAGCTCCGAGTCGTGTTCGATGACTCGTTCAAGACGTTCTCACAGGTGGCCTTAAATGATATTCTGATGGTGGGACCTACCATTCAGGAGGAATTATACTCGATACTGCTTCGTTTCCGTCTGCACAGGTTTGCCCTGACTGCTGATGTTAAAAAGATGTATCGCCAAGTGATGGTGAACGAAGCGGATCGGCAGTTTCAGCTCATAGTGTGGAGAAGAGACCCTTCTGAATCCTTGAGATTATACAAGCTCAACACTGTAACCTATGGGACTGGACCAGCCCCATTCTTAGCTATCCGGTGTTTGAAAAGGTTGAGTGAGTCTGCGAAGCTCTCATTCCCTAGAGCTGCTAACGTTATTGGGTCCGACTTTTACGTCGATGACTTGTTGACTGGTGCTGCATGCGTAGAGGAGCTAAGGGCAATTAAGTCCGAAGTGTCTCAGGTTCTTCAGACCGCTGGGTTTGAGTTGACTAAGTTGAGTTGAGTTGACCGAGATCACCGCATCTGAGAGCACAGCCAAACCCATAACAATCTCGGATTCAGAGTCGACAAAGGCGTTAGGAATCGCATGGTTACCTACTGACGATGCCTTTAAGTTCAAAATTGACAATTCAGTTATGGGTCTCCAAACGACAAAACGGAACATACTATCGGTGACATCAAAGTTGTTTGACCCCCTTGGTTTATTAAGTCCTATCGTTATAAAAGGCAAGATCCTATTGCAGGAGCTTTGGCTTAACAAACTAGATTGGGATGAGTCGATCCCGCTGCATTTGGAAACAGGGTGGAATAAGTTGAAAAATACACTATCTCAATTGGAAGACATATCCATATCTCGGTTTGTGTATTCCGATCCGATATCACCGGTTCAAATACATGCCTTTGCTGACGCCTCCATGAGAGCGTATGGAGCGTGCGTCTATATACGTAGCAGAACTGCAGAAGGTTTAAAAATATCATTGTTGACTTCGAAATCCAAAGTAGCGCCGCTCAAGACCAAAACGCTCCCAAGGCTTGATTTATGTGCCGCTCACCTTCTCGCAGATCTCTGTCACAGAATCAAGCCCCTATTAAACGTGCCCATTGAACGAGTCGTTTATTGGTCGGATTCAGAAGAAACTCTCCATTGGATCCGGTCTCATCCATCGTCGTTGTCGACTTTCGTTTCAAATAGAGTGGCTGAGATTCAAGAGTGGTCAGATGATGCTACGTGGCGGCATGTACCCACGAAACAGAACCCAGCAGATATTGTCTCAAGAGGTTGTGACGTCGACGAAATCGTTCAGTCAATTTGGTTCGAAGGACCATCATTTCTGAAAGAGGAAGAAGAAAACTGGCCCAAGAACGCTCATTTCGAACACTCCGATGATCTTCAGCTGGAAAAGAGGAAGACTGCGATCGGGTTGACCGCGGCTGTGCGAAGTTCGAAGCTGTTAGATGTCATCGAGGGATTCTCGTCACACCTCAAACTGCTTAGAGTGTTCGTGTATGTGTTCCGCTTTATAAGAAAATGTAAAGACCCAAGCCTAAATTTCGAAAAAACTATCTCACCGACCGAATACAATGAAGCCTTTTATAAAATTGTCGAAATCGTCCAGCATCACGAGTATCAAGGAGAAATCGAAAAGGTTAGGAAAGGATCTACAATTGTTCCTAGTCTTCAGCGGTTGAACCCATTCATCCATGAAGACACAGGGACTTGGTGCAACTTGGTTGCGAGTGGGGGGGCGACTAGCCAAAGCTTCTATATCATACGATGCCAAGTTTCCTCTGCTTTTGACTAAGCGCTCGCAATTCGTGCGAAGCTATATTCGTCATCTGCACCATTCGAATTTTCATGTCGGCCCACGAGCACTTGTGAGCATCATTCGACAGAGCGTGTGGATAGTGAACGCTCAGGAGGTCTGCCGTCAGACAGTTCGATCGTGTATGCGCTGTTTTAAATGCAAGCCTCGATTGCTGACGCAACTCATGGAGAATTTACCCGCAGATCGACTCCGTGCTCTCCGCCCATTTTCAATTTGCGGCGTTGATTTTTGTGGACCAGTGCACACGACATTGAAAATTCGCGGAAGGCCCCCATACAAGTCATACATTGAGCTTTTTGTTTGTTTTGCGTCCAAGGCGGTTCACCTAGAAATAGTTTCCGATCTAACCACTGATTGTTTTTTGTTGGCTTTTCAAAGGTTCGTCGGGCGCTGAGGATATACCCAAGTCGTTCATTGCGACAACGGGACGAACTTCGTCGGAGCGAGCCGCCATCTCAGCGCTCTGCGGATCAGGCTCAAGGAGCAGGGAGACACAATTCGCGATTTCGCGTCAAAAAACGGATGCGAATTTGCGTTCATACCGCCGCGAGCTCCTCACATGGGAGGGCTATGGGAGGCAGGTGTAAAAACTGCCAAGAGCCTACTCCTACGGGCGGTAGGCAGCGCGCTCCTAACCGCCGAAGAGCTAGCCACAGTCTTCGTCGGCATCGAGGCCATAATGAACTCGAGGCCGCTGGGAGCCATCAGCCAAGATCCAAGCGACGGCGAGGCCCTAACACCCGGGCACCTGCTGACAGGCGGGGCGCTCATCGCCCCCCCAGCACTGCGGACTCCGGACCAGGAGAGTCTCAGTTGCTTGCGGCGATGGCGACTTGTCTCGTCAGTCAGGCAAGCGTTTTGGCAGCGATGGTCCCGCGAATATGTCCTGGGGCTGCAAATTCGGGGCAAATGGCACCAGCAGCAACCGAACCTCGAGGAAGGAGACCTCGTCATCGTGGCCGAGGAAAATCTGCCGCCTCAGGAGTGGCTCGTGGGGAGGGTCATCGCCACGCACGGAGGAGAGGACGGCATGGTCAGGGTCGTCGAAATAAGGACTAGCACTGGAGCGGTTTTTCGGCGGCCCATACACAAATTAGCGCCGCTCCCAATGTGTTGAAGCCGATGCAGGCGTTCAACGGGGCCGGTGTTGCGTGACCTTCCATCCATGGCCACAATTATTAGTTATTGATCTGAATTATGAAGTCTAGTGTAAGTTAGGATAGGGCAAAGCGGGAGCGCAATAAAAGCTCGCTCTCTCGCTCTTGGCGAATTCGCCCCGAATTTGCCACCGTAGGTTAGCTATTGTAAGAGATTTGAATTGTGAAGAAAATATATAGTTGTTCGCCAACCTTGAATTAGATCGAGCGTATCAATTTTTTCGCCCCGCCAAATAAATAACTTAAATTACAGCCACCCAAAGTTTTCGGTAATTTATTAGAAAAACTCTTCTTATTTTGCAGATATCATGTCCTCGAGCGAATTTCGAGTTCAAATGACCTCGGAGTCCTTTTTGATCATAAGATGTGTTTTAACAGCCATATTTTTTTATTTTATTTTTTTTTTTTTCTTGGATGTTGACATGCAATGACTGCATCTTTCAAGGGGCGATGCAGTTACTGCACCGTCAAGTGGCCCGTGTGACACCAGCAGAAGGCTGTTACGCGCGGATCCCAGGCAAAACGCAGCCCTCCTCCCGCCCAACCGACCGAGGGGCGCTGCCGCATGTCGCGCGGTGCGTAGCCGAACCAAACGCGAACATGCAAGAAAGATAGATATTAGACTAACATTCGAGGAAAATTAGCACTAAACTCACTAAGAAACTAAGCATGCAATCAAAATACAAATACCACTACAGTTACTAATTACTAATATAGCTGCAACTGTAAATAAAGCTAAGGGTGTTTTAGTGTTCATCAAGCGTTGGTCCAAGGAGTTTGACGACCCGTACGTTACGAAACAACTGTACATCTCGTTAGTACGTCCTATATTGGAGTATTGTTCTTGTGTGTGGAGCCCGCAGTATAAAGAGCAGCAGGTTGTTATTGAATCCATGGAAAAGCAATTTTTAATTCTTGCCCTTCGTAACTTTAACTGGGACTCGGTTAGAATCCTGCCACCCTACCGGTCTACGCTAAATCTTATTGACCTGCCGTCGTTGCACCATCGCAGAATATGCAATGACGTAATGTTCGTGCACAAGCTCCTTCTCGGGACTGTTGACTCCCAAACTCTCTTGGGTCAGATTGACTTGGCCGTTCCATCTAGACCTTCCCGTAATTTTAGGCCTATCCGTTTACCCATATGTAGGTCTAATTATACCGATCATGAACCTTTTAAGGTTTTATGCCATAATTATAACTCCCTCTGCCATACCCTATCCCCTGAACTGTCTCTTAAACTAATTGCATGCAATATTTATAATCACTTAAATTTAGCTAACTTTAAACTTCTCGTTTACCGCCTTTTGTAATTAGGTACCATTATTAACAGATAATTTGTTAATTTAATAAATAAATACAAAAGGAAATGGATGCCGTGGGACAGTTCCGATGTCCTCGCCATTACTTTGGACGTAGACTCATGCAGGCTATAGAACTACACGTCTTCGTGGATGCAAGTGCGCACCGATGAGAATAATGTCAATCCCACAGTTGGAACTGCAGGCAGCAGTTCTAGAAACCAGGCTGATGGACACTGTTAAGAGGGAACACAGTGTGGCCATCGGTGATATCGTTTTATGGACAGACACGGCAGCACCGGGTGGCAGAAATCGACGAAGGTATCCCAATGGAGATGGGTGCCAACATCCGACAATGTGGCGGATGATGCGACGCGTTCGAAATTCCACGTGGACCTCAGTCAGAAGGCACGTTGGCTACGCGGACCAGCATTTTTGAGGCAGCCGGCGGGCAGCTGTCCGCATCCTGAAACCGGATTTGAACGAGTTCCGAATGATAACGACGAAGTGGCGAGTGAGTTTTCGTTGGTGGCAGCGAACGACTTTTTTATTTCCTTTCAGAGATTCTCCAGCTACAGGCGGCTACTACAGTCTGGGTCATAAGGTTCACACGCTGGTGCCGTGGACAAAGTAGCGAGCTTGAAAACTACGGCCTCACTGCAGCAGAGTGTGAGGCCGCGGAGAACCTGTTGCTCAGACAGGCACAACGTGAGGCATTTCTGAACGAGATGCGGTCGACAGAGTGGTCGAGCATACGGCAGGCGATAAATCTGGAGTTGGCACATGACCTGTTAACTGATTCCTATTTAATTGCGATACGGAACTTCGTCTGCCGTCGAGGCGCAGTACACAGACTGCGCAGTGACAACGGCAAGAACTTCATAGGAGCTGACAGCCAGACGATTTGGCGACGGGTTCGAGTCAGAAAGGATTCAGAGCGAGCTACCTGGCCGAGGCCACGAGTGGGTTTTCAATTGCCCAGTGAATCCATCTGAAGAAGGAGTGGGGAACGAATGGTGCAGTGAGTGAAGAAGGTTCTGCGCTACACATTGTGCGGAGAACATTGTGAATTCGCGTTCGTTTTCCCACTTGCCGGTGGATACGGACCAAGAGGGTGAGTCGCCATGGTCTTCATCTGCGATCTAGCCTTGCTCCGTAGAGATTGGACATCGTCGAGGGCGTTTACCAAGGAATCGATGGAGTCATCAGACGCGCTAGTGTGCGAGTGAATTTCTGTGGCCTATCTCGGATTATGATACGTCAGGTCTCCAAACTTGCGGTTTTGGATTTGAGTGAAGCGGTTCTTCAGGGGTTGGGGTAGTCGATGGCCGATAGTTGTCCAAGATAGGCGAGATAGTATTAGATCTAGTGTTTAATGTATATCGATAAAAGGTGAATTTCTAGCCATAAATATACGGGCATACTTTCGGCTACCATGAGGTGCCGCCACAATTTAAGCTTACCTTTTTTGCTGTCGCGTGGTTAAAGCAGGCTAGGTTATGATCGATGTACTTTATAGGATAAAACATTGCCATTACCTGTAGCGGTCAGCAGCAGCGGCAACTTACGACAATAACTGCTCTTACAGATTCATTTGGTGCTGTTAAAGGCAACTCCGCGGAACCACCGACGCTAACTTTATAAAAAGGTATTTTTCATTGATCCCCAATGAAAAATAATGAAATAAATGAAGATAATATGAGTAAGTAAGATGAGTAACGCCATACAAATTTGTTGTACTTGAATTTTCTGACCGGCTCAAGAGCTGACTCCAGGCTCTCTTGAAATTTTGTTCAAGAGCCAGCCAGAGCGGCTATACATGAGGCTGAGATGCTCGCAATGCCAAAAAATTGTATTAGTTCATTAGTTTTTTTACGGCTGTCGAAGCATACACCGCTTACTTTAGAATTAATTCGAGACTATGACACTTTTACGACGATTGCCCACAATACAAAAATTTCATATTTTGTATATCCTTTATATGCTAACTTTGTTGAATACATAATAAACAAATTTAATGAGCAAATGTACATACAGTAGCAGACAGTGAAAACTCATGTTATCTAACTTTAAACCGATGGTGCGTATTCAAAAACTCGAATCCCAGTCGAGAAACATTTTTATTGTGAAGATACATTTATTAGCTGTTTTATTAAGGTTAAAAAAAAAATATATAAATGTAAAAATGCCAAAAAAATTACTGAAGTCGATAGGGCAGCTATATTGGAATTGGGGTCATAAAAATTAGTTTCGGCCCTATTATCCCCAAACATGGGATGAGCAAGTCTTCTTTAAACAATTTTATACGCAATTTCGAAAAACGCGGTTCGGTAAAGCGACCACCACTCTCAGGAAGTAGGAGGAGTACGACCCCATAGGACTATCAAAGTAGGATTGTATCCTAAACATTGCAGCATCTAAAATTGGATAAAAACGGCATAAGATATTAAAAGGCAGTTTATTCAGTCAGTAGGTACCGATATAAGCCCAAAATATTTAATACTAAAAATACCACTTTCCACACCAAAAATGCTCCAGAAAAGGCGCCAATGGTCCAAACTCAACGAAACTTTGACTTTAAATTATTGGAGAAACATTTTGTTTATAATTGATTTGAAATAAAATAATAAAGTGGGACAAATGATCGTTGCAAAGTCGGATAATTGGGTATCTGGCGCTAACTAACAGATATGTAAAGGCGGTCACGCACAAAAAAAATTTCAGAGGAAAACCCCATTCCGCCTAATGAGGACCACTTTCCGATTGCTGACGCCATCATCGACTAAGACGATTCTGCTTCTTGCCGCCATGCAAGATTGGTCAGGCATATTTTTTTAAACTTTCTTATTATATTGTGTAATAATATATTCATAAAGTTTGATTTTTCCAACGATGGGTTCTCTTAGTTAAACTAATATTTATCAATAGTGGGATTTAGGATATTGGACTGGCCGTGCAATGGTCCTGGTTTCAATAAGATCTAGAATGTTTAGCACATCATGGACGTTTATTAAACAACTAAAATCAATTATTTTTGAGTGTCCGCTACTGTACTGCTGGGTACCGCGCTCAGTTAACAGCCAGTCGCATCGCCCTCTGCCTTGCTCTCGCTCTTCCGGTGCTGTGCTCTCTTACGATCCGCACGTCGCTCACAGTAGAATTAGCATATAAGCTAGAACCAGTTACGATTCCACCCCCGCTACAAGTTGCCGTCGAGCACTTATTCGCGCCAATTCTCAATAGAACACTCAAATACATATATTTATTGGAACCACTCTGACTTCTTCATTTGGATACATACTGCCATTCGACGCCAAATAGCAGCGTCTCGATCCCCCCACAAACAACATATATGATTTCACATAAGAATAATTGTCTGTAGGGTATTTTATGTACGTATGCATGCATCCAAGTTTGTATTCACGATTTGCCAACAATTCTTGAGTTCTGCCTCAAATTTGTATGAAATTGGGGTGGGGGATCAAAAATACTTTTGCGAAATTAAGCAGCTATTTTATTGATTGTAAATATTGAAAATATTAAACAGGAGTTCAGCGAATGTAATTAACATATTTTGTCATCCAAAAAATAAAAAAGATGTTTTAACAAACATGTTTTGAGCTCGGAAATCGGTTGCTTCTATGCGTACCCACAAATGAAAGCTTATTATATTTTTAGATCTGTATTCTCTTTCGAGTTCGTGAGAGCAAGGCGGCGTGTATTTCCTATTTTCAAAAAAACATATTGTCTTTGTTATAACTCTGTGTTACAATTCGCATTGTTGCTCTCTAGAGAATCGGTGTCCCCCTAGATTTTTATTTGATCGATTTGGAAAATATCTCAAGTTAAAATCTGTCGAGATCTCTCTAAGCCACAACTGACTATGGCAATTCTTAATGGGGCGTGGTAAATACTCTCTACTTGAAGCTGCTGTTAGTTAAAAAATATTTAATTCTTTTAAGCTTTTAAGCTATTTGTATTTATTATACCCGATACTCAAAATGAGTATTGGGGTATATTAGATTTGTGGTAAAAGTGGATGTGTGTAACGTCCAGAAGGAATCGTTTCCGACCCCATAAAGTATATATATTCTTGATCAGCATCAATAGCCGAGTCGATTGAGCCATGTCTGTCTGTCCGTCCGTCCGTCTGTCCGTCCCTATTAGCGCCTAGTGCTCAAAGACTATAAGAGCTAGAGCAACGATGTTTTGGATCCAGAATTCTGTGATATGTCACAGCTACAAGAATATTTCAAAACTTCGCTCCGCCCACTTCCGCCCCCACAAAGGTCGAAAATCTGTGGCATCCACAACTTCAAAAATACGAGAAAACCAAAAACGCAGAATCGTAGAGGATAATTATATCTTCTAGAGTGCAAAATTTGAATCAGATCATATAATTATAATAGCCAGAATCAAGAAAACAATTTCATTCTTTCTCGCTCTGTCTCTCTCTAACACACAGGTTTCATTGTCGGTTTTGACAATTGCAAAATATGAGTACACGGATCTCAGAACCTATAAGAGGCAGAGCAACCAAATTTGGTATCCACACTCCTGTGATATCGGACCTTGACCGTTCTTAAGCTATTAAGCGTTTTTATTAACTGTTGCAATTTGAAGTTTATGAAAGTCGAGAGGTTGTATATAGTTCACAATTTATTTGCATATGTAACAAACTTATCGCGTATGTACATATGGGGATGATTGGGCGAACGATTGATGCGAGGATGTTAATCTAATAGCTGCGACGATTAGCTCAAGACTGCCCATGCAAGAGCTGACGGGCCAAATTGCCGGGCCCTATGCAGCAGGCTTAGACGCGAGCGATAGAGTTGGATAGCCCGAGAGCGTTAGAGCTGCTCGGGGCCGCTGTTAAGCCGCGTACAAGAGATTGCGATATAAAGAGACGAAAGAATTCCGCTGCATATGCATATGCGGTAGAAAATGATTTTTACAGTGGGGACAAAGGAAATGACAACAACAAAATACATTTCCTTTGGGCCGCACCACTGGCAATAATTTACAATATTTAAGCTGCTTGACCCGACAACCGTTTTGTGTCAAAATTTCGCCACACCCCCTTCCACCCCCGCAAAGGACGAAAATCTGGGGCATACACAAATCTCAGAGACTGTTAAGGCTAGAGTAACCCAGTTTGGTATCCAGACTCCTTTTAGATCTCACTATAAAACGTACATATAACTCAAAATTTCGCCCCACCCCCTTCCGCCCCCACAAAGAACGAAAATCTGTTACATCTACAATATTGCAGATTCAAAAAACTAAAATGCAGAATCATAGAGAATGACCATATATATCCGGTTGCTGAATCTGGATCAGTTCGGATCATTTTTGTAGCCAAAAGCAAGAAATCAATTTGCAGTGTCTACGCAGCGCCCGACGTCACGCTCAGACTCAGATTTTGTGTCTCTCTCGCACGCACTCTTTGTCGTGTCGTTCACAACGTTCCCCCTCGTTATATTTGTACAAGCGCTCAACCCACTCACTATTTACTTTCTCCACTCACTTCCCTTCTCCAATGCCAACTTCGTCCTAACTTCCATCTTAAACAAAATATAGATTTTGTAACGGAAAACTGTTTTGTACCTTTTAGTCTTAAAGAACAGAGACATTTAAAATTCTTTTAAGTGTATGCTCCAGCCAGTGAGAAGTAGTTTAAGTTTGTTCGGAGCAGAGCCCAGCCGATTAGCTGCTTGCCAAATAGCACCTAATTCTTGGCCCTCAGCCGCTTATTTTGTTTGTTACTTATGTCTATGTCACTCATTTGTTTGTTAAAGCTTTGCGCTTGCTTGCCCTGCTAAACGCTCTCTGCCAGCTCGCTCTTCGCTATCTCCGCTTTGCGTCTGCCTACCGACGTCGGCCGAGCGAAGCTGCGCTTAGCGATCGGAGCGGCAATGTAAAGGGCAGGCAAGCCACACTTGCAATTTGGATGTCACGCATTAAAGAACATATCGCAATTTTATTTCTGCGCCGAGTTTTATTTAATTGGAATAATTAGTCGGCCACATAAAATTTGGTGACCCCGACGTGATCTCTGAGTTGCTATGTCAATTAATAATCATTCGCGATCGACATTCGTTAGCCCTAGCAAATTTTCGGCGGTTAAGCACAATTCGGTGCTAAAACACACTTACATACACCTACATACACGCATTGCTGGCTATTAATTTCTCTGTCGCGACAATTCGGTCAGTGCAGTGCGGTAGGCAGTGCAGCGAACTCACTAATACACAAAAGCGGAGTACAAAGCGGAATCGGACAGCTCGCACAGCCGCACAGCTAAAGGCATTAGCTGTAATCCCTTTGCTTTCGGTTCCCACGTTTATACGTATACAGGGTGTTTTTTTCGGTCGTGCTGAGTGACTCTTTTAAAACCTCAACATGGCAGCACCTGAGCCTACCAATGTCGCGAACGCAGCAATGCCGAGTGATGTAGATTTCTAAAAGCACAAGGCCGAGTCCGTCGCGCGCCAACTAAAGGCCATGGATCGCTTTCTCACCAAGGAAGAGCTTGCCGAGTTAGATGAGGCAGAACTTAGAGCAAATCGAGCGAATGAATGCCGATTTCGATGCCGCTCAAACGAGCCTTGAAAGGCTGGATTTCCTGCAGTTAGCCCATGATACCCGGCTGGACTTTTCGAATGTTTATGTCAAGGTTAGGTCCAGGCTGTCGCGGGAGTTGATGGCTGCTCGCACTGTAAATGTTGCCAATTCAACAGCTCGGCATACTCTCGAGGGAAATTCGTCGTTGTTCGCCTATAATAGTATAGGCCGTTCTCGAATGCCCGAGTTGCAGCTTCCGCGATTCGGTGGGAACTACATGGATTGGCCAGAATTCCACTCGATGTTCTCGACAATGGTGCACAAAGACCATCGTATCCCAATCATCGAAAAATTCCAATATCTTCGTGGATGTCTAGATGGTGCTGCGCTGGATACGATTCGTTCGATTTTAAGGCACACGTCAAGGCTATTTTCGGGCTGCAAGGGGTGGGGAAGGGCTCAGCTATCGGCTTGCGCGCGCTCAGCGACAAAATCAATTCGCACTTGCGTGCACTTCAGACCTTGGCGACCCCGCAGGAGATTTCGGATGGGTTGCTGATCTTCATCATAGGCACGAAACTGGACCACAAAACAAAGGAGAAATGGGAAGAGAACTTGCCGACGTCAGGATTGCCTCGGTGGTCAAGCATGGCCTCATTTTTGGAAGCGAGATGTCGGATGCTGGAGAATTTGGGATCAGCCATGGCAACAAGTCCTAGTCAACAGGTGGGAGAAGACAAACCTGTCACCCTTATCACCTACAGTAACGACCATCCTAACCCCATATGTAACCATTGCAATTCCTCCGAGCATTACATATCTAGATGTCAGGCATTCCTGAATCTCTCTGCGTTTGAAAGATACAAAGAAGCAAAGAAGAGCCGCTTGTGTTTGAACTGCCTCAACAAAGGCCATGAATTGTAGAGGTGCAGGTCAGGACTTTGCAGGCATTGCCAGGCCAAACATCACACGCTACTCCACATTCCATCGGGAACTGGTGCTTCATCTTCCTCTTCACCGGCCGAGGAATCGATCCAGCAAGAGGCCGCGACTGTGCTTCTAGCAAGCGGGTGTTCTAGCCCTCCCCCCTCGATCCAGAAATCTCAGCCTAGCCAGAACGTGTTGCTACCTACTGCCCTCGTCCATGTAACAGATCGTTATGGAGCACTTATCCCATGTCGTGCCATTTTGGATTCTGCATCACAGGCAAACTTTGTAACATCTAGACTTGCTGATCAGTTGCAGTTGGATCATCGCTCGTCTTATGTTCACATCTCTGGAATCGGAGATTCCATTCTACCTTCGAGCAAGTCTGTACATATAGTTGTACAATCCCAGGACGCAAGCTATAGAGTTTCCTTCGCTGCAATTGTCACCAACTCAATTACGGAAATGCAGCCTAACTTCGGCCTAGACGCAAAGGATTGGCCCATGCCGAATAATCTAAAACTAGCTGATCCTAATTTCTCCAAGCCCCAACGTATCGATCTGTTGATAGGTTCGATTTAATGTGCGTCGGACAGATTCGACTATCAGACCAATTGCCAACATTGCAGGAGACAAAACTTGGTTGGATAGTGTCAGGAAGCATTGATAGCTCGGAGAATAAGCGTGCAGTTTTAGCCGCTTTTGAAAATTCCTCCTCCATCTCTAATGACGATTTTCGGGCCACAACGCTGGAGTACCAAAACTTAGAGCAGCAATGCAGGAAGCAGCTGCTCGAGTGCCAGGTGCAAGTGGAAAAACTGCGATCGGAGAATCAGGAACTGCAGCGCGAACTTTTCGATATATTAAAAACCTACATATCCACGCTAAATGAAATTCAACTTTCAACAATTTCTACATTGCCAAATTTCCTGCCATTCTATGCAACTACAGAGGTTCCCGATGATCAAGACGTAATCACGACAAGCCGCCTTCGTAAAGAAGCGCCGATTGCTGCGTTCGACGAGCAACCCAGCGTAGCCGCCAGCTGCGCCCAAGCAAGCATCTTCAAGAGGGCCGTTGGAAAAATAGCGGTTCTGCCCCTTCAGGATGGATCTGTTGAAAGCCTTTGCCTTCCAACGGGGGGTGAATGTTCGGAGCAGAACCCAGCCGATTAGCTGCTTGCCAAATAGCACCTAATTCTTGGCCCTCAGCCGCTTATTTTGTTTGTTACTTATGTCTATGTCACTCATTTGTTTGTTAAAGCTTTGCGCTTGCTTGCCCTGCTAAACGCTCTCTGCAAGCAATGTAAGCGGCAATGTAAAGGGCAGGCAAGCCACACTTGCAATTTGGATGTCACGCATTAAAGAACATATCGCAATTTTATTTCTGCGCCGAGTTTTATTTAATTGGAATAATTAGTCGGCCGATTGGGGATAAAAAACATTATCTCCACAAAGTTCGTACCCCATAAGTTATTTACAAATCATAATAAAAATAAATCATAATTCAGGACGAATTCTGAGAAGGATTGCACTCTTGGGCATGGGTTTAGAATCAAAATTAAAATAAAAAATAATAACATATAAGCAAATATATTTCATATATGTAATCAAAAAATTTTCTCATACAAATTAAAATAAATCACTTTACGATGTTTTAATTTAAATTAATTACTTTTATCCTCCCCCAAATATTATTTGAGTTAAAAAAAATTTTTTTATATCTAAATGCAAATGTAATTTATTTATAATCTTCTCCAATTGCACTGATTCATATTTTCTGAGACCAAAAAAGAATGTCAGCACGCTTGAATCCCTGTACTGTTTTGACACGCACAGAATCCCTGAATTTGTTATTTTCACGTCGATCTTGAAATTTTTCAATAACAGATTCGTCTTTGAAACCAACATATCTAAAAATTACCATAGTAAAACACTCAGCAACTCTGTCTCACATATCAAATCTCTCGTACATCACAGCACATCGTTCGTTCTTTTTCATAATGACCAGACGTGTTTTTTACTTTTATTTTGCATAAAGAGCCGTGGTTTTGATAAAAATAATCTTTTAATTAACTCTCTAATCGGCCTACAATCTTATAATCTATACCTACTGCGAAACATAATTGAATTATTTAGGTGGGGACTAGAACATCACGTCGGAATATGCAGGTGGGGACTAGAACATCACGTCGGAATATTTCAAAGTTTAGGTCCCTTTCTTATCCTATTATATTTGGAAAATCCCTTTTGGTTCACCAAAGAGTTATCCAGTGTAAAAAAATTAAGACCAGACTTTGAAAAAAATTTCAAGAAGTTTGTTCGGGCGAAGCCCGAGTGTAAATTTTGTACCATCGTTCTATTGCCTATCAATTCACTTTCCTTTCCATTTTTGTCATTACTAAACTAACGTACGGTAGTGTAGCTTTATCTATGCTCGCTCAGCAACATGCTCTCATTTAATCATCTAGTCTTTATCTATGCTCGCTCTTGTTATCTTTTCTTTCCTATGCCGTCGCTAAGCCGTCAGCAGCTGCGCCTGCTCTAGCAGTTTCCGCTTGATATAGTTGGAGAACAGACCTTTTTTGTCCCCAATCTATTACTTTGGCTCGAGATCGTCTCGCTTGCCTCATCCAAGTGTATCACTCTAATACTATTGTAAAAGGCTCTTGTATCTTCGGCCACCCTCAACACACAAAATACCTATAATAAAATTTATAGCGTTTCGGAAATTATTAATTCGTGAAATTATTGAACAATCATAGTCAGCAAAAATGCTCGTTGTCTCAACATTTGGTGACCCCGACGTGATCGTCAATAACAATTTGGAAATAAACAATTATAAACAAAATTACAAAAAAAATTATCCACTAAACATAACTGTTCGAACGCGAAGCGGTTAGTTCCCATTTCGTCGCGCGCTTGCTTACAAGCACTAATACATCAATCAGTGAAGATGCGCTAAGCGTTCATTTAACATTTTTGGAAAAAATGTCCGACTCATTTAATGTTACTCATTCTAATTTAGAAGAGCTTGATGTAAGCGAAATTGGCAGCGACTTAAGAAACAATTTTGACGATTTGGCGATGGAAATCGAAGTTCGTATTCGCTGAGCACTCCGCAGGACTACCCAGAACATGCCGCATCACTCAACGATACGACCCGAGCTCAACGTTACTGCCTCCGGAAATGTGCGGTCACGATATCATATTCCTGACATCAAACTTCCCACTTTCCGTGGAGGTTATACTGAGTGGGCAGACTTTTACTCGATGTTTAGCACAGTAATAGATCAGGAGCCCTTTCTATCAAAAATTGAGAAGTTCCAGCACCTGCGCTCATGTTTGGATGGACCTGCCCTGGAGGCTGTTCGCTCTTTGGAAGTATCGGAGAGCAATTATGATATTGCATTGGACATTTTAAACAATCGTTTCAATAATAAACGTTTGATCTTTCAGGCACACGTTGCTGAGATTCTGAGGCATGAGAAGGTTGAAGAATGGTCAACTACACAGCTACGTACTTTATCGGACAAGCTTCATTCTCACATGAGAGCGCTTAGGTCGATGTGTACCATGCAGGAAATAGCAGGATGCATCATCGTTCACTCCACATACAAGTATCTCGACTCTGATACCAGGACCAAATGGGAGGAGCTGTCGCCCCCTAATGACATACCAACATTGGACCATTTTTCGGTTTTTTGGAGAGGAGATGTAACGCCATGGAGACCATGGATCAAGCTATGTTGATTCAAACCCATAGCAGTCAAGTTGGAAAACATAAACGAATCACTTATTCAAAACACAGTCTTGTTGCTACAAATACAATCGTATTGGAATGCGTATTCTGTGATAATAAAGGGCATAACACTTACAGCTGCACTCGCTTTGGAAACCTTTCACCTTTTTGCGTCTAAGAGAGGTAAGGAAACTTAGAGTTTGCTTCAACTGTTTGAAGAAGGGACATCGAAATACCTCTTGCAGTTCAGGCTCTTATCGCACATGCGGTAAAAAACATCATACACTTTTACATATCAACAATCCGCTGCCTACGTCAGTTATCACGCAACCTACGAACGCTTCTACATATCCTATTCAGACAGACTTATGCTCCAATCTTCCAAGTTCTCTTGTTGCCGCTTCATCACCATGCTCGCCTCCTGCTCAGAATCTTAGCTCAGACGTAGTGCTTCTAGCCACGACAGTCATTATGATAAAGAGTCGATTTGGTGATCTTCTTCCTTGCCGGGCTCTTCTGGATTCAGGCTCTCAGATTAATTTAATAACCTCAATTTACTCAGATGCTTCAGCTGAAACGAGCCAAAGGGTCGGTATCAGTATCCGGTATCGGTGCTGATTCTGCGTTTCACACGGAAAGTTCAGTTAAGTTGGTCATTCGATCCAGGATTACTTTACGAGTCTCACAGCTCTCGTTGCTCAACGTATTACAGGAGACCGGCCTGCTTCTTCATTTGATGTATCCAAATGGGAAATGCCATCCAATATCAGCCTTGCTGACCCACACTTCGAAAAATCTCAGCGCATCGATGTACTTATTGGAGCCAGCTTATTTTACGACATTTTATGCGTTGGACAGATCAAATTAGAGAGGGGACTTCCTATAATAAAAAAAAACCTGTCTCGGCTGGGTTGTCAGCCTCTAGTTCGACGGAATTGAGTAAAACGCCTACCGTTGGTTTGGATGAGCTAGTGCGAAGGTTCTGGGAAGTGGAAAACTGCCACGGTCCCGCTACAGAAGCAACAAAGGAGGAAATTGCTTGCGAGGAACATTTCAAAAAACATTGCGATCGGCTTCCAAGTGGCGAGTACTGCGTTCAATTGCCTTTAAAAGTGACGCACTTAAACAATGCAAATGTTTTCTTCCTCATCACTGCGTCTTAAGAGAAGACAAAACCCACACAAAACTCCGAGTAGTTTTCGACGGATCCGCTTGTACATCTACAGGATATTCCCTCAACGATATATTGATGTCAGGCCCAACAATTCAGCCAAAGTTCGTTACGACTCTTCTTCGATTTCGTACCGTTCGTATAGCATTGACTGATGACATTTGTAAAATGTATAGATGCGTCCGTGTCTTGCCGCAAGATAGTTTTCTGCAGTGCATACTTTGGCGTGACTCACCCCTCGAGGAGCTAAGAACATTCAAGCTGGATACCGTGACCTATGGAACGAAACCAGCAGCATTTCTGGAATGCCGCTCTATGCACCAACTAGCGGCAGACGAGAGTTCGTCATATCCAATTGGCTCTGAAGTTGTGCTGCGGGACTTTTACGTCGATGATTTGCTAACGGGGGGAGATACTACAAATGAGGTGCTGGAAATAATTCGCCAGGTGTCAGGACTCTTAGCCAAAGGAAATTTCAAGATCAGGAAATGGTGTTCCAACGATACATCTGTACTCGATCAAACACCCCATGAAGATAGGGACACATTTGTTAAATTTACTGATGGCAGCGATGTAACCAAGACGCTAGGTTTAGCATGGAATCCCACTTCGGATGAGCTACTATTTTCATTCTGTCCCAATCAAGTCTCTCGAAACCAACTAAGCGAGTTGTATTGTCAACTATTGCACGATTTTATGATCCACTCGGACTTATAGTGACAGTAATTACTAAAGCAAAAATATTTCTACAGCAGCTGTGGAAAGAAAAGCTTCATTGGGATGAAAGTCTGCCAGTCTCCTTACGCACAACTTGGATCAACTTTATTCAGCAGTTTGACTCTATGCAACAAATTTCTTTCCCGCGCCTATCGTTCCTTAGAAGCAGCAACCTTGAAATGCATGGATTTTGTGTATCTCATATCTCGTGTATCGCCACTGAAGACTATCACAATACCCAAGTTGGAATTATGTGGTGGGTCTTTGATGAAATTCAATTGCTCTTATTATAGCTGGTGTGACTCCACAGTCGTTTTGGCTTGGATCAAGAATCAACCATCCAACTTCAATGTATTTGTCGCTAATAGACTTTCTGTTATTCAGGAACTCACATCTGGAATGTCTTGGCTGCACGTGCCAACTGATCTAAACCCTGCCGATATGCTTTCTCGAGGATCATTGCCAGCTGAGCTCATCAATTCTCATCTTTGGAAGTATGGACATACATACAGTAAGGATCAATGGCCAAGTACGCCTGCTCTTCCAGAGCCGGTTTTGGAGGCACGAAAAACCATACTAATTACAAACTGCGCGTCAAGATATTTGGTGGAAGAATCAAAGTTTGTAAATTCCTTCCCCAAAATGCAACGAATTATTGCGTATGTATGCAAATTCATTCATCGACGAAAGACTGGAATAACTGTGGAGGACTTACGTTTGGGAACCGAACTGCTTCTTCGTCTTACTCAGCAATCTCGTCTATCTACTGAAATAAGAGCCCTGGAAACGCAAAAGGACATCAAGCCTTCAAGCTCGATCGTCTCGCTTTCGCCATTTTTAGATGATTGCGGTTTCGAGTTGGAGCCTTAAAAACTCTACCTTGGACTTCGAAGCAGCCATCCCATAATATTGCCCAAGAATCATTCCATCACTTCTGCTCTGATACGGCACTTACACGAAAAGCACCTTCACGCTGGACCCCAGTCGCTATTAGCCATCATTCGTCAAACGTACTGGCCAAGCGGTGGCCAAAGACCGTAGCACACGTAATCCAAAAGTTTGTCAGATGCTTTAGAGTGAAGCCTCGAACTCTCGAGCAAATAATGGCAGATCTTCCGGTGGACAGAGTCAGCGAATCTCGTGCATTTTTAGTTACCGGCGTGGACTCTTGCGGTCCGTTCCTGTATAAATCAGAAGTTCGAAACCGGCCCCCACTAAAGTGCTACATGAGCATTTTTATATGCTTCTCCACCAAGGCGGTTCACATCGAGCTTGTGAAGGATCTTACAACGTCTGCGTTCCTCTCTGCTCTTCGCCGTTTCATTTGCACCCGTGGAAGACCGATTCGTATTTGGTCAGATAATGCCACAAATTTTGTTGGAGCGCGGAACGAACTGGCGGAACTTAAGTCGCTATTCCTAAGCGACAGTCATCAAGAAGCCGTGCATGTTCGGGCAAAGCCCGAGTGTAAATTTTGTACCATCGTTCTATTGCCTATCAATTCACTTTCCTTTCCATTTTTGTCATTACTAAACTAACGTACGGTAGTGTAGCTTTATCTATGCTCGCTCAGCAACATGCTCTCATTTAATCATCTAGTCTTTATCTATGCTCGCTCTTGTTATCTTTTCTTTCCTATGCCGTCGCTAAGCCGTCAGCAGCTGCGCCTGCTCTAGCAGTTTCCGCTTGATATAGTTGGAGAACAGACCTTTTTTGTCCCCAATCTATTACTTTGTCTCGAGATCGGCTCGCTTGCCTCTCCAAGTGTATCACTCTAATACTATTGTAATAGGCTCTGGCATCTTCGGCCACCCTCAACACACAAAATACCTATAATAAAATTTATAACGTTTCGGAAATTATTAATTCGTGAAATTATTGAACAATCATAGTCAGCGAAAAAGGTCGTTGTCTCAACAAAGTTGGTTCTCCAGTTTTACAGTTTCGTAAACAGTAAGCGTAGAACGTCGGCACACCCATCTTTGCTATCATTTCTAGATGCGTCTTCATCAGGTATTTGCCTGATCAGGCAACTCAACTCTTTCTTCGGTATATATAAGTAATAATAAGTTTTAAGGTTATTTAGAATAATATGGTGAACACTTTATTCGTAATTATGATTTATTATAAACCACAAGGCTAACACCAAGTATATTCTGGCCACTCGGCGGATCAATAATAAACTAAGCTTAAGGTACCCGGGCCCGTCGCAGTTCCGCAGAAACGCTGACATTGCGCCTCGTGCCCGGCGGGCGCGCTCCCACGGTCAGCGAATCTGCCTACTCATCGATCTTGCAGAAAACGCTCCGCCCAGTGGCCAATTTGGTTAACATTTGTTAACTACTCCCGTGGTCGTCCTCGGTCAAGCTCAAGTTCTTAAGCACCTGCTGGATGGCGTCGGCTGTTTCCTTCCGCTGCTTGCACCGCAGTTGCCAGAAGATTCCGACTATGGGTACGCCTACGGCTACGGCTATCACGGGCCCAGTGACAAGGCCCGTCTGAACTTCAGCGATGCGTTCCAAATTTTCCTCGCTGAGTTTGTGGAGGTATGGCACGCTCAGCAGAGTTTGGTGCCGGGTGGCGTTGATTCTCGTGGCCGCTGCTACACCTGGGAGGCGTTTCGGTACGCCATTGAAGTTGGTGTCCGTAGAACCATTGATGTAGGCGACTTGATCAAAAGTCACCAGGTTTGTTAAAAAATATTTAATTCTTTTAAGCCTTTAAGCTATTTTTATTTATTTTTCTATATTTTCTTCCTTAGATTTGTGCTGGAATGGTTATTATATTGTATAATATGTATATGTATAAATTTCCTTTTCTAACTAGCTAGAATGTTCTATGATAGTAAATGTTCAATTTAGAATATGAGCTGTACATATGAAAATTATCTAACAGATAAATTATTTCAATTAATTAATCTACAGTAAAGATTTAAAAATAAGTTAAAATGTTTTTAACACAACAACAAAATTGGAGAATATGTTCTTCAATTAACTAAACAGAGGTTACCAGCATTGACTGTGGTTGCGGTGCCCGGGGACGAATCATCATCGTGGCCTTTTTTAGTGTGTAATCCCAGCCTCTCCAACGAAACCAGACAATTCCCTGACGAGCAGTTAGATCTTGGGGATCATGAAGGTATAGTCCATTTAATCCACGGCCACAGGACTTCCACCACCAGCCCCCCTAAAAGATAAGAGCAGATAATTCGATTTTTTATTTATTATTACTCAAAATGAGTGTTGGGGTATATTAGATGTGTGGTGAAAGTGTAACATCCAGAAGGAATCGTTTCCGACCCCATAAAGTATATAACTTCCATCTCTATTTTCGCTTCTTTTTCTTAAACAAAATATAGATTTTGTAACGGAAAACTGTTTTGTACCTTTTAGTCTTAAAGAACAGAGACATTTAAAATTCTTTTAAGTGTATGCTCCAGCCAGTGAGAAGTAGTTTAAGTTCGTACCCCATAAGTTATTTACAAATAATAATAAAAATAAATCATAATTCAGGACGAATTCTGAGAAGGATTGCCCTCTTGGGCATGGGTTTAGAATCAAAATTAAAATAAAAAATAATAACATATAAGCACATATATTTCATATATGTAATCAAAAAATTGTCTGTAACCTCTCTGCAGATCGTTTATATCTCCACCTCCGTATGGATTTATGAGGCCAATAATATATTAGAGTTCACCTTTTTCATCATGAAATTAAACTTACCGATGAGTGTTATTTACCCAGATTTCAGTAAATCATTCAATTCGGTAATCATCCAGTATTAGGACATTTCACATCACTCTCGCTTGCAATCCGATCGGCTCTTTACACCCTCTGCGGTTAAATTAAATTACTTGGGTAAATTACCCTGGTTAATGATCCTATCTTAAAATATGACTTTTCTGTTTGCGGCCCCCAGTACAAAGTACACCGTTTTAGTACAGAAAAACTTTTTACTATTTTTTTTTCCCAGCCTTAGCTGGGAAGCGGATGTGAGACTGCCATCTTACCCTAGTAGGTTGCTTTAAATAGACATTCCATCCTTATTTAGTCATAGAAAAATGCTTTGTGTGATTTTTATTAACAACTTGATCAAGGGTGACGTAGATAGCCCTAATTTTTTAAGATTTCATGATTCCTATTAGATCCACTAGAAACTATACTCCGGTGTCCCATCCGTTTTGTAGATCAAATTATTAGTTGCATAAACCGTTTAGGATCTTATGCTCGGATTATAATTCCCTCTACCATATTGTATCCACCACAAATTTCCTCCTTACTTCTTAAATTACTAATCATCATATGCCTTTATCGTAATTAGTAATTGTATTTTTATTTTGAATGCATGCTTAGTTCTTTAAGTTTTATTTTTCTTCTAAAATTAGTCTAACATCTATCTTCCTGAATGTTAGCGATCGGTGCGGTTAATGCGTCACGCGTCATTCGGCAGTGCCCCTCTATCGGCTGGGCGGGAGGAGGTCTGAGTTCCTTAGAGGAAAAAGATAATTGGGTTCGATGACCGAGCCGGCCACAGCCACAACCAGCTGGCCATATAAAGGGAAGAGAAGAGACTGCGGTCCCGAAAAAACCACAAGAACCGTTCGAATTCGCCGCTGGCGCAGAGAAACACAAGGCAGAGAAGAGTTCGCCGCTCCAGCTGTGGGTCCGACTCAGTGCATCAGCAGCATCGTCGGCGCCGGGATGCTGCGAAACTAAAGCGGAATATCGAACATCTTTTTTTGCCCCAAATTTTTTTTGGCGTAAATATCTCGCCCTCGGCCGACCTGTCTTAGTGAAAAAAAAGTAGAGAAAATAAAAACCCAGAACAAAATTATACCCATGAGCCAATAGGCAAAGTTTTAGTGAGTTACGAATACAAATACCTTGCTCCCCTTTCGGCAGTGCAGCGCCGTTAATTCAGTCTTGCTTTTCTTTTCCCTTAAACCGTAAGGGCTAGCCCTATGGGGAGCCCAAAGAAAAGAAAGGCATAAGGGAAAAGAAACACAAAATCAATGCACGAAAGCAAAGAAAAAAGCAGTCCGCCGAAAGCCTCTGCGCGCCTTGTGCTTTCTCTTCTTTTCTCTTTTTGTTGTTGTTGTTGTGCTCTTCCAATACAATTACATTTACAGCAATTACAGCAAGCGGATCGTCTTTGACAAAAGCTCTTTTGGAGATGGATGGCACGTAAGTGAAAGAATATTGCTTTACTCTAAATAAAATGCATACATGAGCGTGAGAGAAGGAGAGGTATAGGAAAGAAGGAAGGGGAGAGGTAAAACAGTTGGGCAGATCCACATGCCGGAAGAGATAGCAAGAACAGTAACCATGGGTTTTTTGTTGTTGTCATAAATGCTCTTTTAAATTTGTATGCCAGGTTAGCGGCTACCTCCTGTATACATATACTGTTTTTTTTTTATATTATATACTTATTTAATTCCTTTTTTTCTATTTATTTATAATTCTTCTATTTTAATTATTATTAGTATTTGCTTAATATTCAACCTGAAATATTCTCGAACTCTGTGTTCTCTAAATTAGTTTTTGAGTAAATTGGGAGATTAAATAGAGTAGGGAAATGCCCCTGTGTGAAGTAATAAATAAGTTTTAAAATGAAATCGATAATGAACTAAATTATTTTAGGGCGCCATGCCGAGCGGATTATGGAAATGAAGTGAGTCTGGGGGTTTTAGGGATCATCGGCCACTAATATGGCTTTGCGGCCTAGATGGTCAAGGTAGGGTGGGCAAAACGCTGCTCCACCTACAGCTACTCAGCAGTGCAACCCGTACTTCAGCATGTTGTTTTCTTTGCAGAGCAACCTCTATGTGTGCATAGCTTGTCACTCTTGGTATACCGTGGATACCGTGGAACTCTGGAAGTGTTTTCACCGCATCCGGAGCTTCTTCATAGACCACCGCTCTATCTAAAGTAATCGGCTCGAAGGCCTTGGCCTCGGGTGCCGTAATTATCGCTGCGTGCAGCTGGCTCTTTACCATCTGTAAACGCTGTTCAAATTCAGCCTTTTGTACTTCCAGTGCAGAACCGCCCGCCGCGGACACAATGGCTTGGAGTTGAGCAGCGTCCAGTTCCTGCTCGTTTCCCCGGGCCGTGTTCAAAATTTAGGCTAACATTGTCGAAAAGTTTTAATAAATCGCTATTGTTATGATGAATACACGGTTTTTTTTGTATTTTTTTCCGCTTTTTAATGTGCTATGTCTTTGTCGTAGGTTAGTTTTTCCCCTAGACTGCCGTCAAATTTGGTTTCCTTTATGAGAGATCTGAGATGTTGCCCGCCGACAACAATGTAATCATATGGCGAGTGTAAAAATAAAATTTCGAAAAAAATGACGCCTGAATGATTTTGGATGTAAACAGTTTTTATGAGCTAGCTCAGTTTCTTCGTTTTATTTTTTATACCCGATACGCAAAATGAGTATTGGGGTATATTAGATTTGTGGTTAAAGTGGATGTGTGTAACGTCCAGAAGGAATCGTTTCCGACCCCATAAAGTATATATATTCTTGATCAGCATCAATAGCCGAGTCGATTGAGCCCTGTCTGTCTGTCCGTCCATTCGTCTGTCCGTCCCTATCAGCGTCTAGTGCTATTTGGTGTTTATCTGGTTGTATCTTCTTAAATTGTAGTGGTTATCCAGCAGGCCGTCTCATATGTTTCTTCCTGTCTATCGTAGCCGCTGCTCAAAGCCGTCTGCTCAGGTGTAACAAATTTCTTGTGCTACTTTTTGAGCGGGCACTCCGCACTCATACATTTTAAGTTTTAAATATTCAGCTTTCTTTAACTTTTTTGTCGGGTGTTGTCTCCGCACTCCTTTGTTTCAGATTTTTCGTTCTCACTTCTTTTTTCTTTAATTTCTTTAACTCAATACCTTTTCGATTTTATAGCGGGCGTTGTCTCCGCACTATAGTTGTATCACGAGGGCGGTTCACTCTCGTTGGGCGCCAGTAATAATAAGTGTTCGGGCCAGCCGCTGAAGAATAACCGTAACTTTAACATTATTATTGTATGAGCATAGAGAGCCGCCTACATATGTTGTAAAACGTTGACTTTCTGCAGAGCTGCTGCGCTCTCCCGCTAAAGGGGCTCTCTGCCGCCGCCACTTCGGCAACTACTTTGATCTACTGCCGCCACTTCGGCAGTCAATTTGATCTAACGCCGTCGTCTATAGTTTTTAGTTCTATGCTAACCTCTCTGCGCATTGGTTGCATATCGATCTCGCATAAAGTTTATCTGGCAATAGCAAGCAATCGGCTTCCGCTAAGCCACCAAGATTAAATACGAATTATAAAGTTTAGCCCAAAATCTCTTTTCATTTTTGAAACACATAGGTGCCAAAAAAGCTTGGCATCTCAAACATTGGTGACCCCCCGACGTGATATAAAACCATTGCTTAATCGCGTTCCGTTAAAACACTTATTAATTATACAATATTGTGTTGTTTAACTACCAACAAATACATTTGTGTGCACATTGAAAAACAGTTTAAAGTGCAAATTCAGTGAGAGTGCGGCTGGAATATTTATAGAGAAATTCCGGTACTTTAAGCGTCGAATCTCTCATTCTCTGCGCAGCTGCAGCCGCGGTTCTTGACTTTTCGTGTCTTGCATTCTCGCTCTCGCGTCTATACATCGTCGCTTAAGCGGTATTTCATTTTCCGTTGTTGTGTCGATTGCACAACGGTTAACATGGACAACGATCCAAATACAGGCGCGGGCGGAAATATTGTGGTGGCTGATTCCAGACTGAGTCTGTATAAGCGTAAAAGTCAGTCATTATATGATCGATTGCACAGGCTTGGCGAATCCTTCGCGGGGAATAAAATCGATAAGCTGACCGCCGCGGAAGTCGAGGTGCGCCTTGATATGTTGGCAGAAATTCGAGAGGAATTTAATAAGGCCCATAATGAGTTGGAGGCTCTCGATCAAAACGAGATTGGGAGTGAGCTGCGCGAAATCTTCGATACTCTTTGCATATCGTTGAAAGCTGAGTTGCTGGCTGCTGTTGAAGTAAGCCAATCACACGCCGCTGCCCATTCTACGACTCTGGCAAGCCATTCCGGACATAGTACCATCATCATGGCTCACAAGCAGCGACTTCCTGAGCTGAAGGTGCCTAAGTTTTCTGGTGGATACGTCGAGTTCTCGGATTTTATGGCAATGTTCAAATCGGTGATTGAAGCGGATGCGGATCTCAGTGACATCGAGAAATTCCAGCACCTTCGCTCTTGCCTCGCTGATGCGGCTTTGGATTCGGTTCGATCGTTGGAGCTCTCCAGTGCCAATTATCGTGCGGCTCTGGATATACTTAATAAACGCTTTAATAACAAAAGACTTGTTTTCCAGGCACACATCAAGAAGATTCTTGGGCTAAAGAGGGTAGACTCGCCTTCTGCTAAAAGGCTTCGGGAGTTTTCGGATGCAGTCAATTTACACATGCGAGCGTTGCAGACATTGGGAACTGCTGAGGAGATTTCAGGATTCATGGTTATCAACATGCTGCTGCAGAAGTTGGATTCGAAGACGCAAACCAAATGGGAGGAGCACACATCGTCGGATGCTATACCTACCGCAGAGGAATTCTTCGAATTCTTGCAGCAACGCTGCCAGAAAATGGAGCGATTGGAATATGCTACAGCGACACACGCTAGTAGCGATCAGGTGGGAAAAAACCATTCCTATACGCAGGTTAAGAAAAAGTTTGTAGCTTCCAACTCTTCCACCGACCCGTCTGTATGCGTCTTTTGCCACTCAGCGGGCCATGGAATATACTCGTGCAAGATATTCGGAAATCTCTCACCGTTGCTGCGCCACAAAGGAGTGAAGAAGCTTTCCCTATGCTTCAATTGCCTAAAACCGGGGCACCGGACCCGCGCATGCAATAGTGGAAAATGTCGAGTATGCGGCGGTAGGCATCATAGTTTGTTGCACTTCGATAGTATACAGCCCACAACACAAAGCTATTATATTATTCCTCCCGATCTGGCCACTCTTTCCGTTGCTCAAAATTCTGCTAGCAGCTCGTCTCTACCTTCGTCTACCTCTCTTGCTGCCCAAGGTCTTCACTCTGATGTCGTGCTTCTGGCTACAGCCGTGGTTCTCGTGAAGAATCGGTCTGGCGTTTTAGTTCCTTGTCGTGCCATCTTAGATTCAGGATCGCAGCTGCATCTCGTCACATCCAGGTTCGCCCAGCAGCTTCAGCTTAGGAGAACTCAATCGTCTGCACTTGTGTCTGGGCTGGGCGATACCAGCGTTTCTACTGAGGGATCCACCATAAGCATTTGTATGCATTCTCGCACCTCTGCTTACACAACTACGCTTACTGCTCTCATCGCCCCCACGATTACCGATTCTCAACCAAGTATGAAAGTAAATGTATCCGATTGGCGTATTCCATCTAACATTCAGCTCGCTGATCCTGCATTTTTCAATCCTCAACGGGTTGATCTTCTCATTGGTGCGAGCGTTTTTTATGATCTCCTCTGCGTAGGGCAAATCAAACTCACCGATGGACTGCCTCTTCTGCAGAAGACCCGGCTTGGGTGGATCGTATCTGGCGGTGGACAGAAGGTATCAAGCTCGGCGCTTTTGGCCACGCACAATTGTCCAGATTCGATAGCTGAGATGGAAGCAAGGTTGGATAAAACTCTTCGTATGTTTTGGGAAGTCGAGAATTGTGTGGAGGTTGGGTTGAATACCAAAGAAGAAGACGATTGTGAAGCACATTTCGTAAGCCACCTTTCACGGTTGCCATCCGGGGAGTATGCAGTTCGTCTGCCGCTAAATAACAATACTGATTGTTTAGGAGAATCTTACGCTCAGGCTTATCGACGGTTCATCAGTCTGGAGCGAAAAGTGGAGCGTAATCCTACACTCAAGGAGCGGTATTCCGCCTTTATGAGCGAGTACATTGATTTGCATCATATGCACCAAGTCAACCCTGATTCCCGTAGCCTCTGCAAATATTTCTCGCCTCATCACTGTGTCCTAAACGAGGACAGTACGACGACAAAACTCCGTGTCGTTTTCGATGGATCCGCAGCTACATCAACTGGATATTCTCTAAATGATGTGATGATGACAGGCCCTGTTATTCAGCCTGCATTGTTTAACATATTGATTCGCTTTCGAACATATCCAGTTGCTCTCACTGGGGACATTTGTAAAATGTACCGCTGCGTACGAGTGTCTCCACCCGACAATTTGTATCAATGCATCCTATGGCGAGATTCCATCGAGTCCGAGGTTCAAGTCTACACATTAGACACCGTCACATACGGGACGAGGGCTGCATCATTTTTAGCGGTCCGCGCAATGCACCAGCTGGCCATCGACGAGGGTGAATCCTACCCTCTTGGCTCAGCTGCTCTGCGGCAGGAGTTTTACGTGGATGACCTTATTTCGGGCGGTAATTCGGTCGCACAGGTCATGGACAAGATGCACCAAACATCAGGTTTACTGTCCCGTGGTAACTTTAGACTTAGGAAATGGTGCTCCAGTCACCAGGAAGTACTTGAGGGAACCCCTGAAGATGACATAGAGAAGTTCTTAAAGTTTAATGATGGAAGCGACATGGCCAAAACTCTCGGCTTAGCGTGGGACCCTGCTTCGGATCAGCTGCTTTTTGCCTTATCCGCACTGGACACAACCTCAAAGCCATCAAAGCGGTCGGTTTTATCTACGATTGCGCGGTTCTACGACCCTCTTGGATTGATAAATCCAGTCATTGTCAGGTGCAAAATCTTCCTTCAGCAGCTTTGGAGAGAAAATTTGGATTGGGATGAAAGCCTACCCTCAGCGTTGCATTCAACTTGGATGGACTTGAGAAATAGTTTGGCAAACATTTCTCGGATCTCATTTCCTCGCTTGGTTCTTCGTTCTAGTGTGGCTACAGAAGTTCACGGATTCTGTGATGCCAGCTTAGAAGCATATGGCGCTTGCGTGTATGTCGTGTCCAGGGAAGCCCAGTCTTCGAGCCACGTTTTGTGCTCAAAGTCGCGAGTGGCGCCGCTAAAGACTATATCGATTCCTAAGCTGGAATTAAGTGGAGCCCATTTGCTTGCGAAAATCATGCAGAATGTAAAGGACATGGGAATCTTTACAGGTCGGTTCTATTCCTGGTCGGATTCGTCAACAGCATTATCTTGGATTAGGGACGAGCCAGCTAAATTTCAAGTTTTCGTGGCAAATCGAGTGGCATCAATTCAGGAGTTGACGGCAGCCATGGAATGGCGCTATGTTCCCACATCTTTAAATCCTGCTGATATTCTCTCGAGAGGCTCGCTTCCCAACCATCTTATCCAGTCAGAGCTATGGTTTCACGGCCCATCCTTTTTGCTAGGCTCCAAGGATAAGTGGCCTGTATCTCCATCTAACAACATAGCAACTTTGGAGCTTCGCAAGAGAGGATTGCTAATCACGTCTCCACATGCCGATCTCACGTCCGGATGCAAATTTGCGAATTCATTCTTTCGCATGCAGCGCACATTCGCCTACATGCATAAATTTATACATCGTCTTAGGCATCCAGGACTCACCGTTTCTGATATTCGGCAAGGAACGCATCTTCTAATTCGACACATTCAGCTGGCAAATTTGTGGATGGACATAAAGGAGATTCGGCGCAATGGTCAAGTCATGAAATCCAGTTCTATTAGTTCGCTCAACCCGTTCATCGATCATTCTGGACTACTTAGAGTTGGAGGTCGTCTTGGCAACTCATCGCTAGGATTTGACGCTCAGCGCCCGCTCATTCTGCCAAGGGGACATTCCATTACCTTTGCGCTGATAAGATATTATCATGAAAGAAACCTCCATGCCGGACCTCGCGCCTCGCTATCCAAAATTCGGCTGGAATATTGGCCCATTGGAGGTGTTAAGGCAGTGTCAAGGGTCGTCAGCAGATGTGTGAGATGCTTCAGGACTAGGCCGCGCATGGTCGAACACATCATGGGAGACCTACCTAAAGAACGTTTGGAAGGATCTCGAGTTTTTGAAGTCACTGGAGTAGATTACTGTGGACCTTTTTTCTACCGATCAGAAATCCGCACAAGGCCTCCGATCAAGTGCTACATTAGCGTATTCATCTGCTTCACTTCTAAGGCTATACACATGGAGCTCGTAAAGGATTTGACCACTGCATCGTTTCTAGGCGCACTAAAGCGTTTTACTTCCACTCGAGGAAGGCCAAGTCAAATTTGGTCGGACAATGCGACAAACTTCGTTGGGGCCAAGAACGAGCTTCTGGAGCTAAAGAAGCTTTGTCTGAGCGAACCGCATATGAAGGAGGTCCACGAATCCTGCTTGGCTGACTCGATCGACTGGCGTTTCATCCCACCTCGCTCTCCGCATTTTGGCGGGTTGTGGGAAGCGGCCGTGAAGACCGCAAAATATCACCTGTACCGCTCAGTTGGACCATCTGTGCTTAGCTTCGACGAGCTGCGCACTCTGATCTGTCAGATCACTGCAATTGTTAACTCTCGCCCTTTGCTCTCGCTTTCAGAAAATCCTGATGATTTAGACGTTTTGACTCCTGCTCATCTGCTTTTAGGCGGCCCCCATGAGAAAATCCTCGAGCCTGACCTAACGAAGCTGAACTACAATCGTCTGGATGGCTGGCAGCGGGTCACCCAACTACAACAAATATTTTGGAGCCGTTGGCGCGAAGAGTATCTCACTCTTTTGCAAGAGCGCGCGAAGTGGCGTACCCCCGCGCAAAACATCTGCAAGAACGACCTCGTTCTGGTGAAGGACGAAAATCTTCCTCCAATGCGTTGGCCACTGGCTAGAGTGGTCGATGTCGTTTTGGGCAAGGACGGAGTGTGTCGCGTCGCTGACCTGAAGACATCCTCAGGAAACATCAGGAGGGCCGTCACTCGGCTATGTTTGCTGCCCCTTAAGGAATCTGTTGAGAGACTAGCTCCCAACGGGGGGAGTATGTTCGGGCCAGCCGCTGAAGAATAACCGTAACTTTAACATTATTATTGTATGAGCATAGAGAGCCGCCTACATATGTTGTAAAACGTTGACTTTCTGCAGAGCTGCTGCGCTCTCCCGCTAAAGGGGCTCTCTGCCGCCGCCACTTCGGCAACTACTTTGATCTACTGCCGCCACTTCGGCAGTCAATTTGATCTAACGCCGTCGTCTATAGTTTTTAGTTCTATGCTAACCCCTCTGCGCATTGGTTGCATATCGATCTCGCATAAAGTTTATCTGGCAATAGCAAGCAATCGGCTTCCGCTAAGCCACCAAGATTAAATACGAATTATAAAGTTTAGCCCAAAATCTCTTTTCATTTTTGAAACACATAGGTGCCAAAAAAGCTTGGCATCTCAAACAATAACTTTTCAGGTTATTTAGAATGGACATTTCGCCGTTTCAGCTTGCTAAATTAATAACTTTTGAACTAAATATATCTTCATGAAACAAACTGCATTCTAAAGAAAAATATTCTTAAGTAAACTATGCTACTTTTTGTTTTTGTAGATCGATAAAGGTTTTTTAATGGTTATTTTTACTAAAAAATATTATTTATTATTTAATTTTCAACCTAACGTAATTAAAAAAAAATTTTGTTTATTTTGAAAGTTGGTTGAATTTTTGTATACACGCCGTTTTGTATACACGACGAGCGACGCCCACTCTAGCCCCACTCTAGCCCCGATCCACCCCCTCTACGATAGGCCACGCCCGACGCCACCCTTAAAGTTCCATCTACTTCTACAAATTCTTGTGTGCAGGGACCCAAGGGAACGTCAGCAAGGGTTTGTGGAATAAAACCCCACGGCCACTAGAGAAGAACACAAGAGAACAACCCGAAAAAAACCCAGACCTCGCACAATACCAACGGCAAGAGTTGCGCAACGAGCAGACGAAAGCGCGACACAGAGACAGAGAAACGCGAGCAGTGCCGTCACCCCTGAGAAGAAATTCGAAGCGTCAGCCGCGAAGCTCGACAGCCATACATTGCCCTAGTGAAGGAAAAGCGCAAGCCCAGCGAAACAGCCACCTCGAGTAACAATCGGAGCGATGGAATCCCATACAGAGGAACAGCCCAGTGGGTATTACCCTGGAGAATTTGTCGCCAACCCAGGGGTGAGTACTGGCTGGATACACAAACGCCGCCGAAAGGAGCTGGACTCCTTCGCGGAGTAATTCGGATTCAGCCGCGAGGGTAACGTGGAAGATCTTTCTTTCGCCGAACTAGTCGCCGGGCCCCTCGAACACGATGCCTGGCTCAGGTTGGCAGAGTTCGAGCGGCAGTACGCCAGATCGCCAGGACGAGCCAGATCGCCCCAGCCCGACACCTCAGCACTAACGGAGAAGCGGAAGATGGATCCCAAACTCAGCCTACAAGTTCCGGGAGTCATGGAGGGCAAAGTCAGCACCTCACCAACATCGATAACCGTCGAAGATCTACCGAGGCCCCCGCCCCCGGAGCCAAGGCCCTCGCCCATGAGACGGATCTTGCCGACAGCAGGAGGAAATGGCCTCACAGACGGTCATTACTACAGTCACGCCGCACAGATGGCGGAACGGATCCGAAAGTGGGGAATCCAGTTCGACGGGCAGGACGACCCAATGTCGTTCGTCGAACTAATGGAAGAGCGTGCCCTCTCGTACGTGGTAGATATGAACTACCTGCCGCGAGCCATGGCGGAGCTCCTCACCGACCGAGCCAACCGTTGGTTCCGCACCAGCCGACTCCAGAGCGCCTCATGGGCCGATTTCCGCCAGGAATTCCTAGCCTTTTTCCTGCCTCCCCGGTACTTCGAGCAATTGGAAGACCAGATCAGGGACCGCAAACAAGCGGTGGGCGAACCGTTCAAGGATTTCATCATCGAGCTGCGGTTACTCATGCACCACGCCAGGTACGACGACGCCAAGGAGCTTAGCCGAATCTATGACAACACCCTCCCGGCGTACCAGCTGTACGTACGAAGGCACGAACTGAGAAGTCTGACGCAATTAACAATGTTGGCCACAGAGTTCGCGAGTGTCGAGGAACGAAACGTACCGGCAACCCTCATCCCCCCTCGACAACCGCCCAGGTACACGCGGCCAACGGCGCAACATGTGCAAAAAACCCGCTGCAAGTAGACGACGGCCGGATAACGGCGAGAGTGACCATCGGAGGACGGCGCACGGAAACCACGGTCGGGGCGTCGCGAAGCTTCATCAACGCCGATCTCGCCCGCAAACTCGACCCGACGGCTCAGCTCGCGAGATAACTCAGATCTTGCTAGCGCGCGTCAAACTAGACGAGCAAGAGCAACATGGTAGAGCAAGCCATCATAGGAATGGATTTCCTGTGCGCCATTGAAACCACAATACAATGTGACACCACGCGCCTCCATCTCCAAGGCTCCCAACGCCCCATCCCAAACACGCCGATGGTCACCGCCAGCCAAGTACACGCCGGACCCACGAGCTCGAGACCTCCGCCGCCAACGAATTCTCCGCCACTCCGAGTAACCCAAAACTAAGCAAAGCAACGAAGAAAGCGAGCCGGTCTCCCGAAGGCACCGACGCGGTTCCACCAACGAAGGGAAAGGACACCGCCATCGACGCGAAAACGACCCCTACGACAACGACCGACCCGCTACTCCCGCGTCCTCCCAGGCAGGAACCGGGAAAGGCGATCACTACCAGACGAGGCACCCATCGGAACCCCGATGCACTTTGAGCCGACGCACCATCGATCGTCCCCGACATCATGGAACGCCTCCCGGGCAACACCTCGTACGACGCCGGCATGCGGCACAGCACCACGCCTGGAGCTATGTCGGTGATTATCGGCAGCTAAAGGAGCGTTCTATCCCGGACGCGTACCCGCTACCCAGGATCAGCTACATACTAGAGCGACTCCGAAATGCCCACTTCATCACGACCCTAGACCTGAACGAGGGGGAACGTTGTGAGTTTCTGCGGACATCGCAACTCTACAGTTATACCCGATACTAAGTCAGTATGGCTCTCCTCCGTCAGACGCCGCTAATATTAAACGACACGACGAAGAGTGCGTGCGAGAGAGACAGAAAATCAGTCTGCGCGTGACGTCGGGCGCTGCGTAGCCACTGCAAATTGATTTCTTGCTTTTGGCTACAAAAATGATCCGATCTGATCCAGATTCAGCAACCGGATAGATATGGTCATTCTCTATGATTCTGCGTTTTTAGTTTTCTCGAATCTGCAATATTGTGGATGCAACAGATTTTCGTTCTTTGTGGTGGCGGAAGGGGGTGGAGCGAAATTTTGAGATATACGATTTATAGTGAGATCTAACAGAAGTGCGGATACCAAATTTGGTTACGGTTATTTGGTTTATTAAGGCTAGAAATAGTCTCTGAGATTTATGAATATCCCCAGATTTTCATCATTTGCGGGGGCGGAAGGGGGTGTGGCGAAATTTTGAAACAAGCTCGTCTCGGTCCAATATATTAGGAGTGTGGATACCAAATTTGGTTGCTCTAGCTTTTATAGTCTCTGAGATCTAGGCGCTAATGTTTTACTCTAAGCAAAGCCGCCTATGCTACCTGTGTGTTAGAGAGAGACAGGGCGAGAAAAAATGAAATTGTTTTCTTGATGCTGGCTATAATAATAATACGTTCCAATTCAGATTCAGCAGTCTAAAAGATATTGCACTTCGATAGTATACAGCCCACAACACAAGGCTGCCCAGCTATTACTCCTCCCGATCTGGCCGTTCAACCGGACACTCTTTCCGTTGCTCAAAATTCTGCTAGCAGCTCGTCTCTACCTTCGTCTACCTCTCTTGCTGCCCAAGGTCTTCACTCTGATGTCGTGCTTCTGGCTACAGTCGTGGTTCTCGTGAAGAATCGGTCTGGCGTTTTAGTTCCTTGTCGTGCCATCTTAGATTCAGGATCGCAGCTGCATCTCGTCACATCCAGGTTCGCCCAGCAGCTTCAGCTTAGGAGAACTCAATCGTCTGCACTTGTGTCTGGGCTGGGCGATACCAGCGTTTCTACTGAGGGATCCACCATAAGCATTTGTATGCATTCTCGCACCTCTGCTTACACAACTACGCTTACTGCTCTCATCGCCCCCACGATTACCGATTCTCAACCAAGTATGAAAGTAAATGTATCCGATTGGCGTATTCCATCTAACATTCAGCTCGCTGATCCTGCATTTTTCAATCCTCAACGGGTTGATCTTCTCATTGGTGCGAGCGTTTTTTATGATCTCCTCTGCGTAGGGCAAATCAAACTCACCGATGGACTGCCTCTTCTGCAGAAGACCCGGCTTGGGTGGATCGTATCTGGCGGTGGACAGAAGGTATCAATCTCGGCGCTTTTGGCCACGCACAATTGTCCAGATTCGATAGCTGAGATGGAAGCAAGGTTGGATAAAACTCTTCGTATGTTTTGGGAAGTCGAGAATTGTGTGGAGGTTGGGTTGAATACCAAAGAAGAAGACGATTGTGAAGCACATTTCGTAAGCCACCTTTCACGGTTGCCATCCGGGGAGTATGCAGTTCGTCTGCCGCTAAATAACAATACTGATTCTTTAGGAGAATCTTACGCTCAGGCTTATCGACGGTTCATCAGTCTGGAGCGAAAAGTGGAGCGTAATCCTACACTCAAGGAGCGGTATTCCGCCTTTATGAGCGAGTACATTGATTTGCATCATATGCACCAAGTCAACCCTGATTCCCGTAGCCTCTGCAAATATTTCTTGCCTCATCACTGTGTCCTAAAGGAGGACAGTACGTCGATGGATCCGCAGCTACATCAACTGGATATTCTCTAAATGATGTGATGATGACAGGCCCTGTTATTCAGCCTGCATTGTTTAACATATTGATTCGCTTTCGAACATATCCAGTTGCTCTCACTGGGGACATTTGTAAAATGTACCGCTGCGTACGAGTGTCTCCACCCGACAATTTGTATCAGTGCATCCTATGGCGAGATTCCATCGAGTCCGAGGTTCAAGTCTACACATTAGACACCGTCACATACGGGACGAGGGCTGCATCATTTTTAGCGGTCCGCGCAATGCACCAGCTGGCCATCGACGAGGGTGAATCCTACCCTCTTGGCTCAGCTGCTCTGCGGCAGGAGTTTTACGTGGATGACCTTATTTCGGGCGGTAATTCGGTCGCACAGGTCATGGACAAGATGCACCAAACATCAGCTTTACTGTCCCGTGGTAACTTTAGACTTATGAAATGGTGCTCCAGTCACCAGAAAGTACTTGAGGGAACCCCTGAAGATGACATAGAGAAGTTCTTAAAGTTTAATGATGGAAGCGACATAGCCAAAACTCTCGGCTTAGCGTGGGACCCTGCTTCGGATCAGCTGCTTTTTGCCTTATCCGCACTGGACACAACCTCAAAGCCATCAAAGCGGTCGGTTTTATCTACGATTGCGCGGTTCTACGACCCTCTTGGATTGATAAATCCAGTCATTGTCAGGTGCAAAATCTTCCTTCAGCAGCTTTGGAGAGAAAATTTGGATTGGGATGAAAGCCTACCCTCAGCGTTGCATTCAACTTGGATGGACTTGAGAAATAGTTTGGCAAACATTTCTCGGATCTCATTTCCTCGCTTGGTTCTTCGTTCTAGTGTGGCTACAGAAGTTCACGGATTCTGTGATGCCAGCTTAGAAGCATATGGCGCTTGCGTGTATGTCGTGTCCAGGGAAGCCCAGTCTTCGAGCCACGTTTTGTGCTCAAAGTCGCGAGTGGCGCCGCTAAACACGAGCCAGCTAAATTTCAAGTTTTCGTGGCAAATCGAGTGGCATCAATTCAGGAGTTGACGGCAGCCATGGAATGGCGCTATGTTCCCACATCTTTAAATCCTGCTGATATTCTCTCGAGAGGCTCGCTTCCCAACCATCTTATCCAGTCAGAGCTATGGTTTCACGGCCCATCCTTTTTGCTAGGCTCCAAGGATAAGTGGCCTGTATCTCCATCTAACAACATAGCAACTTTGGAGCTTCGCAAGAGAGGATTGCTAATCACGTCTCCACATGCCGATCTCACGTCCGGATGCAAATTTGCGAATTCATTCTTTCGCATGCAGCGCACATTCGCCTACCTGCATAAATTTATACATCGTCTTAGGCATCCAGGACACACCGTTTCTGATATTCGGCAAGGAACGCATCTTCTAATTCGACACATTCAGCTGGCAAATTTGTGGATGGACATAAAGGAGATTCGGCGCAATGGTCAAGTCATGAAATCCAGTTCTATTAGTTCGCTCAATCCGTTCATCGATCATTCTGGACTACTTAGAGTTGGAGGTCGTCTTGGCAACTCATCGCTAGGATTTGACGCTCAGCGCCCGCTCATTCTGCCAAGGGGACATTCCATTACCTTTGCGCTGATAAGATATTATCATGAAAGAAACCTCCATGCCGGACCTCGCGCCTCGCTATCCAAAATTCGGCTGGAATATTGGCCCATTGGAGGTGTTAAGGCAGTGTCAAGGGTCGTCAGCAGATGTGTGATATGCTTCAGGACTAGGCCGCGCATGGTCGAACACATCATGGGAGACCTACCTAAGGAACGTTTGGAAGGATCTCGAGTTTTTGAAGTCACTGGAGTAGATTACTGTGGACCTTTTTTCTACCGATCAGAAATCCGCACAAGGCCTCCGATCAAGTGCTACATTAGCGTATTCATCTGCTTCACTTCTAAGGCTATACACATGGAGCTCGTAAAGGATTTGACCACTGCATCGTTTCTAGGCGCACTAAAGCGTTTTACTTCCACTCGAGGAAGGCCAAGTCAAATTTGGTCGGACAATGCGACAAACTTCGTTGGGGCCAAGAACGAGCTTCTGGAGCTAAAGAAGCTTTGTCTGAGCGAACCGCATATGAAGGAGGTCCACGAATCCTGCTTGGCTGACTCGATCGACTGGCGTTTCATCCCACCTCGCTCTCCGAATTTTAGCGGGTTGTGGGAAGCGGCCGTGAAGACCGCAAAATATCACCTGTACCGCTCAGTTGGACCATCTGTGCTTATCTTGGACGAGCTGCGCACTCTGATCTGTCAGATCACTGCAATTGTTAACTCTCGCCCTTTGCTCTCGCTTTCAGAAAATCCTGATGATTTAGACGTTTTGACTCCTGCTCATCTGCTTTTAGGCGGCCCCCATGAGCAAATCCTCGAGCCTGACCTAACGAAGCTGAACTACAATCGTCTGGATGGCTGGCAGCGGGTCACCCAACTACAACAAATATTTTGGAGCCGTTGGCGCGAAGAGTATCTCACTCTTTTGCAAGAGCGCGCGAAGTGGCGTACCCCCGCGCAAAACATCTGCAAGAACGACCTCGTTCTGGTGAAGGACGAAAATCTTCCTCCAATGCGTTGGCCACTGGCTAGAGTGGTCGATGTCGTTTTGGGCAAGGACGGAGTGTGTCGCGTCGCTGACCTGAAGACATCCTCAGGAAACATCAGGAGGGCCGTCACTCGGCTATGTTTGCTGCCCCTTAAGGAATCTGTTGAGAGACTAGCTCCCAACGGGGGGAGTATGTTCGGGCCAGCCGCTGAAGAATAACCGTAACTTTAACATTATTATTGTATGAGCATAGAGAGCCGCCTACATATGTTGTAAAACGTTGACTTTCTGCAGAGCTGCTGCGCTCTCCCGCTAAAGGGGCTCTCTGCCGCCGCCACTTCGGCAACTACTTTGATCTGCTGCCGCCACTTCGGCAGTCAATTTGATCTAACGCCGTCGTCTATAGTTTTTAGTTCTATGCTAACCCCTCTGCGCATTGGTTGCATATCGATCTCGCATAAAGTTTATCTGGCAATCTAGCAAGCAATCGGCTTCCGCTAAGCCACCAAGATTAAATACGAATTATAAAGTTTAACCCAAAATCTCTTTTCATTTTTGAAACACATAGGTGCCAAAAAAGCTTGGCATCTCAAACAATAATAAATAATACCTACGATATGAGTTATTATAAGCCGCAAGGCTAACACAAAGTATATTGTGGCCACTCGGCGGATCAATAATAAACTAAACTTAAGGTACCCGGGCCCGTCGCAGTTACGCAGAAACGCTGACATTGCGCCTCGTGCCTGGTGTTCGATGCAGGCTGGCATCCGGCGGTCTCGGCGGGCGCGCTCCCACGGTCAGCGAATCTGCCTACTCAGCGATCTTGCAGAAATCGCTCCGCCCAGTAGCCTATTTGGTTAACACTTGTTAACTTATATGTAGGTGTATTTTCTTTATTATAAGTTATGCTAGGGCTTAGTACTAGATAAGACAATATAGTCTTAACTATGGTCTACCACCACAATCGGGGCTGACGCTGGGTTAGTGCTGTTGATCAGGATCAATTTGACCTCAGCGTATACTTTGGGGCGCCACTCTTATACGCACACCAAGTCTCTCCTATCGCTTTTGCTTTCCGCATGTGGATGTGGATCAACACTCAATTAGGACTCACTCTGGAGGGCATGCGACGCCTCTGATTCTCTGTTCTCCGTTTATACACTTCCCTTCACTTGGTGTAACGGTACCACGTCAATCCTCACCGATAGGCGGATAGACCGATTTTGCACGCACGGCGACTCACACGCGAAAGATCCCGCGCAGCCGACGCCACCCTCCTTTTAAAGCCGCGCCTTAACGGGACCTCCTCTAGACGTCGGTAACTTTCCATAGGCTGGTCTCGCGGTTTACAGGACCTTCGTTACGGCACCGCGCCAGTGTCGTGATCCTATGACCTTATTTGGTCATGCGCTGGGCCACTGCCGGCCCGATTCCACCATATCGTCAGTCTCATTCGACATTCGCAGCTAGGGCAGCGACTCTACATATATACCCGATACTTAGTCAGTATAGCTCTCCTACGCCAGAAGGCGCACACTTCACGACGCACAGTGGGACATTTCGCCATTTCAGCTTGCTAAATTAATAACTTTTGAACTAAATATATCTTCATGAAACAAACTGCATTCTAAAGAAAAATATTCTTAAGTAAACTATGCTACTTTTTGTTTTTGTAGATCGATAAAGGTTTTTTAATGGTTATTTTTACTAAAAAATATTATTTCTTATTTAATTTTCAACCTAACGTAATTAAAAAAAAATTTTGTTTATTTTGAAAGTTGGTTGAATTTTTGTATACACGCCGTTTTGTATACACGACGAGCGACGCCCACTCTAGCCCCACTCTAGCCCCGATCCACCCCCTCTACGATAGGCCACGCCCGACGCCACCCTTAAAGTTCCATCTACTTCTACAAATTCTTGTGTGCAGGGACCCAAGGGAACGTCAGCAAGGGTTTGTGGAATAAAACTCCGCGGCCACTAGAGAAGAACACAAGAGAACAACCCGAAAAAAACCCAGACCTCGCACAATACCAACGGCAAGAGTTGCGCAACGAGCAGACGAAAGCGCGACACAGAGACAGAGAAACGCGAGCAGTGCCGTCACCCCTGAGAAGAAATTCGAAGCGTCAGCCGCGAAGCTCGACAGCCATACATTGCCCTAGTGAAGGAAAAGCGCAAGCCCAGCGAAACAGCCACCTCGAGTAACAATCGGAGCGATGGAATCCCATACAGAGGAACAGCCCAGTGGGTATTACCCTGGAGAATTTGTCGCCAACCCAGGGGTGAGTACTGGCTGGATACACAAACGCCGCCGAAAGGAGCTGGACTCCTTCGCGGAGTAATTCGGATTCAGCCGCGAGGGTAACGTGGAAGATCTTTCTTTCGCCGAACTAGTCGCCGGGCCCCTCGAACACGATGCCTGGCTCAGGTTGGCAGAGTTCGAGCGGCAGTACGCCAGATCGCCAGGACGAGCCAGATCGCCCCAGCCCGACACCTCAGCACTAACGGAGAAGCGGAAGATGGATCCCAAACTCAGCCTACAAGTTCCGGGAGTCATGGAGGGCAAAGTCAGCACCTCACCAACATCGATAACCGTCGAAGATCTACCGAGGCCCCCGCCCCCGGAGCCAAGGCCCTCGCCCATGAGACGGATCTTGCCGACAGCAGGAGGAAATGGCCTCACAGACGGTCATTACTACAGTCACGCCGCACAGATGGCGGAACGGATCCGAAAGTGGGGAATCCAGTTCGACGGGCAGGACGACCCAATGTCGTTCGTCGAACTAATGGAAGAGCGTGCCCTCTCGTACGTGGTAGATATGAACTACCTGCCGCGAGCCATGGCGGAGCTCCTCACCGACCGAGCCAACCGTTGGTTCCGCACCAGCCGACTCCAGAGCGCCTCATGGGCCGATTTCCGCCAGGAATTCCTAGCCTTTTTCCTGCCTCCCCGGTACTTCGAGCAATTGGAAGACCAGATCAGGGACCGCAAACAAGCGGTGGGCGAACCGTTCAAGGATTTCATCATCGAGCTGCGGTTACTCATGCACCACGCCAGGTACGACGACGCCAAGGAGCTTAGCCGAATCTATGACAACACCCTCCCGGCGTACCAGCTGTACGTACGAAGGCACGAACTGAGAAGTCTGACGCAATTAACAATGTTGGCCACAGAGTTCGCGAGTGTCGAGGAACGAAACGTACCGGCAACCCTCATCCCCCCTCGACAACCGCCCAGGTACACGCGGCCAACGGCGCAACATGTGCAAAAAACCCGCTGCAAGTAGACGACGGCCGGATAACGGCGAGAGTGACCATCGGAGGACGGCGCACGGAAACCACGGTCGGGGCGTCGCGAAGCTTCATCAACGCCGATCTCGCCCGCAAACTCGACCCGACGGCTCAGCTCGCGAGATAACTCAGATCTTGCTAGCGCGCGTCAAACTAGACGAGCAAGAGCAACATGGTAGAGCAAGCCATCATAGGAATGGATTTCCTGTGCGCCATTGAAACCACAATACAATGTGACACCACGCGCCTCCATCTCCAAGGCTCCCAACGCCCCATCCCAAACACGCCGATGGTCACCGCCAGCCAAGTACACGCCGGACCCACGAGCTCGAGACCTCCGCCGCCAACGAATTCCCCGCCACGACACGACATAAGAGCACAAGGAACAAGGAACACAGAACCCACGGCCACGACGTGGCACACTAGCCCCAGGCCCACTCCGAGTAACCCAAAACTAAGCAAAGCAACGAAGAAAGCGAGCCGGTCTCCCGAAGGCACCGACGCGGTTCCACCAACGAAGGGAAAGGACACCGCCATCGACGCGAAAACGACCCCTACGACAACGACCGACCCGCTACTCCCGCGTCCTCCCAGGCAGGAACCGGGAAAGGCGATCACTACCAGACGAGACACCCATCGGAACCCCGATGCACTTTGAGCCGACGCACCATCGATCGTCCCCGACATCATGGAACGCCTCCCGGGCAACACCTCGTACGACGCCGGCATGCGGCACAGCACCACGCCTGGAGCTATGTCGGTAATTATCGGCAGCTAAAGGAGCGTTCTATCCCGGACGCGTACCCGCTACCCAGGATCAGCTACATACTAGAGCGACTCCGAAATGCCCACTTCATCACGACCCTAGACCTGAACGAGGGGGAACGTTGTGAGTTTCTGCGGACATCGCAACTCTACAGTTATACCCGATACTAAGTCAGTATGGCTCTCCTCCGTCAGACGCCGCTAATATTAAACGACACGACGAAGCGTGCGTGCGAGAGAGACAGAAAATCAGTCTGCGCGTGACGTCGGGCGCTGCGTAGCCACTGCAAATTGATTTCTTGCTTTTGGCTACAAAAATGATCCGATCTGATCCAGATTCAGCAACCGGATAGATATGGTCATTCTCTATGATTCTGGGTTTTTAGTTTTCTCGAATCTGCAATATTGTGGATGCAACAGATTTTCGTCCTTTGTGGGGGCGGAAGGGGGTGGAGCGAAATTTTGAGATATACGTTTTATAGTGAGATCTAACAGAAGTGCGGATACCAAATTTGGTTACGGTTATTTGGTTTATTAAGGCTAGAAATAGTCTCTGAGATTTATGAATATCCCCAGATTTTCATCATTTGCGGGGGCGGAAGGGGGTGTGGCGAAATTTTGAAACAAGCTCGTCTCGGTCCGATATATTAGGAGTGTGGATACCAAATTTGGTTGCTCTAGCTTTTATAGTCTCTGAGATCTAGGCGCTAATGTTTTACTCTAAGCAAAGCCGCCTATGCTACCTGTGTGTTAGAGAGAGACAGGGCGAGAAAAAATGAAATTGTTTTCTTGATGCTGGCTATAATAATAATACGATCCAATTCAGATTCAGGAGTCTAAAAGACATGGTCATTCTCTACGATTCTGCGTTTTTGGTTTTCTCGTATCTTTAAAATTGTGGATGCAACAGATTTTCGTCCTTTGTGGGGGCGGAAGTGGGCGGGGCGAAGTTTTGAAATATTTTTGTAGCAGTGACGTATCACAGAAGTCTGGATCCAAAACATCGTTGCTCTAGCTCTTATAGTCTTTGAGCATTAGGCGCTGAAGGGGACGGAAAGACGGACAGACGGACGGATGGGCAGACGGACAGACGGACATGGCTCGGCTATCGATGCTGATCAAGAATATATATACTTTATGGGGTCGGAAACGATTCCTTCTGGACGTTACACACATCCACTTTTACCACAAATCTAATATACCCCGATACTCAAAATGAGTATTGGCAGATACCAATGGCCCGCGACAGCCGGAAAGCCACGGCATTCACGATACCCGGCAGAGGATTATACCAATGGAAAGTAATGCCTTTCCGTTGAAATTCCGCGGGAGCCAGGTTTCAACGGACTCTCGACGCCGTTATCGGCGCGGATATGGAACCGCTCGCGTTCGCATATCTCGACGACATCGTCATCGTCAGGAAAAGCTACACGGAGCACCTGAACGACGTGAAAGAAGTTTTCACACGACTACGCAAGGCAAACCTACGGATCAACACGGACAAGTGTGCCTTCTTCCAACGCCGGATAAAATACCAGGGCCACATGATCAGCGAAGAAGGTATCCACACTGACCCCGACAAAATCGCAGCCGTAAAGGATCTGAGGCCCCCGACAAAATCGCAGCCGTAACGGATTTGAGGCCGCCGACCAACCTGAAGGAGCTACGACAATGCGTAGGCATGGCCGGGTGGTACCGCAGATTTGAACCAAACTTTGCCACCGTAGTCCAACCAATGTCACTGCTGCTGAAGAAAGGGAAAGCATGGACATGGGGCCAAGAACAACAAGACGCCTTCGACGAGCTGAAAACACTGCTCACCACCGCACCGGTACTCGCCTGCCCAGACTTGAACGTCAAATTTTCTCTGCAGACGGATGCAAGCAACCTTGCAGTTGGCGCGGTCCTCACCCAAGAGATCGAAGGGAAAGAGCGGGTCATCGCATATGTCAGTCGACGCCTCAACAAGGTAGAAGAAAACTACTCGGCCTCGCCTCGCCGTCATCTGGGCGATCCGAAAACTGCGATGTTATCTAGAAGGCTACCGAATCGACGTCATAACCGATCATCTCGCACTAAAATGGCTGAATACCCTCGAGAGCCCTTACGGTAGAGTAGCAATATGGGCGCTCGAACTACAGCAATACCAATACGACGTGCACTATCGGGCCGGAAACCAGAACGTAGTCGCGGACGCACTGTCAAGACAACCACTGGAAACACTTTCCCGCATCGAGGAGGAAGGCGACACAGCATGCAGCTAGTTTAAACAAAGGATCCAACAAGTCCAAGACCAACCCCAGAAGTACCCGGACTACACGCACGAAAATGGGCAGCTATACCGCTATCTAGGACACGGAGCCGACTACGACGACCACATACCGTGGAAACTATGCGTGCCCAAAAACGGCCGGACGAGAGTACTCCGCGAATGCCATGACGAACCGACAGCTGGATACCTTGGCGTCCGGAAAACCATCCTGAGGACAACGCAACGATATTACTGGCCAGGACTACACCGAGACGTGCGACGATACGTGCAGGGCTGCGTAAGCTGTCAGAAGTTCAAAGCCACGCAGCGAAAGGCCGTGGGCAGGATGCTCACACGTAAAGCCGAAGAACCCTTCGCCACCCTGTGAGACGGCTTCGTCGGATCATTACCACGGTCCAAGCACGGGAACACCATCTTACTGGTATTCTTCGACACTTTCTCCAAGTGGGTCGAACTGGTACCCCTCAAGAAAGCGACAACAGCGAACCTCGAACGAGCCTTCAGAGAACGAATACTGAGCAGCTTCGGCGTGCCGAAACTATTCGTCTGCGACAACGGAACCTAGTTCACCAGCCGATCGTTCAGAACATTCCTGCGAACCGCAGGAATGGAGCTGCAAAACACAGCCCCGTATTGCCCCCAAGAAAACCCGACGGAGTGAGCCAATCGGACTGTGAAAACGATGATCGCACAGTTCGTCGACGACCACCAGAATTCATGGGACGAACTCCTACCCGAGATGACATTGGCGATCAATTCCAGCGTCTCCGAGACGACCGGATTCAGCCCCGCCTTCCTCCTGCAAGGAAGAGAGCCCCGACTCCCCGACACTCTCTACGACGGAGTCATGCCCGGGACAGGGAGTACGCCAGAGACGGCCATCAGCAAAGCGACGAGGCTGAAAGAAGTGTTCGCCATCGTCCGGAACAACATCCAGAGATCCAGTCAACAGCAAGGGAGACATTACAACCTCCGCCAGCGACTTTGGCGCCCCGCCTTCGGGTCGTTGGTACTACTACGCCAACACCACCTCTCAAACGGGCTTTGCGGCAAAGCTAGCCCCGAAGTTGAACGGCCTCTACCGGGTCAAAAGTTTTCCATCGCCAAACAACGCCAAATTGCAACATTGCGAAAGCCGAAAACAGAAGACCGCAAACGTCAACGACCTGAGAGAGTTCCCCGATCACGAGTCCGAAGAATCCATTTACCTACCTGAGAATGCGGACATCGACGAGGAAAGCAACGAGACATTAACCCGACGCCCCAACCAAGAGGGCACCGCAGAGTCAGCAAATCCCGGGATACCAGGCCAAAAGACAGCATCGGCAAAAAGCGAGCCCGATGGCATAATACCGCCGAGAATGCAAGCGAACCGCGCGACTACCAATTAATCGAACAGCGCTGACGCCAGCAAGAGAAGTAACGTAACGCTCACGACCCCACAAATCCGCTGACGAAGACCACAGAAGAAACCACAAGAGCCCGACCCATGAGTCGTCGTAACTCTCGCCGGGGAAGAAAGGGGAGGGTGTAACGAACCTACAAGGGTTCGATACAATCCTTCCCCCGACATATTATAAGCATAAAACCATACAAGATTTCACACAACACCCCGCATACATTATTTACCAACACCCCCTCTCCACACGTAGCCACCGATCAACACGCGCCGACTCCATAACGCTGACCAAAGACATCAGGTCACGCGCACTTCACCCACTCCAGCCCAAGCCATCGGCCAAGTGCAGTCTTCCGCAGACTCAGCAATACGGGCGTATAAAAAGAGGACGACCAGAACCAGGAAACAACTTGCGCAGAAACCTGGCTCAGAGTACAGACGTTGTACCACCAAACTAAGCTAATTTAAAGACCTACATAGGTAGGTCAGCTACGAATAAGAGGACATTCCTAGGGAGAGTACCGAAAATAAGCAGCCCCGCAAAGCAAGAGGGTGTTCGCGAAGCTGCAACACTGACGATGCGCTTGTGGTGCACACACATCCCAACGCGTGGCGAGAGTCAGCCTGGCTTGGGGCGCGGTATATAAAACTAGCCCAGTCGTTAACGGAGAGCTCAGGGACTTGGCAGCCCATGTTCTAAGTATGCCTTATCCTGGCAACTTGGATCTCTACCCGGACGGACCGTACACATTCTCCGCAGCTCGTGGGAAAAGAATGGAAGATTATAATAATTAACCCTATACCCTATTTGGTGGTTCTCTTGAGAGAATCACCCTGGTGGTTATGTTAAGACATCAAGTTTAAGTTTTCTGAACACATTTCTACCATGGTAAATAAGGCCATGGGCGTGCTTGGGTTAAAGAGGTGGTCATAAGAATATATAACAAAGACTCTCTATACCTTGCTTGTTCGTCCGATCTTAGAATACGGATCCTGTATATGGTGCCCTCAGTACAAAGGACACCAGGACCGTACAGAATCAGTACAGAAAAACTTCTTACTCTTTGCTCTGCGGGGCCTTGACTGGGATGCGGGTGTGAGACTTCCATCTTACTCTAGTAGACTGCTATTAGTAAACCTCCCATCCTTAATTAACCGTAGAAAAAAGCTTGGTGTGATTTTTATGTACAACTTGATCATGGGTGACATAGACAGCTGACAGACCTAGACATCGTCCTTCAAAACCTTTGAAAGACTCGTCGGGCTGTAACTGAGGACAACTATACACCCTCAGTTGCCTGACAGCACAGCATGCCTACCGGAAAGGAAATTCCACGGAAACGGCTCTTCATGAAGTATTCTCAGCGGTAGAGATATCTCTGCATCTCAAAGAATATTCACTGATAGCCTTTCTCGATATTAAGGGAGCCATCCACAACGTTGTGGACCGTGACTTGGTGATGCGCATTGATCATGATGCTGATCATTAATGGGATCGTCCGCCCAGTCAAGGTATGTCAACAGAAACACCCCGCAAGGTGGCGTCCTGTCCCATCATCTTTGAAACATAGCAGTCAACCAGATTCTATATGACCTGGAAGGGGCGGCTGCAAAGTCGTTGCCTATGCGGATGACGTTGCAAATATCTTCCCGTGAAAATACCGCAAAGCTAGCGAAACTATCTAAATGGACAGAATCGCCCGGCCTGGGAGTAAATCCCTCAAAAACGGAATTGTACTGTTCGGAGCAGCAGCCGTTAAAAACTCTAATAACTCGCGATCAACCTGTGTACGCTTTCAGTGCATACACGCACACACCTAAATAAAGTTATTAATTGTTATAAGCCACTGCTTCGATCCTTCCTTCTGTCTAGTCGGTCGTTCCTATTCGAGGCAGTCGGTCAGCAGTACTCTTTGTCGCCAAAACGCCTAAATCTAAGTCCACGGCCTCGAACAAAAAACACACAAACAATCAAACAATAAACGCCAAATTGTAACCTTAACGAGGGGGAACGTTGTGAGTTGCTGCGGTCATCGCAACTCTACAGTTATACCCGATACTAAGTCAGTATGACTCTCTTCCGGCAGACGCCGCTAATATTAAACGACACGACAAAGAGTGCTTGCGATAGAGACAGAAAATCAGTCTGAGCGTGACGTCGGGCGCTGCGTAGCCAGTGCAAATTGATTTGTTCCTTTTGGCTATAAAAATTATCTGATCTGATCCAGATTCAGCAATCTGATAGATATGGTCAATATCTATGATTCTGCGTTTTTAGTTTTCTCGAATCTGCAATATTGTGGATGCAACAGATTTTCGTCCTTTGTGGGGGCGGAAAGGAGTGGGGCGAAATTTTGACATATACGTTTTATAGTGACATTTTAAAGGAGAGTGTGTACCAAATTTGGTTACTCTAGCCTTAATAGTCTCTGAGATTTGTGGATGCCTCAGATTTTCGTCCCTTGCGGGGGCGGAAGGGGGTGTGGCGAAATTTTGACACAAAATAGTCAAGGACCGATATCACAGGAGTGTGGATACCAAATTTGGTTGCTCTGGCTCTTATAGGTTCTAAGATCCTTGAACTCATATTTTGCAATTGGCAAAACCGACCATGAAACCTGTGTGTTAGAGAGAGACAGAGCGAGAAAGAATGAAATTGTTTTCTTGATTCTGGCTATAAAATTTATACGATCTGATTCAGATTTTGCACTCTAGAAGATATAGTCATCTTCTACGATTCTGCGTTTTTATTTTTCTCGTATCGTAGAAATTGTGGATGCCACAGATTTTCGCCCTTTGTGGGGCGGAAGTCGGCGGCGCACAGTTTTGAAATATTCTTGTAGCAGTGACATATCACAGAAGTCTGGATCCAAAACATCGTTGCTCTAGCTTTTATAGTCTTTGAGCACTAGGCGCTGAAGGGGACGGACAGACGGACAGACAGACATGGCTCAATCGACTCGGCTATTGATGCTGATCAAGAATATATATACTTTATGGGGTCGTTCTGGACGTTTCACTTTTACCACAAATCTAATATACCTCAATACTCATTTTGAGTATCGGATATACAAACGGAGCAATTTTTTTCTTGTAAATTTTGGAGTCAGAGTTGCCGAAAAAGCTCGGCAGCTTCCAACATTTTGGTGACCCCGACGTGATCGCCGTGGACTTGTCGTGTGTTAGTTGTGTTTCAAGTAGTTCATTAAATCAAATTCGAAGGTTCAACGTAACATTTGTCGAAAAGTAGTGATTGTTGGATTGTTGGAATTATTGACGGAGCTGAAATCTAATTTTACCAGTTTGGAAGAAGTGGATTTTGAGTCTATGTCCAGTGATATACCAGGAAAATTTTATTTGTCCATCCTATCTATTGCCGCGCCGGGCAACGCCTCCAAATCTGGGGCCGTACGTTTGATAAGCCTCCCACGTTCAATAGGCCTCCCGTGGTTTGTTCTTCAAGTTGGTTTTATTCAGGTGTTTCATATACAATATCGGGGCGGGGTGTTAAACTATGGGAGCTAGAGCTAAAAATCTTGTACCGCTTCAGTAAACTTTTTCCGCTGCCTTTTTTTTCGTTCTTCCTCTTCCTGGCCTATAGCTGCCGTTCGCCGTGATTAACCCTTTGCTCGGCGCTGTTAGAGTTTGTGCTGTTAACGTCTGTGCTGTTAGGCGCAGTGATATTTAGAGCTGCCACTGCGGTTTCTGCCGTAACATTCCCCCCTTCGCAAACTTCGTCGCTTGTCGTGATGTTTGCCAAACTTCTGGTTACGCCTTGATCCATTAGTGGGTTCGTTGTCCTCACGTCTAACTTGGCCAGTTTAACTATTGGCCGAGTTAGCAGTCCAGATGCAGTGCGGATCACCGCGCTTCGGGCGATCCCGTCCTTGGCTACTCGAAGGTCCATGATGACGCCTTTCCTCCACTGCACCTTGGGGCTTGTTTCGTCCGCTAGAACCACGACGTCTCCGAGTTGGATAGGGTTGATTGGGGGTCCATGCCATTTGGTTCGTGGCGTCAGGCACGGTAGGTACTCCTTCAGCCATCGTTTTCTAAAGCTGTCCACGATCTGCCCTGCAATGCGAAAACTCTTACCAAGCATAGCTCCTATTGCGCTGCTGTCGCTCTTTGCTGCCATCGAGCTGGTCTCTGCTCTCAGAAAGTGATTCGGTGTAAGTACGTCGGCTTCCGGACACTCCAACGGCACGTAAGTCAGGGGTCGGGAATTTAGCATATTTTCTATCCTTGCTAGTGCTGTTCTCAGCACTGGTTCTTGTACGTGTGTCTCCTCTAATATTTCGGCCAGTATGGATTTCACCGATCTGATCATCCTTTCCCACGCACCTCCCATGTGGGGTGCTCCTGGGGATATGAAGGACCATTCTATTTGCGGGTACTTGGTTTCCAGTTGTTTCGGTAGAATTCTTTCAATTTCTTCTCGTAGTAAGCGGCTGGCTCCTCGGAAGTTCGTCCCGTTGTCCGACACAATTCTCTTGGGGACTCCTCGACGGGCTACGAACATTTCCAAAGTTAGCATGAAGGCGTCTGTTGACAGGGAGTTTGCCAGCTCGATGTGTACTGCTCGCACGGTGAGGCACGTGAATAGTAGAATTACCTCCAGTGGTCCGAAGTAGTCGATACCAGTGTTTGTGAATGGCAATTCGTTGATTGCTAGCCTCTCTGGTGGTAGGCTTCCCATCTCCGGTGTACAATTGTACAATGGTACAATTGTCGCATCTCGTTGACGACGATCTCAGTAAGCTGATGCTGAAAGATTCTTCCTTGTCGTAGAAGAGCCATTTCTTCAGGGTAAGCCTCTTCTTGGACCATCCGGCATATAACGATGTTGACATCTTCCATGTTGCGAAAGCGTGCGGCTAAATTTGCCTCCTCTGATGCGAAATCTCTTTTGCGTATTTTGTCCAGAAATCTCATCACGCATCTCAGGGCTCCCGTGAACTTTTCCCATTTGCTAAAGCGACATACATTTGGGATTATGCTACTCAGCTTTGATGGTGGTTTCGGCGTATCTGTCCATTCGTGTACGTGTATCCGTTCCAGATTACTCGAGTTGAGCTGTGTAGTTGGCCAGTGTTCTTCCTCGTCAAATAGGAACGGCGGACCGGAGAACCATGGTCCACTTCGTTCCATCGTCTGCTACGTTCAGAGCGGATGGAACCCATTTCCATTCTGATATGTCCGAGGTTTCCAAGATCTCTCCAATTCGGAGCGCGACGAACTGATGGTACTTTCGGGCGTCTGAACATATCCAATACAACACGTTCTTGGAGTCGACGGAGAGCTCCTGTGTTATGAGTTTAGCTAGTCGTAGGGCGAGGATCGCTGCCATAAGCTCCATCCTGGGAATCGAAATTGGTTTCAATGGTGCCACTCTTGTCTTGGATGCGAGTAGTGTGCATCTGACTTCTCCTCTTTGTTCGATCCTTATGTAGGCGACGGCTGCAAAGGCGTTTATGCTCGCGTCTGTAAAGATGTGTAATTGGATATTAGATGTTTCTTTCGTTAGACCAAGATATCGTGGAACCCTTAATTCTTCGATGTTTTGTAGTTGCCGTGCCCATATCATCCAACGTTGACGTTCACTTTCTTTGACCTGTTCATCCCAGCCTACGGCCGACCTCCACACGTCCTGCAGTATTATCTTTGCCTGTATAATATAGAACTCCAATAGTCCTAAGGGTTCGAAGATGGTCATGACTGTACGTAAAATTGACCGCTTCGTCACAGTTTTCGCTTCGTCGTATATGTCATTCGGAAACTTATTGACGAAGGTGAAGTAATCATTCCTTGGATGCCACCACCTACCAAGCACTCGTTCTCGTCTTGTCGAGTCCGTCATCTCGATGGGTCGTTCTTGATGATCTCCATCTCCTGAGAGCGCTCTCATCACGGTGCTCGAGTTAGATATCCATCCTCTCATCTCGAAGCCTCCTTCTTTGTGTATGTTGCTCACTGCCAGCGCTAGACGGACCATTTCGTCTTCTGAGTCACAGCTTTGGAGCCAGTCATCTACAAAGGTGTTGCGAAGTATCGCCTCTACTTCCTCTCTTTGTTCCTTGATGAACCTTTCTGCGTTCCTATCTCTCACGTAGGTCGCTGCTGCTGGGGAACAAGAAGCACCAAAGGTCATTACGCTCATTACGTACCTATCCGGTTCTCGACTGGTGTCACCATATCTCCAGAGAAACTGCTGTGAGCTTTGATCCTCCGAACGTATAATAACCTGATGAAACATTTCTCTAATATCTCCGCAGATGCCAATAGACTTCTCTCGAAAGCTCGATATTACTCCTACCAGCGATGGCAATTGGTCGGGGCCCTTTAGTAGCATTGAATTAAGAGCGATGCCTTCCACTTTGGCTGCTGCATCCCATACGAGTCTTAATTTGCCTTTGTTCGGGTTCTTAGTCACGAATACGGGCAGATACCAGGAGCGTTTGCCTTCGACCATTTCATCTTTTTTGAGTTTTCGGACGTAGCCGATGTCTTCGTACCTCTGTACGAAATCTGTTCGTTTACGAACTCTCGTAGCACCTTATCGCGTGTCATACGAGATTCTAGGCACCGAAGTCGTCGCATTGCCATCTCTCTGGAAGAAGGAAGATCCACGTTGTCGTACCGCCAGAGGAGTCCTGTCTCCCATCTCTTCATTTCGCTGCTAAACCTCGTGGAATTGTTCAGTATTGTTTTTGCTCTTTCGTCCTCTTTGGACCTGAGTGTGCTCCTCGCCATGTTTATGCCAACCGCGTCTAATGAGAAACTCTCTTTTACAAGAGTGTCCAGCTGTGGGTGTTTATTACATTCGCATACGTGCATTACCCGCGGACTCGCTGGCCCGTCGCCCTTTCTGCGGCCATAAACAGACCACCCCAACCTGGACTTGGCGGCGATAAATTCGGAATTCTCGCGTTCTTTGACAGTCAGTCGCACTCCAAGTTTCACGTTGTCCAATCCGATGATCAATGACGCTCTCACGTCCTTGTAGATGAGTATCGGTAGCTTTTCCAGGTGCGAATGGGATCTTAGGATTGAGTTGTCCAGCGTCTGCTTCGGCAGATCCAGGTTTTTTACTGTTCTCACGTTTTGAAGCGTGAATCTGCGAGCCACATTGTCCCTTGGAGAGATCGCTAGGCTTATCCATTTGGATTGAGATTCTCTCTGCGTGATGTCTCCAGTCCAGCGTAGGCATAGCTCGTCCGAGGGGCCATCGATGCCTAGTTTTTCCGTTATCTCCGTCTCGATTAGGGTACAGGCGGATCCTTCGTCTATCAGTGCGAACACTTGCATTTGGCCGTTCGGTCCATACAATGTTAAGGGGACATATCTAAACAACGCAGCTTCGTTCTGCACCGTGTGCAGTACCGTAGTGCTTTCCCTCGGCCTATTCTCTACCCTAGAGCTTTGCTGGTTACTGTTGTGGAGGAGGAAATGGTGCTTTCTCGAGCATCCGTCGACGGAACATACTCTTGTTGACTTACAGTGCCTTATAAAGTGTTTGCCAAGGCACCTCCAGAATAGCTTATTTTCTCTGACGAAGTTCCATCTACCTGGCCCTTCTAGCTCCAGGAACTGCTTACAGTCCTCCAATTTGTGGGCCCCATTGCACCTACGACAGGGCGGTTGTGCGCTGCTATCATTGTGCACCATAAGCCGGACTCTTGGGTTCTTCTCCTTCGTGTAGACTTCTTTCTAGGATGCTACTGGCATCACGGTGCTTGCGCACGATGCGACTCGGAATAGCCAATCGTCGAAAACAGCGATGTTTACCCTCGGAAGTCCAGCGCTTTGTCTGGCCCAATCCAGTTTCAAGTCGAATGGGAGTTTCTCCACAAGGTCGCGAAGTAACATTGGGTCGTTCAGATAGGCGGACAGTCCTATTGCGTCAACAGTAGCGCGATAGTTTTGCACCGACAGCGGCAGGCGCACTAGGCTTTCGATGCTGCTCGATTTCACGGACGGCTCCATTCATAGCTTCGTTTGTAGGGTGTGATATATGGCCATATAGCATTCGAAGAGTCTCGATGGCTAGTCGAACTGTTGCGGGCATCATTAATTATCCTCGTACTGCTTCCAAAGCGGCACCTTTCAGGCACTTTTGCAGCCTCATGATATTATCTTGATCGCTGAGTCCGCAGCGTTCTGTATATTGCTCGAAGTTTACTATGAACATGGGCCATTCCTCGGGGTTTCCAGAAAAGCATGGTAGATCCTTGTTGATGACTTGTCTTGTGGCTATCTGGGATGCTGTCAAGCATTTCTCCGCCCCCGCTGGCGCGACCGCTTGATTACTCCCGTACGCGTACGGGTCCGAAATATTTCGACTCGTACTTGGGTAATACTGTGCAGTCGGGGCGGGAATAAAGGGGTTTTGCCCATGCCGGTTGGTACCCGGCGCCGGTGCGGCCATTGGATGCCACATAGCGCCGACTGGCATTGTCTCGTTCGGATTCAGCCCAGTAGGCATTCCAATCCACGTTGCTTCCGTGGGTCCTGACATGTGGACTCCGGTCCAGTTGGGAACTGCTCTGTCCCAGCCTCCGTTGGTTACCGTGGAGCTCATGAGGCCTCCTGCTTCAGGCAGTCTGGAATGCGTCAGGATGGAGCGCATTCCCTCGAAGGCCGTGGCGTACGTCGACCTTCCTAATGCATCCGCTCTCTGCTGAGCGAACGTTTCCCAGTAATCTAAAAGGCTCGTTCTTGGCGAAAAGGCTTGATCCACCCCTCCTCCTTGGTTGGTAAGCTGTGGTGCTTGATGGCTCGTCGGGGCTGTGGTGGACACGTTAGGTGTGGCCGTTGTTGCCGCCGAGATCACATCTATATATGTATCCCTAACGCGATGAGTTTCCTCCCTCAGTCTCAGAACACGCACCAAGCACCTTTTCCGGCACATATATTTCTCCTAATCCACACGGGGTCTCACCGCCAGATTCCGACTGCTGACCTTTGACGCCGTCCATTTTACTCCGGTGTCTTTTTTTGTACAGTCCTGGTTTGTGGTTATACACGAACCTCGTGTCGCTCGAATGTAAGAGATTAGCCTTTCTGTCCAACTGTATGAGGATATCTCACCTGCAAAGTCGAATCCCTCGTGACGCAGCTGACAGCGTCGCGCACCGATCTTCTTTCTGTCGGTCGTGATTATTCGACTTGCTCTCCGTTGAGCAGGAAAAGTTTTTTAGAATATTGCCGCGTCGGGCAACGCCTCCAAATCTGGGGCCGTACGTTTGATAAGCCTTCCACGTTCAATAGGCCTCCCGTGGTTTGTTCTTCAAGTTGGTTTTATTCAGGTGTTTCATTTACAATATCGGGGCGGGGTGTTAAACTATGGGAGCTAGAGCTAAAAAACTTGTACCGCTTCAGTAAACTTTTTCCGCTGCCTTTTTTTTCGTTCTTCCTCTTCCTGGCCTATAGCTGCCGTTCGCCCTGATTAACCCTTTGCTCGGCGCTGTTAATGTTTGTGCTGTTAACGTCTGTGCTGTTAGGCGCAGTGATATTTAGAGCTGCCACTGCGGTTTCTGCCGTAACACTATCTTTGAGGACCATTCTACAGCGTGAGTGGGGCAAGCTTTCGCAGCCCACGCATTGTTCCACGTTTCAAATGAACCCAAGTGAATCCCAATTCATAATGTTCATAATGTGGCGCTTGCCACAGAGTGGACAAGCTTCTATTCCATGTCCACAGCTGTGATTGATAGTCAAACTGAGCTGACTTCTATGGAGAAGTTACAGCATTTGCCGTCTTGTTTGAGCGGAGCGGCGTTGGAGATGAGCGCGGCTAATTACAAAACCGCATTAGATATTCTCAAAAATCGATTTGCTAATAAACGTCACATTCTACAGGCACACATTAGAGAAATATTAGGGCTGGCGCGTGGGGACTCATCTGTTGTTTCTCTGCGGGCGTTTACGGATGCTGCCACCTCACAACTTCGCGCGTTGGATGCATTGGAAACTAAGGAGGAAATAGATGATTGCATCATCGTCCACGCACTCTGGAAAAATTGGGCAGACTTTAATGGGAATTAGCGTCGTCGAATCACGATCTTCCTTCCTAGGAGAAATTATCTGCCTTTAGGAACAAAGATGTCGTTCACTTGAGGGCATTTACCACTCCATGCAATGGCAAGATGGTCAGGTTGGCAAGTCAGGGGAAACCGTGAGTACGCATCATCGAAAATCGTTTAGAGCATCGTGCGCTCCTCTTTACAGGAAACAGGAGGTGTTCTGTGAGGGCACGAACCATATGATTGCCAAATGATCGTCACAAGGAAGCAAAGAGGCTATTGTTATGCGTCAATTGCCTACTAAAGGGTCATCACTTAAAAGATTGTAAATCAGGTCCCTGCCAATCGAAGCACCACACTCTTCTGCATTTCCTTCGTCCAACAGAGCCCTTCCATACTGTTTCTTCAATTGAGGCGCAGCCAAATCATACCGCCATGGTAGCATTGCCCTCCTACCGCCCTCCTCGACGCAAGCTCATATATCCCAGCGTTCGTCTGAGCGTGCTCTATTAGCCACCGTCGTCGTTCTCATCAAAAACAGCGCTGGAACTTTCATGCCATGTCGCGCATTGTTGGACTCGGACTCGCAATTGCATTTCGTAACTACTCGTCTAGCTAATCAACATCAACTGCGAAAAACCAAGCTGCTTGCTGCAGTCTCTGGCATAGGGGATTCTAGCTTCTCAACTGAAGGTATCTCGGGGGATCTCGTTCTGAAATCGCGGATTTCAGATTTCACCACTAGCATCACTGCCGTCGTTGCCCAGAAGATTACGGACAGTCAACCTCGCGTCTCAATTAACACTGCTAATTGGCCTATACATTTGAATATCCAGCTTGCTGACCCTTCGTTTCATAAGCCGCAGCGGATAGATCTGCTCATCGAAGCCGGACTTTTCTTTGAGTTGCTGTGTGTGGGATAAATTCAACTGGCGCCTGGATTACCTGTTAGATTATCTGGTGGCGGGCACTTGGCCCCCAACTCCTCGTCGTTTATCGCAACCCAATCTTCGGATGACACCAATCACAGCACTCGGCTCGCTGACTTGGTTCGTGAATTTTGGGAAGTGCAGCACATCTTTGAGCCAATCGGGGGAATACTCTGTCCGCTTGCCTATGAAGCGAAATTTAGAGTCCTCGGGAGATTCCTATTTGCAAGCAAAGCGGCGCTTGGAAAACTTGGAGCGCAAGTTCGTGCGTAATCCAGCTCTTCATGAAAAATATTCGGCATTCATGCAGGAGTACCTGTCCCTCGATCATATGTCTCTGGTGCCCAAGGAAGATAGGCACAAGTGCAAGTGCATGTGAGGGTTGTACTCGACGGCTCTGCAGCTACCAAATCTGGTCTTTCGTTAAATGATCTGCTTATGTCTGGTCCCACCATTCAAGCCAAGCTATTTCACACACTCATCCGTTTTCGTACATTTTCCATTGCTCTTACAGGTGATATCGGTAAAATGTATAAGTGTGTGCGCGTCTCAATGCCTGACACCATACTTCAATGCATATTGTGGAGGGACTCTCTTGACGACGACACTCAGACACTTCAAAATACAGTCACCTATGGGACTAAGCCTGCATCGTTTTTAGCTTTCGAGCTATTTATCAGGTAGCCATGAGTCGACTTCGTATCTATTGGGGTCGGAAACCATTCTACAGGACTTCTACGTAGACGACAAGATATCTGGAGGCAATTCGGTCGAGGAAGTGCGTCATATTATGCGTCAAACCACGGATCTTCTTGCTCGAGGGAACTTTCAATTGCGGAAATGGTGTTCCAATTCGCCTGATGTGCTTGGTAAAGTCCCAGAGGCCGAAAGGGAAGTTTTCTTATCTATGCTCGTTCGTTTACGGATACCGCCGCTAATGTTCATTTACTTTGTTCGAAGACTAGGGTTGCCCCACTGAAAACACACACGGTGCCTAATCTTGAACTATGCGCAGCGTTCTTATTGGCCAATTTACTTCGCGAAATCAGGAAAATGGACAACTTCGACTGCCCAATCATTTGTTGGTCTGATTCAGCTGTGGTCCTATCTTGGCTACAAGAGGAACCATCCAAATTAAACGTTTTTGTCTCTAACAAGATCTCGGCCATATAACAACTCAACAGGGGCATGGATTGGCGCTATGTGCCAACTGAAATGAACCCAGCTGACATTCTGTCAAAGGGGTCCACGCCTCAGCAGCTCTTGCATTCTAATCTGTGGATAAATGGACCTGCCTTCTTGCAAGGAGAAAAAGGTTGCTGGCCTGAACGGTACTCGCCAGAGGTCAATCTTCCAGAAATTCGACATAGGGTATTGCTTTCGTCTGAGCGTGCCGATATCTCGCTTTCGTTTAAGCACATCAACTCATTTGGAGTCATGATGCACATTTTTGGTTACGTTCAGAAGTTCCTCAGTAGACGAAGTCACCGAATCTCTCATCTGAGGTCCTTCGCAAAGGATCGCATTTGTTATGTTCAACGTTCAACGTTCAAGCCTACCTGTATCCTGAGTACCTTGCTCTGCGGAAAGGGAAATACGTTGAGGCTTCCAGCAGAATCATCTCGCTCTCGCCGTTCATAGATGACTTTGGTCTAATTCGTGTTGGTGTCTGCCTGCGGCACTCAACTCTCGGCTTCGAGGCACGCCGCCCAATCATTTTGCCCAAGGATCGTCCATTGACGTTCGCCATTACTACGGACTTTCATAGAAATCATCACCATGCTGGTCCGCATTCGCTACTTGGAACGATTCGCTTACAGTTTTGCGAAAATGCGTCATCTTCTGCCGGTCCAGACCTTGTCTTGTGGAACACATCATGGCTAACCTACCGAAGGATCGAGTACAGGATTCGCCCGCATTCAGCGTCACTGGAATTCACTATTGCGATCCCTTTTACTATAAGCCAGATAGGCGCAGTCGAGCACCGATGACATCGAACATCTGCGTGTTCATCTGTTTTTCAACAAAGGCCGTCTGGTTGGAATTGGTGAAGGACCTAACCACTGCTGCTTTTTTGAGCGCCCTCATACGCTCGATGCTTCCCCGATGCATTTGGGGATAATGCCACCAATTTTGTGGGCGCAAGGAACGAGCTAGAGGACCTTCGGCGGCTATTTATGAGCGAGAAGCATCGTGCTGAAGTTCATAATCGTTGCATCAACAACGGCTTCAACTGGAGATTCATACCGCCTCGCTCGCCGCATTTTGACGGCTTGTGGGAGGCAGCGGTGAAGACGGCCAAGCAGCGCCTTTTCTATCGCGCCTTGGGATCGTCACTTTTTGGATTGGACGAGCTGCGGACATTGGTCTGCCAAATCCAGGCTGTAATGAATTCTCGTCCTCTTATCTCAATTTCAGAAAACCCTGGGCCTCCTTACATCCGGACATTTTTTAATTGGTCGTCCGCTGATGGAGTCTCCTGAGCCAGACGTTACGAGTCTCAACTTCAATCGACTTGATCGCTAGCAACGCTGGCAGTTTCCTGTGCCCAGCAGATCTTTTGGAAGCGTTGGAGTGAGGAGTACCTGACTCTGCTTCAACAACGTGCGCACGCCACAACCCTCGATCCAGCATCAAGGATGAAAACCTGCCACCTTTGAAGTGGCGCGGGTGATCGAAGTTATCGCTGGAGCTGATTTTCTTGAACTCGACCACCGTGGCAAACTGCCGCAAATCTCTACACGAGATGGCTCAGCTATTTTCTGTTAGCCTGATTTGGGTCCCGGGCCACCGGGACATCGAAGGCAACTGTATAACGGGCGAGCTGGCCCGATCTGGCACTATAATCCCCCTTCTCCAATATGAGAAGGATATCTGTATGTCAAGAGCAATACAAGCGACTAACAGACGATATGTGGAAAATAGTGCCATGATGTCGCATAACTCGGCAAACATGGCCGACCAGTAAAAGGTGCAGCATCATACGTCCCCTCACGGGACACTAGCCAATAGGCACCCACGCTAACAGGCTGGGGGCACCTAGTGCTCAGAGACTATAAGAGTTCAAGCAGCGAAATTTTGTATCCAAACTTCTGTGATATGTCACTGTTAATATTTCACTCGCGCGAAAAAGGTCAGAAACGGCTATCACAGCTCTTAAATCCCGCACAAAATCATATTTTGAACGTTTTTCGTGCGAGGTGTTGACAAAAGAATCGGATTAAGCCCAAACGGCTCCGAAGCGCAGAATGCGCTTTTAGACTTAGGTATAATTTAGGGATATATTTTTGTAAAGTCCAGTCAAAATTAAAAAAGAGGCCAACATTTTAGATGGTTTTCAAAACAAATTTTTCTATAGAATTGAATAGGCAACAGACCATATTTTTTAAAAGTTTTAGTACAAATTAATGCACTTCAGAATCATACGTTACATTTGTTTCCACCTGAAACATACAGTATTCGAATAAAAGTTGAATACTTTTGTCCCACTTTTTATATCTTGTAAACTAAAACCGAGATTATTTTGAAAATTCGATTTTTCTGCCGGCGTTTCTGGCAGCGCAGCTTTAGCCGAGTAAGCTGTTGAGCCACTGAGCTTTTTCAAAAGGGCTCGTTTGATTCAAGCATTTACAGCAACAAGAAGATTTCGATAAAGTACTTTATTTGTTTTTGTTTCGATTTCGTTGGTGACAGGGCCACTGTGTGACTGCGACAGGGCCACTGTGACGATCGGTGTAGATGTGATTTCTGCTATGCAGACGAGCCTCCCTCCAGCTCTCGCCGGTGACGAAGGATGAGAAAAGAGGGATACAGCGTTTAAGAACGTAGGCAGAAGCAACAAAGCAATAACAATAACAACAAGCTGCACTAGGTTCAGAGATGTGTTCTCTGAATTTATTTGTAATCAGTCAAACCAAAGAAGAATAAATTACAATCTTCGCATTCATTACAATATTTAACGTAACAATCATAACATAACAATAAATTTTCCTTACCTTTAACATGCTTGCGCAGTTGAGCGAGCTTCGGTCATTGTCTTTATTGTATGTAGAAAACGGACTATTATTTGATCCGTACCATGGATCGTTAAGCGAGTCCCCTGCGTTTCCTTCATATCCATCGATCTCAAGCTTATAGTAATCCGCCTCTGAGTGTATTTTAAAGTGAGAATACTGAGCATACCTGTAATTATACAAATGACTTAGCTCAAACATATTACAGACGCAACACGTATTCCGTCAATGCCGAAATTGTTATACTCGTATTACTCATTTTTCATTTATTACTTCCTCATATTATACTTATGAAGATCGACATAGTCAATAAAACGACAATACACCGGAACACGGCTGTAGCAAATACGCGAATTTTTGCGATAACGATTTCGGAAAAAATCATACGAATTTCAATTTGTGTGCTCCGGCTTTCATATTTTTGTTGAATAGGTAAGCTAATTAGGCGTCGTTTAAGGCATCGTTTAGGCACCGTTTGTAAAAATCGATGAATAAACGGTTATGGTGCAGACGTTTGACCAAACCTCTGAATTCCGCATTTGAAAGCATTTTTATCGATTTTTTGCCGAGTTTTCAAAGTCAAAATGTAAAAAAAATATAAATTTTCAATTGTTATTTGAGACCTTAATATTTTCTAGATGATAAGCTAAAGCTACAAAGTTTTCAGGAATGATCTATAGCTGCATTTGACTGCATTTGCATAATTACAAAATTCAATACAACCAGATGTCAGATACTTCAGCTATGTGAAAAAAGAAGAAAATTTTATAAAACATTTTTCAAGCCCCAAATCCCGAAAAATAGGTAAAATTTGGTTGAGTATAGTTATTAAAAACGGAGCATGGATGGTAGTAAAAATATATACAAAACTCTTGGTTTCTATAGCTACACCCGTGCAGTTGTTTTTTATCATGTTTTCTTAATATTAAATGTAATGATCGTCCAATCACAAGTAGATTCAAGAATCAACTACATGAAATCATTATATATGATCCAGCATTCACGGGTTTAACGTATTTTGTAAATGGTAGCTTCTTGCGTTTTAGTTAATGCACTTTTACCGTTTTCTCAAGAAAGTCAAAAAACGGATTTGACTTGATTCCAGCTGGCAGCTACATATACATACATATAATAAACAAATACCGAGTATAAACACTTACCGTTTGTTACCTTCAAAATCTTCTAGCTCTACCCTAAGGGTGTACTCCTCATTGTTTGTCAACATATAAATATTTTCATTTCCCAACCAAAACTCCTTCGCTGGTTCACCAAATCCATTTTTGTAATCTGCCCAATCTCGATTAAAGTTTTCACGTGGCTCCCCAAAGTCATCACGTCTTTGAATTACCTAAAGTGTATTATTATTATTTTTTATTTATATATTTTTATTTTTAAATTTATTTATCATTATTTTTACCGTCCAGCCTCCATCAGAAATGTCCTGCTCACAGTACACTTTCAAGAACCAATATGTTGTACCTCGAATTTGTAGGTAGAAAACTCCGGAATTTTTCATTCCGGCATTCAACAAGTCCACACAGGAAAATCCCTATAATAATACAATTTTATAAGTTCAATATGCTTGTATCAAAAAATAAAATGAGTCGATACGTGAGTGGCGTGTATATGTGCAATTAATTCACTATATTTTATATAAAAAAGTTTTGGGTGGTAGTCGCCCTATATTATTCTTGATAAATCGCCAGTGGGCGAACGCGGAAAGCGTTTCTATATATATATTTATTTATATTTTATACGAAATTATACGTAAACGCAGGCATTGGTATTGGAGCCGATTAGTGCTACGTGCTCTCCCTATCTCTGTCTTTTGGTATCACTATTCGCAAAAGCAACAGTTTTAAGTTTTGGTTAACAAGGGGAAAGGGAATTTTGGTATGATAAAGCAGGCCATACACCTCTCTCAAGTATGCTTGCACTGCACTTGTCATGAGACATGGGTCGCGCTCACACACTTGATGACGAAATCAGTTGAGAGCGATATGTTAAACTATTTTTTTCGAAAAATAGAGAAATTCGAGATAAATTCATAGACCTTCAACGATTGGCCTTGCGATCTATTGACTGTCATTGCAAAATCCAATCGAATGGGGAACTAAAGCCGCTTGATACGATAAAGACCTCTCGTTTGAATTTTCTCTTGATGATCGTCGCTTGAATTACATTGTTCATCAGTTTCTTGACGGACAACCGCGTACCGTTGCACAATTTCGGATGTTTCAGATCCTGCAACATGTTTATGAACATGAGACGCTGCGTTTCGACCTTTGGATTTATTTGGATAAGAAGTCGCCATTACCTTATAGCTCGGATTGCAGCCATGTTAATTAACAACTTCGGCCCCAAATGACGTCACTTGAAAGCATACGTTATATTTTTCATTGTATTTCAATAGACAATGAACCGATACCAACGCAGCGAAGATCTTTGTAGGCGATTTCGGAAAGCAGCATATACGAAAGCAGCGTGATTCAAGTCTACATTTACGACTTGTCTTTTTCCAGTAATATATTGTCAAATTTAAAGTGTTAATTGTGCATCATGAACCTGTACCATATGGCAAGTCCTCTTTCATTTTCTACTGCACGTTCCACTTGCGTTAGATTAGGACGGACATTCTGATTACTTATTGCATGACGTGTACGCCGTGCAAGGTTTGTTTAATCAAAATTAGTCAAACAAATAACTCAATTGATTATTTCGTCGATGGAGAATTATATCTCGAGTTAGGAACTGATCTCCGACTATGACACTTGCCTCTTCGCCTACTATTATACGGGTGAAATATTTTTCCATAAGTGAAATAGATATAAAACTGAATTTTTTCGCTATCACGGGAGGGTTTTTTCTTTTGTAAAAACTTCTCTTAGTAAGTAAGGAAAACTGAATAAATTTAAAATAATCAATTTTTTCGGGAACGCGAGTGAGGTCCAAAATTGTATTTCGTAAAAACCTTTTCCTGGCAAATACAAACAACCGAATAAAAATTTGAGTCAAATCTGCCCAGACGATCTCACTCATGCGATATAGTTCTATAAAATTGCCTTTCTCCATTTTTATACATACTGTAACGAATGGAGATTAAGTAGGCTAACTATAGTTGTTATGACGGATTATACTAGAAACGCCAGTCTTGGAACAACACAAAAATCTTATCCAAAAATAAAGTCTCTCTGTATAGTAGAAACTTATTCATTTTTAATTTTACATTTAACTTCATTTTGTTAACTGTTAACTGTCGAACGTACTTGCCAGCCGTCATTAACTTGCTCTAAAACATCTTAACACCGAACTGTCTTGTTTTAATAAAGTGATCATTAAAATTATCTACACAACGGTTATTTTAAATATTTCTGGCCTTATAGTGCAAAAAAGGAACAAATCCAAATCCAAGAAACAATTCCTTTGGCTATAAAAATGATCCGATCTGACCCAGATTCAGCAATCTCATATATACTGTCATTTTCTATGAATGTGCGTTTGTAGTTTTCTTGTATCTTCAATATTGTGGATGCCACTGATTTTCGTCTTTTGTGGGGGGCGAAATTTTTAAATATACATTTTATAGTGAGATCTAACTGGAGTGTGGATACCAAATTTGGTTACTCTAGCCTTAATAGTCTCTGAGATTTGTGGATGCCCCAGTTTTTCGTCCTTTGCGGGGGCGGAAGCGGGTGTAGCGAAGTTTTGAAACAAACTTGTCAAGGTATGATATTATAGGAGTGTGGATACTAAATTTGGTTGCTCTAGCTTGTATAGTCTCTGAGATCTTGTTATGGATGCATTAGAATATACATGTAACAGTGACAGAAGTCCGGATAAAAATGTCGTTGCTCTAGCTCTTATAGTCAGTCGGACAGACGGACAGGGCTCAATCGACTCGGCTATTGATGCTGATCAAGAATATATATACTTTATAAGGTCGGAAACGATTTCTTCTGGACGTTACACACATCCATTTTCACTACAAATTCATATATCATTTTGAGCATCGGGTATAAAAACGGGGTAGTAAAAATAGACGTCTACTTGGTCAAAATATAGATTTCGGATGGATTATATCCGGTTGCACCAAATCAAAAGGTGATAAATTTGTTGTTGCGACAACAATTGAAGTTGGTGACTTAGAGCGGAAGTAAGAGTACCAAAGAACTCTTAGGGACAACATAAAAAGTGCCAATGTTAAAAAGAGAACAGAACGAGTGGCATTTCATTCCCCCGGCAGGACCTCACTTCGGAGGTATCTGGGCGGCTGGGGTAAAATCAGTGAAATATCACTTGAAAAGGGTAATTGGGGACGATAGAATCAGAGTAGCAACAATAAAACATCAAGACAGGTCGACCTATAACTCAAATTTGTGCATTAAATCAGAAGAGCAAGACTCAGAAATGACTCCAAAAGAGACCAGAAGTACTCGTAGTAGACTTCAAATATCCAAACTAAGACTAATGGTTACTACTCGTGTTATGTTGCCAAGTATCAAATGCAAACATTTTTGCCAGAGGACAAGCGAAGTGGTCAATCGAAAAAATTAACAGTTCCACTTCGATATATTTAAACTCGTTGGGAGACGTTGAAATGGTCACCTCATCTTGGGATTTAATTGTTTATTATAACATGGACCAGTACTTGCAAATGATAAAAAAGGGAAAAGATATTGATTAGGATAATGGACGCCGAAGATAGGGAAACGTTAAACGACATTCAAATTGCTTAAATAGCAAGATACCAGAGTGGCGAGAACGCATCAAGGCACGGTGAAAGCCACCACATACTAAGACACTCAATGTGCGGCCCACTACATAAAAGCGGTGGATTCCCCTTAAGGATTACCCAGGAGCCAAACTGCAGGCCGTCATATGGGAAGACGTTCCGAGCAGACCGAGGGCCACTGCATTCGTCTCGGGGAAGCCTGTAGAACCAGAGATGATCCTGACACTGCTGCAGGTATGCAGTCCCCAACTTCCTACAGCCGATTGGAAGCTGGTGCTTCCAAGCTGGAGCTTACTGTAACTCCCATGTTATAGATCTCGCAGTGTGGCTCGCCAGCTACAACAAGTGCAATGACCGCCTCAACAACTGCAATCGCAGCAAAAACAACATCAAATGCAACGGTCTTCGTCAACAACAGCGCGATTTCGACTATGTACATAACTTCTGCAACGCAAGCGCAAAATGCTATTACAAAGTGGAATGAAAGTTTCAGTGCCAATTTGGGTAATTGTTATGGGTCTTGTGCTTGCAGGTTGCACAAGACCCATAACAAGTTCAACAAGCTGGTCCGGCTATGCAGACATAATGGGATCGCTACATTAAAATCAAGAGAAAACTCAGGCTGCAAAACTGAGGGCAATAAACCAGAAATAAATTGTGGAAGCTCAAATCGCATAGTAAATGCAAATCACCAAAGTGTTTGCGTTGCTGACTGATAATACGAACGATCAGCTTATACATCCAAGTGAAAAGCTCTAGCGCGCTAGTTAACAAAGTCTTTGTTAATACTATAGTAGGGCCGTCAGCCTTCGGGTGCTACAGGGGGATAAACGGATGTCGGGTCGGCTCGTCACAACTGTAGACTCGGAACGGGGTACAGGCGCCTCGGGTTCATGGCTTGCCCTGGATGCAAGATGACTGTGCTCCGCGTCATAGGATACAGGTGGGCACGAGCGAAGCGGCACCCGCCGTAACTGTACACACCATCGGAAGTGCGACTATACTCTCCCCGTGAGGGCGGCTGGAAACAGGTCCTGGTACGATCATGTCTCTTCCAGAATGCTGGCTAATTGTAGTCGGGCGGAGAGAAGAAAACTCTCAGTGAAATAACCGCAATCCAAGGTGACACTGTCATATGCCGAGGGATGCATGGTCGAGGGGGTGCTCGGTCGCTTATATGCGTGGGAAATGCCGGAGGGAAAAGACCATCCTTCTACAAACGCATCTGGGAAACCAGTGCCCAAAAAGACGGGGAAGGAGACTAAGTCGGTCCACCGTCTCGAGGCAGCAGGTCTGCGAGGAGAGGACCGAAAAGCCAATCGGGCCAATCCACGTCGGGGGGCACTAAGGGCGACCCGGTTACCGGGGTGGCGGCCATGCAGAGCGATATCGTGGCTGGCAGACCCCTTGGGACCGGGGACCCCTTGACAACCCCAGCAGACGGCGCCTTTGCCTCGAAAGATAGGCCGAAGTTGCAAGACAAGAGACGTGCGGCCTTCATCCTGGGCAACGACGACCCGGTGTTCCTGGCGGCTGCCCAGGGAATCGAATCGCGGCCAAGGCCCCAAGCAAGCGGCAACGCTCGGCGGAGGACACCGCCACACAAGTCCAACAGGCCAAGAGGACGAAAACCGTGAGCAACCGCTCGTTGGCCGAGGTGGAGAGAGGAAAAATCCTGATTGGAGTCCTAGACATGCAACCGACGGTCGGCCCAGACCTGGAGCCCCCGGAGTTCCCTAGCATGGAGAACAAGCCTGTGTCGGTATCGGACGTGACATCAGTGGTGTCGGATGACATCCCAGATGGTTACGTGTCAGACGTGAGCGATCTTACTAGGGATCTCAAGCACATCGGGGTCGGGGAGGAGCTGGACTCTTCGGAGAGCGACCACGACAAGACAATGGTGGAGGTGAACCTCAGGAATGTCAATGATACTCCTGCAGATAAACCTCCATCATTGTTAGGCAGCATGCGCTGCTCTCTTGCTCCACCTAGCCAAGGGTGGACATAGTCCTCATTCAGAAGCCCAGGATCCTCGGAAACAGGGTCTCTAGTCAGAGGACTCCAGACTATAAGCTATACGTAGCTGACACCGCAGGTAAAACTCGCACCTGCATCCTTGCAAAAAGAGATTTGCACTTATTTTTGCTCCCAAATTTCAGCAATGAAAAACAAACAACAGTGAGCCTCGAAGGCTAGGGGTGCTCACTAAGAATCTGCTCCACGTACATGGGTCACGACCAACCAGACCATACCGCCACAAGGGCTCAGGGCGCTAATCACAGACTGCGAGGCGAAGGACACCGGCCTAATTGTAGGGTGCGACGCCAATGCACAGCACTGCCAGTGGGGAAGCACTGACACCAACGAAAGGGGTGAGTACCTTTTCAACTATTTACTGACCACTCAGATGGTCCTATTAAATAGGGGGAGGGATCCCACCTTCATTATTAAAACTCGCAAAGAGGTCCTGGACCTCACACTTGCCTCTCATGAGTTACATGGGAATATCGTATCCTGGAGGGTCCTGGAAGAGCACTCCTTATCGGACCACAGGTACGTGGAAATAGTATTCTCTTTTTCACTACCGAAACCAGCTCAATTCCGGAACATTAGGCGGACAAACTGGGCTCGGTACTCAGACCACCTCCGTCGTGTTCTCCCTGAGACTCCCCCTGAGGAGGAGATTTCCAGGGAAGCTACGACTCATCTTGCTAAACTATTTACCGACGTCTGTAATGAGGTGCTCGATAAATGCTGCCCCTCTGGCAAGTGCAGAGGCCGCAAGAAACCTGAATGGTGGAATCCGAAACTGAGGGAACTCCGGAAATCCTCCCGGAGACTCTTCAATAAAGCTAAGGCTGAAAACGTTGAGCAGAACTGGGCCGATTACAAGGCCGGTCTGTCAATTTACAATAAAGAACTCAGGAAAGCCAAACGCGCCTCATTGCGTAAGTTCTGTAGCGACATTGGGAATAACTCAGAAGCCTCGCGCTTGCGCAAAGTTCTCTCGAAGACTACACCCACTCTGGGCTACCTGAAGAATGCCGACCAATCATGGACAACGTCCAGCAATGAGTCGCTAAATCTTATCCTTAACACCCACTTTCCCGGCTGCGTTGAAAACAGACCACATTACATCGCGACTCCTTCCGTTGCCTCAAGTGATATCATGAACCTGCTAAGCCAGGAGAACATTTCCTGGGCAAAAAAAAGCTTCAAACCATACAAGTCTGCGGGACCAGATGGCATCATCCCTGCCCAACTGATTCACGCTGGACAAGAAGCCACTAATTGGCTCAAAACGATATACGAAGAAATCTTTTCCCATGGATATATCCCGGAAACCTGGCTTCATACCAAAGTCGTCTTCATCCCCAAGGCAGGTAAGCCCTCGCACACTGCCCCCAAAGATTTCAGACCCATAAGTCTATCGTCCCTCCTTCTGAAAACGATGGAACGGCTTTTGGGTATGCATCTCACGGTAAATATTCCGCCTAGTCTAATCTCAGACTCCCAGCGTGCCTATCGGAAAGGAAGATCCACCGAAACGGCCCTACATACGATCACATCGATCATAGAAGCGTCCCTCAACTGTAAGGAGTACACCGTGGAGGAGTAAGGAGTAGCCTTCCTCGACATCACGGGTGCACTGACGGACCTGGGAGTTGCTAGTGGATGCTACAATGCAGGACAGTTAAGGCATCACTGGGGACGTCAACGTCCACCAGATTTGTCAGTGTAGGCACCCCGCAGGGCGGAAGCCTCTCGCCCCTGCTATGGAACGTGGCAGTGAACGAACTGCTGCGGGAAAACGGAACTGGTGCTCTTCACTAGGAAGTAAAAAGTTCCGGCACTGATTCCCCCAAGACTATGTGGGGAAGCGCTAGTCTTCAGCAACAACGCCAAGTATCTTGGCCTAATCCTCGATAGAAAGCTAGACTGGAAATTAAAGAAGGCCACAGTGGCCCTCTATACTTGCAGAAAAGCCATCGGGGAATGGATAAAATGGGGAATGACCCCCTATATAGTTCGGTGGCTTTACACCGCCATCATACGACCGATCATGCTCTATGGAGTGGTGGTATGGTGGCAAGCCTTAGACAAAAGGACATGCCTCAATAAACTCAGCAGAGTTCAACGCATGGTAGAGCTATGCATAACTGGCGGGTTACGCACTACTCCAGGGGAAACCCTGGATACTGTGCTGGACCTCCTCCCTGTAGATCTCATGGGATAGAAGGTGGCAACACTCTTCGCCCTCAAAATGAGAGAAGCCAAGCTGTGGGCACTGTTGGGCACTCAGGAATCCTGACGAGACTCCCGCAGTTACTCGAGAGGACTGATTATTGTATCCTATTGTATCACCTATCGACGCCTGGGAGATGGGCGAACCAGGACCTGCAAATGCGATTAACTTCTACTCTGATGGCTCACAGCTAGACGGTCGCATGGGAGACGGAGTCTACTGTAGCAAGCTGAACATCAGTCATTGCTTTAGGCTCCCGGACCACTGCAGTGTGTTCCAAGCGGAGGTTGTAGCCATCAAGGAGGCCATTTCCATCGTCTCCAAACTACTTCTAGACACGCACTTAGTGTGCGTTTTCTCGGACAGCCAAGTAGCTATTAAAGCTTTAGGTTCAATATCGTCGAACTCAGCGACCGTAAATGACTGCCGCAGGTCTCTGCACGAGATCGCAGAGCAGTTAGACCTCTTCCTTATATGGGTCCCAGGCCACAGGAACATCGAGGGGAACGACGCCGCCGACGAGCTAGCAAGGCAGGGTACTACGAATCCTCTCCTATCGGAGAGGAAGCAGGTAGTGATGCCTCTGGCTACGTGCAGGCTCCTCACGCCCGAATTGTTCGAGCAAAATACCAATAGGAGATGGCAGCAAACCGTTTTCTGTAAAATCTCAAGATAGATATGGCCATATCGAATCGGTCCCCCTTTCTGGCACCGCCCGGCCCTTGGAAATCGTCGTCTTCGTATTCTCGGGGCCGCTTTCCTTTCCTTGGACCTTTCGGACCTGTCCGAAATCAAAACGGGGGACCTTGTCCAGATTCATCCAAGCCTCCGGATGGGACTGCCCTTAATTTGCAACAGCCTGTTCTCCACAGTTTTTAGGCATTGGGAAGGGGAACACGCCCATGCGGCATCACAACGAACCTTCTACAGGTCCAAGTGAGCTTGGGAGGGTTTCATCACTCCCCCAGGCTACCGCCTGAACCTAACCTAACCTACTATAGTACCACAACTAGTTATCGATATAATATTTCATGGCACAGTCGAATTCCATAGTCAAAAGTATTTTATTTTGTTGAATTTAATTATGAAAATAGTAACACCTCGAAACATTGGTGACCCCGACGTAATCTTTTTTCTCGTTTTGATTCAATTCGTGGTTTTCATCGCGGTCTTGCCACTGCAGCAGAAACGCGCTAGTCTTGTTAAAAAATTAATGCGGCGGCGACTGCGCAGCCCACGGTCGTAGGTCTAATATTAAGATTTCCATATTTCTTAGTTTCAGATTCTCTAAGACCTCCGCCCGAGGAACAATAAATCTCAACTCTATAAAGTAAATTCGTCGTTCAGCTAGAACTATCTGGCGCCCAATGGGATTTTACCCAGTTCACCCAACATAGTTTTAAACGAGGGGGAACGTTGTGAGTTGCTGCGGACACCGCAACTCTACAGTTATACCCGATACTTAGTCAGTATGGCTTTCCTCCGGCAGACGCCGCTAATATTAAACGACACGACAAAGAGTGCGTGCGAGAGAGACAGAAAATCAGGCTGAGCGTGACGTCGGGCGCTGCGTAGCCAATGCAAATTGATTTGTTCCTGTTGGCTATAAAAATTATCTGATCTGATCCAGACTCAGAAATCTGATAGATATGGTCATTCTCTATGATTCTGCGTTTTTAGTTTTCTCAAATCTGCAATATTGTGGATGCAACAGATTTTCGTCCTTTGTGGGGGCGGATGGGGGTGGGGCGAAATTCTGAGATATACGTTTTATAGTGACATCTTAAAGGAGTGTGTGTACCAAATTTGGTTACTCTAGCCTTAATAGTCTCTGAGATTTGTGGTTGCCTCAGATTTTCGTCCTTTGCGGGGGCGGAAGGGGGTGTGGCGAAATTTGGACATGAAACGGTCAAGGTCCGATATCACAGGAGTGTGGATACCAAATTTGGTTGCTCTGGCTTTTATAGGTTCTGAGATCCTTGAACTCATATTTTGCAATTGGCAAAACCGACCATGAAACCTGTGTGTTAGAGTGAGACAGAGCGAGAAAGAGTGAAATTGTTTTCGTGATTCTGGCTGTAATAATTATACGATCTGGTTCAGATTTTGCACTCTAGAAGATATAGTCATCTTCTACGATTCTGCGTTTTTAGTTTTCTCGTATCGTCGAAATTGTGGATGCCACAGATTTTCGCCCTTTGTGGGGGCGGAAGTGGGCGGTGCAAAGTTTTGAAATATTTTTGGAGCAGTGACATATCACAGAAGTCTGGATCCAAAACATCGTTGCTCTAGCTCTTAGGGCTCGCGCACACTATAGCTGAAAGCGGAGCTGAAATCGACGCTGAAATCAGAGCTGAAAGCTCAGCTGATCTGAGAGCTTTTCTCAGGCAGAATCAGCTTGCAGGTGCGTACATTGTCGGCTGATCTGATTGCTGAAAGCCCCTGCCTCCCTTTGCCTATCTACTTAAGTGGCATCAATAGATATCATTATAATTATTATTATTATATTGTTAATGAATTATTACTTCACAGCACGTACAGTAGCCAGACGGAAGTTTTCTTGGTTTTATTTTTAAATTACGTGTATTTTAACCATATTTCCGTTGAGTTTTTATTCGTATTACTTTTATTTTACGAATTATTATTACTTTTTTCAATTATTATTTATTTTGTATAATAATAAACATTGTGATGTCTTTCGAGCGTTTGCTGTACTTGAGGACATAGTATATTATATTTATTATTGACATATGAAAATGGTAAATAATAAAACTTTTTTGCCCAATTTATCACCTTCCAGAAATTTTAGACATAAAACTATTATTCAAATATTTTTAATAAGCCCGCTTATTTCCCAGCGCTGGGTTAACCGTAATTTCGCTTAACAATGTTTTGCAGCCCATTTTCGATCACTTATGAACCAATACACTTGAACAAAATCAGCAATCAGCTTGCTGAAAAAACAAACATGCTTGATCGATCAAACTAAGCTGAGCTGATTTCAGCGAGCTTTTTCAGCTTTCAGCTCAGCTCAGTCTGCAATGTGCGCACTTGCACCGGTGCAGTGTGTTTGTTTTTTCAGAGCTGAAAAATAAGCTATCAGCTCCGTTTTCAGCTCCGCTTTCAGCTACAGTGTGCGCGAGCCCTTATAGTCTTTGAGCATTAGGCGCTGAAGGGGACGGACAGACGGACAGACGGACGGACGGACAGACGGACAGACAGACATGGCTCAATCGACTCGGCTATTGATGCTGATCAAGAATATATATACTTTATAGGGTCGGAAACGATTCCTTCTGGACGTTACACACATCCACTTTTACCACAAATCTAATATACCCCAATACTCATTTTGAGTATCGGGTATAATTACTAACACAGAAAATGTCATAATAAAAATATCAAAAATATCCCGTTCTCTTTCGTAGTGATCAGACGTGTTTTTGTTTTGCGCTCCGCATTTTTTCCTTTTGTTTTGAATAAACAGCCGGTGTTTTCCTAACTAAATTCGAATTATACTTCCTAACCAGACAACAATCTGGAAACCTATTCTATTGCTCGAGTGCATGCCTTTTGATTTGTGTTAAAACATTATTTAACTTTTTATTTTTCGGCGTCGGCTTGTGCTTGTGTTTTGGAAATTTTCATTTTTTTCGTAAATTTTCTTGAGCAAATATATAAATAATAAAAATGGAATACGCTGTGGTCTGCGCCAAAAAAACCTGTAAGAAGCAGATCACTCACGATCAGCCGAATGTCCCCTGCTGGCTCTGCGACAGCGTAGTCCACGCAAAATGCGCTGGATTTTCTGGCCTCGTGAGTGATGCTATAGCCAAACGTAATGGCTTGCATTACAGTTGCAAGGCATGCTGAGCGGTGGAGAAGGACATGGTATCTTTCATGAGGTAGACGCGGAGTGGCTTTAAGGAGCTGACCGTTGGTTTCAAAAACCAATACGATCGGCTCCTAGCCATGGAGGCTCAGTTTAGCGGTTTAAAACTGCTGAATGAGTCTCCGAGGCGCAAAAAGGTCACTCCGCGGGACCTGCAAGTGCCAACCGTCACTCAGCCGTGCGCCGCCGAAAAACTGACTCCGACCACTCCAAGTGTGCAGCAGTTGATCTCGTTTGCCACTCCAAAGGCAACGACAGCTGCTGGCGATGCAGATTCGGTAGCCGAATTCATCGCGTCGGAGAATGTGCAGCCAAGTACGTCTGCAGCGTCCGTGTCCGTGGTGTCCGCAAGTTCACTAGTTGTCCCGTCTATCCCGATCCCACCAGTAAATAGACGTTCCGGACCTCCGGATATTGCCACCACAGGTACTAGACCTGTGGTGACTAAACCACTGGTGGTAGTCCCACCAAAACGACAAGTTTTTGTTTCACGGCTGGCCCCTGACCTCACATCTAATGATGTAATTGCTTTTATTCAAAGCAAAATAAAAGCCGTGGGTTTAAAGGTGGAGAAATTTAACTTCTAATTTGACACCATTTGCTCCACCAAATTTTGGCCGGAGCATTTGGTGGTGAAGGAGTTTACTTGTACTTTGTACTTGTGCACTGATGTCACAAAATGCACAAACATTTTTTACAATGCTCTTGGAACATTTTTTGATTCTTCTTCCCGCTTTCTTGTCCGATTAGATCTGGAAAACCCCCTTGGTTTACAAAAGAGTTATCCAGTCTAATAAATGTAAAATCAAGACTTTATAAAAAATTTCAAGAAGTGGGTTCTCCTACTTCTCACTCTCGCTATGTTATAGCTCGGTCAAACTTTTCAGTTCTTAATACTCAATGCTATAAGAACTACCTATCTCGATGCAGGATACGTTTTCCTCAGCTATCCCCATCCTCGCTTTCATTTTGTAATACGTCGGCAAATAATGATCAGGCAATTGCCGATCTTTTTGCCCAATTTTTCCAAACCACTATTCTGAGGAAAGCTACTCTGGTCAACCGTACCCATACGGTTCACCGAGGTCGAACGGCATTTTCAGTCCCTTGTTAAATGAATGTTCCCTACTTCATGGTCCAGACGGGGTTCCAGGTTGTGTACTCAGGTACTGGGCTGAGGCTCTGTGTGGACCTTTGCTTAAACTATTCACCCTGTCCATTGATTCCTCTTTCTTCCCCCCGATCTGGAAGGAATATTTTATAATTCCTCTCCATAAAAAAGGTAGCAATCTCCAACTCAGCATGGATTTATAAGGCGGCGATCAACCACCACGAACTTATTAGAGTTTACCTCTTTCATTATTAAAGGCTTTCAAGGTAACTTGTACACATGTTATTTATACCGACTTTAGTAAAGCATTCGACTCTGTAAGCCATTCCCTTTTAGCGCATAAACTTGACCTTTTAGGGTTTCCGCCCAACCTCCTGAGATGGATTTCTAGCTATCTTTGTTCTAGGTCTCAAAGAGTCCTCTTCAAAAACTCTCTCTCTTTACCAGTAAAGGTTTACCCCTTACTCTTCACACTCTTTATTAATGACTTACCTTCAGTATTAACATACTCTCGAGTACTTATGTATGCGGATGATGTTAAACTCTGTGTCCAGTACAAGGACATTTTATTTCATTCTCGCTTGCAATCCGATCTCAATAGCTTTCAGTCATGGTGTTGTGCAAACTTGTTACACCTTAATGCCTCGAAATGCAAAGTTATGACATTTCATCGTTCTAGCCCTTTGTTGATCCCTACACCCTATTTGGTGGTTCTCTTGAGAGAATTACCCTGGTGGATGATCTGGGTGTTATGTTAGACCCCAAGTTAAAGTTTTCCGAACACATTTCTACCATGGTAAATAAGGACATGGGCGTGCTTGGGTTTATAAAGAGGTGGTCAAAGGAATTTGACGACCCCTATATAACAAAGACTCTCTATACCTCGCTTGTTCGTCCGATCTTAGAATACGGCTCCTGTGTATGGTGCCCTCAGTACAAAGTACACCAGGACCGTATAGAATCAGTACAGAAAAACTTTTTACTCTTTGCTCTGCGGGGCCTTAACTGGGATGCGGGTGTAAGACTCCCATCTTACTCTAGCAGACTGCTATTAGTAAACCTCCCATCCTTAGTTAACCGTAGAAAAATGCTTGGTTTGATATTTATACACAACTTGATCAGGGGTGACATAGACAGCCCTGATCTGTTGAGCCGCATAAACTTCACGATTCCTATTAGACTGACTAGAAATTTTATACCGTTGTTCCTTCCACTTTGTAGATCGAATTATTCCTTGCATGAACCGTTTAGGGTCTTATGCTCGGATTATAATTCCCTCTACCATATTATATCACTCACTAATTCTCTTCCTCTTATTAAATTACTAATCCTTACACACCTTTCTATTAATTAGTAATTGTAGTGGTATTTGTATTTTGATTGCATGCTTAGTTTCTTAGTAAGTTTAGAGCTAATTTTCATCGAATGTTAGTCTAATAGATATCTTTCTTGCATGTTCGCGTTCGGTTCGGCTACGCACCGCGCGTCATGCGGCAGCGCCCCTCGGTCGGTTGGGCGGGAGGAGGGCTGCGTTTTGCCTGGGATCCGCGCGTAACAGCCTTCTTCGCCTCTTGAAAGATGCAGTCATTGCATGTCAACGTCCAAGAAATAACAAAATTTGAAAAATGTAACACAACGCGAGAGAGCATGTAGCCCTATAAGAGGAAAAATAGGAAAAAAAGCACTCCCTTGAGTCAAAAAAAAAAAAAACACAAGGCGAAGTATAATCCCTTTCTCTGGAAGAAAATTGTTTGAAGGGCATTCGCAACACGAAACATTACTGAAGAACAAGCGGAACTGCAATACCTTGCCTTAAAGGGGAAAAAAGTACCAATAAAATAAGAGAAGTTGGTACAAACCGCCTAGTGCTCAGAGAGTATAAGAGTTAGAACAACGACATTTTGTATCCGGACTTTCGAGATATGTCCCTGTTACAAGTGTATTTCAAAACTTCGCCCCACCCCCTTCCTCTCCCACAAAGGACGAAAATCTTTGGAATCTACAATTTCAAAGATACGAGAAAACCGAAAACGCAGAATCGAAGAGAATGATTATTTCTTCTAGAATGCAGAATCTGAACAAGATCGTATCACTATTATAGCCAGAATAAAGAAAACAATTTCATTTTCTCTCGCTCTGTCTCTCTCTAACACACGTTTCATGGTCGGCTTTGCCTATTGCTAAAAGTGAGCGCCTCGATCTCAGAGATTATTAAAGATAGAGTAACCAAATTCGGTATTTTCGCCGCACCCCCTTCCGCACCCACAAAGAACGAAAATCTGAGGCATCCACGAATTTGAAGATATGGGAAAATTAAAAACCCACAATCATAGAGAATGACCATATGTTCCAGATTGTCGAATTTTGATCAGATCGGATTAGTATTATAGCCAAAAATAACAAATCACAAGCCCAACGATACATTTAGACTGATTTTCTGTCTCTCTCGCACACACTTTTTGTCGGGGAGACCCATACTGGCTAAGTATCGGGTATAATAGTAGAGGTGCAGTCGTAGCAGCAACTCACAACGTTCCCCCTCTTTTTTTTCTAAAAACATCATCTTTCGATGGCATCATTGGCCATCATTGGGCGACATAATGCTACAAGTGCGATATGCACAGATTCGGTAACACGACTGAGGTGATAAAATTCAATAGCTGCATATGTAGATGGTAACCTTACTAACGTTGTTGAAGTCGATGCACCCCAGCCATAAAGGCGAATTTTATTAAAATGTTGAATAAGATAAATAGCGCGACCCTACCGGAGCACTGCCTTATAAGTAGTTTACTTCGAGCTGCTCCCTTACCCTAGGTTAAAGTTAAAAGCCTTTTAAAAGACAATAGCAAATCTAGATCGCCATATATTAATCGTATATGGGTCGTGTACAAAAAGGGCACTGATGAGGAGGGCAATAGGAAGAAACGTCTCGTAATGGACTTTCGGAAGCTAAACCAATAAACAGTGGCGAACAAATACCAAATGTCAAGCATCTCAATGATCATAGCAAACTTGGGTACATTCAACAGGAAAACAATTTTGTTTCCAAACATTTTGTTTTAAAGTGAAGTACGAGTTTTGCCGACTGCCCTTTGGTCTACGAAATGCAGATAAACTTACTACATATGATTCGCGAAAAATTTTGCATCAATAGCCCGAACGTTTTCCGACATTATAGAAGGGAAAAATGTGTCCTTCAATAAATATAAGTCTAAAACGAGGGGAAACGTTGTGTGTGCTGCTACGGCCGCAACTCTACATCTATACCCGATACTAATATTGAACGACAAAGAGTGTGGGAGGGAAAGACAGAAAATCAGTCAGAACGTGTAGGGCGCATCGTAGCCACTGGAAATTTATTTATAAGGACAGACGTCTCTTTGATGCGTTTCTGATTTTTCGCATCTTTAAAATTTTGGATGCAACAGATTTTCGTCTTTTGTGAAAGCGGAAGGGGGCAGTGCGAAATTTTGAAATGCACTTGCAACCGGATACCAAATTTGGTTTTTCTGGCTCTTATAGTCTCGTAGATCTATGCGATCATCGGGACGGACAGACAGACAGAAATGGCTCAATCGACTGGGCTATTGATGCTGAACAGGAATATATATACTTTATGTTATCGAAAACGCTTCTTCTGGGCGTTACACACAACTACTTTTCCCACAAATCTAATAAACCCCAATTTTTGATTATCGGGTATACAAAAAAACCACTATCATATTTAGCAAAGTCCAACGACACGCTTTTCAAAACGTAAGCAACAGTCTAGCATCAGTACACCTAATATTAATTATGTCAATTACCCAATTTATAAAAAACCGTTCGAACTATATATCTACGCCTCTGCCTATACCATCAGGACAGTCCTTTCGCAAGGTGGTCGCCCAATACCATTGATTTCATGAACCCTAAAGAACAGTGAGCTAAACTTCGCTGCTAACGAGCGGCAGCTTTTGGCAATTGTGTGGTCCTTGGTCCATCTACGAAGACTGGGTCAAAAATGTGTTCCAAACACACCAAAGAGGTAAAACAAGGAGCCGATAACTTCAGGCCGATGATCTAATTCTGCCTAGGACTAGGTATTTGTGCCCTAGCATGTAGCATTGCCAGTCTGGTCGACGAGCATAAACATTATTAAGTGGACCAAATGCTACTTGTGCCGCGTCTCGTAACAGAAAACTCAAGAGGCGCAGCGTCAGCAAAAGTGGTTGTAGGGACACAGCAGCTGCGCAACGTGATACCCGCTTCAGCAGATTGATGCTGTGGCGACTGCGCAGTCCTACGCTTGTATTAATACCTGAAACCACGAATTTCCTGCTGTGGGCATGCTAAGAGCCACTCAGGTGTATTTATACCTTGCCGTGCCTAGCTTGACTATGGTTTTCAGCTCAATGAACCAGCTAACCTACGATGAAGAGCTTACCTCTCTATTAGCTGCAGAGAAATTTGTCGAGAATTCTACATATACGATTTAATCTGAGGAGGGGACTCTATCGAAGAAAGCATTCGAATCCGCCAGCAAGTAAAACTGCTGCTGATATAGGACAACTTTCTAATCAGGAAATGATGCTCAAACGATCCTGATGCCTTGAAAGGAGAAAGATAATCCGATTGTGAGAAGGTTTGCCATAATGCCCTAGTTCTGATTGGCTGCTCTTCAAATTTTTCGGAAGTACCAGTCACAAGGCTCAGCGTATTATCAATGAAAGCTAGATTCTACGATCCTACGTTACACCTTGACTGAATTAAAGTCATTTCGTAGCTCTCATTTGTTAGCAGTTTCAAATTTTCCCGTTTCCTTCTGATTCCTCTGGCCAAACATGAACTGGATGGATTTCGCGACGCCAGCACAGCCGCTTATGGTGCGCGCGTATTTGTCCGATCAGAATTGCAAAGAGTATTTTCTTTACATCCACATTAACGTCTTTGTATCCAACAGGGAATATCGGAAATCCTGGAGCGCACGAAGAGCATGACCTGGCATCATCTGGCCTCCCAGCTGAACCCTGCGTACATTTTATCGCGTGGAAGCACTCCTCTGGAACTTTTGGACACACAGCTTCATTTAAATGGAGGCCAATTCGAGCTATTGGACTGTATGAATGAGAGTCTATTGTGCCACAGCTGTGTGGCAACTTGTTAATTCTACAAGTCATTTGCTAAGGTACACCGTAATTTCCCAAACGTGTACAGATTTATATCGCTAAAATGATTTTATTCCAAAGGTGAGATCAGATTCTCATCTGATCAAGCGCTGAACTCATTTATTTATACAAAAAATTCAGCTTTCGCACTTCTTCAATGAATACAATGCGCTCAGTTTAAATAAGCCTCTTCCAACAGAAGCAACCTTCGTTCTTTGTGCCCATTGTTGGATGCCAAGGGACTCTTAAACATCGGCGTTCGTCTTCAGAACTCAGACTTGGAATATGAAGCAAAGCATCCGTTATTGTAGCTTAAACGCTACTCAGTCACCGCAGAAATAATTACACATTATCATCTAAAATTTCTTCATGCCGGTCCGCAATTTTTCCTAGCAACGCTCCGTAAGCGATACTGGCCTTTTGGAGGCCTAAAGTCTGTATCGAATATCATCAACAAATGTGTGCGCTGCTTTCGCATGCGACCTAAACTTCTGGACCAAATCATGGCCCCATTACCAAGTGAGTGTGTGCATCAAATTTTGCGGTCCATTTTAAATCAGAAGTCAGGAATCGCTCGCCAACAAAATGCGACATCTCAATATGCTTTGCAACGGTCGGTAGCAACGTGCTGCTGAAGGAGGACAATGCACCAGGTGGCTACCTGGTCAAGTCGACAGCGCAATTTCTGTGGATGACGGCATCGTGAGAGTAACAGTCATTCGTGCAGAAAATGGTCTGGTCAAAAGAGCCATTTCCAAAATCGCCATCCTGCCAATGGAGCCCACCTCGGTTGAATGTTTGAATCCTTCAACGGGGCAGCATATTCGCAGCAAACCTAAAATATAATATATTATTTTTTCGAAAAATCCCGACATTGAAGTCACATAGAATAATTTTAAGGTAACACTATTGTTCCAATAGTAGTTATCGATATAATTTTTATTGGTACGGAAGTAAAGAATACTACAGTCTGAAGGCTCTTATTTTTTTGATTTAAATTTTAAATTCAAGGGCCGAACTGGGGTGCAAAATACTAGCACCTCAAAATAAACTCAGAAAATTATCATAGAACTCCTTAGGTGTGCGGTTCAACAGATCTGGCAGCTTTTGGATGCAATCGCTAGACTTTGGTACTTTCACCAAACATGGAAGAAGCCAATTATATTGAGGATTACTAAGCCAGGATAAGACAAAACGCAGCCATCGTTGTACAGACCAACAGACCTGCTTATTTGTTTTTTCCATGATATTTGAAAAAGTTCTCCTGCTGCGCATTTGCCCATACATCCAAAATAGCAACATTGTACCATACCATAGTACCAATTCGGTTTTCGAGAAAACGACTGAAAGATTGAGCAGGTCAACCGCACACGTCAGAGATTCATACGGCATTTGACGGAAATATTGTACGGCACGATTCCTGGAATTCCTAGACTGCCTTATGTACAAAATAACAAAGCTGCTTTCACAAAACACAAATCTCTAAAATAGAGTCTTTGCGATGAGAGGCAACCTCAAATGACCGCATAATAAAAGCTGGCGTGCCCCAAGGCAGCGTTCTCGGACATCCATGTCTTTTACAACGAGGATATACCTACAAGTAACCAGGTAACAACCTCAACGTTTGTTGATGACACCGCAATTCTTAGTCGCTCCAGATGCCCAATAAAGGCAACTGCCCAACTATCTATTTACTGTAGAGAGATGGTTTTAGTTGAGTCTCAACAAACAAAGCGTTTCTCCTTTGGTTTTAAGCAATGCACGAGTCTCACAAGGTAACGATGTAGTTTACCTGGCCGTCCATTTAGACAGACGGCTCACCTGGCGCAAGCACATAGAAGCCAAGAAGAAGTATATTACAACGAGGGGGAACGTTGTGAGTTGCTTCGGAGACCGCAACTCTACGGTTATACCCGATACTAAGTCAGTATGGCTCTCCTCCAGCAGGCGGCGTCTAATATTAAACGACACGACAAAGAGTGCGTGCGAGAGAGACAGAAAATCAGTCTGAGCGTGACGTCGGGCGCTGCGTAGCCACTGCAAATTGATTTGTTCCTTTTGGCTATAAAAATGATCTGATCTGATCCAGATTCAGTAATCTGATAGATATGGTCATTATCTATGATTCTGCGTTTTTAGTTTTCTCAAATCTGCAATATTGTGGATGCAACAGATTTTCGTCCTTTGTGGGGGCGGAAGGGGGTGCGGCGAAATTTTGAGATATACGTTTTATAGTGAGATCTAACAGGAGTGCGGATACTAAATTTGGTTACTCTAGCTTTAATAGTCTCTGAGATTTGTGAATATCCCCAGATTTGCATCCTTTGCGGGGGCGGAAGGGGGTGTGGCGAAATTTTGAAACAAACTCGTCTCGGTCCGATATATTAGGAGTGTGGATACCAAATTTGGTTGCACTAGCTTTTATAGTCTCTGAGATCTAGGCGCTAATGTTTTACTCTAAGCAAAGCCGCCTATGCTACGTGTGTGTTAGAGAGAGACAGGGCGAGAAAAAATGAAATTGTTTTCTTGATGCTGGCTATAATAATAATACGATCCAATTCAGATTCCGTAGTCTAAAAGATATGGTCATTCTCTACGATTCTGCGTTTTTGGTTTTCTCGTATCTTTAAAATTGTGGATGCCACAGATTTTCGCCCTTTGTGGGGGCGGAAGTGGGCGGGGCAAAGTTTTGAAATATTTTTGTAGCAGTGACATATCACAGAAGTCTGGATCCAAAACATCGTTGCTCTAGCTCTTATAGTCTTTGAGCATTAGGCGCTGAAGGGGACGGACAGACGGACAGACGGACAGACGGACGGACGGACAGACAGACAGGGCTCAATCGACTCGGCTATTGATGCTGATCAAGAATATATATACTTTATGGGGTCGGAAACGATTCCTTCTGGACGTTACACACATCCACTTTTACCACAAATCTAATATACCCCAATACTCATTTTGAGTATCGGGTATAATAAAAACGAGGGGGAACGTTGTGAGTTGCTGCGGACACCGCAACTCTACAGTTATACCCGATACTTAGTCAGTATGGCTCTCCTCCGGCAGACGCCGCTAATATTAAGCGACACCACAAAGAGTGCGTGCAAGAGAGACAGAAAATCAGTCTGAGCGTGACGTCGGTCGCTGCGTAGCCACTGCAAATTAATTTCTTGCTTTTGGCTACAAAAATGATCCGATCTGATCCAGATTCAGCAAGCTGATAGATATGGTCGCTATCTATGATTCTGCGTTTTTAGTTTTCTCGAATCTGCAATATTGTGGATGCAACAGATTTTCGTCCTTTGTGTGGGCGGTAGGGGGTGGGGCGAAATTCTGAGATATACGTTTTAAAGTGAGATTTGTGAATATCCCCAGATTTGCATCCTTTGCGGGGGCGGAAGGGGGTGTGGCGAAATTTTGAAACAAACTCGTCTCGGTCCGATATATTAGGAGTGTGGATACCAAATTTGGTTGCTCTAGCTTTTATAGTCTCTGAGATCCAGGCGCTAATGTTTTACTCTAAGCAAAGCCGCCTACGCTACGTGTGTGTTAGAGAGAGACAAGGCGAGAAAAAATTAAATTGTTTTCTTGATGCTGGCTATAATAATAATACGATCCAATTCAGATTCTGCAGTCTAAAAGATATGGTCATTCTCTACGATTCTGCGTTTTTGGTTTTCTCGTATCTTTAAAATTGTGGATGCCACAGATTTTCGCCCTTTGTGGGGGCGGAAGTGGGCGGGGCAAAGTTTTGAAATATTTTTGTAGCAGTGACATATCACAGAAGTCTGGATCCAAAACATCGTTGCTCTAGCTTTTATAGTCTTTGAGCACTAGGCGCTGAAGGGGACGGACAGACAGACAGGGCTCAATCGAATCGGCTATTGATGCTGATCAAGAATATATATACTTTATGGGGTCGGAAACGATTCCTTCTGGACGTTACACACATCCACTTTTACCACAATTCTAATATACCCCAATACTCATTTTGAGTATCGGGTATAAAAAGTAATCTCCACTGGCTAATAAGCGTTCGCTCTTCCCTAATCTCTGACTATAATGTCCTCATGTACAACTCCGTGCTGAAATTTATCTAGACTTATGGCTCCGACCAACGTCGACATTACCCAGCAAGCACAGTTGTGAATCCGAAGAACCATTACTCTGGCATGGTATCTCCGTAAGGAGAATATTAAACTCGTTAAAGATGAGATACTAGGACAAAAGGCAAAACCAAAAAGCAAAGCTCGCTTCCTATCCAAATCCCCAGATCGCTACTTCAAGTTTTACAACAAACCTTTAACAACATCAGATGTTTTTTGCACGTAGCAATGTGCAAATAAAAAGAAAATTGAGCCCACCAGCAACTACGAAAAATAGCGCATCCAAAATAGAAAACTGAAAAAGCTGAAAATGCCGTTCCACCTTGGTAAACCGTATGGGTACGGCTTACCAGAGTAGCTTTCCTGGTTGTTGGTAGGTAGTTTAGGAAAATTGGGCAAAGAGATCGGCCATTGCGTGATCATTATTTGAAGATAGCAAGGATGGGTGTGCGGACGTTCTAGACTTTCTGTTTACGAAGCTGTAAAACTGTTTAGGGTCTTGAGAAAAACGTATAAAATACACTTGTAACAGTGCGATATCACAGGAGTCCGGATACAAAATGTGTTTGCTCCAGCTCTTATAGTCTCTGAGATCTAGGCGCTCATTCGAACGGACGTACGAACAGACAAGCGGACAGACAGACATACGAAGCGATAGAGCGCATCGGCTTTTGATGCTGATCAAGAATATATATACTTTATAGTGGGGTCGGAAACTTTTTCTTCTGGCTGTTACAAACATTCACTTTCACTAAAAATAGAATGTTGAGAGACACTTCGAAAGTAGGATGGTAAGCTTCTTCAGGTATACTGAGTGGAAACGCTCGGGTTTACAAAACTATAGTCGGAAAACAAGGATTTTTTGACATGATTGACTTGAGACAGGGACAAGTCGTCAACAAAGTCATGTCGTGACATGGGAACTAGGTGACTAGACTCGTTTACCTAAGACCAAACAGATTCTGGCAAGTTGAAAACACCAAGAACTATCTTTATCTCATGGCGAGGAAAAAAAGTTTTTAAAGCTTTTCGTAAATTAAAATATCCGAAGAAGGTGGAATCAAGTAATGACGATAGCAAAGGCGAAAATAATCAGTTTTACACACAGGAATTCCAGCTCTTGTTGAACCTCGACTGTGAAATATTCCGACGTGTTGTTCTACTCCAATGATCAGAACCCCACGTCGATACCGACCTGAAAAAACTTCGGATCTAAGAATGTTTGCTTTTAACCAGGTCTCGGTAAACACAATAACATGGGATGAAAATGCGGCACTATCCCGAAAAAGAGTGCTGGCTTACTGTGTAAGCCTTTAAAATACTGATAGGTTACTACAAGAGGAGAAGATCGATTTTTTGGACGAGTGGAAGTATGGAATATAAGAATGTCACGTTGGGCTGATTTTGACTAGTGAGCGCTATGGAGACAACGAGTTGGGGAGGCGCTTATCTTAAAGAAAGTTATCTCCCTGGCATAAGAGAAGTTCAACTTCTCCACCTTTAAGCCGACGGCTTTTATTTTGCTATGTATAAAACCAGGTACGGCATTAGATGTGCGGTCAGTGGCCACCGTTCGACGAAAATGAACTTGATAATGAAAACATTACATTTCCAAAACTGTAAGATTAAACTAAAATGTTTGTATGGTCAAGAGGCATTAGCTTTTCTAAATTATAAAGTTATTTAAAAGTAGGCTTAACATACCAGAGTATGTGTGAGAGTGGGGTTGGCGCACGAGCGAAGCGATTCCGTAGAGGATTACGTGCCCATAATATAATATAATTAATTATTAAATAATTAATAATTATAATATAATTAATACTTAATATAATAATAACCAAGAAATTTTAAAACAATGGATATATTTATGTTGTAAGAGATTTAGTTGCAAATAAAAGATCAAGCGGATGATATAACGGGTCAGGGTGACCAACAGCTACAAATAATATTGCAAGTGAAGGATCAGATATATGATCAGACAATAAACTCCAGGAAAACTTCTTGGAAGCTCGTCGAGACGAGATTAAAGAAGTGGAAAATTGTAATCGAAAACCGGAGAATTGGAAAATCGTCTGGATTATGCAAGAGTAAATGGAAATGGGTATTCCTGTCATAGCTATCTAAATATCCGAAGTTCGCTACTGCTATTTATGATGGCTGTGTCTGGCATTCAATTATATTTTCTAGAGGATACCAGATAAAAGCTTTTTTCCACGGTATGTGAGATCGGAAAACGCGCTTCACTATGGTTTTTATGCCCATCACTCTTTATATGCCGTCCATCGCCTAAAGAGCATACTCTACAGGCTGAGGTTATCGAATGTTATTAATTAAATAATTAATTCAATGGAAGTTGCTTCGTTTATCATAAAGTAGGAAATGCGGCGAGTATTCCGGGAGTGGAAATCATTACCAGGATGAATAATTTGAAACTAGGTACTCTCGAGGTACACTTGTTTTAAAATCTTACCATTCGAGACATGGTGTGCCGACATTAGACACATTTATTTCTCATTCAGAGGCGATTGGGAAAGAGAAATGTGGAGACATTGAATGGGATGCGATTATAAAGGAATTCAAAATATTTTGATGAAGAAACCTCCTTTTAACACATTAGAAGAGAAGAAACTAAGTTCGTGAGGATAGGAAAACTGATCTGACGTTGCGATCGTTATGCTTTTTTAAAAGGCAGAAACGAGGGGCCGCGGGTAAATTTAACCGCTCGACTAAGAAGCACCATTCAAGAGTGGCAGCTGTAATACTTGGAATCGATACAAGACATCTAGTTCCATTGAATGAAAGCATAGAGCGGTGGAATAAAGCCGCTTCCAATTTGGATATTGATAGAATAAAGGCCCAAAAAAATCTAGGAACTACACCGACTCCGATATTTCATGAATTGTTTACTTCTGCGGCATGGAGATTCCCCAAATGTTATCCGATTCGTGTACATTTTTTTTGTGTCAATAAATCAATTCCTGACAAAATTAAATACTACATATTTTGATGTCATGTTCATATATTTAATATTATATTTTCAACCATCATGTAGTAATTTGAGCAAAAGGAGGAAAAAAATGCAGTAAAATAAAAAAAAACGATTTCTTTAACATAAACAAAATTGTAACCAATAGGTTATTTCATTTTCTATAAGGCCCTAGACATTCTCTATCGGATTGAAGTCGGGGCTGTTAGATGGCCAATCTAAGGTCCCATTCCGGCTTCAAAATTGTAATCTGTCGTAGAAAAATAATCGAAACTAGTTAGAATGTATTTTCAATACCAAAACGTCATAGAATCACTGACACAGAGTGATGATGACAAGGTACAGAATATTCCTGAAAGATGGAATCTTTTTCCCTCAGCAATTGATTTCAATACTGGGCACAACAACTGGCCACTGAAAATAATTTCTTTATACTTTTTTGTATGTACCATACATTTAATCATTATTAGTGATTCAGTTGTATATTTAGATATGCATCCCCATATTTTCCCCATCAGTCCCATCCGACAAAATGTTTCGTGACCACTCAGATTCAACACAATTTTATTTTTCTTTAGTCCAATTTAAGCGAGCGTTCTTAATTTGACTATTTAGAAGTGACTTTTTCGCAAGTGTCATTGGCATTAAGCCCATCTCCTTTAGAAGGCGCTGTATAGTTCGAACTAAAATTTCTTTTGCAACCGATCCTGAGGTTTGTTTAATAATAACATGATCTTTCCTTATCCCATTAATTTGTTCTATTCTAATTTAATTTTTTTTTTTCACGTTTGATCAAAATTACCGAAAAAGCGTTACAAACGTGTGATTTAAAAAAAGTATAAAACCAATTCTCTATTTTATATTCCTAACACCAGAAATATGTTCGGTAAGAACAAAATATATTATATATTAGCATAACAGTAGAGGTTGAGTATCGGGTGTCTTGGGTGATCTACTGGCATTGGTGTGATTTTAAATACGAAGAGGTTTATTTTCTTTCTGTAGAAATATAAAATGGCAATTTACTTTAAAATCCGATAGCTCTCTTTAAAGTTATTATAAACCCCAATATTTTTTTAAGTTTAAAAGTACCAGCTGTAGATGTTAAATATAATTATAAAATAATTATATATACAGTACATCTTCATAAAGCCTATATTAACTTACGAAAATGAGTAGCCCAACACTAGTTGTAATCTCTATTCTACGTTTTTGGCAAATAAAATCAATTTTTTCCAACAAAGCAGCATTGATAATTATAATAATGTCCGCTGGATATTTATATGGGCTCCAATATTTGAATAAATTGTTATGTACTATCAAAGACTATACAATACCAAGATGTTGCATGAGCGACCAAAAAGCTGTTCTATGGCGGGTCCTAACATTAGAACCCAAAAGGCAAGAGGCAGCGCGCGGGGTTTCAATTCCCTTTTCGCCTGTACTTCGTCTCTACCGCGACCCCGCTGCCCATCGGTTTCGTCTGTTCGGCAATTCTGGACTCTCGAGCCTCAGCACCGTCGAAGCGGTGGTCGCGGATCGCCGATGTCTTTGGAGCGGCACAGTGGGACCTTTGGCCGTCTCAGCTTGCTAAATTAGTTAGTGAATATGAGTTCAATAAATATTTTCACACTGAAAAAATGAGTGCTTATATCTCCTAAACTAGAAAATTCTCTATTAGATGCGTACATTAAATTTATCTAAAGCACTCATACAATTTTTTGACTGTTTCGGCTGAGTCCCCACTGTGCCGCGCCAAAGACATCAGCGACCACGCTGCCCTACGGTTTCGGCACGCAGACTATTCATATTTTGTTTTTGTATTCTTTCTCTCGAGACACACCGACTCGACGCTGACCGAGGCATTGACGAAGCCGAGTAGCATTTCGGAGGCGAAGGTAGCGTAAAAGAGAATTAAAGTAATAGCCCCTCGCGACCGTACCATGAAGTGTCAAACGAAAACTGAAAAAGAATTTGTTCCTCATGCAACATCTTGGTATTGTATAGTCTTTGGTATTATGCAACTGTTTATGTTTTCGTTAATTTCAAGTATGATTAAATCTTGTGAGAAAATGATTTCTGTACATATACATATGGATGTATATATATGTATGTATGTACTTATTCATCTGATTGGTTGAACGTCCTGAAAAAAGAATCGCAAAAGTGAATCGTCAATAAATTAAATGTATGATTTTGTAAGTACCTAAAACATGTACAGCTTATAGTTCATCCCTATTCTGGCCTTTTTCACATGAGCATGAGTAGCTTAAACTTAGTTTTTCCATATCTGGGAGAACTTTGACTGGCGATATAAGGCGATTGCTCCATTCTTTAAATAGTGTCATGTGATAGCAATAGATGTGCTGAGGTAAAAGGTTTTCCTCAACAAACTTCCGCGCAGCTAAAGCGATCTCCTTTGCACGTATGTCGTTGTCTTTTGCCCATCTTATTTTTTCTATGATATCGCTAAGATCTCGCTTGATTGGCACATAATGTTTGTACGGCAGCAGCTTGCTATAAAAATGCTCATAGTAGGGCGATTCTTGTTTGAATACTAAGGAACCACCAGCAAGGAGATAGGGTAGCCGATATGCTGCAACTGCCCCATCAATATTCAGCTGATATTTATACTAAAAATATATTTATGAGTGTAAAGTAAAGCGAAGCTTTTTTTAACATACCCTGAAAAACTCCATAAATGATATGTGAGGCACTCTGGGACCATATTTTTGTTCTTCATTGCGAAAAAAGAAAAAGTTGGTAATAGATGCATTGATCAAGTCTGGAAATTTCCTGGCCAAATCGATTAATTTTAGCCTTTCCCGCCTGGAATCTCGACCGCGAAAAAACCCTATTTCTTCTTTGTTGTCCCATGGAATATCAGTTTGCTGAACTGAGAGCATATCTAACATGACTCGTCCCATGTTCTCCAACGTCGACTCGGTTATATCGTAAGTCGGTAACGTAATGTCATAACTATCATCACTTCCACACCAGGAAAATATGGGATAGGGTCCTGAAGTTCTTTGTTGGCCACCTTTTCTTGAAAGTGGCCAATCACCAAGATTTAAATAAAATTCCATTTCTGGTAACCAAACTACACGAGCAAGCGCTGATAACGTTGCATCCATAAACATCTTAAAGCCAGTATATTTGCCAAAACATTTTCTCCAAATTTGTTGCTGTTTGACTACATAGTGGCATAAAGAAATACTTTCAGGGGCGTTATATCGTTTTAATATATTCTCTCTAATGGCACTAAAGTTTACGCGTTTAAATAAATGCAAATCCCAAGATATCTGTTTTTCTTTTAAAAAATCCGAACATCTATTATTCAATAACCAAATATCTAAGTTCTGAGGGCAGTAGCATCGCTCTGAATATACTTTATTCTGTATATAATACGGAGACTGTGCCACGTGCGAAGAATTGTATTTTACACTAATTTCCACTTGTTCGCAAAAATCCGCAATCGTGTAGCGAACAATAACAGATCCATCTTCGCGGTCAATATAATTTATATTTGATCTGCATTTCCCATCCTTGGAATAGCCATTGATGCTCACTTGAAAATTTATATGTGTCATGGACGTAATTCTGTGAATAATTTATATTAATACTTTTTTGACAATAATTTTGGCTTACAAACTTTTTTCCATTATTGTCGATGGCGTGAATAAAAAAATATCGAGCTGGTAGAACAATATCGTCAGGCTTGAGTCCTGGCCCCCACACCTGTGTTTTTGCAACATCTAGTATTTGGTTTTTACAATTCGATAACAACAAAAAAGTTGAGATTACGCAGTATTGAAGCGAAAACATTTGGTAGTTCATTCGCAAAAGCAAACAAAGAATTTGAGTTAGCGATGTACAATAACCGATGCATCTTTTGGCTAGAGATGTGAGTTGTATCGATAGATTTTAATATTTAGTTCTGCCACCAACCATACAGTATATGCATAGCTAGATGCGCCAGTTCAAACAACGAACAGCTAACACAGAAAACTAAATCCCAGTGTTCGGCTTTGGCGTAACGCTTTGCGTGGGTTAGTATAAAACGCAAAATATATTTTCACAAAAATATGTGATTGTATGTTCTTTCCTTTTTATAGGGTTCTGGGTTTCTGTTTTGCTTCCAGCTTATTTGAATGTAAATATATACGCATTCACTTTCTCTCAAAATATTTAAAGATTAGAAGGGATGAGTTGGGAAGCGGGACACTTGGGCGTGGGAAATAAAATAAAAGCTGTTATTTCTTTGATTTATACTACAAAATACTAAATATTACAATAAAAATTGCACCTTATCCATATTTTAGACTGGTGTTTAATAAATTATACACATATTATGTAAATGCCGTCGGTTCTCGACTTCTTTTTTTATCACATGTAATAAGTGATTTGAACTAAAATGTTATATATTTAAATATACGATCTAAGAAAAAAAATATATGTATTTTCTAAAATAAACATGCATACTTATATTAATATGAAATGAGTTTTACATGTATTTCAAATCAATTGCGCTTTCCGATGGGAATGTGCAAAGAAAATATTTAGATGAGTGTCGCACCTTTAATACTGACATGGACAATTCTTATAATAATTCTACATAATTCAATTTTGAAATATCTTATGAATGTACAAACATATGTACATAAATATATGTTTCTGTTTATTACATTCGTATATTGCATGAGGCTATTCAAAATTACAGTTGTCCTAATGGTAGGTGGCGAGCTTCTTTAAAAAGGGTTAATATTCTCAAAGGCGCTCAATTGTGTGGTATGTACATATGTATGCGCGGAAGACAAGTACACAATTTGAATTTCCCTCTGGTTCGTTGCTTTGATTAAGAGTATATTAATTTCTCCCCCTTTCTGACTATCAGCGAATATTGCACCACTAATGAAAATCAATAACAGCTGATATAAAAATAAAAATAATTATACAGGCATATGTCGATGTTGATTAACCCTTAACAGGCCCGTGGGGTTTAAAATTTCCTACTATAATACAAAGACTTGAAGTTTTTTTTATAGTTTTATTTTTAACAATTTTGAATTTGCAAGCAAACGTTGCTTCTGACTTTGCATGCATATTTTTTTGTTAAGGTTCTTAACTCAAGAATAATGATTAATCCTAAGTTTTATCTAATTACTCAAAAATAATGATTATCTGTGAAGAAAATCGTAAAAAATCAAAAGTTTAATCAGCTCAACAAGTCAGGGCTATCTACGCCATCCTGGATGAAGTAGTGAAAAAAAATCACACAAAGTATTTTTCTGTGACTAACTTAATATGGTAGGTCTATTAAAAGCAACCTGTGATGGTAAGATGGTAGTCTCTCACTTGCATGCCAGCTAAGGCCGCGCAAAGCAAAAAGTTGTTCTGTACTGATTCAATTCGGTCTTGGTATACTTTGGATGAAGGCCCCATACACAAGAGCCGTATTCAAAGATCGGACGAACAAGCGAGGTATAGAGAGTCTTTGTTATATAGGGGTCGTCAAATTCCTCTGATCATCTCTTTATAAACCAAAGCACGCCCATGGCCTTATTTGCAGAAATGTGTTCAGAAAACTTTGGCTTGCCATCTAATATAATAACACAGATCATCCATCAGGAAAGCCATCAAGGGGATAGAACGATGAAATGTCATAACTTTGCATTTTGAGGCATTAACGTGTAACAAGTTTGCAAAACACCATGACTGAAAGTTATTGATATCGAATTGAAAGCGAGAATGAAATGAAATGTCCTTGTACTGGACACAGAGTTTAACATCATCCGCATACATAACTACTCGAGAGTATGTTAATACCGAAGGCAAGTCATTAATAAAGAGTGTGAAGAGTAAGGGGCCTAGGGCCATCTAGAGCCCTGTGGTTTTCCCGAAGAAACCTTTACTGGTGAAGAGAGAGAGTTTTTGAAGAGGACTCTTTTTGAGTCATGAGGTTGGGCAAAACCCTAAAAGGTCAAGTTTATGCGCTAAAAGGGAATGGTTTACAGAGTCGAATGCTTTACTAAAGTCGGTGTAAATAACATCCGTCTGTAAGTTACATTGTTACAAAGCCTTTAATAATGAAAGAGGTAAACTCTAACAAGTTCGTGGTGGTTGATCGCCGCCTTATAAATCCATGCTGAGCTGGAGATATAAGTGACTTGCAGAGATGTTGCAAGTGCGGAGTTAAAACCTTCTCAAACATTTTGGGAATAGCGGATAACTTTGCTATACCTCTATAATTTTTTGCGTCGGACTTTCTACCGTTTTTATGTACAGGAATTATAAACGATTCCTTCCAGATCGGGAGGAAGTAAGGAGAATCGATGGATAGGGTGAATAGTGTAAACAATGGTCCACAAAGAGCCTCGGCGCAGTACCTGAGTACACGACCTGGAACCCCGTCTGGAACCGGTGAAAACACCGGCTTAACTAGTCGTATATCATTAAGAAGGGAACATTTATTTAACAAGGGACTGAAAATGCCGTTCGACCTCGGTACACCGTATGGATACGGAAGACAAGAGTAGCTTTCCTCAGAATAGGTGGTTTGGAAAAATTGGGCAAAAAGATCGGCAATTGCCTGATCATTATTTGCCGACGTATTACAAAATGATAGCGAGGATGGGTGTGCGGACGTTCTACGCTTACTGTTTACGAAGCAGTAAAATTGTTTATGGTTCTGAAAAAAACTCGGCTTTACGGAAGCAGCGGACACATTCAGGTAGCTTACTCGACCGAGCCAATACAGTTGGTTCTATATCTAGCAACACTTCGAAAGGAGGATGGTAGGCGGTATAGGGAGTGGAAGGGCTCGAGTTCAGAATGCTCTGGCCAAAATTTAACAGAGCAAATGGTGTCAAAATGATATGGGGAGACACTTATCTAATAATCCTATTTTATATGAAGACCATGCAGTTACTCTGGAGATAACCTTTAGCAGCAGTTTGTCATGGAATAAACATATCTCAAAGGCAACTGGACGTACATATGATCTGTTACGCTAGTTTTCTAAGAATAAATCTTTTTTTTGCTGGAAGAAATAAGACTATGCATTTCTAAAGACATTCTCATCCCCACCATCATTTATGGTGTAGAAATTGTTGGTAATTGTGCCGGTCGAGACAGACGGTCAAGCACGGTGCATGTTGGGGAGAGTGTCAGGCCATGAGATGCACGAGGGAAACGAAATGAAAGAAAGGTGGAAATAGGCAATTAATCGGTTCCCTATCGTTCTGAGGGCTCAAAACAGGACATAGTTCGGGATATACGATTCAAAGGCAAAACAATTAAATTCTCATCCCGGAAAAGAATCTCACCTAAGATATAACCTCAATTAATGTTAACTAGTAATGATTTATTTCTTTAGATTCTACTAAATAAAGCAGAGATATCGGAACACATGCTTTGTGAACGCCATATAATGTCGACGAGAGCGACCTAGCAACATTGATTTCGGGGAGGAGCTGGAGTCCCCCGACAGCGACCTGGAAACAACTATGGTGGAGGTGAGCCTCAGGAATGTCGCTGATACTCCTGCACCATTGTAAGGCAGCATGCGCTGCTCTACGGCACCATCTAGCCAAGGGTGCTAGATCACTGCTAGTGCAGAAGCATTGATACAAACGAAAGGGTACCTCTACAGTTACTTACTGACCACTCAGATGGTCTTATTCAGCCAGGGGTGATCCTACCTTTATTATTAAAAACTGCAAGGAGGTCTTGGACCTCACGCTTGCCTCTCATGAGATACAATGGAAAATTGTATCCTGGAGGGTCCTGAAAGAACACTACTTCTCAGACCATAGGTACGTGGAAACTGTATTTTTTTAAATTACTTAAACCAGTTCAATTCCGGAACCTTAGGCGGACAAACTGGACTCGGTACTTGTTTAGAAATGAGACTCGTAGTTTTTATTTCAATGTTCATGTATATTACAACTGCCCTATTCATACGCTCATGTGTGTATTGCACCGCTTAGGTAACGATTTTAACGCGCATAGCTGTGTTGTTATTGCTCGTGTCCAAAACATAGCTCTAATGTTCTCACACGTACAGCTAAAGCCCGCAGCTGCACACGAATACAACGATGTGTACCTTTTTGCATTGGACCGTCGCATCGCCTGATCTTTCAATTCTCTTTTGGCTCGACTTCTATTGTGGAGCGGAAGTTAGTCGAAATCTCTGGATGAAACCAACCGCACGCAAAGTTTATACCGCCGCATCATAGAAAACCCCCTCCATTCATATACATGTGTAACATAACCACACATATTTAATAACCAATATATGAAAATAAACAAGCTCAATATATTAAAAGATTATACAGTCCACTAATTCATAACCATAGCAAAATTTGGTCCTTCGAGCCGGATTTCCGCGTTTGAGTTTATTTTATATACATATTGAGTGATATCGTTAACCGCTGTTCGCCATGAAGGCCCTAGTGCATCGTCTAATCCAGCAAGGTGGTGTGTGCAATTCCCAACTAACTCGCGTAGCTACGGAGGCTCAATAGTTTGTACAGTCATGTACTTCTGTGCAAACATTAGAGCACAAGTTGGACCGACTGGTTGCAACTTTCAACCGCTTTATGGAGCTCTCTGAAGAGCTGGTCCAATCTAATGATGAAGATGAATACGTGGATCCAGATTTGGATATCCCCGAATATGAGAAACGGTTCTTTAGTGCGCATATTATTTTCACTGAAGCCATACGTGACCGGAGCAGTCACGATAATGAGCACGACAACTCAAATCTACTGCTATCGAACACTGTGGAACGCTTGTTTGAGGAACAAACTCAACTTCTGGAGAGGATTCGGGACTCATCGGTAACCACAGAGCTGCAGTTCGAGAAAATACGCATTCCGACGTTTTCCGGTAGATACGAGGATTGGTGTCAGTTTAGTGACTTGTTCTTAGGCTCAGTCGACAAGAAGAGTAGTCTGTCCAAGTGCCAAAAGTTTAATTATTTGAAATCCTATCTAGATGGTGAAGCGTTGTCTCTGATAAAACATATTCCCATATCGGATGCTAATTACCAGGACGCATGGGAGAGGCTCGAAAATCGCTATAAAAAAATCACTGATTGCTCGTTCGTTCATTCAAAACTTTCTTTCGTTGCTAACCGCAAAGGGTTCAAACATCGCCGAATTGCGTAAAATAGTCGATACCGCCGACGAAAGTATACGTGGTCTACATGCGCTGAGCTGCGACAGCTGCGATTGTACTCAATTCAAGGCTCTGGATGTTGTGGACCGCCGCAAGTTCGCAAGGGATGGTAATTTGTGCTTCAATTGTCTAAGCCGATCTCATCAAGTCAAGGAGTGTAATTCCACAAACACGTGCCGTCTGTGTAAGTCGAGGCACCACACTCTTGTTCATCCAAAGGTCATATGCTCTGTCACGGCTTCCGCTGATGTCAATACATCCGCTGGCTCAACCGTCCAGTTTTCCTGCTGATGCTGATCCTGCCGTGGTCAGACATCATACATTGGAGAGGAAATTCGTAGACAAGAGTCAGGCCATATTGCCAACGATTTTGGCCACTATAGTCGACTCCTGGGGCAACGAGACAACCTGCAGGATACTGCTGGATACTGATTCAACTATAACGATGGTCGCCGAATCATTTATTCAACGAATTGTATTGCCGCGCACGCATGCTCATATAAAGTCGTTGGTCTAGGCGCAAACGCTGCTGGGGTTACTAGAGGTCGTACCACATTCACGTTGCTTTCCCGCACAAGCTCAGCCTCAGTGGTGGTCACAGGTCTGATTATGAACACTTTAACCTCCTCGATTCCAGCCCAGCGGATCGAGTCGAACGCTCCGATGTGGGAAGAGATTCGTGATCTACCCTTAGCGGACCCATTCCACTTGGTAAACCAGGCGAAATCGACGTGATTTTAGGAGGTGATCAGCTTTGAAACATTTACACTGGACAACGCAAAGAGTTTGGTTCTGAATATCCTATTGTGATTCCTTCTACTACCGTCAAAAACGATCCCGGCAACCACAATTACTTAGCACACCACACAGTATTTAAACCAGATAGCACCACCACGCAATGCCGAGTTGTATTCGATGGCTCTGGGGAGGACTGCAATGGATCTTCACTTAATTCACGACTACACTTCGGACCACCTATTCAAAGGGATTTACTTGGAGTATGTCTACGTTTCCGTCAGCATCGCTATTTGTTTTGTACGGACATTGAGAAAATGTTTAGAGGCATCCTGGTTTCAGAAGATCACACGTATTACCAACGGATTGTCTGGCGAAAGGAGGAGACTCGATCATTATCGACTGCTGACCGTGACGTATGGTTTAGCGTCTTCACCGTTTTTGGCTGTTCGAGTTCTCAAGCAAAACGCGCAAGATCATGCCGATCTTGACAAAACGGAGTTTGCGGTCTGAGATTGCAAAGATCTACGATCCACTGGGGTTGCTTGCCCCCACAACTGTATTTCTAAAGGTTCTCTTTCAAGATAGTTTGCTGAGCTCGGTCGAATGGATTGAACCACTACCCGCGCAGCAATGCGCACGGTGGCAACAGTTTATAGGTGAAGTTCATTTACTGGAACGCTGTAACATACCTCGCTACCTATCCTCGTCACTTCAAGCAACGAAACTGCATAGATTCGCCGATGCTTCGTCTCATGCATACGCCGCTGTCATCTACAGTCGCGTGAGATTCAATAATGACTATGCTGTAACACTGATCGCCGCAAAAACCCGTGTGGCACCCATCAAACCTATCTCCATCCCACGGCTCGAATTGAATGCCGCCCATCTTCTGTCGAAATTGATGTCTCTGGTTAAGCAAGCTCTAACTTTTCCTATTTCCAGTACTTCGTGTTGGTCAGACTCCGAAATTGTGCTACATTGGCTCTCATCACCTCCACGGACTTGGAACACTTATGTTTGTAATCGCACTGCTGAGATCCTGGAAGCTTGCCCACGTAGCTGCTAGCAACACATTCACACTGAGGACAATCTCGCGGACTGTGCATCACGAGGACTTCTACCAAAGGAGTTGGTAGAACATCAACTGTGGTGGAATGGACCACCGTGGCTTTCCCAATCACATCGCACTTGGCCACCTGCTAAGTCAAAGTTTACACTGTAGACTGAGGAAGTAAAGGTCAAACCCTAAGTTAATCTACACATTTCCGATGAAGGAAATGCTCTTAATTCTATGATCAACAAAGCTTCCCCCTGGTCAAATCTCTTGCGGACAAATAGCCATTGCTTTCGCTTTGTACATCGACTTCGTTGCAAGGACTGCCTGTCATCGTTTTTATCGTCATGGGAGCTTCAATATGCCCGCTCTACGGTAATCAAACATGTCCAGATGGAGTTCTTCCAAGTGGAGTACAAACAGCTGAGCACTGCCCAAGCACATTCTTAACGAGGGGGAACGTTGTGAGTTGCTGCAGACACCGCAACTCTACAGTTATACCCGATACTAAGTCAGTATGGCTCTCCTCCGGCAGACGCCGCTAATATTAAACGACACGACAAAGAGTGCGTGCGAGAGAGACAGAAAATCAGGCTGAGCGTGACGTCGGGCGCTGCGTAGCCAGTGCAAATTGATTTGTTCCTTCTGGCTATAAAAATTATCCGATCTGATCCAAATTCAACAGCTGGATAGATATGGTCATTCTCTATGATTCTGCGTTTTTAGTTTTCTCGAATCTGCAATATTGTGGATGCAACAGATTTTCGTCTTTTGTGTGGGCGGAAGGGGGTGGGGCGAAATTCTGAGATATACGTTTTATAGTGACATCTTAAAGGAGTGCGGATACCAAATTTGGTTACTCTAGCCTTAATAGTCTCTGAGATTTGTGGTTGCCCCAGATTTTCGTCCTTTGCGGGGGCGGAAGGGGGTGCGGCGAAATTTTGACACAAAACGGTCAAGGTCCGATATCACAGGAGTGTGGATACCAAATTTGGTTGCTCTAGCTTTTATGGGTTCTGAGATCCTTGAACTCATATTTTGCAATTGGCAAAACCGACCATGAAACCAGTGTGTTAGAGTGAGACAGAGCGAGAAAGAGTGAAATTGTTTTCGTGATTCTGGCTGTAATAATTATACGATCTGGTTCAGATTTTAAACTCTAGAAGATATAGTCATCTTCTACGATTCTGCGTTTTTAGTTTTCTCGTATCGTCGAAATTGTGGATGCCACAGATTTTCGCCCTTTGTGGGGGCGGAAGTGGGCGGGGCAAAGTTTTGAAATATTTTTGTAGCAGTGACATATCACAGAAGTTTTGATCCAAAACATCGTTGCTCTAGCTCTTATAGTCTTTGAGCATTAGGCGCTGAAGGGGACGGACAGACGGACAGACGGACGGACGGACAGAGGGACAGACGGACGGACGGACAGACGGACAGACAGACATGGCTCAATCGACTCGGCTATTGATGCTGATCAAGAATATATATACTTTATGGGGTCGGAAACGATTCCTTCTGGACGTTACACACATCCACTTTTACCACAAATCTAATATACCCCAATACTCATTTTGAGTATCGGGTATAAAAATCCAAGTTGATTCACTACACTCCATTTGTTGACGACCACGGAATTCTGCGCGTAAGAGGACGCATTGGAAATTCGATGGCAACCTATGATGCAAAACATCCCATACTTCTTCCAAAGGAATCACCAGACGCTGTTTTATTAGCTAGACACCAGTACGTCACATCGTTATACGCTGGAGTCGAATTTATGTTCCCATGAGTAAAATGAATATTACAACTGCCCTATTCATACGCTCATGAGTGTATTGCACCGCTTAGGTAACTATTTTTACGCGCATAGCTGTGTTGTTATTGCTCGTGTCCAAAACATAGCTCTAATGTTCTCACACGTACAGCTAAAGACCGCAGCTGCACACGCATACAACGATGTGTACCGTTTTGCATTGGACCGTCGCATCGCCTGATCATTCAATTCTCTTTTGGCTCGACTTCTTTTGTGGAGTGGAAGTTAGTCGAAATCTCTAGATGAAACCAACCGCACGCAAAGTTTATACCGTCGCATCATAGACAACCCCCGCTATTCATATAAATGTGTAACATAACCACCCATATTAAATAACCAATATATGAAAATAAACAAGCTCAATATATTAAAAGATTATACAGTCCACTAATTTATATCCAGTAACTACTAACTATTTTTTTCGTGTTCTCTTTGAGTCTCCACCTGAGGAGGAGGTGTCCAGGGAGGCCACTACTCAGCTCGTTAAAATATTTACCGACTCCTGCAGTTAGGCGCTCGATGAATTCTGCCGCTCTGCCGTAGCAGAGTCCGGAAGTAACTTGAATGGTGCACTCCTAAACTGGGGAACTCCGGAAAGCCTCCCGGAGACTCTTTAAAAAAAAGCTATGGTTGAGAACGTTGAGCGGAACTGGGCCGAATACCAGGTCAGTCTGTCAATTTATAATAAAGAACTAAGGAAGCTTCGCGCTTCCGCAGAGTTGTCTCGAAGACAACACCAACTCTGGGCTATTTAAAGAACGCTGACCAGTCTTGGACTACGTCCAGCGATGAGTCACTAAATCTTCTCCTTAATACTCACATCCCTATCTGCGATGAAAACAAACCAAACTACTTCGCGGCTCCTTCTGTTGCCTCAAGTGATATATGAACCTTCTATACCAGGAGAACACTTCTTGGGCGATTTCTATGGCTTTAAAGTACAAGTTTGCGGGGCATTTTCCCTACCCAACTGATTCACGATGGACAAAAAGCCACTATTTGGCTCAAAATGATATACCTCGTATATCGCAAACATCCCAGATACCTGTCTTCAGACCAAAGTCGTCTTCATTCCCAACGTAGGCAAGCCTTCGCACAATGCCGATGGAACGACTCCTGGGGCTGCATCTAACGGCGAGAATTCCGCCTAGTCTAATCTCAGACTCCCAGCAGCCTATCGGAAAGGAACATCCACCGAAACGGCCCTACACTTGATCACATCGATCATCGAAGTGTCCCTTAACTTTAAGGATTACACCCTGGTAGCCTTTCTCGACAGAGAAGGGGCCTTTAAAAACATCCTTCCGACCGTCATCACAGGCGCACTAACGGACATGGGGGTTGACTCCCGGACGGTTATCCTAATCGAGCAGATGCTACATTGCAGGAAGGTTGAGGCATCACTGGGGACGTAAAAATCACTTAGATTTGTCAGCAGAGAAACACCCTCTTATGGAACGTGGTATTGAACATACTTCTGCGGGAGAAAGAATCATACGAACAATCATGCCCTATGGAGTGGTGTATGGTGGCCAGCCGTATACAAACGAACTTCTCTCGCACGCACTACTCCACGGGAAGCCCTGGATACCGTGCTGAACCTCCTCCCTGTAGATCCCATGGGAAAGAATGTGGCAATACTTTCCGCCCTCAGAATGAGAGAAGCCAAGCTGTGGAAAGCGTCCGAGGTTGGCCACTTGGGAATCCTGACGAGACCCTCGCACTTACCGGAGAGGACAGACTATTGTATCCCCAGTAATCACCTCTGGACGACTTTCCAGGTATCAATCCCACCTAGGGAGGACTGGGAGATGGGCGAACCGGGACCTGCAAATGCGGTCCACTTCTACAATGATGGCTCAAAGTTAGACTGCCGAGTGGGAGGCGGAGTCTAGTGTATCAGTACTTGCTTCAGGCTCCCGGATCAGTGTAGTGTGTTCCAATTGGAGGTTGTGGCCATTAAAAGGGTCTATTTTTATTGTCTCCAAACTTCTTCTAAGCACGCACTCAGTGTGCGTCTGTGCGGCAGCACAATGGACGTCTGATAGTTCCATGGGAGCTTGGGGGGCGGTGGTTTTATCCGCCCTTCCTCGGCTACCGCCTGAACCTAACCTAACCTAATCTAGTAAAATGGAAAAATCAGCAAAACGGAATAGAAAATTCTAAAGCTGGCTATTTGCTTTAAAAGAGGATTAATGTAGGTTTCTATCTCTATTGGTGCTTCTTAAATTCAACGTACGGGTCTCGACCGTACGATTTTTTCATGTTTTTTTTTACCTTATCCCATAAATAACTTCATGTCTGTTTCACAAAAACCTCAGCTGGCTTTTAATAGAGACTTTGAAGAAAAACTTGTATCAAGAATTTCTTATAGGAGAAAATTGGAAATGAAAACACGACTATAAAAATACCAAAAACTACTGAAGAAGTTTCAGATAAAAGTTTATGAAATTATATTTCGGGACAAGAGTATATGGAAATGTGTTTTTATTGACTTTTAATTTTTTGAACTCTGTTGAAATTTCCACGGAAGTGCCATTCTGTTACAAAATGTATAAGTTAGAGAGGGTTTATTTAAGTTCATACCGGCCCGCTTCCAAGTAGGTCGACATTCTATAGCATTTTTCCAGGAATCTTCGGTGGGATTTAATGGAACCGAACCAACTGGCTAGGGTCCCTATGAGTTTCAAGAATAGTAAAGGACAATTTTTCGTTACGGACTCACTTTTTTGTCTCACCTTGATTTGATGTCCCGCTAACCAGTTTCAAAACCCTTTTTCGTGGATGTTGACATGCAATGACTGCATCTTTCAAGAGGCGATGCAATTACTGCACTGCCAAGAGGCCCGTGTAACACCAGCAGAAGGCTGTTACGCGAGCATGTAGGAAAGATAGCTGTTAGACTAATATTCGAGGAAGATTGGCACTAAAGTCTCTAAGAGAACTAGACATGCATTAAAAATAAACATAAAAATACCACTACAATTACTAATTACTAATTACTAGAAAGGTGTGTAAGGATTAGTAATTTCGTAAGAGGAAGAGAATTAGTGGTGGATATGATATGGTAGAGGGAATTATAATCCGAGCATAAGACTCTAAACGGTTCATGCAAGGAATATTTCGATCTACACAGTGGATGGAACAACGGTATAAAATTTCTAGTAAGTCTAATAGGAATCGTGAAGTTTATGCGGCTTAACAGATCAGGGCTGTCTATGTCACCCCTGATTAAGTTGTGCATAAAAATCACACCAAGCATTTTTCTACGGTTAACTAAGGATGGGAGGTTTACTAATAGTAGTCTACTAGAGTAAGATGGGAGTCTTACACCCGCATCCCAGTTAAGGCCCCTCAGAGCAAAGAGTAAAAAGTTTTTCTGTACTGATTCTATACGATCCTGGTGTACTTTGTACAGAGGGCACCATACACAGGAGCCGTATTTTAAGATCGGACGAATAAGCGAGGAATGGAGCGTCTTCGTTATATAGGGGTCGTCAAATTCCTTTGACCACCTCTTTATAAACCCAATCACGCCCATGGCCTTGTTTACCATGGTAGAAATGTGTTCAGAAAACTTTAACTTGGGGTCTAACATAACACCCAGATCATCCACCAGGGTAATTCTCTCAAGAGAACCACCAAATTGGGTATAGGGAGCCAACAAGGGGCTAGAACGATGAAATGTTATAACTTTGCATTTCGAGGCATTAAGGTGTATCGCAAACATCCCAGATACCTGTCTTCAGACCAAAGTCGTCTTCATTCCCAACGTAGGCAAGCCTTCGCACAATGCCGATGGAACGACTCCTGGGGCTGCATCTAACGGCGAGAATTCCGCCTAGTCTAATCTCAGACTCCCAGCAGCCTATCGGAAAGGAACATCCACCGAAACGGCCCTACACTTGATCACATCGATCATCGAAGTGTCCCTTAACTTTAAGGATTACACCCTGGTAGCCTTTCTCGACAGAGAAGGGGCCTTTAAAAACATCCTTCCGACCGTCATCACAGGCGCACTAACGGACATGGGGGTTGACTCCCGGACGGTTATCCTAATCGAGCAGATGCTACATTGCAGGAAGGTTGAGGCATCACTGGGGACGTAAAAATCACTTAGATTTGTCAGCAGAGAAACACCCTCTTATGGAACGTGGTATTGAACATACTTCTGCGGGAGAAAGAATCATACGAACAATCATGCCCTATGGAGTGGTGTATGGTGGCCAGCCGTATACAAACGAACTTCTCTCGCACGCACTACTCCACGGGAAGCCCTGGATACCGTGCTGAACCTCCTCCCTGTAGATCCCATGGGAAAGAATGTGGCAATACTTTCCGCCCTCAGAATGAGAGAAGCCAAGCTGTGGAAAGCGTCCGAGGTTGGCCACTTGGGAATCCTGACGAGACCCTCGCACTTACCGGAGAGGACAGACTATTGTATCCCCAGTAATCACCTCTGGACGACTTTCCAGGTATCAATCCCACCTAGGGAGGACTGGGAGATGGGCGAACCAGGACCTGCAAATGCGGTCCACTTCTACAATGATGGCTCAAAGTTAGACTGCCGAGTGGGAGGCGGAGTCTAGTGTATCAGTACTTGCTTCAGGCTCCCGGATCAGTGTAGTGTGTTCCAATTGGAGGTTGTGGCCATTAAAAGGGGCTATTTTTATTGTCTCCAAACTTCTTCTAAGCACGCACTCAGTGTGCGTCTGTGCGGCAGCACAATGGACGTCTGATAGTTCCATGGGAGCTTGGGGGGCGGTGGTTTTATCCGCCCTTCCTCGGCTACCGCCTGAACCTAACCTAACCTAATCTAGTAAAATGGAAAAATCAGCAAAACGGAATAGAAAATTCTAAAGCTGGCTATTTGCTTTAAAAGAGGATTAATGTAGGTTTCTATCTCTATTGGTGCTTCTTAAATTCAACGTACGGGTCTCGACCGTACGATTTTTTCATGTTTTTTTTTACCTTATCCCATAAATAACTTCATGTCTGTTTCACAAAAACCTCAGCTGGCTTTTAATAGAGACTTTGAAGAAAAACTTGTATCAAGAATTTCTTATAGGAGAAAATTGGAAATGAAAACACGACTATAAAAATACCAAAAACTACTGAAGAAGTTTCAGATAAAAGTTTATGAAATTATATTTCGGGACAAGAGTATATGGAAATGTGTTTTTATTGACTTTTAATTTTTTGAACTCTGTTGAAATTTCCACGGAAGTGCCATTCTGTTACAAAATGTATAAGTTAGAGAGGGTTTATTTAAGTTCATACCGGCCCGCTTCCAAGTAGGTCGACATTCTATAGCATTTTTCCAGGAATCTTCGGTGGGATTTAATGGAACCGAACCAACTGGCTAGGGTCCCTATGAGTTTCAAGAATAGTAAAGGACAATTTTTCGTTACGGACTCACTTTTTTGTCTCACCTTGATTTGATGTCCCGCTAACCAGTTTCAAAACCCTTTTTCGTGGATGTTGACATGCAATGACTGCATCTTTCAAGAGGCGATGCAATTACTGCACTGCCAAGAGGCCCGTGTAACACCAGCAGAAGGCTGTTACGCGAGCATGTAGGAAAGATAGCTGTTAGACTAATATTCGAGGAAGATTGGCACTAAAGTCTCTAAGAGAACTAGACATGCATTAAAAATAAACATAAAAATACCACTACAATTACTAATTACTAATTACTAGAAAGGTGTGTAAGGATTAGTAATTTCGTAAGAGGAAGAGAATTAGTGGTGGATATGATATGGTAGAGGGAATTATAATCCGAGCATAAGACTCTAAACGGTTCATGCAAGGAATATTTCGATCTACACAGTGGATGGAACAACGGTATAAAATTTCTAGTAAGTCTAATAGGAATCGTGAAGTTTATGCGGCTTAACAGATCAGGGCTGTCTATGTCACCCCTGATTAAGTTGTGCATAAAAATCACACCAAGCATTTTTCTACGGTTAACTAAGGATGGGAGGTTTACTAATAGTAGTCTACTAGAGTAAGATGGGAGTCTTACACCCGCATCCTAGTTAAGGCCCCTCAGAGCAAAGAGTAAAAAGTTTTTCTGTACTGATTCTATACGATCCTGGTGTACTTTGTACAGAGGGCACCATACACAGGAGCCGTATTTTAAGATCGGACGAATAAGCGAGGAATGGAGCGTCTTCGTTATATAGGGGTCGTCAAATTCCTTTGACCACCTCTTTATAAACCCAATCACGCCCATGGCCTTGTTTACCATGGTAGAAATGTGTTCAGAAAACTTTAACTTGGGGTCTAACATAACACCCAGATCATCCACCAGGGTAATTCTCTCAAGAGAACCACCAAATTGGGTATAGGGAGCCAACAAGGGGCTAGAACGATGAAATGTTATAACTTTGCATTTCGAGGCATTAAGGTGTATCGCAAACATCCCAGATACCTGTCTTCAGACCAAAGTCGTCTTCATTCCCAACGTAGGCAAGCCTTCGCACAATGCCGATGGAACGACTCCTGGGGCTGCATCTAACGGCGAGAATTCCGCCTAGTCTAATCTCAGACTCCCAGCAGCCTATCGGAAAGGAACATCCACCGAAACGGCCCTACACTTGATCACATCGATCATCGAAGTGTCCCTTAACTTTAAGGATTACACCCTGGTAGCCTTTCTCGACAGAGAAGGGGCCTTTAAAAACATCCTTCCGACCGTCATCACAGGCGCACTAACGGACATGGGGGTTGACTCCCGGACGGTTATCCTAATCGAGCAGATGCTACATTGCAGGAAGGTTGAGGCATCACTGGGGACGTAAAAATCACTTAGATTTGTCAGCAGAGAAACACCCTCTTATGGAACGTGGTATTGAACATACTTCTGCGGGAGAAAGAATCATACGAACAATTATGCCCTATGGAGTGGTGTATGGTGGCCAGCCGTATACAAACGAACTTCTCTCGCACGCACTACTCCACGGGAAGCCCTGGATACCGTGCTGAACCTCCTCCCTGTAGATCCCATGGGAAAGAATGTGGCAATACTTTCCGCCCTCAGAATGAGAGAAGCCAAGCTGTGGAAAGCGTCCGAGGTTGGCCACTTGGGAATCCTGACGAGACCCTCGCACTTACCGGAGAGGACAGACTATTGTATCCCCAGTAATCACCTCTGGACGACTTTCCAGGTATCAATCCCACATAGGGAGGACTGGGAGATGGGCGAACCAGGACCTGCAAATGCGGTCCACTTCTACAATGATGGCTCAAAGTTAGACTGCCGAGTGGGAGGCGGAGTCTAGTGTATCAGTACTTGCTTCAGGCTCCCGGATCAGTGTAGTGTGTTCCAATTGGAGGTTGTGGCCATTAAAAGGGGCTATTTTTATTGTCTCCAAACTTCTTCTAAGCACGCACTCAGTGTGCGTCTGTGCGGCAGCACAATGGACGTCTGATAGTTCCATGGGAGCTTGGGGGGCGGTGGTTTTATCCGCCCTTCCTCGGCTACCGCCTGAACCTAACCTAACCTAATCTAGTAAAATGGAAAAATCAGCAAAACGGAATAGAAAATTCTAAAGCTGGCTATTTGCTTTAAAAGAGGATTAATGTAGGTTTCTATCTCTATTGGTGCTTCTTAAATTCAACGTACGGGTCTCGACCGTACGATTTTTTCATGTTTTTTTTTACCTTATCCCATAAATAACTTCATGTCTGTTTCACAAAAACCTCAGCTGGCTTTTAATAGAGACTTTGAAGAAAAACTTGTATCAAGAATTTCTTATAGGAGAAAATTGGAAATGAAAACACGACTATAAAAATACCAAAAACTACTGAAGAAGTTTCAGATAAAAGTTTATGAAATTATATTTCGGGAAAAGAGTATATGGAAATGTGTTTTTATTGACTTTTAATTTTTTGAACTCTGTTGAAATTTCCACGGAAGTGCCATTCTGTTACAAAATGTATAAGTTAGAGAGGGTTTATTTAAGTTCATACCGGCCCGCTTCCAAGTAGGTCGACATTCTATAGCATTTTTCCAGGAATCTTCGGTGGGATTTAATGGAACCGAACCAACTGGCTAGGGTCCCTATGAGTTTCAAGAATAGTAAAGGACAATTTTTCGTTACGGACTCACTTTTTTGTCTCACCTTGATTTGATGTCCCGCTAACCAGTTTCAAAACCCTTTTTCGTGGATGTTGACATGCAATGACTGCATCTTTCAAGAGGCGATGCAATTACTGCACTGCCAAGAGGCCCGTGTAACACCAGCAGAAGGCTGTTACGCGAGCATGTAGGAAAGATAGCTGTTAGACTAATATTCGAGGAAGATTGGCACTAAAGTCTCTAAGAGAACTAGACATGCATTAAAAATAAACATAAAAATACCACTACAATTACTAATTACTAATTACTAGAAAGGTGTGTAAGGATTAGTAATTTCGTAAGAGGAAGAGAATTAGTGGTGGATATGATATGGTAGAGGGAATTATAATCCGAGCATAAGACTCTAAACGGTTCATGCAAGGAATATTTCGATCTACACAGTGGATGGAACAACGGTATAAAATTTCTAGTAAGTCTAATAGGAATCGTGAAGTTTATGCGGCTTAACAGATCAGGGCTGTCTATGTCACCCCTGATTAAGTTGTGCATAAAAATCACACCAAGCATTTTTCTACGGTTAACTAAGGATGGGAGGTTTACTAATAGTAGTCTACTAGAGTAAGATGGGAGTCTTACACCCGCATCCCAGTTAAGGCCCCTCAGAGCAAAGAGTAAAAAGTTTTTCTGTACTGATTCTATACGATCCTGGTGTACTTTGTACAGAGGGCACCATACACAGGAGCCGTATTTTAAGATCGGACGAATAAGCGAGGAATGGAGCGTCTTCGTTATATAGGGGTCGTCAAATTCCTTTGACCACCTCTTTATAAACCCAATCACGCCCATGGCCTTGTTTACCATGGTAGAAATGTGTTCAGAAAACTTTAACTTGGGGTCTAACATAACACCCAGATCATCCACCAGGGTAATTCTCTCAAGAGAACCACCAAATTGGGTATAGGGAGCCAACAAGGGGCTAGAACGATGAAATGTTATAACTTTGCATTTCGAGGCATTAAGGTGTATCGCAAACATCCCAGATACCTGTCTTCAGACCAAAGTCGTCTTCATTCCCAACGTAGGCAAGCCTTCGCACAATGCCGATGGAACGACTCCTGGGGCTGCATCTAACGGCGAGAATTCCGCCTAGTCTAATCTCAGACTCCCAGCAGCCTATCGGAAAGGAACATCCACCGAAACGGCCCTACACTTGATCACATCGATCATCGAAGTGTCCCTTAACTTTAAGGATTACACCCTGGTAGCCTTTCTCGACAGAGAAGGGGCCTTTAAAAACATCCTTCCGACCGTCATCACAGGCGCACTAACGGACATGGGGGTGACTCCCGGACGGTTATCCTAATCGAGCAGATGCTACATTGCAGGAAGGTTGAGGCATCACTGGGGACGTAAAAATCACTTAGATTTGTCAGCAGAGAAACACCCTCTTATGGAACGTGGTATTGAACATACTTCTGCGGGAGAAAGAATCATACGAACAATCATGCCCTATGGAGTGGTGTATGGTGGCCAGCCGTATACAAACGAACCTCTCTCGCACGCACTACTCCACGGGAAGCCCTGGATACCGTGCTGAACCTCCTCCCTGTAGATCCCATGGGAAAGAATGTGGCAATACTTTCCGCCCTCAGAATGAGAGAAGCCAAGCTGTGGAAAGCGTCCGAGGTTGGCCACTTGGGAATCCTGACGAGACCCTCGCACTTACCGGAGAGGACAGACTATTGTATCCCCAGTAATCACCTCTGGACGACTTTCCAGGTATCAATCCCACCTAGGGAGGACTGGGAGATGGGCGAACCAGGACCTGCAAATGCGGTCCACTTCTACAATGATGGCTCAAAGTTAGACTGCCGAGTGGGAGGCGGAGTCTAGTGTATCAGTACTTGCTTCAGGCTCCCGGATCAGTGTAGTGTGTTCCAATTGGAGGTTGTGGCCATTAAAAGGGGCTATTTTTATTGTCTCCAAACTTCTTCTAAGCACGCACTCAGTGTGCGTCTGTGCGGTAGCACAATGGACGTCTGATAGTTCCATGGGAGCTTGGGGGGCGGTGGTTTTATCCGCCCTTCCTCGGCTACCGCCTGAACCTAACCTAACCTAATCTAGTAAAATGGAAAAATCAGCAAAACGGAATAGAAAATTCTAAAGCTGGCTATTTGCTTTAAAAGAGGATTAATGTAGGTTTCTATCTCTATTGGTGCTTCTTAAATTCAACGTACGGGTCTCGACCGTACGATTTTTTCATGTTTTTTTTTACCTTATCCCATAAATAACTTCATGTCTGTTTCACAAAAACCTCAGCTGGCTTTTAATAGAGACTTTGAAGAAAAACTTGTATCAAGAATTTCTTATAGGAGAAAATTGGAAATGAAAACACGACTATAAAAATACCAAAAACTACTGAAGAAGTTTCAGATAAAAGTTTATGAAATTATATTTCGGGAAAAGAGTATATGGAAATGTGTTTTTATTGACTTTTAATTTTTTGAACTCTGTTGAAATTTCCACGGAAGTGCCATTCTGTTACAAAATGTATAAGTTAGAGAGGGTTTATTTAAGTTCATACCGGCCCGCTTCCAAGTAGGTCGACATTCTATAGCATTTTTCCAGGAATCTTCGGTGGGATTTAATGGAACCGAACCAACTGGCTAGGGTCCCTATGAGTTTCAAGAATAGTAAAGGACAATTTTTCGTTACGGACTCACTTTTTTGTCTCACCTTGATTTGATGTCCCGCTAACCAGTTTCAAAACCCTTTTTCGTGGATGTTGACATGCAATGACTGCATCTTTCAAGAGGCGATGCAATTACTGCACTGCCAAGAGGCCCGTGTAACACCAGCAGAAGGCTGTTACGCGAGCATGTAGGAAAGATAGCTGTTAGACTAATATTCGAGGAAGATTGGCACTAAAGTCTCTAAGAGAACTAGACATGCATTAAAAATAAACATAAAAATACCACTACAATTACTAATTACTAATTACTAGAAAGGTGTGTAAGGATTAGTAATTTCGTAAGAGGAAGAGAATTAGTGGTGGATATGATATGGTAGAGGGAATTATAATCCGAGCATAAGACTCTAAACGGTTCATGCAAGGAATATTTCGATCTACACAGTGGATGGAACAACGGTATAAAATTTCTAGTAAGTCTAATAGGAATCGTGAAGTTTATGCGGCTTAACAGATCAGGGCTGTCTATGTCACCCCTGATTAAGTTGTGCATAAAAATCACACCAAGCATTTTTCTACGGTTAACTAAGGATGGGAGGTTTACTAATAGTAGTCTACTAGAGTAAGATGGGAGTCTTACACCCGCATCCCAGTTAAGGCCCCTCAGAGCAAAGAGTAAAAAGTTTTTCTGTACTGATTCTATACGATCCTGGTGTACTTTGTACAGAGGGCACCATACACAGGAGCCGTATTTTAAGATCGGACGAATAAGCGAGGAATGGAGCGTCTTCGTTATATAGGGGTCGTCAAATTCCTTTGACCACCTCTTTATAAACCCAATCACGCCCATGGCCTTGTTTACCATGGTAGAAATGTGTTCAGAAAACTTTAACTTGGGGTCTAACATAACACCCAGATCATCCACCAGGGTAATTCTCTCAAGAGAACCACCAAATTGGGTATAGGGAGCCAACAAGGGGCTAGAACGATGAAATGTTATAACTTTGCATTTCGAGGCATTAAGGTGTATCGCAAACATCCCAGATACCTGTCTTCAGACCAAAGTCGTCTTCATTCCCAACGTAGGCAAGCCTTCGCACAATGCCGATGGAACGACTCCTGGGGCTGCATCTAACGGCGAGAATTCCGCCTAGTCTAATCTCAGACTCCCAGCAGCCTATCGGAAAGGAACATCCACCGAAACGGCCCTACACTTGATCACATCGATCATCGAAGTGTCCCTTAACTTTAAGGATTACACCCTGGTAGCCTTTCTCGACAGAGAAGGGGCCTTTAAAAACATCCTTCCGACCGTCATCACAGGCGCACTAACGGACATGGGGGTTGACTCCCGGACGGTTATCCTAATCGAGCAGATGCTACATTGCAGGAAGGTTGAGGCATCACTGGGGACGTAAAAATCACTTAGATTTGTCAGCAGAGAAACACCCTCTTATGGAACGTGGTATTGAACATACTTCTGCGGGAGAAAGAATCATACGAACAATCATGCCCTATGGAGTGGTGTATGGTGGCCAGCCGTATACAAACGAACCTCTCTCGCACGCACTACTCCACGGGAAGCCCTGGATACCGTGCTGAACCTCCTCCCTGTAGATCCCATGGGAAAGAATGTGGCAATACTTTCCGCCCTCAGAATGAGAGAAGCCAAGCTGTGGAAAGCGTCCGAGGTTGGCCACTTGGGAATCCTGACGAGACCCTCGCACTTACCGGAGAGGACAGACTATTGTATCCCCAGTAATCACCTCTGGACGACTTTCCAGGTATCAATCCCACCTAGGGAGGACTGGGAGATGGGCGAACCAGGACCTGCAAATGCGGTCCACTTCTACAATGATGGCTCAAAGTTAGACTGCCGAGTGGGAGGCGGAGTCTAGTGTATCAGTACTTGCTTCAGGCTCCCGGATCAGTGTAGTGTGTTCCAATTGGAGGTTGTGGCCATTAAAAGGGGCTATTTTTATTGTCTCCAAACTTCTTCTAAGCACGCACTCAGTGTGCGTCTGTGCGGCAGCACAATGGACGTCTGATAGTTCCATGGGAGCTTGGGGGGCGGTGGTTTTATCCGCCCTTCCTCGGCTACCGCCTGAACCTAACCTAACCTAATCTAGTAAAATGGAAAAATCAGCAAAACGGAATAGAAAATTCTAAAGCTGGCTATTTGCTTTAAAAGAGGATTAATGTAGGTTTCTATCTCTATTGGTGCTTCTTAAATTCAACGTACGGGTCTCGACCGTACGATTTTTTCATGTTTTTTTTTACCTTATCCCATAAATAACTTCATGTCTGTTTCACAAAAACCTCAGCTGGCTTTTAATAGAGACTTTGAAGAAAAACTTGTATCAAGAATTTCTTATAGGAGAAAATTGGAAATGAAAAAACGACTATAAAAATACCAAAAACTACTGAAGAAGTTTCAGATAAAAGTTTATGAAATTATATTTCGGGACAAGAGTATATGGAAATGTGTTTTTATTGACTTTTAATTTTTTGAACTCTGTTGAAATTTCCACGGAAGTGCCATTCTGTTACAAAATGTATAAGTTAGAGAGGGTTTATTTAAGTTCATACCGGCCCGCTTCCAAGTAGGTCGACATTCTATAGCATTTTTCCAGGAATCTTCGGTGGGATTTAATGGAACCGAACCAACTGGCTAGGGTCCCTATGAGTTTCAAGAATAGTAAAGGACAATTTTTCGTTACGGACTCACTTTTTTGTCTCACCTTGATTTGATGTCCCGCTAACCAGTTTCAAAACCCTTTTTCATGGATGTTGACATGCAATGACTGCATCTTTCAAGAGGCGATGCAATTACTGCACTGCCAAGAGGCCCGTGTAACACCAGCAGAAGGCTGTTACGCGAGCATGTAGGAAAGATAGCTGTTAGACTAATATTCGAGGAAGATTGGCACTAAAGTCTCTAAGAGAACTAGACATGCATTAAAAATAAACATAAAAATACCACTACAATTACTAATTACTAATTACTAGAAAGGTGTGTAAGGATTAGTAATTTCGTAAGAGGAAGAGAATTAGTGGTGGATATGATATGGTAGAGGGAATTATAATCCGAGCATAAGACTCTAAACGGTTCATGCAAGGAATATTTCGATCTACACAGTGGATGGAACAACGGTATAAAATTTCTAGTAAGTCTAATAGGAATCGTGAAGTTTATGCGGCTTAACAGATCAGGGCTGTCTATGTCACCCCTGATTAAGTTGTGCATAAAAATCACACCAAGCATTTTTCTACGGTTAACTAAGGATGGGAGGTTTACTAATAGTAGTCTACTAGAGTAAGATGGGAGTCTTACACCCGCATCCCAGTTAAGGCCCCTCAGAGCAAAGAGTAAAAAGTTTTTCTGTACTGATTCTATACGATCCTGGTGTACTTTGTACAGAGGGCACCATACACAGGAGCCGTATTTTAAGATCGGACGAATAAGCGAGGAATGGAGCGTCTTCGTTATATAGGGGTCGTCAAATTCCTTTGACCACCTCTTTATAAACCCAATCACGCCCATGGCCTTGTTTACCATGGTAGAAATGTGTTCAGAAAACTTTAACTTGGGGTCTAACATAACACCCAGATCATCCACCAGGGTAATTCTCTCAAGAGAACCACCAAATTGGGTATAGGGAGCCAACAAGGGGCTAGAACGATGAAATGTTATAACTTTGCATTTCGAGGCATTAAGGTGTATCGCAAACATCCCAGATACCTGTCTTCAGACCAAAGTCGTCTTCATTCCCAACGTAGGCAAGCCTTCGCACAATGCCGATGGAACGACTCCTGGGGCTGCATCTAACGGCGAGAATTCCGCCTAGTCTAATCTCAGACTCCCAGCAGCCTATCGGAAAGGAACATCCACCGAAACGGCCCTACACTTGATCACATCGATCATCGAAGTGTCCCTTAACTTTAAGGATTACACCCTGGTAGCCTTTCTCGACAGAGAAGGGGCCTTTAAAAACATCCTTCCGACCGTCATCACAGGCGCACTAACGGACATGGGGGTTGACTCCCGGACGGTTATCCTAATCGAGCAGATGCTACATTGCAGGAAGGTTGAGGCATCACTGGGGACGTAAAAATCACTTAGATTTGTCAGCAGAGAAACACCCTCTTATGGAACGTGGTATTGAACATACTTCTGCGGGAGAAAGAATCATACGAACAATCATGCCCTATGGAGTGGTGTATGGTGGCCAGCCGTATACAAACGAACCTCTCTCGCACGCACTACTCCACGGGAAGCCCTGGATACCGTGCTGAACCTCCTCCCTGTAGATCCCATGGGAAAGAATGTGGCAATACTTTCCGCCCTCAGAATGAGAGAAGCCAAGCTGTGGAAAGCGTCCGAGGTTGGCCACTTGGGAATCCTGACGAGACCCTCGCACTTACCGGAGAGGACAGACTATTGTATCCCCAGTAATCACCTCTGGACGACTTTCCAGGTATCAATCCCACCTAGGGAGGACTGGGAGATGGGCGAACCAGGACCTGCAAATGCGGTCCACTTCTACAATGATGGCTCAAAGTTAGACTGCCGAGTGGGAGGCGGAGTCTAGTGTATCAGTACTTGCTTCAGGCTCCCGGATCAGTGTAGTGTGTTCCAATTGGAGGTTGTGGCCATTAAAAGGGGCTATTTTTATTGTCTCCAAACTTCTTCTAAGCACGCACTCAGTGTGCGTCTGTGCGGCAGCACAATGGACGTCTGATAGTTCCATGGGAGCTTGGGGGGCGGTGGTTTTATCCGCCCTTCCTCGGCTACCGCCTGAACCTAACCTAACCTAATCTAGTAAAATGGAAAAATCAGCAAAACGGAATAGAAAATTCTAAAGCTGGCTATTTGCTTTAAAAGAGGATTAATGTAGGTTTCTATCTCTATTGGTGCTTCTTAAATTCAACGTACGGGTCTCGACCGTACGATTTTTTCATGTTTTTTTTTACCTTATCCCATAAATAACTTCATGTCTGTTTCACAAAAACCTCAGCTGGCTTTTAATAGAGACTTTGAAGAAAAACTTGTATCAAGAATTTCTTATAGGAGAAAATTGGAAATGAAAAAACGACTATAAAAATACCAAAAACTACTGAAGAAGTTTCAGATAAAAGTTTATGAAATTATATTTCGGGACAAGAGTATATGGAAATGTGTTTTTATTGACTTTTAATTTTTTGAACTCTGTTGAAATTTCCACGGAAGTGCCATTCTGTTACAAAATGTATAAGTTAGAGAGGGTTTATTTAAGTTCATACCGGCCCGCTTCCAAGTAGGTCGACATTCTATAGCATTTTTCCAGGAATCTTCGGTGGGATTTAATGGAACCGAACCAACTGGCTAGGGTCCCTATGAGTTTCAAGAATAGTAAAGGACAATTTTTCGTTACGGACTCACTTTTTTGTCTCACCTTGATTTGATGTCCCGCTAACCAGTTTCAAAACCCTTTTTCGTGGATGTTGACATGCAATGACTGCATCTTTCAAGAGGCGATGCAATTACTGCACTGCCAAGAGGCCCGTGTAACACCAGCAGAAGGCTGTTACGCGAGCATGTAGGAAAGATAGCTGTTAGACTAATATTCGAGGAAGATTGGCACTAAAGTCTCTAAGAGAACTAGACATGCATTAAAAATAAACATAAAAATACCACTACAATTACTAATTACTAATTACTAGAAAGGTGTGTAAGGATTAGTAATTTCGTAAGAGGAAGAGAATTAGTGGTGGATATGATATGGTAGAGGGAATTATAATCCGAGCATAAGACTCTAAACGGTTCATGCAAGGAATATTTCGATCTACACAGTGGATGGAACAACGGTATAAAATTTCTAGTAAGTCTAATAGGAATCGTGAAGTTTATGCGGCTTAACAGATCAGGGCTGTCTATGTCACCCCTGATTAAGTTGTGCATAAAAATCACACCAAGCATTTTTCTACGGTTAACTAAGGATGGGAGGTTTACTAATAGTAGTCTACTAGAGTAAGATGGGAGTCTTACACCCGCATCCCAGTTAAGGCCCCTCAGAGCAAAGAGTAAAAAGTTTTTCTGTACTGATTCTATACGATCCTGGTGTACTTTGTACAGAGGGCACCATACACAGGAGCCGTATTTTAAGATCGGACGAACAAGCGAGGAATGGAGCGTCTTCGTTATATAGGGGTCGTCAAATTCCTTTGACCACCTCTTTATAAACCCAATCACGCCCATGGCCTTGTTTACCATGGTAGAAATGTGTTCAGAAAACTTTAACTTGGGGTCTAACATAACACCCAGATCATCCACCAGGGTAATTCTCTCAAGAGAACCACCAAATTGGGTATAGGGAGCCAACAAGGGGCTAGAACGATGAAATGTTATAGCTTTGCATTTCGAGGCATTAAGGTGTATCGCAAACATCCCAGATACCTGTCTTCAGACCAAAGTCGTCTTCATTCCCAACGTAGGCAAGCCTTCGCACAATGCCGATGGAACGACTCCTGGGGCTGCATCTAACGGCGAGAATTCCGCCTAGTCTAATCTCAGACTCCCAGCAGCCTATCGGAAAGGAACATCCACCGAAACGGCCCTACACTTGATCACATCGATCATCGAAGTGTCCCTTAACTTTAAGGATTACACCCTGGTAGCCTTTCTCGACAGAGAAGGGGCCTTTAAAAACATCCTTCCGACCGTCATCACAGGCGCACTAACGGACATGGGGGTTGACTCCCGGACGGTTATCCTAATCGAGCAGATGCTACATTGCAGGTAGGTTGAGGCATCACTGGGGACGTAAAAATCACTTAGATTTGTCAGCAGAGAAACACCCTCTTATGGAACGTGGTATTGAACATACTTCTGCGGGAGAAAGAATCATACGAACAATCATGCCCTATGGAGTGGTGTATGGTGGCCAGCCGTATACAAACGAACTTCTCTCGCACGCACTACTCCACGGGAAGCCCTGGATACCGTGCTGAACCTCCTCCCTGTAGATCCCATGGGAAAGAATGTGGCAATACTTTCCGCCCTCAGAATGAGAGAAGCCAAGCTGTGGAAAGCGTCCGAGGTTGGCCACTTGGGAATCCTGACGAGACCCTCGCACTTACCGGAGAGGACAGACTATTGTATCCCCAGTAATCACCTCTGGACGACTTTCCAGGTATCAATCCCACCTAGGGAGGACTGGGAGATGGGCGAACCAGGACCTGCAAATGCGGTCCACTTCTACAATGATGGCTCAAAGTTAGACTGCCGAGTGGGAGGCGGAGTCTAGTGTATCAGTACTTGCTTCAGGCTCCCGGATCAGTGTAGTGTGTTCCAATTGGAGGTTGTGGCCATTAAAAGGGGCTATTTTTATTGTCTCCAAACTTCTTCTAAGCACGCACTCAGTGTGCGTCTGTGCGGCAGCACAATGGACGTCTGATAGTTCCATGGGAGCTTGGGGGGCGGTGGTTTTATCCGCCCTTCCTCGGCTACCGCCTGAACCTAACCTAACCTAATCTAGTAAAATGGAAAAATCAGCAAAACGGAATAGAAAATTCTAAAGCTGGCTATTTGCTTTAAAAGAGGATTAATGTAGGTTTCTATCTCTATTGGTGCTTCTTAAATTCAACGTACGGGTCTCGACCGTACGATTTTTTCATGTTTTTTTTTACCTTATCCCATAAATAACTTCATGTCTGTTTCACAAAAACCTCAGCTGGCTTTTAATAGAGACTTTGAAGAAAAACTTGTATCAAGAATTTCTTATAGGAGAAAATTGGAAATGAAAACACGACTATAAAAATACCAAAAACTACTGAAGAAGTTTCAGATAAAAGTTTATGAAATTATATTTCGGGACAAGAGTATATGGAAATGTGTTTTTATTGACTTTTAATTTTTTGAACTCTGTTGAAATTTCCACGGAAGTGCCATTCTGTTACAAAATGTATAAGTTAGAGAGGGTTTATTTAAGTTCATACCGGCCCGCTTCCAAGTAGGTCGACATTCTATAGCATTTTTCCAGGAATCTTCGGTGGGATTTAATGGAACCGAACCAACTGGCTAGGGTCCCTATGAGTTTCAAGAATAGTAAAGGACAATTTTTCGTTACGGACTCACTTTTTTGTCTCACCTTGATTTGATGTCCCGCTAACCAGTTTCAAAACCCTTTTTCGTGGATGTTGACATGCAATGACTGCATCTTTCAAGAGGCGATGCAATTACTGCACTGCCAAGAGGCCCGTGTAACACCAGCAGAAGGCTGTTACGCGAGCATGTAGGAAAGATAGCTGTTAGACTAATATTCGAGGAAGATTGGCACTAAAGTTTCTAAGAGAACTAGACATGCATTAAAAATAAACATAAAAATACCACTACAATTACTAATTACTAATTACTAGAAAGGTGTGTAAGGATTAGTAATTTCGTAAGAGGAAGAGAATTAGTGGTGGATATGATATGGTAGAGGGAATTATAATCCGAGCATAAGACTCTAAACGGTTCATGCAAGGAATATTTCGATCTACACAGTGGATGGAACAACGGTATAAAATTTCTAGTAAGTCTAATAGGAATCGTGAAGTTTATGCGGCTTAACAGATCAGGGCTGTCTATGTCACCCCTGATTAAGTTGTGCATAAAAATCACACCAAGCATTTTTCTACGGTTAACTAAGGATGGGAGGTTTACTAATAGTAGTCTACTAGAGTAAGATGGGAGTCTTACACCCGCATCCCAGTTAAGGCCCCTCAGAGCAAAGAGTAAAAAGTTTTTCTGTACTGATTCTATACGATCCTGGTGTACTTTGTACAGAGGGCACCATACACAGGAGCCGTATTTTAAGATCGGACGAATAAGCGAGGAATGGAGCGTCTTCGTTATATAGGGGTCGTCAAATTCCTTTGACCACCTCTTTATAAACCCAATCACGCCCATGGCCTTGTTTACCATGGTAGAAATGTGTTCAGAAAACTTTAACTTGGGGTCTAACATAACACCCAGATCATCCACCAGGGTAATTCTCTCAAGAGAACCACCAAATTGGGTATAGGGAGCCAACAAGGGGCTAGAACGATGAAATGTTATAACTTTGCATTTCGAGGCATTAAGGTCTATCGCAAACATCCCAGATACCTGTCTTCAGACCAAAGTCGTCTTCATTCCCAACGTAGGCAAGCCTTCGCACAATGCCGATGGAACGACTCCTGGGGCTGCATCTAACGGCGAGAATTCCGCCTAGTCTAATCTCAGACTCCCAGCAGCCTATCGGAAAGGAACATCCACCGAAACGGCCCTACACTTGATCACATCGATCATCGAAGTGTCCCTTAACTTTAAGGATTACACCCTGGTAGCCTTTCTCGACAGAGAAGGGGCCTTTAAAAACATCCTTCCGACCGTCATCACAGGCGCACTAACGGACATGGGGGTTGACTCCCGGACGGTTATCCTAATCGAGCAGATGCTACATTGCAGGAAGGTTGAGGCATCACTGGGGACGTAAAAATCACTTAGATTTGTCAGCAGAGAAACACCCTCTTATGGAACGTGGTATTGAACATACTTCTGCGGGAGAAAGAATCATACGAACAATCATGCCCTATGGAGTGGTGTATGGTGGCCAGCCGTATACAAACGAACTTCTCTCGCACGCACTACTCCACGGGAAGCCCTGGATACCGTGCTGAACCTCCTCCCTGTAGATCCCATGGGAAAGAATGTGGCAATACTTTCCGCCCTCAGAATGAGAGAAGCCAAGCTGTGGAAAGCGTCCGAGGTTGGCCACTTGGGAATCCTGACGAGACCCTCGCACTTACCGGAGAGGACAGACTATTGTATCCCCAGTAATCACCTCTGGACGACTTTCCAGGTATCAATCCCACATAGGGAGGACTGGGAGATGGGCGAACCAGGACCTGCAAATGCGGTCCACTTCTACAATGATGGCTCAAAGTTAGACTGCCGAGTGGGAGGCGGAGTCTAGTGTATCAGTACTTGCTTCAGGCTCCCGGATCAGTGTAGTGTGTTCCAATTGGAGGTTGTGGCCATTAAAAGGGGCTATTTTTATTGTCTCCAAACTTCTTCTAAGCACGCACTCAGTGTGCGTCTGTGCGGCAGCACAATGGACGTCTGATAGTTCCATGGGAGCTTGGGGGGCGGTGGTTTTATCCGCCCTTCCTCGGCTACCGCCTGAACCTAACCTAACCTAATCTAGTAAAATGGAAAAATCAGCAAAACGGAATAGAAAATTCTAAAGCTGGCTATTTGCTTTAAAAGAGGATTAATGTAGGTTTCTATCTCTATTGGTGCTTCTTAAATTCAACGTACGGGTCTCGACCGTACGATTTTTTCATGTTTTTTTTTACCTTATCCCATAAATAACTTCATGTCTGTTTCACAAAAACCTCAGCTGGCTTTTAATAGAGACTTTGAAGAAAAACTTGTATCAAGAATTTCTTATAGGAGAAAATTGGAAATGAAAACACGACTATAAAAATACCAAAAACTACTGAAGAAGTTTCAGATAAAAGTTTATGAAATTATATTTCGGGACAAGAGTATATGGAAATGTGTTTTTATTGACTTTTAATTTTTTGAACTCTGTTGAAATTTCCACGGAAGTGCCATTCTGTTACAAAATGTATAAGTTAGAGAGGGTTTATTTAAGTTCATACCGGCCCGCTTCCAAGTAGGTCGACATTCTATAGCATTTTTCCAGGAATCTTCGGTGGGATTTAATGGAACCGAACCAACTGGCTAGGGTCCCTATGAGTTTCAAGAATAGTAAAGGACAATTTTTCGTTACGGACTCACTTTTTTGTCTCACCTTGATTTGATGTCCCGCTAACCAGTTTCAAAACCCTTTTTCGTGGATGTTGACATGCAATGACTGCATCTTTCAAGAGGCGATGCAATTACTGCACTGCCAAGAGGCCCGTGTAACACCAGCAGAAGGCTGTTACGCGAGCATGTAGGAAAGATAGCTGTTAGACTAATATTCGAGGAAGATTGGCACTAAAGTCTCTAAGAGAACTAGACATGCATTAAAAATAAACATAAAAATACCACTACAATTACTAATTACTAATTACTAGAAAGGTGTGTAAGGATTAGTAATTTCGTAAGAGGAAGAGAATTAGTGGTGGATATGATATGGTAGAGGGAATTATAATCCGAGCATAAGACTCTAAACGGTTCATGCAAGAAATATTTCGATCTACACAGTGGATGGAACAACGGTATAAAATTTCTAGTAAGTCTAATAGGAATCGTGAAGTTTATGCGGCTTAACAGATCAGGGCTGTCTATGTCACCCCTGATTAAGTTGTGCATAAAAATCACACCAAGCATTTTTTTACGGTTAACTAAGGATGGGAGGTTTACTAATAGTAGTCTACTAGAGTAAGATGGGAGTCTTACACCCGCATCCCAGTTAAGGCCCCTCAGAGCAAAGAGTAAAAAGTTTTTCTGTACTGATTCTATACGATCCTGGTGTACTTTGTACAGAGGGCACCATACACAGGAGCCGTATTTTAAGATCGGACGAACAAGCGAGGAATGGAGCGTCTTCGTTATATAGGGGTCGTCAAATTCCTTTGACCACCTCTTTATAAACCCAATCACGCCCATGGCCTTGTTTACCATGGTAGAAATGTGTTCAGAAAACTTTAACTTGGGGTCTAACATAACACCCAGATCATCCACCAGGGTAATTCTCTCAAGAGAACCACCAAATTGGGTATAGGGAGCCAACAAGGGGCTAGAACGATGAAATGTTATAGCTTTGCATTTCGAGGCATTAAGGTGTATCGCAAACATCCCAGATACCTGTCTTCAGACCAAAGTCGTCTTCATTCCCAACGTAGGCAAGCCTTCGCACAATGCCGATGGAACGACTCCTGGGGCTGCATCTAACGGCGAGAATTCCGCCTAGTCTAATCTCAGACTCCCAGCAGCCTATCGGAAAGGAACATCCACCGAAACGGCCCTACACTTGATCACATCGATCATCGAAGTGTCCCTTAACTTTAAGGATTACACCCTGGTAGCCTTTCTCGACAGAGAAGGGGCCTTTAAAAACATCCTTCCGACCGTCATCACAGGCGCACTAACGGACATGGGGGTTGACTCCCGGACGGTTATCCTAATCGAGCAGATGCTACATTGCAGGTAGGTTGAGGCATCACTGGGGACGTAAAAATCACTTAGATTTGTCAGCAGAGAAACACCCTCTTATGGAACGTGGTATTGAACATACTTCTGCGGGAGAAAGAATCATACGAACAATCATGCCCTATGGAGTGGTGTATGGTGGCCAGCCGTATACAAACGAACTTCTCTCGCACGCACTACTCCACGGGAAGCCCTGGATACCGTGCTGAACCTCCTCCCTGTAGATCCCATGGGAAAGAATGTGGCAATACTTTCCGCCCTCAGAATGAGAGAAGCCAAGCTGTGGAAAGCGTCCGAGGTTGGCCACTTGGGAATCCTGACGAGACCCTCGCACTTACCGGAGAGGACAGACTATTGTATCCCCAGTAATCACCTCTGGACGACTTTCCAGGTATCAATCCCACCTAGGGAGGACTGGGAGATGGGCGAACCAGGACCTGCAAATGCGGTCCACTTCTACAATGATGGCTCAAAGTTAGACTGCCGAGTGGGAGGCGGAGTCTAGTGTATCAGTACTTGTGGCCATTAAAAGGGGCTATTTTTATTGTCTCCAAACTTCTTCTAAGCACGCACTCAGTGTGCGTCTGTGCGGCAGCACAATGGACGTCTGATAGTTCCATGGGAGCTTGGGGGGCGGTGGTTTTATCCGCCCTTCCTCGGCTACCGCCTGAACCTAACCTAACCTAATCTAGTAAAATGGAAAAATCAGCAAAACGGAATAGAAAATTCTAAAGCTGGCTATTTGCTTTAAAAGAGGATTAATGTAGGTTTCTATCTCTATTGGTGCTTCTTAAATTCAACGTACGGGTCTCGACCGTACGATTTTTTCATGTTTTTTTTTACCTTATCCCATAAATAACTTCATGTCTGTTTCACAAAAACCTCAGCTGGCTTTTAATAGAGACTTTGAAGAAAAACTTGTATCAAGAATTTCTTATAGGAGAAAATTGGAAATGAAAACACGACTATAAAAATACCAAAAACTACTGAAGAAGTTTCAGATAAAAGTTTATGAAATTATATTTCGGGACAAGAGTATATGGAAATGTGTTTTTATTGACTTTTAATTTTTTGAACTCTGTTGAAATTTCCACGGAAGTGCCATTCTGTTACAAAATGTATAAGTTAGAGAGGGTTTATTTAAGTTCATACCGGCCCGCTTCCAAGTAGGTCGACATTCTATAGCATTTTTCCAGGAATCTTCGGTGGGATTTAATGGAACCGAACCAACTGGCTAGGGTCCCTATGAGTTTCAAGAATAGTAAAGGACAATTTTTCGTTACGGACTCACTTTTTTGTCTCACCTTGATTTGATGTCCCGCTAACCAGTTTCAAAACCCTTTTTCGTGGATGTTGACATGCAATGACTGCATCTTTCAAGAGGCGATGCAATTACTGCACTGCCAAGAGGCCCGTGTAACACCAGCAGAAGGCTGTTACGCGAGCATGTAGGAAAGATAGCTGTTAGACTAATATTCGAGGAAGATTGGCACTAAAGTTTCTAAGAGAACTAGACATGCATTAAAAATAAACATAAAAATACCACTACAATTACTAATTACTAATTACTAGAAAGGTGTGTAAGGATTAGTAATTTCGTAAGAGGAAGAGAATTAGTGGTGGATATGATATGGTAGAGGGAATTATAATCCGAGCATAAGACTCTAAACGGTTCATGCAAGGAATATTTCGATCTACACAGTGGATGGAACAACGGTATAAAATTTCTAGTAAGTCTAATAGGAATCGTGAAGTTTATGCGGCTTAACAGATCAGGGCTGTCTATGTCACCCCTGATTAAGTTGTGCATAAAAATCACACCAAGCATTTTTCTACGGTTAACTAAGGATGGGAGGTTTACTAATAGTAGTCTACTAGAGTAAGATGGGAGTCTTACACCCGCATCCCAGTTAAGGCCCCTCAGAGCAAAGAGTAAAAAGTTTTTCTGTACTGATTCTATACGATCCTGGTGTACTTTGTACAGAGGGCACCATACACAGGAGCCGTATTTTAAGATCGGACGAATAAGCGAGGAATGGAGCGTCTTCGTTATATAGGGGTCGTCAAATTCCTTTGACCACCTCTTTATAAACCCAATCACGCCCATGGCCTTGTTTACCATGGTAGAAATGTGTTCAGAAAACTTTAACTTGGGGTCTAACATAACACCCAGATCATCCACCAGGGTAATTCTCTCAAGAGAACCACCAAATTGGGTATAGGGAGCCAACAAGGGGCTAGAACGATGAAATGTTATAACTTTGCATTTCGAGGCATTAAGGTCTATCGCAAACATCCCAGATACCTGTCTTCAGACCAAAGTCGTCTTCATTCCCAACGTAGGCAAGCCTTCGCACAATGCCGATGGAACGACTCCTGGGGCTGCATCTAACGGCGAGAATTCCGCCTAGTCTAATCTCAGACTCCCAGCAGCCTATCGGAAAGGAACATCCACCGAAACGGCCCTACACTTGATCACATCGATCATCGAAGTGTCCCTTAACTTTAAGGATTACACCCTGGTAGCCTTTCTCGACAGAGAAGGGGCCTTTAAAAACATCCTTCCGACCGTCATCACAGGCGCACTAACGGACATGGGGGTTGACTCCCGGACGGTTATCCTAATCGAGCAGATGCTACATTGCAGGAAGGTTGAGGCATCACTGGGGACGTAAAAATCACTTAGATTTGTCAGCAGAGAAACACCCTCTTATGGAACGTGGTATTGAACATACTTCTGCGGGAGAAAGAATCATACGAACAATCATGCCCTATGGAGTGGTGTATGGTGGCCAGCCGTATACAAACGAACTTCTCTCGCACGCACTACTCCACGGGAAGCCCTGGATACCGTGCTGAACCTCCTCCCTGTAGATCCCATGGGAAAGAATGTGGCAATACTTTCCGCCCTCAGAATGAGAGAAGCCAAGCTGTGGAAAGCGTCCGAGGTTGGCCACTTGGGAATCCTGACGAGACCCTCGCACTTACCGGAGAGGACAGACTATTGTATCCCCAGTAATCACCTCTGGACGACTTTCCAGGTATCAATCCCACATAGGGAGGACTGGGAGATGGGCGAACCAGGACCTGCAAATGCGGTCCACTTCTACAATGATGGCTCAAAGTTAGACTGCCGAGTGGGAGGCGGAGTCTAGTGTATCAGTACTTGCTTCAGGCTCCCGGATCAGTGTAGTGTGTTCCAATTGGAGGTTGTGGCCATTAAAAGGGGCTATTTTTATTGTCTCCAAACTTCTTCTAAGCACGCACTCAGTGTGCGTCTGTGCGGCAGCACAATGGACGTCTGATAGTTCCATGGGAGCTTGGGGGGCGGTGGTTTTATCCGCCCTTCCTCGGCTACCGCCTGAACCTAACCTAACCTAATCTAGTAAAATGGAAAAATCAGCAAAACGGAATAGAAAATTCTAAAGCTGGCTATTTGCTTTAAAAGAGGATTAATGTAGGTTTCTATCTCTATTGGTGCTTCTTAAATTCAACGTACGGGTCTCGACCGTACGATTTTTTCATGTTTTTTTTTACCTTATCCCATAAATAACTTCATGTCTGTTTCACAAAAACCTCAGCTGGCTTTTAATAGAGACTTTGAAGAAAAACTTGTATCAAGAATTTCTTATAGGAGAAAATTGGAAATGAAAACACGACTATAAAAATACCAAAAACTACTGAAGAAGTTTCAGATAAAAGTTTATGAAATTATATTTCGGGACAAGAGTATATGGAAATGTGTTTTTATTGACTTTTAATTTTTTGAACTCTGTTGAAATTTCCACGGAAGTGCCATTCTGTTACAAAATGTATAAGTTAGAGAGGGTTTATTTAAGTTCATACCGGCCCGCTTCCAAGTAGGTCGACATTCTATAGCATTTTTCCAGGAATCTTCGGTGGGATTTAATGGAACCGAACCAACTGGCTAGGGTCCCTATGAGTTTCAAGAATAGTAAAGGACAATTTTTCGTTACGGACTCACTTTTTTGTCTCACCTTGATTTGATGTCCCGCTAACCAGTTTCAAAACCCTTTTTCGTGGATGTTGACATGCAATGACTGCATCTTTCAAGAGGCGATGCAATTACTGCACTGCCAAGAGGCCCGTGTAACACCAGCAGAAGGCTGTTACGCGAGCATGTAGGAAAGATAGCTGTTAGACTAATATTCGAGGAAGATTGGCACTAAAGTCTCTAAGAGAACTAGACATGCATTAAAAATAAACATAAAAATACCACTACAATTACTAATTACTAATTACTAGAAAGGTGTGTAAGGATTAGTAATTTCGTAAGAGGAAGAGAATTAGTGGTGGATATGATATGGTAGAGGGAATTATAATCCGAGCATAAGACTCTAAACGGTTCATGCAAGGAATATTTCGATCTACACAGTGGATGGAACAACGGTATAAAATTTCTAGTAAGTCTAATAGGAATCGTGAAGTTTATGCGGCTTAACAGATCAGGGCTGTCTATGTCACCCCTGATTAAGTTGTGCATAAAAATCACACCAAGCATTTTTCTACGGTTAACTAAGGATGGGAGGTTTACTAATAGTAGTCTACTAGAGTAAGATGGGAGTCTTACACCCGCATCCCAGTTAAGGCCCCTCAGAGCAAAGAGTAAAAAGTTTTTCTGTACTGATTCTATACGATCCTGGTGTACTTTGTACAGAGGGCACCATACACAGGAGCCGTATTTTAAGATCGGACGAATAAGCGAGGAATGGAGCGTCTTCGTTATATAGGGGTCGTCAAATTCCTTTGACCACCTCTTTATAAACCCAATCACGCCCATGGCCTTGTTTACCATGGTAGAAATGTGTTCAGAAAACTTTAACTTGGGGTCTAACATAACACCCAGATCATCCACCAGGGTAATTCTCTCAAGAGAACCACCAAATTGGGTATAGGGAGCCAACAAGGGGCTAGAACGATGAAATGTTATAACTTTGCATTTCGAGGCATTAAGGTGTATCGCAAACATCCCAGATACCTGTCTTCAGACCAAAGTCGTCTTCATTCCCAACGTAGGCAAGCCTTCGCACAATGCCGATGGAACGACTCCTGGGGCTGCATCTAACGGCGAGAATTCCGCCTAGTCTAATCTCAGACTCCCAGCAGCCTATCGGAAAGGAACATCCACCGAAACGGCCCTACACTTGATCACATCGATCATCGAAGTGTCCCTTAACTTTAAGGATTACACCCTGGTAGCCTTTCTCGACAGAGAAGGGGCCTTTAAAAACATCCTTCCGACCGTCATCACAGGCGCACTAACGGACATGGGGGTTGACTCCCGGACGGTTATCCTAATCGAGCAGATGCTACATTGCAGGAAGGTTGAGGCATCACTGGGGACGTAAAAATCACTTAGATTTGTCAGCAGAGAAACACCCTCTTATGGAACGTGGTATTGAACATACTTCTGCGGGAGAAAGAATCATACGAACAATCATGCCCTATGGAGTGGTGTATGGTGGCCAGCCGTATACAAACGAACTTCTCTCGCACGCACTACTCCACGGGAAGCCCTGGATACCGTGCTGAAACTCCTCCTCGTAGATCCCATGGGAAAGAATGTGGCAATACTTTCCGCCCTCAGAATGAGAGAAGCCAAGCTGTGGAAAGCGTCCGAGGTTGGCCACTTGGGAATCCTGACGAGACCCTCGCACTTACCGGAGAGGACAGACTATTGTATCCCCAGTAATCACCTCTGGACGACTTTCCAGGTATCAATCCCACCTAGGGAGGACTGGGAGATGGGCGAACCAGGACCTGCAAATGCGGTCCACTTCTACAATGATGGCTCAAAGTTAGACTGCCGAGTGGGAGGCGGAGTCTAGTGTATCGAGCTGAACATCAGTACTTCAGTACCATCAGTACTTCAGGCTCCCAGATCAGTGTAGTGTGTTCCAATTGGAGGTTGTGGCCATTAAAAGGGGCTATTTTTATTGTCTCCAAACTTCTTCTAAGCACGCACTCAGTGTGCGTCTGTGCGGCAGCACAATGGACGTCTGATAGTTCCATGGGAGCTTGGGGGGCGGTGGTTTTATCCGCCCTTCCTCGGCTACCGCCTGAACCTAACCTAACCTAATCTAGTAAAATGGAAAAATCTGCAAAACGGAAAAGAAAATTCTTAAGCTGGCTATGTACTTTAAAAGAGGATTAATGTAGGTTTCTATCTCTATTGGTGCTTCTTAAATTCAACGTACGGGTCTCGACCGTACGATTTTTTCATGTTTTTTTTTTACCTTATCCCATAAATAACTTCATGTCTGTTTCACAAAAACCTCAGCTGGCTTTTAATAGAGACTTTGAAGAAAAACTTGTATCAAGAATTTCTTATAGGAGAAAATTGGAAATGAAAACACGACTATAAAAATACCAAAAACTACTGAAGAAGTTTCAGATAAAAGTTTATGAAATTATATTTCGGGACAAGAGTATATGGAAATGTGTTTTTATTGACTTTTAATTTTTTGAACTCTGTTGAAATTTCCACGGAAGTGCCATTCTGTTACAAAATGTATAAGTTAGAGAGGGTTTATTTAAGTTCATACCGGCCCGCTTCCAAGTAGGTCGACATTTTATAGCATTTTTCCAGGAATCTTCGGTGGGATTTAATGGAACCGAACCAACTGGCTAGGGTCCCTATGAGTTTCAAGAATAGTAAAGGACAATTTTTCGTTACGGACTCACTTTTTTGTCTCACCTTGATTTGATGTCCCGCTAACCAGTTTCAAAACCGTTTTTCGTGGATGTTGACATGCAATGACTGCATCTTTCAAGAGGCGATGCAATTACTGCACTGCCAAGAGGCCCGTGTAACACCAGCAGAAGGCTGTTACGCGAGCATGTAGGAAAGATAGCTGTTAGACTAATATTCGAGGAAGATTGGCACTAAAGTTTCTAAGAGAACTAGACATGCATTAAAAATAAACATAAAAATACCACTACAATTACTAATTACTAATTACTAGAAAGGTGTGTAAGGATTAGTAATTTCGTAAGAGGAAGAGAATTAGTGGTGGATATGATATGGTAGAGGGAATTATAATCCGAGCATAAGACCCTAAACGGTTCATGCAAGGAATATTTCGATCTACAGAGTGGATGGAACAACGGTATAAAATTTCTAGTAAGTCTAATAGGAATCGTGAAGTTTATGCGGCTTAACAGATCAGGGCTGTCTATGTCACCCCTGATTAAGTTGTGCATAAAAATCACACCAAGCATTTTTCTACGGTTAACTAAGGATGGGAGGTTTACTAATAGCAGTCTGCTAGAGTAAGATGGGAGTCTTACACCCGCATCCCAGTTGAGGCCCTGCAGAGCAAAGAGTAAAAAGTTTTTCTGTACTGATTCTATACGGTCCTGGTGTACTTTGTACTGAGGGCACCATACACAGGAGCCGTATTCTAAGATCGGACGAACAAGCGAGGTATAGAGAGTCTTTGTTATATAGGGGTCGTCAAATTCCTTTGACCACCTCTTTATAAACCCAAGCACGCCCATGGCCTTATTTACCATGGTAGAAATGTGTTCGGAAAACTTTAACTTGGGGTCTAACATAACACCCAGATCATCCACCAGGGTAATTCTCTCAAGAGAACCACCAAATTGGGTATAGGGAGCCAACAAGGGGCTAGAACGATGAAATGTTATAACTTTGCATTTCGAGGCATTAAGGTGTAACAAGTTTGCACACCATGACTGAAAGTTATTGAGATCGGATTGCAAGCGAGAATGAAATGAAATGTCCTTATACTGGACACAGAGTTTAACATCACCCGCATACATAAGTACTCGAGAGTATGTTAATACCGAAGGCAAGTCATTAATAAAGAGTGTGAAGAGTAAGGGGCCTAGATGGCTGCCCTGTGGTACTCCCGAAGAAACCCTTACCCCTTGTTGTGGTCTTATATCCCTGCTCATGGAATCCCAATTTTTGCATCTATTAAAGTGATGGCCACTAATCCATAATCGTCTAGCTCCCGTTATTCTAAAAAAACAGCACGGCACTGTTCAGAAAAGCTCTCGCTCTAGTGTTGTTTACCGTCGAAGCTTTTTAGGGTACGAAAATCTGTTACATCTACGATTTTGAAGGTGGGAGAAAACTAAAAACGCGGAATTATAGAGAATGACCATGACCAGATTGCCAAAATGAAATAAGATCGGATTAATATTATAGAAAGGAACAAATTAAACTGCTGTGGCTACGTAACGGCCTTCTACACACACTCGTATCGTGCAATGTGTGCGCCCTCTGGCGGAGGCGCTGTCTACTCAAACAAACGGAAAAAAACTTTTGAATATATATATATACCTTTGGTTAAAATGCAAATTGATTAATAACATTTCATTTTAGCTCTATCCTTTTCTTGGCTCCTTACTCAATTAATGTTTTCTGAAAATCTTCTACCATTGCAAAAAATGGTATGGGCATGCTTGCGCAAATATAAATATTCGAAGCAGAGCAACGCAGAATTGTTTTAAGCAAGTGCCATCGAGCATCAGTGTTTGTTTTTGCTATTGCCTGTTTTTATACCCGATACTCAAAATGAGTATTGGGGTATATTAGATTTGTGGTAAAAGTGGATGTGTGTAACGTCCAGAAGGAATCGTTTCCGACCCCATAAAGTATATATATTCTTGATCAGCATCAATAGCCGAGTCGATTGAGCCATGTCTGTCTGTCCGTCTGTCCGTCCGTCCGTCCGTCTGTCCGTCTGTCCGTCCCCTTCAGCGCCTGGGGACGCCAGCGCCACAAAGGACGAAAATCTGTGGCATCTACTTTTTTAAAGATACGAGAAAACCAAAAACGCAGAATCGTAGAGAATGACCATATCTTTTAGACTGCAGAATCTGAATTGGATCGTATTATTATTATAGCCAGCATCAAGAAAACAATTTCATTTTTTCTCGCCCTGTCTCTCTCTAAAACACACGTAGCATAGGCGGCTTTGCTTAGAGTAAAACATTAGCGCCTAGATCTCAGAGACTATAAAAGCTAGAGCAACCAAATTTGGTATCCACACTCCTAATATATCGGACCGAGACGAGTTTGTTTCAAAATTTCGCCACACCCCCTTCCGCCCCCGCAAAGGATGCAAATCTGGGGATATTCACAAATCTCAGAGACTATTAAAGCTAGAGTAACCAAATTTGGTATCCGCAATCCTGTTAGATCTCACTATAAAACCTTTATCTCAAAATTTCGCCCCACCCCCTTCCGCCCACACAAAGGACGAAAATCTGTTGCATCCACAATATTGCAAATTTGAGAAAACTAAAAACGCAGAATCATAGATACTGACCATATCTATCAGATTGCTGAATCTGGATCAGATCAGATCATTTTTATAGCCAAAGGAAACAAATCAATTTGCAGTGGCTACGCAGCGCCCGACGTCACGCTCAGACTGATTTTCTGTCTCTCTCGCACGCACTCTTTGTCGTGTCGTTTAATATTAGCGGCGCTGCCGGAGGAGAGCCATACTGACTTAGTATCGGGTATAACTGTAGAGTTGCGGTGTCCGCAGCAACTCACAACGTTCCCCCTCGTTATCTCTCTCCGTAAGCGGTCTTCCCGCTAAACCTTGCGCTCTGATTAATCTTTTATGGATCTTGCGTTTGATCTACTGCTGCAGCCGGGCCGCGTTGATGGAATCAGCGTAGCTCCGACCACAAACCTACAATAAACCTTTAATATATTTGAACGAGGGGGAACGTTGTGAGTTGCTGCGGACACCGTAACTCTACAGTTATACCCGATACTAAGTCAGTATGGCTCTCCTCCGGCAGACGCCGCTAATATTAAACGACACGACAAAGAGTACGTGCGAGAGAGACAGAAAATCAGTCTGAGCGTGACGTCGGGCGCTGCGTAGCCACTGCAAATTGATTTGTTTCCTTTGGCTATAAAAATGATCTGATCTGATCAGATTCAGCAATCTGATAGATATGGTCAGTATCTATGATTCTGCGTTTTTAGTTTTCTCAAATTTGCAATATTGTGGATGCAAAAGTTTTTCGTCCTTTGTGGGGGCGGAAGGGGGTGGGGCGAAATTTTGAGATATACGTTTTATAGTGAGATCTGAGAGGAGTGCGGATACCAAATTTGGTTACTCTAGCTTTAATAGTCTCTGAGATTTGTGAATATCCCCAGATTTGCATCCTTTGCGGGGGCGGAAGGGGGTGTGGCGAAATTTTGAAACAAACTCGTCTCGGTCCGATATATTAGGAGTGTGGATACCAAATTTGGTTGCTCTAGCTTTTATAGTCTCTGAGATCTAGGCGCTAATGTTTTACTCTAAGCAAAGCCGCCTTTGCTACGTGTGTGTTAGAGAGAGACAGGGCGAGAAAAAATGAAATTGTTTTCTTGATGCTGGCTATAATAATAATACGATCCAATTCAGATTCTGCAGTCTAAAAGATATGGTCATTCTCTAAGATTCTGCGTTTTTAGTTTTCTCGTATCTTTAAAAAAGTAGATGCCACAGATTTTCGTCCTTTGTGGGGGCGGAAGTGGGCGGGGCGAAGTTTTGAAATATTTTTGTAGCAGTGACATATCACAGAAGTCTGGATCCAAAACATCGTTGCTCTAGATCTTATAGTCTTTGAGCATTAGGCGCTGAAGGGGACGGACAGACGGACAGACGGACGGACGGACGGACAGACGGACAGACAGACATGGCTCAATCGACTCGGCTATTGATGCTGATCAAGAATATATATACTTTATGGGGTCGGAAACGATTCCTTCTGGACGTTACACACATCCACTTTTACCACAAATCTAATATACCCCAATACTCATTTTGAGTATCGGGTATAATAACTAATTCAATAACTGCTCATTCACTGTTAGGGTTTCACACATACACACAAAGCCCGCAGCTGCACACGCATAAATCGATGTGTACCGTTTTGCATTGGACCGTCGCAACGCATTATCTTTCAATTCCCTTTTGCTCGACTTATTTTGTGGAGTTGAAGGTAGTAGTTAATTAGACTCACAACCAACTTCCCGCACATCGCTGTACCGCAAATCAACCCCCGCTTTTGATATATATATATAAACGCCGATATTATTATGACTAAATATATGAAATAAAACCTATTACAAATTATACAGTCCTCATTAATAACCAAAAATCATGGTAAAATAATTGATATCCTCTAAAAAATAAACACCGAATAGTATAAAATCGGTTAAAAAACTTTATACCTTTTGGTTTGATTAAGATTATCATCTAACACTCACACACTTAGAGGTGTTGTCACCTATCTGGCTTGTGCCCCGCGCCTAAATTCCGCAGTCTAGTATTTAGTATTAATGGTTAAAGTCGATGGAGCTGATTCCTCATAAACATATTCCCATAATTTCTTTGTTGAAAACAGAAAAAAGAAAAACCGCCTGAAACTTTCACATCAGTCAAACAACACTGTTCTTTTGGTAGCCCCGACTATTTATCAGCTCGTCCTCGTATTATTGATTAGAAACTTTACACAGGTTTTCTTCCGGGTTGTTGATCACTAGATCCTTGCATGTTTTCAAAATTTACGATTTAATGTTCTGACGGAAGGACCTTTGCAGCTGAAAAGGACCTTTGAAAAGCTAACGAAAAGAAAATTCTCGTACTTAATTGACTAACGTACTTTATCTTAACATGAACCATTTTTTTACTTACTCTGATATCCTTAAGTGTTAAGATGTCATTGGTAAATGTGTTATTTATAACAGCTGGCTTATTTTTAACGCTGGGAAATATAATGCCACCTTTTCGAATGGTTGATTTAGTAGTAACTGGGCTGTAAGAGGCTGTAGAAGCGGAAAGTGTTCCACCGATAATATTGCTTGTGTTGGTGGTCGTTGACAATATCGGCACATCACTTGTTATTACATCTCCAGTAGAAGTAGTTTTTTGTGATTGGGAAGGTGATGGGGATGTGGTTTCAGATATTGGTATAGAAGACAATATTGGAGGCAATGGCGTCTTAACCTCTGTAAAATTGTCTTCTATTATTGAATATCTTCAAAAAATTAAAAAGTGAGAAAATAATTCCTTAAAAAAGAAAATAAATTAAATTACTTGCTTGAGTCATATTCCACCAAACGATCGATGGTTGGGTCCATTAAAAGTTCTGTGGGACCTGGACGCGTTGCCAGTAATTGCACATCATTCTCTTGTTTTTTTAAACGCTTTTCAACCATATCTAAGTTGTTGATAATTAAATTAGTTTTTGTTTTTAGATCTTGGTGAATTTCATCAATGGCCCGTTCCTGGCGTTGTGTTTGTGTCAAAAGAGCATCAGACTTTGGTAAAAGATGGTCAACTGTAGATTTTGTGCCTACCACGACGTCCCAAACTTCGTCCATTTTTTCAGATACTGAAACCATAGGTCGTATTTGCTTAACAAGAGCATCAATTTTGCTTGATTTGATGGGTGGTGGTGAAGTTGTGGTGATATTGAATGCATTTACTTGCTCGTGATGATCAACCACCGCATAGTGAATATCGTGGATCATTCGAATCATTCGCCCAATATTTTCTGACACAATATTAATGTGAAATTGCAACTTCTTGTCAATACTATCTGTTGAATCACGAAGCTCACTTAATTCTTCGGACACATGAGTCATCGTTTCTGGGTTTAAAGCCTTTGTTATATCAATTACATTCATAGATATAGGCTTTTTCTCACTAGCCTCGGCGTTAAAATCTTCAGCTTGTAAAAAGTTATTATCTATTTGTGATTTTAGAACCTCTAGTTTGATATCAATATTAGTAACTTTTTGGTCCAACTGTACTAATTGATTCTCAAGGATATTGCTTGAAGAATTTAGAGGTTTTTGTTTTTCTTTGTCATTATCCGAACGTGCAACTTGTATTTCAGGAACATCATGAATAAGGTGGGCCTCTAACCTATGAAGCTTTGATATAATCAATTCACTTTTTCCAATGTTATCAGCCACTCTATTATCCAATGTATCCATGTGATTCATCATAAGTTCCACTGTTTTATCTAAGTTATCAATACGTTTTAGTTTTCCTTCAAGTGTGGTTATAATAATTTCAAATATATTCAGTAATTGTTGCTCTCTAGAAAAAAAAACGGAAAAAGAAAGTATTACAACCTAAAAATTAACTGTGTACATATTTAAGCGTATTATAAATTGTAGATGACGAAAACAAAAATTGATCACTCTGTCAGAATACACGCTACACATGCTAGCTTTATAAGCTCTTATACACTTATACATTACAGAATGACATCATTTGGAGCAACAGATATAGTTAACAATATTGCTGCAAACGGTCAACAATTTAATTCCACGTACAAAATCAAAGGCCAAGTTTATCACATTGCTGCCAATGCCAAACAAATCTCCTATATTTTTACAAATCTACTACTCTGGTCTGATGAGCTGGTGAGGTTGGGGGCTTAGCTGAGGCCACCAGACGGGTCACAGGTTACGGATGGCGAACGATCTACCTACATAGCGTAGCGAAATACCGGACATTCCTAGGGAGAGTACCGAAAATAAGCAGCCCCGGATAGTTTAATTGGACGTTGACATGCAATGACTGCATCTTTCAAGAGGCGATGCAGCTCTGCACCGTCAAGTGGCCCGTGTGACACCAGCAGAAGGCTGTTACGCGCGGATCCCAGGCAAAACACAGCCCTCCGCCCGCCCAACCGACCGAGGGGCGCTGCCGCATGACGCGCGGTGCGTAGTCGAACCAAACGCGAACATGCAAGAAAGATAGATATTAGACTAACATTCGAGGAAAATTAGTACTAAACTTACTAAGAAACTAAGCATGCAATCAAAATACAAATACCACTACAGTTACTAATTAATAGAAAGGTGTGTAAGGATTAATAATTTAATAAGAGGAAGAGAATTAGTGGTGGATATAATATGGTAGAGGGAATTATAATCCGAGCATAAGACCCTAAACGGTTCATGCAAGGAATAATTCGATCTATAAAGTGGAAGGAACAACGGTATAAAATTTCTAGTCAGTCTAATAGGAATCGTGAAGTTTATGCGGCTCAACAGATCAGGGCTGTCTATGTCACCCCTGATCAAGTTGTGCATAAATATCACACCAAGCATTTTTCTACGGTTAACTAAGGATGGGAGGTTTACTAATAGTAGTCTACTAGAGTAAGATGGGAGTCTTACACCCGCATTCCAGTTAAGGCCCCTCAGAGCAAAGAGTAAAAAGTTTTTCTGTACTGATTCTATACGGTCTTGGTGTACTTTGTACTGAGTGCACCATACACAGGAGCCGTATTCTAAGATCAGACGAACAAGCGAGGTATAGAGAGTCTTTGTTATATAGGGGTCGTCAAATTCCTTTGACCACCTCTTTATAAACCCAAGCACGCCCATGGCCTTATTTACTATGGTAGAAATGTGTTCAGAAAACTTTAACTTGGGGTCTAACATAACACCCAGATCATCCACCAGGGTAATTCTCTCAAGAGAACCACCAAATAGGGTGTAGGGAGCCAACAAAGGGCTAGAACGATGAAATGTCATAACTTTGCATTTCGAGGCATTAAGGTGTAACAAGTTTGCACAACACCATGACTGAAAGCTATTGAGATCGGATTGCAAGCGAGAATGAAATGAAATGTCCTTGTACTGGACACAGAGTTTAACATCATCCGCATACATAAGTACTCGAGAGTATGTTAATACTGAAGGTAAGTCATTAATAAAGAGTGTGAAGAGTAAGGGGTAAACCTTTACTGGTAAAGAGAGAGAGTTTTTGAAGAGGACTCTTTGAGACCTAGAACAAAGATAGCTAGAAATCCATCTCAGGAGGTTGGGCGGAAGCCCTAAAAGGTCAAGTTTATGCGCTAAAAGGGAATGGCTTACAGAGTCGAATGCTTTACTAAAGTCGGTATAAATAACATGTGTACAAGTTACCTTGAAAGCCTTTAATAATGAAAGAGGTAAACTCTAACAAGTTCGTGGTGGTTGATCGCCGCCTTATAAATCCATGCTGAGTTGGAGATTGCTACCTTTTTTATGGAGAGGAATTATAAAATATTCCTTCCAGATCGGGGGAAGAAAGAGGAATCAATGGACAGGGTGAATAGTTTAAGCAAAGGTCCACACAGAGCCTCAGCCCAGTACCTGAGTACACAACCTGGAACCCCGTCTGGACCATGAAGTAGGGAACATTCATTTAACAAGGGACTGAAAATGCCGTTCGACCTCGGTGAACCGTATGGGTACGGTTGACCAGAGTAGCTTTCCTCAGAATAGTGGTTTGGCAAAATTGGGCAAAAAGATCGGCAATTGCCTAATCATTATTTGCCGACGTATTACAAAATGATAGCGAGGATGGGGATAGCTGAAAACGTATCCTGCATCGAGATAGGTAGTTCTTATAGCATTGAGCATTAAGAACTGAAAAGTTTGACCGAGCTAATACATTGCGAGAGTGAGAAGTAGGAGAACCCACTTCTTGAAATGTTTTATAAAGTCTTGATTTTAAGTTTTTTAGACTGGATAACTCTTTGGTAAACCAAGGGGGTTTTCCAGATCTTGTCGGACAAGAAAGCGCGACACAAGAATCGAAAAATGTGCCAAGAGCATTGTAAAAAATGTTTGTGCCTTTTATGATATCAGTGCACAAGTACAAAGCGGACCAATCAAAATCCCTAATGAGGTTATTAAGCTTCGCAAACTCGGCTTTACGAAAGCAGCGGACACGTTCGGGCAGCCTACTCGACCGATCCAATACAGTTGGTCCTATATCTAGCGACACCTCGAAAGTAGGGTGGTAGGCGTCTTCAGGTATAGTGAGCGGAAGGGCTCGGGTTAACAACACTATGGTCGGATCCGATACAAAGCATAGATCAAGCAATCGACCCAAGGAATTTTTCACATGATTGACTTGAGACAGGGACAGGTCAAGCAAGCCGTCAACAAAGTCATGTCGTGACATGGGCACTAGGATACTAGACTCGTTTACCGAAGACCAAACAGTTCCTGGCAAGTTGAAGTCACCAAGAACTATCATACGATCTTTATCAGATAGCGAGGAAGAAACAGCGGTTAAAGCGGACAAGTGCTGCTCATAAATTTAAATATCCGAAGAAGGTGGGATATACGAGCAAGTAATGAATATAGCGAAAGCGGGAAGAATCAGTTTTACACACAGGAATTCCAGTTCCTGTTGAACTTGGACTGTGAAATGTTCCGACGTGAAGTAAGAGTCCACTGCAATTAGAACCCCTCCTGCACGTCGAGACGAACGGTCCTTTCTAAAAGTTGTGTACTGATCTGCCAAAACCTCGGAACTAAGAATGTCCGGCTTTAACCAGGTTTCAGTAAACACAATAACGTGGGAAGCAAATGCAACACTATCTCGGAAAAGAATGCTGAGCTTACTACGCAAGCCTCTTACATTCTGATAGGTTACTAAAAGAGAAGTTGGTTTTTTGGAAAGGTGGAAGCAAGACGGGAAGTTGAGGAAGAGGAAGTTGAGGTTGAGGGTGGCACACTGGAAAGATTTGGAAGGGTGTGGGGGGCCTATTCTTCTTCTTAGCCTTAAACTCCTTCACCACCAAATGCTCCGGCCAAAATTTGGTGAAGCAAATGGTGTCAAATTGAGTTGGGGAGATGCTTATCTTAAACGAGGCTATCTCCCTGGCATAAGAGAAGTTTAATTTCTCCACCTTTAAACCCACGGCATTTATTTTGCTTTGAATAAAAGCAATTACATCATTAGATGTGAGGTCAGGGGCCAGCCGTGAAACAAAAGCTTGTCGTTTTGGTGGGACTCCCACCAGTGGTTTAGTCACCACAGGTCTAGTACCTGTGGGGGCAATATCCGGAGGTCCGGAACGTCTATTTACTGGTGGGATCGGGATAGACGGGACAACTAGCGAACTTGCGGACACCACGGACACGGACGCTGCAGACGTACTTGGCTGCACATTCTCCGAGGCGATGAATTCGGCTACCGAATCTGAATCGCCAGCAGCTGTCGTTGCCCTTGGAGTGGCAAACGAGATCAACTGCTGCACACTTGGAGTGGTCGGAGTCAGTTTTTCGGCGGCGCACGGCTGAGTGACGGTTGGCACTTGCAGATCCCGCGGAGTGACCTTTTTGCGCCTCGGAGACTCATTCAGCAGTTTTAAACCGCTAAACTGAGCCTCCATGGCTATGAGCCGATCGTATTGGTTTTTAAAACCAACGGTCAGCTCCTTAAAGCCACTCCGCGTCTGCCTCATAAAAGCTACCATGTCTTTCTCCACCGCACGGCATGCCTCGCAACTGTAATGCAAGCCATTACGTTTGGCTATAGCATCACTCACGAGGCCAGAAAATCCAGCGCATTTTGCGTGCACTACGCTGTCGCAGAGCCAGCAGGGGACATTCGGCTGATCGTGAGTGATCTGCTTCTTACAGGTTTTTTTGGCACAGACCACAGCGTATTCCATTTTATTATTTATTTATTTACTATTATTTGCAAAACAAATTGGTATCAGACCAATGTGCCAGACAACGCTCAAAGCGGAAATGGTAAAAAAAAGAGAACAGAGTGGAGAGCGGTTATAGCGAGAACTACTAAGCAGAGAGCGCTATTGCTCAGATAGTTTAAAGAGCGAGAGAGAAAGAACAGTTATTGAAGTTGAGGTGATAGCGAGAGAGTGATAAAACAACAAAAGCTACCAGACGAGAGCGGACTGCAATGCAATGTAATGCGTACTCACTCACTGCAACAACACAACACAAGCACAAGCACAAGCCGACGCCGAAAAATAAAAAGTTAAATAATGTTTTAACACAAATCAAAAGGCATGCACTCGCGTAAATGAATAGGTTTCCAGATTGTTGTCTGGTTAGAAAGTATAATTAGAATTTGGTTAGGAAAACACCGGCTGTTTATTCAAAACAAAAGGAAAAAATGCGGAGCGCAAAACAAAAACACGTCTGATCACTACGAAAGATAATCGGAACATAGCCAGCGGGTGTTCGCGAAGCACTCACACACTCCTGTATCCCTACACACTACCTACCTACATCCCAACCCGTGGCGAGAGTCAGCCTGGCTGGGGGCTCGGTATATAAAACTGGCCCAGTCGTTAACGGAGAGCTCAGGGACCTGGCAGCCCCCTGTTCTAATGATGCCTTATCCGGGCAACGTGGATCTCTGCCCGGACGGACCGTACACCTTCTCTGCAGCTCGTGGGAAAAGAATGGAAGATTATAATAAAACAAAAAACGAAACTGAGTCTGGGAAGGGAGCCTCTCAGACAAAGGAGACTCCTGGACCAGCACCGAAGCGCTCCAGAGAACTGCCAAATACCTCGTTCGTGCAGATTGCCAGAGAAAAGACGCGGACAAAGGCAGCGCGGACTCGCGAATCCCCAGGAACCAGTTGAAGTGGGTGGAAACGGAACTAGCCGACCGCTGCTTTGAGCTGCTGGAAAAACCGCCTGGACCCCCTCCCCCCGTCTGCAAGGACATGGGCTGGTACCAGGGCTGCATCAAATTTATAGCTGTACAAAGCAGAGATGCAACCCCCACCTGCCAACATCGGAATGGAAGGTGGTAAAAGTGGAGACGACACAGGGCCCTACATACCAGTTCGTCCTCAACAAAGAGGCCGCGATTGAGGCTGCCAAAGACGAGCTCAAATTTGGGTTTAGCGCAGTGACCGTAAAGGTCTACAAGTCGAATTCAGCGGCCGGGGCGCGTCCTGTCGATAATCCATTCGAGCAGGACGCTGCCGAAATCGAAGCACCCGAAGATTACACGGAGACAGACCCAGAAGGCTACTCCACCGATGGCACGCTGAGACGTGATTTCGAGGCCATGTGTTGCGACGATGAAGTCGAAGACGATCTAGACGCCGACATTACAGTGCTGCTCTTATACTCCGCATCGAAAAGAGCGGAGCACACGTAGCCCTAGTCCAGGAACCTTGGATAGTGGCGGACAAGGTTTGTGGACTAGGGACATTGGCCTTCTAATAGGTTCTGACGCCAACGCTCACCTCACTCAATGGGGGAGCTCGAACACAAATATAAGGGGTGAATCACTTTTCAGCTTCATCGTTAACTCAAATCTATTTATTTGTAATCCGGGCAACGAACCCACTTTTATAATTAAAAATCGACAGGAGCTTATTGACCTCATCGTAGTGTCTCACAGACTGTTAGATATAGTCAAGAGTTGGCAAATCCTTGACTACATTAATCCCAGGAAAGTCAACTGGGAAAAATATAGCTCAGCCCTGGAAAACTAACCCCCTCTAAATAGCTAAAAGAGCGAACGAGGAGATCCACTGGGAAGACTACAAAATCAGCCTGTCACTATATAAAAAGGAAATAAAGCAAACGAGGGGGAACGTTGTGAGTTGCTGCGAATACCGCAACTTTACATTTATACCCGATACTAAGTCAGTATGGCTCTCCTCCTGCAGACGCCGCTAATATTGAACGACACGACAAAGGCTGCGTGCGAGAGAGACAAAAATTGCAAATTGATTTCTTCCTTTTGGCTATAAAAATGATCTGATCTGATCTGATCCAGATTCAGCAACCTGATAGATATGGTCATTATCTATGATTCTGCGTTTTTAGTTTTCTCGATTCAGCAATATTGTGGATGCAACAGATTTCCGTCTTTTGTGGTAGCTGAAGGGGGTAAGGCGAAATTCTGAGATACACGTTTTATAGTGAGATTTAACAGGAGTGTGGATACCATATTTGGTTACTCTAGCGTTAATAGTCTCTGAGATTTGTGGAGACCCACAGATTTTCGTCCTTTGCGGGGGCGGAAGGGGGTGTGCCAAAATTTTGAGACCAAACGGTCAAGGTCCGATATATTAGGAGTATGGATACCAAATTTGGTTGCTCTAGCTTTTATAGTCTCTGAGATCTAGGCGCTAATGTTTTACTCTAAGCAAAGCCGCCTATGCTACGTGTGTGTTAGAGAGAGACAGGGCGAGAAAAAATGAAATTGTTTTCTTGATGCTGGCGATAATAATAGTACGATCCAATTTATATTCTGCAGTCTTAAAGATATGGTCATTCTCTACGATTCTGCGTTTTCGGTTTTCTCGTATCTTTAAAAATGTGGATGCCACAGATTTTCGTCCTTTGGGAGGCGGAAGTGGGCGGGGCGAAGTTTTGAAATATTTTTGTAGCAGTGACATATCACAGAAGTCTGGCTCCAAAACATCGTTGCTCTAGCTCTTATAGTCTTTGAGCACTGGGCGCTAATAGGGACGGACAGACGGACAGACGGACGGACGGACAGACGGACAGACAGACATGGCTCAATCGACTCGGCTATTGATGCTGATTAATAATATATATACTTTATGGGGTCGGAAACGATTCCTTCTGGACGTTACACACATCCATTTTCACCACAAATCTAATATTCCCCAATACTCATTTTGAGTATCGGGTATAACAAGGCAAGCAAAAAAGGGCCTCTTGGCAAAAATTTTGCTCGGAAATTGAGAAAACGTCAGGGGCCGCAAGGCTACGCAAGATTCTCTCGAAAACTATCGCCTCGGTAGGGTATCTTAAAAGGAATGATGGTACGTGGACCAACCCCAGTAAAGAGTCCCTACACATTTTACTGGACACGCATTTCCGCGGGTGCACAACCAACGAGCCGGCACACCTCCCAGGAGAGGGACCGGTAACCTCGATAAATCACACCCTCACAAAATGTTACAAAAGCTGGGCAATAAACAGCTGCAGGAAGATGATGGCTGTGGTGACCTGATGTTGGACCGTCACTTGGTGATGCTCATTGATCAATTGCTCATATGCAGGATGGTGACATCATCGATGAGATCGTCCGCCCAGTTAAGGTATGTCTCATCTTCTGTGGAACATAGCAGTCAACCAGATTCTATGTGAACTGGAAGGTTCTACTTTTAAGTAGATCTCTTGTACTCTTGTCAGGACCCTTAGCCAAAGGAAATTTCAAGATCAGGAAATGGTGCTCCAATGATATATCTGTTCTCGATCAAACACCCATTGAAGATAGGGAAACATTTGTTAAATTCACTGATGGCAGCGATGTAATCAAGACGCTAGGTTTAGCATGGAATCCCACTTCGGATGAGCTATTGTTTTCATTCTGTCCCAATCAAGTCCCTTCGAAACCAACTAAGCGAGTTGTATTGTCAACTATTTTACGATTTTATGATCCCCCCGGACTTATAGGGCCAGTAATTGCCAAAGCAAAAATATTTCTAAAGCAGCTGTGGAAAGAAAAGCTACATTGGGATGAAAGTTTTCTAGTCTCCTTACGCACAACTTGGATCGACTTTATTCAGCAGTTTGACTCTATGGAACAAATATTGAAATGCATGGATTTTGTGATGCCAGCATGAGTGCTTATGGAGCTTGCATCTACGCTGTTTCGCAAGGCGACAATGGAGTCAAGGCAAATCTTCTATTTTCCAGATCTCGTGTAGCGCCACTGAAGACAATTACAATACTCAAGTTGGAATTATGTGGTGCAGCGCTACTCGCTCAGCTTATGCATGAAGTGCAATGAACTGTAATTGCTCTTATTATTGCTGGTGTGACACCACAGTCGTTTTGGCTGGGATCAAGCATCAAGCTTGTCTCAACGATTGCATGGATTCATTCCTCCTAGATGTATGGGAGGATTATGGGATGCGTCAGTCAAGCTTACTAAACGTCATCTTCGACGTGCCCTTGGATCCTCTGTGCAATCATTAACTCAAGGCCATTGGCCTCACAACTTTCTTGGAGCTTGACTTTGTTCATCAAAATGCACTATCAAAATGATGTCTATTGCCTCTATGAGATAAGGGGAAAGGCATGGATCCTTCCACGGGGGGAGTATGTTCGGGCGAAGCCCGATTGTAAATTTTGTACCAATTTTCTATAGCCTATCAATTCACTTTCTGTACCATTTTGGTCAGTACACTAAGCTAACGTAACGTAAGCGTAGCTCTAGTTATCTTTTATTTCCTATGCCGTCGCTAAGCAGTCAGCAGCATTCTACTGCTTGATATAGTTGGAGAACATACCTTTTTTTGTCCCCAATCTAATACTTTGGCTCGATATCGGCTCGCTTGCGTCATCCAAGTGTATCACTCTTTAAAACTATTGTAAAAGGCTCTGGCATCTTCCGTCTCTAAATATCGCTCTGATCAGATTGCTTTTTTTATACCCGATACTCAAAATGAGTATTGGGGTATATTAGATTTGTGGTGAAAATGGATGTGTGTAACGTCCAGAAGGAATCGTTTAATAAAGTATATATATTCTTGATCAGTATCAATAGCCGAGTCGATTGAGCCATGTCTGTATGTAAATACTGTTTGGGGACGGAACATCTTCCTTATATTCTTCTTGCCTTACGCACATACATACATATATATGTACATTTAAACAAATTTAATATAGCCTTTAACTTTTTGGGTAAAAGCCATAAAAAGCCAAACAAAAGCCATACAAAAATCTTGACAATGGTTTAGAACACATATTTCGTTTAAACTTTAAAACTATGCAAAATTTGGCTAAAGAAAATCTGTTAATAGAAATAGAAAATGATTGATATAAAATATAAATAAAGCTCTATATAGTATTATAGATTTTTGAAATCAATGGAATTAAGCAGGAAAGCCTAGATATATTAACGTAAAAAAATGGTATGGGCCCGCAGCAAAAGAAAGTTCGATTTGTTCGGCCTGTGTAATTCTTGGTAATTCACCATTATATTACCATTATTATATGTGCTCTTTTTAAGCTTTTTCCAGACTACCTATAGTAAATCAATTAAATTTGTTATTTGCATTACATTCACTTTCAACAAAGTGCACATAGGTAGCTAAGTTCGGTTGACCAATTCCCACACCATTCAACAGACCGGTTTTTTTACCAAGCAGCGTGAAATTAAACCAACAGCTCTGCCATCTCCCTACTCTTAACTTTGGTTTAAACTCGGATTATTCTTCTTTAAAATATAATGTTTTACATTTTATTTGCAAATAAAAGATTTGTGTGACTTAAAGAGTATAAAAAACTGTAAAGATTTTTCAATTATTTATGTCGAACGTATTGCCTATTACTTTTTTGTTACACATATTATTGTATGCGTTTATAGGCTACATTAAAATGCATATGCATATGTATGTATATGTATGTATATATGAACGTCATGGGCGAGTATGCATTTATGTACATGAACACATGTTTGAATACTTACGTACAATACGTACATATGTACACATATATGCAGTATGTCTAGGTGTGTGTGCATGAGAGGTTTACAGTTAACCACTATGCAAAAAACCGGTTTGTTGGCGCAATCTTTTGTTTTGACCACAGATATATATGTACCTTGTATTTTAGGTTTATCTGTGTTCATACCAACAACAAACGTATTTAAAAAGCAAAATCACAGACCCTTACCTTGTTCGCAGGTTTCCATTTCGAGTTGTATTTAATGATTTTGTGGCAAGCTTGAAACTTGTGGTGGCTCCGTTGCCACTATTAAGTTGACTGGCACTTGTACGAGGTAATCGCGGATTTGCATTCCCATTTCCTGTAAGCGGGCGCGCCGCACCACTAGCACTATTGCTAACGGCAAGTGCTCCCGGTAACATATCAAGGTGCATGATGATTCCAATGCACAGTATCGTTACTGGAAGCGCCGCCCGGCTAATGAATTTATACCGTCTTGTATAAACCAGAAAGGCTACCATGACTGCGAACCGTATCATCTCTACACATTCATATATTTTGCACAGGAAAGAGCCGTTATTACCTGTAATAATTCATAGCTTTGTAAATGGAATTTTTGCATTGTATAACGACCAACAGCAAATTTTCAGACTGGCTTGGATTACAAAAAATACTAATTTACCCAAGTAAAATATTTAAAAAATCTTAAAATATTAAAAATATTTCTTGCTTTAATATTTGTAGTATATGTATATATGCAGTTTATATATGGATTCTAAGTGTTCGCAGTCTCCCATTCTTTAAATCAAACGTTTGCGTTTTTTTGTTTGTTTTATGACCACTTTTGCATTAATAATGAATTTCAATATTCAACTCTTTAACAGTTATCCGGTGATTTAAAATCTTTTCGAAATTAAATAGACATACACAACCACTATTAAGTCATACATCCATTTTATTTACTTTAAGAAAAACGTAAATGTACATTAAAAGAAAATCTTATATTTTCGGCATTCAACAATTCACAACCGATTAGAGCATTGGGTGAAACTTTTCTGTTTCTGTTATAGATCTCAGTAGCTATACAGCTGCCTAAGCACACACAAAGCACAGCTTTACAACATGCCAAGAAACTCACCACTAAGATAGCTATTGTGGAACTCGTTTACTCTATCCGAAAGTGAGAGTTGCTTCACAGTTTAATATAAGAAACATATGTAGATACTTACATATGTATGTATTTAAAATATGCTTTTGTATTATATATGTATGTACATACAAATGATATGGTTGAATACAATGTGTGGTGGTATGAGGTTATGTTTAAGGACAAATGTAGTAAATATTTTGATTATCAAAATCTTTAGATATTTGATAGTATCCAGTCGCCAACTAGTTTTAGAAATTGATTAGTTTTAAAATATATTATTGGCCGTTTTTGTACTTGATAGTCAGTCCTGGAAGTTTTGGTGTTTCTATACATTAGTTTGTCGTTTCCAACAAATGGCATTATAATTTGTAAACTCATTCCATTTATTCAATACATTCAATTTAAATTCAAACTTACGTTGCATAAAGCATATAAAAAGCATAACCAAAAGATAACATATAATGCTAAAATAATTCAATGTAATAATTATTATTAAAATTATAATTATTCAATCGACATGATCGAAATTACTGCAGAAATAACCAGAGTGGATATTGACATTATCAAATGATTGGGTGTCACTTTGAATATTTAAAACTGTAAAGAAAAAATAAATACCCGCAAGTTTGAATATGCCTCGAAGACATAAGAGTTGTTACTGAAAAAATATCCTGAGAAGAAGCTAACTCCCACGCTTCAAAAAATTCTGGCACATGGTCAAATTTTAAATGAACATCAGAGCCTACCAATTTGAGGAAGCCCAGGAAACGAGAAAAAAAGATTACAAAAAATATAGGAATATGAATACTTGCAAGACATCACGAATTAAGCAAAACCAAGACCTTTTCAACATCCATTAGATATGTGAGATCACAAAGTAAATCGTCAAGCAGTTATTCTTCAGAAATTATAAGTTTAATAGATATTCCTCTCTCAAAACAGGAAGTGTAGGATTTTTTTACAGAAACTAAAATATTCAACCTACTTCACAACTTATAAAAATATTTTTTTCAATTTCAATTTTTGTAAAGTATATTAAGTTTAAAGTTAGATAAAAAATAATATTTTATAGAAGCTTTTAGACATTGTAGTATAATTTGCTTAACTTAAATTGTGAAAGATATTTCTTTCAAATGCAGTTTGTTTCATGAAGATATGTTTAATTGTTCGGAAGTTATTAATTTAGCGAGCTTTAACGGCGGAATATCCCACTGTGCTGCAGTTATCAGTGCTTGGAAGCTCGATTTGCACAACCAAAGAGTAAAGGGGTATATTAGATTTATGGGGAAAGTAGCTCTCAACGACAAATTTCTTGCCTTTAAATCACAGTTTCTAGGGCTCAAACTCTTGAGCGAATCGCCTAGACGGAAAACTCCGCATAATGATACCAATCTCTTCTACCAATACCAATCGGAAGCATTTGTTACTCCGTATAGTCATGCCTCGCCGTTATCTGTAAATCCGCCAACGGCGGTGTTCTTTACACCGAGCAATGTGCTTCCTTCGAGCATTCAAGTTGCCAACAGCATCAATCCCATCCCTGCAGTTGCTGCCAATTCTTCTTAGGAGTGGCTCCACCATCTCGATCTCGCTCGGCACTTCAACTTAGAGCAGTGGTCCTGAGGAAAGTAATATTTGTTTCTCGTCTTATTCCTGAGGCTACAACAGAGGATGTTGAACAACATCTTTCCTCCAAACTTAACACTTCGCCTGTTGATATAGTTGTGACTAAATTTACATTTAAACATAAGTGCAACATATCATCCTTTCAAATTCTTCTCCCTGATTCTTTACTATCCAATTCTCTAGAACCGTCAATATGGCCTGAGCATAAAATTACGCAGGAGTTCCTTCTCAAAGACTCGAACTCGAATCCCAGAATTAACGAACCTGCTGCTCCAAGAAACTGATGTACCATTTTTCTTTGCACTATCAGAACGTTCGCAATTTGTCGGGCAAATTATAGTTACACTATTTATTTTGCAGTTGGGGTTCTAATTGCAGTCAAATCTGTTTTCTTATATGAGTTATTCCCACTCATTAACATCCATGGAATTGAATTTGTTGCAGTCAAAGTTCGTGTTGGCTCGGCATTTTTCTATTTAACCTGCTCTTACATTCCTCCCAGGTCTGATGATGAGCTTTACCTACACCACCACTCAGCAATTAATACAGTCGTATCTGCATTACGGTGCAATGATCGAATTGTAATGGGGGACTTTAACCACCCATTTGTTTCTTGGCTGCCTTTCGATGACGCTAACCTGTTCTTTCCCAATTGCCACAATGACTTTATCAATGGGCTAACGGATATTTCCATTGTCAAAATTAATGCCGTTAAAAACATTAGGGACAGACTTCTTGACCGAATGTTTGTTAACGATGCTTCTCTTGATACGGTATCCAGAGCAAGCCCAATACCATTCCCTGAAGATCCATACCATCCAACTTTGTCGATATCCCTTGAGCGTACCCGATCTGGTTGTGCTGACAGTTCCATGGCTCCTTGCCACATAAAGTGTTTTCGCAGATATCACTGTACCCGTATCGTCCAAGCCTCCCTGGTTCTCCAAGTATTTGTCATACTTAAAAAATAATAAATCCAGGCTCTATAAAAAGTACCAGAAGTCGGGCGCTACGTCGACCTTAGCTCTATACTCCTCCGCTCGCTCTCTGTTCCTTGCCGTTATTAGTCAGTGTTATAATCATTACCTTTCACAATGTAGTAGAAACTTTCGTAGTGATCATAAAAAATGTTATTCGTTCGTTAACTCTAAGCGTAAGTCAAACGCTTTTCGTCCGTCCCGTCATTACCAGAACAAAACAGAAGATTCTGCTGTTGGTATTGCAGCTACCTCAAGCTAGCAGCATTTTCCTGCCCTTTTCGAGGAAAGCGTTGTTCTGAAAGGTTTGTCATCTATGGATATATCGTTTTCTGCGGGTCCAGATAAGGTACCAAGTTGCATTTTAAAACACTGTGCCCAGTCCCTTTGCAAACCCTTGACCTTTCTCTTCAACCTCTCCTTGGAACAGTCTTGTCTCCCAGTAATTTGGAATGAGTCCTATATAAGATCAAACATTGAAAACTATCGTGGTATCGCAAAGCCATCCCGAAGCTTCTTGAGTTCCTGGTCACCCGGCAATTGCAACATCTTTGTTGCAGCTTGATATCTCCGTCGCAACACGGCTTTTTCAGACATCGTTCAACATCGACTAACCTTCTTGAGTTTTCTAACCTAATCCACCGTGGTTTTCAATTTGGTTTGCAGACAGATGTAGTTTTTACTGACTTCAGCAAGGCATTCGATTCTGTGAACCATGCTCTGCTTATTCACAAGCTCTCTTTATTAGGGTTCCCAACGAATCTTCTAGATTGGATTTTGTCCTATCTCTCTAACCGTACTCAACGTGTTTTGTTTTCTAACGTGTTGTCAAATACTGTTAATGTTACTTCAGGTGTGCCACAGGGAAGTCATCTGGGCCCGCTTCTGTTTATTTTATTTGTGAATGACCTTCCTCAAGTTATAACATACTCTACTACACTAATGTATGCTGATGATGTCAAAATCTGTCTTTCTTACTCTGATTGGTATTTGCACACACGCCTTCAACTTGATCTAAGTGAACTACTATTGTGGTGTTCAACTAATCTTCTTTTTCTGAACCTTTCCAAATGCAAACTTATGACATTTTACCGTCGCGCTCCTCATTTTGTCCCATATGTTCTAGGAAATCATGTTCTCGAGCGAATTTCGAGTTCAAATGACCTCGGCGACCTTTTTGATCATAAGATGTGTTTTAACAGCCACATAGCTGCAACAGTAAATAAAGCTAAGGTTGTTTATCAAGCGTTGGTTAGCCCCTTAATTTTTGCCCTTCGTAACTTTAACTAGGACTCGGGTAGAATCTTGCCACCCTACCGGTCTAGGCTAAATCTTATTAACCTGCCGTCGTTGCACCATCGCAAAATATGCAATGGCGTTATGTTCGTGCACAAGCTCCTTCTCGGGACTGTTGACTCCCAAACTCTCTTGGGTCAGATTGACTTGTCCGTTCCATCTAGACCTACCCGTAATTTTAGGCCTATCCGTTTACCCATATGTAGGTCTAATTATGCCGATCATGAACCTTTTAGGGTTTTATGCCATAATTATAACTCCCTCTGCCATACCCTATCCCCTGAACTGTCTCTTAAACTAATTGAATGCAATATTTATAATCACTTAAATTTAGCTAACTTTTAACTTCTCTTTTTCCGCCTTTAGTAATTAAGTACTATTATTAACAGATAATTTTTTAATTTAATAAATAAATAAATAACACTCACGTTTCATGGTCGGGTTTGCCTATCGCAAAAATTTGGAGGCGAAAATTGTATTAAAATTAATCAATATTTCATTTATAAACTGTTCAGTCACAAAATTATACCTAATTAGTATTACAGAATATTAGTGTTGGGTAAAAATTGCTCATTTTGATGAACATGTTCATATTTTCACTTAGATTTCTCACTTGCTCGCTTAGATTGCTCAGTTGCTCACTTAAGTGAACAACTCTTCTTTTGTTCACTCACTCGTGAGAAACACAACACTACAGAATATGCAGTGCACTCTCATACACAAATACTCATAACCATGTCAAGCTAACTTTAAACTTATATTTTTCCGCCTATAGTAACTAAGAATAAACAATAGCACTTCTAAACTCGAACCCACCAAAAGGGATTCAGCAATAAACTATTTACTTTATTGCTGCCAAGTACTCAAGTAAATGCACTGGAATATACACACTCATATGGAGCCTGTGCGTTCCCTCCCATACAATAAGATTACCACTGCTAGCTATATAAAGGGATGCATTTGTTCAATCAAATTCAGTATCAGAAACAGTACCACAACTGCCTGTCACTCATTTCTATCGCCGTGTCTTCAGATCCTCATTTGCTCACCGTAGGATACCCACTCCGCAGTCCAACTGGTTCAAGTTCTATTTGCGACGACCGAACTGTAGACAGTTTCTGTACCGTATACAACCCAGCATATTAATTAGGTATAATTTTGTGACTGAACACTACTCTACGAAGTTACAGTGTGGCTGAATGCTTTATCAAAAAGGATAATCACCAAACAGCTGGGCAAAGTTCACCGGACTGCCCTCCTTTGCATCGGTGGAGCTCTTCGCACCACCCCAAATGATGCGCTAAACGCCATGTTATGTCTCCAGAGCCCTGACCTTGCAGATAAAGCGCGGACAGAAATTTCAGCAATACGTCTTAGAGACTCTGACCAAAGGGTACTGTTTGAGATGCCAAGCTTTTTTGGCACCTATGTGTTTCAAAAATGAAAATGAATCGGCGGAAGCCGATTACTTGCTATTGCCAGATAAAATTTATGCGAGATCGATATGCAACCAATGCGCAGAGGGGTTAGCATAGAACTAAACTATAGACGACGGCGTTAGATCAAAGTGATTGCCGAAGTGGCGGCAGCAGATCAAAGTAATTGCCGAAGTGGCGGCGGCAGAGAGCCCCTTTAGCGGGAGAGCGCAGCAGCTCTGCAGAAAGTCAACGCTTTACAACATAGGCGGCTCTCTCTGCTCATACAATAATAATGTTAAAGTTACGGTTATTATTCAGCGGCTGGCCCGAACATACTCCCCCCCTTGGGAGCTAGTATCTCAACAGATTCCTTAAGGGGCAGCAAACATAGCCGAGTGACAGCCCTCCTGATGTTTCCTGAGGATGTCTTCAGGTCAGCGACGCGACACACTCCGTCCTTGCCCAAAACGACATCGACCACTCTAGCCAGTGGCCAACGCATTGGAGGAAGATTTTCGTCCTTCACCAGAACGAGGTCGTTCTTGCAGATGCTTTGCGCGGGGGTACGCCACTTCGCGCGCTCTTGCAAAAGAGTGAGATACTCTTCGCGCCAACGGCTCCAAAATATTTGTTGTAGTTGGGTGACCCGCTGCCAGCCATCCAGACGATTGTAGTTCAGCTTCGTTAGGTCAGGCTCGAGGATTTGCTCATGGGGGCCGCCTAAAAGCAGATGAGCAGGAGTCAAAACGTCTAAATCATCAGGATTTTCTGAAAGCGAGAGTTAACAATTGCAGTGATCTGACAGATCAGAGTGCGCAGCTCATCGAAGCTAAGCACAGATGGTCCAACTGAGCGGTACAGGTGATATTTTGCGGTCTTCACGGCCGCTTCCCACAACCCGCCAAAATGCGGAGAGCGAGGTGGGATGAAACGCCAGTCGATCGAGTCAGCCAAGCAGGATTCGTGGACCTCCTTCATATGCGGTTCGCTCAGACAAAGCTTCTTTAGCTCCAGAAGCTCGTTCTTGGCCCCAACGAAGTTTGTCGCATATGTAGCACTTGATCGGAGGCCTTGTGCGGATTTCTGATCGGTAGAAAAAAGGTCCACAGTAATCTACTCCAGTGACTTCAAAAGCTCGAGATCCTTCCAAACGTTCCTTAGGTAGGTCTCCCATGATGTGTTCGACCATGCGCGGCCTAGTCCTGAAGCATCTCACACATCTGCTGACGACCCTTGACACTGCCTTAACACCTCCAATGGGCCAATATTCCAGCCGAATTTTGGGTAGCAAGGCGCGAGGTCCGGCATGGAGGTTTCTTTCTTAATAATATCTTATCAGCGCAAAGGTAATGGAATGTCCCTTTGGCAGAATGAGCGGGTGCTGAGCGTCAAATCCTAGCGATGAGTTGCCAAGACGACCTCCAACTCTAAGTAGTCCAGAATGATCGATGAACGGGTTGAGCGAACTAATAGAACTGGATTTCATGACTTGACCATTGCGCCGAATCTCCTTTATGTCCATCCACAAATTTGCCAGCTGAATGTGTCGAATTAGAAGATGCGTTCCTTGCTGAATATCAGAAACGGTGAGTCCTGGATGCCTAAGACGATGTATAAATTTATGCATGTAGGCGAATGTGCGCTGCATGCAAAAGAATGAATTCGCAAATTTGCATTCGGACGTGAGATCGGCATGTGGAGACGTGATTAGCAATCCTCTCTTGCGAAGCTCCAAAGTTGCTATGTTGTTAGATGGAAATACAGGCCACTTATCCTTGGAGCCTAGCAAAAAGGATGGGCCGTGGAACCATAGCTCTGACTGGATAAGATGGTTGGGAAGCGAGCCTTTCGAGAGAATATCAGTAGGATTTAAAGATGTGGGAATATAGCGCCATTCCATGGCTGCCGTCAACTCCTGAATTGATGCCACTCGATTTGCCACGAAAACTTGAAATTTAGCTGGCTCGTCCCTAATCCAAGATAATGCTGTTGACGAATCCGACCAGCAATAGAACCGACCTGTAAAGATTTCCATGTCCTTTACATTCTGCATGATTTTCGCAAGCAAATGGGCTCCACTTAATTCCAGCTTAGGAATCGATATAGTCGAGCACAAAACGTGGCTCGAAGACTGGGCATCCCTGGACACGACATACACGCAAGCGCCATATGCTTCTAAGCTGGCATCACAGAATCCGTGAACTTCTGTAGCCACACTAGAACGAAGAACCAAGCGAGGAAATGAGATCCGAGAAATGCTTGCCAAACTATTTCTCAAGTCCATCCAAGTTGAATGCAACGCTGAGGGTAGGCTTTCATCCCAATCCAAATTTTCTCTCCAAAGCTGCTGAAGGAAGATTTTGGATTTATCAATCCAAGAGGGTCGTAGAGCCGCGCAATCGTAGATAAAACCGACCGCTTTGAGGGCTTTGAGTTTGTGTCCAGTGCGGACAAGGCAAAAAGCAGCTGATCCGAAGCAGGGTCCCACGCTAGGCCGAGAGTTTTGGCTATGTCGCTTCTATCATTAAACTTTAGGAACTTCTCTATGTCATCTTCAGGGGTTCCCTCAAGTACTTCCTGGTGACTGGAGCACCATTTCTTAAGTCTTAAATTTCCACGGGACAGTAAAGCTGATGTTTGGTGCATCTTGTCCATGACCTGTGCGACCGAATTACCGCCCGAAATAAGGGTAGGACTCACCCTCGTCGATGGCCAGCTGGTGCATTGCGCTGACCACTAAAAATTATGCAGCCCTCGTCCCGTATGTGACGGTGTCTAATGTGTAGACTTAACCTCGGACTCGATGGAATCTCACCATAGGATGCACTGATACAAATTGTCGGGTGGAGACACTCGTACGCAGCGGTACATTTTACAAATGTCCCCAGTGAGAGCGACTGGATATGTTCGAAAGCGAATCAATATGTTAAACAATGCAGGCTGAATAACAGGGCCTGCCATCATCACATCATTTAGAGAATATCCAGTTGATGTAGCTGCGGATCCATCGAAAACGACACGGAGTTTTGTCGTCGTACTGTCCTCCTTTAGGACACAGTGATGATGCAAGAAATATTTGCAGAGGCTACGGGAATCAGGGTTGACTTGGTGCATATGATGCAAATCAATGTACTCCCTCATAAAGGCGGAATACCGCTCCTTGAGTGTAGGATTACGCTCCAGATTTCGCTCCAGACTGATGAACCGTCTGAGCCTGAGCATAAGATTCTCCTAAACGATCAGTATTGTTATTTAGTGGCAGACGAACTGCATACTCCCCGGATGGCAACCGTGAAAGGTGGCTTACGAAATGTGCTTCACAATCGTCTTCTTCTTTGGTATTCAACCCAGCCTCCACACAATTCTCGACTTCCCAAAATATACGAAGAGTTCTATCCAACCTTGCTTCCATCTCAGCTATCAAATCTGGACAATTGTGCGTGGCCAAAAGCGCCGAGCTTGGTACCTTCTGTCCACCGCCAGATACGATCCACCCAAGCCGGGTCTTCTGCAGAAGAGGCAGTCCATCGGTGAGTTTGATTTGCCCGTTGAGGATTGAAAAATGCAGGATCAGCGAGCTGAATGTTAGATGGAATACGCCAATCGGATACATTTACTGCTATACTTGGTTGAGAATCGGTAATCGTGGGGGCGATGAGAGCAGTAAGCGTAGTTGTGTAAGCAGAGGTGCGAGAATGCATACAAATGCTTATGGTGGATCCCTCAGTAGAAACGCTGGTATCGCCCAGCCCAGACACAAGTGCAGACGATTGAGTTCTCCTAAGCTGAAGCTGCTGGGCGAACCTGGATGTGACGAGATGCAGCTGCGATCCTGAATCTAAGATGGCACGACAAGGAACTAAAACGCCAGACCGATTCTTTACGAGAACCACGGCTGTAGCCAGAAGCACGACATTAGAGTGAAGACCTTGGGCAGCAAGAGAGGTAGACGAAGGTAGTGACGAGCTGCTAGCAGAATTTTGAGCAACGGAAAGAGTGTCCGGTTGAACGGCCAGATTGGGAGGAGTAATACCTGGGCAGCCTTGTGTTGTGGGCTGTATACTATCGAAGTGCAACAAACTATGATGCCTACCGCCGCATACTCGACATTTTCCACTATTGCATGCGCGGGTCCGGTGTCCCGGTTTTAGGCAATTGAAGCATAGGGAAAGCGTCTTCACTTCTTTGTGGCGCAGCAACGGTGAGAGATTTCCGAATATCTTGCATGAGTATATTCCATGGCCCGCTGAGTGGCAAAAGACGCATACAGACGGGTCGGCGGAAGAGTTGGAAGCTACAAACGTTTTCTTAACCTGCGTATAGGAATGGTTTTTTCCCACCTGATCGCTACTAGCGTGTGTCGCTGTAGCATATTCCAATCGCTCCATTTTCTGGCAGAGTTGCTGCAAGAATTCGAAGAATTCCTCTGCGGCAGGTATGGCATCCGACGATGTGTGCTCCTCCCATTTGGTTTGCGTCTTTGAATCCAACTTCTGCAGCAGCATGTTGATAACCATGAATCCTGAAATCTCCTCAGCAGTTCCCAATGTCTGCAACGCTCGCATGTGTAAATTGACTGCATCCGAAAACTCCCGAAGCCTTTTAGCAGAAGGCGAGTCTACCCTTTTTAGCCCAAAAATCTTCTTGATGTGTGCCTGGAAAACAAGTCTTTTGTTATTAAAGCGTTTATTAAGTATATCCAGAGCCGCACGATAATTGACACTGGAGAGCTCCAACGATCGAACCGAATCCAAAGCCGCATCAGCGAGGCAAGAGCGAAGGTGCTGGAATTTCTCGATGTCACTGAGATCCGCATCCGCTTCAATCACCGATTTGAACATTGCCATAAAATCCGAGAACTCGACGTATCCACCAGAAAACTTAGGCACCTTCAGCTCAGGAAGTCGCTGCTTGTGAGCCATGATGATGGTACTATGTCCGGAATGGCTTGGCAGAGTCGTAGAACGGGCAGCGGCGTGTGACTGGCTTACTTCAACAGCAGCCAGCAACTCAGCTTTCAACGATATGAAAAGAGTATCGAAGATTTCGCGCAGCTCACTCCCAATCTCGTTTTGATCGAGAGCCTCCAATTCATTATGGGCCTTATTAAATTCCTCTCGAATTTCTGCCAACATATCAAGGCGCACCTCGGCTTCCGCGGCGGTCAGCTTATCGATTTTATTCCCCGCGAAGCATTCGCCAAGCCTGTGCAATCGATCATATAATGACTGACTTTTACGCTTATACAGACTCAGTCTGGAATCAGCCACCACAATATTTCCGCCCGCGCCTGTATTCGGATCGTTGTCCATGTTAACCGTTGTGCAATCGACACAACAACGGAAAATGAAATACCGCTTAAGCGACGATGTATAGACGCGAGAGCGAGAATGCAAGACACGAAAAGTCAAGAACCGCGGCTGCAGCTGCGCAGAGAATGAGAGATTCGACGCTTAAAGTACCGGAATTTCTCTATAAATATTCCAGCCGCACTCTCACTGAATTTGCACTTTAAACTGTTTTTCAATGTGCACACAAATGTATTTGTTGGTAGTTAAACAACACAATATTGTATAATTAATAAGTGTTTTAACGGAACGCGATTAAGAAATGGTTTTATATCACGTCGGGGTCACCAATGTTTGAGATGCCAAGCTTTTTTGGCACCTATGTGTTTCAAAAATGAAAAGAGATTTTGGGTTAAACTTTATAGTTCGTATTTAATCTTGGTGGCTTAGCGGAAGCCGATTACTTGCTATTGCCAGATAAAATTTATGCGAGATCGATATGCAACCAATGCGCAGAGGGGTTAGCATAGAACTAAACTATAGACGACGGCGTTAGATCAAAGTGATTGCCGAAGTGGCGGCAGCAGATCAAAGTAATTGCCGAAGTGGCGGCGGCAGAGAGCCCCTTTAGCGGGAGAGCGCAGCAGCTCTGCAGAAAGTCAACGCTTTACAACATAGGCGGCTCTCTCTGCTCATACAATAATAATGTTAAAGTTACGGTTATTATTCATCGGCTGGCCCGAACAGGTACCAAAGCACAAAGGTCACTCATCCATACTGAATTACAACAACATTGTCCCAGCAAAAACGGACTATCAAGTTCCAGGAGAGTGCTCAGATACTCCCTTCAACACCTACAACCAACCTACTCTAAACAGCTAAACATAAGGCATTCCATCAGGCTCGCAGATCACTGCAGCGACTTTCAAGCGGAAGTCATAGCAATCAGGGAGGCTCTAAGCTGCCTACAAGCGGATGCCGTTACGGCCACTAAGCTAAACAACAGCTGTGATCAAATCGCTAACTGCTATTTCCTGCTCGGCCACCATGGCAGACTGCTGAAAATCTCTCCACGAGATGGCTCAGCAATTTGCTATTAGCCTGATTTGGGTTCCGGGCCACCGGGACATCGAAGCCAACTGTATAGCGGACGAGCTGGCCAGATATGGCACTACGATTCCCGTTCTCCAAGACACGGAGGATATCTGTATGTCAATGGCCACCTGTAAGCTTATTATAAAAGATCAATACAAGCGACTAACAGACGATATGTGGCAATGCCATGATGTCGCATAACTCGGAAATCATGGCCGATCATGGACAAGAAACGCACCTCCGAGCTCTGCAAGCTAGTCAGTAAAAGGTGCAGCGTCATACGTTCCCTCAAGGGACACTGGCCAATAGGCCCCACATAATGATTTTTGCCGTAGCTGTAGAGACTAAGAAGAGACAGTAGAACACCTGACAGGAGCAGCCTAGCTCTCAGCAGAAGAAGGCTATAACACTTGTGCTCAGCCTTGCTAAACGACATTTCGGAGATGTCCAAACTATGTCCCAGGAAGATCGCGAACTTTGTGAGAGCATCTGACGGGAAGTCTCACAACGCAGGAAAGGAAGATCATAATCGGTATTAAAACGGGCCGAAACCGGCCTAAGTGTGACGGGCTCCGAGCGAGCCCGGCAGTCGCCTCAACCTAAGATAACCTTCTGCAATTGAAAAGATACCATAACCGTTTCAAAAATAAACATTTTCAACACAACAATTTGAAATGAAATAGATGACATTTATAGGCATTAAAAAAAGCCTGTTGAACTGTCTGATTTACTATATATTGCAACGGTTAAAATAATTCGAAATGCAGATTTAATAATCATTTATATTAAATATCCTCAAATTAACGATATTTGAAATCTTAACCATGCAAGACCCATCTCACAACACGATGGAATGTTAGTTATAAGTAATCAAATTTGTTAATGTAAGGGACAATTCTGTAGTATTATTGCACGTTGGGAGAGGCGTTGTAGCGTGCGTTTTTAGTTTTCTCGAATCTGCAATATTGTGGATGCCACAGAGTTTCGTCTTTTGTTGAGACGGAAGGCGGTGAGGCGAAATTTGTAAATATACGTTATATAGGGAGATCTAACAGGAGCGTGAATACCTAATTATTTTTCTCTAGCCATAATAGTCTCTGAGATCTGGGGATGTCACAGATTGTCGTCCTTTGCGGCGGCGGAAGCGGGTGTGGGGAAATTTTGAAATAAACTTGTCAAGGTTCGATATCACAGGAGTGTGGATACCAAATTTGGTTGCTCTAGCTCTTGAAGTCTCTGAGATCCTTGAACTCACATTTTGCAAACGGCAAAGCGTATTTTGGATTTAATAATTATACGATCTGGTTCACTGGTTTTGCACTCTAGAAGATATAGTCATCCTCTACGATTCTGCGCTTTTTGTTTTTTCGTATCTTTGAAACAGATTTTCGCCCTTTGTGTGGGGCGGGGCGAAGTTTTGAAATATACTTGCAACAGTTACATATCACAGAAGTCCGGATATAAAATGTCGTTTCTCCAGCTCTTCTAGTCTTTGAGCACTAGGCGCTTATAGGGACGGTCAGACGGACGGCCGGACAGACAGACATGGCTCAATCGACTCGGCTATTGATGCTAATCAAGAATATATATACTCTGTGTGGTCGGAAACGATTCCTTCTGGACGTTACACACATCCACTTTTACCACAAATCTAATACACCCCAATACTCATTTTGAGTATCGGGTATAAAACAAAGAAATTTGTTAAGCAACAATAATAGATGCAATTTTAGAATAGCTTTTCTAAATATGAAATACCGAAAACTTTGGGTGGCTGCAAATAAATGTATTTTACGACGAAAAAATAATGGTGCGATTTTTTGTCGACTCCGCTATAGTAGGAGTTTGGTCGAGCAGCCGAGAGGCGGTATGAAGGCAAACTCGCACCCGCTTCTTGACGCGAATTCGCGTATTGCGTCCGCCTCCGCAGTTCGCTGAAGGGGCGACTTGCTCCGACGAAATTTGTCGCGTTGTCGCAGTTCACGCGTTGTGAACATCCCGACGACCGACGAACCTTTGGAATGCCAACAAGAAGGAATTAGTCGTCAAATCGGAGACAATTTCTAAATGAACCGCCTTGGACGCAAAACAGACAAATAACGCTATGTAGGACTTATAAGGCGGCCTTCCACGAATTTTCAGAGTCGTATAGACTGGGCCACAAAAATCAACGCCACATACTGAAAATGGGCGGAAAGCACGGAGCCGGTCTGCGGGTCAGTTGCCCATCGTTTGGGTCTGGAGCAGAGGCTTGCATTTAAAGCAACGAATACACGACGTAACTGTCGCCCTGCAGACCGCCTGAGCGTTCACTATCCAAATAAGCTGTCTAAGGATACTCACGAGTGCTCATGGGCCGGCATGAAAATTCGTTTGCTGCAGATAGCGAACGTATGTCTGCACAAACTGCGAGCGTTTTGTCAATAAAAAGGGAAACTTGGCATTATATGACATAGGAGCGTTAACTAGTTGCCCCCCAACTCGCAACAACGAAAAAGAGCACCAAGTCCCAGCCTCTTCATGGATGAAGGGATTCAAACGCTGAAGACTGGGGCCTAACTTGGTGGCTTTACGAATCCTTTCAATATCTTCTTGAGACTCATTTTTCTGTGTTATTTCGACTATTTTTAGAAACGCCTCGTCGTATTCTACGGATGACCGAATTTTTCTAAAGATGAGACTTTTGTCTTTGCATTTTCGGATAAAGCGGAACACGAAAACGAACACTCTTAGCAGTTTGAGGTGTGACGACAATCCCTCGATTAAATCAACTAAATAATTTGGCTTGGCCGCGACGGTCAGTCCGACCGATTTCTTCCGACTTTCCATCTGTAGCTCTTCAAACTTTAGGAACGCTGGTCCACCAAACCAGATCGACTGCACGATTTCCTCTACGTCACAACCTCTCGAAACTATGTCTGCTGGGTTCTGTTTTGTTGGCACATGCCGCCACGTAGCTTCACTTGACCACTCTTGAATCTCCGCTACTCGGTTCGCAACGAATGTTGACAACGACGAAGGTTGGGATCGGATCCAATGAAGAGTAACTTCTGAATCTGACCAGTATATTTTATTTTTAACTGGAACCTTGAGTAGCGATTTGATTCGGTGACAAAGGTCTGAAAGAAGGTGAGCGGCACAGAACTCAAGCCTTGGGAGCGTTTTCGTCTTGAGCGGCGCTACTTTCCACTTTGCAGTCAACAAGGAGACCTCGAAACCTTCTGAAGTCTTTCTACGGATATAGACGCAGGCTTCATAAGCTCTCATGGATGCTTCGGCAAAGGCATGTACTTTATCCGGCGACATGGGATCAGTATGTATCACAAATCGAGGTATGGTAATCTTCTCCAACTGACCCAAGGAATCTTTTAATAAGTTCCATGCTGTTTCCAAGTTCATTGGAATTGACTCATCCCAATCTAGCTTGTTAAGCCAAAGCTCCTGCAGTAGGATCTTTCCTTCAATTACTAAAGGACTTAACAAGCCAACAGCTTTGATGTCACCGATAATATGTTCCGTTTTGTCGCTCGGAGACCCATAACTGACGTGTCAATTTGGAGCATAAAGACGTTTTCGTGTGGCAGCCACGATATTCCTAACGCCTTAGTTGACTTTGAGTCCGAGATCATTATCGGTTTAACTGTGCTCTCGGATGCGGTGACCTCAGGTGAGTTCGAAAACCATTTAGTCAATTCAAACCCAGCAGTTTGAAGAACCTGAGCCACATCAGACTTAATTGTCTTTAGCTCCTCTACGCAACCAGCACCAGTCAACATGTCAATAAGAAATTTGTAGAAACGTGTTGGAACCTCGAGGGCGGCGTCCGTACTGTGAGCCGGATCTCTGCGTAAGTTGTCTTCTGGTTTCCAGTCGGCGTCTATTTATACGCCGATGGGCGTTGTGTCAGCGGGTTCGAAAGTGCACTTCCGTGTTGGGGGACTTCGCTGTTCTGGCGGTCGCGGGTTGACCCAGTTTTGCCTCTTCGTGGTTTTGGCGAGCTGGCGGGTTTGCCGTTGGGGGCTCGTCGTGGGCTTCCGCGGTGTCATCGTTTTGTAGCCGATGAACCCGGAAGACTGCGCTTGGCCGGTTGCTTGGGCTGGAGTGGTGGAAGTCAGCGTGACCTGGTGTTGGGTCAGCGTTACGAAGACGGCGCCAGTCAATCGGTGGCTATGTGTGGAGGGTGGAGGGTGGTCGCGTAGTGAATCACTTTGGGCGAGGTGTTGTAATTTAGTAGCCGGATTTTTATTGGGTGTTGGGGGAGGCGTTGGAGCGAACCCTTTTGGGTTCGTTACACCCTCCCCTTTCTTCCCCGACGAGGGTCACGAAGACCCGTGCGTGGGGCGTGCGGCGGTGGGTTGTTGGCTCGGATGGCTTCGCTTTCTTCTGGTGAGAGTGCACTGATTGATGGGAGCCGGAGTTGCGGCTATTTAAGCCGTTCTGCAGGGTCCGTACTTGCGGAGCAAACTATTCTTCCCTCTTCCGTGTTGCACCGGGGGTGTGTTTTGGGGTCGCCGCTGACTTGCGATCATCTCGTCCCCTGCCTCGTTCGCGGGTCTGTTTACTTCGTTGTCAAGGGGTTTGTTGTGCTCGCGTTGTTGTTGGCGTGGCGCCGCCGGTCGGTGTTTCGCTGACGTTGTTTCTCTTGACCAGGTGCCCCGAGTTCTGCCGACTCTGCGGTGCCGCGGTCGGGGCGTCGGGTTGCTGTCTCATGGGTTTCTTCCGCGGTGTCAGCATTCCTGTGTAGGCCAGTGAGTTTGTCGGGCTCGTGGTCGTGGTACTCTCTCAAGTCGTTGATATTCGCGGTCTTCTGTTTCCGGCTTTCGCAATGTTGTAATTTGGCGATGTTTGGCGATGGGAAACTGTTGACTCGGTAGGGGCCGTCGAACTTCGGAGCTAACTTTGCCGCGAAGCCCTCGGCGGCGTTTGAGAGGTGGTGTTGGCGTAGTAGTACCAATGATCCGATGGCGGGGCGCCATAGTCGCCGGCGGAGGTTGTAGTGTCTCCCTTGCTCTTGGCTGGCTCTCTGGATGTTGTTTCGGACGATGGCGAATACTTCTTTTAGTCTTGTCGCTTTGCTGCTGGCCGTCTCTTGTGTACTCCCTGTCCCGGGCGTGACTTCGTCGTAAAGGGTGCCGGGCAGTCGGGGTTCTCTCCCTTGCAGGAGGAAAGCGGGGCTGAATCCTGTCGTCTCGGAGACGCTGGAGTTGATCGCCAATGTCATCTCGGGTAGGAGTTCGTCCCACGTGTTCTGGTGGTCGTCGACGAACTGTGCGATCATCGTTTTCACAGTCCGATTGGCTCTCTCCGTCGGGTTTTCTTGGGGGCAATACGGGGCTGTGTGTTGTAGTTCTACGCCTGAATGTTTTAAACGATCGGCTGGTGAACTGGGTTCCGTTGTCGCACACGAATAGTTTCGGCACGCCGAAGCTGCTCAGTATTCGTTCTCTGAAGGCTCGTTCGATGTTCGCTGTTGTCGCTTTCTTGAGGGGTACCAGTTCGACCCACTTGGAGAAAGTGTCGAAGAAGACCAATAAGATGGTGTTCCCGTGCTTGGACCGTGGTAATGGTCCGACGAAATCGGCACACAGGGTAGCGAAGGGTTCTTCGGCTTTGCGCGTGAGCATCCTGCCCACGGCCTTGCGCTGTGTGGCCTTGAACTTCTGGCAGCTTATGCAGCCCTGCACGTACCGTCGTACGTCTCGGTGTAGTCCTGGCCAGTAATATCGTTGCGATGTCCCAGGATGGTTTTCCGGACGCCGAGGTGTCATGCTGTTGGTTCGTTTTTAGGCACGCATAGTTTCCACGGTATGTGGTCGTCGTCGTCGGCTCCGTGTCCTAGATAGCGGTATAGCTGCCCATTTTCGTGCGTGTAGTCCGGGTACTTCTGGGGTTCGTCTTGGACTTGTTGGATCCTTTGTTTCAGCCAGGTGCATGCTGTGTCGTCTTCCTCGATGCGGGAGAGGGTCTCCAATGGTTGTCTTGATAGTGCGTCTGCGACTACATTCTGGTTGCCGGCCCGATAGTGCACGTCGTATTGGTATTGCTGTAGTTCGAGCGCCCATCTTGCTAGTCTACCGTAAGGGCTCTCGAGGGTATTTAGCCACTTTAGTGCGAGATGATCGGTTATGACATCGAATCGGTAGCCTTCGAGATAGCATCGCAGTTTTCGGATCGCCCAGATGACGGCGAGGCATTCCTTGTCGGTGGTCGAGTAGTTTTCTTCTGCCTTGTTGAGGCATCGACTGACGTATGCGATGACCCGCTCTTTCCCTTCGATCTCTTGGGTGAGGACCGCGCCTACTCCAAGGTTGCTTGCGTCCGTCTGCAGGGAAAATTTGACGTTAAAGTCTGGGCAGGCGAGTACTGGTGCGGTGGTGAGCAGTGTTTTCAGCTCGTCGAAGGCGTCTTGTTGTTCTTGGCCCCATGTCCATGCTTTCCCTTTCTTCAGCAGCAGTGACATGGGTTGGACTACGGTGGCAAAGTTTGGTTCAAATCTGCGGTACCACCCGGCCATGCCTACGCATGGTCGTAGCTCCTTCAGGTTGGTCGGCGGCCTCAAATCCTTTACGGCTGCGATTTTGTCGGGGGCCTCAGATCCTTTACGGCTGCGATTTTGTCGGGGTCAGTGTGGATACCTTCTTCGCTGATCATGTGGCCCAGGTATTTTATCCGGCGTTGGAAGAAGGCACACTTGTCCGTGTTGATCCGTAGGTTTGCCTTGCGTAGTCGTGTGAAAACTTCTTTCACGTTGTTCAGGTGCTCCGTGTAGCTTTTCCTGACGATGACGATGTCGTCGAGGTATGCGAACTCGAGCGGTTCCATATCCGTGCCGATAACGGCGTCGAGAGTCCGTTGAAACGTGGCTCCCGCGGAATTTAAACGGAAAGGCATTACTTTCCATTGGTATAATCCTCGGCCGGGTATCGTGAATGCCGTGGCTTCCCGGCTGTCGCGGGCCATTGGTATCTGCCAATACCCGTTTTTCAGGTCCATGGTCGTGATGAAGTGGGCATTTCGGAGTCGCTCTAGTATGTAGTTGATCCTGGGTAGCGGGTACGCGTCCGGGATAGAACGCTCGTTTAGCAGCCGATAATCTACACACATGCGCCATCTCCCGTCCTTTTTGCGGACCAGGACGATTGGCGCGCTGTTGGGTCTCCGGGATGGTTCGATTAGGTCCTCTGCTATCAGTTGGTCGACCTGTTCATCGATGATCCGCCGCATGGCTGGATTTTTCGGGTAGTACCGCTGTTTTATGGGTCGGTTGTCTCTCATGACGATGGTGTGTTCTGTTAGATCCGTCGTCCCTCGGAGGCCTGCGAGTGTCGGCAGTTCTTCGTCTAGAAATTCCTGTATTTTCGGCGCGATGTCGGGAGGCCATGGGTCGGAGATTCGTTCCGAATCGTCCTCCGGTGGTTCGTCGATTCCTGGGTCGTAAGTGTTGTCGGGGTTCTCGGGGAGGATCGTTGTGTCGAACGCGCTTGGTGGTTAGACTTCGCGAGTGTATTCGCTTATGCCGGCGACGGCGGCGGGTGCGTCGCTCAGGTGTGGGGTGCTCGTGTGTGTCCTGGGGGGTGCTTGCGCGACGTTGTACTCGGCGTGATGTACGAACGTGCGGGTCTCGATTGCGGTCGTAGCGTTTGACCGACGGCTAGTTTGGGCGGTGAGGTTCACCGACATGGCTCCAGGCGTGGTGCTGGGCCGCATGCCAGCGCCGTACGAGGTGTTGCCCGGGAGGCGTTCCATGATGTCGGTGACGATCGATAGTGTGTCGGCTCCAGGTGCGGCGGGGTTCCGATTGATGCCTTGTGCGGCGGTGATCGCCTCTCCCGGTTCCTGCCTGAGAGGACGCGGGAGTAGCGGGTCGGTCGTTGTCGTAAGGGTCGTTTTCGCGTCGATGGCGGTGTCCTTTCCCTTCGTTGGTGGAACCGCGTCGGTGCCTTCGGGAGACCGGCTCGCTTTCTTCGTTGCTTTGCTTAGTTTTTGGTTACTCGGAGTGGGCCTGGGGCTAGTGTGCCACGTCGTGGCCGTGGGTTCTGTGTTCCTTGTTCCTTGTGCTCTTATGTCGTGTCGTGGCGGGGAATTCGTTGGCGGCGGAGGTCTCGAGCTCGTGGGTCCGGCGTGTACTTGGCTGGCGGTGACCATCGGCGTGTTTGGGATGGGGCGTTGGGAGCCTTGGAGATGGAGGCGCGTGGTGTCACATTGTATTGTGGTTTCAATGGCGCACAGGAAATCCATTCCTATGATGGCTTGCTCTACCATGTTGCTCTTGCTCGTCTAGTTTGACGCGCGCTAGCAAGATCTGAGTTATCTCGCGAGCTGAGCCGTCGGGTCGAGTTTGCGGGCGAGATCGGCGTTGATGAAGCTTCGCGACGCCCCGACCGTGGTTTCCGTGCGCCGTCCTCCGATGGTCACTCTCGCCGTTATCCGGCCGTCGTCTACTTGCAGCGGGTTTTTTGCACATGTTGCGCCGTTGGCCGCGTGTACCTGGGCGGTTGTCGAGGGGGGATGAGGGTCGCCGGTACGTTTCGTTCCTGGACACTCGCGAACTCTGTGGCCAACATTGTTAATTGCGTCAGACTTCTCAGTTCGTGCCTTCGTACGTACAGCTGGTACGCCGGGAGGGTGTTGTCATAGATTCGGCTAAGCTCCTTGGCGTCGTCGTACCTGGCGTGGTGCATGAGTAACCGCAGCTCGATGATGAAATCCTTGAACGGTTCGCCCACCGCTTGTTTGCGGTCCCTGATCTGGTCTTCCAATTGCTCGAAGTACCGGGGAGGCAGGAAAAAGGCTAGGAATTCCTGGCGGAAATCGGCCCATGAGGCGCTCTGGAGTCGGCTGGTGCGGAACCAACGGTTGGCTCGGTCGGTGAGGAGCTCCGCCATGGCTCGCGGCAGGTAGTTCATATCTACCACGTACGAGAGGGCACGCTCTTCCAGTAGTTCGACGAACGACAGTGGGTCGTCCTGCCCGTCGAACTGGATTCCCCACTTTCGGATCCGTTCCGCCATCTGTGCGCCGTGACTGTAGTAATGACCGTCTGTGAGGCCATTTCCTCCTGCTGTCGGCAAGATCCGTCTCATGGGCGAGGGCCTTGGCTCCGGGGGCGGGGGCTTCGGTAGATCTTCGACGGTTATCGATGTTGGTGAGGTGCTGACTTTGCCCTCCATGACTCCCGGAACTTGTAGGCTGAGTTTGGGATCCATCTTCCGCTTCTCCGTTAGTGCTGAGGTGTCGGGCTGGGGCGATCTGGCTCGTCCTGGCGATCTGGCGTACTGCCGCTCGAACTCTGCCAACCTGAGCCAGGCATCGTGTTCGAGGGGCCCGGCGACTAGTTCGGCGAAAGAAAGATCTTCCACGTTACCCTCGCGGCTGAATCCGAATTACTCCGCGAAGGAGTCCAGCTCCTTTCGGCGGCGTTTGTGTATCCAGCCAGTACTCACCCCTGGGTTGGCGACAAATTCTCCAGGGTAATACCCACTGGGCTGTTCCTCTGTATGGGATTCCATCGCTCCGATTGTTACTCGAGGTGGCTGTTTCGCTGGGCTTGCGCTTTTCCTTCACTAGGGCAATGTATGGCTGTCGAGCTTCGCGGCTGACGCTTCGAATTTCTTCTCAGGGGTGACGGCACTGCTCGCGTTTCTCTATCTCTGTGTCGCGCTTTCGTCTGCTCGTTGCGCAACTCTTGCCGTTGGTATTGTGCGAGGTCTGGGTTTTTTTCGGGTTGTTCTCTAGTGTTCTTCTCTAGTGGCCGTGGGGTTTTATTCCACAAACCCTTGCTGACGTTCCCTCAGGTCCCTGCTCGGGCGCCACTTGTGATGGACCTAGTTCAGGCTGAGGTAAACTCAGCCACGTCCAGGGGTCTGTTCACAAGAAATTTGTAGAAACGTGTTGGAACCTCGAGGGCGACGTCAGAGGGCGGCCTGTCGTAGAGAGGTGGATCGGGGCTCGGGCGGGCGTTGCTACCGTTGCGTATATGGAACGACTGTGTGGACTCGGGGTGGGGGGACGTCGATGTCTCGGCTGATTGGGGTGAACTTACGCAATCGAGGTGTTTTTACTTTGCAAATTTAACACTTTATTATCTTTCTTAGCGGTTTGAATGACTTATTGTTAGTGGGGCGTCGATGTCTTCTGGTGGGTTCCGGGTACCGCGTCTGTACACCGGGCTGGGTCTCTGCGTAAGTTTTGGTACCACGATCGTACTGCGAGCCGGATCTCTGCGTAAGTTTTGGTACGACGACCGTACTGTGAGCCGGATCTCTGCGTAAGTTGTCTTCTGGTTTCCAGTCGGCGTCTATTTATACGCCGATGGGCGTTGTGTCAGCGGGTTCGAAAGTGCACTTCCGTGTTGGGGGACTTCGCTGTTCTGGCGGTCGCGGGTTGACCCAGTTCTGCCTCTTCGTGGTTTTGGCGAGCTGGCGGGTTTGCCGTTGGGGGCTCGTCGTGGGCTTCCGCGGTGTCATCGTTTTGTAGCCGATGAACCCGGAAGACTGCGCCTGGCCGGTTGCTTGGGCTGGAGTGGTGGAAGTCAGCGTGACCTGGTGTTGGGTCAGCGTTACGAAGACGGCGCCAGTCAATCGGTGACTATGTGTGGATGGGGGGTGGTCGCGTAGTGAATCACTTTGGGCGAGGTGTTGTAATTTAGTAGCCGGATTTGTATTGGTTTTTGGGAGAGGCGTTGGAGCGAACCCTTTTGGGTTCGTTACAACTCCAAGTACATTTTCTGTAACTCGGGGTCACGAGACAATCTTTTTTCAAGCGATAAAAACCGCCGTTTAGCCACTTCAAAGGAGTTGCCTAAGATACTGGGATCTGATTTGAATGGCAGTTTTACTTCAAACCGACCTGAAGGCACGACCTGAGTAGTCCTTCTATAATGCTTTTCACATAACTTGTGTTCAGGAGATAGGCAGGCAATTCATCCAGTGACCAAAACTTTTGTAATGTGTTGTCGATGTTTATCACTGACTCTTCTCGACAACTCAAACAATTCCTCGCTTCTTGGGTGGCAGTCACCTTTGGAGTGTATCTGCCCGACACAATCCAGCCGAGAAGTGTTTTCTGCAGCGTTGGATAGTCAGGACCTTGTCGAATCTGACCAACAGGTAAAATTTTCGAAAAATGTTTCTGCACCTATCAACATATCAATCATCTGTGGCTTGAAGAAATATGGGTCTGCAAGTGATAAGTTCTTCGGGATTTTCCAGTCACTCAAGTTAAGTGTTTGATCTGGGTGATACCCCGAAATGGACCTTAAAATCCAGAAATCGACCGAAAACTCACTACCAGTAATTCGCGACTTCACCACCGTATGTATCTTTTTCTTGACTTGTGAATTAGATTCACCAATACCAAGCAAGTTGATAAACGACTCCTCCCTACGGATCTGTAAGCGCTGTGCTTAGTTCTCTATCCATAGCTGTCGCATCAAGAGCGCATGCGAAGTGGAAGGTTGATTCTGATTGGGAGGAGGAGAAGAATTCTCTGGGGGTGATGGTAACGCCAGACTTTTTTCGCCACTGTGTACCTATGCAATAAGGTATGGTGTGAGCAGCCACATACTCGAAACTTCTTAGCTTTGCATCGTACTACAGAGTGGCCTTGTTGCAGACAATTGATGCACAGGGATGCAGTTTTTGCGAATTCGAACCTTTGCATTACTGCCAGCCGACCAAATGGACTGCAACACGCGAATGAGCTCCGATTTTGCGGCTTGCTTGGCACAGCTTTCTGCTCCTGCTTTGGTTTGTCCGAATTTTCGGCGGAAAGATGCTGATGTCTGCGGTTAAGCAACTTTTCACAGTCAGCCCAAAGTGGCAGTTTCTCATAATCGAGCTGTTCTTCCCATTTCTCTTTGGTCACCGGATCGACTCTGCTCAAGACGAGATGAATAATCATCGCATTCGAGATCTTTTTATCATCGCCTATCGACAACAATGAACCATATATGGATGAGGCGGTATCGATAAGGTTCCTTAAGGACGATGCTGATTGCTGGGCTATATCTCAGTGGTCAGTGGCTATATCTTCAATCATCTCTTGAAGTTCGCGTGCCGTGTCAATGCTACGCATCAGCGTTTCGAGTCTGCACTCGAGCTCCGTCAATACCAGCGGAATATCCCCCGCTTCTAAACGGTCCGCTAATAAACGAATGCCTTAAACACGGCAACTGCGCTTTTTCTTCAGCTCTTCAAGGACGATATTTTTGGCTTTTGAGGTCATATTGATTCTCAATACAAGCAACTGAAGGTGAAAGGTCGTTTCTAATAATTGTATTCAATGCCGAGGCACTCAATGAAATAATGGGTAATTGTACCCAAACGACGTAAAAAACCAATTATAACCGACAATTTTAGGGTATTGCGTCACGTGGCTCAAGTGCTTACGTATCTAGTTCGTGGTTGTGCCCAACGAGCTGAAAATCAATATACCCGACAAATTTAGGGTAGACCGTCGCTTGGCTGGCGCGTAAACGAAAACCGAACAAAAGAACAGCGATAAGCAACGGTGAGGAGCGAAACGAAAAATTTCACCGCTGTAGTTCTGAAGAATGGATATTGTGTATACGTATGCACCGACAACTATCGACGCTAAATTGATTTGCGAGGCACGACTTTGTCTTAATTGATAGTTGGTCCTACTGACACCAAACGAATATACCCGATGAAAACAGAGTAGCGCGTCACTTGGTGTTTGGTTTGGATCAAGCGCGCCAAAGAAAAAGAACAGCAATAAGCAACGGTGATGAGCGAAAGCGAAACGAAAAATTCACCGCTGCAGCTGCGTATTGGTATGCGTGCTTGGCCAACGACCCAACTATAAATATGTATATTTGACACAACGAAAACGAGAAAGGGGGAAGAGGTGACAGCGATTGCAGTTAAATGAGTTATATGTGTTGCGTCCAAGATGGTTAGGTGTATGTATATGTATTAATATATGTATATAGTGACATATCTATAGTCCATGCTCCGCATACCCTTGTCTATGTCTATTACCCTGCACCCACAATACTATAAACAATCCGACACTACTATAAACAATCCGACACTCTCAGCTTCGAAACCCCATAAACAATCTCACGCTCGAAATGGACCACGCGTAGCCAATTGCAGGCAATGTAAACAAACACCCTAAGCTAGAAGTGGAACATAAAACAATAGATGCCGCACTAGAATCCAGCCGCACTAAAATCCAGCCGCACTAGAATCACGCCACTCTTCAGAGATCAATTACTAATCGATTCTCAAGAACCACGCCATCGTAGCTGACCAATCAGAGGCCCTATTCTCAGCCACCCCCAAGTAATGCAACACCGATCATACGCAGCGGAAGCCTTTCATCAAAAGCCGCCTTTCCCACATATCGATCGAGTCACGTACTCCATCTCCGAAGCCGAAGTCGAAGCTAACGTCTCCGAATCCAAATCCGAATCCCAAGCCGAGCATCATGATATAAATAGTCTACATTTAAGAAGGCAGATCAGTTCTGTTCAAGACAAACGTCAATCGGAGAATTCAACAAAAGTTAATTCCATTCAAGACACCGGACATCAGTCATCGTCGGGGAAATAACTAATCAATGTGCACTAAGTTTAAGTGAAAGAATAAAATCTTTTTTTAAAACGCAAACTGCAGTGTCGCATATTTAACTATATGTATGCTCAACTCTAACTACAGCATGCAAATCTAGCTCTACTATGTCATACGTATGTGCCAAGAATTGAAAGAGAGATGCAATGTTTCAGCACAAGACAATAATTGCGAGTTTTTTAATCTTTTCGTCTTCACTCGAGCTTTTAATTTTTGCACAGATACCTCTTTATCAGATCGGAAAATCCAGGTGCTGTACTCTCCTCTTCTGGTGCTGGATGCTCCCACTTGGCTCTCCTTTGGTATATGTATTTATGTAGCTGCAGACAGGGAATTGCACGATCGACGCGCTTATTTTCAGTTTGTTTGCTGTTTTCTTGCACACACGTCGCGGTCAATTTGGCAATTTAGATTTGAGCATATGTACATATGTCCATGCATACATACATATGTAGGTTGATCAATTTGATTTATTTTTCACTCGTGTCACTGTCACTTTTGCCTTCCACTTTTAAATAATACTTTTAATTTGCGAGTCCACCCGGGGGCGCCATGAAATTTTAGAATGGTTTTTCTAAATATGAAATATCGGAAACTTTGGGTGGCTGCAAATTAATGTATTTTACGACGAAAAATACACTACGTTCACTACGTTCTCTTTCGTAGTGATCAGACGTGTTTTTGTTTTGCGCTCCGCATTTTTTCCTTTTGTTTTGAATAAACAGCCGGTGTTTTCCTACATAAATTCTAATTGTACTTCCTAACCAGACAACGATCAGGAAACCGATTCTATTCCGCGAGTGCATGCCTTTTGATTTGTGTTAAAACATTATTTAACTTTTTATTTTTCGGCGTCGGCTTGTGCTTGTGTTTGTGTTGGTGCAGTGAGTGAGTACGCATTACATTGCATTGCAGTCCGCTCACGTCTGGTAGCTTTTGTTGTTTTATCACTCTCTCGCTATCACCTCAACTTCAATAACTGTTATTTCTCTCTCGCTCTTTAAACTTTCTGAGCAATAGCGCTCTCTGCTTAGTAGCTCTCTTTGAGCGTTGTCTGGCACATTGGTCTGATACCAATTTTTTTTTTTGCAAATAATAGTAAATAAATAAATAATAAAAATGGAATACGCTGTGGTCTGTGCCAAAAAAACCTGTAAGAAGCAGATCACCCACGATCAGCCGAATGTCCCCTGCTGGCTCTGCGACAGCGTAGTGCACGTAAAATTCGCTGGATTTTCTGGCCTCGTGAGTGATGCTATAGCCAAACGTAATGGCTTGCATTACAGTTGCGAGGCATGCCGTGCGGTGGAGAAAGACATGGTAGCTTTTATGAGGCAGACGCGGAGTGGCTTTAAGGAGCTGACCGTTGGTTTTAAAAACCAATACGATCGGCTCATAGCCATGGAGGCTCAGTTTAGCGGTTTAAAACTGCTGAATGAGTCTCCGAGGCGCAAAAAGGTCACTCCGCGGGATCTGCAAGTGCCAACCGTCACTCAGCCGTGCGCCGCCGAAAAACTGACTCCGACCACTCCAAGTGTGCAGCAGTTGATCTCGTTTGCCACTCCAAGGGCAACGACAGCTGCTGGCGATTCAGATTCGGTAGCCGAATTCATCGCCTCGGAGAATGTGCAGCCAAGTACGTCTGCAGCGTCCGTGTCCGTGGTGTCCGCAAGTTCGCTAGTTGTCCCGTCTATCCCGATCCCACCAGTAAATAGACGTTCCGGACCTCCGGATATTGCCCCCACAGGTACTAGACCTGTGGTGACTAAACCACTGGTGGGAGTCCCACCAAAACGACAAGCTTTTGTTTCACGGCTGGCCCCTGACCTCACATCTAATGATGTAATTGCTTTTATTCAAAGCAAAATAAATGCCGTGGGTTTAAAGGTGGAGAAATTAAACTTCTCTTATGCCAGGGAGATAGCCTCGTTTAAGATAAGCATCTCCCCAACTCAATTTGACACCATTTGCTTCACCAAATTTTGGCCGGAGCATTTGGTGGTGAAGGAGTTTAAGGCTAAGAAGAAGAATAGGCCCCCCACACCCTTCCAAATCTTTCCAGTGTGCCACCCTCAACCTCAACTTCCTCTTCCTCAACTTCCCGTCTTGCTTCCACCTTTCCAAAAAACCAACTTCTCTTTTAGTAACCTATCAGAATGTAAGAGGCTTGCGTAGTAAGCTCAGCATTCTTTTCCGAGATAGTGTTGCATTTGCTTCCCACGTTATTGTGTTTACTGAAACCTGGTTAAAGCCGGACATTCTTAGTTCCGAGGTTTTGGCAGATCAGTACACAACTTTTAGAAAGGACCGTTCGTCTCGACGTGCAGGAGGGGTTCTAATTGCAGTGGACTCTTACTTCACGTCGGAACATTTCACAGTCCAAGTTCAACAGGAACTGGAATTCCTGTGTGTAAAACTGATTCTTCCCGCTTTCGCTATATTCATTACTTGCTCGTATATCCCACCTTCTTCGGATATTTAAATTTATGAGCAGCACTTGTCCGCTTTAACCGCTGTTTCTTCCTCGCTATCTGATAAGGATCGTATGATAGTTCTTGGTGACTTCAACTTGCCAGGAACTGTTTGGTCTTCGGTAAACGAGTCTAGTATCCTAGTGCCCATGTCACGACATGACTTTGTTGACGGCTTGCTTGACCTGTCCCTGTCTCAAGTCAATCATGTGAATAATTCCTTGGGTCGATTGCTTGATCTATGCTTTGTATCGGATCCGACCATAGTGTTGTTAACCCGAGCCCTTCCGCTCACTATACCTGAAGACGCCTACCGCCCTACTTTCGAGGTATCGATAGATATAGGACCAACTGTATTGGATCAGTGGAGTAGACTACCTGAACGTGTCCGCTGCTTTCGTAAAGCCGAGTTTGCGAAGCTTAATAACCTCATTAGGGATTTTGATTGGTCCGCTTTGTACTTGTGCACTGATGTCACAAAAGGCACAAACATTTTTTACAATGCTCTTGGAACATTTTTTGATTCTTGTGTCCCGCTTTCTTGTCCGATTAGATCTGGAAAACCCCCTTGGTTTACCAAAGAGTTATCCAGTCTAAAAAACTTAAAATCAAGACTTTATAAACAATTTCAAGAAGTGGGCTCTCCTACTTCTTACTCTCGTTATGTAATAGCTCGGTCAAACTTTTCAGTTTTTAATGCTCAATGCTATAAGAACTACTGAAAATTTAGAATAGTTTTTCTAAATAAAAGAGACCGAAAAACTTGGGTGACTGCAAATTTGTATTTTACGACGAGGAAAAAAAGGAGTGCATGCGTTCGTTTCAATAGATTTTTCTCGACCTTCTTCATATATTCAAAACAATTTCTTCTTCGCCTATCTTACCTATGGTGGCAAAGCGGGGCGAATTCGCCAAGAGCGATTGAACGAGCTTTTATTGCGCTAGCCTATTATACGAAAAAAATGGCGCTACGCCGGCCCCGTTGAAGGCCTGGAAGGCTTCAAACCAGTTGCAGAAGCGCCAACTTGTGAATTGGCCTCCTGAACGTGGCTCCGCTGCTCGTCCTTAGGTCGACCACTCTGACCCTTCCGTCCTGCCCGGCGGTTGTTCCGACCACCATCCGAGGAGCCACTGTTGAGGTGGCAGGTTGTCCTCGGCGACAATTACGAGGTCGCCTTCCCTGATGTTTGGTTCCTCCTGGTGCCACTTGCATCTTATTTGCAATCCCAGCACATGCTCCCGGGACCATCGCTGCCAGAACATTTGCCTGGCTAACGAGACAGGCCGCCATCGCTTTAAGCAGCTCAGACCCTCCTGGTCCGGGGTCCTGGGTGCTGGGGGAGCGTTGGGGCCGCTCATCGCCTGTCAGCAGGTGCCCGGGAGTCAGCGCGTCTCCGTCGCTTGGGTCTGGGCTTAAGCCCTAGCGGGCGCGAGTTGAGTACCGCCTCGATCCCGACCAGCACGGTCTCCAGCTCCTCTGCGGTGAGGAGAGCGCTCCCGACTGCCCGTAGGAGTAGGCACTTGGCAGACTTCACACCGGCCTCCCAAAGTCCGCACATGTGCGGTGCTCGAGGCGGTATGAAGGCAAACTCGCACCCGCTTCTTGACGCGAATTCGCGTATCGCGTCCGCTTACGCTTCTATCTTCTTCCGCAGTTCGCTGAAGTGGCGACTTGCTCCGACGAAATTTGTCGCGTTGTCGCAGTTCACGCGTTGTGAACATCCCGACGACCGACGAACCTTTGGAATGCCAACAAGAAGGAATTAGTCGTCAAATCGGAGACAATTTCTAAATGAACCGCCTTGGACGCAAAACAGACAAATAACGCTATGTAGGACTTATAAGGCGGCCTTCCACGAATTTTCAGAGTCGTATAGACTGGGCCACAAAAATCAACGCCACATACTGAAAATGGGCGGAAAGCACGGAGCCGGTCTGCGGGTCAGTTGCCCATCGTTTGGGTCTGGAGCAGAGGCTTGCATTTAAAGCAACGAATACACGACGTAACTGTCGCCCTGCAGACCGCCTGAGCGTTCACTATCCAAATAAGCTGTCTAAGGATACTCACGAGTGCTCATGGGCCGGCATGAAAATTCGTTTGCTGCAGATAGCGAACGTATGTCTGCACAAACTGCGAGCGTTTTGTCAATAAAAAGGGAAACTTGGCATTATATGACATAGGAGCGTTAACTAGTTGCCCCCCAACTCGCAACAACGAAAAAGAGCACCAAGTCCCAGCCTCTTCATGGATGAAGGGATTCAAACGCTGAAGACTGGGGCCTAACTTGGTGGCTTTACGAATCCTTTCAATATCTTCTTGAGACTCATTTTTCTGTGTTATTTCGACTATTTTTAGAAACGCCTCGTCGTATTCTACGGATGACCGAATTTTTCTAAAGATGAGACTTTTGTCTTTGCATTTTCGGATAAAGCGGAACACGAAAACGAACACTCTTAGCAGTTTGAGGTGTGACGACAATATCTCGATTAAATCAACTAAATAATTTGGCTTGGCCGCGACGGTCAGTCCGACCGATTTCTTCCGACTTTCCATCTGTAGCTCTTCAAACTTTAGGAACGCTGGTCCACCAAACCAGATCGACTGCACGATTTCCTCTACGTCACAACCTCTCGAAACTATGTCTGCTGGGTTCTGTTTTGTTGGCACATGCCGCCACGTAGCTTCACTTGACCACTCTTGAATCTCCGCTACTCGGTTCGCAACGAATGTTGACAACGACGAAGGTTGGGATCGGATCCAATGAAGAGTAACTTCTGAATCTGACCAGTATATTTTATTTTTAACTGGAACCTTGAGTAGCGATTTGATTCGGTGACAAAGGTCTGAAAGAAGGTGAGCGGCACAGAACTCAAGCCTTGGGAGCGTTTTCGTCTTGAGCGGCGCTACTTTCGACTTTGCAGTCAACAAGGAGACCTCGAAACCTTCTGAAGTCTTTCTACGGATATAGACGCAGGCTTCATAAGCTCTCATGGATGCTTCGGCAAAGGCATGTACTTTATCCGGTGACATGGGATCAGTATGTATCACAAATCGAGGTATGGTAATCTTCTCCAACTGACCCAAGGAATCTTTTAATAAGTTCCATGCTGTTTCCAAGTTCATTGGAATTGACTCATCCCAATCTAGCTTGTTAAGCCAAAGCTCCTGCAGTAGGATCTTTCCCTCAATTACTAAAGGACTTAACAAGCCAAGGGTGTCAAACAGCTTTGATGTCACCGATAATATGTTCCGTTTTGTCGCTCGGAGACCCATAACTGACGTGTCAATTTGGAGCTTAAAGACGTTTTCGTGTGGCAGCCACGATATTCCTAACGCCTTAGTTGACTTTGAGTCCGAGATCATTATCGGTTTAACTGTGCTCTCGGATGCGGTGACCTCAGGTGAGTTAGAAAACCATTTAGTCAATTCAAACCCAGCAGTTTGAAGAACCTGAGCCACATCAGACTTAATTGTCTTTAGCTCCTCTACGCAACCTGGCCGGTTGCTTGGGCTGGAGTGGTGGAAGTCAGCGTGACCTGGTGTTGGGTCAGCGTTACGAAGACGGCGCCAGTCAATCGGTGGCTATGTGTGGATGGGGGGTGGTCGCGTAGTGAATCACTTTGGGCGAGGTGTTGTAATTTAGTAGCCGGATTTTTATTGGTTTTTGGGAGAGGCGTTGGAGCGAACCCTTTTGGGTTCGTTACAACTCCAAGTACATTTTCTGTAACTCGGGGTCACGAGACAATCTGTTTTCAAGCGATAAAAACCGCCGTTTAGCCACTTCAAAGGAGTTGCCTAAGATACTGGGATCTGATTTGAATGGCAGTTTTACTTCAAACCGACCTGAAGGCACGACCTGAGTAGTCCTTCTATAATGCTTTTCACATAACTTGTGTTCAGGAGATAGGCAGGCAATTCATCCAGTGACCAAAACTTTTGTAATGTGTTGTCGATGTTTATCACTGACTCTTCTCGACAACTCAAACAATTCCTCGCTTCTTGGGTGGCAGTCACCTTTGGAGTGTATCTGCCCGACACAATCCAGCCGAGAAGTGTTTTCTGCAGCGTTGGATAGTCAGGACCTTGTCAAATCTGACCAACAGGTAAAATTTTCGAAAAATGTTTCTGCACCTATCAACATATCAATCATCTGTGGCTTGAAGAAATATGGGTCTGCAAGTGATAAGTTCTTCGGGATTTTCCAGTCACTCAAGTTAAGTGTTTGATCTGGGTGATACCCCGAAATGGACCTTAAAATCCAGAAATCGACCGAAAACTCACTACCAGTAATTCGCGACTTCACCACCGTATGTATCTTTTTCTTGACTTGTGAATTAGATTCACCAATACCAAGCAAGTTGATAAACGACTCCTCCCTACGAATCTGTAAGCGCTGTGCTTAGTTCTCTATCCATAGCTGTCGCATCAAGAGCGCATGCGAAGTGGAAGGTTGATTCTGATTGGGAGGAGGAGAAGAATTCTCTGGGGGTGATGGTAACGCCAGACTTTTTTCGCCACTGTGAACCTATGCAATAAGGTATGGTGTGAGCAGCCACATACTCGAAACTTCTTAGCTTTGCATCGTACTACAGAGTGGCCTTGTTGCAGACAATTGATGCACAGGGATGCAGTTTTTGCGAATTCGAACCTTTGCATTACTGCCAGCCGACCAAATGGACTGCAACACGCGAATGAGCTCCGATTTTGCGGCTTGCTTGGCACAGCTTTCTGCTCCTGCTTTGGTTTGTCCGAATTTTCGGCGGAAAGATGCTGATGTCTGCGGTTAAGCAACTTTTCACAGTCAGCCCAAAGTGGCAGTTTCTCATAATCGAGCTGTTCTTCCCATTTCTCTTTGGTCACCGGATCGACTCTGCTCAAGACGAGATGAATAATCATCGCATTCGAGATCTTTTTATCATCGCCTATCGACAACAATGAACCATATATGGATGAGGCGGTATCGATAAGGTTCCTTAAGGACGATGCTGATTGCTGGGCTATATCTCAGTGGTCAGTGGCTATATCTTCAATCATCTCTTGAAGTTCGCGTGCCGTGTCAATGCTACGCATCAGCGTTTCGAGTCTGCACTCGAGCTCCGTCAATACCAGCGGAATATCCCCCGCTTCTAAACGGTCCGCTAATAAACGAATGCCTTAAACACGGCAACTGCGCTTTTTCTTCAGCTCTTCAAGGACGATATTTTTGGCTTTTGAGGTCATATTGATTCTCAATACAAGCAACTGAAGGTGAAAGGTCGTTTCTAATAATTGTATTCAATGCCGAGGCACTCAATGAAATAATGGGTAATTGTACCCAAACGACGTAAAAAACCAATTATAACCGACAATTTTAGGGTATTGCGTCACGTGGCTCAAGTGCTTACGTATCTAGTTCGTGGTTGTGCCCAACGAGCTGAAAATCAATATACCCGACAAATTTAGGGTAGACCGTCGCTTGGCTGGCGCGTAAACGAAAACCGAACAAAAGAACAGCGATAAGCAACGGTGAGGAGCGAAACGAAAAATTTCACCGCTGTAGTTCTGAAGAATGGATATTGTGTATACGTATGCACCGACAACTATCGACGCTAAATTGATTTGCGAGGCACGACTTTGTCTTAATTGATAGTTGGTCCTACTGACACCAAACGAATATACCCGATGAAAACAGAGTAGCGCGTCACTTGGTGTTTGGTTTGGATCAAGCGCGCCAAAGAAAAAGAACAGCAATAAGCAACGGTGATGAGCGAAAGCGAAACGAAAAATTCACCGCTGCAGCTGCGTATTGGTATGCGTGCTTGGCCAACGACCCAACTATAAATATGTATATTTGACACAACGAAAACGAGAAAGGGGGAAGAGGTGACAGCGATTGCAGTTAAATGAGTTATATGTGTTGCGTCCAAGATGGTTAGGTGTATGTATATGTATTAATATATGTATATAGTGACATATCTATAGTCCATGCTCCGCATACCCTTGTCTATGTCTATTACCCTGCACCCACAATACTATAAACAATCCGACACTACTATAAACAATCCGACACTCTCAGCTTCGAAACCCCATAAACAATCTCACGCTCGAAATGGACCACGCGTAGCCAATTGCAGGCAATGTAAACAAACACCCTAAGCTAGAAGTGGAACATAAAACAATAGATGCCGCACTAGAATCCAGCCGCACTAAAATCCAGCCGCACTAGAATCACGCCACTCTTCAGAGATCAATTACTAATCGATTCTCAAGAACCACGCCATCGTAGCTGACCAATCAGAGGCCCTATTCTCAGCCACCCCCAAGTAATGCAACACCGATCATACGCAGCGGAAGCCTTTCATCAAAAGCCGCCTTTCCCACATATCGATCGAGTCACGTACTCCATCTCCGAAGCCGAAGTCGAAGCTAACGTCTCCGAATCCAAATCCGAATCCCAAGCCGAGCATCATGATATAAATAGTCTACATTTAAGAAGGCAGATCAGTTCTGTTCAAGACAAACGTCAATCGGAGAATTCAACAAAAGTTAATTCCATTCAAGACACCGGACATCAGTCATCGTCGGGGAAATAACTAATCAATGTGCACTAAGTTTAAGTGAAAGAATAAAATCTTTTTTTAAAACGCAAACTGCAGTGTCGCATATTTAACTATATGTATGCTCAACTCTAACTACAGCATGCAAATCTAGCTCTACTATGTCATACGTATGTGCCAAGAATTGAAAGAGAGATGCAATGTTTCAGCACAAGACAATAATTGCGAGTTTTTTAATCTTTTCGTCTTCACTCGAGCTTTTAATTTTTGCACAGATACCTCTTGATAAGATTGGAAATTCCAGGTGCTGTACTCTCCTCTTCTGATGCTGGATGCTCCACTTGGATCTCCTTTGGTAGATCGTATATATATCTCCTTTGGTATATAGCTGCAGACAGGGTATTGTACGACCGCCGCGGTGATTTCAGTTTGTTTGTTGTATTCTTTGCACACACGTCGCGGTCAATTTGGCAATTTACCTGTAGCACATATGCATGTACATAGGTATGATAGATTTTGGCTATTGATCTATTCTCCGCTGTGTCACTGTCACTTTTGCCTTCCACTTTTAATTAATACGTTTAATTTGCAAGTCCACCCGGGGGCGCCATGAAAATTTAGAATCGTTTTTCTAAATAAAAAAGACCGAAAAACTTGGGTGACTGCAAATTTGTATTTTACGACGAGGAAAAAAAAGGAGTGCGTGCGTTCGTTTCTCGACCTTCTTCATATATTCAAAACAATTTCTTCTTCGCCTATCTTACCTACGGTGTCAAAGCGGGGCGAATTCGCCAAGAATACGCTCCCGCTTTGCCCTAGCCTAACTTACACTAGACTTCATAAAATTTGATCCTCATAACAATTATTATACGCCAAATGGCGCTACAACTACCTATCTCGTTGCAAAATACGTTTTTCTCAGGACCCTAAACAGTTTTACTGCTTCGTAAAAAGTAAGCGTAGAACGTCCGCACACCATTCCTCGCTATCATTTTGTAATACGTCGGCAAATATTCACCCTATCCATCGATTCTCCTTACTTCCCCCCAATCTGGAAGGAATTGTTTATAATTCCTCTCCATAAAAAAGGTAGCAAGTCTGATGCAAAAAATTATAGAGGTATAGCAAAGTTATCCGCTATTCCCAAAATGTTTGAGAAGGTTTTAACTCCGCACTTGCAACATCTCTGCAAGTCACTTATATCTCCAACTCAGCATGGATTTATAAGGCGGCGATCAACCACCACGAACTTGTTAGAGTTTACCTCTTTCATTATTAAAGGCTTTCAATGTAACTTACAGACGGATGTTATTTACACCGACTTTAATAAAGCATTCGACCCTGTAAACCATTCCCTTTTAGCGCATAAACTTGACCTTTTAGGGTTTCCGCCCAACCTCCTGAGATGGATTTCTAGCTATCTTTGTTCTAGGTCTCAAAGAGTCCTCTTCAAAAACTCCCTCTCTTTACCAGTAAAGGTTTCTTCGGGAGTACCACAAGGCAGCCATCTAGGCCCCTTACTCTTCACACTCTTTATTAATGACTTACCTTCAGTATTAACATACTCTCGAGTACTTATGTATGCGGATGATGTTAAACTCTGTGTCCAGTACAAGGACATTTTATTTCATTCTCGCTTGCAATCCGATCTCAATAACTTTCAGTCATGGTGTTGTGCAAACTTGTTACACCTTAATGCCTCGAAATGCAAAGTTATGACATTTCATCGTTCTAGCCCTTTGTTGGCTCCCTACACCCTATTTGGTGGTTCTCTTGAGAGAATTACCCTGGTGGATGATCTGGGTGTTATGTTAGACCCCAAGCTAAAGTTTTCCGAACACATTTCTACCATGGTAAATAAGGCCATGGGCGCTTGTTCGCTTGTTCGTCCGATCTTAGAATACGGCTCCTGTGTATGGTGCCCTCAGTACAAAGTACACCAAGACCGTATAGAATCAGTACAGAAAAACTTTGTACTCTTTGCTCTGAGGGGCCTTAACTGGGATGCGGGTGTAAGACTCCCATCTTACTCTAGTAGAATACTATTAGTAAACCTCCCATCCTTAGTTAACCGTAGAAAAATGTTTGGTGTGATATTTATGCACAACTTGATCAGGGGTGACATAGACAGCCCTGATCTGTTGAGCCGCATAAACTTCACGATTCCTATTAGACTGACTAGAAATTTTATACCATTGTTCCTTCCACTTTGTAGATCAAATTATTCCTTGTATGAACCGTTTAGGGTCTTATGCTCGGATTATAATTCCCTCTACCATATTATATCCAACACTAATTCTCTTCCTTTTATTAAATTATTAATCCTTACACACCTTTCTATTAATTAGTAACTGTAGTGGTATTTGTATTTTGATTGCATGCTTAGTTTCTTAGTAAGTTTAGTGATAATTTTCCCCGAATGTTAGACTAATAGCTATCTTTCTTGCATGTTCGCGTTTGGTTCGGCTACGCACCGCGCGTCATGCGGCAGCGCCCCTCGGTCGATGGGCGGGAGGAGGGCTGCGTTTTGCCTGGGATCCGCGCGTAACAGCCTTCTGCTGGTGTCACACAGGCCACTTGACGGTGCAGTAACTGCACCGCCTCTTGAAAGATGCAGTCATTGCATGTCAACGTCCAAATAATAATGTCGACTTCTCTATATTCAAACAATTTCTTTTAATCCTATCGTACCTACGGTGGCAAAGCGGGGCGAATTCGCCAAGAGCGAGAGAGCGAGCTTTTATTGCGCCTAACTTACACTACACTTCATCAAATTCGCTCCTAATCTTATTCTAATACAAATTATAAGCCAAATGGCGCTACAGTAGACAATACTACCTTGATAATGTCTTATCTCCTAATATTCAACAATATACTTAAAATAAACAACAAAAAACATATAAAAGACGAGGGGAAACGTTGTGAGTTGCTGCGGACACCGCAACTCTACAGTTATACCCGATACTAAGTCAGTATGGCTCTCCTCCGGCAGACGCCGCTAATATTGAACGACACGACAAAGAGTGCGTGCGAGAGAGACAGAAAATCAGTCTGAGCGTGACGTCGGGCGCTGCGTAACCACTGCAAATTGATTTCTTCCTTTTGGCTATAAAAATAATCTGATCTGATCCACATTGAGCAATCGGATAGATATGGTCGTTATCTATGATTCTGCGTTTTTAGTTTTCTCGAATCTGCAATATTGTGGATGCAACATATTTTCGTTCTTTGTGGGGCGGAAGGGGTGTGAGGAAAGGTATTCCCACACATAGGGGGCAGTATAGGGTTAAGCGCTAACGACCGTTATCCGGGGATATCCGGAGGCGGCGAATTCCCGAGGAGAGCTCTCCCGGGGTCCCAAGATGAGAGGGGAGGACCCCTGGAGAGAGAGCAGCGGGATGACGGGATCGGGCCGGCAGTGGCCCAGCGCATGTCCAAATATGGTCATGAGATCACGCCACCAGCCAGGTCCCGTTGGAGAGCGAGCAGCGGGATGACGGGATCGGGCCGGCAGTGGTCCAGCGCATGACCAAATATGGTCATGAGATCACGCCACCAGCCAGGTCCCGTTGGAGAGCGACAAGGGAATGAAGGAACGCCGATGGAAAAATACGGGCACCGCATGGCGGAAAGTGCCGTTAGCGCCAGGCGGCATCGGCGGCGCCGACGCAGAAGCGAGCCTATAAGACCAGGAAAAGGGACAGTCCACAGACGGAGCCAACAAGAGTGAAGTGAATAGTGAGCCACGAAAGTGAAACCAAGCAAAGGGAAAAGAACCGTAGAAAGCGAACGCGTTGTGTGAGGATTAAGAGGCGGACTCGAGCGTGCAGCCAAGAGCCAAAGACTCAAATCCCTTGAACCGACGGCGCCCCGCTTGAAGCGCATCCCTTCAGGAGTGAGGCACCCTCGGGCCGAAAAGCCAAGTGAGTCGAGTGAGTGCGAACGCGTCAGGCGCCTGACTGAGAGGTGGATTTGGGCCCCGTGCCAAGAATCGCTAGCCCCAGTCAGTAGAGCCGGCGGTGCCACGCTTGGCGACACCGTGGGGGGCCCAGGGAGCAACGCGCTCATCGAACCACAGAGGAGAGTCAAGAGGAGATCCAGCGCCGGAATCCAAGTAGCGTAAGATAGACTTAAGATACCAATAAAGCACTTTAACATACCAGTACAAGACCCAACCCGTACCTTCTTACTTGTCGTCGGGGCAACATATAAATATTGTTGCAGCGAGCCTACCGACCGCTGAGCCAGCCCAGCTGCATCAGACGGAGAAGAACGGTTCGTTACAACTGGCGCCCAACGTGGGGCCCTGCGACAAGTAAAAGACAAAGTGCATTTGGGAAGGGCGGTACTGAGTTTGGTATCGCGAGGACATAAAAATGAGGAGCCGACGATGGGTTCACTCATTGAGGAAAGAGGACTTGGTCCAGTGCGCGCGGGCGTGCGGTCTTCGATTGGAAGGTACGCTGACCGAGATGCGCCGAATCTTCAAGGAGTGGATTGAGAAGCACGGAGAGGAACCGGAGTATGCGGACGCGCTCGAGGCCTGGGAGATGAAGGCGGGAGGAGCCGTGACCGCGGCCCAGATGGAGGACGGGGCGGATCCATACGAGCGCCTGACGCTGCCGGCGAGTGCGGAGCAAGTAACGCTGTGGAGACGGCCGTCCGAGACCCAAGAGGAGCTCATCGCGAGCCTGGCGGTCCCGGTGAAAAGCCGGTCGCCTAGCCGACCGCGGGCAGAGAGTGGGGAGAGGCCCACCCGGCCAGCACAGCCGGAGCAAGGGAGCGCGAGAAACCCACAGAGGGAGGAAGAAGGGAGAGCAGGGGAGGATCGTCGACGGGGACTCGAAGAACAAACCACGAGACCGTCCAGTTCGAGTTTTGCCCACGTCGCCAAGCAGGTCAGGGAGTGGTCGTTGCGGTTCGACGGAACGGCGAAACCACTCGAGTTCCTGGAACAGATCGAGTGGTCAGCCGACATGTACGGGGTTGTGGACATGTGGGTTGGAGTTGAATTTTATTCCGCGAGCCATGCCTGAGCTGCTAAAGGGTCGGGCGCTCATGTGGTTTGTAGCCAACAACAGGCAGTGGCAGACATGGAACGCATTTGCGCGTAGCTTCCAAGCATACTTCCTGCCGAGGGGCTATTTTGAAAAATTACTCCAGGAGGTGAGGTTGAGGAAGCAAAGATGGGGAGAGCCATTCAAGGACTACATGGTGGAGATGCAGACCCTCATGCGGCCACTAAAATGCACGCCCGAAGAGCAGTTGGAGCTCATTAGAGACAACAGCATGCCAGATTTGAGGGTGTTCATCCGGCCACATAGGTGCAGAGACCTGGACCACATGATGACGCTGGCCGACGAGTTTGAGGCTCTGGAGAGGGATCGGCTGGAGTTCCAACGAGAGTGTCCGGCGAGCAAAGCAAAAGCAAATAATCCGTTCGCCCGTCCGACAGTAACGGAGATATGTCGCCGCTGCCAGGGCGAAACGGCAGCCAGCTCTGATTCGACAGGGGAAAAAAGGCCGGTCCCAACGCGGCGGGACGACCAAACGAACACGAACATAGAGGCGGGGTTCGTGAAAAACCCAGCCCAGGCGTGTCGACGATGCGGGAGTGACCGCCATTGGGCACAAGCATGCCGACCTATAACATTCTGCTGGAGGTGCGGCAAGGCAGGAGCCCCGACATGGCAGTGCTGCCCGAAAGCGGGAAACGCCCCGCGACCCAAGCCGCGGAGGGCCGTGCCAGGGTCGCAAGACGAAGCCCCCCAAAGCTCGTAGGAGAACTCACGGAGGAGGATGTCCAGCTGTCGGCGGTGGTGAGGATCGCGGGCAGCGATTGGAAAGCAACGGTCGATACCGGGGCGACAAGCAGTTTTATCAGCTGCGAGGCGGCGAGTAGACTGGGGGAAGAGAGGCGACAGAAAGAGACGAGAAAGCTGGTGCGGCTGGCTGACGGACGCAGCCGGGAAATCAATTCCCAGATCGAGGTGGAGCTGGCCTTCGGGGACAAGATCGTCACAATCCCGCTTCTCGTGATGCCCGGAGTAATAGATGAGCTGGTCCTGGGATGGGATTTCCTCGCCGCGGTCGGAGCAGAGGTGACCTGTGCGGGACACAGGGTTGTGATCCCTGCGAGAGGCCACCGCCAGAGGCGGTTGGAGGAGAAGTTGTCAGTGGCGGTGGTAGCGAACACGGAAGGATCTGTCGGGCCCGCATCCGACGGAACGCGAGCGGAGGAGGGATCGGTTGAAGACTTCCTGGCAAAGGAGTTGGAAGAGTTCCGAGAACTGAGGGGAGTGTCGAACATAGCTACACACAGGATCACGATGAGTGATGCCCAGCTGGTCAAGCAGCGTTACTATCCCAAAAATCCCAAGATGCAAGCCGAAATCAACCAACAGGTTGACGAACTGCTGGCAAGAGGGTGCATTGAGCCATCGAAGAGTCCGTACAGTTCACCCATCGTGATGGTCAAAAAGAAGACAGGAAAGTGGAGATTATGCGTGGACTTCAGACAGATAAACGCGAAGTCCATCAAGGATGCGTACCCCATGCCAAGAATAGACTATATTTTGGACCAGCTCAGGGAGGCACGGTTCATTAGTAGCTTAGACTTAAAGGACGGATATTGGCAGATACCACTGGAGGTAGGCAGTAGAAAATTCACCGCGTTCACGGTGCCCGGCAAAGGGCTGTTCCAGTGGAAGGTGATGCCATTCGGACTCCACTCAGCCTCGGCTACGTTCCAGAGGCATTGGATCAGGTGATAGGCCCCGAGATGATGCCACACGCGTTTGCGTACCAAGACGACATCATTGTCATCGGCCGTACCGAGGAGGAGCACAAGCGCAACCTCGAAGAAGTTTTTCGGCGGTTGAAGAACGCAAACTTGCGACAAGTGCCAATTTTTTAGGAAGGAGCTACGATACCTCGGGCATTTGGTAACGGGAGACGGAATCTGCACCGATCCCGAGAAAGTGGCGGCCATTAAGGAGTTGCAGCCGCCAGCGAGTGTCAAAGAGCTACGACAATACTTGGGCGTGGCCTCCTGGTACAGGCGTTTCGTAAAGGGATTCGCCACGTTGGTGCAGCCCCTCAGCACTTTGCTGAAGAAGAAGGCCAAGTGTGAATGGTCAACGGAGCAGCAACAAGCGTTCGAGGACGTAAAAAGTCGGCTGACAGCGGACACGGTGTTGGCATGCCCAGATTTCTCAAAGAAATTCGTGCTCCAGACGGACGCCAGCGACTACGGACTGGGGGCGATCCTGACGCAAGAGACGGAGAAGGGCGAGAGGGTCATCTCATACGCCAGTAGGACCCTGAATAGCGCGGAAAAGAACTATTCAGCGACCGAAAAGGAGTGTCTGGCCATTGTATGGGCTATAAGAAAGCTAAAGCCCTATCTGGAGGGATACCATTTCAAGGTGGTCACAGACCACCTGGAGGATCGCCAGGTGGGCGCTGGAGCTACAACAATACGACTTCGAAGTGGCATATAGGAAAGGGCAGCTGAACGTAGTGGCGGACGCACTGTCCCGACAGCCATTGGCGGAGCGATGCCTGAGAACCACCGAGGAGGAGGCAGAGAAGGGACACGAACCGGAGGCAGAGTGCGGATGGATTAAAAAGGTTAAAGAGAGGATGAGGACGGAACCGAGGAAATATCCGGATTACGTCGAGGAAGCAGGCCGGGTATACCGGCACATCCCCCACCGAGCGGGAGAAGAGGAAATAGCATCATGGAAGTTATGCGTCCCAAAGGATCTAAGAGAGAGAGTCATAAGAGAGAATCACGACTCGCCGGAGGCGGGGCACGCGGGCGGCAGAAGGACGATGGCCAGAGTAGCCGCCCGGTACTACTGGCCGGGGATGCATCGAGATGTGAGGACATACGTGAGAAAGTGTGAAATCTGCATACGCTACAAACCAAGTCAACTGCAGGCGGCCGGAAAAATGCTGACACGAGTGCCAGAGGAGCCGTGGGCAACGGTGTGTGCCGACTTTGTGGGCCCGCTGCCCAGGTCAAAGCATGGGAATGCCATGTTATTGGTGATGGTGGATCGGTTCTCGAAATGGACCGAGTTGGTCCCCATGAGAAAGGCCACGGCGGAAGCACTAACGAAAGCGTTCCGAGAGCGCATCGTGTCCCGGTTTGGCGTGCCGAAGGTGGTGATCACAGATAATGGCGTCCAGTTCACCAGTAGAGCGTTTAAGAGGTTTTTGGAGCAGATGGGCGTACGGCATCAGTTCACGGCCCCGTACACGCCGCAGGAGAACCCGACGGAGCGAACTAACCGGACGGTGAAAACTATGATAGCTCAGTTCACCGAAGGGAACCAGAGGAACTGGGATGAGAAATGGCCAGAGATAATGCTGGCCGTAAATTCAGGGGTGTCCGAACGTCAGGGGTACGCGCCGGCGTTTGTGGTACAAGGGAGAGAGCCGAGGCTACCAAAGGCTCTATACGATGACGAAGCGCTTGGCACAGGACAGGGCACGCTCAATCCGGACGAGAACGCTGCCAAGTTGAGAGAGGTATTTCAACTGGTGAGGCGGAATCTCGAAAGAGCGGCACAGGACCAGGCGAGGTATTATAACCTGAGGAGGAGAGCGTGGAAACCCACGATTGGAGACAAGGTATGGGCCAAGCAACACCATCTATCCAACGCGGCCGAAGGGTTTGCGGCAAAACTGGCGCCGAAATACGACGGTCCCTACACCATAATGGATTTCGTGTCCCCGGTCATTTGTAAATTAAAGAAGGACAGCGAGAAACGGACGCGGACCGCCCATATAGGGGACCTGAAGCCACAACCCGGGGAAGGAACCCCTGAAACAGGCCCTGGAACCGAAGCGTAGACGACGCTCAAGGAGGGGCAACGGGCAAGGCATATGGAGAAGGATGGACGAGCACGAAAGACAGAAACTAGCGGCAGGGGCGGAGAGTCCCAACTGGATGCCACGCAGGACAAGGTCGTACAGGATGATCCTACGCGGCAGGCGGGCTGGCGGTGGTCTCCAGCGATGAGGAGGAGGCGGAGTGCCCACCAGCGCCGAAGGCGGCTCGAGTCCAGTCGCCCGAAGAGGAGTGGCAGGAGAGGCTACGACGAGCCGAGGTGGAGGAGGAAGAGCTCTGGCAGCCACCCCCTGAATACGTCGAGTCCGAGGAGGAGCCACGGCCGCAGGCCCCACCGTCACCGGGGGCAGAGGACGAGCCGCTCCAGAGTCGGCCGCCGGACGACAACGCGCGCGGCCAAGGGGATCAGCAGCCGCAGCAGCAGCCGCAGCAGCAGCGTCAGCAGCAGCAGCATCAGCAGCAGCAGCGTCAGCAGCAGCAGCAGCACTGGCACGGGCCACAGGGAGCCGCCATTGGGCCGTTCGTCTCGCAGGAGGTGCGCTCCGCGGTAAGAGACGGCATGTTGTGGCACGTGCAAACGCTGCACATATCGTGGGCCTCGGGGCCCGCGCCTCAGCAGCCCGGGCAAGAGGCGGGGGAGGCGCGACTGTGGAAGGAGGCACCACGCGCCAGTGACGAGCGGGACCCGAGGCGGCGGGCACGGCCACAGGGGTCGACAGGCCCAGCGGCAGCACCCACGGCCGAAGAGGGCGAGACGGAGGGTACAGCGAACGCGACAACATCACTGTCGGCGGAGGGCCCAGCGGCGGTACCCGAAGTCGAGGCGGCGATCGACGGCGAAGCGGGTGACGGCGCGGGAGCAACGGCGGAAGCGGAGAAGGACGAGGCAGCGGAACGCCACTCACCTGAGCCATGGGAGAGAGGACCTTGGCAATGGCCGGAACCCGGCCATGGCGAGCGACCGAAGCTGGGCCGACAGGCGTCGTGCCCAGGGGAGCGGGCGGAGCCGCGCCGGCCCGAGCTCCAGCGCCAGGCATCGTGGCCCCAGACGAGATCGGCGGACAACGCACGGTGGCGGCCCGTCAACCGCGAGGAGTGGCCGGCCGTCGTCACGCGCTCCCTCGCGCGGATAAAGCCAACCTCAAGGAGGGTGAAGCGCCTGGTCAACGACGGTGGCGTCCGGTACCGGCTGTTGGTGTCCACCGATCGGCAGGAGGTATTCCGGGCTAAGTACTGAGGAGGTGAGAAGAGTAGAGAAGAGGAGTGAAAAAAGGAAGCAACGGAAAACGAGAACAATAAAAAAAATAATAATAATATGAAAAAAAAAAACACGGTCTTACCTGGCGGCAGAGGAACGGCGGGGCATCGGGGAAGCTTGAATGAAGAAGGCGGAGGGCGGCAATGCGGGAGGAAAACTTACCCGAAGCATCCAGAGGGCCGGCGGAAGGCAGGCGCGCCAGAGCAGGGCGGTAGGGAAAACCAGACGCGCACAAGAAAAACAAACAAAACGCCCGGCATCGCGAGGAAATAGTACGGTTCCAGTCCATTGAGGGATTCGCGATCCGGAAGTCGAGTACGCACGCTGCGACATATCGAGTAGATCGCAAAGACGACCCTACGCTTTATCGAGTGGAGCGTAAGGGCAACGCTGTGTCATATCGAGTAGGTCAGAATAGCGACCATTACCTATATCGGGCGGGGGCGACAGAAGCTCCTCTGCGAACCATCGATAGGGGGAAATCGAATCGATCGCACGCATCGAAGAGGTACGGCAACACCGCCAGGCGCAAGGCCGAAAGAGGGCGCCAGGGACCCCGGGTCGAGAGCAAAGCACGCGAGCGCCGGTCGCGCGGGTATTTTTGAAACATCCCAAACCTGGGTCGCGGAAAACCGGGGTTTTTCCGCCAATAAAAGAAAGGGGGAAGTGTGAGGAAAGGTATTCCCACACATAGGGGGCAGTATAGGGTTAAGCGCTAACGACCGTTATCCGGGGATATCCGGAGGCGGCGAATTCCCGAGGAGAGCGCTCCCGGGGTCCCAAGATGAGAGGGGAGGACCCCTGGGGAGAGAGCAGGGATGACGGGATCGGGCCGGCAGTGGTCCGTGTAGCAGTGACATATCACAGAAATCTGGATCCGAAACATCGTTGCTCTAGCTCTTATAGTCTTTGAGCACTATGCGCTAATAGGGACGGACAGACGGACAGACGGACGGACGGACGGACGGACAGACGGACAGACAGACATGGCTCAATCGACTCGGCTATTGATACTGATCAAGAATATATATGCTTTATGGGGTCGGAAACGATTCCTTCTGGACGTTACACACATCCACTTTTACCACAAATCTAATATACCCCAATACTTATTTTGAGCATCGGGTATAAAAAGAATAAGATTCTGAAATACATATCGAAACATAAATATAGCGACTTTGATTTCGTCGACTATGTACAATCAAATGATAAAATATCATATCATAACGAAATCCAATATTCGGGATGGCGAAATCAATCGGAATGTTTATAGAAAAAATAATTCCTGAAAGGGATTGACGATGCAGAGATCAAAAAGTCTTGATCCAGAAGCGAAACCGAAAAGTCGAGCTAAAAACTAAGATCGCGCAAACCCTTTGGCCGGAAACCCTCAACTCAAGTCTATATCTGTGAAATTAGAGTTAAATACAAAATTTTTAAAAACGCAATCCGCTACCGCAGTTATTTAATTTTCACGCAGTCGATGGCACTGGTTTGAAAGGCAGATAAAACCGAATATAAGGCAATGATCAATACTAAGTACTTGATCAATAGTTTTGATTATTTGTGATTTGCACTACCGAATTGTTTATTGCACAAATCAGGTGTTTTGTTATGTATAGTTTATTGGGTATGTAATAATGGTATAATGGCCAAAAACGGTAACCCGTATTTGTGTATTGCTATGTTTAGAATGCGATTCGTATGTCTGTAATTGCAAGACCGAATATGCATGTATGCATGTGACAATAGAAACCTTGCAGTCCGGGACTCCGATGACTCAGCTGTTGACACATCGATGACCGCATCATTACCTCCGATGACACAGTTGATGACGCGCCATACGATGAGCTGTTGACATTAACATGGAGGGCATAGCCAATGACATTGTCATCGAGCATTGCCGAAAAATCATGTATAAAATGCATAACTGTTTGAGATGCCAAGCTTTTTTGGCACCTATGTGTTTTAAAAATGAAAAGAGATTTTGGGTTAAACTTTATAATTCGTATTTAATCTTGGTGGCTTAGCGGAAGCCGATTGCTTGCTATTGCCAGATAAACTTTATGCGAGATCGATATGCAACCAATGCGCAGAGGGGTTAGCATAGAACTAAACTATAGACGACGGCGTTAGATCAAAGTGATTGCCGAAGTGGCGGCAGCAGATCAAAGTAGTTGCCGAAGTGGCGGCGGCAGAGAGCCCCTTTAGCGGGAGAGCGCAGCAGCTCTGCAGAACGTCAACGTTTTACAAAATAGGCGGCTCTCTCTGCTCATACAATAATAATGTTAAAGTTACGGTTATTCTTCAGCGGCTGGCCCGAACAATAACTAATAAAATAAAATAATAAAATGATGATCACAGCACTCACTTGCGCACAAACAGACGGAAAAGGGACGAAAAGAAAAAACCAAGTTCCCTTCTACTTCGCACGGTCGGCAGAACCGAATTACGTTCGGCACGCGCGGAAAAGAAAAAAAAAATAGAATACAAAGGGTTCGATTTGGCTGGCAGCAACGCCTAGATAACATTGTAGATGACATTCGTCATCACTCACTGCTGGTACTGCAGGGAAGTAAGAATGATTGTGAAAGTATGCAGAAGGAAAGAACTGGAACGACCGCTGCCGTGCGTAAGCATTTGCGGTGCAACAATGTTTCTGTACAGTAAGCAGTGGAAATAGAGAACAATTAGAGGAATTTACGTTAGGCTCCACCACAATAATTTGGCTATGATACTGAATAACTAAATATAGGGCTAGGAAACCCGACAGTACCCTTCAAGGATATAAATATGTATCAATAAAAATACTTGCAGGGTAAATGGATATATCTTAGTGTATTTATTAACTAATCAGATAAGCGTACCAGATGTTTAATGAATATAATCCTTTACAATATGAATTGTCATATGCTGTAAAAACTTATATGTAAATGTAAAAGAAACGCTGTATTTTAAAAGAATAATTTAAGATTTAAATACTTCACGTGTATCTAATACTAAATAAATAATTAACGAACAAATATACATTCTATAAATGTTTTCTAACCATTTCCGAAAGCAAGGCTGATTCTGTTGCGTGACCTTCCATCCATGGCGGCGATTATTATTTATTGATCTTAATTATGAAGTCTAGTGTAAGTTAGGCTAGGGCAAAGCGGGAGCGCTATAAAAGCTCGCTCTCTCGCTCTTGGCGAATTCGCCCCGCTTTGCCACCGTAGGTTAGCTAGATTAAGAGATTTTGAATTGTGAAGGAAATATAGTTGTTCGCTAACATTGAAATAGATCGAGCGTATCCATTTTCGCCCCGCCTAATAAATAATTAAATTACAGCCACCCAAAGTTTTCGGTTAATTCATTAGAAAAACTCTTCTAATTTTTCATGGCGCCCCCGGGTGGACTGTAAAGTTAATTATAGGCAACAACAATAAGTGACAGTGACACAAGAAATTGCAGTATATGCAAACATATTCGTTGCCCGCGTCGTGGTGTGTGTGTCGATCAGCATTCAATTTGCATAATATTGTTGTGCAAATTTCTACTACCGCCGAGGGATGCCCTGCGATAAAGCCAGGAAAGTAGCTGTTGGATTCAAAGATCCAAAAGAGGAATCAGAGGTATTTGTGCAGAAAATTGAAGGCTGAGCAAAAGACATTCAGATCTCTCAGCCTTCAATTCTAGGCACAGACGTATGATATACATATAGTAGAGCTTGATTGCATGCATTTTATTAGTAATTGCATAAATATAACTAAACACACATAAATAAATACATATCGACACAGACATTTGTGAACCGCTATTTGGACGCAACAGTTATATGTACATACATACATCTTTCGTTTACTGCAATCACTGTCGCCACTCTTTTCCTTGATACCTCGTGCCTCGACATTCGATTAAAATTCGTTTTCGATTACCGTTCTCGTTCAAACATTTAAAAAAAAAAAAAAAAAAAAAATAATAATAATAATAAATAAATAAATAGAAATAATAGTGGTTTGTTGCGTAAAATCTTCATACACAAATATTATGGCAGAAAAAAGTAAATCCACTCTTGAAGACTTAAAGATTAAGCTATCATTGGTGATTCATTTCTTAGCTGCTGGCTGTGCGACAATTTTGCCCACATAAAATGTGCTGGTGGTGGAAATTTTGGCCGGCTGAATGATCTAATCTCGAAACGCATGGGCCTGTCTTGGTCATGTCTGGCTTGTCGGGAGATTGAGGCCGAAATGCGCACATTTATGAGACAGACTCGAACTGGGTTTCTGGATGTCCGGAAACAATTTGTTGCTCTCAACGAGAATTTTCTTGCCCTTGAATCACAGTTTCTTGGGCTCAAACTCTTGAGCGAATCGCCTAGACGGAAAATTCCGCATAATGATACCAATCTCTTGCAATCTAATCCGATTGGTACGCCTGCCTCCCACCTTTATCCATCGGCAGCATTTCCGTGTAGTCATGCCACGCCGTTGTCTGTAAATCCGCCAACGGTGGCTCCGGAGTTCTTTACACCGTGCAATGTGGCCGTCACTTCTGACGCGGTGAGTGCTCCTAGTGCGGGTGTGCTGGTTGCTGACGACGTCTTGCCAACTCCTGCTCCAATTCCTGCTCCAATTCCTGTTCCAATTCCTGCTCCAATTCCTGCTCCAATTCCTGCTACAACCATTGCTGCCAATTCCTCTGCCCTTGGACCGAGATCTCTTTTAGGAGTGGCTCCACCATCTCGATCTCGCTCGGGACTTCAACTTAGAGCAGTGGTCCCTCGGAAAGCAATATTTGTTTCTCGTCTTATTCCTGAGGCTACAACAGAGGATGTTAAACAACATCTTTCCTCTAAACTTAACACTTCGCCTGTTGATATAGTTGTGACTAAATTTACATTTAAACATAAGCGCAACATATCATCATTTAAAATTCTTCTCCCTGATTCTTTACTATCCAGTTCTCTAGAACCGTCAATATGGCCTGAGCATACAATTGTGCATGAGTTCCTTCTCAAAGATTCGAACTCGAATCCAAGAATAACCGAACATGCTCCAAAAAACTGATGTACTATTTTTCCATGCACTATCAGAACGTTCGCAGTTTGCTGGGAAAATTGCGTCAAATTCATACTAATAGCGCGTCCTTTGATTTCGATGCCATCGCTAATATCGCTTATCGCCGCCTTTGATGCAGCAAGCGAGACGAAGCCAGTGTCTTCTTCAGCCCCAACTCATGCTAGACTTCCGAAATTGGCATTACCCAAATTTAGTGGTAAACACTCGGAATTCAAAAATTTCATTATCCTTTTTGAGAGACTAGTCCATAGCGACAACAGCATACCGGTGATCGAAAAATTTAATCATTTGATTTCGTGCCTCTCTGATGAAGCATTAGGAACAATAAAGGCGTTCCAAGTCACCGAGGCAAATTATGAAAAGGCCAAGGCTGGCCTAAAACGAGTATATGACAACGATTATTTGATTTTCACGAATAATATTTCCACATTGTTCAATCTGCCGAGAATATCGCATCAATCTGCATCATCTCTAAGAACTCTAATCGATACTGTTTCGTCGATTTACGGATCATTACTGTCGATTGGAGATGATACAAAAATTTTGAATGCAATGCTCATTCATCTCGTTTTAAGCAGAGTCGACCCAGTGACAAAACAAAAGTGGGATGAACAGCTTACTTATGAGAAGTTTCCGCTTTGGTCCGACTTTGAGAAAGTCTTGAATCGTCGATACCAGCATCTGTCTGCTGAAGAATCGACCAAGCCAAGGCAAGACAAAGTCATGCCAAGCAAGCAACATAATCGCAGTTCATTTGCTTGTTCTTCCACTTCCACCAACAGTAGAACTCAGCAAACTTGTAGCTACTGCAATTCAGGAGACCATGTAGTGTCAAATTCCCCTCCATTTTCGCGTTTTTCGGTGATGCACAGGTTTGAGTTTGCTAAGTCGGCATCCCTATGCATAAATTGTCTGCGAAAAGGCCACGCTGTTGTAAAATGCAAAGCCAATAAATGTCGAGCGTGCAGCCGCCCACATCATACATTAGTGCATCGATACACAGTGTCGGCTAATAGTCTCGCGTTGCCACCACCCCAAGAGAGTCCTTCTCCTCCATCAAATCAGAATCAACCTTCCACGTCACATGTTTTGCATGCGACAGCGTTGGACAGGGTAATTCTGGCTACGTCGATCGTAAGCGTCCGAACTAAGAGCGGTGAACACATTCTGGCCAGAGCTCTGCTCGACTCTGGATCAAAAACAAATTTCATTACCGAGGACCTCGCTAATCGCTTACAGATCCGTAGAGAGGAGTCCTGTATTAACTTGCTTGGAATTGGTGTATCTAACTCTCAAGTAAAGCATAAAATACACACAATGGTGAAGTCGCGAGTAAATGGTATTGAGTTCTCCTTTGATTTTTGGATATTGAAATCAAAATCAATCAGTGAATGTGACTGACTGACGAATCCCAGAGAACCGACCACTGGCAGACCCTTATTTCTACAAGCCACAAAGAATATATATGCTAATTGGAGCAGAATCGTTCTTTGAATTATTAGCTGTTGGTCAAATTAAACAAGGTCCTGACTTTCCAACTCTTCAGAAAACCCTTCTTGGTTGGGTTGTGTCGGGAAAATAAGTTTCCAGGAGTTCTGCTCCTCAAATTACAAACAGTTTGAGTTGCAGTGAAGAGTTGCTAGTATCCATCGATAAGACCTTGAAAAAGTTTTGGTCACTGGAAGAAATGCCATCTACCAAGAAAATTGCCACACCTGAGCACAAGCTGTGTGAAGAACACTATCGTAAGACGACTCAGGTACTATCATCAGGTCGGTTCGAAGTAAGGCTCCTGTTTAAATCAGATCCAAATTGTTTAGGCAACTCCTTTACGGTTGCGAAACGGCGGTTTTTGTCGCTTGAAAGACGATTGCATCGTGACCCTGAGTTGAAGAAAATGAACTTGAAATTCATGGAAGAGTGCCTCTCGTTAGGTCATATGTCTCCTACTGACAATACGATTCCTTCTACTCCACACTACGTAATCCCTCATCAGTGTGTTCTGAGGCCCCAAAGTACGTCTACCAAGCTCCGAGTCGTGTTCGATGCTTCGTCCAAGACGTCCTCACAGTTGGCCTTAAATGATATTCTGATGGTGGGACCTACCATTCAAGAGGAATTATACTCGACACTGCTCCGTTTCCGTCTGCACAGGTTTGCCCTGACTGCTGATGTTAAAAAGATGTATCGCCAAGTGATGGTGAACGAAGCGGATCGGCAGTTTCAGCTCATAGTGTGGAGAAGAGACCCTTCTGAATCCTTGAGATTATACAAGCTCAACACTGTAACCTATGGGACTGGACCAGCCCCATTCTTAGCTATCCGGTGTTTGAAAAGGTTGAGTGAGTCTGCGAAGCTCTCATTCCCTAGAGCTGCTAACGTTATTGGGACCGACTTTTACGTCGATGACTTGTTGACTGGTGCTGCATGCGTAGAGGAGCTAAGGGCATTTAAGTCCGAAGTGTCTCAGGTTCTTCAGACCGCAGAGTTTGAGTTGACTAAGTGGTTTTCAAACTCACCCGAGATCACCGCATCTGAGAGCACAGCCAAACCCATAACAATCTCGGATTCAGAGTCGACAAAGGCGTTAGGAATCTCATGGTTACCTACTGACGATGCCTTTAAGTTCAAAACTGACAATTCAGTTATGGGTCTCCGAGCGACTCAAAGTTGTTTGACCCCCTTGGTTTATTAAGTCCTATCGTTATAAAAGGCAAGATCCTATTGCAGGAGCTTTGGCTTAACAAACTAGATTGGGATGCGTCGATTCCGCTGCATTTGGAAACAGCGTGGAATAAGTTGAAAAATACACTATCTCAATTGGAAGACATATCCATATCTCGGTTTGTGTATTCCGATCCGATGTCACCGGTTCAAATACATGCCTTTGCTGACGCCTCCATGAGAGCGTATGGAGCGTGCGTCTATATACGAAGCAGAACTGCAGAAGGTTTAAAAATATCATTGTTGACTTCGAAATCCAAAGTAGCGCCGCTCAAGACCAAAACGCTCCCAAGGCTTGATTTAAGTGCCGCTCACCTTCTCGCAGATCTCTGTCACAGAATCAAGCCCCTATTAAACGTGTCCATTGAACGAGTCGTTTATAAGTCGGATTCAGAGGTAACTCTTCATTGGATCCGGTCTCATCTGTCGACTTTCGTTTCAAATAGAGTGGCTGAGATTCAAGAGTGGTCAGATGATGCTACGTGGCGGCATGCACCCACGAAACAGAACCCAGCAGATATTGTCTCAAGAGGTTGTGACGTCGACGAAATCGTTCAGTCAATTTTGGTTCGAAGGACCATCATTTCTGAAAGAAGAAGAAGAAAACTGGCTCAAGAACGCTCATTTTGAACACTCCGATGATCTTCAGCTGGAAAAGAGGAAGACTGCGGTCGGGCTGACCGCGGCTGTGCGAAGTTCGGAGCTGTTAGATGTCATCGAGGGATTCTCGTCACACCTCAAACTGCTTAGAGTGTTCGTGTATGTGTTCCGCTTTATAAGAAAATGTAAAGACCCAAGCCTAAATTTCGAAAAAACTATCTCACCGACCGAATACAATGAAGCCTTTTATAAAATTGTCGAAATCGTCCAGCATCACGAGTATCAAGGAGAAATCGAAAAGGTTAGGAAAAGATCTACAATTGGTCCTAGTCTTCAGCGGTTGAACCCATTCATCCATGAAGACACAGGGACTAGGTGCAACTTTTCGTTGTTGCGAGTGGGGGGGGCGACTAGCCAAAGCTCCTATATCATACGATGCCAAGTTTCCTCTGCTTTTGACTAAGCGCTCGCAATTCGTGCGAAGCTATATTCGTCATCTGCACCACTCGAATTTTCATGTCGTTCTACGAGCATTTGTGAGCATCCTTCGACAGAGCGTGTGGATAGTGAACGCTCAGGAGGTCTGCCGTCAGACAGTTCGATCGTGTATGCGCTGTTTTAAATGCAAGCCTCGATTGCTGACGCAACTCATGGAGAATTTACCCGCAGATCGACTCCGTGCTCTCCGCCCATTTTCAATTTGCGTCGTTGATTTTTGTGGACCAGTGACCAGTTTTTTGTTTGTTTTGCGTCCAAGGCGGTTCACCTAGAAATAGTTTCCGATCTAACCACTGACTGTTTTTTGTTGGCTTTCCAAAGGTTCGTCGGGCGCCGAGGATATCCCCAAGCCGTTCATTGCGACAACGGGACGAACTTCGTCGGAGCGAGCCGCCATCTCAGCGCTCTGCGGATCAGGCTCAAGGAGCAGGGAGACACAATTCGCGATTTCGCGTCAAACAGCGGATGCGAATTTGCGTTCATACCGCCGCGAGCTCCTCACATGGGAGGGCTATGGGAGGCAGGTGTAAAAACTGCCAAGAGCCTACTCCTACGGGCGGTAGGCAGCGCGCTCCTAACCACCGAAGAGCTAGCCACAGTCCTCGTCGGCATCGAGGCCATAATGAACTCGAGGCCGCTGGGAGCCATCAGCCAAGATCCAAGCGACGGCGAGGCCCTAACACCCGGGCACCTGCTGACAGGCGGGTCGCTCATCGCCCCCCCAGCACTGCGGACTCCGGACCAGGAGAGTCTCAGTGGCTTGCGGCGATGGCGACTTGTCTCGTCAGTCAGGCAAGCGTTTTGGCAGCGATGGTCTCGCGAATATGTCCTGGGGCTGCAAATTCGGGGCAAATGGCACCAGCAGCAACCGAACCTCGAGGAAGGAGACCTCGTCATCGTGGCCGAGGACAATCTGCCGCCTCAGGAGTGGCTCGTGGGGAGGGTCATCGCCACGCACGCAGGAGAGGACGGCATGGTCAGGGTCGTCGAAATAAGGACTAGCACTGGAGCGGTTTTTCGGCGACCCATACACAAATTAGCGCCGCTCCCAATGTGTTGAAGCCGATGCAGGCGTTCAACGGGGCCGGTGCTGCGTGACCTTCCATCCATGGCGGCGATTATTAGTTATTGATCTGAATTATGAAGTCTAGTGTAAGTTAGGCTAGGGCAAAGCGGGAGCGCAATAAAAGCTCGCTCTCTCGCTCTTGGCGAATTCGCCCCGCTTTGCCACCGTAGGATAGCTAGAGTAAGAGATTTGAATTGTGAAGAAAATATAGTTGTTCGCCAACCTTGAAATAGATCGAGCGTATCAAGTTTTTCGCCCCGCCAAATAAATAATTTAAATTACAGCCACCCAAAGTTTTCGGTAACTGATTAGAAAAACTCTTCTAATTTTTCAGATGAGGATTTTAATTGTGTCGCCGATTCCATTAACTTCCTCGGTTTCTCTGGAATTATTATATTTGCTTGTATTAGATTTCTTCTTTTTCTTGAATTTTGATTTATAATGAGTTATTTTCCTACCCCTATGCTTTTCTTCATAATGTTTTTCGTCTACCTGTCTAATTTCACCCGTCCTTTTGAACGGATTTGTTACCTTAGACTTAACTAGAGGTGATAGTTTATAGCGGGTATCTACTTCATACTCTATGCGGTTTTTATTTAATTGAGTGATTTTATTCACTTTATTTAGTTGTGTGTCATAATCAGGTGAGCCTGCATAAATGAATATATCAGCTGGTGTCCTATTTGTGGTATTATGTTTGGTTTTATGATTATAAGTATAAAGAATTAATTCAAACTTCGTGAATCTATCTTCTGTGTTATCCTCGCTAGATATTATTCTTAATTTTTCATTTACTGTTTTATGAAATCTTTCTACGTCAGATATTCCATTTTTGCTGGAAGTGATCTCTATTTTGACGTTTTCCGCATTCAGCCATGCTTGCAATGCTGTGCACATAAAAGCTGAATCTTTATCGGCTTTGATTTCAATTGGTTTGCCCATCTCGTTAAAAACTTTCATGATGGCTCTTTTTGCTTCTAACCAGTCACGACTTTTTACTTCTACAAGAGTGGCAAACTTCGAGTATACGTCAATACATGATAGGAACTGTTGGTTACCAACCATATAGAAATCCATGACGTATTTCTCTCTGATGTTCAGTATTTCCGGTGTAGTTTCGAATGCCAACTTCGTATTTCTATGCTCTGTTTTGGCAATATTACAAGTAGGACATTCGTTTATGATGTTTTGGATTAGTTTTTGATAATCCGGGTAATAGTATTTTCCCCTAAACCAATTGACGGTTTTCTCTATCCCTGGATGGAGTAAGCCTTTATGATTCTTTAATATGGTTTCTTTAAATTCAGCGTAATTCTGAATATCTAGGAGTTTCGTGCTTGATTTAATAGCTTTGGTTATATTGTTAGAATTAATGATTTCTAAATAGGCTTTTTGGAATGGAGGAAAATCTGTTTCGTTATGGAAATATAATGCGCTCTTTTTGGTGCATAGATATTCCTTTATTATATCCTTCGCTAAGGTGTTAGTCATTTCCATTAATCTTTACCCTTGATAAGGCATCAGCTACATGATTTTCTTTGCCTGGTAGATATTTCATTTTAGAATCAAACTCATTCAGTTTTATTTTCCACCTTTGTAATTTCATATTTGGCTCCTTGAGGTTGTTCAACCAAATCAAGGGTTTATGATCGCTTTGTATCTCGAATGTTCTACCGAACAGGTATGAACGGAAATACTTGGTTGCCCATACGATCGCTAATAATTCCTTTTCGATGGCTGAATAGTTTATTTCATGTTCATTTAGGGTTCTGCTTGCGTAGCAGATCGGTTTGTGTTCTTGTGACAAAACCGCTCCCAATGCTATGTTACTAGCGTCGGTTGTTACCGTGAACATTTTGTCAAAGTCTGGGAACGCAAGGATAGGGTCTGAGGTGATGAGTACTTTTAGTCTCTCAAATGCCTCGACGTACTTTTCTTCCTTGGGGTCTATGACAGCTCCTTTCTTTAGTTTGAGTGTAATGGGTTTTGCTATGTTTGCAAAATTAGGAATGAATTTCCTGTAGAACCCGCACAGACCTAAGAATGACTTTATTTGTTTAGTCGTTACTGGTATTGGAAATTTGACAATGGCAGAGATTTTGCCTGGATTTGGTACTATTCCTTCAGTAGTGACTACATGACCTAGGAATTCAGTTTCCTTTTTCATGAATTCACATTTATCCATTTGTAGCTTCAAGTTGGCGTCTCTCAACTTTCCAAATACTCTCCTTAGTGACAACAAGTGTTCTTCCAATGAAGTGGAAAATATAATGATGTCATCTAAGTATACAAAGCAATCTTTGAAGATTAACTCTTCTAGCAGATTGTTCATACATCTTTGGAAGGTAGCTGGGGCAGTGGTTAGCCCAAAGGGCATACGAGTGAACTCGTAATGTCCATGCTTAGTGGAGAACGCAGTTTTGGGGATTGAGCTAGGTTCCATGGGTATTTGATGGAAACCTTTTGCAAAATCGATTGTCGTAAAATACTGACATTTACCTAGTTTGTCTAGGATTTCATCCATTCGTGGAGTTGGGAATTTGTCCTTAACTGTTATTTCATTTAGACTTCTATAGTCTACTACCATTCGATATTTTTTCTTTCCTGAAGCATCTATCTTGTTCGGAATCACAGATATGGGCGAGCAGTAAGGAGAATTCGACTTTCGAATTATTCCCTGCCTGATCATATCTTTGATTTGCTGGCTTACCTCCTGATCATGTATCTGGGCATATTTGTATGGTCGTCTGTAGACCGGGTCTTCATGTTGAGTTTTGATCTGGTGCTTGATTGTACTTGTGAAAGTCAAATTGTCACCTTCTCTGTACTGCACATCCTTAAACTCATATGAGACCTTCTTTAACTCTTCCCTCTCTTCGTCGTTTAAGTGTTCCAATCTTAATTGATTACATTCCCTTAATTCACTGTCTAGAGCGGAAGCGAAGTATTGATCTCCCTCTGGAGATGGGTCAAGGAACTTAGGTGCGATCTTCTCTTCTTTTGTAGAGGGATCAGTGCACTTCTGTGCGGTCTTGCCGGCTTCAATAGCTTCTCCACTCTGAATGATTGGGTACGACCTAGCTCCTAGTGTTACAGTGTCATTTCTGTAATCGATGCCGGCTTTACTTGCCATCAAGTATTCTCTTCCTAATAAAATATCAAAATTTTCGGAAAAGTTATGTATGTAGAACTTTTGTTCGGACGGACATGTTTTTTTCGCATTCCTCATTATTCTGTTAGTTAAACGGACAGGTCCATTGATGGTATGGACCGTAAGGTTATCGTCTTTTATCTCGGAATCTGTATAATTTTCTTTCATGATGTTGATCGATGATCCCGAGTCAGCGATACACCTTAATATTCTTTTATTAATGGTAATGTTTATATAGGGTCCACCTCAGTTTCTTCCGAGGCGGCTTGATGAAAATTTACGTCCATCTTCGTTTGGCCACTCTGGCTCTCCCTCCCTCTTTTAGTAGGTTGGTTGGGTCCACTCCCACTAGCTTGGTTTTGAGATATTTGCTGATTGAATGGATTCTGAGCCCTACCTTGATTCAAGGAATTTTTGAACTCATTGTATAATCCAGGATTTTGGTAATTTTGATTTTGATTTGTTCGATTAGTCTGACCTGTTCCAGATGAACTCTGAGTTTGATTGTGATAGTTAGTAGTATTATAATTTGGATAATAGTTTCCAACATTCTTTCGATTTGATTGAGACGATTTCGATTGATCTTTATTTGTACCTGAATCTGTTGTACTAGCTTCGTACAATCCTTCTTCTTGTGCTGCCTTCTTAAGATTAGACAATGTGGTAATATCTTTTCTTGCTAAGGTCATGAACATTCTGTCAGGAAGTTTTCGAGTAATGACATCTTTAATTGTGTTGTTCAAAGCGTTTTTATAAATGACATTATTTTCTGGTATGTTTTCTAAGTTTAGCTTATTGTTTATTAATAATGCTTTTATCTCTAATTCTTCTATAAACTTACGAAGACTGCCGTTGAATCTGGTTGTGTATAGTTTTCGTAAGAGTTCTTCATATGGTGTGTGATTTTTGAACTCGTTGATCAGCGCCGTCTTCAGTTCGAGCCACGTGTTGGGTTGTATCAATATTGGCCAATATTGGGATCGAATTAGTCCAAGCAAAGCTCGAGGACCAGCGTGCAGATTCCGCTCATGAAATTGGGAGATTATTGCAAGAGTCAGTGGATGGCTGCTGGGCAAGATGATGGGATGACGGCCGTCAAAATCCAACGAAGAGTTTTTCAGTCGACCATCTACCCTGAGAAGTCCAAACTGATCCATGAATGGCGATAACGATGCGATTGAGCTCGATGAGGAGACTGCTCCCCTTGCCCGCAGTGACTTCATGTCCTCCCATAGCTGAGTACGCTGGACTAGTCGTAGCAATACCTGGGTTCCATGTTCAATGTCTGAGACAGTGAGTCCGGGGCGCCGAATTCGGTTGCAAAACTTGTGATGTATCCGAAAACGCGTTGCAAAGAAGCAAATGAATTCGCATACTTGGAATCAGCAATAATGTCCATGTAGGGCGATTTGACCAGAAGAGCCTTCCGACGAAGTTCAAGGGCTGGCTTATCAGGTAGCACAGTGGGTGGCCAGTCATCTGAGGAGCCGCAAAGAAATGGAGGACCATGAGACCAAAGAGGTGACTCATTCAGCTCAGTCGGATGAGCCCCTCGAGACAGAATGTCGGCTGGGTTGAAAGCTGTGGGAACAAAGCGCCATTCCATTTTTTCGGTCATTTCCTGAATCGTTGACACTCTATTTGCAACAAAAATATTAAATCTTGACGGCTCGTCCCGAATCCAAGAGAGCGCAACGGCAGAATCACTCCAACAGTAACACCTTCCCTTGAATACATTCATTCCAGCTATCTCAGATATGAGCCTAGCCAGCAACTCCGCTCCACAAAGCTCCAACTTTGGTACTGTAAGTGTCTTCAAAGGAGCCACACGAGATTTGGCACAAAGTAAGTGACTGCTGAAATGCTGACCCTTGGAGGCGACATAAATGCATGCACCATAAGCCTCGATGCTGGCATCGCAAGGAAGGCCGAGGAAATTCAAGTCGACGAATCTGACCAAAACTGGTGCATATTTCCTGCCACTCGGTGTTCAGTGCGACTGGAAGGCTTTCATCCCAGGACAACTTCTCTTGGCACAAACGCTGGAGAAAGATTTTGGATTTAGTAATTACGGGACCAGCTAGTCCGAGAGGATCGTAGAATCGCGCTATGAATGACAAAACAGAGCGCCTGCAGGAATTCAAAGAAGATTGAAGGGCCGAGAACGAAAATAATAGTAGATCAGAAACCGGATCCCACGCAAGTCCTAAAGTTTTAGTCCTCTTCCGGAACTCCATCCAGCACAGCAGGGACGTTCGAACACCATTTCCTCAATCTGAACTGACCTCTAGACAAAATTCCAGTAGTTTGCTCCCGAATTCGGATAGCCTCCTCCTGAGAGCTGGCTCCAGATATCAAGTCACCCACGTAGAAGTCACGGCGAAGGATTTCAGCTCCAACTGGAAACGCCATCTGCTCGTCCATTGCCAACTGATGCATCGCTCGCACAGATAAATAGGAGGCAGGCTTCGTCCCATAAGTAACGGTGTCCAATTGAAACACAGGCAAGTCTTCTTCCCTGGAGTTTCTCCACAGAATACACTGCAAGTTGCTATCCTCGGTCGAGACTCTTACACAACGATACATCTTACAGATATCTCCCGTAATCGCAACGGCGTATGACCGAAATCGAGCAAGAATATGAAACAGTTTGGGTTGGATTACGGGACCAGCCATTAAAACGTCGTTCAGGGAACATCCAGATGAGGTTGAAGCGGATCCATCAAAAACGACGCGAAGCTTGGTCGTAGAACTATCTTCCTTCATGACGCAATGATGAGGCAAAAAATATCGGCAGTTGCTGATTGACTGGGTAGAAACCTGAGACATATGGCCTAAATCAAGGTACTCCTTTATAAATGCTGCATACTGAGATTTAACATCAGGGCGACGATCTAACTATCTCTCAAGGGTCAGGAATCTACGAAGCGCTTGATTGTAAGATTCTCCAAGGAGATCCAAATTATATTTTGCTGGCAGCCGAACACAATAATCGCCTTTATATAGTCGAAATGCCGCAGACTTGCGCCAATTAGCAGATCGACGCGCTGCGGCTTATAAAACTCCGGATCAGCTAGTGGTATGTTAGATGGAATGTTCCAGTTTTGAGTGTCAATTCCAAAGCTTGGCTGTCGATCGGTTATGCTAGAGGCTACAATGGCAGTGATGAGAGTTGAGTAATCCGATGAGCGAGAGTGCAGGCTAACGTTGACCGAAAATCCATCCGTGACGAAGCTAGAGTCGCCTATTCCCGAGACTGCAGTCGATGATTTCATTTTTCGAAGCTGAAGCTGATTCGCGAAACGAGAAGTTATTAGATGCAACTGGGAGCCGGAATCCAGCAACGCTCGGCAGGGAACTAAAACTCCGGAACGATTTTTGACTAAGACCGTGGCCGTGGCAAGTAGATCAACACCATTCCTGAGATCTTGGGCAAAAAGGGCAGACGAGGTAGCCGCTGAAGTAGAGGCTGCAGATTGATTCTAGATTCCCACGACGGAATTAAGTTTGCGAATGCGGGGTCGTTGAATCGTTCCTCACACTTCTCTTGGCTCGCTGGATCCAGTTTTCGGAGAAGTTCCTGCACGACGATGCATCCTGCGATCTGCTCAGTGGTGTCCAAACCCTGGAGCGCGCGCATATGTGAATTGAACTTGTCTGAAAGCTCCCGAAGCATGACCACTGACCCAGGTTCCACAGCCTGGAGCGCCAAGATCTCATTGATGTGTGCCTGAAAGACCAATCGCCGATTATTGAATCTGTTTTCCAACAAATCTAATGCCACAGCATAATTGCCATCTGAGATTTCCAGCGACCGAACAGTCTGTAATGCCGAATCCCGCAGACAGGAACGCAAATGCTGGAGCTTTTCTATGTTTGTTAAGTCCGGATGGCTGTCGATGATGGTGGCAAACATTGAATAAAAGTTCGTCCAGTTCGCATACCCGCCGCTAAACGTCGGTAATGGTATAGGAGGCAGGGATGGTACTTGTCTACGGTGAGGTAGAAATTGCGAGCCGGCAAACTCAACCGTAGTATTTCCTCCAGCCAAGGTAGAATGAAACGGCATGCGGCCGCTACTCTTAGCCTTCTCTTAGCTTCTAGCTCTTGCTTAAGCCGGTTGTGTTTTTTTTCTTGCTCCCGCATTCTCCGCCCTTTGCCTAAATATCATACAACATTGTTGTGACTTTGGTTTGATATATTATCGCATCTCTTTAATTTGATTCTACTTTGTGTTAACCACCAGTGTTTTGTTTGTAAACAAGTGTTTAATATAAATTCAATATTGCAATCGTAACGCATCGGACTCGTGCAGGCAATTTGTTATTGTTTTTTGCTCAGTCTGCTTTTCGTTATCGCTTCTTCGGTGTGCACTGTTCTCGCGCATCAGCGTTTGTCATCGCCCACACTCTCTCGTGAGCATAAGCGGGCTGCTCGCATTGTTGCTATCACTCTCTCTGGATTGCCTATACTCTCCCTCACTGTGGACTTTTCTTTTGTGTCTCTGCTTTGGTGAGTTTACTGCTCGTTTTCAGCACTTCGTTGGATCATCTGCTTTGAATTATTGCTGCTGCAGCTGATTGTCTGGCTCGCTCTGCTGTCTGCTCTCCTACTTTACCTGCGATCTCACTCCGTTCTTTTATTATTCGTGCACAGTGATTCTATTGCTGTCAATAATGGCAATCGTTTGTAGTGCAAAGAAATGTGAATTCGGTGGTGTTATCATTGGTGATTCATTTCTTAGCTGCTGGCTGTGCGACAATTTTGCCCACATAAAATGTGCTGGTGGTGGAAATTTTGGCCGGCTGAATGATCTGATCTCGAAACGCATGGGCCTGTCTTGGTCATGTCTAGCTTGTCGGGAGATTGAGGCCGAAATGCGCACATTTATGAGTCAGACTCGAACTGGGTTTCTGGATGTCCGGAAACAATTTGTGGCTCTCAACGAGAATTTTCTTGCCCTTGAATCACAGTTTCTTGGGCTCAAACTCTTGAGCGAATCGCCTAGACGGAAAATTCCGCATAATGATACCAATCTCTTGCAACCTATTCCGATTGGTACGCCTGCCTCCCACCTTCATCCATCGGCAGCATTTCCGTGTAGTCATGTCACGCCGTTGTCTGTAAATCCGCCAACGGTGGCTCCGGAGTTCTTTACACCGAGCAATGTGGCCGTCACTTCTGACGCGGTGAGTGCTCCTAGTGCGGATGTGCTGGTTGCTGACGACGTCTTGCCAATTCCTGCTCCAATTCCTGCTCCAATTCCTGCTCCAATTCCTGCTCCAATTCCTTCTCCAATTCCTGCTCCAATTCCTGCTCCAATTCCTGCTCCAATTCCTGCCCCATTTCCTACTCCGATTCCTGCTACAACCATTGCTGCCAATTCCTCTGCCCTTGGACCGAGATCTCTTTTAGGAGTGGCTCCACCATCTCAATCTCGCTCGGGACTTCAACTTAGAGCAGTGGTCCCTCGGAAAGCAATATTTGTTTCTCGTCTTATTCCTGAGGCTACAACAGAGGATGTTGAACAACATCTTTCCTCCAAACTTAACACTTCGCCTGTTGATATAGTTGTGACTAAATTTACATTTAAACATAAGCGCAACATATCATCATTTAATATTCTTCTCCCTGATTCCTTACTATCCCGTTCTCTAGAACCGTCAATATGGCCTGAGCATACAATTGTGCATGAGTTCCTTCTCAAAGATTCAAACTCGAATCCAAGAATTACCGAACATGCTCCAAAAAACTGATGTACTATTTTTCCATGCACTATCAGAACGTTCGCAGTTTGCTGGGAAAATTGCGTCAAATTCATACTAATAGCGCGTCCTTTGATTTCGATGCCATCGCGTTTACCGAAACCTGGCTTAACTCCTCTGTCAATGATCATGAAATTTTCATTGATAGTTACACTATTTATAGAATGGACCGCCCATCTTTTGCAGGTGGGGTTCTGATTGCAGTTAAATCTGTTTTCTCATCTGAGTTATTCCCATTTAATAACATTCACGGAATTGAATTTGTTGCAGTCAAAGTTCGTGTTGGCTCCGCATTTTTCTATTTAACCTGCTCTTACATTCCTCCCAGGTCTGATGCTGAGCTTTACTTACACCACCTCTCAGCAATTAATATTGTTGTTTCTGCATTAGGGTGCAATGATCGAATTATTGTCATGGGGGACTTTAACCTCCCATTTCTTTCTTGGCTGCCTTGTGATGACGCCAACCTGTTGTTTCCCAATTGTCATAACGACTTTATCAATGGGCTAACGGATATTTCCCTTGTCCAAATTAATGCCGTTAAAAACATTAGGGACAGACTTCTTGACCTCGTTTTTGTTAACGATGGTTCTCTTGCTACGGTATCTAGAGCAAGCCCAATATCTCTCCCTGAAGATCCTTACCATCCAACTTTGTTGATATCACTGGAGTGTACACAATCTGGAGGTGCTGACGGTTCCATGGCTCCTTGTCACATAAAGTGTTTTCGCAAAACAAACTTTATCGATTTAGATCTTCATCTCTCGCGTCGCGTCGCGTCGTTTCTTTATTCATTACCGAACATAGATGCAACTGTTAACTCGTTTTATAGTTCTATTTACTCCGCCCTAAATACGTTTGTTCCAGATATCACTGTACCTGTATCGTCCAAGCCTCCCTGGTTCTCCAAGTATTTGTCATACTTAAAAAATAATAAATCCCGGCTCTATAAAAAGTACCAGAAGTCGGGCTCCACGTTGGCCTTAGCTCTATACTCCTCCGCTCGCTCTCTATTCCTTGCCGTCAATAGTCAGTGTTATAATCATTAACTTTCACAATGTAGTAGAAACTTTCGTAGTGATCCTAAAAAATTCTATTCGTTCGTTAACTCTAAGCGCAAGTCAAACGGTTTTCCTCCGTCCCTTCATTACCAGAACAAAACAGAAGCTTCTGCTGTTGGTATTGCAAATTTATTCGCTAACTTTTTCCAAACAACGCACTCGTCTCATATTTACAACGCATCCACTCCGTATCCGTACCAGCTACCTCAAGCTAACAGCATTTTTCTGCCCTTTTTCGAGGAAAGCGTTATTCTGGAAGGTTTGTCATCTATGGACATGTCGTTTTCTGCGGGTCCAGATAAGGTACCTAGTTGCATCTTAAAACACTGTGCCCAGTCCCTTTGCAAAACCTTGACCTTTCTCTTCAACCTCTCCTTGGAACAGTCTTGTCTCCCAGTAATTTGGAATGAGTCCTATATCATTCCGCTTCACAAAAAAGGTTCAAGATCAAACATTGAAAACTATCGTGGTATCGCAAAGCTTTCCGACATCCCGAAGCTTCTTGAGTTCCTAGTCACCCGGCAACTGCAACATCTTTGTTGCAGCTTGATATCTCCGTCGCAACACGGCTTTTTCAGACATCGTTCAACATCGACTAACCTTCTTGAGTTTTCTAACCTAATCCACCGTGGTTTGCAAATTGGTTTTCAGACGGATGTAGTTTCTACTGACTTCAGCAAGGCATTCGATTCTGTGAACCATGCTCTGCTTATTCACAAGCTCTCTTTATTAGGGTTCCCAACGAATCTTCTAGATTGGATTTTGTCCTATCTCTCTAGCCGTACTCAACGTGTTTTGTTTTCTAACGTGTTGTCAAATACTGTAAATGTAACTTCAGGTGTGCCACAGGGAAGTCATCTGGGCCCGCTTCTGTTCATTTTATTTGTGAATGACCTTCCTCAAGTTATAACATACTCTACTACACTAATGTATGCTGATGATGTCAAAATCTGTCTTTCTTACTCTGATTGGTATTTGCACACACGCCTTCAACTTGATCTAAGTGAACTACTATTGTGGTGTTCAACTAATCTTCTTTTTCTGAACCTTTCCAAGTGCAAACTTATGACATTTTACCGTCGCGCTCCTCATTTTGTCCCATATGTTCTAGGAAATCATGTCCTTGAGCGAATTTCGAGTTCAAATGACCTTGGAGTCCTTTTTGATCATAAGATGTGTTTTAACACCCATATAGCTGCAACTGTAAATAAAGCTAAGGGTGTTTTAGCGTTCATCAAGCGTTGGTCCAAGGAGTTTGACGACCCGTACGTTACGAAACAACTTTACATCTCGTTAGTACGTCCTATATTGGAGTATTGTTCTTGTGTGTGGAGCCCGCAGTATAAAGAACAGCAGGCTGTTATTGAATCCGTGCAAAAGCAATTTTTAATTTTTGCCCTTCGGAACTTTAACTGGGACTCAGGTAGAATCTTGCCACCCTACCGGTCTAGGCTAAATCTTATTGACCTGCCGTCGCAGAATATGCACTGGCGTAATGTTCGTGCACAAGCTCCTTCTTGGGACTGTTGACTCCCAAACTCTCTTGGGTCAGATTGACTTGGCCGTTCCATCTAGACCTACCCGTACTTTTAGGCCTATCCGTCTACCCATATGTAGGTCTAATTATGCTGATCATGAACCTTTTAGGGTTTTATGCCATAATTCTAACTCCCTCTGTCAAACCCTATCCCCTGAACTGTCTTTTAAACTAATTGCATGCAATATTTATAATCATTTAAATTTAGCTAACTTTTAACTTATCTTTTTCCGCCTTTAGTAACTTAGTACCATTATTAACAGATAATTGTTAATTTAATAATAAATAAAAAAATAAAAAAATAATCGCCGCCTTCAGCAAGCTTGCAAGTGACTAAAAATGTCACACAAGCCACTGTGAATTTCGCTTCGATCCAATTCCTCAAGCTCGCCGTGAAACATCTCAAATTTGCTGATCAACTTCTCGACTTGCTCTTGCTTTACACGAGCATGTAGTAGTCACAGTCTGACGACTCATTCTGCCAAGCGGTAGCTAACCTTTTCATTTTCTCGCATAATTCCGTTGACTTAAGACCAACGTCTCTAGCGGGAAGATGATCGCGAAGAGTAACACGAGCAATAGACGACAAGAGCCGAGCCCAGCAAGCGAACAGCTATTTACGAACTGTATATACAAAGGCGACCGGTGTAAGAAACGTTTCTTGCGGGAAGATGACCGAAAAGAGAAGCGCAAGCCAACAGCTACGTGCACTACCGAATATGCAGGGGAGGCCGGTGTATATATGTATGGATAACTTATGTGGTCGATGACACTGGTTGACATGGCAATTAGTTTAAATCTTTGAATGCTATATTAGTTTGTGATTGCACTGATGGATTATTTATTGCACAATCACGTCGGGGTCACCAAATGTTAAGCTATTAAGCGTTTTTAATAACTGTTGCAATTTGAAGTTAATGAAAGTCGAGAGGCTGTTTATAATTCACAATTTATTTGCATATGTAAACCAACTTATCGCGTATGTACATATGGGGATGATTGGGGCGAACGATTGATGCGAGGATGTTAGTCTAATAGCTGCGACGATTAGCTCAAGACTGCCCATGCAAGGGCTGACGGGCCAAATTGCCGGGCCCTATGCAGCAAGCTTAGACGCGAGCGAGAGCGTATGATAGCCCGAGAGCGTTACGGGGACGCTGTTAAGCCGAGTCCGAGAGATTGCGACATAAGGAGAAGAAAGAATTCGGCTGCATGCGCAAATGCGGTAGCAAATGATCTTTGCAGTGGGGGCATTGGAAACGACAACACCAAAATGCATTTCCTTTGGGCCGCACCACTGGCAATAATTTAAAATATTTAAGCTGCTTGACCCGACAGTATATTTAGATACATCATTGTTTTAGTTATAATAAACAAAAAAGTCGCCGACGGCGTTTGCATAATTTTTATAATTTATAAGAAACCTGTTTGAAATAAGGAAATAAATGTGTAATTATATTATTGTAATATTTTATATTTTGTGGTATAAATCAAATAAATAACAGCTTTTATTTCATTTCCCGCACCCTAGCGTACCATACCCCCACCCCCTGGCCATTCTTCATTTATTTTGTGGCGGTAGGTCAGTCCATCAAAAGACCCAAAACAAGAACCAAACTCAAATTTCAGTTCTAGCGGCCAGCAATACTAAGCACACACACGCAAAGTACGTGAGAATGCATGTGCACCCATACACTAAAACATGCTGGTGGCAAAACAGAACCGGACCTGAGAGAGTTCAAAAAATCTGAAAAAGCATACAATCACATATTTTTGTCGAAACATATTGCGTGTGTACTAACACATGCAAAGATGTTCTCTCTGTGCTCTCTCTCTCATGATGACGTCACTCTCGGGTACGCAACGCGCTAGCCAGTGTGTGACGCATTCGTTGTATGAACTGGCACATCTATATACTGTATGGTTAGTGGTCTTACCCGTGCTCTCTTCATCAATCTTCAGGAAGTCGTTGTGGAGTAGATGAGCACTCGGAATTCCTGCCAGAATAATTGTGTGGTTTGAAGTCCGCTTCCTCAGCGGAAAGCCTGCAAAGCTAAGTGCGGCTTGTAACTCGCGGACGGCTAGTCGAGCCTCAAGGACATCGTCGACGTACATGAATGACCGGATAATGTGACTTGCTCTCGGGAATCTGGACTGGACGTCGCCTGCTAGCTGTTGCAACACTCGGATGGCAAGAAAAGGAGCACAGCTGACTCCAAGGGTTACGGTCTTTAGTTCATAGTCGCGGATGTGTCCCTCCTTGTTTCGAAGGAAAGGGGTGTGTTTGGGGTCAACCCAAATCTGGCGATACATTTAGGTGATGTCTGCGTTGAACACGTACCGTACAACTCATCTGAGTTATTCCCATTTAATAACATTCACGGAATTGAATTTGTTGCAGTCAAAGTTCGTGTTGGCTCCGCATTTTTCTATTTAACCTGCTCTTACATTCCTCCCAGGTCTGATGCTGAGCTTTACTTACACCACCTCTCAGCAATTAATATTGTTGTTTCTGCATTAGGGTGCAATGATCGAATTATTGTCATGGGGGACTTTAACCTCCCATTTCTTTCTTGGCTGCCTTGTGATGACGCCAACCTGTTGTTTCCCAATTGTCATAACGACTTTATCAATGGGCTAACGGATATTTCCCTTGTCCAAATTAATGCCGTTAAAAACATTAGGGACAGACTTCTTGACCTCGTTTTTGTTAACGATGGTTCTCTTGCTACGGTATCTAGAGCAAACCCAATATCTCTCCCTGAAGATCCTTACCATCCAACTTTGTTGATATCACTGGAGTGTACACAATCTGGAGGTGCTGACGGTTCCATGGCTCCTTGTCACATAAAGTGTTTTCGCAAAACAAACTTTATCGATTTAGATCTTCATCTCTCGCGTCGCGTCGCGTCGTTTCTTTATTCATTACCGAACATAGATGCAACTGTTAACTCGTTTTATAGTTCTATTTACTCCGCCCTAAATACGTTTGTTCCAGATATCACTGTACCTGTATCGTCCAAGCCTCCCTGGTTCTCCAAGTATTTGTCATACTTAAAAAATAATAAATCCCGGCTCTATAAAAAGTACCAGAAGTCGGGCTCCACGTTGGCCTTAGCTCTATACTCCTCCGCTCGCTCTCTATTCCTTGCCGTCAATAGTCAGTGTTATAATCATTACCTTTCACAATGTAGTAGAAACTTTCGTAGTGATCCTAAAAAATTCTATTCGTTCGTTAACTCTAAGCGCAAGTCAAACGGTTTTCCTCCGTCCCTTCATTACCAGAACAAAACAGAAGCTTCTGCTGTTGGTATTGCAAATTTATTCGCTAACTTTTTCCAAACAACGCACTCGTCTCATATTTACAACGCATCCACTCCGTATCCGTACCAGCTACCTCAAGCTAACAGCATTTTTCTGCCCTTTTTCGAGGAAAGCGTTATTCTGGAAGGTTTGTCATCTATGGACATGTCGTTTTCTGCGGGTCCAGATAAGGTACCTAGTTGCATCTTAAAACACTGTGCCCAGTCCCTTTGCAAAACCTTGACCTTTCTCTTCAACCTCTCCTTGGAACAGTCTTGTCTCCCAGTAATTTGGAATGAGTCCTATATCATTCCGCTTCACAAAAAAGGTTCAAGATCAAACATTGAAAACTATCGTGGTATCGCAAAGCTTTCCGACATCCCGAAGCTTCTTGAGTTCCTAGTCACCCGGCAACTGCAACATCTTTGTTGCAGCTTGATATCTCCGTCGCAACACGGCTTTTTCAGACATCGTTCAACATCGACTAACCTTCTTGAGTTTTCTAACCTAATCCACCGTGGTTTGCAAATTGGTTTTCAGACGGATGTAGTTTCTACTGACTTCAGCAAGGCATTCGATTCTGTGAACCATGCTCTGCTTATTCACAAGCTCTCTTTATTAGGGTTCCCAACGAATCTTCTAGATTGGATTTTGTCCTATCTCTCTAACCGTACTCAACGTGTTTTGTTTTCTAACGTGTTGTCAAATACTGTAAATGTAACTTCAGGTGTGCCACAGGGAAGTCATCTGGGCCCGCTTCTGTTCATTTTATTTGTGAATGACCTTCCTCAAGTTATAACATACTCTACTACACTAATGTATGCTGATGATGTCAAAATCTGTCTTTCTTACTCTGATTGGTATTTGCACACACGCCTTCAACTTGATCTAAGTGAACTACTATTGTGGTGTTCAACTAATCTTCTTTTTCTGAACCTTTCCAAGTGCAAACTTATGACATTTTACCGTCGCGCTCCTCATTTTGTCCCATATGTTCTAGGAAATCATGTCCTTGAGCGAATTTCGAGTTCAAATGACCTTGGAGTCCTTTTTGATCATAAGATGTGTTTTAACACCCATATAGCTGCAACTGTAAATAAAGCTAAGGGTGTTTTAGCGTTCATCAAGCGTTGGTCCAAGGAGTTTGACGACCCGTACGTTACGAAACAACTGTACATCTCGTTAGTACGTCCTATATTGGAGTATTGTTCTTGTGTGTGGAGCCCGCAGTATAAAGTACAGCAGGCTGTTATTGAATCCGTGCAAAAGCAATTTTTAATTTTTGCCCTTCGGAACTTTAACTGGGACTCAGGTAGAATCTTGCCACCGGTCTAGGCTAAATCTTATTGACCTGCCGTCGTTGCACCATCGCAGAATATGCAATGGCGTAATGTTCGTGCACAAGCTCCTTCTTGGGACTGTTGACTCCCAAACTCTCTTGGGTCAGATTGACTTGGCCGTTCCATCTAGACCTACCCGTACTTTTAGGCCTATCCGTCTACCCATATGTAGGTCTAATTATGCTGATCATGAACCTTTTAGGGTTTTATGCCATAATTCTAACTCCCTCTGTCAAACCCTATCCCCTGAACTGTCTTTTAAACTAATTGCATGCAATATTTATAATCATTTAAATTTAGCTAACTTTTAACTTATCTTTTTCCGCCTTTAGTAACTTAGTACCATTATTAACAGATAATTGTTAATTTAATAATAAATAAAAAAATAAAAAAATAATCGCCGCCTTCAGCAAGCTTGCAAGTGACTAAAAATGTCACACAAGCCACTGTGAATTTCGCTTCGATCCAATTCCTCAAGCTCGCCGTGAAACATCTCAAATTTGCTGATCAACTTCTCGACTTGCTCTTGCTTTACACGAGCATGTAGTAGTCACAGTCTGACGACTCATTCTGCCAAGCGGTAGCTAACCTTTTCATTTTCTCGCATAATTCCGTTGACTTAAGACCAACGTCTCTAGCGGGAAGATGATCGCGAAGAGTAACACGAGCAATAGACGACAAGAGCCGAGCCCAGCAAGCGAACAGCTATTTACGAACTGTATATACAAAGGCGACCGGTGTAAGAAACGTTTCTTGCGGGAAGATGACCGAAAAGAGAAGCGCAAGCCAACAGCTACGTGCACTACCGAATATGCAGGGGAGGCCGGTGTATATATGTATGGATAACTTATGTGGTCGATGACACTGGTTGAGATGGCAATTAGTTAAGATCTTTGAATGCTATATTAGTTTGTGATTGCACTGATGGATTATTTATTGCACAATCACGTCGGGGTCACCAAATGTTAAGCTATTAAGCGTTTTTAATAACTGTTGCAATTTGAAGTTAATGAAAGTCGAGAGGCTGTTTATAATTCACAATTTATTTGCATATGTAAACCAACTTATCGCGTATGTACATATGGGGATGATTGGGGCGAACGATTGATGCGAGGATGTTAGTCTAATAGCTGCGACGATTAGCTCAAGACTGCCCATGCAAGGGCTGACGGGCCAAATTGCCGGGCCCTATGCAGCAAGCTTAGACGCGAGCGAGAGCGTATGATAGCCCGAGAGCGTTACGGGGACGCTGTTAAGCCGAGTCCGAGAGATTGCGACATAAGGAGAAGAAAGAATTCGGCTGCATGCGCAAATGCGGTAGCAAATGATCTTTGCAGTGGGGGCATTGGAAACGACAACACCAAAATGCATTTCCTTTGGGCCGCACCACTGGCAATAATTTAAAATATTTAAGCTGCTTGACCCGACAGTATATTTAGATACATCATTGTTTTAGTTATAATAAACAAAAAAGTCGAGAACCGACGGCGTTTGCATAATTTTTATAATTTATAAGAAACCTGTTTGAAATAAGGAAATAAATGTGTAATTATATTATTGTAATATTTTATATTTTGTGGTATAAATCAAATAAATAACAGCTTTTATTTCATTTCCCGCACCCTAGCGTACCATACCCCCACCCCCTGGCCATTCTTCATTTATTTTGTGGCGGTAGGTCAGTCCATCAAAAGACCCAAAACAAGAACCAAACTCAAATTTCAGTTCTAGCGGCCAGCAATACTAAGCACACACACGCAAAGTACGTGAGAATGCATGTGCACCCATACACTAAAACATGCTGGTGGCAAAACAGAACCGGACCTGAGAGAGTTCAAAAAATCTGAAAAAGCATACAATCACATATTTTTGTCGAAACATATTGCGTGTGTACTAACACATGCAAAGATGTTCTCTCTGTGCTCTCTCTCTCATGATGACGTCACTCTCGGGTACGCAACGCGCTAGCCAGTGTGTGACGCATTCGTTGTATGAACTGGCACATCTATATACTGTATGTTTAGTGGTCTTACCCGTGCTCTCTTCATCAATCTTCAGGAAGTCGTTGTGGAGTAGATGAGCACTCGGAATTCCTGCCAGAATAATTGTGTGGTTTGAAGTCCGCTTCCTCAGCGGAAAGCCTGCAAAGCTAAGTGCGGCTTGTAACTCGCGGACGGCTAGTCGAGCCTCAAGGACATCGTCGACGTACATGAATGACCGGATAATGTGACTTGCTCTCGGGAATCTGGACTGGACGTCGCCTGCTAGCTGTTGCAACACTCGGATGGCAAGAAAAGGAGCACAGCTGACTCCAAGGGTTACGGTCTTTAGTTCATAGTCGCGGATGTGTCCCTCCTTGTTTCGAAGGAAAGGGGTGTGTTTGGGGTCAACCCAAATCTGGCGATACATTTAGGTGATGTCTGCGTTGAACACGTACCGGAAATAACGCCAGTTTAGGATCTGTAGGGTCAAGTCAGATTGGAGGACCGGGCCGGCGTGCAGAAGATCATTCAACGGAGTGCGTTGGTCTAAGGGCTGGATGTGTTAAATACATCGCGGACCTTCGTGGTAGTGCTGTCAGGCTTGAAGACAGCGTGGTGCGGAAGGTAGTAAGTTGAGGACCCATGAGTCGGAGGAACTTCTGTCATGTGATCAAGGGCTAGGTATTCTTGGATCACGGAGTCGTATTGCTTTTGTAAGGTGGCGTCTCTTGTTAAACGATTTTCGTTCCGCAAAAACTGAGTCAGGGCAATCGACCTGGAATACCCCAGATCGGATCCGAGACGATCTGGGTCACGCAACGGCAACGCGACAAAGTACTTTCCATTCGACGTTCTCGAAGTGGTTCGGAAGAAATTGCTTTCGCAGTAGGCATCCGACTCGCCTACAATTTTCCCCGGTACTGTCTCCACCTCCCAAAACTTGGTAAGAAGCTGGTCTAAGGGAGCCTCTAGCTCGCTCGAAACTTGCGTATAGAAGGGTGAAATACTGCTTTGTACAGTATTGGGCACTGGGCCGGTAAGTACCCACCCGAAAACGGTTTCCTGCTCGAGGAGAGAGCCACAGATGTTGGTCAGTGAGCCGCTTAACAGAATGGACGGAAGGATATCCGCTCCAATCAGGACATCTATTTGTGAACCCTCATAGAAGGTCGGATCCGCCCATGCGAGGTTCGGCAGGTCTCGCAACGAATTTTGCGGAATCGGATAAGATGGAAGGTTACCCGCCAGTTCCGGCAGAACGTAAGCGTGGCGTTGACGTGCAAATCCGGCCTCGCCGGGAATGGATGACAAAATGACTGAGCTTCGTGGATTGAGCGGATTCTGTCTGATTGAGGCCCGACTTGTGCCTGGATACGTCAGAACGGCCACTTGATTATTTTGAAGAGACGTTCCGTAATAAACGTTACCTCGAAACCCGGGTCGATTAGAGGGCGGGCGTGGAAGTTTGTCCCCAAGTGGCAAATATTAATAATGGCCGTGCCCAGGAGTACAGCCCTCTTGCCGGAGGCGAATTCGTTCTGAACACTAGGCTGAACTTCGGCAGGTGTCGAAAGTGGTACGGAAATGGACACGGATTGGCTGGAAACTGGAGTGGCACGGTGCAGCAGCGTATGATGCCGGTCTCCACACGTGTTGCAGTTGTGGGCGCTTTGGCATTCCCGCATCTGGTGACATCTTGCGAAACAGTTTAAGCAAAGCAGTTTTTGCTTAATATAGCTGGCGCGAGCATCAGGTCTCATCTGAAGGAATTGAGGGCATACCCGGATCGGATGGTTCTCTTTGGAGCAAAGATCACACGTTCTCCGCTTCGAATCCACAGTTGTTCCGAACGAGTGATCCCGCCTTGCAACAGGGCTCCCTTGGGACTGGAATCGGTTGTGATTGCCCTTTGAATTTTCTGACAAGGGTAGGCTCGCCATGGAGTTGGACTGAGTCTCCATGCTTGGATGGCCGTCCTCGGTCACTTCGAGAGACAGGTACCGCTCCGCCAAGAACTTGTCCATGGTGTGCCAGGTAGGAATTTCGGACTTGTGCGTCACGGATTGCTTCAAAAGCTCTAAGGTCGTCTTTGGCAGCTTAACAGAAATGATATACACTAGCACTCCGTCAGCGAAAACGCTGTCTGTAGAGACCTCGGAGTGGATGAGTGTCGTTAGGCACTTGTGGACAGCCCTCTGGAGCTCTTTTAGCGGTACGGATTTGGGGCAGACTGAAAAGGATCTTCAGCTGGGCTTTGAGTATCAGCCTTTTGTTTTGGAAACGCTCACGGAGGGCGTTCCATGCGGACGAAAAACCCTCGTTCGTGAGTGGAGCCTGTGCCACTATGTCGTGGCCCTAACCGTTCGTCTTTTTGTTGAGATGGAACAGTTTTTCCACTGGAGCCAACCTCGTGTTTTCTATGTAGCTGGCGGTGAACAGGTCTCGGAACGTGAGCCACTTCTGGTAGTCGCCACTGAAAACGTCAGTGTCACATGGAGGAAGGCGGCAACCGCCGGTAGTCGTCTTTTGAACGGCCAGTTGCCGCGTGTGAGGAGCAGTCGGGGGCTCGAGCTGATCGTTCACTTCGGCAAGGCATTGCGCGTAGACCGCGTAGCAGTCATCGTACATCCCTTGGACGTCAGCTACCCCCTCTGGATCTACTTCCGTTATCGCCTCCACACAGGCCTCGAACTCCGCGTCCACCTTCGCCCACAGGCTTCGGAGTTGATCTCGATGGACTTGGGAGAGCGAGCGGGTTGGTGTGCTAGCATCAGGAGCGCTGAGCTTCTGGTCGAAGCGTGTCAGTCTGCTTGCAGCCAAGGCAAACTTAGACCGTGCGGAACTGGCGGCCGATTGGGCCATAGTGCTGGGAGACGTGCGAGGGACTCCCGAGAGGAGCAACAAGGCCTCGAAGGCATGTGGTGCATGATGTAAGGAAGTTCTCAGGCCGAGGTACAGCTTCTCAGTCTGTACAGGGCCCGGTCCTTCCCCACAGCAAAATTTGTTGTGTGAGGACCTAAGGGGAGAGCCGCTCGTGGCGAAGGCGCGCCCGTGGGGTGGATCGTGGGACGGTCGGGCCTGGCCCGGCCACGAGGCGTGGGTGAAGCCGTGCTTGGGAGCTGCAGAAACGTGCGTTCAGGGTCATGTGTTGCGGGAGACGGGGTTTGGGTCAGGGATCGGAAAGGTGTGGGAGAGGGGAGCCCAGCCTCGCAGATGCCGCATGATCCACGACTCACATCTGCGTCGCCGGGTCCCCCGGGCGAGGGTGTAGGAGAGGGAACCCAGCTTTGCGAATGCCGCGTGAATCCACGACTCACATCCAGCATCGCCGGGTCCCCAGGGGAGTAAGGTATAGGAGAAGGAAAACCCAGCTTGGTGAATGCCGCATGAATCCACGACTCACATCCACTTCGCCGGGCCTCCCGGTAAAAGGGAAGAGAGGGGGAGGGGGGTGAGTGACTCCTACGGGCGAATGTTCTGAGACAGGTGGGTTGAGGTTGGTGTCTTTATTGTTTTCGGATCATTTCCCTACTTAAAATCCCGCACCTGCAGCGGGGAAATAAACGCCAAAAAATTATCATAAACAACACGTGGGCATAGATATGTAAAGAAACTGCGGGAATGTTCTGCTTATACCTGCCTACTGCACCGATCTATCCCCCTCAGAGCTCACATACGTGAGGTGGCTCACCCTTGTGTCCGTTCTTTGGGTCCTGTTCTCCCACGGCGGGTCCTCGTCACTTCGGTGGCTTCCTTTGCACACCGCGTGGGTGCGGTCACAGCTGGTTTTATTCACCGCGTGCGGGCGAACACGGCTTATTACGTACACGGCGCAGTCACGGCTAGTTTTTCACATCTATTTTGGCTTCCGTCGCACAACCGGTCTGGCTCAGTCCTCGGAGATCACTCCCGAGCTTGGCTCGCGCTGGACCGTGCCAGGTCTCGGCTTTTCTTTTTCGCCGCCTTCGGCTGCCGGCCTCGGCTGCGTGTGTGTATTGCCTGCTTCGCCGTCGGCTCTTTTCCTCGGCTGCTTGGGCGTAAGACCGATCGGCGGCTTCTCTGCCGCTTCGCTCTCTTTCATGTTGTCTCTTTTCGTCTTCGCCTTCGTATAGCCGTGGTGTGCGTCTCTCTTCGCTGCGTGGCCGTAGTGTGCGTCTCTCTTACGTGTTGGTTCTCTTAGTTCTAATAAGTAACGAGGGGGAACGTTGTGAGTTGCTGCGGACACCGCAACTCTACAGTTATACCCGATACTAAGTCAGTATGGCTCTCCTCCGGCAGCGCCGCTAATATTAAACGACACGACAAAGAGTGCGTGCGAGAGTCAGTCTGAGCGTGACGTCGGGCGCTGCGTAGCCAATGCAAATTGATTTGTTCCTTTTGGCTACAAAAATTATCTGATCTGATCCAGATTCCGCAGTCTAAAAGATATGGTCATTCTCTACGATTCTGCGTTTTTGGTTTTCTCGTATCTTTAAAATTGTGGATGCCACAGATTTTCGCCCTTTGTGGGGGCGGAAGTGGGCGGGGCAAAGTTTTGAAATATTTTTGTAGCAGTGACATATCACAGAAGTCTGGATCCAAACCATCGTTGCTCTGGCTCTTATAGTCTTTGAGCATTAGGCGCTGAAGGGGACGGACAGACGGACAGACGGACGGACGGACAGACAGACATGGCTCAATCGACTCGGCTATTGATGCTGATCAAGAATATATATACTTTATGGGGTCGGAAACGATTCCTTCTGGACGTTACACACATCCACTTTTACCACAAATCTAATATACCCCAATACTCATTTTGAGTATCGGGTATAAAAAGGCCTACTGTTTTGGGATTTCTTACTTTAATGGGTGAAAATAAGGATTCATTGCTGTTTGTCTTGGTAATACTAATAATAATAGAAGTAATAAAATCGGATAATAGTGATAATGAACTGAGATTATAATGAAATTAGATAACAAGCCGTCGGGGCGGTCCCTTCAGGGGATGGTGTCGTGGTCAGTGTTGTGGAGGCTTATGCCTTCACACTCCCTTCCTACTTCGGGGTGGGGCGCGGTGAAATGCGCACCAAATTTCCGCTGATGCATACGCGGAAGCGTTGGCCGTCGTGGTGTTCTAGGCTGCGGATCCGGCTGCGCCCGTGACGCGCCGCTTTTGCCTGAGCGCTGGCGCCTTCCAGCAGGCTTTGCGGTACGCGGCGGTCAGGCGTGCTTACCCGTCGTCCCAGCTGGTGTCCGGGATCGGGCCGTTTGGGTTCTCCTGCCCTCCTAGGATCCAAGCTACCTCCTCGTCTCCGTCATCCCTGGGTATCGGGGACACGGGTCCGTCCCCCAGGCCGAGTTCCTGGAGCAGTTGGGGCAGCTCATTGCCGGTTACGTGTCTGGGTGGCTCGTGTTCATCCTGAAGGCCGAGGTTCCGGAGCCGTCGGGGCAACGCATCGCCCAGACTGCCGTCGCTGATCCGTAGCGGAGTGGTGTCGTCCTCTCCTAGGAGCTGTACCTCGTCGTCGCTTGTTGTGTCGTTGTCCGACGCGGGGATGATCTCCCTCTCGGGCCTGGGTGGGGTGATGGGCCGTGGATGGGCGAGCAGCAGTTGCAGGGTCCTGTCGGCGTCCTTCCAGGTGGTCCAAGGTGCCACGTCAACCGCGATGTTGGCTGGAGTGTTCTTCTGGCAGTTGGCCGGCCCATCTTCGTCCTCGCTCACGTCCGAGTATGGGCCCGTCGTGGCCCGCTCGGCATCCAGTTGGCGGTTTAGCTCCCGGACGGAGTGCTTGACCCATGGGCGGCCACCCGCTTTTCCGAAGCGTCGGTCGTGCAAGAACTCTTCATCGGTGCTTGCCTGGCAGGTCGGCTCCCAGTGCTTGTCGTCCTCCATCGTCGGGCTGGTGGACCCTTCGTCGGAGCTGCTGTCGTAGTTCGGCCGTGGGGTCAGCGGTTCTCCAATGCGGTACAGGTAATAGGGCGGTGGTGGTGAGGACCGCAGCCGCAGTTTGTGCGCGACTGGGGAGCTGCTCTGCCCCTCGGAGTTGGGGTCTAGGTTGACGTGTCCTGGCTCGACGCGTCTTCGAGTCGCGCGTGGGGTGACGGCGGTACCTGTTCCTTGGCCTGGATGCTTGCGGCGGCGTGGGCGTCTTGGTAACTCCTGCTGGGCCCGGCCTGCTCGGACCTCCTCGTCTGAGTCCGATGGCCGCATCGCCTCCACTGTGATGATCCTAGACAGGCTGTTTCGTGAAGTGTTCGGATGGACGACGTCGTTGAGCCATGCCCAGGTCATGGTTGTCGCCCGGCGGGGCGACGGTGGGCCTTCGGGGCGGGCCCGACGTCGGGATGGCCCAGGTGGCCTGGGTGGTCGTGGTATGGCTCCTGTTGATGGTCCAGGCTGCGTGGTGTTGCCCGGTTCTGCTTGCGGGGTCGGAGAGTGGTGTCTTGCTTGTGGTTGGCTGGTCGTGGACCGTGGTTGCCTTGAGCTGGGCGGCGACGCACCCATAGGATGCCCCTCCGTGCCATCCTCTGCCTCTAGAGGCTGTGCGTCGCTCGTCCTTGGGTTGTCCATGTCGGATCTGGTGGGGGGAAGAAACCTTGTTTGGTTAGAACCTGCCCTGTGCTACTGATGTGCCCTGTGCCCTGTGCCCTGGGTTTCCCTGATCGGTGCATTTCTAGTTTCTGGCTATTTCTTACTCTAATCCCTTAAGGGGAGTTAAGCTATCTTACTGAGTGTGGACGCGGTTTCCCCTTGCGGGGCGAGGACATTACGGCAGCGCACTACCATAAGTGGCCCTCATGAACTCGCGGTTTTCCTGGTGCTGGGGTCGTCGTCATCGTTGTCTTCGTTGTCTTCGCTGGTGAGTGTGTGCTCGTTGTCGTGGTAGGCCTTGAGGTCGGCTAGTCCGGCCGTTCGTCGTTGTCTTCCCGGATGCTTCTGGAGTCGTGCTATGGTGGGAGAAATAAATTTAATTACTTTGTAAGGCCCCTCATATTTGGGAGCCAGTTTGGCAGCGAAGTTGTCCGCCGCTTTGGACAGGTGATGTTGGCGTAGCATCACGAGCGTCCCGATCGTGGGTCTCCATTCGCGTCGACGTAGGTTGTAGGTCCTGCTCTGCGTCTGTGATGCCTGCTGGGTATTTTCTTGTACGATGGCGAAGATTTCCTTGAGTCGCTTGGCCTTGTTGGTTGGGGTCTCTGTCACTTCGCATAGTCGTGGGGTCGTCTCTTCGTACAAGGCTCCAGGCAACCGAGGTTCCCGGCCGAGTACGATGAATGCTGGGCTGAAGCCTGTGGTGTCCGATGTGCTGCTGTTGATGGCTAGGCTGAGTCCTGTTGGCTCGTTCCGTGTGGTTTTGTTGTGGCGTATAGGGCGCCGTATACTCCAATTCCATGCCTGCTAGTTTGCAGAACTTTCGGAAAGAGCGACTTGTGAATTGGGTCCCGTTGTCGCATACGAATTTCCGTGGGGTTCCGAAGCGGCTCAGGATCCGTTCCCGGAAAGCGGTCTCCAGTAGTGCGGTGGTGGCCTTGCGTAGTGGGACCAACTCCACCCACTTGCTGAAGGCGTCGAAGAACACCAGCAACATAGTATTGCCGTGTTTGGATCGGGGCAATGGTCCAATGAAGTCGGCGCAGACGATGTCCAGTGGTTCTTGGGCTTGGCGGGTGTGCATCTTCCCTCCTGGTTTTGGTTTGACTCACCTTGTACTGCTGGCACTTGGTGCACTGCTGGATATATCGGGCGATATCTCGGTGCAGTCCGGCCAGTAGTACCTCTGGGCTATTCGTGTCGCTGTCTTCCTGATTCCGAGGTGTCCTGCTGTCGGATGGTCGTGGCACTCTTCTAGCACGCGTCGGCGGTGTTCCTTGTTGACACATAGTTTCCATAGTTGACACAAGGATCCAGTGGATCCTTGCGCGGATGCCACAGAGGAAGTCGAGCCCCAAGATGAAGTCGTCTAATACCGTGGGGAGTATAAGAAGAGATACCTGTGTTTCTTGCTGATCCAGGCGCACTGTGACTGCTATCGCTTGGTTGATCTCCTTCCTGGTTCCATCTGCCAGGCGGATCCTGGTCCTCACCTCTCGCCTGTTCTCGGTCGTCCCTATCTCCTTCGCCAGCCGCTCAGTGATGAAGGATCGTGTGGCTCCAGTGTCGAGGGTGGCCGCAAATGCTCTCCCATTGATGTCCACCAGGGCAGCGATCCTTCCTCCGGTCATGCTTAATGGGTGGGTTTCTCCTGTTCCTGGGTACGCGCCTCCGTCCATGTTGGGCGGAGACCCGACCCGTTTCCCGACGCGGGTTTCCGGCAGCAGTTGATGGTCCGGACCCCTCGGTGGCCACATTCCCAACAGAACAGCTTCTGTCGGTTTGTGCACGCACCACTGAAATGGCCGTTTTCCCCGCAGTTCCGGCAGGCTCGTTGTACATCGATCGCCTGCTCTTGCTCCTGGCCGATTCCTCGGTTGGCGATCTCGGTTTTCCCGGGTGTCTCGTGTGTGTTGCCTCGTTGTGGGTTGATTCCATTGCCGGTATAGGCGGTACGGGGTCGATGGTTCTGCGTGGTCCCGATGCTGCGGAGTGCGTCTCGGTCCCGCGCGGTTTCGTAGGCCGAGACGAGCTGGGTCAATTCGGTGAGTGATCAGAAATCTTCTCTGCGCGTGACTGCATTTGATACTCCGGACGGAGATTTTCGTAGATCCGCTCGACTTCCTGTTCCTGAGTATACTGGGCTCGTTGCATCATCAGACGCAACTCGATAAGGTAATCCCGGAAGGATTCCTTGGGCTTCTGTTCCCGACATCGTATGGTGTCTTCCAGCCGCTGGAAGTATCTGGGGGGCAGGAAGAATGACAGGAATTCTTTCCGAAAGTCTGTCCAATTCTGTCCCTGCATCTGAAAAGTTCCGACCCATCCTTCGGCCTTATCTGTAAGGAGACCGGAGATGGCTCGCGGCAACTGCTCTGGGTCCGCTAGTGGGTCCGCGTGGCCGTCGAAAGTAAATCCCTATTTCCGGAGTTTGTCCGCCAGTAACGAGTGCGAGATCTCACCCCCTCCGGGGCGTGAGACCCGATGTCCCTGAGGAAGACGTGGCTGTTCTCCTTCCGTGGTTGTCTGGTGGCTAGGCGTGGCCAGGGGTCCAGCGGTAGTGGGTATTGGCGCGTGGTTCTTGCTGGACGCCTTTGGTCTGGTTCCTTGGAGTGGTCCTTGGGCAGCTCGTTGTGGTTGCTCGGTTGCTGACTCGCGGTATCCGTGGGTGGATCCTTGGCTCGTGCTGGGCAGCTCGGGTACAATTAATCGCAGTTTTGGTCCCTCCTTGCTGTCTTCCATCTTCATCCGGCTCTCTGGCCCGGGTGACATGGCTGGACTCCGGTGGTCCCTGGGGCTCGGTATGTTCCCAAAGTGCGTAGCCAATTCGTCCAGCCTTGCCTGCACGGTTTCGGGGTGCCCAGGGCGTGCGATGAATGCGGTGATCCGGCTCCGTAGGTCCTCTACAGTCCCAGTTTCTCCTAGTCCAAACTCCTTAGCTAGGCTCTGCAGCTCGTCCTTCCTGCGGGACGCTATCCAGCGGATGTTCATCCTGATCCTGGTACACTAATCGGGGCACCGGTACGAGTCCTTATCAGCACGGTACTGGGTCTGGGGCTACTGTACTAGGATACACGGCACTGGGTGGAGAGTCCTGTTCGAGGGACACGCGGCACGGTACTGGATCGGTGATCCTATACTAGGATACACGGCACTGGGGTGGGGGGATCCTGTTGAATTACACGCGGCACGGTACTAGATCGGTGATCCTGTACTAGGATACACAGCACTGGGTTGGATGATCCTGTCGATACGTGGCGCGGTGCAGGGAAAGGTTCTGTCTGACTGCTCGGTGGTAACTGTGTGACTGCTCGGTAACAACTGCCTGACTGCTCGGAAATGACTGTCTGACTGCTCGGTAACAACTCTGTCGCTGCTGCTTCTCCGCTCTGCCGCTGCCTCGTTGCTCTGTCACTGCTGCTTTGCTGCTCTGCCGCTGCGCCGCTGCTGCTGCTTTGCTACTTTGTCGCTGGTGCCGCTTTGTCGCCGTCGCGTGCCATTTTCTCCCGGCACGCGGTGCTGTGTCTTCGGCGTTTCTCCCCGTCTCTTTCTGTCTCGTCCGTGGCTGGCTGCGTGGTTTTTTTTTTTCGCGTGGTTTTCGCCGGCGCGTCTGGAACACGTGCCGGCGGCTGTTGCTTGGGGGGTATTAGAGAAACCAGCCTCAGCTGTACATAAGTCGAGGGATCAAAGATTGGTGCTGGCTATTCGCCGGGACTCTGATTTTTGGCTGCTAATCACTGATTTTAAGTTTTCCTTCCTTTTCTCCTGCTGCTTTTCCTGATCCGTGGCTCCTAATCATCGTTTGCCGTTTTGCTTTTGTGGGTCTTTCCTTTTAATTGTTGGCTGCTGCTTGGTTCCCTTTTCACTTTTAACTGCTTTTCACTTATTCCCTATGCCCTATTCCCTAACCTAGCTTGGTGAATGCCGCATGAATCCACGACTCACATCCACTTCGCTGGGCCTCCCGGTAAAAGTGAAGAGAGGGGGAGGGGGGTGAGTGACTCCTACGGGCGAATGTTCTGAGACAGGTGGGTTGAGGTTGGTGTCTTTATTGTTTTCGGATCATATTCCTACTTAAAATCCCGCGCCTGCAGCGGGGAAATAAACGCCAAAAAATTATCATAAACAACACGTGGGCATAGATATGTAAAGAAACTGCGGGAATGTTCTGCTTATACCTGCCTACTGCACCGATCTATCCCCCTCAGAGCTCACATACGTGAGGTGGCTCACCCCTGTGTCCCTTCTTTGGGTCCTGTTCTCCCACGGCGGGTCCTCGTCACTTCGGTGGCTTCCTTTGCACACCGCGTGGGTGCGGTCACAGCTGGTTTTATTCACCGCGTGCGGGCGAACACGGCTTATTACGTACACGGCGCAGTCACGGCTAGTTTTTCACATCTATTTTGGCTTCCGTCGCACAACCGGTCTGGCTCAGTCCTCGGAGAGCTTGGCTCGCGCTGGACCGTGCCAGGTCTCGGCTTTTCTTTTTCGCAGCTTCTCTGCCGCTTCGCTGCTGCGCCGCCTCCGGCTGCCGGCCTCGGATGCGTGGGTGTATAGCTGCGTGTGTGTATTGCCTGCTTCGCCGTCGGCTCTTTTCCTCGGCTGCGTGGGCGTAAGACCGATCGGCGGCTTCTCTGCCGCTTCGCTCACTTTCATGTTGTCTCTTTTCGTCTGTGTATAGCCGTTCTCTTCCTTGCGTTGGCTGCGTGGGCGTAAGAGCGTATCTCTTTCGTGTTGGTTCTCTTCGCCTTCGTATAGCCGTGGTGTGCGTCTCTCTTCGCTGCGTGGCCGTAGTGTGCGTCTCTCTTACTTGTTGGTTCTCTTAGTTCTAATAAGTAAAAAGGCCTACTGTTTTGGGATTTCTTACTTTAATGGGTGAAAATAAGGATTCATTGTTGTTTGTCTTGGTAATACTAATAATAATAGAAGTAATAAAATCGGATAATAGTGATAATGAACTGAGATTATAATGAAATTAGATAACAAGCCGTCGGGGCGGTCCCTTCAGGGGATGGTGTCGTGGTCAGTGTTGTGGAGGCTTATGCCTTCACAATGAGCCCTGGACGTGGTCGGACCGCGCTCAGCTGGGGCCGGACGGGAAGATGTGGGCGTAGTGACTGAGCCGTTGGAGCTGGGTGGATGGGTCAACCTCAGCGAACGCACCCTCTTAAACTTCTGGCGAGATTTCTTCTCAGCAGTGCGCATGTTTTGCTGATGGATTTGCGATAACGCGTATTAGAGTCGCAAAGATAGGTGAACGGAAATGGCGACGTGGAACTTGAGAACTACGAACCGTGGATTAGTTGTTTTTGGTGGAATTTATTGCGAATATTTATATCATGGAAATAGTACACCGTGGCCGGAATATTGTATAAATATTGATATAAATACTACGATCAAGAAACAAATGTCCAACCAAGAACGAAAATTGAGGATGGACGATAATATTGAGGCATATGTCCGTTCAAAACAATATACTCTCGAAATGCAGGGTAGCGCGTCACTTGGCGTTCCGTTACGGTCAAGCGCGGCACAGAAAAATATTCTCCCAGCAACTACAACGCAGGCAAAGAAACGGTAGAGAAGCGAAAGCGAAAAGAAAAACGAAAAGAATGCACCGCTGCTGCTGCTTGTATGTGTGTATGTGTGGCTGTAAGTGCTATGTACCGCGGCTTGGGTTAGGTTAGGTTAGGTTAAGGCGGTAGCCGAGAGGGGGGGGGGGGGGGGGGATAAGAGCCTCCCGCCCCCAAGCTCACTTGGACCTATAAAAGGTCCGTTGTGTTGCCGCATGGGCATGTGCCCCTTCGCGTTGCCCGAACCGTGAGAGCATACTACTGCAGGTTAAGGGCAGTCCCATCTGGTGGCTTGTATTTGGACAAGGTCCCTGGTTTGATTTCGGACAGGTCCGAAATGTCCGTGAGGAAAGCGGCCCCGACAATACGAAAACGACGATTTCCAAGGGCTGGGCAGTAACAGAAGAAATGGGGGACCGATTCCTCCTCCTCCTCGTCGCGACAACTCCTGCAGAAGTCGTTATGAGGGATTGACAGTCTGGAGGCAAGAGTGCCGATCTGCCAGTGTCCCGTAATGGCTCCAGTAACTGCAGAGCACTGTGCTCTGCTGAGTCTATACAGCTCTGCTGAGCGCTTCTTCGATCGATATGGCCATATCAATCTTGAGACTTTACAGGAAACGGTTTGCTGCCATCTCCTATTGGCATTTTGCTCGAACATTTCGTGCGTTAGGAGCCCAAGGGCATCTCTACCTGCTCTCTCCGATAGGAGAGGGATTGTTGTACCCTGCCTGGTTAGCTCGTCGGCGGCGTCGTTCCCCTCGATGTGGCCGGGGACCCATATAAGGAAGGGTCAGTCATTAATAGTCGCTGAGTTCGACCATATTGAGCCTAGAGCTTTAATAGCTGTTTGACTGTCCGAGAAGACGCACACTAAGTGCGTGTCTAGAAGTAGTTTGGAGACGATAGAAATTACCTCCTTGATGGCACCAACCTTCGTTTGGAACACAGTGATCCGGGAGCCTGAAGCAATGACTGATGTTCAACTCGCTGCAGTAGACCTCCCAAGTGGCCGTCTTACTTTGAGCCATCAGTGTAGAAGTGAACCGCATTTGCAGGTCCTGGTTCGCACATCTCCTAGTCCTCCCTAGGTGGGTTTGATACCTGGAAGGGCGTCGAGAGGTGATCACTAGGAATACAGTAATCTGTCCTCTCTGGTAATTGCGGGAGTCTCATCAGGATTCCCGAGTGCCCAACAGCGGACGCCTTCCACAGTCTGGCTTCTCTCATTCTGAGGACGGAAAATGTTGCCACCTTCTTTCCCATCAGATCTACAGGGAGGAGGTCCAGCACAGTATCCGGGGTATCCCCTGGATGAGTGCGTAGCCTGCCAGTGATGCATAGCTCTGCCATGCGTTGAATTCGGTTGAGTTTATTGCGGCATGTCCTTCTGTCTAAGGCTGGCCACCATACCACCACTCCATAGAGCATGATCGGTCGTATGATGGCGGTATAGAGCCACCGGACTATATAGGGGGTCATTCCCCATTTTAGTCCGATGGCTTTCCTGCAAGTATAGAGGGCCACTGTAGCTTTCTTTAGTCTATCCTCTATGCTCAATTTCCAGTCGAGCTTTCTATCGAGGATCAGGCCAAGATACTTGGCGTTGTTGCTGAAATCTAGCGCTTCCCCACATAGTCTAGGGGGAATCAGTACCGGAACTTTTTACTTCCTAGTGAAAAGCACCATTTCGACATTTTCGTGAGAGTACTTGTCATGCACTCACACAACGTCTGCGGAAATTTTCCGGAGAGTGCTATAGCAACATCGTCCGCATACGCTACCACACGGCAGCCACCCCCCTCTATATCCCGCAGCAGTGCGTTCACTGCCACGTTCCATAGGAGGGGCGAGAGCCCCTCTGCTGACAAATCTGGTACACGTTGATGTCCCCAGTGAGGCCTCAATCGAGTGTAGGGCCGTTTCGGTGGATCTTCCCTTCCGATAGGCATGCTGGGAGTCCGAGATCAGACTGGACGGAATGCACGCCGTGAGATGCAGCCCCAGGAGCCGCTCCATCGCCTTTAGAAGAAAAGATGATAGACTTATGGGTCTGAAATCTTTTGGGGCAGTGTGCGAGGGCTTGCCTGCCTTGGGTATGAATACGACTTTGGTCTGAAGCCAGGTGTCAGGAAAGCACCCGTGGGAGAAGATTCCCCGTAAATTATTTTGAGCCAGATAATGGCTTTATGTCCCGCGTGAATCAGTTGGGCAGGGAAAATGCCGTCTGGCCCCGCGGACTTGTAGGGTTTAAAGCTTCTGATCGCCCAGGAAATGTTCTCCTGTTTTAGCAGTCTCAGGATGGCATTTGAGGCGACAGAAGGAGGCGCGAGGTAGTTGGGTCTGTTTTCATCGCAGCCAGGGAAGTGGGTATTTAGGAGAAGATTTAGCGACTCATCGCTGGACGTAGTCCACGACTGGTCGGTGTTCTTCAAGTAGCCCAGGGTGGGTGTTGTCTTCGAGAAAACTCTGCGCAAGCGTGAGGCTTCTGAGTTACTCTTTGTCGAGCACCTTATTGCAGGCGTCGGTAAAGATCTTAAGAAGACGAGTCGTGGCCTCCGTGGAGAACTCCTCCTCAGACGGGGCTCAGGGAGAACACGACAGAGGTAATCAGAGTACCGAGTCCAGTTTGTCCGCCTGATGTTCCGGAATCGGACTGGCTTCGGTACTGCGAAGGAGAAGACAGTTTCCACGTACCTGTGGTCCGAGAAGGAGTGCTCTTCCAGGACCCTCCAGGATACAATATTACGCTGTATCTCATGAGAGGCAAGCGTGATGTCCAGGACCTCCTTGCGGTTTTTAATAATGAAGGTGGGATCACTACCCCGGTTTAATAAGACCATCTGAGTGGTCAGTAAGTAACTGAAAAGGTAGTCACCCCTTTCGTTTGTGTCAGTGCTTCCCCACTGACAGTGATGTGCATTGGCATCGCACCCCACAATTTGGCCGATGTCCTTGGCCGAGCAGTCTGCGATTAGAGCCCAGAGAGGCGCGTGTGGAGGGGGGGTCTGGTTGTTCATGCCCCATGTATGCGGAGCAGATCCTGAGTGAGCGCTCCTGGCCTTCGAGGCTCACTGCGGTGTGGTCTTCATTGCTGAAATTTGGGAGCAAAAATAAGTGCAACTCTCTTTTTGCAAGAATGCAGGTACGAATTTTACCTGCGGTTTTAGCTACGTATAGCTTGTAGTCAGAAGTGCTCAGACCGGAGACCCTGTTTCCGAGGATCCAGGGCTCCTGAATGAGGACTATGTCGGCTCCACCCTTGGCCAGGTGGAGCCGTAGAGCAGCGCATGCTGCCTTAAAATGGTGGAGGTTCATCTGCAGGAGCGTCAACGCCAGTCCTGAGGCTCGCCTCCACCATTTCTGATTCTAGATCTAGATCGCTGTCAGGGGAGTCCGGCTCCTCCCCGACAACGATGTGTCTGAGACCTCTGGCTAGGTCTTCGCTCTCGTCGAACGCGTAGTCGTCCAAGATGTCGTCCGACATCAAGGACGCCGCATCCGACGCCGGGTTGTCTACCTCGCACGAGGCCCCCTCTTTCGGGATCTCCGGCAGCTCCGGATCTGGCTCGACCAGTTTCGCCCCTGGATAGACCTCTTTGAGGGCCGCCACCGACTTCATGTAGAGGGCCGCAGAGCGAGCGTCTTGGCAGGCGATGGCTTTCACCTTGCCTTGATGCCACCCTGCGTCCTCACACTTTGGCGATGGTCCACCGTTCTCCTCCAGTTCCAGTAGGAACCGGTCCTGGAGCTCGTTCTCCACCAGGTGCCACTTATCGCGAGGGACATGGCCGTCCTCGGCGCCCCTGTCCAGGACACCGATCAGGGTCTTGCCCCTCGCCACCTCAGCGAACGACCGGTTCGTGAGGAGTGTCTTCACCCGCTTGGCGTGCTGGGCTTGGCTTGGCTGATTTGCGGGGTCCTCCGCTAAGCGTTGCCGATTGTTGGTGGCCTTGGCTGCGCCCTTTCCGGCTTTGGCTGGCTGGGACAGTGGAAGGATTGAGGAGGCCCACAGCCTCTGCTCCTTTCCTTCGGCTGACTCCCTGAAGTTCGGGTCTTCGTTGGACAGGATGAAAGCCGCTCGTCTCCTGTCCTGGTACGACGGCTTTCCTCCCCGTGGTGCAGAGACGCTTCCCGCCGGGGCTCCCATGGGTTCTTCGGCTCGGTGCGCTTATAAGCCGCGATTACGCTCTGCTTGGCAGCCACTCCGGTATCCGCTTCGCCCTTGGAGCCACCCGACTTGGAAGGACCCGATTGGCTTTTCGGGCCCCCCCTCGCTGCGGCTGCTGCTTGAAGACGGTGGACCGACTCAGTCTCCTTCCCCGTCTTCTTTGGACCCGGTTTCCCAGGCGCTGGTGCAGAGGGATTGGCTTGTCCCTCCGGCACTTTAAGAGGAGTACCGAACTCCTTTGCGGTTTTAATGGTTTTTATATTTTGAGTGTTTGACACAGTAGTTCCCACGAGTTAGCGGGAAGGGGATGGTCACCCGAGGCATAGCCCGCTTGCCCCGGGAAGCCTGATTTAAACTGGAGGTCGGCAGGTATCCAGAGTCCGCATATTAGCGACCGGGCACCCCCCCGGTCATGCATCCCTCGGCATATAACAGTGTCACCTTGGATTGGGGTAATTTCACTAAGAGTTTTCTTTTTTCCGCCCGACTACCATTCGCCAGCATCCTAGCAGAGACATGACCGTGCTAGGACCTGTTTCCAGCCGCCCTCACGGGGAGAGTATAGTCGCACTTCCACCGGTGTGCACAATTACGGCGGGTGACAGTTCGCTCGCAACCCTCTGTGTCCTAGGGGGAGGTGTGAGACGCAGACCGCACCGGGTATTACTAACCGGAGCGGCTGCGCCTCAGTTCCGAGTTCACAGTTGTGCGAGCCGACCCGTTATCCGTTTGTCCCCCTGTAGCACCCGATGGCTGATAGCCCGGGGGTTAACGAACCCCCCTTTTGGCGAGATTTAAAACAACGGCTAAAGACGGTGTATAACCGTTTTATATACAAAAAAGACAATATATACAGATGTGCAAGAATATGCTAGTTGAAAATGCGTACGTATATGTAAGATCGTGTATATGTGCCGTATGTATGGAATCGTGTTATATTTTTATTGGCAATATAATTAGTTAAATAAAGATTGATTGTGATTTGTGATTTGTCATTCGATATCTTAAAAAAAAAACCGAAAGAACTATAGAACGTTGAGCATGCACGAAATGAACAACAAATTAATTGCAAGAATATGTCCTTTTGTGTGTTGCCAACCGCTTGGATTGCGTTGCTTACACATATGTATGTTTGTGTCAGCAACGAACGCTCAGCTGGTAGCTGGGAGCGGTAGGAATATTACTTACAGACAGCTATATATTAATGTGGGCACTGGATCGGAGGAGGAACGCAGGAGCTAGCTCGGATCAAATTAAACCTTTGGAGAAATAGGAGGCCACAGCCGTTGGCAGAACGAAGTATGGTTTAATTTGGAGCTAGAGCGAGAAATTAATACATATGTATGTATGTACATATGCCGCGGGAACTCGGACTGGGATGGAAAACTCGCACAAAATCACTGCACTGGTGTTGGGCACAATCGAAGGGTTGTACTTATCTTGCACTTAGAGCGATCCGCCGATGCTGGCTGGGGTGAGCTTCTCCTTATGGGGAAGGCGAAGATCCGGCTCAAAGGACCAATGTTTGTAGTGGGGGCGGATCGAAGCTCAACTCTCCCACAACGCCTTTGATGTAGCCGTCATATGAAATGAAAACCGTTGTGTTTCGTGGTTTATATATAAATATGTGTGCGTATTTTGTTGGGAGCGGAGGTGAAATCGTAACTAACTAACGCTATGCCTTATGATGCTTTTGCTGCCGTGAGTGCCGTGTGGATCGTGGATTGTGGATCCGAGCGCCCCTACGAGCGAGTTGGGACCGGGACGCACGGAGTTGGCACAGTGCGCGGAAATTGTTTACTGCTGGCCTGAACACATAGTTCAGTGCTTTTAAACATAATGATTTTCTTATTCTAACATTTTTAGTATGACTAATATTTTTATTATTATGACTAATATTTTTATTATTAATATTTTAATTTTTAAAATTTTAATATTATTATTTTTATTTGATTTTTTATTAAGAGTTCATCAAGTGTTTTCCTAACATCTCCCTAAATTGCGTTGCTCTACTAATATTTTTAATTTTGAAAGGTAACTCGTTTCATACCCGAATAGCATTTGTTAAAAATTGTTTTCCTGAATTTGCAAGTTTGTTATGGTTACCTTATGGTTACCAGATTCAACGTTCTATTTGATGAAGCAAAGGATAATTTATCATATAAGTAGCTCGACTGTCTGGTATAGATTATTCGATGTAGAAAGATAATTCTTCTGTACCCTATCCATGTCTATCAATCCATTTTGAATATTTGTCTTGCTAATTCGCTTCTAGCTCTTGCTTAAGCCGGTTGTGTTTTTTTTCTTGCTCCCGCATTCTCCGCCCTTTGCCTAAATATCATACAACACTGTTGTGACTTTGTTTTGATATATCATCGCATCTCATTAATTTGATTCTACTTTGTGTTAACCACCAGTGTTTTGTTTGTAAACAAGTGTTTAATATAAATTCAATATTCGCAACGTAACGCATCGGACTCGTGCAGGCAATTTGTTATTGTTTTTTGCCCAGTCTGCTTTTCGTTATCGCTTCTTCGGTGTGCACTGTTCTCGCGCATCAGCGTTTGCATCGCCCACACTCTCTCGTGAGAATAAGCGGGCATTGTTGCATTGTTGCTTTCACTCTCTCTGGATTGCCTATACTCTCCCTCTCTGTGGACTTTTCTTTTGTGTCTCTGCTTTGGTGAATTTACTGCTCGATTTGTGCACTTCGTTGGATCATCTGCTTTGAATTATTGCCGCTGCAGCTGATTGTCTGGCTCGCTCTGCTGTCTGCTCTCCCATTTTACCTGCGCTCTCACTCCGTTCTTTTATTATTCGTGCACAGTGATTCTACTGCTGTCAATAATGGCAATCGTTTGTGGTGCAAAGAAATGTGAATTCGGTGGTGTAATCATTGGTGATTCATTTCTTAGCTGCTGGCTGTGCGAAAACCCCCCTGTCTTTCTTGGATGCCTTGTGATGACGCTAACCTGTTGTTTCCCAATTGCCATAATGACTTTATCAATGGGCTAACGGATATTTCCCTTGTCCAAATTAATGCCGTTAAAAACATTAGGGACAGACTTCTTGACCTCGTTTTTTAGAGCAAGCCCAATATCACTCCCTGAAGATCCTTACCATCCAGTGTTATAATCATTACCTTTCACAATGTAGTAGTAACTTTCGTAGTGATCCTAAAAAATTCCATTCGTTCGTTAACTCTAAGCGCAAGTCAAACGGTTTTCCTCCGTCCCTTCATTACCAGAACAAAACAGAAGTTTCTGCTGTTGGTATTGCAAATTTATTCGCTACCTTTTTCCAAACAACGTACTCGTCTCAAATTTACAACGCATCCACTCCGTATCCGTACCAGCTACCTCAAGCTAACAGCATTTTTCTGCCCTTTTTCGAGGAAAGCGTTGTTCTGGAAGGTTTGTCATCTATGGACATATCGTTTTCTGCGGGTCTAGATAAGGTACCAAGTTGCATCTTAAAACACTGTGCCCAGTCCCTTTGCAAACCCTTGACCTTTCTCTTCAACCTCTCCTTGGAACAGTCTTGTCTCCCAGTAATTTGGAATGAGTCCTACATCATTTGGCTTCACAAAAACTATCGTGGTATCGCAAAGCTTTCCGCCATCCCGAAGCTTCTTGAGTTCCTGGTTACCCGGCAACAAGGTCGACTAACCTTCTTGAGTTTTCTAACCTAATCCACCGTGGTTTTCAAATTGGTTTACAGACGGATGTAGTTTTTACGGACTTCAGATTGATAGATTGGATTTTGTCCTATCTCTCTAACCGTACACAACGTGTTTTGTTTTCTAACGTGTTGGCAAATACTGTTAATGTTACTTCAGGTGTGCCACAGGGAAGTCATCTGTGCCCGCTTCTGTTTATTTTATTTGTGAATGACCTTCCTCAAGTTATAACATACTCTACTACACTAATGTATGCTGATGATATTAAAATCTGTCTTTCTTACTCTGATTGGTATTTGCACACACGCCTTCAACTTGATCTAAGGGAACTACTATTGTGGTGTTCAACTAATCTTCTTTTTCTGAACCTTTCCAAATGCAAACTTATGACATTTTACCGTCGTGCTCCTCATTTTGTCCCATATGTTTTAGGAAATCATGTCCTTGAGCGAATTTCGAGTTCAAATGACCTCGGAGTCCTTTTTGATCATAAGATGTGTTTTAACACCCATATAGCTGGAACTGTAAATAAAGCTAAGGGTGTTTTAGCGTTCATCAAGCGTTGGTCCAAGTAGTTTGACGACCCGTACGTTACGAAACAACTGTACATCTCGTTAGTACGTCCTATATTTCTTATTCCTATTGTCCTATTGTTCTTGTGTGTGGAGCCCGCAATATAAAGAGCAGCAGGCTGTTATTGAATCCGTGCAAAAGCAATTTTTAATTTTTGCCTTTCGGAACTGTTCGGAGCAGAACCCAGCCGATTAGCTGCTTGCCAAATAGCACCTAATTCTTGGCCCTCAGCTGCTTATTTTGTTTGTTACTTATGTCTATGTCACTCATTTGTTTGTTAAAGCTTTGCGCTTGCTTGCCCTGCTAAACGCTCTCTGCCAGCTCGCTCTTCGCTATCTCCGCTTTGCGTCTGCCTACCGACGTCGGCCGAGCGAAGCTGCGCTTAGCGATCGGAGCGGCAATGTAAAGGGCAGGCAAGCCACACTTGCAATTTGGATGTCACGCATTAAAGAACATATCGTAATTTTATTTCTGCGCCGAGTTTTATTTAATTGGAATAATTAGTCGGCCGATTGGGGATAAAAAACATTATCTCCACATAAAATTTGGTGACCCCGACGTGATCTCTGAGTTGCAGTGTCAATTAATAATCATTCGCGATCGACATTCGTTAGCCTTAACAAATTTTCGGCGGTTAAGCACAATTCGGTGCTAAAACATACTTACATACACCTACATACACGCATTGCTGGCTATTAATTTCTCTCTCGCGACAATTCGGTCAGTGCCCAGCAGCGATTTCACTAATACACACAAGCGGAGTACAAAGCGGAATCGGACAGCTCGCACAGCCGCACAGCTAAAGGCATTAGCTGTAATCCCTTTGCTTTCGGTTCCCACGTTTATACGTATACAGGGTGTTTTTTTCGGTCGTGCTGAGTGACTCTTTTAAAACCTCAACATGGCAGCACCTGAGCCTACCAATGTCGCGAACGCAGCAATGCCGAGTGATGTAGATTTCTAAAAGCACAAGGCCGAGTCCGTCGCGCGCCAACTAAAGGCCATGGATCGCTTTCTCACCAAGAAGAAGGCAGAACTTCAAGCTCGCTTAGAGCAAATCGAGCGAATGAATGCGGATTTCGATGCCGCTCAAACGAGCCTTGAAAGGTTGGATTTCCTGCAGTTAGCCCATGATGCCCGGCTGGACTTTGCGAATGTTTATGTTTAATGTTTAATGTTTAGAGTTCAACTATGGACAGTTAAACTGTGTAAAAATATGAATGTACAAATCATAAGATTATCTGCTACTGGAAAGTACGGTAACACAATACAAGGCCGAAAGAAGTTAACTTAAATTATTCATTATTTTTTTTTTTATTTATTTATTAAATTAACAATTATCTGTTAATAATGGTACTTAGTTACTAAAGGCGGAAAAAGATAAGTTAAAAGTTAGCTAAATTTAAATGATTATAAATATTGCATGCAATTAGTTTAAGAGACAGTTCAGGGGATAGGGTTTGACAGAGGGAGTTATAATTATGGCATAAAACCCTAAAAGGTTCATGATCAGCATAATTAGACCTACATATGGGTAGACGGATAGGCCTAAAAGTACGGGTAGGTCTAGATGGAACGGCCAAGTCAATCTGACCCAAGAGAGTTTGGGAGTCAACAGTCCCAAGAAGGAGCTTGTGCACGAACATTACGCCAGTGCATATTCTGCGACGGCAGGTCAATAAGATTTAGCCTAGACCGGTAGGGTGGCAAGATTCTACCTGAGTCCCAGTTAAAGTTCCGAAGGGCAAAAATTAAAAATTGCTTTTGCACGGATTCAATAACAGCCTGCTGTTCTTTATACTGCGGGCTCCACACACAAGAACAATACTCCAATATAGGACGTACTAACGAGATGTAAAGTTGTTTCGTAACGTACGGGTCGTCAAACTCCTTGGACCAACGCTTGATGAACGCTAAAACACCCTTAGCTTTATTTACAGTTGCAGCTACCTTGTGAGACGTCAACATTAACAGACTGCAGCGTTGGAGACAACTGCAAGCCAAGGTTCAAGGATTCTGGAAACGTTGGAGTCTGGAATACCTTGCTTCCTTGCAACCTCGCACGAAATGGCAGCAGGAGTCCAACGACATAACCGAACAGCATTTTTGTAAATAAATAAGCTCAATATATTAAAAGATTATACAGTCCACTAATTCATAACCAAATGTGTTTACTGAATATGGCCTTGATTTTGTTATGCAACTGAGAAAGTAGAAGTGCACCGCATAGTTCAAGCTTCGGCGGAGACTGTTTCTTCACTGGTGCTCTTGACTTAGAAGTGAACAATTTGATCCTAGGTTCCAATTCGACATGTATATCTCACTATCTGGCAGACGTTTGTCAGGAGGGTTGCTGGTTGGAGTACCGGTTCTGTCGTTGAAGATTGTCCTGCTGATGATTGGGGTGACTGTTGCGGCTGAGAGTGATGCAAAGATGAGTGATGAGTCCGAGAACAGGATCGGCAACGATGAGTCGATGAACATTGTGACACTCTATGACCGCTTCCAAGACAATTGATGCAAAGACCGAGGCGTTTTGCATTGTCGTACCGTTGGTTGCTGTTCATAGCCTTGAGCTGAGGGCAGTTAGTGATTTTATGGCCAGAACTAGAACAAAGTGTACAAGACGGATTAGTGACAGCAAACGACGAATTTATTTGGTGATTAGAAAGACGATTTGACCAAAGAACCAGCCGAGTTTCCAGACGAATGAAGAAACTGACAGTGGCGTACCAATGTGCATGTTAGCTAGGTTGGCAGAGTTTTGTAGTCCTGCGATTCCTTCCACTTGTCCCGAAAGTGCTGATCACACTTTTCCATTACAATAAATATAACCATACAGTGAATAATATTCTCAGGTTTGCTGATTGACTCCAACGAGCTCAAGATAGCGGATGCCTTATAGACTAGGCTGCGAAGCTGTTGACTGTTTGACTTTTCCACAGGTTTTAGTGCAAACAATGCCTCAATACCTTCTAAAAATATAAGAGTAAAGCTTATGAAGCTAATAAAGCACTAAACTTACTAAGAAACTAAGCATGCAATCAAAATACAAATACCACTACAGTTACTAATTAATAGAAAGGTGTGTAAGGATTAATAATTTAATAAAAGGAAGAGAATTAGTGTTGGATATAATATGGTAGAGGGAATTATAATCCGAGCATAAGACCCTAAACGGTTCATGCAAGGAATAATTCGATCTACAAAGTGGAAGGAACAATGGTATAAAATTTCTAGTCAGTCTAATAGGAATCGTGAAGTTTATGCGGCTCAACAGATCAGGGCTGTCTATGTCACCCCTGATCAAGTTGTGCATAAATATCACACCAAACATTTTTCTACGGTTAACTAAGGATGGGAGGTTTACTAATAGTAGTCTACTAGAGTAAGATGGGAGTCTTACACCCGCATCCCAGTTAAGGCCCCGCAGAGCAAAGAGTAAAAAGTTTTTCTGTACTGATTCTATACGGTCTTGGTGTACTTTGTACTGAGGGCACCATACACAGGAGCCGTATTCTAAGATCGGACGAACAAGCGAGGTATAGAGAGTCTTTGTTATATAGCGGTCGACAAATTCTTCTGATCACCTCTTTATAAACCCAAGCACGCCCATGGCCTTATTTACCATGGTAGAAATGTGTTCGGAAAACTTTAACTTTGCGTCTAATAAGACACCAAGATCATTCATTATCATTCATCATTACTTTGCATTTCTAGGCAAAAAGGTGTAACAAGTTTGCACAACACCATGACTGAAAGCTATTGAGATCGGATTGCAAGCGAGAATGAAATAAAATGTCCTTGTACTGGACACAGAGTTTAACATCATCCGCATACATAAGTACTCGAGAGTATGTTAATACTGAAGGTAAGTCATTAATAAAGAGTGTGAAGAGTAAGGGGCAAACCTTTACTGGTAAAGAGAGAGAGTTTTTGAAGAGGACTCTTTGAGACCTAGAACAAAGATAGCTAGAAATCCATCTCAGGAGGTTGGGCGGAAACCCTAAAAGGTCAAGTTTATGCGCTAAAAGGGAATGGCTTACAGAGTCGAATGCTTTACTAAAGTCGGTATAAATAACATGTGTACAAGTTACCTTGAAAGCCTTTAATAATGAAAGAGGTAAACTCTAACAAGTTCATGGTGGTTGATCGCCACCTTATAAATCCATGTTGAGTTGGAGATATAAGAGACTTGCAGAGATGTTGCAAGTGCGGAGTTAATACCTTCTCAAACATTTTGGGAATAGCGGATAACTTTGCTATACCTCTATAATTTTTTGTGTCAGACTTGTTACATTTTGTAAGGAGAGGAATTATAAACGATTCATTCCAGATCGGGGGGAAGCAAGAAGAATCAATGGACAGGGTGAATATTTTAAGCAAGGGTCCACACATTTCCTCGGCGCAGCACCTGAGTACACAACCTGGAACCCCGTCTGGACCCGGTGAAAATTCCGTTCGACCTCGGTAAGCCGTATGGGTACAGATGACCATAGTAGCTTTCCTCAGAATAGGTGGTTTGGAAAAATTGGGCAAAAAGATCGACAATTGCCTGATCACTATTTGCCGACGTGGGGCTCGTGTGTTAATTATTCTATGAAAAATTCAACTAATCACATTTAGGTACAATCTACAGAAACATTTTTGTCGGTATATTATTTGCAAGGGCAAATGAAGGCGTTCTTGATTACGTAGAAACGGATGGAAAGTCGTCGCGAGTTACCAGCAGATATCTTCTGCGATAATGACACTAACTTTGTAAGGGGATCGAATCAGCAGCATGAACTAAAAAACTATATGTTCATGAAGCAGGCCCAAGATGAAATTTATTCATTTTGCGCATCCGATTTTATTAATTTTCATTTTATTCCCCCCAGGGCACCTCACTTCGGAGGCCTTTGGGAAGCGGCAGTCATGAGTGCAAAAAGGCTGTTGAATCGTACGCTGGACAACACCAGGTTTACCTTTGAAGAGTTGAGCACCGTCGTCGTCGAGATAGAAGCGTTCCTCAACTCGTGCCCGTTATCACCGCTTTCGTTAGACACAAATGACAATAGCTGGGAAAAACTTATCCTTAGAAAAACTCAAGCCGTCAAGTACGGACCGCTGAGATACGATTAAGGCCATCAAGCAACGTTTTTGGAAGCAAAACGTACGAAAGGGACAGCACCCTCAACGAACCTCAACGAGGGTATGTTGGTCATCTGACCAGTCTACTGTGCTTGGGAAGAATATGCTTGTACGGGTGGTACACCTCCGCACTGCAAATGAAACATGTTGCAGGCGAATACACCAGCAGGCAATTCTCCCGGTGTTTTGAAAACAGTCGTTTCAACGGAGCCGGGATGTGTCAAACTCTGTGTAGCTTTACCGTCTTAACTATTCGATTCATTAATACTAAGTTATGAACCATTGAATTTTAATTCAGAAAGAATTACTTGAACGACCCTCTCATTTTAGGCAAAATTACGCTCATTATTGTACTCTCTCTCACCATAATTGTCATAAGCTCACCACAACAGAGTCTCGCTTATGCTCAGTGTTCATGGTTTTAAGGGATCAACGCCCACTAATACGGTATTGCGGCACAGATGATCAAGGTAGGGCAATCAGCTGACGTGACACCAACCGAGGACAATAGAAGCCGGAACCAGCGCTAGATCCTCTGGTCTCTACAGTATCATCAGCTCGTTGTGCTTTCATATGGTCTAGCTAGCTAGATACGTTGTATGTTAGCTCTTGCAAAGTTCTTTTAACCATAAATTTTTGTGAGCTACATATTTAACCAATCGAATCGTAACAACATCAGACGTGTTTCTTATAATGCTCCGCGGCGTGATACAAATATAGTGCCATTAACCGGAAATTATCTGGCGCAACGACGCTCAGTACGCATGGTTACTTGTGCTATCGATCAGATTAAAACTTGGACAACACCAATGCCAACGTGTAAGAGCCCAAGCTCTGTAAGAAAAAATCGAGCTCGGCAGCAACAACAAGACGAACGTCGACTGTCGTCACTCAGAAATATAATGAAATAACGAAAATGATGATAACGCTCAAACACCGAAGACCAAGCAAGTAAAGACCCAACCTATTTATGTGCGGCAGGCAAACTGTAAAAATTGGTTAAAAAATTAAGTGAGAAAATTGGCATAAAAAGGGGTAAATGAAACAATGGAAAAATGAATGACTATACCTACAATTTAAAAGTAGCAAAGGATTACAATTGGTTATTAATGGAATCGAATCAACAGTCAAAATGGCTATGAACATAATAAATACAAATAAAATTCTTTAATCAATGCACTATGGTCCAGAATTCTTTTTTTTTTACATAAAGTCGAAAGTTTTATGTGAATGGATTACTTTTTTCTTACAAATTCTCAAAGTAAATTCATCATACATATTAAAAATTAAAAAATATATATATAAAGGTTCCCTGAAGCTTTTTGCAAGCTTTTGAAAGTGAATAATCGATCAGCCGATTGTGAGAAAAAAATTGGCGCCAAATTACTTGTTTACATTTTTACATGGCGATCGAGTAAATTTGCTCTAATAAATTCGGCTAAAAATTGAAAATGAAGATAAAGGTATGTATTATCTAATGTATAAGATATAATTGTTGTGTAATATCCAATTTATGTGTATTTTTGTTGAAAATTTAACTGCGTCCCCTGTATTTTGTAGAATATAACAAATGAACTGAGTTCTGCTGAGAAAAACTAACTACGTGAGTAACTTTAGACCGTTTTGGCCCCTTTTCTTTAAATTTGTTACAATTCAGGAAAGTTCGAATTTTTACATAGCGATCTCATCGGTATTTGGCGCAAAAACAACCGAAAAAAAGCTGTCTCAAATTGGATTTACAGTAAAATCAATAACAACCATTGGAAAAATGAAGAAACAAGTAATAGATTACAAAAAAAATCAGTAATTTTTAATCCTTCATTAAAAGAAACCTTCTGAAGTGCAAAAAAATTATAACCACCCATGCTTAATGAATAGCTTCTAAAATAACAATTATTGTTGATGAAAATATACAAATATACAAGATTCGAAAAGATATGGGTATGCGTATAAGCATGCCAAAGCAGAATGGCAACGTCAATATCAATGATGGGAATACGGCAAGAAGAGCTTTTGCGAACACTAAGCTACTATCATAAATAACTAACTTTAGCGAAGCCCTTTTAAATAATTTTCACATAATCTTAATCGCAATTTCGTGTAACTATTCTATAAATTCGAAAAAATTTCGTTCTTTTGTGAGATAACTTTTTGCTTATATATGCAAACCTACCCAATGTCCCCAACGGTTCATGTCAACGGTGACTGTCATTTTTTATAGAGCGATAGATTCCTCAATCCATTACATTACAATCCAAAGAAGTATAAAATTGGAAGTATGTAATTTAAATTTCGGAGCAGGAGAAGGGGGTAATGACGTAGTCGTATATAAAAAATAATTGTGCAAAATTTCAAGGCTCTAGCTTTAAAACTAGACTTTATGCCAAAAAAATCGACTTCTGGACCATAGTGCAATGTTCAAGGTAGAACTGACTGTGATAGTGTGCCCATAGAAAAAAAAATCACCCAATCTACAAGCTCCAATACCAACGGTACCATAGAAACACCGTTAATGAACCACTCAAACGAAATGAAACAATTCCACAAATTATCTGGAATATGGCCACACGAAAACTTATTGCGCAGTCTGCCTGCTGTGCTGTACATCTCACCAAGCCTTGCCCCATAAATAAGGAGGACCCATCTACCTAAAAAAAGGTAGCAGCTACGGGGGAAACCACACTGCCAACTATAGAGGTTGCGCTGTCTATAAAAAACAAAAAATCGCCTAGCCCAACAAAACCGCAGCTCGAAGCCTCGAAGTCATTCGAATGTTGGTATATACCATCAACTTCGACCACAGGAGTTTCTTCTGCTAAGACGTTAAGTTACATCAACGAGTCGTACGCCTCAGTCTCTAAAACTCTCCAAAGGTTTAACAAACTGCTGCAAGAATATTGCAGCATCAGGTATCGCAACATTGACCAGAAATTACTGTCCAATGTACTCCTGCAAAGCCATCCCAACTATAACAAATACAATGGTAGCAATACAATAAACCATGCAGGAACTTTTCAAAATCTCCTCTTGGAGCTCATAATCAAACAGAAATCTGCTTTAATGATTTCTCTAAATATATCTTTCTGGAATGCGAATGGCATTTTACAGCACAAATACGAGCTCTTGCATTTCCTTGAGACTCACCGAGAAAACAGAAATAATTTGCATCTCAATGACTACAACTTCTATGCGACAAATCATCCTGACGATATACTGGCTGGTGGAGGTATTGGAATTCTGACCAAGCGTCGCATCATGCATTATCTGGTACCATCATTATACCATCATACGGATGTTATTTACACCGACTTTAGTAAAGCATTCGACTCTGTAAACCATTCCCTTTTAGCGCATAAACTTGACCTTTTAGGGTTTCCGCCCAACCTCCTGACATGGATTTCTAGCTATATTTGTTCCAGGTCTCAAAGAGTCTTCTTCAAAAACTCCCTCTCTTTACCAGTAAAGGTTTCTTCGGGAGTACCACAGGGCGGCCATCTGGGCCCTTACTCTTCACACTGTTTATTAATGACTTGCCTTCGATATTAACATACTCTCAAGTATTTATGTATGCGGATGATGTTATACTCTGTGTCCAGTATAAGAATATTTCATTTCATTCTCGCTTGCAATCCGATCTCAATAAATTTAAGTTTTGCTAAACTTGTTAAACCTTAATTCCTCGAAATGCAAATTTATGACATTTCATCGATCTAGCCCCTTGTTGGCTCCCTATAACCTATGTGAATTACCCTGGTGGATGATCTTGGTGTTATGTTAGACTCCAAGTTAAAGTTTTCTGAACACATTTCTACCATGGTAAATAAGGACATGGGCGTGCTTGGTTTACAGGAATTTGACGACCCCTATATAACAAAGACTCTCTATACCTCGCTTGTTCGTCTGATCTTATAATAAAGCTCCTGTGTATGGTGCCCTCAATACAAAGTACACCAGGACCGTTTATAATCAGTTCAGAACAACTTTTTACTCTTTTCTCTGCCTTAACTGGGATGCGGGTGTGAGACTCCCATCTTAATCTAATAGACTGCTATTAGTAAACCACCCATCCTTAGTTAACCGTAGAAAAATGCTTGGTGTGATTTCTGTGCACAACTTGATCAGGGGTGACATAGACAGACCATAGTCTAACAGCTATCTTTCCAGCATGCTCGCGTAAGAGCCTTCTGCTGGATTCAGACGGGTCAATTGACGGTGCAGTATTTGCATCGCCTCTTGCAGTCATTGCATGTCAACGTCCAATTATTTCCTACAATTTATTTAAAGGCCACATCAATTTATATCGAAACTCAAAGCGCAAATCCACCAGGCTTCTCCGCTTCTGAAGCACAATTTGTAAAATTCTTCGATCTATTAGGTGACCGCTTTATAGCAACTGGTGATTACAATGCAAGCACACCCATTGGTGATCTCGACTCAGCAACCCGAAAGGAAGATAACTATATAATGGTAAACACACACTTCGAAACAAGATTGACTTTATTTCTCCGTGCAGGCCTACATTTTGGCCAACAGATCCAAAAATGCAACCCGACATGATTGATTTAGCTGTTATATCCCTTCGTCGGATCCCTTGCCAATCCTTCTTTACCCTTACGACCATCCACAGTTCTCAAAACGCCCACACTATCTATCTTCTAGCAAAACATATAACTAGGCTCAAGTAAATTAAATATGTATGTAAGTTTCCATATGTAATTAATGGCTGTAAAACACTCCATTAAATTCACAACAGTAGTCGTGTTCCCTGGCATATTGAAGAGCTGCTACGCGATAAGAGAAGACTTCGGCGGGAATGGGAAGCCCATAGATCACCTGCCTCGAAGGTGCGGTTAAAAATAGCCAGCCATTTACTGCGCAAAGCCATAGATGAGAAAAACCTCAAACATACAATATAAAAAAACTCTCTCCAAACAAGAAAAGATTCCCATTGTGGAAAGCCCACTGGCGTATGTCTACCAATCAAGATTGAATCACCGTTACATACCCAAATAGAAGAGTGAGCTCAAAGTGACAAAGAGAAGGCAAAAACATTTTCTGTCCATATAGAAAATATATTCAAACCACATCCAGCAACAAATAGTTTGGTACTGCCACTAAACAATAATCTTAAAGCAACCTCGCCTATTATATTCCAAGCAGAAGTTACATACATATAAGAGTCATTAAAGACAATGTCTCCAAACAAAATAATTACCATAATATCAAAGACTATACAATACCAAGATGTTGCATGAGCGACCAAAAAGCTGTTCTATGGCGGGTCCTAACATTAGAATCCAAAAGGCACGAGGGAGCGCGCGGGGTTTCAATTCCCTTTTCGCCTGTACTTCGTCTCTACCGCGACCCTGCTGCCCATCGGTTTCGTCTGTTCGGCAATGCTGGACTCTCGAGCCTCAGCACCGTCGAAGCGGTGGTCGCGGATCGCCGATGTCTTTGGAGCGGCACAGTTCGATTGGAAAATTCGCTATTAGAATTTATCTAAAGCACTCATACAATTTTTTTACTATTTCGGCTGAGTCCCCACTGTGCCGCGCCAAAGACATCAGCGACCACGCTGCCCTACGGTTTCGGCACGCAGACGATTCATATTTTGTTTTTGTATTCTTTCTCTCGAGACACACCGACTCGACGCTGACCTAGGCATTGACGAAGCCGAGTAGAATTTCGGAGGCGAAGGTAGCGTAAAAGAGAATTGAAGTAATAGCCCCGCGCGCCCGTACCATGAAGCGTCAAACGAAAATTGAAAAAGAATTTGTTCCTCATGCAACATCTTGGTATTGTAGAGTCTTTGATAATATTCAACAGCATGTTGAAACAAGGCTACTATCCTCAACAATGGAAGAAATCTGTCATCACAATGATCCTTAAAGCCGGAAAGGACAAGTCCCATCATCATATAAACCTATCAGTCTTCTGATCACACCCATAGTGCAATCTCAATGCAACAATATGGATTTCGAAAAAAAAAAAATTTCGAACCATTCAACTAGTAAACCGGATTACCAACGCTGTCTCCCTGGATGTCACCTAAACTTCAACCGCGTTTATTAGTTAGGGCCGTACTCTAAATTATTAATTGTAATAAATAATTAAATATATTAGATAAAGATTTATCTACTTGTCATTAGTATCCAAGAAAGAACATTCAATAAATAAATTACCGTAAAAATAAAAAAAAGCTAACGAGACGTTACGTTTAGTTGCTGCAACATTTGTACACGGTCAGTTTTTTTCAGACTAGTTTCTCACTATTTAAGTCTTATTTTTACTGCACGCCGGATATAAATTCAGAGTGTCCGACCGATTGCATACATATACATATGTATGTACATACATATATGTACATATCATAAAGTAAACGAAGGTAAATAATACGAAATTCACTCAAATTCTACTTTATGGTGATTATTCTCAAAGGCACAGTTAGACGTGCGTTTAATTCATTGTTATATCATTGATATTAAAAATGATTCCCTTCAGTACGTTTTAAAAATCGATTTTATTTAAAGAAGTATTTGAATCCAGACAAATCGAATTTATGCACTGCTCGTGATGATGCGGATACGAACGAAGCACTACTTGACCTCCTTGACTTGCAATCCTGGGGGCAAAGATTGCTTAATTTTGTCCGCTTTTTCCTTATCCTGTACCACTAGCGTGTACAAGAAGCGCGAGCAGCGGATCTTGAATTTAGTATTCGTAGGATTCTTCTTGATTTTTACAGCACGCGCATCTGAACGACGTGCTTTATTAAGAAAATCTTTAACTTCTTTTATTTCTCGTGGCATCTAAGTGAGAAATTTCGTTAATTCGATTAAAGTTCTGTTCTCTCGAGTAAAAACACTTACGTTGCGTTATTTCTACAGTTTCAAGTACAATCTCGAAAATTGCGTATTGTTCGGTCCAAAGCAGAAAAGGAAAGGAAATTCTGCAATCTATTTCCGGTTGTGACCAGAAGTGTCAAATTTACACAAGGTTGTGTTGAAACTATTTATCAAAATTCGTAGTCGTTGTAAAGTCAAGGCATCGCATAGATTTCTTTGCATAGTAGTAACAACTAATTATGGTACAGTTTTTGGATAACTTTATATATATTACTAATTTATTTCTAATCACACGGTAAATTTGACTGAAAACAAATACAAATATTTAAGAGAAAATTAAAATTTATTTATGTAAGGGCTTTTATAATGAGATACGTAAAATTCATAGAAACAATACTAACATACGTCACGTTAAAATAAACAATGATATACAGTTTCTTGAAACAAACCAACACGCGCATTAAATAATAACCATTAACATGACAGATCAACATATTACGTGATGCATACATTTTGGATACGAAAAACGTTTCAAAATTGTCAGATCGGTAACGTCTGTTTGCCGTCTAAAGTTACGTGGTGGTAGCCACAACCGTTATTGCCCACAACGGACACAATTCCCATATTTTATTATATCTGAGAGGATCGGGTTTATACTCTTACAAAAATGTTCCGATTCACTTTTAAAAATCACAAACCAGGCTGTTCCATTTCGGAGATGTTCGGAAAGGTTTTGCCACTCCGCGATTTTCCAGTTGTTCCACCATCCATCTGGTATGTTCCTAATAAGCTCTGCAAACTGAGCCCATACCGGGGGAATGGTGGGATTTTTGAGAGATGTGAAACTCCGATTCACACTCACACATCAGCCATCCACCATACGTCAAAAACAGCTCATAACAAGTACACAAAATTTTCGCGGAAGATTTATTAATTATACCCGATACTCAAAATGAGTATTGGGGTATATTAGATTTGTGGTAAAAGTGGATGTGTGTAACGTCCAGAAGGAATCGTTTCCGACCCCATAAAGTATATATATTCTTGATCAGCATCAATAGCCGAGTCGATTGAGCCATGTCTGTCTGTCCGTCTGTCCGTCCGTCCGTCTGTCCGTCTGTCCGTCCCCTTCAGCGCCTAATGCTCAAAGACTATAAGAGCTAGAGCAACGATGTTTTGGATCCAGACTTCTGTGATATGTCACTGCTACAAAAATATTTCAAAACTTTGCCCCGCCCACTTCCGCCCCCACAAAGGGCGAAAATCTGTGGCATCCACAATTTTCAAGATACGATAAAACCAAAAACGCAGAATCGTAGAGAATGACCATATCTTTTAGACTGCAGAATCTGAATTGGATCGTATTATTATTATAGCCAGCATCAAGAAAACAATTTCATTTTTTCTCGCCCTGTCTCTCTCTAACACACACGTAGCATAGGCGGCTTTGCTTAGAGTAAAACATTAGCGCCTAGATCTCAGAGACTATAAAAGCTAGAGCAACCAAATTTGGTATCCACACTCCTAATATATCGGACCGAGACGAGTTTGTTTCAAAATTTCGCCACACCCCCTTCCGCCCCCGCAAAGGATGCAAATCTGGGGATATTCACAAATCTCAGAGACTATTAAAGCTAGAGTAACCAAATTTAGTATCCGCACTCCTGTTAGATCTCACTATAAAACGTATATCTCGAAATTTCGCCCCACCCCCTTCCGCCCCCACAAAGGACGAAAATCTGTTGCATCCACAATATTGCAGATTTGAGAAAACTAAAAACGCAGAATCATAGATAATGACCAAATCTGTCAGATTGCTGAATCTGGATCAGATCAGATCATTTTTATAGCCAAAAGGAACAAATCAATTTGCATTGGCTACGCAGCGCCCGACGTCACGCTCAGACTGATTTTCTGTCTCTCTCGCACGCACTCTTCGTCGTGTCGTTTAATATTAGCGGCGTCTGCCGGAGGAGAGCCATACTGACTTAGTATCGGGTATAACTGTAGAGTTGCGGTGTACGCAGCAACTCACAACGTTCCCCCTCGTTTTTTTCTTATAATGATGGATGATGAAGATGTAGCAATTATTTCGGCCGTGGTTCAACAGAAAATTATGCGAATCAGTCAGCAGAACAGATACAATCTGCAATCGCAAAATATTGTATAGACCGTAATGCAAATTATAAACTTATTTGCTTTTATTTTTCAGCACTTCCAATAAATCATTCTGGATTTTTTTTTGCGTGTTGATGAGGTCCTCGACCATCTTTTCCTTCCTCATTTAATTTTCTTCCTTCTTCCTGTGAAATTCCTTATGCTCTTCGAGTCGCTCTCTGGCGATCTCTGCCATGCAAGAAGTGTCGTCTTTTTTGGCTCGCTTTGGCGGGGGCCCTTGTTGCCAGAAAAGGTGCTGGAGCTTCATGATCCGTCCAGATCCAACTGGATAATATCCGAAAACATCTCATTATTAAAGAATAAATTATGCATAAAATAAAGCATTTACAGAGCAAACAAATATTTGTGTTATGTTGTCAGTCGTCTGCCATTTATTCGCCACACACTTGCAACTTCAGCCTGGAAGACTCAGCCCTGCCGCATTCAATCTCATCGCCAGCCTTGAATGCATCCGAGCCATTGGAAATGATTGTTGTTGTTTTTTGCTAATTTGGTCACAATCATTTTTAACGTTTTCGCAGTGAATACCATTTTTCGTTGTAAATGACAATTATTCAGAGTTGCATTTGAAAACCATCGGCTAACTATCGCATAGAAACGTGCGGTTTAGGAACATCCAAAATGGATGGGGAGCTAGCTGGGAAATTTTCGGAACGGCAAAACCTTACGGACAGTCCCCGAAATGGATAGTATCCATCATCCGCTGCTCTTCGCACAATGATTAATTCTGTAGGCTTCTTAAAGTGCATTAAGTCATATCAAGTCGACTCAAAAGTCAGATTAATTATAATAAATAAATAAAAAATGTGTATTCTATAAATGTATAAACCATACATAATTTTAATAACTTATGATCAACCTGTTTAAAAATAATTATATTATTGTAATATTTTATATTTTGTAATGCAAATCAAACAAATAACAGCTTTTATTTTATTTTCCGCGCCCTAGTGTACCATACCACCACCCCCTGCCCATTCATCATATATTTTGTGGCGGTGGGTCAGTTCATCAAAAGACCCAAAACAAGAACCAAACTTAAATTTCAGTTCTAGCGGCCAGCAATACTAGAACACACACACGCAAAGTAAGTAAGAATGCGTGTGTACCCATACATTAAAATATTCTGGAGGCACAACAGAAAACAGAAATTACCCTCTAGTATTGTCTGTGGCGATTGACCATGCCCGAACTACTGATTTGGCTGGTTCCTACATGGGTACTTACCGGACTAACCCTATGGCAAACGAACGCCGAACCACTCAAAGAAGAAACAAAAAGGTTGCTCTGTATACTCTACAACCCACCGCGCACCAGCCATCGAACTAGTTCGGTTGGGATGCAACGTCTCACCAGTAGACGAAGAAACGAAAAAGCATGAGAGGAAAATGAAGAGAGCAGGTAGCTAAAAGTTATGCTGATCTGCTCTTCTCCTTTCCCTTTTCTGTTTTCGTTTGTGCGTTTGTGCAAATCAGTGCGGCTGTCCAAGTGATTATAATTATTGAATTTTAAATAATAAGTCAAAGCAGCCAAACATAATTGTGTTAGCGGAGAAACAGTGTCGTGCAGTGAAATAGAAAAAGTTGAAGGCCGCGAAATAGGAGAGACAATCGACGAAAATGAAAAAATGGAAAGTGACACTGAAAAATTTAAAGAACTTCTTTGGAGTTTTGATTGGTAGGCTTATTTGCTTTTTGGTTTTATTGTATGCCTATTATATCTGTATTTTATATATATAGATGCCATAACTGTAGATACGGGGACTGGATCAGCTGAAGTCCAGCTTAGGAAGGCCCTACAGTTGCAAAAGAAACGTTTTTTCAAAACAGTACCACCACGAACAGCAGACCTTAATTAGTAAATTTATAAAATAAAATAAAAATTTAAATATGAAATGAAATGAAGATTGATAACTTACTTCATGTTTACCCATTTCACTATCTACATCATGGGTACCCATTTCACTAGGTACTACATGGGTACTCATTTCACTAGCTACTAGACGAGAACCCATATCACTAGTTCACTAGGTCCCCATGTCGTAGGACAATGCGGGTAAAACTGGAAATGATGAAACGCATTGTTAAGGGTTAGTAAAGAAAGTACCCCTGGTCTGGAACTAGTTCCCAGTACTGCTGAGAACATATTGCGTGTGTAAACACATGCAAAGAGGTCGGGTCAAGCAGGTTAAATATTTTTAATTATTGCCAGTGGTGCGGCCCAAAGGAAATGCATTTTGGTGTTGTCGTTTCTAATGCCCCCACTGCAAAGATCATTTGCTACCGCATATGCGCATGCAGCGGAATTCTTTCGTCTCCTTATGTCGCAATCTCTCGTACTCGGCTTAACAGCGTCCCCGAGCAGCTCTAGCGCTCTCGGGATATCATACGCTCTCGCTCACGTCTAATCTTGCTGATCTAATCTAATAGGGCCCGGCAATTTGGCCCGTCAGCCCTTGCAGGGGCAGTCTTGAGCTAATCGTCGCAGCTATTAGATTAACATCCTCGCATCAATCGTTCGCCCAATCATCCCCATATGTACATACGCGATAAGTTGGTTTACATATGCAAATAAATTGTGAATTATAAACAGCCTCTCGACTTTCATTAACTTCAAATAGCAACAGTTATTAAAAACGCTTAATAGCTTAACATTTGGTGACCCCGACGTGATTGTGCAATAAATAATCCATCAGTGCAATCACAAACTAATATAGCATTCAAAGATCTAAACTAATTGCCATGTCAACCAGTGTCATCGACCACATAAGTTATCCATACATATATATGTGCACCGGCCTCCCCTGCATATTCGGTAGTACACGTAGCTGTTGGCTTGCGCTTCTCTTTTCGGTCATCTTCCCGCAAGAAACGTTTCTTACACCGGTCGCCTTTGTATATACAGTTCGTAAATAGCTGTTCGCTTGCTGGGCTCGGCTCTTGTCGTCTATTGCTCGTGTTACTCTTTGCGATCATCTTCCCGCTAGAGACGTTGGTCTTTCTGCTAACGCTGCCGCTACCATGGAAATTAATGCTGCTAACGAAATTCCAATGACCAGTGAGCAAAACAGGGTGTCTTTTTTGAAGCTTAAGTCAACGGAATTATGCGAGAAAATGAAAAGGTTAGTTACCGCCTGGCAGAATGAGTCGTTGGACTGTGACTACTACATGCTCGTGGTAAAGCAAGAGCAAATCGAGAAGTTGAGATGTTTCACGGCGAGCTTGAGGAATTGGATCGAACCAAAGGCGGCGATTATGAGGGAAATGGCTAAGAGTAGCGGCCGCATGCCGTTTCATTCTACCTTGGCTGGAGGAAACACTACGGTTGAGTTTGCTGGCTCGCAATTTCTACCTCACCGTAGACAATTACCATCCCTGCCTCCTATACAATTGCCGACGTTTAGCGGCGGGTATGCGAACTGGACGGACTTTTATTCAATGTTTGCCAGACTGTTCGGTCGCTGGAAATCTCAGATGGCAATTATGCTGTGGCATTAGATTTGTTGCAAAACAGATTCAATAATCGGCGATTGGTCTTTCAGGCACACATCAATGAGATCTTGGCGCTCCAGGCTGTGGAACCTGGGTCAGTGGTCATGCTTCGGGAGCTTTCAGACAAGTTCAATTCACATATGCGCGCGCTCCAGGGTTTGGGCACCACTGAGCAGATCGCAGGATGCATCGTCGTGCAGGAACTTCTCCTAAAACTGGATCCAGCGAGCTAAGAGAAGTGGGAGGAACGATTCAACGACCCCGTATTCGCAAACTTAGTTCCGTCGTGGGAATCTATGGCCTCGTTCTTGGAGCAGCGATGCAGATCATTGGAGACGATGGACTTTTCTATGGCAAGCTATGCGTTGAGCAATCAGGTGGGCAGAAGTAGAAAGCATAATAATTCTAGGTCCACATTGGTTACAACGAACCAAACCGTAGCACGCTGTGCGCTGTGCAACGATGGTGCTCACGAGGTCCAGCACTGTCAGAAGTTTAAAGCGCTGTCCCCCACAAATCGGCCTAAAGAAGCGGCTTTCGTTATGTATAAATTGTCTCAGAACAGGGCATCGATTACTTCAGGGCACCTCGAGCAACTGTCGTACCTGCGGGGGTAGACCCCATACCCTCCTTCTTTTTGGTAGCCCTGAAGATACCGCAATCCAAGGGAAATCAGCGCCGTATACTCCATCTCAGTCTGCGCTGTCTGAGTCTACGCCGTCTGAGCATACCACTGAGCCCTCTACTTCAGCGGCTACCTCGTCTGCCCTTATTGCCCAAGATCTCAGGAATGGTGTTTTTCTACTTGCCACGGCCACGGTCTTAATCAAAAATCGTTCCGGAGTTTTAGTTCCCTGCCGAGCGTTGCTGGATTCCGGCTCCCAGTTGCATCTAATAACTTCTCGTTTCGCGAATCAGCTTCAGCTTCGAAAAATGAAATCATCGACTGCAGTCTCGGGAATAGGCGACTCTAGCTTCGTCACGGATGGATTTTCGGTCAACGTTAGCCTGCACTCTCGCTCATCGGATTACTCAACTCTCATCACTGCCATTGTAGCCTCTAGCATAACCGATCGACAGCCAAGCTTTGGAATTGACACTCAAAACTGGAACATTCCATCTAACATACCACTAGCTGATCCGGAGTTTTATAAGCCGCAGCGCGTCGATCTGCTAATTGGCGCAAGTCTGTCTGTTTCGAGCTCCTGTGTGTTGGTCAGGTCAATTCAATTGTTGGCCTTCAATTCAGAAAACGCGCTTGGGATGGGTTGTGTCTGGAAGTTGTTCTCGTTTAAAAGGTTCCTCGCGCTCGGACCGTAGCTGCTGAGAATAATAGTCCAGCGGATCGGCTTGAGGTGCTTCTTCGGAGGTTTTGGGAGATAGAAAATTGCATCGAACCAATAATAAAGTCTACCAAAGAAGAGCTAGATTGTGAAGCACACTTTGTGCAGCATTTCCGTCGACTACATAAAGGCGATTATTGTGTTCGGCTGCCAGCAAAATATAATTTGGATCTCCTTGGAGAATCTTACAATCAAGCGCTTCGTAGATTCCTGAGCCTTGAGAGAAGGTTAGATCGTCGCTTTGATGTTAAATCTCAGTATGCAGCATTTATAAAGGAGTACCTTGATTTAGGCCATATGTCTCAGGTTCCTACCCAGGCAATCAGCAACAGCCGATATTTTTTGCCTCACCATTGCGTCATGAGATAGTTCTATCCGCTTCAACCTCATCTGGATATTCCCTGAACGACGTTTTAATGCCTGGTCCCGTAATCCAACCCAAACTGTTTCATATTCTTGCTCGATTTCGGTCATACGCCGTTGCGGTTACGGGAGATATCTGTAAGATGTATCGTTGTGTAAGAGTCTCGACCAGGGAAAGAAAACTCCAGGGAAGAAGACTTGCGTGTGTTTCAATTGGACACCGTTACTTATGGGACGAAGCCTGCCTCCTATTTATCTGTGCGAGCGATGCATCAGTTGGCAATGGACGAGCAGATGGCGTTTCCAGTTGGAGCTGAAATCCTTCGCCGTGACTTCTACGTGGATGAGTTGATATCTGGAGCTAGCTCTCAGGAGGAGGCTATCCGAATTCGTGAGCAAACTACTGGAATTTTGTCTAGAGGTCAGTTCAGATTGAGGAAATGGTGTTCGAACGTCCCTGCTGTGCTGGATGGAGTTCCGGAAGAGGACAAGGAAAAATTTTTGAAGTTCGACGATGGCAGCCATGTGACTAAAACTTTAGGACTTACGTGGGATCCGGTTTCTGATCTACTATTATTTTCGTACTCGGCCCTTCAATCTTCTTTGAATTCCTGCAGGCGCTCTGTTTTGTCATCCATAGCGCGATTCTACGATCCTCTCGGACTAGCTGGTCCCGTAATTATTAAATCCAAAATCTTTCTCCAGTCCTGGGATGAAAGCCTTCCAGTCGCACTGAACACCGAGTGGCAGGAAATATGCACCAGTTTTGGTCAGATTCGTCGACTTGAATTTCCTCGGCTTGTACTCCTTCCAGACTCTACGCTGGAAATTCACGGATTTTGCGATGCCAGCATCGAGGCTTATTGTGCATGCATTTATGTCGTGTCCAAGGGTCAGCATTCCAGCAGTCACTTACTTTGTCCCAAGTCTCTTGTGGCTCCTTTGAAGACACTTACAGTACCAAAGTTGGAGCTTTGTGGAGCGGAGTTGCTGGCTAGGATCATATCTGAGATAGCTGGAATGAATGTATTCAAGGGAAGGTGTTACTGTTGGTGTGATTCTGCCGTTGAGCTCTCTTGGATTCGGGACGAGCCGTCAAGATTTAATATTTTTGTTGCAAATAGAGTGTCAACGATTCAGGAAATGACCGAAAAAATGGAATGGCGCTATGTTCCCACAGCTTTAAACCCAGCCAACATTCTGTCTCGAGGGGCTCATCCGACTGAGCTGAATGAGTCACCTCTTTGGTCTCATGGTCCTCCATTTCTTTGCGGCTCCTCAGATGACTGGCCACCCACTGTGCTACCTGATAAGCCAGCCCTTGAACTTCGTCGGAAGGCTCTTCTGGTCAAATCGCCCCACATGGACATTATTGCTGATTTCAAGTATGCGAATTCATTTGCTTCTTTGCAACGCGTTTTCGGATACATTCACAAGTTTTGCAACCGAATTCGGCGCCCCGGACTCACTGTCTCAGACATGGAACATGGAACCCAGGTATTGCTACGACTAGTCCAGCGTACTCAGCTATGGGAGGACATGAAGTCACTGCGGGCAAGGGGAGCAGTCTCCTCATCGAGCTCAATCGCATCGTTATCGCCATTCATGGATCAGTTTGGACTTCTCAGGGTAGATGGTCGACTGGAAAACTCTTCGTTGGATTTTGATGGCCGTCATCCAATCATCTTGCCCAGCAGTCATCCACTGACTCTTGCAATAATCTCCCATTTTCATTGGGGGGAGGAAGACGGTAAACAAGGCAGTAAACAAGTGCGTAAGATGCTTTTGACTGAAGCCCAGGGTATTGGAGCATATTATGGAGGATCTTCCAAAGGAGCGGCTGGATGGTTCTCATGCCTTTGAGATCACAGGCGTGAACTTCTGTGGGCCGTTTTTCTACAAACCGGAGGCACGCAACAAGGCTCCAATCAAGTGCTACGTCTGCGTCTTCATTTGTTTCGCTACCAAGGCTGTTCATCTGGAGCTTTTAAAGGACTTATCCACAGTTGCTTTTCTACATGGACTAAAGCGCTTCATATGTACCAGACGAAAGCCGCGGCAAATTTGGTCAGACAACGCAACCAATTTTGTCGGCGCTAAGAATGAGCTGATGGAATTAAAGCGCCTGGTCCTCAGCGATGACCATCAGAAGGCGCTGCTGGATTTTTGCTTGGTCGAGGCTATAGACGGGCATTTCATTCCTCCGCGCTCCCCTCATTTTGGTGGTATATGGGAGGCTGCAGTGAAGACGGCCAAGTACCACTTCTACCGTGCGATAGGCAACTCGCTTCTTGGATTTGACGAGCTGCCGACGCTGTTGTGCCACATCACGGCAGTGATTAATTCAAGACCTTTAGTTTCAATTTCAGAGAGCCCTACCGATCTTGATGTTCTAACTCCAGCTCATTTCTTGAATGGTGGCCCTTCTGCTTCGTTCGCTGAGCCTGACGTCACGCAGCTAAACTTCGATGGCCTGGACGGCTGGCAGCGCGTTTCGTACCTGCAGCAGCTCTTTTGGTCCCGGTGGAAGGAGGAGTACATAACGTCACTGCAGCAGCGCTTAAAGTGGCGCACTGCGAAGCCTAGTTCAGCAGTCGCAGATTTGGTTCTTGTCAAGGATGAGAATCTTCCTCCCATGAAGTGGCCACTGGCGAGAGTGGTCGAGTTTTTGCCTGGACGAGATGGCGTTTCCCGAATTGCTGTGCTGAAGACGTCATCTGGAATCACCAAGCGCGCCGTCAACAAGCTGTGCCTGCTGCCCCTTAAAGATGCTGTTGAAAGTCAGGCTTCCAACGGGGGGAGTATGTCGGGTCAAGCAGCTTAAATATTTTTAATTATTGCCAGTGGTGCGGCCCAAAGGAAATGCATTTTGGTGTTGTCGTTTCCAATGCCCTCACTGCAAAGATCATTTCCTACCGCATATGCGCATGCAGCGGAATTCTTTCGTCTCCTTATGTCGCAATCTCTCGTACTCGGCTTAACAGCGTCCCCGAGCAGCTCTAGCGCTCTCGGGCTATCATACGCTATCGCTCGCAGCTATTAGATTAACATCCTCGCATCAATCGTTCGCCCAATCATCCCCATATGTACATACGCGATAAGTTGGTCTACATATGCAAATAAATTGTGAATTATAAACAGCCTCTCGACTTTCATTAACTTCAAATTGCAACAGTTATTAAAGACGCTTAATAGCTTAACTCCTTTAAAAACTGCAGCAGCTCGGCCTGGAAGTCGGTTTGGCCTTGGCTGCTCGCAATTTACTGTAGTAGCTCCCGCTTTGTTTCCTGGTGCTCATCCTGTAACTTCTGCTTCTCTTTTTGGACTTCCAGCAATCTCCAGAAGATTTTCCAGTTTAATGCGCTTTTCTGCGTTTTGGTTGCAGAAATAATACTAGAGCCGCAGTTGGATCTGTCCCGGTCAATATTAACAGAATTATTTCGGGACCCCCGAATTCCGTATTACCATCATGCCAAATAAATATAGCGATATTTTCCATCTATGATGTTAATGTGGACATGCGTGTATTCTTTGTTTATTTAATGGCTGCAAAATACTAATCATAAAACAATATTACAAATACATACCCATGTACAAATGTTTACTTATTACACCAATTGCTGGTCTCTTCATTTTACATTGTGTCTGTTGTTTTTTTTTTTTTTTTTGTTGTCTTCAATGATTTAAAATTCGAATTACGACTTGAAAAATATCTAGGCGCGAACTTTTTTTTGCCATTCATTTTTTCTCATTGTTCCAATGTTCCCTAATTTTTTCCCTATTATTGCATCAATGCCTTTTTTACACGGTTTTTTACACAGGTTTTTCAGGACCCAATCTACCGTGTAAAAACAGAATTTGGTGTATGCACTAACCATAAAGTATATACGTAGATGTGCCAGTTCAGAGACTTCGGCTATGGCGTTCGGGTCATTACGCGTCATTATGAGAGAGCGCAGAGAGAACCTCTGTTAAGCTATTAAGCGTTTTTAATAACTGTTGCAATTTGAAGTTAATGAAAGTCGAGAGGCTGTTTATAATTCACAATTTATTTGCATATGTAAACCAACTTATCGCGTATGTACATATGGGGATGATTGGGCGAACGATTGATGCGAGGATGTTAATCTAATAGCTGCGACGATTAGCTCAAGACTGCCCCTGCAAGGGCTGACGGGCCAAATTGCCGGGCCCTATTAGATTAGATTAGCAAGATCAGCAGATTAGATCAGCAAGATTAGACGTGAGCGAGAGCGTATGATAGCCCGAGAGCGCTAGAGCTGCTCGGGGACGCTGTTAAGCCGAGTACGAGAGATTGCGACATAAGGAGACGAAAGAATTCCGCTGCATGCGCATATGCGGTAGCAAATGATCTTTGCAGTGGGGGCATTAGAAACGACAACACCAAAATGCATTTCCTTTGGGCCGCACCACTGGCAATAATTAAAAATATTTAACCTGCTTGACCCGACATACATGTATTGATTGTTTTATTATAGCAATATAAATAGCTAATATACTATTTTAAAGTTGTGAAAACTTTGTAATTTTATGCTCATCAGCTGCTTTCTGTCTGCTGGGAGATGGTGGATGGTGCCAGTGTGTTCTACCGTTCCTACATATGTACTCACCATGTCCAAGAGATCCTGTAGTTATTCTGTATTCCGTTGAAACTTAACGAATTATTCGCAAAAAATGCAAGCACAACTGAATCCGCCGGCACCTGTTTATGTACTTTTGTACACAAACACGTACACACCTTGAACATTTTAAATTATTATACCCGATACTCAAAATGAGTATTCCGACCCCATAAAGTATATATATTCTTGCTCAGCATCAATAGCCGAGTCGATTGAGCCATGTCTGTTTGTCCGTCCGTCCGTATGAACGACTAGTGCTCAAAGACTATAAAAGCTAGAGCAACAAAATTTTGTATCCAGACTTCTGTGATATGACACTGCTACAATTTTTCAAAACTTTGCCCCACCCACTACCGCCCCCACAAAAGGCGATAATCTGTGGCATCCACAATTTTAAAGATGCGAGCAAAAATCGGTGGCATCCACAGTTTCAAAGATACGCGAAAACGCAGAATCGTAGAGGATGACTATATCTTCAAGAGTGCAAAACCAATGAACCAGATCGTATAATTATTAAAGCCAAAATAAAAAAACAACAATTTCATTCTCTCTCGCTCTGTTTCTCTCTAACACACAGGTTTCATGGTCCGCTTTGCCTATTGCAAACTGTGAGTTAAGGGATCTCAGAACCTATAAGAGCTAGAGCAACCAAATTTTTTATCCATACTCCTGTGATATTGGACCTTGACCGTTTGGTCTCAAAGTTTCGCCACACCCCCTTCCGCCCATGCAAAGGACGAAAATCTGGGGCATCCACAAATCTCAAAGACTATTACGGCTAGAGTAACCAAAAGTGGTATCCACACTCCTATTCGATCTCACTATAAAACGGATATCTCAAAATTTCGACCCAGCCCCTTCCGCCCCCACAAAGGACGAAAATCTGTGGCATCCACAATATTAAGATTCGAGGAAACTAAAAAAGCACAATCATAGAAATGGACCTTATCTATCAGATTGCTGAATCTGGATCTGATCGGATCATTTTTATAGCCAAAAAGAACAAATCAATTGGAAGTGGCTAAGCAGCGCCCGACGACATGTTCACGACTTTGTATCGGGTATAAATGTAGAGTTGCGGTCGCAGCAGCAACTCGCAAATTTCCCCCTCGTTTATATTGGAAAATCGTACTATAATCTAACAATCGTAAGTAGCTCAGTCAAGCCACTCCTTTTAGACTTTTCACACGTGACAAAAAAAGGGAAGAAAAATTGGTGATCGTGGAGTCGAGAATCCCTCCACGACATCTGTAACAGGAGGAATCAAATTCAGCGGCGAACTTCGGCAGCAGCAGACCGGTACTTGCCAGGCCGGAAAACTGGTGTGGGAACCGCCAGAGGAACACCAGCACACGAGAAGGCAGCGGAGCACCGACGGAGAACAAACCTTTGCCGCTACCCCACCGGAATCCGGACTCCAAAAGAAAAATACACACACACACGATTCATATCATCCACCGTCAACACATCGCAATCCCCCATTTCACACACATACACCCGTCCGAAACACAATTAAATAAAACACAGAACAAAAACCTCGATCAAACATAAACATCCGCGAGCATAAGGAAGCAACAACTTTCAATGGGGCTTCTAACTCCGCCGAGATAGGGTTAATTTTTTTGTAGTATTTTTTGTATTAGTATTTGTTTTCGTCGGCAGAATCTAGTTTATTAATTAATATTGTTAAAAACAGGTAAATAAGAAAATATAATATGAAAGTTAAAGTGTACATATGAGTGAATAGAAAAAAGTAGTTGGGTGGGACGAGGGCGAGAAGAAGAGCGGGACCCCGAAAATGAAAAGGGAGTGCGCGAATTCAAAAGGTGGCGCCCATGGAAAGGAGGGACCTCGCTAGGGGTAATAATATCAAATATCGCCGCTAAAGAGAAGACAGGTCTGGTAAAAGTTAGTTTTTTTGTTTGTATGTTTTTTTTTTTGTTTTTGTTCAATCCGTCCCCTGGTTTATCGGGTCGGAAACACCCCCTGACTTCCCCGTGAACTAGCTGTGAACGATAGGCCACGGTGGTAGAGAGGCGGGTCGTAGCCACATTTTGAATGGGTTGGCAAAACGGAATGAATAACATTAAAAGTTCTCAGCGGTCTAGGTCCAGTAGCATTATGGTATGGCATTATGGACGGCGATTCACTGACCGGTTCTATGGAAAGTGCAGATTCGCGCAAGGATGGTTTTTGCGGCGATACCGTAAATCTGGACGCCGTATTTTCAGAATGGGGCTAATGAAGCGTTGCAGGCCAGAACTTTGTTTTTAGCTCAAGTTTGCTGTTGTGCTTAAGCAAATAGTACATTTTACGAGCCTAGCTTTCTAGCCTGCACCCCAGGCCTCGGGTGTAATTGGCAAATGTTAGCTGGGCATCCAGCGTAACTCCGAGGTAGGCGTGGTACCTGCGCTTCTCAACGGGCTCCCCATGCAGGAAGACTCAAGGTATGGTGTCCCTCCCTCCTTATTCGATATTCCATTTCAAGCCGCTTGAGCCGTGGTGGGTTTTAATATGTTATGAGTGAATAGGGAATATATGATGATCTGAAACAATTTGGGGTTGAGCAGCACCTTGAGTTTGGCGAGCAGTCCTTCGTGCCCCACCCAATCAAAGACTGTGTTATGTCGAGGTATGCTGCCACCGTGTACTGCTTCTAGTGTATCGTGCCTGAGACGAAACCCAAATTGGTGGTTCGGAATGGCTATGTAGTATGCAGTCGTCTAGCATTTTGCCGAAAGTCGGGAGGAGGCTGATTGGCCAATGGTTGTTGAGGTCCTCTGGTGTCTCTTCTGGCTTTGGTATAATTTCCATGCTTTGGGAGTACGGTAGCCTTAGTGCTGCGTTGAGGATTAGAAGCAGATACAAAACCGCCCTGTGTGGCAGGGGTCTTCTTGGGTTTTAGCTTCCATAGATCCAGTGCCATCCACCTTCCTAACAGGAAAATGATGCGCGGAAGCATTCTGTCAGCTTCTACAAGCATAGTTTCCAGTCCCAGTCCCGTGTCCCAGTCTCTTTGCAAACCCTTGATCTTTCTCTTCAACCCCTTTTTGGAACAGTTTTGTCTCTCTTTGAGTCCTACATCATTCCGCTTCACAAAAAAGGTTCAAGATCAAATATTGAAAACTATCGAGATACCGCAAAGCTTTCCCCTATCTCAAAGCTTCTTGAGTTCCTGGTCATCCGGCAACTGCAAAATCTTTATTGCAGACTAGCCTTATTGATTTTTTTAACTTAATCCACCGTGGTTTTCAAATTGGTTTGCAGATGGATGTAGTTTTTACGGATTTTAGCAAGGCATTCGATTCTGTGAACCATGCTCTGCTTATTCACAAGCTCTTTTTATTAGGGTTCCCAACGAATCTTCTAGATTGGATTTTGTCCTGTCTATCTAACCGTACTCAATGTGTTTTCTTTTCTAATGTGTTGTCAACTATTTTGTAATGTTACTTCAGGAGTGCCACAGGGAAGTCATCTGGGCCCGCTTCTGTTTATTTTATTTGTGAGTGACCTTCCTCAAGTTATAACATACTCTACTACACTAATGTATGCTGATTGGTATTTGCACACACGCCTTCAAATGGATCTAAGTGAACTACTATTGTGATGTTTAAGTAATCTTCTAAATCTTCTAATCTTCTAACCTTTCCAAATGCAAACTTATGACATTTTACCGACGCCCTCCACATTTTGTCTCATACGTTCCAGGAAATCATGTCCTAGAGGGAATTTCGAGTTCAAATGACCTCGGAGTCCTATTTGATCATAAGATGTGTTATAACAGCCATATAGCTGCAACAGTAAATAAAGCTTAGGGTGTTTCAGCGTTCATCAAGCGTTGGTCCAAGGAGTTTGACGACCCGTACGTGACGAAAAACCTGTATATCTTGTTAGTACGTCCTGTATTGGAGTATTGAGCAGCAGGTTGTTATTGGATCGGTGCAAAAGCAATTTTTAAGTTTTGCCCTGCGTAACTTAAACTGGGGCTCAGGTAGAATCTTGCCACCCTACCGATCAAGACTAAATCTTATTGACCTGGCGTCGTTGCACCAATTAAATGAATAAATAGTGAACTTGGGTCTGCTGTCTGTTCTCTCTATTGATAGCTTCCTTCTTACACGGTTTGCCACTCTCCTGTACATTCTGTCAACCTATGGGTCCTGAGTCACTGGAGGAGTAGCATCCCTTCGATCTCGCTCGAAGTGCCGCCTCTGTCGCTTCCAGTCTGTGACGTTCGAGTGCTTTGTGCGCCGTAGGTGGCAGCAGCTGGGGAATCGACGTAGAATACAAAGAATAAAATATAATAATAATAATACAAACATCAGACGAAAAAAAAATAATTTTTTTTTTTAAATAACACCGCGGCTTTGACCGATTTTAGTGAAGTTTTGTATATATATTTAGTAGGCCAATAAGTCGTAAGATATTTTTTACCTTCCAACCAGTAACCATACATTGTAATCATGATAATATTATATTTTGTATGAACAATGTTCAAATATCCCATACAAAATGTAAACATATTCAGGAAATCTATTTGCATATGTGTGTTTTTTGTGTGTTTGTGACTGCGAAAAGTTTTCATATAGAGAAAATGGCATCGTTCGGAGCAACAGAAACAGTATTGCGGCAAATGGTTTACCATCTAGTACAGATATAAAAATCTCGTGTCGCGTTGCCTGCGGCTCCCAAACGACTTGACCAATTTTTATGAAATTTTTGTTTGTTTATTTAGTACCTATGCGAATAGGTTATAAGCTATATTTCATCATCCTGCCAACTTCACCATTTTTTAATAGAGATATCAGTCTTTGTTGAGACAACGAGCTTTTTCGCTGACAATAATTGTTAAATAAGTTCACAATTTAATGAATTTGGAAACGGTATTATTTCTATTTGTTGGTAATTGGTAATTTGTGTGTTGAGGGTGGCCGAAGATGCCGGAGTCTTTAATAATAGTATTAAAGAGTGATACACTTGGATGAGGCAAGCGAGCCGATCTCGAGCCAAAGTAATAAATTGGGGACGAAAAAGGTCTGTTCTCCAACTATATCAAGCGGTAGCTGACTAGAGCAGGCGCAGCTGCTTACGACATAGCGACGGCAAAGGAAAGAAAAGATAAAAGAGCGAGCAAAGATAAAGAATAGTTAATGAAATGAGAGCATGGTGCTGAGCGAGCAAAGGCAAAGATACGCTTACGGTACGTTAGCTTAGTGCAAATAACCAAATGAACAGAAAATGAATAAGATAGGAAATAGAAAGATGAGTAAAGAATTTACACTCGGGTTTCGCCCGGATATACTCCCCCGTGCAAGGATCCATTCCGTTCACCTCATCTCGTACATGCAATAGACATAATTTTGCAAGTGATCTTCGTCTAACACCTGTAGAAATCCTGATCAAGGCGACTCGAGATACGCCATCAGATCCTGGAATGAGCTCGAGGATTCTCGCTAGAGGCCAGTTCAGCGGAGGGAAGTTCTCGTCCTTAATAAGAACGACATTATTGACGTGAAGCTCAGGGTTCCGGGTGCGCCACTTCGTTCTTTCTTGAAGACTGGTTAAATAAGATTGGCGCCAGCGAGACCAAAAGATTTGCTGAAGCTGTGTGACCTTCTGCCAACGCTCCAAGCGATCGACGCTTAAATGAACCAAGAACCGCCAACCAGAAAATGGCTTGGCGGGAGTACATCAAGATCTGCAGGGTTCTCTGAAAGAGGAAACAATGGCCTTGAATTAATGATTGCACAGATATTGCACGCGAGAGTGCGCAGCTCATCAAATCCAAGAAGCAAGGATCCAAGGGTACGTCGAAGATGATATTCAGCAAGCTTGACTGACGCCTCCCACAATCCTCCAAATTGTGGCGATCTAGCAGGAATGAAACGCCAATCGATGCAATCGTTGAGACAAGCTTGATGCACGGGTTCCTGACGCCTGTCGCATAGGAATAGCGACTTAAGTTCCGCCAGTTCGTTCCGCTCTTCAACAAAATTTATGGCATTATCTGACCAAATACGAATCGGTCTTCCACGGGTGCAAATAAAACTGCGAAGAGCAGACAGGAGCTTCGACGTTGTAAGATCCTTCACAAGCTCGATGTGAACCGCCTTAGTGGAGAAGCATTTAAAAATGCTCATGTAACACTTAAGTGAAACAGACCGCAAAAGTACACGCCGGTAACTAAAAATGCACGAGATTCGCTGACTCTGTCCACCGGAAGATCTGCCATTATTTGCTCGAGAGTTCGAGGCTTCACTCTAAAGCTTCTGACACACTTTTGGATTACGTGTGCCACCGATTGGACAGTACGTTTGACGAATGATGGCTAATAGCGACTGGGGTCCAGCGTGAAGATGTTTGTCGTGTAAGTATTTCTGATTTCTGGACAATATAATTCCATCTGAAGGATAGAAGATTTCCCTTGACTCCATTGTCGTCTTGCGAAACAGCGTAGATGGAAGCTTGATAAGCACTCGTACTGACCAGACGTGTTTTATGTTTTGCGCTCCGCTTCCTTTCCATTTATTTTACAAATACAGCCGGTGTTTTTCAAAATAAACCTTGATAAAATCCCCGCTTAACCTACAGTAAAAAATCTGTTCTTTAACGCGAGTGTATACCTATTGTTTTGCATAAAAACCTAATTTTTGATATAAATTCTGTGCGTTTGTTATTCGTTTATTTGTGTGTTGCTTTCTGTAAGTACGCTCAAGCTGAATTTAGCCCTCTTTTATCCCGTAGCCTTTGCTGTAGCTATCACTCTCTTCCTAACTCAAACAACTGTTCTTTCTCTCTCGCTCTTTAAACGTTCCGAGCAATTGCGCTCTCTGTTTAGTAGCTCTCGCGATAACCGCTCTCTAACCTGCTCTCTTTTTTCACTAATTCCGCTTTGAGCTGTAAGGAAGTTCTCAGGCCGAGGTACAGCTTCTCAGTCTGTCCAGGGCCCGGTCCTTCCCCAAAGCAAAATTTGATGTGTGAGGACCTAAGGGGAGAGCCGCTCGTGGCGAAGGCGCGCCCGTGGGGTGGATCGTGGGACGGTCGGGCCTGGCCCGGCCACGAGGCGTATGTGAAGCCGTGCTTGGGAGCTGCAGAGACGTGCGTTGGGGGTCATGTGTGGCGGGAGACGGGGTTTGGGTCAGGGATCGGAAAGGTGTGGGAGAGGGGAGCCCAGCCTAGCAGATGCCGCATGATCCACGACTCACATCTGCGTCGCCGGGTCCCCCGGGCGAGGGTGTAGGAGAGGGAACCCAGTTTTGCGAATGCCGCGTGAATCCACGACTCACATCCAGCATCGCCGGGTCCCCAGGGGAGAAAGGTATAGGAGAGGGAAAACCCAGCTTGGTGAATGCCGCATGAATCCACGACTCACATCCACTTCGCCGGGCCTCCCGGGAAAAAGGAAGAGAGGGGGAGGTGGGTGAGTGACTCCTACGGGCGAATGTTCTGAGACAGGTGGGTTGAGGTTGGTGTCTTTATTGTTTTCGGATCATTTCCATACTTAAAATCCCGCGCCTGCAGCGGGGAAATAAACGCCAAAAAAAAGTATCATAAAAACGTGAGGTGGCTCACCCTTGTGTCCCTTCTTTGGGTCCTGTGCTCCCACGGCGGGTCCTCGTCACTTCGGTGGCTTCCTTTGCACACCGCGGTCACAGCTGGTTTTATTCACCGCGTGCGGCTTATTGCGTACACGGCGCGGTCACGGCTAGTTTTCACACTTTGGCTTCCGCCGCACAACCGGTCTGGCTCAGCCCTCGGAGATCACTCCCGAGCTTGGCTCGCCCTGGACCGTGCCAGGCCTCGGCTTTTCTTTTCGCAGCTTCTCTGCCGCTTCGCTACTCCGCCGCCTTCGGCTGCCACCAATTAGATAACAAGCCGTCGGGGCGGTCCCTCCAGGGGATGGTGTCGTGGTCAGTGTTGTGGAGGCTTATGCCTTCACACTCCCTTCCTACTTCGGGGTGGGGCGCGGTGAAATGCGCACCAAATTTCCGCTGATGCATACGCGGAAGCGTTGGCCGTCGTGGTGTTCTAGGCTGCGGATCCGGCTGCGCCCGTGACGCGCCGCGTTTGCCTGAGCGCTGGCGCCTTCCAGCAGGCTTTGCGGGATGCGGCGGTCAGGCGTGCTTACCCGTGAGTGTCTCGTGTTCATCCTGAAGGCCGAGGTTCCGGAGCCGTCGGGGCAGCGCATCGCCCAGACTGCCGTCGCTGATCCGTAGCGGAGTGGTGTCGTCCTCTCCTAGGAGCTGTACCTCGTCGTCGCTTGTTGTGTCGTTGTCCGACGCGGGGATGATCTCCCTCTCGGGCCTGGGTGGGGTGATGGGCCGTGGATGGGCGAGCAGCAGTTGCAGGGTCCTGTCGGCGTCCTTCCAGGTGGTCCAAGGTGCCACGTCAACCGCGATGTTGGCTGGAGTGTTCTTCTGGCAGTTGGCCGGCCCATCTTCGTCCTCGCTCACGTCCGAGTATGGGCCCGTCGTGGCCCGCTCGGCCTCCAGTTGGCGGTTTAGCTCCCGGACGGAGTGCTTGACCCATGGGCGGCCACCCGCTTTTCCGAAGCGTCGGTCGTGCAAGAACTCTTCATCGGTGCTTGCCTGGCAGGTCGGCTCCCAGTGCTTGTCGGCCTCCATCGTCGGGCTGGTGAACCCTTCGTCGGAGCTGCTGTCGTAGTTCGGCCGTGGGGTCAGCGGTTCTCCAATGCGGTACAGGTAATAGGGCGGTGGTGGTGAGGACCGCAGCCGCAGTTTGTGCGCGACTGGGGAGCTGCTCTGCCCCTCGGAGTTGGGGTCCAGGTTGACGTGTCCTGGCTCGACGCGTCTTCGAGTCGCGCGTGGGGTGACGGCGGTACCTGTTCCTTGGCCTGGATGCTTGCGGCGGCGTGGGCGTCTTGGTAACTCCTGCTGGGCCCGGCCTGCTCGGACCTCCTCGTCTGAGTCCGATGGCCGCATCGCCTCCACTGTGATGATCCTAGACAGGCTGTTTCGTGAAGTGTTCGGATGGACGACGTCGTTGAGCCATGCCCAGGTCATGGTTGTCGCCCGGCGGGGCGACGGTGGGCCTTCGGGGCGGGCCCGACGTCGGGATGGCCCAGGTGGCCTGGGTGGTCGTGGTATGGCTCCTGTTGATGGTCCAGGCTGCGTGGTGTTGCCCGGTTCTGCTTGCGGGGTCGGAGAGTGGTGTCTTGCTTGTGGTTGGCTGGTCGTGGACCGTGGTTGCCTTGAGCTGGGCGGCGACGCATCCCTAGGATGCCCCTCCGTGCCATCCTCTGCCTCTAGAGGCTGTGCGTCGCTCGTCCTTGGGTTGTCCATGTCGGATCTGGTGGGGGGAAGAAACCTTGTTTGGTTAGAACCTGCCCTGTGCTACTGATGTGCCCTGGGCCCTGGGTTTCCCTGATCGGTGCATTTCTAGTTTCTGGCTATTTCTTACTCTAATCCCTTAAGGGTAGTTAAGCTATCTTACTGAGTGTGGACGCGGTTTCCCCTTGCGGGGCGAGGACATTACGGCAGCGCACTACCATAAGTGGCCCTCATGAACTCGCGGTTTTCCTGGTGCTGGGGTCGTCGTCATCGTTGTCTTCGTTATCTTCGCTGGTGAGTGTGTGCTCGTTGTCGTGGTAGGCCTTGAGGTCGGCTAGTCCGGCCGTTCGTCGTTGTCTTCCCGGATGCTTCTGGAGTCGTGCTATGGTGGGAGAAATAAATTTAATTACTTTGTAAGGCCCCTCATTTTTGGGAGCCAGTTTGGCAGTGAAGTTGTCCGCCGCTTTGGACAGGTGAGGTTGGCGTAGCATCACGAGCGTCCCGATCGTGGGTCTCCATTCGCGTCGACGTAGGTTGTAGGTCCTGCTCTGCGTCTGTGATGCCTGCTGGGTATTTTCTTGTACGATGGCGAAGATTTCCTTGAGTCGCTTGGCCTTGTTGGTTGGGGTCTCTGTCACTTCGCCTAGTCGTGGGGTCGTCTCTTCGTACAAGGCTCCAGGCAACCGAGGTTCCCGGCCGAGTACGATGAATGTTGATGGCTAGGCTGAGTCCTGTTGGCTCGTTCCGTGTGGTTTTGTTGTGGCGTATAGGGCGCCGTATACTCCAATTCCATGCCTGCTAGTTTGCAGAACTTTCGGAAAGAGCGACTTGTGAATTGGGTCCCGTTGTCGCATACGAATTTCCGTGGGGTTCCGAATCGGCTCAGGATCCGTTCTCGGAAAGCGGTCTCCAGTAGTGCGGTGGTGGCCTTGCGTAGTGGGACCAACTCCACCCACTTGCTGAAGGCGTCGAAGAACACCAGCAACATAGTATTGCCGTGTTTGGATCGGGGCAATGGGCCAATGAAATCGGCGCAGACGATGTCCAGTGGTTCTTGGGCTTGGCGGGTGTGCATCTTCCCTCCTGGTTTGGTTTGACTCACCTTGTACTGCTGGCACTTGGTGCACTGCTGGATATATCGGGCGATATCTCGGTGCAGTCCGGGCCAGTAGTACCTCTGGGCTATTCGTGTCGCTGTCTTCCTGATTCCGAGGTGTCCTGCTGTCCGATGATCGTGGCACTCTTCTAGCACGCGTCGGCGGTGGTCCTTGTTGACACATAGTTTCCATTTGATAGGGTCTTCTTCGCTGGTTCTGCTGCTGGCTCGTTTGTATATTTGATCGCTCTCGATGATGAACTCCGGGTGTCCTTCCGGCTGTTCCTGGATCCGCTTGCGGAGCCTCTGCAGCCAGGGGCAGGGGCAAGGGTCCCGGTCTTCGTCCGCTCGCTGCAGGGTTTCTACTGGTTGTCGTGAGAGGGCGTCAGCCACAACGTTCTGGCTTCCTCGGCGGTAGTGGATGTCAAACCCATATTGCTTGAGCTCCAAGGCCCAGCGGGCGATGCGTCCCGTTGGATTATCGATGGAGTTCAACCACTTCAAGGCGAGGTGATCCGTGATTACATCGAAGTGGTATCCTTCCAGAAAGCATCGGAACTTCCGGATTTCCCAGACAATGGCAAGGCACTCTTTCTCGGTGGCCGAGTAGTTTTCCTCTGTTTTCAGTAGTCGACGGCTTGCGTAGGCGATGACTCTTTCTGCTCCGTCGATCTGTTGTATAAACAATACTGCTCCGAGGCCATACGAACTGGCGTCCGTTTGGAGTACGAACCGCTCGGCGAAGTCGGTGCATGCCAGGACTGGTGCTTGCGTGAGTCTTTCCTTGAGAGTCTCGAACGCCTGATGTTGTTCGTCTGTCAACTCCCACTTTTGATCCTTTTTGAGCAGGTTGGTCATGGGCTGGACCACCGTGGCGAAGTTCGGGACGAAACGTCGGTACCAGGATCCCGATGCAGCGTCGCAGTTCTTTCAGTGTGGTGGGCGGTGCTAGTTTCTGGACTTCGCTGACCTTATCTGGGTCCGTGTGGATGCCTTGTTCGCTGATGGCATGGCCGAGGTAGACTAAACTCTTCCTGAAGAAACTACACTTGTTTCTGTTCAGTCGGAGGTTCGCCTCTCGCAGCCTCCTGAAAACCTCGCGAAGGTGGTCGATGTGTTCTTCTAGCGTGGCTCCGATGACGATGATATCGTCGAGATATGCGAACGCGTACGTCTCCATGGTGGGTCCGATGACGCTGTCCAACGCTCGCTGGAACGTCGCTGGGGCTGAGTGCAGGCCGAAAGGCATGACCTTCCACTGGAAGAGTCCTCTGCCGGGGACGGTAAATGCTGTTGCCTCTCTGCTGCCCTCGGCCACCGGGATCTGCCAGTATCCGTTTTTGAGGTCCAGCGTGGAGATGTAGCAAGCCAGTGGAGCCGTAGCTGTCTCTGCCCAAGTCCTTTGCTTCCTGCTGTGTCCTGTCGGTGACTCCTGGTTCGACGAGCTGGCCCTGGATTGATCCAGTGGAGCCGTAGCTGTCTCTGCCAAAGTCTTTGTTTTGTTGCGTTGTCCTGTTGGTGTCGGTGTTCGTGCTGGGGAACTGGCCATGGTTGGTTCCATCGGTGTCGCAGTTCTTTCCGTCGGGTCGGGAAAGAACCCGTCGTAGGAGCATTAATTTTATAATTTTAATATTTTATGGGATAAGCTATAAAATAAATTTTTAAAAATAATAAATAAATTTAATAAATATATGCTTAGAATTAGCAATTATTAAAAAATGTGTTATAATTTATTTTATAAATTAAATTATTTATTATATTTTAATTATTTATTAGAATATTAATTTTAATCTTTAAAATTAAGAAATAATGATAAAATTAGTATATTTTTATGTTAAAATAAATTTTAATGAAAAGTTTAAGTAAAGAATTCGGCAAAAATAATGTTCGCCTGTTTAACAAAAACATGTCTTTTTGAATTAAATTTAAAGTCTAACCTGCCCACTGAAATTTTAAATGGCCGCAGTATTTTGACTGCCACTCGAAGCAGACGTGTTTTTCAAGCGGTCCGCTATACCGTCGTTCGAATAAAGTAAAAAGTGATTTTGCCAAGTGGAAAATATATCAAAATTGCCGCGAGATCACGCGCTGTTCGTGAGTGAAATCAGGTGTTAATTTGGTGAAAAAACAGAGCAGATATTTGCAAATTAATATTTGCAAAATAAACGCTAAAAACAAAAACGTGCGGAACCCTAGTTCGTAAACAAGTGCTAATAGTTCGACAACAAGTCGGAATAGTTCGACAGCACGTTCGAGTTCGAAGCTTTATTTCGAAGCTTTGGCTCGAGTTCGGAGCGTTCGGTTCGTGTCTCCGCTGAGACGTTGGTTCGAGTCTCCACTAAGTGCCGGGCAATGGAAATAGAGACGGAGGCCGACGCCAGCGACACTAGCCTGGCTAGTGTAGGGGCGAGCTCGTCGTCGAGCGTTCCCGCCCGCAGGCGGGGTCGGCCGAAGTCCTCAGCCGCCAAACAGGGAGCCAAGAAGATCGGGCTTGGGATTGGGCTAGCTGGAGAGCGGCCGATCCCAGCCGAGAGATCGCCGCCAACGTCGCTCCCCTTTGAGCAGGCTCCATGCACCTCTGCCGCTGCCGCTGCCAGTACTTCTGCCGCCGCTGCCACTACCGCTGCCGCCACCGCTGCCGCCACCGCTGCCACCACCGCTGCCATCATCGGCCATCATCGCAGAAATGTCTGCGATAAGGATGGCGGTGAGCGAGGCTGTCCTTAAGGGGCTGATGCCGCCAGAGGCCTCAATGGAAATCCTCGTCGCGACCAACCGGTACGACGAGTTGGTCATGGCCCTGGCTGGGGAAAAGGTGCACAGCCTTCCCAGGCCTGCCCGCACCGAGCGCCGTCGCTGCACCGATCGCAAAGCCTAGGGATACCTGGTCTGCTCTAATAAAGAGCAAAAACCCGGAGGAGACCAGCAAGGAGCTTGTGGAGCGAGTAAAGAAGACCGTGGTGCCGACTCTTGGAGTCCGCGTCCACGAGGTTCGCGAGCTGAAGAGCGGAGGAGCGATTATTCGCACCCCTTCAGTGAGCGAACTGAGGAAGGTAGTGGCCAGCAGCAAGTTCACCGAAGCAGGCTTGGAGGTCAAGAAGAGGCCGGAGACCAAACCTCAGGTCGTGGTGTATGACGTGGACACGTCCATAACACCGGAAGAGTTCATGGAGGAGCTCTTCACAAAGAACCTGGAGGAGACCATGACTGCCGCGGAGTTTAAAAAGTCGGTTCACCTGGGCAGTAAACCCTGGTCGGTCACCGACGGCGCCACGATCAACGTGACGCTAGAGGTCGACGCAAAGGCACAGGAGGCGTTGCGCGAATGCGTATACATCAAGTGGTTTAGATGCCGCTGCCGCTCCTTGGTCAGAACATACGCCTGCCACAGATGTGCAGGCTTCGACCACAAGGTGTCGCAATGTCGCCTAAAGGAGAACGTGTGCCACCGGTGTGGACAGAACGGCCACAACGTTGCACGGTGTCCCAACCCCGTGGACTGCCGCAACTGCCGCTTCAAGGGGTACCCTGCTGTCAGCGGCGTGCCCGATCTACGGAGCGGTACTGGCGAGGGTGCAAGCTAGACATTAATGTTTAGCTTCATCCAAGCTAATTGTGGCCGTGGCCGAGCGGCTGTGATGGAACTCGGAGCCATCATGCGCAGCTCTGGCCGTCAGTTCGCACTGGTCCAGGAGCCGTACGTCGATGGAGCAGGGCGGATTACCGGCCTTTCTTCTGGAATGCGAGTTTTCCAGGACCGCCGAGGAAAAGCTGCTATCATCGTCGACGAACCGGACGCCATCTGCATGCCAATGGAGACCCTTACCACGGATTTTGGAGTATGCGTCAGAGTTACGGGAAGATTCGGCTCAATCTTCCTATGCTCCGTGTACTGCCAATTCGACACCGACTTGGCGCCGTACCTCAGGTACTTAGATGCGGTGCTGCTGCTGGGCAGCCGCACTCCTGTCATCTTTGGGCTCGACGCGAACGCAGTATCCCCAGCGTGGTTTAGCAAGCTCTCCGGACACAATCGGGGGCAAGCTAACTATGCACGGGGTGAGCTGCTGTCTGAGTGGATAACCGAGATGAGAGCCGGCGTGCTCAATGAAGCCAGTCGGGTGTTAACATTCGATAACCGTAGAGGCCAAAGCGATATCGATGTGACAATCGTCAACCAAGCTGCGACTATGTGGGCCACATACGATTGGAAAGTGAAGGAATGGGACACCAGCGATCACAACATGATCCATGTTGTGGTGACGACTGACCCGAACGACACAGTTGAGCCCATTGCTCCTGTGCCGTCATGGAAGCTTTCCAATGCGCGCTGGCGATTGTTCGAGGAGGAAGTGGTAAGGGAGATTGCCGAATTACCGGAAGACATCGCCGAATCGCCGTTGGACAACCAAGTGTCTGCACTGCGCTCTGTAGTGCACAGTGTGTGCGACAGAGTGCTGGGACGCAGCACACCGAGAGCCGCGAGAAAAGTAGTTTGGTGGACTGCCGAACTACACTCCAAACGCCGAGAGGTCAGGAGACTGAGGCGAAGGCTCCAGGACGCTCGTCGGCATGAGACCGACGCAGCAGAGGAACTTGTGCTCGCGTTGAGGATCTCCTCAGCGCAGTACAAGAAGCTCATCCTGAAATCGAAGGAACACAACTGGCGACGCTTCGTGGGAGAGAACAGAGATGATCCATGGGGGCACGTCTACAGGATTTGCCGAGGCCGCAAAAAGAGCCCCTCAAGCCCCCAAAAAGAGAAATCCCTCCCTGAGGAACCGCCACGTAAAATAAAGCTGAGAGATCAGATTCATTCTGTGCAAAGGTAGCATAATCATGTAATGTGTCCCGGTGTTCTGGTGTGGTAGCTTTCGAGACGCATTCCACAAACTAGACAACTTGCATAGATTTTATGGTTAGCACTGTGTGGGATCTTTCGGCTAGGGCTCGTCGGATGGGGGGGGATCTTTCAGTTGTTCAGCTAAACACATACAAGAGATTCTGGTGCTAACCTGGCCATTAGGTGTTATACAAATCAAATCAATAGTGCCATATGCATCGCCGCACGGAGTTAGGTCTTGTAATCTCCGCGTTTACCCACCCTACCATGTTAACTCTGCTCGCCTATTTCTTGTGTTAACCCTTAACCTCTATATGTTCCTCCTTCCCAATACCCCTGTACAGTTATTCTACTCCAATTTCATGTTGATCAAACTTCAGTGTATTTTCATATTTTAACTCCACTCCAACTAACAACCATCCTCTGCATCACCTCAAATCTTCATAATATCTTATTTATCTACAGTTACAGCAACTTAATTCTAGGGGTTTCTTATATATATAAAGAGGAGAAAAGTTTAGAAGAACAAATCAAATTATAAGCAAAGCGGTGTTTTTTCTTACTTTTAGTGGTAGCTTACATTTGGTTTTCCATCGCTGCAACAGGCCTGCATGCATTGATGTGTCCTAGATTAGATTATAATGTACAAAATTTAAATGCAAAAAAAATAATAATAATAGCAATAGTAGCTACGGTTGAATTCAGTGTGGGTGTGTATGTGTGTGTCAATAATTTCCTTGAAGAACATCCGATATGGATATGTCTGTGCCTATCCAGGCCACGACATAGAATTCCAGAGGCAACTATATGCCCTCTGCCAAGGTCAAAAATAAGGTTGATCGCAAATTTCCGTTGTGCGGCAGAAGTTCGACCTCCGTTGGATAACTTTCGTCAATATTGAATTACACTGGAGAAACCGAGATCGATTGGCAAAGCTCAGACCCCTTTTGGGGCTTGAAACCGGGTTTATCTTTGGAGAATCACTGATTTTTCGGCTTTTCGGCACACTGATCTTAATTTTTGGGGCAGCTTGGCATGTGCACCCTACTTTCGACGATTTATAGATTTCAATTTTTCCTTTTTTTTTTTTTCAGACACGTGTACATATAACCTTTTAATCTTTTCTTTTCTTTTATCTCGCCGTACCACCAAACTGACCTTCCACAATTTAGTTCCATGGATCGAATGATCCAGCGCTTGAGCTTTGATTTTGTTTTCTTAATCCCATTCTAAAGCACAAGGTCTAGATAACCCACCAAGATAACCCAAAGCTCGCTCTCCCGTCAAAAGCTTTCGCTTTATTCCCGTTTCTTCCCTTGCATGCAGATAAGCCACAGCTCTGTGCACACAAATAAGTCCATCCAAATATGGGCCGTCACACCACAGGTTATTTTTAAGCTGTTCTACTTGTTCAAAATAAGCTGGAAAACTGTCATCTTTTAAGTTACGCACTTTTGTAGGTCTTTGGCATGGAACATTCCTATCTGTTGACCATCTTCTTCTAATTCATAACAGTGGTTACCAAACTTTCGAACTACAGTTACCTTCAAGAATTTAGGAGCTAATTTTGCATTAAATGCCTTGATCTTGTTACTTTGGGCAAAGTTTCGTCTAAAGACGTGTTCGCCGACTTCGAACGTAACGTATCTTGTGCTCAAATCGTACGTTCTCTTATTGGTTTGATATGCCTTACTGATGTTTTCCATGATCTTGTTTCTAACAATTTGCAGTTTGTCTGTAGTCAAAATATTCTCGCCCTCTTTAAGCATTTCTATCCTCCTCAGCAATTCATAGTTGTCTGCGTGGTTATCATATGATTACCAAACAACGCAAAATATGGTGAAAATCCTATTGCGGCATGATGTGAAGATCTCAAGGCGAAGGATATCTCACCGAGCTTATCGTCCCATAGCCGTTGGTCTTTCCCTAGATAAGCCCTGATACCAGATATAATTGATCTATTAAGGCGCTCTGAGGCATTAGCCTGTGGACTGTAAATTGCAGTAAACATATGCTTTATCCCATACTTCTGCATGAATGCCTGAAATATATTCGACTTGAACTGGCTTCCGTTATCAGTTACTATAACTTCAGGTATACCGAATACATGGAATATATTTGTTTTTAAGAATTCTATAATAAGGTCTGCAGTGAATTTCTTCAACGGCTTCAAAAAATGAAACTTTGTTATGTGGTCCAAAACAACAAATACTCCTATATTTCCCTGCTTTGATCGAGGGTAAGGTCCTATGAAATCCATATAGAGCCGTTGGAATGGTCGCTCAGAGACTACAGGATTTCCCATTGGAGGCTTGAGAGTTATGTTTGGGGCTTTCACTTGTTTGCAAACTTCACATCTCGCAATAAATTCTTTGACGTCTTTTATCATATCTGGCCAAAAAAGATTTCGACGAAGCTTTTCCAACGTTTTTCCGATGCCACCATGAGAACTATGAGGAGGCGCGTGTGCATTATACAATACAGCCTGTGTCAATTCTGATGGTACCCAAAGTTTCCAGCAGTTTGACTCTGACACTGAGTCTCCTTGGTAAAACTGAGTTCGCCTGTAAATGTAACGATCTACAATTTTCAAGTCTGGCAAACGGCTTTGATTCTCTGTAATTGTATCTTTTAACTTGGTATAGCTATTGGACCAGAAGTGAGGCGATTGTAGGTCGACTTCAGGCAACACAACTTCTATTTCGCTTATCTCTTCAGTCGGTAGTCGAGAAAGGGCGTCTGGGACTATGTTCAAGCTTCCTTTTCTGTGTTCTATTTCAAAATTAAAATGCTGCAGTTTTAGCGCCCATCTAGCTAGTCTGCCATTCAAGTCTGTCTGCCTCATAAGCCATTTTAAACTAGCGTGGTCCGTTATGACTTTGAACTCCAGACCCTCTACATACTCCCTAAATTTCTCTATGCTCAATACTGCAGCTAAACACTCCAATTCGGTTACACAGTATTTTTGTTGGGCTTGATTTAGCTTATAAGAAAAATATGCAATTGGCCGTTCTATGCCATCTTCGTCCAACTGGGCCAGGACTCCACCGACACCGATATTGGATGCATCGCATTGAATTATAAACGGTTTCTCGAAATTGGGTGTGACTAATAACGGTGCTGAGGTTAATCGATGTTTTACCTCTTCAAAGGCTTGTTGTGCATCCTCAGTCCATTGAAAAGACTTAACCTTCTTGGTCAGGTCTGTGAGTGGTGCTGTCAGGGATGCATAATTTTCTATATTCCGTTCTCTTTCGTAGTGATCAGACGTGTTTTTGTTTTGCGCTCCGCATTTTTCCTTTTGTTTCGAATAAACAGCCGGAGTTTTCCTAACTAAATTCTAAATATACTTTCTAACCAGAAAACAATCTGGAAACCTATTCATTTACGCGAGTGCATGCCTTTTGATTTGTGTTAAAATATTATTTAACTTTTTATTTTTCGGCGTCGGCTTGTGTTGTGTTGTGTTGTTGCAGTGAGTGAGTATTGCATTGCAGTCCGCTCTCGTCTGGTAGCTTTTGTTGTCTTATCACTCTCTCGCTATCACCTCAACCTCAATAACTGTTCTTTCTCTCTCGCTCTTTCAACTTTCTGAGCAATAGCGCTCTCTGTCTAGTAGCTCTCGCTATAACCGCTCTCCACTCTGCTCTCTTTTTTTTCTTACCAATTCCGCTTTGAGCGTTGTCTGGCACATTGGTCTGATACCAATTTGTTTTGGAAATTTTTAATTTTTTTGATTTTAATTTTTTTTTGCAAATTTTCTTAAGAAAATATTTGAATAATAAAAATAAAATGGAATTCGCTGTGGTCTGCGCCAAAAAAACATGCAAGAAGCAGATCACTCACGATCAGCCAAATGTCCCCTGCTGGCTCTGCGACAGCGTAGTCCACGCAAAATGCGCGGGATTTTCTGGCCTCGTGAGCGATGCCATAGCCAAACGTAATGGCTTGCATTACAGTTGCGAGGCATGCCGTGCGGTGGAGAAAGACATGGTGGCTTTCATGAGGCAGACGCGGAGTGGCTTTAAGGAGCTGACCGTTGGTTTTAAAAACCAATACGATCGGCTCCTAGCCATGGAGGCTCAGTTTAGCGGTTTAAAACTGCTGAATGAGTCTCCGAGGCGCAAAAAGGTCACTCCGCGGGACCTGCAGGTGCCAACCGTCACTCAGCCGTGCGCCGCCGAAAAACTGACTCCGACCACTCCAAGTGTGCAGCAGTTGATCTCGTTTGCCACTCCAAAGGCAACGAAAGCTGCTGGCGATGCAGATTCGGTAGCCGAATTCATCGCGTCGGAGAATGTGCAGCCAAGTACGTCTGCAGCGTCCATGTCCGTGGTGTCCGCAAGTTCACTAGTTGTCCCGTCTATCCCGATCCCACCAGTAAATAGACGTTCCGGACCTCCGGATATTGCCACCACAGGTACTAGACCTGTGGTGACTAAACCACTGGTGGGAGTCCCACCAAAACGACAAGTTTTTGTTTCACGGCTGGCCCCTGACCTCACATCTAATGATGTAACTGCTTTCATTCAAAGCAAAATAAAAGCCGTGGGTTTAAAGGTGGAGAAATTTAACTTCTCTTATGCCAGGGAGATAGCTTCGTTTAAGATAAGCATCTCCCCAACTCAATTTGACACCATTTGCTCCACCAAATTTTGGCCGAAGCATTTGGTGGTGAAGGAGTTTAAGGCTAAGAAGAAGAATAGGCCCCCCATATCGCTTCCAAATCTTTCCAGCGTGCCACCCTCAACCTCAACTTCCTCTTCCTCAACTTCCCGTCTTGCTCCAACCTTTCCAAAAAACTAACTTCTCTTTTAGTAACCTATCAGAATGTAAGAGGCTTGCGTAGTAAGCTCAGCATTCTTTTCCGGGATAGTGTTGCATTCGCTTCCCACGTTATTGTGTTTACTGAAACCTGGTTAAAGCCGGACATTCTTAGTTCCGAGGTTTTGGCAGGTCGGTACACAACTTTTAGAAAGGACCGTTCGTCTCGACGTGCAGGAGGGGTTCTAATTGCAGTGGACTCTTACTTCACGTCGGAACATTTCACAGTCCAAGTTCAACAGGAACTGGAATTCCTGTGTGTAAAACTGATTCTTCCCGCTTTCGCTATATTCATTACTTGCTCGTATATCCCACCTTCTTCGGATATTTAAATTTATGAGCAGCACTTGTCCGCTTTAACCGCTGTTGCTTCCTCGCTATCTGATAAAGATCGTATGATAGTTCTTGGTGACTTCAACTTGCCAGAACTGTTTGGTCTTCGGTAAACGAGTCTAGTACCCTAGTGCCCATGTCACGACATGACTTTGTTGACGGCTTGCTTGACCTGTCCCTGTCTCAAGTCAATCATGTGAAAAATTCCTTGGGTCGATTGCTTGATCTATGCTTTGTATCGGATCCGACCATAGTGTTGTTAACCCGAGCCCTTCCGCTCACTATACCTGAAGACGCCTACCACCCTACTTTCGAGGTGTCGCTAGACATAGGACCAACTGTATTGGATCGGTCGAGTAGACTACCTGAACGTGTCCGCTGCTTTCGTAAAGCCGAGTTTGCGAAGCTTAATAACCTAATTAGGGAGTTTGATTGGTCCGCTTTGTACTTGTGCACTGATGTCACAAAAGGCACAAACATTTTTTACAATGCTCTTGGCACATTTTTTGATTCTTGTGTCCCGCTTTCTTGTCCGATTAGATCTGGAAAACCCCCTTGGTACTTATGTATGCGGATGATGTTAAACTCTGTGTCCAGTACAAGGACATTTCATTTCATTCTCGCTTGCAATCCGATCTCTGGTGGATGATCTGGGTGTTATGTTAGATCCCAAGTTAAAGTTTTCCGAACACATTTCTACCATGGTAAATAAGGCCATGGGCGTGCTTGGGTTTATAAAGAGGTGGTCAAAGGAATTTGACGACCCCTATATAACAAAGACTCTCTATACCTCGCTTGTTCGTCCGATCTTAGAATACGGCTCCTGTGTATAGTGCCCTCAGTACAAAGTACACCAGGACCGTATAGAATCAGTACAGAAAAACTTTTTACTCTTTGCTCTGCGGGGCCTTAACTGGGATGCGGGTGTAAGACTCCCATCTTACTCTAGTAGACTATTATTAGTAAACCTCCCATCCTTAGTTAACCGTAGAAAAATGCTTGGTGTGATATTTATGCACAACTTGATCAGGGGTGACATAGACAGCCCTGATCTGTTGAGCCGCATAAACTTCACGATTCCTATTAGACTGACTAGAAACTTTATACCGTTGTTCCTTCCACTTTGTAGATCGAATTATTCCTTGCATGAACCGTTTAGGGTCTTATGCTCGGATTATAATTCCCTCTACCATATTATATCCTCCACTAATTCTCTTCCTCTTATTAAATTCCTAATCCTTACACACCTTTCTAGTAATTAGTAATTGTAGTGGTATTTGTATTTTGTATTTTATGGCATGCTTAATTTCTTAATAAGTTTAGTGCTAATTTTTCTCGAAGGTTAGTCTAATATCTATCTTTCTTGCATGCTCGCGTTTGGTTCGGCTACGCACCGCGCGTCATGCGGCAGCGCCCCTCGGTCGGTTGGGCGGGAGGAGGGCTGCGTTTTGCCTGGGATCCGCGCGTAACAGCCTTCTGCTGGTGTCACACGGGCCACTTGACGGTGCAGTAATTGCATCGCCTCTTGATAGATGCAGTCATTGCATGTCAACGTCCAAAAAAAATAAATCGGCGATACCAACCCGCACATCCCAGAAACTTTCTGAGTTCTTTCACCGAACGAGGTGGGAGCAAATTTCTGATTGCGGAGACCTTTTCTGTATCTACCTTAATGCAACCTTTACCTATCACATAACCAAGATAACGAACTTCAGGAACACACCAGCGACATTTGTCTAAGTTCAACGTCAGGCCTGCATTTCTCAACACAGTGGACATTTCTGTCAACAGTCCAAGGTGATCCTCAAATGTTTCACTAACTAACAACAAATCATCAAGATAGACAAAGACTCTATTCTTGAAATGGGGTGGAATAATCATGTCCATTAATCGACACATTGTTTGTGCAGCGTTCGTAAGTCCAAAAGGCATGACTCTGAATCTATACAAAGGACGATTTGGTACAGTGAAGGCTGTTAGATCTCTACAAGATTCTTTCAGATTTATTTCAGATCTAAAGATGAAATAAATTCTGCTTTCGGTAATCTCGATAAAATACCATTTATCTTGGGTTGTGGATAAGCATCCTTTATCGTCACTAAGTTGACCTTGCGTGAATCTAGACACATACGAAATCTGCTACCCTTTTGTACTACTGAAACGGGACTACTCCAAGAACAAGTTGGCGGTGCTACTTCTATGACTCCTAAACTAAGCATATCATCGATTTCCGCATGAATCCGTTTTTCCACAGCCGGGGATACTGAAAAATATCTCTGTTTTATTGGTTTTGCCGATGGAAGTAATTCGATTGAATGCTCTAACATGGACGTTTTCCCCAAGCCTTCCGTATTAAAATCTGGGAACAAAGCCACAACCTTTTCCATGCGTTGTTGTTGCTCGGCATTTAACGATTCTGGCAATTCAATCTCATTTACTGACAAAGTTTTCGCTAGTTTCTCCATCAGGCCAAAAGTATTCCAAAAATGCATTCCCAGATAAAGGTTTTGTTTCAAATCAGGAATTATATATAAGGTTAACAATCTAGTTTGATTCCTAAAGCTTACTTCAGTTTCAACGTAACCAAGAATGTTGTATTTTTGTCCTCCAGCTGTTTCAACTTGTGACTTGCTTGCAATATAGGGCCTATTCTTGCTTATAAATTCCTTTGCAGCTTCCCCACTAAGGCATGAAACTGATGCACCAGAATCTAATAATCCTCCATATATATCTATTTCCACAAATGGTCTAATATCCTTTTTTATATCCACAATCGAATCTAGACTCAGCGATATACCCCTCATTCTATCTGTTGAGACAACGAGCTTTTTCGCTGACTATGATTGTTCAATAATTTCACAAATTATTAATTTCCGAAAACGTTATAAATTTTATTATAGGTATTTTGTGTGTTGAGGGTGGCCGAAGATGCCAGAGCCTTTTACAATAGTATTAGAGTGACACACTTGGATGAGGCAAGCGAGCCGATCTCGAGCCAAAGTAATAGATTGGGGACAAAAAGGGTCTGTTCTCCAACTATATCAAGCGGTAACTGCTAGAGCAGGCGCAGCTGCTGACGGCTTAGCGACGGCATAGGAAAGAAAAGATAACAAGAGCGAGCATAGATAAGAATAGATGATTAAATGAGAGCATGTTGCTGAGCGAGCATAGATAAAGCTACGCTTACGTTACGTTAGTTTAGTATAATGACCAAAATAGAAAAGAAAGTGAATTGATAGGCAATAAAACAATGGTATAAAATTTACACTCGGGCTTCGCCCGAACATACTCCCCCCGTGGAAGGATCCATGCCTTTCACCTCATCTCGTAGAGGCAATAGACATAGTTTTGCAAGTGCTCTTCGGCTAACACCTGTAGCCATCCTGATCAAGGCGACTCGAGATACGCCATCAGCTCCTGGGATGAGCTCGAGGATTCTCGCTAGAGGCCACTTCAGAGGAGGGAAGTTCTCGTCCTTAACAAGAACGACATCATTGACGTGAAGCTCAGGATTCCGGGTGCGCCACTTCGTTCTTTCTTGAAGACTGGTTAAATACGATTGGCGCCAGCGAGACCAAAAGATTTGCTGAAGCTGTGTGACCTTCTGCCAACGGTCCAAGCGATCGACGTTTAAATGAACCAAGTCAGGCTCCAAGAAGGTTGTGATAGGGGCGCCAACTAGAAAATGGCTGGGCGTGAGTACATCGAGATCTGCAGGGTTCTCTGAAAGAGGAAACAATGGCCTTGAATTAATGATTGCACAGATATTGCACGCGAGAGTGCGCAGCTCATCAAATCCAAGAAGCGAGGATCCGAGGGCACGTCGAAGATGATGCTTAGCAAGCTTGACTGACGCCTCCCACAATCCTCCAAAATGTGGCGATCTAGGAGGAATGAAACGCCAATCGATGCAATCGTTGAGAAAAGCTTGATGCACGGCTTCTTGATAACTGTCGCTTAGGAATAGCGACTTAAGTTCCGCCAGTTCGTTCCGCGCTCCAACAAAATTTGTGGCATTATCTGACCAAATACGAATCGGTCTTCCACGGGTGCAAATGAAACGGCGTAGAGCAGAGAGGAACGCAGATGTTGTAAGATCCTTCACAAGCTCGATGTGAACCGCCTTGGTGGAGAAGCATATAAAAATGCTCATGTAGCACTTTAGTGGGGGCCGGTTTCGAACTTCTGATTTATACAGGAACGGACCGCAATAGTCCACGCCGGTAACTAAAAATGCACGAGATTCGCTGACTCTGTCCACCGGAAGATCTGCCATTATTTGCTCGAGAGTTCGAGGCTTCACTCTAAAGCATCTGACACACTTTTGGATTACGTGTGCTACGGTCTTTCGGCCACCGATTGGCCAGTACGTTTGACGAATGATGGCTAATAGCGACTGGGGTCCAGCGTGAAGGTGCTTTTCGTGTAAGTGCCGTATCAGAGCAGAAGTGATGGAATGATTCTTGGGCAATATTATGGGATGCCGTGCTTCAAAGTCCAAGGTAGAGTTTTTAAGACGCCCTCCAACTCGAAGCAAACCGCAATCATCTAAAAATGGCGAAAGAGAGGCGATCGAGCTTGAAGCCTTGATGTCCTTTCGCGTTTCCAGGGCTCTTATTTCAGTGGATAGACGAGATTGTTGAGTAAGACGAATAAGCAGTTCGGTTCCCAAACGCAAGTCCTCCACAGTTATTCCAGACTTTCGTCGATGAATGAATTTGCATACATACGAAAAAATTCGTTGCATTTTGGGGAAGGAATTTGCAAACTTTGATTCTTCCACCAAATATCTTGACGCGCAGTTTGTAATTAGTATGGTTTTTCGTGCCTCCAAAACCGGCTCTGGAAGAGCAGGTGTACTTGGCCATTGATCCTTACTGGCTGTCAAGTATGTAGGTCCATACTTCCAAAGATGAGAATTGATGAGCTCAGCTGGTAATGATCCTCGAGAAAGCATATCGGCAGGGTTTAGATCAGTTGGCACGTGCAGCCAAGACATTCCAGATGTGAGTTCCTGAATAACAGAAAGTCTATTAGCGACAAATACATTGAAGTTGGATGGTTGATTCTTGATCCAAGCCAAAACGACTGTGGAGTCACACCAGCAATAATAAGAGCACTTGAAGTTCATCAAAGACACTTCATGCATAAGCTGAGCGAGTAGCGCTGCACCACATAATTCCAACTTGGGTATTGTGATAGTCTTCAGTGGCGCTACACGAGATCTGGAAGATAGAAGATTTGCCTTGACTCCATTGTCGCCTTGCGAAACAGCGTAGATGCAAGCTCCATAAGCACTCATGCTGGCATCACAAAATCCATGCATTTCAAGGTTGCTGCTTCGAAGGAAAGATAGGCGCGGGAAAGAAATTTGTTGCATAGAGTCAAACTGCTGAATAAAGTTGATCCAAGTTGTGCGTAAGGAGACTGGCAGACTTTCATCCCAATGAAGCTTTTCTTTCCACAGCTGCTGTAGAAATATTTTTGCTTTAGTAATAACTGGCCCTATAAGTCCGAGTGGATCATAAAATCGTGCAATAGTTGACAATACAACTCGCTTAGTTGGTTTCGAAGGGACTTGATTGGGACAGAATGAAAATAATAGCTCATCCGAAGTGGGATTCCATGCTAAACCTAGCGTCTTGGTTACATCGCTGCCATCAGTAAATTTAACAAATGTTTCCCTATCTTCATGGGGTGTTTGATCGAGTACATATGTATCGTTGGAACACCATTTTCTGATCTTGAAATTTCCTTTGGCTAATAGTCCTGACACCTGGCGAATTATTTCCAGCACCTCATTTGTAGTATCTCCCCCCGTTAGCAAATCATCCACGTAAAAGTCCCGCAGCACAACTTCAGAGCCAATTGGATATGACGAACTCTCGTCTGCCGCTAGTTGGTGCATAGAACGGACGGCCAGAAATGCTGCTGGTTTCGTTCCATAGGTCACGGTATCCAGCTTGAATGTCCTTAGCTCCTCGAGGGGTGAGTCACGCCACAGTATGCACTGCAGAAAACTATCTTGGGGCGAGACACGGACGCATCTATACATTTTACAAATGTCACCAGTCAATGCTATACGAAAGGTACGAAATCGAAGAAGAGTCGTAACTAACTTTGGCTGAATTGTTGGGCCTGACATCAATATCTCGTTGAGGGAATATCCTGTAGATGTACAAGCGGATCCGTCGAAAACTACTCGGAGTTTTGTGGTGGTTTTGTCTTCTCTTAAGACGCAGTGATGAGGAAGAAAAAATTTGCATTGTTTAAGTGCGTCACTTTTGACAGGGGACATGTGATTCAAATCGACGTATTCCTTTATAAATGCGGCGTATTGGGCCTTGAGAAGCGGTTTGCGAACCAACTTGCGCTCTAGATTGAGAAATCTGCGATAGGCTTGTTGATAAGAATCTCCAAGAAGACTGTCACTCAGCTTTAAAGGCAATTGAACGCAATATTCGCCACTTGGAAGCCGACCGCAATGTTTTTTGAAATGTTCCTCGCAAGCAATTTCCTCCTTTGTTGCTTCTGTAGCGGGACCGTGGCAGTTTTCCACTTCCCAGAACCTTCGCACTAGCTCATCCAAACCAACGGTAGGCGTTTGACTCAATTCCGTCGAACTAGAGGCAGCTAGGAGCACTGAGCTGCGGGAGTACTGACCTCCACCTGTGACAACCCAGCCGAGACGGGTTTTTTGTATTATAGGAAGTCCCCTCTCCAATTTGATCTGTCCAACGCATAAAATGTCGTAAAATAAGCTGGCTCCAATAAGTACATCGATGCGCTGAGATTTGTTAAAGTGTGGGTCAGCAAGGCTGATATTGGATGGCATTTCCCATTTGGATACATCAAATGAAGAAGCAGGCTGGTTTCCTGTAATACGTGGAGCAACGAGAGCTGTGAGACTCGTGAAGTAATCGGAAGTCCTGGATTGAATGACCAAATTAACTGAACCTTCCGTGTGAAATGCAGAATCAGCGCCGATACCCGATACTGATACCGACCCTTTGGCTCGTTTCAGCTGAAGCCTCTGAGCAAAGCGAGAGGTTATTAAATTAATCTGAGAGCCTGAATCCAGAAGAGCCCGACAAGGAAGAAGATCACCAACTCGACTCTTTATCATAATGACTGTCGTGGCTAGAAGCACTACGTCTGAGCTAAGATTCTGAGCAGGAGGCGAGCATGGTGATGAAGCGGCAACAAGAGAACTTGAAAGATTGGGGCCTGGGCATAAGTCTGTCTGAATAGGAGACGTAGTAGCGTTTGCAGGTTCCGTGTTAACTGACGTAGGCAGCGGATTGTTGATATGTAAAAGGGTATGATGCTTTTCACCGCATGTGCGACAAGAGCCTGAACTGCAGGAGGTATTCCGATGTCCCTTCTTCAAACAGTTGAAGCAAACTCTAAGCTTCCTTGCCTCTCTAAGACGCAAAGATGGCGAAAGGTTTCCAAAGCGAGTGCAGCTATAAATGTTATGCCCTTTATTATCACAGAACACGCATTCCAATACGATTGTATTTGTAGCAACAAGACTGTGTTTTGAATGAGTGATTCGTTTATGTTTTCCAACCTGACTGCTATGGATTTGAATCAACATAGCTTGATCCATGGTCTCCATGGCTTGACATCTCCTCTCCAAAAAAGCCGAAAAATGGTCCCATGTTGGTATGACGTTAGGGGGCGACAGCTCCTCCCATTTGGTCCTGGTATCAGAGTCGAGATACTTGTATGTGGAGTGAACGATGATGCATCCAGCTATTTCCTCCATGGTACCCATCGATCTAAGCGCTCTCATGTGAGAATGAAGCTTGTCCGATAAAGTACGTAGCTTTGTAGTTGACCCATCTTCAACCTTCTCATGCCTCAGAATCTCAGCGACGTGTGCCTGAAAGATTAAACGTTTATTATTGAAACGATTGGTTAAAATGTCCAATGCAATATCATAATTGCTCTCCGATACTTCCAAAGAGCGAACAGCCTCCAGGGCAGGTCCATCCAAACATGAGCGCAGGTGCTGGAACTTCTCAATCTTTGATAGAAAGGGCTCCTGATCTATTACTGTGCTAAACATCGAGTAAAAGTCTGCCCACTCAGTATAACCTCCACGGAAAGTGGGAAGTTTAATGTCAGGAATATGATATCGTGACCGTACATTTCCGGAGGCAGTAACGTTGAGCTCGGGTCGTATCGTTGAGTGATGCGGCATGTTCTGGGTAGTCCTGCGGAGTGCTGAGCGAATACGAACTTCGATTTCCATCGCCAAATCCTCAAAATTGTTGCTTAAGTCGCTGCCAATTTCGCTTACATCAAGCTCTTCTAAATTAGAATGAGTAACATTAAATGAGTCGGATATTTTTTCCAAGAATTTTAAATGAACACTTAGCGCATCTTCACTGATTGGGTTGTTTTCATCATTCAATATCGTCTCTCGAAGTGAAACGGCTTTGTTGTATATTGAGAGTGCCTTTAGTTTGTAAAAAGACACCCTGTTTTCCGGCACGTCATTAGACTCATCCATTTTCGACAGGCAGCAGCGAGCAAAGCACAAAGAAGAATCGAAGAACCAACCGTTTGATTTTTTTTGGTATGCAAGCGCAAGTGCAGCGAACCCGAAGCCGCTAATGCACGTAGCTGTATTAGTGCTTGTAAGCAAGCGCGCGACGAAATGGGAACTAACCGCTTCGCGTTCGAACAGTTATGTTTAGCGGATAATTTTCACTGTTTATAATTGTTTATTTCCAAATTGTTACTGACGATCACGTCGGGGTCACCAAATGTTGAGACAACGAGCTTTTTCGCTGACTATGATTGTTCAATAATTTCACAAATTATTAATTTCCGAAAACGTTATAAATTTTATTATAGGTATTTTGTGTGTTGAGGGTGGCCGAAGATGCCAGAGCCTTTTACAATAGTATTAGAGTGACACACTTGGATGAGGCAAGCGAGCCGATCTCGAGCCAAAGTAATAGATTGGGGACAAAAGGGTCTGTTCTCCAACTATATCAAGCGGTAACTGCTAGAGCAGGCGCAGCTGCTGACGGCTTAGCGACGGCATAGGAAAGAAAAGATAACAAGAGCGAGCATAGATAAGAATAGATGATTAAATGAGAGCATGTTGCTGAGCGAGCATAGATAAAGCTACGCTTACGTTACGTTAGTTTAGTATAATGACCAAAATAGAAAAGAAAGTGAATTGATAGGCAATAAAACAATGGTATAAAATTTACACTCGGGCTTCGCCCGAACACTATCTTTAACTTTTCTTATAAAGTTACGAAAACAAACGGTATTTCTCTTAGTTCGGACACAACTGGGTTTTTTAACTAAATCGCTACCAAATATTTTTTCTCTTATTTCTTCATAGTTTCGAAGTCTTATATGATACGAGACTATTGGATATAATTTACCTTGAATATTTTTGGAATTTAAATATTTAGGAATTATATTGACTTTCGGACAGTAAGAAGAAGAATGCTCTTTATTTAATGTTGAGGATTTGAGCGGTAACTGCTGTTCTTGTTGCCGCTCAACCGTCGGTTTTCCTGACAGGTTTCACAATTTGGTCTTATTATATTTTCAGCTCCGCAACCTAAACAAAATATCTTCTTATCAGATTGGCAATCTGCGTGTTTATGGCCAAACCTGCGACAATTCCAGCATTGAATCTCTTCTAAGGCTCTAGTTCTTTTTAGTTCGCAAATTTCTTGCTCTCCTAGATGGTTATCTGAACGTTCTTGGTCATACTCCAATGCATTAATTTGCTTTCGTGTGTTTGCTTTCAGGTTAGCGGTGTTATACTCCTCACTAAAAGCTTCTCGTCTAAGGACTAATTTTCTCAACTGGCTAACCGAATCGACTTCTATATAGAACAACTCCTTTCTCATAAACGGTCTCAGATTTCGTTTCAGAATTGACGTTAGTTGACTCTCGCTAATAGGGTATTGTAGTCGATCTACTAAATGCAGAACTCCGTTATGAAATTCATCAAAACTTTCGCTGATTTGCTGCTTGCGATCTCTTATCAATTCTCTCACGTCATCGTCAGATAGCGGTTCAAGAAAATAGGAATTCAGCGACTTACAAAGATCGGACCAGTTTACTCTGTCTACAGTGCGTCTGTATCTCCAGAACCATTCACTTGCTCGGCCACTAAAGAGAATATGAATGTGTTCGCACAACACTTCAAAGTTTCCTCGTAAGCTATCATTTGTCAAAGCTGTAATCATGTATATGAACTTCCCTACCGGCATACCATTGCGTGAGCCATTATACTGCACTTTCCAGCTACTAATCAAATTTGCTACTTTTCCCACATCGCGACTTAGATTGAAACTACCATTTCTCTCCGGTAGATTGTTACTATTTCTATATTCATTGGGTATGAAGGTGGGTACGTCTCTTTCTAGATTAAGTGACGAAGCTCTAGTAGTTCTTCTTCCCCAATCAGGTTCATTGTTATTTCCATTATCATCTGCATTGGTATGGAAGTTAGGTATTGCATCCGTTCTTCCTGCCCTGTCTGTTGTTAACTTAGAAATTTGACGAGACAGTTCCGAGATCATGGACTGCATTTGACTAATTTGCGTAGTTATTCGATGATCTACCTGTGATAATATTCTCTGCTCTAAGAAACCTGCATCTTGGTTTGGGTTATCCGCAGAAGCAGAATTAGACAATACGTTACTGTTATACTCGAGATCTACTATCTCATTTGATTGCTGCGACTGTTTCTTTTTCTTCTTTTGACTATTAGTTAACAGAATCCTCTCCAAACTATTTGTTTCCAGGTTCAGATTGTGGTCGGCAACATTTTCGGAAAGAACCTCTAATAGACTGTTTCTTGTAACATTGTTTTGACATGTTGGGCAAGATCGCGACTTATCAAGCCAATTCAAAATGCATGTTCTATGGAAAATATGTTTACATCGTGTTATGAGTTTTAAATCCAATGAAATCATTGGGTGTGAACAGACTCTGCAAACCTGTTCATTATTTGTGGATGTGGTCATATCTAAACTTCGTCTTACGGCCATGGTGCACACACAAATCAATCTTTAAGAATTTTACCGAATAAATGCTCGAAAATGTCAAATTCACTCCAAAAATAAACTATACGGATCAAGGGTATTGAGATTTGGAACATACAAAGATTATGGCAATACATATCACACCATGATTTGTTCCCAAAATATACTATAAAAAAAAATTATTGTCTTCAACACGAGCTGAAGCTTCAGAAAAAAATATACCAATTGTTCCGGGCAGCAAGATTTAATGACTAGCATTCTAAATCTTAAAGATTTCCACAGACATTAATACAATTTTCTTCCACTTAGCTCCTGGCACGCATATAAACCCGATGCTCCCTCATCGTTTCGGACAGAATGGACTGTGACTTGCACCAACCATTGCAGTTTTCCAGAAAGGAAACAAAAGCAAAAATTCTATATGCTGACAATAACTGAGACACAATGTTTTGTTACGGTTGTTGTTGTTTCGTGCCCCACGTTGGGCGCCACTTTTGTAATGTGTCCCGGTGTTCTGGTGTGGTAGCTTTCGAGACGCATTCCACAAACTAGACAACTTGCATAGATTTTATGGTTAGCACTGTGTGGGATCTTTCGGCTAGGGCTCGTCGGATGGGGGGGATCTTTCAGTTGTTCAGCTAAACACATACAAGAGATTCTGATGCTAACCTGGCCATTAGGTGTTATACAAATCAAATCAATAGTGCCATATGCATCGCCGCACGGAGTTAGGTCTTGTAATCTCCGCGTTTACCCACCCTACCATGTTAACTCTGCTCGCCTATTTCTTGTGTTAACCCTTAACCTCTATATGTTCCTCCTTCCCAATACCCCTGTACAGTTATTCTACTCCAATTTCATGTTGATCAAACTTCAGTGTATTTTCATATTTTAACTCCACTCCAACTAACAACCATCCTCTGCATCACCTCAAATCTTCATAATATCTTATTTATCTACAGTTACAGCAACTTAATTCTAGGGGTTTCTTATATATATAAAGAGGAGAAAAGTTTAGAAGAACAAATCAAATTATAAGCAAAGCGGTGTTTTTTCTTACTTTTAGTGGTAGCTTACATTTGGTTTTCCATCGCTGCAACAGGCCTGCATGCATTGATGTGTCCTAGATTAGATTATAATGTACAAAATTTAAATGCAAAAAAAATAATAATAATAGCAATAGTAGCTACGGTTGAATTCAGTGTGGGTGTGTGTGTGTGTGTCAATAATTTCCTTGAAGAACATCCGATATGGATATGTCTGTGCCTATCCAGGCCACGACATAGAATTCCAGAGGCAACTATATGCCCTCTGCCAAGGTCAAAAATAAGGTTGATCGCAAATTTCCGTTGTGCGGCAGAAGTTCGACCTCCGTTGGATAACTTTCGTCAATATTGAATTACACTGGAGAAACCGAGATCGATTGGCAAAGCTCAGACCCCTTTTGGGGCTTGAAACCGGGTTTATCTTTGGAGAATCACTGATTTTTCGGCTTTTCGGCACACTGATCTTAATTTTTGGGGCAGCTTGGCATGTGCACCCTACTTTCGACGATTTATAGATTTCAATTTTTCCTTTTTTTTTTTTCAGACACGTGTACATATAACCTTTTAATCTTTTCTTTTCTTTTATCTCGCCGTACCACCAAACTGACCTTCCACAATTTAGTTCCATGGATCGAATGATCCAGCGCTTGAGCTTTGATTTTGTTTTCTTAATCCCATTCTAAAGCGATAGGGCTAGATAACCCACCAAGATAACCCAAAGCTCGCTCTCCCGTCAAAAGCTTTCGCTTTATTCCCGTTTCTTCCCTTGCATGCAGATAAGCCACAGCTCTGTGCACACAAATAAGTCCATCCAAATATGGGCCGTCACAATCATTAGTATTTTAATTGAAGGCTGGAATGAATAGTTGGACGAAATATTAACTGTTTCATTTAAAAATTTTATAGAATTTAATTTTTTAGTCAAAAAGCTAAAATAAATTTAAAAGACGTGAAGACCCTATAAATCTTTATATTTTTTTATTTTAATTGTAAAGATTAATTTTATTTTAATAAATAAAAATATTTTATTGGGGTGATATTAAAATTTAAAAAACTTTTAATTTTTAGAAACATTAATTTATGAATAATTGATCCATTAATAATGATTAAAAAATTAAGTTACTTTAGGGATAACAACGTAATTTTTTTGGAGAGTTCATATCGATAAAAAAGATTGAGACCTCGATGTTGGATTAAGATATAATTTTGGGTGTAGCCGTTCAAATTTTAAGTGTGTTCGACTTTTAAATTCTTACATGATCTGAGTTCAAACCGAGTTCAAGCCAGTATGGTTTCTATCTTTAAAAAATTATAATATTTTAGTACGAAAGAACCAAATATTAGAATAATTATATTTTTAAAAAGAATATTATTAATATAAATAAAGCTATTTTGGCAGATTAGTGCAATAAATTTAGAATTTATTTATGTAATTTTTATTACAAATAGTACTTGTTTTATATAGAATTTATTTTATCATTAATTGGAAGTTTATTATTAATTATTTGTGTATTAGTGAGTGTAGCTTTTTTAACTTTATTAGAACGTAAAGTATTAGGATATATTCAAATTCGTAAAGGTCCAAATAAAGTAGGTTTAATAGGAATTCCTCAACCTTTTTGTGATGCAATTAAATTATTTACAAAAGAACAAACTTATCCTCTTTTGTCTAATTATTTAAGATATTATATTTCTCCTATTTTTTCATTATTTTTGTCATTATTTGTGTGAATATGTATACCTTTTTTCGTTAAATTATATTCCTTTAATTTAGGGGGGTTGTTTTTTTTATGTTGTACTAGATTAGGAGTTTATACTGTAATGATTGCTGGTTGGTCTTCTAATTCAAATTATGCTTTATTAGGGGTGTTCGGGCGAAGCCCGAGTGTAAATTTTATACCATTGTTTTATTGCCTATCAATTCACTTTCTTTTCTATTTTGGTCATTATACTAAACTAACGTAACGTAAGCGTAGCTTTATCTATGCTCGCTCAGCAACATGCTCTCATTTAATCATCTATTCTTATCTATGCTCGCTCTTGTTATCTTTTCTTTCCTATGCCGTCGCTAAGCCGTCAGCAGCTGCGCCTGCTCTAGCATTTACCGCTTGATATAGTTGGAGAACAGACCCTTTTTGTCCCCAAACTATTACTTTGGCTCGAGATCGGCTCGCTTGCCTCATCCAAGTGTGTCACTCTAATACTATTGTAAAAGGCTCTGGCATCTTCGGCCACCCTCAACACACAAAATACCTATAATAAAATTTATAACGTTTTCGGAAATTAATAATTTGTGAAATTATTGAACAATCATAGTCAGCGAAAAAGCTCGTTGTCTCAACATTTGGTGACCCCGACGTGATCGTCATTAACAATTTGGAAATAAACAATTATAAACAGTGAAAATTATCCGCTAAACATAACTGTTCGAACGCGAAGCGGTTAGTTCCCATTTCGTCGCGCGCTTGCTTACAAGCACTAATACAGCTACGTGCATTAGCGGCTTCGGGTTCGCTGCACTTGCGCTTGCATACCAAAAAAAATCAAACGGTTGGTTCTTCGATTCTTCTTTGTGCTTTGCTCGCTGCTGCCTGTCGAAAATGGATGAGTCTAATGACGTGCCGGAAAACAGGGTGTCTTTTTACAAACTAAAGGCACTCTCAATATACAACAAAGCCGTTTCACTTCGAGAGACGATATTGAATGATGAAAACAACCCAATCAGTGAAGATGCGCTAAGTGTTCATTTAAAATTCTTGGAAAAAATATCCGACTCATTTAATGTTACTCATTCTAATTTAGAAGAGCTTGATGTAAGCGAAATTGGCAGCGACTTAAGCCACAATTTTGAGGATTTGGCGATGGAAATCGAAGTTCGTATTCGCTCAGCACTCCGCAGGACTACCCAGAACATGCCGCATCACTCAACGATACGACCCGAGCTCAACGTTACTGCCTCCGGAAATGTACGGTCACGATATCATATTCCTGACATTAAACTTTTTTTTTTTTTTTTTTTTTTTTTTTTTTTTTATTGGACGTTGACATGCAATGACTGCATCTAACAAGAGGCGATGCAATTACTGCACCGTCAAGTGGCCCGTGTGACACCAGCAGAAGGCTGTTACGCGCGGATCCCAGGCAAAACGCAGCCCTCCTCCCGCCCAACCGACCGAGGGGCGCTGCCGCATGACGCGCGGTGCGTAGCCGAACCAAACGCGAGCATGCAAGAAAGATAGATATTAGACTAACCTTCGAGGAAAATTAGCACTAAACTTATTAAGAAATTAAGCATGCAAGAAAATACAAAATACAAATACCACTACAATTACTAATTACTAGAAAGGTGTGTAAGGATTAGTAATTTAATAAGAGGAAGAGAATTAGTGGAGGATATAATATGGTAGAGGGAATTATAGTCCGAGCATAAGACCCTAAACGGTTCATGCAAGGAATAATTCGATCTACAAAGTGGAAGGAACAACGGTATAAAGTTTCTAGTCAGTCTAATAGGAATCGTGAAGTTTATGCGGCTCAACAGATCAGGGCTGTCTATGTCACCCCTGATCAAGTTGTGCATAAATATCACACCAAGCATTTTTCTACGGTTAACTAAGGATGGGAGGTTTACTAATAATAGTCTACTAGAGTAAGATGGGAGTCTTACACCCGCATCCCAGTTAAGGCCCCGCAGAGCAAAGAGTAAAAAGTTTTTCTGTACTGATTCTATACGGTCCTGGTGTACTTTGTACTGAGGGCACCATACACAGGAGCCGTATTCTAAGATCGGACGAACAAGCGAGGTATAGAGAGTCTTTGTTATATAGGGGTCGTCAAATTCCTTTGACCACCTCTTTATAAACCCAAGCACGCCCATGGCCTTATTTACCATGGTAGAAATGTGTTCGGAAAACTTTAACTTGGGATCTAACATAACACCCAGATCATCCACCAGGGTAATTCTCTCAAGAGAACCCCCAAATAGGGTGTAGGGAGCCAACAAAGGGTTAGAACGATGAAATGTCATAACTTTGCATTTCGAGGCATTAAGGTGTAACAAGTTTGCACAACACCATGACTGAAAGCTATTGAGATCGGATTGCAAGCGAGAATGAAATGAAATGTCCTTGTACTGGACACAGAGTTTAACATCATCCGCATACATAAGTACTCGAGAGTATGTTATTACTGAAGGCAAGTCATTAATAAAGAGTGTGAAGAGTAAGGGGCCTAGATGGCTGCCCTGTGGTACTCCCGAAGAAACCTTTACTGGTAAAGAGAGGGAGTTTTTGAAGAGGACTCTTTGAGACCTAGAACAAAGATAGCTAGAAATCCATCTCAGGAGGTTGGGCGGAAACCCTAAAAGGTCAAGTTTATGTGCTAAAAGGGAATGGTTTACAGAGTCGAATGCTTTACTAAAGTCGGTGTAAATAACATCCGTCTGTAAGTTACCTTGAAAGCCTTTAATAATGAAAGAGGTAAACTCTAACAAGTTCGTGGTGGTTGATCGCCGCCTTATAAATCCATGCTGAGTTGGAGATATAAGTGACTTGCAGAGATGTTGCAAGTGCGGAGTTAAAACCTTCTCAAACAATTTGGGAATAGCGGATAACTTTGCTATACCTCTATAATTTTTTACATCAGACTTACTACCTTTTTTATGGAGAGGAATTATAAACGATTCCTTCCAGATTGGGGGGAAGCAAGATGAATCAATGGACATGGTGAATAGTTTAAGCAATGGTCCACACAGAGCCTCGGCGCAGTACCTGAGTACACAACCTGGAACCCCGTCTGGACCCGGTGAAAACACCGGCTTAACTAGTCGAAGATCTTGAAGTAGGGAATACTCATTTAACAAGGGACTGAAAATGCCGTTCGACCTCGGTAATCCGTATGGGTACGGTTGACCAGAGTAGCGTTCCTCAGAATAAGTGGTTTGGAAAACTTGGGCAAAAAGATCGGCAATTGCCTGATCATTATTTGCCGACGTATTACAAAATGATAGCGAGGATGGGTGTGCGGACGTTCTACGCTTACTGTTTACGAAGCAGTAAAACTGTTTAGGGTCCTGAGAAAAACGTATCCTGCAACGAGATAGGTAGTTCTTATAGCATTGAGCATTAAGAACTGAAAAGTTTGACCGAGCTATTACATAACGAGAGTGAGAAGTAGGAGAACCCACTTCTTGAAATTTTTTATAAAGTCTTGATTTTAAGTTTTTTAGACTGGATAACTCTTTGGTAAACCAAGGGGGTTTTCCAGATCTAATCGGACAAGAAAGCGGGACACAAGAATCAAAAAATGTGCCAAGAGCATTGTAAAAAATGTTTGTGGCTTTTGTGACATCAGTGCACAAGTACAAAGCGGACCAATCAAAATCCCTAATTAGGTTATTAAGCTTCGCAAACTCGGCTTTACGAAAGCAGCGGACACGTTCAGGTAGTCTACTCGACCGATCCAATACAGTTGGTCCTATGTCTAGCGACACCTCGAAAGTAGGGTGGTAGGCGTCTTCAGGTATAGTGAGCGGAAGGGCTCGGGTTAACAACACTATGGTCGGATCCGATACAAAGCATAGATCAAGCAATCGACCCAAGGAATTTTTCACATGATTGACTTGAGACAAGGACAGGTCAAGCAAGCCGTCAACAAAGTCATGTCGTGACATGGGCACTAGGATACTAGACTCGTTTACCGAAGACCAAACAGTTCCTGGCAAGTTGAAGTCACCAAGAACTATCATACGATCTTTATCAGATAGCGAGGAAGCAACAGCGGTTAAAGCGGACAAGTGCTGCTCATAAATTGAAATATCCGAAGAAGGTGGGATATACGAGCAAGTAATGAATATAGCGAAAGCGGGAAGAATCAGTTTTACACACAGGAATTCCAGTTCCTGTTGAACTTGGACTGTGAAGTGTTCTGACGTGAAGTAAGAGTCCACTGCAATTAGAACCCCTCCTGCACGTCGAGACGAACGGTCCTTTCTAAAAGTTGTGTACCGACCTGCCAAAACCTCGGAACTAAGAATGTCCGGCTTTAACCAGGTTTCAGTAAACACAATAACGTGGGAAGCAAATGCAACACTATCCCGGAAAAGAATGCTGAGCTTACTACGCAAGCCTCTTACATTCTGATAGGTTACTAAAAGAGAAGTTAGTTTTTTGCAAAGGTTGGAGCAAGACGGGAAGTTGAGGAAGAGGAAGTTGAGGTTGAGGGTGGCACGCTGGAAAGATTTGGAAGCGATATGGGGGGCCTATTCTTCTTCTTAGCCTTAAACTCCTTCACCACCAAATGCTCCGGCCAAAATTTGGTGGAGCAAATGGTGTCAAATTGAGTTGGGGAGATGCTTATCTTAAACGACGCTATCTCCCTGGCATAAGAGAAGTTAAATTTCTCCACCTTTAAACCCACGGCTTTTATTTTGCTTTGAATGAAAGCAGTTACATCATTAGATGTGAGGTCAGGGGCCAGCCGTGAAACAAAAACTTGTCGTTTTGGTGGGACTCCCACCAGTGGTTTAGTCACCGCAGGTCTAGTACCTGTGGTGGCAATATCCGGAGGTCCGGAACGTCTATTTACTGGTGGGATCGGGATAGACGGGACAACTAGTGAACTTGCGGACACCACGGACACGGACGCAGCAGACGTACTTGGCTGCACATTCTCCGAGGCGATGAATTCGGCTACCGAATCTGCATCGCCAGCAGCTTTCGTTGCCTTTGGAGTGGCAAACGAGATCAACTGCTGTACACTTGGAGTGGTCGGAGTCAATTTTTCGGCGGCGGACGGCTGAGTGACGGTTGGCACTTGCAGGTCCCGCGGAGTGACCTTTTTGCGCCTCGGAGACTCATTCAGCAGCTTTAAACCGCTAAACTGAGCCTCCATGGCTAGGAGCCGATCGTACTGGTTTTTAAAACCAACGGTCAGCTCCTTAAAGCCACTCCGCGTCTGCCTCATGAAAGCCACCATGTCTTTCTCCACCGCACGGCATGCCTCGCAACTGTAATGCAAGCCATTACGTTTGGCTATGGCATCGCTCACGAGGCCAGAAAATCCCGCGCATTTTGCGTGGACTACGCTGTCGCAGAGCCAGCAGGGGACATTTGGCTGATCGTGAGTGATCTGCTTCTTGCAGGTTTTTTTAGCGCAGACCACAGCGAATTCCATTTTTTTTATTATTCAAATATTTTATTAAAATCAAAAAAATTAAAAATTTCCAAAACAAATTGGTATCAGACCAATGTGCCAGACAACGCTCAAAGCGGAATTGGTAAGAAAAAAAGAGAGCAGAGTGGAGAGCGGTTATAGCGAGAGCTACTAGATAGAGAGCGCTATTGCTCAGAAAGTTGAAAGAGCGAGAGAGAAAGAACAGTTATTGAAGTTGAGGTGATAGCGAGAGAGTGATAAAACAACAAAAGCTACCAAACGAGAGCGGACTGCAATGCAATACTCACTCACTGCAACAACACAACACAACACAAGCCGACGCCGAAAAATAAAAAGTTAAATAATATTTTAACACAAATCAAAAGGCATGCACTCGCGTAAAAGAATAGGTTTCCAGATTGTTGTCTGGTTAGAAAGTATATTTAGAATTTAATTAGGAAAACTCCGGCTGTTTATTCGAAACAAAAGGAAAAATGCGGAGCGCAAAACAAAAACACGTCTGATCACTACGAAAGAGAACGAAGGTTTTTGGATTCCTTTCTATCAAAGATTGAGAAGTTCCAGCACCTGCGCTCATGTTTGGATGGACCTGCCCTGGAGGCTGATCGCTCTTTGGAAGTATCGGAGAGCAATTATGATATTGCATTGGACATTTTAACCAATCGTTTCAATAATAAACGTTTAATCTTTCAGGCACACGTCGCTGAGATTCTGAGGCATGAGAAGGTTGAAGATGGGTCAACTACAAAGCTACGTACTTTATCGGACAAGCTTCATTCTCACATGAGAGCGCTTAGATCGATGGGTACCATGGAGGAAATAGCTGGATGCATCATCGTTCACTCCACATACAAGTATCTCGACTCTGATACCAGGACCAAATGGGAGGAGCTGTCGCCCCCTAACGTCATACCAACATGGGACCATTTTTCGGCTTTTTTGGAGAGGAGATGTCAAGCCATGGAGACCATGGATCAAGCTATGTTGATTCAAATCCATAGCAGTCAGGTTGGAAAACATAAACGAATCACTCATTCAAAACACAGTCTTGTTGCTACAAATACAATCGTATTGGAATGCGTGTTCTGTGATAATAAAGGGCATAACATTAACAGCTGCACTCGCTTTGGAAACCTTTCGCCATCTTTGCGTCTTAGAGAGGCAAGGAAGCTTAGAGTTTGCTTCAACTGTTTGAAGAAGGGACATCGGAATACCTCCTGCAGTTCAGGCTCTTGTCGCACATGCGGTGAAAAGCATCATACCCTTTTACATATCAACAATCCGCTGCCTACGTCAGTTAACACGGAACCTGCAAACGCTACTACGTCTCCTATTCAGACAGACTTATGCCCAGGCCCCAATCTTTCAAGTTCTCTTGTTGCCGCTTCATCACCATGCTCGCCTCCTGCTCAGAATCTTAGCTCAGACGTAGTGCTTCTAGCCACGACAGTCATTATGATAAAGAGTCGAGTTGGTGATCTTCTTCCTTGCCGGGCTCTTCTGGATTCAGGCTCTCAGATTAATTTAATAACCTCTCGCTTTGCTCAGAGGCTTCAGCTGAAACGAGCCAAAGGGTCGGTATCAGTATCGGGTATCGGCGCTGATTCTGCATTTCACACGGAAGGTTCAGTTAATTTGGTCATTCAATCCAGGACTTCCGATTACTTCACGAGTCTCACAGCTCTCGTTGCTCCACGTATTACAGGAAACCAGCCTGCTTCTTCATTTGATGTATCCAAATGGGAAATGCCATCCAATATCAGCCTTGCTGACCCACACTTTAACAAATCTCAGCGCATCGATGTACTTATTGGAGCCAGCTTATTTTACGACATTTTATGCGTTGGACAGATCAAATTGGAGAGGGGACTTCCTATAATACAAAAAACCCGTCTCGGCTGGGTTGTCACAGGTGGAGGTCAGTACTCCCGCAGCTCAGTGCTCCTAGCTGCCTCTAGTTCGACGGAATTGAGTCAAACGCCTACCGTTGGTTTGGATGAGCTAGTGCGAAGGTTCTGGAAAGTGGAAAACTGCCACGGTCCCGCTACAGAAGCAACAAAGGAGGAAATTGCTTGCGAGGAACATTTCAAAAAACATTGCGGTCGGCTTCCAAGTGGCGAATATTGCGTTCAATTGCCTTTAAAGCTGAGTGACAGTCTTCTTGGAGATTCTTATCAACAAGCCTATCGCAGATTTCTCAATCTAGAGCGCAAGTTGGTTCGCAAACCGCTTCTCAAGGCCCAATACGCCGCATTTATAAAGGAATACGTCGATTTGAATCACATGTCCCCTGTCAAAAGTGACGCACTTAAACAATGCAAATTTTTTCTTCCTCATCACTGCGTCTTAAGAGAAGACAAAACCACCACAAAACTCCGAGTAGTTTTCGACGGATCCGCTTGTACATCTACAGGATATTCCCTCAACGATATATTGATGTCAGGCCCAACAATTCAGCCAAAGTTAGTTACGACTCTTCTTCGATTTCGTACCTTTCGTATAGCATTGACTGGTGACATTTGTAAAATGTATAGATGCGTCCGTGTCTCGCCCCAAGATAGTTTTCTGCAGTGCATACTGTGGCGTGACTCACCCCTCGAGGAGCTAAGGACATTCAAGCTGGATACCGTGACCTATGGAACGAAACCAGCAGCATTTCTGGCCGTCCGTTCTATGCACCAACTAGCGGCAGACGAGAGTTCGTCATATCCAATTGGCTCTGAAGTTGTGCTGCGGGACTTTTACGTGGATGATTTGCTAACGGGGGGAGATACTACAAATGAGGTGCTGGAAATAATTCGCCAGGTGTCAGGACTATTAGCCAAAGGAAATTTCAAGATCAGAAAATGGTGTTCCAACGATACATATGTACTCGATCAAACACCCCATGAAGATAGGGAAACATTTGTTAAATTTACTGATGGCAGCGATGTAACCAAGACGCTAGGTTTAGCATGGAATCCCACTTCGGATGAGCTATTATTTTCATTCTGTCCCAATCAAGTCCCTTCGAAACCAACTAAGCGAGTTGTATTGTCAACTATTGCACGATTTTATGATCCACTCGGACTTATAGGGCCAGTTATTACTAAAGCAAAAATATTTCTACAGCAGCTGTGGAAAGAAAAGCTTCATTGGGATGAAAGTCTGCCAGTCTCCTTACGCACAACTTGGATCAACTTTATTCAGCAGTTTGACTCTATGCAACAAATTTCTTTCCCGCGCCTATCTTTCCTTCGAAGCAGCAACCTTGAAATGCATGGATTTTGTGATGCCAGCATGAGTGCTTATGGAGCTTGCATCTACGCTGTTTCGCAAGGCGACAATGGAGTCAAGGCAAATCTTCTATCTTCCAGATCTCGTGTAGCGCCACTGAAGACTATCACAATACCCAAGTTGGAATTATGTGGTGCAGCGCTACTCGCTCAGCTTATGCATGAAGTGTCTTTGATGAACTTCAAGTGCTCTTATTATTGCTGGTGTGACTCCACAGTCGTTTTGGCTTGGATCAAGAATCAACCATCCAACTTCAATGTATTTGTCGCTAATAGACTTTCTGTTATTCAGGAACTCACATCTGGAATGTCTTGGCTGCACGTGCCAACTGATCTAAACCCTGCCGATATGCTTTCTCGAGGATCATTACCAGCTGAGCTCTTCAATTCTCATCTTTGGAAGTATGGACCTACATACTTGACAGCCAGTAAGGATCAATGGCCAAGTACACCTGCTCTTCCAGAGCCGGTTTTGGAGGCACGAAAAACCATACTAATTACAAACTGCGCGTCAAGATATTTGGTGGAAGAATCAAAGTTTGTAAATTCCTTCCCCAAAATGCAACGAATTTTTGCGTATGTATGCAAATTCATTCATCGACGAAAGTCTGGAATAACTGTGGAGGACTTGCGTTTGGGAACCGAACTGCTTATTCGTCTTACTCAACAATCTCGTCTATCCACTGAAATAAGAGCCCTGGAAACGCGAAAGGACATCAAGGCTTCAAGCTCGATCGCCTCTCTTTCGCCATTTTTAGATGATTGCGGTTTGCTTCGAGTTGGAGGGCGTCTTAAAAACTCTACCTTGGACTTTGAAGCACGGCATCCCATAATATTGCCCAAGAATCATTCCATCACTTCTGCTCTGATACGGCACTTACACGAAAAGCACCTTCACGCTGGACCCCAGTCGCTATTAGCCATCATTCGTCAAACGTACTGGCCAATCGGTGGCCGAAAGACCGTAGCACACGTAATCCAAAAGTGTGTCAGATGCTTTAGAGTGAAGCCTCGAACTCTCGAGCAAATAATGGCAGATCTTCCGGTGGACAGAGTCAGCGAATCTCGTGCATTTTTAGTTACCGGCGTGGACTATTGCGGTCCGTTCCTGTATAAATCAGAAGTTCGAAACCGGCCCCCACTAAAGTGCTACATGAGCATTTTTATATGCTTCTCCACCAAGGCGGTTCACATCGAGCTTGTGAAGGATCTTACAACATCTGCGTTCCTCTCTGCTCTTCGCCGTTTCATTTGCACCCGTGGAAGACCGATTCGTATTTGGTCAGATAATGCCACAAATTTTGTTGGAGCGCGGAACGAACTGGCGGAACTTAAGTCGCTATTCCTAAGCGACAGTCATCAAGAAGCCGTGCATCAAGCTTTTCTCAACGATTGCATCGATTGGCGTTTCATTCCTCCTAGATCGCCACATTTTGGAGGATTGTGGGAGGCGTCAGTCAAGCTTGCTAAGCATCATCTTCGACGTGCCCTCGGATCCTCGCTTCTTGGATTTGATGAGCTGCGCACTCTCGCGTGCAATATCTGTGCAATCATTAATTCAAGGCCATTGTTTCCTCTTTCAGAGAACCCTGCAGATCTCGATGTACTCACGCCCAGCCATTTTCTAGTTGGCGCCCCTATCACAACCTTCTTGGAGCCTGACTTGGTTCATTTAAACGTCGATCGCTTGGACCGTTGGCAGAAGGTCATACAGCTTCAGCAAATCGTTTGGTCTCGCTGGCGCCAATCGTATTTAACCAGTCTTCAAGAAAGAACGAAGTGGCGCACCCGGAATCCTGAGCTTCACGTCAATGATGTCGTTCTTGTTAAGGACGAGAACTTCCCTCCTCTGAAGTGGCCTCTAGCGAGAATCCTCGAGCTCATCCCAGGAGCTGATGGCGTATCTCGCCTTGATCAGGATGGCTACAGGTGTTAGCCGAAGAGCACTTGCAAAACTATGTCTATTGCCTCTACGAGATGAGGTGAAAGGCATGGATCCTTCCACGGGGGGAGTATGTTCGGGCGAAGCCCGAGTGTAAATTTTATACCATTGTTTTATTGCCTATCAATTCACTTTCTTTTCTATTTTGGTCATTATACTAAACTAACGTAACGTAAGCGTAGCTTTATCTATGCTCGCTCAGCAACATGCTCTCATTTAATCATCTATTCTTATCTATGCTCGCTCTTGTTATCTTTTCTTTCCTATGCCGTCGCTAAGCCGTCAGCAGCTGCGCCTGCTCTAGCAGTTACCGCTTGATATAGTTGGAGAACAGACCTTTTTTGTCCCCAATCTATTACTTTGGCTCGAGATCGGCTCGCTTGCCTCATCCAAGTGTGTCACTCTAATACTATTGTAAAAGGCTCTGGCATCTTCGGCCACCCTCAACACACAAAATACCTATAATAAAATTTATAACGTTTTCGGAAATTAATAATTTGTGAAATTATTGAACAATCATAGTCAGCGAAAAAGCTCGTTGTCTCAACAAGGGGGATTACGAGCTGTTGCTCAAACAATTTCTTATGAAGTAAGTTTAGCATTGATTTTGTTGTCTTTTGTATTTTTAATTGGTAGTTATAATATAATATATTTTTTCTATTACCAAATTTATATTTGATTTCTAATTATTTTATTTCCTATAGCTTTAGTTTGGTTAACTATTTCTTTAGCTGAGACAAATCGAACTCCTTTTTATTTTGCTGAAGGTGAATCAGAGTTAGTTTCAGGGTTTAATGTAGAATATAGAAGAGGTGGGTTTGCTTTAATTTTTATAGCTGAATATGCAAAAATTTTATTTATAAGAATATTATTTTGTGTAATTTTTTAGGATGTGATGTTTTTAATTTATTATTTTATGTAAAGCTTACTTTTATTTCTTTTGTTTTTATTTGGGCCCGAGGGACTTTGCCTCGATTTCGGTATGATAAATTAATATATTTAGCTTGAAAATGTTTTTTATCTTTTTCTTTAAATTATTTATTATTTTTTATTGGATTTAAAATTTTATTATTTTCTTTTTTATAGTGAATTTAATTTAGTAAAGTTAATAGAAAATTAAATTCTATCTTATGTTTTCAAAACATATGCTTATTCAAGCTCATTAACTAATTAATTTAATAAATTATCTCATCATTTTCTAACTAAAGGATTAATTAAATAGTATAAAAAATAGATTACTGCTAAAATTTATTCCTAATAATACATAAGGTTCTTCAACTGGTCGGGCTCCAATTCAAGTTAATAAAATTACTGTTACTAATATAATTCAAAATAAAATTTGATTTAAGGGATAAAATTGAATTCCTCGGAATTTTCTTAGATTAGAAAAAGGTAAAATTATTAAAATAGCAATTGATAATACTAGCGCAATTACTCCACCTAATTTATTTGGAATTGAACGTAAAATTGCATAAGCAAATAAAAAATATCATTCACGTTGAATATGAGCTGGTGTAACTAATGGGTTAGCCGGAATGAAATTATCGGGGTCTCCTAATAAATTAGGATTAATGAGAACAAGAGAAATTAATAAAAAGATTATTACAATGAAACCAACAATATCCTTAAAGGTAAAATAAGGGTGAAAAGGAATTTTATCAATATTAGAATTTAAAACAATAGGATTATTAGATCCTGTTTGGTGTAAAAATAATAAATGAATTATTGTTATTGCTAATACAATAAAAGGTAAAATAAAATGAAAAGTAAAAAATCGAGTTAAAGTTGCGTTATCAACAGCGAATCCTCCTCATACCTCCTCATCCTCCTCATTGCACTAAATCAATACCTAAATAAGGTACAGGTACCAAAATTTCATCATCTTGAAATATTAATAGGAGCTGGTAAATCTACTAATGCGTTATTAACAATTTTAAATAATGGATAGGAAGTTCGTAAAGGTTTCTTCATTAATTAATTTATTACGCGAAGAGGACCTTTAAATAATTTAGTAATTTTTACTACAATAATTAATGTAATTAATAAATAATTTATTAATAAAATTGTAATTAAATTTGTTGGGAAATTATATAATTTATTTAAAGATAGGGAATTTTCTAAAAAATATGAATTAAAATTAAAAATTGATTCTATTTCATTATAGAGTTAAAAAAAATGAAATAGATGATTTATCAATTAAAAATCTTGATCTAATTGATAAATTAAATATTTCATTAGATGCTAATGATGTTACATAAATAAATAATACTAATATTCCTCCTAAAAAAATTAAAAATAAAATATACGAATATCAAAAACTTTTTGTTATTAATCCTGAAATTAGGCAAATAAAAATTGTTTGGATTAATAAAGTTAATCCTATAGCTAAAGGGTGAATTATATTTAAAAAAATAATTGAAGTTGTTAAAATTAATGAATATAGAATTAATTGTATAATATCAAGAGGTAGTTTATTTAAAATATTAATTTTGGGGATTAATGAAAAAGAAATTTTTTTTCTCTTACAAGACCAATGTTTTTATCAAACTATTAAAACTAATGATTATAATTTTATATTGAAGATTACCTATAATTTTATTTATTTTAGGTTTATTTTGTTTTGTTTCTAATCGAAAACATTTACTTTCTATATTATTAAGTTTAGAATGTATTGTTTTAATATTATTTTTTATATTATTTATTTACCTAAATTTATTAAATTATGAAATTTATTTTAGAATAATATTTTTAACTTTTAGTGTATGTGAAGGTGCTCTCGGTCTATCTATTTTAGTTTCTATAATTCGTACTCATGGGAATGATTATTTTCAATCTTTTAGAATTATATAATGTTAAAGTTAGTATTTTTTTAGTATTTTTATCCCCAATTTGATTTATTAATAATATGTACTGGATAGTAAAAATTTTGTTATTTTTATTAGATTTATTTTTTCAGTTATAAATCATTTTATAAATTATTGATCTGAAATTTCTTATTTTTTAGGTAGTGATATGCTTTCTTATGGATTAATTTTGTTAAGTTTGTGAATTTGTTCTTTAATATTATTAGCTAGAGAAAGTGTTAATAAATATAATAATTATAAACATTTGTTTTTATTAAATGTTATTTTACTACTGTTATTATTGGTATTTTTTATGTAGTAAATGAAGTAAATTCAATAAATTTTTATTTAATTAATAATTATATATTTAATTATGATTTATTATATTTTTGTATATTGTGTGCTTTTTTAGTAAAAAATACCTATATTTTTGGTCCATCTATTGTGAAGGCATAAGCCTCCACAACACTGACCACGACACCATCCCCTGAAGGGACCGCCCCGACGGCTTGTTATCTAATTTCATTATTACTAAGAGAACCAACACGAAAGAGATACGCTCTTACGCCCACGCAGCCAACGCAAAGAAGAGAACGGCTATACGCAGATGAAAGAGAGCGAAGCGGCAGAGAAGCCGCCGATCGGCCTTACGCCCACGCAGCCGAGGAAAGAGCCGACGGCGAAGCAGGCAATACACACACGCAGCCGATCGCCCACGCAGCCGAGGCCGACAGCCGAAAGCTGCGCAGCCACGAAGCGGCAGAGAAGCTGCAAAAGGTAAAGCAGAGGCCTGGCACGGTCCAGCGCGGGCCAGGCTCGGGAGTGATCTCCGAGGGCTGAGCAAGACCGGTTGTGCGGCGGAAGCCAAAAAAAAATGTGAAAAATAAGCCGCGACCGCGCCGTGTAAAAAAAAAACAAGCTGTGACCACGCCGTGTACAAGTCAAGCCGAAGTGACGAGGACCCGCCGCGGGATACCAGGACCCCAAAGGAGGGAAACAAGGGTGAGCCACCTCACGTATGTGAGCTCTGGGGGGGAACAGATCGGTGCAGTAGGCAGGTATAAGCAGAACATTCCCGCAGTTGTTTTACATATCTATGCCCACATGTTGTTTAATATAATTTTTTTGGCGTTTATTTCCCCGCTGCAGGCGCGGGATTTTAAGTAGGGAAATGATCCGAAAACAATAAAGACACCAACCTCAACCCACCTGTCTCAGAGCATTCGCCCGTAGGAGTCACTCACTCCCCCTCCACCTCTCTTCCCTTTTCCCGGGAGGCCCGGCGAAGTGGATTTGAGTCGTGGATCATGCGGCATTCACCAAGCTGGCTTTTTCCTCTCCTGTACCTTTTCCCCCTGGGGACCCGGCGAAGTGGATGTGAGTCGTGGATCATGCGGCATTCACCAAGCTAGGTTTTCCCTCTCCTATACCTTTCTCCCCTGGGGACCCGGCGATGCTGGATGTGAGTCGTGGATTCACGCGGCATTCGCAAAGCTGGGTTCCCTCTCCTACACCCTCGCCCTGGGGACCTGGCGACGCAGATGTGAGTCGTGGATCATGCGGCATCTGCTAAGCTGGGCTCCCCTCTCCCATACCCTTCCGATCCCTGATCCAAACCTCTTCTCCCGCCACACCCACACCACTCCCACCCCCAACGCACGTCTCTGCAGCTCCCAAGCACGGCTTCACCCACGCCTCGTGGCCGGGCCAGGCCCGACCGTCCCACGATCCACCCCACGGGCGCGCTTTCGCCACGAGCGGCTCTCCCCTTAGGTCCTCACACAACAAATTTTGCTGTGGGGAAGGACCGGGCCCTGGACAGACTGAGAAGCTGTACCTCGGCCTGAGAACTTCCTTACAGATGGCACCCGAGCAGGGACTCACGAGGGGAGAGTCGGTGAGCATAGGGAACAAGTGAAAAAGTGAAAAGGGAACCAAGCAGCAGCCCACAATTAAAAGGCAAGACCCACAAAAGCAAAACAGCAAACGATGCTTAGGACCCACGGATCAGGAAAAGCAGCAGGAGAAAGGAAAGGAAAACTTCAAATCAGTGATTAGCAGCCCCAAAATCAGAGTCCCGGCGAATAGCCAGCACCAATCTTTGATCCCTCGACTTATGTACAGCTGAGGCTGGTTTCTCTAATACCCCCCTAGCAACAGCCGCCGGCACGTGTCCCAGACGCGCCGGCGAAAACCACGCGAAAAAAAAAACCACGCAGCCAGCCACCGACGAGACAGAAAGAGACGCCGAAGACACAGCACCGCGTGCCGGGAGAAAATGGCAGCGGACGGCGCCTAAAACTTTGGCACGCGACGGCGACAAAGCGGCACCAGCGACAGAGTAGCCAAGCAGCAGCAGCGGCAGAGAAGCAAAGCAGCAGCGACAGAGCAGCGGCAGAGCAACAAAGCAGCAGCGACAGAGCAACGAGGCAGCGGTAGAGCAGAGAAGCAGCAGCGACAGAGCAGCGAGGCAGCGGCAGAGCAGAGAAGCAGCAGCGACAGAGCAGCGAGGCAGCGGCAGAGCGGAAGAGCAGCAGCGACAGAGCAGCGAGACAGTGACCGAGCAGCCAGGCAGTGACAGAGCAGCGAGACAGTGACAGAGCAGCTAGGCAGTGACAGAGCAGCGAGACAGTGACAGAGCAGCCAAGCAGTGACAGAGCAGCGAGACAGTGACCGAGCAGCCAAGCAGCGAAGCAGCGGTAGAACAACGGAGCAGCGAGGGACAGCCGGCGAACGCAGAGGAGCAGCTACATGGCAGAGGAGCCCTCGGCCACGAAGCCATGGCCGCGGCCAATATAAGGCGGAGCAGGAACACCGGTCGAGACAGTTGTTACCGGGCAGTCACACAGTTACCACCGCGCAGTCAGACAGAACCTTTCCCTGTACCGCGCCACGTATCCTTCGACAGGATCATCCAACCCAGTGCTGTGTATCCTAGTACAGGATCACCGATCTAGTACCGTGCCGCGTGTCCTTCGAACAGGATCCCTCACCCCAGTGCCGTGTATCCTAGTATAGGATCACCAGACCGTGCTGATAAGGACTCGCACCGGTGCCACGATTAGTCTACCAGGATCAGGATGAACATCCGCTGGATAGCGTCCCGCAGGAAGGACGAGCTGCAGAGCCTAGCTAAGGAGTTTGGACTAGGAGAAACTGGGACTGTAGAGGACCTACGGAGCCGGATCACCACATTCATCGCACGCCCAGGGCACCCCGAAGCCGTGCAAGCAAGGCTGGACGAATTGGCCACGCACTTTGGGAACATACCGAGCCCCAGGGACCACCGGAGTCCAGCCACGTCACCCGGGCCAGAGAGCCGGACGAAGATGGAAGACAGCAAGGAGGGACCAAAACTGCGATTAATCGTACCCGAGCTGCCCAGCACGAGCCAAGGATCCACCCACGGATACCGCGAGTCAGCAACCGAGACGCCGGCCGCTCAGGACGAGCAACCACAACGAGATGCCCAAGGACCACTCCAAGGAATCAGACCAGAGGCGGCCAGCAAGAACCACGAGCCAGGACCCACTACCACTGGACCCCTGGCCACGCCTAGCCACCAGACAACCACGGAAGGAGAACAGCCACGTCTTCCTCAGGGACATCGGGTCTCACGCCCCGGAGGGGGTGAGATTTCATACTCATTACTGGCGGACAAACTCCGGAAATGGGGATTTACTTTCGACGGCCACGCGGACCCACTAGCGTTCATCGAAAGGCTCGAGGAGCGAGTGGAATCATACGGCGGGAGCCCAGAGCAGTTGCCGCGAGCCATCTCCGGTCTCCTTACAGGTAAGGCCGAAGGATGGTTCCGAACTTTTCAGATGCAGGGACAGAATTGGACAGACTTTCGGAAAGAATTCCTAGAATTCTTCCTGCCCCCCAGATACTTCCAGCGGCTAGAAGTCACCATACGAAGTCGGGAACAGAAGCCCAAGGAATCCTTCCGGGATTACCTTATCGAGTTGCGTCTGATGATGCAGCGAGCCCAGTATACTCGGGAACAGGAACTCGAGCGGATCTACGAAAATCTCCGTCCGGAGTATCAAATGTACACGCGCAGACAAGATTTCCGATCACTCACAGAATTGACCCAGCTCGTCTCGGCCTACGAAACCGCGCGGGACCGAGACGCACTCCGTAGCATCGGGACCACGCAGAACCATCGAGCCGCCTATATCGGCAATGGAACCAACCCACAACGAGGCAACACACACGAGACACCCGGGAAAACCGAGATCGCCAACCGAGGAATCGGCCAGGAGCAAGAGCAAGCGATCGATGTACAACGAGCCTGCCGGAACTGCGGGGAAAACGGCCATTTCAGTGGTGCGTGCACAAACCGACAGAAGCTGTTCTGTTGGGAATGTGGCCACCGAGGGGTCCGGACCATCAACTGCTGCCGGAAACCCGCGTCGGGAAACGGGTCGGGTCTCCGCCCAACTGGGACATGGACGGAGGCGCGCACCCAGGAACAGGAGAAACCCACCCATTAAGCATGACCGGAGGAAGGATCGCTGCCCTGGTGGACATCAATGGGAGAGCATTTGCGGCCACCCTCGACACTGGAGCCACACGATCCTTCATCACTGAGCGGCTGGCGAAGGAGATTGGGACGACCGAGAACAGGCGAGAGGTGAGGACCAGGATCCGCCTGGCAGATGGAACCAGGAAGGAGATCAACCAAGCGATAGCAGTCACAGTGCGCCTGGATCAGCAAGAAACACAGGTATCTCTTCTTATACTCCGCACGGTATTAGACGACTTCATCTTGGGGCTCGACTTCCTCTGTGGCATCCGCGCAAGGATCCACTGCGGACGGGCATATCTACAGCTGAAGTTGCAGCAGAAACCCGCCGGGACGATACCATCATGCACCGCCCAGCCCCGCCCACGGTCTGTCACGTTTGCGGACTCCACTGCCATCCGAGACCAGCCGCAGACCAACACCCCACAGCCAACCACGAACCATCCAGCAGCACGACAGACATCACGCAAGCCACGAACCCCGATACCACAGGACGAGATCACAGAAACCCCGACGACGGACTACCAACTGGAGCCATTAGCCGAACCCAGATAGCTCGGGAACGCAACCCGTTTCGCCCAGCCGACTCGGATGACTACGAGACCGCGATCTTGGCCGCCATTAGCGCTCTGGAACTGGAGGACCTATCGCCGTGGCAGCAAGACCCAGACCCCGAACCAAGCGATAGCAGTCACAGTGCGCCTGGATCAGCAAGAAACACAGGTATCTCTTCTTATACTCCCCACGGTATTAGACGACTTCATCTTGGGGCTCGACTTCCTCTGTGGCATCCGCGCAAGGATCCACTGCGGACGGGCATATCTACAGCTGAAGTTGCAGCAGAAACCCGCCGGGACGATACCATCATGCACCGCCCAGCCCCGCCCACGGTCTGTCACGTTTGCGGACTCCACTGCCATCCGAGACCAGCCGCAGACCAACACCCCACAGCCAACCACGAACCATCCAGCAGCACGACAGACATCACGCAAGCCACGAACCCCGATACCACAGGACGAGATCACAGAAACCCCGACGACGGACTACCAACTGGAGCCATTAGCCGACACCGAGATAGCTCGGGAACGCAACCCGTTTCGCCCAGCCGACTCGGATGACTACGAGACCGCGATCTTGGCCGCCATTAGCGCTCTGGAACTGGAGGACCTATCGCCGTGGCAGCAAGACCCAGACCCAGAACCACCCCCCCACGCCGTGGGCAGGCAAGTTTCTGGAAGAAGAACTGGCGAAATTCGACGGACTAGCTGGAGTCTCCCACATCGCCGAACACACGATAACAATGCGAGACGACAGGCCCGTGAAGCAGCGCTATTTCCCGAAGAACCCGGCCATGCAGAAGATCATCAACGCGCAGGTGGACGAGCTGCTACGGGACGGAAGGATCGAGCCATCCCACAGTCCCCACAGCGCCCCAATCGTCTTGGTAGGAAAGAAGACCGGAGAAATGCGAATGTGCGTGGATTATCGCCAGCTAAATGCCCGCTCGGTGCCGGACGCATATCCGCTGCCACGGATTAACCACATTCTCGAGAGACTTCGCCACGCTCGCTACATCTCCACGCTGGACCTCAAAAACGGATACTGGCAGATCCCGGTGGCCGAGGGCAGCAGAGAGGCAACAGCATTTACCGTCCCCGGCAGAGGACTCTTCCAGTGGAAGGTCATGCCTTTCGGCCTGCACTCAGCCCCAGCGACGTTCCAGCGAGCTTTGGACAGCGTCATCGGACCCACCATGGAGCCGTACGCGTTCGCGTATCTCGACGATATCATCGTCATCGGAGCCACGCTAGAAGAACACATCGACCACCTTCGCGAGGTTTTCAGGAGGCTGCGAGAGGCGAACCTCCGACTGAACAGAAACAAGTGTAGTTTCTTCAGGAAGAGTTTAGTCTACCTCGGCCATGCCATCAGCGAACAAGGCATCCACACGGACCCAGACAAGGTCAGCGCAGTCCAGAAACTAGCACCGCCCACCACACTGAAAGAACTGCGACGCTGCATCGGGATGGCATCCTGGTACCGACGTTTCGTCCCCAACTTCGCCACGGTGGTCCAACCCATGACCAACCTGCTCAAAAAGGATCAAAAGTGGGAGTGGACAGACGAACAACATCAGGCATTCGAGACTCTCAAGGAAAGACTCACGCAAGCACCAGTTCTGGCATGCCCCGACTTCGCCGAGCGATTCGTACTCCAAACGGACGCCAGTTCGTATGGCCTCGGAGCAGTATTGACACAACAGATCGACGGAGCAGAAAGAGTCATCGCCTACGCAAGCCGTCGACTACTCAAGGCAGAGGAAAACTACTCGGCCACCGAGAAAGAGTGCCTTGCCATTGTCTGGGAAATCCGGAAGTTCCGATGCTTTCTGGAAGGATACCACTTCGATGTAATCACGGATCACCTCGCCTTGAAGTGGTTGAACTCCAGCGATAATCCAACGGGACGCATCGCCCGCTGGGCCTTGGAGCTCCAGCAATATCGGTTTGACATCCACTACCGCCGAGGAAGCCAGAACGTTGTGGCTGACGCCCTCTCACGACAACCAGTAGAAACCCTGCAGCGAGTGGACGAAGACCGGGACCCTTGCCCCTGCCCCTGGCTGCAGAGGCTCCGCAAGCGGATCCAGGAACAGCCGGAAGGGCATCCGGAGTTCATCATCGAGAGCGACCAAATATACAAACGAGCCAGCAGCAGAACCAGCGAAGAAGACCCTATCAAATGGAAACTATGTGTCCACAAGGACCACCGCCGACGCGTGCTAAAAGAGTGCCACGACCATCCGACAGCAGGACACCTCGGAATCAGGAAGACAGCGACACGAATAGCCCAGAGGTACTACTGGCCCGGACTGCACCGAGATATCGCCCGATATATCCAGCAGTGCACCAAGTGCCAGCAGTACAAGGTGAGTCAAACCAAACCAGGAGGGAAGATGCACACCCGCCAAGCCCAGGAACCACTGGACATCGTCTGCGCCGACTTCATTGGACCATTGCCCCGATCCAAACACGGCAATACTATGTTGCTGGTGTTCTTCGACGCCTTCAGCAAGTGGGTGGAGTTGGTCCCACTTCGCAAGGCCACCACCGCACTACTGGAGACCGCTTTCCGGGAACGGATCCTAAGCCGCTTCGGGACACCACGGAAATTCGTATGCGAAAACGGGACCCAATTCACAAGTCGCTCTTTCCGAAAGTTCTGCAAACTAGCAGGCATGGAACTGGAGTATACGGCGCCCTATACGCCACAACAAAACCCCACGGAACGAGCCAATAGGACGATCAAAACCATGATCGCCCAGTACATCGATGGAGACCAGCGGACATGGGACGAGCTGCTGCCCGAACTCAGCCTAGCCATCAACAGCAGCACATCGGACACCACAGGCTTCATCCCAGCATTCATCGTACTCGGCCGGGAACCTCGGTTGCCTGGAGCCTTGTACGAAGAGACGACCCCAGGACTAGGCGAAGTGACAGAGACCCCAACCGACAAGGCCAGGCGACTCAAGGAAATCTTCGCCATCGTACAGGAAAATACTCAGCAGGCATCACAGACGCAGAGCAGGACCTACAACCTACGTCGACGCGAATGGAGACCCACGATCGGGACGCTCGTGATGCTACGCCAACATCACCTGTCCAAAGCGGCGGACAACTTCGCTGCCAAACTGGCTCCCAAATATGAGGGGCCTTACAAAGTAATTAAATTTATTTCTCCCACCATAGCACGACTCCAGAAGCATCCGGGAAGACAACGACGAACGGCCGGACTAGCCGACCTCAAGGCCTACCACGACAACGAGCACACACTCACCAGCGAAGACAACGAAGACAACGATGACGACGACCCCAGCACCAGGAAAACCGCGAGTTCATGAGGGCCACTTATGGTAGTGCGCTGCCGTAATGTCCTCGCCCCGCAAGGGGAAACCGCGTCCACACTCAGTAAGATAGCTTAACTCCCCTTAAGGGATTAGAGTAAGAAATAGCCAGAAACTAGAAATGCACCGATCAGGGAAACCCAGAGCACAGGACACATCAGTAGCACAGGGCAGGTTCTAACCAAACAAGGTTTCTTCCCCCCACCAGATCCGACATGGACAACCCAAGGACGAGCGACGCACAGCCTCTAGAGGCAGAGGATGGCACGGAGGGGCATCCTAGGGGTGCGTCGCCGCCCAGCTCAAGGCAACCACGGTCCACGACCAGCCAACCACAAGCAAGACACCACTCTCCGACCCCGCAAGCAGAACCGGGCAACACCACGCGAGCCAACCAAAGGAGGACAGCGACCTGTCATTGGGCTTGGAAGAGGCAGAGGCGGGCGGACTGCTCAAAGCGTTCGAGGAGATGCCCGAGCTAAACACGCTGCAGGAGGAGCAGGAATGGCCAATCGCTCCAGTCGCCTGGCGCGTAAGCACGCCTGACCGCCGCATCCCGCAAAGCCTGCTGGAAGGCGCCAGCGCTCAGGCAAACGTGGCGCGTCACGGGCGCAGCCGGATCCGCAGCCTAGAACACCACGACGGCCAACGCTTCCGCGTATGCATCAGCGGAAATTTGGGGCGCATTTCACCGCGCCCCACCCCGAAGTAGGAAGGGAGTGCGAAGGCATAAGCCTCCACAACACTGACCACGACACCATCCCCTGAAGGGACCGCCCCGACGGCTTGTTATCTAATTTCATTATTACTAAGAGAACCAACACGAAAGAGATACGCTCTTACGCCCACGCAGCCAACGCAAAGAAGAGAACGGCTATACGCAGATGAAAGAGAGCGAAGCGGCAGAGAAGCCGCCGATCGGCCTTACGCCCACGCGGCGAAGCAGGCAATACACACACGCAGCCGATCGCCCACGCAGCCGAGGCCGACAGCCGAAAGCTGCGCAGCCACGAAGCGGCAGAGAAGCTGCAAAAGGTAAAGCAGAGGCCTGGCACGGTCCAGCGCGGGCCAGGCTCGGGAGTGATCTCCGAGGGCTGAGCAAGACCGGTTGTGCGGCGGAAGCCAAAAAAAAAATGTGAAAAATAAGCCGCGACCGCGCCGTGTAAAAAAAAACAAGCTGTGACCACGCCGTGTACAAGACAAGCCGAAGTGACGAGGACCCGCCGCGGGATACCAGGACCCCAAAGGAGGGAAACAAGGGTGAGCCACCTCACGTATGTGAGCTCTGGGGGGGAACAGATCGGTGCAGTAGGCAGGTATAAGCAGAACATTCCCGCAGTTGTTTTACATATCTATGCCCACATGTTGTTTAATATAATTTTTTTGGCGTTTATTTCCCCGCTGCAGGCGCGGGATTTTAAGTAGGGAAATGATCCGAAAACAATAAAGACACCAACCTCAACCCACCTGTCTCAGAGCATTCGCCCGTAGGAGTCACTCACTCCCCCTCCCCCTCTCTTCCCTTTTCCCGGGAGGCCCGGCGAAGTGGATGTGAGTCGTGGATCATGCGGCATTCACCAAGCCGGCTTTTTCCTCTCCTGTACCTTTTCCCCCTGGGGACCCGGCGAAGTGGATGTGAGTCGTGGATCATGCGGCATTCACCAAGCTAGGTTTTCCCTCTCCTATACCTTTCTCCCCTGGGGACCCGGCGATGCTGGATGTGAGTCGTGGATTCACGCGGCATTCGCAAAGCTGGGTTCCCTCTCCTACACCCTCGCCCTGGGGACCTGGCGACGCAGATGTGAGTCGTGGATCATGCGGCATCTGCTAAGCTGGGCTCCCCTCTCCCATACCCTTCCGATCCCTGATCCAAACCTCTTCTCCCGCCACACCCACACCACTCCCACCCCCAACGCACGTCTCTGCAGCTCCCAAGCACGGCTTCACCCACGCCTCGTGGCCGGGCCAGGCCCGACCGTCCCACGATCCACCCCACGGGCGCGCTTTCGCCACGAGCGGCTCTCCCCTTAGGTCCTCACACAACAAATTTTGCTGTGGGGAAGGACCGGGCCCTGGACAGACTGAGAAGCTGTACCTCGGCCTGAGAACTTCCTTACAGATGGCACCCGAGCAGGGACTCACGAGGGGAGAGTCGGTGAGCATAGGGAACAAGTGAAAAAGTGAAAAGGGAACCAAGCAGCAGCCCACAATTAAAAGGCAAGACCCACAAAAGCAAAACAGCAAACGATGCTTAGGACCCACGGATCAGGAAAAGCAGCAGGAGAAAGGAAAGGAAAACTTCAAATCAGTGATTAGCAGCCCCAAAATCAGAGTCCCGGCGAATAGCCAGCACCAATCTTTGATCCCTCGACTTATGTACAGCTGAGGCTGGTTTCTCTAATACCCCCCTAGCAACAGCCGCCGGCACGTGTCCCAGACGCGCCGGCGAAAACCACGCGAAAAAAAAAACCACGCAGCCAGCCACCGACGAGACAGAAAGAGACGCCGAAGACACAGCACCGCGTGCCGGGAGAAAATGGCAGCGGACGGCGCCTAAAACTTTGGCACGCGACGGCGACAAAGCGGCACCAGCGACAGAGTAGCCAAGCAGCAGTAGCGGCAGAGAAGCAAAGCAGCAGCGACAGAGCAGCGGCAGAGCAACAAAGCAGCAGCGACAGAGCAACGAGGCAGCGGTAGAGCAGAGAAGCAGCAGCGACAGAGCAGCGAGGCAGCGGCAGAGCAGAGAAGCAGCAGCGACAGAGCAGCGAGGCAGCGGCAGAGCGGAAGAGCAGCAGCGACAGAGCAGCGAGACAGTGACCGAGCAGCCAGGCAGTGACAGAGCAGCGAGACAGTGACAGAGCAGCTAGGCAGTGACAGAGCAGCGAGACAGTGACAGAGCAGCCAAGCAGTGACAGAGCAGCGAGAGAGTGACCGAGCAGCCAAGCAGCGAAGCAGCGGTAGAACAACGGAGCAGCGAGGGACAGCCGGCGAACGCAGAGGAGCAGCTACATGGCAGAGGAGCCCTCGGCCACGAAGCCATGGCCGCGGCCAATATAAGGCGGAGCAGGAACACCGGTCGAGACAGTTGTTACCGGGCAGTCACACAGTTACCACCGCGCAGTCAGACAGAACCTTTCCCTGTACCGCGCCACGTATCCTTCGACAGGATCATCCAACCCAGTGCTGTGTATCCTAGTACAGGATCACCGATCTAGTACCGTGCCGCGTGTCCTTCGAACAGGATCCCTCACCCCAGTGCCGTGTATCCTAGTATAGGATCACCAGACCGTGCTGATAAGGACTCGCACCGGTGCCACGATTAGTCTACCAGGATCAGGATGAACATCCGCTGGATAGCGTCCCGCAGGAAGGACGAGCTGCAGAGCCTAGCTAAGGAGTTTGGACTAGGAGAAACTGGGACTGTAGAGGACCTACGGAGCCGGATCACCACATTCATCGCACGCCCAGGGCACCCCGAAGCCGTGCAAGCAAGGCTGGACGAATTGGCCACGCACTTTGGGAACATACCGAGCCCCAGGGACCACCGGAGTCCAGCCACGTCACCCGGGCCAGAGAGCCGGACGAAGATGGAAGACAGCAAGGAGGGACCAAAACTGCGATTAATCGTACCCGAGCTGCCCAGCACGAGCCAAGGATCCACCCACGGATACCGCGAGTCAGCAACCGAGACGCCGGCCGCTCAGGACGAGCAACCACAACGAGATGCCCAAGGACCACTCCAAGGAATCAGACCAGAGGCGGCCAGCAAGAACCACGAGCCAGGACCCACTACCACTGGACCCCTGGCCACGCCTAGCCACCAGACAACCACGGAAGGAGAACAGCCACGTCTTCCTCAGGGACATCGGGTCTCACGCCCCGGAGGGGGTGAGATTTCATACTCATTACTGGCGGACAAACTCCGGAAATGGGGATTTACTTTCGACGGCCACGCGGACCCACTAGCGTTCATCGAAAGGCTCGAGGAGCGAGTGGAATCATACGGCGGGAGCCCAGAGCAGTTGCCGCGAGCCATCTCCGGTCTCCTTACAGGTAAGGCCGAAGGATGGTTCCGAACTTTTCAGATGCAGGGACAGAATTGGACAGACTTTCGGAAAGAATTCCTAGAATTCTTCCTGCCCCCCAGATACTTCCAGCGGCTAGAAGTCACCATACGAAGTCGGGAACAGAAGCCCAAGGAATCCTTCCGGGATTACCTTATCGAGTTGCGTCTGATGATGAAGCGAGCCCAGTATACTCGGGAACAGGAACTCGAGCGGATCTACGAAAATCTCCGTCCGGAGTATCAAATGTACACGCGCAGACAAGATTTCCGATCACTCACAGAATTGACCCAGCTCGTCTCGGCCTACGAAACCGCGCGGGACCGAGACGCACTCCGTAGCATCGGGACCACGCAGAACCATCGAGCCGCCTATATCGGCAATGGAACCAACCCACAACGAGGCAACACACACGAGACACCCGGGAAAACCGAGATCGCCAACCGAGGAATCGGCCAGGAGCAAGAGCAAGCGATCGATGTACAACGAGCCTGCCGGAACTGCGGGGAAAACGGCCATTTCAGTGGTGCGTGCACAAACCGACAGAAGCTGTTCTGTTGGGAATGTGGCCACCGAGGGGTCCGGACCATCAACTGCTGCCGGAAACCCGCGTCGGGAAACGGGTCGGGTCTCCGCCCAACTGGGACATGGACGGAGGCGCGCACCCAGGAACAGGAGAAACCCACCCATTAAGCATGACCGGAGGAAAGATCGCTGCCCTGGTGGACATCAATGGGAGAGCATTTGCGGCCACCCTCGACACTGGAGCCACACGATCCTTCATCACTGAGCGGCTGGCGAAGGAGATTGGGACGACCGAGAACAGGCGAGAGGTGAGGACCAGGATCCGCCTGGCAGATGGAACCAGGAAGGAGATCAACCAAGCGATAGCAGTCACAGTGCGCCTGGATCAGCAAGAAACACAGGTATCTCTTCTTATACTCCCCACGGTATTAGACGACTTCATCTTGGGGCTCGACTTCCTCTGTGGCATCCGCGCAAGGATCCACTGCGGACGGGCATATCTACAGCTGAAGTTGCAGCAGAAACCCGCCGGGACGATACCATCATGCACCGCCCAGCCCCGCCCACGGTCTGTCACGTTTGCGGACTCCACTGCCATCCGAGACCAGCCGCAGACCAACACCCCACAGCCAACCACGAACCATCCAACCGCAGCGACAACAAAGCCCTACCAGACAAGATCAAGCAACAACCGCAGGACTACGCCACCACAACAGGACACGAAGAAAGCTACGACGGAACGAACTGCGACACCGATGGAACCAACCATGGCCAGTTCCCCGGCACGAATCCCGCCACCAACAGTACAACGCAACAAAACAAAGACTTTGGCAGAGACAGCTCCGGCTCCACTGGATCAATCCGGGGCCAGCTCGTCGAACCAGGAGTCACCAACAGGACACAGCAGGAAACAAAGGACTTGGGCAGAGACATCTCCGGCTCCACTGGATCAATCCAGGGCCAGCTCGTCGAACCAGGAGTCACCAACAGGACACAGCAGGAAGCAAGGGACTTGGGCAGAGGCAGCTCCGGCTCCACTGGATCAATCCAGGGCCAGCTCGTCGAACCAGGAGTCACCAACAGGACACAGCAGGAAGCAAGGGACTTGGGCAGAGACAGCTCCGGCTCCACTGGATCAATCCAGGGCCAGCTCGTCTGGATCAATCCAGGGCCAGCTCGTCGAACCAGGAGTCACCAACAGGACACAGCAGGAAGCAAGGGACTTGGGCAGAAACAGCTCCGGCTCCACTGGATCAATACAGGGCCAGCTCGTCGAACCAGGAGTCACCAACAGGACACGGCAGAAAGCAGAAAACTTCGGCAGAGATAGCCTCGGCGCCGCTGGACCAACCCAGGGCCAGCTCATCGAACCGGGAGTCAGCAACAGGACCCAGGAATCACCAGAATACTCCAGCAAAGATAGCTGCGGCCCCGCGGGACCACTCCAGGGCCAGCTCATCGAACCGGGAGTCACCACGTAGTAACCCAGCACGACAGACATCACGCAAGCCACGAACCCCGATACCACAGGACGAGATCACAGAAACCCCGACGACGGACTACCAACTGGAGCCATTAGCCGACACCGAGATAGCTCGGGAACGCAACCCGTTTCGCCCAGCCGACTCGGATGACTACGAGACCGCGATCTTGGCCGCCATTAGCGCTCTGGAACTGGAGGACCTATCGCCGTGGCAGTAAGACCCAGACCCAGAACCACCCCCCCACGCCGTGGGCAGGCAAGTTTCTGGAAGAAGAACTGGCGAAATTCGACGGACTAGCTGGAGTCTCCCACATCGCCGAACACACGATAACAATGCGAGACGACAGGCCCGTGAAGCAGCGCTATTTCCCGAAGAACCCGGCCATGCAGAAGATCATCAACGCGCAGGTGGACGAGCTGCTACGGGACGGAAGGATCGAGCCATCCCACAGTCCCCACAGCGCCCCAATCGTCTTGGTAGGAAAGAAGACCGGAGAAATGCGAATGTGCGTGGATTATCGCCAGCTAAATGCCCGCTCGGTGCCGGACGCATATCCGCTGCCACGGATTAACCACATTCTCGAGAGACTTCGCCACGCTCGCTACATCTCCACGCTGGACCTCAAAAACGGATACTGGCAGATCCCGGTGGCCGAGGGCAGCAGAGAGGCAACAGCATTTACCGTCCCCGGCAGAGGACTCTTCCAGTGGAAGGTCATGCCTTTCGGCCTGCACTCAGCCCCAGCGACGTTCCAGCGAGCTTTGGACAGCGTCATCGGACCCACCATGGAGCCGTACGCGTTCGCGTATCTCGACGATATCATCGTCATCGGAGCCACGCTAGAAGAACACATCGACCACCTTCGCGAGGTTTTCAGGAGGCTGCGAGAGGCGAACCTCCGACTGAACAGAAACAAGTGTAGTTTCTTCAGGAAGAGTTTAGTCTACCTCGGCCATGCCATCAGCGAACAAGGCATCCACACGGACCCAGATAAGGTCAGCGAAGTCCAGAAACTAGCACCGCCCACCACACTGAAAGAACTGCGACGCTGCATCGGGATGGCATCCTGGTACCGACGTTTCGTCCCGAACTTCGCCACGGTGGTCCAGCCCATGACCAACCTGCTCAAAAAGGATCAAAAGTGGGAGTTGACAGACGAACAACATCAGGCGTTCGAGACTCTCAAGGAAAGACTCACGCAAGCACCAGTCCTGGCATGCACCGACTTCGCCGAGCGGTTCGTACTCCAAACGGACGCCAGTTCGTATGGCCTCGGAGCAGTATTGTTTATACAACAGATCGACGGAGCAGAAAGAGTCATCGCCTACGCAAGCCGTCGACTACTGAAAACAGAGGAAAACTACTCGGCCACCGAGAAAGAGTGCCTTGCCATTGTCTGGGAAATCCGGAAGTTCCGATGCTTTCTGGAAGGATACCACTTCGATGTAATCACGGATCACCTCGCCTTGAAGTGGTTGAACTCCATCGATAATCCAACGGGACGCATCGCCCGCTGGGCCTTGGAGCTCAAGCAATATGGGTTTGACATCCACTACCGCCGAGGAAGCCAGAACGTTGTGGCTGACGCCCTCTCACGACAACCAGTAGAAACCCTGCAGCGAGCGGACGAAGACCGGGACCCTTGCCCCTGCCCCTGGCTGCAGAGGCTCCGCAAGCGGATCCAGGAACAGCCGGAAGGGCATCCGGAGTTCATCATCGAGAGCGACCAAATATACAAACGAGCCAGCAGCAGAACCAGCGAAGAAGACCCTATCAAATGGAAACTATGTGTCCACAAGGACCACCGCCGACGCGTGCTAAAAGAGTGCCACGACCATCCGACAGCAGGACACCTCGGAATCAGGAAGACAGCGACACGAATAGCCCAGAGGTACTACTGGCCCGGACTGCACCGAGATATCGCCCGATATATCCAGCAGTGCACCAAGTGCCAGCAGTACAAGGTGAGTCAAACCAAACCAGGAGGGAAGATGCACACCCGCCAAGCCCAGGAACCACTGGACATCGTCTGCGCCGACTTCATTGGACCATTGCCCCGATCCAAACACGGCAATACTATGTTGCTGGTGTTCTTCGACGCCTTCAGCAAGTGGGTGGAGTTGGTCCCACTTCGCAAGGCCACCACCGCACTACTGGAGACCGCTTTCCGGGAACGGATCCTAAGCCGCTTCGGGACACCACGGAAATTCGTATGCGAAAACGGGACCCAATTCACAAGTCGCTCTTTCCGAAAGTTCTGCAAACTAGCAGGCATGGAACTGGAGTATACGGCGCCCTATACGCCACAACAAAACCCCACGGAACGAGCCAATAGGACGATCAAAACCATGATCGCCCAGTACATCGATGGAGACCAGCGGACATGGGACGAGCTGCTGCCCGAACTCAGCCTAGCCATCAACAGCAGCACATCGGACACCACAGGCTTCATCCCAGCATTCATCGTACTCGGCCGGGAACCTCGGTTGCCTGGAGCCTTGTACGAAGAGACGACCCCAGGACTAGGCGAAGTGACAGAGACCCCAACCGACAAGGCCAGGCGACTCAAGGAAATCTTCGCCATCGTACAGGAAAATACTCAGCAGGCATCACAGACGCAGAGCAGGACCTACAACCTACGTCGACGCGAATGGAGACCCACGATCGGGACGCTCGTGATGCTACGCCAACATCACCTGTCCAAAGCGGCGGACAACTTCGCTGCCAAACTGGCTCCCAAATATGAGGGGCCTTACAAAGTAATTAAATTTATTTCTCCCACCATAGCACGACTCCAGAAGCATCCGGGAAGACAACGACGAACGGCCGGACTAGCCGACCTCAAGGCCTACCACGACAACGAGCACACACTCACCAGCGAAGACAACGAAGACAACGATGACGACGACCCCAGCACCAGGAAAACCGCGAGTTCATGAGGGCCACTTATGGTAGTGCGCTGCCGTAATGTCCTCGCCCCGCAAGGGGAAACCGCGTCCACACTCAGTAAGATAGCTTAACTCCCCTTAAGGGATTAGAGTAAGAAATAGCCAGAAACTAGAAATGCACCGATCAGGGAAACCCAGAGCACAGGACACATCAGTAGCACAGGGCAGGTTCTAACCAAACAAGGTTTCTTCCCCCCACCAGATCCGACATGGACAACCCAAGGACGAGCGACGCACAGCCTCTAGAGGCAGAGGATGGCACGGAGGGGCATCCTAGGGGTGCGTCGCCGCCCAGCTCAAGGCAACCACGGTCCACGACCAGCCAACCACAAGCAAGACACCACTCTCCGACCCCGCAAGCAGAACCGGGCAACACCACGCGAGCCAACCATTGGGCTTGGAAGAGGCAGAGGCGGGCGGACTGCTCAAAGCGTTCGAGGAGATGCCCGAGCTAAACACGCTGCAGGAGGAGCAGGAATGGCCAATCGCTCCAGTCGCCTGGCGCGTAAGCACGCCTGACCGCCGCATCCCGCAAAGCCTGCTGGAAGGCGCCAGCGCTCAGGCAAACGTGGCGCGTCACGGGCGCAGCCGGATCCGCAGCCTAGAACACCACGACGGCCAACGCTTCCGCGTATGCATCAGCGGAAATTTGGGGCGCATTTCACCGCGCCCCACCCCGAAGTAGGAAGGGAGTGCGAAGGCATAAGCCTCCACAACACTGACCACGACACCATCCCCTGAAGGGACCGCCCCGACGGCTTGTTATCTAATTTCATTATTACTAAGAGAACCAACACGAAAGAGATACGCTCTTACGCCCACGCAGCCAACGCAAAGAAGAGAACGGCTATACGCAGATGAAAGAGAGCGAAGCGGCAGAGAAGCCGCCGATCGGCCTTACGCCCACGCAGCCGAGGAAAGAGCCGACGGCGAAGCAGGCAATACACACACGCAGCCGATCGCCCACGCAGCCGAGGCCGACAGCCGAAAGCTGCGCAGCCACGAAGCGGCAGAGAAGCTGCAAAAGGTAAAGCAGAGGCCTGGCACGGTCCAGCGCGGGCCAGGCTCGGGAGTGATCTCCGAGGGCTGAGCAAGACCGGTTGTGCGGCGGAAGCCAAAAAAAAAATGTGAAAAATAAGCCGCGACCGCGCCGTGTAAAAAAAAACAAGCTGTGACCACGCCGTGTACAAGACAAGCCGAAGTGACGAGGACCCGCCGCGGGATACCAGGACCCCAAAGGAGGGAAACAAGGGTGAGCCACCTCACGTATGTGAGCTCTGGGGGGGAACAGATCGGTGCAGTAGGCAGGTATAAGCAGAACATTCCCGCAGTTGTTTTACATATCTATGCCCACATGTTGTTTAATATAATTTTTTTGGCGTTTATTTCCCCGCTGCAGGCGCGGGATTTTAAGTAGGGAAATGATCCGAAAACAATAAAGACACCAACCTCAACCCACCTGTCTCAGAGCATTCGCCCGTAGGAGTCACTCACTCCCCCTCCCCCTCTCTTCCCTTTTCCCGGGAGGCCCGGCGAAGTGGATGTGATTCGTGGATCATGCGGCATTCACCAAGCTGGCTTTTTCCTCTCCTGTACCTTTTCCCCCTGGGGACCCGGCGAAGTGGATGTGAGTCGTGGATCATGCGGCATTCACCAAGCTAGGTTTTCCCTCTCCTATACCTTTCTCCCCTGGGGACCCGGCGATGCTGGATGTGAGTCGTGGATTCACGCGGCATTCGCAAAGCTGGGTTCCCTCTCCTACACCCTCGCCCTGGGGACCTGGCGACGCAGATGTGAGTCGTGGATCATGCGGCATCTGCTAAGCTGGGCTCCCCTCTCCCATACCCTTCCGATCCCTGATCCAAACCTCTTCTCCCGCCACACCCACACCACTCCCACCCCCAACGCACGTCTCTGCAGCTCCCAAGCACGGCTTCACCCACGCCTCGTGGCCGGGCCAGGCCCGACCGTCCCACGATCCACCCCACGGGCGCGCTTTCGCCACGAGCGGCTCTCCCCTTAGGTCCTCACACAACAAATTTTGCTGTGGGGAAGGACCGGGCCCTGGACAGACTGAGAAGCTGTACCTCGGCCTGAGAACTTCCTTACACTATGATTGCCAAAAGCTCATGTTGAAGCTCCTGTTTCAGGTTCTATAATTTTGGCTGGAATTATATTAAAATTAGGAGGCTATGGTTTGTTACGGGTTATTTCGTTTCTTCAGCTAATAAATTTAAAATATAGATTTATTTGAATTAGAATTAGTTTAGTAGGTGGTGTTTTAGTGAGATTAATTTGTCTACGACAAACTGATTTAAAAGCTTTAATTGCTTATTCTTCAGTTGCTCATATAGGAATTGTATTAGCTGGTCTTTTAACAATAACTTATTGAGGTTTATGTGGTTCATATACATTAATAATTGCTCATGGGCTTTGTTCTTCTGGCTTATTTTGTTTAGCTAATGTATCTTATGAACGGTTAGGTAGACGAAGTTTATTAATTAATAAGGGGTTATTAAATTTTATACCTGCTATAACATTATGATGATTTTTATTAAGTTCAGCTAATATAGCAGCTCCTCCTACATTAAATTTATTAGGAGAAATTTCTTTATTAAATAGAATTGTTTCTTGATCATTATTAACTATAATTATATTATCATTTTTATCATTTTTTAGAGCAGCTTACACTTTATACTTATATTCTTTTAGTCAACACGGAAAATTATTTTCTGGTGTGTTTTCTTTTAGAGGGGGGAAAATTTGTGAATATTTATTAATAATTTTACATTGATTACCTCTAAATTTATTGATTTTAAGAAGAGATTCATGTATATTATGATTATAAATTTAAATAGTTTAATAAAAAGACTAATTTGTGGTGTTAGTGATATGAAATAATTCATTTTAGATCGTGAAATATTTATCAATTTGTAGAATTAGATTTGTAAATTTAATTTCTATTAGATTAAGTTGCTTTCTATTAAGTTTATATTTTTTATTCAATAATATAGTTTATTTTATTGAATTTGAATTAGTTTCGTTAAATTCTTTGAGAATTGTTATAACTTTATTATTCGATTGAATAAGTTTATTATTTATATCTTTTGTTTTAATAATTGCTTCTTTAGTTATCTTTTACAGAAAAGAATATATAAGTAGAGATGAGAATATTAATCGATTTATTATATTAGTTTTGATATTTGTTTTATCAATAATAATATTAATTATTAGTCCTAATTTAATCAGAACTTTATTAGGTTGAGATGGTTTAGGATTAGTTTCTTATTGTTTAGTTATTTATTTTCAAAATGTAAAATCTTTTAATGCTGGTATATTAAGAGCATTATCGAATCGTGTAGGAGATGTAGCTCTATTATTGGCTATTGCTTGAATATTAAATTATGGAGGTTGAAATTATATTTTTTATTTAGAAGTTATAAAAAATGATTATGAAATATTAATAATTGGGTTTTTAGTTATATTAGCTGCTATAACTAAAAGAGCTCAGATTCCTTTTTCATCTTGATTACCAGCTGCTATAGCTGCCCCTACCCCTGTTTCTGCGTTGGTTCACTCTTCTACTTTGGTTACAGCTGGGGTATATCTTTTAATTCGGTTTAATATTTTATTAAGAACTTCTTGATTAGGTCAATTATTATTATTATTATCTGGTTTAACTATATTTATAGCTGGTTTAGGAGCTAATTTTGAATTTGATTTGAAAAAAATTATTGCTTTATCAACTCTTAGACAATTAGGATTAATAATAAGAATTCTTTCTATAGGATTTTAAAAGTTAGCTATATTTCATTTATTAACTCATGCATTATTTAAAGCTTTATTATTTATATGTGCAGGTGCTATTATTCATAATATAAATAATTCTCAGGATATTCGTTTAATAGGAGGCTTAAGAATTCACATACCCTTGACTTCTGCTTGTTTTAATGTTTCTAATTTAGCTTTATGTGGTATACCTTTTTTAGCCGGGTTTTATTCAAAAGATATAATTTTAGAAATTGTCATAATTAGTAATATTAATTTATTTTCATTTTTTTTATTCTTTTTTCTACGGGGTTAACTGTTAGTTATTCTTTTCGGTTAGTTTACTATTAAATAACTGGTGATTTAAATTGTGGTAGTTTAAATATATTAAATGATGAAAGATGAATTATATTGCGTGGTATAATAGGGTTATTAATTATAAGAATTATTGGGGGTAGAATATTAAATTGATTAATTTTTCCTTATCCTTATATAATTTGTTTAGCTTTATCAATAAAATTATTAACATTATTTGTTTGTATTTTGGGGGGATTATTAGGTTATTTAATTTCTTTAACTAAGTTGTATAGTTTAAATAAATCTTTTATTTTTTATAATTTTCAACATTTTTAGGATCGATATGGTTTATACCTTATATCAGAACTTATGGAATAATTTTTTATCCATTAAATTATGGTCAAATTGTTGTTAAAAGTTTTGATCAGGGGTGATCAGAATATTTTGGCGGTCAACATGTATATCAAAAATTAGTTAATTATTCTAAAATTTTATTTTTAATACGTAATAATAGTTTAAAAATCTATTTAATATTATTTGTAATTTGAATTTTAATTTTATTTAATTTTTTATTATTTATTTATTCAAATAGCTTATATTTAGAGTATGACACTGAAGATGTTATGGAGATAAATTTATCTTTGAATATAGTGAATTAATTTTAGTAATTTATAAAAAAATTATTTTATTTTTACAATGAAAATGTAATGTTTTTATTTAACTATATAAACAGAAGTATAAATGGAATTTAACCATTAAAAGAAAAAAGTTAGCAGCTTTTACTTGATCACCATACTTCCTTAATTGGAGTTAATTCTCAATTGTATCATTAACAGTGATATGCCTCTTTTTGGCTACAATTAAAGAATAAGGGTAAAATTACCTAAGATTAGGTCGAAACTAATAGCAATAAATCGCTTCATATTCTAAAGTAGATTGAATATTCAATACTTTTTGAATGAAAATCAAATGTTATAATTAACTACAACCCCAATTAATTTGATCAGTTTAATATGCCTTGGTTTCATTCATGATAAAGTCCAATTAATAAAATTAAAATAAAAATAATTGAAGTAAAAGTTCAGACGAAAATATTAGAAATATTTAAAATAATAATTATAGGTAAAATTAAAGCAATTTCTACATCAAAAATTAAAAAAATAATAGTAACTAAAAAAAATCGAAGAGAAAAAGGTAACCGTGAAGATGATTTAGAATCAAATCCACATTCAAATGGTGGTCTTTTTTCTCGATCAATTAAAGCTTTTTTTGATAAAATTGAGGCTAAAAATATTACAATAGTAACAATTGTTAAAATTAATGAAGCAATTAAAATAATTGAAAAAATTATCTACAATGTTATTAACAGACTTTATGATTGGAAGTCAAATATACTTTTATATTATATAGATATTAATATTTAATTAACCTCCTCATCAGTAAATTGTGATGTATAAAAATAATCAAACTACATCAACAAAATGTCAATATCAAGCTGCTGCTTCAAATCCAAAATGGTGATTTTTTGAAAAATGATTATTTAAATGACGCAATAAACATACAAGTAAAAAAGTTGTTCCAATTAAAACATGAATTCCATGAAATCCTGTTGCTATATAAAATGTAGACCCATAAACTGAATCTGCAATTGTGAAAGGGGCTTCAATGTATTCATATGCTTGTAAAATAGTAAAATAAGTACCTAATAATACAGTAAAGAATAATCCCTGGGTTGTTTGTGAATGATTTCTTTCTATTAAACTATGATGAGCTCAAGTTACTGTAATTCCTGATGCTAATAAAATTGCTGTATTTAATAAAGGAATTTGAAATGGATTAAAAGAAATAATTCCTATAGGAGGTCATGAAGCTCCTATTTCGATTGCTGGAGATAGACTTCTGTGGAAAAAAGCTCAAAAAAATCTTACAAAAAATAATACTTCTGACAAAATAAATAAAATTATTCCTCATCGTAATCCAATAGTTACGGCGTAAGTATGTAATCCTTGATATGTTCCTTCTCGTGATACATCTCGTCATCATTGATAAACGGTTAAGATAGTAATTACATTTCCTAAAAAAAGTAGAGAAATATCATATTGATGAAATCATTTTACTATTCCTGAAACAGTAGTTATAGAACCAATTGCTCCTGTTAAAGGTCATGGGCTATAATCAACTAAATGAAATGGGTGATTTGAATGTGTAGACATTATTAATTAATTTACTTCTCTAGAGTATTAAGTACTTAATACAGCAACAGCTGATTCAAGAACTAATAAAGCAATTTGAGCAATTAATAGAAATGTTACTAAAAAATATGATATAGAAGGACCAGTATTTCCTAATAAAGTTAATAATAAGTGTCCTGCAATTATATTAGCTGTTAATCGAACAGCTAAAGTTCCAGGTCGAATCACATTTCTAAAAATCCGTTCTCTTTCGTAGTGATCAGACGTGTTTTTGTTTTGCGCTCCGCATTTTTTCCTTTTGTTTCGAATAAACAGCCGGAGTTTTCCTAACTAAATTCTAAATATACTTTCTAACCAGAAAACAATCTGGAAACCTATTCATTTACGCGAGTGCATGCCTTTTGATTTGTGTTAAAATATTATTTAACTTTTTATTTTTCGGCGTCGGCTTGTGTTGTGTTGTGTTGTTGCAGTGAGTGAGTATTGCATTGCAGTCCGCTCTCGTCTGGTAGCTTTTGTTGTCTTATCACTCTCTCGCTATCACCTCAACCTCAATAACTGTTCTTTCTCTCTCGCTCTTTCAACTTTCTGAGCAATAGCGCTCTCTGTCTAGTAGCTCTCGCTATAACCGCTCTCCACTCTGCTCTCTTTTTTTTCTTACCAATTCCGCTTTGAGCGTTGTCTGGCACATTGGTCTGATACCAATTTGTTTTGGAAATTTTTAATTTTTTTGATTTTAATTTTTCTTTGCAAATTTTCTTAAGAAAATATTTAAATAATAAAAATAATAAAAATAAAAATGGAATTCGCTGTGGTCTGCGCCAAAAAAACCTGCAAGAAGCAGATCACTCACGATCAGCCGAATGTCCCCTGCTGGCTCTGCGACAGCGTAGTCCACGCAAAATGCGCGGGATTTTCTGGCCTCGTGAGTGATGCTATAGCCAAACGTAATGGCTTGCATTACAGTTGCGAGGCATGCCGTGCGGTGGAGAAAGACATGGTGGCTTTCATGAGGCAGACGCGGAGTGGCTTTAAGGAGCTGACCGTTGGTTTCAAAAACCAATACGATCGGCTCCTAGCCATGGAGGCTCAGTTTAGCGGTTTAAAACTGCTGAATGAGTCTCCGAGGCGCAAAAAGGTCACTCCGCGGGACCTGCAGGTGCCAACCGTCACTCAGCCGTGCGCCGCCGAAAAACTGACTCCGACCACTCCAAGTGTGCAGCAGTTGATCTCGTTTGCCACTCCAAAGGCAACGAAAGCTGCTGGCGATGCAGATTCGGTAGCCGAATTCATCGCGTCGGAGAATGTGCAGCCAAGTACGTCTGCAGCGTCCATGTCCGTGGTGTCCGCAAGTTCACTAGTTGTCCCGTCTATCCCGATCCCACCAGTAAATAGACGTTCCGGACCTCCGGATATTGCCACCACAGGTACTAGACCTGTGGTGACTAAACCACTGGTGGGAGTCCCACCAAAACGACAAGTTTTTGTTTCACGGCTGGCCCCTGACCTCACATCTAATGATGTAACTGCTTTCATTCAAAGCAAAATAAAAGCCGTGGGTTTAAAGGTGGAGAAATTTAACTTCTCTTATGCCAGGGAGATAGCTTCGTTTAAGATAAGCATCTCCCCAACTCAATTTGACACCATTTGCTCCACCAAATTTTGGCCGAAGCATTTGGTGGTGAAGGAGTTTAAGGCTAAGAAGAAGAATAGGCCCCCCATATCGCTTCCAAATCTTTCCAGCGTGCCACCCTCAACCTCAACTTCCTCTTCCTCAACTTCCCGTCTTGCTCCAACCTTTCCAAAAAACTAACTTCTCTTTTAGTAACCTATCAGAATGTAAGAGGCTTGCGTAGTAAGCTCAGCATTCTTTTCCGGGATAGTGTTGCATTCGCTTCCCACGTTATTGTGTTTACTGAAACCTGGTTAAAGCCGGACATTCTTAGTTCCGAGGTTTTGGCAGGTCGGTACACAACTTTTAGAAAGGACCGTTCGTCTCGACGTGCAGGAGGGGTTCTAATTGCAGTGGACTCTTACTTCACGTCGGAACATTTCACAGTCCAAGTTCAACAGGAACTGGAATTCCTGTGTGTAAAACTGATTCTTCCCGCTTTCGCTATATTCATTACTTGCTCGTATATCCCACCTTCTTCGGATATTTAAATTTATGAGCAGCACTTGTCCGCTTTAACCGCTGTTGCTTCCTCGCTATCTGATAAAGATCGTATGATAGTTCTTGGTGACTTCAACTTGCCAGAACTGTTTGGTCTTCGGTAAACGAGTCTAGTACCCTAGTGCCCATGTCACGACATGACTTTGTTGACGGCTTGCTTGACCTGTCCCTGTCTCAAGTCAATCATGTGAAAAATTCCTTGGGTCGATTGCTTGATCTATGCTTTGTATCGGATCCGACCATAGTGTTGTTAACCCGAGCCCTTCCGCTCACTATACCTGAAGACGCCTACCACCCTACTTTCGAGGTGTCGCTAGACATAGGACCAACTGTATTGGATCGGTCGAGTAGACTACCTGAACGTGTCCGCTGCTTTCGTAAAGCCGAGTTTGCGAAGCTTAATAACCTAATTAGGGATTTTGATTGGTCCGCTTTGTACTTGTGCACTGATGTCACAAAAGGCACAAACATTTTTTACAATGCTCTTGGCACATTTTTTGATTCTTGTGTCCCGCTTTCTTGTCCGATTAGATCTGGAAAGCCCCCTTGGTTTACCAAAGAGTTATCCAGTCTAAAAAACTTAAAATCAAGACTTTATAAAAAATTTCAAGAAGTGGGTTCTCCTACTTCTCACTCTCGTTATGTAATAGCTCGGTCAAACTTTTCAGTTCTTACTGCTCAATGCTATAAGAACTACCTATCTCGTTGCAGGATACGTTTTTCTCAGGACCCTAAGCAGTTTTACTGCTTCGTAAACAGTAAGCGTAGAACGTCCGCACACCCATCCTCGCTATCATTTTGTAATACGTCGGCAAATAATTGCCCAGTTTTTCCAAACCACCTATTCTGAGGAACGCTACTCTGGTCAACCGTACCCATACGGATTACCGAGGTCGAATGGCATTTTCAGTCCCTTGTTAAATGAATATTCCCTACTTCATGATCCTCGACTAGTTAAGCCGGTGTTTTCACCGGGTCCAAACGGGGTTCCAGGTTGTGTACTCAGGTACTGCGCCGAGGCTCTGTGTGGACCATTGCTTAAACTATTCACCCTGTCCATTGATTCCTCTTGCTTCCCCCCAATCTGGAAGGAATCGTTTATAATTCCTCTCCATAAAAAAGGTAGCAAGTCTGATGCAAAAAATTATAGAGGTATAGCAAAGTTATCCGCTATTCCCAAATTGTTTGAGAAGGTTTTAACTCCGCACTTGCAACATCTCTGCACGTCACTTATATCTCCAACTCAGCATGGATTTATAAGGCGGCGATCAACCACCACGAACTTTTTAGAGTTTACCTCTTTCATTATTAAAGGCTTTCAAGGTAACTTACAGACGGATGTTATTTACACCGACTTTAGTAAAGCATTCGACTCTGTAAACCATTCCCTTTTAGCACATAAACTTGACCTTTTAGGGTTTCCGCCCAACATCCTGAGATGGATTTCTAGCTATCTTTGTTCTAGGTCTCAAAGAGTCCTCTTCAAAAACTCCCTCTCTTTACCAGTAAAGGTTTCTTCGGGAGTACCACAGGGCAGCCATCTAGGCCCCTTACTCTTCACACTCTTTATTAATGACTTGCCTTCAGTATTAACATACTCTCGAGTACTTATGTATGCGGATGATGTTAAACTCTGTGTCCAGTACAAGAACATTTCATTTCATTCTCGCTTGCAATCCGATCTCAATAGCTTTCAGTCATGGTGTTGTGCAAACTTGTTACACCTTAATGCCTCGAAATGCAAAGCTATGACATTTCATCGTTCTAGCCCTTTGTTGGCTCCCTACACCCTATTTGGGGGTTCTCTTGAGAGAATTACCCTGGTGGATGATCTGGGTGTTATGTTAGACCCCAAGTTAAAGTTTTCCGAACACATTTCTACCATGGTAAATAAGGCCATGGGCGTGCTTGGGTTTATAAAGAGGTGGTCAAAGGAATTTGACGACCCCTATATAACAAAGACTCTCTATACCTCGCTTGTTCGTCCGATCTTAGAATACGGCTCCTGTGTATGGTGCCCTCAGTACTAAGTACACCAGGACCGTATAGAATCAGTACAGAAAAACTTTTTACTCTTTGCTCTGCGGGGCCTTAACTGGGATGCGGGTGTAAGACTCCCATCTTACTCTAGTAGACTATTATTAGTAAACCTCCCATCCTTAGTTAACCGTAGAAAAATGCTTGGTGTGATATTTATGCACAACTTGATCAGGGGTGACATAGACAGCCCTGATCTGTTGAGCCGCATAAACTTCACGATTCCTATTAGACTGACTAGAAACTTTATACCGTTGTTCCTTCCACTTTGTAAATCGAATTATTCCTTGCATGAACCGTTTAGGGTCTTATGCTCGGATTATAATTCCCTCTACCATATTATATCCTCCACTAATTCTCTTCCTCTTATTAAATTACTAATCCTTACACACCTTTCTAGTAATTAGTAATTGTAGTGGTATTTGTATTTTGTATTTTATTGCATGCTTAATTTTTATACCCGATACTCAAAATGAGTATTGGGGTATATTAGATTTGTGGTAAAAGTGTATGTGTGTAACGTCCAGAAGGAATCGTTTCCGACCCCATAAAGTATATATATTCTTGATCAGCATCAATAGCCGAGTCGATTGAGCCATGTCTGTCTGTCCGTCTGTCCGTCTGTCCGTCCGTCCGTCTGTCCGTCTGTCCGTCCCCTTCAGCGCCTAATGCTCAAAGACTATAAGAGCTAGAGCAACGATGTTTTGGATCCAGACTTCTGTGATATGTCACTGCTCCAAAAATATTTCAAAACTTTGCCCCGCCCACTTCCGCCCCCACAAAGGGCGAAAATCTGTGGCATCCACAATTTCGACGATACGAGAAAACTAAAAACGCAGAATCGTAGAAGATGACTATATCTTCTAGAGTGCAAAATCTGAACCAGATCGTATAATTATTACAGCCAGAATCACGAAAACAATTTCACTCTTTCTCGCTCTGTCTCACTCTAACACACAGATTTCATGGTCGGTTTTGCCAATTGCAAAATATGAGTTCAAGGATCTCAGAACCTATAAAAGCCAGAGCAACCAAATTTGGTATCCACACTCCTGTGATATCGGACCTTGACCGTTTCCTGTCCAAATTTCGCCACACCCCCTTCCGCCCCCGCAAAGGACGAAAATCTGAGGCAACCACAAATCTCAGAGACTATTAAGGCTAGAGTAACCAAATTTGGTGCACACACTCCTTTAAGATGTCACTATAAAACGTATATCTCAGAATTTCGCCCCACCCCCATCCGCCCCCACAAAGGACGAAAATCTGTTGCATCCACAATATTGCAGATTCGAGAAAACTAAAAACGCAGAATCATAGATAATGACCATATCTATTAGATTGCTGAATCTGGATCAGATCAGATCATTTTTATAGCCAAAAGGAACAAATCAATTTGCAGTGGCTACGCAGCGCCCGACGTCACGCTCAGACTGATTTTCTGTCTCTCTCGCACGCACTCTTTGTCGTGTCGTTAAATATTAGCGGCGTCTGCCGGAGGAGAGCCATACTGACTTAGTATCGGGTATAACCGTAGAGTTGCGGTGTCCGCAGCAACTCACAACGTTCCCCCTCGTTTCTTAATAAGTTTAGTGCTAATTTTCCTCGAATGTTAGTCTAATATCTATCTTTCTTGCATGCTCGCGTTTGGTTCGGCTACGCACCGCGCGTCATGCGGCAGCGCCCCTCGGTCGGTTGGGCGGGAGGAGGGCTGCGTTTTGCCTGGGATCCGCGCGTAACAGCCTTCTGCTGGTGTCACACGGGCCACTTGACGGTGCAGTAATTGCATCGCCTCTTGATAGATGCAGTCATTGCATGTCAACGTCCAAACATAATAGTTTCAATGCATACTATAAATGGCATTAAAACAGCTGGTGTTCCTTGGGGTACTAAGTGAGCAAATATATGTTGTGTATGATTAATTCAACCGTAAAGTATAAAACATAATCATAAAGGTAAAGCTAAAGAAAGAGTTAAAGTTAAGTGACTTGTTCTTGTAAAAATATACGGGAATAAACCTATAAAATTATTAAATAAAATTAGAGAAAATAATGAAATAAAAATAAATGTTGAACCATTATGACCTGAAGGTCCTAATAATGTTTTAAATTCTTTATGTAAAGTTTGTAAAATTGAATTTCAAAAAATATTAAATCGAGATGGTATTAATCAGTAAATTGAGGGAATTATTAGAAGTCCTAAAAATGTTCTTAATCAATTTAGTGATAGTCCAAAAATTGCTGATGGGTCGAATACAGAAAATAAATTTGTTATCATTTTCAATTTATTGAATTTAAATTAATATTTTTTAATTCGTTAAATTTAGGTGAAGAAGGTATAAATGAATAATAATTAATTGAACAAAATAATATAAATGTAATAGAAAATACAATAAATAAAAGTAATCATCTAATTGGTGCTATTTTTGGAATCAAAAAATATTAAAAATTTAATAATTTTAGTTTGACATACTAATGTTATGAATTTAACTAATTTTTTTATAATTTAAAAGAAAATTCATTAATAATAATATTATCTCATTAGAAGTAATTGCTAATTTACTATAAAATGGTTTAAGAGACCAGTACTTGCTTTCAGTCATCTAATGAAGAATTTACTCTATTAGAAATTCATTTAATAAAATAATTTACTGGAACATTTTCAATTACAATAGGTATAAAACTATGATTAGCTCCACAAATTTCTGAACATTGTCCATAAAATAAACCAGGTCGGTTGATAAAAAAATTTAGTTTGATTTAATCGTCCAGGTGTTCCGTCTACCTTAACTCCTAAAGCTGGGACTGTTCATGAATGAATAACATCAGCGGCTGTCACTAAAATTCGAATTTGAGAATTTATGGGTAAAACAATTCGATTATCAACATCTAGTAGTCGAAATCCATCATTTGATAATTCATTTGTTGGAATTATATAAGAATCAAATTCTACATTATTAAAATCTGAATATTCATAACTTCAATATCATTGATGTCCAATTCTTTTTAGTGTAATTGAAGACTCATTGATTTCATCTAGTAAGTATAATAATCGAAGAGAAGGTATAGCAATAAATAAAAGAATAATTGCTGGTAAAATTGTTCAAATTATTTCAATTAATTGTCCATGTAAAAGAAATCGATTTACATAACTATTAAAAAATAATATAAATATTAAGTATCCAACTAATACTGTAATTATTACTAAAATTAATAATGCGTGGTCATGAAAAAAAATTAATTGTTCCATTGATGGAGAGGCTCTATCTTGTAAACCTAAGTTAGCTCATGTAGACATTAATTTTCTAATAAAAGTAAAATACTTTATATATGGAGCTTAAATCCATTGCACTAATCTGCCATATTAGAAATTAATTAGTTAAAAGAGGTAATTCAGAATAGCTATGTTCAGCGGGTGGAGTATTTTGGTAGCATTCAATAGATGAACATAATTGAATTGGGTAAATTACTTGTCGTTGTGATACTACACTTTCTCAAATAATATAAAAAAAGAATAAAATTCCTAAAAGTGAAATTGAAGAACCAATTGTAGATACTACATTTCAAGTTGTATAAGCATCTGGATAATCTGAATATCGTCGGGGCATTCCTGCTAACCCTAAAAAATGTTGAGGGAAGAAAGTTAAATTTACCCCAATAAATATAATAACAAATTGACTTTTTAATAATTTATTATTTATTGTTAAACCAGTAAATAACGGGAATCAATGAATAAATCCTGCTATAATTGCAAATACGGCTCCCATTGATAAAACATAGTGAAAGCTACTACATAATATGTATCATGTAAAATAATATCTACAGATGAATTAGCTAAAACTACTCCTGTTAATCCACCAACTGTAAATAAAAATACAAATCCTTATGCTCATAAAATAGCTGGAGAATAAGAAAGTTGAGCTCCATGAAGAGTTGCTAATCACCTAAAAATTTTAATTCCTGTCGGCACAGCAATAATTATAGTCGCAGATGTAAAATAAGCTCGTGTATCAACATCTATACCTACCGTGAATATATGATGAGCTCAAACAATAAATCCTAATAATCCAATAGCTAATATAGCATAAATTATTCCTAAAGATGCAAAAGTTTCCTTTTTTCCCGATTCTTGACTAATAATATGAGAAATTATTCCGAATCCAGGTAAAATTAAAATATAAACTTCTGGGTGACCAAAAAATCAAAATAAGTGTTGGTATAAAATTGGATCTCCACCTCCAGCAGGGTCAAACAAATAAGTATTTAAATTCCGATCAGTTAATAGTATAGTAATTGCCCCTGCTAAAACTGGTAAAGATAATAATAATAATAATAATAAAGCTGTAATTACAACTGATCACATAAATAATGGTATACGATCAAGAGTAATTCCTGAATATCGTATATTAATTACAGTTGTAATAAAATTTACTGCCCCTAAAATAGAAGAAATTCCGGCTAAATGAAGAGAAAAAATTGCTAAATCAACAGATGCACCTCCATGTGCAATTCCTGATGATAGGGGAGGGTAAACTGTTCACCCAGTACCAGCTCCATTTTCAACTATTCTTCTTACTAATAAAAGAGAAAGAGCAGGAGGTAGTAGTCAGAATCTTATATTATTTATTCGTGGAAAAGCTATATCAGGAGCTCCTAGTATTAAAGGAACTAATCAATTTCCAATTATAATAGGTATTACTATAAAAAAAATCATAATAAATGCATGAGCTGTAGGTTAGGTTAGGTTAAGGCGGTAGCCGGGAGGGGGGGGGGGGGGGGGGGGGGGGGATAAGAGCCTCCCGCCCCCAAGCTCACTTGGACCTATAAACAGGTCCGTTGTGTTGCCGCATGGGCATGTGCCCCTTCGCGTTGCCCGAACCGTGAGAGCATACTACTGCAGGTTAAGGGCAGTCCCATCCGGTGGCTTGGATGTATTTGGACAAGGTCCCTGGTTTGATTACGGATAGGTCCGAAATGTCCGTGAGGAAAGCGGCCCCGAGAATACGAAGACGACGATTTCCAAGGGCTGGGCAGTGGCAGAAGAAGTGGGGGACCGATTCCTCCTCCTCCTCGTCGCGACAACTCCTGCAGAAGTCGTTATGAGGGATTGACAGTCTAGAGGCGTGAGTGCCGATCTTCCAGTGTCCCGTAATGGCTCTAGTAACTGCAGAGCACTGTGCTCTGCTGAGTTTATACAGCTCTGCTGAGCGCTTCTTCGATCGATATGGCCATATCAATCTTGAGACTTTACAGGAAACGGTTTGCTGCCATCTCCTATTGGCATTTTGCTCGAACAATTCGTGCGTTAGGAGCCTGCACGTAGCCAAGGGCATCGCTACTTGCTCCCTCTCCGATAGGAGAGGAATCGTAGTACCCTGCCTGGCTAGCTCGTCGGCGGCGTCATTCCCCTCGATGTCCCTGTGGCCGGGGACCCATATAAGGAAGAGATCTAACTGCTCTGCGATCTCGTGCAGAGACCTGCGGCAGTCATTTACAGTCGCTGAGTTCGACGATATTGAGCCTAGAGCTTTGATAGCTGCTTGGCTGTCCGAGAAGACGCACACTAAGTGCGTATCTAGGAGTAGTTTGGAGACGATCGAAATGGCCTCCTTGATGGCTTCAACCTCCGCTTGGAACACACTACAGTGATCCGGGAGCCTGAAGCAATGACTGATGTTCAGCTCGCTGCAGTAGACTCCGCCTCCCACGCGGCCGTCTAGCTTTGAGCCATCAGTGTAGAAGTGGACCGCATTTGCAGGCCCTGGTTCGCCCATCTCCCAGTCCTCCCTAGATGGGATTGATACCTGGAAGGGCGTCGAGAGGTGATCACTGGGGATACAGTAATCTGTCCTCTCTGGTAATTGCGGGAGTCTCATCAGGATTCCCGAGTGCCCAACCGCGGATGCTTTCCACAGTCTGGCTTCTCTCATTCGGAGGGCGGAAAGTGTTGCCACCTTCTTTCCCATGAGATCAACCGGGAGGAGGTCCAGCACAGTATCCAGGGCTTCCCCTCGAGTAGTGCGTAGCCCGCCAGTTATGCATAGCTCTGCCATGCGTTGAACTCTGCTGAGTTTATTGAGGCCTGTCCTTTTGTCCAAGGCTGGCCACCATACCACCACTCCATAGAGCATGATTGGTCGTATGATGGCGGTGTAGAGCCACCGAACTATATATGGGGTCATTCCCCATTTTAGTCCGATGGCTTTCCTGCAAGTATAGAGGGCCACTGTGGCCTTCTTTACTCTATCCTCTATTCTCAATTTCCAATCGAGCTTTCTATCGAGGATTAGGCCAAGATACTTGGCGTTGTTGCTGAAGACTAGCGTTTCCCCACATAGTCTTGGGGGAATCAGTGCCGGAACTTTGTACTTCCTAGTGAAAAGCACCAGTTCCGTTTTAGACGGGTTGACGCCTAACCCGCATTTGTCTGCCCATTTCGACATTTTCGTGAGAGTACTTGTCATGCACTCACACAACGTCTGCGGAAATTTTCCGGAGAATGCTATGGCAACGTCGTCCGCGTACGCCACCACGCGGCAGCCACCCCCCTCTATCTCCCGCAGCAGTGTGTTCACTGCCACGTTCCATAGGAGGGGCGAGAGGACTCCGCCCTGCGGTGTGCCTCTGCTGACAAATCTGGTACACGTTGACGTCCCCAGTGATGCCTCAACCGTCCTGCATTGTTGCATCTGATCGATCAAGCTCACCGTCCTGGAGTCAACGCCCAGATCCGTCAGTGCGCCCGTGATGGCGGTCGGAAGGATGTTGTTAAAGGCGCCTTCTATGTCGAGGAAGGCTACTGGGGTGTACTCCTTAAAATTAAGGGACGCTTCGATGATCGATGTGATCGAGTGTAGGGCCGTTTCGGTGGATCTTCCCTTCCGATAGGCATGCTGGGAGTCTGAGATCAGACTGGACGGAATGCACGCCGTTAGATGCAGCCCCAGGAGCCGCTCCATCGCCTTTAGAAGAAAAGACGATAGACTTATGGGTCTGAAATCTTTTGGGGCAGTGTGCGAGGGCTTGCCTGCCTTGGGTATGAATACGACTTTGGTCTGAAGCCAGGTGTCAGGAATGCACCCGTGGGAGAAGATTCCCTCGTAAATTATTTTGAGCCAGTTAATGGCTTTGTGTCCCGCGTGAATCAGTTGGGCAGGGAAAATGCCGGCTGGCCCCGCGGACTTGTAGGGTTTAAAACTTCTGATCGCCCAGGAAATGTTCTCCTCGCTTAGCAGTCTCAGGATGGCATTTGAGGCGACAGAAGGAGGCGCGAGGTAGTTGGGTCTGTTTTCATCGCAGCCAGGGAAGTGGGTATTTAGGAGAAGATTTAGCGACTCCTCGCTGGACGTAGTCCACGACTGGTCAGTGTTCTTCAAGTACCCCAGGGTGGGTGTTGTCTTCGAGAGAACTCTGCGCAAGCGTGAGGCTTCTGAGTTACTCTCGATTTCGCTACAGAACTTACGCCAGGAGGCGCGTTTGGCTTTTCTAAGTTCTTTGTTGTAGGTTGACAGACTGGCTTTGTACTCGGCCCAGTTTTGCTCAACGTTTTCAGCCTTAGCTTTATTGAAGAGTCTCCGGGAGGCTTTCCGGAGTTCACCCAGTTTCGGATTCCACCATTCAGGTTTCTTCCGGCCTCTGTTCTTACCAGAGGGGCATGCTTTGTCGAGCGCCTTATTGCAGGCGTCGGTAAAGATCTTAAGAAGACGAGTCGTGGCCTCCGTGGAGAACTCCTCCTCAGATGGGGGCTCAGGGAGAACACGACAGAGGTAGTCAGAATACCGAGTCCAGTTTGTCCGCCTGATGTTCCGGAATCGGACTGGCTTCGGCACTGCGAAGGAGAAAACAGTTTCCACGTACCTGTGGTCCGAGAAGGAGTGCTCTTCCAGGACTCTTCGGCTGACGCCTTGAAATTCGGGTCTTCGTTGGACAGGATGAAGGCCGCTCGTCTCCTGTCCTGGTACGACGGCTTTCCTCCCCGTGGTGCAGAGACGCTGCCCGCCGGGGGTCCCAAGGGTTCTTCGGTCCCGGTGCGCTTACCAGCCGCGATTACGCTCTGCTTGGCAGCCACCCCGGTATCCGCTTCGCCCTTGGAGCCACCCGACTTGGAAGGACCCGATTGGCTTTTCGGGCCCTCCCTCGCTGCGGCTGCTGCCTGAAGACGGTGGACCGACTCAGTCTCCTTCCCCGTCTTCTTTGGACCCGGTTTCCCAGGCGCTGGTGCAGAGGGATTGGCTTGTCCCTCCGGTACTTTAAGAGGAGTACCGAGCTCCTTTGCGGCTTTGTTTGTTTTTATATGTTTATTATTATTTGGCATAGTTATTCCCACGAGTAGGCGGGAAGGGGATGGTCACCCGAGGCATAGCCCGCTTGCCCCGGGAAGCCTGATTTAAACTGGAGGTCGGCAGGTATCCAGAGTCCGCATATTAGCGACCGGGCACCCCCCCGGCCATGCATCCCTCGGCATATAACAGTGTCACCTTGGATTGGGGTAATTTCACTGAGAGTTTTCTTCGCTCCGCCCGACTACCATTCGCCAGCATCCTAGCAGAGACATGACCGTGCTAGGACCTGTTTCCAGCCGCCCTCACGGGGAGAGTATAGTCGCACTTCCACCGGTGTGCACAGTTACGGCGGGTGACGGTTCGCTCGCAACCCTCTGTGTCCTAGGGGGGGTGTGAGACGCAGACCGCACCGGGTATTACTAACCGGAGCGGCTGCGCTTCAGTTCCGAGTTCACAGTTGTGCGAGCCGACCCGTCATCCGTTTGTCCCCCTGTAGCACCCGATGGCTGACGGCCGAGAGCTGTAACAATTACGTTATAAATTTGATCATCTCCAATTAAAGCTCCTGGATGTCCTAATTCAGCTCGAATTAAAATTCTTAGAGATGTTCCTACTATACCGGCTCATGCTCCAAAAATAAAATATAATGTTCCAATATCTTTATGATTTGTAGAAAATAATCATTGTCGCGATTAAGTGGCTGAAATTTAGGCGATAGATTGTAAATTTATTTATAAGAGTTTTTCTTCTTAATCAAACAGTCTTATAGTCAATAATGATATCAAACTGCAATTTTGAAGGAGTAAAAATTTACTAAGGCTTAAAGGATTACCTCTATTTACAGCTTTGAAGGCTATTAGTTTATTTAACTTAAAGCCTTAAAGTATAAAAAAGAATAAAGAAATTAAAAATAATCCAAAAATTGAAAATTAAATAAAAATTTGTATTTATATTATTAAATTGAGTACTAATTGTTCAATTATTTTCATAATAATTTAGAAAAAAATGCTGAGTAACAAATTCGTAAATAAAAAAATAATGTAAATAATGTTGATATTATTATAATTGTTAATGTAAAATATTGACTACAAAATGTTAATTCTTGAATTACTAATCATTTAGGTAAAAATCCTAAAAATGGAGGTAATCCACCTAAAGATAGAAAATTCATAAATAAAGTAATATTTAAAAACTTTTCTATTTATAAATCAAGAAAATAATTGATTTAAATGAAATAATTTAAAAATATTAAATATAAAAGTTAAAATAAATGATAAAAAAGAATAAAATGTGAAATAAATTAATCATACAGATTCTCTAATTATTAAACTTATTAATATTCATCCTAAATGATTAATTGAAGAAAATGCTATTAATTTACGTAAAGATGTTTGGTTTAATCCACCAATAGCTCCCACAATTACTGACAGAGTAATTTACTCTAATAAGTAATAAATTTTTAATATCTAAATAAGAAATTAATATTAGTGGGGCAATTTTTTGACAAGTTATTAATATTAATGCATTTATTCAAGTTAAACCTTCCATTATATTAGGAAATCAGAAATGAAAAGGAGCATTACCGCACATGCATATGCAGCAGAATTCTTTCGTCTCCCTATATCTCAATCTCTCGTACTCGGCTTCGCAGCGGCCCCGAGTAGCTCTAACGATCTCGGCCTATCCTACTCTCTCGCTCGCGTCTAAGCTAGCTGCAAAGGGCCCGGCCATTTGTCCTCTCAGCCCTTGCATTTTCAGTCTTGAGCTAATCGTCGCAGCTATTGATTAACATCCTCGCATCAATCGTTCGCCCACTTACCCCCATATGTACATACATACGTGATAAGTTGGTTTACATATGCAAATAAATTGTGAATTATATACAACTTCTCGACTTTCATTAAATTCAAAATTGCAACAGTTATTAAAAACGCTTAATAGCTTAACATCCATTTTTCTTAACGCTCAAGATTTGGTTGTCGGAAAAGGTCAACCTACTGTAGAATTTGTATATTGTCTGGTAATCTGGCAAATATCGTTAAAAAATAAAGGGAAAAAGCGTAATCGGTAGAACTGATCCGTAGTGCACACTCTACCACCAGCGAAATATATGTTTATTTCGATAGTAAAAAATGTATCTTTTCAGAATACTATGTTTAAAGCCGTGTATTTTCGGCCGGAAATGGTATATTTTAGTATAATTTTGAAATTAATATGGTATATTTTAGCTGATGATGACTCGGTCAGACTACTTGCAATAGCTATTGAATCCCTGGTTATTCAAAAAAAGAATAACATTGCAAAATAGTTTTTCATCTGCTCAGTGATAAATATATAACTTGTTAGTTTCGCAGAAAATGCATAATTTATAATTTAGTGGTATCGAAAATGTGAATTCACGTAAATAACTATAATAAATTAAAAGATACTTGGTGAGCACAAAAATGTATACATACATATGTATGTACAATTGTGGTATGCATTTCGATAATTTATGGAAGACTACATATGTATACGACTCCATAAACATAGTATGTACACACGTACTTGTCTTAAAAAAAAATGTAAATTGTTTATCTTGTATTATATCTATGTTACTTTATATCAGTAAAAAAAAGGACCATAACGAAGGTTTTTCAGATCTTATATGTAGGTACCATTACAGGAAGTTTGAAAAATCAATAATTAATTTTACCCAATTCATCGCTTTTAATATGTGGTGCTGAGCTGAAGAGATATTAACTGTATTCAATATGTTTATGGATGCTGATAACAATCAAACGTGTATCATGTAACTACCTCCATATTTTATATTTCGCATAGCTACATAAATATGTACATATGCAGACACATAAGGGGGCGTGGCATCTTAGACGTCTTATACATACATACATTTGTGCATATGTATGTTTTTTTACAGTGGACAGTAAAATAGGAATAGTATTTACAAGACTTATGTGTGCATGTATGTACCGTATGTATTCACATACAAAAATGTATTGCGATTCAAAGAAGTAATGGAAAACGAATATTTTAATATCTCCTTCGTTATACTAGTTTTGTAAGATTATCCTTTTTTCGGTACTTTTTTATGCAATCGAGAAAAAAATATAAAAAAGCATAACAGATTGTTTTTAAAGTTGTTTTTTTTTTTTTTTGCTTAAAGGAAATACATTTATTTTTTTAATATTTCTATTAACTTAACTTAAACTAAAACTTAAATAACTTAAATACATGTATGTACATGCTACATGTATTTAAGTTTGTAGCAATTGGAATATTAAAAAAATAAAAAAATTCTTTCCTTTAAGCCAAAAAAAAACAACTTTAAAAACAATCTGTTATGCTTTTTTATATTTTTGTCTCGATTGCATAAAAAAGTACCGAAAAAAGGATAATATTACAAAACTAGTATAACGAAGGAGATATTAAAATATTCGTTTTCCATAATAAAATGTTTTTTATATGTACATATGTATGTATCTCCAGAAAATGCTTTAAAAATCGAGATATTTTGAAAAGGAAACGGCGTTTTGGTCTGAGTTAGTTTTGGAAATGTACAATGTTTTCCACATGTACTAGAAAACTTAAAGCTGACAAATTTCAGTTTCAAAACGACGATATTCTCCTAATAACACTCTTCACAGGATGTACACGATTTTCCATGGTTAAGCTTCCAGAAAAAGCACATTAGTTTTAAAATTTAACGTTTTTATTGATATTAAAACAAGAAAATGTCCTAAGACATGTACAATTTCTTATATGATTATGAATTGACAACAACGAAAAGCACAACAGAAAATTTTTGAAATCGCCACAAACAGTAAAGCCTTCGTAACGGATACTTGGTATTCAGTTTCTATATATGTAAATACATACTATGTTTAATGATAGAAACGACAGATCAATTCTTATCTTGGTTTGTTCATTTCGGCTACATTAAAGATCCAATAGCGACGAGTTTCTGCAATCCAGTTCATATGACCCTTTGCCATGCAACTTCTAAATTTGAGAGGCGTGACAGAAATGTAAAGTAAACTTTAATTACACTTTAAATAAACTGTGATAAAAGTCTGCACTGTTAATCTAGTTATTATAGTCTCTTAAAAACTACGCGACAAAGACAGATGGACAGACAGATTTGGATATATCGACTCAGCTAATGACGTAGCTCAATATACTTTAAGGGGTCGGAGAGGCTTTTTTATTTTTTACGTGTTTTTTTTTTTTTAATTTGTATGGATTAGCGAAATATGTATTTAAATGGTATCATTCAATATTATCGTTTTTAAATTGATATAGTAAAATCATGAATCCAGCACATAGTTTGAATATGGATCCATCGTTGGTGCAGGAGGCAAACAGTATGCAAACCCAGTATGCATCATTTCAAAATTTTGAACAATTTTCGGCATCTGGATATACAAATTCACCAATATACATCACAAAGCCGCCAGGAATTGGTGCCATATCACATATTACGCCTCATTGTTCAGTACTTGGTCCTCAGAATAAGATCGAAACAGGTTCTCCAGAAGTTGCCCTTGCAGGTATGGAGAATAATTCTTTAGGTCCAACTGTTAGATATATACAAGCCGCCCAGTTTGATGAGACACCAGAATATGGGATCTCAGGTTTACCATGTGGTGTAGAGTCCCACTATACAGATGAATCCGTGGTACCTTACGGCTACACAACAGAACCTGGTTATGGAATGCAAGGCACAAGCTCTAATCTCAAACAATTCACTGCAAGTCCTTTTGATGATAACCTCAATGGGTCTGAAACTGTTGGCGAGTCTCAATGTCGACCTTTTGACGGTGCAGCTGATTTTAAATTACCTCAGTTCGCCATGAGTTCAATAAATGCTGCCCCCCCCAGAGGAGTAGGGGAGAAAGAAGATTACATCGGCGGATCTGACAACGACCTTTGTTCAACCATGAGGTGGCGAGATCCAAATCTTTCAGAAGTGATAAGTTTTCTTAGCAACCCGAACAATGCTATAAAAGCAAATGCAGCAGCATATTTGCAACATTTATGTTACATGGACGACCCAAACAAGCAACGTACACGATCATTGGGAGGAATACCACCATTAATTCGATTGTTGTCGTATGATTCTCCAGAAATACATAAGTAAGTAAAGAACTTCAGCCTTAATTATGAATATTAAATATAAAATTTAAAATCATGTAAAATAGATTTTTTCAGTCGCATGTACAGTTTCGGTCAAAATAATTGTAGTGCCTTCTACTATAGGTTATAAATATTGTTAATATACTCTTCAACAATCGAATTGATTTCTTTATCTCGGCAACTATCGCAGAATTTATGTAATTGAAAATACAGTTATGTTTGCGTCCTATTTTAAGCTTTTTTTCAAAACATTACTATTTCGATGCGGTCGAAATAATAATAGTGCTAAATCGTGTTAAATAATAGTTGAATGGTTTATTTAACAGTCGTAAGCTTGTATAGTTTATTTTTGCTCGAGGTGCAAAATACCATTGATTGTCTTGCTACTATGATCCGAAATGCTAATCAATAAAAACCATAAAGTAAAACCCGTGAACGACGAAGCTATTTACCAAATTATCAGTCAAATACTACGACAGTTGCAGTCTTAAAAAATTTTTAATTTGGAACTAGTGTGGAAAGCATTTGAAGAAGCCTGTGAGATTATAATTGAATAGTACAAAGAACAAAATTATTACTGGCAAAAAAACATGAATTCACAAGGTTGAAGATTGAAAGGGAACTTAAATTGACCATTGGAAAAGTAAAGAAATATTTTTTTGTCGGACGAGTCCTAAATTGTTTTAGATCCGTAGATCCTGTGCCATATATAAGACAACCACAGCAAGATGAATTTTCGACAAGATATACTTGCAAAACTGTTAAATACGGCGCGTCTTCAATATTGGCTTGGACGAGTTTTTCCTACTAGGGAATTTAGGTGGTATATGTGTTAAAAAGAGTATGGATCGTCATTTATATGTTGGGATATTGGCTAATATGAAGGTACCTTTTGGGTCGAAGGACATAACTCTGTTTTGGAGGGCCCAGGAGGATAACCATTCGAAGGACACTCACAAAGTTGCCACTTCTATGCACTTCTATTATTTTTAACGGGACATTTTTGAATTTTTAAATGTTGACTTGAAAAATTGTACATAAAAAAGTTAAAATGGACCTATTATAATCACTTTCAATAGACTAGTCGATTGCGCCATGTCTGTCTGTTCATCTCTCCGTCCCTATGAGCGCCTAGTGCTCAAAGTCTATAAGAGCTAGAGCAGTGAAATTTCGTATCCAGCCTTCTGTGATATGTTACTGTTACAAGTGTATTTCAAAATTTCGGCCCACCCCCTTCGGCCCCCACAAAGGACAAAAATCTGTGTCCTCAACAATATTGAAGAAATGAGAAAACTAAAAACGCACAGTCATAAAGAATGGCCATATCTACCAGCTTATTTATTTATTTAATTAGAAATTATCTTCTAATAATGGTACTTATGTAGTTACAAAAGGAGGAAAGAAGAGAAGTTACAAATTTGTTCAATTTAGGTGTTTTTAAATATTACATGCTATTAGCTTAAGGGATAGTTCAGGGGATAAGGTATGACAGAGGGAGCTATAGTTGTGAAATATAACACTAAAAGGTTTATTTGGGCATAATTATACCTACATATGGGTAAGCGGATTGGCCGAAAAGTACGGGTAGGTCTAGATGGAACAGCAAAGTCAATCTTACCCAAGATAGTTTGGGAGTCAACAATACCGAGAAGGAGCTTGTGCACGAACATTACCCCATTACGACGGCAGGTCAATAAGATTTTTGTCTACATCGGTAGGGTGTCAAGATTCTACCCGAGTCCCAGTTTAAGTTACGCAGGGCAAAAGATAACGAGGGGGAACGTTGTGAGTTGCTGCGGACACCGCAACTCTAAGGTTATACCCGATACTAAGTCAGTATGGCTCTCCTCCGGCAGACGCCGCTAATATTTAACGACACGACAAAGAGTGCGTGCGAGAGAGACAGAAAATAGCCACTGCAAATTGATTTGTTCCTTTTGGCTAAAAAAATGGTCTGATCTGATCCAGATTCAGCAATCTAATAGATATGGTCATTATCTATGATTCTGCGTTTTTAGTTTTCTCAAATCTGCAATATTGTGGATGCAACAGATTTTCGTCCTTTGTGGGGGCGGATGGGGGTGGGGCGAAATTCTGAGATATACGTTTTATAGTGACATCTTAAAGGAGTGTGTGCACCAAATTTGGTTACTCTAGCCTTAATAGTCTCTGAGATTTGTGGTTGCCTCAGATTTTCGTCCTTTGCGGGGGCGGAAGGGGGTGTGGCGAAATTTGGACAGGAAACGGTCAAGGTCCGATATCACAGGAGTGTGGATACCAAATTTGGTTGCTCTGGCTTTTATAGGTTCTGAGATCCTTGAACTCATATTTTGCAATTGGCAAAACCGACCATGAAATCTGTGTGTTAGAGTGAGACAGAGCGAGAAAGAGTGAAATTGTTTTCGTGATTCTGGCTGTAATAATTATACGATCTGGTTCAGATTTTGCACTCTAGAAGATATAGTCATCTTCTACGATTCTGCGTTTTTAGTTTTCTCGTATCGTCGAAATTGTGGATGCCACAGATTTTCGCCCTTTGTGGGGGCGGAAGTGGGCGGGGCAAAGTTTTGAAATATTTTTGGAGCAGTGACATATCACAGAAGTCTGGATCCAAAACATCGTTGCTCTAGCTCTTATAGTATTTGAGCATTAGGCGCTGAAGGGGACGGACAGACGGACAGACGGACGGACGGACAGACAGACAGGGCTCAATCGACTCGGCTATTGATGCTGATCAAGAATATATATACTTTATAGGGTCGGAAACGATTCCTTCTGGACGTTACACACATCCACTTTTACCACAAATCTAATATACCCCAATACTCATTTTGAGTATCGGGTATAAAAATTGCTTTTGCACCGATCCAATAACAACCTGCTGTTCTTTATACTGCGGGCTCCACACAAAGGAACAATACTCCAATATCGGACGTACTAACAAGATATACAGTTGTTTCGTCACGTAGGAGTCGTCAAACTTATTAAACCAAAGCTTGATGATCGCTAAAACACCCTTAGCTTTATTTACTGTTGCGGCTATATGGCTGTTAGAACACATCTATCGAAACCAGCTCAACATCCTTCAAAATCATGACCTCAGCTCCGACTACCTGCCTCTCATTTCTACATTATCGACAACTCTGCAGACGATCCCAGCCATGACGAAGCTGCTGAAGCCTAACTCAAACGTTCCCATGTTCAAGGAAATTCTACGCAGCTCGCTAGACTTACACACATATTTAAGGACCGCTCATGGCAACATCTCAACCGAAATTCGCTACACCTAGTTTTAATGGCACAACAACATTTGGCGTTTTCATGATACATTGAAGAATAATTTGACGGAAGCTAACCGCGCGCCCGCTTTGGTGCTGTCCTTGAATGGTCTGGCCGATGAGGCCGATCTAGATAAATTGAATTCCGAGGCTGTTAAACGTGCCCTGGGGCGTCGATATGGAGGTGGCTACATGCATATTTTACGAAGTGAGGTGAATGATGGTAAACGATTGACAATAAACCAGGCACATTGGACTTGAGATTTGGAAATCTCACTATCAGAGGCGTAATGTATGTAAGTGAATGTGTAATGACTTTGGACACAGGTGCTTCTCATTCAATATTTAGAAGTTTAGTTAAGATAAATGTGGAGCCTCTGAATGAGATAGGACTACAAACAGCTACAGGTGGAGATGCGTAGAGAAAGGGCAAAGTTACAAAGAAGCTTAGAAGACGAACCTAGGACAGGATTTCATTGTCGCCGATATCATAATAGGAGTAGATTTTTCGATTTATAGTTTTACGCAGGACTTGAAGGATACATTTCTGAGCATGGGAATGTGAAAACGGTATCAATCACTGCAACGAATAGTTACAATTAAGGAGATCCAGTTAAGAGGTTGAGGCCCGAGAGAATCGGAATAAACTACCAGAGACGGTAGATCACTATTCTCACCGGCAGTAAGAGGTTGCAACCCCTCTCGTCAACCCAACGGTCGGCGCACGAGGACATCTGGAATACTTTTTCGGGTAGTATCTTCCAATTAGCACCACCGACAATGAATTATTAATACTGTATTAATACTGTTTCCGCTTCTCAATTTAAAATACGAACTGTAGAAACGTTAAAGCTCATTCTGCAGCTCAGTGCGGTTAGGCTTTTAGAACGAGTTAAGTTCGGTTTTTATTTAAGTTAAGTTCAAGTTGAAAAATAACACAAAATTTTGTCATGTCAGACATGTCAAATCCCAAAAATATGTAATTCATCGCATTCACTCTGTATTCTGTGGGTATCGGGTAAAACAAATATAAATGAAATGCGAAAGCGCTCATAAATACAGCAATAACACAAAAACACACTTAAATCGACGTTTGCACTATTAAAAGTTATGCACTATCGATTAAGAAAAATTTGTAATTCGGTGTAATTCGGGAGTTCTTGAAAAGTTTATTTTGTTAAAATACCGGCTGTGTAGTCTGCTTAGAGCCCTTGGGCACCAAAGATCCTTTGTAATTTTTACCAACTGCACCTATTGAACATAATTCTTCCCAACACAATCTATGTTCTTATATACATATATGAAAGTATAAAACATGTATCAAATGTATGTATATGTGTATTAAGGGCAGACAATACAAAAACTATCGTAATGTAGGCAATAACATCTCCCAATAATTAATTTCCATAAGCACCTAAACTATTATATCTTAAAAATGATCTAACAGGTTATTTTGTTTTTGTTTTTAGAAATGCTTGTGGAGCCCTTCGAAATTTATCTTACGGTAGACAAAATGATGAAAACAAGCGTGGAATTAAAAATTCTGGCGGAATAGAAGCGTTGGTTCATTTACTTTGTCGTTCTCAAGAGACAGAAGTAAAAGAATTGGTAACTGGAGTTTTATGGAATATGTCTTCTTGTGAAGATATCAAGCGGTCAATTATTGATGAAGCACTAGCTGCAATAGTCTGCAACGTTATAAAACCTCATTCCGGATGGGATCCCGTTTGTTGTGGTGACACTTGTTTTTCTACAGTATTTCGAAATGCTTCGGGAGTGCTGCGAAACGTCAGTTCAGCTGGAGAACATGCAAGAGGATGTCTTCGCAATTGCGAGCATTTAGTGGAATGTCTTCTCTACGTAGTTCGAGCTGCAATAGAGAAAAACAATATTGGAAACAAAACTGTAGAAAATTGCGTGTGTATACTTCGTAATCTTTCGTATAGATGTCAGGAAGTGGAAGATCCCAACTATGATAAGCATCCCTTCATAACGCAAGATAGGGCTATCCCATCTTCGTCAAAAGGTAAAATAAAAAAAAAACATGAAATGTCCATTGTTAAATCTATATTTTTATTTCTAGGAGAAAATTTAGGATGCTTTGGAACAAGTAAAAAAAAGAAGGAAGTGTCTGCTACTGAAGCTCTTCAGGACTATAGCATATCCACAGAGTATTCTAAAAGTTCAGTAACTAATAGCCAGATGAATAAGGGCTACGAACAATTATGGCAACCGGAAGTAGTTCAATATTACTTATCATTATTGCAAAGTTGTTCTAATCCAGAAACACTTGAAGCTGCGGCAGGAGCAATTCAGAATTTATCTGCATGTTATTGGCAACCCAGCATTGATATTCGTGCAACAGTGCGTAAAGAAAAAGGTCTACCTATTCTAGTAGAGCTCCTTCGGATGGAAGTGGATCGCGTAGTCTGTGCAGTTGCTACTGCCCTACGCAATCTAGCTATTGATCAGCGAAATAAAGAACTAATTGGAAAGTACGCTATGCGCGATTTAGTCCAAAAACTTCCATCTGGAAATGTACAGCATGACCAAAACACATCGGATGATACAATAACAGCTGTATTGGCTACAATTAATGAGGTCATAAAAAAGAATCCAGAATTTTCTCGTTCACTTTTAGATGCAGGTGGTATAGACCGGCTTATGAATATATCGAGACGAAAAGAAAAATATACTTCTTGTGTAATAAAGTTTGCTAGTCAAGTTTTGTATACGATGTGGCAACATCACGAACTGCGAGACGTCTACAAAAAAAACGGTTGGAAAGAGCAAGATTTCATTAGTAAAAATTTCACTGCGCACAGCACTCCACCAAGTTCACCAAACAATGCCAATAACACCCTTAACCGACCAATGGCATCTCAGGGACGTACGCGCTATGAAGACAGAACAATTCAGCGTGCACCTAGTTCTTCGTATAGGAATAATGACTCTAGTGGAGCTGTTATGTCGAATAATGAATCAGCCTTGCTTTCGGAAATGGTTAGAAAACAATTATAGAATGTATATTTGTTCGTTAATTATTTAATTAGTATTAGATACACGTGAAGTATTTAAATCTTAAATTATTCTTAAAATATACAGCGTTTCTTTTACATTTACATATAAGTTTTTACAGCATATGCCAATACATATTGTAAAGGATTATATTCATTAAACATCTGGTACGCTAATCTGATTACTTAATAAATACACTAAGATATATCCATGTATCCTGCAAGTATTTTTATTGCTACATATTTATATCCTTGAAGGGTACTGTCGGGTTTCCTAGCCCTATATTTAGTTATTCAGTATCATAGCCAAATTATTGTGGTGGAGCCTAACGATCTGCAAAGCTGCGTAGACTACACATGCTAAATCGGTGCACATACTTGCAGAATTTTCCGTGTTCAGAATTTTTTCACATCACAATATATTAAGGAAAAAGAGATCAAATTGAAGATCGATCTCACTTATATGTCCTTAGACGTCACTTTTAAGTTTAGTGTAGTTAGAATTGTGAATCGATGCAGGCGGGGCGGTTGGGGGTGCGATCTACTTCAACTGGATTTCACTGTTGTATCGGATGTCTGCCTTTGTCATGGATTTCAATGCAGTTTTTCCTAGGGATTTGTAATATTTTTTCTTATGGTATAATATCGTCGCGTCTAAAAAACGTTTTTTAACAGTTACTACCACGGCTGAAACGCGAAGTGGGTCGAAATGAGGTATAGAGTCAAAGAATTTAATAATCGCTTTCAATAAGAATTATTATTATTATATAGACGCTTATAGTATATGTATGTCGCTGAAAGAGAATGCAGAGCATGCAATCCAAACATCAAGAAAAAATTCATTTCAGTTTATGAGATACAGTGGCGGGCAGTGAAATGTGGACACTCATTTGAACTAACTTTAAACCGATAGCGCGTATTTAAAATCTTAAAAATCAATGGGAAAACATTTGTATTGTATAGATACATTCATTAGCTGTTGATAAAAATCTCTTTTTCATAAAAAAAGCCAGAAGTTATAACAAAAAAATACAAATGTTAAAAATTACAGAAGCCAATATGGCAGGCATATTGGCTTTGCAGTTAACGTCCAAGATTAATATCCTGAACCGCAGATGGATACAAACTCCATAGCTCAGCCTCTTATGGAACTGTCTCACCTCAACATGCCTCACCACGGCAGTAGCAGGTAGCAGGTATCCTGCAATCTCTCGACCAACTACCTACCCAGGAAAAAACTACACGCTCCATTGATACGAGTGTTACAGAGCCGACCACCCAAGCAGCAGGGCGAGAGGAGGAGCAGCTATGCTAATTCGGAAGGATATTTCCCATTACCTCCGTCACGCTGTGCAGTTGGGGCCGATTCAGCTTGCGGCGGTCATGGTCATAACACTGCGCGGAGAGATCCTCATTGCTGCAGCCTCGATCGATTTCCTGGTCAAGCACAGGTTTCGACAATCTTGTGGCACAACTGGGTAACAAATTTATCATTGGAGGAGACTTTAATGCGAAGCACAGTCTTTGGGACAGTCACAGAGGAGACCGCATGTTGATGGCGCTGCATGATGCCCTAACCGTTGGCTCTGCACAAATACTGGCGACAGGAAGTCTCACATACTACGCACCAATTCGGAGATCCATGCCCTCCTGCTTAGACTTCTTTGTTTATCGATCTATGGAAACCAGCTCAACATCCTTGAAAATCATGACCTCAGCTCCGACTACCTGCCTCTCATTTCTACATTATCGACAACTCTGCAGACGATCCCAGCCATGACGAAGCTGCTGAAGCCTAACTCAAACGTTCCCATGTTCAAGGAAATTCTACGCAGCTCGCTAGACTTACACACATATTTAAGGACCGCTCATGATGTAGATTTTGCGATCGACACTCTTATGGCCAAAGCCTATGACGCTTGTGGAGCTGCTGGCACGTGCGGCGCTCGAGGTATTCGAACGTCGCAGATTGGAAGTCATAGAGACGGCACTTTAAGTGATTTTGAAACGACTCAGGCGCGAGTATACACGCACCAGCGACCCACAAGTTGACAGTGTTTTCAGGAGAAGGGCGCCACATGGGCGAGATCAGCAGGTCAACAACATGGCAACATCTCAACCGAAATTCGCTATACCTAGTTTTGATGGCACAACAAAATTTGGCGTTTTCATGATACATTGAAGAATAATTGGACGGAAGCTAACCGCGCGAACGCTTTGGTGCTTTCCTTGAATGGTCTGGCATGTGAGGTGCTACGAAGTGAGGTGAATGATGGTAAACGATTGACAATAAACCAGGCACATTGGACTTGAGATTTGGAAATCTCACTATCAGAGGCGTAATGTATGTAAGTGAATGTGTAATGACTTTGGACACAGGTGCTTCTCATTTAACATTTAGAAGTTTAGTTAAAATAAATGTGGAGTCTCTGAATGAGATAGGACTACAAACAGCTACAGGTGGAGACGCGTGGTTACAAAGAAGCTTAGAAGACGAACCTAGGACAGGATTTCATTGTAGCCGACATCATTAAAGGAGTAGATTTTTTGAGTTATAGTTTTACGCAGGAAGGATACATTTCTGACCATGGGAATGTGAAAACGGTATCATGGCTACGCATCGCACAAGGAAATAGAAAGATAAAGATCGACGCTGCAGCTCAGACCGAAACTACATCCAAATTCAGGCTGTTCGGCTGCCTCGACTTTTCATGAAAAATGGTGTCCATGTTGAGAAAGTATACGAATCTTCTTTTACGCAGAAGAGTAGTGAAACGGGCGACGGCATCAAATCAGACGTGAAATCACTGCAACGAATAATTACAATTAAGGAGAAGCTTATAGAAGCACTTATCAACGACGTTAAGTCTTCGGAGATCCAGTTAGAGGTTGAGGCCCGAGAGAATCGGAATAGACTACCAGAGACGTTAGATCACTATTCTCACCGGCAGTAAGAGGTTGCAACCCCTCTCGTCAACCCAACGGTCGACGCACTGTTTCCGTTTCTCAATTTAAAATACGAACTGTAGAAACGTTAAAGCTCATTCTGCAGCTCAGTGCGGTTAGGCTTTTAGAACGATTGAAGTTCGGTTTTTATTTAAGTTAAGTTAAAGTTAAGAAATAACACAAAATTTTTTCATGTCAGACATGTCAAATCCCAAAAATATGTAATTCAGCGCATTCACTCTGTATTCTGTGAGTATCGGGTAAAACAAATATAAATGAAATGCGAAAGCGCTCATAAATACAGCAATAACACAAAAACACACTTAAATCGACGTTTGCACTATTAAAAGTTATGCACTATCGATTAAGGAAAGATTTGTAATATTTGTAATTCGGTGTAATTCGGGAGTTCTTGAAAAGTTTATTTTATTAAAATACCGGCTGTGTAGTCTGCTTAGAGCCCTTAGGCACTGTTTGTAGGGGGCCGGATCGAGGTTCAATTATCCACCGGCGAGGTGTATGTTCCAGTTTAAACTCCTAGCAGTCGTCACAGAAAGGAAAGGCCGATGGGTTTCGTTGTGTTGTGAAGGCACAAGCCTCCACAAAACCTGACCACAAAACCATCCCCTGAAGGGACAGCCCCGGGGGGCTTATTATCTCATTTTATTACTACTACTATTACTATTATAACAAAGACAACCATGAACCCTTAGTTTCCCCAATTAAAATAAGAAATAGGCTAAGAAAACCCCTCAAATAGTGAGGCGTTTTACTTATTAGCAGCGAAGAGACAACACGAAAGAGAGACGCCTACTACGGCCACGCAGCAAAGAGAGCCGACATGGAAGAGACGGAAACGAAGAGAGTCGCCGTTCGCTCTTACGCCCACGCAGCCAAAGCAAGAGAGAGAATGGCCAAACGCAAAGGAACAGCATGCAAGAGAGCGAAGAGGCAGAGAAGCCGATCGCCCACGCAGCCGAGGGAGAGAGCCGACGGCGAACCATGAAAAACACCCCCGAGCCGAGGCCGACAGCCGAAAGCTGCGCAGCCACGAAGCGACAGAGAAGCTGCAAAAAGTAAAGCAGAGGCCTGGCACGGTCCAGCGCGGGCCAGGCTCGGGAGTGATCTCCAAGTGCTGAACCAGAACAGTTGGAGAAAATCAACAGTGCCCCGACCCCGCGAGGAAAAAGACAAAAATATATAAGTCGTGACCACCGTGACGACGATCGGCCGCCGGACCCAAGGAAGGGAAAGCAAGGGTGAGCCACCTCACGTATGTGAGCTCTGGGGGGGACAGATCGGTGCAGTAGGCAGGGTGTACGCACAGAAGCAGAAGTTTCCCAAAATGTTTGTAAATTTTTGTCGTTTATTACCCCACAATAAAGACACCCACCTCAACCCACCGGTTTCAGAACTTTCGCCCGTAGGAGTCCCTCAGCCCCTCCCCCTCTCTTCCCTATTCCCTGGGGGCCCGGCGAAGTGGATGTGAGTCGTGGATCATGCGGCATCCACCAAGCTGGGCTTGCCTTTCCCATACCTTTCTCCCCTGGGGACCCGGCGATGCTGGATGTGAGTCGTGGATTCACGCGGCATCCGCAAAGCTGGGTTCCCTCTCCTACACCTTCGCCCTGGGGACCGGGGATGCTGGATGTGAGTCTTGGATTCACGCGGCATCCGCAAAGCTGGGTTCCCTCTCCTACACCCTCGCCCTGGGGACCCGGCGACGCAGATGTGAGTCGTGGATCATGCGGCATCTGCTAAGCTGGGCTCCCCTCTCCCCTACCCTTCCGACCCCTGACCCAAACCCCCTCCTCCCGCCACGCATGACCCCCAACGCACGTCTCTGCAGCTCCCCAAGCACGGGTTCACCCACGCCTCGATCCACCGCACGGGTGCGCTTTCGCTGCGAACGGCTCTCTCCTTAGGTCCTCACACAACAAATTTTGCTGTGGGGAAGTACCGGGCCCTGGACAGACTGAGAAGCTGTACCTCGGCCTGAGAACTTCCTTACAGATGGCGCCCGAGCAGGGACTTACGAGGGGAGAGTCGGTGAGCATAGGGAATAAGTGAAAAGCAGTTAAAAGTGAAAAGGGAATCAAGCAGCAGCCAACAATTAAAAGGCAAGACCCACAAAAGCAAAACGGCAAACGATGATTAGGAGCCACGGATCAGGAAAAGCAGCAGGAGAAAAGAAAGGAAAACTTAAAATCAGTGATTAGCAGCCAAAAATCAGAGTCCCGGCGAATAGCCAGCACGAATCTTTGATCCCTCGACTTATGTACAGCTGAGGCTGGTTTCTCTAATACCCCCCAAGCAACAGCCGCCGGCACGTGTCCCAGACGCGCCGGCGAAAACCACGCGGAAAAAAAAACCACGCAGCCAGCCACCGACGAGACAGAAAGAGACGGGGAGAGACGCGAAAAACCACGCGGCCAGCCACCTACGCGACAGAAAGAGACGGGGAGAGACGCCGAAGACACAGCTCCGCGTGCCGGGAGAAAATGGCACGCGACGGCGACAAAGCGGCACCAGCGACAGAGTAGCAAAGCAGTAGCAGCGGCGCAGCGGCAGAGCAGCAAAGCAGCAGTGACAGAGCAACGAGGCAGCGGCAGAGCGGAGAAGCAGCAGCGACTGAGTTGTTACCGAGCAGTCAGACAGTCATTACCGAGCAGTCAGGCAGTTGTTACCGATCAGTCACACAGTTACCACCGAGCAGTCAGACAGAACCTTTCCCTGCACCGCGCCACGTATCCTTCGACAGGATCATCCAACCCAGTGCTGTGTATCCTAGTACAGGATCACCGATCTAGTACAGTGCCACGTATCCTTCGACAGGAACATCCAACCCAGTGCTGTGTATCCTAGTACAGGATCACCGATCTAGTACAGTGCCGCGTGTCCTTCGAACAGGAACCCTCACCCCAGTGCCGTGTATCCTAGTATAGGATCACCGATCCAGTACCTCGCCACGTATCCTTCGACAGGACCCCCCACCTCAGTGCCGTGTATCCTAGTATAGGATCACCGACCCAGTACCTTGCACGTATTCTTCGACAGGACCCCCCACCTCAGTGCTGTGTATCCTAGTACAGGAGCCCTGACCCAGTACCGTGCTGATAACGACTCACACCGGTGCCCCGATTAGTGGAACAGGATCAGGATGCACATCCGCTGGATAGCATCCCGCAGGAAGGACGAGCTGCAGAGCCTGGCTAAGGAGTTTGGACTAGGAGAAACCGGGACGGTGGAGGATCTACGGAGCCGGATCACCGCATTCATCGCACGCCCTGGGCACCCCGAAGCCGTGCAGGCAAGGCTGGATGAATTGGCTACGCACTTTGGAAACATACCTAGCCCCAGGGACCACCGGAGCCCAGCCACGTCACCCGGGCCAGTGTGCCGGACGAAGATGGAAGACAGCAAGGAGGTACCAAAACTGCGATTGATTATACCCGAGCTGCCCAGCACGAGCCAAGGATCCACCCACGGATACCGCGAGACAGCAACCGAGACATCGCCCGCCCAGGACGAGCAACCACAACGAGCTGCCCAAGGACCACTCCAAGGCACCAGACCAGAGGCGTCCAGCAAGCACCACGAGCCAGGACCCACTACCACTGGACCCCTGGCCACGCCTAGCCACCAGACAACCACGGAAGGAGAACAGCCACGTTTTCCTTAGGGACATCGGGTCTCACGCCCCGGAGGGGGGGAGATCTCGTACTCGTTACTGGCGGACAAGGCCGTCAGCCATCGGGTGCTACAGGGGGACAAACGGATGACGGGTCGGCTCGCACAACTGTGAACTCGGAACTGAGGCGCAGCCGCTCCGGTTAGTAATACCCGGTGCGGTCTGCGTCTCACACCCCCCCTTAGGACACAGAGGGTTGCGAGCGAACCGTCACCCGCCGTAACTGTGCACACCGGTGGAAGTGCGACTATACTCTCCCCGTGAGGGCGGCTGGAAACAGGTCCTAGCATGGTCATGTCTCTGCTAGGATGCTGGCGAATGGTAGTCGGGCGGAGAGAAGAAAACTCTCAGTGAAATTACCCCAATCCAAGGTGACACTGTTATATGCCGAGGGATGCATGGCCGGGGGGGTGCCCGGTGGCTAATATGCGGACTCTGGATACCTGCCGACCTCCAGTTTAAATCAGGCTTCCCGGGGCAAGCGGGCTATGCCTCGGGTGACCATCCCCTTCCCGCCTACTCGTGGGAACTACTATGTCAAACACTCAAAATATAAAAACAAACAGAACCGCAAAGGAGCTCGGTACTCCTCTTAAAGTACCGGAGGGACAAGCCAATCCCTCTGCACCAGCGCGTGGGAAACCGGGTCCAAAGAAGACGGGGAAGGAGACTGAGTCGGTCCACCGTCTTCAGGCAGCAGCCGCAGCGAGGGGGGGCCCGAAAAGCCAATCGGGTCCTTCCAAGTCGGGTGGCTCCAAGGGCGAATCGGATACCGGGGTGGCTGCCAAGCAGAGCGTAATCGCAGTTGGTAAACGCACCGGGACCGAAGTACCCATGGGGCCCCGGCGAGCAGCGTCTCTGCACCACGGGGAGGAAAGCCGTCGTACCAGGACAGGAGTGAACCTGGTGATGAACGAGCTCCAGGACCGGTTCCTACAGGAACTGGAGGAGAACAGCGGACCACCGCCAAAGTGTGAGGACGCAGGGTGGCATCAAGGCAAGGTGAAAGCCATCGCCTGCCAAGACGCACGCTCTGCGGCCCTCTACATGAAGGCGTTGGCTGCTATCCAGGGTCGAAACTGATATGGGAGGATGTTCCCAGCCGTCCGAGAGCCAGAGCATGGGTCTCGGCTAAACCTGCAGAAACTGAGAAAATCCTCAGGCTACTGCCGGTCTGCAACCCCCACCTTCCCACAGCCGATTGGAAGGTGGCCAAGGTAGAGGACATCCAGGGGCAGAGGCGCCAGATTATCCTCGTTCTTTATGAGGAGTCGCTAGAGCACCTCGCCAAGACGGACGGTGTGGTCGACTACGGGTACAAAATGGTCACCATAACCACCTATAAGTCGGATCGCAAGGTCAGGCAAGCGGAGGTCGAGCCAGACCCGGAGCTGCCGGAGATCCCGAAAGAGGGGGCCTCGTGCGAGGTAGACAACCCCTCGTCGGATGCGGCGTCCGTGATGGCGGACGACATCTTGGACGACTATGCGTTCGACGAGAGCGAAGACCTAGCCAGAGGTCTCAGCCACATCATTGTCGGGGAGGAGCCGGAGTCCCCTGACAGCGATCTAGAAGCAACAATGGTGGAGGCGAGCCTCAGGAATGTCGTTGACGCTCCTGCAGATAAACCTCCACCATTGTAAGGCAGCATGCGCTGTTCTACTGCTCCACCTGGCCAAGGGTGGAGCCGACATAGTCCTCATTCAGGAGCCCTGGATCCTCGGAAACAGGGTCTCCGGTCTGAGCACTTCTGACTACAAGCTATACGTAGCTAAAACCGCAGGTAAAATTCGTACCTGCATTCTTGCAAAAAGAGAGTTGCACTTATTTTTGCTCCCGAATTTCAGCAATGAAGACCACACCGCAGTGAGCCTCGAAGGCCAGGAGCGCTCACTGAGAATCTGCTCCGCATACATGGGGCATGAACAACCAGACCCCCCTCCACACGCGCCTCTCCGGGCTCTAATCGCAGACTGCTCGGCCAAGGACATCGGCCAAATTGTGGGGTGCGATGCCAATGCACATCACTGTCAGTGGGGAAGCACTGACACAAACGAAAGGGGTGAGTACCTTTTCAGTTACTTACTGACCACTCAGATGGTCTTATTAAACCGGGGTAGTGATCCCACCTTCATTATTAAAAACCGCAAGGAGGTCCTGGACATCACGCTTGCCTCTCATGAAATACAGAGTAACATTGTATCTTGGAGGGTCCTGGAAGAGCACTCCTTCTCGGACCACAGGTACGTGGAAACTGTCTTCTCCTTCGCAGTACCGAAGCCAGTCCGATTCCGGAACATCAGGCGGACAAACTGGACTCGCTACTCTGATTACCTCTGTCGTGTTCTCCCTGAGCCCCCGTCTGAGGAGGAGTTCTCCACGGAGGCCACGACTCGTCTTCTTAAGATCTTTACCGACGCCTGCAATAAGGTGCTCGACAAAGAGTAACTCAGAAGCCTCACGCTTGCGCAGAGTTTTCTCGAAGACAACACCCACCCTGGGCTACTTGAAGAACACCGACCAGTCGTGAACTACGTCCAGCGATGAGTCGCTAAATCTTCTCCTAAATACCCACTTCCCTGGCTGCGATGAAAACAGACCCAACTACCTCGCGCCTCCTTCTGTCGCCTCAAATGCCATCCTGAGACTGCTAAGCGAGGAGAACATTTCCTGGGCGATCAGAAGCTTTAAACCCTACAAGTCCGCGGGGCCAGACGGCATTTTCCCTGCCCAACTGATTCACGCGGGACATAAAGCCATTAACTGGCTCAAAATAATTTACGAGGGAATCTTCTCCCACGGGTGCATTCCTGACACCTGGCTTCAGACCAAAGTCGTATTCATACCCAAGGCAGGCAAGCCCTCGCACACTGCCCCAAAAGATTTCAGACCCATAAGTCTATCGTCTTTTCTTCTAAAGGCGATGGAGCGGCTCCTGGGGCTGCATCTAACGGCGTGCATTCCGTCCAGTCTGATCTCAGACTCCCAGCATGCCTATCGGAAGGGAAGATCCACCGAAACGGCCCTACACTCGATCACATCGATCATCGAAGCGTCCCTTAACTTTAAGGAGTACACCCTAGTAGCCTTCCACGGTCCTTCCGACCGCCATCACGGACGCACTGACGGACCTGGACGTGTACCAGATTTGTCAGCAGAGGCACACCGCAGGGCGGAGTCCTCTCGCCCCTTCTATGGAACGTGGCAGTGAACACACTTCTGCGGGATATAGAGGGGGGTGGCTGCCGTGTGGTGGCGTACGCGGACGATGTTGCCATAGCTTTCTCCGGAAAATTTCCGCAGACGTTGTGTGAGTGCATGACAAGTACTCTCACGAAAATGTCGAAATGGGCAGACAAATGCGGGTTAGGCGTCAACCCGTCTAAAACGGAACTGGTGCTTTGGAAGTACAAGTTCCGGTACTGATTCCCCCAAGACTATGTGGGGAAACGCTAGTCTTCAGCAACAACGCCAAGTATCTTGGCCTAATCCTCGATAGAAAGCTCGATTGGAAATTGAGCATAGAGGATAGAGTAAAGAAGGCCACAGTGACCCTCTATACTTGCAGGAAAGCCATTGGACTAAAATGGGGAATGACCCCCTATATAGTTCGGTGGCTCTACACCGCCATCATACGACCAATCATGCTCTATGGAGTGGTGGTATGGTGGCCAGCCTTAGACAGAAGGACATGCCTCAATAAACTCAGCAGAGTTCAACGCATGGCAGAGCTATGCATAACTGGCGGGCTACGCACTACTCCAGGGGAAGCCCTGGATACTGTGCTGGACCTCCTCCCGGTTGATCTCATGGGAAAGAAGGTGGCAACACTTTCCGCCCTCCGAATGAGAGAAGCCAGACTGTGGAAAGCATCCGCGGTTGGGCACTCGGGAATCCTGATGAGACTCCCGCAATTACCAGAGAGGACAGATTACTGTATTCCTAGTGATCACCTCTCGACGCCCTTCCAGGTATCAATCCCACCTAGGGAGGACTGGGAGATGGGCGAACCAGGACCTGCAAATGCGGTCCACTTCTACACTGATGGCTCAAAGCTAGACGGCCGCATGGGAGGCGGAGTCTACTGCAGCGAGCTGAACATCAGTCATTGCTTTAGGCTACCGGATCACTGTAGTGTGTTCCAAGCGGAGGTTGAAGCCATCAGGGAGGCCATTTCGATCGTCTCCAAACTACTTCTAGATACGCACATAGTGTGCGTCTTCTCGGACAGTCAAGCAGCTATCAAAGCTCTAGGCTCAATATCGTCGAACTCAGCGACTGTAAATGACTGCCGCAGGTCTCTGCACGAGATCGCAGAGCAAGAGATCTACTCTTCCTTATATGGGTCCCCGGCCACAGGGACATCGAGGGGAATGACGCCGCCGACGAGATAGCCAGGCAGGGTACTACGATTCCTCTCCTATCGGAGAGGGAGCAAGTAGCGATGCCCTTGGCTACGTGCAGGCTCCTAACGCACGAAATGTTCGAGCAAAATGCCAATAGGAGATGGCAGCAAACCGTTTCCTGTAAAGTCTCAAGATTGATATGGCCATATCGATCGAAGAAGCGCTCAGCAGAGCTGTATAAACTCAGCAGAGCACAGTGCTGTGCAGTTACTAGAGCCATTACGGGACACTGGCAGATCGGCACTCATGCCTCTAGACTGTCAATCCCTCATAACTAGACCTCGGATTTTGCATATTTGCATATTTTTAAAGGATTAAGATAGAAAAATTCTGATGACTCGTACTCGCAGCACCTCCGATCCTCCGATCCCCCAGCCAAGTGCTTTTCAAATATAGTCAAAGGAAATCAATTGAACAAAAATTAATAATGAGCCCACGATTATGCTGATGAATAAAATATGCAAAATCCGAGGTCTACTCATAACGACTTCTGCAGGAGTTGTCGCGACGAGGAGGAGGAGGAATCGGTCCCCCACTTCTTCTGCCACTGCCCAGCCCTTGGAAATCGTCGTCTTCGTATTCTCGGGGCCGTTTTCCTCACGGACATTTCGGACCTGTCCGAAATCACACCAGGGACCTTGTCCAAATACATCCAAGCCACCGGATGGGACTGCCCTTAACCTGCAGTAGTATGCTCTCACGGTTCGGGCAACGCGAAGGTGCACATGCCCATGCGGCAACACAACGGACCTTTTATAGGTCCAAGTGAGCTTGGGGGCGGGAGGCTCTTATACCCCACCTCCCGGCTACCGCCTTAACCTAACCTAACCTACTGGCGGACAAACTCCGGAAATGGGGATTTACTTTCGACGGCCACGCGGACCCACTAGCGTTCATCGAAAGGCTCGTGGAGCGAGTGGAATCATGCGGCGGGAGCCTCGAGCAGTTGCCGCGAGCCATCTCCGGTCTCCTTACAGGTAAGGCCGAAGGATCGTTCCGACCTTTTCAGATGCCGGGACAAAATTGGACAGACTTTCGGAAAGAATTCCTAGAATTCTTCCTGCCCCCCAGATACTTCCAGCGGCTGGAAGACACCATACGCAGTCGGGAACAGAAGCCCAAGGAATCCTTCCGGGATTACCTTATCGAATTACGTCTGATGATGCAGCGAGCCCAGTACACTCGGGAACAGGAACTCGAGCGGATCTACGAAAATCTCCGCCCGGAGTATCAAATGTACACGCGCAGACATGATTTCCGATCCCTCACAGAATTGACCCAGCTCGTCTCTGCCTACGAAACCGCGCGGGACCGAGAAGCACTCCGCAGCATCGGGACTGCACACACGAGACACCCGGGAAAACCGAGATCGCCAACCGAGGAATCGAGGAAGAGCAAGCGATCGATGTACAACGAGCCTGCCGGAACTGCGGGGAAAACGGCCATTTCAGTGGTGCGTGCACAAACCGACAGAAGCTGTTCTGTTGGGAATGTGGCCACCGAGGGGTCCGGACCATCAACTGCTGCCGGAAACCCGCGTCGGGAAACGGATCGGGTCTCCGCCCAACTGGGACATGGAAGGAGGCGCGCACCCAGGAACAGGAGAAACCCACCCATTAAGCATGACCGGAGGAAGGATCGCTGCCCTGGTGGACATCAATGGGAGAGCATTTGCGGCCACCCTCGACACTGGAGCCACACGATCCTTCATCACTGAGCGGCTGGCGAAGGAGAATGGGGTCGACCAAGAACAGGCGAGAGGTGAGGACCAGGATCCGCCTGGCAGATGGAACCAGGAAGGAGATCAACCAAGCGATAGCAGTCACCGTGCGCCTGGATCAACAAGAAACACAGGTGTCTCTTCTTATACTTCCCACGGTATTAGACGACTTCATCTTGGGACTCGACCTCCTCTGTGGCATCCGCGCAAGGATCCACTGCGGACGGGCATATCTACAGCTGAAGTTGCAGCAGAAGCCCGCCGGGACGATACCATCATGCACCGCCCAGCCACGCCCACGGTCTGTCACGTTTGCGGACTCCACTGCCATCCGAGACCAGCCCCAGACCAACACCCCACAGCCAACCAAGAACCATCCAACCGCCGCGACAACAAGACCTTACCCGACAAGATTAAGCAACAACCCCAGGACTACGCCACCACAACAGGACACGAAGAAAGCTACGACGGAAAGAGCTGCGACACCGATGGATCCAACCATGGCCAGTTCCCCGGCACGAATCCCGCCACCAACAGGACAACGCAACACAACAAGGACTTTGGCAGAGACAGCTACGGCTCCACTGGATCAATCCAGGGCCAGCTCGTCGAACCAGGAGTCACCAACAGGACACACCAGAAAGCAGAAAACTTCGGCAGAGATAGCTTCGGCGCCGCTGGACCAACCCAGGGCCAGCTCATCGAACCGGGAGTCAGCAACAGGACACAGCAGAAAACTTCGGCAGAGATAGCTTCGGTGCCGCTGGACCAACCCAGGGCCAGCTCATCGAACCGGGAGTCACCCCGGAGTAACCCAGCACGACAGACATCACGCCAGCCACGAACCCCACTCAAAAGTGGGAGTGGACAGACGAACAACATCAGGCGTTCGAGACTCTCAAGGAAAGAGTCACGCAAGCGCCAGTCCTGGCATGCCCCGACTTCGCCGAGCGATTCGTACTCCAAACGGACGCCAGTTCGTATGGCCTCGGAGCAGTATTGACACAACAGATCGACGGAGCAGAAAGAGTCATCGCCTACGCAAGCCGTCGACTACTCAAAACAGAGGAAAACTACTCGGCCACCGAGAAAGAGTGCCTTGCCATAGTCTGGGCAATCCGGAAGTTCCGATGCTTTCTGGAAGGATACCACTTCGATGTTATCACGGATCACCTCGCCTTGAAGTGGTTGAACTCCATCGATAATCCAACGGGACGCATCGCCCGCTGTGCCTTGGAGCTGCACCAATATCGGTTTGACATCCACTACCGTCGAGGAAGCCAGAACGTTGTGGCTGACGCCCTCTCGCGACAGCCAGTAGAAACCCTGCAGCGAGTGGACGAGGACCGGGACCCCTGCCCCTGCCCCTGGCTGCAGAAACTCCGCAAGCGGATCCAGGAACAGCCGGAGGGGCATCCGGAGTTCATCATCGAGAGCGACCAAATATACAAACGAGCCAGCAGCAGATGGAAATTATGTGTCCACAGGGACCACCGCCGACGCGTGCTAGAAGAGTGCCACGACCATCCGACAGCAGGACACCTCGGGATCAGGAAGACAGCGACACGAATAGCCCAGAGGTACTACTGGCACGGACTGCACCAAGATATCGCCCGATATATCCGGCAGTGCGCCAAGTGCCAGCAGTACACGGTAAGACAAACCAAACCAGGAGGAAAGATGCACACCCGCCAAGCCCAAGAACCATTGGACATCGTCTGCGTCGACTTCATCGGACCATTGCCCCGATCCAAGCACGGCAATACTATGTTGCTGGTGTTCTTCGACGCCTTCAGAAAGTGGGTGGAGTTGGTCCCCCTCCGCACCACCACCGCACTACTGGAGACCGCTTTCCGGGAACGGATCCTGAGCCGCTTCGGAACCCCACGGAAATTCGTATGCGACAACGGGACCCAATTCACAAGTCGCTCTTTCCGAAAGTTCTGCAAACTAGCAGGCATGGAATTTGAGTATACGGCGCCCTATACCCCACAACAAAACCCCACGGAACGAGCCAACAGGACGATCAAAACCATGATCGCCCAGTACATCGATGGAGACCAGCGGACATGGGACGAGTTGCTGCCCGAACTCAGCCTAGCCATCAACAGCAGCACATCGGACACCACAGGCTTCAGCCCAGCATTCATCGTACTCGGCCGGGAACCTCGGTTGCCTGGAGCCTTGTACGAAGAGGCGACCCCAGGACTAGGCGAAGTGACAGAGATCCCAACCGACAAGGCCAAGCGACTCAAGGAAATCTTCGCCATCGTACAGGAAAATACCCAGCAGGCATCACAGACGCAGAGCAGGAACTACAACCTACGTCGACGCGAATGGAGACCCACGATCGGGACGCTCGTGATGCTACGCCAACATCACCTGTCCAAAGCGGCGGACAACTTCGCTGCCAAACTGGCTCCCAAATATGAGGGGCCTTACAAAGTAGTAAAATTTATTTCCCCCACTATAGCACGACTCCAGAAGTATCCGGGAAGACAACGACGAACGGCCGAACTAGCCGACCTCAAGGCCTACCACGACCACGAGCACACCCCCACCAGCGACGACGACGAACCCACCCTCACCAGCGAAGACGAAGAAGACGACGAAGACACGATGAGGACAACACCAGCACCAGGAAAACCGCGAGTTCATGAGGACCACTTATGGTAGTGCGCTGCCGCAATGTCCTCGCCCCACAAGGGGCAACCGCGTACACACGCAGTAAGATAACTTAACTCCCCTTAAGGGATTAGAGTAAGAAATAGCCAGAAACTAGAAAACGCACCGATCAGGGAAACCCAGGGCCCAGGGCACACCAGTGGCACAGGTCAGGTTCTAACCAAACAAGGTTTCTTCCCCCCACCAGATCCGACATGTTCAACCCAAGAACGAGCGACGCACAGCCTCTAGAGGCAGAGGATGGCACGGAGGGGCATCCTAGGGGTGCGTCGCCGCCCAGCCCAAGGCAACCACGGTCCACGACCAACCAAACACAAACGAGACACCACTCCCCGACCCCGCAAACAGAACCGGGCAACACCACGCGGTATGGCCCAGCAACTGCCCGCCGTGTTACAACCATGACCTGGGCATGGCTCAACGACATCGTCCATCCGAGCACGTCGCGAGACAACCCGTCTGGGATCATCACAGTGGAGGCGATGCGATCATCGGACTCAGACAGGGAGGTCCGAGCAGGCCGGGCCCAGCAGGAGCACCCCAGACGCCCACGCCGCCGCAAGCATCCAGGCCAAGGAGCAGGCACCGCCGTCACCCCACGCGCGACTCGAAGACGCGTCGAGCCAGGACACGTCGACCTGGACCCCAAATCCGAGGGGCAGAACAGCTCACCAGTCGCGCACAAACTGCGGCTGCGGTCCCCACCACCACCGCCCTATTACCTGTACCGCATGGGAAACCCGCAGACCCCACGGCCGAACCACGACAGCAGCTCCGACGAGGGGTTCACCAGCCCGACGATGGAGGCCGACAAGCACTGGGAGCCGACCCACCTGGCAAGCACCGATGAAGAGGTCTTGCATGACCAACGTTTCGGAAAAGCGGGTGGCCGCCCATGGGTAAACCGCCAACTGGAGGCCGAGCGGGCCACGACGGGCTCATACTCGGACGTGATCGAGGACGAAGATGGGCCGGCCGATTGCCAGAAGAGCGCTCCAGCCAACATCGCGGTTGACGTGGCACCATGGACCACCTGGAAGGACGCCGACAAGACCCTGCAGCTGCTGCTCGCCCATCCACGACCCATCACCCTACCCAGGCCCGAGAGGGAGATCATCCCTGCGTCGGACAACGACACAGCAAGCAGCGACGAGGTACAGCTCCTAGGAGAGGACGACACCACTCCGCTACGGATCCGCGACAGCAGTCTGGACGAAGCCTTGCCCCGACGGCTCCGGAACATCGCCCTTCCGGGCGAGGACGAGCCACCGAGACGCGTAACCGGCAATGAGCTGCCCCAGCTACTCCAGAAACTCGGCCTGGAGGACGGACCCGTGTCCCCGATACCCAGAGATGACGGGGACGAGGAGGTAGCCCGCATTCTGGGAGGGCAGGAGAATCCAAACGGCCCGATCCCGGAAACCAGCTGGGACGACGGTTGGCACGCCCAACTGCAGGAGTGGGACGCGCAGGAGAAGGCGGCAGCCCCGGAAAGAAAGAAGAATCACGATTGGCAGCCGCTGGACTACGCACCAATGGAGTGGCTATCGCCAGCTCCCACCGACCCCAACGCCCCGACCCCGGACTCTACGGGCTGCACGGCCCAAGAGGCCGAACCAGGAAACCCGAGTCGCCCAAAGGAGGACAGCGACCTGTCATTGGGCTTGGTAGAGGCAGAGGCGGGCGTACTGCTCACAGCGTACGAGGAGATGCCCGAGCTGAATGGGTTGCAGGAGGAACAGGCATGGCCAATCGACCCAGTCGCCTGGCGGGTAAGCACACCTGACCGCCGCATCCCGCAAAGCCTGCTGGAATGCGCCAGCGCTCAGGCAAACGCGGCGCGGCACGGGCGCCGTCGGATCCGCAACCTTGAATACCACGACAGCCAACGTTTCCGCGTATCCATCAGCGGAAATTTGGTGCGCATTTCACCGCGCCCCACGCCGAAGTAGGAAGGGAGTGTGAAGGCACAAGCCTCCACAAAACCTGACCACAAAGCCATCCCCTGAAGGGACAGCCCCGGGGGGCTTATTATCTCATTTTATTACTACTACTATTACTATTATAACAAAGACAACCATGAACCCTTAGTTTCCCCAATTAAAATAAGAAATAGGCTAAGAAAACCCCTCAAATAGTGAGGCGTTTTACTTATTAGCAGCGAACAGACAACACGAAAGAGAGACGCCTACTACGGCCACGCAGCAAAGAGAGCCGACATGGTAGAGACGGAAACGAAGAGAGTCGCCGATCGCTCTTACGCCCACGCAGCCAAAGCAAGAGAGAGAATGGCCAAACGCAAAGGAACAGCATGCAAGAGAGCGAAGAGGCAGAGAAGCCGATCGCCCACGCAGCCGAGGGAGAGAGCCGACGGCGAACCATGAAAAACACCCCCGAGCCGAGGCCGACAGCCGAAAGCTGCGCAGCCACGAAGCGACAGAGAAGCTGCAAAAAGTAAAGCAGAGGCCTGGCACGGTCCAGCGCGGGCCAGGCTCGGGAGTGATCTCCAAGTGCTGAACCAGAACAGTTGGAGAAAATCAACAGTGCCCCGACCCCGCGAGGAAAAAGACAAAAATATATAAGTCGTGACCACCGTGACGAGGACCGGCCGCCGGACCCAAGGAAGGGAAAGCAAGGGTGAGCCACCTCACGTATGTGAGCTCTGGGGGGGACAGATCGGTGCAGTAGACAGGGTGTACGCACAGAAGCAGAAGTTTCTCAAAATGTTTGTAAATTTTTGTCGTTTATTACCCCACAATAAAGACACCCACCTCAACCCACCGGTTTCAGAACTTTCGCCCGTAGGAGTCCCTCAGCCCCTCCCCCTCTCTTCCCTATTACCTGGGGGCCCGGCGAAGTGGATGTGAGTCGTGGATCATGCGGCATCCACCAAGCTGGGCTTGCCTTTCCCATACCTTTCTCCCCTGGGGACCCGGCGATGCTGGATGTGAGTCGTGGATTCACGCGGCATCCGCAAAGCTGGGTTCCCTCTCCTACACCTTCGCCCTGGGGACCCGGCGATGCTGGATGTGAGTCGTGGATTCACGCGGCATCCGCAAAGCTGGGTTCCCTCTCGTACACCCTCGCCCTGGGGACCCGGCGACGCAGATGTGAGTCGTGGATCATGCGGCATCTGCTAAGCTGGGCTCCCCTCTCCCCTACCCTTCCGACCCCTGACCCAAACCCCCTCCTCCCGCCACGCATGACCCCCAACGCACGTCTCTGCAGCTCCCCAAGCACGGGTTCACCCACGCCTCGATCCACCCCACGGGTGCGCTTTCGCTGCGAACGGCTCTCCCCTTAGGTCCTCACACAACAAATTTTGCTGTGGGGAAGTACCGGGCCCTGGACAGACTGAGAAGCTGTACCTCGGCCTGAGAACTTCCTTACAGTGTATATATATATATATTGTTCATGTATTTATTGGGTGTCGCGCGGTATGTCGACAGGTTGAAGCGGGGGTGAAAACGTCACTACTTAACTCTATGCCTTATGGTGCTTTTTCTGCCGTGAGCGCCGTGTGGATCGTGGATTGTGGATCCGAGCGCCCCTCTGAGCTCGCGAGAGCGAGCCGGGACCGAGGCGCGCGGAACCGGCACAGTGCGCGGAAACTGTCTACTGCTGGCCTGAACATCCTCCTCCCCCCCCTTGCAGGATTGAAAAGTATAATGGGGTGGCCTATGGCTGGGTGCACGCCCCCGACACGATCCATCCAAAAACGGTGGTCTGGGCCACCTGCAGGCCGTCCTCCGGCAAGGAACCCGGGCTGGATCACCTTCGGGTAGACATCTGCTCCCAAGATGAGCGAGATTGTAGCCGGTCGATGGAACTGTTCATCGGCAAGCCTCAGGTCACCGAAACGCGCCCGGACGGAATCGCTCAGCTGTCGGGTAGGCGTGCGGATGCGCAAACGGGGCTCGACCTTGAGCATCGTCTCCAACTGAAAGTCGCCCATTTTGGCGCGGATCACCGCCGTACACACTTTCTCGTCCCCCACACAAGTGGTGGGCAACTTGAAGGCGCTGGCCAAGGATTCGTCAATACAGCTCACCGGCGTGCATGGGTCGATGAGCGCCACCGTCTCGAAGTTTTTGGAACCCGTATCCAAGACCACCAGCGCCGTCGGGAGGATGATGAGGCTTCGATGTTGTAGAAGTGAGTCTCCTCGGGGAGACGAGGGCGGCGGTCGGCGTGGGCCGACGTGGATGGCGACGATGCAGCCGAGGCTGAGCGGGCTGGACGCCGAGGTCAGCGTTTTTTTTATATCTTGGACGTTGACATGCAATGACTGCATCTTTCAAGAGGCGATGCAATTACTGCACCGTCAAGTGGCCTGTGTGACACCAGCAGAAGGCTGTTACGCGCGGATCCCAGGCAAAACGCAGCCCTCCTCCCGCCCAACCGACCGAGGGGCGCTGCCGCATGACGCGCGGTGCGTAGCCGAACCAAACGCGAACATGCAAGAAAGATAGCTATTAGACTAACATTCGAGGAAAATTAGCACTAAACTTACTAAGAAACTAAGCATGCAATCAAAATACAAATACCACTACAGTTACTAATTAATAGAAAGGTGTGTAAGGATTAGTAATTTAATAAGAGGAAGAGAATTAGTGTTGGATATAATATGGTAGAGGGAATTATAATCCGAGCATAAGACCCTAAACGGTTCATGCAAGGAATAATTCGATCTACAAAGTGGAAGGAACAACGGTATAAAATTTCTAGTCAGTCTAATAGGAATCGTGAAGTTTATGCGGCTCAACAGATCAGGGCTGTCTATGTCACCCCTGATCAAGTTGTGCATAAATATCACACCAAGCATTTTTCTACGGTTAACTAAGGATGGGAGGTTTACTAATAATAGTCTACTAGAGTAAGATGGGAGTCTTACACCCGCATCCCAGTTAAGGCCCCGCAGAGCAAAGAGTAAAAAGTTTTTCTGTACTGATTCTATACGGTCCTGGTGTACTATGTACTGAGGGCACCATACACAGGAGCCGTATTCTAAGATCGGACGAACAAGCGAGGTATAGAGAGTCTTTGTTATATAGGGGTCGTCAAATTCCTTTGACCACCTCTTTATAAACCCAAGCACGCCCATGGCCTTATTTACCATGGTAGAAATATGTTCGGAAAACTTTAACTTGGGGTCTAACATAACACCCAGATCATCCACCAGGGTAATTCTCTCAAGAGAACCCCCAAATAGGGTGTAGGGAGCCAACAAAGGGCTAGAACGATGAAATGTCATAGCTTTGCATTTCGAGGCATTAAGGTGTAACAAGTTTGCACAACACCATGACTGAAAGCTATTGAGATCGGATTGCAAGCGAGAATGAAATGAAATGTTCTTGTACTGGACACAGAGTTTAACATCATCCGCATACATAAGTACTCGAGAGTATGTTAATACTGAAGGCAAGTCATTAATAAAGAGTGTGAAGAGTAAGGGGCCTAGATGGCTGCCCTGTGGTACTCCCGAAGAAACCTTTACTGGTAAAGAGAGGGAGTTTTTGAAGAGGACTCTTTGAGACCTAGAACAAATATAGCTAGAAATCCATCTCAGGAGGTTGGGCGGAAACCCTAAAAGGTCAAGTTTATGTGCTAAAAGGGAATGGTTTACAGAGTCGAATGCTTTACTAAAGTCGGTGTAAATAACATCCGTCTGTAAGTTACCTTGAAAGCCTTTAATAATGAAAGAGGTAAACTCTAACAAGTTCGTGGTGGTTGATCGCCGCCTTATAAATCCATGCTGAGTTGGAGATATAAGTGACTTGCAGAGATGTTGCAAGTGCGGAGTTAAAACCTTCTCAAACAATTTGGGAATAGCGGATAACTTTGCTATACCTCTATAATTTTTTGCATCAGACTTGCTACCTTTTTTATGGAGAGGAATTATAAACGATTCCTTCCAGATTGGGGGGAAGCAAGAGGAATCAATGGACAGGGTGAATAGTTTAAGCAATGGTCCACACAGAGCCTCGGCGCAGTACCTGAGTACACAACCTGGAACCCCGTCTGGACCCGGTGAAAACACCGGCTTAACTAGTCGAAGATCTTGAAGTAGGGAATATTCATTTAACAAGGGACTGAAAATGCCGTTCGACCTCGGTAATCCGTATGGGTACGGTTGACCAGAGTAGCGTTCCTCAGAATAGGTGGTTTGGAAAAACTGGGCAAAAAGATCGGCAATTGCCTGATCATTATTTGCCGACGTATTAAAAAATGATAGCGAGGATGGGTGTGCGGACGTTCTACGCTTACTGTTTACGAAGCAGTAAAACTGTTTAGGGTCCTGAGAAAAACGTATCCTGCAACGAGATAGGTAGTTCTTATAGCATTGAGCATTAAGAACTGAGAAGTTTGACCGAGCTATTACATAACGAGAGTGAGAAGTAGGAGAACCCACTTCTTGAAATTTTTTATAAAGTCTTGATTTTAAGTTTTTTAGACTGGATAACTCTTTGGTAAACCAAGGGGGTTTTCCAGATCTAATCGGACAAGAAAACGGGTCACAAGAATCAAAAAATGTGCCAAGAGCATTGTAAAAAAGGTTTGTGCCTTTTGTGACATCAGTGCACAAGTACAAAGCGGACCAATCAAAATCCCTAATGAGGTTATTAAGCTTCGCAAACTCGGCTTTACGAAAGCAACGGACACGTTCAGGTAGTCTACTCGACCGATCCAATACAGTTGGTCCTATATCTATATCTAGCGACACCTCGAAAGTAAGGTGGTAGGCGTCTTCAGGTATAGTGAGCGGAAGGGCTCGGGTTAACAACACTATGGTCGTATCCGATACAAAGCATAGATCAAGCAATCGACCCAAGGAATTTTTCACATGATTGACTTGAGACAGGGACAGGTCAAGCAAGCCGTCAACAAAGTCATGTCGTGACATGGGCACTAGGATACTAGACTCGTTTACCGAAGACCAAACAGTTCCTGGCAAGTTGAAGTCACCAAGAACTATCATACGATCTTTATCAGATAGCGAGGAAGAAACAGCGGTTAAAGCGGACAAGTGCTGCTCATAAATTTAAATATCCGAAGAAGGTGGGATATAAGAGCAGGTAATGAATATAGCGAAAGCGGGAAGAATCAGTTTTACACACAGGAATTCCAGTTCCTGTTGAACTTGGACTGTGAAGTGTTCTGACGTGAAGTAAGAGTCCACTGCAATTAGAACCCCTCCTGCACGTCGAGACGAATCGTCCTTTCTAAAAGTTGTGTACCGACCTGCCAAAACCTCGGAACTAAGAATGTCCGGCTTTAAACAGGTTTCAGTAAACACAACAACGTGGGAAGCAAATGCAACACTATCCCGGAAAAGAATGCTGAGCTTACTACGCAAGCCTCTTACATTCTGATAGGTTACTAAAAGAGAAGTTAGTTTTTTGGAAAGGTTGGAGCAAGACGGGAAGTTGAGGAAGAGGAAGTTGAGGTTGAGGGTGGCACACTGGAAAGATTTGGAAGGGATATGGGGGGCCTATTCTTCTTCTTAGCCTTAAACTCCTTCACCACCAAATGCTCCGGCCAAAATTTGGTGGAGCAAATGGTGTCAAATTGAGTTGGGGAGATGCTTATCTTAAACGAGGCTATCTCCCTGGCATAAGAGAACTTAAATTTCTCCACCTTTAAACCCACGGCTTTTATTTTGCTTTGAATGAAAGCAGTTACATCATTAGATGTGAGGTCAGGGGCCAGCCGTGAAACAAAAACTTGTCGTTTTGGTGGGACTCCCACCAGTGGTTTAGTCACCACAGGTCTAGTACCTGTGGTGGCAATATCCGGAGGTCCGGAACGTCTATTTACTGGTGGGATCGGGATAGACGGGACAACTAGTGAACTTGCGGACACCACGGACATGGACGCTGCAGACGTACTTGGCTGCACATTCTCCGACGCGATGAATTCGGCTACCGAATCTGCATCGCCAGCAGCTTTCGTTGCCTTTGGAGTGGCAAACGAGATCAACTGCTGCACACTTGGAGTGGTCGGAGTCAGTTTTTCGGCGGCGCACGGCTGAGTGACGGTTGGCACCTGCAGGTCCCGCGGAGTGACCTTTTTGCGCCTCGGAGACTCATTCAGCAGTTTTAAACCGCTAAACTGAGCCTCCATGGCTAGGAGCCGATCGTATTGGTTTTTGAAACCAACGGTCAGCTCCTTAAAGCCACTCCGCGTCTGCCTCATGAAAGCCACCATGTCTTTCTCCACCGCACGGCATGCCTCGCAACTGTAATGCAAGCCATTACGTTTGGCTATAGCATCACTCACGAGGCCAGAAAATCCCGCGCATTTTGCGTGGACTACGCTGTCGCAGAGCCAGCAGGGGACATTCGGCTGATCGTGAGTGATCTGCTTCTTGCAGGTTTTTTTGGCGCAGACCACAGCGAATTCCATTTTTATTTTTATTATTTTTATTATTTAAATATTTTCTTAAGAAAATTTGCAAAGAAAAATTAAAATCAAAAAAATTAAAAATTTCCAAAACAAATTGGTATCAGACCAATGTGCCAGACAACGCTCAAAGCGGAATTGGTAAGAAAAAAAAGAGAGCAGAGTGGAGAGCGGTTATAGCGAGAGCTACTAGACAGAGAGCGCTATTGCTCAGAAAGTTGAAAGAGCGAGAGAGAAAGAACAGTTATTGAGGTTGAGGTGATAGCGAGAGAGTGATAAGACAACAAAAGCTACCAGACGAGAGCGGACTGCAATGCAATACTCACTCACTGCAACAACACAACACAACACAAGCCGACGCCGAAAAATAAAAAGTTAAATAATATTTTAACACAAATCAAAAGGCATGCACTCGCGTAATAGAATTGGTTTCCAGATTGTTGTCTGGTTAGGAAGTATAATTAGAATTTAGTTAGGAAAACACCGGCTGTTTATTCAAAACAAAAGGAAAAAATGCGGAGCGCAAAACAAAAACACGTCTGATCACTACGAAAGAGAACGGAATATTTGACGTGGGGCGCTGTAGATGGCGACGATGTTCCTGAGGCCGAGCGGCCTGGACGCCGAGGACGACGTCTGACGTGGGGCGCTGTAGGTGGCGACGATGCTCCTGAGGCCGAGCGGACTGGACGACGAGACGAGGAGTATGTTGAGTAGAGTGTGGTGGTTTTTGCCACACACCCGGCACAGCCCGCCACTACGACCATCCTGGCCGGAGTGTTGGTGGGCCAGGCAGTTCCCGCAATATTTGTTAATGAGGACAGCTCGGATTCTCTTCTCAGGGCTCAGGCGAAGGAAATGGTGACAGGTCCGCAGCGGATGAACTCCTCGGCAGACCCGGCAACGGTACGAGTTGATCCCTCGATCACGACGGCTCTCCGTGGTGCGGATCCGTGGGGCCATGTCTGGATGAGGATGGAACTATGATGGAATAGAGAAGTCGAAGAAGTATTAGTACGGAGCTGTGAATGGGACAAGTGCACTTTCACGTTATTGTTGGATGGAACTACGGGGTTCTACTGGCAGGAGAACGACCTTTATAACCGGTCTTTTGAGGGTACCGCGGGCAGTAAGGATATCCACCACACGGACCCTGTCGTCGGCACCGGGATACACGGAAGTTATCCTTCCCAGCCGCCATTCGTTGGACGGCAGGTTATCCTCTTTGATGACCACCATATCGCCAACCTGCAGATTTGGCGTCGGCGTCTGCCACTTAGTCCGCTTGTGGAGCTCCTTGAGGTATTCCTCCTTCCACCTTTGACAGATTTGTTGGTTGAGGGCCTTCAAATGCTGCCACCGATTGATGATCGAATTAAGGTTCCCCTTTATTTCGGGCTCGGCCGTACTCATTAAGGGTCCCCCAATAAGGAAGTGCCCGGAAGTGAGGGCTAGCAGCTCCGTCGGATCATCGGACATCGGTGAGAGCGGCCTGGAATTGAGGCACGCTTCATTCTTGGCGAGCAGCGAAGAAAGCTCCTCAAACGTATACCTCCGAGTGGACGTGGCCTTTTAGAAGAGAGTTTTGAAACTCTTCACTCCGGCTTCCCATAAACCTCCCATATGTGGAGCTCCTGGTGGAATGAAGCGCCATAAAACCCGCTGATGGCTATTCGCATCAGTCACCGAGTCCTTAAACTCGTCAAGGAAGTCACTGGAAAGCAGGGTTGCTGCACCAACGAAAGTTTTTCCATTATCTGAATGGATCCGCGCCTTGCGACGAACCGAGCGAAAGCGGCGATTTTTTGGTGGTGAGGTCGGACATGGGTTCTAAATGTATCGCCTTTGTGGAAAAGCACACGTGATCAGACATGCTCTCCCTGTATAGTTCCGTATTTCGAAAGGACCCTCGTAATCAATCCCTGTATGCGTAAACGGTCTGGAAAAGGACGAACGCTCGGTTGGAAGATCTCCCATCATTTGGGTTTGCAACCTCCTTTTGTGAATAACGCAGACCTTGCAGGAGTTCACAAACCCCTTCATAAGCCTTTGAACCTTTGGAATCCAATACTTTGATCGAATGAGGCGCACCATCAATTGGTTGCCGCCATGAAGAGTTATCCGGTATGTAAATTGCGCGAGAAGGCGAGACAATCGACAATTATATGGGAGAATGATTGGATGTCGTTCGTCGTATCTTAGCACTTCAGAGCCTGCGACTCTGATGCTCTGATGCGACTCGCATGCTCTGATCAACCCATGGCGGTCTAGGAAAGGCTTCATATTCAGGATAGAACTTGACCTTGGCGTTGGCCGGTATTTCGGTATTTTCGCCGCTTGTAAGATGGCCCTTTTGCGCGGTGGCTAACTTGCGGCAGCGCTTGGTAAAGCGCAGGATATATGCTCGGACTCGTAGAGCTCTCTCCAGATTGGAGACTCGTTCGAGGAAGTCTTCGGCTGGGTTGAGTGCGAAATGGGCCTTTACAGTTCGCTGCTCTAAGGTCATAACGAGGGAGTTACTAACTGGTGCCGGCCATTGATCTCGGCTGCTCTGCAGCCAAGTTGGTCCGTGCCACCAGAGTTGGTTATCCACCAACTTCTGTAACGGCCCGCCTCTGTTGGCTAAGTCCGCGGGGTTCTGTTCGGATGGAACGTGGCACCACTTCTCAATATCGGTCGCTTGAGATATCCTAGTCACTCGGTTGGCCACGGACGTGGTACAGTGACACGCGGGCTTTGCCAGCCAGGCGAGTACTATGGTGGAATCGGTCCAGCAATAGCAGCTCGTACTAGCTGTTGGCATATTCGGCAGGATAGCCGCCGCCATTTCGGACAAAAGCACTGCCCCGCAAAGCTCTAACCGGGGGAGCGACACGGTTTTCACGGGTGCCACTCGCGTTTTCGCTGTGAGAAGCTGCACCTCGACCAAATGGTCAACCTCAATGCGCACGTAGATGGCGGCACCGTAAGCCTTCTCGGATGCATCGCAGAACCCATGATGTTGGACTTTTACCGCTGGCCGGGAGCCGACCCATCTTGGAATATGGATTTGGTCGAGAGCGGAGTAGCTTCGCAGGAAACTTTGCCAGTGCCGGCGCATCTCGCTTGGAAGCTCATCGTCCCATCCCAGGTCCTGCAACCAGATTTCTTGCATGAAGATCTTGGACCGGACAATGAATGGGGCCAACCACCCCGCGGGGTCGAACAGCCTTGCGATCTGGGACAGAACTGCTCGCTTGGTGTATGACGACTCAGGCGCTAACTGGGGAGGGACAAAAAAAAAACTCGTCTGAAGTCGCTTTCTAGCGAATCCCGAGAGTCTTAGCCGTGCTCTCTCCCTCCATCTCCAGGAAATCGGTGTGGAGAAGATGAGCACTCGGAATTCCTGCTAGAATAGCTTTGTGGTTTGAAGTCCACTTCCGCAGCGGAAACCCTGCAGAGCTAAGTGCGGCCTGCAACTCGCGGATCGTTAGTCGAGCCTCATCGGTAGAATCCGCTCCGGCTAGGACATCGTCGAGATACATGAATGACCGGATAATGCAACTTGCTTTCGCAAATCTGGACTGGACGTCGCTTGCTAGCTGTTCCAACACTCGGATGTAGATTGAGGACCCATGAGTCGGAGGAACTTCTGTCATGTGTTCAAGCTCTAGATATTCTTGGATCACGGTGTCGTACTGCTCTTGTAGGGGTCTGTTTCTTTTCAAGCGATTTTCGTTTCTTAGGAACTCGGCCATCGCGGTTGCCCTTGAATACCCCAGATCTGATCCGAGATGATCTGGGTCGCGAAACGGTAACGTGACGACGTATTTCCCGCTTGGCGTTCTTGACGTAGTTCGGAGGAAATTTCTTTCGCAGTGCGAATCCGACTCGATTTCTATTTTAGTAAGAATGTCCTCCACCTCCCAAAACATTGTGAGGAGTTTGTCTAACGGAGTCTCTAGCTCGGTGGAAATTTGCGTGGAGAAGGATGCGACCCTGCCTTGTACCGTGTTTGGCACTGGGCCTGTAAGAACCCATCCGAAAATGGTTTCCTGTCCGAGGAGAGATCCACAGATGTTCGTCTTTGAGCCCATGGCAGGTTCGCAACGAGTGTTGCGGGATCAGATGGGTGGGAAGGCTGCCTGATAGTTCCGGCAGGACATAGGCTGTGGCGTCCAAGTGTAAGCCCGGCTTAGTCGGGGAGCGGATGGAAAAATGGCAGAGCTTCTTGGACTGAGCGGATATTGTCTGATTGAGGCCCGAGACCTGTGCCTGGGCGAGTCGGAATGGCAACTTAATGATCTGAAAGAGACGTTCCGTAATGTACGTCGCCTCGGAGCCCAGGTCGATTAGAGCGCGGGCGCGAAAATTTGTCCACAAGTGGGAAATATTAATTAATAATAATTAATAATATTAAAAGCCGTGCCCAGGAGTACCGCCCTCTTGCCGGAGGCGAAATACGCTAGACTCAGCTTCGGCAGGAGTCGGAAGTGGTACGGAATTGGGCACGGATTGGCTGGAAACTAGAGTGCCACGGGCACACACGTGTTGCAGTTGTAGGCGCTTTGGCATTCACGAATCTGGTGACCTCTTGCGAAACAGTTTAAGCAAAGCATTTTTTGCTTAATATAGCTGGAGCGAGCATCAGGTCTCATCTGAAGGAATTGAGGGCATACCCGGATCGGATGGTTCTCTTTTTAGCAAAGATCACACGTTCTCCGCTTCGGATCCACAGTTGTTCCGAACGAGTGAACCCGCCTTGCAACAGGGCTCCCTTGGGAACGGAATGGGTTGGGATTGCCCTTTGAACTCTCTGACATGGGTAGACTCGCCCTGGAGTGGGCCTGAGTCTCCATGCCTGGATGGCCGTCCTCGGCTACCTCGAGAGACAGGTACCGCTCCGCCAGGAACTTGTCCATAGCGTGCCAGGTGGGAATTTCGGACTTGTGTGTCACGGATTGCTCCCAAAGCTCCAAAGTCGCTTTAGGCAACGCGGATATGAGGTACACTAACACTCCGTCAGCGAAAATGCTGTCGGTGGAGACCTCGGAGTGGTTGAGTGTCGTAAGGCACTTGTGGACGGTCCTCTGAAGCTCTTTTAGCGCTGCAGTTGACTCGGTGCGGATTTGGGGCAGACTGAAAAGATCTTCAGCTGGGCTTTGAGTATCAGCCTCTTGTTCTGGAAACGCTCACGGAGGGCGCTCCATGTGGACGCGAACCCTTCGTTCGTGAGTGGAGCCTGTGCCACTATGTCGTGGGCCTCACCGCTTGTTTTTTTTTTGAGGTGGAACAGTTTTTCTACTGGAGCCAACCTCGGGTTCTCTATGTAGATGGCGGTGAACAGGTCTCGGAACGTGGGCCACTGCTGGTAGTCCCCACTGAAAACTTCAGTGTCACATGGAGGAAGACGGCAACCGCCGGAAGTCGGCACTTGAATGGCCAGATGAGGCGTGTGAGGGACAGTCGGGGGTTCGAGCTGATCGTTCAGTTCGGCAAGGCATTGCGCGTAGACCGCGTAGCAGTCATCGTACATCCCCTGCACGTCAGCTACACAGGCCTCGAACTCCGCGTCCACCTTCGCCCACAGGCTTCGGAGTTGATCTCGATGGACTTGGGAGAGCGAGCGGGTTGGTATGCTAGCATCAGGAGCGCTGAGCTTCTGGTCGAAGCGTGTCAGTCTGCTTGCAGCCAAGGCAAACTTAGACCGTGCGGAACTGGCGGCCGATTGGGCCATAATGCTCGGAACCGTGCGAGGGACGACCGAGGGGAGCAACAAGACCTCAAAGGCATGTGGTGTGTGAGCCCTGGGCGTGGTCGGACCTCGCTCAGCTGGGGCCGGACGCGAAGATGTGGGCGTAGTGATTGAGCCGTTGGAGCTGGGTGGATGGGTCAAACTCAGCGAATTCACCTGCTTAAACTTCTTGCGAGATTTCTTCTCACCAGTGGGCATGGTTGGCTGATGGATTTGCGATAACGCGTACATTACTGCAGCTGCATCCGCCAAACCTGTGACTCTGGTCGGGAACCTCGCTGATATGCTAGGTCAGCACACGCCCAGTGTCGGTGGTTAACTTGTACATACATATGTACATATGTACATGTACATATGTACATACATATGTACGTATTTATTTCTCGCTCTAGCTCCAAATTAAACCATACTTCGTTCTGCCAACGGTTGTGGCCTCCTACTTCTCCAAAGGTTTAATTTGATCCGAGCTAACTTCTGCGTTCAGTTTCCGATCCAGTGTAAATAATATTCTTACCTCTCCCAGCTACCAGCTGAGCTTTCGTTGCTAACATACATACATACAAGTATGTACACATCGCAACGCAATCCAAGCGGCTGGCAACAAACATAAAGGCATATTCTTGCAATTATTTTTGTTGTTTATTCCGTACATGCTCAACGTTCCATAGTTTGTCGGTTTTATAAGGAAATAAAATAACAAATCACTGCGCCTCCTTATTTAACTAATTATACTACCAACAAAATAACGATCCACCACGCAATGTGGCCGACACTTCTGACGCGGTGAGTGCTCCTAGTGCGGGTGTGCTGGTTGCTGACGACGTCTTGCCAATTCCTGCTCCAATTCCTGCTCCAATTCCTGCTCCAATTCCTGCTCCAATTCCTGCTCCAATTCCTGCCCCATTTACTCCTCCGATTCCTGCTACAACCATTTCTGCCAATTCCTGTGCCCTTGGACCGAGATCTCTTTTAGGAGTGGCTCCACCATCTCGATCTCGCTCGGGACTTCAACTTAGTGCAGTGGTCCCTCGGAAAGCAATATTTGTTTCTCGTCTTATTCCTGAGGCTACAACGGAGGATGTTAAACAACATCTTTCCTCTAAACTTAACACTTCGCCTGTTGATATAGTTGTGACTAAATTTACATTTAAACATAAGCGCAACATATCATCATTTAAAATTCTTCTCCCTGATTCTTTACTATCCAGTTCTCTAGAACCGTCAATATGGCCTGAGCATACAATTGTGCATGAGTTCCTTCTCAAAGATTCGAACTCGAATCCAAGAATTACCGAACATGCTCCAAAAAACTGATGTACTATTTTTGCATGCACTATCAGAACGTTCGCAGTTTGCTGGGAAAATTGCGTCAAATTCATACTAATAGCGCGTCCTTTGATTTCGATGCCATCGCGTTTACCGAAACCTGGCTTAACTCCTCTGTCAATGATCATGAAATTTTCATTGATAGTTACACTATTTATAGAATGGACCGCCCATCTTTTGCAGGTGGGGTTCTGATTGCAGTTAAATCTGTTTTCTCATTTACATTTTCATGTTACATCTCTCGCGTGTTGATTGGTCGTTTCTTTATTCATTACCGAACATAGATGCAACTGTTAACTCGTTTTATAGTTCTATTTACTCCGCCCTAAATACGTTTGTTCCAGATATCACTGTACCTGTATCGTCCAAGCCTCCCTGGTTCTCCAAGTATTTGTCATACTTAAAAAATAATAAATCCCGGCTCTATAAAAAGTACCAGAAGTCGGGCTCCACGTTGGCCTTATCTCTATACTCCTCCGCTCGCTCTCTGTTCCTTGCCGTCAATAGTCAGTGTTATAATCATTACCTTTCACAATGTAGTAGAAACTTTCGTTGTGATCCTAAAAAATTCTATTCGTTCGTTAACTCTAAGCGCAAGTCAAACGTTTTTCCTCCGTCCCTTCATTACCAGAACAAAATTCTGTTTTGTTTCTGCTGTTGGTATTGCAAATTTATTCGCTAACTTTTTCTAAACAACGTACTCGTCTCATATTTACAACGCATCCACTCCGTATCCGTACCAGCTACCTCAAGCTAACAGCATTTTTCTGCCCTTTTTCGAGGAAAGCGTTGTTCTGGAAGGTTTGTCATCTATGGACATATCGTTTTCTGCGGGTCCAGATAAGGTACCAAGTTGCATCTTAAAACACTGTGCCCAGTCCCTTTGCAAACCCTTGACCTTTCTCTTCAACCTCTCCTTGGAACAGTCTTGTCTCCCAGTAATTTGGAATGAGTCCTATATCATTCCGCTTCACAAAAAAGGTTCAAGATCAAACATTGAAAACTATCGTGGTATCGCAAAGCTTTCCGCCATCCCGAAGCTTCTTGAGTTCCTGGTCACCCGGCAACTGCAACATCTTTGTTGCAGCTTGATATCTCCGTCGCAACACGGCTTTTTCAGACATCGTTCAACATCGACTAACCTTCTTGAGTTTTCTAACCTAATCCACCGTGGTTTTCAAATTGGTTTGCAGACGGATGTAGTTTTTACGGACTTCAGCAAGGCATTCGATTCTGTGAACCATGCTCTGCTTATTCACAAGCTCTCTTTATTAGGGTTCCCAACGAATCTTCTAGATTGGATTTTGTCCTATCTCTCTAACCGTACTCAACGTGTTTTGTTTTCTAACGTGTTGTCAAATACTGTTAATGTTACTTCAGGTGTGCCACAGGGAAGTCATCTGGGCCCGCTTCTGTTTATTATACCCGATACTCAAAATGAGTATTGGGGTATATTAGATTTGTGGTAAAAGTGGATGTGTGTAACGTCCAGAAGGAATCGTTTCCGACCCCATAAAGTATATATATTCTTGATCAGCATCAATAGCCGAGTCGATTGAGCCATGTCTGTCTGTCCGTCTGTCCGTCCGTCCGTCTGTCCGTCTGTCCGTCCCCTTCAGCGCCTAATGCTCAAAGACTATAAGAGCTAGAGCAACGATGTTTTGGATCCAGACTTCTGTGATATGTCACTGCTACAAAAATATTTCAAAACTTTGCCCCGCCCACTTCCGCCCCCACAAAGGGCGAAAATCTGTGGCATCCACAATTTTAAAGATACGAGAAAACAAAAAACGCAGAATCGTAGAGAATGACCATATCTTTTAGACTGCAGAATCTGAATTGGATCGTATTACTATTATAGCCAGCATCAAGAAAACAATTTCATTTTTTCTCGCCCTGTCTCTCTCTAACACACAGGTAGCATAGGCGGCTTTGCTTAGAGTAAAACATTAGCGCCTAGATCTCAGAGATTATAAAAGCTAGAGTAACCAAATTTGGTATCCACACTCCTAATATATCGGACAGAGACGAGTTTGTTTCAAAATTTCGCCACACCCCCTTCCGCCCCCGCAAAGGATGCAAATCTGGGGATATTCACAAATCTCAGAGACTATTAAAGCTAGAGTAACCAAATTTGGTATCCGCACTTCTGTTAGATCTCACTATAAAACGTATATATCAAAAATTCGCCCCACCCCCATCCGCCCCCACAAAGGACGAAAATCTGTTGCATCCACAATATTGCAGATTTGAGAAAACTAAAAACGCAGAATCATAGATAACGACCATATCTATCAGATTGCTGAATCTGAATCAGATCAGATCATTTTTATAGCCAAAGGAAACAAATCAATTTGCAGTGGCTACGCAGCGCCCGACGTCACGCTCAGACTGATTTTCTGTCTCTCTCGCACGCACTCTTTGTCGTGTCGCTTAATATTAGCGGCGTCTGCCGGAGGAGAGCCATACTGACTTAGTATCGGGTATAACTGTAGAGTTGCGGTGTCCGCAGCAACTCACAACGTTCCCCCTCGTTTTATTTGTGAATGACCTTCCTCAAGTTATAACATACTCTACTACACTAATGTATGCTGATGATGTCAAAATCTGTCTTTCTTACTCTGATTGGTATTTGCACACACGCCTTCAAATTTAACTAAGTGAACTACTATTGTGGTGTTCAACTAATCTTCTTTTTCTGAACCTTTCCAAATGCAAACTTATGACATTTTACCGTCGCGCTCCTCATTTTGTCCCATAAGTCCTTTTTGATCATAAGATGTGTTTTAACACCCATATAGCTGCAACTGTAAATAAAGCTAAGGGTGTTTTAGCGTTCATCAAGCGTTGGTCGAAGGAGTTTGACGACCCGTACGTTACGAAACAACTGTACATCTCGTTAGTACGTCCTATATTGGAGTATTGTTCTTGTGTGTGGAGCCCGCAGTATAAAGAACAGCAGGCTGTTATTGAATCCGTGCAAAAGCAATTTTTAATTTTTGCCCTTCGGAACTTTAACTGGGACTCAGGTAGAATGTTGCCCCCCTACCGGTCTAGGCTAAATCTTATTGACCTGCCGTCGTTGCACCATCGCAGAATATACAATGGCGTAATGTTCGTGCACAAGCTCCTTCTTGGGACTGTTGACTCCCAAACTCTCTTGGGTCAGATTGACTTGGCCGTTCCATCTAGACCTACCCGTACTTTTAGGCCTATCCGTCTACCCATATGTAGGTCTAATTATGCTGATCATGAACCTTTTAGGGTTTTATGCCATAATTACAACTCCCTCTGTCAAACCTTATCCCCTGAACTGTCTCTTAAACTAATTGCATGCAATATTTATAATCATTTAAATTTAGCTATCTTTTAACTTCTCTTTTTCCGCCTTTAGTAACTAAGTACCATTATTAACAGATAATTGTTAATTTAATAAATAAATAAATAAAAAATACATACGGCACATACATATGTATTTATCTTACATATCTATACGTACGCTTTTCAAATTAGCATATTCTTGCACATCTATATAATATACATATTGTATATAAAACGGTTATCCACCGTTTTACTTACAGTCATACATACACACATACAAGCAGCAGCAGCGGTGCATTCTTTTCGTTTTTTCTTTTCGTTTTCGCTTCTCCACCGTTTGCCTGCGTTGTAGTTGTTGGGAGAATATTTATCGGTGCCGCCAAGTGACGCGCTACCCTGCATTTCGAGAGTATATTGTTTTCAACCGACTCTATACATTGGTATATTGGTACCTCGTTCTTAGTTGGACATTTGTTTGTTGATCGTAGTATTTATATCTATATATTCCAGCCACGGTGTACTATTTCCATAATTTAAATACTCGCAATAAATTCCACCAAAACCACATATCCACGGTTCGTAGTTCTGAACTTCCACGTCGCCATTTCCTCTCACCTACCATTGCGACTCTAATACGCGTTATCGCAGATCCATCAGCAAAACATGCGCACTGTTGAGAAGAAATCTCGCAAGTAGTTTAAGCGGGTGAGTTCGCTGAGCGAGGTCCGACCACGTCCAGGGCTCACGCACCACATGCCTTCGAGGATTTTTTGCTCCCCTCGGGAGTCCCTCGCACGGCTCCTAGCACTATGGCCGCCAGCTCCGCACAGTCTAAGTTTGCCTTGGCTGCAAGCAGACTGACCCGCTTCGACCAGAAGCTCAGCGCTCCAGATGCTAGCACACCAACCCGCTCGCTCTCCCAAGTCCATCGAGAACAACTCCGAAGCCTGTTCGGTGACGATGGCGGAAGAGGATCCAGAGGGTGTAGCTGATGTCCAAGAGATGCACGATGACTGCTACGCGGTCTACGCGCAATGCCTGGCCGAACTAAACGATCAGCTCGAGCCCCCGACTGTCACTGACACGCCGCAACTGGCCGTTCAAGTGCCGACTTCCGGCGGTTGCCGCCTCCCTCCATGTGACACTGAAGGCCCACGTTCCGAGACCTGTTCACCGCCATCTACATAGAAAACCCAAGGTTGGCTCCAGTGGAAAAACTGTTCCACCTCAACAAAAAGACCAGCGGTGAAGCCCACGTCATAGTGGCACAGGCTCCACTTACGAACGAGGGTTTCGTGTCCGCATGGAACGCCCTCCGTAAACGTTTCCAAAACAAGAGGCTGATACTCAAGGCCCAGCTGAAGATCCTTTTCAGTCTGCCCCAAATCCGTACCGAGTCAGCAGCAGCGCTAAAAGAGCTCCAGAGGGCCGTCCACAAGTGCCTCACGACACTCACCCATTCCGAGGTCTCCACAGACAGCGTTTTTGCTGATGGAGTTTTAGTGTACCTCATTTCCGCTAAGCTGCCAAAGACGACCTTAGAGCTTTGGGAGCAATCCGTGACGCACAAGTCCGAACCTGGCACGCCATGGACAAGTTCCTGGCGGAGCGGTACCTGTCTCTCGAAGTGACCGAGAAAGACCATCCAGGCATGGAGACTCAGGCCCTCTCCAGGGCGAGCATACGCAGTTCAGACAATTCGAGAAGCAACCCGTTTCGGTCTCAAGGAAGTCCATATCTTAGGAGTGCCAACTCGTTCGAGACCACAGTGAATCAAACGAGGAGCACGTAAGAACTCTGCTTCAAAGAGTATCATCCAATCCGGTTATGCCCTTACTTCCTTCAAATGCCCGCTGGCGCATGCTCCGACTACATTAAGCAAAGGCAGCTTTGTTTGAACTGCTTTGCAAGGGGCCACCAGATACGAGCATGCCAAAGCGCCCACAATTGAATAATTTGTTCGAAGTTCGTCCGAAGCCCAGCCAAACGTTCAGTCGTATTTCGCCTCCGAGTGCTGTCCTTCTAGGCACGGCCATCGTTAATATTTGCCACCTGGGAAAAACTTTCCACGCCCGCGCTCTGATCGACTCTGGCTCAGAGGCGACGTTCATTACAGAACGTCTTGTGGACATGATCAAATTCCAACGTATCCAGGCACAGGTCTCCGGCCTAAATAATGCCGTATCCGCTCAGTCAAAGAAGCTCTGCAGTTTTTCCATCCGTTCTCCGACTAAGCCGGGCTTACAACTAAATGCCACAGCCTACGTTATTCCGGAATTGGTCGCGAATATTCCATCGCATCCGATCTCGCAAGGGTTCTTGAGAGACCTGCCGAACCTCTCATGGGCGGATCCGACCTTCTATGAGAATTCACAAATATATGTCCTGATTGGAGCGGATATCCTTCCGTCCATTCATTTAAGTGGCTCACTGACCAACATCTGTGGCTCTCTTCTCGGGCAGGAGACCACTTTCGGCTGGTTACTCTCAGGTCCAGTGCCTCAGGCCTCAGGCCTCAGGTGCCTCAAATTTCCAGACGACCTATCACACTGGTAGAAGACTGGGGGTCTTTTTACGACAGCAATTTCTTTCTAGCTCCCTCCGCAGAAGTTCTCGAACGGTCTCCTGACCGACGGAAATATTTCCAAAATATGCATTGTATGAAAGCTCTACGCTCCGGTCCGAATTCAAGCCTAAACTCGAAGGTGAATCCGTCCTTAGATCAACATAGCCTCACCAGACTATGTAACCGGGCGGAAATTTCCAATGTCTTAAATGTGCCTCTCACCCGTTCCAAGATCGTTACTAATGTGTCTTCGACGCCTTTATTTCAACCTAGTTCTCCGCACCCAGATATGGCCCCACGATCCCGCGCCAACCGCACCAGGGAGAACCGACGTGCTCGGGAAATTGGCTCCTACCGTTGCCGAATCTGCCAAGGAGTCCATCCGCTACGGACCTACCACCAATTTCTTCTCCTGAGCCCCGAAGAGAGACTCCGAGCTGTCCTTATCAACCAGTATTGCGGGAACTGCCTGGCTCACCAACACTCCGGCAAGAACAACCACACGCTACTCCACGTACCCACGTCTCGTCGTCAAGCTCGCTCAGCCTCGGGAGCATCGTCGCCATCTAAATCGAACCATGCCAAACGCCGCCCTCGTCGTCCAGCCCGCTCAGCCGCGACTGTACCGTCGCCATCTACATCACGACAAACGACACACTCGTATCCCGCGAGCCGCCCCGTCGTAGGACCCACGGCGCCATCCACAGATTCCTCAAGAGCAACCTCCGTTTTGCGCATCCTCACGCCTATCCGACCGTGGAGCGACACTGAGTCGACGTCCTTGTCAAGTCCAGAGCGTTTTTTTTTGGGATGAATCGGGTCCGGGGCATACGCCCAGCCATAGGCCACCCCATTATACTTTGCAATCCTGCAAGGGGGGGGAGGATGTTCAGGTCAGCAGTAGACAGTTTCCGCGCACTGCGCCTCGGTCCCGGCTCGCTCTCGCGCGCTCGGAGGGGCGCTCGGATCCACAATCCACGATCCACACGGCGCTCATGGCAGAAAAAGCACCATAAGGCAGAGAGTTAAGCAGTGACGTTTAAACCCCAGTTTCAAACGCAAGATCTACCGCGCGACTCCGAAATAAATACACATAAATATTAAATACACACTTACCACAAAGCACCACGGCATTTTCTTTTCTTGCGACGGCTACAGGAGGTTTCACTTCATCATCCATATCGTCGTTGGAGACTTGAGCTTCGTCCGCCCCCCTACAAGCAAGGTCATAAAAAAGAATCCAGAATTTTCTCGTTCACTTTTAAATGTAGGTGGTATAGACCGGCTTATGAATATATTGAAACGGAAAGAAAAATAGACTTCTTGTGTAATAAACCTAACCTAACCTAACCTACACGTGAAGTACATTACGTTTATTTTACATTTACATATAAGTTTTTACAGCATATGCCAATACATATTGTAAAGGATTATATTCATTAAACATCTGGTACGCTTATCTGATTAGTTAATAAATACACTAAGTTATATCCATTTACCCTGCAAGTATTTTTATTGCTACATATTTATATCCTTGAAGGGTACTGTCGGGTTTCCTAGCCCTATATTTAGTTATTCAGTATCATAGCCAAATTATTGTGGTGGAGCCTAACGACCTGCAAAGCTGCGTAGACTACACATGCTAAATCGGTGCACATACTTGCAGAATTTTCCGTGTTCAGAATTTTTTCACATCACAATATATTAAGGAAAAAGAGATCAAATTGAAGATCGACCTCACCTATATGTCTTTAGACGTCACTTTTAAGTGTAGTGTAGTTAGAATTGTGAATCGATGCAGGCGGGGCGGTTGGGGGTGCGATCTACTTCAACTGGATTTCACTGTTGTATCGGATGTCTGCCTTTGTTAAGGATTTCAATGCTGGACAGTTTTTCCTAGGGATTTGTAATATTTTTTCTTATGGTCTAATATCGTCGCGTCTGGTCTGATGAGCTGGTGAGGTGGCTCAAAGGGGGCCTAGCTGAGGCCACCGGACGGGTCGCAGGTTGCGGATAGCGAACGACCTACCTATATACAGGTCATATAGGTAGGTCAGCTGCGAATAAGCGGACATCCCTAGGGAGAGTACCGAAAATAAGCAGCCCCGGACAGCCAGCGGGTGTTCGCGAAGTAGCACCACTGACGATGCGCTGGGGGCCCGGTATATAAAACTAGCCCAGTCGTTAACGGAGAGCTCAGGGACTTGGCAGCCCCCTGTTCTAAGTATGCCTTATCCGGGCAACGTGGATCTCTGCCCGGACGGACCGTACCCCTTCTCTGCAGCTCGTGGAAAAAGAATGGAAGATTTAAAAAACAAACAAAATGAGTCTGGCACTCCCCAAATGCCAACAGGGAGCAATCCCAAACAGGGGAAGGCAGCGGCCCAAAGGCCTGGCCCAACCCGCAAACCATCAGTGAAAACCTGCGCGGCGGAAGATGCTAGGGAGAGCCCAAAGGGGTCCCATCCCGGTTTCGGGGTGGGTGGTGAATTGGCTCCCAAAACCGATACCTTGGCAGAGTGGCTATGCAATCCTGCGGCTGCTCTGCCTGCTGGTAAAGCGGCGGGTGATGAGTCACCATCTACTAGTGTCCAAGCCAAACCTTTTACATATGCCGAAAGAAGGAGTGCTGGCAATATACTCCGTCGGCAGAACGCAAGCCAGATGTCCAGCCCGACGGACAAATGGATAAAGAAGGTTGAGTGGGCCTCGAAGGTGCTGCCGAACTTTGGCAAGGAAGCACCGAAGAAGAAAGCCCCTCAGCCAAAAAGGCAGCGCTTGCAATAGACTCCTGGGCCAACACCGAAGCGCTCCAGAGTACTGCCTAACACATCGTTCGCGCAGATTGCCAGAGAAAGGACGCTGATTGGCGTCCTGGACAAAGGCAGCGCGGACTCCCGAGTCCCTAAGAACCAGTGAAAGTGGATGGAAGCGGCACTGGCCGACCGCTGCTTCGAGCTGCTGGAAAAGCAGCTCACTTTTGGGTTCAGCTCTGTGACCGTAAAGGTCTACAAGTCGGATGTAGCGGCCGGGGCACGTCCTGTCGACAAGCCAGTCGAGCAGGACGCTGCCTCGGAGATCGAGATCTTATACTCCGCCTCGAAGAGAGCGGAGCAGACGTAGCCCTGATCCAGGAACCTTGGATAGTGGGAGACAAGGTTTGTGGACTAGGGTCGAAGGAGTACAAGATAATTGTAGCTCAACATGAAGGTAAAACCCGCACCTGCATTCTCGCCAGAAAGCACCTTAATATCTTTCTGCTCCATAATTATAGCGATAACGACAACACGGCGGCAAGCCTAGAGCTGAAAGGGACAAATCTAAGGCTGATGTCGTCCTACATGGAACATGAGGAAAACGATCCTCCCAACGACCTTATTCGCAAACTAGGCAGCCACAGCGAGAGGTCGGACATAGACCTATTAATAGGTTGCGATGCCAACGCTCACCACACTCAATGGGGGAGCTCGAACACAAATGTAAGGGGTGAGTCACTTTTCAGCTTCATCCTTAACTCAAATCTATTTATTTGTAATCGGGGCAACGACCCCACTTTTATAATTAAAAATCGACAGGAGGTTATTGACCTCACTTTAGTGTCTCCCAACCTGTTAGACATAGTCAAGAGTTGGCAAGTCCTTGATGACCACTCTTTCTCTGACCACAGATACATCGAGACCACACTATCCCTCGAGTGTCCGAAACCTAAGGACTATATTAATCCCAGGCAAGCCAACTGGGAAACATATAGCTCAGCCGTGGAGGACTTACTCTCCTCCAAAGCACCATCATGCCCGGACACAAAAGACGACCTATATCGCCTAGTGAACAGGTTCACAGAAGCATGCAACAAAGCCTTCGCGGCAGCATGCCCCTGTAGCAAACCTAGGCGGAAAAAGAAACCCCCCTGGCGGTCAAAACAAATAGACATCCTACGTAACAGCTGTAGGACCTTCTTCAACAGGGCCAAAAGCGCGAACGAGGAGAGCCACTGGGCAGACTACAAAATCAGTCTGTCACTATATAAAAAGGAAACAAGGAAAGCAAAAAGGGCCTCTTGGCAAAAATTTTTCTCGGAAATTGAGGAAACGTCAGAGGCCGCAAGGCTTCGCAAGATTCTCTCAAAAACTAACCCCTCGGTAGGGTATCTTAAAAGAAATGACGGCACGTGGACCAACTCCAGTGAGGAGTCCCTGCACATTCTACTAGACACGCATTTCCCAGGGTGCACAACCATCGAGACGGTACATCTCGCAGGAGAGGGACCGGTAACCTCAATGGATCACATCCTCATAAAACATAATATAAGCTGGGCAATAAACAGCTTCAACCCGTTCAAATCGCCAGGCCCAGAACAGGCAATCCCGGCCCAACTTCAGAAGACCGGGGATACGGCCATCAACTGGCTACAAGGTATCTTCAGGAAGATACTGGCTGTGGGTACAATCCCGCGAACATGGCTTAAGGCAAAGATAGTCTTCATTCCCAAAGCAGGAAAAGTCTCGCACTCAACTGCAAAAGACTTTAGACCCATCAGCCTATCGTCCTTCCTCCTCAAAACCTTTGAGAGACTCGTCGGGCTGCAACTGAGGACAACTATACACCCTCAGTTGCTGTCAGGCGCATGCCTACCGGAACGGAAAATCCACGGAAACGGCTCTTCATGAAATGATCTCAGCGGTAGAGAAATCTCTGCATCTCAAAGTGTACTCACTCATAGCCTTTCTCGATATTGAGGGAGCTTTCAACAACGTTGTACTGGGCGCCATTACAGAAACCCTGACTGACCTGGGGGTAGACCGTCACTTGGTGGGGGGGGGGGCTGCAAAGTCATGGCCTATGCGGACGACGTTGCGATTATTTTCTCGGGGAAATACCCCCAAACACTGTGCGACTTAATGACCGCAAAGCTAGCGCAACTGTTGGATTGGACAAAATCGCGAGGTCTGGCAGTAAATCCCTCAAAAACGGAACTCGTATTATTCACAAATAAATACAAGGTCCCGCCCCTGAACCCTCCAGTACTACAAGGATGCAGGCTCTCCTTTAGCGACAGTGCCAGTTACTTGGGGTTGGTAATTGACAAGAAGCTTAACTGGAACCTGAATGTCAAAGACAGAGTGAAGAAGGCAATCACTGCACTCTACACATGCAAAAAAGCTATTGGGCTAAGATGGGGTATGATCCCAAGCATAGTCTGTGAAGGCATAAGCCTCCACAACACTGACCACGACACCATCCCCTGAAGGGACCGCCCCGACGGCTTGTTATCTAATTTCATTATTACTAAGAGAACCAACACGAAAGAGATACGCTCCTACGCCCACGCAGCCAACGCAAAGAAGAGAACGGCTATACGCAGATGAAAGAGAGCGAAGCGGCAGAGAAGCCGCCGATCGGCCTTACGCCCACGCAGCCGAGGAAAGAGCCGACGGCGAAGCAGGCAATACACACACGCAGCCGATCGCCCACGCAGCCGAGGCCGACAGCCGAAAGCTGCGCAGCCACGAAGCGGCAGAGAAGCTGCAAAAGGTAAAGCAGAGGCCTGGCACGGTCCAGCGCGGGCCAGGCTCGAGAGTGATCTCCGAGGGCTGAGCAAGACCGGTTGTGCGGCGGAAGCAAAAAAAAAAATGTGAAAAAATAAGCCGCGACCGCGCCGTGTAAAAAAAAACAAGCTGTGACCACGCCGTGTACAAGACAAGCCGAAGTGACGAGGACCCGCCGCGGGATACCAGGACCCCAAAGGAGGGAAACAAGGGTGAGCCACCTCACGTATGTGAGCTCTGGGGGGGAACAGATCGGTGCAGTAGGCAGTTATAAGCAGAACATTCCCGCAGTTGTTTTACATATCTATGCCCACATGTTGTTTAATATAATTTTTTTGGCGTTTATTTCCCCGCTGCAGGCGCGGGATTTTAAGTAGGGAAATGATCCGAAAACAATAAAGACACCAACCTCAACCCACCTGTCTCAGAACATTCGCCGATCCAGTACCGTGCCGTGTATCCTAGTACAGGAGCCCCAGACCGTGCTGATAAGGACTCGCACCGGTGCCACGATTGGTTTACCAGGATCAGGATGAACATCCGCTGGATAGCGTCCCGCAGGAAGGACGAGCTGCAGAGCCTAGCTAAGGAGTTTGGACTAGGAGAAACTGGGACTGTAGAGGACCTACGGAGCCGGATCACCGCATTCATCGCACGCCCAGGGCACCCCGAAGCCGTGCAAGCAAGGCTGGACGAATTGGCCACGCACTTTGGCAACATACCGAGCCCCAGGGACCACCGGAGTCCAGCCACGTCACCCGGGCCAGAGAGCCGGACGAAGATGGAAGACAGCAAGGAGGGACCAAAACTGCGATTAATCGTACCCGAGCTGCCCAGCACGAGCCAAGGATCCACCCACGGATACCGCGAGTCAGCAACCGAGACGCCGGCCGCTCAGGACGAGCAACCACAACGAGATGGCCAAGGACCACTCCAAGGAATCAGACCAGAGGCGGCCAGCAAGAACCACGAGCCAGGACCCACTACCACTGGACCCCTGGCCACGCCTAGCCACCAGACAACCACGGAAGGAGAACAGCCACGTCTTCCTCAGGGACATCGGGTATCACGCCCCGGAGGGGGTGAGATTTCATACTCATTACTGGCGGACAAACTCCGGAAATGGGGATTTACTTTCGACGGCCACGCGGACCCACTAGCGTTCATCGAAAGGCTCGAGGAGCGAGTGGAATCATACGGCGGGAGCCCAGAGCAGTTGCCGCGAGCCATCTCCGGTCTCCTTACAGGTAAGGCCGAAGGATGGTTCCGAACTTTTCAGATGCAGGGACAGAATTGGACAGACTTTCGGAAAGAATTCCTAGAATTCTTCCTGCCCCCCAGATACTTCCAGCGGCTAGAAGTCACCATACGAAGTCGGGAACAGAAGCCCAAGGAATCCTTCCGGGATTACCTTATCGAGTTGCGTCTGATGATGCAGCGAGCCCAGTATACTCGGGAACAGGAACTCGAGCGGATCTACGAAAATCTCCGTCCGGAGTATCAAATGTACACGCGCAGACAAGATTTCCGATCACTCACAGAATTGACCCAGCTCGTCTCGGCCTACGAAACCGCGCGGGACCGAGACGCACTCCGTAGCATCGGGACCACGCAGAACCATCGAGCCGCCTATATCGGCAATGGAACCAACCCACAACGAGGCAACACACACGAGACACCCGGGAAAACCGAGATCGCCAACTGAGGAATCGGCCAGGAGCAAGAGCAAGCGATCGATGTACAACGAGCCTGCCGGAACTGCGGGGAAAACGGCCATTTCAGTGGTGCGTGCACAAACCGACAGAAGCTGTTCTGTTGGGAATGTGGCCACCGAGGGGTCCGGACCATCAACAGCTGCCGGAAACCCGCGTCGGGAAACGGGTCGGGTCTCCGCCCAACTGGGACATGGACGGAGGCGCGCACCCAGGAACAGGAGAAACCCACCCAGTAAGCATGACCGGAGGAAGGATCGCTGCCCTGGTGGACATCAATGGGAGAGCATTTGCGGCCACCCTCGACACTGGAGCCACACGATCCTTCATCAGTGAGCGGCGAAGGAGATAGGGACGACCGAGAACAGGCGAGAGGTGAGGACCAGGATCCGTCTGGCAGATGGAACCAGGAAGGAGATCAACCAAGCGATAGCAGTCACAGTGCGCCTGGATCAGCAAGAAACACAGGTATCTCTTCTTATACTCCCCACGGTATTAGACGACTTCATCTTGGGACTCGACTTCCTCTGTGGCATCCGCGCAAGGATCCACTGCGGACGGGCATATCTACAGCTGAAGTTGCAGCAGAAGCCCACCGGGACGATACCATAATGCACCGCCCAGCCACGCCCACGGTCTGTCACGTTTGCGGACTCCACTGCCATCCGAGACCAGCTGCAGACCAACACCCCACAGCCAACCACGAACCATCCAACCGCAGCGACAACAAAGCCCTACCAGACAAGATCAAGCAACAACCCCAGGACTACGCCACCACAACAGGACACGAAGAAAGCTACGACGGAACGAACTGCGACACCGATGGAACCAACCATGGCCAGTTCCCCAGCACGAACCCCGACACCAACAGGACAACGCAACAAAACGAAGACTTCGGCAGAGATAGCTTCGGCGCCGCTGGACCAACCCAGGGCCAGCTCATCGAACCGGGAGTCAGCAACAGGACACAGCAGAAAACTTCGGCAGAGATAGCTTCGGTGCCGCTGGACCAACCCAGGGCCAGCTCATCGAACCGGGAGTCACCACGTAGTAACCCAACACGACAGACATCACGCAAGCCATGAACCCTGATACCACAGGACGAGATCACAGAAACCCCGACGACGGACTACCAACTGGAGCCATTAGCCGACACCGAGATAGCTCGGGAACGCAACCCGTTTCGCCCAGCCGACTCGGATGACGACGAGAACGCGATCTTGGCCGCCATTACCGCCCTGGAACTGGAGGACCTATCGCCGTGGCAGCAAGAAAATACCCAGCAGGCATCACAGACGCAGAGCAGGACCTACAACCTACGCCGACGCGAATGGAGACCCACAACGATGACGACAACCCCAGCACCAGAAAAACCGCGAGTTCATGAGGGCCACTTATGGTGGTGCGCTGCCATAATGTCCTCGCCCCGCAAGGGGAAACCGCGTCCACACTCAGTAAGATAGCTTAACTCCCCTTAAGGGATTAGAGTAAGAAATAGCCAGAAACTAGAAAATGCACCGATCAGGGAAACCCAGGGCACAGGACACATCAGTAGCACAGGGCAGGTTCTAACCAAACAAGGTTTCTTCCCCCCACCAGATCCGACATGGACAACCCAAGGACGAGCGACGCACAGCCTCTAGAGGCAGAGGATGGCACGGAGGGGCATCCTAGGGGTGCGTCGCCGCCCAGCTCAAGGCAACCACGGTCCACGACCAGCCAACCACAAGCAAGACACCACTCTCCGACCCCGCAAGCAGAACCGGGCAACACCACGCGAGCCAACCAAAGGAGGACAGCGACCTGTCATTGGGCTTGGAAGAGGCAGAGGCGGGCGGACTGCTCAAAGCATTCGAGGAGATGCCCGAGCTAAACACGCTGCAGGAGGAGCAGGAATGGCCAATCGCCCCAGTCGCCTAGCGCGTAAGCACGCCTGACCGCCGCATCCCGCAAAGCCTGCTGGAAGGCGCCAGCGCTCAGGCAAACGTGGCGCGTCACGGGCGCAGCCGGATCCGCAGCCTAGAACACCACGACGGCCAACGCTTCCGCGTATGCATCAGCGGAAATTTGGTGCGCATTTCATCGCGCCCCACCCCGAAGTAGGAAGGGAGTGTGAAGGCATAAGCCTCCACAACACTGACCACGACACCATCCCCTGAAGGGACCGCCCCGACGGCTTGTTATCTAATTTCATTATTACTAAGAGAACCAACACGAAAGAGATACGCTCTTACGCCCACGCAGCCAACGCAAAGAAGAGAACGGCTATACGCAGATGAAAGAGAGCGAAGCGGCAGAGAAGCCGCCGATCGGCCTTACGCCCACGCAGCCGAGGAAAGAGCCGACGGCGAAGCAGGCAATACACACACGCAGCCGATCGCCCACGCAGCCGAGGCCGACAGCCGAAAGCTGCGCAGCCACGAAGCGGCAGAGAAGCTGCAAAAGGTAAAGCAGAGGCCTGGCACGGTCCAGCGCGGGCCAGGCTCGGGAGTGATCTCCGAGGGCTGAGCAAGACCGGTTGTGCGGCGGAAGCCAAAAAAAAATGTGAAAAATAAGCCGCGACCGCGCCGTGTAAAAAAAAAACAAGCTGTGACCACGCCGTGTACAAGACAAGCCGAAGTGACGAGGACCCGCCGCGGGATACCAGGACCCCAAAGGAGGGAAACAAGGGTGAGCCACCTCACGTATGTGAGCTCTGGGGGGGAACAGATCGGTGCAGTAGGCAGTTATAAGCAGAACATTCCCGCAGTTGTTTTACATATCTATGCCCACATGTTGTTTAATATAATTTTTTTGGCGTTTATTTCCCCGCTGCAGGCGCGGGATTTTAAGTAGGGAAATGATCCGAAAACAATAAAGACACCAACCTCAACCCACCTGTCTCAGAACATTCGCCATTAGGAGTCACTCACTCCCCCTCCCCCTCTCTTCCCTTTTCCCGGGAGGCCCGGCGAAGTGGATGTGAGTCGTGGATCATGCGGCATTCACCAAGCTGGCTTTTTCCTCTCCTGTACCTTTTCCCCCTGGGGACCCGGCGAAGTGGATGTGAGTCGTGGATCATGCGTCATTCACCAAGCTAGGTTTTCCCTCTCCTATACCTTTCTCCCCTGGGGACCCGGCGATGCTGGATGTGAGTCGTGGATTCACGCGGCATTCGCAAAGCTGGGTTCCCTCTCCTACACCCTCGCCCTGGGGACCTGGCGACGCAGATGTGAGTCGTGGATCATGCGGCATCTGCTAAGCTGGGCTCCCCTCTCCCATACCCTTCCGATCCCTGATCCAAACCTCTTCTCCCGCCACACATGACCCCCAACGCACGTCTCTGCAGCTCCCAAGCACGGCTTTACCCACGCCTCGTGGCCGGGCCAGGCCCGACCGTCCCACGATCCACCCCACCGGCGCGCTTTCGCCACGAGCGGCTCTCCCCTTAGGTCCTCACACAACAAATTTTGCTGTGGGGAAGGACCGGGCCCTGGACAGACTGAGAAGCTGTACCTCGGCCTGAGAACTTCCTTACAAGTCCAATGGATATATCAAGCTATAGTTAGAACAATACTACTCTACTGAGTTACGGTGTGGTGGCCGGCCCTATCAAAAAGGGCGATCACCGAGCAACTGGGCAAAGTCCAGCGGACTGCCGCCCTATGTATCAGCGGAGCTCTTCGCACCACCCCAAATGATGCGCTAAATCCCATCCTATGCCTATAGACCTTGACCTCGCAGGAAAGGAACGGGCAGAAGCAGCAGCAATACGTCTAAGAGACTCAGGTCAATGGGTGACAGAGTGCATAGGTCACTCAGCCATATTAAATAATAGCAATACCGTCCCCCCAAAAACGGACTACCAAGTTCCAAGAGAGTACACAGTCACTCCCTTCGACGCAATCATCCCTCACAGAGACGAATGGCTCGAGGGACTCCCAGGCCCAGATGGGGCCATAAGCATCTTCACAGATGGATCAAAGCTGGACGACAGAGTCGGAGGGGGAATCTACTCTGAACAGCTAAACATAAGGCATTCCTTCAGACTCCCAGATCATTGCAGTGTCTTTCAAGCGGAAGTCATAGCAATCAGGGAGGCACTAGACTGCCTACAAGCGGCTGCCGTCACGGCAACCAAGCTAAACATTTATAGCGACAGCCAAGCTGCGATCAAATCGCTAAGCGCGATTTCCTCGAACTCGGCCACCGTGGCAGACTGCCGCAAATCTCTACACGAGATGGCTCAGCAATTTGCTATTAGCCTAATTTGGGTCCCGGGCCACCGGGACATCGAGGGCAACTGTATAGCGGACGAGCTGGCCAGATCTGGCACTACAATCCCCCTTCTCCAAGACAAGGAGGATATCTGTATGCCAATGGCCACCTGTAAGCTCATCATAAGGGAGCAATACAAGCGACTAAAAAACGATATGTGGCAAACAGTGCCACGAAGTCGCACAACTCGGCAAACATGGCCGACCATGGACATGAAGCGCACCTCCGAGCTCCTCAAGTTAAGCAGGAAAAGGTGCAGCGTAGTCACTCGTTCCCTCACGGGACACTGGCTAATAGGCACCCACGCTAACAGGCTGGGGGCCCCACATAACGATTTTTGTCGCAGCTGTAGAGACGAGGAAGAGGAGGAGACAGTGGAACATCTGTTCTGCTCCTGCCCAGCTCTCAGCAGAAGAAGGCTACAGCACCTGGGCTCAGCCTTTCCACACGACATCTCAGAGATGTCCAAACTATGTCCCAGGAGGATAGTACACTTTGTGAGAGCATCTGGATGGGATATTTGCTGACAGGAAGTCTCACAACGCAGGAAGGAATGATCCTATGCGGTATCACAACGGGCCGAAACCGGCCTAAGTGTGACGGGGTCCGAGCGAGCCCGGCAGCCGCCTCAACCTAACCTAAACTAATATCGTCGCGTCTAAAAACCGTTTTTTTAACAGTTACTACCACGGCTGAAACGCGTAGTGGGTCGAAATGAGGTGTAAAGTCAAAGAACTTAATAATCGCTTTCAATAATAATAATTATTTCTATTATATAGACGCTTATAGCATATGTATGTGTCTGAAATAGAATTCAGAGCTTTAAAAAATCCAAACATCAAGAAAAAACTCATTTCAGATTATGAGATACAGTGGCGGGCAGGGAAATGTGGACACTCATTTTAACTAACTTTAAACCGATAGCGCGTATTTAAAATCTTAAAAATCATCCGGAAAACATTTGTATAGTATAGATACATTCATTAGCTATTGATAAACATCTCTTTTTCATAAAAAACGAGGGGGAACGTAGTGAGTTGCTGCGGACACCGCAACTCTACAGTTATACCCGATACTAAGTCAGTATGGCTGTCCTCCGGCAGACGCCGCTAATATTAAACGACACGACAAAGAGTGCGTGCGAGAGAGACAGAAAATCAGTCTGAGCGTGACGTCGGGCGCTGCGTAGCCAGTGCAAATTGATTTGTTCCCTTTGGCTATAAAAATGATCTGATCTGATCCAAATTCAGCAACCTGATAGATATGATTATCTATTATCATTATCTATGATTCTGCTTTTTTGGTTTTCTCATATCTTTAAAATTGTGGATGCCACAGATTTTCGTCCTTTGTGGGGCGGAAGTGGACGGGGCGAAGTTTTGAAATATTTTTGTAGCAGTGACATATCATAGAAGTCTGGATCCAAAACATCGTTGCTCTAGCTCTTATAGTCTTTGAGCACTATGCGCTAATAGGGACGGACAGACGGACGGACAGACAGACAGTGCTCAATCGACTCGGCTATTGATGCTGATCAAGAATATATATACTTTATGGGGTCGGAAACGATTCCTTCTGGATGTTACACACATCCGTTTTCTCTACAAATCTAATCTAAGCTTCATAGCGTAGACATCATGTTAAAGGCTGAAATCTACCTACCTACCCAGGAAAAAACTACACGCTCCATTGATACGAGTGTTACAGAGCCGACCACCCAAGAAGCAGGGCCAGAGGAGGAGCAGCTGTGCTAATTCGGAAGGAAATTTCCCAATACCTCCGTCACGCTGTGCAGTTGGGGCCGATTCAGCTTGCGGCGGTCATGGTTATAAAACTGCGCGGAGATATCCTCATTGCCGTAGCCTCAATCGATTCCCTGGCCAAGCGCAGATTTCGACAATCTTGTGGCACAACTGGGTAACAAATTTATCATTTGAGGAGACTTTAATGCGAAGCACAGGCTTTGGGGCAGTCACAGAGGAGACCGCATGTTGATGGCGCTGCATGATGCCCTAACCGTTCTCTCTGCACAAATACTGGCGACAGGAAGTCCCATCTACCACGCACCAATTCGGAGATCCATGCCCTCAGCTCCGACTACCTGCCTCTCATTTCTACATTATCGACAACTCTGCAGACGATCCCAGCCATGACGAAGCTGTTGAAGCCTAACTCAAACGTTCCCATGTTCAAGGAAATTCTACGCAGTTCGCTAGACTTACACACATATTTAAGGACCGCTCATGATGTAGATTTTGCGATCGACACTCTTATGGCCAAAGCCTATGACGCTTGTGGAGCTGCTGGCACGTGCGGCGCTCGAGGTATTCGAACGTCGCAGATTGGAAGTCATAGAGACGGCACTTTAAGTGATTTTGAAACGACTCAGGTGCGAGTATACACGCACCAGCGACCCACAAGTTGACAGTGTTTTCAGGAGAAGGGCGCCACATGGGCGAGATCAGCAGGTCATCAACATGGCAACATCTCAACTGAAATTCGTTGTTGGGCACAAGGCCGAGTCCATCGCGCGCCAACTAAAGGCCATGGATCGCCTTCTCACCAAGAAGAAGGCAGAACTTCAAGCTCGCTTAGAGCAAATCGAGCGAATGAATGCGGATTTCGATGCCGCTCAAACGAGCCTTGAAAGGCTGGATTTCCTGCAGTTAGCCCATGATGCCCGACTGGACTTTCGAATGTTTATGTCAAGGCTGTCGCGGAAGTTGATGGCTGCTCGCACGGTAAATGTTGCCAATTCAACGGCTCGGCATACTCTCGAGGGGAGTTCGTCGTTGTTCGCCTATAATAGTATAGGCCGTTCTCGAATGCCCGAGTTGCAGCTTCCGCGATTCGGTGGGAACTACATGAATTGGCCAGAATTCCACTCGATGTTCTCGACAATGGTGCACAAAGACCATCGTATACCAACCATCGAAAAATTCCAATATCTTCGTGGATGTCTAGATGGTGCTGCGCTGCATACGATTCGTTCCTTGGAGCTTTCTGAGGAGAATTACGACAAGGCGCTGAATTTACTAATGTTGCGATTCGATAATAAACTGTTACATTTTCCGGCACACGTCAAGGCTATTTTCGGGCTGCAAGGGGTGGAGAAGAGCTCGGCTATCGGCTTGCGCGCTCTCAGCGACAAAATCAATTCGCACTTGCGTGCACTTCAGACATTGGCGACCCCGCAGGAAATTTCCGATGGGTTGCTGATCTTCATCATAGGCACGAAACTGGACCACAAGACCAAGGAGAAATGGGAAGAGAACTTGCCGACGTCAGGATTGCCTCGGTGGTCAAGCATGGCCTCAGTCTTGGAAGCAAGATGGCGGATGCTGGAGAATTTGGGATCAGCCATGGCAACAAGTCCTAGTCAACAGGTGGGAGAAGACAAACCTGTCACCCTTATCACCTCCAGTAACGACCATCCTAACCCCATATGTAACCATTGCAATTCCTCCGAGCATTACATATCTAGATGTCAGGCATTCCTGAATCTCTCTGCGTTTGAAAGATACAAAGAAGCAAAGAAGAGCCGTTTGTGTTTGAACTGCCTCAACAAAGGCCATGAATTGCAGAGGTGCAGGTCAGGACTTTGCAGGCATTGCCAGGCCAAACATCACACGCTACTCCACATTCCATCGGGAACTGGTGCTTCATCTTCCTCTTCACCGACCGAGGAATCGATCCAGCAAGAGGCCGCGACTGTGCTTCTAGCAAGCGGATGTTCTAGCCCTCCCCCCTCGATCCAGAAGTCTCAGCCTAGCCAGAACGTGTTGCTACCTACTGCCCTCGTCCATGTAACAGATCGTTATGGAGCACTTATCCATGTCGTGCCATTTTGGATTCTGCATCACAGGCAAACTTTGTAACATCTCGACTTGCTAATCAGTTGCAGTTGGATCACCGCTCGTCTTATGTTAACATCTCCGGTATCGGAGATTCCATTCTACCTTCGAGCAAGTCTCTACATATAGTTGTACAATCCCGGGACGCAAGCTATCGAGCTTCCTTCGCTGCAATTGTCACCAACTCAATTACGGAAATGCAGCCTATCTTCGGCCTAGACGCAAAGGATTGGCCCATGCCGAATAATCTAAAACTAGCTGAACCTAATTTCTCCAAGCCCCAACGTATCGATCTGTTGATACGTTGTGGTTTGTTCTTCGATTTAATGTGCGTCGGACAGATTCGACTATCAGACCGATTGTCAACATTGCAGGAGACAAAACTTGATTGGATTGTGTCAGGAAGCATTGATAGCTCGGAGAATAAGCGTGCAGTTTTAGCCGCTTTTAAAATTTCCTCTTGCATCTCTAATGACGATTTTCGGCCCACAACGCTGGAGTACCAAAACTTAGAGCAGCAATGCAGGAAGCAGCTGCTCGAGTGCCAGGTGCAAGTGGAAAAACTCCGATCGAAGAATCAGGAACTGCATCGCGAACTTTTCGATATATTAAAAACCTACATATCCACGCTAAATGAAATTCAACTTTCAACAATTTCTACATTGCCAAATTTCCTACCATTCTATGCAATTACAGAGGTTCCCGATGATCAAGATTTAATCACGACAAGGCGCCTTCGTAAAGAAGCGCCGATTGCTGCATTCGACGATCATCCCAGCGTAGCCGCCAGCTGCGCCCAAGCAAGCATCTTCAAGAGGGCCGTTGGAAAAATAGCCGTTCTGCCCCTTCAGGATGGATCTGTTGAAAGCCTTTGCCTTCCAACGGGGGGTGAATGTTCGGAGCAGAACCCAGCCGATTAGTTGCTTGCCAAATAGCACCTAATTCTTGGCCCTCAGCTGCTTATTTTGTTTGTTACTTATGTCAATGTCACTCACTTTTTTTTTAAAACTTTGCGCGTGCTTGCCCTGCTAAACGCTCTCTGCCAGCTTGCTCTTCGCTATCTCCGCTTTGCCTCTGCCTACCGACGTCAGCCGAGCGAAGCTGCGCTTAGCGATCGGAGCGGCAATGTAAAGGGCAGGCAAGCCACACTTGCAATTTGGATGTCACGCATTAAAGAACATATCGTAATTTTATTTCTGCGCCGAGTTTTATTTAATTGGAATAATTAGTCGGCCGATTGGGGATAAAAAACATTATCTCCACAAGCTGTATTGGCTAGAATTAATGAGGTCATAAAAAAGAATTCAGAATTTTCTCGTTCACTTTTAGATGCAGGTGGTATAGACCGGCTTATGAATATATTGAGACAAAGTTTTGTATACGATGTGGCAATATCACGAACTGCGAGACGTCTACAAAAAAAACGGTTGGAAAGAGCAAGATTTCATTAGTAAAAATTTCACCTCGCACAGCACTCCACCAAGTTCACCAAACAATGCCAATAACACCCTTAACCGACCAATGGCATCTCAGGGACGTACGCGCTATGAAGACAGAACAATTCAGCGTGCACCTAGTTCTTCGTATAGGAATGACTCTAGTGGAGCTGTTATGTCGAATAATGAATCTGAAAAATTAGAAGAGTTTTTCTAATGAATTAACCGAAAACTTTGGGTGGCTGTAATTTAATTATTTATTCGGCGGGGCGAAAATGGATACGTTCGATCTATTTCAATGTTAGCGAACAACTATATTTCCTTCACAATTCAAAATCTCTTACTCTAGCTAACCTACGGTGGCAAAGCGGGGCGAATTCGCCAAGAGCGAGAGAGCGAGCTTTTATTGCGCTCCCGCTTTGCCCTAGCCTAACTTACACTAGACTTCATAATTAAGATCAATAAAGAATAATCGCCGCCATGGAGGGAAGGTCACGCAACACCGGCCCCGTTGAACGCCTGCATCGGCTTCAACACATTGGGAGCGGCGCCAATTTGTGTATGGGCCGCCGAAAAACTGCTCCAGTGCTAGTCCTTATTTTGACGACCCTGACCATGCCGTCCTCTCCTTCGTGCGTGGCGATGACCCTCCTCACTAGCCACTCCTGAGGCGGAAGATTTGCCATTTGCCCCGAATTTGCAGCCCCAGGACATATTCGCGGGACCATCGCTGCCAAAACGCTTGCCTAACTGACGAGACAAGTCGCCATCGCCGCAAGCCACTGAGACTCTCCTGGTCCGGAGTCCGCAGTGCTGGGGGGGCGATGAGCGACCCGCCTGTCAGCAGGTGCCCGGGTGTTAGGGCCTCGCCGTCGCTTGGATCTTGGCTGATGGCTCCCAGCGGCCTCGAGTTCATTATGGCCTCGATGCCGACGAGGACTGTGGCTAGCTCTTCGGTGGTTAGGAGCGCGCTGCCTACCGCCCGTAGGAGTAGGCTCTTGGCAGTTTTTACACCTGCCTCCCATAGCCCTCCCATGTGAGGAGCTCGCGGCGGTATGAACGCAAATTCGCATCCGTTTTTTGACGCGAAATCGCGAATTGTGTCTCCCTGCTCCTTGAACCTGATCCGCAGAGCGCTGAGATGGCGGCTCGCTCCGACGAAGTTCGTCCCGTTGTCGCAATGAACGGCTTGGGGATATCCTCGGCGCCCGACGAACCTTTGGAAAGCCAACAAAAAACAGTCAGTGGTTAGATCGGAAACTATTTCTAGGTGAACCGCCTTGGACGCAAAACAAACAAAAAACGCAATGTATGACTTGTATGGGGGCCTTCCGCGAATTTTCAATGTCGTGTGCACTGGTCCACAAAAATCAACGCCGCAAATTGAAAATGGGCGGAGAGCACGGAGTCGATCTGCGGGTAAATTCTCCATGAGTTGCGTCAGCAATCGAGGCTTGCATTTAAAACAGCGCATACACGATCGAACTGTCTGACGGCAGACCTCCTGAGCGTTCACTATCCACACGCTCTGTCGAAGGATGCTCACAAGTGCTCGTAGACCGACATGAAAATTCGAATGGTGCAGATGACGAATATAGCTTCGCACGAATTGCGAGCGCTTAGTCAAAAGCAGAGGAAACTTGGCATCGTATGATATAGGAGCTTTGGCTAGTCGCCCCCCCCACTCGCAACAACGAAAAGTTGCACCTAGTCCCTGTGTCTTCATGGATGAATGGGTTCAACCGCTGAAGACTAGGACCAATTGTAGATCTTTTCCTAACCTTTTCGATTTCTCCTTGATACTCGTGATGCTGGAGGATTTCGACAATTTTATAAAAGGCTTCATTGTATTCGGTCGGTGAGATAGTTTTTTCGAAATTTAGGCTTGGGTCTTTACATTTTCTTATAAAGCGGAACACATACACGAACACTCTAAGCAGTTTGAGGTGTGACGAGAATCCCTCGATGACATCTAACAGCTCCGAACTTCGCACAGCCGCGGTCAGCCCGACCGCAGTCTTCCTCTTTTCAAGCTGAAGATCATCGGAGTGTTCAAAATGTGCGTTCTTTGGCCAGTTTTCTTCTTTGTCTTTCAGAAATGATGGTCCTTCGAACCAAATTGACTGAACGATTTCGTCGACGTCACAACCTCTTGAGACAATATCTGCTGGGTTCTGTTTCGTGGGTACATGCCGCCACGTAGCATCATCTGACCACTCTTGAATCTCAGCCACTCTATTTGAAACGAAAGTCGACAGATGAGACCGGATCCAATGAAGAGTTACCTCTGAATCCGACTTATAAACGACTCGTTCAATGGGCACGTTTAATAGGGGCTTGATTCTGTGACAGAGATCTGCGAGAAGGTGAGCGGCACATAAATCAAGCCTTGGGAGCGTTTTGGTCTTGAGCGGCGCTACTTTGGATTTCGAAGTCAACAATGATATTTTTAAACCTTCTGCAGTTCTGCTACGTATATAGACGCACGCTCCATACGCTCTCATGGAGGCGTCAGCAAAGGCATGTATTTGAACCGGTGACATCGGATCGGAATACACAAACCGAGATATGGATATGTCTTCCAATTGAGATAGTGTTTTTTTCAACTTATTCCACGCTGTTTCCAAATGCAGCGGGATCGACTCATCCCAATCTAGTTTGTTAAGCCAAAGCTCCTGCAATAGGATCTTGCCTTTTATAACGATAGGACTTAATAAACCAAGGGGGTCAAACAACTTTGATGTCACTGATAGTATGTTCCGTTTTGTCGCTCGGAGACCCATAACTGAATTCTTAATGTTGAACTTAAAGGAATCGTCAGTAGGTAACCATGAGATTCCTTACGCCTTTGTCGACTCTGAATCCGAGATTGTTATGGGTTTGCCTGTGCTCTCAGATGCGGTGATCTCGGGTGAATTTGAAAACCGCTTAGTCAACTCAAACCCTGCGGTCTGAAGAACCTGAGACACTTCGGACTTAATTGCCCTTAGCTCCTCTACGCATGCAGCTCTAGGGAATGACAGCTTCGCAGACTCACTCAACCTTTTCAAACACCGGATAGCTAAGAATGGGGCTGGTCCAGTCCCATAGGTTACAGTGTTGAGCTTGTATAATCTCAAGGATTCAGAAGGGTCTCTTCTCCACACTATGAGCTGAAACTGCCGATCCGCTTCGTTCACCATCACTTGGCGATACATCTTTTTAACATCAGCAGTCAGGGCAAACCTGTGCAGACGGAAACGGAGCAGTGTCGAGTATAATTCCTCTTGAATGGTAGGTCCCACCATCAGAATATCATTTAAGGCCACCTGTGAGGACGTCTTGGACGAAGCATCGAACACGACTCGGAGCTTGGTAGACGTACTTTGGGGCCTCAGAACACACTGATGAGGGATTACGTAGTGTGGAGTAGAAGGAATCGTATTGTCAGTAGGAGACATATGACCTAAGGACCATTAATTTCAAGTTCATTTTCTTCAACTCAGGGTCACGATGCAATCGTCTTTCAAGCGACAAAAACCGCCGTTTCGCAACCTCAAAGGAGTTGCCTAAACAATTTGGATCTGATTTAAACGGGAGCCTTACTTCGAACCGACCTGATGATAGTACCTGAGTCGTCTTACGATAGTGTTCTTCACATAGCTTGTGCTCAGGTGTGGCAATTTTCTTGGTAGATGGCATTTCTTCCAGTGACCAAAACTTTTTCAAGGTCCTATCGATGGATACTAGCAACTCTTCACTGCAACTCAAACTGTTTGTAATTTGAGGAGCAGAACTCCTGGAAACATATTTTCCCGACACAGCCCAACCAAGAAGGGTTTTCTGAAGAGTTGGAAAGTCAGGACCTTGTTTAATTTGACCAACAGCTAATAATTCAAAGAACGATTCTGCTCCAATTAACATATCTATTCTTTGTGGCTTGTAGAAATAAGGGTCTGCCAGTAGTAGGTTCTCTGGGATTCGCCAGTCAGTCACATTCACTGACTGGTCAGGGTGATAACCTGAAATTGATTTCAGGATCCAAAAATCAAAGGAGAACTCACTACCATTTATTCGCGACTTCACCACTGTGTGTATTTTATCCTTTACTTGAGAATTAGATTCACCAATTCCAAGCAAGTTAATACAGGACTCCTCTCTACGGATCTGTAAGCGATTAGCGAGGTCCTCGGTAATGAAATTTGTTTGTGATCCAGAGTCGAGCAGAGCTCTGGCCAGAATGTGTTCACCGCTCTTAGTTCGGACGCTTACGATCGACGTAGCCAGAATTACCCTGTCCAAAACATGTGACGTGGAAGGTTGATTCTGATTTGATGGAGGAGAAGGACTCTCTTGCCTTGGCTTGGTCGATTCTTCAGCAGACAGATGCTGGTATCGACGATTCGGCAACTTCTCATAAGTAAGCTGTTCATCCCACTTTTGTTTCGTCACTGGGTCGACTCTGTTTAAAACGAGATGAATGAGCATTGCATTCGAAATTTTTCTATCATCTCCGATCGACAGTAACGATCCGTAAATCGACGAAACAGTATCGATTAGAGTTCTTAGAGATGATGCAGATTGATGCGACATTCTCGGCAGATTGAACAATGTGGAAATATTATTCGTGAAAATCAAATAATCGTTGTCATACACTCGTTTTAGGCCAGCCATGGCCTTTTCATAATTTGCCTCGGTGACTTGGAACGCCTTTATTGTTCCTAATGCTTCATCAGAGAGGCACGAAATCAAATGATTAAATTTTTCGATCACCGGTATGCTGTTGTCGCTATGGACTAGTCTTTCAAAAAGGCTAATGAAATTTTTGAATTCCGAGTGTTTACCACTAAATTTGGGTAATGCCAATTTCGGAAGTCTAGCATGAGTTGGGGCTGAAGAAGACACTGGCTTCGTCTCGCTTGCTGCATCAAAGGCGGCGATAAGCGACATTATCTTTCCTTTGGTGACAATTATCAGCTCTTCCAACTCGGCTGCATATGCATCATCACCTGTTATGTCCTCGATTTGCTCCTGCAAATGATTAGCCTTTTCAATTGAAGCATTCAAACAATCTAATCTACATTGTAATTCCGGTAATTGCAAAGGAATCGACCCTCGATCTAATCGATCCTCTAAGCGGCGAATGCTTTTTACTCTACTTTTGAGCTTAATCTTTAAGTCTTCAAGAGTGGGTTTACTTTTTTCTGCCATAATGGTTGTGTTTTTATTTATTTATTTATTATTTTTTTTTTTTTTTTAAATTTTAAATTTTTGAACGAGAACGATAATCGAAAACGAATTTTAATTGAATGTCGAGGCACGAGGTATCAAGGGAAAGAGTTGTTGCAAGTAACAGCCGAAAACAATATACCCGTTAGATACAGGGTAGCGCGTCACTTGGCAAGTAACAGCCGAAAACAATATACCCGTTAGATACAGGGTAGCGCGTCACTTGACGCACCGTTAAGCTCAAGAGCGGCAACGAAAATTCTCCCAACAAATACAACGCAAGCAGCAGTGGAGAAGCGAAAACGAAATAATGCACCGGTGCTGCTGCTTGTATGGATGTGTGGATATTTTCTATACGCCGTGGCTTGGGTGAACGAACGAACAAACTTTGTGAGGTTCTAACGACGAGAAAGGTAGAACAAAATAAAATGGGGGGTGGGGGGCGACAGTGATTGCAGTAAACGAAAGATGTATGTATGTATGTACATATAACTGTTGCGTCCAAATAGCGGTTCACATATGTATGTATGTCTGTTTGTGTCGATATGTACATATGTATGTATTTATGTTTTTAGTTATATTTATGCAATTACTAACAAAATGCATGCAATCAAGCTCTACTATATATGTATGTATCATACGTCTGTGCCTAGAATTGAAGGCGATGTGCAATGTTTTCAGCACACGACACCTCAAAGAGAGATCTGAATGTCTTTTGCTCAGCCTTCAATTTTCTGCACAAATACCTCTGATTCCTCTTTTGGATCTTTGAATCCAACTGCTACTTTCCTGTCTTTTTCGCAGGGCATCCCTCGGCGGTAGCAGAATTTGCATAAAAAATTATTGTTTGCGCGACCGACGCGATGATATTTTACAATAAAATTGATTGCCGATTGCACACACACACGACGCGGGCAACGAATATGTTTGCATATGTATACTGCAATTTCTTGTGTCACTGTCACTTGTTTTTTGTTGCCTATAATTCACTTTACAGTCCACCCGGGGGCGCCATGAAAAATTAGAAGAGTTGTTACGAACCTTTGTTTTTCTTTGGGGCAAGGCCGGCTAGCCAGTCATCCCAGGGCTGGATACTTCCCAAGCCCTCAGGTCGCACAACAACCAACTGATTGGACATCTCGAACAAAATGAAACAACAGAAATAACCGACGAAAAAAAACTGAAAAAAAACGGACTCTACTCGACAAACAACATTACAGTCTTCCCTCAACACAGACTTGGACCAGGTCGAGGTGTCGATGTTTTACCCCCGACGCACCCACCCTACCTGAGATCTGAATCACACGTTCCGGATCTCCCTGCCATTGGCAAAAGCCTTACCCTCTCGTTGCTGTGGCTCCTCTTCCCCCCATACGAAACGCTTAACAATTCATTTCTTCGTTATAATTTTTACTTCAGTGTTCTATTTTCACACGATATCATTTCTAAACTAGGCCTGCCTATTCATCCCCCCCTCATCTTAGTACTACTGGCGGTTAATAAATAATTAGATTAATAGGAATAAATAATATAATAAATATAAATAAATAGGTTACATATATATAATAAATATGGACGGACTTAAATTACATATACTTATAACTGGAGACGTCTAACAAAAATAATTAATGGGAGTAAATAAGTTGATGTGATTTTTTCTTCTCCCTAAGTGGGCGAGGGTCCCGCACTACGTGGCCAGGTCTGTTCCTTCGAGACCAGCAGGAAAAACAAGCCAGGGTGGCGGAGCTGTGACCTATTCCCTACGGCCAACAAAAAAAATAAATTTGGGGTTTCTTTACTCCCCCTTTGGAGCGGACTCACTCTTATGCTTCCTGGTCCTGGTTCCTGGTCTTTCCCTGATCTGGATCCCCTGGAATCACATTTATTTATCTTTTATTCATTTTTTTGCAGGGTGATGGCCACTACTCCATCCTCATCCCACTCACTTTTTCTTTCAGAACAAAAAAAAATCGCTAAGTCACTGTGTCCGGCCCGCATGCTCCTCCGTTGCGGGAATTTTTTTTTCTGAACCCCCTCTTGGCTGTTCTGTTTAATGCTCCCGGCTGCCGATCCCCATCGCTCTCTCTTCTATCGCCCTTGAACTAGGTTCAAGGGCATGGCCTGATTCGGGCTGCTGGCGGCTCTCTTTTCTTTTGGGTGTGGGTGAGTTGGCTTCGGGACTCCGTTATGGGATGAGATCGGAAATCCTCTCACAACGGCTCCGGAGAGCGCGCGGAACTCTTACTCTCCAGGACCAGGTGGCCACTCTTCGCTAACCTTTCCCCTTACATTTTGGCCCTGCCACTCTGTTCAAAAAAATACCTTCCTCTCAGCGCTTCCAGGGTCTCGCCTATCGATATCTTCGCATGCAACACCTAGCGAAAATTCGAGCGACCATGGCCGCGGAGAATTATTCGCAAACATCGAAGAGCTACACCTTCACCAAAAATGCTGGCATTCTCGGACATTACAGTGCCTAGGAGGATCTTGCAGCGCCCAACGTAGGCTTACACCCACGTATCTGATAATCCTTAAGTGAGTGTTTTTAACTCTGAAGTCCCCAGTCTGCAATTTTCGCTACAATTTTAGGTCTTTGGCGTAAAAAATCCCCACCGGCCTCCCCGACAGATCCTCCAGCTCGTAGGCGTTATTCCCTACTGGACGTACGACTCTGCATTTTAGAAATTTCCGGGCGAACTTGGCGTTGTAGCTTTTGCCAAAGTCGCTGAGGGTGAAGTTGCGCCTGTAGACTTCTTGGCCAGGTCCGGCGAAAAAGACTCGGGCCCGTTTGTTATAACGCTGGCTGCTCCGCTCATACGCTTGGTGTAGGCTGTGTTTAATTTGCTCGCGAATGAGGTGTCGCTTATCCGCGGGATCTAATGCGTGCACTTCGTGTTCCGTCAAAGACTGCAGCTTCCTCGCCAGCTTATAGCAGTTCCCATTCAGGAACATCTGCTGTCCAAATACAGCGAAGAACGGCGTGACGCCTGTGGCTTCGTGCACGGAGTCACGGATTGACACTTCGATCTCCGGTAGGTAGATGTCCCAGTCCCTGTGATCCTTCTCCAAATACGTCCTTATTGCAGCGAGTATCGTCCGATTTACTCTCTCGGCTGCATTGCTTTGCGGCGAGTATACTGCTGTGCGCATGTGTCGGATCCCGAAGCCGCTGACCATGTCCATGAAAGTCTTCGACAGGAACTGCTTTCCGTTGTCGGAGTGGATCACCTCTGGCACCCCGAATTTGTAAAAGACCTCTTGCACCAGGAATTGAATGACGTTCGCCGCGGTCGCCTCTCTCATCGCCTTCAAGAAGGTGAATTTCGAAAAGTGGTCTACGACGACGAAAATCCAGGCCTGTCCCCTTTTCGACCTGGGATACTTTCCAAGGAAGTCTATGTAGAGCTTTTGGAATGGCCTCTCCGTGGTTACTTCCTGACCGATCCCGACTTGGCCCCGGTAATTGGGTGCTTTGGATTCCTTGCATTCGGTGCAGCTTCGGACGTATTCCCGCACTTGTGCCGTCATCGCCGGCCAGTAGTAGTGCCTTTTTAATCTATGCAAGGTCTTCTTCATTCCACCGTGTCCAGCTGTGTGGTCTTCGTGGGCCTTCGCGATGAGGGTTTTCGTCAATGCCGCGGGAATCCATAATTTCCACATGGAACCTTCCACTTGGTCGTCGATTTGCGCGAAGGCCATTCGCTTGAATACTAGGTCCCCGTCTATTCGCAGGTCAGGCAATACTTCTTTGTTCCTGCAGATTTCTTCTTTCAGCTCCTGGTATTCCGTTGACTTGAATTCCGTCGTCTGGAATCCGAGGATTTCCGTTGGGTCTAGAACCACCTCCTCGATGCAGCGTGATAGTGTATCCGCCACTATATTTTCGACTCCCTTGCGGTGTTCGATCTCAAAATCGAACCTCTGCAGCCGCAATGACCATCTCGCTAGACGCCCATTCAGGTCCTTGAGTGACATTAGCCACTTAAGGCTGGCGTGATCAGTGATTACCGTGAACGGCATCAATTCCACATATGGCCTGAATCTCTCTATCGCCAATACCGCAGCTAAACATTCTTTCTCCGTTACAGAATAATTTATTTGGTGTTTGTTCAGCTTGGAAGAAAAGAATGCCACTGGACGCTCTGCTTTGTCGTCATCCAGCTGGAAAAGCACTGCTCCCACTCCAAAATTTGAGGCGTCGCACTGGATGTAAAAATGGCGTTTGAAGTCGGCATGGACTAATACAGGTGCCGTGGTGAGGGCCTTTTTCAGGGATTCTATGGCCGCCCTCGCTTCCGTTGGCAAGGAAAACTTCCCGCGCGCATGTTTCTTCAGAGCATCTGTTAACGGTACAGCGATGGTTGCGAAGTCCTTGATGAAGCGCCTATGCCATCCTGCGGTTCCTATGAAGCTCCGTAGCTCCTTCACTGAACTTGGGTTCGGGATCTTTTGTATAGCCACAACCCTATCGGGATCCATTTGCAGCGTGCCACCTCCGATGATAAACCCTAGGTATTTTAGCGACTTAAAACAGAATTTGGATTTTTTTAAGCCTATCGTCAAATTCGCTCTTTTCAGGCAATGGGCCACCAATCGCAGATACCGCAGATGCGTCTGGAAATCCGGGGCTATCACCAAAAGATCGTCCAAATAAACGAAAACGTTTGATCGGAGCTGAGTTGGAATTACCTTATCCATCACTCTGCATAACCTCTGGGCAGCGTTACACAGACCGAAGGGCATCATCACGAATTGATACAGCGGACGGCCTGCGACGGTAAATGCGGTGCACTTCCGGCTTTCTGGGTCCAGTTTAATCTGCCAGAATGCGAATTTGAGGTCGACGCCAGAAATGTAGTATGTCTGGTCAATCCTGGATAGTATACCCTCGATACTAGGAAGAGGGTAAGCATCTTTTACGGTGAGCTGGTTCAGTTTCCGCGCGTCCAAACAGAATCTATTTTTGTTTGGCTTTCGCACCACCGTCGTCCGATTGCTCCATGGACTATCGCTAACCTCGATCACTCCTAGCTCCAGCATTTTATCCACCTCGGTCTAGATCACCTCCTGCATCGCTGGGGATTGAGGGTAATGCCGATCTTTAAATGGTTCTCATAGGTCAGAAACTCCTTCTTTACCTTCTCCAGCTCTTCGGTTTCCGTGTCTTCCAGGGCCCAAGCTTCCACTTCCACGTCCTCCGGGCGATGTTCGGCGTACTGGCTGATTTGTGACATTTGGATCTCGCCTACTTGGACCTCGCTGGATCTACTGGACTCTTCTCCGAGGACTGTGGGAGCCAGCGCGAAGGATCTCCAGAAATCAATGCCCAAGTACATGGCTTGCTCTAGGTACGGGCATACGTAAAACAAGATCTCTTTGTTCATTCCGTTATATCTTACGCAGAGTTTGGTTTTGCCGATTATGGACCTGTCTTCTCCAGAGGCTGTCTTGATGATCGAGACATAATTGTCCATTTCCACCTCAAGGTCGGCAAGGAGTTCACGGCTGCCCTTTCCTAAGACACTAACGGATGCCCCAGTATCTAGGAGTCCAGCAATCCGATGTCCTCTTATCTGCACTTCGGCAAACACTCTGGGATCGCGTCCTGCTCCTCGTCTGACTGCCTCGGCCACCTCTTTGCGAGTCTGTCGCCTTTCCTTAAATCTGGAACGGGCCTTTTGGAGTCTACGACTGACACCGCGCATCCCCTCCAGCTGCCTGTCATCAAAGATCTGGTTTCGAATTTGTATGTATCTCCTCATCCTCTCTTCGGCCGGTATAAACTTCAAACTATTTTTATTTAATTTATTCGGGCTAATATTCTTAAATTCTATATTACTTAGTGGACCATCGTTCATTTCTTCGCGGGCTTCTGTCCCGAGCGCTGATCTCCCGCTTTCATCATGCCCGCTCGTGCGTTTCCCGAGCAATTGGGACACGTTGGAGTAAACATTTCTGGTTTCCCGCAGCGGTAACAGAATATTTTGCGTTCCTTCGCCACGCAGTCTCGGAATCCGTGGTCGAACTGGCCGCAATTCCAGCAACACAGCCTGGGTTTGTTCGCCAGGTGAGTTTCTTCCACCATCCATGCTTCGTCTTCATCCAGAAACTCCGTTTCCGGCTCTAGCTCCTCCACTCGCTTCCCGGCTGATTGGAATTTCGGCACAGGACGGAACGTCGACTTCTGCTCGCGTCCGCGAAAGTGGTACTCCACTTCCAGGCACTCTTCCCTCAGCTGCTCCACGTTCCGGACTCGGATCCCGTAAACGTAGCGGGCGATCTCATCATCGAGCCCCTTCTTCAAGACTCGCACCATTTCGGACTCAACCAAAGGTGTGGTGAGTCTAGCTGCCAGTCTGCGCATCGCTCTAAAATACTCTTCCACAGATTCGCCAGATTGTTGTCTTCGCTCATGCAAGGCGCGTAGCCGCTCGAACTCGCCACCCACTGCTCGGAACCGGGACACCAACTCGTCCTTCAAATCCTCCCATCCTTCCGGAGGCCGTTCTCGGACAAATTGCCAATACCACTCCGCCGCTTGTCCTTTGACGAGATGGTGAAAGTTGTCAAGGACCTCGTCCCACGACCGTCGGTTCTGCCTACGGAGGAACTCGACCCTGAACACGAAGTCCTGCACCGTCATCTTATTTGGATCTCCATCTCCGTCGAAGTGGATTTCCCATTTGTCGACGCGCCCCCATCTCGCTCCTCTCCAATCATCTCTCCTTTCATATGGTGGCAGATCTGTTGGACCTCCGCCGTCTCCTGATGTCTCCCGTCTCTGCCTTCCAGCACCTGGATCCAGGTCCGCATCGGCTATTCCTCGGCGCCAGTTCTGGCTCAACCTCGCCGGCTTCCTTGGAGGCGACTGTGAATTCCATGCGTCATCGTCCTTGGGTCTTTTGGGCATGGTCCCTGTGATCGGCTTCTGCCTGAGGTGAGCTAGAGGCTGCTGATCGCCATTATTATTATCGTTGTTTTCACCCTGGTCTCTTTCCAGTCTGAGATCTTGGATCAATTCCACGTTCTGGCGCAGAGGCGCCATCACCTCTGTTATGGCCCCATCAGCTCCATAAAGCCGCGACGGATCTCCTCCTGCAACGTCCTACTCAGGGTATCTGCCATGCTGCCTCTCCACGTCTCCTGTGCTTGCGCTATGGCGACATTTACTCCTGAGAGAATCTCGGAGGGCAGTGCGTTCGATTGGCCTGGCAAATTCCAGCTGTCGTCTTCACGCCCCTCAGCGCCCTGTGTGTCCCCGCCTTGCATCTGTCCTTGGAGGTTACCTGGTGGAGGAGTCCTGCGAGTCATTTTCTGCTTAGACCGCAAGTTGTACGCGCTCATCAACCTAGCCCTGTATTTCCCTACCTCGAACTATCCTACTTATCTTTTTATTCAATAGAATTAATTATATACTCTTCTTTCAGAACAATCGCATAAACACTACCTATAACGCCAACTCACTGATCTTCAGCACAAAAACGTTTAATACGGCAAAAACACTAATAAGGGGGAAAGGAACCGCAACTACTACTAGGGCCAACTCTGCACATGGTGTTCTACGTCTTTTCCTGTCCAACGTCTAGAATTTGGCGAGCGCTGTTGACTGATCTTATCTTCCTTGAAAGATTAAGAGTCAAGGGCGCTCACTTCCCTACAGTCGCTGTTTCCGCCTAATTCCCTACTGAATGTTCGTTGCGGGATGTTGTAGCTGCTCCGAGTGCAACGCGTGGCCGACATCTGTCCCCACGGGCCACTCAGAACAAAAAATCTCCTTGAGAATCTACTCTCCCGACTCCATCCAGCGGTAAGCAGGGGAAGCGAAAAACATAAATCTTTCTGACCATTCCTAACTTCGGGTATTTCTTTTTCTTCAGGTTCTCCTTTTGCACACCAGGCACCGGGCCGGTTGCTAACTGGCTTTTGGATTCTCCTCTGCCAGTGCCAAACCAAATCCCCTCTTGAGATTGCCTGCTTCCCGTTGTCAGATAAGTGCCGAAACATCAAACATCAAAAAAAACTATTTACTTTGTGGATTTTTTTCTTGCATCCTCAGGTCCCTCAGCGCCGTGCTTCTGTGAGCCAACTCGTCGAGTCCCTCACAGGCCACCGGAACACCGATGGACCCCAGATTGCAGAATACCACTCGAGATCTATCTTCTCTGCTGGATATTTATAATTTCTTCGACGTCCGTATGATTCGCATCCGTACTCTCCCTCTTTGATGGTCGAGCCAGGACTGCGAGTCCACTTCCCTGTCTCAGATTGGGCGCCATTATTGTTACGAACCTTTGTTTTTCTTTGGGGCAAGGCCGGCTAGCCAGTCATCCCAGGGCTGGATACTTCCCAAGCCCTCAGGTCGCACAACAACCAACTGATTGGACATCTCGACATCTCACCTTGGACCAGGTCGAGGTGTCGATGTTTTACCCCCGACGCACCCACCCTACCTGAGATCTGAATCACACGTTCCGGATCTCCCTGCCATTGGCAAAAGCCTTACCCTCTCGTTGCTGTGGCTCCTCTTCCCCCCATACGAAACGCTTAACAATTCATTTCTTCGTTATAATTTTTACTTCAGTTTCCTATTTTCACACGATATCATTTCTAAACTAGGCCTGCCTATTCATCCCCCCCTCATCTTAGTACTACTGGCGGTTAATAAATAATTAGATTAATAGGAATAAATAATATAATAAATATAAATAAATAGGTTACATATATATAATAAATATGGACGGACTTAAATTACATATACTTATAACTGGAGACGTCTAACAAAAATAATTAATGGGAGTAAATAAGTTGATGTGATTTTTTCTTCTCCCTAAGTGGGCGAGGGTCCCGCACTACGTGGCCAGGTCTGTTCCTTCGAGACCAGCAGGAAAAACAAGCCAGGGTGGCGGAGCTGTGACCTATTCCCTACGGCCAACAAAAAAAATAAATTTGGGGTTTCTTTACTCCCCCTTTGGAGCGGACTCACTCTTATGCTTCCTGGTCCTGGTTCCTGGTCTTTCCCTGATCTGGATCCCCTGGAATCACATTTATTTATCTTTTATTCATTTTTTTGCAGGGTGATGGCCACTACTCCATCCTCATCCCACTCACTTTTTCTTTCAGAACAAAAAAAAATCGCTAAGTCACTGTGTCCGGCGCGCATGCTCCTCCGTTGCGGGAATTTTTTTTTTCTGAACCCCCTCTTGGCTGTTCTGTTTAATGCTCCCGGCTGCCGATCCCCATCGCTCTCTCTTCTATCGCCCTTGAACTAGGTTCAAGGGCATGGCCTGATTCGGGCTGCTGGCGGCTCTCTTTTCTTTTGGGTGTGGGTGAGTTGGCTTCGGGACTCCGTTATGGGATGAGATCGGAAATCCTCTCACAACGGCTCCGGAGAGCGCGCGGAACTCTTACTCTCCAGGACCAGGTGGCCACTCTTCGCTAACCTTTCCCCTTACATTTTGGCCCTGCCACTCTGTTCAAAAAAATACCTTCCTCTCAGCGCTTCCAGGGTCTCGCCTATCGATATCTTCGCATGCAACAGAGTTTTTCTAATCAGTTACCGAAAACTTTGGGTGGCTGTAATTTAAATTATTTATTTGGCGGGGCGAAAAAATTGATACGCTCGATATATTTCAAGGTTGGCGAACAACTATATTTTCTTCACAATTCAAATCTCTTACTCTAGCTATCCTACGGTGGCAAAGCGGGGCGAATTCGCCAAGAGCGAGAGAGCGAGCTTTTATTGCGCTCCCGCTTTGCCCTAGCCTAACTTACACTAGACTTCATAATTCAGATCAATAACTAATAATTGTGGCCATGGATGGAAGGTCACGCAACATCATCTTCTTCATAATTACCATCGTAATGGCACAGGGCCAAAACATAGAAATAAATCCTTTAAAATCCCAAAACGGATATATGATATTCAAAACTGGATCGATTAACTTACCTATCAATTACGAATACCATTATCTAACTGTTAATGTAACTAAAACCGAAGAACTATACCAAAATTTGTTAATGCAAGCCACTAAATTCCAGGACATAATCCAAATAAAAAATCTAGTAGACAAATTGCAAAGAGAAATGAACTGGCTAAAAATAACCAAAAGAAATAAAAGAGGCCTAATCAATATAGTAGGAACAGCCTACAAATATCTCTTTGGAACACTAGATCAGGAAGATAAAGTCGATTTGGAACAAAAAATAGAAAATTTAGCCAGCCATAGCATTCAAATGAATGAACTAAATTTGGTAATAGATGCAGTTAATAGCGGAATTAACGTTATAAACAAACTAAATGAAGAAAAAGGCAGGAATCAACAAATAGAAATTTTGATATTCAATCTACAACATTTCACAGAATATATCGAAGATATAGAACTAGGTATGCAATTAACTAGGCTCGGTATATTTAATCCAAAATTATTAAAACAAGACAAGAACAAATAAATTCTGAGAAAATACTAAATATAAAAACCTCCACATGGCTAAAATCCGATACCAACGAAATTCTAATAATTTCCAACATTCCCAAAGACATTACAAAAGTACCAATCTATAAAATCGTTCTGTATCCAGACGAATTAAATAGCATGTTAACAGATATGACATACGACAAGTACTACATAAAAAATGAAGAAGTATTTGTTAAAGAAACTAGATTGAAAACCAATGACAATTGTATAAAAGGAATTTTAATGCAAACTCCCACTAAATGTCCATATTCCAAAACTTACAAATAAACTTTATTGAACCCAATATACTAATCACGTGGAATCTTCCAAAAACAACGCTAAATCAGAATTGTGTAAACCAAGAAATCATAGCGGAAGGAAATACCATTATAAAAATCTACAACTGTTCAATCCAATTAAATGAATTTACAATATCAAACACAATGTTAGATTTTGCCCAGAATGTTTATGTCAACAACAACATAACTAAAATAAAACCACGTATGTCCAAACTAATGAAATAATTATGCAATACACCAAATATAGTAACCTATTACAAATAAGTCTACTTATTTCATTTGTCATAATTATATTAGTACTACTAAGTTATGTAGCTGTTAAATTTAAGAAAACTTCTAAAAGAGTCACGGTTAAATGTATTAACCCTATAATAGAAGCAGAAGAGGAACCAACCTCAGCCACCGCACTTGACACCCCGTCACTATACCCGGGGGTAATCGCCTAGGGACAGGCTAATAACAAACGTTGGGGGAGTGACATATCCATAATTCCCCACATCCCATACACATTATGTTTATGCATCGGTTGCCGCTGGTGCCATTTGCCCCGAATTTGCAGCCCCAGGACATATTCGCGAGACCATCGCTGCCAAAACGCTTGCCTGACTGACGTGACAAGTCGCCATCGCCGCAAGCCACTGAGACTCTCCTGGTCCGGAGTCCGCAGTGCTGGGGGGGCGATGAGCGACCCGCCTGTCAGCAGGTGCCCGGGTGTTAGGGCCTCGCCGTCGCTTGGATCTTGGCTGATGGCTCCCAGCGGCCTCGAGTTCATTATGGCCTCGATGCCGACGAGGACTGTGGCTAGCTCTTCGGTGGTTAGGAGCGCGCTGCCTACCGCCCGTAGGAGTAGGCTCTTGGCAGTTTTTACACCTGCCTCCCATAGCCCTCCCATGTGAGGAGCTCGCGGCGGTATGAACGCAAATTCGCATCCGTTTTTTGACGCGAAATCGCGAATTGTGTCTCCCTGCTCCTTGAACCTGATCCGCAGAGCGCTGAGATGGCGGCTCGCTCCGACGAAGTTCGTCCCGTTGTCGCAATGAACGGCTTGGGGATATCCTCGGCGCCCGACGAACCTTTGGAAAGCCAACAAAAAACAGTCAGTGGTTAGATCGGAAACTATTTCTAGGTGAACCGCCTTGGACGCAAAACAAACAAAAAACGCAATGTATGACTTGTATGGGGGCCTTCCGCGAATTTTCAATGTCGTGTGCACTGGTCCACAAAAATCAACGCCGCAAATTGAAAATGGGCGGAGAGCACGGAGTCGATCTGCGGGTAAATTCTCCATGAGTTGCGTCAGCAATCGAGGCTTGCATTTAAAACAGCGCATACACGATCGAACTGTCTGACGGCAGACCTCCTGAGCGTTCACTATCCACACGCTCTGTCGAAGGATGCTCACAAGTGCTCGTAGACCGACATGAAAATTCGAATGGTGCAGATGACGAATATAGCTTCGCACGAATTGCGAGCGCTTAGTCAAAAGCAGAGGAAACTTGGCATCGTATGATATAGGAGCTTTGGCTAGTCGCCCCCCCCCACTCGCAACAACGAAAAGTTGCACCTAGTCCCTGTGTCTTCATGGATGAATGGGTTCAACCGCTGAAGACTAGGACCAATTGTAGATCTTTTCCTAACCTTTTCGATTTCTCCTTGATACTCGTGATGCTGGACGATTTCGACAATTTTATAAAAGGCTTCATTGTATTCGGTCGGTGAGATAGTTTTTTCGAAATTTAGGCTTGGGTCTTTACATTTTCTTATAAAGCGGAACACATACACGAACACTCTAAGCAGTTTGAGGTGTGACGAGAATCCCTCGATGACATCTAACAGCTCCGAACTTCGCACAGCCGCGGTCAGCCCGACCGCAGTCTTCCTCTTTTCCAGCTGAAGATCATCGGAGTGTTCAAAATGAGCGTTCTTGAGCCAGTTTTCTTCTTCCTCTTTCAGAAATGATGGTCCTTCGAACCAAAATTGACTGAACGATTTCGTCGACGTCACAACCTCTTGAGACAATATCTGCTGGGTTCTGTTTCGTGGGTGCATGCCGCCACGTAGCATCATCTGACCACTCTTGAATCTCAGCCACTCTATTTGAAACGAAAGTCGACAGATGAGACCGGATCCAATGAAGAGTTACCTCTGAATCCGACTTATAAACGACTCATTCAATGGGCACGTTTAATAGGGGCTTGATTCTGTGACAGAGATCTGCGAGAAGGTGAGCGGCACATAAATCAAGCCTTGGGAGCGTTTTGGTCTTGAGCGGCGCTACTTTGGATTTCGAAGTCAACAATGATATTTTTAAACCTTCTGCAGTTCTGCTACGTATATAGACGCACGCTCCATACGCTCTCATGGAGGCGTCAGCAAAGGCATGTATTTGAACCGGTGACATCGGATCGGAATACACAAACCGAGATATGGATATGTCTTCCAATTGAGATAGTGTATTTTTCAACTTATTCCACGCTGTTTCCAAATGCAGCGGAATCGACTCATCCCAATCGAGTTTGTTAAGCCAAAGCTCCTGCAATAGGATCTTGCCTTTTATAACGATAGGACTTAATAAACCAAGGGGGTCAAACAACTTTGAGTCGCTCGGAGACCCATAACTGAATTGTCAATTTTGAACTTAAAGGCATCGTCAGTAGGTAACCATGAGATTCCTAACGCTTTTGTCGACTCTGAATCCGAGATTGTTATGGGTTTGGCTGTGCTCTCAGATGCGGTGATCTCGGGTGAGTTTGAAAACCACTTAGTCAACTCAAACTCTGCGGTCTGAAGAACCTGAGACACTTCGGACTTAAATGCCCTTAGCTCCTCTACGCATGCAGCACCAGTCAACAAGTCATCGACGTAAAAGTCGGTCCCAATAACGTTAGCAGCTCTAGGGAATGAGAGCTTCGCAGACTCACTCAACCTTTTCAAACACCGGATAGCTAAGAATGGGGCTGGTCCAGTCCCATAGGTTACAGTGTTGAGCTTGTATAATCTCAAGGATTCAGATGGGTCTCTTCTCCACACTATGAGCTGAAACTGCCGATCCGCTTCGTTCACCATCACTTGGCGATACATCTTTTTAACATCAGCAGTCAGGGCAAACCTGTGCAGACGGAAACGGAGCAGTGTCGAGTATAATTCCTCTTGAATGGTAGGTCCCACCATCAGAATATCATTTAAGGCCACCTGTGAGGACGTCTTGGACGAAGCATCGAACACGACTCGGAGCTTGGTAGACGTACTTTGGGGCCTCAGAACACACTGATGAGGGATTACGTAGTGTGGAGTAGAAGGAATCGTATTGTCAGTAGGAGACATATGACCTAAGGAGAGGTACTCTTCCATGAATTCCAAGTACATTTTCTTCAACTCAGGGTCACGATGCAATCGTCTTTCAAGCGACAAAAACCGCCGTTTCGCAACCTCAAAGGAGTTGCCTAAACAATTTGGATCTGATTTAAACGGGAGCCTTACTTCGAACCGACCTGATGATAGTACCTGAGTCGTCTTACGATAGTGTTCTTCACATAGCTTGTGCTCAGGTGTGGCAATTTTCTTGGTAGATGGCATTTCTTCCAGTGACCAAAACTTTTTCAAGGTCCTATCGATGGATACTAGCAACTCTTCACTGCAACTCAAACTGTTTGTAATTTGAGGAGCAGAACTCCTGGAAACATATTTTCCCGACACAGCCCAACCAAGAAGGGTTTTCTGAAGAGTTGGAAAGTCAGGACCTTGTTTAATTTGACCAACAGCTAATAATTCAAAGAACGATTCTGCTCCAATTAACATATCTATTCTTTGTGGCTTGTAGAAATAAGGGTCTGCCAGTAGTAGGTTCTCTGGGATTCGCCAGTCAGTCACATTCACTGACTGGTCAGGGTGATAACCTGAAATTGATTTCAGGATCCAAAAATCAAAGGAGAACTCACTACCATTTATTCGCGACTTCGCCACTGTGTGTATTTTATCCTTTACTTGAGAATTAGATTCACCAATTCCAAGCAAGTTAATACAGGACTCCTCTCTACGGATCTGTAAGCGATTAGCGAAGTCCTCGGTAATGAAATTTGTTTGTGATCCAGAGTCGAGCAGAACTCTGGCCAGAATGTGTTCACCGCTCTTAGTTCGGACGCTTACGATCGACGTAGCCAGAATTACCCTGTCCAAAACATGTGACGTGGAAGGTTGATTCTGATTTGATGGAGGAGAAGGACTCTCTTGCCTTGGCTTGGTCGATTCTTCAGCAGACAGATGCTGGTATCGACGATTCGGCAACTTCTCATAAGTAAGCTGTTCATCCCACTTTTGTTTCGTCACTGGGTCGACTCTGTTTAAAACGAGATGAATGAGCATTGCATTCGAAATTTTTCAATCATCTCCGATCGACAGTAACGATCCGTAAATCGACGAAACAGTATCGATTAGAGTTCTTAGAGATGATGCAGATTGATGCGACATTCTCGGCAGATTGAACAATGTGGAAATATTATTCGTGAAAATCAAATAATCGTTGTCATACACTCGTTTTAGGCCAGCCATGGCCTTTTCATAATTTGCCTCGGTGACTTGGAACGCCTTTATTGTTCCTAATGCTTCATCAGAGAGGCACGAAATCAAATGATTAAATTTTTCGATCACCGGTATGCTGTTGTCGCTATGGACTAGTCTTTCAAAAAGGCTAATGAAATTTTTGAATTCCGAGTGTTTACCACTAAATTTGGGTAATGCCAATTTCGGAAGTCTAGCATGAGTTGGGGCTGAAGAAGACACTGGCTTCGTCTCGCTTGCTGCATCAAAGGCGGCGATAAGCGACATTATCTTTCCTTTGGTGACAATTATCAGCTCTTCCAACTCGGCTGCATATGCATCATCACCTGTTATGTCCTCGATTTGCTCCTGCAAATGATTAGCCTTTTCAATTGAAGCATTCAAACAATCTAATCTACATTGTAATTCCGGTAATTGCAAAGGAATCGACCCTCGATCTAATCGATCCTCTAAGCGGCGAATGCTTTTTACTCTACTTTTGAGCTTAATCTTTAAGTCTTCAAGAGTGGGTTTACTTTTTTCTGCCATAATGGTTGTGTTTTTATTTATTTATTTATTATTTTTTTTTTTTTTTTTTAATTTTAAATTTTTGAACGAGAACGATAATCGAAAACGAATTTTAATTGAATGTCGAGGCACGAGGTATCAAGGGAAAGAGTTGTTGCAAGTAACAGCCGAAAACAATATACCCGTTAGATACAGGGTAGCGCGTCACTTGGCAAGTAACAGCCGAAAACAATATACCCGTTAGATACAGGGTAGCGCGTCACTTGACGCACCGTTAAGCTCAAGAGCGGCAACGAAAATTCTCCCAACAAATACAACGCAAGCAGCAGTGGAGAAGCGAAAACGAAATAATGCACCGGTGCTGCTGCTTGTATGGATGTGTGGATATTTTCTATACGCCGTGGCTTGGGTGAACGAACGAACAAACTTTGTGAGGTTCTAACGACGAGAAAGGTAGAACAAAATAAAATGGGGGGTGGGGGGCGACAGTGATTGCAGTAAACGAAAGATGTATGTATGTATGTACATATAACTGTTGCGTCCAAATAGCGGTTCACATATGTATGTATGTCTGTTTGTGTCGATATGTACATATGTATGTATTTATGTTTTTAGTTATATTTATGCAATTACTAACAAAATGCATGCAATCAAGCTCTACTATATATGTATGTATCATACGTCTGTGCCTAGAATTGAAGGCGATGTGCAATGTTTTCAGCACACGACACCTCAAAGAGAGATCTGAATGTCTTTTGCTCAGCCTTCAATTTTCTGCACAAATACCTCTGATTCCTCTTTTGGATCTTTGAATCCAACTGCTACTTTCCTGTCTTTTTCGCAGGGCATCCCTCGGCGGTAGCAGAATTTGCATAAAAAATTATTGTTTGCGCGACCGACGCGATGATATTTTACAAAAAAATTGATTGCCGATTGCACACACACACGACGCGGGCAACGAATATGTTTGCATATGTATACTGCAATTTCTTGTGTCACTGTCACTTGTTTTTTGTTGCCTATAATTCACTTTACAGTCCACCCGGGGGCGCCATGAAAAATTAGAAGAGTTTTTCTAATCAGTTACCGAAAACTTTGGGTGGCTGTAATTTAAATTATTTATTTGGCGGGGCGAAAAAATTGATACGCTCGATATATTTCAAGGTTGGCGAACAACTATATTTTCTTCACAATTCAAATCTCTTACTCTAGCTATCCTACGGTGGCAAAGCGGGGCGAATTCGCCAAGAGCGAGAGAGCGAGCTTTTATTGCGCTCCCGCTTTGCCCTAGCCTAACTTACACTAGACTTCATAATTCAGATCAATAACTAATAATTGTGGCCATGGATGGAAGGTCACGCAACATCATCTTCTTCATAATTACCATCGTAATGGCACAGGGCCAAAACATAGAAATAAATCCTTTAAAATCCCAAAACGGATATATGATATTCAAAACTGGATCGATTAACTTACCTATCAATTACGAATACCATTATCTAACTGTTAATGTAACTAAAACCGAAGAACTATACCAAAATTTGTTAATGCAAGCCACTAAATTCCAGGACATAATCCAAATAAAAAATCTAGTAGACAAATTGCAAAGAGAAATGAACTGGCTAAAAATAACCAAAAGAAATAAAAGAGGCCTAATCAATATAGTAGGAACAGCCTACAAATATCTCTTTGGAACACTAGATCAGGAAGATAAAGTCGATTTGGAACAAAAAATAGAAAATTTAGCCAGCCATAGCATTCAAATGAATGAACTAAATTTGGTAATAGATGCAGTTAATAGCGGAATTAACGTTATAAACAAACTAAATGAAGAAAAAGGCAGGAATCAACAAATAGAAATTTTGATATTCAATCTACAACATTTCACAGAATATATCGAAGATATAGAACTAGGTATGCAATTAACTAGGCTCGGTATATTTAATCCAAAATTATTAAAACAAGACAAGAACAAATAAATTCTGAGAAAATACTAAATATAAAAACCTCCACATGGCTAAAATCCGATACCAACGAAATTCTAATAATTTCCAACATTCCCAAAGACATTACAAAAGTACCAATCTATAAAATCGTTCTGTATCCAGACGAATTAAATAGCATGTTAACAGATATGACATACGACAAGTACTACATAAAAAATGAAGAAGTATTTGTTAAAGAAACTAGATTGAAAACCAATGACAATTGTATAAAAGGAATTTTAATGCAAACTCCCACAAAATGTCCATATTCCAAAACTTTCAAATAAACTTTATTCAACCCAATATACTAATCACGTGGAATCTTCCAAAAACAACGCTAAATCAGAATTGTGTAAACCAAGAAATCATAGCGGAAGGAAATACCATTATAAAAATCTACAACTGTTCAATCCAATTAAATGAATTTACAATATCAAACACAATGTTAGATTTTGCCCAGAATGTTTATGTCAACAACAACATAACTAAAATAAAACCACGTATGTCCAAACTAATGAAATAATTATGCAATACACCAAATATAGTAACCTATTACAAATAAGTCTACTAATTTCATTTGTCATAATTATATTAGTACTACTAAGTTATGTAGCTGTTAAATTTAAGAAAACTTCTAAAAGAGTCACGGTTAAATGTATTAACCCTATAATAGAAGCAGAAGAGGAACCAACCTCAGCCACCGCACTTGACACCCCGTCACTATACCCGGGGGTAATCGCCTAGGGACAGGCTAATAACAAACGTTGGGGGAGTGACATATCCATAATTCCCCACATCCCATACACATTATGTTTATGCATCGGTTGCCGCTGGTGCCATTTGCCCCGAATTTGCAGCCCCAGGACATATTCGCGAGAACATCGCTGCCAAAACGCTTGCCTGACTGACGTGACAAGTCGCCATCGCCGCAAGCCACTGAGACTCTCCTGGTCCGGAGTCCGCAGTGCTGGGGGGGCGATGAGCGACCCGCCTGTCAGCAGGTGCCCGGGTGTTAGGGCCTCGCCGTCGCTTGGATCTTGGCTGATGGCTCCCAGCGGCCTCGAGTTCATTATGGCCTCGATGCCGACGAGGACTGTGGCTAGCTCTTCGGTGGTTAGGAGCGCGCTGCCTACCGCCCGTAGGAGTAGGCTCTTGGCAGTTTTTACACCTGCCTCCCATAGCCCTCCCATGTGAGGAGCTCGCGGCGGTATGAACGCAAATTCGCATCCGTTTTTTGACGCGAAATCGCGAATTGTGTCTCCCTGCTCCTTGAACCTGATCCGCAGAGCGCTGAGATGGCGGCTCGCTCCGACGAAGTTCGTCCCGTTGTCGCAATGAACGGCTTGGGGATATCCTCGGCGCCCGACGAACCTTTGGAAAGCCAACAAAAAACAGTCAGTGGTTAGATCGGAAACTATTTCTAGGTGAACCGCCTTGGACGCAAAACAAACAAAAAACGCAATGTATGACTTGTATGGGGGCCTTCCGCGAATTTTCAATGTCGTGTGCACTGGTCCACAAAAATCAACGCCGCAAATTGAAAATGGGCGGAGAGCACGGAGTCGATCTGCGGGTAAATTCTCCATGAGTTGCGTCAGCAATCGAGGCTTGCATTTAAAACAGCGCATACACGATCGAACTGTCTGACGGCAGACCTCCTGAGCGTTCACTATCCACACGCTCTGTCGAAGGATGCTCACAAGTGCTCGTAGACCGACCGGCATCGTATGATATAGGAGCTTTGGCTAGTCGCCCCCCCCATTCGCAACAACGAAAAGTTGCACCTAGTCCCTGTGTCTTCATGGATGAATGGGTTCAACCGCTGAAGACTAGGACCAATTGTAGATCTTTTCCTAACCTTTTCGATTTCTCCTTGATACTCGTGATGCTGGACGATTTCGACAATTTTATAAAAGGCTTCATTGTATTCGGTCGGTGAGATAGTTTTTTCGAAATTTAGGCTTGGGTCTTTACATTTTCTTATAAAGCGGAACACATACACGAACACTCTAAGCAGTTTGAGGTGTGACGAGAATCCCTCGATGACATCTAACAGCTCCGAACTTCGCACAGCCGCGGTCAGCCCGACCGCAGTCTTCCTCTTTTCCAGCTGAAGATCATCGGAGTGTTCAAAATGAGCGTTCTTGAGCCAGTTTTCTTCTTCCTCTTTCAGAAATGATGGTCCTTCGAACCAAAATTGACTGAACGATTTCGTCGACGTCATAACCTCTTGAGACAATATCTGCTGGGTTCTGTTTCGTGGGTGCATGCCGCCACGTAGCATCATCTGACCACTCTTGAATCTCAGCCACTCTATTTGAAACGAAAGTCGACAGATGAGACCGGATCCAATGAAGAGTTACCTCTGAATCCGACTTATAAACGACTCGTTCAATGGGCACGTTTAATAGGGGCTTGATTCTGTGACAGAGATCTGCGAGAAGGTGAGCGGCACATAAATCAAGCCTTGGGAGCGTTTTGGTCTTGAGCGGCGCTACTTTGGATTTCGAAGTCAACAATGATATTTGTAAACCTTCTGCAGTTCTGCTACGTATATAGACGCACGCTCCATAAGCTCTCATGGAGGCGTCAGCAAAGGCATGTATTTGAACCGGTGACATCGGATCGGAATACACAAACCGAGATATGGATATGTCTTCCAATTGAGATAGTGTATTTTTCAACTTATTCCACGCTGTTTCCAAATGCAGCGGAATCGACTCATCCCAATCTAGTTTGTTAAGCCAAAGCTCCTGCAATAGGATCTTGCCTTTTATAACGATAGGACTTAATAAACCAAGGGGGTCAAACAACTTTGAGACCCATAACTGAATTGTCAATTTTGAACTTAAAGGCATCGTCAGTAGGTAACCATGAGATTCCTAACGCCTTTGTCGACTCTGAATCCGAGATTGTTATGGGTTTGGCTGTGCTCTCAGATGCGGTGATCTCGGGTGAGTTTGAAAACCACTTAGTCAACTCAAACTCTGCGGTCTGAAGAACCTGAGACACTTCGGACTTAAATGCCCTTAGCTCCTCTACGCATGCAGCACCAGTCAACAAGTCATCGACGTAAAAGTCGGTCCCAATAACGTTAGCAGCTCTAGGGAATGAGAGCTTCGCAGACTCACTCAACCTTTTCAAACACCGGATAGCTAAGAATGGGGCTGGTCCAGTCCCATAGGTTACAGTGTTGAGCTTGTATAATCTCAAGGATTCAGATGGGTCTCTTCTCCACACTATGAGCTGAAACTGCCGATCCGCTTCGTTCACCATCACTTGGCGATACATCTTTTTAACATCAGCAGTCAGGGCAAACCTGTGCAGACGGAAACGGAGCAGTGTCGAGTATAATTCCTCTTGAATAGTAGGTCCCACCATCAGAATGTCATTTAAGGCCACCTGTGAGGACGTCTTGGACGAAGCATCGAACACGACTCGGAGCTTGGTAGACGTACTTTGGGGCCTCAGAACACACTGATGAGGGATTACGTAGTGTGGAGTAGAAGGAATCGTATTGTCAGTAGGAGACATATGACCTAAGGACCATTAATTTCAAGTTCATTTTCTTCAACTCAGGGTCACGATGCAATCGTCTTTCAAGCGACAAAAACCGCCGTTTCGCAACCTCAAAGGAGTTGCCTAAACAATTTGGATCTGATTTAAACGGGAGCCTTACTTCGAACCGACCTGATGATAGTACCTGAGTCGTCTTACGATAGTGCTCTTAACACAGCTTGTGCTCAGGTGTGGCAATTTTCTTGGTAGATGGCATTTCTTCCAGTGACCAAAACTTTTTCAAGGTCCTATCGATGGATACTAGCAACTCTTCACTGCAACTCAAACTGTTTGTAATTTGAGGAGCAGAACTCCTGGAAACATATTTTCCCGACACAGCCCAACCAAGAAGGGTTTTCTGAAGAGTTGGAAAGTCAGGACCTTGTTTAATTTGACCAACAGCTAATAATTCAAAGAACGATTCTGCTCCAATTAACATATCTATTCTTTGTGGCTTGTAGAAATAAGGGTCTGCCAGTAGTAGGTTCTCTGGGATTCGCCAGTCAGTCACATTCACTGACTGGTCAGGGTGATAACCTGAAATTGATTTCAGGATCCAAAAATCAAAGGAGAACTCACTACCATTTATTCGCGACTTCACCACTGTGTGTATTTTATCCTTTACTTGAGAATTAGATTCACCAATTCCAAGCAAGTTAATACAGGACTCCTCTCTACGGATCTGTAAGCGATTAGCGAGGTCCTCGGTAATGAAATTTGTTTGTGATCCAGAGTCGAGCAGAGCTCTGGCCAGAATGTGTTCACCGCTCTTAGTTCGGACGCTTACGATCGACGTAGCCAGAATTACCCTGTCCAAAACATGTGACGTGGAAGGTTGATTCTGATTTGATGGAGGAGAAGGACTCTCTTGCCTTGGCTTGGTCGATTCTTCAGCAGACAGATGCTGGTATCGACGATTCGGCAACTTCTCATAAGTAAGCTGTTCATCCCACTTTTGTTTCGTCACTGGGTCGACTCTGTTTAAAACGAGATGAATGAGCATTGCATTCGAAATTTTTCTATCATCTCCGATCGACAGTAACGATCCGTAAATCGACGAAACAGTATCGATTAGAGTTCTTAGAGATGATGCAGATTGATGCGACATTCTCGGCAGATTGAACAATGTGGAAATATTATTCGTGAAAATCAAATAATCGTTGTCATATACTCGTTTTAGGCCAGCCTTGGCCTTTTCATAATTTGCCTCGGTGACTTGGAACGCCTTTATTGTTCCTAATGCTTCATCAGAGAGGCACGAAATCAAATGATTAAATTTTTCGATCACCGGTATGCTGTTGTCGCTATGGACTAGTCTCTCAAAAGGGATAATGAAATTTTTGAATTCCGAGTGTTTACCACTAAATTTGGGTAATGCCAATTTCGGAAGTCTAGCATGAGTTGGGGCTGAAGAAGACACTGGCTTCGTCTCGCTTCCTGCATCATAGGCGGCGATAAGCGATATTAGCGATGGCATCGAAATCAAAGGACGCGCTATTAGTATGAATTTGACGCAATTTTCCCAGCAAACTGCGAACGTTCTGATAGTGCATGGAAAAATAGTACATCAGTTTTCTTGGATTCGAGTTCGAATCTTTGAGAAGGAACTCATGCACAATTGTATGCTCAGGCCATATTGACGGTTCTAGAGAACTGGATAGTAAAGAATCAGGGAGAAGAATTTTAAATGATGATATGTTGCGCTTATGTTTAAATGTAAATTTAGTCACAACTATATCAACAGGCGAAGTGTTAAGTTTAGAGGAAAGATGTTGTTTAACATCCTCTGTTGTAGCCTCAGGAATAAGACGAGAAACAAATATTGCTTTCCGAGGGACCACTGCTCTAAGTTGAAGTCCCGAGCGAGATCGAGATGGTGGAGCCACTCCTAAAAGAGATCTCGGGGCAGAGGGCAGGGTCCAAGGGCAGAGGAATTGGCAGCAATGGTTGTAGCAGGAATTGGAGCAGGAATTGGAGCAGGAATTGGAACAGGAATTGGAGCAGGAATTGGAGCAGGAATTGGAGCAGGAGTTGGCAAGACGTCGTCAGCAACCAGCACACCCGCACTAGGAGCACTCACCGCGTCAGAAGTGACGGCCACATTGCTCGGTGTAAAGAACTCCGGAGCCACCGTTGGCGGATTTACAGACAACGGCGTGGCATGACTACACGGAAATGCTGCCGATGGATAAAGGTGGGAGGCAGGCGTACCAATCGGATTAGATTGCAAGAGATTGGTATCATTATGCGGAATTTTCCGTCTAGGCGATTCGCTCAAGAGTTTGAGCCCAAGAAACTGTGATTCAAGGGCAAGAAAATTCTCGTTGAGAGCAACAAATTGTTTCCGGACATCCAGAAACCCAGTTCGAGTCTGTCTCATAAATGTGCGCATTTCGGCCTCAATCTCCCGACAAGCCAGACATGACCAAGACAGGCCCATGCGTTTCGAGATTAGATCATTCAGCCGGCCAAAATTTCCACCACCAGCACATTTTATGTGGGCAAAATTGTCGCACAGCCAGCAGCTAAGAAATGAATCACCAATGATAGCTTAATCTTTAAGTCTTCAAGAGTGGATTTACTTTTTTCTGCCACAATATTTGTGTATGAAGATTTTACGCAACAAACCACTATTATTTCTATTTATTTATTTATTATTATTATTATTATTATTTTTTTTTTTTTTTTTTAATGTTTGAACGAGAACGATAATCGAAAACGAATTTTAATCGAATGTCGAGGCACGAGGTATCAAGGAAAAGAGTTGTTGCAAGTAACAGCCGAAAACAATATACCCGTTAGATACAGGGTAGCGCGTCACTTGGCAAGTAACAGCCGAAAACAATATACCCGTTAGATACAGGGTAGCGCGTCACTTGACGCACCGTTAAGCTCAAGAGCGGCAACGAAAATTCTCCCAACAAATACAACGCAAGCAGCAGTGGAGAAGCGAAAACGAAATAATGCACCGGTGCTGCTGCTTGTATGGATGTGTGGATATTTTCTATACGCCGTGGCTTGGGTGAACGAACGAACAAACTTTGTGAGGTTCTAACGACGAGAAAGGTAGAACAAAATAAAATGGGGGGTGGGGGGCGACAGTGATTGCAGTAAACGAAAGATGTATGTATGTACATATAACTGTTGCGTCCAAATAGCGGTTCACAAATGTCTGTGTCGATATGTATTTATTTATGTGTGTTTAGTTATATTTATGCAATTACTAATAAAATGCATGCAATCAAGCTCTACTATATGTATATCATACGTCTGTGCCTAGAATTGAAGGCTGAGAGATCTGAATGTCTTTTGCTCAGCCTTCAATTTTCTGCACAAATACCTCTGATTCCTCTTTTGGATCTTTGAATCCAACAGCTACTTTCCTGGCTTTATCGCAGGGCATCCCTCGGCGGTAGCAGAAATTTGCACAACAATATTATGCAAATTGAATGCTGATCGACACACACACCACGACGCGGGCAACGAATATGTTTGCATATACTGCAATTTCTTGTGTCACTGTCACTTATTGTTGTTGCCTATAATTCACTTTACAGTCCACCCGGGGGCGCCATGAAAAATTAGAAGAGTTTTTCTAATCAGTTACCGAAAACTTTGGGTGGCTGTAATTTAAATTATTTATTTGGCGGGGCGAAAAAATTGATACGCTCGATATATTTCAAGGTTGGCGAACAACTATATTTTCTTCACAATTCAAATCTCTTACTCTAGCTATCCTACGGTGGCAAAGCGGGGCGAATTCGCCAAGAGCGAGAGAGCGAGCTTTTATTGCGCTCCCGCTTTGCCCTAGCCTAACTTACACTAGACTTCATAATTCAGATCAATAACTAATAATCCCCGCCATGGATGGAAGGTCACGCAGCACCGGCCCCGTTGAACGCCTGCATCGGCTTCAACACATTGGGAGCGGCGCTAATTTGTGTATGGGCCGCCGAAAAACCGCTCCAGTGCTAGTCCTTATTTCGACGACCCTGACCATGCCGTCCTCTCCTGCGTGCGTGGCGATGACCCTCCCCACGAGCCACTCCTGAGGCGGCAGATTGTCCTCGGCCACGATGACGAGGTCTCCTTCCTCGAGGTTCGGTTGCTGCTGGTGCCATTTGCCCCGAATTTGCAGCCCCAGGACATATTCGCGAGACCATCGCTGCCAAAACGCTTGCCTGACTGACGAGACAAGTCGCCATCGCCGCAAGCCACTGAGACTCTCCTGGTCCGGAGTCCGCAGTGCTGGGGGGGCGATGAGCGACCCGCCTGTCAGCAGGTGCCCGGGTGTTAGGGCCTCGCCGTCGCTTGGATCTTGGCTGATGGCTCCCAGCGGCCTCGAGTTCATCATGGCCTCGATGCCGACGAGGACTGTGGCTAGCTCTTCGGTGGTTAGGAGCGCGCTGCCTACCGCCCGTAGGAGTAGGCTCTTGGCAGTTTTTACACCTGCCTCCCATAGCCCTCCCATGTGAGGAGCTCGCGGCGGTATGAACGCAAATTCGCATCCGTTTTTTGACGCGAAATCGCGAATTGTGTCTCCCTGCTCCTTGAGCCTGATCCGCAGAGCGCTGAGATGGCGGCTCGCTCCGACGAAGTTCGTCCTGTTGTCGCAATGAACGGCTTGGGGATATCCTCGGCGCCCGACGAACCTTTGGAAAGCCAACAAAAAACAGTCAGTGGTTAGATCGGAAACTATTTCTAGGTAAACCGCCTTGGACGCAAAACAAACAAAAAACGCAATGTATGACTTGTATGGGGGCCTTCCGCGAATTTTCAATGTCGTGTGCACTGGTCCACAAAAATCAACGCCGCAAATTGAAAATGGGCGGAGAGCACGGAGTCGATCTGCGGGTAAATTCTCCATGAGTTGCGTCAGCAATCGAGGCTTGCATTTAAAACAGCGCATACACGATCGAACTGTCTGACGGCAGACCTCCTGAGCGTTCAGTATCCACACGCTCTGTCGAAGGATGCTCACAAGTGCTCGTAGACCGACATGAAAATTCGAATGGTGCAGATGACGAATATAGCTTCGCACGAATTGCGAGCGCTTAGTCAAAAGCAGAGGAAACTTGGCATCGTATGATATAGGAGCTTTGGCTAGTCGCCCCCCCCACTCGCAACAACGAAAAGTTGCACCTAGTCCCTGTGTCTTCATGGATGAATGGGTTCAACCGCTGAAGACTAGGACCAATTGTAGATCTTTTCCTAACCTTTTCGATTTCTCCTTGATACTCGTGATGCTGGACGATTTCGACAATTTTATAAAAGGCTTCATTGTATTCGGTCGGTGAGATAGTTTTTTCGAAATTTAGGCTTGGGTCTTTACATTTTCTTATAAAGCGGAACACATACACGAACACTCTAAGCAGTTTGAGGTGTGACGAGAATCCCTCGATGACATCTAACAGCTCCGAACTTCGCACAGCAGCGGTCAGCCCGACCGCAGTCTTCCTCTTTTCCAGCTGAAGATCATCGGAGTGTTCAAAATGAGCGTTCTTGAGCCAGTTTTCTTCTTCCTCTTTCAGAAATGATGGTCCTTCGAACCAAAATTGACTGAACGATTTCGTCGACGTCATAACCTCTTGAGACAATATCTGCTGGGTTCTGTTTCGTGGGTGCATGCCGCCACGTAGCATCATCTGACCACTCTTGAATCTCAGCCACTCTATTTGAAACGAAAGTCGACAGATGAGACCGGATCCAATGAAGAGTTACCTCTGAATCCGACTTATAAACGACTCGTTCAATGGGCACGTTTAATAGGGGCTTGATTCTGTGACAGAGATCTGCGAGAAGGTGAGCGGCACATAAATCAAGCCTTGGGAGCGTTTTGGTCTTGAGCGGCGCTACTTTGGATTTCGAAGTCAACAATGATATTTGTAAACCTTCTGCAGTTCTGCTACGTATATAGACGCACGCTCCATAAGCTCTCATGGAGGCGTCAGCAAAGGCATGTATTTGAACCGGTGACATCGGATCGGAATACACAAACCGAGATATGGATATGTCTTCCAATTGAGATAGTGTATTTTTCAACTTATTCCACGCTGTTTCCAAATGCAGCGGAATCGACTCATCCCAATCTAGTTTGTTAAGCCAAAGCTCCTGCAATAGGATCTTGCCTTTTATAACGATAGGACTTAATAAACCAAGGGGGTCAAACAACTTTGAGACCCATAACTGAATTGTCAATTTTGAACTTAAAGGCATCGTCAGTAGGTAACCATGAGATTCCTAACGCCTTTGTCGACTCTGAATCCGAGATTGTTATGGGTTTGGCTGTGCTCTCAGATGCGGTGATCTCGGGTGAGTTTGAAAACCACTTAGTCAACTCAAACTCTGCGGTCTGAAGAACCTGAGACACTTCGGACTTAAATGCCCTTAGCTCCTCTACGCATGCAGCACCAGTCAACAAGTCATCGACGTAAAAGTCGGTCCCAATAACGTTAGCAGCTCTAGGGAATGAGAGCTTCGCAGACTCACTCAACCTTTTCAAACACCGGATAGCTAAGAATGGGGCTGGTCCAGTCCCATTGGTTACAGTGTTGAGCTTGTATAATCTCAAGGATTCAGAAGGGTCTCTTCTCCACACTATGAGCTGAAACTGCCGATCCGCTTCGTTCACCATCTGTTGAAACATGAACATATTATCGTCAATACAATGCCACTTTCGGCCCCTTGCAGAATGTTTAAACATAAAAATATTATTGTACACATTCACTCATGTAACAACACCGATCTCTAAAGAAATCACATAAAGTAGACAAGTTATGACTACACTGGTGTAAACAGAGATCAGTAACCCATTAATGCGACAACAAAACACAAGTGGAGAAAACACTTAACAAATGCGGTCCTAAAATAAAACTAATGTAAGCATGTATTCAAATAGACACCCTCAGTAAAGTGTATCCTATGCGTAGGTCTAACGATAATTATAGACTACCAAATTGTACCTCCTACCTCATTGTCAAATCACATATAAGGCTCTGATTTTAAGAATAAAATTTAGTTTGAATTTACAACTCAACTCGCAAATGTCTAGACTTTTCTTTTAAGGTCTTAACATTTTGGTCCTTCGAGACTCTCCGTTGTTTCCCCCTGTGGTAAGAGCATGGAGTTAAGCCAGCTTCCTTGAGACTGAACAAGTGTCTAGTTCACTGACAGCTAAAGGTAGTAAAATAAAAAACTTTGATTTCCCTCCTATAGGAAGGAACAGAGTATAAAATAAATTAATGAAACGAAAGTTTCAATTAATAATTTGGAAAAATACGAGCTAAACAGGCTGTATTTTTAATATATAACTGGGTATATCTATTGTGATCGGAGAATACAAAAAAATAAATACAAATTAATGAAACGGAAGTTTCAATTAATAATTTTGAAAAATACGAGCTGGGCAGGCTGTATTTTAATAGATAATAGCCTGATCTTCCGAAAGTGGAAGTACCTACATTCTCGGGCGAAGAAAAAGAGTGGGACGGCTTTTCACAAATATTTTGTGAATTAATTCATAACAGAGATAGCCTGAGTACATCTCTAAAATTCAATTATTTGAAAATCGCGATAAAGGGTGAGGCACGGAGTATGGTAGCTCACCTTTTAACTGGGCCGCTGGAGAACTATAATGCCGCTTGGGAATCGCTGACCAAGCGGTATGAAAATAAGCGAACAATTTTTTCGGATCAGCTGAATCGTTTACTAGACTTACCAATGCTAGATCACGATTCAGCGAAACATATTAAATGGTTTTCTGATTCTATAAATGAGTCAATACATTCAATTAAATTAAAGTCACATTTAACAGAAGAAGTTGATGTGATTTTCGCGCACATTGTGTTGAAAAAATTCAACAAAGATACCTTACAATTATATGAAAGTCATATAAAAAGGACAAAAGGTCCAAGCATTGCCAGATGTGATGGAATTTTTAGAACAACGGTACACTTCTCTTTACACGTCGCAGGATAAAGAGTGGAAACCGTTGAAAAAAGTAGTGCAATATGGTAAAATAAAAGAATATTGTCCGTTATGTAAGTTTAAGTTTAAGGGAATGAGTCCGATAGATAGAGGCCAGTTTATTAAAAAACAGCGCCTTTGCACAAAATGCTGTAGGCATGATATGTATAAAAAATGCTTTTCTGAAACTTTATGTGGGATTTGTAAAAAACCTCATCATACGATGCTCCATATTCCCTACGAAAAGAGGGAAAATGTTAACACTTGCTTGACAAAAGAACAAGCGTTCTTAGCCACAGCACTTATAAAAGTAAGGGCAAGGAATGGTGGCTATCAAAACCTTAGAACTCTCATTGATTGTGGGTCGTAATGTACCATAATTTCAGAAGAAGCTGCGCAAATATTAAACTTAGTACGAACAAGAGCGAACACCGAGGTAAGTGGAGTGTCATCTACAGACTCTTGCACTTCAAAGTACAAAGTTACTTTATCGGTAAAATCTCGTGATTATAATAAAGGTCCTCTGAATATTGAATCAATTATTCTTCCGAAACTGATGAAAGCTTTACCATTAAAGTCTTTCAATATTGATAAAACTAAGTGGCAAGATTATGTGTTGGCAGACCCTAACTTTAACAAACCAAGTAGAGTAGATGTAATAATTGGGATAGATTTGTATACCCATATTTTAAAAGACGGAGTAGTAAAAATAGGCGGACTACTTGGACAAAATACAGAATTCGGATGGATTATATCCGGTTGCACCAAATCAAAAGGTGATAAATTTATTGTGGCGACAACAATTGAAGTTGGGGACTTAGAGCGGTTCTGGGAATTGGAAAGTGAAAAGAATGACGTAGAAGAAGATGTGTGCGAGGAGCATTTCTTGGAAACAACAAGAAGAGATGAGAATGGTAGGCATGTGGTTAAAATACCATTTAAAAAAGAAAAGGATCTAGGAGATTCAAAACCCCAAGATATAGCGCGATTTTATAGTTTAGAAAGAAAGCTCAGCAATAATAAATCATTAAAAGAAAATTATGTAAAGTTCATGCATGAATATAAAAACTTAGGACATATGGTAGAGTCCAAAGAAAATGGGAAATATTATTTACCCCATCAAGGAGTCATAAGAGATTCCAGTCTAACGACAAAGCTGAGGGTGGTTTTCGATGCTTCAGCAAAAACCACAAACAATAAAAGTTTAAATGATATCATGTGGGTTGGACCAAGGGTCCAAAAAGATATCTTCGATATTATGGAAAAATGGCGTAAATGGCCATTTGTAATATCTGCGGACATTGAAAAAATGTACCGGCATATTAATGTTGACAAAGACGATCAACAATATTTGCATATAATTTGGAGAGATAATCCAAACGAAAAGTTAAGAGATTATGGAAATCATAAAGAATGATTTTTATATGGACGACCTGATGACAGGTACACGATACTGGATGCTAAAAAGCATGTAAAGGAAGTTACCCGGGAGTTTAATAAGGTTGGGTTTAACTTAAGAAAGTGGATAACAAATATCCCAGAAATTATAGAAGGCATTAGAGATGACCAAGAAAATAATGTATTAACCATTGAGGAGAATGAATACGTCAAAACATTAGGACTACAATGGGAACCGGTTAAAGACGAGTTTAGGTTCAGTTTCCACTATGAACCAATTAAGAAAAATAACAAAAGAATAGTATTATCTACCTTAGCCAAGATATATGACCCCTTAGGCTGGTTGTCTCCAGTGACACTTGTCGGAAAATTGTTTATTCAAAAACTTTGGCTAGCAGACATGATGAAGAATTATCAGAACAGGATTCTCGGGAATGGAATTCGTTTAAAAATAGTTTAACAGAGTTAGAGAATATTCGGATACCGAGATGGCTAAATTCTCAGCACAATAAGTCGATGCAAATTCATGGGTTTTCCGATGCATCCGTAAAGGCTTATGCTGCCGTAGTGTATGCCAAGGTAGATAGTTCTACAATTATAATAGCCAGCAAAAGCAAAGTTAATCCAAAGAAGAATCGGAAAACTATTCCAAAATTAGAACTTAGTGCAGCACATCTTCTGGCAAAATTAATCCACGGGTGAAAGTAGCGGTTGGAAGTAATGTAGAGTGTTATGCCTGGAGTGATTCTACTATTACTCTAGCCTGGATAAAGAATGGAGACAATAAGGACAAGTTTATCAGGCGTCGAACTGACGAAGTAAGAAAGATTAAGGAAATTAAATGGGGACACGTAAGAACTGAAGACAATCCAGCAGATGTAGCATCAAGGGGCATTGGTGCAGATAAGCTAAAAGATTTTAAGATTTGGTGGAAAGGGCCTCAATGGTTGGCGAAATCTAAGGAACATTGGCCAAAAGAGGAAATTGAAGAAAAATTAGTTGTTAGCACAACAATGGTAATAATAGCAAAAAATAAAATTTTTTGTGAATTATTACAAAAATATTCGTGTATGCATAAACTAGAAAGAGTCATTCTGTTGCATTCATATGTATTGAGGTTTATTCAAATCAAAACCAAAAAGAAAGAATTTCCTTCATTTTTGACAGTGAAGGAGATTAAGAGCGCCAAAGTATTAATAGTAAAACAACAACAAGCTATCCAATTCGGTTCCGAATTAGCCAGCCTAATTAATAAAAAGGAAATAGAAACAAAAAATAAACTATTAAGCTTAAATCCGTTCTTAGATAAAGACGGATTGTTACGATTTGGAGGAAGATTGCAAAACTCCAACGCGGAATTTGAGGTTAAACATCCCTTGATTTTAGATAAGTGTCACTTGACGTCTTTAATTATCAAGAATGCAGATAAAGAAACATTGCACGGTGGAATTAATCTGATGCGAAACTATATCCAGCGAAAGTTTTGGATATTTGGGCTAAGAAATTGCTTAAAGAAAAAACTTAAAGAGTGTGTCACCTGTGCTAGGTATCGACAGAATACTGCAGAAGAAATTATGGGAAATCTGCCGAAACACAGAGCTACAATGTCGCACCCGTTTACAAATACAGGTGTAGACTTCGCCGGGCCTTACCATATCCGATGCTCTAAAAACCGGGGGCAGAAATCCTATAAGGGATATATTGCCGTATTCGTATGCATGGCGACAAACGCTATTCACTTGGAAGTAGTCAGCGATCTTACTTCAGATGCATTTCTAGCTGCACTTAGAAGATTTTTTTCAAGAAGAGGAAAATGTGCAAAAATGTTTTCCGATAATGGAACCAACTTTGTGGGAGCTTCGCGCAAATTAGACGAGGAATACCGAAAAGCCCTCAAAGACAACATAAAAGTGGTTCCAATATTAGAAAGAGAACAGATCGAGTGGCATTTTATTCCCCCGGCAGGACCTCACTTCGGAGGTATTTGGGAAGCTGGGGTAAAATCAGTGAAATATCACTTAAAAAGGGTAATTGGGGACAATTCGCTTCTAGCTCTTGCTTAAGCCGGTTGTGTTTTTTTTTCTTGCTCCCGCATTCTCCGCCCTTTGCCTAAATATCATACAACATTGTTGTGACTTTGTTTTGATATATTACCGCATCTCTTTAATTTGATTCTACTTTGTGTTAACCACCAGTGTTTTGTTTGTAAACAAGTGTTTAATATAAATTCAATATTACAGCGTAACGCATCGGACTCGTGCAGGCAATTTGTTATTGTTTTTTGCCCAGTCTGCTTTTCGTTATCGCTTCTTCGGTGTACACTGTTCTCGCGCATCAGCGTTTGCATCGCCCACACTCTCTCGTGAGTATAAGCAAGCCTGCTGCTCGCATTGTTGCTCTCACTCTCTCTGGATTGCCTATACTCTCCCTCTCTGTGGACTTTTCTTTTGTGTCTCTGCTTTGGTGAGTTTACTGCTCGTTTTCTGCACTTCGTTGGATCACCTGCTTTGAATTATTGCCGCTGCAGCTGATTGTCTGGCTCGCTCTGCTGTCTGCTCTCCTACTTTACCTGCGATCTCACTCCGTTCTTTTATTATTCGTGCACAGTGATTCTATTGCTGTCAATAATGGCAATCGTTTTTAGTGCAAAGAAATGTGAATTCGGTGGTGATTGGTGATTCATTTCTTAGCTGCTGGTTGTGCGACAATTTTGCCCACATAAAATGTGCTGGTGGTGGAAATTTTGGCCGGCTGAATGATCTGATCTCGAAACGCAAGGGCCTGTCTTGGTCATGTCTAGCTTGTCGGGAGATTGAGGCCGAAATGCGCACATTTATGAGACAGACTCGAACTGGGTTTCTGGATGTCCGGAAACAATTTGTTGCTCTCAACGAGAATTTTCTTGCCCTTGAATCACAGTTTCTTGGGCTCAAACTCTTGAGCGAATCGCCTAGACGGAAAATTCCGCATAATGATACCAATCTCTTGCAACCTAATCCGATTGGTACGCCTGCCTCCCACCTTCATCCATCGGCAGCATTTCCGTGTAGTCATGCCACGCCGTTGTCTGTAAATCCGACAACGGTGGCTCCGGAGTTCTTTACACCGAGCAATGTGGCCGTCACTTCTGACGCGGTGAGTGCTCCTAGTGCGGGTGTGCTGGTTGGCCTGAGCATACAATTGTGCATGAGTTCCTTCTCAAAGATTCGAACTCGAATCCAAGAATTACCGAACATGCTCCAAAAAACTGATGTACTATTTTTCCATGCACTATCAGAACGTTCGGTTGGCGAAAATCCTCTAGCTGAACCCTCCACGAGGGTGCCGGCTGGGCAATGGACACTGCATTACCCCGGACAAGGGTAATGCACTGTCGCTTGCTCTGTCCGGGGTAATGCAGTGTCTAGCTAAGGCTATGGTCCGGCGTCTTCCCGATTCAAAGTCGGGGGAACCGAACCAGGGCCATGGCTAGAGGTGCCTGGCGGTCAGGCCTAAAACGCTAGGGGGTGGTCCCCCCGAAAAATATTAACCAGTATGGACCCTCGGGCCAACTATGGAGTCGAAGAAGGAGAAAGCACGGGTTGGGATGTCAACCCAAACGTCGGTGGAAAGCGTGACTGCTACCACCGGCGGGCACGGGGAGGAGCAGTCCTCTCTGCGTGTCGCCAGCGGTCACACCTCAGACTTGGCGGGAGCAGGCCAGGTCAGTTGTAAAGCTACTGCCACAACAACAACAACAAAAACAACTCACTCCGTGCCCTGCAAGTTGAGCCGCACAGATGCCGTAGTCGATACAGACACGGATCTGGAGAGCGTGCTCTCTCTAAGCAGGACGGACGAAGAGAGCCTTCTCCGCTCGCCGGAACCAGGCACCAGCTCCCTGCGTACGGAAGGGCCGAAGCGTTCCAAGGAGGGGATGAAGGCCAAAGCGCAATACAAAGCGGCCCTCAACATAAAAAGCCGGCTGCAAGGCAAAGCAGACATCTCCCAGGAGGAGAAGGTCAAGCGAGCCTGGGCCGAGCAGAGAGTAGAGGAGGGTCGGCTACACTATGCCCAGATGCCACAGATGAGGGCGTCGAATGGCGAATATGCCAATAAGGTGGAGGAGATGATGGCCACCAAGAGGCAACGCTCGACTGAGAGTGCCATTAAGGACACTCCAGCGAGCAAGCGGCAACGCGGGCCCAGGAGTGCAGCCCCTCCACCGAAAGCGGCCAAGAAGCCGAAAGCGAAGGTCAGCGAGGTGACCAAACGACACCTGATCGTGGCACTCATTGACCGCAGCGAAGAAAACGGCAAGATGTCAGCGGCACAGTGGAAGCTGGTGCACGCGCGTCTTGTCGACGCACTCTTTGCACAGATGGAAAAAGACCCCGCGGCCCCAATGCCCACGTTCGATGGTGCTGGGTGGCTAAATGGGGTTAAGATCCTGAAGTGCAATGATGACCCAACCCTAAGGTGGCTGACGCGTACGGTCTGCCAACTGGAGGCGATGTGGGAGGGGGCCAAGCTGGAGGTTGTGGACCGGGAGCTTATCCCGTCCAAGCCTAAGGCGAAGGTACTCTTCCCCATCACGATCCAGGGGGACCGAGCGCTGAAGCTCCTTCAGCGGCAAAACGCGGACGTGCCAACGGCCGATTGGAGGATTCTACACATTGGTAGCCCACTACCCAACGAGGGGGGCCAGTGTGTGATCCTCCAAATAAACAAGGAAGCAGAGGATCTGCTATACCCCAAGTTCGGGAAGATGGCGTGGGGCATGGGTAGCGTCTACCTGCGCCTCAAAAAGCGCCACCCTGAGGACAAGGACGCGCATACCCTGCAGGCAGGCGAGGTGGAAAAGGACCTAGGTCTCGAGTCCATCGTGGAGGCCGCCCAGGGTCTTGCGCTTGAGGATGAAGAAGAGGAAGACGGTGACCTGACGCTGGTAGTCAACCCGTCAGGTGCAAGCGAGCCAGCCACCCATGCTGAGTGTGCTGCAGCTCAACTTGCATAAAAGCAAGGTAGCGTCGGCGGAGCTCCTCATCGCCATGGAGCAAGGGCTCGCCGACATAGCTCTAGTCCAGGAGCCCTGGATTGCGACAGGCAATTCAGTGGCCGGACTAAAGTCCTCAAATCATAACCTGTTCTACTCAACATCGGTAAGCAGGAGCAGAACCGTCGTACTCGTACGAAAGGGAATCCATGCTTACCTTATGTCTCATTACAGCACGGATGACCTGACGGTTGTGATGCTGGAAAGTGAGGAAAAGCGCCTTCTGGTGGCTTCCTGCTACATGGCTCACGACAGACCCGCACCACCCGACGAACTCAGGAGCCTGGTGACAGAAGCCGGCACCAAAAACTATCAACTCGTCATCGGAACGGACGCCAACGCCCACCATAATGTGTGGGGAAGCACCGACATCAATGACAGAGGTGAGTCACTCTTAGACTTTATACTAGCAACTAATCTATATATAGCAAACGTTGGGGAGGAGCACACCTTCGTAGGTCCGACCTCATCTAACGTGCTAGACCTAACACTTGCAATGGGAAACAGTACTACGGTATATAGCTGGAGGGTCCTCGATAGACCATCCTTCTCAGACCATAAGTACATTCAGTTCAAGTGCGAATTCAAACACCCTTCGAAGACAACAGTCTACAGAAACCCCCGGAACACAAACTGGGCAAAGTTTAAAAAGACAGTTACTTCGAAGCTCGCGAATCCGGGCTCAGTGAAATCCGCGGAGGACATAGAGAAGTCTCTAGAGACCCTATCCAACGAGCTACTGAACGCCTACCATGCATCGTGCAAACCCTCGAGAACGAAGAGGAGGTCCAAGCCACTCTGGTGGAACCGAGATCTCTCTCTCCAAAGGAACAACCTCAAGGAATTCTTCAAGATCGCCAAACAAGCGAACGAGGAGATTGTCAATGAGGAATATAAAATCCTACTTAGGAGCTACAAGAAGGAAATACGTAAAGCACAAAGGAACTCGTGGAGAAACTTCTGCTCCAACATCGAGAAAGTGCCCGAAACCGCCAGGCTTCGGAAGCTGCTTTCAAAGCAGCCCACAGTACAGAGCCAACTAAAACTAGACACCGGACAGTGGACAGAGGGCAGCAAAGAAGCCCTAACAGCACTAATGGAGGCGCACTTCCCTGGATGCACCGAGGTCACTGACGCCAAGGAGCATCAGGACCTAGCAACCGAGGAACACCACCCTCCAATAGGTCTGTTAACCACTAAGAGAATACACTGGGCCATAGACTCCTTCGCGGGCATAAAAGCACCAGGACTGGACGGGATATTCCCAGCCATGATGCAGTTGACCAAAGAGGTTATCACCCCATGGCTCCTCGCAATATACTCAGCATGCCTAAGTACAGGCTATATCCCCATCCAATGGAGAACCTCGAGAGTTGTCTTCCTCCCTAAGGCAGGAAAGTGCAGCCACGTGAGTCCCAAGGACTACAGACCGATAAGCCTTACCTCCTTTATACTAAAAACACTAGAAAAGCTGTTGGATTTGCACATCAGGAATGAGGTAGAGGGACTGATGTCAACAAACCAACACGCCTACACTAAAGGGAAATCAGTGGAGACGGCACTACACTCGCTAGTAGCCACCATCGAGAGCGCCCTTCACAACAAAAAGTATGCTTTGGGAGCATTTGTGGACATCTCAGGAGCATTCAACAACGTGGCCACAACCGCAATAACAAGTCGCCTAGAAGCGAATAACATACACCCTGCAATCAACGTCTGGATCAAAAACCTCCTAAGTTGCAGACGGGTGCAATCGGAGTGGGGCACTGCTTCCATGGTAAAGGGGGCACACAGAGGCACACCTCAGGGTGGAGTCCTGTCGCCACTACTGTGGAATCTGGTGGTCGACGACCTCATCAAGAGATTTGAAAGGAAGGCCCCAAAGATAACAGCTTATGCAGATGACATAAGCATACTTATTACGGGTGTATGTCCATCGACCCTCAGCTCCTTAATGGAACGTACACTCAGGGAGATACGTGAGTGGGCGGAAGAGGTAGGACTCAGTATCAACGCGGACAAGACGGACCTCATCCTCTTTACCAAGAGGTACAAGGTACCGATATGGACCCCCCCGAAAATTGACCAAACTAGGCTGACCCCAAAATCACAGGTGAAATACCTAGGCACAGTACTGGACAGCAAGCTGGCATGGAGGCCCAATGTAGTGGAAAGGGTGAAGAAGGCTACCATTGCGCTTTACGCATCCAAGAAGATGCTCAGCAGCACATGGGGCCTGTCACCTGCTCTAATGCACTGGATCTACATCTCGGTGGTGCGACCAACTCTGCTGTATGGAGCCTTAGTGTGGTGGCAGGCTACTGAAAAGAAGACATACCATAAGCTTATGGAGAAGACTCAGCGACAGGCTCTGCTCTGTATTACAGGGGCGCTGAGGTCAACCCCAACAAAAGCACTCGAAACCATACTCGGAATCGACCCCCTGGACATTCAAGCTCGCCTGATTGCGGGAAAGGCAGCACAACGCCTCATAGCATCAGGAAATCTATCGCCACAAGGATACGGGCATAGTTCAATCGGCAGGGAAATGACCAGATCAACTGACTACATGACCCCCCAAACTTGCCTTGACGTCAAAACAACCACATCTCTGGGACCTGAAGACTGGAAGATTGGAAGGGACCAAACTGAGCACCTCAATATATACACAGACGGCTCCAAGATGGACGGAGGAGTAGGAGCGGGCCTATACTGCACAGACCCCGAGATAAGGCTGTCGTATAAGCTACCCGACCCATGCAGCATATTCCAGGCAGAAGTTTTTGCCATCGGGAAAGCAGCGGAGGTCGCTCTCCTCACAGAACGAGCACACGATGCGGTCAACCTATTCGTCGACAGCCAAGCGGCGATAAGATCCATGCAGTCGTCCGTGGTCAGTTCCAGAAGTTTCTTGGCGAGCAGGGAGGCATTAGACATCCTAAGCACGACAAAGACAGTGCGGATCTATTGGGTTCCCAGCCACCAGGGCATCGAAGGAAACGAAGCGGCGGACGTACTAGCTAAGGAGGGCGTCGGGCTGGAGAATAGGAGAACCGAGAACGTGCCTGTCTCCCTCAGAACGCTGCAAGGCGATCTAGAGAAGCAGGCTAGAGCACAGACTGATAGCAGGTGGAGGAGTACCACCACCTGCAGAACCTCGAAGATAATGTGCAAGGAGCGCAACGAGAAACTTAGCCACTACCTACTGCACCTACCACGAAAGGACTGCAGACTGATGGTGGGAATACTAACAGGTCACTGTCTGGCTGCTGCACATGCAGCAAAGCTAGGCATCACCAACAGAGACAGTTGCAGGAAATGTGAGGAACCTGGGGCTATCGAAACCCTGGAACATCTCATCTGCAACTGTCCGGCTCTCTCAAGGGCAAGGAGGAGATACCTGGGCGCCCCAGTGTTGGCATCACTGGAAGATGCCTCCAAAAGGACGCCTCAGGAACTGCTGGCCTATGCTAAAAACACCTCGATTCTCGGGGACTTTTTAAAAACACATTAACACTCCCGCGACGGTTCATACACCCCCCCATCCGGATAACTAAGGGCCATATTGGCCTATGCGCGGCCCCGCTGAGGGCCGTCCGGGTTAACCTAACCTAACCAGAACGTTCGCAGTTTGCTGGGAAAATTGCGTCAAATTCATACTAATAGCGCGTCCTTTGGCTTAACTGGCTTAACTCCTCTGTCAATGATCATGAAATTTTCATTGATAGTTACACTATTTATAGAATGGACCGCCCATCTTTTGCAGGTGGGGTTCTGATTGCAGTTAAATCTGTTTTCTCATCTGAGTTATTCCCATTCAATAACATTCACGGAATTGAATTTGTTTGCAGTCAAAGTTCGTGTTGGCTCCGCATTTTTCTATTTAACCTGCTCTTACATTCCTCCCAGGTCTGATGCTGAGCTTTACTTATACCACCTCTCAGCAATTAATATTGTTGTTTCTGCATTAGGGTGCAATGATCGAATTATTGTCATGGGGGACTTTAACCTCCCATTTCTTTCTTGGCTGCCTTGTGATGACGCTAACCTGTTGTTTCCCAATTGCCATAATGACTTTATCAATGGGCTAACGGATATTTCCCTTTTCCAAATTAATGCCGTTAAAAACATTAGGGACAGACTTCTTGACCTCGTTTTTGTAATCGATGCTTCTCTTGCTACGGTATCTAGAGAAAGCCCAATATCACTCCCTGAAGATCCTTACCATCCAACTTTGTTGATATCCCTGGAGTGTACACAATCTGGTGGTGCTGAAAGTTCCATGGCTCCTTGTCACATAAAGTGTTTTCGCAAAACAAACTTTATCGATTTAGATCTACATCTCTCGCGTGTTGATTGGTCGTTTCTTTATTCATTACCGAACATAGATGCAACTGTTAACTCGTTTTATAGTTCTATTTACTCCGCCCTTAATACTTTTGTTCCAGATATCACTGTACCTGTATCGTCCAAGCCTGCCTGGTTCTCCAAGTATTTGTCATACTTAAAAAATAATAAATCCCGGCTTTATAAAAAGTACCAGAAGTCGGGCTCGCTCTCTGTTCCTTGCCGTCAATAGTCAGTGTTATAATCATTACCTTTCACAATGTAGTAGAAACTTTCGTAGTGATCCTAAAAAATTCTATTCGTTCGTTAACTCTAAGCGCAAGTCAAAAGCTTTTCCTCCGTCCCTTCATTACCAGAACAAAACAGAAGTTTCTGCTGTTGGTATTGCAAATTTATTCGCTTACTTTTTCCAAACAACGTACTCGTCTCATATATACAACGCATCCACTCCGTATCCGTACCAGCTACCTCAAGCTAACAGCATTTTTCTGCCCTTTTTCGAGGAAAGCGTTGTTCTGGAAGGTTTGTCATCTATGGACATATCGTTTTCTGCGGGTCCAGATAAGGTACCAAGTTGCATCTTAAAACACTGTGCCCAGTCCCTTTGCAAGCCCTTCACCTTTCTCTTCAACCTCTCCTTGGAACAGTCTTGTCTCCCAGTAATTTGGAATGAGTCCTATATCATTCCGCTTCACAAAAAAGGTTCTAGATCAAACATTGAAAACTATCGTGGTATCGCAAAGCTTTCCGCCATCCCGAAGCTTCTTGAGTTCCTGGTCACCCGGCAACTGCAACATCTTTGTTGCAGCTTGATATCTCCGTCGCAACACGGCTTTTTCAGACATCGTTCAACATCGACTAACCTTCTTGAGTTTTCTAACCTAATCCACCGTGGTTTTCAAATAGGTTTGCAGACGGATGTAGTTTTTACTGACTTCAGCAAGGCATTCGATTCTGTGAACCATGCTCTGCTTATTCACAAGCTCTCTTTATTAGGGTTCCCAACGTTCCCGTTTGCGCATCCGCACGCCTACCCGACAGCTGAGCGATTCCGTCCGGGCGCGTTTCGGTGACCTGAGGCTTGCCGATGAACAGTTCCATGACCGACAATCTCGCTCATCTTGGGAGCAGATGTCTACCCGAAGGTGATCCAGCCCGGGTTTCTTGCGCGTGAGGAAGGCCTGCCGGTGGCCCAGAGCACCGTTTTTGGATGGATCGTGTCGGGGGCGTGCACCCAGCCATAGGCCACCCCATTATACTTTGCAATCCAGCAAAGGGGGGGGGGGGGGAGGATGTTCAGGCCAGCAGTAGACAGTTTACGCGCACTGTGCCGGCTCCGCGCGCCTCTGTCCCGACGAGAGTGCGAAAGCTTAATGATCGCTTGCTCAAGTTATTTGAGTTTGTTCTCCGCTTGGGCCTTAGTTAAAAGAAATTTAAAGAAGGATGGTAGTCTCTCCGAAAACAATAAAATATGAAGAAAAAAACTAGATGTGTACAACCCGTTACCAAAGAGTGTGAGCAAAACTTAATGAGAGGTATTGCCGCGCCGGGCAACGCCTCCAAATCTGGGGCCGTACGTTTGATAAGCCTCCCGTGTTCAAGAGCCCTCCCGTGGTTTTGTTCTTCAAATCGGTTTTATTCAGGTGTTTCATTTACAATGTCGGGCGGGTGTTAAACTATGGGAGCTAGAGCTAAAAAACTTGTACCGCTTCAGTGAACTTTTTCCGCTGCCTTTCTTTTCGTTCTTCCTTTTCCTTGCCTATAGCTGCCGTTCGCCCTGATTAACCCTTTGCTCGGCGCTGTTAATGTTTGTGCTGTTAACGTCTGTGCTGTTAGGCGCAGTGATATTCAGGGCTGTTAGCCGCAGTGATATTTAGAGCTGCCGCTGCGGTTTCTGCCGTAACATTCCCCCCTTCGCAAACTTCGTCGCTTGTCGTGATGTTTGCCAAACTTCTGGTTACGCCTTGATCCATTAGTGGGTTCGTTGTCCTCACGTCTAACTTGGCCAGTTTAACTATTGGCCGAGTTAGCAGTCCAGATGCAGTGCGGATCACCGCGCTTCGGGCGATCCCGTCCTTGGCTACTCGAAGGACACTCCTCATTCCTCATTCCGGACACTCCAACGGCACGTAAGTCAGGGGTCGGGAATTTGGCTTATTTTCTATCCTTGCTAGTGCTGTTCTCATCACTGGTTCTTGTACGTGCGTCTCCTCTAATATTTCGGCTAGTATGGATTTCACCGATCTGATCATTCTTTCCCACGCACCTCCCATGTGGGGTGCTCCTGGGGGTATGAAGGACCATTCTATTTGCGGGTACTTGGTTTCCAGTTCGTTCGGTAGAATTCTTTCAATTTCTTCTCGTAGTAAGCGGCTGGCTCCTCGGAAGTTCGTCCCGTTGTCCGACACAATTCTCTTGGGGACTCCTCGACGGGCTACGAACATTTCCAATGTTAGCATGAAGGCGTCTGTTGACAGGGAGTTTGCCAGCTCGATGTGTACTGCTCGCACGGTGAGGCACGTGAATAGTACTCCCCATCGTTTCTCGCGTCGTCTTCCTACGTTTACCTCCAGTGGTCCGAAGTAGTCGATACCTGTGTTTGTAAATGGCAATTCGTTGAATGCTAGCCTCTCTGGTGGTAGGCTTCCCATCTCCGGTGCCTCTGGAAGCGCTCTTTTATTGCGACATCTTTGGCAGGTTTTCGCTACGGCGCGAACTCTTGCTCGCAGTCCTGGTATGTGGTACAATTGTCGCATCTCGTTGACGACGATCTCAGTAAGCTGATGCTGAAAGATTCTTCCTTGTCGTAGAAGAGCCATTTCTTCAGGGTAAGCCTCTTCTTGGACCATCCGGTATATAACGATGTTGACATCTTCCATGTTGCGAAAGCGTGCGGCTAAATTTGCCTCCTCTGATGCGAAATCTCTTTTGCGTATTTTGTCCAGAAATCTCATCACGCATCTCAGGGCTCCCGTGAACTTTTCCCATTTGCTAAAGCGACATACATTTGGGATTATGCTACTCAGCTTTGATGGTGGTTTCGGCGTATCTGTCCATTCGTGTACGTGTATCCGTTCCAGATTACTCGAGTTGAGCTGTGTAGTTGGCCAGTGTTCTTCCTCGTCAAATAGGAACGGCGGACCGGAGAACCATCTCGCTTCCGGTTGGAAACTCGATTCTTTGGTCCACTTCGTTCCATCGTCTGCTACGTTCAGAGCGGATGGAACCCATTTCCATTCTGATATGTCCGAGGTTTCCAAGATCTCTCCAATTCGGAGCGCGACGAACTGATGGTACTTTCGGGCGTCTGAACATATCCAATACAACACGTTCTTGGAGTCGACGGAGAGCTCCTGTGTTATGAGTTTAGCTAGTCGTAGGCCGAGGATCGCTGCCATAAGCTCCATCCTGGGAATCGAAATTGGTTTCAATGGTGCCACTCTTGTCTTGGATGCGAGTAGTGTGCATCTGACTTCTCCTCTTTGTTCGATCCTTATGTAGGCGACGGCTGCAAAGGCGTTTATGCTCGCGTCTGTAAAGATGTGTAATTGGATATTAGATGTTTCTTTCGTTAGACCGAGATATCGTGGAACCCTTAATTCTTCGATGTTTTGTAGTTGCCGTGCCCATATCATCCAACGTTGACGTTCACTTTCTTTGACCTGTTCATCCCAGCCTACGGCCGACCTCCACACGTCCTGCAGTATTATCTTTGCCTGTATAATATAGAACCCCAATAGTCCTAAGGGATCGAAGATGGTCATGACTGTACGTAAAATTGACCGCTTCGTCACAGTTTTCGCTTCGTCGTATATGTCATTCGGAAACTTATTGACGAAGGTGAAGTAATCATTCCTTGGATGCCACCACCTACCAAGCAGTCGTTCTCGTCTTGTCGAGTCCGTCATCTCGATGGGCCGTTCTTAATGATCTCCATCTCCTGAGAGCGCTCTCATCACGGTGCTCGAGTTAGATATCCATCCTCTCATCTCGAAGCCTCCTTCTTTGTGTATGTTCCTCACTGCCAGCGCTAGACGGACCATTTCGTCTTCTGAGTCACAGCTTTGGAGATAGTCATCTACAAAGGTGTTGCGAAGTATGGCCTCTACTTCCTCTCTTTGTTCCTTGATGAACCTTTCTGCGTTCCTATCTCTCACGTAGGTCGCTGCTGCTGGGGAACAAGAAGCACCAAAGGTCATTACGCTCATTACGTACCTATCCGGTTCTCGACTGGTGTCACCATATCTCCAGAGAAACTGCTGTGAGCTTTGATCCTCCGAACGTATCCTAACCTGGTGAAACATTTCTCTAATATCTCCGCAGATGCCAATAGACTTCTCTCGAAAGCGCGATATTACTCCTACCAGCGATGGCAATTGGTCGGGGCCCTTTAGAAGCATTGAATTAAGAGCGATGCCTTCCACTTTGGCTGCTGCATCCCATACGAGTCTTAATTTGCCTTTGTTCGGGTTCTTAGTCACGAATACGGGCAGATACCAGGAGCGTTTGCCTTCGATGGACATATCGTACCAAGTTGCATCTTAAAACACTGTGCCCAGTCCCTTTGCAAACCCTTCACCTTTCTCTTCAACCTCTCCTTGGAACAGTCTTGTCTCCCAGTAATTTGGAATGAGTCCTATATCATTCCGCTTCACAAAAAAGGTTCTAGATCAAACATTGAAAACTATCGTGGTATCGCAAAGCTTTCCGCCATCCCGAAGCTTCTTGAGTTCCTGGTCACCCGGCAACTGCAACATCTTTGTTGCAGCTTGATATCTCCGTCGCAACACGGTTTTTTCAGACATCGTTCAACATCGACTAACCTTCTTGAGTTTTCTAACCTAATCCACCGTGGTTTTCAAATAGGTTTGCAGACGGATGTAGTTTTTACTGACTTCAGCAAGGCATTCGATTCTGTGAACCATGCTCTGCTTATTCACAAGCTCTCTTTATTAGGGTTCCCAACGTTCCCGTTTGCGCATCCGCACGCCTACCCGACAGCTGAGCGATTCCGTCCGGGCGCGTTTCGGTGACCTGAGGCTTGCCGATGAACAGTTCCATGACCGACAATCTCGCTCATCTTGGGAGTAGATGTCTACCCGAAGGTGATCCAGCCCGGGTTCCTTGCGCGTGAGAACGGCCTGCCGGTGGCCCAGAGCACCGTTTTTGGATGGATCGTGTCGGGGGCGTGCACCCAGCCATAGGCCACCCCATTATACTTTGCAATCCAGCAAAGGGGGGGGGGGGGGGAGGATGTTCAGGCCAGCAGTAGACAGTTTACGCGCACTGTGCCGGCTCCGCGCGCCTCTGTCCCGACGAGAGTGCGAAAGCTTAATGATCGCTTGCTCAAGTTATTTGAGTTTGTTCTCCGCTTGGGCCTTAGTTAAAAGAAATTTAAAGAAGGATGGTAGTCTCTCCGAAAACAATAAAATATGAAGAAAACGAGGGGGAACGTTGTGAGTTGCTGCGGACTCCGCAACTCTACGGTTATACCCGATACTTAGTCAGTATGGCTCTCCTCCGGCAGACGCCGCTAATATTAAACGACACGACAAAGAGTGCGTGCGAGAGAGACAGAAAATCAGTCTGAGCGTGACGTCGGGCGCTGCGTAGCCACTGCAAATTGATTTGTTCCTTTTGGCTATAAAAATGATCTGATCTGATCCAGATTCAGCGATCTGATAGATATGGTCGTTATCTATGATTCTGCGTTTTTAGTTTTCTCAAATCTGCAATATTGTGGATGCAACAGATTTTCGTTCTTTGTGTGGGCGGAAGGGGGTGGGGCGAAATTTTGAGATATACGTTTTATAGTGAGATCTAACAGAAGTGCGGATACCAAATTTGGTTACTCTAGCTTTAATAGTCTCTGAGATTTGTGGTTGCCTCAGATTTTCGTCCTTTGCGGGGGCGGAAGGGGGTGTGGGGAAATTTGGACAGGAAACGGTCAAGGTCCGATATCACAGGAGTGTGGATACCAAATTTGGTTGCTCTGGCTTTTATAGGTTCTGAGATCCTTGAACTCATATTTTGCAATTGGCAAAACCGACCATGAAACCTGTGTGTTAGAGTGAGACAGAGCGAGAAAGAGTGAAATTGTTTTCGTGATTCTGGCTGTAATAATTATACGATCTGGTTCAGATTTTGCACTCTAGAAGATATAGTCATCTTCTACGATTCTGCGTTTTTAGTTTTCTCGTATCGTCGAAATTGTGGATGCCACAGATTTTCGCCCTTTGTGGGGGCGGAAGTGGGCGGGGCAAAGTTTTGAAATATTTTTGGAGCAGTGACATATCACAGAAGTCTGGATCCAAAACATCGTTGCTCTAGCTCTTATAGTCTTTGAGCATTAGGCGCTGAAGGGGACGGACAGACGGACAGACAGACAGGGCTCAATCGACTCGGCTATTGATGCTGATCAAGAATATATATACTTTATAGGGTCGGAAACGATTCCTTCTGGACGTTACACACATCCACTTTTACCACAAATCTAATATACCCCAATACTCATTTTGAGTATCGGGTATAAAAACTAGATGTGTACAACCCGTTACCAAAGAGTGTGAGCAAAACTTAATGAGAGGTATTGCCGCGCCGGGCAACGCCTCCAAATCTGGGGCCGTACGTTTGATAAGCCTCCCGTGTTCAAGAGGCCTCCCGTGGTTTTGTTCTTCAAATCGGTTTTATTCAGGTGTTTCATTTACAATGTCGGGCGGGTGTTAAACTATGGGAGCTAGAGCTAAAAAACTTGTACCGCTTCAGTGAACTTTTTCCGCTGCCTTTCTTTTCGTTCTTCCTTTTCCTTGCCTATAGCTGCCGTTCGCCCTGATTAACCCTTTGCTCGGCGCTGTTAATGTTTGTGCTGTTAACGACTGTGCTGTTAGGCGCAGTGATATTCAGGGCTGTTAGGCGCAGTGATATTTAGAGCTGCCGCTGCGGTTTCTGCCGTAACATTCCCCCCTTCGCAAACTTCGTCGCTTGTCGTGATGTTTGCCAAACTTCTGGTTACGCCTTGATCCATTAGTGGGTTCGTTGTCCTCACGTCTAACTTGGCCAGTTTAACTATTGGCCGAGTTAGCAGTCCAGATGCAGTGCGGATCACCGCGCTTCGGGCGATCCCGTCCTTGGCTACTCGAAGGACACTCCTCATTCCTCATTCCGGACACTCCAACGGCACGTAAGTCAGGGGTCGGGAATTTGGCATATTTTCTATCCTTGCTAGTGCTGTTCTCAGCACTGGTTCTTGTACGTGCGTCTCCTCTAATATTTCGGCTAGTATGGATTTCACCGATCTGATCATTCTTTCCCACGCACCTCCCATGTGGGGTGCTCCTGGGGGTATGAAGGACCATTCTATTTGCGGGTACTTGGTTTCCAGTTCGTTCGGTAGAATTCTTTCAATTTCTTCTCGTAGTAAGCGGCTGGCTCCTCGGAAGTTCGTCCCGTTGTCCGACACAATTCTCTTGGGGACTCCTCGACGGGCTACGAACATTTCCAATGTTAGCATGAAGGCGTCTGTTGACAGGGAGTTTGCCAGCTCGATGTGTACTGCTCGCACGGTGAGGCACGTGAATAGTACTCCCCATCGTTTCTCGCGTCGTCTTCCTACGTTTACCTCCAGTGGTCCGAAGTAGTCGATACCTGTGTTTGTAAATGGCAATTCGTTGAATGCTAGCCTCTCTGGTGGTAGGCTTCCCATCTCCGGTGCCTCTGGAAGCGCTCTTTTATTGCGACATCTTTGGCAGGTTTTCGCTACGGCGCGAACTCTTGCTCGCAGTCCTGGTATGTGGTACAATTGTCGCATCTCGTTGACGACGATCTCAGTAAGCTGATGCTGAAAGATTCTTCCTTGTCGTAGAAGAGCCATTTCTTCAGGGTAAGCCTCTTCTTGGACCATCCGGTATATAACGATGTTGACATCTTCCATGTTGCGAAAGCGTGCGGCTAAATTTGCCTCCTCTGATGCGAAATCTCTTTTGCGTATTTTGTCCAGAAATCTCATCACGCATCTCAGGGCTCCCGTGAACTTTTCCCATTTGCTAAAGCGACATACATTTGGGATTATGCTACTCAGCTTTGATGGTGGTTTCGGCGTATCTGTCCATTCGTGTACGTGTATCCGTTCCAGATTACTCGAGTTGAGCTGTGTAGTTGGCCAGTGTTCTTCCTCGTCAAATAGGAACGGCGGACCGGAGAACCATCTCGCTTCCGGTTGGAAACTCGATTCTTTGGTCCACTTCGTTCCATCGTCTGCTACGTTCAGAGCGGATGGAACCCATTTCCATTCTGATATGTCCGAGGTTTCCAAGATCTCTCCAATTCGGAGCGCGACGAACTGATGGTACTTTCGGGCGTCTGAACATATCCAATACAACACGTTCTTGGAGTCGACGGAGAGCTCCTGTGTTATGAGTTTAGCTAGTCGTAGGCCGAGGATCGCTGCCATAAGCTCCATCCTGGGAATCGAAATTGGTTTCAATGGTGCCACTCTTGTCTTGGATGCGAGTAGTGTGCATCTGACTTCTCCTCTTTGTTCGATCCTTATGTAGGCGACGGCTGCAAAGGCGTTTATGACCGCTTCGTCACAGTTTTCGCTTCGTCGTATATGTCATTCGGAAACTTATTGACGAAGGTGAAGTAATCATTCCTTGGATGCCACCACCTACCAAGCAGTCGTTCTCGTCTTGTCGAGTCCGTCATCTCGATGGGCCGTTCTTAATGATCTCCATCTCCTGAGAGCGCTCTCATCACGGTGCTCGAGTTAGATATCCATCCTCTCATCTCGAAGCCTCCTTCTTTGTGTATGTTCCTCACTGCCAGCGCTAGACGGACCATTTCGTCTTCTGAGTCACAGCTTTGGAGATAGTCATCTACAAAGGTGTTGCGAAGTATGGCCTCTACTTCCTCTCTTTGTTCCTTGATGAACCTTTCTGCGTTCCTATCTCTCACGTAGGTCGCTGCTGCTGGGGAACAAGAAGCACCAAAGGTCATTACGCTCATTACGTACCTATCCGGTTCTCGACTGGTGTCACCATATCTCCAGAGAAACTGCTGTGAGCTTTGATCCTCCGAACGTATCCTAACCTGGTGAAACATTTCTCTAATATCTCCGCAGATGCCAATAGACTTCTCTCGAAAGCGCGATATTACTCCTACCAGCGATGGCAATTGGTCGGGGCCCTTTAGAAGCATTGAATTAAGAGCGATGCCTTCCACTTTGGCTGCTGCATCCCATACGAGTCTTAATTTGCCTTTGTTCGGGTTCTTAGTCACGAATACGGGCAGATACCAGGAGCGTTTGCCTTCGACCATTTCATCTTTTTCCAGTTTTCGGACGTAGCCGATGTCTTCGTACCTCTTAATCTGTTCGTTTACGAACTCTCGTAGCACCTTATCGCGTGTCATACGAGATTCTAGGCACCGGAGTCGTCGCATTGCCACGCAGTTCCACGTCGTCGTACCGCCAGAGAAGTCCTGTCTCCCATCTCTTCATTTCGCTGCTAAACCTCGTGGAATTTTCCAGTATTGTTTTTGCTCTTTCGTCCTCTTTGGACCTGAGTGTGCTCTTCGCCATGTTTATGCGAACCGCGTCTAATGAGAAACTCTCTTTTACAAGAGTGTCCAGCTGTGGGTGTTTATTACATTCGCATACGTGCATTACCCGCGGACTCGCTGGCCCGTCGCCCTTTCTACGGCCATAAACGGACCACCCCAACCTGGACTTGGCGGCGATAAATTCGGAATTCTCGCGTTCTTTGACAGTCAGTGGCACTCCAAGTTTCACGTTGTCCAATCCGATGATCAATGACGCTTTCACGTCCTTGTAGCTGAGTATCGGTAGCTTTTCCAGGTGCGAATGGGATTTTAGGATTGAGTCGTCCAGCGTCTGCTTCGGCAGATCCAGGTTTTTTACTGTTCTCACGTTTTGAAGCGTGAATCTGCGAGCCACATTGTCCCTTAGAGAGATCGCTAGGCTTATCCATTTGGATTGAGATTCTCTCTGCGTGATGTCTCCAGTCCAGCGTAGGCATAACTCGTCCGAGGGGCCATCGATGCCTAGTTTTTCCGTTATCTCCGTCTCGATTAGGGTACAGGCGGATCCTTCGTCTATCAGTGCGAACACTTGCATTTGGCCGTTCAGTCCATACAATGTTAAGGGAACGTATCTAAACAACGCAGCTTCGTTCTGCATCGTGTGCAGTACCATAGTGCTTTCCTTCGGCCTATTCTCTACCCTAGAGCTTTGCTGGTTACTGTTGTGGAGGAGGAAATGGTGCTTTCTCGAGCATCCGTCGACGGAACATACTCTTGTTGACTTACAGTGCCTTATAAAATGTTTGCCAAGGCACCTCCAGCATAGCTTATTTTCTCTGACGAAGTTCCATCTACCTGGCCCTTCTAGCTCGAGGAACTGCTTACAGTCCTCCAATTTGTGGGCCCCATTGCACCTACGGCAGGGCGGTTGTGCGCTGCTATCATTGTGCACCATAAGCCGGATTCTTGGGTTCTTCTCCTTCGTGCAGACTTCTTTCTCGGGTGCTACTGGCATCACGGTGCTTGCGCACGATGCGACTCGGAATAGCCAATCGTCGAAAACGGCGATATTTACCCTCGGAAGTCCAGCGCTTTGTCTGGCCCAATCCAGTTTCAAGTCGAATGGGAGTTTCTCCACAAGGTCGCGAAGTAACATTGGGTCGTTCAGATAGGCGGACAGTCCTATCGCGTCAACAGTAGCGCGATAATTTTGCACCGACAGCGCCAGGCGCACTAGGCTTTCGATGCTGCTCAATTTCACGGACGGCTCCATGCTTAGCTTCGTCTGTAGGGTGTGATATATATGGCCTCTGGTCGGCCATATAGCATTCGAAGAGTCTCGATGGCTAGTCGAACTGTTGCGGGCATCATTAATTTTCCTCGTACTGCTTCCAAAGCGGCACCTTTCAGGACCTTTTGCAGCCTCATGAGATTCTCTTGATCTCTGAGTCCGCAGCGTTCTGTAGATTGCTCGAAGTTTACTATGAACATGGGCCATTCCTCGGGGTTTCCAGAAAAGCATGGTAGATCCTTGTTGATGACTTGTCTTGCGGCTATCTGGGATGCTGTCAAGCATCTCTCCGCCCCGCTGGCGCGACCGATTGATTACTCCCGCACGCGTACGGGTCCGAAATGTTTCGACTCGTACTTGGGTAATACTGTGCAGTCGGGGCGCGAATGAAGGGGTTTTGCCCATGCAGGTTGGTACCCAGCGCCGGTGCGGCCATTGGATGCCACATAGCGCCGACTGGCATTGTCTCGTTCGGATTCAGCCCAGTAGGCATTCCAATCCGCGTTGCTTCCGTGGTTCCTGACATGTGGACTCCAGTCCAGTTGGGAGCTGCTCTGTCCCAGCCTCCGTTGATTACCGTGGAGCTCATGAGGCCACCTGCTTGAGGCAGTCTGGAATGCTTCGGGATGGAGCGCATTCCCTCGAAGGCCGTGGCGAACGTCGGCAGCGGAAAGGCAGCGGAAAAAGTTCACTGAAGCGGTACAAGTTTTTTAGAATATTGCCGCGCCGGGCAACGCCTCCAAATCTGGGGCCGTACGTTTGATAAGCCTCCCGTGTTCAAGAGGCCTCCCGTGGTTTTGTTCTTCAAATCGGTTTTATTTAGGTGTTTCATTTACAATGTCGGGCGGGTGTTAAACTATGGGAGCTAGAGCTAAAAAACTTGTACCGCTTCAGTGAACTTTTTCCGCTGCCTTTCTTTTCGTTCTTCCTTTTCCTTGCCTATAGCTGCCGTTCGCCCTGATTAACCCTTTGCTCGGCGCTGTTAATGCTTGTGCTGTTAACGTCTGTGCTGTTAGGCGCAGTGATATTCAGGGCTGTTAGGCGCAGTGATATTTAGAGCTGCCGCTGCGGTTTCTGCCGTAACAAGAGGTGTTAAGCAAACAAATTCGATCAAAAATAAGTTTGTTAAGCTATTAGGCGTTTTTAATAACTGTTGCCATTTTTAATTTAATGAAAGTCGGGAGATTGTATTTAGTTTACAATTTATTTGAATTTGTAAACCAACTTATCGCGTATGTACATATGGGGGTGATTGGGCAAACGAATGATGCGAGGATATTAATCTAATAGCTGCGACGATTAGCTCAAGACTAAAAATGCAAGGGTTGACGGGCCAAATTGCCGGGCCCTATGCAGCAAGCTTAGACGCGAGCGAGAGAGTAGGATAGCCGGAGAGCTGCTCGGGCCGCTGTTAAGCCGAGTACGAGATATTCAGATATAAGGAGACGAAAGAATTCTGCTGCATATGCGGTAACAAATGATCTTTACTGTGGGCGTTGAAAATGACAACAACAACAAAATGCATTTCTTTTGGGCCGCACCACTGGCAATAATTTACAATGTTTAAGCTGCTTGACCCGACAAAGTTTCTAGACATTTTTTTAAATTTATTAACAACATTTTATGTTTTTCTTTAAAATTACAAACAAATAAAAATTAAATTCGGAACACAAAAACTTCGAAGCTATAAGAAAAACAAAGTGTGAATTTTTTTAACGGCACATTCCTTAGTTTTACTGAATTTTGTCCTTCGTTTGATCAGATTACTAAAAGCCTGGTGCACTGTACTGTTACTGTAAAAATTAGCAGAGGGGACTGGGAGACGCTTGCTCTCCGCTCTCTTCACGATCGAATCCAAACTGATCAAGGAATATATTCCTCAGTTCCAACAGCTTGGTACACTCAAGACCGTTACGTTGGGGCACATGCAGGGCAATAAGACGCACAAGAGAAAGGAAATGACAGATGTCCTCGCTAAGAGAGGTGGAATTAAGGTAGACAATTAATCATTACCCTACCGTTCTGTGGGCTCAAAAAAGGACCCAGATCGGGATATGTGAGGAATAAGAAACACTGAATAGTGTAGGTCAAAGGCAAGACAATTTATTTCTCATCCCGGAAAAGAAAGACTTGTCAAATTGAATAAGGGCGAAATTTGGACTTTAAAAGAATACCTCACGGTATACCTAAAATATCACATATATTCCTGTAGATTCTGCGAAATAGAGCAGACAACACATGCTTTGTAAATGCCCTGTAATCTCACGGAATTTTGAATAAAAGACCCACCAAAAGTTTTAAATTTATAAAACAAACGAGGGGGAACGTTGTGAGTTGCTGCGGAAAACGCAACTCTACATTTATACCCATACTTAGCCATACTTAGTCAGTATGGCTCTCCTCCGGCAAATTGATTTGTTCCTTTTGGCTATAAAAATTGTCTGATCTGATCCAGATTCAGCAATCTGATAGATATGGTCATTCTCTATGATTCTGCGTTTATAGTTTTCGGAAGGAAGGGGGTGTGGCGAAATTTTGACACAAAACGGTCAAGGTCCGGTATCACAGGAGTGTGGATACCAAATTTGGTTGCTCTAGCTCTTATGGGTTCTCAGATCCTTCAACTCATATTTTGCAATTGGCAAAACCGACCATGAAACCTATGTGTTAGAGAGAGACAGAGCGAGAAAGAATGAAATTGTTTTCTTGATTCTGGCTATAATAATTATACGATCTCGTTCAGATTTTGCACTCTAGAAGATATAGTCATCCTCTGCGATTCTACGTTTTTAGTCTTCTCGTATCATAGAAATTGTGGATGCCACAGATTTTCGCCTTTTCTGGGGGCGGAAGTGGGCGGGGCGAAGTTTTGAAATATTCTTGTAGCAGTGAAATATTTCTAATATTACTAATAGGGACGGACAGACGGACGGACGGACGGACAGACAGACATGACTCAATCGACTCAGCTATTGATGCTGATCAAGAATATATATACTTTATGAGGTCGGAAACGATTTCTTCTGGACGTTATACGAATCCATTTTCACCACAAATCTACCCCTATACTCATTTTGAGCATCGGGTATAAAAATTTCAGGAAAATTTAGGGACATATTTTCGTAAAGTGCAGTCAAAGTTGAAAAACTGCTAAAAAGTTAGGTACTAATGAATCCATTTGATCAGGTACACTCCATATCAGAATAATTTTACATTTCGCGCTACCTTAATTATGTCGTTGGCTAGTATTTCTACCTTAAACTGTCTTTTTGACCAGGTTTTGAAATATACTTGTAACAGTGACATATCACAGAAGTCCGGATATAAAATGTTGCTCTATCTCTTATAGTCTTTGAGCAATAGGGGCTCATAGGGACGGATAGACGGACGGACAAGCGGATAGACAGACAGACAGGGCTCAATCGACTCGGCTATTAATGCTGATCAAGAATATATATACTTTATGGGGTCGGAAACGATTCTTTGTGGACGTTACACACATCCACTTTTACCACAAATATAATATAACCCAATACTCACTTTGAGTATCGGGTATAATTACTAAGAAAATAAGCATGCATTCAAAATACAATTTCTACTACAATTGCTAATTACGAGAAAGGTATGTGAGTATTAGTAATTAAAAAAGAGAAAGGGAATTAGTGGTGGATATAATATAGTAGATGGAATTATAATCCGAGCATAAGACGGTCCTGGTTTTTGTACTGAGGGCACCATACACAGGAGAACTAAGGGTCGTCAAATTCGTTTGACCAGCTCTTTATAAACCCAAGCACGCCCATCGCCTTATTTACCATGGTAGAAATGTGTTCAGACAACTTTAGCTTGGCATGTAATATAACACTAATATCATCCACCAGGTTAATTCTCTCAAGAGAACCACCACATAAAGTATATGGAGCCAGGCTAGAACGATGAAATGGATTGGACATATCCATATATACATATGTGCCGTTTCCTTTATTCCACCGTTCTATTGACGGCGCCATATTATCGGCAAATATGGGCGTTCTCCTCGTCTTTGAGTGCTCCTCAATATCCACATTCCGCATAAAAACGGTGCAAGCAGTTGTGCCTCAGTGAATTTAAAATAATTCACCCACAGCGAGCCCAATTTTATCCACCGACTAATATGCCAGCCCCCGTATACACATATCCCTCGGCATATGTACATGTACATAAGTACTTACCGCTCTAGCTCAAAGAATTAAACCATACTTCGTTCTGCCAATGCTTGTGGCCTCCTACTTTTCCAAAGGTTTAATTTGATCCGCATTCCGCCTCCGATCCAGTGCTTACATTCACATACATATGTACTGTTACTAATATTTCTACTCGTACCAGCTGAGCTTTCATGCCTGACGTATGCATACCAACGCACATACACATGTTGAAGCACATATTCTAGCAGTCACAATGGTACATAGTTTTTTTGATTTTATAAATACATCTATATATATCTATCTATATATAAACTAACACGGTGCACTGCGTCTCGCCTTTTGTTTTCGTTTGTTTTTTTTGCCCGTTGTTATAATCTCGTCAAAAGGGGGGTCGTTAATCCAAGCCACGGTACATAGCACCTATGTACATCCATACACCCACACACATACAAGCAGAAGCAACGGTGCATTCTTTTCGTTTTTTTTCACTTTCGCTTCTCCACCGTTTGGCTTGCGTTGTTGTTGGTGGGAGAATATTTTTCGGTGTCACGCTTGACCGTAACGGAATGCCAAGTGACGCGCTACCCTGCATTTCGAGGGTATATTGTCCATTCGTTTTGCAACCGACTCTATATAGGGGTACCTTGTGTCTCAATATTATTGCTCATCCTCATTAGTTGTTCTTGGTTGGACAGTTTTTTATATTGTTCGTAGTATTTTTATATTATATATTCCGGCCACTGTGTACGATCTTTATAATATAAATTCGCAATAAATTCAACCAAGTCCACATATCCACGGTTCGTCGTTCAGAACTTCCGCTTCTCCATTCCCGCTCACTGCTTTGCGACTCTGATACGCGTGATCGCTAATCCATCAGCCAACCATGCCCACTAGTAAAAAGAAATCTCGTAAAAAGTTTAAGCGGGTACGTTCGCTGAGTTTGACCCATCCACCCAGCTCCAACGGCTCAGTCACTACGCCCACATCGTCCCGTCTGGGCCCAGCTGAGCGAGGTCCGACCGTCCCGGGCTTACACACCACATGCCTTCGAGGCTTTGTTGCTCCCCTCGGTAGTCCCTCGCACGGTTCCTAGCACTATGGTCCAATTGGGCGCCAGTTCCGCACGGTCTAAGTTTGCCTTGGCTGCAAGTAGACTGACCAGCTTCGACCAGAAGCTCAGCGCTCCAGATGCTAGCACACCAATCCGCTCGCTCTCCCAAGTCCAGCGAGACAACTCCGAAGCCTGTGGGCAAAGGTGGACGCGGAGTTCGAGGCCTGTTCGGCCTGTTAGTGTTCCTCATTTCCGCTAAGCTGCCAAAGACGACCTTAGAGCTTTGGGAGCAATCCGTGACGCATAAGTCAGAAATTCCCACCTGGCACGCCATGGACAAGTTCCTGGTGGAGCGGTACCTGTCTCTCGAAGCGACCGAGGACGGCCATCCAGGCATGGAGACTCAGGCCCAATCAAACAAGGAGCACGTGTGATCTCTGCTCCAAAGAGTATCATCCAATCCGTTTATGCCCTCACTTTCTTCAAATGCCCGCTGACGCTCGCTCCGACTACATTAAGCAAAAGCAGCTTTGTTTGAACTGTTTTGCAAGGGGCCACCAGATACGAGCATGCCAATGCGGCCACAATTGCATCACTTGTGTAGACCGGCTCCATACGCTTTTACACCGTAGCAATCCAGCAAACTCCAGTGAGGCGATTTCCACAAAATTCCTCAGCGTGGGCCGAGCTACATTCACGAGTACCAAGCGTACAAAATCCAAGTTCGTCCGAAGCCCAGCCAAACGTTCAGTCGTATTTCACTCCGGCACTCCGGCACGAGTGCTGTCCTTCTAGGCACGGCCATCGTTAATATTGGCCACCTGGGAAAAACTTTCCACGCCCGCGCTCTGATCGACTCTGGCTCAGAGGCGACGTTCATTACAGAACGTCTTGTGGACATGATCAAATTGCCATTCCAACGTATCCAGGCACAGGTCTCCGGCCTAAATAATGCCGTATCCGCTCAATCAAAAAAGCTCTGCAGTTTTTCCATCCGTTCTCCGACTAAGCCGGGCTTACAACTAAATGCCACAGCCTACGTTATTCCGGAATTGGCCGCGAATATTCCATCGCATCCGATCTCGCAAGGGTTCTTGAGAGACCTGCCGAACCGCTCATGGGCGGATCCGACGTTCTATGAGAATTCACAAATAGATGTCCTGATTGGAGCGGATATCCTTCCATCCATTCAGTTAAGTGGCTCACTGACCAACATCTATGGCTCTCTCCTCGGGCAGGAAACCATTTTCGGCTGGGTACTCACAGGTCCAGTGCCTCAGGTAATGAATCAAATCTCATCGTTTTCGAGTCAAATTTCCAGACGACCTATCAAACTGGTAGAAGACTCGGGGTCTTTTTACGACAGCAATTTCCTTCCAGCTCCCTCCGCAGAAGTTCTCGAACGGTCTCCTGACCGACGGAAATATTTCCAAAATATGCACTGTATGAAAGCTCAACGCTCCGGTTCGAATTCAAGCCTGAACACGAAGGTGAATCCGTCCTTAGATCAACATAGCCTCACCAGACTATGTCTTAAATGTGCCTCTCACCCGTTCCAAGATCGTTACTAATGTGTCTTCCACGCCTTTATTTCATCATAGTTCTCCGCACCCATATATGGCCCAACGTCCCCGCGCCAACCGCACCATGGAGAACCGACGTGCTCGGGAAATTGGCTCCTACCGTTGCCGAATCTGCCAAGGAGTCCATCCGCCACGGACCCTCCACCAATTTCTTCTCCTGAGCCCCGAACAGAGACTCCGAGCTGTCCTTGTCAACCAGCATTGCGGGAGCTGCCTGGCTCACCAACACTCCGGCAAGGATTGTCGCAGTGGCGGGCTGTGCAGGGTGTGTGGCAAGAACCACCACACGCTACTCCACGTACCCGCGTCTCGTCGTCCAGCCCGCTCAGCCTCGGGAGCATCGTCGCCATCTAAATCGAACCATGCCAAACGCCGCCCTCGTCGTCCAGCCCGCTCAGCCGCGACTTCACCGTCGCCATCTACATCGGCCCACGACGAACGACACACTCGTCTCCCCGCGAGCCGCCCCGTCGTAGGACCCACGGCGCCATCCATAGATTCCTCAAGAGCAAGCCCCGTTTTGCGCATCCGCACGCCTATCCGACCGTGGAGCGACACTGAGTCGACGTCCTTGTCAAGTCCAGAGCGTTGTTTTTGGATGAATCGGGTCCGGGGCGTACGCCCAGCCATAGGCCACCCCATTATATTTCGCAATCCTGCAAGGGGGGGATGTTCAGGCCAGCAGTAAACAATTTCCGCGCACTGTGCCAACTCCGTTCGCCCCGGTCCCAACTCGCTCGTAGGGGCGCTCAGATACACAATCCACGATCCACACGGGGCTCACGGCAGCAAAAGCATCATAGAGATAGTTACGATTTCACCCCCGCTTCAGACGGCCGATCTACCGCGCGACCCCCCAACCAAATACACACTCATAATTATATATATACCACGAAACACAACGGTTTTCATTTGACAGTATGACGGCTACTCGGAGGTTCACTGGATCATCAATTGCGATGTGGGAGAGTTGAGCTTCGATCCGCCCCACTACAAACACTATGTGAACACCATGTGACTAGCGCATTAACACAAAGTAGAAACACTGTTACGTTGGGAATATATATATAAATAAACAAATAAAATAAAATTATGGAAGCCACAGATTTTCATCCTTGGTGGGGGGACGGAAGGAAGGGGCGATTTAAAAAAAACTTGATTCCGTATTATATCACTGGAGCTACATATAAAATTTCGTTGCTCTACCTCTTAGTCTCTAAGACCTAGGCGTGTGGATACTTTCAACATCTATCACTGCCTGTTTGGCTATTCTGACCATTAACTATATATATATATATATATATATACATAAATAAACAATAATAAACCTTCCCAAATACCTCCGAAGTGACGTCCTGCCTGGGGAATAAAATGACACTCCATCTGTTCTCTTTCTAATATTGGCATCACCTGTATTTGTAAACGAGTGCGACACTGTAGTTCTGTGTTTCATCAGATTTCCCACTATTCTGCCGATACCTAGCACAGGTAACACACTGCACTGTTTCTTAATTGTTAAAGCGCAAAGAGAGTGAGAGCTCTAGCTACGATAGCCCAATCATTGTAAAGCCTAGTTTAATGCTAGGGCAGAGTGCCGCGTCGTTTACATCATATTATTTATTATATTCAAACTGTCTTTTTTTATTATAATTAGGATTGTATCTTTGATTATAAAATAATATCACTGTTATAAATTATATTTTTTGCTGTTACTGTTGGAGCAACTTATACAACAGTCAAAGGAAAAATTACACTGATTTAAAAACAAAGAAAAAATAAATAAATGCGTGTCATCCAGGTCGAAGAATTTGGAGGGGGATATTTTTTGGTTCAATTATCTGTCCAGGTTTCTATGGTAGAGGTTATTTTAGATCATCGGCCTACACCGGTATCTGGTTCTTGCAAGACGCCACGCCAGTACATTAGGTTGGCTTACAAATATGGCTCTTCACTTGATTGTTGACAACATCACCATCAAATGGTCCTCGGCGATGTCCCGGTTATGGATATACCACTCAGCTCCAGAGATCCTACGCAGAAATTTACTCTGCAAGGTCATGATCCTCGCAAGGTTAGTCTTGGCGGCAATCCCATACACCTGAATGCCGTACTTCCAGGCAGGGTAGATCTTGACTTTATTTTTTAAGCTGAGCTTGTTGCTTTGTTTAAGTAGCCAGAACATTTACTGGGCCTTACCCACCAACACACTTCTCACGTTACGGATGGGACTGTCGAAAGATAAACGTGCATCCAGTGTAACTCCGAGGTATATGTGATCCCTTCGCTGCTCCACGAGTTTCCCTAGTAGGAAGACACCAGGGTTAAAGCCCATTCTTAAAGTGTGCGTCACCACTGCATATTGAGAGCACATTGGAGATGTTCCATCGGCAGGTCCAGCTTTCAACAGATATTGCTGTAGATTGTTTGTGGCATTATAGACACAGCTAGCCCTCGAGAGTATTGCTGAGCCGTCGGCAAATGTTGGCACCTTGATGGCGTGTCATGTTTGCCTTCGGACCTTAAAAGGATTTGGCATGACGTGGGTGTATGTGTTCCACTACCCTGTGCAGTTTTTCGGTTGTGCCGTGCTGAAGCCTGAAACCAAATTGGTAGTTTGGCATGGCGGCTTTGACCACCTCAAACATTTTGCCAAAAGTGCCAAAGTGGGAAGTATGCTAATCTTATCGACGCGTTAACGATTAGCAACAGATACAGAATCACTCTGTTTGGAAGCGCCTTTGCAACAACAATCCTTTCAATCCTATCGTCGCCAGGAGCCTTCTTGGATTTAAGTTTCTTTATGTCTCCCGAGATTTCTTATATTTGGACGTTGACATGCAATGACTGCATCTTTCAAGAGGCGATGCAGTTACTGCACCGTCAAGTGGCCCGTGTGAAACCAGCAGAAGGCTGTTACGCGCGGATCCCAGGCAAAACGCAGCCCTCCTCCCGCCCAACCGACCGAGGGGCGCAGCCGCATGACGCGTGGTGCGTAGCCCAACCAAACACGAACATGCAAGAAAGATAGCTATTAGACTAACATTCGAGGAAAATTAGCACTAAACTTACTAAAAAACTAAGCATGCAATCAAAATACAAATACCACTACAGTTACTAATTAATAGAAAGGTGTGTAAGGATTCATGATTTAATAAGAGGAAGAGAATTAGTGTTGGATATAATATGGTAGAAGGAATTATAATCCGAGCATAAGACCCTAAACGGTTCATGCAAGGAATAATTCGATCTACAAAGTGGAAGGAACAACGGTATAAAATTTCTAGTCAGTCTAATAGGAATTGTCTATTGGGCTGTCTATGTCACCCCTGATCAAGTTGTGCATAAATATCACATCAAGCATTTTTCTACGGTTAACTAAGGATGGGAGGTTTACTAATAGTAGTCTACTAGAGTAAGATGGGAGTCTTACACCCGCATCCCAGTTAAGGCCCCGCAGAGCAAAGAGTAAAAAGTTTTTCTGTACTGATTCTATACGGTCCTGGTGTACTTTTTACTGAGGGCACCATACACAGGAGCCGTATTCTAAGATCGGACGAACAAGCGAGGTGTAGAGAGTCTTTGTTATATAGATGTCGTCAAATTCCTTTGACCACCTCTTTATAAACCCAAGCACGCCCATGGCCGTATTTACCATGGTAGAAATGTGTTCGGAAAACTTTAACTTGGGGTCTAACATAACACCCAGATCATCCACCAGGGTAATTCTCTCAAGAGAACCACCAAATAGGGTGTAGGGAGCCAACAAAGGGCTAGAACGATGAAATGTCATAACTTTGCATTTCGATGCATTAAGGTGTAACAACTTTGCACAACACCATGACTGAAAGCTATTGAGATCGGATGGCAAGCGAGAATGAAATGAAATGTCCTTGTATTGGACACAGATTTTAACATCATCCGAATACGTAAGTACTCGAGAGTATGTTAATATCGAAGGCAAGTCATTAATAAAGAGTGTGAAGAGTAAGGGGCCTAGATGGCTGCCCTGTGGTAGTCCCGAAGAAACCTTTACTGGTAAAGAGAGGGAGTTTTTGAAGAGGACTCTTTGAGACCTAGAACAAAGATAGCTAGAAATCCATCTCAGAAGGTTGGGCGGAAACCCTAAAAGGTCAAGTTTATGTGCTAAAAGGGAATGGTTTACAGAGTCAAATGCTTTACTAAAGTCGGTGTAAATAACATCCGTCTGTAAGTTACCTTGAAAGCCTTTAATAATGAAAGAGGTAAACTCTAACAAGTTCGTGGTGGTTGATTGCCGCCTTATAAATCCATGCTGAGTTGGAGATATAAGTGACTTGCAGAGATGTCGCAAGTGCGGAGTTAAAACCTTCTCAAACATTTTGGGAATAGCGGATAACTTTGCTATACCTCTATAATTTTTTGCATCAGATTTGATACCTTTTTTATGGAGAGGAATTATAAACGATTCATTCCAGATTGGGGGGAAGCAAGAGGAATCAATGGACAGGGTGAATAGTTTAAGCAATGGTCCACACAGAGCCTCGGCGCAGTACCTGAGTACACAACCTGGAACCCCGTCTGGACCCGGTGAAAACACCGGCTTAACTAGTCGAAGATCATGAAGTAGGGAATATTCATTTAACAAGGGACTGAAAATGCCGTTAGACCTCGGTAATCCGTATGGGTACGGTTGACCAGAGTAGCGTTCCTCAGAATAGGTGGTTTGGAAAAACTGGGCAAAAAGATCGGCAATTGCCTGATCATTATTTGCCGACGTATTACAAAATGATAGCGAGGATGGGTGTGCGGACGTTCTACGCTTACTGTTTACGAAGCAGTAAAACTTTTTAGGGTCCTGAGAAAAACGTATCCTGCAACGAGGTAGGTAGTTCTTATAGCATTGAGCAGTAAGAACTGAAAAGTTTGACCGAGCTTTTACATAACGAGAGTGAGAAGTAGGAGAGCCCACTTCTTGAAATTTTTTATAAAGTCTTGATTTTAAGGTTTTCTAGCCTGGATAACGCTTTGGTAAACTAAGGGGGTTTTCCAGATCTAATCGGACAAGAAAGCGGGACACAAGAATCAAAAAATGTGCCAAGAGCAGTGTAAAAAATGTTTGTGCCTTTTATGACATCAGTGCACAAGTACAAAGCAGACCAATCAAAATCCCTAATAAGGTTATTAAGCTTCGCAAACTCGGCTTTACGAAAGCAGCGGACACGTTCAGGTAGTCTACTCGACCGATCCAATACAGTTGGTCCTATATCTAGCGACACCTCGAAAGTAGGGTGGCAGGCGTCTTCAGGTATAGTGAGCGGAAGGGCTCGTGCTAACAACACTATGGTCGGATCCGATATAAAGCATAGATCAAGCAATCGACCCAAGAAATTTTTTACATGATTGACTTGAGACAGGGACAGGGCAAGCAAGCCGTCAACAAAGTCATGTCGTGACATGGGCACTAGGATACTAGACTCGTTTACCGAAGACCAAACAGTTCCTGGCAAGTTGAAGTCACCAAGAACTATCATACGATCTTTATCAGTAGCGAGGAAGAAACAGCGGTTAAAGCGGACAAGTGCTGCTCATCAATTGAAATATCCGAAGAAGGTGGGATATACGAGCAAGTAATGAATATAGCGAAAGCGGGAAGAATCAGTTTTACACACAGGAATTCCAGTTCCTGTTGAACTTGGACTGTGAAGTGTTCTGACGTGACGTAAGAGTCCACTGCAATTAGAACCCCTCCTGCACGTCGAGACGAACGGTCCTTTCTAAAAGTGGTGTACCGACCTGCCAAAACCTCGGAACTAAGAATGTCCGGCTTTAACCAGGTTTCAGTAAACACAATAACGTGGGAAGCGAATGCAACACTATCCCGGAAAAGAATGCTGAGCTTACTACGCAAGCCTCTTACATTCTGATAGGTTACTAAGAGGTTACTAAGAGAAGTTCGTTTTTTGGAAGGGTGGAAGCAGGACGGGAAGATTTCGGAGAAGCTCCTGCACGATGATGCATCCTGCGATCTGCTCAGTGGTGCTCAAACCCTGGAGTGCGCGCATATGTGAATTGAACTTGTCTGAAAGCTCCCGAAGCATGACCACTGACCCAGGTTCCACAGCCTGAAGCGCCAAGATCTCATCGATGTGTGCCTGAACCAATCGCCGATTATTGAATCTGTTTTCCAACAAATCTAATGCCACAGCATAATTGCCATCTGAGATTTCCAGCGACCGAACAGTCTCCAATGCCGAATCCCGCAGACATGAACGCAAATGCTGGAGCTTTTCTATGTTTGTTAAGTCCGGATGGCTGTCGATGATGGTGAAGTGTTCTGACGTGACGTAAGAGTCCACTGCAATTAGAACCCCTCCTGCACGTCGAGACGAACGGTCCTTTCTAAAAGTGGTGTACCGACCTGCCAAAACCTCGGAACTAAGAATGTCCGGCTTTAACCAGGTTTCAGTAAACACAATAACGTGGGAAGCAAATGCAACACTATCCCGGAAAAGAATGCTGAACTTACTACGCAAGCCTCTTACATTCTGATAGGTTACTAAAAGAGAAGTTAGTTTTTTGGAAAGGTGGAAGCAAGACGGGAAGTTGAGGAAGAGGAAGTTGGGGTTGAGGGTGGCACACTGGAAAGATTTGGAAGGGATATGGGCTTCTTCTTAGCCTTAAACTCCTTCACCACCAAATGCTCCGGCCCTGATTGAAAACTGATTGGCGCCACAGGGAGCTCCATCTGGTGGGTCTCATTCAGTCACTCAGTGACCATCATTGCTCTTTTACCAGATTTCCTCCGGAATGGTGTGAATCTTTCTTCCAGATTCGTCGCAAAAGCCTCAACACTGTCCATTGCTGTTCTTGCCCATGAGCCATCAGCCTTTCTTACCGGAAAGCGAGGTGTTGGTTGCTGCTTGTAGCGTCTGTTTCCAAAGGGCGTAGCTTGAGTGTACGCGAACTGTGGCCATCGATAGCAGTCTATCCGTGGCATCGATCTTTGGTTTCGCCAATTTCTTCCTTACCCGATTAGCCACTCTTCTGAAGACTCTGTTAACCTGCGGGTTATTGGTGCTGTTCAGTTGCAGAAATATGCTTAAGTAATAGTTTATAATACCCGTCGGCATAACACAGTGGCACCGTGACACAGTGTTCTATTTAACATGTAATATAATAACTCACGACAACACACTGGCCACTGCAGTGAGTTCTGCTGATAATGCACTCTCTACGCAGAGGGCGAAGACAGCGGGGCAGCTGCTGACCATCAAAATATCGCAATTGCCCACCAGACACTAAAATTATCCATAATACACAAAACATATATTTTACAGACTCAGCACTTTTGTACCTTTTATTACCTATAAATAAGAATCAGTTTTATCAATAAAATCAGTATCAGAAACAGTACCATAACTGCCTGTCACTCATCTTCCATCGCAATCATCAGAGGCTGTCGCCGTGTCTTCAGACCCTCCCTTACGCACCGTAGGATACCCACTCTGCAGTCCAACTGGTTCAAGTTCTATTTGCGACGACCAAACTGTAGACGGTTTATGCACCGTATGCAACCCAGCTTCCTACACACACACACACATTAACATTTGGTGGCCCCGACCTTGGTCATCCTTTCAAACTGTCAGACAAGCTACAGTGAAAGGATTCGATCTGGACATTAGATTGAAGCAGTCAACAGGACATCTTCAATAAAAATTTGGCACCAGGCCAAATACTTACGGTATCTCCCACCAATAAGTATCACTTTGGCAAATCTGACATATTCAGGTTATCAACCAACAGAAAAACAGCTATAGAATTCGATTACCACCAAGGTAATCAATTTTTGTTGTTCCGTGCGTTCCATAGATTGGAAACAGTACAAATCCCTCCTTCCAACACATCACCTGTACTATTACATTTATGCACATTCTGCAAGAAAGTAAGCCATTGGCTCTAGGATGCGAAGAATTTCGCTCCAAATCTCCATCAGAACGACTAAATTGGTACAAAAACAAAGAAATGTGCGTTAATTGTTTTAGAACAAATCACAAAACAAACGCATGCCCTGGTCGAAACTGCTTCAAGTGTGTAAAGAAGCACAACACAATGCTACATTTGGAAACAGCATCAGGCGCAGCTACAAAATCAAGAGGCCCGGTTGGTGCAGCAAGTAACAATAGTTACAATCTTCTGGCCACAGCAAAGGTGGCAGTAGAAGCCAACAGGCATGTTGCTAATTTCAGAGCACTGCTAGATTCAGGATCACAGATAAACTTGATCTCTGAACGAATGGCATCAATGTTGTCACTCAAACTAAAAGACACAACATTACGGATCGAAGGAATCGGAGGTCAATCAAAGACCAGCAGGGCTCGAGTAAATGTGCTCATGAAATCCCTTCACAATGGTTTTACGCAAAGAATTGAAGCTTTCGTATTACCACAGATAATAGCTGATCAACCAGCTCAGGCACTCGATTCAGAGAGCTTAAACGTACCAAGCAAGATCTCACTGGCAGATCCAAACTTCCATAAGCCAGGCAAAATCGACATGCTAATCGGAGCCGAGCATTACTACTCGCTGCTGCTACCAGATCAACAGCAGCTAAGGACCGTTGCTACAAAACACGAAACTGGGATGGATTGTGGCAGGAAAAGTCAAATCTGCCCACAATTCCTCACCCATTTGTGCAACGGACGTAAACGAGCTCATGGAAAGATTCTGAACTCTGGACAATCTAGAGACGGAAGACAAACCACGCACTCCAGTGGAAGCACGGTGCGAAGCTCATTTTTACAGAAAATCTTCAGACAGCTTCAGACGGCCGTTTTATTGTAAAGCTCCCATTTTCCGAACACCCTTCAGCCCTGGGGGAGTCGTTGGAAACCGCAACAAAAAGATTCCTAGCGTTGGAGCGGCGAAGCTCAACAGAAACTTGGAAGAGTTATGTGGACTTCATGGAAGAGTATGAAGGACTAGGACATATGAAGATTGTGCAAGCATCAAAAGTTCCCAAAAGGCACTACTTCATTCCACATCATTGTGTACTCAAACCTGAGAGCACCACCACAAAGCTTCGGGTAGTATTCGATGCCTCATGCAAATCAGCATGATTTATGTCTATTCTGCTACGATTTCGAATTCATAAGTACGTATTCACAGCGGACATAGAAAAGATGTACCGGCAAGTGTGGATGAATCCGGATCAATTCCATCAGATGATAGTCTGGAGAAACAATCCATCCGAAGAGATCAGGTACTATCGCCTGAAAACAGTAACATATGGGACAACAGCTGCTCAGTTCCTAGCAACGAAATGTCTGGATCATTTGGCAATACAATACAAAGACAGACTACCAGTAGGATCAACAACATTAAAAACCGATTTCTATATTGACGACTGTCTAACTGGAGTAAACACGATTCCAGAGGCAATTCATGTTCGACAAGAACTAAATAAGATATTGCTACCGTCCGGATTCAAATTGCGCAAGTGGTGCTCCAACAATGAGCAACTTCTCCAAGGAATCCCCAAAGAGGATATTGTAACCGATGTAAAACTAGGAGAGACACTAGAGCACTACAGCGTGAAAACTCTGGGTCTCATCTGGATGCCGAAGAAGGATACATTGTGTGGACGAACACAGAAAGGCCAGGCTACACGCATCACCAAACGGGTGGTATGTTCCGAACTGCCCCAAATCTTTGACCCACTAGGACTCTTTGCACCGGTGGTAGTAAAGGCAAAAATCTTCATGCAACCACTTTGGGAGCTCAAACTGGATTGGGATGACGAATTACCATTACAACACCAAACCGAATGGAAAGAATACCGGGACGACTTACAAACATTGAACAAAATGCAAATTCCCCGGCATATCTACGATGGTAAAATTCCAGTTACACAAGAACTCCATACGTTTGTAGATGCATCAGAACGAGCATATGGCACAGCAGTATATGTACGCGCAACATACAAAAACAACCAAGTGTCAGTAAGACTGCTCTGTTCGAAATCACGTGTGGCGCCGACAGCCAAACAATCGCTACCACGGTTAGAACTTTGTGCTGCAGACCTCGGTGCCGAGCTCACAAACTGACTCCGACAGGATCTGCACATGGACATTAACACGGTTTCAGGATGGTTTTGGAGTGATTCCACAGTTGTGTTATCCTGGATAAACGCATCGTCATCAACATACCATACCTTTGTGGCAAATCGAATAGCCAAGATCCAGGCATTAACAAACCAGTCACAATGGCGTCACGTGTCATCGGCCAACAACGCAGCCGATGTCCTGTCAAGAGGAACCGCAGCAAGCAGACTGGCAGATCACAATCTGTGGTTATATGGACCAGTATTCCTGCACGGATCTCGAGACAACTGGACGAAGGCAGCCAACATAGAACCCAGCAATCTTGAGAGAAAAGCTAAACATGTAAGCTTGCCAATCACACCTAGCGCACTTGGGGATGAATTATATACTTGCAGACATAGCAACTCGTTTCACAAACTGCAACGCATTGTGACTTATATGTTACGCTTCTGCTACAAAACCAACAGAGCGAACACCACGACGCTCTGCTCAGACGAACTGACTCACGCCCGAGTTTACAGCAGAGTTAAAACAGTTCCAACGCTATAAGACTGTGGATAGAAAGAGCTCGATCATATCGTTATCTCCCTTCCTAGGAGACGATGAGCTCATCCGAGTTAGTGGTAGACTTGAAGAAGCTCTACTTCCATACAACGCAAAACACCCAGTTTTGCTGCCTTACAATGACCCAATCGTCAAAATGATCTTGCGGGAGGTACATGAGGAGAACATGCATTGTGGTGCTCAAGCACTAAGACAATCGCAAGACAACAATATTGGATTATCAATGACAAGACAATGGCTAGAAGCATCATCCACAGCTGTTGTAGATGCACCAAAGCTGATGCACCAGATCATGGGCCATCTCCCAGCACAACGAGTCACACAAGCACGCCCGTTTCTTAATGCAGGCGTCGACTACTGTGGACCAATCTCGATCCACCATAAGATCCGAGGCAAAAGACCAGATAAGGCATACATCGCCGTGTTCTGCTGCTTTTCCACAAAGGCAGTACACCTGGAGCTGGTAAGCCACCTGACCACAGATGCATTCTTGGCCGCCCTGCGTCGATTCTTAAGCAGACGTGGGAAGGGCCAAACTATTCATTGCGGCAATGCAACGAACTTTGTGGGTGCAAACAACCAGCTTAAAGAATTAGAAGATTCTATATTCAGCTCAAAGGCAAGTTCTCTGATCACGAATCATTGCAACAAAAAACAAGTGGATTTTAAATTCATTCCTCCCAGGGCTCCATCGTTTGGCGGCCTCTGGGAAGCGGCGGTAAAATCAGCAAAAAAGCTGTTGATAACAACCACCAACACAACCTCATTGACATTTGAAGAACTAAACACAGTGATAATCGAAATTGAAGCAATTCTCAATTCTCGACCCATCACTCCAATGTCAAATGATCCCACTGATACAACAGCGCTCACCCCAGGACACTTCTTAATTGGTGAACCATTGACAACGCCTCCTGACGTCAATGCTGATCATCAAGGAAGAACATTGGTCAAGCGCTGGGAATTGGTATCGCGCCTAAAGCATTCATTCTGGAAACAATGGTCTACAGAATACCTCCAAGAATTGCAAGCTCGGCATAAATGGAAGACCGCTTCATCAAACGTACCTGAAGGATTATTAGTTTTGGTTAAAGAAGACAACCTTCCTGTAATGAAGTGGCCAATGGGTCGCATCATTAAGACATATCCTGGACAGGACAACCACGTACGAGTGGTTGACAGCATCTGGCGTATACAACCGCCCGATCACTCGTCTAGCGCCGCTCTTTCCAGAAGATGTGGCAATCAAACGTTCCCACAACGTGATCAGTGACACCACGGAGATTGATGAGCCACCCAAACAGCGAACAACAAAATTGTCACCTACATTAACATCAACATTAGGGGTGCTGTTGCTCATGCTTCCATTAGCATTGTCACAGTCAATAAATGTGACATAATTCGCAAACAAGCCTGGAATATTCTATGAGAAACTTGGAACATCAAGAATAGCAACGTCTGAGTGGACCTTGATCGTATACTATGACTTGGACCCATATTGGAAGGATATGCAAATAATGTCTGCTGGAATTTCAGAGTTACGATACATGTGCCCTGAACTAATAAATGTTCCGGCATGTAACTCTATAGTTCAACACTTTCAACATGTGTATAACGAGCTACAAGCAGGAAGCGTTTTAATGAAAAACTCTCGAAAACGCAGAACACAATTAACCCTGCTCCCAACAACTCTTCAACGAATGCAGTCCGACATATCTGATGTCCTAATCGGTATTCATCATCGGAGAATAAGCCCCACGCTGGTGTCTCCCGAGCAACTAATAGACCAACTAGACCAGATACGGGATCATTTGCCACAAGATCAAATGCTGCCGGTCACAACGAAGGAGGTGATTCAACTACACAGAATCATGCGAGCCGAAGGAACCTCGACTGCAAAACACGTCATCTTCAAGCTGACGCTACCGCTGGTCTCAACAGCTCAGCTCGAAGTCTTCAACATCATCCCAATTCCGTTTTGGGATTCAACAAGCTGGAGTCTATTGGACCTCAGAACCACCATAGTAACGGTTAACATCCACCGAGACCAGTTCATGGGCACTACCCAAGAGGAATTCCGACGTTGTCTTAAAGTACACAACGAGGAGTTCATCTGCTTTGACCATCAGACGATCTTCAATGTGGACAATCGCTGTGAGTTTCAACTGTTTAACAATAAAACAGAAACACTGTGTCAGGTAACACACACAAAGGCTGACACGGTGTGGCTAAAAACTCAGCATCCAAATAAATGGATCTTCGCAACGCATTCTACAACTAAACTTCAAGCAGTATGCAACGGACTTCCGTCAACCATAACACTGGAAGGAACTGGTCTACTCTCCATGTCCCCTGGTTGCACTGCTCGCAATACTGAAGTAAGCATCAGCACCTTCAGCACCACAATCAGCGAAGTAAAATCGACTTACACTTGGTGACGTGAGCCCTCCGGTGGCAACTGCCCAATGTGGCAACTGAAGAACCAGACATCAGACTTTCTTCAAGAACTTGATGATCTACGCCAGCAACTATCAGCCATCAATCATCACGAGCTGCCACACCATCTCACCACCGTGCAGCACCATCAACTCGCTGCTTATGCAGCCCTAGCAATATCAATTCTATTGATCATTGCCTTCATTTTCCGGAAGAAGTATCAGCTATGGAAACCAAGGCAATCAAATCCCGATCCAGCCATGTCATCACCCCCTATACCCCTTGCACGCCGGTTTGCCGTCGACTTGAACGATGGTTGAACACAGTTTCAACGGCCGGGAGAATGTTCAGTTGCAGAAATATGCTTAAGTAATAGTGTATAATACCCGTCGGCATAACACAGTGGCACCGTGACACAGTGTTCTACGTAACATGCAATATAATACCTCACGACAACACACTAGCCACTGCAGCGAAGACAGCGGGGCAGTTGCTGACCATCAAAATGTCGCAATTGACCACCAGACACTAAAATTATCCATAATACACAAAACATATATTTTACAGACTCAGCACTTTTGTACCTTTTGATTACCTATAAATAAGAATCATTATATCAATAAAGTCAGTATCAGAAACAGTACCATAACTGCCTGTCACTCATCTTCCATCGCAATCATCAGAGGCTGTCGCCGTGTCTTCAGACCCTCCCTTGCGCACCGTAGGATACCCACTCCGCAGTGCAACTGGTTCAAGTTCCAGTTGCGACGACCAAACTGTAGACGGTTTATGTACCGTATACAACCCAGCTTCCTACACACACACACACATTAACAGGTGCGTATCTACTCGCGTCTGAGTCGTTTCTTGAGCAGAATAAGCCCTTCGATCTCATTTGAAGTGCCGCCTCTGTGGTTTTCAGTCCGCAGGTGGCAACAGCTGCAGAAGGGTCACAGACTTTTTTTTTATTTATTTATTAAATAAACAAAATTATCTGTTAATAATGGTACTTAGTTACTAAAAGCGGAAAAAGATAAGTTAAAAGTTAGCTAAATTTAAGTGATTATAAATATTGCATGCAATTAGTTTAAGGATGTCAACCCAAACGTCGGTGGAAAGCGTAACTGCTACCACCGGCGGGCACGGGGAGGAGCAATCCTCTCTGCGTGTAGCCAGCGGTCACACCTCGGGCATGGCGGGAGCAGGTCATGTCAGTTGTAATACTACTGCCACTAAAACGACGCGTTGCAGGGTGAGCTGCGCGGGTGCCGTTGTCGACGCAGACTCGGACCTGGAGAGCGTGCTATCCATTAGCAAGACCGAAGAGGAAAGCCTTCTCCGCTCGCCGGACCCAGGTACCAGCTCCCTGCGTAGGGAAGGGCCGAAGCGTTCCAGGGAGGGGATGAAGGCAAAAGCTCAGTATAAGGCGGCCCTCAAGTTACCGAGCCGGCTCCGGGGCAAGGCGGATATCTCCCAAGAGGAGAAGTCCAAGCTAGCCTGGGCTGAGCAACGGGTACAGGAGGGCCGCGAACACTAAGCGCAGTTGCCCCAGATGAAGGCAACAAACGGTGGATTCGCCAACAAGGTGGAGGAGATGTTGGCCACCAAGGGGCAACGCTCGATCGAGAGTGCTGCCAAAGACACTCCGGCGAGCAAGCGGCAACGCGGGCCCAAGGTGGCCACCCCCCCAGCCAAAGACGAGGAAGCCGAGACAGAAGGCCATGAGCGAGGTGTCCAAGAGACTTCTCATTATGGCCTTGATCGACCGCAGCGACGAGAACGGGAAGATGACGGCGGCGCAGTGGATGTTAGTCCACGCGCAGCTCGTCGAGGCACTGTTCTCGCGAATGGAGGAGGACCCCAGCGCTCCCATGCCCACGTTCGATGGAGCGGGATGGCTGAACGGGGTCAAAATTCTCAAGTGTAACGACGACCCAACGCGGCAGTGGCTGGTGCAGAATGTGCCCCTACTGGAAGCTCTGTGGGAGGGGGCCAAGCTGGAGGTGGTAGACAGGGAGCTGATCCCGTCCATACCAAAGGCGAAGGTGCTCTTCCCCATTGCTGTCCAGGGGGAGCGAGCACTGAAGCTGCTGCAGAGGCAAAATCCGGACGTGCCAACGGCTGACTGGAAGGTTCTGCATGCCGGTAGCCCACTACCCAACGAGGGGGGCCAGCACGTGATCCTCCAGATCAGCAAGGAGGCGGAGGACATCCTGTATCCCAAGTTCGGGAAGATGGCGTGGGGCGTAGGTAGCGTATACCTACGGCTGAAAAAGCGCCACCTCGAGGACAAAGATGCGCACACCCTCCAGGCAGGCGAGGTCGAGAAGGACCTAGGTCTGGAGACCATAGTGGAGGCCGCCCAGGGTCTTGCGCTGGACGACTCGGAGGAGGAGGAGGACGGTGACTTGACAATCATAGTCAACCCGTCGTGGGAGGTTGAATTAGCCACCCATGACACTAAGGGTGCTGCAACTCAATCTTCATAAAAGCAAGGTAGCGTCGGCGGAGCTCCTCATTGCCATGGAGCAAGGGCCCGCCAACATAGCTTTAGTCCAGGAGCCGTGGATTGCGTCAGGTAACTCTGTGGCCGGACTAAAGTCCTCAAATTACAGCCTTCTCTACTCAACATCGGTAAGCAGGAACAGAACCGCCGTACTCGTACGGAAGGGAATCCATGCTCATCTCATGTCTTATTACAGCACGGATGACCTGACGGTGGTGATGCTGGAGAGCGAGGAAAAGCGCCTAATGGCAGTTTCCTGCTACATGGCACACGACAGGCCCGCCCCAATCGGAAGAACTTAGGAGTCTGGTGACAGAAGCCGGCTCCAAAAATCTCCAACTCCTCATCGGTGCAGACGCCAACGCCCATCACAATGTGTGGGGAAGCCCTGACATCAACGATAGAGGTGAGTCACTCCTAGATTTTATCTTTTCCACTGACTTAGACGTAGCAAACGTGGGGGAGGAACACACCTTCGTGGGTCCCACCTCGTCAAACGTGCTGGACCTAACTCTTTTCACGGGAAAGAGTACCTTGGTATCTGACTGGAGAGTCCTCGAAAGACCATCCTTCTCAGACCATAACTACATTTAGTTCAAGTGCGAATTCGAACACTCTTCGAAGATAACAGTCTATAGAAACCCCCGGAACACAAACTGGGTAAAGTTTAAAAAGACAGTTACTTCGAAGCTCGCGAATCCGGGCTCAGTGAAATCCGCGGAGGACATAGAGAAGTCTCTAGAGACCCTATCCAACGAGTTACTGAACGCCTACCATGCATCGTGCAAACCCTCGAGAACGAAGAGGAGGTCCAAGCCACTCTGGTGGAACCGAGATCTCTCTCTCCAAAGGAACAACCTCAAGGAATTCTTCAAGATCGCCAAACAAGCGAACGAAGAGATTGTCAATGAGGAATATAAAATCCTACTTAGGAGCTACAAGAAGGAAATACGTAAGGCACAAAGGAACTCGTGGAGAAACTTCTGCTCCAACATCGAGAAAGTGCCCGAAACCGCTAGGCTTCGGAAGCTGCTTTCAAAGCAGCCCATAGTACAGAGCCAACTAAAACTAGACAACGGACAGTGGACAGAGGGCAGTAAAGAAGCCCTAACAGCACTAATGGAGGCGCACTTCCCTGGATGCACCGAGGTCACTGACGCCAAGGAGCATCAGGACCTAGCAACCGAGGAACAGCACCCTCCAATAGGTATGTTAACCACTAAGAGAATCCACTGGGCCATAGACTCCTTCGCGGGCTTAAAAGCACCAGGACTGGACGGGATATTCCCAGCCATGATGCAGTTGACCAAAGAGGTTATTACCCCATGGATCCTCGCAATATACTCAGCATGCCTAAGTACGGGCTATATCCCCATCCAATGGAGAACCTCGAGAGTTGTCTTCCTCCCTAAGGCAGGAAAGTGCAGCCATGTGAGTCCCAAGGATTACAGACCGATAAGCCTTACCTCCTTTTTACTAAAAACACTAGAAAAGCTGTTGGAGTTACACATCAGGAATGAGGTAGGGGGACTGATGTCAACAAACCAACACGCCTAAACCAAGGGGAAATCAGTGGAGACGGCACTACACTCGCTAGTAGCCACCATCGAGAGCGCCCTTCACAACAAAAAGTATGCTTTGGGAGCATTTGTGGACATCTCAGGAGCATTCAACAACGTGGCCACAACCGCAATAACAAGTCGCCTAGAAGCGAATAACATACACCCTGCAATCAACGTCTGGATCAAAAACCTCCTAAGTTGTAGACGGGTGCAATCGGAGTGGGGCACTGCTTCCATGGTAAAGGGGGCACACAGAGGCACACCTCAAGGTGGAGTCCTGTTGCCACTACTGTGGAATTTGGTGGTCGACGACCTCATTAAGAGATTTGAAAGGAAAGCCCCAAAAATAACAGCTTTTGCAGACGACATAAGCATACTTATTACGGGTGTATGTCCATCGACCTTCAGTTCCATAATGGAACGTACACTCAGGGAGATACGTGAGTGGTCGGAAGAGGTAGGACTCAGTATCAACGCGGACAAGACGGACCTCATTCTCTTTACCAAGAGGTACAAGGTACCGATATGGACCCCCCCGAAAATTTACCAAACTAGGCTGACCCCAAAATCACAGGTGAAATACCTAGGCACAGTACTGGACAGCAAGCTGGCATGGAGGCCCAATGTAGTGGAAAGGGTGAAGAAGGCTACCATTGCGCTTTATGCATCCAAGAAGATGCTCAGCAGCACATGGGGCCTGTCACCTGCTCTAATGCACTGGATCTACATCTCGGTGGTGCGACCAACTCTGCTGTATGGAGCTTTAGTGTGGTGGCAGGCTACTGAAAAGAAGACATACCATAAGCTTATGGAAAAGACTCAGCGACAGGCTCTGCTCTGTATTACAGGGGCGCTGAGGTCAACCCCAACAAAAGCACTCGAAACTGTACTCGGAATCGACTCCCTGGACATCCACGCTCGCCTGATTGCGGGAAAGGCAGCACAATGCCTTATAGCATCAGGAAACCTATCGATACAACGATACGGGCACAGTTCAATTGGCAGGGACATGCCTTGCCTTGACAACTTGCCTTGACGTCAAAACAGCCACATCTTTGGGACCTGAAGACTGGAAAATTGGAAGGGACCAAACTGAGCCCCTCAATATATACACAGACAACTCCAAGATGGACGGAGGAGTAGGAGCGGGCCTATACTGTACAGATCCTGAGATAAGGCTGTATTATAAGCTACCGGACCAATGCAGCATATTCCAGGCAGAAGTTTTTGCCATCGGGAAAGCAGCGGAGCTCGCTCTCCTCACAGAACGAGCACACGATGCGGTCAACCCATTCGTCGACAGCCAAGCGGCGATAAGATCCATGCAGTCGTCCGCGGTCAGTTCCACATGCAGCTAAGCTAGGCATCACCAACAGAGACAGTTGTAAGAAATGTGACGAACCTGGGGCTATTGAAACCCTGAAACATCTCATCTGCTACTGTCCGGCTCTCTCAAGGGCAAGGAGGAGATACCTGGACGCCCCAGTGCTGGCATCACTAGATGATGCCTCCAAAAGGACGCCACAGGAACTGCTGGCCTATGATAAAAACACCTCGATTCTCGGCGACTTTAAAACCACATAAACACTCCCGCGACGGTTCATACACCCCCCCCCCCCCCCCCCCCCCCCCCCCCCCCCCCCCATATGCGTGGCCCCGTTGAGGGCCTAACCTATATGGGTGTTAAAACACATCTTATGATCAAAAAGGACTCCGAGGTCATTTGAACTCGAAATTCGCTCAAGGACATGATTTCCTAAAACATATGGGACAAAATGAGGAGCACGACGGTAAAATGTCATAAGTTTGCATTTGGAAAGGTTCAGAAAAAGAAGATTAGTTGAACACCACAATAGTAGTTCACTTAGATCAAGTTGAAAGCGTGTGTGCAAATAACAATCAGAGTAATAAAGACAGATTTTAACATCATCAGCATACATTAGTATAGTAGAGTATGTTATAACTTGAGGAATGTCATTCACAAATAAAACGAGGGGGAACGTTGTGAGTTGCTGCGGACACCGCAACTCTACAGTTATACCCGATACTAAGTCAGTATGGCTCTCCTCCGGCAGACGCCGCTAATATTAAACGACACGACAAAGAGTACGTGCGAGAGAGACAGAAAATCAGTCTGAGCGTGACGTCGAGCGCTGCGTAGCCACTGCAAATTGATTTGTTCCTTTTGGCTATAAAAATTATCTGATCTGATCCAGATTCAGCAATCTGATAGATATGGTCATTATCTATGATTCTGCGTTTTTAGTTTTCTCAAATCTGCAATATTGTGGATGCAACAGATTTTCGTCCTTTGTGTGGGCGGAAGGGGGTGGGGCGAAATTTTGAGATAAAGGTTTTATAGTGAGATCTAACAGAAGTGCGGATGCCAAATTTGGTTACTCTAGCCTTAATAGTCTCTGAGATTTGTGAATATCCCCAGATTTGCATCCTTTGCGGGGGCGGAACGGGGTGTGGCGAAATTTTGAAACAAACTCGTCTCGGTCCGATATATTAGGATTGTGGATACCAAATTTGGTTGCACTAGCTTTTATAGTCTCTGAGATCTAGGCGCTAATGTTTTACTCTAAGCAAAGCCGCCTATGCTACGTGTGTGTTAGAGAGAGACAGGGCGAGAAAAAATGAAATTGTTTTCTTGAGGCTGGCTATAATAATAATACGATCCAATTCAGATTCTGCAGTCTAAAAGATATGGTCATTCTCTACGATTCTGCGTTTTTGGTTTTCTCGTATCTTTAAAATTGTGGATGCCACAGATTTTCGCCTTTTGTGGGGGCGGAAGTGGGCGGGGCAAAGTTTTGAAATATTTTTGTAGCAGTGACATATCACAGAAGTCTGGATCCAAAACATCGTTGCTCTAGCTCTTATAGTCTTTGAGCATTAGGCGCTGAAGGGGACGGACAGACGGACGGACAGACGGACGGACGGACAGACGGACGGACGGACAGACGGACGGACGGACATGGCTCAATCGACTCGGCTATTGATGCTGATCAAGAATATATATACTTTATGGGGTCGGAAACGATTCCTGGACGTTACACACATCCACTTTTACCACAAATCTAATATACCCCAATACTCATTTTGAGTATCGGGTATAATAAACAGAAGCGGGCCCAGATGACTTCCCTGTGGCACACCTGAAGTAACATTAACAGTATTTGACAACACGTTAGAAAACAAAACACGTTGAGTACGTTTAGAGAGATAGGACAAAATCCAATCTAGAAGATTCGTTGGGAACCCTAATAAAGAGAGCTTGTGAATAAGCAGAGCATGGTTCACAGAATCGAATGCCTTGCTGAAGTCCGTAAAAACTACATCCGTCTGCAAACCAATTTGAAAACCACGGTGGATTAGGTTAGAAAACTCAAGAAGGTTAGTCGATGTTGAACGATGTCTGAAAAAGCCGTGTTGCGACGGAGATATCAAGCTGCAAAAAAGATGTTGCAGTTGCCGGGTGACCAGGAACTCAAGAAGCTTCGGGATGGCGGAAAGCTTTGCGATACCACGATAGTTTTCAATGTTTGATCTTGAACCTTTTTTGTGAAGCGGAATAATGTAGGACTCATTCCAAATTACTGGGAGACAAGACTGTTCCAAGGAGAGGTTGAAGAGAAAGTTTTAAGATGCAACTTGGTACCTTTTCTGGACCCGCAGAAAACGATATGTCCATAGATGACAAACCTTCCTGAACAACGCTTTCCTCGAAAAAGGGCAGAAAAATGCTGTTAGCTTGAGGTAGCTGGTACGAATACGGAGTGGATGCGTTGTAAATTTGAGACGAGTACGTTGTTTGGAAAAAGGTAGCGAATAAATTTGCAATACCAACAGCAGAAACTTCTGTTTTGTTCTGGTAATGAAGGGACGGAGGAAAAGCTTTTGACTTGCGCTTAGAGTTAACGAACGAATAGAATTTTTTAGGATCACTACGAAAGTTTCTACTACATTGTGAAAGGTAATGATTATAACACTGACTATTGACGGCAAGGAACAGAGAGCGAGCCCGACTTCTGGTACTTTTTATAAAGCCGGGATTTATTATTTTTTAAGTATGACAAATACTTGGAGAACCAGGCAGGCTTGGACGATACTGGTACAGTGATATCTGGAACAAAAGTATTAAGGGCGGAGTAAATAGAACTATAAAACGAGTTAACAGTTGCATCTATGTTCGGTAATGAATAAAGAAACGACCAATCAACACGCGAGAGATGTAGATCTAAATCGATAAAGTTTGTTTTGCGAAAACACTTTATGTGACAAGGAGCCATGGAACTTTCAGCACCACCAGATTGTGTACACTCCAGGGATATCAACAAAGTTGGATGGTAAGGATCTTCAGGGAGTGATATTGGGCTTTCTCTAGATACCGTAGCAAGAGAAGCATCGATTACAAAAACGAGGTCAAGAAGTCTGTCCCTAATGTTTTTAACGGCATTAATTTGGACAAGGGAAATATCCGTTAGCCCATTGATAAAGTCATTATGGCAATTGGGAAACCAATGGTTAGCGTCATCACAAGGCAACCAAGAAAGAAATGGGAGGTTAAAGTCCCCCATGACAATAATTCGATCATCGCACCCTAATGCAGAAACAACAGTATTAATTGCTGAGAGGTGGTGGAAGTAAAGCTCAGCATCAGACCTGGGAGGAATGTAAGAGCAGAAAAATGCGGAGCCAACACGAACTTTGACTGCAACAAATTCAATTCCGTGAATGTTATTGAATGGGAATAACTCAGATGAGAAAACTGATTTAACTGCAATCAGAACCCCACCTGCAAAAGATGGGCGGTCCATTCTATAAATAGTGTAACTACCAATGAAAATTTCATGATCATTGACAGAAGAGTTAAGCCAGGTTTCGGTAAAAGCTATGGCGTCGAAATCAAAAGACGCGCTATTAGTATGAATTTGACGCAATTTTCCCAACAAACTGCAAACGTTCTGATAGTGCATGGAAATGGTACATCAGTTTTTTGGAGCAGGTTCGGTAATTCTTGGATTCGAGTTCGAATCTTTGAGAAGGAACTCATGCATAATTGTATGCTCAGGCCATATTGACGGTTTTAGAGAACTGGATAGTAAAGAATCAGGGAGAAGAATTTTAAAGGATGATATGTTGCGCTTATGTTTAAATGTAAATTTAGTCACAACTATATCAACAGGCGAAGTGTTAAGTTTAGAGGAAAGATGTTGTTTAACATCCTCCGTTGTAGCCTCAGGAATAAGACGAGAAACAAATATTGCTTTCCGAGGGACCACTGCTCTAAGTTGAAGTCCCGAGCGAGATCGAGATGGTGGAGCCACTCCTAAAAGAGATCTCGGGGCAGAGGGCAGGGTCCAAGGGCAGAGGAATTGGCAGCAATGGCTGGAGCAGGAATTGGAGCAGGAATTGGCAAGACGTCACCAGCAACCAGCACACCCGCACTAAGAGCACTCACCGCGTCAGAAGTGACGGCAACAGGAACTGCGGGGATGGGATTGATGCTGTTGGGAACTTGGATGCTCGAAGGAAGCACATTGCTCGGTGTAAAGAACACCGGAGCCACCGTTGGCGGCGTGGCATAACTACACGGAGTAAAAAATGCTTCCGATGGATGAAGGTAGGCGTACCAATCGGATTAGGTTGCAAGAGATTGGTATCATTATGCGGAATTTTCCGTCTAGGCGATTCGCTCAAGAGTTTGAGCCCAAGAAACTGGGATTCAAGGGCAAGAAATTTCTCGTTGAGAGCCAAAAATTGTTTCCGGACATCCAGAAACCCAGTTCGAGTCTGTCTCTTAAATGTGCGCATTTCGGCCTCAAACTCCCGACATGCCGGACATGACCAAGACAGGCCCATGCGTTTCGAGATCAGATCATTCAGCCGGCCAAAATTTCCACCACCAGCCCATTTTCTGTGGGCAAAATTGTCGCACAGCCAGCAGCTAAGAAATGAATCACCAATGATTACACCACCGAATTCACATTTCTTTGCACTACAAACGATTGCCATTATTGACAGCAGTAGAATCACTGTGCACGAATAATAAAAGAACGGAGTGAGATCGCAGGTAAAGTAGGAGAGCAGACAGCAGAGCGAGCCAGACAATCAGCTGCAGCGGCAATAATTCAAAGCAGGTGATCCAACGAAGTGCAGAAAACGAGCAGTAAACTCACCAAAGCAGAGACACAAAAGAAAAGTCCACAGAGAGGGAGAGTATAGGCAATCCAGAGAGAGTGAGAGCAACAATGCGAGCAGCAGGCTTGCTTATACTCACGAGAGAGTGTGGGCGATGCAAACGCTGATGCGCGAGAACAGTGCACAGCGAAGAAGCGATAACGAAAAGCAGACTGGGCAAAAAACAATAACAAATTGCCTGCACGAGTCCGATGCGTTACGTTGCGAATATTGAATTTATATTAAACACTTGTTTACAAACAAAACACTGGTGGTTAACACAAAGTAGAATCAAATTAAAGAGATGCGATGATATATCAAAACAAAGTCACAACAATGTTGTATGATATTTAGGCAAAGGGCGGAGAATGCGGAAGCAAGAAAAAAACACAACCGGCTTAAGCAAGAGCTAGAAGCAAATGACCACAAGAGTGTCGATTGCAGCATCTACATCCTGAACGGTCCTTAAATATGTCTCTAAGTCTAGCGAGCTGAACAGCGAAACGTTTGAGTTAGGTTTCTGTTGGCTGTTGCCTCGTCACAGCTGGGATTGTCTGCGGAGTTGTCGATAAGGTAGCAATGAGAGGCTGGTGGTCCGACCTGAGGTCATGCTCTTCACGGATGGTAAGCTGATTGATGGAGATAGATCGATATATTAAGAGGTCTAGGCAGGATCTCCGAATCGGTGGGTAGTAGGTGGGGCTTCCTGTCGCCAGAACCAGCAAATGCAGCGCCAATCCTCTGCGGTCTACTCTGTGACTGCCTCAAAGCCTGTGCTTCGCATTAATATTTCCTAAGACCCAGTTGGGCCAGAAAATTTTCGAAATCAATGCTTGAAAAGATAATCGTTGGGGGCAAATAGGCTGTAGCAATGAGGATCTTCCCACGCACTGTTGAAGCCATGACCACTGCAAGAAGAATCAGCCCCAATTGCACAGCACAATTGGTAGTCGGAAATATCCCTCCGAACGACTACAGCTGCTCCTCCTCTTGTTTAATGGGTGGTTGGCTCTGTTACACATGTATCTGTGGAGTGTGTAGTTTTTCCCTGGGTAAAGGTAGGTTTCATCCACTAACATGATGTCAATGTTATAACGCTGTAAAAATAAACCCAGCTCATTGGTGTTAAGAGCCAGGCTACGGGCGTTCCAGAATGGGATCCTTAGGTCCGACAGCATTATGGTTTTCAGAGAGATTGCGAGGGTAAGAGTGTATCTGCGTTACGCAGTTGGTCAAGGGATTCTAACCTCTGCAGTTCAACAAGAACCTGAGCTATGGAGTTCACATCCATCTGCGGTTCTGTAGGAGAACCTTGGGCGTTGGAGGACCAAGTTGGTGGTCTGCGTTTTATTTTTAAGGTGAGGGAACTGGGTTTTGTAGTCCTGCTGTGACGAGTAGTGCCGGCGAGTATCAACGTAGGCCCGTTGGGGTTTGTTTAGGCGGAAAGCATCCGCGAAGGATATTCCCCGTTGTACTGCCATCGAGGGTACATGTCTCACCTTTCTTCACCTTTCTTGGTTTTGCGGAGAGACATTCTCGACGGATTGGCGATTTTTAAGTCGTCCTCGGTCATGGCGTTGCATTCTGGGCTACCTGTCCAGTGGTCCTCGGCGCATCTGCCACACACTGGTCGCTTTAGACAATAGTTTTTCGTGTGGTTGAATTCAAAGCAACGGAAGCACTGCCTCACGCTGTTGTTTTTGCGGGGCAGCTCCGTTTGCACCCGTTGTCTGCTGATTCTAGCAATCTTGAGAGCTTACTTGTTGTTAGAGGCCTAGGCGAGATCAATAAACCAGACGTTTTTGGTTGGGTGGTTCCTGCCTGACTCCATCAGCGCTGATGGATGGGCTCCTCCTGGACTTCGGGTTGTACAGGTTGACCACTCCCAACTTCTCAAATGCCTGGTTGATGGTATCCTTGGGTGTAGATGCTGCAAGTTTTTTTTGCCACTACCCTGAAGTTTCTGTCCTCGGAGAGGCTCAGGGAATCCTCGACGGCAGTAATGTCCAGCACCCCAGGGATGGTTATTGGCCTAGGCTTTCGTGGTTTTTTGGGAGTTGTCTCAACCTGAGTTGCTTGAGCAGCTATTAAGGTGGACATTAAGGTGAGTTTGGGAAAACTCATTTCCCTGTTCCAGGGAGGAAGTGATTGAGCCTGGACTGGATCTTGCCTTGGATTTAGGTATTGGTTTCTACGAAGGTGCGAGCGCTATCCTTGATGCGGTACCTGGACGACAATTAGAGGCTGATGTTGTGGTTGACGTGATAGCTGTCGTGACGGTCGAAGTGGTAGTGGTTGCTGGTCCAAACCCTGGCAATAGGGTATGCATAAGACCATTAGCAGAAGTAGGGTCACGGATACGAGGAGGAGAGTCCAAAGAACTGATGCTGTACAATCAACAATGGTTTGACAGATTGCAGATTTTCCCAAATCCAAATCTATTCAAAAACGAAGATAGGTTTGTCTGTCTAGGCAGTCTGTAAAATAATTAAGAAATAAAACGTCCCTCAGTAAGTTTAACAAAAAGATTTATGGCCATTATTCTAAATCATACAAAATACTAAATAAAGTTTTCATGAATATGGGAACCACATATTAACATTCATTTTAATAAATAAATAGGTATGCCTATGCTTCCAATTTTTTTGATAAATAAATATATGTATTTCAATGTCAAAACTAAAAGTAATCATCTATTTAATTGTCATTAATTCGTAGATGAAGACGATTCGACAAACACATGGTATACTTATGATAGGGTTCGCCGATTTCTCGTAGAACCACCGCCACCCAGCCGCAAAAAAATCAGTCACTTTTGAACCATTTTGCTCATTGGGGGATTGGCTCTGATAAATGCTATAATGTTGTATGAGGGTATTATTATTTTATAAACATAAATAAGAGTCATGTGTGTCGTAAGCCAATTCCTGTAAGGACCAGACTTAATGTTAGATCGGCAAGCAGTCTCGAGCCATTGGAACTTATTTCAGCGTTATTATGGAAAAGGTGATTTAGACAAGTACTAGCTGGCTTAACAAATGTAGTAAAGTTGGGAAAACGTATAATTTCCGATGGCTGAAAATATATATTATAGTATTTAATTTAAAAAATATAGAATCACTAACTTACAATTGATATGGAATCGTTAGAAACACGACAAAAAGTCATATGTTTACCAGTTATAAGTTCTTGTTCGACACGTTTAGTAAAAAGTGGCTCAGACCATGGTAATTGATTTAAATGGGACAGAAATGTGCGATCATGAAACTCAACAGGATCAGATATAACCAGTTTATCTGTAAGTCAAAGTAAAATTAAGTGATTGCATACTAACACGTCGATACAACTTACTCAACAAAGACTCTTCAAACAAGATATCCTCGACGGTCATATTTGAGTGATTTTTCCTGGTTTTCAGGGAAGCTCTTTTGGGTATATAATCTAAGAAATTCCCATTGTAAAGGAATAAATTTTCAACGTCCGTCATGTTTAGAGAATAGAACTGGGAAACACCAAACATTTCGAAAAATTCTCGAACTGGCGTCATACTATAACAACCAGCCAACTCGATCTTCGGATAATAAGTAATGAAGGAAAGACACATTTCTTGTTTCGTTGAGTAACCTCCAAATGTGGGGCGTTTCCGCTGGATTGTCTCATAAGCACAATCCGTGATAATGTAGTCTCCAGGCAGTACGACTGTTTCATTGGCTAGTTGATGAACTTGCTGATATCTGTAATCGTAGTTATCATCCTCTATAATGCGGCTTAATTCTTTTCCATCCCGAACATGACGAAGACTCATTTTCCGACCGGCTTGATGCGAATGAATCATTCCAGATATAATTTTAATGCCATTCTTAGGAAACATCTAAATACTATATTGTTAGATCTCACCAATCAACGGTATTTATAATATTTGTGCATACCATGTTAGAACATGAAGGTCCACAAATGCCAACACTGCGATACAATTTCTGTCCAGGTGGAATTAGTTGAGTGTCGGATATAGAAATGCCACTGATCATTATGCCGGCATCGTTTGGTCGCAGATGGTTCGTATAATGTATACGAAACCCGGAATTATCTACGGCTAAAATTACTGCTTATATATATTATTCATCTTTGTTGACCCTACTACTTACATTTTTTTCCGTTAGGATTGTCATAATGTATTTCTAGCATGTAATACTTCACACCCAATGAGCCTCCCATTGGAATGCCGACATGAGAAGGTAAAAACTGTCCTGCGGATCCACCAGTGGACCAAACTGCAACTGGCGTCGAGCAAGAATCCCAATCCCGTGGTGTCAATAGATTACTGTTGCACACTGTACCAGAACTTCTCACCCAAACATCCCAAGAGGCCGGATCCGATCCAGGATAGAATTTCGTTTGACATTCAAATAGTGTCATCTGATGAACAATATTTTTATGCTCTAACCTATTAAATAATAAAAAACATTATTGATTAAAAATTAACACTTGGCAAACAAGTTTTTACCCAGAACGAGACAAGAGAGCTTCAAAGCCAATAATATGTTGTTTGTCAGTTAGCTTGGGGAGTCGCACAATTTTACACCAGTATAGAGTGTCCATTGATGGTTCGATCGTTACATTATTTACTATTACGTCCCATTTGTTTGCCGCTGAGCTTTCCGCTGTTGCTCCGTATGTGAGGACGCTATGTTTTTGGAACATCGGAGAAAGTAAATGCAACGATTTTTCGCCTCGATTGCGACCATGTCCTTTTAAGCTGCCATAAACCGGGTCAGTATCACCAAAAGACCAAATAACTTTAAAAGTATCGCCCTATATGTGTTTAAGAATATGTATATGATTGTTCACAATCTATGATCATAAAATACGTACGGTTAATGGCATATCATATGGATCGCATGTGTCTATTTTACGAGAGAATCGAACATGGGTATGAGTAGCATTTTGATAACCACCGACGACGTGGTAATTTTGGGTATCATCTTGCACTGGAGCTCCGTTTGGAGAATAAATTGATCCATGACAGTCCTAAAATATTGGTTAATTGTGACAGACCCATTAAAGTTGAGTAAAGGCGAAGGGTAGTATGTAGGTATATATGTTTGTTTTATAAAACTAGAATTTTGAAATCTTTTACGTACAAAAGGCAGTTACTTTTTTATGTACATTCATACATACATATACAAATATGTATAAACTATATGTACTATATGTATAAATCTGTCCCAGAACCTGGATTGGGATCGTTATCCAAACACACGTACATATGTACATATGTACCCAAACTGTTTTGATATGAGATTTAATATTTAAATCAATATACAGTACAAATTATGAAACTTACTAAAGCATTTGCTTGGCCTGTGCGATCATCAACCCACAATAGCACTATGTCCGCTCTTGACATTTGTCCATCTTTTGAGAACCCGAGTCCAATAAAACCACGGGTGTTAACGTTAACTTCAAAGTTAATAGCTTTCTCGTTTAGATTTATCCACCACTGAAGCCAATACAAGCCATTGGAGTCCATCATCACATGACGCTTCCAGTTCTGATGATGCACTGAACCACCACCGTCGACCACATTGTATATTCTCTTATCATTATGATCTGCTTCAGAAAAACATTGACTCAGTTGTACGTAAAGGATCCAGAATGAAATGAAGACTAGTAACATCATAATAATGTTAAATAATTCTTTTATCGGATTAGCTGGCCCAAATCATTCAATTTCGTCCGTGAACTCCAATGACAAAATTAATTTCCGTGCTAGATATGTTGAGAGCGAATAGTTTTTTCACTCAGATAATGAATTCGTGAGTGTTCACTCGCAAAAGTATACATTTAATCTTTGTTTATGCAAAACCAAATCACATCTATTAACATACACATATGTTTTGTATGTTTGCTTTGCTAACACTTTTGGCGCCAATCTTTATAATTCTGAAAATCGATCATGCTCAAATACCAACAAAAAATACCAAACAATTATTCCTGTTTTTCACAGTATGACCACTAACCATTCAGTATATAGATGTGCGCACATCGAACACGGAAAAGTGAATCCCAAAGGTCTTCGGTTTTGGTGTTTTTGGAGATCGCCCAAAGAGCGATCCAGACTACCGGATAGTGGATACCATTCATTTCGGGGATTGTCCGTAAGGTTTTGCCTTTCCGAAAGTTTCCCAGTTTGGATGTTCCTAAGCCGCTCGTTTCTACGCAATACTTAGCCGATGGTTTTCAAATGCAACTCTGAATAATTGTCATTTACAACGAAAAAATGGTATTCACTGCGAAAACGTTAAAAATGATTGTGACCAAATTAGCAAAACACAACAACAATCGTTTCCAATGAAGTTGCAAGTGTGTAGCGAATAAATGGCAGACGACTGACAACATAACACAAATATTTGTTTGCTCTGTAAACGCTTTATTATATGCATAATTTATTCTTTAATAATGAGATTTTTTCGGATATTATCGAGTTGGATCTGGACGGATCATGTAGCTCCAGCACCTTTTCTGGCAACAAGGGCCCCCGCCAAAGCGAACCAAAAAGACGACACTTCTTGGATGGCAGAGATCGCCAGAGAGCGACTCGAAGAGCAGAAGGAATTTCACAGGAAGAAGGAAGAAAATTAAATGAGGAAGGAAAAGATGGTCAAGGACCTCATCAAGACGCAAAAAAAAAAAATACTGAATGATTTATTGGAAGTGGTTGAAAATAAAAGTAAATAAGTTTATAATTTGAATTACGGTCTAAACAATATTTTGCGATTGCGGATCGTATCTGTTCTGCTGACTGATTAATATCACCAGAGCTTTTGCTGCTATCGGGCTGTTTGCGAAATAATTGATACATCTTCATCATCCATTATTAGAAAAAAATTTTAAATCTTCCGCGTAAATTGAATGTACTTGTTATTGGCATTAGCTGTTTTTGACGGATGATGGATGGCGGATGGTGGCAGTGTGAATCGGAGTTTCACATCTGTCAAAAAATCCCAACATTCCCCCTGGATGGACTCAGTGTGCAGAGCTCTGAATAATTGTCATTCACAACGAAAAAATGGTTAAATGGTTGTGACCAATTTAACAAAAAACAACAACAATCACGGCACAAAACAGATGAAACAAGTTAAAATAAATATAAAATAGAAGAAGGAGCAGCAAATTCCAGTGCTAAGTTGAACAGATATATTTGTTATTTATTAAATTGATTATAATAGATAATAATAATAATAGAGAACCTGCTAATAGTCATTTGGCAGGAAAAAATATAAAATTTGCGTGGAGCACGAATAAAATTAGTATGTGATAGTATGATCGCTCCGTTTTTTAGAGTTCTGGCTTTCTGTTTTCTGTTGTCTCCAGCATATTTTAATGTACATATGAATACGCATTCTTACGTACTTTGAATGTGTATTATTATATTGCTGGTCGCTACAACCAAAACTTGAATTTGTTTTTTGTTTGAGCCTTCAGATTATTTATGAACTGACCTGACCGAATCAAAATAAATAAAGAATTGGCTGGTTGGTGGAGGGGTGCGATGCACTCGGGTGCGGGAAATTAAATAAAAACTGTTAATTCTTTAATTTATACTACAAAATGTATACTACAGGTATACTGGGTAAAAAATTTATCATTGGAGGAGACTGTAATGCACAGCACAGGATTTGGGGTAATCACAGAGGAGACCGCAGAGGGTTGGCGCTGCATGACTACCTAGCCAATGGGTCGACTCAATTTCTGGTAACAGGAAACCCACACCTACTACACACCGTTTCAGAGAGCCATGCCCTCTTGCCTAGAATTATTCATATATCGATCTATCCCCAGCAATCAGCTTACCATCCGTGAAGAGCATGAGCTCAGCTCTGACCACCTGCCTCTCATTGCTACATTATCAACCACTCGACAGACATTCCCAGCCATGACGAGGCTGTTGAAACCCAACTCAAACATTCCCCTGTTCAAGGAAATTCTGCGTAACATTTAAGGACCGCTCAGGATGCAGATTCTGCAGTCGACACTCTTGTGGCCGAAGTCTGTGAAGCTTCTGCAGCTGCTACCAGCTACGGCCCTCAAGGCAGTCGAACTTCACAGACTGGAAACCACAGAGGCGGCACTTCAAGTGAGATCGACGGGCTTCATCTGCTCAAGAAACGACTCAGGCGCGAGTACATACGCACCAATGACCTGCAGGTTGACAGAGTGTTCAGGAGAGTGGCTAACTGGGTAAGGAGTGACAGAGTGGAGGCTTTTGCGATGAATCTGGAAGAAACACACCACATAATTCCGGTCGACATCTAGTAGAAGAGCAATGATACTCACTAAAAGGCTAAATGAGACCCACCAGATGGAGCTCCCTGTGGCGCCAATCTCGGAGGACATAAGGACTCTCAAGTGCAAGAAGGCCCCTGGCGACGATAGGAAGGACAATGTTGAAGCAAAGGCGCTACCAAACAGAGTGATTCTGTATCTGTTGCTAATCTTTAACGCTCTCTCAGATTAGCATACTTTCCCAAAGCCTGAAGAATCCAGGAAAACCACCGATAGACATCAACAACTATATTATTTGGACGTTGACATGCAATGACTGCATTTTCAAGAGGCGATGCAGCTAGTCTAGTCTAGTCTAGTTTAGACTGTGCTAGTCTAGAGGTCTAGTATGCGTTCCACTACCCTGTGCAGTTGTTCGGGTGTGCCGTGCTGAACCCTGAACCCAAATTGATAGTTTGGCATGGCTGTTTTAAACAGTACCCCTCGTAGGATGCCGCGCTCAAACATTTTTCCAAGAGTTGACAAGAGACTATTTGGTCTATTTTGTATTGATTGCATGATTAGTTCCTTAGTAAGTTTAGTGCTAATTTTCCTCGAATGTTAGTCTAATAGCTATCTTTCTTGCATGTTCGCGTTTGGTTCGGCTACGCACCACGCGTCATGCGGCAGCGCCCCTCGGTCGGTTGGGCGGGAGGAGGGCTGCGTTTTGCCTGGGATCCGCGCGTAACAGCCTTCTGCTAGTTTCACACTGGCCACTTGAGGGTGCAATAGCTGCATCGCCTCTTGAAAGATGCAGTCATTGCATGTCAACGTCCAAGAAGAAGAAAAAAATAAAAATAAAGAAGCTAAGGCTTATCGGTCTGTAATCCTTGAGACTCACGTGGCTGCACTTTCCTGCCTTTGGGTGGAAGACAACTCTAGAGGTTCTCCATTGGATAGGGATATAGCCCGTACTTAGAAATGCTGAGTATATTGCTGAGAGCCATGGGGTGATCTTCTTTGGTCATCTGCATCTGGCTAGGAATATTTAGTCCAGTCCTGGTGCTTTTATGCCCGCGAAGGAATCTGTGGCCCAGTGCATTCTCTTAGTGGTTAACAGACCTGTTGAGGGGTGCTGTTCCTCGGTTGCTGTTCCTGATGCTCTTTGGCGTCAGTGACCTCGGTGCATCAAGGGAAATGCGCCCCCACTAGTGCTGTTAGGGCTTCTGGCCTATGTCAACTGTCCGTTATCTACTTTTAGTTGTGGGCTGCTTTGAAAGCAGCTTCCGGAGCATAGCAGCTTGGAGCAGAAGTTCCTGCAAGTCCTCCTTTGTGCCTTACGTATTTTCTTCTTGTAGTTCCTAAGTAGGATTTTATATTCCTCATTATATTTCGTTCGCTTGCTTGGCAATCTTGAAGAATTCCTTGAGGTTGTTCCTTTGGTGAGAGAGATCTCGGTTCAACCAGAGTGACTTGGACTTCTTCTTCGTTCTCGAGGGTTTGCACGATGCGTGGTAGGCGTTCAGTAGGTCTTTGGATAGGGTCTTTAGGGACTTCTCTAAATCCTTCACGGATTTCACACAGCCCTGATTCGCGACCTTCGAAGTAACTGTGTTTTTAAACTTTACCCAGTTTTTCTTCCGGGGGTTTCTATAGACTGTTATCTTCGAAGGGTGTTCGAATTTGCACTTGAACTTATAAGTACTTATTGTCTGAGATGGATGGCTTTTCGAGGACTCTCCAGTCAGATACCAAAGTACTCTTTCCCGGAAGAAGAGTTAGGTCTATTACGTTTGACGAGGTGAGACCTAAGAAGGTGTGTTCATCCCCCATACGTCTGATACGTCTGAGTTAGTGGAGCCATCCCCCTCCATCAAACGTGTGCATGGGACTGGCATAGGCAGCACTCTCGATCTCGTTTGCGGACCTCCTGTACCCGTTGCTCAGCCGAGGCTAGCTTGGATTTCTCCTCTTGGGAGATTTCCGCCTTGCCCTGGAGCCGGCTCAGTAACGTGAGGGCCGCGTTATACTGAGCTTTTGCATTCATCCCCTCCCTGGAACGCTTCGGCCCTTTCCTACGCAGGGAGCTTTTACCTGGTTCCGGCGAGCGGAGTCTTGTTCTGTCTTGCTAATGGATAGCACGCTGTCCGGGTCCAAATCTGTGTCGACAGCGGCACCCACGCAGCTCATCCTGCAACACGTCGTTTTTGTGGCAGTTGTATTACAACTGACATGGCCTGCTCCCGCCGTGCTCGAGGTATGACCGCTGGTGACACGCAGAGAGGATTGCTCCTCCCCGTGCCCGCTGGTGGTAGCATTTCCACCGACGATTGGGTTGACATCCCTACCCGTGTTTGCTCTCTTTCAGCCTCCATGTTTGGCCGGAAGGTCCATACCGGTACTCAGTACTTGATCACTGGGCATAAGAGAGACTCTACTGTGGTGAATTTGTAACAATGATTGGGAGAGTAATTATACAATGTGAGCGTAGGCTATCTATTTTACGAGGGCCATTCGAGTAGTTTGTTTCGTGAAAAGAGTTTGACCGAACCTTCCAGCCCCGTTGAAAGGACTGCTTTCAAACCACCGGAAGAATTGCCAACTTGTGTATTGGCCTGCAACATGTTCCATGTGCAGTGCGGAGATGCACCACCCGTACAAGCCCTTCCTTCCCAAGCACAGTAGACTGCACTCGGCCTAGTTTCCATCATCCTCATGGATGATGATCAACGTGCCCTCGGTGAGGTTCGTTGAGGGTGCTGTCCACTTCGTGCGTCAATAGTCAGCTGACCATTGCTTCCAAAACCGTTGCTTGACGGCCGCGATCGCATCGCAGCGGTCCATATTTGGCAGCTTGATATTCTCGAAGAACCTCTAAAGTAGTGGTCGCAATGATTTGCCAACCAAGAGATGACCAGACGTGAGAGTGCTATAGTCATTTGGGTCTGACGAAAGCGGCGATAGCGGGCGCGAGTTGAGAATCGATTCTATTTCGACGACGACGGTGCTCAACTCTTCAAAGGTGAACCTGGTGTTGGCCAGCTTACGATACAACAGGTCCTTTGCACTCTTGACTGCCGCTTCCCAAAGGCCTCCGAAATCAGGTGCCCTGAGGGGAATAAAATCAGATAATCAGATAAAATCAAAATCAGCGCAAAATTTATAAATTTCAGTTTGGGTCTACTTTAGGTTAGGTTAGCATCCCACCCCCGAGCTCACTTGGACCTATAAAAGGTCCGTTGTGTTGCCGCATGGGCATGTGCTCCTTCTCGTTGCCTGAACCGTGAAAGCAGGCTACTGCAGGATTAAGGGCAGTCCCATCCGGTCGCTTGGATGTATTTGAACAAGGTCCCTGGTTTGATTTCGGAGAGGTCCTAAATGTCCGTGAGGAAAGCGTCCCCGAGAATACGAAGACGACGATTTCCAAGGGCTGGGCAGTGGCAGAAGAAGTGGGGGACCGATTCCTCCTCCTCCTCGTCGCGACAACTCCTGCAGAAGTCGTTATGAGGGACTGACAGTCTGGAGGCATGAGTGCCGATCTGCCAGTATCCCGTAATGGCTCGAGTAACTGCAGAGCACTGTGCTCTGCTGAGTCTATACAGCTCTGCTGAGCGCTTCTTCGATCGATATGGCCATATCAATCTTGAGACTTTACAGGAGACGGTTTGCTGCCATCTCCTATTGGCATTTTGCTCAAACAATTCATGCGTTAGGAGCCTGCACGTAGCCAAAGGCTTCGCTACTTGCTCCTTCTCCGATAGAAGAGGAATCGTAGTACCCTGCCTGGCTAGCTCGTCGGCGGCGTCATTCCCCTCGATGTCCCTGTGGCCGGGGACCCATATAAGTAAGAGAACTAACTGCTCTGCGATCTCGTGCAGAGACCTGCGGCAGTCATTTACAGTCGCTGAGTTCGACGATATTGAGCCTAGAGCTTTAATAGCCGCTTGGCTGTCCGCGAAGACGCACACTAAGTGCGTGTCTAGACGTAGTTTGGAGACGATAGAAATGGCCTCCTTGATGGCTTCAATCTCCGCTTGGAACAAACTACAGTGGTCCGGGAGCCTGAAGCAATGACTGATGTTCAGCTCGCTGCAGTAGACTCCGCCTCCCACGCGGCCGTCTAGCTATAAGCCATCAGTGTAGACGTGAACCGCATTTGCAGGTCCTGGTTCGCCCATCTCCCAGTCCTCCCAAGGTGGGATTGATACCTGGAAGGGCGTCGAGAGGTGATCACTAGGAATAAAGTAATCTGTCCTCTCTGGTAATTGTGGGGTCTCATCAGGAGTCCCGAGTGCCCAACTGCGGACGCCTTCCACAGTCTGGCTTCTCTCATTCTGAGGGCAGAAAGTGTTGCCACCTTCTTTCCCATGAGATCTACAGGGAGGAGGTCCAGCACAGTATCCAGGGCTTCCCCTGGAGTAGTGCGTAGCCCGCCAGTGATGCATAGCTCTGCCATGCGTTGAACTCTGCTGAGTTATTGAGGCATGTCCTTCTGTCTAAGGCTGGCCACCATACCACCACTCCATAGAGCATGATCGGTCGTATGATGGCGGTGTAGAGCCACCGGACTGTATAGGGGGTCATTCCCCATTTCAGTCCGATAGCTTTCCTGCAAGTATAGAGGGCCACTGTGGCTTTCTTTACTCTGTCCTCTATGCTCAATTTCCAGTCGAGCTTTCTGTCGAGGATTAGGCCAAGATACTTGGCGTTGTTGCTAAAGACTAGCGCTTCCCCACGTAGTTTTGGGGGAATCAGTGCCGAAACTTTGTACTTCCTAGTGAAAAGCACCAGTTCCGTTTTAGACGGGTTGACGCCTAACCCGCATTTGTCTGCCCATTTCGACATTTTCGTGAGAGTACTTGTCATGCATTTACACAACGTCTGCGGAAATTTTCCGGAGAGTGCTATAGCAACATCGTCCGCATACGCCACCACACGGCAGCCACCCCCCTCTATATCGTTCCATAGGAGGGGCGAGAGGACTCCGCCCTGCGGTGTGCCTCTGCTGACAAATCTGGTGCACGTTGACGTCCTCAGTGATGCCTCAACCGTCCTGCATTGCAGCATCTGATCGATCAGGCTCACCGTCCTGTAGTCAACCCCCAGATCCGTCAGTGCGCCCGTGATGGCGGTCGGAAGGATGTTGTTAAAAGCGCCTTCTATGTCGAGGAAGGCTACGAGTGTGTACTCCTTAAAGTTAAGGGACGCTTTGATGATCGATGTGATCGAGTGTAGGGCCGTTTTGGTGGATCTTCCCTTCCGATAGGCATGCTGGGAGTCTGAGATCAGACTGGACGGAATACACGCTGTGAAAATGCCGTCTGGGACCGCGGATTTGTTAGGTTTAAAACTTCTGATCGCCCAGGAGATGTTCTCCTGGTTTAGCAGGCTCAGGATGGCATTTGAGACGACAGAAGGAGGCGCGAAGTAGTTGGGTCTGTTTTCATCGCAGCCAGGGAAGTGAGTATTTAGGAGAAGACTTAGCGATTCATCGCTGGACGTAGTCCACGACTGGTCGGTGTTCTTCAAGCAGCTCAGGGTGGGTGTTGTCTCCGAGAGAACTTTGCGCAAGCGCGAGGCTTCTGAGTTACTCTCGATTTCGCTGCAGAACTTACGCCAGGAAGCGCGTTTGGCTTTCCAATTTCTTTGTTGTTCTCCGGCCTCTGTTCTTGCCAGAGGGGCATGCTTTGTCGAGCGCCTTATTGCAGGCGTCGTGGCCTCCGTGGAGAACTCCTCCTCAGATGGGGGCTCGGGGAGAACACGACAGAGGTAATCAGAGTACCGAGTCCAGTTTGTCCGCCTGATGTTCCGGAAACGAACTGGCTTCGGTACTGAGAAGGAGAAAACAGTTTCCACGTACCTGTGGTTCGAGAAGGAGTGCTCTTCCTGGACCCTCCAGGATACAATGTTACTCTGTATCTCATGAGAGGCAAGCGTGAGGTCCAGGACCTCCTTGCGGTTTTTAATAATAAAGGTGGGATCACTAATAAGACCATCTGAGTGGTCAGTAAGTAACTGAAAAGGTAGTCACCCCTTTCGTTTGTGTCAGTGCTTCCCCACTGACAGTGATGTGCATTGGCATCGGCATAGGCCGATGTCCTTGGCCGAACATTCTGCGATTAGAGCCTGGCGAGGCGCGTGTGGAGGGGGTTTGGTTGATCATGCCCCATGCATGCGGAGCAGATCCTGAGTGAGCGCTCTTGGCCTTCGAGGCTCACTGCTGAAATTTGGGAGCAAAAATAAGTGCAACTCTCTCTTTGCAAGAATGCAGGTACGAATTTTACCTGCGGTCTCAGCTACGTATAGCTTGTAGTCAGAAGTCCTCAGACCGGAGACCCTGTTTCCGAGGATCCAGGGCTCCTGAATGAGGACTATGTCGGCTCCTTGGCCAGGTGGAGAAGTAGAGCAGCGCATGCTGCCTTACAATGGTGGAGGTTTATCTGCTGGATCATCAGTGACATTCCTGAGTCTCACCTCCACCATTGTTGCTTCTAGATCGCTGTCGGGGGAATCCGGCTCCTCCACGACAAAGATATGGCTGAGACCTCTGGCTAGGTCGCTCTCGTCGAACGCGTGGTCCTCCAGGATGTCGTCCGCAGAGCGTGCGTCTTGGCAGGCGATGGCTTTCACCTTGCCTTGATGCCACCCTGCGTCCTCACACTTTGGCGGTGGTCCGCTGTTCTCCTCCAGTTCCTGTAGGAACCGGTCCTGCAGCTCGTTCACCACCAGGTGCCACTTATCGCGAGGAACAGTGCCGTCCTCGGCGCCCCAGTCCAGGACACCGATCAGGGTCTTGCCCCTCGCCACCTCAGCGAACGACCGGTTCGTGGCTTGCTGGGCTTGGCCTCGCTGATTAGCGGGGTCCTCCGCTGACCGTTGCCGCTTGTTGGGGCCTTGGCTGCGCCCTTTCCGGCTTTGGCTGGCTGGAATAGTGGCAGGATTGAGGAGGCCCACAGCCTCTGCTCCTTTCCTTCCAAGTTCCAAGTTGGACAGGTTGAAAGCCGCTCGTCTCCTGTCCTGGTACGACGGCTTTCCTCCCGTGGTGCAGAGACGCTGCTCGCCGGGGCCCCCATGGGTTCCTCGGTCCCGGTGCGTTTACCAACTGCGATTACGCTCTGCTTGGCAGCCACCCCGGTATCCGACTCGCCCTTGGAGCCACCCGACTTGGAAGGACCCGATTGGCTTTTTGGGCCCCCCCTCGCTGCGGCTGCTGCCTGAAGACGGTGGAACGACTCAGTCTCGTTCCCCGTCTTCTTTGGACCTGGTTTCCCAGGCGCTGGTACAGAGGGATTAGCTTGTACTTTAAGTACTTTAAGAGGAGTACCGAGCTCCTTTGCCGTGTTTTTGTTTTTTATATTTGATTTATTTGGCATTGTTGTTCCCACGAGTAGGCGGGCAGGGGTTGGTCACCCGAGGCATAGCCCGCTTGCCCCGGGAAGCCAAATTTAAACTGGAGGTCGGCAGGTATCCAGAGTCCGCATATTAGTGACCGGGCACCCCCCGGCCATGCATCCCTCGGCATATAACAGTGTCACCTTGGATTGGGGGTAATTTCACTGAGAGTTTTCTTCTCTCCGCCCGACTACCATTCGCCAGAATCCTGGCAGAGACATGTCCGTGCCAGGACCTGTTTCCAGCCGCCCTCACGGGGAGAGTATAGTCGCACGTCCACCGGTGTGTACAGTTACGCAACCCTCTGTGTCCTAGGGGGTGTGGGACGCAGGCCGCACCGGGTTTTACTAACCGAAGCGGCTGCGCCTCAGTTCCGAGTTCACAGTTGTGCGAGCCGACCTGTCATCCGTTTGTCCCCCTGTAGCACCCGATGGCTGACGGCCTGTGTCTACTTTAAGAACATAACCTTTTTTAGTTCATGCCGCTGATTCGATGCCCTTACAAAGTTAGTGGCATTATCGCAGAAGATGTCTGCCGGCAACTTGCGACGACAGCCCATCCGTTTCAATGCATTTAAGAATGCCTTTGTTGACAAGTCAGATACTACTTCGTTGTGAACGGCTTTGGTGAGAAGCCAAACGAACGTGGGTATGTATGATTTAGTAGGTCCCTTTCCTCGAATACGTAGATTTGTGTTGATGGGTCCTCAAAAGTCAACTCCACAGCGTTCAAAAGGTCTAGCAGGAGCAGATCGCGTAGGCGGTAGTTATTGTAGCAGCTTTGGTCTGTAGCGAACGCAGTGTAGACAGGAGCGGACAATTCGACGTGCCAACTCTCTGGCGTTAAGATGCAAATGGCGAATACAGTTCCATACAAATTTTAGCTGACTAGGCAGTAGCAACGGATGTTTTTGATCGTATGGCAGGTCTGAGTATTCCAATCGTCTACCAACCTTGATAAGTTCAAATCCGTTCACGACTTCTAAAAAGGGGGTAAGAAACTTTAAGCTGCTTTTTAAAAATTCCTGCTTCTGAAGTAAACGGATGTCCTCTGCAAAATGAGTTTGTTGAATGTTCCAAATAAGGCAGCGTGGGATTTAGTATTCCATCATGTGAATGTGAAACAAACCGAAGTTCATCTGGCGTCGGTGAGGTTGTGGTAAACGTCGATTGCTTCCGACATCTCCTTATGAACCTTATGAACATCCAAGCAATGAGACGAAGACTGTGAGTGTACGAGCTGATATTATCGACGATGTTGAGGATATTATTTGTCTCCTGTACGGTAGCGAACAAACTCTTCCGTTTCTCCGAGTTAACCACGTCCATGTCAACATCAAGTTTTCCACCAGTGGCGGGCCAGTTTAGCGAATCCTCGACTACAAACGTATGACCCGAAAACCACGGAGACTTGATCAGTTCGCTCACGTTACAGCCTCCTGAGAGAATATAAGCAGGGTTTTGATGTATTGACACATAACGCTACGCTCCGTTTTTCACTTTCACAAAAGTTTTCCGATTTACTTTTGAAATCTCATAAATTGGGGCTCCCGTTTTCCCATTCCACAAGATTTCTTCGTTTTCAAAACGAAAACATTTTCGTTGACGAAATGAAAAGTAAACGGATTTTAGACAACAAAACGAACCTTAATTGCAAAAGGAAAAAAATAGATGACTTATTGATGCATTAGCATAAACTTGACACCTATATCAGGGTAATTTAACTTGTGCTTTCTTTATAAATAATTTTATTTGAACCCAACCTCAAATTTGATTCGTAGAAAATTGGCCACGGCAACAACAAATTTCGTTTTGGTGTAAACAGCTGACGCATTCCGATTTGGTTATCGGAACGTTGGTAAGTAATACATTTTTGCGCATTTAACAGAACATCTGGGTGAGCACAGCTGTTTCCCGCCCAATTTAATTCGGACTTCAAAATGTAAGTGCAGCAAATTAAGTTTTTATTTCAAAATTACCGCTTTGTTCTTTATATTCAGGGGAAAGCATAAATCATCTCTTATTAAAAAATTGGAAGGAGTATGGGCCAGCGTATGGACTTCCCCCCCGTACGACCAAGGAGGCCGACACTGGGGTTAATTGCGTGATGGAAGACCCCAGAAGAAAACATATGAAAAAATTTGCATTTTAATAAGGAATGGCCTGAGCTATTTCATCTCGTATAGATGATCCATTATTTTCAGTGTCATCGAATTCATTTTCATTGTCTAGAGGGTCGTTAAATCGAACATCCTCCTCGATTAAGTCATTACGTCTTCTACAAATATTGTGCAGGGCACAGCATACATTTATAATTTGGCAACAAAATATTGGTGGGTAATTTAAAGTGCATTGCAAGCAACGGAAACGGCTTTTAAGGACTCCAATGGTGTGTTCGATAATATTTCGTGCTCCAGTAAGCTTTATGTGGAATCTGTGTTGATAGGTGGCTATCTCCGCGCTCCCATAAGGAGTCAGAACAAAACTCTCTAGAGCGTAGCCCGAATCAGCCAAAAAAAGCCCATTAATGGTCGTGGATAAATATTCCCTAGCAGGAAAGTGATTCCAAATGAAGGCGTCATGGCCGGAACCAGGGTGCGTGGCATCAATAGCAATTATCTCCATGTTGTAGTTACACACCACCATTCATGCTATAAAATCCTTTCCTATTATAGAACACGGATTGGTTTTGTACAGGCTTTAGTATTCTGATGTGAGTTCCATCCACACAGGCTGGTGTCTCGAGGCAATTTAAAATTCCGATAGAAATATTCATATGATTGTTGCAATTGATGATTGTTCATCTGCAACGAAATGAACTCAACACATCCAAAATCATATTGAAAGTTTTTTTGTCGATCCGAAATGACTTCACAAATCTGAAAGCTTGATCATTAGCAATTTAATTTTCAATTTGCATGCTGTTACTCACAGTTCGTCTGACATGTTGAAGACACAAGTGTTGCATCTTGTATTGCCTCAAAACAAGCAATTGAATTGATAGCTGACCGATTGGATCGAATAGCGGCGACGCAGTTGACAAAATTGTTCGTTTTGTGATAGTGGGATATACTTCCTTTGGATTGAATGTGAAACTAAATGCATCATTTCGTTGATGCCAAGTTATGCCGAGTGTGCTGCTGACTGAGATTTCTGAAATGATTATTTCCTTCGTAGATTCATCTTCCATCACGCCTGGATGATTTGAATGCCACTTGCATAATGGAAACTGACCAAAAGCGAGAGTTGATGTGATTTCAGTTTTTAGTTTGAGGAGTGTATCTATATCATCAGACCCACACAAAAGGTCATCAACATAAAAGGCAGTTTTAACAGCAGCAGATCCTAAGGGCCATGCATTTTTACAATCCTCAGCCCAGTAATGAAAACTACGAGTTGCGAGATATGGGCAGACGCAGTCCCATATATGTCACGGTATTGAGTGGGTAGGTTTGAAGATCCGTATTTGGAGATGCTCGCCACAAAATGTACTGGAATTTTCTATCCTTCTCACCCACAAGTACCTGCCAGTACATTTTTGTAACGTCAGCCGTGATGCCGAACCTATGCATGCGAAACCGCAGCATTTGCAAGTGCAACTCATCCTGGATGGTAGGGCCGACTAAGAGTAGATCGTTAAGTGACCTTTGAGATGTTGTACGGCAATACGCGTCAAAGACAACTCTGAGCGTCGTCGAGGTACTGCCTGGATTTAAAACGAAGTGGTGTGGTATATAATAATGCGGTTCCTTTAAGTTAGAATTCGGTACGAGGGACCGAGCGAGATATGCTGCGAGCGAATTTCCGATGCAAAAAATCGAGTTTGAGCTGTATCAAAGGAACTTCCAAGACAACTAGGACAATTCGCCCACTGGCATCCTCATGTGTTGTGTCCCTAAAATGGTCCTCACAGCGACGATGATTTGGAAGAATTGTAGCGCTTGGATCGACAATTGAGTCCACTTTCCATAATTGCTGCAAATTCTTGTCGATCGACTCTTCTACAGTCGCCAAGAACAATGGTGGCTGTCTGTTATGTTGGCGCTGGTACCTCCCAACAACAACCCAACCAAAAAGAGTCTTCTGCCAAGTGGGAAGATTTGGACCAATGCGAATCTGGCCAACAGCTAGAGCTCCATAGAAGACTTCAGTTTCCAGTAGCAGATCAATACGTTTAGTCCTATAGAATGATTCGTTAGCCAATGGAGTGTTGGCAGGTAGGTTCCAATTCGACATGTCGATCTCACTATTTGGCAGGTAGGCAATATGGGATGTAATTCCCAACTGTGAGCTGTAAGAGTGAGCTGATAGCCAGATGTATGTGACTTAATAGAGATAGTCGTACGAGCCTTCAAACTAGTAAGGGAGTCTCCTATACGACGAATTCCAATGTGGTGTCTTTCACGACGAAGGCGAAGTTTCTGTGCAAAGGATTCGGTTACAAAAATTAACCTGAGAACATGAATCAAGCAACGCTCTGCCGAGTTTGTATTCACCTGAGGAATCCTTTACCAACACCATAGCTGTTACCAACAAAAGTTGATCATCTGCTACGATCTCCATATGACAGTGTGAAGCAGCTTGATGAGACTGAGTAGCAGACGTTTGTCAGGAGGGTTGCTGGTTGGAGTACCGGTTCTGTCGTTGAAGATTGTCCTGCTGATGATTGGGGTGACTGTTGCGGCTGAGAGTGATGCAAAGATGAGTGATGAGTCCGATTACAGGATTGGCAACGATGAGTCGATGAACATTGTGACACTCTATGACCGCTTCCAAGACAATTGAGGCAAAGACCGAGGCGTTTTGCATTGTCGTACCGTTGGTTGCTGTTCATAGCCTTGAGCTGAGGGCAGTTAGTGATTTTACATTACAATAAATATAACCATAGAGTGAACAATATTCTCAGGTTTGCTGATTGACTCCAACGAACTCAAGATAGCGGATGCCTTATAGACTAGGCTGCGAAGCTGGTGACTGTTTGACTTTTCCACAGGTTTTAGTGCAAACATTGTCTCAATACCTTCTAAAAATATAAGAGTAGGATTATCAAAACGGCTAATGATTTTTTTTAGGGCCTTCGGATAGTTTTCGCTTGTAACCTGAAATGCCTGAATTGTATCCAGTGCCGGCCCCGTGAGGCAGGTCAGAAAATAATTAAACTTTTCTATATTTGACAATCTAGACTCCCTATCTTGGACGTTGACATGCAATGACTGCATCTTTCAAGAGGCGATGCAGCTATTGCACCCTCAAGTGGCCAGTGTGAAACTAGCAGAAGGCTGTTACGCGCGGATCCCAGGCAAAACGCAGCCCTCCTCCCGCCCAACCGACCGAGGGGCGCTGCCGCATGACGCGTGGTGCGTAGCCGAACCAAACGCGAACATGCAAGAAAGATAGCTATTAGACTAACATTCGAGGAAAATGAGCACTAAACTTACTAAGAAACTAAGCATGCAATCAAAATACAAATACCACTACAATTACTAATTTCTAGAATGGTGTGTAAGGCTTAGTAATTTAATAAGAGGAAGAGAATAAGTGGTGGATATAATATGGTAGAGGGAATTATAATCCGAGCATTAGACTCTAAACGGTTCAAGCAAGGAATAATTCGATCTACAAAGTGGAAGGAACAACGGTATCTAATTGCTAGTCAGTCTAATAGGAATTGTGAAGTATATGCGGCTCAACAGATCAGGGCTGTCTATGTCACCCCTGATCAAGTTGTGCATAAATATCACACCAAGCATTCTTCTACGGTTAACTAAGGATGGGAGGTTTACTAATAGTAGTCTACTAGAGTAAGATGGAAGTCTTACACCCGCATCCCAGTTAAGGCCCCGCAGAGCAAAGATTAACGAGGGGGAACGTTGTGAGTTGCTGCGGAGACCGCAACTCTACATTTATACCCGATACATAGTCAGTATGGCTCTCCTCCGGCAGACGCCGCTAATATTAAACGACACGACAAAGAGTGCGTGCGAGAGAGACAGAAAATCAGTCTGAGCGTGACGTCGGGCGCTGCGTAGCCACTGCAAATTGATTTCTTGCTTTTGGCTACTCCAATACGCTTTCTTGGAGTAACCAAGTATTCACTATTTGGTAGAACATATAGCTGGTAGAACATACTGCTACTGGTAGAACATATAGCCTACTAAGAAAACTCGCATTAACACAAAAATACCTACCAGATATACTCAAACTAATGATAGCTAAGACATATTTGACACCCACCTTATTCTATGGTATTGAAATATTTCGAAATTGTGACGCTGAATCTCAAAAAAACTAAAAGTAACATTTAACAACAATGCCCGCTACATATATAATAAGAGACGGACCGATCATATCTCAATCTTAGCAAGATAAATATTCAAAATGGATTTAAAGACATGGATAGGGTACAGAACAATTATTTTTCTACATAGAATAATCTATACCAGACAGCCGAGCTACTTATATGATAAATTAACCTTTGCTTCATCAAATAGAACGTTGAATCTGGTAACCATAAGGTACAAACTCGCCAATTCAGGAAAACAATTTTTAACAAATGCTATTTGGTTATGGAATGAGTTACCTTTCAATATTAAAAAAATATTAGTAGAGCAACGCAATTTAGGGATAAATTAGAAAAACACTTGATAAACCCCTAAAAAAAAAAATTATTATAAAAAAATAATAATAAAAAAAAAAATTAGAATGAGTATTAGTATTCATAATACAAATATAAGTCATAATAATAAAAATATTAGTCATACTAAAAATGTTAGAATAAGAAAATCATTCTGCTTAAAAGGACACAACTATGCGAACTCCATGTGACTAGCGCATTAACAAAAAGTCGAAATACTGATTTGTGGTAAAAGGGGATGTGTGTAACGTCCAGAAGGAATCGTTTCCGACCCCATAAAGTATATATATTCTTGATCTGCATCAATAGCCGAGTCGATTGAGCCATGTCTTTCTGTCCGTCCGTCCGTCTGTCCGTCCCCTTCAGCGCCTAGTGCTCAAAGACTATAAGAGCTAGAGCAACGATGTTTTGGATCCAGACTTCTGTAATATGTCACTGCTACAAGAATATTTCAAAACTTTGCCCCGCCCACTTCCGCCCCCACAAAGGGCGAAAAGACGATACAAGAAAACTAAAAACGCAGAATCGTAGAAGATGACTATATCTTCCAGAGTGCAAAATCTGAACGAGATCGTATAATTATTATAGTCAGAATCAAGAAAACAATTTCACTCTTTCTCGCTCTGTCTCTCTCTAACACACAGGTTTCATGGTCGGTGTTCGGTCAAACTCCTTTAAGGAACAAGTATTCAAATGACCCTCGTAAAATAGAGAGCCTACGCTCACTTTTTGTATTTCCTCTCACCATAATTGTACTAAATTCACCACTGTATTCTCTCTCTTATGCCCAGTACTCAAGCACTAAGATTTGTAATAAATAGTTATTCCCTAATACTCAACTGGATCGATCGACTTTTCTCTTTCTTGTATAGACTTTGATTCGTTTGCAGAAAAAACTAACACACCCCCATCCGTGAATTAACAATAATGCGAAAAACGCTCCGTGTACAAACATTTTGGAGCCCAACGTGGGGCATGTGTGTTATGTTAATTCTTCTGTGAACAATTAAGCTAATCGCAATCTACAAAGCCAACAATTACAACATTCGCTCGTCTCGCAGCTGCAATCGAAAGGCCGAAAACCGAATCAGAATTGTTCGTCTAGATCGCGGGATCGTTGTCCTCGCCTTGCTCTCGCCGTTCTCGCTTAATTTTATCATTCGCTTGTCACCCACAACGCATTCAACGGCGCTTGCATTCTCGTTCGCTTTGCAGCTACCTGCTTTGGTCCATCGATCAACGCATTCTTTCTATTGGAATTCCACCGCTTCACTTTCGTTTTGCTTTCGTTGCCGCTGCTGGAACTTTTGCTTTTGCTTTCACCGTTGGATTTGTGCTCTAGCTGCTGCTGCTTGCTGCGTTTTTTGTTGTTGTTATTTTTGGAAGCTCTAGTTCTGTGTCAGCGTAATTAAACTACACAACAAAATGACGACGCTCGAAGACTTAAAACGCCAACGGAGCAATATAAAACGAGATATAACTCGGATCAAATCTGTGGTAGATGCTAAATCGAAAACCCCGATATGCAATGATGATCTTCGCTATCGGTTGAACATCTTAGAAACGTATTTCAAGAATGTTTTAAATGTCCAAGCTAATATTGAAGACCTTAGTCCGAATGATGAAGGACGGGCAGATTTGGAGGATACATACATAGCAATCAAGCTAGCCATAAAGGAAAAAATGGGAAGAGATCTGAACGCCAGCATTGTTGCGCCGGACTACCACCCACCGCCAGTGAAGTCATCGTTACCAAGGTTGTCGCTACCCACTTTCGACGGAACATATGCAAACTATAAGAATTTCATTCACTCGTTCGAGCAAATTGTTGTGCGTGAGTCTGGATTGTCTAATATAGAAAAGTTTAATTATTTGCTGACCTGCCTCACGGGGCTGGCATTAGATACAATTCAGGCATTCCAGGTTACAAGCGAAAACTATCCGAAGGCCCTAGAAAAACTCAAAAGCCGTTTTGATAATCCTACTCTTATATTTTTAGAAGGTATTGAGGCATTGTTTGCACTTCAACCTGTGGAAAGGTCAAACAGTCAGCAGCTTCACAGCCTAGTGGATAAGGCATCCGCCTTATTAAGCTCGCTGGAGTCCATCGGCAAACCTGAGAACATTGTTCACGCTATGGTTATATATATTATAATGGAAAAGTGTGATCAGCAAACTCGGAACAAGTGGAAGGAATCGCAGGACTACAAAACTCTGCCAACCTGGCTAGCATGCACACAGCTTTTGGAACGCCACTGTCAGTTTCTCCATTCGTCTGGAAACTCGGCTGCTACTTCGTCACAACGAAAGGCTGAATCCAATAAGTCAAATCGTCATTCTAATCACCAAATAAACTCGTCGTTTGCTATCACTAATCCGTCTTGTACACTTTGTTCTAGTTCTGGCCATAAGATCTCTAATTGCGCTCAGTTCAAGGCTATGAACAGCAACCAACGGTACGACAATGCAAAACGCCTCGGTCTCTGCATCAATTGTCTTGGAAATGGTCATAGAGTGGCGCAATGTTCATCGACTCATCGTTGCCGATCCTGTAATCGGAATCATCATTCATCTTTGCATCACTCTCAGCCGCAACAGCCACCCCAATCATCAGCAGGACAATCTTCAACTACTGAACCGGTACTCCAACCAGCGCAACCCTCCTGGCAAACGGCTGCTAATCAGTCTCATCAAGCTGCTTCACACTCTCATATGGAGATCACAGCAGATGATCAAATTTGGTTGGCAACAGCTATGGTTTTGGTAAAGGATGCCACAGGTGAATATAAACTCGGTAGAGCGTTGCTTGATTCATGTTCTCAGTTTAATTTTGTAACCGAAACCTTTGCACAAAAACTTTGCCTTCGTCGTGAAAACACCACATTGGAATTCGCAGTATAGGAGACTCCCTTACTAGTTTGAAGGCTCGTACGACTACCTCTATTAAGTCACGTACTTCCGGCTATCAGCTCACTCTTACAGCTCACAGTTGGGAATTACATCCCATATTGCCTACCAGCCAGATAGGGAGATCGATATATCGAATTGGAACCTACCAGCTGACGAATCATTCTATAGGACGAAACGTATTGATCTGTTACTGGGAACCGAAGCCTTCTATGGAGCTCTAGCTATTATCCAGATTCGCATTGGTCCAAATTTTCCCACTTTGCAGAAGACTCTTTTTGGTTGGGTTGTTGCTGGGAGGTACCAGCGCCAACATAGCAGACAGCCACCATTGTTCTTGGCGACTGTAGAAGAGTCGATCGATAAGAATTTGCAGCAATTATGGAAAGTGGACTCATTTGTCGATCCAAGCGCTAGAATTCTCCCAAATCATCGTCGCTGTGAGGACCATTTCAGGGACACAACACATCAGGATGCCAGTGGGCGGATTGGCGTTCGCTTGCCATTCCAAGAAGATCTAACTTGTCTTGGAAGTTCCTTCGATACAGCTCGAGCTCGATTTTTTGCCATTGAGAGACGTCTCGCTCGTCTACCGGAAATTCGCTCGCAGTATATCTCGTTCATGCAGGAATATGCAAGTCTCGGCCATATGTCCCTTGTACTGAATCCTAACTTGGAGGAACCGCATTATTATATACCCCACCATTTCGTTCTGAAACCAAGCAGTACCTCGACGAAGCTCAGAGTTGTCTTTGACGCCTCTTGCCGTACAACATCTCAAAGGTCACTTAACGATCTACTTTTAGTCGGCCCTACCATTCAGGATGAGTTGTACTTGCAATTGCTGCGGTTCCGACGTCACAAAAATGTACAGGCAGGTACTTGTGAGTGAGAAGGATAGAAAATTCCAGTACATTTTGTGGCGAGCATCTCCAAATACGGATCTTCAAACCTACCAACTCAATACAGTGACTTATGGGACTGCGTCTGCCCCATTTCTCGCAACTCGTAGTTTGCATTACTTGGCTGAGGATTGTAAGGATGCATGGCCATTAGGGAATGCTGCTGTTAAAACTGCATTTTATGTTGATGACCTTTGGTTGGGGCATTCAAATCATCCAGGCGTGATGGAAGACGAATCTACCAAGGAATTAAACATTTCAGAAAACTCAGTCAGCAGCACACTCGGCGTAACTTGGCATCAACGAAGTGATGCATTTAGTTTCACATTTAATCCAAAGGAAGTCTATCCCACTACCACAAAACGAACAATTTTGTCTACTGCGTCGTCGCTATTCGATCCAATCGGTCTGCTATCACCGTTAGTCATTGTCTCTAAGATCATTCTTCAGGAGTTGTGGCTTTTGAAACTAGACTGGGACGAGTCTGTCCCCCAGAATTTAAGCCACGCATGGAGCAAGTGTTTGGAATCGCTGAATTAACTGTCGTCACTAGCGGTAACTCGTTTTTGTTCGCTGCCTGATACTAGGAGCATTCAAATACATGGATTTTGCGACGCATCGATTCGGGCATACGGCTGCTGTGTTTATGTGCGCACGGAGAATTCGCTTGGACAGGTCACAGTGAAATTGTTCACTTCTAAGTCAAGAGTAGCACCAGTGAAGAAACAGTCTCTTCCGAAGCTTGAACTATGCAGTGCACATCTACTTTCTCAGTTATATAACAAGGTCAAGGCCATATTCAGTAAACACACTATCACATCTTATTTTTGCAGCGACTCACAGCTCGTATTGCATTGGCTGCAACAACACTCAGTCACCTTATCGACCTTTGTTGGAAATCGAGTGTCCGACATTCAGGATTTAACGTCTGATGGAAAATGGCGCTATGTGCCAACACATCAAAACCCTGCTGATATTCTGTCGCGAGGCTGTAACGTGAGCGAGTTGATTAAGTATCCATGGTTTTCGGGTCCTACGTTTCTAGTCGACGATTCGCTAAACTGGCCCGCCACTGGTGGAAAACTTGATATTGACATGGACGTGGTTAACTCGGAGAATCGGAAAAGTTTGTTTGCTGCCGTACACGAGACAAATAATATCCTCAACATCATCGATAATATCAGCTCGTACACTCACAGTCTGCGTCTCATTGCTTGGATGATTAGGTTCATAAGGAGATGTCGGAAGCAATCGACGTTTACCACAACCTCACCGACGCCAGATGAACTTCGTTTTGCTTCACATTGCCTTATTTGGAACATTCAACAAACTCATTTTGTAAAGGACATCCGTTTACTTCAGAAGAAAAAACCATTAAAAAGCAGCTTAAAGTTTCTTACTCCCTTTTTAGAAGTCGTGAACGGATTCGAACTTATCAAGGTTGGTGGACGTTTGGAATACTCAGACCTACAAGACGGTCAAAAACATCCGTTGCTGCTGCCTAGTCAGTCCAAATTTGTATGGAACTATATTCGCCATTTGCATCTTCGGAACTATCACGCTGGACCTAAAGCCCTAGTCACTCTCATTCGTTTGGAGTATTGGATCGTTAACGCCAGAGACTTGGCACGTAGAATTATTCGCTCCTGTGTACACTGCGTTCGCTACAGACCGAAGCTGCTACAACAACTCATGGGCTCATTACCGCCTACGCGACTCGCTCCGGCTCTACCCTTTGAACGCTGTGGAGTTGACTTTTGTGGACCCATCAACACATATCTACGCATTCGAGGAAAGGGACCTACAAAAGCATACATAGCCGTGTTCGTTTGCCTTCTCACCAAGGCCGTTCACATCGAAGTAGTCTCTGATTTGTCAACAAAGGCGTTCTTAAACGCATTGAAACGGATGGGAGGTCGTCGCAAGCTGCCGACAGACATCTTCTGCGATAATGCCACTAACTTTGTAGGGGCATCGAATCAACTGCAGGAACTAAAAAAGTTTATGAAATCTATAAATTTTGCGCATCTGACTTTATTAATTTCCATTTTATTCCCCTCAGGGCACCTCATTTCGGAGGCCTTTGGGAAGCGGCAGTCAAGAGTGCAAAGGGGCTGTTAAATCGTACGCTGGCCAAGCGCTATCGCCGCTTTCGTCAGACCCAAATGACTATAGCACTCTCACGGCTGGTCATCTCTTGGTTGGCGAATCATTGCGATCACTACCTGAAAGGTCCCTCGAGAATATCAAGCTGTCAAGTATGGACCGCTGCGATGCGATTACGGTCGTCAAGCAACGGTTTTGGAAGCAATGGTCTGCTGACTACGTCAACGAATTGCGATCGCGCACGAAGTGGACAGCACCCTCAACGAACCTCACCGAGGGCACGTTGGTCATCATCCATGAAGACAACCTGCCACCGCTACGCTGGAAACTAGGCCGAGTGCAGTTTACTGTGCTTGGGAAGGATGGACTTGTACGGGTGGTGCACCTCCGCACTGCAAATGGAACATGTTGCAGGCCAATACACAAGTTGGCAATTCTTCCGGTGGTTTGAAAGCAGTCCTTTCAACGGGGCCGGGATGTTCGGTCAAACTCCTTTAAGGAACAAGTATTCAAATGACCCTCGTAAAATAGAGAGCCTACGCTCACTTTTTGTATTTCCTCTCACCATAATTGTACTAAATTCACCACTGTATTCTCTCTCTTATGCCCAGTACTCAAGCACTAAGATTTGTAATAAATAGTTATTCCCTAATACTCAATTGGATCGATCGACTTTTCTCTTTCTTGTATAGACTTTGATTCGTTTGCAGAAAAAAACTAACACACCCCCATCCGTGAATTAACATTAATGCGGAAAACGCTCCGTGTACAAACAGTCGGTTTTGCCAATTGCAAAATATGAGTTCAAAGGTCTCAGAACCCCTGTTGCGTGACCTTCCATCCATGGCCACAATTATTAGTTATAGATGGAATTATGAATTATGAATTATGAATTATGAAGTCTAGTGTAAGTTAGGCTAGGGCAAAGCGGGAGCGCAATAAAAGCTCGCTCTCTCGCTCTTGGCGAATTCGCCCCGCTTTGCCACCGTAGGATAGCTAGAGTAAGAGATTTGAATTGTGAAGAAAATATAGTTGTTCGCCAACCTTGAAATAGATCGAGCGTATCAAGTTTTTCGCCCCGCCAAATAAATAATTTAAATTACAGCCACCCAAAGTTTTCGGTAACTGATTAGAAAAACTCTTCTAATTTTTCATGGCGCCCCCGGGTGGACTGTAAAGTGAATTATAGGCAACAAAAAACAAGTGACAGTGACACAAGAAATTGCAGTATACATATGCAAACATATTCGTTGCCCGCGTCGTGTGTGTGTGCAATCGGCAATCAATTTTTGTAAAATATCATCGCGTCGGTCGCGCCAACAATAATTTTTGTGCAATTCTGCTACCGCCGAGGGATGCCCTGCGAAAAAGACAGGAAAGTAGCAGTTGGATTCAAAAATCCAAAAGAGGAATCAGAGGTATTTGTGCAGAAAATTGAAGGCTGAGCTAAAGACATTCAGATCTTTCTTTGAGGTGTCTTGTGCTGAATACATTGCACATCGCCTTCAATTCTAGGCACAGACGTATGATACATATATAGTAGAGCTTGATTGCATGCATTTTGTTATTAATTGCATAAATATAACTAAAAACATAAATACATACATACATATCGACCCAAACAGACATACATATGTGAACCGCTATTTGGCCGCAACAGTTATACATATGTACATACATACATACATCTTTCGTTTACTGCAATCACTGTCAACGCCCCCCCCCCCCCCCCCCCCCCATTTTATTTTGTTCTACCTTTCTCGTCGTTAGAACAAAGTTTGTTCGTTCGTTCACCCAAGCCACGGCGTATAGAAAATATCCACACATACATACAAGCAGCAGCACCGGTGCATTATTTCGTTTTCGCTTTCGCTTCTCCACTGCTGCTTGCGTTGTATTTGTTGGGAGAATTTTCGTTGCCGCTCTTGAGCTTAACGGTGCGCCAAGTGACGTGCTACCCTACATCCAACGGGTATATTGTTTTCGGCTGTTACTTGCCAAGTGACGCGCTACCCTGTATCTAACGGGTATATTGTTTTCGGCTGTTACTTGCAACAACTCTTTCCCTTGATACCTCGTGCATCGACATTCAATTAAAATTCGTTTTCGATTATCGTTCTCGTTCAAAAATTTAAAATTAAAAAAAAAAAAAAAAAATATTAATAATAAATATATAAATAAAAACACAGCCATTATGGCAGAAAAAAGTAAACCCACTCTTGAAGACTTAAAGATTAAGCTCAAAAGTAGAGTAAAAAGCATTCGCCGCTTAGAGGATCGATTAGATCAAGGGTCGATTCCTTTGCAATTACCGGAATTACAATGTAGATTAGATTGTTTGAATGCTTCAATTGAAAAGGCTAACCATTTGCAGGAGCAAATCGAGGATATAACAGGTGATGATGCATATGCAGCCGAGTTGGAAGAGCTGATAATTGTCACCAAAGGAAAGATAATGTCGCTTATCGCCGCCTTTGATGCAGCAAGCGAGACGAAGCCAGTGTCTTCTTCAGCCCCAACTCATGCTAGACTTCCGAAATTGGCATTACCCAAATTTAGTGGTAAACACTCGGAATTCAAAAATTTCATTAGCCTTTTTGAAAGACTAGTCCATAGCGACAACAGCATACCGGTGATCGAAAAATTTAATCATTTGATTTCGTGCCTCTCTGATGAAGCATTAGGAACAATAAAGGCGTTCCAAGTCACCGAGGCAAATTATGAAAAGGCCATGGCTGGCCTAAAACGAGTGTATGACAACGATTATTTGATTTTCACGAATAATATTTCCACATTGTTCAATCTGCCGAGAATGTCGCATCAATCTGCATCATCTCTAAGAACTCTAATCGATACTGTTTCGTCGATTTACGGATCGTTACTGTCGATCGGAGATGATACAACAATTTCGAATGCAATGCTCATTCATCTCGTTTTAAACAGAGTCGACCCAGTGACGAAACAAAAGTGGGATGAACAGCTTACTTATGAGAAGTTGCCGCTTTGGTCCGACTTTGAGAAAGTCTTGAATCGTCGATACCAGCATCTGTCTGCTGAAGAATCGACCAAGCCAAGGCAAGACAAAGTCATGCCAAGCAAGCAACATAATCGCAGTTCATTTGCTTGTTCTTCCACTTCCACCAACAGTAGAACTCAGCAAACTTGTAGCTACTGCAATTCAGGAGACCATGTAGTGTCAAATTGCCCTTCATTTTCGCGTCTCTCGGTGATGCAAAGGTTTGAGTTTGCTAAGTCGGCATCCCTATGCATTAATTGTCTGCGAAAAGGCCACGCTGTTGTAAAATGCAAAGCCAATAAATGTCGAGTGTGCAGCCGCTCACATCATACATTATTGCATCGATACACAGTGTCGGCTAATAGTCTCGCGTTGCCACCACCCCAAGAGAGTCCTTCTCCTCCATCAAATCAGAATCAACCTTCCACGTCACATGTTTTGCATGCGACAGCGTTGGACAGGGTAATTCTGGCTACGTCGATCGTAAGCGTCCGAAATAAGAGCGGTGAACACATTCTGGCCAGAGCTCTGCTCGACTCTGGATCACAAACAAATTTCATTACCGAGGACCTCGCTAATCGCTTACAGATCCGTAGAGAGGAGTCCTGTATTAACTTGCTTGGAATTGGTGAATCTAATTCCCAAGTAAAGGATAAAATACACACAGTGGTGAAGTCGCGAATAAATGGTAGTGAGTTCTCCTTTGATTTTTGGATCCTGAAATCAATTTCAGGTTATCACCCTGACCAGTCAGTGAATGTGACTGACTGGCGAATCCCAGAGAACCTACCACTGGCAGACCCTTATTTCTACAAGCCACAAAGAATAGATATGTTAATTGGAGCAGAATCGTTCTTTGAATTATTAGCTGTTGGTCAAATTAAACAAGGTCCTGACTTTCCAACTCTTCAGAAAACCCTTCTTGGTTGGGTTGTGTCGGGAAAATATGTTTCCAGGAGTTCTGCTCCTCAAATTACAAACAGTTTGAGTTGCAGTGAAGAGTTGCTAGTATCCATCGATAGGACCTTGAAAAAGTTTTGGTCACTGGAAGAAATGCCATCTACCAAGAAAATTGCCACACCTGAGCACAAGCTATGTGAAGAACACTATCGTAAGACGACTCAGGTACTATCATCAGGTCGGTTCGAAGTAAGGCTCCCGTTTAAATCAGATCCAAATTGTTTAGGAAACTCCTTTGAGGTTGCGAAACGGCGGTTTTTGTCGCTTGAAAGACGATTGCATCGTGACCCTGAGTTGAAGAAAATGTACTTGGAATTCATGGAAGAGTACCTCTCCTTAGGTCATATGTCTCCTACTGACAATACGATTCCGTCTACTCCACACTACGTAATCCCTCATCAGTGTGTTCTGAGGCCCCAAAGTACGTCTACCAAGCTCCGAGTCGTGTTCGATGCTTCGTCCAAGACGTCCTCACAGGTGGCCTTAAATGACATTCTGATGGTGGGACCTACCATTCAAGAGGAATTATACTCGACACTGCTCCGTTTCCGTCTGCACAGGTTTGCCCTGACTGCTGATGTTAAAAAGATGTATCGCCAAGTGATGGTGAACGAAGCGGATCGGCAGTTTCAGCTCATAGTGTGGAGAAGAGACCCTTCTGAATCCTTGAGATTATACAAGCTCAACACTGTAACCTATGGGACTGGACCAGCCCCATTCTTAGCTATCCGGTGTTTGAAAAGGTTGAGTGAGTCTGCGAAGCTCTCATTCCCTAGAGCTGCTAACGTTATTGGGTCCGACTTTTACGTCGATGACTTGTTGACTGGTGCTGCATGCGTAGAGGAGCTAAGGGCAATTAAGTCCGAAGTGTCTCAGGTTCTTCAGACCGCAGGGTTTGAGTTGACTAAGTGGTTTTCAAACTCACCCGAGATCACCGCATCTGAGAGCACCGCCAAACCCATAACAATCTCGGATTCAGAGTCGACAAAGGCGTTAGGAATCTCATGGTTACCTACTGACGATGCCTTTAAGTTCAAAATTGACAATTCAGTTATGGGTCTCCGAGCGACAAAACGGAACATACTATCGGTGACATCAAAGTTGTTTGACCCCCTAGGTTTATTAAGTCCTATCGTTATAAAAGGCAAGATCCTATTGCAGGAGCTTTGGCTTAACAAACTAGATTGGGATGAGTCGATCCCGCTGCATTTGGAAACAGCGTGGAATAAGTTGAAAAATACACTATCTCAATTGGAAGACATATCCATATCTCGGTTTGTGTATTCCGATCCGATGTCACCGGTTCAAATACATGCCTTTGCTGACGCCTCCATGAGAGCGTATGGAGCGTGCGTCTATATACGTAGCAGAACTGCAGAAGGTTTAAAAGTATCATTGTTGACTTCGAAATCCAAAGTAGCGCCGCTCAAGACCAAAACGCTCCCAAGGCTTGAGTTATGTGCCGCTCACCTTCTCGCAGATCTCTGTCACAGAATCAAGCCCCTATTAAACGTGCCCATTGAACGAGTCGTTTATTGGTCGGATTCAGAGGTAACTCTCCATTGGATCCGGTCTCATCCATCGTCGCTGTCGACTTTCGTTTCAAATAGAGTGGCTGAGATTCAAGAGTGGTCAGATGATGCTACGTGGCGGCATGTACCCACGAAACAGAACCCAGCAGATATTGTCTCAAGAGGTTGTGACGTCGACGAAATCGTTCAGTCAATTTGGTTCGAAGGACCATCATTTCTGAAAGAGGAAGAAGAAAACTGGCCCAAGAACGCTCATTTCGAACACTCCGATGATCTTCAGCTGGAAAAGAGGAAGACTGCGGTCGGGCTGACCGCGGCTGTGCGAAGTTCGGAGCTGTTAGATGTCATCGAGGGATTCTCGTCACATCTCAAACTGCTTAGAGTGTTCGTGTATGTGTTCCGCTTTATAAGAAAATGTAAAGACCCAAGCCTAAAATTCGAAAAAACTATCTCACCGACCGAATACAATGAAGCCTTTTATAAAATTGTCGAAATCGTCCAGCATCACGAGTATCAAGGAGAAATCGAAAAGGTTAGGAAAGGATCTACAATTGGTCCTAGTCTTCAGCGGTTGAACCCATTCATCCATGAAGACACAGGGACTTGGTGTAACTTTTCGTTGTTGCGAGTGGGGGGGCGACTAGCTAAAGCTCCTATATCATACGATGCCAAGTTTCCTCTGCTTTTGACTAAGCGCTCGCAATTCGTGCGAAGCTATATTCGTCATCTGCACCATTCGAATTTTCATGTCGGCCCACGAGCACTTGTGAGCATCCTTCGACAGAGCGTGTGGATAGTGAACGCTCAGGAAGTCTGCCGTCAGACAGTTCGATCCTGTATGCGCTGTTTTAAATGCAAGCCTCGATTGCTGACGCAACTCATGGGGAATTTACCCGCAGATCGACTCCGTGCTCTCCGCCCATTTTCAATTTGCGGCGTTGATTTTTGTGGACCAGTGCACACGACATTGAAAATTCGCGGAAGGCCCCCATACAAGTCATACATTGCGCTTTTTGTTTGTTTTGCGTCCAAGGCGGTTCACCTAGAAATAGTTTCCGATCTAACCACTGATTGTTTTTTGTTGGCTTTTCAAAGGTTCGTCGGGCGCCGAGGATATCCCCAAGTCGTTCATTGCGACAACGGGACGAACTTCGTCGGAGCGAGCCGCCATCTCAGCGCTCTGCGGATCAGGCTCAAGGAGCAGGGAGACGCAATTCGCGACTTTGCGTCAAAAAACGGATGCGAATTTGCGTTCATACCGCCGCGAGCTCCTCACATGGGAGGGCTATGGGAGGCAGGTGTAAAAACTGCCAAGAGCCTACTCCTACGGGCGGTAGGCAGCGCGCTCCTAACCGCCGAAGAGCTCGCCACAGTCCTCGTCGGCATCGAGGCCATAATGAACTCGAGGCCGCTGGGAGCCATCAGCCAAGATCCAAGCGACGGCGAGGCCCTAACACCCGGGCACCTGCTGACAGGCGGGTCGCTCATCGCCCCCCCAGCACTGCGGACTCCGGACCAGGAGAGTCTCAGTTGCTTGCGGCGATGGCGACTTGTCTCGTCAGTCAGGCAAGCGTTTTGGCAGCGATGGTCCCGCGAATATGTCCTGGGGCTGCAAATTCGGGGCAAATGGCACCAGCAGCAACCGAACCTCGAGGAAGGAGACCTCGTCATCGTGGCCGAGGACAATCTGCCGCCTCAGGAGTGGCTCGTAGGGAGGGTCATAGCCACGCACGCAGGAGAGGACGGCATGGTCAGGGTCGTCGAAATAAGGACTAGCACTGGAGCGGTTTTTCGGCGGCCCATACACAAATTAGCGCCGCTCCCAATGTGTTGAAGCCGATGCAGGCGTTCAACGGGGCCGGTGTTGCGTGACCTTCCATCCATGGCCACAATTATTAGTTATAGATGGAATTATGAATTATGAATTATGAAGTCTAGTGTAAGTTAGGCTAGGGCAAAGCGGGAGCGCAATAAAAGCTCGCTCTCTCGCTCTTGGCGAATTCGCCCCGCTTTGCCACCGTAGGATAGCTAGAGTAAGAGATTTGAATTGTGAAGAAAATATAGTTGTTCGCCAACCTTGAAATAGATCGAGCGTATCAAGTTTTTCGCCCCGCCAAATAAATAATTTAAATTACAGCCACCCAAAGTTTTCGGTAACTGATTAGAAAAACTCTTCTAATTTTTCAACCCCTAAGAGCTAGAGCAACCAAATTTGGTATCCACACTCCTGTGATATCGGACCTTGACCGTTTTGTGTCAAAATTTCGCCGCACCCCATTCCGCCCCCGCAAAGGACGAAAATCTGGGGCAACCACAAATCTCAGAGACTCAGAGATCCTTGAACTCATATTTTGCCATGGGCAAAACCGACCATGAAACCTGTGTGTTGAGGAACGTATAACAAGTCCATCGCTAAGCGAAGAACCATCGCCAAAAGAGAACAAGAAGAGAATGGAAGAGACGAAAATTTGTATACACACATATTCTTACCGCCGCTGCGACGGCATTTTTCAGTACCAAATAGACATCGAACTGGACAAGAACCAAATAAATACAGTCCACTAAAATCAAATCCGTCGAGCAGATTATTCGCGAACATTCTTTGGTCCTTCGACCCGGATTCTTCAACAGTTTTGTGTGCTTTGGTGTTCATTGAAAATTGTTTACAATGGAACAATTAAAGGCATTGGTAAAAGCTCGTGGCAGACTCAAGGCCATTATCACACGCGCATTGGATTGGGCTGAACGGGAGGAACCAACTACAACGGCGGAGGTCACCTCACGGATGGAACTGCTCCAATCGGCTTGGAAAGAGTTCTCGCAACTTGGGGAGCCCTTCTCGAACACGTGGATGGGTATAGGGATCCAGACGAAGACAATGCATTCTACGAGGAAAAGTATCTATTGGCACATGCAATGATTTTGGAGAAAAAGGGGTTAGTACAACCAACTACAACTGCAACGATCAATGGGGATGGCAGCAGAGAGCTTCATCTAAACAACGACGCATTACTCAGCCTGCTATACAGAGCGAATTGCCAAAAATTCAAATCAAACGGTTCGCTGGCAGCTACACTGAGTGGCCAGCATTTTAGAATATCTATGAAAGTACAATTCATAGCAAGCAGCATTTGACGAACACACAGAAGTTTCATCATTTGAAAACACTACACATCGATGAGGCTGCCAACTTGGTACGACATTTGGCGATCACGGACACTGCTTACAACACTGCATGGGAGCGTCTCAAGGAAAGGTACAATCGGCCGAGGCATATCGTAAACTCGTTTTTGAAACAATTTATGAGGTTGCCCACAACTACTAAAATTGAGTCGGCGATTTGGCGTAAAGTGTCCGACGGTGCAAACGAAATTGTACGTGGTCTGGACGCCGTAAATCAAACGGGACGCGACTGTTGGATTATATATCTAGCACTGGAAAAACTTGATGCCGACACGAGGCGCAGGTGGATTGAACGCAGTTTGGATAAAGACTCACCCACTCTCGACGACTTCTTCAAGTTCTTGGATGCTTGTTGCGAGGAATTGGAAATAAGCAAAGGGGAGCCTGCGTCTGAAGGGAAAACAGTAACTTACGGGGACAAATCAAAAAGAATCACACACTCGATGGTGGCAGTTGAAGGCAGCAACTGCACCAAATGCCATTCGACAGAACACATTCTGTATGGCTGTCCAAAATTTTTGGAGATGACAGGTTTGCAAAGGCGCACTTTTTTTTTTTTTATTTGGACGTTGACATGCAATGACTGCATCTTTCAAGAGGCGATGCAGTTACTGCACCGTCAAGTGGCCCGTGTGACACCAGCAGAAGACTGTTACGCGGGGATCCCAGGCAAAACGCAGCCCTCCTCCCGCCCAACCGACCGAGGGGCGCTGCCGCATGACGCGTGGTGCGTAGCCCAACCAAACACGAACATGCAAGAAAGATAGCTATTAGACTAACATTCGAGGAAAATTAGCACTAAACTTATTAAGAAACTAAGCATGCAATCAAAATACAAATATCACTACAGTTACTAATTAATAGAAAGGTGTGTAAGGGTTAATGATTTAATAAGAGGAAGAGAATTAGTGTTGGATATAATATGGTAGAAGGAATTATAATCCGAGCATAAGACCCTAAACGGTTCATGCAAGGAATAATTCGATCTACAAAGTGGAAGGAACAACGGTATAAAATTTCTAGTCTGTCTAATAGGAATTGTGAAGTATATGCGGCTCAACAGATCAGGGCTGTCTTATGTCACCCCTGATCAAGTTGTGCATAAATATCACACCAAGCATTTTTCTACCTTTAACTAAGGATGGGAGGTTTACTAATAGTAGTCTATTAGAGTAAGATGGGAGTCTTACACCCGCATCCCAGTTAAGGCCCCGCAGAGCAAAGAGTAAAAAGTTTTTCTGTACTGATTCTATACGGTCCTGGTGTACTTTGTACTGAGGGCACAATACACAGGAGCCGTATTCTAAGATCGGACGAACAAGCGAGATATAGAGAGTCTTTGTTATATAGGGGTTGTCAAATTCCTTTGACCACCTCTTTATAAACCCAAGCACGCCCATGGCCTTATTTACCATGGTAGAAATGTGTTCGGAAAACTTTAACTTGGGGTCTAACATAACACCCAGATCATCCACCAGGGTAATTCTCTCAAGAGAACCACCAAATAGGGTGTAGGGAGCCAACAAAGGGCTAGAACGATGAAATGTCATAACTTTGCATTTCGAGGCATTAAGGTGTAACAACTTTGCACAACACCATGACTGAAAGCTATTGAGATCGGATTGCAAGCGAGAATGAAATGAAATGTCCTTGTACTGGACACAGATTTTAACATCATCCGAATACGTAAGTACTCGAGAGTATGTTAATATCGAAGGCAAGTCATTAATAAAGAGTGTGAAGAGTAAGGGGCCTAGATGGCTGCCCTGTGGTACTCCCGAAGAAACCTTTACTGGTAAAGAGAGGGAGTTTTTGAAGAGGACTCTTTGAGACCTAGAACAAAGATAGCTAGAAATCCATCTCAGGAGGTTGGGCGGAAACCCTAAAAGGTCAAGTTTATGTGCTAAAAGGGAATGGTTTACAGAGTCAAATGCTTTACTAAAGTCGGTGTAAATAACATCCGTCTGTAAGTTACCTTGAAAGCCTTTAATAATGAAAGAGTTAAACTCTAACAAGTTCGTGGTGGTTGATTGCCGCCTTATAAATCCATGCTGAGTTGGAGATATAAGTGACTTGCAGAGATGTCGCAAGTGCGGAGTTAAAATCTTCTCAAACATTTTGGGAATAGCGGATAACTTTGCTATACCTCTATAATTTTTTGCATCAGACTTGCTACCTTTTTTATGGAGAGGAATTATAAACGATTCATTCCAGATTGGGGGGAAGCAAGAGGAGTCAATGGACAGGGTGAATAGTTTAAGCAAGGGTCCACACAGAGCCTCGGCGCAGTACCTGAGTACACAACCTGGAACCCCGTCTGGACCCGGTGAAAACACCGGCTTAACTAGTCGAAGATCATGAAGTAGGGAATATTCATTTAACAAGGGACTGAAAATGCCGTTCGACCTCGGTAATCCGTATGGGTACGGTTGACCAGAGTAGCGTTCCTCAGAATAGGTGGTTTGGAAAAACTGGGCAAAAAGATCGGCAATTGCCTGATCATTATTTGCCGACGTATTACAAAATGATAGCGAGGATGGGTGTGCGGACGTTCTACGCTTACTGTTTACGAAGCAGTAAAACTTTTTAGGGTCCTGAGAAAAACGTATCCTGCAACGAGGTAGGTAGTTCTTATAGCATTGAGCAGTAAGAACTGAAAAGTTTGACCGAGCTTTTACATAACGAGAGTGAGAAGTAGGAGAGCCCACTTCTTGAAATTTTTTATAAAGTCTTGATTTTAAGGTTTTCTAGCCTGGATAACGCTTTGGTAAACTAAGGGGGTTTTCCAGATCTAATCGGACAAGAAAGCGGGACACAAGAATCAAAAAATGTGCCAAGAGCATTGTAAAAAATGTTTGTGCCTTTTGTGACATCAGTGCACAAGTACAAAGTGGACCAATCAAAATCCCTAATTAGGTTATTAAGCTTCGCAAACTCGGCTTTACGAAAGCAGCGGACACGTTCAGGTAGTCTACTCGACCGATCCAATACAGTTGGTCCTATGTCTAGCGACACCTCGAAAGTAGGGTGGCAGGCGTCTTCAGGTATAGAGAGCGGAAGGGCTCGGGTTAACAACACTATGGTCGGATCCGATACAAAGCATAGATCAAGCAATCGACCTAAGGAATTTTTCACATGATTGACTTGAGACAGGGACAGGTCAAGCAAGCCGTCAACAAAGTCATGTCGTGACATGGGCACTAGGATACTAGACTCGTTTACCGAAGACCAAACAGTTCCTGGCAAGTTGAAGTCACCAAGAACTATCATACGATCTTTATCAGATAGCGAGGAAGCAACAGCGGTTAAAGCGGACAAGTGCTGCTCATAAATTGAAATATCCGAAGAAGGTGGGATATACGAGCAAGTAATGAATATAGCGAAAGCGGGAAGAATCAGTTTTACACACAGGAATTCCAGTTCCTGTTGAACTTGGACTGTGACGTGTTCTGACGTGACGTAAGAGTCCACTGCAATTAGAACCCCTCCTGCACGTCGAGACGAACGGTCCTTTATAAAAGTGGTGTACCGACCTGCCAAAACCTCGGAACTAAGAATGTCCGGCTTTAACCAGGTTTCAGTAAACACAATAACGTGGGAAGCGAATGCAACACTATCCCGGAAAAGAATGCTGAGCTTACTACGCAAGCCTCTTACATTCTGATAGGTTACTAAGAGGTTACTAAGAGAAGTTCGTTTTTTGGAAGGGTGGAAGCAGGACGGGAAGATGAGGATGGCACATTGGGATGATTTGTAAGTGTTATGACGGGCCTATTTTTCTTCTTAGCCTTGAACTCCTTCACCACCAAATGCCCTGGCCACAATTTGGCAAAGAAAATGGTGTCAAAATGAGTTGGGGAGACACTTATCTTGAACGAAGATATCTTCATGGCATAAGAGAAATTAAACTTCTCCACCCTTAAACCCACGGCTTTTATTCTGCTTTGAATAAAAGCAATTACATCATTCAATGTGAGGTCAGGGGCCAGCCGTGACTTGTCGTTTTGGAGTCCCACCAGTGGTTTGGGCACCAAAGGCCTAGTGCCGGGACATCTAGTGAGCTTGCGGACACCACGGACACGGACGCTGCAGACGTACTTGACATTCTCCGAAGCGTTGAAATCGGCAACCGAATCTGCATCCCCAGCAGCTGTCGTTGCACTTGGGGTGGCAAACGAAATCAGCTTCTGTAAACTTTGAGTGGTCGGAGTCCGATTTTCGGCAACCTCGGAGACTCATTCAGCAGTTTTAAACCGCTCAACTGAGCCTCCATGGCTAGGAGCCGATCGTATTGGTTTTTAAAAGCAACGGTCAGCTCCTTAAAGTCACTCCGCGTCTGCGTCATAAAAGCTACCATGTCTTTCTCCACAGTACGGCATGCCTCGCAACTGTAGTGCAAACCATTACGCTTTGATATAGCATCACCCACAAGGCCCGAAAATCCAGCGCACTTTGCGTGCACTACGCTGTCGCAGAGCCAGCAGGGGATAATCGGCTGATCGTGGGTGATCTGCTTATTGCATGATTTTTTGGCACATACAACAGAAAACTCCATAATAAAAAATTTGAACAAAATTAAAATCAAATAATATTTCAAAACAAAATGGCTATCAAACCAGTGTACCAGACAAACGCTAATAGGAGGAGAGGAGAACAGTTGCAGCAGCAGCTAATGAGAGAGAGAGAGAGAGAGCTACTGAACAGAAAGTTACGAGAGCGAGAGAGAGAAAGAGTAAGTTTAGGTGATAGGGAGACAGTAATACTACAATAAAAGTTACAAGACGAGAGCGGACTGTAATGAAATGTAATGCGTACTCACTCACTGCAACAACACAAACACGACAAGCCGACGCCGAAAAATGAAAAGTTAAATAATGTTTTAACACATATCAAAAGGCATGCACTCGCGGAATAGAATAGGTTTCCAGATTGCTGGCTGGTTAGGAAGTTAATTAAAGTTTATTTAGGAAAACACCGGCTCTTTATTCAAAACGCGTCTGATCTCTACGAAAGAGAACGAACGAAACAACTATTTTCTCGAAAGAGTGAGTCGGGTCAAGCAGCATAAATTCTTTAAATTATAGCCAGTGGTGCAGCCTAAAGTAAATCACCATTACTGTTTGATATTTGCAGTGCCCACTGTATAAAATCGTTGCTTGCCGCAAAGCTTACGCACAGCAGCGGCCGTTCTTTAGACTCTCTGTCCGCCTTCTTCATTCCTGCCGTTCTCTCGCGCTCTAATTATTGTTTCGTTTTCGGCTTAGCTTCAGTCCGAGCTATGGGATTAGCTGAAGCTATAGCGCTCTCCTTCTATCGCTCTCGTTCTACGCTCGCGATATTTCAATGACCAGTGAGCAAAACAGGGTGTCTTTTTTAAAGCTTAAGTCAACGGAATTATGCGAAAAAATGAAAAGGTTAGCCACCGCTTGGCAGAATGAGTCGTCGAAGTGTGACTACTACATGCTCGTGGTAAAGCAAGAGCAAGTCGAGAAGTTGATCGGCAAATTTGAGATGTTTCACGGCGAGCTTGAGGAATTGGATCGAAGCGAAATTCACAGTGGTTTGTGTGACATTTTTGAGTCATTTGCAAGCTCGCTGAAGGCGGTGATTATGAGGGAAATGGCTAAGAGTAGCGGCCGCATGCCGTTTCATTCTACCTTGGCTGGAGGAAACACTACGGTTGATTTTGCCGGATCGCAATTTCTACCTCACCGTAAAAAAGTACCACCCCTGCCTCCTATACAATTGCCGACGTTTAGCGGCGGGTATGCGAACTGGACGGACTTTTGTTCAATGTTTGCCACCATCATCGACAGCCATCCGGACTTAACAAACATAGAAAAGCTCCAGCATTTGCGTTCATGTCTGCGGGATTCGGCATTGGAGACTGTTCGGTCGCTGGAAATCTCAGATGGCAATTATGCTGTGGCATTAGATTTGTTGGAAAACAGATTCAATAATCGGCGATTGGTTCAGGCACACATCAATGAGATCTTGGCGCTTCAGGCTGTGGAACCTGGGTCAGTGGTCATGCTTCGGGAGCTTTCAGACAAGTTCAATTCACATATGCGCGCACTCCAGGGTTTGGGCACCACTGAGCAGATCGCAGGATGCATCATCGTGCAGGAGCTTCTCCGAAAACTGGATCCAGCGAGCCAAGAGAAGTGGAAGGGAACGATTCAACGACCCCGCATTCGCAAACTTAATTCCGTCGTGGGAATCTATGGCCTCGTTCTTGCAGCAAGAATCAAAAAATGTGCCAAGAGCATTGTAAAGATGTTTGTGCCTTTTATGACATCAGTGCACAAGTACAAAGCAGACCAATCAAAATCCCTAATAAGGTTATTAAGCTTCGCAAACTCGGCTTTACGAAGGCAGCGGACACGTTCAGGTAGTCTACTCGACCGATCCAATACAGTTGGTCCTATATCTAGCGACACCTCGAAAGTAGGGTGGCAGGCGTCTTCAGGTATAGTGAGCGGAAGGGCTCGTGTTAACAACACTATGGTCGGATCCGATATAAAGCATAGATCAAGCAATCGTCCCAAGAAATTTTTCACATGATTGACTTGAGACAGGGACAGGGCAAGCAAGCCGTCAACAAAGTCATGTCGTGACATGGGCACTAGGATACTAGACTCGTTTACCGAAGACCAAACAGTTCCTGGCAAGTTGAAGTCACCAAGAACTATCATACGATCTTTATCAGATAGCGAGGAAGAAACAGCGGTTAAAGCGGACAAGTGCTGCTCATCAATTGAAATATCCGAAGAAGGTGGGATATACGAGCAAGTAATGAATATAGCGAAAGCGGGAAGAATCAGTTTCACACACAGGAATTCCAGTTCCTGTTGAACTTGGACTGTGAAGTGTTCTGACGTGAAGTAAGAGTCCACTGCAATTAGAACCCCTCCTGCACGTCGAGACGAACGGTCCTTTCTAAAAGTTGTGTACCGACATGCCAAAACCTCGGAACTAAGAATGTCCGGCTTTAACCAGGTTTCAGTAAACACAATAACGTGGGAAGCAAATGCAACACTATCCCGGAAAAGAATGCTGAGCTTACTACGCAAGCCTCTTACATTCTGATAGGTTACTAAAAGAGAAGTTAGTTTTTTGGAAAGGTGGAAGCAAGACGGGAAGTTGAGGTTGAGGGTGGCACACTGGAAAGATTTGGAAGGGATATGGGGGGCCTATTCTTCTTCTTAGCCTTAAACTCCTTCACCACCAAATGCTCCGGCCAGAATTTGGCGGAGCAAATGGTGTCAAATTGAGTTGGGGAGATGCTTATCGTAAACGAGGCTATCTCCCTGGCATAATAGAAGTTAAATTTCTCCACCTTTAAACCCACGGCTCTTATTTTGCTTTGAATAAAAGCAATTACATCATTAGATGTGAGGTCAGGGGCCAGCCGTGAAAGAAAAACTTGTGGTTTAGTCACCACAGGTCTAGTACCTGTGGTGGCAATATCCGGAGGTCCGGAACGTCTATTTACTGGTGGGATCGGGATGGACGGGACAACTAGTGAACTTGCGGACACCACGGACACGGACGCTGCAGACGTACTTGGCTGCACATTCTCCGAAGCGATGAATTCGGCTACCGAATCTGCATTGCCAGCAGCTGTCGTTGCCTTTGGAGTGGCAAACGAGATCAACTGCTGCACACTTGGAGTGGTCGGAGTCAGTTTTTCGGCGGCGCACGGCTGAGTGACGGTTGGCACTTGCAGATCCCGCGGAGTGACCTTTTTGCGCCTCGGAGACTCATTCAGCAGTTTTAAACCGCTAAACCGAGCCTCCATGACTAGGAGCCGATCGTATTGGTTTTTAAAAGCAACGGTCAGCTCCTTAAAGCCACTCCGCGTCTGCCTCATAAAAGCTACCATGTCTTTCTCCACCGCACGGCATGCCTCGCAACTGTAATGCAAGCCATTACGCTTGGCTATAGCATCACTCACGAGGCCAGAAAATCCAGCGCATTTTGTGTGCACTACGCTGTCGCAGAGCCAGCAGGGGATAATCGGCTGATCGTGGGTGATCTGCTTATTGCATGATTTTTTGGCACATACAACAGAAAACTCCATAATAAAAAATTTGAACAAAATTAAAATCAAATAATATTTCAAAACAAAATGGCTATCAAACCAGTGTACCAGACAAACGCTAATAGGAGGAGAGGAGAACAGTTGCAGCAGCAGCTAATGAGAGAGAGAGAGAGAGAGCTACTGAACAGAAAGTTACGAGAGCGAGAGAGAGAAAGAGTAAGTTTAGGTGATAGGGAGACAGTAATACTACAATAAAAGTTACAAGACGAGAGCGGACTGTAATGAAATGTAATGCGTACTCACTCACTGCAACAACACAAACACGACAAGCCGACGCCGAAAAATGAAAAGTTAAATAATGTTTTAACACATATCAAAAGGCATGCACTCGCGGAATAGAATAGGTTTCCAGATTGCTGGCTGGTTAGGAAGTTAATTAAAGTTTATTTAGGAAAACACCGGCTCTTTATTCAAAACGCGTCTGATCTCTACGAAAGAGAACGAACGAAACAACTATTTTCTCGAAAGAGTGAGTCGGGTCAAGCAGCATAAATTCTTTAAATTATAGCCAGTGGTGCAGCCTAAAGTAAATCACCATTACTGTTTGATATTTGCAGTGCCCACTGTATAAAATCGTTGCTTGCCGCAAAGCTTACGCACAGCAGCGGCCGTTCTTTAGACTCTCTGTCCGCCTTCTTCATTCCTGCCGTTCTCTCGCGCTCTAATTATTGTTTCGTTTTCGGCTTAGCTTCAGTCCGAGCTATGGGATTAGCTGAAGCTATAGCGCTCTCCTTCTATCGCTCTCGTTCTACGCTCGCGATATTTCAATGACCAGTGAGCAAAACAGGGTGTCTTTTTTAAAGCTTAAGTCAACGGAATTATGCGAAAAAATGAAAAGGTTAGCCACCGCTTGGCAGAATGAGTCGTCGAAGTGTGACTACTACATGCTCGTGGTAAAGCAAGAGCAAGTCGAGAAGTTGATCGGCAAATTTGAGATGTTTCACGGCGAGCTTGAGGAATTGGATCGAAGCGAAATTCACAGTGGTTTGTGTGACATTTTTGAGTCATTTGCAAGCTCGCTGAAGGCGGTGATTATGAGGGAAATGGCTAAGAGTAGCGGCCGCATGCCGTTTCATTCTACCTTGGCTGGAGGAAACACTACGGTTGATTTTGCCGGATCGCAATTTCTACCTCACCGTAAAAAAGTACCACCCCTGCCTCCTATACAATTGCCGACGTTTAGCGGCGGGTATGCGAACTGGACGGACTTTTGTTCAATGTTTGCCACCATCATCGACAGCCATCCGGACTTAACAAACATAGAAAAGCTCCAGCATTTGCGTTCATGTCTGCGGGATTCGGCATTGGAGACTGTTCGGTCGCTGGAAATCTCAGATGGCAATTATGCTGTGGCATTAGATTTGTTGGAAAACAGATTCAATAATCGGCGATTGGTTCAGGCACACATCAATGAGATCTTGGCGCTTCAGGCTGTGGAACCTGGGTCAGTGGTCATGCTTCGGGAGCTTTCAGACAAGTTCAATTCACATATGCGCGCACTCCAGGGTTTGGGCACCACTGAGCAGATCGCAGGATGCATCATCGTGCAGGAGCTTCTCCGAAAACTGGATCCAGCGAGCCAAGAGAAGTGGAAGGGAACGATTCAACGACCCCGCATTCGCAAACTTAATTCCGTCGTGGGAATCTATGGCCTCGTTCTTGCAGCAAGAATCAAAAAATGTGCCAAGAGCATTGTAAAGATGTTTGTGCCTTTTATGACATCAGTGCACAAGTACAAAGCAGACCAATCAAAATCCCTAATAAGGTTATTAAGCTTCGCAAACTCGGCTTTACGAAGGCAGCGGACACGTTCAGGTAGTCTACTCGACCGATCCAATACAGTTGGTCCTATATCTAGCGACACCTCGAAAGTAGGGTGGCAGGCGTCTTCAGGTATAGTGAGCGGAAGGGCTCGTGTTAACAACACTATGGTCGGATCCGATATAAAGCATAGATCAAGCAATCGTCCCAAGAAATTTTTCACATGATTGACTTGAGACAGGGACAGGGCAAGCAAGCCGTCAACAAAGTCATGTCGTGACATGGGCACTAGGATACTAGACTCGTTTACCGAAGACCAAACAGTTCCTGGCAAGTTGAAGTCACCAAGAACTATCATACGATCTTTATCAGATAGCGAGGAAGAAACAGCGGTTAAAGCGGACAAGTGCTGCTCATCAATTGAAATATCCGAAGAAGGTGGGATATACGAGCAAGTAATGAATATAGCGAAAGCGGGAAGAATCAGTTTCACACACAGGAATTCCAGTTCCTGTTGAACTTGGACTGTGAAGTGTTCTGACGTGAAGTAAGAGTCCACTGCAATTAGAACCCCTCCTGCACGTCGAGACGAACGGTCCTTTCTAAAAGTTGTGTACCGACATGCCAAAACCTCGGAACTAAGAATGTCCGGCTTTAACCAGGTTTCAGTAAACACAATAACGTGGGAAGCAAATGCAACACTATCCCGGAAAAGAATGCTGAGCTTACTACGCAAGCCTCTTACATTCTGATAGGTTACTAAAAGAGAAGTTAGTTTTTTGGAAAGGTGGAAGCAAGACGGGAAGTTGAGGTTGAGGGTGGCACACTGGAAAGATTTGGAAGGGATATGGGGGGCCTATTCTTCTTCTTAGCCTTAAACTCCTTCACCACCAAATGCTCCGGCCAGAATTTGGCGGAGCAAATGGTGTCAAATTGAGTTGGGGAGATGCTTATCGTAAACGAGGCTATCTCCCTGGCATAATAGAAGTTAAATTTCTCCACCTTTAAACCCACGGCTCTTATTTTGCTTTGAATAAAAGCAATTACATCATTAGATGTGAGGTCAGGGGCCAGCCGTGAAAGAAAAACTTGTGGTTTAGTCACCACAGGTCTAGTACCTGTGGTGGCAATATCCGGAGGTCCGGAACGTCTATTTACTGGTGGGATCGGGATGGACGGGACAACTAGTGAACTTGCGGACACCACGGACACGGACGCTGCAGACGTACTTGGCTGCACATACTCCGAGGCGATGAATTCGGCTACCGAATCTGCATCGCCAGCAGCTGTCGTTGCCTTTGGAGTGGCAAACGAGATCAACTGCTGCACACTTGGAGTGGTCGGAGTCAGTTTTTCGGCGGCGCACGGCTGAGTGACGGTTGGCACTTGCAGATCCCGCGGAGTGACCTTTTTGCGCCTCGGAGACTCATTCAGCAGTTTTAAACCGCTAAACCGAGCCTCCATGACTAGGAGCCGATCGTATTGGTTTTTAAAAGCAACGGTCAGCTCCTTAAAGCCACTCCGCGTCTGCCTCATAAAAGCTACCATGTCTTTCTCCACCGCACGGCATGCCTCGCAACTGTAATGCAAGCCATTACGCTTGGCTATAGCATCACTCACGAGGCCAGAAAATCCAGCGCATTTTGTGTGCACTACGCTGTCGCAGAGCCAGCAGGGGACATTCGGCTGATCGTGGGTGATCTGCTTCTTACAGGTTTTTTTGGCACAGACCACAGCGTATTCCATTTTTATTATTTATTTATTTACTATTATTTGCAAAAAAAAAATTGGTATCAGACCAATGTGCCAGACAACGCTCAAAGCGGAATTGGTAAAAAAAGAGAGCAGAGTGGAGAGCGGTTATAGCGAGAGCTACTAAGCAGAGAGCGCTATTGCTCAGAAAGTTTAAAGAGCGAGAGAGAAAAATAATAATAATTAATAATAATAATAAGGAATAATGAAGAAAGAATATTATCTTAGTATTTAGGAACCCATTTTGTCAAATTTTATAGAGAAATGTGACTTCCCCATATCCGAGATCACTTTCCAGCCAGACGGTAGCACGACGCACACGGCTAAATTCGTAAAAAATCGTCCCAATAATTCGAGTTTTCACTTAATCCAGTGGCCTGCTGAATAGTCCAGATCTAAATCCCATTGAAAATCGATGGGCTCTGTTTAAAAAACATTGGAAAAGTACGAGTCTGCACCATATTCGGAATATGATAAAAGTTAACGCCCTTTGGAACAAATATTTTTAAAAAATTATTAAAGTAAACATTTTTGAAAGGTGCAAAAGTGGATACATGCTCATTTTTTGAACAAACTAAAATCTCTTAAGGAAAAGGATATTTTTGAATTGAAATTGTTGTCTTTTTTCATTCTCAATAAATTAATGAATCTTTAAAAAAAAAATCACAAGGATTTATTGATTTTTAAAGATTTTACAGGCGCTTAAAGTGAAAAGTGATAAACATGTATCCACACGTGCTCGCCACTGTATGTGCGCATGGCACTGCAAAATCTACTCAAGCAAAGGGATTGAACAGAAGCACATTACCCACGGCCATGGTTTATGTTAAAAACGCAAATGGGGACTACATAACATGTCGCCTCTTATTGGATACTGGCTCTGAACTCTCGTATACATCGGAACGTTGCATTCACGCTCTTGGGTTGACACGTTCACAATCACGCATCCTTGTTTCGGGAATGTCTTCAGTAAAAGCCGACACCACAAGGGGATTCAGCACACTTCACATCAAGTCCCGAATTTCTGAGGATTATTTGACTGTAAACGCCCATGTAATTGGCAGAATCACTTCATCAATAGGAAGGCAAAACATTGATGCATCGGCACTCGATGTGTTTAGTGATCTTCAATTGGCTGACACACACTTCTGCACAAACGCACCAATTGACATACTATTGGCTAGCGAACACGAATGGTCTACATTTACAGGAAGGAAGATGTATGACAGCAAGGGCAATCTTATCGCCATTTCATCAATTTTTGGATGGGTTATTACGGCACTCATGACACCCCAAACAAGCAACGCAATTTCACTAACAACAACATTGAATATAGATGCTTCGCTCCAGAAGTTTTGGGAGCTGGAGAACGTCGACTGCACGACCAAACTTGAACCCGAAGATGAACAGGTCGAGAAACACTTTCTCACCACACACAGTCGCGATGCAAATGGGAAGTATATCGTGGAGCTTCCATTCCACACCACACACCCTGAATTTGGAGATACTCTACAAAGAGCTCTACAGCGTTTCAAAATGGTTGAACGTCGCTTGCAACAGAATGAGCATCTACGAATACAATACATACATTTCATGCGAGAATATCAGACTTTGGGACACATGCGACAACTGCCAACGGAAGAAATCACCTCTGGGCGACATTTCTACATGCCACACCACCCTTTGTTGGGTCGAAAACTCCGAGTAGTTTTCGACGGGTCATTCCGTGACGCCAAGGTAAGACTTTGAACGACACTCTTTTTAAAGGGCCGAGCATTCAACGCGATCTGTTTGCTGTGTGCCTGTGCTTCAGAATGTACAAATTCGTATTCTCAGCGGATATTGTGAAAATGTTCCGCCAAATATGGGTCTGCAATAAGTATCGAGATTTTCAGAGAATCGTTTGGAGGGAAGATCCAACCGATCCAATCAAGCACTTTCAACTATGTACCGTCACCCACGGAACTTCATGAGCGCCATTCCTAGCGGTTCGGGTGTTGCAACAACTGGCTTAGGATCATCATCATGAATTTCCGAATGCTGCGAAAATCCTACTGGAAGATTTCTACGTTGACGATGTTCTTACTGGATCAAACAGTGAGGATGAGCTACTGCGGAACCGGAACGAACTTATCCAACTAATGTCCTGCGCCAAGCTAGACCTCGGGAAATGGGTATCCAGTACCAAAGGCATAACAGAGGAGGATACCGACGCCTACACACAACCAACTCAATGGTCACCAGTAAAGGTTCTGGGACTCTACTGGCATCCTGGAAAGGACACGCTAACATACAATGTGGGTCTATCTGCAAATCCTAACTGCACAAAAAGACAAGTCTTGTCGGCACCCGTCGTGGTTCAGTTCAAGATTCTTTTTCAGCGACTATGGTTACTCAATCTGGATTGGGATGATCCACTTCCAACAAAACTGGCGGACAATTGGCTGACAGTTTCAACTACCACGTTTGGTTGATGCTTCTATCAAGGCATACGCGGCTATAGTTTACAGCAGAGTAATACACGACGACGGCTCTGTGTCCGTATCTTTAGTGGCTGCAAAGACAAGGGTGGCTCCACTCAAGCAGAAATCCTTGCCACGACTGAGCACTTCTTCTGAGCCAACTCATACGATCAATTAAGGCTGGATTACGACACAAAGATACAACTGTATTTGCATGGTGCGACTCTACAATTGTTTTATCGTGGTTATCATATGCACCAGCCCAGCTGAAGACGTTTCTTGGGAATCGAACCTCGGAAATTCTGGATTCCATTCCATGCCATGCTTGGCGTCATGTGGACTCCAAAACAAACCCAGCTGACTGTGCGTCCAGAGGCCTCATGGCAGACAATCTCATCGACTTTCGGCTGTGGTGGACTGGTCCTTCATGGCTACGTGACAACGATCAATTCTTGGTAAAGTTGAACATCTCAAAGTTTTACGTTACTCTTTCAGAAACTGGCATACAAAACTAAGTCAAAACCAATTGTTTGTCTACATTGGCCGAATCTCCTCCTGGTGGAAGCTGGTGCACACTATTGGCTATGTCCTTCGCTTCATCCAACGCACAAAACATCCATCTCGGGACAGGAGCTCCCAATCTCTAACATTTCATGAGATGTGTGTGTTTGCGTTACGCGCAAACCTGCTTTCAAGATGACTACCAATTGCTACTTGCCAAGAAGCCATTACGGAGCCGATCGCAGCTTGTGAAACTGTCACCAATCATTGACAAAGACAATCTACTCAAGGTCGGCGGACGATTGCATCACTCTCAATTGCCAGAAGAGGCGAAACATCCAGTTTTGCTGCCAAAGACTCATCGCATCACGAAACTGATCTTGGAACACGAGCACCGGGTCAACCTCCACCCTGGTGTTTCTGCACTCTTCGTAATTGTTCGGCAAAGGTTCTGGATATTTGGCGCACGTAACCTCGTACGCTTGCTTTCGATGCTAGGCCAATCCTTCTCAAGGATGGTAAGGTTCGCAAACCACGTATAAGCAAGGGCTATATATGCCTATTCTTTTGCCTGGTCACATTGGCAATACATTTGGAACTTGCCACGGATCTCACCACTGAAACGTTCCTGGCTGCACTGCGGCGCTTCATATCTCTACGTGGCAAGTGACAACGGCACAAATTTCATCGGCGCGAAACGCTCACTTGCTCACCCTGCTGGCGTCACAGCAACACACCGACCTGGTTACTCATACCCTGGCGGATGACGACATACAATGGGTATTCATTCCGCCTGGCTCACCTCATTGGGGTGGAAAATGGGAATCGGCAGTTCGATCTGTTAAACTGCACCTTCGAATCACCAAAACATCGTTGCTCTAGTTCTTATAGTCTTTGAGCACTAGGCGCTGAAGGGGACGGACAGACGGACGGTCGGACAGACAGACATGGCTTAATCGACTCGGCTATTTATGCTGATCAAGAATATATATACTTTATGGGGTCGGAAACGATTCCTTCTGGACGTTACACACATCCACTTTTACCACAAATCTAATATACCCCAATACTCATTTTGAGTATCGGGTATAAAAAGTTTTTCTGTACTGATTCTATATACGGTCCTGGTGTACTTTGTACTGAGGGCACCATACACAGGAGCCGTATTCTAAGATCGGACGAACAAGCGAGGTATAGAGAGTCTTTGTTATATAGGGGTCGTCAAATTCTTTTGACCACCTCTTTATAAATCCAAGCACGATAATGGCCTTATTTACCCACGTAGAAATTTGTTCGGAAAACTTTTACTTTGCGTCAATAAGACGCCAATATCATTCACCAGGGTAATTCTCTCAAGAGAACCGCCACATAGGGTATAGGTAGCCAACAAGGGGCTGGAACGATAAAATGTCATTACTTTGCATTTCGAGGCAATAAGGTGTAACAAGTTTGCACAGCACCATGACTGAAAGTTATTGAGATCGGATTGCAAGCGAGAATGAAATGAAATGTCCTTATACTGGACACAGAGTTTAACATCATCCGCATACATAAGTACTCGAGAGTATGTCAAGCCATACTTAATGGCAAGACATTAATACAGAGTGTGAAGAGTAAGGGGCCTAGATGGCTGCCCTGTGGTACTCTCGAAGAAACCTTTACTGGTGAAGAGAGGGAGTTTTTGAAGAGGACTCTTTGAGACCTGGAACAAAGATAGCTAGAAATCCATCTCAGGAGGTTGGGCGGATGCCCTAAAAGGTCAAGTTTATGTGCTAGATGGGAATGGTTTACAGAGTCGAATGCTTTACAGAAGTCGGTGTAAATAACATCCGTCTGTAAGTTACCTTGAAATCCTTTGATAATGAAAGAGGTAAACTCTAACAAGTTCGTGGTGGTTGATTGCCGCCTTATAAATCCATGCTGAGTTGGAGATATAAGTGACTTGCACATATGTTGCAAGTGCGGAGTTAAAACCTTCTCAAACATTTTAGGAATAGCGGATAACTTTGCTAGGTTAGGTTAAGTTAGGTTGAGGCGGCTGCCGGGCTCGCTTGGAACACGTCACACTTAGGCCGGTTTCGGCCCGTTGTGACACCGTATAGGATTATTCCTTCCTGCGTTGTGAGACTTCCTGTCCGCAATTATCCCATCCAGATGCTCTCACAAAGTTCGCTATCCTTTTTTTTTATTGGACGTTGACATGCAATGACTGCATCTAACAAGAGGCGATGCAATTACTGCACCGTCAAGTGGCCCGTGTGACACCAGCAGAAGGCTGTTACGCGCGGATCCCAGGCAAAACGCAGCCCTCCTCCCGCCCAACCGACCGAGGGGCGCTGCCGCATGACGCGCGGTGCGTAGCCGAACCAAACGCGAGCATGCAAGAAAGATAGATATTAGACTAACCTTCGAGGAAAATTAGCACTAAACTTATTAAGAAATTAAGCATGCAATAAAATACAAAATACAAATACCACTACAATTACTAATTACTAGAAAGGTGTGTAAGGATTAGTAATTTAATAAGAGGAAGAGAATTAGTGGAGGATATAATATGGTAGAGGGAATTATAGTCCGAGCATAAGACCCTAAACGGTTCATGCAAGGAATAATTCGATCTACAAAGTGGAAGGAACAACGGTATAAAGTTTCTAGTCAGTCTAATAGGAATCGTGAAGTTTATGCGGCTCAACAGATCAGGGCTGTCTATGTCACCCCTGATCAAGTTGTGCATAAATATCACACCAAGCATTTTTCTACGGTTAACTAAGGATGGGAGGTTTACTAATAATAGTCTACTAGAGTAAGATGGGAGTCTTACACCCGCATCCCAGTTAAGGCCCCGCAGAGCAAAGAGTAAAAAGTTTTTCTGTACTGATTCTATACGGTCCTGGTGTACTTTGTACTGAGGGCACCATACACAGGAGCCGTATTCTAAGATCGGACGAACAAGCGAGGTATAGAGAGTCTTTGTTATATAGGGGTCGTCAAATTCCTTTGACCACCTCTTTATAAACCCAAGCACGCCCATGGCCTTATTTACCATGGTAGAAATGTGTTCGGAAAACTTTAACTTGGGATCTAACATAACACCCAGATCATCCACCAGGGTAATTCTCTCAAGAGAACCCCCAAATAGGGTGTAGGGAGCCAACAAAGGGTTAGAACGATGAAATGTCATAACTTTGCATTTCGAGGCATTAAGGTGTAACAAGTTTGCACAACACCATGACTGAAAGCTATTGAGATCGGATTGCAAGCGAGAATGAAATGAAATGTCCTTGTACTGGACACAGAGTTTAACATCATCCGCATACATAAGTACTCGAGAGTATGTTATTACTGAAGGCAAGTCATTAATAAAGAGTGTGAAGAGTAAGGGGCCTAGATGGCTGCCCTGTGGTACTCCCGAAGAAACCTTTACTGGTAAAGAGAGGGAGTTTTTGAAGAGGACTCTTTGAGACCTAGAACAAAGATAGCTAGAAATCCATCTCAGGAGGTTGGGCGGAAACCCTAAAAGGTCAAGTTTATGTGCTAAAAGGGAATGGTTTACAGAGTCGAATGCTTTACTAAAGTCGGTGTAAATAACATCCGTCTGTAAGTTACCTTGAAAGCCTTTAATAATGAAAGAGGTAAACTCTAACAAGTTCGTGGTGGTTGATCGCCGCCTTATAAATCCATGCTGAGTTGGAGATATAAGTGACTTGCAGAGATGTTGCAAGTGCGGAGTTAAAACCTTCTCAAACAATTTGGGAATAGCGGATAACTTTGCTATACCTCTATAATTTTTTACATCAGACTTACTACCTTTTTTATGGAGAGGAATTATAAACGATTCCTTCCAGATTGGGGGGAAGCAAGATGAATCAATGGACATGGTGAATAGTTTAAGCAATGGTCCACACAGAGCCTCGGCGCAGTACCTGAGTACACAACCTGGAACCCCGTCTGGACCCGGTGAAAACACCGGCTTAACTAGTCGAAGATCTTGAAGTAGGGAATACTCATTTAACAAGGGACTGAAAATGCCGTTCGACCTCGGTAATCCGTATGGGTACGGTTGACCAGAGTAGCGTTCCTCAGAATAGGTAGTTTGGAAAAACTGGGCAAAAAGATCGGCAATTGCCTGATCATTATTTGCCGACGTATTACAAAATGATAGCGAGGATGGGTGTGCGGACGTTCTACGCTTACTGTTTACGAAGCAGTAAACCAAGGGGGTTTTCCAGATCTAATCGGACAAGAAAGCGGGACACAAGAATCAAAAAATGTGCCAAGAGCATTGTAAAAAATGTTTGTGGCTTTTGTGACATCAGTGCACAAGTACAAAGCGGACCAATCAAAATCCCTAATTAGGTTATTAAGCTTCGCAAACTCGGCTTTACGAAAGCAGCGGACACGTTCAGGTAGTCTACTCGACCGATCCAATACAGTTGGTCCTATGTCTAGCGACACCTCGAAAGTAGGGTGGTAGGCGTCTTCAGGTATAGTGAGCGGAAGGGCTCGGGTTAACAACACTATGGTCGGATCCGATACAAAGCATAGATCAAGCAATCGACCCAAGGAATTTTTCACATGATTGACTTGAGACAAGGACAGGTCAAGCAAGCCGTCAACAAAGTCATGTCGTGACATGGGCACTAGGATACTAGACTCGTTTACCGAAGACCAAACAGTTCCTGGCAAGTTGAAGTCACCAAGAACTATCATACGATCTTTATCAGATAGCGAGGAAGCAACAGCGGTTAAAGCGGACAAGTGCTGCTCATAAATTGAAATATCCGAAGAAGGTGGGATATACGAGCAAGTAATGAATATAGCGAAAGCGGGAAGAATCAGTTTTACACACAGGAATTCCAGTTCCTGTTGAACTTGGACTGTGAAGTGTTCTGACGTGAAGTAAGAGTCCACTGCAATTAGAACCCCTCCTGCACGTCGAGACGAACGGTCCTTTCTAAAAGTTGTGTACCGACCTGCCAAAACCTCGGAACTAAGAATGTCCGGCTTTAACCAGGTTTCAGTAAACACAATAACGTGGGAAGCAAATGCAACACTATCCCGGAAAAGAATGCTGAGCTTACTACGCAAGCCTCTTACATTCTGATAGGTTACTAAAAGAGAAGTTAGTTTTTTGCAAAGGTTGGAGCAAGACGGGAAGTTGAGGAAGAGGAAGTTGAGGTTGAGGGTGGCACGCTGGAAAGATTTGGAAGCGATATGGGGGGCCTATTCTTCTTCTTAGCCTTAAACTCCTTCACCACCAAATGCTCCGGCCAAAATTTGGTGGAGCAAATGGTGTCAAATTGAGTTGGGGAGATGCTTATCTTAAACGACGCTATCTCCCTGGCATAAGAGAAGTTAAATTTCTCCACCTTTAAACCTTCCTGGGATATAGTTTGGACATCTCTGAGATGTCGTGTAGAAAGGCTGAGCCCAGGTGCTATACAGTTTCCCTCGATGTCCCGGTGGCCGGGTGCACGCCCCCGACACGATCCATCCAAAAACGGTGCTCTGGGCCACCGGCAGGCCGTCCTCACGCGCAAGGAACTGCGCTGGATCCGGGCTGGATCACCTTCGGGTAGACATCTGCTCCCAAGATGAGCGAGATTGTAGCCGGTCGATGGAACTGTTCATCGGCAAGCCTCAGGTCACCGAAACGCGACCGGACGGAATCGCTCAGCTGTCGGGTAGGCGTGCGGATGCGCAAACGGGGCTCGACCTTGAGCATCGTCTCCAACTGGAAGTCGCCCATTGTGGCGCGAATCACCGCCGTACACACTTTCTCGTCCCCCACACAAGTGGTGGGCAACTTGAAGGCGCTGGCCAAGGATTCGTGAATACAGCTCACCGGCGTGCATGGGACGCTGAGCGCCGCCGTCTCGAAGTTTTTTAACGTCACGGGGAGACGAGGGCGGCGGTCGGCGTGGGCCGACGTGGATGGCGACGATGCAGCCGAGGCTGAGCGGGCTAGACGCCGAGGTCGGCGTTTGACGTGGGGCGCTGTAGATGGCGACGATGTTCCTGAGGCCAAGCGGGCTGGACGCCGAGGACGGCGTCTGACGTGGGGCGCTGTAGGTGGCGACGATGCTCCTGACTGGACGACGAGACGAGGGTATGTGGAGTAGAGTGTGGTGGTTTTTGCCACACACCCGGCACAGCCCGCCACTGCGACAATCCTGGCCGGAGTGTTGGTGGGTCAGGCAGTTCCCGCAATATTTGTTAACGAGGACAGTTCGGAGTCTCTTCTCAGGGCTCAGGCGAAGGAAATGGTGACAGGTCCGCAGCGGATGAACTCCTCGGCAGACCCGGCAACGGTACGAGTTGATCCCTCGATCACGACGGCTCTCCGTGGTGCGGCTGGCGCGGATCCGTGGGGCCATGTCTGGATGAGGATGGAAAGTGCCCGGGAGTGAGGGCTAGCAGCTCCGTCGGATCATCGGACATCGGTGAGAGCGGCCTGGAATTGAGGCACGCTTCAATCTTCGCGAGCAGCGTAGTAAGCTCCTCAAACGTATACCTCCGAGTGGACGTGGCCTTGTAGAAGAGAGTTTTGAAACTCTTCACTCCGGCTTCCTATAGACCTCCCATATGTGGAGCTCCTGGTGGGATGAAGCGCCATAAAACCCGCTGATGGCTATACGCATCAGTCACCGAGTCCTTAAACGCGTCAAGGATGTCACTGGAAAACAGGGTTACTGCACCACGAAAGTTTTTCCATTATCTGAATGGATACGCTGTGGACATCCGCGCCTTGCGACGAACCGAGCGAATGCGGCGAGAAATTTTTCGGTGGTGAGGTCGGACGTGGGTTCTAAATGTATCGCCTTGTGGAAAAGCACACACATACCCCTTCGTGATCAGACATGCTCTCCCTGTATAGTTCCGTATTTCAAAAGGACCCGCGTAATCAATCCCTGTATGCGTAAACGGTCTGTAAAAGGACGACCGCTCAGTTGAAAGGTCTCCCATCATTTGGTTTTGCAACCTATTTTTCTAGGAAAGTGTTCATGTTCAATATATAACTTGACCTTGGCGTTGGCCGCTTACCGCTTAGGTAGCGTTACACCTCGGGGTATTCTCTACGCTGCGTCTCTAGGATAAGAGTTTTTTCAGCTTCGGTAATTTCGCCGCTCGTAAGATGGCTTTTTTGCGCTTGGTAAAGCGCAGGATATATGCTCGGACTCGTAGAGGTCTCTCCAGATTGGACAATCGTTCGAGGAAGTCTTCGGCTGGGTCGAGTGCGAAATGAGCCTTTACAGTTCGCTGTTATAAGGTCATAACAGGGGAGTTACTAACTGGTGCCGGCCATTGATCTCGGCCGCTCTGCAGCCAAGTTGGTCCGTGCCACCAGAGTTGGTTAGCCACCAACTCCTGTAACGGCACGCCTCTGCTGGCTAAATCCGTGGGGTTCTGTTCGGATGGAACGTGGCACCACTTCTCAATATCGGTCGCTTGAGATATCCTAGTCACTCGGTTGGCCACGAACGTGGTCCAGTGACACGCGGGCTTTGCCAGCCAGGCGAGGACTATGGTGGAATCGGTCCAGCAATAGCAGCTCGTACTTGCTGTTGTCATATTCGGCAGGATAGCCGCCGCCATTTCGGACAAAAGCACTGGCCCGCAAAGCTCTAACCGGGGGAGCGACACGGTTTTCACGGGTGCGACTCGCGTTTTCGCTGTGAGAAGCTGCACCTCGACCAAACGGTCAACCTCAATGCGCACGTAGATGGCGGCACCATAAGCCTTCTCGGATGCATCGCAGAACCCATGATGTTCGACTTTTACCGCTGTCCGGGAGTCAACCCATCTTGGAATATGGATTTGGTCGAGAGCGGAGTAGCTTCGCAGGAAACTTTGCCAGCTCTGGCGCATCTCGCTTGGAAGCTCATCGTCCCATCCCAGGTCCTGCAACCAGATTTCTTGCATGAAGATCTTGGACCGGACAATGAACGGGGCCAACCCTCCCGTGGGGTCGAACAGCCTTGCGATCTGGGACAGAACTGCTCGCTTGGTGTATGACGACTCAGGCGCTAACTTGGGAGGGAAAAAAAAAACTCGTCTGAAGTCGCTTTCCAGCGAATCCCGAGAGTCTTAGCCGTGCTCTCTTCCTCCATCTCCAGAAAATCGGTGTGGAGAAGATGAGCATTCTGAATTTCTGCCAGGATAGCTTTGTGGTTTGAAGTCCACTTCCGCAGCGGAAACCCTGCAGAGCTAAGTGCGGCCTGCAACTCGCGGATCGTTAGTCGAGCCTCCTCGGTAGAATCCGCTCCGGCTAGGACATCGTCGACATACATGAATGACCGGATAATGCGATTTGCTTTAGGAAATCTGGACTGGACGCCACTTGCTAGCTGTTGCAACACTCGGATGGCAAGAAAACCGAAGGTTACGGTCTTAAGTTCATATTCGCAGATGTGTCCCTCCTTGTTTCGAAATAATATTCGCTGGAAAAGGGTGTGTTTCGGGTCAACCCAAATTTGGCGATACATTTTGGTGATGTCCGCGTTGAAAACGTACCGGAAATAACGCCACTTTAGGATCTGGAGGGTCAAGTCAGATTGGAGGACCGGGCCGGCGTGCAGAAGATCATTCAAACTCACACCGTTGGTCGACGGGCAGGATGCGTTAAATACCACGCGGACCTTCGTGGTAGTGCTCTCAGGCTTGAAGACAGCGTGGTGCGGATGTGAGTATGTTGAGGACCCATGAGTCGGAGGAACTTCTGTCATGTGGTCAAGCTCTAGGTATTCTTGGATCACGGTGTCGTACTGCTCTAGTAGGGGACTGTTTCGTTCAAGCGATTTTCGTTTCTTAGGAACTGGGCCAGCGCGGTTGCCCTTGAATACCCCAGATCTGATCCGAGATGATCTGGGTCGCGAAACGGTAACGTGACTACGTATTTCCCGCTTGGCGTTCTTGACGTAGTTCGTAGGAAATTTCTTTTGCAGTACGAATCCGACTCGCTTTCTATTTTAGTAGGAATGTCCTCCACCTCCCAAAACTTTGTGATGAGTTTCTCTAACGGAGTCTCTAGCTCGGTGGAAATTTGCGTGGAGAAGGATGCGACCCTGCCTTGTACCGTGTTTGGCACTGGGCCTGTAAGAACCCATCCGAAAATGGTTTCCTGTCCGAGGAGAGATCCACAGATGTTCGTCTTTGAACCGCTCAATAGGATGGATGGAAGGATGTCGGCACCAATCAGGACATTTATTTGTGAGCTTTCGTAAAATGTCGGGTCTGCCCATGGCAGGTTCGGCAAGTCTCGCAACGAGTGTTGCGGGATCGGATGGGAGGGAAGGCTGCCTGATAGTTCCGGCAGGACATAGGCTGTGGCGTCCATGTGTAAGCCCGGCTTAGTCGGGGAGCGGATGGAAAAATGGCAGAGCTTCTTGGACTGAGCGGATATTGTCTGATTGAGGCCCGAGATCTGTGCCTGGGGTCCTGTGAGTCGGAATGGCAACTTAATGATCTGGAAGAGACGTGTCGTAATGAACGTCGCCTCGGAACCCGGGTCGATTAGAGCGCGGGCGCGAAAATTTGTCCCCAAGTGGCAAATATTAATAATAGCTGTGCCCAGGAGTACCACCCTTTTGCCGGAGGCGAAATAGTTCTAAATGCTAGGCTGAGCTTCGGCAGGAGTCGGAAGTGGTACGGAATTGGGCACGGATTGGCTGGAAACTGGAGTGCCACGGTGCAGTAGCGTATGATGCAGGTGACCGGAAATGGAGAATTGGAATGTGGAATGTGCGACGAACCGTGGATATGTGGCCTTGGTGGAATTTATCGCGAGTATTTATATAGTAGAAGGCGGGCACCGTTGCCGGAATATATAAATACAAAATATTACGATCAAATAAAAAAAATGTCCAACCAAGAGCGACTAATGAGCAATGATATTGATGCACAAGGTACCCCTATATAGAGTCGGTTGCAAAACGAATGTTGAAAACAATATACCCTCGAAGTGCAGGGTAGCGCGTCACTTGGCGTTCCGTTACGGTCAAGCGCGGCACCGAAAAATATTCTCCCACCAACAACAACGCAAGCAAACGGGTATCTGGGAGAGGTAGGAATATATATACTGGATCGGAGGTTGACCGCAGGAGCTTGCTCGGATCAAATTAAACCTTTGGAGAAGTAGGTGGCCACAACCGTTGGCACAACGAAGTATGGTTTAATTTGGAACTAGAGCGAGAAATTAATACATATGTATGTACATATGCCACGGGAACTCGGACTGGGATGGAAAACTCGCACAAAATCACTGCACTGGTGTTGGGCTTACTTATCTTGAATTTGGAGCGATCCGCCGATGCTGGCTGTGGTAAGCTTCTCCTTATGGGGAAGGCGAAGATCCGGCTCGAAGGACCAATGACTGTAGGGGGGCGGATCGAGGTTCAATTATCCAACGGTGAGGTGTATGTTCCAGTTTAAACTCTGGGTATTCGCGCGGTATGTCGACCGGTTGCAGCGGGGGTGAAAACGTAACTACTACTTATGGTGCTTTTTCTGCCGTGAGCGCCGTGTGGATCGTGGATTGTGAATCCGAGCGCCCCTCCGAGCGCGCGAGAGCGAGCCGGGCCCGAGGTGCGCGGAGCCGGCACAGTGCTCGGAAACTGTATACTGCTGGCCTGACACCGAACACCGAGACAGAGCGAGAAAGAATGCAATTGTTTTCTTGATTCTGGCTATAATAATTATACGTTCTGGTTCAGATTTTGCGCTCTAGAAGATATAGCCATCCTCTACGATTCTGCGTTTTTAGTTTTCTCGTATCTTTAAAATTGTGGATGCCACAGATTTTCGACCTTTGTGGGGGCGGAAGTGGGCGGGGCAAAGTTTTGAAATATTCTTGTAGCAGTGACATATCACAGAAGTCTGGATCCAAAACAACGTTGCTCTAGCTCTTAAAGTCTTTGAGCACTAGGCGCTGAAGGGGACGGACAGACGGACGGACGGACAGACGGACATGGCTCAATCGACTCGGCTATTGATGCTGATCAAGAATATATATACTTTATGGGGTCGGAAACGACCCGTTACGCACATCCACTTTTACCACAAATCTAATATACCCCAATACTCATTTTGAGTATCGGGTATAAAAAGTTTTTCTGTACTGATTCTATACGGTCCTGGTGTACTTTGTACTGAGGGCACCATACACAGGAGCCGTATTCTAAGATCGGACGAACAAGCGAGGTATAGAGAGTCTTTGTTATATAGGGGTCGTCAAATTCTTTTGACCACCTCTTTATAAATCCAAGCACGATAATGGCCTTATTTACCCACGTAGAAATTTGTTCGGAAAACTTTTACTTTGCGTCAATAAGACGCCAATATCATTCACCAGGGTAATTCTCTCAAGAGAACCGCCACATAGGGTATAGGTAGCCAACAAGGGGCTGGAACGATAAAATGTCATTACTTTGCATTTCGAGGCAATAAGGTGTAACAAGTTTGCACAGCACCATGACTGAAAGTTATTGAGATCGGATTGCAAGCGAGAATGAAATGAAATGTCCTTATACTGGACACAGAGTTTAACATCATCCGCATACATAAGTACTCGAGAGTATGTCAAGCCATACTTAATGGCAAGACATTAATACAGAGTGTGAAGAGTAAGGGGCCTAGATGGCTGCCCTGTGGTACTCTCGAAGAAACCTTTACTGGTGAAGAGAGGGAGTTTTTGAAGAGGACTCTTTGAGACCTGGAACAAAGATATCTAGAAATCCATCTCAGGAGGTTGGGCGGAAACCCTAAAAGGTCAAGTTTATGTGCTAGATGGGATGTAAATAACATCCGTCTGTAAGTTACCTTGAAATCCTTTGATAATGAAAGAGGTAAACTCTAACAAGTTCGTGGTGGTTGATTGCCGCCTTATAAATCCATGCTGAGTTGGAGATATAAGTGACTTGCACATATGTTGCAAGTGCGGAGTTAAAACCTTCTCAAACATTTTAGGAATAGCGGATAACTTTGCTAGGTTAGGTTAAGTTAGGTTGAGGCCGGTTTCGGCCCGTTGTGACACCGTATAGGATTATTCCTTCCTGCGTTGTGAGACTTCCTGTCCGCAATTATCCCATCCAGATGCTCTCACAAAGTTCGCTATCCTCCTGGGATATAGTTTGGACATCTCTGAGATGTCGTGTAGAAAGGCTGAGCCCAGGTGCTATACAGTTTCCCTCGATGTCCCGGTGGCCGGGTGCACGCCCCCGACACGATCCATCCAAAAACGGTGCTCTGGGCCACCGGCAGGCCGTCCTCACGCGCAAGGAACTGCGCTGGATCCGGGCTGGATCACCTTCGGGTAGACATCTGCTCCCAAGATGAGCGAGATTGTAGCCGGTCGATGGAACTGTTCATCGGCAAGCCTCAGGTCACCGAAACGCGACCGGACGGAATCGCTCAGCTGTCGGGTAGGCGTGCGGATGCGCAAACGGGGCTCGACCTTGAGCATCGTCTCCAACTGGAAGTCGCCCATTGTGGCGCGGATCACCGCCGTACACACTTTCTCGTCCCCCACGCAAGTGGTGGGCAACTTGAAGGCGCTGGCCAAGGATTCGTGAATACAGCTCACCGGCGTGCATGGGACGCTGAGCGCCGCCGTCTCGAAGTTTTTTAACGTCACGGGGAGACGAGGGCGGCGGTCGGCGTGGGCCGACGTGGATGGCGACGATGCAGCCGAGGCTGAGCGGGCTAGACGCCGAGGTCGGCGTTTGACGTGGGGCGCTGTAGATGGCGACGATGTTCCTGAGGCCAAGCGGGCTGGACGCCGAGGACGGCGTCTGACGTGGGGCGCTGTAGGTGGCGACGATGCTCCTGACTGGACGACGAGACGAGGGTATGTGGAGTAGAGTGTGGTGGTTTTTGCCACACACCCGGCACAGCCCGCCACTGCGACAATCCTGGCCGGAGTGTTGGTGGGTCAGGCAGTTCCCGCAATATTTGTTAACGAGGACAGTTCGGAGTCTCTTCTCAGGGCTCAGGCGAAGGAAATGGTGACAGGTCCGCAGCGGATGAACTCCTCGGCAGACCCGGCAACGGTACGAGTTGATCCCTCGATCACGACGGCTCTCCGTGGTGCGGCTGGCGCGGATCCGTGGGGCCATGTCTGGATGAGGATGGAAAGTGCCCGGGAGTGAGGGCTAGCAGCTCCGTCGGATCATCGGACATCGGTGAGAGCGGCCTGGAATTGAGGCACGCTTCAATCTTCGCGAGCAGCGTAGTAAGCTCCTCAAACGTATACCTCCGAGTGGACGTGGCCTTGTAGAAGAGAGTTTTGAAACTCTTCACTCCGGCTTCCTATAGACCTCCCATATGTGGAGCTCCTGGTGGGATGAAGCGCCATAAAACCCGCTGATGGCTATACGCATCAGTCACCGAGTCCTTAAACGCGTCAAGGATGTCACTGGAAAACAGGGTTGCTGCACCACGAAAGTTTTTCCATTATCTGAATGGATACGCTGTGGACATCCGCGCCTTGCGACGAACCGAGCGAATGCGGCGAGAAATTTTTCGGTGGTGAGGTCGGACGTGGGTTCTAAATGTATCGCCTTTGTGGAAAAGCACACACATACCCCTTCGTGATCAGACATGCTCTCCCTGTATAGTTCCGTATTCCAAAAGGACCCGCGTAATCAATCCCTGTATGCGTAAACGGTCTGTAAAAGGACGACCGCTCAGTTGAAAGGTCTCCCATCATTTGGTTTTGCAACCTATTTTTCTAGGAAAGTGTTCATGTTCAATATATAACTTGACCTTGGCGTTGGCCGCTTACCGCTTAGGTAGCGTTACTCCTCGGGGTATTCTCTACGCTGCGTCTCTAGGATAAGAGTTTTTTCAGCTTCGGTAATTTCGCCGCTCGTAAGATGGCTTTTTTGCGCTTGGTAAAGCGCAGGATATATGCTCGGACTCGTAGAGGTCTCTCCAGATTGGACAATCGTTCGAGGAAGTCTTCGGCTGGGTCGAGTGCGAAATGAGCCTTTACAGTTCGCTGCTATAAGGTCATAACAGGGGAGTTACTAACTGGTGCCGGCCATTGATCTCGGCCGCTCTGCAGCCAAGTTGGTCCGTGCCACCAGAGTTGGTTAGCCACCAACTCCTGTAACGGCACGCCTCTGCTGGCTAAATCCGCGGGGTTCTGTTCGGATGGAACGTGGCACCACTTCTCAATATCGGTCGCTTGAGATATCCTAGTCACTCGGTTGGCCACGAACGTGGTCCAGTGACACGCGGGCTTTGCCAGCCAGGCGAGGACTATGGTGGAATCGGTCCAGCAATAGCAGCTCGTACTTGCTGTTGTCATATTCGGCAGGATAGCCGCCGCCATTTCGGACAAAAGCACTGGCCCGCAAAGCTCTAACCGGGGGAGCGACACGGTTTTCACGGGTGCGACTCGCGTTTTCGCTGTGAGAAGCTGCACCTCGACCAAACGGTCAACCTCAATGCGCACGTAGATGGCGGCACCATAAGCCTTCTCGGATGCATCGCAGAACCCATGATGTTCGACTTTTACCGCTGTCCGGGAGTCAACCCATCTTGGAATATGGATTTGGTCGAGAGCGGAGTAGCTCCGCAGGAAACTTTGCCAGCTCTGGCGCATCTCGCTTGGAAGCTCATCGTCCCATCCCAGGTCCTGCAACCAGATTTCTTGCATGAAGATCTTGGACCGGACAATGAACGGGGCCAACCCTCCCGTGGGGTCGAACAGCCTTGCGATCTGGGACAGAACTGCTCGCTTGGTGTATGACGACTCAGGCGCTAACTTGGGAGGGAAAAAAAAAACTCGTCTGAAGTCGCTTTCCAGCGAATCCCGAGAGTCTTAGCCGTGCTCTCTTCCTCCATCTCCAGAAAATCGGTGTGGAGAAGATGAGCATTCTGAATTTCTGCCAGGATAGCTTTGTGGTTTGAAGTCCACTTCCGCAGCGGAAACCCTGCAGAGCTAAGTGCGGCCTGCAACTCGCGGATCGTTAGTCGAGCCTCCTCGGTAGAATCCGCTCCGGCTAGGACATCGTCGACATACATGAATGACCGGATAATGCGATTTGCTTTAGGAAATCTGGACTGGACGCCACTTGCTAGCTGTTGCAACACTCGGATGGCAAGAAAACCGAAGGTTACGGTCTTAAGTTCATATTCGCAGATGTGTCCCTCCTTGTTTCGAAATAATATTCGCTGGAAAAGGGTGTGTTTCGGGTCAACCCAAATTTGGCGATACATTTTGGTGATGTCCGCGTTGAAAACGTACCGGAAATAACGCCACTTTAGGATCTGGAGGGTCAAGTCAGATTGGAGGACCGGGCCGGCGTGCAGAAGATCATTCAAACTCACACCGTTGGTCGACGGGCAGGATGCGTTAAATACCACGCGGACCTTCGTGGTAGTGCTCTCAGGCTTGAAGACAGCGTGGTGCGGATGTGAGTATGTTGAGGACCCATGAGTCGGAGGAACTTCTGTCATGTGGTCAAGCTCTAGGTATTCTTGGATCACGGTGTCGTACTGCTCTAGTTGGGGACTGTTTCGTTCAAGCGATTTTCGTTTCTTAGGAACTGGGCCAGCGCGGTTGCCCTTGAATACCCCAGATCTGATCCGAGATGATCTGGGTCGCGAAACGGTAACGTGACTACGTATTTCCCGCTTGGCGTTCTTGACGTAGTTCGTAGGAAATTTCTTTTGCAGTACGAATCCGACTCGCTTTCTATTTTAGTAGGAATGCCCTCCACCTCCCAAAACTTTGTGATGAGTTTCTCTAACGGAGTCTCTAGCTCGGTGGAAATTTGCGTGGAGAAGGATGCGACCCTGCCTTGTACCGTGTTTGGCACTGGGCCTGTAAGAACCCATCCGAAAATGGTTTCCTGTCCGAGGAGAGATCCACAGATGTTCGTCTTTGAACCGCTCAATAGGATGGATGGAAGGATGTCGGCACCAATCAGGACATTTATTTGTGAGCTTTCGTAAAATGTCGGGTCTGCCCATGGCAGGTTCGGCAAGTCTCGCAACGAGTGTTGCGGGATCGGATGGGAGGGAAGGCTGCCTGATAGTTCCGGCAGGACATAGGCTGTGGCGTCCATGTGTAAGCCCGGCTTAGTCGGGGAGCGGATGGAAAAATGGCAGAGCTTCTTGGACTGAGCGGATATTGTCTGATTGAGGCCCGAGACCTGTGCCTGGGCGAGTCGGAATGGCAACTTAATGATCTGGAATCTACCACCCTTTTGCCGGAGGCGAAATAGTTCTGAATGCTAGGCTGAGCTTCGGCAGGAGTCGGAAGTGGTACGGAATTGGGCACGGATTGGCTGGAAACAGGAGTGCCACGGTGCAGTAGCGTATGATGCAGGTGAGCGGAAATGGAGAATTGGAATGTGGAATGTGCGACGAACCGTGGATATGTGGCCTTGGTGGAATTTATCGCGAGTATTTATATAGTAGAAGGCGGGCACCGTTGCCGGAATATATAAATACAAAATATTACGATCAAATAAAAAAAATGTCCAACCAAGAGCGACTAATGAGCAATGATATTGATGCACAAGGTACCCCTATATAGAGTCGGTTGCAAAACGAATGTTGAAAACAATATACCCTCGAAGTGCAGGGTAGCGCGTCACTTGGCGTTCCGTTACGGTCAAGCGCGGCACCGAAAAATATTCTCCCACCAACAACAACGCAAGCAAACGGGTATCTGGGAGAGGTAGGAATATATATACTGGATCGGAGGTTGACCGCAGGAGCTTGCTCGGATCAAATTAAACCTTTGGAGAAGTAGGTGGCCACAACCGTTGGCACAACGAAGTATGGTTTAATTTGGAACTAGAGCGAGAAATGAATACATATGTATGTACATATGCCACGGGAACTCGGACTGGGATGGAAAACTCGCACAAAATCACTGCACTGGTGTTGGGCTTACTTATCTTGAATTTGGAGCGATCCGCCGATGCTGGCTGTGGTAAGCTTCTCCTTATGGGGAAGGCGAAGATCCGGCTCGAAGGACCAATGACTGTAGGGGGGCGGATCGAGGTTCAATTATCCAACGGTGAGGTGTATGTTCCAGTTTAAACTCTGGGTATTCGCGCGGTATGTCGACCGGTTGCAGCGGGGGTGAAAACGTAACTACTACTTATGGTGCTTTTTCTGCCGTGAGCGCCGTGTGGATCGTGGATTGTGAATCCGAGCGCCCCTCCGAGCGCGCGAGAGTGAGCCGGGCCCGAGGTGCGCGGAGCCGGCACAGTGCTCGGAAACTGTATACTGCTGGCCTGACACCGAACACCGAGACAGAGCGAGAAAGAATGAAATTGTTTTCTTGATTCTGGCTATAATAATTATACGTTCTGGTTCAGATTTTGCGCTCTAGAAGATATAGCCATCCTCTACGATTCTGCGTTTTTAGTTTTCTCGTATCTTTAAAATTGTGGATGCCACAGATTTTCGACCTTTGTGGGGGCGGAAGTGGGCGGGGCAAAGTTTTGAAATATTCTTGTAGCAGTGACATATCACAGAAGTCTGGATCCAAAACATCGTTGCTCTAGCTCTTAAAGTCTTTGAGCACTAGGCGCTGAAGGGGACGGACAGACGGACGGACGGACAGACGGACATGGCTCAATCGACTCGGCTATTGATGCTGATCAAGAATATATATACTTTATGGGGTCGGAAACGACCCGTTACGCACATCCACTTTTACCACAAATCTAATATACCCCAATACTCATTTTTCTTGGACGTTGACATGCAATGACTGCATCTTTCAAGAGGCGATGCAGTTACTGCACCGTCAAGTGGCCCGTGTGACACCAGCAGAAGGCTGTTACGCGCGGATCCCAGGCAAAACGCAGCCCTCCCACCGCCCAACCGACCGAGGGGCGCTGCCGCATGACGCGCGGTGCGTAGCCGAACCAAACGCGAACATGCAAGAAAGATAGATATTAGACTAACATTCGAGGAAAATTAGCACTAAACTCACTAAGAAACGAAGCATGCAATCAAAATACAAATACCGCTACAGTTACTAATTAATAGAAAGGTGTGTAAGGATTAATAATTTAATAAGAGGAAGAGAATTTGTGTTGGATATAATATGGTAGAAGGAATTATAATCCGAGCATAAGACCCTAAACGGTTCATGCAAGGAATAATTCGATCTACAAACTGGAAGGAACAACGGTATAAAATTTCTAGTCAGTCTAATATTAATTGTCTATTGGGCTGTCTATGTCACCCCTGATCAAGTTGTGCATGAATATCACACCAAGCATTTTTCTACCGTTAACTAAGGATGGTAGGTTTAATAATAGTAGTCTACTAGAGTAAGATGGGATTCTTACACCCGCATCCCAGTTAAGGCCCCGCAGAGCAAAGAGTAACGAGGGGGAACGTTGTGAGTTGCTGCGGACACCGCAACTCTACAGTTATACCCGATACTAAGTCAGTATGGCTCTCCTCCGGCAGACGCCGCTAATATTAAACGACACGACAAAGAGTGCGTGCGAGAGAGACAGAAAATCAGTCTGAGCGTGACGTCGGGCGCTGCGTAGCCACTGCAAATTGATTTGTTCCTTTTGGCTATAAAAATAATCTGATCTGATCCAGATTCAGCAATCTGATAGATATGGTCATTATCTATGATTCTGCGTTTTTAGTTTTCTCGAATCTGCAATATTGTGGATGCAACAGATTTTCGTCCTTTGTGGGGGCGGATGGGGTTGGGGCGAAATTCTGAGATATACGTTTTATAGTGACATCTTAAAGGAGTGTGTGTACCAAATTTGGTTACTCTAGCCTTAATAGTCTCTGAGATTTGTGGTTGCCTCAGATTTTCGTCCTTTGCGGGGGCGGAAGAGGGTGTGGCGAAATTTTGACACAAAACGGTCAAGGTCCGATATCACAGGAGTGTGGATACCAAATTTGGTTGCTCTAGCTTTTATGGGTTCTGAGATCCTTGAACTCATATTTTGCAATTGGCAAAACCGACTATGAAACCTGTGTGTTAGAGTGAGACAGAGCGAGAAAGAGTGAAATTGTTTTCGTGATTCTGGCTGTAATAATTATACGATCTGGTTCAGATTTTACACTCTAGAACATATAGTCATCCTCTACGATTCTGCGTTTTTGATTTTATCGTATGTTTAAAAATGTGGATGCCACAGATTTTCATCCTTTGTGGGGGCGGATGTGGGCGGGGCGAAGTTTTAAATATTTTTGTAGCAGTGACATACCACAGAAGTCTGGATCTAAAACATCGTTGCTCTAGCTCTTATAGTCTTTGAGCACTAGGCGCTGAAGGGGACGGACTGACGGACGGACGCACGGACGGACAGACGGACGGACGGACAGACAGACATGGCTCTATCGACTCGGCTATTGATGCTGATCAAGAATATATATACTTTATGGGGTCGGAAACGATTCCTTCTGGACGTTACACTTTTACCACAAATCTAATATACCCCAATACTCATTTTTAGTATCGGGTATAAAAGTTTTTGTGTACTGATTCTATACGGTCTCAGTGTACTTTGTACTGAGGGCACCATACACAGGAGCCGTATTCTAAGATCGGACGAACAAGCGAGGTATAGAGAGTCTTTGTTATATAGGGGTCGTCAAATTCCTTTGACCTTTGACTCTTTATAAACCCAAGCACGCCCATGGCCTTATTTACCATGGTAGAAATGTGTTCGGAAAACTTTAACTTGGGGTCTAACATAACACCCAGATCATCCACCAGGGTAATTCTCTCAAGAGAACCCCCAAATAGGGTGTAGGGAGCCAACAAAGGGCTAGAACGATGAAATGTCATAACTTTGCATTTCGAGGCATTAAGGTGTAACAAGTTTGCACAACACACCATGACTGAAAGCTATTGAGATCGGATTGCAAGCGAGAATGAAATGAAATGTCCTTGTACTGGACACAGAGTTTAACATCATCCGCATACATAAGTACTCGGGAGTATGTTAATATCGAAGGTAAATCATTAATAAAGAGTGTGAAGAGTAAGGGGCCTAGATGGCTGCCCTGTGGTACTCCCGAAGAAACCTTTACTGGTGAAGAGAGGGAGTTTTTGAAGAGGACTCTTTGAGACCTAGAACAAAGATAGCTAGAAATCCATCTCAGGAGGTTGGGCGGAAACCCTAAAAGGTCAAGTTTATGTGCTAAAAGGGAATGGTTTACAGAGTCGAATGCTTTACTAAAGTCGGTGGAAATAACATCCGTCTGTAAGTTACCTTGAAAGCCTTTAATAATGAAAGAGGTAAACCCTAAAAAGTTCGTGGTGGTTGATCGATGCCTTATAAATCCATGCTGAGTTGGAGATATAAGTGACTTGCAGAGATGTTGCAAGTGCGGAGTTAAAACCTTCTCAAATATTTTGGGAATAGCGGATAACTTTGCTATACCTCTATAATTTTTTTGCATCAGACTTGCTACCTTTTTTATGACGAGGAATTATAAACGATTCCTTCCAGATCGGGGGGAAGCAAGAGGAATCAATGGACAGGGTGAATAGTTTAAGCAATGGTCCACACAGAGCCTCGGCGCAGTATCGAGTACACAACCTGGAACCCCGTCTGGACCCGGTGAAAACACCGGCTTAACTAGTCGAAGATCATGAAGTAGGGAATATTCATTTAACAAGGGACTGAAAATGCCGTTCGACCTCGGTAATCCGTATGGGTACGGTTGACCAGAGTAGCGTTCCTCAGAATAGGTGGTTTGGAAAAACTGGGCAAAAAGATCGGCAATTGCCTGATCATTATTTGCCGACGTATTACAAAATGATAGCGAGGATGGGTGTGCGGACGTTCTACGCTTACTGTTTACGAAGCAGTAAAACTGTTTAGGGTCCTGAGAAAAACGTATCCGGCAACGAGGTAGGTAGTTCTTATAGCATTGAGCATTAAGAACTGAAAAGTTTGAACGTGCTATTACATAACGAGAGTGAGAAGTAGGAGAGCCCACTTCTTGAAATTTTTTAAAAAGTCTTGATTTTAAGTTTTTTAGATTGGATAACTCTTTGGTAAACTAAGGGGGTTTTCCAGATCTAATCTGACAAGAAAGTGGGACACAAGAATCAAAAAATGTGCCAAGAGCATTGTAAAAAATGTTTGTGCCCTTTGTGACATCAGTGCACAAGTACAAAGCGGACCAATCAAAATCCCTAATAAGGTTATTAAGCTTCGCAAACTCGGCTTTACGAAAGCAGCGGACACGTTCAGGTAGTCTACTCGACCGATGCAATACAGTTGGTCCTATATCTAGCGACACCTCGAAAGTAGGGTGGCAGGCGTCTTCAGGTATAGTGAGCGGAAGGGCTCGTGCTAACAACACTATGGTCGGATCCGATATAAAGCATAGATCAAGCAATCGACCCAAGAAATTTTTCACATGATTGACTTGAGACAGGGACAGGGCAAGCAAGCCGTCAACAAAGTCATGTCGTGACATGGGCACTAGGATACTAGACTCGTTTACCGAAGACCAAACAGTTTCTGACAAGTTGAAGTCACCAAGAACTATCATATATCTTTATCTGATAGCGAGGAAGAAACAGCGGTTAAAGCGGATAATAGATTAATGAATATAGCGATAGCGGGAAGAATCAGTTTTACACACAGGAATTCCAGTTCCGGTTGAGCCTGGACTGTGAAGTGTTCTGACGTGACGTAAGAGTCCACTGCAATTAGAACCCCTCCTGCACGTCGAGACGAACGGTCCTTTCTAAAAGTTGTGTACCGACATGCCAAAACCTCGGAACTAAGAATGTCCGGCTTTAACCAGGTTTCAGTAAACACAATAACGTGGGAAGCAAATGCAACACTATCCCGGAAAAGAATGCTGAGCTTACTACGCAAGCCTCTTACATTCTGATAGGTTACTAAAAGAGAAGTTAGTTTTTTGGAAAGGTGGAAGCAGGACGGGAAGTTGAGGAAGAGGAAGTTGAGGTTGAGGGTGGCACACTGGAAAGATTTGGAAGGGATATGGGGGGCCTATTCTTCTTCTTAGCCTTAAACTCCTTCACCACCAAATGCTCCGGCCAAAATTTGGCGGAGCAAATGGTGTCAAATTGAGTTGGGGAGATGCTTATCTTAAACGAGGCTATCTCCCTGGCATAAGAGAAGTTAAATTTCTCCACCTTTAAACCCACGGCATTTATTTTGCTTTGAATAAAAGCAATTACATCATTAGATGTGAGGTCAGGGGCCTCAAAACTTGTCGTTTTGGTGGGACTCCCACCAGTGGTTTAGTCACCACAGGTCTAGTACCTGTGGTGGCAATATCCGGAGGTCCAGAACGTCTATTTACTGGTGGGATCGGGATGGTCGGGACAACTAGTGAACTTGCGGACACCACGGACACGGACGCTGCAGACGTACTTGGCTGCACATTCTCCGAGGCGATGAATTCGGCTACCGAATCTGCATCGCCAGCAGCTGTCGTTGCCTTTGGAGTGGCAAACGAGATCAACTGCTGCACACTTGGAGTGGTCGGAGTCAGTTTTTCGGCGGCGCACGGCTGAGTGACGGTTGGCACTTGCAGATCCCGCGGAGTGACCTTTTTGCGCCTCGGAGACTCATTCAGCAGTTTTAAACCGCTAAACCGAGCCTCCATGGCTAGGAGCCGATCGTATTGGTTTTTAAAAGCAACGGTCAGCTCCTTAAAGCCACTCCGCGTCTGCCTCATAAAAGCTACCATGTCTTTCTCCACCGCACGGCATACCTCGCAACTGTAATGCAAGCCATTACGTTTGGCTATAGCATCACTAACGAGGCCAGAAAATCCAGCGCATTTTACGTGCACTACGCTGTCGCAGAGCCAGCAGGGGACATTCGGCTGATCGTGAGTGATCTGCTTCTTACAGGTTTTTTTGGCGCAGACCACAGCGTATTCCATTTTTATTACTTACATATTTCCTCGAGAAAATTAACGAAAAAAAAAAATTCAAATTTCCAGAACAAATTGGTATCAGACCAATGTGCCAGACAACGCTCAAAGCGGAATTGGTACGAAAAAAAAAGGAGAGCAGAGTGGAGAGCGGTTATAGCGAGAGCTACTAAACAGAGAGCGCTATTGCTCAGAAAGTTTAAAGAGCGAGAGAGAAAGAACAGTTATTGAAGTTGAGGTAATAGCGAGAGAAAGATAAAACAACAAAAGCTACCAGACGAGAGCGGACTGCAATTCAATACTCACTGACTGCAACAACACAAACACAAGCCGACGCCGAAAAATAAAAAGTTAAATAATGTTTTAACACAAATCAAATCAAAAGGCATGCACTCGCGTAATAGAATAGGTTTCCAGATTGTTGTCTGGTTAGGAAGTATAATTATAATTTAGTTAGGAAAACACCGGCTGTTTATTCAAAACAAAAGGAAAAAATGCGGAGCTCAAAACAAAAACACGTCTGATCACTACGAAAGAGAACGGATTTCTTGATTTGAGTATCGGGTATAAAAATGTAAATGTCCAGTGTGAGCAAAAAAAAAACTATAAAAGAAAAGCAGAAACTGTATATTCAGTGGGTGCTATGTCACTTTTAAATGTGTCATAATGCTCGCGGGCCTTATGACACAAAAATTAGTGTCATATCGTGGGCGTTATGACATGCACCCGGAGTGAAGCATGATGCATCTTGCTATTTTCTCCTTGGTACGTATCGACTTAGCGCTCACATGTGAGAATTCAGCTTGTCCGATATTGTAGTAGTTTTTAAGTTGACCCAGGCCGTCAGCCATCGGGTGCTACAGGGGGACAAACGGATGACGGGTCGGCTCGCACAACTGTGAACTCGGAACCCGCCGTAACTGTACACACCGGTGGAAGTGCGACTATACTCTCCCCGTGAGGGCGGCTGGAAACAGGTCCTGGCACGGTCATGTCTCTGCCAGGATTCTGGCGAATGGTAGTCGGGCGGAGAGAAGAAAACTCTCATTGAAATTACCCCAATCCAAGGTGACACTGTTATATGCCGAGGGATGCATGGCCGGGGGGTGCCCGGTCACTAATATGCGGACTCTGGATACCTGCCGACCTCCAGTTTAAATTTGGCTTCCCGGGGCAAGCGGGCTATGCCTCGGGTGACCAACCCCTGCCCGCCTACTCGGGGGAACAACAATGCCAAATAAATCAAATATAAAAAACAAAAACACGGCAAAGGAGCTCGGTACTCCTCTTAAAGTACTTAAAGTACAAGCTAATCCCTCTGTACCAGCGCCTGGGAAACCAGGTCCAAAGAAGACGGGGAACGAGACTGAGTCGTTCCACCGTCGTCAGGCAGCAGCCGCAGCGAGGGGGGGCCCAAAAAGCCAATCGGGTCCTTCCAAGTCGGGTGGCTCCAAGGGCGAATCGGATACCGGGGTGGCTGCCAAGCAGAGCGTAATCGCAGTTGGTAAACGCACCGGGACCGAGGAACCCATGGGGGCCCCGGCGAGCAGCGTCTCTGCACCACGGGAGGAAAGCCGTCGTACCAGGACAGGAGACGAGCGGCTTTCAACCTGTCCAACTTGGAACTTGGAAGGAAAGGAGCAGAGGCTGTGGGCCTCCTCAATCCTGCCACTATTCCAGCCAGCCAAAGCCGGAAAGGGCGCAGCCAAGGCCCCAACAAGCGGCAACGGTCAGCGGAGGACCCCGCTAATCAGCGAGGCCAAGCCCAGCAAGCAACGAACCGGTCGTTCGCTGAGGTGGCGAGGGGCAAGACCCTGATCGGTGTCCTGGACTGGGGCGCCGAGGACGGCACTGTTCCTCGCGATAAGTGGCACCTGGTGGTGAACGAGCTGCAGGACCGGTTCCTACAGGAACTGGAGGAGAACAGCGGACCACCGCCAAAGTGTGAGGACGCAGGGTGGCATCAAGGCAAGGTGAAAGCCATCGCCTGCCAAGACACACGCTCTGCGGCCCTCTACATGAAGGCGTTGGCTGCTATCCAGGGGCGAAACTGAGATGGGAGGATGTTCCCAGCCGTCCGAGAGCCAGAGCATGGGTCTCGGCTAAACCTGCAGAATCTGAGAAAATCCTCAGGCTACTGCCGGTCTGCAACCCCCACCTTCCCACAGCCGATTGGAAGGTGGCCAGGGTAGAGAACATCTAGGGGCAGAGGCGCCAGATTATCCTCGTTCTTTATGAGGAGTCGCTAGAGCACCTCGCCAAGACGGACGGTGTGGTCGACTACGGGTACAAAATGGTCACCATAACCACCTATAAGTCGTATCGCAAGGGCAGGCAAGCGGAGGTCGGACGACATCCTGGAGGACCACGCGTTCGACGAGAGCGACCTAGCCAGAGGTCTCAGCCATATCTTTGTCGTGGAGGAGCCGGATTCCCCCGACAGCGATCTAGAAGCAACAATGGTGGAGGTGAGACTCAGGAATGTCACTGATGATCCAGCAGATAAACCTCCACCATTGTAAGGCAGCATGCGCTGCTCTACTGCTCCACCTGGCCAAGGAGCCGACATAGTCCTCATTCAGGAACCCTGGATCCTCGGAAACAGGGTCTCCGGTCTGAGGACTTCTGACTACAAGCTATACGTAGCTAAGACCGCAGGTAAAATTCGTACCTGCATTCTTGCAAAAAGAGAGTTGCATTTATTTTTGCTCCCAAATTTCAGCAGTGAGCCTCGAAGGCCAAGAGCGCTCACTGAGGATCTGCTCCGCATGCATGGGGCATGATCAACCAAACCCCCTCCACACGCGCCTCTCCAGGCTCTAATCGCAGAATGTTCGGCCAAGGACATCGGCCTATGCCGATGCCAATGCACATCACTGTCAGTGGGGAAGCACTGACACAAACGAAAGGGGTGACTACCTTTTCAGTTACTTACTGACCACTCAGATGGTCTTATTAAGCCGGGGTAGTGATCCGAAACTGGATGAACTCCGGAAAGCCGCCCGGAGACTCTTCAATAAAGCTTAAGGCTGATAACGTTGAGCAAAACTGGGCCGAATACTAGGCCACTCTGTCAACCTACAACAATGAACTTGGAAAAGCCAAACGCGCTTCCTGGCGTAAGCTCTGCAGCGAAATCGAGAGTAACTCAGAAGCCTCGCGCTTGCGCAGAGTTCTCTCGAAGACAACACCCACCCTGGGCTACTTGAAGAACACCGACCAGTCGTGGACTACGTCCAGCGATGAATCGCTAAATCATGTCCTAAATACTCACTTCCCTGGCTGCGTTGAAAACAGACCCAACTACTTCGCGCCTTCTTCTGTCGTCTCAAATGCCATGGTGAGCCTGCTAAGCCAGGAGAACATTTCCTGGGCGATCAGAAGCTTTAAACCTTACAAGTCCGCGCGGCCAGACGTCATTTTCCCTGCCCAACTGATTCACACTGGACTTAAAGCCAATAACTGGATCAAAATAATTTACGAGGGAATCTTCTCACACGGGTACATCCCTGACAACTGGCTTCAGACCAAAGTCGTATTCATACCCAAGGCAGGCAAGCCCTTGCACACTGCCACAAAAGATTTCAGGCCCATTAGTCTATCGTCTTTTCTTCTGATGGCGATGGAACGGCTCCTGGGGCTGCATCTAACGGCGTGCATTCCGTCCAGTCTGATCTCAGACTCCCAGCATGCCTATTGGAAGGGAAGCTCCACCGAAACGGCCCTACACTCGATCATCGAAGCGTCCCTTAACCTTAAGGAGTACGTAGCCTTCCTCGACATAGAAGGCGCTTTTAAAAACATGATTCCGACCGGCATCACGGGCGCACTGACGGATCTGGGGGTTGACTACAGGACGGTGAGCCTGATCGATCAGATGCTGCAATGCAGGACGGTTGAGGCATCACTGAGGACGTCAACGTGCACCAGATTTGTCAGCAGAGGCACACCGCAGGGCGGAGTCCTCTCGCCCCTCCTATGGAACGATATAGAGGGGGGTGGCTGCCGTGTGGTGGCGTATGCGGACGATGTTGCTATAGCACTCTCCGGAAAATTTCCGCAGACGTTGTGTAAATGCATGACAAGTACTCTCACGAAAATGTCGAAATGGGCAGACAAATGCGGGTTAGGCGTCAACCCGTCTAAAACGGAACTGGTGCTTTTCACTAGGAAGTACAAAGTTTCGGCACTGATTCCCCCAAAACTACGTGGGGAAGCGCTAGTCTTTAGCAACAACGCCAAGTATCTTGGCCTAATCCTCGACAGAAAGCTCGACTGGAAATTGAGCATAGAGGACAGAGTAAAGAAAGCCACAGTGGCCCTCTATACTTGCAGGAAAGCTATCGGACTGAAATGGGGAATGACCCCCTATACAGTCCGGTGGCTCTACACCGCCATCATACGACCGATCATGCTCTATGGAGTGGTGGTATGGTGGCCAGCCTTAGACAGAAGGACATGCCGCAATAAACTCAGCCGAATTCAACGCATGGCAGAGCTATGCATCACTGGCAGGCTACGCACTCATCCAGGGGAAACCCTGGATACAGTGCTGGACCTCCTCCCTGTAGATCTGATAGGAAAGAAGGTGGCAACATTTTCCGTCCTCAGAATGAGAGAAGCCAGACTGTGGAAGGCGTCCGCGGTTGGGCACTCGGGAATCCTGATGAGACTCCCACAATTACCAGAGAGGACAGATTACGGTATTCCTAGTGATCACCTCTCGACGCCCTTCCAGGTATCAAACCCACCTAGGGAGGACTGGGAGATGGGCGAACCAGGACCTGCAAATGCGGTTCACTTCTACACTGATGGCTCAAAGTAAGACGGCCACTTGGGAGGTCTACTGCAGCGAGCTGAACATCAGTCATTGCTTCAGGCGACGTGTGCCTGAAAGATTATACTTTTATTATTGAAACGATTGTGAAGTATTATAATTGCTCTCCGCTACTTCCAAAGAGCGAAAAGCCTCCAGTGCAGGTTCATCCAAACATGTTTGGTATGCGAGCGCAAGTGCAGCGAGCACGAAGTCGGTAGTTGGTATTTTGAGGATGGCCGAAGATAGCAGAGCCCTTCACAAGTTGTTACGGCAGAAACCGTAGTGCGCCTAACAGCACTGACATTAACAGCACTCAGAAAAGGGTTAATCAGGGCGAATGGCATACATAAGCAAGGCAAGAAAGAATAAAGAACGAAAAGAAAGGCACCGTCGAAGAGTTAAACTGAAGCGGTACAAGTTTGTCAGCTCTCTTCTCCTCCTAACCTAATACTCCGCCTCCATCTTTGTAACTGAAAACACCTGACTAAAACCAAAACTTGCACAAACCACGGCAGGTCCATCAAACGCGGGAGGCTTAACAAATGTACGGCGCGGAAATTTCTAAAAAACTTTTTAGACGTAGTCAGCTGCGTCACGAGAGATTCGACATTGCAGGTGAGATATCCTCATACGGTTGGGCAGAAAGGCTAATCTGTCACATTTGAGCGACACGGGGTTCGTTTCTAACCACAAACTAGGACTGTGCGAAAAAAGACACCGTAGTAAAATGGACGGCGTTAATGGTCAGCAGCCGGAATCTGGCGGTGAGAACCCGTGTGGATTAGGAGAGATATATGAGCCGGAAAAGATGCCTGGTGCGAGTTCTGAGACTGAGGGAGACTGCAATGAAATTTATCGCGTTAGGGATACAAAAATATAGATGTGATCTCGGCGGCAACATCGAACCGAACGTGTCCACCACAGCCCCGACAAGTCATCAAGTACCTGAGCATACGAACCAAGGAGGAGGGGTGCTCCGATACATCGAGAGCTTGTGGGGAAACTTCCATTCGACTTGAAACTGGATTGGGCCAGCCAAAGCGCTGGACTACCGAGGCTGAACGACGACTTCTATTCCGAGTAGCATCGTACGCAAGCACCGTAGCATCCGAGAAAGAAGTCTGCACAAAGGAGAAGAATCCAAGAGTCCGGCTTATGGTGCACAATGATAGCAGCGCACAACCGCCCTACCGTAGGTGCAATGGGACCCACAAATTGGAGGGCTGTAAGCAGTTCCTGGAGTAAGAAGGGTCGGGTAGATGAAACTTCGTCAGAGAAAATAAGCTATGCTGGAGGTACCTTGGAAAACACTTTATAAGGCACTGTAAGTCAACAAGAGTATGCTCCGTTGATGGATGCTCGGGAAAGCATAATTTTCTCCTTCACAACAGTAACCAGAAAAGTTATAGGGTAGAAAATAGGACGAGGTCGAAGGCAAACGCTCCTGGTATCTGCCCGTAATCGTGACTAAAAACCCAAAGAAGGGCAAATTAAGACTCGTAAGTCTCGCGCTTTCGAGAGATGTCTATTGGCATATTAGAGAAATGTTTCACCAGGTCAGGATACGTTCGGAGGATCAAAGTTCACAGCAGTTTCTCTGGAGATATGCTGACACCAGTCGAGAACTGGATAAGTACGTAATGACCCTTTGTGATTCTTGTTCCCCAGCAGGAGCGACATACGTGAGAGATAGGAACTCAGAAAGGTTAATCAAGGAACAAAGAGAGGCCGTACATCGCAAAACCTTTGTAGATGACTGGCTCCAAAGCTGTAACTCAGAAGACGAAATGGTCCGCCTACCGCTGGCAGTGAGGAACATACACATAGAAGGAGGCTTCGAGATGGGCGGTTGGATATCTAACTCGAGTACCGTGCTGAGAGCGCTCTCAGGAGATGGAGGTCATCATGAACGCCCCATCGAGATGACGGACTCGACAAGACGAGAAGGAGTGCTTGGTATGGTGGCACACAAGGAATGAATACTTCACCTTCGTCACCTCGCCTAGTCGGGCGAAATGGGACAGCAGTGCTGATAAGACTAATGAGGGCCGAGGATTCAACGTCGCCTAGGATAAGTTTGTGGAGAAATATAATTCCATGACAAGTCATACGGCTTTCAAGAGAGTGCAAGTTAATGAGACGCAGCCACCTCTTATAAGAAAGAAGATGTGTCCCAATTAAGTATGCGCAGGACATAAATAAGGAATTTTGTTTGAACGGACTCAAGCATATTGATATTTTTGGTAATGGGGAGACCAGATACAGGAACCATATTCCAAGATGGACCGAACAAGAGACACGTAGAGTAGTTAAGTGGTATAGAGGTCAGAAAATTCCTTCGACCATCTTTTGATAAAGCCAAGGACTCCTTTGGCTTTATTCGAAATAGCGGATATATGAGAATTAAAACATAAGTTCGGAACGAAGATAATGCCTAAGTCATTAACTTTGTACAGGCGTTCCAAGGAAATGATATTAATTGTAAAGTCAAAAAGGTAAGGCTTGTTGCGATGGAAGGTCATGACGTTACATTTGGAAATGTTAAGAGGAAGAGCGTTAATCTTGGACGTTGACATGCAATGACTGCATCTGTCAAGGGGCGATGCAGTTACTGCACCGTCAAGTGGCCCGTGTGACACCAGCAGAAGGCTGTTACGCGCGGATCCCAGGCAAAACGCAGCCCTCCTCCTGCCCAACCGACCGAGGGGCGCTGCCGCATGACGCGCGGTGCGTAGCCGAACCAAACGCGAACATGCAAGAAAGATAGCTATTAGACTAACATTCGAGGAAAATGAGCACTAAACTCACTAAGAAACTAAGCATGCAATCAAAATACAAATACCACTACAGTTACTAATTAATCGAAAGGTGTGTAAGGATTAATAATTTAATTTAATTTAATAAGAGGAAGAGAATAATAGTACACCAATTGTTGAGAGTGTCGAGATCTGATTGACGAAATAACGGGGACACCGGATCGCTGTAAGAAAAACATAGCTTGACATCGTCAGCATACATTAGGACTCGTGAATTCGTTAAAACTTGGGGAAGATCGTTGACAGGCACGTTCTCGGTTCTCCTATTCTCCAGCCCGACGCCTTCCTTAGCTAGTACGTCCGCCGCTTCGTTTCCTTCGATGCCCTGGTGGCTGGGAACCCAATACATCCGCACTGTCTTTGTCGTGCTTAGGATGTCTAATGCCTCCCTGCTCGCCAAGACACTTCTGGAACTGACCGCGGACGACTGCATGGATCTTACCGCCGCTTGGCTGTCGACGAATAGGTTGACCGCATCGTGTGCTCGTTCTGTGAGGAGAGCGAGCTCCGCTGCTGCAAATCCAACAGCTTTTCTAGTGTTTTTAGTATAAAGGAGGTAAGGCTTATCGGTCTGTAATCCTTGGGACTCACGTGGCTGCACTTTCCTGCCTTAGGGAGGATGACAACTCTCGAGGTTCTCCATTGGATGGGATATAGCCCGTACTTAGGCATGCTGAGTATATTGCGAGGAGCCATGGAGTGGCTTGGACCTCTTCTTCGTCCTCGAGGGTTTGCACGATGTGTGGTAGGCGTCCAGTATCGCGTTGGATAGGATCTCTAGAGACTTCTCTATGTCCTCCGCGGATTAGACGATCCCTTCGTTCGCTTGTTTGGCGATCTTAAAGAATTCCGGCTCCACCAGAGTGGCTTGGACCTCTTCTTCGTCCTCGAGGGTTTGCACGATGTGTGGTAGGCGTCCAGTAACGCGTTGGATAGGGTCTCTAGAGACTTCGTCCTGTAGTCCGTAGTACTGTTTCCCGTTGCAAGTGTTAGGTCTAGCACGTTGGATGAGGTGTGCTCCTCCCCAACGTTTGCTATATATAGATTAGTTGCTAGTAGAAAGTCTAAGAGGGACTAACCTCTGTCATTGATGTCGGTGCTTCCCCACACATTGTGGTGGGCATTGGCGTCCGTCCCGAGGACGAGTTGATAGTTTTTGGTGCCGGCTTCTGTCACCAGGCTCGTGAGTTCGTCGGGTGGTGCGGGTCTGTCGTGAGCCATGTAGCAGGAAGCCACCAGAAGGCTCTTTTCCTCACTTTCCAGCATCACAACCGTCAGGTCATCCGTGCTGTAATGAGACATAAGGTAAGCATGGATTCCCTTTCGTACGAGTACGACGGTTCTGTTCCTGCTTACCGATGTTGAGTAGAACAGGTTATGATTTGAGGACTTTAGTCCGGCCACTGAATCGCCTGTCGCAATCCAGGGCTCCTGGACTAGAGCTATGTCGGCGAGCCCTTGCTCCATGGCGATGAGGAGCTCCGCCGACGCTACCTTGCTTTTATGCAAGTTGAGCTGCAGCACACTCAGCATGGGTGGCTGGCTCACTTGCACCTGACGGGTTGACTACCAGCGTCAGGTCACCGTCTTCCTCCTTTTCGTCTTCAAGCGCAAGACCCTGGGCGGCCTCCACGATGGACTCGAGACCTAGGTCCTTTTCCACCTCGCCTGCCTGCAGGGTATGCGCGTCCTTGTCCTCAGGGTGGCGCTTTTTGAGGCGCAGGGAGACGCTACCCATGCCCCACGCCATCTTCCCGAACTTGGGGTATAGCAGATCTTCTGCTTCCTTGTTTATTTGGAGGATCCAATCGGCCGTTGGCACGTCCGCGTTTTGCCGCTGAAGGAGCTTCAGCGCTCGGTCCCCCTGGATTGTGATAGGGAAGAGTACCTTCGCCTTAGGCTTGAACGGGATAAGCTCCCGGTCCACAACCTCCAGCTTGGCCCCCTCCCACATCGCCTCCAGTTGGCAGACCGTACGCGTCAGCCACCTTAGGGTTGGATCATCATTGCACTTCAGGATCTTAACCCCATTTAGCCACCCAGCACCATCGAACGTGGGCATTGGGGCCGCGGGGTCTTCCTCCATCTGTGCAAAAAGTGCGTCGACGAGACGCGCGTGTACCAGCTTCCACTGTGCCGCTGACATCTTGCCGTTTTCCTCGCTGCGGTCGATGAGTGCCACGATCAGATGTCGTTTGGTCACATCGCTGACCTTCGCTTTCGGCTTCGTTGGCTTCTTGGCCGCTTTTGGTGGAGGGGCTGCACTCTTGGGCCCGCGTTGCCGCTTGCTCGCTGGAGTGTCCTTAATGGCACTCTCAGTCGAGCGTTGCCTCTTGGTGGCCATCATCTCCTCCACCTTATTGGCATATTCGCCATTCGACGCCCTCATCTGTGGCATCTGAGCATAGTGTAGCCGACCCTCCTCTACTCTCTGCTCGGCACAGGCTAGCTTGACCTTCTCCTCCTGGGAGATGTCTGCTTTACCTTGCCGCCGGCCTTTTTATGTTGAAGGCCGCTTTGTATTGCGCTTTGGCCTTCATGCCCTCCTTGGAACGCTTCGGCCCTTCCCTACGCAGGGAGCTGGTGCCTGGTTCCGGCGAGCGGAGAAGGCTTTCTTCATCCATCCTGCTTAGAGAGAGCACGCTCTCCAGATCCGTGTCTGTATCGACTACGGCATCTGTGCGGCTCAACTTGCAGGCTACGGAGTGAGTTGTTTTTGTTGTTGTTGTTGTGGCAGTAGCTTTACAACTGACCTGGCCTGCTCCCGCCAAGTCTGAGGTGTGACCGCTGGCGACACGCAGAGAGGACTGCTCCTCCCCATGCCCGCCGGTGGTAGCAGTCACGCTTTCCACCGACGTTTGGGTTGACATCCCAACCCGTGCCTGCTTCTTCTTCGACTCCATAGTTGGCCCGAGGGTCCATACTGGTTAATATTTTTCGGGGGGACCACCCCCTAGCGTTTTAGGCCTGACCGCCAGGCACCTCTAGCCATGGCCCTGGTTCGGTTCCCCCGACTTTGAATCGGGAAGCCGCCGGACCATAGCCTTAGCTAGACACTGCATTACCCCGGACAAGGGTAATGCACTGTCGCTTGCTCTGTCCGGGGTAATGCAGTGTCCATTGCCCAGCCGGCACCCTCGTGGAGGGTTCAGCTAGAGGATTTTCGCCAGCCGAGGTTAGACGAAACGGAGCGATGTTTTACAAATCCGTGCTGTGATTCTGATAACAGGGAACTACAAAAGTGTTGGAGCTGAGAAGTAATAATTTTTTCGAAGAGTTTAGGAATGGCAGATAAATTGGAGATACAACGGTAGTTTGAGACCTCTGATTTAGACCCCTTTTTATGAATAGGAATTATGTTGGATTCTTTCCAGACGGTGGGAAAATCACCAAGCTCGAGAGAGAGGTTGAACAGCTTAAAGAGGGGCACGCAAAGAGCATCCGCACAGAGTTTGAGCACGGCACTGGGAACCAAATCTGGACGAGTGGAGAAAGAAAATGTACACGATTTTAAATTAGTTAGAAGGCCATCATAATCAATAATGGCGGGATGGATACAACTTGCACTATTTAAAGGGATAGGATATGAGTGCGCGGCAGGATAGTCGTTAGGTGAAGCGAGAATAGAGGGCATGTTATTAGAAGGAGCAGAGTAGCAAAGTTGAAAAAATGAAGCAATAGGTTAGCAATATCGGAATTGTTATCTGCATAATTACCATTTAAATGTAAAAAAGAGGGATATTTTGAAGAATTACGTTTAGCGGAACAAACTTAAAGAATTGATTAGGATCTCTCTTAAAGTTGAGCTTGCATTTAGCCAAATAACTGTTAAAGCATTGGGATTGGCATTTAGATTTTACTAATTTGCTATTTAGATACCTAGAAAAATCTGACTGCGAGCCAGACAGTTTAAACTTCTTATATAAAAGAGTTTTTATATATGTCTTTGGTTTATTAGCCGCGGAGGGAAAGTGCGCTATTGAGAGAGATAAAATCAGCCCTCTTGAAGCAAAATATAGCAGAAGGCTTTATGCAGGATTTGGTGGGACCAGGAGAAGGCAGCTGAACATCAATTTCGTGCTGCATGATTGGGAACATCTGGTTGGAGTCTTCGGATGGAGACCAGGAAATATTTGGAAGATTGAAATCTCCGAGGACGATAAGAAAATCGGACTCATTAAGTTGGAACGAAACAGTTTGAAAATGGGCTGCGTGAAGGCTGAAAATTCAGAGGACGGTGGGATGTAGCAGCCGAGCGACAGCGATTAGCACAACAAATACTCATTATGAAAAGATGAGTAAAAATAAATATGAAAAATGTGAGATTAACCGAGGAAAATGCTTGAACGATGACTTTAAGTCGAAAGTAATACTGATCAAGTAGCACAAACAATAACGCAGATCAATAAAACAACAACAACAAACAAACGGCCGTCGCGAAATCACAAACACAAAACAAAGGAGAGGGAGGCGGCAAACGCAATACGACTGTGTTAGTATAGAGAGAAAATAGAGATCGGCTCGAGCGAGCTCCGCTGCTTTCCCGCATTGGACCGGTAGCTTATACGACAGCCTTATCTCAGGGTCTGTACAGTATAGGCCCGCGTCCTACTCCTCCGTCCATCTTGGAGCCGTCTGTGTATATATTGAGGTGCTCAGTTTGGTCCCTTCCAATTTTCCAGTCGTAATACACCCGTAATAAGTATGCTTATGTCGTCTGCATAAGCTGTTATCTTTGGGGCCTTCCTTTCAAATCTCTTGATGAGGTCGTCGACCACCAGATTCCACAGTAGTGGCGACAGGACTCCACCCTGAGGTGTGCCTCTGTGTGCCCCCTTTACCATGGAAGCAGTGCCCCACTCCGATTGCACCCGTCTGCAACTTAGGAGGTCTTTGATCCAGACGTTGATTGCAGGGTGTATGTTATTCGCTTCTAGGCGACCTGTTATTGCGGTTGTGGCCACGTTGTTGAATGCTCCTGAGATGTCCACAAATGCTCCCAAAGCATACTTTTTGTTGTGAAGGGCGCTTTCGATGGTGGCTACTAGCGAGTGTAGTGCCGTCTCCACTGATTTCCCTTTAGTGTAGGCGTGTTGGTTTGTTGACATCAGTCCCTCTACCTCATTCCTGATGTGCAAATCCAACAGCTTTTCTAGTGTTTTTAGTATAAAGGAGGTAAGGCTTATCGGTCTGTAATCCTTGGGACTCACGTGGCTGCACTTTCCTGCCTTAGGGAGGATGACAACTCTCGAGGTTCTCCATTGGATGGGATATAGCCCGTACTTAGGCATGCTGAGTATATTGCGAGGAGCCATGGAGTGGCTTGGACCTCTTCTTCGTCCTCGAGGGTTTGCACGATGTGTGGTAGGCGTCCAGTATCGCGTTGGATAGGATCTCTAGAGACTTCTCTATGGCCTCCGCGGATTAGACGATCCCTTCGTTCGCTTGTTTGGCGATCTTAAAGAATTCCGGCTCCACCAGAGTGGCTTGGACCTCTTCTTCGTCCTCGAGGGTTTGCACGATGTGTGGTAGGCGTCCAGTAACGCGTTGGATAGGGTCTCTAGAGACTTCGTCCTGTAGTCCGTAGTACTGTTTCCCGTTGCAAGTGTTAGGTCTAGCACGTTGGATGAGGTGTGCTCCTCCCCAACGTTTGCTATATATAGATTAGTTGCAAGTAGAAAGTCTAAGAGGGACTAACCTCTGTCATTGATGTCGGTGCTTCCCCACACATTGTGGTGGGCATTGGCGTCCGTCCCGAGGACGAGTTGATAGTTTTTGGTGCCGGCTTCTGTCACCAGGCTCGTGAGTTCGTCGGGTGGTGCGGGTCTGTCGTGAGCCATGTAGCAGGAAGCCACCAGAAGGCTCTTTTCCTCACTTTCCAGCATCACAACCGTCAGGTCATCCGTGCTGTAATGAGACATAAGGTAAGCATGGATTCCCTTTCGTACGAGTACGACGGTTCTGTTCCTGCTTACCGATGTTGAGTAGAACAGGTTATGATTTGAGGACTTTAGTCCGGCCACTGAATCGCCTGTCGCAATCCAGGGCTCCTGGACTAGAGCTATGTCGGCGAGCCCTTGCTCCATGGCGATGAGGAGCTCCGCCGACGCTACCTTGCTTTTATGCAAGTTGAGCTGCAGCACACTCAGCATGGGTGGCTGGCTCACTTGCACCTGACGGGTTGACTACCAGCGTCAGGTCACCGTCTTCCTCCTTTTCGTCTTCAAGCGCAAGACCCTGGGCGGCCTCCACGATGGACTCGAGACCTAGGTCCTTTTCCACCTCGCCTGCCTGCAGGGTATGCGCGTCCTTGTCCTCAGGGTGGCGCTTTTTGAGGCGCAGGGAGACGCTACCCATGCCCCACGCCATCTTCCCGAACTTGGGGTATAGCAGATCTTCTGCTTCCTTGTTTATTTGGAGGATCCAATCGGCCGTTGGCACGTCCGCGTTTTGCCGCTGAAGGAGCTTCAGCGCTCGGTCCCCCTGGATTGTGATAGGGAAGAGTACCTTCGCCTTAGGCTTGAACGGGATAAGCTCCCGGTCCACAACCTCCAGCTTGGCCCCCTCCCACATCGCCTCCAGTTGGCAGACCGTACGCGTCAGCCACCTTAGGGTTGGATCATCATTGCACTTCAGGATCTTAACCCCATTTAGCCACCCAGCACCATCGAACGTGGGCATTGGGGCCGCGGGGTCTTCCTCCATCTGTGCAAAAAGTGCGTCGACGAGACGCGCGTGTACCAGCTTCCACTGTGCCGCTGACATCTTGCCGTTTTCCTCGCTGCGGTCGATGAGTGCCACGATCAGATGTCGTTTGGTCACATCGCTGACCTTCGCTTTCGGCTTCGTTGGCTTCTTGGCCGCTTTTGGTGGAGGGGCTGCACTCTTGGGCCCGCGTTGCCGCTTGCTCGCTGGAGTGTCCTTAATGGCACTCTCAGTCGAGCGTTGCCTCTTGGTGGCCATCATCTCCTCCACCTTATTGGCATATTCGCCATTCGACGCCCTCATCTGTGGCATCTGAGCATAGTGTAGCCGACCCTCCTCTACTCTCTGCTCGGCACAGGCTAGCTTGACCTTCTCCTCCTGGGAGATGTCTGCTTTACCTTGCCGCCGGCCTTTTTATGTTGAAGGCCGCTTTGTATTGCGCTTTGGCCTTCATGCCCTCCTTGGAACGCTTCGGCCCTTCCCTACGCAGGGAGCTGGTGCCTGGTTCCGGCGAGCGGAGAAGGCTTTCTTCATCCATCCTGCTTAGAGAGAGCACGCTCTCCAGATCCGTGTCTGTATCGACTACGGCATCTGTGCGGCTCAACTTGCAGGCTACGGAGTGAGTTGTTTTTGTTGTTGTTGTTGTGGCAGTAGCTTTACAACTGACCTGGCCTGCTCCCGCCAAGTCTGAGGTGTGACCGCTGGCGACACGCAGAGAGGACTGCTCCTCCCCATGCCCGCCGGTGGTAGCAGTCACGCTTTCCACCGACGTTTGGGTTGACATCCCAACCCGTGCCTGCTTCTTCTTCGACTCCATAGTTGGCCCGAGGGTCCATACTGGTTAATATTTTTCGGGGGGACCACCCCCTAGCGTTTTAGGCCTGACCGCCAGGCACCTCTAGCCATGGCCCTGGTTCGGTTCCCCCGACTTTGAATCGGGAAGCCGCCGGACCATAGCCTTAGCTAGACACTGCATTACCCCGGACAAGGGTAATGCACTGTCGCTTGCTCTGTCCGGGGTAATGCAGTGTCCATTGCCCAGCCGGCACCCTCGTGGAGGGTTCAGCTAGAGGATTTTCGCCAGCCGAGGTTAGACGAAACGGAGCGATGTTTTACAAATCCGTGCTGTGATTCTGATAACAGGGAACTACAAAAGTGTTGGAGCTGAGAAGTAATAATTTTTTCGAAGAGTTTAGGAATGGCAGATAAATTGGAGATACAACGGTAGTTTGAGACCTCTGATTTAGACCCCTTTTTATGAATAGGAATTATGTTGGATTCTTTCCAGACGGTGGGAAAATCACCAAGCTCGAGAGAGAGGTTGAACAGCTTAAAGAGGGGCACGCAAAGAGCATCCGCACAGAGTTTGAGCACGGCACTGGGAACCAAATCTGGACGAGTGGAGAAAGAAAATGTACACGATTTTAAATTAGTTAGAAGGCCATCATAATCAATAATGGCGGGATGGATACAACTTGCACTATTTAAAGGGATAGGATATGAGTGCGCGGCAGGATAGTCGTTAGGTGAAGCGAGAATAGAGGGCATGTTATTAGAAGGAGCAGAGTAGCAAAGTTGAAAAAATGAAGCAATAGGTTAGCAATATCGGAATTGTTATCTGCATAATTACCATTTAAATGTAAAAAAGAGGGATATTTTGAAGAATTACGTTTAGCGGAACAAACTTAAAGAATTGATTAGGATCTCTCTTAAAGTTGAGCTTGCATTTAGCCAAATAACTGTTAAAGCATTGGGATTGGCATTTAGATTTTGCTAATTTGCTATTTAGATACCTAGAAAAATCTGACTGCGAGCCAGACAGTTTAAACTTCTTATATAAAAGAGTTTTTATATATGTCTTTGGTTTATTAGCCGCGGAGTGAAAGTGCGCTATTGAGAGAGATAAAATCAGCCCTCTTGAAGCAAAATATAGCAGAAGGCTTTATGCAGGATTTGGTGGGACCAGGAGAAGGCAGCTGAACATCAATTTCGTGCTGCATGATTGGGAACATCTGGTTGGAGTCTTCGGATGGAGACCAGGAAATATTTGGAAGATTGAAATCTCCGAGGACGATAAGAAAATCGGACTCATTAAGTTGGAACGAAACAGTTTGAAAATGGGCTGCGTGAAGGCTGAAAATTCAGAGGACGGTGGGATGTAGCAGCCGAGCGACAGCGATTAGCACAACAAATACTCATTATGAAAAGATGAGTAAAAATAAATATGAAAAATGTGAGATTAACCGAGGAAAATGCTTGAACGATGACTTTAAGTCGAAAGTAATACTGATCAAGTAGCACAAACAATAACGCAGATCAATAAAACAACAACAACAAACAAACGGCCGTCGCGAAATCACAAACACAAAACAAAGGAGAGGGAGGCGGCAAACGCAATACGACTGTGTTAGTATAGAGAGAAAATAGAGATCGGCTCAAATAAAGTGCACCGACAATACATATGTAAACAACAATGCAGCGACTAAGAATGACAGGGTAGGTAAGAAAGCACAAATTTGGGAAAATTGGGAAACACGAATACTGGTTATGCACATGTAGCAAAACCAAATGCACGATCAGTTGCAAACACAATAAACGTTCTAGAATGCAATTACTCTCCTTAAATCACCGAAAAAAATAATTGTTAGGCGGAGCGAAGTAAAGACGCGACCATCAGCAACGATAGATATCGATACCGTTGATTATTTCCATCGGAAGTTTCAGCATCAGCTTACTGAGATCGTCCTCGAAGAGATGCGAAAATTGTACCACATACCAGAACTGCGAGCAAGAGTTCGTACCATAGCGAAAACTGCTGAAGATATCGAAGATACCGCTTACAGAGGCACCGGAGATGGGAAACTTATCACCAGAGAGGCTAGCAATCAACGAATTGCCATTCACAAACACAGAAACAAACGTAGAAAGACGACGCGAGACACGATGGGGAGTACTCTATTCACGTGCTTCACCGTGCGAGCAGTACACACCTAGCTGGCGAACTCCCCGTCAACAGACGCCTTCATGCTAACATTGGAAATGTTCGTAGCCCGTCGAGGAGTCCATACTAGCCGAAATATTAGAGGAGACACACGTACAAGACCCTGTGCTGAGAACAGCACTAACAAGAATAGAAAATATGCTAAATTCCCGACCCCTGAATTACGTGCCTCCATGGAACTCCAATCCACCTCATCCAATTCGGAGACGTCGTGGTTCTAGCGGACGAAACAAGCCCAAAAGTGCAGTGCAGGAAAGGCGTCATCATGGACCTTCGAGTAGCCAAGGACGGGATAGACCAAAGCGTGGTGATCCGAACTGCATCTGGACTGCTAACTCGGCCAATAGTTAAACTGGCCAAGTTAGACGTGAGGACAACGAACCCACTAATGGATCAAGGCGTAACCAGAAGTTTGGCAAACATCACGACAAGCGACGAAGTTTGCGAAGGGGGGAATGTTACGGCAGAAACCGCAGCGGCAGCTCTAAATATCACTGCGCCTAACAGCCCTGAATATCACTGCGCCTAACAGCACAGACGTTAACAGCACAAACATTAACAGCGCCGAGCAAAGGGTTAATCAGGGCGAACGGCAGCTATAGGCAAGGAAAAGGAAGAACGAAAAGAAAGGCAGCGGAAAAAGTTCACTGAAGCGGTACAAGTTTTTTAGCTCTAGCTCCCATAGTTTAACACCCGCCCGACATTGTAAATGAAACACCTGAATAAAACCGATTTGAAGAACAAAACCACGGGAGGCCTCTTGAACACGGGAGGCTTATCAAACGTACGGCCCCAGATTTGGAGGCGTTGCCCGGCGCGGCAATACCTCTCATTAAGTTTTGCTCACACTCTTTGGTAACGGGTTGTACACATCTAGTTTTTTTCTTCATATTTTATTGTTTTCGGAGAGACTACCATCCTTCTTTAAATTTCTTTTAACTAAGGCCCAAGCGGAGAACAAACTCAAATAACTTGAGCAAGCGATCATTAAGCTTTCGCACTCTCGTCGGGACAGAGGCGCGCGGAGCCGGCACAGTGCGCGTAAACTGTCTACTGCTGGCCTGAACATCCTCCCCCCCCCCCCTTTGCTGGATTGCAAAGTATAATGGGGTGGCCTATGGCTGGGTGCACGCCCCCGACACGATCCATCCAAAAACGGTGCTCTGGGCCACCGGCAGGCCGTTCTCACGCGCAAGGAACCCGGGCTGGATCACCTTCGGGTAGACATCTACTCCCAAGATGAGCGAGATTGTCGGTCATGGAACTGTTCATCGGCAAGCCTCAGGTCACCGAAACGCGCCCGGACGGAATCGCTCAGCTGTCGGGTAGGCGTGCGGATGCGCAAACGGGAACGTTGGGAACCCTAATAAAGAGAGCTTGTGAATAAGCAGAGCATGGTTCACAGAATCGAATGCCTTGCTGAAGTCAGTAAAAACTACATCCGTCTGCAAACCTATTTGAAAACCACGGTGGATTAGGTTAGAAAACTCAAGAAGGTTAGTCGATGTTGAACGATGTCTGAAAAAACCGTGTTGCGACGGAGATATCAAGCTGCAACAAAGATGTTGCAGTTGCCGGGTGACCAGGAACTCAAGAAGCTTCGGGATGGCGGAAAGCTTTGCGATACCACGATAGTTTTCAATGTTTGATCTAGAACCTTTTTTGTGAAGCGGAATGATATAGGACTCATTCCAAATTACTGGGAGACAAGACTGTTCCAAGGAGAGGTTGAAGAGAAAGGTGAAGGGTTTGCAAAGGGACTGGGCACAGTGTTTTAAGATGCAACTTGGTACGATATGTCCATCGAAGGCAAACGCTCCTGGTATCTGCCCGTATTCGTGACTAAGAACCCGAACAAAGGCAAATTAAGACTCGTATGGGATGCAGCAGCCAAAGTGGAAGGCATCGCTCTTAATTCAATGCTTCTAAAGGGCCCCGACCAATTGCCATCGCTGGTAGGAGTAATATCGCGCTTTCGAGAGAAGTCTATTGGCATCTGCGGAGATATTAGAGAAATGTTTCACCAGGTTAGGATACGTTCGGAGGATCAAAGCTCACAGCAGTTTCTCTGGAGATATGGTGACACCAGTCGAGAACCGGATAGGTACGTAATGAGCGTAATGACCTTTGGTGCTTCTTGTTCCCCAGCAGCAGCGACCTACGTGAGAGATAGGAACGCAGAAAGGTTCATCAAGGAACAAAGAGAGGAAGTAGAGGCCATACTTCGCAACACCTTTGTAGATGACTATCTCCAAAGCTGTGACTCAGAAGACGAAATGGTCCGTCTAGCGCTGGCAGTGAGGAACATACACAAAGAAGGAGGCTTCGAGATGAGAGGATGGATATCTAACTCGAGCACCGTGATGAGAGCGCTCTCAGGAGATGGAGATCATTAAGAACGGCCCATCGAGATGACGGACTCGACAAGACGAGAACGACTGCTTGGTAGGTGGTGGCATCCAAGGAATGATTACTTCACCTTCGTCAATAAGTTTCCGAATGACATATACGACGAAGCGAAAACTGTGACGAAGCGGTCAATTTTACGTACAGTCATGACCATCTTCGATCCCTTAGGACTATTGGGGTTCTATATTATACAGGCAAAGATAATACTGCAGGACGTGTGGAGGTCGGCCGTAGGCTGGGATGAACAGGTCAAAGAAAGTGAACGTCAACGTTGGATGATATGGGCACGGCAACTACAAAACAGCGAAGAATTAAGGGTTCCACGATATCTCGGTCTAACGAAAGAAACATCTAATATCCAATTACACATCTTTACAGACGCGAGCATAAACGCCTTTGCAGCCGTCGCCTACATAAGGATCGAACAAAGAGGAGAAGTCAGATGCACACTACTCGCATCCAAGACAAGAGTGGCACCATTGAAACCAATTTCGATTCCCAGGATGGAGCTTATGGCAGCGATCCTCGGCCTACGACTAGCTAAACTCATAACACAGGAGCTCTCCGTCGACTCCAAGAACGTGTTGTATTGGATATGTTCAGACGCCCGAAAGTACCATCAGTTCGTCGCGCTCCGAATTGGAGAGATCTTGGAAACCTCGGACATATCAGAATGGAAATGGGTTCCATCCGCTCTGAACGTAGCAGACGATGGAACGAAGTGGACCAAAGAATCGAGTTTCCAACCGGAAGCGAGATGGTTCTCCGGTCCGCCGTTCCGATTTGACGAGGAAGAACACTGGCCAACTACACAGCTCAACTCGAGTAATCTGGAACGGATACACGTACACGAATGGACAGATACGCCGAAACCACCATCAAAGCTGAGTAGCATAATCCCAAATGTATGTCGCTTTAGCAAATGGGAAAAGTTCACGGGAGCCCTGAGATGCGTGATGAGATTTCTGGACAAAATACGCAAAAGAGATTTCGCATCAGAGGAGGCAAATTTAGCCGCACGCTTTCGCAACATGGAAGATGTCAACATCGTTATATACCGGATGGTCCAAGAAGTAAGCCTCTTCCTGAAGAAATGGCTCTTCTACGACAAGGAAGAATCTTTCAGCATCAGCTTACTGAGATCGTCGTCAACGAGATGCGACAATTGTACCACATACCAGGACTGCGAGCAAGAGTTCGCGCCGTAGCGAAAACCTGCCAAAGATGTCGCAATAAAAGAGCGCTTCCAGAGGCACCGGAGATGGGAAGCCTACCACCAGAGATGCTAGCATTCAACGAATTGCCATTCACAAACACAGGTATCGACTACTTCGGACCACTAGAGGTAAACGTAGGAAGACGACGCGAGAAACGATGGGGAGTACTATTCACGTGCCTCACCGTGCGAGCAGTACACACCTAGCTGGCGAACTCCCCGTCAACAGACGCCTTCATGCTAACATTGGAAATGTTCGTAGCCCGTCGAGGAGTCCATACTAGCCGAAATATTAGAGGAGACACACGTACAAGACCCTGTGCTGAGAACAGCACTAACAAGAATAGAAAATATGCTAAATTCCCGACCCCTGAATTACGTGCCTCCATGGAACTCCAATCCACCTCATCCAATTCGGAGACGTCGTGGTTCTAGCGGACGAAACAAGCCCAAAAGTGCAGTGCAGGAAAGGCGTCATCATGGACCTTCGAGTAGCCAAGGACGGGATAGACCAAAGCGTGGTGATCCGAACTGCATCTGGACTGCTAACTCGGCCAATAGTTAAACTGGCCAAGTTAGACGTGAAGACAACGAATCCACCCATGGACCAAGGCGTAACCAGAAGTTTGGCAAACATCACGACAAGCGACGAAGTTTGCGCAGTTTCCCTTCTCCCCGTAATCTAATACCCTGCCCCGATCTTTGTAACTAAAAACACCTGAATAAAACCAAAACTTGAACGTTAGTGCAATGACTAAAATGGTACAGAAAATGGATGGGATAGGAAATAAAAAGACGAGTACAGAAATTACACTGTGGCTTCGCTCGAAAAGATGATAAGGAAATTAATTTAAAAGAAACGATTTTTTCTTAATATATACTTTACTTTAATATATGACTGTGAGTTGCTGCGGCGACCGCAACTCTACATTTATAGTCAGTATGGCTCTCCTCCGGCAGACGGCGCTGACATTGAACGACACGACAAGAATTACGTGCGAGAGAGACAGAACAACCAGTTTGAACGTGTCGTCGGGCGCTGCGTAGCCACTGCAAATTGATATGTTCCTTTTGGCTATAATCCGATCTGATTCATATTCGGAAATCTGGTAGATATGGTTATTCTCTATGATTGTGCGTTTTTAATTTTCTCGTATCTTCAATATTGTGGATACCACAGATTTTCGTCCTTTGTGGGGGCGGAAGGGGGGTGGGGAAAATTTTAGAAATATACGATTTATAGTGAGAACTAACAGGAGTGTGGGTACCCAAATTTGGGTACTCTAGTCTTAATAGTCTCAGAGATCTGGGGATGTCTCAGATTTTCGTCCTTTGCGGGGGCAGAAGGGGGTGTGGCGAAGTTTCGAAATAAACTTGTTTGATATCGCAGGAGTGTGGATACCAAATTTGGTTGCTCTAGCTCTTATAGTCCCTGAGATCTAGGAACTCACTTTTTGCAATCGGCAAAGCTGACCATGAAACTTGTGTGTTAAAGAAAGACAGTATTTTGCAGTCTAGAAGATATAGTCATCCTCTAAGATTCTGTGTTTTCTGTTTTCTCGTATCTTTAAAATTGTGGATTATCGCCCCTTGTGGGGGCGGAAGTGAGTGGGGCGAAGTTTTGAAATACACTTGTTGTCACTGATACAGATATCACAGAAGTCTGGATACAAAATGTCGTGGCTCTAGCTCATACAGTCTCTGAGCACTAGCCGCTCATAGGGACGGACAGACGGAGGGACGGACGGACAGACGAAGGGACGGACAGACAGACAGGGCTCAATCGACTCGGCTATTGATGCTGATCAAGAACATAAATAGTTTATGGTAGTTAAAATTATTCGCTCTATGTATTGGACGTTGACATGCAATGACTGCATCTAACAAGAGGCGATGCAATTACTGCACCGTCAAGTGGCCCGTGTGACACCAGCAGAAGGCTGTTACGCGCGGATCCCAGGCAAAACGCAGCCCTCCTCCCGCCCAACCGACCGAGGGGCGCTGCCGCATGACGCGCGGTGCGTAGCCGAACCAAACGCGAGCATGCAAGAAAGATAGATATTAGACTAACCTTCGAGGAAAATTAGCACTAAACTTATTAAGAAATTAAGCATGCAATAAAATACAAAATACAAATACCACTACAATTACTAATTACTAGAAAGGTGTGTAAGGATTAGTAATTTAATAAGAGGAAGAGAATTAGTGGAGGATATAATATGGTAGAGGGAATTATAATCCGAGCATAAGACCCTAAACGGTTCATGCAAGGAATAATTCGATCTACAAAGTGGAAGGAACAACGGTATAAAGTTTCTAGTCAGTCTAATAGGAATCGTGAAGTTTATGCGGCTCAACAGATCAGGGCTGTCTATGTCACCCCTGATCAAGTTGTGCATAAATATCACACCAAGCATTTTTCTACGGTTAAATAAGGATGGGAGGTTTACTAATAGCAGTCTACTAGAGTAAGATGGGAGTCTTACACCCGAATCCCAGTTAAGGCCCCGCAGAGCAAAGAGTAAAAAGTTTTTCTGTACTGATTCTATACGGTCCTGGTGTACTTTGTACTGAGGGCACCATACACAGGAGCCGTATTCTAAGATCGGACGAACAAGCGAGGTATAGAGAGTCTTTGTTATATAGGGGTCGTCAAATTCCTTTGACCACCTCTTTATAAACCCAAGCACGCCCATGGCCTTATTTACCATGATAGAAATGTGTTCGGAAAACTTTAACTTGGGATCTAACATAACACCCAGATCATCCACCAGGGTAATTCTCTCAAGAGAACCCCCAAATAGGGTGTAGGGAGCCAACAAAGGGTTAGAACGATGAAATGTCATAACTTTGCATTTCGAGGCATTAAGGTGTAACAAGTTTGCACAACACCATGACTGAAAGCTATTGAGATCGGATTGCAAGCGAGAATGAAATGAAATGTCCTTGTACTGGACACAGAGTTTAACATCATCCGCATACATAAGTACTCGAGAGTATGTTATTACTGAAGGCAAGTCATTAATAAAGAGTGTGAAGAGTAAGGGGCCTAGATGGCTGCCCTGTGGTACTCCCGAAGAAACCTTTACTGGTAAAGAGAGGGAGTTTTTGAAGAGGACTCTTTGAGACCTAGAACAAAGATAGCTAGAAATCCATCTCAGGAGGTTGGGCGGAAACCCTAAAAGGTCAAGTTTATGTGCTAAAAGGGAATGGTTTACAGAGTCGAATGCTTTACTAAAGTCGGTGTAAATAACATCCGTCTGTAAGTTACCTTGAAAGCCTTTAATAATGAAAGAGGTAAACTCTAACAAGTTCGTGGTGGTTGATCGCCGCCTTATAAATCCATGCTGAGTTGGAGATATAAGTGACTTGCAGAGATGTTGCAAGTGCGGAGTTAAAACCTTCTCAAACAATTTGGGAATAGCGGATAACTTTGCTATACCTCTATAATTTTTTGCGTCAGACTTGCTACCTTTTTTATGGAGAGGAATTATAAACGATTCCTTCCAGATTGGGGGGAAGCAAGAGGAATCAATGGACAGGGTGAATAGTTTAAGCAATGGTCCACACAGAGCCTCGGCGCAGTACCTGAGTACACAACCTGGAACCCCGTCTGGACCCGGTGAAAACACCGGCTTAACTAGTCGAAGATCTTGAAGTAGGGAATATTCATTTAACAAGGGACTGAAAATGCCGTTCGACCTCGGTAATCCGTATGGGTACGGGTGACCAGAGTAGCGTTCCTCAGAATAGGTGGTTTGGAAAAACTGGGCAAAAAGATCGGCAATTGCCTGATCATTATTTGCCGACGTATTACAAAATGATAGCGAGGATGGGTGTGCGGACGTTCTACGCTTACTGTTTACGAAGCAGTAAAACTGTTAGTAGTACACCTATAAGCTGTAGACCTTGTAGACACTTCTTGTTTCAAGCTGTACTTTTATTTGGTTTGTTGCTCTGCTTTAAATTTGGATAAAGTGCAATTGGACTATACTTAAAATACGTGACAATCCGTTTGCACTTTCCGGTAGTATATGTATATTAGGCACAACTAAATTTATTGTGTGTGCAAAGCACTGTAGACGTTATTTTTCAACAGTTTACAAGCTTTCTTCATAGAATTGGCACTATCAGTTGTAACTGCTAATATTTTAGTAAAAATATTCCACTCGTCAAAGATCGCCTGTAGGAAATCAGCTATGTTTTGAGCTGACTGATTTAAACTATCAAGCAATGGTACTTTCAGTTTTCAAAACCATCCAAAAGTGCACACAGTTTCGTCTTCAATTCATTGTACATGCCACTCATAAGCACGTTTTTAGTGTTTTTCATAAAGGCAGCTTGTGCCGAGGATCAAGGATATTTACAAACTCGCAAAACCCGGGACCCTCCACAATCATAAATGGATGCATGTCTTGCGAAACATGTAACCTGTCAATCCTTTTTTTTTCGTTCAGAAGAGGGATCGTAATAGCCCTCCAAAAATGGCGGCTCTTTTAGCGATTCGTCAAATGAAATGGCGGGATCCAGTCTTTTAATGTGATCGAATAAATTGGACGTGTTGCCACTTTTTCTATAATCATTGTAACAGTATATGCACCTGGCGGTCTGATCTAATCTGCTGATCTTGCTAATCTAATCTAAAAGGGCCCGGCAATTTGGCCCGTCAGCCCTTGCAGGGGCAGTCTTGAGCTAATCGTCGCAGCTATTGGATTAACATCCTCGCATCAATCGTTCGCCCCAATCATTCCCATATGTACATACGCGATAAGTTGGTTTACATATGCAAATAAATTGTGAATTATAAACAGCCTCTCGACTTTCATTAACTTAAAATTGCAACAGTTGTTTAAAACGCTTAATAGCTTAACAACAAGTTTCACTACCGAAAATAACACAAGTCTTTAATTACAACCAGTAGGCAAATCAAGGATAGAAAAAAACGAATGGAATGGGAAAAATATGAGGCTTAATCACTAAAGGAGAAAGAGAAAAGTTATAGATATATGTATATATAAACAATAGAGTATATGAATATAATATATGATATTAGAAATAAGGAAAAAAAAATAAATAAAAAAAATTATCAAAAGCAGCGGGGGTCAGACCAGAGATCCGCAATGGTGAGCCAAAACGAAATTTAATTAAACAATTTTTTTTTGGTTTGAGATTTTTTTTTTTTTTGTTGTTAGTGTATTTGTCGGCTACGGTTCAATGCACTAGCATAGAATGCGAGCAATGCAAGCTTAAAGCAGAATTGGCAACGACGAGAACGAAAAGCTTCGAGCGTGTGTAACGCAAGCGTTGCGCTTTCTTATCAGCAGCGGCTGGCCGCTGCGCATGCCTTTTAGATTTTTACGAATACAGGCGCACAGGAGAAAAGGGAGATTGGGTCACAACTTCAATACAGTAGTCCCTCGCTGAAAGGCGCCTTTCGTTGTGGAGCTGGGGAATATTCAAAAGGTTTGGTTTTTTGTTCTTTGTTTTTTTGGGAACTTTCACTTTTACGGCTATCGAGGTAGGACTCTGACGCAGAGTTAATGAAAGTTACATAGGCATATAAGTAGAAGGAACCAAAGGTTCAGAAGGAACCAAAAAAATGACAATTAAAGCTACACTATGCTATAAAATCTGGATCCGGATCCGTAGCGGCTTCTTCTAGGCCGTCGCAGAAAGCGAGTTAGCGGCGCATACGGGGAGGGGGGTGATCTCTATGCCCTCTATGCGTGTAAGTTAGGGATGGGGCAAGGGTAGCTCTCGCTATAACCGCTCTCCACTCTGCTCTCTTTTTTTTCTTACCAATTCCGCTTTGAGCGTTGTCTGGCACATTGGTCTGATACCAATTTGTTCTGGAAATTTGAATTTTTTTTTTTCGTTAATTTTCTCGAGGAAATATATAAGTAATAAAAATGGAATACGCTGTGGTCTGCGCCAAAAAAACCTGTAAGAAGCAGATCACTCACGATCAGCCGAATGTCCCCTGCTGGCTCTGCGACAGCGTAGTCCACGCAAAATGCGCTGGATTTTCTGGCCTCGTGAGTGATGCTATAGCCAAACTTAATGGCTTGCATTACAGTTGCGAGGCATGCCGTGCGGTGGAGAAAGACATGGTATCTTTCATGAGGCAGACGCGGAGTGGCTTTAAGGAGCTGACCGTTGGTTTCAAAAACCAATACGATCGGCTCATAGCCATCGAGGCTCAGTTTAGCGGTTTAATACTGCTGAATGAGTCTCCGAGGCGCAAAAAGGTCACTCCGCGGGACCTGCAAGTGCCAACCGTCACTCAGCCGTGCGCCGCCGAAAAACTGAATCCGACCACTCCAAGGGTGCAGCAGTTGATCTCGTTTGCCACTCCAAAGGCAACGACAGCTGCTGGCGATGCAGATTCGGTAGCCGAATTCATCGCCTCGGAGTATGTGCAGCCAAGTACGTCTGCAGCATCCGTGTCCGTGGTGTCCGCAAGTTCACTAGTTGTCCCGTCCATCCCGATCCCACCAGTAAATAGACGTTCCGGACCTCCGGATATTGCCACCACAGGTACTAGACCTGTGGTGACTATTTAGTTAAACCACTGGTGGGAGTCCCACCAAAACGACAAGTTTGTGTTTCCCCTGACCTCACATCTAATGATGTAATTACTTTTATTCAAAGCAAAATAAAAGCCGTGGGTTTAAAGGTGGAGAAATTTAACTTCTCTTATGCCAGGGAGATAGCCTCGTTTAAGATAAGCATCTCCCCAACTCAATTTGACACCATTTGCTCCACCAAATTTTGGCCGGAGCATTTGGTGGTGAAGGAGTTTAAGGCTAAGAAGAAGAATAGGCCCCCCATATCCCTTCCAAATTTTTCCAGTGTGCCACCCTCAACCTCAACTTCCTCTTCCTCAACTTCCCGTCTTGCTTCAACCCTTCCAAAAAACGAACTTCTCTTTCAGTAACCTATCAGAATGTAAGAGGCTTGCGTAGTAAGCTCAGCATTCTTTTCCGGGATAGTGTTGCATTTGCTTCCCACGTTATTGTGTTTACTGAAACCTGGTTAAAGCCGGACATTCTTAGTTCCGAGGTTTTGGGAGGTCTTCACTTCACAGTCCAGGCTCAACCGGAACTGGAATTCCTGTGTGTAAAACTGATTCTTCCCGCTATCGCTATATTTATTAATTACTCGTATATTCCACCTTCTTCGGATATCTCTATTTATGAGCAGCACTTGTCCGCTTTAACCACTGTTTCTTCCTCGCTATCAGTTAGCTGTCTCAAGTTAGCCATGTCAAAAATTCCTTGGATCGATTGCTTAATCTGTGCTTTGTCTCGGATCCGACCATAATGTTTTTAACCCGAGCCCTTCCGCTCACTATACCTGAAGACGTCTACCATCCTACTTTCGAAGTGTCGCTAGATATAGGACCAACTGTATTGGATCGGTCGAGAAGACCACCTGAACGTGGCCGTTTCTTTCGTAAAGCCGAGTTTGCGAGGCTTAATAACCTCAATAGGGATTTTGATTGGTCCGCTTTGTACTTGAGCACTGATGTCATAGAAGGCACAAACATTTTTTACAATGCCCCGCTTTCTTGTCCGATTACATCTGGAAAATCCCCTTGGTTTACCTAAGAGTTATCCATTCTAAATAACTTCAAATCAAGACTTTATAATACATTTCAGGAAGTTGGTTCTCTTACTTCTCATTCTCGCTATGTAATAGCTCGGTCAAACTTTTCAGTTCTTAATGCTATAAGAACTACCTATCTCGTTACAGGATACGTTTTTCTCAGGATCCCAAACAGTTTTACTGCTTTGTAAACAATAAACTTAGAACGTCCGCACACCCATCCTCGCAATCATTTTGTAATACAAATACTGATCAGGAACTTGCCGATCTTTTTGCCCAATTTTTCCAAACCCCCTATTCTGAGGAAAGCTACTGTGGTGTAGTATGCTCATATTAAAGTAAAGTAAAGTATTCATTATTTCGAATACCCACTGTACCGACGGTACTTAAAGAATACACACTGTAACACTTTGTTTCAGTGTTTACGTAACAATAAAGTCCCAGACATTCTGGGTGATCGTATTACGATTCACTCAAGAATGCCTCGAGCGACCCAAGTGCAGCGTCAGCATGTTCCCATGACTTGACGGCACTAATATACATGCATACACACATATATCTTCCCTCGCGCTCTCGCTGCCAACAGCGCTGAGCATATACATATTAACATATAAGAGATAAGAACACATAGTTCTGCCGCTCCGCTGCCGGCGTCACTGGCAGCGCAGCTCCGCGGCTTTGGGCTTACAAAAGCCCAAACCACAATTGTAAAATACAGAAGAGAAATCACAATAAAACAGATCGGAGGGTTGAGCCCCGACGATCCAACAAAAAGGATTTGAACATTTCATTTTACATGGCGACCGTGACAGGACACGATATGTCCTACGCGATGGATCAATCTAAGGATTGAGAAAAAAAAAAGAGAGAAATTTAAAAAAAAAAAAAGTGTTAAAATTTTGAAAGACAAAGAATGGCCGAAAAAAAAAATAATATAATACCATGTGATTTTGTTTTAAAAAATCGGACCAAGTCAAAAGAAAATTGGAAAAACTATTGAAACAGTGTTGTCCCCAGTGCCAGTGCCAAGAAAAAAAAACCCAGCAGAAAGCCAAACCAGCCGTTTCGCCAGACCCATGCACGACTGCCGACGATATTACGCACAAACCCATGTTGCATTATAATTTATACCCTTAAATTTGGCGGCTACAATGCGGCCAGGAATACATAATACCCAAGGAGATATAACAGCCCGCGCCACAAAGAGCGTACACGCAATATAAAAACCTGTGCGAAGACCAGCACCGGCCCCACTAGACCCAGCAAGGACCAATAATATAAGTGCGAGTGGCATAGGACCGCCCCTTGCACCGTCGATGGACAGTAACACAACCACTCCAGCAGCAGAAAATGCACCAGACTTCGCCGACGCTGCTCCTACCGAGCAAAGGGACGCACTCAGCCTACAAGAGGCATTAGAAGTGTATCCAAACGATGGACCACGCCCACTCACAATAGCTGAGTACAGGGCACGACAAGAAAAACGCCCAAGGAAGAAAACAAAGAGGGGCGGCCGGATCAAACGGCTGCTTCCACAACGACGTCTGGAGCGGGACCTGGAAAAAGCATATACAAATGAAGAGGACCGACAACGCTGCCAAGAGCGCATCAAGGAAATCAATAAACAACTTCGCACTGGTGCGAAGTAACGCAATTGAGCTGCAGAAATGCCATACATGGCTTTTGATAGGGTAATAGTGGATACGATCGGTCCACTTCCTAAATCAGAACAAGGAAATGAATATGCAGTCACCTTAATATGTGACCTGACAAAATACCTTGTTGCCATACCTATTAGAAACAAAAGTGCAAATACAGTAGCTAAAGCTATTTTTGAAAATTTTATTCTAAAGTACGGTCCAATGAAGACGTTCATTACGGACATGGGAACAGAATATAAAAATTCAATAATTGAAGACTTATGTAAAAATCTAAACATCAAAAACATAACTTCTACTGCACATCATCACCAGACTGTAGGAACCGTGGAGCGAAGCCACAGAACATTTAACGAGTTCATACGCTCATACATCTCAGCTGACAAATCAGATTGGGATGTATGGCTGCAATACTTCGTATATTGTTTTAATACAACCCCCTCTATGGCACATGATTATTGTCCATATGAGCTAGTTTTCGGTAAGACTTCAAACTTACCAGTTCAATTTAATACTATAGATAGAATAGCACCTCTATATAACATAGATGATTACTCTAAAGAGAGTAAATATAGATTAGAAATAGCATATAAACGAGCAAGGATTATGCTCGAGGAGCATAAAATTAAAAATAAACAGCTCTATGACTTAAAGTTAAAAGATTTAAATTTAGCTGTAGGAGATAAAGTTTTATTGAAAAATGAAACAGGACATAAGCTAGATTTTAAATATATAGGACCATATAGAGTAGAAAGTATCGGAGAAAGAGATAACGTCATAATCTCCGATAATAAAAACAAAACTCAGAAAGTACATAAGGATAGGTTAAAGATTTGCAATTATTAATAATTTTTTAGTATGGCCATACATAAATATAAACCATAAAAATATACTATTCCGCATTTATATTCAAATAACTTTTAAATTTTATCAATATTAATTAAAATTCAATATTCTAATAATTGACTAAAAAAGAAAAAAAAATATATATATAAATTGTCTTTTTAAGAATACATAACTCGTATACATATATAGTAAAAGCTAAAAATAAAATAACTTCATTATATTACGTTATTTTTCAAAAGGAGGGAGATGTAGTATGCTCATATTAAAGTAAAGTAAAGTATTCATTATTTCGAATACCCACTGTACCGACGGTACTTAAAGAATACACACTGTAACACTTTGTTTCAGTGTTTACGTAACAATAAAGTCCCAGACATTCTGGGTGATCGTATTACGATTCACTCAAGAATGCCTCGAGCGACCCAAGTGCAGCGTCAGCATGTTCCCATGACTTGACGGCACTAATATACATGCATACACACATATATCTTCCCTCGCGCTCTCGCTGCCAACAGCGCTGAGCATATACATATTAACATATAAGAGATAAGAACACATAGTTCTGCCGCTCCGCTGCCGGCGTCACTGGCAGCGCAGCTCCGCGGCTTTGGGCTTACAAAAGCCCAAACCACAATTGTAAAATACAGAAGAGAAATCACAATAAAACAGATCGGAGGGTTGAGCCCCGACGATCCAACAAAAAGGATTTGAACATTTCATTTTACAGTGGTCATCCGTACCCATACGGTTTACCGAGGTCGAACGGCATTTTCAGTCCCCTGTTAAATTAATGTTCTTTACTTTATGATCTTCGACTAGTGAAGCCGGTGTTTTCATCGGGTCCAGACGGGGTTCCAGGTTGTGTACTCAGATACTGCGCCGAGGCTCTGTGTGGACCCTTGCTTAAACTATTCACCCTGTAGATCGATTCTTCTTGCTTCCCCCCGATCTGGAAGGAATCGTTTATAATTCCTCTCCATAAAAAAGGTAGCAAGTCTGACGCAAAAAAATTACAGAGGTATAGCACAGTTATCCGCTATTTCCAAAATGTTTAAGAAGGTTTTAACTCCGTACTTGCAACATCTCTGCAAGTCACTTATATCTCCAACTCAGCATGGATTTATAAAGCGGCTATCAACCACTGCTCTGCGAAGCTTAACTGGGATGCGGGTGTAAGACTCACATCTTACTCTAGTAGACTACTATTAGTAAACCTCCCATCCTTAGTTAACCGTAGAAAAATACTTGGTGTTATTTTTATGCACAACTTGATCAGGGGTGTCATAGTCTATTGCCTAATAGTCTAATGTCTATTGTCTAATAGTAAGTCATTACTAGAAATTTTATACCGTTGTTCCTTCCACTTTGTAGATCGAATTATTCCTTGCATGAACCGTTTAGGGTCTTATGCTCGGACTATAATTCCCTCTACCATATCATATCCACCACTAGTTCTCTTCCTCTGTTTAAATTACTAATCCTTACAAACCTTTCTAGTAATTAGTAATTAGTAATTAGTATTGGTATTTGTATTTTGAATGCATGCCTAGTTCTCTTAGAAACTTTAGTGCCAATCTTCCTCGAATATTAGTCTAACAGCTATCTTTCCTGCATGCTCGCGTAACAGCCTTCTGCTGGTGTCACACGGGCCACTTGACGGTGCAGTAATTGCATCGCCTCTTGCAAGATGCAGTCATTGCATGTCAACTTCAAAATATAAACGCTAAATTAAAACCCTATATTGAGTATTTAAGATTGGCGGTTATGTTACAACGTGTATATGAATAGCGGGCGGTGTCTATGATGCGGCGGTGTAAACTATGCATGCGGTTGGTTTCATCTTGAGATTTCGACTAACTTCCACTTCACAAAAGAAGTCGAGCCAAAAGGGAATTAAAAGATCAGGCGATGCGACGGTCCAATGCAAAACGGTACACATCGTTGTATGCGTGCTTTGCGGGCTTTGGCTATATACATTGGATATATACATTACAGCGATGTTTTGGACACGAGCAATAACAACACAGCTATGCGCGTAAAAATAGTTACCTAAGCGGTGTAATACACTCATGAGCGTATCAATCGGGCAGTTGTAATATACATAAACATTGAACTACAAAACTACGAGGCTCATTTCGCCTGAACGACTGTTCAGAACAAGGGAAGCACAGCAAGTTTGGTAATAGGTCTCTTGTAAACTCCTCGGGCTGTTTTTACAGTGACCACTCGAACCCTCTCGTCTTGGCCAGGATGAACTTCGGTGATTCGCCCAAGCAGCCACTTGCTAGGCGGTTGATTCGGCTCCTTCAGTACCACAAGAGTGTCCACGGTTATGTCGTTGGACTCCGGCTGCCATTTCGTGCGAGGTTGCAAGGAAGTAAGGTATTCCAGACTCCAACGTTTCCAGAATCCTTGAACCTTGGCTTGCAGTTGTCTCCAACGCTGCAGTCTATCAATGTTGACGTCTAACAAGGACGGCTCTGGCACCGACATGTGAGGTTGACCTGTAAGAAAATGAGCGTGGGTAGTTTGGAGTTTGATAGATCGTACGCCTGTCTCCCAAAGACCTCCAAAATACGGGGCAGACGGCGGAATGAAGTGCCAGTTGATTTCCTGACTCGTCAGAAAATTAGCAATTTCCTCGTCCTGACTTTGAGATACAGCTATCCGTTGCATCTCCGTTAGTTCCTTTCTGGCTCCATGGAATGTTGTGCCACTGTCTGAGTACAAATCGGATATGGGGCCACGTCGAGACCAAAACCGTTTGAAAACGGCGATAAATGCAGGAGTCGTCAAATCACTGACGAGCTCGATATGAATTGCTTTGGTGGACAGACAAACAAAGATGGCAAACCAAGCTTTGCCAAACGGTGTCCGACCTGCTGATGTCTTGATGGTAACTGGTCCAGCGTAATCCAATCCAGAATGTAGAAAGCAACGGGTGGGCTGAACGCGAAAGGCGGGAAGATCAGCCATGAGTTGTGTGCTCGTTCCTTTGCGCTTGAGGAAACATATCTTGCAGTTGAATACAATTTTGCGGACTATGTTAGGGGCTCCAAGGATCCAATACTTCTGTCTCCACGTGTGGAACATAAATTCGACTCCAGCGTGTAACGATGTGACGTGCTGGTGTCTAGCTAGTAAAACAGCGACTGGTGATTCCTTTGGAAGAAGTATGGGATGTTTTGCATCACCACGCAGAATTCCGTGGTCGTCAACACATGGAGTGTAGTGAATCAACTTGGATTTTTAAGAAAGTGCTTGTCCAGTGCTCAGCTGTTTGTACTCCCCTTGGAAGAACTCCATCTGGACATGTTTGATTACCGTAGAGCGGGCATATTGAAGCTCCCATGACGATAAAAACGATTACAGGCGGTCCTTGCAACGAAGTCGATGTACAAAGCGAAAGCAATGGCTATTTGTGTGCAAGAGATATGACCAGGAGGAAGCTTTGTTGATCATAGAATTAAGAGCATTTCCTTCATCGGAAATGTGTAGATTAACTTATGGTTTGACCTTTGCTTCCATCCGCGCAGCGTCCTCAGTCTAGAGTGTAAACTTTGCCTTAGCAGGTGGCCAAGTGCGATGTGATTGGGAAAGCCACGGTGGTCCATTCCACCACAGTTGATGTTCTACCAGATCCTTTGGTAGAAGTACGCGTGATGAACAGTCCGCGAGATTGTCCTCAGTGCGAATGTGTTGACAGCCACTACGTGGGCAAGCTTCCAGAATCTCAGCAGTGCGATTACAAACATAAGTGTTACAAGTCCGTGGGGGTGATGAGAGCCAATGTAGTACAATTTCGGAGTCTGACCAACACGACCTACTGGAAATAGGAATAGTTAGAGCTTGCTTAACCAGAGATATCAATTTCGACAGAAATTGAAAAGGCTGTGATTTCTTATATAAGTGAAATTTTCACAGGTCGAGAATCTGTAACGTGACCTCTTGGGTGTCTGTTCTATGGTTTCTTTCGCTTGCACAGGGAACAAAAAGTGTGTGGTTATGAATTAGTGGACTGTATAATCTTTTAATATATTGAGCTTATTTATTTTCATATGTCGAGTATTTAAGATTGGCGGCATTCAATTCGAGTCGTGGGATGGATATAGGTTTGATGGGTGCAACACGGGTTTTTGCGGCGATCAGTCTTACAACATAGTCATTATTGAGACTCACGCGACTGTAGAGGACAGCGGCGCATGCATGAGACGAAGCATCGGCGAATCCATGCAGCTCCGTTGCTTGAAGTGGCGAGGCGGATACTCACAAATGTCCTTTGGGAGTGAATTGAGAATTGACCAACAGTTTGAACTCCAGCCTTCGGAGCTGCTTGAGAACTCGAATAGCCAAGAACGGTGAAGACGCTAAACCATACGTCACGGTCAGCAGTCGATAATGATCGAGTGTAGCAGTCTCCTCCTTTCACCAGACAATCCGTTGGTAATGCGTGTGATCTTCTGAAACCAGGATGCCTCTAAATATTTTCTCAATGTCCGTACAAAACATATATCAATGCTAATGGAAACGTAGACATACTCCAAGTAAATCCCTTTGAATAGGTGTGTCCGATGTGTAGTCGTGAATTAAGTGAAGATCCATTGCAGTCCTCCCCAGAGCCATCGAATACAACTCGGCATTGCGTGGTGGTCCTATCTGGTTTAAATACTGCGTGGTCGGTTAAGTAATTGTGATTGGCGGGATCGTTTTGTACGGTAGTAGAAGGAATCACCTCCATGTGTCCTCGTTGTATATAATCCGCCATAAAGTCGACATAGTGTTGTTTGAGTGCCGGCAATTTTTCGAAATTTCCGCTCGAGAGAAGAAAAGCGGCGTAGTGCTTGTGGCAATGTGGATCGCATCGGAGGAGCAGAGTCCTTGAACGGATATTAGACGATGTATACGCCATCGTTTCTGCGGGTGTGCGTATGAACGAAGTGTTGCTCAGCGGGATCACCAGCATCAATAGTAGCGTCACTTGGTTGAACTCGTTCCATGTCCATGAACGACCGAACCAAGGTGTCCAGATCCTCGTGAGCGTGATGTACTAATGCGTGGTTGTGAGCATCACTACTGAGACGGCAGCTGACTGTAATGACCCAACCAAAATTAGTATGAAGGATGCAATAGGATATTCAGAACCACACTCTGCGTTGTCCAGTGTAAATGTTCCAAAGCTGATCAGCTCCTAAAATCACGTCGATTTCGCCTGGTTTACCGGTAGATCACGGTAGATCAGGGTAGATCACGAATCCTTCTCCACATCGGTGTGTTAGACTCGATCCTTTGGGCTGGAATCGATGAGGTTAAAGTGTTCATAATCAGACCTGTTACCACCACTGAGGTTCAGCTTGTGCGGGAGAGCAGCGTGAATGTGGCGCGACCTCTAGTAACCCCAGCAGGATATGCGCCTAGACCAACCACTGGTATACGAGCATGCGTGCGCGGCAATCCAATTCGTTGAATAAATGATTCGGGGACCATCGTTATAGTTGAACCAGTATCCAGCAATATCCTGCTGGTTGTTTCGTTGCCCCAGGAGTCGACTATAGTGGCCAAAATCGTTGGCAATATAGCGTGACCATTGGCACCGAATTCCCTCTCCAATGTATGGTGGCTGACCACGGCAGGATCAGCATCCGCAGCAAACTTGGACGAGCGGGAGGTTGAGTCAGCGGATGTATTGACAGAAGCGGAAACCGGGACAGAGCGTATATCCTCTGGATGGACAAGAGTGTGGTGCCTCAACTTACACAGACTGCACGTGTTTATGGAATTACACCTATTTACTTGATGAGATCGGCTTAGACAATTGAAGCACAAATTATTATCCATTGCGAACGTGCGGCGGTCCACAACATCAAGAGCCTTGAATTGAGTACACGCATAAATAATGTTTGCCCGTGACAATATACACAATCGCGAACATGCGTCTTTGGCACGTCCACATGATGAGAAACTGCATGACGTCTATCCAGCACCGTGTGTGTATTCTGGAGTAGCTTTGGATCTTGACAAGACTCAAGTGCATCGCAACGGGCGAAGACAAAGCCGAAAAGGTCATTTATGGTCACATTTTCCTTGCACGATTCACTGGAGGTGGCCTAAGCTTCCTTGCATTCTAGCTTTGTGAGCAAGATATGGATCAGCTACACATCGCGGCTGTCGCAGCTCAGCGCATGTAGACCACGTATACTTTCGTCGGCGGTGTAAACCATTTTACGCACCTCGGCGATGTTTGAACACTTTGCGGTTGGCAACGAAAGAAAGTTTTGAATGAACGAACGAGCAATCAGTGACTTTTTGTTATAGCGATTTTCGAGCCTCTTCCATGCGTCCTGGTAATTGGCATACGGAAATTCATCCAGATAGGAATTCAAATAATGAAACTTTTGGCACTTGGACAGACTACTCTTCTTGTCGACTGAGCATAAGAACAAGTCACTAAACTGACACCAATCCCTATCTGCCCAAAAACGTCGGAATGCGTATTTTCTCGAACTGCAGCTCTGTGGTTCCCGATGAGTCCCGAATCCTCTCCAGAAGTTGAGTTTCTCCCTCAAATAAGCGTTCCACTGTGTTCGATAGCAGTAGATTTGAGTTGTCCTGCTCATTATCGTGACTGCTCCGGTAACGTATGGCTTCAGTGAAAATAATATGCGCACTAAAGAACCGTTTCTCATATTCGGGGATATCCAAATCTGGATCCACGTATTCTCACAGCTCTTCAGAGAGCTCCATAAAGCGGTTGAAAGTTGCAACCAGTCGGTCCAACTTGTGCTCTAATGTTTGCACAGAAGTACATGACTGTGCAAACTCTTGAGCCTCCGTAGCCACGCGAGTTATTTGGGATTTGCAGGCACCACGTTGCTGAATTAGACGACGCACTAGGGCCTTCATGGCGAATAGCGGTCAACGATATCACTCAATATGTATATAAATAAACTCTATCGCGGTGATCCGGCTCGAAGGACCAAAATTTGCTATGGTTATGAATTAGTGGACTGTATAATCTTTTAATATATTGATCTTATTTATTTTCATATATTGAGTATTTAAGATTGGCGGTTATGTTACAACGTGTATATGAATAGCGGGGGGTGTCTATGATGCGGCGGTGTAAACTATGCGTGCGGTTTCAGCTGCAGCTGCGGGATTTGGCTATACGTGTGAGAACATTACAGCTATGTTTTGGACACGAGCAATAACAACACAGCTATGCGCGTAAAAATAGTTACCTAAGCGGTGTAATACACTCATGAGCGTATGAATAGGGCAGTTGTAATGTACATGAACATTGAACTAAAAACTACGAGGCTCATTTCGCAACAGTGTGTGTCTGGTCCTTGCGTATATCTATAAAATTAAAAATTTTACCTAAAATCTATACTTAAATCTAAGATTATATAATTTGTGAGGGCGCTCCTAATGCCCATTCCCAAATCTTTTGTCAGCACTTTCTGGATTTATTAGACAATTTTTGTGCAGATGCGATGCTTGATGGAAATTTTAATCATTTATTTTACTTTCTTTTTTGTTTACAAATATGTTTGACTTAAACTATAGAATTGTATAAAAAATCTATAAACTCACATTACATCCCTTACAACCAGGGATGCCAGGCTGGATCCATGCGACAAAGATTATCGATATTTGTGGCAGATTGTATTAACATAGATATTTTCTTAATTTCAATGCTATCAAAATATGAAATTTTATTAAAACGGAGGAGTATAACATCTACCGCGGAGTTAACAACGCTAACGGTGTGTTCCATATTATTAGCTTCTGAATAACGCTCTTCTGCTCCCTCAACTAATTTACATTCTCTAAAGACTTTTTTTTGCAAAGCGATTATTTCATCTCTTAAAATAGTTTGTAATATAGAGCTAAGTTTATAATTTGGTTGAATGAAACAACGAGCTGTAGCCACAATCGCTGCTGACAGAGGTCCCGAAATTCCAAAAGTGGTGATAAACTCTCCGATGTTCGGAGTTAGGCGGAAAGGCACTGGTCTATGTTGATTAAGCTGACATTTGTCATCATTAACATCGAACTTAAAATATGAAATGTTCATGAGCCCAGAGTCCTGATGAAGATACATCATATCAGCATTGAGGCGTGTTAAATTTAACGCGTGTTCACAAAGATAAGAAAGAGCCAGTTGTAGCGTGAGCTAAAAATAAAATATAAGAGAATAATTTATATAAAAATATCGTGTCACGATGTTGGTGGTTCAACTCCTTCTAAGGGGCTAGAAGGATTTTTATGAAATTTGTTGTATATATGTACATAGACTGCAATTTCATATGAAATAAATAAATAACAAATAAATAAATATCAATAAATAATAAATATCATATCATAAATAATAAATTCACATTTTTGTTCATTTTTATTTCTACCAATAGATTAAACATGATTCCTATGTCCTGTGATTGGTGAATTTCTTAATAAATTGGAATTTTGGAAAATATCCAAAATATTACGATTTTCCTCCTGCCGTATATACCTTTCCTATTCTTCTTCTTTATATTCTCTGTACTGTAGGCTCCCAGCCACCAAGGATTCAATGGCAACTCGTAGACAAGGACGCCCAAGATACGCATCGGACACCCACAGTGTAGTTTGTGGGTGTCCGATGCGTATCTTGGGCCAACAAATAGGTATAGAAAAGTTATCCGCTATTCCCAAAATGTTTGAGAAGGTATTAACTCCGCACTTGCAACATCTTTACAAGTCACTTATATCTCCCACTCAGTATGGATTTATAAGGCGGAGATCAACCACCACGAACTTGTTAAAGTTGACCTCTTTCATTATTAAAGGCTTTTAAGGTAGCGTACCGACGGATGTTATTTACACCAACTTTAGTAGAGCATTCGACTCTGTAAACCATTCCCTTTTAGCGCATAAACTTGACCTTTTAGGGTTTCCGCCCAACCTCCTGATTTCCTGGATTTCTAGCTATCTTTGTTCCAGGTCTCAAGGAGTCCTCTTCAAAAACTCCCTCTCTTTACCAGTAAAGGTTTCTTCGGGAGTACCACAGGGCAGCCATCTAGGCCCCTTACTCTTCACACTCTTTATTAATGACTTGCCTTCAGTATTAACATACTCTGGAGTACTTATGTATGCGGATGATGTTAAACTCTGTGTCCAGTATAAGGACATTTCATTTTATTCTCGCTTACGATCCGATCTCAGTAACTTTCAGTCATGGTGTTGTGCTAACTTGTTACACCTTAATGCCTTGAAATGCAAAGTTATGACATTTCATCGTTGTAGCCCTTTGTTGGCTCCCTACACCCTATTTGGTGGTTCTCTTGAGAGAATTACCCTGGTGGATGATCTGGGTGTTATGTTAGACCCCAAGTTAAAGTTTTCCGAACACATTTCTACCATGGTAAATAAGGCCATGGGCGTGCTTGGGTTTATAAAGAGGTGGTCAAAGGAATTTGACAACCCCTATATAACAAAGACTCTCTATACCTCGCTTGTTCGTCCGATCGTAGAATACGGCTCTTGTGTATGGTGCCCTCAGTACAAAGTACACCAGGACCGTATAGAATCAGTACAGAAAAACTTTTTACTCTTTTTTCTGCGGGGCCTTAACTAGGATGCGGTTGTGAGACTCCCATCTTACTCTAGTAGACTGCTATTAGTAAACCTCCCATCCTTATTTAACCGTAGAAAAATGCTTGGTGTTATTTTTATGCACAACTTGATCAGAGGTGTCATAGACAGCCCTGATCTGTTGAGCCGCATAAACTTCACGATTCCTATTATACTTACTAGAAATTTTATACCGTTGTTCCTTCCAGTTTGTAGATCGAATTATTCCTTGCATGAACCGTTTAGGGTCTTATGCTCGGATTATAATTCCCTCTACCATATCATATCCACCACTAATTCTATTCCTCTTATTAAATTACTAATCCTTACACACCTTTCTAGTAATTAGTAATTAGTATTGGTATTTGTATTTTGAATGCATGCCTAGTTCTCTTAGAAACTTTAGTGCCAATCTTCCTCGAATATTAGTCTAACAGCTATCTTTCCTGCATGCTCGCGTAACAGCCTTCTGCTGGTGTCACACGGGCCACTTGACGGTGAAATAATTGCATCGCCTCTTGAAAGATGCAGTTATTGCACGTCAACGTCCACGAATAACTAATACCTTTATGCAACACCACATTCCGATGTGAACCAAACCGACTTTTTCTTATAGATTTAAGGCTTTAAAAATGTTTCGTTATAATTTATTTTTCCAAGGTTTGTGGTTTTTTTCTATCTCTCTCTCACACACTCTTTCTCTTAGATTAGCCAGGAACAGCCCAGAAACCCATTTCGATATAGAATATCTGAGCCCTTATGACTGCCAAAATTAGAAAACGGAAGCCAAAAACTGTAGTTGAGTCAGTGGGAGTTGATGAAGAAGCTTGGTTTGAGTAAGCAACGGATTAATATATGGATATCAATTCATTTATAATTATAAAAAATATCTGCGTAAAACAAAATAGTTTATTGGAAAAAATTGTTTTTTGACTTTTTATAAGGAATGTGCCGAAAAGAAACTGCAGACTTACAATCGTCAATTAGTCAATTAGCTAAATGCTACAAAGTTAGTGTTAATAGTGTGAAAAATATTATAATTAAGTTTGGAGAGATATGTTCTTTAAAAGATTTGCAAAAAACTGGAAAAAGAGCCAAGGGTTCAAAGTATTGACGAAAATGTATTAGCTTTAATCCACAAACATAGCACGATGTCCGTTCGAGAATTGGAAAAAAAAGCGCGAACAAGTATGAGTATGGTTCAAAGAATAAAACAACGCCATAAAAACAAAAAGTGCCGAAAAAAGTCTGCGACAAGTAGAAGTATGCAAAACGAGAGTGCGAAAGCTTAATGATCGCTTGCTCAAGTTATTTGAGTTTGTTCTCCGCTTGGGCCTTAGTTAAAAGAAATTTATGAAGAAAACGAGGGGGAACGTTGTGAGTTGCTGCTGAGAGACAGAAAATCAGTCTGAGCGTGACGTCGGGCGCTGCGTAGCCACTACAAATTGATTTCTTGCTTTTGGCGGTGAAATGGTGTGGTGAAATTTGAACACGAAACGGTCAAGATCCGATATCACAGGAGTATGGATACCAAATTTGGTAGCTCTGGCTCTTATAGGTTCTGAGATCCTTGAACTCATATTTTTCAATTGGCAAAACCGTTTGACCAGCTCTTTATAAACCCAAGCACGCCCTTGGCCTTATTTACCATGGTAGAAATGTGTTTAGACAACTTTAGCTTGACGTCTAATATAACACTAATATCATCCACCAGGTTAATTCTCTCAAGAGAACCAGCACATAAGGTATATGGAGCCAGGCTAGAACGATGAAATGGATTGGACATATCCATATATACATACGTTCCGTTTCCTTTATTCCACCGTTCTATTGACGGCGCCATATTATCGGCAAATCTGAGCGTTCTCCTCGTCTTTGAGTGCTTCTCAATATCCACATTCCGCATAAAAACGGTGCAAGCAGTTGTGCCACAGTGAATTTAAAATAATTCACCCACAGCGAGCCCAATTTTATCCACCGACTAATACGCCAGCCCCCGTATTCACATACCCCTCGGCATATGTACATGTCCATATGTACTTACCGCTCTAGCTCAAAGAATTAAGCCATACTTCGTTCTGCCAATGCTTGTGGCCTCCTACTTTTCCAAAGGTTTAATTTGATCCGCATTCCGCCTCCGATCCAGTGCTTACATTCATTACACATTACTGTTACTAATATTTCTACTCGTACCAGCTGAGCTTTCATGCCTGACGTATGCATACCAACGCACATACACATGTTGAAGCACATATTCTAGCAGTCACCTTGTTTATTCCGTGCATGCCCAATGGTCCATAGTTTTTTTGATTTTATCAATACATACATACATCTATATATAAACTAACACGGTGCACTGCGTCTCCCCTTTTGTTTTTGTTTGTTTTTTTTCCCGTTGTTATAATCTCGTCAAAAGGGGGGGTCGTTAATCCAAGCCACGGTACATAGCACCTATGTACATCCATACACCCGCACACATACAAGCAGAAGCAACGGTGCATTCTTTTCGTTTTTTTTTCACTTTCGCTTCTCCACCATTTGGCTTGCGTTGTTGTTGGTGGGAGAATATTTTTCGGTGTCGCGCTTGACCGGAACGGAACGCCAAGTGACGCGCTACCCTGCATTTCGAGGGTATATTGTCCATTCGTTTTGCAACCGACTCTATATAGGGGTACCTTGTGTCTCAATATTATTGCTCATCCTCATTAGTCGTTCTTGGTTGGACAGTTTTTTATATTGTTCGTAGTATTTTTATATTATATATTCCGGCCACTGTGTACGATCTCTATAATATAAATTCCCAATAAATTCAACCAAGTCCACATATCCACGGTTCGTCGTTCAGAACTTCCGCTTCTCCATTCCCGCTCACTGCTGTGCGACTCTGATACGCGTGATCGCAAATCCATCAGCCAACCATGCCCACTAGTGAAAAGAAATCTCGTAAGAAGTTTAAGCGAGTACGTTCGCTGAGTTTGACCCATCCACCCAGCTCCAACGGCTCAGTCACTACGCCCACATCTTCCCGTCTGGGCCCAGCTGAGCGAGGTCCGACCGTCCCGGGCTCACACACCACATTCCTTCGAGGCTTTGTTGCTCCCCTCGGTAGTCACTCGCACGGTTCCTAGCACTATGGTCCAATCGGCCGCCAGTTCCGCACGGTCTATGTTTGCCTTGGCTGCAAGCCAGCGCTCCAGATGCAAGCATACCAACCCGCTCGCTCTCCCAAGTCCATCGAGATCAACTCCGAAGTCTCTGGGCGAAAGTAGACGTGGAGTTCGAGGCCTGTGTGGGTGCGATAGCGGAAGCAGATCCAGCTGACGTCCAAGGGATGTACGATGACTGTTACGCGGTCTACGCGCAATGCCTTGCCGAAGTGAACGATCAGCTCGAGCCCCCGACTGCTCCTCACACGCGGCAACTAGCAGTTTAAAAGACTACCGGCGGTTGCCGCCTTCCTTCATGTGACACTGACGTTTTCAGTGGAGACTACCAGAAGTGGCTCACGTTCCGAGACCTGTTCACCGCCAGCTACATAGAAAACCCGAGGTTTGCTCCAGTGGAAAAACTGTTCCATCTCAACAAAAAGACGAGCGGTGAGGGCCACGACATAGTAGCACAGGCTCCACTCAAGAACGAGGGTTTTTCGTCCGCATGGAACGCCCTCCGTGAGCGTTTCCAAAACAAAAGGCTGATACTCAAAGCCCAGCTGAAGATCCTTTTCAGTCTGCCCCAAATCCGTACCGAGTCAGCAGCACCGCTAAAAGAGCTCCAGAGGGCTGTCCACAAGTGCCTAACGACACTCACCCACTCCGAGGTCTCTACAGACAGCGTTTTCGCTGACGGAGTGCTAGTGTATATCATTTTTGCTAAGCTGCCAAAGACGACCTTAGAGCTTTGGAAGCAATCCGTGACGCACAAGTCCGAAATTCCTACCTGGCACACCATGGACAAGTTCTTGGCGGAGCGGTACCTGTCTCTCGAAGTGACCGAGGACGGCCATCCAGGCATGGAGACTCAGGCCCTCTCCATGGCGAGCCTACCCTTGTCAGAAAATTCAAAGGGCAATCACAACCCATTCCAGTCCCAAGGGAGCCCTGTTGCAAGGCGGGATCACTCGTTCGGAACAACTGGTGATTCGAAGCGGAGAACGTGTGATCTTTGCTCCAAAGAGAACCATCGGATCCGGGTATGCCCTCAATTCCTTCAGATGAGACCTGATGCTCGCGCCAGCTATATTAAGCAAAAACTGCTTTGCTTAAACTGTTTCTCAAGATGTCACCAGATGCGGGAATGCCAAAGCGCCCACAACTGCAACACGTGTGGAGACCGGCATCATACGCTGCTGCACCGTGGCACTCCAGTTTCCAGCCAATCCGTGTCCATTTCCGTACCACTTTCGACACCTGCCGAAGTTCAGCCTAGTGTTCAGAACGATTTCGCCTCCGGCAAGAGGGCTGTACTCCTGGGCACGGCCATTATTAATATTTGCCACTTGGGGACAAACTTCCACAGCCGCCCTCTAATCGACCCGGGTTTCGAGGCAACGTTTATTACGGAACGTCTCTTCAATATAATCAAGTTGCCGTTCCGAAGTATCCAGGCACAAGTCGGGCCTCAATCAGATAGAATCCGCTCAATCCACGAAGCTCAGTCATTTTGCCATTTATTCCCGGCGAGGCCGGATTTGCACGTCAACGCCACGCTTACGTTCTGCCGGAACTGGCGGGTAACCTTCCATCCTATCCGATTCCGCAAAATTCGTTGCGAGACCTGCCGAACCTCGCATGGGCGGATCCGACCTTCTATGAGAGTTCACAAATAGATGTCCTGATTGGAGCGGATATCCTTCCGTCCATTCTGTTAAGCGGCTCACTGACCAACATCTGTGGCTATTTCACCCTTCTATACGCAAGTTTCGAGCGAGCTAGAGGCTCCCTTAGACCAGCTTCTTACCAAGTTTTGGGAGGTGGAGACAGTACCGGGGAAAATTGTAGGCGAGTCGGATGCCTACTGCGAAAGCAATTGCCTCCGAACCACTTCGAGAACGTCGAATGGAAAGTACTTTGTCGCGTTGCCGTTCCGTGACCCAGTTCGTCTCGGATCCGATGTGATGTATTCCCGGTCGATTTCCCTGACTCAGTTTTTGCGGAACGAAAATCGTTTAAAAAGAGACGCTACCTTACAAAAGCAATACGACTCCGTGATCCAAGAATACCTAGACCTTGATCACATGACAGAAGTTCCTCCGACTCATGGGTCCTCAACTTACTACCTTCCGCACCACGCTGTCTTCAAGCCTGACAGCACTACCACGAAGGTCCGCGTGGTATTTAACACATCCAGCCCTTCGACCAACGCACTCCGTTGAATGATCTTCTGCACGCCGGTCCTCCAATCTGACTTGACCCTACAGATCCTAAACTGGCGTTATTTCCGGTACGTGTTCAACGCAGACATCACCAAAATGTATCGCCAGATTTGGGTTGACCCCAAACACACCCCTTTCCTTCGAAACAAGGAGGGTCACATCCGCGACTATGAACTAAAGACCGTAACCTTTGGAGTCAGCTGTGCTCCTTTTCTTGCCATCCGAGTGTTGCAACAGCTAGCAGGCGACGTCCAGTCCAGATTCCCGAGAGCAAGTCACATTATCCGGTCATTCATGTACGTCGACGATGTCCTTGCCGGAGCGGACTCTACTGATGAGGCTCGACTAGCCGTCCGCGAGTTACAAGCCGCACTTAGCTTTGCAGGCTTTCCGCTGAGGAAGTGGACTTCAAACCACACAATTATTCTGGCAGGAATTCCGAGTGCTCATCTACTCCACAACGACTTCCTGAAGATTGATGAAGAGAGCACGGGTAAGACTCTCGGGATTCGCTAGAAGGCGACTTCAGACGAGTTATTTTTTGTCCCTCCTGAGCTGGCGCCTGAGTCGTCGTACACCAAGCGATCAGTTCTGTCCCAGATGGCAGGGTTGCTCGACCCCGCGGGGTGGTTGGCCCCATTCATTGTCCGGTCCAAGACCTTCATGCAAAAAATCTGGTTGGTGGTCTGGTCACTCTCCCGCTTAGAGCTTTGCGGTGCAGTGCTTTTGTCCGAAATGGTGGCGGCTATCCTGCCTAATATGCCAACTGCAAGTACGGGCTGCTATTGCTGGAGCGATTCTAACATATTACTCGCCTGGCTGGCAAAGCCCGCGTGTCACTGGACCACGTTCATGGCCTCGGATATCTCAAGTGACCGATCTTGAAAAGTGGTGTCACGTTCCATCCGAACAGATCCCCGCGGACCTAGCCAGCAGAGGCGTGCCGTTACAGGAGTTGGTTGAGGACCAACTCTGATGGCACGGACCAACATGGCTGCAGAGGGGCCGAGATCAATGGCCGGCACCAGTTAGTAACTCCCCCGTTATGACCTTAGAGCAGCGTGCTGTATCCACGATGTCCATTTCGCACTCAACCCAGCCAAAGACTTCCTCGAACGATTCTCCAGTCTGGAGAGAGCTCTACGAGTCCGTGCATATATTGTGCGCTACACGAATCGCTGCCGGAAATTATCCACCGCGCAAGAGGGCCATCTTACGAGCAGCGAACTTACTGAAGCTGAACAAACTCTTATCCTAGAGACGCAGCGTAGAGAATACCCCGAGGAGTATCGCTGCCTAAGTGGTAAGCGTCCAACGCCAAGGTCAAGTTATATATTGAACATGAACACTTTCCTAGAAAAAAAGGTTGCAAAACCAAATGATGGGAGACCTTTCAACTGAGCGGTCGTCCTTTTCCAGACCGTTTACGCATACAGGGATTGATTACGCGGGTCCTTTTGAAATACGGAACTATACAGGGAGAGCATGTCTGATCACGAAGGGGTATGTGTGCGTATTCGTGTGCTTTTCCACAAAGGCGATACATTTAGAACCCACGTCCGACCTCACCACAGAAAAATTTCTCGCCGCTTTCGCTCGGTTCGTCGCAAGGCGCGAATGTCCACAGCGTATCCATTCAGATAATGAAAAAACTTTCGTTGGTGCAGCAGCCCTGCTTTCCAGTGACTTCCTTGACGCGTTTAAGGACTCGGTGACTGATGCGAATAGCCATCAGCGGGTTTTATGGCGCTTCATCCAAGCAGGAGCTCCACATATGGGAGGTTTATGGGAAGCCGGAGTGAAGAGTTTCAAAACTCTCTTCTACAAGGCCACGTCCACTCGGAGGTATACGATAAAAGAGCTTTCTACGCTGCTCGCTAAGATTGAAGCGTGTCTCAATTCCAGGCCACTCTCACCGATGTCCGACGATCCAACGGAGTTCCTAGTCTCATTCCCGGACACTTCCTTATTGGGGGACCCTTGATGGCCGAACCTGAAGCAAGGGGAACCTTCCGTCGATCATAAATCGGTGGCAGCATTTAAAGGCCCTCAACCAACAAATCTGTCAAAGGTGGAAGGAGGAATACCTCAAGTAGCTCCACAAGCTGACTAAGTGTCAGACGCCGACGCCAAATCTGTAGGTTGGCGATATGGTGGTCATTAAAGAGGATAACCTGCCGTCCAACGAATGGCGGCTCGGAAGGATAAATTCCGTGTATCCCGGTGCCGACGACAGGGTCCGAGTGGTGGATATCCTTACTGCCCGCGGTATCCTCAAAAGACCGGTTTTAAAGGTCGTTCTCCTTCCTATAGAAGCCCGTCATTCCATCCAACAATAACGTGAATGTGCACTCGTCCCATTCACAGCTCCGTACTAATACTTCTTCGACTTCTCTACTCCATCATAGTACCATCCTCATCTGGACATGGCCCCACGGATCCGCCTCAACCGCACCACGGAGCGCCGACGTGATCGAGGAATGAACTCTTACCGTTGCCGGGTCTGCCGAGGAGTGCATCCGCTACGGACCTGTCACCATTTCCTTCGCCTGAGCCCCGAGAAGAGGCCGGAGCCTCTCATTAAGCCGTCCTCATTAACAAATATTGCGGGAACTGCCTGGCCCACGAACACTCTGGCAAGGATTGTCGCAGTGGCGGGCTGTGCCGAGAGTTGCGGGGACCGCAACACCATCGACTGCTTCTCCAGGGTCCCAAGCTGAACGCCGCCCGCGTCTCCCCGTGAGCCGCCCCGAGGCAGGGACCCCAGCACCTTCAGTTGACTCACTTCTATAACATCGAAGCCTCAACCTCCTCCCGACGGCACTGGTGGTCCTGGATACGGGTTCCAAAAACTTCGAGACGGCGGCGCTCATCGACCCATGCACGCCGGTGAGCTGCATTGACGACTCCTTGGCCAGCACCTTCAAGTTGCCCACCACCCGTGTAGGGGACGAGAAAGTGTGTACGGCGATGATCCGCGCCAAAATTGGCGACTTCCGGTTGAAGACGGTGCTTAAGGTCGAGCACCGATGGCGCATCCGCACGCCGATCCGACATCTGAGCGATTCCGTCCGGGCGCGGTTCGGCGACCTGAGGCTTGCCGATGAGCAATTCCATCGATCGGCCACAAACTCGCTCATCTTGGGAGCGAACGTTTACCCGAAGGTGATCCAGCCCGGGTTTCTTGCGCGTGAGAACGGCCTGCCGGTGGCTCAGAGCACCGTGTTTGGATGGATCCTGCCGGGGGCGTGCACTCAACCTTGCAATCCTGCAAGGGGGTGGAGGATGTTCAGTGCAGCCGCAGATAATTGCTGCGCACTGTACTAACTCCGGTCCCAGCTCGCTCTCGCGCGCTCGGAAAATCTACGATCGACACTACACGATCCACACGGCGCTCACCGCAGCATCAAGCTTAGAGCACAAGACTTAGAGTTAGTTACGCTTTCACCCCCGATTCAAACGGCCGATCTACCGCGCGACCCCCGAACCAAATACACAGCGACATATATCTACCACGAAACACAACGATCTTTTACATTTCTTGCGACGGCCACTAGGAGGTTCCCTGGATCAACAATTTTGATATTGAAGAATTGAGCTTCGCCCGCCCCAATACAAACAGCCATTACTTTGCATTTCGGGGCATTAAGGTGTAACAAATGTTCACAACACCATGCCTGAAAGCTATTGAGATCGGATTGCAAGCGAGAATGAAATGAAATGTCTTTATACTGGACACAGAGTTTAACATCATCCGCATACATAGGTACTCGAGAGTATGTGAGTAGGGGGCCTAGATGGCTGCCCTGTGGTACTCCCGAAGAAACCTTTACTGGTCAAGAGAGGTAGTTTTTGAAGAGAGCTCTTTGAGACCTGGAACAATGATAGCTAGAAATCCATCTCAGGAGCTTGGGCGGGAACCCTAAAAGGACAAGTTTGTGTGCTAGAAGGGAATGGTTTACAGAGTCGTTTGCTTTACTAAAGTCGTTGTAAATAACATCCGTCTGTAAGTTACTTTGAAAGCCTTCAATAATGAAAGAGGTAAACTCTAACAAGCTCGTGGTGGTTGATCGCCGCTTTATAAAACCATGTTGAGTTGGAGATATTAATGACTTGCAGTGACGTTGCAAGTGCGAAGTTAAAACATTCCCAATCATTTTAGGAATACCGGATGCTTTAACTCTATAATTTTTTGTAACAACCTGGAACCCCGTCTGAACCCGGTGAAAACACCGGCTTAACTAGTCGAAGAAGTAGAATATTCATGAACAAAAATAAGATCAAATACATTTTCAAAACAAATAGTGATGATAGTGGTTTATCTGCTTATTGCATGATTTTTTAGCACATACAACAGAAAACTCCATAATAAAAAATGTTAACAAAATTAAAATCAAATAATATTTTAATAAAAATGGCTATCAGACCAGTGTGCCAGACAGACGCTAATAGGAGGAGAGGAGAGCAGTTGCAGCAGCAGCTAATGAGAGAGAGAGCTACTGAACAGGAAGTTACGAGATCGAGAGAGAAATAACAGTTATTTAAGTTTAGGTGATAGGGAAAGAGTGATAGTGCAACAAAAGCTACAAGACGAGAGCGGACTGTAATGCAATTTAATGCGTACTCACGACAACACAAACACGACAAGCCGACGTCGAAAAATAAAAAGTTTAATAATAAGTTTAATAACACAAATAAAAAGGCAGGCACTCGCGGAATATTTACGAAAACACCGGTTGTTTGTGCAAAAGCAAAAGGAAAAAGAGCGGTGCGCAAAACAAAAACGCGTCTGGTCGCAACGAAAAAGAACGACGATATCTCCCAAGGCCATGAGCGAGGCTGCCATTGTCAATCTGCCAATCTCTCTTCTCGCGAAAGGAGGAGGACCCCAGCGCTCACATGCCCACGTTCGATGGAGCAGGATGGCTGAACGGCGTCAAGATCCTCAAATGCAACGACGAAGCTGCTACAGAGGCAGAACCCAGACGTGCCAACGGCAGACTGCATTGTTCTGATTGAAGAGGAGGGGTCAGAATGTGATCCTCTAGATCAGGAAGGAGGCAGAGGACCTTCTGTATCCCCAGTTCGTGAAGATGGCGTGGGGCGTAGGTAGTGCCTACCTGCGTCTTAAAAAGCGCCACCCCGAAGACGAAGTTCTGCATACCCTGCAGGCAGGCGAGGTGGAGAAAGAACTAGATCTGGAAACCACAGTGAAGGCCGCCTAGGGTCTTGCGCTGGAAGACTCTGAGGAATAGGAGGACGGTGACCTCACAGTAATAGTCAAACCGTCGTGTGAGGCTGACACTAAGGATGCTGCAGCTCAACCTTCATAAGAGCAAAATAGCGTCGGAGAAGCTCCTCATTGTCATGGAGCAAGGGCCCGAGGACATAGCTTTAGTCCAGGAGCCATGGGTTGTGTCAGGCAACTAAGTGACCGGACTAAAGTTCTCAAAGTACAACCTTCTCTACGCAAGCAGTAAGCAGGAAAAGAACCGCCGTACTCGTACGGAAAGGAATCCAAGCTCATCTTATGTCTCATTACAGCACGGATGACCTGACGCAAATTCTGGAGCATTCGACTCTCGAGGACTTTAAAATCACATAGGCACTCGCGCGATGGTTCATTTGACGACTTAAAGATTTTTTTTGACTGTTTTTATATAAGAAGTTTAATAAATTCATCACATTTCAAGGAGAAAAAAATCAAAAGTTCCCATTTAAATTCACAAAAACGTCAAAAGCCGCCGGTGCTACGATGCTTTCATCTTTACGGTTTATTATCACTCCGAATTTTGAAAATAAAGTACTAAAAAAGTATAGGGATGCACTAGACTTTTTGGGAAAGCTGATGTGGGTAATAGGCTTTTCACACTGACGACCATCCACCATCCACCATCCATTTCGGGGATGGTCCGTAAGGTTTTGCCGTTCCGAAAATTTCCCAGTTAGTCCACCATCCATTTTGGATGTTCCTAAACCGCACGTTTCTATGCGATAGTTAGCCGATGGTTTTCAAATGCAACTCTGAATAATTGTCATTCACAATGGAAAAATGGTATTCACTGCGAAAACGTAAACAATGATTGTGACAAAATTAACAAAAAACAAAAACAACAACAGAACAGCTCGGAAGGACAGCAGACCAAAAACTTATTAATAAAATGGATTTAGTGCCAGAAAACTCCTCCAGTGGTACGTTGAATAGATATATTTGTTTTTTATTGTTTATAATATATAATATTATTACACAATGCAGCAAACAAGAGAACAACAGCAGGCGGCAGGGTGAAATGGAGTGCCGCGCTTGAGTGCCTGCTGGTTGACATATGGCAGGAGAAAATTGAAGATTTGCGCGGACCACGCAAAAATTCACATGTGTACATGGAGATGGCCGAGTCCATGAAGGAGGCTGGGCTCGGATAAGTGCTCTGCAAAACTCGTGCAGGATATTACACACACTGTTTGGAGCTACACCGAAAAGCCTGCCAACTGTTCGGTACTCAGAGGACGAGCCCAAAGTGTATAGCGCAATGGCGATGCGCTTTTCCAAAGGAATTGCAGCTCGGCAGTTGGTGTCCTTCTTTCGCAGCACTTCAAGCCGATTCACTAAAATATCAAAGCAGTGCCTCTCCATTCGGAAACTCTCTTTGAAAAACGCCTCGTTGTTTTCTGGTACATCTTTCTCCCAAAATGTCCCGAACCGCTTCTAAAACCATAAAATATGTCCTTGTACTTTAAACTAAATAAATAAATAATAAACTTAATAAATCTTCCGCGCAAATTTAATGAACTTGTTATTGGCATCAGCTGTTTTTGATGGATGTTGGATGGTGGATGGTGGATGGTGGCAGTGTGAATCGGAGTTTCACATTTGTCAAAAAATCCCACCATTCCCCCGGGATGGGCTCAGTGTGCAGAGGCTATAACGCCTAGAAGAAAATTGTTTAACCAGACTACTGTGATAATGCACTGTTATAACTGTATTTCAAAATTTCGTCCAAAAGACGAAAATCTATGGCATACACAAATTTGAAGATACGAGAAAACTGAAAACGTAGAGCCATGGAGACTGGCCATATCTACCAAGCTGCTGAAGGGAAGCAGAGGTAAGCGAAACGAAACGGCTTGTGTTGGTGTGAGAATAGAAAAAAAAGACGAACGATTTTTATAAATTTTTTGTTGTCAAATAATTAATTAATTAAATCAAAATTAGAAAGCAACAATTTTTTAATAAATCATAAATCTGATTAGCTACTTACCATTTTTCTAAAATGCCAAAAATCCGTAGCTGCCGAAAATGTCTTCAATGCCCAATCTTTAAGTAAAGTTTTTGGGACCATAGTCCATTGAATTTCGGTGAATATTTCTCTTAAAATTGTATGTGTCGTTTGAGTTCCTCTAGCCTGGACTTCAGAAAGGCGCTCATAATATTTAACAATTGGCATATCATAGTCAATTTTCATTTTATGACAGCATTTCTTGAAGATTTTTATTAGTGAGATACTATTGGGATTATCTTCAGCCAATCGCATCTGTGGCGATATGGGGACAACACGAGGTACTGTTATATTTAAAAAACGCCGGCTTGTCTCTTTTTGCTTCTCTAGGTAATAATTTAACATTCTCTTTAATTGCAATACTCGCTCTTCACGTCGAGCATCGCCAAGTCCAGAATCCAGGACTACTAAATAAGGATAGATTTTTCCATTTGTGCCTCTGATATATAGCCTTCGTGCAGCAGTATTGTTCTTTTGAACTATTTCCACACGTGGCATAAATCTTGCGATTCTTACATAATAATGTGAAGATGAAGGAATCAATAACTCTCCAGGAAGTTCAACTTCAGCGGTTTTCTGGCTAAAGTTTGATAAAAATCTACACTTGTCTTCTATCAAAAACGAAGTCGGTAATTTTTTAACCTTGGTTTCCAAAACCTTAATCCAGGTTTTTAATTTAGTTATTAAATTGTGCAATTTCATAGCGCCGGGTTTTGAAAAATCAAAATCATTCGTAAATTGTTCCTTCATTTTCTGAAATACCGGATCCTGAAAGGTTACTTGGGCCCTCCGTGCTAGGGATTCTGAGGCGGCAGAATTAGATATAGATGATGTTACAGAGCCCGGGACATTTTCAATCCCAATGCCAAATGTGGATCCTAGCTTTTTAACGAAGTGTAATGTATGGGGGGTTATGGTTGCATTGACGACTGTATTTCTATTCTCAAATGCTATAGCATAGCACTTTATTAAGCCTTGGCGCAGTTGTCGAAGAACCTCTTCGGTCCAACTCTCCCGAAACCAAACCATTTGATCAACTATGCCTTCCAAAGAACTCAGAATTGTTGGATGCACTTCTCGTTGCAATTGCATTACCTTAGAGCATCGCCACATAGGGGGCGTTGCTTTAATAGGGTTAACTGAAGGAGTAGTGCCTTGATTACCTCTACCGCAACTCGAAGAAATGGTCTCCAAATTCTAAAAAAAAAAATAAAAACAAATGAAACATTTTTTTTTATTTACATTAATAAGCTTGGTTAGTTTTACATATGGGCATTTCCATTTAAAACGAACAAAGTGGATTTTTACTTTTACAATCGACTTATCTTTCAAGAAAATTAAAGAAACCCAGTATTCGCACGGCACAAAAACAGCGACGAATGTTGGGCATTGATGTCTCTTAAATTTATTTATCTCTTTTGATTTATTATTTATGTCGCTTGGAACATTGGGCCATTTCTCTGGGATTTTTTAGATAGTTCAATATGTAAGAAAGACTTGTACTTATATTAATTAAGTTTGAATAAATTCAAAAATATAATCGGGCTGATATTTCAAGACAAAAGAAAATGTGTTTTTATTGACTTTTATTGTTTGTTGGCATGGTGATAGTTGAAAATGCACATGTGGCGGATTTAGGAAGTGGTTCGTCATTAACGCTTGGGTAACATAGCCTGGGAAAAAATATAGGCTCATAAATGGATTACAATCATTTCTGAAATGGATTCTAATGTATTCTAAGGATAGCTTGCAAATAACAGTATAAAGTTTTTTCCTTTAGGGTCTGGTCACTGACAAAACAGAACAAATACACGCACGCTCGCTCTCTCACTGAGCAGAACACTTTTTGTGTTTTCGTTGGGTTATTTGTTCGTATTTTTTACGACTCAACAGTCAAACAATTTACATATGCCACTTACAAGTACGCAAAAGACAATTTTGTCTTTAGCTCGTAACAAAATTCTCAGTTAAAAACAATAACAAGAAAGGAGTGTAAAAATCGGTGTTTGCTTGAGCGAAAGACGAATTCGAAAAAATAGAGTTCACCGGATCTTTTTTAGTTCTTTTCCAAATGATTCCGTAAATTTGAGTATTTTTTCCAGACACCCCGTAAGAGTCAACCCTTATTTGGTCTTACTCTAGGGTAGACACTACACCATATTTTACGAGAAGAGATACAAAATTTATATTATAAATATAACTTACTGAGTTTAATGTTTTTCCAGCAAATACGGCCTGTTCGGCTGATTTATGCTTCTCGCGTTGCTCAATCTTTAAAGTCAAATATAACGTCCGTATTGGAAAATAGACCGCTTGTGGATAAAGACGCCCAATCTATAAAAGTAAACATAAACAAAATTGTTATATCTGTATGTATTAAAAAGTATGTATAAAATATGCCACTCCATAGTTACTACTTTATTGCCTTTGTCGGCGGCGATTAAACCAATGTACATTGGAAACCTTTTGACACTTCAAATGATTAATGTTCGCATTTTGCTCCTACCATTTCCTACCTCAACACTGGCATCAAACTTATTTTTTCTGGTAGACTTGGAGTTGGAAAAATTTGTCATGAATTTTGGCCGTCAGCCATCGGGTGTTAAAGGGGGATAGACGGATATGCTTAATACCCTAGGATAAAGGGGTCACGGGCTAGCTAGCCAGCTAGCCAAAGTTTGCATGGGCGCAGTTAAGGCCCCAAGCAAGCGGCAACGCTCCGCGAAATCATCATCACGCAAGTCCAACATGCCAAGAGGTCGAAAACCAAGCTGAGGAACCCCACGTTTGCAGAGTGGCGAGAGGAAAAAGACTCATTGGCGTCATAGACAGAGGCTACATGGATGGCCAGATTCCTCAAGACAAGTGGCACCTCGTGAAAAACGAGCTCCAGCACCACTTCCACCAGAAGTTCGAGGAGAACGGAGGACCACCGCCCAAGTGTGAGGACGCCGGGTGGCACCAAGGCAGAGTGAAAGCCATCGCCTGCCAAGATGCTCCCTCGGCGGCCCTCTAAAATGGGAGGACATTCCCAGCAAACTAAGGGCCAGACTATGGACTATGGCTACAAAAAGGTAGTCATAGTCCGTACAAATCTGAATCAAGGGGCACGCAGCCGGAAGTCGAGCCATACCTGGAGCCCCATGAGGCCCCGAGCTTGGAGGCTAAGCTTGCGATGTTCAACGTAGCGTCTATGGTGTGAGACAACTTCCTGAAGGGCACGTGTCGGACAAAAGCGACATAGCAAGGGGTCTCAGGCTCATCAAGGTCGGGGAGGAGTTGGATTCTCCAGAAAGCAACCACGACAACACTATGATGGAGGTCAACCTGAGGAATGTCACTGACACTCCTGCAGCAATGAGTCGCTATATCTCCTCCTTAACACCCACTGCCCTGGCTGCGATGACCAAACTACAGACCAAACTATTTCGCGGCTACTTCTATTATCTCAAGTGATATCAAGAACCTGCTAAGCCGGAAAATTTCCTAGGCGATCAAAAGATTAGATGGGCCAGATGACATTATCCCTGCCCAACTGATACACGCTGGACAAAAAGGCATTATTTGGCTCAAAATAATTTAATGTAATTCTTCAACTGGTGCATCCCTTACACCTGGCTTCAGAGTCGTATTCATTCCCAAAACAGACAAGCTTTCGCACACTGCGCCAAAAGATTTCAGACCCGTTAGCCTATCGTCCTTCCTTCTGAAGACGATGGAACGGCTCCTGGGGCGAGTATTCCGAGTATTCCACCTAATCTAATCTCCGACTCAAAGCATATGCCTATCGGAATGGAAGATCCATCGAAAGAATTACACCCTAGTAGCCATCCTCGACATAGAATGCGGCTTTAATAACATCCTCTCGCCCGCCATCACAAGTGCACTGACGGACCTGGAGGTTGACTCCCGGACGGTGAGCCTGATCGATCAGATACTACAATGCAGGACGGTTAAGGCATCACTGGGGACGTCAACATCCACCAGATTTGTCAGCAGAGGCATACCGCAGGGCGGAGTGTTCCCGCCCCTCCTATGGAACGTGGCAGTGATCGAACTGCTGTGGAAGATAGAGGGGGGTGGCTGCCGCGTGGTGGCGTAGCATTCTCTGGTAAATTTCCGTAGACGCTGTGTGAGTGCTTGACAAGGCATGAAGACGTCAAAATGGGCAGACAAATGCGGTCTAGGTGTCAATCCGTCTAGGAAGTACAGTTTCGGCACTGATTCCCCCAAAACTATGTGGGGAAGCGCTAGTCTTTAGCAACAACGCCAAGTATCTTGGCCTTATCGTCGATAGCTCGACTGGAAAGAGTAAAGAAAGCCACAGTAGCCTTCTATACTTGCAGAAAAACCATCGGACTAAAATAGAGAACCCCTTATATAGTCCGGTGGCTCTACACCGCCATCATACGACCGATCATGCTCTATGGAGTGGTGGTATGGTGGCCAGCCTTAGACAGAAGGACATGCCTCAATAAACTCAGCAGAGTTCAACGCATGGCCCAAGTGAAGACCTCGATACCATGCTGGACCTCCTTCCCGTAGACCTCATGAGAAAGAAGGTTGAAACACTTTCCGCCCTCAGAATAAGGGAAGCCAAACTATGGAAAGCATCCGCGTTTGGTCACTCGGGAATCCTGACAAGACTACCGCAATTACCAGAGAGGACAGATTACTGTAACCCTAGGGACCACCTCTCGCCGCCTTTCCAGGTATCCATCCCACCTAGGGAGGACTGGGAGATAGGCGAACCAGGACCTGCAAATGCAGTCCACTTCTGCACTGATGGCTCAAAGCTAGATGGTGGAGTTTACTGTAACGAGATAAATATCAGTTACTGCTTTAGGCTCCCAGATCACTTTAGTGTGTTTCAAGCGGAGGTTGAGGCAATCAAAGAGGCCATTTCCATTGCCTCCAAACTACGCCTAGACACTCACTTGGTGTGCGTCTTCTAGGACAGCCGAGCAGCTATTACAGCTTCAGGATCAATATCGTCAAACTTAGCGACTGTAAATGACTGCTGCAGGTCTCTGCAGGAGATTAGATTTCTTCCTTATATGGGTCCCCGGATATAGGAGCGTCGATGGGAATTATGCCACCGATGAGCTAGACAGGCTACAATTACTCTTTTAGCAGAGAGGGGGCAAGTAGCGATGCCTTTGGCATCGTAGGCTTCGGCTTCCCACGCACGAAATATTTGAGCAAAAGGCAAACAGGAGATGATATGGCCATAACGATTGAAAAAGCGCTAGTCGGAGCTATAAAGACATATTTGAGCTCTACAGTTACTCGATCCTTCACGGGACACTGAAAGATCGGCACTGACGCCTCTAGACTGCCAATACCTCACAATGACTTCTGCAGGAGTTGTCGCGACGAGGAAGATGAGAAATCGGTCCCCCACTTCGTCGTTTAGTTTTTTAAGAATGCTCAAACTTAAAGGTCGTAAAAAAAATTCTGAAAACTTATTATGTAAAAAAAATATTATTAGTTTTTTCCATCTGTTGGCCATTTTATACGTTTTCTGACTTTTTAAGTTCTGACTTTCTGCAAGTTAATTTAACATTGACTGCTGATTGATTTACTCGGATTTCAAAATTCTACTCCAATTTGATTTGACTTCGACTTTTTACTGAATCAGCTTATGGATATTATAATATACAGTGGTGCTCATAGACTTAAGCCACAAGAATTAAAGCCAATGAATTTAAACGAAAAATCAAGAAAAGTTTTTATTTTACAGCTCCTATTTTGTCTCAAATTAGTTCTATTTGTCAGTGTTCTAGTAAAACAATAAGCAAGTTATGAAAATAAATATCCAGCGAAATAATTACTGAAATAATAATCTGAAACCATCTCCAAAATGTCCTGCTCATATACTTAAGCTACCTGGAAAAAATAGTTAAAAAAGTTACATTTTGCCCAGAATTCCTTGTATTTTTCATAAATTTACTTCAATATTGAGTGAGATGAACTTTCTGCTTAAGAACAGTGGAGCAACGCTTTGGTATTGAATCTAAAAGACGTGCGCTCTTTTGAAAGGTGATTTTCTTCCATTCCTCCTGTAAAATTCGGCACAAATCCTTTTAATTGTTAATTATACCCGATACTCAAAATGAGTATTGGGGTATATTAGATTTGTGGTAAAAGTGGATGGGTGTAACGTCCAGAAGGAATCGTTTCCGACCCCATAAAGTATATATATTCTTGATCAGCATCAATAGCCGAGTCGATTGAGCCATGTCTGTCTGTCCGTCCGTCCGTCTGTCCGTCCGTCTGTCCGTCCGTCTGTCCGTCCCCTTCAGCGCCTAGTGCTCAAAGACTATAAGAGCTAGAGCAACGATGTTTTGGATCCAGACTTCTGTGATATGTCACTGCTACAAAAATATTTCAAAACTTCTCCCCGCCCACTTCCGCCCCCACAAAGGACGAAAATCTGTGGCATCCACATTTTTAAAGATACGATAAAACCAAAAACGCAGAATCATAGAGAATGACCATATCTTTAAGACTTCAGAATCTGAATTGGATCGTTTTATTATTATAGCCAGCATCAAGAAAACAATTTCATTTTTTCTCGCCCTGTCTTTCTCTAACACATACGTAGCATAGGCGGCTTTGCTTAGAGTAAAACATTAGTGCCTAGATCTCAGAGACTATAAAAGCTAGAGCAACCAAATTTGGTATCCACACTCCTAATATATCGGACCGAGACGAGTTTGTTTCAAAATTTCGCCACACCCCCTTCCGCCCCCGCAAAGGACGAAAATCTGGGGCATCCACAAATCTCAGAGACTATTAACGCTAGAGTAACCAAATTAAATATCCGCACTCCTGTTAGATCTCACTATAAAACGTATATCTCAAAATTTCGCCCCACCCCCTTCCGCCCACACAAAGGACGAAAATCTATTGCATCCACAATATTGCAGATTCGAGAAAACTAAAAACGCAGAATCATAGAGAATGACCATATCTATCCGGTTACTGAATCTGGATCAGATCAGATAATTTTTATAGCCAAAAGGAACAAATCAATTTGCAGTGGCTACGCAGCTCCCGACGTCACGCTCAGACTGATTTTCTGTCCCTCTCGCACGCACTCTTTGTCGTGTCGTTTAATATTAGCGGCGTCTGCCGGAGGAGAGCCATACTGACTAGTTATCGGGTATAACTGTAGAGTTGCGGTGTCCGCAGCAAGTCACAACGTTCCCCCTCGTTTTTTTTTTTGTGGCAATGTCTTGGTTTAGAATTCCCCACAAGTTCTCTATACGGTTCAGGTCGTGACTCTGAGGTGGCCATTGCAAAAAATTGATTCCCTCTTGGTTAAGCCACGACTTGACTATCCTGCAGCAATGTATGGGGTTGTTGTCCTGTTGAAATATCCAGGCAAGTGGCAAATTATCGGCATATTCTCCAGATAAATTGTTACACAGAATGTTTCTCTACATTTCGGCGTTCATAATGCCTTGAATCTTCACCAGAGGACCTAAGCCCGATGCGGTGAAACACCCCCATGATCGAGGCGCCACCATGTTTAACAGTCTTCTTTGTGTATTTTGGATTTAATTATTTGTTAGGAGGACGTCGTACATATAGTTTACCATCACCTCTAAAGACATTAAACTTGGATTTTTCGATCTAAGCAATCATATTTAAAAAATTGGGACCTTTGTGAATATGCTCTGTGGCAAATTGATTTTCATAACTTGGTTATTGTTGTATTAGAACACTGTCATAATTTGAGACAAAAAATTGGAGCAGTAAAATAAAAACTTTTCTTGATTTTCATTTAAATTCTTGGTGTAGTTCTTGTGGCTTAAGTCTATGAGCACCACTGTACATTAATACTTACTTGACTTATGACTATTATAATATATATTAATACTTACTTGACTTAAAAGGTTCAATATAACATCGCCCTCAAATTGTTCCAAGCAACACAAGAGCTGTGGCACCCATGGTAACCAGTAAGAGGGAGGAATCCCTGAAACATATTTCTCCAAAGTGCTTATAAGAGTATTGGTTGTGTTATCATAAGACAAAAACCATAAAACTTTGGCAATATACTTCCGAGTCTTGCTTTCGTTTTGGTTTCTGCATGCATGCAAATAACATATTAATGCATTAGAGGCTAATGGCATTTGTTTGTCCTTCAAAAAAATTTGTTCCATATAGTCTCCCCACATAGCCCATGCTTTTGTAAGTCCATCATGTAGCTGTGCAGCGGCGCTAAATGCCTTGCCAGCTTCTTCTGTACGTCCAATTTGAGCCAACAAAAGTCCCTTTAATGCATAGAATTCCGCATTCATTTCACCAGTAAAGTACTTTAAGTTTGTCGATTCGATGACTTCCAAAGCTTCATTAATTTCATTTCTTCCGGATGTGGATGGCATTTGAAGGTAGCATTTTACTTGTTGACGAATTTTCTAATATGAAGAAAAATATTTAGGTGTTATTTTTTAAAAATATTTTATTTTGCTACCATAAAGTACGTATACTTTATAAGTTTCTATATGTATGTATACTCGACTTTTCCACTTGATTATTCATATGCTCATACTATACATATACGTAATAAAAAAAAAAAAATCGGAACATTGTATGGGCGCCAAGCACAGTTATACACGTGGGCGGTATCCTTTTTTGTTCGTTAAAAATATTTGAATAACATTTTAATACCTAAATAATACAAATGTCGCTACTCTTTTTTAGAAGTACTATTAGAAATGTGAAAAAATCAGTGGGAAAACCGGAGTCCGTGCATATTAAGAATATTAAAATTTGCACTTTCTAATCTAAAATGTAATTATACGAAAATTTGATGCATATAGTATAGTGCATATAGTACATACATACGTACATGTTCTAATGGGTAGAAATCATTTTTATATTATTACCTGAAAACAATCCACAATAGGAACAGATGGTATAGTGTATATTCTGGATAATGTCTCTTGACAAACTCCAGTCAAGTTATGTTTTCTAGCAATTTTTCCAAAAGAAATAATTGCTTGTGCAGATGCATGCACGCCCAACATTGTACTTCCTTGATCTGCTTGTTGCTCCAGATGTTGAGTTATTATTTGGTAGTGGTGTTGCCTCCAAGTAAATATGTCGCTCCAGTGCGACAAATCATCGGAAATGATTGGTAAACGGTTACGCCACGTTTTTACAATAGCTTTCATGTCATGCAACGATGAATTGCGCGATTGTGAAAGACCTTGGTGAATCTGACTTGCTTCGTGAAGTTCCATAATTTGTTGGGAAGCTTGAAGGTATGGCAAATGAATATGAGATACAATGTTTGGTAATCTTCGCCACTCACGAATGCATAAACTAGATGCAATCTCTACATATCGTTCAACACTTCCTGTCTGTCTTTCTTCTTGGTGTAATATAGACAAATATCCTTTATAAAGATTTAGTTTAAAACCATGGTGTTTTAAATAACATTGCTCAGTTTTCGCCAAGGCATTTTTCATCAGATTCCAGTCAGGGACGCGCCAAGAACTTTCAAGTATTAGGAACATATTTTTTTCCTTATTAGATTGAGCATAGTCCAATAGAATATCCCACTGGTTAAGTTCCTTTGCACATCGCATCCAGTGTTTTTCCCATAGTAGCAATTCACTATTTATATTTGTACTAACGAGTCCGCTGTTTAAATCTTGCTTGAATTTAGTCATTGCCAGATCATAAGCCCCTTGTGCTTCTTCGAAAAAGCCCATTTGTTCATATGAAACAGCCACGTTTGTTTCCGGATAGTTCGCAAATTTGAGCCATAAACCTGCCCACAAGTCTTCCTCATGCATAGCGGAGTACATTTTTGACAATGAGTCATATATATTATTTGATTGATGGATATCCGATTCAGTCTGATTTGTTTCCACATCCTCATTATTGCCTTTGTTTCGCATTGATTGTTTTAATGCTAAATTTTCCAAAACTAATATTGTTCTGTGCCACAGGTTATGCGATTTTCCCAGGTAGGTTAATAAATTTGGCGGAATATATATGGATGGTGTGCACTTGGTCAAACTTTCAACAAAGGTATTAAGCGTACTTGGAAAACAATCTTTTTGATTAACATTTGTTCCTGAAGAAAGAAATGGTATAAGTTCTTTTGTTATGTTGTACCGTTGATCTTCAGTAAATATATTCCAAATGCGAGGAAATATCGATAACCATACACTTTCAGCTAGTTCAGTATCTACATGGCATAGCTGTGAGGTCGCAACAAGCATCTGATCGGTACGTATATTTCGATTTGCTTCAAGAAATTCAGCTTGTTTATAAATTAGTTCTATCAAAGTATCACGTCTGGTCGGTAATATTTGTTGGCAGTCATCTTTCCGGGCTGCAGTGAATTCAAGTTTCAAATCGATATCAAACACGTCATCTTTATCATCAACGCTCTGAACATTCTCAAAAGATTCGGATTGAGAAGATAAAAAGGATACAAATGTATTATCCTGAGTTTCAGTTGAATTTGCTGGAATAACTGATGTTATGCTAGGTATCTTAAAAGCTTCATTGGAACATTGAATTTGGGTCATCGTATTTGCTGTTAAAATAAGCAATTCAATGCATTGTTTTATCCAATAATGAGAACCAATTGTGTCCCAAGCTTGAGAACAAATTATATACAGCAATCTATCATGAATCCTCCGACGCATAGAAGAATCTAAAATCTCAAAGAATTTGGCGCGAATATGTGGATTTTGAAATCTGAGACCATTTAGAAAGGCTCCTTCTAATTTACTAGTGAGCTCAGTCTGTTTAAGCACTTCATCTCGATATATAAAATTTATAATTTCCAAAAACTGGACGTTTAATTCAATGTCATCAGCGAATTTCTTTTCAACATTTTGCATTAACTTTACCAGTAATGCTGATTTTTCCCGTATAGATGGTACTTGAGTCATAATATTAGGTTCTTTAGTTTTAACCCAGTCATCAAGCATTTTAATTATACATTTTATAATTTTTACTTCTGAACTTTTTTCAATTAGACTAACCAAAATTGTCCCTATAAATAGTTTTCTGATTTCCACACTCATTATAAATATTCTGTTTTTGATCAATTCCAATGAAAGCACTAGAAGTTCCAAAGCTAATGAATTGGAATCTGGAGGTTGTATGTTTACATTATTACTGCCAATGGTGTTTATGTGATCTTTTGTTAAGCGATTAAGAACTCGAATAAATTGGACCAAAATTCGATCGATATAGCTATGATTGTTTGTAGTACACGCTTTTAAGATCATCAACGTTCCGAAGAGAGACGATGCATTTGGCTGCGGACTCTTTTCGTAAAATGTGAGATTGTCCGTTATCATTTTACTAATTGCACTATATAAGATATCGAGATCATCATGCTTATGTTGTGCGTCCGGAGGAAAGATACCCATTAGTCGTGTAAGAAACATATGCATCAAACGAACAATCCGAGTATTTTGATGAATAATACACAAGGATAGACCTCGTTGAACTGATCGTACTATCGACACCAATTGTTCTGAGCTTAATATCGTAGTTAAGAATGTAAGAAAATCAATTCCGGTGCATATATTATTTAAATTATGGTGAGGTGTTTCCACTGTAGCAAATACTTTATCAAGCCAGTTGAGTTTAATATCAAAAGGTTGAGGCCAAATTTCAGGTCGCATTGCCATTTTTAACAGCATAACACATCTAAAATTATATAAAATTTCCAAATGTTAAAAATGTAGGTACGAAATATGCAAATATATTAAAAACTCGAAGTATGCGCAGAATAGGGACAAGCGAAAACAAATTTCGAATTTTTTTTTTAATTAAAAGCAAGGTAAAGGTAAAAGCAAAAAATCTAATATATTAGATAAATTAAATCGTTAGACAAATATTACCGGTTATCGTTTTTTATACCCGATACTCAAAATTAGTATATTGGATTTGTGGTGAAAGTGGATGTGTGTAACGTCCAGACGGAAGTGTTTCCGACCCCATAAAGTACATATATTCTTTATCAGCGTCAATAGCCGAGTCGATTGAGCCATGTCTGTCTGTCCGTCCCTATGAGCGCCTAGTGCTCAGAGACTATAAGAGCTAGAGCAACGACATTTTATATCCGGACTTCTGCGATATGTAACTGCGCCACTTGCGTGCCCACAAAGGGCGATAATCTGTGGCATTCACAGTTTCAAAGATACGAGAAAACAGAAAACGCAGAATCGTAGATGATGACTATATCTTTTAGACTGCAGAATCTGAACCAGATCGTATTATTATTATGGCCAAAATAAAGAAAAAAATTTAATTTTCTCTCGCTCTGTCTCTCTCTAACACACGTTTAATAGTCGGCTTTGTCTATCGCCATTAGTTAGCGCCTAGATCTCAGAGACTATAAGAGCTAGAGAAACTAAATTTGGTATCCACACTCCTGTTATATCAAACCTGCACAAGTGTATTTCAAAATTTCGTCACTCCTTTCCGCCCCCGCAAAGGACGAAAATCCACAAATCGCAAAGACTATTCGAGCTAGAGCAACCAAATTTTGTATTCATACTTCTGTTAAAATCCACTGTTACAAGAGTATTTCAAAATATCGCCCCACCACCTTCCGCCCCCACAAAGGACGAAAATCTGTGGCATCCACAATATTGAAGATACGAGAAAATTAAAAACGCACAATCATATAAAATGACCAGATTGCCGAATCTGGATCAGATCGGATCATTTTCACAGCGAAAAGAAACAAATCAATTTTCAGTGGATACGCAGCGCCCGACGACATGTTTAGACGCGTTTTCTGTCTCTCTCGCACGCACACATTGTCGCTCAATGTAGCCATACTGACTATGTATGGGGTATAAATGAAGAGTTGCGGTCGCAGTAACTCACAGCGTTCCCCCTCGTTTTTATACCCGATACTCAAAATGAGTATTGGGGTATATTAGATTTGTGGTAAAAGTGGATGTGTGTAACGTCCAGAAGGAATCGTTTCCGACCCCATAAAGTATATATATTCTTGATCAGCATCAATAGCCGAGTCGATTGAGCCATGTCTGTCTGTCCATCTATCCGTCCCCTTTAGCGCCTAGTGCTCTAAGACTATAAGAGCTAGAGAAACGATGTTTTGGATCCAGACTTCTGTGATATGTCACTGCTACAAGAATATTTCAAAACTTTGCCCCGCCAATTTCCGCCACCACAAAGGGCGAAAATCTGTGGCATCCACAATTTCGACGACACGAGAAAACTAAAAACGCAGAATCGTAGAAGATTCTGAGAGACTATATCTTCTAGAGTGCAAAATCTTAACCAGATCGTATAATTATTGTAGCCAGAATCAAGAAAACAATTTCACTCTTTCTCGTTCTGTCTCTAACACATACACAATTGCAAAATATAAGTTCAAGGATCTCAGAACCCATAAGAGCTAGAGCAACCAAATTTTGTATCCACACTCCTGTGATATCGGACCTTAACCGTTTTGTGTCAAAATTTCGCCACACCCCCTTCCGCCCCCGCAAAGGACGAAAATCTGGGGCATCCACAAATCTCAGAGACTATTAACGCTAGAGTAACCAAATTTAGTATCCGCACTCCTGCTAGATCTCACTATAAAACGTATATCTCAAAATTTCGCCCCACCCCCTTCCGCCCACACAAAGAACGAAAATCTGTTGCATCCACAATATTGCAGATACGAGCAAATTAAAAACGCAGAATCATAGATAACGACCATATCTATCAGATTGCTGAATCTAGATCAGATCAGATAATTTTTATAGCCAAAAGGAACAAATCAATTTTCAGTGACTACGCAGCGCCTGACGTCACGCTCAGACTGATTTTCTGTCCCTCTCGCACGCACTCTTTGTCGTGTCGTTTAATATTAGCGGCGTCTGCCTGAGCAGAGCCATACTGACTATGTATCGGGTATAAATGTAGAGTTGCGGTCGCCGCATCAACTCACAGCGTTTCCCCTCGTTTTGTTTCTTGGTTGCTATTGATGCCTTTTGGCATCAGTGGCCTCGGTGCATCCTAGGAAATGAGCTTCCAACAAGTGGTACCTTAAGGTCCTTGGCGATGTCTCGGTTACGGATGTACCACTCAGCTCCGGATATCCAGAGCACAAATTTTCTCTGGAACGTCATGATCATCGCAAGGTTAGGTTTGGGGCAATCCAATACACCTGAATGCCGTACTTCCAGGAAGGGCTAGTATGGATTTGTAGATCATGACTTTGTTTTTATACCTGATACTCAAAATGAGTAAAGGCGTATATTAGATTTATGGTGAAAATGGATTTGTGTACCGTCCAGAAGGAAGCATTTCTGGCCCCATGAAGTATATATACTCTTGATCAGCATCAATAGCCGAGTCGATTGAGCTATGTCTGTCGTTTAAAATGATCTTGTTGCTTTGTTTAAGTAGTCAGAACATTTTCTAGGCCTTATCCACCAACTTCCTCCTCCCGCTACGGATGTGACTGGAGAAAGTTAAACGTGCATCCAGTGTAACTCCGAGGTAAGTGTGATTCCTACGCTAGTCCACGAGTTTCCCAAGCAGAAAGACACCAGGGCTAGAGCCTATTCTTAAAGAGTGCTTCACCACTGCACACTTATCAGGGTTTATGGAGATGTTTCATCGGCCGGCCAAGTTGTCAAACAGCTTGAGGTATTGCTGTATATTGTCTATGGCATCATAAACACAGCTAGCCCCCGTGAGTACTGCTGTGTCGCCAGAAAATGTGGCCACCTTGAGGGTCTGCCTTGTTGCCTCGAATGTGGCTTAATGATGAGGAATTGCTTTACGGGGAGGACTGTCGTCTTATGCGCTGTTTAAAATGCTCTAGCTTTTATAATCTTTGAGCACTAGGCGCTGATAGGGACGGATAGACGGACGGACGGACAGACAGACAGGGCTCAATCGACTCAGCTATTGATGTTGACTAAGTATATATGTACTTTATGGGGTCGGAAACGATTCCTTCTTGGCGTTACACACATCCATTTTCACCGCAAATCTAATATACCCCAATACTCATTTTGAGTATCGGGTATAAAAAAAAAAACCAAAGCCGATCTGATAACCTCTAAGAAACTCCGCTGGGTTATAGACTGCTCCGCTGAACGGGAGTTGTCCTCCTTCCATAAGCAGGAAAGTGAAGCTATGTGAGTCCCAAGGAATACAGACCGATCAGCCTTACCACCTTTCTACTAAAAACACTGAAAAGCTGCTGGATATACACATCAGGAATGAGGTAGGGGGACTGATGTCAACTAACCAGCATGCATATACCAAAAAGAAATCGGTGGGGACGCCAGTGCACTCGTTAGTAGCTACCATCGAGAACGCCCTTCACAATAAAAAGTATGCACTGGGAGCATTTTTTGATATCTCCGTGATTTTTAACGAGGCTATGAACGCATTAACACATCGCCTAGAAGCGACTAACATATATAAACTGAAAAACTTATAAGTATTAGACGGGTGCAATCGGAGTGGGGCTTCCTTGGTAAAGGGGGCACACAAGGGCATACCTCCGGGTGGAGTCCTGTCGCACCTCCTGCGGAATCTGGTGGTCACCTCATAAAGAGATTTGACAGGAAGGCCCTAAAAATAGTCCCCATGTCTACCGACCATCAGCTCCATAATAGAACGTACACTCAGGGAGATATATACGGCGGACGACCGCCCTCCTCTTTACCAACAGGTACAAGGTACTGATATTGGCCCCCCCTGAAAATCGATCAAACTAGGCTACACACAAAAATGCAGGTGGAGTCTTAGTGTGGTGGCAAGCTACCGAAAAGAATCCACAATCTTATGGAAAAGAATCAGATCCATGCAGTCGTCCACGGTCAGTTCTAGAAGTTTCTTAGAATCAGGGAGGAACTAGATACCATAAGCACGAAAGAGCCACAGCGGATCTATTGGGTTCCCAGCCACCAAGGCGTCGAAGGAACGTCGGCGGACGTCCTGGCTAAGGAAGGCGTCGGGCTGGGGAAAGAGACCACCGAGAATGTGCCTGTCTTTCCTAGAACGCTACAAAGCGACATCTCTAAGTCGCAGGTCAGATTACTGACCGAAAGCAGGTGGAGGAGAACCACCACCTGCAGAACCTCGAAAATCATGTACATGGAACTGCACCTACCATGGAAGGACTGCAGACTGTTAGTGGGAAAACTTACAGGTCACACTGTTTGGCTGTGGTGCGTGCAACAAAGTTAGACATCATCATTCTGATGCCATTCTGTCTGCTACATCTACACGAAATTAATGTACAAATTTACTCTTTGAGTACCGCGTATAAAAAAAATTGACCCAGTGCGCTTGTACCCAAGCCTTAGGTTAATTCATACGTATATGCTGACACTGGTTTTTTGGTTTTGTATACCAGGAACTCGAAGAGTATATGGGTATATTAGATTTGTGGTAAAAGTGGATGTACGCAACACCCAAAAGAAAGCATTTCCGACCCCATAAAGTATTTATGTTCGTGATCAGCATAAATAATCGAGTCGATAAACCCATGTCAGCCTGTTCGGACACCCGTATCAAAATTCAAAATTCAAAATTGTTTCAAAATTTCCGTCCCTACAAAATTAATTGGTTTGTCTATGTGAATTATCCGTATACAGGCATGAGTACAGCAATGATTTTATGAAAGCTTTGGATTCATGTGGGGCTCCAGTACATATATACATATATACACATTAAGAGATCGGAAAGGAAATTCTTCTGGCTGGTGGTACATACATTTACACGAATACAAAACCCTGTACTCTACATATGTATGTGTACCGCGTAAAAAATAAATTAATTTAATTAGCTAAGAAGCTAAGCTAACTATGCGAAGTACAATATTTTTTCATTACCTTCGAGATAAACTTTCTCCAGGTGATATGATTCCAGCTTGAGGATCATTAACCTGACATGCTAAACGCACTAAAAAATTGAGTACCGTATCGCAATATGACTTATCAATGGATCGAAGAACGTCATCAGTTTTAGTATATGATCCAACACCTGTAAAAATATAATATTTATATATTATATTTATTTATTTATTAAATTAACAATTATCTGCTAATAATGGTACTTAATTACAAAAGCAGGAAAAAAGAGAAATTAAAAGTTAGTAAAATTTAAGTGATTATAAATATTGCATGCAATTAGTCTAAGGAACAGTTCAGGGGATAAGGAATGAATAAAAGGTTCATGTTCGGCATAATTTGACCTACATATGGCTAAGCGGATTGGCCTAAAAGTACGGGTAGGTGTAGATGGGACGGCCAAGTCAACAGAGTTTGGGAGTCAACAATCCAGAGAAGGATCTTGTGCACGAACATAACGCCATTGCATATTTTGCGATGGTGCAACAACGGCAGGTCAATAAGATTTAGCCTAGACCGGTAGGGTGGTAAGATTCTACCCAGTCCCTGTTAAAGTTACGAAGGGCAAAAATTAAGGGGCTCCACACACATGAACAATACTTAACCAACGCTTGATAAACAACCTTAGCTTTATTTACTGTTGCAGCTATGTGGCTGTTAAAACACATCTTATGATCAAAAAGGACGCCGAGGTCATTTGAACTCGAAATTCGCTCGAGAATATGATTTCCTAGAACATATGAGACAAAATGTGGAGCGCGACGGTAAAGTGTCATAAGTTTGCATTTAGAAAGGTTCAGAAAAGGAAGTAGTTGGAGGTATCGAATGCCTTGCTGAAGTCCGTAAAATCTACATCCGACTGAAAACCAATTTGAAAACCACGGTGGATTAGGTTAGAAAACTCAAGAAGGTTAGTCGAAGTTGAACGATGTCTGAAAAAACCGTGTTGCGGCGGAGATATCAAGCTGCAACAAAGATGTTGCGGTTGCCGGGTGACCAGGAACTCAAGAAGCTTCGGGATGGCGGAAAGCTTAGCGATACCACGACAAAACTGGGAGACAAGACTGTTTCAATGAGAGGTTGAAGAGAAGGGTCAAGAGCTTGCAAAGGGACTGAGCACAGTGTTTTAAAATGAAACTTGGTACCTAGTCTGGACCCGCAGAAAACGATAAGTCCATAGATTACAAACCTTCCAGAACAACGCTTTCCTCGAAAATAGGCAGAAAAATGCTGTTAGCGTGAGGTAGCTGGTATGGATACGGAGTGGATGCGTTGTAAATATGAGACGAGTACGTTGTTTGAAAAAAAGGTAGCGAATAAATTTGCAATACCAACAGCAGAAGCTTCTGTTTTGTTCGGGTAATGAAAGGAAGGAGGAAAAGCATTTGTCTTACGCTTATAGCTAACGATGTGTTTCAACTATAACACTGACTATTAATGGCAAGGAACTGAGAACGAGCGGAAGAGTATAGAGCGAAGGCCGACACTTTGGATTTATTGTTTTTTAAGTATGACAAATACTTGGAGAACCAGGGAGGCTTGGACGATACGGGTACAGTGAGTATATAGAGTTATAAAACGAGTTGACAGTTACGTCTATGTTCGGTAATGAATAAAGAAACGACCAATCAACAAGCGAGAGATGTAGATATAAATCAATAAAGTTTGTTTTTTAAAAACACTTTATGCGGCAAGGAACCATGGAACTGTCAGCACAACCAGATCGGGTACAACCAGACAGAGTTGGATGGTAAGGATCTTCAGGAAATGATATTGGGCTTGCTCTGGACCTCAGCATAAGAAATGGGAGGAATGTAGGAGCAGGTTAAATAGAAAAATGTCGACACAATACGAACTTTGACTGCAACAAATTCTACTCTATGGATGTTATTGAATGGGGAAAACTCAGATGAGAAATCAGATTGCTCTTATGTTTAAATGTAAATTTAGTCACAACTATATCATCAGGCGAGAGGAAAGATGTTGTTTAACGTCCTCCGTTAACATTTTTTAGCTTAAGCTTACAGGCTTCCTGCATATGTTTTTTATTTAAAATTTTATTTTCAAATTTTATGGAAGTTTTGAAGATTTTTTAAAATGTTCAAATATTGTTTAGAATGAAGAATTTTTAAGGTGTTGGATTTTTTTAATTTAGAGCTTGCAATTTAAAACTTCGAGATGAATAAAAACTTTCAACTTTAAAAACTACACAAGTTATGTTGAACTTAGAACTTGTCACTTAATTATTTAAAAATTAAAATTTAAAAGTCTTGGCCGTCGTTCTAGGGTCTAATAAGCTAAAAAAAAATATCCTTACGGATATATAGATAAATACTTAGTAATGTTGCAACTTTCCTTGTACAGCGGATTCTCTTAGATTTTCAGCAGATTTTTTTCTATGCTCTATCAAATCCGTTCCCTGGCGTTTACTTGAGGTTTCCCGAATCAGCTCATCTTCAGATCCATCAATTTTCGCTTCCCGTTCGTCTTCTTTAATGCGATGCAGTTCCCATTTGATAATAACTTCTGCTAAATCAACAGCTAGCTTTTTATGTTCAATAGACGCAGTTGCGGGGAATCCAAGCCGTTGCATATAATTAATCAAGTGCTGCACTAGTTGGTGTCTAACAGGAAAATAAACCTAAAATATAAGCGTTTATCAAATATTTTTATATACATGTGTACAACAAATAGACTTACCTTATAGTGTCGAATTATTAGTTGTAAAATATGAAAAAGCTGTTGCATTGCGTGACCTTCTTCAACGATAATTTTTTTTGTCCAATGAGTCAACATAGTGTTCCCATCTTCCATTCGTAATGGCATAGCAGGCGTTAAGACATCTAAAGCCTGTTTTACAATTGATCTGGCTTCTAATGCGTGTCCTTTCAGTAGAGAATGAAATACTTGTAGGACGATTTTCTTATGAATGGCCAATCTAGCGATTATATGCGCCAGCAATAAATGACCATGGTATCTGGCAGTAGGATCCACGGAATTTTTACTAAGTAAACAAGGCCAGGCAAAGGTCATGAGGCGCCTAAGCTTATTTCCCTGTTTCTTATTATTAGCATCACCATCGTGTATATGTTGAGAAGCACGCTCAACCAGTAAACACGCAAGCTGTAGCAAAGCAATTCTTACTGCATCGTCATATTGTTTATCCGGGTCAAAAACCTTATTAATAAACACGGAAACAATATTTTTCTCATCTTCTTGATACGGAGTCGGCGGTGCGCCAATAAGTTTATTTCCTTCGCCTTTGTCAAAACTTACAGTGAAACATGGTATTAAAACAGCTGTAATGATTTTTGCTTTTAGCTCTTCGGAAATTGAATTGTTATTGAAATTTTCAACAAAGCGAAAAAATGCGTTTCGTTTCCAGTTGACCGTAAAGCTTTGAGCAACAGTATTTTGTAAAAAGTCTCTTAGGAAATAGACGTCTGGAATAAATCGATAACACAATGCCCTTAATAATTGAAAGAGTAGATCAATGTCATTTGTATTGTTTGAAAAATATAACAAAAGTATTCGTCCAATTAAATGCCATAGATCGCATGCCACATTTTCCAGGCATGTCGAGTACAAATTACTATGCCACATACTCTTAAGGGCATCTACAATATCCTGACGTGTCGGAATCCATTGGTCATCTAATTCCATTAGTGTAAAAATAATCAAAACGGCTTGATGCTGAGCTTCGTATTTATGTGGTTGGTGGATATCTGTATTCCAATTCAAATATGCCAATAATATTGTATATTTACTGGTTTTTATTACAGAACGAAAGGATGTTCCCATTTCGTGCTTTAAAATAAAAATAAAAAAACGGTTCCATTGAGCATCCATCATAATTGATTCCATTATAAATAGATCTACAGTTTCAGCAGGAAACCGTTGAAGAAACTTTAAGAGCGCTTCGCGATATGGACTAGATGCCTCTATCATCAAGTTATTTTCCGTCTTCAAGACAAGTTGGCATAGCTTTTCAATATATTTTGGTGACGCTGATATATGATAAAACATTTCAATAAGTGTGACAATTTTTTGTTCATATTCTCCACCTTTAGATGACGCAAAGAAATTCGTGTTATGATTGGTACACTTATAATCACCAACAAATATTTCAATAATTTTAGTGCAATGTTGCAATATTTGCTCACTTAGCTTTTCATTAAACATTTGTGGGAATAGTTGAGTAAAAAATGACAAACGCTTTATTGCTGGAATAGATAAATTCCTATGGTCTCCCAACTTCAGAAGTAGTGGACGCATCGCAGATTGAATCTATAAAAATTTCAATAAAATAAAATAATATTTATAAAATATCGTATTTTTATACTTGATACTCAAAGAGTAAAGGGATAATTTCCAGAAGGAAGCGTTTTCGACCGCATAAAACACTCGTTTAATGACTAAACTATGCAAACACCACATTTCCGCTGTTTGAGGCTTTAAAAATGTTAAATGATTTTTTTTCTGGTTTGTTTTTTTCTAAAAAGGTTTAAAAACTCATATTTTTGTATTAGTTTTTCAGTGGTTGTTCTTTTTTTTACAAATAACTTAAATATCTTACGGCTGGTTGTATGAAATTCCGATAAGCTTGTGACTTTTTTTTAGTAATAATCGTTTTCAGCCCAACATCAAATTTTGCTTTGAAATAATTGAAATAAATCACATAAAGTATACAAGTTATAAACACTCGGATGTAAACAGGGATCTGTAACCCATTAAAAAGTACGACAACAAAACACAAGTGGAGAATCCTAAAATAAAATAATTATAAATGGTTACATTAGCGTGTAATCACTTGCCACCCGCATTAAAAATTTATCCTTTGCGTGGGTCTAACGACATTTAGTTTGAATTTACAACTTAACTTAACGCAAATGTCTAGACTTTTTTGGTAAGAGCAAGGAGTCAAACCAGCTCCTTTGGGATTAAACAAGCGTCTAGTTCACTGACAGCTAAATGTAGCAAAATAAAAAAATTCCAGTTTCATTTCTGTAGGAAGGAACCGAGTATACAAGAAATTAATGAAACATATATGTCAATTAATAATTATCCTGTAAATCTCGCCTTTTTTTAATATAGAAAATTGTACGCGATGGAAGTGGAAAGTCGAAAAAAATATATATAATATCAAAGACTATACAATACCAAGATGTTGCATGAGGAACAAATTCTTTGTCAATTTTCGTTTGACGCTTCATGGTACGGGCGCGCGGGGCTATTACTTCAATTCTCTTTTACGCTACCTTCGCCTCCGAAATGCTACTCGGCTTCGTCAATGCCTCGGTCAGCGTCGAGTCGGTGTGTCTCGAGAGTAAGAATACAAAAACAAAAGCATGTCAGTGTCTGCGTGCCGAAACCGTAGGGCAGCGTGGTCGCTGATGTCTTTGACGCGGCACAGTGGGGACTCAGCCGAAATAGTAAAAAAATTGAATGAGTGCTTTAGATAAATTTAATGTACGCATCTAATAGAGAATTTTCTAATCGAATTTTCAAGATAGTTTTAGTTTAGGAGATATAAGCACTCAAAGTTTAACATTTTTTCAGTGTGCAAATATTGAACTCATATTCACTAACTAATTTAGCAAGCTGAGACGGCCAAAGGTCCCACTGTGCCGCTCCAAAGACATCGGCGATCCGCGACCACCGCTTCGACGGTGCTGAGGCTCGAGAGTCCAGAATTGCCGAACAGACGAAACCGATGGGCAGCGGGGTCGCGGTAGAGACGAAGTACAGGCGAAAAGGGAATTGAAACCCCGCGCGCTCCCTCGTGCCTTTTGGGTTATAATGTTAGGACCCGCCATAGAACAGCTTTTTGGTCGCTCATGCATTATCTTGGTATTGTATAGTCTTTGATAATATATATAATATAATATATATACCATCGAAAATTCTTAAAGGCCAGAAACTAAGAAATATACCAGCGCAAAATGCATGTTAATGAAACTTAATTTTAATATAACATCTAATTAGTATATACATTATTTTAAAAAAATAAAAAATCTTTTTTGTTTTAATGCATCCCTGGCTTTTTTGCAACGTTTTAAAGTTACCTGTTTGATAAGGTGCAAGCGATAGTAAAAAACGCGGGAAACTGTTTGTGTACTTAACCAATGCACTGTGGTTCCGCCAAGGCCAAAAATCAAAAAATGTTATGACAACGTACAAAAAAAAAATTATAAACAAATTGTGTCTAAAATGTTCAATCTTTGCAATGGCAAACTGGATTTTTCCGGAGACATAACGGGACTTACTAAAAATAGAACAAAACGCATGAACACGTGTTCATTTTTAGAGCAATGCCCAGCAAAAGCTACATTTTTCAAAGAAAAAATCAGCTTCAAACTTTTTTGGGCTTTTTTATATTTACTTAAAGTTTTAGTTGTGTTCCCCCCGGATTCCCCCATAGATTTTATATTCATTGTCTTTACTTAATAAGAGTGCTTAAGTCAGCTGCAGAAGCTTGCAGTGTGTCTGTATTTGTCTTCAATTGTGCTGTACAATTTGTATAACAAAGCTCTTAATATTTTATATTATATTAATTTTTTTCGTTTTTAACTTTTAATTCGATAGGCACGCCTACATATTTTTAATTTCTGGTGCTCCAAAACGGGCACAAACACTGAAAAAGTACGCGAAGTTATTACTGCTGTACAACAAAATATTGAACACAACGGCTTTATTGCTGAACTGAATGCGCTTATTCAACCTATTGAATACATTTGCGAAAATTTTTTTGTATTTTGGATGTGTTAAAAACTTAAGAAATCTTCCATTTTGGCTAAGTACAACGGAATCAATTTTATTGAAATGAACCCAAATATCCCAGAAAAAGGCGGAAAGTGCTTCACGTGGCCGTGAAAAACTTAATTTTATGGAGTCTTCAACTCCATAGCTCATAGCTCATAGACCAGCTGAGGCTAGTCGAAATTGATAAGTGCGCTGTTTCTGCATTACGCAACGAAAATCAAAGCCAAAATGTGTTGCCAGTTGAAGTAATTTCTCTTTTAATGGCGACCGCAATGGAGAAATGAAGAAATGCAGACTTATTCATATCCGCAAAATGTCACGAAAATTAACAAATACGGATATACTAAATGACCTTCTTTTACGGTCCGACCGATATATTACTTGGCAGAGAAAGATTCCAAAAAAAGACAATTCAAACTTATTTTTAAAGCCATTGTAAAATTTTGTATTATTTTGAAACTACAGCCCTTCGAAATATTTTAGCATTTAATTTGCTCTTAAATTGTTATTGTTTATTTATGTGTTACATTTTATTAATTGTGGTTAATTGGTTGGCAGTTTTTTGCAACTACAAATACTATTTAAGAGGCTTGGTAAAACTTTCAGCTCTCTACTGATGTTAGAAGTATTTTTAGCCGCGATTCCATACAAGCGGAACCACAGTGCAATGTGGATGTCTCTTATGGTCAATAACTAATTTTGTGCGCAATTGTGCGAGAAAGTAATTATGTATTATTGTAGTGCAGCCTGTGTATACAATAATCCTAAAACTCGTTTTTGCGCCAGTGTGCGCATTTTAATTTATTTGTAGGTGGGGTGGGGTTCACTTATGAAATGCTGCTCAGTATTTACATTGAAAATAATCGAAGCGCCGCAGCGCTTTCGAGTTGGATTTTCGAAGAACTGAAGGCATACAAAATAAGCACGGAGAAAAAGGATGAAATAAATAATAAAGTAAGGAGCTTTTATTTACACATCCAAAATGGCAAAATGCGGGAGAAGCATGTCTAAATTTAAGAAAAAGCATAACTCATGGCTTTTGTCTAAGATGGTTATCAAGGTTGAAAGTACGTCGTGATCGAATTCCATGACTTCAACATCAAGATCAGTTGGACGCTCGCCATTTTAATATATACTCCACATTGAAAAGTTAAAAATTACTCCGTTGTTAAGGTTGCCTCACAACGTTGTACCGGGTGCCATTACAGAAGCCCTGACTGACCTGGGGGTGGACCGTCACTTGGTGATGCTCATTGATCAATTGCTCACATGCAGGACGGTGACATCATCGATGGGATCGTCCGCCCAGTCAAGGTATGTCAACAGAGGCACCCCGCAAGGTGGTGTCCTGTCTCCTCTTCTGTGGAACATAGCAGTCAACAAGATTCTATGGGACCTGGAGGGGGGGGGGCTGCAAAGTCGTGGCCTATGCGGATGACGTTGCGATTATTTTCTCGGGGAAATACCCCCAAACACTGTGCGACTTAATGTCCACAAAGCTAGCGCAACTGTCGGACTGGACGAAATCGCGCGGTCTGGGAGTAAATCCCTCAAAAACGGAACTCGTGTTATTCACAAATAAATACAAGGTCCCGCCCCTCAACCCTCCAATACTACAAGGATGCAGGCTCTCCTTTAGCGACAGTGCCAGTTACTTAGGGTTGGTAATTGACAAGAAGCTTAACTGGAACCTGAATGTCAAAGACAGAGTGAAAAAGGCAATGACTGCACTCTATACATGCAAAAAAGCTATTGGGCTAAGATGGGGTATGATCCCAAGCATAGTCCAATGGATATCAAGCTATAGTTAGACCAATACTACTCTACGGAGTTACGGTGTGGTGGCCAGCCCTATCAAAAAGGGCGATCACCAAGCAACTGGGCAAAGTCCAGCGGACTGCCGCCCTATGCATCAGCGGAGCTCTCCGCACCACCCCAAATGATGCGCTAAATGCCATCCTATGCCTACAGAGCCTTGAACTCGCAGGAAAGGAACGGGCAGAAGCAGCAGCAATACGTCTAAGAGACTCAGATCAATGGGTGACACAGTGCATAGGTCACTCAGCCATATTAAATAGCAGTACTGTCCCCTCAAAAACAGACTACCAAGTTCCAAGAGAGTATACAGACACTCCCTTCGACACAATCATCCCTCATAGAGACGAATGGCTCGAGGGACTCCCAGGCCCTGAAGGGGCCATAAGCATCTTCACAGATGGATCAAAGCTGGACGACAGAGTCGGAGGGGGAATCTACTCTGAACAGCTAAACATAAGGCATTCCTTCAGACTCCCAGATCATTGCAGTGTCTTTCAAGCGGAAGTCATAGCAATCAGGGAGGCACTAGACTGCCTACAAGCGGCTGCCGTCACGGCAACCAAGCTAAACATTTATAGCGACAGCCAAGCTGCGATCAAATCGCTAAGCGCGATTTCCTCGAACTCGGCCACCGTGGCAGACTGCCGCAAATCTCTACACGAGATGGCTCAGCAATTTGCTATTAGCCTAATTTGGGTCCCGGGCCACCGGGACATCGAGGGCAACTGTATAGCGGACGAGCTGGCCAGATCTGGCACTACAATCCCCCTTCTCCAAGACAAGGAGGATATCTGTATGCCAATGGCCACCTGTAAGCTCATCATAAGGGAGCAATACAAGCGACTAAAAAACGATATGTGGCAAACAGTGCCACGAAGTCGCACAACTCGGCAAACATGGCCGACCATGGACATGAAGCGCACCTCCGAGCTCCTCAAGTTAAGCAGGAAAAGGTGCAGCGTAGTCACTCGTTCCCTCACGGGACACTGGCTAATAGGCACCCACGCTAACAGGCTGGGGGCCCCACATAACGATTTTTGTCGCAGCTGTAGAGACGAGGAAGAGGAGGAGACAGTGGAACATCTGTTCTGCTCCTGCCCGGCTCTCAGCAGAAGAAGGCTACAACACCTGGGCTCAGCCTTTCTACACGACATCTCAGAGATGTCCAAACTATGTCCCAGAAGGATAGCGAACTTTGTGAGAGCATCTGGATGGGATAATTGCTGACAGGAAGTCTCACAACGCAGGAAGGAAATGATCCTATGCGGTATCACAACGGGCCGAAACCGGCCTAAGTGTGACGGGCTCCGAGCGAGCCCGGCAGCCGCCTCAACCTAACCTAACCTAACCTAAGGTTGCCTCGTTGTTAAGGTTGCCTCGGTTCCCGCCTACTCGTGGTACAACAATGCCAAACGACAAAAGTATCAAAAAAAAAAAAACACCGCAAAGGAGCTCGGTACTCTTTTTAAGGTACCGGAGGAATAAGCCAATCCCTCTACACCAACGCCTGGGAAACCAGGTCCGAAGAAGACGGGGAAGGAGACTGAGTCGGTTCACAGCGTCTCTGCACCACGGGGAGGAAAGCCGTCGAACTACAGGTCGTCAGCCAAAGGAGAGGAGTAGAGGCTGTGGGCCTCCTCAATCCTGCCACTGTTCCAGTCAGCCAAAGCCGGAAAGGGCGCAGCCAAGACCCCCAACAAGAGGCAACGCTCAGCGGAGGACCCCGCTAATCAGCCAGGCCAAGCCCAGCAAGCCAAGGGAGTGAAGACCCTCGCAACCCTCTGTGTCCTAGGGGTGTGGGCAAGGCAAGGTGAAAGCCATCGCCTGCCAAGACGTCCTCATTCAGGAGCCCTGGATCCTCGGAAACAAGGCAAATTCAGTGAGAGTGCGGCTGGAATATTTATAGACAAATTCCGGTACTTTAAGCGTCGAATCTCTCATTCTCTGCGCAGCTGCAGCCGCGGTTCTTGACTTTTCGTGTCTTGCATTCTCGCTCACGCGTCTATACATCGTCGCTTAAGCGGTATTTCATTTTCCGTTGTTGTGTCGAATTGCACAACGGTTAACATGGACAACGGTCCGAATACAGGCGCGGGCGGAAATATTGTGGTGGCTGATTCCAGACTGAGTCTGTATAAGCGTAAAAGTCAGTCATTATATGATCGATTGCACAGGCTTGGCGAATCCTTCGCGGGGAATAAATCGATAAGTTGACCGCCGCGGAAGTCGAGGTGCGCCTTGATATGTTGGCACAAATTCGAGAGGAATTCAATAAGGCCCATAATGAATTGGAGGCTCTCGATCAAAACGAGATTGGGAGTGAGCTGCTCGAAATCTTCGATACTCTTTTCATATCGTTGAAAGCTGAGTTGCTTGGCTGCTGTTGAAGTAAGCCAGTCACACGCCGCTGCCCATTCTACGACTCTGCCAAGCCATTCCGGACATAGTACCATCATCATGGGTCACAAGCATCGACTTCCTGAGCTGAAGGTTCCTAAGTTTTCTGGTGGATACGTCGAGTTTTCGGATTTTATGGCAATGTTCAAATCGGTGATTGAAGCGGATGCGGATCTCAGTGACAACGAGAAATTCCAGCACCTTCGCTCTTGCCTCGCTGATGCGGCTTTAGATTCGGTTCGATCGTTGGAGCTCTCCAGTGCCAATTATCGTGCGGCTCTGGATATACTTAATAAACGCTTTAATAACAAAAGACTTGTTTTCCAGGCACACATCAAGAAGATTCTTGGGCTAAAGAGGGTAGACTCGCCTTCTGCTAAAAGGCTTCGGAAGTTTTCGGATGCAGTCAATTTACACATGCGAGCGTTCCAGACATTGGGAACTGCTGAGGAGATTTCAGGATTCATGGTCATCAACGTGCTGCTGCAGAAGTTGGATTCGAAGAAGCAAACCAAATGGTCGGATGCTATACCTACCGCAGAGGAATTCTTCGAATTCTTGCAGCAACGCTGCCAGAAAATGGAGCGATTGGAATATGCTACAGCGACACATGCTAGTAGCGATCAGGTGGGAAAAAACCATTCCTATACGCAGGTTAAGAAAACGTTTGTAGCTTCCAACTCTTCCGCCGACCCGTCTGTATGCGTCTTTTGCCACTCAGCGGGCCATGGAATATACTCGTGCAAGATATTCGGAAATCTCTCACCGTTTCTGCGCCACAAAGAAGTGAAGAAGTTTCCCTATGCTTCAATTGCCTAAAACCGGGGCACCGGACCCGCGCATGCAATAGTGGAAAATGTCGAGTATGCGGCGGTATGCATCATAGTTTGTTGCACTTCGATAGTATACAGCCCACAACACAAGGCTGCCCAGGTATTACTCCTCCCGATCTTACCGTTCAACCGGACACTCTTTCCGTTGCTCAAATTTCTAGCAGCTCGTCTCTACCTTCGTCTACCTCTCTTGCTGCCCAAGGTCTTCACTCTGATGTCGTGCTTCTGGCTACAGCCGTGGTTCTCGTGAAGAATCGGTCTGGCGTTTTAGTTCCTTGTCGTGCCATCTTAGATTCAGGATCGCAGCTGCATCTCGTCACATCCAGGTTCGCCCAGCAGCTTCAGCTTAGGAGAACTCAATCGTCTGCACTCGTGTCTGGGCTGGGCGATACCAGCGTTTCTACTGAGGGATCCACCATAAGCATTTGTATGCATTCTCGCACCTCTGCTTACACAACTACGCTTACTGCTCTCATCGCCCCCACGATTACCGATTCTCAACCAAATATGACAGTAAATGTATCCGATTGGAGTATTCCATCTAACATTCAGGTCGCTGATCCTGCATTTTTCAATCCTCAACGGGTTGATCTTCTCATTGGTGCGAGCGTTTTTTGTGATCTCCTCTGCGTAGGGCAAATCAAACTCACTGATGGACTGCCTCTTCTGCAGAAGACCCGGCTTGGTTGGATCGTATCTGGCGGTGGACAGAAGCTATCAAGCTCGGCGCTTTTGGCCACGCACAATTGTCCAGATTCGATAGCTGAGATGGAAGCAAGGTTGGATAAAACTCTTCGTATATTTTGGGAAGTCGAGAATTGTGTGGAGGCTCGGTTGAATACCAAAGAAGAAGACGATTGTGAAGCACATTTCGTAGGCCACCTTTCACGGTTGCCATCCGGGGAGTATGCAGTTCGTCTGCCACTAAATAACAATACTGATCGTTTAGGAGAATCTTATGCTCAGGCTTATTGACGGTTCATCAGTCTGGAGCGAAAACTCGAGCGTACTCCTACACTCAAGGAGCGGTATTCCGCCTTTATGAGGGAGTACATTGATTTGCATCATATGCACCAAGTCAACCCTGATTCCCGAAGCCTCTGCAAATATTTCTTGCCTCATCACTGTGTCCTAAAGGAGGACAGTACGACGACAAAACTCCGTGTCGTTTTCGATGGATCCTCAGCTACATCAACTGGGTATTCTCTAAATAATGTGGTGATGACAGGCCCTGTTATTCAGCCTGCATTGTTTAACATATTGATTCGCTTTGGGAAATATCCAGTCGCTCTCACTGGGGACATTTGTAAAATGTACCGCTGCGTACGAGTGTCTCGACCCGACAATTTGTATCAGTGTATACTATACATAATTCGGTCGCATAGGTCATGGACAAGATGCACCGAACATCAGCTTTACTGTCCCGTGGAAACTTTAGACTTAGGAAATGGTGCTCCAGTCACCAGGAAGTACGTGAGGGAACCCCTGAAGATGACATAGAGAAGTTCCTAAAGTTTAATGATGGAAGCGACATAGCCAAAACTCTCGGCTTAGCGTGGGACCCTGCTTCGGATCAGCTGCTTTTTGCCTTGTCCGCACTGGACACAAACTCAAAGCCATCAAAGCGGTCGGTTTTATCTACGATTGCGCGGTTCTACGACCCTCTTGGATTGATAAATCCAGTCATTGTCAGGTGCAAAATCTTCCTTCAGCAGCTTTGGAGAGAAAATTTGGATTGGGATGAAAGCCTACCCTCAGCGTTGCATTCAACTTGGATGGACTTGAGAAATAGTTTGGCAACTATTTCTCAGATCTCATTTCCTCGCTTGGTTCTTCGTTCTAGTGTGGCTACAGAAGTTCAAGGATTCTGTGATGCCAGCTTAGAAGCATATGGCGCTTGCGTGTATGTCGTGTACAGGGATGCCCAGTCTTCGAGCCACGTTTTGTGCTTAAAGTCGCGAGTGGCGCCGCTAAAGACTATATCGATTCCTAAGCTGGAATTAAGTGGAGCCCATTTGCTTACGAAAATCATGCAGAATGTAAAGGACATGGGAATCTTTACAGGTCGGTTCTATTGATGGTCGGATTCGTCAACAGCATTATCTTGGATTAGGGACGAGCCAGCTAAATTTCAAGTTTTCGTGGCAAATCGAGTGGCATCAATTCAGGAGTTGACGGCAGCCATGGAATGGCGCTATGTTCCCACATCTTTAAATCCTGCTGATATTCTCTCGAGAGGCTCGCTTCCCAGCCATCTTATCCAGTCAGAGCTATGGTTTCACGGCCTATCCTTTTTGCTAGGCTCCAAGGATAAGTGGCCTGTATCTCCTGCTAACAACATTGCAACTTTGGAGCTTCGCAAGAGAGTATTGCTAATCACGTCTCCACATGCCGATCTCACGTCCAGATGCAAATTTGCGAATTCATTCTTTCGCATGCAGCGCACATTCGCCTACATGCTGTGAAGGCATAAGCCTCCACAATAGAGATCACGACACCACCCCTTGAAGGGACCGCCCCGACGGTTGTTACCTAGTTTCATTATTATCTCCTGTTATCTTTATCTCATTATCTCATTATATTACTAGTACTATTATTATTACCAAGACAAACAAATGAATCCTCAGTTCTTTAATTAAAATAAGAAATAGGCTAAGAAAACCAAAACAGTGGGGTTTTTTTCTATTAGTAAGAGAACACACACGAAAGAGAGAACGCAACGAAGAGAACGGCTATACACAGAGGAAAGAGAGCGAAGCGGCAGAGAAGCCGCCGATCGGCCTTACGCCCACGCAGCCGAGGAAAGAGCCGACGGCGAAGCAGAGAATACACAGACGCAGCCGATCGCCCACGCCGCCGAGGCCGACAGCCGAAGCTGCGCAGCCACGAAGCGGCAGAGAAGCTGGAAAAAGACAAAGCAGAGGCCTGGCACGGTCCAGCGCGGGCCAGGCTCAGGAGTGATCTCCGAGGGCTGAACAAGACCGGTTGTGTGGCGGAAAAATAAGCCGAGAGCGCGCCGTATAAAAAGAAAAGAACAAGCTGTGACCACGCGGTGTACGAGATAAGCCGAAGTGACGAGGACCCGCCGCGGGATACCAGGACCCCAAAGGAGGGAAACAAGGGTGAGCCACCTCACGTATGTGAGCTCTGGGGGGGAACAGATCGGTGCAGTAGGCAGGTATAGACAGAACATTCCCGCAGTTGTTTTACATATCCATGCCCACATGTTGTTTAATATAAGTTTTTTTGGCGCTTATTTCCCCGCTGCAGGCGCGGGATTTTAAGTAGGGAAATGATCCGAAAATAATAAAGACACCAACCTCCACCCACCTGTCTCAGGACATTCGCCCGTAGGAGTCACTCACTTCCCCTCCCCCTCTCTTCCCGTTTCCCGGGAGGCCCAGCGAAGTGGATGTGAGTCGTGGATCATGCGGCATCTACTAAGCTGGGCTCCCCTCTCCCATACCCTTCCGATCCCTGATCCAAACCTCTTCTCCCGCCACACATGACCCCCAACGCACGTCTCTGCAGCTCCCAAGCACGGTTTCACCCACGCCTCGTGGCCGGGCCAGGCCCGACCGTCCCACGATCCACCCCACGGGCGCGCTTTCGCCACGAGCGGCTCTCCCCTTAGGTCCTCACACAACAAATTTTGCTGTGGGGAAGGACCGGGCCCTGGACAGACTGAGAAGCTGTACCTCGGCCTGAGAACGCCTGAGAACTTCCTTACAGATGGCGCCCGAGCAGGGACCCACGAGGGGAGAGTCGGTGAGCATAGGGACAAGTGAAAAGTGAAAAGGGAACCAAGCAGCAGCCCACAATTAAAAGGCAAGACCCACAAAAGCAAAACAGCAAACGATGCTTAGGACCCACGGATCAGGAAAAGCCGCAGGAGAAAGGAAAGGAAAACTTCAAATCAGTGATTAGCAGCCCCAAAATCAGAGTCCCGGCGAATAGCCAGCACCAATCTTTGATCCCTCGACTTATGTACAGCTGAGGCTGGTTTCTCTAATACCCCCCTAGCAACAGCCGCCGGCACGTGTCCCAGACGCGCCGGCGAAAACCACGCGAAAAACCACGCAGCCAGCCACCTACGAGGCAGAAAGAGACGGGGAGAGACGCGAAAAACCACGCGGCCAGCCACCTACGCGACAGAAAGAGACGGGGAGAGACACCGAAGACACAGCATCGCGTGCCGGGAGAAAATGGCCGCGGACGGCACCTAAAAAAAGCGGCACCAGCGACAGAGTAGCCAAGCAGCAGCAGCGGCAGAGCAGCAAAGCAGCAGCGACAGAGCAGCGGCAGAGCAACAAAGCAGCAGCGACAGAGCAACGAGGCAGCGGCAGAGCGAAGAAGCAGCAGCGACAGAGCAACGAGGCAGCGGCAGAGCGGAGAAGCAGCAGCGACAGAGCAACGAGACAGTGACAGAGCAGCCAGGCAGTGACAGAGCAGCGAGACAGTGACAGAGCATCCAAGCAGTGAAGCAACGGGAGAACAACGGAGCAGCGAGGGACAGCCGGCGAACGCAGAGGAGCAGCTACATGGCAGAGGAGCCCTCGGCCGCAAAGCCATGGCCGCGGCCAATATAAGGCGGAGCAGGAACACCGGTCGGGGAGTTGGTACCGGGCAGTCACGGAGTTGGTACCGGGCAGTCAGGCAGTTGTTACCGGGCAGTCACACAGTTACCACCGAGCAGTCAGACAGAACCTTTCCCTGTACCGCGCCACGTATCCTTCGACAGGATCATCCAACCCAGTGCTGTGTATCCTAGTACAGGATCACCGATCTAGTACCGTGCCGCGTGTTCTTCGACAGGATCATCCAACCCAGTGCTGTGTATCCTAGTACAGGATCACCGATCTAGTACCGTGCCGCGTGTCCTTCGAACAGGATCCCTCACCCCAGTGCCGTGTATCCAAGTATAGGATCACCGATCCAGTACCGTGCCGCGTGTCCTTCGAACAAGACTCCCCACTCAGTGCCGTGTATCCTAGTACAGGAGCCCCAGACCGTGCTGATAAGGACTCGCACCGGTGCCACGATTAGTTCACCAGGATCAGGATGAACATCCGCTGGATAGCGTCCCGCAGGAAGGACGAGCTGCAGAGCCTAGCTAAGGAGTTTGGACTAGGAGAAACTGGGACCGTAGAGGACCTACGGAACCGGATCACCGCATTCATCGCACGCCCAGGGCACCCCGAAGCCGTGCAAGCAAGGCTGGACGAATTGGCCACGCACTTTGGGAACATCCCGAGCACCAGGGACCACCGGAGTCCAGCCACGTCACCCGGGCCAGAGAGCCGGACGAAGATGGAAGACAGCAAGGAGGGGCCAAAACTGCGATTAATCGTACCCGAGCTGCTCAGCACGAGCCAAGGATCCACCCACGGATACCGCGAGTCAGCAACCGAGACGCCGGCCGCTCAGGACGAGCAACCACAACGAGATGCCCAAGGACCAGCAAGAACCACGAGCCAGGACCCACTACCACTGGACCCCTGGCCACGCCTAGCCACCAGACAACCACGGAAGGAGAACAGCCACGTCCTCCTCAGGGACATCGGGTCTCACGCCCCGGAGGGGGTGAGATTTCATACTCATTACTGGCGGACAAACTCCGGAAATGGGGATTTACTTTCGACGGCCACGCGGACCCACTAGCGTTCATCGAAAGGCTCGAGGAGCGAGTGGAATCATACGGCGGGAGCCCAGAGCAGTTGCCGCGAGCCATCTCCGGTCTAATTACAGGTAAGGCCGAAGGATGGTTCCGAACTTTTCAGATGCAGGGACAGAATTGGACAGACTTTCGGAAAGAATTCCTAGAATTCTTCCTGCCCCCCAGATACTTCCAGCGGCTGGAAGACACCATACAAAGTCGGGAAGAGAAGCCCAAGGAATCCTTCCGGGATTACCTTATCGAGTTGCGTCTGATGATGCAGCGAGCCCAGTATACTCGGGAACAGGAACTCGAGCGGATCTACGAAAATCTCCGGCCGGAGTATCAAATGTACACGCGCAGACAGGATTTCCGATCACTCACAGAATTGACCCAGCTCGTCTCGGCCTACGAAACCGCGCGGGACCGAGACGCACTCCGCAGCATCGGGACCACGCAGAACCATCGAGCCGCCTATATCGGCAATGGAACCAACCCACAACGAGGCAACACACACCAGACACCCGGGAAAACCGAGATCGCCAACCGAGGAATCGGCCAGGAGCAAGAGCAGGCGATCGATGTACAACGAGCCTGCCGGAACTGCGGGGAAAACGGCCATTTCAGTAGTGCGTGCACAAACCGACAGAAGCTGTTCTGTTGGGAATGTGGCCACCGAGGGTCCGGACCATCAACTGCTGCCGGAAACCCGCGTCGGGAAACGGGTCGGGTCTCCGCCCAACTGGGACATGGACGGAGGCGCGCACCCAGGAACAGGAGAAACCCACCCATTAAGCATGACCGGAGGAAGGATCGCTGCCCTGGTGGACATCAATGGGAGAGCATTTGCGGCCACCCTCGACACTGGAGCCACACGATCCTTTATCAGTGAGCGGCTGGCGAAGGAGATAGGGACGACCGAGAACAGGCGAGAGGTGAGGACCAGGATCCGCCTGGCAGATGGAACCAGGAAGGAGATCAACCAAGCGATAGCAGTCACAGTGCGCCTGGATCAGCAAGAAACACAGGTATCTCTTCTTATATTCCCCACGGTATTAGACGACTTCATCTTGGGACTCGACTTCCTCTGTGGCATCCGCGCAAGGATCCACTGCGGACGGGCATATCTACAGCTGAAGTTGCGGCAGAAACCCGCCGGGACGATACCATCATGCACCGCCCAGCCACGCCCACGGTCTGTCACGTTTGCGGACTCCACTGCCATCCGAGACCAGCCGGAGACCAACACCCCACAGCCAACCACGAACCATCCAACCGCAGCGACAACAAAGCCCTACCAGACAAGATCAAGCAACAACCCCAGGACTACGCCACCCCAACAGGACACGAAGAAAGCTACGAGGGAACGAACTGCGTCACCGATGGAACCAGCCATGGCCAGTTCCCCAGCACGAACCCCGACACCAACAGGACAACGCAACAAAACGAAGACTTTGGCAGAGACAGCTTCGGCTCCCCTGGATCAATCCAGGGCCAGCTCGTCGAACCAGGCGTCACCAACAGGACACAGCAGAAAGCAGAAAACCTCGGCAGAGATAGCTTCAGCGCCGCTGGACCAACTCAGGGCCAGCTCATCGAACCGGGAGTCAGCAACAGAACCCAGGAATCACCAGAATACTCCAGCAAAGATAGCTGCGGCCCCGCGGGACCACTCCAGGGCCAGCTCATCAAACCGGGAGTCACCACGTAGTAACCCAGCACGACAGACATCACGCAAGCCACGAACCCCGATACCACAGGAGAGATCACAGAAACCCCGACGACGGACTATCAACTGGAGCCATTAGCCGACACCGAGATAGCTCGGGAACGCAACCCGTTTCGCCCAGCCGGATGACTACGAGACCGCGATCTTGGCCGCCATTACCGCTCTGGAACTGGAGGACCTATCGCCGTGGCAGCAAGACCCAGACCCCGAACCACCCCCCACGCCGTGGGCAGGCAAGTTTCTGGAAGAAGAACTGGCGAAATTCGACGGACTAGCTGGAGTCTCCCACATCGCCGAACACACGATAACAATGCGAGACGACAGGCCCGTGAAGCAGCGCTATTTCCCGAAGAACCCGGCCATGCAGAAGATCATCAACGCGCAGGTGGACGAGCTGCTACGGGACGGAAGGATCGAGCCATCCCACAGTCCCCACAGCGCCCCAATCGTCTTGGTAGGAAAGAAGACCGGAGAAATGCGAATGTGCGTGGATTATCGCCAGCTAAATGCCCGCTCGGTGCCGGACGCATATCCGCTGCCACGGATTAACCACATTCTCGAGAGACTTCGCCACGCTCGCTACATCTCCACGCTGGACCTCAAAAACGGATACTGGCAGATCCCGGTGGCCGAGGGCAGCAGAGAGGCAACAGCATTTACCGTCCCCGGCCTGCACTCAGCCCCAGCGACGTTCCAGCGAGCTTTGGACAGCGTCATCGGACCTACCATGGAGCCGTACGCGTTCGCGTACCTCGACGATATCATCGTCATCGGAGCCACGCTAGAAGAACACATCGACCACCTTCGCGAGGTTTTCAGGAGGCTGCGAGAGGCGAACCTCCGACTGAACAGAAACAAGTGTAGTTTCTTCAGGAAGAGTTTAGTCTACCTCGGCCATGTCATCAGCGAACAAGGCATCCACACGGACCCAGACAAGGTCAGCGCAGTCCAGAAACTAGCACCGCCCACCACACTGAAAGAACTGCGACGCTGCATCGGGATGGCATCATGGTACCGATGCTTCGTCCCCAACTTCGCCACGGTGGTCCAGCCCATGACCAACCTGCTCAAAAAGGATCAAAAGTGGGAGTGGACAGACGAACAACAGCAGGCATTCGAGACTCTCAAGGAAAGACTTACGCAAGCACCAGTCCTGGCATGCCCCGACTTCGCCGAGCGATTCGTACTCCAAACGGACGCCAGTTCGTATGGCCTCGGAGCAGTATTGACACAACAGATCGACGGAGCAGAAAGAGTCATCGCCTACGCAAGCCGTCGACTACTCAAGGCAGAGGAAAATTACTCGGCCACCGAGAAAGAGTGCCTTGCCGTAGTCTGGGCAATACGGAAGCCCGATGCTTTCTGGAAGGATACCACTTCGATGTAATCACGGATCACCTCGCCTTGAAGTGGTTGAACTCCATCGATAATCCAACGGGACGCATCGCCCGCTGGGCCTTGGAGCTCCAGCAATATCGGTTTGACATCCACTACCGCCGGGGAAGCCTGAACGTTGTGGCTGACGCCCTCTCACGACAACCAGTAGAAACCCTGCAGCGAGTGGACGAAGACCGGGACCCTTGCCCCTGCCCCTGGCTGCAGAGGCTCCGCAAGCGGATCCAGGAACAGCCGGAAGGACGTCCGGAGTTCATCATCGAGACCGACCAAATATATAAACGAGCCAGCAGCAGAACCAGCGAAGAAGACCCTATCAAATGGAAACTATGTGTCCACAAGGACCACCGCCGACGCGTGCTAGAAGAGTGTCACGACCATCCGACAGCAGGACACCTCGGAATCAGAAAGACAGCGACACGAATAGCCCAGAGGTACTACTGGCCCGGACTGCACCGAGATATCGCCCGATATATCCAGCAGTGCACCAAGTGCCAGCAGTACAAGGTGAGTCAAACCAAACCAGGAGGGAAGATGCACACCCGCCAAGCCCAGGAACCACTGGACATCGTCTGCGCCGACTTCATTGGACCATTGCCCCGATCCAAACACGGCAATACTATGTTGCTGGTGTTCTTCGACGCCTTCAGCAAGTGGGTGGAGTTGGTCCCACTCCGCAAGGCCACCACCGCACTACTGGAGACCGCTTTCCGGGAACGGATCCTAAGTCGCTTCGGAACACCACGGAAATTCGTATGCGACAACGGGACCCAATTCACAAGTCGCTCTTTCCGAAAGTTCTGCGAACTAGCAGGCATGGAACTGGAGTATACGGCGCCCTATACGCCACAACAAAACCCCACGGAACGAGCCAATAGGACGATCAAAACCATGATCGCCCAGTACATCGATGGAGACCAGCGGACATGGGACGAGCTGCTGCCCGAACTCAGCCTAGCCATCAACAGCAGCACATCGGACACCACAGGCTTCAGCCCAGCATTCATCGTACTCGGCCGGGAACCTCGGTTGCCTGGAGCCTTGTACGAAGAGACGACCCCAGGACTAGGCGAAGTGACGGAGACCCCAACCGACAAGGCCAAGCGACTCAAGGAAATCTTCGCCATCGTACAGGAAAATACCCAGCAGGCATCACAGACGCAGAGCAGGACCTACAACCTACGTCGACGCGAATGGAGACCCACGATCGGGACGCTCGTGATGCTACGCCAACATCACCTGTCCAAAGCGGCGGACAGCTTCGCTGCCAAACTGGCTCCCAAATATGAGGGGCCTTACAAAGTAATTCAATTTATTTCTCCCACCATAGCACGACTCCAGAAGCATCCGGGAAGACAACGACGAACGGCCGGACTAGCCGACCTCAAGGCCTACCACGACAACGAGCACACACTCACCAGCGAAGACAACGAAGACAACGATGACGACGACCCCAGCACCAGGAAAACCGCGAGTTCATGAGGGCCACTTATGGTGGTGCGCTGCCATAATGTCCTCGCCCCGCAAGGGGAACCGCGTGCACACGCAGTAAGATAGCTTAACTCCCCTTAAGGGATTAGAGTAAGAAATAGCCAGAAACTAGAAAATGCACCGATCAGGGAAACCCAGGGCACAGGACACATCAGTGGCATAGGTCAGGTTCTAACCAATCAAGGTTTGGTCCCCCCACCAGATCCGACATAGACAACCCAAGGACGAGCGACGCACAGCCCTAGAGGCAGAGGATGGCACGGAGGGGCATCCTAGGGGTGCGTCGCCGCCCAGCTCAAGGCAACCACGGTCCACGACCAGCCAACCACAAGCAAGACACCACTCTCCGACCCCGTAAGCAGAACAGGGCAACACCACGCGAGCAAACCAAAGGAGGACAGCGACCTGTTATTGGGCTTGGAAGAGGCAAATGCGGGCGGACTGCTCACAGCGTTCGACGAGATGCCCGAGCTAAACGCGCTGCAGGAGGAGCAGGAATGGCCAATCGCCCCAGTCGCCTGGCGGGTCAGCACGCCTGACCGTCGCATCCCGCAAAGCTTGCTGGAAGGCGCCAGGTAAACGCGGCGCGTCACGGGCGCGGCCGGATCCGCAGCCTGGAATACCACGACGGCCAACGCTTCCGCGTATCCATCAGTGGAACCTTGGTGCGCATTTCACTGCGCCCCACCCCGAAGTAGGAAGGGAGTGTGAAGGCATAAGCCTCCACAATAGAGATCACGACACCACCCCTTGAAGGGACCGCCCCGACGGTTGTTACATAGTTTCATTATTATCTCCTGTTATCTTTATCTCATTATCTCATTATATTACTAGTACTATTATTATTACCAAGACAAACAAATGAATCCTCAGTTCCTTAATTAAAATAAGAAATAGGCTAAGAAAACCAAAACAGTGGGGTTTTTTTCTATTAGTAAGAGAACACACACGAAAGAGAGAACGCAACGAAGAGAACGGCTATACACAGAGGAAAGAGAGCGAAGCGGCAGAGAAGCCGCCGATCGGCCTTACGCCCACGCAGCCGAGGAAAGAGCCGACGGCGAAGCAGAGAATACACAGACGCAGCCGATCGCCCACGCCGCCGAGGCCGACAGCCGAAGCTGCGCAGCCACGAAGCGGCAGAGAAGCTGGAAAAAGACAAAGCAGAGGCCTGGCACGGTTCAGCGCGGGCCAGGCTCAAGAGTGATCTCCGAGGGCTGAACAAGACCGGTTGTGCGGCGGAAAAATAAGCCGAGAGCGCGCCGTATAAAAAGAAAAGAACAAGCTGTGACCACGCGGTGTACGAGATAAGCCGAAGTGACGAGGACCCGCCGCGGGATACCAGGACCCCAAAGGAGGGAAACAAGGGTGAGCCACCTCACGTATGTGAGCTCTGGGGGGGAACAGATCGGTGCAGTAGGCAGGTATAGACAGAACATTCCCGCAGTTGTTTTACATATCCATGCCCACATGTTGTTTAATATAAGTTTTTTTGGCACTTATTTCCCCGCTGCAGGCGCGGGATTTTAAGTAGGGAAATGATCCGAAAATAATAAAGACACCAACCTCCACCCACCTGTCTCAGGACATTCGCCCGTAGGAGTCACTCACTTCCCCTCCCCCTCTCTTCCCGTTTCCCGGGAGGCCCAGCGAAGTGGATGTGAGTCGTGGATCATGCGGCATCTACTAAGCTGGGCTCCCCTCTCCCATACCCTTCCGATCCCTGATCCAAACCTCTTCTCCCGCCACACATGACCCCCAACGCACGTCTCTGCAGCTCCCAAGCACGGTTTCACCCACGCCTCGTGGCCGGGCCGACCGTCCCACGATCCACCCCACGGGCGCGCTTTCGCCACGAGCGGCTCTCCCCTTAGGTCCTCACACAACAAATTTTGCTGTGGGGAAGGACCGGGCCCTGGACAGACTGAGAAGCTGTACCTCGGCCTGAGAACTTCCTTACAATGCATAAATTTATACATCGTCTTAGGCATCCAGGACTCACCGTTTCTGATATTCGTCAAGGAACGCATCTTCTATTTCGACACATTCAGCTGGCAAATTTGTGGATGGACATAAAGGAGATTCGGCGCAATGGTCAAGTCATGAAATCCAGTTATATTAGTTCCTTCAACCCGTTCATCGATCATTCTGGGCTACTTAGAGTTGGAGGTCGTCTTGGCAACTCATCGCTATGATCTGACGTTCAGCACCCGCTCATTCTGCCAAAGGGACATTCCATTACCTTTGCACTGATAAGATATTATCACGAAAGAAACCTCCATGACGGACCTCGCGCCTTGCTATCCAAAATTCGGCTGGAATATTGGCCCATTGGAGGTTTTAAAGCAGTGTCAAGTGTCGTCAGCAGATGTGTGAGATGCTTCAGGACTAGGCCGCGCATGGTTGAACACATCATGGGAGACCTACCTAAGGAACGTTTGGAAGGATCTCGAGCTTTTGAAGTCACTGGAGTAGATTAATGTGGACCTTATTTCTACCGATCAGAAATCCGCACGAGGCCTCCGATCAAGTGCTACATTAGCGTATTCATCTGCTTCACTTCTAAGGCTATACAGGCTATAAAGGAGGCGCGTTTTACTACCACTCGAGGAAGGCCAAATCAAATTTGGTCGGACAATGTGACAAACTTCGTTAGGGCCAAGAACGAGCTTCTGGAGCTACAGAAGCTTTGTCTGAGCCAACCGCATATGAAGCAGGTCCATGACTCGATCTTGGCTGACTCGATCGACTGGCGTTTCATCTCACCACGCTCTCCGCATTTTGGCGGGTTGTGGGAAACGGCGGTGAAGGCCGCAAAATATCACCTGTACCGCTCAGTTGGACCATCTGTGCTTAGCTTCGACGAGCTGCGCTCTCTGATCTGTCAGATCACTGCAGTTGTTAACTCTCGCCCTTTGCTCTCGCTTTCAGAAAATCCTGATGATTTAGACGTTTTGACTCCTTCTCATCTGCTCCTAGGCTCCCCATGAGCAAATCCTCGAGCCTGACCTAACGAAGCTGAACTACAATCGTTTGGATGGGTGGCAGCGGGTCACCCAACTAGAGCAAATATTTTGGAGCCGTTGGCGCGAAGAGTATCTCACTCTTTTGCAAGAGCGCGCGAAGTGGCGTACCTCCGCGCAAAACATCTGCAAGAACGATCTCGTTCTGGTGAAGGACGAAAATCTTCCTCCAATGCGTTGGCCACTGGCTAGAGTGGTCGATTTCGTTATGGGCAAGGACGGAGTGTGTCGCGTCGCTGACCTGAAGACAGGATAGGTTTCTCCTCAGGAAAAACCAGGAGGACCGTCATTCGGCTATGTTTGCTGCCCCTTAAGGAAGAATCTGTTGAGAGAATAGCTCGCAACGGGGGGAGTATGTTCGGGCCAGCCGCCAAATAATAACCGTAACTTTAAGCATTATTATTGTATGAGCAGAAAGAGCCGCCTATGTTGTAAAACGTTGCCTTTCTGCAGAGCTGCTGCGCTCTCCCGCTAAAGGGGCTCTCTGCCGCCGCCACTTCGGCAATTACTTTGATCTGCTGCCGCCACTTCGGCAATCACTTTGATCTAACGCCGTCGTCTATAGTTCAGTTCTATGCTAACCCATATCGATCTCGCATAAATTTTATCTGGCCATAGCAAGCAATCGGCTTCCGCTAAGCCACCAAGATTAAATACGAATTATAAAGTTTAATCCAAATTCTCTTTTCATTTTGAAACACATAGGTGCCAAAAAAGCTTGGCATCTCAAACACATGGTAAGTTCAAAATATTTAAAACTTTATATTGCCCAGCCTGAATCCTTCTCCAGGAATTCACAACTGAGAGCTATTAAATTTTCTATGGTATCATTTAGATGATATCAATCAGAATTGTTGAATATTAAGAATGCTTTAACCAATGCTTTTCGATGTACGACATTTTCGTTGCATGAACTGGCACATCTATGTACTGTATGGTTAGTGATAAAAGACTATAGTATCCGTGGCCTGAGCACTCAAATGAGTCACAAGGGCATCCACAACAATGCTTCTCCCCAAGAATTAATAAAAAACGAGGGGGAACGTTGTGAGTTGCTGCGGACACCGCAACTCTACAGTTATACCCGATACTAAGTCAGTATGGCTCTCCTCGGCAGACGCCGCTATTATTAAACGAAACGACAAAGAGTACGTGCGAAAGAGACAGAAAATTAGTCTGAGCGTGACGTCGGGCGCTGCGTAGCCAGTGCAAATTGCAATTTTGACACAAAACGGTCAAGGTCCGATATCACAGGAGTGTGGATACCAAATTTGGTTGCTCTGGCTCTTATAGGTTCTGAGATCCTTGAACTCATATTTTTCAATTGGCAAAATCGACCATGAAACCTGTGTGGTAGAGAGAGACAGAGCGAGAAAGAATGAAATTGTTTTCTTGATTCTGGCTGTAATAATTATACGATCTGGTTGAGATTTTACACTCTAGAACATATAGTCATCCTCTACGATTCTGCGTTTTTGGTTTTACGGGGGACGGACTGTCCGTCTGTCCGTCCCCTTCAGCGCCTAGTGCTCAAAGACTATAAGAGACAGACATGGCTCAATCGACTCGGCTATTGATGCTGATCAAGAATATATATACTTTATGGAGTCGGAAACGATTCCTTCTGGACGTTACACACATCCACTTTTACCACAAATCTAATATACCCCAATACTCATTTTGAGTATCGGGTATAATTACTAATTACTACTTACTAGAAAGGTGTGTAACGATTAGTAATTTAATAAGAGGAAGAGAATTAGTGGTGGATATGTTATGGTAGAGCATAAGACCCTAAACGGTTCATGCAAGGAATTATTCGATCAATAAAGTGGAAGGAACAACGGTATAACATTTTTAGTAAGTCTTATAGGAATCGTAAAGTTTATGCGGCTCAACAGATCAGGGCTGTCATCACACCAAGCATTTTTGTACGGTTAACTAAGGATGGGAGGTTTACTAATAGCAGAGAGAGTAAATTACTCTTACTAGAGTAAATTACTACTAGAGTAAAAAAAACTACAACAACGAAAAAGAAACAAGAAAATACCGATTGCAAGTCAAACGCAGAGATTAGGCGAAACTGCAAACAACAAAAAAAAGAAACAACAACCAAAATTTGAAAGGTGCATGCGAATTGTGCATTGCAAAGCATTTTGTTGCATTTGCCACAAAGGAATGCAAGTGGCAACGTCTAACAAGTAATTTACCATATACACAGATAAACACAAACACTGCCACGCAGAGACAGTTGCACACAGATGCATCGATTTGGTGTACGCTTAAGAAATTAGACGAAAATCGAATGGCAAAAGCTAAAGGGAGTGAGCCTATGTACGTCCATAGCTGAGGTGTCAAAATAGAAGAATTGATTGCAAAAGGATTCTGCTTTGGTTTACAAACTAAGCGTTTTTATTCGACTTGAGCAATACGAGTAGTCGTAGTAGAAGTTCCGACAGATCAGCAGGGTGTCGTTCTCTCTCTCTCTTTCTCTCTCTGTCTCTTTCTCTCTCTGTCTCTTGCGCTCCGTTTGTTTGTTATCACAAATCACTTCAATCTCAAATCTATAAAAGAGCCTTAAAAATAAATACAATTTATTTGATTGGAATGCCCCCGCCCCTGCCCCATCCACTCCGTCCACAGTTGCCTCGTCGTCTGCCCCTGCGTCTGCTGCTGGCTTCTTATCAACAATTAAATTGAACTTGTACGAGTATTTTTCTACAATTCTCAACAATACCTGCACCTCCTCCTGTCTTTCTAACTCTATGTGCGCCTCCTCTCCCTGTCTCTGTCTCTGTCCCACACACAAGCATTGTTATCGCAACAGCCGCAGAGCCAAAAAGCAACAAGAACGAGGGGGAACGTTGTGAGTTGCTGCGGACACCGCAACTCTACGGTTATACCCGATACTAAGTCAGTATGGCTCTCCTCCGGCAGACGCCGCTAATATTTAACGACACGACAAAGAGTGCGTGCGAGAGAGACAGAAAATCAGTCTGAGCGTGACGTCGGGCGCTGCGTAGCCACTGCAAATTGATTTGTTCCTTTTGGCTATAAAAATTATCTGATCTGATCCAGATTCAGCAATCTGATAGATATGGTCATTATCTATGATTCTGCGTTTTTAGTTTTCTCGTATCGTCGAAATTGTGGATGCCACAGATTTTCGCCCTTTGTGGGGGCGGAAGTGGGCGGGGCAAAGTTTTGAAATATTTTTGGAGCAGTGACATATCACAGAAGTCTGGATCCAAAACATCGTTGCTGTAGCTCTTATAGTCTTTGAGCATTAGGCGCTGAAGGGGACGGACAGACGGACAGACGGACGGACGGACAGACGGACAGACAGACATGGCTCAATCGACTCGGCTATTGATGCTCATCAAGAATATATATACTTTATGGGGTCGGAAACGATTCCTTCTGGACGTTACACACATCCCCTTTCACCACAAATCTAATATACCCCAATACTCATTTTGAGTATCGGGTATAAAAACCATAAATAAATATACATATGAACTGTATATACGTATATTTTTTCATGTGGGAGACCGCAAACATTTTCGAGCTCCTTTGCTTTCTTCACCTCTTATCGCATTTTGATGGCTTTGTTTTTACTATAATTTATTTATTCATTCGCGTGATTTATGTACGCAGATGTACACTGAACGATCGCCGGATGGACCCAGGCGCCGAGAGTATCGTTTCAGCGATAATCCAGACAATCTGCCGCTCAAAAGAGTGTTCCCTGAAGCTATAGTTGGGGCTCTTGTTTCAGTTAAGAGCCACCTGATGTCTGGAGTCCTTGTTGCCGCTGCTGCTAACGTGTTTCATTCTCTGATTTTGTGCGGACAGCGTCGGAGAGTGCGTGGCAGGGCCCTTTGTTTGACCTAATTAGGGGACTTAGCACACAAACAGCAAATGACAGGAGGATGAAGGACACACATAAATACACACGTAAATATGTAGGTACTCGCATTGATTATGGACCCATAGAAAAGCGAAAGCAAATCACCAGCTTAATGCACTTTTGTATGTAATTTTCTTGCATCGATTAGCGATTCGATGCCATAAGTAGAGATTCGATGAGTGATGGGATTCAATAGCATCCGTTTTAATTGATTTATAAGCTTAAGAATCGAAAAGAAGAATGTGCACTGCTTTAACCTTCAGGGGCATGGCCATGGGGTACCTCCGGAGAGGCTGGAGTGGAATTTGGAATAAGATCTGCCGAGTTTCGTTGACAGAGAAAATAAGACAGGGCCAGGCCACTCGTTCTACATGATGGTGGTGTAAGCTCCGGCTTTCGTTGCATAGTTTTGGGCTTGGCTCAGAAACCTTTCAGCCTTTTCGCTAGTCGTTCTCCGGGCGCAACCACTGTTTGGCATCAGCTCTTTTGGCAGGCTTATATTTGGCCTATTTTATGGACTGATAAATCTGAAATTTGAATGTCACGTTCCTGCGGGTGGAGCTGCAAATTTATTATATTTTGCACGCTTTCTGTCAGCGCAGAGCAGCGCCGTTGCCGATAAGCACACGTGATAGAAGCCCGCCGCCCTGGAACTCCGCCTCTTATCCGAATACCATTATCTCGGCACTTCTGCTACTCCTCCTACCCTTCTGAACTCAATTATTTGTTGCTCTCACCGCCACTGCCACTGATTTCCATAATCAAAGAATTTGCGCACAGAGTTGCATTTTTTTCCATTTCTGAACGCTTCTCCCAAATGTTTCTACTACGCAGTTAGCCGGAGGTTAAATTGAGCCAAAAGTTTGCCCCACGCACAGCGAGCGGTGCAGCTGTGGCAATTTCAGTTAAGCTTTGCATAGCAAAACGTAAAAAGTTTTTTTGTACTGATTCTATACGGTCCTGGTGTACTTTGTACTGAGGGCACCATATACAGGAGCCGTATTCTATGATCGGACGAACTAGCGAGATATAGAGAGTCTTTGTCATATAGGGGTTATCAAGTTCCTCTGACCTCCTCTTTATAAACCCAACCACACCCATGGCCTTATTTACAATGGCAATAATGTGTTCAGAAAACCTAAGCTTGGTGTCTAATATAACACCATGATCATCCACCGGGGTAATTCTCTCAAGAGAACCACCACATAGGGTATATGGAGCCAACAAGGGGCTAGAACGATGAAATGTCAGAACATTGCATTTCGAGGCATTAAGGTGTAAAAAGTTTGCACAACACCATGCACACATAAGTACTCGAGAGTAAAGAGTATGAAGAGTAAGGGGCTTAGAAGGCTTCCCTGTGGTACTCCCGAAGAAACCTTTACTGGTAAAGAGAGGGAGTTTTGGAAGAGGACCTGGAACCAGACCTCGCAAATAACGGTTGATACTTTCGGCGTGTCAGATAAAAACCTCTCATTGACCGACACATTGAGACAAGGGACTGAAAATACCCGATAAAATCTGTTTTTGCTCAACTCGCTCTTCGCTCAAGCAAAGACCGATTTTTTCACTTTTCTTTTGTTCCTGTTTTTCACTGAGCATCGTATCGCGAGTGAACGAACAAAGTGTGTTTTTCGTATGTATGCGTGCTTGTACGTGTGATGCTTATGGCAACGATCAATTTTTGTGAATTCTATACGGTTTGACTATTGGAGCTTAAAATGAATCGTGAAAAGCAAAACGAAAATGTTCTATTGCCAATTTTGCAAATAAATATACATATTACAATACAATAGCCCAAAAGATGCGGAAAACATGAATAAATAAACATATACACGAAAAAAAAACTAAAAACACTTTATTCAGACACTATTTTGGTTCTGTTCATTTAAAGACACTTTTGCTGTGAGCGCTTGACCAAAGTGTCTCTCTAAGTTGTTATTGTGAGACACGATTGTTTGTCGGGCTCAACCGAAAACACAAAACACATAACACAAGCGAAGAGACAAAAAGTGTTCTGCTCAGTGAGAGACCGTGGTCTTTTTCTGTTTTGTCAGTGACGAGACAGCAAAGGGAAAAAGTGTTGACCGTTGTTTGCGAGCTATGCCTGGAACAAAGATAGCTAGAAATCCATCTCAGGAGGTTGGGCGGACACCCAAAAAGGTCAAGTTTATGCGCTAAAAGGGAACGGTTTACAGAGTCGAAATCTTCACTAAAGTCGGAGTAAATAACATTGGTCTGTAAGTAACCTTGAAAGCCTTTAATAATGAAAGAGTTGGTTGATCGCCGCCTTATAAATCCATGCTGAGTTGGAGATATGTGACTTGCAGAGATGTTCCACGTGCGGAGTTTATACCTTCTCAAAAATTTTGGGAATAGCGGATAACTTTGCTATACCTCTATAATTTAATTTTTCGTCAGACCTGCTACCTTTTTTATGGAGAGGAATTATAAACAATTCCTTAGATCATGCGGAAGCAAAAAGAATCAAAAGACAGTGTGAACAACTTAACTTAACAACTCTTGAAATTTTGTATAGTCTTGATTTTAAGGTTTTAGACTGGATAACTCTTTGGTAAACCAAGGCGGTTTTCCAGATTTAATCGGACAAGAAATCGGGACACAAAAATCAAAAAATGTACCAAGAGCATTGTAAAAAATGTTTGTGGCTTTTATGACATCAGCGCACAAGTACAAAGCGGACCAATCAAAATCCCTAATGAGGTTATTAAGCTTCGCAAACTCGGCCTTACGAAAGCAGAGGACACTTTCGAATAGCCTACTCGACTGATCCAATACAGTTGGTCCTATATCTAGCGACACCTCGAAAGTAGGGTGGTAGGCGTCTTCAGGCATAGTGAGCGGAATGGCTCGGTTTAGCAGCACTATGGTCGGACCCGATACAAAGAACAGATCAAGCAATCGACCCAAGGAATTTTTCACATGATTGACAGGGACAGGTCAACCAAGCCGTCAACAAAGTCATGTCGTGACATGGGCACTAGGTTACTAGACTCGTTTACCGAAGACCAGGCAGTTCCTGCCAAGTTGAAGTCACCAAGAATTATCATATGATCTTTATCAGATAGCGAGGAAGAAACAACGGTTAATGCGGACAAATGCTGCTCATGAATAGAGATATCCGAAGAAGGTGGAATATACGAGCAAGTAATGAATATAGCAAAAGCGGGAAGAATAAGTTTTACACACAGGAATTCCAGTTCCTGTTTAATTTGGACTGTGAAGTGTTCCGACGTGAAGATAGAGTCCACTGCAATCAGAACCCCTCCTGCACGTCGAGACGAACGGTCCTTTCTAAAAGTTGTGTACCGACCAGCCAAAACCTCGGAACTAAGAGTGTCCGGCATTAAGTTTACTACGTAAGCCTCTAATAATCTGATAAGTTACTAAAAGAAAAGTTAGTTTTTGGGAGAGGTGGAAGCAGGACGAGAGGATGAGGAAGAGGAAGTTGAGGTTGAGGGTGGCACAATGGAATGATTTGTTAGAGTTATGGGGGGCCTATTCTTCTTCTTAGCCTTAAACTCCTTCACCACCAAATGCTCCGGCCAAAATTTAGCGGAGCAAATGGTGTCAAATTGAGTTGGGGAGATGCTTAGCTTAAACGAGGCTATCTCCCTGGCTTAAAAGAAGTTAAATTTCTTCACCAAACCCACGGTTATTATTTGGCTTTGAATAAAAGCAATTACATCATTAGATGTTAGTTCAACTTGTTAGTTCAAACTTGTCGTTTTGTTGGGACTCCCATCAGTGTTTTAGGCACCACAGGCCTAGTACCTGTGGTGGCAATATCCGGAGGTCCGGACCTTTTGATCACTGGTGGGATCGGAATAGACGGGACAGCTAGCGAGATTGCGGATACCACGGACACGGACGCTGCAGACGTACTTGGCTGCACGTTCTCTGCAGCGATGAATTCGGCTACCTAATCTGCATCGCCAGCAGCTGTCGTTTCCCTTGGAGTGGCAAACGAGATCAACTGCTGCACACCGGGATTGGTCGGAGTCAGTTTTTCGGCAACGAGCTGCTGAGTGACTGTTGGCATTTGCAGATCCCGCGGAGTGACCCTTTTACGCCTCGGAGACTCATTCAGCAGTTGCAGACTGCCAAATTGAGACTCCATGGCTAGGAGCCGATCGTAATGCTTTTTAAAGCCAACGGTCAGCTCCTTAAAGCCCTTCCGCGTCTGCCTCATAAAAGCCACCATATCATTCTGCACCGCACGGCATGCCTCGCAACTGCAATGCAACCCATTGCGTTTGGCTATAGCATCACTCACGAGGCCAGAAAATCCAGCGCATTTTGCGTGCACTACTATGCAGTCCACTGCAATCAGAACCCCTCCTGCACGTCAAGACGAACGGTCCTATCTAAAAGTTGTGTAATGAACTGCCAAAACCTCGGAACTAAGAATTTCCGGCTTTAATCAGGTTTCGACAAACACAATAAAGTGGGAAGCAAATGTAAAACTATCCCGGAAAAGAGCTGGTACTGAGTAGAGTAGACTCGAAAATCGTGTGGATGCTTGTTGTGTCCACAATAGCCTATTAAATGAGCATGAGTTATTCAAATACTATACCCTTCATTCCCAAAAAGCCAGCCACATTATTGGCGAGCTGGACGACTTGTTGAAAAGTCGTTGTTATTCTTCAAATCACAAAGTGTTCAAAGTGGAGAACCACGAGTTCTTTGATGAATTCAAATTCACGAGTTCAAACTCATTGAATTTCCTATTAGATTGTCAGTCGCAATGAAAATCAATACATCTCAAGGCCAAACTGTAAGTTTGCGGATTAGATTTGGGAACACCTTGATTTTCACACGGACATGCACGGCATATTCTTGCGAACTTTTTTATGTGGGCATAAGACGGTCTGGCAAAAAATATTGTACTTTCCATTGCTCTTAGGAAATAAATAGTAGTTTTTCAAGCAGACAGAAGAGCTATTTTGAGTGAAACAGCCAATTCGCAAGACTCGTCTATCAAAATATAGAATAAAGCTTATCAACGACGAAAAGAGGTGTGTATAAAACTGCACACATAAAAAGACTAAGACTGAAAAACCATGCCTTGCCAAAAAAAAGCGATGGACTACACGAAATCAATATAGTCCTATTTTTCTGTTTTCGGGGCACAGGTAAGAAAAAGTGGGTTTGATGATAGGGTTTTTTTTGCTATTACATAATTTTATTGAATACCTGTGAAGCTTACCTTTTCTTTTTCAAGTGTGATTCCAGTTATAAAATGCTTCATGCAGAGATACGCAGTTTCTTGAAGCTCTGATTTATCATTTTCCATTACTTTAAAAATTATATTAATAATTTTTTCTTTATAACCAATATCAGATATATAATGACATGCAGCCAGTGCACGTAAAGCACTAGTCCTGAGAGGTATGAGATTGGCCACGTTTTTATAACAATCCAATTTGGCCAATGTTGCATCTTCAGCTTCACTTAACGTGAGCAACTCGTGAAAAAATAGTTTATGATAGGTATTTGATAAATCTGAAATAAATTTGTTTAATATTAATAATTTACTTAAACGGATGCGGGTATTATATTTTAAATTATATGGAGGCGACCACTATCTCTATCAGCATGCAAAAATGTTGATGTTGATTTGTATTTCAGCCCCAGGATGTTTATAGGCTATATATAAAATCGGAAACGTGACCGCCGACCGGAAAATCGCGATTTTAGTATTTTTGTATGAATATTTTCAAGGGTTCTGTGAAGCCCAGTTCTGTCAAACGTATGTTAATTAAACAAATAAATACCATTTTTAAATGTCAACCGTATTAACATAACATAACATAACATAGCCATACAACCAGCGACAAAAAAAAACCGCACTGTGAAATTTTATCCATTTGTGATTACTCTAGTTAGTGGTTTTCGCAAATATTATCCTATTTGTTTATTATACCCGATACTCAAAATGAGTATAGGGGTATATTAGAGTTGTGGTGATTTTTCCGTCTGTCGGTCCCTATTAGCGCATAGTGCTCAAAGACTAAGAGAGCTAGATCAACGAAATTTTGTATCCAGACTTCTGTGATATGTCTCTGTTACAGGTATATTTCAATACTCCGCCCCGCCCAATTCCGCCACTACAAAAGACGAAAATCTGTGGCATCCACAATTTTAAATATACAAGAAAACCAAAAACGCAGAATCGTAGAATATGACTGTTGAGAAATGAGCCTCGTAGTTTTTTTGGTTCAATGTTCATGTATATTCCGATTGACATATTCATACGCTCATGAGTATATTGCACCGCTTAAGTAGCTAGTTTTACGCGCATAGCTGTGTTGTTATTGCGCGGGTCCAGAACATAGCTGTAATGTTCTCACACGCATGGCCAGACCCGCAGCTGCACACGCACACAGCGATGCGTTCCGTTTTTGCATTGAGACTGTTCGGAGCAGAACCCAGCCGATTAGCTGCTTGCCAAACAGCACCTAATTCTTGGCCCTCAGCCGCTTATTTTGTTTGTTACTTATGTCTATGTCACTCATTTGTTTGTTAAAGCTTTGCGCGTACTTGCCCTGCCAGCTCACTCTTCGCTATCTCCGCTTTGCGTCTGCCTACCGACGTCGGCCGAGCGAAGCTGCGCTTAGCGATCGGAGCGGCAATGTAAAGGGCAGGCAAGCCACACTTGCAATTTGGATGTCACGCATTAAAGAACATATCGTAATTTTATTTCTGCGCCGAGTTTTATTTAATTCGAAATAATTAGTCGGCCAATTGGGGATAAAAAACATTATCTGCACATGCAGTCGGGCGCTGACGCTGAGTTGCCGTCGCCGAGCGCGGAATCGACCCAGCATGATCCTGCAAGTGGCCTAGTAGCAAGCAAATATACTAGCCCTCCCCCCTCGAGTCAGAAATCTCTGCCTAGCCAAAACGTGCTGCTAGCTACCGCAATCGTATATGTCAGGGGCCGTTTTGGATCGCTTATTCCATGTCGTGCCATTTTGGATTCCGCTTCTCAGGTTAACTTTATAACATCGAGACTCGCCAATCAGCTGCAGTTAGATCCTCACCCGTCTCACGTTCAAATCGCCGGTATTGGAGAGTCAATTCTACCATCCAGCAAGGCTGTAGATATCGTCCTGCAATCTCAAGACGAAAGCTATCACGGTTTCCTCTCTGCAATTATCACTGCCTCAATCACAGGAATGCACTTCGGCCTAGACGCAAAGGATTGGCCAATGCCAAATAATCTTAAACTGGCTGATCCTAATTTCGCCAAGCCCCAGCGTGTCGATCTGTTGATAGGTGCTGGTTTGTTCTTCGAATTAATACGCGTTGGACAGATTCGACTGTCAGACCAATTGCCAACATTGCAGAAGACGAAACTTGGCTGGATAGTGTCAGGAAGTATTAAAAACTCTGAGAAAGCCCGTGCGGCGCTAGCAGCCGTTGAAGATCCGCTTGCGAGACTAATTTGTGCGATATTGTAAGGCGGTTTTGGGAAGTCGATGGAGATTATTCGCCCTCATCAATTTCGGAGGAAGATGTTCATTGCGAACAGCATTTCGTCACAAACTGCATTCGCCTAGATTCCGGAGCTTACTCCGTGCGTTTGCCAACCAAATTCAGTCTACAGGAATTAGGAGAATCTTATCAGCAGGCGCTACGTAGATTTCTCAATTTGGAGAGGAAGCTAGCAAAAAATGCACAGCTTAAGGCAAAATATATGGAGTTTCTCCAGGAGTATCGTGATTTAGGACACATGCAGTACTTCTTGCCTCACCATTGCGTCCACAAGCAGGATAGTACAACCACCAAATTACGTATAGTGTTCGATGGATCTGCCAAAACAGCGTCTGGAGTATCACTGAATTATGCGCTAATGGCTGGACCCACCATCCAACCTAAAATTCTGATAACTCTGCTTCGTTTCCGCTTTTTTAAAGTCGCCTTGTGTGGCGATATCTGCAAAATGTATCGCTGTGATACGATACGCACGTGTAGTGCATCCTATGGCGCAATGACCCGAAGGAGGAGATTCAGGTGTTCAAGTTGGAGACTGTTACTTACGGAACCAAACCTGCCGCTTTCTTAGCAATTCGTGCTATGCATCAATTGGCAAATGATGAAGAAGAGATTTCTGTGTCGATGATCTCATATCTGGAGGGGACAGCATTGATTCTGTCATCAAGATTCGTCAGCAGGTAAAGGAGCTACTTTCGAAAGGATGTTTTCCCATACGTAAATGGTGTTCCAATGAACCCGCTGCTTTGGAAGGCGTATCGGAGGCGGATCGCGAAAAGTTCCTTACCTTTCATGACGGGACTGAAGTAACCAAGGCGCTTGGTCTAGTTTGGGATCCCACCACGGACAATCTTCTGTTTAGCTTCGCTCACGTCGGAACCGCTGCAGGACCAATATCGAAGCGATCGGTCCTGTCTACACTAGCTAGGTTCTACGATCCTCTAGGGCTCATCTCTCCCATCATCACAAAAGCTAAAATATTTATGCAGTCGCTATGGAACGAAAGCCTAAAGTTGAATTGGGACGAAAGCCTTCCCCAGGATCTACATACGACTTGGATTGAGTTGACTTCGCAGTTGTCGATGGTTGAAAACTTTAAGTTTCCACGTTACGTGCTTCGGCAGCAAGCCAGATTAGAAATGCACGCGTTTTGTGATGCGAGCCAAGCAGCTGATGGCGCCTGTGTATACATGCGTTCGGAAGCTCTTGGCATTGTGCAAAGTCATCTCTTATGCTCTAAATCCAGAGTCGCGCCCTTGAAAAGTATGACTATCCCCAAGCTTGAGCTATCCGCTGCCCTCATATTAGCCGAACTAGTGTCCACCATAGTTAAGGGATTATCAGCTCCATGCCAAATAGAATCATCATTGAATTTTAATATATTTGTTTCTAATCGAGTTCAGCGGATTCAGGAGCTCACCGCTGGAAAGACTTGGCATCACGTGCCCACAAAGTTGAATCCTGCCGACATCATATCACGTGGATCCACGCCCGCTGAACTAATGGATTTGGATCACTGGACCACCATTCTGGCGTCTTGAGAGCTCAGAGTGGCCTGCAGGCTTGCAATTGCCGACCGATGTACCAGAACGTCGTCATGCAGCATTGGTTGTTTGAAACGAAAGGGATGTATCGTACGATTGGAAATTTCAAAACTCATTCGGATCCATGCAGCGCGTCTTTGCCTGCATATATCGATTCTACATTCTCAAGGACAAAGGCATAGCGCGGTCGAAGGGTCAACTTACCGTAATCGACATAAAAAATGGTGAGCATTTGCTCATAAGGGCAATACAGTAGCAACAATTTTCGGAAGAGATAAGGGCCCTCGCCAGCAAACAGGCCCTACCGCCAAAAAGCACGATGGCCTCACTGAATCCATTTCTGGATAGCTTTGGATTGCTGCGGGTTGCGACGCGAAGCACCCGATCCTGCTTCCTAAGGGACATCCTGTCACTGTCTCTATTATTATCTTCTTTCACGAAAGGTTTCTCCACGCAGGAGCTCAAGGATTGCTCGGACTGCTTCGACAAAAATTCTGGCCTATGAAGTAATAGCCCCGCGCGCCCGTACCATGAAGCGTCAAACGAAAATTGACAAAGAATTTGTTCCTCATGCAACATCTTGGTATTGTATAGTCTTTGATCTAACACATTTGCGAATCATTCCCGCAACATATTTGCGTAATAGTGGTGGACGCAAATATGTTGCGGGAATCATTCGCAAATGTGTTAGATCAAAGACTATACAATACCAAGATGTTGCATGAGGAACAAATTCTTTGTCAATTTTCGTTTGACGCTTCATGGTACGGGCGCGCGGGGCTATTACTTCAATTCTCTTTTACGCTACCTTCGCCTCCGAAATGCTACTCGGCTTCGTCAATGCCTCGGTCAGCGTCGAGTCGGTGTGTCTCGAGAGAAAGAATACAAAAACAAAATATGAATCGTCTGCGTGCCGAAACCGTAGGGCAGCGTGGTCGCTGACGTCTTTGGCGCGGCACAGTGGGACTCAGCCGAAATAGTAAAAAAAATTGTATGAGTGCTTTAGATAAATTCTAATAGAGAATTTTCCAATCGAATTTTCCCACTGTGCCGCTCCAAAGACATCGGCGATCCGCGACCACCGCTTCGACGGTGCTGAGGCTCGAGATTCCAGAATTGCCGAACAGACGAAACCGATGGGCAGCGGGGTCGCGGTAGAGACGAAGTACAGGCGAAAAGGGAATTGAAACCCCGCGCGCTCCCTCGTTCCTTTTGGGTTCTAATGTTAGGACCCGCCATAGAACAGCTTTTTGGTCGCTCATGCAACATCTTGGTATTGTATAGTCTTTGGTTAGATGCTTTCGTTTGAAGCTAGTGCTGACGGAACATATCACGGGAAACTTGCCTGCGGATCGCGTAAGGACTAATCCAGCATTCCACACAACGGGCGTTGATTTTTGAGGACCCTTTTATCACAAGTCGGAAGTCAGAAGCAGGCCTCCTATCAAATGTTACATCGCTGTCTTCGTATGCTTTAGCACCACAGCAACTCATTTGGAAGTCGTTCGGGATCTATCAACAGAATCCTTTCTGGCAGCATTAAGGCGTTTTATAAGTCTACGTCCCAAACCTCGAATCATCTGGTCAGACAACGCTACAAATTTTGTAGGAGCAAAAAATTAGCTTTTGGAGCTTCGGCAAATGTTCCTCAGCGATCCTCATACATCGGCTGTGTCACATCTCTGCGTTTCTAGTGGAATCGATTGGAAATGCATCCCCCCTCGCTCACAATTACATTCTTTCTCGCTCTGTCTCTCTCTATTGCTAAAAATGAGCGGTTATATCTCAGAGACTATAAGAGCTAAAACAACCAAACACCCCCCTTCCTCGACCGCAAAGGACGAAAATCTGGGGCATCCACAAATTTTAGATACTATAAAGGCTAGAGTAACCAAATTTGGTATCCAAACTCCTGTTAGATCTAACTATAAAACGTGTATTTCAAAATTTCGCCTCACCCCCTTCCGTCCCTACAAAGTGCGAAAATCGGTGGCATCCTCAATATTAAAGACACGTGAAAACTGAAAACACACAATCATAAAGAATGGCCATATCTACCAACTTGTCGAATCTCGATCAGTTCGGATAATTTTTATAACAAAAGGAACAAATCAATTTGCAGTGGCTACGTTCAGACACGTTTTCTGTCTCTCCGGCACGCACTCTTGGTCGCTCAATGTAGCCATACTGACTATGTATCGGGTATAAATGTAGAGTTGCAGTCGTAATGCTTTTATTTAATCTGTTTTATCTGTACAAACTTAACAAAGATTTGAATGAAAGCTGAGTCCCATTGCCTTCTTAATTACAAAGCCTCCATAAAAAAAGCTCGGATACATTAAAACACTTTTTATAAAAAAGCTGGAAAATGTTAAGATTTCCGTATAATCACCAAAGCTGGTTTTAAACTACCTATGTAGACTTCCCACTTTTCATACTTTTTAACTTATAAACTTTATAAACTAACTCAAGAACATGGTTCCAAACAGCTCTTCGCAGATTTGCATCCAGCACTTGCAACAAGGTAATACCTAACTCAGCACTAAGGATCAAGAATAACACCGCATTTGGAATATGCTCGTCCCCTGCAAAGGATCACGAAACACGAACAACGACCACAATAACTAAAGATATGATTCCCAAAATTTCAGACCTGACAACCGACACTACCCGGTCTTAAGGAGTCATTACAGAGCCTGCATTGGAAAGTCTTGCCTAATTTTAGGGCGCTGTAAAGGTATAGAAATCATTACTTACCAATCGTAAACAATCTTGGTTCCAAGGTGGTACAAAACGTGTTTCCATCCATTAATCCGATTTGTGCATTGGCTGGTTGATGTCTCAACAAATGTTTTTTTGGTGGTATTATATCAGCGAGTACATCTTTATGTGGGTCCATAACTTCCGATACTGTTTTAGATTGAATTGCTCCTATATGCTTTAAGAGTATCATAGATTCCTCTCTTACAATCCCATTAGGACTTGTAATATGTCGAACTAGTTCGTGAATAACTTCATATGTGGCCTTTGTTTGCAAGTCTTTAAGATCATCATTTTTATAACTTACACTAATAGGGCTTAAGCAAATTTCCAGCACGGTCTTCATGTAATTTTTTGTAATTTCGATGGCCCCATTGGAAACATCTCCCTCTAGGTCCATTAACACAAACATGAATGCTTTCAAAAAGTTGAAGAGATGTTGATATAGAGCACGCAGAGACATATGCTTACATAAAAACTGAATGGCTTGACAGCCACCAACCTTTGAATACCAAGGTCGATCATAGCATAAGGATGTCATTTTTTCTGCCAAATACTGGATTAAAGGTAATCTACATGCTCTTTCTTTATTTCCCATTATATTTGTGGCAGTATCAAGAATTATTCCCATGCAAGCTATGCCAGGTTTGCATAGTTCCTTTTCTTCGTGACCCATGCAAGCAGCTAATGCATCGATTAGAACCATGGGATCTATGCCATTAGAGACTTGGTAGCCTTTTTGAGGAAACGGACCCGCCTGTTGTGCAATAGCTACCATTGTATAATGTCTTACAACAGCTGCCATTACTGGACAAACAGAATCTCGCAAGTCTTTCGTCGCTGAAGCTACTAACATTCCAATAAGAGCAGTCTGATGAGTTCCACGCACACTAACATCCTCAACTTTATGTTGAAATATTGACCAATTCATTATATTGCTTTCCACAAAGTCTGCATGGGTAAACAGTTTTAGCAACGTATGTTTCTCATCATCCAAACTAATGAACGCTGCTAAAAAACATCTGATTACTTCCCAGCTTTGACGCCTATAAAACTGATCAGTAGAATTAGACCCTAATGCTTTAAATGCAGAATGAATCGCTTCGTCCACGGGAAATTCGATTGGAGTTTCATATTCTTGAAAGTATGTTATAATGGAAATGATTGGTTTTTCATTTTGATCATAATGTAGAGTCTGTGGTTCCACCATCATTTTGCGATTGCCACCTCCAAATTTTCCAAGAACGCGAAAAGCAACAAGGGCGGCATTGTCCTGATTTCGTAAAGTTTTCCAAAGGGCTTGCATCAACGCCGCTCTAACTGGTTGTATGTGATCATATAAAAAATCAGGCTGCAAATTGTCAACGCAGAGTTCCAATGTTCTTAGTCCCTAAAATTAGAAATTGTAGCTATATTAAATTATAAGAAAGCATGTATTTATTAGTTACATATATAGATAAATATATTTTTTGTCTTATTTTTCTAAGACTTAAGCATCGTTTGCACTACGTAAAGTCTAGTGTGAACAAACTGTGTTTTAGGGGCGTCATATCTTTAACAATCCTATGTCTGCACATCAACATAAACAAAGTGGATTTTTCTGGGAAACAGGCTCGTTGATTCCTTAAAGTTTAATTAGGTGGCTGTAGTAGATTCTAAAATCTAATAGATAGATAGGCATCATCTTATAATAGTTGAAGTAGGTATTGTAACGAGCCGGTGGTGTCAGAAATACTTCCCTTCTATGCGTTCAAAACATCTGGTCAAAGTAAAAAAAAATGTTCCAGGGGTTTACCAAAAAATACGGGTGACATGAAATAAATAAGAAAATCATGACACAGAAATTTGCATGTGTTCATTTCAGTTTTATCCAGAGATCAATTTATCGTTAAATGATATAAAACGCATCCGTACAAGAAATGGTTATATGTCAACTGATCACAGCAGAAGGCTGTTACGCTTGGATCCCAGGCATAACGCAGCCCTCCTCCCGCCTAACCGACCGAGGGACTATGTTAATACCGAAATTAGGAAATTAAAGGCTGAAATTAAAGGATTTTAGGAATAGCGGATAACTTTGCTATACCTCTATAATTTAATTTTTCGTCAGACCTGCTACCTTTTTTATGGAGAGGAATTATAAACGATTCCTTAGATCAGGCGGAAGCAAGAAGAATCAAAGACAGTGTAAAGAACTTAGAAATATGCCGCGACCGCAACTCTACATTTATACTCAGTACATGGTTAGTGTGGCTACACTAACCTATCTGGGTTTGGTCATTCTTTATGATGGTGCATTTTTAGTTTGTATTTTGTCTTCGCTTCTAGCTCTTTCTTTAGCGGGTCGTGTTTTTCTTGCTCCTGCATTATCTCACCTTTGTTTAAATATCATACAACATGGTTGTCATTTTGTTTTGGTATATCATCGAATCTCATTGATTTGATTTGAATATTGATTATAATTTGGGTTAATCACCAGTGTTTCGTTTGTAAACAAGTTTTTAATACAAATACTATATCGCAACGTAATAACGGACTCGTGCAGGCAATTTGTTATTGCTTTTACTCAGTCTGCTTTTGGTTATCGTTTCTTCGGTGCAACAGTGCACAGTTCTCGAGCATCAGCGTTTGCATCGCCTACACTTTCTTGAAAGCATAAGCGGGCCTGCTGCTCGTATTCTTGCTCTCACTCTCTCTGGATTACGTAGTTCTTCTTCTTTTTGGACTATACTTTTGTTGTCTCTGCTTTGGTGAGTTCCTTCCCTGCACTTTGTTGGATCGTCTGCTCTGAAATATTGCCGCTGCTGCTGATTCTCTGATTCTGATTCTCGGCTCGCTCTGCTGTCTGTTCTCCCATTTCACTCTGTGCTTTTATTATTCGTGCACAGTGAGTCTACTGCTGTCTAAAATGGCAATTGTTTGCAATGCAAAGAAATGCGAATTTGGTGGTGTAATCATTGGTGATCCATTCCTTAGCTGCTGGCTGTGCGACAATTTTGCCCATTTTGAAAATTTCGCATAATGATACCAATCTCTTGCAACCTAATCCGATTGGTAGGTCTGCCTCCCACCTTTATCCATCGGAACCATTTGTTACACCGTGTGGTCAAATGCTTTTCCTCCTTTCCTTCATTACCAGAACAAAACAAAAGCATATGCTGTTGGTATTGCAAATTTATTCGCTACCTTTTTCCAATCGAATTTTAAAACACTGTGCCCAGTCCATTTGCAAACCTTTGGCCTTTCTCTTTGGAACAGTCTTGTCTCTATCAAATATGGAAAACTATGAGTTCCTGGTCACCCGGCAACCGCAACATCTTTGTTGCAGCTTGATATCTCCGCCGCAACGCGGTTTTTTCAGACATCGTTCAACATCGACTAACCTTCTTGAGTTTTCTAACCTAATCCACCGTGGTTTTCAAATTGGTTTGCAGACGGATGTAGTTTTTACGGACTTCAGCAAGGCATTCGATTCTGTGAACCATGCTCTGCTTATTCACAAGCTCTCTTTATTAGGATTCCCAACGAACGTCTAGATTGGATTTCGTCAACGTGTTTTGTTTTCTAATGTGTTGTCAAATATTGTTAATGTTACTCCAGGAGTGATACAAGGAAGTCATCTGGGCCCGCTTCTTTTTATTTTATGTGTGAATGACCTACCTCAATTTATAACATACTCTACTATAATAATGTATGCTGATGATGTTAAAATTAGTCTGCCTTACTCTGATTAGTATTTGCACACACGCCTTCAACTGGATCTAAGTGAACTACTATTGTGCTGTTCAACTACCTCCAACTACTTCCTTTTCTGAACCTTTCTAAATTCAAACTTATGACATTTTATCGTCGCGCCCCACATTTTGTATCATATGTGCTAGGAAATCATGTTCTCGAGCGAATTTCGAGTTCAAATGACCCCGGAGTCCTTTTTGATCATAAGATGTGTTTTAACAGCCACATAGCTGCAACAGTAAATAAAGCTAAGGTTGTTTATCAAGCGTTGCTTTAAGGAGTTTGACGACCCGTACGTTACGAAAAAACTATATATCTCGGTAGTACGTCCTATATTAGAGTATTGTTTTTGTGTGTGGAGCCCGCTGTATTAAATCTAATTGACCTGCCGTCGTTGCACCATCGCAGAATATGTAATGTTCGTGCACAAGCTGCTTCTCGGGATTGTTGACTCCCAAACTCTCTTGGGTCAGATTGACTTGGCCGTCCCATCTAGACCTATCCGTACTTTTAGGCCAATCCGCTTACCCATATGTAGGTATAATTATGCCTCACACTAACCTTTTAGGGTTATATGCCTCTGATATACCTTATCCCCTGAACTGTCCTTTAAACTGATAGCATTCAACATTTATAATCACCTAAAATTTAACTAACTTTAAACTTCTCCTCTTTCCCCCTTTTGTAATTAAGTACTATTATTAACAGATAATTGTTAATTAAATACATAAATAAATATTGTGTGGGGGTGGGCTAAAATTTGAAATACACATGTAACAGTGAGATCTAACAAGAGTATAGATACAAAATTTTGTTGCTCTAGCTCTAATAGTCTTTGCGATTTGTGGATGCCAAAGATTTTCGTTCTTTGCGGGGGCGGAAAGGGGTGGGCCGAAATTTTGAAATACACTTGTGCAGGTTTGATATAACAGGAGTGTGGATACCAAATTTGGTTGCTCTAGCTCTTGTAGTCCCTGAGATCTAGGCGCTCACTTTTTGCGGTAGGCAGAGCCGACCATGAAAAGTGTGTGTTAGAGAGAAACAGAGCGAGAAGAAATGAAATTGTTTTCTTCATTCTGGGTACAATAATGATACGATCTGGTTCAAATTCATCAGTTTTATAGCATCAGTGCACAAGTACAAGGCGGACCAATCAAAATCCCTAATGAGGTTATTAAGTAAGCTTCGCAAACTAGGCTATACGAAAGCAGAGGACACTTTCTAGTTTCAGTTGGTCCTATATTTAGTAGGATGGTAGGCGTCTTCGGGTATAGCGGAAGGACTTGGGTTAACAACAATATGGTCGGATCTGTAACGAAGCACAGATCAAGCAATCGACCCAAGGAATTTTTCACATGGTTGACTTGAGATATGGACAGGTCAAGCAAGCCGTCAACAAAGTTAAGAGACAACGGTTAAAGCGGACAAGTGCTGCTCATAAATAGAGATATCAGCAGAAAGTAAAATAAACGAGTAAGTGATGAATATAGCGAAAGCGGGAAGAATCAGTTTTACACACAGGAACTCCAGTTCCTGTTGAACTTGGACTGTTCCGACGCGAAGTTAGAGTCCACTGCAATCAGAAACCCTCCTGCACGTCAAGACGAAGGGTCCTTTCTAAAATTTGTGTAATGACCTGCCAAAACCTCGGAACTAAGAATTTCCGGCTTTAATCAGGTTTCGACAAACACAATAACGTGGGAAGCAAATGCAAAACCTTCCCGGAAAAGAATGCTGAGGCTCCTACGTATCTTACTACTATCTTAAAATTACTTTCTTATTATTGTAAGCTTATAAATGTAAAATAATTGTAAATATAAAAACTTACCTGACTGATTAAAGTAGGTGAACCATTTAAAGCAGAAACTAATGGATCCATTAGCATTGGTAAATAAGGCAGTAAAGATGACAGTCGAACCGGTACAGTCAAACAAAGCTCCACAAAAAGATCCCGCATATGTTGCTTATGAAATCCACTTTGTAATCGATTTAGACCTTCCAATAAATTTGGTAATAGAGGTAAAAATTCTTGGTACAGTAAGTCATGACTGCCGCCACCTATAGATCTAAACAATGCCCTCAGTAGTAAAAAATAGTTGTACGGCTCATCAGAAATCAATGCTAATTCCATTGAGCGGATAACTATTTTGTGAAGATGCGGGCGTAACATCTGTTCGTTTTCGACAGGAAAGAGACTGACGCTTCCAAAAACAAGTTTAAACAACCGTAGATACAAATTAGATCGCTCAACGTTTGATCCCATTTCTTCCATTTTTTCCAAAAGATATTCCACCAAAACGGTGGCAAAAAGCGGCGATGTTGTTGGATTAGCTAAAAACGAGTTGGCTATTACTTGCAGGGATTGATTTTTATAGATTCTCTCCACCAAAAAATTGATTGTAGTTGCAAATATTTCTTGAAAGTTCTGCGAATGCATCATAAGGAACTGTGGAATAAATAATAAAAGTTCAAAAATAATATATTATTATAGTATTGTATAGGGCGCAAGACGGGGGTTGCGTCTAACTTGTCCTAGCCACAAAAAATAAATTCGATATAACGCGACTTATCAAGAATTTACGTGAAGAAACTATTATAACTGAAATGTGACACGAAACAGAGTGTGTGAGAAAGAGAGTAAGTAAGCGGCGTGGCCACGCTATGTAGTCACTGAAATTTCATTTGTTCCGTCTGGCTGTAATAGTTTCAAATACTGCAGTCTGGAAGATATGGTTATTCTCTACGATTCTGCGTTTTTCTCGTATCTTCTAAATTGTGGATTCCACAGATTTCTATCTTTGTGGGGGCGGAAACAAACGTCATTCAGTGTGATATTACAAGAGTCTGGATACAAAATTTTGTTGCGAACAGACAGATATTGCCCAATCGACTCGGCTATTGATGCTGATCAAGAATATAAATACTTTATGGTCGGAAACTCTTCTTTTAGCGCGTTACACGCATCTATTTTCCGCACAAATATAAAATACTCTATACTCGTTTTAAGTATAAAAAAAATCTCCTCGATGGACCTCGATTTCTCAAAATTGAACGTGCAGAAAATTTTTATCGGTCAAACATTTTGTCGGGGACGACCCAAAATAAAACTTCGAGCGACGACGACACAAAATATTTCATTGGGTCACGACGATGACCCCAAACTATTTTATATAATATATTATATATAATATATATAATACGTAAGCAGCCATAGTCGATTGATCCTAACTTTTTTTTAGTTACATTCTCTCATAATGTGGAAATGATCAGACTAAAACTATCGACAACTATCTTCTTTAAATCAGGAAGGCTAGCTTATGATTATTGATTATTATAAATATTATATGTATGTATTATTAACATAAGGCGCAAAGTTAATCCAAATTTTCCAGATGGTTACCTAGCATCTGGTTTAAGATGCTTACATCAGTTACCATGTGCCACAATCTAAAAGTAAGGTCTGTTTTTTGAAAGACTTTAATGAGAAGAGAGCAAAAATATTTTCCCCAGGTAAAATCGTGATTGGTTTCAAGGAGGCAGCTCTGAACCCATTAAGTAAATATCAACATAAGAAGCGCCATAAACATCAGAGACTGCAAAAAGTCACATTTAAGTTTTACGCACACAAACGCAATCAAGAACAGTCTCGTCCCGACCGCTCATGAGCAAAATCATACGAGCTGACACCTCAAGATATGTAAAGTTTGAGTGGAGCACCGATCGTATGTGCTTCAGCAAGTATCCGTCAACGCACAGAGTTTATTCTGGTGATTTTCATGCATGAACGTTTTTTGATAAACAAGCGCTGCTCAATCAGTCAAACGAGTGTTTTATTATAACCGATACTCAAAATGAGTATTGGGGTATATTAGATTTGTGATAAAAGTGGATGTGTGTAACGTCCAAAGGAATCGTTTCCGACCCCATAAAGTATATATATTCTTGATCAGCATCAATAGCCGAGTCGATTGAGCCATGTCTGTCTGTACGTCCGTCTGTCCGTCCCCTTTAGCGCCTAGTGCTCAGAGACTATAAGAGCTAGAGCAACGATGTTTTGGATCGAGACTTCTGTGATATGTCACTGCTACAAACATATTTCAAAACTTCTCCCCGCCCACTTCCGCCCCCACAAAGAGCGAAAATCTGTGGCATCCACGATTTTAAAGATACGAGAAAACCAAAAACGCACAATCGTAGATAATGACTATATCTTTTAGAGTGCAAAATCTGAACCAGATCATATAATTATTTTAGCCAGAATCAAGAAAACAATTTCATTCTTGCTCGCTCTGTCTCTCTCTAACACACAGGTTTCTTGGTCGGTTTTGCCAATTGCAAAATATGAGTTCAAGGATCTCAGAACCTATAAAAGCCAGAGCAACCAAATTTGGTATCCACACTCCTGTGATATCGGACCTTGACCGTTTCGTGTCCAAATTTCGCCACACCCCCTTCCGCCCCCGCAAAAGACGCAAATCTGAGGGTATCCACAAATCTCAGAGACTATTAACGCTAGAGTACCCAAATTTAGTATCCGCACTTCCGTTAGATCTCACTATAAAACGTATATCTCAAAATTTCGCCCCACCCCCTTCCGCCCACACAAAGGACGAAAATCTGTTGCATCCACAATATTGCAGATTCGAGAAAACTAAAAACGCACTATCATAGAGAATGACCATATCTATCAGATTGCTAAATCTGGATCAGATCAGATAATTTTTATAGCCAAAAGTAAGAAATACATTTTCAGTCGGTACACAGCGCGCGACGACACGTTTTGACTGATTTTCTGTCTCTCTCGCAAGCACTCTTTGTCGTGTCGTTCAATATTAGCAGCGTCTGCCGGAGGAGAGCCATACTGACTAAGTATCGGGTATAAATATAGAGTTGCGGTCTCCGCAGCAACTCACAACGTTCCCCCTCGTTTTTTTACTTACAATGCCACTGAAATGCTCCAGAACTTCTTTTTCTTCTTTACTTCTAGATATTAATCCTGAAGTTCGCTGTTGGTTTGGATTAACGTTAATTGTATAAATATCTAAAGCCTCCATTGCAAAATGAACTAAGTCAATATATACACATAAAATCTCTGGATTAAAAAGCTTTTCTTGTGTAACAAGACTTGTATCAGAAATCTGAAACTTTAAAAGATATTAGGGAAAATACAACAACAAAAAATCGATTTTAAACATACTTTTGAATTAAAAAAACCCCATGTAATTGTTTTAACTCCACCGACGAGGGTTTTGACTAAGCTTCGAAACTCAGCAACATTTACTGAACACACCCATTGAGCCCCAGATGCCGATGCTTTAGCTTGTTCACTTGTCAGCTGATCCTTGAAAGCAAATATATATATATATATATATTTATATTATTATAGTATAAATATTGTTTACAGTACATACATCCTTTAGCTCTGGCAAGTTAATTAGTGGTAATGTTGAGTTTCCTTGAAGATTGTTGGGTGCTCCAGAGTTGGATTGTCCTTTGCTTAAAATAAAATTCATAATAATATTAAGTAATGTTAATGATTCAGAATATATTTTTCGTCAGCTTATTTAGCTTTTACACGAAATTTTAGCCAAACAATACACAGTTTAACGATTATGAAAGGAAATTTCGGCACTCCGAAAAGACGTTCACTAACTAACAACTATTAAAAATTTGTTAAAAACAGAGTGTACCTCTTCAGACAATATAAACAATCTAAACGAAAGGTAAAGCCTAGATATAACCATAGTAAATTTCAGTCCTTCGATCAGGGTCACAGCTCATAATTCGGTAAAGAGGCGCCTGCAAATCCCAACTAAATCGTACATCTACGGAAGCTCGGGAATTTGTACAGTCATGTGCTTGTGTGCAACATTAGATCACAAGTTGGGGACACCTTGGAAAGGAAGCTAAGCAATACTGCGGCTGACCGACCTTCTGGTAAAGCGGAGGGGGTTGACTTGCCGTCGACAAGCGCCCAAGACAAACGCTACACCTATGCTTCACCTTAGAACAGAAAAAGGTGACTCCCCAAGCTAAGAGGCAGCGCTCGCAGGAGACACCGGGACCGGTAGCAAAGCTCTCCTGAGTGCTGCCCAATGTCTCTTTTGCGCAGATTGCCAAGGAAAGGACGCTAATTGTCGTCCTCGAAAAAGGCAGCGCAGAGGGAAGGATTCCAAGGAGTCAGTGGAAGTGGGTGGAAGCGGCATTCGCCGACCGCTGCTTCGACCTCCTCGACAAGGACCCAGGACCACCGCCAGTCTGCAAGGATATGGGGTGGTTCCAGGGAAACGTTAAGATAATTGCCTGCGAAGACGAGCGCTCCGTGAAGCTCTACAAAGCGGTGGTGGCGCAGGTCGGCGAGATCTATGCTGGGGCGAAACTCGTCGCAGTCGACTGGAGCGAGGTGCCCAGCTGACCGAGGGCTAGAATTTGGGTGCCAGCTACCTTCAAAGAGCCAGAGCGCATCCTCAATATGTTGCAGAGGTGCAACCGAGGCCTACCGACCTCAAATTGGAAGGTAGTCAAGGTTGAGACGAAACAAGGGCCGACTAACCAGGCAATGCTCGTCCTCAACAAAGAGTCGCTGGCCACAATAGAGGCAGCAGAAGGCGTGCTAAAATTCGGCTTCAGCTCGGTCACCATCAAGGTGTTTAAATCGAACGCGACGGCCGCGGTGCTTCTTGTCGTCAACACAGACGTGCAGGACGTCGCTGCGGAGATCGAAGCGCCTGACGACGAGCTGGAGCCAGACCAAGAAGGCTTCTCTTCTGAGACGGAACTGTTGCTCGATTTTGAATCAATGTGCCGAAAGAGGGTCTCAGACGACTCGGACGCAGATATTACAGTGGTGGAGAACCTTGAAAATGGTCCTAAGGATCCTTCAAATCCCTCTCCACCACTGTAAAGCAGCATCGGCTGCCCTCATACTTAGACGCGAGCGGAGCCGCCGTAGTCCTGATCCAGGAGCCATGGGTGGTAGGAAACCAGGTCTGTGGCTTAGGGACGATGGAATACAAGATCATTGTATCCCAAAATGAAGGTAAAACCCGTAAATGCATACTTGCGAGAAAGCACCTAAATATCTTTCTGCTCCACAATAATAGCGATGGCGATAACACGTCGGCAAGCCTAGAGATAAACGGGACTCATCTCAGGCTGGTGGCGTCCTATATGGCCCACGAGGAAGATGATCCTCCCAACGACCTTGTTCGCAAAATAGCCAGCGACAGCGAAAGGACAGACAAAGACCTACCAATAGGTTGCTATGCCAACGCCCACCACACCCAATGGGGGAACACGGGCAAGTTCTAAGAAACCCCCTGGTGGTCTAAACAACTAAACATCCTTCGTAGGACTTGTAGGACTCTTTTCAATAGAGCCAGAAGAGCTAATAAGGATACTCACTGGGCAGACTATATAATCAGTCTTGCACTACACAAAAAGGAAACGAGGAGAGCTCAAAGAGCCTCCTGGCACAAATTTTGCTCCGGAAAGTTTTTGCAAAAACAACTCCTTTAGTAGGTTGCCTAAAAAAGAATGATGGTACGTGGACCAACTCCAGTGAGGAGTCTCTACACATTCTGCTCGACACGCATTTTCCCGGATGTACAACCACCGAGCCGATATACCTCCCAGGAGAGGGATCGGTAGAATCGAAAAACGGAACATAAGCTGGGCAGTAAACAGCTTCAACCTGTTTAAATCGCCAAGCCCGGACCAGGTAATCCCGGCCCTTCAGATACGGCCATCAACTGGCTAAACAGTACTTCAAGAAGATACTGGCAATATCGCAAGCATGGCTTAAGGCTAGAATAGTTTTCATCCCTTAAGCAGGTCTTTACCTGCTTACCTCACACTCAATCCCGAAAGACTTTAGACCAATCAGTTTATCGTCTTTCCTACTCAAAACCTTTAAGAGACTTATCGGGTTACAACTACGGACAACCATTAGTCCTCAGCTGTACTCAAGAGCGCAGCATGCCTACCGGAAAGAAAAATCCACAGAAACGGCACTTCATAAAATAACCTCGAGTGTAGCAAAGTCTCAGCATCTCAAAGAATACTCATTAATAACTTTTCTCGATATCCTGGGGGTGGACTGTCACTTGGTGCTGCTCATTGCTCAATTGCTCATATGCAGGACGGTGACATCATAGATGTCTGTTATTAATCGGTGATTTCGGTGATTTATTCCAATCGTGCACATAACGAATAGCTCCAAAAGAGAGACCAAAAATGCATGTGGACTGTGAAGTTGAATTTACTACAAAGTGAGTTCTCGATTTGAAAATAAAAAAAATAAATATATGTATAATCGACAAGTAATATTGCAAGCTAAAATTAATATTGAAAAGAAGGTATCTACTATGCAATACAACTGTGTTTAGGATATAATGTGCTGTAGTTTTGTTTTAATAATTAATTGTTCCCAGTTTTATTGTCTGTGTTGTTGTTACCTTAATATTGTTACTTGTTATTGGACAAGGACATAGGCACAATATACATATCAATGTATGCTTTCTCGCATTCATTTTTTGATAAGTGGTGCTTAAATAATGGGTCATTTCCTGAAAAAGCTAATAAAGTTTATGAAGGTCTATAGCAGCAGTTTAAAGACGTCATTCTCGTGATGTCATTAAACATGCTTTAGTATCCATTGGAGAGCTCTCCGAAGAAGCTGCTGAGTCTAGGAATTAGGATATAAAAATGTATCGACTCCATCACACTCGGAAGATCTCACGTGTCGCAACAAATACAGATTTATTAAACAGATTATTGTTGGGCTCGGATCCATTTTTAACTGGGCAACGAAAACTTCAAAACCAAAATAAATCTATTCTTTTCAAATCTGTTTTAGATTTACTTAATTAATTTAATTCATTTCACATCATTCAATATTTGTTTTTATTTTTATTTTTCGTTCAACAAAATGTAATAAAAATTAATTGATTATGTTTAGTTTCTTAAATTAGTAGTACAGTAGTAGTAACCATTTCCGTACAGCACCGTCCACTGTGCGGCGTTGCAATTATCTTTGCGGGGAAATAGCCCCAAACACTATGCGACCTAATGACCGCAAACACTAACCATACAGTATATAGATGTGCCAGTTCATACAACGAAAGTGTCACACACCGGCTTGCGCTATCCATACCCCAGAGTGACGTCATCATGAGAGAGAGAGCGCAGAGAGAACATCTTTGCATGTGTTAGTACACACGCAACATGTTTCGACAAAAATATGTGATTGTATGTTTTTTCAGATTTTTTGAACTCTCTCAGGTCTGGTTCTGTTTTGCCACCAGCATGTTTTAGTGTATGGGTGCACATGCATTCTCACGTACTTTGCGTGTGTGTGTTTACTATTGCTGGCCGCTAGAACTGAAATTTGAGTTTGGTTCTTGTTTCGGGTCTTTTGATGGACTGACCTACCGCCACAAAATAAATGAAGAATGGGCAGGGGGTGGGGGTATGGTACACTAGGGCGCGGGAAACAAAATAAAAGCTGTTATTTTTTTGATTTATACCACAAAATATAAAATATTACAATAATATAATTACACATTTATTTCCTTATTTTAAACAGGTTGATTATAAATTATACAAATTATGCAAACGCCGTCGGTTCTCGACGTTTTGTTTATATTTATATTTATATTATATTATATTTATATTTTTGTTTATTATAACTAAAACAATGATGTACATATCTAAATATACAATATAAGAAAAAATATATATATACTTAAATAAATATGCATAAACATAAATGGAATTGGTTTTACATATATTTCAAATCAATTGTCAATCGCGCGCTTTCCGACGGGAATCTGCAAAGTACAAATTTTGATGCGGGTCGCACCTTGAATACTCTCATGGACAATACCCATAAATTTTCTAATTCAATTATAAAATATCTTATATACATATGCACATAAATATTAAAGTTTATTACATTCGTATGAGGGTTTTCAAAATTACTGCTGCCCGGTCAGCGTCGAGTCGGTGTGTCTCGAGAGAAAGAATACAAAAACAAAATATGAATCGTCTGCGTGCCGAAACCGTAGGGCAGCGTGGTCGCTGACGTCTTTGGCGCGGCACAGTGGGACTCAGCCGAAATAGTAAAAAAAATTGTATGAGTGCTTTAGATAAATTCTAATAGAGAATTTTCCAATCGAATTTTCCCACTGTGCCGCTCCAAAGACATCGGCGATCCGCGACCACCGCTTCGACGGTGCTGAGGCTCGAGATTCCAGAATTGCCGAACAGACGAAACCGATGGGCAGCGGGGTCGCGGTAGAGACGAAGTACAGGCGAAAAGGGAATTGAAACCCCGCGCGCTCCCTCGTTCCTTTTGGGTTCTAATGTTAGGACCCGCCATAGAACAGCTTTTTGGTCGCTCATGCAACATCTTGGTATTGTATAGTCTTTGGTATTGTATAGTCTTTGATATAAACAAAACGTCGAGAACCGACGGCGTTTGCATAATTTGTATAATTTATAATCAACCTGTTTAAAATAAGGAAATAAATGTGTAATTATATTATTGTAATATTTTATATTTTGTGGTATAAATCAAAAAAATAACAGCTTTTATTTTGTTTCCCGCGCCCTAGTGTACCATACCCCCACCCCCTGCCCATTCTTCATTTATTTTGTGGCGGTAGGTCAGTCCATCAAAAGACCCGAAACAAGAACCAAACTCAAATTTCAGTTCTAGCGGCCAGCAATAGTAAACACACACACGCAAAGTACGTGAGAATGCATGTGCACCCATACACTAAAACATGCTGGTGGCAAAACAGAACCAGACCTGAGAGAGTTCAAAAAATCTGAAAAAACATACAATCACATATTTTTGTCGAAACATATTGCGTGTGTACTAACACATGCAAAGATGTTCTCTCTGCGCTCTCTCTCTCATGATGACGTCACTCTGGGGTATGGATAGCGCAAGCCGGTGTGTGACACTTTCGTTGTATGAACTGGCACATCTATATACTGTATGGTTAGTGCCGCAAAGCTTGCTCGATTGTCCGGATGGACAGAATCGCGCGAATTGGGATTAAATCCGTCGAAAACGGAACTCGTGTTATTCACAAATAAATACAAGGTCCCGGCCCTCAACCCCCAAATACTAAATGGATACAGGCTCTCCTTCAGCGACAGTGCCATTTACTTAGGGTTGGTAATTGACAAAAAGCTTAACTGGAACCTGAATGTCAAGGATAGAGTGAAGAAGGCAACGATAGCACTCTATACTTAGGACTTAGGACTATAAGGACAATCACCAATCAGCTGGGAGCTTGACCTTGCAGGAAAAGAGCGGTCAGAAATGGAAGCAATACGTCTTAGAGACTCTGAACAAAGGGTAACTCAGCACATAGGTCACTCATCTATACTAAATAAAAACAACATTGTCCCAGCAAGCTGCGATCAGATTTCTTAACGTGATATCCTCGAACTCGGCTACTGTGGCAAGCTTCTGCAAATCTCTTCACGAGATGGCTCAGCAATTTGCTATCAGCATTATATGGGTGCCGGGCCACCGGGACATCGAGGGCAACTGCATAACGGACGGGCTCACCAGATCTGGTACTACGACCCCCCTTCCCCAAGATAAGGATATTTGTATGCCTATTGCCACCTGCAAGCTCATCATAAAAGAGCAATACTGGCAGACGAAAAGTGGTAAATAGGACCACGTTGTCGCACAACTCGACAAACAAGACCGACCATAGATAAGAAGCGCACCTCAGAGCTCTGCAAACTAGGCAGGAAAAGCTGCAACGCAGTCATACGTTCCCTCACAGGATATTGGCTAATAGACACCCACGCTCACAGGCTGGGTGCCGCACATCATGAGTTTTGCCGCAGCTGCAGAGACGAGGACGAGGAGGATACAGTGGAACACCTGTTCTACTCCTGTCCAGCTCTCAGCAGAAGACGGCTACAACACTTAGGCTATGCCTTTCTCAACGACATCTCGGAGATGTCTACGTTATGTCCAGAAAGATCGCAAACTTTATAAGATCATCTGGCTAGGACAACTGTTGACATGAAGTCTCACTGCAGGAAGGGAATGATCCCAAGCGGTATCACAATTGGCCGAAACCGGCCTAAGTATGCAAGTTTGTACCTTATGGTTACCAGATTCAACGTTCTATTTTATCATATAAGTAACTCGACTAAATATTTGTCTTGCTGAGATTGAGATATGATCGATTCGTCTCTTATTATATATGTAGAGGGCAGTGTTGTTAAATGTTACTTTTTTTTTTTTTTTTGAGATTCAGCGTTACAACTTCCAAATATTTCAATCCCATAGAATAAGGTGGGTGTCAAATATGTCTTAGCTATCATTAGTTTTAGTATATCTGGTAAGTATTTTTGTGTTGGTGCGAGTTCTCTTAGTAGACTATATGCTCTACCAGTAGCTTTCACTACCTGGTTAGTCCAAGAAAGCGAATTGTTAAATTTTAATCCTAAGTTGTCCACAAGATTTACGTAATTTATTTGTTTTCCTTCGATTTCAAGCTTTGGATAGGCAATCGTATTTAGTTGCTTCTTGTATATTATTACACATTTACATTTATCCGCATTAAGTGTCAGACCATTACGCTTCGCCCAGCTACTAACATTGAACAAATCACTGTTACACACACTTATACACTTATCAATTTTACTTAATGGACGACTAATATACATTTGGAGGTCATCCGCATACAGATGACTTTTACAATTTAACAGACGTCTGGCAGGTCATTCACATATAATGAGAAACAAAGGCGGTCCTTTGTTTCGCTATTAACCGTGACAAATGCTTTACTGAAGTCAAGAAGTACTAATAGCGCCACATTTCCTTTATCTTGTTTTAATCGAATGTCTTCCGTTATATTTACTATTGCCGTTTTTGCAGCAGGAGAACTTAAATACACTACCACATAAGCAACTTGGCGTGTGTGATGTTATGAGCTGAGCTTTTGTTCTCCCACGCGGCTCTCTTGTACTGCTCTCTGAGCATGCAAGATCGGGTCTGCGTTGGAGTCGGGGAGTTATTGCTATCTCTGGATGCGCTCAGTCGAATAAATGCTTTGAAGTCGACCGCCTGTTTTATTGTTCTGCTATAACCTGACAATTAGTAAAAATCGCAACTAGAGCCCGCTGGACCGGAGTCAACCTATAATTTAATTTGGAAAAAGTTTTCCGAATTTTCAGCCGTAGTACAGCTTCTTTGTCTTCTGTAACCTGAAAGTTTGTCACTTAGTAGTGCATTGCCATCTATTAAAGTTCGAATTTGTTGTGACATTAATTTTGCAAAGACTTTTGACAAAAACGATAGAATTAATATTGGTCTATACTTATTTTTTCCTTTAGGGACAGGTGTTATTTTCGCAAGCTTCCATGTACTTGGAAATATGGATTTTGTTATGACAGTGTTGCAAATTTAAGTCACATGTGGCAATATTTTCGGTAGTAAGATTTTTAGAAATTTGGATTGTATTAAATTTTGTTCTTTATAGTTTTAAATTCTTGATAATAAACAGACGTTCTGTAGCGTTTTCATTTTTTATATGATTTGTCCCTTACTGATATATTGTAAGCAATACATTGGTTGAACCATAGATTTTTCTTTGGTGACATCTTTAATTTACGCAGCGGTACGAATTTCTCATAAAGACATGTTATGTGAGCTCGTAGTTGTTCTACTTGAGAATTAACATCATCCATGTTAAATATTATATTCCAGTCATATGTATTGAATTCGTCATTAAGTTTGGTAATGTCAATGCTCTTAAAATTTCGGTACCATATGTCGTCGCCAGTCTTTTTACAATTAAAATCATAAGTCAGGAAAAGTAGGTCGTGTCTGGAAAATGTTGGGACAGATAACTGATCATAAAGAACGATTGTTTCTTTATCATTGACAAAACAAAGGTCCAATAATGTACTTGCAGTGTTTGAGAAATGTGTTGGTCTACTATTATTGACTAGATGCAAGCCTAACGATGCCATCGCTGACTCCATATGTCGTTCTTTCAGTATATTGCTGTTTAGATCCCCGATTATAATTACGTCAGTATAGCTTACAGATAGGTCTGAAATTGCATCAATTACTTGTTGGCAGATTGTATTGCGGTGTGGTCTGTACAGGCAGCCCAATAGTAATTTAAGAGAACTGTTAGAGGCCGATATTCTATTGCACTTTCTGGAGGGTACTTGCATATTCATTTGGATTTGAGTTTCTTGTTTATGTATACAGCAACACCCCCACCATTTCCTTCCCGATCAGATCGGTATAGATCAAATCCGGTACACAAAATGACATTATCATGCGGCATGAACCACGTTTCCGAAACACAAACTACATACATCAACATTCGATTGTTCAAACATTTATCGGAACTCATTAATCTTACCATAAAAATTCTTTTCATCTTTCTGTTTTGCCAGCGTACGAATCAATATCCTACTATTCGTTGGAAGTCTATTTATATTATGGACCATTTAAAAGACATTCAATCGCATATTAGCAGCACACGAAATATACACAAATCACTTCTAGCTCTAAAAAAACATTAAACATTAACTACTGTTAAACGGAGATCACACGCAATGTTCCCTTTGGCGCACTCAACACATTGTGTGCTTAGATCTCTAACTTGCGCACGTATTTCTTGCCTACCGTGTTGCTCATTTTTGAGTTGGATAATGCTGCTCCATTTCGTGGATTACCTCTCCCGCCTTTTCCAATTGCAGGACACGTTTAGTAAGTTTCTTCACATCTTCTGCCATACCAAGAATTTGATTGGTCAGTGCTGTGAACTTTTCCTCTAAGGCCTGCAATACACCCTCAGACTTTTGCGTATGTTTAGCAAACATTCTGTCCAGTGCTTTCTGTATATTATCTGGTATATCCTTAGAACTCCTGGAACGCTTGAGATGAGTTCCAGATTTTTCTCTCAGACGTTTTGATACTAGAGCCATGTTTAAACGTTTTTCCTTTATGGTACTGTTTGGCAGCGGTTTACACTGCGTTGCTTATTTTGAAATACTGCTTTATTAACGTATTGATATACTGCTTTGCCGACTCCGTTACTATGCGTTGCCAATCGCTTTGCTGTCTGCATTGCTTGCAACTCCGAAATGATCAAATGCTGGATTACCAAGAGTGGTTCAAAACAATAACAACCCATGTGAACCATGTGTAGTGAACCCATGCAACTACATATGCAACACTCTGTTATATATATAAATTCATATATAAGCGCGTATATAAACGTAGTGACATAAACAACTATTTTTTACACATTCCTTTTGTACAGCAACATGATCTGCCGCTTAAGCGCGGATCAGCTAGCTGGCCAAACTGCTGATCAAGCATTTCCCGAAAAAACAGGCAGACCCTAAACGCACTCATTCGGCGGCTAAGGGTCTCTTTCAATAATCCACTTAATGCTGATTGTTAAGCTATTAAGCGTTTTTAATAACCGTTGCAATATTTAATTTAATGAAAGTCGAGAGGGTTTATAAAATTCACAATTTATTTGCAAATGAAGCCAACTTATCGCGTATGTACATATGGGACGAACGATTGAAGCGAGGATGTTACTCCAATAGCTGCAACGATTAGCTCAAGACTGCCCATGCAAGGGCTGACGGGCCATTTATATTGCGATTTATTGCGATTTAAAGAGACGAAAGAATTCCGCTGCATGCGAATGTGCGGTAGCAAATAATTTTTGCAGTGGGGGCATTGGAAACGACAACACCAAAATGCATTTCCTTTGGGCCGCACCACTGGCAATAATTTAAAATATTTAAGCTGCTTGACCCGACACTGATCATGCATTAACATAGACTCAGGCAAAGACCGCTCGCACTAATAGTGGTACTCTCTTCATAAGATGCATGGGAGAACTCTCACTCTCCGATAAACATAAGAACAATTGTACCCTAGGCTAAGACTCAAAAGTATTCCAATAAACATTCACTTATCAGAACTCAAACCCAACGGATCTTTTTCTTCGTACTGAACTCTTTACAATTCTTCTTCCAAAGCACAACCAATAACAAATATTTTTCCACTGTATTTTATTAAAGTTGGCGTGGTAGTGTTGACTTCAATTATTTCCACAATGCGTCTTTCAATGCGGACACAGTTTATGATGTGAATAAAACATTCTGTTTAATAAATAATTGTGTATCACTCGAGTTTTTCACGATTTTGTTCCTCTGAATGTTGCGCACGACTTGCGTGCTTGCTTGCTGTTTTGTTGGTGAGTTTTTCAACATTGGTTTTTCGAGCCGGATCTTCGCCTTCCCCATAAGGAGAAGCTCACCCCAGCTAGCATGCGCGGATCGCTCCAACTCCAAGATAAGTACGACTCTTCGATTGTGCCCAAAACCAGTACAGTGATTTTGGGCAAGTTTCCATCCCAGTCCGAGTTCCCGTGGGACATTTGTATGCGTTTCTAGTTCCTAAAAAATATTCCTACCGCTCCCAGCTACCAGCTACCAGCTAAGCGTTCGTTGCTGACATAATTACATGTATCAAACATATGTGTAAGCAACGCAATCCAATCGGCTGGCAACAAACATAAAGACATATTCTTGTAATTACTATTGTTGTTCATTCAGTGCATGCTCAACGTTCTTTCGGTTTTATAAAGATATAGAATAACAAATCACAATCAATCTTTGTTTAACTAATTATATTGTCAATAAAAATAACACACGATTCCATACATACGGCACATATGCATTTATCTTACATATACGTACGCATTTTAATTTAGCATATTCTTGAACATCTAAATATATACATATATATATTATATATATTTTATATAAAACGTTTATATACCGTCATCCTAAATGTTCGTTCTTGGATGAACATTTCCTCATTGATCGTAGTATTTATATCTATACATTCCGGCCACATTATACGATAAATACTCGCAATAAATTCCACCAAAACTACATATCCACGGTTCGTAATTCAGTCACTACGCCGACATCTTCCCGTCCGGCACCAGTTGAACGAGACCCGAACACATCCAGGGCTGTCAGACCACCTGCTTTCGAGGCCTTGTTGCTCCCCTCGGTAGTCCCTCGCACGGTTCCTAGCACTATGGTCCAACCGGCAGTCAGTTCCGCACGGTCTAAGTGCTTGCCTAGGCTGCAAGCAGACTAGCCCGCTTCGACCAAAAGTACACCAACCCGCTCGCTCTCCCATGTCCATCAAGATCAACTCCGAAGCCTGTGGGCGAAGGTGGACGCGGAGTTCGAGGCCTGTTCCGTGGAGATGGCGGATCGAGAGGGTGTAGCTGATGTCCAAGGGATGAACGATAACCGAACCGAACGATCAGCTCGAGCCCGCGACTTACCCTTACACGCCGCAACTGGCCGTTCAAGTGACGACTACCGGAGATTGCCGCCTCCCTCTATGCGACACTAAAGTTTTCAGCGGGGTCTACCAGCATTGGCTCACGTTCCGAGACCTGTTCACCGCCATTTATATAAAACACCTGAGGCTGGCTCCAGTGGAAAGACTGTTCCATCTCAACAAAAAAAAAACGAGCGGTGAGGTCCACGATATAGTGGCACAGGCTCCACTCACGAACGAAGGTTTCGAGTCCGCATGGAACGCCCTACGTGAGGGAGCGCAGCAGTAAGATCCTTTTCAGTCTGCCCCAAATCCGTTCCGAGTCAGCAACAGCGCTAAAAGAGCTTCAGAGGGCCGTCCACAAGTGCCTCACGACAATCACCCGCTCCGAGCGATAAGGAAATCCTTATCCTAGGATGGTTCACTCGTTCGAGGCCACAGTGACTCAAAAGAGGATCACGTGTGATCTCTGCTCCAAAGAGAATCATCCAATCCGTTTATGCCCTCACTTCCTTCAAATGCCCGCTCCAATTACATTAAGCCAAAGCTGCTTTGCTTGAGCTGCTTTCAAAGAGGCCACCAGATACGAGAATGCCAAAGCACCCACAATTGCATCACTTGTGGAGATCGGCACCAAACGCTTGTATACCGTAGCAACCCAGCAAACTCCAGCGAACTCCAAAACGGTACAAAATTCCTCAGCGTGGCCCGAGCTAAATCTACGAGTGCCAAGCGCATAAAGAGACTTGACGAGGCTTCCATGGGCGGGTCCTACATTTTTCGAGAGCTCTCCAATCGATCCTCTGGAACTGATCTGCCACCATCCGTCCTGCTAGCGGCTTGCAGACCAACATATGTGGATCTCTCCTCGGACAAGAAACAGTTATCGGCTAGGTACTCACAGGCCCAGTATCTAGCATGGCAAATCAAATTGTATCCTTTTGAAGTAGAAATTCCAGACTACCTTAAACCAACATGGCCTCATCAGACCATGTAACGACGTGTCAATTTCCAATGTTCTAAATGTGCCTTTTACACGCCAAGCCGTCGTGATCGAGGGATTAGCTCGTAGTATTGCGGGAACTGCATGGCTTAACAACACTCTGGCATGGATTGTCGCAATGGTGGGCTGTGCAGGGTGTGTGGCAAAAACCACCACATGCCACTCAACATACGCTCGTTTCGTCGTCCAGCACGCTTGGCCTGCCGGCGTGCCGTCAGCCGATCGGTCGTGTAAACCGCAACAACATCGTCTACGACTGCAGCGTCCCAAGCTGAACGCCGACGTCGTTTTCCCGAGAGCCGCCCCGTGGTAGGTACCCCAGCGACATCCGTCGACTCCCTTCTACAACATCGAAGCCTCAACATCCTCCTGACGGCGCTGTTGCGAGGTGCCCTGTCTGAGCCTAAGCCCAAATTAAAAACGAGGGGGAACGTTGTGAGTTGCTGCGGACACCGCAACTCTACGGTTATACCCGATACTAAGTCAGTATGGCTCTCCTCCGGCAGGCGGCGTCTAATATTAAACGACACGACAAAGAGTGCGTGCGAGAGAGACAGAAAATCAGTCTGAGCGTGACGTCAGGCGCTGCGTAGCCACTGCAAATTGATTTGTTCCTTTTGGCTATAAAAATGATCTGATCTGATCCAGATTCAGCAATCTGATAGGTATGGTCATTATCTATGATTCTGCGTTTTTAGTTTTCTCAAATCTGCAATATTGTGGATGCAACAGATTTTCGTCCTTTGTGGGGGCGGAAGGGGGTGGGGCGAAATTTTGAGATATACGTTTTATAGTGAGATCTAACAGGAGAGCGGATATTAAATTTGGTTACTCTAGCGTTAATAGTCTCTGAGATTTGTGGATACCCTCAGATTTGCATCCTTTGCGGAGGCGGAAGGGGGTGTGGCGAAATTTTGAAACAAACTCGTCTCGGTCCGATATATTAGGAGTGTGGATACCAAATTTGGTTGCACTAGCTTTTATAGTCTCTGAGATCTAGGCGCTAATGTTTTACTCTAAGCAAAGCCGCCTATGCTACGTGTGTGTTAGAGAGAGACAGGGCGAGAAAAAACGAGGGGGAACGTTGTGAGTTGCTGCGGACACCGCAACTCTACAGTTATACCCGATACTAAGTCAGTATGGCTCTCCTCCGGCAGCGCCGCTAATATTAAACGACACGACAAAGAGTGCGTGCGAGAGAGACAGAAAATCAGTCTGAGCGTGACGTCACGCGCTGCGTAGCCACTGCAAATTGATTTGTTTCCTTTGGCTATAAAAATGATCTGATCTGATCCAGATTCAGCAATCTGATAGATATGGTCGTTATCTATGATTCTGCGTTTTTAGTTTTCTCAAATCTGCAATATTGTGGATGCAACAGATTTTCGTCCTTTGTGTGGGCGGAAGGGGGTGGTGCGAAATTTTGAGATAAAGGTTTTATAGTGAGATCTAACAGAAGTGCGGATACCAAATTTGGTTACTCTAGCTTTAATAGTCTCTGAGATTTGTGAATATCCCCAGATTTGCATCCTTTGCGGGGGCGGAAGGGGGTGTGGCGAAATTTTGAAACAAACTCGTCTCGGTCCGATATATTAGGAGTGTGGATACCAAATTTGGTTGCTCTAGCTTTTATAGTCTCTGAGATCTAGGCGCTAATGTTTTACTCTAAGGAAAGCCGCCTATGCTACGTGTGTGTTAGAGAGAGACAGGGCGAGAAAAAATGAAATTGTTTTCTTGATGCTGGCTATAATAATAATACGATCCAATTCAGATAAAAGATATCGTCATTCTCTACGATTCTGCGTTTTTGGTTTTCTCGTATCTTTAAAATTGTGGATGCCACAGATTTTCGCCCTTTGTGGGAGCGGAAGTGGGCGGGGCAAAGTTTTGAAATATTTTTGTAGCAGTGACATATGACAGAAGTCTGGATCCAAAACATCGTTGCTCTAGCTCTTATAGTCTTTGAGCACTAGGCGCTGAAGGGGACGGACAGACGGACAGACGGACGGACGGACAGACAGACAGGGCTCAATCGACTCGGCTATTGATGCTGATCAAGAATATATATACTTTATGGGGTCGGAAACGATTCCTTCTGGACGTTACACACATCCACTTTTACCACAAATCTAATATACCCCAATACTCATTTTGAGTATCGGGTATAATTAGGGATATCTCGTTTGACATGAGAGGCGTGGAAGTGGAAGGGGTGGAAGTGGTCTATCTATAGTGCGGCATTGAAGATTGAGGACAAGGAATAGCAATGACATATGCGGTAACGCCTCTGCCACTCAGTTGTCGATGCAATCGCCACCTGGTGCCTTCTTCTTTTTAGTCTTTTGACAGGCTTCCTTGATTCCAAAGTGCGTTACAGGCTGACGCAGACTGGAAAGGTTGGAACCTCTACTCCAGGTTCAACCCTTCTACGCAAAGTCCAGGAGTCGTCCCGTTTCCTATTTGGAAGTCGGTGCGTGGTTTGTCCCTGGTTCCTGGTTAGTTTACAAAGGTAACTTTTTGAGCTTTCTACTTATGTCGACTCTGGAGGATCCTGCTCGTGTCCTCCGCTTTGAGTTGGAAGTCCATTGGAAGAGCGGAAGCTACAGCAGCATCGCTTACTTTGGAGACGAGAATGTCTATCGCTCTATGTATGTCGTCGACTGATTTCACTGCCATATTGAGGTCCAGAGTCTTTCTGATCAGGGCAATATTGGAGACCGGCTAAGAAACCTTGCTCTGGCTGGGATCGGTGGGGGGTCATTGACAGCGTCGTGATCAGTGGCAGGAAGTCAAAGCTCAGGGCGTGCTGTTTACGGAGCCCTGGGATAGTAGGATACCAGGGATCGACTTGTACCCGAAAAATTCCAGGAAAGAGGGCGTTTACTTGTGCTGAGGAGCTTGTGAGTCTGGCTCCCCCTTTTTAGCTGAACCAATGCCTCTGCTTTGCATTCAAGTCGCCTCCAACGATGAATTTGTTGTCCAGCTGAGCCAAAAGATGGACAAACTCAGCGCAACTTTCAAACACAGGTTGCTTTAGGCATATGTTCTTGGTGTGGTCGAACTCGTAGCAGCGAAAACATTGCCGCACGCTGTTGTTTTTTCTATTGCGTGGTTTAGGGCTCAACTCTACTACGACAGCGTTGACGTTGACGATAACATATTGTATAAGCTTAAGCTACAAAGCGTTTGTTTTTTACCTGTGAAAAAGAAACAGTGAACAACAGTGTGAGTTGCTGTGGAGACCGAAACTCTACATTTATACCCGATACTTAGTCAGTATGGCTCTCCTCCGGCAGGCGCCGCTAATATTGAACGACACGACATAGAGTGCGTGCGAGAGAGACAGAAAATCAGTCAGAACGTGTCGACGGGCGCTGCGTAGGCACTTTTTTTTTTAAATTGATGTTATTAAGCGTTGAATCCGTACATTGCATATATCGTATCTTAACAACACAGGTAAATAATATTCAGGAGACCAAACCTATTGCTTAATGCAAGAGGACTTATAGAAATAGATAGAATATAGTATAATCTATAGTAATAATAAAAAAAAGTAATATTATACTATTGGGGGGGAAACTTATAGTTGGCCAAAAGTTTTGGCAAAGCCCAATCTCTTCAATCGCCTCAAAGGTCTGGCAGGTAGTAAACGTCTCGCGAGTTTACTTCGGTGTCTAATCAGCCTGTCACTGTATCTGCTGGTGTGCCTTCCAATCTGCTCCTCTACTGTATGCAGATTCAAGTCCCGATGTAGGGTGGAGCCTCGCACGTACCAGGCAGTTCGTTATTTGCCGCATGGCGCGATTCTGCAGGACCTGTATCCGTTTGTAGTTCGTTTTTGCAGCTATACCCCAAATCTGCACGCCGTAGAGCCAGATGGGGGCTACACAGTGTACATAAACTGCTCTTTTGGCACTCAGTGACATGGTGCTTCTTCTGTTCATCAGCCACCGCAATTGCTGCATTCTTTGCCCACATTTACGAGCCGTAGCTTTCAAGTGTGGACCAAAAGTAAGACGCTTATCAAGGGTGATACCGAGATACTTTGCTTGCTCTGGTTGGTCCAAAGTCTTCATACTGTCTTCATACTTCATATTGGTGGGGTGTTGTCTATGAGCGCTTTCAGGGTGAAGCATGGATTGCTGGTCTTCAGTGGGTTGACTTTTAGATTCCATCTCTTCCACCAAGCTGCCAAAGAGTGGAGGTACTCCTGGAGTCCATCTGCTGCTTCAAGGCGGCATTTAGAGCTGTAGAGCAGTGCTATATCGTCCGCGTAAGTAGTAGAGCCTTACGGGGAACCTCCATATGGTGCTCGCTTGGGGCGGGTAGATCTGCGGTATAGAGTAGAACAGCGGGCCAAGGACGCTGCCCTGTGGAGCTCCAGCTCTCATTTGGCAAGGGGTTGAATAGGTGTTCTTGCACCTGACCATAAACTGACGTCCTTTCAAGTATGATCGTAGGACTCCGTAGTAGACTCAGTAGGCCGATATGCCAAACTCTATCGAATGCTTGCTGCATATCAATGAAGACTGCATTGCAGTATTCTAGATTATCGAAGGCCTGTAGGATGTGCCTTGCCAATCTATGGACTTGCTCCACTGTGCCGTGTCCCTCCCGAAAGCCAAACTGATGATCCGGCAAGATACGGCATTCCTTGATGATGCCACCAAGACGATTGGCAAGAAGCCTTTCCCAGACTTTTGATAAGGAAGACAAGAGAATTATTGGTCGATACGACTCAGGGTCATCTTCCGGTTTTCCAGGCATATGGATCATCAGGATTGTTGCTATCTTCCACTGCTAAGGGAAAACTGCACCCTTAACATGGCGTTAAAAATGAGCGCTATGTAGATTATCACACGTGATGCCTTCAGTGTGGAATTGCACACTCTGTCAATGCCAGGAGCCTTCTTCCTCGGTAGGGACTTGATGACTTCTACAATCTCCTCAACCCTGACTGGTTTAATGGATAAGGCCATTTGTAGAGGTGCTTGCAGACCATCTTGGGTCTCTCTGAACTGTGCCTCCGTGGGAATTGGTAATGGGTGAACCTGTCCTCTAAATGATGTGCAAACGAATTGGCCTGCTCTTCTTCGTTTGTGGCAAGATCGCCGTTGGGACACCGGATAGGAACCTGTCTTAACGGGTGTCTCTTAAGAGATTTAGTGGTCTTCCAAAGCGAATATCCAGCATCCACGGTGTAATGCTGGAAATCCATGAAAGCAAGCTTTTGTTCAAAGAAGTTGCTTCGAAGTTCTCTTAGTGTGTTTCGAAGTTGCTTGGCAGCCCGGTTCCATAGAATTCGGTCCTATGGGTCTTGAGATCGGATTGCGCGTCTTCGAAGTCTCCTTTTTTGTGACAAAAGCTCTCTGGCCTCTCTTGTAAGAACTATTCCTTATCGGCGCTTGTCGGTTGATGCGAAGGCGTTGAGGCAGCTGCAGCCATGTTTATATTCTCTGTGATGTTATCCACAGCCATCTCGATATCTTCCTCAGAGTTTAGCGTGACGTTCAGTTGGATCAAAATCTCTAAATGTTGCCTAAAGGCGAGCAGATCAGTGTGCTTGGTGATTAGACGAGGGCTTGAATTTTCTATAATGCCATCTGTGTCAATGCTGATGACTAGGGCCAGATGGTCGGAGTTCAGATCCCAGCTCTGACTTATTGTTGCTCTTGAATCCGGAATACCATGATGCACTGCGAAGTCTATGCAGGACGGCGTGTGATTGAGTACATATGGATACCTGGTTGGTGATCCAGTTGCAAGGATCTTCGCGCCAGTGGCAGAGATGGCTTCCGCTAGCTCTCGCCCCTAGGGGAATTGTAAGTGTCTCCCCACAACCAGTGTCGGGCATTCCAGTCACCACCAACCAAATACCTTTGCCCGCAAGCACGGAGTGCGTCGAAGTAATGTCTTTCCTCAATCCTGACTCTGGGAGGGCAGTAAATGGCGCTGAACTCAACATCGCCCAGTCCTGTGCGGTATGTGTGGTTTTCTCGTATCTTTAAAATTGTGGATGCCACAGATTTTCGCCCTTTGTGGGAGCGGAAGTGGGCGGGGCAAAGTTTTGAAATATTTTTGTAGCAGTGACATATGACAGAAGTCTGGATCCAAAACATCGTTGCTCTAGCTCTTATAGTCTTTGAGCACTAGGCGCTGAAGGGGACGGACAGACGGACAGACGGACGGACGGACGGACAGACAGACAGGGCTCAATCGACTCGGCTATTGATGCTGATCAAGAATATATATACTTTATGGGGTCGGAAACGATTCCTTCTGGACGTTACACACATCCACTTTTACCACAAATCTAATATACCCCAATACTCATTTTGAGTATCGGGTATAATTAGGGATATCTCGTTTAACATGAGAGGCGTGGAAGTGGAAGGGGTGGAAGTGGTCTATCTATAGTGCGGCATTGAAGATTGAGGACAAGGAATAGCAATGACATATGCGGTAACGCCTCTGCCACTCAGTTGTCGATGCAATCGCCACCTGGTGCCTTCTTCTTTTTAGTCTTTTGACAGGCTTCCTTGATTCCAAAGTGCGTTACAGGCTGACGCAGACTGGAAAGGTTGGAACCTCTACTCCAGGTTCAACCCTTCTACGCAAAGTCCAGGAGTCGTCCCGTTTCCTATTTGGAAGTCGGTGCGTGGTTTGTCCCTGGTTCCTGGTTAGTTTACAAAGGTAACTTTTTGAGCTTTCTACTTATGTCGACTCTGGAGGATCCTGCTCGTGTCCTCCGCTTTGAGTTGGAAGTCCATTGGAAGAGCGGAAGCTACAGCAGCATCGCTTACTTTGGAGACGAGAATGTCTATCGCTCTATGTATGTCGTCGACTGATTTCACTGCCATATTGAGGTCCAGAGTCTTTCTGATCAGGGCAATATTGGAGACCGGCTAAGAAACCTTGCTCTGGCTGGGATCGGTGGGGGGTCATTGACAGCGTCGTGATCAGTGGCAGGAAGTCAAAGCTCAGGGCGTGCTGTTTACGGAGCCCTGGGATAGTAGGATACCAGGGATCGACTTGTACCCGAAAAATTCCAGGAAAGAGGGCGTTTACTTGTGCTGAGGAGCTTGTGAGTCTGGCTCCCCCTTTTTAGCTGAACCAATGCCTCTGCTTTGCATTCAAGTCGCCTCCAACGATGAATTTGTTGTCCAGCTGAGCCAAAAGATGGACAAACTCAGCGCAACTTTCAAACACAGGTTGCTTTAGGCATATGTTCTTGGTGTGGTCGAACTCGTAGCAGCGAAAACATTGCCGCACGCTGTTGTTTTTTCTATTGCGTGGTTTAGGGCTCAACTCTACTACGACAGCGTTGACGTTGACGATAACATATTGTATAAGCTTAAGCTACAAAGCGTTTGTTTTTTACCTGTGAAAAAGAAACAGTGAACAACAGTGTGAGTTGCTGTGGAGACCGAAACTCTACATTTATACCCGATACTTAGTCAGTATGGCTCTCCTCCGGCAGGCGCCGCTAATATTGAACGACACGACATAGAGTGCGTGCGAGAGAGACAGAAAATCAGTCAGAACGTGTCGACGGGCGCTGCGTAGGCACTTTTTTTTTTTAAATTGATGTTATTAAGCGTTGAATCCGTACATTGCATATATCGTATCTTAACAACACAGGTAAATAATATTCAGGAGACCAAACCTATTGCTTAATGCAAGAGGACTTATAGAAATAGATAGAATATAGTATAATCTATAGTAATAATAAAAAAAAGTAATATTATACTATTGGGGGGGAAACTTATAGTTGGCCAAAAGTTTTGGCAAAGCCCAATCTCTTCAATCGCCTCAAAGGTCTGGCAGGTAGTAAACGTCTCGCGAGTTTACTTCGGTGTCTAATCAGCCTGTCACTGTATCTGCTGGTGTGCCTTCCAATCTGCTCCTCTACTGTATGCAGATTCAAGTCCCGATGTAGGGTGGAGCCTCGCACGTACCAGGCAGTTCGTTATTTGCCGCATGGCGCGATTCTGCAGGACCTGTATCCGTTTGTAGTTCGTTTTTGCAGCTATACCCCAAATCTGCACGCCGTAGAGCCAGATGGGGGCTACACAGTGTACATAAACTGCTCTTTTGGCACTCAGTGACATGGTGCTTCTTCTGTTCATCAGCCACCGCAATTGCTGCATTCTTTGCCCACATTTACGAGCCGTAGCTTTCAAGTGTGGACCAAAAGTAAGACGCTTATCAAGGGTGATACCGAGATACTTTGCTTGCTCTGGTTGGTCCAAAGTCTTCATACTGTCTTCATACTTCATATTGGTGGGGTGTTGTCTATGAGCGCTTTCAGGGTGAAGCATGGATTGCTGGTCTTCAGTGGGTTGACTTTTAGATTCCATCTCTTCCACCAAGCTGCCAAAGAGTGGAGGTACTCCTGGAGTCCATCTGCTGCTTCAAGGCGGCATTTAGAGCTGTAGAGCAGTGCTATATCGTCCGCGTAAGTAGTAGAGCCTTACGGGGAACCTCCATATGGTGCTCGCTTGGGGCGGGTAGATCTGCGGTATAAATAGAGTAGAACAGCGGGCCAAGGACGCTGCCCTGTGGAGCTCCAGCTCTCATTTGGCAAGGGGTTGAATAGGTGTTCTTGCACCTGACCATAAACTGACGTCCTTTCAAGTATGATCGTAGGACTCCGTAGTAGACTCAGTAGGCCGATATGCCAAACTCTATCGAATGCTTGCTGCATATCAATGAAGACTGCATTGCAGTATTCTAGATTATCGAAGGCCTGTAGGATGTGCCTTGCCAATCTATGGACTTGCACCACTGTGCCGTGTCCCTCCCGAAAGCCAAACTGATGATCCGGCAAGATACGGCATTCCTTGATGATGCCACCAAGACGATTGGCAAGAAGCCTTTCCCAGACTTTTGATAAGGAAGACAAGAGAATTATTGGTCGATACGACTCAGGGTCATCTTCCGGTTTTCCAGGCATATGGATCATCAGGATTGTTGCTATCTTCCACTGCTAAGGGAAAACTGCACCCTTAACATGGCGTTAAAAATGAGCGCTATGTAGATTATCACACGTGATGCCTTCAGTGTGGAATTGCACACTCTGTCAATGCCAGGAGCCTTCTTCCTCGGTAGGGACTTGATGACTTCTACAATCTCCTCAACCCTGACTGGTTTAATGGATAAGGCCATTTGTAGAGGTGCTTGCAGACCATCTTGGGTCTCTCTGAACTGTGCCTCCGTGGCGAATTGGTAATGGGTGAACCTGTCCTCTAAATGATGTGCAAACGAATTGGCCTGCTCTTCTTCGTTTGTGGCAAGATCGCCGTTGGGACACCGGATAGGAACCTGTCTTAACGGGTGTCTCTTAAGAGATTTAGTGGTCTTCCAAAGCGAATATCCAGCATCCACGGTGTAATGCTGGAAATCCATGAAAGCAAGCTTTTGTTCAAAGAAGTTGCTTCGAAGCTCTCTTAGTGTGTTTCGAAGTTGCTTGGCAGCCCGGTTCCATAGAATTCGGTCCTATGGGTCTTGAGATCGGATTGCGCGTCTTCGAAGTCTCCTTTTTTGTGACAAAAGCTCTCTGGCCTCTCTTGTAAGAACTATTCCTTATCGGCGCTTGTCGGTTGATGCGAAGGCGTTGAGGCAGCTGCAGCCATGTTTATATTCTCTGTGATGTTATCCACAGCCATCTCGATATCTTCCTCAGAGTTTAGCGTGACGTTCAGTTGGATCAAAATCTCTAAATGTTGCCTAAAGGCGAGCAGATCAGTGTGCTTGGTGATTAGACGAGGGCTTGAATTTTCTATAATGCCATCTGTGTCAATGCTGATGACTAGGGCCAGATGGTCGGAGTTCAGATCCCAGCTCTGACTTATTGTTGCTCTTGAATCCGGAATACCATGATGCACTGCGAAGTCTATGCAGGACGGCGTGTGATTGAGTACATATGGATACCTGGTTGGTGATCCAGTTGCAAGGATCTTCGCGCCAGTGGCAGAGATGGCTTCCGCTAGCTCTCGCCCCTAGGGGAATTGTAAGTGTCTCCCCACAACCAGTGTCGGGCATTCCAGTCACCACCAACCAAATACCTTTGCCCGCAAGCACGGAGTGCGTCGAAGTAATGTCTTTCCTCAATCCTGACTCTGGGAGGGCAGTAAATGGCGCTGAACTCAACATCGCCCAGTCCTGTGCGGTATGTGTGGTTTTCTCGTATCTTTAAAATTGTGGATGCCACAGATTTTCGCCCTTTGTGGGAGCGGAAGTGGGCGGGGCAAAGTTTTGAAATATTTTTGTAGCAGTGACATATGACAGAAGTCTGGATCCAAAACATCGTTGCTCTAGCTCTTATAGTCTTTGAGCACTAGGCGCTGAAGGGGACGGACAGACGGACAGACGGACGGACGGACAGACAGACAGGGCTCAATCGACTCGGCTATTGATGCTGATCAAGAATATATATACTTTATGGGGTCGGAAACGATTCCTTCTGGACGTTACACACATCCACTTTTACCACAAATCTAATATACCCCAATACTCATTTTGAGTATCGGGTATAATTAGGGATATCTCGTTTAACATGAGAGGCGTGGAAGTGGAAGGGGTGGAAGTGGTCTATCTATAGTGCGGCATTGAAGATTGAGGACAAGGAATAGCAATGACATATGCGGTAACGCCTCTGCCACTCAGTTGTCGATGCAATCGCCACCTGGTGCCTTCTTCTTTTTAGTCTTTTGACAGGCTTCCTTGATTCCAAAGTGCGTTACAGGCTGACGCAGACTGGAAAGGTTGGAACCTCTACTCCAGGTTCAACCCTTCTACGCAAAGTCCAGGAGTCGTCCCGTTTCCTATTTGGAAGTCGGTGCGTGGTTTGTCCCTGGTTCCTGGTTAGTTTACAAAGGTAACTTTTTGAGCTTTCTACTTATGTCGACTCTGGAGGATCCTGCTCGTGTCCTCCGCTTTGAGTTGGAAGTCCATTGGAAGAGCGGAAGCTACAGCAGCATCGCTTACTTTGGAGACGAGAATGTCTATCGCTCTATGTATGTCGTCGACTGATTTCACTGCCATATTGAGGTCCAGAGTCTTTCTGATCAGGGCAATATTGGAGACCGGCTAAGAAACCTTGCTCTGGCTGGGATCGGTGGGGGGTCATTGACAGCGTCGTGATCAGTGGCAGGAAGTCAAAGCTCAGGGCGTGCTGTTTACGGAGCCCTGGGATAGTAGGATACCAGGGATCGACTTGTACCCGAAAAATTCCAGGAAAGAGGGCGTTTACTTGTGCTGAGGAGCTTGTGAGTCTGGCTCCCCCTTTTTAGCTGAACCAATGCCTCTGCTTTGCATTCAAGTCGCCTCCAACGATGAATTTGTTGTCCAGCTGAGCCAAAAGATGGACAAACTCAGCGCAACTTTCAAACACAGGTTGCTTTAGGCATATGTTCTTGGTGTGGTCGAACTCGTAGCAGCGAAAACATTGCCGCACGCTGTTGTTTTTTCTATTGCGTGGTTTAGGGCTCAACTCTACTACGACAGCGTTGACGTTGACGATAACATATTGTATAAGCTTAAGCTACAAAGCGTTTGTTTTTTACCTGTGAAAAAGAAACAGTGAACAACAGTGTGAGTTGCTGTGGAGACCGAAACTCTACATTTATACCCGATACTTAGTCAGTATGGCTCTCCTCCGGCAGGCGCCGCTAATATTGAACGACACGACATAGAGTGCGTGCGAGAGAGACAGAAAATCAGTCAGAACGTGTCGACGGGCGCTGCGTAGGCACTTTTTTTTTTAAATTGATGTTATTAAGCGTTGAATCCGTACATTGCATATATCGTATCTTAACAACACAGGTAAATAATATTCAGGAGACCAAACCTATTGCTTAATGCAAGAGGACTTATAGAAATAGATAGAATATAGTATAATCTATAGTAATAATAAAAAAAAGTAATATTATACTATTGGGGGGGAAACTTATAGTTGGCCAAAAGTTTTGGCAAAGCCCAATCTCTTCAATCGCCTCAAAGGTCTGGCAGGTAGTAAACGTCTCGCGAGTTTACTTCGGTGTCTAATCAGCCTGTCACTGTATCTGCTGGTGTGCCTTCCAATCTGCTCCTCTACTGTATGCAGATTCAAGTCCCGATGTAGGGTGGAGCCTCGCACGTACCAGGCAGTTCGTTATTTGCCGCATGGCGCGATTCTGCAGGACCTGTATCCGTTTGTAGTTCGTTTTTGCAGCTATACCCCAAATCTGCACGCCGTAGAGCCAGATGGGGGCTACACAGTGTACATAAACTGCTCTTTTGGCTCTCAGTGACATGGTGCTTCTTCTGTTCATCAGCCACCGCAATTGCTGCATTCTTTGCCCACATTTACGAGCCGTAGCTTTCAAGTGTGGACCAAAAGTAAGACGCTTATCAAGGGTGATACCGAGATACTTTGCTTGCTCTGGTTGGTCCAAAGTCTTCATACTGTCTTCATACTTCATATTGGTGGGGTGTTGTCTATGAGCGCTTTCAGGGTGAAGCATGGATTGCTGGTCTTCAGTGGGTTGACTTTTAGATTCCATCTCTTCCACCAAGCTGCCAAAGAGTGGAGGTACTCCTGGAGTCCATCTGCTGCTTCAAGGCGGCATTTAGAGCTGTAGAGCAGTGCTATATCGTCCGCGTAAGTAGTAGAGCCTTACGGGGAACCTCCATATGGTGCTCGCTTGGGGCGGGTAGATCTGCGGTATAAATAGAGTAGAACAGCGGGCCAAGGACGCTGCCCTGTGGAGCTCCAGCTCTCATTTGGCAAGGGGTTGAATAGGTGTTCTTGCACCTGACCATAAACTGACGTCCTTTCAAGTATGATCGTAGGACTCCGTAGTAGACTCAGTAGGCCGATATGCCAAACTCTATCGAATGCTTGCTGCATATCAATGAAGACTGCATTGCAGTATTCTAGATTATCGAAGGCCTGTAGGATGTGCCTTGCCAATCTATGGACTTGCACCACTGTGCCGTGTCCCTCCCGAAAGCCAAACTGATGATCCGGCAAGATACGGCATTCCTTGATGATGCCACCAAGACGATTGGCAAGAAGCCTTTCCCAGACTTTTGATAAGGAAGACAAGAGAATTATTGGTCGATACGACTCAGGGTCATCTTCCGGTTTTCCAGGCATATGGATCATCAGGATTGTTGCTATCTTCCACTGCTAAGGGAAAACTGCACCCTTAACATGGCGTTAAAAATGAGCGCTATGTAGATTATCACACGTGATGCCTTCAGTGTGGAATTGCACACTCTGTCAATGCCAGGAGCCTTCTTCCTCGGTAGGGACTTGATGACTTCTACAATCTCCTCAACCCTGACTGGTTTAATGGATAAGGCCATTTGTAGAGGTGCTTGCAGACCATCTTGGGTCTCTCTGAACTGTGCCTCCGTGGCGAATTGGTAATGGGTGAACCTGTCCTCTAAATGATGTGCAAACGAATTGGCCTGCTCTTCTTCGTTTGTGGCAAGATCGCCGTTGGGACACCGGATAGGAACCTGTCTTAACGGGTGTCTCTTAAGAGATTTAGTGGTCTTCCAAAGCGAATATCCAGCATCCACGGTGTAATGCTGGAAATCCATGAAAGCAAGCTTTTGTTCAAAGAAGTTGCTTCGAAGTTCTCTTAGTGTGTTTCGAAGTTGCTTGGCAGCCCGGTTCCATAGAATTCGGTCCTATGGGTCTTGAGATCGGATTGCGCGTCTTCGAAGTCTCCTTTTTTGTGACAAAAGCTCTCTGGCCTCTCTTGTAAGAACTATTCCTTATCGGCGCTTGTCGGTTGATGCGAAGGCGTTGAGGCAGCTGCAGCCATGTTTATATTCTCTGTGATGATATCCACAGCCATCTCGATATCTTCCTCAGAGTTTAGCGTGACGTTCAGTTGGATCAAAATCTCTAAATGTTGCCTAAAGGCGAGCAGATCAGTGTGCTTGGTGATTAGACGAGGGCTTGAATTTTCTATAATGCCATCTGTGTTAATGCTGATGACTAGGGCCAGATGGTCGGAGTTCAGATCCCAGAATCCGGAATACCATGATGCACTGCGAAGTCTATGCAGGACGGCGTGTGATTGAGTACATATGGATACCTGGTTGGTGATCCAGTTGCAAGGATCTTCGCGCCAGTGGCAGAGATGGCTTCCGCTAGCTCTCGCCCCTAGGGGAATTGTAAGTGTCTCCCCACAACCAGTGTCGGGCATTCCAGTCACCACCAACCAAATACCTTTGCCCGCAAGCACGGAGTGCGTCGAAGTAATGTCTTTCCTCAATCCTGACTCTGGGAGGGCAGTAAATGGCGCTGAACTCAACATCGCCCAGTCCTGTGGCTACTTTTACTGCTGGCATGCTGCGTGTCTCAATGACCCTTTGTGGAAAATGGCGAAGCGAGGTCCTCACTAAAACCGCCACTCCACCAACGCTATTATTATTCCGCGATGGCTTGAAGGCTGGATAGAAGGCATATGCATGGATTTTTACAGCTACCCCTCTTTTAATCCTGATCTCCATCAAAAGGAGAATATCAACACTGTTGTTGTGCGAAGAGCTCAATTTCTTTTACTTTCCCTGAAATGCCGTGAGCATTCCAGATGAGAACCTTTAGGGGATTCATTGAGAGGCTGAAACGTTGTTCTGGAACTGACGATTAGATCCAGCCAATTCAAAAACTGTTTTTTCAAGTTTTTCAAGGCGTTGATTGGCATTTATTATGCTGCTGCTGTTCTTGCTGCTGTTGCTGTAGCCACGTAAGAAACTGCTGCTGTTGCTGCTGCTGGAGCTGTTGTTGCCATTGCTGAAATGGTGCCTGCTGATGTTGCAGCAGCGCCTCAACTTCATATGAATTTTGTTGCTGATTATTCAATCCTTGTTGCTGAGATATCTGATGAAAACGACGCTGTGCAGGTCCATCTTTGCGAGGTATTGCATTTAAATTACCTTTTGCTACGGCAGCATAGGAGGCTCCTGTATTACTTCTGGTTCCTAGCAAAGGTTGATGCTGGACAATATTTCGCTGGTGTTGCTGTATTGTTGGTCTATCAGCTCCTTTTTTTGTGGCTAGACTGCAAGGTAGGAAACTGTTGCCGGTCTCCAGGGAGTGTGGTAGAGTAAGCATATGCCGCTTGGTTGTTTAAGGGGACATGACTCGTCCTTCTTTGCGGAACCCATTGATCGGCGTAGAAACTCCTGGTACCATTGGCATCCTTTGTAACTGGCCATATGGCTTCCAGAGCAGTGAATGCAGGTTGGCTGTGCGTCTAAGGGACGAGTGCATTGTGAGGTTTGGTGGTTTTCACCACATCTGGCACAATTGGGATGTCGGCGGCAGTATTTAGCTGTGTGATGTAACCCTGGCATCGACGACATTGTGCAATATCTGTAGATTTTCTCATCTTTTCAATCCTTATTTTTTGGCGGCAAAGGGTCCTGACTTGGTAAATTTCGTTAATTTTTACACAAGGCTTAATATAAATGAAGAAAATATTAAGTTTTTCGTCCTTGCTATTCCTTGAGCTTGGATTATGGATATGAAGGACCTCGAAGCCCAACATTTTAAACTCGGCGGTAATGTCATTGTTTAGGGTGCTATGATGTAGGTCTCTCACTACAATTCTATGAGGCTTTTCAGTCTGCATTTGGTATGTGTGGAATTCTATTCGTATGGCATCCAAACAATCCACAATTGCTCTATAGGTATCACTGTCTTTTGGGAGGATTCTGACCGTTTCCCCTTGGTTAGCTTTAACGACAACGTTATTTAAATTTGCAACTTCCCTTATGAGATCAAATAGGTAATTTAAGTTGCTAATCTTGACAAATATTTGTGGTGGTTTTGGAGGGCCCTTAAGCTGATTACCAGAGCTCGCTGTTTCTCCTTGCAGACCCTGGTCTGTATTAACTGCGTCATGAAGTAGATAATTTTTAGCGTCTGCATCTACATTCATCCGAACTTCCTCATCCTCACTATCACTTGGGATGTCAATGTCAAGAGTGGCAAATCTGTTATTGCAGTTTGCCTGTTTGCTTGTAGTTAGGGGCGAGCGCAGATCCCGGCCGCGGCTCCCTCGTTTTGGGTTAGAAGTGGGTGACAAAGTCTGATTGTTTTTTCTTTTGCCCGATCTCCGTTTTTGAGCATCCAGCAATCGTTCGACAGCAGCGCTAATTGTTTTTGCCTCTGGGCATATCGATATGGTGGGTTCTTGGGTTCTATCAGCTCTTAGTGCAGGGCAGATACTGCTTATTGTAGGTGGTGTTGCTGGTGGCACTAGTGAATGTTACTGTTGTTGTGGTTTCTGTGCATGTAGAGCGTTCGGCCTCTGAACGGTACTCAGCACGAATCTCACAAGGTAATTTGCCTGATATTAGAAGCATTCTCTCATGATCAGTCCGCTTATTTCAAAGCCGAGAGTCAGATAAAATATTCTCATTCATTCTATAGTTATATTCTTCAATTTACCAATATTAAAGAAATAGAGCAGGGAGAGATCACCTTAGCTGATAAGCGAAGTTTTTATTGCCTCTCTTGTGCGGCTGTGCGCAGAGTAAGGGAAGAGTCTTTCCCGAAGGGCAGTGAATGCAGTTGTATAAACCTTCACTAATTGTTTTTTGTTTTTGTCCAATTGCCGACACCGCGCGAAGCAGCGCCCGAAGTTACTATGTATGCTATTTTTAGCACACAAGAGAATGCACCGCTAAAGCAGATTAGAGAAAATACCTTTGCACAAGCGCGACACAACCGATCTCTGTGAAAGTTGATTAAAGACTCGCGTAGCCACTGCAAATTGATTTGTTACTTTTGGCTATAATAATAATTCGATTTGATTCGGATATGGCCATTCTCTATGATTGTGCGTTTTTAATTTTCTCCTAATTTTAAAAGTGTGGTCTTTTGTATTGGCGGAAGGAAGTGGGGAGAAATTTTGAAACACACTTGTAGCAGTGAGCTCTCTACAGTGAGCAAAAAGAATTACACTTGTAACAGTGAGTTCTGCAGTGAAAAATTACAAATGGTTTTGTAGCAGTGAGAGCTCTAGTCAGTTCTAATAGTCTCTGAGACTTGTGGATTCCCCAGACTTTCGTCCTTTGCGGGGGCGGAATGGAGTGTGGCGAAATTTTGAAACAAACTCGTCAAGGTCCGATGTCACAGGAGTGTGGATACCAAATTTGGGTGCTCTAGCTTTTATAGTCTCTGTGATCTAGGCGCTAAAGTTTTGCGCTAAGCAAAGCCGGCTATGATACGTGTGTGGTAGAGAGAGACAGGGCGAGAAAAAATGAAATTGTTTTCTTGATTTTGGCTATAATAATGATACGATCCAATTCAGATTCTGCAGTCCAAAAGATATGGTCATTCTCTACGATTCTGCGTCAATATGATTAGCTAAATAATTTGAGTTTCTAGCTTTAGTTATGAAAGTCTGCAAGAGTATTAAAAAATAAAATGAATATAATTCATTATGTTCGTTATATACATAATTATATGGAATTGTTCCACCTTCTACTGTTAGCTACAAAGCAAGACCGAAGGCAACAAAAACACCTCAAATTTCTCCATGCAAAACATCGTTTTGGAGCATGGAAAGAACCTGGAGAGCAATTATTTCCTAATCAAAACACACAAACAACTATACATATGTATATATCGTAATGTTTACTTACCATTTTTGAACGATTAAGGGTAGCTGAATTTTGGCAATAGTTTCAAATTTTTTTACAAAAACCTTCAATAGTTTTGACAAAATTTGTCGAGATCGCTGCGGCTCCAGTTCACTGTGATGCCGCAAACAATCAACTAGATTTAATAAAAGCTTGCAAGACATAGTTTGTATTCCTACGGCAAGTGTCTCATCATGAACATTTTTTGAGAACAGATTTACAGCTTTTATTAGCACGTCCAAACTTAGACTCTGACGAACATGATGAGCTAGATCTGCTAGCGTAGAATATGCCAACGGCCGAATTGAGTCCAATGTGACTCCCTTACCAATAAGCAAGTCTTCATCAAATAATTTGTCTATTGATGGAATAAACTCTACAAATAAATAAAAGATTGGAATTATTTTTGGATGTGTGATAAATCAGTTAGTAAATAAAAGTCTCGTATCCTGGTGTTTGTAGTTGAGCTACTCCAGATCGTATACATTTTTTATATATATTTAGTAGGTATAAGATGAGGTGGTAAAGTATTTTTCACCCTCCTACTACCCCCCACCATATTTTAATCGGGATTTTTAGTATTTTTCTATGAAAGGTATTCAAATAATAAACATTGTAAAGTATGTTTTGATTTTTTTGATGTATATGTTACGTGCTTTGAGATTGTGAAAGGTTAGCATACTGGTCTTTATAAGTAAATAAGTAAGAACAGCATTTGGTTAATTAAGACTTGAACAATTCCAGCTAGACGCAAGGTGGCCCATTTTGGCCACCGAACGAATAATGCAATACCAAAAGGTGCACTCTGAAATTTCACTTTCGACTTCTTCAGCTTCCCCAAAATGTTATTCTATTAGTGAATTTTTGTTTTGTTTTTTTTATAAATCAGTTCTTTACAAAAGTACATATTACTTTTTTTAGTTAACACGAAATCTTTTTCCAAATAACACTTTTTTCAACGTTCAATTAGTAATTTGACCAAATAAAGGTACAAAATTCAGTTAAATTTTAAAAAATGATGACCCACTAGATAATTTGGTTTTTTATAAACTAATAATAAATAATATTATTCCGAATTTTTTTTTGTCCAAATATAAATTTATTTGTATTTTGTGGAACCCGCGTGGCATTTATTGCACATTTGACCCTCTTGGGTATAAAGCCTTCAGGCGAATGCTTTACGGTGGCAATGCATCAATTTTCCGAATAGAGTTTTCATCTTTTGCAGCGAACTGTGCGGAAACCATTAGATCCAATGAGATTACATTATATACAAAAAGAATTCTCAATTACAAAAAATGGGTCGCGGAAAGCATTTAAACGACTTTGAAAAAGGTCAAATAAAAGGTTATATAAATTCTGGCCTAAATCAGCGTGAAAGCGCCAAAAGAATCGGACGAATCCCAAATGTAACTGGCAACTTTATTCGTAATGAAGCAACTTACGGCAAAAATATGAATGAGGGTCTCAGCACACAACAACACCAGCAGACAGACGATTTACCATTAGAACTGCTTCAAATTCCAAGCGTTCAGCAGCCAAAATCAGGGAAGATGCAAGTTTGGCAACGGTGAAACGCATTATTCGTAGTGCCAAAGATTTGAAGAGATTGAAGATAAAAAAAAACCACCTCTCAATCATGCGCGTATAGCTGCACGACTTCGTTTTGGAAAGGAACATATGACATGGAACAAGGAGTGGCACGACGTCGTGTTTTCCGATGAAAAAAAGTTAACCTGGATGGACCGGATGGCTATAACTACTATTACCATGACCTACGAAAGGAGGAATGTGTTTTGAGCCGAAACCACAGCTGCGCGGGAGGCATAATGGTATGGGGTGCGATTTCCTATTATGGGACTTGTGAGCTACAGTTTCTGTCATCGAAAATGAATGCAAATGTGTGCAAATCTGTCATACAAAAGGCATTCCCACATTTTTCTAATATTTTTGGATCGAAACCATGGATATACCAGCACAACAATGCACCCATTCATACTGCTAGAGTGGTAAAACAGTGGATAAGTCAACAAAATGTGAAATTGCTAGACTGGCCGCCGTACTCCCCGGACCTAAATATTATAAAAAACGTTTGGGGATTATTGTCTCAAAAAGTATATGAGGGCGGAAGGCAATCTCAAGACACTGAGACCCTAATTGACGCCATTAAATCAACCTGAGAAACTATATCGCACAATGTTCTAGAAAATTAGTTGTTGTTGATCTAAAATAAATAGGCATTTTTATACCCGATACTCAAAATGAGTATTGGGGTATATTAGATTTGTGGTAAAAGTGGATGTGTGTAACGTCCAGAAGGAATCGTTTCCGACCCCATAAAGTATATATATTCTTGATCAGCATCAATAGCCGAGTCGATTGAGCCATGTCTGTCTGTCCGTCTGTCCGTCCGTCCGTCCGTCCGTCCGTCCGTCCGTCCGTCCGTCCGTCCGTCCGTCCGTCCGTCCGTCCCCTTCAGCGCCTAGTGCTCAAAGACTATAAGAGCTAGAGCCAGACTTCTGTGATATGTCACTGCTACAAAAATATTTCAAAACTTCGCCCCGCCTACTTTCGCCCCCACAAAGGACGAAAATCTGTGGTATCCACATTTTTAAAGATACGAGACAACCAAAAACGCAGAATCGTAGAGAATTACCATATACCATATTACCATATTACCAATACCATAAAACATTAGCGCCTAGATCTCAGAGACTATAAAAGCTAGAGCAACCAAATTTGGTATCCGCACTCCTGTTAGATCTCACTATAAAACGTATATCTCAAAATTTCGCCCCACCCCCTTCCGCCACCACAAAGGACGAAAATCTGTGGCATCCACAATATTGCAGATTCGAGAAAACTAAAAACGCAGAATCATAGATAATGACCATATCTATCAGATTGCTGAATCTGGATCAGATCGGATCATTTTTGTAACCAAAAGCAAGAAATCAATTTGCAGTGGCTACGCAGCGCCCGACGTCACACTCAGACTGATTTTCTGTCTCTCTCGCACGCACTCTTTGTCGTGTCGTTTTTTATTAGCGGCGTCTGCCGGAGGAGAGCCATACTGACTTAGTATCGGGTATAACTGTAGAGTTGCGGTGTCCGCAGCAACTCACAACGTTCCCCCTCGTTTGTAATGTTTTTGAAAAAATAAATAAATAGCCTCTAAAAACGTGTTCTGGAAACCACATATTGCTATATTAACAATGAATTAATCTATGCAAAAAAATTATTTCATATAAATCGGTAAGTTGGTTAAAAAGATATAGCGGTTTGACTTTTGAAAACTGTTGAACCTATTCAGTTGAGCGGCACTGTACATAAAACGAGTAACAAAACAAAGAACTTTTTTTATTTGAATGTTGATTGAATCGGTTGTCTGGTTTCGGAGGGACTAGCACGTTCAGCAGCTGTTGTCGCCTGGAGAACGCCAGTCCGGCCAACCTGTCGAGGATCCGCATTCTCTCCTGAGAAGCGGACACTGCGGAGAAGGGTCCCAATTGGGTCCCTTCAGAAGTGGAACCAGGATGCTTCCATTCTGTTGGGAAGTGCCCTGTTTCCAGGCAGTGGGAATACATCGCTGTTAGATGCTGAGCGTCTGCTCTTCAACCTGGCATCGCATGCATCAACCTCGAAAGCTTTGAGGGCCGGTGGAGCCTCGATCGGGATGGCAATGTTTGCATTGGACTCCGTAACAGGGAAGAAGTTGTGACGGAGCATCCGTTCGAAGTACAGGTAAAGGTTGAAATACAGAATTCGAATGGATTATATCCGGTTGCACCAAATCAAAAAGTGATAAATTGATTGTGGCGACAACAATAGACGTTGGGGACTTTGAATGGATCTGGTAATTGGAAAATGAAAAGAATGACGTAGAATATGTTTGCGAGAGGCATTTCTTGGAAACAACAAGAAGAGATGAGAAGGCAAGTATGTGTTTAAAATACCATTTAAAAAAGAAAAAAAAAAGGATATTCAAACCACAAGCTATGGCGCGATTTTACAGTTTAGAAAGAAAGCTCAGCAATAATACAAAATTAAACGAAAATTACATAAATTTTATGCATGAATAAAAAACTTAGGACATATGGTAGGTAGAGTCTAAATAAGATGGGAGATATGATTTGCCCCCTCAAGGAGTCATAAGCGAATCCAGTCTAACGACAAAGCTGAGCTAACAATAAAAGATTAAATGATATCATGTGGGTTTGACCAAGAGTCCAAAATGACATTTACGATATTATGGTGATATGGCGTAAATGGCCATTTTTATTAATATCTGCAGACATTGCAAAAATGCACCGACAAATTAATATTGATAAAGAAGACCAAACAACTAGGAAGTTACCGGGAAGTTTAATAGTTTTAAATCTTTATACAAAAGCCGAAAAGCCAATCGGGTCCTTCCAAGTCGGGTGGCTTCAAGGGCGAATCGGGAACCGGGGTGGTTGCTAAGCAGAGCGAAATCGTGGCTGGTAAGCGCTCCGGGACCCAAGAACCCAAGAAAGCCCCGACAGGTAGCGTCCCTGCACAACGGGGAGGAAAGCCGTCGTACCAGGACTGGAGACGAGCGCCTTTCATCCTGTCCAACGAGGACCCAAACTTCAGGGCGTCGGCAGAAGAAAAGGAGCAGAGGCTGCGGGCCTCCTCAATCCTGCAACTATTCCAGCCAGCCAAAGCCGGAAAAGGCGCAGCCAAGGCCCCCAACAAGCGGCAACGCTCAGCAGAGGACCCCGCTAATCAGCGAGGCCAAGCCCAGCAAGCCAAGCGGGTGAAGACCCACCTCACGAACCGGTCGTTCGCTGAGGTGGCGAGGGGCAAGACCCTGATCGGTGTCCGGGACAGGGGCGCCGAGGACGGCAATGTCCCCCGCGATAAGTGGCACCTGGTGGTGAACGAGCTCCAGGACCGGTTCCTACAGGAACTGGAGGAGAACAGCGGACCACCGCCAAAGTGTGAGGACGCAGGGTGGCATCAAGGCAAGGTGAAAGCCATCGCCTGCCAAGACGCACGCTCTGCGGCCCTCTACATGAAGGCGGTGGCTGCTCTGAAAGAGGTCTATCCAGGGGCGAAACTGAGATGGGAGGATGTTCCCAGCCGTCCGAGAGCCAGAGCATGGGTCTCGGCTAAACCTGCAGAATCTGAGAAAATCCTCAGGCTACTGCCGGTCTGCAACCCCCACCTTCCCACAGCCGATTGGAAGGTGGCCAAGGTAGAGGACATCCAGGGGCAGAGGCGCCAGATTATCCTCGTTCTTTATGAGGAGTCGCTAGAGCACCTCGCCAAGACGGACGGTGTGGTCGACTACGGGTACAAAATGGTCACCATAACCACCTATAAGTCGTATCGCAAGGGCAGGCAAGCGGAGGTCGGACGACATCCTGGAGGACCACGCGTCCGACGAGAGCGACCTAGCCAGAGGTCTCAGCCATATCTTTGTCGTGGAGGAGCCGGATTCCCCCGACAGCGATCTAGAAGCAACAATGGCGGAGGTGAGACTCAGGAATGTCACTGATGATCCAGCAGATAAACCTCCACCATTGTAAGGCAGCATGCGCTGCTCTACTGCTCCACCTGGCCAAGGAGCCGACATAGTCCTCATTCAGGAGGCCTGGATCCTCGGAAACAGGGTCTCCGGTCTGAGGACTTCTGACTACAAGCTATACGTAGCTGAGACCGCAGGTAAAATTCGTACCTGCATTCTTGCAAAAAGAGAGTTGCACTTATTTTTGCTCCCAAATTTCAGCAGTGAGCCTCGAAGGCCAAGAGCGCTCACTGAGGATCTGCTCCGCATGCATGGGGCATGATCAACCAAACCCCCTCCACACGCGCCTCTCCAGGCTCTAATCGCAGAATGTTCGGCCAAGGACATCGACCTATGCCGATGCCAATGCACATAACTGTCAGTGGGGAAGCACTGACACAAACGAAAGGGGTGACTACCTTTTCAGTTACTTACTGACCACTCAGATGGTCTTATTAAGCCGGGGTAGTGATCCCACCTTTATTATTAAAAACCGCAAGGAGGTCCTGGACCTCACGCTTGCCTCTCATGAGATCCAGAGTAACATTGTATCCTGGAGGGTCCAGGAAGAGCACTCCTTCTCGGACCACAGGTACGTGGAAACTGTTTTCTCCTTCTCAGTACCGAAGCCAGTTCGTTTCCGGAACATCAGGCGGACAAACTGGACTCGGTACTCTGATTACCTCTGTCGTGTTCTCCCCGAGCCCCCATCTGAGGAGGAGTTCTCCACGGAGGCCACGACGCCTGCAATAAGGCGCTCGACAAAGCATGCCCCTCTGGCAAGAACAGAGGCCGGAGGAAACCTGAATGGTGGAATCCGAAACTGGATGAACTCCGGAAATTCTCCCGGAGACTCTTCAATAAAGCTTAAGGCTGAGAACGTTGAGCAAAACTGGGCCGAATACAAGGCCATTCTGTCAACCTACAACAAAGAAATTGGAAAGCCAAACGCGCTTCCTGGCGTAAGTTCTGCAGCGAAATCGAGAGTAACTCAGAAGCCTCGCGCTTGCGCAAAGTTCTCTCGGAGACAACACCCACCCTGAGCTACATGAAGAACACCGACCAGGCGTGGACTACGTCCAGCGATGAATCGCTAAGTCTTCTCCTAAATACTCACTTCCCTGGCTGCGATGAAAACAAACCCAACTACTTCGCGCCTCCTTCTGTCGTCTCAAATGCCATCCTGAGCCTGCTAAACCAGGAGAACATCTCCTGGGCGGTCAGAAGTTTTAAACCTTACAAATCCGCGGTCCCAGACGGCATTTTCACAGCGTGTATTCCGTCCAGTCTGATCTCAGACTCCCAGCATGTCTATCGGAAGGGAAGATCCACCAAAACGGCCCTACACTCGATCACATCGATCATCAAAGCGTCCCTTAACTTTAAGGAGTACACACTCGTAGCCTTCCTCGACATAGAAGGCGCTTTTAACAACATCCTTCCGACCGCCATCACGGGCGCACTGACGGATCTGGGGGTTGACTACAGGACGGTGAGCCTGATCGATCAGATGCTGCAATGCAGGACGGTTGAGGCATCACTGAGGACGTCAACGTGCACCAGATTTGTCAGCAGAGGCACACCGCAGGGCGGAGTCCTCTCGCCCCTCCTATGGAACGTGGCAGTGAACGCACTGCTGCGGTATATAGAGGGGGGTGGCTGGAGTGCAAGTACTCTCACGAAAATGTCGAAGTGGGCAGACAAATGCGTGTTAGGCGTCAACCCGTCTAAAACGGAACTTTTCCTTTTCACTAAGAAGTACAAAGTTTCGGCACTGATTCCCCCAAAACTATGTGGGGAAGCGCTAGTCTTTAGAAACAACGCCAAGTATCTTGGCCTAATCCTAGACAGAAAGCTCGATTGGAAACTGAGCATAGAGGATAGAGTAAAGAAGGCCCTTTATACATGCAGGAAAGCAATCGGACTGAAATGGGGAATGACCCCGTATATTCGGTGGCTATACACCACCATCATATGACCAATCATGCTCTATGAAGTGGTAGTGAGGTGGCCAGCCCTAGACAAAAGCAATTGTCTTAACGACTCAGTAGATACCAACGAATGGCGGAGTTATGCATAACTGGCGGGCTACGCACTACTCCAGGGGAAGCCCTGGATACCGTGCTGAACCTCCTCCCTGTAGATCTCATGGGTAAGAAGGTGGCAACAGTTTCTGCCCTTAGAATGAGAGAAGCCAAACTGTGGAAAGCATCCGAGGTTGGGAGGTTCTGGAATCCTGATGAGACTCCCGCAATTACCAGAGAGGACAGATTACTGTATCCCTAGTGATCACCTCTCGACGTCTTTCTAGGTATCTATCCCAACTAGAGAGGACTGGGAGATGGGCGAACCAGGACCTGCAAATGCGATTCACTTCTACACTGATGGCTCAAAGTTAGACGGCCGCGTGGGAGGCGGACTCTACTGCAGCGAGCTGAACATCAGTCATTGCTTTAGGCTCCCGGATCACTGTAGTTTGTTCCAAGCGGAGGTTGGTGCCATCAAGGAGGCCATTTCTATCGTCTCCAAACGATCTCTAGACACGCACTTAGTGTGCGTCTTCTCGGACAACCAAGCAGCTAAGCAGTAGCCTTTGGCTACGTGCAAGCTTCTCACGCACGAATGGTTCGAGCCAAATGCCAATAGGAGGTAGCTGCTTCCTGTAAAGTCTCAAGATTGATATGGCCATATCGATCGAAGAAGCGCTCAGCAGAGCTGTATAGACTCAGCAGAGCACAGTGCTCTGCAGTTACTCGAGCCATTACGGGACACTGGCAGATCGGCACTCAACCTGCAGTAGTCTGCTCTCACGGTTTCAGGCAACGAGATGGGGCACATGCCCATGCGGCAACCTCTTATAGGTCCAAGTGAGCTTGGGGGGCGGGGGTTTCTTTATCTCCCCCTCCCGGCTACCGCCTTAACCTAACCTAACCTAACCTAGCAAGCAAAGGAAAAAAGTGTTGTCAGTTCTTTGCGAGCACTGGATAAAAGTCCTGAGTGTTTATACATCCAGTAATCGTGGAGTGCAAGGTTACATTTAACTTCAAAACTTACTCTGACGTAGGTCTGTTGCAAATATATGGCGGGCGGCAATCAATAGTTCTTTTCTAAGATGTGCTGCTTCTTTGGGACAATTGGCCATCAGGTTGAGCATCCCATTTGTTACAGATAGCGAATTAGCTATAACCACTTCCTAAAAGTTAAAATAATTAATTATAATTATCACGTTAAATTACACATTCGAATCTTTAAATTACCTGAAATATTCGTACAATGTATGCCAAAAATGACAATGTTTTGATTTGTGCACCCATGAAGTCGACAAAGGTTTCCTTCTGAGTCGAATTTCTGTAAACAAAAATGAATACATTTGTTTTTAATTTTATGTACATATGAAATTAATTCAATGACATGTATAGTAAAAGTAGATGTGCATTTACGTAGCGCTTTTACGACAAAATGTTAAAAAAAAAATGAAAATTTCAAATTTTTTTTCAAATTTCAAATTTCCAAAGTAGCCTTATATTCAGCCAAAAGATATGAGCCATACAAATGTGGTTTGCGAGCTTGGGGTTAAAAGTTTCAAAACTTTGCGAATTGAAGGGGGACTGAGTGTAAATTTTCAAAGTAATTTAATTAAATTTATTTATTAAATTAACAATTATCTGTTAATAATGGTACTTAGTTACTAAAGGCGGAAAAAGATAAGTTAAAAGTTAGCTAAATTTAAGTGATTAGAAATATTGCATGCAATTAGTTTAAGAGACAGTTCAGGGGATAGGGTTTGACATAGGGAGTTATAATTATGGCATAAAACCCTAAAAGGTTCATGATCAGCATAATTAGACCTACATATGGGTAGACGGATAGGCCTAAAAGTACGGGTAGGTCTAGATGGAACGGCCAAGTCAATCTTACCCAAGAGAGTTTGGGAGTTAACAGTCCCGAGAAGGAGCTTGTGCACGAACATTACGCCATTGCATATTCTGCGATGATGCAACGACGGCAGGTCAATAAGATTTAACCTAGACCGGTAGGGTGGCAAGATTCTACCCGAGTCCCAGTTAAAGTTCCGAAGGGCAAAAATTATAAATTGCTTTTGCACGGATTCAATAACAGCCTGCTGCTCTTTATACTGCGGGCTCCACACACAAGAACAATACTCCAATATAGGACGTACTAACGAGATGTACAGTTACGAAAGTAACGTACGGGTCGTCAAACTCCTTGGACCAACGCTTGATGAACGCTAAAACACCCTTAGCTATATTTACAGTTGCAGCTATATGGGTGTTAAAACACATCTTATGATCAAAAAAGACTCCGAGGTCATTTGAACTCGAAATTCGCTCGAGGACATGATGTCCTAGAACATATGGGACAAAATGAGGAGCGCGACGGTAAAATGTCATAAGTTTGCATTTGGAAAGGTTCAGAAAAAGAAGATTAGTTGAACACCACAATAGTAGTTCACTTAGATCAAATTGAAGGCGTGTGTGCAAATACCAATCAGAGTAAGAAAGACAGATTTTGACATCATCAGCATACATTAGTGTAGTAGAGTATGTTATAACTTGAGGAAGGGCATTCACAAATAAAATAAACAGAAGCGGGCCCAGATGACTTCCCTGTGGCACACCTGAAGTAACATTAACAGTATTTGACAACACGTTAGAAAACAAAACACGTTGAGTACGGTTAGAGAGATAGGACAAAATCCAATCTAGAAGATTCGTTGGGAACCCTAATAAAGAGAGCTTGTGAATAAGCAGAGCATGGTTCACAGAATCGAATGCCTTGCTGAAGTCAGTAAAAACTACATCCGTCTGCAAACCAATTTGAAAACCACAGTGGATTAGGTTAGAAAACTCAAGAAGTTTAGTCGATGTTGAACGATGTCTGAAAAACCGTGTTGCGACGGAGATATCAAGCTGCAACAAAGATGTTGCAGTTGCCGGGTGACCAGGAACTCAAGAAGCTTCGGGATGGCGAAAAGCTTTGCGATACCACGATAGTTTTCAATGTTTGATCTTGAACCTTTTTTGTGAAGCGGAATGATATAGGACTCATTCCAAATTACTGGGAGACAAGACTGTTCCAAGGAGAGGTTGAAGAGAAAGGTCAAGGGTTTGCAAAGGGACTGGGCACAGTGTTTTAAGATGCAACTTGGTACCTTATCTGGACCCGCAGAAAACGATATGTCCATAGATGACAAACCTTCCAGAACAACGCTTTCCTCGAAAAAGGGCAGAAAAATGCTGTTAGCTTGAGGTAGCTGGTACGGATACGGAGTGGATGCGTTGTAAATATGAGACGAGTACGTTGTTTGGAAAAAGTTAGCGAATAAATTTGCAATACCAACAGCAGAATCTTCTGTTTTGTTCTGGTAATGAAGGGACGGAGGAAAAACGTTTGACTTGCGCTTAGAGTTAACGAACGAATAGAGTTTTTTAGGATCACTACGAAAGTTACTACTACATTGTGAAAGGTAATGATTATAACACTGACTATTGACGGCAAGGAACAGAGAGCGAGCGGAGGAGTATAGAGCTAAAGCCAACGTGGAGCCCGACTTCTGGTACTTTTTATAGAGCCGGGATTTATTATTTTTTAAGTATGATAACTACTTGGAGAACCAAGGAGGCTTGGACGATACAGGTACAGTGATATCTGGAACAAACGTATTTAGGGCGGAGTAAATAGAACTATAAAACGAGTTAACAGTTGCATCTATGTTCGGTAATGAATAAAGAAACGACCAATCAACACGCGAGAGATGTAGATCTAAATCGATAAAGTTTGTTTTGCGAAAACACTTTATGTGACAAGGAGCCATGGAACTGTCAGCACCTCCAGATTGTGTACACTCCAGTGATATCAACAAAGTTGGATGGTAAGGATCTTCAGGGAGTGATATTGGGCTTTCTCTAGATACCGTAGCAAGAGAAGCATCGATTACAAAAACGAGGTTAAGAAGTCTGTCCCTAATGTTTTTAACGGCATTAATTTGGACAAGGGAAATATCCGTTAGCCCATTGATAAAGTCAGTATGGCAATTGGGAAACCAATGGTTAGCGTCATCACAAGGCAACCAAGAAAGAAATGGGAGGTTAAAGTCCCCCATGACAATAATTCGATCATTGCACCCTAATGCAGAAACAACAGTATTAATTGCTGAGAGGTGGTGGAAGTAAAGCTCAGCATCAGACCTGGGAGGAATGTAAGAGCAGGTTAAATAGAAAAATGCGGAGCCAACACGAAATTTGACTGCAACAAATTCAATTCCATGCATGTTATTGAATGGGAATAACTCAGATGAGAAAACAGATTTAACTGCAATCAGAACGCCACCTGCAAAAGATGGGCGGTCCATTCTATAAATAGTGTAACTATCAATGAAAACTTCATGATCATTGACAGAAGAGTTAAGCCAGGTTTCGGTAAAAGCTATGGCGTCGAAATCAAAAGACGCACTATTAGTATGAATTTGACGCAATTTTCCCAGCAAACTGCAAACGTTCTGATAGTGCATGGAAATGGTACATCAGTTTTTTGGAGCAGGTTCGGTAATTCTTGGATTCGAGTTCGAATCTTTGAGAAGGAACTCATGCATAATTGTATGCTCAGGCCATATTGACGGTTTTAGAGAACTGGATAGTAAAGAATCAGGGAGAAGAATTTTAAAGGATGATATGTTGCGCTTATGTTTAAATGTAAATTTAGTCACAGCTATATCAACAGGCGAAGTGTTAAGTTTAGAGGAAAGATGTTGTTTAACATCCTCCGTTGTAGCCTCAGGAATAAGACGAGAAACAAATATTGCTTTCCGAGGGACCACTGCTCTAAGTTGAAGTCCCGAGCGAGATCGAGATGGTGGAGCCACTCCTAAAAGAGATCTCGGTCCAAGGGCAGAGGAATTGGCAGCAATGGCTGGAGCAGGAATTGGAGCAGGAATTGGCAAGACGTCACCAGCAACCAGCACACCCGCACTAAGAGCACTCACCGCGTCAGAAGTGACGGCCTCAGAAACTGCAGGGATGGGATTGATGCTGTTGGGAAGTTGGGTGCTCGAAGGAAGCACATTGCTCGGTGTAAAGAACTCCGGAGCCACCGTTGGCGGATTTACAGACAACGGCGTGGCATGACTACACGGAAATGCTGCCGATTGCTGAAGGTGGGAGGCAGGCGTACCAATCGTATTAGGTTGCAAGAGATTGGTATCATTATGCGGAATTTTCCGTCTAGGCGATTCGCTCAAGAGTTTGAGCCCAAGAAACTGTGATTCAAGGGCAAGAAAATTCTCGTTGAGAGCTACAAATTGTTTCCGGACATCCAGAAACCCAGTTCCCGACAAGCCAGACATGACCAAGACAGGCCCATGCGTTTCGAGATCAGATCATTCAGCCGGCCAAAATTTCCACCACCAGCACATTTTATGTGGGCAAAATTGTCGCACAGCCAGCAGCTAAGAAATGAATCACCAATGATAACACCACCGAATTCACATTTCTTTGCACTACAAACGATTGCCATTATTGACAGCAGTAGAATCACTGTGCACGAATAATAAAAGAACGGAGTGAGATCGCAGGTAAAGTAGGAGAGCAGACAGCAGAGCGAGCCAGACAATCAGCTGCTGCGGCAATAATTCAAAGCTGATGATCCAACGAAGTGCAGAAAACGAGCAGTAAACTCACCAAAGCAGAGACACAAAAGAAAAGTCCACAGAGAGGGAGAGTATAGGCAATCCAGAGAGAGTGAGAGCAACAATGCGAGCAGCAGGCTTGCTTATACTCACGAGAGAGTGTGGGCGATGCAAACGCTGATGCGCGAGAACAGTGCACACCGAAGAAGCGATAACGAAAAGTAGACTGGCCAAAAAACAATAACAAATTGCCTGCACGAGTCCGATGCGATTACGTTGCAATATTGAATTTATATTAAACACTTGTTTACAAACAAAACACTGGTGGTTAACACAAAGTAGAATCAAATTAAAGAGATGCGGTAATATATCAAAACAAAGTCACAACAATGTTGTATGATATTTAGTCAAAGGGCGGAGAATGCGGGAGCAAGAAAAAAAACACAACCGGCTTAAGCAGGAGCTAGAAGCGAATTGGGTGATATACAGTTTATTTTTTTTTTTATTAAATCCACGTAGCCATCTACGTTACTAGCATTACGTTACGATTGGGTCATTTTGTCAAACAAACCAAAAAATAACTTTTATCAAGAATAACACAGCCACACAAAAAAAGTGTCGTGCGCGGCTGACCCCTATGTATTTTGGGGCCCTGAGAAGGAACCCAAGGTCAGATTTGGTACATCACGTCAGGTTTTTTTTCTAACCTCAAAAAACCTACATATGTACATATATGGTCGAAACATGGTGTAAACTCATTTGAAAAATTTACCGGATTTGCTTGAAACTCGTCACTCGGGGGCTTTCGGGATCAATAATTACGAGTTTGAAGTCAGTTTAAAAAAATTCAAAATTGTGGATCCAGTAAGTCCGGATTCACTTAAAACGAATAACTCCCCGGCCGTGCTTCATCTAGATATTTTGAGGAGAAAAGAACTAGATACATCTCGAAACAAGAAAACTGACATCAAATTCGAAATCAGCGACCGACCCCAAAAGCCCCCCAGTGACGAGTTTCAAGCAAATCCCATCAATTTTTCATATGAGTTTCCACCATGTTTCGACCATATACATATGTATGTTTTTCGGATCGGGTCAAGCAGCATAAATATTATAAATTATAGATAATAGTGAGGCCCAAAGAAAATTCATATGTTGTTAGTTATTTGCAATGCCCAATGTAAAAATCATTTGGTACCGCAGTGGAATTATTTCGTACCTTTATATAGTCTCTATCGATCTTTCGTACTCGGCTTAGCAGCAGTCCTGAGAAGCTCTAACGCTCTCGCTCTATCGTACTCTCTCGTCGCGTCTAAGCTTGCTGCATAGGACCCGGTCTCGAGCTAATCGTCGCAGCTATCAAACATTACGACATTTTTACAAGGACACAGGTTATCAAGGGTTTGAACAACTCATTTTTGTAATAGATAAAATGATGGCTTTGTTTTTATGCTTATGTTTCAACTAAGAAGAATAAGCATGACTTATATTGCAGTCAACATTGCATTCTAGATAGACAAAGCCCTGTGAACTCGAAGGCTTCATCAAAAATAACAACGAAGACAAAATCCTTTATTAGCGAAACTCACTTTAACATCAGCTGGCATGTATATTTGGCCTCCTTTACACCCAACTATCGCGCTGCTCGGTAAGGAGGATCGGCCTCCTTTAATTCGACCCTGAATTAAATACCACCAACACCATTGAAGCCAACAAACACACTCAAACCGTGGATATTCCAGTTGATCCTGATGTCCGCAATGTTGTTTTGGATTTAATTTCACCCAGAAAATTCCACCATTCATCATTGCGTCACCAGTTTTAGGGATGTTTACTTTATATCGGGAGTGGGACAACACCTCAAATTTACGTACGTCACCTGTTCACACATCACGAAACCATAAAAGAGATTTTTGCCCAGCACGAGCTTTTCAATGAGGGCCACATAGGACTCGGAGCTGTTTCGTAGGAAGTATTCTCTGGGGAAAAAGTTTTAGCGAGCAAGACTCCCTCGACCGGTGTACATTTAAGACTGCTGCGACAACAGTCAGAAAGAAGAAATGCTGATACGTGTTTCTCTATGACCGCGTCTGGCATGATGGAACGACAGTTGAAGCTGTCAAACCACTGCTTCCTCCAACGATTAATTTCATCAAATTCTTTTTGATCTCCTGGAACTTTATAGTTGATACCAGAGACTGCGAACACAAAATCGAGAATTGGATCTTCGGACTTTCCTTAACTGGGAGCATCTTCCTAGATACAATTATCCAGCACTATATATCAATATACGTTGAGCTTCCATAACTCGAACGTCTTTATCTTGAATTTTGTATACATGTCGAAGTCTTCATCTGTCGAGAGTTTTCTTTGAATAATGGTGGTTTCACATATGGAAGTTCTACAGAACATTGAAACTGTCCACTCTCTGCAGGAAGTCGAGATGAAAAACGACTTAAACGACCTATTTTAGAAAGCTAATGGACCAGACTCAGCGTCAGGCTCTGCTCTGCGTCATGGGTAATGGGGGTCGGCCCTAACGAAAGCATTCGAAATACTATGAATTGACCCCTTCGATATTCAGACGCATAGACGGGTAGGTATGCGCAGAGGATCTTCTCATTCTGTATGAGAATGAGCAACCGAATTGAATACATGTACTCAACTCGGATATGTATGTACATATATTCCATTTTTACATATAAAATTTTTACTTGGGTATGTCGAGTTTAAGAATATCGATCAATAGAGCTTAGTGTTAATGTGTGTGTGTGTGTGTGTGTAGGAAGCTGGGTTGCATACGGTACATAAACAGTCTACAGTTTGGTCGTCGCGACTAGAACTTGAAAAAGTTGGACTGCGGAGTGGGTATCCTACGATGCGCAAGGGAGGGTCTAAAGACACGGCGACAGCCTCGGATGATTGCGATGGAAGATGAGTGACAGGCCGTTATGGTACTGTTTCTGATACTGACTTTATTGATATAATGATTCTTATTTATAGGTAATCAAAAGGTACAAAAGTGCTGAGTCTGTAAAATATATGTTTTGTGTATTATGGATAATTTTAGTGTCTGGTGGTCAATTGCGACATTTTGATGGTCAGCAACTGCCCCGCTGTCTTCGCTGCAGTGGCTAGTGTGTTGACGTGAGGTATTATATTGCATGTTACGTAGAACACTGTGTCACGGTGCCACTGTGTTATGCCGACGGGTATTATACACTATTACTTAAGCATATTTCTGCAACTGAACATTCTCCCGGCCGTTGAAACTGTGTTCAACCATCGTTCAAGTCGACGGTAAACCGGCGTGCAAGGGGTATAGGGGGTGATGACATGGCTGGATCGGGATTTGACGGCCTTGGTTTCCATAGTTGATACTTCTTCCGGAAGATGAAGGCAATGATCAATAGAATTGATTTTGCTAGGGCTGCATAAGCAGCGAGTTGATGGTGCTGCACGGTGGTGAGATAGTGTGGCAGCTCGTGATGATTGATGGCTGATAGTTGCTGGTGTAGACCATCAAGTTCTTGAAGAAAGTCTGATGTCTGGTTCTTCAGTTGCCACATTGGTGGCGAGGGTGATGTCTCCGGTGGGCCCACGTCACCAAACCGAGTGTAAGTCGATTTTATTTCGCTGATTGTGATGCTGAAGGTGCTGATGCTTACTTCAGTATTGCGAGCAGTGCAACCAGGGGACATGGAGAGTAGACCAGTTCCTTCCAGTGTTATGGTTGACGGAAGTCCGTTGCATACTGCTTGAAGTTTAGTTGTAGAATGCGTTGCGAAGATCCATTTATTTGGATGCTGAGTTTTTATCCACACCGTGTCAGCCTTTATGTGTGTTACCTGACACAGTGTTTCTGTTTTATTGTTAAACAGTTGAAACTCACAGCGATTGTCCACATTGAAGATCGTCTGATGGTCAAAGCAGATGAACTCCTCGTTGTGTACTTTAAGACAACGTCGGAATTCCTCTTGGGTAGTGCCCATGAACTGGTCTCGGTGGATGTTAACCGTTACTATGGTGGTTCTGAGGTCCAATAGACTCCAGCTTGTTGAATCCCAAAACGGAATTGGGATGATGCTGAAGACTTCGAGCTGAGCTGTTGAGACCAGCGGTAGCGTCACCTTGAAGATGACTTGTTTTGCAGTCGGGGTTCCTTCGGCTCGCATGATTCTGTATGGTTTAATCACCTCCTTCGTTGTGACCGGCAGTATTTGATCTTGTGGCAAATGATCCCGTATCTGGTTTAGTTGGTCTCTTAGTTGCTCGGGAGACACCAGCGTGGGGCTTATTCTCCGATGATGAATACCGATTAGGACATCAGATATGTCGGACTGCATTCGTTGAAGAGTTGTTGTGAGCTGGGTTTATTCTGCTATTAGTCCTAAGTACGCTTGAGTCAGATGATCGCTGTGATATGACCCTCTTTCTCGGTTGATAGTAGCCACATTCTCTTCCAAAATTTTTAGGCGATTGTCAGTTGTTACCTTGTCTTTTCTGACTACGTTTATTGTCGCGTCGACAATTGATGTTTGGTGTTGGAGCAGATGTAGTAAAAAGTCTTCATTGGTTTTCACTTTCTCAATTACTTGAGTCATCTCCTCTGCGTATTTTGCGTCGAGAACACCAAAAAGACTGCTTGCTACATTTGCTATGATATCCAGCGGCGATCTGCGTTTTCGAAAGTTTTTCATTAAAACGCTTCCTGTTTGTAGCTCGTTATACACATATTGAAAGTGTTGAACTATTGAGTTACATGCCGGAACATTTTTATACCCGATACTCAAAATGAGTATTGGGGTATATTAGATTTGTGGTAAAAGTTGATGTGTGTAACATCCAGAAGGAATCGTTGCCGACCCCATAAAGTAGATATATTCTTGATCAGCATCAATAGCCGAGTCGATTGAGCCATGTCTGCCTGTCCGTCTGTCCGTCCCCTTCAGCGCCTAGTGCTCAAGGACTATAAGAGCTAGAGCAACGATGTTTTGGATCCAGACTTCTGTGATATGTCACTGCTACAAAAATATTTCAAAACTTCGCTACGCCCACTTCCGCCCCCACAAAGGACGAAAATCTGTGGCATCCACAATATTACAGATTCGAGAAAACTAAAAACGCAGAATCATAGAGAATGACCATATCTATCAGACTGCTGAGTCTGGATCAGATCGGATCATTTTTTTAGCCAAAAGCAAGAAATCAATTTGCAGTAGCTACGCAGCTCCCGACGTCACGATCAGACTGATTTTCTGTCTTTCTCGCACGCACTCTTTGTCGTATCGTTTAATATTAGCGGTGTCTGCCTGAGGAGCGCCATACTGACTAAGTATCGGGTATAAATGTAGAGTTGCGGTCTCCGCAGCAACTCACAACGTTCCCCCTCATTTAGTTCAGGGCACATGTATCGTAACTCTGAAATTCCAGCAGACATTAGTTGCATATTCTTCCAATATGGGTCCAAGTCATGGTATAAGATCATGGTCCACTCAGACGTTGCTATTCTTGATGTTCCAAGTTTCTCATAGAATATTCCAGGCTTGTTTGCGAATTGTGTCACATTTATTGACTGTGACAACGCTAATGGAAGCATGAGCAACAGCACCCCTAATGTTGATGTTAATGTAGGTGACAATTTTGTTGTTCGCTGTTTGGGTGGCTCATTACTCTCCGTGGTGTCACTGATCACGTTGTGGGAACGTTTGATTGCCACATCTTCTGGAAAGAGCGGCGCTAGACGAGTGATCGGGCGCTTGTATACGCCAGATGCTGTCTTAACGTCAACCACTCGTACGTGGTTGTCCTGTCCAGGATATGTCTTAATGATGCGACCCATTGGCCACTTCATTACAGGAAGGTTGTCTTCTTTAACCAAAAGTAATAATCCTTCAGGTACGTTTGGTGAAGCGGTCTTCCATTTATGCCGAGCTTGCAATTCTTGGAGGTATTCTGTAGACCATTGTTTCCAGAATGAATGCTTTAGGTGCGATACCAATTCCCAGCGCTTGACCAATGTTCTTCCTTGATGATCAGTATTGACGTCAGGATTCGTTGTCAATGGTTCACCAATCAAGAAGTGTCCTGGGGTGAGCGCTGTTGTATCAGTGGGATCATTTGACATTGGAGTGATGGGTCGAGAATTGAGAATTGCTTCAATTTCGATTATCACTGTGTTTAGTTCTTCAAATGTCAATGAGGCTGTGTTGGTGGTTGTTATCAACAGCTTTTTTGCTGATTTTACCGCCGCTTCCCAGAGGTCGCCAAACGATGGAGCCCTGGGAGGAATGAATTTAAAATCCACTTGTTTTTTGTTGCAATGATTCGTGATCAGAGCACTTGCCTTTGAGCTGAATATAGAGTCTTCTAATTCTTTAAGCTGGTTGTTTGCACCCACAAAGTTCGTTGCATTGTCGCAATGAATAGTTTGGCACTTCCCACGTCTGCTTAAGAATCGACGCAGGGCGGCCAAGAATGCATCTGTGGTAGGTCGCTTACCAGCTCCAGGTGTACTGCCTTTGTGGAAAAGCAGCAGAACACGGCGATGAATGCCTTATCTGGTCTTTTGCCTCGGATCTTATGGTGGATCGAGATTGGTCCACAGTAGTCGACGCCTGCATTAAGAAACGGGCGTGCTAGTGTGACTCGTTGTGCTGGGAGATTGCCCATGATCTGGTTCATCAGCTTTGGTCTAGCCTTGGTGCATCTAACACAGCTGTGGATGATGCTTCTAGCCATTGTCTTGTCATTGATAATCCAATTTTGTTGTCTTGCGATTGCCCTTAATGCTTGAGCACCACAATGCATGTTCTCCTCATGTAGCTCCCGCAAGATCATTTTGACGATTGGGTCATTGTAAGGCAGCAAAACTGGGTGTTTTGCGTTGTATGGAAGTAGAGCTTCTTCAAGTCTACCACCAACTCGGATGAGCTCATCGTCTCCTAGGAAGGGAGATAACGATATGATCGAGCTCTTTCTATCCACAGTCTTATAGCGTTGGAACTGTTTTAACTCTGCTGTAAACTCGACTTGTTGTATGGTTCGCAGGATTATAGTGCGGGCGTGAGTCAGTTCTTCTGCGCAGAGCCCCGTTTGGTGATGCGTGTAGCCTGGCTTTTCTGTATTCGTCCACACAATGTATCCTTCTTCGGCATCCAGATGAGACCCAGAGTTTTCACGCTGTAGAGCTCTAGTGTCTCTCCTAGTTTTACATCGGTTAAAATATCCTCTTTGGGGATTCCTTGGAGAAGTTGCTCATTGTTGGAGCACCACTTGCGCAATTTGAATCCGGACGGTAGCAATATCTTATTTAGTTCTTGTTGAACATGAATTGCCTCTGGAATCGTGTTTGCTCCAGTTAGACAGTCGTCAACATAGAAATCTGTTATTAATGTTGTTGATCCGACTGGTAGTCTGTCTTTGTATTGTATTGCCAAATGATCCAGACATTTCGTTGCTAGGAACGGAGCAGCTGTTGTCGCATGTTACTGTTTTCAGGCAATAGTACCTGATCTCTTCTGATGGATTGTTTCTCCAGACTATCATCTGATGGAATTGATCCTCCGGATTCATCCACACTTGCCGGTACATCTTTTCTATGTCCGCTGTGAATACGTACTTATGAATTCGAAATCGTAGCAGAATAGACATAGGTTCGCTCTGAACGGTGGGTCCAGCCTGCAGAATGTCGTTCAAAGATTTTCCGCTGGCTGATTTGCATGAGGCATCGAATACTACCCGAAGCTTTGTGGTGGTGCTCTCAGGTTTGAGTACACAATGATGTGGAATGAACTTTTGGGAACTTTTCATGCTGGCACAATCTTCATGTCCTAGTCCTTCATACTCTTCCATGAAGTCCACATAACTCTTCCAAGTTTCTGTTGAGCTTCGCCGCTCCAACGCTGGGAATCTTTTTGTTGCGGTTTCCAACGACTCCCCCAGGGCTGAAGGGTGTTCGGAAAATGGGAGCTTTACAATAAAACGGCCGTCTGAAGCTGTCTGAAGATTTTCTGTAAAAATGAGCTTCGCACCGTGCTTCCTCTGGAGTGCGTGGTTTGTCTTCCGTCTCTAGATTGTACAGAGTTCAGAATCTTTCCATGAGCTCGTTTACGTCCGTTGCACAAATGGGTGAGGAATTGTGGGCAGATTTGACTTTTCCTGCCACAATCCATCCCAGTTTCGTATTTTGTAGCAACGGTCCTTAGCTGCTGTTGATCTGGTAGCAGCAGCGAGTAGTAATGCTCGGCTCCGATTAGCATGTCGATTTTGCCTGGCTTATGGAAGTTTGGATCTGCCAGTGAGATCTTGCTTGGTACGTTTAAGCTCTCTGAATCGAGTGCCTGAGCTGGTTGATCAGCTATTATCTGTGGTAATACGAAAGCTTCAATTCTTTGCGTAAAACCATTGTGAAGGGATTTCATGAGCACATTTACTCGTGCTCTGCTGGTCTTTGATTGACATCCAATTCCTTCGATCCGTAATGTTGTGTCTTTTAGTTTGAGTGACAACATTGATGCCATTCGTTCAGAGATCAAGTTTATCTGTGATCCTGAATCTAGCAGTGCTCTGAAATTAGCAACCTGCCCGTTGTCGGCTTCTACTGTCACCTTTGCTGGGGCAGAAGATTGTAACTATTGTTACTTGCTGCACCAACCGGGCCTCTTGATTTTGTTGCTGCGCCTGATGCTGTTTCCAAATGTAGCATTGTGTTGTGCTTCTTGTCACACTTGAAGCAGTTTCGACCAGGGCATGCGTTTGTTTTGTGATTTGTTCTAAAACAATTAACGCACATTTTTTGTTTTTGTACCCAATTTAGTCGTTCTGATGGAGATTTGGAGCGAAATTCTTCGCATCCGTAGAGCCAATGGCTTGCTTTCTTGTAGAATGTGCATAAGGGTGCTCGCGCTCTTCCTGTGTTTGCTGATGCACATGTCGTGCCTCTTGGGTCTCTCCTTGATGCTGGTGGCTTCTTACTGGTTCCTAGAACCCGAATTCTTTGCTCCAAGAACTGAAGAATCGTATCCAGCGCCTGAATGTCCTTTGAGCTTCCCAATGATTGCTCATACAAGGCCTTATTTGTTACATCCAGTTTGTTTCTGATAATGGCAATCAATATCGGATCCCATGTACATACATTGATGCCTAATCCCTTTAGTGATGCAAGGGATTCTATGGTTGTTATATACAACTCTTTTAATGACTTGGGTTCGTCATTAATTGTTTGGTGATTGAGGAAGCGGTTCAGTACCGTATTCGACACATCTCTGGGATTTTTGTATGCGTCAACTAGTATTTCCCAAGCGGCTTCATAATTTTCTTCCTTTAGATCGATATGTCGAATCAATCTTTCTGCCGCGCCGGTAAGGGTGGTTTTAAGATACCACATCTTTTTCATCTTTGGAAGATGAGTGACAGGCAGTTATAGTACTGTTTCTGATACTGACATTATTGATAAAAATGATTCTTATTTATAGGTAATCAAAAGGTACAAAAGTGCTGAGTCTGTAAAATATATGTTTTGTGTATTATGGACTATTTTAGTGTCTGGTGGCCAATTGCGACATTTTGATGGTCAGCAACTGCCCCGCTGTCTTCGCACTCTGCGAAGAGAGTGCATTGTCAGCAGAACTCACTGCAGTGGCAAGTGTGTTGTCGTGAGGTATTATATTGCATGTTACGTAGAACACTGTGTCACGGTGCCACTGTGTTATGCCGAGGGGTATTATACACTATTACTTTAGCATATTTCTGCAACTGAACACTTATCTTTGATAGCAATTGATAGCATTGTACTTACCGTTGTATGACTGTTGGTTGTAAATTAATGGTGGTCAATATTAAAGGTATAAATTCAGAAACCTCTTGATGGACTGCATTCTTATATATTTGGTACATCAATACTACAATAATTGGAAGCTCTTGTAAAACTTTTAGGGATAATATTCCTCGAGGCAGTAGGGTATACTGAAAAAAGAATTATAATAATAATACAAAAATTTAATTAAAATTCACGTTTTCGACATGACTATAACTAGAACTAACACACAGAATATGTATACTTTATGGGGTCGGAACAAAAAATGATCACGATCACCAAAGATCGAATATACTCCTATACTCTTTGAGTACCGGGTATAAAAAAAACAAACAAAACTCCTTGGCTAAATTCTTTTTCGATAGACAGGATACTTTATGTGGTCTCTTGTTAGATAAAGACTTTTCTGACTTGTAGGGTCGACATCCATAGAAAAAAGCGGTGTTATATCATAAGATGCAAATGGGCTTTGTCTTACGAATGAACGCTATACTTACAGTAGGCTGTTGGGAATTGGAATCAAGCTGTTTTTCGACATGTATAGTTTTGACAGAATAGGCTTCGGGTAACAGACTTTCCAAGTTTAGTTCCGTTAAGTCGCCTAACCAGATATCGTTTGACGTTTCAAAAATAGATGTTACATGGTTGGGTAGATTTGTATAGATATCCTTGACGAATCCTAAAAAAAGTTGTATCTATATAAAGCGAAAATTATTAAATTACAGACAATGTATATGTAAAAGATATAGATTTAACTATTTATATTATATTTATTTATATTATATTTATATAAATGTATTTATATACTTAACTATTCGGAAAGTTTTCTATCGGAGCATAGAAAACTATGTGCAGCATTTTTATACCCGATACTCAAGAAGTGTATAGGGGTATATTAGATTTGTGGGGAAAGTAGATCTGTGCAGTGTCCATAATGACGTGTTTCCCATTAAGTATATATATTCTTGACCAGCATCAATAGCCGAGTCGATTGAGCTCAGTCTGTCTGTCTGTCCGTCCGTCTGGCCGTCCCTATTAGCGCCTAGTGCTCAAAGACTATAAGAACTAGAGCAACTACATTTTATATCCGGACTTCTGTGATATGTTACTGTTAAAAGTATATTTTAAAACTTCGCCTAGCCCACTTCCGCCCCCACAAAGAGCGAAAGTCTGTGGCATCCATAATATTGAAGATTTGAGAAAACTAAAAACGCACAATCATAGGACCATATTTACCAGATTGCTGAATCTGGATCATTTTTATAGCCAAATCAATTTGTAGTGTCTACGCAGCGTCCGACGACACGCTCAGACTGATTTTCTGTCTCTGTCGCACGTACTTTTTGTGGTGTAGTAGCGGCGTCTGCCGGAGGGGAGCCATACTGACTAAGTATCGGGTATAAATGTAGAGTTGCGGTCTCCGCAGCAATTCACAACGTTCCCCCTCCTTTCTTTCAAAATTAGGCGTTTTCACATTAACACATTATCGTTTTCAAAACGAAAATATTTTCCTCGACGAAATGTTTTCATATCAAATTAATCAAAACGAATTTCAGTTTCGAACGAAATAAAATAGAAGACCTATTGATGCAAACATAATTGTTGATTAACATAAATCTTACACCATTACCAGGGTAATTTAGCTTCTGTCTTCTTTATAAATATTTTGTTCTTCTTTTATCACGCTGTATATTTTCGAACCAGGTCAGCTGTTTTTGTTTGTTTCTGCAAGAGTAAGTCTGGTCTGATGAGCTTGTGAGGTAGCTCAAAGGGGGCCTAGCTGAGGCCACCGGACGGGTCGCGGGTTGCGGATAGCGAACGGCCTACCTCGGTAGGTCAGCTGCGAATAAGCGGGCATCCCTCACGGGAGAGTACCGAAATAAGCAGTCCCGGACAGCCAGCGGGTGTTCGCGAAGCAGCAACACTGACGATGCGCTTGTGGTGCCGCCTCAATAAGTAGCTCACACACTCCCATCCATACACAATACCTACCCATATCCCAACCCCCACATCCACCTCACACCGGGCCGGACTAAGTGTGTTACTCGACCCGTGCCGAGAGTCAGCCTGGCTGGGGGCCCGGTATAAAAAATAGCCCAGTCTCTAACGGAGGGCTCAGGGACTTGGCAGCCCCCTGTTCTAATGATGCCTTACCCGGGCAACGTGGATCTCTGCCCGGGCTGACCTTTCCCTTTCTCTGCATCTCGTGGGAACAAGATGTATAACAATAAAAACAAAACCAACAAAAAAACAAATGAGTGCGGCGCTCCCCAAATGCCAACTGGGAGCAATCCCAAGCTCGGGAAGGCAGCGGCCCAAAGGCCTGGCCCAACCGGCTCTATAGTGGGGAATACCCACAAGGTGGAAGGTGCCTGTGCGAACCCGAGGGGGTCCCATCCCGAATCCGGTGTGGGTGGCAAGGTAACTCCCGAAGCTGACACCTTGGAAGGGAAGCTAAGCAATATTGCGGCTGCCCGACCTTCTGGTAAAGCGGAGGGGGTTGACTTGCCGTCGACAAGTGCCCAAGCCAGACGATACTCATATGCCGAAAAGAGGAGTGCAGGGCACATACTCCGTCGGCAACACGCCAGCAGTGAAGCCAGCCCATCAGCCGAATGGCTGAAGAAGGTGGAATGGGCTTCGGCCGTACTTCCGGAGTTCACCTTTGAACAGAAAAAGGTGGCTCCCCAAGCCAAGAGGCAGCGCTCGCAGGAGACACCGGGACCGGTAGCAAAGCGCTCCAGAGTGCTGCCAAATGTCTCCTTTGCGCAGATTGCCAAGGAGAGGACGCTAATTGGTGTCCTCGACAAAGGCAGCGCAGAGGGGAGAATCCCAAGGAGTCAGTGGAAGTGGGTGGAAGCGGCATTGGCCGACCGCTGCTTCGAACTCCTCGACAAAGACCCTGGACCTCCGCCAGTCTGCAAGGACATGGGGTGGTTCCAGGGCAACGTAAAGATAATTGCCTGCGAAGACGAGCGCTCTGTGAAGCTGTACAAAGCGGCGGTAGCGCAGGTCGGCGAGGTTTATGCTGGGGCGAAACTCGTCGCAGTCGACTGGAGCGAGGTGCCCAGCAGACCGAGGGCCAGAATTTGGGTGCCGGCTACCTTTAAGGAGCCAGAACGCATCCTCAAGATGTTGCAGAGGTGCAACCCAGGACTACCAACCTCCGATTGGAAGGTAGCCAAAGTTGAGACGACACAAGGGCCGACTAACCAGGCAGTTCTCGTTCTCAATAAAGAGTCGCTGGCCCCGATAGAGGCAGCAAAAGGAGAGCTCAACTTCGGCTTCAGCTCGGTCACCATCAAGGTGTACAAATCGGACGCGGCGGCCGCGGCGCTTCCTGTCGTCAACCCAGACGTGCAGGATGTCGTTGCGGAGATCGAAGCGCCTGACGACGAGCTGGAGCCAGACCAGGAAGGCTTCTCCTCAGACACAGAACTGATGCTCGACTTCGAGTCAATGTGCCGAGAGAGAGTCTCAGATGACTCGGACGCGGACATCACGGTGGTGGAGAATCTTGAAGATGGTCCTAAGGATCCTTCAAATAAATCTCCACCACTGTAAAGCAGCATCGGCTGCTCTCATACTCCGCCTAGACGCAAGCGGAGCCGACGTAGTCCTGATCCAGGAGCCTTGGGTGGTAGGAGGCAAGGTCTGTGGATTGGGGACGAGGGAATACAAGATCATTGTATCCCAAAATGAAGGTAAAATCCGTACCTGCATACTTGCTAGAAAGCACCTAAATATCTTTCTGCTCCACAATTATAGCGATGGAGATAACACGGCGGCAAGCCTAGAACTAAGAGGTCATCATCTCAGGCTGGTGGCATCCTATATGGCCCACGAGGAGGATGATCCTCCGAGCGACCTTGTTCGCAAAATAGCCAGCGACAGCGAAAGGACGGACAAAGACCTACTTATAGGTTGCGATGCCAACGCCCACCACACCCAATGGGGGAGTACGGACACGAATGTAAGGGGTGAGTCACTGTTCAGCTTCATCCTGAACTCAAATTTATTCATATGCAATCGGGGTAATGACCCCACTTTTATAATTAAAAATCGGCAGGAGGTCATTGACCTCACGCTAGTGTCAAGCAAACTGTTGGACACAATCAAGAGCTGGAGAGTCCTAGGAGACCACTCCTTCTCGGACCACAGGTATATCGAGACGATATTATCCTTCGATATTCCCAAACCAACAGACTATATCAACCCCAGAAAAGCCAACTGGGAAAAATATAGCACAACGCTGGAGGAGCTACTCCCTCCTAACGCCCCTAACTGCCCGAACACTGAAGACAACCTAAACCGTCTTGTGTACAGGTTTACGGATGCGTGCAACAAAGCCTTCAAGGCAGCATGTCCCTCTACCAGACCAAGGGGAAAAAAGAAACCCCCCTGGTGGTCCAAGCAACTAGACACCCTTCGTAGAACTTGCAGGACTCTATTCAACAGAGCCACAAGAACTAAGGAGGATACTCACTGGGCAGACTATAAAACCAGTCTAGCACTATACAAAAAGGAAACGAGGAAGGCTAAAAGAGCCTCCTGGCAAAAATTTTGCTCCGAAATCGAGGAAACCTCGGAGGCCGCAAGACTCCGGAAAGTTCTCTCAAAAACCACCCCCTCGGTAGGGTACCTCAAAAAGAATGATGGCACGTGGACCAACTCTAGTGAGGAGTCCCTGCACATTTTGCTCGACACGCACTTCCCCGGATGCACATCCACCGAGCCGTCTCACCTCCCAAGAGAGGGATCGGTAGAATCGATGGACCATATCCTTACAAAACGGAACATAAGTTGGGCAGTAAACAGCTTCAACCCGTTTAAATCGCCAGGCCCGGACCAGGTAATCCCGGCCCAGCTTCAGAGGGCCGGGGAGACGGCCATCAACTGGCTACATAGTATCTTCAGGAAGATACTGGCGGTATGCACAATACCGCAAGCGTGGCTTAAGGCTAGGATAGTTTTCATCCCTAAAGCAGGCAAAGCCTCACACTCAACCCCAAAAGACTTTAGGCCAATCAGTTTATCGTCTTTCCTACTCAAAACCTTTGAGAGACTTATCGGGTTACAATTACGGACCACCATAAGTCCCCAGCTGTACTCAAGTGCGCAGCATGCCTACCGGAAAGGAAAATCCACGGAAACGGCACTTCACGAAGTGATCTCGAGTGTAGAAAAATCCCTGCATCTCAAAGAATACTCACTAATAGCTTTTCTCGATATCGAGGGAGCCTTCAACAACGTCACACCGGGCGCCATTACAGAAGCCCTGACTGACCTGGGGGTGGACCGTCACTTGGTGATGCTCATTGATCAATTGCTCATACGCAGGACGGTGACATCATCGATGGGATCGTCCACCCAGTCAAGGTATGTCAACAGAGGAACCCCGCAAGGGGGAGTTCTGTCTCCTCTTCTATGGAACATTGCAGTCAATAAGATTCTTTGCGACCTGGAAGAGGGGGGCTGTAAAGTAGTGGCATACGCGGATGACGTTGCAATTATCTTTGCGGGGAAATACCCCCAAACACTATGCGACCTAATGACCGCAAAGCTTGCTCGATTGTCCCAATGGACAGAATCGCGTGGATTGGGACTAAATCCCTCGAAAACGGAACTAGTGTTATTCACAAAAAAATACAAGGTCCCGACCCTCAACCCACCAACACTAAACGGATACAGGCTCTCCTTCAGCGACAGTGCCAGTTACTTAGGGTTGGTAATTGACAAAAAGCTTAGCTGGAACCTGAATGTCAAGGATAGAGTGAGGAAGGCAACGACAGCACTCTATACTTGCAAAAAAGCTATCGGCCTAAAGTGGGGCATGAACCCAAGCATAGTCCGATGGATATATCTGGCAATAGTCAGACCTATAATACTCTACGGAGTTACTGTCTGGTGGCCTGCCCTAGCGAAAAGGACAATAACCAATCAGCTGGGCAAGGTTCAGCGAACAGCCGCCCTCTGCATCAGTGGAGCTCTTCGAACTACACCAAATGAGGCGCTAAACGCCATGTTATGCCTTCAGAGCCTTGACTTTGCAGGAAAAGAGCGGGCAGAAATGGCAGCAATACGTCTTAGGGACTCTGAACAATGGGTACCCCAGAACATAGGTCACTCATCTATACTAAACAAAAACAACAAGGTCCCAGCAAGAACGGACTATCAAGTTCCAATGGAGCACACGGAGACTCCATTCAGCATAATCATCCCTCATAGAGACGATTGGCTCGAGGGACCCCCCGGCCCAGACGGGGCCATAAGCATCTTCACGGATGGCTCAAAACTGGACGGCAGGGTTGGAGGAGGAATCTACTCTGAACAACTTAACATAAGGCAATCTTTCAGGCTTCCGGATCACTGTAGCGTCTTCCAAGCGGAAGTTACGGCAATCAGGGAGGCTCTGTACTGCCTTCATACGGTTACCACCACGGCAACCAATCTAAACATCTACAGCGACAGCCAAGCTGCGATCAGATCACTTAACGCGATCTCCTCGAACTCGGCTACTGTGGCGAAGTGCCGCAGATCTCTTCACGAGATGGCTCAGCAATTTGCTATCAGCCTTATATGGGTCCCGGGTCACCGGGATATCGAGGGCAACTGCATAGCGGACGAGCTGGCCAGATCTGGTACTACGACCCTCTTCTCCAAGATAAGGAGGATATTTGTATGCCTATGGCCACCTGCAAGCTCATCATAAAAGAGCAGTACACGCTACTGATAGACAACAAGTGGCAAACAGGGCCACGTTGTCGCACAGCTCGGCAAACATGGCCGACCATAGACAAGAAGCGCACCTCAGAGCTCTGCAAACTAGGCAGGGAAAGGTGCAGCGCAGTCATACGTTCCCTCACAGGACACTGGCTAGTAGGCACCCACGCAAACAGGCTGGGTGCCCCATACAATGATTTCTGCCGCAGCTGCAGAGACGAGGAGGAAACAGTGGAACACCTGTTCTGTTCCTGTCCAGCTCTCAGCAGAAGGAGGCTGCATTACTTGGGCTCTGCCTTTCTGAACGACATCTCGGAGATGTCCACGCTATGTCCCAGAAAGATCTTCAACTTTATAAGGGCATCTGGATGGGACAACTGTTGACATGAAGTCTCATCTGCAGGGAGGGAATGATCCCAAACGGTATCACAACGGGCCGAAACCGGCCTATGTGTGCTGGGCTCCGAGCGAGCTTGGCGGCCGTCTCTACCTAACCTAACCTTTATCACGCTGTATATTTTCGAACCAGGTCAGCTGTTTTTGTTTGTTTCTGCAAGAGTAACCGGAGCCTGCCCAAATAATTTTTATGAATACGTACTATAAAAAAATATACGTCGCGCAAATATTTTTCTTTTCGAGTTGTCAAGTTAAACTATTTTTGAAAAATAGTATTGGTCCAAGGAGTCGGAAACAATGATCCTTCGGAACCGATCCCAAACAAATTTGAGTTAACTCTATCAATTTAACGTACGCACATGATGTTGTCTCAAGCAGCTGTATCAAAACAGGCTTCTTTGATTTGATCAAGTTTTCCACATTCCGAAAGAATTTTGTAATGTATGACAACTTTAATGTTAACTATTTATTTTAAATTTTAAGAGAACATTTTTAGACCCTGAGACCTTTGAAAATTACACTTTTATAAATAAACGCAAAACTTATGTTCATATATATGTACACCCAGCGACAAAAAAAAAAGATGCACTCTGATATTTTAGGCATTTTTGACTTCTCTAGAGTGGGGTTTTGCCAAACGTTATCCGATTCGTGTAGTTTTTTTGTCAATAAATCAATTCCTAACAAAATTATATACTACATTTTTGATGTCATATTCATATAACTAAAAACAAATATTTTTTCAAATAACACCTTTTTCAACTGTCATTCAGTAATTTATTCAAACATCGAAATAATTCAGGAAATAATGCCGTAAATAATAAAGGATTATTTAACGGATTTAGAAATTCCTTAAACCAGGGCAGAGTACAGAATCCCACTAACTATCAAATCAATCAGACTCAGGCAGGTATCAGTGCACCGAATCAGCCAGTCAAACGATCTAGGGAAAGATCTTCCGATTATCTTTCGTAGTGATCAGACGTGTTTTTGTTTTGCGATCCGCATTTTTTCCTTTTGTTTTGAATAAACAGCCGGTGTTTTCCTAACTAAATTCTAAATATACTTTCTAACCAGACAACAATCTGGAAACCTATTCATTTACGCGAGTGCATGCCTTTTGATTTGTGTTAAAACATTGTTTAACTTTTTATTTTTCGGCGTCGGCTTGTGTTGTGTTGTGTTGTTGCAGTGAGAGGGTATTGCATTGCAGTCCGCTCTCGTCTGGTAGCTTTTGTTGTCTTATCACTCTCTCGCTATCACCTCAACTTCAATAACTGTTCTTTCTCTCTCGATCTTTAAACTTTCTGAGCAATAGCGCTCTCTGCTTAGTAGCTCTCGCTATAACCGCTCTCCACTCTGCTCTCTTTTTTTACCAATTCCGCTTTGAGCGTTGTCTGGCACATTGGTCTGATATCAATTTGTTTTGCAAATAATAGTAAATAAATAAATAATAAAATGGAATACGCTGTGGTCTGTGCCAAAAAAAGCTGTAAGAAGCAGATCACCCACGATCAGCCGAATGTCCCCTGCTGGCTCTGCGACAGCGTAGTGCACGCAAAATGCGCTGGATTTTCTGGCCTCGTGAGTGATGCTATAGCCAAACGTAATGGCTTGCATTACAGTTGCGAGGCATGCCGTGCGGTGGAGAAAGACATGGTGGCTTTCATGAGGCAGACGCGGAGTGGCTTTAAGGAGCTGACCGTTGGTTTCAAAAACCAATACGATCGGCTCCTAGTTTAGCGGTTTAAAACTGCTGAATGAGTCTCCGAGGCGCAAAAAGGTCACTCCGCGGGACCTGCAAGTGCCAACCGTCACTCAGCCGTGCGCCGCCGAAAAACTGACTCCGACCACTCCAAGTGTGCAGCAGTTGATCTCGTTTGCCACTCCAAAGGCCGGTAGCCGAATTCATCGCCTCGGAGAATGTGCAGCCAAGTACGTCTGCAGCGTCCGTGTCCGTGGTGTCCGCAAGTTCACTAGTTGTCCCGTCTATCCCGATCCCACCAGTAAATAGACGTTCCGGACCTCCGGATATTGCCACCACAGGTACTAGACCTGTGGTGACTAAACCACTGGTGGGAGTCCCACCAAAACGACAAGTTTTTGTTTCACGGCTGGCCCCTGACCTCACATCTAATGATGTAACTGCTTTCATTCAAAGCAAAATAAAAGCCGTGGGTTTAAAGGTGGAGAAATTTAACTTCTCTTATGCCAGGGAGATAGCGTCGTTTAAGATAAGCATCTCCCCAACTCAATTTGACACCATTTGCTCCACCAAATTTTGGCCGGAGCATTTGGTGGTGAAGGAGTTTAAGGCAAAGAAGAAGAATAGGCCCCCCATATCGCTTCCAAATCTTTCCAGCGTGCCACCCTCAACCTCAACTTCCTCTTCCTCAACTTCCCGTCTTGCTCCAACCTTTCCAAAAAACTAACTTCTCTTTTAGTAACCTATCAGAATGTAAGAGGCTTGCGTAGTAAGCTCAGCATTCTTTTCCGGGATAGTGTTGCATTTGCTTCCCACGTTATTGTGTTTACTGAAACCTGGTTAAAGCCGGACATTCTTAGTTCCGAGGTTTTGGCAGGTCGGTACACAACTTTTAGAAAGGACCGTTCGTCTCGACGTGCAGGAGGGGTTCTAATTGCAGTGGACTCTTACTTCACGTCAGTCCAAGTTCAACAGGAACTGGAATTCCTGTGTGTGAAACTGATTCTTCCCGCTTTCGCTATATTCATTACTTGCTCGTATATCCCACCTTCTTCGGATATTTCAATTTATGAGCAGCACTTGTCCGCTTTAACCGCTGTTGCTTCCTCGCTATCTGATAAAGATCGTATGATAGTTCTTGGTGACTTCAACTTGCCAGGAACTGTTTGGTCTTCGGTAAACGAGTCTAGTATCCTAGTGCCCATGTCACGACATGACTTTGTTGACGGCTTGCTTGACCTGTCCCTGTCTCAAGTCAATCATGTGAAAAATTCCTTAGGTCGATTGCTTGATCTATGCTTTGTATCGGATCCGACCATAGTGTTGTTAACCCGAGCCCTTCCGCTCTCTATACCTGAAGACGCCTGCCACCCTACTTTCGAGGTGTCGCTAGACATAGGACCAACTGTATTGGATCGGTCGAGTAGACTACCTGAACGTGTCCGCTGCTTTCGTAAAGCCGAGTTTGCGAAGCTTAATAACCTAATTAGGGATTTTGATTGGTCCACTTTGTACTTGTGCACTGATGTCACAAAAGGCACAAACATTTTTTACAATGCTCTTGGCACATTTTTTGATTCTTGTGTCCCGCTTTCTTGTCCGATTAGATCTGGAAAACCCCCTTGGTTTACCAAAGAGTTATCCAGTCTAAAAAACTTAAAATCAAGACTTTATAAAAAATTTCAAGAAGTGGGTTCTCCTACTTCTCACTCTCGTTATGTAATAGCTCGGTCAAACTTTTCAGTTCTTACTGCTCAATGCTATAAGAACTACCTATCTCGTTGCAGGATACGTTTTTCTCAGGACCCTAAGCAGTTTTACTGCTTCGTAAACAGTAAGCGTAGAACGTCCGCACACCCATCCTCGCTATCATTTTGTAATACGTCGGCAAATAATTGCCCAGTTTTTCCAAACCACCTATTCTGAGGAACGCTACTCTGGTCAACCGTACCCATACGGATTACCGAGGTCGAATGGCATTTTCAGTCCCTTGTTAAATGAATATTCCCTACTTCATGATCTTCGACTAGTTAAGCCGGTGTTTTCACCGGGTCCAGACGGGGTTCCAGGTTGTGTACTCAGGTACTGCGCCGAGGCTCTGTGTGGACCATTGCTTAAACTATTCACCCTGTCCATTGATTCCTCTTGCTTCCCCCCAATCTGGAAGGAATCGTTTATAATTCCTCTCCATAAAAAAGGTAGCAAGTCTGATGCAAAAAATTATAGAGGTATAGCAAAGTTATCCGCTATTCCCAAATTGTTTGAGAAGGTTTTAGCTCCGCACTTGCAACATCTCTGCAAGTCACTTATATCTCCAACTCAGCATGGATTTATAAGGCGGCGATCAACCACCACGAACTTGTTAGAGTTTACCTCTTTCATTATTAAAGGCTTTCAAGGTAACTTACAGACGGATGTTATTTACACCGACTTTAGTAAAGCATTCGACTCTGTAAGCCATTCCCTTTTAGCACATAAACTTGACCTTTTAGGTTTTCCGCCCAACCTCCTCAGATGGATTTCTAGCTATCTTTGCTCCAGGTCTCAAAGAGTCCTCTTCAAAAACTCCCTCTCTTTACCAGTAAAGGTTTCTTCGGGAGTACCACAGGGCAGCCATCTAGGCCCCTTACTCTTCACACTCTTTATTAATGACTTGCCTACAGTATTAACATACTCTCGAGTACTTATGTATGCGGATGATGTTAAACTCTGTGTCCAGTACAAGGACATTTCATTTCATTCTCGCTTGCAATCCGATCTCAATAGCTTTCAGTCATGGTGTTGTGCAAACTTGTTACACCTTAATGCCTCGAAATGCAAAGTTATGACATTTCATCGTTCTAGCCCTTTGTTGGCTCCCTACACCCTATTTGGGGGTTCTCTTGAGAGAATTACCCTGGTGGATGATCTGGGTGTTATGTTAGACCCCAAGTTAAAGTTTTCCGAACACATTTCTACCATGGTAAATAAGGCCATGGGCGTGCTTGGGTTTATAAAGAGGTGGTCAAAGGAATTTGACGACCCCTATATAACAAAGACTCTCTATACCTCGCTTGTTCGTCCGATCTTAGAATACGGCTCCTGTGTATGGTTCCCTCAGTACAAAGTACACCAGGACCGTATAGAATCAGTGCAGAAAAACTTTTTACTCTTTGCTCTGCGGGGCCTTAACTGGGATGCGGGTGTAAGACTCCCATCTTACTCTAGTAGACTATTATTAGCAAACCTCCCATCCTTAGTTAACCGTAGAAAAATGCTTGGTGTGATATTTATGCACAACTTGATCAGGGGTGACATAGACAGCCCTGATCTGTTGAGCCGCATAAACTTCACGATTCCTATTAGACTGACTAGAAACTTTATACCGTTGTTCCTTCCACTTTGTAGATCGAATTATTCCTTGCATGAACCGTTTAGGGTCTTATGCTCGGATTATAATTCCCTCTACCATATTATATCCTCCACTAATTCTCTTCCTCTTATTAAATTACTAATCCTTACACACCTTTCTAGTAATTAGTAATTGTAGTGGTATTTGTATTTTGTATTTTATTGCATGCTTAATTTCTTAATAAGTTTAGTGCTAATTTTCCTCGAATGTTAGTCTAATATCTATCTTTCTTGCATGTTCGCGTTTGGTTCGGCTACGCACCGCGCGTCATGCGGCAGCGCCCCTCGGTCGGTTGGGCGGGAGGAGGGCTGGGTTTTGCCTGGGATCCGCGCGTAACAGCCTTCTGCTGGTGTCACACGGGCCACTTGACGGTGCAGTAATTGCATCGCCTCTTGATAGATGCAGTCATTGCATGTCAACGTCCAGAAAAGAAAGCCAAAGTGGACATATGAAAATGGATGTAAATTTTCAGCAGAGTGCCTCGGAAGAAATCGAGGAAGACCATATATAGAAATAATCGCAAATAATAAAGAATTAAGAGGCATCGCGAACTCGGGATCGTCAATAAATATAATAAAAGAAAACTATACAGATTCCAAAGTCGATAGCGACAACCTCACCGTCCATACCATCAATGGACCCGTCAGTCTGACTCAGAGCATTACACGTAATGCAACCAAAAGCTGTCCGACAAAACAAAAATTTTATATTCATAATTTTTCGGAAAATTATGACATACTCTTAGGCAGAGAATATTTGATGGCCAGCAAAGCCGTCATCGATTAACGAAATGAAACGGTAACGTTAGGAGAAAGGTCATACCCAATCATCCAAAGTGGAGAAGCTATTGACGACGGCAAGACCGCACACAAAGGTGATAAGCCATCTTCAAAGGAAGATATAACTATACCTAAGTGCCTTGACCCATCTCCTGAAGGAGAGCAATACTTCGCTTCCGCGTTAGAGAATGAATTAAGGGAATGTAACCAGCTAAGGTTGGAACATTTAAATGACGAAGAAAAGGAGAAACTAGAGAAAGTTCTCTATGAATTTAAGGACGTGCAGTATAAAAAAGGTGACATTTTGACCTTCACTAGTACTATAAAGTACGAAATTAAAACCCATCACGAAGATCCTGTATATCGTCGACCATATAAATATGCTCAAATACACGATCAGGAAGTGACCCAACAAATAAAAGATATGATTAGACAGGGAATCATTCGTAAGTCGAATTCTTCCTATTGTGCACCCATTCCTATGATACCAAAGAAGATAGATGCTTCAGGAAAGCAGAAATATCGTATGGTAGTAGATTATATAAGTCTAAATGAGGTGACAATCAAGGATAAATTTCCTACACCCAGAATGGACGAAATACTAGATAAACTAGGTAGGTGCCAATATTTTACCACAATCGATTTAGCTAAGGGATTCTATCAAATTCCTATGGAACCTAGCTCAATCCCAAAAACAGCTTTCTCCACGAAGCATGGTCATTACGAGTTCACTCTTATGCCTTTTGGGCTAACCACTGCCCCCGTCACATTTCAAAGATGCATGAACAATCTTTTAGAAGATTTAATTTTCAAAGATTGCCTTGTGTTTTTAGACGACATCATCATCTATTCCACATCATTGGAAGAACATTTGTTGTCTCTTAAAAGGGTCTTTGGAAAGTTGAGAGATACAAACCTCAAACTTCAAATGGATAAGTGTGAATTCCTGAAGAAAGAAACGGAATTCCTAGGCCATGTAGTAACAACTAACGGCATAGTTCCTAATCCAAAGAAAATATCCGCCATAATAAACTTCCCAATACCCAATACAACCACAAAAATAAATTTTTTATTTTATAGGAAATTCATTCCCAATTTCGCTAACATAGCAAAACCAATGACCCTCAAATTAAAGAAACGAGCAGTCATAGACCCAACCGAGGAAAAATACGTCGAGGCCTTCGAAAAGTTGAAAGTACTCATCACCTCAGACCCCATCCTCGCATTCCCAGATTTTAACAAAATGTTCACGGTAACAACCGATGCAAGTAACATTGCATTAGGAGCAGTGTTGACGCAAGACCACAAACCAATTTGCTATGCAAGTAGAACCTTAAACGAACATGAAATCAATTATTCAGCAATAGAAAAGGAATTACTAGCTATAGTTTGGGCAACTAAGTATTTCAGATCATACCTGTTTGGTAGAACGTTTGAGATATTAAGTGATCATAACCCTTGATTTGGTTGAATAACCTCAAGGAACCAAATATGAAGCTACAACGATGGAAGATCAAATTAAATGAATTTGACTTCAAAATAAAATATTTACCAGGAAAGAACCATGTAGCCGATGCGCTATCAAGAGTAAAGATTAACGAAAACCTACTCGGGGAAACCATTAATAGTGATTGTGCAACGGTCCATAGCGCACAAGAAGATAATACAAATTATATTCCACTTTCAGAGCGACCAATCAATTACTATAATAGGCAAATATAACTGATTAAAGGAAATGAGGATAAGGTAGAAACATCCCACTATTTCCACAAGATACTGATAAAAATCACATATACTGAAATGACAGAGTCATTAGCAAAAGATATAATAAAGGAATATGGGTGTACCAAAAAGAGTGCACTATATTTCCATAATGAAGTAGACTTCCCACTGTTCCAAAGGGCATTCCTGGAGATAATCAGTCCAAATCACTTCACTAAACTGATTAAATCCAGTACCAAACTCATAGATATTCAGAACTACTCCGAATTCAAAGAACAAATATTAAGAATCATAAAGAGCTACTTCACCCAGGTATCGAAAAGACCACTAATTCTTTTGGAAAATTCTACTACCCCAATTATCAAAAGTTAATCCAAAATATCATCAATGAATGTCCTACGTGCAACGTTGCTAAAACAGAGCATCGTAACACCAATCTAACCTTCGAAATCACCCCTGAAATAAAAAATATCAGAGAAAAGTATGTCATGGATTTCTATTTGGTAGGCAATCAACAATTCCTATCATGCATTGATGTATATTCTAAATTCGCTACCCTTGTAGAAGTTAAGAGTGGTGACTGGTTAGAAACAAAGAGAGCCATCATAAAAGTCTTTAACGAAATGGGCAAGCCACAGGGAATTAAAGCCGACAAAGATTCAGCCTTTATGTGCGCAGCATTGCAAGCATGGTTGAATGCGGAAAATGTTAAAATCGAAATCACTACCAGTAAAAACGGAGTTTTTGATGTAGAACGGCTACATAAAGCGATCAATGAAAAATTAAGAATCATTTCAAGCGAGGATAACATAGAAAACAAGCTCACAAAATTCGAGTTAATTCTATACACTTATAACCATAAAACGGTTCATAATACTACAAAAAGATCCCCAGCTGATCTCTTCCTGTACGCCGGACTACCAGATTATAACACCCAACTGACTAAAGGTAGGAAGATCAATCATTTGCATAACGATAGAATCGACTTTGAAGTAGACACACGCTACAAGAATGCACCCCTAGTTAAAACAAAAACAACCAACCCGTTCAAAAGAACAGGGGAAATTAGGCAGGTAGACGAAAAGCACTTTGAAGAGAAAAATAGAGAGAGGAAAATCACCCACTATAAAACGAAATTCAAAAGAAAGAAAAAATCGAATAAAAGTAAATACGATAATTGCAGAGCTACAACATGATTAAGAGAATAATCTTACTAATGTTCACCGTCATACAGTCTACCGGAAAGAATATAGAGAAAGATCCCATCAACTCAAGGAATGGATATCTCATATTCAAACCAAATACCATTAACATACCCATTAATTATGAATACCATTATCTAACAATTAATATAACAAGAATAGATTAAACATATCAGAGTTTACTAGAACAGGCAATCCAATTTAATAACGAAATCCAAGTTCAATATTTAGTCGAGAAATTGCAACGTGAATTCAACGGCATAAAAATAGCCAAAAGAAACAAAATAGGCCTTATAAATGCAGTAGGCACAATATATAAATATCTATTTGGAACGTTAGATCAAGATGATAAGGTCGAATTAGAAGGGAAAATAGACAATCTGGCTAGCCACAGTGTTCAAGCTAACGAAGCAGTAAATTCCGGCATAGAAGTTGTCAATAAATTAAACAAGGATAATGACAGAAATAAGCAACTAGAAATATTAATATTTAACCTTCAACATTTTACTGAGTACATAGAGGATATTTAATTAGGCATGCAGCTAACAAGATTAGGTATCTTTAATCCAAAATTATTGAGGCAGTATTACCTGAAACACATCGATTCAGAGAAATTATTAACTATCAAAACATCTACCTGGTTGAAATCAGACACTAACGAAATACTAATAATTTCCAACATCCCACGAGAGATCAGAAATATTCCTATACTTAAAATTGTTCCATATCTAGATGAAGATAATCCTCACTGACCTAATGCAAAACAATTATTACATTCTAGAAAACGAGGTATATGAAAAAGAATCAAAACGAAAAATAAATGACGAATGTATTTCAGGAATAGTCAAACAAGTAGAAACAAAATGTCCATACACCAAAGCACACCAAAACTTTCAAATAAGGTTCATAGAACCCAATATATTGTTAACTTGGAAATTACCAAAAACCTTATTAAACCAAGATTGCCTAAACCAAGAAATAAAAGTAGAAGGTTAATAAAAATTAATAAAAATACATAATTGCAGTGTACAATTAAACGAATTCTTAATATCCAACTCAATACCAGAATTTGCATAGAGCATATACATCAACAATAACGTAACAAAAATTAAACCACTGTCTTATTTGCAAACCAAAGAAATCGTAATAGAAAATATGCGATTAAATAATAATAATAGGATTAAGCTACAAATTGTTTAGTCTAAGTAAAAGCAATAAGCCTAAAACCAACCCGCACATGGAAACATCCTTAGACGAAGACGAAGAATCCCCAGCAGGCACAGTTTTAGACGCACCCGAACTATATCCAAGGATAATCGCCTGAGGACAGGCTTAAATCTAACAATGGGGGAGTGACATATCTATAGTCCATGCTCCGCATACCCTTGTCTATGTCTATTACCCTGCACCCACAATACTATAAACAATCCGACACTACTATAAACAATCCGACACTCTCAGCTTCGAAACCCCAAAAACAATCTCACGCTCGAAATGGACCACGCGTAGCCGATTGCAGGCAATTTCAACAAACACCCTAAGCTAGAAGTGGAACATAAAACAATAGATGCCGCACTAGAATCCAGCCGCACTAAAATCCAGCCGCACTAGAATCACGCCACTCTTCAGAGATCAATTACTAATCGATTCTCAAGAACCACGCCATCGTAGCTGACCAATCAGAGGCCCTATTCTCAGCCACCCTCAAGTAATGCAACACCGATCATACGCAGCGGAAGTCAAGTCTGTTCAAGACAAACGTCAATCGCGACACCGTTGGAGAATTCAACCAAGTTAATTCCATTCAAGACATCGGACCTCAGTCATCGTCGGGGAAATAACTAACCAATGTACGCTAAGTTTAAGTGAAAGAATAAAACCTTTTTTAAAACTTAAACTGAAGTGTCGCATATTTAACTATATAAATATTTTTTTTTTTTATTTTGGACTTAAATTTTCAATGACTGAATTTTTAAAGTGGCGATGCAATTACTGCATCATCAAGTGGCCCGTGTGACACCAGCAGAAGACTGTTACACCTGGATCCCATTCAAAACGCAGCCATCCTCCCGCCTAACCGACCGACGGGCACTGCCGAACGAGAACATTCAGGAAAGACAGCTGTTACACTAATACAAGAGGAAAATTAGAACAGCAGAAGGCTGTTACACGAGCATGCAAGAAATATAGCTATTAGACTAACATTCGAGGAAAATTAGCACTAAACTTACTAAGAGAACTAAATATGCATTCAAAATAAAAATACCACTACAATTAATAGTTACGAGAAAGGCATGTGAGCATTAGTAATTTAATAAGAGTATGGGAATTAGGGGTGGATATTATCTAGAGGGATTTATAATCCGAGCATTAGACACTAAACGGTTCATGCAAGGAATAATTCGATCTACAAAGTGGAAGAGACATCGGTATATAGTTTCTAGTGTATCTAATAGGAATCGTGAAGTTTATGCGGCTCAACAGATCAGGGCTATCTACGTCACCCTTGATCAAGTTGAGCAGAAAAATCACACCACGCATTTTTCTACGATTAACTAAGGATGGGAGGTTTACAAGTAGCACCTCACACCTGCATTACAGGTAAGGCCCCGCAGAGCAAAAAGTAAAATCTTATTCTGGACTGATTCAATACGGTCCTGGTGTACATTGTTCTGACGGCACCATACACAGGAGCCGAACCAGCGAGGTACAGTATGTCTATTAATTGTTTGCAAAATGTAAAAAGGCACATAAGTTTGACGTAAACATGGAAAATATGCGTAAAAGCATTAGTTGGGGGAATTTTTTTTTTTATTAACTGTTATCAAAATGTGTTTAAGCTGTAGGTATGACGAAAAAAAGGGGCAAAATTCCAAGAAAAACGGTAAAGAATTTTTTTACGAGGGGGAACGTTGTGAGTTGCTGCGTACACCGCAACTCTACAGTTATACCCGATACTAAGTCAGTATGGCTCTCCTCCGGCAGACGCCGCTAATATTAAACGACACGACAAAGAGTGCGTGCGAGAGAGACAGAAAATCAGTCTGAGCGTGACGTCGGGCGCTGCGTAGCCAATGCAAATTGATTTGTTCCTTTTGGCTACAAAAATTATCTGATCTGATCCAGATTCAGCAATCTGATAGATATGGTCGTTATCTATGATTCTGCTTTTTTAGTTTTCTCAAATCTGCAATATTGTGGATGCAACAGATTTTCGTCCTTTGTGTGGGCGGAAGGGGGTGGGGCGAAATTTTGAGATACACGTTTTATAGTGAGATCTAAGAGACGTGCGGATTCCAAATTTGGTTACTCTAGCGTTAATAGTCTCTGAGATTTGTGAACATCCCCAGATTTGCATCCTTTGCGGGGGCGGAAGGGGGTGTGGCGAAATTTTGAAACAAACTCGTCTCGGTCTGATATATTAGGAGTGTGGATACCAAATTTGGTTGCTCTAGCTTTTATAGTCTCTGAGATCTAGGCGCTAATGTTTTACTCTAAGGAAAGCCGCCTATGCTACGTGTGTGTTAGAGAGAGACAGGGCGAGAAAAAATGAAATTGTTTTCTTGATGCTGGCTATAATAATAATACGATCCAATTCAGATTCTGCAGTCTAAAAGATATGGTCATTCTCTACGATTCTGCGTTTTTGGTTTTATCGTATCTTGAAAATTGTGGATGCCACAGATTTTCGCCCTTTGTGGGGGCGGAAGTGGGCGGGGCAAAGTTTTGAAATATTTTTGTAGCAGTGACATATCACAGAAGTCTGGATCCAAAACATCGTTGCTCTAGCTCTTATGGTCTTTGAGCATTAGGCGCTGAAGGGGACGGACAGACGGACGGACGGACAGACGGACAGACGGACAGACAGACATGGCTCAATCGACTCGGCTATTGATGCTGATCAAGAATATATATACTTTATGGGGTCGGAAACGATTCCTTCTGGACGTTACACACATCCACTTTTACCACAAATCTAATATACCCCAATACTCATTTTGAGTATCGGGTATAAAAAGCAAAAAAGCGGCATGTATGACTCTGTCTATTAATTCTTTGCAATATGTAAACACTGATTAAAAGAAGACGAAGGAAAAACAAACGGGACATCAAAATCAAAAACGACCAGACGCGTGCTTTTCTTAAGTCTTCTTTGCAGTCATTCGTTTACAAATTTTCTTGGGTTCAGTTCAGTTTCTTGTGTTATTTGAAGTTTTAGCAATGCCCGGTAAACGAACAGAAGATAATCTGATACAATTGGTATATCTTATGGTAAAGGAAAGACAGCTAAAGAGTTGGCCAAGATGTTTAATATTAAGTTGAAAACAGTTTATAATATTATTAAACGTGCGGATAAAGAAAATAGGCTAGAATTGCAGACCTCTACCGGCAGACCAAAGAAGCTTTCTCGGCAGGATTGCTCGAAAATATTGAAAACCGTGGAAAATATTTAATATTTAAATATTTATTTTTAATATTTAATTTTTAATATTTAATTTTTAATATTTAATTTTTAATATTTAATTTTTAATATTTAAATATTTAGTGTTGACAAGCCTCTCGAGTACTGGAACGACGTGATTTTTTGTGACGAAACCAAGATCATGCTGCATTATAATGATGGGCCTGGAAAAGTTTGGCGTAAGCCGAATACAGACCTCCAGTCAAAGAACATTGTGCCCACTGTGAAATTTGGTTAGCTTTCAGTGATGGTTTGGGGGTGTATTTCTTCCAAAGGTGTTGGAGAGCTGCGCATTTTCAATGACATTATGACCAAAGAATTTTATTTGGACATTTTAAAGAATGAATTGACAAAAAGTGCACAGAATTTTGGCTTCGTTGATTCACAGAACACAAGCAAACTTAAATACAAGCTGTACCAGGACAATGATCCAAAGCAGAAATCTTTCCTTTGCCGCACTTGGCTACTTTATAATTGCAACAAAGTGATTGACAGAATTTGTGGGCCTTGTTAAAAAAAAGGGTGGCCAAACGACGCCCTACCTCAAAAATAATTTGATTCTGTAGTGGCTAAAAACAACATTTTTTAAAATTACTGTTTTCATTTTGCAAAGATGTAATAGACACACGATATTTGCTGTTTTTGTTTTGTTTTTATGAATTGTTTATGTTTTTGTTTTTGTTTCTTTTTCATTTTCTTTTGTTACCTATTTTGTTAAGAATACACTAAAGAAAATCATTGTATAGGACTGAACATGAAAACAAGTGCCTTTTCTAATAAATAATTAAGTTTAAGTTGAACTTGCGTGACTTTTTTCAATTTGCAAACAATTAATAGACATACTATATATTCCAATATGCTAATAGCGAAGGCAATGCATTAATAAAGAGTGTGGAGAGTAGGGCGCCTAGATGGTGGCCCTGCGGTAATGCCTAAGAAACCTTGACTGGTGATAAGAGGGAGTTTTTGAAGAGGACTCTTTGAGACCTGGAACAAAGATAGCTAGAAATCCATCTCAGGATGTTAGTCGGAAGCTCTAAAAGGCCAAGTTTATGTGCTAAAAGGGAATGGTTTACAGAGTCGGATGCTTTACTAAAGTCGATGTAAATAACATCCGTCTGTAAGTTATCGTGAAAGCCTTTAATGATGGAAGATGTAAACTCTAAAAAGTTCGTGGTGGTTGATCGCCTCCTTATAAATCCATGCTGAGTCGGAGATATAGGTGACTTGCAGACATGTTGCAGGTGCGAAGTTAAAACCTCCTCAAAAAAATTTAGGAATAACAAATTACTTAGAAAGACATTTATTGTTCTTTGCATCAGATTTGCTACCTTTCTTTTGGTATTTTTTGAGTACACAGCCGGGAATTCCGCCAGAGCCCGGTGAAAACATCGTGTTAACTATTTAAAAATCGAATCGTCAACTTCATACGTATTTTTCAACCGCAAATTAATTCCCAAAAAATTAACGTCGAGCCAACGCATCCCCGTTTGAGCAAAATCTTGAGACTGAAAAGTTCTTTGTACACATAGTTTTTGTTAATTCATCATGAGCACATAAAAAACGAAAATGGCTTGCATCCGTAGCATGAACGACTTTCATAAGAAAATGGATGCAGCCGAGGGTAAGGTGGTGGTCTTGGACCTTTACGCCACCTGGTACGGGCCCTGCAAAGACATGGACAAAAGCGTCAAGTCCATGGCCCGCAAGTACTCCACAAAGGCGATGGTCATCAAGAGTAATGTGGACAAATTCTTAGATCTGGTGGATCAATACAAGATCAAGAGCATGCCCACATTTATCTTCCTACGGGGCACGACGCGCCTTGCCCGCTTCAGAGGCGCCGATGAGCACAATCTGATTAAAACTATTAAAAAGCTGACCAAGTAAATCCAGCCAATCAAACCTCAGGCGGGAGAGAGGAGGCCTGACCGCAAATTTAAGCCTGTTTTGTGACCCTCGAAAGAGGGAAATTTTCTTTGTGTATATTCATAATGTCATAATTGTCATATTCATAATTGTGAATGTCATAAATACCTGAGCCGCAATGGTCCTTTGATCCTCGAGAGATGCACGAGGCTACATCTGCACTCATAAGACGGCAGCGGAATGGAGAAGGACAGAGGCTGGAGTGCAAATTTGAGAAACTTCCGTTGCAGTCTTTCGATGCGTGAAGTTTGAACGACCCCAGTGGAATGCCAAACCATGGAAGCGTACTCAAGGCGCGAGCGCACAAGTAATGAGTACAAACTCAGCATCGTATATGGGTCCCTGAACTGGGATGAATTGCGCTTAACGAAGCCAAACATGGTATAGGCTTTTGGCAATATAAAATTCAGATTCTCAGCAAAAAGAAATCTTGAGTCGAACAAGACCCCCAGATCAAGTATCTCCGTCTGCTTTAAGAGAGGATTGCCATCTATAGAGTAAGAGGCCAGCACATTGAAGATACACTTGCTAAAGGAAACAAAGCAGCATTTGCTAACGTTGAGGCCCCCCATATCGCTTCCAAATCTTTCCAGCGTGCCACCCTCAACCTCAACTTCCTCTTCCTCAACTTCCCGTCTTGCTCCAACCTTTCCAAAAAACTAACTTCTCTTTTAGTAACCTATCAGAATGTAAGAGGCTTGCGTAGTAAGCTCAGCATTCTTTTCCGGGATAGTGTTGCATTTGCTTCCCACGTTATTGTGTTTACTGAAACCTGGTTAAAGCCGGACATTCTTAGTTCCGAGGTTTTGGCAGGTCGGTACACAACTTTTAGAAAGGACCGTTCGTCTCGACGTGCAGGAGGGGTTCTAATTGCAGTGGACTCTTACTTCACGTCAGAACACTTCACAGTCCAAGTTCAACAGGAACTGGAATTCCTGTGTGTAAAACTGATTCTTCCCGCTTTCGCTATATTCATTACTTGCTCGTATATCCCACCTTCTTCGGATATTTCAATTTATGAGCAGCACTTGTCCGCTTTAACCGCTGTTGCTTCCTCGCTATCTGATAAAGATCGTATGATAGTTCTTGGTGACTTCAACTTGCCAGGAACTGTTTGGTCTTCGGTAAACGAGTCTAGTATCCTAGTGCCCATGTCACGACATGACTTTGTTGACGGCTTGCTTGACCTGTCCCTGTCTCAAGTCAATCATGTGAAAAATTCCTTGGGTCGATTGCTTGATCTATGCTTTGTATCGGATCCGACCATAGTGTTGTTAACCCGAGCCCTTCCGCTCACTATACCTGAAGACGCCTACCACCCTACTTTCGAGGTGTCGCTAGACATAGGACCAACTGTATTGGATCGGTCGAGTAGACTACCTGAACGTGTCCGCTGCTTTCGTAAAGCCGAGTTTGCGAAGCTTAATAACCTAATTAGGGATTTTGATTGGTCCGCTTTGTACTTGTGCACTGATGTCACAAAAGCCACAAACATTTTTTACAATGCTCTTGGCACATTTTTTGATTCTTGTGTCCCGCTTTCTTGTCCGACTAGATCTGGAAAACCCCCTTGGTTTACCAAAGAGTTATCCAGTCTAAAAAACTTAAAATCAAGACTTTATAAAAAATTTCAAGAAGTGGGTTCTCCTACTTCTCACTCTCGTTATGTAATAGCTCGGTCAAACTTTTCAGTTCTTAATGCTCAATGCTATAAGAACTACCTATCTCGTTGCAGGATACGTTTTTCTCAGGACCCTAAACAGTTTTACTGCTTCGTAAACAGTACGCGTAGAACGTCCGCACACCCATCCTCGCTATCATTTTGTAATACGTCGGCAAATAATGATCAGGCAATTGCCGATCTTTTTGCCCAGTTTTTCCAAACTACCTATTCTGAGGAACGCTACTCTGGTCAACCGTACCCATACGGATTACCGAGGTCGAACGGCATTTTCAGTCCCTTGTTAAATGAGTATTCCCTACTTCAAGATCTTCGACTAGTTAAGCCGGTGTTTTCACCGGGTCCAGACGGGGTTCCAGGTTGTGTACTCAGGTACTGCGCCGAGGCTCTGTGTGGACCATTGCTTAAACTATTCACCATGTCCATTGATTCATCTTGCTTCCCCCCAATCTGGAAGGAATCGTTTATAATTCCTCTCCATAAAAAAGGTAGTAAGTCTGATGCAAAAAATTATAGAGGTATAGCAAAGTTATCCGCTATTCCCAAATTGTTTGAGAAGGTTTTAGCTCCGCACTTGCAACATCTCTGCAAGTCACTTATATCTCCAACTCAGCATGGATTTATAAGGCGGCGATCAACCACCACGAACTTGTTAGAGTTTACCTCTTTCATTATTAAAGGCTTTCAAGGTAACTTACAGACGGATGTTATTTACACCGACTTTAGTAAAGCATTCGACTCTGTAAACCATTCCCTTTTAGCACATAAACTTGACCTTTTAGGGTTTCCGCCCAACCTCCTGAGATGGATTTCTAGCTATCTTTGCTCCAGGTCTCAAAGAGTCCTCTTCAAAAACTCCCTCTCTTTACCAGTAAAGGTTTCTTCGGGAGTACCACAGGGCAGCCATCTAGGCCCCTTACTCTTCACACTCTTTATTAATGACTTGCCTTCAGTAATAACATACTCTCGAGTACTTATGTATGCGGATGATGTTAAACTCTGTGTCCAGTACAAGGACATTTCATTTCATTCTCGCTTGCAATCCGATCTCAATAGCTTTCAGTCATGGTGTTGTGCAAACTTGTTACACCTTAATGCCTCGAAATGCAAAGTTATGACATTTCATCGTTCTAACCCTTTGTTGGCTCCCTACACCCTATTTGGGGGTTCTCTTGAGAGAATTACCCTGGTGGATGATCTGGGTGTTATGTTAGATCCCAAGTTAAAGTTTTCCGAACACATTTCTACCATGGTAAATAAGGCCATGGGCGTGCTTGGGTTTATAAAGAGGTGGTCAAAGGAATTTGACGACCCCTATATAACAAAGACTCTCTATACCTCGCTTGTTCGTCCGATCTTAGAATACGGCTCCTGTGTATGGTGCCCTCAGTACAAAGTACACCAGGACCGTATAGAATCAGTACAGAAAAACTTTTTACTCTTTGCTCTGCGGGGCCTTAACTGGGATGCGGGTGTAAGACTCCCATCTTACTCTAGTAGACTATTATTAGTAAACCTCCCATCCTTAGTTAACCGTAGAAAAATGCTTGGTGTGATATTTATGCACAACTTGATCAGGGGTGACATAGACAGCCCTGATCTGTTGAGCCGCATAAACTTCACGATACCTATTAGACTGACTAGAAACTTTATACCGTTGTTCCTTCCACTTTGTAGATCGAATTATTCCTTGCATGAACCGTTTAGGGTCTTATGCTCGGATTATAATTCCCTCTACCATATTATATCCTCCACTAATTCTCTTCCTCTTATTAAATTACTAATCCTTACACACCTTTCTAGTAATTAGTAATTGTAGTGGTACTTGTATTTTGTATTATATTGCATGCTTAATTTCTTAATAAGTTTAGTGCTAATTTTCCTCGAATGTTAGTCTAATATCTATCTTTCCTGCATGCTCGCGTTTGGTTCGGCTACGCACCGCGCGTCATGCGGCAGCGCCCCTCGGTCGGTTGGGCGGGAGGAGGGCTGCGTTTTGCCTGGGATCCGCGCGTAACAGCCTTCTGCTGGTGTCACACGGGCCACTTGACGGTGCAGTAATTGCATCGCCTCTTGATAGATGCAGTCATTGCATGTCAACGTCCAAAGAAGAGAGGGAGCGAATTAAGTCGGCAACCAACTCTATCCAGGTTGCGCTGAAGAAGGATACTGTCTCCTAAGGTTTTGATCGATCGGAAGATTTTAAGATCATCAGCTTTAAGCAGAATCTCAGAATCTTGAATGCTGAGAGATATGTCGTTGATAAAAATTGAGAACAGAAGTGGACCAAGTGCACTTCCCTGTGGAAGGCCGGAAGTAGTCAAGAATGGGTCCGAAGGCTTTCCAACACGACATGCCGCTCAAGATATGACCCAAACCAGCTGACTTTTTAGATTTTAAAGCTGAATAGGGAGTTAATAAATACATTTTTTTGTCGAAACACCGGCTGGTTGTACAAATTAAACGGAAAATAAGCGAGCGCAGAACCAAATTAAGTGTGGTCACTACAAAAGAGCACAAACGAACGTAATTATAAAATTTTTGTTTCAAAATTATAAATGAATTAATATTTTGTGGCCCCCCCCCCTTGGCCCATACGTAGGTTGCTAATTATATTTCGGGAATTGGCAATACTAATGCCAATGCGTAGTCTGGCAAAGCCACAATAAACTTTGTCATTTTTTAGAACATACATATGTACATACAATTGTTTTTTGCTTTGTTTACAATCAGTTAAAAAAATTTATTTGGCAAAAAAATTTAAAATATTCAAGATGGTTTTCGTTGGATTATTTTTCACAACTTTCGACGTGGATTACAAGAATATGTTGATGAACTTAGTTCTTTGTATGGCGAGAAATCCTCATCAAAAAAGACAGATTATCGCTGGTTAGCAGAATTGAATCGTGGTCGTAGTTCAGTCGTTGACGAGTCCCGTGAAGGTCGTCTAAAATCAGTTGTTGTGCCACAAAACATCGATGGTGTGCGTGAACTGATAGTGCAAGATCGTCATGTGACATATCGTGAGATAGAGGCATTCTTGCAAATTAATTCCACTTCAATACATTCCATTTTCCATGAACACTTAGTTTTAAGAAAGGTTTGTTCTCGTTGGATAAACTATAACTTATCAATCGCTCAAAACAAGGCTCGCGTCGATTGGACTAAGGAAATCCTTAAAAAGTTCGACCGTGGTGCTTCAAAAGGTGATTATAAAATCGTGATAGGTGATGAATCATGAATATATGCGTATGAGCCGGAAACTAAACAGCAATCGACCGTGTGGGTGTTTCAAGATGAGCCAAATCCAACAGAAGTTGTTCGAGCACGAGGCACTTTGAAGCAAATGGTTGCCTGTTTCTTCGGGAGAATGGGTCATGTGTCCATTGTTCTGCTAGAGCAACGTAGGACTGTCAAATCTGAGTGGTTGTTCAAACATGAACATATTATCGTCAATACAATGCCACTTTCGGCCCCTTGCAGAAGGTTTAAACATAAATAGATTATTGTACACATTCACTCATGTAACAACACCGATCTCTAAAGAAATCACATAAAGTAGACAAGTTATGACTGCACTGGTGTAAACAGAGATCTGTAACCCATTAATACGACAACAAAACACAAGTGGAGAAAACACTTAACAAATGCGGTCCTAAAATAAAACTAATGTAAGCATGTACTCAAATAGACACCCTCAGTAAAGTGTATCCTCTGCGTAGGTCTAACGATAATTATAGACTACCAAATTGTACCTCCTACCTCATTGTCAAATCACATATATATATAAGGCTCTGATTTTAAGAATAAAATTTAGTTTGAATTTACAACTCAACTCGCAAATGTCTAGACTTTTCTTTTAAGGTCTTAACATTTTGGTCCTTCGAGACTCTCCGTTGTTTCCCCCCTGTGGTAAGAGCACGGAGTTAAACCAGCTTCCTTGAGACTGAACAAGTGTCTAGCTAAAGGTAGCAAAATAAAAAACTTTGATTTCGCTCCTATAGGAAGGAACAGAGTATAAAATAAATTAATGAAACGAAAGTTTCAATTAATATTTTGGGAAAATACGAGCTAAACAGGCTGTATTTTTAATAGATAACTGGGTATATCTATTGTGATCGGAGAATAAAAAAAAAATAAATAAAAATTAATGAAACGGAAGTTTTAATTAATAATTTTAAAAAATACGAGCTGGACAGGCTGTATTTTAATAGATAACGAAGTATGTATATCTATTGTAATTGAAAAATAAAAATTTTTCGCGACGGTGGCGTTTTCGAGGCCGGAACATCGAAAGAGAAATAATAATAACCCGAAACATCGAAAGTGCTTATTGGCTAGAATTGAAAAAAAAGTGGCAAATAACTGTGACTGTGAAAGAGAAATATATAAATTGGTTTGTGTGTGCCCACTGTGCCAGCAACAATAACTGCAGCGACAGCGATATCAGCAGCAGCGACGTAAGCAGAGGCAACACCAGCAGCAGCGACAGCGATATCAGCAGCAGCGACGTAAACAGAGGCAACACCAGCGGTATCAGCAGCAGCGGCTTCAGAGGCAGCAGTAACAACAACAGCAGAAGCAGAATTCATCAGCTAAGTCTCATATTTCAAATTGTTTTTAAGCCTAATTAAGTAAAAGTAAAAAAAAATTAAACTAAGATGTTGTCGGAACAAATAATTAAGCTATTAGAGGCTCAAGCAGCGATAGCAAGGGAGATTAAAAAGATTGAAGCTGGTCATTTGAACACCGATGTATCCAAAGGTTAGGAGACCTTAAAAACAAAGTTACAGGCAATAATTCTGCACTGTTAACATATGGAGTAGTCGATCATAACTACTATAAGAGACAGCAGTACGAAAAAATGATTAAAAATATAGAGGACATACATAAAAAGTATGTAGAGTCAAAAAATAATGAAACATTAACGAAAGGGAAGGTAGAAAAAACAAAGTTACAATCAGTGGAGACTGGAACTTTGAAGGAAGACATAGAGCCCAAAATTGACAGTAGCATAGAAAAAGTATCTGAGGAAATCGTCAGAATAGTGGAAAACCTGAGGACATATTTAGAGCAAACCATGCAGAGGTTTGATCAGGCTAAAATGGGCTAAAAATATAGAGGACATACATAAAAAGTATGTAGAGTCAAAAAATAATGAAACATTAACGAAAGGGAAGGTAGAAAAAAACAAAGTTACAATCAGTGGAGACTGGAACTTTGAAGGAAGACATAGAGCCCAAAATTGACAGTAGCATAGAAAAAGTATCTGAGGAAATCGTCAGAATAGTGGAAAACCTGAGGACATATTTAGAGCAAACCATGCAGAGGTTTGATCAGGCTAAAATGGGAGAGTGTAGAATGAGAAAGAAAAAAATTGAGTTCCTCAGTAAAAGACTGAGCTCAAAAATTGAGGAGTATTATCATAGCTATGAAACAAACGACAGCTTCGACAATCAGATCGGAGATTTGGAATTTGATATTCAAAGCATGTTGAGCAACATAGAAGTTAGAATGCAAACCATAGCTGAAGAAAACAGCATGGATACTAAAGGAGCAACGGTAAAAAAAGAAGATATCGATTTGCCTGATCTTCCGAAAGTGGAAGTACCCACATTCTCGGGCGAAAAAAAAGAGTGGGACGGCTTTTCACAAATATTTTGTGAATTAATTCATAACAGAGATAGTCTGAGTACATCTCTAAAATTCAATTACTTGAAAATCGCGATAAAGGGTGAGGCACGGAGTATGGTAGCTCACCTTTTAACTGGGCCGCTGGAGAACTATAATGCCGCTTGGGAATCGCTGACCAAGCGGTATGAAAATAAGCGAACAATTTTTTCGGATCAGCTGAATCGTTTACTAGACTTACCAATGCTAGATCACGATTCAGCGAAACATATTAAATGGTTTTCTGATTCTATAAATGAGTCAATACATTCAATTAAATTAAAGTCACATTTAACAGAAGAAGTTGATGTGATTTTCGCGCACATTGTGTTGAAAAAATTCAACAAAGATACCTTACAATTATATGAAAGTCATATAAAAAGGACAAAAGAGATCCAAGCATTGCCAGATGTAATGGAATTTTTAGAACAACGGTACACTTCTCTTTACACGTCGCAGGATAAAGAGTGGAAACCGTTGAAAAAAGTAGTGCAATATGGTAAAATAAAAGAAAATTGTCCGTTATGTAAAATGGCAGGATATACCATAATTCACTGCTATAAGTTTAAGGGAATGAGTCCGATAGATAGAGGCCATTTGATTAAAAAACAGCGCCTTAAAAGTAAGGGCAAGGAATGGTGGCTATCAAAACCTTAGAGCTCTCATTGATTGTGGGTCGCAATGTACCATAATTTCAGAAGAAGCTGCGCAAATATTAAACTTAGTACGAAAAAGAGCGAACACCGAGGTAAGTGGAGTGTCATCTACAGACTCTTGCACTTCAAAGTACAAAGTTACTTTATCGGTAAAAACTCGTGATTATAATAAAGGTCCTCTAAATATTGAAGCAATTATTCTTCCGAAACTGATGAAAGCTTTACCATTAAAGTCTTTCAATATTGATAAAACTAAGTGGCAAGATAATGTGTTGGCAGACCCTAACTTTAACAAACCAAGTAGGGTAGATGTAATAATTGGGATAGATTTGTATACCCATATTTTAAAAGACGGAGTAGTAAAAATAGACGGACAACTTGGACAAAATACAGAATTCGGATGGATTATATCCGGTAGCACCAAATCAAAAGGTGATCAATTTATTGTGGCGACAACAATTGATGTTGGGGACTTAGAGCGGTTCTGGGAATTGGAAAGTGAAAAGAATGACGTAGAAGAAGATGTGTGAGAGGAGCATTTCTTGGAAACAACAAGAAGAGATGAGAATGGTAGGTATGTAGTTAAAATACCATTTAAAAAAGAAAAGGATCTAGGAGATTCCAAACCCCAAGCTATAGCGCGATTTTATAGTTTAGAAAGAAAGCTCAGCAATAATAAAACATTAAAAGAAAATTATGTAAAGTTCATTCATGAATATAAAAACTTAGGACATATGGTAGAGTCCAAAGAAGATGGGAAATATTATTTTATGCCATCAAGGAGTCATAAGAGATTCCAGTCTAACGATAAAGCTGAGGGTGGTTTTCGATGCTTCAGCAAAAACCACAAACAATAAAAGTTTAAATGATATCTGTGGGTTGGACCAAGGGTCCAAAAAGATATCTTCGATATTATGGTGAAATGGCGTAAATGGCCACTTGTAATATCTGCGGACATTGAAAAAATATACCGGCAAATTAATGTTGATAAAGGCGATCAACAATATTTGCATATAATTTGGAGAGATAATCCAAACGAAAAGTTAAAAGATTATAAACTTACAACCGTTACGTACGGTACAGCTTCAGCGCCCTACTTAGCAACCAGGGTGCTTGTTGCAATAGCAGATGATTGCAAAAATCAAGCAATTAGGGAAATCATAAAGAATGAATTTTATATGGACGACATGATGACAGGTGCCGACTCGCCAATATTAGAAAGAGAACAGATCGAGTGGCATTTTATTCCCCCGGCAGGACCTCACTTCGGAGGTATTTGGGAAGCTGGGGTAAAATCAGTGAAATATCACTTAAAAATGGTAATTGGGGACAATAATTTAACGTATGAGGAAATGTCAACTCTATTATGTCAAATTGAAGCGGTACTAAATTCACGCCCTTTGTATACAGCTACAAATGATATTGACGATCTGGATGTATTAACACCAGGTCATTTTATAATTGGAAGGCCAATATTTGGCCCGATAGAGCCAATTTCAGAGGAAAAAATCGGAAATCTGGATAGATGGAGATTAATTTAGAAAATGAAAAGAGAATTTGGGATTAAATGGAAAGAAGATTATTTGCACACACTGCAACAAAGAAATAAATGGAAAATAGGAATGCAGAATATTAAAACAGGACAGATTGTATTAATAAAAGATGAAACCTGTCACCCAGCTAGATGGCCCTTGGGAACAATAGAAGAAATACATAAAGGTAGGGACGATAGAGTCAGAGTAGTAACTATAAAACATCAAGACGGTTGATAAAACGACCTATAACAAAAATTTGTCCATTGGCTGGAATTGAGACAGAAGAGCAAGACTCAGGAATGACTCCAAAAGAGACCAGAAGTACTCGTAGTAGTAAAAGGTAATTCAAATTGCGTGTATAGGAAGATAGCAGAGACAAGATAATTTTGTGTCGAGTTAGAAATGCAGGGTAGTTGGCTCTTCAAAGTTCCAGTAAACACTAATGCTAGGATTCAATGTAGTAACTCAAATCAAGAACTAATTGATCTTCCGCAACAAGGAATTTTAACAATAACAAATGGTTGTACTGTGCGAACCGATGACAAAATACTAGTACCTCATCACAGTATTTAAACCGAAAGCTACGAGCCAATTTCATCCTTTTATATAAGTAATATAAGTAAAATACCAAAAATTGTTTGGAATCCATTAACATTATAATAATGATAATATTAATAATCTATGCCATAAGAAGAATTAAAGTAGCACGAAGACTGCAAACGATAGCACTTCCCTACCCACTGTAATTGACTGTAAATGATTATCTGTACTTGTAATTATAGCTATAAAGAAAATGTACACAAAAAGGTTCACAAGAAAAAGGTTCAAAATACAAAACAATGCCACTTTCGGCCCTTTGGAGAATGTTCAAACATGAACATATTATCGTCAATACAAAGCCACTTTCGGCTCCTTGCAGAAGGTTTAAGCATAAATAGATTATTGTACACATTCACTCATGTAACAACACCGATCTCTAAAGAAATAACATAAAGTAGACGAGTTATGACTGCACAAAACACAAGTGGAGAAAACACTTAACAAATGCGGTCCTAAAATAAAACTAATGTTAGCATGTACTCAAATAGACACCCTCAGTAAAGTGTATCCTCTGCGTAGGTCTAACGATAATTATAGACTACCAAATTGTACCTTCTACCTCATTGTCAAATCACATATAAGGCTCTGATTTTATTTAAGAATAAAATTTAGTTTGAATTTACAACTCAACTCGCAAATGTCTAGACTTTTCTTTTAAGGTCTTAACAGTGGAACACGATCATTTTTTTGCCGGAGGTCTTCTGAGAAATTCGCAAAACCAACTGCCGAACACGAATCATTCTCCATCATGACAAAGCGAGCTCTCACACATCACATTTATAACCTCCACTGGCGCTATGTCAGAAGGGCGGGCCTCCACACGGCGGGCCATCCGAGGGGTCGACGTTGCTGTTCCACTGGTCTCAGGGCTAATGCTTGAGACTACTTCTGAGCAGTAGTCATTTATGCGCTCTATTTCAGTTTACACCTGGGAAATATCTATGGAGAGTGCCGAACTCTGCCCAGAGTGGTTGTTGAATGAATCGGAAGCATCCGGGCTAGATTGACTATCATCGATGCTCACAGCATATCCCACACTACCGTCCATAACGGAATGCTCCGAGGTATCGCCAGTAGTGTGACTGCTTGACGCAGAGCGAGAGAACCAGCTTGTTGAGGTGGAGTTAGAGCTGATGCTGATGCTGGTGGTGTTGGTGCTGCTCCTTGAACTGGAACTGAAGCTTGACAAGGAGCTCTCGCTACTTGTATAAGTGGTCCCGTTCAAGGTGGAGCTTATTTCGATTGGGCCGGATCCAGTAACTCTGAAGGTTTCTGATGATATGTCAATTGTTAACGAACCATTTGAGAAATTCGAAAAAGAGCGTGAAAAGTTGGCCATGGCTCAGAACAGGTGAATTCACGCTTCAGGAAGAACAAGCTCCTTTCAGCACGAGAATAAGTCTGAATGAATTGAGCTTGTTAATTTCTGCAATTCGCATTTATAAAATTTATGCGGCGCCACTGGCTTGATAGCTGTAAAGCACTGACTTCTGACTTGGAGCCCCATGCGTGGTCAACGATTTACGAGCGCCGAAGAAGCAGTTGAAAAGTTCAAAAACCATGTTTAGAAGGTGTCTTAAAAGGAATTCAAAAACTGCTATGAGCAATGGTTCAATGCAAAAGTGTATTGATCATGAGGGGGAATATATTGAAAAACAATAAAACCAATTTAATTTTAAAATTGTTGTTTCTATTTCCTAATCCCGAAATATAAATATTCCCTCGTATTACACATTTGACGCTATGGTGCATCGAATCGTATAAAGAATCACGTCAAAGAATCACCGACAGAGCGTGCTTCTTCGCTCTCACCAACTGATTCCATAATGGGCACAATTTCACTGCGAATAATTTCTTCATACTTTTTATTCATTTACCATACCCTTAATCAATATTAGCGATTCAGTTTTATATTTAGATATGTATCCCTACATCATAGTATAAGGCGAATGTTAAGGCAATGCAGGAATTTTCGGAATAGCGTTCTCCTCTTCTGCAGCGAACTGCGCGGTAACCATCCGGTCCAATTGGATTAAATTTAACACATCCAAAAATATAGCTCGTGACTACTACGATTAACCCCAATTTAATTTTTCTTTAGACCAATTTAAGCGAGGTTTCTTCATTTGACTATGCAGAAGTGGCTTTTTGCCAGGTATCCTTATTATTACAGACAACTAGTTTGGCCGACGTTGATTTTTTTGAGCGGAAATATCTTTTGCAAAACGTTGCTGCAGCTCTGATGCTATCTCAACATAATTTTTAAATCCTGAGGCTCATTTAATAATAAGACGATTTTTTATACAACTTGGCTAAGTCTGGTACAACAAAATATTAATGAATTACCTATTTTAAAACAACCTCTGAATTATATTGAATTTTTTATAAGTTAACAGGAACAAAATTAACTTATTACACAAAATTTAGTTTTGGTTGTAAAAAGTTGTTTTTCTATTTAAATTTTAATTTTCTTCCTTTCAAAATTACCGAAAAGCGTAACAAACGTGTGTAAAAATAATTTGTTTCTAAGTATATGACTATGTAATTAGTATATATTTTTGTTTAAAATCTATGTATTTAGATACGATGGCGTATCATTAGGTACCTGTTTTCCCCATGACAAAAAACTTTTTAATACGGCAACAGTCGTTTAGTAGTACTGTTAACGTAGAATCAGAGTTGCCGAAAAATATCGAGTTATTCTTTCATTTTTTTTTGTATTAATTTTTTATTTTACCTAAGTCCGTTACCGCCGAGCCAGTTTTAAAAACAGCTAATAGACTCAGTGGTTCTAGTCTGGATGATGTGGTTGATATGGTAGCATAATGCCAATGAAATATGAAACATGGAAAATAAATTTGTTTTTTACAAACAAGTAGATTTTTGAATTAAAACACAATCGAAGTTGTAACGAGGGGGAACGTTGTGAGTTGCTGCGGAGACCGCAACTCTACATTTATACCCGATACTAAGTCAGTATGGCTCTCATCCGGCAGACGCCACTAATATTAAGCGACACGATAAAGAGTGCGTGCGAGAGAGACAGAAAATCAATCTGAGCGTGACGTCGGGCGCAGCGTAGCCACTGAAAATTGATTTGTTCCTTTTGGCTATAAAAATGATCCGATCTGATCCAGATTCAACAATCTGATAGATATGGTCATTATCTATAATTCTGCGTTTTTAGTTTTCTCGAATGTGCAATATTGTGGATGCAACAGATTTTCGTCCTTTGTGGGGGCGGATGGGGGTGTGGCGAAATTTTAAGATATACCTTTTATAGTGAGATCTAACAGGAGTGCGGATACCAAATTTAGTTACTCTAGACTTAATAGTCTCTGAGATTTGTGGTTGCCCCAGATTTTTGTCCTTTGCGGGGGCGGGAGGGGGTGCGGCGAAATTTTGACACAAAACGGTCAAGGTCCGATATCACAGGAGTGGGGATACCAAAAATTGGTTGCTCTAGCTCTTATGGGTTCTGAGATCCTCATATTTTGCAATTGGCAAAACCGACCATGAAACCTGTGTGTTTGAGAGACAGAGCGAGAAAGAGTGAAATTGTTTTCGTGATTCTGGCTATAATAATTATACGATCTAGCTCAGATTTTGCACTCTGGAAGATATAGTCATCTTCTACGATTCTGCGTTTTCTCAGTTTTTTTTTAGTTTTCTCGTATCGTCGAAATTGTGGATGCCACAGATTTTCGCCCTTTGTGGGGGCGGAAGTGGGCGGGGTTAAGTTTTGAAATATTTTTGTAGCAATGACATATCACAGAAGTCTGGATCCAAAACATCGTTGCTCTAGCTCTTATAGTCTTTGAGCATTAGGCGCTGAAGGGGACGGACAGACGGACGGACGGACAGACAGACAGGGCTCAATCGACTCGGCTATTGATGCTGATCAAGAATATATATACTTTATGGGGTCGGAAACGATTCCTTCTGGATTCCCGTTGCCACTCACGTGCACGATTGCAGTTTAGTGTTGGGATATGAACCACAGCTGCCGCAGCTGTCTCTCCAACGCTTTCTCTGGCTTCTGGTGCGATGGCACTATTTTCGATCATCTTGTCAGCAATCTTTGCCAGCTTGTCCAGATCGTTCTCCTCCCAAACCGAAATGAGCGGACCAATCGACGAAGGCAACTCGGTGAGGATGAGGTTTCGTATGACGGCTTCGCATCCACTAACTTCTTCAAAGTCATGTCTCCACCCCGTAGAAACCGTCTTATTTTCGAACTTGTTGTCAGACGGTGGCGAGTAATGAGATCTTCGGTTGCTTGAACTAAAGTTGCGGATCGTTTTTATTGATTTTTGGAATGATGATGTGAGCTAAATGTTGAGAGTTAACTCATTTAGTGTGGCCTCCGTGTTCGCCATACTTGTTGCGTCGTAAAATTTGTCGCCGTCTTCCGGTTTGTCTTTGATCGAGGAACGCAAAAAATAGCTCTGTTGCATTTGCGGTTGTTTTCTAACGTAGGGGTCACCACTTTGGCCGGTTGGCCAATATGTGCATGAATTCTTATTGATGTTCTTAATTAATAGAAGTCTTAGATCAAGATGCCAGACCGCTTGTCAAAGTCGCCACACCGGCGAACGACTCTTAGATCAGTGTTGATAAGGGGCTGAGATCCGTGCTGGCACATGTCGTTCAATGTTAGCGCCCTGTGGCAAAAGGGGAGCTATACTGACTAAGTATCGGGTATATCGTTCTTAATTATATCTGGTTCTCTTAAATCAACTTTTCAATAGTCTCTTCTTCTTCCTCTTTTTGTAAAGCCGAAAAATACTTAACTGGCAGCCGGCCGTCGTTTAGAAGTTAACTCTCGTATGAGCCGTTGAGAAAAGCATTTTTCGTTATATTTAATTTTCATCGTTATATTTTTTTTTGTATTTTATTTATTAAATTAACAAAATATCTGTTAATAACGGTACTTAGTTACTAAAGGCGGAAAAAAGAGAAGTTAAAAGTTAGCTAAATTTAAGTTATTATAAATATTGCATGCAATTAGTTTAAGAGACAGTTCAGGGGATAGGGTTTGGCAGACCGCATGTGAAAAAATTACAAAAAAACTTGACTACTTACTAGCTCAGGCGGAAACTTATGGATGCGGATTGTAATACATATATGGTATTATATGATAATCTCAGCCACGCCCCCAATCATCAAACACGGGTAATTAATAATCCACCCTCGTATATATGTATTACTACATAGACACCCACAATGTTAAGTTTTTGTAGTTGTTGTTTGTAGTTTTTTTTTTTTGTATTTGATTGCTTTTTGAGCGAATTGAGTGGTCTGCACTGACCAAACACTTCAATAGTACTAGCAGGTCCGTTTTAGCATCTCTTGGGATGGACTGATTAACTAGTTGACGTAATCGTTGTTTTGTTATGATGTTTGATGTTTTGTTATAGTTATCAAAGGACCTATAATTAAAAAAATGAGTTTGCATATTTACTTACTTCTGGGTTAAAAGATGGACGAAAGTGTTTATGCAGCTCAATTATTATTCGAAGGCTTACAAGAACATTTTCTTCATTGTCAGTTTTTAATATTTTGAGCATCATTGTTATAATTGATTTGACATGTTGTCTTAAATTTTCTGTTATGGGCAGTCGATGAATCATCTCCAAAATAAGTTTACGGATCTAAAATAAATTTTAAAAATCACATTAATTATAAATAATTATATATACATAATAATATTACAAGAATTGAAGGTTAGTTGCGGGGGCCGAAATGGTCGAAAAAATTACCAGAACTTTTTGTTTTTCGTTGCCGAAAGTAAATATCTTGTATTTATTCATGTATCTTTTTTACAAAGTTTATAGTATATAAAATACAATTTTTCAAATATGCGAAAGTCTCAGGGTCTAAGCATGTTCCTTTGGAACTTTACTATATATAGATCTGATCGGATTTAGAATGCTACAAAATATTCCCGCCACGAAAATTTCAGCTCATAACACTCCACTTTTATATTAAACTAGAGGGCCCTGCCACGTTTCTCTGTGGCGCACATTGTGGTTGTACGAATAAGAAAAGAAGATAAATAAATTGATTTGTTCATCGATGGAGAATAATATGCCGCACTTGAATCTGATTTACGATTATGACAATTTCCTCTTCGCCTACTACGGATGAGATAAAAAATAAAAAGATCAATTTTTTTCTCGATCGCAGGTGTGTTTTCCAAAAATGTTGGGGGTAAGTTGTCTTTTATGAGTGGCTCCACCATCACGCTCTCGCCCGGGACTTCAACTTAGAGCAGTGGTCCCTCGGAAAGCAATATTTGTTTCCTGTCTTATTCCTGAGACTCCAAAAAGGACATCTTTCCTCTAAACTTAACGCTTCGTCTGATGATATAATTGTGACTAAATTTAGATTTAAACATAAGCACAACATTTTTTGATCAAATTGAGTCAAATTCATATAAATATTGCGTATTTTGATTTCGACACCATCGCTTTTACTTCTATCAATGATCGTGCAATTTTCATTGACAATTACACTATTTAAAGAATGGACTGCCCATCTTTCGCTGGTGGGATTGCAGTATAATCTGATTTCTCATCTGAGTTTTCCCCATTCAATAACATCCATAGAGTAGAATTTGTTGCAGTTTCGTATTGTGTCGACATTTTTCTATTTAACCTGCTCCTACATTCCTCCCATTTCTTATGCTGAGGTCCAGAGCAAGCCCAATATCATTTCCTGAAGATCCTTACCATCCAACTCTGTCTGGTTGTACCCGATCTGGTTGTGCTGACAGTTCCATGGTTCCTTGCCGCATAAAGTGTTCTTAAAAAACAAACTTTATTGATTTAGATCTACATCTCTCGCTTGTTGATTGGTTCTTTATTCATTACCGAACATAGACGTAACTGTCAACTCGTTTTATAACTCAATATACTCACTGTACCCGTATCGTCCAAGCCTCCCTGGTTCTCCAAGTATTTGTCATACTTAAAAAACAATAAATCCAAAGTGTCACAACAATATTTTGCGTTATTATGACACAATTCGAAATGTCAGCGTCGAGGAATAATTGGACGTGCCCTAGAGCGTCGATATGAAAGGGGCTACATGCAGTAAGTTCATCGCCAGTAGCTGAAGGGCAAGCTACATAGTCTTTTCAAGAGTTCGCGCAGACATAGAGGGACTCTCACGCTTGTCTTACAATGAAACACCAACCGAATTTCTAGAGAGATACAATATTAATGGTATTATATAGACGGTATTAGGCATATAGACAAACGCCGCGCAACGGTTCTGATGCAGAGAAGGACGTTCGAGGAAATAAATCTTTCGAAAATAAAGCCTACCTAAATAATAGGAAACAGCTCTCTCTGTTTCTCAATCTAAAATACGAACGTTACAATATATATCTTTTTAAACAAGTCGACCTGTTTTTTGTAGCCTTGCATTGTGTTATTTGAAAAAATAAGATAAATACCTGGTATTCATTTTATAAGTATATATGTATCTTTTATATAGATACATACATAAATATAGATGGAATATCTATCATACGTACAAATTGTAACAAAATTCAATTTATATATGTAAATATACAAATCATTTATCCCCATGGTTGCCTTCAAATCTTAATTCATCTAAATCTTGCTTATATTCACTTATCCCTGTCATTTAGTTGCATATAAAACAGCCATTTAAGATATTCAGCCAGGTTCCGTTTTCACATTCACAAACGTTCTCCGATTTACTTTTGAATACACATAAATTGGGGCTCCCGTTTTCACATTCCGCAAGATTTATTCATTTTCAAAACGAAAACATTTTCGTTGACCAAATGAAAAGTAAACGGCATTTTATACAAAGAAACGAACCTTATTTGCAAAAGGAACGAGGGGAACGTTGTGAGTTGCTGCGGAGACCCAAACTCTACATTTATACCCGATACTTAGTCAGTATGGCTCTCCTCCGGCAGACTCCGATAAAGAGTGCCTACGAGAGAGACAGAAAATCAGTCTGAGCGTGACCTCGGGCGAAATTTTGAGATATACGTTTTATAGTGAGATCTAAAAGGAGTGGGGTTGGTTACTCTAGCCTTAATAGTCTCTGAGATTTGTGGATGCCTCAGATTTTCGTCCTTTGCGGGGGGGGAAGGGGTGTGTCGAAATTTCGACACAAAACGGTCAAGGTCCGATATCACAGGAGTGTAGATACCAAATTTGGTTGCTCTGGCTCTTATTGGTTCTAAGATCCTTGAACTCATATTTGGCAATTAGCAAAACCGACCATGAAACCTGTGTGTTAGAGAGAGACAGAGCGAGAAAGAATGAAATTGTTTTCTTGATTCTGGCTGTAATAATTATACGATCTGGTTCAGATTTTGCACACTAGAAGATATAGTCATCTTGTACGAAACTTCTTTAGTTTTCTCGTATCTTTGAATTTGTGGATGCAACAGATTTTCCCCCTTTGTGGGGGCGGAAGTGGGCGGGGCAAAGTTTTGAAATATACTTGTAGCAGTGACATATCACAGAAGTCCGGATCGTTGCTCTAGCTCTTATAGTCTTTGAGCACTAGGCGCTGATAGGGACGGACAGACGGACGGACGGACAGACAGACAGGGCTCAATCGACTCGGCTATTGATGCTGATCAAGAATATATGTATATACTTTATGGGGTCGGAAACGATTCCTTCTGGACGTTACACAAATCCATTTTCACCACAAATCTAATATACCCCAATACTCATTTTGAGTATCGGGTAAAAAATTAGATGACTTATTGATGCATTAACATAAACTTGACACCTACATATATCAGGGTAATTTAACTTTTGCTTTCTTTATAAATCATTTTACTTTAACCCAACCTCAAATTTGGCTACAAAAATCCAAAATCATTCACTACATATAACCTCATAAACTATAATACCTGTACATATACATATACACAACTAGTATACTAGATAATAATTCCTTTACAACATATAATATCGTATAAAACCAACCCTGTACATATGTACATACATACTCAAGTGTATAATTATACCTTAGCGAGCTTAAGGCCTCAGTAGCTATAGCCCCATACTTGTTAATACCTAGTTTTAGCTATTTATTAGCTTTATATAATAATAATAAAAACTTTTGCTTTCTTTATAAATCATTTTACTTTAACCCAACCTCAAATTTGGCTCCGAAAAATGGGCCAGGGCAACAATAATTTTCGTTTTGGTGCAAACAGCAAAAATATGTGAAAACTGGAGATCCTTAAAACGAAACATTTTAGCTGAAAACGTAATCCGCAAAAGTAAATGAAAAACGGAGCCTGCTTGATTATAAATATAAAAATTTGGCAGCAGACTCTTTTGATGACCAATTATAGCATTCCATATAGGTATGTACAGTCCTTGACTTAGGTGTTTGCACAACTATAATATTTGAGTTTACTGCTGTTTTAGAGCTTTTTCATGGCTATTTTCAAAAGAAAAATAATTTTATTCGATAAATAAATACATTTCCTGTAAAATTGACTTTTATGTTTTAAGTTTTCTAAACTGAAAAAATTATAAAATAAGACGTATAAGACTTAGGACTTGTTCTTGTAATTTGCCATAAGGTCATTTTTTTTACAGGCATTAACCCTTAATTCTAGTTCTGTGGAACTGTACAATATTCAATACCGAAATCGTCAAAACGATGAAATTTAGAAAACTGAGAGGTAAGAAAAAATAAACCAAAGAATCTCGGCTCAAAAGATTTCAAAAAGAAACTATAAAGGTCGAAACACACAGGCTGCCTAATGCAGGGCACGCCCTCCGTACCGTAATGGAATGAACCTTGCCCTCGACTTGCTAAATCTTAACAGCACTCTCTATCTAGGATAAGAAAGTACTCGGAAGAACAAACGTGCGTTTTTCCGTGGAACCTACATCAGCTGCTGCTCCAAGCATATGGAGCTTTCCAATATCTGAGAACTGTCAACAGGCCCATTATCCATTTGAAACCTGATCATCATTAAACTCCAAAATCACTCAATTTTGGCGAAGGAAGGCCAGGAAAAAAAGGCAAGCGAAATTTCATTTAATACCGAGCGAAAACAAAGAAAAACAAAAAAAAACAGCTAAAAAGAGGTGATACGAGACAGCTGTTTGCGATCGATAAGATCAGCCAAAGCGATAAGCCAAAGCTCGTCTTCATTTCCGCGAAAGGGGGCTCACCATCAGTGCACCCACAATTACAGAGCTTAAATGCAGGGATCAATACTTGATCCGTTATTGTTCTGCATTCATGTAAATGACCTGCCAATAGTATTGTCTGACTCTAATGTGAACATGTACGTCGATGCTCGTGTACGTCCAATTATATGTTAGTCGATCGTTAAATACAATAGATGAGAGCAATATAGGACTTGAGAAAATCAGTGCATGGGCAACCCACAATCACCTATGCCTAAATCCAACCAAGTCAAAATGTTTGATTACACATAAAAAAGTGTCGCGCGGCAGACCAGAGTATCACATCACATCCCCATATATTTTGGTAGGTCCTTTCGTGGTAGGTGCAGTAGGTAGTGGCTAAGTTTCTCATTGCGTTCCTTGCACATTATTTTCGAGGTTCTCCAGGTGGTGGTACTCCTCCACCTGCTTTCGGTTTGTGATCTGGCCTGCTTCTAGATCGCTTTGCAGCATTCTAAGGGAGACATGCACGTTCTCGGTTCTCCTATTCTCCAGCCCGACGACTGCTTTAGCTAGTACGTCCGCCGCCTCGTTTCCTTCGATGCCTTGGTGACTGGGAACCGAATAGATCCGCACTGACTTTGTTGCTTATGGTATCTAGTGCCTCCCTGCGCGCCATGCCGCCTCCATGGATCTGATTGCCGCTTGGCTGTCGACGAATGTCGACGGATGGCGAAAACTTCCGCCTGAAATATGCTGCATCGGTCCGGTAGCTTATCCGACTGGCAAAAATCCTCTAGCTGAACCCTCTACGAGGGTGCCGGCTAGGCAATGGACACTGCATTATCCGGGGCGAGGGTAATGCACTGTCGCTTGCCCTTTCCGGGATAATGCAGTGTCTAGCTAAGGCAATGGTCCATCGTCTTCCCGATCTAAAGTCGGGGGAACTGAACCAGGGCCATGGCTAGAGGTGTCTGGCGGCCAGGCATAAAACGCTAGGGGGTGGTCCCCCCGAAAAATATTAACTAGTATGGACTTTCGGGACTTTCGCCAAACATGGAGGCTGGAAAGGCTATTTCAGTTGTAATACTACTGCCACAAAAACGGCGCGTTGCAGAGTGAGCCGCGCGGGTGCCGCTGTCGACACAGACTCGGACCCGGAGAGCGTGCTATCCATTAGCAAACAGAAGAAGAAAGCCTTCTCCGCTCGCCGGAACCAGGTACCAGCTCCCTGCGTAGGGAAGGGCCGATGCGTTCCAGGAAGGGGATGAAGGCAAAAGCTCAGTATAAGGCGGCCCTCAAGTTACTGAGCCGGCTCCAGGGCAAGGCGGATATCTCCCAAGAGGAGAAGTCCAAGCTAGCCTGGGCTGAGCAACGGGTACAGGAGGGTGCGAACACTACGCGCAGCTGCCCCAGATGAAGGCAAAAAACGGTGGATTCGCCAACAAGGTGGAGGAGATGTTGGCCACCAAGAGGCAACGCCCGAACGAGAGCGCTGCCAAAGGCACTCCGGCGAGCAAGCGGCAACGCAGGCCCAAGGTGGCCACCCCCCAGCCGAAGGCAAGGAAGCCGAGACAGAAGGCCATGAGCGAAGTGTCCAAGAGACATCTCATTGTAGCCTTGATCGACCGCAGCGACGAGAATGGAAAGATGACGGCGGCGCAGTGGAAGTTAGTTCACGCGCAGCTCGTTAAATCACTGTTCACGCGAATGGAGGAGGACCCCAGCGCTCCCATGCCCACGCTCGATGGAGCGGGATGGCTGAACGGGGAAATTACTAGTTGACGCATACAACAATCCCAGAGATACAAATATGGATGTTACAAATCATACCTTGTTTGAACAACCATTGGGAAGCTCAAAGGACATTCAGGCGCTGGACACGATGCTTCAGTTCTTAGAGCAAAGATGGATGCGAATAATTTCACTCCAAATCTCCATCGGAACGACTTAATTGCGTACAAAAACAAAAAATTTGCGTTACTTGTTTTATAACGAATCACAAAACAAACGCATGCCCAGGTCGAAACTGCTTCAAGTGCGACAAGAAGCACAACACGATCCTAAATCTGGACACAGCATCGGGCGCAGCTACCGAATCAAGAGCACCGACGGTTGGTGCGGCAAGTAACAATAGTTACAATATACCTGCCACAGCAAAGGTGGCTGTAGAGGCCAACAACGAGCAGTTTTCTAATTTCAGATCACTGCTAGATTCAGGATCACAGATAAACTTAATCTCTGAACGAATGGCATCAATGTTGTCACTCAAACTAAAAGACACAACATTACGGATCGAAGGAATCGGAGGTCAATCAAAGACCAGCAGGGCTCGAGTAAATGTGCTCATGAAATCCCTTCACAATGGTTTTACGCAAAGAATTTAAGCTTTCGTATTACCACGGATAATAGCTGATCAACCAGCTCATGCACTCCATTCAGAGAATTTAACGTACCAAGCAAGATCTCACTGGCAGATCCAAACTTCCATAAGCCAGGCAAAATCGACATGCTAATTGGAGCCGAGCATTACTATTCATTGCTGCTACCACATTAACAGCAGCTAAGGACAGGAGGCCCGTTGCACACAAACTACAACACACAAAACTGGGATGGATTGTGGCAGGAAAAGTCAAGTCCGCCCACAGTTCCTCACCCATTTCTGCAACGGGAGTCAATAAGCTCATTGAAAGATTCTGGACTCAGGAGTATCTAGAGTCGGAAGAAAAACCACGCACTCCAGTAGAAGCACAGTGCGAAGCTCATTTTTTAGAAAACCTTCAGACTGCTTCGGATGGCCGGTTTATTGTAAAACTCCCATTTTGCGAACACCCTTCAGCTCTGAGGGAGTCTTTGGAAACTGCAACAAAATGATTCCTAGCGTTGGAGTGCCGCATCTCAACAGAAACTTAGAAGAGTTATGTGGACTACATGGAAGAGTATGAAGGTCTAAGACATATGAAGATGGTGCCAGCATCAAAGGTTCCTAAAAAACACTACATTATTTCACATCACTGTGTACTCAAACGTGAGAGCACCACAACATAGCTTAGGGTAGTTTTCGATGCCTCATGCAAGTCAGCAAGCGGGAAATCTTTGAACGATGTCCATTCTGCTACGATTTCGAACTCATAAGTACATATTCAAAGCGGACATTGAAAAGATGTACCGACAAGTATTGATGAATCCGGAGGATCAATTCCATCAGATGATAGTCTGGAGAATCAATCCGTCAGGTACTATCGCCTAAAAACAGTCACATATGGGACTACAGCTGCTCCGTTCCTAGCAACGAAATGTCTGGATCACTTGGCAACACAATATAAAGACAGACTATCAGTAGGATCATCAACATTAAAAATCGATTTTTACGTTGACGACTGTCTAACTGGAGCAAACACTATTCCAGAAACAATTCAAGTTCGGCAAGAACTAAATAAGATATTGCTACCATACGGATTCGAATTGCGCAAGTGGGGCTCTAACAATGAACAACTTCTCCAAGGAATACCCAAAGGGGATATTGTAAGCGATGTCAAGCTAGGAGAGACACTAGAGCACTACAGCGTGAAGACTCTGGGTCTCATTTGGATGCCGAAAAAGGACAAATTGTGTGGACGAACACAAAAAAGGCAGGCTACATGTATCACCAAAAAGGTGGTATGTTCCAAACTGGCCCAAATATTTGACTCTTTGCGCCGGTCGTAGTAAAAAAAAAATCTTCATGCAACAGCTTTGGGAGCTCAAACTGTATTGGGATGACAAATTGCCATTACAGCTCCAAAACGAATGGAAGGAATACCGGGAACAAACATTGAACAAGATGCATATTCCCCGGCATATCTATGATGGTAAAGTTCCAGCTACCCAAGAACTCTACACGTTTGTAGATGCATCAGAACGAGCATATGGCGCAGCAGTATACGTACGCGCTGCATAGAAAAATAACCAAGTGTCAGTAAGACAAAAAATCACTACCACGGTTAGAGCTGTGTGCAACAGTTTTTGGTTCCGAACTCACAAAGCGAGTCCGACAGGATCCGCACATGAACATTAACACAGTTTCAGGATGCTTTTGGAGTGACTCCACCGTTGTGCTATCCTGGATAAACGCATCATCATCAAAATACCATACCTTTGTGGCAAATCGAATAGCCAAAATCCAGGCGTTAACAAACCAGTCACAATGGCGTCATGTGTCATCGGCCAACATCGCAGCCGATGTCTTGTCGAGAGGGATCGCAGCAAGCAGATTGGCAGATCACACTTTGTGGTTATATGGACCATTATTTCTGCACGGATCTCGAGACAAATGGATGAAGCCACCCATCAGAGAACCCAGCAATGTTGAGAGAAAGGCTAAGCATGTAAGCTTGCCAATCGCAACAAGACATAGCAACTTGTTTTATAAACTGCAACGCATTGTAGCATATATGTTACGCTTTTGCTACAAAAAAAGCAGAGCGCATAAAACGACACTCTGCGCAGGAGAACTGAATCATGCCCGCACTATAATCCTGCCAACCTTCCAACAAGTAGAGTTTACAGCAGAGTTCAAACAGTTACAACGCTATAAGACTGTGGATAGAAAGAGCTCGATCATACCGTTATCTCCCTTCCTTTGTGCACAGTAGGGTATCCACTCCGCAGTCCCACTGGTTCAAGTTCTAGTTGCGACGACCAAACTGTAGACGGTTTATGTATCGACGTGTCAGCAGCTGAGTCATCGAAGACCCGTACTGCAGGGGTCATTAAACCGCACAACTACAAGCAACAGTCGATATTATTGAACTGTGCACACGCTCAGCAAATGAAGGAAAGAAAATGAAATGAAAGATAGTGTGAAAAGGAGACATGAATCATGTTTTGATACTGTGCACAGTGTGATTCCTAACTGTTAACACGAATTAGTGTGCACTCGTGCAGGGCTCTAATATGTATACATACATTATTTGTGCTGCACTACATTAAGTTATATCATGACGGCCCAAAAGTGTTCTACGGCGGGGTTTTTCATGACGCCCCCTAGACAGAAGGCGCGTGCCGGGTTTCAAATCTCTTTTAGGCCCTTCATCTCTGACCGCGACCCGCTGCCTACCTACTTGGGCTCCGCTGCCTGCATACTCGTTCGGTCCCAAAATTGTATAGTAACACAAGGTAGAGACTCATCATCACATTGCTTGCGCATGATTCAGCACCTTGATGCTAGATAACTGTACCGAGTGAATTATTCATTTGTTATACAAAAAATCAAAAATTTACATGGAAGTTAGCAAGTACAGGGGTATATTAGCTTGGTGGTGAAACTGGATGTGTGTAACGTTCAGAAGGAAGCGTTTCCGACCCCATTTAGTATATGTATATATTCTTGATCAACATCAATAGCCGAGTCGATTGAGACCTGTCTGTCTGTTCGTCCTTATGAGCGCCTAGTGCTCAGAACCCCCAAATTTGGTATCCACTCTCCTGTGATATCGCCCCCATTTCGGCCCGAGCAAAGGACGAAAATCTTTGGCATTCACAAATCGCAGACTATTAAATCTAGAGCAACCAAATTTTGTATCCAAACTTCTGTTAGATCACTCTGTTACAAGTGTATTTCAAAATTTCATGTTCAGACACGTTTTCTGTCTCTCCAGCAGGCACACATTGTCGCTTAATGTAGCCATACTGACTATGTATCGGGTATAAATGTAGAGTTGCGGTCGCAGCAGCAACTCACAACGTTCCCCCTCGTTTTAAAATGGGTCCTGAAAAAGTTGGCATTAGAACTTTTATTTTTAAAAGCATGCCAAACCGAGTCGGTTGTCAAACCGTTAAATTGTCTCTATTCGATTTTTTTAAATTAGTTATTCGTAAGAATCATTCCTTGTGGGCTACACACGAAGGTGAAAAAAGGCATACAAAAATGTATTGGTGAATAGGCTACAATTTGACAAAACTAGCAGCTTTTTTATTTTTGAAAACACCAACAACAAAACAGCCTTCATAAATTAAACTCGAGTCATCAATGTACTTAATCATGCCCAAGTAACGTTTTTTTTTTGCAATCTAGTGAACTAAAAGGGTCTCTAATTTTGCGTCGCCAAAAACTGTATATTTGTTACAAGCTAAGCAGCCAAACAAATGAGTAGGCAAATAAAGTAGGCAGCAGAGTAGGCAGGCAAATGAGTGGCTGCGATCTGAGACGAAGGATAGCCTAAAAGAGACTAGGTGTACCTAGTACCCCGCATGACCGTACGTAGAAGCGTCGAACGAAAATTGAAATGGAATTTGTTCCTGATGCGATATCTTGATATTGTATGGTATTTGATTACAAGTTTGGCATAGTTTAAAATATATATTTTGTCATAAATTGGCACCAAAAATCATTTCTATAAACGCTATAAAAATATACATATATTTTATTATACTATAATTATACTGTGTATGTATTTTTAAAAAACTCACGTGTTGCATGGTGTTTTCTTGAATGAACTGAGGGTCGCCCTCTTGCAATATACGCATAAATATTTTTAGTGAGGTTTCCAGGAATGATGGATAGGATGAGCTTTGAATTATCATTTCAAAGTGTTCGCTTAGTTCTTGTGTGGCTTTTAACTTGATTTCCTCTTTTGCAGAGGGATCGTTAAGTATATTCAAATAATTTCGGAAAGTGATAACCGGAATACTTTCACTGACAGACATTTTTGTATGGTGATGGACTTGACAGCCTATTGCCTTCTAATGTAAGCCGGTATAAACAATATTTAATATTTCAGAATTAAGAGTTTGAATCATTAATCATGCCAGGGATGAAGAGTCATCACAAAACAAAATTTTGTTTTTTATATTTAGAAATTTGGGATAGGAACACTTTTCTATTGTCAACACAATATAGGGTATGCTCTACATATAATAGTAAAAATAATTAAGTGATTATCCCACAAAAATTGATGCACACATTTTTGCATAGCGCATTTTACCCCAATTTCAAAACGGAGATATTTCTTTGCACCGAAATGTAATGTAAACGACATTTTAATAAACAAAACGAATCTTAAAGCCGTTTAGCACCTGGCATATCTATGGGGAACGGGAGGAAAGAAGTGAAACTCAGATTTCCACTGGCACAATACCAACAATGACTATAAAATAAAAATGTTTTGGTATGAACTGTGAAATTTCACAATTTGATGGATAATTTAACGATTTTATTGGCTATAATATAGTTAGAGCCAGTCGACGAATAATAACCGTAAATTTAAGCATTCTTATTATATGAGCAAAGTGAGCCGCCTATTTTGTTCAAACGGGCTAAAAGGGCTCTCTGCCGTCGCCACTTCGGCAATTATCTTGATCACATTGATCTCCCGCCCTCGTTTATTTAGTTCTATCTCTAACCATACAGTATACTGTATACTGAAGCATAGAACCACTGCTAACCCCTCTGAGCATTGGTTGCATATTGACCTCTCATAAAATTATCTCGCCATAGCAAGCAATCGGCTTCCGCTAAGCCACCAACATTAAATACCTATTATAAAGTTAAACGAAGTTCCCTTTTTATTTTGAAACAAATAGGTGCCAAAATAGCTTGGCATCTTAAACATTGGTGACCCCCGACGTGATATAAAAACATTGCTTAATCGCGTTCCGTTTAAAACACTTATTAATTATACAATATTTTGTTGTTGGGTAGTTTAACTACTAACAAATACATTTGTTAAAAAGCAATTTAAAGTGCAAATTTCAGTGAGAGTGCGGCTGGAATATTTATATACATACATACTCCGGTACTTTAAGCGTCGAATCTCTCATTCTCTGCGCAGCTGCAGCCGCGGTTCTTGACTTTTCGTGTCTTCCATTCTCCCTCTCGCGTCTATACATCGTCGCTTAAGTGGTATTTCATTTTCCGTTGTTGTGTCGAATAGCACAACGGTTAACATGGACAACGATCCGAATACAGGCGCGGGCGGAAATGAGAGACTGACGGAAATACAGACTGAGTCTGTATAAGCGTAAAAGTCAGTCATTATATGATCGATTGCACAGGCTTGGCGAATCCTTCGCGGGGAATAAATCGATAAGTTGACCGCCGCGGAAGTCGAGGTGCGCCTTGATATGTTGGCAGAAATTCGAGAGGAATTCAATAAGGCCCATAATGAATTGGAGGCTCTCGATCAAAACGAGATTGGGAGTGAGCTGCGCGAAATCTTCGATACTCTTTTCATATCGTTGAAAGCTGAGTTGCTGGCTGCTGTTGAAGTAAGCCAACTTCCTAGCCTGAAGGTTCCTAAGTTTTCTGGTGGATACGTCGAGTTCTCGGATTTTATGGCAATGTTCAAATCGGTGATTGAAGCGGATGCGGATCTCAGTGACAACGAGAAATTCCAGCACCTTCGCTCTTGCCTCGCTGATGTGGCTTTAGATTCGGTTCGATCGTTGGAGCTCTCCAGTGCCAATTATCGTGCGGCTCTGGATATACTTAATAAACGCTTTAATAACAAAAGACTTGTTTTTCAGGCACACATCAAGAAGATTCTTGGGCTAAAGAGGGTAGACTCGCCTTCTGCTAAAAGGCTTCGGATGTTTTCGGATGCAGTCAATTTACACATGCGAGCGTTCCAGACATTGGGAACTGCTGAGGAGATTTCAGGATTCATGGTCATCAACATGCTGCTGCAGAAGTTGGATTCGAAGACGCAAACCAAATGGTCGGATGCTATACCTACCGCAGAGGAATTCTTCGAATTCTTGCAGCAACGCTGCCAGAAAATGGAGCGATTGGAATATGCTACAGCGACACACGCTAGTAGCGATCAGGTGGGAAAAAACCATTCCTATACGCAGGTTAAGAAAACGTTTGTAGCTTCCAACTCTTCCGCCGACCCGTCTGTATGCGTCTTTTGCCACTCAGCGGGCCATGGAATATACTCGTGCAAGATATTCGGAAATCTCTCACCGTTTCTGCGCCACAAAGAAGTGAAGAAGCTTTCCCTATGCTTCAATTGCCTAAAACCGGGGCACCGGACCCGCGCATGCAATAGTGGAAAATGTCGAGTATGCGGCGGTAGGCATCATAGTTTGTTGCACTTCGATAGTATACAGCCCACAACACAAGGCTGCCCAGGTATTACTCCTCCCGATCTTACCGTTCAACCGGACACTCTTTCCGTTGCTCAAAATTCTGCTAGCAGCTCGTCTCTACCTTCGTCTACCTCTCTTGCTGCCCAAGGTCTTCACTCTGATGTCGTGCTTCTGGCTACAGCCGTGGTTCTCGTGAAGAATCGGTCTGGCGTTTTAGTTCCTTGTCGTGCCATCTTAGATTCAGGATCGCAGCTGCATCTCGTCACATCCAGGTTCGCCCAGCAGCTTCAGCTTAGGAGAACTCAATCGTCTGCACTTGTGTCTGGGCTGGGCGATACCAGCGTTTTTACTGAGGGATCCACCATAAGCATTTGTATGCATTCTCGCACCTCTGCTTACACAACTACGCTTACCGCCCCAACGATTGCCGATTGTCAAGCAAGTATGGCAGTAACATTTAGCTTGCCGATCCTGCATTTTTTAATCCAAAACGGGTTGATCTCCTCATTGGTGCGAGCGCTTTTTATGATCTTTTCTGCGTAGAGAAAATCAAACTAACCGATGGCCTGCCTCTTCTGCAGAAGACCCGGCTTGGGTGGATCGTATCTGGCGGTGGACAGAAGATATCGGCGCTTTTGGCCATGCACAATTGTCCAGATTCGGAAGCTGAGATGGAAGCTAGATTGGATAAAACTCTTCGTATGTTTTGGGAAGTCGAGAATTGTGTGGAGGCTGGTTTGCATACCAAAGAAGAAGACGATTGTGAAGCACATTTCGTAAACCACCTTTCAAGGTTGCCATCCGGGGGGAATGCAGTTCGTCTGCCGCTAAATAACAATACTGATCGTTTAGGAGAATCTTATGCTCAGGTTTATCGACGGTTCATCAGCTTGGAGCGTAAACTGCAGCGTAATCCTACACTCAAGCCGAGGTATTCCGCCTCTATGAAGGAGTGCATTGATTTGCACCATATGCACCAAGTCAACCCTGATTCCCGTAGCCTCTGCAAATATTTCTTGCCTCATCCCTGTGTCGTAAAGGAGGACAGTACGACGACAAAACTCCGTGTCATTTTCAATGGATCCTCAGCTACATAAACTGGGTATTCTCTAAATAATGTGGTGATGACACGCCCTGTTATTCAGCCTGCATTGTTTAACATATTGATTCGCTTTGGGAAATATCCAGTCGCTCTCACTGGGGACATTTGTAAAATGTACCGCTGCGTACGAGTGTCTCGACCCGACAATTTGTATCAGTGTATACTATACATAATTCGGTCGCACAGGTAATGGACAAGAACATCAGCTTTACTGTCCCGTGGTAATTTTAAACTTAGGAAATGGTGCTCCAGTCACCAGGACGCACTTGAGGGAACCCCTGAAGATTACATAGAGAATTTCCTAAAGTTTCATGATGGAAGGGACATAGCCAAAACTTTCGGCTTAGCGTGGGACCCTGCTTCGGATCAGCTGCTTTTTCAGGCTTGAATTCGGACCGGAGCGTAGAGCTTTCATACAGTGCATATTTTGGAAATATTTCCGTCGGTCAGGAGACCGTTCGAAAACTTCTGCGGAGGGAGCTGGAAGGAAATTTCTGTCGTAAAAAGACCCCGAGTCTTCTACCTGTGTGATAGGTCGTCTGGAAATTTGTCTCGAGAACGATGAGATTTTATTCATCACCTGAGGCACTGGACCTGTGAGTACCCAGCCGAAAATGGTCTCCTGCCCGAGGAGAGAGCCACAGATGTTGGTCAGTGAGCCACTTAACTGAATGGACGGAAGGTTATCAGCTCCAATCAGGACATCTATTTGTGAACTCTCATAGAAGGTCGGATCCGCCCATGAGAGGTTCGGCAGGTCTCTCAAGAACCCTTGCGAGATCGGATGCATTCGGAATATTCGGAATATTCGCGGCCAATTCCGGAATAACGTAGGCTGTGGCATTTAGTTGTAAGCCCGGCTTAGTCGGAGAACGGATGAAAAAACTGCAGAGCTTCTTTGTCTGGATACGTTGGAATGGCAATTTGATCATGTCCACAAGACGTTCTGTAATGAACGTCGCCTCTGAGCCAGAGTCGATCAGAGCGCGGGCGTGGAAAGTTTTCCCAGGTGGCAAATATTAACGATGGCCGTGCCTAGGAGGACAGCACTCGTGCCGGAGGCGAAATACGACTGAACGTTTGGCTGGGCTTCGGACGAACTTGGATTTTGTACGCTTGGTACTCGTAGATGTAGCTCGGGCCACGCTGAGGAATGTAGTGCCGTTGTGGAAATCGCCTCGCTGGAGTTTGCTGGATTGCTACGGTGTAGAAGCGTATGGTGCCGGTCTCCACAAACTATGCAATTGTGGGCGCTTTGGCATGCTCGTATCTGGTGGCCCCTTGCAAAGCAGTTCAAATAAAGCTGCTTTTGCTTAATGTAGTCGGAGCGAGCGTCAGCGGGCATTTGAAGGAAGTAAGGGCATAACCGGATTGGATGATACTCTTTGGAGCAGAGATCACACGTGCTCCTCGTTTGATTCACTGTGGTCTCAAACGATTGGGCACTCCTAGGATAAGGACTTCCTTGAGACCGAAACGGATTGCTTCTCGAATTGTCTGAAGTGAGTATGCTCGACCTGGAGTGGGCCTGAGTCTCCATGGTCGTTCTCGGTCACTTCGAGAGACAGGTACCGCTCCGCCAGGAACTTGTCCATGGCGTGCCAGGTGGGAATTTCGGACTTATGCGTCACGGATTGCTCCCAAATCTCTAAGGTCGTCTTTGGCAGCTTAGCGGAAATGAGGTACACTAAAACCCCGTCAGCGAAAACGCTGTCTGTGGAGACCTCGGAATGGGTGAGTGTCGTGAGGCACTTGTGGACGGCCCCCTGGAGCTCTTTTAGCGCTGCTGCTGACTCGGTACGGATTTGGGGCAGACTGAAAAGGATCTTCAGCTGGGCCTGGAGTATCAGCCTCTTGTTTTGGAAACGCTCACGGAGGGCGTTCCATGCGGACGCGAAACCCTCGTTCGTAAGTGGAGCCTGTGCCACTATGTCGTGGGCTTCACCGCTCGTCTTTTTGTTGAGGTGGAACAGTTTTTCCACTGGAGCCAACCTTGGGTTTTCTATGTAGATGGCGGTGAACAGGTCTCGGAACGTGGGCCTTCAGTGTCACATGAAGGGAGGCGGCAACTGCTGGAAGTCGGCACTTGAACATCAGCTATACCCTCTGGATCCTCTTCCGCCATCGTCACCGAACAGGCCGCGAACTCCGCGTCCACCTTTGCCCACTGGCTTCGGAGTTGTTCTCGATGGACTTGGGAGAGCGAGCGGGTTATTGTGCTAGCATCTGGAGCGCTGAGCTTCTGGTCTAACCGGGTCAGTCTCCTTGCAGCCAAGGCAAACTTAGACTGTGCGGAGCTGGCGGCCATAGTGCTAGGAGCCGTGCGAGGGACTCCCGAGGGGAGCAACAAAGCAACAACCTCGCTCAGCTGGGGCCGGACGGGAAGATGTAGTCGTAGTGACTGAGCCGTTGGAGCTGGGTGGATGGGTCAAACTCAGAGAACTCCCCCGCTTAAACTTCTTGCGAGATTTCTTCTCAACAGTGGGCATGTTTTGCTGATGGATCTGCGATAACGCGTATTAGAGTCGCAAAGGTAGGTGAGCGGAAATGGCGACGTGGAAGTTGAGAGCTACGAACCGTGGATATGTGGTTTTGGTGGAATTTATTGCGAGTATTTAAATTATGGAAATAGTACACCATGGTCGGAATATATAGATATAAATACTACGATCAACAAACAAATGTCTAACCAAGAACGAAAATTGAGGATGGACGATAATATTGAGGTACGAGGTACCAATATACCAATGTATAGAGTCGGTTGAAAACAATATACTCTCGAAATGCAGGGTAGCGCGTCACTTGGCGTTCCGTTACGGTCAAGTGCGGTACCGAAAAATATTCTCCCAACAACTACAACGCAGGCAAACGGTGGAGAAGCGAAAGCGAAAAGAAAAACGAAAAGAATGCACCGCTGCTGCTGCTTGTATGTGTGTATGTATGGCTGTAAATGCTATGTACCGCGGCTTGGGTTGAAGAGATGTCAAACAACGGGTAAAACGGTGGATAACCGTTTTATATACAATATGTATATTATATAGATGTGCAAGAATATGCTAATTTAAAATGCGTACGTATAGATATGTAAGATAAATACATATGTATGTGCCGTATGTACGGATCGTTATTTTGTTAGTAGTATAAGGAGACGCAGTGATTTGTTATTTTATTTCCTTATAAAACGGGCAAACTATGGAACGTTGAGCATGCACGGAATAAACAACAAAAATAATTGCAAGAATATGCCTTTATGTTTGTTGCCAGCCGCTTGGATTGCGTTGCGATGTGTACATATTTTTTTTTTTTTTATTCTGTATTAACTCTTAATTTTATAAAATTTTTATAAGCCTGGGACTTAACTAAAGCTAGACAGGGAGCTGTATTGAGTTGGAAAGACCGGCAGGAAGTTCCGGGTCTCTGCGGGACGGCCGCAAAGCATTGCTTCGCAGGGACCATGGTTCCTCCTAGCCACTCTCGTTCCTTCGGCGCTCGCACCTACGCAGCTCCTTCATGGCGCCGGCTGCAAAGTTGCTCCAGGCCGACCATACCATGGGGTCTTCCACAATTGCCTCGATCAGGTTGTTCGGCGTGAGCTGCCCGCCGGCGGCTCTCCACAACTCCTCCCTAATAAGTGAGAAGCGCCCACATTGAAAAATGATGTGCTCAGCGTCTTCAGTGGCGTCGCCGCACCACGAGCAGTTCGGCGAGTCCTCGTGGCCGAACCTCCAAAGGTAATGGCTGAAGCAGCCGTGTCCGCTCAGAAGCTGTGTGGAATGGAAATTGACCACACCGTGTCGCCTGCCGATCCAATATCGGACATCCGGAATCAGGCGGTGTGTCCACCGTCCTTTATCGGAGCCGTCCCAACGGCTTTGCCATGCTCTGAGGCTTCCTTCACGGGCCTGCTTGCGCGCGTCTCTCCTTGCCGCGCCGGCCCGGATGGCTTCGGCCACGGCCCTCTCCTCAAGAACCAGAAGGTCAATTGGAAGGACACCCGCCAGGACTAGGGCAGCGTCGTCGGATATGGTCCGAAAGCCGCAGCAGATCCGGAGCGCGCAGAGGCGATGAGTGGCTTTTACGCCCCTAGCGTAGCTGGCAACTTTAATTCCATCCGCCCATACGTCTGCTGCGTAGGTCATGGCTGAGCGGACTACACTGGTCAGCAGAATCCTCCTCTCCTGCTTCGGGCCACGGGTGTTCAGCAGTATTCGGAACAGCGCCCGACTCGTGTTTGCCGCTTTCTCCTGGACGTAGCATAGGTGTTCACGGAAACTGAGCCTGGTGTCGATCATCACGCCCAGATACCGAATGGCTCGTTTCGACGATAGTCTCTGGTCGCCAACCCTGATGTGAGCGGTCTCCACAGTCGAACGGGTGCTCACCAATACTGCCTCGGTTTTATGAGCGGCTAGCTCTAGTCCCGCAGAGCGGAGCCAGTCTGCAATCAGCTGGATTGCGGTGTCACAATTTGCTTCGACGACGTCCAGGTGCTTGGCCACCACCGTCAGGGCGACATCATCTGCGTAGCAGGTTAGCTGACATCCGCCTGGAAGAGCTAATCTCATGACTCCATCGTAGGCAATGTTCCATAATAGGGGACCCATCACTGATCCTTGGGGAACGCCTGCCGTTATGCCGTGAGTCTGCGCGCCGGCCTCCGTATTATACTCCAGCAGTCTCCCCTCAAAGTAGCTCCTTACGATTGCCTGAAGGTATTGGGGTACACCGCGCCGGTTAAGTGAATCCAGGATGCACTCCCACTTCACCGTATTGAAGGCGTTCCTGATGTCTAGGGTGACAATCAGGCAGTATTCCTTCTTGCCGCCCTTCCATCGAGTTCCCTCCACTGCCCTGGAGGCAAGTGAAGCGATTTGAGTGAAAGTTGTTTTTATTTTTCCTACCACCAACACAATGGATGGAGAAATGCGCCAAAACCAACGATCACCCCCCCCGGGCCTATCTGCTCGTCTGCGTTTGCCCCTGCAACCAACTGGGAAGTCTCCGCCGCCAGCCACCATGCGCAGTGAGTACGGGACGCTGAAAGCCTGACTTGAACCGACTTCTGTTTTGATTCCAGGCGTGATACGGATTTTGTTTGTAGAAAACTCGGAGCTCGCTTGCAAACACGACCGCACTTGGAAACTCAAACTCAAACTGTGACTGTACATATGCATATGTACATATATATAGTTAAATATCCGCAACTCGATTTTAAGTTTTTTAACAAAGACTTTTATTTTACAACTTAAATATCTTTATGTCACAAGATTTAAATGAATTCCCCGACTTGACTTTCGGTCTGCTTGTCTCAAACGGAACTGATCTCTCTGCTGCTGGCTAGTTTCCATGAGCCCTTCTCTTGGAACTCCCGACTCTGGCTTCGGGCGTTGCTTTCCTCGGCTGCATCTTCGTGTCGGTGGCGTACGTGCCTGGATCGATATTTGGGGATGCGTCGGCTTTGATGAAAGGCATCCACTGCTGGCGATCGGTGTTGCATTACATGACGGAGCTAGGAATGTGATACTCCTTGGTTTTATGTCTAGCTTTGATTGGTCCTCACGAGTGGCGTGATTCTAAAGAATCGATTTCTCGAGAGTGGCGTGATTCTAATGTTGCTGAAACAATGTGGTCCATTGTTTATATTATGGGGGGCCCTAGCTTGGAGTATGGGAAGAAACAGTTATTGATTCTTGAGTGGGGTCCTGTTACTTGTGTGGATGGGGTGGATGAATTGTACATAAACATAATGTGTATGGGATGTGGGGAATTATGGATATGTCACTCCCCCAACGTTTGTTATTAGCCTGTCCCTAGGCGATTACCCTCGGGTATAGTGACGGGGTGTCAAGTGCGGTGGCTGAGGTTGGTTCCTCTTCTGCTTCTATTATAGGGTTTATACATTTAACCGTGACTCTTTTAGAAGTTTTCGTAAATTTAACAGCTACATAACTTAGTAGTACTAATATAATTATGACAAATGCAATTAGTAGACTTATTTGTAATAGGTTACTATATGTGGTGTATTGCATAATTATTTCATTAGTTTGGACATACGACAGTGGTTTTATTTTAGTTATGTTGTTGTTGACATAAACATTCTGGGCAAAATCTAACATTGTGTTTGATATTGTAAATTCATTTAATTGGATTGAACAGTTGTAGATTTTTATAATGGTATTTCCTTCCGCTATGATTTCTTGGTTTACACAATTCTGATTTAGCGTTGTTTTTGGAAGATTCCACGTGATTAGTATATTGGGTTCAATAAAGTTTATTTGAAAGTTTTGAAAAGTTTTGGAATATGGACATTTAGTGGGAGTTTGCATTAAAATTCCTTTTATACAATTGTCATTGGTTTTCAATCTAGTTTCTTTAACAAATACTTCTTCATTTTTTATGTAGTACTTGTCGTATGTCATATCTGTTAACATGTTATTTAATTCGTCTGGATACGGAACGATTTTATAGATTGGTACTTTTGTAATGTCTTTGGGAATGTTGGAAATTATTAGAATTTCGTTGGTATCGGATTTTAGCCATGTGGAGGTTTTTATATTTAGTATTTTCTCAGAATTTATTTGTTCCAGGTAGTCTTGTTTTAATAATTTTGGATTAAATATACCGAGCCTAGTTAATTGCATACCTAGTTCTATATCTTCGATATATTCTGTGAAATGTTGTAGATTGAATATCAAAATTTCTATTTGTTGATTCCTGTCTTTTTCTTCATTTAGTTTGTTTATAACGTTTATTCCGCTATTAACTGCATCTATTACCAAATTTAGTTCATTCATTTGAATGCTATGGCTGGCTAAATTTTCTATTTTTTGTTCCAAATCGACTTTATCTTCCTGATCTAGTGTTCCAAAGAGATATTTGTAGGCTGTTCCTACTATATTGATTAGGCCTCTTTTATTTCTTTTGGTTATTTTTAGCCCGTTCATTTCTCTTTGCAATTTGTCTACTAGATATTTTATTTGGATTATGTCCTGGAATTTAGTGGCTTGCCTTAACAAATTTTGGTATAGTTCTTCGGTTTTAGTTACATTAACAGTTAGATAATGGTATTCGTAATTGATAGGTATGTTGATCGATCCAGTTTTGAATATCATATATCCGTTTTGGGATTTTATAGAATTTATTTCTATGTTTTGGCCCTGTGCCATTACGATGGTAATTATGAGGAAGATGAGGATTTTAATTGTGTTGAAGTTCGCCGATTCCATTAACTTCCTCGGTTTCTCTGGAATTATTATATTTGCTTCTATTAGATTTCTTCTTTTTCTTGAATTTTGATTTATAATGAGTTATTTTCCTACCCCTATTCTTTTCTTCATAATGTTTTTCGTCTACCTGTCTAATTTCACCCGTCCTTTTGAAAGGATTTGATACCTTAGACTTAACTAGAGGTGATAGTTTATAGCGGGTATCTACTTCATACTCTATGCGGTTTTTATTTAATTGAGTGATTTTATTCACTTTATTTAGTTGTGTGTCATAATCAGGTGAGCCTGCATAAATGAATATATCAGCTGGTGTCCTATTTGTGGTATTATGTTTGGTTTTATGATTATAAGTATAAAGAATTAATTCAAACTTCGTGAATCTATCTTCTGTGTTATCCTCGCTAGATATTATTCTTAATTTTTCATTTACTGTTTTATGAAATCTTTCTACGTCAGATATTCCATTTTTGCTGGAAGTGATCTCTATTTTGACGTTTTCCGCATTCAGCCATGCTTGCAATGCTGTGCACATAAAAGCTGAATCTTTATCGGCTTTGATTTCAATTGGTTTGCCCATCTCGTTAAAAACTTTCATGATGGCTCTTTTTGCTTCTAACCAGTCACGACTTTTTACTTCTACAAGAGTGGCAAACTTCGAGTATACGTCAATACATGATAGGAACTGTTGGTTACCAACCATATAGAAATCCATGACGTATTTCTCTCTGATGTTCAGTATTTCCGGTGTAGTTTCGAATGCCAACTTCGTATTTCTATGCTCTGTTTTGGCAATATTACAAGTAGGACATTCGTTTATGATGTTTTGGATTAGTTTTTGATAATCCGGGTAATAGTATTTTCCCCTAAACCAATTGACGGTTTTCTCTATCCCTGGATGGAGTAAGCCTTTATGATTCTTTAATATGGTTTCTTTAAATTCAGCGTAATTCTGAATATCTAGGAGTTTCGTGCTTGATTTAATAGCTTTGGTTATATTGTTAGAATTAATGATTTCTAAATAGGCTTTTTGGAATGGAGGAAAATCTGTTTCGTTATGGAAATATAATGCGCTCTTTTTGGTGCATAGATATTCCTTTATTATATCCTTCGCTAAGGTGTTAGTCATTTCCTTATACGTGATCTTGATGATTAGCTTGTGAAAAAAACGAATTGTTTCTACCTTATCTTCATTGCCTTTTATTAGCTCAATTTGCCGATTGTAATAGTTAATTGGTCTTTCCGTGATAGCAATGTGATTTAGATTGTCTTCCTGTGCGCTATGTACAGTTGCACCAACGCTATTGGAAGCTTCTCCCAGGAGATTTTCATTAATCTTTACCCTTGATAAGGCATCAGCTACATGATTTTCTTTGCCTGGTAGATATTTCATTTTAAAATCAAACTCATTCAGTTTTATTTTCCACCTTTGTAATTTCATATTTGGCTCCTTGAGGTTGTTCAACCAAATCAAGGGTTTATGATCGCTTTGTATCTCGAATGTTCTACCGAACAGGTATGAACGGAAATACTTGGTTGCCCATACGATCGCTAATAATTCCTTTTCGATGGCTGAATAGTTTATTTCATGTTCATTTAGGGTTCTGCTAGCGTAGCAGATCGGTTTGTGTTCTTGTGACAAAACCGCTCCCAATGCTATGTTACTAGCGTCGGTTGTTACCGTGAACATTTTGTCAAAGTCTGGGAACGCAAGGATAGGGTCTGAGGTGATGAGTACTTTTAGTCTCTCAAATGCCTCGACGTACCTTTCTTCCTTGGGGTCTATGACAGCTCCTTTCTTTAGTTTGAGTGTCATGGGTTTTGCTATGTTTGCAAAATTAGGAATGAATTTCCTGTAGAACCCGCACAGACCTAAGAATGACTTTATTTGTTTAGTCGTTTCTGGTATTGGAAATTTGACAATGGCAGAGATTTTGCCTGGATTTGGTACTATTCCTTCAGTAGTGACTACATGACCTAGGAATTCAGTTTCCTTTTTCATGAATTCACATTTATCCATTTGTAGCTTCAAGTTGGCGTCTCTCAACTTTCCAAATACTCTCCTTAGTGACAACAAGTGTTCTTCCAATGAAGTGGAAAATATAATGATGTCATCCAAGTATACAAAGCAATCTTTGAAGATTAACTCTTCTAGCAGATTGTTCATACATCTTTGGAAGGTAGCTGGGGCAGTGGTTAGCCCAAAGGGCATACGAGTGAACTCGTAATGTCCATGCTTAGTGGAGAACGCAGTTTTGGGGATTGAGCTAGGTTCCATGGGTATTTGATGGAAACCTTTTGCTAAATCGATTGTCGTAAAATACTGACATTTACCTAGTTTGTCTAGGATTTCATCCATTCTTGGAGTTGGGAATTTGTCTTTAACTGTTATTTCATTTAGACTTCTATAGTCTACTACCATTCGATATTTTTGCTTTCCTGAGGCATCTATCTTCTTCGGAATCATAGATATGGGCGAGCAGTAAGGAGAATTCGACTTTCGAATTATTCCCTGCCTGATCATATCTTTGATTTGCTGGTTTACCTCCTGATCATGTATCTGGGCATATTTGTATGGTCGTCTGTAGACCGGGTCTTCATGTTGAGTTTTGATCTCGTGCTTGATTGTACTTGTGAAAGTCAAATTGTCACCTTCTCTGTACTGCACATCCTTAAACTCATATAAGACCTTCTTTAACTCTTCCCTCTCTTCGTCGTTTAAGTGTTCCAATCTTAATTGATTACATTCCCTTAATTCACTGTCTAGAGCGGAAGCGAAGTATTGATCTCCCTCTGGAGATGGGTCAAGGCACTTAGGTGCGATCTTCTCTTCTTTTGTAGAGGGATCAGTGCACTTCTGTGCGGTCTTGCCGGCTTCAATAGCTTCTCCACTCTGAATGATTGGGTACGACCTAGCTCCTAGTGTTACAGTGTCATTTCTGTAATCGATGACGGCTTTACTTGCCATCAAGTATTCTCTTCCTAATAAAATATCATAATTTTCGGAAAAGTTATGTATGTAGAACTTTTGTTCGGACGGACATGTTTTGTTCGCATTCCTCATTATACTCTTAGTTAAACGGACAGGTCCATTGATGGTATGGACCGTAAGGTTATCGTCTTTTATCTCGGAATCTGTGTAATTTTCTTTCATGATGTTGATCGATGATCCCGAGTCAGCGATACACCTTAATATTCTTTTATTAATGGTAATGTTTATATAGGGTCCTCCTCGGTTTCTTCCGAGGCGGCTTGATGAAAATTTACGTCCATCTTCGTTTGGCCACTCTGGCTCTCCCTCCCTCTTTTAGTAGGTTGGTTGGGTCCACTCCCACTAGCTTGGTTTTGAAATATTTGCTGATTGAATGGATTCTGAGCCCTACCTTGATTCAAGGAATTTTTGAACTCATTGTATAATCCAGGATTTTGGGAATTTTGATTTTGATTTGTTCGATTCGTCTGACCTGTTCCAGATGAACTCTGAGTTTGATTGTGATAGTTAGTAGTATTATAATTTGGATAATAGTTTCCAACATTCTTTCGATTTGATTGAGACGATTTCGATTGATCTTTATTTGTACCTGAATCTGTTGTACTAGCTTCGTACAATCCTTCTTCTTGTGCTGCCTTCTTAAGATTAGACAATGTGGTAATATCTTTTCTTGCTAAGGTCATGAACATTCTGTCAGGAAGTTTTCGAGTAATGACATCTTTAATTGTGTTGTTCAAAGCGTTTTTATAAATGACATTATTTTCTGGTATGTTTTCTAAGTTTAGCTTATTGTTTATTAATAATGCTTTTATCTCTAATTCTTCTATAAACTTACGAAGACTGCCGTTGAATCTGGTGGTGTATAGTTGTCGTAAGAGTTCTTCATATGGTGTGTGATTTTTGAACTCGTTGATCAGCGCCGTCTTCAGTTCGAGCCACGTGTTGGGTTGTGTCATTTGCGATATGCGTTGTGCCTCTCCTGACAGTTGGATCTCGGTCGCTCCAAATAGGATCCTTTGTTGGCGAAGATCTTCAGTTGGATATAATCCGCATACATATTCGATTCGTTTGATAAATGAGCTTAGCTGTCCAGATGAACCGTCATAGGCAGGTATTTGTCGGATCGACAGCAGTGCCTGGTTCAAGTGGATTTCGCTCAATGATAGTGGTGGTAACGCCATGTTGTTGGTGTTGATTGGGTTTTGTTTTGTTGTAGTTTTTAACTTTATTTTGGTTCACTTGTAAGTTTTTTTTTGATTTTGTATTAAGTGTTTCACTGTCCTTGGTGATTCACTATCTCCGCTTACTTCAGTTCACTTAAATTAGTTTTGCAAATCGTATGTGCTTGCAGCACATAGGTTCTTTGGCGGATTTCACAATTTTATTAACAATTCCGGGATTACGTGATCACAGTAATTATAAATTACACAAGCTGACCATTACCGAAATATAGGTGTTAATTTTAAACGAAATCCTACCGACTGCGCCAGTTAAATATCCGCAACTCGATTTTAAGTTTTTTAACAAAGACTTTTATTTTACAACTTAAATATCTTTATGTCACAAGATTTAAATGAATTCCCCGACTTGACTTTCGGTCTGCTTGTCTCAAACGGAACTGATCTCTCTGCTGCTGGCTAGTTTCCATGAGCCCTTCTCTTGGAACTCCCGACTCTGGCTTCGGGCGTTGCTTTCCTCGGCTGCATCTTCGTGTCGGTGGCGTACGTGCCTGGATCGATATTTGGGGATGCGTCGGCTTTGATGAAAGGCATCCACTGCTGGCGATCGGTGTTGCATTACATGACGGAGCTAGGAATGTGATACTCCTTGGTTTTATGTCTAGCTTTGATTGGTCCTCACGAGTGGCGTGATTCTAAAGAATCGATTTCTCGAGAGTGGCGTGATTCTAATGTTGCTGAAACAATGTGGTCCATTGTTTATATTATGGGGGGCCCTAGCTTGGAGTATGGGAAGAAACAGTTATTGATTCTTGAGTGGGGTCCTGTTACTTGTGTGGATGGGGTGGATGAATTGTACATAAACATAATGTGTATGGGATGTGGGGAATTATGGATATGTCACTATATACATATGTACATATGCATACATATGACTGCACTGCGATGTGTACATATATGTATGTATGTATGTTAGCAACGAAAGCTCTGCTGGTAGCTGGGAGAGGTAAGAATATTATTTACACTGGATCGGAAGCTGAACGCAGGAGTTAGCTCGGATCAAATTAAACCTTTGGAGAAGTAGGAGGCCACAACCGTTGGCAGAACGAGGTATGGTTTAACTTGGAGCTAGAGCGAGAAATAAATACATATGTATACATATGCCACAGGAACTCGGACTGGGATGGAAATCTCGCACAAAATCACTGCACTGTTGTTAGGCACAATCGAAGAGTACTTATCTTGAACTTGGAGCGATCCGCCGATGCTGGCTGGGGTGAGCTTCTCCTTATGGGGAAGGCGAAGATCCGGCTCGAAGGACCAATGTTTGTAGTGGAGCGGATCGAGGATCAATTATCCAACGGCGAGGTGTATGTTCCAGTATAAACTCCTAGCAGTCGTCACAGAAAGGAAAGGACGATGGGTTTCGTTGTGTGTATATATATATATTGTTCATGTCGTTATTGGGTATTCGCGCGGTATGTCGACAGGTTGAAGCGGGGGTGAAAACGTAACTAACTAACTCTATCCCTTATGATGCTTTTGCTGCCGTGAGCGCCGAGTGGATCGTGGATTGTGGATCCGAGCGCCCCTCCGAGCGCGCGAGAGCGAGTTGGGACCGGGGCGCACGGAGTTGGCACAGTGCGCGGAAATTGTTTATTGCTGGCCTGAACACACATATTATGTAAACGCCGCGGCACGCTGCCCTAGCATTGAACTAGGCTTTCATTGCGTAGTTAGAGCTCTCACTCTCTTTGCGGTTTAACAATTAGAAAACTGTCCGGTGTGTTACCTGTGCTAGGTATCTGCAGAATAGTGGGAAATCTGATGAAACACAGAGCTACAGTGTCACACTCGATTACAAATACAGGTTTAGACTTTGCCGGACTTTTACCATATCCGATGCTCTAAAAACCGTGGGCAGAAATCTTATAAGGGGTCATATTTCCGTATTTGTGTGTATGCCGACAAAGGCTATTCATTTGGAAGTCGTGAGCGATTTTTCTCGAGAAAAGGAATCTGTGCAAAAATCTTTTCCGATAATGAAACCAACTCTGTAGGAACTTCGCGGACATTGTTTGAGGAATACCAAAAAGCTCTTAAGGGCTACATAGAAGTGGTGACAATATTAGAAAGAGAACAAATCGAGTGGCACTTCATTTCCCAGGCAGGACGTGACTTCGGTGGTATTTGGGAAGATGTGGTAAAATCGGTGAAATACCACTTGAATGGGGTATTTGGGGACAATAAAATGAGGAAATGCCAACTCTATTGTGTCAAACTAAAGCTGTACCAAATTCAGGCCTTTTGTATATAGCTGCAAATGATATCGACCAATTGATAAAGCCAGTATTTGGCGCCATTGAGACACTTTCAGATGAAAATATTGGGAATCTGGATAAATTGAGATTAATTCAGAAAATTAAAAGAGAATTTTGGATTAAATGGATGAAAGATTAATTGATTTCCATTAGCTGGAATTGAGTCAGAAGAGAAAGACTCAGAAATGACTCCATAGGATACCAAAAAGTCATTCAAATGGCGTTTATTGAAAGATAGCACAGATAAGGTCATTTTGGGTCGAATTAGAAAAGAAGGGTAGTTGGCTCTTCAACGTTCCAGTAAACATTAATGCTAGAATTCAACGTAGTAACTCAAAGCAAGAACTAATTGATCTTCCTCAACAAGGAATTTTAACAAAAAAAACATGGTTGTACTGTGCGTACCGATGATAAAATACGAGTACCTCATCACAGTATTCAAACAGAAAGCTACGAGCTAATCTCATCATTATACCCGATACTCAAAATCAGTATTGGGGTATATTAGATTTGTGGTGAAAATGGATGTGTATAACGTTTCCGTCTGTCTGTCCGTCCGTCTGTACGTCCGTCCGTCTGTCCGTCCCCTTCAGCGCCTAGTGCTCAAAGACTATAAGAGCTAGAGCAACGATGTTTTGGTTCCAGACCTCTGTGATATGTCACTGCTACAAGACTATTTCAAAACTTCGCCCCGCCCACTTCCGCCCCCACAAAGAACGAAAATCTGTTGCATCCACAATATTGCAGATTCGAGAAAACTAAAAACGCACAATCATAGATAATGACCATATCTATCAGATTGCTGAATCTGGATCAAATCAGATCATTTTTATAGCCAATAAGAACAATAAATAAGAACAAGGAATTTTTGTTGATAACAAATTAATTCTGAACGTGAAGATTGCCCAGTTTGGTAGACACGCATCCCATTTGTTTAGGATAATTCCGATGCCGGTTGAGCATGAACAAGAATTGGTCAAGGCAGATTTGAGCTCCAGGTATTTAGTATATAACTTCGAAATTGATTCCTATCATTCGATGACTGAAGCTACCTTGAACAAATACCAAAAATGGCAAACGAATAAAAGGGTATGCGAAGGTAATTGGAGTCGGAGCAATGCCAATGATAATGCTTGTGAGATAGCTCCTTTCTTTGGACGTTGACTTGCAATGACTGCATCTTTCAAGAGGCGATGCAGTTACTGCACCGTCAAGTGCCCCGTGTGAAACCAGCGGAAGGCTGTTACGCGCGGATCCCAGGCAAAACGCAGACCTCCTCCCGCCCAACCGAACGAGGGGCGATGCCGCATAACTCGCGGCGCATAGCCGAGCCGAACGCGAGCATGCAGGAAAGATAGCTGTTAGACTAACATTCGAGGAAAATTAGCACTAAACTTACTAAGAAACTGAGCATGCAATCGTGAAGTTTATGCGGCTCAACAGATCAGGGCTGTCTATGTCACCGCTAATCAAGTTGTGCATAAATATCACACCATGCATTTTTCTACGGTTAACTGAGGATGGGAGGTTTACTAATAGTAGTCTACTAGAGTAAGATGGGAGTCTTACACCTGCATCCCAGTTAAGGCCCCGCAGAGCAAAGAGTAAAAAGTTTTTCTGTACTGATTCTATACGGTCCTGGTGTACTTTGTACTGAGGGAACCATACACAGGAGCCGTATTCTAAGATCGGACGAACAAGCGAGGTATGGAGAGTCTTTGTTATATAGGGGTCGTCAAATTCCTTTGACCACCTCTTTATAAACCCAAGCACGCCCATGGCCTTATTTGCCATGGTAGAAATGTGTTCGGAAAACTTTAAATTGGGGTCTAACATAACACCCAGATCATCCACCAGGGTAATTCTCTCAAGAGAACCACTAAATAGAGTATAGGGAGCCAACAAAGGGCTACAACGATGAAATGTCATAACTTTGCATTTCGAGGCATTAAGGTGTAACAAGTTTGCACAACACCATGACTGAAAGTTATTGAGATCGGATCGTAAGCGAGAATAAAATGAAATGTCCTTATACTGGACACAGAGTTTAACATCATCCGCATACATAAGAACTCCAGAGAATGTTAATACTGAAGGCAAGTCATTAATAAAGAGTGTGAAGAGTAAGGGTCCTAGATGGCTGCCCTGTGGTACTCCCGAAGAAACCTTTACTGGTAAAGAAAGGGAGTTTTTGAAGAGGACTCTTTGAGACCTGGAACAAAGATAGCTAGAAATCCATCTCAGGAGGTCCAGCGGAAACCCTAAACGGTCAAGTTTATGCGCTAAAAGGGAATGGTTTACAGAGTCGAATGATTTACTAAAGTCGGTGTAAATAACATCCGTCTGTAAGTTATCTTGAAAGCCTTTAATAATGAAAGAGGTAAACTCTAACAAATTCGTGGTGGGTGATCGCTATACCTTTGCTATACCTCTATAGTTTTTTACGCCAGACTTGCTACCTTTTTATGGAGAGGAATTATAAACGATTCCTTCCAGATCGGGGGGAAGCAAGAAGAATCGATGGACAGGGTGAATAGTCTAAGTAAGGGTCCACACAGAGCCTCGGCGCAGTACCTGAGTACACAACCAGGAAACCCGTCTGGACCCGGTGAATACACCGGCTTTACTAGTCGAAGATCATGAAGTAGGTAACATTCATTTAACAAGGGACTAAAAATGCCATTCGACCTCGGTAAACCGTATGGGTACGGATGACCAGAGTAGCTTTCCTCAGAATAGATGGTTTGGAAAAACTGGGCAAAAATATCGGCAATTGCCTGATCATTATTTGCCGACGTATTACAAAATGACAGCGAGTATGGGTGTGCGGACGTTCTACGCTTACTGTTTACGAAGCAGTAAAACTGTTTAGGGTCCAGAGAAAAACGTATCCTGCATCGAGATAGGTAGTTCTTATAGCATTGTGCATTAAGAACTGAAAAGTTTGACCGAGCTATTACATAGCAAGAGTGAGAAGTAGGAGAAGCAAATTCTTGAAATTTTTTATAAAGTCTTGATTTTAAGTTTTTAGGACTAGATAACTCTTTGGTAAACCAAGAAGGTTTTCCAGATCTAATCGGACAAGAAAGCGGGACACAAAAATCAAAAAAAGGTGCCAAGAGCATACAAAGCGAACCAATCCAAATTCCTAATGCGGTTGTTAAGCTTCGCAAACTCGGCTTTACGAAAGCGACGTCCGTCAGGTGGCCGTTCAGGTAGCCTACTCGACCGATCCAATACAGTGGGTCCTGTATCTAGCGACACTTCGAAAGAAAGATGGTAGACGTCTTCAGGTATAGTGAGCGGAAGGGCTCGGGTTAACAACACTAAAGTCGGATCCGATACAAAGCACAGATCAAGCAACCGACACAAGCAATTTTTCACATGGTTGACTTGAGACAGGGACAGGTCAAGCCAGCCGTCAACAAAGTCATGTCGTGACATGGGCACTAGGTTACTAGACTCGTTTACCGAAGACCAAGCAGTTCCGGGCAAGTTGAAGTCACCAAGAACTATCATATGATCCTTATCTGATAGAGAGGAAGAAACAGCAGTTAAAACAGACAAATGCTTCTCATAAATAGAGATATCCGAAGAAGGTGGAATATACGAGCAAGTAATGAATATAGCAAAAGCGGGAAGAATTAGTTTTACACACAGGAATACCAGTTCCGGTTGAGCCTGGACTATGAAGTGTTACGACGTGAAGTTAGAGTCCACTGCAATCAAAACCCCTCCTGCACGTCGAAACGAACGGTCCTTTCTAAAAGTTTGTACCGACCTGCCAAAACCTCGGAACTAAGAATATCCGGTTTTAACCAGGTTTCAGTAAACAAAATACCATGGGAAGCAAATGCAACACTATCCCGGAAAAGAATGCTGAGCTTACTACGCAAGCCTCTTACATTCTGATAGGTTACTAAGGTTAGTTTTTTGGAAAGTTGGAAGCAAGACGGGAAGTTGAGGAAGAGGAAGTTGAGGAAAGATTTGTTAGAGTTATGGGGGGCCTATTCTTCTTAGCCTTAAACTTAGTTTGCGTTTTTCAACCGTCGAAAAACTTCTTCGAAGTTTCGCTTATGCTCCTCCTCTGTACGGCCGATGACAATGATGTCATCTTGGTACGTGAACGCGTGTGGCTTCATCTCGGGGCCGATCACCTTGTTCAACGCCCTCTGGAACGTAGCCGACGCCGATTGGAGTACAAATGGCATCACTTTCCATTGAAATAGCCCTTTTCCGGGCACTGTGAACGCGGTGAACTTCCTACTGCGTTCCTCCAATGGTATCTGCCAATATCCGTCCCTCAAATCCAAGGTACTGATGAATCTCGCTTCTCTGAGCTGGTCCAAGATATAATCAATTCTTGCATTCTTGCATGGGGTATGCATCTTTGATGGATTTTGCGTTATCGGAAGTTCACGCATAATCTCCACTTTCCTGTCTTTTTGTCAACCATCACGATATGCGAACTGTATGGAAATCAATGGCTCAAGGCACCCTCTTTCCAGCAGCTCGTCCACCTGTCGGTTGATCTCGGCATGCATCTTGGGATTCTTGGGGTAGTACCGTTATTTGATAGGCTGGGCATCACTCATAGTGATCGTATGTGTAGTTATGTTCGACACTCCCTCTAGTTCTCGGAACTCTTCCAACTCCTTTGCCAGGAAGTCTTCGTCCGATCCCTCATACACTGGCGTTTCGTCGCATGCTGGCTCGGAGGACTCTACAGTGGTCTCTACAATCGCCACTGACATCTTCTCCTACAACCGCCCATTGCGGTGGCCTCTCGCAGGGATCACAACCCTGTGCCCCGCACAGGTCACCTCTGCTCCGACCGCGGCTATGAAATCCCATCCCAGTACAAGCGCGTCAATCACTCCGGGCATCCCGAGAAGCGGGATTGTAAAAATCTTGTCCCCGAAGGCCAGCTCCACCACGATCTGGGAGTTGATTTCCGGGCTGGGACCGTCAGCCAGCCGCACCCGTTTCCTTGTCTCTTTCTGTCGCTTCTCTCCCCCCAGCCTGCTCGCCGCTTCGCAGCTGATAAAACTGCTTGTCGCCCCGGTATCGACCGTGGCTTTCCAGTCGCTGCCCTCGATCCTCACCACCGCCGACACCTGGACATCCTCCTTTGTGAGTTCCCCAACGAGTTTTGGGGGCTTCGTCTTGCGACCCTGGCACGGCCCTCCGCGGCTTGGGTCGCGGGGCGTTTCCCGCTTTCTGGTAGCACTGCCAGGTCGGGGCTCCTATGTTACCGCACCTCCCGCAGAACGTTATCGGTCGACCATTGCATGCTTGTGCCCAGTGGCGGTCACTTCCGCATCGTCGACACGCCTGGGCTGGGTTCTTCACGAACCCTCCCTCTATGTTCGTGTTTGCTTGGTCGCCCGCCGCATCGGGGCCGGCTTTCTGTCCACTGTCTACTGCCGGCCGAGTAAACGGATTGTTTGCCTTTGCTTTACTCGCCGGACACTATCGCTGGAACTCCAGCCGATCCCTCTCTAGAGCCTCAAATTCGTCGGCCAGTGTCATCATGTGATCGAGGTCTCTGCACCAATGCGGCCGGATGAACCCCCTTAAACCGGGCATGATTTTGTTTCTGATGAGTTCCAACTGCTCTTCAGGCGTGCATTTTAGGGGCCGCATGAGGGTCTGCATCTCCACCATGTAGTCCTTGAATGGCTCTCCCCACCTTTGCTTCCTTAATCTCACCTCCTGGAGTAACTTTTCAAAATACCCCCTCGGAAGGAAGTATGCTTGGAAGCTACGTGCAAATGCGTTCCACGTCTGCCACTGCTTGTTGTTGGCCACGAACCACATGAGCGCCCGACCCTTTAGCAGCGCAGGCATTGCTTGTGGAATTACGTTCAAATCGAAACCATACATGTCGGCTGATCACTCTATTTGTTTCAGGAACTCGAGTGGTTTCGCCGTTCCGTCAAACCGGTACGACCACTCCCTGACCTGCTTGGCGACGTGGACAAAACTCGAACTGGGCGGTCTCGTGGTCTGTTCATCGGGTCCCCGCCGACGATCCTCCCCTGCTCACCCCTCTTCCACCCCATGTGGGTTTCTCGCGCTCCCTTGCTCCGGACGTGCTGGCCTGGATGGTTTCTCCCCACTCTTGACCCGTGGTCTGCTGGACGATCGGCTTTTCATCGGGACCGCCAGGCTCGCGATAAGCTCCTCTGGGGCCTCGGACGGCTGTCTCCACAGAGCTGCCTGTTCCGCGCTCGCCGGCAGCGTCAGGCGCTCGTATGAATCCGGCCCGTATGAATCCCTCCATCTGTACGGCCGGTGTCGCGGCTCATCCCGCCTTCATCTCCCAGCCTTCGAGCGCGTCCGCATACTCCAGCGTGCCTTCCAACTGAAGACCGCATGCCTACGCACACTGGACCAAATCCTCTTTCCTCAACGAATGAACCCATCGTCGGCTCCTCATTTTTGCGTCCTCTAATTACCGATCTCAGTACCCCCTTTCCCAAATGCACTTTGTCTTTTACTTGTTGTTCGGAGCAGAACGCAGCCGATTAGCTGCTTACCAAATAGCACCTAATTCTTGGCCCTCAGCCGCTTATTTTGTTTGTTACTTATGTCTATGTCACTCATTTGTTTGTTAAAGCTTTGCGCTTGCTTGCCCTGCTAAACGCTCTCTGCCAGCTCGCTCTTCGCTATCTCCGCTTTGCGTCTGCCTACCGACGTCGGCCGAGCGAAGCTGCGCTTAGCGATCGGAGCGGCAATGTAAAGGGCAGGCAAGCCACACTTGCAATTTGGATGTCACGCATTAAAGAACATATCGCAATTTTATTTCTGCGCCGAGTTTTATTTAATTGAAATAATTAGTCGGCCGATTGGGGATAAAAAACATTATCTCCACATAAAATTTGGTGACCCCGACGTGATCTCTGAGTTGCAGTGTCAATTAATTATCATTCGCGATCGACATTCGTTAGCCTTAACAAATTTTCGGCGGTTAAGCACAATTCGGTGCTAAAACATACTCACATACACCTACATACACGCATTGCTGGCTATTAATTTCTCTGTCGCGACAATTCGGTCAGTGCAGTGCAGCGAACTCACTAATACACACAAGCGGAGTACAAAGCGGAATCGGACAGCTCGCACAGCCGCACAGCTAAAGGCATTAGCTGTAATCCCTTTGCTTTCGGTTCGCACGTTTATACGTATACAGGGTGTTTTTTTCGGTCGTGCTGAGTGACTCTTTTAAAACCTCAACATGGCAGCACCTGAGCCTACCAATGTCGCGAACGCAGCAATGCCGAGTGATGTTGATTTCTACAAGCACAAGGCCGAGTCCGTCGCGCGCCAACTAAAGGCCATGGATCGCTTTCTCACCAAGGAAGAGCTTGCCGAGTTAGATGAGGCAGAACTTCAAGCTCGCTTAGAGCAAATTGAGCGAATGAATGCGGATTTCGATGCCGCTCAAACGAGCCTTGAAAGGTTGGATTTCCTGCAGTTAGCCCATGATGCCCGGCTGGACTTTTCGAATGTTTACGTCAAGGTTAGGTCCAGGCTTTCGCGGGAGTTGATGGCTGCGCGCACGGTAAATGTTGCCAATTCAACAGCTCGGCATACTCTCGAGGGGAATTCGTCGTTGTTCGGCTATAGTAGTATAGGCCGTTCTCGAATGCCCGAGTTGCAGCTTCCGCGATTCGGTGGGAGCTACATGGATTGGCCAGAATTCCACTCAATGTTCTCGACAATGGTGTACAAAGACCATCGTATCCCAATCATCGAAAAATTCCAATATCTTCGTGGATGTCTAGATGGTGCTGCGCTGGATACGATTCGTTCCTTGGAACTTTCTGAGGAGAATTATGACAAGGCGTTGAATTTACTAATATTGCGATTCGATAATAAACTGTTGCATTTTCAGGCACACGTCAAGGCTATTTTCGGGCTGCAAGGGGTGGAGAAGGGCTCAGCTATCGGCTTGCGCGCGCTCAGCGATAAAATCAATTCGCACTTGCGTGCACTGCAGACCTTGGCGACCCCGCAGGAGATTTCCGATGGGTTGCTGATCTTCATCATAGGCACGAAATTGGACCACAAGACCAAGGAGAAATGGGAGGAGAGCTTGCCGACGTCAGGATTGCCCAGGTGGTCAAGCATGGCCTCATTCTTGGAAGCAAGATGTCGGATGCTGGAAAATTTGGGATCGGCTATGGTAACAATTCCTAGCCAGCAGGTGGGAGAAAGTAAACCTAGCACCCTAATCACCTCCATTAACGATCATACTAGCTCAACATGCAAGTATTGCAAATCTTCTCATCACTACATATCCCGATGCCAGGCATTTCTAGATCTTCCTGTCTTTTCTCGATACAAGGAGGTGAAGAAGCGCCATTTGTGTCTAAACTGCCTCAACAAAGGCCATTCATTGCAACGCTGCAAGTCAGGGGCATGTAGAAATTGCCAAGCCAAGCATCACACTCTGCTCCACATGCAGTCGGGCGCTGACGCTGAGTTGCCGTCGCCGAGCACGGAACCGACCCAGCATGATCCTGCAAGTGCCCTAGTTGCAAGCAAATATACCAGCCCTCCCCCCTCGAGTCAGAAATCTCTGCCCAGCCAAAACGTGCTGCTAGCTACCGCAATCGTATATGTCAGGGGCCGTTTTGGATCGCTTATTCCATGTCGTGCCATTTTAGATTCCGCTTCTCAGGTTAACTTTATAACATCGAGACTCGCCAATCAGCTGCAGTTAGATCCTCACCCGTCTCACGTTCAAATCGCCGGTATTGGAGAGTCAATTCTACCATCCAGCAAGGCTGTAGACATCGTCCTGCAATCTCAAGACAAAAGCTATCACGGTTTCCTCTCTGCAATTATCACTGCCTCAATCACTGGAATGCAGCCTAACTTCGGCCTAGACGCAAAGGATTGGCCAATGCCAAATAATCTAAAACTGGCTGATCCCAATTTCGCCAAGCCCCAGCGTGTCGATCTGTTGATAGGTGCTGGTCTGTTCTTCGAATTAATGTGCGTTGGACAGATTCGACTGTCAGACCAATTGCCAACATTGCAGAAGACGAAACTTGGCTGGATTGTGTCAGGGAGTATTAAAAACTCTGAGAAAGCCCGTGCGGCGCTAGCAGCCGTTGAAGATCCCCCTGTCATCTCCGCTTGCGAGACTAATTTGTGCGATATTGTAAGGCGTTTTTGGGAAGTCGATGGAGATTATTCGCCCTCATCAATTTCGGAGGAAGATGTTCATTGCGAACAGCATTTCGTCACAAACTGCATTCGCCTAGATTCCGGAGCTTACTCCGTGCGGTTGCCAACCAAATTCAGTCTAGAGGAATTAGGAGAATCGTATCAGCAGGCGCTACGTAGATTTCTCAATTTGGAGAGGAAGCTAGCAAAAAATGCACAGCTTAAGGAAAAATATATGGAGTTTCTCCAGGAGTATCGTGATTTAGGACACATGTCGCCAGCTTCGCGGCAGTCAGACCTCCCGCAGTACTTCTTGCCTCACCATTGCGTCCACAAGCAGGATAGTACAACCACCAAATTACGCGTAGTGTTCGATGGATCTGCCAAAACAGCGTCTGGAGTATCACTGAATGATGCGCTAATGGCTGGACCCACCATCCAACCTAAAATTTTGATAACTCTGCTTCGTTTCCGCTTTTTTAAAGTCGCCTTGTGTGGCGATATCTGCAAAATGTACCGCTGTGTACGCGTTTCCCATCCCGATACGCACGTGCAGTGCATCCTATGGCGCAATGACCCGAAGGAGGAGATTCAGGTGTTCAAGTTGGAGACTGTTACTTACGGAACCAAACCTGCCGCTTTCTTAGCAATTCGTGCTATGCATCAATTGGCAAATGATGAAGAATTACGTTTTCCGCTTGGCGCAGATGTTGTTCGAAGAGATTTCTATGTCGATGATCTCATATCTGGAGGGGACAGCATTGATTCTGTCATCAAGATTCGTCAGCAGGTAAAGGAGCTACTTTCGAAAGGATGTTTTCCCATACGTAAATGGTGTTCCAATGAACCCGCTGCTTTGGAAGGCGTATCGGAGGCGGATCGCGAAAAGTTCCTTACCTTTCATGATGGAACTGAAGTAACCAAGGCGCTTGGTCTAGTTTGGGATCCCACCACGGACAATCTTCTGTTTAGCTTCGCTCACGTCGGAACCGCTGCAGGCCCAATATCGAAGCGTTCGGTCCTGTCTACACTAGCTAGGTTCTACGATCCTCTAGGGCTCATCTCTCCCATCATCACAAAAGCTAAAATATTTATGCAGTCGCTATGGAACGAAAGCCTAAAGTTGAATTGGGACGAAAGCCTGCCCCAGGATCTACATACGACTTGGATTGAGCTGACTTCGCAGTTGTCGATGGTTGAAAACTTTAAGTTTCCACGTTACGTGCTTCGGCAGCAAGCCAAATTAGAAATGCACGCGTTTTGTGATGCGAGCCAAGCAGCATATGGCGCCTGTGTATACATGCGTTCGGAAGCTCTTGGCATTGTGCAAAGTCATCTCTTATGCTCTAAATCCAGAGTCGCGCCCTTGAAAAGTATGACTATCCCCAAGCTTGAGCTATCCGCTGCCCTCGTATTAGCCGAACTAGTGTCCACCATAGTTAAGGGATTATCAGTTCCATGCCAAATACATTGCTGGTCGGATTCGTCCATAGCCCTTGCCTGGATTCGAGAATCACCATTGAATTTTAATATATTTGTTTCTAATCGAGTTCAGCGGATTCAGGAGCTCACCGCTGGAATGACTTGGCATCACGTGCCCACAAAGTTGAATCCTGCCGACATCATATCACGTGGATCCACGCCCGCTGAACTAATGGATAGCAGCCTTTGGATCTCTGGACCACCATTCTTACGTCTTGCGAGCTCGGAGTGGCCTGCAGGCTTGCAATTGCCAACCGATGTACCAGAACGTCGTCATGCAGCATTGCTTGTTTCAAACAAAAGGGATGTATCGTACGATTGCAAATTTCAAAACTCATTCGGATCCATGCAGCGCGTCTTTGCTTACATATATCGATTCTACATTCTCAAGGACAAAGGCATAGCGCGGTCGAAGGGTCAACTTACCGTAATCGACATCAAAAATGGTACGCATTTGCTCATAAGGGCAATACAGCAGCAACAATTTTCGGAAGAGATAAGGGCCCTCACCAGCAAACAGGCCCTACCGTCAAAAAGCACGATGGCCTCACTGAATCCATTTCTGGATAGCTTTGGATTGCTGCGGGTTGGAGGACGCCTCCAAAATGCCGAATTGGACTACGACGCGAAGCACCCGATCCTGCTTCCTAAGGGACATCCTGTCACTGTCTCTATTATTATCTTCTTTCACGAAAGGTTTCTCCACGCAGGAGCTCAAGGATTGCTCGGACTGCTTCGGCAAAAATTCTGGCCTATTGGTGGACGCAAATATGTTGCGGGAATCATTCGCAAATGTGTTAGATGTTTTCGTTTGAAGCCAGTGCTGAGGGAACATATCATGGGAAACTTGCCTGCGGATCGCGTAAGGACTAATCCAGCATTCCACACAACGGGCGTTGATTTTTGCGGACCCTTTTATCACAAGTCGGAAGTCAGAAGCAGGCCTCCTATCAAATGTTACATCGCTGTTTTCGTATGCTTTAGCACCAAAGCAACTCATTTGGAAGTCGTTCGGGATCTATCTACAGAATCCTTTCTGGCAGCATTAAGGCGTTTTATAAGTCTACGTCCCAAACCTCGAATCATTTGGTCAGACAACGCAACAAATTTTGTAGGAGCAAAAAAATGAGCTTTTGGAGCTTCGTCAAATGTTCCTCAGCGATCCTCATACGTCGGCTGTGTCACATCTCTGCGTTTCTAGTGGAATCGATTGGAAATTCATCCCCCCTCGCTCACCACATTTTGGGGGTTTGTGGGAGGCGGCTGTTAAAGCAGCTAAATATCATTTTCATCGCATCGTCGGGACCTACATTTTTACTCTTGATGAAATTCAGACCTTGGCTTGTGAAATCTCTGCTTTGTTAAATTCCCGTCCGCTTTATGCAATTACAGAAAGTCCCGATGACCTAGATGTGCTCACGCCAAACCACTTTCTCAATGGAGCCCCGAAAGCTGCATTCGACGAGCCAGATGTGACGCATCTCCGGGTCAACCTACTTAGTCGATGGCAGCGGCTGTGTCAAATGAAGCAGGCGTTTTGGAGAAAATGGAGCACGGCGTATCTTTCGATTCTTCAGGAGCGGAGCAAGTGGCGGTCATCGTCTCCAAACATCAAGCTAGGAGCGCTAGTCATGATGAAAGAGGAAACGCTGCCACCATTAAGGTGGCCGCTTGGCCGCATTGAGAGCGTCATCCCAGGAAAAGATGGAACCATCAGGGTAGTCGTCATCCGCACTCAAAGAGGCCTTTTCAAGAGGGCCGTTGGAAAAATTGCGGTTCTGCCCCTTCAGGATGGATCTGTTGAAAGTCTTTGCCTTCCAACGGGGGGTGAATGTTCGGAGCAGAACGCAGCCGATTAGCTGCTTACCAAATAGCACCTAATTCTTGGCCCTCAGCCGCTTATTTTGTTTGTTACTTATGTCTATGTCACTCATTTGTTTGTTAAAGCTTTGCGCTTGCTTGCCCTGCTAAACGCTCTCTGCCAGCTCGCTCTTCCCTATCTCCGCTTTGCGTCTGCCTACCGACGTCGGCCGAGCGAAGCTGCGCTTAGCGATCGGAGCGGCAATGTAAAGGGCAGGCAAGCCACACTTGCAATTTGGATGTCACGCATTAAAGAACATATCGCAATTTTATTTCTGCGCCGAGTTTTATTTAATTGAAATAATTAGTCGGCCGATTGGGGATAAAAAACATTATCTCCACACTTGTCGTGAGGCCCCACGTTGGGCGCCAGTTGTAACGAACCGTTCTGTTCCGTCTGGTGCAGCTGGGCTGGCTCAGCGGTCGGTAGGCTCGCTGCAACAATATTTATATGTTGCCCCGACGACAAGTAAGAAGGCACGTGTTGGGTTTTTGTACTGATAGGACAACTGCGTTTTATTGGTATCTTATATCTATCTTACGCTATTTTGACTCCGGTGCTGCTCTACTGTTGGTTCTCCTCTGCGTTCCTGGTGAGCGTGTCCCACTTTGGACCCCCCAAAGCGTCTCCAAGCGTGGTACCACCGGCTCTAACGACTGTGGCCAGCGATTCTTGGCACGAAGCCCAAATCTGCCTCTCAGTCGGCGCCTGACGCGTTGGCTCTCACTCGACTCACTTGGCTTTCGGTCCGACGGTGTCTCGCTCCCTGTGGGATGCACTCCAAGCGTGGCACCGTTGGTTCAAGGGATCGGGGCCTTTGGCTCTTGGCTGTACGCTCGAGTCCGCCACTCGATCATCACACAACGTGTTCGCTTTCCAAAGTTCTTCGCCTCCTGTTGGGTCTCACTCTTGTTGTTCACTATTCACTTCACACACGATAGCTCCGCTCGCTGACTGTCCCTTTTCCTGGCCGCGGCGCCGCCGACGCCGCCTGGCGCTAACGGCACTTTCCGCCATGCGGCGGCCGTACTTTTCCATCGGTGTTTCCTTCATTCTCCGCTCGCTTTACAACGGGACCTGGCTGATGGCGTGATCTCATGACCATATTTGGTCATGCGCTAAGCCACTACCACTACCACTACCACTATCTCGCTCCGGGGTCCTCTCCTCTCATCGTGGATCTCCGGGAATTCGCCGCATCCGGATATCCCCGGATAACGGCCGTTAGCCCTTAACCCTGTACTGCCCGCCTGCTTGTGGGAACACCTTTCCTCACACATTACCAAATTAATGCCGTTAAAAACATTAGGGACAGACTTCTTGACCTCATGTTTGTTAACGACGATTCTCTTGCTACGGTATCCACAGCAAACCCAATATCATTTCCTGAAGATCCTTACCATCCAACTTTGTCGATATCCCTTGAGTTTACCCGATCTGGTGGTGCTGACAGTTCCATGGCTCCTTGTCACATAAAGTGTTTTCGCAAAACAAACTTTATCGATTTAGATCTACATCTCTCGCGTGTTGATTTGTGTTTCTTTATTCATTACCGAACATAGATGCAACTGTTAGCTCGTTTTATAGCTCTATTTACTCCGCCCTTACATTTGTTCCAGAAATCAGTGTACCTCTATTGTCCAAGCCTCCCCAGGTTCTCCAAGTATTTGTCATACTTAAAAAACAATAAATCCCGGCTCTATAAAAAGTACCAGAAGTCGGGCTCCACGTCGGCCTTAGCTCTATACTGCTCCGCTCGCTCTCTGTTCCTTGCCGTTAATAGTCAGTGCTATAATCACGTGGAAAGTAGAAACTTTCATAGTGATCCTAAAAAATTATTTTCGTTCGTTAACTCGTCAACCTCCGTCCCTTCATTACCAGAACAAAACAGAAGATTCTGCTGTTGCTATTGCAAATTTATTCGCTACTTTTTTCCAAACCACGTTCTCGTCTCACAACCTTACAACGTATCCACTCCGTATCCGTACCAGCTACCTCAAGCTAACAGCTTTTTTCTGCATATTTTCGAGGAAAGCGTTGTTCTGGAACGTCATCTATTGTCATCTATTGACATATCGTTTTCTGCGGGTCCCGATAAGGTACCAAGTTATATTTTAAAACAACGTACTCAACGTGTTTTGTTTTCTTACGTGTTGTCAAATACTGTTAATGTTACTTCAGGTGTGCCACAGGGAAGTCATCTGGGCCCGCTTCTGTTTATTTTATTTGTGAATGACCTTCCTCAAGTTATAACATACTCAACTACACTAATGTATGCTGATGATGTTAAAATCTGTCTGTCTTACTCTGATTGGTATTTGCACACACGCCTTCAACTTGATCAAAGTGAACTACTATTGTGGTGTTCAACTAATCTTCTTTTTCTGAACCTTTCCAAATGCAAAATTATGACATTTTACCGTCGTGCTCCTCATTTTGTCCAATATGTTTTAGGAAATCATGTCCTTGAGCGAATTTCGAGTTCAAATGACCTCGGAGTCCTTTTTGATCATAAGATGTGTTTTAACACCCATATAGGTTAGGCCCTCAGCGGGGCCATGCATAGGCCAATCTGGCCCTTAGTTATCCGAATAGGGGGGGGGGGGTGTTTATGTGGTTTTAAAGTCCCCGAGAATCGAGGTGTTTTTAGCATAGGCCAGCAGTTCCTGTGGCGTCTATTTGGAGGCATCTTCCAGTGATGCCAGCACTGGGGCGCCCAGGTATCTCCTCCTTGCCCTTGAGAGAGCCGGACAGTAGCAGATGAGATGTTCCAGGGTTTCGATAGCCCCAGGTTCGTCACATTTCCTACAACTGTCTCTGTTGGTGATGCCTAGCTTTGTTGCATGTGCGGCAGCCAGGCAATAACCTGTTAGTATTCCCACTAACAATCTACAGTCCTTTCGTGGTAGGTGCAGTAGGTAGTGGCTAAGTTTCTCGTTGAGGTTCTGCAGGTGGTAGTACTCCTCCGCCTACTTTCGGTTTGTGATCTGGCCTGCTTCTCTAGATCGCTTTGCAGCGTTCTGAGGGAGACAGGCACGTTCTCGGTTCTCCTATTCTCCAGCCCGACGCCTTCCTTAGCTAGTACGCCCGCCGCCTCGTTTCCTTCGATGCCTTGGTGACTGGGAACCTAATAGATCCGCACTGACTTTGTCGTGCTTATGGTATCTAGTGCGTCCCTGCTCGCCAAGACACTTATCGAACTAACCGCGGACGACTGCATGGATCTTATCGCCGCTTGGCTGTCGACGAATAGGTTGACCGCATCGTGTGCTCCATCAGTGAGAAGAGCGATCTCTGCTGCTTTCCTGATGGCAAAAACCTCTGCCTGGAATATGCTGCGTTGGTCCGGTAGCTTATATAACAGCCTTATCTCAGGGTCTGTACAATATATGCCCGCTCCTACTCCTTCGTCCATCTTGGAGCCGTCCGTATATATATTGAGGTGCTCAGTTCGGTCTCTACCGATTTTCCAGTCTTCAGATCCCAAAGATGCAATTTTTTTTGACGTCGAGGCAAAGTTTGGCCTAGTTTGATTGATCTTCGGGAGGTCCATATCGGTACCTTGTACCTTTTGGTAAAGAGGATGAGGTCCGTCTCGTCCGCGTTGAGGTTGGTTGAGGAGGTTCCCTATCCACAGGTTGATTGCTGGGTGTGTATTAGTCACTACCAGGCGATTTGTTATTGCTTTCGTAGCCACGTTGTTAAATGTTCCGGTGATGTCCACGAATACTTCCAGGGCATACATTTTATTGTGAAGGTCTTTCTCAATGGTGGCTACTACCGAGTGAAGTGCAGTCTCCACCGATTTCCCTTTGGTTGACATCAGTCCTCCCACCTCATTCCTGATGTGTAAGTCCAGCAGCTTTTCTAGTGTTCTTAATATAAAGAAAGTGAGGCTTATCGGTCTATAGTCCTTGGAACTCGCATGGCTGCACTTTCCTGCCTTTGGGAGGAAGACAACTCTCGAGGTTCTCCATTGGAGAGGGATGTAGCCTGTACTTAGACAAGGTGTGAATATTGCGGAAAGCCATGGAGTAATCGCCTCTATGGTCACCTGCATCATGGCTGGGAAAACCCCGTCCAGTCCTGGTGCTTTTGTGCCCGCAAAGGAGTCCATTGCCCAGTGGATTCGCTTCGCGGTTAACAGATCTGTTGGAGGGTGTTGTTCCTTGGTTGCTAGGTCCTGGTGTCCAGCGAAATGCTCCCCCATTAGTGCTGTTAGGGCTTCATCACTGCCCTCTGTCCACTGTCCGTCATCTAGCTTTAATAGGCTTTGTATGGTAGCCGTGCGGTTTCTTGTACTTTCTCGATGTGTGAGCAGAAGGTCCTCCACGAGTTCCGTTGTGCTTTGCGTATTTCCTTCTTGTAGCTCCTGAGCAGGAGTATTCCTGTATTCCTCATAGACGATCCCTTCGTTCGCTTGTTTGGCGATCTTAAAGAATTCCTTGAGGATGTCCCTTTGAAGAGAGAGATCCCGGCTCCACCAGAGTGGCTTGGACCTCTTCTTCGTCCTCGAGGGTTTGCACGATGTGTGGTAGGCGTCCAGTAACGCGTTGGATAGGGTCTCTAGAGACTTCGTCCTGTAGTCCGTAGTACTGTTTCCCGTTGCAAGTGTTAGGTCTAGCTCGTTGGATGAGGTGTGCTCCTCCCCAACGTTTGCTATATATAAATTAGTTGCTAGTAGAAAGTCTAAGAGGGACTAACCTCTGTCATTGATGTCGGTGCTTCCCCACACATTGTGGTGGGCAGTGGCATCCGTCCCGAGGACGAGTTGATAGTTTTTGGTGCCGGTTTCTGTCACCAGGCTCCTGAGTTCGTCGGGTGGTGCGGGTCTGTCGTGAGCCATGTAGCAGGAAGCCACCAGAAGGCGCTTTTCCTCACTTTCCAGCATCAAACCGTCCGGTCATCCCTGCTCTAATGAGACATAAGGTAAGCATGTATTTCCTTTCGTACGAGTACGTCGGTTCTGTTCCTGTTTACCGATGTTGAGTAGAACAGGTTATGATTTGAGGACTTTAGTCCGGCCACTGAATCGCCTGTCGCAATCCAGGGCTCCTGGACTAGAGCTGTGTCGGCGAGCCCTTGCTCCATGGCGATGAGGAGCTCCGCCGACGCTACCTTGCTTTTATGCAAGTTGAGCGACAGCACACTCAGCATGGGTGACTGGCTCACTTGCATCCGACGGGTTGACTACTAACGTCAGGTCACCGTCTTCCTCGTCTTCGTTCTCCAGCGCAAGACCCTGGGCGGCCTCCACGATGTACTCGAGACCTAAGTCCTTTTCCACCTCGCCTACCTGCAGGGTATGCGCGTCCTTGTCCTCAGGGTGGCGCTTTTTGAGGCGCAGGTAGACGCTACCCATGCTCACGCCATCTTCCCGAACTTGGGATACAGCAGTTCCTCTGCCTCCTTGTTTATTTGGAGGATCACACATTGGCCCCCCTCGTTGGGTAGTGGGCTACCAATGTGTAGGATCCTCCAATCGGTCGTTGGCACGTCCGCGTTTTGCCGCTGAAGGAGCTTTAGCGCTCGGTCTCCCTGGATTGTGATGGAAAGAGTACCTTCGCCTTAGGCTTGGACGGGATAAGCTCCCGGTCCACAACCTCCAGCTTGGCCCCCTCCCACATCGCCTCCAGTTGGCAGACCGTACGCGTCAGCCACCTTAGTGTTGGATCGTCGTTGCACTTTAGGATCTTAACCCCATTTAGCCACCCAGCACCATCGAACGTGGGCATAGGGGCCGGGCCGGGCATAGGGCCGCGGGGTCTTCTTCCATGTGTGCAAACAGTGCGTCGACGAGACGCGCGTGCACAAGCTTCCACTGTGCCGCTGACATCTTGCCGTTTTCCTCGCTCCGGTCGATGAGTGCCACGATTAAATGTCGTTTGGTCACATCGCTGACCTTCGCTTTCGGTGTCACTGGCTTCTTGGCCGCTTTCGGTGGAGGGGCTGCACTCTTGGGCCCGCGTTGCCACTTGCTCGCTGGAGTGTCTTTAATGGCACTCTCAGTCGAGCGTTGCCTTTTGGGGGCCATCATCTCCTCCACCTTATAGGCATATTCGCCATTTGAAGCCCTAATCTGTAGCATCTGAGCGTAATGTAGCCGGCCCTCCTCTACTCGCTGCTCGGCCCAGGCTAGCTTGACCTTCTCCTCCTGGGAGATGTCTGCTTTACCTTGCAGCCGGCTTTTAATGTTGAGGGCCGCTTTGTATTCTGCTTTGGCCTTCATCCCCTCCTTGGAACGCTTCGGCCCTTCCCTACGCAGGGAGCTGGTGCCTGGTTCCGGCGAGCGGAGAAGGCTCTATTCCTCCGTCCTGCTTAGAGAGAGCACGCTCTCCAGACCCGTGTCTATGTCGACTACGGCATCTGTGCGGCTCAACTTGCAGGCTGCGGAGTAAGTTGTTTTTGTTGTTGTTGTTGTGGCAGTAGCTTTACAACTGACCTGGCCTACTCCCGCCAAGTCTGAGGTGTGACCGCTGGCGACACGCAGAGAGGGTTGCTCCTCCCTATGCCCGCCGGTGTTAGCAGTCACGCTTCCCACCGACGTTTGGGTTGACATCCCAACCCGTGCTTCATCCATCTTCGCCTCCATATTTGGCCCGAGGGTCCATAGCCTTAGCTAGACAGAGCAAGCGACAGTGCATTACCCTTGTCCGGGGTAATGCAGTGTCCATTGCGCAGCCGGCACCCTCGTGGAGGGTTCAGCTAGAGGAATTTCGCCAGCCAGATGACTATTAAGTCATCCATATACAAGAATGCTTGTGAAGTATTAAGTCCAGAAAAAGCAATTGCCATCATTCTTTGAAAAGAATTTGGCGCTATTTTAAGACCATAAGGTAGTCTAGTGAATTAGTACGAGCCATTGCTTGTTGGAAAGGACGTTAAATCTCTAGAGTGTTGCTTCAGCTCTATTTGATGAAATCCAGACATTAAGTCTAGACATGAAAAATATTTGGCTCTACCCAACTGATCAAGAATATCATCTATTCTTGGAAGTGGAAATTTATCGGACAATAATTTTTTGTTTATTTGACGATAGTCAATGACTAAAAGCCATCTTCTATTTTCAGATCCTGGGAGACCTTTTTTGGGTAAAAGTAGTATTGGGCTATTGTACTCAGAAAATAATGGTTATACTATTTTGTCCAGAATGAGTTTTTCTACCTGTTTATTGATTTCGTCTTTGTGTGCGTGTGGAATTCTATAATTTTTTGTGTATACCAGGTTGTTATCCTTCAATCTTAGCTCTTGCCTATAAAAATTATTAGTTGTTATCGATTCGGTTTCAAGTCCGAATATGTCTGTATACTGTGTGCATAAATCTTTTAGTTTTGTTTTAAATAGTGGCGGAAAGTTTTTAGTTAGCTTTTTCATGATATCTTCGTGTCTATCCTTGCTAATTTCTTGGACTATATCATAGTCACTTAGCATTTATTATTATTTTATTAATTTTTAGGATTTTGGTTGAATTTGTTGTATTCAACACTCGGACAAAAATGTTGTTTTTATTGGAAATTGTATTTCCAATGAATATTCCGTCCTCAATTTCTTGATTCGGGATTAGAACAATATGTTCTGTTGACGCTAATTTAATTTGTCGGACAACTTCAGCGCGTACTGGAAGAATTGTGGTATTATTATCACAAGTGTGTGTGATAGGTATGTTTATTGGGAAGTTAAGATTGTTTGGCCGTAGTATTAGAGTGTCACTAGTATGTGTACAATCTAATAGGCAATTGAATTTTTTAATGAAGTCTATACCTATAATGCCATCGCTAGGGATTGGAAAGTTTTGTTCAACTAAATGATAATCGTGTGGTATTATATACTTTCCTGTAGATAATTCTACGAATGCTAAACCTTTTGAAAAAACTGAACCTTCGCCGATTCCTGATATTTTGGTTGATATGTTAACATTAACATTATCAAAAATATCGATATTTTCTTTTAGTATTGAAATGTTTGCACCAGTATCTATTAATAAGGTAAATGTATTACCTGTTTTCAAATTTTTAAGCTTTATAAATATTCCTGAACTAAGATTGATGTTGTATACTATCGCACAATTTGAATATCTTAAGGGGTTTATTGGTTTTCCGAACTACTTTCAGTAGCTCGTACATTTACATTGTTGGCATTGTTTTGGCCTCTGTTTGAGTTGCCCTGGCCCCTAGAGTTTCCTCTATTTTGGCCTCTATAATTGCTTCTGTAATTATTTTGGTTATTGTTACTATAGTAATTACCTCTGTTTTGGTAATTACCTCTGTTCGATCTATTATTGCCGCGGTTATTGTAACTTCTTCGATAACCGCGACCACTGTTGCCTCTGTAATGAAATACTGTGCTGGCATTTCCAGTTATTTCGGTGCTGCAATGGATGTATTTACCCATTGCGTCGTTGAAAGTATTGAATTTGCCTGCTTCAAGTATTAGGCGCAGCTTGTCATGCTCACAATTGCGAGTCATGGCTGCTATGGACTCTTTCATCGAAAATTTGTTGGCGTTATCTGCGTCTAGCCCTTCATCGAGCTGCTTGCGCAAATTGTCAATATCGGTGGTATATTGAGATGCCGTTTTTCCTTTTTGTTTAATTCTCCCTTGACGTTATCATTAAGCTTTTGGATTATGCCATTGATCGTTTGTTCACTTTGGACTTTATAAAGGATATCTTTGATTTGATAACTTCAATGGCTAGATCTTCTTGATCTCCTTTAGTCCTATCCGTGATTTTTAACGCTGTTAAGAAACGTTGAAGAGACTGTATACTGCCGTCAAACTCTGGGATAGAGGATGAGACTAGTTTCACGTACTGCCGATCTTTTTCTACTTGGTTCATTTTGTCTGATATTGTTATTTCGGTTTTTAGTTCCGAATCGCCTCCGACGTCGGTGTCTATTATATCATTGCAAAGGTCTATACTTTCATTTTGTCTGATATTGTTATTTCGGTTTTTAGTTCCGAGTCGCTTCCGACGTCGGTGTCTATTATATCTTTGCAAAGGTCTATACTTTCTAATTGAGGATTTAATTCTGTGTCGCTTTCGACTTCAGTGTCTATTATCGGCTTTGATTCATCTATATTGTCTAGTTGACTTTCAGCAAAATGAGCTAACGAACCTAGACTTTTTGAGACATCTATATCAATACCTCTTCTTTCTCCAGCCAGATACCATATTATTGCACCTGACGGGTTGACTACCAGCGTCAGGTCACCGTCCTCCTCTTCTTTCTATGCGTCTTCGAGCGCAAGACCCTGGGCGGCCTCCACGATGGACTCGTGACCTAAGTCCCTTCCCACCTCGCCTACCTTTAGGTTGTGTGCGTCCTTGTCGTTGGGGTGGCGCTTTTTGAGGCGCAGTTAGACGCTACCCATGTTAGGCGTACTTCCCGAATTAGGCGTACAGTCCTCTGCTTCTTTATTTCTTTGGGTAAAAGCCTCCCGCCCCCCCCAAGCTCACTTGGACCTATAGGAGGTCCATTGTGTTGCCGCATGGGCATGTGCTCCTCCTCGTTGCCTGAACCGTGAGAGCAGGCTACTGCAGGATTAAGGGCAGTCCCATCCGGTCGCTTGGATGTATTTGAACAAGGTCCCTGGTTTGATTTCGGAGAGGTCCTAAATGTCCGTGAGGAAAGCGTCCCCGAGAATACGAAGACGACGATTTCCAAGGGCCGGGCAGTGGCAGAAGAAGTGGGGGACCGATTCCTCCTCTTCCTAGTCGCGACAACTCCTGCAGAAGTCGTTATGAGGGATTGACAGTCAAGAGGCATGAGTGCCAATCTGCCAGTGTCCCGTAATGGCTCGAGTAACTGCAGAGCACTGTGCTCTGCTGAGCCTATACAGCTCTGCTGAGCGCTTCTTCGATCGATATGGCCATATCAATCTTGAGACTTTACAGGAAGCAGCTACCTCCTATTGGCATTTGGCTCGAACATTCGTGCGTGAGAAGCTTGCACGTAGCCAAAGGCTACTGCTTAGCTGCTTGGTTGTCCGAGAAGACGCACACTAAGTGCGTGTCTAGAGATCGTTTGGAGACGATAGAAATGGCCTCCTTGATGGCACCAACCTCCGCTTGGAACAAACTACAGTGATCCGGGAGCCTAAAGCAATGACTGATGTTCAGCTCGCTGCAGTAGAGTCCGTAGAAGTGAATCGCATTTGCAGGTCCTGGTTCGCCCATCTCCCAGTCCTCTCTAGTTGGGATAGATACCTAGAAAGACGTCGAGAGGTGATCACTAGGGATACAGTAATCTGTCCTCTCTGGTAATTGCGGGAGTCTCATCAGGATTCCAGAACCTCCCAACCTCGGATGCTTTCCACAGTTTGGCTTCTCTCATTCTAAGGGCAGAAACTGTTGCCACCTTCTTACCCATGAGATCTACAGGGAGGAGGTTCAGCACGGTATCCAGGGCTTCCCCTGGAGTAGTGCGTAGCCCGCCAGTTATGCATAACTCCGCCATTCGTTGGTATCTACTGAGTCGTTAAGACAATTTCTTTTGTCTAGGGCTGGCCACCTCACTACCACTTCATAGAGCATGATTGGTCATATGATGGTGGTGTATAGCCACCGAATATACGGGGTCATTCCCCATTTCAGTCCGATTGCTTTCCTGCATGTATAAAGGGCCTTCTTTACTCTATCCTCTATGCTCAGTTTCCAATCGAGCTTTCTGTCTAGGATTAGGCCAAGATACTTGGCGTTGTTTCTAAAGACTAGCGCTTCCCCACATAGTTTTGGGGGAATCAGTGCCGAAACTTTGTACTTCTTAGTGAAAAAGAAAAGTTCCGTTTTAGACGGGTTGACGCCTAACACGCATTTGTTTGCCCATTTCGACATTTTCGTGAGAGTACTTGCACTCCAGCCACCCCCCTCTATATCCCGCAGCAGTGCGTTCACTGCCACGTTCCATAGGAGGGGCGAGAGGACTCCGTCCTGCGGTGTGCCTCTGCTGACAAATCTGGTGCACGTTGACGTCCTCAGTGATGCCTCAACCGTCCTGCATTGCAGCATCTGATCGATCAGGCTCACCGTCCTGTAGTCAACCCCCAGATCCGTCAGTGCGCCCGTGATGGCGGTCGGAAGGATGTTGTTAAAAGCGCCTTCTATGTCGAGGAAGGCTACGAGTGTGTACTCCTTAAAGTTAAGGGACGCTTTGATGATCGATGTGATCGAGTGTAGGGCCGTTTTGGTGGATCTTCCCTTCCGATAGACATGCTGGGAGTCTGAGATCAGACTGGACGGAATACACGCTGTGAAAATGCCGTCTGGGACCGCGGATTTGTAAGGTTTAAAACTTCTGACCGCCCAGGAGATGTTCTCCTGGTTTAGCAGGCTCAGGATGGCATTTGAGACGACAGAAGGAGGCGCGAAGTAGTTGGGTTTGTTTTCATCGCAGCAAGGGAAGTGAGTATTTAGGAGAAGACTTAGCGATTCATCGCTGGACGTAGTCCACGCCTGGTCGGTGTTCTTCAAGTAGCTCAGGGTGGGTGTTGTCTCCGAGAGAACTTTGCGCAAGCGCGAGGCTTCTGAGTTACTCTCGATTTCGCTGCAGAACTTACGCCAGGAAGCGCGTTTGGCTTTCCAATTTCTTTGTTGTAGGTTGACAGAATGGCCTTGTATTCGGCCCAGTTTTGCTCAACGTTCTCAGCCTTAAGCTTTATTGAAGAGTCTCCGGGAGAATTTCCGGAGTTCATCCAGTTTCGGATTCCACCATTCAGGTTTCCTCCGGCCTCTGTTCTTGCCAGAGGGGCATGCTTTGTCGAGCGCCTTATTGCAGGCGTCGTGGCCTCCGTGGAGAACTCCTCCTCAGATGGGGGATCGGGGAGAACACGACAGAGGTAATCAGAGTACCGAGTCCAGTTTGTCCGCCTGATGTTCCGGAAACGAACTGGCTTCGGTACTGAGAAGGAGAAAACAGTTTCCACGTACCTGTGGTCCGAGAAGGAGTGCTCTTCCTGGACCCTCCAGGATACAATGTTACTCTGGATCTCATGAGAGGCAAGCGTGAGGTCCAGGACCTCCTTGCGGTTTTTAATAATAAAGGTGGGATCACTACCCCGGCTTAATAAGACCATCTGATGATGATGTCAAAATCTGTCTTTCTTACCCTGATTGGTATTTGCACACACGCCTTCAATTTGATCTAAGTGAACTACTATTGTGGTGTTCAACTAATCTTCTTTTTCTGAACCTTTCCAAATGCAAACTTATGACATTTTACCGTCGCGCTCCTCATTTTGTCCCATATGTTCTAGGACATCATGTCCTTGAGCGAATTTCGAGTTCAAATGACCTCGGAGTCCTTTTTGATCATAAGATGTGTTTTAACACCCATATATCTGCAACTGTAAATAAAGCTAAGGGTGTTTTAGCGTTCATCAAGCGTTGGTCCAAGGAGTTTGACGACCCGTCCGTTACGAAACAACTGTACATCTCGTTAGTACGTCCTATATTGGAGTATTGTTCTTGTGTGTGGAGCCCGCAGTATAAAGAACAGCAGGCTGTTATTGAATCCGTGCAAAAGCAATTTTTAATTTTTGCCCTTCGGAACTTTAACTGGGACTCAGGTAGAATCTTGCCACCCTACCGGTCTAGGCTAAATCTTATTGACCTGCCGTCGTTGCACCATCGCAGAATATGCAATGGCGTAATGTTCGTGCACAAGCTCCTTCTTGGGACTGTTGACTCCCAAACTCTCTTGGGTCAGATTGACTTGGCCGTTCCATCTAGACCTACCCGTACTTTTAGGCCTATCCGTCTACCCATATGTAGGTCTAATTATGCTGATCATGAACCTTTTAGGGTTTTATGCCATAATTATAACTCCCTCTGTCAAACCCTATCCCCTGAACTGACTTTTAAACTAATTGCATGCAATATTTATAATCATTTAAATTTAGCTAACTTTTAACTTATCTTTTTCCGCCTTTAGTAACTAAGTACCATTATTAACAGATAATTGTTAATTTAATACATAAATTTAATTAAATTACTTTGAAAATTTACACTCAGTCCCCCTTCAATTCGCAAAGTTTTGAAACTTTTAACCCCAAGCTCCCAAACCACATTTGTATGGCTCATATCTTTTGGCTGAATATAAGGCTACTTTGGAAATTTGAAATTTGAAAAAAAATTTGAAATTTTCATTTTTATACCCGATACTCAAAATGAGTATTGGGGTATATTAGATTTGTGGTAAAAGTGGATGTGTGTAACGTCCAGAAGGAATCGTTTCCGACCCTATAAAGTATATATATTCTTGATCAGCATCAATAGCCGAGTCGATTGAGCCCTGTCTGTCTGTCCGTCCGTCCGTCTGTCCGTCTGTCCGTCCCCTTCAGCGCCTAATGCTCAAAGACTATAAGAGCTAGAGCAACGATGTTTTGGATCCAGACTTCTGTGATATGTCACTGCTCCAAAAATATTTCAAAACTTTGCCCCGCCCACTTCCGCCCCCACAAAGGGCGAAAATCTGTGGCATCCACAATTTTAAAGATACGAGAAAACAAAAAACGCAGAATCGTAGAGAATGACCATATCTTTTAGACTGCAGAATCTGAATTGGATCGTATAACTATTATAGCCAGCATCAAGAAAACAATTTCATTTTTTCTCGCCCTGTCTCTCTCTAACACACACGTAGCATAGGCGGCTTTGCTTAGAGTAAAACATTAGCGCCTAGATCTCAGAGACTATAAAAGCTAGAGCAACCAAATTTGGTATCCACACTCCTAATATATCAGACCGAGACGAGTTTGTTTCAAAATTTCGCCACACCCCCTTCCGCCCCCGCAAAGGTTGCAAATCTGGGGATATTCACAAATCTCAGAGAGTTTTAAGGCTAGAGTAACCAAATTTAGTGTCCGTACTCCTGTTAGATCTCACTATAAAACGTATATCTCAAAATTTCGCCCCACCCCCTTCCGCCCACACAAAGGACGAAAATCTGTTGCATCCACAATATTGCAGATTTGAGAAAACTAAAAACGCAGAATCATAGATAACGACCATATCTATCAGATTGCTGAATCTGGATCAGATCAGATCATTTTTATAGCGAAAGGAAACAAATCAATTTGCAGTGGCTACTCAGCGCCCGACGTCACTTTCAGACTGATTTTCTGTCTCTCTCGCACGCACTCTTTGTCGTGTCGATTAATATAAGCGGCGTCTGCCGGAGGAGAGCCATACTGACTTAGTATCGGGTATAACTGTAGAGTTGCGGTGTCCGCAGCAACTCACAACGTTCCCCCTCGTTTTTTTTAACATTTTGTCGTAAAAGCGCTACGTAAATGCACATCTACTTTTACTATACATGTCATTGAATTAATTTCATACGTACATAAAATTAAAAACAAATGTATTCATTTTTGTTTACAGAAATTCGACTCAGAAGGAAACCTTTTTCGACTTCATGGGTGCACAAATCAAAACATTGTAATTTTTGGCATACATTGTACGAATATTTCAGGTAATTTAAAGATTCGAATGTGTAATTTAACGTGATAATTATAATTAATTATTATACCCGATACTCAAAATGAGTATTGGGGTATATTAGATTTGTGGTAAAAGTGGATGTGTGTAACGTCCAGAAGGAATCGTTTCCGACCCCATAAAGTATATATATTCTTGATCAGCATCAATAGCCGAGTCGATTGAGCCATGTCTGTCTGTCCGTCTGTCCGTCCGTCCGTCTGTCCGTCTGTCCGTCCGTCCGTCTGTCCGTCCCCTTCAGCGCATAGTGCTCAAAGACTATAAGAGCTAGAGCAACGATGTTTTGGATCCAGACTTCTGTGATATGTCACTGCTACAAAAATATTTCAAAACTTTGCCCCGCCCACTTCTGCCCCCCGCCCCTGCGAAAATCTGTGGCACCCACAATTTCGACGATACGAGAAAACAAAAAACGCAGAATCGTAGAAGATGACTATATCTTTTAGATTGCAGAATCAGAATTGGATCGTATTATTATTATAGCCAGCATCACGAAAACAATTTAATTTTTTCTCGCCCTGTCTCTCTCTAACACACACGTAGCATAGGCGGCTTTGCTTAGAGTAAAACATTAGCGCCTAGATCTCAGAGACTATAAAAGCTAGAGCAACCAAATTTGGTATCCACACTCCTAATATATCGGACCGAGACGAGTTTGTTTCAAAATTTCGCCACACCCCCTTCCGCCCCCGCAAAGGATGCAAATCTGGGGATATTCACAAATCTCAGAGACTATTAAAGCTCGAGTAACCAAATTTAGTATCCGCACTCCTGTTAGATCTCACTATAAAACGTATATCTCAAAATTTCGCCCCACCCCCTTCCGCCCCCACAAAGGACGAAAATCTGTTGCATCCACAATATTGCAGATTCGAGAAAACTAAAAACGCAGAATCATAGATAACGACCATATCTATCAGATTGCTGAATCTGGATCAGATCAGATCACTTTTATAGCCAGAAGGAACAAATCAATTTGCAGTGGCTACGCAGCGCCCGACGTCACGCTCAGACTGATTTTCTGTCTCTCTCGCACGCACTCTTTGTCGTGTCGTTTAATATTAGCGGCGTCTGCCGGAGGAGAGCCATACTGACTTAGTATCGGGTATAACCGTAGAGTTGCGGTGTCCGCAGCAACTCACAACGTTCCCCCTCGTTTTAACTTTTAGGAAGTGGTTATAGCTAATTCGCTATCTGTAACAAATGGGATGCTCAACCTGATGGCCAATTGTCCCAAAGAAGCAGCACATCTTAGAAAAGAACTATTGATTGCCGCCCGCCATATATTTGCAACAGACCTACGTCAGAGTAAGTTTTGAAGTTAAATGTAACCTTGCACACCACGATTACTGGATGTATAAACACTCAGGACTTTTATCCAGTGCTCGCAAAGAACTGACAACACTTTTTTCCTTTGCTTGCTAGGTTAGGTTAGGTTAGGTTAAGGCGGTAGCCGGGAGGGGGAGATAAAGAAACCCCCGCCCCCCAAGCTCACTTGGACCTATAAGAGGTTGCCGCATGGGCATGTGCCCCATCTCGTTGCCTGAAACCGTGAGAGCAGACTACTGCAGGTTGAGTGCCGATCTGCCAGTGTCCCGTAATGGCTCGAGTAACTGCAGAGCACTGTGCTCTGCTGAGGCTATACAGCTCTGCTGAGCGCTTCTTCGATCAATATGGCCATATCAATCTTGAGATTTTATAGGAAACTGTTTGCTGCCATCTCCTATTGGCATTTTGCTCGAACAATTCGTGCGTTAGGAGCCTGCACGTAGCCAAATGCATCGCTACTTGCTCTCCGACAGGAGAGGAGTCGTAGTACCCTGCCTGGCTATCTCGTCGGCGGCGTCGTTCCCCTCGATGTCCCTGTGGCCGGGGACCCATATAAGGAAGAGATCTAACTGCTCTGCGATCTCGTACAGAGACCTGCGTTCAACGATATTGAGCCTAGAGCTTTAATAGCTTCTTGACTGTCCGAGAAGACGCACACTGAGTGCGTGTCAAGAAGTAGTTTGGAGACGATAGAAATGGCCTCCTTGATGACTTCAACCTCCACTAGGAACACACTACAGTGATCCGGGAGCCTGAAGCAATGACTGATGTTCAGCTCGCTGCAGTAGACTCCGCCTCCCACGCGGCCGTCCAACTTTGAGCCATCAATGTAGAAGTGAACCGCATTTGCAGGTCCTGGTTCGCCCATCTCCCAGTCCTCCCTAGGTGGGATTGATACCTAGAAGGGCGTCGAGAGGTGATCACTAGGGATACAGTAACCTGTCCTCTCTGGTAATTGCGGGAGTCTTATCAGGACTCCCGAGTGCCCAACCACGGACGCTTTCCACCTTCTTACTCATGAGATCTACAGGGAGGACGTTCAGCACGGTATCCAGGGCTTCCCCAGGAGTAGTGCGTAACCCCCCCCATAGCTCTGCCATGCGTTGAACTCTACTGAGTCTGTTAAGACAATTACTTTTGTCTAAGGCTGGCCACCAAGTACCACCCCATAGAGCATGATTGGTCGCATGATGTCGGTGTATATAGTCGGGCTATAGCAACATCGTCCGCATGCGCCACCACACGGCAGCCACCCCCTGATATCTCCCGCAGCAGTGTGTTCACTGCCACTTTCCATAGGAGGAGCGAGAGGACTCCGCCCTGCGGTGTGCCTCTGCTGACAAATCTGGTGCACGTTGACGTCCTCAGTGATGCCTCAACCGTCCTGCACTGCAGCATCTGATCGATCAGGCTCACCGTCCTGGAGTCAACCCCCTGATCCGACAGTGCTCCCGTGATGGCGGTCGGAAGGATATTATTAAAGGCGCCTTCTGGGCATGCTGGGAGTCCGAGATCAGACTGGGCGGAATACACGCCGTGGGATGCAGCCCCAGGAGCTGTTCCATCGCCTTCAGAAGAAAAGACGATAGACTAATGGGTCTGAAATCTTTTGGGGCAGTATGCGAGTGCTTGCCTGCCTTGGGTATGAATACGACTTTGGTCTGAAGCCAGCTGTTAGGGATGCACCCATGGGAGAAGATTCCTCGTAAATTATTTTGAGCCAGTTAATGGCTTTATGACCCGCGTGAATCAGTTGGGCAGGGAAAAGGCCGTCTCGGCCCGCGGATTTGTAAGGTTTAAAACTTCTGATCGCCCAGGAGATGTTCTCCCGGCTTAGCAGGCTCAGGAGGGCATTTGAGACGACAGAAGGAGGCGCAAAGTAGTTGGATCTGTTTTCATCGCAGCCAGGTAAGTGAGTATTTAGGAGAAGATTTAGAGATACATCGCTGGACGTAGTCCAGAACTGGTCGGTGTTCTTCAATTAGCCCAGGGTTTGTGTTGTCTTCGAGAGCACTCTGCGCAAGCGCGAATCTTCTGAGTTGTTCTCGATTTCGCTGCAGAACTTACGCCAGGAGGCGCGTTTGGCGTTCCTAAGTTCCTTTGACGACAGACTGGCCTTGTACTCGGCCCAGTTTTGCTCAACGTTCTCAGCCTTAGCTTTATTGAAGAGTATCCGGGAGGCTTTCCGGAGTTCCGAGAGTAATCAGAGTACCGAGTCCAGTTTGTCCGCCTGATGTTCCGGAATTGAACTGGCTTCGGTACTGAGAAGGAGAAAACAGTTTCCACGTACCTATGGTCCGAGAATGACTCCTCTTCCAGGACCCTCCAGGATACAATGTTACTATGTAAGCAGATCCTCAATGAGCACTCCTGGCATTCGAGGCTCACTGCGGTGTGGTCTTCGTTGCTGAAATTTGGGAGCAAAAATAAGTGCAACTCTCTTTTTGCAAGAATGCAGGTACGAATTTTACCTGCGGTCTCAGCTACGTATAGCTTGTGGTCAGAAGTCCTCAGACCGGAGACCCTGTTTCCGAGGATCCAGGGCTCCTGAATGAGGACTATGTCGGCTCCTTGGCCAGGTGGAGCAGTAGAGCAGCGCATGCTGCCTTACAATGGTGAAGGTTTATCTGCAGCAGCGTCAATGACATTTCTGAGCCTCACCTCCACCATTGTAGTTTCTAGATCGGTGTCGGGGGACTCCGGCTCCTGCCTGACAACGATGTGGCTGAGACCCCTGGCTTAGTCGCTCTCATGGAACGCGTAATCATCCAAGATGTCGTCCGACATCACGGACGCCGCATCCGACGACAGGTTGTCCGTTTCACACGATGCCCCCTCCTTCGGGATATCCGGCAGCTCCGGGTCTGGCTCGATCTCCGCTTTCCTGCCCTTTCGATCGGACTTGTAGGTGGTTAATGTGACCTTTTTGTAACCGTAGTCACCCACACCGTCCGTCTTTGCGAGGAGCTCTCTTTTCAGGCTCTGCGGGCTTAGCCGAGACCCATGCTCTGGCTCTTGGTCGGCTGGGGACATCTTCCCACTTCACGGCCTCCAGTTTCGCCACTGGATAAACCTCTTTTTGAGAGCAGCCACCGCTTTCATGTAAAGGGCCGCAGAGCGAGCGTCTTGGCAGGCGATGGCCTTCACCTTGCCTTGATGCCACTCTGCGTCCTCACACTTTGGCGGTGGTCCGCTGTTCTCCTCCAATTCCTGAAGGAACCGGTCCTGGAGCTCGTTCTCCACCAGGTGCCACTTGTCGCGAGGGACATGGCCGTCCTCGGCGCCCCTGTCAAGGACACCGATTAGGATCTTTCCCCTCGCCACCTCAGCGAACGATTGGTTCGTGAGGTGGGTCTTCACCCGCTTGGGTTGCTGGGCTTGGCCTGGCTGACTAGCAGAATCCTCCGGCGCTGAGCGTTGCCGCTTGTTGGGGGCCTTGGCTGCGCCCTTTCCGGCCTTGGCTGGCTGGAAATGTTGCAGGATTGAGGATGCCCACAGCCTCTGCTCCTTTCCTTCGGCTGACGACTTGTAGTTGTGGTCCTCATTGGTCATTGTCCTGGTACGACGGCTTTCCTCTCCGTTGTGCAGGGACGCTACCTGTCGGGGCTTCCTTGGGTTCTTGGGTCCCGGAGCGCTTACCAGCCGCGATTTAGCTCTGCTTAGCAACATCCCCGGTACCCGACTCGCCCTTGGAGCCACCCGATTGACTTTTCGGCCCCCCCCCCCCCTCGCTGAGGCTGCCAGGTGGACCGACTGGATGGTCTTGTCCCTCCGGTACTTTAAAAGGAGTACCGAGCTCCTTTGCGGTGTTGTTGTTTTTTATATTTTTTTAGCTTTTCATAGTTATTCGTACGAGTAGGCGGGAAGGGGTAGGCATAGCCCGCTTGCCCCGGGAAGCCTGATTTCAACTGGAGGTCGGCAGGTATCCAGAGTCCGCATATTAGTGACCGGGCACCCCCCGGCCATGCATCCCTCGGCATATAACAGTGTCACCTTGGATTGGGGTAATTTCACTGAGATTTTTCTTCTCTCCGCCCGACTACCATTCGACCTGTTTCCAGCCGCCCTCACGGGGAGAGTATAGTCGCACTTCCACCGGTGTGTACAGTTACGGCGGGTGACGGTTCGCTCGCAACCCACTGTGTCCGAGGGGGTGTGGGACGCAGGCCGCACCGGGTATTACTAACCGAAGTGGATGCTGAGTTCCGAGTTTACAGTTGTGCGAGCCGACCTGTCATCCGTTTGTCCCCCCTGTGGCACACGATGGCTGACGGCCATTTTGCCGTAATTACAATACATTTTTTTATCAGTGTTCCTTTGACACTTGCACTTGCAAAAGATGATGCAATCAGATAAATTTGACACCTTTATCGTGCATATTAGCTCAGGGATAACCTTAATAGGCTCTGGGGGAACGGTGGGATTTTTTGATGGATGTGAAACTCCGTTTCACACTGGCACCATCCACCATCCGTCAAAAATAGCTGATGCCGACAAGTACACAATATTTTTGCGCGGAAGATTTGTACATTTTTTTCCCCCTAAAATGGATAATGAAGACTTGGCAAATATTTTGGCTGTGGTTCAACAGAAAAATATTTTCTTGCATCAACTAATAATGTTGCTGCAAATGAATGATGATGAAGATGATGAAGATGATGAATTTAACTTTGACGAGGATGAGATGACTAGTAAATCTGGGTATCTGCCCAATAAAAACTGAAGCGAGAATGGTTGTGGTCGTTTGTGAGTACTTCTTCTGCTAACTTCAACCAAAGTTTAAAGTGTTTTTAAAAGCGGTTCGGGACGTTTTGGGAGAATGATGTACCTGAAAACAAAGAGGAGTTTTTCAAAGAAAGTTTTCGAATGGAGAGGCCGTGCTTTGAGATTTTAGTGAATCGGCTGCAAGTGCTGCGGAAAAAGGCTACAAACTGCTGCAATTGCTTCGGAAAAGCACATCGCCATTGCGCTATACACGTTGGTTTCGTCCTCTGAGTAACGAACAAATGGCAGGCTTTTCAGTGTGCCTCCAAACAGTGTGTGCACGAGTTCTGCAGAGAACATATCGACGAGTTTTCGGAGGAGTACATGTCGCCCAATTACCTAACATCCGTAAAAATTGATAACGGCGTGAATGGCTACGATGGATCGAAATCAAGAAACGAAAATTAAACACTTATTTATTTTTATTTTTATAGCTTCCAACAAATTATTCTGAAATTGTGTTTGCGTGCTGATTAGGACCTGGACCACCTTTTCCGACCTCCTGTGATGGTCCTCCTGCTCTTCGAGTCGCTCTTTGGCGATCTCCGGCAGCTAAGATATGTCGTCCTTTTTGGTTGTCTTTGGCGGGGGCCCATTGTTGCCAGAAAAGGGGCTGGAGCTACAGGAACCATCCAGGTAAAACTCGATGATGTCCGAAAAGAACTCAGCAACATCTGCAATTTTTACGTGCTCCACGCAGATCTTCAATGTTTTCCTGCCAGTTGTCGATTAGCAGGTTCTGTAGTGCAGCAGTCCATTTCAACCAGCCGCCAGCTGTTCTCGTATGTGCTGCCTTGTGTATTAATGCTACATAATATAATCAAAGTAATATATAACAAATATATCTATTAAACGTACCACTGCTGGAGGAATTTTCTGATGCTTCTTCCATTTCATATATATTTATAAACTACGCTCTTTTGTTCTGTTTCCGCTGCTGTTATTGCTGTTGTGTTTTTTGCATTTTGTCACTATCATGATTTACATTTTCGCAGTGAATACCATTTTTTCGTTGTGAATGACAATTATTCGGAGTTGCATTTTAAAAACATCGGCTAACTATCGCGTAGCAACGTGCGATTTAGGAACGTCGAAAATGGATGATGGAATAACTGGGAAAGTTTCAGAAATGCAAAACCTTATAGGCTCTGCACACTGTGCCAATCCCGGAGGAATGGTGGGATCTTTTGACAGATGTGAAGCTCCGATTCACACTGGCACCATCCGCCATCCACCATGCACCATCCGTCAAAAACAGCTGATGCCAATAACAAGTACATTAAATTTGCGCGGAAGATTTATTAATTTTTTTCTTGTAATGGATGATGAAGATGTAGCAATTACCAACACATATTTTTGTCGAAACATATTGCGTGTGTACTAAGGCATGCAAAGATCTTCTCTCGGCGCTCTCTCATGATGACCCGTCAGCACCTGAACGCCAGAGCCCAAGTCTTTGGGGTTCTCAGACTGGTAACCCAGCGTGTGACGTTTCGTAGTATGAACTGGCACATCTATATGGTTAGTACCCAAATCTAAATCGCTGCTAGGAATGCCATATATCTATATTTTCCACTGTGGATATCGATATGCTAAAAAATATCGATTGCTAGTCGACTATTTTTGTTAAGAGGAAGAAGTGTTTAACGAAAAATATATACATACTATTTATTTTTGTTGTCAGAAATAAATTAGTACATCAACTTTTTTTAATTAAAAATAACTATTCTTTAGAATTGGTTCAATCAACCAAATTAAACTTAACACAATATTTGATAATTTACGTGAATGAAAGAGAAGTCAACGTAAACAAAAATATATTAAGGCTATGGCGGACTTGGAAGCTGTGTTAGCTGATGTCAGCTATCTGATGGCAATGGAGAAGTCAAAATGCACTCCAGCTGCAAGGGCCAGCAAGAAATTAACTTTACCAGACCCCAGGTACACATTTTAAATATGCGTGCATGTATGTACAGACGTATACCCAAATTATTCTATCCACTCATCTTTTCAACATTACGGTCTTGTTTGAATATACATATTTATGTATATGGGGACGTTTTATTGCATGCATGTTTACATTTGTAAATGAGTATTTATGTTCTTCAATAATGATTCACTGAACGGAAAGCAGGACAACTTAAAAATGTATTGTGCATAGATGTGTTGATAGTCTAATTTAAATTTAAAGTAATAAACTTTACGTGTATAAAAGCAATTTATGTAAATTTAATAAACAATTTTAATAACTTACCTATGTACTATTTGTGTGCGTGTACTATAATTTAACGAAAGGCTGTGTTAAAATGTATATATATAGTTTATACATATATAGCTGCATGTAATTTCTAAAGGTTCTTAATTAATTTTTTCGGGCTTTAAATAAATTCCGTTGCGTGGATTGGTTTGTAGTTCGCAGCCCGGAAGCCAAGAAATGAAAGAAACTCTGGCAAACAAACAACATCAACACAAATTTATTGTTGTTTTTTTTGCTAGTGGAATACAACCATTAAAAGATTAGTGTACGAATTGTACAATTGTACGCTCTGGAGGAATATTTCTCCTACAAACTTAAATAAGCACTTCTTAAATCATTTAAACCCGCTCATACAACGCTGATTAAAATCAAAGATTAAAAAACCTATATTTTAAAAACAAAATTTGTTTATTTTCTCCGTTTTGGCCTGTAGGGGGTAGTCGACTAAACGACATACATATGTACGGTCGTAAACGATACGCAAATTTTCAAAAAGCTTCAAAGCTTGTGACGATGTTAAGTTCTTTATTTGATTATTGTTTATTATATTATTTTTTGTTGCACAGCCACGGAAAACAAGTGGCAAAAGTCGTCATAGTTCTTGTTCTCGTAGCTCCTGGACAAACAACCTTTTAATCTTCCAACACGAAGCACACTTCTTAAATCCGACACAAGCCGAGAATCTCCACCAGACACGTGACCCACTCTAGGGCCGAATAGTACCTTTTTTTGGTGAGGAAATAATACTATAATAAATTTACTTGTAGTGACTTGGATCTTTCATTGATCACTTTCTACCAGGGATGCTTGATGAATTCGTGGCATTTGAATTCGATTCGATAATTTGTTTGTTTCAGAAGAGAAAAATAAATACCAAAATAAGCTTAATATATTGTTAAAATATTGAGATATAAAATTTAAAATTTTTGTCAGCAATAAGCTTTCAGTTGTTGCTTTGCTATGCGTACGGTAAGCCCAAGCAATGAAAGATAACACAGTTGTCTGAGGCTATTGCGTCGCATTCGTTTCGTTTTGTGGACTCCTTTAATTTAACTCATAGTTGGGCGTTGGGCGCAAGTGAATTGGCCGGCTAGATGAATAGGATATATACTTTTCTGTATGAATTGATGCATTATAATGTTGATAAATCCGCGTACGTCTTGACTACTATCATGCTAATAATCCACGAAACCATATTATGAAAAAATAATTATTTTGGTTGACAAATGTTATAACTTGAAGGTGTCAGAACACGAAATGGCCCCGAAATGACGAGTTTCTTTTGAGGAAAGGGTGCTTTTCCACTTGGGATGAGTATTTATTTACAGTGTGTTCGGTTATATATTGTGGAGGATATTTACGGTTTGAAGGAATTTGAGGATAATTTTGGAATTTGAGTTGGTGGGGTTTGCGATAAGGTGCATGGGGTCGTTGTAATTGAATGATAGGGACCTTTGTGGTGAGAGTGAGGGACAGGTGTATAGTGTGTGTCGTAAGTCTATGTTCGAGTTGTGGCACAATCGACACGTGTTGGGCAATGTTTTGTCAATGTAGTGCGCGTTTGTCAGCTTGATGTGGCCCAGTCTCAGTCTATTAAATATGACCTGGTGCCTTCTATTAAGGATAGAGTCGGCAAATTCGTTGCCTTTTATGCCTATGTGACTGGGTATCCAGATTATTAGGATCTTAGGGAAGTGGGTGGATAATAGGTTTCTGATCGAGGAGGCGTAGAAGGAGTGATTGTTGGGGTTCCTGATTGAGGTGATAGAGGAGAGGGAGTCGGTGCAGATAGCATATTTTCCACGTTTATATCGGGTAAATAAGATGGCTTCGTGTATTTCAATTATTTCGCTGGAGAGTACAGATGAGTTTGTTGGCAGCAATCCAGTTTTTATTACTGCTGACTCGTTTGTAATACAGTAGCTGGTAATGTCCCCGGCTTTGGAGCCGTCTGTGTAAAGGAAGTTGTGTTTGTGGAGAGCTGATTTGATAGAGTGGAAAAGTTGGTGGAAGACTATTGTAGCGGTAGTGTTTTTGTTGTGGTTGGAGAGGTTGATGTTTGTTGATTTGTGGATGTTAAGGATGTTGAATTTTTTGGATGTTGAGGTTCTGATTGGGGAAAAAGGGATGAGGTGTTTTTGGGACACTTGTATGGCTCTGTCTACCGTGCTGAGCAGTCGGTTTTTTCTTTTATGGCTTTTGGTAAGGGTATTTAGGGGGGTGGATTTTCCGTGGATGAGGTTTTTGGAGATTTTCCCGGTAAGGTAGTCTCGTTTGCTTTCAATGGTGAAGATGTTGGTTTCAGCTAACATATTATTTATGGGGGTGGTACGGAATGCTCCAAGGGCGGCTCTTATTGCTGTATTTAGGATGGTTTTTAGGCGGTTAAGTTGGGATTTGGGAGCAAATCCATATGGGAAGGCAGAAATCTATTTTGGAAATGATTATGGATTTTATGATTTGCACTAATGATGAAGTGTGGCAGTTATATTTAAATGAAGACAGCTGTTTGATAATGCCTAGTGGCTTAGCAAGGTCAATTTTGAGTTTGTTGATGTGAGAGATCAAATTGTATTTAGGGTTGATTGTGAGCCCTAGGATTCTGAGTGTGTGGGTAGCTTGGATGGTTGTGCCACCGGTGAGTATCTTGGGTTTGCAGTTGTGTTTGCGGCATATATGAAGGAGTTGGGATTTTTCTTTAGAGAGGATTGAGCCTGAGTGATTGCACCAGTCGTCTATTTGGTTAAATATTGTTTGGATGTTAGTTGTGGGACTTTTTATACCCGATACTCAAAATGAGTATTGGGGTATATTAGATTTGTGGTAAAAGTGGATGTGTGTAACGTCCAGAAGGAATCGTTTCCGACCCCATAAAGTATATATATTCTTGATCAGCATCAATAGCCGAGTCGATTGAGCCATGTCTGTCTGTCCGTCCCCTTTAGCGCCTAGTGCTCAAAGACTACAAGAACTAGAGCAACGATCCAGACTTCTGTGATATGTCACTGCTACAAGAATATTTCAAAACGTTGCCCCGCCCACTTCCGCCCCCACAAAGAGCGAAAATCTGTGGCAGAATCGTAGAAGATGACTATATCTTACAGAGTGCAAAATCTGAACCAGATCGTATAATTAATATAGCCAGAATAACGAAAACAATTTCACTCTTTCTCCCTCTGTCTCACTCTAACACACAGGTTTCATGGTCGGTTTTGCCAATTGCAAAATATGAGTTCAAGGATCTCAGAACCTATAAAAGCCAGAGCAACCAAATTTGGTATCCACACTCCTGTGATATCGGACCTTGACCGTTTCATGTCCAAATTTCGCCACACCCCCTTCCGCCCCCGCAAAGGACGAAAATCTGAGGCAACCACAAATCTCAGAGACTATTAAGGCTAGAGTATCCGCACTTCTGTTAGAACTCACTATAAAACCTTTATCTCAAAATTTCGCCCCACCCCCATCCGCCCCCACAAAGGACGAAAATCTGTTGCATCCACAATATTGCAGATTCGAGAAAACTGAAAACGCAGAATCATAGAGAATGACCATATCTATCAGATTGCTGAATCTGGATCAGATCAGATCATTTTTATAGCCAAAAGGAACAAATCAATTTGCAGTGGCTACGCAGCGCCCGACGTCACGCTCAGACTGATTTTCTGTCTCTCTCGCACGCACTCTTTGTCGTGTCGTTTAATATTAGCGCCGTCTGCCGGAGGAGAGCCATAATGACTTAGTATCGGGTATAACTGTAGAGTTGCGGTGTCCGCAGCAACTCACAACGTTCCCCCTCGTTTTAGTTGGTTTATTTCGGTGTGAATACCAATTCTGTCGAAGGCTTTGGTGAAGTCCAGCGAGATGACTGTGAGGTGTTTTTTCAGGGCGATAGCTCTGGTAGCTAGGTGGTCTACATAAAGTAGACTGTCTAGTACAGATTTGCCTCTTTTGAACCCTAGTTGGTTGTTGTGGATCAGGTTGTTATTTAAAACAAACCACCACAACCTTTTTGCGACAATCTTGTCCAGAGTTTTGGCTAGGCATGATTTTAGGGAGATGGGTCTGTAAGATTTGATATCGGCTAGGGGCTTTTGTGGTTTTAAGATGGGAAGGACTAGGCTGAGTTTAAGGGATTGTGGGATGGAGGAGTCGAGTATCTTGTTGTAAAGGGTTAGGATTCTGGTTTTGAGAGGGTAGGGTGAGTTCTTTAGCATAGAGTAAGAAATTCGGTCTAGACCAGGAGTGTTGCCTTTCAAGGTGGACAGTGCTGATGTGTATTCGATTAATGTTATGTCTTTCTCGATTTCTAGGGCTGATGGTGTTGGGTTATAGTTAGAAGGGGTATTAATGAGGAGTTTGTTGGACAGGAATGTTGGGGAGAAGTTGAGGTCGTCTGCTTCTTCTGACCATGTCTGGGCAAAGGAGTTGGCTATTTCGGGACAGGTTGTTTGTGATTGGGTGTACGGGTTGTGAATGGCATGGATATTTTTAGTGGGGTTAAGAACGCAGAGACGTCTGATGTTGGACCATTTTGTGGTTGGATCTGAGTTTGGGTGTATATGGGTTGTGAACTCAAGGATCGATTTTCGTTTGGCTTCTCTAATTGCTCTTTTAAAACACGCTTTTGATTTTTTGTATTCTATAATGTTATGGTTGCTAATGTTGTGCTTGAGGTAGTTCCATTTTACGGCTTTGTCTCTTTTGAGGAGTGAAAGTTGTTTGTTCCACCAGGGAACAGTGCGGGTGAGAGAGAAGGTGGTGTTTTGTGGGATAGAACGGTGGGCACCTTGATAAGTATTTTTTTTATTAGGGCGGCTTCTCTATTGACATTGTTATCTGATTGAGTTGTGGAGATGGAGCGGGCTGTATGTTTCCTGAAGAGGTCCCAGTCTGCGTTTTTGAGATTGAAAGTAGGTTTAGTGGTGAAGGGGGAGGGGGGATAGGGAGAGGGAGTGTTGAATAGTGTAAGTAAGATGGGAAAGTGGTCAGAACCGTAAAGGTCATCTATCACTTGCCAGAGGATCTCTGGAGCAATTCTGGATGTTGCAAGTGAGAGATCGATGTGGGTAAATGTGTTGTGTGTTGTATGATATTGAGGTTTGATTTGGACCTTATGGTGACGCCTACTGCGTCAAAGTCTGCGTTGAGTTGAATTTGGGTATGGGAGATGGAGTTGTGAATGAGGAGAGCTGTGCCACCGAAAGCATTTGTGGGGTTGTTGTTGCAGTATAGGCTAAAGTTAATTGGGATTGGGAGTGAGATGGGGTTCGTTATGTGGGTTTCATGTAATGCAATAATTTGAGGGTTGTGGGATTTCATGAGTGTTTGTAGTTTTATATAATTATTCTTGTATCCGTGGATGTTCCATTGGATTATTTTGAGCATTATAAGTTAGTGGGAGTAGTGTTTTGTTTTCTTAGTGATAGGGCTTAGTGGTAATTACTAGTTTGGGTTGATATTTAAAGATCGTCTTCGCTGTAAATTTGGTTTGCTAATGCATTATTTGATAAAAGGGCTAGGTTTGCGTTTGGGGTCTTATTTTTTTCAGTTTTATCTTTGGCTTTGAGGTGTTTGGTAACCAGGTTAAGTTTGTCTTTTTCCTTAGTCTGGCTTCTGAGTTTACGGTCAGAATCTTGGATAGTTTTCGAGTTTTTGGTATTTTTAGCGTAGTTTCGATGTCCATATCCATTTCTTGTTGTTGACTGGGGGGGTGTAGTTGGGATGAAGTTGGCTTAGGGTTGATTGGATGTGTGTTTGGGGTGATGTCTCCGTAGTCTTTGATTGGTCTTATTTGGTGTGATTGGTTATAGGTGGGCGATGATGAGGTAGGTGTTTCAGTGAGATGAGGTTTTGGTTGTTGATGGCGGGCTACTTCAGCGTATGGTGTGGATTGATGGGGGTTCCGTTGATGGTAAATTTTCTTTGCGGTAGTGAAGTCTACTTTTTCGATTGTTTTGATTATTGTGATTTCTTTTTGTTTGAGGAATTCTGGGCAATTTTTGTCTATGGGGCTGTGGTTATTCTGGATGTCGGTGTTGAATTTGCAGTTATTGCAAAACTTTGGCTTAGAGCATAGTTCATCGTCAGCAGGGTGCACTTCTGAGCAGTTAGTACAGATCTTTGGGGATCTGCAGTATTTAGAAGGGTGGCCGTATTTTTGGCAGTTGTGGCATTTAAGGGGGCGGGGTGTTTGAGGACGTACGTTCACTCGTTCATAACCGATCATTAGATGTTGAGGTAGAGTTGGTGTGTCGAATGTGACGATGATGAGTCCGGTTTCATGGAGTACGTTGTCTTTCTGTTTAAGTATTTTGGTTGCGTCAATGACTTTTTGAGGTTTGAGTTCTTTTTTGATTTCGTCTATATCAATGTTCCGCAAGTCGTTGGAGTAGATTACCCCTTTGGAGAAGTTTAGTGTTTTGTGTTCGGTTGCTATTACTTCGAAGTCGTGGAATTTGGTGATTTTCATAAGTCTAGTAGCCTGGGCTGTTCCTTTTGTTTTGACTAGAAGTGATCCGTCTCTGATTTTTTTAACCGAGTCTACTTCACCGCAACACTGGTAGTCTATGACTTTTTTTATTATAAAAGGGGAGGTGTTTTCGAAAGATTTGTTATCTTTTCTGTTTATTGATATGTATTTTGGTTCTAAGAATGCTGTTTTGTCCCACTGTGTGAGCAATTTTTGGTCTGGTGGTCGCGACATTGCGCTCGAGCTTGGGCTGCTGCCCGCTTCACTTGGACTTGTAACTTCACTTGGTGTGTTTGTTATTGGCTTTTTTGGAATTAGCTTTGTGCACTTGAATGTTTTTCTGCGTGGATTTTGTTGTTAGGTTTGCGTTTGCTGTTGCTTAGCTGCTGGCGCGTCTTTACTTGACGAAGTCTAGACTGGCACTGTTCTCTTCTATATACTATATATGTACTATGTATATAAAATAAATTCGTATTAGTTGCACCATTTATAACTCAAGAACGGCTGAACCGATTAGGCTGAAAATTGGTGGGAAGGTAGATCAGATTCAGGAGACTGTATGCTATAAGATACTTTTTATCCCCTTCGACCGCGTGCCCTCTTCAAATATTGAAGAACCAATATTTAATATTGCAAATAACTACGCAATGGCCAGCGGTTTGTCAGCATCGAAGACCATCATCTGGAACGAATGCAAAATGGTGAAAAAACGTGCATTAGACCCGTGTGACACCAGCAGAAGGCTGCTACGCGTGGATCCAAGGCATGAAAATTAGAACTAAACATTGCTAGGAGAACTAAGCATGCATTCAAAATACAAATACCACTACAATTACTAATTACTAGAAAGGTGTGTAAGGATTAGTAATTTAATAAGAGGAAGAGAATTAGTGGTGGATATGATATGATATGGTAGAGGGAATTATAATCCGAGCATAAGACCCTAAACGCTTCATGCAAGGAATAATTCGATCTACAAACTGGAAGGAACAACGGTATAAAATTTCTAGTAAGTCTATTAGGAATACTGAAGTTTATGCGGTTCACCATATCAGGGCTATCTACGCCACCCTTGATCAAGTTGTGCATAAAAATAACACCAAGCATTTTTCTACGGTTAACTATGGATGGGAGGTTTACTAATAGCAGTCGACTAGAGTAAGAGCCCCGCAGAGCAAAGAGCAAAAAGTTGTTCTGTACTGATTCTATACGGTCGTGAAGTACTTTTTACTGAGGGCACCATACACAGAAGCCGTATTCTAAGATCGGACGAACAAGCGAGGTATAGAGAGTCTTTGTTATATAGGGGTCGTCAAATTACTTTGACCACCTCTTTAAAATCACAAGAAACACAGGCCTTATTTACCATGGTAGAAATGTGTTCAGAAAACTTTAACTTGGGGTCTAACATAACACCCAGATCATCCACCAGGGTAATTCTGTCAAGAGAACCACCAAATAAGGTATAGGGAGCCAAAAAACGGCTAGAACGATGAAATGTCATAACTTTGCATTTCGAGGCATTAAGGTGTAACAAGTTTGCACAACACCATGTCTGAAAGTTATTAAGACCGGACTGCAAGCAAGAATGAAATTAAATGTCCTTATACTGGACACACAGCTTAACATCATCCGCATACATAAGTACTCGAGAGTATGTTAATACCGAAGGCAGGTCATTAATAAAGAGTGTGAAGATTAAGGGGCCTAGATGGCTGCCCTGTGTTACTCCCGAAGAAACCTTTACTGGTGAAGAGAGGGAGTTTTTGAAGAGGATCTTTGAGACCTGGAGCAAAGATAGCTAGAAATCCATCTGAGGAGGTTGGGCGGAAAACCTAAAAGGTCAAGTTTATGTGCTAAAAGGGAATGGCTTACAGAGTCGAATGCTTTACTAATGTCGGTGTAAATAACATCCATCTGTAAGTTATCTTGAAAGTGTCTCGGCGCAGCACCTGAGTACACAACCTGGAACCCCGTCTGGACCCGGTGAAAACACCGGCTTAACTAGTCGAAGATCATGATGTAAAGAGCATTCATTTAACAAGGGACTGATAATGCCGTTCGACCTCGGTAAACCGTATGGGTACGGATGACCAGAGTAGCTTTCCTCAAAATAGGTGGTTGGGAAGAATTGGTCAAAAAGGTAAAATTTTAAGCCCCACGGACCTGTTAAGGGTTAATCAACATCAACATATGCAGTCTCACTCACACTCACTATAATATGTGGCTTTCACTTGCACTTATTGCTATCAGACGGATTACTTCTGAGATACAAAATGCATTTGAAAGACGCGAGTATAGCTTCGCTGTCTTCCTAGATGTCGCCCAGGTTTTCGACCGCGTTTGGCCGGATGGCTTAATTCACAAAATTCTGGGCGTTACACACGTCCACTTTCCCCACAAATGGAATATACCCTCTACTCTTGGAGTGCCGGTTATATTGATGATATTTCAAGATATTGCAGCTTTTTTAGGCCAAAGTCAAAGTTGAAAATTTGCCAAAATTTATATAGTTTGAAAAATAAAGTTTTATCTCTTACTGTCGATGCACGATAACTGTTTTTATCTCTAAAAATTACTAAAAATAATACAAGAGACTAAATGTGTATCATTAGATTAGATTAGATTCCCAATTCTTTGGCAAATTCTCTATTAGATGCGTATAATTTAGTCAAAGGGCTTTCGACTCATAATTTCGCTTAAGGCCCTGTGTGCCGCTTGCAAATTATGCTTTTAATTTTAATCATATATTGTCAAAATCAAGTCCACTATTAAATACATATGTATAGTGAGAAACGGAAATAAGATTTAAAACTTTAGATAATGGTGATCTCAAATTATATAAATTAATACATGAGCACATTTTTTTCGTTTCAGTGTCAGAAGCGTTATGTACAAATATTTGGAAAAAGAAAACCAACTGAACTTTCATAAAATTTTTAATGAAGTTTTAGGTAAGTAGTTCTTATATATTTTAATGCCCGATATTAATATTTGTGTTGTAGGTTACCTGCTCTTTAAAGATTTTTGTGAAAACGACTCGGATGAACCAATACAACAACTGAAGTTCTATGAACAGGTATCACAATTTGTACATATAATTATAGCCATGAAGATAGAACCATGCTATAGAATATTATGAAATAACTAGGTGACCCGTCAAACGTTGATTTGCCATGTAGAATTTTTCTAGGAAACCATTTTTCAGTTCAATAAAAATAACTATCTACTATAAGTATGCGGGGACTTACTTACTTATAAGACTACTTAAAAATGAAGATTAATCTCTCTGCGCAATAGAGTTGCCTTTAGCCAACACAAACAAACTGGATGAATGGCGTCACATATAGAAAAGCATGGTGTTTCCAAATCTAAGCCACATACAGACAATCTATGGCCATCTGACTTATTGATCGTCATAGCGAATGTCAATCGAATTGGGAATTGATTGCGTTTGATTTTAATTGACACATCTGTATTAATCATAGGGATTCGTGGCAGCAACACATTTTCGCTTTGAAACTTTCTATTCAAAATGATGGCTTCATTACACAGCTGTGGTGGGTTTAAGTTAAGAAGCAGAATGATCCAACCTTCAATTGTAAATGGTGTGATGGCAAGCCTGGCAAATCCAATCCATTTGAAAACTCAATTGCATAATTCACAGTTTCGTTGGTATCGCAAACTGAATCGATAGATTTGTGAAAAAGATTGAGTCCCCAGGCAACAACTGTTGTATTTTTAAATTTTGCGAGTCGATGATTGTGCAGAAGTCCGTCTGTATTTTATGCATCCAGTATCCAGTGCGTAGGAACTTTCCCATCGCTAATATCTAACTATTGTTTAGAAAAAGTTTCGGCGGATTGATCCTGAAGCATTTTAACGCGCATGCTCACCGTCTGCTGTAATTTTTCAACATTACGCCGATATCGCGACTGTGATGAATTTAAGCAATCGATGATTTGATTTAATTGATTGTCTTTAATCCAGAAAAATCGCTTGGGATGGGTCGTTTCTGGAGGCTTTTTCCGTTTAAACGGAAATGTTAAACTCTGCTAAAGAAAATGTAGATTGCGTAGCGCACTTTGTTGAACATTTCCGTCGATTACGTTTATTTTGTTCGGCTGCCAGCTAAATCTCTTGGGAGAATATTTCCATCAAGAGCTTCGTGGTTTCCTGTTTCTGAAATTTCAGTCTGCAGCGTACTCAGCTATGGGAGGACATGAAGTCACTGCGAGCCAGGGGAGTAGTCTCCTCATCTAGCTCACTTGCTACTAATCAACTGGTATGTCTGCGTCTTCATTTGTTTCGCAACCAAGGCTGTTCATCTGGAGCTGATCAATGATTTATCTACAGTTGCTTTCCTTATTGGTCGAAAGCGCTTCATATGCACCATTCGAGATCCGCTACATATTTGGTCAGACAAGGCAACAAATTTTGCCGGCTCTAGGAATGAGCTGGTTGGGTTAAAACGTTTTTACCTTAGCGACGACAAAGGCGCTGCTAGATTTGTACTTGGCTGAGACTACAGACTGGCATTTCATTCACGGCAGTTAATTATTCAATAACTCTAGTTTCCAGCGTATTACTTGAATGGTGGCCGTCCTGCTTTGTTCGCTAAGCATGACGTTACGAAGCAGCAACTGTTCTGATGAGTACATCACATCGTTGCAGCAGCGCTCAAAGTAGTGCACTTTGAGACATATTTTGGCAGTCGCAGAATTTTTTCTTGCCAGGGATGACAATCTGCCTCCCATGAAGTGGCCACTAGCGAGGGTCGTCGACCCATCAACAAGATCTGTCTGCTACCCCTTAAGGTTAGGTTAGGTTAGGTAGAGACGGCCGCCAAGCTCGCTCGGAGCCCAGCACACATAGGCCGGTTTCGGCCCGTTGTGATACCGCTTGGGATCATTCCCTCCCTGCAGATGAGACTTCATGTCAACAGTTGTCCCATCCAGATGCCCTTATAAAGTTGACGATCTTTCTGGGACATAGCGTGGACATCTCCGAGATGTCGTTCAGAAAGGCAGAGCCCAAGTGATGCAGCCTCCTTCTGCTGAGAGCTGGACAGGAACAGAACAGGTGTTCCACTGTTTCCTCCTCGTCCTCGTCTCTGCAGCTGCGGCAGAAATCATTGTATGGGGCACCCAGCCTGTTTGCGTGGGTGCCTACTAGCCAGTGTCCTGTGAGGGAACGTATGACTGCGCTGCACCTTTCCCTGCCTAGTTTGCAGAGCTCTGAGGTGCGCTTCTTATCTATGGTCGGCCATGTTTGCCGAGCTGTGCGACAACGTAGCCCTGTTTGCCACTTGTTGTCTATCAGTCGCGTGTACTGCTCTTTTATGATGAGCTTGCAGGTGGCCATAGGCATACAAATATCCTCCTTATCTTGGAGAAGGGGGGTTGTAGTGCCAGATCTGGCCAGCTCGTCCGCTATGCAGTTGCCCTCGATATCCCGGTGACCCGGGACCCATATAAGGCTGATAGCAAATTGCTGAGCCATCTCGTGAAGAGATCTGCGGCACTTCGCCACAGTAGCCGAGTTCGAGGAGATCGCGTTAAGTGATCTGATCGCAGCTTGGCTGTCGCTGTAGATGTTTAGATTGGTTGCCGTGGTGGTAACCGTATGAAGGCAGTACAGAGCCTCCCTGATTGCTGTAACTTCCGCTTGGAAGACGCTACAGTGATCCGGAAGCCTGAAAGATTGCCTTATGTTAAGTTGTTCAGAGTAGATTCCTCCTCCAACCCTGCCGTCCAGTTTTGAGCCATCCGTGAAGATGCTTATGGTCCCGTCTGGGCCGGGGGGTCCCTCGAGCCAATCGTCTCTATGAGGGATGATTATGTTGAATGGAGTCTCCGTGTGCTCCATTGGAACTTGATAGTCCGTTCTTGCTGGGACCTTGTTGTTTTTGTTTAGTATAGATGAGTGACCTATGTTCTGGGGTACCCATTGTTCAGAGTCCCTAAGACGTATTGCTGCCATTTCTGCCCGCTCCTTTCCTGCAAAGTCAAGGCTCTGAAGGCATAACATGGCGTTTAGCGCATCATTTAGTGTAGTTCGAAGAGCTCCACTGATGCAGAGGGCGGCTGTTCGCTGAACCTTGCCCAGCTGATTGGTTATTGTCCTTTTCGCTAGGGCAGGCCACCAGACAGTAACTCCGTAGAGTATTATAGGTCTGACTATTGCCAGATATATCCATCGGACTATGCTTGGGTTCATGCCCCACTTTAGGCCGATAGCTTTTTTGCAAGTATAGAGTGCTGTCGTTGCCTTCCTCACTCTATCCTTGACATTCAGGTTCCAGCTAAGCTTTTTGTCAATTACCAACCCTAAGTAACTGGCACTATCGCTGAAGGAGAGCCTGTATCCGTTTAGTGTTGGGGGGTTGAGGGGCGGGACCTTGTATTTTTTTGTGAATAACACGAGTTCCGTTTTCGAGGGATTTAGTCCCAATCCGCGCGATTCTGTCCATTGGGACAATCGAGCAAGCTTTGCAGTCATTAGGTCGCATAGTGTTTGGGGGTATTTCCCCGCAAAGATAATTGCAACGTCATCCGCGTATGCCACTACTTTACAGCCCCCCTCTTCCAGGTCGCAAAGAATCTTATTGACTGCAATGTTCCATAGAAGAGGAGACAGAACTCCCCCTTGCGGGGTTCCTCTGTTGACATACCTTGACTGGGTGGACGATCCCATCGATGATGTCACCGTCCTGCGTATGAGCAATTGATCAATGAGCATCACCAAGTGACGGTCCACCCCCAGGTCAGTCAGGGCTTCTGTAATGGCGCCCGGTGTGACGTTGTTGAAGGCTCCCTCGATATCGAGAAAAGCTATTAGTGAGTATTCTTTGAGATGCAGGGATTTTTCTACACTCGAGATCACTTCGTGAAGTGCCGTTTCCGTGGATTTTCCTTTCCGGTAGGCATGCTGCGCACTTGAGTACAGCTGGGGACTTATGGTAGTCCGTAATTGTAACCCGATAAGTCTCTCAAAGGTTTTGAGTAGGAAAGACGATAAACTGATTGGTCTAAAGTCTTTTGGGGTTGAGTGTGAGGCTTTGCCTGCTTTAGGGACGAAAACTATCCTAGCCTTAAGCCACGCTTGCGGTATTGTACATACCGCCAGTATCTTCCTGAAGATACTATGTAGCCAGTTGATGGCCGTCTCCCCGGCCCTCTGAAGCTGGGCCGGGATTACCTGGTCCGGGCCTGGCGATTTGAACGGGTTGAAGCTGTTTACTGCCCAACTTATGTTCCGTTTTGTAAGGATATGGTCCATCGCTTCTACCGATCCCTCTCTTGGGAGGTGTGACGGCTCGGTGGATGTGCATCCGGGGAAGTGCGTGTCGAGCAAGATGTGCAGGGACTCCTCACTAGAGTTGGTCCACGTGCCATCATTCTTTTTGAGGTACCCTACCGAGGGGGTGGTTTTTGAGAGAACTTTCCGGAGTCTTGCGGCCTCCGAGGTTTCCTCGATTTCGGAGCAACATTTTTGCCAGGAGGCTCTTTTAGCCTTCCTCGTTTCCTTTTTGTATAGTGGATTTATAGTCTGCCCAGTGAGTATCCTCCTTAGTTCTTGTGGCTCTATTGAATAGAGTCCTGCAAGTTCTACGAAGGGTGTCTAGTTGCTTAGACCACCAGGGGGGTTTCTTTTTTCCCCTTGGTCTGGTAGAAGGACATGCTGCCTTGAAGGCTTTGTTGCACGCATCCGTAAACCTGTACACAAGACGGTTTAGGTTGTCTTCAGTGTTCGGGCAATTAGGGGCGTTAGGAGGGAGTAGCTCCTCCAGCGTTGTGCTATATTTTTCCCAGTTGGCTTTTCTAGGGTTGATATAGTCGGTTGGTTTGGGAATATCGAAGGATAATATCGTCTCGATATACCTGTGGTCCGAGAAGGAGTGGTCTCCTAGGACTCTCCAGCTCTTGATTGTGTCCAGCAGTTTGCTTGACACTAGCGTGAGGTCAATGACCTCCTGCCGATTTTTAATTATAAATGTGGGGTCATTACCCCGATTGCATATGAATAAATTTGAGTTCAGGATGAAGCTGAACAGTGACTCACCCCTTACATTCGTGTCCGTACTCCCCCATTGGGTGTGGTGGGCGTTGGCATCGCAACCTATAAGTAGGTTAGTTCTTAGTTCTAGGCTTGCCGCCGTGTTATCTCCATCGCTATAATTGTGGAGCAGAAAGATATTTAGGTGCTTTCTAGCAAGTATGCAGGTACGGATTTTACCTTCATTTTGGGATACAATGATCTTGTATTCCCTCGTCCCCAATCCACAGACCTTGCCTCCTACCACCCAAGGCTCCTGGATCAGGACTACGTCAGCTCCGCTTGCGTCTAGGCGGAGTATGAGAGCAGCCGATGCTGCTTTACAGTGGTGGAGATTTATTTGAAGGATCCTTAGGACCATCTTCAAGATTCTCCACCATCGTGATGTCCGCGTCCGAGTCATCTGAGACTCTCTCTCGGCACATTGACTCGAAGTCGAGCATCAGTTCTGTCTCTGAGGAGAAGCCTTCCTGGTCTGGCTCCAGCTCGTCGTCAGGCGCTTCGATCTCCGCAACGACATCCTGCACGTCTGGGTTGACGACAGGAAGCGCCGCGGCCGCCGCGTCCGATTTGTACACCTTGATGGTGACCGAGCTGAAGCCGAAGTTTAGCTCTCCTTTTGCTGCCTCTATCGGGGCCAGCGACTCTTTATTGAGAACGAGAACTGCCTGGTTAGTCGGCCCTTGTGTCGTCTCAACTTTGGCTACCTTCCAATCGGAGGTTGGTAGTCCTGGGTTGCATCTCTGCAACATCTTGAGGATGCGTTCTGGCTCCTTAAAGGTAGCCGGCACCCAAATTCTGGCCCTCGGTCTGCTGGGCACCTCGCTCCAGTCGACTGCGACGAGTTTCGCCCCAGCATAAACCTCGCCGACCTGCGCTACCGCCGCTTTGTAAAGCTTCACAGAGCGCTCGTCTTCGCAGGCAATTATCTTAACATTGCCCTGGAACCACCCCATGCCCTTGCAGACTGGCGGAGGTCCAGGGTCTTTGTCGAGGAGTTCGAAGCAGCGGTCGGCCAATGCCGCTTCCACCCACTTCCACTGACTCCTTGGGATTCTCCCCTCTGCGCTGCCTTTGTCGAGGACACCAATTAGCGTCCTCTCCTTGGCAATCTGCGCAAAGGAGACATTTGGCAGCACTCTGGAGCGCTTTGCTACCGGTCCCGGTGTCTCCTGCGAGCGCTGCCTCTTGGCTTGGGGAGCCACCTTTTTCTGTTCTAAGGTGAACTCCGGAAGTACGGCCGAAGCCCATTCCACCTTCTTCAGCCATTCGGCTGATGGGCTGGCTTCACTGCTGGCGTGTTGCCGACGGAGTATGTGCCCTGCACTCCTCTTTTCGGCATATGAGTATCGTCTGGCTTGGGCGCTTGTCGACGGCAAGTCAACCCCCTCCGCTTTACCAGAAGGTCGGGCAGCCGCAATATTGCTTAGCTTTCCTTCCAAGGTGTCAGCTTCGGGAGTTACCTTGCCACCCACACCGGATTCGGGATGGGACCCCCTCGGGTTCGCACAGGCACCTTCCACCTTGTAGGTATTCCCTACTATAGAGCCGGTTGGGCCAGGCCTTTGGGCCGCTGCCTTTCCGAGCTTGGGATTGCTCCCAGTTGGCATTTGGGGAGCGCCGCACTCATTTGTTTTTTTGTTGGTTTTTTTGTTTTTGTTGTTATACATCTTGTTCCCACGAGATGCAGAGAAAGGGAAAGGTCAGCCCGGGCAGAGATCCACGTTGCCCGGGTAAGGCATCATTAGAACAGGGGGCTGCCAAGTCCCTGAGCCCTCCGTTAGAGACTGGGCTATTTTTTATACCAGGCCCCCAGCCAGGCTGACTCTCGGCACGGGTCGAGTAACACACTTAGTCCGGCCCGGTGTGAGGTGGATGTGGGGGTTGGGATGTGGGTATGTATTGTGTATGGATGGGAGTGTGTGAGCTACTTATTGAGGCGGCACCACAAGCGCATCGTCGGTGTTGCTACTTTCCGAACACCCGCTGGCTGTCCGGGACTGCTTATTTCGGTACTCTCCCGTGAGGGATGCCCGCTTATTCGCAGCTGACCTACCGAGGTAGGCCGTTCGCTATCCGCAACCCGCGACCCGTCCGGTGGCCTCAGCTAGGCCCCCTTTGAGCTACCTCACAAGCTCATCAGACCAGATCTTAAAGATCTAAAGATTTAAGATACCCCTTAAAGATGCTGTTGAAAGTCAGGCTTCTAACGGGGGGAGCAGCAAAATATCATAAATTATATTCAGTGATGCCTTAAGTAAATCTATACTATTTTATAGTTTGCTTTCTGAACTGCCCAACATACAAATCAATTTTTCCCTACAAACACAAAAATTAAATACAATTCAAATTCCAACCGGATCTAGACACGAAAAATTCGCAGCGATCAAAACAATTATTATATACAACAATAATTAGACGCAGCTTGCAGTACCTTATAATATTTTTGGAAAATCCAGTTTGAAATTTTAATTATCAGAAAAAATCACGGCTTAAAAGATGTCTTACCATTTACTGATATATCAAATATTACTACAGTTAAACATTTAGAAACGGTTAAGTCAAATATAATACGTACAATTATTGATGGATTGTCTACATTGTTAAATGCTGGGATATGTCCAGACACTATGACCGAATGTGTGAGCCTTCTTGAATGTGGAGTGCACTCCCAGTCTCTAGTTCAGCTCATTAAATAATTAAAGGCGTTAAACTTTTTTGTTTTTAGTTTTATTTATTTTATGTTGTATTTTAACAGATTACACTTATCATAATGTTAAGCCTAATATCTATTTTACCGGGCACAGCCTGCTTTGGCCTTCGACTCGAACGATGTTTATTTATTTTATTTTTCCTATGGGTACTTAACTTTGTTTATATTTATACAGTTTAGATTGCTTAATAAATTCGTTTATGATGTAAAAAAAAAAAAATCATTGTTACCGCAATAAAGGCGGCCGTTCATTCGTCTCGCTATCCATGTTCGTTTCGTTACTGAAGCTGCAGCATCTAAGCTGTTCTTTGCTCTCTATCACTCATGCTCAGCGTAACTCCAGCCCCGAGCTGCTATAGCACTATCTTTTGTTAGTTCACCCGCTTGCAATTCGGCCCGCCCGCGTTTAATCAGTCTTAAACTGATCTTCGTAGCCATCGGCTTAAAACTGCTCGACGTTTCATTTAATTAATTTTCAACATCTAGGGAAAAAGCTCCTTAGCTTAGCAGGTGAACTCCAATTAAGATAGCGCATGTGCGGAGTTAAAATTGTATCCAAAATTTTGGGAATAGCGGATAACTTTATATACCTCTATAATTTTTTGCATTAGAACAGTGAAATTTGACAAAACTTTATTAAGCGAAAGAGAGAGAAGAATGAGCAGCTGTTCTGCTCATGGAGTTGCAAATGATATTAGCTGCTGCACTAACGGATTGGTCGGAACTGCCGGCAGCTGGGAGGCGCATACAACAGTGCCGCGAAGTCGCCAGCCTGCGCCTCGGAGGCCTAGCCAGTAGCTGTAGACTGCTGAACTGAGTGTCCATGGCCAAGACCCTATCATATTGCTGCTTAAAGCCCACGATCAACTTATTGAAATTACTCCGCGTCTGGCTTCTGAACGAAAGTATGTCGTCCTCAACAGCGCGGCATTCCTCGCAACTGAACTGTAGAAAAAGTTGGTTAACTATTTTTTTTGTCCATACTTCTACGATATCACACTGACTCAAGTTCGTTTCAAACTTTTTGCACGCCCAATATATATATATATATATATATTATATATATATATATATATAATGTATATATATATACATTTTCTATATTTATATTTTTCAGATAAAGAGTTTTGAAAAAACAGAATGTTATGAAGAACGTAAAAAGCTGGCAAGGGAAATCTATGATAATTTTATAATGGAGGAAATGCTCTCACACACTTATGTAAGTAATCTTGGTAAAAAACGGTTTATTAATGCAATTAATGCATTTTATATTTTAGGAATACTCCAAAGATGCTGTAGCAAGTGTTCAAAAATATTTATTAAAAAATGAAGTTCCGGTGGATTTGTTTGAAGTAAGATTTAACAACATATCTAATACGGTGCTCTTATTTTTCGCAAGCAAAATGAAAGATTTTTGTTAATTTCTCGTGTTTTTTGTTAGTTATACATATACATAAAAATAATATGTTTTGGTTACTAAAATTACTCTAAGCTACGCTGAATCATATAAGTTGTACGTATGTTAAAAATAATTTGCTGGCGATCAATAGTATGCATGCAGAAATTTTGGTGGTATAAAAATAAGGGACACCCTAATGCATATATGTACGTACATGAGACGGGGCGATATTAATTTTAATCATTTAGTTTATTTTTCTTTTGGGATTAACAAAGTAAAGCAATCGCAGCCTAAATTGTAGATTCTTAAAATTCTGGTTTAATTGTGACAGTCAAATGATGAGCCAATTCCAAGTTTTCAGCAAGCTTTTTGACATTTTTCAGATCAGATTCAAAGCCATTATCCCTTTAGGTGGATACAAATACAGCACAAGTTCCTCAGCGATGAATCTAGTTTCATGTTGGACATAGGTATCTTTTAGATCGGACTTCTTTCGGCTGATATTCGCCTTTACCGTGTCCACTCTGCTGTCCCAACTAGTTATGCACAATGCTTTGACCGCCTCCAGCCCAACCGACCGAATGGCACTGCCGCATGAAGCGCGACGCGTTAACCGAACCGATAGCTGTTAGACTAATATGCGAGGAAAATTAGAACTAAACATTACTAACCACTAAGTACTAAAATATTACTACAACTAATCATGCATTCAAAATACAAATACCACTAAAATTGCTAATTACGAGCAAGGTATTTGAGTATTAGTAATTTAATAAGAGGAAGGGAATCATGGTGGAAATAATATGGTAGAGGGAATTATAATCCGAGCACAAGACCCTAAACGGTTCATGCAAGGTATAATTCTAACTACAAAGTGGAATAGACAACGGTAGTGAATCTGATAGGAATCGCTCAACAGATCAGAGCTTTCTACGTCACCATTGATCAAGTTGTGCATAAAAATCACACCACTTTTTCTACGGTTAACGAAGGATGGCAGGTTTACTATTAGTAGTCCACTTAAGTAAAATAGGAGTCTCACATCCGCAACCCAGTTAAGGCCCCGCAGAGCAACGACTAAAAAGTTGTTCTGTACTGATTCTACACGGTCCTGGTGTACTTTGTGCTAAGGGCACCATACACAGGAGCCGTATTTTAAGATCGGACGAACTAGCGAGGTACAGTCGTCAAATTCCTTTGACCACCTCTTTATAAACCCAAGCACGCCCATGGCCTTATTTACCATAGTAGAAATGTGTTCGGAAAACTGTAACTTGACGTCTAATATAACACCAAGATCATCCACCAACAAGGGCTAGAACGATGAAATGTCATAACTTTGCATTTCGAGGCATTAAGGTGTATCAAGTTTGCACCATGACTGAAAGTTATTGAGATCGGATTGCAAGCGAGAATGAAATGAAATGTCCTTATACTGGACACAGAATTTAACATCATCCGCATACATAAGTACTCGAGAGTATGTTAATACTGAAGGCAAGTCATTAATAAAGAGTGTGAAGAGTAAGGGGCCTAGATGGCTGCCCTGTAGTACTCCCGAAGAAAGCTCTACTGGTAAAGAGAGGGAGTTTTTGAAGAGGACTTTTTGACACCTGAAACAAAGGTAGCTAGAAATCCATCTCAAGATGTGGGGTGGAAAACCTAAAAGGTCAAGTTTATTTGCTAAAGGGAATGGTTTACAGAGTCAAATGCTTTACTAAAGTCGGTGTAAAGGACATCCTGTAAGTCTGTAAGTTACCTTGAAAGCCTTTAATAATGAAAGAGGTAAACTCTACAGATTCGTGGTGATTGATCGCCGCCTTATAAATCCATGATGAGTTGGAGATATAACTTTGCTATACCTCTATAGTTTTTTGCGTCAGACTTGCTACCTTTTTATGGAGAGGAATTATAAACGATTCCTTCCTGATCGGGGGAAAGCAGGAAGAATCAATGGACAGGGTGAATAGTTTAAGTAGGGTTAGGTTAGGTTAAGGTTAAGGTTAACTTTGCTATACCTCTATAGTTTTTTGCGTCAGACTTGCTACCTTTTTATGGAGAGGAATTATAAACGATTCCTTCCTGATCGGGGGAAAGCAGGAAGAATCAATGGACAGGGTGAATAGTTTAAGTAAGGATCCACACAATGTCTCGGCTCAGTAAATGAGTACACAACCTGGAACCCCGTCTCGACCCGGTAAAAAAACACCGGCTTTACTAGTCGAAGATCATGAAGTAAAGAACATTCATTTAACAAGGGACTGAAAATGCCGTTCGACCTCGGTAAACCGTATGGGTACGGATGACCAGAGTAGCTTTACTCAGAATTGTTGGTGTTGGAAGCTGCCAAGCTTTTTCGGCAACTCTGACTCCAAAATGTACAAGAAAATAATTGCTTTTTAACAACCATTTTTAAGGTTACAATTCGACGTTTTTTGTTTGATATTGTTTGTGTGTTTTTTGTTCGAGGCTGTGGCCGTGGATTTCGCTGTAGGTGTTAGACTTTTTGGGCGACAACGAGTACTCCAGACCGACTGCCTCGAATGGGAACGACCGACTAGAGAGAAAGAAGGGTCGAAGCAGTGGCTTATGACAAGTAATAACTTTACATAGGTGTGTGCGTGTATACGCTGACAGCGTACATAGGCTGAGCGCGATAACAGAAAACTTAAGAGAGACGTGACTTAAGAGCTATTAACGGCTTCTGCTCCGAACATACTCAACTGGAAGGACGCACAGCTTGTTGACAGCGATCAAGTCGCTGCCAGCGATTGAAGTTGAGACCCGTACCGTCTGGCTCAGGGAACTCCATAAGCCGACGACCAATTAAAAAACTAAAAATTAAAAAGGACGCCAAGATCTTCAAGGTTTTCTGAAATCGAGATAAGAGGACGAGAATTCATTACAGCCTGGATTTGGCAGACAAATGTTCGCAGCTCGTCGAATCCAAAAAGTGACGATCCCAAGGCGGAAGAGAAATGCTGCTTAGCCGTCTTCACCGCTGCCTCCCACAAGCCGGCGAAATGCGGCGAGCGAGGCGGTATGAATCTCCAGTTAAAGCCGTTGTTGATGCAATGATTATGAACTTCAGCACGATGCTTCTCGCTTATAAATAGCCGCCGAAGGTCCTCCAGCTCGTTCCTTGCGCCCACAAAATTGGTGGCATTGGGGGAATACCGCGCGTGGCTACGAAGCGTTTGAGGTCCTTAACCAATTCCAACCAGACTGCCTTTGTTGCAAAACAGATGAACACGCAGATGTAAGATTTCATCGGTGCTCGACTGCGCCCATCTGGCTTATAGTAGAATTGACCGCAGTAGTCAATTCCAGTGACGCTGAATGCATTCGAATCCTGTACTCGATCCTTCGGTAGGTCAGCCATGATGTGTTCCACAAGACGAGGTCTGGACCGGCAGCAGATGACGCATTTTCGCAAGGCGCGAGCCACAGTTTTCATGCCGCCAATGGGTCAAAACTGTAAGCGAATCGCTCCAAGTAGAGACTGCGGACCAGCCTGGTGATGATTTCAATGAAAGTGCGTAATGATGGTGAACGTCAATGGATGATCCTTGGGAAAAATTATTCTGCTGGAAGCCTTTCCGCAGAGCAAGGTACTCAGGATACAGGTGGCCCCGTTGAACGATGCGACATAGCAAGTGCGATCCTTTGCGAAGGTCCTCAGATGAGAGATCCGGTGACTTTGTCCTACTGATGAACTTCTGAACGTAACCAAAAATGCGCATCATGACTCCAAATGAGTCTATGTGCTTAAACGAAAGCGAGATGTCGACACGCTCAGACGAAAGCAATACCCTATGTCGAATTTCTGGAAGATTGACTTCTGGCGAGCACCGTTCAGGCCAGCAACCTTTTTTTCCTTGCAAGAAGGCAGGTCCATTTATCCACAGATAAGAATGCAAGAGCTCTTGAGGCGCGGCTTCCTTTGACAGAATGTCAGCTGGGTTCATTTCAGTTGGCACATAACGCCAATCCATGCCCCTGGCAGGTTGTTTTATGACCGAGATTTTGTTAGAGACAAAAACGTTGAATTTGGATGGTTCCTCACGTAACCAAGACAGGACCACAGTTGAATCCGACCAACAAATGATTGGGCAGTCGAAGGTATCCATTTTCCTGATTTCGCGAAGCAAATTGGCCAATACGAACGCTACGCATAGTTCAAGCTTAGGCACCGTGAGTGTTTTCAGTGGGGCAACCCTAACCTTCGAACAAATCAAGTTAACCTCAGCGGCGGTATCCGTAAACGAACGAGCATACATAGGCCTGGAGGATGGCATCTCAGGAGCATTGCAATTCAAATCGGGTCTTAGGTTGAAGTACGTAGCGAGGAAATGTAGCGTGACCCACAGTAGCGAAATCCTTTCAACACTCAGTCCAGGCCGATTCCAAAGGCTGAGGAAGACTTTCATCCCAATGCAGCTTGTCCCTCCACATACGCTGTATGATTATTTTTGCTCTTGTCAATGTAGGTCCGATCAAACCCATGGGATCATAGCACCGTGCAATGGTTGACAACACCGAACGCTTAGTGTGCTTGCCAACACCGATTTGAGGAGCAAATGTAAACAAAAAGTTGTCCTTATGGGGCTCCCAAATGAGCCCAAGCGTTTTGGTTACATCAATGTCATCATACAGCTTCAGAAAACTTTCCCTTTCGGCCTCTGGGACTTTAAGAAGCACATCAGGGGAGTTGGAACACCATTTATGCGATTTAAAGTTCCCTCGAGCAAGAAGATCCGTGGTTGGACGTAATAGTGGACATAATATCTAGCACTTCCTCGACCGAATTGCCTCCAGATATCATGTCGTCTACGTAGAAGTCCTGTAGAATGGTTTCCGACCCCAAAGGGTACGAAGACGACTCATCCATGGCTAGCTGATGCATAGCTCGAATAGCTAAAAATTATGCAGGCTTAGTTCCATAGGTAACTGTGTTTAATTTGAAGGTCTGTATGTCGTCGTCAAGAGAGTCCCTCGACAATATTCACCTGTAAGAGCAATGGAAAACGTACGAAAACAGATGAGTGTGTGAAATAGCTTAGCTTGAATGGTGGGACCAGACATAAGCAGATCATTTAACGAAAGACCAGATGTGGTAGCTGCAGAGCCGTCGAATACAACCCTCAGCTTTGTTGTGGAGCTGTCCCCTTTGATGACGCAATGATGTGGCAAGAAATATTTGCACTTGTGCCTATCTTCCTTGGGCCCCAGAGACATATGATCGAGGGACAGGTACTCCTTCATGAATGCCGAATATTTTTCATGAAGAGCTGGATTACGCACGAACTTGCGCTCTGAGTTTTCCAAGCGCCGCTTCTAAAGGACTCTAAACTTCGCTTTATAGGCAAGCGAACAGAGTATTCCCCTGAGGGTAAGCGAGTGTGATGGTTGACGAAGTGTTCCTCGCAGTGAAGTTCCTCCTTTGTAGCCCTAGCGATTGGCTCAAAGATGTGCTCTACTTCCCAAAATTGACGAACCAAGTCATCGAGCCGAATGCTGTGATTGGTGTCATCCGTAGATTGGGTTGCGATAAACGACGAGGAGTTGGGGGCCGAGTGCCCGCCACCATATAGAATCCATCCGAGATGTGTCTTCTGCAGCAAAGGTAATCCAGGCGCCAGCTGAATGTTTTCCACACACAGCAACTCAAAGAAAAGTCCGGCTCCGATGAGCAGATCAATCCGCTGCGGCTTGTGGAACGAAGGGTCAGCAGGCTGGATATTCAAAGGTATAGGCCAATTAGCAGTGCTAATTGAGACGCTGTTGACTGTCCGTAATCTTCTGGGCAACGACGGCAGTGATGCTAGTGGTGAAATCTGAAAGCCGCGATTTCAGAACGAGATCCACCGAGATAGCTTCAGTTGAGAAGATAGCATCTCCTATGCCAGAGACTGCAGTAAGCAGCTTGGTTTTTCGCAGTTGAAGCTGATTAGCTAGACGAGTAGTTACGAAATGCAATTGTGAGCATGAGTCCAACAATGTGCGACATGGCATTAAAGTTCCAGCGCTGTTTTTGACGAGAACGACGACGGTGGCTAATAGAACAGGGTCAGACGGACGCTGGGATGTATGAGCTTGCGGAGAGGACGGCGACAATGCAATTATGGCGACATGATTTGGCTGCGGCTCAAATGAAGAAACAGTATGGAAGGGCTCTGTTGGACCAAGAAAATGCAGCAGAGTGTGGTGCTTCGATTGGCAAGTACGGCAGGAACCTAATTTACAATTTTTCAATTTATGACCCTTTCATAGGCAATTGATGCATAACAAGATCCTCTTTGCTTCCTTGTGACGATCATTCGGCGATAAAGTTTCGAACCGTCGACAATTGGTAATCAAATGGTTCGTGCCCTCACAAAGCACACAGGAAACAGGAGCGCACGATGCAACCAACGATTTTCGATGATGCGTACTCACAGTTTTCCCTGACTTGCCAACCTGACCATCCTGCCCTTGCATGGAGTGGTGAATACCTTCAAGGGTACGACATCTTTGTTCCAGAAACGCAAATAATTTCTCCCAGGATGGAAGATCGTGATTCGACGACGCTGCTTCCCATTTAACTTGAGTCTGCCTGTCCAAATTCTTCCAGAGTGCGTGGACGATGATGCAATCAGCCATTTCCTCCTTAGTTGCCAGCGCATCCAACGCGCGAATATGTGAGGTGGCGGCGTCCGTAAACGCCCGCAGCGAAACAACAGATGAGTCCCCACGCGCCAGCCCAAATATTTCTCTAGTGTGTGCCTGTAGAATGAGACGTTTATTAGCAAATCGATTTTTGAGAATATCTAATGCGGTATTGTAGTTAGCCTTGCACATCTCCAACGAACGGAGATGTCCAACGCCACTCCACTCAAACATGTCCGCAAATGCTGTAACTTCTCGATAGAAGTCAGCTCAGCTTCACTATCAATCACAGCTGTGAACATGGACTAGAAGCTTGTCCACTCTGTATAGGCTCCGCTGAACTTGGGTAACTGCTGTGGCAAGCGCGATCGATTGGCCATGTACATAATAGATTGGGATTCACTTGGGTTCATTTAAAACGTGGAAGAATGCGTGGGCTGCAAACGATTGCCCAACTCACGCTGTAGAATTGTCCTCAATGATAGGATGGAAAAGTCCAATTTTCCTGTTATTTCACTGGACATAGATTCAAAATCCACTTCCTCTAAACTGGTGTGTGCCACAATTAAATTTGATTTCAGCTCTGTCAATGATTCCAACAATCCTCGCAAATAATACTCATCCATTTGGTGCAGCTTTTCACGATCCATCTCCGTGCGTATGGACTCTAGCCTGTCGAAAATGGCTCTAGCCTTCAGCCTCATGAAGGAAATCCGAGATGCAGGGAATCGGGTGGTGGCTGCGTTCTTATTAACCCTTTCACTAGTTGGAGCATCGCCAACTGTCACTGTATCGCTGTCATTGCCCATAGCCAACGATCCACACAGGATTATTTTTCCTTTTTCCCATGGTTTTGGCTATATATTGTTGAAGCGGATTGTAAGTTAACAAATTTTAACCAAATTGGCCACTGGGCGGAGCGATTTTTGCAAGATCGCTGAGTAGGCAGATTTGCTGACCGTGGGAGCGCGGCCGCCGAGACCGCCGGATGCCAGCCTGCATCGGACACCAGACACGACGGGCCCGGCGGACGACGAGCGAGTGCTCGAGACCGGGAGTTTGGGTACATTAAGTTGAGTTTTATATTGATCCGCCGAGTGGCAATTACACATTTCGGTGTTAGCCTTGTGGTTTATAACAACTCATAATTACGAAGTGTTCATCATATTATTCCAAATAACTCGAAAACATATTATTTACTTGTATGAGTCAAATAAAGTTGAAACAAAGTTGAATAAAAATGATGCAACAAGAGAGTTCAGACGAGCTCAAAATGTTTTTGCGATCACTTTTTCGTCACTTTTTATTTGTGTATGTCCAAAATGTATGCGCCGGCAAAGCAACGAAACGACGACCGAAAAAGAACCACCGAGATGTTTTGCACTGTTTCAAGTTCGAATTGGAGAGAAAGATATGTATGTGCAGCCGGTCTCGAGAGCTGGCTGAAGCAAAACGACGAAAGAGGAGGCGAAGAAAACTAACGGACCACGCTTAGAACTCTATGCAGCCGGTCTTGACAGTGCGCTGCGCAGCAACGAAACAGATGGCGAAAGAGAAGCGAAAACGCTAGAAGTCGCTAGAACTGCCACGGTCGGCCACAACGATCTTTGGTTCGCCACTTTTCGACAAATGTTACGTTAAACCTTCGAATTTGATTTAACGAACTACTTGGAACACTACTAACACACGACAAGTCCTCGGCGGTCACTTCGGGGTCACCAAAATTTTGGAAGCTGCCGAGCTTTTCGGCAACTCTGACTCCAAAATGTACAAGAAAATAATGGCTTTTTAACAACCATTTTTAAGGTTACAATTCGACGTTTATTGTTCGATATTGTTTGTGTTTGTTCGAGGCCGTGGCAGTGGACTTAGATTTAGGTGTTAGGCGTTTTGGGCGACAAACAGTACTACAGGACCGACTGCCTCGAATAGGAACGACCGACTAGACAGAAGGAAGGGTCGAAGCAGTGGCTTATAACAAGTAATAACTTTCCATAGGTGTGTGCGTGTATGAACTGAGAGCGTACATAGGCTGAGCGCGATAACAGATAACTTAAGAGAGACGTGACTTGAAAGCTATTAACGGCTGCTGCTCCGAACAGGTGGTTTGGAAAAATTGGGCAAAAAGATCGGCAATTGCCTGATCATTATTTGCCGACGTATTAAGAAATGATAACGAGTATCGGTGTAAAAACTTATCTATTTCTGGGGATGGGAGAAAATTGATATCGGCCAGCTGTTGACTTAAAGCTGGATATAAATGAGTGTCCAGTAGCAAATTAAATTCGCATCCGACTTTTTCTGATAGTTTTGGGGCTTTCCAAATGTTTTCTCAGATGTTGTGCTTTTTTTCACATACCCTTAGTATCTTGCATCTGGTTGAATTGAACTTTGCAATTCCGAAACGCTGACCCAAACATTTTTTAGCTCCAGATAATTCAAAATGGATAATTTTTTGCGTTATTTTAGCTTTGTAGATTTGACTTTGACTTCTTAGTTTTCTCGTATCTTCAATATTGTGGATGCCACAGATTTTTGTTTTTCGTGGGGGCGGAAGGGGGTGGGGCGAAATTTCGAAATACACATGTAACAGTGAGATTTAACAGGAGTGTAAATACCAAATTTTGTTGCTCTAGCCTTAATAGGCTCTGAGATCTGCGGATGCCACACATATTCGTCCTATGCGGGGGCGGAAAGGGGTGGTGCGAAATGTTGAAATATACTTGCGCAGGTTCGATATCACATGAGTGTGGATGCCAAATTTGGTTGCTCCAGCTCTTATAGTCTCTGAGATATAGGCGCTCAAAGCCGACAAAGCCGACCATGAAACATGAATCAAAAATCGTTCGTTCTCGAGACGTGTTTTTGTTTTGTTCCGCTTATTTTCCATTTATTTTGCGAATACAGAAGCTGTTTTTCAAAACAAACCTTGATAAAAGGTTACATATGTAATTTAATTAATTTAATTTAATTTAGGGTTACATATGTATGTTATATTCCGCATTTATTAATTATAGGTAATGTTGTTTTTTATTTTATTTTATTTAATTAGGTTTTGAGATTTACGGTTCTTAATCTACTATAAGGTGGGTTCTTAACTGCGTTTTGAACTGTGAAAGGTTACTTATCTTTTTCATGTGATGCGGAAGCTGCTTCCAAATGCGAATGACATAGACGAAGAAATGCCTCTCGGAATTTAAAGTTGTATGTCGAATGGTGATAATATTATTTGTTCTGACGGAATTAGTGAATCTTAGAATTTGGAGCAGGTATTCGGGTTGTTTGGTGAATATTATCCTATGAAGGAATGTTAGCATCTTATAGTCAGTCCATTTAAAAAAATGCATTTCGAATATTTTGAATGAAAAAGCTGAAATTCTGTCATTACGTTAAAGCACACGTTCAATTTTTGCCTGTCTGCGTAACCACAGTTACCAAATGCCTCTATCCCATAGGTGAGTACAGGTACAAAGTATGCTTTTGCTATTTTCATCCGAATGTTTAGCGGTATAAATCGTTTGGTAATATTAATAGATAATAATAACATAATCAAACATTTTGACTTAGTTCGATTTAGGCATAGGCGGTTGTGAGTCGTCCATGCACTAATCTTCTCAAGTTCTACATTGCTAACACTGATACACTCATCTATTCTACTTAACGGTCGACTAACATATAATTGGACGTCATCGACGTACATGTGCACATCACAGTCGGACAATACCATTGGCAGGTCATTTACATAAATGGAGAACAATAATGGACCAAGTACTGATCCCTGTGGGACACTACACTTAACATATGCAAAAGTCGACATTTCAGTTTCGGTGACATCAGCCTGACTCCTATTTAAGAGATAAGACTATAGCAACCGTACTGCTGAGACAGAGAAATTATAGGACTTACGAAGCTTTGCAATTATTGTTTTGCATAAAAACCTAATTTTTAATATATTCTGTCCGTTTGTTATTCGTTTGTTTTTGTGTTGCTGTCTGTAGGTACGCTCAAGCTGAGTTTAACCCGCTCTTATCCCGTAGCTTTTGCTATAGCTATCACTCTCTCCCTATTATCTCTCGCTAACTCAAACCACTGTTCTTTCACTCTCGCTCTTTAAACTTTCTGAGCAATAGCGCTCTATTTTTAGTAGCTCTCGCTGTAACCGCTCTCTAACGTACTCTCTTTTTTTTTTTTACTAATTCCGCTTTGAGCGTTGTCTGGCACATTGGTCTGATACCAATTTGTTTGAAATTTTTAAATAAATAAATAATAAAAATGGAATACGCTGTGATCTGCGCCAAAAAAAACTTGTAAGAAGCACGTCACCCGCCGAATGTCCCCTGCTTGCTCTGCGACAGCGTAGTGCACGCAAAATGCGCTGGATTTTCTGGCCTCGTGAGTGATACTATAGCCAAACGCAATGGGTTGCATTGCAGTTGCGAGGCATGCCGTGCGGTGCAGAATGATATGGTGGCTTTTATGAGGCAGACGCGGAAGGGCTTTAAAAAGCATTACGATCGGCTCTTAGCCATGGAGTCTCAATTTGGCAGTCTGCAACTGCTGAGTGAGTCTCCGAGGCGTAAAAGGGTCACTCCGCGGGATCTGCAAGTGCCAACAGTCACTCAGCAGCTCGTTGCCGAAAAACTGACTCCGACCAATCCCGGTGTGCAGCAGTTGATCTCGTTTGCCACTCCAAGGGAAACGACAGGTGCTGGCGATGCAGATAAGGTAGCCGAATTCATCGCTGCGGAGAACGTGCAGCCAAGTACGTCTGCAGCGTCCGTGTCCGTGGTATCCGCAATCTCGCTAGTTGTCCCGTTAATTCCGATCCCACCAGTGATCAAAAGGTCCGGACCTCCGGATATTGTCACCACAGGTACTAGGCCTGTGGTGCCTAAAACACTGGTGGGAGTCCCACCAAAACGACAAGTTTTTGACCTCACATCTAATGATGTAATTGCTTTTATTCAAAGCAAAATAATAGCCGTGGGTTTAAAGGTGAAGAAATTTAACATCTTTTAAGCCAGGGAGATAGCCTCGTTTAAGCTAAGCATCTCCCCAACTCAATTTGACACCATTTGCTCCGCTAAATTTTGGCCGGAGCATTTGGAGGAGGCTAAGAAGAAGAATAGGCCCCCCATAACTCTAACAAATCATTCCATTGTGCCACCCTCAACCTAAACTTCCTCTTCCTCATCCTCTCGTCCTGCTTCCACCTCTCCAAAAAACTAAATTTTCTTTTGGTAACTTATCAGATTATTAGAGGCTTACGTAGTAAACTTAATGCCGGACACTCTTAGTTCCGAGGTTTTGGCTGGTCGGTACACAACTTTTAAAAAGGACCGTTCGTCTCGACGTGCAGGAGGGGTTCTGATTGCAGTGGACTCTAACTTCACGTCGGAACACTTCACAGTCCAGGCTCAACCGGAACTAAAATTCCTGTGTGTAAAACTGATTCTTCCCGCTATCGCTATATTCATTAATTACTCGTATATTCCACCTTCTTCGGATATCTCTATTTATGAGAAGCATTTGTCTGTTTTAACTGCTGTTTCTTCCTCTCTATCAGATAAGGATCATATGATAGTTCTTGGTGACTTAAACTTGCCCGGAACTGCTTGGTCTTCGGTAAACGAGTCTAGTAACCTAGGGCCCATGTCACGACATGACTTTGTTGACGGCTGGCTTGACCTGTCCCTGTCTCAAGTCAACCATGTGAAAAATTGCTTGTGTCGGTTGCTTGATCTGTGCTTTGTATCGGATCCGACTTTAGTGTTGTTAACCCGAGCCCTTCCGCTCACTATTCTTGAAGACGCCTACCATCCTTCTTCCGAAGTGTCGCTAGATATAGGACCAACTGTATTGGATCGGTCGAGTAGGCTATCTGAAAGTGACCGCTTTCGTAAAGCCGAGTTTGCGAAGCTTAATAACCTTAATAATACTCATTAGGGATTTTTATTGGTCCGCTTTGTACTTGTGCACTGATGTCACAAAAGGCACAAACATTTTTTACAATGCTCTTGGCACATTTTTTGATTCTTGTGTCCCGCTTTCTTGTCCGATTAGATCTGGAAAGCTCCCTTGGCTTACCAAAGAATTATCCAGTGTAAAAAACTTAAAATCAAGACTATACAAAATTTCAACAAGTTGCTTCTCCTACTTCTCACTCTCGCTATGGAATAGCTCGGTCAAACGTTTTAGTTCTTAATGCTCAATGCTATAAGAACTACCTCTCTCGATGCAGTATACGTTTTTCTCATGGTGCCCTCACTACAAAAATTGAACGTGTGCTTTAATAATACAGCTAGATATATATTTGGGTTAAGCCGTAATGACAGAATTTCAGCTTTTTCATTCAAAATATTCGAAATGCATTTTTTTAAATGGACTGACTATAAGATGCTAACATTCCTTCATAGGATAATATTCACCAAACAACCCGAATAACTGCTCCAAATTCTTAGATTCACTAATTCCGTCAGAACAAATAATATTATCACCATTCGACATACAACTTTAAATTCCGAGAGGCATTTCTTCGTCTATGTCATTCGCATTTGGAAGCAGCTTCCGCATCACATGAAAAAGATAAGTAACCTTTCACAGTTCAAAACGCAGTTGAGAACCCACCTTATAGTAGATTAAGAACCGTAAATCTCAAAACCTAATTAAATTAAATAAAATAAAAGACAACATTACCTATAATTAATAAATGCCGAATATAACATACATATGTAACCCTAAATTAGAAATGATTATATAATCATAATAATTGAGTTTGACCCAACCAAAACTAATGTGCCATCTAGTGACTAGTGCTCTAATTAGAAGCCCCATGCTTGTAGCATTAGGAATGAAAATAAATAAATAAATAGGCATGCACTCGCGTAAAAGAACAGATTTTTTACTGTAGGTTAAGTGGGGATTTTATCAAGGTTTGTTTTGAAAAACAGCTTCTGTATTCGCAAAATAAATGGAAAATAAGCGGAACAAAACAAAAACACGTCTCGAGAACGAACGATTTTTGATTCATGTTTCATGGTCGGCTTTGTCGGCTTTGAGCGCCTATATCTCAGAGACTATAAGAGCTGGAGCAACCAAATTTGGCATCCACACTCATGTGATATCGAACCTGCGCAAGTATATTTCAACATTTCGCACCACCCCTTTCCGCCCCCGCATAGGACGAATATGTGTGGCATCCGCAGATCTCAGAGCCTATTAAGGCTAGAGCAACAAAATTTGGTATTTACACTCCTGTTAAATCTCACTGTTACATGTGTATTTCGAAATTTCGCCCCACCCCCTTCCGCCCCCACGAAAAACAAAAATCTGTGGCATCCACAATATTGAAGATACGAGAAAACTAAGAAGTCAAAGTCAAATCTACAAAGCTAAAATAACGCAAAAAATTATCCATTTTGAATTATCTGGAGCTAAAAAATGTTTGGGTCAGCGTTTCGGAATTGCAAAGTTCAATTCAACCAGATGCAAGATACTAAGGGTATGTGAAAAAAAGCACAACATCTGAGAAAACATTTGGAAAGCCCCAAAACTATCAGAAAAAGTCGGATGCGAATTTAATTTGCTACTGGACACTCATTTATATCCAGCTTTAAGTCAACAGCTGGCCGATATCAATTTTCTCCCATCCCCAGAAATAGATAAGTTTTTACACCGATACTCGTTATCATTTCTTAATACGTCGGCAAATAATGATCAGGCAATTGCCGATCTTTTTGCCCAATTTTTCCAAACCACCTGTTCGGAGCAGCAGCCGTAAATAGCTTTCAAGTCACGTCTCTCTTAAGTTATCTGTTATCGCGCTCAGCCTATGTACGCTCTCAGTTCAAACACGCACACACCTATGGAAAGTTATTACTTGTTATAAGCCACTGCTTCGACCCTTCCTTCTGTCTAGTCGGTCGTTCCTATTCGAGGCAGTCGGTCCTGTAGTACTGTTTGTCGCCCAAAACGCCTAACACCTAAATCTAAGTCCACTGCCACGGCCTCGAACAAACACAAACAATATCGAACAATAAACGTCGAATTGTAACCTTAAAAATGGTTGTTAAAAAGCCATTATTTTCTTGTACATTTTGGAGTCAGAGTTGCCGAAAAGCTCGGCAGCTTCCAAAATTTTGGTGACCCCGAAGTGACCGCCGAGGACTTGTCGTGTGTTAGTAGTGTTCCAAGTAGTTCGTTAAATCAAATTCGAAGGTTTAACGTAACATTTGTCGAAAAGTGGCGAACCAAAGATCGTTGTGGCCGACCGTGGCAGTTCTAGCGACTTCTAGCGTTTTTGCTTCTCTTTCGCCATCTGTTTCGTTGCTGCGCAGCGCACTGTCAAGACCGGCTGCATAGAGTTCTAAGCGTGGTCCGTTAGTTTTCTTCGCCTCCTCTTTCGTCGTTTTGCTTCAGACAGCTCTCGAGACCGGCTGCACATACATATCTCTCTCTCCAATTCGAACTTGAAACAGTGCAAAACATCTCGGTGGTTCTTTTTCGGTCGTCGTTCCGTTGCTTTGCCGGCGCATACATTTTGGACATACACAAATAAAAAGTGACGAAAAAGTGATCGCAAAAACATTTTGAGCTCGTCTGAACTCTCTTGTTGCATCATTTTTATTCAACTTTATTTTATATTTAATATGTCTGACGAGCTGTAAGTAACATTTTGAATTAATGTGGCGGGAAACACCGTTTACTTTTCATTTCGTCGAGGAAAATGTTTTCGTTTTGAGCACCAATTTATGTGATCGCAGTAAATGGGGAAACTTTTGTGGAAGTGGAAACTACAGCCTGGCTGTATATCTTCTTCTTAAACCGGATACTAAAAATGAGTATCGGGGTATATTAGATTTGTGGAGAAAGTGAATATGTGTAACGTCCAGAAGGAAACGTTTCCGAACCGATAAAGTATAGATATTCTTGCTAGGAGAACTAAGCATGCATTCAAAATACAAATACCACTACAATTACTAATTACTAGAAAGGTGTGTAAGGATTAGTAATTTAATAAGAGGAAGAGAATTAGTGGTGGATATGACATGGTAGAGGGAATTATAATCCGAGCATAAGACCCTAAAAGCTTCATGCAAGGAATAATTCGATCTACAAACTGGAAGGAACAACGGTATAAAATTTCTAGTAAGTCTAATAGGAATACTGAAGTTTATGCGGTTCACCAGATCAGGGCTATCTACGCCACCCTTGATCAAGTTGTGCATAAAAATCACACCAAGCATTTTTCTACGGTTAACTATGGATGGGAGGTTTACTAATAGCAGTCTACTAGAGTAAGAGCCCCGCAGAGCAAAGAGCAAAAAGTTGTTCTGTACTGATTCTATACGGTCGTAAGTACTGAAAGTATTGAAAGTAGAATCCCTATATATTACAAATCAATAAATTTTGTTGCTAAAAATGCAACCCTGTCATTCTGATCAAACTTCAAAGTCAGTTGATTAGTCAGCTGATTCCTGCGACAAAATTGGCGGGAAAATTTTATTCACTTTGAGCGCTTGGCAAATTCACACATTGCAAAAATAAAATATTGTGAAATATGGATTTTAAAGGCCCGGGTATGTAGATAGAATAACAAAAAACATTTTGTGTTAAAATGTGTTATATGTTATATAGGTTAATTGTTTTGTATTGTCCAAAAAAAACGAGGGGGAACGTTGTGAGTTGCTGCGGACACCGCAACTCTACAGTTATACCCGATACTAAGTCAGTATGGCTCTCCTCCGGCAGACGCGCTAATATTAAACGACACGACAAAGAATGCGTGCGAGAGAGACAGAAAATCAGTCTGAACGTGACGTCGGGCGCTGCGTAGCCAATGCAAATTGATTTGTTCCTTTTGGCTACAAAAATTATCTGATCTGATCCAAATTCAGCAACCGGATAGATATAGTCATTCTCTATGATTCTGCGTTTTTAGTTTTCTCGAATTTGCAATATTGTGGATGCAACAGATTTTCGTCCTTTGTGGGGGCGGATGGGGGTGGGGCGAAATTCTGAGATATACGTTTTAATGTGACATCTTAAAGGAGTGTGTGTACCAAATTTGGTTACTCTAGCTCTTATGGGTTCTGAGATCCTTGATCTCATATTTTGCAATTGGCAAAACCGACCATGAAACCTGTGTGTTAGAGTGAGACAGAGCGAGAAAGAGTGAAATTGTTTTCGTGATTCTGGCTGTAATAATTATACGATCTGGTTCAGATTTTGCACTCTGTAAGATATAGTCATCTTCTACGATTCTGCGTTTTTAGTTTTCTCGTATCGTCGAAATTGTGGATGCCACAGATTTTCGCCCTTTGTGGGGGGGAAGTGGGCGGGGCAAAGTTTTGAAATATTTTTGGAAGAAGAAGATCAACAGAAGTCTGGATCCAAAATATCGTTGCTCTAGCTCTTATAGTCTTTGAGCATTAGGCGCTGAAGGGGACGGACAGACGGACGGACGGACAGGCAGACATGGCTCAATCGACTCGGCTATTGATGCTGATCAAGAATATATATACTTTATGGGGTCGAAAACGATTCCTTCTGGACGTTACACACATACACTTTTACCACAAATCTAATATACCCCAATACTCATTTTGAGTATCGGGTATAAAAAGAAAACCAAACCAATGTGTTCGTCTTGTGTGGAGTAAAAACTAACCTTCTGCGTGTTTGTGCGTTATGTAATGTATGTTAAAATAAAGTAGAAAGTGTGTATTAAAAGTAAGTAATAGTCCAGTTTGCGGCTTTTTGCGGCTCTTGCGGTACTTTGAACTTTTAGATCAGCTAAATTGTTAGAAATAGTTAAATAGTACAGTAAGAATTTGATCATAATAAGAATTGTTTATCAAAAAATTTGCTTTATATTTTTATATTTACCACTATTACATCAAAATTACAACAGAATAATAAATTCCTTTAAAATTTTAGTACTTTTTTATAGCTCTCATGACTTTCCTTTGTGATCACGTATACGCCTTGTTGCCATATAAAGGCTATTGCGGTAGGCGTGGTCAGAATAACTTAAAATTTTGTTCAAATATTTAGAGTGCTATATTTATTAAATACACCAAGTTTCAGCTCGATATCTGCTTTATTCGACTTTATGCCACTTATTTGGGAATTCCGCCCAGTGTGCCATGGTAGAAGTGTGTTCAGAAAACTTTAACTTGGGGTCTAACATAACACCCAGATCATCCACCAGGGTAATTCTCTCAAGAGAACCCCACATAGGGTATATGGAGTAGTGTTGTGTTACTCATGAGTGAGTGAGCAACTGAACATGTTCCTTCCAAGTTGTTCTTTTTTGTTCACTTGTTCTTTGTTGTTCACTTGTTCTTTTTTGCTCACTTGTTCTTTGTTGTTCACTTGTTCATTTTTACTCACTTGTTCTCTACTCACTTTTTGCGCAATTTTGCTCCTCAAAGGGTATCTTGCGATCTGGCAGCTTTGCTCATATTTGCGTTTACTTCACACTTTTTGTATTACCGGCAAAGCTCTTTTGAAAAATTCACTATGTCGCTAATTCGAAAGTATAGTGAAATTTGGAACCATCTGTGCATGAATAGTGAACAACTGAGAGAGCAAGTCAGCAACTGAGCAAGTGAGCAACTGAGCAAGTGAGCAACTGAGCAAGTGAACAAGTGAGTAACTGAGCAATCTAAGAGAGCAAGTGAGCAATATGAGTGAGTTGACTCACTTACTAAAAAAGAACAAGTGAACATGTTCACCAAAATGAGCAATGTTTACCCAACACTAATATGGAGCCAACAAGGGGCTAGAACGATGAAATGTCATAACTTTGCATTTCGAGGCATTAAGGTGTAACAAGTTTGCACAACACCATGACTGAAAGTTATTGAGATCGGATTGCAAGCTTGATTGAAATGAAATGTCCTTATACTGAATACAGAGTATAACATCATCCGCATACATAAGTACTCGAGAGTATGTTAATACCGAAGGCAAGTCATTAATAAAGAGTGTGAAAAGTAAGGGCCTAGATGGCTGCCCTGTGGTTCTCCCGAAGAAGCCTTTACTGGTAAAGTGAGGGAGTTTTTGAAGAGGACTCTTTGAGACCTGGAACAAAACTAGCTAGAAATCTATCTCAAGATGTTGGGCGGAAACCCTAAAAGGTCAAGTTTATGTGCTAAAGGGAATGGGTTACAGAGTCAAATGCTTTACTAGTCGGTGTAAGTCGGTGTAAATGACATCCTGTAAGTCTGTAAGTTACCTTGAAAGCCTTTAATAATGAAAAAGCTAAACTCTAACAAATTCGTGGTGGTTGATCGCCGACTTACAAGTCCATGATGAGTTGGAGATATAAGTGACTTGCAGAGGTGTTGCAAGTGCGAAGTTAAGACTTTCTCAAACATTTTAGGAATAGCGGATAACTTTGCTATACCTCTATAATTTTTTGCATCAGACTTGCTACCATTTTTATGGAGAGGAATTATAAGCGATTCCTTCCAGATCGGGGGAAAGCAGGAAGAATCAATGGACAGGGTGAATAGTTTAAGCAAGGATCCACACATAGCCTCGGCGCAGTATCTGAGTACACAACCTGGAAGCCCGTCTGGACCTGGTAAAAGCACCGGCTTAACTAGTTCATGCGCCATTTTAAGCCAATTGCTTTTTTACATGTATATAGCACAGTCTTTGTCTTCTTCACTCTATCCTTGACGTTCAGGTGCCAATTGCTCTTTTCGTCAATTACCAAAACTTAGTAACTGACACTGTAGCAGAAGGAAAACCTGTATCCATTTAATATTGGGATAGGGATTTGTGAGGGATTTAGTGCCATTCTGACAGTCGCGCAACCTTTGCGTAGAGGCGTAGAGTGTTGGCGGGTATTTCCCGGAGAAGATAATTGCATCTTTCCTAACCGATGCTGTATAGCACACAGCTGCCGAAGGTCCTCCAACTCGTTCCTTACGACCAAAAAGTTGGTAGCATTGTCTGACCAAATGCATCGCGGAATACCGAACGTATCAATCAACGTATCAAGCACTCAAAAAAGAAGCACTTGTTATTTCCTACACGTCAATTCCAGTGATATAATAATATAAATATTTATTTATATATATATTTTTAACACACAATAGGTCCAAATGTTGGAAGCTGCGGGGGCCCTTTTTCGGATCTGACTCCACATTTACGAATTAAAGATATCTCTTCTGTCAGATTTTAGTTTAGTGTTTTATATATAGTTTTACAATATTTAAATATTTACATTTTTCACTGACCCTTCAGCCCAATATTCATATTTATTAAATATTTTACAGCCTTATATGGAAGAGATATTCACGCAGCTCAAAGGAAAACCATTCAAAAAGTTTTTGGAAAGGTAAATTGCATTTTTCAACCATCAAAGATCTATAATTTAGATTTATTATATTTATATATCTATTCTATTTATTATCTATATATGTATACTAAAATCAAAAATTCTCAGACTTGTTGCCGCTGTGTATTGGTATACCCGTTACTCGAAGAGTATGTATACATGATACATGATTTGTGGTGGAAGTGGAAACCATCTCTGTCTGTCCGTCCGTTCGTCTTGTTTGACGTTCTCAGCGACTATAAGAGCTACAGCATCAACACTTTTTATTCAGACTCCTGTTATATCACACTGAATCGAGTTTGTTTCAAATTTTTTCCACGCCCTCTTCCGCCCACACAAAGGACGAAAAACTGTGGCAACCCCAATTTTGAAAATACAAGAAAGCTCTCTAGCTTTCTGAAGCTAGTTGAAGCTGACAATATCTTCCAGACTGCAGAATGCGAATCAGATCGGATCATTATTATAGCCAGACAGAAGAAATGGCGTACTCATTTGCTGTCGCTCTGTCACAGACGCTTTTTCGTGCATTATGTGCGCCATCTGGCGAAGGGTAGCCATACTGACTGAGTATCGGGTGTCCCCCCGATTTTTGGTCAACAACAATTGGTCTTGTCGCAACTTTTTCCGAACCCGCGCGACCCTCGCGGCCTACACGAGATTCTGACGCCTTGGACAGGCTGTAAGGTCATAAGCTGTCAACTCGAGCTTTTTTTACTAGCGACATGATTACCACCAAATAAGTCTTCAGTTACTGAGGTTTGGATAAGTACTAGGTTTGTTTGGTTAAATATGTGGTTAATATGCTGTTTCGATAGTTACAATTGTTTACTTTGGTCTACAAATATATTATGGGTCATTATCACCGTAACGGGTCTCATTATGTGTTTTTATAGATTGCACATTTACTTAAGTCATATTATTGTATATATGTATTGTTTTATATGTAATAAAACTGTGAATTTATGAAGTCGGACAGTCATGAAATTGGGCTCAAATTTGCCCAAAAAGCGAAAAGTCGTTGCGAAATTTGGTTGTATTGTTGTTGGGTTTGCTGCTGCGTGCATATACAGAGGACAAACGAAAAGAAGCGACAGCGAAAGAGAATGTTTCTGTCGATGTTGCTGTTGTTGTTGGGTTTTTTTCTGTGTCGACGCGCAATACAACGATCATAGACGCACAGAAAAGAATAGCGATAGAGAAAATTTCGGTCGACATTGCTGTGTTGGGTATTTGTTGTGGAGTTCGCGCGGAATCCACGTGCAAAAGTGGTTCGACATTTTCGAACATAATGCTGATGCTATCTGACAAACAAATATATGTTTAGGGCAGAGGCAAGATGTGTGGCGCAGCTAAGCTATTCTTGGAATCCGAGTGCTCGTCTAATTTTTACGTTGTAAGAAAGAACGAGGGGGAACGTTGTGACCGCAACTCTACATTTATACTGAATACTTAGTCAGTATGGCTCACCTCCGGCAGACGCCGCTTATATTAAACGACATGACAAAGAGTGCGTTCGAATCAGTTTGAGCATGTCGTCGGGCGCTGCGAATTGATTTGTTCCTTTTGGCTATAAAAGTGATCCGATCTGATCCTGATTCAGAAATCTGGTAGATATGGTCATTCTTTATGATTGTGCTTTTTTAGTTTTCTCGTATCTTCAATATTGTGGATGCCACAGATTTTCGCTCTTTTTGGGGGCGGAAGGGGGTGGGGCGAAATTTCGAAATACACATGTAACAGTGAGATTTAACAGGAGTGTAAATACCAAATTTTGTTGCTCTAGCCTTAATAGGCTCTGAGATCTGCGGATGCCACACATTTTCGTCCTTTGCGGGGGCGGAAAGGGGTGGCGCGAAATATTGAAATATACTTGTGCAGGTTCGATATCACAGGAGTGAGGATGACCAATTTGGTTGCTCTAGCTCTTTTAGTCTCTGAGATCTAGCCGCTCACATTTTGCAATATCCAAAGACGACCATGAAACCTGTGTGTTAGAGAGAGACAGAGCGAGAGAAATTGAAATATTTATACGATCTGGTTCAGATTTTGCACTCTAGAAGATATAGTCTTCCTCTACAATTATTTGAAATTGTGAATGGCACAGATTTTCGCCCTTTGTGGGGGAGAAAGTGGGCGGGGCGATGTTTTGAAATAAATTTGTAAGAGTGACATATCATAGAAGTCCGGATATAAAATGTCGTTGCTTTAGCTCTTATAGTCTTTGAGCACTAGGCTCTCATAGGGACGGACAGACAGACATGGCAGACAATCGACTCGGCTATTGATGCTGATCAAGAATATATATACTTTATGGGGTCGGCAACGATTCCTTCTGGACCTTACACACATCCATTTTCAGCACAAATCTAATATACCACTATACTCATTTTGAGTATTGGGTATAATTTATATGAGAACTCGAAAGTAATACCAATAGTGCGGATATCCACCAATCGCTGCGAAATCGTAAAATGAAGAGATCGGAAACTTTCCACGAATATTTGTTGAACATGGAGAAGATAGCCTGCGTCGGAAATATTGAAGAAGCAGCAAAATTGCGGTATATCGTAAACAGGATGCAAACAAAAAAGCCAGTTCAAACTGCCAATATATCGGTGCCAGTCGTATAAGGCGTTGAAGGAAGAGCATGCTATTTACGAACTGGTTCAAGGAAAACTCAGCAGTGACAAAAACACAGTTGCATTTAAGAATAAAACGTCGGTAACTGAAGGAAAAAATTATATTGTTTTAATTGCGGTTCGCCGGATCATAACGAGAGTGAAAATATCTCCCGTAATTATCCAACGGCGTTTTTGAAAAGATGAACGATGTGAAAGTGCTGGAAAGTGTAACCACTTTGCGGGGCCTATTGGGCTACGATGGACTATTGGGCTACGATTTTATAAATAAGTTTCCTAAGCCTGGAACATCAGAAAAGTCCCTCTTCCGGAGTATAACATGGTTTACAATGTGATCGAAACTCCAGGTAATTTTGTGGCCCCACCCCAATATCAAAAGAACATCAAGCAGCTAGTGGAAAGCAGTTACAAGTCAGCCAAAATGCCTAGAATATGTCAAATTGAGCTTAAGATCATTCAAGATGGATTGTTAAAACCTTTTTTTTAAGTCGCCAAGCCGTGAATCTGGAGATGAAGCTACAGCTGTAAAAAAAACATATTAATTGAGTGGCTCGATCAGGGTATTGTACGCAAATCAACTTCTCACATAGCGAGCAGAATTGTAATTTTCAGAAAGATAGATCGTTGAGAACGTTGAACGTTGAGAACGTTGAGAGTCTGTGTAGACTTTTTGAATTCAACAATGTGCCATACGGTTTGTAAATCATATTTTCTAGCCGTATGTGCCGTATAAGCCGTTTACGCAGCTGTATATGGATGACATCATTATATATACCAACGACGGCGAGGAATGCATTACCAAAACAAAGAAAGTTATAACGATAGCAGCTTTGTATGTTCGAGGCAAAGCTTCACCCGGTTTATTTTTGGAGCAAAAAGACGACGCAATCCGAATCTATGTTGTCATTCAGGTTGGATGACGACAGTCCGGATGGCCGAATGTAAGAAGGCTGTGCTGACTGTACGCTAGCGTTCCCTGCCCCGATCGCGAGAGAGCAGAGAGCGAATCACGAAAGCGCGTCAAGCGCCCGAGAGAGGACTCTCATTACTCAGTTCTCAGCCTTCGTTTTAATAAGACGTCTCATCAGTTGTCCGTCGCCAAAGTCGCCAAATTAATTATCATTAAAAACCTATCCTAGAACTGATATACAACTTACATTAAATATAAATAAACGTTATACTAATTAACATTTCTGCATAAATATTTGGGATATTAAAATCACAGCGCCTTGTGGCCCACTATACTATTTACTTAAGACTACTCGTACGATAAGTAGAAATTGTACCCATGTCCATATGTGAACACCGTCTGTCCGTCTTGTTTATCATAACTGAAATATGATTTTAGATATTGGAAAATTAGATATTACATTTTTTTGTTCTGGCAGAATAGATATTTGATAGATATATGTCGGTTCGTATGTTTATATTAAACTACTCCCTTAATAGAATAGCTATCTCATCGAAATTTTTAATATACACACGCTACTGATATGGTCACGTCTCGAAGAACTTGTTTAATAAATGTACAGAACTAATTCAATTCACTTTTAGTTTTCTAACCTACAGTACGTATTTTACAAATATGTATATAGTTTGTGATCGACTAAATATCAAAAACATAAGCAAGTCTATGTTTTTGTTTAAGCGTCATAAGCGGCAAGTCTCTACTGAAATCTCATACGTTTTTTTTTTGTACAAATTACCCCAATTCTTTGGCTTTTCGAAACGTATTTGTACCAATTCTACGTTTCAAGTATTCGAACAAGTTTTTCATTGGGTTTAAGTAAGGAGGCCAGAGTAAAGAACTCTTCGGGCTATACGTGCTGGTAAGTCTGTATATTGAAGTTTCCGATAAACCATCCGATATTTCTTAGCGAATTTTAGCGGATATGGACTTGGAAGACATGAACATGATCCTTTTGGGCAAGAATGATGATGCGGTTGTCTGTTGTTTTTTCTTCTTCCATAGTCGTTTTTAAGTAAGAACTTTTGTTTTTGACGTTGATATGCAATGACTACATCTTTCAAGTGGCGATGCAATTACTGCACCATCAATTGGCACGTGTGGAACCAGCAGAAGGCTGTTACTCGCGGATCCCAGGAAAAACGTAGCCAAACTTACCTTGAAAGCCTTTGATAATGAAGGAGGTGAACTCTAATAAATTTGTGGTTGTTGATCTCCGCCTTATAAATTCATGCTGAGCTGGAGAAATAAGCGATTTGCAGAGATGTTGCAAGTGCGGAGTTAAAGTGTTCTCACACATTTTAGTAATAGCGGTGTTGATGTGTGTGTGTGTGTGTGTAGGAAGCTGGGTTGCATACGGTACATAAACCGTCTACAGTTTGGTCGTCGCAACTAGAACTTGAACCAGTTGGACTGCGGAGTGGGTATCCTACGGTGCGCAAGGGAGGGTCTGAAGACACGGCGACAGCCTCTGATGATTGCGATGGAAGATGAGTGACAGGCAGTTATGGTACTGTTTCTGATACTGATTTTATTGATAAAAATGATTCTTATTTATAGAATAGCAACTGCCCCGCTGTCTTCGCACTCTGCGGAGAGAGTGCATTGTCAGCAGAACTCACTGCAGTGGCTAGTGTGTTGTCGTGAGGTATTATATTGCATGTTACGTAGAACACTGTGTCACGGTGCCACTGTGTTATGCCGACGGGTATTATACACTATTACGGCCGTTGAAACTGTGTTCAACCATCGTTCAAGTCGACGGCAAACCGGCGTGCAAGGGGTATAGGGGGTGATGACATGGCTGGATCGGGATTTGATGGCCTTGGTTTCCATAGTTGATACTTCTTCCGGAAGATGAAGGCAATGATCAATAGAATTGATATTGCTAGGGCTGCATAAGCAGCGAGTTGATGGTGCTGCACGGTGGTGAGATGGTGTGGCAGCTCGTGATGATTTATGGCTGATAGTTGCTGGCGTAGATCATCAAGTTCTTGAAGAAAGTCTGATGTCTGGTTCTTCAGTTGCCACTTTGGTGGCGAGGGTGATGTCTCCGGTGGGCTCAGGTCACCAAACCGAGTGTAAGTCGATTTTACTTCGCTGATTGTGGTGCTGAAGGTGCTGATGCTTACTTCAGTATTGCGAGCAGTGCAACCAGGGGACATGGAGAGTAGACCAGTTCCTTCCAGTGCTATGGTTGACGGAACTCCGTTGCATACTGCTTGAAGTTTAGTTGTAGAATGCGTTGCGAAGATCCATTTATTTGGATGCTGAGTTTTTAGCCACACCGTGTCAGCCGTTGTGTGTGTTACCTGACACAGTGTTTCTGTTTTATTGTTAAACAGTTGAAACTCACAGCGATTGTCCACATTGAAGATCGTCTGATGGTCAAAGCAGATGAACTCCTCGTTGTGTACTTTAAGACAACGTCGGAATTCCTCTTGGGTAGTGCCCATGAACTGGTCTCGGTGGATGTTAACCGTTACTATGGTGGTTCTGAGGTCAAATAGACTCCAGCTTGTTGAATCCCAAAACGGAATTGGGTGGTTGCTGAAGACTTCGAGCTGAGCTGTTGAGACCAGCGGTAGCGTCACCTTGAAGATGACGTGTTTTGCAGTCGGGGTTCCTTCGGCTCGCATGATTCTGTATGGTTTAATCACCTCCTTCGTTGTGACCGGCAGTATTTGATCTTGTGGCAAATGATCCCGTATCTGGTTTAGTTGGTCTCTTAGTTGCTCGGGAGACACCAGCGTGGGGCTTATTCTCCGATGATGAATACCGATTAGGACATCAGATATGTCGGACTGCATTCGTTGAAGAGTTGTTGTGAGCTGGGTTTATTCTGCTATTAGTCCTAAGTACGCTTGAGTCAGATGATCGCTGTGATATGACCCTCTTTCTCGGTTGATAGTAGCCACATTCTCTTCCAAAATTTTTAGGCGATTGTCAGTTGTTACCTTGTCTTTTCTGACTACGTTTATTGTCGCGTCGACAATTGATGTTTGGTGTTGGAGCAGATGTAGTAAAAAGTCTTCATTGGTTTTCACTTTCTCAATTACTTGAGTCATCTCCTCTGCGTATTTTGCGTCGAGAACACCAAAAAGACTGCTTGCTACATTTGCTATGATATCCAGCGGCGATCTGCGTTTTCGAAAGTTTTTCATTAAAACGCTTCCTGTTTGTAGCTCGTTATACACATATTGAAAGTGTTGAACTATTGAGTTACATGCCGGAACATTTTTATACCCGATACTCAAAATGAGTATTGGGGTATATTAGATTTGTGGTAAAAGTTGATGTGTGTAACATCCAGAAGGAATCGTTGCCGACCCCATAAAGTAGATATATTCTTGATCAGCATCAATAGCCGAGTCGATTGAGCCCTGTCTGCCTGTCCGTCTGTCCGTCCCCTTCAGCGCCTAGTGCTCAAGGACTATAAGAGCTAGAGCAACGATGTTTTGGATCCAGACTTCTGTGATATGTCACTGCTACAAAAATATTTCAAAACTTCGCTACGCCCACTTCCGCCCCCACAAAGGACGAAAATCTGTGGCATCCACAATATTACAGATTCGAGAAAACTAAAAACGCAGAATCATAGAGAATGACCATATCTATCAGACTGCTGAGTCTGGATCAGATCGGATCATTTTTTTAGCCAAAAGCAAGAAATCAATTTGCAGTAGCTACGCAGCTCCCGACGTCACGATCAGACTGATTTTCTGTCTTTCTCGCACGCACTCTTTGTCGTATCGTTTAATATTAGCGGTGTCTGCCTGAGGAGCGCCATACTGACTAAGTATCGGGTATAAATGTAGAGTTGCGGTCTCCGCAGCAACTCACAACGTTCCCCCTCATTTAGTTCAGGGCACATGTATCGTAACTCTGAAATTCCAGCAGACATTAGTTGCATATTCTTCCAATATGGGTCCAAGTCATGGTATAAGATCATGGTCCACTCAGACGTTGCTATTCTTGATGTTCCAAGTTTCTCATAGAATATTCCAGGCTTGTTTGCGAATTGTGTCACATTTATTGACTGTGACAACGCTAATGGAAGCATGAGCAACAGCACCCCTAATGTTGATGTTAATGTAGGTGACAATTTTGTTGTTCGCTGTGTGGGTGGCTCATTACTCTCCGTGGTGTCACTGATCACGTTGTGGGAACGTTTGATTGCCACATCTTCTGGAAAGAGCGGCGCTAGACGAGTGATCGGGCGCTTGTATACGCCAGATGCTGTCTTAACGTCAACCACTCGTACGTGGTTGTCCTGTCCAGGATATGTCTTAATGATGCGACCCATTGGCCACTTCATTACAGGAAGGTTGTCTTCTTTAACCAAAAGTAATAATCCTTCAGGTACGTTTGGTGAAGCGGTCTTCCATTTATGCCGAGCTTGCAATTCTTGGAGGTATTCTGTAGACCATTGTTTCCAGAATGAATGCTTTAGGTGCGATACCAATTCCCAGCGCTTGACCAATGTTCTTCCTTGATGATCAGTATTGACGTCAGGATTCGTTGTCAATGGTTCACCAATCAAGAAGTGTCCTGGGGTGAGCGCTGTTGTATCAGTGGGATCATTTGACATTGGAGTGATGGGTCGAGAATTGAGAATTGCTTCAATTTCGATTATCACTGTGTTTAGTTCTTCAAATGTCAATGAGGCTGTGTTGGTGGTTGTTATCAACAGCTTTTTTGCTGATTTTACCGCCGCTTCCCAGAGGTCGCCAAACGATGGAGCCCTGGGAGGAATGAATTTAAAATCCACTTGTTTTTTGTTGCAATGATTCGTGATCAGAGCACTTGCCTTTGAGCTGAATATAGAGTCTTCTAATTCTTTAAGCTGGTTGTTTGCACCCACAAAGTTCGTTGCATTGTCGCAATGAATAGTTTGGCACTTCCCACGTCTGCTTAAGAATCGACGCAGGGCGGCCAAGAATGCATCTGTGGTAGGTAGCTTACCAGCTCCAGGTGTACTGCCTTTGTGGAAAAGCAGCAGAACACGGCGATGAATGCCTTATCTGGTCTTTTGCCTCGGATCTTATGGTGGATCGAGATTGGTCCACAGTAGTCGACGCCTGCATTAAGAAACGGGCGTGCTAGTGTGACTCGTTGTGCTGGGAGATTGCCCATGATCTGGTTCATCAGCTTTGGTCTAGCCTTGGTGCATCTAACACAGCTGTGGATGATGCTTCTAGCCATTGTCTTGTCATTGATAATCCAATTTTGTTGTCTTGCGATTGCCCTTAATGCTTGAGCACCACAATGCATGTTCTCCTCATGTAGCTCCCGCAAGATCATTTTGACGATTGGGTCATTGTAAGGCAGCAAAACTGGGTGTTTTGCGTTGTATGGAAGTAGAGCTTCTTCAAGTCTACCACCAACTCGGATGAGCTCATCGTCTCCTAGGAAGGGAGATAACGATATGATCGAGCTCTTTCTATCCACAGTCTTATAGCGTTGGAACTGTTTTAACTCTGCTGTAAACTCGACTTGTTGTATGGTTCGCAGGATTATAGTGCGGGCGTCAGTTCGTCTGCGCAGAGCGTCGTGGTGTTCGCTCTGTTGGTTTTGTAGCAAACGCGAAACATATATGCCACAATGCGTTGCAGTTTGTGAAACGAGTTGCTATGTCTGCAAGTATATAATTCATCCCCAAGTGCGCTAGGTGTGATTGCCAAGCTTATATGTTTAGCTTTTCTCTCAAGATTGCTGGGTTCTATGTTGGCTGCCTTCGTCCAGTTGTCTCGAGATCCGTGCAGGAATAATGGTCCATATAACCACAGATTGTGATCTGCCAGTCTGCTTGCTGCGGTTCCTCTTGACAGGACATCGGCTGCGTTGTTGGCCGATGACACGTGACGCCATTGTGACTGGTTTGTTAATGCCTGGATCTTGGCTATTCGATTTGCCACAAAGGTATGGTATGTTGATGACGATGCGTTTATCCAGGATAACACAACGGTGGAATCACTCCAAAACCATCCTGAAACCGTGTTAATGTCCATGTGCAGATCCTGTCGGACTCGGTTTGTGAGCTCGGCACCGAGGTCTGCAGCACAAAGTTCTAACCGTGGTAGCGATTGTTTGGCTGTCGGCGCCAGTCTTACTGACACTTGGTTGTTTTTGTATGTAGCGCGTACATATACTGCTGCGCCATATGCTCGTTCTGATGCATCTACAAACGTATGGAGTTCTTGTGTAACTGGAATTTTACCATCGTAGATATGCCGGGGAATTTGCATTTTGTTCAATGTTTGTAAGTCGTCCCGGTATTCTTTCCATTCGGTTTGGTGTTGTAATGGTAATTCGTCATCCCAATCCAGTTTGAGCTCCCAAAGTTGTTGCATGAAGATTTTTGCTTTTACTACCACCGGTGCAAAGAGTCCTAGTGGGTCAAAGATTTGGGCCAGTTCGGAACATACCACCCGTTTGGTGATGCGTGTAGCCTGGCTTTTCTGTGTTCGTCCACACAATGTATCCTTCTTCGGCATCCAGATGAGACCCAGAGTTTTCACGCTGTAGTGCTCTATTGTCTCTCCTAGTTTTACATCGGTTACAATATCCTCTTTGGGGATTCCTTGGAGAAGTTGCTCATTGTTGGAGCACGGACGGTAGCAATATCTTATTTAGTTCTTGTTTAACATGAATTGCCTCTGGAATCGTGTTTGCGCTAGTTAGACAGTCGTCAACATAGAAATCGGTTTTTAATGTTGTTGATCCGACTGGTAGTCTGTCTTTGTATTGTATTGCCAAATGATCCAGACATTTCGTTGCTAGGAACGGAGCAGCTGTTGTCCCATATGTTACTGTTTTCAGGCGATAGTACCTGATCTCTTAGGATGGATTGTTTTGCTTTCTTGCAGAATGTGCATAAGGGTGCTCGCGCTCTCCCTGTGTTTGCTGATGCACATGTCGTGCCTTTTGGCTCTCTCCTTGATGCTGGTGGCTTCTTACTGGTTCCTAGAACCCGAATTCTTTGCTCCAAGAACTGAAGCATCGTATCCAGCGCCTGAATGTCCTTTGAGCTTCCCAATGATTGCTCATACAAGGCCTTATTTGTTACATCCAGTTTGTTTCTGATAATGGCAATCAATATCGGATCCCATGTACATACATTGATGCCTAATCCCTTTAGTGATGCAAGGGATTCTATGGTTGTTATATACAACTCTTTTAATGACTTGGAATCGTCATTAATTGTTTGGTGATTGAGGAAGCGGTTCAGTACCGTATTCGACACATCTCTGGGATTGTTGTATGCGTCAACTAGTATTTCCCAAGCGGCTTCATAATTTTCTTCCTTTAGATCGATATGTCAAATCAATCTTTCTGCCTCGCCGGTAACTGTGGTTTTAAGATACCACATCTTTTTCACCGTAGGCATGTTGGTCTCATGCACCATGCATGAGAACAGATCGAAGAACTGGGTCCATTTTAATAGATCCCCATCAAACTGCACGTTATCCGTGTTTGGTGTGGCTGATTTTGCCAATGCTCTTTGGACCTTACTTTCCAGTGTTAGGTAGGATTCCATGTCATATCCTCCTTCCACTGGGTTCTCATATTCCTCATGAATTGTGAAGTGGACTTCCTGCGCTTGAGTCCATAGTGATTTTATCAAATCATTTGATGTGCGTCCTTCCGCCTCTGAAAGTTGTTTCAGATTGCGTTTAACGGACTCTACTATGGCCTTTTGTCGGCGACATAGTGAAAGCAGTTTGCTGTAATCCTTCGAGGACTGCTGGATCAGACCTACTGGAGGATTCTCACGCTTTTCTTTAAAGCCGATTTGACGTTCCCCACTAGCACTAGACGTCTGTGATAGCTTATCCATGCATTCGGTAAACATCGTAATGTATTGCTTACATGTTGTACGTCAGTCTTCACGGAATTTTACGTATTCATCCGTTTTGTCTGTATCGCGAAGTTTGGAGTCGTTTTTGTTGAAGCGATTCCACGCATTTTCGAGTGCTGATATTTTGGCTTGAAAATAAGAGGCCGTTTGCTTTCGTTCTTGGGAATCTTTTTTAAAGTTCCGAATGCACCTCGATATTTCCTCACCAATCTCTTGCTGCACATCCATTGCCATTGTAGCGGCAGCTTCTGCCTCCATATGTGTATCCATTCTATCTGTGTGTACTTATTACTTTCGACCCGTTGGGAGTGTTTTATTTGCTTTGCAGCTGGATACGCTCCGAATCGCAACCGTTGTTGGTCAGAAAGGTAATAGCACAGGTGATGTGTTGGATGGAGGGATTTGTGCTGTTTCCAATTTATGGAACGCACGGAACAACAAAAATTGATTACCTTGGTGGTAATCGAATTCTATAGCTGTTTTTCTGTTGGCTGATAACCTGAATATGTCAGATTTGCTAAAGTGATACTTATTGGTACCGTAAGTGTATGGCCTGGTGCCAAATTTTTATTGAAGATGTCCTGTTGACTGCTTCAATCTGATGTCCAGATCGAATCCTTTCACTGTAGCTTGTCTGACAGTTTGAAAGGATGATCACGTCGGGGTCACCAAATGTTAATGTGTGTGTGTGTATAGGAAGCTGGGTTGCATACGGTACATAACAACTAGAACTTGAACCAGTTGGACTGCGGAGTGGGTATCCTACGGTGCGCAAGGGAGGGTCTGAAGACACGGCGACAGCCTCTGATGATTGCGATGGAAGATGAGTGACAGGCAGTTATGGTACTGTTTTTGATACTGATTTTATTGATAAAAATTATTCTTATTTATAGGTAATAAAAGGTACAAAAGTACTGAGTCTGTAAAATATATGTTTTGTGTATTATAGATAATTTTAGTGTCTGGTGAGCAATTGCGACATTTTGATGGTCAGCAACTGCCCCGCTGTCTTCGCACTCTGCGGAGAGAGTGCATTGTCAGCAGAACTCACTGCAGTGGCTAGTGTGTTGTCGTGAGGTATTATATTGCATGTTACGTAGAACACTGTGTCACGGTGCCACTGTGTTATGCCGACGGGTATTATACACTATTACTTAAGCATATTTTTGCAACTGAACAAGCGGATAACTTTGATATATCTTTTATGAAAAGGAATTATAAACGACTCTTCCAAATCGGGGGAGACAATATGAATCAATGGACAGGATGAATAGTTTAAGCAAGGTCCACACGGAGCCTAGGTGCAGTAACTGAGTACATAGCCTGGAACTCCAACATCAACTTTCCACAAACCACTGAAGTAACATACCTTGGTGTCCGTTTGGATACACGGCTCACTCGGCGTAAAAACATCGAAGCTAAGAGAATTCTACTAAAATTAAAATTTGTAACCTACATACATTGGCTCATAAACATCCGTTCGCCACTAAAACTGGAATACACAGTATTTTTGTAGAATACAGTTCTCAAACCAATTTGGAAATATGGCTCCGAACTATGCGGAAACGCTTGCATCAGTAACTTAGAAATAATCCAGAGGGCCCAATCAAAGATACTGATAACTATCTCTGGGGCACCATGCTACATACGGAATGAAAATATTCATAAAAACTGAAATGTAGAATCTGTTAAAGATGAAATCGCCTAAGTGAAAGAAAAGTATTAGGTCAAATATCTGGCCCATCCTAATAGACTTAACGTGGCATACTAGCCATACGCGACTCCGGCGAAGAGACCTCACCACCCAGCAATAATACATAGGGCTGTACTCCAAATAATTAATTATAATTCATTATTATTATTTTAAGGAATAGAGAAGCTTACAAAACTTAACTAACCTAGATGGTATAGCGCTGGCTGCAGTGCTATATTTTTTGACATTGTCAATGACCATTATTACAAATTTTGTGTATTAGTCTAGTTAAAATTAGTTAATTAAGTAATTTATGCATTTACTAATTACATAGCTTTGGTTATCTTATGCATTATTTTCGGGGTTTGTAGATTTTGTGTTACATATTCTATGTTTTAAGGAAGAGAAAGATTTTTGGTATACATATGTTTTGGGTTGAGGTTGTCAATTAATTAATGCCGTGGCCATTGGCCAATATATATATATATAACCGCGCCGTTTTGTGTACTTTTGTACATTTACGAAGAGCTGCGTTGAATGCAGAATATTCCGAACACGAATATGAATCTGTGTGTTTTGCGCACGCCCGTCCCCCACGATGACGGTGACAAACGCTGGCATAGCAGACATCGTCGGTTCATTTCCGATTGTCGTGAAAAAGATCCGGATGTGATTTTCCTCGGAGATTGCATATTTGCATCAGTATTTTGCACCATTGCACTGCCTAATTTTCAGCATACGGGACAGAATGGACAGAATTGGACAATGTTAATCCGAAAATAGTTGCATGTTGGCACCAACAATGTTAACAACAGTGCCGCCGAAGTAGCGGACGGTATTCTCGCAAATAATAAAGTCTCGCGAATAAAGTGCCAATTCGAGCTGCTTTACGAATTGCTGTCGCAAATCCTCAACGATCTGGAACGCAATCAAACTCCATCCGAATAGGGAGAGTGGGGAAAAATTGACTAATGCACGAACTCAAATCTTAATCAAACTATACGATATGCAATTGATCACAAATTTGGTTATATACCTAAATCGTATAGAGTATTCAGCGTGGAGCTGACACAACTATACCAAAAAAAATTTAAACACGTTTTTTTACCCGATTAAAAAACATTGCGAAATTATAAGCCAGGCTCCGTTTTTCACGTTCACAAAAGTTTTCCGATTTACTTTTGAATACACATTAATTGGGGCTCCCGTTTTCATATTCCGCAAGATTTATTCGTTTTCAAAACGAAATCATTTTCGTTGACGAAATAAAAAGTAAACGGCATTTTATACAACGAAACGAACCTTAATTGCAAACGGAAAAAAATAAATGACTTATTATTAACATAAACTTGACACCTATATCAGGGTAATTTAGCTCTTGCTTTCTTTATAAATAATTTTATTTTACCCCAGCCTCAAATTTGTCTTCGAAAAAATGGGCCAGGGCAACAACAATTTTCGTTTTGGTGCAAACAGCAAACCTTAAAACGAAAACGAAACGTTTTGGCTGAAAACGTAATCCGCAAAAGTAAATTAAAAACGGAGCCTGCCTGTATATGTCATATTTTTTGCAAAAATTGAATTTTCAAATCTATTGTTTACATTTATACATTCATGCAAACATTCCCAAAAACGTTATAGCAATAGTATTATAATTGAATCAAGTAATTTGTAAGAACTGAATACAGAAGTTTCCTTAGTAAAATAGCTATAAGTGCAAAAATTATTTTAAATTATTCTTAAAAAGTAATAGATGCATGTTTGGTTTGACTATGCAGTTCTCATCTCTTATTGTTGTGCTCAGTTACTACAAATTTTCGTATTCTTTGAACCACATTTGTGGTACCATTAGCTTAGATAAGAGATCAAAATCGCGCTCTACGTAGAAAACAGATACATATATGTGCAATCATGTTTTTTCATGTTTTGAGAAGCGCAGTGTTAGCATTGTGTCAGTAAAACTGACAAGCGGACTGATTTAGTTCGTAAGCAGTCATTATTGCTTCAAACCAATAAAAATTTCAACAAAAAAAAAGCATTTTAGTTAAAAATGCCACATGGTAAAGAATTTTTTGAGGGGGAACATGGAAGGATCAAGAGAATGAAATTAGCCGGCATAATAACTGGTCGAATAGCTTCGCTAATGTACCAACATCGAAATACTATTTCAAAATTTTTCATATATTCAGACGGTTAGCGCAAAAATCGTCAACTTGGTAAAGTAATAACCATAATAAAATTGACAAAACGGCACTTGCGGCAGTTTTCAACTGAAGACTTAATGAACTGCAACAAAATCAAGGCAGAACTCGGGTTAACAATCCCCAGGCAACGTGTGAAAAAATTTTGAACGAAAATTTTAACCTCACATATCAAAAGCGAGTGGGCTAACTCCTCAAAACTAAACGTCATAATGATACGCGAAATGTCCTTTTTGAAAAACACAAGTTCTGGGACCACGAATTAGAAAATTTAATTTTTAGTGATAAAAAAAATTGAATTTAGGCGGTTCAGAGTCCAGATGTGGAATGACCCGCGTAATCCACGGGCAACTTGCTACAAGCCAAACCATGGTGATGGATCGCTTATGATATGGGCTGCCTTTAGAGCTAAAGAGAAGTCTCCAGGTCAAGCAAGCCGTCAACAAAGTCATGGCATGACATGGGCACTAGGTTACTAGACTCGTTTACCGAAGACCAAGCAGTGCTGTTCGTAAGCAGTCATTATTGCTTCAAACCAATAAAAATTTCAACAAAAAAAAAGCATTTTAGTTAAAAATGCCACATGGTAAAGAATTTTTTGAGGGGGAACATGGAAGGATCAAGAGAATGAAATTAGCCGGCATAATAACTGGTCGAATAGCTTCGCTAATGTACCAACATCGAAATACTATTTCAAAATTTTTCATATATTCAGACGGTTAGCGCAAAAATCGTCAACTTGGTAAAGTAATAACCATAATAAAATTGACAAAACGGCACTTGCGGCAGTTTTCAACTGAAGACTTAATGAACTGCAACAAAATCAAGGCAGAACTCGGGTTAACAATCCCCAGGCAACGTGTGAAAAAATTTTGAACGAAAATTTTAACCTCACATATCAAAAGCGAGTGGGCTAACTCCTCAAAACTAAACGTCATAATGATACGCGAAATGTCCTTTTTGAAAAACACAAGTTCTGGGACCACGAATTAGAAAATTTAATTTTTAGTGATAAAAAAAATTGAATTTAGGCGGTTCAGAGTCCAGATGTGGAATGACCCGCGTAATCCACGGGCAACTTGCTACAAGCCAAACCATGGTGATGGATCGCTTATGATATGGGCTGCCTTTAGAGCTAAAGAGAAGTCTCCAGGTCAAGCAAGCCGTCAACAAAGTCATGGCATGACATGGGCACTAGGTTACTAGACTCGTTTACCGAAGACCAAGCAGTGCTGCTCATAAATAGAGATATCCGAAGAAGGTGGAATATACGAGCTAGTAATGAATATAGCAGTTTTACACACAGGAATTCTAGTTCCGGTTGAACCTGGACTGTGAAGTATTTCGACGTGAAGTTACGTCGACACGAACGGTCCTTTCTAAATGTTGTGTACCGACCTGCCAAAACCTCGGAACTAAGAATGTCCAGCTTTAGCCAGGTTTCAGTAAACACAATATCGTGGGGAGCAAATGCAACACTATCCCGGAAAAGAATGCTGAGCTTACTACGTAAGCCTCTAACATTCCGATAAGTCACTATAAGAGAAGTTAGTTTTTTGAGAGGTGGAAGCAGGACGGGAAGATGTGAAAGATGATGTTGACGATGGCACACTGGAATGATGTGTAAGAGCTATGGGGGGAAGAAGAAGAATCTTAACCTTAAACTCCTTCACCACCAAATGCTCCGGCCAAAATTTGGCAGAGCAAATGGTGTCAAATTGAGTTGGGGAGACACTTATCTTAAATGATGCTATCGCCTTGGCGTAAGAGAAACTAAACTAATCCACCATTAAAGCAGGTTTTATTGGCTGCAGGTTCTCAATTCTCAATAAAAATTTCAAAACAAATTGGTATCAGGTAGTGTTGTGTTGCTCATGAGTGAGTAAACAAAAAAGAGTTGTTCACTTAAGTGAGCAACTGAACACGTTCCTTCCAAGCTGTTCTTTTTTGTTCACTTGTTCTTTTTTGCTCACTTGTTCTTTGTTGTTCACTTGTTCATTTCTGCTCACTTGTTCTCTACTCACTTTTTGCGCAATTTTACTCCTCAAAGGGCATTTTGCGTTCTGGCAGCTGTTGCTCATATTTGCTTTTACTTCACACTTTTTGTATTACCGGCAAAACTGTTTATTATTTTAAAATTCGAAAAATTTCGAAGTATATTCGATACTTTGAAAGTATAGTGAAATTTGGAATCATTGCAATTTTTTTTTTTTAGTTTCAAATGTTTGATTAAAATTGAAATGTAACCTATATTATTTGTGTCAAAATCTGTGGTGCTTAGTGATCTGTGCGTGAACAGTGAGCAATGAGCAACTGAGCAATCTAGGTGAACAAGTGAGCAATATGAGTGAGTTGACTCACTTACTAAAAAAGAACAAGTGAACATGTTTCCCAAAATGAGCAATGTTTACCCAACAATACACGACGGTAACTTCTGGCAATCCCAATCAACTTCCCACCATTGTATCTTCATCCAGCTTTGTACGAATTAGATAGGATGTAAAAAGAAGTATAATTCTTTGTAAAATATAAGTAGATTTCTTTATTCTGATCTTTCGGGAGTTAACCCACCGATCTGTTTTGTTGGTTCTTGTTGATTAAATTTAACAATTGTGTTCGGGCTTTCATAAGCCAAAAGGCAGAACTATGTGTTCTTATCTCTTATATGTTAGTATGTATATGTGTGAATATGCTCAGCGCTGTTGGCAGCGAGAGAGCGAGGGAAGATATATGTGTGTATGCATGTACATATATTAGTGCCGTCAAGTCATGGGAACATGCTGACGGTGCACTTGGGTCGCTCGAGGCATTCTTGAGTGAATCGTAATACGATCACCCAGAATGTCTGGGACTTTATTGTTACGTAAACACTGCAACAAAGTGTTACAGTGTGTATTCTTTAAGTACCGTCGGTACAGTGGGTATTCGAAATAATGAATACTTTATGTGAATGTGTATATTATATTTAATTTAATATGACCATACTACAAGGAAATTACTGCATCTAGAATCTCCTTATCGTCGCTTAACGACTTGAGTGCTATTAATTGGGAATTTACATTGTCTACCAGCACTCTTAGTCCCTCTGAGTCGGGTCTTTTTAGCCGCCTTAAGTTGAGTAGCTCCTGTACATGTGATTGCAGAATAATTGCCTTATTTTCATAGCGATCTTTCAATAATCGTAATGCCTTGCGATAATTAGGCCCTGTTAATTCCAAACCCTCAATCGCACTTAACGGTCCAGCTCCTAACGATGATCTCAAATGAATAAATTTAGACAACTCATCCAATTCAGAGTCTGATTCTATTAGAGTAGCAAAGATATTGTACCAGCTGGTCCATTCCGTAAACATTCCAGCGAACTCAGGCAGCTTTAGCTTGGGAAGTCTCCCTTAACGGGACACCTGTGTGCTATTTAGAATATCACCTGTCATTGGACTGCCGCCGTCCCCTATTTCCAAGACAGCTTAGTAACTTGGCCTTTAATTCGCAATAAACCTCCTCAACTTCATAGCGGCTTTCATATTCGCTGGCGTCCTCGCTATCGTGTTAAATTTTAGCCTAAATTTTGCAGAACTGATTAAAGTTTGTCGCAATTAGACTTAACCTGACTTCCAGCTCCGCAGCCGTCATGGAGTCGCTTTTTTTCGAATAGACCTTGTTACGGACAAAGGAATTCATTAACGCCGTTCGAGAAGTGAGCACCTCCGCATCTTTACCCTTTCTAGGGTTCTGCCAATTGCAGTGACTATTTACACCGGTGTTACCCTTGAAAATTTAACAATAAAAAATACTCTATATTGGCATGAGTAAGTAACACGGTACCAAGTTTAGCCACTCTATTCAATAATCGGCCAACTTTAAATTCTCACTACACTGCCCAATTCAATAACTGATCAACAATTGACCACTGTACCAAAATGTGTACGTGCGCCCCAACGAAGCGGCAGGCAAAGAAGAAACGACTACAAAGTTAGATCAATGTCCAGTAGCAATTACTGTTCTTTAGGTCCCGGCTTCTAACTGCATACATATGTAAGTATGTACATATGTGCCTTGCTTCAACGTATAGCAGTGCACGCAATAGGCTGTATGTGTGTATGCAGATACCTAAGCACTCAAGCTAACTGTAATTGTAATCTGCTCTCTACATGAAACCCCGCTTGCAGAACAATTAAAGCGCAGAAGTCTCAAAGCCGCTACCACTTGACACTAAAACAATTGTATTGTTTTAAGATTATTCACACACATCGAATTGAAACTAAACATGCCTGCAAGCTCAAAGCAGTTCACACTCACAATTCGATACCGAAACCGCTGTCGCACTCGCCGTTAGCCAGACTCAGGGTGCAATATTTAATGAGTTCCAGTCGTGAACTCCCTCCGGTAATTGAACCTTCTCCAAAGGTCCCTGCTCGGGCGCCAAATGCACGAGCTAAGGGCTCGCGCACACTATAGCTGAAAGCGGAAATCGACGCTGAAATCAGAGCTGAAAGCTCAGCTGATCTGAGAGCTTTTCTCAGGCAGAATCAGCTTGCAGGTGCGTACATTGTCGGCTGATCTGATTGCTGAAAGCTGAAAGCCACTGCCTCCCTTTGTCTATCTCCTTAAGTTGCATCAATAGATATCATTATAATTATTATTATTATATAGTTAATGAATTATTACTTCACAGCACGTACAGTAGCCAGACGGAAGTTTTCTTCGTTTTTTTTTTTTAATTACGTGTATTTTAACCATATTTCCGTTGAGTTTGTATTCGTATTACTTTTATTTTACGAATTATTATTACATGTTTCAATTATTATTTATTTTGTATAATAATAAACATTGTGATGTCTTTCGAGCGTTTACTGTACTTGGGGACATAGTATATTATATTTATTGGTAATGGTAAATAATACAACTTTTTGGCCCAATTTATCGCCTTCCAGAAATGATAGAAATAAAACTATTATTCAAATATTCAGCGCTGGGTTAACCGTAATTTCGCTTAACAATGTTTTGCAGCCCATTTTCGATCACTTATGAACCAATACACTTGAACAAAATCAGCAATCAGCTTGCTGAAAAAACAAACATGCTTGATCGATCAAACTAAGCTGAGCTGATTTCAGCGAGCTTTTTCAGCTTTCAGCTCAGCTCAGTCTGCAATGTGCGCACTTGCACCGGTGCAGTGTGTTTGTTTTTTTAGAGCTGAAAAATAAGCTATCAGCTCCGCTTTCAGCTCCGCTTTCAGCTACAGTGTGCGCGAGCCCTAAGACCTTCCTAATCCGCTCTATGTAGTTCCTTTCTCGCTCGTTTTATTTCGTATATCTCTTAAATTTAGTGATCATAATTCAGATCGTTTTTGCTCGATACTATCGATTGCGCTTCTTTATATTTACATAATGTAACGTTACATACCTAACAATAATGTAACTTCAAATTAATTTACATTTTTAGCAGTATTTACATATTAATTCAAATATTCAAATTGTCAACCTTTATAAAATATGTTAATACTATATTCTATTAAGGGACGTCAACAGTAATAAAAACAATTAATCATCTCAAAATCTTGCTGTTTTTTTTTAATCTAGCTTACAACTTTTCTTCATCTATATTTTCTTACATGTGTTTTCTTCTTCAATGGTATTAGACTATCGATGGGCCGGGTCGAGGGCTCTAAGGGCGCTAAACCTAAAATCAGACAGACAAAAAGGCGTTGCAGAAAATATAGACTGACTGAAAAACGCACACTTCCACCGGCACCTACAAAAACCAATGCAGGTGCAAGTTGGTTATAAAAATCCGACACCCGAATAAAGTTCCTGGGAATCTCTTCTGTTTTGTCAATATCATACGTTATGCAATCGCAATCTAATATTAATAATATTAATACTAATAAATACGAGAGTGGTCTGATAAGTACTTAGCATCACTGCCAATTGGTGCCAGTATCGCACAAGAGATTTACTATCGCAGTGTTCATTCTTTTAGACGACAACTTTCAAAATTTCAGAAGAATCGGACTTGTAGGACCCATCTGAAAAATACATTTTCTCGAGCTCTGCAAAGTAGGCCTCCGTGGCGTCGATGACTTCCACATTCGACTCATATTTCTCTCCGGCGAGTGACTTTTTCAAGTGTGGAAATTAAAATTTCACACAAGGAAAAATCTGGAGAATACGGTGAATTGGGCAGCAGTTCGTAGTGCGATTCGAACAATTTGGCCGTGGCGACGGCGGAGGTGTGTGCCGGTGCGTTGTCATAGGGAAGGAGCATTTTTTTCTTTGTCAAATAGGGCCTTATTTTCTGCAACTCGGCGTTGAATCGGTCCAATAATTCGGTATAGAAGAGCCCTGCAGGAAATCGATGTAGATCACATCTTGTGAATCCCAGAAAACGGTTCGGAGAACGTTCGCCGCGTAAAGTCTAATGTTTCGACTGTCCCTTGGTCTCTGGTGTGTACCAGTGGATCCATATTTCGTCGACGTGCATGCCACGACACAGAAAGTCCTTCGGATTGCGCTCAAACAGCGTCAAACACTGCTCTGAAGTGGTCTCACAGTTGCGCTTATTCTCCGGAGTGGCCAAACGCGGCAAACATCGCGCCGACAACTTTCTCATGTCCAAAACTTCATGCATGACTTTGAAACTCGCTAGACGGTCGTTATCGAAGGGGACGAGCTACCTTTCGCTGCGCGATTTCCCTTCCAAAAATAAGAATCGATTCCCCGACAATAGCCGTCTAAAAGAATACTGACATCATCGGGCGGTGAGGCTAATTACTTATCAGACCACCTTCGTAGAAAATATATTGTTCTCGCAATGAAAATTGCGTACGATGTTAATTTCTTTAAAACGCTCACAAAACTCCCAGGAAAAATTTTCTTCTGATCGTTGCAAGCACTCAAAGAGAATGACAGAGTCAATAGGCATTTAAATGATTTTGGGGCGTGCCACACAGAAAAGCATACACACAAACAGACACACATGTACATAAACAAAGAGAGAGACTTGTTACACGAACGTAACAGAACATATGGTAAGGTGAGCTTTTTCTCGGCACATTTAAATCAAAATGTAGGCGCAAGAAATTCATTTTTTGATTTCATTTTCAATATGCATGCTGTTACTCAGTAATTTCTGACGTCTTTTTGCTTCAAATCAAGCAATTGAAAAAACAAAGGAATTTTTATCAAGCTGTATATTATCGAAGCCCAGGTCGGCTGTTTTTGTTTGCCAGATTTACAATCGTACTTTGAAATAAGTTTGAAACACCTTCGAGAAGTATTAGGCAGTCACTATAATGCAACTCAGGCTTTCCTATAATTACTATCCGTCACTTAGAAAGCATTTACTGTACCTCATGATTAATGGTTAAAATTCTCTACATTTGACGATGACAATCATCGTACACCAGCGTTTCGAAAAGACTATAATGTTTTAATACTACATTAAACTTTGGAAACTTAATTTTTGGCAGCTGCCTATGATGCACAGTGTACTTAGTGTGAAGTTTTCCATATCTCGCTGTTGACTTTTAGTTCTTATAGTTGTCAGAAGAGCCTAGTACACACATTTTCATGTTCTTCCCTTGATAAAAAATCCGAATACATTTTATCTAATGACCACTGGATATTAAATTGCTTTTCCATATACGCATTAAGAACATTTTTTCGAAATTTTATTTTCCCCGGGTTCATGAAATTCTTTATTCGAGTTATATTATTGACAAGAATTTCCCGCTGTTGAAGAAGTTCCAATTCGTCTTCATCATGAGCTGAAGAAGAACTGCCACTGCGTTTCTTGAGAGCCGTAATATACTTTATTACGACGGGTTTATTTAAATTTTATTTTTATACGGTTCGAAGTTTTTATTTTGGTTGGGTCTAGGTAATGTTGGTGAGTTATTCTTGTATGTCCTAGTCTTAGTCTAATTATTTTTGTTTGTTTTATCCTTGATGTGGTGTTTTGGTCTAGTCTTTTGGTGAATTTGTCGGCTGTTATTTGGTTGGGATTGATAAATTGATACCAGTTCGATGTTTGTTCTAGTTTTATAAGTTTGTCTTTAATCATTTTTGTCTTGAGGTGTTTATTAATGTCTGATATATTGTTATTGTGTGTGTATGTAAGGGGCATTGTTGAAGCTGATTTTGCTTTTTGGTCTGCTAGTTCATTTCCTTTTATGTTTTTATGACCTGGGATCCAGAGTAGTTTTATTTTTGGATGTAGTTGCATTAGAAGAGATCTAATTTTAGATTCATAATAGTTGAAGTTATCGGGGTTGCCTATGGCTTGAAGAGAGGATAGAGAGTCTGAGCATATCATATATTTCCCGCGCATAGATTTGACAATTTGTATTGCCTCGAATATGGCTATGATTTCGGCAGAGTAAATTGAAGAAAAATTTTGTAGTAAGCCCACTTTTAAGGTGTTTTTTTCAGTTGTGATTGCAAATGATGTGGTACTTATGGTTTTGGATCCATCCGTAAACAGAAAGGTGTGATCATTAAATTGGTTTTTGATGGTAAGAAAGTGTTGTTGGTATATAGAGTCGTGTGTATTATTTTTGTCTAGTTTTTCAAGTTCGGTATTTATGGTATTTGGTTGGAATTTCCAGAAAGGTAGCTTAGTTTTTATTTCGGGTTTTATGAGAAGGCTTATGTTTTGTTTTTTGCAATGTTGTAGAGAGTAAGTTATTGCTGAAGGTATTTTGTTGTTGAAGTGGATTCTGCTTTGGAGGGACTTTGAGATTTTGTGAAGAGGTGAGTTGTTTGGAAAATAAAGGTTTTTTATTAGTTTGGCTTGTAGAAAGTCACGTCGATCTGCAACTGTGTTTATGTTAGCTTCCATTAAAAGATTTGTAATCGGGGTTGTCCTGAATGCTCCCAAAGCTATCCTTACTGCACAGTTTAGAATGGTTTGAATTTTTTTAAGCCAAGTTATTGAGAAATTGCCGTAAAATACTAGTCCGTAGTCAATTTTAGAAACTATTATTGCTTTTGTGATTGATATTAGTGTATGCGTATTGCAATTGAACTTGTTACTGGAGAGACATTTTATTATATTAATTTTGTTTGAGAGAGAGCTAGCTAAGTCTTCTATGTGTCTAGTCCATCTATATTTTGAATCGAATGTGAGTCCTAATATTTTTAAGTGGTCTACGCTCGGAATGTTTAGGTTTCTCGTTGTTATTGTGCATTTACAGTTATGTTTACGGCATATATGTAAGTGTTTGCATTTATCAAATGATACTGATGAGCCTGAAAACGAACACCATTCGTCGATTTTTTGGATTAGATCATCGAGATTGAAATTTTCTTGGGTTTGGTTTTTTTAAAATTTGACAATAATATGAAAATCGTCTGCATAGGCTGTGAATGTGAGATTTCGTTGGATAGTAATGAGGTTTGCTAGTTTATTATATGCTATTAAGAATATAATAACTGATATCGGTGATCCCTGGGGGATTCCGTTATGCAGAGGAAAAGTGCTCGATAGGTTGTTTGCTACGCGACATTTGATTTTTCTCTTGCTCATAAAATTAATAATATAGTTAAGTATTTTTGGGCCGATGTTCCATTCTTGGAGTTGCTTAGTTATTGCATGTAGTCCAATTTTGTCAAAGGCTTTATTGAAATCTAATGATACTATTGACAAATGTTGTTTGTGGGATAATGCATCAGTTATCAGATGATCTAAGTACGCTAGATTGTCTGTAACTGATTTTCCACGTTTGAAACCAACTTGATTTGTGTGTATATGTTTGTTTGTAGTAACAAACCACCACAACCTCTTGGCTATGATTTTGTCTAGGACTTTTGCGAAGCAAGAGTTTAGAGAAATCGGGCGGTATGAGGTTATTGATGTTTTGATGTAGCCGGGTTTAGCTATTGGTATAACAAGACCTATTTTGTAAGCTTGGGGTATATAGTTATGAAGTATATTATTGTAGTGTTTTAAAATTCGATCCTTAACTGCTGGGGATGTATTTGCAATCATTGGGTAGGAGATTCGATCAATACCTGGTGTATGGCCCTTTAAGCTTGAGAGTGCGGAGGAAAATTCTATGGAAGTGATATCTGATTCTATTTTCTGTGCAGATTGCGATGGAGGAGAGCTTTGATATGTTGAAATTGAATATTTGTTGTTAGTGAACATGGATGAGAAGTTGGAATCTTTGGACTGATCAGACCAGTATTCGGCAAATGAATTGGCAATGGAGGGGTTATCTGAAGTTGGCTGTAAAGTGGTCGGATGGATAATTGTATGGATGTTTTTCATATTATTCAGTCCACAAAAGCGTCTTATATTTGACCAGGTTTGACTTGTCTTTGTTTGTGGTTGGATTTCTGAAGTAAAAGAGGAAAGTGACTTATTTTTTGCAGATTTAATTTCTTTTTTAAATTTTGCCGCTGCTTTTCGAAATCTAATGATGTTTTTAGTTGTAATGTGTTTTTATACCCGATACTCAAAATGAGTATTGGGGTATATTAGATTTGTGGTGAAAGTGGATGTGTGTAACGTCCAGAAGGAATCGTTTCCGACCCCATAAAGTATATATATTCTTGATCAGCATCAATAGCCGAGTCGATTGAGCCATGTCTGTCTGTCCGTCTGTCCGTCCGTCCGTCTGTCCGTCCCCTTCAGCGCCTAATGCTCAAAGACTATAAGAGCTAGAGCAACGATGTTTTGGATCCAGACTTCTGTGATATGTCACTGCTCCAAAAATATTTCAAAACTTTGCCCCGCCCACTTCCGCCCCCACAAAGGGCGAAAATCTGTGGCATCCACAATTTCGACGATACGAGAAAACTAAAAACGCAGAATCGTAGAAGATGACTATATCTTCTAGAGTGCAAAATCTGAACCAGATCGTATAATTATTACAGCCAGAATCACGAAAACAATTTCACTCTTTCTCCCTCTGTCTCACTCTAACACACAGGTTTCATGGTCGGTTTTGCCAATTGCAAAATATGAGTTCAAGGATCTCAGAACCTATAAAAGCCAGAGCAACCAAATTTGGTATCCACACTCCTGTGATATCGGACCTTGACCGTTTCATGTCCAAATTTCGCCACACCCCCTTCCGCCCCCGCAAAGGACGAAAATCTGAGGCAACCACAAATCTCAGAGACTATTAAGGCTAGAGTAACCAAATTTGGTACACACACTCCTTTAAGATGTCACTATAAAACGTATATCTCAGAATTTCGCCCCACCCCCATCCGCCCCCACAAAGGACGAAAATCTGTTGCATCCACAATATTGCAGATTTGAGAAAACTAAAAACGCAGAATCATAGATATCGGCCATATCTATCGGATTGCTGAATCTGGATCAGATCAGATCATTTTTATAGCCAAAAGGAACAAATCAATTTGCACTGGCTACGCAGCGCCCGACGTCACGCTCAGACTGATTTTCTGTCTCTCTCGCACGCAATCTTTGTCGTGTCGTTAAATATTAGCGGCGTCTGCCGGAGGAGAGCCATACTGACTTAGTATCGGGTATAACCGTAGAGTTGCGGTGTCCGCAGCAACTCACAACGTTCCCCCTCGTTTTAGTTTGTTCCATGCTTGTTTTCTTTCGTTGTTGAGAGTTTGCAGTCCATTGTTCCACCAGGGAACGTTTCTGGGATGGTTTTTAATTGATGTTTGTGGGATGGTAAGATGGGCGCTTTGTAGTAGAATTTTATTTAGACATGATGATTCTTTATTGATATTGTTTGAGGGCGAACTTTTTGTATTAAAGTAGTCAGTTTTGTCCTTAAATGCATCCCAGTTGGCTGAGTTTATTTTGAAGATTGGGTTGTTTTGTGTTTTATTCTGTTTGTTATTGTTAAAGAGTGTAATGAGGATAGGGAAATGGTCACTTCCGTGAAGGTCGTCGATGATTTTCCAGTTAGCGTATTGGAATAAGTCTGGAGAGCAAAATGATAGGTCAATATGTGTGTATGTATTGTGTGTGGTAAAGTGTGTGGGGGATTTGTCGTTTAAGAGTATAAAGTTGGTGTTATTTAGGAATTTGGCTACTGTATTGCCTCTTGCGTTATTTTTTGGTGAGCCCCAAAGTTTGCTCCAACTGTTGAAATCACCTAAAATAAGTGAGCTTGAGTTATTGCTGAGAACATTGTGTAGGTTACTTTCGTTAAAATTTTGGCTTGGCGATATGTATGCAGAAATTATTTTAAATTTTTTCTTCGATTCAACTTCAATAGCAGTTGCATCGAAGTCAGTTTGTAAATGTATTTCCTTTGATTCGATTGAGTTGTGTATGAGAACTGCTGCTCCCCCAAAATTGGGTGAGTAGTTTTTAGCGTAAAGTGAGAAGTTGATAGGAATGGGTATATTGTGAATATTAAATAGATGCGTTTCTTGTAATGCAATTATATGCGGTTGGTATTGTTTAATAATAATTTGTAGTTCATTATAGTTGATTATGTAGCCTCGAAGGTTCCATTGGATTATTTTCAGAGTCATTTTTTTGAGTTTTTATCTCTTGAGTGCTGGTTATTTGGGTTGTTTTTACTTGATCTATTAGTTTTAGTCGGATTCTATTTCCATTGAGCAGTTGTTGCTACTCAAGGCGTCAGTATTGGGGTTCTTCTGTCTTGTTTTTTTGCTGCTTGAGCTTTTTAATTTGTCCGCAGCCTTAATTGCTGCTAGTCTGCGCTTAGAGGTAGTTAGTGGTAGAATTTTTACAATGTTAGAGGTTGTGCTGTTTTTATGGGAATTTGATAGGGTGTTTATCTTACTGTCTATTTCTGAGTCGATATCAGAGTACGATACAGTTTGGCGTTTGGATGTGGATGCTTGCTGGGGGTGTTGTTGTTTTTGTGATGCTGTGTGTTGTTGTTGTGGTGTTGTGTGTTGTTGTTGTGATGCTGTGTATTGTTGTTGGGAATGCGTAGAGGCCTGTGTGGTTTTGGTGACTGAAGAGAATAAGTATTATCTGTGTTCCGTGTCCGTAGTATTGAGAGGGCTGTTTTGTTGTCGCATTTGTTCGTGGTTTTAATTGCTTGGAGTTCGTATTGAGTGATAAAGATAGGGCATTTTTTGCTGGTGGAGTTATGCGGGTTCGAAGAGTGCTGGTCGTTATTGCAGTTAATGCAGTGCTGGGTTTTGTTACATTTCTCTTGTGTGGTCGTGTCAATGTGAAAGTCCTCTCCGCAATTGAAGCAAAGTTTTTTGTTTTTGCAGAATTTTTGGAGGTGTCCAAACTGGAACCAATTGTTGCATTTCATTGGAAGTGGTATATATTGTCTGACTTGGGCTCTTTGGTATCCAATCATTATGTACTCCGGTAGGGTTAGTAGGTTGAATGTTAATATGCAGACGCCAGTCTCTTTAAGAGATCCGTTTTCTCTTTTCAAAATTTTCTTTACTTCGGAGATCTGTTGGTGCGCAAGTTCTGATTGGATTTCGTCTTCATCAATGCCTCTTAAATCGTTAGAGTAAACGACGCCCTTTGAGTAGTTAAGAGAGTTGTGTATTGTGACGTTGACGTTGATGTCGCTTGCAAGAGATTTTAGGTGTATTAGTTTTTTCGCTTGTATGTTTGTTTTCGTCTTTATCAAAATTGTTCCGTTTCTTATTTTTTTGCACATTTCGACTTCACCTCCACAGGTGTAGTCAACTTGTTTTTTTATGAGAAAGGGGGATACCAAGTTGAGTTCTTTGTTGGGATCTGTTCTCGAGATGTTGACGAATTTCGGTCCAGGTGTTTGTAGAAGGGTTTCAATTTGGGGAGAGAGTCTAGGCCCTCGATCTGGGGGGTCCCCCATTACGGCGCCTCTGGTTTTGATTCCGTTAGGTTGTCACTTAATTGAATATTTGTGTTTGTTACTGTTCTAGTTATAATTGTTGGTAGTTGTTGGTGATTCTGCTTTGTGCGAGGTTTTGCGATGAGCTTTTAGTTAGCGTAGGCACGTTCGATCTCTATGAGAGTAGTTTTGTGACTCATGAAAGTCAAAGTAATTGCGTTGATTTTCAAATCCACTTGATCCACTTCAAAGAGAAATCAACGATTACCGATACAGCGATATGCAGCGACAACAACAACTGCACTATGCGCAAGTGCAATGGCCTTTATGTACCGGAATATGCTGGTAAAGCTCTGGGAACCAATTATGCACTTTTATGTAACACAGTTTATGTGTTTAACACGAAAAAAGATAACTCTAATCTACTTACTTTCAGTAATTATTACTTTAATTTATTACCTTGTAACGGGCTCTGTTGAGATGCCATGTACACTGATGCCAGAAATTAGTTTTTATGGTACTAGAGTATAAGAGAAGTTTATACCAGTAGAGCATTAATCCAATCCAATCGAGCCGGGAAGTACAACGGGGGGCGCCAAAATATTAGCGAAAATCCTAACTATTACATTATTAATTTCCTTCTTTCGAAAACTGCAACAAAATTGGAAGGTAAGGTGTGGATTGGTTTTATTTTTCGACTTAATTCACATTTTATGCGCTTCATGGAGCTCTAAGCATACGAGCTTTTTCCCATGCAAGCGGTAGCGAGTACAGCAAAAGAAAGGGAGAGAGAGCGAGAATGATTTTAACTGCGCTTCATTTATACTATATACCTCTCATCATTTACATTGATAATTTGTAGGGATTTTAATTTCATGGTCATTATTTTTTAAGTGCAAATTTAAGTACATAATTGTTTATAGGAGGATATCGAAATAAATCACCCGTTTCCAAAATAAGTACTCATATTTCTTCTCAATGGCAAGCAAATTGGTATCTAGATAGTATTTCAGGATATTATTCACAGCATTGTTGCTTGGTTATCGAATAAATCCACTTATCTTTTTAATGGCAATTCACTGTGATATGATAATTCTGAAATTACCTTTCTTCCTCGTCGCCCACCAGATTTCCGCTGCATCCCAAACTGACTTTTTGTGATAGATTTGGGGCTTAAAAAATTTTTAACGATTTTTTTAATTTTTAATTTTTGGATATACTTTTTTGGGCCACTTGCTTAAATAATCTATTACCACGAGCACATATTTGTTTCAACTGTTACTGCTTAAGAATGGGCCTGCTACATCCATTGCAATCCTCTCAAACAGTGCTCCTGAATTGTACTGCCGCATTTTTCTGTGACTTCTATCAGATGGTCTTTTTGCCAACGCACAACGATCACATCGACGGATCCAATAAGTTACAGACTCCTTGCAACCAGTAGAATAGAATCGTTTTGGCGTTCCCTGTGCCGGATAAGCCAGGATCGTCGCTGAACACAGGATAAGTTTTCATTGTTCAAAAGCTTTTTCTTCTTCTTCTGTGCATTTGTAGCATTGATTTTTAAGCCCGATGTGTGTAACGACCAGAAAGAATCGTTTCTGACTCCATGAAGTAAATATATGCTTTAGTTCTAGTTTTCTGAGATTATAAGAGCTAGAGCAAAGACATTTTGTATTCACACTCCTGTGATATCTCACTGTTACAAATGTATTTCAAAACTTCACCCCGCCCTCGTCCGTGCCAACAAAATCTCAATATCTTATAGCTTTCAGAATCTAAACCAGATTGTATCATTATAATAATCTCTCTCTCTCTCACACACACACACACATACTCTTCGCGCCTACTGACCGAGTATCTATCGAGCATTTTTTTTTTTTTTTTCCATATTTGGACGTTGACATGCAATGACTGCATCTTTCAAGACGCGATGCAGTTGCACCGTCAAGTGGCCCGTGTGAAACCAGCAGAAGGCTGTTACGCGCGGATCCCAGGCAAAAACGCAGCCCTCCTCCCGCCCAACCGACCGAGGGGCGCTGCCGCATGACGCGCGGTGCGTAGCCGAACCAAACCAGAACATGCAAGAAAGATAGCTATTAGACTAACATTCGAGGAAAACAGATCGGCTCAACAGATCAGGGCTGTCTATGTCACCCCTGATCAAGTTGTGCATAAATATCACACCAAGCATTTTTCTACGGTTAACTAAGGATGGGAGGTTTACTAATAGTAGTCTACTAGAGTAAGATGGCAGTCTTACACCCGCATCCCAGCATAAATGTAGAGTCGCAGCCGACTCCCAACGTTCCCCCTCGTTTCTTGTCACATTTGCAAACCCAGGAAAAAATCTGCGATAATAGGTGTTCAGTCCCAAAAAACTTCTAAGCTCTTGTAAGTTTTGTAGACAAAGCCAGTTTTGAACTGCCGCTACTTTATCTTTATCAGTGTGGACTCCTCTATTTACTTGATGAAGCCAATATTTAACTTTCGTTTGGAAAAATTTGAATTTCTCTGGATTTAGTTGTAGGCTTTTGATCTGTAATCTTCCTAAAGGCTCGGTTTTCACACGATAACTATTCATTTTAGATTCACTTGTTTCGCAGTCTACAGCCATCGTAATCTCTTTTCATGATTCAGAATTTTTTTGAAAATCCACTGTACAGCCATAACGGATCATGAGATCCACTTCGATCATGATGTCGTCCAAAATATCAGCAACGATAAAATCGTCTTCAAAATTTATAAGATTCTATTCTAAGATCTTTTTTAATCATGTCTGTTACATGTGCCTCTACACCTGTATCCGTTCGCTGACGTAGACCCATTCAGAGGCTCCACATTTCCCTTAACTATATGTTCTTCTATTGATTATGAATGAGATGCACCTGTGTTCAAAATTAGTAACAGCTCACTTCCATCCATGACGCCTCTAAAAAAAAGGTTCTTCGAGTTTCGCTCCAACTGGGAAACGAAAATTTTGGGACAGGTTAATTTAGTTTAACAAATCTGTCTCGGGGGTCTCTAGTCTCATCTTTTTGATATCTCTTTTTTTTTTGTGTTTTTGGTCTATCGCGACATTGTCTCGCCATATGACCCGTTTGGTTTCAAATGAAGCATCTTCCGTTAGATAATCCTTCTCCTTGGGTTCTTGTCGGTCGATGACTATTATTCACCTCAGCTTGTACAGTATGCACTTTTGGTGATGGACGGCATATCAATAGCGATGTTTCATATGCTTTACTGACCACTTCCACGTACGTTTTTCTCTGCATCAGAACCATTGCGCGGCTTGTTTCTATGTTCCTGATACCGTCTTGCATCTTTCCAGAAAGTCGGCTGGTGCATCATGGTCGCTATATGTTTGTCACGAACTCTAGAAGCGACTCCTCCATAACGTTGTACTCTGCCCTTCAGCTCAAAGCGATGAACTTCCCGCATGTGGTCTCCACCATACCACCATAATTTATCTGCGTGGGGAATCTGCGTCGAACGCTGAAATTACGAATTGTGTCATGAAAACGCCAATATTTTTTTGTCATTAAAACTAGGTGTAGAGAATTTCAAAATAAAAATCTCCATTTAATTAACCTACAGTAAAAAATCTGGTCTTTAACGCGAGTTTATTGTTTTCATAAAAACTACATTTTTGATATGAATTCTGTGCGTTGGTTAATCGTGTGTTTGTGTGTTGCTTTCTGTAAGTACGCTGACGCTGTGTTTAGCCCGCTCTTATTAATTATTGGACGTTGACATGCAATGACTGCATCTTTCAAGAGGCGATGCAATTACTGCACCGTCAAGTGGCCCGTGTGACACCAGCAGAAGGCTGTTACGCGCGGATCCCAGGCAAAACCCAGCCCTCCTCCCGCCCAACCGACCGAGGGGCGCTGCCGCATGACGCGCGGTGCGTAGCCGAACCAAACGCGAACATGCAAGAAAGATAGATATTAGACTAACATTCGAGGAAAATTAGCACTAAACTTACTAAGAAACTAAGCATGCAATCAAAATACAAATACCACTACAGTTTCTAATTAATAGAAAGGTGTGTAAGGATTAATAATTTAATAAGAGGAAGAGAATTAGTGTTGGATATAATATGGTAGAGGGAATTATAATCCGAGCATAAGACCCTAAACGGTTCATGCAAGGAATAATTCGATCTACAAAGTGGAAGGAACAACGGTATAAAATTTCTAGTCAGTCTAATAGGAATCGTGAAGTTTATGCGGCTCAACAGATCAGGGCTGTCTATGTCACCCCTGATCAAGTTGTGCATAAATATCACACCAAGCATTTTTCTACGGTTAACTAAGGATGGGAGGTTTACTAATAATAGTCTACTAGAGTAATATGTGAGTCTTACCAGTTAAGGCCCCGCAGAGCAAAGAGTAAAAAGTTTTTCTGTACTGATTCTATACGGTCCTGGTGTACTTTGTACTGAGGGCACCATACACAGGAGCCGTATTCTAAGATCGGACGAACAAGCGAGGTATAGAGAGTCTTTGTTATATAGGGGTCGTCAAATTCCTTTGACCACCTCTTTATAAACCCAAGCACGCCCATGGCCTTATTTACCATGGTAGAAATGTGTTCGGAAAACTTTAACTTGGGGTCTAACATAACACCCAGATCATCCACCAGGGTAATTCTCTCAAGAGAACCCCCAAATAGGGTGTAGGGAGGAACGATGAAATGTCATAACTTTGCATTTCGAGGCATTAAGGTGTAACAAGTTTGCACAACACCATGACTGAAAGCTATTGAGATCGGATTGCAAGCGAGAATGAAATGAAATGTCCATGTACTGGACACAGAGTTTAACATCATCCGCATACATAAGTACTCGAGAGTATGTTAATACTGAAGGCAAGTCATTAATAAAGAGTGTGAAGAGTAAGGGGCCTAGATGGCTGCCCTGTGGTACTCCCGTAGCCTTTGCTGTAGCTGACACTCTCTCCCTATTATCCAAACTAAAATAACTCTTCTTTCTCTGTCGGTCTTTAAACTTTCTGAGCAATAGCGCTCTCTGTTTAGTAGCTCTCGCTATTACCGCTCTCCTCCCTGATCTCTTTTTTACAAATTCCGCTTTGAACGTTGTCTGGCACATTGGTCTGATACCAATTTGTTTTGCAATTTTTTGTTGCAAATTTTTAGATAAATAAATGATAAATGGAATACGCTGTAATCTACGCCAAAAAAACTTGTAAGAAGCACGTCACCCTCAATCAGCCGAATGTCTCCTGCTTGCTCTGCGACAGCGTAGTGCACGCAAAATGCGCTGGATTTTCTGGCCTCGCGAGTGATGCTATAGCCAAATGCAATGGGTTGCATTGCAGTTGCGAGGCATGCCGTGCGGTGCAGAATGATATGGTGGCTTTTATGAGGCAGACGCGGAAGGGCTTTACGGCTTTAAAAGCATTACGATCGGCTCCTAGCCATGGAGTCTCAATTTGGCAGTCTGCAACTGCTGAATGAGTCTCCGAGGCGTAAAAGGGTCACTCCGCGGGATCTGCAAGTGCCAACAGTCACTCAGCAGCTCGTTGCCGAAAAACTGACTCTGACCAATCCCGGTGTGCAGCAGTTGATCTCGTTTGCCACTCCAAGGGAAACGACAGGTGCTGGCGATGCAGATAAGGTAGCCGAATTCATCGCTGCGGAGAACGTGCAGCCAAGTACGTCTGCAGCGTCCGTGTCCGTGGTATCCGCAATCTCGCTAGTTGTCCCGTTAATTCCGATCCCACCAGTGATCAAAAGGTCCGGACCTCCGGATATTGCCACCACAGGTACTAGGCCTGTGGTGCCTAAAACACTGGTGGGAGTCCCACCAAAACGACAAGTTTTTGACCTCACATCTAATGATGTAATTGCTTTTATTCAAAGCAAAATAATAGCCGTGGGTTTAAAGGTGAAGAAATTTAACTTCTTTTAAGCCAGGGAGATAGCCTCGTTTAAGCTAAGCATCTCCCCAACTCAATTTGACACCATTTGCTCCGCTAAATTTTGGCCGGAGCATTTGGAGGAGGCTAAGAAGAAGAATAGGCCCCCCATAACTCTAACAAATCATTCCATTGTGCCACCCTCAACCTAAACTTCCTCTTCCTCATCCTCTCGTCCTGCTTCCACCTCTCCAAAAAACTAAATTTTCTTTTGGTAACTTATCAGATTATTAGAGGCTTACGTAGTAAACTTAATGCCGGACACTCTTAGTTCCGAGGTTTTGGCTGGTCGGTACACAACTTTTAAAAAGGACCGTTCGTCTCGACGTGCAGGAGGGGTTCTGATTGCAGTGGACTCTAACTTCACGTCGGAACACTTCACAGTCCAGGCTCAACCGGAACTAAAATTCCTGTGTGTAAAACTGATTCTTCCCGCTATCGCTATATTCATTAATTACTCGTATATTCCACCTTCTTCGGATATCTCTATTTATGAGAAGCATTTGTCTGTTTTAACTGCTGTTTCTTCCTCTCTATCAGATAAGGATCAATTGATAGTTCTTGGTGGCTTAAACTTGCCCGGAACTGCTTGGTCTTCGGTAAACGAGTCTAGTAACCTAGGGCCCATGTCACGACATGACTTTGTTGACGGCTGGCTTGACCTGTCCCTGTCTCAAGTCAACCATGTGAAAAATTGCTTGTGTCGGTTGCTTGATCTGTGCTTTGTATCGGATCCGACTTTAGTGTTGTTAACCCGAGCCCTTCCGCTCACTATTCTTGAAGACGCCTACCATCCTTCTTCCGAAGTGTCGCTAGATATAGGACCAACTGTATTGGATCGGTCGAGTAGGCTATCTGAAAGTGACCGCTTTCGTAAAGCCGAGTTTGCGAAGCTTAATAACCTTAATAATACTCATTAGGGATTTTTATTGGTCCGCTTTGTACTTGTGCACTGATGTCACAAAAGGCACAAACATTTTTTACAATGCTCTTGGCACATTTTTTGATTCTTGTGTCCCGCTTTCTTGTCCGATTAGATCTGGAAAGCTCCCTTGGCTTACCAAAGAATTATCCAGTGTAAAAAAACTTAAAATCAAGACTATACAAAATTTCAAGAAGTTGCTTCTCCTACTTCTCACTCTCGCTATGTAATAGCTCGGTCAAACGTTTTAGTTCTTAATGATCAATGCTATAAGAACTACCTCTCTCGATGCAGTATACGTTTTTCTCATGGTGCCCTCACTACAAAAATTGAACGTGTGCTTTAATAATACAGCTAGATATATATTTGGGTTAAGCCGTAATGACAGAATTTCAGCTTTTTCATTCAAAATATTCGAAATGCATTTTTTTAAATGGACTGACTATAAGATGCTAACATTCCTTCATAGGATAATATTCACCAAACAACCCGAATACCTGCTCCAAATTCTTAGATTCACTAATTCCGTCAGAACAAATAATATTATCACCATTCGACATACAACTTTAAATTCCGGCATTTCTTCGTCTATGTCATTCGCATTTGGAAGCAGCTTCCGCATCACATGAAAAAGATAAGTAACCTTTCACAGTTCAAAACGCAGTTAAGAGCCCACCTTATAGTAGATTAAGAACCGTAAATCTCAAAACCTAATTAAATAAAATAAAATAAAAGACAACATTACCTATAATTAATAAATGCCGAATATAACATCCATATGTAACCCTAAATTAGAAATGATTATATAATCATAATAATTGAGTTTGACCCAACCAAAACTAATGTGCCATCTAGTGACTAGTGCTCTAATTAGAAGCCCCATGCTTGTAGCAGTAGGAATGAAAATAAATAAATAAATAGGCATGCACTCGCGTAAAAGAACAGATTTTTTACTGTAGGTTAAGTGCGGATTTTATCAAGGTTTGTTTTGAAAAACAGCTTCTGTATTCGCAAAATAAATGGAAAATAAGCGGAACAAAACAAAAACACGTCTCGAGAACGAACGATTTTTGATTCATGGTTCATGGTCGGCTTTGTCCATTGCAAAGAGTGAGCGCCTATATCTCAGAGACTATAAGAGCTGGAGCAACCAAATTTGGCATCCACACTCATGTGATATCGAACCTGCGCAAGTATATTTCAACATTTCGCACCACCCCTTTCCGCCCCCGCATAGGACGAATATGTGTCGCATCCACAGATCTCAGAGCCTATTAAGGCTAGAGCAACATACCTTGGTATTCACACTCCTGTTAAATCTCACTGTTACATGTGTATTTCGAAATTTCGCCCCACCCCCTTCCGCCCCCACGAAAAACAAAAATCTGTGGCATCCACAATATTGAAGATACGAGAAAACTAAAAAGTCAAAGTCAAATCTACAAAGCAAAAATAACGCAAAAAATCTTTTTGCCCAATTTTTCCAAACCACCGTAACATTTGTCGAAAAGTGGCGAACCAAAGATCGTTGTGGCCGACCGTGGCAGTTCTAGCGACCCGCTATTCGTTTTCGCTTCTCTTTCGCCGTCTGTTTCGTTGCTGCGCAGCGCACTGTCAAGACCGGCTGCATAGAGTTCTAAGCGTGGTCCGTTAGTTTTCTTCGCCGCCTCTTTCGTCGTTTTGCTTCAGCCAGCTCTCGAGACCGGCTGCACATACATATCTCTATCTCCAATTCGAACTTGAAACAGTGCAAAACATCTCGGTGGTTCTTTTTCGGTCGTCGTTCCGTTGCTTTGCCGGCGCATACATTTTGGACATACACAAATAAAAAGTGACGAAAAAGTGATCGCAAAAACATTTTGAGCTCGTCTGAACTCTCTTGTTGCATCATTTTTATTCAACTTTATTTTATATTTAATATGTCTGACGAGCTGTAAGTAACATTTTGAATTAATGTGGCGGGAAACACCGTTTACTTTTCATTTCGTCGAGGAAAATGTTTTCGTTTTGAGCACCAATTTATGTGATCGCAGTAAATGGGGAAACTTTTGTGGAAGTGGAAACTACAGCCTGGCTGTATATCTTCTTCTTAAACCGGATACTAAAAATGAGTATCGGGGTATATTAGATTTGTGGAGAAAGTGAATATGTGTAACGTCCAGAAGGAAACGTTTCCGACCCGATAAAGGATAGATATTCTTGCTAGGAGAACTAAGCATGCATTCAAAATACAAATACCACTACAATTACTAATTACTAGAAAGGTGTGTAAGGATTAGTAATTTAATAAGAGGAAGAGAATTAGTGGTGGATATGATATGGTAGAGGGAATTATAATCCGAGCATAAGACCCTAAACGCTTCAAGCAAGGAATAATTCGATCTACAAACTGGAAGGAACAACGGTATAAAATTTCTAGTAAGTCTAATAGGAATACTGAAGTTTATGCGGTTCACCATATCAGGGCTATCTACGCCACCCTTGATCAAGTTGTGCATAAAAATAACACCAAGCATTTTTCTACGGTTAACTATGGATGGGAGGTTTACTAATAGCAGTCGACTAGAGTAAGAGCCCCGCAGAGCAAAGAGTAAAAAGTATTTCTGTACTGATTCTATACGGTCGTGAAGTACTTTTTACTGAGGGCACCATACACAGAAGCTGTATTCTAAGATCGGACGAACAAGCGAGGTATAGAGAGTCTTTGTTATATAGGGGTCGTCAAATTCCTTTGACCACCTCTTTATAAACCCAAGCACGCCCATGGCCTTATTTACCATGCACACTGGGCGGAATTCCCAAATAAGTGGCATAAAGTCGAAAATTTTGTCGAAGCAAATATTAATTATATTTATATCACTAGGCGCTGAAGGGGACGGACAGACGGACGGACGGACAGAAGGGGAATTCCGTCCCCTTCAAATTCCGTTGACCACCTCTTTATAAACCCAAGCACGCCCATGGCCCTATTTACCATGGTAGAAATGTGTTCGGAAAACTTTAACTTGGCGTCTAACATAACACCCAGATCATCCACCAGGGTAATTCTCTCAAGAGAACCACCAAATAGGGTGTAGGGAGCCAACAAAGGGCTAGAACGATGAAATGTCATAACTTTGCATTTCGAGGCATTAAGGTGTAACAAGTTTGCACAACACCATGACTGAAAGTTATTGAGATCGGATTGCAAGCGAGAATGAAATGAAATGTCCATGTACTGGACACAGAGTTTAACATCATCCGCATACATAAGTACTCGAGAGTATGTTAATACTGAAGGCAAGTCATTAATAAAGAGTGTGAAGAGTAAGGGGCCTAGATGGCTGCCTTGTGGTACTCCCGAAGAAACCTTTACTGGTAAAGAAAGGGAGTTTTTGAAGAGGACTCTTTGAGACCTGGAACAAAGATAGCTAGAAATCCATCTCAGGAGGTCCAGCGGAAACCCTAAACGGTCAAGTTTATGCGCTAAAAGGGAATGGTTTACAGAGTCGAATGATTTACTAAAGTCGGTGTAAAGGACATCCTGTAAGTCTGTAAGTTACCTTGAAAGCCTTTAATAATGAAAGAGGTAAACTCTACAGATTCGTGGTGATTGATCGCCGCCTTATAAATCCATGATGAGTTGGAGATATAACTTTGCTATACCTCTATAGTTTTTTGCGTCAGACTTGCTACCTTTTTATGGAGAGGAAATTTAAACGACATATAAAACTTAGAATCTTCGACATTGAGACCTGCTCTCTCCAGTGCAGCTTTCAATTGCATCTGCAGTTCAGCTTTCAAGCCGCTCGTCAGCAAGCCCAGCTTACCCTATTCCTGCGATAGCTGCTCAACTAAAACAATCAGAGAATATTTGTATTATACAGAGAGACTCCGAGCGATCGCCACTCCGAGCCAAGACTGACCTATTTTTAATATAATCCGTCATGACAACTATAGACAGCCTTCTTAATCTCCATTCTTTACAATACTTTCAACAAAATGTTAATGGCAGGCAGGGCTATTACTGCGAAGACAGAAGAAATGAGGGGGAACGTTGTGAGTTGCTGCGGACACCGCAACTCTACAGTTATACCCGATACTAAGTCAGTATGGCTCTCCTCCGGCAGACGCCGCTAATATTAAACGACACGACAAAGAGTGCGTGCGAGAGAGACAGAAAATCAGTCTGAGCGTGACGTCGGGAGCTGCGTAGCCAGTGCAAATTGATTTGTTCCTGTTGGCTATAAAAATGATCTGATCTGATCCAGATTCAGCAATCTGATAGATATGGTCATTATCTATGATTCTGCGTTTTTAGTTTTCTCGAATCTGTAATATTGTGGATGCAACAGATTTTCGTCCTTTGTATGGGGCGGATCCTTGAACTCATATTTTGCAATTGGCAAAACCGACCATGAAACCTGTGTGTTAGAGAGAGACAGAGCGAGAAAGAATGAAATTGTTTTCTTGATTCTGGCTATAATAATTATACGATCTGGTTCAGATTTTGCACTCTAGAAGATATAGTTATCTTCTACGATTCTGCGTTTTTAGTTTTCTCGTATCGTCGAAATTGTGGATGCCAAAGATTTTCGCCCTTTGTGGGGGCGGAAGTGGGCGGGGCACAGTTTTGAAATATTCTTGTAGCAGTGACATATCACAGAAGTCTGGATCCAAAACATCGTTGCTCTAGCTCTTATAGTCTTTGAGAACTAGGCGCTGAAGGGGACGGACAGACGGACGGACGGACGGACGGACAGACGGGCAGACGGGCAGACGGGCAGACGGACAGACAGACATGGCTCAATCGACTCGGCTATTGATGCTGATCGAGAATATATACTTTATGGGTTCGGAAACGATTCCTTCTGGACGTTTCACACACATCCATTTTCACTACAAATCTAATATACCCTGTTAAGCTATTAAGCGTTTTTAACAACTGTTGCAATTTGAAGTTAATGAAAGTCGAGAGGCTGTTTATAATTCACAATTTATTTGTATATGTAAACCAACTTATCGCGTATGTACATATGGGAATGATTGGGGCGAACGATTGATGCGAGGATGTTAGTCTAATAGCTGCGACGATTAGCTCCAGACTGCCCATGCAAGGGCTGACGGGCCAAATTGCCGGGCCCTATGCAGCAAGCTTAGACGCGAGCGAGAGCGTATGATAGCCCGAGAGCGTTAGAGCTGCTCGGGGACGCTGTTAAGCCGAGTCCGAGAGATTTCGACATAAGGAGACGAAAGAATTCCGCTGCATGCGCATATGCGGTAGCAAATGATCTTTGTAGTGGGGGCATTGGAAACGACAACACCAAAATGCATTTCCTTTGGCCCGCACCACTGGCAATAATTTAAAATATTTAAGCTGCTTGACCCGACATACTCCCCCCGTTTGAAGCCTGACTTTCAACAGCATCTTTAAGGGGCAGCAGGCACAGCTTGTTGACGGCGCGCTTGGTGATTCCAGATGACGTCTTCAGCACAGCAACTCGGGAAACGCCATCTCGTTCAGGCAAAAGCTCGACCACTCTCGACAGTGGCCACTTCATGGGAGGAAGATTCTCATCCTTGACAAGAACCAAATCTGCGACAGCTAAACTAGGCTTCGCAGTGCGCTACTTTGAGCGCTGCTGCAGTGACTCCTCCTTCCACCGGGACCAAAAGAGCTGCTGCAGGTACGAAACGCGCTGCCAGCCGTCCAGGCGATCGAAGTTTAGCTGCGTGACGTCAGGCTCAGCGAACGAAGCAGGAGGGCCACCATTCAAGAAATGCGATGGAGTTAGAACATCTAGATCGGCAGGGCTCTCTGAAATTGAATCTAAAGGTCTTGAATTAATCACTGCCGTGATGTGGCACAACAGCGTCCGCAGCTCGTCAAATCCAAGAACCGAGTTGCCTATCGCACGGTAGAAGTAGTACTTGGCCGTCTTCACTGCAGCCTCCCATAGACCACCAAAATGAGGGGAACGCGGAGGAATGATGTGCCAGTCTATAGCCTCGACCAAGCAAAAATCCAGCAGCGCCTTCTGATGGTCTTCGCTGAGGACCAGGCGCTTTAATTCCATCAGCTCATTCTTAGCGCCGACAAAATTGGTTGCGTTGTCTGACCAAATTTGCCACGGCTTTTGTCTGGTACATATGAAGCGCTTTAGTCCATGTAGAAAAGCAACTGTGGATAAGTCCTTTATAAGCTCCAGATGAACAGCCTTGGTAGCGAAACAAATGAATACGCAGACGTAGCACTTGATTGGAGCCTTGTTGCGTGCCTCCGGTTTGTAGAAAAACGGCCCACAGAAGTCCACGCCTGTGATCTCAAAGGCATAAGAACCATCGAGCCGCACCTTTGGAAGATCCGCCATAATATGCTCCAATACCCTGGGCTTCAGTCGAAAGCATCTTACGCACTTGTTTACTGCCTTGTTTACCGTCTTCCTCCCCCCAATAGGCCAATATTGGGATCGAATTAGTCCAAGCAAAGCTCGAGGACCAGCGTGCAGATTCCGCTCATGAAAATGGGAGATTATTGCAAGAGTCAGTGGATGGCTGCTGGGCAAGATGATTGGATGACGGCCATCAAAATCCAACGAAGAGTTTTTCAGTCGACCATCTACCCTGAGAAGTCCAAACTGATCCATGAATGGCGATAACGATGCGATTGAGCTCGATGAGGAGACTGCTCCCCATGCCCGCAGTGACTTCATGTCCTCCCATAGCTGAGTACGCTGGACTAGTCGTAGCAATACCTGGGTTCCATGTTCAATGTCTGAGACAGTGAGTCCGGGGCGCCGAATTCGGTTGCAAAACTTGTGAATGTATCCGAAAACGCGTTGCAAAGAAGCAAATGAATTCGCATACTTGGAATCAGCAATAATGTCCATGTAGGGCGATTTGACCAGAAGAGCCTTCCGACGAAGTTCAAGGGCTGGCTTATCAGGTAGCACATTGGGTGGCCAGTCATCTGAGGAGCCGAAAAGAAATGGAGGACCATGAGCCCAAAGAGGTGACTCATTCAGCTCAGTCGGATGAGCCCCTCGAGACAGAATGTCGGCTGGGTTTAAAGCTGTGGGAACATAGCGCCATTCCATTTTTTCGGTCATTTCCTGAATCGTTGACAATCTATTTGCAACAAATATATTAAATCTTGACGGTTCGTCCCGAATCCAAGAGAGCGCAACGGCAGAATTACACCAACAGTAACACCTTCCCTTGAAGACATTCATTCCAGCTATCTCAGATATGAGCCGAGCCAGCAACTCCGCTCCACAAAGCTCCAACTTTGGTACTGTAAATTTCTTCAAAGGAGCCACACGAGATTTGGCACAAAGTAAGTGACTGCTGGAGTGCTGACCCTTGGAAACGACATAAATGCTTGCACCATAAGCCTCGATGCTGGCATCGCAAAATCCGTGAATTTCCAGCGTAGAGTCTGGAAGCCGAGGAAATTCAAGACGACGAATCTGACCAAAACTGGTGCATATTTCCTGCCACTCGGTGTTCAGTGCGACTGGAAGGCTTTCATCCCAGGACAACTTCTCTTGGCACAAACGCTGGAGAAAGATTTTGGATTTAGTAATTATGGGACCAGCTAGTCCGAGAGGATCGCGCTATGGATGACAAAACAGAGCGCCTGCAGGAATTCAAAGAAGATTGAAGGGCCGAGAACGAAAATAATAGTAGATCAGGAACCGGATCCCACACAAGTTCTGGGCTCCAGAGCTGGCTCCAGATATCAAGTCATCCACGTAGAAGTCACGGCGAAGGATTTCAGCTCCAACTGGAAACGCCATCTGCTCATCCATTGCCAACTGATGCATCGCTCGCACAGATAAATAGGAGCCAGGCTTCGTCCCATAAGTAACGGTGTCCAATTGAAATACACGCAAGTCTTCTTCCCTGGAGTTTCTCCACAGAATACACTGCAAGTTGCTATCCTCGGTCGAGACTCTTATACAACGATACATCTTACAGATATCTCCCGTAATCGCAACGGCGTATGACCGAAATCGAGCAAGAATATGAAACAGTTTGGATTGGATTACGGGACCAGCCATTAAAACGTCGTTCAGGGAATATCCAGATGAGGTTGAAGCGGATCCATCAAAAACGACGCGAAGCTTGGTCGTAGAACTATCTTCCTTCATGACGCAATGGTGAGGCAAAAAATATCGGCAGTTGCTGATTGCCTGGGTAGGAACCTGAGATCTATGGCCTAAGTCAAGGTACTCCTTTATAAATGCTGCATACTGAGATTTAACATCAGGGCGAGGATCTAACTTTCTCTCAAGGGTCAGGAATCTACGAAGCGCTTGATTGTAAGATTCTCCAAGGAGATCCAAATTATATTTTGCTGGCAGCCGAACACAATAATCGCCTTTATGTAGTCGACGGAAATGCTGCACAAAGTGTACTTCACAATCTAGCTCTTCTTTGGTAGACTTTATTATTGGTTCGATGCAATTTTCTACCTCCCAAAACCTCCGAAGAAGCACCTCAAGCCGAACCTCTGGACTATTATCCTCAGCAGCTACGGCCCGAGCGCGAGAGACCATCAACGAGGAACCTTTTAAACGCGAACAACTTCCAGACACGACCCATCCCAAGCGCGTTTTCTGAATTGAAGGCAATCCTGGCAGTAGCTTGACCTGACCAACACACAGGAGCTCGAAAAACAGACTTGCGCCAATTAGCAGATCGACGCGCTGCGGCTTATAAAACTCCGGACCAGCTAGTGGTATGTTAGATGGAATGTTCCAGTTTTGAGTGTCAATTCTAAAGCTTGGCTGTCGATCGGTTATTCTAGAGGCTACAATGGCAGTGATGAGAGTTGAGTAATCCGATGAGCGAGAGTGCAGGCTAACGTTGACCGAAAATCCATCCGTGACGAAGCTAGAGTCGGCTATTCCCGAGACTGAAGTCGATGATTTAATTTTTCGAAGCTGAAGCTGATTCGCGAAACGAGAAGTTATTAGATGCAACTGGGAGCCGGAATCCAGCAACGCTCGGCAGGGAACTAAAACTCCGGAACGATTTTTGACTAAGACCGTGGCCGTGGCAAGTAGAACAACACCATTCCTGAGATCTTGGGCAATAAGGGCAGACGAGGTAGCCGCTGAAGTAGAGGGCTCAGTGGTATGCTCAGACGGCGTAGATTCAGACAGCGCAGACTGAGATGGAGTATACGGCGCTGATTTCCCTTGGACTGCGGTATCTTCAGGGCTACCAAAATGAAGGAGGGTATGGTGTCTACCCCCGCAGGTACGACAGTTGCTCGAGGTGCACTGAAGTAATCGAACCCCTGTTCTGAGACAATTTATACACAACGAAAGCCGCTTAGCTTCTTTATGGCGATTTGTGGGGGACAGCGCTTTAAACTTCTGACAGTGCTGGACCTCGTGAGCACCATCGTTGCACAGCACGCAGCGTGCTATGGTTTGGTTCGTAGTAACCAATATGGACCTAGAATTATTATGCTTTCTACTTCTGCCGACCTGATTGCTCAACGCATAGCTTGCCATAGAAAAGTCCATCGTCTCCAATGATCTGCATTTCTGCTCCAAGAACGAGGCCATAGATTCCCACGACGGAATTAAGTTGGAGAATGTGGGGTCGTTGAATCCGTTCCTCCCACTTCTCTTTGCTCGCTGGATCCAGTTTTCGGAGAAGCTCCTGCACGATGATGCATCCTGCGATCTGCTCAGTGGTGCCCAAACCCTGGACTGCGCGCATATGTGAATTGAACTTGTCTGAAAGCTCCCGAAGCATGACCACTGATCCAGGTTCCACAGCCTGGAGCGCCAAGATCTCATTGATGTGTGCCTGAAAGACCAATCGCCGATTATTGAATCTGTTTTCCAACAAATCTAATGCCACAGCATAATTGCCATCTGAGATTTCCAGCGACCGAACAGTCTCCAATGCCGAATCCCGCAGACAGGAACGCAAATGCTGGAGCTTTTCTACGTTTGTTAAGTCCGGATGGCTGTCGATGATGGTGGCAAACATTGAATAAAAGTCCGTCCAGTTCGCATACCCGCCGCTAAACGTCGGCAATTGTATAGGAGGCAGGGATGGTACTTGTCTACGGTGAGGTAGAAATTGCGAGCCGGAAAAATCAACCGTAGTGTTTCCGCCAGCCAAGGTAGAATGAAACGGCATGCGGCCGCTACTCTTAGCCATTTCCCTCATAATCGCCGCCTTCAGCGAGCTTGCAAGTGACTCAAAAATGTCACACAAAACACTGTGAATTTCGCTTCGATCCAATTCCTCAAGCTCGCCGTGAAACGTCTCAAATTTGCCGATCAACTTCTCGACTTGCTCTTGCTTTACGACGAGGATGTAGTAGTCACAGTCCAACGACTCATTCTGCCAAGCGGTAGCTAACCTTTTGATTTTCTCGCATAATTCCGTTGACTTAAGCTTCAAAAAAGACACCCTGTTTTGCTCACTGGTCATTGGAATTTCGTTAGCAGCATTAATTTCCATGGTAGCGGCAGCGTTAGTAGAAAGACCAACGTCTCTAGCGGGAAGATGATCGTAAAGAGTAACACGAGCAATAGACGACAAGAACCGAGCCCAGCAAGCGAACAGCTTTGTACGAACTGTATATACAAAGGCGACCGGTGTAAGAAACGTTTCTTGCGGGAAGATGACCGAAAAGAGAAGCGCAAGCCAACAGCTATGTACGTGCACTACCGAATATGCTATTATATGCTATTAAGCGTTTTTAACAACTGTTGCAATTTGAAGTTAATGAAAGTCGAGAGGCTGTTTATAATTCACAATTTATTTGTATATGTAAACCAACTTATCGCGTATGTACATATGGGAATGATTGGGGCGAACGATTGATGCGAGGATGTTAGTCTAATAGCTGCGACGATTAGCTCAAGACTGCCCATGCAAGGGCTGACGTATGATAGCGTATGAGAGCGTATGATAGCCCGAGAGCGTTAGAGCTGCTCGGGGACGCTGTTAAGCCGAGTACGACGAGTTGCGACGCTGTTAAGCCGATGTCGCCGAGTTGCGACATAAGGAGACGAAAGAATTCCGCTGCATGCGCATATGCGGTACCAAATGATCTTTGCAGTGGGGGCATTGGAAACGACAACACCAAAATGCATTTCCTTTGGGTGTGGCAATAATTTAAAATATTTAAGCTGCTTGATCCGACATACCCCAATACTCATTTTGAGTATCGGGTATAAAAAAAAGAGAGTGAACGAAAATTGATTTGTTCCTTTTGGTTAAAATAATGATACAATCTGATCCAGATTCGATAATCCGGTAGATATGGTCATTCTCTATGATTGAGCGTTTTTAATTTTTCTCGTATCTTTAGAATTTTGGATGCCACAGATGTTCATCATTTGTGGGAGCGGAAAGGGGTGGCGCGAAATTTTGAAATACACGTGTAACAGTGACACATTACATTAGTCTTGATACAAAATGTCGTTGCACTAGCTCTTATAGTCTCTAAGCACCAAGCGCTCATAGGGACGGACAGACAGACATGGCTCCATCTACTCGGCTATTGATGCTGATCAAGACTTACATAATTTATGGGGTCCACAAATCTAACATCCCCTATTCTCATTTGTAGTATCGGGTATAATTACCCGGGTAAATTACCCGCATTGGGCATATGATAAAGCCTTACATGAACATAGAAGAATAAACTTATATAATTCTTTGTTTTTAGCGAAAAATTTACAAGATTCTGCCAATGGAAAAATTTGGAACTAAATATTCAAGTAAGTACAATATTCTAAATTTAGACAACTGAATAATATTTTTAACAAAAAATACAATTTGAACTCTAATTTGACAATAATACATATATATTAAGAAAATCAAAAACACCGACACATAAAGATAGTCATTGCCAGTTTGCCTAATCCGGATCAGATCTGATTATTATCACCAAAATGAACAAATCAATTTGCAGTGACTACGCAAATTGTCTCTCTCTCTCAAACACTCTTTGTTGTCGGGACGTCGGGATTCAAAAATTGTCTAATGAACTACTATTATTGTATCTGGTACTCGGAGAGTATAGGGGTATATTAGAATTGTGGTAAAAGTGGATGTGTGTAACACCCAGAAGGAAGCGTTACCGACCCCATAAAGTATATATTAATTACATTAAATTATAGATAGTGGTGCAGCCTATGGCAGCACTGCCCACAGTCGTTCTTTCGTCTCTCTATAGCGCCATCTTCGTTCCTTCAGTTCTCTCGAGCTCTATCTATCATTCGTCCCCGCCTTAGCTGCATCACCGAGATTCTTCTATCACTTTCTCTCGTTATCTAAATTTATTTTTATTTATTTCATGCAGTCTTGAGCTGATCGTCATAGCTAAATCTACATGACGACGTTCTTGCAACCAACACACGTACATACGAGGGTGGCCTTATAAGTACTTATTGTGTATCCAGATTCTTTGGATATCGCATTGTTACAAGTGTATTGCCGTTATCTTATCTGATAAAAGAGATTTACTATCGTGTAGTTTATTCTTTTAGACGACTGTTGTTAAAACTTCATACGAATCGGACTCGTATTTTGTTTTTTGACCACGTATGGAAGTGATTTTCACTGATTTTATAAAAATGGAAAAAGAGCAATATCGGTCGGTGATTCGATTCTTATTTTTGAAAGGGAAATTGCGCAACGAAAGCAAAGAGCGCTGGGATGCTGCTCCGGAGAACAAGCGCAACTGTGAGACCACTTCAGAGCAGTGCTTGACGCTGTTTGAACGCAATCCGAAGGACTTTCTGCGTCGTTTCTTGACCGTCGACGAAACATGGATCCACTGGTACACACAGTGGACTTTACCTGGCGAACAGGCTTGAAGAAGGCGAAGACTGCCTTATCGGCCTGAAAGGTGATGGCAACCGTTTTCTGGGATCACAAGGTGAGATCTACATCGATTACCTAGAGAAGTGCAAAGATCACACGGCTCTACAAGGCGGATTTATGGCGCCGATTCGACGCCGAGTTGCAGAAAACGAGTTGAGAAAACGTATTTTCAGATGGGCTAAAGGAGGCTATGTTTTTCTTTTTCAGGCTAAGTACTTATCAGAATACCGTCGTATAACCAACACACATACGAGTACTTTCGCTTTCGAAAACAAATACGCAAATACAAATTCGCTTTAACAAATATGTGTTACAATATAGATGTAAAGGACAAGGTATCAAGTAGCTAATACTATCCTGTCTAATTAACTTTGACCTGTTATTCGATCTAAACATAATTTACAAACGATACTTTTTTATCTTGGACGTTGACATGCAATGACTGCAACCGACCGAGTGTCGCTGCCGCATGACGCGCGACGTGGTAACCGAATCGAACGCGAGCATGCAGGAAAGATAGCTGTTAGGCTAATATGCGAGGAAAATTGGAAATAAACATTACTAACTACTAATTATTAAAACATTACTAGAACTAAGCATGCCTTCAAAATACAAATACCACTACAATTACTAATTATGAGCCAGGTATTTGAGTATTAGTTTTTTAATTAGAGAATTAGTGGTGGATATAATATGGTAGAGGGAATTATAATCCCAGCATAAGACTCTAAACGGTTCATGCAAGGAATAATTCGATCTACAAAGTGGAAGGAGCAACGGTATACAATTTCTAGTGAGTCTACTTTGCATTTCGAGGCATTAAGGTGTAACAAGTTTGCTCAACAGCATGACTGAAAGTTATTGAGATCGGATTGCAAGCGAGAATGAAATGAAATGTTTGTTCGGGCCAGCCGCTTAAGAATAACCGTAACTTTAAGCATTATTATTGTATGAGCAGAGAGAGCCGCCTATGTTGCTGCGCTCTCCCGTCAAAGGGGCTCTCTGCCGCCGCCACTTCGGCAATTACTTTGATCTGCTGCCGCCACTTCGGCAATCACTTTGATCTAACTCCGTCGTCTATTTTTAGTTCTTTGCTAACCCCTCTGCGCATTGGTTGCATATCGATCTCGCATAAATTTTATCTGGCCATAACAAGCAATCGGCTTCCGCTAAGCCACAAAGATTAAATACGAATTATAAAGTTTAACCCAAATTCTCTTTTCATTTTTGAAACACATAGGTGCCAAAAAAGCTTGGCATCTCAAACATTGGTGACCCCGACGTGATATAAAACCATTGCTTAATCGCGTTCCGTTAAAACACTTATTAATTATACAATATTTTGTTGTTGGGTAGTTTAACTACCAACAAATACAGTTGGGTGCACGTTGAAAAACAGTTTAAAGTGCAAATTCAGTGAGAGTGCGGCTGGAATATTTATATACAAATTCCGGTACTTTAAGCGTCGAATCTCTCATTCTCATCGCAGCTACAGTCGCGGTTCTTGACTTTTCGTACATCGTCGTTTTATACATCGTCGCTTAAGCGGTACTTCATTTTCCGTTGTTGTGTCAAATTGCACAACGGTTAACATGGAAAACGATCCGAATACAGGCGCGAGCGGAATTATTGTGGTGGCTGATTCCAGACTGAGTCTGTATAAGCGTAAAAGTAAGTCATTATATGATCGATTGCACAGGCTTGGCGAATCCTTCGCGGGGAATAAAATCGATAAGTTGACCGCCGCGGAAGTCGAGGTGCGCCTTGATATGTTGGCAGAAATTCGAGAGGAATTCAATAAGGCCCATAATGAATTGGAGGCTCTCGATCAAAACGAGATTGGGAGTGAGCTGTGCGAAATCTTTGATACTCTTTTCATATCGTTGAAAGCTGAGTTGCTGGCTGCTGTTGAAGTAAGCCTGTCACACGCCGCTGCCCATTCTACGACTCTGCCAAGCCATTCCGGACATAGTACCATCATCATGGCTCACAAGCAGCGACTTCCTGAGCTGAAGTTTACTGGTGGATACGTCGAGCTCTCGGATTTTATGGCAATGTTCAAATCGGTGATTGAAGCGGATGCGGATCTCAGTGACATCGAGAAATTCCAGCACCTTCGCTCTTGCCTCGCTGATACGGCTTTGGATTCGGTTCGATCGTTGGAGCTCAGCTCTCCAGTGCCAATTATCGTGCGGCTCTGGATATACTTAATAAACGCTTTAATAACAAAAGACTTGTTTTCAGGCACATATCAAGAAGATTCTTGGGCTAAAGAGGGTAGACTCACCTTCTGGTAAAAGGCTTCGGAAGTTTTCGGATGCAGTCAATTTACACATGCGAGCGTTGCAGACATTGGGAATTGCTGAGGAGATTTCGGGATTCATGGTTATCAACATGCTGCTGCAGAAGTTGGATTCGAAGACGCAAACCAAATGGGAGGAGCACACATCGTCGGATGCTATACCTACCGCAGAGGAATTCTTCGAATTCTTGCAGCAACGCTGCCAGAAAATGGAGCGTTTGGAATATGCTACAGCGACACACGCTAGTAGCGATCAGGTGGGAAAAAACCATTCCTATACGCAGGTTAAGAAAACGTTTGTAGCTTCCAACTCTTCCACCGACCCGTCTGTATGCGTCTTTTGCCACTCAGCGGGCCATGGAATATACTCGTGCAAGATATTCGGAAATCTCTCACCGTTGCTGCGCCACAAAGAAGTGAAGAAGCTTTCCCTATGCTTCAATTGCCTAAAACCGGGGCACCGGACCCGCGCATGCAATAGTGGAAAATGTCGAGTATGCGGCGGTAGGCATCATAGTTTGTTGCACTTCGATAGTATACAGCCCACAACACAAGGCTGCCCAGGTATTACTCCTCCCGATCTTACCGTTCAACCGGACACTCTTTCCGTTGCTCAAAATTCTGCTAGCAGCTCGTCTCTACCTTCGTCTACCTCTCTTGCTGCCCAAGGTCTTCACTCTGATGTCGTGCTTCTGGCTACAGCCGTGGTTCTCGTGAAGAATCGGTCTGGCGTTTTAGTTCCTTGTCGTGCCATCTTAGATTCAGGATCGCAGCTGCATCTCGTCACATCCAGGTTCGCCCAGCAGCTTCAGCTTAGGAGAACTCAATCGTCTGCACTTGTGTCTGGGCTGTGCGATACCAGCGTTTCTACTGAGGGATCCACCATAAGCATTTGTATGCATTCTCGCACCTCTGCTTACACAACTACGCTTACTGCTCTCATCGCCCCCACGATTACCGATTCTCAACCAAGTATGACAGTAAATGTATCCGATTGGCGTATTCCATCTAACATTCAGCTCGCTGATCCTGCATTTTTCAATCCTCAACGGGTTGATCTTCTCATTGGTGCGAGCGTTTTTTATGATCTCCTCTGCGTAGGGCAAATCAAACTCACCGATGGACTGCCTCTTCTGCAGAAGACCCGGCTTGGGTGGATCGTATCTGGCGGTGGACAGAAGGTATCAAGCTCGGCGCTTTTGGCCACGCACAATTGTCCAGATTCGATAGCTGAGATGGAAGCAAGGTTGGATAAAACTCTTCGTATGTTTTGGGAAGTCGAGGATTGTGTGGAGGCTGGGTTGAATACCAAAGAAGTAGACGATTGTGAAGCACATTTCGTAAGCCACCTTTCACGGTTGCCATCCGGGGACCACTAAATAACAATACTGATCGTTTAGGAGAATCTTATGCTCAGGCTTATCGACGGTTCATCAGTCTGGAGCGAAAAGTGGAGCGTAATCCTACACTCAAGGAGCGGTATTCCGCCTTTATGAGGGAGTACATTGATTTACATCATATGCACCAAGTCAACCCTGATTCCCGTAGCCTCTGCAAATATTTCTTGCCTCATCACTGTGTCCTAAAGGAGGGGACAGTACGACGACAAAACTCCGTGTCGTTTTCGATGGATCCGCAGCGACATCAACTTGATATTCTCTAAATGATGTGATGATGACAGGCCCTGTTATTCAGCCTGCATTGTTTAACATATTGATTCGCTTTCGAACATATCCATTCGCTCTCACTGGGGACATTTGTAAAATGTACCGCTGCGTACGAGTGTCTCCACCCGACAATTTGTAATAGTGCATCCTATGGCGAGATTCCATCGAGTCCGAGGTTCAAGTCTATACATTAGACACCGTCACATACGGGACGAAGGCTGTATCATTTTTAGCGGTCCGCGCAATGCACCAGCTGGCCATCGACGAGGGTGAGTCCTACCCTCTTGGCTCAGCTGCTCTGCGGCAGGATTTTTACGTGGATGACCTTATTTCGGGCGGTAATTCGGTCGCACAGGTCATGGACAAGATGCACCAAACATCAGCTTTACTGTCCCGTGGTAACCTTAGACTTAGGAAATGGTGCTCCAGTCACTAGGAAGTACTTGAGAATGAAGTACTTGAGGATGGACTTGAGAAATAGTTTGGCAAGTATTTCTCGGATCTCATTTCCTCGCTTGGTTCTTCGTTCTAGTGTGGCTACAGAAGTTCACGGATTCTGTGATGCCAGCTTAGAAGCAAATGGCGCTTGCGTGTCCAGGGGAGCCCAGTCTTCGAGCCACGTTTTGTGCTCAAAGTCGCGAGTGGCGCCGCTAAAGACTATATCGATTCCTAAGCTGGAATTAAGTGGAGCCCATTTGCTTGCGAAAATCATGCAGAATGTAAAGGACATGGGAATCTTTACAGGTCGGTTCTATTGCTGGTCGGATTCGTCAACAGCATTATCTTGGATTAGGGACGAGTCAGCTAAATTTCAAGTTTTCGTGGCAAATCGAGTGGCATCAATTCAGGAGTTGACGGCAGCCATGGAATGGCGCTATGTTCCCACATCTTTAAATCCTGCTGATATTCTCTCGAGAGGCTCGCTTCCCAGCCATCTTATCCAGTCAGAGCTATGGTTTCACGGCCCATCTTTTTTGCTAGGCTCCAAGAATAAGTGGCCTGTATCTTCTGCTAACGACATAGCAACTTTGGAGCTTCGCAAGAGAGTATTGCTAATCGCGTCTCCACATGCCGATCTCACGTCGGGATGCCAATTTGCGAATTCATTCTTTCGCATGCAGCGCACATTCGCCTACTTGCATAAATTAATACATCGTCTTAGGCATCCAGGACTCGCCGTTTCTGATATTCGGCAAGGAACGCATCTTATAATTCGAAAAAATTCAGCTGGCAAACATAAACATAGCTGGATGGACATAAAGGAGATTCGGCGCAATGGTCAAGTCATGAAATCCAGTTCTATTAGTTCGCTCAACCCGTTCATAGATCATTCTGGACTACTTAGAGTTGGAGGTCGTCTTGGCAACTCATCGCTAGGATTTGACGCTCAGCATCCGCTCATTCTGCCAAAGGGACATTCCAGAATGATATTATCACGAAAGAAACCTCCATGCCGGACCTCGCGCCTTGCTATCCTAAATTCGGCTGGAATATTGGCCCATTGGAGGTGTTAAAGCAGTGTCAAGGGTCGTCAGCAAGTGTGTGAGATGCTTCAGGACTAAGCCGCGCATGGTTGAACACATCATGGGAGACCTACCTAAGGAACCTTTGGAAGGATCTCGAGCTTTTGAAGTCACTGGAGTAGATTACTGTGGAACTTTTTTCAACCGATCAGACATCCGCACGTGGCCTCCGATCAAGTGCTGCATTAGCGTATTCATCTGCTTCACTTCTAAGGCTATACACATGGAGCTCTTAAAGAATTTGACCACCGCATCGTTTCTAGGCGCACTAAAGCGTTTTACTTTCACTCGAGGAAGGCCAAGTCAAATTTGGTCGGACAATGCGACAAACTTCTTTGGGGCCAAGAACGAGCTTCTGGAGCTAAAGAAGCTTTGTCTGAGCGAACCGCATATGAAGGAGGTCCACGAATCCTGCTTGGCTGACTCGATCGACTGTCGTTTCATCCCGTGGGAAGCGGCCGTGAAGACCGCAAAATATCACCTGTACCGCTCAGTTGGACCAGCTGTGCTTAGCTTCGACGAGCTGCGCACTCTGATCTGTCAATCACCCTTTGCTCTCGCTTTCAGAAAATCCTGATGATTTAGACGTTTTGACTCCTGCTCATCTGCTTTTAGGCGGCCCCCATGAGCAAATCCTCGAGCCTGACCTAGCGAAGCTGAACTACAATCGTCTGGATGGCTGGCAGCGAGTCAAACAAATATTTTGGAGCCGTTGGCGCGAAGAGTATCCCACTCTTTTGCAAGAGCGCGCGAAGTGGCGTACCCCCGCGCAAAACATCTGCAAGAACGACCTCGTTCTGGTGAAGGACGAAAATCTTCCTCCAATGCGTTGGCCACTGACTAGAGTGGTCGATGTCGTTATGGGCAAGGACGGAGTGTGTCGCGTCGCTGACCTGAAGACATCCTCAGGAAACATCAGGAGGGCCGTCACTCGGCTATGTTTGCTGCCCCTTAAGGAATCTGTTGAGAGACTAGCTCCCAACGGGGGGAGTGTGTTCGGGCCAGCCGCTGAAGAATAACCGTAACTTTAAGCATTATTATTGTATGAGCAGAGAGAGCCGTCTATGTTGTAAAACGTTGACTTTCTGCAGAGCTGCTGCGCTCTCCCGCTAAAGGGGCTCTCTGCCGCTGCCACTTCGGCAATTACTTTGATCTGCTGCCGCCACTTCGGCAATCACTTTGATCTAACTCCGTCGTCTATTTTTAGTTCTATGCTAACCCCTCTGCGCATTGGTTGCATATCGATCTCGCATAAATTTTATCTGGCCATAGCAAGCAATCGGCTTCCGCTAAGCTACCAAGATTAAATACGAATTATAAAGTTTAACCCAAATTCTCTTTTCATTTTTGAAACACATAGATGCCAAAAAAGCTTGGCATCTCAAACAATGTTCTTATACTGGACACGGAGTTTAACATCATCCGCATACATGAGTTCTCCAGAGTATGTTAATAAGGAACTGAAAGTGTGAAAAGTAAGGGAACTAGAAAGTAAGTAACATCCATCTGTAAGTTACCTTAAAAGCATAGTTCGCAAATAACTGTTGACACTTTCGGCGTTTCTGATAAGAACCTCTCATTGACGGACACATTGAGAAAATGGACTGAAAAGACCCGATCAAATCTGTTTTTGCTCAACTCGCTCTTCGCTCAAGCAAAGACCGATTTTTTCACTTCTCTTTTGTTCCTGTTTTTCACTGGGCATCTTGTCGCGAGCAAACGAACAAAGTGTCTTTTGCGTATGTATGCGTGCTTGTACGTGTGATGCTTATGGCAGCTATCAATTTTTGTGAATTCTATACGGTTTGACTATTGGAGCTTAAAATGAATCGTGAAAAGCAAAACGAAAATGTTCTATTGCCAATTTTGCAAATAAATATACCTATTACAATACAATAGCCCAAAAAATGCGGAAAACATGAATAAATAAACATATATACGAAAATAAACTAAAAACACTTTACTCAGACACTTTTTTGGTTCTGCTCATCTAAAGACACTTTTGCTGTGAGCGCTTGACCAAAGTGCCTCTCTAAGTTGTTATTGTGAGACACGGCTTTTTTTTCCTTATCTTTTTTTTCTGTTCCTTGCCGTTAATAGTCATTGTTATAATCAAGTAGAAAGTAGAAACTTTCATAGTTATCCTAAAAAATGATTTTCGTTCGTTAACTCGTTAACCTCCGTCCCTTCATTACCAGAACAAAACAGAAGCTTCTGCTGTTGCTATTGCAAATTTATTCGCAAACTTTTTCCAAACAACGTACTCGTCTCATATTTACAACGCATCCACTCCGTATCCGTACCAGCTACCTCAAGCTAACAGCATTTTTCTGCCCATTTTCGAGGAAAGCGTTGTTCTGGAAGGTTTGTCATCTATGGACATATTGTTTTCTGCGGGTCCAGATAAGGTATAAAGTTGCATCTTAAAACACTGTGCCCAGTCCCTTTGCAAACCCTTGACCTTTCTCTTCAACCTCTCCTTGGAACAGTCTTGTCTCCCAGTAATTTGGAATGAGTCCTATATCATTCCGCTTCACAAAAAAGGTTCAAGATCAAACATTGCAAACTATCGTGGTATCGCAAAGCTTTCCGCCATCCCGAAGCTTCTTGAGTTCCTGGTCACCCGGCAACTGAAACATCTTTGTTGCAGCTTGATATCTCCGTCGCAACACGGTTTTTTCAAACATCGTTCAACATCGACTAACCTTCTTGAGTTTTCTAACCTAATCCACAGTGGGTTATATGTGAATGACCTTCCTCAAGTTATAACATACTCAACTACACTAATGTATGCTGATGATGTTAAAATCTGTCTGTCTTACTCTGATTGGTATTTGCACACACGCCTTCAACTGGATCTAAGTGAACTACTATTGTGGTGTTCAACTAATCTTCTTTTTCTGAACTTTTCCAAATGCAAACTTATGACATTTTACCGTCGCGCTCCTCATTTTGTCCCATATGTTCTAGGACATCATGTCCTTGAGCGAATTTCGAGTTCAAATGACCTCGGAGTCCTTTTTGATCATAAGATGTGTTTTAACACCCATATAGCTGCAACTGTAAATAAAGCTAAGAGTGTTTTAGCGTTCATCAAGCGTTGGTCCAAGGAGTTTGACGACCCGTACGTTACGAAACAACTGTACATCTCGTTAGTACGTCCTATATTGGAGTATTGTTCTTGTGTGTGGAGTCCGCAGTATAAAGAACAGCAGGCTGTTATTGAATCCGTGCAAAAGCAATTTTTAATTTTTGCCCTTCGGAACTTTAACTGGGACTCAGGTAGAATCTGGCCACCCTACCGGTCTAGGCTAAATCTTATTGACTCCCAAACTCTCTTGGGTCAGATTGACTTGGCCTTTCCATCTAGACCTACCCGTACTTTTAGGCCTATCCGTCTACCCATATGTAGGTCCAATTATGCTGATCATGAACCTTTTAGGGTTTTATGCCGTAATTATAACTCCCTCTGTCAAACCCTATCCCCTGAACTGTCTCATAAACTAATTGCATGCAATATTTATAATCATTTAAATTTAGCTAACTTTTAACTTATCTTTTTCCGCCTTTAGTAACTAAGTACCATTATTAACAGATAATTGTTAATTTAATAAATAAATTAAAATTAATCAAAATTATTAATTGGAAATTTTCGTTTCGTTTCGTGTAACTAAGTACCATTATTAACAGATAATTGTTAATTTAATAAATAAATTAAAATTAATCAAAATTATTAATTGGAAATTTTCGTTTCGTTTCGTGTGATTTGAGTTAGGAAGTACAATTTTGTATTGTATAATTATCGTTAGACCTACGCAAAGGATACATTTTACTGCGGGTGTCTATTTGAGTGCATGCTTACATACGTGTTATTTTAGGACTATTTTAGGACTCGTTAGAGATCGGTTTTTTGTTTACATGGGTGAAAGTTTACAATATGTTCAATGAACATTGTTCATGTCTGAACAGTGATTTTTTTGACCTTCTTCTGGATACATGGTCAGATGTAACCATCATCAAAGAGAGTGTGTTGAAGACCATGAAAAACGTTAAACTTCCTAAAATTACAACAATGCCACACGTTCTGTTGATATCTGATCAACAAGACGAGAAGTTTTTAGTGGATGCCCACAAAAATTACATCTGAAGTGTGGCGCAGTTCTTCGTTTAGTTTTTTATTAACTTCTTTATTACACGTCTTTTCTCTCTTCTTGTCGATCGTCGAAATCATCGCCTCAGACTTATCGCAGTATCATATCGCAGAATAATATCGCATAAAACTTATCGCAGAATAATATCGCATAAATCTTATCGCAGTATCATATCGCAGAATAATATCGCAACTTATCGCAGTATATTATCGGGATCGGTTAGGGTTAATAGCGGTAAGGGCTAATATGTCTTGTCTTACAGAAGATAGTTCCTGACGGATTAATCAAATCAACAGACGAAGCCAGCTCCGAAAAGACGCCACTCTTGGATTGGATGTGATAAATGTAGCAAGTAATGTTGTCGTCGTGAAGAAAAGATATGGTACAATTAAGTACAATTAGAGTTTGTGTAGATTATAAGATGTTAAACAGCATGGTTTCGTGGACTGTTTCCCAGTCCTGATCATGGAGGAAGTCCTTGAAAACGGAATTTTCCATGCGCCTATGGAAGAGCGGAGCGAGTCGTATACGGCCTTCGTCACAAAGAATTATTCGAGTATGCTCCAATTCAAGAATTCGCCAGCTGCGTACATTCGGTTCGCAAACTATATTTTTCAAGAATTAATCAACTCTGACGTTATGCAGCTTCATATGGACGACATAATTGTTTGAGACGCGTCGCCCGAGTTATGCATGAGGAAGACGAAGTTGATTCTGGAAACAGCTGTTCAATTTGGCGTAAAGATGCAGGAGCCGTATTTCAAGATCGGACGAACTAGCGAGGTATAGAGAGTCTTTGTTATATAGGGGTCGTCAAATTCTTTTGACCGCCTCTTTATAAACCCAAGCACGCCCATGGCGTTATTTACCATGGAAGAAATGTATTCGGAAAACTTTAATTTGGCGTCTAACATAACACCCAGATCATCCACCAGGGTAATTCTCTCAAGAGAACCACCAAATAGGGTGTAGGGAGCCAACAAAGGGCTAGAACGATGAAATGTCATAACTTTGCATTTCGAAGCATTAAGGTGTAACAAGTTTACACAACACCATGACTGAAAGTTATTGAGATCGGATTGCAAGCGAGAATGAAATGAAATGTCCTTATACTGGACACAGAGTTTAACATCATCCGCATACATAAATACTCGAGAGTATGTTAATACCGAAGGCAAGTCATTAATAAAGAGTGAGAAAAGCATGGGGCCTAGATGGCTGCCCGGCGGTACTCACGGAGAAACCTTTACTGGTAAAGAGAGGGAGTTTATGAAGAGGACTCTTTGAGACCTAGAACAAAGTTAGCTAGAAATCCATCTCAGGAGGTTGGGCGGAAGCCCTAAAAGGTCAAGTTTATGCGCTAAAAGAGAATGGTTTACTAAGGTCGGTGTAAATACCATCCATCTGTAAGTTACCTTGAAAGCCTTTAATAATGAAAGAGGTAAACTCTAACAAATTCGTGATGGTTGATCGCCGCCTTATAAATCCATGATGAGTTGGAGATATAAGTGACTTGCAGAGATGTTGCAAGTGCGTCGTTAAAACCTTCTCAAACATTTTGGGAATAGCGGATAACTTTGCTATACCTCTATAGTTTTTGGCATCAGACTTGCTACCTTTTTATGGAGAGGAATTATAAACGATTCCTTCCAGATCGGGGAGAAGCAAGAAGAATCAATGGACAGGTTGAATAGTTTAAGCAAGGGTCCACACAGTGTCTCGGCGCAGTACCTGCGTACACAACCTGGCCCCCCTCTGGACCCGGTGAAAACACCGGCTTAATTAGTCGAAGATCATGATGTAAAGAGCATTCATTTAACAAGGGACTGAAGACTCCGTTCGGCCTCGGTAAACCGTATGGGTACGGATGACCAGAGTAGCTTTGCTCAGAATAGGTGGTTTGGAAAAATTGGGCAAAAAGATCGTTAATTGCCTGATCATTATTTGCCAACGTATTACAAAATGATAGCGAGGATGGGTGTGCGGAGGTTCTATGCTTACTGTTTACTAAGCAGTAAAACTGTTTAGGGTCCTGAGAAAAACGTATCCTGCATCGAGATCGGTAGTTCTTATAGCATTGAGCATTAAGAACTGAAAAGTTTGACCGAACTAGGAGAACCGACTTCCTGAAATTTTTATAAAGTCTTGATTTTAAGTTTTTAGGCTGGATAACTCTTTGGTAAACCAAGGGAGCTTTCCAGATCGAATCGGACAAGAAACCGGGACACAAGAATCAAAAAATGTCCCAAGAGCATTGTAAAATAAGTAAAAAAAAGTACGATGGTAGGCGTCTTCAGGTAAAGTGATCGGAAGGGCTCGGGTTAAAAACACTATGGTCGGATCCTAGACAGGGACAGGTCAAGCAAGCCGTCAACAGGGTCATTTCGTGACATGGGCACTAGGATACTAGACTCGTTTATCGAAGACCAAACAGTTCCTGGCAAGTTGAAGTCACAAAGAACTTTCATATGATCTTTATCTGATAGCGAGGAAGAAACAGCGGTTAAAGCGGACAAGTGCTGCTCATAAATTGAGATATTCGGGGAATGTTAAATATACGAGCAAGTAATGAATATAGCGAAAGTGGGAAGAATCAGTTTTACATACTAGAATTCCAGTTCATATTGAACTTGGACTGTGAAGTGCTCCGACGTGAAGTTAGAGTCCACTGTAATGAGAACCTCTACTGCACGTCGAGACGAACGGTCCTTTCTAAAAGTTGTGTACAGACCTGCCAAAACCTCGGAACTAAGAATGTCCGGCTTTAACCAGGTTTCGGTTAACACAATAACGTGGGAAGCAAATGCAACACTATCCCGGAAAAAGAATGCTGAGCTTACTCCGTAAGCCTCTAACATTCTGATATGTTACTAAACGAGATGTTAGTTTTTCGAAGGGTGGAAGCAGGACGGGAAGATGAGGTTGGCACATTGGGATGATTTGTAATAGTTAGGGGGGCCTATTCTTCTTCTTAGCCTCCTTCACCACTCCATCACCACCAAATTCTCCGGCCAAAATTTGGCAGAGCAAATGGTGTCAAAATAAGTCGGGGAGAGACTTATCTTAAATGGTGATATCGCCCTGGCATAAGAACTATTAAAACTAATAAAATAAGAACATAAAAACTAAACTTCTCCACCATTAAACCGACGGCTCTTATTTTGCTTTATATAAAAGCAGTTACATCATTAGATGTGTGGTCAGGGACCACCCGTGAGACAAAAACTTGTCGTTTTGGTGGGTTTCCTACCAAGAGTTTAAGCACCACAAGCCTAGTACCTGTGGTGGCAATATCCGGAGGCCCAAAACTTCTAATCGCTGCACAGTGGGTCAGCGATCCCATTTTTTGACGTAAATTAAAATAATAAAGCTAGAGACTTCAAATTTAGTACACAAAATATTATCGACGTGTATATATATATCTAAATTTTAGACCGATCCGACCACGCCCACAAAAAACGCCCATAGAAGAAAAGATTCGCTAATATTGATTTTTAACACGTAGTCCATTATGATAGAATATGTTATTAAAATTTTTACAAATTAATATTTTTACAGTATTATATTATCACAACTTAATACTTAGAGGGGGATGCATACTTAAGTTTTTCAAATTACAACGAATTTATTATTAATCTTCTTCTACATCTACTTCTATTGAAAATGAATTTTCATTTTCAGAATCCGATTCGTCACTTTCACAAATACCAGAATAAGTATCTAGGGAAGCATTATTGTTATAACAAATATTTTCAAAACATGGCGCTTCTAAAAGTTCAATAATAGCTTGCGGCAATGGATCTTTTTTATTTCCACCCAATCTTTTTGTCAGATAGATGCTCGATACAAGAGGATCAGAGAAATCCATTGCTCTTTGGAAAAGATCTGTCATATTATTGCGTCGTGAATCCTTTCGAGCATGTAATCATCTGTCACTCTTATAGTATTTATTGCGTGCTTCCGAAGCGTTTTCTCCAATAACACCTACTGGCAGACCTGATGCTCCTATTATTTGAAACACGTGAATTAAATAACATTTTCAAACAAATAGCTATCAGACCAATGTGCCAGAAAAACGCTAATAGGAAGAGAGGAGAGCTGTTGCAGAAAGTAGCTAATGAGAAAGAGACAGCTACTGAACAGAAAGTTCGAGAGCGAGAGAGAAAGAGCAGTTATTTAAATTTAGATGATAGGGAGAGAGTTATAACACAACAAATCCGTCCGCTTTTTCCTGTGAAACGGTGAGGAATTTACTACATGAATGTCGAACTTGTTCTTTAAAAAAGTCCGAATAGTCTCCGAATTAAAGGCTGCCCCATTGTCAGGGGTTAAGGGCTAGCGGCCGTTACCCGAGGCGGCGAATTCCGGCGGGGAGCTCTCCCGGAGAGAGTGCAGCGGGACGACAGGATCGGGTCGGCAGTGCTCCAGCGCATGGCCAAATATGGTCATGAGATAACGCTACCAGCCAGGTCCCGTTACGAAGCAAGTGGAGAATGAAGGAAACACCGATGGGCACCGCGTGCCCGTAAGGCGCAGAAGCGAGCCTTTAAGATGAAGGTCGCGACGGTAAGGAAGGACAGTCAGCCGAGGGAGATATCAGGTGTCAAGTGAAAAGTAAGCCACGAGCGGTGGAACCAAGAACGAAGCGGTCACGCCTATCGGGGAGATACTTTACAAAGCGAAAACGTTGTGTGAGGATTGAGAGGCGGACTTGAGCCCAAAGCCAAGAGCTTGGAGAGCATCTCACAGGTTACGAGCCACGATCGGGCCGACAAGCCAAGGGAGTCTAGTGAGATCGAACGCGTCAGACGCCGACTGAGAGACGGATTTATGCTACGAGCCAAGAATCATTGGCCCCAGTCGTTAGGTCCGGCGGAGCTACGCTTGGACACGCCTTGGGTAGTTCAACAGTCGAGCCAGCGCAGGAGGCAAAGTAGTGTAAGATAGCTTTAAGATACCAATAATGAATAATTGTTATAGCAGTAGCCAAACCTTACCCATGCATTCTTACTTGTCGGCGGGGGCTAGCTACAAAATTGTTGAGGCAGGCCGCCCACTGAACGCTGAGCCAGCCCAGCTGAATCAGACGGAACAAAACGGTTTGTTACACAAATGTCTACCAATTTTAGAATCCGTATCTTCACGTCAGTGATTATGGGTGAAGCAACTTGCTGCGTAATCGACAACTTGGATAATTTTTGAACTGCAGTAATGAAATATTTCCCTGATTTGGAAATTATTTCAATGTGGATTAATTCGCCTACCCTTACTGGTAATGGTGTTACGCCCAATTCCTGATTTTTGGTATGGCCAGCATATTTTGCTTTTTGGCATAACATGCAGCTTATCACTACCTCTGCTGCGAAAGTAATAATCGCGCAGCACCTACTTCACATTCTCTTGGGCTGCTCTATGCGCCCGATTGTGTTCTGCAGATACTAACTGCGCAGATTCGTTCAATTCGTTCTCCGTCGTTGGTGACATCTGTCACAAGGGTCTTGCAGTTCCGCAATTTTGGGTCCGGGAATGTTTTGACCAGGTCATTCTGCAAGAATGGCAGAAGGCAGTACTGGCAGGTGCAATGAATGGCCGACTCCTCAAGAAGCGTTACGCTGCTGAAACAGTCAATCCTATGAAAAGTTTTTTCGAGAAGAGGATGTTTTTTTATTCATAGTAAAAATAGGATATATATGCGGGGTGTTAAGTATGACAGTTGAGGTCGGTTCTTCTTCCTCTTCTATTGTCGGGTTTATGCATTATGCATTAGGATGTTTCCTAAATTTAATGGCTACATGTGCTATTATAATTATTATTGTTATAATGAATGCAATTGTAATTATTGTTTGTAATGTTTGTATAATGTAATACAATTTTGTATGTTCTATGATTATTTCTTTTGCCTGTACGTAATCTAGTTATTACTAATGTAGACATTCTGTGTAAAATCAAGCATTGAATTGGTTACTTTTAATTTGTTTAATTGGATTGAGCAATTGTAAATTTTGAAGATATTATTTCCTTCTATAATGATCTCTTTATTTAGGCAATTTTGGTTTAATTTGGTACTTGGAAGGTTCCATGTTAATAAAATGTTTGGTTCTATATAGTTTACTTAAATGTTCTTATATGTTTTTGTATAAGGGAATTTTGCAGGTTTTTGTTGTATGATGCCATTTATGCAATCGTCTTTTATTATTTGTGTATTGTCTTTATTGAGTACATTATTTTTAACAACATAATATTCTTCAGATGTTATTTCTGTTAAAATATTATTGTGCTCATCTGGATAGGGAATTATTTTGTATATTGAGGTGTTAATGCTTTCGCTTGGAATATTGGAAACTATTAATATGTCATTAGAATCTACTTTTAGCCATTTTGAAGTTTTGATGTGTAATATTTTCTCCGAATTTATATGTTTCAGGTTATCTTGTTTTAATAATTTTGGGTTGAATATACCAAGTCTAGATACCCAACTCTATATCCTCAATGTATTCTGAGAAGTGTTGGATGTTAAATATCAAAATATCTAATTGGTTTTTATTTTTTATCGCCTCAAATCCTTTGTGTATTGTTTCTATTACTAAGTTTAACTCATTGGTTTGGAAACTGTTTTTGACTAGACTGTCTATTTTGTTTTCTAGTCCTTTCCTATCTTCTTGGTCCAAAGTTCCAAATAAGTATTTATAAGCTGTATCGACTATGTTTATTAGTCCTCTTTTTCTGCTTTTGGTTATTTCAGTTTATTTTTCCTTTTATTTCCCTTGTGAGCTTGTCTACTAAATATTGTATTTGAATTACTTCTTTGAAATTGTTAGCCTTTTCTATAAGTCTTGCATAAGTTTCCTCAGTTTTTGTTATGTTTACTGTAAGGTAGTCATATTCGTAATTAATTGGTATGTTTATTTTTCCAGTATTGAATATGAGATATCCATACAGGGATTTTATTGGGTCTATTTCGACGTTTTGTCCACTTGTCAATAGAATCGCGAACATGAGGGTGATCTTTCAACGTCAGATATTCCATTTTAGCTGGAAGTGATCTCAATTTGGACGTTTTCCGTATTCAGCCATGCTGCGCACATAAAAGCTGAATCTTTGTTGGCTTTGATTTCAATTGTTTTTCCCATCTCGTTAAAAACTTTCATGATGGCTCTTTTTGTCTCTAACCAATCACGACTTTTTACATCTACAAGAGTGGAAAACTTAGAGTATACGTCAATACATGATAGGAACTGTTGGTTACCAACCATATAGAAATCCATTACGTATTTCTCTCTGATGTTCAATATTTCCGGTGTGGTTTCGAATGCCAACTTCGTATTTCTATGCTCTGTTTTGGCAATATTACAAGTAGGACATTAGTTTATGATGTTTTGGATTAGTTTTTGATAATCCGGGTAATAGTATTTTCCCCTAAACCAATTGACGGTTTTCTCTATCCCTGGATGGAGTAAGCCTTTATGATTCTTTAATATTATTTGTATTATTAATATTATTATTCTTCAATTTAAATTCAGAGTGTTTGAGATGCCAAGCTTTTTTGGCACCTATGTGTTTCAAAAATGAAAAGAGATTTTGGGTTAAACTTTATAATTCGTATTTAATCTTGGTGGCTTAGCGGAAGCCGATTGCTTGCTATTGCCAGATAAACCTTATGCGAGATCGATATGCAACCAATGCGCAGAGGGGTTAGCATAGAACTAAACTATAGACGACGGCGTTAGATCAAAGTGATTGCCGAAGTGGCGGCAGCAGATCAAAGTAATTGCCGAAGTGGCGGCGGCAGAGAGCCCCTTTAGCGGGAGAGCGCAGCAGCTCTGCAGAAAGTCAACGCTTTACAACATAGGCGGCTCTCTCTGCTCATACAATAATAATGTTAAAGTTACGGTTATTATTCAGCGGCTGGCCCGAACATACTCCCCCCGTTGGGAGCTAGTCTCTCAACAGATTCCTTAAGGGGCAGCAAACATAGCCGAGTGACGGCCCTCCTGATGTTTCCTGAGGATGTCTTCAGGTCAGCGACGCGACACACTCCGTCCTTGCCCAAAACGACATCGACCACTCTAGCCAGTGGCCAACGCATTGGAGGAAGATTTTCGTCCTTCACCAGAACGAGGTCGTTCTTGCATATGTTTTGCGCGGGGGTAAGCCACTTCGCGCGCTCTTGCAAAAGAGTGAGATACTCTTCGCGCCAACGGCTCCAAAATATTTGTTGTAGTTGGGTGACCCGCTGCCAGCCATCCAGACGATTGTAGTTCAGCTTCGTTAGGTCAGGCTCGAGGATTTGCTCATGGGGGCCGCCTAAAAGCAGATGAGCAGGAGTCAAAACGTCTAAATCATCAGGATTTTCTGAAAGCGAGAGCAAAGGGCGAGAGTTAACAATTGCAGTGATCTGACAGATCAGAGTGCGCAGCTCGTCGAAGCTAAGCACAGATGGTCCAACTGAGCGGTACAGGTGATATTTTGCGGTCTTCACGGCTGCTTCCCACAACCCGCCAAAATGCGGAGAGCGAGGTGGGATGAAACGCCAGTCGATCGTGTCAGCCAAGCAGGATTCGTGGACCTCCTTCATATGCGGTTCGCTCAGACAAAGCATCTTTAGCTCCAGAAGCTCGTTCTTGGCCCCAACGAAGTTTGTCGCATTTTCCGACCAAATTTGACTTGGCCTTCCTCGAGTGGAAGTAAAACGCTTTAGTGCGCCTAGAAACGATGCGGTGGTCAAATCCTTTACGAGCTCCATGTGTATAGCCTTGGAAGTGAAGCAGATGAATACGCTAATGTAGCACTTGATCGGAGGACTTGTGCGGATTTCTGATCGGTAGAAAAAAGGTCCACAGTAATCTACTCCAGTGACTTCAAAAGCTCGAGATCCTTCCAAACGCGGCCTAGTCCTGAAGCATCTCACACATCTGCTGACGACCCTTGACACTGCCTTAACACCTCCAATGGGCCAATATTCCAGCCGAATTTTGGATAGCAAGGCGCGAGGTCCGGCATGGAGGTTTCTTTCATGATAATATCTTATCAGCGCAAAGTTAATGGAATGTCCCTTTGGCAGAATGAGCGGGTGCTGAGCGTCAAATCCTAGCGATGAGTTGCCAAGACGACCTCCAACTCTAAGTAGTCCAGAATGATCGATGAACGGGTTGAGCGAACTAATAGAACTGGATTTCATGACTTGATCATTGCGCCGAATCTCCTTTATGTCCATCCACAAATTTGCCAGCTGAATGTGTCGAATTAGAAGATGCGTTCCTTGCCGAATATCAGAAACGGTGATTCCTGGATGCCTAAGACGATGTATAAATTTATGCATGTAGGCGAATGTGCGCTGCATGCGAAAGAATGAATTCGCAAATCTGCATCCCGACGTGAGATCGGCATGTGGAGACGTGATTAGCAATACTCTCTTGCGAAGCTCCAAAGTTGCTATGTCGTTAGCAGGAGATACAGGCCACTTATCCTTGGAGCCTAGCAAAAAGGATGGGCCGTGAAACCATAGCTCTGACTGGATAAGATGGTTGGGAAGCGAGCCTCTCGAGAGAATATCAGCAGGATTTAAAGATGTGGGAACATAGCGCCATTCCATGGCTGCCGTCAACTCCTGAACTGATGCCACTCGATTTGCCACGAAAACTTGAAATTTAGCTGGCTCGTCCCTAATCCAAGATAATGCTGTTGACGAATCCGACCAGCAATAGAACCGACCTGTAAAGATTCCCATGTCCTTTACATTCTGCATGATTTTCGCAAGCAAATGGGCTCCACTTAATTCCAGCTTAGGAATCGATATAGTCTTTAGCGGCGCCACTCGCGACTTTGAGCACAAAACGTGGCTCGAAGACTGGGCTTCCCTGGACACGCAAGCGCCATTTGCTTCTAAGCTGGCATCACAGAATCCGTGAACTTCTGTAGCCACACTAGAACGAAGAACCAAGCGAGGAAATGAGATCCGAGAAATACTTGCCAAACTATTTCTCAAGTCCATCCAAGTTGAATGCAACTCTGAGGGTAGGCTTTCATTCCAATCAAAATGTTCTCTCCAAAGCTGCTGAAGGAAGATTTTGCACCTGACAATGACTGGATTTATCAATCCAAGAGGGTCGTAGAACTGCGCAGTCGTAGATAAAACCGACCGCTTTGATGGCTTTGAGTTTGTGTCCAGTGCGGACAAGGCAAAAAGCAGCTGATCCGAAGCAGGGTCCCACGCTAAGCCGAGAGTTTTGGCTATGTCGCTTCCATCATTAAACTTTAGGAACTTCTCTATGTCATCTTCAGGGGTTCCCTCAAGTACTTCCTAGTGACTGGAGCACCATTTCCTAAGTCTAAAGTTACCACGGGACAGTAAAGCTGATGTTTGGTGCATCTTGTCCATGACCTGTGCGACCGAATTACCGCCCGAAATAAGGTCATCCACGTAAAACTCCTGCCGCAGAGCAGCTGAGCCAAGAGAGGATTCACCCTCGTCGATGGCCAGCTGGTGCATTGCGCGGACCGCTAAAAATGATGCAGCCCTCGTCCCGTATGTGACGGTGTCTAATGTGTAGACTTGAACCTCGGACTCGTTGGAACCATAGGATGCACTGTTACAAATTGTCGGGTGGAGACACTCGTACGCAGCGGTACATTTTACAAATGTCCCCTGTGAGAGCGACTGGATATGTTCGAAAATCGAATCAGCGAATCATTTCGATCCATCGAAAACGACACGGAGTTTTGTCGTCGTACTGTCCTCCTTTAGGACACAGTGATGAGGCAAGAAATATTTGCAGAGGCTACGGGAATCAGGGTTGACTTGGTGCATATGATGCAAATCAATGTACTCCCTCATAAAGGCGGAATACCGCTCCTTGAGTGTAGGATTACGCTCCACTTTTCGCTCCAGACTGATGAACCGTCGATAAGCCTGAGCATAAGATTCTCCTAAACGATCAGTATTGTTATTTAGTGGTCCCCGGATGGCAACCGTGAAAGGTGGCTTACGAAATGTGCTTCACAATCGTCTTCTTCTTTGGTATTCAACCCAGCCTCCACACAATCCTCGACTTCCCAAAACATACGAAGAGTTTTATCCAACCTTGCTTCCATCTCAGCTATCGAATCTGGACAATTGTGCGTGGCCAAAAGCGCCGAGCTTGATACCTTCTGTCCACCGCCAGATACGATCCACCCAAGCCGGGTCTTCTGCAGAAGAGGCAGTCCATCGGTGAGTTTGATTTGCCCTACGCAGAGGAGATCATAAAAAACGCTCGCACCAATGAGAAGATCAATCCGTTGAGGATTGAAAAATGCAGGATCAGCGAGCTGAATGTTAGATGAAATACGCCAATCGGATACATTTACTGTCATACTTGGTTGAGAATCGGTAATCGTGGGGGCGATGAGAGCAGTAAGCGTAGTTGTGTAAGCAGAGGTGCGAGAATGCATACAAATGCTTATGGTGGATCCCTCAGTAGAAACGCTGGTATCGCCCAGCCCAGACACAAGTGCAGACGATTGAGTTCTCCTAAGCTGAAGCTGCTGGGCGAACCTGGATGTGACGAGATGCAGCTGCGATCCTGAATCTAAGATGGCACGACAAGGAACTAAAACGCCAGACCGATTCTTCACGAGAACCACGGCTGTAGCCAGAAGCACGACATCAGAGTGAAGACCTTGGGCAGCAAGAGAGGTAGACGAAGGTAGAGACGAGCTGCTAGCAGAATTTTGAGCAACGGAAAGAGTGTCCGGTTGAACGGTAAGATCGGGAGGAGTAATACCTGGGCAGCCTTGTGTTGTGGGCTGTATACTATCGAAGTGCAACAAACTATGATGCCTACCGCCGCATACTCGACATTTTCCACTATTGCATGCGCGGGTCCGGTGCCCCGGTTTTAGGCAATTGAAGCATAGGGAAAGCTTCTTCACTTCTTTGTGGCGCAGCAACGGTGAGAGATTTCCGAATATCTTGCACGAGTATATTCCATGGCCCGCTGAGTGGCAAAAGACGCATACAGACGGGTCGGCGGAAGAGTTGGAAGCTACAAACGTTTTCTTAACCTGCGTATAGGAATGGTTTTTTCCCACCTGATCGCTACTAGCGTGTGTCGCTGTAGCATATTCCAATCGCTCCATTTCCTGGTAGCGTTGCTGCAAGAATTCGAAGAATTCCTCTGCGGTAGGTATAGCATCCGACGATGTGTGCTCCTCCCATTTGGTTTGCGTCTTCGAATCCAACTTCTGCAGCAGCATGTTGATAACCATGAATCCCGAAATCTCCTCAGCAGCTCCCAATGTCTGCAACGCTCGCATGTGTAAATTGACTGCATCCGAAAACTCCCGAAGCCTTTTAGCAGAAGGCGAGTCTACCCTCTTTAGCCCAAGAATCTTCATGATGTGTGCCTGGAAAACAAGTCTTTTGTTATTAAAGCGTTTATTAAGTATATCCAGAGCCGCACGATAATTGGCACTGGAGAGCTCCAACGATCGAACCGAATCCAAAACCGCATCAGCGAGGCAAGAGCGAAGGTGCTGGAATTTCTCGATGTCACTGAGATCCGCATCCGCTTCAATCACCGATTTGAACATTGCCATAAAATCCGAGAACTCGACGTATCCACCAGAAAACTTCGGCACCTTCAGCTCAGGAAGTCGCTGCTTGTGAGCCATGATGATGGTACTATGTCCGGAATGGCTTGGCAGAGTCGTAGAATGGGCAGCGGCGTGTGACTGGGTTACTTCCACAGCAGCCAGCAACTCAGCTTTCAACGATATGAAAAGAGTATCGAAGATTTCGCGCAGCTCACTCCCAATCTCGTTTTGATCGAGAGCCTCCAACTCATTATGGGCCTTATTAAATTCCGCTCGAATTTCTGCCAACATATCAAGGCGCACCTCGACTTCCGCGGCGGTCAGCTTGTCGATTTTATTCCCCGCGAAGGATTCGCCAAGCCTGTGCAATCGATCATATAATGACTGACTTTTACGCTTATACAGACTCAGTCTGGAATCAGCCACCACAATATTTCCGCCCGCGCCTGTATTCGGATCGTTGTCCATGTTAACCGTTGTGCAATTCGACACAACAACGGAAAATGAAATACCGCTTAAGCGACGATGTATAGCCGCGAGAGCGAGAATGCAAAACACGAAAAGTCAAGAACCGCGGCTGCAGCTGCGCAGAGAATGAGAGATTCGACGCTTAAGTACCGGAATTTGTCTATAAATATTCCAGCAGCACTCTCACTGAATTTGCACTTTAAACTGTTTTTCAATGTGCACCAAAATGTATTTGTTGGTAGTTAAACTACCCAACAACAAAATATTGTATAAATAATAAGTGTTTTAACGGAACGCGATTAAGCAATGGTTTTATATCACGTCGGGGGGTCACCAATGTTTGAGATGCCAAGCTTTTTTGGCACCTATGTGTTTCAAAAATGAAAAGAGATTTTGGGTTAAACTTTATAATTCGTATTTAATCTTGGTGGCTTAGCGGAAGCCGATTGCTTGCTATTGCCAGATAAACTTTATGCGAGATCGATATGCAACCAATGCGCAGAGGGGTTAGCATAGAACTAAACTATAGACGACGGCGTTAGATCAAAGTGATTGCCGAAGTGGCGGCAGCAGATCAAAGTAATTGCCGAAGTGGCGGCGGCAGAGAGCCCCTTTAGCGGGAGAGCGCAGCAGCTCTGCAGAAAGTCAACGCTTTACAACATAGGCGGCTCTCTCTGCTCATACAATAATAATGTTAAAGTTACGGTTATTATTCAGCGGCTGGCCCGAACACAGAGTAATTTTGAATATCTATAAGTTTTGTGCTTGATTTAATAGCTTTGGTTATATTGTTAGAATTAATGATTCCTAAATAGGCCTTTTGGAATGGAGGAAAAATCTCTTTCGTTATGGAAATATAATGCACTCTTTTTGGTGCACAGATATTCCTTTATTATATCCTTTGCTAAAGTGTTAGTCATTTCTTTATATGATTTGATGATTAGATTGTGGAAATAGCGAATTGTTTCTAGCCTATCTTCATTACCTTTTATTACTTAATTTGCCGATTGTAATAGTTAATTGGTCTTTCCTTGATAGCAATGTGATTTAGATTGTCTTCCTGTGCGCTATGTACAGTTGCACCAACGCTATTGGAAGCTTCTCCAAGGAGATTTTCATTAATCTTTACCCTTGATAAGGCATCCGCTACGTGATTCCCTGGTAGATATTTTATTTTAAAATCAAACTCATTCAGTTTTTTTTCCACCGTTGTAATTTTATCCAAATCAAGGGCTTATGATCGCTTTGTATCTCGAATGTTCTGCCAAATAGGATCGCTAATAATTCCTTTTCGATGGCTGAATAGTTTATTTCATGTTCATTTAGGGTTCTGCTAGAGTAGCAGGTCGGTTTGTGTTCTTGTGACAAAACCGCTCACAATGCTATTTTACTAGCGTCGGTTGTTACCGTGACGTACTTTTCTTCCTTGGTGTCTATGACAGCTCCTTTCTTTAGTTTGAGTGTCATGGGCTTTGCTATGTTTGCAAAGTTAGGAATGAATTTCCTGTAGAACCCGCACAGACCTAAGAATGACTTTATTTGTTTAGTCGTTTCCGGAATTGGGAATTTGAATATGGCAGAGATTTTGCCTGTATTTGGTACTACTTTAGTAGTACCACTACTACTACTACTATCACTACTTTAGAAGTGACTACATGACCTCGGAATTCAGTTTCCTTTTTCTCCATTTCTCCATTTGTAACTTCAAGTTGGCGTCTCTCAACTTTCCAAATACTCTTCTTAGCGTTCTTCCAATGAAGTGGAGAATATAATGATGTCATCTAAGTATACGAAGCAATCCTTGAAGATTAACTCATCTAGCAGATTGTTCATACATCTTTGGTAGGTAGCGGGGACAGTGGTTAGCCCAAAAGGCATACGAGTGAACTCGTAATATCCATGCTTAGTGGTGAACGCAGTTTTGGGGATTGAGCTAGGTTCCATGGGTAATCGATGGAAACCTTTTGCTAAATCGATTGTCGTGAAATACTGACATTTGCCTAGTTTGTCTAGGAATTTATTCATTTTTGAAGTTGGGAACTTGTCCTTAACTGTTATTTCATTTAGACTTCTATAGTCTACTTCCATTTGATATTTTTGCTTTCCTGAAGCGTCTATCTTTTTCGTAATCATAGATATGGGCGAGCAGTAAGGACAATTCGACTTTCGAATTATTTCCTGCCTGATCATGTCTTTGATTTGCTGGCTTACCTCCTGATCATGTATCTGGGCATACTTGTATGGTCGTCTGTAGACCGGGTCTTCATGTTGCGTTTTGATTTTGTGCTTGATTGTACTTGTGAAAGTCCAATTGTCACCTTCTCTGTACTGCACATTATTAAACTCATATGAGACCTTTTTCAATGCCTCCCTTTCTTCGTCGTTTAGATGATCTAATCTTAATTGATTACATTCCCTTAATTCAGATCGGAAGCGAAGTATTGACCACCCTCTGGAGATGGGTCAAGGCACTTATGTGCAATCTTCTCTTCTTTTGTAGATGGATCACTGCACTTCTCTGCGGTCTTGCCGGCTTCAATAGCATCTCCTCTCTGATTGATTGGGTACTACCTAGCTCGCAATGTTTCAGTTTCTTTTCTGTAATCGATGACGGCTTTACTTGCCATCAAGTGTTCTCTTCCTAATAAAATATCATAATTTTCGGAAAAGTTGTGTATTTAGAACTTTTGTTCGGACGGATATGTTTTGTTAGCATTCCTCATTATACTTTTAGTTAAACGGACAGGTCCATTGATGGTATGGACTGTAAGGTTATCGTCTTTTATCTCGGAATCTGTGTAGTTCTCTTTCATGATGTTGATCGATGATCCCGAATCAGCGATACACCTCAATATTCTTTTATTAATAGTGTTTGTAGTGGGATTGAAGATCAATTCTGAAACATCAAGATCGTTGGTCCAGTGAACCTCGTAAACCTCCTAGTAGCCGTCGCAAGAAATGTAAAAGATCGTTGTGTTTCGTGGTAGATATATATCGCTATGTATTTGGTTCGGGCGTCGCGCGGTAGATCGGCTGTTTGAATCGGGGGTGGAAGCGTAACTAACTCTTAGTCTTATGCTCTAAGCTTGATGCTGCGGTGAGTCGTGGATCGTTTAATCTCCCGGAGCGCACGTTGTTGGCACAGTGCTTGGTAATTTTATTGGTAATATTTGCTGCTGGCTTGAACATCCTCCCCCCCTTGCAGGATTGCAAAGTACAATTGGGCGGCCTATGCTCCTTTAGGCAGGATGTTGGCCCCCCCTCTACGCCTTTGCTCCTTCGCACGTGCAACTTTCGCTCGCTAAAGCAACTTTTTCTATAAATCAAAATAATAACTTATAAGCTCCGAATGACTTCCCCTAAATGGGCGTTCCACACACACACACACACACACACCCATAGACACACACAGATACAGCTGGAAGAGCATCCTGGAGGCCCTGACCAGGAGGGGTATATCCGAACAACTCACACGGACTCTGCGAAGCTATTTACGGACCGCGTCCTGATCTACGACACGGAAGAAGGAGCAGAACAACACCAAATCACCGGAGGCGTCCCGGTCCTAGGGCCTGTGGAACAGTGTCGAAACACGTAAGAGACGCAGAGGAGAAAACCAACGTAGCAGTCGGGATGATAGTGGCCTGGCTCGCAGCCAACGGGCTAGCATTGGCGGAGAAGAAGACGGAACAGGCATGCGTGAGAGTCGGTAGCACGATCATCAGGACCAAGCCTGCGCTAAAGTACCTAGGGGTAATGATGGATCAGAGGCGAAAGCGACTGCAGCAACGGCGGCCATAAGCAGGATGATGGCCAATACAGGGGGGCCACGGTAGCGCAGCAGGCAGCTCATCGCTGGGGTGGTCACCTCTATAATCTTATATGGATCAGCAGTGTGGGCACCAGAAATGATGGTTTCCACATACAGCAGAGACTGCAGAAGCGCATACCGACGCTATGCTCTGCTATGCTATGCTGCTTTCGGACGGTGTCTGAAGACGCCGCACTTGTTGTGGCAGGCATGGTCCCGCTGGATCTCCTGGCAGGTGAGCTGTAGAGCGGAGTGGAGGTAGCCAGCGAGCGGCGAGAGCGCACCATAGCCCAGTGGCAACGGCGCTGGGACCAAGCGGCAAAAGGGAGGTGGACCAGACGTCTCCTTCCCCAGCTTAACCCATGGCTGCGAAGAAGGCACGGCCAAATGGACCATTTTTTGGGCCAACTGCTGACGGAGCATGGCTGCTTCAAGCAGTACCTGCATCGCTTTAGGCATGCTGACGACCCGTATTGCAGCTGCTGTGGGCCTGGAGTCGACGAGGATGCAGAGCACGTCTTCTTTGTATGCCCCCGCTTCTCGCAAGAACGAACGAGGCTAGGGGTGACGCTTGCAGAAGTGAATGTGAACACCCTCACCGACCAGATGCTAGCCGATGAGCAATCATGGAACGCGGTCGCCGACATGGCAGCAAGCGTGATCAAGGAGCTGCGCAGGCTGGAGCGAAGCGGGACAAACTAAGTCCGAAAGATGACCCTACAGCCCGCACCGCGAAGTAATGCCTAGCGGCAGTCCTACTGGAGCGGAGAGCGAGAGAGACGGATAGTGGGGTGGCGAAATGGTGGCCACATTTGCACGGCGCTCGGCGAACATGTGAGCGTCACAAAATGCTGCAGCATGTGTTTGGAGCAGCAGAAGGAGCCGTGGAGGCCACATGAAAGAGGAGGACCAGTAGCTGAAGAGCCACCAAGGGAAGGACGAGCACGAGGATAAGAACGAGGCGGAGGAGCAGTCGGCCAGGCCAGAAGGCGGTTGTGGGAAAAAGTTTTACTGTAAATTGCTTTTAATCTAATGAACGTCGCCAGCAGCAGCAGTATGGCGGGGACAGGCAGGAATAGTCAGGATATGGGGGGATAGTAAGGATAGTGGGGGCAAGGTGGCCCCAAAGGCACTCTGTGGTGTCATTAGAAAATTACTTAAAGCCAAAGTCGTGCGGCGGCCCATGCAGAGCAACTGTGCGAATGCTCTCTGAATTTATAGAGCATTCAACATGGAGATTGGTGGAACGAACTATCGATTGCAACGGGATTACTTTGGGATCTATCTATGAGTACGTGTTGATAACTTCCGTTTCTATACCATTCTACACTACTATTACTCTCTCCTCTCTCCCTTAAAATTTGCATAAAATAATATTGTACACGCAATGCAAAAATTTGTATTTTCCAGCGTTGTTGGCATATTAATTGCCGCTATTACTTTCCACTAAATTAGCCTTTAAAACAGAAATGAAATGCCCATCCATCGGTCCAACCATCCATCTGTGGTACTCCGTACTCCATCTTCTAAAATGTACCTTCCACCTAACTGGCTCGCCAGCGGCAATAAAACAGCAAAAAACTATAATTTAAATTAATTTGCAAAACAACAAGTGCAATTACAACAGCAACAACAAATTACAGCACCTGCCCTGCTGAATCACAGAGAGAGAAAAGTGTCACGATCAAAGGCAACAAATTCAATGCAAAAATTACATTGAAAATTGGAACATAATGAGCTCATGGGCCCAAAGCGACACCTCACATTCCGAGAAGTAACTTTATGAAGGTGTTTCTTTCAGTGTACCCCAGCGATTGTTGGCGCTGATTCTACGTGTGTTTCTGTTGCCATTCCACTTTTGTCAACGAGCTCAAATTCAATGAAATTTCACACTTTGTCGTTAAAAGCGCTGGGCCAACCAAAGGTAGGCCCAAAGAGTCACGGGGGGGGTGTACGGGGGCATGGGGCAGGGCCGTTAACTGTCGGGGCACAAGGATGGAAATATGTAAATGGATTTTGCCAAGCGAATGGAACGCCGGTGCCGGAGGGATCCCAGAGAGTTGTGCAACGGCCGTCAGAGTCTGCCAGAGTGTTTGTCAAGTAAGCGTGACTGTTGCGGCGGGAGCGTCGAGGAGATGCAACTGCTGTTGCATAGAGAGGCCATGTTGCGCCCATAGAGAGCCATGCTTATGAGACAACGGATGTGGCAGCAGCGTTGCCGGCTCTGGCATTTTTATTAACACAGAGTCGCGGCAATGTGGCAGAAGAAAGATGACAACGGCAACAAGCAGAACAGCAGCAGAGGCAGCATCAGAAACAAATTCAAATGCTGTGCCAGCATCAGCAGCAGCCTTATTAGGAGCAACATGCAACAGCAACAGCAACGTGCTACGGGTAACATCTTTTCCGCCATGCGGCTGCCAGCAACATGGGCAACAGCCAAGCACAGATTGCATTGCCATTTATTGCCATCTTTAGTCGCAAATTCACTGAACTTCATGGAAACTTGTTTGCCGTCGAGGAACCAACAAAAAGCAATTGTGGAAATAGGTTATCAAAAGCTGGTCAATCGTTGAACCGTCGATGCCAGCAGGATCCCGGACTTGGAGGATGGGAAAGCCGTGGGTTTCATATGGGAATCGATTAAATATAAGTGCATTATCAAATGCTTCAGAAGCCGAGCTTAAAGTTCAAAACTGAACATCGAAATACATATAAAGAATTTAGTAGAACCTATTCCATAGTATTCAACAGAAGGGTGAGGATTCCGTAGCACTGGTTGAGTATCTAAGAGGAGAGATATGCAGATAGATTTATTACGCGGACTTCCAGTTCTTCAACCAAACTCACGGCCATGTAGTTTATCATATTGAAGGCAGGAAAGGGATTGGCTCTCATTATCAGCGGATTTTGGGATCGCATAATTACAACGCGTAAATCCTTATAGACTGCCTTCGAAGCAATATTCGGATCGTAAGCCTCGTAGGCAGCATCGGCCACTTCCAGCGACTCCTGCGACATTACATCCCCGAATTTCGTCCACATCGACAAATGACCCAAAGCCAAGATCATTAGAACTATGAACTGGCCTGCCACCTTGGGGTCGTGCCTGGCCATCATTGCCTCAAAGACCGACAGGGAGACCAGCAAGAAGTTGACGATCATTTTTATTTGGACGTTGACATGCAAGGGGGCGCTGCCGCATGACGCGCGGTGCGTAGCCGAACCAAACGCGAACATGCAAGAAAGATAGCTATTAGACTAACATTCGAGGAAAATTAGCACTAAACTCACTAAGAAACTAAGCATGCAATCAAAATACAAATACCACCACAGTTACTAATTAATAGAAAGGTGAGTAAGGATTAATAATTTAATAAGAAGAAGAGAATTAGTGTTGGATATAATATAATAGAGGGAATTATAATCCGAGCATAAGACCCTAAACGGTTCATGCAAGGAATAATTCGATCTACAAAGTGGAAGGAACAACGGTATAAAATTTCTAGTCAGTCTAATAGGAATCGTGAAGTTTATGCGGCTCAACAGATCAGGGCTGTCTATGTCACCCCTGATCAAGTTGTTCATAAATATCACACCAAGCATTTTTCTACGGTTAACTAAGGATGAGAGGTTTACTAATAGTAGTCTACTAGAGTAAGATGGGAGTCTTACACCCGCATCCCAGTTAAGGCCCCGCAGAGCAAAGAGTAAAAAGTTTTTCTGTTCTGATTCTATACGGTCCTGGTGTACTTTGTACTGAGGGCACCATACACAGGAGCCGTATTCTAAGATCGGACGAACAAGCGAGGTATATACAGTCTTTGTTATATAGGGGTCATCAAATTCCTTTGACCACCTCATTATAAACCCAAGCACGCCCATGGCCTTATTTACCATGGTAGAAATGTGTTCGGAAAACTTTAACTTGGCGTCTAACATAACACCCAGATCATCCACCAGGGTAATTCTCTCAAGAGAACCACCAAATAGGGTGTAGGCAGCCAACAAAGGGCTAGAACGATGAAATGTCATAACTTTGCATTTCGAGGCATTAAGGTGTAACAAGTTTGCACAACACCATGACTGAAAGTTATTGAGATCGGATTGCAAGCGAGAATGAAATGAAATGTCCTTGTACTGGACACAGAGTTTAACATCATCCGCATACATAAGTACTCGAGAGTATGTTAATACTGAAGGCAAGTCATTAATAAAGAGTGTGAAGAGTAAGGGGCCTAGATGGCTGCCTTGTGGTACTCCCGAAGAAACCTTTACTGGTAAAGAGAGGGAGTTTTTGAAGAGGATTCTTTGAGACCTAGAACAAAGCTAGCTAGAAATCCATCTCAGGAGGTTGGGCGGAAACCCTAAAAGGTCAAGTTTATGTGCTAAAAGGGAATGGTTTACAGAGTCGAATGCTTTACTAAAGTCGGTGTAAATAACATCCGTCTGTAAGTTACCTTGAATGCCTTTAATAATGAAAGAGGTAAACCTTAACAAGTTCGTGGTGGTTGATCGCCGCCTTATAAATCCATGCTGAGTTGGAGATATAAGTGACTTGCAGAGATGTTGAAAGTGCGGGGTAAAAACCTTCTCAAACATTTTGGGAATAGCGGATAGCTTTGCTATACCTCTATAATTTTTTGCATCAGACTTGGGGGGGAAGCAAGAGGAATCAATGGACAGGGTGAATAGTTTAAGCAAAGGTCCACACAGAGCCTCGGCGCAGTACCTGAGTACACAACCTGGAACCCCGTGTGGACCCGGTGAAAACACCGGCTGAACTAGTCGAAGATCATGAAGTCGGGAATATTCATTTAACAAGGGACTGAAAATGCCGTTCGACCTCGGTAATCCGTATGGGTGCGGTTGACCAGAGTAGCTTTCCTCAGAATAGGTGGTTTGGAAAAACTGGGCAAAAAGATCGGCAATTGCCTGATCATTATTTGCCGACGTATTACAAAATGATAGCGAGGATGGGTGTGCGGAGGTTCTACGCTTACTGTTTACGAAGCAGTAAAACTGCTTAGGGTCCTGAGAAAAACGTATCCTGCAACGAGATAGGTAGTTCTTATAGCATTGAGCATTAAGAACTGAAAAGTTTGACCGAGCTACTACATAACGAGAGTGAGAAGTATGAGAGCCCACTTCTTGAAATTTTTTATAAAGTCTTGATTTTAAGTTTTTATACCCGATACTCAAAATGAGTATTGGGGTATATTAGATTTGTGGTAAAAGTGGATGTGTGTAACGTCCAGAAGGAATCGTTTCCGACCCCATAAAGTATATATATTCTTGATCAGCATCAATAGCCGAGTCGATTGAGCCATGTCTGTCTGTCCGTCTGTCCGTCCGTCCGTCTGTCCGTCTGTCCGTCTGTCCGTCCCCTTCAGCGCCTAATGCTCAAAGACTATAAGAGCTAGAGCAACGATGTTTTGGATCCAGACTTCTGTGATATGTCACTGCTACAAAAATATTTCAAAACTTTGCCCCGCCCACTTCCGCCCCCACAAAGGGCGAAAATCTGTGGCATCCACAATTTTAAAGATACGAGAAAACAAAAAACGCAGAATCGTAGAGAATGACCATATCTTTTAGACTGCAGAATCTGAATTGGATCGTATTACTATTATAGCCACCATCAAGAAAACAATTTCATTTTTTCTCGCCCTGTCTCTCTCTAACACACAGGTAGCATAGGCGGCTTTGCTTAGAGTAAAACATTAGCGCCTAGATCTCAGAGACTATAAAAGCTAGAGCAACCAAATTTGGTATCCACACTCCTAATATATCGGACCGAGACGAGTTTGTTTCAAAATTTCGCCACACCCCCTTCCGCCCCCGCAAAGGATGCAAATCTGGGGATATTCACAAATCTCAGAGACTATTAAAGCTAGAGTAACCAAATTTGGTATCCGCACTTCTGTTAGATCTCACTATAAAACCTTTATCTCAAAATTTCGCCCCACCCCCTTCCGCCCCCACAAAGGACGAAAATCTGTTGCATCCACAATATTGCAGATTTGAGAAAACTAAAAACGCAGAATCATAGATACCGACCATATCTATCAGATTGCTGAATCTGGATCAGATTAGATCATTTTTATAGCCAAAGGAAACAAATCAATTTTTAGTGGCTACGCAGCGCCCGACGTCACGCTCAGACTGATTTTTTGTCTCTCTCGCACGCACTCTTTGTCGTGTCGTTTAATATTAGCGGCGTCTGCCGGAGGAGAGCCATACTGACTTAGTATCGGGTATAACTCTAGAGTTGCGGTGTCCGCAGCAACTCACAACGTTCCCCCTCGTTTAGACTGGATAACTGTTTGGTAAACAAAGGGGGTTTTCCAGATCTAATCGGACAAGAAAGCGGGACACAATAATAAAGAAATGTGCCAAGAGCATTGTAAAAAATGTTTGTGCCTTTTGTGACATCAGTGCACAAGTACAAATCGGACCAATCAAAGTCCCTAATGAGGTTAATGGTTAATGAGGTAAGCTTCGCAAACTCGGCTTTACGAAAGCAGCGTACACGTTCAGGTAATCTACTAGACCGATCCAATACAGTTGGTCCTATATCTAGCGACACCTCGAAAGTAGGGTGGTAGGCGTCTTCAGGTATAGTGAGCGGGAGTGCTCGGGTTAACAACACTATGGTCGGATCCGATACAAAGCACAGATCAATCAATCGACCCAGGGAATTTTTCACATGATTGACTTGAGACAGGGACAGGTCAAGCAAGCCGTCAACAAAGTCATGTCGTGACATGGGCACTAGGTTACTAGACTCGTTTACCGAAGACCAGGCAGTTCCTGCCAAGTTGAAGTCACCAAGAACTATCATACTATCTTTATCAGATAGCGAGGAAGAAACAGCGGTTTAAGCGGACAAGTGCTGCTCATAAATTGAAATATCCGAAAAAGCTGGGATATACGAGCAAGTAATGAATATAGCGAAAGCGGGAAGAATCAGTTTTACAAACAGGATTTCCAGTTCCTGTTGAACTTTGACTGTGAAGTGTTCCGACGTGAAGTAAGAGTCCACTGCAATTAGAACCCCTCCTGCACGTCGAGACGAACGGTCGTTTCTAAAAGTTGTGTACCGACCTGCCAAAACCTGGGAACTCAGAATGTCCGGCTTTAAGCAGGTTTCACAATAACGTGGGAAGCAAATGCAACACTATCCCGGAAAAGAATGCTGAGCTTACTACGTAAGCCTCTTACATTTTGATAGGCTACTAAAAGAGAAGTTAGTTTTTTGGAAAGGTGGAAGCAAGACGGGAAGTTGAGGAAGAGGAAGTTGACGTTGAGGGCGGCACACTGGAAATATTTGTAAGGGATATGGGGGGCCTATTCTGTTTCTTAGCCTTAAACTCCTTCACCACCAAATGCTCCGGCCAAAAGTTGGCGGAGCAAATGGTGTCAAATTGAGTTGGGGAGATGCTTATCTTAAACGAGGCTATCTCCCTGGCATAAGAGAAGTTAAATTCCTCCACCTTTAAACCCACGGCTTTTATTTTATTTGAATAAAAGCAATTACATCGTTAGATTTGAGGTCAGGGGCCAGCCGTGGAACAAAAACTTGTCGTTTTGGTGGGACTCCTACCAGTGGTTTAGTCACCTAGGCCTAGGTCCGGAACGTCTATTTACTGGTGGGATCGGGATAGACGGGACAACTAGCGAACTTGCGGACACCACGGACACGGACGAATTGGAGAGAGAGATATGTATGTGCAGCCGGTCTCGAGAGCTGGCTGAAGCAAAACGACGAAAGAGGCGGCGAAGAAAACTAACGGACCACGCTTAGAACTCTATGCAGCCGGTCTTGACAGTGCGCTGCGCAGCAACGAAACAGACGGCGAAAGAGAAGCGAAAACGAATAGCGGGTCGCTAGAACTGCCACGGTCGGCCACAACGATCTTTGGTTCGCCACTTTTCGACAAATGTTACGGTGGTTTGGAAAAATTGGGCAAAAAGATCGGCAATTGCCTGATCATTATTTGCCGACGTATTAAGAAATGATAACGAGTATCGGTGTAAAAACTTATCTTTTTCTGGGGATGGGAGAAAATTGATATCGGCCAGCTGTTGACTTAAAGCTGGATATAAATGAGTGTCCAGTAGCAAATTAAATTCGCATCCGACTTTTTCTGATAGTTTTGGGGCTTTCAAAATGTTTTCTCAGATGTTGTGCTTTTTTTCACATACCCTTAGTATCTTGCATCTGGTTGAATTGAACTTTGCAATTCCGAAACGCTGACCCAAACATTTTTTAGCTCCAGGTAATTCAAAATGGATAATTTTTTGCGTTATTTTTGCTTTGTAGATTTGACTTTGACTTTTTAGTTTTCTCGTATCTTCAATATTGTGGATGCCGCATCTTATAGTCAGTCCATTTAAAAAAATGCATTTCGAATATTTTGAATGAAAAAGCTGAAATTCTGTCATTACGGCTTAACCCAAATATATATCTAGCTGTATTATTAAAGCACACGTTCAATTTTTGTAGTGAGGGCACCATGAGAAAAACGTATACTGCATCGAGAGAGGTAGTTCTTATAGCATTGAGCATTAAGAACTAAAACGTTTGACCGAGCTATTACATAGCGAGAGTGAGAAGTAGGAGAAGCAACTTCTTGAAATTTTTTATAGTCTTGATTTTAAGTTTTTTACACTGGATAATTCTTTGGTAAGCCAAGGGAGCTTTTCAGATCTAATCGGACAAGAAAGCGGGACACAAGAATCAAAAAATGTGCCAAAAGCATTGTAAAAAATGTTTGTGCCTTTTATCACATCAGTGCACAAGTACAAAGCGGACCAATCAAAATCCCTAATGAGTATTATTAAGGTTTTTAAGCTTCGCAAACTCGGCTTTACGAAAGCGGTCACTTTCAGATAGCCTACTCGACCGATCCAATACAGTTGGTCCTATATCTAGCGACACTTCGGAAGAAGGATGGTAGGCTTCTTCAAGAATAGTGAGCGGAAGGGCTCGGGTTAACAACACTATGGTCGGATCCGATACAAAGCACAGATCAATCAATCGACCTAGGGAATTTTTCACATGATTGACTTGAGACAGGGACAGGTCAAGCAAGCCGTCAACAAAGTCATGTCGTGACATGTGGGCACTAGGTTACTAGACTCGTTTACCGAAGACCAAGCAGTTCCGGGCAAGTTTAAGTCACCAAGAACTATCATATGATCTTTATCTGATAGAGAGGAAGAAACAGCAGTTAAAACAGACAAATGCTGCTCATAAATAGAGATATCCGAAGAAGGTGGAATATACGAGTAATTAATGAATATACCGATAGCGGGAAGAATCAGTTTTACACACAGGAATTCCAGTTTCGGTTGAGCCTGGACTGTGAAGTGTTCCGAAGTGAAGTTAGAGTCCACTGCAATCAGAACCCCTCCTGCACGTCGAGACGAACGGTCCTTTCTAAAAGTTGTGTACCGACCAGCCAAAACCTCGGAACTAAGAGTGTCCGGCATTAAGTTTACTACGTAAGCCTCTAATAATCTGATAAGTTACTAAAAGAAAAGTTAGTTTTTTGGAGAGGTGGAAGCAGGACGAGAGGATGAGGAAGAGGAAGTTGAGGTTGAGGGTGGCACAATGGAATGATTTGAGTTATGGGGGGCATATTCTTCTTCTTAGCCTTAAACTCCTTCAGCACCAAATGCTCCGGCCAAAAGTTGGCGGAGCAAATGGTGTCAAATTGAGTTGGGGAGATGCTTATCTTAAACGAGGCTATCTGCCTGGCATAAGAGAAGTTAAATTTCTCCACCTTTAAACCCACGGCTTTTATTTTGCTTTGAATAAAAGCAATTACATCGTTAGATTTGAGGTCAGGGGCCAGCCGTGGAACAAAAACTTGTCGTTTTGGTGGGACTCCTACCAGTGGTTTAGTCACCTAGGCCTAGGTCCGGAACGTCTATTTACTGGTGGGATCGGGATAGACGGGACAACTAGCGAACTTGCGGACACCACGGACACGGACGCTGCAGACGTACTTGGCTGCACATTCTCCGAGGCGATAAATTCGGCTACCGAATCTGCATCGCCAGCAGCTGTAGTTGCATTTGCATGATTAAAGGGCCGTGGAATACCTCATTGCACCGATCCAACAGACTGAAAAAGGGATACTTTAGTGGACTTATAAGCCCAGGTGTTGCACAGATTCAAACTTGATTATCTTCTGATGATATTTGACCAGACGATTGATCTCCCATCGGAGCAGATCCTCGTCTCCATCGAAGAACTGGTGGAGGTGCCGAAGTTCAACGCACAGGGCACTCAACGCAGTCGTCAGCTGGGAATAAATGACCACTGACATCCCTTCGATGGAGATGAGCCACATGAGAAAGTAGGCAGTAGATGAGAATGTGCGTGAACGGATGCTTCGAAGGATCGTTCCAGTGAAACGGAAAGGCTGCATGGAACGGTAGCGACAGTTCTGTCCAGAGGGGCGTGGTAACCAATAGCAGGACGAAGACTACCATGAAAGCCAGCCAAACAATTTGCATTCCGATGACAATCAGATAATGCAAACGTTTTGCCGATCGCACTCCTGCAGCAGCCGGGCCTGCTCTCTCCCAACGGTAGCACTCCTTGAGGCCGTCGATTACCTCGTCCACATTACCGGCATACAGCAGGAAATATATCAGCTTAAAATATATGAAAAACGACTGAAAATAAAGAATTTTGAGAAGTTATGTTTGTAAACAGAAAAGACTCAGTGCGAACCGCTATTATGAAGGCGAGATCCCGACCCCATTCCACATTGTTGTCCAGGGATTCGAAAATAGCATAAGTCACTGAGCCGAAAAATATCGTCGCCTTAATCATAACGAACAGATGCCAGTTCCTACGACCGGGTCGGCTGCATTCCTCCGAGTTCGGGTAATATCCAATAGCTCTACAAAGAGATTATCAGACCTACATCATCATAATGACATTTTATACAGACTTTAGCTGATCTCGGTTTAGGTATGGCACTGTGTGCTCGGGACACTCATCCGGCCTCCGATAAACCATCCTGATCGCGATATACGGCTTTAAGAAACTCTTTCCTTTATCGCTCAGACTGAATCCGACCCGTTCTACCATCTTCAAGTCCGTATAACCGTACAGTACTAGTTGTTCCCAATGAATGCGACTTTGAAGGCCTATAGATACGAGTACGATTGATAATTGGCTATGGTCAATGGCAGGGGTCTGGCGAGAATTTCACAGCTGCTTCTTAGGGCGATGGTGTACGGATTTGGGGCAGACTGAAAAGGATCTTCAGCTGGGCTTTGAGTATCAGCCGCTTGTTTTGGAAACGCTCACGGAGGGCGTTCCATGCGGACGCGAAACCCTCGTTCGTGAGCGGAGCCTGTGCCCCTATGTCGTGGGCCTCACCGCTCGTCTTTTTGTTGAGGTGGAACAGTTTTTCCACTGGAGCCAACATCGGGTTCTTATGTAGATGGCGGTGAACAGGTCTCGGAGCGTGGGCCACTGCTGGTAGTCCCCACTAAAAACTTCAGTGTCACATGAAGGGAGGCGGCAACCTCCGGAAGTCGGCTCTTGAACGGGCAGTTGTGGCGTGTGAGGGACAGTCGGGGGCTTGAGCTGATCGTTCAGTTCGGCAAGGCATTGCGCGTAGACCGCGTAACAGTCATCGTACATCCCTTGGACGTCAGCTACCCGCTCTGGATCTGCTTCCGCTATCGCACCCACACAGGCCTCGAACTCCGCGTCCACTTTCGCCCAGAGACTTCGGAGTTGATCTCGATGGACTTGGGAGAGCGAGCGGGTTGGTGTGCTAGTATCTGGAGCGCTCAGCTTCTGGTCGAAGCGTGTCAGTCTGCTTGCAGCCAAGGCAAACTTAGACCATGCAGAACTGTCGGCCGATTGGGCCATAGTGCTAGGAACCGTGCGAAGGACTACCGAGGGGAGCAACAAAGCCTCGAAGGCATGTGATGTGTGAGCTCGGGACGTGGTCGGACCTCGCTCAGCTGAGCCCAGACGGGAAGATGTGGGCGTAGTGATTGAGCCGTTGGAGTTGGGTGGATGGGTCAAACTCAGCAAACTCACCCGATCAAACTTCTTGCGAGATTTCTTTTCACCAGTGAGCATGGTTAGCTGATGGATTTGCGAACACGCCGATCAGAGTCGCAAAGCAGGTGAGCGGGTGAGGAGTTCTGAACGAAGATCCGGGGATATGTGGACTTGGAATTTATTGCGAAATTACATTATAGCAATCGTACACAGTGGCCGGAATATAAAAATATAAAAATACTACGAACAATATAAAAAACTGTCCAACCAAGAACGACTAATGAGGATGAGCAATAATATTGAGGCACAAGGTGCCACTATATAGAGTCGGTTGCAAAACAATGGTTAAAACAATATACCCTCGAAGTGCAGGGTAGCGCGTCACTTTCCGTTCCGTTACTGTCAAGCGCGGCACCGCAAAATGTTCTCCCAACAACTAAAACGCAAGTAAACGGTGGAGAAGCGAAAGCGAAAAGAAAAACGAAAAGAATGTACCGCTGCTGCTGCTTGTATGTGTGTATGTATGGCTGTAAGCGCTATGTACCACCCTTTTGGCGAGATGTAAAACAACGGGTAAAACGGTGGATAACCGTTTTATATACAATATGTATATTATATAGATGTGCAAGAATATGCAAATTTAAAATACGTACGTATATATATATGTAAGAAAAATACATATGTATGTGCCGTATGTATGGATCGTGTGTTATATTGTTGGCAGTATAATTAGTTAAATAAGGAGGCGCAGTGATTTGTTATTTTATTTCCTGTTAAAACGGACAAACTATGGAACGTTGAGCTTGCACGGAATAAACAACAAAGTAATTGCAAGAATATGACTTTATGTTTGTTGCCAGCCGCTTGGATTGCGTTGCAATGTGTACATATGTTAGCAACGAAAGCTCAGCTGGTAGCACTGGATCGGAGGCCACAAGCATTGGCAGAACGAAGTATGGTTTAATTCTTTGAGCTAGAGCGGTAAGTACATATGGAAAAGTACATATGCCGAGGGGTATGTGTATACGGGGGCTGGCGTATTAGTCTGCTAACAAAATTTGGCCTGCTGTGGGTGAATTATTTTAAATTCACTGGGGCACAACTGCTTGCACCGATAACGGAACTATGTATAAGCACGACCGTTTTTATGCGGAATGTGGATGTTGAGGAGCACTCAAAGACGTGGAGAACGCCCGGATTTGCCGATAATATGGCGCCGTCAATAGAACGGTGGAATAAAGGAAACGGCACGTATGTATATATGGATATGTCCAGCCGACTGGGACCAGGAGGAGAGCAGCCACTGCAGATGGGGAATCGGTACATATCTTGTTACTTGGGAATTATCCGCCTATTCTTGCTGGGTGGGCTTCTCCTTGTATTCGGGCGAAGATCCGGCTCGAAGGGCCAATATTTGTAGTGGGGGGGGGGAATCGAAGATCAATTCTGCAACATTTGTTTTTCGTGGTTGATATATGTCGCTGTGTATTTGGTTCGGGGGTCGCGCGGTAGATCGGCCGTTTGAATCGGGGGTGGAAGCGTAACTAACTCTTAGTCTTATGCTCTAAGCTTGATGCTGCGGTGAGTCGTGGATCGTAAAATCTCCCGGCTAATGCGCTGCTGCATGAAGCTACATTTCTTCCATTTGATCTTTAAGCCAAACTGTGCTGCTGTCTCCAGAATCAACTTCGTCTTCATCATGCATACCTCGGGCGACGCGGCGTAAACTTTTGCGCGAATTTGAATTTCACAACTTTTCAACCGAATTAAAAGACAGATTCTTTAATTAAACTACTGTTTGTGTGTCTACTGTTATGTTCAAAGAATTTGGATTGTTCAACCTAATGTTTTATAGCCACAACAACTTTACAACTTTATATAGCTACAAACAACAACTTTAACAACTTTTCAACAATCCTCTTCTTGCATCAGCTTCTACTTTCTTCTGTTTTTCTTTTTCACACACTCTGAGCTCTGTATTCGACGCGGACGAGCTCCCAAATGTAAGATTTATATTAAAGTATCGTTTATTAATAATGCTGAGATCGAAAAAGAGTACAAAGTGTATAAGTTCTACGGTACAATTATTGAGTGTTTTCTCCCAACTTTTAATCAACTTTTCGCTTCTGCTTCCAAAAGCCGACTCCCATATTGATAACCCCTTATCGGTTAGGTCTTTTAAACATCGGTTAAGTCTGGTTATATCGGTTAGGTCTTATCGATGGTATCTTAAGTTCAAATATTAATTTAGATGGGATAGTGTTAACTGCTTGATACACTGTCCTTTACATACATATTCGATTCGGTTGATAAACGAGCTCAGTTGTCCAGATGAACCGTCAAAGGCAAGTATTTGTCGTATCGACAGCACTGCCTGGTTCAAGTGGATCTCACTCAATGTTAGTGGTGGTAACGCCATGGTGTAGTTGTTTGTGATGATTGGTTTACTTGTAAGCTTTGTATTTGTATTTATTTGTATATATATTCCTAACGCAACAGTATTCCTACTTTATGTTAAAGCGCTAGTCACATGGAGTTCACATATGTATGTAGTTGTATGCTTTAAGCAGAATGATTTTCTTATTTTAACATTTTTGGTATGACTAATATTTTTATTATTATGACTAATATTTGTATTATTAATACTAATACTAATTCTAATTTTTTTTTTTTTGTTGTTTTTTTCCTATTTTATTTTTTTTTTTATTTATTTTTTTTTTATTATTATTTTTTATTATTATTATTATTTTTATTATTTATTTTTATTTACTTATTTATTTATTTTTATTTATTTATTTATTTTTTTTTTTTTTTATGGGTTAATCAAGTGTTTTTCTAGTTTATCCCTAAATTGCGTTGCTCTACTAATATTTTTAATATTGAAAGGTAACTCATTCCATAACCGAATAGCATTTGTTAAAAATTGTTTTCCTGAATTGGCAAGTTTGTACCTTATGGTTACCAGATTCAACGTTCTATTTGATGAAGCAAAGGTTAATTTATCATATAAGTAGCTCGGCTGTCTGGTATAGATTATTCGATGTAGAAAAATAATTGTTCTGTACCCTATCCATGTCTTTAAATCCATTTTGAATATTTGTCTTGCTAAGATTGAGATATGATCGGTTCGTCTCTTATTATATATGTAGCGGGCAATGTTGTTAAATGTTACTTTTAGCTTTTTTTGAGATTCAGCGTCACAATTTCCAAATATTTCAATACCATAGAATAAGGTGGGTGTCAAATATGTCTTAGCTATCATTAGTTTGAGTTTATCTGGCAGGTATTTTTGTGTTGGTGCGAGTTTTCTTAGTAGACTATATGTTCTACCAGTAGCTTTCACTACTTGGCTACTCCAAGAAAGCGTATTGTTAAATGTTAATCCTAAGTTTTCCACCTGATCTACGTAATTAATTTGTTTTCCTTCAATTTCAAGTTTTGGATAGGCCATCGTATTTAGTTGCTTCTTGTATATAATTACACATTTACATTTATCTGGATTAAGTGCCAGACCATTACGCTTCGCCCAGCTACTCACATTGAGCAAATCACTGTTACACACACTTATACACTCATCAATTTTACTCAATGGACGACTGACATACATTTGGACGTCATCCGCATACATATGACTTTTACAATTTAACAGGACGTCTGGCAGGTCATTCACATATAATGAGAACAAAAGCGGCCCAAGAACTGAACCTTGAGGCACACCACGTGCAGTGCTCATCATTGAAGAAATTCTACTTCCACTTACCACTACCTGTCTTCTATCCGTTAAATACGATTTTAATAGCTTTATAGCTACCTTACTAAAATTGAAAAAGTTAACTAATTTACTTAATAAGATTTCGTGGTTAACCGTGTCAAATGCTTTACTGAAGTCAAGTAGTACTAATAGCGTCACATTTCCTTCATCTTGTGTTAATCTAATGTCTTCCGTTATATTTACTATTGCCGTAGTACAGCTTCTTTGTCTTCTGTAACCTGACTGTTTGTCACTTAGTAGTGCATTGTTATCTAGAAAAGTTTGAATTTGTTGTGACATTAATTGTTCAAGGACTTTTGACAAAAACGATAGAATTGATATAGGTCTATATTCATTTTTTCCTTTAGGGACCGGTGTTATTTTCGCAAGCTTCCATGTACTTGGAAATATTGATTTTGTTAAGACAGTATTGCAAATATAAGTCACATGTGGTAATATTTTTGGAAGTAAGATTTTTAGAAATTTTGGATGTATTTCATCCAGTCCGATTGCATTTGACTTAATTTTAAGCACAGATTCAAGGACATCACACTGACTGGCACACATGAAGCTAAAGTTATTATCACAGGAACTATTCGGTATATTGTCAAGATAATGATTATATGCTACTTCAGGTACCCCGTTTATCACAAATTTTCTATTTAATTCATCTATGTCTACATCAATTTTGGTGTTATTTGTCCTCTTCCCTATTCCCAAGTCTTTGAGCTCCCTCCATGTCCTTCTTGTTAATATTGCACTTTGAAACCTTACAGAATAAAAAGATTTTTTAGCTGTCAGTATTAATAGGTTGGTTTTTTTCCTTAAAGTTTTAAATTCTTGATACTGAACAGACGTTCTGTAGCGTTTCCATTTGTTATATGCTTTGTCCCTTAATGATATATTGTGTGCAATACATTGATTGAACCATGGATTTTTCTTTTGTGCAATCTTTAATTTACGCAGTGGTACGAATTTTTCATAAAGACATGTTATGTGAGCTCGTAGTTGTTCTACTTGAGAATTAACATCATCCATGCCAAATATTATATTCCAGTCATATGTATTGAATTCGTCATTAAGTTTGGTAATGTCAATGCTCTTAAAATTTCGGTACCATATGTCGCTTTTGAGTGTTGTGTTTAGTTTTTCACTGTTCTTGGTGATTCACTATTTCAGCTCACTTCAGTTCACTTAATTTTAAATTTGCAAATCGTATGCGCTCGTAGCACATATGTTCTTTGGCAGATTTCACAATTTACATTAACGATTCCGGGATTACGTGATCACAGTAATTAAACATTACGCAAGCTGACCATTACCGAAATATAGGAGTTAATTTTAAACGAAATCTTACCGACTGCGCCAGTTAAATATCCGCAACTCGATTTTAAGTTTTTAAAAATGATTTTTATTTTACAAACTTAATATCTTTATGTCACTAGATTATAATGAATTCCTCGACTTGACTGTTTGTCTGCTTGTCTCAAACGGAACTGATTTCTCTATTGTTGGCTAGTTTCCATGAGCCCTTCTCTTGGAGCTCTCGACTCTGGCTTCGGGTGTTACTTTACTCGGCTGCATCTTCGTGTCAGTGGCGTACGTGCCTGGACCAATATTTGGGGATGCGTCGGCTTTGATGAAAGGCATCCGCTGGTGGCGATCGGTGTTGCATTACATGAGGGAGCTAGAAATGTGATACTCCTCGGCTTTATGACTAGCTCTGATTGGTCCTCATGAGTGGCACGATTCTAAAGAATCGATTTCTCGAGAGTGGCGGGATTCTGGCGTTGATGAATCAATGGGGTCCATTGTTTAGATTAGTGGACTCTAGCTTGTAGTGTGGGAAGAATCACTTATTGATTCTTGAGTGGTGTCCAGTTACTTTTGTGGATGGGGTGGGTGAATTAGACATAAACATAATGTGTAGGTGGAGTAGAGAATTATGCATATGTCACTATATATATAAAATATAGTAATATAAAAGTTAGAATACAAATATATAACATTTACATATATGGACCAGACTTGTGGGACTGCCGTGAAGGTTTGCTTCATAAGGCTGGCTAGCCTGTTACGGCCGCTCATTTCGTGTGCGTTCCAGCCGCCTTAATTCCGAAGCGATCTCTGTTTCTAGATTGCATATTGCCGTCCACTTTGTTTGGTTTTCCAGCATCTTGGTACCAAACCTTCCACCGTTATGGGCTCCCATAGGATGCCTTCTGCTCGCCTGCGGGCCTCTGAAAATCTGGCGCATTTGGTCAGGACATGTTGCTCCGAAGTAGCTGCACAGCCCATCTTCCCCGTGGCCAAAGCGGTGACGGTACTCCTTAAAGCACCCGTGACCGCTGAGAACTTGTGTCAGCTCGAACGTAAGTTCTCCTTGACGCCGATTCATCCATGCTGCAATGTTGGCTTGCTTCGCTGCAAGCTCGACAGGTGGTATGCCGCTTATGACTATTATGGCCTCTGTGGAGACTATACGGAACGCCGAGCTGACCCGCAGACTGAAGTCCGACTCAATGCCCTTAGAGTAACTCTTGGTCCTCGTAGCATGAGACCATATTGCGCTGCGTATAGTATCGATGACTTAGCCACGTTAAACAGCAGTCTCCTGCTCGCCGTCTTTGGGCCTCTATGGTTCAGCATCATTCGTGAAACCGCCATGACTACGCCGTGTGCCTTCTGATGTGTCTGCTGCAGGTGCTCCCTAAACGACAACCGGGTTTCAAGCATAACTCCCAAGTACCTTATCGCTCGTTTTGAAGTAATTGCGGCTCCTCCTATGGTTGTCTTCGCCGTCTCCACCTGTTTCCTACTACTGATGGGGACCGCTTCCGTCTTGTGCTCGGCAAGTTTGAGCCCTGCCTGGTTTAGCCAGTCGCTTATGCTTTCGATTGCCGCGTTCGTGCAGCTCTCCGTCACCGCGGTCTCGTCAGCGAATCCCACGATTTCGAATTCCTTCCCCACGATTCCTTGCTGGAAGTTGAGGCGAAGGATTCCATCGTACATGGTATTCCACAATAGCGGTCCCAGTACAGATCCTTGTGGGACTCCTCCCGTGATGGAGTATGCCCGAGGCCCATCATCCGTGTCGGTCACGGAATCCGCACGATATCTGCAGGTATCCGGGAACACTATCCTGACCCACGATGCCGAGTTAAAGGCATTTTGCACGTCCAGTGTTGCCACCAGACAGTATTTTATGTCCATCGTGTGCTTTCCAAGGCCTTTCTGGCAGTGCCGCACACCTTGTCTAGCGCTGATTAAGCTCTTCAGCATCTTGCCTGCACTGTCCAGAAGGCTGATAGGCCTGTATGCCGATGGGTTCTCCGTTTCTTTCCCACGTTTTGGTATCAGCACCAGCTTTTGCTTTTTCCATCTTCCAGGAAAGCATCCATCTGTGAGGCATTTGGTGTAGGCCTGCGCAAAGGTCGTTGGGTGCAGGCAAATAGCCAGTTTGAGGGAGAAGAGGATGTGGAAGGATGTGTATATAACAGGTTAAACAAAAGGTAGTATTTTGTAATACCCGTTGGTACCACACAGTGGAACAGTTTTCAATTGAATATGTAATATACGACAAAACACAAGCCACTTCAACGAGATCTGCTAACAATGCAGAGGGCGAACACATCGGCCATCAAAATAACGCAATAATTGCACATATATTTTTACAGACTCAGCACTTTTATAATTTTTGTTACCTATAAATAAGTATACATTTTGAAAACTTAATATTTCCCAAGCAACAAGCTTAAGCTACACATTTGTTAATGCCGATTGATAGCTGCATTAGCTTTTAGTTCTACAAACTAGAACAAGTTGTGACTTGAGAACTTTAGTCCGGCCACGGAGTTGCCTGACGCTATCCAGGGCTCCTGGACTAGAGATATGTGGGCGAGCCCTTGCTCCATGGCATCATTCCTCCATCTGCACGAACAGTACGTTAACAAAATGCGCATGCACCAGCTTCCACTGTGCCGCTGTCATCCTGCCATTCTCATCGCTGCGGTCAACGACTGCTATGATCAAATGTCGTTTGGTCAGGTCACTGACCTTAGCTTTGAGTTTTGGTATTGGCTTCTTGGCCGCTTTCGGTGGCTGCACTCTTGGGCCCGCGATGCCACTGGCTCGCTGGAGTGTCCTTGGTGGCCATCATCTCCTTCACCTTATTGGCGAATTCGGCGTTCGACGCCCCTATTTGTGGCATTTGGGCGTAGTGTAGCCGGTCCTTCTCTACTCGCTGCTCGGCCAGGCCAGCTTGACTTTCTCCACCTGGGAGATGTCCGCGTTTCCTTGAAGCCGGTTTTTGATTTGGACGGCCGCTTTGTTACAAAAACATTTTGAATTAAATATGGCGGGACAAGCTATCCCAATTCCGCTGTTCTGTTGCGCGTATGTTACGAGCACAGTATTTTTTGTTACCCGCACATTTGTGCTGTTATGCGCAAACATTTATTTCATTCCTTCGTTCCGATAACCAAATCGGACCAAATCACTTTTGCAGTTAGGATTCGTTTTGTTATATAAAAAGCTAAACGGTTATTTTACTTTTTAGTCGGTTTGGTGTCAGCGCAGAGGCAGAAATGTATGTATATGTACATATATTTGCAAATATTTAAATTTTATTTACAAAATTCAAGCCTAAGATAAATCGTAATTTACAATTAATTATTTATCTAATGTTAGAAGGCATTGTGTTTGTTTTTGTATCTGGAGAGATAAGAGTTATAAGACCATATGAACGCTAAAAATGAATATTTGGGGAGACCTAATTATGTAATCTGCACAAATCACCTCAAACCACAAAACTGGCAACTAATTAATCAAGCATTAATCGATTCCCATCCCTCTATTGGGAATTAGGCGATCACATTAACTACATAAACAAATTACTTCATTCTTATTCTGTTGCGAAGTGTTTTAAAGATCTTCGCATCCAACTGTTTCTTTTGTCCTTGTCCTTTCCACTGACTTAATTTTCGTTAAACTCGAATATTTTAGCTGACAATGAACGATTTTAGCGTACATAGGATAATTGGACGTGGAGGCTTTGGGGAAGTATATGGATGCCGAAAAGCTGACACTGGAAAAATGTACGCCATGAAATGCTTAGACAAAAAACGCATTAAAATGAAGCAAGGTGAGATGCTGGCTCTTAATGAACGGAACATGTTGCAAGCTGTGAGCACTGGAGTAAGTTTTATATTTTAATTATAAAATTTACAGTACTACAAAATGTTTTTTTTCAGATTGACTGTCCATTTATTGTCTGCATGACATATGCCTTTCATACGCCCGATAAACTGTGTTTTATATTGGATCTAATGAATGGTGGAGATCTGCATTACCATCTATCGCAGCATGGAGTTTTTAGCGAAGACGAAATGAAATTTTACGCTGCGGAGGTAATCTATATATAAGTGAACATGGATAGTGTGTTCTGGATTAATGAGAAATTGTTTTACCAGGTGATTTTAGGCTTGGAGCATATGCATAAGCGTTGTATTGTTTACCGTGATTTAAAGCCAGCTAACATATTGCTTGATGAAAATGGACATATACGAATATCTGATTTGGGCTTGGCTTGTGACTTTTCAAGGAAAAAACCACATGCATCAGTTGGAACTCACGGATATATGGCGCCAGAAGTGTTATCAAAGGGAACTTCGTATGACTATTGTGCGGACTGGTTTAGTTTCGGATGCATGCTATACAAATTGCTTAAAGGCCATTCCCCATTTCGACAACATAAAACAAAGGATAAACATGAAATTGATAAAATGACATTAACTATGGTATGTACATTTTTTAAATCAACGTGAGACAACCTCCATCTTTTCCCTGGATTCTTTAAATTTTATTCTAAATCTAAAGCTTTTTACGAAATCTAAAGCTCACAACTATTTCTAACCTATGAAAAGAATCGAAACTTTATGAGATAAGGGATATATTAGTTTTGTGGTTTTTTATACCCGATACTCAAAATGAGTATTCGGGTATATTAGATTTGTGGTGAAAATGGATGTGTGCAACGTCCAGAAGGAATCCTTTCCGACCCGATAAAGTATATATATTCTTGATCAGCGTCAATAGCCGAGTCGATTGAGCCCTGTCTGCCTGTCCCTCTGTCCGTCCGTCCGTCTGTCCGTCCCTATTAGCGCCTAGTGCTTAAAGACTATAAGAGCTAGAGCAACGATGTTTTGGATCCAGACTTCTGTGATATGTCACTGCTACAAAAATATTTCAAAACTTCGCCCCGCCCACTTCCGCCCCCACAAAGGACGAAAATCTGTGGCATCCACAATTTTAAAGATATGAGAAAACCCAAAACGCAGAATCGTAGAGAATAACCATATCTTTTAGACTGCAAAATCTGAATTGGATCGTATTATTATTATAGCCAGCATCAAGAAAACAATTTCATTTTTTCTCGCCCTGTGTCTCTCTAACACACACGTAGCGCCTAGATCTCAGAGACTATAAAAGCTAGAGCAACCAATTTTGGTATCCACACTCCTAAGATATCGGACCGAGACGAGTTTGTTTCAAAATTTCGCCACACCGCCTTCCGCCCCCGAAAAGGACGGGGAAAAATCCGGGGATATTCACAAATCTCAGAGACTATTATGGCTAGAGTAACCAAATTTCGTATCTGCCCTCCTGTTAGATCTCACAACAGCAAACGTATATCCCCAAATTTCGCCTCACCCCCTTCCGCCCCCCAAAGGACGAAAATCTGTGGCATCCACAATTTTGAAGATACGAGAAAACTAAAAACGCAGAATCATAGATAATGATCATATCTATCAGGTTGCTGAATTTGGATCAGATCAGATCATTTTTATACCCAAAGGGAACAAATCAATTTGCAGTGGCTACGCAGCGCCCGACGTCACGCTCAGACTGATTTTCTGTCTCTCTCGCACGCACTCTTTGTCGTGTCGTTTAATATTAGACGCCGCCTGCTGGAGGAGAGCCATACTGACTTAGTATCGGGTATAACTGTAGAGTTGCGGTGTCCGCAGCAACTCACAACGTTCCCCCTCGTTTTTCTTGAATTCATTTATTTGTTTACTTCCTGATGAACTGATTTCCTTCTGATATTCTATACAAATAGATTTAATTAATTAACGGAAAGGTGAACTGTTGGTGCTAGGGGCCCCGCGGTACTGCCGCAAAGCATTGTTTACAGTGGCGTGAACACCTACTCCGTCTTCTTCTCTCCAGGGACATAAGCTTTCGCATGACGCTAGAGGCAAACTCCGCAGCCGCTTCCCATACCTTCGGGTCTGCCTCGGTGCTGACCCCAGACCTTGCTACTCCTCCAGTGTCTGACGCTCGTCCTCAAACCTGTGGCAGTCGAAGAGGACGTGCCGAGCGTCCTATGTCCTCTATGCCTGCGCCACACTCGGGGCACCAGTCCTCTGTCTCGTGGTCGAAGCGCTTGAGGAAGCCGCGGAAGCAGCCATGTCCGCTCAGTTCCGTGCTTCCTTTCAACCCAGCATGCTATGCTCGGGATGAGAGTGTGGCTCCATCGGCCTTTGGGTGAGTGGTCCCATCGAGTCTGCCATCTGTCCCTGCTGGTCCTTCTGGCGGCGTCCTTTATTTCTACTTGGAGCGTACCTCAGCTGCACTTCCTGCGTGGCGTCGTAGATCTCCTTCCTCTCTCGTATCAGCTCTATGAGCAGGAACTTGCCCGGCAATGACTAGCGCTGCTTCGTCCGAGATGGTCCGGAACGAGCATGCGATCCTGATGGTGTACAGTCTACATGTTGCCTCCACTCCTCGCATGTAGCTCTTCGCGAGTTCCGCCAACACTGGTGCGGTTTAGAGCATCTGCGACGTGACGACGCTCGTCAGCAGCTTCCTCGTTGTCTGCTTTGATCCTCTGGTGTTCAGCATCATCCTGCCTAGCGCTCCCGCGGTCCCGCCGGCCTTCATGTGGACGTACTCCAAGTTCTCCTCGCAAGAGAGGCGCGTGTCGATGAGGACTCCCAGGTAATTAATATACCTCTGCGACTGCGACGATCGTGGTCCCACCAACATGCACTCTGTCGGCGTTTCAGACCAGGGGCCCCAAAACGGAGCCCTGAGGAGTCTTGAAGCTTCGTATGCCCTGGAGCACTGACACGTGTCCATTGTGAGCATCCTGTTGATAAAATAGCTGCGCGCAGTGCCTCCTCAGTGCCTCCAGCGTCCGGGCCCAGTCGGCAGTGGCCTTCTCCTTCTTGCACGGCTCGCTGAGGATTGCCACTTCAGAGCCAAGCTCGCGTACCGTCTGCGTAAGAAGATCCTGAGCGGCCCTGCAGTGATTCAGGTTGAGTTGAATCAACTGCATGTCGTCCTGGATTTGCCGACACCGCTGCGTGTGCGCGGGCAGTTTTTGGGGCCTTTTGGTTCCTGACCTTCTTGCCAGCTGTTGCTTTGCTGCATTCAGCATCTTTGTGCCTTTTCTCGCCGCATTTGATGCAGCAGCCACTCATGTCCTCTATGCCCAGGTTCCAGGCATCGGTAACACCTTGGGAGTCCTTCTCTTTCTCAGATGGTCCAGCCGATCCTCACCTCGCCGCTTTTCAAGACAGGTCCAGGGGAAAACTGGCTCCAATACGAGATAAGAGACTGAGATTTGTTGAAGTGTGGGATGGCTTTTCCATTTTTATACATCAAATGAAGAAACAGGCTGGTTTCCTGTAATTCGTGGGGCAACAAAAGCTGTGAGACTCGTGGAGTAATCGGAAGTCCTGGATCGACCGACCAAATTAACTAAACCTTCCGTGTGAAATGCAGAATCAGCCCCGATACCGGATACTGATACCGACCCTTTGGCTCGTTTCAGCTGAAGCTTCTGAGCAAAACGAGAGATTATTAAATTAATCTGAGAGCCTGAATCCAGAATAGACCGGCAAAGAAGAAGATCACTAAATTGACTTCTTATCATAATGACTGTCGTGGCAAGATGCACTACTGTCCCTTCTTTAAACAGTTGAAGCAAACTCTGAGCTTCCTTGCCTCTCTAAGACGCAAAGATGGCGAAAGGTTTCCAAAGCGAGTGCTACAGCTGCATGATCTGTATGATCTTTATTATCACAGAATACGCATTCCAATAGCAACAAGACTGTGTTTTGAATGAGTGTTTTATGTTTTCCAACCTGAATGAAAAATGGTTCCATGTTGGTATAACGTTTGGGGGCCAAATATCCAATATCTAAATTCTTATTAACGCCCCGACGTGGTCGTCAACAAATGTTAAGACAACTAGCTTTTTCGCTGACTTTGATTGTTCAATAATTTCACAAATCAATGGTTATAATTATACCCGATACTCAAAATGAGTATAGCGGTATATTAGATTTGTGGTAAAAGTGGATGTGTGTAACGTCCAGAAGGAAGCGTTTCCGACCCCATAAAGTATTGATCAGCATCAATAGCCGAGTCGATTGAGCCCTGTCTGTCTGTCCGTCCGTCCGTCTGCGCGTCCCTATTAACACCTAGTGCTTAAAGACTATAAGAGCTAGAGCAACGAAATTTTATATCCGCACTTCTGTGATGTCACTATTACAGGTATATTTCTCCGCCCACTTCCGCCCCCACAAGGGCATCCACAATTGATACGAGAAAACCAAAAACGCAGAATCGCAGAGAATGACTACATCCTTTAAACTGTAGAATCTGAATTGAATCGTATCATTATTATAGCCAGAATGAAGAAAACAATTTCATTTTTTCTCGCCTGTCTCTCTTTAACAGACACGTATCATAGACGGCTTTGCTTAGCGCAAAACATTAGCGCCTAGATCTCAGAGACTATAAGAGCTAGAGCAACAAAATTTTATCCACATTCCTATGATATCAAACCTGCACAAGTATATTTCAAAACTTCGCCCCACCCCCTTCCGCGCCCGCAAAGGACGAAAATCTGTGGCATCCACAAATCTCAGAGACTATTAGACCTGACTGTAGAGCTCACACTGTTACAAAACTATTTGTAATTTTTCACTGCAAAACCTACAGTTACAAGTGTATTTATTTTTGCTCACTGCTACAAGTGTGTTTCAAAATTTCGCCCCACCTCCTTCCGCCCACACAAAAGACGAAAATCTGTGGCAACCACAATTTTGAAGATAGGAGAAAATTAAAAACGCACAATCATAGAGAATGGCCATATCTGCCAGATTGCTGAATCTTGCATACGGTGATCGACGGGCGGATCGCAAGAGCGCATAAAACCGGGAGATCGAGAGCGAGGCAGAGGGCGATGTCAGTGGCTGTTAGCTCAGCGCGGTACCCAGCAGCGATAATAGGCTGTTAGCTTGGGGTGCTAACAGCGCGGTTGCCCTGTTACAGCTGCTACCCGGAACAACTAGCAAGTACGCTAGACAGAAGAAGAAGACAGAATAAAGTCAACTTAAATTATTAATTAATGAAGATTTGTCTTTGGAATCACAAGTATCACAGAAAAATACATGGAAGCATTTATTGTTATCGCGGCAAAGGTTACGGAAAGATTCATGGTCAGAGTAGTTTGATGGACAGAGGGGAATACGGAGAGGAATGTAATGCCTAGTCGGGCGGGAGGGGCAGCAATACTAATTAGGGTTTAGCCAGATACCTCAGTGTCCTCCTATTTGGCGATGTCATAAGCGCACAAGCTTGGTACCAAATCAAATTATCAAATCACCCGAATTTCCTGGCTCGAAGACTATCAAGATGCAGGATCAGGCGTAGACTTGCTCGTAACATTCTGTCAGACCTGCCCAACAGGAACATATAATTGTTACCCATATGCCCATATTCCCCGGATTTTTTTGAAAAATAACTACATTTTTGGTTGGCCCTTCTTTAAGGTTCTTAAACAGTAACAGCAAACAACAAAATTGTATTTTTCTAACTGTGATTATTTGTATATAGTATGTACAGGGTGCGCCATCTTTTAGTACATTTAACAATCGATAGATTTCAACATAGATTTTATCGAAACTTCAATTCATTACAGTTTTAGGCGATATTGACTGACTATCGTCTGATTTAACCCCCACGGACTTTTAATATATTTTTTTACTTAATTATTTAGAGTAACTATTATTGCTGGGTAGAGAAGTCTCTTCGCCGGAGACGTGTATGGCTAGTGTAGTAAGTTAAAGACTACGCAAGTCTATTAGAATGGGCCAGAACCTTGAGACCTCTGGTTTATTTGTAGATTAGTAGTCGGCGAGCGGACGTTTACAAGACAATGTAGGTTACAAGCCTTAAATTTCAGTAGATTTCTCTTAGCTTCGATGTGTTTACGCCAATCGATCCGTGTATCCAAAAGGACATGCTTACACCTTTGCTCGTTTACATATACATATGCTAGCTAGCTAGACAGTCATTTTTGCTTGCTATTTTTCCAAGGCCATGAAATGTAAGACGTTGTTTGTAGACGTTGTAAGTTGTTGTTTGTCGGTTTATCTGCTGTGTGGATGACACTACTGACACTACAGTCCAATACTCTCGTCTTTCAAATGCATTTCGAATCTCAGACGTTATCCGCTTTACTTGTTTAATGGTTCCATGTCTTTCGCGAAATCCAAATTGGTGCATTGGGAATCCACTGTTGACGTGTAGGTGTTGATTCAGGATATGATTCAAAAGATTCAAATATCTTTGATAGGCACGACAGGAGACTGATAGATAGATAGATTTCCTTCATTGTTGAGTATAGTATTGAATATATTTTTTGCCCTGTTGAATATTATGGTGAGAAAAGAATTTTTGAGACTTGGTGCTTCAAGACTCTTATAAGTTCTCCTGCTTGGAATATGGCTTCAAGATTATTGGTTAGTCGCAGCGAGCCCGCTCCCCTGTTTGTGTACGTAATGGTTATTCACTCTCGATTGGTGGACATACGCCTGTTTTAGTTTTCTACACTGGGAATCGTTGGCTGTTCGGGGAGAGTTGCTCCATACATTATGTTTTAGATCGGTTTTCCTCATCTTCTAGGGCTTTGCGTTGTCGAATGTAATAGGTCGAAAAATTTTACAAATTCTTAACCATTGAGATACAAATAATTTTTTTTTTTTATTAGGTGAGTATCGGATTTGAGCATAGCGTCAATGTCATGTTGATCAAGCAACTGCAAGAGCCCGCATTTGTGCTGTGAAATGCCATTCTCATTCCAGAAAGACATATTTAGAGAAAACATTTAAGTAGATTTCTGTTTGATTAGGAGCTCCAAGAGGATATTTTGATTGCGCATAAGTTCCTGTATCGTTTGTTGTATTGCTACCATTGTATTTGTTAAAGTTACCAGCATGATTTAATTCCACTAGGCAATCGGGATGGATTTGCATGGGTAGGTTGGCTATTAATTTCTGGCCACTGTTGCGATGCCTGATGCTTCATTAATCCCGTAGAGAGACTGAGGCGTACAACTCGTTTGTGTAACTTAACGCCTTAGCAAAATAAACTTCTGGGGTTGTAGTTGATGGTATATACGGCAAGATTTGTGGGATAACTTTGCTCGGCAGATGGGTCCTCTTTGTTTACGGGGCAAGGCTCAGTGAGATGTACATATATCCCCGCAGGCAACGCAGACTGCGTGTAGGGTGCAATAAGTTTTCGTTTGTCCATATTCGTGACAATTTGTGCATTGGACGGGTTAATTTCGTGTTTGTGGTTCCTCAACGGTGATTCTACGGTGCAGTTGAAAGTGGATCTTGTAGATCGGGTGAACTTCATTTTTACCCATAGGCATACAGTGGCGATCACATGTGGATTTATGTTTATCACTTTTCACTTTAAGCGCCTGTAAAATCTTTAAAAATGAATCAATCCTTGTGATTTTTGTTTTTAAAGATTCTTCAATTTAGTGAGAATGTAAAGAGACAATAATTTCAATTCAAAGAGAACCTTTTCTTCAAGAGATTTTAATTTGTTCAAAAAAATACATGCTATCCACTTTTGCACGTTTAAAATTTGTTTACTTTAATAATTTTTTAAAAATATTTGTTCCAAAGGGCCTTAGCTTTTATCATATTCCGAATAAGTATTGACATACTCTCGACTAAATTTAGTAGGTGCTGGCAAGGTATCATGTGCCACTCCGACTTCACGCGGTCCCAAAGACTCACCCAATCCTTTGGTGCAGACTCGTACTTTTCCAATGTTTTTTTAAACAGAGCCCATCGATTTTCAATGGGATTTAGATCTGGGCTATTGAGCAGGCCACTGGATTAAGTGAAAACTCGAGTTATTGGGACAATTTTTCACGAATTTAGCCTTGTGCGTCGGGCTACCATCTTGCTGGAAAGTGATCTCGGATGTGGATGTGACAGAATGGGATCCTAAATATGAAGATAATATTCTTTCTTCATTATTCCATCGATTTTAACCAATTGGAGAACTTTCCATGATTGGACGCTCTGCGTACGATCGGCCTGACACCGGCAGTTAGCCAGAAAAAACCAGCCCTCTCTGACGAAAAGTGGCTGCGCATCTTATATTTAGCAAGGAGCATAGGAACTGGACCACGGAAGATTGTAAGAAGGTCCAATTGGTTAAAAGAAAGAAAGGCTTTTTGGAACAAATATTTTTTAAAAATTATTAAAGTAAAATAATTTGAAACGTGTAAATGTGGATACATGATCTTTTTTTGAACAAATTAAAGTCTCTTAAGGAGAAGGATCTCTTTGAATTGAAATTATTTTCTTTTTTCATTCTCACTAAATTAAAGAATCTTTAAAAAAAAATCACAAGGATTGATTTATTTTTAAAGATTTTACAGGCGCTTAAAGTGAAAAGTGATAAACATGTATCCACATGTGCTCGCCATTGTACATCAGGAGTCAGATCTACCTTGAAAATTGGCTTGGAAATTGTATTTCTATTTATTATTTTCATAGCCATTTCGACTTTAAAGTTCTTATCTTTAAGTCCAGCTATTACCTCATTGACTGAAAATATAATCTTTTGCTACTTTTAAGTTGGTAGGTGTAGTAATTTTGTATCTTTTTGTCAATCGCTCAATTGCTTGTTTTGTTGCAGATGCAGCCCCTTCCGATAAATACTCCATCTCTTGTTTCTTGTTCATCGATAACCATAATTCCATCAGTTCATGCAAGATGGGCTTTCGGTGTTCCAAAATAGAGCTCTTTCATCAAAACCATTGCTTACCGTGTTTCAATATCCCTGATACCGTCGATAAAATCAATAATCTGGAAACTCTCCAGTAAATCAGCTGGCTCATCCTTGTAAGCTAGACATGAGAGTGTCGTTTGTTTGTGTCGAACTCTTGATAGGACTGTCCATGTTGTGCAAGCTTGTTAAACCTTGTTAATGACATTTCATCATTCTAGACCCTTGCTCCCTATACCCTATTTGGTGGTTCTCTTGAGAGAATTACCCTGGTGGATGATCTTGGTGTTATGTTAGACCCCAAGTTAAAGTTTTCTGAACACATTTCTACCATGGTAAATAAGGCCATGGGCGTTCTTGTGTTTATAAAGAGGTGGTCAAAGGAAGTTGACGACCCCTATATAACAAAGACTCTCTATACCTCGCGTGTTCGTCCGATCTTAGAATACGGCTCTTGTGTATGGTGCCCTCAGTACAAAGTACACCAGGACCGTATAGAATCAGTACAGAAAAACTTTTTACTCTTTGCTCTGCGGGGCCTTAACTGGGATGCGGGTGTAAGACTCCCATATTACTCTAGTAGACTGCTACTGGTAAACCTCCCATCCTTAGTTAACCGTAGAAAAATGCTTGGTGTGCTTTTATGCACAACTTAATCAAGGGTGACATAGACAGCCCTTATCTGTTGAGCTGCATAAACTTCACGATTCCTATTAGACTTACTATAAATTTTATACCGTTGTTCCTTCCCCTTTGTAAATCGAATTATTCCTTGAATGAACCGTTTAGGGTCTTATGCTCGGATTATAACTCCCTCTACCACATTATATCCACCACTAATCCACTGCCAACTGTAAATAAAGGTGTTTTAGCGTTCATCAAGCGTTGGTCCAAGGAGTTTGACGACCCGTACGTTACGAAACAACTGTTCATCTCGTTAGTACGTCCAATATTGGAGTATTGTTCTTGTGTGTGGTATAAAGAGCATTTTTAATTTTTGCCCTTCGTAGCTTTAACTGGGACTCGGGTAGAATCTTGCCACCCTACCGGTCTAGGCTAAATCTTATTGACCTGCCGTCGGTGCACCATCGCAGAATATGCAATGGCGTAATGTTCGTGCACAAGCTCCTTCTCGGGATTGTTGACTCCCAAACTCTCTTGGGTCAGATTGACTTGGCCGTCCCATCTAGACCTACCCGTACGTTTAGGCCTACCCGTTTACCCATATGTAGGTCTAATTATCCCGAACATTAACCTTTTAGGGTTTTATGCCATAATTATAACTCCCTCTGCCTTACCCTATCCCCTGAACTGTCTCTTAAACTAATTGCATGCAATATTTATAATCACTTAAATTTAGCTAACTTTTAACTTCTATTTTTTCCGCCTTTTGTAATTAAGTACCATTATTATCAGATAATTTGTTAATTTAATAAATAAAATAAAATTAAGTAATTCGCTTCCTCTTATTAAATTACTAATCCTTACACACCATTCTAGTAATTAGTATTTGTAGTGGTATTTGTATTTTGAATGCATGCCTAGTTCTCTTAGTAAGCTTAATGATAATTTTCCTCGAATATTAGTCTAACAGCTATCTCTCCTGCATGCTCGCGTAACCGCCTTCTGCTGGTTTCAGAAGGCCCACTTGACGGTGCAGTAATTGCACCTCCTCTTGCAAGATGCAGTCATTGCATGTCAACGTCCAATATGTGAAACATGAGCCCCTATCTTAATGTTTCTGAATTATCAATTGATCTTTTCCATTTGTATTCCATTTCCTCATATGTATTTTAACTATTAGCAGTATCAACCGTGCGGTGGGACTTAGTTAATCTAAGGCTATATCGTTGGAAACATTCATGCTAGACAAAATGGTTTTTTATACCCGATACTCAAAATGAGTGATGTGTGTAACGTGCAGATGAAATCGTCTCCGACCCCATAAAGTATATATATTCTTGATCAGCATCAATAGCATCAATCTATGGCATCCACAATTTCAAAGATACGAGAAAACAGAAAACGTAGAATCGTAGAGGATGACTATATTTTCTAGAGTGCAAAATCGGAGCCAGATCGTATATATTATTATATTCTTATTACAAGAAAACAATTTCATTCTCTCTCGCTCTGTCTCGATCCAACACACAGGCTTCATGGTCGGCTTTGCCTATTGCAAAATGTGAGTTCCTAGATCTCAGAGACTATAAAAGCTATAGCAACCAAATTTGGTATCCACACTCCTGTGATATCGGACCTTGACAAGTTAGTTTCAATATTTCGCCACACCCTCTTCCGCATCCACAAATCTCAGATTCTATCAAGGCTAGAGTAACCAAATTTGGTATCCACACTCCTGTTAGATCTCACTATAAAACGTATATTTCAAAATTTTGCCCCACCCCCTTCCGCCCCACAAAGGACGAAAATCTGTCGAATCCACAATAATGAAGATACAGTCATAAAGAATGACCATATCTACCAGATTGCCGAATATGGATCAGATCGGATCAATTTATAGCCAAAAGAGAAACAAATAAATTTTCAGCTAGTTCCCCATCCATTTTGGATGTTCCTAAACTACTCGTTTCTACGCGATAGTTAGCCGATGGTTTTCAAATGCAACTCTGAATAATTGTCAATCACAACGAAAAAATGGTATTCACTGCGAAAACGTAAACAATGATTGTGACAAAATTAACAAAAAACAACAACAATCATGCCGAATGGCTCGGATACATTCGAGGCTGTCGATGAGATTGAATGCGGCATGGGCGAGTCTGCCAGGCTGGAGGTGCAAGTGTGTGGCGAATAAATAGCGGACGACTGACAACATAGAACAAATATTTGTATGCTCTGTAAATGCTTTATTTATGCACCGGGACATCGAGGGCAACTGTATAGCGGACGAGCTGGCCAGATCTGGCACTACAATCCCCCTTCTCCAAGACAAGGAGGATATCTGTATGCCAATGGCCACCTGCAAGCTCATCATAAGGGAGCAATACAAGCGACTAAAAAACGATATGTGGCAAACAGTGCCACGATGTCGCACAACTCGGCAAACATGGCCGACCATGGACATGAAGCGCACCTCCGAGCTCCTCAAGTTAAGCAGGAAAAGGTGCAGCGTAGCCACACGTTCCCTCACGGGACACTGGCTAATAGGCACCCACGCTAACAGGCTGGGGGCCCCACATAACGATTTTTGTCGCAGCTGTAGAGACGAGGAAGAGGAGGAGACAGTGGAACATCTGTTCTGCTCCTGCCCGGCTCTCAGCAGAAGAAGGCTACAACACCTGGGCTCAGCCTTTCTACACGACATCTCAGAGATGTCCAAACTATGTCCCAGAAGGATAGCGAACTTTGTGAGAGCATCTGGATGGGATAATTGCTGACAGGAAGTCTCACAACGCAGGAAGGAAATGATCCTATGCGGTATCACAACGGGCCGAAACCGGCCTAAGTGTGACGGGCTCCGAGCGAGCCCGGCAGCCGCCTCAACCTAACCTAACCTAAATGCTTTATTTTATGCATAATTTATTTTTATACCCGATACTCAAAATGAGTATTGGGGTATATTAGATTTGTGGTAAAAGTGGATGTGTGTAACGTCCAGAAGGAATCGTTTCCGACCCCATAAAGTATATATATTCTTGATCAGCATCAATAGCCGAGTCGATTGAGCCATGTCTGTCTGTCCGTCCGTCCGTCTGTCCGTCCGTCCGTCTGTCCGTCTGTCCGTCCGTCCGTCCGTCTGTCCGTCTGTCCGTCCCCTTCAGCGCCTAATGCTCGAAGACTATAAGAGCTAGAGCAACGATGTTTTGGATCCAGACTTCTGTGATATGTCACTGCTCCAAAAATATTTCAAAACTTTGCCCCGCCCACTTCCGCCCCCACAAAGGGCGAAAATCTGTGGCATCCACAATTTCGACGATACCAGAAAACTAAAAACTAAAAATCGTAGAAGATGACTATATCTTCTAGAGTACAAAATCTGAACCAGATCGTATAATTATTACAGCCAGAATCACGAAAACAATTTCACTCTTTCTCCCTCTGTCTCACTCTAACACACAGGTTTCATGGTCGGTTTTGCCAATTGCAAAATATGAGTTCAAGGATCTCAGAACCTATAAAAGCCAGAGCAACCAAATTTGGTATCTACACTCCTGTGATATCGGACCTTGACCGTTTTGTGTCGAAATTTCGACACACCCCTTCCCCCCCCGCAAAGGACGAAAATCTGAGGCATCCACAAATCTCAGAGACTATTAAGGCTAGAGTAACCAACCCCACTCCTTTTAGATCTCACTATAAAACGTATATCTCAAAATTTCGCCCGAGGTCACGCTCAGACTGATTTTCTGTCTCTCTCGTAGGCACTCTTTATCGGAGTCTGCCGGAGGAGAGCCATACTGACTAAGTATCGGGTATAACCGTAGAGTTGCGGTGTCCGCAGCAACTCACAACGTTCTCCCTCGTTTAATAATGAGTTTTTTTCGGACATTATCGAGTTGGATCTGGACGGATCATGTAGCGCCAGCACCTTTTCTGGCAACAAGGGCCCCCGCCAATGCGAACCAAAAAAGACTACAGAATGATTTATTGGAAGTGCTGAAAAATAAAAATAAATAAGTTTATAATTTGCATTACGGTCTAAACAATATTTTGCGATTGCAGATCGTATCTGTTCTGCTGACTGATTCAAGTCACTAGAACTATTGCTACTATCGGGCTGTTCGCATAATTTTCTGTTGAACCAGGGCCGAAATAATTGCTACATCTTCATCATCCATTATAAGAAACAAATTAATAAATCGTCCGCGAAAATTTGATGTACTTGTTATCGGCTGATTTTGACGGATGGTGGATGGCGGATGATGCCAGTGTGAAGCGGAGTTTCACCTCCATCAAAAAATCCCACCGTTCCCCCGGGATGGGCTCTGTGTTAATGTAGCTATACTGTCTATGTATCAGGTATAAATGTAGAGTTGCGTTCGCAGCAGCAACTCACAACGTCCCGCCTCGTTTTTAATTGTGTAAGTAATTTTTTATACCCGATACTCAAAATGAGTATTGGGGTATATTAGATTTGTGGTGAAAATGGATGTGTGTAACGTCCAGAAGGAATCGTTTCCGACCCGATAAAGTATATACATATATTCTTGATCAGCATCAATAGCCGAGTCGATTGAGCCCTGTCTGTCTGTCCGTCCCTTTCAGTGCCTAGTGCTCAAAGACTATAAGAGCTAGAGCAACGACATTTCAAATCCGGAATGTCAAATCCAAAATGTTTAAAAACTTTGCCCCGCCCACTTCCGCCCCAAAAAGGGCGAAAATCTGTGGCATCCACAAATCTCAGATGCTATTAAGGCTAGAGTAACCAAATTTGGTTTCCACACTCCTGTTTGATTTCACTATAAAACGTATATCTCAAAATTTGGCCCCACCCCTTTCCGCCCCCACAACGAAGGAAAATCTGAGGCATACGCAATATTGAAGATTCTAGAAAACTAAAAACGCACAATCATAGAGAATGACCATATCTATCAGATTGCTGAATCTGGATCAGATCGGAACATTTTTATAGCCAAAAGGAACAAATCTATCTACGCACTCTTTGCCGTGTCGTTCAATATTAGCGGCGTCTGCCGGAGGAGAGCCATACTGACTAAGTATCGGGTATAAATGTGGAGTTGCGGTCTCCGCAGCAACTCACAACGTTCCCCCTCGTTATTTAGAAGCTAGCTCCACAGAGCTGGATGAGTTAATGAAAATGATATAAAATACATTTAAATATCACATCAATACAAAATTGTTGACAACATTATTAATACTTTTTTTTTGTATTTGTTTTTGAAAATTTGCAGGTGTTTCTTCGTTTTCTTCAAGTTAAGAATTTATTTTTTTCTGAAAAAATATTGCCAGCACTGGTTACCAATTTCCGATAGGTCTTTTGTTCGCCTGACTATTAACTAAACACAAGGCCAATATTTGAAATGTGGTCTGAATCTGGAAAACAAATGTTTTTCCCATGGCCAATTTTATGTGGTATGTTCACGGGTCGGAAAACCTTATGCGTTGTTTGTTTTTGTGCATGGTAAATTGTTATATACCAACAGCATCTCGCAAGTAAATATATTCTTCCGCACGCACATACATGTCGACCATAAATTTTTGGCAAATCGCACGACATTGTAAAATAAAATTGTCTCGGCCGCGTCTAATCATCAAACTATACGAAGAGTTTTCGGCTCCTGTTTAGAAAAAATATATTTAAAATTAATTGAAAATTTATTCTTTAATAACAAATTAACTATGTTCTTACTATGTGCTACGTGATCTCGTTGTTTAAAGTTTACACAATATCCGTCTTGTCCCTTCCAGAAAATTAGTGGATATAGGAGACCGTCATATGAACGATCGGTATCACTAATAAACTGAAGATAATTATTTCTTCTTCGAATCACGATTTGTCGCGTAGCTGTACGGTCGCCAACCATGATGTCAGCTGGTGTTCTAGTTTTAGTCTGGTATTGTAGTTTGTGCATGTGTGATTTGAATAATTTCAATAATTCATTGTGCTCATTTAACAGAGCGTCCAGCTCGCTGACGATATGCCTGCCAAAATGTGAATTGAGATTGGCGCACGCGATTGGCGAGTGCACAGACTCATTTTAAATTTGAGTGCATGACAATGCGGGCATTCCTTTTCCAAAGTATCAATAATGAATGAGCATAATATTCCACATAAGGCTCATACTGGAATGCTAGTCGAAGAAATAAATTTGATGTAAATGCTTGATGATTGATTTGATACGTCAGTCGACTATGTATCTTCGGGCTACTCTCCGTTCAAGTTGCTTTTGTTAATTTCATTAATCTCGGGCCTCTTGCGATTGTGATTTACGTAACTGCGCCATGCTCACACGCTCATCTGCATTGTTTTCTTGGATTTTTTCACATAAAATTCGTACTCTTATATCTCGCATGGTTCTAGACTTGATCGTTTGACGACTCAAATTGGAGCCTCTGCGTCTTATTGGCATTGCTCAAATATATTAAATTCTCTGGCTGTTTGTAGTTGAACTTCTTCGAAATGGCTTGACTCCTTGGCACGGCTTTGGCTATGGCTTGACACATATGAAATCTCAGTAGGCCGAAACATTATTTGTTTCATCTCGGAAGCGAAAACATCTAAAAAAACTTATAATCGAAAGCACATCAAATTTCAAGAAAATCGGTCGAGCCATTTCGGAGGAGATCAGCAACGAAATTGGTGACACGAGAATTTTATATATTAGATATTGTAAAAAATGCAGATTAACTAGACTGACTATTGTTGTCATGTCGGATTATACTAGAAATATATGTATAGTCTTGGCTCGGAGTAGTTTGGAAGAACACCCAAAATAGCCAGAAAATAAAGTCTCGTAAAATACTCTCTGCTTTCATATTCTCAACCCGAAAAATACTATTGTTAAAACCCAAAAAAGATTTTCAAATGGTAAAAAACATATAAATTGAGTAACTTGGAAGACAATTTTTCCACTGTTGTCCATGTTATATAGTTTTCAGCATAAGTGTAAATATAAGCATATAAATATATGTATTGTTTTCTTTGACAGAATGTTGAACTTCCTGAATCATTTTCTGTCGAGCTAAAGAATTTATTGGAAATGTTACTTCAAAGGGAGGTTTCTAAACGACTCGGTTGCATGGGAAATGGGTGAGATGCTAAAATATTATATTTAATATTAATTACAATATATCGATTTATATATTTCAAAAGCGCTGATGAAGTAAAAATGCATAATTTTTTTTGTGGAATCGACTGGCACCAAGTTTATATTCAAAAATATACTCCCCCATTAGTACCTCCAAGAGGAGAAGTAAATGCCGCGGATGCCTTTGATATCGGATCTTTTGATGAGGAAGACACAAAAGGCATTAAGTTAAATGACACCGACCAAGATCTTTACAAGCTTTTCTCGTTGACCATATCGGAAAGGTAAGTTGTAATTTATAAAATACACCGCGGTAAACTATCGAACCTTGTATGCTTTATGCTTTGTTTTTTCTAATAAACGAATGATTCGATTGCACTGTCTTTCAGCGCGGTGCAAGAATTCGAAATCATGGCATCCCAATCGTTTTGTTTTAAACGAGTGTCTAAGCTTGCCTCTTCCCGATCAGCAGTTAATGTTGGACAGATACAAAGTACTTGTTCAATTCGAATTTAAAAAACCCATGTTCTGTTTAGAGATATGTGACCGTAAGCTCAGTTTCTCCGAACGTTCTACTGACCCACCGCTCTTGACACCGGCAGTGGGTTTCCGCCACACACCTGTCCTGGTCTTCGGCTCTAGTTGCAGCGGCGGGCAGATTACCAAGGGCTAGGCGCAGACGCGTAATGCGTAATACATGATGATGACCCTGACAAGAGAGCAACCCGCCAATGTTAGCCATTATGTCAGATAGGCTCTGTCTCCCGTGTATTGTAAGCGTTGCTTGAAGAATGTGCTGTGGTCAAAAAAAGCCCCAATCACTACTCTGACAGTCTCTAACTTTTTTCCTGTAACACGACCGATTCGGTTTTGTGCGCTACCAGGCTGGGGTCGTTTTTTTGTCTTGGAGGTCGGATGGCTAGCGATCTCTGTTTCTAGGCGACTCTCTATAAGGCGCTCGAAGAGTTTCCACCTGAGGTTGAGCATGAACTGCACCCTTTATTCTTTGGGGTCTTCCCACTTATAGCTTCGTGCTCGAGGGGAAGACTTACTTCTGCATACAATAGTGGTACAATAGTACCGATTGCGTAGTATATCCGGGCAGGTGGGCATGCTTTGCGCGCTAGCTTAACCATCACCGGCTTGTAAGAAGCTATTGATGGTAGATGGCGATTCGAAATAGTAAGAATCTCAGCTTAGATCTTCTTAAAGACAGTAATATCGACGGACTGCACAATGTCCTCGAACTCCCCAATCTTCTCCTGCACAAGAGCTATACACCTTCTCGTCCTCAATAACGCACATGATTTTCAGCGTGTTTTAGCTGGCTTGTCCGGAGCAGTCACTGTGGGAGTTCTAGCTAAAACCTGCCTTGTATCGAGCACAGACAAATCGGCCTCGTGGATTTGTTGCCGCTGATGTAGCTGCTGTTTGCCCGGAAGTTGGTCAACTGTGGTAACTTTAAATCACCGAAAGCTATTTCAGATGATTTGCCGGCGTGCACGCATCGATGAAAAAGAAAAGCTTCTACCGCCTCTTGCCAAATTCGACAGTCTTGTTGTCTTTGCATTGCCCCTTCGTAGCTATCCAGTATCGACTTCTTTCTGCTCTCTTCGCTAATCCGCGAAATCCTGTGAATTTATTAGGTCAATAATTAGTAGCAAGCCCTGTGTGTCCAATGCTTCCGTACTTCACTTTGGCGTTTGGCTACATCTATGCAGCACTTCATAGCCTGCGCTTCCCTACTCGGTCGCCCCTGCGTTGAAGTCGCCTGCGATTCTAACTGGGGAACGGCTGCGTTTATCTTCTGCTATTTCTTTTATTAACTCCACAAAATTGATCTTGCTTTTCCTCTGTGAACCAAGCCGACTTTTATGAATAGATTTGGGGCTTTAAAAATGTTCAATAATTGTTTCCAAACATTTTTAAAAACTTTTTATAGAGGTTATCTTTTGTACACCTGGTTTTATTGAAAATATTACAGTTCTGAAGAGCAGCTATACCACCATGCGTACCACCATAGTTAAAACACTTTCTTTTTTTCAAGGCCGCTCTTACATCTGGCCGCAATTTGCCTCAACGCTATGCACTTATTCTGCCGGATTCGACAGAATGTCTACCCAATACTGATTCTGCCCTCCTGAAAAAACCTCTCCGTAAATTATATGGAGAATCTGAAATTCATAAAATTTTGTATGCTTAATGTTTAATGTTTAGAGTTCAACTATGCACAGTTAAACAGATTACAAATTATAAAATTATCACAATACAAGGCAGAAGAAAGTTAACTTAAATTATTCATTGAAGAAGATTTTACTTTAGGAGCGCAAGATTCATGGTCAGAGTAGTTTGAAGGACAGAGAGGAAGACGGAGAGGATAATAATGCCTAGTCGGGCGGGATGGGACAGCAATGCTGATAAGACTAATGAGGGCCGAGGATTCAACGTCGTATAAGTTTGTGGAGAAAAATAATTCCATGACAAGTCCTACGGCTTTCAAGAGAGTGCAAGTTAATGAGACGCAGCCACCTCTTATAAGAAAGAAGATGTCGAGAGGGGTCCCAATTAAGTATGCGCAGGGCATAGATAAGGAATTTTGTTTGAAGGGACTCAAGCATATTGATATTTTTGGTAATGGGGAGACCAGATATACGAACCATATTCCAAGATGGACCGAACAAGAGACACGTAGAGTAGTTAAGTGGTATAGGGGTCAGAAAATTACTTCGACCATCTTATGATAAAGCCAAGGACTTTATTCGGCTTTATTCGAAATAGCGGATATATGAGAATTAAAACATAAGTTAGGTACGAAGATATTGCCTAAGTCATTAACTTTGTACAGGCGTTCCAAGGAAATGTTATTAATTGTGAAGTCAAAAAGGTAAGGCTTGTTGCGATGGAAGGTCATGACGTTATATTTGGAAATGTTTAGAGGAAGAGCGTTAATAATACACCAATTGTTGAGAGCGTCGAGATCCGATTGAAGAAATAACGGGTACACCGGGTCGCTGTGGGAAAAACATAGCTTGACATCATCAGCATAAATTAGGACTCGAGAATTAGTTAAAACTTGGGGAAGATCATTGATAAAGAGGTTAAATAATAAGGGCCCGAGAATGCTACCTTGCGGCACACCCGAACAGAAAAAAACTGGTTTAGAAAGAGAAGATTGGAAGCAGACACGCTGATAACGATTGCAAAGCTACGCATTAGTCCAGAGAAGAAGTTTGGTCGGAAATCCTAGTAAAGATAGTTTGTGGATGAGGAATAGTTTGTGAATCCGCACAAAGGTTAGACAAATAACTGTTATAGCATAGGGTATTACAAATGGAATATTTAGATTTTGCAATTTAAGGTGCGAAAAATGGAAAAAACAGTGCTGTAGAATGCGTTAGTGGCGGGTCCGATCTCATTAAAGTCGTCGAGGAATGACCAATCTATCAGAGAAAGTGCGCTATTCAAAGAGATAAAATCAGCCCTCTTGAAGCAAAATATAGGTGAACATCAATTTTGTGCTGCATGAATGGGAACATCTTCGGATGGAGACCAGGAAATATTTGGAAGATTGAAATCTCCGAGGACGATAAGACAATCGGACTCATTAAGTTGGGACGAAACAGTTTGAAAATAGGCTGCGTGAAGCATGTAGGTTGAAAATTAAGAGGACGGTGGGATGTAAGAACACGATATAAATAGATTTATTGAGGAAAGTCGTAGATTAACCACTATAATTTCAATATTGTTATGAGCTTCGACAGAAAAAAGTTGGGATGTTGTGCCAGAGCGGACAGCAATCAAACAACTCCACCACGAGATGGACGATCCGATCTATAAATGTTAAATTTGTCAATAAGGATCTCGGAATCAGAGATTGAGGAATGAAGCCAGGTTTCGGAGAAAGCGATAATGTCGGCCTCAAAAGTTGCACTATCAGTATGTAACTTGTTCAGCTTGCTGTCCAAACCACGAACGATCTGATAGGCAATCTTTACCGTATTAGGAGAAGCTAGTTTTTTTCTACAGAGGATGTGGCAGACGGAGATGGTGTAGGAAGAATACCAACTCGATGTTCAGGGCTAGTGGGACGATTTGTAAAGAGGTGGCAAATCGTGTGCACCGGCGAGAAAGAGGGGTCAAGCAAACTATTTACATGCTTATCCGGGACGAGAATTTTAAAAGAGGAGATGTTTTTTATTTATTTATTATTTATTAAATTAAATTATCAAATAATCTGTTAATAATGGTACTTAATTACAAAAGGCGGAAAAAGAGAAGTTAAAAGTTAGCTAAATTAAAGTGATTATAAATATTGCAAGCAATTAGTTTAAGATACAGTTCAGGGGATAGGGTATAGCAATGGGATAATAATTATGGCATAAAACCCTAAAAGGTTCATATGGGTAAACGGATAGGCCTAAAAGTACGGGTAGGTCTAGATGGAACGGCCAAGTCAATCTGACCCAAGAGAGATTGGGAGTCAACAATCCCGAGAAGGAGCTTGTGCACGAACATTACGCCATTGCATATTCTGCGATGGTGCACCGACGGCAGGTCAATAAGATTTAGCCTAGTCCGGTAGGGTGGCAAGATTCTACCCGAGTCCCAGTTAAAGCTACGAAGGGCAAAGATTAAAAATTGCTCTTTATATTGCTCCACACACAAGAACAATACTCCAATATAGGACGTACTAACGAGATGTACAGTTCTTTCCTAACGTACGGGTCGTCAAACTCCTTGGACCAACGCTTGATGAACGCTCAAACACCCTAAGCTTTATTTACTCTTGCAGCTATATGGCTTTTAAAGCACATGCATCACGATGCATCTTATGATCAAAAAAGACTCCGAGGTCATTTGAACTCGAAATTCGCTCGAGGACATGATTTCCTAGAACATATGAGACAAAAAGTGGAGCGCGACGGTAAAATGTCATAAGTTTGCTTTTGGAAAGGTTCAGAAAAAGAAGATTAGTTGAACACCACAATAGTAGTTCACTTAGATCCAGTTGAAGGCGTGTGTGCAAATACCAATCAGAGTAAGACAGACAGATTTTAACATCATCAGCATACATTAGTGTAGTTGAGTATGTTATAACTTGAGGAAGGTCATTCACAAATAAAATAAACAGAAGCGGGCCCAGATGACTTCCCTGTGGCACACCTGAAGTAACATTAACAGTATTTGACAACACGTAAGAAAACAAAACACGTTGAGTACGGTTAGAGAGATAGGACAAAATCCAATCTAGAAGGTTCGTTGGGAATCCTAATAAAGAGAGCTTGTGAATAAGCAGAGCATGGTTCACAGAATCGAATGCCTTGCTGAAGTCCGTAAAAACTTCATCCGTCTGTAAACCAATTTGAAAACCACGGTGGATTAGGTTAGAAAACTCAAGAAGGTTAGTCGATGTTGAACGATGTTTGAAAAAACCGTGTTGCGACGGAGATATCAAGCTGCAACAAAGATGTTGCAGTTGCCGGGTGACCAGGAACTCAAGAAGCTTCGGGATGGCGGAAAGCTTTGCGATACACCGATAGTTTTCAATGTTTGATCTTGAACCTTTTTTGTGAAGCGGAATGATATAGGACGCATTCCAAATTACTGGGAGACAAGACTGTTCCAAGGAGAGGTTGAAGAGAAAGGTCAAGGGTTTGCAAAGGGACTGGGCACAGTGTTTTAAGATGCAACTTGGTACCTTATCTGGACCCGCAGAAAACGATATGTCCATAGATGACAAACCTTCCAGAACAATGCTTTCCTCGAAAAAGGGCAGAAAAATGCTGTTAGCTTGAGGTAGCTGGTACGGATACGGAGTGGATGCGTTGTAAATATGAGACGAGTACGTTGTTTGGAAAAAGTTAGCGAATAAATTTGCAATACCAACAGCAGAAGCTTCTGTTTTGTTCTGGTAATGAAGGGACGGAGGAAAAACGTTTGACTTGCGCTTAGAGTTAACGAACGAATAGAATTTTTTAGGATCACTTCGAAAGTTACTACTACATTGTGAAAGGTAATGATTATAACACTGAGTATTGACGGCAAGGAACAGAGAGCGAGCGGAGGAGTATAGAGCTAAGGCCAACGTGGAGCCCGACTTCTGGTACTTTTTATAGAGCCGGGATTTATTATTTTTTAAGTATGACAAATACTTGGAGAACCAGGGAGGCTTGGACGATACAGGTACAGTGATATCTGGAACAAACGTATTTAGGGCGGAGTAAATAGAACTATAAAACGAGTTAACAGTTGCATCTATGTTCGGTAATGAATAAAGAAACGACCAATCAACACGCGAGAGATGTAGATCTGAATCGATAAAGTTTGTTTTGCGAAAACACTGTCAGCACCTCCAGATTGTGTACACTCCAGTGATATCAACAAAGTTGGATGGTAAGGATCTTCAGGGAGAGATATTGGGCTTGCTCTAGATACCGTAGCAAGAGAACCATCGTTAACAAAAACGAGGTCAAGAAGTCTGTCCCTAATGTTTTTAACGGCATTAATTTGGACAAGGGAAATATCCGTTAGCCCATTGATAAAGTCATTATGGCAATTGGGAAACAACAGGTTAGCGTCATCACAAGGCAGCCAAGAAAGAAATGGGAGGTTAAAGTCCCCCATGACAATAATTCGATCATTGCACCCTAATGCAGAATCAACAATATTAATTGCTGAGAGGTGGTATAAGTAAAGCTCAGCATCAGACCTGGGAGGAATGTAAGAGCAGGTTAAATAGAAAAATGCGGAGCCAACACGAACTTTGACTGCAACAAATTCAATTCCGTGAATGTTATTGAATGGGAATAGCTCAGATGAGAAAACAGATTTAACTGCAATCAGAACCCCACCTGCAAAAGATGGGCGGTCCATTCTATAAATAGTGTAACTATCAATGAAAATTTCATGATCATTGACAGAGGAGTTAAGCCAGGTTTCGGTAAACGCGATGGCATCGAAATCAAAGGACGCGCTATTAGTATGAATTTGACGCAGTTTTCCCAGCAAACTGCGAACGTTCTGATAGTGCATGGAAAAATAGTACATCAGTTTTTTGGAGCATGTTCGGTTATTCTTGGATTCGAGTTCGAATCTTTGAGAAGGAACTCATGCATAATTGTATGCTCAGATCATATTGACGGTTTTAGAGAACTGGATAGTAAAGAATCAGGGAGAAGAATTTTAAAGGATGATATGTTGCGCTTATGTTTAAATGTAAATTTAGTCACAGCTATATCAACAGGCGAAGTGTTAAGTTTAAAGGAAAGATGTTGTTTAACATCTTCCGTTGTAGCCTCAGGAATAAGACGAGAAACAAATATTGCTTTCCGACCACTGCTCTAAGTTGAAGTCCCGAGCGAGATCGAGATGGTGGAGCCACTCCTAAAAGAGATCTCGGTCCAAGGGCAGAGGAATTGGCAGCAATGGTTGTAACAGGAATTTGAGTAGGAATTGGAGCAGGAATTGGAGCAGGAATTGGCAAGACGTCGTCAGCAACCAGCACACCCGCACTAGGAGCACTCACCGCGTCAGAAGTGACGGCAACAGGAACTGCGGTGATGGGATTGATGCTGTTGGGAACTTGGATGCTCGAAGGAAGCACATTGCTCGGTGTAAAGAATACCGGAGCCACCGTTGGCGGCGTGGCATAACTACACGGAGTAAAAAATGCTTCCGATGGATGAAGGTAGGCGTACCAATCGGATTAGGTTGCAAGAGATTGGTATCATTATGCGGAATTTTCCGTCTAGGCGATTCGCTCAAGAGTTTGAGCCCAAGAAACTGTGATTCAAGGGCAAGAAATTTCTCGTTGAGAGCCAAAAATTGTTTCCGGACATCCAGAAACCCAGTTCGAGTCTGTCTCTTAAATGTGCGCATTTCGGCCGGACATGACCAAGACAGGCCCATGCGTTTCGAGATCAGATCATTTAGCCGACCGAAATTTCCGCCACGAGCACATTTTATGTGGGCCAAATTGTCGCACAGCCAGCAGCTAAGGAATGAATCACCAATGATTACACCACCGAATTTACATTTCTTTTGCACTACAAACGATTGCCATAATTTACAGCAGTATAATCACTGTGCACGAATAATAAAATAACAGAGTGAGAGCGCAGGTAAAATGGGAGAGCAGACAGCATAGCGAGCCCGACAATCAGCTGCAGCGGCAATAATTCGAAGCAGATGATCCAACGAAGTGCAGGAAACGAGCAGTAAACTCACTAAAGCAGAGACACAAAAGAAAATTCCACAAAGAGGGAGAGTATATGCAATCCAGAGAGAGTGAGAGCAAAAATACGAGAGAGTCTGGTCGATGCAAACGTTGATGCGCGAGAACAGTGCACACCGAAGAAGCGGTAACGAAAAGCGGATTGGGCAAAAAACAATAACAAATTGCCTGCACGAGTCCGATGCGTTACGTTGCGAATATTGAATTTATATTAAATATTTGTTTACAAACGAAAAACTGGTGATTAACACAAATTAAAATCAAATTAAAGAGATGCGATGATATATCAAAACAAAGGCACAACAATGTTGTATGATATTTAAGAAAAGGGCGGAGAATGCAGGAGCAAAAAAAAAAACACAACCGGCTTAAGCAAGAGCTAGAAGCGAAATGACTTTGAATTTAAATTTGGTAACTACAAGGCCCGCAAAACTATCCATGTTGAGCTTCGACAATATGAAGTTCCGAACCATGACCTCCGTAGCCGATACCATTAGTCGAGAGACGAAAATAGGTTTTAGAGGAGCAACCGCAGTAAGAACAGATAGAGGGGTCACAGAATTATTTGTTGAGACGCGAGCAGTGGACGTAGAGGTGTTAGTTGGAAGAGTAGTAGCTATGGGAGTTGAGGTTGAGGGAGCCTCGACTTTCCTCCGGATGGCAGCGTTAGCGGCTTCAAGTATGACCACAGAAGCGCTTGCGACGACTTCCTCGATGACTTTCGGGCGGACATCCTGGTCAGACACTGGCGCGGGAGGGGAGCCAGGTGCGACTGCAGATGAGGCCGCCGTCGTAGTCGGTGCAATGGAACCATTAGAACAAAGGTCCGTGGCATCAAAATTTATTAGTGACGGTGATCAAGATTGGGGTGCAGGTGATCCCGGGGCTGGAAGAGAAACGACCGGATTAGAATTTGGCAAATAATTGGTAACCTTCTTTCGCTTTGGCGACGCAGTCAAAATTTTAAGGTTTTTGAAATAAGACTCCATCGCAAGAAACTTATCCTGTAGCATTTTGAATCCGGAGTTGAGTGCAGCGAATTCACTATGAGTCTGTCTCATAAAAACCCGCATGTCGTTGTCAATAGCTCTGCAGTCCCAACAGGTCCAGTTGAGACCGCAGCGAGTCTTTATGAGGTCGACTACGCGTCCTCCAATTTTCCCAAAGTCGGCGCAAACAGTGTGTGGCATGTTATCACACAACCAGCAGAAAGTGAATGTTTGCCGTGCCTCAAGGCTTGAGGCCGTGCCTCAAGGCTGAGGGGCAGCGTTTAGCACAACAAATACTCATTATGAAAATATGAGGAAAATAAATATGAGAAAGGTGAGATTAATCGAGGAAAATGCTTGAGCGATGACTGTAAGCCGAAACTAAAAATGATCAAGAAGCACAAACAATTGCGCAGATCAATACAGCAACAACAACGAACAAACGGCCGTCGCAAAATCACAAACACAAAACGAACACGAAAAACACAAAGCGTCCGACGCGGAGAGGGAGGCTGCAAACGCAATACGACTGTGTTAGTATTTATGCAGAGAAGATTAAAATGTAGATGTTATGTGCCATGTTTTTAGAATGCAATTACTCTACTTAAATCACCGAAAAAAATAATTGTTAGGCGGAGCGAAGTAAAGACGCGACCATCAGCAACGATAGATATCGATGGGGAATATGTCAAAAATATTTCCATACATAATCTACATACAATATACATATACAATACATACAATATACGATTGGCTCAAATATTAATATAATATTTTAGCTTTTTTATCAACGATATTAGACAAAATTCTTGTCAACTAAAAAACTTTTAACAGATGGTCAGGTTTTTCACAGTCAGGTTTTCGTGTGGGCAGAAGTTGTACATCAGCAATAACAAACATAGCTAAAGGCATCACAGAACAAGTCGACAATGACAATAAAACGTTCTTGACTCTTTTAGATTATAGTAAAGCTTTTGACACGGTTAAACACGAAATTCTCTGTCTTAAACTAAGACGTCTATGTAACTTTTCACAAGCAGAAACAAGACTTATTTTTTCATATTTGAATGCATATTTCGAATGCAGTCTGTGTCTATAAATAATGTGTACATATTCGTATTTTCTTTGCGTCGAGCGTAGTGTTCCTCAAGGATCCGTCCTAGGGCCACCACGATTCGCTGTGTATGTAGATAAAGTTCATATGTATGCTGATGATATTCAAATTTTTGTAAATCGTCATATTCGTAGAATTGATTGTATTCGTGTCTGTAACAGCGAGTTGGCAACTGTAAGTCAGTGTTCCAAAATTAGTGAGCTAGGATCAAACCCAAATAAGTAAAAAAAGAAAACTACGAAGGTTTTGAAGGAACGGATCTATCATGTCCAAAGCCACCGCGTAAAGTGATCGTAGAACTCGGTGAGGGTTCACACACATCCAAACACAATGAAGTTTCCTATAGTACTAAGCAAAATAGGCTCTGAAAAGAGTTCGCGCTGAGCGAATACACCACTTCGTATAAGTTCATCATGGATACTGTCGTACGTTTCATCTTCGCTCTACGACCAGACCTCTGCCTGGTTAGTCCTGGCCGTACAGAGTGCCAAACAATATTCTCGCGGCCTTACTTGGTTAAATGCAAGCTCAACTTGAAACGAGATCCTAAACAATTCTTTAAGTTTGTTAACTCTAATCGTAATTCATCACAATATCTCTCTTCTTTACACTTAAATGGTACTTATGCATACTCCTTCTAATAACCTGCCCTCTATTTTCGCTTTAACGAACGACTATCCTGCCGGGCAATAGTGTATCCCTTTAAATAGTTCAATTTGTAACCATCCCTCCTTTCTTGATTATGATGACCTTTTAACTAATTTAAAATCGTTTAAATTTTCTTTCTCCACTGCTCCAGATTTGGTTCCCATAATTTCACATCATTACAAGGTTTATAAAAAAAAGTTTCCCCAAATAATCTGCCATTCCTAAACTCTTCGAATTACTATTACTTCTCAGCTCCAACAGTTTTGTAGTTCCGAGTTATCAGAATCACAACACGGATTTGTAAAACGTCGGTCAGTTTCGTCTAACCTCTTTCTGGACGTTGACATGCAATGACTGCATCTTGCAAGAGGAGGTGCAATTACTGCACCATCAAGTGGCCCTTCTGAAACCAGCAGAAGGCTGTTACACGAGCATGTAGGGAAGAAAGCTGTTAGACTAATATTCTAGGAAAATTAGCACTAAACTTACTAAGATAACTAGGCATGCATTCAAAATACAAATACTACTGCAAGGAACAACGGTATAAAATTTCTAGTAAGTCTAATAGGAATCGTGAAGTTTATGCAGCTCAACAGCTGTCTATGCCACCCCTGGTCAAGTTGTGCATAAAAATCACTCCAAGCATATTTCTACGGTTAATTGAGGATGGGAGGTTTACTAGTAGCAGTCTACTAGAGTATGATGGGAGTCTCACACCTTCATCCCAGTTAAGGCCCCGCGGAGCAAAGACTAAAAAGTACTCTCTCCACCGATTTTATACGGTCCTGGTGTACTTTGTACTGAGGGCACCATACGCAGGAGCCGTATTCTAAGATCGGACGAACAAGCGAGGTATAGAGAGTCTTTGTTATGTAGGGGTCGTCAAGTTCCTTTGACCACCTCTTTATAAACTCAAGCACGCCCATGGCCTTATTTGCCATGGTAGAAATGTGTTCAGAAAACTTTAACTTGGGGTCTAACATAACACCAAGATCATCCACCAGGGTAATTCACTCAAGAAAACCACCAAATAGGGTATAGGGAGCCAGCAAGGGGCTAGAACGGTGAAATGTCATAACTTTGCATTTCGAGGCGTTAAGGTGTAACAAGTTTGCACAACACCATGACTGAAAGTTATTGAGATCGGATTGCAAGCGAGAATGAAATAAAATGTCCTTATGCTGGACACACAGTCTAACATCATCCGCATACATAAGTACTCGAGAGGATGTTAATACCGAAGGCAAGTCATTAATAAGGAGTGTGAAGAGGGGGAAAGCCGGCGTTGGGCCGGGCGGCGCGAAACTCACCCGAGACGCTGCACTCCCCGACTTCAGCAGGGTAAAGCCCCTGTTGCCAAGGTCGAGGTGGGCCGCGGGTCCGGGGAGGTGAAGGAAAAGGATAAGGGGGGGGGGCGCCTCTGCCGAAACGCGCACCACTTCTCACTCCAGCAGGGTAAAACCCTGTTGCCAGAGTCAGAGCGGGAGCGTAGTGACCGAAAACAGTCAGGAAAACGGAAGGGGAGGGGGTGGAGAGATGACCGCAGTCGGTGGTCCGACCAGAGAAAACAAATGGGAGCCAAAGAGTTCTTAATTATATGATCGAAGTTTTATTGGATTGATTCCCCTTGCACTCCCTTCTACTCCTACTACTACCTTGGCCATCGGCCAGCTCACCCGCGGATCCGGCGCCTGTGTTCCTGCAGCTCGTCCATGCTTTTTCTTTCCTCTCTGGCGCGCGGCCGTTCAACACTTTTCTTTATCTCTTCACTGTCCGCGACGTTCCGTCTTCGCTCGCTTCCAAAAATCGACTCCTTCTCTCGCCACGGTCGCTCGACGTTCTCCCCACGCCTAGCGCTCGTTTTCGGGCCAACGGGACTTTCTCGAAAGAGATCCGCTCTGCTGCCGGCTGAGCATGGCTCTCTCTCCTCGCTGTCTTCTTTGCGGTTGTTCCGTGTGAGCTGGCCGTTTAACTAGCTTATTTACTACCATAGCATATGATTGTGACTAATACAAATCTCGCTCCATTGCGACTTACTATATTTTCAGGTTGTCTTATTATTAATCACTTAACTCTTGTTACTATGTGAGGCTCCCAGTATGGGTCCTCACACCCTCTCCTTACTTCGGGGGGCCCGTGAGCGAATAGTCACTTTGCTCGTCTTGCTGATGTGGACCTGGAAGAAGGTGTTGTCCGCCTCTGCCAAGAATCGGACATCTTTACGCCGCGGGTTGACGAGTTGTGCCAGGAGCCGGGCTTTCAGGGTGTCTGGCAGCCGGCCGTCGGGCGTACGTACTCTCCAATCCGCCTCCCCAGTCACCCAACGAACGGCTGGGTTGGGGGTCGACGTTTCTGGTATCTCCGGACGGCCGCCGTCGGGATGTAGGATGGCGTCCAGATCGCAGACGGCCGGTAGCTCTGCGTCTTCGGTGGCGATGTCTTCGGGACGCAGGATGGCGTCAAAGTTGCTGACGGCCGGTAGTCCTGCATCTTCGGGGGCGATGTCTTCGGGACGCAGGATGGCGTCAAAGTTGCTGACGGCCGGTAGTCCTGCATCTTCGGGGGCGATGTCCAACCCGTCTATCCGTTCGAGAAGGTTGAGCGTATCAAGGGCCCCGAAGAGTGCCGGAAGCGGTGGCTCTTCCCAGCGGAGCATCTCTTTTTCGAACTCCGTCGGCTCGAATTGCTGGCGGTATCCGCGTGCGGTGGCACCTGGCAGCCCGTCAGGGATAGTGATGGCCTCTGCCCCCTCGTCGGGGCTCGGACCCGGAGCGGTGAAGTCGGCTGCTTCTCCTACGGTGGCGTGTCCAGGGCCCTGCGCGTGCTCTTCGGCGACCTGGTCGGGGTTGATCTGGCTGGGGCCCTGAGCGTGGGTGAACGTGGCTCTGGCGACGTTGCCAGGGCTTGGGTCCCTGGCGTTGGTGGCCACGTCTCCTGTAATATTGACGTGATCGGGGTCCGAATCGTGCCCCTCGATGATCTGGTCGATGCGTGGCCAGCTTACGACGTCGCCGTATAAATTTTCCCAGCTGAGGACCTCTGGGTGGACTTGGCATTCTCGCGGAGTGGGGCGAAGAATCAGTTCCTCGATGATCTCCCAGTCGACTGGGGGCTCCGGCCTGGCTTTTGTCGTAGTTCTCCGTCGGCGGGGGTCTCTCGCATTCTATGAGCTGTGAATAGGAGTGGACTTGTTGACTACAGGCAAGAAATACTTTGATACTCTATGAGTGCGGCGGAGCGGTTATAGACTTAATGAGAATCTCCAAGATGTCGGCCTTGGTTGGTCCCTTCGGTACAATCACGGTTGCGGTTTGCCCTTGAAGGAACAGCCACGCCCGCTTCGTTCGGTGCGTCGTTCTTCGAAGGATATCTGGGTCCCGGAAGCGGATGTGTCCAGGAGAAGCGGCCACGCACGCCTCGTTCGGTGCGTCGTTCCTCGCAAGATATCCGGGTTCCTGAAGCGGATGGGTCCAGGAGAAGCAGCCACGCACGCCTCGTTCGGTGCGTCGTTCCTCGCAAGATATCCGGGTTCCTGAAGCGGATGTGTCCAGGAGAAGCAGCCACGCACGCCTCGTTCGGTGCGTCGTTCCTCGCAAGATATCCGGGTTCCTGAAGCGGATGTGTCCAGGAGAAGCAGCCACGCACGCCTCGTTCGGTGCGTCGTTCCTCGCTAGATATCCGGGTTCCTGATTGGTTTCGTCTCTGTGTATCCGGGGTGTCAGCATCGTCGTGGCGGTTTGAGTAGATCTGCGTTGTAATCAAGATTGTTGTATATTGGTTCGGTCAGGGTCGTCTTCACTGTCCGTCCTGATCTGGTCGGTCTTTTCGTCATCTTCGTCGATGGTCGGGTAGAACGCCTTCAGGTCGTTCAAACTGGCTGATCGCTGCTTACATCCGTTTAGAACCTGTAATCGGACGAGATTCGGAGAGAGAAACTTGGTCACCCGGTATGGTCCCTCGAATTTCGAGGCCAACTTGGAGGCGAAGCCTTCGGCTGCTTTGGACAGAGTGTGGCGACGTAACATCACTTGGGATCCAATAGCTGGTTTCCATTCCCTACGGCGGAGGTTGTAATGTCGTTTTTGCTCCTCTGATGCTTTGTCGCAGTTTGTTTTTACGATTTCGAACACCTCTCTCATCTGTCGTGCTCTGGTCTCCGGGTCGGCGATGCTAGTTCCCGTTCCTGGCGTAACCTCGTCATACAAGGCGCCTGGCAGTCTTGGCTCGCGACCTTGGATCAAAAACGCGGGGCTGAATCGCGTCGAATCGGACACGCTTGAGTTGATCGCGAGCGTGATTTCCGGCAAGAGCTCGTCCCAAGTGTTCTGTTTTCCGTCGATGTATTGCGCCACCATCGTTTTAATTGTTCTGTTCGCGCGTTCTGTTGGATTTTGTTGGGGAGTGTACGGGGCAGTATGCTGATGTTCCATCCCTAGTCTTTTGCAGAATCCTTTGAACGATCGGCTGGTAAACTGTGCCCCATTGTCGCAAACGAAGGTACGAGGGGTACCAAAGCGGCTTAGGATTCTTTCTCGGAATGATCTTTCCAGGTGTGGCGTAGTTGCCTTGCGTAGAGGTACCAGTTCGACCCACTTACTAAATGCGTCGAAGAAAACCAGGAGGACGGTGTTTCCATGTTTGGAGCGGGGCAACGGCCCAACAAAGTCGGCGCATAACACGTTGAAGGGTTCGTCAACTTGTCTGGTGAACATTTTCCCCGCCGGTTTGAACTGGCTCACCTTTTATTTGCGACTTCTCGGAACAGGCCTGGCCAGTAGTACTTTTGGGCGACTCGTGTGCTTGTTTTTCGGATTCCTAGATGTCCGGCCGTCGGGTGGTCATGGCATTCTTTTAGTACGCGTCGTCTATGTTCTGCAGCGACGCAGAGTTTCCATGGGGTGGAGTCTTCCTCTTCGGGCACGGTGTGCAGGCGCCGATACAGTTGTCCACTCTCGCTTCGGTAGTCTTCATATTTGCCCGGCTGCTGCCTGATTCTCGCCAACATTTTCCTGATCCACTTGCACTGTGACTCCTCCTCCAGAGCTTGATGTAGTAACTCCAATGGTTGGCGGGAAAGTGCACCTGCTACGACGTTCTGCTTCCCTCGGCGATAGTGAATATCGAATTGATACTGCTGCAGCTCTAAAGCCCAACGTGCTATCCGTCCAGTGGGGTTGTCGATCGAGTTGATCCATTTGAGGGCGAGATGGTCCGTGATCACGTCAAATCGGTATCCTTCCAAGTAACAGCGCAGCTTGCGGATTGCCCACACTATTGCCAAGCATTCCTTCTCAGTAACGGAGTAGTTCTCCTCGGCTTTGGACAAGCGTCGACTCGCGTAGGCGATCTTGTCAGGATCCGTGTGTATGCCGTTCCCGCTGATGACGTGTCCTAAATATTTCAGTCTGCGTTTGAAGAAGCTGCATTTGTCCTTGTTAAGTCGAAGATTAGCCTTGCGCAGCCGCTGTAGAACTGTCCCAAGATGCCGCATGTGGGCCTCCACGGTGTGCCCGATGACGATAATGTCATCAAGATAGGCGAATGCGTGTGGTTCCATGTCAGGGCCAATCACGCTATCCAGTGCTCGCTGGAAGGTCGCGCCGGCGGAGTGAAGGCCAAAAGGCATCACTTTCCAGTGAAACAATCCGCGGCCCGGCACGGTGAACGCCGTGCACTCGCGGCTGGTTGGGGCAAGCGGAATTTGCCAGTAGCCGCTCTTCAGGTCCAGGGTCGATATGTACCTGGCATCTCTCAGCTGTTCCAATATATGTTGAATCCTGGGGAGGGGATACGCGTCGGGGATTGATCGCGCGTTCAACTGTCGGAAGTCTATGCACATCCTGATGTCACCTGTTTTCTTGCCCACGAGGACAATTGTGGCGCTATGTGGACTCTTCGAAGGTTCAATCTGCCCTTCCTTAAGCAGTTCGTCGACCTGTTTATTAATGACGGCTTGCGTAGCGGGGTTTTTTGGATAATAACGTTGTTTTATAGGCTTGTTGTCGCGCATCACGATGGTGTGTTCTGCAATGGGGGACACTCCGCTGAGGCCGTCGAATTGTTTCAGTTCCTGTTGCAACCATTCGGTGATCCAGGGTTCCAGGGGTTCGTCGTCTTCGGGCTCGAATCCAGGGGTCAAAACGTCGGGCAATTGGGATATACTCACGGTGGCCACTGTTGCTCCTTGTGTCCGTTGCCGTTCCCTGGTGCGCCTACGGCAAGGCCCGTTGTCGCCGATGCCGGGTTCGAATCGCACTCGTTTCTTGGATCGCTGCTGTACCTCGTGTACCCGGAAGGGGTTTTTCAGCATGGCTCTGTGGTCGAGGCCGGGGAGCGCCGATGTCCATCCGGGTTGGTATCCTGCCGGGGTCGAGACCTCGTCCGAATTCCTAGAATTCCTTGAAGGAACGGCCACGCACGTCTCGTTCGGTACGTCGTCCCTCGCAAGTTTTTCCCACCTCACCATCATGGATCCCAGGGGATCGGCCACGCGCTCCTCGTTCGGCACGTCGTTCCTCGTCGGTTCTTGATGCTGGGCGACCCGGTCTCGGCTGAGATTCGTAGGTTGATCCAGGCGGGATGTGGATCCTATGTCTTGAGTCCTGGTATCATGGCTGTGTTTAAATTTCAGGCGCAAGGGGACTCCTCCACACTGCAGGGTCGCGTCTATTCCGCATAGGAAATCCATCCCGAGGAGGACGTCATCCAGCACGTCTTTCATTACTAGCACCGGCATCTTTACTTGTTGATCTCCTAGTCGTATGTCTGCCATCAGCGCCTGAGTCAATTCCCGGAGGGACCCATCCGCCAATCTGATCGTCGTTCGTACCATCGCTATACTCTGTCCGTTGTCCAGCTCCAGGGCTTTGCGTTCGCTAACGAAGCTCCGTGTGGCGCCTGTGTCCAGAGTAGCGAGTAGGTCCTCTCCTTCCATGGTTACTTGCGCGCGAATTCGTCCTCTCTCCAGCCGCAGGGTTCCCTTTACTGCCTCGGGGTGGGAGTGGCGGTCTTCGCCCGGTCCCCTGCCGAGTGAAGCGCCTGTCCGTTTCCCGACGAATTCCTGCGACAGCATTCGATGGTGCGTAGCCCGCGACGGCCGCAGTCCCAGCAGTATAAGACTTGGGGCTGTTTACACTCCCTGGAAAAGTGTCCGGACCCGCCGCAGTTCCTACAAGCATGCTGCACGTCGATTATGGTGTCGGCGTCTTGGAGGATGGTTCCATTCCTGACATCCGGCTGCTGCGAGTCCGTCGACCAATCCCTCACCTGGGTTCTATCGTGCCGGAGATCCTGTGTCCTCGCAGCCGCGTGATTCCTTGGTCCTCGTTGACCAGCCGTTGGCCCTAAAGTTTCCCGCGGATGGGTGTCGCGTGCTTGGTTCGCGTAGCCCGTGAGCTCCGACGGTCCCTTGTTACGCGTCACCTCGAAGTTCACAACCAGTTGCGTTAATTCGGAGAGAGAATCAAAATCTTTTCGCCTCGTAAACAACTGGTATTCCGGGAGCATGTTATCGTATATCCTTTCCAATTCCTGAGCCTCGGTGTATCCCGCGCGCTGCATCATTAGTCGAATGTCCACGAGGTACGTTTTAAACGCTTCTTTTGGTCGTTGAAAATGGGTTCGGATCTCGTCCTCTAGCCGTTGAAAGTACCGGGGAGGCAAAAAAAACTCTGAAAACTCTTTGCGAAAGGTCTCCCATGGTTCTCCACTAAGGCGGCTCGTTCGAAACCAACTCTCGGCCCGACCGGTCAACAACACGAGGATTCCTTGTGATAAGTGCCGTAGATCTATCTTATAAGTGGCTGCCCTCTCTTGCACGTGCTCAAGGAAACTTAACGGATCGCCGGACCCATCAAACACGATTCCCCAGCGGACCATTTTCTCGGTGATCGCAGCGTTAAAATGCTCCTCGTTCCAGGTGGACCCCTTCGTTGATGGGTCCTTGTTACCGTGCAGGTTTCTCTGCGCGGCACCGACGTCGATGCCATGGAGTAGGCTCTCTGCCGGCACAGCGGATCCCGACGCCACGATACTACGGCTACTGGCGGGTACGACATCATACGCAGCCGGGGGATGGGGTTGTAGGCTAAGAGGCGCGAGTGTAGAAGGGCGGGGAGAAAGTGGTTTAACCTCTGGAGTCACGGCGACTCCGTACTGGGCCTCCAATTCCTCCAACCGAGAGCGCGCCGTACTTGGTAAATCGGCCGAGTTTGCGAAGGTCGCGAGTCGACGTCTCAACTCTTCGACAGTTCCAGCGCTGTCTAACCCAAGCTCCGCGGCAATCATCTCCAACTCGTTCTTGCGCCTGACCGAAATCCACTTGACTCCCATGTTGAGTTGGTCCGGGTCACGGTTGCTGCACGTGGTCTACGATCAAATGTCTGGGGCGTCGCCCGAGGAATCGAAAAACGTAGCTAAGGACGCGGCGAAAGACGGGGCCTGAATCCTTAAACGGCGAGGACGCGGGCGAGGCTATTCGGTGGTGAATTACCGGTGGGCCGTCTTGTTCAGGGGTACTTTAGTCGTTGGTTTCTGCAGGATTGTTCCGGTTAGAATCCGTTGGTTCGTGTTCAGTTCCGGGGGGAGCGCGAGGTGGACAGAAGACGCGGGATCGCTGTCTTTCGCACGTTGTATGCTGCGGGATAGGGACCACTGTATTTTGCGCGTTGTGTACTGATCGAAGGCAGGGGATCACTCTGTTTCACACGTTGTATGTTGACCGAATGCTGAGGATGACTCTCCCTTGCGTTGTATACAACCCGGCTTATATTGGGTCTGGCTGAACGGCCGAGCCTCTGCCGACGTCGACGTCTCGGAATCGGCCGAGAACACCACGCGAGAGAGCCGCGGGCGAATGGTTAGGTAAATAGTCGAAGATCGGGGGGTGCGGGTAGTATGAGGAAGGGATAATTTCATGTTTATACTCGTGGGTCGTTCGGCACATGCCCGCCGCCGACGCCCAGAACTGTTCTCCGGTCTTCACCCCCTCTCTCCCCACTGAAATGTAACAGAGGTCTGGCTGCCCTTGGCTCTTTCCCCACTGTACCGGGCGCTATGATCCCGCATGGTTTTGCCTGAGTATAACGGGGACCACGGAATTTTCGTTCTGCTTTGCGTGCTGCTTCGTCGCTGGTGCTTCACTTGGATTTTTTTTTTCTCTCATTCTGCTGGCCATGGGAAGGGCATCACTATGCTTTGCTTGGCTGCGGGCTGTACTTTCATTCTGTCGTTTTCCTCTCTCATTTCCTCTTTCCCGTTCTCTCCTCTTCATTTGCCGTCGGCTAACGGGGATTGTACCGCTTTTCAGCCACGCTTTGCTCGCTGTTGGCCTGTACCTTCGTATCGTATTTTCTTATTGATACCCTATAAATTTCTCCTCGGTTTGATGCGGCGCTACCTACGCGATCTACTTGTGGGTCTTTAGGCCACGAAGGGTGAAATCCCCCCCAGAAAACTATCGTTTGAATTGTCTCAACAGTCCCTGCTCGGGCGCCATCTGTAAAGTAGTGATCCTAGGCTGGGGTCAGTCTCAGTCTGCCCAGGGTCACCTACAGTTTATTTGTAAGTCGCTGAGACGTTGAGACTGGGGGGGGGAGGCGGGTCGTTGGCGCGGGGATCGCCGAACCGCCGTCAACGACGGGGCCTTCGGGAGAAATTAGGGGGGGGGGGGGGGGGGGGGGGGGGGAAAGCGGGCGTTGGGCCGGGCGGCGCGAAACTCACCCGAGACGCTGCACTCCCCGACTTCAGCAGGGTAAAACCCCTGTTGCCAAGGTCGAGGTGGGCCGCGGGTCCGGGGAGGTGAAGGAAAAGGATAAGGGGGGGGGGCGCCTCTGCCGAAACGCGCACCACTTCTCACTCCAGCAGGGTAAAACCCTGTTGCCAGAGTCAGAGCGGGAGCGTAGTGACCGAAAACAGTCAGGAAAACGGAAGGGGAGGGGGTGGAGAGATGACCGCAGTCGGTGGTCCGACCAGAGAAAACAAATGGGAGCCAAAGAGTTCTTAATTATATGATCGAAGTTTTATTGGATTGATTCCCCTTGCACTCCCTTCTACTCCTACTACTACCTTGGCCATCGGCCAGCTCACCCGCGGATCCGGCGCCTGTGTTCCTGCAGCTCGTCCATGCTTTTTCTTTCCTCTCTGGCGCGCGGCCGTTCAACACTTTTCTTTATCTCTTCACTGTCCGCGACGTTCCGTCTTCGCTCGCTTCCAAAAATCGACTCCTTCTCTCGCCACGGTCGCTCGACGTTCTCCCCACGCCTAGCGCTCGTTTTCGGGCCAACGGGACTTTCTCGAAAGAGATCCGCTCTGCTGCCGGCTGAGCATGGCTCTCTCTCCTCGCTGTCTTCTTTGCGGTTGTTCCGTGTGAGCTGGCCGTTTGGCGGGATTTCGGCTATGCACAACTTAACTAGCTTATTTACTACCATAGCATATGATTGTGACTAATACAAATCTCGCTCCATTGCGACTTACTATATTTTCAGGTTGTCTTATTATTAATCACTTAACTCTTGTTCCTATGTGAGGCTCCCAGTATGGGTCCTCACAATTGTTTGCCAACGTATTCCAAATTGACAGCGAGGATGGGTGTGCGGACGTTCTACGCTTACTGTTTCCAAAGCAGTAAAACTGTTTAGGGTCCTGAGAAAAACGTATCCTGCATCGAGATAGGTAGTTCTTATAGCATTGAGCATTAAGAACTGAAAAGTTTGACCGAGCTATTACATAACGAGAGTGAGAAGTAGGAGAACCCACTTCTTGAAATTTTTTATAAAGTCTTGATTTTAAGTTTTTTAGACTGGATAACTCTTTGGTAAACAAAGGGGGTTTTCCAGATCTAATCGAACAAGAAAGCGGGACACAATAATAAAGAAATGTGCCAAGAGCATTGTAAAAAATGTTTGTGCCTTTTGTGACATCAGTGCACAAGTACAAAGCGGACCAATCAAAGTCCCTAATGAGGTTATTAAGCTTCGCAAACTCGGCTTTACGAAAGCAGCGTACACGTTCAGGTAGTCTACTCGACCGATCCAATACAGTTGGTCCTATATCTAGCGACACCTCGAAAGTAGGGTGGTAGGCGTCTTCAGGTATAGTGAGCGGAAGTGCTCGGGTTAACAACACTATGGTCGGATCCGATACAAAGCACAGATCAAGCAATCGACCCAGGGAATTTTTCACATGATTGACTTGAGACAGGGACAGGTCAAGCAAGCCGTCAACAAAGTCATGTCGTGACATGGGCACTAGGATACTAGACTCGTTTACCGAAGACCAAACAGTTCCTGGCAAGTTGAAGTCACAAAGCACTATCATATGATCTTTATCTGATAGCGAGGAAGAAACAGCGGTTAAAGCGGACAAGTGCTGCTCATAAATTGAGATATTCGAAGAATGTTAAATATACGAGCAAGTAATGAAAATCGCGAAAGTGGGAAGAATCAGTTTTACACACTAGAATTCCAGTTCCTATTGAACTTGGACTGTGAAGTGCTCCGACGTGAAGTTAGAGTCCACTGTAATCAGAACACCTCCTGCACGTCGAGACGAACGGTCATTTCTAAAAGTTGTGTACCGTCCTGCCAAAACCTCGGAACTAAGAATGTCCAGCTTTAACCAGGTTTCAGTAAACACAATAACGTGGGGAGCAAATGTAACACTATCCCGGAAAAGAATGCTGAGCTTACTACGTAAGCCTCTTACATTCGGATAAGTCACTAAAAGAGAAGTTAGGTTTTTGAGAGGTGGAAGCAGGACGGGAAGATGAGGAAGATGAGGTTGAGGATGGCACACTGGAAAGATTTATAAGAGTTATGGGGGGAAGAAGAAGAATCTTAACCTTAAACTCCTTCACCACCAAATGCTCCGGCCAAAATTTGGCAGAGCAAATGGTGTCAAATTGAGTTGGGGAGATGCTTATCTTAAACGAGGCTATCTCTCTGGCTTAAGAGAAGTTAAATTTCTTCACCTTTAAACCTACGGCTTTTATTTTGCTTTGAATAAAAGCAATTACATCATTAGATGTGAGGTCAAAAACTTGTCGTTTTGGTAGGCACCATTGGCCTAGTACCGCTTTTCTGTAGAATGCCGTATAATTGTTGAACTGATTCTCGTTCAGGAAAATTTTGTCGGTGAATGTTATAAGATAAGCTCTGTGATTAGTTGTTTATCACTTTTGGGGGACACGACGTTTACGGTGTGTTGTTGATGATGATCAGGCCTTTATCAACCTCCTCGATGGGATCTAGGTGTCCAGTGTGCGTGCCACATGTAGCGGTGGTTCCTGATACCGATTTTTTTGACCTGGAACCCGATTCGAGTTTCCTGCAAAATGTTGTGCTGGCTACATCTCTGCAATCTCCCACGGCGGAAGTGTGCGCACTACAATCAGCGATCGTATTTTTTATCCACGAAGTCTAAAACTACCTTATTTTGCTGGACTGGGTGAACGTTAATCTTCTAACATGTTTGTTGAGGGATCGGGAACATGATTAAGAAATACAAAATTTGTTTGGGTTTGAGAGGCCTTTATGGCGGATACCTCTAAAATATTGGCTACGCTAGTATTTTTGAGGTGTTCACTCATCACTTTTGACTAAAGTTAATTTAATGAGCAAACTCTCCAATCCTGCAATAATTATTCTGTTTCGTCTATCTTGTTGATTGTTTTTGGTTCGTACATAGTTTCGTTGAGTCCTTCTTGCATCCTCGTATTAACTTCAATTTGTCTGTTCTCTACCTCTGTTAATTTTTGTATAACTAAAAATCGGCAGGAGATTATTGACCTTACGTTAGTGTCATATTAATTTTTTCACACAGTCGAGAGTTGGAAAGTCCTAGAAGACCATTCATTCTCGGACCACAGGTACATCGAGACGTTATCAACCCCAGAAAAGCCAACTGGGAAACATATAGCACAACCCTGGAGGAACTACTCCCTCCTAATGCCCCTATATGCCTGAACACGTCTTGTAAACATGCCAAAAAGCCTTCAAGGCAGCATGCCCTGCTAACAAACCAAGGGGGAAAAAGAATCAAAACAATTAGACATCCTCCGCAGAAACTGCAGGATTATCTTCAATAGAGCCACAAGAGATAATGAGGCTACCCACTAGGCAGACTATAAGACCAGTCTAACACTATATAAAAAAGAAAATAGGAAAGCAAAAAGCGAAATCGAGAAAACGTCGGAGACCGCAAGACCGCAAGAAAGGTCCTATCAAAAAACTATCCCTTCGGTAGGTTACCTTTAATGAAATGATGGTGGACCAACTCCAGTGAGGACACGCATTTCCCCGGATGTACAACCATCGAGCCGGTACACCTCCCAGGAGAGGAATCGGTAAAATCGATAGACCACATCCTTATAAAACGGCACATAAGCTGGACAGTAAACAGCTTCAACCCATTAAAATCGCCTGGTCCGGACCAGATACAAATTCCGGCCCAACTTCAGAAGGCCGGTGATTCGGCCATCAACTGGCTACAATGTATCTTCATGAAGATACTGGCAGTATGTACAATACCACAAGCTTGGCTTAAGGCTAGGATAGTCTTCATCGCTAAAGCAGGGAAAGCCTCACACTCAACCCCAAAAGACTTTAGACGAATCAGTTTATCGTCTTTTCTAATCAAAACTTTTAAGAGACTTATCGGATTACAACTGAGGACAACCATAAGTCTTCAGCTGCATACAAGTGCACAACATGCCTACCGGAAAGGAAAATCCATGGAAACGGCATTTCATAAAATAATCTAGAGTGTTGGAAAGTCTCTGCATCTCAAAGAATAAACATTAATAACTTTTCTCGATATCGAGGGAGCCTTTAATAACGTCAAGCCGGGAGCCATTACGGAAGCCCTGACTCAGCTGGGGGTGGACTGCCACTTGATGATCCTTATTGATCCTCGTTCGCCTAGACAAGGTATGTGAACAGAGGCACCCCTCAAGGTGGCACCCCCCTCTCCTTTTCTGTGGAACACGGTAGTCATTAAGATTCTATGGGACCTGGAAGGGGGGGGACTGTAAAGCAGTGGCATATGCGGACGAGGTTGCAATTATCTTCTCGGGGAAATGCCACCAAACACTCTGCGACTTAATGAACGCAAAACTTGCTCGATTGTCCGGATGCAATCATAGAATCGCGCGGACTGTGAGTAAATCCTTTGAAAACGGAACTCGTGTTATTCACAAATAAATACAACGTCCCGCCCCCCATCACCCCAATACTAAATGGATGCAGGCTCTCCTTCAGCGACAGGGCCAGTTACTAAGGGTTGGTAGTTGACAAAAAGATTAATTGGAACATGAATGTCAAAGACAGAGTGAAAAAGGCAATGACATCTCTCTAAACTTACAAAAAAGCTATTGGCTTAAAGTGAGGCATGAACCCAAGCATAGTCCAATATATATCTGGCTATAGTCAGACCTATACTAATCTACGGAGTTACAGTGTGATAGCCTTCCCTATCGAAAAGGACAATCACCAATCAGCTGGGCAAAGTTAAGCTAACTGACGCCCTTGCATCAGTGGAGCTCTTCGCACCACATGAAATGATGCGCTAAGCACCATGTTATGCTTTCAGAGGCATAAACCTCTTCACTGATAAATCTGAGCTGGTCAAAATTGTCGTAGGAGGAATCTACTCCGAGCAGCAAGACAGCGTATTGCGTCTTTCAAGCGGCGGTCATATCAATCAGGAAAGCTATGAACTGCAGTTCATGTCCTTGAACTTGGCCAACGTGATAGACTGCCGCAAATCTCTTCACGAGATGGCTCAGCAATTTGCTATTAGCCTTATATGGGTCCCGGGCCACTAGGACATTGAGGCCATCTGTATAGCAGACAAGTTGGCCATATCTGGTACTTTACCCCCCTTCTCCAAGACAAGACGTATAGTCGTATGCCAATGGCAACATGTAAGCTTATCATAAATGAGCAAGACAAGCGACTAATAGAAAATAGGTGGCAATTATTGCCACGATATCGCATATCTAGGCAAACATGGCCGACCATAGACAGGAGGCGCACCTCTGAGATCTGCAAACTTGGCAGAAAAGTGCCGCGCAACCCTCACAGGGCCTTGGCTAATATGCACAAGCAAACAAGCACAAGGATGGGTGGCCCATATATTGACTTTTCCGGAGCTGCAGAGACGAAGCAGGGAAGAAGACAAAGGAAATTTTGTTCGGCTTCTGTACAGCTCTTAGTAGAAGGAGGTTACAACATTTGGGTTTGCCCTTCTTAACAGACATTTCACCGATGTCTACATTAGCTTAGGTTAGGTTAACCCGGACGGCCTTTAGCAGGGCCCTTAATTATCCGGATAGGGGGAGTATGAACCATAGCGAGAGTGTTTATGCGGTTTTAAAGTCCTCGAGAGTCGAGGTGTTTTTATCATAGGCCAGCAGTTCCTGTGGCGTCATCTTGGAAGCATCTTCCAGCGATGCCAGCACTGGGGCGCCCAGGTATTTCCCCCTTTCCCTTGAGTGAGCCGAACAGTTGCAGATGAGATGTTCCAGGGTTTCGATTACCCCAGGTTCATCACATATCCTACAACTGCCTCTTTTGGTGATGCCTAGCTTGGTTGCATGTGCCGCAGCTAGACAGTGACCTGTAAAGTATTCCCAATAACAATCTGCAGTCCTTTCGTGGTAGGTGCAGTAGGTAGTGGCCAAGTTTCTCATTGCGTTTTTTGCACATGATTTTCGAGGTTCTGCAGGTGGTGGTACTCCTGCACCTACTTTCGGTTAGTGATCTGGCCTACTTCTCTCGATCGCTTTTCAATGTCCTAAGGGAGACAGGCACATCCTCGGCTCTCCGATTCGCCAGCGCGACGCCTTCCTTAGATAGTGCGTCCGCCGCCTCGTTTCCTTCGATGCCTAGGTGCCTGGGACTCCAATAGATCCGCACTAACTCTGTCGTGCTTAGGGTGTCTAGTGCCTCCCTGCTGGCCAAGACACTTTTGGAACTGACCACGGACGCTTGCATGGATCTAATTGCGAATTGGTCATATCTAATTGGCTATCGGCGAATAGATTGACCGCATCGTGTGCTCGGTCTGTAATCTTCGCGACTTTTGCTGCTTATCTGTCTATCTATCTATCGGCTAAAGCTTCCGCCTGGAATATGCTGCATTGGTCCGACAGCCTTATCTCCGTATATATGTTGAGGTGCTTTACTTGGTCCCTTTCTCATTTTCTAGTCTTCGGGTCCTAGAGATGAAATTGTTTTGACGTCGCTGAAAGTTTGGGGGGTCATATAATTAATAGATCTTGTCATATCCCTGCCGATTGAACTATGCCCGTATCCTTGTGCCGACATGTTTCCTGATGCGATTAAGCGCTGTGCTGCCTCTTCCGCAATCAGGCGAGTGTGAATATCCAGGGAGTCTATTCCAAGTACAGTTTCGAGTGCTTTTGTTGGGGTTGACCTCAGCTCCCGTGTAATACAGAACATAGCCTGTCGCTGAGTCTTTTCCATAAGAGTATGGTATTTCGGTAGCTTGCCACACTAAGGCTCCGCATTAGAGCAGGTCTTCTTCACCCTTTCCACTACTTTGGGTTTCCATGCCAGCTTGCTGTCCTGTACTGTGCCTAGGTATTTGACCGGTGTTTTTGCGGTCAGCCTAGTTTGGTCTCGCTAGGAGCCCGTCACACTTAGGCCGGATACGGCACGTTGTGGCACCGCTTGGGATTTTCCTTTACCTGCGTTGTGAAACATCGTGTCAGCAGTTATCTTATCCAGATGCTCTTACAAAGTTTGCACTCTAGCGTTTTATCTTGGCGTTAGGATTTTTGGCGCATACTGAGAACTTTAATGGTTGGTTTTCGGTTAAATGTTTTAGTTCTTGACCCAATCAAGTTTCTTTAAAGACCATTCATTGGCGAAAAGCTTTCGTTCGTTTGTTGCACAATTTAGCTCATTAGCGTGTAATGTACCAGAAATCATAGAAATGGGTCGGCCATTCTGGGACACGGCTCCTAAACCATACCCAGAGCATCTGTGGTTAGGTCGAATGGTTTTTTTAAGTCGGGGTACGTTAATATAACTTCTTCGAGGACAATATATTTTTCAATTTCGAAAACGTTTGAATTTGATTTTGGGAAAGTTTTATATTTACTTTCCGTGAGTGGATTTTCCATCTTCGCCTTTGAGTGCGCTCGTAAGGCGCCTGGCGATCTTGGCGTAATCTTTTTTCAAGCAAAGGGCCAAGAATATTCTGACTGGAGTCAAGAAGTACTCAGTGTTCATCTAAACAATTTATGGGCTTTCCAAATATGTGTACTGATATCTGAAGACTGGTTTGCACAATAGAACTAACGAAATTCGATGCCATCGCGTTTACCGAAACCTGGCTTAACTCTTCTATCAATGATCATGAAATTTTCATTGATAGTTACACTATTTATAGAATGGACCGCCCATCTTTTGCAGGTGGGGTTCTGATTGCAGTCAAATCTGTTTTCTCATCTGAGTTATTCCCATTCAAAAAAATGTTAACCTGCTCTTACATTCCTCCCAGGTCTGATGCTGAGCTTTACTTACACCACCACTCAGCAATTAATACTGTCGTATCTGCATTACGCTGCAATGATCCAATCATTGTCATGAGGGACTTTAACCTCCCATTTCTTTCTTGGCTGCCTTGCGATGACGCTCACCTGTTGTTTCCCAATTGCCCTAATGACTTTATCAATGGGCTAACGGATATTTCCCTTGTCCAAATTAATGCCGTTAAAAACATAAGGGACAGACTTCTTGACCTCATGTTTGTTAAAGATGCTTCTCTTGCTACGGTATCCATAGCAAGCCCAATATCATTTCCTGAAGGTCCTTACCATCCAACTTTGTCGATATCCCTTGAGTTTGCCCGATCTGGTGGTGCTGACAGTTCCATGGCTCCTTGTCACATAAAGTGTTTTCGCAAAACAAACTTTATCGATTTAGATCTATATCTCTCGCGTGTTGATTGGTCGTTTCTTTATTCATTACCGAACATAGATGCAACTGTTAACTCGTTTTATAGCTCTATTTACTCCGCACTTAATACGTTTGTTCCAGATATCACTGTACCTGTATCGTCCAAGCCTCCCTGGTTCTCCAAGTATTTGTCATACTTAAAAAATAATAAATCCCGGCTCTATAAAAAGTACCAGAAGTCGGGCTCCACGTTGGCCTTAGCTCTATACTCCTCCGCTCGCTCTCTGTTCCTTGCCGTTAATAGTCAGTGTTATAATCATTACCTTTCACAATGTAGTAGTAACTTTCGTAGTGATCCTCAAAAATTCTATTCGTTCGTTAACTCTAAGCGTAAGTCAAACGCTTTTCCTCCGTCCATATATTACCAGAACAAAACAGAAGCTTCTGCTGTTGGTATTGCAAATTTATTCGCTACCTTTTTCCAAACAACGTACTCGTCTCATATTTACAACGCATCCACTCCGTATCCGTACCAGCTACCTCAAGCTAACAGCATTTTTCTGCATATTTTCGAGGAAAGCGTTATTCTGGAACGTTTGTCATCTATGGACACATCGTTTTCTACGGGTCCAGATAAGGTACCAAGTTACATTTTAAAACAATGTCCCCAGTCCCTGTGCAAACCCTTGACCTTTCTCTTCAACCTCTCTTTGGAACAGTCTTGTCTCCCTGTAATTAGGAATGAGTCCTACATCATTCCGCTTCTCAAAAAAGGTTCAAGATCAAACATTGAAAACTATCGCGGTATCGCAAAGCTTTCTGCCTTCCCGAAGCTTCTCGAGTTCCTGGTCACCCGGCAACTGCAACATCTTTATTGCATCTTGATATCTCCGTCGCAACACGGTTTTTTCAAACATCGTTCAACATCGACTAACCTTCTTGAGTTTTCTAACCTAATACACCGTGGTTTTCAAATTTGTTTACAGACGGATGAAGTTTTTACGGACTTCAGCAAGGCATTCGATTCTGTGAACCATGCTTTGCTTATTCACAAGCTCTCTTTATTAGGATTCCCAACGAACCTTCTAGATTGGATTTTGTCCTATCTCTCTAAACGTACTCAACGTGTTTTGGTTTCTTACGTGTTGTCAAATACTGTTAATGTTACTTCAGGTGTGCCACAGGGAAGTCATCTGGGCCCGCTTCTGTTTATTTTATTTGTGTATGACCTTCCTCAAGTTATAAAATACTCAACTACTGTAGAAATGGAATCGTAGTCGAATAGAAACAGCGAAAACACTTCTGTTCTTTCTTCGGGTTGTATTCGGAATGGATTCAATTTATTCTTCATAAACTTATTTAGCCTAAAGTACATAATGTTCTTGGTTGAGTTCTGTCGCTAAGGGCAGCGGCAGAACGGGATCATGTAGCATGCCATATGTATGTGTATATTTATGTTTGTAAGAATGTATATGCAGAAGGCATATACATTGGAATGCTCATTTGGCCACTTGGAATATATTGCCGACACTGCAGTTCTCACGGTGCAGGCCAGTCCACATATAAGGGACTGATCGTATTACGGCTCTTGAGTGTGGCTATGTTATATTAACATTGCGACAATGTGTCTTTATGTTTATGAGCGTGATACTCTACATTAACTTTGGGCATATGACCACTTGACATATTGTATACACTACAATACGGTGGGCATATGCTTATTTGGCATACAACATACTACACCTCCCTTTTTAGAGAAATAACGTAATATAATTATGTAGTTATTTATATTTTTTTTTTATTTTTAAATCCTTTTGTTTTTTGGATATTTTGTATGTTGATTATCTCTTTTGTTTCTTTTATATATATATATATATATATATATATGTGTATATAAATCAATAATTAAAAACAAATATTTTTTTTTGGATTATTATTCTCAATGGTTGATCAGACCGTTTCATGAGGTATTGCAAATTTTATACCTGTATTTTTAGCCTATCTTTATGAACTGTTTGTCTCTTATTTTTACTATCTTTAATGGTAATGTTATCTTTATCATCTATGCATATGACCTCAAATGGTCCTATATACCTAGGGTCTAACTTGTGTCCTACTTCGTTTTTTAATAGTACTTTGTTTCCTATTTCTATGCTTATATCTGATGCTTTGTTATCATAATATTTTTTATTTCTGGCTTTATTATTTTCTATTTTCTATCCTAGCTCTTTGATATGCTATTTCTAGTCTAAACTTTATTTCTTTTGCATAGTCATCTATGTTATATAATGGGTCTATTCTAGTTACTTTATTAAAATCTATAAACTGTCTTGGTAATCTGCCAAAGACTAGTTCATATGGACAATATTCATGCGATGCCGAGGGTGTTGTGTTGAAACAATAAGTAAAATATTGTATCCAAACATCCCAATCGGGTTTGTCTGCAGATATGTATGAACGAACGTATTCATTGAATGACTTCGTTCTATTGTCCCCAAGGTCTGGTGGTGGTGTGCAGTGGACGTTATGTTGTCTATCTTAAGATATTTGCACAAATCATTTATGATTGAATTCTTATATTCTGTTCCCATGTCCGTAATGAACGTCTTCATCGGACCGTACTTCAGAATAAAGTTTTCAAATATTGCTTTGGCAACGGTTGTTGCGCTTTTATTTGGAATTGGTATGGATACTAAATACTTTGTTAAATCGCATATTAGCGTAACTGCATATTCATTGCCATTTTCTGAGCATGGTAGTGGACCTATAGTATCCACTATCACTCTATCAAAAGCCATGGTTGGTATTTCCGTTAGTGTCATTGGGGTCCTAATATGAGTTGTTATTTTAGATTTCTGGCATTTTTGACATTTACGTATGTATTCTTTGATATGACGAGTCATGTTTTTCCAATAGTAATGTCTTTTTATTTTCGCTAGCGTTTTCGAAATGCCATTATGACCTCCTTGAGTTGGATCGTCGTGAAATTTAGACAGTATCGCTTCTTGATCTTTTTCATTTTCTATTTGGGTCACCGGCTTGAGTAGCGCTACTCGTAATGATTTTAATATTTTATTGCCCATGTTCTTAAAAGATTCAATTGAACTTAATTCAAAGATCTTTTCGCTCGGTGCCATTTTGAGCTGGCTGATCGCAAGTATACCGGCTTGCATTTCAAGCCTTTGCAAGAACTGACCTAAGTCAAGGGTTCCATTGGTATACAGATCGCTAACATCAATTCTTGCTACAACTTTTTTTCCATGTTTTAAAAAACATATCTGATTTTGTATGTGCAAGGACACTACTTTTCGTACTTCGTCATTACAAATGACTTCATATACGTTGGGCTTAGAAGCGTTGTCAAGAGTTTGCATAGGCAAATCTTCTTGTACATTTCCTGCGCAGGAATTTTTCTGTCTATTTTGTTGCCTGGTAGTGACTTTCAGGACTTTGTTGTGCATGTCTTTTTAGCGATCTTTATTGTAATCCTGGATAGGGCGTCTGCCACGAAATTGTCTTTACCCTTGAGATATTCGACTGTGAAATCATATTCTTCTAGATCTAATCTCATTCTGGTTAGTTTTGAACTTGGATTGTCATTGAGAACAAATAAGTTAGTGGTCTGTCTTCTGTCTTTACTGTAAAATGTTTTCCATAAATATATGGTCTGTAATGTGTAATTGCCCAGTGAATTGCTGCTAACTCTTGTTCTGTAGTAGTTTTGTTGCTTTCACCTTTGGTAAATGAGCGTGAGGCATATGCAACTGGGAGATGTTTATCTCCATATTTTTGTGTTAGAACAGCTCCACATGCGTGTTTACTTGCTTCTGTAATTATGCAAAATTCTTTATTGAAATCTGGATATTTTAATAATAATAATAATAATGTGGGTTTAATTAAAGCCTTCTTTAAGTAATCGAATGCATTTTGGCATTGAAAGGTGACATTCTTTTTACATAATCGAGTTATTTGCCGTGAATAGTCGGCGAAATTTTTGATGAAACGTCTATAGTAATTGCAAAATGCAACGAATCTTCTAGCGCTATCTGCGTCTGTAGGGACTGGATATTTTTCGATGACGTCATATTTTTTATCGTCGGGCAGAATGCCTTGATCAGTGCACTTGTGGCCTAGAAAAGTCACTTCGTGCATGAAGAAAGCGCATTTTTCTGGATGTAGCTTAAGGTTGTTTTTCCTACACAAGTCAAAAACGTCTGTTAAGTTTTTGATCATGTGGTTTTCGGAACAACCGATGACTATTAGGTCATCCATATACAAGAATGCTTGTGAAGTATTAAGTCCAGAAAAAGCAATTGTCATCATTCTTTGAAAGGAATTTGGCGCTATTTTAAGACCATAAGGTAGTCTAGCGAATTGGTACGAGCCATTGCTCGTTGAAAAGGACGTTAAATCTCTAGAGTGTTGTTTCAGCTCTATTTGATGAAATCCAGACATTAAGTCTAGACATGAAAAATATTTGGCTCTACCCAACTGATCAAGAATATCATCTATTCTTGGAAGTGGAAATTTATCGGACAATAATTTTTTGTTTATTTGACGATAGTCAATGACTAAACGACATCTTTTATTTTCAGATCCTGGGAGACCTTTTTTGTGTACAAGTAGTATTGGACTATTGTACTCCGAAACTGATGGTTCTACTATTTTGTCCAGAATGAGTTTTTCTACCTGTTTATTGATTTCGTCTTTGTGTGCGTGTGGAATGCTATAATTTTTTGTGTATACCGGGTTGTTATCCTTCAATCTTAGCTCTTGCCTATAAAAATTATTAGTTGCTATTGGTTCGGTTTCAAGTCCGAATATGTCTGTATACTGTGTGCATAAATCTTTTTATACCCGATACTCAAAATGAGTATTGGGGTATATTAGATTTGTGGTAAAAGTGGATGTGTGTAACGTCCAGAAGGAATCGTTTCCGACCCCATAAAGTATATATATTCTTGATCAGCATCAATAGCCGAGTCGATGGAGCCATGTCTGTCTGTCCGTCTGTCCGTCCGTCCGTCTGTCCGTCTGTCCGTCCCCTTCAGCGCCTAATGCTCAAAGAGAATAAGAGCTAGAGCAACGATGTTTTGGATCCAGACTTCTGTGATATGTCACTGCTCCAAAAATATTTCAAAACTTTGCCCCGCCCACTTCCGCCCCCACAAAGGGCGAAAATCTGTGGCATCCACAATTTCGACGATACGAGAAAACTAAAAACGCAGAATCGTAGAAGATGACTATATCTTCTAGAGTGCAAAATCGTATAATTATTACAGCCAGAATCACGAAAACAATTTCACTCTTTCTCGCTCTGTCTCACTCTAACACACAGGTTTCATGGTCGGTTTTGCCAATTGAAAAATATGAGTTCAAGGATCTCAGAACCTATAAAAGCCAGAGCAACCAAATTTGGTATCCACACTCCTGTGATATCGGACCTTGACCGTTTCATGTCCAAATTTCGCCACACCCCCTTCCGCCCCCGCAAAGGACGAAAATCTGAGGCAACCACAAATCTCAGAGACTATTAAGGCTAGAGTAACCAAATTTGGTACACACACTCCTTTAAGATGTCACTATAAAACGTATATCTCAGAATTTCGCCCCACCCCCATCCGCCCCCACAAAGGACGAAAATCTGTTGCATCCACAGTATTGCAGATTTGAGAAAACTAAAAACGCAGAATCATAGATAATGACCATATCTATTAGATTGCTGAATCTGGATCAGATCAGATCATTTTTATAGCCAAAAGGAACAAATCAATTTGCAGTGGCTACGCAGCGCCCGACGTCACGCTCAGACAGATTTTCTGTCTCTCTCGCACGCACTCTTTGTCGTGTCGTTAAATATTAGCGGCGTCTGCCGGAGGAGAGCCATACTGACTTAGTATCGGGTATAACCGTAGAGTTGCGGTGTCCGCAGCAACTCACAACGCTCCCCCTCGTTTAGTTTTGTTTTAAATAGTGGCGGCAAGTTTTTAGTTAGCTTTTTCATGACATCTTCGTGTCTATCCTTGCTAATTTCTTGGACTATATCATAGTCACTTAGCATTTCGGTTTTTATTTTATTAATATTTAGGATTTTAGTTGAATTTATTGTATTCAACACTCGGACAAAAATGTTGTTTTTATTGGGAATTGTATTTCCAATGAATATTCCGTCCTCAATTTCTTGATTCGGGACTAGAACAATATGTTCTGTTGACGCTAATTTAATTTGTCGGACAACTTCAGCGCGTGCTGGAAGAATTGTGGCATTATTATCACAAGTGTGTGTGATAGGTATGTTTATTGGGAAGTTAAGATTGTTTGGCCGTAGTATTAGAGTGTCACTAGTATGTGTACAATCTAATAGGCAATTAAATTTTTTAATGAAGTCTATACCTATAATGCCATCGCTAGGGATTGGAAAGTTTTGTTCAACTAAATGATAATCGTGTGGTATTATATACTTTCCTGTAGATAATTCTACGAATGCTAAACCTTTTGAAAAAACTGAACCTTCGCCGATTCCTGATATTTTGGTTGATATGTTAACATTAACATTATCAAAAATATCGATATTTTCTTTTAGTATTGAAATGTCTGCACCAGTATCTATTAATAAGGTAAATGTATTACCTGTTTTCAAATTTTTAAGCTTTATAAATATTCCTGAACTAAGATTGATGTTGTATACTATCGCACAATTTGAATATCTTAAGGGGTTTATTGGTTTTCCGAACTACTTTCAGTAGCTCGTACATTTACATTGTTGGCATTGTTTTGGCCTCTGTTTGAGTTGCCCTGGCCCCTAGAGTTTCCTCTATTTTGGCCTCTATAAATGCTTCTGTAATTATTTTGGTTATTGTTACTATAGTAATTACCTCTGTTTTGGTAATTACTTCTGTTCGATCTATTATTGCCGCGGTTATTGTAACTTCTTCGATAACCGCGACCACTGTTGCCTCTGGAATGAAATACTGTGCTGGCATTTCCAGTTATTTCGGTGCTGCAATGGATGTATTTACCCATTGCGTCGTTGAAAGTATTGAATTTGCCTGCTTCAAGTATTAGGCGCAGCTTGTCATGCTCACAATTGCGAGTCATGGCTGCTATGGACTCTTTCATCGAAAATTTGTTGGCGTTATCTGCGTCTAGCCCTTCATCGAGCTGCTTGCGCAGATTGTCAATATCGGTGGTATATTGAGATGCCGTTTTTCCTTTTTGTTTAATTCTCCCTTGACGTTATCATTAAGCTTTTGGATTATGCCATTGATCGTTTGTTCACTTTGGACTTTATAAAGGATAGATCCCGTTATCTTTGATTTGATAACTTCAATGGCTAGATCTTCTTGATCTCCTTTAGTCCTATCCGTGTTTTTTAACGCTGTTAAGAAACGTTGAAGAGACTGTTTACTGCCGTCAAACTCTGGGATAGAGGATGAGACTAGTTTCACGTACTGCCGATCTTTTTCTACTTGGTTCATTTTGTCTGATATTGTCATTTCGGTTTTTAGTTCCGAGTCGCTTCCGACGTCGGTGTCTATTATATCTTTGCAAAGGTCTATACTTTCTAATTGAGGATTTAATTCTGTGTCGCTTTCGACTTCAGTGTCTATTATCGGCTTTGATTCATCTATATTGTCTAGTTGACTTTCATCAAAATGAGCTAACGAACCTAGACTTTTTGGGACATGTATCTCAATACCTCATCTTTCTGCAATGGTTGTCAACCTTGTATTCAATGATCGTAATAGCCTTTAGCATTGATGCTGGTTTTCACTAGTTAGCTTGTTATCTCGAGAACTTACTAATTGTGTGATTCTATTATATTGTGCTACTATGTTATTGACATGGTGTATTAGCGTTTCTGCTTTTATTACTGTATTCTTGTTGATGGCCATTCCATAAAATTGTATTCGTTTTCTGCGTGCAATAAACAAGTATTAAGTTAAGCTGAAAATGTTTTTGGGTTAGAAGTTTCCTTACTTCTCCTCCTCGTTAGGTTTTGGGTTTTAGCTTCTTTTGCTGGGAGCCCTGTACTCAGCTATTGTGAGTGGGCGTGGTCCCGCGGTAGGATACACTTCTAAAGCCTCTTGTAGGCTGCTCAGTAGGAGCAGCGTCGGCGAAGTCTTGTATATTTTCTGCTGCTGGTGTTTTCGTGTTACTGTCCATCGACGGTGCAAGGGGCGGTCCTATGCCACTCGCACTTTTATTATTGTCCCTTGCTGGGTCTGGTGGAGCCGGTGCTGGTCTTCGCACAGGGTTTTTTTTTTTTTTTGTTGCCCATGCGCTTTATGTTGCGCTGTCTTTTAAATTTTCTTCCGCCTGGCGATGAATAAAAATTGTTATTTGGCAAGTTTGTCACATTCTGTATTTGAATTGTTGGACTGCAATTTGGTACACATCACTTTAAATGAAAATTGTTATTTGGCAAGTTTGTCACATCCTGTATTTGAATTGTTGGACTACAATCTGGTACACATCACTTTCTAGTTCACTTTTATTGTATCTTTTCGATCGGTTTTATATATTTCGGGCAATCTTTGGAATCTGCGTGCTGTTTTAATGTTTTTACTTCTAACATTTACGTGTGTCCTGTCACGGTCGCCATGTAGAAATGGAATCGTAATCGAATTGAAACAGCGAAAACACTTCTGTTCTTTCTTCGGGTTGTATTCGGAATGGATTCAATTTATTCTTCATAAACTTATTTAGCCTAAAGTACATAATGTTCTTGGTTGGGTTCTGTCGCTAAGGGCAGCGGCAGAACGGGATCATGTAGCATGCCATATGTATGTGTATATTTATGTTTGTAAGAATGTATATGCATATACATTGGAATGCTCATTTGGCCACTTGGAATATATTGCCGACACTGCAGCTCTCACGCTGCAGGCCAGTCCACATATAAGGGACTGATCGTATTACGGCTCTTGAGTGTGGCTATGTTACATTAACATTGCGTCAAAGTGTCTTTATGCTGATGATGTTAAAATCTGTCTGTCTTACTCTGATTGGTATTTGCACACACGCCTTCAACTGGATCTAAGTGAGCTACTATTGTGGTGTTCAACTAATCTTCTTTTTCTGAACCTTTCCAAATGCAAACTTATGACTTTTTACCGTCGCGCTCCACATTTTGTCTCATATGTTCTAGGAAATCATGTCCTCGAGCGAATTTCGAGTTCAAATGACCTCGGAGTCTTTTTTGATCATAAGATGCATCGTGATGCATGTGCTTTAAAATCCCTATATCTGCAACAGTAAATAAAACTTAGGGTGTTTGAGCGTTCATCAAGCGTTGGTCCAAGGAGTTTGACGACCCGTACGTTACGAATTGGTTAGTACGGGCTATATTGGAGTATTGTTCTTGTGTGTGGAGCAATATAAAGAGCAATTTTTAATCTTTGCCCTTCGTAGCTTTAACTGGGACTCGGGTAGAATCTTGCCACCCTACCGGACTAGGCTAAATCTTATTGACCTGCCGTCGGTGCACCATCGCAGAATATGCAATGGCGTAATGTTCGTGCACAAGCTCCTTCTCGGGATTGTTGACTCCCAAACTCTCCTGGGTCAGATTGACTTGGCCGTTCCATCTAGACCTACCCGTACTTTTAGGCTTATCCGTTTACCCATATGTAGGTCTAATTATGCCTATTATGAACCTTTTAGGGTTTTATGCCATAATTATAACTCCCTTTGCTATACCCTATCCCCTGAACTGTTTTTTTTATTTATTTATATAAAGCTAATAACTAGTTAAAACTAGGTATTAACAGGGTGTGGCTATAGCTGTTGAGGCCTTAAGCTCACTATAGTATTAATTTACGTTTGAGGATGTATGTGCTTATATACATATGTACAGGGTTGGTTCTATACGTTATTATATGTTGTGGAGGAACTATTATCTAAAATACTAATTGTGTATATGTATATGTACAGGGATGATTGTTTATGAGGTTATATGTAGTGAATGATTTTAGATTGTTCTAGATAGTTGAGGACTATTTTTGCGTTTTTGTTGTTAGGGTTGGAGATGTATTGCATGGGGTCGGTGTTATGGAATATTGAGGATCTTTGAAGAGAGAGGGCGGGGCATGTGTATAGTATGTGTCTTATGTCTATAGTTGGGTTGTGGCACAGTGGGCATGCGTTGGAGGATGTTTTATCCATGTAGTGGGCATTGGTGAGTCTTGTGTGCCCTAGTCTCAATCTATTTAGGATGACTTGGTGTCTTCTGTTAAGGTTGTTTAGGAGTTTGGGGGGAGGATGAGTGGAAGATAGGTTGATAACTTGTTGGTACCAGGGGGAAGTCTTAGTGAGAAGGTCTGTTTGTTTGGATATGAGGATTTTCTTAAGGAATAGTGAGATGTCGTTAGAATTATGGTTGGGGGTATATATGAGGGGTAGTTTGGAGGTAGTTTTGGCTGCGGTGTTAGCAATTTCGTTCCCTTTTATGCCAATGTGGCTAGGTATCCATATAATTGTTATTTTTGGGAAAAGTTTGTTTGCGGCTTAGTAAAATGGCTTCGTGGATAGCTATGATTTCGCTGGAAAGGACTGAGGAGTACTGTGGAAGTAGTCCGGATTTTATGGTTGATGTCTCCTTGCAGATGCTATAGCTGGTAATGCCTGCTGCTTTGGACCCGTCTGTGTATAGGAAGGTGTGTTGGTGGAGGTTGGATTTGATGGAGTGGAAGAGTTGGTGGAAGACTATTGGGGGGGTGGTGTTTTTATCGTGTTTGGATAGGGTGATGTTGGTTGCTTTAAGGATGGTTGTCATGTTGAATTTATTGGTGTTGGAGGTTTTAATCGGGGAGAACGGTATGAAGTTATTCTGGAATATTTGTTTGGGTCTGTCAATCGTGCTAAGCAGTCTGTGTTTTTTTTTTTTGGTTTTTTGGGAGTGAGTTTAGGGGGTGTCTTTAGCGTGGATGAGGTTTTTAAATATTTTCCCTTGAGTGAGCCGAACAGTTGCAGATGAGATGTTCCAGGGTTTCGATTACCCCAGGTTCATCACATATCCTACAACTGCCTCTTTTGGTGATGCCTAGCTTGGTTGCTTGTGCCGCAGCTAGACAGTGACCTGTAAAGTATTCCCAATAACAATCTGCAGTCCTTTCGTGGTAGGTGCAGTAGGTAGTGGCCAAGTTTCTCATTGCGTTTTTTGCACATGATTTTCGAGGTTCTGCAGGTGGTGGTACTCCTGCACCTACTTTCGGTTAGTGATCTGGCCTACTTCTCTCTATCGCTTTTCAATGTCCTAAGGGAGACAGGCACATCCTCGGCTCTCCGATTCGCCAGCGCGACGCCTTCCTTAGATAGTGCGTCCGCCGCCTTGTTTCCTTCGATGCCTAGGTGCCTGGGACTCCAATAGATCCGCACTAACTCTGTCGTGCTTAGGGTGTCTAGTGCCTCCCTGCTCGCCAAGACACTTTTGGAACTGACCACGGACGCTTGCATGGATCTAATTGCGAATTGGTCATATCTAATTGGCTATCGGCGAATAGATTGACCGCATCGTGTGCTCGGTCTGTAATATTCGCGACTTTTGCTGCTTATCTGTCTATCTATCTATCGGCAAAAGCTTCCGCCTGGAATATGCTGCATTGGTCCGACAGCCTTATCTCCGTATATATGTTGAGGTGCTTTACTTGGTCCCTTTCTCATTTTCTAGTCTTCGGGTCCTAGAGATGAAATTGTTTTGACGTCGCTGAAAGTTTGGGGGGTCATATAATTAATAGATCTTGTCATATCCCTGCCGATTGAACTATGCCCGTATCCTTGTGCCGACATGTTTCCTGATGCGATTAAGCGCTGTGCTGCCTCTTCCGCAATCAGGCGAGTGTGAATATCCAGGGAGTCTATTCCAAGTACAGTTTCGAGTGCTTTTGTTGGGGTTGACCTCAGCTCCCGTGTAATACAGAACATAGCCTGTCGCTGAGTCTTTTCACCCTTTCCACTACTTTGGGTTTCCATGCCAGCTTGCTGTCCTGTACTGTGCCTAGGTATTTGACCGGTGTTTTTGCGGTCAGCCTAGTTTGGTCTCGCTAGGAGCCCGTCACACTTAGGCCGGATACGGCACGTTGTGGCACCGCTTGGGATTTTCCTTTACCTGCGTTGTGAAACATCGTGTCAGCAGTTATCTTATCCAGATGCTCTTACAAAGTTTGCACTCTAGCGTTTTATCTTGGCGTTAGGATTTTTGGCGCATACTGAGAACTTTAATGGTTGGTTTTCGGTTAAATGTTTTAGTTCTTGACCCAATCAAGTTTCTTTAAAGACCATTCATTGGCGAAAAGCTTTCGTTCGTTTGTTGCACAATTTAGCTCATTAGCGTGTAATGTACCAGAAATCATAGAAATGGGTCGGCCATTCTGGGACACGGCTCCTAAACCATACCCAGAGCATCTGTGGTTAGGTCGAATGGTTTTTTTAAGTCGGGGTACGTTAATATAACTTCTTCGAGGACAATATATTTTTCAATTTCGAAAACGTTTGAATTTGATTTTGGGAAAGTTTTATATTTACTTTCCGTGAGTGGATTTTCCATCTTCGCCTTTGAGTGCGCTCGTAAGGCGCCTGGCGATCTTGGCGTAATCTTTTTTCAAGCAAAGGGCCAAGAATATTCTGACTGGAGTCAAGAAGTACTCAGTGTTCATCTAAACAATTTATGGGCTTTCCAAATATGTGTACTGATATCTGAAGACTGGTTTGCACAATAGAACTAACGAAATTCGATGCCATCGCGTTTACCGAAACCTGGCTTAACTCTTCTATCAATGATCATGAAATTTTCATTGATAGTTACACTATTTATAGAATGGACCGCCCATCTTTTGCAGGTGGGGTTCTGATTGCAGTCAAATCTGTTTTCTCATCTGAGTTATTCCCATTCAAAAAAATGTTAACCTGCTCTTACATTCCTCCCAGGTCTGATGCTGAGCTTTACTTACACCACCACTCAGCAATTAATACTGTCGTATCTGCATTACGCTGCAATGATCCAATCATTGTCATGAGGGACTTTAACCTCCCATTTCTTTCTTGGCTGCCTTGCGATGACGCTCACCTGTTGTTTCCCAATTGCCCTAATGACTTTATCAATGGGCTAACGGATATTTCCCTTGTCCAAATTAATGCCGTTAAAAACATAAGGGACAGACTTCTTGACCTCATGTTTGTTAAAGATGCTTCTCTTGCTACGGTATCCATAGCAAGCCCAATATCATTTCCTGAAGGTCCTTACCATCCAACTTTGTCGATATCCCTTGAGTTTGCCCGATCTGGTGGTGCTGACAGTTCCATGGCTCCTTGTCACATAAAGTGTTTTCGCAAAACAAACTTTATCGATTTAGATCTATATCTCTCGCGTGTTGATTGGTCGTTTCTTTATTCATTACCGAACATAGATGCAACTGTTAACTCGTTTTATAGCTCTATTTACTCCGCACTTAATACGTTTGTTCCAGATATCACTGTACCTGTATCGTCCAAGCCTCCCTGGTTCTCCAAGTATTTGTCATACTTAAAAAATAATAAATCCCGGCTCTATAAAAAGTACCAGAAGTCGGGCTCCACGTTGGCCTTAGCTCTATACTCCTCCGCTCGCTCTCTGTTCCTTGCCGTTAATAGTCAGTGTTATAATCATTACCTTTCACAATGTAGTAGTAACTTTCGTAGTGATCCTCAAAAATTCTATTCGTTCGTTAACTCTAAGCGTAAGTCAAACGCTTTTCCTCCGTCCATATATTACCAGAACAAAACAGAAGCTTCTGCTGTTGGTATTGCAAATTTATTCGCTACCTTTTTCCAAACAACGTACTCGTCTCATATTTACAACGCATCCACTCCGTATCCGTACCAGCTAGCTCAAGCTAACAGCATTTTTCTGCATATTTTCGAGGAAAGCGTTATTCTGGAACGTTTGTCATCTATGGACACATCGTTTTCTACGGGTCCAGATAAGGTACCAAGTTACATTTTAAAACAATGTCCCCAGTCCCTGTGCAAACCCTTGACCTTTCTCTTCAACCTCTCTTTGGAACAGTCTTGTCTCCCTGTAATTAGGAATGAGTCCTACATCATTCCGCTTCTCAAAAAAGGTTCAAGATCAAACATTGAAAACTATCGCGGTATCGCAAAGCTTTCTGCCTTCCCGAAGCTTCTCGAGTTCCTGGTCACCCGGCAACTGCAACATCTTTATTGCATCTTGATATCTCCGTCGCAACACGGTTTTTTCAAACATCGTTCAACATCGACTAACCTTCTTGAGTTTTCTAACCTAATCCACCGTGGTTTTCAAATTGGTTTACAGACGGATGAAGTTTTTACGGACTTCAGCAAGGCATTCGATTCTGTGAACCATGCTTTGCTTATTCACAAGCTCTCTTTATTAGGATTCCCAACGAACCTTCTAGATTGGATTTTGTCCTATCTCTCTAAACGTACTCAACGTGTTTTGGTTTCTTACGTGTTGTCAAATACTGTTAATGTTACTTCAGGTGTGCCACAGGGAAGTCATCTGGGCCCGCTTCTGTTTATTTTATTTGTGTATGACCTTCCTCAAGTTATAAAATACTCAACTACTGTAGAAATGGAATCGTAGTCGAATAGAAACAGCGAAAACACTTCTGTTCTTTCTTCGGGTTGTATTCGGAATGGATTCAATTTATTCTTCATAAACTTATTTAGCCTAAAGTACATAATGTTCTTGGTTGAGTTCTGTCGCTAAGGGCAGCGGCAGAACGGGATCATGTAGCATGCCATATGTATGTGTATATTTATGTTTGTAAGAATGTATATGCAGAAGGCGTATACATTGGAATGCTCATTTGGCCACTTGGAATATATTGCCGACACTGCAGTTCTCACGGTGCAGGCCAGTCCACATATAAGGGACTGATCGTATTACGGCTCTTGAGTGTGGCTATGTTATATTAACATTGCGACAATGTGTCTTTATGTTTATGAGCGTGATACTCTACATTAACTTTGGGCATATGACCACTTGACATATTGTATACACTACAATACGGTGGGCATATGCTTATTTGGCATACAACATACTACACCTCCCTTTTTAGAGAAATAACGTAATATAATTATGTAGTTATTTATATTTTTTTTTTATTTTTAAATCCTTTTGTTTTTTGGATATTTTGTATGTTGATTATCTCTTTTGTTTCTTTTATATATATATATATATATATATATATATATATGTGTATATAAATCAATAATTAAAAACAAATATTTTTTTTTGGATTATTATTCTCAATGGTTGATCAGACCGTTTCATGAGGTATTGCAAATTTTATACCTGTATTTTTAGCCTATCTTTATGAACTGTTTGTCTCTTATTTTTACTATCTTTAATGGTAATGTTATCTTTATCATCTATGCATATGACCTCAAATGGTCCTATATACCTAGGGTCTAACTTGTGTCCTACTTCGTTTTTTAATAGTACTTTGTTTCCTATTTCTATGCTTATATCTGATGCTTTGTTATCATAATATTTTTTATTTCTGGCTTTATTATTTTCTATTTTCTATCCTAGCTCTTTGATATGCTATTTCTAGTCTAAACTTTATTTCTTTTGCATAGTCATCTATGTTATATAATGGGTCTATTCTAGTTACTTTATTAAAATCTATAAACTGTCTTGGTAATCTGCCAAAGACTAGTTCATATGGACAATATTCATGCGATGCCGAGGGTGTTGTGTTGAAACAATAAGTAAAATATTGTATCCAAACATCCCAATCGGGTTTGTCTGCAGATATGTATGAACGAACGTATTCATTGAATGACTTCGTTCTATTGTCCCCAAGGTCTGGTGGTGGTGTGCAGTGGACGTTATGTTGTCTATCTTAAGATATTTGCACAAATCATTTATGATTGAATTCTTATATTCTGTTCCCATGTCCGTAATGAACGTCTTCATCGGACCGTACTTCAGAATAAAGTTTTCAAATATTGCTTTGGCAACGGTTGTTGCGCTTTTATTTGGAATTGGTATGGATACTAAATACTTTGTTAAATCGCATATTAGCGTAACTGCATATTCATTGCCATTTTCTGAGCATGGTAGTGGACCTATAGTATCCACTATCACTCTATCAAAAGCCATGGTTGGTATTTCCGTTAGTGTCATTGGGGTCCTAATATGAGTTGTTATTTTAGATTTCTGGCATTTTTGACATTTACGTATGTATTCTTTGATATGACGAGTCATGTTTTTCCAATAGTAATGTCTTTTTATTTTCGCTAGCGTTTTCGAAATGCCATTATGACCTCCTTGAGTTGGATCGTCGTGAAATTTAGACAGTATCGCTTCTTGATCTTTTTCATTTTCTATTTGGGTCACCGGCTTGAGTAGCGCTACTCGTAATGATTTTAATATTTTATTGCCCATGTTTTTAAAAGATTCAATTGAACTTAATTCAAAGATCTTTTCGCTCGGTGCCATTTTGAGCTGGCTGATCGCAAGTATACCGGCTTGCATTTCAAGCCTTTGCAAGAACTGACCTAAGTCAAGGGTTCCATTGGTATACAGATCGCTAACATCAATTCTTGCTACAACTTTTCTTCCATGTTTTAAAAAACATATCTGATTTTGTATGTGCAAGGACACTACTTTTCGTACTTCGTCATTACAAATGACTTCATATACGTTGGGCTTAGAAGCGTTGTCAAGAGTTTGCATAGGCAAATCTTCTTGTACATTTCCTGCGCAGGAATTTTTCTGTCTATTTTGTTGCCTGGTAGTGACTTTCAGGACTTTGTTGTGCATGTCTTTTTAGCGATCTTTATTGTAATCCTGGATAGGGCGTCTGCCACGAAATTGTCTTTACCCTTGAGATATTCGACTGTGAAATCATATTCTTCTAGATCTAATCTCATTCTGGTTAGTTTTGAACTTGGATTTGTCATTGAGAACAAATAAGTTAGTGGTCTGTCTTCTGTCTTTACTGTAAAATGTTTTCCATAAATATATGGTCTGTAATGTGTAATTGCCCAGTGAATTGCTGCTAACTCTTGTTCTGTAGTAGTTTTGTTGCTTTCACCTTTGGTAAATGAGCGTGAGGCATATGCAACTGGGAGATGTTTATCTCCATATTTTTGTGTTAGAACAGCTCCACATGCGTGTTTACTTGCTTCTGTAATTATGCAAAATTCTTTATTGAAATCTGGATATTTTAATAATAATAATAATAATGTGGGTTTAATTAAAGCCTTCTTTAAGTAATCGAATGCATTTTGGCATTGAAAGGTGACATTCTTTTTACATAATCGAGTTATGTGCCGTGAATAGTCGGCGAAATTTTTGATGAAACGTCTATAGTAATTGCAAAATGCAACGAATCTTCTAGCGCTATCTGCGTCTGTAGGGACTGGATATTTTTCGATGACGTCATATATTTTATCGTCGGGCAGAATGCCTTGATCAGTGCACTTGTGGCCTAGAAAAGTCACTTCGTGCATGAAGAAAGCGCATTTTTCTGGATGTAGCTTAAGGTTGTTTTTCCTACACAAGTCAAAAACGTCTGTTAAGTTTTTGATCATGTGGTTTTCGGAACAACCGATGACTATTAGGTCATCCATATACAAGAATGCTTGTGAAGTATTAAGTCCAGAAAAAGCAATTGTCATCATTCTTTAAAAGGAATTTGGCGCTATTTTAAGACCATAAGGTAGTCTAGCGAATTGGTACGAGCCATTGCTCGTTGAAAAGGACGTTAAATCTCTAGAGTGTTGTTTCAGCTCTATTTGATGAAATCCAGACATTAAGTCTAGACATGAAAAATATTTGGCTCTACCCAACTGATCAAGAATATCATCTATTCTTGGAAGTGGAAATTTATCGGACAATAATTTTTTGTTTATTTGACGATAGTCAATGACTAAACGACATCTTTTATTTTCAGATCCTGGGAGACCTTTTTTGTGTACAAGTAGTATTGGACTATTGTACTCCGAAACTGATGGTTCTACTATTTTGTCCAGAATGAGTTTTTCTACCTGTTTATTGATTTCGTCTTTGTGTGCGTGTGGAATGCTATAATTTTTTGTGTATACCGGGTTGTTATCCTTCAATCTTAGCTCTTGCCTATAAAAATTATTAGTTGCTATTGGTTCGGTTTCAAGTCCGAATATGTCTGTATACTGTGTGCATAAATCTTTTTATACCCGATACTCAAAATGAGTATTGGGGTATATTAGATTTGTGGTAAAAGTGGATGTGTGTAACGTCCAGAAGGAATCGTTTCCGACCCCATAAAGTATATATATTCTTGATCAGCATCAATAGCCGAGTCGATTGAGCCATGTCTGTCTGTCCGTCTGTCCGTCCGTCTGTCCGTCCGTCCGTCTGTCCGTCTGTCCGTCCCCTTCAGCGCCTAATGCTCAAAGAGAATAAGAGCTAGAGCAACGATGTTTTGGATCCAGACTTCTGTGATATGTCACTGCTCCAAAAATATTTCAAAACTTTGCCCCGCCCACTTCCGCCCCCACAAAGGGCGAAAATCTGTGGCATCCACAATTTCGACGATACGAGAAAACTAAAAACGCAGAATCGTAGAAGATGACTATATCTTCTAGAGTGCAAAATCGTATAATTATTACAGCCAGAATCACGAAAACAATTTCACTCTTTCTCGCTCTGTCTCACTCTAACACACAGGTTTCATGGTCGGTTTTGCCAATTGCAAAATATGAGTTCAAGGATCTCAGAACCTATAAAAGCCAGAGCAACCAAATTTGGTATCCACACTCCTGTGATATCGGACCTTGACCGTTTCATGTCCAAATTTCGCCACACCCCCTTCCGCCCCCGCAAAGGACGAAAATCTGAGGCAACCACAAATCTCAGAGACTATTAAGGCTAGAGTAACCAAATTTGGTACACACACTCCTTTAAGATGTCACTATAAAACGTATATCTCAGAATTTCGCCCTACCCCCATCCGCCCCCACAAAGGACGAAAATCTGTTGCATCCACAGTATTGCAGATTTGAGAAAACTAAAAACGCAGAATCATAGATAATGACCATATCTATTAGATTGCTGAATCTGGATCAGATCAGATCATTTTTATAGCCAAAAGGAACAAATCAATTTGCAGTGGCTACGCAGCGCCCGACGTCACGCTCAGACAGATTTTCTGTCTCTCTCGCACGCACTCTTTGTCGTGTCGTTAAATATTAGCGGCGTCTGCCGGAGGAGAGCCATACTGACTTAGTATCGGGTATAACCGTAGAGTTGCGGTGTCCGCAGCAACTCACAACGCTCCCCCTCGTTTAGTTTTGTTTTAAATAGTGGCGGCAAGTTTTTAGTTAGCTTTTTCATGACATCTTCGTGTCTATCCTTGCTAATTTCTTGGACTATATCATAGTCACTTAGCATTTCGGTTTTTATTTTATTAATATTTAGGATTTTAGTTGAATTTATTGTATTCAACACTCGGACAAAAATGTTGTTTTTATTGGGAATTGTATTTCCAATGAATATTCCGTCCTCAATTTCTTGATTCGGGACTAGAACAATATGTTCTGTTGACGCTAATTTAATTTGTCGGACAACTTCAGCGCGTGCTGGAAGAATTGTGGCATTATTATCACAAGTGTGTGTGATAGGTATGTTTATTGGGAAGTTAAGATTGTTTGGCCGTAGTATTAGAGTGTCACTAGTATGTGTACAATCTAATAGGCAATTGAATTTTTTAATGAAGTCTATACCTATAATGCCATCGCTAGGGATTGGAAAGTTTTGTTCAACTAAATGATAATCGTGTGGTATTATATACTTTCCTGTAGATAATTCTACGAATGCTAAACCTTTTGAAAAAACTGAACCTTCGCCGATTCCTGATATTTTGGTTGATATGTTAACATTAACATTATCAAAAATATCGATATTTTCTTTTAGTATTGAAATGTCTGCACCAGTATCTATTAATAAGGTAAATGTATTACCTGTTTTCAAATTTTTAAGCTTTATAAATATTCCTGAACTAAGATTGATGTTGTATACTATCGCACAATTTGAATATCTTAAGGGGTTTATTGGTTTTCCGAACTACTTTCAGTAGCTCGTACATTTACATTGTTGGCATTGTTTTGGCCTCTGTTTGAGTTGCCCTGGCCCCTAGAGTTTCCTCTATTTTGGCCTCTATAATTGCTTCTGTAATTATTTTGGTTATTGTTACTATAGTAATTACCTCTGTTTTGGTAATTACTTCTGTTCGATCTATTATTGCCGCGGTTATTGTAACTTCTTCGATAACCGCGACCACTGTTGCCTCTGTAATGAAATACTGTGCTGGCATTTCCAGTTATTTCGGTGCTGCAATGGATGTATTTACCCATTGCGTCGTTGAAAGTATTGAATTTGCCTGCTTCAAGTATTAGGCGCAGCTTGTCATGCTCACAATTGCGAGTCATGGCTGCTATGGACTCTTTCATCGAAAATTTGTTGGCGTTATCTGCGTCTAGCCCTTCATCGAGCTGCTTGCGCAGATTGTCAATATCGGTGGTATATTGAGATGCCGTTTTTCCTTTTTGTTTAATTCTCCCTTGACGTTATCATTAAGCTTTTGGATTATGCCATTGATCGTTTGTTCACTTTGGACTTTATAAAGGATAGATCCCGTTATCTTTGATTTGATAACTTCAATGGCTAGATCTTCTTGATCTCCTTTAGTCCTATCCGTGTTTTTTAACGCTGTTAAGAAACGTTGAAGAGACTGTTTACTGCCGTCAAACTCTGGGATAGAGGATGAGACTAGTTTCACGTACTGCCGATCTTTTTCTACTTGGTTCATTTTGTCTGATATTGTCATTTCGGTTTTTAGTTCCGAGTCGCTTCCGACGTCGGTGTCTATTATATCTTTGCAAAGGTCTATACTTTCTAATTGAGGATTTAATTCTGTGTCGCTTTCGACTTCAGTGTCTATTATCGGCTTTGATTCATCTATATTGTCTAGTTGACTTTCATCAAAATGAGCTAACGAACCTAGACTTTTTGGGACATGTATCTCAATACCTCATCTTTCTGCAATGGTTGTCAACCTTGTATTCAATGATCGTAATAGCCTTTAGCATTGATGCTGGTTTTCACTAGTTAGCTTGTTATCTCGAGAACTTACTAATTGTGTGATTCTATTATATTGTGCTACTATGTTATTGACATGGTGTATTAGCGTTTCTGCTTTTATTACTGTATTCTTGTTGATGGCCATTCCATAAAATTGTATTCGTTTTCTGCGTGCAATAAACAAGTATTAAGTTAAGCTGAAAATGTTTTTGGGTTAGAAGTTTCCTTACTTCTCCTCCTCGTTAGGTTTTGGGTTTTAGCTTCTTTTGCTGGGAGCCCTGTACTCAGCTATTGTGAGTGGGCGTGGTCCTGCGGTAGGATACACTTCTAAAGCCTCTTGTAGGCTGCTCAGTAGGAGCAGCGTCGGCGAAGTCTTGTATATTTTCTGCTGCTGGTGTTTTCGTGTTACTGTCCATCGACGGTGCAAGGGGCGGTCCTATGCCACTCGCACTTTTATTATTGTCCCTTGCTGGGTCTGGTGGAGCCGGTGCTGGTCTTCGCACAGGGTTTTTTTTTTTTTTTTGTTGCCCATGCGCTTTATGTTGCGCTGTCTTTTAAATTTTCTTCCGCCTGGCGATGAATAAAAATTGTTATTTGGCAAGTTTGTCACATTCTGTATTTGAATTGTTGGACTGCAATTTGGTACACATCACTTTAAATGAAAATTGTTATTTGGCAAGTTTGTCACATCCTGTATTTGAATTGTTGGACTACAATCTGGTACACATCACTTTCTAGTTCACTTTTATTGTATCTTTTCGATCGGTTTTATATATTTCGGGCAATCTTTGGAATCTGCGTGCTGTTGTAATGTTTTTACTTCTAACATTTACGTGTGTCCTGTCACGGTAGCCATGTAGAAATGGAATCGTAATCGAATTGAAACAGCGAAAACACTTCTGTTCTTTCTTCGGGTTGTATTCGGAATGGATTCAATTTATTCTTCATAAACTTATTTAGCCTAAAGTACATAATGTTCTTGGTTGGGTTCTGTCGCTAAGGGCAGCGGCAGAACGGGATCATGTAGCATGCCATATGTATGTGTATATTTATGTTTGTAAGAATGTATATGCATATACATTGGAATGCTCATTTGGCCACTTGGAATATATTGCCGACACTGCAGCTCTCACGCTGCAGGCCAGTCCACACATAAGGGACTGATCGTATTACGGCTCTTGAGTGTGGCTATGTTACATTAACATTGCGTCAAAGTGTCTTTATGTTTATGAGCGTGATACTCTACATTAACTTTGGACATACGACCACTTGACATATTGTATACACTACAATACGGTGGGCATATGCTTATTTGGCATACAACATACTACACTACACTAATGTATGCTGATGATGTTAAAATCTGTCTGTCTTACTCTGATTGGTATTTGCACACACGCCTTCAACTGGATCTAAGTGAGCTACTATTGTGGTGTTCAACTAATCTTCTTTTTCTGAACCTTTCCAAATGCAAACTTATGACTTTTTACCGTCGCGCTCCACATTTTGTCTCATATGTTCTAGGAAATCATGTCCTCGAGCGAATTTCGAGTTCAAATGACCTCGGAGTCTTTTTTGATCATAAGATGCATCGTGATGCATGTGCTTTAAAATCCCTATATCTGCAACAGTAAATAAAACTTAGGGTGTTTGAGCGTTCATCAAGCGTTGGTCCAAGGAGTTTGACGACCCGTACGTTACGAATTGGTTAGTACGGGCTATATTGGAGTATTGTTCTTGTGTGTGGAGCAATATAAAGAGCAATTTTTAATCTTTGCCCTTCGTAGCTTTAACTGGGACTCGGGTAGAATCTTGCCACCCTACCGGACTAGGCTAAATCTTATTGACCTGCCGTCGGTGCACCATCGCAGAATATGCAATGGCGTAATGTTCGTGCACAAGCTCCTTCTCGGGATTGTTGACTCCCAAACTCTCCTGGGTCAGATTGACTTGGCCGTTCCATCTAGACCTACCCGTACTTTTAGGCTTATCCGTTTACCCATATGTAGGTCTAATTATGCCTATTATGAACCTTTTAGGGTTTTATGCCATAATTATAACTCCCTTTGCTATACCCTATCCCCTGAACTGTTTTTTTTATTTATTTATATAAAGCTAATAACTAGTTAAAACTAGGTATTAACAGGGTGTGGCTATAGCTGTTGAGGCCTTAAGCTCACTATAGTATTAATTTACGTTTGAGGATGTATGTGCTTATATACATATGTACAGGGTTGGTTCTATACGTTATTATATGTTGTGGAGGAACTATTATCTAAAATACTAATTGTGTATATGTATATGTACAGGGATGATTGTTTATGAGGTTATATGTAGTGAATGATTTTAGATTGTTCTAGATAGTTGAGGACTATTTTTGCGTTTTTGTTGTTAGGGTTGGAGATGTATTGCATGGGGTCGGTGTTATGGAATATTGAGGATCTTTGAAGAGAGAGGGCGGGGCATGTGTATAGTATGTGTCTTATGTCTATAGTTGGGTTGTGGCACAGTGGGCATGCGTTGGAGGATGTTTTATCCATGTAGTGGGCATTGGTGAGTCTTGTGTGCCCTAGTCTCAATCTATTTAGGATGACTTGGTGTCTTCTGTTAAGGTTGTTTAGGAGTTTGGGGGGAGGATGAGTGGAAGATAGGTTGATAACTTGTTGGTACCAGGGGGAAGTCTTAGTGAGAAGGTCTGTTTGTTTGGATATGAGGATTTTCTTAAGGAATAGTGAGATGTCGTTAGAATTATGGTTGGGGGTATATATGAGGGGTAGTTTGGAGGTAGTTTTGGCTGCGGTGTTAGCAATTTCGTTCCCTTTTATGCCAATGTGGCTAGGTATCCATATAATTGTTATTTTTGGGAAAAGTTTGGTGACGAGGTTACGGATTGTGGTGGGGTAGTACGAAGAGTTGTTGGGATTGGTAATTGCGGATATAGAGGAGAGTGAATCAGTGCAGATAGCGTATCTTCCGCGTTTGTTGCGGCTTAGTAAAATGGCTTCGTGGATAGCTATGATTTCGCTGGAAAGGACTGAGGAGTACTGTGGAAGTAGTCCGGATTTTATGGTTGATGTCTCCTTGCAGATGCTATAGCTGGTAATGCCTGCTGCTTTGGACCCGTCTGTGTATAGGAAGGTGTGTTGGTGGAGGTTGGATTTGATGGAGTGGAAGAGTTGGTGGAAGACTATTGGGGGGGTGGTGTTTTTATCGTGTTTGGATAGGGTGATGTTGGTTGCTTTAAGGATGGTTGTCATGTTGAATTTATTGGTGTTGGAGGTTTTAATCGGGGAGAACGGTATGAGGTTATTCTGGAATATTTGTTTGGGTCTGTCAATCGTGCTAAGCAGTCTGTGTTTTTTTTTTTTGGTTTTTTGGGAGTGAGTTTAGGGGGTGTCTTTAGCGTGGATGAGGTTTTTAAATATTTTGCCAGTTAGAAAATCTCGCTTGTTTTCCAAGGTGTGTAGGTTGGCTTCGGATAGAAGGTTGTTAGTGGGTGTGGTGCGGAATGCACCCAGGGCGGCTCTTGTTGCTGCGTTTATCGTAGATTTCAGGCGGTTAAGCTGGCTTTTTGGTGCGTAACCGTATATGGGGAGGCAGAAGTCGACTTTGGATATGATTAGAGATTTGATAATTTGTACAAGTGATGAGGTGTGGCAGTTGTATTTTAAGGACGAGAGGTGTTTGATAATGCCTAGTGGCTTAGCGAGGTCAACTTTGAGTTTGTTGATGTGAGAGATCCAATTGTATTTGGTGTTGATTGTGAGCCCAAGGATTCTGAGTGTGTCGGTAGCTTGGATGGTTGTGCCACCGGTGAGTATCTTGGGTTTGCAGTTGTGTTTGCGGCATATATGAAGGAGTTGGGATTTTTCTTTAGAGAGGATTGAGCCTGAGTGGTTGCACCAGTCGTCTATTTGGTTAAATATTGTTTGGATGTTAGTTGTGGGACTTTTTTGTTTGTTGTGATTGATGAGTAGGTGGAAGTCGTCGGCGTACGCGCAAAATTTGATTTGTTTGTGGAGGGAGATGATATCGGTGAGTGAGTTGTAAGCTATGAGGAAAAGGATGACGGATATTGGGGAGCCTTGGGGAATGCCATTATTTAGAGGGAAGATATTTGATAAGCTTCTGCCGGTTTTGACGAGGATTTTACTGTTGGACATAAACTTCTTAACATAATTAAGTATTCGTGGCCCTACTTTCCATTTTTTTAGTTGGTTTATTACGGTGTGAATACCAATTCTGTCGAAGGCTTTGGTGAAGTCCAGCGAGATGACTGTGAGGTGTTTTTTCAGGGCGATAGCTCTGGTAGCTAGGTGGTCTACATAAAGTAGACTGTCTAGTACAGATTTGCCTCTTTTGAACCCTAGTTGGTTGTTGTGGATCAGGTTGTTATTTAAAACAAACCACCACAACCTTTTTGCGACAATCTTGTCCAGAGTTTTGGCTAGGCATGAGTTTAGGGAGATGGGTCTGTAAGATTTGATATCGGTTTGGGGCTTTTGTGGTTTTAAGATGGGAAGGACTAGGCTGAGTTTAAGGGATTGTGGGATGGAGGAGTCGAGTATCTTGTTGTAAAGGGCTAGGATTCTGGTTTTGAGAGGGTAGGGTGAGTTCTTTAGCATAGAGTAAGAAATTCGGTCTAGACCAGGAGTGTTGCCTTTCAAGGTGGACAGTGCTGATGTGTATTCGATTAATGTTATGTCTTTCTCGATTTCTAGGGCTGATGGTGTTGGGTTATAGTTAGAAGGGGTATTAATGAGGAGTTTGTTGGACAGGAATGTTGGGGAGAAGTTGAGGTCGTCTGCTTCTTCTGACCATGTCTGGGCAAAGGAGTTGGCTATTTCGGGACAGGTTGTTTGTGATTGGGTGTACGGGTTGTGAATGGCATGGATATTTTTAGTGGGGTTAAGAACGCAGAGACGTCTGATGTTGGACCATTTTGTGGTTGGATCTGAGTTTGGGTGTATATGGGTTGTGAACTCAAGGATCGATTTTCGTTTGGCTTCTCTAATTGCTCTTTTAAAACACGCTTTTGATTTTTTGTATTCTATAATGTTATGGTTGCTAATGTTGTGCTTGAGGTAGTTCCATTTTACGGCTTTGTCTCTTTTGAGGAGTGAAAGTTGTTTGTTCCACCAGGGAACAGTGCGGGTGAGAGAGAAGGTGGTGTTTTGTGGGATAGAACGGTGGGCACCTTGATAAGTATTTTTTTTATTAGGGCGGCTTCTCTATTGACATTGTTATCTGATTGGGTTGTGGAGATGGAGCGGGCTGTATGTTTCCTGAAGAGGTCCCAGTCTGCGTTTTTGAGATTGAAAGTAGGTTTAGTGGTGAAGGGGGAGGGGGGATAGGGAGAGGGAGTGTTGAATAGTGTAAGTAAGATGGGAAAGTGGTCAGAACCGTAAAGGTCATCTATCACTTGCCAGAGGATCTCTGGAGCAATTCTGGATGTTGCAAGTGAGAGATCGATGTGGGTAAATGTGTTGTGTGTTGAGAAGTGGGTCGGAGTATTGTCATTAAGTAGGATGAAGTTCGAGCGGTCTAGGAATGAGGCTATTGTTTTCCCTCTGCAGTTGGCCTTAGGTGAGCCCCAGTAAGGGTGCCAGCTGTTGAAGTCTCCTAGGACAATGGTGTGGTCGTTTGCCGGGGTGAGGACGTTTTGGAGGTTACGGGTGTTGAAGGATTTGTTAGGGGAGATGTAGGCGGATATGATATTGAGGTTTGATTTGGACCTTATGGTGACGCCTACTGCGTCAAAGTCTGAGTTGAGTTGAATTTGGGTATGGGAGATGGAGTTGTGAATGAGGAGAGCTGTGCCACCGAAAGCATTTGTGGGGTTGTTGTTGCAGTATAGGCTAAAGTTAATTGGGATTGGGAGTGAGATGGGGTTCGTTATGTGGGTTTCATGTAATGCAATAATTTGAGGGTTGTGGGATTTCATGAGTGTTTGTAGTTTTATATAATTATTCTTGTATCCGTGGATGTTCCATTGGATTATTTTGAGCATTATAAGTTAGTGGGAGTAGTGTTTTGTTTTCTTAGTGATAGGGCTTAGTGGTAATTACTAGTTTGGGTTGATATTTAAAGATCGTCTTCGCTGTAAATTTGGTTTGCTAATGCATTATTTGATAAAAGGGCTAGGTTTGCGTTTGGGGTCTTATTTTTTTCAGTTTTATCTTTGGCTTTGAGGTGTTTGGTAACCAGGTTAAGTTTGTCTTTTTCCTTAGTCTGGCTTCTGAGTTTACGGTCAGAATCTTGGATAGTTTTCGAGTTTTTGGTATTTTTAGCGTAGTTTCGATGTCCATATCCATTTCTTGTTGTTGACTGGGGGGGTGTAGTTGGGATGAAGTTGGCTTAGGGTTGATTGGATGTGTGTTTGGGGTGATGTCTCCGTAGTCTTTGATTGGTCTTATTTGATGTGATTGGTTATAGGTGGGCGATGATGAGGTAGGTGTTTCAGTGAGATGAGGTTTTGGTTGTTGATGGCGGGCTACTTCAGCGTATGGTGTGGATTGATGGGGGTTCCGTTGATGGTAAATTTTCTTTGCGGTAGTGAAGTCTACTTTTTCGATTGTTTTGATTATTGTGATTTCTTTTTGTTTGAGGAATTCTGGGCAATTTTTGTCTATGGGGCTGTGGTTATTCTGGATGTCGGTGTTGAATTTGCAGTTACTGCAAAACTTTGGCTTAGAGCATAGTTCATCGTCAGCAGGGTGCACTTCTGAGCAGTTAGTACAGATCTTTGGGGATCTGCAGTATTTAGAAGGGTGGCCGTATTTTTGGCAGTTGTGGCATTTAAGGGGGCGGGGTGTTTGAGGACGTACGTTCACTCGTTCATAACCGATTATTAGATGTTGAGGTAGAGTTGGTGTGTCGAATGTGACGATGATGAGTCCGGTTTCATGGAGTACGTTGTCTTTCTGTTTAAGTATTTTGGTTGCGTCAATGACTTTTTGAGGTTTGAGTTCTTTTTTGATTTCGTCTATATCAATGTTCCGCAAGTCGTTGGAGTAGATTACCCCTTTGGAGAAGTTTAGTGTTTTGTGTTCGGTTGCTATTACTTCGAAGTCGTGGAATTTGGTGATTTTCATAAGTCTAGTAGCCGGGGCTGTTCCTTTTGTTTTGACTAGAAGTGATCCGTCTCTGATTTTTTTAACCGAGTCTACTTCACCGCAACACTGGTAGTCTACGACTTTTTTTATTATAAAAGGGGAGGTGTTTTCGAAAGATTTGTTATCTTTTCTGTTTATTGATATGTATTGTGGTTCTAAGAATGCTGTTTTGTCCCACTGTGTGAGCAATTTTGGGTCTGGTGGTCGCGACATTGCGCTCGAGCTTGGGCTGCTGCCCGCTTCACTTGGATTTGTAACTGTTCACTTGGTGTGTTTGTTATTGGCTTTTTTGGAATTTGCTTTGTGCACTTGAATTTTTTTTTTGCGTGGATTTTGTTGTTAGATTTGCGTTTGCTGTTGCTTAGCTGCTGGCGCGTCTTTACTTGACGGAGTCTAGACTGGCACTGCCCCTGAACTGTATCTTAAACTAATTGCTTGCAATATTTATAATCACTTAAATTTAGCTAAATAAATATTTTGACAAAAATAAATAAATATCTGACATACTTTGAACTCGCAGAATATTTTGTTGGTCTGAGGACTAAAATTAAATTTGAAATATATATCTGAATGATTATTCTTCCGTTTCTTCTTATTTTTAGGTGGCAGCAGGAAATCTCTGAAACAGTATTTGAAACTGTAAATATTGAGACCGATAAGATCGAACAAAAAAAGAAAGCTAAACAAAAACAGCACTTTGATGCAGACGAAAAAGAATCTGATTGCATTCTACACGGGTACATAAAAAAACTAGGAGGATCTTTTGCATCATTATGGCAGACAAAATATGCAAAATTATATCCAAACCGGTATGTTATTTTTATATTTTTCTACAATAGACCGTGGAAATTAGGAAATATGTATCAGATAAGTGGCTAATTTTAAAGAATGCACATAGAAGTAGAAATTAATCTAAATTATATTCTTAAATCTGAATCACCACACAATGTATGTTGCATCCTGTATCAGGTGTCATTTATAACGTATAGGTGTAATCCATTAATCTTAATACTGGTATAGTATGAAACGTGTTAGTACGTAAGTATTAAAAACGTTTTAATAGTTTTTCGGTCCTACAAAAAGTGGTAAGCAACACGAAAAAAGTAACAAGGAATATGCAAGGATGCGGGTTTTTTCTTTTCTTTTGTTTCTTCAATACCTTTTTTGACGCCGATGCAACGTACACGTGTTTTGTAATTGTAATGTAATGAAAAATGTATTTGTTCTTTTCGGTTTTTTTAGAACGCTCTTTTATGTATGTTTAATAAACTGTTCTGGAATAATTGCAGTGTAACCATTCCAAACTAATAATAAGGTTTATTAGGTTAGGTTAGGTTAACCCGGACGGCCCACAACGAGGCCACGCATAGGCCAGTATGGCCCTTAGTTATCTAGATAGGGGGGTATGAACCATCGCGGGAGTGTTTATGTGGTTTTAAAGTCCTCGAGAATCGATGTGTTTTTATCATACGCCAGCAGCCAGATGCCAGCACCGGGGCGCCCAGGTATTTCCCCCTAAGCCTTATGAGAGCCGGACAGTTGGAGATGAGATATTCAAATTCAGATGAGATATTCAGATAGTCACAATGCGTTCGGTAACTTGTAAGGCTCCGGTCAATATTGCAAGGATTATTTATTGGGGAAAACGTCATAAAGAATTAATTCTACCCATTAATGATTCAATTAGTATGGCACTTGGCACAAACGAGAAATAGTTCGCCTTCCATAGATGAAGATATGATGAGGATGAAGTGTCCAAAGTTCTACAAAACACTTCATCTTAGAGCGATCTGTGTCACAACCTCGACAAAAAAAAGAACAGTTAAAATAGCGCTTCCGCAGCTTTGCGCGAAGACAACAATAACTGCTTCAGAAAAATTTCAACACAATCGAATGTGGCTCAATGATGAGGAATTGCTTTACGAGGAGGACTCTCGTCTCATGCGCTGTTTAAAATGCTCTAGCTTTTATAGTCTTTGAGCACTATGCGCTGATAGGGACGGATAAACGGACGGACGGACAGACAGAAATGGCTCAATCGATTCGGCTATTGATGCTGATCAAGAATATATATACTTTATGGGGTCGGAAACGATTCCTTCTAGACGTTACACACATCCATTTTCACCACAAATCTAATATACCCCAATACTCATTTTGAGTATCGGGTATAAAAAAAAATTTGCTCAAAAAAAAAAAAAAAAAAATCGTTTACTCTACGGCTCAACGCTTTTTTGCAAAAGCGAACGGACGCGTCTTTATTCACTCCGCATCAAATTGTTATTAACAAGCGCATAATTGTCTAAAAAAAGGGAATTTCGTCTGATATCACCAAATAGACACTTGCAGACTTGAAGCCGCAAATAATAAACATATTAAAGTGAAAAAAAGCTTTTTATTTATTTGGCAAACAAACACTGTGCTCTTCGATTTTGTTAGTGTTTACAACTCAAATCAAGCATCGAACATAATCTTCGAACAGCAGCACACTCACATTTACACAGAAACATAAACACTTATACGCGAGATACCTAAACTGCACAAAAACTAACCAAATCACAAAAGAGACGTGAAAAGCATACACACAGACATACAAAAATGTCATCATCTACTGCACCGCCAATAAAGCGCACCCGCAACAATGCTGGGGCAGCGAGTGAGCGCCTCTCCGACGCCCTCTCGCCTCAATTGCTGGAGATGCTCAAAGACCGTTTCGAGGAGCAGACCAACCAAATTGCGTCCCATGTCCGAAACGCAGAGCAGCGCATCCTCAGCAGTCTCATGGAGCGCTTGGATTCGATCGCTGGTGAGGTAAAACAGATGGGTGCCAGAGTCACCCGCTCCCAGAGGGATCGGCTGGATGAACGGGTTGAGCGGCTGGACCGGGAAGTGGCTGATCTTCGCACACTGGGTGGGAGAGTGGGTGGCATCGAAGCGAGATTGGCAGCCGAACACATGGCAACGAGCGCGTGTGAGCTGCGAATCCACGGCGTTCCCTTTGTGGAGGGAGAAAATGTGAGAGCTCTCTTCAACAAGCTCTGCTTCAATCTACAGCTGACCCCACCACCAAGAATCCGAGACGTATTCAGGGCCAGACAAACACAACACTCAAATGTCGATCCCGTTATAATTGTTAAAATGGAAAACATCCGCGAGAAGATCAATCTCCTCAGTAAGATTGGGATTTACCGCCGCGAGAGTAAGAGACAACTGGGCTTACAGTTCTTTGGTTTCGACTCAGAAGCTGCTGTCTACGTCAACGAGCAGTTTTTAAGAGAGAACTATATAATATTCAAAGAGGCCATGCGAATGAAGAAGCACAAAATTCTAGCAGCTGTCTTTACTCGGCGCGGCCTCGTGCATGTACGATCCTATGATACAGAGAGCGTTCAATGCATTGAGCGTATGGATGAGCTTTTGTCGCTCGCACCATCTAATGAGCCCGCACAGTCTCTCCCCCTCTCTTCGACTGCCTCCCCCACTCGCGCCTCGGTTGGATCGGAAGAAGCAGCAGCAAATAGCTTTCGCTCTTAATAACTTACATACTGCTCTCTTAATCTTATCAGTTAGGTTATTGTTTTTATTATTTTTTTTTTCACAGTTCTTACACACAGTTAGTTTATTGTTTTTCAAATATCGAGTTTGCGCCCCTAATAAGTTCTCACTTTAATAATGAATGGTGAGATAGGTAGTATGATTAAAATAATTAGTAACCATAGAAATGGTCTCAAAGTTGTACACATAAATGCAAAAAGTTTGTTAAGGAAAATCGATGAGTTTAGATTTCTCTTTACTCAGTCAAATGTAGATGTTATATGTGTATCTGAGACGTGGTTTAACTCTGATCTATGTGATTTGTCAATTGTGTGTGATGGTTATGTTGTTTTTCGTTCGGAACGTATTGGGCATGCAGGTGGCGTTGCTATATATGTTAATACAAAATTAAAATGTAATGTTAAGTGTACACAACCTACTGAATGTCCTATTGAATATCTCTTCTTGGAAATCGCGAGCAAAATGAACAAGAAAATTTTATTAGGCTGTATTTATCGACCCAATTGTACAATCGACTATGAGCCACTTTTAAATATTATCTCGGACATCTCGGTGTTATACACTGACATTATACTTGCAGGTGATCTCAATAGCAATCTCTTGAAAGAGAGTCATCTATTGGATAACTTTGCCTCCCTGGGCTTGTACGCTGTTAATACAACATTGCCTACACATTTCAGCAATACCTGTGATACACTTCTTGACATTTTCTTCACTAATGACCATAGCAAGACCCTATTATATGACCAGGTATCAGTACCAGCATTCTCTAAACATGACCTTATCTTCCTGACATATGACTTGACTTTGGACCATAAAGCTAATTCCTTTACTTATAGAGATTTTAAAAATATTGACTATAATGAACTTTACCTAGAATTTACTGCGTGTGACTGGGCTTCCATTTACCTTTCTCCCTTTGTTGACTGTCAATTGAGTGTTTTGAACAACAATATTCAGTACTTGTTCAACAAATTTATACCACTAAAAACCAAAGTCACCAAACCAAGACAAAATCCATGGTTTAACAACGAGATAAAAAAAATAACGCATCAGCGAGATGTTGCCTACAGTAAATGGAAGCGGTATAAAACGGACTACTTCCGTTTAAGGTACAAAGAGTTAAGAGCAAATGCTAACAAAAGTATAAGATCTGCTAAGCGTAGTTACTATAAATCTAAGTTCCAAAATTGCTCTACCATTAAGCAAAGATGGAAAGAAAGAATAGTATAGGAATAGGCAAATGTAAACAGAAGACTGAGCTGGACATAAATGTCGAAGAACTTAACAAAAAGTTCTCGATAATTGATGTACCTGAAGCGACAAGTAACACGTACCTGAATAGCGTTCCACTTGGTGATAATAGTTTTAGCTTTGTGTGTGTCAATCAATGTGATGTCCTCGCGAGCATACTTAAGGTGAAGTCTAACGCAGAAGGTCTCGATAACATTAGCCCGAAATTTGTGAAAATCTTACTTCCTAAGATTTTGTCTCACTTCACTTATATCTTCAACACGGCTATAACTACGTCCTCGTTTCCAACGGAATGGAAAAAATCGAAAATTTTACCGATCCGAAAACCCAACAACGACTTTAGGCCCATTTCAATACTTCCGTTCCTGTCAAAAGCTCTCGAAAATCTCATGTCCTTACAGATTGAACACTACCTGACTAACTACTCGTTATTAAACAACAAGCAGTCAGGTTTTCGAAAAAAAAGAAGTTGTATAAGCGCTGTAACGGATATCGTCGAAGATATTCGACAGCAACTCGATAAGAACTGGGTTACGTTTTTAACACTTCTCGACCGCAGTAAGGCGTTCGACTCAGTCAACCATAATATTCTCTGCACAAAACTGACCAAATTATTCAACTTCTCAGGGACTGCGGTCAATTTTGTAAAATCGTACCTAACAAATAGATTGCAGACAGTTGTATCCGGTACATATGCTTCCACTTTTAGGGTTCTTACACGGGGAGTCCCTCAGGGATCAGTACTAGGCCCCTTACTGTTTTCCATATATGTTAATGATCTACCCAGTGTCTTGTCTGACTGTGAAGTACATTTATATGCTGATGACGTCCAAATTTATGTTAGTAGTCCCGTTAATGAAATAAATCTATGTGTCAACATGTCCAACAAAATGCTTTCCCTAATTGAGAAATGGGCAAAAGAGAATGGCCTGGGAATAAATCCAAGAAAATCAAAATGTTATTGTAATTGCCAAAAAACGGATTGATACAAAAAATCTCGTGAATGTACACATAGGCAATACACCTATTTCCTACGAAGATTGTGCAGTTAATCTGGGGATAACATTCAGTAGCACTCTATCATGGAGTAAACATATTTCAAAGGCAACTGGACGTACATATGGTCTATTGCGCCAGCTCTCAGCATCTAAAACTTTTTTGCCAGAAGAAATAAGAGTATTAATTGCTAAAGTCATTCTCATCCCCACTCTCTTTTATGGTGTAGAGATTTTTGGTCATTGTGATGCTCGTGACTTGCACACATTAGTAGTATGCTTTAATTCAATTGTCCGTTATGCTTTTAATTTAAGTCGTTTTGACCATGTTTCCCACCTGACTCGTAAAATACTTGACCTCAACTTGACCCCATGGATAGATTTTAGAACCTTAGTATACTTTCATAAAATTGTGACCACCCAAGAACCGATTTACCTTTACCGCAAACTTAACCCCGCTACATCACAAAGAACTAACAATTACATTTGTCCTCGAATTCAAACGCTTTACTCGAAGAGGCAGTTCTTCATTAATGCTATTCGCTTATGGAACAATCTTCCCCATAGCATTAAAACCATTAGGAGCGCAACTCAATTTTACTTTAAAGTCAAAAAACATTTAGGTAATCAATAAAATTAAATTAACAAATTCATTAAAAAAAAAAAAATAATAAATAAATAAAAATAATAGAAAAACAAATAAAATAGTAGAATAAATAATCAAAATTTAAAAAGTAATCAAAATTTTGTAAAAACAATTATAAGTGTAAGCTTTTCAAAAATGTTAAATGTATCTATTAGATTTAAGTGAATAACTTTCCACAAGGATGCGTAAGGTGACTAGCGCATTAAACATAAGTGTAAACTTGTAGCGCTAGGATAATGCATGAAATAAACAAAAATAAACAAGAATTTTCTAGGTTTATCACATTTCATACAACTGACCTGTTAGTATGCCCATTAACAATCTGGCGTCCCTTCGTGGTAGGTGCAGTAGGTAGTGGCTTCTCAGGTAGTAGTTTCTCATTGCGTTTTTTGCACATGATTTTCGAGGTTCTGCAGGTGGTGGTACTCCTGCACCTACTTTCGGTTAGTGATCTGGCCTACTTCTCTCGATCGCTTTTCAATGTCCTAAGGGAGACAGGCACATTCTCGGCTCTCCTATTCGCCAGCCTGACGCCTTCCTTAGCTAGTACGTCCGTCGCCTCGTTTCCTTCGATGCCTTGGTGGCTGGGACCCCAATAGATCCGCACTGACGCTGTCGTGCTTGGGGTGTCTAGTGCCTCCCTGCTCGCCCAGACACTTTTGGAACTGACCGCGGACGCCTGCATGGATCTAATTGCGAATTGGTCATATCTCATTGGCTATCGGCGAATAGATTGACCGCATCGTGTGCTCGGTCTATAACCTGCGCGATCTCTAACCTTCGATATGCTGCATCGGTCCGGTAGCTTATACGACAGCCTTATTTCAGGGTCTGTGCAGTATAAGCCCGCTCTTACTCCTCCGTCCATCTTGGAGCCGTCCGTATAAATGTTGAGGTGCTTTACTTGGTTCCTTTCTCATTTTCTAGTCTTCGGGTCCAAAAGATGAGATAGTTTTTATGTCGAGGCAACTTTGGTGGTTTATGTAGTCAGTAGATTTGGTCATGTCCCTGCCAATTAAACTGTGTCCGTGTCCTTGTGTCGACATGTTTCCTGATTCGATAAGGTACTGCCTTTCCTGCAATCAGGCGAGTGTGAATGTCCAGGGGGTGGATTCCAAGTACAGTTTCGAGTGCTTTTGTTAGGGTTGATCCTTTAATATAGAGCAGAGCCTGTCGCTGAGTTTTTTGCATAAGCTGTTTGGTATGGTATGTTTTCTTTTCGGTAGCTTGTCACCACACTAGGACACCAGCAGAGTTGGTCACACCAGAGATGCAATTCCAGTGCATTAGAGCAGATGACAGGCCCCATGTGGTTGAGCATTTTCTTAGATGCATAAACTGCAAGGGTTTTCCATGAAAATTCGCTGTCCAGTACTGTGCTCATGTATTTGACCTGTGTTTTTGGGGTCAGCCTAGTTTGGTCAATTTTTGGATAGAATGGATCAGCACCTTGTACATTTTGGTAAAGAGGATGAGGTCCTTTTGTCCGCGTTGATACTGAGTCCTACTTGTTCCGCCCGCTCTCTTATTTCACCTGCATCATGCTGAGGTCGTCGACCTCCATATTCCACTGTGGGGAGACAGGACACCACCCTGAGGTGTGCCTAAGTGAGCCCCGTTCGATTGTACTCGACTACAACTAACGAGTGCAAATCCAACATCTCTTCCATTTTTTTTTAAGAAGGGATTAAGCCCTAATCGTTCTAAACTTCTTAGGACTAACACGGCTGCACTGCCTTCGGTAGGAAGACAACTCCCGAGGTTCTCCATTGGATAGGGATATAGCCCGTACTTAGACATGCTGAGTATATTGCACAAAGCCATGGGGTAAAAACATCTTTGGGCTGTTTGAAAACAGCTTCCGGTGTTGCGGTTTCAGGTACTTTTTCGATGTTGGAGCAGAAGCTGCTTTACGAGTTTCTTTGTGCCTTACGTATTTCTTTCTTGTAGCTCCTAAGTAGGATTTTGTATTCCTCATTGACGATCCCTTCGTTTGCTTGTTTGGATATCTTAAAAAATTCCTTGAGGTTGTTCCTTTGGAGAGAAAGATCTCGGTTCCCCCAGAGTGGTTTGCACCTCTTCTTTGTTCTTGAAGGGTTGCACGATACGTGGTAGGCATCCAGTAACTCCTTGAATAGGGTCTCTACGGACTTCTTTATATCCTCCGCAGATTTCACTGAGTCGCGGACTCGCGAGCTTCGAACTAACTGATTTTTTAAACTTTACCCAGTTTTGTGTTCCTCCCCCACATTTGATACGTCTAAGTTAGTGGATAATATAAAGTCTAGGAGTGATTCACGTATGTCATTGCTGATGGGCGTTGTCGTTTGCACCAATGAGAAGTTGGAGATTTTGGGTGCCGGCTTCTGTCACCAGACTCCTAATTTCTACCGGTGCTGCGGGCCTGTCGTGTGCCATGTAGCAGAAAGCTGCCAAAAGGCGCTTTTCCTCATTCTCCAGCAGGAGAATCAGGACATCCGTATGAGTCATAAGGTGAGCATGGATTCCCATCCGTACGAGTAAGGAGGTTCTGTTCCTGCTTACCGATGTTGAGTAGAGAAGGTTGTAGTTTGAGGACTTTAGTCCGGCCACAGAAGTTCCTGACGCAATCCACGGCTCCTGTACTAAAGCTATGGCAGCGGGCCCTTGCTCCATGGCAATGAGGAGCTCTGTCTATGCTCTTATGTATGTTGAGCTGCACCCTTAGTGTCAAGGGTGCTAACTCCACCTCACACGGCGGGTTGACTATAATTGTCAGGTCAGGTCTTCATCCGAGTCGTCCAGCACAAAATCCTGGGCGGCCTCCAAATGGTCTCCAGACCTAGGATTTTCTCTGCCTCGCCTGTCTGAAGGGTGTGCGCATCTTTATCCTCGAGGTGGCTCTTTTTCACGTCCCACGCCTTCTTCCCGAACTTGGGATACAGAAGGTCCTCCGCTTCCTTGCTAATCTGGAATATTACATGCTTTCCCCTCTTTGGGTAATGTTTTACCAGCATGTAGACCCCTCCTTCTGCCGTTGGCACGTCTGGATTCTGCCTCTGCAGCAGCTCTCGCTCTCCTTGGACAGTAATGGGGAAGAGCACCTTCGCGTTTGGTATAGACGGAATCAACTCCCTGTGAAACATCTCCAGCTTGGCCCCCTACCACAGAACTTCCAGTTGGGGCACCTTCTGCACCAGCCACTGCCGCGTTGGGTCGTTACATCTGAGGATCTTGTCCCCGTTCGGCCATCCGCTCCATCGTGGGAGCCGCGTGGAAGCCGCGTGGGAGCGCTGTGGTCCTCCTCCATTCGCGAGAAGAGAGACTCGACGAGCTGCTCGTCGACTAGCTTCCATTGCGCCGCCGTTATCTTCCCATTCTCATCGCTGCAATCGATCAAGGCCACAATGAGATGTCTCTTGGTGACCAACATCTCCTCCACCTTGTTAGCGAATCTCGCTGCCTGCATCTGGGGCAGCTACGCGTAGTGTTTGCGGCCCTCCTGGCTAGCTTGGATTTTTCCTCTTCGGAGATATCCGCCTTGCCTTGGAGGCGGCTCAGTAACTTGATGGCCGCCTTATTCTGAGCTTTTGCCTTCATCCTCTTCCTGGAACGCTTCGGCCCTTCCCTACGCAGGGAGCTGGTACCTAGTTCCGGCGAGCGGAGAAGGCTTTCCTCTTCTGTCTTACTAATGGATAGCGGGCTCTCCAGGCCCGAGTCTGTGTCGATAGCGGCATCTGCGCGGCTCACCCTGCAACGCGTTGATTTTGTGTCAGTAGTATTGCAACTGACATGGTCTGATCCCGCCATGCCCGAGGTGTGACCGCTGGCGACACGCAGAGAGGATTGCTGCTCCCCGTGCCCGCCAGTGGTAGCAGTCACGCTTTCCACCGACATTTGGGTTGACATCCCAACCCGTCTTTGCTCTCTATCGGCCTCCATGTTTGGCCCGAAGGGCCGTACCGCTTAATATTTTTCGGGTGGACCACCCCCTAGCGTTTTATGCCTGACCGGCAGGCACCTCTTGCCATGCCCCTGGTTTAGTTCCACCGACTTTAGATTGGGAAGACGCTGGACCATTGCCTTAGCTCCTTAGACACTGCATTACCCCGAACAGAGCAAGCGACAGTGCATTACCCTTGCCCGGGATAATGCAGTGTCCATTGCCCAGCCGGCACCCTCGTGGAGGGTTCAGCTAGAGGTTTTTTGCCAAGTTTATTATAAGATATAAAAAAAAATTATAACATTGTAAAGTAAATTAGAAAGGGAAATTATATGTGTAATATCTATAAAATACAGTGTTTTGATGAGCTCCTTAAGTACTTGGCTTAACTTATAAACTGTAATAAAAACGAGGGGGTACGTTGTGAGTTGCTGCGGACACCGCAACTCTACATTTATACTTGGTCAGTACGGCTCTCCTCCGGCAGACGCCGCTAATATTAAACGATACGACAAAGAGTGCGTGCGAGAGAGACAGAAAATCAGTCTGAGCGTGACGTCGGGCGCTGCGTAGCCACTGCAGTCTTTGAGCACTAGGCGCTGATAGGGACGGACAGACGGACGGACGGACGGACAGACAGACATGGCTCAATCGACTCGACTATTGATGCTGATCAAAAATATATATACTTCATGGGGTCGGCAACGATTCCTTCCTTACCACAAATCTGATATATCCCAATACTCATTTTGAGTATCGGGTATAAAAATAGAGAATGATAATATTAATAATAATAATCAAATAAGCATTGTAGATAGCACTCGAAGATCATGGAATGAGAGAACAGAATTCGTTGACTTAACAGAGCCTCTTACTGTACTCCACAATGTGGCAAGGGGGGCGGAATGAATTTCCAATTGAGTGGCAGTGCTAGATAGTTGCCGACAATGTTTGTATACTGAGGCTGATTAAATTTGTGGCACTGTATGTCTATATGCTGCTGAATCTCTTTCCCCTTGGACGTTGAAAGATAGCTGTTAGACTAATATTCGAGGAAAATTAGCACTAAACTTACTAAGAGAACTAGCATGCATTCATAATACAAATACCACTACAACTTCTAATTACTTGAAAAGTATGTAAGGATTAGTAATTTAATAAGAGGAAGAGAATTAGTGGTGGATATAATTCTATATATGGTAGAGGGAATTATAATCCGAGCATAAGATCCAAAACGGTTCATGCAAGAAATAAATACAAATACAAATACAAAAATACAAAGTGGAAGGAACAACGGTATAAAATTTCTAGTCAGTCTAATAGGAATCGTGAAGTTTATGCGGCTCAACAGATCAGGGCTGTGTATGTCACCCCTGATCAAGTTGTGCATGAATATCACACCAAGTATTTTTCTACGGTTCACTAAGGATGGGAGGTTTACTAATAGTAGTCTACTAGAGGAAGATGGGAGTCTTACACCCGCATCCCAGTTAAGGCCCCGCAGAGCAAAGAGTAAAAAGTTTTTCTGTACTGATTCTATACGGTCCTGGTGTACCTTGTACCGAGGGCACCATACACAGGAGCCGTATTCTAAGATCGGACGAACAAGCGAGGTGTAGAGAGTCTTTGTTATATAGGGGTCGTCAAATTCCTTTGACCACCTCTTTATAAACCCAAGCACGCCCATGGCCTTATTTACCATGGTAGAAATGTGTTCGGAAACCTTTAACTTGGGGTCTAACATAACACCAAGATCATCCACCAGGGAAAATCTCTCAAGAGAGCCACCACATAGAGTATAGCCATAGGAGCCAACAAGGGTCCAAGAACGATGAAATGTCATAACTTTGCATTTCGAGGCATTAAGGTGTAACAAGTTTGCACAACACCATGACTGAAAGTTATTGAGATCGGATTGCAAGCGAGAATGAAATGAAATGTCCTTGTACTGGACACAGAGTTTAACATCATCCGCATACATAAGTACTCGAGAGTATGTTAATACTGAAGGCAAGTCATTAATAAAGAGTGTGAAAAGTAAGGGGCCTAGATTGCTGCCCTGTGGAACTCCCGAAGAAACCTTTACTTGTGAAGAGAGGGAGTTTTTGAAGAGGACTCTTTGAGAACTGGAACAAAGATAGCTAGAAATCCATTTCAGGAGGTTGGGCGGTAACCATACTGCCTCTTATGTGAAACGTCCGTCTTGGCTGCACACTCTCAGTTGGTAGTGGGTCCTTGACTTGCTCCAGAAGTTTAGGTCACATGCGAAACCAGCGCACGCACTTCTTTGTGATATTCGGTACAGGCTTGATACCTCCAATAGCTACTATCGCTGGCGAAGCCTTGTTAGAAGAAATTACGGACCATCATTAAGAAAATTTATGATGATAATGTATAATTATTGATGCGCTGCCTGGGTTAAGGCAACAATAAGAGATTATTTCCTTTATATTTCAAGTCTGAATTCTGAAGTCGCCCACCGATGCGGAAGAGTCCCATGGCGTCAAACAGTGGGTAGAAAGAAGGAAGCTTGCTTTCTGTTGGGATCGGCTTCTATAAACTGAGCGGGGGGAAAATGCGTAAGCTGAATGTTTTTATAAGTAAATGCGTTCCGTGCTCGATATTTGGAGTGATCGTGATTGGCATTAGCAAATGTAAAGAAATGTGAAGTCAGAGTTGCCGAAAAAGCTCAACAGCTTCCAACAGTGTTTTAGCGTTCATCAAGCGCTGGTCCAAGGAGTTTGACAGCCCGCACGTGACGAAACAACTGTATATCTCATTAGTACGTCCGATATAGGAGTATTGTTTTTTCGTGTATAGCCCGCAGTATAAAGGGCAGCAGGTTGTTATTGAATCCGTGCAAAAGAAATTGTGATTGTGATGGAAGATGAGTGACAGGCAGTTATGGTACTGTTTCTGATACTGATTTTATTGATAAAAATGATTCTTATTTATAGGTAACAAAAGGTACAGAAGTGCTGAGTTTGTAAAATATGTATATGTTGTGTGTATTACGGATAATTTTAGTGTCTGCAATCGCACCGCTGTCCTTCGCCCTCTGCGGAGAGAGTGCATTGTCAGCAGAACTCACTGCATTGGCTAGTGTGTTGTCGTGAGGTATTATATTACATGTTAATCCTCTAAGACTATTTTATAAAATAATAGAAGAAAATAATTCAAATAATTTTTTCTATAGTTAATTTCGGCTCCTGAACTCAAATATGTACTTAAAAAGAGTGTACAAGCATTCGTTTACCTGTAAGGTGAGAAAAAGTAAATAAGTGCCTGTAGGCACTCTTGGGGCTCTGAGTATAAAAAAGTAATTTCCCAATTGCGAGTTTAATTTTATTTATTTTTATGATACTTATAAAACAATTTTTGTTGGCTGAGCAACATAAATGCAGATTGCATTTAGTGCGTTTGTGAAGTTTTACAGTACTTGCACCATCTTCTTTCACTTTCTCGACCCAACCAATCCGGAAAATGATTTAGCTGGTCAAACCGCAAGTCCGATATTGGATGCTTCGATTTTTCACCTAGTTTGAGCACTAGCTTTGAAGGTCGCTGAGAGAGTAGAGTCTGCATTCTCCGCTCTGTCAGACAGGATGGTGACTGGATTGTTCGTGAAGATCGATTGTTGAAACCACTGATTGGACGACATGGATAGTTTTTGGTTTGAAATACCAGCAGACCAGCAGCAATCGATTCGCACGCATTGTTCCTCGACGATCATATTCAAGATTTCTGAATCGAAAAAATAGAAAAATAGCTGTAATGGAGTCTTGAGCTCCATTATTTCAGCTGGCAGCGTAGAGTCTCCTCGAAAGGCTATGTCATTGACATTCAACTGCATACATTGCTTTCGCCATATCATTTTAGTCGGCTCCTTTGTTATTGATTCAATACCTATACATAAATTATTACTCTTTTGTTTAACATATCGCAATTATGTTTGCTTACCAAAACCATTGAAGCCACCAGAATCTTCAATAGTTGTCAATGGCGATCTAGGCCTTTTTACGGTTTCCCGGGTAGACTTAGATTGTACTATATTTTGCAAATTTTCAACATTAGTGTCCATAAATGAAACGGTATCAGCATCCTTTAAAGCAGTGGTATCAGCATCCTCGTCGTCACTTGATACATTTGACATTTCCTCATCCGACGGTACTGACTTAAGCAAATCCAACAACTGTTCATCAGTCAAGTCGGATAACTTGTAATTGGTTTTATATATTTACTTTTATAAGCAGAACAAAACACAAAATGCCGCAGGTCGAATTTGACACGGGAAAAAACACATGTTCTGTGCACATGGAAATAAAAAGTAACGTTAAAATCTTCTGAGAGCTTTCAAACCTTCTTCTCGTAATTGGTGTATTTGTTAGTAACAGCCAAAAAATATTAAAATGATGTAAAAGCTCTTAGTTTTTTTGCTAATGTGAATAATATAATAAGTGTCTCAAGGCACTCTTACGTGTTAGAGGGTTAAATAGAAAACTGTGTCACGGTGTCACTGTGTTATGCCGACGGGTATTATAAACTATTAATTACGCATATTTCTGCAACTGAATCGTTCAAGTCGACGGCAAATCGGCGTGCAAGGGGTATATGGAGTGATGACACGGCTGGGTCGGGATTTGATGGCCTTGGTTTCCATAGGTGATACTTCTTCCGGAAACTGTAGGCAATGATCAATAGAATTGATATTGCTAGGGCTGCATAGGCAGCGAGTTGATGGTGCTGCACGGTGGTGAGATTGTGTGGCAGCTCGTGATGATTGATGGCTGATAGTTGCTGGCGTAGATCATCAAGTTCTTGAAGAAAGTCTGATGTCTGGTTCTTCAGTTGCCACATTGGTGGCGAGGATGATGTCTCCGGTGGGCTCACGTCACCAAACCGAGTGTAGGTCGATTTTACTTCGCTGATTGTGGTGCTGAAGGTGCTGATGCTTACTTCAGTATTGCGAGCAGTGCAACCAGGGGACATGGAGAGTAGACCAGTTCCTTCCCGTGTTATGGTTGACGGAACTCCGTTGCATACTGCTTGAAGTTTAGTTGTAGAATGCGTTGCGAAAATTCATTTATTTGGATGCTGAGTTTTTAGCCACACCATTTTTTTATTTTTTTTTATTCATAGTAGAAATAGGATATTTATATATAAAATATTAGAATATAAAAGTTATAATAAAAATATATAGCATATACATATAGTTAAATATCCGCAACTCGATTTTAAGTTTTTTAACAAAGACTTTTATTTTACAACTTAAATATCTTTATGTCACAAGATTTAAATGAATTCCCCGACTTGACTTTCGGTCTGCTTGTCTCAAACGGAACTGATCTCTCTGCTGCTGGCTAGTTTCCATGAGCCCTTCTCTTGGAACTCCCGACTCTGGCTTCGGGCGTTGCTTTCCTCGGCTGCATCTTCGTGTCGGTGGCGTACGTGCCTGGATCGATATTTGGGGATGCGTCGGCTTTGATGAAAGGCATCCACTGCTGGCGATCGGTGTTGCATTACATGACGGAGCTAGGAATGTGATACTCCTTGGTTTTATGTCTAGCTTTGATTGGTCCTCATGAGTGGCGTGATTCTAAAGAATCGATTTCTCGAGAGTGGCGTGATTCTAATGTTGCTGAAACAATGTGGTCCATTGTTTATATTATGGGGGGCCCTAGCTTGGAGTATGGGAAGAAACAGTTATTGATTCTTGAGTGGGGTCCTGTTACTTGTGTGGATGGGGTGGATGAATTGTACATAAACATAATGTGTATGGGATGTGGGGAATTATGGATATGTCACTCCCCCAACGTTTGTTATTAGCCTGTCCCTAGGCGATTACCCTCGGGTATAGTGACGGGGTGTCAAGTGCGGTGGCTGAGGTTGGTTCCTCTTCTGCTTCTATTATAGGGTTTATACATTTAACCGTGACTCTTTTAGAAGTTTTCGTAAATTTAACAGCTACATAACTTAGTAGTACTAATATAATTATGACAAATGAAATTAGTAGACTTATTTGTAATAGGTTACTATATGTGGTGTATTGCATAATTATTTCATTAGTTTGGACATACGACAGTGGTTTTATTTTAGTTATGTTGTTGTTGACATAAACATTCTGGGCAAAATCTAACATTGTGTTTGATATTGTAAATTCATTTAATTGGATTGAACAGTTGTAGATTTTTATAATGGTATTTCCTTCCGCTATGATTTCTTGGTTTACACAATTCTGATTTAGCGTTGTTTTTGGAAGATTCCACGTGATTAGTATATTGGGTTCAATAAAGTTTATTTGAAAGTTTTGAAAAGTTTTGGAATATGGACATTTAGTGGGAGTTTGCATTAAAATTCCTTTTATACAATTGTCATTGGTTTTCAATCTAGTTTCTTTAACAAATACTTCTTCATTTTTTATGTAGTACTTGTCGTATGTCATATCTGTTAACATGTTATTTAATTCGTCTGGATACGGAACGATTTTATAGATTGGTACTTTTGTAATGTCTTTGGGAATGTTGGAAATTATTAGAATTTCGTTGGTATCGGATTTTAGCCATGTGGAGGTTTTTATATTTAGTATTTTCTCAGAATTTATTTGTTCCAGGTAGTCTTGTTTTAATAATTTTGGATTAAATATACCGAGCCTAGTTAATTGCATACCTAGTTCTATATCTTCGATATATTCTGTGAAATGTTGTAGATTGAATATCAAAATTTCTATTTGTTGATTCCTGTCTTTTTCTTCATTTAGTTTGTTTATAACGTTTATTCCGCTATTAACTGCATCTATTACCAAATTTAGTTCATTCATTTGAATGCTATGGCTGGCTAAATTTTCTATTTTTTGTTCCAAATCGACTTTATCTTCCTGATCTAGTGTTCCAAAGAGATATTTGTAGGCTGTTCCTACTATATTGATTAGGCCTCTTTTATTTCTTTTGGTTATTTTTAGCCCGTTCATTTCTCTTTGCAATTTGTCTACTAGATATTTTATTTGGATTATGTCCTGGAATTTAGTGGCTTGCCTTAACAAATTTTGGTATAGTTCTTCGGTTTTAGTTACATTAACAGTTAGATAATGGTATTCGTAATTGATAGGTATGTTGATCGATCCAGTTTTGAATATCATATATCCGTTTTGGGATTTTATAGAATTTATTTCTATGTTTTGGCCCTGTGCCATTACGATGGTAATTATGAGGAAGATGAGGATTTTAATTGTGTTGAAGTTCGCCGATTCCATTAACTTCCTCGGTTTCTCTGGAATTATTATATTTGCTTCTATTAGATTTCTTCTTTTTCTTGAATTTTGATTTATAATGAGTTATTTTCCTACCCCTATTCTTTTCTTCATAATGTTTTTCGTCTACCTGTCTAATTTCCCCCGTCCTTTTGAAAGGATTTGTTACCTTAGACTTAACTAGAGGTGATAGTTTATAGCGGGTATCTACTTCATACTCTATGCGGTTTTTATTTAATTGAGTGATTTTATTCACTTTATTTAGTTGTGTGTCATAATCAGGTGAGCCTGCATAAATGAATATATCAGCTGGTGTCCTATTTGTGGTATTATGTTTGGTTTTATGATTATAAGTATAAAGAATTAATTCAAACTTCGTGAATCTATCTTCTGTGTTATCCTCGCTAGATATTATTCTTAATTTTTCATTTACTGTTTTATGAAATCTTTCTACGTCAGATATTCCATTTTTGCTGGAAGTGATCTCTATTTTGACGTTTTCCGCATTCAGCCATGCTTGCAATGCTGTGCACATAAAAGCTGAATCTTTATCGGCTTTGATTTCAATTGGTTTGCCCATCTCGTTAAAAACTTTCATGATGGCTCTTTTTGCTTCTAACCAGTCACGACTTTTTACTTCTACAAGAGTGGCAAACTTCGAGTATACGTCAATACATGATAGGAACTGTTGGTTACCAACCATATAGAAATCCATGACGTATTTCTCTCTGATGTTCAGTATTTCCGGTGTAGTTTCGAATGCCAACTTCGTATTTCTATGCTCTGTTTTGGCAATATTACAAGTAGGACATTCGTTTATGATGTTTTGGATTAGTTTTTGATAATCCGGGTAATAGTATTTTCCCTTAAACCAATTGACGGTTTTCTCTATCCCTGGATGGAGTAAGCCTTTATGATTCTTTAATATGGTTTCTTTAAATTCAGCGTAATTCTGAATATCTAGGAGTTTCGTGCTTGATTTAATAGCTTTGGTTATATTGTTAGAATTAATGATTTCTAAATAGGCTTTTTGGAATGGAGGAAAATCTGTTTCGTTATGGAAATATAATGCGCTCTTTTTGGTGCATAGATATTCCTTTATTATATCCTTCGCTAAGGTGTTAGTCATTTCCTTATACGTGATCTTGATGATTAGCTTGTGAAAATAACGAATTGTTTATACCTTATCTTCATTGCCTTTTATTAGCTCAATTTGCCGATTGTAATAGTTAATTGGTCTTTCCGTGATAGCAATGTGATTTAGATTGTCTTCCTGTGCGCTATGTACAGTTGCACCAACGCTATTGGAAGCTTCTCCCAGGAGATTTTCATTAATCTTTACCCTTGATAAGGCATCAGCTACATGATTTTCTTTGCCTGGTAGATATTTCATTTTAAAATCAAACTCATTCAGTTTTATTTTCCACCTTTGTAATTTCATATTTGGCTCTCTGAGGTTGTTCAACCAAATCAAGGGTTTATGATCGCTTTGTATCTCGAATGTTCTACCGAACAGGTATGAACGGAAATACTTGGTTGCCCATACGATCGCTAATAATTCCTTTTCGATGGCTGAATAGTTTATTTCATGTTCATTTAGGGTTCTGCTAGCGTAGCAGATCGGTTTGTGTTCTTGTGACAAAACCGCTCCCAATGCTATGTTACTAGCGTCGGTTGTTACCGTGAACATTTTGTCAAAGTCTGGGAACGCAAGGATAGGGTCTGAGGTGATGAGTACTTTTAGTCTCTCAAATGCCTCGACGTACCTTTCTTCCTTGGGGTCTATGACAGCTCCTTTCTTTAGTTTGAGTGTCATGGGTTTTGCTATGTTTGCAAAATTAGGAATGAATTTCCTGTAGAACCCGCACAGACCTAAGAATGACTTTATTTGTTTAGTCGTTTCTGGTATTGGAAATTTGACAATGGCAGAGATTTTGCCTGGATTTGGTACTATTCCTTCAGTAGTGACTACATGACCTAGGAATTCAGTTTCCTTTTTCATGAATTCACATTTATCCATTTGTAGCTTCAAGTTGGCGTCTCTCAACTTTCCAAATACTCTCCTTAGTGACAACAAGTGTTCTTCCAATGAAGTGGAAAATATAATGATGTCATCTAAGTATACAAAGCAATCTTTGAAGATTAACTCTTCTAGCAGATTGTTCATACATCTTTGGAAGGTAGCTGGGGCAGTGGTTAGCCCAAAGGGCATACGAGTGAACTCGTAATGTCCATGCTTAGTGGAGAACGCAGTTTTGGGGATTGAGCTAGGTTCCATGGGTATTTGATGGAAACCTTTTGCTAAATCGATTGTCGTAAAATACTGACATTTACCTAGTTTGTCTAGGATTTCATCCATTCTTGGAGTTGGGAATTTGTCCTTAACTGTTATTTCATTTAGACTTCTATAGTCTACTACCATTCGATATTTTTGCTTTCCTGAAGCATCTATCTTCTTCGGAATCATAGATATGGGCGAGCAGTAAGGAGAATTCGACTTTCGAATTATTCCCTGCCTGATCATATCTTTGATTTGCTGGTTTACCTCCTGATCATGTATCTGGGCATATTTGTATGGTCGTCTGTAGACCGGGTCTTCATGTTGAGTTTTGATCTCGTGCTTGATTGTACTTGTGAAAGTCAAATTGTCACCTTCTCTGTACTGCACATCCTTAAACTCATATAAGACCTTCTTTAACTCTTCCCTCTCTTCGTCGTTTAAGTGTTCCAATCTTAATTGATTACATTCCCTTAATTCACTGTCTAGAGCGGAAGCGAAGTATTGATCTCCCTCTGGAGATGGGTCAAGGCACTTAGGTGCGATCTTCTCTTCTTTTGTAGAGGGATCAGTGCACTTCTGTGCGGTCTTGCCGGCTTCAATAGCTTCTCCACTCTGAATGATTGGGTACGACCTAGCTGCTAGTGTTACAGTGTCATTTCTGTAATCGATGACGGCTTTACTTGCCATCAAGTATTCTCTTCCTAATAAAATATCATAATTTTCGGAAAAGTTATGTATGTAGAACTTTTGTTCGGACGGACATGTTTTGTTCGCATTCCTCATTATACTCTTAGTTAAACGGACAGGTCCATTGATGGTATGGACCGTAAGGTTATCGTCTTTTATCTCGGAATCTGTGTAATTTTCTTTCATGATGTTGATCGATGATCCCGAGTCAGCGATACACCTTAATATTCTTTTATTAATGGTAATGTTTATATAGGGTCCTCCTCGGTTTCTTCCGAGGCGGCTTGATGAAAATTTACGTCCATCTTCGTTTGGCCACTCTGGCTCTCCCTCCCTCTTTTAGTAGGTTGGTTGGGTCCACTCCCACTAGCTTGGTTTTGAGATATTTGCTGATTGAATGGATTCTGAGCCCTACCTTGATTCAAGGAATTTTTGAACTCATTGTATAATCCAGGATTTTGGGAATTTTGATTTTGATTTGTTCGATTAGTCTGACCTGTTCCAGATGAACTCTGAGTTTGATTGTGATAGTTAGTAGTATTATAATTTGGATAATAGTTTCCAACATTCTTTCGATTTGATTGAGACGATTTCGATTGATCTTTATTTGTACCTGAATCTGTTGTACTAGCTTCGTACAATCCTTCTTCTTGTGCTGCCTTCTTAAGATTAGACAATGTGGTAATATCTTTTCTTGCTAAGGTCATGAACATTCTGTCAGGAAGTTTTCGAGTAATGACATCTTTAATTGTGTTGTTCAAAGCGTTTTTATAAATGACATTATTTTCTGGTATGTTTTCTAAGTTTAGCTTATTGTTTATTAATAATGCTTTTATCTCTAATTCTTCTATAAATAACGAAGACTGCCGTTGAATCTGGTGGTGTATAGTTGTCGTAAGAGTTCTTCATATGGTGTGTGATTTTTGAACTCGTTGATCAGCGCCGTCTTCAGTTCGAGCCACGTGTTGGGTTGTATCATTTGCGATATGCGTTGTGCCTCTCCTGACAGTTGGATCTCGGTCGCTCCAAATAGGATCCTTTGTTGGCGAAGATCTTCAGTTGGATATAATCCGCATACATATTCGATTCGTTTGATAAATGAGCTTAGCTGTCCAGATGAACCGTCATAGGCAGGTATTTGTCGGATCGACAGCAGTGCCTGGTTCAAGTGGATTTCGCTCAATGATAGTGGTGGTAACGCCATGTTGTTGGTGTTGATTGGGTTTTGTTTTGTTGTAGTTTTTAACTTTATTTTGGTTCACTTGTAAGTTTTTTTGATTTTGTATTAAGTGTTTCACTGTCCTTGGTGATTCACTATCTCCGCTTACTTCAGTTCACTTAAATTAGTTTTGCAAATCGTATGTGCTTGCAGCACATAGGTTCTTTGGCGGATTTCACAATTTTATTAACAATTCCGGGATTACGTGATCACAGTAATTATAAATTACACAAGCTGACCATTACCGAAATATAGGTGTTAATTTTAAACGAAATCCTACCGACTGCGCCAGTTAAATATCCGCAACTCGATTTTAAGTTTTTTAACAAAGACTTTTATTTTACAACTTAAATATCTTTATGTCACAAGATTTAAATGAATTCCCCGACTTGACTTTCGGTCTGCTTGTCTCAAACGGAACTGATCTCTCTGCTGCTGGCTAGTTTCCATGAGCCCTTCTCTTGGAACTCCCGACTCTGGCTTCGGGCGTTGCTTTCCTCGGCTGCATCTTCGTGTCGGTGGCGTACGTGCCTGGATCGATATTTGGGGATGCGTCGGCTTTGATGAAAGGCATCCACTGCTGGCGATCGGTGTTGCATTACATGACGGAGCTAGGAATGTGATACTCCTTGGTTTTATGTCTAGCTTTGATTGGTCCTCATGAGTGGCGTGATTCTAAAGAATCGATTTCTCGAGAGTGGCGTGATTCTAATGTTGCTGAAACAATGTGGTCCATTGTTTATATTATGGGGGGCCCTAGCTTGGAGTATGGGAAGAAACAGTTATTGATTCTTGAGTGGGGTCCTGTTACTTGTGTGGATGGGGTGGATGAATTGTACATAAACATAATGTGTATGTGATGTGGGGAATTATGGATATGTCACTATATATGTATATGGACCAGATTTGTGGGACTGCCGTGAAGCATTGCTTCACAAGGCTGGCTAGCCTCAATTCCGAAGTGATTTCTGTTGCAAAACTGCATATCGCCGTCCAATTTGCTTGGTTTTCCAGCATTCTTGGTACCAAACCTTCCACCGTAATGGGCACCCCTAGGGTGACTTCTGCTCGCCTGCGGGCCTCTGAGAATCTGGCGCATTCGGTCAGGACATGCTCAGCGTTTTCTATTGTTCCGCAGCAGCTGCACTGCCCATCTTCCTCGTGGCCAAAGCGGTGAAGGTACTCCTTACCCGTGGCCGCTGAGAACTTGTGTCAGTTCGAACGTAAGTTCTCCATGCCGCCGATTCATCCATGCTGCAAAGTTGGGGATTAGTCGGTGGGTCCAACGGTCGGAACATCATTATCCCATCTGAGTTGCCAGCTCTCGAGACATTCAGCCCTCGCCCTGGTCTTAGCCGTTCTAGCGTCTGCTTGTGTGTTGGCGACCTTTCTTCCCTTGTGGATTTCGCTGGCTTCCTTCGCTGCAAGCTCTACGGGTGGTATGCCGCTTATTACCATTATTGCCTCTGTGGAGACAATACGGAACGCCAAGCTGACCCGCAGGGCACCGAGTCTGAAGTCCGACTCAATGCCCTTAGTGTAGCTCTTGGTCCTCGTAGCCGGGGCCCATATTGGCACTGCGTATAGTATGGATGACTTGGCCACGTTAAATAGCAGTCTCCTGCTCGTTGATTTTGGGCCTCTGTGGTTCAGCATCATTCGTGAAATCGCCATGACTACGCCGTGTGCCTTCTGGTTTGTCTGCTGAAGGTGCTCTCTAAACGACAGTCGGGTGTCCAGCATAACTCCCAGGTACCTTATCGCCCGTTTTGAGGTAGCTGAGCCCTGCCAGGTCTAGACAGTCGCTTATGATCTCGATTGCCTCGTTCATACAGCTCTCGGTCTCCGCGAGGGTTCTCTTCGTGATCGTCACCGCGACATCGTCAGCGAATCCGACGATTTCGACTCCTTGCTGGAAGTTGAGGCGAAGAATTCCATCGTACATGGTATTCCACAGTAGTGGTCCCAGTACAGATCCTTGTGGGACTCCTCCCGTGATGGAGTATGACCGAGGGCCTTCTTCCGTGTCGTACAGCCATCTGTTGTCCAAATAGTCACTGACCATCGCCTGTATATATCCGGGGATTTCGAATGTGCGCAGGATGCCGAGTTAAAGGCGTTTTTCACGTCCAGTGTTGCCACCAGACAGTATTTTTTGGCCCCGCCGAGCCATCGTAGCCACACCATGTCAGCCTTTGTGTGTGTTACCTGACATTGTTTTATTGTTAAACAGTTAAAACTCACAGCGATTGTCCACATTGAAGATCGTCTGATGGTCAAAGCAGATGAACTCCTCGTTGTGTACTTTAAGACAACGTCGGAATTCCTTTTGGGTAGTGCCCATGAACTGGTCTCGGTGGATGTTCACAGTTACTATGGCGGTTCTGAGGTCAAATAGGCTCCAGCCTCCAGTTGAATCCCAAAACGGAATTGGGATGATGCTGAAGACTTCGAGCTGAGCTGTTGAGACCAGCGGTAGCATCAACTTGAAGATGACGCGTTTTGCAGTCGGGGTTCCTTCGGCTCGCATGATTCTGTATAGTTTAATCACTTCTTTCGTTGTGACCGGCAGCATTTCATCTTGTGGCAAATGATTCCGTATCTGGTTTAGTTGGTCTCTTAGTTGCTCGGGAGTCACCAGCGTGGGGCTTATTCTCCGATGATGAATACCGATTAGGACATCAGATATGTCGGACTGCATTCGTTGGAGAGTTGTTGTGAGCAGGGTTAATTCTGCTATAAGTCCTAAGTGCGCTTGAGTCAGATTATCGCTGTGATATGACCCTCTTTCTCGGTTGATAGTAGCCATATGCTGTTCCAAAATTTTTAGGCGATTATCAGTTGTTACCTTGTCTTTTCTGAATACGTTTATTGTCGCGTCGACAATTGATGTTTGGTTTTGGAGCAGATGTAGTAGAAAGTCTTCATTGGTTTTCACTTTCTCAATTACTTGAGTCATCTCCTCTGCGTATTTTGCGTCGAGAACACCAAAAAGACTGCTTGCTACATTTCCTATGATATCCAGCGGCGATCTTCGTTTTCGAGACTTTTTTATTAAAACGCTTCCTGTTTGTAGCTCGTTATACACATGTTGAAAGTGTTTAACTATGGAGTTACATGCCGAAACATTTTTTAGTTCAGGGCACATGTATCGTAGCTCTGAAATTCCAGCAGACATTAGTTGCATATCCTTCCAATATGGGTCCAAGTTATAGTATACGATCATGGTCCACTCAGACGTTGCTATTCTTGATGTTCCAAGCTTCTCATAGAATATTCCAGCCTTGTTTGCGAATTGTGTCACATTTTTTGACTGTGACAATGCTAATGGAAGCATGAGCAACAGCACCAATAATGTTGATGTTAATGCAGGTGACAATTTTTTTGTTCTCTGTGTGGGTGGCTCATCAATCTCCGTTGTGGGAACGTTTGATTGCCACATATTCTGGAATTAGCGGCGCTAGACGAGTGATCGGGCGCTTGTATACACCAGATGCTGTCTTTACGTCAACCACTCGTACGTGGTTGTCCTCTCCAGGATATGTCTTAATGATGCGACCCATTGGCCACTTCATTACTGGAAGGTTGTCTTTCTTAACCGAAACTAATAATCCTTCAGGTACGATTGGTGAAGCGGTCTTCCATATATGCCGAGCTTGCAGTTCTTGGAGGTATTCCGTAGACCATTGTTTCCAGAATAAATGCTTTAGGTGCGATACCAATTCCCAGCGCTTTACTAATGTATTTCCTTGATGATCAGTATTGACGTCAGGTGGCGTTGTCAATGGTTCAGCAATTAAGAAGTGTCCTGGGGTGAGCGCTGTTGTATCAGTGGGATCATTTGACATTGGAGTGATGGGTCGAGAATTGAGAATTGCTTTAATTTCGATTATCACTTTGTTTAGTTCTTCAAATGTCAATGAGGCTGTGTTAATGGTTGTTATCAACAGCTTTTTTGCTGATTTTATCGCCGCTTCCCAGAGGCCACCAAACGAAGGAGCCCTGGGAGGAATGAATTTAAAATCCACTTGTTTTTTGTTGCAATGATTCGTGATCAGAGCACTTGCCTTTGAGCTGAATATAGAGTCTTCTAATTCTTTAAGCTGGTTGTTTGCACCCACAAAGTTCGTTGCATTGTCGCAATGACAAGTTTGGAACTTCCCACGTCTGCTTAAGAATCGACGCAGAGCAGCCAAGAATGCTTCTGTGGTCAGGTCGCTTACCAGCTCCAGGTGCACTGCCTTTGTGGAAAAGCAGTAGAACACGGCGATGTATGCCTTATCTGGTCTTTTGCGTCGGATCTTATGGTGGATCGAGATTGGTCCACAGTAGTCGACGCCTGCATTAAGAAACGGGCGTGCTTGTGTGACTCGTTGTGCTGGGAGATTGCCCATGATCTGGTGCATCAGCTTTGGTCTAGCCTTGGTGCATCTAACACAGCTGTGGATGATGCTTCTAACCATTGTCTTGTCATTGATAATCCAATATTGTTGTCTTGCGATTGCCCTTAATGCTTGAGCACCACAATGCATGTTTTCCTCATGTAGCTCCCGCAAGATCATTTTGACGATTGGGTCATTGTAAGGCAGCAAAACTGGGTGTTTTGCGTTGTATGGAAGTAGAGCTTCTTCAAGTCTACCACCAACTCGGATGAGCTCATCGTCTCCTAGGAAGGTAGATAACGATATGATCGAGCTCTTTCTATCCACAGTCTTATAGCGTTGGAACTGTTTTAACTCTGCTGTAAACTCGACTTGTTGTATGGTTCGCAGGATTATAGTGCGGGCGTGAGTCAGTTCTTCTGCGCAGAGCGTCGTGGTGTTCGCTCTGTTGGTTTTGTAGCAGAAGCGTAACATATATGCCACAATGCGTTGCAGTTTGTGAAACGAGTTGCTATGTCTGCAAGTATATAATTCGTCCCCAAATGCGCTAGGTGTGATTGGCAAGCTTACATGTTTAGCTTTTCTCTCAAGATTGCTGGGTTCTATGTTGGGTGCCTTCGTTCAGTTGTCTCGAGATCCGTGCAGGAATACTGGTCCATATAAACACAAATTGTGATCTGCCAGTCTGCTTGCTGATATTCCTCTCGACAGGACATGGTCTGCGTTGTTGGCCGATGACACGTTCTAAGCGTGGTAGCGATTGTTTGGTTATCGGCGCCACACGTGATTTCGAACAGAGCAGTCTTACTGACACTTGGTTGTTTTTGTATGTAGCGCGTACATATACTGCTCCGCCATATGCTCGTTCTGATGCATCTACAAACGTATGGAGTTCTTGGGTAACTGGAATTTTACCATCGTAGATATGCCGGGGAATTTGCATTTTGTTCAATGTTTGTAAGTCGTCCCGGCATTCTTTCCATTCGGTTTGGTGTTGTAATAGTAATTCGTCATCCCAATCCAGTTTGAGCTCCCAAAGTTGTTGCATGAAGATTTTTGCTTTTACTACCACCGGTGCAAAGAGTCCTAGTGGGTCAAAGATTTGGGCCAGTTCGGAACATTCCACCCGTTTGGTGATGCGTGTAGCCTGGCTTTTCTGTGTTCGTCCACACAATGTATCCTTCTTCGGCATCCAGATGAGACCCAGAGTTTTCACGCTGTAGTGCTCTATTGTCTCTCCTAGTTTTACATCGGTTACAATATCCTCTTTGGGGATTCCTTGTAGAAGTTGCTCATTGTTGGAGCACGGACGGTAGCAATATCTTATTTAGTTCTTGTTTAACATGAATTGCCTCTGGAATCGTGTTTGCGCTAGTTAGACAGTCGTCAACATAGAAATCGGTTTTTAATGTTGTTGATCCGACTGGTAGTCTGTCTTTGTATTGTATTGCCAAATGATCCAGACATTTCGTTGCTAGGAACGGAGCAGCTGTTGTCCCATATGTTACTGTTTTCAGGCGATAGTACCTGATCTCTTAGGATGGATTGTTTTGCTTTCTTGCAGAATGTGCATAAGGGTGCTCGCGCTCTCCCTGTGTTTGCTGATGCACATGTCGTGCCTTTTGGCTCTCTCCTTGATGCTGGTGGCTTCTTACTGGTTCCTAGAACCCGAATTCTTTGCTCCAAGAACTGAAGCATCGTATCCAGCGCCTGAATGTCCTTTGAGCTTCCCAATGATTGCTCATACAAGGCCTTATTTGTTACATCCAGTTTGTTTCTGATAATGGCAATCAATATCGGATCCCATGTACATACATTGATGCCTAATCCCTTTAGTGATGCAAGGGATTCTATGGTTGTTATATACAACTCTTTTAATGACTTGGAATCGTCATTAATTGTTTGGTGATTGAGGAAGCGGTTCAGTACCGTATTCGACACATCTCTGGGATTGTTGTATGCGTCAACTAGTATTTCCCAAGCGGCTTCATAATTTTCTTCCTTTAGATCGATATGTCAAATCAATCTTTCTGCCTCGCCGGTAACTGTGGTTTTAAGATACCACATCTTTTTCACCGTAGGCATGTTGGTCTCATGCACCATGCATGAGAACAGATCGAAGAACTGGGTCCATTTTAATAGATCCCCATCAAACTGCACGTTATCCGTGTTTGGTGTGGCTGATTTTGCCAATGCTCTTTGGACCTTACTTTCCAGTGTTAGGTAGGATTCCATGTCATATCCTCCTTCCACTGGGTCCTCATATTCCTCATGAATTGTGAAGTGGACTTCCTGCGCTTGAGTCCATAGTGATTTTATCAAATCATTTGATGTGCGTCCTTCCGCCTCTGAAAGTTGTTTCAGATTGCGTTTAACGGACTCTACTATGGCCTTTTGTCGGCGACATAGTGAAAGCAGTTTGCTGTAATCCTTCGAGGACTGCTGGATCAGACCTACTGGAGGATTCTCACGCTTTTCTTTAAAGCCGATTTGACGTTCCCCACTAGCACTAGACGTCTGTGATAGCTTATCCATGCATTCGGTAAACATCGTAATGTATTGCTTACATGTTGTACGTCAGTCTTCACGGAATTTTACGTATTCATCCGTTTTGTCTGTATCGCGAAGTTTGGAGTCGTTTTTGTTGAAGCGATTCCACGCATTTTCGAGTGCTGATATTTTGGCTTGAAAATAAGAGGCCGTTTGCTTTCGTTCTTGGGAATCTTTTTTAAAGTTCCGAATGCACCTCGATATTTCCTCACCAATCTCTTGCTGCACATCCATTGCCATTGTAGCGGCAGCTTCTGCCTCCATATGTGTATCCATTCTATCTGTGTGTACTTATTACTTTCGACCCGTTGGGAGTGTTTTATTTGCTTTGCAGCTGGATACGCTCCGAATCGCAACCGTTGTTGGTCAGAAAGGTAATAGCACAGGTGATGTGTTGGATGGAGGGATTTGTGCTGTTTCCAATTTATGGAACGCACGGAACAACAAAAATTGATTACCTTGGTGGTAATCGAATTCTATAGCTGTTTTTCTGTTGGCTGATAACCTGAATATGTCAGATTTGCTAAAGTGATACTTATTGGTACCGTAAGTGTATGGCCTGGTGCCAAATTTTTATTGAAGATGTCCTGTTGACTGCTTCAATCTGATGTCCAGATCGAATCCTTTCACTGTAGCTTGTCTGACAGTTTGAAAGGATGATCACGTCGGGGTCACCAAATGTTAATGTGTGTGTGTGTATAGGAAGCTGGGTTGCATACGGTACATAACAACTAGAACTTGAACCAGTTGGACTGCGGAGTGGGTATCCTACGGTGCGCAAGGGAGGGTCTGAAGACACGGCGACAGCCTCTGATGATTGCGATGGAAGATGAGTGACAGGCAGTTATGGTACTGTTTTTGATACTGATTTTATTGATAAAAATTATTCTTATTTATAGGTAATAAAAGGTACAAAAGTGCTGAGTTTGTAAAATGTATGTTTTGTGTATTAAGGATAACTTTAGTTTCTGGTGGGCAATTGCGACATTTTGATGGTCAGCAATTGCACCGCTGTCTTCGCCCTCTGCGGAGAGAGTGCAATGTCAGCAGAACTCACTGCAGTGGCTAGTGTGTTGTCGTGAGGTATTATATTACATGTTAAATAGAAAACTGTGTCACTGTGCTATGCCGACGGGTATTATAAACTATTAATTACGCATATTTCTGCAACTGAAGAGTAATGTTCGTGCACAAGCTTCTTCTCGGGATTGTTGACTCCCAAACTCTCTTGGGTCAGATTGATTTGGCCGTCCAATCTAGACCTACCCGTACTTTTAGGCCAATCCGCTTACCCATATGTAGGTCTAATTATGCCGAACATGAACATGAACATGCCATAATTATAACTCCTTCTGTCATACCTTATCCCCTGAACTATCCTTTAAACTAATAGCATGCAATATTTATAATCCCCTTAATTTAACTAACTTGTAACTTCTCATCTTTCCTCCTTTTGTAATTAAGTACCATTATTAACAGATAATTGTTAATTAAATAAATAAATATATTACTAGGAGAACTAAGCATGCATTCAAAATACAAATACCACTACAATTACTAATTACGAGAAAAGTATGTGAGAAATTATAAGACCATTAGACCCTAAACGGTTCATGCAAGGAATAATAAATAATTTCTAGTGAGTCTAATAGGTATCGTGAAGCTTATGCGGCTAAACTGATCAAGGCCTTCTATGTCACCTTTGATCAAGATGTGCATGAAAATCACACCAAGCATTTTTCTACAGTTAACTAAGGAGTAAGTTGGGAGTCTCACACCCGCATCCCAGTTAAGGCCCCGCTGAGCAAAGTGTTGTAAAAAGTTGTTCTGTACTGATTCTAAACGTCCTGGTGTACTTTCTACTGAGGTCATCATACACAAGAGCCGTATTCTAAGATCGGACAAACTAGCGAGGTATAGTCGTCAAATTCTTTTGACCACCTCTTTATAAACCCAAACACGCCCATGGCCTTATTAACCATGGTAGAAATGTGTTCAGAAAACTTTAACTTTGCGTGTAATAAAATACCAAGATCATCCACCAGGGTAATTCTCTCAAGAGAACCACCAAATAGGGTGTAGGGAGCCAACAAGGTCCAAGAACGATGAAATGTCATAACTTTGCATTTCGAGGCATTAAGGTGTAACAAGTTTGCACAACACCATGACTGAAAGGTATTGAGATCGGATTGCAAGCGAGAATGAAATTAAATGTCCTCGTACTGGACACAGAGTTTAACATCATTCGCATACATAAGTACTCGAGAGTATGTTAATACTGAAGGCAAGTCATTAATAAAGAGTGTGAAGAGCATGGGTCCTAGATGGCTGCCCTGTGGTACTCCCGAGAAAACCTTTACTGGTGAAGAGAGGGAGTTTTTGAATGGGACTCTTTGAGACCTGGAACAAAGATAGCTAGAAATCCATCTCAGGATGTTGGGCGGAAACCCCAAAAGGTCAAGTTTATGTGCTAGAAGGGAATGGTTTACAGAGTCGAATGCTTGACTAAAGTCGGTGTAAAAAACATCCGTCTGTAAGTTACCTTGAAAGCCTTTAATAATGAAAGAGGTAAACTCTAACAAGTTCGTGGTGGTTGATCGCCGCCTTATAAATCCATGCTGAGTTGGAGATATAAGTGACTTGTAGAGATGTTGCAAGTGCGGAGTTAAAACCTTCTCAAACATTTTGGGAATATCGGATAACTTTGCTATACCTCTATAATTTTTTGCATCAGACTTGCTACCTTTTTTATGGAGAGGAATTATAAACGATTCCTTCCAGATTGGGGGGAAGCAAGAGGAATCAATGGAGAGGGTGAATAGTTTAAGCAAAGGTCCACACAGAGCCTCGGCGCAGTACCTGAGTACACAACCTGGAACCCCGTCTGGACCCGGTGAAAACACCGGCTTAACTAGTCGAAGATCAAGAAGTAGGGAATATTCATTTAACAAGGGACTGAAAATGGCGTTCGAACTCGGTAAACCGTATGGGTACGGATGACCAGAGTAGCTTTCCTTAGAATAGGTGGTTTGGAAAAATTGGGCAAAAATATCGGCAATTGCCTGATCATTATTTGCCGACGTATTACAAAATGATATCGAGGATGGTTGTGCGGACGTTCTACGCTTACTGTTTACGAAGCAGTAAAACTGTTTAGGGTCCTGAGAAAAACGTATCCTGCATCGAGATAGGTAGTTCTTATAGCATTGAGCATTAAGAACTGAAAAGTTTGACCGAGCTATTACACATCGAGAGTGAGAAGTAGACTTTTTTATAAAGTCTTGATTTTAAGTTTTTTAGACTGGATAACTCTTTGGTAAACAAAGGGGGTTTTCCAGATCTAATCGGACAAGAAAGCGGGACACAATAATAAAGAAATGTGCCAAGAGCATTGTAAAAAATGTTTGTGCCTTTTGTGACATCAGTGCACAAGTACAAAGCGGACCAATCAAAGTCCCTAATGAGGTTATTAAGCTTCGCAAACTCGGCTTTACGAAAGCAGCGTACACGTTCAGGTAGTCTACTCGACCGATCCAATACAGTTGGTCCTATATCTAGCGACACCTCGAAAGTAGGGTGGTAGGCGTCTTCAGGTATAGTGAGCGGAAGTGCTCGGGTTAACAACACTATGGTCGGATCCGATACAAAGCACAGATCAAGCAATCGACCCAGGGAATTTTTCACATGATTGACTTGAGACAGGGACAGGTCAAGCAAGCCGTCAACAAAGTCATGTCGTGACATGGGCACTAGGATACTAGACTCGTTTACCGAAGACCAAACAGTTCCTGGCAAGTTGAAGTCACAAAGCACTATCATATGATCTTTATCTGATAGCGAGGAAGAAACAGCGGTTAAAGCGGACAAGTGCTGCTCATAAATTGAGATATTCGAAGAATGTTAAATATACGAGCAAGTAATGAAAATCGCGAAAGTGGGAAGAATCAGTTTTACACACTAGAATTCCAGTTCCTATTGAACTTGGACTGTGAAGTGCTCCGACGTGAAGTTAGAGTCCACTGTAATCAGAACACCTCCTGAACGTCGAGACGAACGGTCGTTTCTAAAAGTTGTGTACCGACCTGCCAAAACCTCGGAACTAAGAATGTCCAGCTTTAACCAGGTTTCAGTAAACACAATAACGTGGGGAGCAAATGTAACACTATCCCGGAAAAGAATGCTGAGCTTACTACGTAAGCCTCTTACATTCGGATAAGTCACTAAAAGAGAAGTTAGGTTTTTGAGAGGTGGAAGCAGGACGGGAAGATGAGGAAGATGAGGTTGAGGATGGCACACTGGAAAGATTTGTAAGAGTTATGGGGGGAAGAAGAAGAATCTTAACCTTAAACTCCTTCACCACCAAATGCTCCGGCCAAAATTTGGCAGAGCAAATGGTGTCAAATTGAAATAAAAGCAATTACATCATTAGATGTGAGGTCAGTGGCCAGCCGTGAAACAAAAACTTGTCGTTTTACTCCCACCAGTGGTTTAGTCACCACAGGCCTAGTACCTGTGGTGGCAATATCCGGAGGTCCGGAACGTCTATTTACTGGTGGGATCAGGATAGACGGGACAACTAGCGAACTTGCGGACACCACGGACATGGACGCTGCAGACGTACTTGGCTGCACATTCTCCGAGGCGATGAATTCGGCTACCGAATCTGCATCGCCAGCAGCTGTCGTTGCCCTTGGAGTGGCAAACGAGATCAACTGCTGCACAATTGGAGTGGTCGGAGTCAGTTTTTCGGCGGCGCACGGCTGAGTGACGGTTGGCACTTGCAGATCCCGCGGAGTGACCTTTTTGCGCCTCGGAGACTCATTCAGAAGTTTTAAACCTCTAAACTGAGACTCCATGGCTAGGAGCCGATCGTATTGGTTTTTAAAACCAACGGTCAGCTCCTTAAAGCCACTCCGCGTCTGCCTCATAAAAGCTACCATGTCTTTCTCCACCGCACGGCATGCCTCGCAACTGTAGTGCAAACCATTACGCCTTGATATGGCATCACTCACAAGGCCAGAAAATCCAGCGTGCACTACGCTGTCGCAGAGCCAGCAGGGGATAATCGGCTGATCGTGGGTGATCTGCTTATTGCATGATTTTTTGGCACATACAACAGAAACTCCATATTAAAAAATTTGAACAAAATTGAAATTAAAATCAAATAATATTTCAAAACAAATGGCTATCAAACCAGTGTGCCAGACAAACGCTAATAGGAGGAGAGGAGAACAGTTGCAGCAGTAGCTAATGAGAGAGAGAGAGAGCTACTGAACAGAAAGTTACGAGAGCGAGAGAGAAAAAGAGAAAGAACAGTTATTTAAGTTTAGGTGATAGGGAGAGAGTGATAACACAACAAAAGCTACCAGACGAGAGCGGACTCCAATGCATTGTAATGCGTACTAATTCACTGCAACAACACAAAAACGACAAGCCGACGCAGAAAAATAAAAAGTTAAACAATGTTTTAACAGAAATCAAAAGTCATGCACTCGCGGAATAGAATAGGTTTCCAGATTGTTGGCTGGTTAGGAAGTTAATTAAAGTTTATTTAGGAAAACACCGGCTGTTTATTCGAAACAAAAGGAAGAAATGCGGAGCGCAAAAAAAAACGCGTCTGATCACTACGAAAGAGAACGAACGATGTGGAGAGAAGAGAACTCGATAAATAGTCAGTATGGCTATATTGAGCGACAAAGAGTGCGTACGGGAGAGACAGAAAATGTGATCCATATTCGACAATCTGGTAGATATGGTCATTCTCTTTGATTGTGCACTTTTAATTTTCTCGTATCTTATCTTACAGAAGTCTGAATACAAAATTTCGCTCTTATAGTCTCTGAGCACTAGGCGCTCATAGGGACGGACAGACGGACGGACAGACATGGCTTAATTGACTCGGCTATTGATATTGATCAAGTATATATTCTATATACTATATATATTATACATATAGTATATACTTTATGGGGTCGGAAACGCTTCCTTCTGGATGTAACACACATCCACTTGTAACGGTTGCGGTTGGACAATACCGATTCAAAATAGGTTATCGCTATGGTGCTCGGATATCGCATGCAATAACCTTGGGCCAATTATCGCTGCAGGGCATAGTATAGTTGGGGTGGGAAACGATTCCTTCTGGACGTTACACACATCCACTTTTACCACAAACCTAATATACCCCAATACTCATTTTGAGTATCGGGTATAAAAACCTTTTTCATACCCCCCCTATTTACCAATCCTGGGACGACCTGGGCACATTAACAGGGTTTCCACAGCTCCACAACGAAAGGCGCCTTTCAGCGAGGGACCACTGTATGGAAGCCGTAAGTGACCCAATTTCAATTTTCTCCTTTGCGCCTGTCTTCGTCAAAATCTCAAACGCATGCGCAGCGGCCAGCCGCTGCTGATAAGAGAGCGCAACGCTTGCGTTCCACACGCTCGAAGCTTTTCGGTCTCTTCGGTGCCAATTCTGCTAAGCTTGCATTGCTCGTATTCCCTGCATGGAAACGTAGCCAAGCAATACACTAACCAACATAGAAAAAAAAATCTCCTCAACCCAGAAAAAAAAATAAATAAATTTATAAAGTTTAATTAAATTTCGTTTTGGCTCACCATTGCTGATCGCTGGTATGACCCCCGCTGCTTTTGAAAATTTTTTTGATTTTTATTTTTTTTCCTTTATACATACCTAATTTACTTATTTCTAATATCCTATATTATATTCCTATCTTTTCTATTTATACTCCACCGTTTATATATACCTATATCTATAAATTATTTTTTCCTCCTTAGGGATTAAGCCTCCTAATTTTTTTTCATTCCATTAATTTTTTTTCTTGAGTTGCCTGCTGATTGTAGTTCCATACTTGTGTTATTTTTGGAGGTGAAACTTGGTTTGCTAGTTTTTGATTGAAGCAACATGTCTATGATGAAGTACAACGAAATATATTGAATTTTATTAGCAATGAACATGGAGTAGACTTATAATTTCCTAGGGACAGGGTGACGTAATGGGGTAGGGTAAGAATTTTAGGGATTTCCAGAACCTTCGCACCACTGGAAATCATGGAAGGGTGGGTATAGAATCGTGTGGGTCGACTTCCATCGCAAGACCTCACGCCCGCGAGAGTTTGGAACACGCCGACGAAAGCCCCTAGTACTTTCGGGTACGCCCTATGATTGTGCCATTTAATGTCCGTTACGCTCGGAATAGGCATAGTGTTGTTTTCGGAGTTCGCTCCCTGTAGAGTCACGGGATTCTAAAATTTTAAAGTTTATGTAGTAGGAGTCGAGACGCGGTCAAACGAACCCCCCAAGTTACCGAATGAGCACGGAACCAAAGAATCCCCACCGGCCGTGACCTCGACATCCCCTCCAATCCATCCCCTACTCACGTATAGAAATATATCGTGGAAATGTTACATACATTTTTGGCGCCCAACGTGGGGCAGGTTTTTTTCAATGCTAGTTACTGTCTATACCCAGTTGGACGCGAGGGTGTAACGTTGTTACATAACATTTTGGCGCCCAACGTAGGGCACTAGCAACAGTTATAGTGACGGTAAAAAGTATTGGTCACTTTAGCAACAAAATCAGCTATTGGCTCGTCCCACCTATTGCTCGATTGTATTCATATGCTTAATGCTGACTGTAGTTTTTCTAAACGATCTGGTCATTGCTCCGATACAATTTCAGAATATTGCGGATTCTGCTTGGATCCTAATACTGGTTGTTCCTCTGAGTTTTATTGGGAAGTCGTCGAGTCTACGACGAAGGGAAGCTTAAGTGATAATCCGGAATTGAGAAAGTAGTTCCCATGTTGACGCATCCTGTCGGGCTAGTCAAACTTGTTGTCTGGAATGTGTATATATGCTTGCGTATTCATACCGAACAAGCGAGATTGGTTTAGGTCGCGTCCTCCAAGCTACAGTTAATTCAGCGGATATTAGTTTCAATAGATTGAATTGTGAGGTTGATTCGGATTTGGTATTGTTACTCTTTGCGCATAGCATACGGTTGCATACAATTGCAGAATATTGCATATTTGGTTTAGGCCGGATATCAGTACTAATTGTCCCTGTACGGGTGATGGAAGCACAGAGATTGCGGTCCCAGATTTGATCTTCACTCATACCCTTACCATTGGCGGGTATTATTCCAGCGGCAGCGGTGGCTGCATATGGTTGTCTGGAACTAGCGCGTATGCTGCTTGCGTATCCTTGCCGAATCATATGTGGACACTTAAACCAGTGCACTGATACTAAGACAATGCAAATTAGAAGCCCAAACAAAATCAATTCTTTTGTCGCTGTTCCAAAGATTCGCAACTCCTATCCCTATCTTATTATGTCACCAATTAAATGTCACCCTAGGAAAAATTTGGTAGAATATAGAAAAAAAAAAAAAATAAATAAAAAAATCTTATAAAAAATGCCGCTGCGACATAGTCCTCAGCAAAACAATCCGCTGAGTTCGGAGCTGTTGCTCCGAAATGTCCAATACTCAGCCGTGTTTTTGCACTCCGTGCAATCACGTTTTCCATAAAGCATGTCTGGAAGAATGGTTCCCTCATCACGATGATTGTCCGAACTGTAGCCGAGTATGTACGTTATCTCAAGCAAAACTAGTTGTTGGCAATTGTTCTCCAAACAAGCCGCAGCCGGAACCAACAGAATTACCCGGTCCCTCGGGAATTACTACTCGAAGTCTTGCCAAAGCTTTGGAGGTCGTACAGACCCCGGCAAATGGACATTTTCAGCCAGAGACGGGAAAGATATCCGAGGGAAATGGCAAGAATACCCAATTGAGCCAAATTCCAACTGTAGGTTCAGTCCCGGTATAACGAACCACTAGGCCAACTCGTTCCAAAAGAACTCGAGCACCAGCCAAAAAGCAGGTCCCGAAGTTCCCGCCAAGTAGATCTTCCGGTCCGGAAGTAGTGTGGTTGTCGGGATTGGATGCTAGCCATAGCTCCAACCAGACTGAAGCTCCGTCAGCTAATGTCGCCACTCACTCTAGCCCTTGGGACGGACAGCCCCTCCAAGCCAGGGGTTGGACTTGGATGTCCTCCAACAGATAATTGAGCGCACTGTGGCCAGAGCCATATCCACTTTGCAGATTCAGCCGCCAGCGAGTCCGCAGGACTCCAGTCCAGTTTCATGTCCAGTTTCATGTCCAGTTTCATGTATAAACAGCATGACTAGCCTGCGAACGGCCAAGACGGCCAACATTATGCAAAAGTGGAATGTTCCTTTTGATGGTTCTACCGAAGGTTTAGGGGTAGAAGAATTCATTTACCGAGTCAAAACATTAACCGATGAAACCTTGGATAGCGATTTTCTCGGCCTTTGCAAACATTTGCACATCTTGCTGGTTGGCAAAGCGCGCGATTGGTATTGGAGATACCACAAACAGGTAGATCGCATCGTTTGGACAGAATTTTGTGCAGCTATTAGACAACAATATAAAGACTATCGCTCTGAGTTTATGAGCAAGGAATTGATTCGAGCTCGAAAGCAACACGTCGGAGAACCCTTCGTCGCTTTTCACGACGCCGTGGCTGGTCTTATAGATAAATTTGGCATTAAAATGGCGGAAGAGGAATTAATAGAAATATTAAAAGCAAATTTGCTTCCCGAAACCCGTCACAAAATCTTATATCAGTCCATTAGCTCAGTTGGTCAATTGAGAAGATTAGTACAGATGCATGAAAATCTAGTGCAGGAGTTACAGAAATCTGACAAGTCTCGGCCACCGGTCGGCCGCCATTCGATACATAGTCTGGAGGAATCGCTCCCTGAAAGCGATCAAGAAGAGTATGAGGATATCAGCGTAGAGGCCATTCAAAGTTCGACGGCTAAGCGTTCTTGTTGGAATTGTGAGGAGCTTGGACATGTGTGGGAAAATTGTATGGCAGATATGCGGATATTTTGTTACCGCTGTGGAGCTCCGAATGTCTATAAGCCGCAGTGCCAAACATGCATTCGTAGAGCTTCGGAAAACCGTCAGAAGGGTGCATCCAACAACAGCCGGATGCCCCCAAAAAACCACCATTAATCTTGCCCGTTGACTTAGAGCGAGACAAGAAGAGTTTGGCTTCTTGTTGGGAGAAAAGAAAGGAAACGAATACGATCGTAAAGAGAAGTTGTCGGTTTTTACCCTATCCCGAACGGATTCATAAATATTTAGAGGTACGAAACAGAATTTTTAATGAAAAACCACATGAAGCCCCAAAACGAATCCAGCGTTTAAGAAAATAATATGATAATGTCAAAAATAACCGTAGACTGTTAGTTTCCGCTATTATTAATAGTCCCAAGGATATGCGCAGTTATGCCGAAGTATCCTTTCTGGGTCGAACAGAACAGGGGCTGTTAGACACCGGCGCAAGTATCAGCTGTATAGGTGCTGAAGTAGCTCAGACTGATTTTTCATCCTTTTCTGAATATAAACTAATAAAAGCCACTGCAAAAACTGCAGATGGCCAAAGTCAACAGATACTGTGGGTATTAAATGTCATCATGCGTTATCGAACTATCGAGAAACCCATGAAGTTATATATAATTCCATCCCTGACACAAAATCTAATCCTAGGTCACGATTTTTGGAGATCCTTTTCGCTCTCCCCAGACATCATTGCAGCTGTCGAGATAAGCTCGAAAGACGATGAGGCAGCCGAACCAGATCCCTTACGGTATCCTTTAACTAGGCAGCAAAACCAACAACTCGAGGTGGTTAAACAGTTATTTCCCAACGCGACGGAGGGACTAGGGCGTACGGCCTTGCTTAAGCATCATATCGATGTAGGTCAGGCCGCCCCCGTAAAACAACGCTTTTACCCGGTTAGCCCAGCGGTGGAAAAGTTGCTTTATGCTGAGGTAGATCGCATGCTCCAACTAGGCGTTATCGAACCGTCATCCAGTGCTTGGAGTTCGCCAATGCGACTGGTTCTCAAGCCCAACAAAGTCCGTCTGTGTCTCGATGCTCGAAGACTGAATGAAGTCACCCGTAAGGATGCCTACCCATTACCAAGTATCGATGGTATTTTTGCCCGGTTGCCCAAGGCAAATATCATAACCAAGCTGGACCTAAAAGATGCATATTGGAATATCGAACTCTCTGAGGATTCCAAGTCACTAACTGCTTTTACGGTCCCGGGAAGGCCTTTATATCAGTTTAAGGTTATGCCTTTTGGCCTGTGTAACGCTCCATCCACTATGTGTCGTTTGATGGATGAGATCATTCCCCCGGATTTGCGTTACTGCGTCTTTGGATACTTGGACGATCTCTGCATCGTATCAGCACATTTCTCTTCCCATCTAGCCGTGCTGGTACGACTCGCTGAACAGTTCAGAAAAGCCAACCTGACTCTGAATATTAAGAAGAGTCAGTTCTGTGTCACCAGCGTAAATTATCTTGGATACGTCATCAGTAATGGAGGTATTTGCACTGATCCCTCCAAAGTAGCTTGTATAGTGAACTGGCCACCGTCAAGGAATCTAAAACAGGTTCGCGGCTTTCTTGGGGTCTGTGGCTGGTACCGTAGATTCATCCAGAATTTCTCTGAGCTATCCTGTCCTATCACCGAGCTTCTTTCCAACAAAAAGAAATTTATTTGGACCCCGGAAGCACAAGTCGCAATGGACTCTTTAAAAACCGTGTTGACTTCTGCTCCAGTGCTCGAAAACCCAGACTTCGAACAGAAATTTTTCCTCCACTGTGATGCTAGTGATTTTGGTATAGGAGCCGTGCTCGTGCAATTGGTGGATCTGCAGGAAAAGCCAATAGCGTTTATGTCGAAAAAACTAAGTCGTGCGCAACGTAACTATAGCGTTACGGAGCGCGAGTGCTTGGCCGTAATTCTGGCCATCGAAAAGTTCCGTTGCTATCTGGAACTGCAGGAATTCGAAGTGGTTACTGATCATTCCAGTTTGTTGTGGCTAATGCGCCAGCAAAACGTGTCGGGGAGGTTAGCTCGATGGATTTTTAGATTGCAGCAATTTAAATTCTCGATATCGCACCGAAAAGGAAAAGATCACATTGTCCCCGATGCTTTTTCCCGATTACATGAACCTGAAGTATCCGCAGTAGTGATGAGTCCTGTGATAGATCTCGAATCCGATGCCTTTCAGGATGAGAGCTACCAACAGTTAAAAGAACAGTATCAGAAAAATTCCTCTCAACTGCCCGATCTGAAGATTATCGACCAATTTCTGTACATTCGAACCGAACACGCAGATGGAAAGGCGGAGCAAGACAGTCGAACTTGGAAGTTATGGGTTCCCGAGCGATTGAAGACCGACGTTCTCAAACAAGCTCATGACAATCCTACTTCAGCGCATGCCGGCATGCAAAAGACCATAGAAAAAGTTCGAAGAAGTCTGTTTTGGCCCGGCTTAGTTAAAGATGTTCGAGAGTATATTCGTAGTTGCGAGGTGTGCAAAGCATGCAAAGGTCCTAATTATACTCTGCGGCCACCCATGGGAAACCACCTACCAACTTGTCGACCATTTCAACGATTATACATAGATCTGCTTGGACCTTATCCACGACCTTATCCAAAAATGGACATGTTGGTTTGCTAATTGTTTTAGATCACTTCAGTAAATATCATTGGCTACATCCCCTGAAGAAATTTACTTCCGTAGTAATCCAAGAATTTCTGCTAAAGCATATCTTTCATGCATATGGGGTGCCTGAAACTATTGTTAGCGACAATGGAAAACAATTCAAAGCTAAAGAATTCAACGCATTCTTGACACAGCTGGGAATTAAACATATGTACACGGCACTATACTCTCCCCAAAGTAATGCGGCGGAATGAGTAAATCGTTCATTGTTAGCTGCCGTGCGAGCATATCTTCAGCAGGATCAGACATACTGGGATCAGCATCTCTCAAGTATATCTTGTTCGCTGCGATCGTCACTACATCAGTCCTTAGGTTGTTCACCATATCGAGCCCTGTTTGGCTTAGATATGCTCACTCATGGGACGGATTATAAGCTTCTGAAGGATTTAGACTTGCTGGAAGAACCCGTTGTCCCGGTAGCTAGGTCAGACAATTTAGCTCTAATTCGAAAAGCTATACAGGGCAATATTAAGAAAGCGTATGAGCGCAACGTTGCTCAATAAAATTTACGAGCCAAGCCTGTGTCGTTCCGAGAAGGTCAGGAAGTATTTCACCGAAATTTTTCCTTGAGCAAATTCACGCAAAATTTTAATGCCAAATTGGCTCCTAAATTTCTGAAATGTCGCGTGCGGAAAAAACTGGGTAATTGTTTCTACCTCCTGGAAAATCTGCAGGGCCGAGAAATAGGAACCTTTCATGCGAAAGACATTCGATCCGGATTCCCGCTAATATTCCGTCTAACGGTGGCATTTTATCGGGTGGTGTAACGGTTGCGGTTGGACAATACCGATTCAAAATAGGTTATCGCTATGGTGCTCGGATATCGCATGCAATAACCTTGGGCCAATTATCGCTGCAGGGCATAGTATAGTTGGGGTGGGTGCAAGCAAGCTCGAGGTAGGGAACAGCTGAGCTGAGCTGCCGTAAGTGCTGTGCAGCGCATCGCAACTGAGCTTTCGAAGCCGAGCTTTAAGATCGGTAAGCTCTTATTTAAGCAGTGCAAAAGCACCAGAACGTTCTCTTTCGAAAATTTGAATCTGTGCAGCCGGTGGCTATCTCCGCTTCGGTAGCAAATATATAACTAAATCGACCACGTGTAAGCCCAAAAGAAAAGAAAAGTAACCCAAATAAGTGCCACAAAGACAAACCGAAAAGAAATAAAACGGAACGGGGAAAGTCCCACACGGTGATCGCGCCGCAAAAATCGGGCGAAAATTAATAGCCGTGCGCCGAGAAAACTGGCAAGAAACTACCCTGGCGAAAAGTGCATATTTGCCTCGCCTCGCCAGCAAGTGTTGTTCTTGTTGCAAACCCGTGCGTCCCACAGCTCTGCCAGGAGAACCCAACACTCGAAAAGTCCGAAAAAACCGGTATGTAAAAGTGCCCTGTAGGGAAAATTTAGATTTTTTTCTTAGCCCTCGTGGTTTTGGTTCTGTCTCGCCCATAGGGCCCTGGCCCCGAGCGGTAGCCACCCGGCTCTCCCAAAGTTCTGCCCCACCCACACCAAACTCCCACCCTTGACGGGAGTACTCTTCGGAGTCGACCTTGGTGTGGGGCCGAGATTTTTTTTTCCCTTTTGGAGTCGTTGAAGCATCCACCTGCCCGGCGACATAACGTACGCGCATAGAGGGCATAGAGGGCATAGAGGGCATAGAGATCACCCCCCCTATGCGCCGCTAACTCGCTGTCTGCGACGGCCTAGAAGACGTCGCCACGGATCCGGACCCAGATTTCGTAGCATAGTGTTTTAATTGTAATTTTTTTTTGGTTCCTTCTGAGCACTTATATGACTATGTAACTTTCCTTAACTCTGAGTCACAGTCCTACCTCGATAGGCGTGAATGTGAAAGTTCCCAAAACGGAATTTATTTTTGCGGGTTGCGAAAAACTTAATCATAAAGTAACAGACTACAAAAAAAAAACCTTTTTCATACCCCCCCTATTTACCAATCCTGGGACGACCTGGGCACACATTAACAGGGTTTCCACAGCTCCACAACGAAAGGCGCCTTTCAGCGAGGGACCGTATGGAAGCCGTAAGTGACCCAATTTCAATTTTCTCCTTTGCGCCTGTCTTCGTCAAAATCTCAAACGCATGCGCAGCGGCCAGCCGCTGCTGATAAGAGAGCGCAACGCTTGCGTTCCACACGCTCGAAGCTTTTCGGTCTCTTCGGTGCCAATTCTGCTAAGCTTGCATTGCTCGTATTCCCTGCATGGAAACGTAGCCAAGCAATACACTAACCAACATAGAAAAAAAAATCTCCTCAACCCAGAAAAAAAATAAATAAATTTATAATGTTTAATTAAATTTCGTTTTGGCTCACCATTGCTGATCGCTGGTATGACCCCCGCTGCTTTTGAAAATTTTTTTGATTTTTATTTTTTTTCCTTTATATGTATAAAGCAGAATTCATCAGCTAGGTCCGATATTTTAAATTGTTTTACTTATTTCTAATATCCTATATTATATTCCTATCTTTTCTATTTATACTCCACCGTTTATATATACCTATATCTATAAATTATTTTTTCCTCCTTAGGGATTAAGCCTCCTAATTTTTTTTCATTCCATTAATTTTTTTTCTTGAGTTGCCTGCTGATTGTAGTTCCATACTTGTGTTATTTTTGGAGGTGAAACTTGGTTTGCTAGTTTTTGATTGAAGCAACATGTCTATGATGAAGTACAACGAAATATATTGAATTTTATTAGCAATGAATATGGAGTAGACTTATAATTTCCTAGGGACAGGGTGACGTAATGGGGTAGGGTAAGAATTTTAGGGATTTCCAGAACCTTCGCACCACTGGAAATCATGGAAGGGTGGGTATAGAATCGTGTGGTTCGACTTCCATCGCAAGACCTCACGCCCGCGAAAGTTTGGAACACGCCGACGAAAGCCCCTAGTACTTTCGGGTACGCCCTATGATTGTGCCATTTAATGTCCGTTACGCTCGGAATAGGCATAGTGTTGTTTTCGGAGTTCGCTCCCTGTAGAGTCACGGGATTCTAAAATTTTAAAGTTTATGTAGTAGGAGTCGAGACGCGGTCAAACGAACCCCCCAAGTTACCGAATGAGCACGGAACCAAAGAATCCCCACCGGCCGTGACCTCGACATCCCCTCCAATCCATCCCCTACTCACGTATAGAAATATATCGTGGAAATGTTACACACTTGCACCACAAATGTATTCTCATTTTGAGTATCGGGTATAAAAACCAAGTATGGTAGATGTAATAATTGGGATAGATCTGTTGTTTAAACATAAAAATATTATTGTACAGTCCTAAAATAACACTAATGTAACCATGCACTCAAATAGACACCCGAAGTAAAATGTATCCTTTGTGTAGGTCTAACAATCATTATAAAATACAAAATTTTACCCTCTACCTCGATGTTAAATCACATTCAAGGCTCTGATTTTAAGAATAAAATTTAGTTTGAATTTACAACTCAACTCGCAAATGTCTAGACTTTTCTTTTAAGATCTTAACATTTTGGTCCTTCGAGACTCTCCGTTATTTCCCCACTGGGGTAAGAGTACGGAGTTAAGCCAGCTCCTTTGAGAATGAGCAGTGTTTAGTTAACTGACAGCTAAAGGTAGCAAAATAAAAAATTCTGATCTCGTTCCTGTAGGAGAGTATAGAATAAATTAATAAAACGAAAATTTCAATAAATAATTTGGAAAAATACGAGCTGGACAGCCGTATTTTTAATAGATAACTACATATGTATATCTATTGTAATTGAAAATAACATTTTTTTTTGAGACGGTGGTGTTTTTTAGACCGGAAAATCGAAAAAAAAAAAATTAATAAATATAATCCGAAACATCCGAATGTTTTCAATGGCCAGCAATTGAAAAAAATACAAGTGGAAAAATAACTGTGACTGTGAAAAAATAAATAAATAAATTTGTTTTGTGTGTGCCCACTGTGCCAGCGACAATAACTGCAGCGACTCTAGCGGCAGCGACAACTGAATCGACCACAGCGAAAGCGACATCAGCGATAACGAGATCAGTGACAGCGATTTCAGCAGCAGCAGTAACGACAACAACAGAAGCAGAATTCATCAGCTAGGTCCGATATTTTAAATTGTTTTTAAGCCTAAATAAGTAACAAATTAAAGTAAGATGTTATCGGAACATCTATTAGAGGCTCAAGCCGCGATAGCAAGGGAGATTAAGAAGATTGAAGCTGGTCATTTGACCAGCGATGTAATCCAAAGGTTAGGAGACCTTAAGTTGCAGGCAATAGTTCTGCACTAGTAACATATGGAGTAGTCGATCATGACTACTATAAGAGACAGCAGTATGAAAACACGATTAAAAAATATAGAGGACATACATAAAAAGTATGTAGAGTCTAAAAATAATGAAACCCTAACGAAAGGGCAGGTAGAAATAGAAAAGTTTCAATCAGTGGAGACTGGAACTTTAAAGGAAGACATAGAGCCCAAAATTGACAATAGCATAGAAAAAGTATCTGAGGGAATTGACAGAATAGTGGAAATTCTGAAGGCGTATTTAGTGCAAACCACGCAGAGGTTTGATCAGGCTAGACTGTGAGAGTTTAGAAAGGACAAAATTAAGTTCCTCAGTAAAAAAAACTGAGCTCAAAAATTAAGGAGTTTCAAAGCATGTTAAGCAACCTAGAAGTTAGGATGCAAACTGTAGCTGAGGAAAATAGCGAGAATTTGCCTGATCTTCCAAAAGTAGAATTACCCACATTCTCGGGCGAAGAAAAAGAGTGGGACGTCTTTTCACAAATATTCTGTGAATTAATTCATAACAGAGATAGTCTGAGTACATCTCTAAAATTAAATTATTTCAAAATCGCGATAAAGGGTGAGACACGGAGTATGGTAACTCACCTTTTAACTGGGCCGCTGATTCTATAAATGAGTCAAGACATTTAATAAAAAATGTAATGCTATAAGATTAGGGAGAGATTATAATTAAGATTATTAAAACACAGCGCCTTTGCACAAAATGCTGTAGGCATGATAGGTCTAAGAAATGCTTTTCTGAAATTGTATGTAGGATTTGTAAAAAAAACCTCATGATGCGATGCTCCATATTCCCTACGAAAACAACAAGTATTCTTAGACACAGCACTTATAAAAGCAAGGTCAAAGAATGGTGGCTATCAAAACCTTAGAGCTCTAATTGATTGTGAGTCGCAATGTACCATAATTTGAGAAGAAGCTGCGCAAATATTAAACTTGGTACGAAAACGAGCGAAAACCGAGGTACTTGGAGTGTCATCTACAGACTCTTGCACTTCAAAGTACCAAGTTACTTGATCGGTAGAAACTCGTGATTATAATAAATGTCCTCTAACTATTGAAGCAATTATTCTTCCGAAACTGATGAATCATGAAATCAAAAGGTGATAAATATATTGTGGAGACAACAATTGAAGTTAAGAACTTAGAATGGTTCTGGAAATTGGAAAGTGAAAAGAATGACGTAGAAGAACATGTGTGCGTGCACTAATAATAGCAATAATAAAACATTAAAGGAAAATTATGTAAAGTTCGTACATGAATATAAAAACTTTGGACATATGGTAGAGTCCAAAGAAAATGTGAAATATTATTTGCCCCATCGAGGAGTCATAAGAGATTCCAGTCTAACGACAAAGCTGAGAGTGGTTTTCGATGCTTCAGCAAAAACCACAAACAATAAAAGTTTAAATGATATCATGTGGGTTGGACCAAGAGTCCCAAAAGATATCTTCGATATTATGGTGAAATGGCGTAAATGGCCACTTGTAATATCTGCGGACATTGAAAAAATATACCGGCAAATTAATGTTGATAAAGACGATCAACAATATTTGCATATAATTTGGAGGGATAATCTAAACGAAAAGTTAAAAAATTATAAACTTACAACCGTTACGTACGGTACAGCTTCAGCACCCTACTTAGCAACCAGGGTGCTTGTTGCAATAGCAGATAATTGCAAAAATCAAGCAACTAGGGAAATCATATAGAATGATTTTTATATGGACGTTTGATGACAGGTGCCGACACTGCAATTGTCGGCCAATTTTGCAATTGGCAAAAACCGACCATGAAACCTGTGTGTTAGAGAGAGACAGAGCGAGAAAGAATGAAATTGTTTTCTTGATTCTGGCTATAATAATTATACGATCTGGTTCAGACTTTGCACTCTAGAAGATATAGTCATCTTCTACGATTCTGCGGTTTTAGTTTTCTCGTATCGTCGAAATTGTGGATGCCACAGATTTTCGCCCTTTGTGGGGGCGGAAGTGGGCGGGCAAAGTTTTGAAATATTTTTGTAGCAGTGACATATCACAGAAGTCTGGACCCAAAACATCGTTGCTCTAGCTCTTATAGTCTTTGAGCACTAGGCGCTGAAGGAGACGGACGGACGGACATACGGACAGACAGACATGGCTCAATCGACTCGGCTATTGATGCTGATCAAGAATATATATACTTTATGGGGTCGGAAACGATTCCTTCTGGACGTTACACACATCCACTTTTACCACAAATCTAATATATCCAATACTCATTTCGAGTATCGGGTATAAAAATAATATTTTTTATGAATTATTACAAAAATATTCGTGTATGAATAAACTAGAAAGAGTCATTGCATATGTATTGAGGTTTATCCAATTCAGATCCGAAATAGCTAGCGTAATTAATAAGGAAATATAAACAAAAAATAAACTATTTAGCTTAAATCCGTTCTTAGATAGAGATGGATTGTTACGAGTTGGAGGGAGATGGCAAAACTCCAACTGGGAATTCCTTTATTTTAGATGTGACACAGACGTCATGTGTCAAGTTTTTGCAAACGAATTAAAGTCTATATATGAAAGCGAAAAGTCGATTCAGTTGAGCATTAGGCAATAACTATTTATTACAAATCTTAGTGCTTGAGCACTGGGCATAAGAGAGAGAATGAATTTAGTACAATAATGGTGAGAGTTAAGACCCTCTATTTTACGAGGGTCATTTGAATACTTGTTCCTTAAAGGAGTTTAACCGAACATCCCGGCCCCGTTGAAAGGACTGCTTTCAAACCACCGGAAGAATTGCCAACTTGTGTATTGGCCTGCAACATGTTCCATGTGCAGTGCGGAGGTGCACCACCCGTACAAGTCCATCCTTCCCAAGCACAGTAAACTGCACTCGGCCTAGTTTCCAGCGTAGCGGTGGCAGGTTGTCTTCATGGATGATGACCAACGTGCCCTCGGTGAGGTTCGTTGAGGGTGCTGTCCACTTCGTGCGCGATCGCAATTCGTTGACGTAGTCAGCAGACCATTGCTTCCAAAACCGTTGCTTGACGGCCGTAATCGCATCGTAGCGGTCCATACTTGACAGCTTGATATTCTCGAGGGACCTTTCAGGTAGTGATCGCAATGATTCGCCAACCAAGAGATGACCAGCCGTGAGAGTGCTATAGTCATTTGGGTCTGACGAAAGCGGCGATAGCGGGCGCGAGCTGAGGATCGATTCTATCTCGACGACGACAGTGCTCAACTCTTCAAAGGTGAACCTGGTGTTGGCCAGCGTACGATTTAACAGCCCCTTTGCACTCTTGACTGCCGCTTCCCAAAGGCCTCCGAAATGAGGGGGATAAAATGGAAATTAATAAAGTCAGATGCGCAAAATTTATAGATTTCATCTTGGGTCTGCTTTAAAAACATAAACTTTTCTAGTTCCTGCAGTTGATTCGATGCCCCTACAAAGTTAGTGGCATTATCGCAGAAGATGTCTGTCGGCAGCTTGCGACGACCTCCCATCCGTTTCAATGCGTTTAAGAACGCCTTTGTTGACAAATCAGAGACTACTTCGATGTGAACGGCCTTGGTGAGAAGGCAAACGAACACGGCTATGTATGCTTTTGTAGGTCCCTTTCCTCGAATGCGTAGATATGTGTTGATGGGTCCACAAAAGTCAACTCCACAGCGCTCAAAGGGTCGAGCAGGAGCGAGTCGCGTAGGCGGTAATGAGCCCATCAGTTGTTTTAGCAGCTTTGGTCTATAGCGAACGCAGTGTACACAGGAGTGGACAATTCGACGTGCCAAGTCTCTGGCGTTAACGATCCAATACTCCAACCGAATGTGAGCGACTAAGGCTTAGGTCCAGCGTGATAGTTCCGAAAATGCAAATGGAGAATATAGTTCCATACAAATTTGGACTGCTTCGGCAGCAGCAACGGATGTTTTTGACCGTCTGGTAGGTCTGGGGTCCAATTGTCCAACAACCTTGATAAGTTCGACTCCGTTCACGACTTCTAAAAAGAGAGTAAGAAATTTTAAGCTGCTTTTTAATGGTTTTTGCTTCTGAAGTAAACGGATGTCCTCTACAAAATGAGTTTGTTGAAATATATTGTTGAAATTCCAAATAAGGCAATGTGAAGCAAAACGAAGTTCATCTGGCGTCGGTGAGGTTGTGGTAAACGTCGATTGCTTCCGACATCTCCTTATGAATCTAATCATCCAAGCAATGAGACGAAGACTGTGAGTGTACGAGCTGATATTATCGACGATGTTGAGGTTATTATTTGTCTCGTGTACGGCAGCGAACAAACTTTTCCGTTTCTCCGAGTTAACCACGTCCATGTCAACATCAAGTTTTCCAGCAGTGGCGGGCTAGAATCCTTGACTAGAAACGTATGACCCGAAAACCATGGAGACTTGATCAACTCGCTCACGTTACAGCCTCGCGACAGAATATCAGCAGGGTTTTGATGTGTTGGCACATAGCGCCATTTTTCATCAGAAGTTAAATCCTGAATATCGGACACTCGATTTTCAACAAAGGTCGATAAGGTGACTGCGCTCCAAAAATAAGATGTGATAGTGTGTTTGCTGAATATGGCCTTGACTTTGTTATACAACTGAGAAAGTATATGTTTCTTCACAGGTGCTACTCTTGACTTAGAAGTGAACAATTTCACTGTGACCTGTCCAAGCGAATTCTCCATGCGCAAACATAAACAGCCGTATGCCCGAATCGATGCGTCGCAAAATCCATGTATTTGAATGCTCCTTAACTTCTGGGGGACAGACTCGTCCCAGTCGAGTTTCAAAAGCCACACCTCCTGAAGAATGATCTTAGAGACAATGACTAAAAGTGATAGCAGACCGATTGGATCGAATAGCGACGACGCAGTAGAAAAAATTGTTCGTTTTGTGGTAGTGGGATAGACTTCCTTTGGATTGAATGTGAAACTAAATGCATCACTTTGTTGATGCCAAGTTACGCCGAGTGTGCTGCTGACTGAGTTTTCTAAAATGTTTATTTCCTTGGTAGATTCATCTTCATCAGGCCTGGATGATTTGGATGCCACTTGCATAATGAGCATAATGACCACGAGCGAGATTTGATGTGATTTCAGTTTTTAGTTTGAGGAGTGTGTCTATATCATCAGACCCACACAAAAGGTCATCAACATAAAAGGCAGTTTTAACAGCAGCAGCTCCTAAGGGCCATGCATCCTCACAATCCTCAGCCAAGTAATGCAAACTACGAGCTGCGAGAAATGGAGCGGACGCAGTCCCATATGTTACTGTATTGAGTTGGTAGGTTTGAAGATCCGTATTTGGAGATTCTCGCTACAACCGCAGCAATTGCAAGTGAAACTCATCCTGAATGGTAGGGCCGACTAAAAGTAGATCGTTAAGTCACCTTTGAGATGTTGTACGGCAAGACGCGTCAAAGACAACTCTGAGCTTTGTCGAGGTACTGCTTGCTTTCAGAACGAAATGGTGGGGTATATAATAATGCGGTTACTCCAAGTTAGGATTCGGTACAAGGGACATATGGCCGAGACTTTCATATTCCTGCATGAACGAGATATACTGCGAGCGAATTTCCGGTAGACGAGCGAGACGTCTCTCAATGGCAAAAAATCGAGCTGTATCGAAGGAACTTCCAAGACAAGTTAGATCTTCTTGGAATGGCAAGCGAACGCCAATCCGCCCACTGGCATCCTGATGTGTTGTGTCCCTGAAATGGTCCTCACAGCGACGATGATTTGGGAGAATTCTAGCGCTTGGATCGACAAATGAGTCCACTTTCCAAATTTGCTTGTCGATCGACTCTTCTACAGTCGCTAAGCACAACGGTGGCTGTCTGTTATGTTGGCGCTGGTACCCCCCAACAACAACCAAGCCAAAAAGAGTCTTCTGCAAAGTTTGAAGATTTGGACCATTGCGAATCTGGCCAATAGCTAGGGCTCCATAGAAGCCTTCGGTTCCCAGTATCAGATCAATACGTTTAGTCCTATAGAATGATTCGTCAGCCAATGGAGTGTTGGCAGGTAGGTTCCTAGTAACATATGGAGTAGTCGATCATGACTACTATAAGAGACAGCAGTATGAAAACACGATTAAAAAATATAGAGGACATACATAAAAAGTATGTAGAGTCTAAAAATAATGAAACCCTAACGAAAGGGCAGGTAGAAATAGAAAAGTTTCAATCAGTGGAGACTGGAACTTTAAAGGAAGACATAGAGCCCAAAATTGACAATAGCATAGAAAAAGTATCTGAGGGAATTGACAGAATAGTGGAAATTCTGAAGGCGTATTTAGTGCAAACCACGCAGAGGTTTGATCAGGCTAGACTGTGAGAGTTTAGAAAGGACAAAATTAAGTTCCTCAGTAAAAAAAACTGAGCTCAAAAATTAAGGAGTTTCAAAGCATGTTAAGCAACCTAGAAGTTAGGATGCAAACTGTAGCTGAGGAAAATAGCGAGAATTTGCCTGATCTTCCAAAAGTAGAATTACCCACATTCTCGGGCGAAGAAAAAGAGTGGGACGTCTTTTCACAAATATTCTGTGAATTAATTCATAACAGAGATAGTCTGAGTACATCTCTAAAATTAAATTATTTCAAAATCGCGATAAAGGGTGAGACACGGAGTATGGTAACTCACCTTTTAACTGGGCCGCTGATTCTATAAATGAGTCAAGACATTTAATAAAAAATGTAATGCTATAAGATTAGGGAGAGATTATAATTAAGATTATTAAAACACAGCGCCTTTGCACAAAATGCTGTAGGCATGATAGGTCTAAGAAATGCTTTTCTGAAATTGTATGTAGGATTTGTAAAAAAAACCTCATGATGCGATGCTCCATATTCCCTACGAAAACAACAAGTATTCTTAGACACAGCACTTATAAAAGCAAGGTCAAAGAATGGTGGCTATCAAAACCTTAGAGCTCTAATTGATTGTGAGTCGCAATGTACCATAATTTGAGAAGAAGCTGCGCAAATATTAAACTTGGTACGAAAACGAGCGAAAACCGAGGTACTTGGAGTGTCATCTACAGACTCTTGCACTTCAAAGTACCAAGTTACTTGATCGGTAGAAACTCGTGATTATAATAAATGTCCTCTAACTATTGAAGCAATTATTCTTCCGAAACTGATGAATCATGAAATCAAAAGGTGATAAATATATTGTGGAGACAACAATTGAAGTTAAGAACTTAGAATGGTTCTGGAAATTGGAAAGTGAAAAGAATGACGTAGAAGAACATGTGTGCGTGCACTAATAATAGCAATAATAAAACATTAAAGGAAAATTATGTAAAGTTCGTACATGAATATAAAAACTTTGGACATATGGTAGAGTCCAAAGAAAATGTGAAATATTATTTGCCCCATCGAGGAGTCATAAGAGATTCCAGTCTAACGACAAAGCTGAGAGTGGTTTTCGATGCTTCAGCAAAAACCACAAACAATAAAAGTTTAAATGATATCATGTGGGTTGGACCAAGAGTCCCAAAAGATATCTTCGATATTATGGTGAAATGGCGTAAATGGCCACTTGTAATATCTGCGGACATTGAAAAAATATACCGGCAAATTAATGTTGATAAAGACGATCAACAATATTTGCATATAATTTGGAGGGATAATCTAAACGAAAAGTTAAAAAATTATAAACTTACAACCGTTACGTACGGTACAGCTTCAGCACCCTACTTAGCAACCAGGGTGCTTGTTGCAATAGCAGATAATTGCAAAAATCAAGCAACTAGGGAAATCATATAGAATGATTTTTATATGGACGACCTGATGACAGGTGCCGACACTGCAATTGTCGGCCAATTTTGCAATTGGCAAAAACCGACCATGAAACCTGTGTGTTAGAGAGAGACAGAGCGAGAAAGAATGAAATTGTTTTCTTGATTCTGGCTATAATAATTATACGATCTGGTTCAGACTTTGCACTCTAGAAGATATAGTCATCTTCTACGATTCTGCGGTTTTAGTTTTCTCGTATCGTCGAAATTGTGGATGCCACAGATTTTCGCCCTTTGTGGGGGCGGAAGTGGGCGGGCAAAGTTTTGAAATATTTTTGTAGCAGTGACATATCACAGAAGTCTGGACCCAAAACATCGTTGCTCTAGCTCTTATAGTCTTTGAGCACTAGGCGCTGAAGGAGACGGACGGACGGACATACGGACAGACAGACATGGCTCAATCGACTCGGCTATTGATGCTGATCAAGAATATATATACTTTATGGGGTCGGAAACGATTCCTTCTGGACGTTACACACATCCACTTTTACCACAAATCTAATATATCCAATACTCATTTCGAGTATCGGGTATAAAAATAATATTTTTTATGAATTATTACAAAAATATTCGTGTATGAATAAACTAGAAAGAGTCATTGCATATGTATTGAGGTTTATCCAATTCAGATCCGAAATAGCTAGCGTAATTAATAAGGAAATATAAACAAAAAATAAACTATTTAGCTTAAATCCGTTCTTAGATAGAGATGGATTGTTACGAGTTGGAGGGAGATGGCAAAACTCCAACTGGGAATTCCTTTATTTTAGATGTGACACAGACGTCATGTGTCAAGTTTTTGCAAACGAATTAAAGTCTATATATGAAAGCGAAAAGTCGATTCAGTTGAGCATTAGGCAATAACTATTTATTACAAATCTTAGTGCTTGAGCACTGGGCATAAGAGAGAGAATGAATTTAGTACAATAATGGTGAGAGTTAAGACCCTCTATTTTACGAGGGTCATTTGAATACTTGTTCCTTAAAGGAGTTTAACCGAACATCCCGGCCCCGTTGAAAGGACTGCTTTCAAACCACCGGAAGAATTGCCAACTTGTGTATTGGCCTGCAACATGTTCCATGTGCAGTGCGGAGGTGCACCACCCGTACAAGTCCATCCTTCCCAAGCACAGTAAACTGCACTCGGCCTAGTTTCCAGCGTAGCGGTGGCAGGTTGTCTTCATGGATGATGACCAACGTGCCCTCGGTGAGGTTCGTTGAGGGTGCTGTCCACTTCGTGCGCGATCGCAATTCGTTGACGTAGTCAGCAGACCATTGCTTCCAAAACCGTTGCTTGACGGCCGTAATCGCATCGTAGCGGTCCATACTTGACAGCTTGATATTCTCGAGGGACCTTTCAGGTAGTGATCGCAATGATTCGCCAACCAAGAGATGACCAGCCGTGAGAGTGCTATAGTCATTTGGGTCTGACGAAAGCGGCGATAGCGGGCGCGAGCTGAGGATCGATTCTATCTCGACGACGACAGTGCTCAACTCTTCAAAGGTGAACCTGGTGTTGGCCAGCGTACGATTTAACAGCCCCTTTGCACTCTTGACTGCCGCTTCCCAAAGGCCTCCGAAATGAGGGGGATAAAATGGAAATTAATAAAGTCAGATGCGCAAAATTTATAGATTTCATCTTGGGTCTGCTTTAAAAACATAAACTTTTTTAGTTCCTGCAGTTGATTCGATGCCCCTACAAAGTTAGTGGCATTATCGCAGAAGATGTCTGTCGGCAGCTTGCGACGACCTCCCATCCATTTCAATGCGTTTAAGAACGCCTTTGTTGACAAATCAGAGACTACTTCGATGTGAACGGCCTTGGTGAGAAGGCAAACGAACACGGCTATGTATGCTTTTGTAGGTCCCTTTCCTCGAATGCGTAGATATGTGTTGATGGGTCCACAAAAGTCAACTCCACAGCGTTCAAAGGGTCGAGCAGGAGCGAGTCGCGTAGGCGGTAATGAGCCCATCAGTTGTTTTAGCAGCTTTGGTCTATAGCGAACGCAGTGTACACAGGAGTGGACAATTCGACGTGCCAAGTCTCTGGCGTTAACGATCCAATACTCCAACCGAATGTGAGCGACTAAGGCTTAGGTCCAGCGTGATAGTTCCGAAAATGCAAATGGAGAATATAGTTCCATACAAATTTGGACTGCTTCGGCAGCAGCAACGGATGTTTTTGACCGTCTGGTAGGTCTGGGGTCCAATTGTCCAACAACCTTGATAAGTTCGACTCCGTTCACGACTTCTAAAAAGAGAGTAAGAAATTTTAAGCTGCTTTTTAATGGTTTTTGCTTCTGAAGTAAACGGATGTCCTCTACAAAATGAGTTTGTTGAAATATATTGTTGAAATTCCAAATAAGGCAATGTGAAGCAAAACGAAGTTCATCTGGCGTCGGTGAGGTTGTGGTAAACGTCGATTGCTTCCGACATCTCCTTATGAATCTAATCATCCAAGCAATGAGACGAAGACTGTGAGTGTACGAGCTGATATTATCGACGATGTTGAGGTTATTATTTGTCTCGTGTACGGCAGCGAACAAACTTTTCCGTTTCTCCGAGTTAACCACGTCCATGTCAACATCAAGTTTTCCAGCAGTGGCGGGCTAGAATCCTTGACTAGAAACGTATGACCCGAAAACCATGGAGACTTGATCAACTCGCTCACGTTACAGCCTCGCGACAGAATATCAGCAGGGTTTTGATGTGTTGGCACATAGCGCCATTTTTCATCAGAAGTTAAATCCTGAATATCGGACACTCGATTTTCAACAAAGGTCGATAAGGTGACTGCGCTCCAAAAATAAGATGTGATAGTGTGTTTGCTGAATATGGCCTTGACTTTGTTATACAACTGAGAAAGTATATGTTTCTTCACAGGTGCTACTCTTGACTTAGAAGTGAACAATTTCACTGTGACCTGTCCAAGCGAATTCTCCATGCGCAAACATAAACAGCCGTATGCCCGAATCGATGCGTCGCAAAATCCATGTATTTGAATGCTCCTTAACTTCTGGGGGACAGACTCGTCCCAGTCGAGTTTCAAAAGCCACACCTCCTGAAGAATGATCTTAGAGACAATGACTAAAAGTGATAGCAGACCGATTGGATCGAATAGCGACGACGCAGTAGAAAAAATTGTTCGTTTTGTGGTAGTGGGATAGACTTCCTTTGGATTGAATGTGAAACTAAATGCATCACTTTGTTGATGCCAAGTTACGCCGAGTGTGCTGCTGACTGAGTTTTCTAAAATGTTTATTTCCTTGGTAGATTCATCTTCATCAGGCCTGGATGATTTGGATGCCACTTGCATAATGAGCATAATGACCACGAGCGAGATTTGATGTGATTTCAGTTTTTAGTTTGAGGAGTGTGTCTATATCATCAGACCCACACAAAAGGTCATCAACATAAAAGGCAGTTTTAACAGCAGCAGCTCCTAAGGGCCATGCATCCTCACAATCCTCAGCCAAGTAATGCAAACTACGAGCTGCGAGAAATGGAGCGGACGCAGTCCCATATGTTACTGTATTGAGTTGGTAGGTTTGAAGATCCGTATTTGGAGATTCTCGCTACAACCGCAGCAATTGCAAGTGAAACTCATCCTGAATGGTAGGGCCGACTAAAAGTAGATCGTTAAGTCACCTTTGAGATGTTGTACGGCAAGACGCGTCAAAGACAACTCTGAGCTTTGTCGAGGTACTGCTTGCTTTCAGAACGAAATGGTGGGGTATATAATAATGCGGTTACTCCAAGTTAGGATTCGGTACAAGGGACATATGGCCGAGACTTTCATATTCCTGCATGAACGAGATATACTGCGAGCGAATTTCCGGTAGACGAGCGAGACGTCTCTCAATGGCAAAAAATCGAGCTGTATCGAAGGAACTTCCAAGACAAGTTAGATCTTCTTGGAATGGCAAGCGAACGCCAATCCGCCCACTGGCATCCTGATGTGTTGTGTCCCTGAAATGGTCCTCACAGCGACGATGATTTGGGAGAATTCTAGCGCTTGGATCGACAAATGAGTCCACTTTCCAAATTTGCTTGTCGATCGACTCTTCTACAGTCGCTAAGCACAACGGTGGCTGTCTGTTATGTTGGCGCTGGTACCCCCCAACAACAACCAAGCCAAAAAGAGTCTTCTGCAAAGTGGGAAGATTTGGACCATTGCGAATCTGGCCAATAGCTAGGGCTCCATAGAAGCCTTCGGTTCCCAGTATCAGATCAATACGTTTAGTCCTATAGAATGATTCGTCAGCCAATGGAGTGTTGGCAGGTAGGTTCCAATTCGATATGTCGATCTCACTATCTGGCTGGTAGGCAATATGGGATGTAATTCCAAACTGGAGAGTGAGCTGATAGCCAGAAGTACGTGACTTAATAGAGGTAGTCTATTCAAAGCCTTCAAACTAGTAAGGGAGTCTCCTATACTGCGAATTCCAATGTGGTGTCTTTCACGACGAAGGCGATGTTTTGTTTCGGTTGTAAAATTAACCTGAGAACATGAATCAAGCAACGCTCTACCGAGTTTATATTCACCTGTGGCATCCTTTACCAAAACCATAGCTGTTGCCAACAAAAATTTGTTCGTCTGCTGCGATCTCCATATAAGAGTGTGAAGCAGCTTGATGAGACTGAATGGCCGTTTGCCAGGAGGGTTGCCCTGGTTGGAGTATCGGTTCAGTAGTTGAAGATTGTCCTGCTGATGATTGGGGTGGCTGTTGCGGCTGAGAGTGATGCAAAGATGAATGATGACTTGACTTATTGGTTTCAGCCTTTCGTTGTGGCGAAGTACCAGCCGAGTTTCCAGATGAATGTGGCGTTCCAAAAGCTGTGTGCATGCTAGCCTGGTTGGCAGAGTTTTGTAGTCCTGCGATTCCTTCCACTTGTTCCGAGTTTGCTGATCACACTTTTCCATTATAATATATATAACCATAGCATATTATCAAATTTGCCGATGGACTCCGACGAGCTTAAGATAGCGGATGCCTTATCCACTAGGCTATGAAGCTGCTGACTGTTTGACTTTTCCACAGGTTGTAGTGCAAACAATGCCTCAATACCTTCTTAAAATATGAGTAGGATTATCAAAACGGCTTTTGAGTTTTTTTAGGGCCTTCGGATAGTTTTCGCTTGTAATCTGGAATGCCTGAATTGTAACTAATGCCGGCCCCGTGAGGCAGGTCAGCAAATAATTAAACTTTTCTATATTGGACAATCCAGACTCACGCACAACATTTTGCTCGAGCGAGTGAATGGAATTCTTATAGTTTGCATATGTTCCGTCGAAAGTGGGCAGCGACAACCTTGGTAACCATGACTTCCGGCGCAAGAATGCTAGCGTTCAGGTCTCCTTCCATTTGATCCTTTATGGATAGCTTGATTGTTATGTATGTATCCTCCAAATCTGCCCGTCCTTCATCATTCGGATCAAGGTCTTCAATATTAGCTTGGACATTTAAAACATTCTTGAAATACGTTTCTAGATTGTTTAACCGATAGCGAAGCTCATCATTGCATATCGGGGTTCCCGATTTAGCATCTACCACAGATTTGATCCGAGTTATATTTTGTTTTATATTGCTCCGTTTGCGATTTAAATCCTCGAGCGTCGTCATTTTGTGTAGTGTAATTATGCTGACACAGAACTAAAGCTTACAAAAATAACGCAGGAAACAACAAAAAACGCAGCAAAGCAGCAGCAGCTAAAGCACAAATCCAATGGTGAGAGCGAGAGCAGCAAAGATGAGCGCAGTTTCAAAGCGGAGATCGATGGACCAAAGCAGGTAGCTGCAAAGCGAACGAACCGAGAATGCAAGCGCCGTTGAATGCGTTGTGGGTGCCAAGCGAAAAATAAAATTAAGCGAAAACGGCGAGAGCAAAGCGAGTACTTTTGTTCCTTAAAGGAGTTTGACCGAACAACGTCTTTAATTATCAAGAATGCACATAAGGAAAAATTGCACGGTGGAATTAACTCGATGCGAAACTATATCCAGCGAAAGTTTTTGATATTTGGGCTAAAAAATTGCTAAAAGAAAAATCTTAAAAAGTGTGTCACCTGTGCTAGGTATCTACAGAATACTGCAGAACAAATTATGGGAAATCTGCCGAAACACAGAGCTACAATGCCGCACCCGTTTACAAATACAGAGGTGGGCTTTACCATATCCGATGCTCTACAAACCGGGGGGCAGAAATCGTATAAGGGATATATTGCCGTATTCGTGTGCATAGCGACAAAGTTATTGTTTGATTCTTGTGTCCCGCTTTCTTGTCCGATTAGATCTGGAAAACCCCCTTGGTTTACCAAAGAGTTATCCAGTCTAAAAAACTTAAAATCAAGACTTTATAAAAAATTTCAAGAAGTGGGTTCTCCGACTTCTTAATGCACAATGCTATAGAACTACCTATATCGATGCAGGATACGTTTTTCTCAGGACCCTAAACAGTTTTACTGCTTCGGAAACAGTAAGCGTAGAACGTCCGCACACCCATCCTCGCTGTCAATTTGGATTACGTTGGCAAATAATGTTTAGGCAATTGCCGATCTTTCTGCCCAATTCTTCTAAACCACCTATTCTGAGAAAAGTTACTCTGGTCTTCCGTACCCATACGGTTTACCGAGGTCGAACGGCATTTTCAGTCCCTTGTTAAATGAATATTCCCTACTTCATGATCTTTGACTAGTTAAGCCGGTGTTTTCCCCGGGTCCAGACGGGGTTCCAGGTTGTGTACTCAGGTACTGCGCCGAGGCTCTGTGAGGACCGATCTGGAAGAAATCGTTTATAATTCCTCTCCATAAAAAAGGTAGCAAGTCTGATGCAAAAAATTATAGAGGTATAGCAAAGTTATCCGCTATTCCTAAAATGTTTGAGAAGGTTTTAACTCCGCACTTGCAACATCTCTGCAAGTCAACATAGATTTATAAGGCGGCGATCAACCACCACGAACTTGTTAGAGTTTACCTCTTTCATTATTAAAGGCTTTCAAGGTAACTTACAGACGGATGTTATTTACACCGACTTTTGTAAAGCATTCGACTCTGTAAACCATTCCCATCTAGCACATAAACTTGACCTTTTGGGGTTTCCGCCCAACCTCCTGAGATGGATTTCTAGCTATCTTTGTTCCAGGTCTCAAAGAGTCCCCTTCAAAAACTCCCTCTCTTCACCAGTAAAGGTTTTTTCGGGAGTACCACAGGGCAGCCATCTAGGCCCCATGCTCTTCACACTCTTTATAAATGGCTTGCCTTCGGTATTAACATACTATCGAGTACTTATGTATGCGGATGATGTTAAACTGTGTGTCCAGTACAAGGACATTTCATTTCATTCTCGCTTGCAATCCGATCTCAAAAACTTTCATGGTGTTGTGCAAACTTTTTACACCTTAATGCCTCGAAATGCAAAGTTATGACATTTCATCGTTCTTGGATCTTGTTGGCTCCCTATACCCTATTTGGTGGTTCTCTTGAGAGACTTACCCTGGTGGATGATCTGGGTGTTATGTTAGACCCCAAGTTAAAGTTTTCTGAACACACTTCTACCATGGTAAACAAGGCCATGGGCGTGCTTGGGTTTATAAAGAGGTGGTCAAAAGAATTTGACGACCCCTATATAACAAAGACTCTCTATACCTGGCTTGTTCGTCCGATCTTAGAATACGGCTCCTGCGTATGGTGCCCTCAGTACAAAGTGCACCAGGGCCGTATAGAATCAGTACAGAAAAGCTTTTTACTCTTTGCTCTGCCTTAACTGGGATGCGGTTGTGAGACTTCCATCTTACTTTAGTAGACTGCTATCAGTAAACCTCAATTCCTTAATTAACCGTAGATAAATGATTGGTGTGATTTTTATGCACAACTTGATCAGGGGTGACAAAGACAGCCCTGATCTGTCGGGCCGCATAAACTTCACGATTCCCATTAGACACATTAAAAATTGTAAACAGTTGCTCCTTCCACTTTGTAGATCGAATTATTCCTTGCATGAAACCATGAATACGTTTAAGATGAAACATATAAAGAATAGAATGAACGGCTAAGTGTTTAAAATGGGGGTAAGGAATAAGTACGAATAAATGTGCGCAAGGAGACTGTTGCACGTGGCACGGAGATCACATACATATGCTCGGATCCGGATCTCAGGCAGGGTGGGTACGTCAGAGGTAGGACATCGTCCCCTCAGCCTTAGTCCACACTTGTGTTGGAAAAGACGGAAATTAGTTTGTCAAGTAGAGCAGTTATTTTGAATTGCCACCTTATTATACCCGATACTCAAAATGAGTATTGGGGTATATTAGATTTGTGGTGAAAGTGGATGTGTGTAACGTCCAGAAGGAATCGTTTCCGACTCCATAAAGTATATATATTCTTGATCAGCATCAATAGCCGAGTCGATTGAGCCATGTCTGTCTGTCCGTCCGTCCGTCTGTCCGTCTGTCCGTCCGTCCGTCTGTCCGTCCGTCCGTCTGTCCGTCCCCTTCAGCGCCTAATGCTCACAGACTATAAGAGCTAGAGCAACGATGTTTTGGATCCAGACTTCTGTGATATGTCACTGCTACAAAAATATTTCAAAACTTTGCCCCGCCCACTTCCGCCCCCACAAAGGGCGAAAATCTGTGGCATCCACATTTTTAAAGATACGAGAAAACTAAAAACGCAGAATCGTAGAAGATGACTATATCTTCTAGAGTGCAAAATCTGAACCAGATCGTATAATTATTATAGCCAGAATCACGAAAAAAATTTCACTCTTTCTCGCTCTGTCTCACTCTAACACACAGGTTTCATGGTCGGTTTTGCCAATTGCAAAATATGAGTTCAGGGATCTCAGAACCCATAAGAGCTAGAGCAACCAAATTTGGTATCCACACTCCTGTGATATCGGACCTTGACCGTTTTGTGTCAAAATTTCGCCGCACCCCCTTCCCGCAACGGACGAAAATCTGGGGCAACCACAAATCTCAGAGACTATTAAAGCTAGAGTAACCAAATTTGGTATCCGCACTTCTGTTAGATCTCACTATCACAAAAGACGAAAATCTGTTGCATCCACAATATTGCAGATTCGAGTAAACTAAAAACGCAGAATCATAGATAATGACCATATCTATCAGATTGCTGAATCTGGATCAGATCGGATCATTTTTGTAGCCAAAAGCAAGAAATAAATTTGCAGTGGCTACGCAGCGCCCGACGTCACGCACAGACTGATTTTCTGTCTCTCTCGCATGCACTCTTTGTCGTGTCGTTCAATATTAGCGGCGTCTGCCGGAGGAGAGCCATACTGACTAAGTATCGGGTATAACTGTAGAGTTGCGGTGTCCGCAGCAACTCACAACGTTCCCCCTCGTTTTTCTTGTAGTTTGTCCACGCCTCGTACAATTCATTAAATTTTGTGGTGTATAAGGAATGCTTATCTATTTCATAATTTGAGAAAACGAAACAAGCCTATATTTTAACTGATTCTAATATGTTTTCTTTATATATATATCAGATTGGAACTGCATTCGGAGAGCGGAAATAACAAACCAGAACTAATATTTATGGACCAAGTGGAGGACATTTCATCTGAGTTTATTTTACACAAAAACGAAAATTGCATTCAAATACGCATAAATGATGGTAGTCGAGATGGTAGGATTATTTTAACGAACTCTGTAAGAAATTCCAAATTATTATATGTTATACTATTGTAAAAATACCAATAATGTTATTTCAGGATGAAATCGGATTAAAGGAATGGGCGTCATCTTTGAGATCCGCACACAAAATGTCGCAAGATCTCTTAGGATCAATGGCTAAAAAAGCTGGAAAAATTTATGGTAGTGAACGAGATGCCAACAAATCTATATATATTCTAGGGGGTAATTGTTCAACGAAATCGTCTAATGGGTCTAATTAATTCTCTAATAACTTATGTACAACCAAATTCCTGCTATGTAAAACGATGTAGAGGTATACAAAATGGAAATACATTTGAAAAGATTCCTAATAAATCCACCTCATCTTTAAACTTTTAATTTATAATTATGTTACATTGCTAAAATAAAAAAAAATAATCAGGCAGGCTCCGTTTTTCACTTACTTTTGCGGATTACGTTTTCAGCCAAAACGTTTCGTTTTCGTTTGGGCAATTTTTTCCGAACCAAATTTGAGGTTGGGTTAAAATGAAATTATTTATAAAGAAAGCTAAAGTTAAATTACCCTGATATAGGTGTCAAGTTTATGTTAATGCATCAATAGGTGATCTATTTTTTTACTTTTGCAATTAAGGTTCGTTTCGTTGTATAAAAAGCCGTTTACTTTTCATTTCGTCAACGAAAATGTTTGCATTATGAAAACGAATAAATCTTGCGGAATGTGAAAACCCCAATTTATGTGTATTCAAAAGTAAATCAGAACACTTTTGTGAATGTGGAAAACGGAGCCTGGCTGAATATATGCCTTAAACGATAAAAACTCATTGAAATCGAGGTGAAATGAGAATCGAAATTTTCGTATAAGGATTAACGGCAACATAAAAGAGGGCGCACCAAATTCTGCGCGAACGATTTTAAGGAATGGTTATTGTTTGAGATGCCAAGCATTTTTGGCACCTATGTGTTTAATCTTGGTGGCTTAGCGGAAGCCGATTGCTTGCTATGGCCAGATAAAATTTATGCGAGATCGATATGCAATCAATGCGCAGAGGGGTTAGCATAGAACTAAACTATAAACTATATTTGGAATACGTTGGCAAATAATGTTTTGGCAATGGTCGATCTTTATGCCCAATTCTTCCAAACCACCTATTCTGAGGAAAGCCACTGTGGTCATCCCAGTCCCTTGTTGAATGAATATTCCCTACTTCATGATCTTCGACTAGTTAAGCCGGTGTTTTCACCGGGTCCAGACGGGGTTCCAGGTTGTGTACTCAGGAACTGCGCCGAGGCTCTGTGAGGAACGATCTGGAAGGAATCGTTTATAATTCCTCTCCATAAAAAAGTAGCAAGCCTGATGCAAAAAATTATGGAAGTATAGCAAAGTTATCCGCTATTCCTAAAATGTTTGAGAAGGTTTTAACTCCGCACTTGCAACATCTCTGCAAGTCAGCATAGATTTATAAGGCGGCGATCAACCACCACGAACTTGTTAGAGTTTACCTCTTTCATTATTAAAGGCTTTCAAGGTAACTTACAGACGGATGTTATTTACACCGACTTTAGTAAAGCATTCGACTCTGTAAACCATTCCCATCTAGCACATAAACTTGACCTTTTGGGGTTTCCGCCCAACCTCCTGAGATGGATTTCTAGCTATCTTTGTTCCAGGTCTCAAAGAGTCCCCTTCAAAAACTCCCTCTCTTCACCAGTAAAGGTTTTTTCGGGAGTACCACAGGGCAGCCATCTAGGCCCCATGCTCTTCACACTCTTTATAAATGACTTGCCTTCGGTATTAACATACTATCGAGTACTTATGTATGCGGATGATGTTAAACTGTGTGTCCAGTACAAGGACATTTCATTTCACTCTCGCTTGCAATCCGATCTCAATAACTTTCAGTCATGGTGTTGTGCAAACTTGTTACACAGTAATGCCTCGAAGTGCAAAGTTATGACATTTCATCGTTCTTGGACCTTGTTGGCTCCTGAAGTGGTTTGAAAGAGTAACGTATAAAAAAAAGGTATAAATACTGGGATCCACAAAAGGGTACATTTGGAAAAGTACCAAGAAGGGATATTGGTCTCCCTATGTTACTCAACCTTGCCGCCTAAATTCAAGTTAAAAGGGAAACGAAGGAGAGCGGTTTTTTTTTCTGTTTTTTTTGAGTTGAAACCTGTAAAATAATTACGGCGTCAATTCGAAAATGGAGGATTCTCAAGTTTAACGCTGTACTGGGGGGTCTCAGACTGTGCAGATCTAGCCTCGGTCTCTTGGAAGAAAAACTGTTGGCGAAGACGGACGTGTTTTTTTTGTCCAGTCCAAGTATAAAGAAAAAAAAAAGAGGAATAAAAAAAAACCGGGAAAAGATCTTAACAGCTGAATACAGCAAAAAGAAAGAAATATTGTGCGTTTATAAAGTAAAAGTGTGTGAAGTGCCAATTTCAATTGGTATGTATTGCAGCGTCGCTAATATACACCACATACACTCGTGGCGTAGGGTAGTGTTTTTTTTTATTGTAGGAAATTAATTTTTCAGATTGGCGGTTAGTACCGGCCTAAACTTCGGGCAATCGTTTGGGTACCTGTCTGAACCCCAATACGAAAGCTCGCAACAACAATTTCCCCGATATTACGGCCTCCGGCCGCGACAAGGGACTTATGCTCCTCGCCCAACTACAGCTCCGTACCAAAAATTCCCAGCGCTAGGCCGAGCAGCACAAAGCGAGAGGCGTAAAAGATCGGCTCATCAGTCGTTTTTGCAGGCGCGAGCCACTTATGAAAGCCGTCCAAGTCTGCGGAAATTGTTAAAGCTACGTAAACGGTCAACCAATTTCTACCCGAAATATAGATCTGGATCTAGACCTATTTTCGTTTCCCCATACGAAGTGCCGAGGAGTGCCCAGATGTGAAGCCGGCGGCAACGACGGTCGTTTTTTTTATATCCATCAGTGTAACCGCTGATTCCTAATTTATGTTATAGAGTCATTAGTGTAATTAGTTTAGTAAATTTCTTTTGGTTGTGTTTTAAATTCTGTTCGGAAGAAATAGCAAGTGGAATGTGTGACAGGGCGAAAGTGAACAACGGTTAACCGGCAGAGGAGAGCGTGAGTTTTTTTTTGTTGTAAAATTATTTCTCCAGCTTTCGTTTTAGGAACGTTGCCGCAGTCCATGGAAGCGCTTTCATCGCTGTTTCAACGCATTTATTAAAACAAATCAAGGAAGGCCGTAAGTGATCCCAAAAACATAAAGATAAAATATTGGAGTTTGTTTGTTATTAGCAACTATTTATGGTATAACCGAAAAAGAAAAAAATCTCACGTAGTCAGGGGCTTCTTCGCTTAAGAGAGGCTGGGCGCTCTCCCTTATGCCTTGCTGGCAACCATAAGCGCTTACGCCGCGCATAAGAGACAGCCCTCTTAAGAACAAGGCACAAAAGGGAAGATGCGAGGCTGGTCGCTCTGACGTTCTTTTATGCTTTCTACTTGCGGTTGCTTTCGCTAATGCACTTGAATAACTGACCTGCCATAACGATCGCTGCGCACAGTTTTTTTTACATTCCCTTTTGCATATTTATTTATTATTATTATCTATTTGCCTAACATAAAAACTAGAGATATGTACCCTTCCCTTCCTTCAATTTGTAAGTTAAATTTCAATCTAAATTGTATTATTAAGAGTTAAGCATTTATTAGTTTACGAGTTGCGATGCATGTGCTATTGCTCAATATGAAATATAGGATTTAACATGAATCGGGGCTAGAGTTCTAATATGCGGGGACCATGCTGGGCAAATGAGGGTAATGGGGTTGGATAGGAGGCTGTAAGAGCCTTCTTTATGGGATCACCGGATGAACCGGGAGCGGTGATCATGGTAGGGTGGGCATGAGGGGTCACAACAACACCGTGGCACGACTTGTATGTGTGTATGTGTCCGTGTGCGTAGTTAGGGGTATTTGCTCTTGTACATATTTGTGCCGATACTTCGCTTGCACGTGAAATTTTAATGAACGTTACTGTGTCAGTATTATGATTGTTGGAGTAGAGCTGTGTCCCGTCCGTTCTGGGAAATAAAAAAAAACCCCCCCATTTCTTGCCGATGAGACGGAAGCCGGAACAAGCACGTGCCCCGACGGGAGACGAATCATCACCTGCTCAGCCTTCCGTGAAGGTTTGGTAATATCCAATCTGCTACAGTTAGTTTATTATTTGGCGCCCAACGTGGGGCCCGAGTTGTCGCAACTGACAACAAACCGGCAAGGCCCAAATGATTGTGAAAATTGTGGAATGTAGATGTGACCTTACATTCCCAACCAGTATCGGGACAAATGTGTCTTTCTAGTTGTCATTCTGTTTTGTTTGTTTTGGTTTTATCACTTTATGCTGGATCAGCGCAGTGGGTTACTAAACTATTGCCACCGTTGTAAGTGACCAAGCGGGCTCCTATGATGCAGGCCGGAATGATGAGTACATATAACACCGGTACCACCCCGATGCATCGAGCTTATTACTATTCGTTTCGTTCTTTCTTTCTTTATTCGTTTGTCTTCCTTTCCTTCCTGTTCCTTCTGGCCAATGCTGGAGGAATGCTCCTGCTTTTTCCGGTCTGGATTATCCGATCAGGAAAGGTGGGTGAAAGGCCTCAATTTGCCAGGAAGGAGTTGTGAATGGACTCATACTCATCGGGCTGGGTATCTGGTATCGTTGGATGGAAACGTGGTATAAAACTATTACCCACCGCGAAAGACCCGGACCGCCTATAGCTACGAGTTGTGGGTTATTATTAATTTCTTTATGCCCTATTATTCCCTTTGACTTAAGCATGGTCCTAGCAGATTGTTTTTTTTTGGTTTGATACTGTATCTTTTTTTTTTTATTAATTTCTTAAATTTTATTTATCTATTTAATTACGTTATTATTATATTTTATATTATGCCCGTATTTGGCAGTTGCGAGAATTTAGCAGACGAAGAATTACAAGAAAGTGTTTGCTTGATCTGCCAGGCTCAGGTGGAATATTTGGCTCAGCTCCTTACCACGTCTTGTGGTCACACTTTCCATAGGGCCTGTTTTGGCGCTCGAGTGGGTTCTAAGAAGGTTTGTCCTGTCTGCAAAACGTCTTTTCAGTCATCGACGTTGAATTTATTAGACGAACCTGCTGGGGATACCGTCGGAACCTTATTGGTACCAAAAATGCCTGATACAAGGAGTAAAGCCCATGTGGGGGCTCCACAGGGAGCTTCGACGTCTGCTTCGGCCAATCAGCCGCAAACTAGGGAAGCTGGTCCGCCAGTGGTGGTAGCTCCGCCGCCTAGTAACGAGCTTCAGCGAATGATAGCCGAAGCCATGGCTGAAGCCTCGTTGACACAAACCGAGATGCTAAGCAATGCGATTGCTAACGGTTTTCAAGGTATTCTCAGCTCTCTCATGGGCCAATTGGCAAATACAGCGGATGTTCCTTCGAGGGATAACCAAGCTGGAGAAGGATCGGCACGACGGGCGACACCTTTGCCCGGGTTTCAGGGTTTCGAAACAGCCAGCAGGAATTCCCCCATGAGTGTGGATATTCGATCAGAGCGTGTTAGTCAAATTTTAGTCAATTGGAAGCTTAGGTTCTCTGGGCGGACTGGAATTTCCGTCGACGATTTCATTTATCGGGTAGAAGCGCTCACGATCCAAACATTGGACGGGAATTTCGAGTTGCTTTCGAGATACGTGAGCAATCTCTTTGAGGGAAGTGCCAGTGACTGGTATTGGCGCTACCATAAGAGTGTTAGGACGGTCGTTTGGGCCGACCTTAAATCTTCATTGTTAGTACGATTCAAGGATGCGAGGACAGACGTCAACATTCGAGCTGCAATAGACCGAAGAAAGCAGAAGGAGAACGAATCATTTGATGAGTTCTACGAAGCGATTGTCCGACTGGCAGATACTCTGACAACGCCCTTGTCAGAAGGTTCCCTGATGGAGTCACTCCGATCCAATTTATTGCCGGAGATACAGCATGAACTGCTATATGAAAAGATCTTTAGCATTGCACAGTTAAGACACTTGGTGAAGACTCGGGAACTGTTCATGCAAACTGTTGGTAAAGATCCGGTGGCTAGACCACGACCAGCACCAAGACGGTTGGTTCACGCGGTAGAAAGCCCAGGGCAAGAGGAGTCAGACGAAAGTGAGGGGGAGATAGCAGCGTTCAACTTAGTCTGTTGGAACTGCCGTGGTAATGGTCATCGCTACCAGGATTGCGTAGCAGAGCGAGTAGTTTTTTGCTATGGGTGTGGCCAGCCTGACACTTACAAGCCGTCGTGCCAAAAATGCCAAGCAACAAAAAACACCCAAGTGCGTGCACCCTTGAAAAGTGCACGCAGACCATCAGCGTCCAAAGCGACGAACACCGAGTAGCGATAGAAGCTGCTACGCAATTCCCAATCCCAATAGTAAACAATAATTTAACCATAGTTAATAAGAAAATAACACAGGAAGAAAAAGAGGATAGGGAGTCTAAACGGAAGGCACGAGCTAAAGTACGTCGGGAAGAATTTGTCAGAAATCTAAGGTTAGAGAAAAAAGCTCTGGTATCGTCAATAATATCAGAAGATCTCAGGCCATATGCAGAGGTCACATTATTAGACAGAAAGCTTGTTGGATTAATGGATACAGGGGCATCTATTAGTTGCATTGGTGGAGATTTGGCCAGCGAGCTGCTTGAAAGCCAATTTCAATTTAAGCCCATGACATCCACAGTTCGGACAGCGGGTGGGCAGTCTCAGAGAGTGGTTGGGAAGCTTAAAGCGGAAGTGGGCTATAAAGGTGTTACCAGGTCTGTTACCCTATACATCGTTCCAACCCTAACGCAGCCTCTGTATCTGGGCATTAACTTTTGGACCAAATTTGGCTTATTGCCAGCCGATTTGTATCCACAAGGAAGTGCTAATGACACGGTGAACCATTGCGATGAGGTGTGGAAGCCAGAAAACCAACGTCCTTTATCGGAGGTGCAACGAGAACAACTGAATAGAACCATTCAGTGTCTTCCGTCTTTCGCGGATAATGGTTTAGGAAAAACCACGTTGTTGTCCCATGTAATAGATGTAGGTGAGGCAAAGCCCACAAAACAACGACACTATGCAGTGTCCCCAGCTATCGAGAAATTAATGTATGAGGAGTTGGATCGCATGTTAGCGCTAGGGGTCATCGAAGAATCCAACAGTGCGTGGTCTTGTCCGGTAGTACTCGTCCGGAAGCCGGAGAAGGTTCGTCTTTGTATAGACAGCCGCAAGGTGAACGAGGTGACTCGGAAGGACGCGTATCCCATGCCGCTCATAGATGGGATCTTAAGCCGGTTACCAAAGGCAGAATACATAACTAGCCTCGACCTAAAAGATGCCTACTGGCAAATACCGCTAGAAGAAGGTTCTAGGGATAAAACAGCATTCACAGTGCCTGGACGGCCGCTTTACCAGTTTAAAGTTATGCCGTTTGGGCTTACCAATGCGCCGTCTACTATGTCCAAACTTATGGACCGCATTATTCCAGCCAATCTTCGAAACGAAGTGTTTATATACTTGGATGACCTGCTTATAGTGTCAGACACCTTTGAAAGGCATTTGAGTGTGTTAAAAGTATTAGCAGAGAAGCTGTCTGCAGCGGGGCTTACAATTAATATACAGAAGAGCAAGTTCTGTGTGCCTGAGGTCCGCTATCTGGGGCATGTAGTGGGTCACGGTATTATAGGCATGGACTTGGACAAAATAGAGGCCATTAAGGAATATCCTGCTCCGAAGTCGGTGAAACAGTTGCGTCGATTCTTGGGTATGACGGGATGGTACCACAAATTTATAAAGAATTTTGCGGCTATTGCGGCGCCTCTGACGGACGCCCTGAAGCAGAAACGCCAGTTCATTTGGTCCGAAGAAGCAGAAGCTGCATTCACAGCGCTGAAGAACTCAATGTGTGAAGCGCCCGTCTTACACACACCGAATTTTGAAAAGCCTTTCTTTATCCACTGCGACGCTAGTCACTCAGGAGTAGGAGGGGTACTGATGCAGATGAACGAAGAGGGCGATGAAGTACCAATTGCGTTTATGTCACGAAAATTGAATAAGTGCCAACGTGCTTACTCGGTGACGGAAAAGGAATGCTTAGCTGCCATTCTGAGCATCAAGAAATTTCGCGCTTATGTAGAGGGACATCAATTTACGGTGATAACCGACCATGCCTCCTTGAAGTGGCTGATCTGAGTAGCAGACTGGCCAGATGGGCTTTGAAGCTTCAGGGGTATTCCTTTAATATTAGCCACCGAAAAGGGTCTCGAAACATCGTTCCATACGCCTTGTCTCGGGTCTTTTCCCCAGATTTGTCAGAGATCGAACCAGAAGAAAGGATCGATTTGGAGTCGGAGCACTTTAGTTCGACGGATTACGTTTCCCTTAGGGCTAAAGTAGCGAGTAGTCAGGCTCAGATGCCAGATGTAAAGGTGGTAGGCAGGCATATATATCGTCGCACCGAGCACGCAACAGGCGAAAGGGTAGCGGATGAACTCTGTTGGAAAATTTGGATTCCCAAGGGGCTCACAGATTCGGTCCTGAAAATGGCCCACGAGCACGCCCTATCTGCACACGGAGGCATAAATAAAACGCTCGAAAAGGTTCGGCGCTACTATTATTGGCCGACCTTGTTAAAAGATGTCAAAGAGTTCATAAAACGGTGTGAAATTTGTAAGTGTACTAAGCATCCAAATAGACCTTTAAGACCGCCACTAGCAAAAACGGGGGAAAAAGAACGGAAGCTCTACGTAGATTTTCTGGGACCGTATCCTAGAAGTCGTAGTGGGAATGTCGGGATATTTGTGGTGTTAGATCATTTTTCCAAATTTCCGTTTATTAAACCCGTAAGAAAATTTACCGCCGACGCCATCGTACCATACATTGAGGAACAATTATTTCACTGCTTTGGAGTGCCGGAAAAGCTAGTCTCTGACAACGGCGTCCAATTTAAGTCCCATGCATTCAACTCCTTGCTTCAGAAGTATGGCATAGAGCACGCTTACACCGCCGTTTACGCTCCGCAGGCTAACGCGTCCGAGCGAGTTAACAGATCTATCTTGGCAGCAATCAAAGCCTACATAAATACTGACCAAGGTAACTGGGATGAGCAGCTCAGCAGTGTAGCCTGTGCGTTAAGATCGGCTGTGCACAGTGCCGTAAAGGCGAGTCCATACCAGTTGGCGTTTGGGCAACAGATGATCACGAATGGTACCACGTATCAGTTGTTGAGGCAGCTAGAGATGTTAGAAGATCGTTGGGTGCATTTTTCTAGGGACGACTCATTTGATCTGATGCGTGGCACGGCAAAGGAGGCAATGAGGGCTCAGCACGAACGAAATGAAAAGACGTATAACCTTCGAAGTAAGGAGGTATCATTCAGAGTGGGACAGGAGGTTTACCGTCGAAATTTCCGGCAAAGTAATTTCGTGAAAGGATTTAATGCCAAGTTGGCTCCCGTTTTTGTGAAGTCCCGGGTAAGGCGACAGTTGGGTCAAGCCTATTACGAGCTAGAGGATCTGCAAGGACGTCTGATCGGCAAATTCCATGCCAAAGATATCAAACAGTAGCACCATGGTTAAAAATCGCTCTAAGTGGGAATCACCCTTTTGGTCCTTCTTCCCCAAAGTGTGATTTTGGTAGGGGGGATTTGAAGTGGTTTGAAAGAGTAACGTATAAAAAAAAGGTATAAATACTGGGATCCACAAAAGGGTACATTTGGAAAAGTACCAAGAAGGGATATTGGTCTCCCTATGTTACTCAACCTTGCCGCCTAAATTCAAGTTAAAAGGGAAACGAAGGAGAGCGGTTTTTTTTTCTGTTTTTTTTGAGTTGAAACCTGTAAAATAATTACGGCGTCAATTCGAAAATGGAGGATTCTCAAGTTTAACGCTGTACTGGGAGGTCTCAGACTGTGCAGATCTAGCCTCGGTCTCTTGGAAGAAAAACTGTTGGCGAAGACGGACGTGTTTTTTTTGTCCACTCCAAGTATAAAGAAAAAAAAAAGAGGAATAAAAAAAAACCGGGAAAAGATCTTAACAGCTGAATACAGCAAAAAGAAAGAAATATTGTGCGTTTATAAAGTAAAAGTGTGTGAAGTGCCAATTTCAATTGGTATGTATTGCAGCGTCGCTAATATACACCACATACACTCGTGGCGTAGGGTAGTGTTTTTTTTTATTGTAGGAAATTAATTTTTCAGATTGGCGGTTAGTACCGGTCTAAACTTCGGGCAATCGTTTGGGTACCTGTCTGAACCCCAATACGAAAGCTCGCAACAACAATTTCCCCGATATTAGGGCCTCCGGCCGCGACAAGGGACTTATGCTCCTCGCCCAACTACAGCTCCGTACCAAAAATTCCCAGCGCTAGGCCGAGCAGCACAAAGCGAGAGGCGTAAAAGATCGGCTCATCAGTCGTCTTTGCAGGCGCGAGCCACTTATGTGTCACGGACCCGCGATATATTGAAAGCCGTCCAAGTCTGCGGAAATTGTTAAAGCTACGTAAACGGTCAACCAATTTCTACCCGAAATATAGATCTGGATCTAGACCTATTTTCGTTTCCCCATACGAAGTGCCGAGGAGTGCCCAGATGTGAAGCCGGCGGCAACGACGGTCGTTTTTTTTATATCCATCAGTGTAACCGCTGATTCCTAATTTATGTTATAGAGTCATTAGTGTAATTAGTTTAGTAAATTTCTTTTGGTTGTGTTTTAAATTCTGTTCGGAAGAAATAGCAAGTGGAATGTGTGACAGGGCGAAAGTTTTGACGACCCCTATATAACAAAGACTCTCTATACCTGGCTTGTTCGTCCGATCTTAGAATACGGCTCCTGCGTATGGTGCCCTCAGTACAAAGTGCACCAGGGCCGTATAGAATCAGTACAGAAAAGCTTTTTACTCTTTGCTCTGCCTTAACTGGGATGCGGTTGTGAGACTTCAATCTTACTCTAGTAGACTGCTATCAGTAAACCTTAATTCCTTAATTAACCGTAGATAAATGATTGGTGTGATTTTTATGCACAACTTGATCAGGGGTGACAAAGACAGCCCTGATCTGTCGGGCCGCATAAACTTCACGATTCCCATTAGAGACATTAAAAATTGTAAACAGTTGCTCCTTCAACTTTGTAGATCGAATTATTCCTTGCATGAAACCATGAATACGTTTAAACCCCAATTTATGTGTATTCAAAAGTAAATCAGAACACTTTTGTGAATGTGGAAAACGGAGCCTGGCTGAATATATGCCTTAAACGATAAAAACTCATTGAAATCGAGGTGAAATGAGAATCGAAATTTTCGTATAAGGATTAACGGCAACATAAAAGAGGGCGCACCAAATTCTGCGCGAACGATTTTAAGGTATGGTTATTGTTTGAGATGCCAAGCTTTTTTGGCACCTATGTGTTTCAAAAATGAAAAGAGACTTTGTGTTACGGCAGAAACCGCAGCGGCAGCTCTAAATATCACTGCGCCTAACAGTCCTGAATATCACTGCGCCTAACAGCCCTGAATATCACTGCGTTAACAGCACAAACATTAACAGCGCTGAGCAAAGGGTTAATTAGGGCGAAGGGCAGACAAAGGCAGGAAGAAGGAAGAACGAAAACAAAAGGCAGCAGAAAAAGCACTGAAGCGGTACAAGTTTTTTAGCGCTAGCTCTCGTAGTTTAACACCCGCCCGACATTGTAAATGAATAAATAAGTGAAACAAACAAATGAATAAAACCGATTTAAAGAACAAAACCACGGGAGGCGTATTGAACACGGGAGGCTTATCAAACGTACGGCCCCAGATTTGGAGGCGTTGCCCGGCGCGGCAATATTCTAAAAAACTTTTCCTGCGCAACAGAGAGCAAATCGAATAATTACGACCGACAGAAAGAAGATCGGCGTGCGACGCAGTCAGCTGCGTCCCGAGGGATTCGACTTTGCAGGTGAGATATCCTCATACAGTTGGACAGAAAGGCTAATCTCTTACATTCGAGCGACACGTGGTTCGTGTATAACCTCAAACCAGGACTGTACAAAAAAGACACCGGAGTAAAATGGACGGCGTCAAAGGTCAGCAGTCGGAATCTGGCGGTGAGACCCCGTGTGGATTAGGAGAAATAAATGTGCCAGAAAAGATGCTTGGTGCGTGTTCTGAGACTGAGGGAGGTGCAAGGGAAACTCATCGCGTTAGGGATACATATATAGATGTGATCTCGGCGGCAACAACGGCCACACCTAACGTGTCCACCACAGCCCCAACGAGCCATCAAGCACCAGAGCATACCAACCAAGGAGGAGGGGTGGATCAAGCCTTCTCACCAAGAACGAGCCTTTTAGATAGCTGGGAAACGTTCGCTCAGCAGAGAGCGGATGCATTAGGAAGGCCGACGTACGCCACGGCCTTCGAGGGAATGCGCTCCATCCCGACGCATTCCAGACTGCCTCAAGCAGGAGGGCTCAGGAGCTCCACGGTAATCAACGGAGGCTGGGACAGAGCAGTTCCCAACTGGACCGGAGTCCACATGTCAGGACCCACGGAAGCCACGCGGACTGGAATGCCTACTGGGCTGAATCCGAACGAGACAATGCCAGTCGGCGCTATGTGGCATCCAATGGCCGCACCGGCGCTGGGTACCAACCTGCATGGGCAAAACCCCTTCATTCGCGCCCCGACTGCACAGTATTACCCAAGTACGAGTCGAAATATTTCGGACCCGTACGCGTACGGGAGTAATCAAGCGGTCGCGCCAGCGGGGGCGGAGAGATGCTTGACAGCATCCCAGATAGCCGCAAGACAAGTCATCAACAAGGATCTACCATGCTTTTCTGGAAACCCCGAGGAATGGCCCATGTTCATAGTAAACTTCGAGCAATCCACAGAACGCTGCGGACTCAGCGATCAAGAGAATCTCATGAGGCTGCAAAGGTGCCTGAAAGGTGCTGCTTTGGAAGCAGTACGAGGAAAATTAATGATGCCCGCAACAGTTCGACTAGCCATCGAGACTCTTCGAATGCTATACGGCCGACCAGAGGCCATATATCACACCCTGCAGACGAAGCTAAGAATGGAGCCGTCCGTGAAATCGAGCAGCATCGAGAGCTTAGTGCGCCTGGCGTTGTCGGTGCAAAATTATCGCGCTACTGTTGACGCGATAGGACTGTCCGCCTATCTGAACGACCCAATGTTACTTCGCGACCTTGTGGAGAAACTCCCATTCGACTTGAAACTGGATTGGGCCAGTCAAAGCGCTGGACTTCCGAGGGTAAATATCGCTGTTTTCGACGATTGGCTATTCCGAGTCGCATCGTGCGCAAGCACCGTGATGCCAGTAGCACCCGAGAAAGAAGTCTGCACGAAGGAGAAGAACCCAAGAATCCGGCTTATGGTGCACAATGATAGCAGCGCACAACCGCCCTGCCGTAGGTGCAATGGGGCCCACAAATTGGAGGACTGTAAGCAGTTCCTGGAGCTAGAAGGGCCAGGTAGATGGAACTTCGTCAGAGAAAAAAGGCTATGCTGGAGGTGCCTTGGCAAACACTTTATAAGGCACTGTAAGTCAACAAGAGTATGTTCCGTCGACGGCTGCTCGAGAAAGCACCATTTTCTCCTCCACAACAGTAACCAGCAAAGCTCTAGGGTAGAGAATAGACCGAAGGAAAGCACTACGGTACTGCACACGATGCAGAACGAAGCTGCGCTGTTTAGATACGTCCCCTTAACATTGTATGGACCGAACGGCCAAATGCAAGTGTTCGCACTGATAGACGAAGGATCCGCCTGTACCCTAATCGAGACGGAGATAACGGAAAACTAGGTATCGATGGCCCCTCGGACGAGCTATGCCTACGCTGGACTGGAGACATCACGCAAAGAGAATCTCAATCCAAATGGATAAGCCTAGCGATCTCTCCAAGGGACAATGTGGCTCGCAGATTCACGCTTCAAAACGTGAGAACAGTAAAAAACCTGGATCTGCCGAAGCAGACGCTGGACGACTCAATCCTAAAATCCCATTCGCACCTGGAAATGCTACCGATACTCAGCTACAAGGACGTGAGAGCGTCATTGATCATCGGATTGGACAACGTGAAACTTGGAGTGCCACTGACCGTCAAAGAACGCGAGAATTCCGAATTTATCGCTGCCAAGTCCAGGTTGGGGTGGTCTGTTTATGGCCGCAGAAAGGGCGACGGGCCAGCGAGTCCGCGGGTAATGCACGTATGCGAATGTAATAAACACCCACAGCTGGACACTCTTGTAAAAGAGAGTTTCTCATTAGACGCGGTTGGCATAAACATGGCGAAGAGCACACTCAGGTCCAAAGAGGACGAAAGAGCAAAAACAATACTGGAAAATTGCACGAGGTTTAGCAGCGAAATGAAGAGATGGGAGACAGGACTCCTCTGGCGGTACGACAACGTGGAACTTCCTTCCTCCAGAGAGATGGCAATGCGACGACTTCGGTGCCTAGAATCTCGTATGACACGCGATAAGGTGCTACGAGAGTTCGTAAACGAACAGATTAAGAGGTACGAAGACATCGGCTACGTCCGAAAACTGGAAAAAGATGAAATGGTCGGAGGCAAACGCTCCTGGTATCTGCCCGTATTCGTGACTAAGAACCCGAACAAAGGCAAATTAAGACTTGTATGGGATGCAGCAGCCAAAGTGGAAGGCATCGCTCTTAATTCAATGCTACTAAAGGGCCCCGACCAATTGCCATCGCTGGTAGGAGTAATATCGCGCTTTCGAGAGAAGTCTATTGGCATCTGCGGAGATATTAGAGAAATGTTTCACCAGGTTAGGATACGTTCGGAGGATCAAAGCTCACAGCAGTTTCTCTGGAGATATGGTGACACCAGTCGAGAACCGGATAGGTACGTAATGAGCGTAATGACCTTTGGTGCTTCTTGTTCCCCAGCAGCAGCGACCTACGTGAGAGATAGGAACGCTGAAAGGTTCATCGAGGAACAAAGAGAGGAAGTAGAGGCCATACTTCGCAACACCTTTGTAGATGACTGGCTCCAAAGCTGTGACTCAGAAGACGAAATGGTCCGTCTAGCGCTGGCAGTGAGGAACATACACAAAGAAGGAGGCTTCGAGATGAGAGGATGGATGTCTAACTCGAGCACTGTGATGAGAGCGCTCTCAGGAGATGGAGATCATCAAGAACGACCCATCGAGATGACGGACTCAACAAGAAGAGAACGAGTGCTTGGCATGTGGTGGCATCCAAGGAATGATTACTTCACCTTCGTCAATAAGTTTCCGAATGACATATACGACGAAGCGAAAACTGTGACGAAGCGGTCAATTCTACGTACAGTCATGACCATCTTCGATCCCATAGGACTACTGGGGTTCTATATTATACAGGCAAAGATAATACTGCAGGACGTGTGGAGGTCGGCCGTAGGCTGGGATGAACAGGTCGAAGAAAGCGAACGTCAACGTTGGATGATATGGGCACGGCAACTACAAAACATCGAAGAATTAAGGGTTCCACGATATCTCGGTCTAACGAAAGAAACATCTAATATCCAATTACACATCTTTACAGACGCGAGCATAAACGCCTTTGCAGCCGTCGCCTACATAAGGATCGAACAAAGAGAGAACAAAGTCAGATGCACACTACTCGCATCCAAGACAAGAGTGGCACCATTGAAACCAATTTCGATTCCCAGGATGGAGCTTATGGCAGCGATCCTCGGCCTACGACTAGCTAAACTCATAACACAGGAGCTCTCCGTCGAGGTCAAGCGACGTGTTTTTTGGACCGACTCCAAGAACGTGTTGTATTGGATATGTTCAGACGCCCAAAAGTACCATCAGTTCGTTGCGCTCCGAATTGGAGAGATCTTGGAAACCTCGGACATATCAGAATGGAAATGGGTTCCATCCGCTCTGAACGTAGCAGACGATGGAACGAAGTGGACCAAAGAGTCGAGTTTCCAACCGGAAGCGAGATGGTTCTCCGGTCCGCCGTTCCTATTTGACGAGGAAGAACACTGGCCAACTACACAGCTCGACTCGAGTAATCTGGAACGGATACACGTACACGAATGGACAGATACGCCGAAACCGCCATCAAAGCTGAGTAGCATAACCCCAAATGTATGTCGCTTTAGCAAATGGGAAAAGTTCACGGGAGCCCTGAGATGCGTGATGAGATTTCTGGGCAAAATACGCAAAAGAGATTTCGCATCAGACGAGGCAAATTTAGCCGCACGCTTTCGCGTGGAAGATGTCAACATCGTTATATACCGGATGGTACAAGAAGAGGCTTACTCTGAAGAAATGGCTCTTCTACGACAAGGAAGAATCGTGAGTAAGAAAAGTTCGATCTACAAATTATCTCCGTACCTCGATGAAACAGGCGTACTGAGAATACGCGGCCGCATAGATAAGTCGATCGGCATAACGAGGAACCTGAAACGGCCAGTAATTCTACCCGGAGGACATAACGTCACTAATCTTCTCATTGATTATTTCCATCGGAAGTTTCAGCATCAGCTTACTGAGATCGTCGTCAACGAGATGCGACAATTGTACCACATACCAGGACTGCGAGCAAGAGTTCGCGCCGTAGCGAAAACCTGCCAAAGATGCCGCAATAAAAAAGCGCTTCCAGAGGCACCGGAGATGGGAAGCCTACCACCAGAGAGGCTAGCAATCAACGAATTGCCATTCACAAACACAGGTATCGACTACTTCGGACCACTGGAGGTAAACGTAGGAAGACGACGCGAGAAACGATGGGGAGTACTATTCACGTGCCTCACCGTGCGAGCAGTACACATCGAGCTGGCAAACTCCCTGTCAACAGACGCCTTCATGCTAACATTGGAAATGTTCGTAGCCCGTCGAGGAGCCGAGGAACTTCCGAGGAGCCAGCCGCCTACTACGAGAAGAAATTGAAAGAATTCTACCGAACGAACTGGAAACCAAGTACCCGCAAATAGAATGGTCCTTCATACCCCCAGGAGCACCCCACATGGGAGGTGCGTGGGAAAGAATGATCAGATCGGTGAAATCCATACTAGCCGAAATATTAGAGGAGACGCACGTCCAAGAACCAGTGCTGAGAACAGCACTAGCAAAGATAGAAAATATGCTAAATTCCCGACCCCTGACTTACGTGCCGTTGGAGTGTCCGGAAGCCGACGTACTTACACCGAATCACTTTCTGAGAGCAGAGACCAGCTCGACGGCAGCAAAGAGCGACGGCAGCGCAATAGGAGCTATGCTTGGTAAGAGTTTTCGCATTGCAGGGCAGATCGTGGACAGCTTCAGAAAACGATGGCTGAAGGAGTACCTACCGTGCCTGACGACACGAACCAAATGGCATGGACCCCCAATCAACCCTATCCAACTCGGAGACGTCGTGGTTCTAGCGGACGAAACAAGCCCCAAGGTGCAGTGGAGGAAAGGCGTCATCATGGACCTTCGAGTAGCCAAGGACGGGATCGCCCGAAGCGCAGTGATCCGCACTGCATCTGGACTGCTAACTCGGCCAATAGTTAAACTGGCCAAGTTAGACGTGAGGACAACGAACCCAATAATGGATCAAGGCGTAACCAGAAGTTTGGCAAACATCACGACAAGCGACGAAGTTTGCGAAGGGGGGAATGTTACGGCAGAAACCGCAGCGGCAGCTCTAAATATCACTGCGCCTAACAGTCCTGAATATCACTGCGCCTAACAGCCCTGAATATCACTGCGTTAACAGCACAAACATTAACAGCGCTGAGCAAAGGGTTAATTAGGGCGAAGGGCAGACAAAGGCAGGAAGAAGGAAGAACGAAAACAAAAGGCAGCAGAAAAAGCACTGAAGCGGTACAAGTTTTTTAGCGCTAGCTCTCGTAGTTTAACACCCGCCCGACATTGTAAATGAATAAATAAGTGAAACAAACAAATGAATAAAACCGATTTAAAGAACAAAACCACGGGAGGCGTATTGAACACGGGAGGCTTATCAAACGTACGGCCCCAGATTTGGAGGCGTTGCCCGGCGCGGCAATACTTTGGGTTAAACTTTATAATTCGTATTTAATCTTGGTGGCTTAGCGGAAGCCGATTGCTTGCTATGGCCAGATAAAATTTATGCGAGATCGATATGCAACCAATGCGCAGAGGGGTTAGCATAGAACTAAACTATAGACGACGGCGTTAGATCAAAGTGATCAAAGTAACTGCCGAAGTGGCGGCGGCAGAGAGCCCATTTCGCGGGAGAGCGCAGTAACTCTGCAGAAAGTCAACGTTTTACAACATAGGCGGCTCTCTCTACTCATACAATAATAATGCTTAAAGTTACAGTTATTCTTCGGCGGCTGGTCCGAACATACTCCCCCCGTTGGGAGCTAGTCTTTCAACAGATTAAGTCCTTTATGTCCATCCAGCTATGTTTATGTTTGCCACCTGAATGTGTCGAATTAGAAGATGCGTTCCTTGCCGAATATCAGAAACGGTGAGTCCTGGATGCCTAAGACGATGTATAAAGTTATGCATGTAGGCGAATGTGCGCTGCATGCGAAAGAATGAATTCGCAAATCTGCATCCCGACGTGAGATCGGCATGTGGAGAAGTGATTAGCAATACTCTCTTGCGAAGCTCCAAAGTTGCTATGTCGTTAGCAGGAGATACAGGCCACTTATCCTTGGAGCCTAGCAAAAAGGATGGGCCGTGAAACCATAGCTATGACTGGATAAGATGGCTGGGAAGCGAGCCTCTCGAGAGAATATCAGCAGGATTTAAAGATGTGGGAACATAGCGCCATTCCATGGCTGCCGTCAACTCCTGATTTAAGCCACTCGATTTGCCACGAAAACTTGAAATTTAGCTGGCTCGTCCCTAATCCAAGATAATGCTGTTGACGAATCCGACCAGCAATAGAACCGACCTGTAAAGATTCCCATGTCCTTTACGCTCTGCATGATTTTCGCAAGCAAATGGGCTCCACTTAATTCCAGCTTAGGAATCGATATAGTCTTTAGCGGCGCCACTCGCGACTTTGAGCACAAAACGTGGCTCGAAGACTGGGCTTCCCTGGACACGACATACACGCAAGCGCCATATGCTTCTAAGCTGGCATCACAGAATCCGTGAACTTCTGTAGACACAAGAGAACGAAGAACCAAGCGAGGAAATGAGATCCGAGAAATGCTTGCCAAACTATTTCTCAAGTCCATCCAAGTTGAATGCAACGCTGAGGGTAGGCTTTCATCCCAATCCAAATTTTCTCTCCAACGCTGCTGAAGGAAGTTTTTGTACCTGACAATGACTGGATTTATCAATCCAAGAGGGTCGTAGAACCGCGCAATCGTAGATAAAACCGACCGCTTTGATGGCTTTGAGTTTGTATCCAGTGCGGACAAGGCAAAAAGAAGCTGATCCGAATCAGGGTCCCACGCTAAGCCGAGAGTTTTGGCTATGTCGCTTCCATCATTAAACTTTAGGAACTTCTCTATGTCATCTTCAGGGGTTCCCTCAAGTACTTCCTGGTGACTGGAGCACCATTTCCTAAGTCTAAAGTTACCACGGGACAGTAAAGCTGATGTTTGGTGCATCTTGTCCATGACCTGTGCGCCCGAAATAAGGTCATCCACGTAAAATTCCTGCCGCAGAGCAGCTGAGCCAAGAGGGTAGGACTCACCCTCGTCGATGGCCAGCTGGTGCATTGCGCGGACCGCTAAAAATGATACAGCCCTCGTCCCGTATGTGACGGTGTCTAATGTGTAGACTTGAACCTCGGACTCGATGGAATCTCGCCATAGGATATGTTCGAAAGCGAATCAATATGTTAAACAATGCAGGCTGAATAACAGGGCCTGTCATCATCACATCATTTAGAGAATATCAAGTTGATGTCGCTGCGGATCCATCGAAAACGACACGGAGTTTTGTCGTCGTACTGTCCCCTCCTTTAGGACACAGTGATGAGGCAAGAAATATTAGCAGAGGCTACGGGAATCAGGGTTGACTTGGTGCATATGATGTAAATCAATGTACTCCCTCATAAGGGCGGAATACCGCTCCTTGAGTGTAGGATTACGCTCCAGTTTTCGCTCCAGTCTGATGAACCGTCAATAAGCCTGAGCATAAGATTCTCCTAAACGATCAGTATTGTTATTTAGCGGCAGACGAACTGCATACTCCCCGGATGGCAACCGTGAAAGGTGGCTTACGAAATGTGCTTCACAATCGTCTTCTTCTTTGGTATTCAACCCAGCCTCCACACAATTCTCGACTTCCCAAAATATACGAAGAGTTTTATCCAACCTTGCTTCCATCTCAGCTATCGAATCTGGACAATTGTGCGTGGCCAAAAGAGCCGAGCTTGATACCTTCTGTCCACCGCCAGATACGATCCACTCAAGCCGGGTCTTCTGCAGAAGAGGCAGTCCATCGGTGAGTTTGATTTGCCCTACTCAGAGGAGATCATAAAAAACGCTCGCACCAATGAGAATATCAACCCGTTGAGGATTGAAAAATGCAGGATCAGCGAGCTGAATGTTAGATGGAATACTCCAATCGGATACATTTACTGTCATACTTGGTTGAGAATCGGTAATCGTGGGGGCGATGAGAGCAGTAAGCGTAGTTGTACAAATGCTTATGGTGGATCCCTCAGTAAAAACGCTGGTATCGCCCAGCCCAGACACAAGTGCAGACGATTGAGTTCTCCTAAGCTGAAGCTGCTGGGCGAACCTGGATGTGACGAGATGCAGCTGCGATCCTGAATCTAAGATGGCACGACAAGGAACTAAAACGCCAGACCGATTCTTCACGAGAACCACGGCAGTAGCCAGAAGCACGACATCAGAGTGAAGACCTTGGGCAGCAAGAGAGGTGTACGAAGGTAGAGACGAGCTGCTAGCTGAATTTTGAGCAACGGAAAGAGTGTCCGGTTGAACGGCCAGATCGGGAGGAGTAATACCTGCGCAGCTTTGTGTTGTGGGCTGTATACTATCGAAGTGCAACAAACTATGATGCCTACCGCCGCATACTCGACATTTTCCACTATTGTATGCGTGGGTCCGGTGCCCCGGTTTTAGGCAATTGAAGCATAGGGAAACTTCTTCACTTCTTTGTGGCGCAGCAACGGTGAGAGGTTTCCGAATATCTTGCACGAGTATATTCCATGACCCGCTGAGTGGCAAAAGACGCATACAGACGGGTCGGCGGAAGAGTTGGAAGCTACAAACGTTTTCTTAACCTGCGTATAGGAATGGTTTTTTCCCACCTGATCGTTATTAGCGTGTGTCGCTGTAGCATATTCCAATCGCTACATTTTCTGGCAGCGTTGCTGCAAGAATTCGAAGAATTCTTCTGCGGTAGGTATAGCATCCGACCATTTGGTTTGCGTCTTCGAATCCAACTTCTGCAGCAGCATGATGACCATGAATCATGAAATCTCCTCAGCAATTCCCAATGTCTGCAACGCTCGCATGTGTAAATTGACTGCATCCGAAAACTCCCGAAGCCTTTTACCAGAAGGCGAGTTTACCCTCTTTAGCCCAAGAATCTTCTTGATGTGTGCCTGGAAAACAAGTCTTTTGTTATTAAAGCGTTTATTAAGTATATCCAGAGCCGCACGATAATTGGCACTGGAGAGCTGAGCTCCAACGATCGAACCGAATCCAAAGCCGCATCAGCGAGGCAAGAGCGAAGGTGCTGGAATTTCTCGATGTCACTGAGATCCGCATCCGCTTCAATCGCCGATTTGAACATTGCCATAAAATCCGAAAACTCGACGTATCCACCAGAAAACTTAGGCACCTTCAGCTCAGGAAGTCGCTGCTTGTGAGCCATGATGATGGTACTATGTCCGGAATGGCTTGGCAGAGTCGTAGAATGGGCAGCGGCGTGTGACAGGCTTACTTCAACAGCAGCCAGCAACTCAGCTTTCAACGATATGAAAAGAGTATCGAAGATTTCGCGCAGCTCACTCCCAATCTCGTTTTGATCGAGAGCCTCCAATTCATTATGGCCCTTATTGACCTCGACTTCCGCGGCGGTCAACTTATCGATTTTATTCCCCGCGAAGGATTCGCCAAGCCTGTGCAATCGATCATATAATGTGTAAGATATGAATATCAGTTTATAAGATTTGAATATTAGTTTAAGATTTACTCATCGATAGTATTATAAGAAATACCAATGTACTCGATATATCGATACTTGTCCTCGACAAGTATCGATATGCCAACACACATTCATTCATATACGACGATCAAGAAAGAAGAACATATAATAAAACCGTGCGAGTAAAAGTTTACATATCAGGTGTGGGGTTTGCCCAAAAAAAAAAAAAACTCTGCGATGAACTATGCAGACATAAGAGCGAAAACCAAAAGTGAACTTAGCGACATATTGCGTAGGCAAAACGTATATTTTGATCAAGATGCCAACATACACCAATTACGTACAGCAGTGAAAAAAATCATGGAAGACACGCATGAGCTAGGAAATACGGCGCCAAGCGCAGACGAGACTATGCAGGCAGACATTTTTGCAGTCCCGGTTGAGCGCGAGATAGATAGAGACAACCGTAGTGCACAACACGCAGTAAAAGCGGCGCCAGAAGAATATGGTGAAAATGTGCAGAAGGCTCGAGAAGCATTCATGCCGCGACAAGACAACGCTTGTTCGAAATTGACCATGCGATCAGATGAATACGAAGAAGAATCGCGCCGTTTGCAGCAGTTGGAACAATTGTACGTTTCTCGCAAGCGCTTAGCTGATCTCAAATTAAGCATATTGAAAACGGAGAAAGAGGCTATGGAGTTGGAAACGCCGAGAGATTGCATCGACTTGACACACATTGATGCGTTGATGCGTCCATTTTCTGGAGATGACGACCAGGCTGTAACCAGTTGGATAAGTAACTTTGAGGACATTATGAATTTCCATGGTGTATCCGAGTCAAAATGCTGGATATTAGCAAAGCGGCTGCTAGGCGGATCGGCGAAGGCGTACATCGACCATGTGGCGCCTTTGACTTGGCAATTGATGCAGACAGTGACAGCGTGGGACATTGGAAAGCGACTGGAGGCACGGAAAATTGCAAATAATGAAAGCGCATTCCAATATTTCGTCGCCATGTGCAGCATAGCGTCGCAGGCAGACATGGCCACGAGCGATGTGGTCAAATTCATCGTAGAGGGACTGCAGGACAAGACGGGCATGGCAGCATCCATGCTATACTGCAGCACACTCAACGAGTTGCGTGACAAGATGGTCACCTATGATAAGGTCAGAAGAGCTCCTGGAGTACCAGCCACCTGTATTCGCAGTGCCCGAAACGAAAGATGGCCACTAGGGTAGCTGCAGTTCAAGATGAGGAGCGACCAGGAGAAAAAAACAACGACGATTTAGCGGCTGTCCAGTTAATCACTTTATGACTTCCGTTTGGTGAACAAAGAGGCGTCAGTATTTTTAGTCTATTTGATACAGGTAGCCCTGTAAGTTTTATTCATAAGTCTTTGATACCGAAGTCGGCTATAGTTGAAGCCTATAATGAAGTTAGGAAATACTATGGACTAGGAGGACAACCAATTCCCATATGGGGAAAATTTAAGGGCCATATTGAATTTTGCACAAAGAAATATATCGTTTTATTAAACATCGTAGATGATAGCATGCTGCCTTTGCCGGTATTGTTGGGACGCGATGCCCTTAAAGTTATTGAAGTAAAATTAGTTCATAAGAAAAATATCAATGCGAAGCAACACACACCATTAAGTTCGTTAAAGCAAAAAGCTATTAGTTTAACCTGCGCGTCTTTATTCACCGAAAGTAAAAATAATATTAACATAAGACTATATGATAAGTTAGATGGTAATCAATCAGAAAGAAGCGAGCTAATCAAACGTTCTAATCCATTTAAAAATCAGACACAAGAAAACTCAAGGAATGACAAAATGGTCATCGAGAATATGAATCAAGGCGACGAATTCAGTAACTTTTGTGCGTCGGTAGAGATTGATGAAGAGGAACATATTAACGTAGGCTTCGAATTTGGCCCCACTCTTGCAGAAAAGTGTAGGGAAGTTATTAAGACATACTATTTACACAAAGAATTTGACTTTAAAGCACCACTAAAGTATCAGATGCAGATTCGTGTAACAGAAACAACACCATTTCATTGTACTCCGCCTCGTTTATCCTACCATGAGAGAGAGAAAGTAGCTGAAATAGTAGATGATCTGTTAGAAAAGAAAGTAATCCGTCATAGTGAGTCTCCTTATGCTTCCCCGTTGGTTCTTGTAAAAAAAAAATCAGGAGAACTTCGAATGTGTGTCGATTACCGTGGTCTGAACAAACGAATTGTTAAAGATAATTTCCCATTGCCCCTTATTGAGGACTGTCTTGAGTTTTTAGAAAACAAGTGCTGTTTTTCCATTATAGATTTGAAAAGTGGGTATCATTAAATAGGCGTAGAAGAAAAATCTGTTCCGTATACATCGTTTGTGACACCGTAAGGACAGTATGAGTACTTGAGAATGCCCTTTGGGTTAAAAAATGGATCCGCTATTTTTCAAAGATTTATTTCGGAGCTCTTGAGAGACTTTATTAAGAACAAAAGCATTGTAGTGTACATGGATGATATATTAGTAGCGACTAAAACAGTTGAAGAACACATGGATATATTAAAAAGACCATGCATTCGGTTTAGCGAGCAAAATTTAGAGATAAATCTAAAAAAGTGTAGGTTTGTCAATCGAAACATCGATTTCCTGGGGTATAAAGTTAATCAAAACGGAATAGTTCCTAGTGATTCCCATATTGAGGCCTTGAAAAAATACCCAGTCCCTCAAAATGTAAAAGCACTGCACTCATGCTTGGGATTCTTTTCGTATTTTCGACGTTTCATGTTGTCATTTACGACGACAGCTAAGCCCTTGGTGCAGTTGTTAAAAGAAGGTGGTCCGTTTCCCATGAATAGAGAACAGGTGAAGACGTTTGAAACTCTTAAGAATGCGTTGGCAAATCCTCCGGTATTAGCCATTTTTAGCCCAAATAGAGAAACGGAATTACATACAGACGCAAGTTCATACGGTTATGGCGCAATACTGATGCAAAGACAAGATGATGGGAAGATGCACCCTGTGTCCTATTATTCTGGCAAAAAAACAGAAAGAGAATCACGTTATCATAGTTTCGACCTAGAGACATTGGCTATAATTTATGCATTGAGGCGTTTTAGAGCATATTTGGAGCATAGGTCCTTCAAAATAATCACGGATTGTAATTCGTTATTACAGACGTTAACCAGAAAATCAATTAGTCCTAAGATAGCACGGTGGTCCCTAGAGTTAGAGAACTATGATTACTCCATTATGCACAGACCTGGGGCCAGTATGGCGCACGTTGATGCGCTGAGCAGACAAGATCAAGTGACGAATGTGTTAGAGGATGGTTATAGAGTCAAATACGGTTTAGAAAAGTCTAATTTAGAAAAAGATGAGAGTAGAAAGCAATATACAAGGAATAGTGTAAGTAGAGACAACCCTGGTAGTGAACATAGAGGTACCGTAGAGAACCCTGTGATTAAATGTAGAGAATAAAATATCAGTAGAGAGCGTAGTAGTACAGTAGAGAACCCTGCGATTGAGTGTGGAGAATCAAGTGCAGTAGGAAGTAGATTGGGAAATAGGTGGAAGTCTGATGATAGAGAGAACCTTGGTAGTGATTGTAGAGATAACATAGAGAATAGTGAATATAGGGAAGAGGATGGATCGAAGATTGAAATTAGAGATTTGAGCCAATGTAGAGGAAGCGTTAACGATGTGGTGGGGGGAGTAAAGTACATTAGTAGTAGGAATTCAGATAAAGAGAAAAAATGTGTTGAGGATACAGTAGAGAGGGACAAGTTAGAGTTTCAGGAGGAAAGATTACTAAAATCATTGATAGTTGGGGTAGTAGGTGCAACGCCAGAAGATGTTGATTTGATATTGCAAACAGAACAGATGCGAGACAAGGAAGTAGTTAGGATTCGAAAAATGCTAGAGGATGGAATTGAAGAGGATTTTGAAATGATAGATGGTATTGTTTACAAGAGGAGTTGTGAAAACAAACTATGTTTCTATGTACCAATGTGTATGGAAGAGCAGTTGATAAGGCGGTCACACGAAAAACTCGGACATCTGGCCGCAGAGAAGTGCGTGAGTGACCTTTTGAGAACCTACTGGTTTCCGTCAATGAGAAGTAAAGTGGCAAGGTTCATCAGAAACTGTCTACCGTGTATACTACACTCGATGCCTAAAACAATCCATAACAGAACGCTCCATAGTATCCCAAAGTCGTGTGTTCCTTTTCATACCCTACATGTTGATCATTTGGGTCCGTTGCCGAGTATTAGATCTAAGCGAAAACACCTCCTTGTGGTAATAGATGCATTCACTAAGTTTGTCAAATTGTTCCCGGTTAATAGTACCAGCACGCGGGAAGCGAAGGATGCCTTAAGTAAATATTTTGATTTCTATAGTCGCCCTACTAGGATAATATCAGATCGTGGGACCTGTTTCACCTCGTTAGAGTTCTCTAGTTTTCTGCAGGAGAGAGGGATAGAGCACATTAAGGTAGCTACAGGTGCACCGCAGGCGAATGGCCAAGTGGAGCGGGTGAATCGTGTTCTTACTCCTATGTTAGGAAAACTGTCAGAGCCCCTTGAGCAAGCCGATTGGTATAGGTTGATGAGCAAGGTAGAGCACGCCATTAATAACTCCGTTAACAGCAGTACGAAAAAGACACCTAACACATTGTTATTTGGAATACCCCAGAAAGGACCCGTTGTAGATGAATTAACCGAATTCCTAGAGGAGAAGTTAGCGTCAGAACTTAGAGAGTTGGAAACTATAAGAGAAAAAGCAAGTGAGAACATACGGTTGTCGCAGAAAAGAAATGAGAAGATGTATGCCCATAAACATAGAGCCCCATTAAAGTATGAACCTGGTGACTATGTAGCAGTCCGGCATGTGGACACAACACCGGGGATCAATAAGAAGTTCGCACCAAAGTATCGAGGACCGTACAAGATCAATAGAGTATTGGATAATGATCGTTATGAGGTTGTCGACATTGAGGACTGTTAGTTGACGCAAATGCCATTCCGAAGTATACTAGAACCAGCAAGGCTTAAACCCTGGGTAGAGTGTATAAGAAATGTTTAACCAACTGTATGCCTTAGTGTGTAGATCGTGGGCGATCTGTAGTCAGGTTGCCCGAATGTAAGATATGAATATCAGTTTATAAGATTTGAATATTAGTTTAAGATTTACTCATCGATAGTATTATAAGAAATACCAATGCCAAAACACTTGTCGAGGACAAGTATCGATATGCCAAAATACATTCATTCATATACGACGATCAAGAAAGAAGAACATATAATAAAACCGTGCGATTAAAAGTTTACAAATGACTGACTTTTACGCTTATACAGACTCAGTCTGGAATCAGCCACCACAATATTTCCGCCCGCGCCTGTATTCGGATCGTTGTCCATGTTAACCGTTGTGCAATTCGACACAACAACGGAAAATGAAATACCGCTTAAGCGACGATGTATAGACGCGAGAGCGAGAATGCAAGACACGAAAAGTCAAGAACCGCGGCTGCAGCTGCGCAGAGAATGAGCGATTCGATGCTTAAAGTACCGGAATTTGTCTATAAATATTCCAGCCGCACTCTCACTGAATTTGCACTTTAAACTGTTTTTCAAAGTGCACCCAAATGTATTTGTTGCTAGTTAAACTACCCAACAACAAAATATTGTATAATTAATAAGTGTTTTAACGGAACGCGATTAAGCAATGGTTTTATATCACGTCCGCGTCACCAATATTTGAGATGCCAAGCTTTTTTTGTCACCTATGTGTTTCAAAAATGAAAAGAGACTTTGGGTTAAACTTTATAATTCGTATTTAATCTTGGTGGCTTAGCGGAAGCCGATCGCTTGCTATGGCCAGATAAAATTTATGCGAGATCGATATGCAACCAATGCGCAGAGGGGCTAGCATAGAACTAAACTATAGACGACGGCGTTAGATCAAAGTGATTGCCGAAGTGGCGGCAGCAGAACAAAGTAATTGCCGAAGTGGCGGCGGCAGAGAGCCCCTTTAGCGGGAGAGCGCAGCAGCTCTGCAGAAAGCCAACGTTTTACAACACAGGCGGCTCTCTCTGCTCATACAATAATAATGTTAAATTTACGGTTATTCTTCAGCGGCTGGCCCGAACATAGCCTTAGAAGTGAAGCAGATGAATACGCTTATGTAGCACTTGATCGGAGGCCTCGTGCGGATTTCTGATCGGTAGAAAAAAGGCCACAGTAATCTACTCCAGTGACTTCAAAAGCTCGAGATTTTGCCAAACGTTCCTTAGGTAGATCTCCCATGATGTGTTCAACCATGCGCGGCCTAGTCCTGAAGCATCTCACACACTTGCTGACGACACTGGACACTGATTTAATACCTTCAATGGACAATATTCCAGCCGAATTTTGGATATCAAGGCGCGAGGTCCGGCATGGAGGTTTCTTTCGTGATATCTTATCAGCGCAAAGGTAATGGAATGTCCCTTTGGCAGAATGAGCGGGTGCTGAGCGTCAGATCATAGCGATAATTGCCAAGACGACCTCCAACACTAAGTAATCCAGAATGATCGATGAACGGGTTGAGTGAACTAATAGAACTGGATTTCATGACTTGACCATTGCGCCGAATCTCCTTTATGTTTAATATTTAATGTTTAGAGTTCAACTATGGACAGTTAAACTGTGTAAAAGTGGCCTGTATCTCCATCTAACAACATAGCAACTTTGGAGCTTCGCAAGAGAGGATTGCTAATCACGTCTCCACATGCCGATCTCACGTCCGGATGCCAATTTGCGAATTCATTCTTTCGCATGCAGCGCTCATTCGCCTACATGCATAAATTTATACATCGTCTTAGGCATCCAGGACTCACCGTTTCTGATATTCGGCAAGGAATGCATCTTCTAATTCGACACATTCAGCTGGCAAATTTGTGGATGGACATAAAGGAGATTCGGCGCAATGGTCAAGTCATGAAATCCAGTTCTATTAGTTCGCTCAACCCGTTCATCGATCATTCTGGACTACTTAGAGTTGGAGGTCGTCTTGGCAACTCATCGCTATGATTTGACGCTCAGCACCCGCTCATTCTGCCAAATGGACATTCCATTACCTTTGCGCATCATGGGAGATCTACCTAAGGAACGTTTGGCAAAATCTCGAGCTTTTGAAGTCACTGGAGTAGATTACTGTGGACCTTTTTTCTACCGATCAGAAATCCGCACGAGGCCTCCGATCAAGTGCTACATTAGCGTATTCATCTGCTTCACTTCTAAGGCTATACACATGGAGCTCGTAAAGGATTTGACCACCGCATCGTTTCTAGGCGCACTAAAGCGTTTTAGTTCCACTCGAGGAAGGCCAAGTCAAATTTGGTCGGACAATGCGACAAACTTCGTTGGGGCCAAGAACGAGCTTCTGGAGCTAAAGAAGCTTTGTCTGAGCCAACCGCATATGAAGGAGGTCCATGAATCCTGCTTGGCTGACTCGATCGACTGGCGTTTCATCCCACCACGCTCTCCGCATTTTGGCGGGTTGTGGGAAGCGGCCGTGAAGACCGCAAAATATCACCTGTACCGCTCAGTTGGACCAGCTGTGCTTAGCTTCGACGAGCTGCGCACTCTGATCTGTCAATCACCCTTTGCTCTCGCTTTCAGAAAATCCTGATGATTTAGACGTTTTGACTCCTGCTCATCTGCTTTTAGGCGGCCCCCATGAGCAAATCCTCGAGCCTGACCTAGCGAAGCTGAACTACAATCGTCTGGATGGCTGGCAGCGAGTCAAACAAATATTTTGGAGCCGTTGGCGCGAAGAGTATCCCACTCTTTTGCAAGAGCGCGCGAAGTGGCGTACCCCCGCGCAAAACATCTGCAAGAACGACCTCGTTCTGGTGAAGGACGAAAATCTTCCTCCAATGCGTTGGCGTTGGTTATCAACCATCAATCATCACGAGCTGCCACACCATCTCACCACCGTGCAGCACCATCAACTCGCTGCTTACGCAACCCTAGCAATATTAATTTTATTGATCATTGCCTTCATTTTCCGGGAGAAATATCAACTATGGAAACCAAGGCCATCAAATCCCGATCCAGCCATGTCATCACCGCCTATACCCCCTGCTCGCCTGAACACCAGTTCAACGGCCGGGAGAATGTTCAGCCACAGACATGTATTTAATGAATATTAGGAATATACTCATAAATAAAATTGTTCATGTCATTTCATGTAACTGAATATGACGACACGAAAAATACATTATCAACTAAGAATAGACAATAGCACTTGTAAACTCGAACCCACCAAAAGGGATCAAGCAATAAACTATCTACTTTATTGCTGCCAAGTTCCTAAGTAAATACATTGAAATATAACCCCCGCACAGAGTAAGTGTACCCAATCTAAAAATACACTCACAAGGAGCCTGTGCGTTCCTTCCCATAGAATAAGAGTACCACTGTTAGCTATATATATAGGATATAGCTATAGGAGATACATTTGTTCAATAAAAATCAGTATCAGAAACAGTACCATAGGTGCCTGTCACTCATCTTCCATCGCAATCACCAGAGGCTGTCGCTTTGTCTTCAGATCCTCACTTGCGCACCGTAGGATACCCACTCCGCAGTCCAACTGGTTCAAGTTCTAGTTGCGACGACCAAACTGTAGACGGTTTATGTACCGTATGCAACCCAGCTTCCTACACACACACATACACACATTAACAATCTCTGCTGACGAATTACGTCTCTCCGCTGGCGGAAAACTTATTTCCGGTGGCAGACAATTTATCTCCGCTGACGAACTACGATTCTCCGCTGGTAGAAAACTTAACTCCGGCGGCGGGAAATTTGTATCCCCAGACGGACAATTTACCCCGCAGACGAATTACGTTTCTCAGCTGGCGGAAAACTTATTTCCGGTGGCGGGAAATTTATATCCCCTGCCAGACAAATTATCTCTGCTGACGAAATACGTCTCTCCGCTGGCGGAAAACTTATTTCCGGTGGCGGCAAATCTACATCCCCTTCCAAACAAATTATCTCTGCTGACGAATTACGTTTCTCCGCTGGCGGGAAACTTATTTCCGGTGGCGGGAAATCTATATCCCCTGCCAGACAAATTATCTCTGCTGACGAAATACGTCTCTCCGCTGGCGGAAGACTTATTTCCGGTGGCGGGAAATCTATATCCGCTGGCGGACAATTTATCCCCGCTGACGAATTACGTTTCTCCGCCGGCAGAAAACGTATTTCCGGCGGCGGGATATTTATATCCCCTGCCGGACAACTTATTTCTGCTAACGAAATACGTCTCTCCGCTGGCGGCAAACTTATTTCCGGTGGCGGGAAATCTATATCCCCTGCCAGACAAATTATCTCCGCTGACGAACTACGATTCTCCGCTGGTAGAAAACTTAACTCCGGCGGCGGGAAATTTGTATCCCCAGACGGACAATTTACCCCGCAGACGAATTACGTTTCTCCGCTGGCGGGAAACTTATTTCCGGTGGCGGGAAATATAAATCCCCTGCCAGACAATTTATCCCCGCTGACGAATTACGTTTCTCCGCCGGCAGAAAACGTATTTCCGGCGGCGGGATATTTATATCCCCTGCCAGACAACTTATCTCTGCTAACGAAATACGTCTCTCCGCTGGCGGAAAACTTATTTCCGGTGGCGGGAAATCTATATCCGCTGGCGGACAATTTATCCCCGCTGACGAATTACGTTTCTCCGCCGGCAGAAAACGTATTTCCGGCGGCGGGATATTTATTTCCCCTGCCAGACAACTTATCCCTGCTAACGAAATACGTCTCTCCGCTGGCGGGAAACTTATTTCCGGTGGCGGGAAACTTATTTCCGGTGGCGGGAAATCTGTATCCCAAGACGGACAATTTACCCCGCAGACGAATTACGTTTCTCCGCTGGCGGGAAACTTATTTCCGGTGGCGGGAAATATAAATCCCCTGCCAGACAATTTATCCCCGCTGACGAATTACGTTTCTCCGCCGGCAGAAAACGTATTTCCGGCGGCGGGATATTTATATCCCCTGCCAGACAACTTATCTCTGCTAACGAAATACGTCTCTCCGCTGGCGGAAAACTTATTTCCGGTGGCGGGAAATCTATATCCGCTGGCGGACAATTTATCCCCGCTGACGAATTACGTTTCTCCGCCGGCAGAAAACGTATTTCCGGCGGCGGGATATTTATATCCCCTGCCGGACAACTTATTTCTGCTAACGAAATACGTCTCTCCGCTGGCGGCAAACTTATTTCCGGTGGCGGGAAATTTATATCCCCTGCCGTCTCTGCTGACGAATAACGTTTCTCCGCCGGCAGAAAACTTATTTCCGGTGGCGGGATATTTATATCCCCTGCCGGACAACTTATCTCTGCTGATGAATTACGTCTCTCCGCTGGCGGAAAACTTATTTCCGGTGGCAGACAATTTACCTCCGCTGACGAACTACGATTCTCCGCTGGTAGAAAACTTAACTCCGGCGGCGGGAAATTTGTATCCCCAGACGGACAATTTACCCCGCAGACGAATTACGTTTCTCCGCTGGCGGAAAACTTATTTCCGGTGGCGGGAAGTTTATATCCGCTGGCGGAAAACTTATCTCTGCTAACGAAATACGTCTCTCCGCTGGCGGCAAACTTATTTCCGGTGGCGGGAAATTTATTTCCCCTGCCGGCCAACTTATCTCTGCTGACGAAAAACGTCTCTCCGCTGGCAGAAAAGTTATCTCCGTCGGCAGGAAATTTATATCCCCGGCCGGACAACTTATCTCTGCTGACGAATTACGTCTCTCCGCTAGCGGAAAACTTATTTCCGGTGGCAGACAATTTATCTCCGCTGACGAACTACGATTCTCCGCTGGTAGAAAACTTAGCTCCGGCGGCGGGAAATTTGTATCCCCAGACGGACAATTTACCACGCAGACGAATTACGTTTCTCCGCTGGCGGGAAACTTATTTCCGGTGGCGGGAAATCTATATCCCCTGCCGGACAACTTATCTCTGCTGACGAATTACGTCTCTCCGCTGGCGGAAAACTTATTTCCGGTGGCGGACAATTTATCTCCGCTGACGAACTACGATTCTCCGCTGGTAGAAAACTTAACTCCGGCGGCGGGAAATTTGTGTCCCCAGACGGACAATTTACCCCGCAGACGAATTACGTTTCTCCGCTAGCGGGAAACTTATTTCCGGTGGCGGGAAATCTATATCCCCTGCCGGACAACTTATCTCTGCTGACGAATTACGTCTCTCCGCTGGCGGAAAACTTATTTCCGGAGGCAGACAATTTATCTCCGCTGACGAACTACGATTCTCCGCTGGTAGAAAACTTAACTCCGGCGGCGGGAAATTTGTATCCCCACACGGACAATTTACCCCGCAGACGAATTACGTTTCTCCGCTGGCGGGAAACTTGTTTCCGGTGGCGGGAAATCTATATCCCCTGCCAGACAAATTATCTCTGCTGACGAAATACGTCTCTCCGCTGGCGGAAAACTTATTTCCGGTGGCGGGATATTTATATCTCCTGGCGGGAAATCTATATCCCCTGCCAGACAACTTATCTCTGCTAACGAAATACGTCTCTCCGCTGGCGGGAAACTTATTTCCGGTGGGGGGAAATCTATATCCCCTGCCAGACAAATTATCTTTGCTGACGAATTACGTCTCTCCGCTGGCGGAAAACTTATTTCCGGTGGCGGGAAATTTATATCCGCTGGCGGACAATTTATCCCCGCTGACGAACTACGATTCTCCGCTGGTAGAAAACTTAACTCCGGCAGCGGGAAATTTGTATCCCCAGAAGGACAATTTACCCCGCAGACGAATTACGTTTCTCCGCTGACGGGAAACTTATTTCCGGTGGCGGGAAATCTATATCCCCTGCCAGACAAATTATCTCTGCAGACGAAATACGTCTCTCCGCTGGCGGAAAACTTATTTCCGGTGGGGGGAAATCTATATCCGCTGGCGGACAATTTATCCCCGCTGACGAATTACGTTTCTCCGCCGGCAGAAAACGTATTTCCGGCGGCGGGATATTTATATCCCCTGCCAGACAACTTATCTCTGCTAACGAAATACGTCTCTCCGCTGGCGGAAAACTTATTTCCGGTGGCGGGAAATCTATATCCGCTGGCGGACAATTTATCCCCGCTGACGAATTACGTTTCTCCGCCGGCAGAAAACGTATTTCCGGCGGCGGAATATTTATATCCCCTGCCAGACAACTTATCTCTGCTAACGAAATACGTCTCTCTGCTGGCGGGAAACTTATTTCCGGTGGCGGGAAATCTATATCCCCTGCCAGACAAATTATCTCTGCTGACGAAATACGACTCTCCGCTGGCGAAAACTTATTTCCGGTGGCGGGAAATCTATATCCGCTGGCGGACAATTTATCCCCGCTGACGAATTACGTTTCTCCGCCGGAAGAAAACGTATTTCCGGCGGCGGGATATTTATATCCCCTGCCAGACAACTTATCTCTGCTAACGAAATACGTCTCTCCGCTGGCGGGAAACTTATTTCCGGTGGCGGGAAATCTATATCCCCTGCCAGACAAATTATCTCTGCTGTCGAATTACGTCTCTCCGCTGGCGGAAAACTTATTTCCGGTGGCAGACAATTTATCTCCGCTGACGAACTACGATTCTCCGCTGGTAGAAAACTTAACTCCGGCGGTGGGAAATTTGTATCCCCAGACGGACAATTTACCCCGCAGACGAATTACGTTTCTCCGCTGGCGGGAAACTTATTTCCGGTGGCGGGAAATCTAAATCCGCTGGCGGACAATTTATCCCCGCTGACGAATTACGTTTCTCCGCCGGAAGAAAACGTGTTTCCGGCGGCGGGATATTTATATCTCCTGCCAGACAACTTATCTCTGCTAACGAAATACGTCTCTCCGCTGGCGGGAAACTTATTTCCGGTGGGGGGAAATCTATATCCGCTGGCGGACAATTTATCCCCGCTGACGAATTACGTTTCTTCGCCGGCAGAAAACGTATTTCCGGCGGCGGAATATTTATATCTCCTGCCAGACAACTTATCTCTGCTAACGAAATACGTCTCTCCGCTGGCGGGAAACTTATTTCCGGTGGGGGGAAATCTATATCCCCTGCCAGACAAATTATCTCTGCTGACGAATTACGTCTCTCCGCTGGCGGAAAACTTATTTCCGGTGGCGGGAAATTTATATCCGCTGGCGGAAAACTTATCTCTGCTAACGAAATACGTTTCTCCGCCGGCAGAAAACTTATTTCCGGCGGCGGGATATTTATATCCCCTGCCGGACAACTTATCTCTGCTGACGAATTACGTCTCTCCGCTGGCGGAAAACTTATTTCCGGTGGCAGACAATTTATCTCCGCTGACGAACTACGATTCTCCGCTGGTAGAAAACTTAACTCCGGCTGCGGGAAATTTGTATCCCCAGACGGACAATTTACCCCGCAGACGAATTACTTTTCTCCGCTGGCGGGAAACTTATTTCCGGTGGCGGGAAATCTATATCCCCTGCCGGACAACTTATCTCTGCTAACGAATTACGTTTCTCGGCTGGCGGAAAACTTATTTCCGTTGGCGGGAAATTTATATCCGCTGGCGGAAAACTTATCTCTGCTAACGAAAAACGTCTCTCCGCTGGCGGCAAACTTATTTCCGGTGGCGGGAAATTTATATCCCCTGCCGTCTCTGCTGACGAATAACGTTTCTCCGCCGGCAGAAAACTTATTTCCGGCGGCGGGATATTTATATCCCCTGCCGGACAACTTATCTCTGCTGACGAATTACGTCTCTCCGCTGGCGGAAAACTTATTTCCGGTGGCAGACAATTTATCTCCGCTGACGAACTACGATTCTCCGCTGGTAGAAAACTTAACTCCGGCTGCGGGAAATTTGTATCCCCAGACGGACAATTTACCCCGCAGACGAATTACTTTTCTCCGCTGGCGGGAAACTTATTTCCGGTGGCGGGAAATCTATATCCCCTGCCGGACAACTTATCTCTGCTAACGAATTACGTTTCTCGGCTGGCGGAAAACTTATTTCCGTTGGCTGGAAATTTATATCCGCTGGCGGAAAACTTATCTCTGCTAACGAAAAACGTCTCTCCGCTGGCGGCAAACTTATTTCCGGTGGCGGGAAATTTATATCCCCTGCCGTCTCTGCTGACGAATAACGTTTCTCCGCCGGCAGAAAACTTATTTCCGGCGGCGGGATATTTATATCCCCTGCCGGACAACTTATCTCTGCTGACGAATTACGTCTCTCCGCTAGCGGAAAACTTATTTCCGGTGGCAGAAAATTTATCTCCGCTGACGAACTACGATTCTCCGCTGGTAGAAAACTTAACTCCGGCGGCGGGAAATTTGTATCCCCAGACGGACAATTTACCCCGCAGACGAATTACGTTTCTCCGCTGGCGGCAAACTTATTTCCGGTGGCGGGAAATCTATATCCCCTGCCGGACAACTTATCTCTGCTGACGAATTACGTCTCTCCGCTGGCGGAAAACTTATTTCCGGTGGCAGACAATTTATCTCCGCTGACGAACTACGATTCTCCGCTGGTAGAAAACTTAACTCCGGCTGCGGGAAATTTGTATCCCCAGACGGACAATTTACCCCGCAGACGAATTACGTTTCTCCGCTGGCGGGAAACTTTTTTCCGGTGGCGGGAAATCTATATCCCCTGCCGGACAACTTATCTCTGCTGACGAATTACGTCTCTCCGCTGGCGGAAAACTTATTTCCGGTGGCAGACAATTTATCTCCGCTGACGAACTACGATTCTCCGCTGGTAGAAAACTTAACTCCGGCGGCGGGAAATTTGTATCCCCAGACGGACAATTTACCCCGCAGACGAATTACGTTTCAACGCTGGCGGCAAACTTATTTCCGGTGGCCGGAAATTTATATCCGCTGGCGGAAAACTTATCTCTGTTAACGAAAAACGTCTCTCCGCTGGCGGCAAACTTATTTCCGGTGGCGGGAAATTTATATCCCCTGCCGTCTCTGCTGACGAATAACGTTTCTCCGCCGGCAGAAAACTTATTTCCGGCGGCGGGATATTTATATCCCCTGCCGGACAACTTATCTCTGCTGACGAATTACGTCTCTCCGCTGGCGGAAAACTTATTTCCGGTGGCAGACAATTTATCTCCGCTGACGAACTACGATTCTCCGCTGGTAGAAAACTTAACTCCGGCTGCGGGAAATTTGTATCCCCAGACGGACAATTTACCCCGCAGACGAATTACGTTTCTCCGCTGGCGGGAAACTTTTTTCCGGTGGCGGGAAATCTATATCCCCTGCCGGACAACTTATCTCTGCTGACGAATTACGTCTCTCCGCTGGCGGAAAACTTATTTCCGGTGGCAGACAATTTATCTCCGCTGACGAACTACGATTCTCCGCTGGTAGAAAACTTAACTCCGGCGGCGGGAAATTTGTATCCCCAGACGGACAATTTACCCCGCAGACGAATTACGTTTCAACGCTGGCGGCAAACTTATTTCCGGTGGCCGGAAATTTATATCCGCTGGCGGAAAACTTATCTCTGTTAACGAAAAACGTCTCTCCGCTGGCGGCAAACTTATTTCCGGTGGCGGGAAATTTATATCCCCTGCCGTCTCTGCTGACGAATAACGTTTCTCCGCCGGCAGAAAACTTATTTCCGGCGGCGGGATATTTATATCCCCTGCCGGACAACTTATCTCTGCTGACGAATTACGTCTCTCCGCTAGCGGAAAACTTATTTCCGGTGGCAGACAATTTATCTCCGCTGACGAACTACGATTCTCCGCTGGTAGAAAACTTAACTCCGGCGGCGGGAAATTTGTATCCCCAGACGGACAATTTACCCCGCAGACGAATTACGTTTCTCCGCTGGCGGCAAACTTATCTCCGGTGGCGGGAAATCTATATCCCCTGCCGGACAACTTATCTCTGCTGACGAAATACGTCTCTCCGCTGGCAGAAAACTTATCTCCGGCGGCGGGAAATCTATATCCCCTGCCGGACAACTTATCTCTGCTGACGAATTACGTCTCTCCGCTGGCGGAAAACTTATTTCCGGTGGCAGACAATTTATCTCCGCTGACGAACTACGATTCTCCGCTGGTAGAAAACTTAACTCCGGCGGCGGGAAATTTGTATCCCCAGACGGACAATTTACCCCGCAGACGAATTACGTTTCAACGCTGGCGGGAAACTTATTTCCGGTGGCGGGAAATCTATATCCCCTGCCAGACAAATTATCTCTGCTGACGAAATACGTCTCTCCGCTGGCGGGAAACTTATTTCCGGTGGGGGGAAATCTATATCCCCTGCCAGACAAATTATCTTTGCTGACGAATTACGTCTCTCCGCTGGCGGAAAACTTATTTCCGGTGGCGGGAAATTTATATCCGCTGGCGGAAAACTTAACTCTGCTAACGAAATACGTTTCTTCGCCTGCAGAAAACTTATTTCCGGCGGCGGGATATTTATATCCCCTGCCGGACAACTTATCTCTGCTGACGAATTACGTCTCTCCGCTGGCGGAAAACTTATTTCCGGTGGCAGACAATTTATCTCCGCTGACGAACTACGATTCTCCGCTGGTAGAAAACTTAACTCCGGCAGCGGGAAATTTGTATCCCCAGAAGGACAATTTACCCCGCAGACGAATTACGTTTCTCCGCTGACGGGAAACTTATTTCCGGTGGCGGGAAATCTATATCCCCTGCCAGAAAAATTATCTCTGCAGACGAAATGCGTCTCTCCGCTGGCGGAAAACTTATTTCCGGTGGGGGGAAATCTATATCCGCTGGCGGACAATTTATCCCCGCTGACGAATTACGTTTCTCCGCCGGCAGAAAACGTATTTCCGGCGGCGGGATATTTATATCCCCTGCCAGACAACTTATCTCTGCTAACGAAATACGTCTCTCCGCTGGCGGAAAACTTATTTCCGGTGGCGGGAAATCTATATCCGCTGGCGGACAATTTATCCCCGCTGACGAATTACGTTTCTCCGCCGGCAGAAAACGTATTTCCGGCGGCGGAATATTTATATCCCCTGCCAGAAAAATTATCTCTGCTAACGAAATACGTCTCTCTGCTGGCGGGAAACTTATTTCCGGTGGCGGGAAATCTATATCCCCTGCCAGACAAATTATCTCTGCTGACGAAATACGCCTCTCCGCTGGCGGAAAACTTATTTCCGGTGGCGGGAAATCTATATCCGCTGGCGGACAACTTATCCCCGCTGACGAATTACGTTTCTCCGCTGGCGGGAAACTTATTTCCGGTGGCGGGAAATATAAATCCCCTGCCAGACAACTTATATCTGCTAACGAAATACGTCTCTCTGCTGGCGGGAAACTTATTTCCGGTGGCGGGAAATCTATATCCCCTGCCAGACAAATTATCTCTGCTGACGAAATACGCCTCTCCGCTGGCGGAAAACTTATTTCCGGTGGCGGGAAATCTATATCCGCTGGCGGACAACTTATCCCCGCTGACGAATTACGTTTCTCCGCTGGCGGGAAACTTATTTCCGGTGGCGGGAAATATAAATCCCCTGCCAGACAACTTATATCTGCTAACGAAATACGTCTCTCTGCTGGCGGGAAACTTATTTCCGGTGGCGGGAAATCTATATCCCCTGCCAGACAAATTATCTCTGCTGACGAAATACGTCTCTCCGCTGGCGGAAAACTTATTTCCGGTGGCGGGAAATCTATATCCGCTGGCGGACAATTTATCCCCGCTGACGAATTACGTTTCTCCGCCGGCAGAAAACGTATTTCCGGCGGCGGGATATTTATATCCCCTGCCAGACAACTTATCTCTGCTAACGAAATACGTCTCTCCGCTGGCGGGAAACTTATTTCCGGTGGCGGGAAATCTATATCCCCTGCCAGACAAATTATCTCTGCTGTCGAATTACGTCTCTCCGCTGGCGGAAAACTTATTTCCGGTGGCAGACAATTTATCTCCGCTGACGAACTACGATTCTCCGCTGGTAGAAAACTTAACTCCGGCGGCGGGAAATTTGTATCCTAAGACGGACAACTTACCCCGCAGACGAATTACGTTTCTCCGCTGGCGGGAAACTTATTTCCGGTGGCGGGAAATGTATATCCCCTGCCGGACAACTTATCTCTGCTGACGAATTACGTCTCTCCGCTGGCGGAAAACTTATTTCCGGTGGCAGACAATTTATCTCCGCTGACGAACTACGATTCTCCGCTGGTAGAAAACTTAACTCCGGCGGCGGGAAATTTGTATCCCCAGACGGACAATTTACCCCGCAGACGAATTACGTTTCTCCGCTGGCGGGAAACTTATTTCCGGTGGCGGGAAATCTATATCCCCTGCCGGATAACTTATCTCTGCTGACGAATTACGTCTCTCCGCTGGCGGAAAACTTATTTCCGGTGGCAGACAATTTATCTCCGCTGACGAACTACGATTCTCCGCTGGTAGAAAACTTAACTCCGGCGGCGGGAAATTTGTATCCCAAGACGGACAATTTACCCCGCAGACGAATTACGTTTCTCCGCTGGCGGGAAACTTATTTCCGGTGGCGGGAAATCTATATCCCCTGCCAGACAAATTATCTCTGCTGACGAAATACGTCTCTCTGCTGGCGGAAAACTTATTTCCTGTGGCGGACAATTTATCTCCGCTGACGAACTACGATTCTCCGCTTGCAGAAATCTTATCTCCGGCGGCGGGAAATTTATATCCCCTGACGGACAATTTACCCCGCAGACGAATTACGTTTCTCCGCTGGCGGGAAACTTATTTCCGGTGGCGGGAAATCTATATCCCCTGCCAGACAAATTATCTCTGCTGACGAAATACGTCTCTCCGCTGGCGGAAAACTTATTTCCGGTGGCGGGAAATCTATATCCGCTGGCGGACAATTTATCCCCGCTGACGAATTACGTTTCTCCGCCGGCAGAAAACGTATTTCCGGCGGCGGGATATTTATATCCCCTGCCAGACAACTTATCTCTGCTAACGAAATACGTCTCTCCGCTGGCGGGAAACTTATTTCCGGTGGCGGGAAATCTATATCCCCTGCCAGACAAATTATCTTTGCTGTCGAATTACGTTTCTCCGCTGGCGGAAAACTTATTTCCGGTGGCAGACAATTTATCTCCGCTGACGAACTACCATTCTCCGCTGGTAGAAAACTTAACTCCGGCGGCGGGAAATTTGTATCCTAAGACGGACAACTTACCCCGCAGACGAATTACGTTTCTCCGCTGGCGGGAAACTTATTTCCGGTGGCGGGAAATCTATATCCCCTGCCAGACAACTTATCTCTGCTGACGAATTACGTCTCTCCGCTGGCGGAAAACTTATTTCCGGTGGCAGACAATTTATCTCCGCTGACGAACTACGATTCTCCGCTGGTAGAAAACTTAACTCCGGCGGCGGGAAATTTGTATCCCCAGACGGACAATTTACCCCGCAGACGAATTACGTTTCTCCGCTGGCGGGAAACTTATTTCCGGTGGCGGGAAATCTATATCCCCTGCCGGATAACTTATCTCTGCTGACGAATTACGTCTCTCCGCTGGCGGAAAACTTATTTCCGGTGGCAGACAATTTATCTCCGCTGACGAACTACGATTCTCCGCTGGTAGAAAACTTAGCTCCGGCGGCGGGAAATTCGTATCCCAAGACGGACAATTTACCCCGCAGACGAATTACGTTTCTCCGCTGGCGGGAAACTTATTTCCGGTGGCGGGAAATCTATATCCCCTGCCAGACAAATTATCTCTGCTGACGAAATACGTCTCTCTGCTGGCGGAAAACTTATTTCCTGTGGCGGACAATTTATCTCCGCTGACGAACTACGATTCTCCGCTTGTAGAAATCTTATCTCCGGCGGCGGGAAATTTATATCCCCTGACGGACAATTTACCCCGCAGACGAATTACGTTTCTCCGCCGGCAGAAAACTTATTTCCGGCGGCGGGATATTTATATCCCCTGCCTAACAACTTATCTCTGTTGACAAAATACGTCTCTTCGCTGGCGGAAAACTTATCTCCGGCGGCGGGAAATCTGTATCCCCTGCCGGAAAACTTATCTCTGCTGACGAAGTACGTCTCTCCGCTGGCGGAAAACTTATTTCCGGTGGCGGCAAATCTACATCCCCTGCCAAACAAATTATCTCCGCTGACGAACTTCGTTTCTCCGCCGGCAGAAAACTTATCTCCGGTGGCGGGAAATCTATATCCCCTGCCGGACAACTTATCTCTGCTGACGAAATACGTCTCTCCGCTGGCAGAAAACTTATCTCCGGCGGCGGGATACTTATATCCCCTGCCGGACAACTTATCTCTGCTAACGAAATACGTCTCTCCGCTGGCGGGAAACTTATTTCCGGTGGCGGGAATTCTATATCCCCTGCCAGACAAATTATCTCTGCTGACGAATTACGTCTCTCCGCTAGCGGAAAACTTATTTCCGGTGGCAGACAATTTATCTCCGCTGACGAACTACGATTCTCCGCTGGTAGAAAACTGAACTCCGGCGGCGGGAAATTTGTATCCCCAGACGGACAATTTACCCCGCAGACGAATTACGTTTCTCCGCCGGCAGAAAACTTATTTCCGGCGGCGGGATATTTATATCCCCTGCCGGCCAACTTATCTCTGCTGACGAATTACGTCTCTCCGCTGGCGGAAAACTTATTTTCGGTGGCAGACAATTTATCTCAGTGGGATATAATTGTACCGTTTTAGTTTACCGTTCTATATATAAGCGATATATAAAACGGAGCTGATACAAGAGACACGTAGTGGTTCGGTTAAACGTTTATTTGAGAGTGAGTAAAGTGGTATATACATTATGAGCACGATACAATACAGTGTTGCCAGATAATTGTTGCTTATTCAAACAATAGTATCGATTACATTTTTAACACTTCTTCTTAAGCTACATATTATCATTTTAAACTAACTACTGCATGTTTAACTTTGTCATTCCAAGTAATTTAACAAAGTCGTCGTGTTTTTTCTTGCTTAAACATTTTGTTAGTAGATCTGCATCATTACATTCTGCTTTTTCGCGAACAAAATGATACTTAATATCAATGTGCTTCGTGCGTTTGTGATGTACCGGATTTTGAGCAATATGTTGCGAACTGATGTTGTCGCCATAGATGGTTAAAGGCTCTGTAACAGTTGACCAACCAATCTCGTCGAGAAGTCTTCGTAAATAAATAGCCTCTTTAGCAGCCATAGATAGTGCTATGTATTCAGCTTCAGTGCTGCTCAACGCGACAACACTTTGCTTAGTTGAAGTCCAAGAAAAAGCACTGCCTGCTAGGAAGAATGCGTATCCACTATAAGATCTTCTATCGAGCCTGTCATTGGCCCAGTCAGCATCAGCGAAACCTCTTACTGGTTCACCACACTTGCGGTATGAGATGCCCAAATTCTTCGTACCAGCCAGATACCTTAGAATGTGTTTTGCAGCCGTCTCGTGTTCTGCATGGGGATCAGTATTTCGTTGCGACAGTTTGCTTACTGCGTGCAAAATGTCCGGTCGGCTCAAGACTGCTAAATACATAAGGGAACCAATTAATGACTGATATTGTGTTACATTTACCTTGACACAATTATCATCAATGCAGCCAACTTGATAGCCCGGGTCGAGCGGTGTGCTGACTGGACGGCACTTGCTCATGCCATACGTGTCCAATAGTCCTTGAATATGCGATTTCTGGCAAAACGAAATCGAACCCTGTTCACCGTCTCGCTCAATTTCCATTCCTAGGAAAAAGTTTATGGGGCCGCCATCGTGCATCTTGAAGTTTGATGCTATGTCATTTTTGTTTGGACATGCGATAATTAAATCGTCGACGTAGACTGCAATATAGCTGTATGTTTGCTCATCTTTCTTGACGTACAAGCATGCCTCGTTCTTACATCTCTTGAAGCCCATGGTAGACAATACCTCGTCGAGCGTTTTGTTCCATACTCGCCCGGATTGCTTGAGTCCATAAAGTGCTTTACGCAGCTTTTGAACTTTTTCTGGATGATGCTTGTCGACAAAATTCTGAGGCTGCCTCATGTACACAGTCTCATGGAGTTTACTGTTCAGGTAAGCATTTGATATATCTACTTGATGCATATACAGCTGTTTTTCTGCAGCAATTGCGAACAACATGCGAATGGTCTCGTACCGAATTACAGGTGAAAACGTTTCCCAATAATTTACTCCAAATTGTTGCCCACAGCCTTGAGCAACCAATCGAGATTTGAACTTCTCGATGAGACCATCCTTGTTTCTCTTAATTCGAAAAACCCATTTGGAACCAATGGCTTTTTGTCCTGGAGGGAGTTCACACAATGACCACGTGCTATTTTCCTGTAGAGCGTCGTATTCCGTTTGCATTGATTCTTTCCAATTTTGAGAATGATCGCCTTGCAATGCTTCAGCAACTGACTGCGGTGTCTAAGTGTCATCCATCTGATTTAGGAAACTATTGAGCACTGCCTGGTACTGCTTTTTCGGTCGCCCAGGTTGACCGCTCCGGATGATTTTTGGTCTGCCACGCCCACGCTGTACTACATTCTCTTGTGGTGGCACCTCTTGACCACTCACGGAATTGTCGTCAGGTTCACTTGCGCTCAAAAACTCCTCCTCCACTTCGCTGGAGTCACTGCTGGAATTTGCATGATCAGCAATTAAAGGTGCATATGAGTGTTGATCAGGAACTTTAATTGACTCAAGGCGGAGTATATTTGTCATGAAATCGTCATTTCGATCTGAAATACCACAATTCTCAATGCTTTTTGTGTCAATCTCACCTTCTATAAATTTCACATAACGCCTTTCAATTATTGTACGGTTCTCTCGATCGTACAGGCGGTAAGCTTTTGCTGTAAAGGAGTAGCCGACAAAAATGTATTCTTTGCCTTTTGCCTGGAATTTGCTTCTTCTGGTCTTATCCAAAGCAAATGCGCGAGATCCGAATACTCGCAGGTGTTTTACTGATGGCTTGCGTCCTTTCCAGGCTTCGAATGGTGTACCGCTACTTAAGGCTTTTGTGGGACATCTATTTCGCAAGTAAACTGCCGTGGTAACAGCCTCTGCCCACAAGAACTCCTCCAGCTTTGCATGGATTAGCATACTTTTTGCCATCTCTACAATTGTTCGATTGGCTCTCTCGGCTACACCGTTTTGCTGAGGGGTGTAGGGAACCGTCAGTTGCCTTTGTATACCGCACTCGTTCAAAAAACCAGAAAATTCCTTATTTACATACTCTGTGCCATTATCGCTGCGCACAGCCTTTATTTTGTTGCCCGTTTGGCATTCCACAAAACTTTTGAACATTTTGAATTTTTCGAAAACTTGGCTTTTCTCGTGCATAATGTATACAGATATCTTGCGCTAGTAGTCATCAATAAATGTCACAAAATAGCGATTGCCGCCGATCGATTTTACATTCATTGGGCCACATACATCTAGCTCAAGTACTTGCTCCGTTGTACGATTTAACTTCTGTTGAAACGGCAATGCACATATTTTTGCTCTGTTACATGTATCACAATTGATTTCCATTTTCATATTTTCAAAGTTCATGCCATGAACAAGCAGTTTATCGTTCAACTGTTTTAAATCTTGGAAATTAAGGTGGCCAAACCTATTATGCCAATTCATTGCAGGAGAAATTGTGTTCAACATATAAACTGCACTTTTTTCTGAGCACTGTTTGTACACATACAAATTGTTTTCTTGCTTGGCTTTTATTATTGTTTCTCCTTTTTTATTTTTAATCAGTGCCACTTTTCCAATAAATGTAGTAGAATTTTGGAAGGGGAGGGGGGGGGGGGGGGGGGGGATAAGAGCCTCCCGCCCCCAAGCTCACTTGGACCTATAAACAGGTCCGTTGTGTTGCCGCATGGGCATGTGCCCCTTCGCGTTGCCCGAACCGTTAGAGCATACTACTGCAGGTTAAGGGCAGTCCCATCCGGTGGCTTGGATGAATTTGGACAAGGTCCCTGGTTTGATTACGGATAGGTCCGAAATGTCCGTGAGGAAAGCGGCCCCGAGAATACGAAGACGACGATTTCCAAGGGCTGGGCAGTGGCAGAAGAAGTGGGGGACCGATTCCTCCTCCTCCTCGTCGCGACAACTCCTGCAGAAGTCGTTATGAGGGATTGACAGTCTAGAGGCGTGAGTGCCGATCTGCCAGTGTCCCGTAATGGCTCTAGTAACTGCAGAGCACTGTGCTCTGCTGAGTTTATACAGCTCTGCTGAGCGCTTCTTCGATCGATATGGCCATATCAATCTTGAGACTTTACAGGAAACGGTTTGCTGCCATCTCCTATTGGCATTTTGCTCGAACAATTCGTGCGTTAGGAGCCTGCACGTAGCCAAGGGCATCGCTACTTGCTCCCACTCCGATAGGAGAGGAATCGTAGTACCCTGCCTGGCTAGCTCGTCGTCATTCCCCTCGATGTCCCTGTGGCCGGGGACCCATATAAGGAAGAGATCTAACTGCTCTGCGATCTCGTGCAGAGACCTGCGGCAGTCATTTACAGTCGCTGAGTTCGACGATATTGAGCCTAGAGCTTTGATAGCTGCTTGGCTGTCCGAGAAGACGCACACTAAGTGCGTATCTAGGAGTAGTTTGGAGACGATCGAAATGGCCTCCTTGATGGCTTCAACCTCCGCTTGGAACACACTACAGTGATCCGGGAGCCTGAAGCAATGTCTGATGTTCAGCTCGCTGCAGTAGACTCCGCCTCCCACGCGGCCGTCTAGCTTTGAGCCATCAGTGTAGAAGTGGACCGCATTTGCAGGCCCTGGTTCGCCCATCTCCCAGTCCTCCCTAGATGGGATTGATACCTGGAAGGGCGTCGAGAGGTGATCACTGGGGATACAGTAATCTGTCCTCTCTGGTAATTGCGGGAGTCTCATCAGGATTCCCGAGTGCCCAACCGCGGATGCTTTCCACAGTCTGGCTTCTCTCATTCGGAGGGCGGAAAGTGTTGCCACCTTCTTTCCCATGAGATCAACCGGGAGGAGGTCCAGCACAGTATCCAGGGCTTCCCCTGGAGTAGTGCGTAGCCCGCCAGTTATGCATAGCTCTGCCATGCGTTGAACTCTGCTGAGTTTATTGAGGCCTGTCCTTTTGTCCAAGGCTGGCCACCATACCACCACTCCATAGAGCATGATTGGTCGTATGATGGCGGTGTAGAGCCACCGAACTATATATGGGGTCATTCCCCATTTTAGTCCGATGGCTTTCCTGCAAGTATAGAGGGCCACTGCGGCCTTCTTTACTCTATCCTCTATGCTCAATTTCCAATCGAGCTTTCTATCGAGGATTAGGCCAAGATACTTGGCGTTGTTGCTGAAGACTAGCGTTTCCCCACATAGTCTTGGGGGAATCAGTGCCGGAACTTTGTACTTCCTAGTGAAAAGCACCAGTTCCGTTTTAGACGGGTTGACGCCTAACCCGCATTTGTCTGCCCATTTCGACATTTTCGTGAGAGTACTTGTCATGCACTCACACAACGTCTGCGGAAATTTTCCGGAGAATGCTATGGCAACGTCGTCCGCGTACGCCACCACGCGGCAGCCACCCCCCTCTATCTCCCGCAGCAGTGTGTTCACTGCCACGTTCCATAGGAGGGGCGAGAGGACTCCGTCCTGCGGTGTGCCTCTGCTGACAAATCTGGTACACGTTGACGTCCCCAGTGATGCCTCAACCGTCCTGCATTGTAGCATCTGATCGATCAAGCTCACCGTCCTGGAGTCAACGCCCAGATCCGTCAGTGCGCCCGTGATGGCGGTCGGAAGGATGTTGTTAAAGGCGCCTTCTATGTCGAGGAAGGCTACGAGAGTGTACTCCTTAAAGTTAAGGGACGCTTTGATGATCGATGTGATCGAGTGTAGGGCCGTTTTGGTGGATCTTCCCTTCCGATAGACATGCTGGGAGTCTGAGATCAGACTGGACGGAATACACGCTGTGAAAATGCCGTCTGGGACCGCGGATTTGTAAGGTTTAAAACTTCTGACCGCCCAGGAGATGTTCTCCTGGTTTAGCAGGCTCAGGATGGCATTTGAGACGACAGAAGGAGGCGCGAAGTAGATGGGTTTGTTTTCATCGCAGCCAGGGAAGTGAGTATTTAGGAGAAGACTTAGCGATTCATCGCTGGACGTAGTCCACGCCTGGTCGGTGTTCTTCAAGTAGCTCAGGGTGGGTGTTGTCTCCGAGAGAACTTTGCGCAAGCGCGAGGCTTCTGAGTTACTCTTGATTTCGCTGCAGAACTTACGCCAGGAAGCGCGTTTGGCTTTCCAATTTCTTTGTTGTAGGTTGACAGAATGGCCTTGTATTCGGCCCAGTTTTGCTCAACGTTCTTAGCCTTAAGCTTTATTGAAGAGTCTCCGGGAGAATTTCCGGAGTTCATCCAGTTTCGGATTCCACCATTCAGGTTTCCTCCGGCCTCTGTTCTTGCCAGAGGGGCATGCTTTGTCGAGCGCCTTATTGCAGGCGTCGTGGCCTCCGTGGAGAACTCCTCCTCAGATGGGGGCTCGGGGAGAACACGACAGAGGTAATCAGAGTACCGAGTCCAGTTTGTCCGCCTGATGTTCCGGAAACGAACTGGCTTCGGTACTGAGAAGGAGAAAACAGTTTCCACGTACCTGTGGTCCGAGAAGGAGTGCTCTTCCTGGCCCCTTCAGGATACAATGTTACTCTGGATCTCATGAGAGGCAAGCGTGAGGTCCCGGACCTCCTTGCGGTTTTTAATAATAAAGGTGGGATCACTACCCCGGCTTAATAAGACCATCTGAGTGGTCAGTAAGTAACTGAAAAGGTAGTCACCCCTTTCGTTTGTGTCAGTGCTTCCCCACTGACAGTTATGTGCATTGGCATCGGCATAGGTCGATGTCCTTGGCCGAACATTCTGCGATTAGAGCCTGGAGAGGCGCGTGTGGAGGGGGTTTGGTTGATCATGCCCCATGCATGCGGAGCAGATCCTCAGTGAGCGCTCTTGGCCTTCGAGGCTCACTGCTGAAATTTGGGAGCAAAAATAAGTGCAACTCTCTTTTTGCAAGAATGCAGGTACGAATTTTACCTGCGGTCTCAGCTACGTATAGCTTGTAGTCAGAAGTCCTCAGACCGGAGACCCTGTTTCCGAGGATCCAGGCCTCCTGAATGAGGACTATGTCGGCTCCTTGGCCAGGTGGAGCAGTAGAGCAGCGCATGCTGCCTTACAATGGTGGAGGTTTATCTGCTGGATCATCAGTGACATTCCTGAGTCTCACCTCCGCCATTGTTGCTTCTAGATCGCTGTCGGGGGAATCCGGCTCCTCCACGACAAAGATATGGCTGAGACCTCTGGCTAGGTCGCTCTCGTCGGACGCGTGGTCCTCCAGGATGTCGTCCGACCTCCGCTTGCCTGCCCTTGCGATACGACTTATAGGTGGTTATGGTGACCATTTTGTACCCGTAGTCGACCACACCGTCCGTCTTGGCGAGGTGCTCTAGCGACTCCTCATAAAGAACGAGGATAATCTGGCGCCTCTGCCCCTGGATATCCTCCACCTTTGCCACCTTCCAATCGGCTGTAGGAAGGTGGGGGTTGCAGACCTGCAGTAACCTGAGGATCTTCTCAGGCTCTGCAGGCTGTTGCGCCACTATCTACGCACCAAACTCTCTTTTGCTGCTCTCCGACAAAACAGTGCATTAAACTGCTTGCCTGTTCTCTTTGTCCATTTGTTATGCTACCCTTTTTCTTAGATCTGCCCTCGCTTGCTCGATGACCAGTTTTTTCGCATTTGAAACATTTTCCCTTGAATTGTTGCTTTACGCCTGTGTTCCCGTCGTTCTTGGTTCCGTTATTCTCGACATTCTCGTTTTCTCGCGATCTGCGCTGTGTATGTGTGTATACTGCTTGTGTGGCCGAATGATTTTCGCGCTCAGCCTTCTCCTGTTTTCTGGTGCCTTCTTCCAGCATTTTTACTTTAAGAGCTTCAAATTTTGGCAGCTCGTCACGCGTTTCAATCGCGACTACAAAATTTTCCCAAGATTCGGGCAAACTGCTCAATAACATGATGACTTTTAGCTCATCGTGGAGTTTTATGTCCAGTTCCGCCAATTTTTCAATTGTCTCTACAAAAGAATTGACATAGGCGGACACATCATCGCCCTGCTGCATATTTAGTCGAATAAGTTTTTGATAAAGTTGCACATTTTGGATGGGGCCTTTTGGCATGTGGAGTTCCTTTAATTTTTTCCATATGGCTTCTGATGTTTCGCACGTCTTTATGTGCACAAACTGCGATGCCTTAACATTTAAGGTTATGTACGCCATTGCTTTCTGATCCAATTTATTCCATTTCTCGACAGCTGCGGCATCTCCTCCACTGCCTTTTCCACAGACTACATCCCATAATTCTGTCATTACCAGGACACTTTTCATGGCCATATGCCATACACTGTAATTGCCCTCATCAAGTTTTTCGATTTGATTTGACAAATTCATGTTGCTAATTGTTCCGCGTTAATGTGTGCACAAAATAACTGTTGACAATTTAGCACAACCGACACTCAAACCCAGACGCTTTTTAGTCTGTTATTAAGCCGAAACAACGAACTCTGGGCCCATAACCAATGTGGAATATAATTGTACCGTTTTAGTTTACCGTTCTATATATAAGCGATATATAAAACGGAGCTGATACAAGAGACACGTAGTGGTTCGGTTAAACGTTTATTTGAGAGTGAGTAAAGTGGTACATACATTATGAGCACGATACAATACAGTGTTGCCAGATAATTGTTGCTTATTCAAAGTTAGTATCGATTACATTTTTAACAATCTCCGCTGACGAACTACGATTCTCCGCTGGTAGAAAACTTAACTCCGGCGGCGGGAAATTTGTATCCCCAGACGGAGAATTTACCCCGCAGACGAATCACGTTTCTCCGCTGGTGGGAAACTTATTTCCGGTGGCGGGAAATCTATATCCCCTGCCAGACAAATTATCTCTGCTGACGAAATACGTCTCTCCGCTGGAGGAAAACTTATTTCCGGTGGCGGGAAATCTATATCCGCTGGCGGACAATTTATCCCCGCTGACGAATTACGTTTCTCCGCCGGCAGAAAACGTATTTCCGGCGGCGGGATATTTATATCCCCTGCCAGACAACTTATCTCTGCTAACGAAATACGTCTCTCCGCTGACGGGAAACTTATTTCCGGTGGCGGGAAATCTATATCCCCTGCCAGACAAATTATCTCTGCTGACGAATTACGTCTCTCCGCTGGCGGAAAACTTATTTCCGGTGGCAGACAATTTATCTCCGCTGACGAACTACGATTCTCCGCTGGTAGAAAACTTAACTCCGGCGGCGGGAAATTTATATCCCCTGACGGACAATTTATCCCCGCTGACGAATTACGTTTCTCCGCCGGCAGAACATTTTCTTCTGGCGGCGAGGAATTTATATCCCCTGCCGGACATCTTATCTCTGCTAACGAAATACGTCTCTCCGCTGGCGGGAAACTTATTTCCGGTGGCGGGAAATCTATATCCCCTGCCAGACAAATTATCTCTGCTGACGAAATACGTCTCTACGCTGGCAGAAAACTTATTTCCGGTGGCGGGAAATCTATATCCCCTGAAGGACAACTTATCTCTGCTGGAGAAATACGTCTTTCCGCTGCCGGAAAACTTATTTCCTGTGGCGGACAATTTATCTCCGCTGACGAACTACGATTCTCCGCTTGCAGAAATCGTATCTCCGGCTGGGTGATATTTGTATCCCCAGACGGACAATTTACCCCGCAGACGAATTACGTTTCTCCGCTGGCGGGAAACTTATTTCCGGTGGCGGGAAATCTATATCCCCTGCCAGACAAATTATCTCTGCAGACGAAATACGTCTCTCCGCTGGCGGAAAACTTATTTCCTGTGGCGGACAATTTATCTCCGCTGACGAACTACGATTCTCCGCTTGCAGAAATCTTATCTCCGGCGGCGGGAAATTTATATCCCCTAACGGACAATTTACCCCGCAGACGAATTACGTTTCTCCGCCGGCAGAAAACTTATTTCCGGCGGCGGGATATTTATATCCCCTGCCAGACAACTTATCTCTGCTAACGAAATACGTCTCTCCGCTGGCGGGAAACTTATTTCCGGTGGCGGGAAATCTATATCCCCTGCCAGACAAATTATCTCTGCTGCCGAAATACGTCTCTACGCTGGCAGAAAACTTATTTCCGGTGGCAGGAAATCTATATCCCCTGCCGGACAACTTATCTCTGTTGGAGAAATACGTCTCTCCGCTGCCGGAAAACTTATTTCCGGTGGTGGGATATCTATATCCCCTGCCGGACAACTTATCTCTGCTAACGAAATACGTCTCTCCGCTGGCGGAAAACTTATTTCCGGTGGCGGGAAATCCATATCCCCTGCCGGACAACTTATTTCTGCTAACGAAATACGTCTCTCCGCTGGCGGAAAACTTATTTCCGGTGACAGACAATTTATCTCCGCTGACGAACTACGATTCTCCGCTGGTAGAAAACTTAACTCCGGCGGCGGGAAATTTGTATCCCCAGACGGACAATTTACCCCGCAGACGAATTACGATTCTCCGCCGGCAGAAAACTGATCTTCGCTGGCAGAACATTTAACTCCGGCGGCGGGAAAATTATATCCCCTGCCGAACAGCTTATCTCTGCTGACAAAATACATCTCTCCGATGGCGGGAAACTTATTTCCGGTGGCGGGAAATCTATATCCCCTGCCGGACAACTTATCTCTGCTGACGAAATACGTCTCTCCGCTGGCGGAAAACTTATTTCCGGTGGCAGACAATTTATCTCCGCTGACGAACTACGATTTTCCGCTGGTAGAAAACTTAACTCCGGCGGCGGGAAATTTGTATCCCCAGACGGGCAATTTACCCCGCAGACGAATTACGTTTCTCCTCTGGCGGAAAACTTATTTCCGGTGGCGGGAAATCTATATCCCCTGCCAGACAAATTATCTCTGCTGACGAAATACGTCTCTCCGCTGGCGGAAAACTTATTTCCTGTGGCGGACAATTTATCTCCGCTGACGAACTACGATTCTCCGCTTGCAGAAATCTTATCTCCGGCGGCGTGAAATTTATATCCCCTGACGGACAATTTATCCCCGCTGACGAATTACGTTTCTCCGCCGGCAGAACATTTACTTCTGGCGGCGAGGAATTTATATCCCCTGCCGGACAACTTATCTCTGTTAACGAAATACGTCTCTCCGCTGGCGGAAAACCTATTTCCAGTGGCGGGAAATCCATATCCCCTGCCGGACAACTTATCTCTGCTGACGAAATACGTCTCTCCGATGGCAGAAAACTTATCTCCGGCGGCGGGAAATGTATATCCCCTGCCGGACATCTTATCTCTGCTGGAGAAATACGTCTCTCCGCTGCCGGAAAACTTATTTCCAGTGGCGGGAAATCCATATCCCCTGCCGGACAACTTATCTCTGCTGACGAAATACGTCTCTCCGATGGCAGAAAACTTATCTCCGGCGGCGGGAAATGTATATCCCCTGCCGGACATCTTATCTCTGCTGGAGAAATACGTCTCTCCGCTGCCGGAAAACTTATTTCCGGTGGCGGGATATCTATATACCCTGCCGGACAACTTATCTCTGCTAACGAAATACGTCTCTCCGCTGGCGGGAAACTTGTTTCCGGTGTCGGGAAATCTATATCCCCTGCCAGACAACTTATCTCTGTTAACGAAATACGTCTCTCCGCTGGCGGAAAACCTATTTCCAGTGGCGGGAAATCCAGATCCCCTGCCGGACAACTTATCTCTGCTGACGAAATACGTCTCTCCGATGGCAGAAAACTTATCTCCAGCGGCGGGAAATGTATATCCCCTGCCGGACAACTTATCTCTGCTAACGAAATACGTCTCTCCGCTGGCGGGAAACTTGTTTCCGGTGTCGGGAAATCTATATCCCCTGCCAGACAACTTATCTCTGTTAACGAAATACGTCTCTCCGCTGGCGGAAAACTTATTTCCGGTGGCGCGAAATCCATATCCCCTGCCGGACAACTTATTTCTGCTACGAAATACGTCTCTCCGCTGGCGGAAAACTTATTTCCGGTGGCGGGAAATCTATATCCGCTGGCGGACAATTTGTCCCCGCTGACAAAATACGTCTCTCCGCTGGCAGAAAACTTATCTCCGGCGGCGGGATATTTATATCCCCCGCCGGACAACTTATCTCTGCTAACGAAATACGTCTTTCCGATGGCGGGAAACTTATTTCCGGTGGCGGGAAATCTATATCCCCTGCCATACAAATTATCTCTGCTGACGAATTACGTCTCTCCGCTGGCGGAAAACTTATTTCCGGTGGCAGACAATTTATTTCCGCTGACGAACTACGATTCTCCGCTGGTAGAAAACTCCGGCGGCGGGAAATTTGTATCCCCAGACGGACAATTTACCCCGCAGACGAATTACGTTTCTCCGCCGGCAGAAAACTTATTTCCGGCGGCGGGATATTTATATCCCCTGCCGGACAACTTATCTCTGCTGACGAATTACGTCTCTCCGCTGGCGGAAAACTTATTTCCGGTGGCAGACAATTTATCTCCGCTGACGAGCTACGATTCTCCGCTGGTAGAAAACTTAACTCCGGCGGCGGGAAATTTGTATCCCCAGACGGACAATTTACCCCGCAGACGAATAACGTTTCTCCGCTGGCGGGAAACTTATTTCCGGTGGCGGGAAATCTATATCCCCTGCCAGACAAATTATCTCTGCTGACGAAATACGTCTCTCCGCTGGCGGAAAACTTATTTCCGGTGGCGGGAAATCTATATCCGCTGGCGGACAATTTATCCCCGCTGACGAATTACGTTTCTCCGCTGGCGGAAAACTTATTTCCGGTGGCGGGAAATCCATATCCCCTGCCAGACAACTTATCTCTGCTGACGAAATACGTCTCTCCGATGGCAGAAAACTTATCTCCGGCGGCGGGAAATATATATCCCCTGCCGGACATCTTATCTCTGCTGGAGAAATACGTCTCTCCGCTGCCGGAAAACTTATTTCCGGTGGCGGGATATTTATATCCCCTGCCGGACATTTTATCTCTGCTGACGAAATACGTCTCTCCGCTGGCGGAAAACTTATTTCCGGTGGCGGGAAATCCATATCCCCTGCCAGAAAACTTATCTCTGCTGACGAAATACGTCTCTCCGATGGCAGAAAACTTATCTCCGGCGGCGGGAAATGTATATCCCCTGCCGGATATCTTATCTCTGCTGGAGAAATACGTCTCTCCGCTGCCGGAAAACTTATTTCCGGTGGCGGGATATTTATATCCCCTGCCGGACAACTTATTTCTGCTAACGAAATACGTCTCTCCGCTGGCGGAAAACTTATTTCCGGTGGCAGACAATTTATATCCGCTGGCAGAAAACTTATCTCTGCTTACGAAATAAGTCTCTCCGCTGGCGGAAAACTTATTTCCGGTGGCGGGAAATTTATATCCCCTGCCGGACAACTTATCTCTGCTAACGAAATACGTCTCTCCGATGGCGGAAAATACATTTTCGATGGCGGGAAATCTATATCCACTGGAGGACAATTTATCCCCGCTGACGAATTACGTTTCTCCGCCGGCAGAACATTTACTTCCGGCGGCGAGGAATTTATATCCCCTGCGGGACATCTTATCTCTGCTGACAAAATACATCTCTCCGCTGCCTAACAATTTATCTCTGTTGACAAAATACGTCCCTTCGCTGGCAGTAAACTTATCTCCGGTGGCGGAAAATATATATCCCCTGCCGGACAACTTATCTCTGCTGACGAATTACGTCTCTCCGCTGGCGGAAAACATATTTCCGGTGGCGGGAAATCTATATCCTCTGCCAAACAAATTATCTCTGCTAATGAAATACGTCTCTCCGCTGGCGGAAAACTTATCTCCGGTGGCGGACAATTTATATCCGCTGACGAACTACGATTCTCCGCTTGCAGAGATCTTATCTCCGGCGGCGTGAAATTTATATCCCCTGACGGACAATTTACCCCGCAGACGAATAACGTTTCTCCGCTGGCGGGAAACTTATTTCCGGTGGCGGGAAATCTATATCCCCTGCCAGACAAATTATCTCTGCTGACGAAATACGTCTCTCCGCTGGCGGAAAACTTATTTCCGGTGGCGGGAAATCTATATCCGCTGGCGGACAATTTATCCCCGCTGACGAATTACGTTTCTCCGCTGGCGGAAAACTTATTTCCGGTGGCGGGAAATCCATATCCCCTGCCAGACAACTTATCTCTGCTGACGAAATACGTCTCTCCGCTGGCAGAAAACTTATCTCCGGCGGCGGGAAATCTATATCCCCTGCCAGACAACTTATCTCTGCTGACAAAATACGTCTCTCCGCTTGCAGAAAACTTATCTCTGCTGACGAAATACGTCTCTCCGCTGGCGGAAAACTTATTTCCGGTGGCGGGAAATATATATCCCCTGGCGGACAACTTATCTCTGCTTACGAAATAAGTTTTCCGCCAGCGGAGAGACGTATTTCGTCAGCAGAGATAAGTTTTCTGCAAGCGGAGAGACGTATTTCGTCAGCAGAGATAAGTAGTCCGGCAGGGGATATAGATTTCCCGCTACCGGAAATAAGTTTTCCGCCAGCGGAGAGACGTATTTCGTTAGCAGAAATAAAATGTCCGGCACGGGATATAATTTCCCGCCGCCGGAGGTAAATGTTCTGCCAGCACAGATCAATTTTCTGCCGGCTGAGAAACGTAGCTCGTCAGCGGAAATAAATTGTCCGCCAGCGGAGATAAGATGTCTGTGAGCGGAGAAAAGTTTTCCGACAGCGGATATAAGTTTCCCGCCACCGGAAATAAGTTTTCTGCCAGCGTAGAGACGTATTTCGTCGGCAGAGATAAGTTGTCCGGCAGGGGATATATATTTCCCGCCACCGGAGATAAGTTTACTGCCAGCCGAGAGACGTATTTCGTCAGCAGAGATAAGCTGTTTGGCAGGGGATATATATTTCCCGCCACCGGAAACTAGTTTTCCGACAGCGGAGCGACGTTTTTTTGTCAGCAGAGATAAGTTTTCTGCAAGCGGAGAGACGTATTTTGTCAGCAGAGATAAGTTGTCTGGCAGGGGATATAGATTTCCCGCCGCCGGAGATAAGTTTTCTGCCAGCGTAGAGACGTATTTCGTCGGCAGAGATAAGTTGTCCGGCAGGGGATAAATATTTCCCGCCACCGGAGATAAGTTTACTGCCAGCCGAGAGACGTATTTCGTCAGCAGAGATAAGTTGTCCGGCAGGGGATTTATATTTCCCGCCACCGGAAACTAGTTTTCCGCCAGCGGAGCGACGTTTTTTTGTGAGCTGAGATAAGTTTTCTGCAAGCGGAGAGACGTATTTTGTCAGCAGAGATAAGTTGTCTGGCAGGGGATATAGATTTCCCGCCGCCGGAGATAAGTTTTCTGCCAGCGTAGAGACGTATTTCGTCGGCAGAGATAAGTTGTCCGGCAGGGGATATATATTTCCCGCCACCGGAGATAAGTTTACTGCCAGCCGAGAGACGTATTTCGTCAGCAGAGATAAGTTGTCCGGCAGGGGATATATATTTCCTGCCGCCGGAGATAAGATTTCTTCCAGTGGAGAATCGTAGTTCGTCAGCAGAGATAAGTTTGCTGCAAGCGGAGAGACGTATTTCGTCAGCAGAGATAAGTTGTCCGGCAGAGGATATAGATTTCCCGGCACCGGAAATAAGTTTTCCGCCAGCGGAGAGACGCATTTAGTTAGCAGAGATAAGCTGTCCGGCAGGGGATATAAATTTCCCGCCGCCGGAGGTAAATGCTCTGCCAGCGGAGATAAGTTTTCTGCCGGCGGAGAAACGTATCTCGTCAGCGGGGATAAATTGTCCGTCAGGGGATGTAAATGTTCAAAGTGACCGCCACGATAATTAGATATTGATCTGTAACAACACTGCGCATGTGCCCTGCTGCATATCGATGTTCTCATATCGATGTTCTGTATATCGATGTTCCCTTTTTCGGTGTCTCTCTCTTGCGTATGTTACTCGGAAGCACATATAATTCTGTATACTGATATTCTGCTGTCTTACAAATAAAATAACTTTAACAGGTTATGGGCCCAGACACCAATTCACCCAGAAACAGTATAAAACAGAAACAGTGAGAAACAATAAACATTGTTTGGTGCTTAGTGAAAAGCAGTGCTAAAAAATGGCATAGACTCATTGGGGTTATGTGTGTACATAGAAAGGCAAAAGAACAAGTTGAACAAATTCAACGGAGATTCGCATTGTGTTTTTTGATTAGAATTTTGCAGCGAATCGGACCGTTGCCGTGGTTTAAAGTCCAAAATAAAGCAGTCCCAACGGATCAAGAAACACAAAAGCGAACGGAGACTCAAGTGTGTATACCAAAAAGTGCGTATGCCAAGCCGCACAAAACGGCGAGTGTGTATACCCAAAAGTGTGTATACCAAGGCATAGAAAATCGCGAGTGTGTGTGTGTAAATAGCAACTCGGGGGGATACTTAAAAGAAAACGAAAAAAACAAAAGAAAGACACGGACAACAGTATTGTCGTCGTAGTTGCTTTGTGCATGAGACGATCGACAGTTACAAATTTTGCACTGTGGGACAATAAGTATAAAAAATGAGTGGAAATATGAATTTCAATATTGAGAAACTGGACGAAAACAATTATAGCACATGGGAAGTTTTGATGAGAAGTGTTCTCATACAAAATGATTTGTGGCCAATCGTCAGTGGTAAAATTGAGCTTAGTGAAAGTGCAACAAGTGAGCAACGTGCAGCTTTTGAACTAAAGGATCAAAAGGCGTTGGCGTCAATTTTACTTTGTGTTAAATCGACCCAACTAAACAATATTAAAAATTGTGTATCGTCGTCACAGGCATGGCAAAAGCTAAATAAAATTCACAGGCCAAGCGGACCAGCAAGGGTAGTGTTTTTAATTAAACAATTGTTGACGTTAAAAATGTCGGATGGTATAAGTGCACAGGAATATTTGCGGAAATTCCAGGTGGTACACGAGGCTTTAGCAGAGGTCAACATAAAGGTTGATGAAAAGATCTTATCAGTTGTGTTGCTAAATGGTTTGCCTAAATCGTATGAAAGTTTTGTTGTTGCGATTGAGACGCGAGATGATTTGCCAAGCTTGAGCATGCTAAAAATAAAAATTTCTGAAGAAGCGAATAGGCAGGAAGATAGCATTAGCAAGGAAATTACAAGTAGCGCGGAACTACACGTCAGTTATGACAACAACAATTTTAAGAAAAACTTTAAGAAGGGCAAAAAGTGTTTTAAGTGCGGAAAGGAAGGCCATTTTAAATCGGAATGCCGTGCTAAAAGCAAGCAGGAAGAAGCAAACAACAAGGGCGCAAACAGTAAAAGCGGGGAAAGATTGGGTACAATGCTTTGCGTAACCGAATATGACAAAGTGGAACCAGAAAAATATGTACCAATCCTAAGTTTAGCTAAGCCGAATGACCAGATGTTAAATGCATGGTGCATAGACAGTGGCGCAACGGCGCATCTATGTTGTGACAAGGAACGCTTTGTGTCGTTCACGGAAGATAATCAAAAAGTATTTTTAGCCGGCGGTAAATCACTTATTGCTGAAGGGCATGGAACTGTTCAAGTAAAGTTCGGTGATAGATCCGTTACGATGGAAAATGTTATCTTGGTACCAGATTTGCAGTACAATTTTATATCGGTCACAAAACTATTAAAACATGGAAAAAAAGTTGTGTTTGAGAAAAATCAAGCGATGATTTTTGAAAACGGAAAAATAGTTATAAAGGCACATCTGGAAAATGGATTGTTTATGGTTCAGGACAATCAGGAAAAGTGTATGAACATTGTAAATGTTGAGGCAGATGCATTCAAATGGCACAATAGGTTCGGACATGTACATTTTGACGCATTAAAGGAAATGGTTAACAAGGAGATGGTAATAGGTCTCAAGGGCATATACAAGCCAAAACAAGTGTGTGCAACATGCGCAAAAAGTAAAATTTGCGTGCAACCATTTCAATCGAGCACAAACAGGTCAAAGGGCGTTCTAGACTTAATACATACTGATGTATGCGGTCCAATGCAAAAGCAGTCAATGGGAGGCAATCGATATTTCGCCACATTTATTGATGATTGTTCAAGATATGTATCAGTAAGTTTCCTAAAAACCAAAGATCAGGTTTTCGAGGCTTTTAAAGAATTTAAAAGTCAAGTTGAGTGCCAAACTGGGAGAAAAGTCAAGGTTTTACGAAGCGACAATGGCCGAGAATACATATCAAACGTTTTTGACAATTACCTAAACCAAAATGGAATAAAGCGAAACTTAACAGTGCCATATACACCTCAACAAAACGGAGTTGCAGAAAGGGCCAACAGAACATTGGTAGAAATGGCAAGAAGTATGCTGCTGCATGCTGGGTTGAGTGAATGCTATTGGGCAGAAGCGATTCGAACTGCCACGTATTTGCGAAATAGAGTGGCAAGCAGCTGCTTGAGCGGGGTGACACCTTTTGAAATATGGACAGGTCGAAAGCCAGTGGTATCGCATTTAAGAGTTTTTGGCTCAGTAGCGATAGCTCTAGATAAAACAAAGAAATCAAAGTTCGCACAGAAAGGCTTAGAGTATATAATGGTGGGCTACTCGGATACGGCCAAAGCATACCGTTTGGTCAGTAAAGAAACCAGGAAACTCGTAGAGAGTAGGTATGTCATTTTTGTAGAACCTGAAGGGGGCAAACTAGATGCATCATGTTCCAATGACATATCATCAATTGAGGTTCAACAAAACCAGAACGCTGAACCCGAAATGGATAGCGAGCAATTTAAAGATCCAGAAAATGAGCCAGAAAATCAGGAGGAGATTAGGTCTAGTAATGACATTCTTGTAATTCCAGAACCAATAAGAGGACCAGGACGCCCAACCATAGTACGGACGGGCAAACCAGGACGACCAAGGAAGCAGTATCATATGCTCAATGCGATACTGGCAGCAGACGTACAAGTTCCACAAAACTACGCACAAGCTGAACGGTCTACTGAAGGCGAGATATGGAAAGCATCAATGAAGGACGAGTACGAATCTCTCGTGAAGAACGGCACGTGGTCGCTTACTAAATTGCCTAGCGGGAAAAAGTCCATTGGATGCAGATGGGTTTACGCAGTTAAGTCCAATCCGGATGGAAGCGTGAACAGGCTCAAATCACGTCTGGTGGCGAAAGGTTGTAGCCAACGCTACGGGATCGACTACAAGGAAACATTTTCACCAGTTGTACGCCACGCAACTATCAGGTTGATAATTGCACTTGCAGTCGAACATGGTCTCCACCTACATCAAATGGATGTTGTCACGGCGTATCTCAACGGCGAATTGGAAGATGAGGTTTTTATGAGACAACCTGAGGGCTTCATCAGCGAAGTTCACCCAAATCACGTTTTGAGGCTTCACAAAAGTATATATGGCCTAAAACAATCAGGAAGAGTGTGGAACTCTACGTTGGATGCAACGCTGAGACGCATTGGTTTTATACCGACTGTCAACGAACCCTGTCTGTATCGTAAGCCAGGTAAAAATATGTGTCTAATAGCTGTCTACGTAGATGACATTATTTTGGCGTGTAAGGACCTAGATGATATATCTGATATCAAGATAAAGATCGCAGCAGAATTTGATGTGGTTGACATCGGGCCTATGCAATACTTTTTAGGTATTGAGGTGAAACGTGAAGGCAGTACGGGTGCGATTTCAATCAGCCAACGGAAATATATTAGAGAGTTGCTCGAACAGTACAATTTGAAAGATTGTCGACAGACGTCCACGCCTCTTGAAGCTGGTTACCAGGTGGCATGCAACAAAGAGGATTGCCGCAGGGTCGACATCACATCGTTCCAAAAGCTAATTGGAGAGTTATCTTATCTTGCTGTTATGACTCGTCCAGACATTGCGCATTCGGTGAACAAATTAGCACAACGTAACAAGGATCCTCATTCCGAGCATGAAGCGGCAGCCAAGCACATCCTTCGATATTTGGCAAAAACTATCGACTGGGAGATATGCTACACAAAGCAAGGAAAGGCAATTGAGTGTTTTGTTGATGCAGATTGGGCAAGTGATATGACGAACCGAAAGTCATTCACTGGCTATGTATGCATGTTGGCAGGAGGAGCGGTTTCTTGGGAGTCAAGAAAGCAATCGACGGTTGCCCTCAGTTCCACGGAGGCAGAGTACATAGCCTTATCATCTGCAGCAAAAGAGGCGATATACTTTCGCAGCCTACTGATTGACTTAAAGCTGATATCCAAGGAGTCAGCTATTCAGATGTACGGCGACAACATTGGAGCACAGCAGCTTGCTAGAAACCCCATGTTTCATGCACGTACAAAGCACATCGACTTCAAGATACATCATATTCGAGAGGTTCTCAAGAGATGTGAAGTCAACATTGCATATCTGCCAACCGATGAGATGATAGCAGATGTCCTCACAAAGAACTTAGCCAAGGTTAAGCACCATAAATTTGTATTCGCATTTGGTTTAAAAGATCGTTTATAAGTGCTTGACATGTTATTGAATATTAGTTAAGTATATTTAAAGTTTGTAAACATGCGTTGTGTTGAGGAGGAGTGTTCAAAGTGACCGCCACGATAATTAGATATTGATCTGTAACAACACTGCGCATGTGCCCTGCTGCATATCGATGTTCTCATATCGATGTTCTGTATATCGATAAATTGATCTGTGCTGGCAGAACATTTACCTCCGGCGGCGGGAAATTATATCCCGTGCCGGACATTTTATTTCTGCTAACGAAATACGTCTCTCCGCTGGCGGAAAACTTATTTCCGGTAGCGGGAAATCTATATCCCCTGCCGGACTACTTATCTCTGCTGACGAAATACGTCTCTCCGCTTGCAGAAAACTTATCTCTGCTGACGAAATACGTCTCTCCGCTGGCGGAAAAATTATTTCCGGTGGCGGGAAATATATATCCCCTGGCGGACAACTTATCTCTGCTTACGAAATACGTCTCTCCGCTGGCGGAAAACTTATTTCCGGTGCCGGGAATTCTATATCCGCTGGCGGACAACTTATCTCCGCTGGCAGACAATTTATCTCCGCTGACGAACTACGATTCTCCACTGGCAGAAATCTTATCTCCGGCGGCGGGAAATTTACATCCCCTGACGGACAATTTATCCCCGTTGACGAATTACGTTTCTCCGCCGGCAGAACATTTACGTCCAGCGGCGAGGAATTTATATCCCCTGCCGGACATCTTATCTCGGCTGACAAAATAAGTCTCTCCGCTGGCGGAAAACTTATTTCCGGTGCCGGGAAATCTATATCCCCTGCCAGACAACTTATCTCTGCTGGCAGACAATTTATCTCCGCTGACGAACTACGATTCTCCACTGGCAGAAATCTTATCTCCGGCGGCGGGAAATTTACATCCCCTGACGGACAATTTATCCCCGCTGACGAATTACGTTTCTCCGCTGGCAGAAAATTAATCTCCGCTGGCAGAAAATTTACCTCCGGCGGCGGGAAATTTATATCCACTGCGGACAACTTATCTCTGCTGACAAAAAATGTCTCTCCACTGGAAAACTTATTTCCGGTGGCGGGAAACTTATATCCGATGTCGGACAACTTATCTCTGCTGACGAAATAAGTCTCTCCGCTGGCGGAAAACTTATTTCTGGTGCCGGGAAATCTATATCCCTTGCCAGACACCTTATCTCCGCTGGCAGAAAACTTATCTCCGGCGGCGGGAAATTCATATCCGCTTGCGGAAAACTTTTCTCCAGAGGGGGAAATTTATATCCCCTGCCGGACAACTTATTTCTGCTGACAAAATAAGTCTCTCCGCTGGCGGAAAACTTATTTCTGGTGCCGGGAAATCTATATCCCTTGCCAGACACCTTATCTCTGCTGGCAGACAATTTATCTCCGCTGACGAACTACGATTCTCCACTGGCAGAAATCTGATCTCCGGCGGCGGGAAATTTACATCCCCTGACGGACAATATATCCCCGCTGACGAATTACGTTTCTTCGCTGGCAGAAAATTAATCTCCGCTGGCAGAAGATATACCTCCGGCGGCGGGAAATTTATATCCACTGTGGACAACTTATCTCTGCTGACAAAAAATGTCTCTCCACTGGAAAACTTATTTCCGGTGGCGGGAAACTTATATCCGCTGGCGGAAAACTTATTTCCGGTGCCGGGAAATCTATATCCGCTGGCGGACAACTTATCTCCGCTGGCAGACAATTTATCTCCGCTGACGAACTACGATTCTCCACTGGCAGAAATCTTATCTCCGGCGGCGGGAAATTTACATCCCCTGACGGAATATTTATCCCCGCTGACGAATTACGTTTCTCCACTGGCAGCAAATTTATCTCCGCTGGCAGAAGATATACCTCCGGCGGCGGGAAATTTATATACCCTGCCGGACAGCTTATCTCTGCTAACGAAATACGTCTCTCCGCTGGCGAAAAACTTATCTCCGGCGGCGGGAAATCTATATCCCCTGCCAGACAACTTATCTCTGCTTACGAAATACGTCTCTCCGCTGGCGGAAAACTTATCTCTGCTGACGAGCTACGATTCTCCACTGGCAGAAATCTTATCTCCGGCGGCGGGAAATTTACATCCTCTTACGGACAATTTATCCCCGCTGACGAATTACGTTTCTTCGCCGGCAGAAAACTTATCTCCGCTGGCAGAACATTTACTTCCGGCGGCGAGGAATTTATATCCCGGAAAACTTATCTGCGGTGGCGGAAATTTATATCCGCTGGCGGAAAACTTTTCTCCGATAACAGACATCTTATCTTCGATGACGGACAACTTATCTCTCCTGACAAAATACGTCTCTCCGCTGGCGGAAAACTTTTCTCCGGTGGCGGGAAATTCATAGCCGCTTGCGGAAAACTTATCTCCAGAGGGGGAAATTTATATCCCCTGCTGGACAACTTATCTCTGCTAACGAAATACGTCTCTCCGCTGGCGGAAAACTTATTTCCGGTGGCGGGAAATCTATATCCCCTGCCGGACAACTTATCTCTGCTGACGAAATACGTCTCTCCGCTTGCAGCAAACTTATCTCTGCTGACGAAATACGTCTCTCCGCTTGAAGAAAACTTATCTCCGGCGGCGGGAAATCTATATCCCCTGCCAGACATTTTATCTCTGCTTACGAAATACGTCTCTCCGCTGGCGGAACTCTTATTTCCGGTGCCGGGAAATCTATATCCGCTGCCGGACAAATTATCTCTGCTGACGAAAGACGTCTCTCCGCTTGCAGCAAACTTATCTCTGCTGATGAGCTACGATTCTCCACTGGCAGAAATCTTATCTCCGGCGGCGAGAAATTTATATCCCCGGCTTGACAACTTATCTCTGCTAACGAAATACGTCTCTCCGCTGGCGGAAAACTTATTTCCGGTGGCGGAAAATATATATCCCTTGCCGGACAACTTATCTCTGCTGACGAAATACGTCTCTCCGCTTTCAGAAAACTTATCTCTGCTGACGACATACGTCTCTCCGCTTGCAGAAAACTTATCTCCGGCGGCGAGAAATTTTCATCCCCGGCCTGACAACTTATCTCTGCTAACGAAGTACTTCTCTCCGCTGGCGGAAAACTTATTTCCGATGGCGGGAAATATATATCCCCGGCCTGACAACTTATGTCTGCTAACGAAATACGTCTCTCCGCTGGCGGAAAACTTATTTCCGGTGGCGGAAAATATATATCCCTTGCCGGACAACTTATCTCTGCTGACGAAATACGTCTCTCCACTTGCAGAAAACTTATCTCTGCTGGCGAAATACGTCTCTCCGCTTGCAGAAAACTTATCTCCGGCGGCGAGAAATTTATATCCCCGGCCTGTCAACTTATCTCTGCTAACGAAATACGTCTCTCCACTGGCAGAAAACTTATCTCTGCTGACGAAATACGTCTCTCCGCTTGCAGAAAACTTATCTCCTGCGGCGAGAAATTTTTATCCCCAGCCTGTCAACTTATCTCTGCTAACGAAATACGTCTCTCCGCTGGCGGAAAACTTATTTCCGGGGGCGGGAAATATATATCCTCTGCCGGACAACTTATCTCTGCTGACGAAATACGTCTCTCCGCTTGCAGCAAACTTATCTCTGCTGACGAAATACGTTTCTCCGCTTGTAGAAAACTTATCTCCGGCGGCGAGAAATTTATATCCCCGGCCTGACAACTTATCTCTGCTAACGAAATACGTCTCTCCGCTGGCGGAAAACTTATTTCCGGTGGCGGGAAATATATATCCTCTGCCGGACAACTTATCTCTGCTGACGAAATACGTCTCTCCGCTTGCAGAAAACTTATGTCTGCTGACGAAATACGTCTCTCCGCTTGCAGAAAACTTATCTCCGGCGGCGAGAAATTTATATCCCCGGCCTGTCAGCTTATCTCTGCTAACGAAATACGTCTCTCCACTGGCAGAAAACTTATCTCTGCTGACGAAATACGTCTCTCCGCTTGCAGACAACTTATTTCTGCTGACGAAATACGTCTCTCCGCTTGTAGAAAACTTATCTCCTGCGGCGAGAAATTTTTATCCCCGGCCTGACAACTTAACTCTGCTAACGAAATACGTCTCTCCGCTGGCGGAAAACTTATTTCCGGTGGCGGGAAATATATATCCCATGCCGGACAACTTATCTCTGCTGACGAAATACGTCTCTCCGCTTGCAGAAAACTTATCTCTGCTGACGAAATACGTCTCTCCGCTTGCAGAAAACTTATCTCCGGCGGCGAGAAATTTATATCCCCGGCCTGTAAACTTATCTCTGCTAACGAAATACGGCTCTCTGCTGACGAAATACGTCTCTCCGCTTGAAGAAAACTTATCTCCTAAGGCGAGAAATTTGTATCCCCGGCCTGACAACTTATCTCTGCTATCGAAATACTTCTCTCCGCTGGCGGAAAACTTATTTCCGGTGGCGGGAAATATAAATCCCCTGCCTGACAACTTATCTCTGCTAACGAAATACGTCTCTCCGCTGGCGGAAAACTTATTTCCGGTGGCGGAAAATATATATCCCTTGCCGGACAACTTATCTCTGCTGACGAAATACGTCTCTCCACTTGCAGAAAACTTATCTCTGCTGGCGAAATACGTCTCTCCGCTTGCAGAAAACTTATCTCCGGCGGCGAGAAATTTATATCCCCGGCCTGTCAACTTATCTCTGCTAACGAAATACGTCTCTCCACTGGCAGAAAACTTATTTCTGCTGACGAAATACGTCTCTCCGCTTGCAGAAAACTTATCTCCTGCGGCGAGAAATTTTTATCCCCAGCCTGACAACTTATCTCTGCTAACGAAATACGTCTCTCCGCTGGCGGAAAACTTATTTCCGGTGGCGGGAAATATATATCCTCTGCCGGACAACTTATCTCTGCTGATGAAATACGTCTCTCCGCTTGCAGCAAACTTATCTCTGCTGACGAAATACGTCTCTCCGCTTGTAGAAAACTTATCTCCGGCGGCGAGAAATTTATATCCCCGGCCTAACAACTTATCTCTGCTAACGAAATACGTCTCTCCGCTGGCGGAAAACTTATTTCCGGTGGCGGGAAATATATATCCTCTGCCGGACAACTTATCTCTGCTGACGAAATACGTCTCTCCGCTTGCAGAAAACTTATCTCTGCTGACGATATGCGTCTCTCGGCTTGCAGAAAACTTATCTCCGGCGGCGAGAAATTTATATCCCCGGCCTGTGAACTTATCTCTGCTAACGAAATACGTCTCTCCACTGGCAGAAAACTTATCTCTGCTGACGAAATACGTCTCTCCGCTTGCAGAAAACTTATCTCTGCTGACGAAATACGTCTCTCCGCTTGTAGAAAACTTATCTCCTGCGGCGAGAAATTTTTATCCCCGGCCTGACAACTTAACTCTGCTAACGAAATACGTCTCTCCGCTGGCGGAAAGCTTATTTCCGGTGGCGGGAAATATATATCCCCTGCCGGACAACTAATCTCTGCTGACGAAATACGTCTCTCCGCTTGTAGAAAACTTATCTCCGGCGGCGAGAAATTTATATCCCCGGCCTGACAACTTATCTCTGCGAACGATATACGTCTCTCCGCTGGCGGAAAACATATTTCCGGTGGCGGGAAATCTATATCCTCTGCCGGACAAGTTATCTCTGCTGACGAAATACTTCTCTCCGCTTGCAGCTAACTTATCTCTGCTGACGAAATACGGCTCTCCGCTTGTAGAAAACTTATCTCCGGCGGCGAGAAATTTTTATCCCCGGCCTGACAACTTATTTCTGCTAACGAAATACGTCTCTCCGCTGGCGGAAAACTTATTTCCGGTGGCGGGAAATATATATCCCCTGCCGGACAACTTATCTCTGCTGACGAAATACGTCTCTACGCTGGCAGAAAACTTATTTCCGGTGCCGGGAAATCTATATCCGCTGGCGGACAACTTATCTCCGAGGGCAGACAATTTATCCCCGCTGACGAACTACGATTTTCCACTGGCAGAAATCTTATCTCCGACGGCGGGAAATTTACATCCCCTGACGGACAATTTATCCCCGCTGGCAGAACATTTACCTCCGGCAGCAGTAAATCTATATCCCCTGCCGGACATCTTATCTCTGCTAACGAAATACGTCTCTCCGCTGGTGGAAAACTTATTTCCGGTGGCGGAAAATATATATCCCTTGCCGGACAACTTATCTCTGCTGACGAAATACGTATCTCCGCTTGCTGAAAACTTATCTCTGCTGACGAAATACGTCTCTCCGCTTGCAGAAAGCTTATCTCCGGCGGCGAGAAATTTATATCTCCGGCCTGTCAACTTATCTCTGCTAACGAAATACGTCTCTCCACTGGCAGAAAACTAATCTCTGCTGACGAAATACGTCTCTCCGCTTGCAGAAAACGTATCTCCTGCGGCGAGAAATTTTTATCTCCGGCCTGACAACTTATCTCTGCTAACGAAATACGTCTCTCCGCTGGCGGAAAACTTATTTCCGGTGGCGGGAAATATATATCCCCTGCCGGACAACTTATTTCTGCTGACGAAATACGACTCTACGCTGGCAGAAAACTTATCTCCAGCGGCGGCAAGTCTATATCCCTGCCAGACAACTTATCTCTGCTTACGAAATACGTCTCCCCGCTGGCGGGAAACTTATTTCCGGTGCCGGGAAATCTATATCTGCTGGCGGACAACTTATTTCCGCTGGCTGACAATTTTTCTCCGCTGACGAAATACGATTCTCCACTGGCAGAAATCTTATCTCCGGCGGCGGGAAATTTACATCCCCTGACGGACAATTTATCCCCGCTGACGAATTACGTTTCTCCGCCGGCAGAAAACTAATCTCCGCCTGCAGAACATTTACCTCCGGCGGCGGGAAATTTTTCTCCCCTGCCGGACATCTTATCTCTGCTAACGAAATACGTCTTTTTGCTGGCGGAAAACTTATCTCCGGCGGCGAGAAACTTATATCCCCGGCCTGTCAACTTATCTCTGCTAGCGAAATACGTCTCTCCACTGGCAGAAAACTTATCTCTGCTGGCGAAATACGTCTCTCCGCTTGCAGAAAACGTATCTCCTGCGGCGAGAAATTTTTATCTCCGGTCTGTCAACTTATCTCTGCTAACGAAATACGTCTCTCCGCTGGCGGAAAACTTATTTCCGGTGGCGGGAAATATATATCCCCTGCCGGACAACTTATCTCTGCTTACGAAATACGTCTCTCCGCTGGCAGAAAACTTATCTCCGGCGGCGGGAAATTTATATCCCCTGCCGGACATCGTATCTCTGCTAACGAAATACGTCTTTTCGCTGGCGGAAAACATATTTCCGGTGGCGGGAAATTTATATCCCCGGCCTGACAATTTATCTCTGCTAACGAAATACGTCTCTCCGCTGGTGGAAAATTTATTTCCGGTGGCGGGAAATATATATCCCCTGCCGGACTGCTTATCTCTGCTTACGAAATACGTCTCTCCGCTGGCGGAAAACCTATTTCCGGTGCTGGGAAATCTATATCCGCTCGCGGACAATTTATCCCCGCTGACGAATTACGTTTCTCCGCCGGCAGAAAACTAATCTCCGCTGGCAGAACATTTACCTCCGGCAGCGGGAAATCTATATCCCCCTGCCGGACAACTTATCTCTGCTGACGAAATACGTCTCTCCGCTTGTAGAAAACTTATCTCCGGCGGCGAGAAATTTATATCCCCGGCCTGACAACTTATCTCTGCTAACGATATACGTCTCTCCGCTGGCGGAAAACATATTTCCGGTGGCGGGAAATCTATATCCTCTGCCGGACAAGTTATCTCTGCTGACGAAATACTTCTCTCCGCTTGCAGCTAACTTATCTCTGCTGACGAAATACGGCTCTCCGCTTGTAGAAAACTTATCTCCGGCGGCGAGAAATTTTTATCCCCGGCCTGACAACTTATCTCTGCTAACGAAATTCGTCTCTCCGCTGGCGAAAAACTTATTTCCGGTGGCGGGAAATATATATCCCCTGCCGGACAACTTATCTCTGCTGACGAAATACGTCTCTACGCTGGCAGAAAACTTATTTCCGGTGCCGGGAAATCTATTTCCGCTGGCGGACAACTTATCTCCGCTGGCAGACAATTTATCTCCGCTGACGAACTACGATTTTCCACTGGCAGAAATCTTATCTCCGACGGCGGGAAATATATATCTAGCTAACTTATCTCTGCTGACGAAATACGTCTCTCCGCTTGTAGAAAACTTATCTCCGGCGGCGAGAAATTTATATCCCCGGCCTGACAACTTATCTCTGCTAACGAAATACGTCTCTCCGCTGGCGGAAAACATATTTCCGGTGGCGGGAAATCTATAACCTCTGACGGACAAGTTATCTCTGCTGACGAAATACTTCTCTCCGCTTGCAGCTAACTTATCTCTGCTGACGAAATACGTCTCTCCGCTTGTAGAAAACTTATCTCCGGGGGCGAGAAATTTTTATCCCCGGCCTGACAACTTATCTCTGCTAACGAAATACGTCTCTCCGCTGGCGGAAAACTTATTTCCGGTGGCGGGAAATCTATATCCCCTGCCGGACAACTTATCTCTGCTGACGAAATACGTCTCTCCGCTTGCAGAAAACTTATCTCTGCTGACGAAATACGTCTCTCCACTGGCGGAAAACTAATTTCCGGTGGCGGGAAATCTATATCCCCTGCCGGACAACTTATCTCTGCTGACGAAATACGTCTCTTCACTGGCGGAAAACTAATTTCCGGTGGCGGGAAATATATATCCCCTGCCAGACAACTTATCTCTGCTGACGAAATACGTCTCTCCGCTGGCGGAAAACTTATTTCCGGTGGCGGAAAATATATATCCCTTGCCGGACAACTTATCTCTGCTGACGAAATACGTATCTCCGCTTGCTGAAAACTTATCTCTGCTGACGAAATACGTCTCTCCGCTTGCAGAAAGCTTATCTCCGGCGGCGAGAAATTTATATCTCCGGCCTGTCAACTTATCTCTGCTAACGAAATACGTCTCTCCACTGGCAGAAAACTAATCTCTGCTGACGAAATACGTCTCTCCGCTTGCAGAAAACGTATCTCCTGCGGCGAGAAATTTTTATCTCCGGCCTGACAACTTATCTCTGCTAACGAAATACGTCTCTCCGCTGGCGGAAAACTTATTTCCGGTGGCGGGAAATATATATCCCCTGCCGGACAACTTATTTCTGCTGACGAAATACGACTCTACGCTGGCAGAAAACTTATCTCCAGCGGCGGCAAGTCTATATCCCCTGCCAGACAACTTATCTCTGCTTACGAAATACGTCTCCCCGCTGGCGGGAAACTTATTTCCGGTGCCGGGAAATCTATATCTGCTGGCGGACAACTTATTTCCGCTGGCTGACAATTTTTCTCCGCTGACGAAATACGATTCTCCACTGGCAGAAATCTTATCTCCGGCGGCGGGAAATTTACATCCCCTGACGGACAATTTATCCCCGCTGACGAATTACGTTTCTCCGCCGGCAGAAAACTAATCTCCGCCTGCAGAACATTTACCTCCGGCGGCGGGAAATTTTTCTCCCCTGCCGGACATCTTATCTCTGCTAACGAAATACGTCTTTTTGCTGGCGGAAAACTTATCTCCGGCGGCGAGAAACTTATATCCCCGGCCTGTCAACTTATCTCTGCTAGCGAAATACGTCTCTCCACTGGCAGAAAACTTATCTCTGCTGGCGAAATACGTCTCTCCGCTTGCAGAAAACGTATCTCCTGCGGCGAGAAATTTTTATCTCCGGTCTGTCAACTTATCTCTGCTAACGAAATACGTCTCTCCGCTGGCGGAAAACTTATTTCCGGTGGCGGGAAATATATATCCCCTGCCGGACAACTTATCTCTGCTTACGAAATACGTCTCTCCGCTGGCAGAAAACTTATCTCCGGCGGCGGGAAATTTATATCCCCTGCCGGACATCTTATCTCTGCTAACGAAATACGTCTTTTCGCTGGCGGAAAACATATTTCCGGTGGCGGGAAATTTATATCCCCGGCCTGACAATTTATCTCTGCTAACGAAATACGTCTCTCCGCTGGTGGAAAATTTATTTCCGGTGGCGGGAAATATATATCCCCTGCCGGACTGCTTATCTCTGCTTACGAAATACGTCTCTCCGCTGGCGGAAAACCTATTTCCGGTGCTGGGAAATCTATATCCGCTCGCGGACAATTTATCCCCGCTGACGAATTACGTTTCTCCGCCGGCAGAAAACTAATCTCCGCTGGCAGAACATTTACCTCCGGCAGCGGGAAATCTATATCCCCCTGCCGGACAACTTATCTCTGCTGACGAAATACGTCTCTCCGCTTGTAGAAAACTTATCTCCGGCGGCGAGAAATTTATATCCCCGGCCTGACAACTTATCTCTGCTAACGATATACGTCTCTCCGCTGGCGGAAAACATATTTCCGGTGGCGGGAAATCTATATCCTCTGCCGGACAAGTTATCTCTGCTGACGAAATACTTCTCTCCGCTTGCAGCTAACTTATCTCTGCTGACGAAATACGGCTCTCCGCTTGTAGAAAACTTATCTCCGGCGGCGAGAAATTTTTATCCCCGGCCTGACAACTTATCTCTGCTAACGAAATTCGTCTCTCCGCTGGCGGAAAACTTATTTCCGGTGGCGGGAAATATATATCCCCTGCCGGACAACTTATCTCTGCTGACGAAATACGTCTCTACGCTGGCAGAAAACTTATTTCCGGTGCCGGGAAATCTATTTCCGCTGGCGGACAACTTATCTCCGCTGGCAGACAATTTATCTCCGCTGACGAACTACGATTTTCCACTGGCAGAAATCTTATCTCCGACGGCGGGAAATATATATCCCCTGCCGGACAACTTATCTCTGCTGACGAAATACGTCTCTCCGCTGGCGGAAAACTTATTTCCGGTGGCGGGAATTCTATATCCTCTGCCGGACAATTTATCTCTGCTGACGAAATACTTCTCTCCGCTTGCAGCTAACTTATTTCCGGTGCCGGGAAATCTATATCCGCTGGCGGACAATTTATCTCCGCTGACGAACTACGATTTTCCACTTGCAGAAATCTTATCTTCGACGGCGGGAAATTTACATCCCCTGACGGACAATTTATCCCCGCTGACAGAACATTTACCTCCGGCGGCAGGAAATCTATATCCCCTGCCGGACTTATCTCGGCTAACGAAATACGTCTCTCCGCTGGCGGAAAACTTATCTCCGGTATCGGGAAATATATATCCCCTGCCGGACAACTTATCTCTGCTGACGAAATACGTCTCTCCGCTGGCGGAAAACTTATTTCCGGTGGCGGGAAATCTATATCCTCTGCCGGACAAGTTATCTCTGCTGACGAAATACTTCTCTCCGCTTGCAGCTAACTTATTTCCGGTGCCGGGAAATCTATATCTATATCTATCTACGATTTTCCACTTGCAGAAATCTTATCTTCGACTGCGGGAAATTTACATCCCCTGACGGACAATTTATCCCCGCTGGCAGAACATTTACCTCCGGCGGCAGGAAATCTATATCCCCTGCCGGACATCTTATCTCGGCGAACGAAATACGTCTCTCCGCTGGCGGAAAACTTATCTCCGGTGGCGGGAAATATATATCCCCTGCCGCACAAGTTATCTCTGCTGACGAAATACTTCTCTCAGCTTGCAGCTAACTTATCTCTGCTGACGAAATACGTCTCTCCGCTTGTAGAAAACTTATCTCCGGCGGCGAGAAATTGTTATCCCCGGCCTGACAACTTATCTCTGCTAACGAAATACGTCTCTCCGCTGGCGGAAAACTTATTTCCGGTGGCGGGAAATCTATATCCCCTGCCGGACAACTTATCTCTGCTGACGAAATACGTCTCTCCGCTTGCAGAAAACTTATCTCTGCTGACGAAATACGTCTCTCCACTGGCGGAAAACTAATTTCCGGTATCGGGAAATCTATATCCCCTGCCGGACAACTTATCTCTGCTGACGAAATACGTCTCTTCACTGGCGGAAAACTAATTTCCGGTGGCGGGAAATATATATCCCCTGCCAGACAACTTATCTCTGCTGACGAAATACGTCTCTCCGCTGGCGGAAAACTTATTTCCGGTGGCGGGAAATCTATAACCTCTGCCGGACAAGTTATCTCTGCTGACGAAATACTTCTCTCCGCTTGCAGCTAACTTATCTCTGCTGACGAAATACGTCTCTCCGCTTGTAGAAAACTTATCTCCGGCGGCGAGAAATTTATATCCCCGGCCTGACAACTTATCTCTGCTAACGAAATACGTCTCTCCGCTGGCGGAAAACATATTTCCGGTGGCGGGAAATCTATAACCTCTGCCGGACAAGTTATCTCTGCTGACGAAATACTTCTCTCCGCTTGCAGCTAACTTATCTCTGCTGACGAAATACGTCTCTCCGCTTGTAGAAAACATATCTCCGGGGGCGAGAAATTTTTATCCCCGGCCTGACAACTTATCTCTGCTAACGAAATACGTCTCTCCGCTGGCGGAAAACTTATTTCCGGTGGCGGGAAATCTATATCCCCTGCCGGACAACTTATCTCTGCTGACGAAATACGTCTCTCCGCTTGCAGAAAACTTATCTCTGCTGACGAAATACGTCTCTCCACTGGCGGAAAACTAATTTCCGGTGGCGGGAAATCTATATCCCCTGCCGGACAACTTATCTCTGCTGACGAAATACGTCTCTTCACTGGCGGAAAACTAATTTCCGGTGGCGGGAAATATATATCCCCTGCCAGACAACTTATCTCTGCTGACGAAATACGTCTCTCCGCTGGCGGAAAACTTATTTCCGGTGGCGGGAAATCTATATCCCCTGCCGGACACCTTATCTCTGCTGACGAAATACGTCTCTCCGCTTGCAGAAAACTTATCTCTGCTGACGAAATACGTCTCTCCCACTGGCGGAAAACTAATTTCCGGTGGCGGGAAATATATATCCTCTGCCAGACAACTTATCTCTGCTGACGAAATACGTCTCTCCGCTGGCAGTAAACTGATCTCCGGTAGCGGGAAATATATATCCCCTGCCGGACAACTTATCTCTGCTGATGAAATACGTCTCTCCGCTGGCGGAAAACTTATTTCCGGTGCCGGGAAATCTATATCCGCTGGCGGACAACTTATCTCCGCTGGCAGACAATTTATCTCCGCTGACGAAATACGTCTCTCCGCTTGCAGAAAACTTATCTCTGCTGACGAAATACGTCTCTCCACTGGCGGAAAACTAATTTCCGGTGGCGGGAAATCTATATCCCCTGCCGGACAACTTATCTCTGCTGACGAAATACGTCTCTTCACTGGCGGAAAACTAATTTCCGGTGGCGGGAAATATATATCCCCTGCCAGACAACTTATCTCTGCTGACGAAATACGTCTCTCCGCTGGCGGAAAACTTATTTCCGGTGGCGGGAAATCTATATCCCCTGCCGGACACCTTATCTCTGCTGACGAAATACGTCTCTCCGCTTGCAGAAAACTTATCTCTGCTGACGAAATACGTCTCTCCCACTGGCGGAAAACTAATTTCCGGTGGCGGGAAATATATATCCTCTGCCAGACAACTTATCTCTGCTGACGAAATACGTCTCTCCGCTGGCAGTAAACTGATCTCCGGTAGCGGGAAATATATATCCCCTGCCGGACAACTTATCTCTGCTGATGAAATACGTCTCTCCGCTGGCGGAAAACTTATTTCCGGTGGCGGGAAATCTATATCCCCTGCCGGACACCTTATCTCTGCTGACGAAATACGTCTCTCCGCTTGCAGAAAACTTATCTCTGCTGACGAAATACGTCTCTCCACTGGCGGAAAACTAATTTCCGGTGGCGGGAAATCTATATCCCCTGCCGGACAACTTATCTCTGCTGACGAAATACGTCTCTTCACTGGCGGAAAACTAATTTCCGGTGGCGGGAAATATATATCCCCTGCCAGACAACTTATCTCTGCTGACGAAATACGTCTCTCCCACTGGCGGAAAACTAATTTCCGGTGGCGGGAAATATATATCCTCTGCCAGACAACTTATCTCTGCTGACGAAATACTTCTCTCCGCTGGCAGTAAACTGATCTCCGGTAGCGGGAAATATATATCCCCTGCCGGACAACTTATCTCTGCTGATGAAATACGTCTCTCCGCTGGCGGAAAACTTATTTCCGGTGGCGGGAAATCTATATCCCCTGCCGGACACCTTATCTCTGCTGACGAAATACGTCTCTCCGCTTGCAGAAAACTTATCTCTGCTGACGAAATACGTCTCTCCCACTGGCGGAAAACTAATTTCCGGTGGCGGGAAATATATATCCTCTGCCAGACAACTTATCTCTGCTGACGAAATACGTCTCTCCGCTGGCAGTAAACTGATCTCCGGTAGCGGGAAATATATATCCCCGGCCTGACAACTTATCTCTGCTAACGAAATACGTCTCTCCACTGGCAGAAATCGTATCTCCGACGGCGGGAAATTTACATCCCCTGACGGACAATTTATCCCCGCTGACGAATTACGTTTCTCCGCCGGCAGAAAACTGATCTCCGCTGGCATAGCATTTACCTCCGGCGGGAGGAAATCTATGTCCCTTGACGGACATCTTATCACGGCTGACAAAATACATCTCTCCGCTGGCGGAAAACTTATCTGCGGTGCCGGGAAATCGATATCCTCTGCCGGACAACTTATCTCTGCTGACGAAATACGTCTCTCCGCTTGCAGAAAACTTATTTCTGCTGACGAAAAACTTATTTCCGGTGGCGGGAAATATATATGTAAAGGACAGTGTATCAAGCAGTCCCATCTAAATTAACATTTGAACTTAAGATACCATCGATAAGACCTAACCGATATAACCAGACTTAACCGATGTTTAAAAGACCTAGCCGATAAGGGGTTATCGATATGGGAGTCGGTTGTTGGAAGTAGAAGCAGAAAGTTGAACAAAAAGTCGGAAGAACAGAATCATTAATTGCACATCTTAAATCAAACACTTTGTACTCTTTTTCGATCAAAACATTATTAATAAATGATACTTTAATATTAATCTTACATTTGGGGGCTCGTCCGCGTCGAATAAAGAGCTCAGAGTGTGTGAAAAAGAAAAACAGAAGAAAGCAGAAGCTGATGCAAGAAGAGGATTGTTGAAAAGTTGTTAAAGTTGTTGTTTGTAGCTACATAAAGTTGTAAAGTTGTTGTTGGTGGCTATAAACATTAAGTTGAACAATCAAAATTCTGTGAGCATAACAGTAGACACGGATTTTAATAAAAGATCAGTCGTTTAATTCGGTTGAAAAATTGTGAAATTCATTGTCGCGTCGCAGCGTCGCCTTGTCCGTGCGCAGTACATACATAAGCAGAAAAAACACGCACAGACACGTTGTGTGTAATACACAAAAAGACAAGCACTCGTCGGGTACACAGACACAAGTCGAAAAGAGCCGCAAAATGATGCAAACACCGCCGCCGTTGCATTGGAAAGAGAGAGAGAAGGAAGAAGCTGTCCAGGAACGTCGCGCCCGAGTGCAAACGAGATGGAAGATTTAGAAAATGCGGAAAAGAATACTGAGGACAAGATTGATCAAATGATAAAGTTGCTAAGTTTGAAAATGCTTTGCGATGAGCAACGAGAAATGAAGATCGCTCCAGATAATTTTACAAAAGTTGTGAGCGATTGTGATGAAAAATCAGTTCCCATAGAAAAATGGTTTGAGATTTTCGAAAAAAATGCCGACGCATATGAGCTTACTGAAAAGCAAAAGTATGTGCGGGCCAGAGGAAAAATGACCGGTGCAGCTAAGGTTTTCCTTGAAGCACAATGCGTGTGCACCTATGAGGAACTCAAGAACGTATTATTGGATGAATTCACATGTACCTATAACAGTGCAGACATTCATAAGCTGCTGCAAGAAAGAAAGAGGAAGAGTAGTGAGTCGATGCACGAGTACTTGCTGCAGATGAGAAAAATAGCAGCAGTCGGACATGTTGAAGACGCGGCTGTTATAAGCCATATTGTGAACGGTCTGGACATAAGAAAAGAGTATAAGTATGCCATGTATCGCTGTAAGACCTTCAGGGCCATGAAAGAAGAGTTCGATATCTATGATCGTTTGAACATATTGGAGAAGAAGGGCAATAACGAACAGCATAAGACGAGTTTCAAGCAGCAAAGTGGGCAAAGCGGTAAAAAAGAATATTGCTATAACTGTGGATCAGGAGAACACAAACGCAAAGACTGCAAAGCCGAAACGAAGTGTTTTAACTGCAATCAGAATGGTCACATTTCGCGTAACAGTCCTTATGAAGCTGATAAAGTTGATAAAGTTCGCGTCATTTTGGATCGCACTCGCATGAAAAAAATTCAAATAAACGGCATTGTAGTTGACTGTCTTGTGGATACAGGGCCATAATCAAAGAGAGTATGTTGAAGACCATGAAAAACGTTAAACTTTTGAAGTGCACAACTATGTTGCGCGGTCTGGGTCAGATATCAACAAAGCCTGTTGGATACTTTAATGCAGAAGTTACCGTGGATAACTTGCAGACCACACAGAAGTTTTTAGTAGTCCCCAGTAGCCAGGTTGATTTCGACGCACTTTTGGGGCATGATTTCATTAAAAAGTTCCGTTTCGTCGCTGATATGCAAGGATACACGTTCTTGAAGCATGACGCATATCCTGTGCCAACAGATGAGCATGCTCTTATATATAATGTAACTGAAGAGTCATCCTTTGTAGCTCCACCGCAATATCGAAAAGACGTTGAACAGATGACAAGAAACAGTTACCCACCAAATGCCCACAGAAGTTGCAAAGCAGTCTCCAATTCAACTGAAGATAGTTCCCGACGGAGTAATCAAGCCGTTTCATCACTCACCGAGTCGTTTATCGACAGACGAAGCCAATGCCGTAAAGAAGCAAGTCGAAGAATGGATCGAGCAAGCAATCGTACGCAAGTCGTCTTCAAATGTAGCGAGCAGAGTTGTCGTCGTGAAGAAAAAAAGATGGTACACTTAGAGTTTGCGTAGACTACAGGAAGTTAAACAGCATGGTATTGCTGGACTGCTTCCCAGTCCCGATCATGGAGGAAGTCTTGGAAAAGCTGCAGTCGGCTAAGTGGTTTACCATAATGGACCTTGAAAACGGATTTTTCCATGTGCCTATGGAAGAGCAAAGCAAGTCGTATACGGCCTTCGTCACAAAGGAGGGATTATTCGAGTTTAATAAAGCGCCTTTCGGATTCAAGAACTCGCCAGCTGCGTTCATTCGGTTCGTAAGCTATATTTTTCAAGAATTAATCAACTCTGACATTATGCAGCTTTATATGGACGACATAATTGTTTACGCCGCGTCGCCCGAGGTATGCATGAGGAAGACGAAGTTGGTTCTGGAGACAGCTGCGCAGTTTGGCCTAAAGATCAAGTGGAAGAAATGTAGCTTCATGCAGCCCCGCATTAGCTTTCTGGGCCATATCATTGTGGACGGGAGAATCTGGCCCGGCAAAGAGAAAACAGCAGCTGTCAGTCGGTTTGATACGCCCAAAGACATTAAAGCAGTTCAAGCATTTCTGGGACTCACAGGCTTTTTCAGAAAGTTCATCCCTGGCTATGCACAAGTTGCCCGGCCGCTCACGAATCTACTCAGGAAGGAAGCAGTTTTCAACATTGGCGAAGCAGAGCAACAGTCGCTACAAACCTTAAAGAATCTGCTTGTAATCGCACCTGTATTACATTTATACTCACGAGAAGCGCCAACGGAACTCCACACGGATGCATCCAAAGAAGGTTTCGGAGCAGTTTTGTTGCAGCAGTTTGATGGCAATTTCCACCCGATTTACTATTGGAGTAAAAAGACTACACAAGCTGAGTCCAAACGTCACAGTTACTATTTGGAGGTCAAAGCTGCATACCTCGCACTCAAGAAGTTTCGTCACTACCTGTTGGGGATCAAATTTGATCTTGCCACTGACTGTGCGGCGTTTAAGCAGACAACAACGAAAGCAGATATACCCGGAGAAGTTTCACAGTGGATTCTGTATATGGAGGACTTTACATTCAAAGTAGTACACCGCCCAGGGGACAGAATGAGACACGTGGACTGTCTCAGTCGTTTTCCGCAGACATGCATGTTCGTGACGACGGAGCTAACAGCTCGGATAAAGAAAGAACAGCAGGATGACGATTTCATCAAAGCCACAGTTGAGATCCTGAAGCAGCACCCATATCAAGACTACAAGCTAAAAGAAGGTCTTCTCTTCAAATCTGTAAATGGCAATGACGTATTGGTGGTTCCAAGGCTGATGGAAAGGGACATCATTCAAGGATCGCATGAAGTTGGTCATTTCTCCACAGCGAAGACAATGCACTCAGTTCAGCAGCAATACTGGATTCCGCACCTTGAACGGAAAGTAAATAAGTTGATTACTAATTGTATCAGTTGTATAATTTTCAGCAAAAAGTTGGGCAAACAAGAAGGCTATCTTCATTGCATTGACAAGGGTGACACACCACTATACACGCTGCACGTTGATCATTTGGGACCAATGGATGCGACAGCCAAGCAATACAATTACATTTTTGCTGTGGTAGATGCATTCTCCAAGTTTGTGTGGCTGTTCCCAACTAAGTCAACAGGTCACGAAGAAGTTGTGAAGAGGCTGAGAGATTGGTCATTTGTGTTTGGTTTTCCCAAGCGCATAGTCAGCGACAGAGGAGCAGCGTTTACATCCAACGCATTCAGCGAGTTTCTCAACGAGAACAAAGTCGAACATGTGTGTACAACGACAGGTGTGGCGAGAGGCAACGGTCAGATTGAGCGGGTGAACCGTTCAATTTTGGGTATCATCGCAAAGCTCTCAGCTCAGGAGTCAACGAAGTGTTACAAGCATGTGCCAAAGGTTTAGGTGGCGATTAATTCGCATGTGCATTCTACGTTGAAGTCGTCGCCATTCGAGGTCATGTTTGGGACAAAGATGAACAGACAAGCTGAAAGTCGACTATTGGAGGTTCTCAACGAGGAGTTGGTTACGCAGTTTAACAACGAGCGCCAAGAACTGCGTGACCAAGCGAAACAAAACATTGAGAAGGCGCAAGAGGTGTACAAGCGCAATTATGATAAAAAACGACGACCTGAGCACGGCTACAGACTAGGAGACATGGTCGCGATCAAGAGGACGCAGTTCGTCGCAGGACGCAAGTTGGCCAGCGAGTATCTAGGCCCATATGAAGTCACCAAGGTAAAGCGGAAGGGTCGCTACGACGTCAGAAAGGTTGCTCAAGTCGAGGGGCCAAACATCACCGCAACGAGCAGTGACAATATGAAGCTATGGCGTTTTTTCTCAGAGAACGAGGATATATTATCATCTGGGACAGATGAAGATGAGCAGGAGGGCCGAATGTAAAGGACAGTGTATCAAGCAGTTAGCACTATCCCATCTAAATTAACATTTGAACTTAAGATACCATCGATAAGACCTAACCGATATAACCAGACTTAACCGATGTTTAAAAGACCTAGCCGATAAGGGGTTATCGATATGGGAGTCGGTTGTTGGAAGTAGAAGCAGAAAGTCGAACAAAAAGTCGGAAGAACAGAATCATTAATAGCACATCTTAAATCAAACAATTTGTACTCTTTTTCGATCAAAACATTATTAATAAACGATACTTTAATATTAATCTTACATATATTCCCTGCCGGACAACTTATCTCTGCTGACGAAATACGTCTCTACGCTGGCAGAAAACTTATTTCCGGTGCCGGGAAATCTATATCCGCTTGCGGACAACTTATCTCCGCTGGCAGACAATTTATCTCCGCTGACGAACTACGATTCTCCACTGGCAGAAATCGTATCTCCGGCGGCGGGAAATTTACATCCCCTGACGGACAATTTATCCCCGCTGACGAATTACGTTTCTCCGCCGGCAGAAAACTGATCTCCGCTGGCATAGCATTTACCTCCGGCGGCGGGAAATCTATATCCCTTGACGGACATCTTATCACGGCTGACAAAATACATCTCTCCGCTGGCGGAAAACTTATCTGCGGTGGCGGGAAATCTATATCCTCTGCCGGACAACTTATCTCTGCTGACGAAATACGTCTCTCCGCTTGCAGCAAACTTATCTCTGATGACGAAAGACGTCTCTCCGCTTGTAGAAAACTAATCTCCGGCGGCGAGAAATTGATATCCCCGGCCTGACAACTTATCTCTGCTAACGAAATACGTCTCTCCGCCGGCGGAAAACTTATTTCCGGTGGCGGGAAATATATATCCCCTGCCGGATAACTTATCTCTGCTGACGAAATACGTCTCTACGCTGGCAGAAAACTTATCTCCGGCGCCGGGAAATCTATATCCGCTGGCGGACAACTTATCTCCGCTGGCAAACAATTTATCTCCGTTGACGAACTACGATTCTCCACTGGCAGAAATCGTATCTCCGACGGCGGGAAATTTACATCCCCTGACGGACAATTTATCCCCGCTGACAAATTACGTTTCTCCGCCGGCAGAAAACTGATCTCCGCTGGCAGAACATTTACTTCCGGTGGCGGAAAATCTATATCCCCTGCCGGACAACTTATCTCTGCTGACCAAATACGTCTCTCCGCTGGCAGAAAACTTATCTCCGGCGGCGGGAAATCTATATCCCCTGCCGGACAACTTATCTTTGCTGACGAAATACGTCTCTCCGCTGGCGGAAAACTAATTTCCGGTGGCGGGAAATATGTATCACCTACCGGACAACTTATCTCCACAGACGAACTACGTTCCTCCGCTTGCAGAAAACTTATCTCTGCTGACGAAATACGTCTCTCCACTGGCGGAGAACTAATTTCCGGTGGCGGGAAATTTATATACCCTGCCGGACATCTTATCTCGGCTGACAAAATACTTCTCTCCGCTGGCGGAAAACTTATCTGCGGTGGCGGGAAATATATATCCCCTGCCGGATAACTTATCTCTGCTGACGAAATACGTCTCTACGCTGGCAGAAAACTTATCTCCGGCGCCGGGAAATCTATATCCGCTGGCGGACAACTTATCTCCGCTGGCAGACAATTTATCTCCGTTGACGAACTACGATTCTCCACTGGCAGAAATCGTATCTCCGACGGCGGGAAATTTACATCCCCTGACGGACAATTTATACCCGCTGACAAATTACGTTTCTCCGCCGGCAGAAAACTGATCTCCGCTGGCAGAACATTTACCTCCGGCGGCGGGAAATTTATATCCCCTGGCGGACAGCTTATCTCTGCTAACGAAATACGTCTCTCCGCTGGCGGAAAACTTATTTCCGGTGGCGGGAAATATATATCCCCTGCCGGACAACTTATCTCTGCTGACGAAATACGTCTCTCCGCTTGCAGAAAACTTATTTCTGCTGACGAAAAACTTATTTCCGGTGGCGGGAAATATATATTCCCTGCAGGACAACTTATCTCTGCTGACGAAATACGTCTCTACGCTGGCAGAAAACTTATTTCCGGTGCCGGGAAATCTATATCCGCTTGCGGACAACTTATCTCCGCTGGCAGACAATTTATCTCCCCTGACGAACTACGATTATCCACTGGCAGAAATCTTATCTCCGACGGCGGGAAATTTACATCCCCTGACGGACAATTTATCCCCGCTGACGAATTACGTTTTTCCGCCGGCAGAAAACTGATCTCCGCTGGCAGAACATTTACCTCCGGCGGCGGGAAATATACATCCCCTGCCGGACAACTTATCTCTGCTGACGAAATACGTCTCTCCGCTTGCAGAAAACTTATTTCTGCTGACGAAAAACTTATTTCCGGTGGCGGGAAATATATATTCCCTGCAGGACAACTTATCTCTGCTGTCGAAATACGTCTCTACGCTGGCAGAAAACTTATTTCCGGTGCCGGGAAATCTATATCCGCTTGCGGACAACTTATCTCCGCTGGCAGACAATTTATCTCCGCTGACGAACTACGATTATCCACTGGCAGAAATCTTATCTCCGACGGCGGGAAATTTACATCCCCTGACGGACATTTTATTTCCGGTGACGAGCTACGTTTCTCCGCCGGCAGAAAACTGATCTCCGCTGGCAGAACGTTTACTTCCGGTGGCGGAAAATCTATATCCCCTGCCGGACAACTTATCTCTGCTGACAAAATACGTCTCTCCGCTGGCAGAAAACTTATCTCCGGCGGCGGGAAATCTATATCCCCTGCCGGACAACTTATCTTTGCTGACGAAATACGTTTCTCCGCTGGCGAAAAACTAATTTCCGGTGGCGGGAAATATGTATCACCTGCCGGACAACTTATCTCCACAGACGAACTACGTTCCTCCGCTGGCAGAAAACTTATCTCTGCTGACGAAATACGTCTCTCCGCTGGCGGAGAACTAATTTCCGGTGGCGGGAAATTTATATACCCTGCCGGACATCTTATCACGGCTGACAAAATACATCTCTCCGCTGGCGGAAAACTTATCTGCGGTGGCGGGAAATTTATATCTGCTGGCGGAAAACTTTTCTCCGCTGACAGACATCTTATCTCCGCTGGCTTACATTTTATTTCCGCTGACGAGCTACGTTTCTCCGCCGGCAGAAAACTGATCTCCGCTGGCAGAACATTTACATCCGGATGCGGGAAATTTATATTCCCTGCCGGACAGCTTATCTCTGCTAACGAAATACGTCTCTACGCTGGCAGAAAACTTATCTCCGGCGGCGGGAAATCTATATCCCCTGCCAGACTACTTATCTCTGCTTACGAAATACGTCTCTCCGTTGGAGGAAAACTTATTTCCGGCCCAGGGAAATCTATATCCGCTGGCGGCCAACTTATCTCCGCTGGCAGACAATTTATCTCCGCTAACGAACTACGATTCTCCACTGGCAGAAATCTGATCTCCGACGGCGGGAAATTTACATCCCCTGACGGACAATTTATCCCCGCTGACGAATTACGTTTCTCCGCCGGCAGAAAACTAATCTCCGCTGGCAGAACATTTACCTCCGGTGGCGGGAAATATATATCCCCTGCCGGACAACTTATCTCTGCTGACGAAATACGTCTCTACGCTGGCAGAAAACTTATCTCCGGCGGCGGGAAATCTATATCCCCTGCCGGACAACTTATCTCCGCAGACGAACTACGTTCCTCCGCCGGCAGAAAACTTATCTCTGCTGGCAGAACATTTACCTCCGGCGGCGGGAAATTTATATCCCCTGCCGAACAGCTTATCTCTGCTAACGAAATACGTCTCTGCGCTTGCAGAAAACTTATCTCCGGCGGTGAGAACATTATATCCCCGGCCTGACAACTTATCTCTGCTAACGAAATACGTCTCTCCGCTGGCGGAAAACTTATTTCCGGTGGCGGGAAATATATATCCCCTGCCGGACAACTTATCTTTGCTGACGAAATACGTCTTTCCGCTGGCGGAAAACTTATTTCTCGTGGTGGGAAATATATATCCCCTGCCGGACAACTTATCTCTGCTGACAAAATACGTCTCTACGCTGGCAGAAAACTTATCTCCGGCGGCGGGAAATTTATATCCCCTGCCGGACAGCTTATCTCTGCTAACGAAATACGTCTCTCCGCTGGCGGAAAACTTATTTCCGGTGGCGGGAAATTTATATACCCTGCCGGACATCTTATCTCGGCTGACAAAATACATCTCTCCGCTGGCGGAAAACTTATCTGCGGTGGCGGGAAATTTATATCTGCTGGCGGAAAACTTTTCTCCGCTGACAGACACCTTATCTCCGCTGGCTTACATTTTATTTCCGCTGACGAGCAACGTTTCTCTGCCGGCAGAAAACTGATCTCCGCTGGCAGAACATTTACTTCCGGTGGCGGGAAATATATATCCCCTGCCGGACAACTTATCTCTGCTGACGAAATACGTCTCTACGCTGGCAGAAAACTTATCTCCGGCGGCGGGAAATCTATATCCCCTGCCGGACAACTTATCTCCGCGGACGAACTACGTTCCTCCGCCGGCAGAAAACTTATCTCTGCTGGCAGAACATTTACCTCCGGCGGCCGGAAATTTATATCCCCTGCCGAACAGCTTATCTCTGCTAACGAAATACGTCTCTTCGCTTGCAGAAAACTTATCTACGGCGGTGAGAAGATTATATCCCCGGCCTGACAACTTATCTCTGCTAACGAAATACGTCTCTCCGCTGGCGGAAAACTTATTTCCGGTGGCGGGAAATTTATATACCCTGCCGGACATCTTATCTCGGCTGACAAAATACATCTCTCCGCTGGCGGAAAACTTATCTGCGGTGGCGGGAAATTTATATCTGCTGGCGGAAAACTTTTCTCCGCTGACAGACACCTTATCTCCGCTGGCTTACATTTTATTTCCGCTGACGAGCTACGTTTCTCTGCCGGCAGAAAACTGATCTCCGCTGGCTGAACATTTACTTCCGGTGGCGGGAAATCTATATCCCCTGCCGGACAACTTATCTCTGCTGACAAAATACGTCTCTACGCTGGCAGAAAATTTATCTCCGGCGGCGGGAAATTTATATCCCCTGCCGGACAGCTTATCTCTGCTAACGAAATACGTCTCTCCGCTGGCGGAAAACTTACTTCCGGTGGCGGGATATCTATATCCCCTGCCGGACAACTTATCTTTGCTGACGAAATACGTCTCTCCGCTGGCGGAAAACTTATTTCTCGTGGTGGGAAATATATATCCCCTGCCGGACAACTTATCTCTGCTGACGAAATACGTCTCTACGCTTGCAGAAAACTTATCTCTGCTGACGAAATACGTCTCTTCGCTTGCAGAAAACTTATCTCCGGCGGCGAGAACATTATATCCCCGGCCTGACAACTTATCTCTGCTAACGAAATACGTCTCTCCGCTGGCGGAAAACTTATTTCCGGTGGCGGGAAATATATATCCCCTGCCGGACAACTTATCTCTGCTGACGAAATACGTCTCTACGCTTGCAGAAAACTTATCTCTGCTGACGAAATACGTCTCTTCGCTTGCAGAAAACTTATCTCCGGCGGCGAGAACATTATATCCCCGGCCTGACAACTTATCTCTGCTAACTAAATACGTCTCTCCGCTTGCAGAAAACTTAACTCCGGCGGCGAGAACATTATATCGCCGGCCTGACAACTTATCTCTGCTAACGAAATACGTCTCTCCGCTGGCGGAAAACTTATTTCCGGTGGCGGGAAATATATATCCCCTGACGGACAACTTATCTCTGCTGACGAAATACGTCTACCCGCTTGCAGAAAACTTATATCTGCTGACGAACTACGTTCCTCCGCCGGCAGAAAGCTTATCTGCGGTGGCGGGAAATTTATATCTGCTGGCGGAAAACTTTTCTCCGCTGACAGACACCTTATCTCCGCTGGCTTACATTTTATTTCCGCTGACGAGCTACGTTTCTCTGCCGGCAGAAAACTGATCTCCGCTGGCAGAACATTTACTTCCGGTGGCGGGAAATCTATATCCCCTGCCGGACAACTTATCTCTGCTGACAAAATACGTCTCTACGCTGGCAGAAAATTTATCTCCGGCGGCGGGAAATTTATATCCCCTGCCGGACAGCTTATCTCTGCTAACGAAATACGTCTCTCCGCTGGCGGAAAACTTACTTCCGGTGGCGGGATATCTATATCCCCTGCCGGACAACTTATCTTTGCTGACGAAATACGTCTCTCCGCTGGCGGAAAACTTATTTCTCGTGGTGGGAAATATATATCCCCTGCCGGACAACTTATCTCTGCTGACGAAATACGTCTCTACGCTTGCAGAAAACTTATCTCTGCTGACGAAATACGTCTCTTCGCTTGCAGAAAACTTATCTCCGGCGGCGAGAACATTATATCCCCGGCCTGACAACTTATCTCTGCTAACTAAATACGTCTCTCCGCTTGCAGAAAACTTAACTCCGGCGGCGAGAACATTATATCGCCGGCCTGACAACTTATCTCTGCTAACGAAATACGTCTCTCCGCTGGCGGAAAACTTATCTCCGGCGGCGGGAAATTTATATCTGCTGGCGGAAAACTTTTCTCCGCTGACAGACATCTCATCTGCGCTGGCGGACATTTTATTTCCGCTGACGAGCTACGTTTCTCCGCCGGCACAAAACTGATCTCCGCTGGCAGAACATTTACTTCCGGCGGCGGGAAATTTATATCCCCTGCCGGACAGCTTATCTCTGCTAACGAAATACGTCTCTCCGCTGGCGGAAAACTTACTTCCGGTGGCGGGAAATCTATATCCCCTGCCGGACAACTTATCTCTGCTGACAAAATACGTCTCTACGCTGGCAGAAAACTTATCTTCGGCGGCGGGAAATCTATAGCCCCTGCCGGACAACTTATCTCCGCAGACGAACTACGATTCTCCGCCGGCAGAAAACTTATCTCTGCTGGCAGAACATTTACCTCCGGCGGCGGGAAATTTATATCCCCTGCCGAACAGCTTATCTCTGCTAACGAAATACGTCTCTTCGCTTGCAGAAAACTTATCTACGGCGGCGGGAAATTTATATCCCCTGCCGGACAGCTTATCTCTGCTAACGAAATACGTCTCTCCGCTGGCGGAAAACTTACTTCCGGTGGCGGGATATCTATATCCCCTGCCGGACAACTTATCTTTGCTGACGAAATACGTCTCTCCGTTTGCAGAAAACTTATCTCCGGCGGTGAGAACATTATATCCCCTTCCTGACAACTTATCTCTGCTAACGAAATACGTCTCTCCGCTGGCGGAAAACTTATCTTCGGCGGCGGGAAATCTATAGCCCCTGCCGGACAACTTATCTCCGCAGACGAACTACGATTCTCCGCCGGCAGAAAACTTATCTCTGCTGGCAGAACATTTACCTCCGGTGGCGGGAAATATATATCCCCTGCCGGACAACTTATCTCTGCTGACGAAAACCGTCTACCCGCTTGCAGAAAACTTATATCTGCTGACGAACTACGTTCCTCCGCCGGCAGAAAACTTATCTCTGCTGGCAGAACATTTACCTCCGGCGGCGGGAAATTTATATCCCCTGCCGAACAGCTTATCTCTGCTAACGAAATACGTCTCTCCGCTGGCGGAAAACTTATCTCCGGCGGCGGGAAATTTATATCTGCTGGCGGAAAACTTTTCTCCGCTGACAGACATCTTATCTGCGCTGGCGGACATTTTATTTCCGCTGACGAGCTACGTTTCTCCGCCGGCACAAAACTGATCTCCGCTGGCAGAACATTTACTTCCGGCGGCGGGAAATTTATATCCCCTGCCGGACAGCTTATCTCTGCTAACGAAATACGTCTCTCCGCTGGCGGAAAACTTACTTCCGGTGGCGGGAAATCTATATCCCCTGCCAGACAACTTATCTCTGCTGACAAAATACGTCTCTACGCTGGCAGAAAACTTATCTCCGGCGGCGGGAAATTTATATCCCCTGCCGGACAGCTTATCTCTGCTAACGAAATACGTCTCTCCGCTGGCGGAAAACTTACTTCCGGTTGCGGGAAATCTATATCCCCTGCCGGACAACTTATCTTTGCTGACGAAATACGTCTCTCCGCTGGCGGAAAACTAATTTCCGGTGGCGGGAAATATATATCCCATGCCGGACAACTTATCTCCGCAGACGAACTACGTTCCTCCGCTTGCAGAAAACTTATCTCTGCTGACGAAATACATCTCTCCGCTGTCGGAAAACTTATTTCCGGTGGCGGGAAATTTATATCCCCTGCCGGATATCTTATCTCGGCTGACAAAATACATCTCTCCGCTGGCGGAAAACTTATCTGCGGTGGCGGTAAAATTATAACTGCTGGCGGAAAACTTTTCTCCGCAGACAGACATCTTATATCCGCTGGCGGACATTTTATTTCCGCTGACGAGATCCGTTTCTCCGCCGGCAGAAAACTAATCTCCGCTGGCAGAACATTTACCTCCGGTGGCGGGAAATTTATATTCCCTGACGGACAGCTTATCTCTGCTAACGAAATACGTCTCTACGCTGGCAGAAAACTTATCTCCGGTGGCGGGAAATATATATCACCTGCCAGACAACTTATCTCTGCTTACGAAACACGTCTCTCCGTTGGAGGAAAACTTGTTTCCGGTGCTGGGAAATCTATATCCGCTGGCGGACAACTTATCTCCGCTGGCAGACAATTTATCTCCGCTGACGAGCTACGATTCTCCACTGGCAGAAATCTTATCTCCGACGGCGGGAAATTTACATCTCCTGACGGATAATTTATCCCCGCTGACGAATTACGTTTCTCCGCCGGCAGAAAACTAATCTCCGCTGGCAGAACATTTACCTCCGGCGGCGGGAAATCTATATCCCCTGCCAGACATCTTATCTCTGCTAACAAAATACGTCTCTCCGCTGGCGGAAAACTTATTTCCGGTGGCGGGAAATCTATATCCCCTACCGGACAACTTATCTCTGCTGACGAAATACGTCTCTCCGCTTGCAGAAAACTTATCTCTGCTGACGAAATAAGTCTCTCCGCTTGCAGAAAACTTATCTTCGGCGGCGAGAACATTATATCCCCGGCATGACAACTTATCTCTGCTAACGAAATACGTCTCTCCGCTGACGGAAAACTTATTTCCGGTGGCGGGAAATATATATCCCCTGCCGGACAACTTATCTCTGTTGACGAAATACGTCTCTCCGCTTGCAGAAAACTTATCTCTGCTGACGAACTACGTTCCTCCGCCGGCAGAAAACTTATCTCTGCTGGCAGAACATTTACCTCCGGCGGCGGGAAATTTATATCCCCTGCCGAACAGCTTATCTCTGCTAACGAAATATGTCTCTCCGCTGGCGGAAAACTTATCTCCGGCGGCGGGAAATTTATATCTGCTGGCGGAAAACTTTTCTCCGCTGACAGACATCTTATCTGCGCTGGCGGACATTTTATTTCCGCTGACAAGATACGTTTCTCCGCCGGCAGAAAACTGATCTCCGCTGGCAGAACATTTACATCCGTCGCCGGAAAATTTATATTCCCTGACGGACAGCTTATCTCTGCTAACGAAATACGTCTCTACGCTGGCAGAAAACTTATCTCCGGCGGCGGGAAATCTATATCACCTGCCAGACAACTTATCTCTGCTTACGAAACACGTCTCTCCGTTGGAGGAAAACTTGTTTCCGGTGCTGGGAAATCTATATCCGCTGGCGGACAACTTATCTCCGCTGGCAGACAATTTATCTCCGCTGACGAACTACGATTCTCCACTGGCAGAAATCTTATCTCCGACGGCGGGAAATTTACATCTCCTGTCTGATAATTTATCCCCGCTGACGAATTACGTTTCTCCGCCGGCAGAAAACTAATCTCCGCTGGCAGAACATTTACCTCCGGCGGCGGGAAATCTATATCCCCTGCCGGACATCTTATCTCTGCTAACAAAATACGTCTCTCCGCTGGCGGAAAACTTATTTCCGGTGGCGGGAAATCTATATCCCCTACCGGACAACTTATCTCTGCTGACGAAATACGTCTCTCCGCTTGCAGAAAACTTATCTCCGACGGCGGGAAATTTACATCTCCTGACGGATAATTTATCTCTGCTAACGAAATACGTCTCTACGCTGGCAGAAAACTTATCTCCGGCGGCGGGAAATCTATATCACCTGCCAGACAACTTATCTCTGCTTACGAAACACGTCTCTCCGTTGGAGGAAAACTTGTTTCCGGTGCCGGGAAATCTATATCTGCTGGCGGACAACTTATCTCCGCTGGCAGACAATTTATCTCCGCTGACGAACTACGATTCTCCACTGGCAGAAATCTTATCTCCGACGGCGGGAAATTTACATCTCCTGACGGATAATTTATCCCCGCTGACGAATTACGTTTCTCCGCCGGCAGAAAACTAATCTCCGCTGGCAGAACATTTACCTCCGGCGGCGGGAAATCTATATCCCCTGCCGGACATCTTATCTCTGCTAACAAAATACGTCTCTCCGCTTGCAGAAAACTTATCTCTGCTGACGAAATACATCTCTCCGCTGGCGGAAAACTTATTTCCGGTGGCGGGAAATCTATATCCCCTACCGGACAACTTATCTCTGCTGACGAAATACGTCTCTCCGCTTGCAGAAAACTTATCTCTGCTAACGAAATACGTCTCTCCACTGGCGGAAAACTTACTTCCGGTGTCGGGAAATCTATATCCCCTGCCGGACAACTTATCTCCGCAGACGAAATACGTCTCTACGCTGGCAGAACATTTACTTCCGGCGGCGGGAAATTTATATCCCCTGCCGGACAGCTTATCTCTGCTAACGAAATACGTCTCTCCGCTGGCGGAAAACTTACTTCCGGTGGCGGGAAATCTATATCCCCTGCCGGACAACTTATCTCTGCAGACAAAATACGTCTCTACGCTGGCAGAAAACTTATCTCCGCTGGCGGAAAACTTATTTCCGGTGGCGGGAAATCTATATCCCCTACCGGACAACTTATCTCTGCTGACGAAATACGTCTCTCCGCTTGCAGAAAACTTATCTCTGCTGACGAAATACATCTCTCCGCTGGCGGAAAACTTATTTCCGGTGGCGGGAAATCTATATCCCCTACCGGACAACTTATCTCTGCTGACGAAATACGTCTCTCCGCTTGCAGAAAACTTATCTCTGCTAACGAAATACGTCTCTCCACTGGCGGAAAACTTACTTCCGGTGTCGGGAAATCTATATCCCCTGCCGGACAACTTATCTCCGCAGACGAAATACGTCTCTACGCTGGCAGAACATTTACTTCCGGCGGCGGGAAATTTATATCCCCTGCCGGACAGCTTATCTCTGCTAACGAAATACGTCTCTCCGCTGGCGGAAAACTTACTTCCGGTGGCGGGAAATCTATATCCCCTGCCGGACAACTTATCTCTGCAGACAAAATACGTCTCTACGCTGGCAGAAAACTTATCTCCGGCGGCGGGAAATCTATATCCCCTGCCAGACAACTTATCTCTGCTTACGAAATACGTCTCTCCGTTGGAGGAAAACTTATTTCCGGTACTGGGAAATCTATATCCGCTGGCGGACAACTTATCTCCGCTGGCAGACAATGTATCTCCGCTGACGAACTACGAATCTCCACGGGCAGAAATCTTATCTCCGACGGTGGGAAATTTACATCCCCTGACGGACAATATATCCCCGCTGACGAATTACGTTTCTCCGCCGGCAGAAAACTAATCTCCGCTGGCAGAACATTTACCTCCGGGGGCGGGAAATATATATCCCCTGCCGGAAATCTTATCTCGGCTGACAAAATACATCTCTCCGCTGGCAGAAAACTTACTTCCGGTGGCGGGAAATCTATATCCCCTGCCAGACAACTTATCTCTGCTGACAAAATACGTATCTACGCTGGCAGAAAACTTATCTCCGGCGGTGGGAAATTTATATCCCCTGCCGGACAACTTATCTCCGCAGACGAACTACGTTCCTCCGCCGGCAGAAAACTTATCTCTGGTGGCAGAACATTTACCTCCGGCGGCGGGAAATTTATATCCCCTGCCGGACAGCTTATCTCTGCTAACGAAATACGTCTCTCCGCTGGCGGAAAACTTATTTCTCGTGGCGGGAAATATATATCCCCTGCCGGACAACTTATCTCTGCTGACGAAATAAGTCTCTCCGCTTGCAGAAAACTTATCTCTGCTGACGAAATAAGTCTCTCCGCTTGCAGAAAACTTATCTTCGGCGGCGAGAACATTATATCCCCGGCCTGACAACTTATCTCTGCTAACGAAATACGTCTCTCCGCCTGCGGAAAACTTATTTAAGGTGGCGGGAAATCTATATCCCCTGCCGGACATCTTATCTCTGCTAACAAAATACGTCTCTCCGCTGGCGGAAAACTTATCTCCGGTGGCGGGAAATATATATCCCCTGCCGGACAACTTATCTCTGCTGACAAAATACGTCTCTACGCTGGCAGAAAACTTATCTCCGGCGGTGGGAAATTTATATCCCCTGCCCGACAGCTTATCTCTGCTAACGAAATACGTCTCTCCACTGGCGGAAAACTTATCTCCGACGGCGGGAAATTTACATCCCCTGACGGATAGTTTATCCCCGCTGACGAATTACGTTTCTCCGCCGGCAGAAAACTAATCTCCGCTGGCAGAAAATTTACCTCCGGGGGCGGGAAATTTATATCCCCTGCCGGAAATCTTATCTCGGCTGACAAAATATATCTCTACGCTGGAAGAAAACTTATCTCCGGCGGTGGGAAATTTATATCCCATGCCGGACAGCTTATCTCTGCTAACGAAATACGTCTCTCCGCTGGCGGAAAACTTATTTCCGGTGGCGGGAAATATATATCCCCTGCCGGACAACTTATCTCTGCTGACGAAAACCGTCTACCCGCTTGCAGAAAACTTATATCTGCTGGCAGAACATTTACCTCCGGCGGCGGGAAATTTATATCCCCTGCCGAACAGCTTATCTCTGCTAACGAAATACGTCTCTCCGCTGGCGGAAAACTTATCTCCGGCGGCGGGAAATTTATATATGCTGGCGGAAAACTTTTCTCCGCTGACAGACATCTTATCTGCGCTGGCGGACATTTTATTTCCGCTGACGAGCTACGTTTCTCCGCCGGCACAAAACTGATCTCCGCTGGCAGAACATTTACTTCCGGCGGCGGGAAATTTATATCCCCTGCCGGACAGCTTATCTCTGCTAACGAAATACGTCTCTCCGCTGGCGGAAAACTTACTTCCGGTGGCGGGAAATCTATATCCCCTGCCAGACAACTTATCTCTGCTGACAAAATACGTCTCTCCGCTGGCGGAAAACTAATTTCCGGTGGCGGGAAATATATATCCCATGCCGGACAACTTATCTCCGCAGACGAACTACGTTCCTCCGCTTGCAGAAAACTTATCTCTGCTGACGAAATACATCTCTCCGCTGTCGGAAAACTTATTTCCGGTGGCGGGAAATTTATATCCCCTGCCGGATATCTTATCTCGGCTGACAAAATACATCTCTCCGCTGGCGGAAAACTTATCTGCGGTGGCGGTAAAATTATAACTGCTGGCGGAAAACTTTTCTCCGCAGACAGACATCTTATATCCGCTGGCGGACATTTTATTTCCGCTGACGAGATCCGTTTCTCCGCCGGCAGAAAACTAATCTCCGCTGGCAGAACATTTACCTCAGGTGGCGGGAAATTCATATTCCCTGACGGACAGCTTATCTCTGCTAACGAAATACGTCTCTACGCTGGCAGAAAACTTATCTCCGGCGGCGGGAAATATATATCACCTGCCAGACAACTTATCTCTGCTTACGAAACACGTCTCTCCGTTGGAGGAAAACTTGTTTCCGGTGCTGGGAAATCTATATCCGCTGGCGGACAACTTATCTCCGCTGGCAGACAATTTATCTCCGCTGACGAACTACGATTCTCCACTGGCAGAAATCTTATCTCCGACGGCGGGAAATTTACATCTCCTGACGGATAATTTATCTCCGCAGACGAACTACGTTCCTCCGCTTGCAGAAAACTTATCTCTGCTGACGAAATACATCTCTCCGCTGTCGGAAAACTTATTTCCGGTGGCGGGAAATTTATATCCCCTGCCGGATATCTTATCTCGGCTGACAAAATACATCTCTCCGCTGGCGGAAAACTTATCTGCGGTGGCGGTAAAATTATAACTGCTGGCGGAAAACTTTTCTCCGCAGACAGACATCTTATATCCGCTGGCGGACATTTTATTTCCGCTGACGAGATCCGTTTCTCCGCCGGCAGAAAACTAATCTCCGCTGGCAGAACATTTACCTCAGGTGGCGGGAAATTCATATTCCCTGACGGACAGCTTATCTCTGCTAACGAAATACGTCTCTACGCTGGCAGAAAACTTATCTCCGGCGGCGGGAAATATATATCACCTGCCAGACAACTTATCTCTGCTTACGAAACACGTCTCTCCGTTGGAGGAAAACTTGTTTCCGGTGCTGGGAAATCTATATCCGCTGGCGGACAACTTATCTCCGCTGGCAGACAATTTATCTCCGCTGACGAACTACGATTCTCCACTGGCAGAAATCTTATCTCCGACGGCGGGAAATTTACATCTCCTGACGGATAATTTATCCCCGCTGACGAATTACGTTTCTCCGCCGGCAGAAAACTAATCTCCGCTGGCAGAACATTTACCTCCGGCGGCGGGAAATCTATATCCCCTGCCAGACATCTTATCTCTGCTAACAAAATACGTCTCTCCGCTGGCGGAAAACTTATTTTCGGTGGCGGGAAATCTATATCCCCTACCGGACAACTTATCTCTGCTGACGAAATACGTCTCTCCGCTTGCAGAAAACTTATCTCTGCTGACGAAATAAGTCTCTCCGCTTGCAGAAAACTTATCTTCGGCGGCGAGAACATTATATCCCCGGCATGACAACTTATCTCTGCTAACGAAATACGTCTCTCCGCTGACGGAAAACTTATCTCCGGCGGCGGGAAATCTATATCACCTGCCAGACAACTTATCTCTGCTTACGAAACACGTCTCTCCGTTGGAGGAAAACTTGTTTCCGGTGCTGGGAAATCTATATCCGCTGGCGGACAACTTATCTCCGCTGGCAGACAATTTATCTCCGCTGCCGAACTACGATTCTCCACTGGCAGAAATCTTATCTCCGACGGCGGGAAATTTACATCTCCTGACGGATAATTTATCCCCGCTGACGAATTACGTTTCTCCGCCGGCAGAAAACTAATCTCCGCTGGCAGAACATTTACCTCCGGCGGCGGGAAATCTATATCCCCTGCCGGACATCTTATCTCTGCTAACAAAATACGTCTCTCCGCTTGCAGAAAACTTATCTCTGCTGACGAAATACATCTCTCCGCTGGCGGAAAACTTATTTCCGGTGGCGGGAAATCTATATCCCCTACCGGACAACTTATCTCTGCTGACGAAATACGTCTCTCCGCTTGCAGAAAACTTATCTCTGCTAACGAAATACGTCTCTCCACTGGCGGAAAACTTACTTCCGGTGTCGGGAAATCTATATCCCCTGCCGGACAACTTATCTCCGCAGACGAAATACGTCTCTACGCTGGCAGAACATTTACTTCCGGCGGCGGGAAATTTATATCCCCTGACGGACAGCTTATCTCTGCTAACGAAATATGTCTCTCCGATGGCGGAAAACTTACTTCCGGCGGCGGGAAATCTATATCCCCTGCCGGACAACTTATCTCTGCAGACAAAATACGTCTCTACGCTGGCAGAAAACTTATCTCCGCTGGCGGAAAACTTATTTCCGGTGGCGGGAAATCTATATCCCCTACCGGACAACTTATCTCTGCTGACGAAATACGTCTCTCCGCTTGCAGAAAACTTATCTCTGCTGACGAAATACATCTCTCCGCTGGCGGAAAACTTATTTCCGGTGGCGGGAAATCTATATCCCCTACCGGACAACTTATCTCTGCTGACGAAATACGTCTCTCCGCTTGCAGAAAACTTATCTCTGCTAACGAAATACGTCTCTCCACTGGCGGAAAACTTACTTCCGGTGTCGGGAAATCTATATCCCCTGCCGGACAACTTATCTCCGCAGACGAAATACGTCTCTACGCTGGCAGAACATTTACTTCCGGCGGCGGGAAATTTATATCCCCTGCCGGACAGCTTATCTCTGCTAACGAAATACGTCTCTCCGCTGGCGGAAAACTTACTTCCGGTGGCGGGAAATCTATATCCCCTGCCGGACAACTTATCTCTGCAGACAAAATACGTCTCTACGCTGGCAGAAAACTTATCTCCGGCGGCGGGAAATCTATATCCCCTGCCAGACAACTTATCTCTGCTTACGAAATACGTCTCTCCGTTGGAGGAAAACTTATTTCCGGTACTGGGAAATCTATATCCGCTGGCGGACAACTTATCTCCGCTGGCAGACAATGTATCTCCGCTGACGAACTACGAATCTCCACGGGCAGAAATCTTATCTCCGACGGTGGGAAATTTACATCCCCTGACGGACAATATATCCCCGCTGACGAATTACGTTTCTCCGCCGGCAGAAAACTAATCTCCGCTGGCAGAACATTTACCTCCGGGGGCGGGAAATTTATATCCCCTGCCGGAAATCTTATCTCGGCTGACAAAATACATCTCTCCGCTGGCAGAAAACTTACTTCCGGTGGCGGGAAATCTATATCCCCTGCCAGACAACTTATCTCTGCTGACAAAATACGTATCTACGCTGGCAGAAAACTTATCTCCGGCGGTGGGAAATTTATATCCCCTGCCGGACAACTTATCTCCGCAGACGAACTACGTTCCTCCGCCGGCAGAAAACTTATCTCTAGTGGCAGAACATTTACCTCCGGCGGCGGGAAATTTATATCCCCTGCCGGACAGCTTATCTCTGCTAACGAAATACGTCTCTCCGCTGGCGGAAAACTTATTTCTCGTGGCGGGAAATATATATCCCCTGCCGGACAACTTATCTCTGCTGACGAAATAAGTCTCTCCGCTTGCAGAAAACTTATCTCTGCTGACGAAATAAGTCTCTCCGCTTGCAGAAAACTTATCTTCGGCGGCGAGAACATTATATCCCCGGCCTGACAACTTATCTCTGCTAACGAAATACGTCTCTCCGCCTGCGGAAAACTTATTTAAGGTGGCGGGAAATCTATATCCCCTGCCGGACATCTTATCTCTGCTAACAAAATACGTCTCTCCGCTGGCGGAAAACTTATCTCCGGTGGCGGGAAATATATATCCCCTGCCGGACAACTTATCTCTGCTGACAAAATACGTATCTACGCTGGCAGAAAACTTATCTCCGGCGGTGGGAAATTTATATCCCCTGCCGGACAGCTTATCTCTGCTAACGAAATACGTCTCTCCACTGGCGGAAAACTTATCTCCGACGGCGGGAAATTTACATCCCCTGACGGATAGTTTATCCCCGCTGACGAATTACGTTTCTCCGCCGGCAGAAAACTAATCTCCGCTGGCAGAAAATTTACCTCCGGGGGCGGGAAATTTATATCCCCTGCCGGAAATCTTATCTCGGCTGACAAAATATATCTCTACGCTGGCAGAAAACTTATCTCCGGCGGTGGGAAATTTATATCCCATGCCGGACAGCTTATCTCTGCTAACGAAATACGTCTCTCCACTGGCGGAAAACTTATTTCCGGTGCCGGGAAATCTATATCCGCTGGCGGGAAACTTATCTCCGCTGGCAGACAATGTATCTCCGCTGACGAACTACGATTCTCCACGGGCAGAAATCTTATCTCCGACGGCGGGAAATTTACATCCCCTGACGGACAATATATCCCCGCTGACGAATTACGTTTCTCCGCCGGCAGAAAACTAATCTCCGCTTGCAGAACATTTACCTCCGGAGGCGGGAAATTTATATTCCCTGAAGGAAATCTTATCTCGGCTGACAAAATACATCTCTCCGCTGGCAGAAAACTTACTTCCGGTGGCGGGAAATCTATATCCCCTGCCAGACAACTTATCTCTGCTGACAAAATACGTATCTACGCTGGCAGAAAACTTATCTCCGGCGGTGGGAAATTTATATCCCCTGCCGGACAGCTTATCTCTGCTAACGAAATACGTCTCTCCACTGGCGGAAAACTTATCTCCGACGGCGGGAAATTTACATCCCCTGACGGATAATTTCTCCCCGCTGACGAATTATGTTTCTCCGCCGGCAGAAAACTAATCTCCGCTGGCAGAACATTTACCTCCGGCGGCGGGAAATCTATATCCCCTGCCGGACATCTTATCTCTGCTAACAAAATACGTCTCTCCGCTGGCGGAAAACTTATCTCCGGTGGCGGGAAATATATATCCCCTGCCGGACAACTTATCTCTGCTGACGAAATACGTCTCTACGCTGGCAGAAAACTTATCTCCGGCGGTGGGAAATTTATATCCCCTGCCGGACAGCATATCTCTGCTAACGAAATACGTCTCTTCGCTGGCCGAAAACTTATTTCCGGTGCCGGGAAATCTATATCCGCTGGCGGACAACTTATCTCCGCTGGAAGACAATTTATTTCCGCTGACGAACTACGATTCTCCACGGGCAGAAATCTTATCTCCGACGGCGGGAAATTTACATCCCCTGACGGACAATATATCCCCGCTGACGAATTACGTTTCTCCGCCGGCAGAAAACTAATCTCCGCTGGCAAAACATTTACCTCCGGGGGCGGGAAATTTATATCCCCTGCCGGACATCTTATCTCGGCTGACAAAATACATCTCTGCGCTGGCAGAAAACTTACTTCCGGTGGCGGGAAATCTATATCCCCTGCCGGACAACTTATATCTGCTGACAAAAAACGTCTCTACGCTGGCAGAAAACTTATCTCCGGCGGTGGGAAATTTATATCCCCTGCCGGACAGCTTATCTCTGCTAACGAAATACGTCTCTCCACTGGCGGAAAACTTACTTCTCGTGGCGGGAAATATATATCCCCTGCCGGACAACTTATCTCTGCTGACGAAATAAGTCTCTCCGCTTGCAGAAAACTTATCTCTGCTGACGAAATAAGTCTCTCCGCTTGCAGAAAACTTATTTAAGGTGGCGGGAAATATATATCCCTTGTCGGACAACTTATCTCTGCAGACGAAATACGTCTCTACGCTGGCAGAAAACTTATCTCCGGCGGCGGGAAATCTATATCCCCTGACGGATAATTTATCCCCGCTGACGAATTACGTTTCTCCGCCGGCAGAAAACTAATTTCCGCTGGAAGAACATTTACCTCCGGCGGCGAGAACATTATATCCCCGGCCTGACAACTTATCTCTGCTAACGAAATACGTCTCTCCGCCTGCGGAAAACTTATTTAAGGTGGCGGGAAATATATATCCCCTGTCGGACAACTTATCTCTGCAGACGAAATACGTCTCTACGCTGGCAGAAAACTTATCTCCGGCGGCGGGAAATCAATATCCCCTGCCAGACAACTTATCTCTGCTTACGAAATACGTCTCTCCGCTGGCGGAAAACTTATTTCCGGTGCCGGGAAATCTATATCCGCTGGCGGACAACTTATCTCCGCTGGCAGACAATTTATTTCCGCTGACGAACTACGATTCTCCACGGGCAGAAATCTTATCTCCGACGGCGGGAAATTTACATCCCCTGACGGACAATATATCCCCGCTGACGAATTACGTTTCTCCGCCGGCAGAAAACTAATCTCCGCTGGCAGAACATTTACCTCCGGGGGCGGGAAATTTATATCCCCTGCCGGAAATCTTATCTCGGCTGACAAAATACATCTCTCCGCTGACAGAAAACTTAGTTCTGGTGGCGGGAAATTTATATCCCCTGCCGGACAGCTTATCTCTGCTAACGAAATACGTCTCTCCGCTGGCGGAAAACTTATTTCTCGTGGCGGGAAATATATATCCCCTGCCGGACAACTTATCTCTGCTGACGAAATAAGTCTCTCCGCTTGCAGAAAACTTATCTCTGCTGACGAAATAAGTCTCTCCGCTTGCAGAAAACTTATCTTCGGCGGCGAGAACATTATATCCCCGGCCTGACAACTTATCTCTGCTAACGAAGTACGTCTCTCCGCCTGCGGAAAACTTATTTAAGGTGGCGGGAAATATATATCCCCTGCCGGAAAACTTATCTCTGCAGACGAAATACGTCTCTCCACTGGCGGAAAACTTATCTCCGACGGCGGGAAATTTACATCCCCTGACGGATAATTTATCCCCGCTGACGAATTACGTTTCTCCGCCGGCAGAAAACTAATCTCCGCTGGTAGAACATTTACCTCCGGCGGCGGGTAATCTATATCCCCTGTCGGACATCTTATCTCTGCTAACAAAATACGTCTCTCCGCTGGCGGAAAACTTATCTCCGGTGGCGGGAAATATATATCCCCTGCCGGACAACTTATCTCTGCTGGCAGACAATTTATCTCCGCTGGCAGACAATTTATTTCCGCTGACGAACTACGATTCTCCACGGGCAGAAATCTTATCTCCGACGGCGGGAAATTTACATCCCCTGACGGACAATATATCCCCGCTGACGAATTACGTTTCTCCGCCGGCAGAAAACTAATCTCCGCTGGCAGAACATTTACCTCCGGGGGCGGGAAATTTATATCCCCTGCCGGAAATCTTATCTCGGCTGACAAAATACATCTCTCCGCTGGCAGAAAACTTATTTAAGGTGGCGGGAAATTTATATCCCATTCCGGACAGCTTATCTCTGCTAACGAAATACGTCTCTCCACTGGCGGAAAACTTACTTCCGGTGGCGGGAAATCTATATCCCCTGCCGGACAACTTATCTCTGCTGTCAAAATACGTTTCTACGCTGGCAGAAAACTTATCTCCGGCGGTGGGAAATTTATATCCCATGCCGGACAGCTTATCTCTGCTAACGAAATACGTCTCTCCACTGGCGGAAAACTTACTTCCGTTGGCGGGAAATCTATATCCCCTGCCGGACAACTTATCTCTGCTGTCAAAATACGTCTCTACGCTGGCAGAAAACTTATCTCCGGCGGTGGGAAATTTATATCCCATGCCGGACAGCTTATCTCTGCTAACGAAATACGTCTCTCCACTGGCGGAAAACTTTTCTCCGATAACAGACATCTTATCTTCGCTGCCGGACAACTTATCTCTGCTGACGAACTACGTTTCTCCGCTGGCAGAAAACTTATCTCCGCTGGCAGAACATTGACCTCCGTCGGCGGGAAATTTATATCCCCTGGCGGACATCTTATCTCGGCTGACAAAATACAAATTTTAATTTTATTTCTTTCAATTTTTATTTTATTTATTCGGATTGAGATACAAGTAAGTTCCCAGCACTCCCGACGCTCACTGCTCGTTCTGCAACATTGTTGCGTACCCAAAACTCCGGTGTCGCTGGGCAACATCCCCTGTATAACGGCTGATCTTGTTTTTATATATTTTTTCGATCGATTGTGTTAACTCCTCCTTCACTTAAGTGGAAGACGTCCTCGGATTCCTTTAAGCCGTCAATTAGCACTTGGAGGTCACGTTGGCGTCTGTTTCTCGGAGCCAATCCAGATATTATCGGTCTTCTTACGAGTCCTGATTCCAGTTGGTCGATGTGTCGTAAGTTTCCATACTTAACCTTTATAAGTACGGCAAGCTCGGTACGTCTTCATGGTTTGTTATGTCGAGGAATGTGGATACTGTTGATCCTGGAGACTTCCTCGTGTAGTTCTGTTTATCGATTGTATCCACTATGTCGTTTATGATGATTATGCCATCATCGATGCGTGTTACAGGTTCGAGATGGCTGGGCCGAGTTGGACAGTGCGCGATGACACCTGTAATTGCTGCGCACAAGTTGTGTAGGGAAGTTTTTTACAGAATTTTGTTGTAAGAGTGGTAGCGCAGTTTCCGATAGCTGTAACATGGTTACCACCGTCGGCAATTTTTCGTCTTCGGTGAAGTTAATTGTGATGCCGTTGTGCTCAACAGGGTGATTACAGATTAATCTTACAGAATATTTTTTTTTTTTTATACCCGATACTCAAAATGAGTATTGGGGTATATTAGATTTGTGGTAAAAGTGGATGTGTGTAACGTCCAGAAGGAATCGTTTCCGACCCTATAAAGTATATATATTCTTGATCAGCATCAATAGCCGAGTCGATTGAGCCCTGTCTGTCTGTCCGTCCGTCCGTCTGTCCGTCTGTCCGTCTGTCCGTCCCCTTCAGCGCCTAATGCTCAAAGACTATAAGAGCTAGAGCAACGATGTTTTGGATCCAGACTTCTGTGATATGTCACTGCTCCAAAAATATTTCAAAACTTTTCCCCGCCCACTTCCGCCCCCACAAAGGGCGAAAATTTGTGGCATCCACAATTTCAACGATACGAGAAAACTAAAAACGCAGAATCGTAGAAGATGACTATATCTTCTAGAGTGCAAAATCTGAACCAGATCGTATAATTATTACAGCCAGAATCACGAAAACAATTTCACTCTTTCTCGCTCTGTCTCACTCTAACACACAGGTTTCATGGTCGGTTTTGCCAATTGCAAAATATGAGTTCAAGGATCTCAGAACCTATAAAAGCCAGAGCAACCAAATTTGGTATCCACACTCCTGTGATATCGGACCTTGACCGTTTCATGTCCAAATTTCGCCACACCCCCTTCCGCCCCCGCAAAGGACGAAAATCTGAGGCAACCACAAATCTCAGAGACTATTAAGGCTAGAGTAACCAAATTTGGTGCACACACTCCTTTAAGATGTCACTATAAAACGTATATCTCAGAATTTCGCCCCACCCCCATCCGCCCCCACAAAGGACGAAAATCTGTTGCATCCACAATATTGCAGATTTGAGAAAACTAAAAACGCAGAATCATAGATAATGACCATATCTATTAGATTGCTGAATCTGGATCAGATCAGACCATTTTTTTAGCCAAAAGGAACAAATCAATTTGCAGTGGCTACGCAGCGCCCGACGTCACGCTCAGACTGATTTTCTGTCTCTCTCGCACGCACTCTTTGTCGTGTCGTTAAATATTAGCGGCGTCTGCCGGAGGAGAGCCATACTGACTTAGTATCGGGTATAACCTTAGAGTTGCGGTGTCCGCAGCAACTCACAACGTTCCCCCTCGTTTTTTTTTGTTTTTTTGCAAACTAGGTAAGGCTTAGGAAAAAATTCATTATTAAATAAAACTTTGATTTTAGCTTCCTCTATTAAATCAGTAATAGTTAAATTCGTAGAGTGTTCATTAATTATTCGTCTCAAATCGTGAGAGTCTAATACGGAAGGGTTAACAATTCCTATCTTTGCAAGTGTAACTGATAACAATAATGCTTTTAATTCTGAAATAATTATTCTGTTTCTTGAAAGTAATGTCTCATTTGCGATTGTAGGAATTGGTTTCTTAACTCTTCTGTATCCTCTATTATTGTTGTATATTGAATAGTGAAGAGGAATATGAACTCATTATGAACTGATGTCTATCTTAAATTGTCCTTGTGGACCACCCTTCCTTTTATTAGGACCGTTGTCCCCAAGTCTGCCTCGATTTTATTTTCGGTGTACAAAGGTGTCAGTTTGTTTCCTAATCGTTTGTTTGCTTTTACAAGGACTATGTCACCTACTTGAAACTGTCTATCATGTCTTACTTCATTCAGTTTTTTCATTTGGAGTTGTTGTGCTTTATGAACTCTATTCCTGATTTCCACCTCAAGTTCAGGGGAGGACGAGTGAATTACATCGACCGGACGTTTCTTCGTTACGGAGTGAACTGTGTTATTGTATTCAATAGTTGCTTGAAGTATCGTTTCCACAGTATTTGTAAGCTTCCTTTGGGCTGTTAAACATCTCGCAATGTCATTAAGGGTGCTATGGAATCTTTCGACTTGTCCATTGGAAGTACTATGAAGTGGTGGAGCATTTATAATTTGAATGTTATATTGGTTACTTAATAATGATTTTATTGTCTCGGACTTTATGGAAGGTTCGTTATCGCAATAGATCGTCTTGGTGTTCCGGTAAAAATTGAGAAGTTGTAAAATTGCTGATTGTATGTCAACTATTGTTCTTGAAGCGATGGGTTGGACAACTGCAAATTTTGAAAGCTTGTCTATGCATGTGAGGAAATATTTTTTATCGGTTGAATATACGTCGATATGTAGCATTTCGCCCACATACGAGGGTATGGGTGTTTCCCCAAGTATTTGTTTTTGTGGGTGTCGGTTGTACTTGGCCGTTTGACAAATTTTGCAATTTGCAACAACCTCGTCTGCTAATTTGGTCATTTTCGGGAAAAAATAGTCTTGTAAAATTTGTTTTACATTCTCCTGTGCCGCCCTATGGACTCTATTGTGTTCTGTAATAACTATTTCTTTTTGTTCGTTCTTGTCCAAAATGTCATTTACTATATGTTTTGTGTATCGGAATATTGTTGTTGGAAATTTTTCTATTAATTTATGTTGAATGAATGCTAATATGGGTAATTCGCAGTGGATTGCATTTACGACATCTTTTTTGACAGCGTCACTTAGTTTTTTAATTAACGAGTCCCTACTTGAGAAATATATTGTATGTCGGATCTTTTCACCGAACAAAATGGTTGTGCGATTTGAAGCTACTTCATGTTCCTCTATTATAATGTGGTTTCGAAAACAGTTGATTGGTTTGTCTGTTGATTCTATAGTGTATGTAAGTGATATTTCGCTGTGTATTGTGGCCCTGTCTGACTGTGCATCATCTTCTAAGGTATGGATGTTGTGTCGTGATAGTGCGTCAGCGACGAAGTTTTCTTTTCCTGGCTTGTAGAAGATATTTGCATTGTACTCGTCTATGAGAGCTTTCCAACGTCTTTTTTGCGTTTGGGTTGCGATCAGAAACTGCAAACGTTAGAGGCTGATGGTCTGTAAAAATATTTAAATTTTTTACTCCGTATAGATAGTTTCTGAGGTTTTTCAAAGCCCAAACTATAGCGAGCAGCTCTCTTTCGTTTGTTGCAAAGTTAAGTTCCCTATCATTTAGTGTCCTTGATATCATGGTAATTGGCTTCCCGTCTTGTGATAAGACGGCTCCCAGACCGAAGGACGAAGCATCTGTTGTTAGGTCAAATGCTTTCTTATAGTCAGGATAGAGTAACATTACGCTTTCGGATGCCAGAATCTCTTTTAGTTTATTGAATGCCGCGCACTGACTTTCGTCTAATTTGACTGGTATTTTCTTTGACTGTCCGGCGCTTACCTTGCCATTTTCGCCCTTAAGGATGTCACTTATGGGTTTAGCTATGGATGCAAAGTCTTTAATAAAACATCTATAGTAACTTGCAAGTCCAAGGAATGATCTGACGTTGAACAAAGTGGTTGGTCGTTCGTTGAGACGACAAATCCTAAGTATTCGACATTCTCCTTGAAAAAGTGCGATTTTTCGCGCGAAACTCTCATATTGGCATCGTACAGTTTGTCTAAGACCCATGCGATATGCTTGACATGGCTTTCCATGTTTTCGGAAAAAATGATTACATCATCGACATAAACATAGCAAGTTTTCCCAATTTGCTCTCTGAGCACGTCGTCAATGGCCCTCTGAAAAATACTAGGTGCATTTTTCAAGCCAAAGGGGAGTCTACAGAACTCATACTTCCCATTTGCTACGGAGAAAGCTGTTTTTTCTCTATCTTTTTCTGCAAGTAAAATCTGATGGAATCCAGATTTAAGATCTAGGGTTGTAAAGTATTTAGCTGTACCCAAGTTGGATAATATAGAAACTATATTGGGAATGGGATATTTGTCATCTGTTGTTTTTAAATTTAGTTTCCTGAAATCTATGACCAAACGTTTTTTTTTTATTTCCCTGTTCATCGGTAGCTTTTTTGTCTACAACCCAAACGGGGTTGTTGTATGGTGACCGAGACGGTCGTATTATACCACCTTTCAACAAGTCTTGAGTTTCTGCATTTACGAATTCTGAAACGCCCATTGGATATGGGTACAATTTTGAATATATGGGATCTTCATTTTCTGTTCGGATAGTGCCAATGATATTTGTATTATATGGGAGTGCTTCATTTGGGTCTGCGAAAACCCCTGTTCGGTTTCCTAACATCAGCTGAAACTTTTGGGATATAGTCTCAGGGACCTGTATTTCCTCGACATTTGTGAAATTTATGTTTGCACATTTTAAAAATTGGATTGCTTCGGAACCGAAGTTTGTTATTAATTTCTTATTCTTTAAGTCCAGTAGAACGTCACTCTGTTTTAATAGGTCAATTCCAATTATACCGTCAAATGTCGTGAGGTTTGGTAGTAAAAAAATGTTGAGTTGGTATTGAAAAGGTGCATTATACATTTTTTGTCTATGCCACTATAGCCATGGATTGACTTCACTCGGAAGGGTTTATTTACTAGGGCAATATGTTTTAGTTCTTTTAATGGTTTTATGTAGTTTTTGGAAGCTCCTGTATCTATGAGTAATTTGATTGTTCTCCCTGCTACTGTCCTTTCTATGAACGGAAGCAAGGAGTTATGTCTAAAAAATTAATCTGGTCATAATCTGAAAGGTCGTTTTCTAAGCCATCAACTTCGGCGCTTGCTATAGTTTGGTAATCCTGTTCTTCCTGATCGAGTAGGGTATCTTCTGCTTCTACGTGGTTAATTCTTTGTTGTTTCGGTCCCGTAAAACGTGCGCTACTATTGTTCGGTCGCTTGTTTGTTTGTCCCTGGTTGTTGTAGTCCGATTGGTTGTTTTGTTGCTGACTTTGCCACTGGTTTTGTCTCTGAGGCGCGCTATTTTGTTGATACTGAGTAGTCTGCCTAAAACGTGAGGATGTGTCCACGTCCATTGGTTGGACCTGTTCTGATTTTGGTAAAAATTCTTGTTTCCTATACTGTGGGAGATTCCCTAGTTGTCTTTGCCTTGTGTCCGTCATTAAATTCTCTCTGCCATGCTGTCTTTGTTCAGTTCTCTGAGCTTTTTCTTCTATGCTACGGGCGTAGCTTGAAGCGAACATATATCGATCATGATTAGCCTCAACTTCTTGAGCCAATGCCAAAGCAGAGGGTAGATCTTTTGGTCTTGCCGAGAATAGAACATCACTTAAAGTCTTCTTGGTTCCTGAGATGAACACTCGTAGAGCGGCCGCTCTGTATTTCTCATTCAATGAAGAAGCTACAGTGGTTTCGTTAGTCATAATTGTTTTGTTTACAAGGAGGGTCAGTTTCTTTTCTACTTCGTCATAGTACTGTAATAATGTCAAATTTCCCTGCCGGAGCGTTGACATCTCTTGTTCAATTAAGTATATTGGTCGTTTGTCTGCGTACGTAAAGTCCAGTCGATCTATAATGGCTTTAAAATTAAGGGGAGTGTCGAAAGAAGAGAGTACCATATCAGCTGAGTTCTTAACTTTGTTTCTCAGTATTCCTAAAGCTTGATAATGTTTTGAGCTGCCGTCAAATTTCTCATAAACTTTGTATGCGGTATGCGCAGCCTTCCTCCATGAGACATAGGTTTCATTCTTTCCCTCAAAGTCGGGCAGGGATTTCATAATATCAAGAGTCTCATTACAGACAACGTCTGGTAGGTGTATGGTGGTGTATGGTGGTGTATGGTGTACGGTTTATGGTGTATAGTGTACAATTTATGGTGTATGATAGTATGGTGTCTTCCTTGTCTTCCAGATGCTGCTGGATTTATACTATGTTAGTATAGCTGCTTCTTGATGTCTTCTTGTTGGTAGGTGTATGGTGGTGTATGGTGTACGGTTTATGGTGTATGGTGTACAATTTATGGTGTATGGTAGTATGGTGTCTTCTTTGTCTTCCAGATGCTGCTGGATCTGTTTTTTTTTTTATGTTCAATTGCGTGTATTGGTTTTTTATTTTTTCCGCTGGTTCAGGTTTTGCCGTGGGTTCGAATTAGTTGGGCGCCAATTTAAATTTTATTTCTTTCAATTTTTATTTTATTTTATTCGGATTGAGATAGGCGTGGCGACGGCCGACGCGGTTTATTTCTCCCCCCGAACTCCTCTACTGCTTACAAGTAAGTTCCCAGCACTCCCGACGCTCACTGCTCGTTCTGCAACATTGTTGCGTATCCAAAACTCCGGTGTCGCTGGGCAACATCCCCTGTATAACGGCGGATCTTGTTTTTATATATATATTTTTTTTTTAACTTACATCTCTCCGCTGGAGGAAAACTTATTTCCGGTGGCGGGAAATCTATATCCCCTGCCGGACAACTTATCTCTGCTGACGAAATACGTCTCTCCGCTGGCAGAAAACTTATCTCCGGCGGCGAGAAGTTTATATCCCCGTCCCGACAGCTTATCTCTGCTAACGAAATACGTCTGTCCGCTGCCAGAAAACTTATCTCCGGCGGCGGGAAATCAATATCCCCTGCCAGACAACTTATCTCTGCTGACGAAATACGTGTCTCCGCTTGCAGAAAACTTATCTTTGCTGACGAAATACGTCTCTTCGCTTGCAGAAAACTTATCTCCGGCGGCGGGAAATCTATATTCCCTGCCAGACAACTTATCTCTGCTGACGAAATACGTCTCTACGCTGGCAGAAAACTTATCTCAGGCGGCGGGAAAATTATATCCCCTGCCGGACAACTTATCTCCGCTGACAAAATACGTCTCTCCGCCGGCGGAAAACTTATCTCCGGTGGCGGGAAATGTATATCCGCTGGCGGAAAACTTTTCACCAGAGGGGGAAATTTATACCCCCTGCCGGACAACTTATCTCCGCTGACAAAATACATCTCTCCGCTGGCGGAAAACTTATCTGCGGTAGCGGAAAATTTATATCCGCTGGCGGAAAATTTATATCCGCTGGCGGAAAACTTTTCTCCGCTGACAGACATCTTATCTTATCTTATCTTTGCTGACAAAATACGTCTTTCCGCGGGCAGAAAACTTATCTCCGGCGGCGGAAAATTTATATCCCCTGACGGACAATTTATCCCCGCTGACGAATTACGTTTCTCCGCCGGCAGAACATTTACTTCCGGCGGCGAGGAATTTATATCCCCTGCCGGACAACTTATCTCTGCTGACAAAATACATCTCTCCGCTGCCTAACAACTTATCTCTGCTGACAAAATACGTCTCTTCGCTGGCGGAAAACGGGATATTTATATCCCCTGCCGGACAACTTATCTCTGCTAACGAAATACGTCTATCCGCTGGCGGAAAACTTATTTATGGTGGCGGGAAATCTATATCCCCTGCTAGACAAATTATCTCTTCTGTCGAAATAGTCTCTCCGCTGGCGGAAAACTTAACTCCGGCGGTTGGAAATTTGTATCCCCAGACGGACAATTTACCCCGCAGACGAATTACGTTTCTCCGCAGGCGGAAAACTTATTTCCGGTGGCGGGAAATCTATATCTGTTAAAGTTATTTTATTTGTAAGACAGCAGAATATCAGTATACAGAATTATATGTGCTTCCGAGTAACATACGCAAGAGAGAGACACCGAAAAAGGGAACATCGATATACAGAACATCGATATGAGAACATCGATATGCAGCAGGGCACATGCGCAGTGTTGTTACAGATCAATATCTAATTATCGTGGCGGTCACTTTGAACACTCCTCCTCAACACAACGCATGTTTACAAACTTTAAATATACTTAACTAATATTCAATAACATGTCAAGCACTTATAAACGATCTTTTAAACCAAATGCGAATACAAATTTATGGTGCTTAACCTTGGCTAAGTTCTTTGTGAGGACATCTGCTATCATCTCATCGGTTGGCAGATATGCAATGTTGACTTCACCTCTCTTGAGAACCTCTCGAATATGATGTATCTTGACGTCGATGTGCTTTGTACGTGCATGAAACATGGGGTTTCTAGCAAGCTGCTGTGCTCCAATGTTGTCGCCGTACATCTGAATAGCTGACTCCTTGGATATCAGCTTTAAGTCAATCAGTAGGCTGCGAAAGTATATCGCCTCTTTTGCTGCAGATGATAAGGCTATGTACTCTGCCTCCGTGGAACTGAGGGCAACCGTCGATTGCTTTCTTGACTCCCAAGAAACCGCTCCTCCTGCCAACATGCATACATAGCCAGTGAATGACTTTCGGTTCGTCATATCACTTGCCCAATCTGCATCAACAAAACACTCAATTGCCTTTCCTTGCTTTGTGTAGCATATCTCCCAGTCGATAGTTTTTGCCAAATATCGAAGGATGTGCTTGGCTGCCGCTTCATGCTCGGAATGAGGATCCTTGTTACGTTGTGCTAATTTGTTCACCGAATGCGCAATGTCTGGACGAGTCATAACAGCAAGATAAGATAACTCTCCAATTAGCTTTTGGAACGATGTGATGTCGACCCTGCGGCAATCCTCTTTGTTGCATGCCACCTGGTAACCAGCTTCAAGAGGCGTGGACGTCTGTCGACAATCTTTCAAATTGTACTGTTCGAGCAACTCTCTAATATATTTCCGTTGGCTGATTGAAATCGCACCCGTACTGCCTTCACGTTTCACCTCAATACCTAAAAAGTATTGCATAGGCCCGATGTCAACCACATCAAATTCTGCTGCGATCTTTATCTTGATATCAGATATATCATCTAGGTCCTTACACGCCAAAATAATGTCATCTACGTAGACAGCTATTAGACACATATTTTTACCTGGCTTACGATACCGACAGGGTTCGTTGACAGTCGGTATAAACCAATGCGTCTCAGCGTTGCATCCAACGTAGAGTTCCACACTCTTCCTGATTGTTTTAGGCCATATATACTTTTGTGAAGCCTCAAAACGTGATTTGGGTGAACTTCGCTGATGAAGCCCTCAGGTTGTCTCATAAAAACCTCATCTTCCAATTCGCCGTTGAGATACGCCGTGACAACATCCATTTGATGTAGGTGGAGACCATGTTCGACTCCAAGTGCAATTATCAACCTGATAGTTGCGTGGCGTACAACTGGTGCAAATGTTTCCTTGTAGTCGATCCCGTAGCGTTGGCTACAACCTTTCGCCACCAGACGTGATTTGAGCCTGTTCACGCTTCCATCCGGATTGGACTTAACTGCGTAAACCCATCTGCATCCAATGGACTTTTTCCCGCTAGGCAATTTAGTAAGCGACCACGTGCCGTTCTTCACGAGAGATTCGTACTCGTCCTTCATTGATGCTTTCCATATCTCGCCTTCAGTAGACCGTTCAGCTTGTGCGTAGTTTTGTGGAACTTGTACGTCTGCTGCCAGTATCGCATTGAGCATATGATACTGCTTCCTTGGTCGTCCTGGTTTGCCCGTCCGTACTATGGTTGGGCGTCCTGGTCCTCTTATTGGTTCTGGAATTACAAGAATGTCATTACTAGACCTAATCTCCTCCTGATTTTCTGGCTCATTTCTGGATCTTTAAATTGCTCGCTATCCATTTCGGGTTCAGCGTTCTGGTTTTGTTGAACCTCAATTGATGATATGTCATTAGAACATGATGCATCTAGTTTGCCCCCTTCAGGTTCTACAAAAATGACATCCCTACTCTCTACGAGTTTCCTGGTTTCTTACTGACCAAACGGTATGCTTTGGCCGTATCCGAGTAGCCCACCATTATATACTCTAAGCCTTTCTGTGCGAACTTTGATTTCTTGTTTTATCTAGAGCTATCGCTACTGAGCCAAAAACTCTTAAATGCGATACCACTGGCTTTCGACCTGTCCATATTTAAAAGGTGTCACCACGCTCAAGCAGCTGCTTGCCACTCTATTTCGCAATCCGTGCATTCGAATCGGCTTCTGCCCAATAGCATTCACTCAACCCAGCATGCAGCAGCATCCTTCTTGCAATTTCTACCAATGTTCTGTTGGCCCTTTCTGCAACTCCGTTTTGTTGAGGTGTATATGGCACTGTTAAGTTTCGCTTTATTCCATTTTGGTTTAGGTAATTGTCAAAAACGTTTGATATGTATTCTCGGCCATTGTCTTTAAAA